>NC_051310.1:11590999-21590999 GCF_015220235.1 Choloepus didactylus
TGATATGTTGCCTTGGACACTTTATGGCCTTAAGACTGTAACTGTGTAACCAAATAAACCCCCTTTATAAAAGCCAATCCATTTCTGGTGTTTTGCATTCTGACAGCATTAGCAAACCGGAACAGGCTCCTTCCCTTTGGTTCTCCTTCCTGCAAATTGCAACCACCTCCACCCCCTGGAACCCCAGTCTCTGACTCCTCACTCAGCGGCTCCGCCTGGTCTCTGCCCCACCCTGCTGCTTTCCGAGGCTCACCTCCCGTGATTCCTTCCCTCGGGTCCATGGCCCTGCTCTCCTTCCTGACGAACACTGGGAAACTGTCGTTCCATGATTTTATCCAGTTTTGCAGTTGTTTTTGGCCGAAGAAAGTCCATACTGTTCTGTCATGGCCAAAACGGCAGGCTTAGGGGGCATATGTGAGATTTTTGTTAGAGTTATGATGTGCACAGTGAAAAGGGACCAGAAGGGGTGGATTTGCACAGAAGGGAACAAAACAAACTTTAGCCAAAACCCAGATGGACAAAACAAACACCTGCAGGGCCCCGGAGGTGTCCTTGAGCCCTTCCAGGCACTGCCCAGCCTCACGGGGTGGCGATTTTAGTTTCCAGCACCACGGACTAGTTTTTCCTGTCTTTGACCATCTTATAAATGGGATCACACTGAGCACCTTTTTACTCAGCATCACGTTTGCGAGTGTGTTTTGCCTGTGGCCGTCGTCCTTGATTGCCCCCCCTCAGCTTGGGTCCCGTTCCCCTCCAGTGGTGGCTTGGAGCTGTGTGTGCCCTAGAAAAGTTCTTGTTCTTTTAATCCACTCCTGTGGGTGTAGACCTGCTGTGGGTGGGAACTTTGGTTTAGGTTACTTCAATTCAATCGAGACGTGACCCTGCTCATTCAAGGTGGGTCTTAATCCTTTACTGGAGTCCTTTATGTGAGGATAGAAGACAGAAAAAGCCCAGAGAGCTCAGAGAGAAATGCCCAAGAAGGTAGAAGACAAGGACACACCCACGGAAGCTGAAGGAGGCCACGGAAGCCAGAAGCTGAAGCAACGAAACCTGGGAGCAAAGGAGCAGCAGACGCCACCGGGTGCCTTCCCGGGTGACAGAGGGAAGTCCAGGTGTTATCCCACTGATGCCATTAACTGCGGACATTTTCATGGCCTGAGATCTATATTATAAGCTAATAAATCTCTGTGGTTAAAAGCCCACCCCCATTTATGGTATATCACATTCCAGCAGCTTTAGCAAACCAAAGCACCTGCCAATGGACATATTTATTATTTCCAGTTCTTGGCCATTGAAAACCATTATGGACATTCTTATGCATGTCTTTTGGTAAACATATGTACTCTTCTCTGTTGGGCCTATATCTAAACGGTGGAAATGCAGGGTCAGAGGACGTGCTCTGGCAAATCATTCTACAAAGTGATTGTACCAATTTTTAACTCCCACATCCCCAGCAATATTTCACATTTGCTCACTTTTTCATTTTGGCTGGTCTAGAGCAGTGTTACATTCTGGTTTGATTTGCATCTCTCTGCTACCTAAAAGCTTTTTTTTTTCTTTCATTTATTTATTGGAAATTTGGACATCCCATTTTGCAAAGTGCCAGGTCAAATCTTTTGCCTATTTTTCCATCCATTTACCTTGCCCCCGCCCCTACTTTTTGAAAAATTGGCACAGTGGGGCTCTTTATCCAGATATGAGTCCTTTCAGATAGTTGAGCTGCAAAAAGCATCTCTTGGTTTCTCTTTTAACTTTCTTAATGGTAGCTTTGATGAACAGGAGTTTTAAATTGTAAAGTAATCCAATTTATCCATTTTTCCTTTATGCTAGTGTCCTGTTTAAAATATTTGTGCTCAGTCTACATTGAGGTCATTTTAAAATTATGATTGTCTTGCAATGTACCTTCTATCTTTTGTCTCAGCAGCCATGTGACAAAATATTCTCTCGTTTCTTCCTATAAATCACCGATGAGAAGATTGAACAACACAAGATTGAAGCCAGAGCCCCTTGGGGACCCACTGCAGCCCCCCCTCAAGAGTGACCCGGGCCTGTAACTCACTGCCCCCGCCTGCCATTGCACAGATCATGGGGGGTGCATATCCCATTTCACCCTCTGGGGTAGCAGGGCAGCCTTTGTGGAGCACGCTGAACTCCAGACACATGCGGTGACGGTCCCTCGTCTTCTGGGCTAAGGCCCACGACAGGGAGTGGCAGCGAGGTCAGTTTCCCACGGCCGCCTCGAGAAAGCCAGAGAACGCACGATGTCAAGTCAGGTTCTGCAGCACTCGCAAACTCTGAAGTTCCCCTTTTCTCTGGAATTAAATGTGTTCAGAGACCCTAAACCTTAAGAAACTGGCAGGGGCCCTTCAAATGACAGGCTTACCTGTGGATGGTTGCCTGGTAATGGCCTTTCAGGACGTCATCCCCAGGAACAGGGCACCTGCTGCCTGCCGGCTCGAGATCCAGACCATGAGGGTGCAGGATGGGGAGGGAAGAGAGAATGAAGGGCCACCCCAGAGGGCTTCCTGGAGGAGGTGAAGCTGATCTGGGCTCAGGGCTGGTTCAGCAGCAGCAGAGTGGGTGGAAGGCGTCCAGGCAGGTGGGGGCTTGGGACAAGGTCCGGAATGGGGAAGAAGCATGGGTCCAGAGGGGTGAGGGGTCAGAGCAGCTGAGGGGCTGGCTGCAGTCTGGGGTTTGGGGGCAGTGTCGATCAACACAGTCCGAGCAATACAGGAGCCCAAGGGGTGGGGAAGGGGCCGCAACAGCCCCGCAGGCAGGTGGGAAGAGAGGACGAGGCACCAGGAGGGCAAAGGAGGGACACAGCAAGGCATGGAGAGGGTGAGGGTCAGCACGCAGGGTGACGGTCAGTAAATAGGCTGACGGTCTGCCTGCAGGGACAGAGGTCGTAGGGACAGAGGTCATAGGGCGCAGAGGGTCCTGGGGCAAAGGATCCTACAGGGACAGAGGTTTTAGGGGACACAGGTTCCTTGGGGACAGAAGGTCGGGTGCCCCCGGGAAAGCCTCCAGTGGCGATTCTGGCTGATGTGCCGAGAGCGGACCCTGGGTCAGAGGAGCCAGTGCGCTGGAGCAGCGGGCAGAGGGGAGCCCCTCCCTGGGAAGAGGTGGGTCCTTCTGCCTTCCCAAGGGCGAGAGGAACCCTGGTTTCCTGTGCGTGGGTCCAGCTCTCCAGAGGCCCTCACACCTGCAGTCAAGGAAAGCAATGCTGAGGGTAAACACCTGAAAGCCTAGTGTCTGAGACAGGCCTTCCCAGCCTCTGGGGGAGAAACTGAACCGGAGCGCTCAGCGGGCATCGGGTGGCACAGGAGACACAAAGGATGGGGGAGAAGAACACCCACCCCAGGAGCAGGGCCGTGGACCCTCCCTCAGGACGACTTCCCTCCTGGGGATGCAGCAGCCCCACCTCAAAGGACCCGAAACCTGTAGAAGCCACTGGCGCTGCCCAGAGGAGGGTCCACTGCCCCAGGCCCCAGGGGCGCTGCCCGCCATCAGAGGTGCCTACACCCGAGAAACAGGCCCCAAGTGGGGTCAGAGCCAGGGGTCCTGGGCTGTGGGGCACCTCCCAGGGCCCTCGGTGTCACCAGCACGGGGTCCCAGCTGGACATGGCGCTCAGGCTGGCATGGAGTTCCAGCTGGTCCCGACCCTGCGAGGATACTGGTGGGGTCGGCAGAGGGGCTCCGGGCCTGCTTGCTTCTGAGGCGCACCCCAGGACCCTGCCCCGGCCCCTGAGGATGGAGTGGGTGCCAGGCAGGGCCTGGAGGGCCGGGTCATGTCCCAGGCTGCCAGCCCCTTGGGGTCCCTGTGGGCCCCCCAAGCAGGACAGCACAGGGGCCTCTGGGGTGGGGGGTGGCTGCAGGGGAGCAGGGGAGGTGGCCCCCTCCAGGGCTGGCGTAACACCCCGTTCACACCTTCAGCACCAGGGAGCTCTGTCCCCAGGGGCGGCCTTGGCACAAGGTGCCTGAAGGTGATTCCTGAGCTCCTGGGTGCTGGGAGGGGCGAGCACCCTGCCCCCCGGGAACTACAGCCTCGAGAGGAACTGACGCGGTAAGCAGCTGACATAGGCCCACCCTGGAGAGGAGATGGGGTCCTGTGAGCAAGAGGCCAGTGGCCCCGGGGCCCGGGTGGGTGGGATGGTCATGACAGGGAAGTGGCTGTGAGGCTGAGCCCCGGGGCCAGGGGAGCCAGCTGGGCACCCATCGGGCAGGTCCAGGTTGTGCAAAGGCCCCTGAGCACGTGGCGGAGGGAAAGCACAGTGGCGTTGAGATGGAGACACAGCGAGAGGCAGCCGGGCTCTGAGGGATCGGGTGGCATCATCAGGGATGTCCCTTGGAAACTGAGGGGCCAAGGTGGGACGAGGGGGCCGGGAGGATCTCCCAGTGGTGGCCGAGCCCAGGGCTCAGGCAGGTCGGGCCAGGCAGGAGATGGCTCTCGGGGAGCCCCAGCTCGGCCCCAGAACAGGGTGGGGGCACAGCCATGGATGGGCACTAAATCACAGTGATGCTCTCCAGCCGGCAAATACTCCAATTACACCGGGGTAATTTATGGATCCTGCGCATCAAGGGAGGTAATTAACATAAGTCAAGCGACTTCTCAGCGCTTGCAAATGATCCGCCTGTGATGCCCGCCGCCTGCCCACTCTTTGCCGGAGCCCCAGCCTTGCCCTGAGTGCAGCCCTGGCCGGTCGGACCCCCCACCCACCCGGCGAGGCCCCAGGGCCCTGCAGAGCTCTCTGCACCTCCCCCTACGCTGCAGCCCTGGCCTCCCCCCGGCCCCCGTCCTCATGGGGGTGCAGGGCCCAGTGGTGGCCGTCTTCCTGCTCCTCCCGGGAAGCCCACCCTAGACTGCTCCAGCAGCTCCTCCTGCCCCTCCTGCCCCGAGGGTGACCCCCAGACCCCCCTGCCACCTGCCCGTGTGTCCCCCCTTGGCCGAGTAGCAGCCGGTGGAAATGCCTGTGGGTTCTCCTCTGAGCCCAGCTGACTAATGGCCGCAGGATAGCTGTGTCCTGATCCCCAGGGCCTGGTCACTGGTCACCTTCTGTGGTCAAAGGGGCCCTGCAGATGGGATTCGGCTCGGGGTCGGGGGACAGGGAGACCCTCCTGGACATCGCGGTGGAACCGACGTAACCACGACGGTCCTTAAAGAGGCAGGTGGGGGTCAGCGAGGAGGAGGGAGACGAGGACGGGAGCAGAGGGCACGGAGGGCCCAGAGGCGGGGGCCGGGGCCGCCTCGAGGAGCTGGAAAGGCCGGGAAACACAGCCCCCGGAGCCTCCAGAGCAGTGAGCCCCGCTGCCCCCCTTCCGACCTCCAGAGCCAAAAGACGACGACTCGGTGTGGTTTTAAGCCACTGACTCTAGGAGCCTCACCGTGGCAGCCACAGGAAACTAGGTCCGGGACCCTCCCTCCTGGCCGTCCTTCCCTGGGGAAACTGCCCAAGGACAGCGGGTCCCACCTCGTCCCGCCTGAGGGATTCAGGACGCAGATCTCCAGCTGTGACCCGATGGGGTCCGGGACCCGCAGCCCTCGCTCAGCCTGCCAGGCCCACCCCAGAGAGGCCTGGAAATGCACCCGGGGTGGGTGGGCGGCCTGGGGTCCACGCTGGGCCAGTCAGCCACGGGGAGGCCTTGGCGGCCGGGCAGGGCGGCCGGGGCTGCAGCGGGGAGAGGCGCAGGGGTGCGCGGGCGTCGCAGGGGCTGCAGCTCCCCCTCCCCGCGCAGCAAAACCAACACTTGCTCTGGGGTTGCCGCTGCTGCTGCGGGAGAGGCGCGTTCCTTTAATGAAGGCGTTTGACGGATGAATCTCGGTACCGCAGCTGCTCCGGAGGAGTCGGGTGTGTGAATAAGAACAACGCGGGGACGAGCTGGCTGCTGCACAGAGCGGGGGTGGAGGGGACGGCGGCAGGGGCAGGGGGCGGCCGGGCCTCCTAGTCCCGGGGACGGCGCCCGCTGGCCGGTCCCTGTGTGCGGCGTGGAGACGGCTGCGCGGGTCCCAGGGTGTGCGTCAGAGGCTGCGAGGCCGGGGAGCCCCCCGGGAAGGGGTGAGAGCCTCTCGTGCGGGGCGATGGGGGCACAATGGGCAGGGGTTCGGCTGAGCTGTCAAACAGCAAGACCCTTGCCTTTCCCCAGCTGGACACACAGCCTGTCGGTGGAGGGGTCCCCTTGGAAGGGGCGACCCTCAAGGAAGAGTGAGGGGCTGGGCGGGTCCGAGGGCAGAGGGGTGACTGAGGACCTCCTTGCTGGGACCCTCTGGAACAGGCAGCGCCGGGTGCCCCAGAGAGGCAGCCAGGGGCCAGAAGGGCCCACCCAAGCCTGCCTGGCCTGACTCTGATGCATCCCAGAGACCACCCATCCCCTCTGGGCCCCCTGCCCCCTGGGCAGCCCTGCTGCTCACATCCCACCTGCATCCCCCACATCCTGGCAACAGAGGCCCCAACTCAACCTTAATCCCACCTGCCGAGCCCCTTCGGCCAGGTAAGGCACATTCGCCGGTGACAGGTTCCAGGGATTAGGCCCTGGCTCTCTCGGGGCCATTTCCGGCCTTTGCCGTGAGGTCTCTCAATGCCTAGGAAGTGGCCTGTCAGTCTGGCTTTCTTTTCCTCAAGGCTGCAAAGTGGAGAGAATCGGAGCTGTCACAGGGCTGTGGGGGGCAGGTAGATGCGCCAAAGTTCTCTGGCGAACATGACATTCTGTGACGCGAGGGAGCTGGACCGGGGCTTTCGCAGACCCTCGCCTGGATTTGCGGGGAGAGTCCAGGCGAGGGCAGGGGTCAGGAGGGACCAAGGCCACTGCAACCCTTGTCTGAAGTCGGACCAGGCCTGTCCGGCTGCCTGCGCACCCTGACGCTGGCAGGGAGCCTCTGGGTGCAGCCCACACTCACAACCACCCCAAGGATGGTTTTCACCCCTGCCACTTCTGCCGGAGGATGCCCCCCAATTATGGATTGAATCGGGTCCCCCCAAATTATGTTGCTCCAGGATGTGGCCTTATTCGGACACAGGTCATTACAGGTGGATGAGACCGCGTTAAGTGGGGTCTCACTGCAGCAGGATGACTGGCGTCCTCACGAGAAGGGGAGGAGACTGGGGGAGCCTCCACGTGACGACACACGAGGCGGAGCTGGGTGAGCCGCGGCTGCAGCAAGGAGCATCAGCCACCCCTGGACTCTGTGCGTCCAGGCCCCAGCACGGCGAGGAGACGGCTGCCCCCCAGGCTGCCCCCAGGGGTTCCCCATGCATCCCCCTCCTTCACCAACATCACCAGCTCCCCCAGAACCACTGCAGGAGGCTCCATTCACCAGCTGTTGATGTGGAAGTCGTGATTTGCAAAATCTGGTGGAAATTCCGCCAGGCGGTGAGGGCCTGACATCTGACACCGCTGAGACTCCCCTCGGGAATAATCAGCGCCTCTCCTGTAAGGCCCCCTCACCTGCAGCCAGAACACGTTTAATATTTTTGTTGCAGGCCGTTTAACACAGGGTTTTGGTTCATGAGCTGTGATGTGTAAACCTTATTTAACAGCCCCAGCAAGCATGTGGTGTATCCATGGCGGGTCAGTGCCGCGTCCATTCGGGGCTGTCAGCCCATTCCCCATAATCCCCCCGCAGCCCCCCGTGAGTGGGGGCGTAAAGTCTCTGGGTGCCACTTACGGCTGCAGGGGTGTCTGTGGCCCTGCGGCCCTCGGGGGATGTGCGAGGAGAGCATGGGGCCCTCGACTCCAGGCCCCCGGCCCAGTCTCCTGTGGAGAGGAACCATCTGGACATGGGAGGTGCCAAGTTCCCATGGACGGGGCGGCCCACAGCAGGAGGGTCTCCCACAGCCTGGGGTCCAGTAGCTGCCTGCACCCTTGGCAGACCCCACGGCTGTCGCCTGGAGCCCTTGCAGCCAGGCCATCAGGGGCCGTCCCGCCGGGGCTGAGAGTCGCCCCCCAGGCCTCAGCCCCACTCCTCTGCTCGTCCCCGGAGCCCGCTTGTCACACATCCACTTGTCCCTGACAAATCGCCGCTTGGGGTCAGGCCCAGGCAGCTGGCGGGTGTCCAGATGATGAGTTCATCTTGCACATCGGGGGTCCGGGTCTTGGCAGAATGGGGGGCAGGACCCTCCCCCACAGCTTCCCATGGGCTACAAAAGCCGGCCTCCCAGCAGGTACCCACGATGCCCCTTTGTCATGGGCTGTCACCATGGAAACTGAGAGCTCTGCATTTGTCTGCAGTTGATGTGGTGACAGACAGAGCCAGGCAGGTCACTGAACGGACCCCACAGCCAGACCGGGGTGGCAGGAGCCCCCAGCCCGGCCACCCTGGGAGCAGCCCCCGGGTGGCCTCAGGGGCCCCTTCCACCAGCGGGAGGCTGATTGGTGTGCGGTCACAGCCTTACCATCTTTACCACACTAATGGCCTGTCTGTCACGTCGCAAGCCCGGAGTAAGCAAATCTCCGCTCCACAGCAGGAGACGAGGCGCTGCCGGCGGCGCTGGCCCCAGCGTCCACCGTCCTCTCGCGCCTCCGGGAGTGACGGGGATGCCCCTGCTCCGGCTGGAGGGTGGGGGTGGTAGCCAGGGAGGGTTGGAGGGGCCCACTGGGTGGCCAGCCCGACCCCTCCACCCCAGACGGGGAAACCGAGGTCCAGTGGGGTGGGAGGGCTGCCCGGGTCAAGGAGCAGAAGAACCCGGGGTCCGGACGGCCAGGGCTGCGCAGCTTCAACCAGCACGTGCTGTGACCTCATGGACTCGGGGTCAGGGATCCGGACATGGCTTGGTGGGAGCCTCGGCTGTCCTTGGGGTGTCCTCCGGGGCTGCTGTCGAGGTGTCTACTGGGGCAGCAGTTGGGGTGTCCCCCAGGGCTGCCATCAGCCAAAGGCTCGACTGGGGCTCCACGTCTGAGCTCCGGCGCCAACTGTTGTCTGGAAGCCTCATCTCCTCGTGGCCGCTGCTGGGAGACGTCGGTTCCCGGGTGCGAGAGCTGCCCCGGGGAGGCCTCAGGACATGGCTGCTGACTCCCTGGGGCAAGGGCCCCAAGAGAGAGCAGGGAGTGTGTCCAGATGGGCCGTGGTCTGCTCTGGTCTGACCTGGGGAGGGGCGTCCGTCACCCGGGCCATGGTCGGTTCACGAGGAGACATCGCTCGCTCAGGGAGGGGATTTTCCCAGGAGGTGGGGCCCCTGGGGCCCTGTCAGAGGCCGCCCAGCGCAGCCTCTCCCAGACCCAGCCTGGGACCCCCTTTCCCAGGGGAGCTTCCCCCCCTGCACAGCCCCTGCGGATGGCAGCCAGGCCCAGGGCCTGCCGGGGACCTGCCGGCTTCCTCGTCCACCCCTCTGCCCTCAGCCACAGGAACTGCCTGCGGGGGCTACCTGTGATCCGGGCACGGCACTGGGCGCTTCCCCCCAACCACCCCCGAAATGAGGAAACCGAGGCACAGGGGTCCGGCACCCAGCCCAAGGGCAGGCACGCGTCTGACCCGTCCACCCAGTCAGTCACCCCAGACCCCCAGTGGGTGGCAGAGCCTCACGCGCCCCTCAGCTCCAACCCTGAGATGCCACCGGATCTGCCAGGTCCGGCTCATGGACGCTGCCTCTGAGGGTTGGGCAGGTGCCCCCGGGGTCCCCAGTGTGACCGCCCAGGGCTCCAGAAGGTCTCATGGTGTCCCGGCCACCCCCGCCCCGGCGTGGAGGCGCCCACTGAACCGGACGCCTGGGGCCCAGGCAGGACGTCAACTTGATGGCCCAGAACCCACAGCCTCTCTGGGTTTGGGGCCCGTGTGGGGTGGGGTGTCTCCAAGGCTGCACCCTGGGGAGCAGGGTGAGAAGGAAGCCCTGGGGAGGAGTTGCTCGCCTGCTGTCTGGCCCAGACAGGCCACCTCTTCCATCAGGATGGGTTTCCTGGGGCGCCCCTGGGGTTCTCATGTCTGACCCAAGCAAGGGGAAGGTGCAGGCTCATCAGCGTCACCCCCAAAGGCAGGAGGCCAGACCCCAGCACAGTGTCAGCATCACGTGGGTGCTAATGGCTGTGCAAGCCACTGTAGGAGCTTCACGGGGAGAAACCCCAGGGCTGTGAGGCAGGGGCGGCGGCCAGGCCTGCACCCCAGATTCCCAAGTCCACAGTCAGCCAAGGGAACCAGTCAGGGAGGGGAGCACTCTCTGCTGGCTGGGCAGGGGTCTTCCCACAGCAGGGGCTCCCCATGACACAGACAAGCTCCACCCCTGTCCTCCACTAGGGACCTGTGGCTGGGCCTGGGGATGGGGCCACCCCCTGTTTACCTCAGGCCTGCTGCGTGATCCCATTAAACTCTGCTTTGGCTCCAAACCCCACTGTCTAATTACAACGAGGGGCTCTACAGCTCCTGGTCCCCTTGTAGGATCAATTTTCCAAAGGACAGTATCACCCTCACCATACGCAGACACACACATACACACAGTGTGTCCCTCTGCAGGTGAGGCAGGGAGAAGAGCTAGAGGAAAGGAGGAGGGAGGGAGGCAGGAGGAGGGATGGGGAGGAGGGAGGAGAGAGGAGGGATGGGGGAAGAGAGAGGGGGGAGGAGGGAGGAGGGAGAGGGAGGAGGGAGGTTGAAGAAGAGGGAGGAGGGAGGAGGAGGAGGGAGAGGGAAGAGAGAGGAGGGATGGGGAGGAGGGATGGGGAGGAGGGATGGGGAGGAGAGAAGAGGGATGAGAGGAGGGCTGACTCGGGCCCTGCTGTCCACTGTGGGTCTATGGCCAGGCTGAGCAGGAGGGCAGGCTGAGGGGCGCCCGGGGCTGCCACCCGCCTTACTGAGTGGGGGAAAAGAGCCCTGGAAGGAAAGCTGGGTTCCAGAGCGGCCCACTGCACCAGGCCATTAGTGGAAGGGGTGTGAGTGTGAGGGGAGGGCAGGGGGCTTGTCCCTCGGGACGGTCTTCATCCGACACTGAGCTCCATCACTATGGCCATCACCACTGACCACTGTTCCCTTCACTCCCTGAGGGGAGCCCAGGACAGGTCACCAGCAGCCCTCCCTGGACCCCCAAAGACCAGGGGCTGTGCAGAGGGCAGGCTGGGGGCAGAACTCCCAAGCTTTGGAGGCAAAGGAGGTGCCTGTTTCATTCATCATAGCCCTCAGGGCCCATTTTGGGGCTTCCCTCAGGGTCTCCCCAAGCCACCCCCTTGGTTCCGAGGCCCTGATGTCCAGCAGGGAGGGGCCCCCACCCCCGGACCCCTGCCCTCCTATACCCAAGTCCAGGAACCTGCACGAGCCACGACGGGGTGCCGGGCTGTCACATCACCCTTTCCTGGTGAAATCTGAAATTGCAGGGCCGGGGGGGTGTGCGGGTGCACCAGGACAGAGGCAGGTGCAGGGGGAGACGGGCAGGGGTCTGGAGCTCAGAGGGCGGGCATCTGTCAGGTGGCAGCCCCAAGCAGGGGATGGAGATGGGGGGCCAATGGCATCGGCGTGAGGGTCTCACAGGTGGCCAAGGAGCTCGAGCCTTTCCGGAAAGCAGCAGCCAGCCCGGAAAGGGGGCCCAGCAGGTAGAGCTGACCGGGCCCCTCACTCTGGTGGGAGTCGGGGTGCACGGCCCCGATGTGCTGTCCTGGGCGGCCGGGCATGCTGTCCATGCTGCCTTCAGGGTGGACATACGCCAAGGGCCAACCTCTGTTCTGACAGGGAGATTTATCCACCCTCGCAGGCCCCCCACACAGGAAACTCCTAGGGCATCCCGTTCACCTTGGCCCTGTGGGCAGGGGGAACTGGGGTGCCCCCAGGACTGGCTGTGAGGTTGAACCCCATCCTGGCCCCCTGCAGGCCCCACCCAGGACGGGAAGCAGAGCTGGAGCCGGGCCCACATCCAGTGGAAGAGACAGCAAACGAGCTTGCATTGGGGTGCCCAGGGGTCCCGGGGGGGTCTGTTCCCACCAGAGGTTGAGTGTGGTCCCCAACAGAAGTCTGGGGCTCCCTCCTCCCCGGCCAGCCCCTGCACTCCCTCCTGCCGCTCCCGGGGCCTGGTTCCCACTCCGGGCCGTTCTTGTCCGGCTCGCTGTCTCCCAGCGTTCACTCGGGGCCTGAGGTCCTGGGAGGAACCAGCTGGCATCCAAGAGCCAGAGGGTGGAGGTGGCAGGGGGAGCCCGGGGAGCCATCACCCCAGCCCTGTGACGCTGACGGGGGCTATCATGGCCCCATGATGCTGACGGGGCCGATCTGCCCAGTGGCCCGGGCCCAGGGACTCCTGGAGCGGCCGGTCTGCTCGGATGGGCCTTGTCCATTGTCCTCTCCGGGGCTGACCCGGCAGCACCGGGACCGGGACAGAGCCTTCTTGGTCCCGAGTGGCCCTGATCCTGCGGTGGGGGTGCGGGAGGCCCCCCTGCCCCCCGCTGTGTCCACGGCCCCTAGCAGGAGGCAGGAGCCGCGGGGGAGGCAGGGCCCGGGTCCCGGCTCTGACCACTGCCGGGCCCTCCAGGACGGGGCGTGTGATGGTGCCTGGGGCCGGGGCCGGAGCAGGGCTTGGATGGAGATGGGATCGGGGGGTGACGGATAAGCTGTCCCCCAAAAGCCACGTTCAGATCCCACCCCAGATCCCACGCATGGAGCCGTATGTGAAAATAGGGTCTCTGGAAGTGGGATTCATTTGGATGAGGCCCTGGTCCCCTAGCACCCGCGTCCTAAGGAGAGGAGGTGTGGAGCAGAGACAGACGGACACAGGGAGAGGCTGTGGGAGGACAGGGGCAGGGGTGAAAGGGCCGCGGCCGCCAGCCTAGGAGTGTGAGGATGGCCGGCAAGCCCCGGAGCCGCAGGACAGGCGGGGGCCTCCCCCAGGTCTCAGACGGAGCGCAGAGCCAGCCCCGAGCTGTGAGCCCACCGGCAGGTGGTTCTGAGCCTCCAGGTTAGAGCAGCCCCAGGGGACGTGGGTGGTTCTGCCCTTGTGGGACGCCTGGGTGAGAGGTGAGAGGTGAGAGGAGATGAACAAACGAGGCTGGGGGGTGGGAAGGAAGATGCCTTGCAATGGTGCCGTGTTTGGAAATATTTTGGGCTGCCTCGCTCTCAGGGTTCCCCGTCTCCTTCCATCCTGAGTGCTCCATTCTTTTTTTTAATAATATTTTTTATTGTCAAATATATCATATATACATGGAAGTGATAACCTCCCAAGTGCAATTTAACAAGTAGTTAGAGAGCAAATTTCAAAGAATATTACAGTTTACAACTCCATGGTTTCAGTTATTTCCTTAATGTAAAATATAACATATAGACAAAAAGGTAATATCTTTCAAAGTATGACTTAACAAGCAGATACATAGGACATTTCCAAAGTTATTATGGGTTATGTACCACAGTTCAGTTGTTCCCTTACTGTGAAATATAACATATATACAAAAAGGTATAGCTTTCACATTACCATTTAACAAGCAGCTATAGAACAAATTTCAAAGGATGCTGTGGGTTACATTTCCACCATTTCAATTCTTTCCTTCTAACTATTCTAATACACTAGCAACTAAGAAAAAGAAAATTATATGGAGATTCAGTATTCATCATCCTTTGTTAAATTCCATCTTGTCTCTTGCTCCCCCTTCCTATAGTTCAATCACTTGCCCGATCTTCGAGGACGTCTAGGCAGTGACCACCCTGACCGGTTCACGTCGGAAAGGGCTGTCGACTCCGCCGAGTGCTCCGTGCCTGTTCCTCACTGTCCACTCTCTGGGGAGGGGGGTCCACGGTCTGAGCTCTTGAGTGTCCTGGGGTCTTTTCCTGCCTGCAGAGGAGACTTCGCCCCTTCTCTCCGCGTGTAGATGTCGTTCCCCTTCGCAGGTGCAAATCCCCCCTTCCCACCGGGGTCAGCCGTGGGCCCCCGGGGCACAGAGCAGGGCCCCCCCCGGAATCACTGTGCTCTTTGTGGCCCCACGACGCGACCCCACGGCGTTGCTTGTGTGCATTTGTGCGGCTGTTTCTTTGCCTCGCCATCATGTTTTTCAGATTCATCTGTGCTGCATGTTGCGATAGTTTGTCATTTTCATCGCCGCAGTTTCCTGCTCTGTGCCTGTACCACGATTTATTTATCCGTTTTATCATTGACGGGCGTCTGAGTTTCCCCAGTTTGGGCTGTTGCCAATTATTCTGCCGTCACCATCATTATCTGGGTCTCGGGGCGCCCACGTGCCCAGGCCTCACAAACACCCTTAGTGCCACTCTTTGCCTGTTTCACCCCTTCTGGTCAGTTGTGTGATATCTGATTTTAATCTGCATTTCTTGGTAAATGGTGACCTTGGGCATGTTTCTGTGTTCACTGAGCATTAGGTCTGTTAAGTCTCTTTCCCTCTTTCCCTGGTCCCTCTTTTCTCCTACTGGTTTGTCAGAGCCCATTTTTCCCTAGAAACAAGCCCTTTCTTTGGTGTATATTCCATGACCGCCTCCGCCCCGTCGTGGCCTGCCTTTTAAATCCTCCACGAATGGTATCTTCTGATGCACTGAAGTTCTTAATTTTAATGAAGTCAAATGTATCAGTACTTTCCAATAGGATTAGTAAAAATAAAAATTGTTTTGATCCCAAGACCATGAAGCTTTTCTTCTAAATTAACTTCTAAACACTTGATTATTTTCCCTTCTCACATTTAGATTGTCAGTGGCGTAGAATTGCTTTTTGTGTATGTTGTAGAGTGAAGTTCAAGTTCATTTGTTTTCCCCTTGGATATCCGTTTATCCCAGTACAATTTATGAGCAAACCATCCTTTCTCCCTCGTCAGGGCTACATGTTTCATAAATCAAGCACTTATATATGCACGTGTCTGCTTCAGGTATCTACGCCCATCCAATGATCGATGCATCCATTTTTTGGCCAGTATCACACTCTCAATTATTAGAACTTGACAGTAAATTTTACAATCTGGCACTGCAAATTCCTCCTTCTCCTGGTCGTTTTGTGTTATAGATATTCTTGGTTCTTTATATTTAAAATAAATTGTAGAATGTCCTTGCTATGTTACACACATGCACACACACACAGAGGGAAAGAGAGAGAGAGAGAGAGAGGGAGGGAGGGAAAATCGATAGGGATTTTAAGTAGTATTGTGCTGAAGTATTAGGCTGATTTGGGGGAGAATTTACATTTTTGAAACACTGAATCTTATAATCCATGAGTATAATTTTCTTGGTCTTCTAATTTGAAAACAAATCATCCCAGCAATGTTTCATAGATTTCTGAATAAATGTCTTATCCATATTTTGTTAGGTTCATTCCTACATCCCTAAGTACTTGGTAATTCCCGATACTACTCTAAATAATGTCTTTGTTTTAACTTTATTTTCTAATTGTTGAATGTGTGCATAAAGAAGCATAGTTGAATTTTGTGTATTAACTTTCTAACCAACAATCTTTCTAAAGTCTCTGACTGAAGCTAACTACTCACATGTAGAGTGTCATAGTTACCATGTACTTGACCATCTTATCCACAAATAGCAAAGATTCTGCTTCTTTCTTTTCTCATCCTTCTACTTTTTTTTTTTAATTAGAGCCCTCATCTTGTTTCATACCACAAAGCGAAAGTTTCACTCTTCTTCTATTATACGTCATGTATTTTATAAAAATCTCTGTTATCAATTAAAGAGTTCTTTTCTATTCCAGGTTTGCTAATGGATGTTTTTATTGTGATGGATTTTGAATTTTATCAAATTCTTTTTATTCATCTTTTGAGATGATCATATGATTTTTCTCTTTCAGTGTCTTTCCAGAGGTCACTGCATTGATGAATTTTTCTAATGTTTATTTAACCTTACAATACTGAAACAAAGGCAACTTGATCATGACCTAGTGTCCTTTTCAAATGTCGTTGGATTCAGTTGTAATGTTTTCCTTGAGATGCTTGCACTTGCATTTGCGAGTGACGTTAGCAGACAATTTTCCCATCTTACACTTTCCTTTTTGCTTTTGAATTGATGTTCCGCTCACCAGGTAAAATAAAGTAGGAAGAGCTCATTATTTTCCTATTCTCTGGAGGAGTTTGCACAAAATTGGCGCTGCTTCTTCCTTGTGTGCAAGGTTATATCAGCTTAGAGGGGAGGTTTTGATTTACAAATTAAATTTCCTTCATCGTCATAGGTAGAGGCTTTTGGTTTACTATTTCCTTTTCTGTCAGTTTCAATAAATGCGTTTTCTAGAAATTGTCCACTTCATCTAATGTTTCAAATTTATGAACATAAATTTGTTTACAATATTCACTTAAACTTATTTCATCTTCTTAAATGCGTGATGTCTGTAAAGTCCGTAGAGATGCCCTCACTTTCATTTCTAATATTGGCTATTTACATCTTCTCTCATTTTTCTCAAACTTCTGGCATTATTTCATTTTTCATATTTTCAAAATAGTTTTCTATTTCATTGAGTTATGCTCTTATTTTTATTATTCTGATCCTTCTGCCTTTGATCCCCTATTTCCTAGTTCACTGAGCTCAATGTTTGACTCATTCATTTTCAGACTTCATTTTCTGATATAGCCTCTTAAATCTACAGAGTTTTATCATGAAGTATTTTTTTGTCGTTTGGCTCAAAATACCAATTTCTGTTATGGTTTCTTCTTTGGCTGGTGGGTTATTTGCTTGAGCTGCAGATATCTAGGTATTTCTTGTCATCTTTTTGTCATCTATTCCTGGCTCAGTGGCATTGCGGTTAGAGAATGGTCACAGTTTGGAAAATTCCCGGACCTTGATCTTCCTTGGTGAGGACGACTGCCCAGTTGTCACCAGCACCCCTCTCTGGGGACAAGGCCCCACAGAGTCCTGCTCCCCATGGCCCCAGCAGCTCCGTGGATTAGCAGAGGCACAGATATGAGCTGGGGGTGGAGGGCAGGGCTGGGGAGCACCAGGCCCCCAGAATTCTCCTCTCTGTGTCCATCCTGTGCAGATGGTGAGGGAAAGTCCTTTTTGAAGGAATCAGATGATCGCTGTTGGACAAACGCGCCTCGCGGGAGTCCTGTGAGCCACATCTCAGCCTGATTTTCTGCTCTGGGCACGGCTTGGGCTGAGGACACTCCCAGTGGCCAGAGAACCAGCTGCGGCTTCACGGTTGAGTGAGGACCTCACAGCCCACTGCCCTGTAAATAATGGCCCCTGCTGTGTCCAGTGGCTTGGACAGCACTCACTTTATTCTGGTTGTCTCCAAATCAAAGTGCACCCCTGGCAGCTGCTGAACATTCCACTTGCTGAACTGATTCTCCTCCCTCCTCGGGCTGGACAGCTCTGTCCCCACCAGAACCCCAACAGATTGTCCCCCAGAATGGATTCTCCAACAAAACGTGAATCCTTGGCACTCTCCTCACTGAACCCCTAATTTTTATAGTCGGGAATGGACAGAGGATGGGACAGCTGTGGGGGGGAGAGAAAGGGGAGTGTCCCCTTCATGGTGAGAACAGGAGGGGGTTCCTCGGACCCCCACGGCAGGGGATGGGGCAGGAATGCAAGGAAGGACTGAATCACAGAGCAGACGGACACCGGAGGGGACTGGCCACTGCTGGCACCACCCCCTGCCCAAGCCTGGGAGGTCAGGCTGAGACCCCAACCCCAGCTGTGGCCTGGGCCAGCACTTGCTCTGATGACCAAGCATCTAAGTCCCTGTTGTCACCTCAGGCAACGGCACGGGGTTCTCAGGGGGCACCAGCCTGGCCAGGGCATCGGAGCCCCACACAGAGAAGACGAGAGAAAGTGCAGGGAGGCCCCAAAACTTGGTTCCAGCCTGTGCCCTGGGAGGACTGCCCCCGTCTCCCCGGGGCAGGGTCCCCAGCCCAGGCTTCCCCCACCTCGGCCCCATTGGTGCCCTGGGCTGGATGGTACATCATCGGGGGCATCCCGTGCCCTGGAGGGTTAGCAGCTTCCTGGCCTCCACCCACCACACACCAGCAGCCTTTCGCCCCGGTTGTGGCAGATGTTGCCAGATGTTCCCTGGGAGACAAAAGTGCCCCTGGTTAAGCTGTGGGCCAGGGTTGCACCAGGGAGGGGGCCTGGCCCAGAGTGGGGGCCCAAGCCGGAGAGGAGAAGGGCTCACCCCTCACCCATCTCTCACAGCAGGAAGGACCGTGGCAGGGGCAGGCTGGCCCCTACTGGCCATCAGGCCAGTGTCCCGAAGCCACGGACCCCACTCTCCCCTCAGGGGCCCAGAAGCAAATTCCGGGCATCTGCTCCCTGAGATCCCAAGGCCGGGCCCGGGTGGGCCTGCACAGGCCTGGGGGGCTGGGGCCAGGTTCTGTGGGGCCCACGGGAGGCAAGGCCAGGCCCCCGAGCGCTTTCCAGGCTGGAGCATCTCCTCAGGGCAGCGGAGCAAGCAGTGGAGGCAGCACCCAGGATGAGGCCCCACCTGCCCCGTGGCCATGGGCCCCGAGTTCTGGCTTGACCCTGGTGTCTGGCTGGGAGACCTGATGAAGTCACTCATTCCAGCAACAAGCTTCTGTGGCGCCTGAGCTCACCCTGCCTCTCTCTGGGCTCGGGACACAGCACTGAATGCTCCTGGGGCAGGCACGTCATGGCTTCTTCCTGGAACATCTTCTGCCTGAGCATCACCTCCTCCAGGGAGTCCTCCCTGATTTTCCATCCAGGCCAAAGCGCCGCCTTCTGCTCTGCTGAAAGAGTCCCAGAAACACCACGTCCCTCTGCCCCCTTCGCTGCCCCACTGGGGAGGGGCTGTTCATGCCATCATCTGTGGGTCCCTCCGCAGCTCAGGCCAACTCTGCCCATGCACTCAGGCCTCTGTGTTTTGCCTGGAAAGTGGGGTTCATGAGGCACCCAGGTGGGAAGGAAGAACGGGGTCCTCCACGGAAGGAGCTCTCAGTGCCAAGCTGGGCCCCAGGGCTGCGTCCTGCTGCACCCTGGGGGCTCCCCCCATGGAGCCGGCTCCTCGGACCCAGGGTCCCAGCCGGTGGGGCCCCTCCCGGCAGCCCCTGCTCCCTCCGCAGACCTTTCCCACTCGGCATCACGTACCCCTCCCACCCCCCTGGGTGTAAACCTGCAGCCCACGCCCCCACCCCCTCCCATCCCTCACCCTGCACTCCCCAGGCCAGAGAGGGGGGAGGATGGGGAGGAACCAGGCGACATCCTCCCCAAATTTACCCCTTTTGCCCAGGGCCCCTTTGTCCTCAGATGTCAACCTGGGGCTTCCAGGGACACCAGCGGGAATGGTGGGGGAGGGGAGCAAATCTGGATGGATCCAGACAGGTGTGGGGGGCTGGTGCATGTCCAGGTCCCTCCTCACGTGTGCCTGGCTGAGCCGGCCACCAACTGCATGGTGCCTCAGTTTCCCCAACTGTCCACAGGGATGTCTACCCACAAGGCGGAGGCCAGGATCAGGGGACGTGAACAGAGGGTCCGGCACACTGCTGGCACCACCGTTGGGCCCTGCACTCACCTGCCACACCCGCCACACCCGCCAGTCCCAGCCTAACGCAGCCCCCGAGCCCTCAACAAGCCTGGTCTTCACCCCGAATCTCTGAGGACACATACTGGGGTCAAAGAAACCTTCAAAAAAGAATAATTTGCAGTGTAGGCAGGGGTTTCTAACCTGCAGGTATAGCCCCCAGACTCACTGCCCTTCACAGAACCCCCAGACTGGAAGCCAGGACCCTGAGATCCGGGGATCCCCAATCGGCTCCAAGAGGCATGGGGGTCTGTCCCAGGACCTGGTCTGGAAGCAGAAAGGACCTGGGCCCCCCAGCCCATAGAGTCAGGGCACCCCTCCCTGGTGCAGCCCCTCCTGGCCCATCAGCCCCTCAGTAACCAAGTGCCCCCCCCCAAGCCAGGACCTTGCCCACCGCCCCCTCCAGGTGGACCCTTGGGCCGGACCTTGCTGGCCCCCACCCCAAAGCAGTTAAGCCCACTAGGTTGCCGCCCCCCCCCACTTCACTGCCCGGCCTTCTCTGCCCCGGGAGGTGAGGTCAGGCCGTTTCACTGTGGGGCCTGAGGGCAGAGGCTGTGCAGTCTGCCCGGGGTCCTGGATGCGGCGTCCCCTCTGGGGGGTCAGCCTGGCCTCCGGTTGGGGCGGGGGTGCAGGCCCTGCCTAGGATCTGTCACTGCTCCTGAGGCTCCCGTGTCCCTGGCTCCTGCCTCTGCCCCGAGCTTCCCGGGGGCTGGCGTGTCGCTCGAGCCCCTCTGCAGGAGAGGGAGAGGCAGGGGCTGCCCAGCTCTCAGGCTGGGAGCTCTGGGGGCGGCTGGTCTGAGGACACCCCATTCGCAGGCAACTGCAGGGAACTGAGCTAAGGAAGGAGAACCCCCTCCCACTCCACGTTCCTCCCCTGGGAGGCCTGGATGCCGGGGACCCAGAGGAGATGCCCATGGCCGCTTCAGAGCTCACGGTGCCGGGCAAGGTGGAAGAGGAGGCAGCAACTGACTGAGGATGGCTCCTTTCTCCTGCAAATCAGGGTGGGCTTCCTGGAGGAGGTGCCCTGCTGACAGCTTCATTCTAGGGGAAAGCGTCTTTCAGTTCCCGCAGCAGCCTCTGTATACAGAGACTCCCGGGCTTGGTCTGCCCAGGCCCCGCTCCCTCCCAAGCCCAGGACCCCAGGCCGGTTCACCTGGCCCTCCTGGGAGTGTACAGGGTCTCCTGCCTGCAAACATCCCCCCACCTGCCTCACTGATCCCCACTGCCTCACTGATCCCCACAAGTCCAACGACCAGGCCATCAGCTCTGTGCACCCAAAGGGGACACAGGCAGAGCCTCCAGCCAGTGTGGAAGCAAATAAAAGTGAAACATGGTGCTGGGTAAAGTGCCTCCACCGACGCTTCCCAAGCACACGGTCCCCCGCAGCCCTGCTGGTCCCCCAGGGCCCCACGGGGGATCCACACGCAGGTGGGGGTGGGCGGGGCTGCTCAGGCAGAGTGTCGGGGGCTGGGGTGCAGGTGAGAACACTGGGGGTGGGCGGGGAGCACCCCAGAAGGAGGGGGTCTGGGGAGCTGGGTGTATGGGCTCTCTTCCAATCGGGCCCCTGGACCCAGTGGGCCGAGGGCTGCCCCTCATTGTCTGGGACTTGTCCCACCTAGAGCCCCAGCGCCTTGTATGCAACAGAAAACCAAGACTCGGGGTCCCGGGATCCAGGTGGCAGGCCCCACCGCACCTCAGGGGCTCCCCAGCTGCAAGGACAGTTCTCAGCCCGGCTCCCAGAAGCCCTCAAATGCACAGCTTGAGAAGGGGCAGGACAGTGGACAGTGATGTGGCAGAACCCCGGCCGGGCCTGACGTCTGCCTCAAGCCCACACTCGGAGCCCATAGCTGGAGCCTGGTTTTCCAGACCGTGACCTCAGGAGCGAGGCCAGTGGGGTGAGACATGCCATGGGACCCCCAGAGCGGCCCTGGGATGGGGTCCTGGGGCTGCCGTGACAAAGCGGCACGGCCGGGGGTCCGAACTCGAGGTCGGCGGCCCAGGCTCTCCAGCTCCAGGCGGCCCCTCACTCGCTCTCTGCCTGCGTCTCTCCATCTGCGTGGCTTTCACCGCCGTGTCCCTCTCTCCCCGTCTGTGCCTCATAAGGACACCTGTCATCGGATTCTGGGCCCCTAGTCCAGGAGGGTCTCATCTCAGGTCCTTGACTTCATTTCACCTGCAAAGGCCTTTTTCCGAGTGAGGCCGCTCCTCAGCTTCCGGGGTGGGGTGTGGACCCCCCACTGCAGCCCCGAGCCTGAAGAAAGAGCGAGGCCCCAGCCAGCGGGCAGTGCAGCTGCCTCCCGGGCCCCCTTGTCACACCTGGCCAGAGAGGCCACCCCGCTGGGCAACGCCTGGGCACGCGGGGGTTTCTGGCCACTTCGGGTGCCCGCCCTGGGCCCGCTCATGCCACAGGGAACCTGCTCGGCTGGGGGCCCCGACTCGGGAAGCCAGGGTCAGGCAGCTGCTGCCGGAGCCTGAGCCCGAAGCTGGCGGGTCCCTCCCGGAGAGCGGGGGCTGGAGAAGGAGGGGCCGAGGAGAGGGAAAGTGGAGCCTCCTCCGGGCTCTGAAGTGCAGGGACGGGAGTGGACGCTCATGTTTGCATTTCTGTTCACTGATGTTGATGTATCAGTTTCATAGATCAATGACTGGTCCGGTAACAGACAGATGGGTGAGCAGAGCAGCAGCCCGGAATGTATGAAATTTAACCCGGGGGAAGACTCAAGGCCTGCCCGCCGACGGCTCCCGTCCCTCCACTGCCCGGGGAGCGGGGACAGGACGCTGCATCGGGGTCTTCCTGCGAGGACGGCTCTGACCACCGGGCGGGGACGGAGGGGCAGGGGCGGCTGGGAGGAGCAGCAGCGGTGGTCCCAGGGAACCCGCCGGGATCTGCAGCCAGAGCCCGCCCGGCCTGCGGGGCAGGGAGAGCAGGGGGAGAATTGCTTGCACTCGGTGATAATGAAATGCACTTTTAGCAACAAGAACAAAATCATCTCTGAGCAATTTCTTTCTTTAAGTGGAAATAGAAAACGAATGAAAAGGAAGAAGGAGAAGAAAGGACCATGTCCTGGGCTGCCTGTCCCAGAGCGGGGGCCACCAGGGAGGGAGGGGCCCTGCTGACCCTCATCTGCGGCCGCAGGGCCCAGGCCGGACACCGAGACCACAGGGTGAGCCCAGATCGGGTGCCCTGGGCCTCTGCCCCCACCCCCGGCTGTACTTGGGCTCCAGCTGCCAGTGTGTCCAGGGCCCAGGAGGCTGCGGAGTCAGGGGTCTGGGGTCGGGGTGGGCAGCCTGGGGGTCTCTCAGGTGCTGCAGCAGGGGTGAGGATGGGTGGGGTGGGGGCAGACGGGTGGCCCTGGAGGCTGGGTCTGCAGCAGGGTGGTACGAGGGAACTGGCCGAGTCCACGGCATCACCTGGGGTGGGCTCAGGGGTGGGGGCTGCAGCCCCAGGCAGGCCCCCAGGCCAGCTCCACTCATGCTGTGTGGAGGTGGGGGTGTGGGGGTGTGGCCCCTCCTCCAGGGTGGTCATTGAGCACCCGCCCCACCCCCAGGCAGGTGGGAGGCTGAGGGACCCCGGGACTCCTCCTGGGTGGTAGTGGGCTCCCCGCTGGGGTCCCCGGGCCCCACCCAGAGCCAGGAGAGCCCCCACCAGGGCTGTGACCCCTCAGCACCTCCCGCCGGTCCATGGCCCCATCATCCCGGGGCAGGAGAGACGTGGCCCCCAGGATTTCAGCTCGGCCCTGCCACCGTGCACTCATGTGACATTCCATGTGCGGCAATGACAACGAACTTCCTGGACACCGAGCGTCACACCCTGTCCCCGAGCCCACTGGGGTCACCGCGATGCAGGCACCATCAGAGACGGGGAGGGACGGGGCCCGGGCCCTGAGCTGCCTGCTCGGCCTCGGGACGACCCCGCAGGGGGCCCCAGGCGGGGGAAGAGGCCCCGGCTCACCGAGCCCCGTGTGCCCCCCTGGCCCCACCGCCACCCCCAGCCTGCTGAGCAGACACCTCTGTCCTGCTGTCCCCAGCAAACGAGCTCCAGTCTCCCCCTGCAGAAAGACACACGCCAGCTTCCCGGCGTGCGGGTCTCCCCCCTCAACCCTCATGGCCCTGGCCCCCACGGGAATCGGCCCCCTGCCCCGGCCCCACGTGCGGCCGCTCCCTCCACCCGGAAAACTCTTGTCACAGAATGAGGAGAAGCGACTGCGCCCCGAGGGCTGGCTGCAGGGCCCTCACGTCAAATCTGCTCCGCTGGCAGCTCACGGCAGAGTCCCCAAGACTGAGAGGTGAAGACACCTGGACGGGGAGGCCCCTGCCCCCACCCTGGCTGCACCTGCAGCCCCCACTCCTCGGTGCCAGCGAGGCCCCCGTGGCCCGGCAGACCCCGCGCCCTCTGCGTTTGCCCCTCGCCGCGCTCCCAGGGGCTCGCGGTCCTTCCACGGGACCAGGAGCTCCTGGCCCGTGGTGGTTCCCTCAGGCCCTGTTGCAGGCAGGAGCACTGGGGGGCTGCGGCTGGGGGCAGTGACAGGCTCCTGGCCTGGGGTTCTCAGCCTGACTTCGGGAGCCTCGGCCCCAGCCTCCAGGACTGAGGCCGCTGGGGAATGTCCTACCCCAAGCCCCGGCCCACTGCACCCGGCCTGCCGAGACCAGCTGACCCCATCTCGCATCCTCCTGCTGTCCCTGGCCCAGGGCCCTCCCCTGCACCAGGCCCCGGGCCAGGCCATCCTGCATGGTCTGCCTGGGGAGGGCACGCCCGGGATGAGCACACAGGCCTGGTTCCCTCGCTATAGCCAGCTCCGGATAAGTAACTGTGGAGGTTTGTCATGTTCCCAACAAACACGTGTTCTTACTCCTCATCTGTGTTCCTGTGGGTGTGAACCCAGGGTAAAGGGGACCTCTTGAAGTTGTTATTTTTTTTTAGCCCAACTGAATGCAGGTGAGTCTTACCCCGGGCCACTGAAGGCCTTGTAGAAGAACTGGGGAGCCACGGAAGGGAGAAAGGAGAGGAGCCGGCCGTGGGGGCAGGCGGAGGTGCAAGCCAGGAGCCCCCAGGGTCGCCCGCAGCCAGCACCAGAACGCTGCAGATTTCCAGAACAGAGCAGGGTTTGATCTGGACTCGAGCCTTCCAAACCATGAGGCAATAAACGCGTGTTGTTTAAGCCGACCCATCGTGTGGCATTTGTCATAACAGCCTGGCAAAATCAGACAAAAGCTTTTGCTCCACTTGGGTGCCATTCACTTATTTCCACAAAGGCGATGAGCAAAACCAATGGTCGTTGTAAGCTGCTAAGTTTGGGCTTGGCCCCGTACATAGCAGTCGGCACCCGGAACACGGTTTCGTACGTGGAAGTGGGGGTGCTGCCGTGGTGTAGACTCAAAGGCGTGTCGCGGGTTCGGGGCCAGCAGGTGCGAGGGGCGTCCTGGCCCTGGCCGAGGGCTGGGCGGAGAGGGTGACACTGCAAGGCTGGAGACGTGCGGGAGGCCTGGGGTAACGAGGGAAACGGAGAGGGCTCCCGGTGGACGCGGACATCGGGTCGGCTGCGGTTTCCGCCGGGCTTCGTCCAGCTGCCCGTGAAGAAATGCAGAGAGAGAGGTGAGTAAAAGAAGACACGTTAGGTTTCTTAGCAGAATTTAGAGGAAAGACAAAGGAGCCAGGACTTGCTGGGTTCAGATAAAACAGTCTCATCCTCAAATCCTCTCAACCAAAGCTCCTCCACACGGGCCGTGACGTCAGGTGAGATGCGCAGCTGCGGAAACGGGCTCTTGTTTGGATCTCCATGGGGATGAAAGCCTTGTCTCCCAGACCCTCTGAAGCCCTAAGGGTGTGCCCGCCACCCGCCGCCCACCCAGCTGACAATAGGGCTTTCTGAAGATTTTAGGGTGTCGTCCCAGGAGTGAGAAGGTGATGTGGGGGGCAGCAGTGCCTCACGGCATTGGTGATCAATCCCAGGGACCCCCTCAGAGCTTTCTGTGCAGACCGAGAGGGACAGTGGCACGTGGAAGGGGCCTCTCGCCTCCTCCATTGGCAGGAAGGGGCCAAGCTCCCCTTCAGCTGGAAAAAGAGGAACGACTCAGGAAGCAAAACCAGCAAAGCAGAGGTGGGGCCGAGCCGGGCAAGGAGCTGGGCTGGACCCCAGCTTTGCAGTGCTCCCCACTCCCCGGCTCTGCTGGCCGGAAGAGGCTGCTGTGATGACTCCGGGGATCTCACTGCTGGACGGAAGGGCAGTGGGGCAGAACCCTGCCCTGACCCTGGCACTGAGATCCTGGATCTAAGCCAGGACCCAGTTGGAGAAGATTTGGGGGCCATGAGAGGGTTGTGTGTGTTCTGCATGTGGAGGAGCATAAACCATTTGTGGGCACCAGCAGGCTGCAGTCGAGCAGAGAAGGGTGGAAGTCCCCCGGCTCGCCTCCGTGCAGCTGCCTCCAGAAGGACATGTGGCGGCACCGGCCTCGGGGACTTCTGAGACAGGGTCAGAGGAGGCCTCGCTGCCCTGCCCAGCTCACCCTAGGGAGAGGCCAGAGACCGGAGAGGCCACAGGAAGACACGGACGCCAGCAGATCCGGAAGGGCAGGCACAAGGAGCGGGAGGCGGCCATGCGGCAGGGGCAGGGTGACAAGCCAGCACCAACCACCGCTCAGGAGAGAGGACCCGGCCAACACCTTGACTTGGGGCCTCTGAAACCACGAGGCAATCGGGGCCGCTGTTTAAGTGGACCCACTGTGTGTGTGTGTCATCGTGGCCCTGGACCGTCCCCGTGAGAGCCAGGGGTCTCGGAACACTCAGATCACACCTGAGGGCCGTGTCCTCCTGCAATGACGCTGGACTTGGCCAAGGGACTCAGTTTAGCAGTGGAGCAGCAGCGACTGTGATGGTGGCAGAGGCTCAGAAAGCACCCCGGGTTCGTCTTCTCCTGCTGCTCAGGGAACCCCGTGCCCACCGCAGGAATGCCCAGGCGAGCCTGCTGGATGGCGAGAGAGGCCCCACACCCAGTCAGCAGCCACCGACCACAGGCCTGTGAGTGGGGCCGCTGAGGCCATCCGGCCGCAGCCCACCACAGCTGACCGTGGCTGGGCGAGCTGCAACGAGGTCAGCGACCGCCCAGGAGGGAAGGACCCCACAGCATCACGGGTGACACAGACGGGGAGCCGTCACTAAGGCTATAGGCGTGTGGTGCACAGTAAAGTGGCCTGAGACGGTGCCGGTCTGCCCGGGGCTCACGTCCTTGTCATCAGGTCATCAAGGGGGCTAAGCCAGGAGGCCACGTCCTACGTGCTACCTGCATTTAAGGAAGAGATGGGGTCAGAGGCAAGGGACGCAAAGCCTGCAGCCTCACGGCAGGGTGGTTGACTCAGAGATGACAAATCCAAGATTCCGAGAGCAACCCTCCCCAGGTGAACCAGAAACGACCCCACAGGCCTGGCTGCCTCGGCCTAAGGTCTCGGGAGGGGGAGGGCATGTTGTGGGGGGAGCCACCCCTAGGAATCCCTGTCATGAAGGACTGGGGACTGGAATCCACCTCAGTGGCCTAAAAATAATTTATTTAACAGGGTTGTGGGGGGAGGGTGGTGCCTTCCAGAAGGTTGGCAAAAATATATGCATATTTTTATATTTTTTTTCCCTTGGGAAAATCACTTTCAAGATAAGCCTCAAAAAATTCTCACAGATAAACTTTATTCTCACAAATAAACGAATTTGAGCTAACAAGCAACATTCAAAACCATCCAAGGAAATAAGCCACCTTGACAGAGCATCAGTAAAAAACTGAACCTGATAGTCCCATCAGCAGTACCAGACCCAATAGGACTTCAGAAACTGGAGTGACCAGATGCAAAAATTTTTTAAGTGTGTTCAATACTTTTTGAATAAATTTTGGGGGCATTGAAAATATAATGTCATAAAAGAGAGACTGCTAAAGACGACCAGAAAGACTTGAAGAAAATGCACTTCTAGAAAGAAAACTTTGATCATTGAAGTCAAATATTCAAGAGAAGGTTAAAATAGTGGATTAGATACAGCAAAAGAGAGAATTACTAAACCAGCAGACAGAACTGAGGAAAGTACTCAGAGTGCACCTTGGGGAGAAAAGAGGCAGAAAACAGTAAAAAGATACTAGAGGACGTGGAGATGAGAACGAGCAGCTGTGCTGGTTGCCTTCTGTGGGCCCTTCAGCCCGGTGGTGCCTTTGCCTGTGATTCTGGTTGGGTTTGGACAACTGGAAGCACTGACAGGAGAAGAGCAGGATAGAGAAGTCTGAGTACATCTATTCCCCCAACATCTCCACGTGAGGTGACTTTGAGGCTGTGATTCCCTCAACCAAAAATCACGGCCCCCGTAAGCCGGCCCCCTCCTCACAACCACCAGAGTCTCCCGTGCTGCCCCCTCCCTATGCCCCTCGAGCCTCGAAGGGGTAATGCCCTCACTTCTGCCCTCACCAGGCACCTCCCACCCTCTCCGCCCCTCCACTGCTCAGGGGTTAAGCCCGTCTCAAATTACCTAATTTGGAAGCTTAATATGTTTGCTTTCAGGACACAGATAGAGAAGCCTAATTCATGTCTAATCAACGTACCAGGGAAATACAGATAATAGGGGAATAAGGAACAGGCAAAAGTTGAGGAAAGAATGGCTTAGATTTTTTTCACAGTGGATGAAAGACACCAACTCTCAAATTCAGGATGCTCAAGGAAAAGAAACTCAAGCAGGACAAATGAAAAAATATCTATACCTAGACATAGTACAGCCAACCAGGAAAGCACTAAAGGCAAAGAGATCTTAAAAGTAATGAGAGAGACAGACAGAGTCTACAAAGGAATGAAGGTGAGACAGACTTGGAAAAAAATGCACTTCCAGAAAGAAAACTTCATTCATTGAAATTAAATATTCAACAGAAGGTTAAAATAGTGAATTAGATACAGCAAAAGAGAAAATTACTAAACTGGCAAAGACGGAAGCCGGAAGACAATGGGATGACGGCTCTAGGTGCTGAAGTAGAACCGCCGTGCACCTGCAGTTGTGAGACTGCACTGAAGAAGGGGCACAATAGAGACGTTCTCAGACAAATGAAACACACAATTCACTAAGAACTGGCTCTTGTGAAACTAACTGCTAAAGGATGTACTTCAGGGGAAAAGTGATCCCGAGATGAATGATAAGAAGGAATAGTGAAAATGGTTAACTAGTGGTTACATCAGAATATATATTTGTAAGACAATAAAAGTTGCATCTAATTTATGGGCTTAATATTGAACATAGAATTAACATCCTATAAAATAATAGCATATATATATATTAGAAAGGAGTTGATCTGAGTTGTCTTGACTTTGACTTTACGTTAAATATGAATGCTAAAATTGCCAAAGCAGTCATTAAAAGAATGGAAATTATATACTTGATGTCTAAACACATAGATGGTGGAAATGAAATGGGAGAAAACCCTGAATCCAACTAAGAGAAGGCAGGAAATTAAAAATAAAGATGGAGATAAGGAGGGACAAACCAAAATTACAAAGATGGGAGAAGAGAATACAAATTAAATTAGTAGCCAGAGGTATAAATGGGCATAATATTCCAGTTAAAAGACAAATCTCTTTAGACTAGATTTAAAAAAAAAATATCCAGTTATATGCTGTGTACAGAGATCCATTCTGCAGCCCTGATGCCTCAATAGATGGAGACAATAGCTGCTATCACACAAAGAGACGATGAGACATAAGTTCCTCCAGTTAGAAGGAACTTCTGTCTGTGTTATTGACAAAAACAAAGCAAAACAAAATAAATTGAGAGTGCATCAGATCAAGCCACTAAATCTAACACTAATTTACAGGAATAAATGCGACAGCGGTGAGCAATCAGCAAATCCACATTATGGGCGTGTCCGCACCACAAATGACCCTGTTTCCACATTTTTTTAAAATGCAAGGGAAAACCCAGCGAGCTGCAGGAGGATTCCACAGGGTAAAAGGGACTCCAGGGTGGCTCAGAGCCGGAAGTGTTAGCATTCCGGGGAGCACAGAGGAAGGGCCCGGGAGGTTACGGCCTCACCGCCACGTACATCCCACCCCACGGAGGAGGACGTAAGCCCCACTTCTCAGTGAGGAGTGTCTTCTCAAAAAATAAACTCATTGCAGGATAATTTATGTTCACTGAAATTCAATCACTTAAAGTGTACCATTCGGCAAGTTTTGACAGATAATTACATCTGTGAAACCACCACCAAGATGGAAATACAAAGCATTTCCATCACGCCCCAAAGATTCCCCGAGCTCCTTTGCACCCCACCCCCACCCTCAGCCCAAGGCAGCCACAGGCCTGCTTCCTGCCACCACGGTTTCATTTGCTAGAATTGCATATAAATTAATCACTCGCTATGAATCTTTTGGATCTGGATTTTCTTCATTCAACATAATGATTTGAGGGTCATCCATGTTGTGTAAATCAGTGGTTTAATCCTTTTCATTGCTAAGAAGCATTAAGTAGCATAATGGTTGGGAGCTGTGTGTACCCCAGAAAAACATGTTCTTAATCTTAATCCGTTCCTGTGGGTGAGACCCAGCGTAAGCGGGACCTTTTGGAGAGGTGATGTCAGTTAGGGTGGGGCCCAGCTCAGGCAGGACCGGGTTAATCCTACTACTGAAGTTCTTTATAAGCAGAATGAATTCAGACTTCTCTCTCTCGAGAGAGAAAGCCACGAACAGAAGAAGCTGAAATCAACGGAACCCGGCAGAGAAAGAGAGGCCGGGAGAGGCCGCCGTGGGCTCACGTGCAGAGGAGCCCAGGGCGGGGATCGCCGGCAGCTGGCCCAGAAGCCACAGTCCTCGGGAGAAAGCCACGCCTCGATGATGCCTTGATTTGGACATTTTTCCAGCCTCAAAACCATGACCAAATAAATTCTCATTATTTATGCTGAACCATTTCATGGTATTTGCTTTGAATGGCTCAGGAAACTAAAAGAAGCAGCATTCCACTGCACAGATGCACTACACAATGTTACAACAATTGGTTCATTTGATTGTGGAAACTCAGATCAGGTTATTTTGAATAAAGATCCTGTGAACATTCTTGAGCAGGTCTTTATGTCAGTGTAAGGGTCATTTTCTTGAGTAAATACCTGGGAGAGGAGTGGCCGGGCTGTACGTCCACACCCCAGCAGCCAGCCTCCCCGCTCACACTCCCCGCTCACAAATTCTTGCCATTCTAATGGGTGTATAATGGTGCTTCAATGTGGTTTTAAGATGTGTTTTCTTTTTTTTTTTTTTTATCATCTCTCAATTTATTTTTTATTTTTTATTTTTTATTTTTTCATTTTTATTGAGATTGTTCAGATACCATACAATTATCCAAAGATCCAAAGTGTACAATCACTTGCCCCTGGGTACCCTCATACAGCTGTGCATCCATCACACTTAATTTTTGTTCAATTTTTAGAAACTTTTCATTACTCCAGACAAGAAATAAAGTGAAAGATGAAAAAAGAAAAAAAGGAAAGGAAACTCTAATCCTCCCATATCCCTAACCAACCCCCCTCAATTAGTATTGATATAGTACATTTGTTACTGTTTACAAAAAAATGTTGAAATACTACTAACTGCAGTATATAGTTTGTAATAGGTATATAGTTCTTCCCTATATGCCCCTCTATTATTAACTTCTAATTGTATTGTCATACATTTGTTCTGGTTCATGGAAGCGATTTCTAGTATTTGTACAGTTGATCATGGACATTGTCCACCATAGGATTCAGTTTTATACGTTTCCATCTTTTGACCTCCAGCTTTCCTTCTGGTGACATATATGACTCTGAGCTTCCCCTTTCCACCTCATTCACACACCATTCGGCGCTGTTAGTTATTCTCACATCTTGCTACCAACACCCCTGTTCATTTCCAAACATTTGAGTTCATCCTAATTCAACATTCTCCTCATATTAAGCAACCACTCCCCATTCTTAAGCCTCGTCCTATATCTTGGTACCTTATATTTCATGTCTATGAGTTTACATATTGTAATTAGTTCCTATCAGTGAGACCCTGCAATAATTGTCCTAATGTGTCTGGCTTATTTCACTCAGTATATTGCCCTCAAGGTTTTGTCATCAACCCATTTTTTTTTAATATGGTTTTGTTCACTCACCATACATTCCATCCCAAGTAAATGATCGATGGTTTTCTGCATGGTCATACATTTATGTGTTCACCACCTTCACCACTATCTATATAAGGGCATCTACATTTCTTCCACAAGGCAGGATGGAGAGTCAAAGAAGGTAGAGAGGCAAAAGAAAGAGGAAAAAAAAAATGACAGCTAGGAAGCAGCAAAAGGAAAAATAACCTTAAATCAAAGTAGAACAAAGAATCAGACAATACCACCAATGTCAAGTGTCTAACATGCCTCCCCTATCCCCCCCTCTTACCTGCATTCACCTTGGTATATCACCTTTGTTACATTAAAGGAAGCATAATACAATGATTCTATTAGTTACAGTCTCTAGTTTATGCTGATTGCATCCCTCCCCCAATGCCTCCCCATTTTTAACACCTTGCAAGGTTGACATTTGCTTGTTCTCCCTCGTAAAAGAACATATTTGTACGTTTTATCACAATTGTTGAATATTCTACATTTCACCAAGTTACACAGTCCCAGTCGTTATCTTTCCTCCTCTCTTGTGGTGTCTCACATGCTCCCCACCTTCCTCTCTCAACCGTATTCGTAGTTACCTTTGTTCAGTGTACTTACATTGTTGTGCTACCATCTCCCAAAATTGTGTTCCAAACCACACACTCCTGTCTTCTATCACCCTGTAGTGCTCCCTTTAGTTTTTCCTGTAGGGCAAGTGTCTTGTTCACAAAGTCTCTCATTGTCTGTTTGTCAGAAAATATTTTGAGCTCTCCCTCATATTTGAAGGATAGCTTTGCTGGATACAGGATTCTTGGTTGGTGGTTTTTCTCTTTCAGTATCTTAAATATATCACACCACTTCCTTCTTGCCTCCATGGTTTCTGCTGAGAGATCCGCACATAGTCTTATGAAGCTTCCTTTGTATGTAATGGATTGCTTTTCTCTTGCTGCTTTCAGGATTCTCTCTTTGTCTTGGACATTTGATAATCTGATTATTAAGTGTCTTGGCGTAGGCCTATTCATATCTCTTCTGTTTGGAGTACGCTGTGCTTCTTGGATCTGTAATTTTATGTCTTTCATGAGAGATGGGAAATTTTCATTAATTATTTCCTCTATTATTGCTTCTGCCCCCTTTCCCTTCTCTTCTCCTTCTGGGACACCAATGATACGTACATTATTGTACTTTGTTTCATCCTTGAGTTCCCGGAGACGATGCTCATATTTTTTCATTCTTTTCTCCATCTGCTCCTTTGCGTGTAGGCTTTCAGGTGTTTTGTTCTCCAGTTCCTGGGTGTTTTCTTCTGCCTCTTGAGATCTGCTGTTGTATGTTTCCATTGTGTTTTTCATCTCTTGTGTTGTGCCTATCATTTCCATAGATTCTACTACTTGTGTTTTTGAACTTTTGATTTCTGCCGTATACATGTCCAGTGCTTCCTTTACAGCCTCTATCTCTTTTGCAATATCTTCTCTAAACTTTTTGATTTGATTTAGCATTAGTTGTTTAAATTCCTGTATCTCAGTTGAAGTGTACGTTTGTTCCTTTGACTGGGCCATAACTTTGTTTTTCTTAGTGTAGGTTGTAATTTTCTGTTGTCTAGGCATGGTTTCCTTGGTTATCCAAATCAGGTTTTCCCAGACCAGAACAGGCTCAGGTCCCAGAGGGAAGAAATATTCAGTATCTAGTTTCTCTGAGGGTGCGTCTTAGAAAATTGCTCCAGCCTTTGATGCCTCGGGTCACTGTGCTTTTCTGCCCAGCAGGTGATGCCTGTTAGCCTATAATTCTTGACTGGTGTGAGGAGGTATGGCCGTGTTCCCCCAGGCTCTGGGGTCTGGTTCTGAATGGAAAGGGCCCCACCCCTTTCCTCCTAGAGAAGACAGACCCCCTAGGGGGCGGTCATTAGCATTTCAGTGGTCTCCCTCTCTGCTTGTGCTGTCTCCACCCTTCTCTGAGTCACAGCCCTGGAAACTGAAAATGACTAGGGCTTTCTCCACTGAGCCGAAAAAGAAACAGTTAGTCCCTTCAGACCTAGTCCAAGGCGACCCTCCGGCTCTCCAAGGTCAGTCGTCACCAAACGCCTCTGTCTGTTTTTTGGGGATTCGTACCTGTAGTGAGCAGTTCACACTCGCTACTTAAAACCCCAATTGGAGCTCAGCTGAGCTATATTCGCTTGCTGGGAGAGAGCTTCTCTGTGGCACCACGCGGCTGTGCAGCTCGGGCTGTGGGGGAGGGGGTCTCGTGACTTGGATCCGCAGGTTTTACTTACAGATTTTATGCTGTGATCTTGGGCATTCCTCCCAATTCAGGTTGGTGTATGATGAGTGGACGGTCTCATTTGTCCCCCTGCAGTTATTCTGGATTATTTACTAGTAGTTTCTGGTTTATTTTAGTTGTTCCAGGGGGACTACTTAGCTTCCACTCCTCTCTATGCCACCATCTTGCCCAAGCTCCTGCTGGTTCCCTTTTAATCTGTAAACATGATAGATTGTGAAAAATACAAACAAAAATCAGGAGTAGAAAACCAAATCCTCTGGCTTGTTTCCCTAGCCACTCCCCAGAAAAAACTATTGTTAGCAGTGCAGTATGGTTTCTTCCAGTAGTACACATGCTCACGCTCACTCACCAGTGCACTCACTGACACACTCGTGATACTAACTCTCACACACATACTCACTGTCACAACCATGGCACCGACAAACTCGCTGACACCTTCCTGACACATACTCAGGCACTGCCTCACCCACACACTCACACTCACACTCATTTATGGACGTGTCTACTTGATGCTCACTGACACACTCACAGACACAGACACACCAGTTGCAATACCTCCCAGACACACTCATGACACACCCACAGACTCCCACTCACTGTGACAAACTCAACACACGTTCCTATGACACTTTGTACACACTCACTAAGACTGACTTACCAACACATTCACATTCGCTGACACATTTATTCACAAACACTCCAACATATCCATGGCAATACTCTCTGACACATTCACCAACACATTCATACTTGCTGACATCGGGACACCAAAACTCACGGCACAGATTAATACACTGACTGACACGTGACACTCCTACAATCTCCCACTCACTGAGACCAGCGCGCTCACTGACACATACTGGCACACCAAAACACCGGTACCTTCACAAACACACATGGACACACTCAAATGCCCACATGACAGACTCAGTGGTGCACTTGCAGGCTCACACGTCATTCTTACCGACATACTGCCACCTTCACATCTTCATGCAGACATTTCCACCCACTTGTTCACATTTATACATGCCCAGAGGCGTACATGCTCCCCCACAGCCCTACATCACATTGACGCACATACTTAGGTGTGTCCACTTATGCACTTGCTAACGCCCATACACACATTCACACTCTCACACTTACATGCTCTCACTCACGGACCTAAACACTCTCACACTCATGCTTTTAATTTGTACCTTTAAGAAACAGGAATCATACCACAGCATACCAGTTTCTTTGCAATCAACTTTTTGCCACTTCCCAGACTTGAACCTCTTTCCTCTGGTTCAGGCCATCTGCACTGTTCACTCATGGAATTCAGGCTGTGTGGTCTCCTGGTCTTGGTTTATTTAGTCCTTGGTATCAGCACTGGTTAATTCTGAAAAGTGTTGCTTTTTGGTATCAGCATCGCGGTCCCTGCTCTTAGTAGGGCGTGTGGCTCTTCTGTGCCAAAGGTCAGTGCGATGTCAGGTTCTCATCCCACTGATGAGGATATGTGCCTTGCTGCCATCAGGTTGGCAGTTTGCCCTTGGTACTCCTCTCTGCTTCCCCAGGACAGCAGGCCCTGCCCTCGTTACCTCTCACATCTGACCTGCCCCTGCTGCCTACACCAGCCCCAAGTCTCTCTTGCCCCATCTCCATCAATCCCTGCTCCACTCTGCTGATTGCTTGGTAAAAGGCAGAGACACTCAGTGGCTGGCAATGATCCTTTCCACCTTGCCTACTTCCCACAACCGCTTGACCCAACAAAAGCTCCTGTGCAAAAGGCCAGGGAGGCCAAAAGTAAAAGAGCTATCAAAACCCACAGTGAGTCACAAGGAGATAGTGTACCTGGACAATGGATTTTGTTTGAGCATCCTGGCAGTGAAGGAAAAAAGGGAAGTGGGATGAATTATGGTGTTGGATGAGAGCAAGACTGCCTGCACGTGGGTGAGATGGATTTTCTCCAAAGCTGAGTTCTGAGGATTGTGTTGCTTTGATACCAGAGATCACACTGGATCATGTCAACATGAATTTTATATGCTACATTGCCAAGGAGAGGCCTTCACAGACAGATGCCTGGTTAAGGAAGCTAAAGGGGGATACTTTTTTGGCCTGTTGTTTTCCTTTGGGCGTCTCCCTGCCACCCAGTTGCCAGCAGAATTCATGATGCCTTCTGGGTCCCCTGGTCTAGTTGGAAGACTCTGAGAGTGCCTTGTGACAGCATTGGTTTTACACTTACAATTATGCCCAGTTACACGGGCGAGTGCCAGGGTCAGCAGGAACCTCTCTGGGTTCTGTTAGTATCATCTGACATCAGGTGGGGGGGTGTTTCTCCTTCATCAGAGCCATTCCTCCTGTGGGGATGGGGATTTGTTGGTCAGTGCTGTGAGTTTCCTGGGCACTGCTGCTTTGGGGGAGACCCACAGGGTCCGGTGTGGCCCCCAAAGCATTAAGGGTGTCTCCCACCTCCACATGCTCAACTCCCTGTGGCTTTACCTCCAGCTCTGGCTGTGCACAGTGGGGTTGACGCAGGTCAGGGAACGTAGAGTGACTTCTGCAGATGGGCAAATGACCCTCCTGGTTGTTGGTGGGTGCAGGGAGCAGCAGCATTTGCACAGGGGAACAGGCTGGCTTTGATGTCTGATGAGCAGTCCAGGCAGGGACTCGGATTCAGGGGAAAGGGTTTCTGGGGTCTCTGTGACAGGTCTACAGTATGGGAAAGGATACAGGGTGTGGCTGGGTTGTGAGGGTGCCAGGCTGGCTGTGGAAGGTGGACTCTCTTCTCTTCTGGGGCTTTTGGGGGTTCCAGGATGGATGGGAGGAAGGAGGGGCCACGAGACCACATCCTGGGTAGATGTGGGCTTCTTGGGGAGGGAAAGTGACAGCAGATGGGAACCTACAGATGTTTTAATGAAGAGTGGCTGTACCTGAGGCCGCTGGGGTTACAGTGGGCCAGGTCCTGGCTTCTGATTTCTCACTGTCTTGCCTGAGCTGATGTGGTTTTGACCAATGATGGCCGTAATTTCTGGAGTGGAGGCTGAGACCTGCCAGTGTCCTTTTTGCCCGAGGACACTGAGACCTGATTCTCAGCCATGGTGAGTTGGTCTCTCCACAGGTATTGCTGACTTGAATGTTTATAATGCAGTACTTGGGATTTTTTTTGTTAATTCAGTTTTATTGAAATATATTCACATGCCATACAATCATCCATGGTATACAATCAACTGTTCACAATACAATCATATAGTTATCACAATCTATTTCTGAACATTTTCCTTATATCAGAAAGAATCAGAATAAGAATAAAAAATAAAATTGAAAAAAGAACACCCAAACCATCCCCCCATCCCACCCTATTTGTCATTTAATTTTTATGCCCATTTTTCTGCTCATCCATCCATACACTAGATAAAAGAAGTGTGATCCACAAGGTTTTCACGATCATACTGTCACCCCTTGTAATCTTCGTTATTATATAATCGTCGTCAGGAGTCCAGACTGCTGGGTTGGAGTTGGTAGTTCAGGTATTAACTTCTAGCTATTCCAATACATTTAAACCTAAGAGGTGTTGTCTATATAGTGCATAAGAATGTCCACCAGAGGGACCTCTCGACTCCATTTGAAATCTCTCAGCCACTAAAACTATTTTATCCAAGACAGTGGCATTTCATTGAATTAGAGACCCCGTAACCTTTTCCATCCTCCCTGGAGGTGGATTGGTGGATTTGAGAGTGAACGGAGGTGGTAGTTGTGTACACCTTGCCGTGTCCCCTGGGGAGCAGCGGCTTTTGCTGCAGAGACTCTGGGAGGTGCTTGTGTTGTACAGGAGAAACAATATTGTCTTTCAGTGCAAATTGCCCATCACACTCATGGAGGATGGCCTGGAAATGGCTGCTTTCTGGTTTACCTGGAAAGGATACGTTTACTGTGGGGTGGCTTTTTTCTCTTCTGAGCCCAGAGCTGGGCTCTCTAGGCTTCTCCTCGTCTTGTCTTCTGTGCTTTGTATCCATCAGCCAAGAGTCAGTGCTGTGGCCTGGCTCACTCCTGCCCTCCCAGAACCTCAGTCTCTTCATCTGTAAAGCGGGAGCAATGGCACCTGCTTCCCAGGCAGTGAAGTAAAGTGCAGAAAGGACTTCACAGAGTACCTTTCACATCCCATTGCTTCCAAAACGGTGGTAAACATTCTTGTCGTCACTGACCATTGTCTCTCTCCCCATGACCAGAAGGTCCAGCTTCATGGAACCTCCTGATGTTGTAAAAAACAGCCTTGGGGAGAAAACTACTGGCCTGACGATGCTTTGCTGGCTAAACCCAAAGTGCCCGAGTCCTGCCTGACGTGTGTGAAGGACAGCTACACTGACTTCCTCATCGGTTCAGGAGGTGTCTCTGCCTGGTTCCACGTGCTCAAGGTGAGCCTCAGGACCTTGGCCTGCCCGGGCCCTCAGCAAGCCCATAGTCCAACCACTAGATGGTCTGGAGACCACATGTGCTCTAAACGTGGGGGGCCTAAGATGGGATGTTACCGCACAGGAGGGACTGGGGAGAATTTCAGGCACTGGGGATGGCAGGGAGTCCTTTGTGGGTGCAGGGGTGGGGGTGCCGCCCCAGACCGGAGAAGAACATGCCATTTCTCCTTTGTCTAGTGAGACAGAGGCACCTGAGAGGATTTGGTGAAAGCCTCTTGAGAAATGACCAAGTGCCCAAGGGAGGGTGTTGGGGAGAATTCCTGGAAGTGCGGACAAGGTGTTATTTCCCCCGGGGCATGCAAGGGCCACATCCTGGAAACGTGGCGTGGGGGCTAGAGAAACCAGCCAGGTGGGGATGCTGGGGACACTCACAAATCAGAGAAGAGCTGGGAGGCTCATCACTGGGGCAAAATTAGGGAGGCCAGAAGAAAAAATATGATGTAAATAGCAACAGGATGAAAAAACTTGGGGGTGGGAGGGATGAGACCCAAAGTCTGGGGTTCAACCAGCCCCAAACTGGTTTTCTCCAGAGTAGATGGTGAGTGAACTGGGGGCTCAGCTTCTGATCCTGACTCTGCAAGGCTCTGAGCAGGTCACCCTGGCCACCCTCTGGGCCCATCTCACTGGGTGGCATCTCACTGTTGTGAGGGTGTAGAGCATGATGGGGCCTGGCAAATGTTGACAATGGAAGTAGTGGCCACCTTAACCCAGACGAAGATCCAACAGTTCCAAAAAGTGGAGCTTTTTATAACTCCCTCAGTTACAGGGTTCATGTACCCCTTTGGGACACATGTCCATTTGGAGGGCTGCAGAAACGTGGGCATGTGTGATTATGGGGTGTTGCCCAGTTCCTGCTGGGGTCACGTATACCTAGAAGCTTTCTAAGATCCCAGCATCCCCAGGATGTGGGCACTGCTAATGGCCTCTTGTTGGCAGGGTGAGAAGATCTATCTCATCAAGCCGGCCTCAGCCAACTCCTCCCTTTACGAGTTCTGCCATTTTGCCTCCAACCACAGTGAGATGTTCTTTGTCGACCAGGTGATCGAATGCTACAAGTGCACTATCCCACATGGCCAGGTGCTCTTCATCTCATCAGCTGGGCCTGGGTGGCCCCAGGGACCCCAGGACCTGGGTCTCCTGCCTCACAGGCTGCTGCTGCTCCTGGGAAGTGAAGCCAGCAGGAGGGAGCCGTGTGGAGGAGGGCGAGGTGGGGCCACCCCCAAGGGCAAACCCGGAGAGCCCCCTGATGGCCATGGGAACCGCACCCTGAGCCGCTGGCAGGGCCGGGCCACCCCTGAAGGGAGAAAGAGAGTGTTTGCTTACTCTGAACTTTGCAGTAAGGGATAGTTCAAGTACAGACAAAAGGAGGAAGTATGCTATAAGCCTTTGCATCTTCCCTAGCCCAGATTATGCTGAAGTCAATTCTAGACAGATTGTTTCATCCATAAATATTTCAGTTTCTATCTCTAAAATATTTTTTTAAGTAACACGATTAAAATACAGGCATCATCCCTTTAAAAAGTAACAATTAATAATAATCCTTTCATATCATCAAGTATCCAGTCGATGTTCAGATTTTCTAAACATCATATGTATATTTTTTGTGTGTTTTAAATTAGGATGAAAATGAGGCTCTTGCTTTTGGATTGATTTATATGCCCCAGATGGGTTCATAATACCAGGACTCTCCCCCTCCTCTCTGTCCCTCCCTCCCTGCTTCCCGCCTTTCCTTCTCCCTCTGCTCTTCTCCCTTCTTCTACCCCCCTCCTTCCCTCCCTCCCTCCCCCCTTTTGTCCCTTATACTCACAGTCCATTTTTTCCATTTTTTTCTTTTTTGTGAACTCTAACATATGTACACAACAGCGATAAGTTTCACTGGATGATTTCACAAGTAGTTAGAAAGCAAATTTCAAAGAACATCATGGGTCGCAGTTTCACAGCTTCAGCCATTTCTGTTACTGTAAAATATCTCTTGATGTACAGCTCAACAAGTAGTCATATAGATAATTTCCAAAATTGTTATGGGTTACAGTTCCACAATTTCAGGTCTTTCCTTATGCAGTACAAGGTATATAAAGAAAAGAGAAGACCTTCAAGGCACAATTCAATGAGCAGCTATAGAACAAATGCCAAGGGCTGCAGTAGCCTACGGTTCCACCATGTCATTTCCCTCCTTGCAGCCCTTCCAACAGCCCCACTTCCAAAAGTGTGTATGTAACTATATAAAGCTTCCGTATTCCTAGACCTTTGTTCACTGTTACCTTGTTTGTCGCTGCTCCTTCCTTTGACTTCATCTTTCTCCATCTTCAGGAGAGTCTAGGCAGTGAGCACCCTAACTTGTTCATATTAAAAGGGGGTGGCAATGGTATGGGGAAGGGGCCGCACCTGATAGTTGATGTTAAAGCAGCTGTTGCCTCTGGGTTTTAGGACTTGTCTGGTATGGAGTTTCACAGAGTTCACATTAGTGATTACAGAGACAGTCTCTTCTTTTGTGTCTGGCTTATTTCACTCAGCATTATGTCTTCAAAGTTCGTCCATGTTGTCATACGTTTTACGACCTCATTCCTTCTTACTGCCGCGTAGTATTCCACCATGTGCTTATACCACAGTTTGTTTATCCACTCATCTGTCGAAGGACATTTGGATTGTTTCCATCTCTTGGCAATTGTGAACAATGCTGTTGTGAACATTGGTTTGCAAAGATCTGTGCTTGTCACTGCTTTCAGATTTTCTGGTATATACCAAGGAGTGAAATTGCTGGGTCATAGGGTAACTCGATACCTAGTTTTCTGAGAAAAAGCCAAACTGTCCTCCAGAGTGTCTGTACCATTGTATGGTCCCATCAACAATGAATAAGAGTTGCAATTTCTCAACATCCTCTCCAGCATTTGTTGTTTCCTGTTTGTTTAAAGTCAGTCATTTTAAATGGTGTGGGATATTGTCACATTGTGGTCTTGATTTGCATCTCCCTAAGAGCTGGTGAAGATGAACATTTTTTCATGTGTTTTTTAGCCATTTGTATTTACTCTTCAGAGAAATGTCTTCTCATATCTTTTGTCCATTTTATAATTGAGCTGTTTGTACTATTATTCTTGAGTTATAGGATTTCTTTATATGTGCAAGATACCAGTCTCTTATCAGATACATGGTTTCCAAATATTTTTTTCCCATTGAGTTGACTGCCTCTTTACATTTTTCAGAAATTCCTTTGAGTTGCAGAAGTTTTCAATTTTGAGGAGTTACCATTTATTTATGTTTTCTTTAGTTGCTTGTGCTTTGGGTGAAAGGTCTAAGAATCTACCTCCTAATACAAGGTCTTGAATGTTTCCCTGTGTTATCTTCTGGGAGTTTTATGCTACTGTCTCTTATATTGAGGTCTTTGATCTACTTTGAGTTAGTTTTTATGTAGGGTTGTGAGGTAGGGGTCCTCTTTCATTCTTTTGGTTATAGACATCCAGTTCTCCCAGCCCCATTTATTGAAGAGACTGTTATGTCCCAGTTCAGTGGATTTGAGGGCCTTATCAAAAATCAGTCGACCGTAGATCTGGGTGTTGATTTCTGAATTGTCAATTTGATTCCATTGATCTGTATGTCTGTCTTTGTGCCAATACCACACTGTTTGACAACTGTGGCTTTATAGTAAGCTTCAGTATCAGGCAGTGTAAGTCCACAGTCTATTTGTTGAGCAACTGGGGGGTTTCCTGGAGTCTGGGCCCCAGGTTCCTTCTCTGACGCTAACATGGGCTGAGTCCCAACCCTCCCGGTAGATTGAGTGGCCCTGCCTTGTCCTCCTGCCTCCCCCTGTGTGTGGAGACCAGGGTGCCAGGGCCTCAGTGCTGTCTCCCTGTGTCCTTGAGCAAGTCCCCTCACCTCCCAGGCTCTCAGTGTCAGGGGCTGGATTCACTGTCTCTGCCTGTTCAGAGACAGCCTCTCTTTCCTGTGGGGCCCACCCCACCTCCTTTATAGGGTGAGGACCTCCGGGGGCATTCTGGGCAGCAGGTGCAGTGGCAGAGGTGGATGAAGATATCAAGGCCCTGGGCTGGCTGTTCTCTGTGCCCACCAGTCTGCTGGAGGTGCCGGGCCTGGTGCTGATCCAGAGTTGGTGTTGGCAGGGATCAAGCAGTCCTGGGCCCCGTCAACTCCCAGACCCTCCAGACCTTCCCATGGGACCTTCCCTGGTGCCCATGCTGCAAGATGTGCCCAGTCTCGGTGGAGTCATGGAGAAGGGCTAGCTCCATCTCTGTCTCTCCCAGGCTGGATCGACACCACACTCATCCCTGTGGCCTGCCTGGCCTTTGCAGCACATTTCCTCCACAGCCTGAGTGTGGAGATGTAGACGAGGTACGGCCTCTCCACACGACGCCACCCTGGGCTCAGTGTGCAGGGCTTCCCAGGCTGTGCTCTGCCTGTCCCTGTCCCTGTCCCCAGGCTCTACAGTGCCTGTCCTTGGGTTCTGTGGGCAGCATCTGCCCCACTGTGCTGTGTCTGTCCCTCGGCTCTGTGGGCAGGGTCTCCGTCCACCATGCTGCACCGTCACTGGTCTCTGTGAGGGTCTCACGCCCCTGCCCCTGGGTCAGTGTAATGGTATCTTCCCTCTCCTTGGGTGAGGCCTGCTGAACTCACTGGGCCTCCATGTGCACGTAGATGAAATGTGCAGTCTCATGAGCCTAAGGCCTGTCTTGGCCATCTTGGTGGGAATGGAGGCTGGAAACAGGTGACCCTTTGGTGGATTCTGGGTACATTGGAAGGCACACTCTTTTCCTGGCCACTGACCCTTGCTCTCTAGTGACCACAGTCGTGGGCTTGTGTGAGAATGAAGCAGGCAGCTCCTGCCAAGGCCCAACTTTCACCCCTCAAAGACAGTCCCCGTGCCGTGGAGCTGTTCCACCTCTGCAGGGCCCCGGTGGGGGGCCCTGGGTCCTGTGGCCTTGATATGGGTTACTCTCTGCACACTACTGGCTGGCCCTCATTGCACTAAATTGTCCTCTGCTGTGGCTTACAGAGCTCATGAAGTGGAAAGAAGGTTGAAACTTGCAGCCTGACTCAGTTTCCAAACTTTGAAGTGGCCTGTTGGTACATGGGAAAGCATCTGCTTGAGGCATTCAGAGGAACCGGTTGCCCTGTATGTGTGTCTGAGCCCATGCTTCTCTATGGGGAGCAGGGGCTGGGGGGCTATTTCTTTGTGGGTAAAAGCCAGGGATGCCAGGATACTGGGAACTGGGATGGGGACCCATCCCCTTGGTGTGGATGCTGCCTTCATGTGTCCTTGACCAGGCCCCCTCACCTCCCCGAGCCTCAGTTTCCCTGTCTGTATGATACAAGGGCCGGATTGAGTCAGCGGTGACTGCTCAAGCATGGCCCGGAGGCCTACCTGGAGGGGCCATTTGGTAGTTTAGAAAGAGCATTGGGCTGAATGATGAAAGGGCAAGTGTGCATTCTACTTTGTGCCTTTGGCCTTGGTGCAATTATTCACTAACCCCATGCACTCCCCAAATGCCTCAGTGAGGACAGTCAAACCTACGTGATGAGAGACTTGAGATCGGCTGTGTTTCTGCGTCAGCCAGGCAAGAGACCCTCTCACTGACCCCGCTGTGAAGTGGGAGTGCGTGTGCATGTGCATCTGTGTCAGTGTGTGCATATTTGGGTATGCAAGTGTGTCTGTGTGAGTGTGTATGTGTGCACCTGTGTGGTAGTACGTATGTGTGCGAGCATGTGTTCATGTGCCTGCACATTTGCATGTGTGTGTTGGTGTGTGTGCATGTGTGTACGTGTGCGTACATGGTATATCTGCATGCAAGTATGTGTGCATGTGTGAGTGTGACTTCTCTGTGTGTGCATGTGCACAGAGGGACATGTGTGTGTCTCTGTGAGAGTCAGGGTCTCCCTGCGGCTTGGAGGGGACGAGGTGGGGAAGTGTGATGTGGGCTCCTTGCTCTGTGCTGCCCCCTTGGGCACCCCCTAGCCAGCCTATTGTCTCTGTCCCAGTTCCATGCCCTGCTGAGCACTCCTTTGGGGCCCAGGAGCACTTTGCCAAACTGCCTGTGTCCCTGTGAGGGATGCTGGCTAGAGGCTTTTTTCTGTTATGTATCTTTTTTTTTTTTTGCAGTTGTGGTCTTCCCAGGAAGTTGCTTTCTTTCTGATAAAAGTCACAAAGAAATAATTTTATTAGGAACCTTTTGTACTTTGGGTGTAGTTTGAGCTGAGACAACTCAAAAGATTCTTTCATCTCTGCTGACCGGGTCTCAATTAAATTTATCAACAGCCCCCCGGAATGAGAAGCCCAAAGCCAGGCTCTGGCAGAGGAAGTGAGAGCCCAGGAGGGGGAGCTGGCACAGCCTGGGGGGTGCCCACGCCCATCAGTGGTCAGGAGTATGGGACTGGGCAGCTAGGCAGAGGTTCAGGGTGTCACCATGGAGTCGAATCCCATGGTGACAACGGTCCAGGCTGTCCCCTGGGACTTGGGCCCCTCCTCTGCAGAAGGCATGATGATAGTCCCTGCTTTGAAGGCCATAGGGGTGTTCCAAGCTCCAGTTCTCCCCATGGGTGGCTGCTGGGCACAGCAGGCCACAGGCACCTCCTTTGTTGGACCCTCCCAGGGTCCATGAGGGATGGTTGGCAGTTGGGCAGGCTGCTGCTGGCGGAGGCCCCTGGAAGTTCCTGGACAGTGGGGATGCCCCTGGGCTGGGGGTTGGCTGCTCACCGGGGCTGGGCAGCTGGCAGGGCCCCCCTGAGCTAACCCTCCTCTCCCTCCCCAGCCCACCCAGGTTCTCACAAATCTGGGAAGCAGCTGCTGCCTCCTTGATTCCAAGCAGCTGGAATTCTCAATGGAGCTTGCAGATCATGGACTGAAAAACAGGTGGGAAAGTATCTCATGCAGGACGGTGGGGCGGGGAACAGGGTGGCCAGGTGGGAAAGAAAGTGCCAGAGCCTGGAGGAGGGAATGTCCAAGCCTCATTTTCCTACCCATGAGAAATGTCACAGGAGGTGCTGGCAAGTGGCACGTGGCCTGGGCTGGCCCAGAGTGTGAAGCAGCCTGAGTCAGACATCCCAGTGCTGCCCCATCCTCCTGACACTGACCTGCCCTGAGGGGTGGACGGACACAGACAATAGCACCCTCCCACCCAGGGCAGCAGGCTTAGATGGTGGAAGCAGGTGGACACCCTAGGATTGCTGGGAGCCGTGGGGAAGGAGTGTGAGCCAGCACGAGGCCAGGTGGAAGGAAGGCAGATCTCAAGGTGGGAAAGGACTGCCAGGTGTGGACCCAGAAAGGCCTGGAGAGGGCAGGGAGGCGGTAGGGTGGGACTCTGTGGGAGCAGCAGCTGGTGACCGGGAAGGGCGGGCAGTCCAGCGGGGTTCTGCTGAGCCCAGAGGTGGAGGCCTCGGGAGTGGGTCGCAGAGCCCGGGTTCGGGGTGGGGATGGGGTGGATGACGTGGTGGTTTCACATACCTGTGGGTTTTTGCCCCTGAATGTTGGGGAGTTGTGTTTGGGTCACGGAGGCATTGCAAGTGGTAATGCACGTGCATCCAGATCTTGTTAGGCACTGTGGCTGCATATACTAGTTTGGGTGTAGGATTCCTACGTTGTGAATGTTTGGGAATGTGTTGGTGGGGGCTCATTCGCATGTTCTTAAGGCACATTGAATGGCCATGTATGTTTCTTGTATTGATTTTCAGATGTGCGTCTACATATATTAGTATTGAAGGGTAGCTGTATGGCATTTAGTGGTGTATTAGTTAGGGTTCTCTAGGGAAAGAGAATCAGTGAGAGGGATCTATGACTATAAAATTTATAAAAGTGACTCATGCAACTCTGGGTAACTGAGAACACTCAGGGCACATTGAATGGCCATGTAAGTTTCTTGTATTGATTTTCAGATGTGTGTCTACATATATTGGTATTAAAGGGTAGCTGTATGAGTTTTAGTGGGTTGGTAGGGTGTCCTATATGTTCAGATTGTAGGATTCTGTGGCATTTGCTTTGTGTGATTCTTTATGCACACAGGTATGTGATGTGGGACCAGATAAGTATTGGTGATTATATTTGCCTACTTTGTGTGTTGTGTATTTGAGTATATTCGAGGCAGGTGGAAGTTGAATTTGAATTTCACTGATGTATGTATTTATGGTGCATGGGAGTTTGCACATTTTCTAGGACTATGTGTTTGCATTTTGTAGTAGGAAGTCGTTAGCGTGCATTCTGGGAGCCGAGTATTTGATGGAAGTTTGGGTTGTGTGTTTCCAGTGATGCGGGACAATTTCATTTGTATGTAGTGGAAGCATGTGACACAATTACCTTGGAGTATCTGGGGTTGTGGTAATTGGTCGGTGTATGAATCGGGCCTTGGCAGAGATTTCCTCTGTCCTCATCTCTGGCAGACTGGAGATGTTTCTTTGTGTCTATGTAGTGTATACTAGTTTGTGTGCACTCTAGAACCAGGCAGTTGTGTGCAGGTTCACGGTAGAGTGGTGGATGAGATAACTCTTCACTTGAAAGTGTGACAGGGACTGTGTTTGTGTGGAGGTTTTCTGTGTATATGTCAGAGAAGTATTTTGGCCATACATGGTGGTAAACGGGCATTATGTGTGGAAGTTTTGTATGGTTCTAGGTGTGTGTGTACAAATTTGAGTGTGTGTAGCATTTCCCCTTAGATAGGAAGAAGTGACTGGAGTATGTGTAAGTTGTGTGAGTCTGTTTTCCAGATATAGAAAGGGCTGTGCCTGTTCTTGTGATTTATAGCATGGTTTTGCTGATAAGTTTTGGGTGAAAGTAGAAGGTTCATACTCAGTGTACAGGTGTATTCTAGGCACATATTTTTGTAAAAGGGGTTTAGATTCACTAAAGCTGGATGGAACGAACTTGGGACAGTTCTTGGTGCATATCTCCTCCCACGGCTGGGGCTCCAGGTGAGGGCAGAGAAGGCTGGCATGCGGGGTGCTATGGAAGCCTGAGGTACAGTCTTTGGAAGTGGATCCCAGAGCCTGGTTCAGTGTGGTGGGGAGGGGTCACGGAATCGTTTCATATAGGTGGGTTTTTTTTCTCCCTGAGTGTTGGTGACTTGTGTGTGCATCACCTCCGGCTTAGTCACGATAAGTGCAAGTACAAGCATGTCATGTTACGGAGTGTGCACGGTTGATGGCAGTAGCACTGTGAGCTCTGTGTGCAGAGACGGTGGGTCAGTGGGTGTCGCTGGTGGCATTAGCCATCTCAGCGCTGGCCAAGGCATCAGAAGAAGAATCCCCAAGGCCAGCGTTTGAGTTGGGCCTCAATAATGCTGGGAGCTGCTCCCTGTCTCCTGGGAGAGATCTCCATGGAGACCGCCCCACCCACAGAAGTGGAATTGTGAGGAGGCAGCATTGTCCTCTGGGAGAGATCTCCATGGAGACCGCCCCACCCGCAGAGGTGGTATCCGCAGGAGGCTGCAGTACTGGAGCCACCTCTTGGCTTTCAGTTGCTGGCACCATTGCCCACTTCCCTAGCAGGCACTGTTGCTCCACTCATCTTCCTAACCTCGTGGTCCCTCTTGTACCTGTGCCCCCCAGCTTGGGTGGTGTTGAAGGACATCGGGCTGGGCCAGGGCCAGGGTGCGGCTCTGCGGCCTTTGCCTCTGCCTCTCCCACCCTTCTTACCCGTCCCAGAGCAGGAAGCGGGGCAGCCTCTGCCATGGCCTCTGGATCCCCACACACAGGGGGCAGTGGAAAGATCCGGACACGGCGTTGCCACCCCGGTCCCGTGATGCCTTACTCGCAGGGGCGACGGCGCCAGCTGGGCATTCTTAGCAGGGTTACAGAATATGTTCAGAATAACGTGCCAGCATGGCTACAGAGATATTTCGACAAGAATGAAGATGTATGCAGCCACACAACAGACGCAGAGGAGACTCCATGTTCGCAAGAAAATAGGGAAGATGACGAGATAGTGTGTGCCGGTGAGGAGATCTCTAATATTAATGATTGGAGGATCACTAGTGAGCCAACAGTCGGTAATACAGAAGACGCCTCAACAACCAGCCCTGCTTCAAATTATGCAGGTGAATTAAACAGGCCATCTCTTCGTCGGAGCTGCTCGAATTTCTCCATGTTGGAATCCCATGTTTCAAATTGTGAGCCATCCACATCATCAGCATTCCCAACTGGCAGTCCTGGCTTTTCCCTTGTGAAGGAAATTATAGACTCTACCTCTCAGCATGGTGCTGGTAACACGTCCACTAGCCATCATTTTGAATTTTCATCAAGAGTTTCCGATAAAGCTATGGCTGCTCCAAAGAAGACTTCAGTGCCACCTCTGTGGTCCCCAGAGGCTGAACGGTCTCATTCACTCTCACAGCACACTGCCACCAGGCCAAAAAAACCAGCGTTCAGCTTGTCTGCATTTGAGACACTTTCCCCTTCATTTGAGAAATCTTTGATCTTTCAAACAAGTCAGCATGGAGATCCTCCTTGTTATCCTAGAAAAACAACGTATGGTGGGGCAGCAGCTGCTGTAAGACATTCTAAACTAGCAACGACCCCTTGTCAGGCACCAGTAAGAAGACAGATGAAAGCTAAGCAACTCAATGCACAGTCCTGTGGTGTGACTAGTTTAGCAGCTTGGCGAATATTACAATCTTTAGAGAAGCTATCAGGACCTCTAGCAGATGTTCTGTCTTTTCCTGTGTGTTCTCCTCTTGATAGGAGTCGGATAGATAACACAGATTTGGGGGCCAAAAGAGAGAAGGTGGATTCTCAGTATCCTGTTCAAAAACTCATGTGTCCAAAGCTAGTTTCCAGAGCAACAAAACAAAGTGTTTATTTTAAACTGTCTCTGACCCCATCTCATGAATTGAGGAAGGCTGATCAAAGAAGAGTTAAACAGCACAGTACTCATTATGAAAACAGTGTGACACCAGGACAAAACAGAGAACAAGAAAGTGGCTTTCCGCATCAAAATTTGCGTTTCCCTGCCCCCGATGGATTATCTTCTGGAGCAGGTAGTAGAGGTGGCAAAGTCAGACGGGAGAGAACACACTTCCTGACATCTGAACCACCAGTGGAGGAGGAAACGCAAGCACTACTATTATCAAAAATCTCTCTACCGATCACCAATTCTTCACTCCCTTCCTTCAGCTTTCATTGTCCTTTGATGACAACTTCCTCTCCAGCTCCCATGAGTCCTTCACAATCAGTATCAGATAAGGTACGAATGATTTCTCTGAGCAGCACTGGCAGACCCATGTCTAGATTTTCTTCTTCCACTGTAAAGTCTACTGAGGCAGGTGCACTGCCGTCATCATCTGCTGAATTTGCATTTAGGATGCCTGTTGCAAAAGCAGAACTTGCAGACACCAGTAGTACTTCAGAACCTATGATAAGTGCTTCAGCTCAAGATACCACTGCAGTGACTAGTAGAAGCCATAAGAGGAAGCTAGATGAAGATGACGAGGGCCCTTCTAGACCTGCAAAAACCTTGAAAGGAGGAAGAGTCCTTGATGTTCTGAAAAACCCTGGTTTCCTGTCACCAAAGGCAGATGCTTTTGCTGCTCAGCCTACCACGACCAGCCCGGCAGTTTATACAGGACCAGCCGTATGTAGGTTTTCCTCTAGTGAAACTGGACTTGGGGAAAGGTTAAAAGCTAGATCATCGTGGCGCTGTGACACATGTCTGCTCCCAAACAAAGTAACTGATGACAAGTGCGTAGCCTGTCAAGCCGCCAAGTTGCCACTGAGAGGTTCTGTTGAACAAACAGCTGTTGGGACAGCAAGAAAAAGTGGGAAACCACCCATTTCTGCATCAGGGGCAGGCTTTGGGGACAAACTTAAACCACAATTCAGAACTTGGGAGTGTGATGCATGTTTAGTGCAAAATAAACCCGAAGCAAGAAAATGTATAGCTTGTGAAACAGCCAAACCTGGAACTGGTGTCAACCGGTTCCTTCCACTGCCAGTGGTTTCAGAAAGTGACACAACTATGACGGCTTCATCTTCTAGCTGCACTGTGACCACTGGTACCTTAGGAATTGCAGATGAGCTGAAAACACCAAGAGGATCTTGGGAGTGTCCAATATGCAGTGTTTCTAATAATGCAGAAGACAATAAATGCATGTCCTGTATGTCCAAGAAAACAGAGAGCTCAGTACCTGCTTCAAGTAGCAGCACTGCATCTGTCGCTCTTTCTTCTGCAGATACTCTAGGATTGGAGAAGTTGAATCCCGAGGGAAGCTGGGACTGTGAAGTATGCCTAGTACAGAATAGAGCAGATTCTGCCAAATGTGCAGCATGCGAAAGTGCCAAACCAGGCACAACAGACACAAAATCTGAGTTTAAAGGCATTGCCAGCTGTTCTTCACTTTCAAACCCAGCAGCCTCATGTTTCAAATTGGGAAACCCATCACCCGCTTCTGGGCCTTCTCCGACTTCAACAAGTACTGGAGACTTTCAGTTTCGAGATCAGGGAGGCTTCAAAACCAGCGTGTCTTCAGAGTCTGGATCCACAGACGCCATGAACAGAAGTTTTCAACTTGACAAATCCACCGAGATACCTCGTAAAGTTGCCTCTGAAGTTATTAGCTTTGGCACAAGTGTTATTAATCATGATCCAGCTGCTGCTACTACTGCAGCGACCTCTCAGAGCAAGAGCGGCGTCAGTTGTAGAACAGTAGAAACCAAAATTGTTTCAATGGCTCCAGTCACATGTCAGACATCAGATGTAGAGAGGGAGGAATTGCCTCCAGCCGGAGGAGGGTCCGCTTCTGGCAATATGGGATCTGCCTCTGCGCCACCTGCCTCAGCGTTCACTTTGGGAGGGACAGGGGAGAAACAGCAACAGCACGGCACTTCTGCTGCTCCTGCGTATGGGACGAAAACTGATAACGAAGACAGAAAGTGGAAGGCAAGCTTTCCCTTCGGCTGTTCAAAGCGAAGGAGAGAGGAGAGTTGTTCAAAGCGAAGGAAAGCGGAGAGTTGTTCACAGTTGGCATTTGGTTTCAATATGAGGAAACCATCTGAGAAGGCATCTGAGCAGCCAGGAAAGGCCACTTTTGCTTCTGGAGCTCAAACCAATACTGCAGCTGATCAAGGAACAGCAAAGGCCATTTTCAGTTTCCTGAACAACAGTTCCTGTGGTTCACGGACATCAGCCACTTTAGCAGGTGGTGGCATATTTGCTCATTCCACCCCTTCCTCCAACCTGCCTGTGGCCGCTGGTGCACTTGGACAGGCCAGCAATCCCGTCATCAGTCCTGCCCTTGGTAACTTTGCTGGACCCAGCTCATCTCAGTCTTTGCAATTTTCTCAGCACAATAGCACTGGTACAGCTGTCGCCCCAATTGTCTCAGGTCCAGGAGCCGTGAGTAATAATACTTCAACGTCTGGTTTCAGTTCTCAAGCTACAACCTCATCTAGCTCTGGAGGATCCTTTGTATTTGGCACTGGACCTTCAACACCATCTGCCGGTCCAGCGTTTGGTGCTAACCAGACCCCAACATTGGACAAAGCCATGGTGCCAGCCAGCCTTACGCCACAGCATTATTCGCTACTGGTTCCCAGCCTGCACCACCGCCTATTTTTGGTGCGGCATCAAGTGGTAACCAGCCTGCTGTGTTTGGACAGCAGCCTAGTCAGAGGGCATTGGGCTCTGGAGCAACTCCTAATCCCAGCCAAATGGATGAACTATGTTCTCTTTTTCAGCAAGTTTATTTTGTGGACTCACAAAAAAAGACTGCTGTTAAACGCAAGAAATAATAGTCTCAATGCTAATATACACAACAGTTTTTTTTTTTTCTTTTAGTACCATCATTCAAAATAAAACCCATATGTTAAAAACATTAATTTCTTTCACCATCAGACATCAGAGATGACTCTAAATTATGTATAAAAACTTTTCTGTAGTAAATTATGTTTTATCTTAGAAAATTAAGTAGTTTTTAAACTTATATACATATTAGTTTTTAATCATATAAGTAGCAGTAAAAAATTGCAGTAAGCCTATAATATAAATATTTTTTCCTTTGTGTTTAATAGATATTTTGTGTTTTAACAGGTATCCAGCATCCACAGCCTTCCGGTGATTCACTGCTCTTGGAAGTAGTAAAATAAGTAAAAGTTAGTGAAATGGAGGAGGATAAATTTGACCTTTCTGAAGAGGACACGACAGCTAGAGTAAATATGTATGTATAGGCACTTGAAAGAATTAAAAATGGAGCTGTCAAATTGAGGACGATATTTGCTTGAAATTCTTATACTGCATATTTCTAAGGTCCTACAGTTAATGCTAAGTAAGCTGCTAAGAGTCTATCAGTATTAACTGGTATTACTGAGGAAGATTTCTCTTAGAATTTGGATAACTTGGAACTGGACCTTGAAATTAGAAAATATGTTGAACTGAATGATAAAAAAAAATGTCAGATATTTGTGGGATACAGCTAAAGCTGTGTTTAGATTAGAATGTACAACATGAAATGTAAATTCAAGCAAACTAAATGTAAATTCAAAAATAAAACAGAAATCCGTGAAAGAAAATAAAACCAAAGGAAAGATCAATGAAAACACAAGCTGGTTATTTGAAAACAAACAAAAAACATGAACTTCTAGCTGGAATAATCAGTTAAAAAGAAAGACAACATAAATTACAAATATCAGGAATGAAAAGTGAAATATCATTACAAATATTAAAACGATTACAAAGGAATATTGATAAATTTATGTAAATAAGTTTGACAACCTAAATGAAAAGGACAAATTCCTTGAAAGGCAAATTACCAAAGTTCCCTTAAGGGGAAATAGATAACCTGAATAGTCTTCTATTTTAAAATTTTGTATTTGTAGTTGAAAAACCTCTTCCGATTAAATATAAAATATATATCCATTTTCTCATCTCTCTTTGTGTTCTTATTGTCACATATATTAGACCTTTATATGTTAAAAGTGCAACAATACGGTTTTATAGTTAATGTTTTGTGCAGTTGTTTTTGAAATCAGTTAAGGGAAGAAAAGAGGAAAAATATGCATTTTATACTTTCTTTTATATTTTCCTCCATAATTACCTTACTTGTGTTCTGTGTTACACAACAGTTTTAATAATGAAAACACAGAAATACCGTACAATTACTGAATGGAGAAGTTGACATATCTGAAAGGCACTTAGCATGGACATCTTTAATCAGGCTTCCTCCATCAGAAAACTGTGGTGCACAGTACACCCAACTCACTCACTTCACACAAACATAGCACAAACTCAGCCTAGAAGTCATTCATTTCAGCATCCCCTAATCTGTACTGATGACTGAAGCTTCAGAAAGTAACCGATGATCCAGCAGATCATTCACTGATCTAGTCTGTTCTGGCTATCCCCAGAAGAGTGCCCAGTTCCAACTGGCTGTTCATGGAACCTTTTCATCTGCACCACTCATGTGCATTGCTGTGCATTTGTGGAATGCTGTGAAATTGTAATTACATCTGAGGAATTCAGTAATTATAATTTTACAACATTCCACAAATGCAGAGGTTCTATAAACAGCCAGTTGGAACTGGGCACTCTTCTGGGGACAGCCAGAACAGACTAGATCAGTGAACGATTTCCTGGATCATCGGTTATTTTTCTGAAGATGTCAGTCATCGGTAGAGATGAGGGGATGTTGAAATGAATGATTTCCATGCTGAGTTTGTGCTGTGCTTATGTGAAGTGAGTGAGTTGGGTGTACCGTGCACTATAGTTTTCTGACAGAGGAAGCCTGATTCAAGACGTCCATGCTGAGCGGCTTTTAGGTCTATCAACTTCTCCGTTTAGTACTTGTATGGTATTTCTGTGTTCTCAGTAAGACTATCACCTGTCTTTCTTTGAATGATTATTTTTTTCTACTAATGAGGACAGTAAGTTACCATCACTCCAGAGAAGCTTTGGCTACGGTGGGGCAGTGGTGCTGGTGGTGAAGTGCACACACGGTGAAAGCAAATGCTGAGATAGTTTGCTAATAAAAGACCTGCCCTACTTCAGATACTAAAGTGAGCCCTACCGACAGAGAAACAAAGAAATGAGAGAGAGAGATAGAGACTTTTAACAGACATATATAGAATATTACATCCCAGGTCACTGGGACACATGGATCTTTCTCCAGAATGGACTCTATGCGGGGACATAAAAACAAGCCTCAATAACATAAAAAATAAAAAAATGAATTTGTTCAAAGCACATTCTCTGACCACAATGGAATACAAATAGAAGTCAATAACCATCAGAGACTTAGACAATTCACAAACACCTGAAGGATAAAAATGAGGGGAGATGAAAATATTCCCAGACAATCAAAAGCTGAGGAACTTCATCACCAGTAGATCAGTCCTAAGCAGGCTGAAAGGAAGAGACACTGAACAATTGACTGAAACCACATGAAGAAATAAAGATTTCCAGTAAAGATCACATGGTAAATATAAAGACCAATACTACTGTATTGTTGATTTATAACTCCACTATTTACTACCTATAGGATCTAAAATACATAAACTGTAATGCTAAATCGGTGGTTTTGGACTCAATGTAAACTATGTAATTCTTGACAAGAACTACATAAAGGTGGGGGAATGAGGGAGTATAGGAACACAGTTTATGTGTCCTATTGAAGTTAAGTTGGTGTCAAAGAAAAACAAGATTGTTATAGATTTAAGAGGTTAAATTTAAGCCCCATGGTAAACACAAAGAAAGTATCAGAGAATATGACCAAAGAGATGAAAAGTAGAGTAGGGGTTCCAAGAAGTGGGTGAAGGGGCAATGGGGAGTTAAGAAATGAGAGTAGGGGTTTTGGTTTGGAGTGAAGGGAAACTTCTAGAAATGGATGGTCGGAAGGTGATAGCATTGCAACATTCTAAATGTGATTCATCTCACTAATGGAATGCTAGGGAGGGGGTGGAATGGGAAGATTCAGGCTGTATATATGTTTCCACAATTGGAAAAAAAAAAATAAGACAGTCTAAATAGGTGACAATTAAATGCCAAGGATGATCCTGGATGGGATCTGAGGTCTGAGGAGAGGAGGCTCAAAGGGACACAGATGGGACACAAGAAAAAAAAGAAAAGGAAATATAGAACGTAAGCTTTATATCAGTGTTGAATTTCTTGAACTTCTTAGCTGCGTTTAATGGGATTGCATAAAATAATGTTCTTGTCCATGGGAAAGGTATATGTGAATTATATTGTTTGTTCAAAGATATGTGCAGCTAGCTCCCATATGTTCAGAGGACAGAGCAATAGATGATGGGTGTTAGGGAGGGAGGGAGGGAGAGAGGGAGGGAAAGAAAGAGACAGTGGTGTGACAGGAACTTAAAGGTGATGGATTGGGGTATCGGGGGAGGGGAGTCGGGGTATGATGGAGTTCTATGTATGGGGTTTGTACTGTTTTTACAACTGTTCTGTAAGATTGAACTTATTTCAAAATAAAATTTATTATAAAAAAAAGAATAGGTATATCCACTCTTACGACTATAAAGGCTAAAACACGTCTTATGAAAGATTAGAGGAACATGGAAATAAGTAAATGGCTTCATGTTAACTAATTTTTTTCTGTAACTTTATTTACATTTCTATTTAAACAAACAAAACAAAACAAAACAGAACAGAACAGCTGTGACCAAAAAAAATGTGTTTCCCTGTCAATCCCTCCCTTTTCTTTTCCAGGGCTTTTATAGGTCTCTGTCTTCTGGCGTCAAGAATAATGCAGCAGTATCTCTGACTGCTTTCTCTTCGTTCTAGGCCATTCTACTGCTGCTCTTTCCTACCTTGGTTCTTTACTTACGTGTCTCTTTCTTAAAAAATGGTCTTCAAGTTTGCCTTTTTATGTTATTTTATTGGTTACTAATAATTTTATTTTTATTTTTTGGCAGAAAAGAGCAAGTTATTACCCTGTGTGAAAACATCAACCTCGTGGAGTTGAGACTCATTCAGCCATATGAACATGTTATGACAAACTGTATCTGTGAGATCAGACTTCAGAGCCTGGAAATGGAAAACCTGGCCATTGCCGTGAAGAGGTGTCGAAGTCATCCTTCTAGGTGGTCCTTTAACTTGCTCTCTGACCCGTGTGGCAGACAGACCGAGCTACGTTATCACCTTGTGATGGCGCTGAGAGGGGAAGTTGATCAGGCGGTAACTTGTGGGGTCAGCCAACAGTCAGTAGGTCTCTGTGATCCCATTGTATCAACTCTTCTAGGCCAGTAATTAGATGTGAAACAATTTGGAGACATTTTCAAAAAAATCCTGCATCGAGCTAATTGAACCATACAGGAAATGGTCTGTCCCGAGAGGTAAGCGTAACTCCCTCTGAAGCCTGGCTTTGTCGCCTACAGGTGTGTGACCCTGGGAAGGTTATTTCATTTCCCTGAGCCTCAGCTTTTACATCTGCAAAAGGAGGATGACAATATTCACCTCTTCAGGGTGTTGAGACTATGTAGATGACATCAGGGAAGCAGCCCCTTCCACAGCACCCATCACATGGCGGGTGTGGAGCAAGGCTTCTTTCCCTCTTTCTAGCCCTGCTCACCTGGCCCTCCCACCTGAGCTAAAGCCAAACACCTCTTACACCCTCACTATAATACAGTAATTTTATCTAAGCTGTAACTGGCTTGCAGAGGATGGCTTACTGGTTTTAAGAGCAACCCCATGTGGTAGCAGCATTTACATTGTTGCATTACAAGTGTCAGCCTCTCTTTTCCCCAGCAGGACCAAACCATTGGGAAAGAGAGGGTACTTTGTCTGTCACACATCCTGGGTGTTCTGCTGCATAGACGCTTCTCACTGCCACGTGCTTCTCCCCACACTGCCAGCTGCTGCGCACCCCACCCCGCTGGTGTCTGGAACTCATAAATACACCCCCTGGATGGGATGCTGCTCATACTGCATTGGGGGTGGGGGAGGTGAGTGCTGCAGTTCCCACTTTTTTCAGCTCCTCTGTCTCTCTGTTCTCCCCCTCAGCAAGATAAGGCTGTCATAGTTGAGCCTTTGAAGTCACTGAAGGGAATTAAAGTGGAGAAGGGAAAACGTAGGCATAAACTCCTCATGGGGGTTTCTTCTGAACGTTTTCAGTTCCTGACCTTAGATTTGCCTTCTAGGGGTCTGCATTAGTGTAATAAAGGGTGGTCTTCTGATCTCCAAATGTTGGAGAAAATTCTGGAGTAAGGACCGGAGCCCTGGAGATGGCTTCCCTTGAGGGGTGACTGGCAGGCAGACACGTGGATTCTTCAGATTGTCCAGTGACTATCTGTTAAAACACACACAGGTACACACAGACCCACACAAAGGTATGTGGACACACACACTCACACGGCCTCTAAGGACAGTTCATGTAAACCCAGAGGGAATAAGGGAGCAGTGTCCTTTATGTTGTCATCACTGCCTCTCTCCCCATGGATTAGCACGTCACCTTAGGATGAGCTCTGCTGGTGTCCTCTCCCTGAACGCCTTCTCCTTTCAAAGCCTGTGCTCTCTGGCTGGGATCTGGAGCCTGGCTCCATTCTGAGCCAGCAGTTTCTATTTACCCCTCTCCTCCCAGCTGTCCAAGACCTCACTTCCGTGTTTAAATGATGACCTGTGATCATTCCCTTACGTTCTTAGCCAAGGACCATCCTCAGCTCCATGTTTGGTTAGGAGATGGTGGAAGAGCCGCTTCTACCTTTCCTTTGTTTGGGGGGCCCTGGGCCAGGTGATGGTGCACAGTTCCAACATGCCAAGAATTAGGAATGGCCAGGGCAGATGCTCTTCATGGGCTCCCTGATTTACAACCAAAACAAAACAAACACACAAAAAACAGAAAGAAGAGTTGCTCAGAAATGAGAATGGCAGGGAGAACACATTCAGGAGAGGTCCCAGATATTTTGGGGACTGTATGTTTAGAAGGAGTGGCTTGGAAAAGTGGTCATAACAAACCAGAAGGGGCTTCTGGCTTAGCTTTTTACTGTCCCAGATTTGACCAAAGAAATTGCTGTGGAGATACGTAATTCCCGTAGCAGGTACTTAAAAACAGAAACAAGCTGTCTTTGCAAACATGGTTAACAACATGGAGAAGTCTGTGTGTGGAGGGAAAATAAACAGGAGTAGAAAACAGTGAGAAGCTATTCAAAAATTTACTTTGGGGTCTTCCCCACTTCCCAGCACTTGTTTCGAGTTTTGTGTGGAAATTAAACTAATACGTGAACAAATTGTGTTGTGAGGGAGCAAATAAGTTAAAAACAGGTTGGATGGTGTAGCAGAATCTCCTCAAACAGGCAGATGGGAGCGTGTTTTTATATTTAAGCTCTGCTCGCTACCTTTTATTAATAAAGTCATTGGTCCAGGTGAATTGGCTCTCGAGAACTCATGGTTTCTGCTTTCATGTAGTTTATAATCTATTTGGATGGGCAAGGCATATGCAATTGACAAGCTAAATAATTAAATATGGAGCCGAAAGAAAACAATTCTTTTTTTTTCTTTTTTAGGGTTTAATCTGAAACCCCAAATGCTGTAATGTGACACACATCTCCATACTTGAGAATTGCAAAATGAAATTATCCTTCAACCCTTCTCACCTAAATATTTCCATTTCTAACTTTCTAGCAAATCAGAATGCTCTGTCTCTATAGAGATAGAGATTTAATTCAGTTAATAAAAGAAACAGAAGTTTTCTAGAAGGCAACCTTATCTATAAGGGGACAAATAGAAATAAGTATTGTTTAGATCTCTTCTTCCCTTCTGATTTTAGCATATAGCATTGAAGTTTTACACAGTGCAATATCAAAATTAGATTCAAACTATTTTTTTGCTATGGGGTTCTTTTTTTTTTTTTTTTTTTTTTTTTTTTTTTTTTTTTGCAATTTTTTTTTTTTTTTTAAATCATCATTTTATTGAGATATATTCACATACCACGCAGTCATACAAAACAAATTGTACTTTCGATTGTTTACAGTACCATTACATAGTTGTACATTCATCACCTAAATCAATCCCTGACACCTTCATTAGCACACACACAAAAATAACAAGAATAATAATTAGAGTGAAAAAGAGCAATTGAAGTAAAAAAGAACACTGGGTACCTTTGTCTGTTTGTTTCCTTCCCCTACTTTTCTACACATCCATCCATAAACTAGACAAAGTGGTGTTTGGTCCTTATGGCTTTCCCAATCCCATTGTCACCCCTCATAAGCTACATTTTTATACAACTGTCTTTGAGATTCATGGGTTCTGGGTTGTAGTTTGATAGTTTCAGGTATCCACCACCAGCTACCCCAATTCTTTAGAACCTAAAAAGGGTTGTCTAAAGTGTGCATAAGAGTGCCCACCAGAGTGACCTCTCGGCTCCTTTTGGAATCTCTCTGCCTCTGAAGCTTATTTCATTTCCTTTCACATCCCCCTTTTGGTCAAGAAGATGTTCTCCGTCCCACGGTGCCAGGTCTACATTCCTCCCTGGGAGTCATATTCCACGTTGCCAGGGAGATTCACTTCCCTGGGTGTCTGATCCCACGTAGGGGGGAGGGCAGTGATTTCACCTTTCAAGTTGGCTTAGCCAGAGAGAGAGGGCCACATCTGAGCAACAAAGAGGCATTCAGGAGGAGACTCTTAGGCACAAATACAGGGAGGCCTAGCCTCTCCTTTGCAGCAACCGTCTTCCCAAGGGTAAAACTTATGGTAGAGGGCTCAACCCATCAAACCACCAGTCCCCTATGTCTGTGGTCATGTTAGCAACCATGGAGGTGGGGTAGGCGAATACCCCTGCATTCTCCACAGGCTCCTCAAGGGGGCACTACATCTTTTTTTTTTTTTTTCCCCTTGTTTGTCTTTTTTCTTTTCTTTTTTTTTTTTTTTTTTAACTTTCCCTTCTTTTTTCAAATCACCTGTATGAAAAAAAAAGTTAAAAAGAAAACAAACATACAATAAAAGAGCATTTCAAAGAGACCATAGCAGGGGAGTAAGAAAAAGACAACTAACCTAAGATAACTGCTTAACTTCCAACATGTTCCTACTTTACCCCAAGAAAGTTACATAATATAGCAACATTTCAGTGAACTTGTTCCTACTACAACCATCAGAAATTAACAGACCATAGTCATTTCTGGGCATCCCCAGAACGTTAAATAGCTTATCTGTTCTTCCTGGATTATTGTTCCCCCTTCCTTAATTGCTCTCTACTGCTAGTTCCCCTACATTCTACATTATAAACCATTTGTTTTACATTTTTCAAAGTTCACATTAGTGGTAGCATATAATATTTCTCTTTTGTGCCTGGCTTATTTCGCTCAGCATTATGTCTTCAAGGTTCATCCATGTTGTCATATGTTTCACCAGATCGTTCCTTCTTACTGCCGCCGTAGTATTCCATCGTGTGTATATACCACATTTTATTATCCACTCATCTGTTGAAGGACATTTGGGTTGTTTCCATCTCTTGGCAATTGTGAATAATGCTGCTATGAACATTGGCGTGCAGATATCTGTTCGTGTCACTGCTTTCCGATCTTCCGGGTATATACCGAGGAGTGCAATCGCTGGATCGAATGGTAGCTCTATATCTAGTTTTCTAAGGAACTGCCAGACTGACTTCCAGAGTGGCTGAACCATTATACAGTCCCACCAACAATGAATAAGAGTTCCAATTTCTCCACATCCCCTCCAGCATTTGTAGTTTCCTGTTTGTTTAATGGCAGCCATTCTAACCGGTGTCAGATGGTATCTCATTGTGGTCTTAATTTGCATCTCTCTAATAGCTAGTGAAGCTGAACATTTTTTCATGTGTTTCTTGGTCATTTGTATTTCCTCTTCAGAGAACTGTCTTTTCATATCTTTTGCCCATTTTATAATTGGGCTGTCTGTACTATTGTCATTGAGTTGTAGGATTTCTTTGTATATGCAAGATATCAGTCTTTTGTCAGATACATGGTTTCCAAAATTTTTTCCCATTGAGTTGGCTGCCTCTTTACCTTTTTGAGAAATTCCTTTGAGGTGCAGAAACTTCTAAGCTTGAGGAGTTCCCATTTATCTATTTTCTCTTTTGTTGCTTGTGCTTTGGGTGTAAAGTCTAGGAAGTGGCCTCCTAATACAAGGTCTTGAAGATGTTTTCCTACATTATCTTCTAGGAGTTTTATGGTACTTTCTTTTATATTGAGATCTTTGGTCCATTTTGAGTTAATTTTTGTGTAGGGGGTGAGGTAGGGGTCCTCTTTCATTCTTTTGGATATGGATATCCAACTCTCCCAGCCCCATTTGTTGAAAAGACCATTATGGCTCAGTTCGGTGACTTTGGGGGCCTTATCAAAGATCAGTCGGCCATAGATCTGAGGGTCTATCTCTGAATTCTCAATTCGATTCCATTGATCTATATGTCTATCTTTGTGCCAGTACCATGCTGTCTTGGCAACTGTGGCTTTATAATAAGCTTCAAAGTCAGGGAGTGTAAGTCCTCCCACTTCGTTTTTCTTCTTTAGAGTGTCTTTAGCAATTCGAGGCATCTTCCCTTTCCAAATAAATTTGATAACTAGCTTTTCCAAGTCTGCAAAGTAGGTTGTTGGAATTTTGATTGGGATTGCATTGAATCTGTAGATGAGTTTGGGTAGAATTGACATCTTAATGACATTTAGCCTTCCTATCCATGAACATGGAAAAATATTCCCATCTTTTAAGGTCCCCTTCTATTTCTTTTAGTAGAGTTATGTAGTTTTCTTTGTATAGGTCTTTTACATCTTTGGTTAAGTTTATTCCTAGGTACTTGATTTTTTTAGTTGCTATTGAAAATGGTATCTTTTTCTTGAGTGTCTCTTCAGTTTGTTCATTTCTAGCATATAGAAACATTACTGACTTATGTGCATTAATCTTGTATCCTGCTACTTTGCTAAATTTGTTTATTAGCTCTAGTAGGTGTATCGTTGATTTCTCAGGGTTTTCTAGATATAAGATCATATCATCTGCAAACAATGACAGTTTTACTTCTTCTTTTCCAATTTGGATGCCTTTTATTTCTTTGTCTTGCCGGATTGCCCTGGCTAGCACTTCCAGCACAATGTTGAATAACAGTGGTGACAGCGGGCATCCTTGTCTTGTTCCTGATCTTAGAGGGAAGGCTTTCAGTCTCTCACCATTGAGTACTATGCTGGCTGTGGGTTTTTCATATATGCTCTTTATCATGTTGAGGAAGTTTCCTTCAATTCCTACCTTTTGAAGTGTTTTTATCAAAAAGGGATGTTGGATTTTGTCAAATGCTTTTTCAGCATCTATTGAGATGATCAATTGATTTTTCCCTTTCGAGTTTTTAATGTGTTGTAATACATGATTGTTTTTCTTATGTTGAACCATCCTTGCATGCCTGGAATGAACCCCACTTGGTCATGGTGTATGATTTTTTTAATGTGTCTTTGGATTCGATTTGCAAGTATTTTGTTGAGGATTTTTGCATCTATATTCATTAGGGAGATTGGCCGGTAGTTTTCCTTTTTTGTAGCATCTTTGCCTGGTTTTGGTATTAGATTGATGTTAGCTTCATAAAATGAGTTAGGTAGTGTTCCATTTTTTTCAATGTTTTGAAAGAGTTTGAGTAAGATTGGTGTCAGTTCTTTCTGGAAAGTTTGGTAGAATTCCCCTGTGAAGCCATCTGGCCCTGGGCATTTATTTGTGGGAAGATTTTTGATGACTGATTGGATCTCTTTGCTTGTGATGGGTTGGTTGAGGTCTTCTATTTCTTCTCTGGTCAGTCTAGGTTGTTCATATGTTTCCAGGAAATTGTCCATTTCTTCTACATTATCCAGTTTGTTGCCATACAGTTGTTCATAATATCCTCTTATAATTTTTTTAATTTCTTCAGGATCTGCAGTTATGTCACCTTTTTCATTCATTATTTTGTTTATATGGGTCTTCTCTCTTTTGATTTTGTCAGTCTAGCTAGGGGCTTGTCAATCTTGTTGATCTTCTCAAAGAACCAACTTTTGGTGATATTTATCCTTTCTATTGTTTTTTTGTTCTCTATGTCATTTATTTCTGCTTTAATCCTTGTTATTTCTTTTCTTGTACTTGGTTTAGGATTGGTTTGCTGTTCATTTTCTAGCTTCTTCAGTTGATCCATTAGTTCTTTGATTTTGGCTCTTTCTTCCTTTTTAATATATGCGTTTAGTGCTATAAATTTCCCCCTTAGCACTGCTTTTGCTGCATCCCATAGGTTTTGGTATGTTGTGTTCTCATTTTCATTCGTCTCTATATATTTAGCAATTTCTCTTGCTATTTCTTCTTTAACCCACTGATTGTTTAGGAGTGTGTTGTTTAACCTCCAGGTAATTGTGAATTTTCTAAGTCTCTGATGGTTATTGACTTCTAATTGTATTCCATTGTGGTCAGAGAATGTGCTTTGAATAATTTCAATCTTTTTAAATTTATTGAGGCTTGTTTTATGTCCCAGCATATGATCTATTCTGGAGAAAGTTCCGTGAGCACTAGAAAAGTATGTGTATCCTGGTGAATTGGGATGTAATGTCCTGTAGATGTCTGTTAAATCTAATTCATTTATCAGATTGTTTAGGTTTTCAATTTCCTTATTGGTCTTCTGTCTGGTTGATCTATCTATAGGAGAGAGTGATGTGTTGAAGTCTCCCACAATTATTGTGGAAACATCAATTGCTTCCTTTAGTTTTGCCAATGTTTCTCTCATGTATTTTGTGGCACCTTGATTGGGTGCATAGACATTTACGATTGTTATTTCTTCTTGCTGAATTGCCCCTTTTATTAGTATGTAGTGGCCTTCTTTGTCTCTCAAAACATCCCTGCATTTGAAGTCTATTTTATCTGAGATTAATATTGCTACACCTGCTTTCTTTTGGCTGTAGCTTGCATGAAATATTTTTTTCCATCCTTTCACTTTCAATTTCTTTGTGTCCCTGTGTCTAAGATGAGTCTCTTGTATGCAACATATTGATGGTTCATTTTTTTTGATCCATTCTGCGAATCTATATCTTTTAATTGGGGAGTTTAATCCATTTACATTCAACGTTAAAACCGTGAAGGCATTTCTTGAATCGGCCATCTTATCCTTTGGATTATGTTTGCCATATTTTTCCCTCTCTCTATTAATATCCTTTATTGTACCCATACCGAATCTCTTTAGTACTGAACCTTTCTCCAAGTCTCTCTGTCCTGTCTTTGTTTCTCTGTCTGTAGGGCTCCCTTTAGTATCTCCAGTAGGGCAGGTCTCTTGTTAGCAAATTCTCTCAGCATTTCTTTGTCTGTGAAAAATTTAAGCTCTCCCTCAAATTTGAAGGAGAGCTTTGCTGGATAAAGTATTCTTGGCTGGAAATTCCTCTCTCTCAGAATTTTAAATATATCGTGCCATTGCCTTCTCGCCTCCATGGTGGCTGCTGAGTAGTCACTACTTAGTCTTATGCTGTTTCCTTTGTATGTGGTGAATTGCTTTTCTCTTGCTGCTTTCAGAACTTGCTCCTTCTCTTCTATGTTTGACAGTGTGATCAGTATATGTCTCGGAGTGGGTTTTTTTGGATTTATTCTATTTGGAGTTCGCTGAGCATTTATGATTTGTGTATTTATGTTGTTTAGAAGATTTGGGAAGTTTTCCCCAACAATTTCTTTGAATACTCTTCCTAGACCTTTACCCTTTTCTTCCCCTTCTGGGACACCAATGAGTCTTATATTCGGACGCTTCATATTATCTATCATATCCCTGAGGTCCATTTCGAGTTTTTCAATTTTTTTCCCCATTCTTTCTTTTATGCTTTCATTTTCCATTCTGTCATCTTCCAGGTCACTGATTCGTTGTTCAACTTCCTCTAGTCTTGTACTATGAGTGTCCAGAATCTTTTTAATTTGGTCAACAGTTTCTTTAATTTCCATAAGATCATCCATTTTTTTATTTAGTCTTGCAATGTCTTCTTTATGCTCTTCTAGGGTCTTCTTGATTTCCTTCATATCCCGTACTAGGGTCTCATTGTTCATCTTTAGTTCTTTGAGTAGCTGCTCTAGGTGTGTCTCTTCTGGTCTTTTGATTTGGGTGCTTGGGCTTGGGTTATCCATATCGTCTGGTTTTTTCATATGCTTTATAATTTTCTGTTGTTTTTGGCCTCGTGGCATTTGCTGTCCTTGATAGGGTTCTTTTAGGGTTTGTAGACCAGTTGAAGTCCTTATCTCTAATTTATCAGATCTACAGCTTCGTGGAGTACACTTTCTCTAACTAACCAGCAGGTGGCGTCCACGAGCCACCTGTTCTCCACAAGCCAGATCTCCCCTGCTTAGCCTTTTTGGTGAGTGGGGGAGTGAGTCTTGTGGGGCCCAATTGGTGTCCCAAGCTTGCGTGTGTAGTTGGGGTTGCCTGCCCTGTATGTGGGGCGTGTTTCTGGGCAGTCGGGGAGGGGGGGTGGCCCTAACAATCAAATCTCCCTGATGATCCTAGAGTTTTAAAGCTACTGCAATAGTCTAATCCTTCAGTTCAGTCCTGCCACAGTTTGTCTCTGCCACTGACCCACAAGTCTTTGGTATTGGCGTATGGCTCCTGAGACTTGCAAGTGGGCCCCTCTTCCAGGCTGTGCACCCCGGGTCCTCTGTTGAGGGATGACTGTGCTATGTCACAGGTGAGTGCCGTCCCCCCAGGGCAGTTCTGGGCTGCTGGGCTGTGTTGGGAGGCTCCCAGTCTGCTCAAATGATGGCTGAATGGGGCTCTGTTAATTCACACTGCTCCCCCTTCCCAGCTCTGGGACATTCAGCTGAGGTTGCAGGGAAGGCTAATGTCCACGCCCAGTTTTGTGGGTGTGTGCCTGTTATTTGAAGCACTTCCGTCACACTGGGTTGTCTGGGGCAGCTCTGGGCTATGGGGCTGGCGATGGGCAGGAGTGTTTCCTGTCCACCAGGATGGTGGCTGTGAGCGGACACCCCCCTTTTCTTGGGAAGTTGTGTTGTTTAGTGAATTTTCTCAGCCACTGGATTATTGCCTTTTGTCTCAGAGCTCTCTTATTTCTGCTCTTGACTTGACGTGCCCAAATTTCAATTCTTTGAAGCTTTCTGTATTGAGCTTCTTAGAGTAATTGTTTTAGAAAAAGCAAAAAGGATTTAAAAAAAAAAAAAAAAAAAAAAAAAAAAAAAAAAAAAAAAAAAAAAAACGGCCCTCCTCAGAGATCTAATGGGTTATTGAAATGCTAATAGACAAAGCAACCAGGGCCATTAAGGAAAGGTGCCCTGGGCAGAGAGATCAGCCTTGCTTCGGGATTTGCATATGCGCCTCAAGGCCTGATCTCCGCCCTTCCCCTTTCTGTGTTCACCAGAACTCCAAAAATCCTCTGCTTTTACTTTGGAGCTTCTCGTGTTGTTTTCCTTCTATGCCCGTCTCCTCTCTGCTGGGCTGGCTGCTCTCAGAGTCTCTGGTGTCTGGCCTCAGTCTATCTATGGTTGGAGTTTGAATCAGTAGAATGAGTTTCCGATGAGAGCAGCCACTGCAATTCTCCCTTCTCCTTCCTGGAGCTGACAGCCCCTCCTCCCCCGGGACTGAGCCTGGCAGGGAGGGGCGCGGGTCCCCTGGCCGCAAAAACTTACAGATTTCGCTGATCTCAGCAGTTCCACGTTTTCATGAGTGTTGTATGAAGTATGCCCAAAGACAGATTGCTCTGTGGTGTCCAGTCCACGCAGTTCCTGGCTTTTTACCTACTTTCCTGGAGGAGTAACTAAAACATACAGCTCACCAGTCTGCCATCTTGCCCCGCCTCTATGGGGTTCTTTTACATCCAGTGTGTAGCTCTGTCATGGCAGCAAACAGGATTTTTGCAATTTATTGAGCTTCCCAATGATTCCATATCTCCACCGATTCTTTGCTACAATCTAATTTAACGTAATTTTATCTAATTTCATTTGTTTACTGTCTAGTTTTAACATAATTTTGCACTTAAATGGACAAATTACCAATCTGATTTCATCATGTGGAAGGACTAGGGGATATTATTTTGAATATTACATCTCATCATGTATAGAATATGGGGCTTGAAATAGATTTCTCAGTTTCCTCTTCATCTGACAAGTCTGAGAGTATAATGCGAAGGCACACGTCCTTTGGATTTCAGAGCCCAGGACCAGGCAGCCGTGCAGCTGAGTGCGCTGGAAGAGGAAGTGGGTCAGAGGATTCAGGCAGCAGAACACAAGACACGGAAAGAAGTGAGTTTCTGGGATTGGCTCTTTTCATTGAACAAATCTTTATGAGGTACCTTTTCTATACTGGACACTCCTCCAGGTATCGGGGCAGGAGAAGCAAGTCTGTTTTAGGGGTTGTCTCTTGGGGAACTAGGGTAGAGAGAGAAAGACAGATAATAAATGGGTGATAAATAAAGTAGTTAATTACATACAGCAGCGGTGCCGTGAAGACGGTAAAGCAGCGTGTGTCATTCACAGTGGCGGAGTAGAGGCTGCTCTAGGCTGGGGGTCAGAGGTCACACTGAAGAGGTGACATGAGAGCTGGGGCCTGCAGAAGGCAGAGCCAGCCTGCATTAGAGAAAACAGCTTGACTTGAACACATCACTCTCTCATTGCCAGTGCCCACCACCAACTTTAAATCTAGATTACAGTGGCATTAAAATCCTGTCTTTTAACATTGGAATTTTATTATGGAACACACCTTTTCTTCATATCGTAGGAATTCTTTAAGGCTGAAAATTGGATGCAGCCTCAGGGATTTCCACTGAAGAAACAATTATCTTTTTTCCTTGTAAAATATCTGTAGGTGATTAATGTTTACTATGAGCAAAAAACAGACATATTTCTTTGAGTAGTTAAAGGTTAGGTTAAACATTCCATTTTTGTCTATTCATTTGTCCCATTAACTCTGAGAGGCAGTAGAATAGATCAGAAATGCCTGAGCATTGACATTTAATAGACCTCAGGTTGAATCCTGGCTCAGTCCTTCCCTAGTTTAGGTGGCACTTGAGAAATAGCCTCACCTCTTAGCTTTTTTTGTCCCATCTTTAAAATGGGATCATGCCATGTTTTAGTTTCCTGGCTACTAAAACAAATATACAATAGATTGACTTAACAACAGGATTTAATTGGCTTGTGGTTTCAGAGGCTAGAAGGCTTGCATCTTCCCCAGGTCGGTATCTTCTGGCCGGCAATCTTTGGGGTTCTTTGGCTTTTCCGTCACGTGGCAGTGCATGTGTCAGCATCTCCTTTCTCTTCCCGGTTCCCTCAAGTTCCGTCTTCTGGCCGCTCCCCATGACTTCTCTCCCCGTCTGACTTCCACTCTGCTTAAAAAGGACTCCATAATCTGGATTAAAATTCACCCTGATTCAGTGGGGCCATGCCTTAACTGAAGCAACATCATGAAGAGCTCCTATTTACAGTCTGTTCACACCCATCAGAATGCAGACCAGAACCAAGAACACGTCCCCACTGGGGTTCACAGTTCAGTTCCCTCCTTCTGCCTGTCTGCTTTGAAGGAGGCTGGAGTGTGATCCTCTGTAGCAGGGGCCTAGCTCCGTGCCTGAGAAGGGGTGGGTGTGCTGTGCCTGCTCCTTTCTCTTTCCCTGTGTGTTCTCAACTCCTTTCAGATGCTTTACCTGAAACTGCTTTACCACATGTTCTGGTTTGCTAATGCTACCGTTACACAAAATACCAGTAATGGATTGGCTTTTATACAGGGAGTTTATTTGGTTACAAATTTACAATCTGAAGTCCATGAAAATGTCCAAATTTAAGGCATCAACATGAGGACACCTTCCCCGAAGTTAGGCTGTTGGCATCCGGAAAACCTCTGTTAGCTGGGAAGGCACATGGCTGGCATCTGCTGATCCTGGTTTGTGTTCCACTCCTCTCTCAGCTCCTGTACCTTCTTCAAAATGTTGCCCTTGGGGCGTTCTTTCCTCTCTTAGCTTCTCTGGAGCAAACACTGGGCTAGCATCTCCCAAGTGTCAGCAAAAGACTGCTTTCGGTGGCTGTCTCCAAAATGTCTCTCAGCTCTCAAAAAGTCACTCTCAGCTGCTCTGAGGTCCTTTTGTTTGTGAGTTCTTTTATAGGATACCAATGAAGACCCACCCTGAATGGGCAGGGCCATATCTCCATGGAAATAATCTAATCAAAGTTATTACCCACAGTTGGGTGGGTCACTTCTCCATGGAAACATCCAGTCAAGAGTTCACACCCTCATCAAAAAGATTAATCAATCTGCCCCCACAGGATTGCAGCAAATGCTATGGTTTTTTCTGAGGGACTAATACATATAGAAACCGGCACACAACAGGTATGCCCCTGGGTCTCTTCGTTATCCTTTATCTCTTAATAACAAGTTTAGTAACAATTTGGAAGTCAACTCAACAGTGTAATTGGTTCCAGATTCGTGATCCAGTTGAACGCAGTAGATATCCCACTCTTCTGTCAGGAACTTCTTTTTGTGGTCTCAACACAGTGAAATCATTTTTCCTGCCTCTTTTCTTTCCATCCACTGTATTCAATCTGTTCATTCATTCATTAAGGAAACACTCACCTTAAGCACATGTTTTAGCCTGACGTCAAATCTCATTGCTTCTTTTGGCTGAATATCTCCCAAATTTGTTGGTGGTGATGGGGACGTTACCGTGGCCCTCACTCCTGTCTCACCCTTATAACTTTGTGTTTTGTTAGTTATACCATCCTGCTGGCTGGTTTCTTGGCTCTAGTCCGGTGGTGGTAAATCCGTGGCACCTGCGCCCTCACTTCCTTCCATAGCCATGGCAGACATGGCTTGGCCAGTCACTCGCTGCCTTCTTTCTTCTGGACATGGATGTGGGCTCAGCCCTGGCAGGGTCCTCCAGCCCCATCCTAGTCTCTACCCGACACCTTCTAAACATGGTCTCTCTGTTATAACCTGTCCAGGCTGATTGAAGATTTTCTAGAACTTTCCTCCAGTTGGCATGGCTGCCTCAGCCCCCAGCTTGTTCTTCACCCCAGAGCTCCAGCCCAGTGGCACAGAAGCCCATTGCTGTGCTTTGGCTCCAGTGGTTTTCTTTGCTTTGATGATTGTCACCCCTTTCCTTTATGCTTCCCTAAAATCTGCAAAACGTAGAAAAAGTCTCACTTTCTCCTCATCTCCTAGCACATTCGTCTCCCTGACTTTGACTACTGTTGTGTATATAGTGTATATGGCATTGTTTCACATTTCACACTTGGAAATTATATGGTGCACAATAATCTGCACATATTTAAAGTGTATATGATATTTTGACATACGGATATACCTATGAAACCTTCACCATAATCAAGTTCAACCATAAAAAGTTTCCTCATGCCCTTTTATTATACCTTTCTCCCTTCTTGTCCTTGCCCCTTTTTGCCAGGCAACCTTCTTCAGTCACTATGGATGAGCTTGCATTTTTAAGAATTTTATATGAATGGAGTTATAGAGTATGTATTCATATTCTTTCTTGTTGGGCTTATTTTGCTTACTACAATACTTTTGAGACTCTTCTGTGTGGTAGCATATATCAGTGGTTCATTCTTTTTTATTTCTGAGTAGAACTCTATTGTCTGGCTATACTGCAGTTTGTTTAATCATCATTAGAAGAATATTGGAGTTATTTCCAGCTTTTTGGCTATTACAAATACAACTGCCATGAACATTCGTGTCAAGTCTTTGTATGGACATATGCTTTTATTCCTCTTGAGTAAATTCTTAGCATGGAGTGGCTGGCTTATATGTGTAGGTATGTGTTTAAATTTGTAACAGACTGCCAAACTGTTTTCTACAGTGGTTGTAACATTGTACATCTGTACCAGCAATGTTTGACTATTTCATATGTTAAGCATTCTAAAAGGTATATAGGAAGCTCATCACAGTTTTAATTTCTCTAATGATGAATGATGTTAAATATTATTTACTGTCTGTGTATCTTCTTTGGTGAAGTGTCTGTTAAAATCTTTTGCCCATTTTTTAAATTGTGCTGTTTGTTTTCTTAGTGTTGAGTTTTGAGAGTTCTTTATATCTTCTGGGTACAAGTCCTTTATCAGAACCCTGTTCTATAAATATTTTCTCCTAGATTGTGATTTGTCTTTTTACTCTCTTAACCGTGCCTTTTGAAGAGTGGAAGGTTTTAATTTTGATGAAGTCTGATTTCTTAATTTCTTCTCTCATGGATTGTGCTTTTGGCATGCTACTTGGGAAATCTTTGCGTATCCAGGCTCACGAAGATTTTCTCCTATGTTTTCTTCTAGAAGTTTCATTGTTTCATTGTTTTAGGTTTTACATTTAGCATGCATTTTGTATATGGTGTTTATAGATTGAAATTATTATTATTATTATTTTTTTTTTTTTGGCATGTGGCTATCCAGTTGTTTTCACTGCACTTTTTGCAAAGACTATCCACTGGATTACTGTTTGCACTTTGTCCAAAGTCGGTTGACTGTATTCATGTAGGTTTTTTTCTGAGGTCCCTGTTCTGTTCCATTCATTGATTTGTCTGTCTTTACTCCAATTTCACAGTCTTAACAACTGTTGCTTTATAAGAAGTCTTGAAATCAAGTAATATTAATTCTTCAGCTTTTTTTCAAAAGTTGTTTTGGCTGTTTGAGGCGCTTTTGATTGCCATAGAATCAGGTTGTCTGTTTCTACAAAAAAAAAAAAAAAAAAAAAAAAAAAAAAAAACCTCCTGGATTTTGAAGGAGACTTTTATCACATCTATAGATCAATTTGAAGAGAGTTGACATTTCAACAATAATAAATATTCCAATCCAAAAACCAAATATATCTCTCCATTTATTAGGTCTTCTTTAATTTTTCTGGGCAATGTTTCGTAGGATTCAATATAAAGATCTTGTAGTTAATTTCTCACATTCATTCCTAAGTATTCATATTTTGATGCTATTGTAAACGAGTTTTTTTAATTTCAATTTTTGATTGTTTTGTTCTAATGTCTAGAAATACATTTCATTTTTGTGTTTTGGTCTTATATCCTGTAGCATTGGTAAGCTTAAGTGTTTAGTAGTGATATGATGTTCATTGAGGACCTTCTATATTAATTTTCTGAGGGTTTATTAATTTATTCTTTTTGAATCAGGAATGGATGTTGGATTTTGTCAAATAGTTTTTCAGTGTCTATTGAAATGAGTGTATAGTTTTTCATTTTTAGAATCTGAATATAGTTCATTTCATTGATTTTTTTTTATTAAATTCAGTTTCATTGAAATACATTCACGCACCATACAATCATCCATGGTATACAATCCACTGTCCACAGTACGATAACATAGTTATGGGTTCATCACCACAATCTATCTCTGAACATTTTCCTTACATCAGAAAGAACCAGAACAAGAATAAAAAATAAAAGTGGAAAAAAGAACACCCAAATCATCCCCCCATCCCACCCCATTTGTCCTTTAGTTTTTATCCCCATTTTTCTACTCATCCATAGACTAGATAAAGGGGGTATGATCCACAAGGTCTTCACAATCACACTGTCACCCCTTGTAATCTACATTATTATATAATTGTCTTCAGGAGTCCAGACTGCTGGGTTGGGGTTTGGTAGTTTCAGATATTTACTTCTAGCTATTCCAATACATTAAAACCTAAGACGTGCTATCTCTATAGTGCATAAGAATGTCCACCAGAGTGACCTCTCGACTCCATTTGAAATCTCTCAGCCACTGAAACTATTTCGTCTCATTTTGCATCTCCTTTTTGGTCAAGAAGATACTCTCAGTCCCACGATGCCGGGTCCACATTCATCCCTGGGTGTCAAATTCTGCATTGCCAGGGAGGCTTACAACCCTGGGAGTCGGGTCCCATGTAGGATGGAGGGCAGTGAGTTCACCTGTTGAGATGGCTCAGTTAGAGAGAGAGAGGGCCACATCTGAGCAACAAAGAGGTACTCAGGGGGAGACTCTTAGGCACAACTGTATGCAAGTTTAGACTCTCCTTTGCAGTAACGAGCTTCATAAGGGCAGGTCCCATGATCGAGGGCTCAGCACATCAAACCTCCAGTCCCAATGTTTGTGACAACATCAACACCAGTCCAGGTGAGGATGTCCAACACGTCCGCACCTTCCCCCAGATCCTTGGGGCTGGGGAGGGGGAGAGGCTGTAAGTATATTTTTTATTATCTGCCCAAATTACTCTGGGATGTGTCACTATTTCACTCCAGCCTATACTAACCTACTGTATCTCACTTCCTATTCAAAGTTCCATGCAAATTTCATTGATTTTTGAATGTTAAAACAAACTAGCAGACTTGGGATAAACCCATATATCACATTTAATGTTGAAAGACTGAATGCTTTCTCTATAATATTGGGAAAAAGACAAGGATTTCTGCTCTCACCACTTCTATTCTTGTGGCCAATGCAATAAGACAAGAAAAAGAAATAAAAGACATCATCCAGATTAGAACCAAAGAAGTAAAACTATCTTTATTCATAGATTACATAATCATGTATCAAGAAAATCTGATGGAATCTACCAGAACCACTACTAAATAAATGATTAACAAAATTTTAGCAAATTATTGATTTTTTGAATGTTAAAACAGACTTGCATTCTTGGGATACACCCCACTTTGCCATGATATATATATACAAATATATACATAGACATTGAATTCAATTTGCTAAAATTTTGTTCCTCATTTTTGCATTTGTGTTTGTAAGAAATATTATTTTGTAGTTTTCTTTTAATGTCTGTCTGATTTTGGTGTCAGGATAAGATTGGTTCTATAGAATGAATTAGGAAGTATTCCCCCCTCTATTTTCTGGAAGATTGTGAAGAATTCATCCAAACCACTACCATCTCTCATCTATGTTAATGTAATAATCTCTGAATAGCATCTACCTGTTGCAGGTGAGGAATGAAATAAGCTGGATGGTGATAATTTCCTTTATTGAGCATTCACCACAATATTTATAAATTATAAAAAAGATGTTATTTGGCATTGTCATCAAACAACCAGTGAAGAGAGTTGCCTAGTGGTGTACAAGTCCATTTTGAGTTAGCACCTCATTGTGGAGCCTCAACATCTTCATCCACCTGGAAATTGAGTGATATATGTACCTCCCCTGTAAAGCTGGATTGAAGTCAAGATACCTGCTTCAAAATAGATTATCCCTGGGGAAAGTATTGTTTCTCTGTGCAGCATTTTAAATAGATTATTTAATTTATTTGCATTATTTAACTTAATCCTCACAGTAATCCAGTAAGAAAATGGAGGCACCAAGAAGTTAAGTAATTTGTCCAGACTAGATAACCGATAAGGGAGCAGAAAGGCCCTTGAATGCAGGCAGATGCTCAGCTGTGCCATCAGGCCACCTCTGCACAGAGACCCTACCTAACCACCTGATCTAAGTGGCTTTCTGTCTCCTTTCCTTTTTTATCTTCCTAGCATCACTTTCTGAAATTATCTTTATATTCTGTCTTCCCCAATACATTGCTTCATCTTCATTGTTCCCTGTCCAATCCCCATGTCTTGAACTGTGGCTGATACTTCTCAACCGTGTCCCATCAAGTTCCCCTGGAGAAAAGGGCAGGGGGATGTGACTTCCAAGGATGTGACACAAAATTCTCTCCTGGAAGACGACACACTGGAAGCACTGGAGTGGCTGCTCTGGTCCCCCAGACACTGTGCTCATTTCCACCAGTGGTTCTGCTCTTCTGTGTCTGGAATGTCAAATCCTACTAATCAAATCCTACTAATCCAAGACTCAGCTTGAATCTTCTACCCCTCATGAAGCCCTCCCTGATAACTCAACTCTTCCCTTTGCCAACCTCCTGGAACCCCTGCCTATGGCATCTCTTTTAATTTATTATAGTAATCATTAATTAATTGATGTGCTAAACCATCTATCACAGTGGGAGTAAAGTCTTAGAGGTGTCACTCTAGGATGATGTATGTATGTAGGTTATGGAAGATGCTGCAATTCTTACACTTTTGTAATTTTCAATTCCAGAAAATTCCAGAAGTGCTGCACTGGTAAAATTACTTGGTTTACTTCTTCCGTCCTTTCGCACCTTCCCCGGGTAAGAGACTTGGGCTCAGCATTAGTTTGAGACAAAAGATTTCTCAGCTGTGGGGTTTTGAAGATGGTTATTTTAAGAGGCTCAACTTATTTAAATCAACCCTGTGAATGTGCAACACAGTATTTTTCTTTTTCTAGGAAAAACGGAAAGCTGAAGGAGCTCTTAGTGACCTCAGATGTCAGTGTGAAACAGGAGATCTGCAGGTGACCATTAAAAAACTCAAAAATGTAGGTATGTAGAACCTAGACTTTTAGGAATAGCCTCAGTATTCCAGTGTGTTTACATTATTAATGATTGAAATGTTTGCAATAATATTTAAGTGACAGTTGGAATCAGATTTCGGGGTCTAATTAGGCTCCTTGGAGAGACTTTTTTTTTTAAAGGGCCCCTGAGTTCCTCTCCTTGTTCCAGGGGCCATGGACTCTTTTGCATATAGCTAATAAATATTTTTGATCCCTTGAACAACTGTCCATCAAACCCCCATTTGCTTTCCGTAGTCTTCGCCAACCAAGTCCCACATGTCCAGTGACCTGGATGCTCCATGACAGAAGGCACCGTCTTTAGTGGTTACAGGTTTATCCCTACCCCTAGCTCACTGCAAGGTGCATGGTAGGATTTCAGTGACTACTGAATGAAATGAATATTCCTCTTCCATATAGAAAGTTCCAGCAAGAACTGGTCAGCAAGAGGTGAGAGAAAACTCACTGATGTATGAACAAAGATGTGATTGAGTTTTGGCCTTTGCTCTCTGGTTTCTAATGAGCAGGGTCTATTTCACTCAGTGGTGCGCTGATAAATTTTTAACAAATGGCTCTCGGGGGTGTGTGGCAAGCCCCAGTTTGTAGCATTTGCCAATTTCCATGATACGAATATTTCACAGTGACAGAGTTCAAGCTCCTAGGTTGACATCACTGAATGCAGAGTCAGGAGGAGATGCTTCAAAGGGTTGTCATCAGCTAGTACATGCTGGTTCCAGCACAGCACTGATTTCACTTCTTGCATATGGTTGTCTCCATGGTTAATGGAAATATCTTCACTAAATCCAAGACAGATAATTAGAAAAGAATCATCTCTAAAAGTGGTATTATGACCTTGGGGACTTCAGTTTGCTTCTCTGGCTGTTTACCTGATAAACTTGAATGCCCTTTCCAGTGTTTTAGAGTCAATGAAATTAAGTGATGGTTAAGAGAATTTTGTAGGCTGTTGTAAATTAGACTTCTGCTGAGATCATTAAGAGTTCTCCCTAGTATCCTTCTTGGAAAATTATTATCATTGTCAACCTCATATCTACTTTTCACAAGTCATTGAAACATATAGATGGCCTGTTTTGCAGAATCTGAATTGACCTGTTGATGCCAGAGTCACAGATTCCCCTATTCACTGCCCTCACTTATTTCTGTGGCCTCTCAAACCTCTACGCTAAGAAAGCGCTTGCAAGAATAGACACAGAGGCTCCTGCCCTGCTGCAGCACCCAGTGAAGAGCAGATAGCACCACACAGTAAAGGGGCCTGAGTGGAGAGTGAGAAGCCAGAGTTCTTGTCTAGACTGTGCCACCTTCTGCCTGTCACACCTGGCTTCATCCTTCCGAGTTTTAGTTTCCATCTAAAATGGGATTCGTAATGACTGTCCTGTCTAACCATAGTAATGGGTGTTTTGTTGACTTTCCAGTTTATTAAACTCTTTTATAATTAAAAAAATTATCCAATTCTGAAACTGAGTGATGTGCAAATATCCTTCTTTTAGGGATGAGGACACTGAATTCCGGAGAGGCTAAGAAACTTGTTCAAAGGCATGCACACGGCCAATAAGGGATGAGGGTCGTCTTACTGCACAATTTGTGTTTTTCTCACTTCTACCAGATTTCCTGCCTGATAGGGTTGTTAAGGGAGGATTTGTGAGAGTGCATTAAAGACTATAAAGAATCACTTAGAAAAGGTTGCAGATTTTATTATAATTATGATACTGTGTCATTCTAAGAAACTCATGTCTTTCCACAATTTCTCCTCTCTGAATCAAAATGCAATCAAAATCAGTGATCCTCGATAGTCATGTGGCAATTGTGACATACTTGTGTGAAGAGCTTCAGTGAACACTGTCTGGCAAGATGAAGAAGGCTCCAGCATCAGAGTACTTAGACTTGATGAGATATGAGATTTGTTTTGATGAACACACACATTTTAAATAAATTGACACCCACAAATCCCCACAATTCCCTGGGGATGGAAGATACTCCTAAGAAAAGAATTTTTTTGTTCTCCATGTTTTAGATGCTCCTGAACTGCTTTAATCTGGTAATACTTCTAAGTCCACCACCAAGCAAAGCTCATAAATATGTTTATATAATATTATGAGTGCGTATCCCTTACCTCATGTCATGTCTAAATGTTACTTAGTTCAGTCATTTAATAAGCATTTCACTGTGAAGGCAACATGGGTGAATCTGACACTAACTCTGACTCTGAGACACCTAGACTACAGCACAGAATGGAGAACACACACACTAACGACTCTAATATGGGATAGAAAGTGTTAGGTGCAGATGAAGTTCTAGGAGAGTGGAAAGATCCAGACTCATGTGCAGCCTAACTGAACAAGCAAGGACTGGCTGCTTTATGGCTGAATAGTTTCCCAAAAGAACTTTTCAGTTGTGTCAAAGAAAACTCATTTAACAAACTACATAAAACAAAAACTCCCATATTCCTAGATTATACATGGTTTAATGATTTATTAAGCTGTATAAAATTGAAAATTAAAGGCTTCTAGAATTCCCATATCGATGATATTCAAAGATATTCCTAGATTTAATCAGATAAATTCAAGGGAGGTTTGTAAACATACTTTTATTTTTCTTTTCAGCTAGAAGAACAATCAAAACACGTAAGTCAAAAGGAAGATGTGGCTGCATTAAAAAAAACAAATTTATGACTTATCAATGGTAAGAATCCCCTTTTCAGTGACAGAGAGACATTTCCTTCTAGACCAGCATTTTGTAAACACAATCACACTATTATTTCCATGTTCTGGGAATGGAGGCTGAAGAGAAATTAACACTATAGTCAGAGAAAGTCTTTAAGATTCCTTTGAGCAAAGTATTATTTATGCAGCGTTTTGCCCTCCAATTATACCCATACCTACTATGATTGCTTTTTTTTTTAAATCAAAGCAATAATGACATGGAAAAAAATAAAATTGTAAAACATGTTTGTGATGAAAAACAACACTTCCATAACCAGTGTACTTTCCAGATAGCCATTTCCAGCCATCTGTGATTGTAGATCTGGTGATTACTTTGAAAAGACTAAGTCACATGAATTCATCTTTATTTATGATTTATTAATTTTAGTTATCTATGACTTCTTCTTGTGATGGATGAATATATATTTTGCTATCTCCACCTCCCAAATTTTGATGCATATATAGCTAGTTTTAGTTTTCCTACTGGCTGTTCTTAAACTTTACTTACTTAACCCTGTGTTCTTGTAACATTCCCCTGGCCTGAAGCTCTGGCTCTGTAGGAGGGAATGTTCTCACTCTGCCCTTCCTCCAACTTTCTTCCTTCTGTGCCTTTCCCCTCTTCTATCAACCATATCTTTATCTTTCATAACATTCCCATCTTTTCTGTTATCATTGTTGTTTTTCTTTATTTTGCCTTTAGGTTGATTCTAAAAGTTAATGCCAGGAAAGAACATTTCCTTTTTTATGACTCTAATTGTTTTCACTACAGAGCCAAGAAATGAGCTAGGGTTGTGTTTCTTTCTCTCCAGTTATTACCCCTATCCCATTCAAAACAGTAGGTTCTTGGCTTCATGGTCCAATAAATTCTCTTTATACACCACCAGTTCCACATTTTGCCACCTCTTAGTTTACCTTATAATTGGATCATGACTTTCTTGTATAATTATTATTTTTTAGATTTTTCCGGTTGATTTTTTTTTCTTGTTATGAAGAGAAGCCTCTGCCGTGGTCGTAATTTCACTCTGATACCATACAATTTCTTATTTCTTCTTCTCAATAGAATTTGTTCCACTTTTCTTTTTGAAAATATTATTTTTGGCATCCCCTGGGTTTCAGTTCTTATTGGATCTATTGCTTTTTTACTCTGCTATCCTTATGTCATTTTGGAATTTCTCTGAATTGGGTTCTTGATTTAATCACAAGAATTAGATATTATAATTTTCCTCTTTTGTGATTTTCATCCTCATTTTGCTATAGTAAATCATCAAGGAACTTCTTCAGAAAGGGTATGTGGGAGGTCAGTTTATCAGTCTTTGCATATTTGAATATGTCTGTGTTCTCCTCACAGTTTTTTGAAGGTTTGTCTAGATAAAAAATTTCTCTGGGACTCCTTTGAGAGTTTATTTTGGACTTTCTATTTCTTGCTGCTTTTTGTTTTCACATACTTGGTAATTCTTGGTTATCTGTTCACATTTTAAATAGAAGGTTGATCATTTTAGGTAGTGTTTGTAGGCTTCCCATACAGCCAGGTAAATATCTGTTTGCCCCTAGGCCTCTCCCCTGAGAAGGTGTCTTCCTAGGAGGTCTGTGGATGGAGCTGGCTGTGAGATGTGGGACCCCGATAGCATAATGGCTATTCAGAGGGCTTTGACTTTCCTCCTAGGAGTCATCGAGTTCTTTTTAAAAAGACAAGCCCTCCCTTGTTGCCTTTGGAGTTGACTTTGTCTATCAGTCGTTCTCTGCTGGGGTAAGAGGGGATGGGCTTACACTTCTCCTGGACCCCCTTCCTCACTCTCTTTCCTTCATCAGCACGTTTCCATCCAGTTTCCAGTTTCCAGAAATGTATTGAAATCCCTTTTTTGGTGACGGTTCCCTCTTCCATTCTTTTAACTGGTTTGGGCTCATTTCTTTTGGCGTTTCATATTAATGAGGTCTCAGGAGGGAAAGAAGACCAGTTCATGTGCTCAGTGTATTGTCTTGAACCAGAAGCTTCCAGTGATGGATTTTTTTTTTAAGGAAAATTGCAGAAATTTCCTAATCACACTGGTTTATTTTCAGTGTACAACTTCAAAATGTAAGCTAAAAGGGCTCACTGTAAGAAGTAATTGGTCTACCTTATAATAGGTATTGATAACTCCATGGAATGTTTATCGATACCTTTATCCCTCTTGTTAGGTAGAACAAGTATTCAAATGTTTAGCCTCCATTAATTTTCCAGTAACATGTTCAAGTGCATCATGGTAAACTCTTGACTATTATAGTTTGTCACCAAATGTCAAGTTTAAAAAGAGACTAGCTTTAAGGATTTAAAAAGTTGACACTTTAATAATTTATATTCTCAATTACAATGACTTGATAATTTGTTCATTGGACACCATGAGGAATTGTGGAGGGGTGGGGGAGTGGTGTGCGAGCAGGGTCCACTACGCTTTATTTTATTCTTCTCAGATGGAAGAAACTCTGAGTCTGTTGACCTGCCCTATTCCTTTTCCGTAGGAAAATCAGAAAGTGAAGAAAGCCCTTTTAGAATCACAAACACAGCCTTTCTTCCGAGTGAATTAGATGCATTGAAAAGTGATTATGCCGATCAGAGCCTGAATTCTGAAAGGTATGGAATTTCACATTTTATTTTTTAGTTTAGGTGAATGTTTATGTACCGGTGATCATCGAGGATGAAACTTAGCTATTTAATAATGAAGAGTCGTTTATTAACTTTGCTAAACAGTTTTTCACTTTCTAAAGATTTTACTTTCAGGGTCAAATTTCCTGGTGATTTTTGTGTTTTTAATTTTTTTTAAAGAAACAGATTAACTATTTTAATTATTGGCTGCTTAACACAGTGTATGGCTTAATAAATATTTGAGTTAACAGAGAGCAGAAGAAGATAGCTAAAATGTCAAGTCAGTGCTTATTAAAGTGCTCTGAAGGTAGGAATCCAAGCCAAACAACTTAAAAATGGGAAAAGTAGACCTCAGCAAGTAATTGTATTTTCGCATGCTTTAGTTTTGCAGTTTTGTGTTAATAATATAAGACCAAACACACATACACACACATATCTAATTTTATTTAAGGGATGTATCCTTAGACATTTATATAGGGATATGTAAATATAAAAGCGTATCTATGCATTTCTATGTGTGTATGCCCTAGTACTTGAGCAGAATATCTTGGTGTTTGTTTGTCAACTTCAATCAGAATTAAGTTCATGTACTAGAGAGCCATGAAATATTTATTTAAAAAGTAAAAAGTCTCTACAGAGTTTAACAACATAAGAGATAAATAATGTCAAAACCACCACCACCAGCAGGGGCCCAGGTTGGATGAGTCTCCATGTGATCGTCAAAAAAGGGTTCTTTTAGTTCAGAAGAAGGGACGAGCCTTATAAAAGAGGAGACCCTTGAGCTGAGCATGGATGGAAGGAGAGGTCAGGGTGGGTTAAGGTGGGAAGAGGCAGCAGTGATGACAGCGTCTGGAATGAAAAGAGGTCGGGTGCCCTCTGCCGGGCACTGTGCGTGGCCCTTAGCCGGCATGGACTAATTCAGTCCACACAGCATTCGGTGACGGGGACTGTCATTATCCCCATTTTCTCAGGGTTGTACCGGGTGAGGCGAGAAGCACAGCAGGGGACAAGGGCAAGGGGAAATGATAGCACATTTTTATAATTGTACTATTAGCTATAGTCCATGGTTTCATGTAGGGTTCACTGTTTGCATAGTGTAGTTCCATGGACTTTTTTTTAACATTTTAATTCTGTTACCATAAGACTGGTCTGGGTACAGTGGTCAGAGCACAGAGCAGAGAGGGAAGTTTCCAATGGAAGAAGGGGGTGGGGGAGGGAGGAAGGGGTAACCAAGATGGGAGGTGGGGAAAGGAAATGTCCACTTTACCTCAAGCCAAGAGAGAACCACTGGGAGAGTTTGGCCCACGTCCCCTATAGTTTAGGAACCACAGGGTCCAGCACCTGCCTTGTATTCCTTTGAGTCCATTCTGGTTCCTAGTGGCAGGTGTCCTGATGGTCATCATCTGTCCACATTAAGATAGCTATTTTGCATAGGCCGATGCATTTCAATTGCTCGGAGGGCTTCACAATGCTAACTACTAGAAACAGTGTACTACCAGGATTTGGGGTCATTAAATTTTCTTTAAAAATGTAATTGTCTAAAAATGAAATGCTCTTTTGATAAACTAATAGGAATTCAATGCTAGCACAGATCCGTGGATTTTTATCAAATTGATATATAAAGTTCCAGTATGGACAGAAATCTGTTCCTTCCACTTTAGGATGTGATTCATTGGAATCAGAGAGATTTAGCCTCTTGATGAAGCCATAAAAACTTTTTCCATGTTACAGGAAAAACATTCGATCTCATTGAGGGGAGAATATATAACTCTGCATCTAGGAAGAAATATTTCTGGCTTTCATAAGATGGGCTAAAGCCTGCCCAGTGGAGGAAATGACAATTTTTGATTAACAGATTGTCAGCAAGGGGCACATTCCTTCAATTTTCAGCAATTTAAAATCCCAGAATTTAATCAGCTTTTATAGAATGCTGCCCACTGCTTGTATAGCAACTAGGGAGACAGTAGTGAAGAATTGTAGAACGAGCATTAGATCAGAGATCATGCTGACTGGGGTGTCTTTATTTAGTGTGAAGACATTTTTTATTATTTAGGAATTGGTCAAAACATGCCATATTTTCATTAAATGACTGCTGTATATTCAGGACAATAAATGGTGCTATAATAAGTTGGCAGGCCTCCCAGCAAGTAGGCCTTTGATGTATGTTGTATGAGCACATTCATATGAAATCAGAATTGCAGAAACACGGGATATTCCTCATGCATAGTTGTCTTATTCTGGAATGGAAAATAAATCGAAGTGCCACATTGCTACCAGGAAGCCTAAAAATCCACATATAAACTAATGAGTTTTGTTTTTATAAATTGGTTTTGATGATCCGTTTGTTGTTAAAGTACCGAGTACCTACAATATGCAAGGCTCCACAGGGACTAAAAAGGATCCAAGAGGCATGACCCTGCTGTAAAGTAGCTCACAATATACATTCATGCACCCCACTGTTTGGTTCACACATATTTCTATCCTTGGTCTACATGCAATTGGGTAAATGTACTAGTACTCTTCATATGTGAATGTGACACCACTCACTCCTCTGTCTGTGTGTTGTTTCTTTGTTCTTTCTTCTGGTTTTGATGCTAGGGACTGCCAGTTCATCATTTGTGGTGTTTTTCATCTAATTAGGTAAAAAGTTGTGTACATTAGATAGTATAGACTGCCCTTTTGAGGAAGAACAGAGTAAATAGATTGATGTAGGTCTGGATTTGTGATCTGAAAAACTTTTTTGTTGGTATATAACCAAAAGTAATCCCATTGAACAAAAGAAGATGTAAGATGGAAGTTCACCATATGTGATTCAAAGGAGAGAGAGCTAACCTGTGGATTGTTCTCAGTAGAGTGGGTTAGTGATTTGTGATGAGAAAATCCATCTAAAGGGTTTAAGATGGAGTTGATGACTGTGCTTCAGAGGTACATAAACTTTATGAGATTATAAATAACATTTTCCATTTAAATAGCTATGTATTTTCTTGAGGCGTTAACTAGCTTTCACTGGATTCTCCAAGATATCCATGAATAAGCCCCCAAAATGATGAACCATTGGATTAAGCCAAGAGTCAGCAAATTTTATCTGAAATGGACCAGACCTACCCATTCTCTTGTTCTTTTTTTTTCCCAAATCCAAAATTATAGCTCTGCAAAGTACAATGGAGACCAACCTCTTATCTGTAGAAAATATGGTATCATTAGCCTTTGTTCTAGTTACTCTTGCCACATAACAAACCACCCCAGAATTTAAAAGTGTAAAATAACCATTTTAGTTGGCTCCCAGATTCTGTGGGTTGGGAAATCAGACAAGGTAGAGTGGGGATAGCTTGTCTGTGTTCCACAATGTCTGGGGCCTCAGCTGGGAAGACTCCAAGGCTGGGGTGACTCGATGGCTGGGAACTGGAATCATCTGGAGGCTCCTTCACTTACACGTCTGGCATCTGGCCAGGGATGACCTGAACTCTGAACTCAGCTGATCGTGTCAAAAGAGAACCTACGTGTGTCCTCTCTGTGGGGTTGTGCTTCTTCACAGTGTGGCAGCCTCGGGGTAGTGAAACTTCTCACGTGGCATCTCAGGGCTCTAGGGTGAGTCCCAGGAGACAAGGAGGAAGCTGCCTCCCGTCGTCTTCTCTAGCCTCGGACGTCATGCGCCATCGCTTCCTCTGCACTCTGCTGAACGAAGCAGTGACAAGCATGCCTCGGGTGCCTTATGGGTGAGGGTGCATAGACCTCACCTCCAACTTGGGGAAATGTCAAAGAAAAGTTGCAGTCATTTTTATAAGAAATGGTCTTTGGCCCATTCTATGGTCGAGGCACCTGACTCAGCGAGTCAGGAACTTGCCATGTAATTTCTGAAGTCATTACATGAGCTTGTTTTATTTTAGAGTTTTTGAGCTGAAGAAAACTTTAAGGATCCCCTAATCCCAACACTTCTTTAAATACAGATGGTTGTTATCAAGACCCAGAGGAGTACTGGGGCTTGCCCAAGATTATACCTCTAGGCGAGGTCATTTAACAAGGACGCTCCCCTTCACACTGAATGAATACTGGCAACTAAGCAATATTAGTACTACAAACAGATCTAGCTCATGGAAGAGGACTTTGGAGCGGGAAATGGCACCAGCAGAAGCATCAAAGGCTGCAAGAAACAGTGACCACCTCTACCACTGAAACCATAGGGGAGAGAGTAACGGCTGGGAAAGCCTATCACTCTGCCTCCTCTCTAATACTATTGACTTCCATTTGATTAGCAGTTTCACAGACACATTGATGTTTAGTGTGTTAAGCAGCTGTTCCTATTTCTCCAGGGGAAACTGAGGCTCAGAGACTCAAATTTGCGCAAATTTACCTAATAAGTTTGGCAGTGTAAGCTTCTACAGATTGGCTGCACAGTCCATGATGTTTTTCCCACATGGGCAAAGTGTTTTAGTCTTGAATACGCAACACTGCAGATGTGAGGATACTCCAGGTATGCAGAAGTATGTGTTCAAAGAGGGAAAGTGAATGCACCTGGAATGCCCTGCAAATCAAGGATGCAGAGTCAGTCCCTTTGAGCCTAATGTCTGAATCCATCTACTGAATTTTCTGTATCCTAAGTGTCCCCTTTCCCTTGAAGAGGCAAAAGGGAGTAAAAGACTAAATATGAAGACAAAAGCAATGCCATGCCTGCTGCCAGCATTCCAGCTGAATACAGTCTCCTACAGGTGGCTGCCATCCAAGCCAAGTAGGGGCTTTCTAGGAATGGGGGTCTGCTTCCTTTTAGAAGCAAAGCAGGTAAGGTGTGGCAGTTTCTGGATATCAGACTCTGGAAGAGAAGCCCCTGTAGGTGACTTTTGTTTCCTAAGCACCTAAGGAAACTGACTCTACAAGATGACCCTGGAGAGGAAAGAGGAAAAGAACTATACGATGGAACTGTGAACAGTTGTTTGTATACCGTGGATGACTGTATGGTATGTGAATATATCTCAATAAAATGGAATTTTAAAAAAAGATAATACAGCTACTATTTTATTAGTGCTTGAGTAGGAGTTTATGTACCTGCTCTTCTCTAATGTGAAACCTGGAGCTAGTTTTGTTCCTGAAAAAAATCCACCAATGATTTCTCAAATACTTTTTCATTTAGAAAGTTTTTCATTCTTTATCTTGATTTTGATACTTAAAAAACCACCCCCCCACACACACATTTGAGCTTTATTTGATCGCTGCTCATGTTTATATTATCTTTAGTAGCTTCTTATTGTAACTCTTCTATGATGAGAACATTTGATGAAAATCTAGGGAAGGCTAAACTTGCTTGGGTACTTGGAGCTCTAATGATTAACCAAGTGGTTGTGGGGAGGATAGAAGACAGAGCTTTTTTTCTGCTTAGGAAAAGGAGATTTGGAGCAAGGCACAATGTGATTTAAGTTGCACTGGTATGCTTCTTTTTTGATAATAATCAACTCCATTAAGGTGGCCTCTCAGCTAGCTAGTTAAACACAAAGTTAAAGTTTATCCTTATATTAGCCCTACCTCTTGTACTGCCAGCTAGGAGAGGGAAAGCTGGGTGTGCTAATTTATGAACAGCCGCTATTAAATCTGTTTTACTTAAACTCTACAGGTATCTTGATGTGAGTGACTGCTGATCGGTAACTGATGTAGGAATCCATGCTCTGGCAAAAAGCTGCCACCAGCTCAACTATCTGGACCTGAGCTCTACATTAATTCTTGCAAAATATTCCATTATATAAATGTGATATATTTCAATATTATTCTACTCTCAAACATACAAGTTCCTTCTAATTTTACTTTTGAGAAATAACATAGTAATAAATACCCTTGTACACAAATATTTGCATTCTTTGATTATTCCATGGATATAAAGACCTGGAAGTAGAATACTAGTTCAGAAGTTGTGATATGAATATTTACTAAGATTTCAGTAAGTATTGCTAAATTGCTATCAGAACCACTGTACCAGTTTATTCTTCCAGTAGTACTGTATGAAAATGCCTGTTGTCAATCATAGGAAACCTCATTCCTCTCTTAAATATATAGCCAATGTTATGGAGGGGTATCTTATTTTAATTTGTTTTGCCAATGATTCTTGACATTAATTTTTGATATTACAAATGGAATTTTGAATACCTTACTTTTATTTGTTTTGCATTTCTTGGGAACATTTATTTTGTTTTTTTGTTTTTTTTGTTTTTTTTTCCCTTTTACCATTTAGACTTCTATCTTGTTGCATATGTTTGCCAATATCCTTTATAGATATTATGGTTTTAATGCTTGGTCTTTTAAATATTTTGTAGATTTCATCCAAGTATATCATGTTATTAAAAGTGTTTCATTTTTTTTAAATCTTCATTTTATTGAGATATATTCACATACCACGCAGTCATACAAAACAAATCGTACATTCGATTGTTCACAGTACCATTACATAGTTGTACATTCATCACCTAAATCAATCCCTGACACCTGCATTAGCACACACACAAAAATAGCAAGAATAATAATTAAAGTGAAAAAGAGCAATTAAAGTAAAAAAGCACACTGGGTACCTTTTTCTGTTTGTTTGTTTCCTTCCCCTATTTTTCTACTCATCCATCCATAAACTCGACAAAGGGAAGTGTCCTTATGGCTTTCCCAATCCCATTGTCACCCTCATAAGCTACAATTTTATACAATTGTCTTCGAGATTCATGGGTTCTGGGTTGTAGTTTGATAGTTTCAGGTATCCACCACCAGCTACCCCAATTCTTTAGAACCTAAAAAGGGTTGTCTAAATTGTGCATAAGAGTGCCCACCAGAGTGACCTCTTGGCTCCTTTTGGAATCTCTCTGCCACTGAAGCTTATTTCATTTCCTTTCACATCCCCCTTTTGGTCTAGATGTTCTCCATCCCACAATGCCAGGTCTACATTCCTCCCCAGGAGTCATATTCCATGTTGCCAGGGAGATTCACTCCCTTGGGTGTCTGATCCCACATAGCGGGGAGGGCAGTGATTTCACCTTTCAAGTTGGCTTAGGTAGAGAGGGCCACATCTGAGCAACAAAGAGGCATTCGGGAGGAGGCTCTTAGGCACAGTTTTAGGGAGGCCTAGCCTCTCCTTTGCAGCAACAGTCTTCTCAAGGATAAATCCTGTGGTAGAGGGCTCAACCCATCAAACCACCAGTCCCCTATGTCTGTGGTGATGTTAGCAACCATCGAGGTGGGGTAGGCCAATACCCCTGCATTCTCCACAGGCTCCTCAAGGGGGCTCTACATATTTCCCACCCCACCCCCCCTTTTTTTTTTTTTAAATTCAAAAGCTTGCATATAAAAATGCATTTTATTATGTAGCTCATACACACATAAAAGTAACAGATATATTATTTTATAAATTATATAAGTTAATTATATGCACACACAATCATACAAGGAAGATAAACAAGAGTGATTTTAACAAACCAGGCAAAACTACCATATATACCTGAATAGTAGGATAACTGCAAGCCAGAAGCATTCAGCTAAGACAGTTACTTTATTTTGAATAAGAAAGTTGTGTAGGCTACTGAGAGTGTAGCCATGATAGGAGAAGCTCTTCCCTATTCCACTGCCTGAACCAAGTATATATTAGGGAAGAAAAAAGTACCTTATATTTGATTAGTTCTATTATCTATTATTATACCTTCCTACAAAGTAGGCATGGCACTGACTGATATCTGGTTTAAAGTCTAAGAGTCATATCCAGATAAGACTCTGCTAGGTATCTGCATTGTGAGAGATTAAACTTTCATTTGGGTGAAAGTTGAATGCATGTACTAACACAGGGCTAGTGAACCACTATTTTTTTTTTATCTTCATTTTATTGAGATATATTCGCATACCACGCAGTCATACAAAACAAATCGTACATTCGATTGTTCACAGCACCATTACATAGTTGTACATTCATCACCTAAATCAATCCCTGACATCTTCATTAGCACACACGCAAAAATAAGAAGAATAATAATGAAAGTGAAAAAGAGCAATTGAAGTAAAAAAGAACACTGGGTACCTTTGTCTGTTTGTTTGTTTGTTTCCTTCCCCTATTTTTCTACTCATCCATCCATAAACTAGACAAAGTGGAGTGTGGTCCTTATGGCTTTCCCAATCCTATTGTCACCCCTCATAAGCTACATTTTTATACAATTGTCTCCAAGATTCATGGGTTCTGGGTTGTAGTTTGATAGTTTCAGGTATCCACCACCAGCTACCCCAATTCTTTAGAACCTAAAAAGGGTTGTCTAAAGTGTGCGTAAGAGTGCCCACCAGAGTGAACTCTCAGCTCCTTTTGGAATCTCCGCCACTGAAGCTTGTTTCATTTCCTTTCACATCCCCCTTTTGGTCAAGAAGATGTTCTCCGTCCCACAATGCCAGGTCTACATTCCTCCCCGGGAGTCATATTCCACGTTGCCAGGGAGATTCACTCCCTTGGGTGTCTGATCCCACGTAGTGGGGAGGGCAGTGATTTCACCTTTCAAGTTGGCTTAGGTAGAGAGGGCCACATCTGAGGAACAAAGAGGCATTCAGGGGGAGGCTCTTAGGCACAGTTTTAGGGAGGCCTAGCCTGTCCTTTGCAGCAACAGTCTTCTCAAGGATAAATCCTGTGGTAGAGGGCTCAACCCATCAAACCACCAGTCCCCTATGTCTGTGGTCATGTTAGCAACCATGGAGGTGGGGTAGGCCAATACCCCTGCATTCTCCACAGGCTCCTCAAGGGGGCTCTACATATTTCCCACCCACCCCTTTTTTTTTTAAATTAACTGTATGAAAAAAAAATAAGGAAAAAATAAATAAAAAATACAATAAAAGAACATTTCAAAGAGACCATAACAAGGGAGTAAGAAAAAGACAACTAACCTAACTACTTTACTTCCAACATGTTCCTACTCTACCCCAAGAAAGTTACCTAATATACCAACGTTTCTGAGAACTTGTTCCTACTATACCCATCAGAAATTAACAGACCATAGTCATTCCTGGGCATTCCCAGAACGTTAAATTTACCCATGATAGCTTATCTGTTCTTCTTGGATTATTGTTCCCCCTTCCTTAATTGCTCTCTATCGCTAGTTCCCCTACGTTCTACATTATAAACCATTTGTTTTACATTTTTCAAAGTTCACATTAGTGGTAGCATATAGTATTTCTCTTTTTGTGCCTACCTTATTTCGCTCAGTATTACGTCTTCAAGGTTCATCCATGTTGTCATGTGTTTCACGAGATCGTTCCTTCTTACTGCCATGTAGTAGTCCATCGTGTGTATATACCACATTTTATTTATCCACTCATCTGTTGAAGGACATTTGGGTTGTTTCCATCTCTTGGCAATTGTGAATAATGCTGCTATGAACATTGGCGTGCAGATATCTGTTCATGTCACTCCTTTCCGAACTTCCGGGTATATACTGAGAAGTCCAATCGCTGGGTCGAATGGTAACTCTGTATCTAGTTTTCTAAGGAACTGCCACACTGACTTCCAGAGTGGCTGAACCATTATACAGTCCCACCAACAATGAATAAGAGTTCCAATTTCTCCACATCCCCTCCAGCATTTGTAGTTTCCTGTTTGTTTAATGGCAGCCACTCTAATCGGTGTGAGATGGTACCTCATTGTGGTCTTAATTTGCATCTCTCTAATAGCTAGTGAAGCTGAACATTTTTTCATGTGTTTCTTGGCCATTTGTATTTCCTCTTCAGAGAACTGTCTTTTCATATCTTTTGCCCATTTTATAATTGGGCTGTCTGTACTATTGTCATTGAGTTGTAGGGTTTCTTTATATATGCAAGATATCAGTCTTTTGTCAGATACATGGTTTCCAAAAAATTTTTCCCATTGAGTTGACTGCCTCTTTACCTTTTTGAGAAATTTCTATGAGGTACAGAAACTTCTAAGCTTGAGGAGTTCCCATTTATCTATTTTTTCTTTTGCTACTTGTGGTTTGGGTGTAAAGTCTAGGAAGTGTCCGCCTAATACAAGGTCTTGAAGATGTTTTCCTACATTATCTTCTAGGAGTCTTATGGTACTTTCTTTTATATTGAGATCTTTGGTCCATTTTGAGTTAATTTTTGTGTAGGGTGTGAGGTAGGGGTCCTCTTTCATTCTTTTGGATATGGATATCCAACTCTCCCAGCCCCATTTGTTGAAAAGACCATTATGACCCAGTTCAGTGACTTTGGGGGCCTTATCAAAGATCAGTCGGCCATAAATCTGGGGGTCTATCTCCAAATTCTCAATTCGATTCCATTGATCTATATGTCTATCTTTGTGCCAGTACCATGCTGTTTTGACAACTGTGGCTTTATAATAAGCTTCAAAGTCAGGGAGTGTAAGTCCTCTGACTTTGTTTTTCTGTTTTAGAGTGTCTTTAGCAATTCGAGGCATCTTCCCTTTCCAAATAAATTTGATAACTAGCTTTTCCAAGTCTGCAAAGTACGTTGTTGAAATTTTGATTGGGATTGCATTGAATCTGTAGATGAGTTTGGGTAGAATTGACATCTTAATGACATTTAGCCTTCCTATCCATGAACATGGAATATTTTTCCATCTTTTAAGGTCCCCTTCTATTTCTTTTAGTAGAGTTATGTAGTTTTCTTTGTATAGGTCTTTTACATCTTTGGTTAAGTTTATTCCTAGGTACTTGATTTTTTTAGTTGCTATTGAAAATGGTATCTTTTTCTTGAGTGTCTCTTCAGTTCATTTCTAGCATATAGAAACATTACTGACTTATGTGCATTAATCTTGTATCCCGCTACTTTGCTAAATTTGTATATTAGCTCTAGTAGCTGTATTGTCAATTTCTCGGGGTTTTCCAGATACAAGATCATATCATCTGCAAACAATGACAGTTTTACTTCTTCTTTTCCAATTTGGATGCCTTTTATTTCTTTGTCTTGTCAGATTGCCCTGGCTAGCACTTCCAGCACAATGTTGAATAACAGCGGTGACAGCAGGCATCCTTGTCTTGTTCCTGATCTTAGAGAGAAGGCTTTCAGTCTCTCACCATTGAGTACTATACTGGCTGTGGGTTTTTCATATATGCCCTTTATCATATTGAGGAAGTTGCCTTCAATTCCTTACCTTTTGAAGTGCTTTTATCAAAAACGGATGTTGGATTTTGTCAAATGCTTTTTCAGCATCTATTGAGATGATCAATTGATTTTTCCCTTTCGAATTGTTAATGTGTCGTAATACATTGATTGATTTTCTTATGTTGAACCATCCTTGCATGCCTGGAATGAACCCCACTTGGTCATGGTGTATGATTTTTTAAAGGTGTCTTTGGATTCGATTTGCAAGTATTTTGTTGAGGATTTTTGCATCTATATTCATTAGGGAGATTGGCCGGTAGTTTTCCTTTTTTGTAGCATCTTTGCCTGGTTTTGGTATTAGATTGATGTTAGTTTCATAAAATGAGTTAGGTAGTGTTCCATTTTCTTCAATGTTTTGAAAGAGTTTGAGTAAGATTGATGTCAGTTCTTTCTGGAAAGTTTGGTAGAATTCCCCTGTGAAGCCATCTGGCCCTGGGCATTTATTTGTGGGAAGATTTTTGATGACTGATTGGATCTCTTTGCTTGTGATGGGTTGGTTGAGGCCTTCTATTTCTTCTCTGGTCAGTCTAGGTTGTTCATATGTTTCCAGGAAATTGTCCATTTCTTCTACATTATCCAGTTTGTTGCCATATAGTTGTTCATAGTATCCTCTTATAATTTTTTTAATTTCTTTGGGATCTGCAGTTATGTCACCTTTTTCATTCATTATTTTGTTTATATGGGTCTTCTCTCTTTTTGATTTTGTCAGTCCACCTAGGGGCTTGTCAATCTTGTTGATCTCAAAGAACCAACTTTTGGTGATATTTATCCTCTCTATTGCTTTTGTTCTCTATGTCATTTATTTCTGCTTTAATCCGTGTTATTTCTTTTCTTCTACTTGGTTTAGGATTGGTTTGCTGTTCATTTTCTAGCTTCTTCAGTTGATCCATTAGTTCTTTGATTTTGGCTCCTTCTTCCTTTTTAATACATGCATTTAGTGCTATAAATTTCCCCCTCAGTACTGCTTTTGCTGCATCCCATAGGTTTTGGTATGTTGTGTTCTCATTTTCATTTGTCTCTATATATTTAGCAATTTCTCTTGCTATTTCTTCTTTAACCCACTGATTGTTTAGGAGTGTGTTGTTTAACCTCCAGGTATTTGTGAATTTTCTAAGTCTCTGATGGTTATTGACTTCTAATTGTATTCCATTGTGGTCAGAGAATGTGCTTTGAATAATTTCAATCTTTTTTAAATTTATTGAGCCTTGTTTTATGTCCCAGCATATGATCTATTCTGGAGAAAGTTCCGTGAGCACTAGAGAAGAATGTGTATCCTGGTGATTTGGGATGTAATGTTCTATATATGTCTGTTAAATCTAATTCATTTATCAGATTGTTTAGGTTTTCAGTTTCCTTATTGGTCTTCTGTCTGGTAGATCTATCTATAGGAGAGAGTGATGTGTTGAAGTCTCCCACAATTATCGTGGAAACATCAATTGCTTCCTTTAGTCGTTCCAGTGTTTCTCTCATGTATTTTGTGCCACCTTGATTGGGTGCATAAACATTTATGATTGTTATTTCTTCTTGTTGAATTGCCCCTTTTATTAGTATGTAGTGGCCTTCTTTGTCTCTCAAAATATCCCTGCATTTAAAGTCTATTTTATCTGAGATTAACATTGCTACACCTGCTTTCTTTTGGCTGTAGCTTGCATGAAATATTTTTTTCCATCCTTTCACTTTCAATTTCTTTGTGTTCCTGTGTCAAAGATGAGTCTCTTGTATGCAACATATTGATGGTTCATTTTTTTTGATCCATTCTGTGAATCTATATCTTTTAATTGGGGAGTTTAATCCATTTACATTCAATGTTATAACCGTGAAGGCATTTCTTGAATCAGCCACCTTATCCTTTGGTTTATGTTTGTCATATATATTTTTCCCCCCTCTCTATTAATATCCTTTAATGTACCCATACTGAATCTCTTTAATACTGAACCTTTCTCCAAGTCTCTCTCTCCTTTCTTTGTTTCTCTGTCTGTAGGGCTCTCTTTAGTATCTCCAGTAGGGCAGGTCTCTTGTTAGCAAATTCTCTCAGCATTTGTTTGTCTGTGAAAAATTTAAGCTCTCCCTCAAATTTGAAGGAGAGCTTTGCTGGATCAAGTATTCTTGGTTGGAAATTTTTCTCACTCAGAATTATAAATATATCGTGCCACTGCCTTCTCACCTCCATGGTGGCTGCTGAGTAGTCACTACTTAGTCTTACGCTGTTTCCTTTGTATGTGGTGAATTGCTTTTCTCTTTCTGCTTTCAGAACTTGCTCCTTCTCTTCTGTGGTTGACAGTGTGATCAGAATATGTCTTAGAGTGGGTTTATTTGGATTTACTCTATTTGGAGTTCGCTGGACATTTATGATTTGTGTATTTATGTTATTTAGAAGATTTGGGAAGTTTTCCCCAACAATTTCTTGAATACTCCTCCTAGACATTTACCCTTTACTTCCCCTTCTGGAACACCAATGAGTCTTATATTCGGATGTTTTATATTATCTTTCATATCCCTGAGGTCCATTTTGATTTTTTCGATTCTTTTCCCCATTCTTTCTTTTGTGCTTTCATTTTCCATTCTGTCATCTTCCACGTCACTGATTCATTGTTCAACTTCCTCTAGTCTTGTACTATGGGTATCCAGAATCTTTTTAATTTGGTCAACAGTTTCTTTAACTTCCATAAGATCATCTATTTTTTTATTTAGTCTTGCAATGTCTTCTTTATGCTCTTCTAGGGTCTTCTTGATATCCTTTGTATCCCGTACTGTGGTCTCATTGTTCATCTTTAGTTCTTTGATTAGTTGCTCTATGTACTTTGTCTCTTCTGATCTTTTGATTTGGGTTCTTGGGCTTGGGTTATCCGTATCATCTGGTTTTTTCATATGCTTTATAATTTTCTGTTGTTTTTGGCCTCTTGGCATTTGCTGAACTTGATAGGGTTCTTTTAGGATTTGTAGACCAATTGAAGTCCTTATCTCTAATTTATCAGATCTACAGCTTTGTGGAATACACTTTCTCTAACTAACCAGCAGGTGGCGTCCACGAGCCACCTGTTCTCCACAAGCCAGTTCTCCCCTGCTTTGCCTTTGTGGTGAGTGAGGGAGTGAGTCTTGTGGGGTCCAGTTGGTGTACCAAGCTTGCGTGTTTAGTTGGTGTTGCCTGCCCTGTATATGGGGCATGTGTCTGGGTGGTCAGGGAGGGGGGTGGCTCTAACAATCTAATCTCCCTGGTGTTCCTAGAGTTTTAAAGCTGCTGCAATAGTCTAATCTTTCAGTTCAGCCCTGCCACAATTTGTCTCTGCCACTGACCCACAAGTCCTTGGTTTTGGCATATGGCTCCTGAGACTTGCGAGTGGGTCCCTCTTCCAGGCCATGCACCCCCTGGTCCTCTGTTGAGGGATGACTGTGCTATGTCACAGGTGAGTGCCATCCCCCCAGGGTGGTTCTGGGCTGCTGGGCTGTGTAGGCAGGCTCCCAGTCTGCTGAAAAGATGGCTGAATGGGTTTTGTTAATTTATACTGTTCCACCTTCCCAACTCTGGGACAACCAGCTGAGGGTGCAGGGAAGGCTAATGTCCACGCCCAGTTTTGTGGTGTGTGTGTGTTATCTGAAGCACTTCCGTCACACTGGGTTGTCTGGGGCAGCTCTGGCCTATGGGGCTGGCGACAGGCAGGAGTGTTACTTGTCCACCAGGATAATGGCTGTGAGCGGACACCCCCCTTTTCTTGGGAAGTTGTGGTGTTTAGTGAATTTTCTCAGCCACTGGATTATTGCCTTTTGTCTCAGAGCTCTCTTAGTTCTGCTCTTGTCTTCACCTGCCCAAATTCCAAGTCTTTGAGGCTTTCTGTATTGGGCTTCTTAGAGTAATTGTTTTAGAAACAGAAGAAAAAAAAAAGGTTAAAAAGAAAAAAAAAAAAAAGCCCTCTTTGTGGACCTAATGGGTTATTGAAATGCTAAGAGGCAAAGCAATTAGGGCCATTGAGGAAAGATCCAGGGGTCAGAGAGATCAGTTTTTCTTTGGGATTTGCATATGAGCCTCAGGGCTTGAGCTCTGCCCTTCCCCTTTCTGTGTTCACCAGAACTCCAAAATCCTCCGCTTTTATTTTGGAGTTTTTCTTTGCTGTTTTTTGCTATGCCTGTCTCTTCTCTGCTGGGCTGGCTGCTCTCAGATTCTCTGGTGTCTGGTCTCAGTCTATCTATGGTTGGAGTTTGGATCAGTAGAATGAGTTTCTGATAAGAGCTGCCACTGCAGTTCTCCCTTCTCCTTCCGAGCGCTGACGGCCCCTCCTCCCATGGGACTGAGCCTGTCAGGGAGAGGCGCGGGTCCCCTGGCCGCAAAAACTTACAGATTTCACTGATCTCAGCAGTTCAGCATGTTCATGAGTGTTGTATGAAGTATGCCCAAAGTCAAATTGCTCTGTGGTGTCCAGTCCACGCAGTTCCTGACTTTCTACCTACTTTCCTGGAGGAGTAACTAAAACATACAGCTCACCATATCCTTCTCATTGAAATGGGTCAAGGTGTTGAAGGTTTGGTAAAATGCAAATGATTTTGGAGGTAGCACACGAATCTATTTTCAATTGTTAATAAGTACACATGTTATCTTCCCTAGGCTTAGGAACTTTACATGATTTAGTCTCTAACTATTATTATTGAATTGTTTATTCTCTCATCAATCGTGTCAGTTTCTGTTTAACGTATTTTGAGAGTGCTGTTGTTAGGAGCACGTATGTTTCTAATCATTGTGCCCTCCTGATGGATTGACCCTCGTATCATTGTAAATTGTCCTTCTTTGTCTCTAGTAAAAATTTTTTCTTAAAGTCAATTTTGTCTGATGTTACTATATCCATTCCAACTGTTTTATGGTTACTGTGTGCCACATATGTCTTTTTCCAACTTTTTCTTTCAACTTATGGTATCGTTGAATATAGAGTCTCTTGTAGGCAGCATATAGTTGGATGTTTTTGTTTTTGCTTTTAATCCATTCTGCCAATCTTTGCCTTTTAATTGGAATGTTTAACCACTTACATTTAATGTAGAAACTAAAAAGGTAGAATTTATGTCTGACATTTTGGTGTTGGTTTTCTATATAGTTTGTGTTTTTGTTGTTGTTGTTTCTCTTTTCCTCCATTACTTCTTTTGTGTTAAATGGACATTTTCTAGTGTCCCATTTTAATTTTCTCATTATTTCTTTTACTATATATTTTTTGAGTTATTTTCTTGGGGCTTCCCTTGGGCATTACAATGAGAATATTAATTTATTACAATCTAGTTTGAATAAATACCAACTGAAATACAATTCTCTGCAAAAATTTTGCTCTTTTATCACTCCATTCCCTCCCTTCTCCTTACTGTTTTTATTATCATACAAATTACATCTTTATATATTATATGCTCATCAACATGGATTTATTGCTTTATGGAGTTGTGTTTTAAACCAGATAGGAGAAAGAAAAAGAGAAACAAACACAAAATACATTTCTACTGTCTTCCATATTTACCTATGTAATTACTTTTACAGCTGCTTTTAATTTCTTCATAGAGATAATCAGAATTATTGACTAGTGTGCTTTCCTTTCAGCCTAAAGGAACCCCATTAGCATTTCTATAGGGCAGATCTGTTCATGATGAATTCTCTCATCTCTAATTTATCTGAGAATGTCTTAATTTCTCCTTCATTTTTGAAGGATAGTTTTGCTGGATATAGAATACTTGGTTGACAGGGGTTTTTATTTCTTTATTTTTTCTTTTCAGCACTTTGAATACATAAACCACTGCCTTCTGGCCTCTGAGGTTTCTGATGAGAAATCAGGTGTTAACCTCTCTGAGGACCCCTTGTTCATGATGAGTCACTTCTCTCTTGCTGCTTTCAAGAGTCTCTCTTTGACTTTGTCCTTCAATAGCTGGATTACAATGTGGATATTTAAAAATTTTTTATTATTATTTTGTGGGACTTTTAAACATTTATTATTATTACTATTATCATTATTTTAATCAGAGAAGTTGTAGGTTTACAGAAAACTCATGTAAAAATTACAGCATTCCTATATGGCCCCCTATTATTAACACTTTGCATTAGTGTGGTACCTTTGTTACAATTGATGAAAGAATATTATAATTATGCTATTAACTGCAGTCCACAGTTTACATTAGGGTGCACTTTTTCCAATATATCACCCCATACCTAACACCTTGTAGTAGTGGTAAATTTGTTGTAACGATAGACTATTAGCTACAGTCTATCATTTACAATAGGGTTTCACTGTGTTGTACAGTCCTATGCTTTACCTTCTAATTTTCTTCTAGTAACATATATATGACCCCTTTTAACCACATTCACATATATAAATCAGTGCTGTTAATTACACTCACAATTTTGTGCTACCATCACCACTCTCCATTTCTAGAACTTTACAATCAACTCAAATAAGGATTCTGTACACATTAAGCATTTACTCCCCATTCCCTACCCCCAACCTAGCCCCTGGTAACCTGTATTCTAGATTCTTAATCTATGAGTTTTCTTATTCTAATTATTTCATAAAGTGAGATCATATAATATTTGTCCTCTTGTGTATGATTTATTTCAAGGCTCTTCAATGTTTTTGTGTGGACAACTTGATTCTTTTTTAATACCAAATAACATTCCATTGTATGTATATACCACATTTTATTTATACATTAATTGGTTGATGGACATTTGGTTGCTTCCATCTTTTGACAATTGTGAATAATGCTGCTATGAACGTCTGTGTGCAAATATCTGTTCGAGTCCCTGCTTTCAATTCTTTTGGGTATATACCTAGTAGAGGGATTTCCAGGTCATATTGTAATTCTATACTTAACTGTCTGAGGAACTGCCAAACTATTTTCCACAGTGGCTACACCATTTTACATTCTCACCAGCAATGAATAAGCATTCCTATTTTTCCACATCCTCTCCAACGTTAGTAGTTTTCTGTTTTTTTTTTTTTAAAAAATAGTAACCATTCTAGTGGGTGTGGAATGGTATCTCATTGTGGTTTTCATTTGCATTTCCCTAATAGCTGATGATGTTGAACATTTTTTTCATGTGCTTTCTAGTCATTTGTATATCTCCTTTGGAGAAGTGTCTATTCAAGTCTTACACTCATTTTTAATTGTGTAGTTTGTCTTCTTATTGTTGAGTTGAAGGATCTCTGTATATATTCTGGATATTCTTTACATATCCTTATCAGGTATGTGGTGTCCAACTACTTTCTCCCATTGAATAGGTTGTCTTTTTACTTTTAGGATAAAGTTCTTTGATGCACTGAAGTTTTTAATTTTGATGAGGTCCCATTTATTTATTTTTTTCTTTTGCTGCTTGTGCTTAGGGTGTAAAGTCTAAGAAACCATTGCCTAATACAAAATCCTGAAGATGATTCCTTGCATTTTCTTCTAGGAGTTTTATAGTCCTGTCTCTTATATTTAGGTTTTGATCCATTTTGAGTTAATTTTTTTTATATGGTATGATTTAGGGGTCCTCCTTCATTCTTTTGCATGTGGATATCCAGTTCTCCCAGCACCATTTTTTGAAGAGACTATTCTGTCACAATTGAAGGGACTTGGCAGCTTGTTAAAAATCAATTAGCCATAGAAGTGAGGGTCTATTTTTGAACTCTCATTTTGATTCCATTTGTCTATCTGTCTATCCTTGTGTCAGTATCATGCTGTTTTGACCACTGTAGCATTGTGATAAGCTGTAAAGTCAGGGAGTGTGAGACACCCCCAACTTTGCTATTTTTTTTCAAGATGTTTTTGTCTATTCAGTGCCCATTCCCCTTCAAATAAAATTTGATAAATGACTTTTCCATTTCTGCAAAGCAGGCTGTTGGAATTCTGATGGGGATTGTGTTGAATCTGTAAACCATTTGGGGTTGAACTGACATCTTAACAGAATTTAGTCTTCCAATCCATGAGCATGGAATGTCCTTCCATTTATTTAGGACCTCTTTGATTTCTTTTAGCAAAGTTTTGTAGTTTTCCATGTATAGATCCTTTACATGTTTACATCCTTTACATCCTAGTTAAAAATATTCCTACATATTTGATTCTTTTAGTTGCTATTATAAATGGATTGTTTTCTTGATTTCCTCCTCAGATTGATCATTACTAGTGCATAGAAACACTACAGATTTTTGCATGTTGATCTTGTGAGGTGTGGATATTTTAAATTTTATACTACCTGGATTTCATTGAGTTTCTTGGGTGTACAAGTTAATATTTTTCATTAAATTTGGGGAGTTTTCAACCTTTATGTCTTTAAATATTCTTTCTGTCCCTTTCTCTTCTCTTCTGGGGTTCTCACTGGCATATACTGGTATGCTCGATGGTGTCCCTTGGGACTCTGAGTCTCTGTTCATTTTTCTTCATCCCTTTTTCTTTCTGTTCCTCACACTGGATACTCTTGATTGACCTGTCTTCAACCTTACTGATTCTTTTTTTGTCTACTCAAATTTCCAGTTGAGCTCCTCTTGTGAATTATTGTACTTTTCAACTCCACAATTTCTCTTTTGTTCTTTTTTCTAAATAATTTCTATCTCTTTATCGGTGTTCTCTATTTGATGAGACACCATTCTCATACTTTTCTTTAGTCCTTTAGACATGGTTTCCTTTAGTTCTTTGTACATATTTTAAATAGTTGATTTAAAGTTTTTGTCTAGCAATTTCAACATTGGGCTTTCTCAGAGATGGTTTCTATTGACTGCTTCTTTTTCCTTGTGTATAGACCATCTTTTCTTGTTTCTTTGCATGTGTCATAGGTTTTTTTGATTGAAAACTGGACATTTTAAATAATAGAATGTGACAATTCTGGAAATCAGGTTCTCCTCCCTCTCCAGGGTTTGTTTTTGTTGTTACTGTTTGTTTAGTGAATTTTCTGAGCAAATTCTGTATTCTACATCATGCATGGCCACTGAAGTCTCTGTTCATTTAGCTTAGTGCTTAGTTAATAATTGGAAAGAAATTTCCTTAGATGCTTGGAACCAATAATTCTCCCAGTCTTTAATGAGGGGCTTTGGGTGCATGTCGGGACATGCCTTCAACACTCAGGCAGGCAGCTTATACCTCTGCCTTAGCCTTTCCTTCCTGCTTGTGCAGATGCTCAAGGTTAGCCATAGATGAGAGTGTAGGGTATTTTCAGGTCTTTCCCTGAACATGTGCACAGCTCTGTGCGTCACACAGCCCTATGCATGTGTGTGACCTTCTAGATTACCAGGCACATGTTGGAGCTTTTCAAAGTGCCTTATGAACATCTCATTCCAGTTTTTCCTTTTAAGATTTTTTGTTAGCCTACTGTTTGACTCAACTATTATCCACTGTCTCAGGCAGTAGAGATGTTCAACAATTGCCTCTGATTGGTTTTGTAAATGACCTTAGGGGAAAAACTGTTCACACTAGGAAAACCCTGGGTCAGGTCTCCCAAATATAGTCCTGCAAATAGGGCCTTCCAGGGAACTACCCACTACCTGGGTCAAAAAAAGCTGCAGATCCCTGAGATTGGGGTTTTGAAGGCGCTCCAACCTCATTTTTCTTCTTCCAGTGGCTTCCAGGCTGGTTTTCACTGTGATTGCTGACTGTTGGTTTTAATGCTATGGTGTAGCTATGGAGGGAGAAATGTAAATGGAACAAGTTAGAGCACCACAAAGTCACCATTCTTACTAAGATTCAGCCCTTTTCTTGAATAAACAACCCCTGGATTTCTGCAAGCCTTTAGTTCATTTCCAGAGTTCTTAAAAAGTTGTTTCTGACAATTCTTGCCAGTATCTTTGCTGCTTTCAGGGAGGAGAGAACTGTCAAGGGTCCTTGTTTTGCCATTTTGGCTTATATTGTCCCTTTACATGATTTATGAGAAGGCCCCCTTTGGGTCCCTGATGTTGGACAATGCTAATGCAGAAAGGACAGTATGCTGGTTTGAATGTATTATGTTCCCCACAAAAAGCCATATTCTTTGATGCAATCTTGTGGGGCAGACATATTAGTGGGGATTAAGTTGGAACATTTGGATTAGGTTGTTTGCATGGAAATACTCCCCACACAACCATAGGTGATAACTCTGATGAGATACTTCCATGGAGGCATGGCCCCACCCATTCAGTATGGGCCTTGATCAGCGGAGCCATATAAATGAGCTGACAGGCAGAGGGAACTCAGTGCAGCTGTGAGTGATGTTTTGAAGAGGAGCTACAGCCAAGAGGGACACTTTGAAGAAAGTACAGGAGCTGCAGATGAGAGACAGTTTGAAGATGGCTGTTGAAAGCAGACTCTTGCTCCAGAGAAGCTAAGAGAGGACAGATACCCCAAGTACAACTAAGAGTGGCACTTTTGAGGAACTGCAGCCTAGAGAGGAACGTCCTGGGGAAAAGCCATTTTGAAACCAGAACTTTGGAGCAGATGCCAGCCACGTGCCTTCCCAGCTAACAGAGGTTTTCCAGACACCATTGGCCATCCTCTAGTGAAGGTACTGTTAGATCCCAGAAGAAGAAACTAACATGTAGAAGGAGTTTCTAACCCAGGGGCCCCGCAGCTTATCTCACAGAAAACAGGTGCCCCATAAACTAAAGAATGAAGGCTGTTCAAAGCTGTTCAAGGCTGTTCCAGCCACAGTGGCCCCTCAAAGGTGGGCAAGGCGAGGTCAGATATGCCCATAAGATGAACAACCAAAAAGGCCTGCTCTCCCCAGCTAGATAACACAGCTGCTTTCCTAAAAAGAATATTGTCTCAGAATTCTAGCAGCCAATCAGCCCAAAACTAGATAGGCACTCACCCGCAACACAGTTATTTTAAAGTGTTATCTGTCACAAAAAAAGCCAAATGTCCTTGTAAATTACATTGTTTTACTCTAATCCTTCTCTAAAAGTGCTTGCAGTTAGCTACAAGTCAAAGCATCATCTTCAACTATAACAAAGAAAAACTTTTTAAAAGGAAGCAAGGCAACTATATAAATTACGTTCTACCCATTATCTAACATAACCCTAGTTAAAATGTAAAGAAAAACTAGACCTCTATTTTAATTAAAGTGCTTGCATGTTTAAACCAAGCTCCTAGTACTGTGCCTGCATGCTCTCTCCCCATCAGAGTTATTGGTAAGACCCATGTCTGTGGTCCCTAAAGCTATAAGGGTGTCAACCACATCACATGGACGTGCTCCAGAAATAAATGGACACATGCTGTTACTGCAAACACCTTTTACTACAGACACCTTTGCCTCTGCCTACCACAAAAGACTCGATCACTTTGGCTTTTCAGTGAACACTGCCTCCAAACTGGCTCTGCTGCATAGTGTCAGAGGGCATATAAAACAGCCCCATGGAACCCTAAAGCCCACCGTCCTGTTTCCCAGAAGACCAACGATGCTGTGCTACAACTGTACAAAGATACCTCCCAAAGCTGTAATTGCCAATGTGATGTGGTTAAAACCTAAAAACATAATTAACACTAAAGCCTGCTCCTATGAGGGACAGCATGTCTGGAACTGTAAACTTAACACCCAATGCAGCTCAGAAGAAAAACTTAAGCATTCATTAGCATTAAGTGCTATACATATATACCAAATAAATATAATAATGTGTCTTCAATATTAAATCACATGCAAAATAATAATAATGTTAAAATTATAATAAATTAAATGCATTTTCTAAGTGGTTAAGAAATTTACTATAAAATACAAAATAGTCCTCATTACCATAGTTTTTATTCTGTTTGTCATTTGCTTATCTTATTATTGCCTATATTGTATCTGTGAATTTATGTCCAAAACATCTTCCAAATTAATATAAAAACCTCTTCACCCTTGCTCAGCAAAAAAGCCTCTGCCCACTTTCCCTTTTTTAAGAGATGCTCACAAGATACTGTTTCTTAAAAAATAAAAAAAATCTCATAAAAAAGAGAAATTTTAAAGCTAAATAAATACAAAATATTCAATATAATTCTTTAGCTAAAAAATGGCTAATGTAGTCCTCAATAGCCAATAGAGAAAAAGAAAAAAATCTGTTTATTAAAATTACTTCACTGAAGCAGCTATATTATTCTAACCAGTTATTCTGACCATAAGAGGCCCTTGTTAACATAACTTGCTGTTGCTCTAATCTCAACAACAAAAACTTATTCTCTACTCCCAAAAACTTTCCCAGCATTGCCAGTGGTAAAATATGAGGGATATAACCATATAGTCTCATAATCAAAACCTTAAAAAGCAAGCCTAAATAAGAAAAAAACTAAAAATAACAAGAAAATGCTAATCAAACAGCTTTCTCTCTTCTACCTAGTTAAAAAACTTTCTATCCAACTTTCTTTCATTCTTCTCCATGCCTCTACGAGCTATTCTACTCCCCCTTATTGGGCCATTAATTATTCTTATATTAATTTTTCTTTTTGCTCCTTGCCTCTTACAGTGTCTAATTAAATTTATCAATAGGTCAATAGCAGCCATGACTTACCAGCAAAATTCCAAAAACATGCTCCTGCTACAACAAAAATTAAGGTCTGCTCCTGCTGCAAGAAAAGCCTCACTACCAGCCAGTTCCAGCAGAAGATATCCAAACATCAATTTAATAATGCTAAAGCTTAGTTCAAGACAACTACCCCCAACTATGACCCCACCCAGCCAGAAGCAGTCAAAGAGAAAAACGACACCCCAGCCCCTACAAAAAGTTGCCTTAAGCTAAGTTAAAGCCTTAACCCTAATGCAGCCCAGACTTATGCCAATTTTTTTAAAAGCAAAAAGCAGGAATGTTAGATCCCAGAAGAAGAAACTAACATGTAGAAGGAGTTTCTAACCCAGGGGCCCCGCAGCTTATCTCACAAGAAAACAGGTGCCCCATAAACTAAAGAATGAAAGCTGTTCAAAGCTGTTCAAGGCCATTCCAGCCACAGTAGCACCTCAAAGGTGGGTAAGGCAAGGACAAATATGCCCATAAGACGAACAACCAAAAAGGCCTGCTCTCCCTAGCTAGATAACGCAGCTGCTTTCCTAAAAAGAATATTGTCTCAGAATTCTGCCAACCAATCAGCCCAAAACTAGATAGGCACTCACCCAATCGAGGCACAGAACATCACAGCAGACACCCTACCCAACGTGCCCGGGCTCCTTTTCTCATTAAAAAATGCTGCTCTCAGATAGAGAGCGGGAGCCATTATCTTTTTCTTCTTTTCTGCTGGCTCCCACTTGCTTTCTTTCTCTAATAAATCTTAAACTTTATACTTAAACTTTGACTCACTGCGTTGAATGGATTCTTGAACAGCTCCAAACCTAACAGGTACCTGATTGCTGATGTGTTACCTTGGACACTTTATGGACTTAAAACTATAACTGTGTAACCAAATAAACCCCCTTTTATAAAAGCCAATCCATCTCTGGTGTTTTGCATTCTGGCAGTGTTAGCAAACTAGAACAGACAGTAAAAGCTCACCCCGAAGGGCCAGATCTGGTGAAGGAGGGGTTGCTGGATTCTCAGTGGCTCTGGAGGATGGAAGGGGAACCAACAAGGAACGCTCAAAGGAGACAGAGTTGGTGCAAACTCCAAAGGATCTTCCAAGAGTGGAAGTCGTCTCTCAGGACTTAAGTAGTGGGTTCTCTGGAAGAGTTTGAGCAGAAATTAGTAGATCCTTATAGGGGATGTAGTAGAAGAGATTCCTGACTTGAGTGCAAGGTCTCCTTTAGAGCCAACGATTCTGTGATTTTTAGTTGGGTGAGGACATGTACAAGGTCCCTTCTTTGAAACCCCTGGGTCCAGATGTTTTCCAGAATTCAAAACTTTCCAAATTTTAGAGAATACTATGATATACCCTATATTATGTAACACCTCTAGTGGAATTTGGAAATTATCCTATAATCAAATACATTAGTATTTCTGGATCAAACCATATGAAGACAGTAAAAACCACGAATAGCCCCATGTCAGATTTTGCTGTGAAACGGATTCAGGTCAGGTCAGATTTTCTCACCAAACTTGGGAAAACTTTGGGTTTTCAGTGTTTCCTGGACTTTGGTGTTGTGAATAAGGGACTATGGAGCTTATGTGAACTCTCGCAGCATTTCTTCGACTTGGAGAGAAAAAACAACAAACAACTTTTAAACTAAGGAACCCAAGACACCTTTAAATCTCTTGATTGGAAGAGAGAAACCGATGCCTGTTACAATGCTTTAGCCTTGACACAGGTACTTTTGGCACCCTTTCCCCTCCCTGCACAAGTCCATGCCAGTACATTCGTCCCACCCTTCCCTGGGCATCTCGATCCCCTGCAGCTTTTGTTAAAAACTCAGACTCCTGGGTCCTGCCCTGACCTACTGAAGAATCAGAATCTCCTAGAAGGGGTCTGGGAATGTGCCTTGCGTGCACAAGCTCTCCAAGAGGTTCTCATCACCTGGCGAGTTCGCAGATCACTGCACCACTCCTTTTATTTTGGTGAGAAGGATCAACTCATTCAAATTTGAGTGTCCAACCGTCAATAACTCTGTTGAGCACCATCACACTCTTTCAAGCACTTGCACTTAAGTAACTCTGGAGATGAAAACCCCTGGCTGTAATGATTTCCATTTCTCTGCAGTCACTTCCTCCCTTTGTCAATGCATATGTGCGTGTTTTCAGACTGTGTATTTCTCAGGGACGTGTGCCTTGCCACCCTTCCTGCCTTGGGCTGGCGTCTCCATCCCAGGACAAGAAGTAGTACGCTCAGTGGCCAATGTTCTCCACCTCCCCATTGCTTGGATCTCAGAAACAGGAGGTTCCCTGGTGGCATTCAAAGCCAAACGTCCATTTATCAAGCTCGGTTCCAAAAGGGCTTGTTTTGGCAACGATCTGATAATGTTTCTAAACTTGGGGAAATTTTCCATGTGTCTTCTTACCCAAATCTTGAGATTGCTACACAGGAACTGGTAGCCTAGGCTACAGAGGGAAGTTCTTGTGCCCCCACCCCCCTTTTCCCGTGAAACTGACTTTAGCTGCCCACATACATCGTGGCTGCATCCCTGGAGATGGGCTTGAATTCCAAACAACTCTTGGTAAATAGACTGCTTGATGTCTTTCTGTCCCTCCATTTCTAAAAGACGAAGAAATGTGTGGCAGCAAATTGAATATTTACTGGGGACATTCTCAGCCCCTCATGCTGTCAAAAGGAAGTTGATTTCTTTTCAGTTTAGGTCTCAGGAAATCATTTCAGAAATATCTACTTCTCATAAATTTCCTATCCCTTCATCCTCCAATCTGTTGATTCTTTAACCTTACAGGGCGAGGCAATAGTGGATTCAAAGACATGAAATACAGTAAGTTACTTAAAATTAGGGCCCACATCTTGTTATAGAAACAGTTTGGGGTAGGAGCCAGGCAGCTCTGTCATTTACTGGCTGTGTGGCCTTAGAAAAGTCACTTAACTTCTCTGAATCTTGGTTTCTTTTTACATCAAAAGGGAATAATAGTTGTGGTATACTGAAAATGGTCACAATCCCCTACTCCTCCACAAATACTCACCCTTGCAATGTGCTTTGAGCTCCTCCCATCACCCTGAATCTGGGTGAGGCTTTTAACTTGCTTTCACTAACAGAAGGATGAGTGCTGGTTCCAAATAAGGCTCAAGAAGCCTTGCACACCCCTGCCCTCCCTCTGAGGTCCCTGCCCAGCTGCCATGTGAGAAAGCCTGGGCTGGTCTGCTACAGGATGAAAGAGGTGGAGCAGAAATGGACCGTTTTAATGGAGGCCATTCTAGATCGAGCAGCCCCCATTAAAGCGTAAGTGAGCTCGGCAGCTGAGCACAGAGGCATAAGTGAGCCCCAAACCTCCCAGCAGATCCCAGCACAAATTGTCCACCTGCCAGAAGAGTCAGCTAAATAAGTGGGCTGCTAACCCAGGTAAGCGGGGGTGTCTACAAATTTCACACTCCTTGGGTAGATCCGCATGTGTCAATGACCTATATTAAAAAATAAATATATTTATATGAAAATACATAATAGTTTAAATAGAATGATTTCTTAAAAAAAATTATAAAGCTTACTTATCATCCTACAGTCTCCAACACAGGACAAAGTCCATATAACTTAGCAGGACTTGCCTGCCTATGTATTTTTTTCTCCAAATCTCCTGCTGCTCTTTGTTCTCTTGAGTCATTCATATAAATGGAATTTAATAAATACAGTATATAAAATGTCCTTCTAGTTTTGGTTCATAAGGACAAAAGGAACATGAGGCAAAATCTACTTTGATCAACTTCAATGAGGAATAATTGACGTATGATAAGTGTTCAGTTTGATGAGTATTGACAAAGGTATTCACCTGTAACCACCACCTCAATCTACATAAAAAGGTTTTCCAGCACCCCAAATATATCCTGTGTGTCCCTTCCCAGTCAATTCCACCCATACCACAAGTTCCAGGCAACCACTGATCTGATTTCCATCACTGTAGAATGACATTGCCAGTTTTAGAACTTTCGAGGAATGGAATCATTTCATTACTGGCTTCTTTCCCTCAGGTTAATGTCTTTGAGATTCACTGTTGGTGTGTGTGTCAGTAATGATCCCTTTTTTATTGCTGAGTGGTATTCTATTGAATGGATGCACTGTAATTGGTTTATCCACTCACTGTTGGTGGACATTTGGGTTTGTATCAGTCAGGGTTCTCCTGAAGAACAGAACTGAAACATTAAGAGATTTACTATAGGAATTGGCTCACATGACTGTGGGGATTGGCTGGCCATAAGCTGGGAACTCTGATGAAGGTAATGATGAATTCCTAGGAGAAGCTGGCTTTCTGGAGTAGAGAGAGAAATTCTTCTTTCTGACTGCTGAAATCTTTAGTTATCTCTTTAAGACCTTCAACCAATTGGACGAGACTTCTCTCATTGCTGAAGGCAATCTCCTCTGTTGTTTATAGATGCAATAGCCATAGATGCAATCAAATGGCTGATTATTTAAATCCATGAAATACCCTCTCAGTAACCATCAGGTCAATGCTTGCTTGACCAAACAACTGGACTCCATGACCTAGCCAAGTGGACACATAAAATTAACCATCACAGAGCTGTTTCCAGTTTTTGGCTTTTCTGAATACATTTGTATACAAGTATTTGTGTGTATGTGCATACATTTGTTTTCATTTTTCTAGGCAAATACCAAAGAGTATAATTGCTGGGTCATGTGGTAAATATATTTAACTTTGTAAGAAGTTCTAAATTGTTTTCCAAAATGTTTGTGATCTTTTGCACTCCCATAACATAAGCTTTCCAGGTGCTTCTCATTTTGCTCAACTGTATCTTTGGTCATTTTAATTTTAGCCACTCCAGATGTGATGTGGTTTCTTATTTTGTTTACAACTTGCATTCCCATCATGACTAATTATGTTGAGCATCTTTTCATGTACTTATTGGCTATTTGTATATTTTCTTTTGTGAAGTGTTTGTTCAAGCCACCCACTGCATCTGTCTTTAATTGGATTGTTTTCTCTTCTTATTATTGAGGGTTTTTGTTTTTGTTTTTTTGTTTGTATGTTTGTTTTTGTTTTTTTTTTTGAGGAGGAAAAAGGGTTTGTTTATGCCAGTTGGGAGGACAGGGAAAGATTTCCCAAAGCAGCCTCCCCAAAGTGACTTTTCAGTTGGCTTTTATATGCAGCAGAGACAAAGAGAGAGTATCATCTTAGTTAACAGAGGTTTGGAGATTTTCAGTAGTTCATCCTACTTACTTCAGGATTTACATCCTGTGACACCTGGGAAAGGTGCCTCCCAGTCTAGGGAGATAGAGGAAAGGCTTATTCCAATCTGGGAGGTTTGGGCCAATAGATTAAAGCTTATTCAGGTCTGGGTGTAGACTTTACATTTACATACTGCTCCTTTGTGAGACTAAGAGGTCTCATTATAGCCTGCTTCCAGCTTTGAAGGTTGCATTTTAAGGCTGCCTTACAATTTCTAGCTTGCTTACAGTTTTAAGTTTAATTTAAGAAGTTACTCTTATAATTTCCCCCTTAAAAAAATATCTATTTCCAATCTTGGGAATTGGACCATTGTTCATTCTGGCTACTTCCTACTGAAAAAATGGGGGTAACATAGTTAAGGGGTTGCCTGGTGGAATTTTTGACTCATAGCTTGTAGATATTGTCAATTTCCTTCAGCAGCAAATGGATCATTCTTGGCAGGAGTTCTGGAAGACAAAAAGGGTTTTGTACATGTTTGAGTTATAATTCTAGTTCATAGTGACAAAAGGAATTTAACTAGAACAAGAATAGATATAGTTATTAGGAAGATTACACAGTTTGAAGAAGAGTCTGTAATAACTATGACTATTCCAGAAGGTAACCAACTGAATAGAAATTAAATTATTAACTGGAGTAGTCTTAGCTTGAACTTGCTTATTTTGGTGAGCTAGGAGAGAAGAGATGTTTTTAGATTTATTAGGAATATAAGTACAACATTTTGTTTTGATTAGAACACACGTTCCCCCTTGGGAGGTGGTGAGGATATTTAAGGCCATTTTATTTTGTAATACTGCTTTGCACAGTAAAGCTATTTCTGAATTATTTCTAAATGCATCAGTTGTCATTTAATGCATTTATTTTGGCAATTACATTTTTAACTCATAAATGTGACAAATATTGCAGCTACATGACTATTAGATTTATTGGGTTCCATTAGGGGTGCTCAGATGCCAGTTCTGTACCAATTACTAGCTAATAAAGCTATCATTTGTTTACAATTTTTAGACGGTAATTGTCCCATTTTGCATATTAAGGGAGGGATGCATGGTAGGGATTTTTTGTTCTTAACAAAGTGGAGCCTTCTGGCTCAGTTTTCTATATTCTGGGAAAGGTAAACTATTTTGTTCTAGCATTGAACATGTCCAATTTTTATTCTTTTAGTAAAGTTTTTTTTTCTTTTTATTTAACTGAGGGATAACGTATCACCATTGTACTAGTAATATTGGCAGAGAAAACAAGACGATGTTCTGGCTGGGTTAAATTTACTAGTCAGTGACAAGATTGTCTCTAGTGATGTTATTGGTTCTTAACACACTGTATTTTTCTTGCATCTTAATTATTAATGACTTGAGAGCTATTTAGTCTGTTTCCTGTAAAGGACATGGCAAGCTACAGATATTAAAGATAGGCAGCTGGATACAAAACCAGCAGTTAGAGGGGTTCATAGAAGCAGCATATCAATAAGCCCCCTGCAAGGAAAGATTACTTTGGCAGGTTGCTACCAAAGGGCACATTTAGGTTATGGAAAATAGATAACAAGAAACATCATAACTAATTTGGCTAGGCAGATTTTTCTTTTAAACAAATATTTTAGGCTGTTCAGAGGTTCACAAGTATATTTATGTTCTGGATTATCAGGAGGATTTACAGTCACCGGGGCGTTCTAGCTAACAGGAGGTATGTCACCAACCCAGAACAGTTTCAGCTTGACTCTGGTATGGTGAATTCCAGGGCTTTATTCCCTTCTTGCACATTTTTGGCTCACCTCAATGATTTTTCGTGGCTCTTCTTCATTAGGAAGTTGTTTCTTGCCTGGATCTTTCAATGCAGTTTGTAGGCCTGCTTGTAGAACTGGAATTTGTAAATTCATTTCACCAGGTGAGAGAGAGCGCCTTAATGAGTTTCTGTTTTTCTTAATTAAATTTTATTGAGATACATTCACATACCATACAATGATCCAAAGTGTACAATCATTTGTTCACAGTACCATCATATAGTTGTGCATTCATCACCCCAATCTTTTGTGAACATTTTCCTTGTACCAGAAAAAGTGAAAATAAGAATAATAATTAAAAAAAAGAACACCCAAATCATCCTCCCACCCTATTTTTCATTTAGGTTTTTGTCCCCATTTTCCCACTCATCCATCCATACACTGGGTAAAGGGAGTGTGATTCAAAAGGCTTTCACAATCACACTGTCACCCCTTGTAAGCTACATTGCTACACAATCGTCTTCAGGAGTCAAGGCTACCGGGTTGGAGTTTGGTAGTTTCAGGTATTTACTTCTAGCTATTGCAATGCATTGAAACCTAAAAAGGGTTATCTATATAGTGCATAAGAATGCCCACCAGAGTGACCTCTTGGCTCCATTTGAAATCTCTCAGCCACTGAAACTTTATTTTGTTTCATTTCGCATCCCCCTTTTGGTAAAGAAGATGCTCTCAATCCCACAACGTCGGGTCCAGATTCATCCCCGGGAGTCATATCCAGGGTAGCCAGGGAGAATTACGCCCCTGGGTGTCAGATCCCACATAGTGGGGAGGGCAGTGAGTTCATCTGCCAAGTTGGCTTAGCTAGAGAGAGAGAAAGGGCCACATCTGAGCAACAAAGAGGCACTCAGGGGGAGACTCTTAGGCACAATTATAAGCAGGTTTAGCCTCCACTTTGCAGTAACAAGCTACATAAAGGCAAGTCCCAAGAAAGAGGGCTCAGCACATGAAACCGCCAGTCCTCAATGTTTGTGAGAACATCAGCAACAACCCAGGTGAGGAAGTCCAACACCTCTGCATTTTCCCCCAGCAACTCAGGGGGGCCCTGCATATATATATTTTTATTCTCTGCCCAAATGACTTTGGGATGTGTCACTATTTCACATTAACCTATGCAAGCCTACCAAGTCTCATTTCCTATTAAAAGTTCCATGTAATTACGGTATTTGAACAAACTGTACGAGTTAAACTGTTTAGGAAATACAGGTCTTGCACCAACTAAACATCTCTTCCCTTGGTCTCACATGGAATTTGCAGGTTTAAAACGCAGTCAGCATTGTCCTTTACCCTTTGGCCCAATTTACCCTATTGAGTTTTAAGAGTCACTTTTAATTTAGATTCAAATTCTTTTTCAGATACATGAATTGTGAATATTTTCTCCTTGTCAGTAGTTTGTTTTCTTATTTTCTTAATGGTGTATTTTGAAGAGCAGAAGTCTTGAATTTTTCAATGTTTTTCTTTTATGGTTAGTTCTTTATGTGTCTTAAATGTTTGTATACTACAAGATCATAATGATATTCTCTTATGTTTTCTACTAGAAGTTTTATAGTTTTAGCTTTTATGTGTAGGTCTATGATCCATTCAAATAAATTTTAAATATTCTGTGTAGTAGAGGGTTTTTTGTTTTGTTTTGTTTTTCTATTTGGGTATTAGTTTTTCCAGCAGCATTGCTTGAAAATATTATTCTTTCCCTATAGAAAATTTGTTGAAAAATCAATTGACTACATATGTGTGGGTCTATTCTGGATCTCTCTTATGCTCCATCTATCTATTTGTTTTCCCTTACTACACAGTCATGATTAACCATAGCTTTATAGTATGACTTGACATCAGGAGGTGAAAGACCTCTAAGTTTGTTCTTTTTCAAAAATGTTTTGACTTTACCATATTCTTGATATTTCCCTATAAATTTTATAACCAATGTGTCACTTGCTCAAAAAAAGCCTCCTGGCATTTTTTTGACACTGAGTCAAAATATATAAATTCACTCTGGGTAATAGGCATCTTAAGAGTACTGGCTTCCAATCCACGAACATTGTTTATCTCTCCCTTTGTTTCCATCTTCTTTAAATTTTCTCATTGATGTTTTGTAGCTTCCCTGCACAGATTTTGCACAGATTTTGTTACATTTTTCTAAGTATATTCAATGCAATTATAATACTATTGTTTTAATTTTTTTAAATTTTATTTTGAAATAAATTCAAACTTATAGGAACAGTTGCAAAAACAATACAAACCGCATACACAGAACTCCAGCAAACCCCGACTACCCTCCCCTGATACCCAATCCACCAACTTTGACATCCTGTCACACCACCATTTCTTTCTTTCCCTCCCTCCCTCCCTATCTATCATCCATCGTCTATTGCTCTGTCTTCTGAACATGAGAGCAAGCTGCACACATCCTTGAACAAACAACATAATTCACATATACATTTCTCATGTACAAGGACATTCTTTTATGCAATCCCATTAAGCACAGCTAAGAAGTTCAAGAAATTCAACATTGATACAAAACTTGCATTCTAGATTTCCTTTTTTTTCTTTCTTTTGTCCCAACTGTGTCCCTTTGAGCCTCCTCTCATCCATCCTCAGATCCCATCCAGGATCATCCTTGGCATTTAATTGCCATTAACTATTTAGACTGTCTTTTTTTTTTTTTTCAATTGTGGAAATACATATACAGCCTAAATCTTCCCATTCCAACCCCTCCCTAGCATCCCATTAGTGGGATTAATCACATTTAGAATGTTGCAATGCTATCACCTTCCCACCATCCATTACTAGAAATTTCCCTTCACCCCAAACAGAAACCCTACACTCATTTCTTAACTCCCCATTGCTCCTTCCCCCACTTCTCGTAACCCATACTCTACTTTTCATCTCTATGGTCATATTCTCTGATACTTTGTGTTTACCATGGGGCTTAAATTTAACCTCTTAAATCTATAACAATTTTGTTTTTCTTTGATACCAACTTAACTTCAATAGGACATATAAACTATGTCCCTATACTCCTCCATTCCCCCACCTTCATGCAGTTCTTGTCAAAAATTACATATTTTACATTGAGTGCAAAACCACTGATTTGTTATTACAGTTTATGTATTTTAGATCCTGTAGGAAGTAAATAGTGGAGTTAAAAATCAACAATACAGTAGTATTGGTCTTTATATTTACCATGTGATCTTTACTGGACATCTTTATTTGTTCATGTGGTTTCAGTCAATTGTTTAGTGTCCCTTCCTTTCAGCCTGCACAATTCCCTTTAGCATTTCTCATAGGACTGATCTATTGGTGATGAAGTCCCTCAGCTTCTGATTATCCGGGAATGTTTTCATCTCCCCCTCATTTTTATCCTCCAGTTGTTTGTGAATTTTCTAAGTCTCTGATGCTTATTGACTTCTATTTGTATTCCATTGTGGTCAGGGAATGTGAAAAGCACTGAATTTTATACTTAAAATTTTGTGTGTGAATTATATCTCAATAAAGCCATTAAAAAAGCAAAGCGTGAGCTCACACAGGCCTCGGAGAGGACAGAGAATTCTGGGGTCCCACGTCATTCTAGAAGCGGGGATGCAGGCTCTGGACAGACACGTCTTCTTGGCCCCTTGGTCCTCTCACCCTACAGGGAAGGGGCATCCAGGGGAGGACTGGGAAGGACCCTTTAAAATGAGGGACTCAGGGTAGGGGCCCCTTTTGCCTGGGCTTCATTTAAAGGGACAGCCAACCTCAGCTCCAGCCAGCTCATTCTCCCCCACAACCTCTGCCACGGCCAAGCAGCCCATTAGTGACTCTTTCAACTTTTTTCAAAAGAAACCAAAAATCCAGATTTTTTTTTTGCTTATCGGTAACTAATTAAAATGGATTTTACAACATTGTGCAGGCCAAAGGGCCTTCTGGAAATGCGGAGATTGTTTGGCTTGTTGACCTGTCTCCTCGGTTCCTGGAGGGGATAACTTTGTGAAAAGTCACTGAATTGTGCACGTGTATGAAATGTGCATTTTCTTGCATGTCACACTTTGGTAAGGGGCTTTATTCAAACAAAACAGAGCCAACCAGAAGAGGTGTGCACGCAGCCCGGGACCCCCGGTTTGGCCCTCTGCCTCAACGGCCATTGGTCTGGCATTTATTTAGTGGGTGCACCGGGAGTCGGGGGCCACTTCTGTGTGGGAACCCCATCTCCTGGAAGTCCGGGGGCACCTCAGAGCTGCTGCAGGGTCTTCCTCAGCCCTCACAGGTGTCAGCTCAGGAAGGGGCTGCGCTTCTCCCGTGGTTAGCGGCCGAGAAGCGCCTGAACCCCCCGGGGACCCCAGGGGCCTCCGCGGACCCCAGGGGCCTCCGCGGCCTGTGCACACTCCTGACACCACACCGCCCCCTGCTGGTCCTGCTTCCATCTGACTTTTCCCGGGCCCCACAAGTCATGGCGCCCCATGGGGGTAACCTGTGGGAATGATGAAATGCACCAAGTTCCCTGAGGGTGAGGATTTTGAATGGCCTTCCAGAAAGCTGAAAATTGAGCATCAGCACAGCTACAGACAAGCTCACACACACGTGCATTTGGAGACACATTCATGCTCACATCCGTGTGGAAACACAAGCACATAACCACAGATGCATCCTTCAATGCACACACAGGCGCACACACGTGGACATTCACTGTGCATGTCTACGCATGCACCTGCACACCTGCACGTGGGCGTGTGCTCACTTATGCACGTGGGCATGCATGCATGCATGTCTATGTTTGTGTCTACCTCTCAGGAGAACTCCTTTCCCTCAGCTTTTATGATACCACCAACCCCTCATTCTCCTCTTCTCTCTTGCAGGTTCCTCTGTCAGCTCGCGCCCCCTCTATTTGGCACTTCAATTTTGAAGTTTGGGGCTTTCCTGGTGTGTGTATATTCCTCCCACTACAGCCCCTCTTTAGGTGCCCTCCTGGATATAATTATCACTTGAATATAATTATCACCTGGTGCTGACAAATTCCCATATCTGTATTTTTTCAGTGCTCTGGACCCTTTTCAGCTAATACGTTGTATTAGAGGCTCAGCCTTTCCACTTAGATATCTTTAAGTGGAGATTTCTCCACCTGTCCCAAACTGAACTTAGCATCTTTACCCCTGAACTTTTTCAAACCTCATCTGTCTTCCCCACATAGGAAGTACAACCACTTACCCCATCTGTCAAGCCAGAAACCCAGCAAGTTCTCCCTTTCTTTCAACTGCACATCCAATTACTCATTGTCAATCCTTCCTCCTAATTAACTCCCAAATCCACCATGTCTGTCTATTCCCACTTTCACCCCCCTCAGTCTTCTTTAAAATGTGAACTTTCCCCAGACCTTAGGATAAAATTCAAAATCTGGCTTCAAGTCCCTCTCAGAGCTGGCCCCAGCCTCAGCCCCCCCCCCTTTTTTTAGCCAGGATGGTGCTTTATTTTTGTTAATAATATCCTAATGCTGATTCATTGATGCCATATATTCTCTTACCTCTGAAAATATTGATGATAAGTTTGCTTGTTTGTTTTTTAATTAAACCTCTCTCCTCTCACACTCCACTTCCTCCAGCGCAGACCCTGATTTTATCCTCTTCCATGGGACCGACCATCACCGGGCACCCAGGTCAGCAGAGGACTCTGCATTCATTACTGTAACGACCTGTTTCTAACCATCCGTCTTCTCCACCAGGCCCCTGCCAGGGCAGGGATGGCACCATCTTTTCACTGTTTAATCACCAGGGCTGAGCCTTTGGGCCGGCACCGTTTCCTCTCAAATACTTGCTGACTCAGTGGGTGGAAGAACGCACACGTGACACACCTACCATAATCCCTGCTTCCTGGGAGATGCTTCACAAACATGAGCTCCTGTCTAAACCTCTGTTTAAACTGGTCTCTGGCCTCCCTTCTCACCCCCCTGGGCCGGATATCCTGATTTCCCTTCCATCTCCACGTGCTCTGCACCCTGATCTGGGCCCAGGAGCCCGGCTCGTGTGAACTGCATGGAGGGCCTCCCCTGTGTCCTCTGACTGACTTCAGATGACAGGGAGAGAGGAGACTGAGGTCAGGTGCCGATCTTCTGACTCCTTGCCTGTGGGGTGCTAGGGGTGGTGAAGGGTTGGGGGGGCTGGGTGGTCCGTGCACGGGCCCAGGGCTCCTCTGAAGGCAGCCCCGACTCTGCAGGATCCTCCTTTTGCTCCTTAGCTCAGCTGTCCCCACCTGGGAGCAGGAAGCTCGTGGCTCCAACTGGCCCAGGGAGTTCCACCCCTGCCTGGCTTTCTGCATTGCCCAACCTGCCAGTGGAATTACCACGGAGTCGTCACACCTTCATGACAGCATTTTTACTTCCATATTCACCAAATAATGCCAAACAAACCAAATGTCACACTGGAGTGAAATGCCCATGGATCGAAGGAAACCTTTGTGTGTGGCTTCATAACAAGCATCTTTTTGACTCGGAAGCAGTCCAATCCCACAACAACTGGGGCTAGAATTTCCTGCTCCATGTTTATCTTCTTCAGGGCTATTTGGGATTGACAGGTGATGGTTCCATCCCAGAATCCACACTCCTGGGCTCCCAAAGTAGGAAAAAGGATGGACAAGGTTAAGGTGAAAGGGGGATAAAGCTCAGGGCTGTAGTGGCTGGTGTTGGCTTCTACGATGACTCTGGGCAGCCAAGAGCTCCGTCCCCTGAAGCTCTGGCCCTGTTGGTGGGGGTGGAGGCTGGTGGGCACCCCATGGACGCAAGCAGCATGCGCCATCACGTGGTGGGAGCAAGCACACCGAGGTCTGGCTTACAGAGACCAATCCCTGACGGCGACCTTGGGTCTCTAACCGACCAGTGGAGAATGGGGCAGCTTAGGGTTCTGGAGTCTAGAAGAACTGTGTCTGAAGCCCTCCCTGTCATTCACCGGCTGTGTGACATTGGACAGGTTTCTTAGCCTCTCTGAACTTCCACTCCCCCTTCTGCAAAGTGATCATGAAGGTACCTAGATCTCAGGGCAGTTAGCGATTGTTTTGGACATGTTCCCCAGAAACAGACCTGCAACAAGGTTTCATGTGCAAGTGATCTGTTAAAGAAGTGCTCCCTGGGATGCCGGTAAGGGAGTTGGGGGGCAGAGCAGTGATGGGGAGGAAGCGAAGCAAGGGCAGCCGATTCAGACAAAGCCCTGCAGAGAGCAGCTTCAGCTGGGTCCTTCGGGGAGCTCTGGCTTAAGTTCCAGCTCCCACTGGAAGCAAAGGGGCTGGGCTTGCAGATTTGACACCTGTTAGTCATTTGGTGAAAGGCACTGCCAGGATTGGAGATGGGCGAGCAAACTCTCCTGGGTTTCTGGCTGCCTTCTTGGGGACAAAGCCCCAGCCAGAGGGCAGTTTGCAGGTGTTGGCAGCTGAAGGCAAAAGTGCACTGATGCTGGGGTGGGGCCCACTGAGAGTACAGGTCATCTAAAGAAACCCGAGCAGAGCGCTGCAGGGGCTGCTACATGAGGGGATTAGAAAACACGCGTGAAAGTACTTTGTAAACCATAAGGTGGTGGGCGTGTGCTGGTTATTATGTTAGGACTCCCCCAGATTATAATTACATAGGACTACATTAGGGCTGACTGCTACTCGACTGTTTTTTTTTTTTAATGAAGCATTCTAGGGTATCAGAATAGCTAGAAGGAAACAACTGAAATGGTGGCACTGTGACCCATAACATTCTTTTGAAATCTGCTCTATAGCTACTCGTTAAATTGTACTTTGAAAGTTATCACCTTTCTGTATATATGTTATATATCACAATAAGGAAATAACTGAAATTGTGGAACTGTAACCCACAACATTCTTTGAAATGTGCTACTTCTTAAATCATACTTTGAAAGTTATTACTGTTCTGTGTATATGTTAAATTTCACAATAAAAATGTATTTAAAAAAAATAAGGCATTAGCTATGTTCTGGTTCTTTGGAGGCAGTACCCAAAGGGGTGCAAGTCACACAGGCTGAACCAGGGTCAGGCCCTAGGTTCTGGGGCTTATTGGTGGGCAGTCCCTGGGGCCAGCAGGGCCAAAGGAAGCAGAAAACAAGACCAAGGCTGGTGACAGTGTGTCAAGCCCCCAAAGCTACCATGTGGCAAGCTTCCAGGGGTGACAGGAGCTGAGCAAGAACAGGGGCAGGCTGAGGTGACAGGAGGGTAAGAAAGCTGGGATGGCTGATGGTGAAGAGAGCGTGGCCTGGGGCCCCCTCACCTTGGGAGCGGGCAAATCCCATGTGGGTTAGACGTCAGAGTGAGCTGAGGGAATATCGGTCTTGATTCTCTGTTGCAAGGGGCAGAAACCCAATTCAAACTGGTTCGAACATAAGGGAATTTATTACCTCACATGGCTGACAGTTCCACAGGTAAGCCTTCAGGTGTGGCTTGATCCAGGTGTCTGGTCAGACTCATCAGGAGCCCATCTCTTTCTTTCCATCTCTGGGCTCTGCTTCCTCTGTGCGGTTCCACCCTCAAGTGACTCTCCCCTGGTAGTGATGAGATGGCAGCTGGCTGCTTCAGGCTCACCTCCTCAGGAAGAGACTCTACCCGATACTCCCTAAGTCAGGGCATCTCTTTTACTGGCACCCAGCTGTGCAGTCATCCCTGACTCAGTCACTGGGGCCAGGGGTATGGGCTGTCACATATCACTGTGGTGAGGGGGCTTTCAGGGCACCGACCTGAGGGGGCACATAGGCCGAGGCAGGGGGTGGCTCCCCAAAAGAGGATGGGGTGCTAGCCCAAAAGGAGGGACAACAAATGCTGGGTGGTCCAAGACCAATACACATCGACCTCAGAGCCCAGCCACAAAGCCTGGCTTCTTGGGGAGCAAGACCCCACGGGGCACACGCAGGAGCTCCCCCTCCTCCTAGAATAAAGGCCCCCGAGGCACAAAGCCCACCCTGGCCTGCACCCCAGTGCCTGCAGAGACTCTCTGTCCTGGGGAGCCAGTTGCCAAGCTCCAATCCCGATCCTGGAGCTGGCCCGAGCAGGACTTCCCAGTGGACGGTGAGTGCCGTGGGCAGCAATGGGGCCATTTCCTGCCTCTCTCCGGTGCCCAACTCTGACGGAGACTTGATGAATGCTTGTTGAATGGGCGAACCCATGAAAGAGAAGTGCTGTTTTCAAAGTCACTTCCGGGATGGGACAACAGTTCACAGGAAATGGGCGCAGCTCTCTTCCCCGCCCAGCTCCCGGGGTGGCCTGGGCCCGTTAGCTCATGTCCCTGAGCCCCCACCACCTCCCCTGCCGCCTGGCTCATCTCCCTGCCTCCACACCTGCCTCCCTACAGTCTGTCCTCCATACTGTCACTGGGGAGTCCTTTATGAAAGGAACCCTCCAAAGGACCGTCCATCACACCTAGAACAGAAGCCAAACGCCCTTCGGGATCTGACCGCGGAACCTCTGGATGGCGTCTCGGGCCTCCGTTTCCTTCCTGGACTGCGCGAGGCAGGCTCCCTCTCACGGCCGCCGTACATGCTGTTCCCTCTACCTGGAATGCTTGGCCCCCACACAGCCACATCCAGGGGCCAGTGTCCCCCACCCTCTCCAAAATAGCATCCCATCACTCTCTAGCCCCACTCCGCACTTCGTTTTTCTCCTTGGCGCTCATCCCCATTTGAGGTGTATCACTTGACCATTTGTTTATTCGTGTCTTGGCAGCATCGGAGGGCTGGGGGCTTCACTGTGTTCACCGATGTGTCCTCGGTGCCTAGAATCAAGCCTGGCACACAGTAAGCGCTTGAGTTTTACTCATTGAATGAACAAGCACACTTGTTTGCTTTATAAAAAAACTTGAGACTCCACTCCCTGCAAGCCTCTACCCTGGGGTGCGAGCCTGGTTAGGACGCCCTTCTCTGGGCTCACTCCCTCTCCCCCCTGCCCTGTCCCACTGTCATTGCACTGACACCTGTTATCTTCAGCTGATTATTTGCTCCCCCTGCCCCAGACCAAGAACAGGGGGCTGCCCTGCTCCCCACGCATCTCAGAGCCCAGCCCGGGCACATGCTGTGGGAGGGGCCTGGCAGCTGTTGGTTGGGAAGAGCCTGTCCAGGATCGGCAAGTGCCCTGCAAGCCCTGAGGGCCGCAGCGGCGCCTGGGCCGGTTGCCATGGCAGGTGCTGTTATTTGTGTGGTTTGCAGAAGAGGCCCCAGCAGGCTGCGCTGTGCACACATTAGTCACAGGCCATCCGCTGCCTGGGAAGGTGACCCCTGCAGGGAGCAGGGCAACCAGGGGCTGGGCGAGGGGCGAACCACCCGGGGTGGCTGGGCAGGCTTTGGAGACTATGGGCTGCCAAGTGACCACAGCGCCAGAGGGCCCTTTGCGATCCTAGCAGCAGGACCCCCTGCCCCTTCCCCTCCCCCTCCCCTTTCCCCTGCCCTATGCTCACAGCCACAGACAGGTGCCATGTCCACCGGGCATCAAAGGTAGGCCACATTTTCCATCCCACCTCCTTTTTTAATGCAATTTTATTGAGATACATTTACATAACAATCATTCGAAGTGTACAATCAGTTGTTGATAGTATTGTCATATAGTTGTGCATTCATCACCACAGTCAAACTTTGAACATTTTCATTAATCCAAAAAATAAAATTAACACTAAAAAAGAATATCCAAAATATCCCATTCCCCTCCTCCCCTCCTTGTTCATTTATTTTTTTTAAAATAGTTTAATTGAGATATATTCATACACCCTACTGTCATCCACAGTGTACAATCAATGATTCACAGCACCATCATACAATTGTGCGTTCATCACCAGAATCAATTTTTGAAACTTTTCCTTATTCCAAAATAAAAATAAAAGCAAAAAAGAACACCCAAAACTTTCCATCCCCTCCATCCCACTCTGTTCTTCATCCAATTTTTGTCCCCATTTTCCCACTCATCTGTCCATTCGATGGATAACGGGAGTGTGAGCCACAAGGTTTACACAAACACACAGTCACACTGTGCAAGCTACAGAGTTATATAATCGTCTTCAAGAATCAAGGTGACTGGGTTGCAGTTTGACAGCTTCAGGTATTTCCCTCTAGTCATTCTAACATACTAAAGACTAAAAGGTGATCTACATAGCACATAAGAATACCCTCCAGAGTGACCTCTTGACTCCATTTGAACTCTCTCAGCCACTGGAACCCTATTTTGCCTCATCTCTCTTCCCCATTTTGGTCAAGAAGATCCTCTCAATCCCACAGTGCTGGGACCAGGCTCATCTCCAGGAGTCATTTCCCAAGTTGCCGGGGGACTTATACCCCCGGGTGTCACGTCCCATGTAGGGGGACCACCTCCTCTTGTTTATTTATTTACTCACTTATGTGGCGGTATCAACCTGGTGCCACCCAGAGCCATCGTGGGCTGTGCATTGTGGGGGGGGGGGCACAGCTAGTGGGGTGCAGGTTTGTCCGAGAGGGGGGCACCCCCCATAGACTCAGCGTGACGGGCTCCTGTGCAGTAGTGAACACTCTCATCTCCCTACAGGCCCGACATGATAGACTGACATTCTGTTCCAGGAAAAGCATTTCGTACCATTAAAATATCACGATTGTTTGGGACAGCAAATAGACTGCAAACACAGGTATTTCTAAACCACATCTGTAAAATCAAACAGTATAACCGCTAGTGGGGAGGGTTGGTGTGCAAAGCAGGGGGCATTTTTGGTGTGTAGTTTCTTGATATATAACACTAACTTAGCAGCATTAGCATTGGAAGCCTTCTTTCCTTGCAGGGAGCATTCCTCATCTCAGAACGATGGCTATTGTTCTTGAGGATGTCACTCACGGGACCACGTGAATGCTCTGCCATCCTTGCACACTACATGAGGGGAAGGAAGACGCAGTGTCGTTGGCCCAAGCAGGTGGCAGGTGGAGGTGCCACTGACTGAGCCAGGGAAGAGGGCTGGAGAGGTGGGTTTGTGAGCAAAATCAGCAAGCAGTCACTTCCCAGCTTCCTGGCTGCCTCCCTGCTCCAGACACTGCTCCCCCTCCACGCTGGCACCAGCCCTGCTCAGGTACAGTTGCTGGCCACCCCTTCAAGCCGGCTTTATCCCACCTAATCGGCCTTCTCCCAGCTACCACTTTGACCTCCAGGCTCCGGCCTGGTCTCCCCAATCCCCACGGACTCCCCAATGCTATACCTGCTTTTCCAGATTCTATGCAAGGATGAGTCTTGCCTCCTCCAGGCAGCCCTCAGTGATCTATTTTTTTTTCTTAACTGAGGATCCCCAGGCAGCACTTGACATTGTCGAACACCTTCTTTCTCTTGGCTCTCTCCCTCCCTTGGCTCACTTACCTGCCGGGCAGTTGGCAGGCTGTGGGCTGGGACAGAGGGGAGGCCAGGCCTCCAGTTCCTCCACACCCAGCAGGCTGGCCTTGGCTTCTCAGGGTTCCAAAGTCAACAAGAAAGGAGGCTGCAAAACGTCTTGAGGCCCAAGCCCAGGGCTGGCCCAGCATCATCCCCGCCAGACCCTACTGGTCAATGCCCCCTGCAAGGTCTGCCCGCGGTTCAGTTGTTGGGGAAACGGACTCCACCTCTGGATGGGAGGGGCTGCAAGGTCACATCTCAAAGGGCGCTTGCCTGGAGAAACGGGAGAATGTTCTGGCCACGTCCGCACCTCCCCCAAGCAGTTAGCATTGAGCGCCCCAGTAGCCTCCGTGAGGGAGAGGCCCGCGTGGTGTGGGGTGGAGTGTGTCGATGCACCTTTCTCCCCGTCCCTGGTGCTCTTCATGACAAGGGTGGCCGGGCCGGCTTTGTGGGCACGTCACCATGCAGATGCACGGTGCCCCCCACTTAAAAGGGCCCCACACTTGCTTTACTGCCCTGCTGCCGCCATCTTGAAATTCTTACTTTTTGTACAAGGGCCCAACGTTTTCATTTCACGTTGGGTCCTGGTGGCAGGGGTCTGCCCGATCCCAAAATGACCCCTCTTCTGGCAACCCTGAAGACATCAGAGTCACTCTGCCTTGAGGAGGGCTTCGAAGAGGGTGGACCCCATCCAAGGGGAGGGGGCACCTCTGCAGCCCAAGGCTTCTTGCTCACAAAGCCCTTGGCCCTCGACATGACCCCGTCACAGAGCTAGACCCCTCCTGCCTTTTAGGATGAGCGGCCCTAAGGTGGGGCCCCAAGCTTTGGGGTGAGGCTCCCACCAGCTCACAACTATTGCCTAAGCCGCCCAATCCAACCCCCATCCCGTTCCCGCCTCTGTGGGGTCGTGGCCACCACCCTGGACTTCCTTTGGGGCCTGACAAGACTCTTCAAAAGGGACCCAGGGGTAGAAACTCACCCCTCGGCACCCCTCATTTAAACAAGCAACACCTGACGGTGACATTATTGGTGTCTGTCTCTCCCCCTCAGAAATGCCACCACATCCCTGTTCCTAGCTTCCAGCACAGGAGGTGCTCGGCAGACGTGGAGGCAGAATCTTAGGGCCGTGAGAATGGACTCTGGAGCTGATTCTGGGTTCCAGGCCTTGTTCTGCCACTCACCAGCCTCAGAGGCTGGGGCGGGAAACCTCTCCAGGCCTCAGTTTCCTCCTCTGTGAAGTTGGGATAATATTGGCGTCAACTCCATACAGCTGTCGTGGGATCCAGTGACTGAATCTACATGCGAAGAGCACGGAGAGCACCGGGCACCTTGTGAGTGCTCTAATGAGCGAGTGCCCCACACCACAGCTGCATCTGCGAGGGTCTCTGCACAGCGCTGGAACTGACAGGGGCTCCTCTTCCAAGTGCCGTTTGCTCACATGCTGAGTATCTGTTGGGGTGTTTACCATGAGCTGGGCGCTGGGGCTGGTGCTGGGAAAAAAAGTTACAAAAGGGGAAATGGTTTGCTCTCAGGTGGCTCAGAGTATGGTGGGAGAAAACCGGGAAAGAAATGTGGCTCCTGTGATGTGTCAGATGGACAGTGGAGAAGGCTTGGTGGGGCACGGGGAGAGGGGGTCCACCCAGCCTGGTACAGGAGGGGTCCACCCCCCGGGTGGGCAGAGGGGCACCAGGATGGAGAGGACACTGGAGCTGAGCCTTTGGAAGGCAAGGAGAGCATATCCTTTATATAAAGCACAGACTGGTATCAGACGCTTAAAGTTTTTTTTTTTTAATTATCATAATAGAAAATGACAGCTACAACAATGCAACAAAAAGAAGGTTTCACAGCCACATTTTTACATCCTTTAAGCTTAATACTTTTCATCAAAAGAGCACATGGAAATCCTACATTGAGAAGCAGCCTTTCCGCTGTAGTAAAAGTTAGTAATCTTATAGAGAAACTGGGGGCTTGCATAGCAAAAGACTACAAGAATAGTCAAAATGTCTTTTTATTAAGTAAATGACTTATGTGTACAAGTTGATTATGAAAACATTAGAAAGACACAAACATTTCCGATTTTCTCAGCATGAAGAACTGGCATCTGAACGGCGGCTTGTTACAAGAATAAGGTTTCTGTAAAACTTTAGTTGCAATAGTATAAAGAGGACTACTATACCTTCAACTGGGGAAAACAAGGGTGGGACACGTGGACAAGGGTCAGAAATAAGAGAAGACCTAGATAATCCCAAAAGCTGTGAGCCAGCCCTCGCCACCCCCCCCATCTGCTTCCTAAGTTTTTCCCCAAGAGGGGCTTCTCAGAGGCCCTGGAGAGGGGCCAGGTCCCAGAAGGTTCAAGAGGGAAAAAGCTACTGTGGGGACAGGTTCAGCCCCTCCACCATCCACCAGCAGCCACTGGGGCTGCTCAGCTGCGTGGAGGATGGGTTCAGGCTGGAATGGGGGCTCAGGATTTCCCCAAGAGCCAGTGGCACATAAATCCCCTGCGAAAGTGTCTTAGCCAATTGCCAGAATTTATTGCCAAAGCAGAAAGGGTCTGAAACCTCCTCTTGGGGAGGTGGGAAGTCAGCCTGAAAAAAGAACCCGGAAGCAGGTGATGAGAGCTGTCAATGGCAGGATGGAGAGGTCCAGGCTGTCACCAGAGACGGGGAGACCCGTCCTCGCTGCCCCCTGGTCCCGGGGGGCCTGCCCGACACCTGCGAGGGAGAGCATCCAGGCCGTTCTCTGCTCTAATTTTCTATCTTGATGGAACATTTGTTTTTTGCATTGACTCGGAACAAGTGACACAGACTTATATTCCAAAATTTATGTCAGTAATTTCACATAGTTTTGACCATTCCATCACACTTCCGATAGTCACCGTTTCTCCTTTCCGAGCAGTTGGGGGTTGGGGCGCACGGCAGGCGTCACCCACAGCTGCACCAGGACTGGAGAACACTCTCCCTCTAGGGGAGCCTTTTGTCTCCTTAAATCCATGGCCTGGGTTGTTTCGGCCCCTGCCAGCCCCGAAAGGGCAGTAAACGCTCACACTTCAGTGCCAGGAACAACTTTCTGGAAGTATTTTGACACTGCTGTAATTCTGATGACCTGGGTTTCCTGGAGCGGCTCATTTCTCTGCTTGGGGATTAGAGCCTCTCCTTCTGGGCTCTCAGGACTCAGAGCACCCTCCCTCTCCTCCGTGCCCCTCACTGAGTGGCCGTGATGGGGGCCAGGGAGGACCGGGTCAGGACGGTTAGCATGCAACCTCCGGGCCATGCTGGCTCTCCTGGGTCCCCCGAGCCTTGGGTCTCCCCTACTGTAGCTCAGCCCACTCCTGGGAGGTCCTCTGGGGATGGCAAGGGGGCATCTGCCGGGACCTGGCTAGGGGGCTGGCAGAGGACACGACCCCATCCCAGGGCGGGAGCTGGTCATCCAGGGTAGTCCCTGACGACTGTGTGGCCAGAAGATGGGGCCCTGGACCAGGTGTCCAGGGCTTGTCCCTCTCCACTCATCAACAGTGTGGCCTCAGCTACTTTCCCTGGAAACTGACGGTCATATTGGATGCTCTCCAAGGCCTCTACTGCTGTGAGGTTCTGAGACGGACGGACACGTGTGGCTGCCCGTTCCTACTTGACTGCCTGTTCCTACTTGACAACCATGGAGGGGAGATGACTTTTCTGGGGATTACACTTGCACCAGACCCTCTGGCTTCAGGCTCTGCAGGATAGTTCAACCCCAGCCTCAGAGGCACCATCCAGGGGGGCTTCTTATAGAGGACATGGCAGCGGGAGAGCTGACAGAGGGGTCTGAACAGAACACTGCTTGGCTGCGGCCCCGGACACACCGCCGAGCCTCAGTTTCTCAACACAAAAATGGGGAGAATAACGTAGGTTCTGCTCTGCACCCTCACCCCTGCCCCTGGGGCTGTTTAGAGAATTAAATGAGCTACAAAAAAAGAGCACTCAGCACCAGGAAGATGCTCAGTGAACAGCAGTGTCAGGGGGTGTAATTATTAATAATATTACAGAAGGACACCACCGCCGTGTGCTGCAGACGAGCGGCAGCCGGGCAGATGACAGACGCCACCAGGGGACCTGACCCAGGCTGACGGCTGGCCGAAATCCAGGCCTTCCATTTGCAGCGGCACTAAGTGGTAATAGCTTGTCCTCCCCCGCCTTGTCCCTGGGATCCCGGGGGATTCAGGAAAGATGTGGTCTCTCTCCGGGGCCGAGGGGCATCTCACCTGACCTTGGTTTTACGGAAAAGGAAGGGAAAGCCTTGCTTCCGAGGGAAGGGACAGGCTGTAGTGACCACCCTGCTCAGGACCCCACAGTGGGCAGGAATCCCTTGAGTGGAGAGCATCCCACACGCAGAGGGAGATAAACACGGGGGTGTGGTGGGGGTGGGGAGGGAGGTGGGCACCTATGGCAGGCCTGCAGGGGCAAGCTCAGGGAACATTCTAGCAAATGTAGGGCTCCTTCTCCGAGGAGCAATGGCTGAAGAGGTGAGACTTCTCCTTCCTCCACACACACTCATCAAATCAAGGGGGGCTTTGGCCCACCCCCCCCACCCAGGGAGAAGCCAGAAGGGGGGCCCCAGGCTCCCCCAGCTCCGGACTGCCTCAGGGCTCCAGGAAAAGCCTGCACCCAGGCTGAGGCCCAACCTGCAAAATGGGGCATCCTGCGACTCTGACTCAGCAATTCTGGCTGCATCGAGCCTCACTCCACGTGGGGACCCCTCCACTGGGCTCTCCAGTCTTGGCCGGGGGTCCCCCCTCTGCATGTATCCTGAGAAGGCAGGTCTCTGGGAATTTCCCTGGAGCCTTACAAGGAAACTCATGCCGAACCTTAAGCAGGGCGGGCAGGCATCAGGGAACCCCCCCACCGAGGCCTGGGCAGAGAGAGGGACTGGGCAGCGAATGAGTGGGCTTTATCCTGGGGGTGGTCAGGGGCTTCCACAGTGGACGCCAGAGCTCGTCCAGACTCTGCAGGCCCGGGGTATGGGTTAAATGTGCCCTGGAGGTGGCATCCAGCCCCCGAAGGCAGCATGGTGTCACAGAAAGCCTGCTTTAGACCAGCAGGCTACCAGGTTCAAATCGCTGCTCGGCCACTCTCATGCTGTGTAGCCTGAGGCAAGTTGCTTCACCTCTCTGAGCCTCTGGTTCCTCATCTGTCTATCAGATCGATGGATGCTGTAAGGTAATCGTAAGGAGGATTAAATAAGTGTACATGACTCTAATCTAGCACAGCGCCCGGCACACAATATTTCAAGAATTAAGTTTCTCTTCTCTAACGACTAAGACTGAACCCCGAGTTGGGCAGGAGGGAAAGCGCAGCTCACACCCCCCGGGCTGGAAATCTATTATTTACTCCGTAATTAGACAACAAAATGCACATCTACTTTCACTGTTATCTGAGTGATGGTGGCAAAAAATCAGATAAGAGACTACAAGCAATTCAGCTCAAAGGACCCTGAGTAAGTCACTGCAATCTGTACAATGGAAAGCTCCAGAAAGATGGTTCCTAAAGCCTCTGCCCATCTATGAATCTGCCACTAAAGAGGGAGAGACCTGAAAGTTGAATTTAACTGACATTTATGTTGGGAAAAAACAAGTTCATGGGGGTGACCTCTGAGGCCAGAAGTACCCGGGGGCCCACCCTGCCTGCAGGGCTGCTCTAGGGTGCAGGAGTCTCCTCCTCAGTGATGGAGGCCTTTCTTCTCCTTTCCTTGTCTCTCCTCCCTCCAGCCGGGCTAACACAGAACCCGCTCTCCCACCGCCATTCCACGGACTGGTTAGAGAACAGGGAGCAGTCACCCCACCTTCACCAGGCTGGGGGGCTCCCCTGGGGTGTGAGGCTGGAAGGTGAAGAGTCAGAGGGCATCTGGGCTGGGGCGGCCCCCGCGAGGTCACCAGGCATCCGCTGGCCACCTGCCCTGGCCCTGGCCACCCTCCTTGGACTCTCTCATGGAGGAACCCAGGGCAGACCCTGCTCACCGAGGGCAGAGCCCCGGGAGAAGCAGCCAGGGCGAGAACCCCAGGGCCAGGACGCACGCCCCAGCTGCCCGACCACCCCACCTCGGGGTCGGCCTGGCTGAAGGCAGGGGTCTGGCAACAATTCCAGACGGAGACCCTCGCTGCAAAGGTCAGGGAGGCTCTCTGCACCTGTGACCGCTGCCTGAGGCTGCCTGGCTGCAGTGACGGACGTGGTCCTCGGGAGCTGGCGGCTGTCCGCAGGCCCCGTCTGGAGGCTCGACTGGCAATCATGCCAGACGCCATGGCCACCTCCGGACAGTTAGCATGTCCCCTGCCTGTCACCGAGAATGCTCATTTCTCCTGAGACCACAGTGGCAAACCCAACCTTACTGCAATTGTCCCCAAGCACACACAAGCTCTTATTGGCCATTTCTCAATCACAGAGGATGAATTTATGTCATTTATTTTCTTTCCTACTGCGTAGGGAGAAAGCAGAGAGAAAGGCCCACCAGGGCTGGGGGCAAGTGAGACCCTTTCTGGGCCCCTTCCCACACTCTGTGTTCACAGGGGAGGGGGCAGGCTGTGCTGTGGCCATGACTTTCCCTAAGGGAAGGAAGAAAAACAGCTCTTTCCAATCCTGCACAGCCCCTCCTGCTCTGATCTTTACTTGGGAGCTTCCTCCATTGCCAGGAATTTTGAAGAGTTTAAGGAAACAGACTCAGGCAGAAGCACCTTCTCACCTGCAAGAGGGAGCACAGGATCCACACTGGGTTTAAGACACAGGCATGTGAAAGACCTGGCCACCTTGCCCTCAGCTTCAGGACCCCCTGGATGTTCTCTGAGGGTGGGCTCTCCTTCCGACCAGGAGTGTGGTGGTAGACTGAGAGCACTGAGCCAAGAGCTGGGAGGCCTCCTTTCTGCCGACTCCGCCATCAGCTAGCCCTGGGGCTCATCAGCTCCCCCCATCACATCTGTCAAATTTTAGGTAGAGCCCAGTCTTACTCTCTCTAAAATTCCACAATTTTCCACATTTTCAGAGAAGAAAGAACATCTTCACTTTGGCAGCCTGAGAAGTTAACTACCTGGCAGATCTAAATTTTAAACACATTCTCTCCTCTTCTTAAAAAAGAGAAAGTCCATCCAGCAGATAAAAACCCCCATCCCTACCACCAACCCCCACCACGTGCCAGTAATTCCCCCATCCCTGGGTTTCCTGATGTGCTTGGCTCTTGGAAAGGGCCAGAGATGCCATCTCCAAGTCAAACTGGGAACGTTCTAGGGGCTTTCAAGTGACGGCCACCACCATTCCAAGGGGCTGAATGGAAAACCAAGACTGGATTGGGAACGCTAAAGGTCCAAGGGCCAGTCTTGCCCTGGGGCCCCACCCACCAGGTCTGATAAGTTTGCATTAAGACAAGACACATGAGGAATGCTTTACTGCCCGCGGGAGGTCACCAAGCCACGTCCATCTTTAAACATAACTGGCTGTTCCACCTGGTTTCATGTTGGAATGCAGTTTCAAGAGCTGCCTGCTCTGCTCCGGGAAGGTCTTGCCCCGCCATGCCTTGGGGAGCTGGAAACCCATGCTCCCTTGTTTTCAGAATCAGCTTGAACCACAGATTAATGTGCTGATATGGAAATGGGGCCTGCTTGGAGAAAGTTAGAGCACCACAAAGTCACCATTCTTACTAAGATTCAGCCCTTTTCTTGAATAAACAACCCCTGGTTTCTGCAAGCCTTTAGTTCATTTCCAGAGTTCTTAAAAGTTGTTTCTGACAATTCTTGCCAGTATCTTTGCTGCTTTCAGGGAGGAGAGAACTGTCAAGGGTCCTTGTTTTGCCATTTTGGCTTATATTGTCCCTTTACATGATTTATGAGAAGGCCCCTTTGGGTCCCTGATGTTGGACAATGCTAATGCAGAAAGGACAGTATGCTGGTTTGAATGTATTATGTTCCCCACAAAAAGCCATATTCTTTGATGCAATCTTGTGGGGCAGACATATTAGTGGGGATTAAGTTGGAACATTTGGATTAGGTTGTTTGCATGGAAATACTCCCCACACAACCGTAGGTGATAACTCTGATGAGATACTTCCATGGAGGCATGGCCCCACCCATTCAGTATGGGCCTTGATCAGCGGAGCCATATAAATGAGCTGACAGGCAGAGGGAACTCAGTGCAGCTGTGAGTGATGTTTTGAAGAGGAGCTACAGCCAAGAGGGACACTTTGAAGAAAGTACAGGAGCTGCAGATGAGAGACAGTTTGAAGATGGCTGTTGAAAGCAGACTCTTGCTCCAGAGAAGCTAAGAGAGGACAGATACCCCAAGTACAACTAAGAGTGCACTTTTGAGGAACTGCAGCCTAGAGAGGAACGTCCTGGGGAAAAGCCATTTTGAAACCAGAACTTTGGAGCAGATGCCAGCCACGTGCCTTCCCAGCTAACAGAGGTTTTCCAGACACCATTGGCCATCCTCTAGTGAAGGTACTGTTAGATCCCAGAAGAAGAAACTAACATGTAGAAGGAGTTTCTAACTCAGGGGCCCCACAGCTTATCTCACAGAAAACAGGTGCCCCATAAACTAAAGAATGAAGGCTATTCAAAGCTGTTCAAGGCTGTTCCAGCCACAGTGGCCCCTCCAAGGTGGGTAAGGCGAGGTCAGATATGCCCATAAGATGAACAACCAAAAAGGCCTGCTCTCCCCAGCTAGATAACACAGCTGCTTTCCTAAAAAGAATATTGTCTCAGAATTCTAGCAGCCAATCAGCCCAAAACTAGATAGGCACTCACCCGCAACACAGTTTTTTAAAGTGTTATCTGTCACAAAAAAAGCCAAATGTCCTTGTAAATTACATTGTTTTACTCTAATCCTTCTCTAAAAGTGCTTGCAGTTAGCTACAAGTCAAAGCATCATCTTCAACTATAACAAAGAAAAACTTTTTAAAAGGAAGCAAGGCAACTATATAAATTATGTTCTACCCATTATCTAACATAACCCTAGTTAAAATGTAAAGAAAAACTAGACCTCTATTTTAATTAAAGTGCTTGCATGTTTAAACCAAGCTCCTAGTACAGTGCCTGCATGCTCTCTCCCCATCAGAGTTATTGGTAAGACCCATGTCTGTGGTCCCTAAAGCTATAAGGGTGTCAACCACATCACATGGACGTGCTCCAGAAATAAATGGACACATGCTGTTACTGCAAACACCTTTTACTACAGACACCTTTGCCTCTGCCTACCACAAAAGACTCGATCACTTTGGCTTTTCAGTGAACACTGCCTCCAAACTGGCTCTGCTGCATAGTGTCAGAGGGCATATAAAACAGCCCCATGGAACCCTAAAGCCCACCGTCCTGTTTCCCAGAAGACCAACGATGCTGTGCTACACTGTACAAAGATACCTCCCAAAGCTGTAATTGCCAATGTGATGTGGTTAAAACCTAAAACATAATTAACACTAAAGCCTGCTCCTATGAGGGACAGCATGTCTGGAACCGTAAACTTAACACCCAATGCAGCTCAGAAAAAAAACTTAAGCATTCATTAGCATTAAGTGCTATACATATATACCAAATAAATATAATAATGTGTCTTCAATATTAAATCATGCAAAATAATAATAATGTTAAAATTATAATAAATTAAATGCATTTTCTAAGTGGTTAAGAAATTTGCTATAAAATACAAAATAGCCCTCATTACCATAGTTTTTATTCTGTTTGTCATTTGCTTATCTTATTATTGCCTATATTGTATCTGTGAATTTATGTCCAAAACATCTTCCAAATTAATATAAAAACCTCTTCACCCTTGCTCAGCAAAAAACCTCTGCCCACTTTCCCTTTTTAAGAGATGCTCACAAGATACCGTTTCTTAAAAAATAAAAAAATCTCATAAAAAAGAAAATTTAAAGCTAAATAAATACAAAATATTCAATATAATTCTTTAGCTAAAAAATGGATAATATAGTCTCAATAGCCAATAGAGAAAAAGAAAAAAATCTGTTTATTAAAATTACTTCACTCAAGCAGCTATATTATTCTAACCAGTTATTCTGACCATAAGAGGCCCTTGTTAACATAACTTGCTGTTGCTCTAATCTCAACAACAAAAACTTATTCTCTACTCCCAAAAACTTTCCCAGCATTGCCAGTGGTAAAATATGAGGGATATAACCATATAGTCTCATAATCAAAACCTTAAAAAGCAAGCCTAAATAAAAAAAAAACTAAAAATAACAAGAAAATTAATCAAACAGCTTTCTCTCTTCTACCTAGTTAAAAAACTTTCTATCCAACTTTCTTTCATTCTTCTCCATGCCTCTACGAGCTATTCTACTCCCCCTTATTGGGCCATTAATTATTCTTATATTAATTTTTCTTTTTGCTCTTGCCTCTTACAGTGTCTAATTAAATTTATCAATAGGTCAACAGCAGCCGTGACTTACCAGCAAAATCCAAAAACATGCTCCTGCTACAACAAAAATTTAAAGGTCTGCTCCTGCGCAAGAAAAGCCTCACTACCAGCCAGTTCCAGCAGAAGATATCCAAACATCAATTTAATAATGCTAAAGCTTAGTTCAACAACTACCCCCAACTACGACCCCGCCCAGCCAGAAGCAGTCAAAGAGAAAAACGACACCCCAGCCCCTGCAAAAAGTTGCCTTAAGCTAAGTTAAAGCCTTAACCCTAATGCAGCCCAGACTTATGCCAATTTTTTTAAAAGCAAAAAGCAGGAATGTTAGATCCCAGAAGAAGAAACTAACATGTAGAAGGAGTTTCTAACCCAGGGGCCCCGCAGCTTATCTCACAAGAAAACAGGTGCCCCATAAACTAAAGAATGAAAGCTGTTCAAAGCTGTTCAAGGCCGTTCCAGCCACAGTAGCACCTCAAAGGTGGGTAAGGCAAGGACAAATATGCCCATAAGACGAACAACCAAAAAGGCCTGCTCTCCCTAGCTAGATAACGCCGCTGCTTTCCTAAAAAGAATATTGTCTCAGAATTCTGCCACCAATCAGCCCAAAACTAGATAGGCACTCACCCAATCGAGGCACAGAGCATCACAGCAGACACCCTACCCAACGTGCCCGGGCTCCTTTTCTCATTAAAAAATGCTGCTCTCAGATAGAGAGCGGGAGCCATTATCTTTTTCTTCTTTTCTGCTGGCTCCTGCTTGCTTCTTTCTCTAATAAATCTTAAACTTTACACTTAAACTTTGACTCACTGCATTGAATGGATTTGAACAGCTCCAAACCTAACAGGTACCTGATTGCTGATGTGTTACCTTGGACACTTTATGGCCTTAAAACTATAACTGTGTAACCAAATAAACCCCCTTTTATAAAAGCCAATCCATCTCTGGTGTTTTGAATTCTGGCAGTGTTAGCAAACTAGAACAGACAGTAAAACTCACCCCGAAGGGCCAGATCTGGTGAAGGAGGGGTTGCTGGATTCTCAGTGGCTCTGGAGGATGGAAGGGGAACCAACAAGGAACACTCAAAGGAGACAGAGTTGGTGCAAACTCCAAAGGATCTTCCAAGAGTGGAAGTCGTCTCTCAGGACTTAAGTAGTGGGTTCTCTGGAAGAGTTTGACAGAAATTAGTAGATCCTTATAGGGGATGTAGTAGAACAGATTCCTGACTTGAGTGCAAGGTCTCCTTTAGAGCCAACGATTCTGTGATTTTTAGTTGGGTGAGGACATGTACAAGGTCCCTTCTTTGAAACCCCTGGGTCCAGATGTTTTCCAGAATTCAAAACTTTCCAAATTTAGAGAATACTATTATACCCTATATTATGTAACACTCTAGTGGAATTTGGAAATTATCCTATAATCAAATACATTAGTATTTCTGGATCAAACCATATGAAGACAGTAAAAACCACGAATAGCCCCATGTCAGATTTTGCTGTGAAACGGATTCAGGTCAGGTCAGATTTTCTCACCAAACTTGGGAAAACTTTGGGTTTTCAGTGTTTCCTGGACTTTGGTGTTGTGAATAAGGGACTATGGAGCTTATGTGAACTCTCGCAGCATTTCTTCGACTTGGAGAGAAAAAAACAACAAACAACTTTTAAACTAAGGAACCCAAGACACCTTTAAATCTCTTGATGGAAGAGAGAAACCGATGCCTGTTACAATGCTTTAGCCTTGACAAGGTACTTTTGGCACCCTTTCCCCTCCCTGCACAAGTCCATGCCAGTACATTCGTCCCACCCTTCCCTGGGCATCTCGATCCCCTGCAGCTTTTGTTAAAAACTCAGACTCCTGGGTCCTGCCCTGACCTACTGAAGAATCAGAATCTCCTAGAAGGGGTCTGGGACGTGCCTTGCGTGCACAAGCTCTCCAAGAGGTTCTCATCACCTGGCGAGTTCGCAGATCACTGCACCACTCCTTTTATTTTGGTGAGAAGGATCAACTCATTCAAATTTGAGTGTCCAACCATCAATAACTCTGTTGAGCACCATCACACTCTTTCAAGCACTTGCACTTAAGTAACTCTGGAGATGAAAACCCCTGGCTGTAATGATTTCCATTTCTCTGCAGTCACTTCTCCCTTTGTCAATGCATATGTGCGTGTTTTCAGACTGTGTATTTCTCAGGGACGTGTGCCTTGCCACCCTTCCTGCCTTGGGCTGGCTCTCCATCCCAGGACAAGAAGTAGTACGCTCAGTGGCCAATGTTCTCCACCTCCCCATTGCTTGGATCTCAGAAACAGGAGGTTCCCTGGTGGCATTCAAAGCCAAACGTCCATTTATCAAGCTCGGTTCCAAAAGGGCTTGTTTTGGCAATGATCTGATAATGCTTCTAAACTTGGGGAAATTTTCCATGTGTCTTCTTACCCAAATCTTGAGATTGCTACACAGGAACTGGTAGCCTAGGCTACAGAGGGAAGTTCTTGTGCCCCCACCCCCCTTTTCCCGTGAAACTGACTCTAGCTGCCCACATACATCGGCTGCATCCCTGGAGATGGGCTTGAATTCCAAACAACTCTTGGTAAATAGACTGCATGCCTTTCTGTCCCTCCATTTCTAAAAGACGAAGAAATGGGGCAGCAAATTGAATATTTATTGGGGACATTCTCAGCCACTCATGCTGTCAAAAGGAAGTTGATTTCTTTTCAGTTTAGGTCTCAGGAAATCATTTCAGAAATATCTACTTCTCATAAATTTCCTGTCCCTTCATCCTCCAATCTGTTGATTCTTTAACCTTACAGGGCGAGGCAATAGTGGATTCAAAGACACGAAATACAGTAAGTTACTTAAAATCAGGGCCCACATCTTGTTATAGAAACAGTTTGGGGTAGGAGCCAGGCAGCTCTGTCATTTACTGGCCGTGTGGCCTTAGAAAAGTCACTTAACTTCTCTGAATCTTGGTTTCTTTTTACATCAAAGGGAATAATAGTTGTGGTATACTGAAAATGGTCACAATCCCCTACTCCTCCACAAATACTCACCCTTGCAATGTGCTTTGAGCTCCTCCCATCACCCTGAATCTTGGTGAGGCTTTTAACTTGCTTTCACTAACAGAAGGATGAGTGCTGGTTCCAAATAAGGCTCAAGAAGCCTTGCACACCCCTGCCCTCCCTCTGAGGTCCCTGCCCAGCTGCCATGTGAGAAAGTCTGGGCTGGTCTGCTACAGGATGAAAGAGGTGGAGCAGAAATGGACCGTTTTAATGGAGGCCATTCTAGATCTGAGCAGCCCCCATTAAAGCATAAGTGAGCTCGGCAGCTGAGCACAGAGGCATAAGTGAGCCCCAAACCTCCCAGCAGATCCCAGCACAAATTGTCCACCTGCCAGAAGAGTCAGCTAAATAAGTGGGCTGCTAACCCAGGTAAGCGGGGGTGTCTACAAAGTTCACCACTCCTTGGGTAGATCCGCATGTGTCAATGACCTATATTAAAAAATAAATATATTTATATGAAAATACATAATAGTTTAAATAGAATGATTTCTTAAAAAAATTATAAAGCTTACTTATCATCCTACAGTCTCCAACACAGGACAAAGTCCATATAACTTAGCAGGACTTGCCTGCCTATGTATTTTTTTCTCCAAATCTCCTGCTGCTCTTTGTTCTCTTGAGTCATTCATATAAATGGAATTTAATAAATACAGTATAAAATGTCCTTCTAGTTTTGGTTCATAAGGACAAAAGGAACATGAGGCAAAATCTACTTTGATCAACTTCAATGAGGAATAATTGACGTATGATAAGTGTTACAGTTTGATGAGTATTGACAAAGGTATTCACCTGTAACCACCACCTCAATCTACATAAAAAGGTTTTCCAGCACCCCAAATATATCCTGTGTCCTTTCCCAGTCAATTCCATCCATACCACAAGTTCCAGGCAACCACTGATCTGATTTCCATCACTATAGAATGACATTGCCAGTTTTAGAACTTTGAGGAATGGAATCATTTCATTACTGGCTTCTTTCCCTCAGGTTAATGTCTTTGAGATTCACTGTTGGTGTGTGTGTCAGTAATGATCCCTTTTTTATTGCTGAGTGGTATTCTATTGAATGGATGCACTATAATTGGTTTATCCACTCACTGTTGATGGACATTTGGGTTTGTATCAGTCAGGGTTCTCCTGAAGAACAGAACTGAAACATTAAGAGATTTACTATAGGAATTGGCTCACATGACTGTGGGGATTGGCTGGCCATAAGCTGGGAACTCTGATGAAGGTAATGATGAATTCCTAGGAGAAGCTGGCTTTCTGGAGTAGAGAGAAATTCTTCTTTCTGACTGCTGAAATCTTTAGTTATCTCTTTAAGACCTTCAACCAATTGGACGAGACTTCTCTCATTGCTGAAGGCAATCTCCTCTGTTGTTTATAGATGCAATAGCCATAGATGCAATCAAATGGCTGATTATTTAAATCCATGAAATACCCTCTCAGTAACCATCAGGTCAATGCTTGCTTGACCAAACAACTGGACTCCATGACCTAGCCAAGTGGACACATAAAATTAACCATCACAGAGCTGTTTCCAGTTTTTGGCTTTTCTGAATACATTTGTATACAAGTATTTGTGTGTATGTGCATACATTTGTTTTCATTTTTCTAGGCAAATACCAAAGAGTATAATTGCTGGGTCATGTGGTAAATATATTTAACTTTGTAAGAAGTTCTAAATTGTTTTCCAAAATGTTTGTGATCTTTTGCACTCCCATAACATAAGCTTTCCAGGTGCTTCTCATTTTGCTCAACTGTATCTTTGGTCATTTTAATTTTAGCCACTCCAGATGTGATGTGGTTTCTTATTTTGTTTACAACTTGCATTCCATCATGACTAATTATGTTGAGCATCTTTTCATGTACTTATTGGCTATTTGTATATTTTCTTTTGTGAAGTGTTTGTTCAAGCCACCCACTGCATCTGTCTTTAATTGGATTGTTTTCTCTTCTTATTATTGAGGGTTTTTGTTTTTGTTTTTTTGTTTGTATGTTTGTTTTTGTTTTTTTTTTGAGGAGGAAAAAGGGTTTGTTTATGCCAGTTGGGAGGACAGGGAAAGATTTCCCAAAGCAGCCTCCCCAAAGTGACTTTTCAGTTGGCTTTTATATGCAGCAGAGACAAAGAGAGAGTATCATCTTAGTTAACAGAGGTTTGGAGATTTTCAGTAGTTCATCCTACTTACTTCAGGATTTACATCCTGTGACACCTGGGAAAGGTGCCTCCCAGTCTAGGGAGATAGAGGAAAGGCTTATTCCAATCTGGGAGGTTTGGGCCAATAGATTAAAGTTTATTCAGGTCTGGGTGTAGACTTTTCATTTACATACTGCTCCTTTGTGAGACTAAGAGGTCTCATTATAGCCTGCTTCCAGCTTTGAAGGTTGCATTTTAAGGCTGCCTTACAATTTCTAGCTTGCTTACAGTTTTAAGTTTAATTTAAGAAGTTACTCTTATAATTTCCCCCTTAAAAAAATATCTATTTCCAATCTTGGGAATTGGACCATTGTTCATTCTGGCTACTTCCTACTGAAAAATGGGGTAACATAGTTAAGGGGTTGCCTGGTGGAATTTTTGACTCATAGCTTGTAGATATTGTCAATTTCCTTCAGCAGCAAATGGATCATTCTTGGCAGGAGTTCTGGAAGACAAAAAGGGTTTTGTACATGTTTGAGTTATAATTCTAGTTCATAGTGACAAAAGGAATTTAACTAGAACAAGAATAGATATAGTTATTAGGAAGATTACACAGTTTGAAGAAGAGTCTGTAATAACTATGACTATTCCAGAAGGTAACCAACTGAATAGAAATTAAATTATTAACTGGAGTAGTCTTAGCTTGAACTTGCTTATTTTGGAGAGAGGAAGAAGAGATGTTTTTAGATTTATTAGGAATATAAGTACAACATTTTGTTTTGACTAGAACACACGTTCCCCCTTGGGAGGTGGTGAGGATATTTAAGGCCATTTTATTTTGTAATACTGCTTTGCACAGTAAAGCTATTTCTGAATTATTTCTAAATGCATCAGTTGTCATTTAATGCATTTATTTTGGCAATTACATTTTTAACTCATAAATGTGACAAATATTGCAGCTACATGACTATTAGATTTATTGGGTTCCATTAGGGGTGCTCAGATGCCAGTTCTGTACCAATTACTAGCTAATAAAGCTATCATTTGTTTACAATTTTTAGACGGTAATTGTCCCATTTTGCATATTAAGGGAGGGATGCATGGTAGGGATTTTTTGTTCTTAACAAAGTGGAGCCTTCTGGCTCAGTTTCCTATATTCTGGGAAAGGTAAACTATTTTGTTCTAGTATTGAACATGTCCAATTTTTATTCTTTTAGTAAAGTTTTTTTTTTCTTTTTATTTAACTGAGGGATAACGTATCACCATTGTACTAGTAATATTGGCAGAGAAAACAAGACGATGTTCTGGCTGGGTTAAATTTACTAGTCAGTGACAAGATTGTCTCTGGTGATGTTATTGGTTCTTAACACACTGTATTTTTCTTGCATCTTTATTAATGACTTGAGAGCTATTTAGTCTGTTTCCTGTAAAGGACATGGCAAGCTACAGATATTAGATAGGCAGCTGGATACAAACCAGCAGTTAGAGGGGTTCATAGAAGCAGCATATCAATAAGCCCCCTGCAAGGAAAGATTACTTTGGCAGGTTGCTACCAAAGGGCACATTTAGGTTATGGAAAATAGATAACAAGGAACATCATAACTAATTTGGCTAGGCAGATTTTTCTTTTAAACAAATATTTTAGGCTGTTCAGAGGTTCACAAGTATATTTATGTTCTGGATTATCAGGAGGATTTACAGTCACCGGGGCGTTCTAGCTAACAGGAGGTATGTCACCAACCCAGAACAGTTTCAGCTTGACTCTGGTGTGGTGAATTCCAGGGCTTTATTCCCTTCTTGCACATTTTTTGGCTCACCTCAATGATTTTTTCGTGGCTCTTCTTCATTAGGAAGTTGTTTTCTTGCCTGGATCTTTCAATGCAGTTTGTAGGCCTGCTTGTAGAACTGGAATTTGTAAATTCATTTCACCAGGTGAGAGAGAGCGCCTTAATGAGTTTCTGTTTTTCTTAATTAAATTTATTGAGATACATTCATATACCATACAATGATCCAAAGTGTACAATCATTTGTTCACAGTACCATCATATAGTTGTGCATTCATCACCCAATCTTTTGTGAACATTTCCTTGTACCAGAAAAAGTGAAAATAAGAATAATAATTAAAAAAAAGAACACTCAAATCATCCCCCCACCCTATTTTTCATTTAGGTTTTGTCCCCATTTTCCCACTCATCCATCCATACATTGGGTAAAGGGAGTGTGATTCAAAAGGCTTTCACAATCACACTGTCACCCCTTGTAAGCTACATTGCTATACAATCGTCTTCAGGAGTCAAGGCTACCGGGTTGGAGTTTGGTAGGTTCAGGTATTTACTTCTAGCTATTCCAATGCATTGAAACCTAAAAAGGGTTATCTATATAGTGCATAAGAATGCCCACCAGAGTGACCTCTTGGCTCCATTTGAAATCTCTCAGCCACTGAAACTTTATTTCGTTTCATTTCGCATCCCCCTTTTGGTCAAGAAGATGTTCTCAATCTCACAATGTCGGGTCCAGATTCATCCCCAGGAGTCATATCCAGGGTAGCCAGGGAGAATTACGCCCCTGGGTGTCAGATCCCACAGAGTGGGGAGGGCAGTGAGTTCATCTGCCAAGTTGGCTTAGCTAGAGAGAGAGAAAGGGCCACATCTGAGCAACAAAGAGGCACTCAGGGGGAGACTCTTAGGCACAATTATAAGCAGGTTTAGCCTCCACTTTGCAGTAACAAGCTACATAAAGGCAAGTCCCAAGAAAGAGGGCTCAGCACATGAAACCGCCAGTCCTCAATGTTTGTGAGAACATCAGCAACAACCCAGGTGAGGAAGTCCAACACCTCTGCATTTCCCCCAGCAACTCAGGGGGGCCCTGCATATGTATATTTTTATTCTCTGCCCAAATGACTTTGGGATGTGTCACTATTTCACATTAACCTATGCAAACCTACCAGGTCTCATTTCCTATTAAAAGTTCCATGTAATTATGGTATTTGAACAAACTGTATGAGTTAAACTGTTTAGGAAATACAGGTCTTGCACCAACTAAACATCTCTTCTCTTGGTCTCACATGGAATTTGAAGGTTTAAAACGCAGTCAGCATTGTCCTTTACCCTTTGGCCCAATTTACCCTATTGAGTTTTAAGAGTCATTTTTAATTTAGATTCAAATTCTTTTTCAGATACATGAATTGTGAATATTTTCTCCTTGTCAGTAGTTTGTTTTCTTATTTTCTTAATGGTGTATTTTGAAGAGCAGAAGTCTTGAATTTTTCAATGTTTTTCTTTTATGGTTAGTTCTTTATGTGTCTTAAATGTTTGTATACTACAAGATCTTAATGATTTTCTCTTATGTTTTCTACTAGAAGTTTTGTAGTTTTAGCTTTTATGTGTAGGTCTATGATCCATTCAAATAAATTTTAAATATTCTGTGTAGTAGAGGGTTTTTTGTTTTTGTTTTTCTATTTGGGTATTAGTTTTTCCAGCAGCATTGCTTGAAAATATTATTCTTTCCCTATAAAAAATTTGTTGAAAAATCAATTGACTACATATGTGTGGGTCTATTCTGGATCTCTCTTATGCTCCATCTATCTATTTGTTTTCCCTTACTACACAGTCATGATTAACCATAGCTTTATAGTATGACTTGACATCAGGAAGTGAAAGACCTCTAAGTTTGTTCTTTTACAAAAATGTTTTGACTTTACCATATTCTTGATATTTCCTTATAAATTTTATAACCAATGTGTCACTTGCTCAAAAAAAGCCTACTGGCATTTTTTTGACACTGAGTCAAAATATATAAATTCACTCTGGGTAATAGGCATCTTAAGAGTACTGGCTTCCAATCCACGAACATTGTTTATCTCTCCCTTTGTTTCCATCTTCTTTAAATTTTCTCATTGATGTTTTGTAGCTTCCCTGCACAGATTTTGCACAGATTTTGTTACATTTTTCTAAGTATATTCAATGCAATTATAATACTATTGTTTTTTTTAATTTTTTTAAATTTTATTTTGAAATAAATTCAAACTTATAGGAACAGTTGCAAAAACAATACAAGCCGCATACACAGAACTCCAGCAAACCCCGACCACCCTCCCCTGATACCCGATCCACCAACTTTGACATCCTGTCACACCACCATTTCTTTCTTTCCCTCCCTCCCTCCCTATCATCCATCGTCTATTGCTCTGTCTTCTGAACATGAGAGCAAGCTGCACACATCCTTGAACAAACAACATAATTCACATATACATTTCTCATGTACAAGGACATTCTTTTATGCAATCCCATTAAGCACAGCTAAGAAGTTCAAGAAATTCAACATTGATACAAAGCTTGCATTCTAGATTTCCTTTTTCTTCTTTCTTTTGTCCCAACTGTGTCCCTTTGAGCCTCCTCTCATCCATCCTCAGATCCTATCCAGGATCATCCTTGGCATTTAATTGCCATTAACTATTTAGACTGTCTTTTTTTTTTTTTTTTTCAATTGTGGAAATACATATACAGCCTAAATCTTCCCATTCCAACCCCTCCCTAGCATCCCATTAGTGGGATTAATCACATTTAGAATGTTGCAATGCTATCACCTTCCACCATCCATTACTAGAAATTTCCCTTCACCCCAAACAGAAACCCTACACTCATTTCTTAACTCCCCATTGCCCCTTCCCCCACTTCTCGTAACCCATACTCTACTTTTCATCTCTATGGTCATATTCTCTGATACTCTGTGTTTACCGTGGGGCTTAAATTTAACCTCTTAAATCTATAACAATTTTGTTTTTCTTTAATACCAACTTAACTTCAATAGGACATATAAACTATGTCCCTATACTCCTCCATTCCCCCACCTTTATGCAGTTCTTGTCAAAAATTACATATTTTACATTGAGTGCAAAACCACTGATTTGTTATTACAGTTTATGTATTTTAGATCCTGTAGGTAGTAAATAGTGGAGTTAAAAATCAACAATACAGTAGTATTGGTCTTTATATTTACCATGTGATCTTTACTGGAAATCTTTATTTCTTCATGTGGTTTCAGTCAATTGCTTAGTGTCCCTTCCTTTCAGCCTGCTCAACTCCCTTTAGCATTTCCTATAGGACTGATCTACTGGTGATGAAGTCCCTCAGCTTCTGATTATCCAGGAATGTTTTCATCTCCCCCTCATTTTATCCTCCAGTTGTTTGTGAATTTTCTAAGTCTCTGATGCTTATTGGCTTCTATTTGTATTCCATTGTGGTCAGGGAATGTGAAAAGCACTGAATTTTATACTTAAAATTTTGTGTGTGAATTATATCTCAATAAAGCCATTAAAAAAGCAAAGCGTGAGCTCACACAGGCCTCGGAGAGGACAGAGAATTCTGGGGTCCCACGTTGTTCTAGAAGCGGGGATGCAGGCTCTGGACAGACACGTCTTCTTGGCCCCTTGGTCCTCTCACCCTACAGGGAAGGGGCATCCAGGGGAGGACTGGGAAGGACCCTTTAAAATGAGGGACTCAGGGTAGGGGCCCCTTTTGCCTGGGCTTCATTTAAAGGGACAGCCAACCTCAGCTCCAGCCAGCTCATTCTCCCCCACAACCTCTGCCACGGCCAAGCAGCCCGTTAGTGACTCTTTCAACTTTTTTCAAAAGAAACCAAAAATCCAGATTTTTTTTTTTGCTTATCGGTAACTAATTAAAATGGATTTTACAACATTGTGCAGGCCAAAGGGCCTTCTGGAAATGCGGAGATTGTTTGGCTTGTTGACCCTGTCTCCTCGGTTCCTGGAGGGGATAACTGTGAAAAGTCACTGAATTGTGCCACGTGTATGAAATGTGCATTTTCTTGCATGTCACACTTTGGTAAGGGGCTTTATTCAAACAAAACAGAGCCAACCAGAAGAGGTGTGCACGCAGCCCGGGACCCCCGGTTTGGCCCTCTGCCTCAACGGCCATTGGTCTGGCATTTATTTAGTGGGTGCACCGGGAGCCGGGGGCCACTTCTGTGTGGGAACCCCATCTCCTGGAAGTCCGGGGGCACCTCAGAGCTGCTGCGGGGTCTTCCTCAGCCCTCACAGGTGTCAGCTCAGGAAGGGGCTGCGCTTCTCCCGTGGTTAGCGGCCGAGAAGCGCCTGAACCCCCCGGGGACCCCAGGGGCCTCCGCGGCCTGTGCACACTCCTGACACCACACCGCCCCTTGCTGGTCCTGCTTCCATCTGACTTTTCCCGGGCCCCACAAGTCATGGCGCCCCATGGGGGTAACCTGTGGGAATGATGAAATGCACCAAGTTCCCTGAGGGTGAGGATTTTGAATGGCCTTCCAGAAAGCTGAAAATTGAGCATCAGCACAGCTACAGACAAGCTCACACACACGTGCATTTGGAGACACATTCATGCTCACATCCGTGTGGAAACACAAGCACATAACCACAGATGCATCCTTCAATGCACACACAGGCGCACACACGTGGACATTCACTGTGCATGTCTACGCATGCACCTGCACACCTGCACGTGGGCGTGTGCTCACTTATGCACGTGGGCATGCATGCATGCATGTCTATGTTTGTGTCTACCTTTCAGGAGAACTCCTTTCCCTCAGCTTTTATGACACCACCAACCCCTCATTCTCCTCTTCTCTCTCGCAGGTTCCTCTGTCAGCTCGCGCCCCCTCTATTTGACACTTCAATTTTGAAGTTTGGGGCTTTCCTGGTGTGTGTATATTCCTCCCACTACAGCCCCTCTTTAGGTGCCCTCCTGGATATAATTATCACTTGAATATAATTATCACCTGGTGCTGACAAATTCCCATATCTGTATTTTTTTCAGTGCTCTGGACCCTTTTCAGCTAATACGTTATATTAGAGGCTCAGCCTTTCCACTTAGATATCTTTAAGTGGAGATTTCTCCACCTGTCCCAAACTGAACTTAGCAGCTTTACCCCTGAACTTTTTCAAACCTCATCTGTCTTCCCCACATAGGAAGTACAACCACTTACCCCATCTGTCAAGCCAGAAACCCAGCAAGTTCTCCCTTTCTTTCAACTGCACATCCAATTACTCATTGTCAATCCTTCCTCCTAATTAACTCCCAAATCCACCATGTCTGTCTATTCCCACTTTCACCCCCCTCAGTCTTCTTTAAAATGTGAACTTTCCCCTGACCTTAGGATAAAATTCAAAATCTGGCTTCAAGTCCCTCTCAGAGCTGGCCCCTGCCTCAGTCCCCCCCCCCCTTTTTTTTAGCCAGGATGGTGCTTTATTTTTGTTAATAATATCCTAATGCTGATTCATTGATGCCATATATTCTCTTACCTCTGAAAATATTGAAGATAAGTTTGCTTGTTTGTTTTTTAATTAAACCTCTCTCCTCTCACACTCCACTTCCTCCAGCGCAGACCCTGATTTTATCCTCTTCCATGGGACCGACCATCACCGGGCACCCAGGTCAGCAGAGGACTCTGCATTCATTACTGTAACGACCTGTTTCTAACCATCCGTCTTCTCCACCAGGCCCCTGCCAGGGCAGGGATGGCACCATCTTTTCACTGTTCAATCACCAGGGCTGAGCCTTTGGGCCGGCACCGTTTCCTCTCAAATACTTGCTGACTCAGTGGGTGGAAGAGCGCACACGTGACACACCTACCATAATCCCTGCTTCCTGGGAGATGCTTCACAAACATGAGCTCCTGTCTAAACCTCTGTTTAAACTGGTCTCTGGCCTCCCTTCTCACCCCCCGGGCCGGATATCCTGATTTCCCTTCCATCTCCACGTCCTCTGCACCCTGATCTGGGCCCAGGAGCCCGGCTCGTTTGAACTGCATGGAGGGCCTCCCCTGTGTCCTCTGACTGACTTCAGATGACAGGGAGAGAGGAGACTGAGGTCAGGTGCTGATCTTCTGACTCCTTGCCTGTGGGGTGCTAGGGGTGGTGAAGGGTTGGGGGGCTGGGTGGTCCGTGCACGGGCCCAGGGCTCCTCTGAAGGCAGCCCCCACTCTGCAGGATCCTCCTTTTGCTCCTTAGCTCAGCTGTCCCCACCTGGGAGCAGGAAGCTCGTGGCTCCAACTGGCCCAGGGAGTTCCACCCCTGCCTGGCTTTCTGCATTGCCCAACCTGCCAGTGGAATTACCACGGAGTCGTCACACCTTCACGACAGCATTTTTACTTCCATATTCACCAAATAATGCCAAACAAACCAAATGTCACACTGGAGTGAAATGCCCATGGACCGAAGGAAACCTTTGTATGTGGCTTCATAACAAGCATCTTTTTGACTCGGAAGCAGTCCAATCCCACAACAACTGGGGCTAGAATTTCCTGCTCCGTGTTTATCTTCTTCAGGGCTATTTGGGATTGACAGGTGATGGTTCCATCCCAGAATCCACACTCCTGGGCTCCCAAAGTAGGAAAAAGGATGGACAAGGTTAAGGTGAAAGGGGGATAAAGCTCAGGGCTGTAGTGGCTGGTGTTGGCTTCTACGATGACTCTGGGCAGCCAAGAGCTCCGTCCCCTGAAGCTCTGGCCCTGTTGGTGGGGGTGGAGGCTGGTGGGCACCCCATGGACGCAAGCAGCATGCGCCATCACGTGGTGGGAGCAAGCACACCGAGGTCTGGCTTACAGAGACCAATCCCTGATGGTGACCTTGGGTCTCTAACCGACCAGTGGAGAATGGGGCAGCTTAGGGTTCTGGAGTCTAGAAGAACTGTGTCTGAAGCCCTCCCTGTCACTCACCAGCTGTGTGACATTAGACAGGTTTCTTAGCCTCTCTGAACTTCCACTCCCCCTTCTGCAAAGTGATCATGAAGGTACCTAGATCTCAGGGCAGTTAGTGATTGTTTTAGACATGTTCCCCAGAAACAGACCTGCAACAAGGTTTCATGTGCAAGTGATCTGTTAAGGAAGTGCTCCCTGGGATGCCGGTAAGGGAGTTGGGGGGCAGAGCAGTGATGGGGAGGAAGCGAAGCAAGGGCAGCCGATTCATACAAAGCCCTGCAGAGAGCAGCTTCAGCTGGGTCCTTAGGGGAGCTCTGGCTTAAGTTCCAGCTCCCACTGGAAGCAAAGGGGCTGGGCTTGCAGATTTGGCACCTGTTAGTCATTTGGTAAAAGGCACTGCCAGGATCAGAGATAGGGGAGCAAACTCTCCTGGGTTTCTGGCTGCCTTCTCCTTGGGGACAAAGCCCCAGCCAGAGGGCAGTTTGCAGGTGTTGGCAGTTGAAGGCAAAAGTGCACTGATGCTGGGGTGGGGCCCACTGAGAGTACAGGTCATCCAAAGAAACCCGAGCAGAGCGCTGCAGGGGCTGCTACATGAGGGGGTTAGAAAACACGCGTAAAAGTACTTTGTAAACCATAAGGTGGTGGGCGTGTGCTGGTTATTATGTTAGGACTCCCCCAGATTATAATTACATAGGACTACATTAGGGCTGACCGCTACTCGACTGTTATTTTTTTTTTAAAGAAGCATTCTAGGGTATCAGAATAGCTAGAAGGAAACAACTGAAATGGTGGCACTGTGACCCATAACATTCTTTTGAAATCTGCTCTATAGCTACTCGTTAAATTGTACTTTGAAAGTTATCATCTTTCTGTATACATGTCATATATCACAATAAGGAAATAACTGAAATTGTGGAACTGTAACCCACAACATTCTTTGAAATGTGCTACTTCTTAAATCATACTTTGAAAGTTATTACTGTTCTGTGTATATGTTAAATTTCACAATAAAAATGTATTTAAAAAAAATAAGGCATTAGCTATGTTCTGGTTCTTTGGAGGCAGTACCCAAAGGGGTGCAAGTCACACAGGCTGAACCAGGGTCAGGCCCTAGGTTCTGGGGCTTATTGGTGGGCAGTCCCTGGGGCCAGCAGGGCCAAAGGAAGCAGAAAACAAGACCAAGGCTGGTGACAGTGTGTCAAGCCCCCAAAGCTACCATGTGGCAAGCTTCCAGGGGTGACAGGAGCTGAGCAAGAACAGGGGCAGGCTGAGGTGACAGGAGGGTAAGAAAGCTGGGATGGCTGATGGTGAAGAGAGCGTGGCCTGGGGCCCCCTCACCTTGGGAGTGGGCAAATCCCATGTGGGTTAGACGTCAGAGTGAGCTGAGGGAATATCGGTCTTGATTCTCTGTTGCAAGGGGCAGAAACCCAATTCAAACTGGTTCGAACATAAGGGAATTTATTACCTCACATGGCTGACAGTTCCACAGGTAAGCCTTCAGGTGTGGCTTGATCCAGGTGTCTGGTCAGACTCATCAGGAGCCCATCTCTTTCTTTCCATCTCTGGGCTCTGCTTCCTCTGTGCGGTTCCACCCTCAAGTGACTCTCCCCTGGTAGTGATGAGATGGCAGCTGGCTGCTGCAGGCTCACCTCCTCAGGAAGAGACTCTACCCGATACTCCCTAAGTCAGGGCATCTCTTTTACTGGCACCCGGCTGTGCAGTCATCCCTGACTCAGTCACTGGGGCCAGGGGTATGGGCTGTCACATATCACTGTGGTGAGGGGGCTTTCAGGGCACTGACCTGAGGGGGCACATAGGCCGAGGCAGGGGGTGGCTCCCCAAAAGAGGATGGGGTGCTAGCCCAAAAGGAGGGACAACAAATGCTGGGTGGTCCAAGACCAATACACATCGACCTCAGAGCCCAGCCACAAAGCCTGGCTTCTTGGGGAGCAAGACCCCACGGGGCACACGCAGGAGCTCCCCCTCCTCCTAGAATAAAGGCCCCCGAGGCACAAAGCCCACCCTGGCCTGCACCCCAGTGCCTGCAGAGACTCTCTGTCCCAGGGAGCCAGTTGCCAAGCTCCAATCCCGATCCTGGAGCTGGCCCGAGCAGAACTTCCCAGTGGACGGTGAGTGCCGTGGGCAGCAATGGGGCCATTTCCTGCCTCTCTCCGGTGCCCAACTCTGACGGAGACTTGATGAATGCTTGTTGAATGGGCGAACCCATGAAAGAGAAGTGCTGTTTTCAAAGTCACTTCCGGGATGGGACAACAGTTCACAGGAAATGGGCGCAGCTCTCTTCCCCGCCCAGCTCCCGGGGTGGCCTGGGCCCGTTAGCTCATGTCCCTGAGCCCCCACCACCTCCCCTGCCGCCTGGCTCATCTCCCTGCCTCCACACCTGCCTCCCTACAGTCTGTCCTCCATACTGTCACTGGGGAGTCCTTTATGAAAGGAACCCTCCAAAGGACCGTCCATCACACCTAGAACAGAAGCCAAACGCCCTTCGGGATCTGACCGCGGAACCTCAGGATGGCGTCTCGGGCCTCCGTTTCCTTCCTGGACTGCGCGAGGCAGGCTCCCTCTCACGGCCGCCGTACATGCTGTTCCCTCTACCTGGAATGCTTGGCCCCCACACAGCCACATCCAGGGGCCAGTGTCCCCCACCCTCTCCAAAATAGCATCCCGTCACTCTCTAGCCCCACTCCGCACTTCGTTTTTCTCCTTGGCGCTCATCCCCATTTGAGGTGTATCACTTGACCATTTGTTTATTCGTGTCTTGGCAGCATCGGAGGGCTGGGGGCTTCACTGTGTTCACCGATGTGTCCTCGGTGCCTAGAATCAAGCCTGGCACACAGTAAGCGCTTGAGTTTTACTCATTGAATGAACAAGCACACTTGTTTGCTTTATAAAAAAACTTGAGACTCCACTCCCTGCAAGCCTCTACCCTGGGGTGCGAGCCTGGTTAGGACGCCCTTCTCTGGGCTCACTCCCTCTCCCCTCTGCCCTGTCCCACTGTCATTGCACTGACACCTGTTATCTTCAGCTGATTATTTGCTCCCCCTGCCCCAGACCAAGAACAGGGGGCTGCCCTGCTCCCCACGCATCTCAGAGCCCAGCCCGGGCACATGCTGTGGGAGGGGCCTGGCAGCTGTTGGTTGGGAAGAGCCTGTCCAGGATCGGCAAGTGCCCTGCAAGCCCTGAGGGCCACAGCGGCGCCTGGGCCGGTTGCCATGGCAGGTGCTGTTATTTGTGTGGTTTGCAGAAGAGGCCCCAGCAGGCTGCGCTGTGCACACATTAGTCACAGGCCATCCGCTGCCTGGGAAGGTGACCCCTGCAGGGAGCAGGGCAACCAGGGGCTGGGTGAGGGGCGAACCACCCGGGGTGGCTGGGCAGGCTTTGGAGACTATGGGCTGCCAAGTGACCACAGCGCCAGAGGGCCCTTTGCGATCCTAGCAGCAGGACCCCCTGCCCCTTCCCCTCCCCCTCCCCTTTCCCCTGCCCTACGCTCACAGCCACAGACAGGTGCCATGTCCACCGGGCATCAAAGGTAGGCCACATTTTCCATCCCACCTCCTTTTTTAACACAATTTTATTGAGATACATTTACATAACAATCATTCGAAGTGTACAATCAGTTGTTGATAGTATTGTCATATAGTTGTGCATTCATCACCACAGTCAAACTTTGAACATTTTCATTAATCCAAAAAATAAAATTAACACTAAAAAAGAATATCCAAAATATCCCATTCCCCTCCTCCCCTCCTTGTTCATTTACTTTTTTTAAAATAGTTTAATTGAGATATATTCATACACCCTACTGTCATCCACAGTGTACAATCAATGATTCACAGCACCATCATACAATTGTGCGTTCATCACCAGAATCAATTTTTGAAACTTTTCCTTATTCCAAAATAAAAATAAAAGCAAAAAAGAACACCCAAAACTTTCCATCCCCTCCATCCCACTCTGTTCTTCATCCAATTTTTGTCCCCATTTTCCCACTCATCTGTCCATTCGATGGATAATGGGAGTGTGAGCCACAAGGTTTACACAAACACACAGTCACACTGTGCAAGCTACAGAGTTATATAACCGTCTTCAAGAATCAAGGTGACTGGGTTGCAGTTTGACAGCTTCAGGTATTTCCCTCTAGTCATTCTAACATACTAAAGACTAAAAGGTGATCTACATAGCACATAAGAATACCCTCCAGAGTGACCTCTCGACTCCATTTGAACTCTCTCAGCCACTGGAACCCTATTTTGCCTCATCTCTCTTCCCCATTTTGGTCAAGAAGATCCTCTCAATCCCACAGTGCTGGGACCAGGCTCATCTCCAGGAGTCATTTCCCACGTTGCCGGGGGACTTATACCCCCGGGTGTCACGTCCCATGTAGGGGGACCACCTCCTCTTGTTTATTTATTTACTCACTTATGTGGTGGTATCAACCTGGTGCCACCCAGAGCCATCGTGGGCTGTGCATTGTGGGGGGGGGGCACAGCTAGTGGGGTGCAGGTTTGTCCGAGGAGAGGGGGGCACCCCCCATAGACTCAGCGTGACGGGCTCCTGTGCAGTAGTGAACACTCTCATCTCCCTACAGGCCCGACATGATAGACTGACATTCTGTTCCAGGAAAAGCATTTCGTACCATTAAAATATCATGATTGTTTGGGACAGCAAATAGACTGCAAACACAGGTATTTCTAAACCACATCTGTAAAATCAAACAGTATAACCGCTAGTGGGGAGGGTTGGTGTGCAAAGCAGGGGGCATTTTTGGTGTGTAGTTTCTTGATATATAACACTAACTTAGCAGCATTAGCATTGGAAGCCTTCTTTCCTTGCAGGGAGCATTCCTCATCTCAGAACGATGGCTATTGTTCTTGAGGATGTCACTCACGGGACCACGTGAATGCTCTGCCATCCTTGCACACATGAGGGGAAGGAAGACGCAGTGTCGTTGGCCCAAGCAGGTGGCAGGTGGAGGCACCACTGACTGAGCCAGGGAAGAGGGCTGGAGAGGTGGGTTTGCGAGCAAAATCAGCAAGCAGTCACTTCCCAGCTTCCTGGTTGCCTCCCTGCTCCAGACACTGCTCCCCCTCCACGCTGGCACCAGCCCTGCTGGGGTACAGTTGCTGGCCACCCCTTCAAGCCGGCTTTATCCCACCTAATCGGCCTTCTCCCAGCTACCACTTTGACCTCCAGGCTCCGGCCTGGTCTCCCCAATCCCCACGGACTCCCCAATGCTATACCTGCTTTTCCAGATTCTATGCAAGGATGAGTCTTGCCTCCTCCAGGCAGCCCTCAGTGATCTATTTTTTTTTCTTAACTGAGGATCCCCAGGCAGCACTTGACATTGTTGAACACCTTCTTTCTCTTGGCTCTCTCCCTCCCTTGGCTCACTTACCTGCCGGGCAGTTGGCAGGCTGTGGGCTGGGACAGAGGGGAGGCCAGGCCTCCAGTTCCTCCACACTCAGCAGGCTGGCCTTGGCTTCTCAGGGTTCCAAAGTCAACAAGAGACGAGGCTGCAAAACGTCTTGAGGCCCAAGCCCAGGGCTGGCCCAGCATCATCCCCGCCAGACCCTACTGGTCAATGCCCCCTGCAAGGTCTGCCCGCGGTTCAGTTGTTGGGGAAACGGACTCCACCTCTGGATGGGAGGGGCTGCAAAGTCACATCTCAAAGGGCGCTTGCCTGGAGGAACGGGAGAATGTTCTGGCCACGTCCGCACCTCCCCCAAGCAGTTAGCATTGAGCGCCCCAGTAGCCTCCTTGAGGGAGAGGCCCGCGTGGTGTGGGGTGGAGTGTGTCGATGCACCTTTCTCCCCATCCCTGGTGCTCTTCATGACAAGGGTGGCCGGGCCGGCTTTGTGGGCACGTCACCATGCAGATGCACGGTGCCCCCCACTTAAAAGGGCCCCACACTTGCTTTACTGCCCTGCTGCCGCCATCTTGAAATTCTTACTTTTTGTACAAGGGCCCAACGTTTTCATTTCACGTTGGGTCCTGGTGGCAGGGGTCTGCCCGATCCCAAAATGACCCCTCTTCTGGCAACCCTGAAGACATCAGAGTCACCCTGCCTTGAGGAGGGCTTCGAAGAGGGTGGACCCCATCCAAGGGGAGGGGGCACCTCTGCAGCCCAAGGCTTCTTGCTCACAAAGCCCTTGGCCCTCGACATGACCCCGTCACAGAGCTAGACCCCTCCTGCCTTTTAGGATGAGCGGCCCTAAGGTGGGGCCCCAAGCTTTGGGGTGAGGCTCCCACCAGCTCACAACTATTGCCTAAGCCGCCAATCCAACCCCCATCCCGTTCCCGCCTCTGTGGGGTCGTGGCCACCACCCTGGACTTCCTTTGGGGCCTGACAAGGACTCTTCAAAAGGGACCCAGGGGTAGAACTCACCCCTCGGCACCCCTCATTTAAACAAGCAACACCTGACGGTGACATTATTGGTGTCTGTCTCCCCCTCAGAAATGCCACCACATCCCTGTTCCTAGCTTCCAGCACAGGAGGTGCTCGGCAGACGTGGAGGCAGAATCTTAGGGCCGTGAGAATGGACTCTGGAGCTGATTCTGGGTTCCAGGCCTTGTTCTGCCACTCACCAGCCTCAGAGGCTGGGGCGGGAAACCTCTCCAGGCCTCAGTTTCCTCCTCTGTGAAGTTGGGATAATATTGGTGTCAACTCCATACAGCTGTCGTGGGATCCAGTGACTGAATCTACATGCGAAGAGCACGGAGAGCACCGGGCACCTTGTGAGTGCTCTAATGAGCGAGTGCCCCACACCACAGCTGCATCTGCGAGGGTCTCTGCACAGCGCTGGAACTGACAGGGCTCCTCTTCCAAGTGCCGTTTGCTCACATGCTGAGTATCTGTTGGGTGTTTACCATGAGCTGGGCGCTGGGGCTGGTGCTGGGAAAAAAAGTTACAAAAGGGAAATGGTTTGCTCTCAGGTGGCTCAGAGTATGGTGGGAGAAAACCGGGAAAGAAATGTGGCTCCTGTGATGTGTCAGATGGACAGTGGAGAAGGCTTGGTGGGGCACGGGGGAGAGGGGGTCCACCCAGCCTGGTACAGGAGGGGTCCACCCCCCGGGTGGGCAGAGGGGCACCAGGACGGAGAGGACACTGGAGCTGAGCCTTTGGAAGGCAAGGAGAGCATATCCTTTATATAAAGCACAGACTGGTATCAGACGCTTAAAGTTTTTTTTTTTTAATTATCATAATAGAAAATGACAGCTACAACAATGCAACAAAAAGAAGGTTTCACAGCCACATTTTTACATCCTTTAAGCTTAATACTTTTCATCAAAAGAGCACATGGAAATCCTACATTGAGAAGCAGCCTTTCCGCTGTAGTAAAAGTTAGTAATCTTATAGAGAAACTGGGGGCTTGCATAGCAAAAGACTACAAGAATAGTCAAAATGTCTTTTTATTAAGTAAATGACTTATGTGTACAAGTTGATTATGAAAACATTAGAAAGACACAGAAACAATTCCGATTTTCTCAGCATGAAGAACTGGCATCTGAACGGCGGCTTGTTACAAGAATAAGGTTTCTGTAAAACTTTAGTTGCAATAGTATAAAGAGGACTACTATACCTTCAACTGGGGAAAACAAGGGTGGGACACGTGGACAAGGGTCAGAAATAAGAGAAGACCTAGATAATCCCAAAAGCTGTGAGCCAGCCCTCGCCACCCCCCCATCTGCTTCCTAAGTTTTTCCCCAAGAGGGGCTTCTCAGAGGCCCTGGAGAGGGGCCAGGTCCCAGAAAGTTCAAGAGGGAAAAAGCTACTATGGGGACAGGTTCAGCCCCTCCACCATCCACCAGCAGCCACTGGGGCTGCTCAGCTGCGTGGAGGATGGGTTCAGGCTGGAATGGGGGCTCAGGATTTCCCCAAGAGCCAGTGGCACATAAATCCCCTGCGAAAGTGTCTTAGCCAATTGCCAGAATTTATTGCCAAAGCAGAAAGGGTCTGAAACCTCCTCTTGGGGAGGTGGGAAGTCAGCCTGAAAAAAGAACCCGGAAGCAGGTGATGAGAGCTGTCAATGGCAGGATGGAGAGGTCCAGGCTGTCACCAGAGACGGGGAGACCCGTCCTCGCTGCCCCCTGGTCCCGGGGGGCCTGCCCGACCCCTGCGAGGGAGAGCATCCAGGCCGTTCTCTGCTCTAATTTTCTATCTTGATGGAACATTTGTTTTTTGCATTGACTCGGAACAAGTGACACAGACTTATATTCCAAAATTTATGTCAGTAATTTCACATAGTTTTGACCATTCCATCACACTTCCGATAGTCACCGTTTCTCCTTTCCGAGCAGTTGGGGGTTGGGGCGCACGGCGGGCGTCACCCACGGCTGCACCAGGACTGGAGGACACTCTCCCTCTAGGGGAGCCTTTTGTCTCCTTAAATCCATGGCCTGGGTTGTTTCGGCCCCTGCCAGCCCCGAAAGGGCAGTAAACGCTCACACTTCAGTGCCAGGAACAACTTTCTGGAAGTATTTTGACACTGCTGTAATTCTGATGACCTGGGTTTCCTGGAGCGGCTCATTTCTCTGCTTGGGGATTAGAGCCTCTCCTTCTGGGCTCTCAGGACTCAGAGCACCCTCCCTCTCCTCCGTGCCCCTCACTGAGTGGCCGTGATGGGGGGCCAGGGAGGACCGGGTCAGGACAGTTAACATGCAACCTCCGGGCCATGCTGGCTCTCCTGGGTCCCCCGAGCCTTGGGTCTCCCCTACTGTAGCTCAGCCCACTCCTGGGAGGTCCTCTGGCGATGGCAAGGGGGCATCTGCCGGGACTTGGCGAGGGGGCTGGCAGGCAGAGGACACGACCCCATCCCAGGGCGGGAGCTGGTCATCCAGGGTAGTCCCTGACGACTGTGTGGCCAGAAGATGGGGCCCTGGGCCAGGTGTCCAGGGCTTGTCCCTCTCCACTCATCAACGGTGTGGCCTCAGCTACTTTCCCTGGAAACTGATGGTCATATTGGATGCTCTCCAAGGCCTCTACTGCTGTGAGGTTCTGAGACGGATGGACACGTGTGGCTGCCCGTTCCTACTTGACTGCCTGTTCCTACTTGACAACCATGCCATGGAGGGGAGATGACTTTTTTGGGGCTCACACTTGCATTAGACCCTCTGGCTTCAGGCTCTGCAGGATAGTTCAACCCCAGCCTCAGAGGCACCATCCAGGGGGGCTTCTTATAGAGGACATGGCAGCAGGAGAGCTGACAGAGGGGTCTGAACAGAACACTGCTTGGCTACGGCCCCGGACACACCGCCGAGCCTCAGTTTCTCAACACAAAAATGGGGAGAATAACGTAGGTTCTGCTCTGCACCCTCACCCCTGCCCCTGGGGCTGTTTAGAGAATTAAATAAGCTACAAAAAAAGAGCACTCAGCACCAGGAAGATGCTCAGTGAACAGCAGTGTCAGGGGGTGTAATTATTAATAATATTACAGAAGGACACCACCGCCGCGTGCTGCAGACGAGCGGCAGCCGGGCAGATGACAGACGCCACCAGGGGACCTGACCCAGGCTGAAGGCTGGCCGAAATCCAGGCCTTCCATTTGCAGCGGCACTAAGTGGTAATAGCTTGTCCTCCCCCGCCTTGTCCCTGGGATCCCGGGGGATTCGGGAAAGATGTGGTCTCTCTCCGGGGCCGAGGGGCATCTCACCTGACCTTGGTTTCACGGAAAAGGAAGGGAAAGCCTTGCCTCCGAGGGAAGGGACAGGCTGTAGTGACCACCCTGCTCAGGACCCCACAGTGGGCAGGAATCCCTTGAGTGGAGAGCATCCCACACGCAGAGGGAGATAAACACGGGGGTGTGGTGGGGGTGGGGAGGGAGGTGGGCACCTATGGCAGGCCTGCAGGGGCAAGCTCAGGGAACATTCTAGCAAATGTAGGGCTCCTTCTCCGAGGAGCAATGGCTGAAGAGGTGAGACTTCTCCTTCCTCCACACACACTCATCAAATCAAGGGGGGCTTTGGCCCACCCCCCCGCCCAGGGAGAAGCCAGAAGGGGGGCCCCAGGCTCCCCCAGCTCCGGACTGCCTCGGGGCTCCAGGAAAAGCCTGCGCCCAGGCTGAGGCCCAACCTGCAAAATGGGGCATCCTGCGACTCTGACTCAGCAGTTCTGGCTGCATCAAGCCTACTCCACGTGAGGACCCCTCCACTGGGCTCTCCAGTCTTGGCCGGGGGTCCCCCCTCTGCATGTATCCTGAGAAGGCAGGTCTCTGGGAATTTCCCTGGAGCCTTACAAGGAAACTCATGCTGAACCTTAAGCAGGGCAGGCAGGCATCAGGGAACCCCCCCACCGAGGCCTGGGCAGAGAGAGGGACTGGGCAGCGAATGAGTGGGCTTTATCCTGGGGGTGGTCAGGGGCTTCCACAGTGGACGCCAGAGCTCGTCCAGACTCTGCAGGCCCGGGGTATGGGTTAAATGTGCCCTGGAGGTGGCATCCAGCCCCCGAAGGCAGCATGGTGTCACAGAAAGCCTGCTTTAGACCAGCAGGCTACCAGGTTCAAATCGCTGCTCGGCCACTCTCATGCTGTGTAGCCTGAGGCAAGTTGCTTCACCTCTCTGAGCCTCTGGTTCCTCATCTGTCTATCAGATCGATGGATGCTGTAAGGTAATCGTAAGGAGGATTAAATAAGTGTACATGACTCTAATCTAGCACAGCGCCTGGCACACAATACTTCAAGAATTAAGTTTTTCTTCTCTAACAACTAAGACTGAACCCCGAGCTGAGCAGGAGGGAAAGTGCAGCTCACACCCCCCAGGCTGGAAATCTATTATTTACTCCGTAATTAGACAACAAAATGCACATCTACTTTCACTGTTATCTGAGTGATGGTGGCAAAAAATCAGATAAGAGACTACAAGCAATTCAGCTCAAAGGACCCTGAGTAAGTTACTGCAATCTGTACAATGGAAAGTTCCAGAAAGATGGTTCCTAAAGCCTCTGCCCATCTATGAATCTGCCACTAAAGAGGGAGAGACCTGAAAGTTGAATTTAACTGACATTTATGTTGGGAAAAAACAAGTTCATGGGGGTGACCTCTGAGGCCAGAAGTACCCGGGGGCCCACCCTGCCTGCAGGGCTGCTCTAGGGTGCAGGAGTCTCCTCCTCAGTGATGGAGGCCTTTCTTCTCCTCTCCTTGTCTCTCCTCCCTCCAGCCGGGCTAACACAGAACCCGCTCTCCCACCGCCATTCCACGGACTGGTTAGAGAACAGGGAGCAGTCACCCCACCTTCACCAGGCTGGGGGGCTCCCCTGGGGTGTGAGGCTGGAAGGTGAAGAGTCAGAGGGCATCTGGGCTGGGGCGGCCCCCGCGAGGTCACCAGGCATCCGCTGGCCACCTGCCCTGGCCCTGGCCGCCCTCCTTGGACTCTCTCAGGGAGGAACCCAGGGCAGACCCTGCTCACCGAGGGCAGAGCTCCCGGGAGAAGCAGCCAGGGCGAGAACCCCAGGGCCAGGACGCACGCCCCAGCTGCCCGACCACCCCACCTCGGGGTCGGCCTGGCTGAAGGCAGGGGTCTGGCAACAATTCCAGACGGAGACCCTCGCTGCAAAGGTCAGGGAGGCTCTCTGCGCCTGTGACCGCTGCCTGAGGCTGCCTGGCTGCAGTGACGGACGTGGTCCTCGGGAGCTGGCGGCTGTCCGCAGGCCCCGTCTGGAGGCTCGACTGGCAATCGTGCCAGACGCCATGGCCACCTCCGGACAGTTAGCATGTTCCCTGCCTGTCACCGAGAATGCTCATTTCTCCTGAGACCACAGTGGCAAACCCAACCTTACTGCAATTGTCCCCAAGCACACACAAGCTCTTATTGGCCATTTCTCAATCACAGAGGATGAATTTATGTCATTTATTTTCTTTCCTACTGCGTAGGGAGAAAGCAGAGAGAAAGGCCCACCAGGGCTGGGGGCAAGTGAGACCCTTTCTGGGCCCCTTCCCACACTCTGTGTTCACAGGGGAGGGGGCAGGCTGTGCTGTGGCCATGACTTTCCCTAAGGGAAGGAAGAAAAACAGCTCTTTCCAATCCTGCACAGCCCCTCCTGCTCTGATCTTTACTTGGGAGCTTCCTCCATTGCCAGGAATTTTGAAGAGTTTAAGGAAACAGACTCAGGCAGAAGCACCTTCTCACCTGCAAGAGGGAGCACAGGATCCACACTGGGTTTAAGACACAGGCATGTGAAAGACCTGGCCACCTTGCCCTCAGCTTCAGGACCCCCTGGATGTTCTCTGAGGGTGGGCTCTCCTTCCGACCAGGAGTGTGTGTGGTAGACTGAGAGCACTGAGCCAAGAGCTGGGAGGCCTCCTTTCTGCCGACTCCGCCATCAGCTAGCCCTGGGGCTCATCAGCTCCCCCCATCACATCTGTCAAATTTTAGGTAGAGCCCAGTCTTACTCTCTCTAAAATTCCACAATTTTCCACATTTTCAGAGAAGAAAGAACATCTTCACTTTGGCAGCCTGAGAAGTTAACTGCCTGGCAGATCTAAATTTTAAACACATTCTCTCCTCTTCTTAAAAAAGAGAAAGTCCATCCAGCAGATAAAAACCCCCATCCCTACCACCAACCCCCACCACGTGCCAGTAATTCCCCCATCCCTGGGTTTCCTGATGTGCTTGGCTCTTGGAAAGGGCCAGAGATGACATCTCCAAGTCAAACTGGGAACGTTCTAGGGGCTTTCAAGTGACGGCCACCACCATTCCAAGGGGCTGAATGGAAAACCAAGACTGGATTGGGAACGCTAAAGGTCCAAGGGCCACTCTTGCCCTGGGGCCCCACCCACCAGGTCTGATAAGTTTGCATTAAGACAAGACACATGAGGAATGCTTTACTGCCCGCGGGAGGTCACCAAGCCACGTCCATCTTTAAACATAACTGGCTGTTCCACCTGGTTTCATGTTCCTGGAATGCAGTTTCAAGAGCTGCCTGCTCTGCTCCGGGAAGGTCTTGCCCCGCCATGCCTTGGGGAGCTGGAAACCCATGCTCCCTTGTTTTCAGAATCAGCTTGACCACAGATTAATGCGGATACTGGAAACTCGGGCTGCTTGGAGAAACTGTAGAAGCACGGTCACTGCAGGTGGACAGAACATGCGTGTGGTTGCAACCTTCGGCCCTGGAATCCCAGTGCAGGATGCCGGCCGTGCCGTCCCCTCAGAAGGTGAAGGCGTACACCACCCCCACCACCACGATGTTGCCCAGCGTCGCTATGATGGCGATCCACAACAGCACGGCGTCGTGGGAGGAGCGCGGGGGCTCCTCGGCCGGGCCCTGGCCGCTGGAGGCCGCGTGGACGCTGGCAGAGGAGTTAAACAGGGTGTACTCGGCACCAAAATCCTCGCTGGGCGAGTCCATGAATGCTCCTCCCATCATGGGCAGCTAGAAGGAAAGGAGAGGGCAGTGAGTGGGGACCAGGATGCGGCCCGAGAGGAGGGAACGCTGCCGGGCAGGCCACGCAACACGACATCGGCCACGAGGGGCAGCAAAATAAAAAGGCTTTCTTTTTTTTTGTTTACAATTTATATGTATGTTTTAATCTATGAAATGAATATGTGCAGCATTCATTGAGGAAGCAAGCTTACCCTCCACTTCACAGCGGAATGCGCTAAGGTGCGGAGGGGTCTGGCAGCTCACGACAGTGGGCGACTCATGGGGCTGACGGGCCCACCACCTCCGCTGCCCCCCCCAGCCCCAGGAGCAATAGGAAGCAAGATGCCCTCTTTCCCCCTTCAGCTTTTAGCACGCCAAGCCCAGAACTTAAGAAAATAAAGAAGAGGATTAAAAAAAAATGAAAATCTTAATCCTACCACCATGAGAAAATCACTGTTAACATTTTGATATTTTCCTTTCCAGTTTTTTTCTCTGCCTGTGTGTGTGTACGTGCATGTGGGTGTGTATAAGTGAGAGAGAGAGTACGTGCAAAGACGGGCTCTGCATCATGAAAACATCCATCAAAATACTTTTTCAACGGTTGTATAATATTCTATTGTAAATACATGCCATAATTTAACCATTCCCCTAGGGTTGGATATTTAGGTATTTCCATTTTCCCCTATTATAAATAATACACTGGTACACAACCTTGTACATCCATTTGAACAAACATACATCCATGTACATGGATTTTTATTTATTAGGGTAGACTCCCAGATACAGAATTTCTGAGTCAAGGGGGATGAACTTTTTCAAGCTCCTGGTGAAGAGCTTGAAAAAGACAAAGTCCCCAGAAGAGTGACTCCAGTTCCCAATGTCTGAGCCACACCTGGGGGAATGTTGGCATCCCAAGGGTCAGAACATCCCATTTCTGTTTCCAAAGGCTCCCTGCAGCCGAGACTCCTAGCTGGAGGATGGGGATGGGGGGTGATGCAGCCATGAAGAGGGACGGACGTCCAGCTGTCGCAGGCCCTTCTGCTCCCTCCCCAGGGGCTGAACATGGGATGTGTGCTAAGAACCAGGGCTGGCTCTGGTCCCTATCAGGCCCAAAATACATGTCCGTTTTTAATAGTACCTAAATGAATGGACACTAAACAGTCAAGCCTTCCTTTATGAACATTTATCAAACAACAACAGGGATACCAGATACTATACATGGAGCTCCCGCCATGGTCAGGGAATGGCTAGAGCGTTACTCTCATTTCTACCGCTGTGCCCCCACTTTACAGATGGGTAGACAAAGGTCAATGCCACTATGTGGGATACTGATTACGTGCTTCAACTTGGCGGGCCTGGGCTGGGGGACCTGATCAGCCCCTGGGGAGGGTGGTGGGCACGGGCGACAGCGCCCTCCACAGCCCCCCAGGCCTGGGAAAGTGAGGCCGGAGGCAGGCCCCATTTCCTCACCCAAAATACAACCGCTAGGGGAGGCTTGCCGGAGGGAACCGCCTTTTCCCCACCCCCGTATCTTGCTCGCACACCCCCCGTTGCCAGAGCAACTCCCGCCACCACCAGTGAGCATACACTGTTGCCAGACACCGTTGCCAGAGCAACTCCCGCCCCTTTTCAAACAACCTCCACACCCTCTTAGAACCAATCCTAACCTCCGCACCCTCTCAGAACCAATCCTAGCCTTTCTCCCCTCAGCATTACCATTTAAGGCTCTTACACCCCCACTTCGACCCCGCCCTTCTTACCAGCCTATATAACCTGTGCTCACCCCTGAATAAAGCCCCTTTTGTTTTACCCCCTCTGGAGGAAGAGTGTCTTTCCTTTCCTTTCTCGCCACCCTCCACACCTTGCACGCCACCGCCGGGGACCTGGCCAAGTCCCCCGCCTCGCCTTCACCTCTGGGAAAGAGCCCCCGCCGCCGGTACCCTCCGAGCAACGCCGAGAGCTGAGGGTTCAGCAACCGGCCGCTCCCCCCCCCCACCGAAGCAGTAGACGCGACCGCACCACTATGCTAATCTGCGATGCGGTCAGAGCTGGGAGACTGGAGGGTCTCCACGTGGCTTCTTCCTGCTCGGCCCATGGCCCACTGCCCCCTGACTCCAAGCCCCGGAGAGGGGAAGGCCACGGGCCTCATGGAGTCACACTCCAGGGGGACGATGGCAGGTCGCACGGGGGTCACAGGAGCAGGGCAAAGGGCCACTTCATCCATCCACTCATCTGCCGAAGACATGCTCGGCACGGATCGTTAGGTGCTGCGGCTCTAGAATCTGTGGACCCAGTGGTGAGCAAACCAGACAAGGCCCCTGTGTTGACAGCATCAACACTCAAGTTACTGATGATGGCAAGGAAGGAGGAAAAGGGGCAGGAGGGAGGGAGGAGGAAGGAAAAGGGAGGGAGGAAGGGAAGAGGAAAGAAAGAGGATGGAAGGAGGGAAGGAGACAAGAGGGATGTAGGGAGGAGGGAGGAAGGAAAAGGGGAGGGAAGAGGAGGAGGAATGAAGGAAGAACGAGGGAATAAAAAAGGAGAAACAGCAGATTATCAGAGGGGAATCAGAATCACTCAGAGGATCAGCACAGGGAGAATTAGCGGTGGGTGGCTCCTTTCGGCTGGCTGGTGTGGGAAGGCGTCTCTGACGAGGAGCTCTAGGTAAGAAGGAAACAGCCAGGTAAAGACCAGAGTGGGAGAGCATCCCTGGCAGAAGGAATGGAACTGGCTGGGACAGGGCAGGGGTCGGGGTCAGGGGTTTAGCAACTGGAAGGAGCCCCTAGGTCGTTATCTGTCAGGGGCAGCTCATGTCCTGTTTCTAGATCCGGTGCTACTGGTTACATGGGTGCGTTTACTTTGTGAAAATTCACTGAGCTGTAATTTATAATATATATTTTTCATATGTATACCAATAGTTTAAATTAATAACATCCTATGTATGTTGTTTTAATATATTAGTCAATATAATAACTATAAATGAGAACATAGTAACAATAAATATGATACTAGAAGTACAATTAAACACTTACATGAAAGAACTGTGACCTTGTTTGGCCCCCAAGCTGCTAGCGCAGGTGCAGGTGCGATGGGTTAGAGACGCACGGGACTCCGCCCGGCCCTGGACAGGGGAGGAGGAGCCGCAGCGGGGCGGGGGAGGGCTCCGACCACAGGCCAGGTGTGTGTGTGGGGGGGGGGCAGACAGGCAGAGTGCACGGGGCTCGCCTGAGGCCCACACAGAGATTTGTTCCCATGCCTCACGTTTCTACAGAAGGGCAGGACTCTCCCCTCAGCCTCCAGGAGGGAGAGGTCTGGGGGCCACTCCAGGGGATGCCGGGCGGAGGAACGGGGCTTGCCTGCCTCGGCCCCTCCCCTCCTCTCAGACGGGAACCCGCCTGCCCCCAGGACCCCAGCACCCCAGTCAGAATGGGTGTTAACTAGTCAGAGAGGTGGGACGGGCATGACAGGACAGACACTCAGAAACGGCAGGAACCAAAGACACTCACGTCCTCCCAGTTTCTTGCGACATTGTTACAAGAAATTAAAGGAGGATTCCCCAGCTCAAAGCCACCTGGGAAGGCCCATGAAACAAGAGGCTTCTCTCTCTGCAGGCTGTAGGCACCTCCCCCCACCTGCCGCCCCACCCCAGCTCCCACAGTGGGAGGCTGATCGCCCCAGTTTGGAGGAGGTGACAGAGGATCCACAGGTAGAGTGACTGAGTCTTTCACAATTCTAAGATCACTAATAACAAGTCAATAATGTGTAACCCTGGACAGTTTGTAAAACGCTGATGCCTTTGTTTTACAAACAAGGGAAGTAGCCTGTCGAGGTAGAGAACTTACTAAATTAGTGACAGAGTGAGCTGGAATGAAGCTCAGGTGTGAAATCCCCCAGCCCCAACCCCCCCGACACACATTCAAGCTCACACTCAATTTCTCTGCCAGGTAATGATACTCCGGAACAACATCCTTGAGCCAATGATCCACGAGAGCCTGGCCTTTCATTCATCTGTCTCGTCACAGAAAATTCTACATTCAACTCTCACTGGCTTCCTAACACCATTCTACCCACTCAAAACCCAAAAAAGTCAAAGAGGCACACAAACACCTTGGGCCTGTAACAGAGACGAGGCCACTGTCCACCATCCCGGTTTCCCAGGGCTGCCAAAAGGAAGTAGCCAAAACCAGGTGGCCTGAAACCGACATTTATCAGTCCCCAGCCTGGAGCCAGACGTCCAGATTGCAGGGGTGGCAAAGTCGGGCTCCTCTGGAGGTACAGGCTCTGGCGGGGGCCAGCAGGAGGTGACGCTCCCAGCTGTGGCATAACCCGACTTCTGCCTCCATCGCTGGCTGTCCCTCTGTCTGGGTCCAGATGTCCTCGCCTTGTGAGAACATCAGTCGTATTGGATCAGGGCCACCTGTCCAGTGTGGCCACATCTTAGCCAATAACTTCCAAGGGCCTATTTTCAAAATGGGTCACATTCTCAGCACTAGGACTTGAACGTACCTTTTGGGGGACACCGTTCTACCTGTAACATCTATTGAGGCCACTCCTGGCAGGCGATGATAAAACCCATTAAAGAATACTTATTTGTTGTTCTTACAATTGAGGGCGTCTGGCCAGCCCTCCCAGGCGTGCTGTCCAGTCTTCTCGGCAGAGACAGGTTTGGAAGGCCTGTTCCCGAGCACCTGCAGAGCCAGGCATATGGGAGGGACGCTGCTGTGGAGTCAGCCCAGGCCCGATCAGACCTGACCCAGCCTTGGACTGGCCGCGTGACTTGAACAAGTTACTTTTCGTCTCCAAGCCTCAATTTTCTGGGCAGTAGAATGGTCACAGGAAGGCACAGGGTGCAGGGCTTCCGTGAGGATCTTATGTCTGCTTGAAAAGGGATTATCATGCCACGTGGCCCATCAGAGAGCCCAGTAAAGAAGCCACAAACCACGGCTCCCTTCTTGCCTTCTCTGGCTTGGAGGAGGATGGATGCCAAGAGACATGGAGCCTCCACTTGACCCAGAAGCTTATAATCCAACACAGGGGAAGACCTGGGCTGAGTGTGGTGAGCAAAATGAAAGGATTACAGAGCAAACAGGTGCTGGCTGAAGTTGGGGCAGCAGGGAGAAGGGACAGGGGACTTACAGCTTTGAATGATAGGATTTCAACAGGTAGAAAAGGGAGCCGAGCACAAAGAGGTGGGAACACCAGGCTGAGAAAACATCCAGAATAATGACAAGAAACAGAAAAATGCATGGATTTTTGTGATAATGGGAAACCTCAAGCTCTGTGAGGTGGGGATCTTGTCCAGCTTCTCACGTACTATATCTGCTACAACCAGCAAGAATCTTACCACAGAGTAAATGCCCTGAACATTCACCATTTGGATGGATGGATGGATGGATGGAAGGACGAGTGGATGGATGGGTAGGTGGATGGGTAGGTAGATGGATGGAGGGATGAGTGGATGGATGGGTGGGTGGATGGATGGGTGGGTGGATGGTTAGGTGGATGGGTGGATGGATGGGTAGGTGGATAGGTAGATGGATGGGTGGGTAGATGGATGGGTGGATGGGTGGGTGGATAGGTAGGTAGATGGATGGGTAGGTGGATGGGTGGATGGATGGGTAGGTGGATGGGTGGATGGATGGGTAGGTAGACGGGTGGGTGGACAGATGGTGATGGGGGTGGATGGGTGAAAGGATGGATGGATGGACAGATGGGTGGATAAATAGATTGGTGGATGGATAGGTAGGCAGATGGGCAGATGGTGGCTGGAGCATAAGGCACCCAGCGTGTGAGAGGGGATAAGGCTAGAGAGGTCGGTTGGGACTAGGCTAGGTGAAAGTTAAAGTCCGCTTGGGAATTTGAATTTTAGGAGCCTGAAGAAGAGGTAGCATTTACAGAGAATCAGACAGCATCTATTAATAAATAATACACGGATGGAAATTTCCAACAATGAAGAACTCAGAATAAAGAGAAGAAATGGTCACATCACAGAAATCCCTCTCACATCTCAAAACCACACACACAAAGTGAAGCCAAAATGCAAGCCATGCTGAAAAGAGAAGAAAACATTTCTGGATGTTTACGTCATCTCCAGACGGGAACTGGTTGTTCCAAGCTTCACAGCCATAAACCAGAGTCCAAGAGCCAGGAGTGACCATGCAACTATGACATCAACAATAGGGGCCATCAATTACAGGCAGAACTGGAGCCAATGTAGCAGTCAAGGACTGGTAAGAAACACTAGTCAGAAAAACCAGGAGGGCCAGTGTAGATACTGAGCAGGGCACTCAGGGATGTTTCCTTACCCCACCCCCAAAGCCACCTCTGGGAGTCCTTCTGGGGCCCCTCCAGCAGGATCCTGCAGTCACCTCCTGTCTGTTATCGATGTCAGTGGTCAAGATCATTGCCACTGGGGTTGCAGGTCGTCATTATCGTTGTCATCGAGTGGGCGGCTGTCGCTGCCTGGACCCGCCTGTCTCACACAGCGGTGTCCTTTCAGGATGGGGTCTGTCTGTGCCTTTTTTCGGGGACTCCTGGCCCCATGCCATGGCTTGCTCTGCCCCAGGCTCAACCAGCACTGAACCTCGGTGGAGTCTTTTTAGAGTGTGGCTCTTACAGACTCAACAAGTGGCCACAGACACCCTGCTTCAGCTGAGAAGAGCGACTTCTTGGCATTCGCACCCCTGACACAGCTCTAAGTGCATGGCTCCTTCAGGTCACTTTGGAAGGCTCTCATGTTTTTCCAGATGGTGCTGTAAATCTAGGAGCCTTGGCTTCATGATGCGTAGCTCAGGGGTAACAGCATCTCCTCCCAGCAGTGCTGGGCAGCACCAAAGAGACAACACAAAAGAATAACGACAACAAATGCAGTCGGCTGCTGCACATCTCCTATGGGCCAGGCTTGGTATGTGCAGTTTTCATCCTGACTGATGCCCAGACCAGCACGCTGATGCCTCTTGAATCTCCCTCTTGGCACATCTCTGCTATGACCATCCTAGATTGCTCAGCAGCCTCCTCACTTGCCTCCCGAATCTGCAGCTGGCCTCCCTGCCCTCGCTTTCTGCAACAGCCGCCTGAGGAATTGTTCCAAAATATGAACATGGTCGTGTCCCCACTCCCAATTTAAAAAGTCAGTTTCCCATGGCTCTTAGGATGCCAACCAGCACCCTCGACAGAACACTGCAGGGTGGGGTCCACCCCTGGCTCCAGCTCCACCAGGCCACCAGCCCCTCAGGTACCCGCCTCAGGGCCTTTGCACAAGCTCTGCCCCCTCTTGTCACCAGCTAACGCCTACTCGTTCTTCAGACCTCAGCCCAGTGGTCCTTTCCACCCCAGCCTTGCTGGGCCACGGCCTCTCCGTGCTGGGCCGTCACTAGAGAGGGTTCCTGGAAGCTTCACCGGGTGGGAGCACATCTATTTACTCCTCATCATGGAAGCCCCAGAACCTCACACAGGTCTGGCACACAGGGTGCCGAATAAACATTTGTTGACTGACTGACTGAGTGAATGACAGTGCCTCTCTCCTTGGACACAACTGCTATCCTGACCTCGGCTGGTTCTGATGCCTGACATCTCCCCATTTCCACCTCTCTGGGTTCACAGAGAAGAGATGCTGGGATTCTTCTCCCTCGTGCCGGCCTCCAACATGTCCCTTCTCCAGGCTGCATGGTCAGAATGTCTCCACCTGACCCTCCTAGTGGAAGGTATCTCTCTTGGTTTGCCAGGGCTGCTGTAACAAAACACCACAGGCTTGGCTAAAACTGCAGTAATTTATCATCTCATGGTCCTGGAGGCCAGAAGTCAAAATCAGCCTCACCTAGATCAAGTCAGAGTGTCGGTGGGCCTGGTTCTCCTGGAGGCTATAGGGCAGAATCTGTTTCCTTGCCTCTTCCAGCCTCTAGACGCCACCTGCATTCCTCGGCCCCATCTTCAAAGATGACGGCACAGCATCTTCCACTCCTTCTCCAGCGCTGACCCTTCTGCCTCCCTCTTTCCCTTGTAAGGGTCCTTGTGGTTACACTGGGTCTACCTGGACAATCCAGGACAGTCTTCCCATCTCCAGACCCTGAACGTAATCACACCTGCAAAGTCCCTTTGGCCACATAGGGTGTTTGTTTGCTAAAGCTGCCCGAATGCAAAATACCAGAAATGGACTGGCTTTTCCAATGGGGGTTTATTAGTTCACAGATTTACAGGTCTCAGGTCATGAAAGTGTCCCAGTTAAGGCATCAGTTGGATGATACCATCTCTGAAGAAAGGCTGATGGCATCTAGGGTTACCCTGTTACACGGGAAAGCACGTGGCTGGCATCTGCTGGTCCTTTGCTCCCAGGTTCTGGTTTCAAATTGTCTTTCTCCAAAATGTCTCTGGGCTTCTGTCTCTCTTAGCTTCTCTCTCTCAGCTCCTGTGCATCCGTGCTTGTTCCCCCAGAGCATTTCTCTCCAAGCATCTGGGGGTCCTCTCTTAGCTTCTCCAGGGCAAACTCTGGATTTCATCTCTTACTTTCTCTCCTGGTTCTGGCTTCAATGGCTGTCTCCAAAATGTCTCTGGGTGTTTTCTCCAAGCATCTCTTAAGCTCTTTTCAAAATGTCTCTGCCTTTTATCCTCTCACAGAGGCTCGGCACCCCAGGCAACAGGTTGGGGTTCGATTCTCCTGCCTTCGGAGAGTGGGGGACAAAGTGTAAGAAATACTTGCTATGACTCCTCCCTCATCACATATAGCTGGGCCTCGGGAGCCACTTAACCCCCTTGCCTCAATTCCCTTCCCTGGAAGTCACGAAGAGAATACGGTGAAACTAGTGGGATTACTGCAGGGACTGGATGAGACATATGTGATGAAACAGCACAAAACAGGTCCTCGATAGTTACAAATATTCTTTCCTTCTAGTGTTCCTGTAGTAATTCAAAACCAAGAATACTGCAGGCATCTCTTATCCAGCAGCCTAAGCTAAAGTGTAGGTAATTGGGTACTGGCATTTCTGGTCCAGGCGCTTTTCGTGCGAACAATTAATCAGATGTTCCTTTGCAGCTGTGGCAGGTGGCCCCGCTCCTGCACCCCCAGCTTTTGCCCTGACTGGCTGCTCAGCGATGCCCCGGGTCCGCCCAGCACTGTCGCTCAATCTGTCTCTCTTTTGTTGGTTTTGATTTGTTCTGATGTTTCTTTTTTCTTCTGTAAAACAGATTCTAAATTCAAAATAACTTGAAAAGGCAAAATCTTGAGAATGGAAACTAAAAAGGGTCAGCCTTCTATCATTTGGGAGTTAGGAAGATTTGATCAAGAACTGGCTCTTGGTCAGAATGAGGGCCCGTCGGAAGCCGCCACTGTGGAAGCAGGTGGTGAGAGAAACATGCGGAAGGCTGCTCTCCAGAGCTCGCCAGCCACTCCCAGATGCCCCGTGTGGCGCGCTCTTGTTGAAACGGGCAACACGGACCCTGCAGATGGAATCCCGGGAGAAGGTTCTGGCTCAGAGCAGATTTGGGGATACGGCCCCTAACTTCAAATACCAAAAGGGCTATCACGCCGAAGAGTGCGGCCCGCGGAGGGAGAACAAAACGACGAGGTTCCTCTCGCTGAGCCAGACGCCAGCGATCAGATGACGCCGAGGGCCTGGCTTCCTCTCAAGATGGGAAAACCACTTGGTGGCTGAAGAAGGGACGCCAGAGGCCGCCACAGGGCGGGCCGGAAACCGAAAGGTCCGAGGGCACGCACAGGCCGCGGTTCTGACCGTCAACTCCGCAGAGGCGGGGCCTCCCGCGTCCTGCCTCCCGCAGCAACCCCAGGGCTTAGAGCACACGCGCCTGAAACACCCCGAGAAGGGCGGGGGCCAGTGCCGCCGCCGGAACGCCGCGCGCACAATGCGGCCGGGTGCACGGACTGCGTCCTCAGCCGATGCCTCCAGCCCGTCCCTACCCTCCGGGAGGCCCAGCCTCCTCATGGAAAACAGGGATAACAGTGAAGACAGCCTGCGGGACGGGGGCTGCTGGGAGGCGCTTACGCTTCAACACAGGTGAAAAACACTTCCCGGGGAGGCGGGAGAGGCAACCCCCAAAATAAACCCAGACACCATCTCTGAAATTAAATACTACTCCACCTTCTCCATGGATCCACGTCCCTGTGAGAAAAGCATGAACATGGATTGTGAATCTATAAACCAGACTCACAACAGAAAAGGGGACAAGGAGGCTGATTTTATCTGTGATGTTTTTCTACAAGATGAAACAGAGACAATGAACATTAAAAATGGTCTCTTCTGGTCAGTGGGTATATGGGTGTCTGTTACTTCTTGATGTTTTAAGATTTTATTAAATTAAGACCCAAGCTTTGAACATCGGCGTGTGCTGCACACAGAAGGGGCACGACCTGCCTCTGTGAACCCAGGAAGGTGCCCCCGCCGTGGGGTCCACCACTCAGCCAGCGGCTGAGCCCTGCGCGCAAGGGGTTCTGGGAGGGCAGGGCTGTCGCGGGCACTGGGGCACGTCCTGGCAGCCCCCCACCCTACCCCAGGGTGGAGCTGCGGTGAGGAGGGGGGTCAGCCTCCAGCACCCCACCCATTCCTGCAGAGAAGGCAGAGGTGACATAAATAAACCCTGGGCTGGGCACCTCCGGAGAAAGGAACAGAAAATGCTTTCAAAGGGAAATCTTCAGAGTGCTGCTGCCAGGGGAGGCTGGAGGCGGACGTTTCCCTGAATACTGGCCCCTTTCAGAGGGGAAACGAGACAACACCCACATCTGTTCCTGGAGGCCCAGTGAAGGGCTGGCTGGTGATCTCCTGGTCCCCATCAGACCCTCCTCTCCTGGAACATTCTCAGCGACCCCCTGCCCCGGCCTGCCCTGCAGGCTCCTGGCCCAGCCACAACTGTAATCTGATTCTACAGAGCTGTGGATTTTAAAGTTATATGTGCATGGGAGTAAAATCATTCAGATTATCCCACATCCCCAGGGACTGTGGGGCTCCAGCATCTCTCCAGGCCGGGAGAGATAAATTCCGGCTTTCCTTGAGCCTTGCCTCCCCATCTAGGTCTTTCTTAATGGGGAGCAGCTCAGATGGGGTCCCCCTAAGGTCAAACCAGTGCTCAGAAGTCCTTGCCAAATACTGAGAAGACAGGAGTCTGCGTTGGATGGCCCTAAAGTGAAAGCCATGTGGCAAGGGACCTCAGATAAATGCTCAGATGAAATACAGGATGCCCCATTAAATCCAAATCTCAGATACACAGCACATCTTCTTTTTAGGATAAGTATATCCCAAATATTGTTTGAGACATACTTACACTAAAAAAATGATACATTGTTTATCTGACATATAAATTTAACTGGGCACCTTGTATTTTTATTTGCTAAATCTGGCATTCGGCAATGCCAACCTGAGAAAGGACTGCAATTCCTGAATTTGTACAAGGAACCATGCCTCAGTTTTGTTTCTTCAGAGCACACCATCTGTGTCCCAAACTCTCTGCGTGACCTAGTTCATTGGAAAATTCCAGAGAAGCTTTCTGCCAGCCTGTAAACATTATAAAAAATTTCTCTCATCACTAGATTCTCACAGGGTGCCTGCAGTCTAAATATAAAGGATGGATGGATTCAGAGTGCCAGCCACTCATTCATTATTCATTTAACAAACAATGAAGGTCCACTCCACACCAGGTGCTGTTGGGCAGACACTAGGGATGCCAAAGGGCTTAGCCATGACCCCTGCCCTTGAAGGGCTCAACTTTTAAGAAGAATACAGACTAAACCTGCGATCATAAAATGGATTATATATGCTTTAACAAAGGAACAAGGCAATGGGATCCTGGTGGTGTCAGGAGACCTTTAAGCTGGGCAGAAAGGGGGTGGATTTGGGATAATAACCTGAGCTCTCGAATCAGGTGTGCGGCCGTTCCTTTCTAGCTGTGTGACATGGCCATGTGATGACCCTCTCTGTGCCTCAGTTTACTCATCTGTTAAGTGGGGATAATACTGGGAGCCAACCCATGGGGTGCCGTGGGGATGACAAGTGCTCATGTGTAGGAAACATGCAGCACCCCAGCCCGACATGCTCAGGGCTCGTGAGTGCTGCACCACGCTGTCTTCGCCAGCCTTGACGGGTGGCTCCGGGGTGTCGCAGGCGGAGAATCTGCTGCCCTCTAAGGTCTCGCCACAGCGAAGCTCTTTAAATTTTCTCCTTTATCCACCTTTGGATTTGGCTAATTTTCAGTGACTTCCACTGAGAACATGAAAAAAGAAATGAAGAGCAGACTGGGAGCTGCCTGGGGATCCCCTCACACAGATTCTGATGATGAGGGTGGAAGGCTGCGGGGAGAGATAGAAAGGTGTCCTGAGTTTTCATCTTCTGTCTGCAGAATCGCTTACGAACCAGGACTCCTACAGGCCTGCGTGGTGCCCCACGCTGATGAGGCAGCACCTCCCAACTCAGGACCCTGAGCAAGCGGGGGGCCCTGTGCCTGGAGACGCACCCCCACCCCCCGGCTCTGCCTGGTTCCTGTCTAAACAGCGAGGTTCTAACCCGGCCCCACGGGACCGTCAGGAAAACATTACAATGCACTGGAAAGGCTTCTGGTGCCGGCTCAGATGGAGTGAGGCCACCGCAGGTAAACACCAAGGAGCCTGGCGGAATCCAAAGAGCCACTCAAGGACTCTGACGAGTCAATAAGAATGGCTGCAAGGGGAGGGCCCAGCAGGGTGAGTTTCCTGCGTTTTCCCCCCTGCTTAATCTCCTGACCTGGACAGCAAAACTCTAAAAGAAACCCCATTTTCTAGACAGACAACTGAGAAGAGCAGCTCCTGGGAGCTGGAGAGTTTGGGGAGGCCCCGTTTTTTTCTCTTTGGTCTCTCCCAGCCCTGCCCCACGGCCATCCACAGGGGCTAAGGCAAGGACGCAGGATGCAGGACACGGGCTCTGCAGCCCCCGGGAAAGCCCTTCTCTCTAGCCAGAGGAACGGGGAAAAGGGTGCTGGAGGGCTCCGTTATTTTTTCTTTCTCTTGACTCTCACTGCCTTGCTCCGAGTACACCCTAGCAATGCCGAAGTGTGCCCCAGTGCAGAAGGATAAAGACGACAAAAACACTGACTTTCCAGCCAGAGGGCAGGGGAAAAGGTACTCTGGGAGCCAGAGGGTATTAGGGAAATCCCAGGGAGGAGAAAACTGGAGAAGGGGCTCCCCTAATTTTGTGTATGTACTCACATACATTCTGGGCCCACCCCTCAGCCATGAATGCATGGAACAGGCCTAAACAAGCACAGCAAAGGCTATGAGAACTGAACTATGCTATAAACCATGGCCCACGGCCCAGACTAACCCGAGTGGAGCACGTGCAGGACAGACCAAAACAGCATTGCAAAGGTCTGAACTGACACCAGAACCCCGGCTTACGGTGGTGAGACAGAACAGGCAGACTGAACTCAACCAGCCTAATCAAAAATAAAATCAACATTCTCCACAGGACTCTAACAGGATCTCACAACGTAATATGCAAAATGCCCAGGATACAATCCAAAATTACTAGACTCAACGCCCCTCTCAGAAATCAAACGAGCAAGTAGACAGAAAATCAGCAAGCATATAGAAGATCTGCGTAACACCATCAACCAACTGGATCAAACGACATTTACTGAATATGCCACTCAGAAAATCTATTCTTCTCAAGTAGAATATTCAAGACAGACCATATTCTGGACCATAAAAGAAACCTTAACGAAATTAAATAAGCTTCAGTGGCAGAGAGATTCCAAAAGGAGCCGAGAGGTCACTCTGGTGGGCACTCTTACGCACACTTTAGACAACCCTTTTTAGGTTCCAAAGAATTGGGGTAGCTGGTGGTGGATACCTGAAACTATCAAACTACAACCCAGAACCCATGAATCTCGAAGACAATTGTATAAAAATGTAGCTTATGAGGGGTGACAATGGGATTGGGAAAGCCATAAGGACCACACTCCACTTTGTCTAGTTTATGGATGGATGAGTAGAAAAACAGGGGAAGGAAACAGACAAAGGTACCCAGTGTTCTTTTTTACTTCAATTGCTCTTTTTCACTTTAATTATTATTCTTGTTATTTTTGTGTGTGTGCTAATGAAGGTGTCAGGGATTGATTTAGGTGATGAATGTACAACTATGTAATGGTACTGTGAACAATCCAATGTATGATTTGTTTTGTATGACTGCATGGTATGTGAATATATCTCAATAAAATGAAGATAAAAAAAATAAAAAAAATAAAAGAAACCTTAACAAGTTTAAAATAATTAAAACCGTACAAAATATGTTCTCTGACCATAATGGGATTGAACTAGAAATCAGTAACAGAAGGGCAGTGGTAAAATTTCCAAACACATGGACTTTAAATAACAAGTCTCTAAATAACCCAGAGGTCAAGGGAAACTCTCAAGGAAGTTAGAAAATAATTTGAACCAAATAAAAAATGAAAACATAAGCCATCAAAATGTGTTGAAGCAGCCAAAACAGCGTTCAGAGGGAAATGTATAGTCTTAAATGCCTGTAGCAGCACTATTCATAATAGCCCCAAACTAGAACCACCCAACTGCCCATCAATAGGATGGATACATACACTGTGGCTTATTCACGCAACGGAATTCCACCCAGCAGAGAGTTATGAAACTACCATTATATGCAACAACACAGATGTATTTTACAAACATCATGTGACCAAAAGAACCCCGACACAAAAGACAACATGCTACATGAGTCCATTTATATCAGTGGTTCTCAACTGAGATTGGTTTTGCCCACCCCCAAAGGACATTTATTCAATTTTATTGATATATTCATATACCATACAATCATCCAAAGTGTACAATCAATTGTCCACAGTACCATCATATAGTTGTGCATTCATGACGCCAATCTATTTTTTTGAACATTTTCCTTGTAGCAGAAAAAGTGAAAACAAGAATAAAAAAATAAGTAAAAAAAACACCCAAAACCATCCCCCCCCCCACTCTATTTTTCATTTAGTTTTTTGTTCCCATTTTTCTACTTGTCCATCCATAGAATGGAAAAAGGGAGTGTGATCCACAAGGTTTTCACAATCACACTGTCACCTCTTGTAAGCTACATTGCTATACAATTGTCTTCAAGAATCAAGGCTACTGAGTTGCTGTTTGATAGTTTCAGGTATCTACTTCTAGCTATTCCAGTGCATTAAAACCTAAAAAGGGTTATCTACATAGTGCATAAGAATGCCCACCAGAGTGACCTCTTGGCTCCATATGGAAATCTCTCAGCCACTGAAACTTTATTTCATTTCATTTTGCATCCTCCTTTTTGTCAAGAAGATGTTCCCAATCCCACAATGCTGGGTCCAGATTTAACTCTGGGAGTCATATCCCACAATACCAGGGAGATTTACACCCCTGGGAGTCAGATCCCACATAGGGGGACAGGGCAGTGAGTTCACCCACCGAGTTGGCTTAGCTAGAGAGAGAGAGAGGCCACATCTGAGCAACAAAGAGGCACTCAGGGGGAGACTCTTAGTCACAATTGTAAGCAGGTTTAGCCTCTCCTTTGCAGTAACGAGCTTCATAAGGGCAAGTCCCGTGATAGAGGGCTCGGCACATCAAACCCCCAGTCCCCAGGGGACATTTTCAATGGTCATAACTAGAATGGGGAGGGGGGTTGCTACTGACTTCTAGTGGATTTACAGAAAAATCATGCCAAAAATGGAGTTCCCATAAGCAACCTACTCCTCGACAGTTTTCCAAATTATTAACACTTTGCATTAATGTGGTACATTATTATATATAACGTGAAACAATATTATTATAATTATACTACTACCTATAGTCCATAGTTTACATTAGCATTCACTGTGTCGTACAGTCCTAGGGTGTTTTTTTTTTTCTATTTTTATTCTAGTATCCTATACACAACCTAAAATTTCCACCCTTTTAACCACATTCAAATATATAATTCAGTGGAGTTCATCATAGTCACAATTTTGTGCTACCATCACCACCATCCACTATCAAAGCTTTCCTATCGAAGTAAACAGAGACTCTGCACCAATTAAACATTAACTCCCCATTCCCTCCCCCCACCCTAGCCCCTGTAACTTGTATTCTAGCTTCTGACTCCATGAATGTGCTTATTCTAGTTATTTCATATCAGTGAGATCATACGATATTTGTCCTTTTGTGTCTGGCTTATTTCACACAACATGGTATCTCCAAGGTTCATCCGTGTTGTCACATATACCAGAATTTTGTTCCTTTTTACGGCTGAGTAATATTCCATTGTATGTACAGACTACATTTTGTTTGCCATTCATCTGTTGGTGGACACTTGGGTTACTTCCATCTTTTGGCAATTGTGAACAATGCTCTTATGAACATCGGTGTGCAGCAAATATTTATTTGAATCCCTGCTCTCCGTTCTTTTGGGAAACTACCTAGAGAAGGATTGTTGGGTCATATGGTAGTTATACGCTTAACTTTCTGAGGAACCACCAAACTGTCTTCCCCAGCAGCTACACCATTTTACATTCCCACTAGCAATGAAGGAGTGTTCCTATTTCTCCACATCCTCTCCAACACCTGTTATTTTCTTATTTTTAAATAGTAGTCATTCTGGTGGGCATGAAATGGATCTCATTGTGGTTTTGATTTGCATTTGCCCTCATGGCTAATGGTGTGAGCATCTTCTGTGCTTTTTGGAGTTTCAAATACTTCTGAGGGATGGATCCTTTCTAGTCGGAGTATTCAAACCTCATTGGACGTGGTGTCTCCTCAGCAAGAGGACATTCAGATTGAGCTCCCCTGTCCCTGCAAACTGCAGTCAAGGATGGTTGCGAGGCAGTAGACAAGATACCCACGGTTACTTATCTGCCTGCTTGGGGACCCTGCTGGCCCAGGGGAGAGAGAAATGAAGAAGTTCCAGAAGGCAGAGGCTACAGCAGGGGCTCTGGGGTGTGCAGCCCCTTCACCAGCATGCCTTCAGTTTTGGGGTCTGATTTTCAGACCGCCAATGATGCAGGCAGGGCAGCTTTTATTAACTCCTTTTAAAAAATGGATGCAAAAACTGTCTCCTGACAGAGTTAAGTGTTTTGCCCAATGTCAGTCCTTTGGTAAGGGGCAGAGTCAGAAAGTTTGTGTGTTTGTGTGTGAGAGAGAGAGAGAGACGATGAATAAATGAATGAGAGACTTCATATGTACATGTGAAAGAAATTTTGCTATCAACATCCCAGATCAAACTCAGAATCCAGGTTTACTGGTGACATCCGCATCCCCAAGGCCTTGAATTTCTGCAAACATGGTTTGCATCTTACCTGCCAAGGAGAGTGTGGCAACCAGTGGCCTGAGCAAAACAGCCCTGCAGATCTTTGGTGCACAGCAGTCTGCATGACCTAGGCAGCCAAATGTTTAACCTGTTGTCCTTCTAAGCCAGTAAGGAGAAAAAGGGTAAATTAACCTTAAAATGTAACTTTATGGGAAGCAGGCAGGAAGTGAGAGGCTCTTAGTCTTCCAAAAAGAGCAAAATGTAACTGTTCAAGTGTTATTCTAGTCCTTCCTGCACCACCCCTCAGGTCAGAGTGACCTGTTCCCACATCTATGCTTCCCCCCACCCTTAGGAAGGCCTTTGTCTTAAACGCTTATAAAAGGCTTTCTGTCCTCTTTGCATTGCTTGATCTTCCCTGCGAATGCAATGCCTGCCCGGCCTGAGAGCCGTCATGATCTCTCCATGACTTCTCACCCTGTAAGTAAGCCCTGAATACAAGTTCATGTATCAGAAAATGCTCGTTTTCTTCTCTGGCCTCTGGACTGGCATGGCCCTCATGGGCTGCAACAGAGAGATAAAGCACACAGGTTCTAATGGTGCAGAGGAGATCCAGAAGGGCCCTGGATCAGGTGGGTAGCTGCCTCCAAACAGGGAAGGCTGAATCCAGCTCCAGTAAACCAAGGAACCAACTGTGCTTTGTGGGCACTAAAGTGGGCAATCACTTGTTTTAAAAAGAAAACAGCCAGTAAAGACTGTAGGATTCTGAACACCTAGAGTCCGGGAAATGGACAGTCTCACAGAGGACAACCCAAGCCACCCTCTGGAGTGGGAAACCCAAGTCTGGTCAAATGGCCTTGCCTCACAGGCTCCTGGCCAAGCCCCGGTGACAAGTGGAAAAGTCCTGGGGGACACCTCTGTGAATCTGCCTTAGCACAAACTGCAATTCCTGCTCTTCGTGCAGGGCTCTTGCGCATGGAATATTATGAGGAAGCAGACGACCATCTTATTCTATTAATTTCCTTCCCTGGGACCTCTGGAAAGGACCAGAAGAAATGCTAATGAGCACGGGTTTGAGGACTTCTTGGTGAGGTATTTATGCCAAAGGCACCAAACTTCCACGTAAAAATAAAGATCAGCGGATGCTGCGAAGAAGGATCCCCAAATAAAATGGGCAGCCATCCTCTCTTTAAAATGACACATTTCAGCCCTTTAGAACATGACATCGTGAGACTAACTCGACATTATCAATACCTCCAATTCCATCACATGAGCAAGTCACGGGAGGCCGTGGGGGGTTATTGGGCTCTGAGCCCTGGGCCTCGGAGGCTGATGGAGGAGGCTGAAGAATTCTGGGCCTCCCTGCCCAGGCCGGCTGCTGAAGCTCCACCTGCTTGTGTCCATCCGATGTCACCTTGCTTCATCCACATCTCTTACTGGCCCTGCTTAGTGACAGTGCTTTGCCGGTAGGACAGGTAATGCCCATCTTACAGACAGTAAAACTGAGGTTTCAGGTTCAGTGTTCCCAAAGTCCTAGAACCTGAGTTCAATCTGTAGTATGATGGGGTACTGTGTAATACCCCAGGAGTATTATTATGGAAACTCATTGTCACTGCTGTATCCCAGTGCTCAGCAGAGCATCCGGCTCATCCAATGTGTTAGAAGTGACAAGGGCCAATGGCCAGAAACCTCTCTTCTCCATAAGCCTGATGCACAGGCTTGGCTGATGAGCATGACTGTGTGTTAGTCTGTCCGTCTCCCGCACCGGTGATGCCAACCAGCTGATGCCCCCCACAATGTCCCATTCATTCTCTGATGGAGGTGGAAATAAAGAGTTATAAATGGACTCTGCAGGGGTCCCATTTCAGCCGAATGCGATATGGAGGTGGGAAATCTTTTTCTACTCTCTGTGAGGTCACCAGCAGGCGGGTTTTATCTCCTACAGGTGGTGAAGCTGGGGCTGGAACCAATACCAACGCAGCCTGCAGGGGGTGCCGACAGCACCGGGAGCTGAGAACCTGGCCAAGATGGCTCAAATGCCTGTCACCACCACTGCAGATGGTGTCAGGCCCCAACCCCCGAAGGCCTTCTCCTGCAGTCACCCAGCCTGGAATCCTGTGAAGTGACATCCTGAAGAGAACTGGCTTCCAAACAGTATTTGTTCATTATCTTGTTCAAGGAACACAAGGGAAAAAGCAATTCTACCACTTCATCCAACTTCACAGCCCACAGCTAGCCACCTACCCTTTCTGTGATTTTCTCCCAGGCAGGCTGTGGGTAATGGCAATACTTGCTGCCTAATACCAACGTCTCACACTCTCGTCGGCTAATGTTTACATGCTGGAGTTTACTATGAAATCAATCAAAGAAAAGGCAAGCTGTCTGCCAAAAAAATAAACGCTAATACTTACTGAGCACCTGCTCTATGCTGGTATATGAGAGGCATTTAAAGGGGAGGGGTGTGTGTTGTCATCCAACAACCCCATCGGTGGGAACCATCACAATCCTCGTTTTATGGGAGGGGAAACTGAGGCACGCACTGAAAGGAAGAACGGGGAGGAACTACTTCACAGCCCTCTCCATGACCATTGTGATGAACGCCTCCAGGCCCCGGCAGCGACGCATGAAGGCTCTCACCCCACCACACCACGTGCCAAGGGAGGCCAGTGGGCTCAGATTCACTACCTGCTACAGCCACGCTGGCCTTCTACTTCCCCCTAAACCACCCATGCCCTGCTGCTCGCCTCCTCCATCTCTGCCTGCCAGTCCTCCCCTAGCCTCGCTTCCTCTGTGAGCCTCCGCTGAGCACCCCAGCAGAGGAGCAGCAACCGGGAATTCCTCCAGAGTAAGAGCTGCCCTGGGCCACAGGGTCTGCTGCTGCAACTTCACAGTGGCCGGTGTTTGGCGCTCAGAGAGGGTCCTGCATTTTGCTGAGCTTGCACAGCTTGTAAGTAACTGATCAGGAACCAAACCCACATCTGCCAACTCCTAACCCTTGTTGTCAGCCCAGGCAGAATTAATGCCTTTCTCCTCGCAGCTCTCACACTATTTGTTCCTTCATGTGGCAAAATAGCAATAGTATTATATTTTGCTATACTAAACTATGTTATGTTATGTTATATTATGCTATGTATTTCATCATACTGTGCCACATCGTATGATATCATCATATTGTATTATGGTTAGCTGGGTACTTGTCTTTCTCAGGGTCTGTGAGCTCTGTAAAGATATAAGTTGAGTCTAATTTGACTTTGAAGCTCAGTACCTAGCACATCTACTCACATAGAATAGATGCTAAACTCATTTTTTTTAAATTAAACCCTAAGTTTGCTCAGGTAATTGTAGTGAGTCGAGTCGTCTGATGCAATATGTACATGACTGAGGACGTGGATCTCCCTGCTGTGTGCCAAACAAGCCTAGACCCACAGTAGAAGAGAAAAATAAGGCTATTTCTGGAAAGCCTGAGAGCATTTCAGAAGTAAGAGGGGAAAGCAAATCCGCCGCTTTTGAAAGTGTTACCATAGAAACTCAGCCCAATGCGGCAGGAGAGGCTGCCTCCTCGGAGCTCATCATCTGTGATCGGAAACAACAAACGGGACACTTGCCCTCAGGGAAGACTGAGACGCCCAGCCGGTGGTGCTCCACGACTCCCAGGATCCTGCCCTCCAGTGCACCCCACAGTCCACAGTGAGAACTCGGGGGGTCCCAGAGGAGCCCCAGAGCTGGGCCAGAGCTTGTTCATAGGCTGAGAACCTCCAGGAGAAATAGCCAAGGCCAGCTCGGAGATGACTCCACCCTCCCTGGCCACGCTGGTGGCCTCCTGGCACAGCCACGGCCCCCTCCTGCCGGGAGAGGCTGTCGTGCATCCCTCGCTTCCGTCATGAAAATCTCAGGCCATTTTCACGGATGCCAGCAGTTGAGCAGGCAGGAAACAATGGGGAGTTTTAAAGTTTTCCCTTAGGAACTAGCGGACAGAGGTTGTCATGAATTAGTGCTCATTTTACTCCAATTAATTCAAAAGCATCACGGGACCCAAACGGCGTTTCCTGTGTGGCGCCTCGTCCTCCTGATCACGTAAAGTTCCCTTTCCCTGAGGAGAATCGAGTCTCAGTGCCTCAGGCTGATGGACGGACAAGCTGTTCAACTGTTCATTCAGGAGCTAAACAAGCATTTTACTGAACATCTACTACATGCTGGGGAACCGGCTGGAAGCCAGAGGCACAAAGTAAAAACCCAGGGACCTCTATTCTGGAGAAGTTGAGTTGATAGGGGAGGCGACATGTGAAAATGAATTCAATGGATTTGCATCGTGTGCATCGGACTTATGAAAATTCAACAGTATGCTTGGACAGTGGGCAGAGGAAGGGGGGAACGGAAGGGGAGGAGGGAGACAGCGACAGAACCAACAAACGGAAGTTGAAATAGAGAGTGACTCTACTCCACAAGCATGTCCAGTCGATTCTCGTTAGTTGCGGTAGTTCTGTTCTATCAAGTCCCCGCCAGCGCTGAATTAGCGAGTCCTGAACCGTTGCTCTCGGGGAGGACACGGGGTTAGGTCCCTGCGAGCCTGTGGCCACAGTATTTCCATCAGCCAGTCAATACGTAACCTTGTTTCCTGTGTGTCTCTGTTTAAAGACACCCTGTTTAATATGCATTGTTGATTCATTAACGTTGACCTCAGCCCTAACCCCATGCCTGAACAAAGCTGATCTAACACACGTGCTTTCTCCACAGGCATGTCACACCAGACAGAACTGCAGCACTGCACTTGGGGGCTGCTGTAAACACTGAAATCACCAGGAAAAAGCAAAAAAAAAAAAAAAAAAAGAGAGAGAAACGTGGCAGTAAATATACCATGACAAGGACACTTGTTTACGGTCTCAGACTTGAAACAAGAAGACCAAGCATTGCCCTTGTTTGACCTCAGCTGGGAACCTGCACGTCGGGAGACTCCCATTTTTTGCTGCTCTGCGCATGTCCGCAGGACTACAAATAAATTTTAGCTATCAGGCAAATTTTCAAAAATGAAAGCCTTGCATAATGAGTACTGAGCATATATCCTGGAGTAAAGGTGCAACAACCACACCCACAGCATTTGCCTTCCTGAACAGATTATTTTGGATCACTTTTAAACCCCTTTTACTTTATACAAAAAAATTATTTTTAGTAGTAACCATGACATGAAATAAATGACCCCACCAGGCCAGATTCTCAAGCAGAGATGCTCATCAGAATCTCTAGAACTTTTAAAAAATGTCAGTGTCTCCCCTAGCCAAACCCGCCGAAGCCCCCCAGGGGAATCTGCTGCAACCTCTCCCCTGCAGGGACACCTGAATGGGTCAGAAGGAGGAGGGACAGAGGTGGCACGGGCAGGGCACAAGTAGCTGCACTAGGGAGCTCTGGAAAGCTTTAACGAGCAGGTGTCCCTTGATCTGTGTCCTGATTGACGATTACACGGAGTTTGACAGGCAGGGAACGGGGGTCGTTCTGTCCAAGTCCTTGCTGCTATTATGAGTTAGGTCTGGTTAGGACTCTCACACCCATCCTTCGCTGGCTTACCATCTTGGGGAGCTGGCTATTGCTGACAAACGCCGGCTGGGGACGTGTGCAGCCACAGGTGAGATTATTTTGGCAAACCCAACTGGGTGGGAAGCCAGAGAACGATTCTTCTCCCTGACCTGTGCCCAAGAAGCCATGGTGAAAGCCCCTGCCAGTGCACAGGAGGTAAAAAGGGCCCATGTGCTATAAATAAATCAGAGTAGAGAAGACGAAGGAGGCTGTGCTGTGGCATAATCCTTGCACAAGAGCAAGGCTGTCCAAGAGAGTTGGCCTGGATGGAACCCCAGCATGGAGAAAACTAACTGCCAGGAATGCAAGTCAAGACTTCCGTTACTCCTCAAAAGGCCCCCACAGTCCTGTTCCTAGGGTGGAGACGACTTCTTAAGAGATAACTGTCTACAAGGACCTGAGCACCCTTTCAGCCAGTGTGTCCTGATAGAGGGCTGCCCCTTATCTGCCCTCTGCTTCTGAGCTCAGCTGGCCACCACCAGGGCTCAGTGACCAGCCAAGAACACGGCCAGGAGCAAGACAGCCGATCCTCATGCCACCACTGCAGTCGAGTGCTGCTTAAAAACCTCTCTGCCCTTAGTTAACCCAACTTCCCCACCTCTCAGGGTTTTGCAAGCATCAGTTGAAAAGATTTTTCTTTTCATGTGATAAAAGTCATACGGTATTTTGTGCACTGACACCCATCCCTTTTGTGACCCAGGGCAGAAAGGACATGTGCTGTCATCTTCCATCCTGGGTGTTCTGAAAACAGCAGGCACTCAATAAATGCTTGCTGGCTTGTTTGGGCAAAATGAAGCCCATATTATGCTCCACAGGTAACCTGACTGTTGTAGAGAAAATCACCTGAGAATCAAGGCCGTATTCTTCCCTCCAGGATTTAAGGGCCAATGAGGCACATGGCACCCCAAGAAAGGAGGTGCTTGAAGCCCAGGAGCCAAGAAGGCACTTCAATCCTCTGTTGAAAAAACCTGGTCCAGGTTTCAGCCGAAATATTTTGAAACATCTCCGAGGCTGCTTGGAGAAGTGGTTTTGAGAGTCTGCGATCCTTCCCCGCTGCTGGCAGGGAGCCGGAGGAGGAATTTTCTTTAAGAAGAGGTAGAATATGTCTCCCTTCCAAGTGACAAAGACAGTCCAGGGGTTTCCAGTTACTAATGTGAGGACACAGGGAGGTGACCGCACTCGCCCTGTCAGATTTGCCCCAGCAGGGAAGCAAAGGCGAGTGGATATACGGAAGGGCAGTCCAAGATCCAGGGGCTCTCGCTCGTTTTTTCTTTGATGATCTGGCAGCAGAAACAGTGACGCTCACCACACAGTGGAGATGGAAAGAATGAGGGCGGGGGCTTCAGGCTGCGGGGCAAATCCTGGCTGAGCCCCTGCTAGCGGTAAAGCCCCAGACAAATGTTTCTTCACCCCAAGCTCCTTTCCACCCCCTGACTGGCTGGAGGACACCCTGAATGCCAGACCGCGGGGAGGTTCCAAGATGATGTCCACACACAGGAGGCACCAACCAACGGAGCAACTAGCTGGAGAAAAGCACCAGCTGACGAGACAAGCTGCCTGCAAGGCTTCTGCCTTCCAAATGGGCTGGTGGCCCAGGCTAGCTGGACAGAGGATTTATCCTCAAGAGATCTGATTAATTCCTCGTGAGAGAGGAATGAGGCTACCACAATGGAAGATTAAATATTAGAATAATTCTTCTGTTGAGGATTAGTGAGAAGGCTGTGGGATTAGGTTGAGTATCTCTCTTTAAATCTTCCTCACCCAGAGGCATCATCTGTTACATACTGGTTACACACACACACACACACACACATGTCCACACGCCAACTAAACCCCCAACTGCCACATCTCCTACGAGGTCCAGATGTTCACCTCACCCAGCTGTAGTGAAAGCACGGGGCTCACCTGGTGGCCACATTTTCTCTTGGAGAAGATCTAACAGGAGCAGGCAGCTCCTTAAGGAATTTATGGACTGGAATAAAGGGTGGTAACAGACAGGCCCAAGGGCAATACACCATACGAACTTTCCCTCCAACAGAGAGAAAGTGCAGGCACAGGGAGCCGGGCATCTACTTTGCAGGGCTGATTTGGCTGCCGATGATGGTGGTGCTTTGGGTATAATCACATCCTCCACAAAGTCATGGTCAAGTCCTGACCCCCAGCCCTGGGGACATGAACCCCGCTGTAAACAGGATCTCTGAAGATGTTATTGGTGAAGGTGAGGCCACACGGAATAAGGGTGAGCCTTAATCCGATAGGACTGGAGGCCTTATGAGCAGAGGATATTTGGACACAGGCAGGAGTAGGAGACAAATGGAAAGAGAGAGGCAGCCTTGTGACGGAGGCAGAGATTGAATTATGGGTTGGTGGCCAGCTACCCCCCAAAGCTACTGATTTCAGAGAGAGGATGGCCCTGCTGACACCTGGATTCGGGGCTTCCAGCCTCCAGGACTGTAAGACAATCAATTCCTATTTAAGCTGACTAATCCAAGGTACTTGCTTGCAGCAGCCCTGGCAGACTCAGGCAGTGACCTTGGACAATTCCCTTATCCTCTCTGAGCCTTACTTTTCTCATCTGTAAAATGGGGAAATGAGAGCACCTCCCTCCCTGGGTGCCGTGCAGATTTATGAGCCCACAGGTAAGAAGTGAGTCCACAGGAAAAAGCTCATGAAGGTAAACCAGTCTGCACCTGGTGAGCTGGCTGCAGTGGGTAGAACAGTGGTCCCCAAAAGATACGCCCAAGCCCTAAACTCCTGTACCTGCAACAGGGACTGTATTTGGATAAAGCGTCTTCACAGATGTGAATATTACAGTGAAGGACCTCAGGATGAGGTTGTCCTGGATTAACTGGGTGGGCTCTAAATCCAGTGACCTGAGGAGAAAAAGAGAAACATGGGGAAAACCAGGGAGGAGAAGGCCACGTGAAGATGGAGGCAGAGATTGGAGTGATGTGTCTACAAGCCAAGGGATGCCAAGGATGGCCGGCCACCACCGGGAGCTGAAGGAGAGCGGAACAGGCTCGCCCTCAGAGCCTCCAGAAGGAACCAACCCCGCTGGCTCCTGGACAGCAGCTTCCGGCCTCCCGAAACTGTGAGGGAACAAACGTCTGTGGTATTACGCCACTCCGTTTGTGGGGCTTTGTTATGGTGGTCACAGGAAACTCACCACTGTCATTGTTTTTTTACTAGCGTTACAATTAATTGTAGTTGCTAGTGACAATATCTTCATTTTTACTACTTTAAGATGGAAATAGATCTGGAAAATTTTTTAAACTCTGCAATGATGAGCTCAATACTTTCCTTCCAACTCAACAGCTGGTAGCCAACAAGCAGTGAGCTGGGGAAATGGATTTGCTGTGGCTGTGGGGTTGGGAGCCAGGGATCCCTCTGCCCCTCCAAGATGGCGTCTTGGATTCTCCAGTGATTGGTGCGACGGACAAAGAGCTTTTTTCTCCTCAGCCTGGTGTGTCTTTCCAGGTTGGTGGGCAGAACGGTGTTGGGTGAGAATGGGAGGGAAGGTCTCTCCCAGAGGGATGGGGCTCCTGCATCATTTGGGGGAGCACCAGGGAGGCCGACGGGTGGCTGGGGAGGAAACCAAGTAGGCAGGCGAGGCAGGAGGGCGAAGAGAAGGGACGTGCTGTCCTGTGGGTGAGCTGAGCCCTGAATTCCCAGCCTGTGGCAAGAAGAGGCAAGCAATGAAAACCTTCTGCTCAGATACACTCAACACACTGTTTACCCACTCGCCCAACAAACAAGTCTAACACTGAAAATTTTACACTTGATGAAGCATTTCCAAACCCACTCAGCTTGTTCAGTGCTCGCTGCATATGCAGGGGCCACTTTCATTCCAATTTTACAGCTGAGGGAATGATGGCCTTGGGGTGTGTGCCGGTTTGAATGTATTGTGTCCCCCAAATGCCATTATCTTTGTAGTTTTGTGGGGCAGACGTTTGGTGCTGGTTGGATTTGCTTGGAATGTGCCCCACCCAGCTGTGGGAGATGATTCTGATGAGATGTTCCCATGGAGGCGTGGCCCCGCCCATTCAGGGTGGGCCTTGATCAGTGGAGCTATATAAATGAGCTGACTCAGAGAGAGGAACGGAGTGCAGCTGGGAGTGATGTTTTGAAGAGGAGCAAGCTTGCTAGAGAGGAACATCCTGGGAGAAAGCCGTTTTGAGGCCGGAGCTTTGGAGCAGATGCCAGCTGCCCTCCTAGCTAGCAGAGGTTTTCCGGACGCTATTGGCCATCCTCCGGTGAGGGTACCCGATTGCTGATGTGTTGCCTTGGACGCTTTGTGGCCTTAAGACTGTAACTGTGTAGCAAAATAAACCCCCGTTTTATAAAAGCCTATCCATCCTGGTGTTTTGTGTTCTGCAGCATTAGCAAACTAGGACAGGGTGCAAGGACCTCACCTGCGTTCACCTTCTTTGGAGAGTCGCCTTCAGACCGGCCGCGTGTTTCGTGTTGGGGGAGACAGAGAACTGCATGCTGGGGGCCGGCCAAGGGCTCCCCCCAGCTGATGTCTGTACAAACGACGGGCTAACAGACAGGAAGTGATGGGTGCCACGAGAGAGGGACGGACGGAGCACTGGAAACGCCATGGAAAGGGCAACGCCTTGGAGTCAGGGATCGGGGTTCCACGTCCTGAGATCCAGACGCTGCCTGGGAAAGGTCTGGGCCTGGGGTCTCCACACGCTCTTCCTAAGCCCCACTCAAGCCTTCAAGACCAGTGTCATTCGCTCTCTTCTACAGGCCAAGAAACATACCGAGAGAGGTTATGACTTGCTCAAATCACACAGCGGCTGAGATGGTGGAACTGAAACTTGTAGGCAGGTGTGTCTTCCTCCAAAGGCAGAAGCCCAGTTGGGGAGGGGACACAGGTGAGCTGCATGTCCCCCACAGGGAGGTTTTTAGGGTATTACAAGGACAGGGCAGTTGTTAAGACTGATGAAAAGAAGGTAGAAGAAGAGCAGGCAGTCTAAGGGGTACCTCCAGTCAAGGGTGCAGGCCCTGCCCCAGGTTTCTGTCCACGTCCCCAACTCCATCCCACATGGGCTCTGGCTGAAGGAACCCAGATGCCAAGGTCCTTCCAGGTGCCACAGGGGACAAGTCTGTGATTGGCGACCTGAACCTTCCGCTTGCTGCTCTTTTAGCCTTCCCTGGCCAGATGGGGCACCCACACTCCCGGGTGGGCAGATGCCCCAAGTAAGACCCGGGCAGAGACCTGAACACCTCAACAAGAGGGGACTGAGAGGAACAGGGCTGAGTCCAGATGAAACATGTCAGGCCTGAGGCCTCCTGGGCGCTGGGCTGGCAGGTGACAGTGGCCTCAAGCACTGCAAGTGTGGACAGGGTGGGGGGAAATGGAGGTAGATGCAGGGGGTCCCCAAGTCTCATCAGGTGGGAGGAGAAAATGCGAGGGACAATCTGGCCTCCACCTAGACCACTTTACCCCTGCTGAGGGGCCCTGGTCCTCCTTCCTTCCCAAGGGGCCTCACTGCCCCAATGTACCCCAAACTCGGAAGAGCATGGCCCTGCTGAAGCCCAGTGTGCAAGAACTTGGGGACTCACCAGCCTCCAGCCTCCAGAGCCTGCTGCTGCTGCAGCCTCCACAGAAGGCTCAAGTGCACAGAGCAGAACACCAAGAGGAAGCCCCACAATGGCAAGGCCTGAGATGCCGCCTCCTCCAGGAAGTCTTCCCAGAGAGGTGCCCTCCTCTGAGGCCCAGCCCTATGCTTCTCTCTGAGTATCATCAGTTCTGTGGGCTCCGCTGCTCTCCCACCAAATGCTGTCCCCTCAGTAGCAGGGACTTTTCTGGTCACCTCTGCTCTCCAAATACCCAGCATGGAGCAGGGCCCGGGGACAGCTGTGGAATGAATTAAGTGAATTAAGGAATTACCACCTTAATCCAGGTTCTGCCACTTCTCATCCCATGTGGGCCCAGCTTAGACCTAAAATCTCACCAGGTCAGACCACAGAGCCACTGAGTAGAGGAAGCAGAGCTGTGCGGATGCACATACAAGAGCCAGGAGGCTGAGGTTCCAATCCCTGCCCCTCTACATACTGTTGCTTGATCTCTCCAGGCCACAGTTACACCATCTGATAAATGGGAGGAATTTTCACCTCTACTAAAGAGGGTGGCTGTGAGGCTCAGCTGCATGGATCCACCTAAAGAACTCTGCAGAGAGCCTGGCACGCAGTGAACGGCAGCTGTTATTGGTTTTCAGTGACCCCAAGGAGGCAGGGGCACCTGAAAGGCAAAAGGTGCCTCGGTGCCCTGACGTCGCTGCATGAGTCATCCAGGGGGCAGAGGTGAGCCTTGAAGCAGACTGCAGGAGGCCTGCACGCTCCCTGCTTGCAGAAAGCACATCAGCACCACTGAACTTTCCTGACCAAAAGTTAAAAAAAAAAAAAAAAAAAAAAAAAGACCCTGCCCCATAGGGCCCCATAGACATCATCTGTCAGCAGGAAGAAGTCCACCCTGCCTGCCCCTGCGGAGGGACGAGCTCCAGGGCCCACTGGCCTCAGCCATGCGGACAGACGTCCCAAGGACGAATCCTTAGCAAGCTGGGAACGTGGCTCATCCCCGGCCTTAGGAGCAGAGTGACAGGCAGCTGCAGCCGTCAGGGCCTGTCCAGGAAGCCGTCCTCAGGTGCATCCCTGCAGCCTGCTCTGAGAGCCTTGTCCATGTCTCCCTCCCTTGTGAAAATGTCAATTAGATGGGGCCTCTTCGGAGGCCAACAGCCAGGTTGACCAATGCGGAGCGGAGAGGGACCCCGAGCACGTCGCAGGCCAGTGGTCAGTGTGTTCCCGACACACGAAGAAGGAGGCGTGATTAGCTGGCTCGTCTGACGGGCAAGGGGACTGATGGGCACAGAAGCGAAGTGATCGGCCCAAGTCACACACAACCAGGAAGAACCTTGATGTGCTGACCTTGATTCCAAGGGTCCCATCATCTCTCCATGCCGTGCAAGCTTGTGCGGTCCAGCCCTGTCGATCTGGGGATCAGGTCTGGAAAGTGACGCGTCACAGGAGGTGCCATGTGTTGTGTTCTGCAGCCAGACCCTGCACATGCATGATCTTGTCTAACCCTCACAGCCACCCCCTCCTCCACAGAGGAGGAAATGCCATGCACAAGCCCCCAGCTGGGAACCAGCCAGGGCAGGACTCCAAGCCAGCTCTGACGCCACATCTCAAACCTTTAACCTCAGTGGCTCGCCGAGTCCCTAAATGGAGCCCAGAGAGGGGACGCTCCCCACCCCACAAAGGCCACACACCATGTGAGCAGCACTGGCAAGAGAGACGGCAGGTCCAAGCTCCAAGCTCCCCCCGGGCCCCTGGACCCCACCTTTGGGAGCCTCGGCAGTTCCAAAGTCCCCAGGCAAGAGTCACAGAGCAAACTGCTGCTGAATGCCATCCGCTTGCTAAAGGGTTTGCAAGAGGCTTGCAAACCCAGCTCATCCACCTTGATTGCCTTTGTTTTGCTTTTCCTAATCAGTTCCCTCCAAGGAGCAGCTTTTACTTATCAAAAAGCAAAGTCACGTCTTAGGCACCACACCACACACAGTGAGTCTCAGACTCTGTTCTACAGAAGCCTCTTGCGTGGAACCACGATGGCCTTTACTGAACCCGTCACATGCCGGGCACTTTCCAAAGACCCTGTGGTTACTATCTGCTTTAGCCCTTCCTTAAACACCAGGAGGGGGTTCTGCTTTACACAGTGAGGGGATGGGTCCTCCAGCCCCGGGAGAGTAAGGCTCTACACTCTCTGCTCCAGGCCCTCTGATCCCACTAGATGGTGAGCTCGGGGCTGGGATGCTGGTTCTGCCCCATTTGATGGGAGCCCCAAGGACTAGGTCAGGGTGGGGCAGCCAAGACCGAGGGGGAGAGAATCAAGTGGCCAGAGGGTGGGCTCCATGGAGACAGTAGGTTCTGCTGCCTTCTCCCCATGGTGTGCTCTATACCAGCTGTGGAGCAATGCTTCAAGAACACTACTTCCAGAAATCCCTGACAGCACTTCTGGAAGGTAGGAATCCTTTTATAGACTCTGTAGCTGAGGACCAGGGGCTAAATGGTTTGCCCAAGGTGGCTCAGCTCAGGAGGGGCTGGGATCAGAAACAAACCCAGAAACAGAAATCTCCTATTGTGTTTGACATACAACCAGCAGAGCAGAATAAACTGCACAATGGATATATAACCAAAGCACCATCTTACCAATGAAGGTGTCAAACCCCAAGAATGTGATATGGCCCCTATCCCTGAAGGGTGGTTCCCCACAACTGATAAATATACATATGGTCAATTCCTGTTATTTGCAGTGGTTTTGTTCTATAAAGTCACTGCAAACACGGAATTAATCAATACTGAGCCACTGCTCCTGGGGAAACACAGGGTTGGGGCGCTACAAGCTTTGAGCCACAACATTTTCATCAACTGATCAATACATCACCTTGTTTTACGTGTTTTTGTTTAAAGACACCCCATTTAATATGTATTGTTGATTCATTAATGCTGAACTCACAGCCAACACCACTAAAACTCATGCCTAAATGACACTTACCCAACACACATATTTTCTCCGTAAGGCATGTCACAGCCTTCTTGCACTTAGGAGCACCAGCCCTACATTTGGGGGCCATTTTAAACAGTGAAATTACTCTAAAAAACATAAAAATGTGAAAAACACAGCACTAAACATACTATGAGAAGGACACCTGTTTATGGCAAGAGAGCTAAAACAAGAAGCTGAGCATCACCTTGTTCAACCTCAGCAGGGGACATGCACTGCAAATTCTTCACTGTTCTGCACAAGTCCATGAATGGCTGCAAAAACACTGTTTAAGTATTGATTTGGGGGTGACAAATACATTTTAGCAAGTAGGTGCATTTGCACATATTAAATGCACGGACAATGAGGGCCAATTGTATACTGTTGGAAGGCAATTTTCTCCATAGGTCTCTCATGTTTCTGCGGCCTCCTGAACAAAGGTGTTGTTGGCGTCTGTCCCGGACGACCTATTCAGGGTGTCCGTACAGCAGACAGCCTCGAAGATAGAGAAAGTATCTCCCCCTGGGGCAGAGGGCACCTTTGTTTCCTGAATGATATTCTGAAGAGGATTATCTCCCTCTGGGGCAAAGGGTGGGCAGGTCTGCTAGCAGCTCCCTTTAAAAGATTGGGGTGTCCTAAGCTTGGGGTTCCTAAGCTGTGACACAAACCCACTCTTTGCAGAGTCCACTTGGGCTGCTCTGCATCACCCCCTAGGTCTTGGGGAATATGGGAACCAATACAAGCGTGAAGCTCATGCTGCCAGCTGTGCTGGGAGTTCTAAAGGCCTGACAGTCACCCAGGAGTCTCGGGTCTCTGTCAGCATTTATAAAACTGTGGCACACTAACCTGCAAGCAGGTAAAATCTCAGGTCCTTCACAGTTCTTCATTTAGCCGTGCTAAGGTTCAAATAAAAATCAGTTGAGCAAATTCTCTAGGGAGGCTGGCTGAACGGCATCACTCAGGAAAGAGACCTCTTTAGTGCGAGTCAAAGCTACGGCAGTACAGAAGGCAAGATTCGGCTCTCACTGGCCATGTTAATGGACATATCAGGACTAGGTCCAAGGAGGTGACAGATCCTTCTGGAGTGCCATGTCCTGTTCTGAGAAAATTGCTTTATAAAAACACTACAGACCAGAGCCTGGTCTGGACTCAGAAGCCAGCAGGGTGAAGGTTCCAGAATGAATATTCATTTGGGAAAACAGCTGAAAGTAATGGTCACGTTTAGTCCAAAAAGGGGCGGGGAAGGGGATGTGGGAGAGGAAGGATACAGGTGACAGTTCAAACATGACAATAATCACTGGAATCTGTGTAGTCCTGTACAGTTGGTACTTTTATACCCAGCATCTCACTTGATTCTCCTGCCCACTGTGAGCTGGGTACTACTGTCCCCATTTAATAGAGAAACCGAGGCTCCAAGAAGTCGAGCAACTTGCTCCAAGTCATGAGTGGCAGAATCTCAGGTGTCCCTGGCAGCCCCATGCAACCACAGGACAGGCCACCACGTGGATGGAGGACCAGGCTTGCTTCCTGGGGCTCCGAGCCTGGGCTAGGACCAATAGGCAGAATTAAAAAGGATTTTTAGTTCAAAAGAGGGAGCCCATAGCGCATAACTCCCCAGGACTAAGCACCGCATTAGTTTATTTAGCTCTCACACTCCTAAGTCTTACCCCAACTTGTCATAACTGCCATCATCCCCCTGCACCACCGAGAATGAGGAGGCTGAAAGGGATGAAGTGATTTCCCACCGTGCAGGGGAACCCAAGACCACCCAACTCCAGTGGAAGCCACTGCTTTTGAGGCAGGGGTCCCCAGTGGCTGAAATACGGAGAGGGGGTGTCACCTTCCTAAGGAGGGCTGCAGAGGGATTCTGGCACATCATGGCTCACGGTTCTGCGTAGGTGACCTGGACGGGGGAGCTCACCAGCAGGCGCTCACACCGGGTTCCCTGGCTATTTACACTCACTCCACAGACATTTATTCTGTAAGCACCGTGGACAGGACAGGCCCTGGGGCTCGAAAGAGGAACAAGGCACAGCTCCTGCCTCTGAGGGGTCCCAGACAGAGGGGAGGCAGGCATGCATATAAAGAGAGATGTGACCATGGGGTTGAGGGCAAACCCCGAGAGTGCACCCTCTCCCTGTGCCTGGGGCTGCAGCAGGCCCCGCACTGGTTTTGTTTTTTGACACCTCGTTCCCCAGGCAGGAGGCCCGGGAGGCTGCTGAGCAGATGGCCAGAGGGGAGACGAGAAGGGACGGGGGCGGCCAGGCAAACCCACTTCCCTGTGCCTGGGATTCACCTCCCGGGGCTGAGGCTCTGCCCCGTCTGGAACCTCCGCCTGCCCTCGGGGCTCAGTCCTGACTTCAGCGTCCTGGGCTCTGTGCGGGTGTGTGGTGGGGCCAGGCCCACAGAACTGGAGGGTTCCCGCTCCATGCCGGGCACCAGGCCAGGGGGCAAGTCCGCTCTCTGGGGCCGGGTGTGCCCGATTCCACTCGGCCCCTGCCACCTTCCCGATGACTTCAATCCACCTCCTCCAGGTGGCTGCCGGGTCACAGAGGTGAGCAGCCAGCAGGGGCTGGTGGGGGTCTGCCCCCCCATCTTCATCCACCTTCTTTCCAGAAGCTTGAGACATCGGGCATGGACCACAGGGGCCGGCGGGCAGCTCTGCGCTCCCTCAGGCAGGTGGCTGCCAGGAAAATCCAGACGATGGAGCGGGCAGGAGGTGTCAATTCTGGAAACAGTTCCAACCAGCCCCATCCATTTTCTTTTCAAAATTTTATTGCAGGAACATATATAACAAAATTGGCACTAATTTCATTTACATGGGTGTGCTACCATCACCACTGTCCACTACCAAAATGTTCCATCGCCCCAAATAGAAACTAGGCACCCGTTAATCAATAACTCCCCATTCCCCTCTTCCCTCAGGCCCTGGTCACCTGCACTCTACTTTCTGTCTCTATAAATTTGTTTATTCTGCATATTTCTTATAAGCGGAATCATACAAAATGTGTCCTTTTGTGTCTGGCTTATTTCACTTAACACGATGTCTTCAAGGATCGTCCATGTTGTTGCATTTCTCAGAACTTCATTCCTTTTCAGGGCTGAATAATATTCCATAGTATGGATACGTCACATTTTGTTCACCGAGTCGTTCACTGATGGGACTTGGTTGCCTCCACCTTCTGGCAATTGTGAATATGCTGCTGTGAACGTTGGTGTGCAGGAATCTGAGTCCCTGCTTTCAGTTCCATCCCTGCTCAGTTTTAAAGAGCAGGAGTATTTGTGAAACACGCAGTGAAGGGCACTAGCCTATGGGCAAGCATTTTGGCCTCCCTGAGGGAGCCACAGGGTCCCTCTGAACCCCAGCTGGCCCTGGAAAGGGTGCTCAACTTCCCGGTTTGTGTGGGACTAGCCAGGACTTATCCCTGCAAGCCTGATGTCCTGGGAAAGTCCTCAACCAGGGCAGCTGGTCGCCTTCCCTTTGGGTCACTGTTTTGGTAGTGAAGTCCAGGGGTGAAGAGAAGCAGCCAGGCCTCCATCCAAATACACATGACACAGCTCCCTCCTGCGAGACCCTGGGTGATGGTTTACCCTCCCTGGGCTTCATTCTCCTTAGTCAAGTAGGAACAATCATCGATTCACGACATGGGACTGCTAAGAGGATGCAACAAAACGATGATGGAGCGTGCACAGTCCAGGGCCTGGCCCACAGAAGAGAGCATGCAGGGCAGACAGGGGAGGGTGCTGGGGACAGGGGCATCCGAGTGACAGGCTGCAGGGTGGGGGTCTGATGCCTTCATTCACCCCTGCCCCCAAGCAGGAAGCATCCAGAAAGCTAAAGCAAGTGGGCTTCCCTCTCCGTTTTTTTTCCATATTTTTATTGATCCCCAGCTTGCCCTTGGATGAGTTATTAACTATTTACTGGGTCTGGCCCTAGGCTGGGAACCTCAGACATGACAGAAGCCCCCATGGGGACCTGGGCAGAGCAACGGGGGCAGAGAGGAGAAAGTGGTGACCAATGCCGGGGCAGCAAGCTTCCCTCCTGCGAGCCCTTCCCCAGGTTCTTTTGGCCTCTCGTGGGCCGTGCCCCTGCCTCTGGCACCAGCCTGTCCGAGCTTTGGGACCACTCACTCCAGCCTCGATCCACTCTGCCCCTTCGTGCTCCAGAAAAGAGGATGCAGGCAAGCCAAGGGCTGGCTGGAGAGGTTTACAACACAGGCTGCATTTGTGTGGAGCTTGGACTTCCCGCCCCCACCCCAGACCACTCTGCATTCTGTTGGCTGCTCCCCAGCACTGCCATCTGGGCTCTGGGCTCAGATCTAGCCTTGAACCCCAGCTTAGCCCCTTCCGACCTCTGATTCTGGCTAAGACCCTAAGGTCTCTGAGCCTCAGTATCGGCACCTCTCAAATGGGCAGGCTATTAGCACCTGCCTCAGGTGGCCGTGCAACTAGAGCCTGTCCCTGAGAAGGTGCTGGAGAGTTCAAGCACACCATCGGTCTCTCTCTTCTTCTCACCTGAGGGTGGGGCTTCTGCCTCATCTGTCTGCAAGTCTAAGGACAATGTTCTGCAACTAGTGCAGGTTCACACGATGCTGGCGAGGATGACGAAGCTGACGAGGGCTGGTGACAGCTCTCTTTGGCTCCCTGACACCCCTAGCACGGCTCGTCTGCATGGCCAACCTCGCATGATTGATTTGGCTACTGGGATACATGGTGGCCCCAGGGGGAATCTTCTCAGGGAGGGAGAAAGAATTGGCAGGAAGTTAGGATCAGAGGGAAGCAAGGGTGCGGGCAGCACTGCCACGGCCCAGTGAAGACAGCTGGGGGTGCAGAGGTCCAGGGAGAGAACATCCATCACCCTCCCCAGGTCTCTCTCCAAGCTGCTGGAAGCCAAGTCTCAATGCATTTCTAATCAGCTCCCACAGCTTTGTGCTGCAGAGATGGATGAGGAGCCTTTGGGGGGTCTGACGGGGACAAACAGAGTCCCAGCTGTCAGCTGAGCAGGAGGCTGCCACCCCGGGCCTGTGGCTGGAGCACCTCCCCCCACCCCACCCCACCCCACCCCCAGCTCATCAGGCTCCAGCTCCTCACTGCCAGCATGCAGGCCTGGCACCGGGTCACAGACTGACACCGCATCCCTCAACGCCACACAGGACATCCTGAAGAAACCCAAGGGGAGACGGCAGGCCAGGAAGGAAACGAATCAGTCCATGCACAGCCTGGCTTTCTGACTGTGGTATCAGAGGCCCACCCACGAGGTAACCACATTATCCCCATTTTATGGTCTTTGGGAGAGAGAGAGAGAACTGTGGGACCAAGGTGCCACAGCTGGGAGGAAAGGAAGAGGGAGGAAGCACAGTCGTTAAAAGCATAAGCTTAAGAAAACCTTGCTTCCGGCCAAGATGGAGTAACCGAGACTGGATCTACCCTCCCATCCGAAACAATTTAAAAAACCAGACAAAATATATGAAAATGGTTTTAAAGACATTGGACACCAGACAATGAAGGAGCGTGACCCTCAAGAGATGGGAAACAAGGAGGATGAGCCCTACAACTGCCCAGCTCGCTGCCTGGAGAGAGTTTCCAGGCTGAGAAGCAGGAAGGGGAAACCGGGTGGAGCCCAGTAGACTCCTGGGTTGACGAGTCGAGCCGCGAGTTCAGGGTGACCAAGGCCGCTGGAGTCCACAGGGCAGAGTAGAGAGAGGAGGGAGCTGTGGTGTCTAGAAGAGCAGTGGGGAATAATTACTGGTCAGGGCCCGCCTAATATAGCTTTTAAGAAAGATCCAAAAAGGTCAAACTGTTTCCAAAGAACTTAATTGCATTCCAGAACAGAACTCAAGAATATTTATAGGAATACAAAAATATCCAGGATCCAACAAGGTAAAATTCACAATGTTTGGCAACCAATCAAAAATTATCAGGCATGTGTTTTCATAAACATTGCGGACTGGCGTTTTGGTATGCTGAGCCCTCTATCTTGGGGCTTACCCTTAGGAAGCTTGTTACTGCAAAGGAGAGGCTAAACCTGCTTATAATTGTGCCTACACAACAAAGAGCAACAAAAGTGCCTCTTTGTTGCTCAGATGTGGCCCTCTCTCTCTCTCTCTCTCTAAGCCACCTTGGTGGGTGATCTCACTGCCCTCCCCTCTATGTGGGACCTGACTCCCAGGGGTGTGGATCTCCCTGGCAATGCAGGATATGACTCCTGGGGATGAATCTGGACCCATCATCATGAGATTGAGAACATCTTCTTGACCAAAAGGGGGATGTGAAATGAAACAAAATACAGTTTCAGTGGCTGAGAGATTTCAAATGGAGTTGAGAGGTCACTCTGGTGGACATTCTTATGCACTATATAGATAACCCTTTCTGGGTTTTAATGTATTGGAACAGCTAGAAGTAAATACCTGAAACTATTAAAAACGGCAACCCAGTAGCCTTGACTCTTGAAGACAATTGTACAACAACGTAGCTTACAAGGGGTGACAGTGTGATTGTGAAAACCTTGTGGATCACACTGTCTTTATCCAGTGTATGGATTGATGAGTAGAAAAATGGGACACAAACTAAAAGAAAAATAGAATGGGGGAGGATGATTTGGGTGTTTTTTGTTTTTTTTTTAACTTTTATTTTTTATTCTTATTCTTTCTGGTGTAAGAAATAGATTGGGTTGATGAATGCACAGCTATATGATGGTACTGTGAACAGCTGATTGTATACCACGGATGACTGTATGGTATGTGAATATATCTCAATAAAACTGAATTTAATTTTAAAAAAAATTATCAGTAGGAAAATATAACCCATAACGAGAAAAAGCAATCAAAACGGACCCAGAACTGACATGGATATAGAATTAGTAGACCAGGACATTAAACTGTTGTTACAATTGCATTCCATATGTTCATAAACCTAGAGGAAACACTGAAGTAGAGATTGAAAGACATTTAGAAAAGATCCAAATCAAACTTCTAGAAATAAAACTACAATGTCTGAAATCAATAACACACTGGATGGGATTAACAGCAGATTAGTTATCATAAAATAAAGGACTGGTAAACTTGAAGACATAGCAATGAAAACTATCTAAAATGAAACCAAAGAGAAAAAGACAGACAAAAAACTGTTCAGAGCATCATTGAGCTTTGAGACAACTTCTGGCAGCCTAAGATATGTTAACTGGGATCCCCAAAGGTGAGTAAGAAGAAAAATATGTAAAGAAACAATGACAGAAAAATTTCCAAATGTGATGAAAACTACAAATCCACAGATCCCGGAAGCTCTTCAAAGCTCAAGCACAATGAACATGAAGAAAACTACACTAAGGTGCATCATAATAAAATTGCTCAAAATCAGTGATAAAGAGAAAAATCTTAAAAACAGCCAGAGGAAAAAAGATGCCTTATGTTCAAAGGGAACAAAGAAAAGGATGACAGCAGATTTCTCATCAGAAACAATGGATTACAAGAAAAGGGTTGGAGCAAAAATTTCAAAGTTCTAAAAGAAAAAAAAACACTGTCAACAGAGAATCTATAACCCATGAAAATTTTCTTGGTTCAGACATAGAGAAGCTTAAAAAATACATTACCAGCACTTATACACTATAAGACATGTTAACACCCTTCAGGCAGAAGGAAAATGATACCATATAGAAATAAAAATCTATACAAAGGAATGAAGAACACCAGAAATAATAACTACATGAGAAAACACATAAGATTTTTTTATTATTTAAATCATTTTAAAAGATAACTGACTTTTAATAAAAATAATGATAACATAGTGTGAGGTGTATAGCCAATGTAGAGTAATGTATAACAATAGCACAAAAACTGAGAGGGAAGTAATAGAAGTATACTATTGTAAGGTTCTCATACTATATGTGAAATGGTATACTGTCACTTGCAAATAGCCTGTGATTAAGTTAAAGATATATATTATAAACCCAAAATCAACCACTAAAATACCAAAACAGAGAATTATAGCTAATAAGCTAACAAAGGAGACAAAATGGAACTTTTATCACTATAAGAGATAATTAATCCAAAAGAAGGCAGGAATAAAAAGGGAAACAGGAACAATGAAAAAATGGGAAAAACAGAAAACAAATAGCAAGACAGATTTAAACCCAACCATATCAACAATCACATTAAATGTAAATGGTCTAATCACTCCAATTAAAAGGCAGAGATTGTCAGAATGGATTTTTTTAAAATAGGCTGAAGTGGCTCAGAGATCTGGGTTTGAATCCCAGCTGTGTGACCCTGAGCAAGTGACTTTGCCTTTCTAAGTCTCAGTTTTTTCATCTGTAAAAATCATAAGTGTCTGTTCCATGAATTGCTGTAAGGATTTAGTGAGATTCTGTGTGTAAACTGTTTGACAAGGGCCTGCCTGGTACCTCATAAGCCTTTGATAAATGTCAGCAGCATGATGGGCAGGTACAGGGATAATCTCTGGGGATGGGGAGGGGGTAGATAGAGGCAGGTCTCCATTACCTCAAGCTGAGGTCTGAGCCCACAAAGCAGGACTCAGAATATAGCAGGTGCTCAAAAACACACGAACATTTAACTGGAGACTTGAAATTCACCTTTGGATGTCCCCGTTCCTTTAGTTCTATGAGATCTGATTTTTCTTCAAACCAAATGGAATGTCTGCATTCTTAAAACACCATCTAGAAATATGATTTACAGAATGCATTATAGATTTTTCCTCCCTTAACCGCCATTCCTCACCCATGTCTCCTTACCCCAGCTCATGTCCCACAGCCGCCTTTCCCTCCATGCATCACATATTAGGTTGAAACACATGAAACTGCCATTTTGTGAATGCAAAAATGTAGTGCTACATCCTCTCCTGAAGCAGGTCTAATCAGAATGATAAAATATTTAAATCTTTTAAATGGGAATTTGAAGTACAACATGAGAAGCCCTTTGGTTAAAAACATTCACAATCACAAACAATTTGCATTTTAATGATAATTGTTTTAAGAAAAAGGAGCACTTCACTGGTTAGGGAAAACATTCTCTGAGCAGACTGTCAGACCCCCCGGAATTCAACTTTTCTGTACAGTGGTGTGTGCACCCCTGGGGAGGAAAACATTCTGCTGGTTTCTTGCAGATCCACTGAAAAGATCCCACAGGCCCTCAAGTGCAACAAAGACCATTTCAAGAAAGAGCAGAATTGCCTCTACAATACTGCCAGATGTCTTTTGTGTTGTTTCCCCCATGAAAAACGATTATAATGCAAATTAACTGTGAGCTTCCTGGGTAAGCTTGTAGGGGCTATATCAGCAACTCAGCTAAAAGTAGACCAATGCACGCTGTCTTCCAGAAAGACACATCCAGGGTTAACACCATGACCCAGGTGTGCCTCTGTCCTCATGCCCAGCAGGGACAAGGTTCTAAGAGCTGGGCTGAGCAGGGAGGCTGGGTGAAGGACCCGCTCCTGAAACACAGTCTCCTCTAGAAAGCCCGAGCAGAATGCCCAGCAGGCAATGACTTCTGTTGCCATGGTTGAAACACATGAAACTGCTATTTTGTAAATCAAAAACAGTCAAATTGTGGCAATTTCATATCGTTCGGCCTAGTAAAGTCCCAGCCTACCTCATCAGTAATAATTTATTTGTCTCCTGCACTTGACAGTTGACAAAGTTTTGCCAAGCTGTGCGCGTATCTGTCTCAGGTTTGTCTCCTGTTCAGAGATATTACACTGGCAGCACTGGAAGAGCCAGCCTATAGATTTGTTGTGTTTGGCCCATGTGGTAACTAGTCTCCAAAGTCGGCCTCCATCAGTTCATTCCATCCCTCCTGTATGCACGTGCTGCTCCCCACATCAAGAGGCGGAATCTGGTTGCCCTCCCCTTAAATCTGGCCTGGCCTTAGTGACTTTCTTGACCAAAAGAATGCAGAGTTTGTGGCATTCCAGGTCTCCAGAAGCTAGGTCTTAAGAAGCCTGCAGCTCCACCTGGGACTTCGGAATGCTTGTTCTGGGAGACACCAGCTGCCATGCAAGGAATGCAGCAGCACTGAGACCACCATGCTGGCAGGAAGCTCAAGCTGCCTGGAGAAACTGTTAAGAGGGTAAAAGCACTAAACGGAGAGAGCGGCCAGATAGTACGGAGGTGTCAAACATGCAAGTAAAGAAACCATTCCAGAAGTCGAGACTCCAGCCCAAGCCACTGCAGCTGATACCATCTGGAGCAGAAACAAACTCCCCAGTCAAGCCTTTCCCAAACTCTAGACCCACAAAATCATGAGCAAAATAAATTGCTGCTTTAAAGCCACTAAGTAACTGAAATAATAAGCAACATGTAACTGAAACAGCCCATATCCTGGTTGGCAGGTTGGTTTAAGATTTTTAATTAGTTGCCAACATTTAAAAATCCAAAGACTTCACGTGAAAATGGGACATGTTAGCTTTCTTGAAAACCAGAAGACCCGGCTGCCCTAGCCCTGCATGTCCGCATGGCACAAGCAAGATGGAGTTCAGGGGTTGCCTACACTCTCACCTCCAGGCCAGGCACCTGCCTGGCCCAGGCTTCCTGGCCTCATCTCTCATGCCCTTGCCATCTGCCCCTTTTGCCTTGGCCAACTGGTTATCTCCAACCCCCACCCCCAAAAGGAGATATTCTTTCAAGCCTCCTTGCCTGTCCTCACACTGTTCCCTGCATCTGGACACCCTCACTCCTTCCTTGTCTACATAACAGCTATGCAGCCTTCAAACTCAGTGCAATTCTTCTCTCCAGAAGCCTTCCCTGACCTCCGGAGCTGGGTCACCAGATGCCTTCTGTGAACTCCCTCAGCACCTGTGTTTTTTCCTGTCATGTACCACATAGCAGGGCCTATGCAACACCCACCCCCACCCCATCCAGGAGCACCTCACTTAGGGGCACATTTGCTGAATAAATGGACATTTCCATGAAGAAGGCATTTTTGTCCCCATTTCACAGACGATGAAACTGAGGATTAGGAAACTGACCTGTCCACTACCTCTCTAAGAGCCAAGATCCTTATCCTTTAAGGTGTTCAGACCCCTTTAAGAACTTGTTTTAAAAAAAAATGTACATAAACACATCATTTGGCATACATTGATGGATTCCCTAAAGCTAATCCCTTGAGGGTCCCCGGGACCCCGCCCCTAGCATGGGGACCACTCTCCCAGGCGGTAGGAAAGCAAGGAAAGCTGGGCCTGCACTCGGCCGACCGGGCCCTACTTCTGGCTCTGCTCCTGGCTCCACCACTTGCTGGATGAGTCACTCAGCTCTCCATTTTCTCCCTGTCTGCACGACGGGAATACTAATGGTACCTACTCTAACCATCAGTTTCCCACCAGTGGCAGGTATGACCCAGAGGGAGGGAGAACCTCGATTTTAGAGTTCTGAGGTCATATTCTTCTAGCTGCAGAGCCTGGTGCATTTGGTGACTTCCAGTGACCACATGATTTTCTATAACCTGGCCCTGGCCTCCCACTCCCCGCTCTACTGTGCCCCCACTCACCAGCTCTCTGAAGGACTCTGGGAATCTCTTCTGGACTGCCCTACCTTCATTCCTCTCTGGCTAGAAGGCCCTTATTCCCAGGCCCCCCAGGGGAAATCTCCCTAGAGTTCTAATTCCACCTAGAAGCCTCATTCTCAAAGGCCCGATGATAAAAGATGTTTGGGGGAGAGGGGCCGGGCAGGTGACACCTTGCATTCACTGTCTTTTCCTGTTAATGAATGAATTCATTCATCATGCACATACATGTTGTTGCACCCACATCCAGTCTCCCAACAGATACTTGTTGAAGGTCTCCTATGTGCCAAAGCATCTCGCCGTGTCCAGCACTTGATTCATTCCCCTTCCAGCCATCATTTTGCTAATACACTGTGAGTAACCAGAGAGGAAGATCTACAGCCTTTTCAACTTTGACCCCCAGCATCCCTGTCCCAGTGCCTGACAACACGAAGACACGGAGGCTGGCACATGGGGTACCCACATTGTTGAACAACATTTCTCAGTGGAAGTGCCCACTGCTGGGGGAAAGCCCATAGGGTGGGGGCTGGGCAGTGACTATTACATGCACCTTCTGGCCGCTGCACAGTAAAAGTAGGTGTTGAGTACTCACTCCGGCCAGGAACAGCTGAGTGCTGGAGGGGATGAGAGGAGTCGATTAACACCAGAAAGCAATCATGTAGTACAATACCGTGGGGGCTATGAGAGTGGCACATGTAAGACCATTTCTCCAGCAGGCAGGAGGTAAGAAAGCTTTGAACATGTTGGCCCTGTCCCTTATCTCATGTCTTTCCAAGGGTGAAGCAATAAGGTGGGAAAGCCTGTGGCTTTGCAGATTCACAGTTCTATCTTTGAAACCCAATTCTCCCTCCTAATTAATGGTGTGTTGTTAGGCAAATTATTTCATTTCACCGAAGCTCGGCATCCTGATCTGTTAAGTGCGGATAACAGTGGCAGCACCTGACTTGTAAAGATTTAATGTAACAAAGGATGCCAAGTGCCCAGCTCGACAAACCTCTCTTCCACATGTGTAGGGCACTTCATCTTTCTGAACCTTCCAGTTAGCACAGTATCGAGCATTCAATGCCAAACGTCTACTGATGGGAATAAACTGACTACATGAAACCTGAATTGTAAACAAAAAGGAAAACAGAAAAAAAAGAACCCAGTTGCTGGGCAGGCTCTGCCCACAGGTGCTAAAAAGCCCTATGTTTAGTTCGTCAAGTTGCCATAGCAACTCCTGATGTTCCAGCCATCCCCAGAGTTAACAGTGATCAATTTATCTGCAACCAAGGCAACGCCAGCTGTTTAATGGGATCCAGAGGGGAAGGCGGAGACTGACACTGCATGAGCTCCTCTCCCCTCTAGAAATCTGGCAAAGACTCCTCAGTTATCTGTAGCTAAAAGCACTGCTAGTCTAAAATGACGTCCACATGACAGTGTTTATAGTGTGGGTTTAGAAACCAGAGATGCAATATCAGGCAGGAAAAGTCCTGTGTTGCTCGGTGGAGCAATCAGCATTATGGAAAACTTAAGAGACTGCCCAAGGGAGAGGATCTGGGTTTTTAAGAGGCAGCAAGGGGGTTCTGCAGCCTTTCATGCCTGTGCTTGGGGACTTGCTGAGTGCCTACAGTATGGACTTCACCATTATTATTTTTTAATGCATACAGTATTCTTTATTTAATCTGACAACCCTGCCATCAACTACATGTGTAACCTTTGGTAACTGACTCAACCTTTCTGTACATAATTTTCCTCATCTGTAAAATGGGCCTCAAAAGAGCACCTTTCTCACATTTGTGGTACAGCTAGATAGATAGATTTTACAATTTTAGTAAGGTTGGTTAAAATATTACAAATTTATTTATGCCAACAACAATAGTTGCACACTTTGAATAATAGCTAAGCTGACATTTTACTGATTAAGAACTAATATCTCTTAGTAAGAAATGAGATCATAAAGCACTTTTTAATGGTATCTTTCTGACACAGAATACATATATTTTAAATGTCTTAGATTACCTTTAAAAATCAATAAGGTCTTTTACATCTGAGTCATAGCACTACTTTGTGAGAAATGTATTTCCAACAAATATCCTTAATCCCATCCAAGGAAACACACAGATTCCAATATAATTCAGTCATAGTTGAAAGCTTGGGACTGTCTTTATCAAACAATAGGACATAATTCAAGGTTTTAGCAACTGGAAATTTCATGTCTCAGTGTATTTTTTCATAATGTTCACTCTGCATGGAATATCATTTCTCTCTTAGAGGATGAATGAAATGCTCCTTAATGTTCAAGGTCACCTGTAGACTATACTTCCACATCAAGCAAGCTGGGGAAATGAGTCACATGTTGGCTTTTTTAAAAATGCAAAATAGGCCATCATCTGAAAAACAGTTCTCTCTCCTGCAGAATGATAATCAACACACGAGAAAACACAACAAATCGGTTAAGGAAACATCACACACTATCTCATGCAGTTTGCCTGAGTGCAACAGAACAGTTACTGTTACGTATTTTTCTTGAAAAGGTGGCCATGATTGCAGGTGAAAAATAAAGTTAAAAAAGCCATTTTGTGGAAAAAAAAATCAAGTTAGTTTGGAGACAATTAAATGCTAAGACATATTCCTGCTAATCACTACATTAAAGTGACAAAGTATTAAAGAGATGGGGTGTTAATTTTAAAGGCTACAAGTTTATCACCTAATGATCGTATGACGTCCCTACCATAAAGGGCACATTTAACCCTCTTCCTTCTTTCTCTTTTCCATTCTGTAGAAATATCCCTGAAGAAATATCTATGGGGCACTGAAAAACTGAGGTCAATATCAGTAGATAGAAGCAGTATGAAGAGTATGCCACAAGTTGCAATTCATTGGGAGAAGTGACACAGGACGGGAGACTTGGCGAGAAGAGTGTACAGACACTGTACCATACGATTCTCAGATTTTGGTCATGAACTCCATGCTGTTGTATACAAATAATGATTTTTTTAGGATATTATTATCCTATTAGCCTGAAAAAATTAAAATGTTATATTTGATTTTTCTAAAGTCAACCTTTTTAAACACAGACTTCCACCACGAGGGAATTTGGGGAGAAGGGAAGTGTCCCTCAAACTCCATTCCCTGTAAAAGAAAACAGGAGCAGGTGGGGCCCCCGCCACAGGGCCAGGAGACAGAAGGGAACCCCGCCCCTCTCTTCTCCCAACATCGCATACGTGCTAGAGGGTGCAAGGCCTGAATTTGGTACACTGGGACTTACTCTTGCAGACTAAATGCAGCCGTCGCCTGGAACCAGAATGGGGTGAGCACTGGGTGGTCCTCTGAGCCCCAGACAGCTGGAGAAAGTGAGTCTTTGCCTTTGTTCTGGCTCCAGAGAACTCGGCGCCTAAACAAAGCTTTTCCCCCTCCCAGCCCAGAACTCAAGAGGATGCTCCTGGAGCAAAGCTCACGCGATGAGATGTCACGTGTTTTCCCTGCCCTGGGTAACCTGTTTTGTGTCCAGATATGAGTTATGGTAGCGCTGGGCACTGATGGCGAATCAGGCTCAGCACAAAGCAACAAGGCTAAAACCACCGCGGCCCTGGCGCTTTGCGAGTCACAAAGCGCGTCTCGCCGCCTTCCTCGCCCCGGCTGCGAAGGGGACGGGGCTGTGGTCCCACTCCCCCGCTCGAAGGGGAGAGAAGTGAGGTTTCCAAAAGTGGGGGAGGGGGCAGCCGGCCCGCCCCGCCCCAGATCACACAGCGAGTGACAGATTATGGGCGCATCACCGAGGCAGAAATGGGGAGGAACAGCCTATCAGGTCCGCGCGGGTCTGGGCTGCCCGGGCCTTGGAGGGCTCCGGGGGCACCCGAGGGGGCACGGCTGGTAAGGAATGGGCAGGGAGGGGCGACTCGTGCTGCCCCGGCCCCAGGTCGCGGGAGGGGCCCCCGGCGGGAACAGCTGGACACGCCCGCGCGTAGGACTCGCCGCCAGCCCCACCCCGAGAGCCGTGCTCGCCGCCCCCGACGCGCGCTCGGGGTGGGATCCGATCCTCGGGGGACGCCCCGCTCGGGACAAAGGACCGGGACACAATGCCAGGTGGGCGCCACCGCCCGGCCCCGAACCCACCGCGCGCCCAGCCCGGGCGGGGAAGGCGAGGCCGTGGCCCGGGACTTCCCCAAACTTGGCGACCCGAGGCGCGTGGGGGGGACGCCCCTTTACCTGCGCGGCCATAAAGGACAGATCCATGATGTCGCTGCTGTCGCGACTGCCGCCGCCGCCGCCCGTGCTCGCGTCCTCGCTGCTGCTGCCGCGGGTCCAGCCGCCTGCACAGCCGGCCGGGAGCGGGCGGAGCAGCGAGCCGGCGCCCCAGGCCCACTCGGCGGCGGCGCCAACCTCCCCAGCCCCAGCGTCGCGGCGCCCTCGACTGGCTCCAGACCGCGACGGGGCGGCGGGGCGCGCGCGGGGGCGGGGCGTGCCTCGCGGGACCGGGCGCGCCGCCACGTGACCACCCTAGCCCCACCCCGGGGGCGGGGCCTCGAGGAACCCACAGCGCTCTGGGTGGGCGGGACCTGGAGGCGGTGGGCTCCTGTAATTGAGCCCAACCCGCCAGGGAGTGTGGGCAGTGCTCCCCTGGGCTGAGGACCGCGATCAGGGTTTCTTATGTTCTGGGCTCTGGAACTGGACAGAATCGGGTTCACGTCCCAGCGCTGCTACAAATTGGTTGTGTGGCTTGGGCAAGTTGAAGTTGTCCCTTTGAGCTGGATTTTCTCATTTGTAAAGTGAGCATGGCAGAACCTGAGAATTAAAGGAGACAGTGTTTCTGGCATGTGGTAGCCTCTCAGTAGGTGTGAGCTCTAATATGGCTGTTAGCATAACAGAGACTAGGCTGTGAATGGCGCCATCTAGGATTGCACAGTGCACAACTTGCACAACTGGTATTCTGTGTCTTTATGATCTTCCCTTAACACAAGCAAGTATCCAAAACCATGCAGGGGTCATAGGTAAAATGAGGACACAGCACAAAGCCCTGTGTGTGTGTGTGTGTATGTGTGTGTGTGTGTGTGTACATCCCAGGCTTGGTGGCTGGTCCACAGAAAAGCACGTGGGAGCTCTGCCCTTCTCTAAGGACTCATTGGTAAGGAATGGGATCTCAGTAAAGCCATAGCCCAGAGAGAAGTTGGAGTTAGTTCAAGGTTACTCAGCTGGGGGCTGTGAGAATGGATCCATGCCTTGTTGACCCATTCATTACAGGCTTTCAAGAAGTGTTATCAGAGTTCTCTTCATCATCTCTTCCTCCTCCTTCCTTTCCTTTCCCTCTCCTTCTCTCCATCACTTTCCTTCATGCCTTCCCTCTTTCTTCTCCCTTCTCACCTTCCTTCTTATCTTGCTTGCCTCCTCCATTCCTTCACTGGTTTCTAAGGCTTCCAGTCCCCTGGATTACTCCCTGCCCTTCCTGGCCTAAGCCAGCCTTGTGCCACTCCTGGCCATCATCCCTGCCATCACCCCAGCTGTCCACTGAATCCATGGCAAGCACAGCCTCCTGTCAGCAGGCTCCCTGGATCTAATTCCCTCTGTGCTAGATGGTTGATGAACCTGCCTAGAGCATGGCTCCAATCTCACCACTCCCCTGCCAATACCACAGTCTTGACTACTATAGCTATATAAGAAGTCTTGATGTCAGGTTGACTGATTCCTCCAACTTTATTCTTTTCAAAATTGTTTCAGCTATTCTAGTTCTTTTGATTTCCCATAATAAATTTTAGAATAATCTTGTCTATATCTACAAAAATTGTTTCTGGGATTTTGATATACATTGCATTAAACCTGTATATTGTTTGGGGGACAACTGATGTATTCTTTGCAATGTTGAATCTTAAAATCCATGAACATGGTATGTCTCTCCAGTCATTTAGATCTTCTTTGATTTCTTTTATCAGTGTTTTGTAGTTTTCAGCATATGTCTTGTACAGTTTTGTTTAGATTTACACACAAGTATTTGAAGCAACTGTAAATGCAATTTTATTTTAATTTCAGCGTCTACATCTTCATTGCTACTACATCCAATTAATTTGTATCCTGTGACCTTGCTGAACTCACTTATTAGTTCTATGAGCTTTTCGTTGTTTTATTTTGCTTTTTAGAGTCCTTGGTACTTGATGTCATTGGTTTTATTTCTTTCTTTCCAGTTTGTATTCCATTTATTTTTGTTTCTTGCCTTATTCCATGGACTAGAACTTCCAGCACTATGACATCCTTGCCTTGTTCCTGATCTTAGGGGGAAACATTCATCTTATATCATTAAGTATAATCTTAACTGAAGATTTTTTTGGTAGATATTCTTTATGAAACTGGTATAGTAATATAGAATCTACTGGTGTAATTATTTCACCAGTTCAAGTGAAGTTTAGAAATCTTGCCTCACTTTATGTCACTTTACCTACTCCCATTTATAATATAATTCCAGTAAATATTTTCTCTACATACATTTAAAACCCATAAGGCATCTTAATAATTCTTGCTTCCACCTTTAGAAATAATATAGAAAACTCAAGGGGAAAAGGAAAATCTATTGTATCTATGCATTTTTGCTTGCCATGTTCTTCCTTCCTTCCTGATGGTTTTCTTATTTTTGTTTTTGTTTCCTTTCTGTTTAGAGAACTTCTTTTAGCCATTCTATTAGGGCTGGTCCACTTGTGAAAAATTATCTTAGTTTTCCCTCATCTGAGAATGCCTTGGTTCTTCCTTTATTCCTGAAGGCTATTTTCACTGGGGTAGGATTCTGGGTTGTCAGACCTTTTCTTTCAGCACTTGAAAAATGCTGTGTCACCTCCTCTGGACTCCGTAGTTTTTGATGAGAAATCTACTGTCATTCAACTGGTTTTTCCTTCATAGGTAAGGTGTCATTTCTCTCTGGCTGCTTTCAAAATTCTTTCTCTTTATTTTTCTTTTCAGAAGTTTGACTCTGATGTGAGTTGATGTGTATTTCTTTAGATTTATACTACATGGGGTTCAGTCAACTTCTAGAATGTGCAGGCTTATGTCTTTTGCCAAATTTGGGTAGTATTGAACCACTATTTCTACTTTTTTTTGCTCATTATGGGATCACAATGACCCAAATGTTTGATCTTTTGTTATAATCCCACGGGTTCCTTAGGCTCTGTTCAATTTTTTTAGTCCATTTTCACTCACTGTTTAGAATGAGTAATTTCTCCTATTCTGTCTTCTAGTTCACTGATTCTTTCCTCACTTTCTCCTCCATTCCCCTGTCCAGTCCTTCCATTGGGTTTTTTATTTTGCTTATTGTATTTTGCAGTTCTAAAATTCCCATTTAGTTCTTTATATCTCCTATTTCTTTGCTGATATTTTCTATTTCTTTGCTGAGACATTCCATTTTTATTTCTATTTTCTTCTAGGATGTTTGTCATTGCTCTTTGAAGCATTTTTTTTAAAATGATGATCTGCTTTAAAATCTTTGTCAGATAATTCTAACATTTGTCTCATCTCAGTGCTGGCATTTATTGATTGTCTTTTATCATTTAATTTTAGATCTTCCTGATTCTTAATATGATGATTGATTTTTGATAGAAACCTAGACCTTTTGGCCTTTATGTTAGGAGACTCTGGCTCTTATTTAACTTTTCTATTTTAGCTGGCTTCCTCTGATACCACTCCAGCTGGGGAAATCTGGGTTGCCACCTTGTTACTTCCAGATGGAGACAGAAGTCCAGGGCCCCTGGTTCTCCCTTTGTTACCAGCTGAAGTGGCAGGTCTCCTCTTACTGTTGAGTGGAGGTGGGAGTTCCCACTCTCCTCTAGGCCACCACTGACGCCCCCCAGGCTGAGAGGAGTAGAAGTGCCTCATTCCTGCTTCCCAACTGGCTTCTGCTGACACCATGGAGGTAGGATGGCCTCCTTATGGCTGGGTGGTGGTGATAATCCTCCTCTGATGCCACCATAAGAGGGAGGGGTATGGGTGCCTCATTACTGCCAGATGTTGGGGGAGGGGCTCATTAGCACCCAGTAGGTATGACAGTCCAAGCTCCCTTCTCAGTCTTCTCCAGCACCATCAAGGGGTTGGTTATGAAGGTTGACCTGTCTCATCTCAGCCTGGTGATGGTGGAAGTCATGTTTCCCACTCAACGTTTGCTGACATGGGTGGGGATGGGGACACAGTTTTTTCTGTAGTGTTTTCCTGGACCAGAGCAGTTATTATCCAAAAGTTCTCTGTCCTGATAGGCTGCCCCTTTCCTTGTCCTTTGGCTAGAGAGAGCAGGCTTTTGTTGGGGCCTTTTTTTTTTTTTTTTTGGTCTGCTCTCATTGGCATTTCCGGATTGCTGGCTTCTTCAGCTCCAAGTCTGGGATATGTGGGTCAAAATGAAAACCCAGGGAAGTTACTAACATGTCATTTCTTGGTTCCTGAGAGACCTAGTCAGTTTGCCCTGTTCTCTCCTCCTTTCAGGGTTTTCTTCTGTTTGCTTTATGTCTAATGTCCAGGGGTCTAAGCTGTATTTATTGGGGGGCAAAGGAAAAGTGTGTCTACTACTTCTTCCTAAAGGCAGAACTTCCAAGATGCCTTTCTTGCTGTTGTTTTCATTGCCTTTTGGATCTAGGGGAAGTGTCCCTCCTTGGTCTTGAGGGCCTCCACCATCTGACCCCACCTCTCTACCCCCATCTCACATCACCCTCTGCCTGACCACTGGATGGCTGATCCTGTCCGTTTCCACCTCTGCACCTTTGCTCATGCAGCTCTCCCCTTCTGGAACTGCCCACTCTTCCTTTTGCCATAAGTTGATTCCAACCTACCCTTAAGGATAGCAGAATACCAATTCATGCTTTTCTTGGCTCTTGACTGAACCCTTATCTCCACCAATTATAAAATCCAGATGTGAACTCTCCTTCTAGAGCTCCTACCATGCTTTGTTCTTCCCTCTACTGTGCTGCTTTGAATACTACTATGAGTAATAATAATAATAATAGTAATAATAACAACAACAACAATATCCCATAGTTTTTCTGGGCATGCTCTATTCCTTGCCTTGAATTCTCCCAACAACCCTGAAGGATAATGATTTTATACCCATTTTGCAGTTGAGCCTGCAAGCCCTAAGTGACTGATTTTCCCGAGAGCATGCAGCTTACAAGTTCACAATCTCTTTGACCCGAAAGCAGTTTTTCTCAAACTATGAGTCTTGGAGAACCCACATTACCCAAGGTGCTAGTTAAAAGTACACATTCCACACCCACACCAGCACACTACATTATGACAGTCTACATTTTAACAGCCTCTCCATGTGACTCTGAGGCCTACTGAAATCTGACAATTGCTAGAGGAAGCTTTACTACTCTGACTGCCAAGCGGGGAGCCTCACTCCTGTCTTTTGTGGTAGTGACATGGGTGTCTGCTTTATACTCCCCACCCCTCCCCCAGCGACAATGTGAGGTCTCCCCCTCCCAAGCACCTGGTAGAACTGGGCACATGGGAGGAACTCAGTGGAAATTTGGGGAACTGAACTGAACAGCTGGAGCAGATCAGAGTCTTAAGCTAGTTGGTGAAGAGAGAGAAAAAGAGATAAAAGAGCCATCCTCCAGGGCTGCACCTGGAGCTTCGTTGTGCCAGGCTGCCCTGTGGGTGCTTTCCTCTTCCCCACGGTGACGCTGCTGGGTCTTCATTAAGCCCAGTGATGTAATGTGCTGTGGCTCCGGTGGCAATAGGAGCAGAAATAGCTTGTGTTTTACACATTTTAACTTCTTAGTAATGATATTATAATGTGATTCACCCTTTTTGTTCAGCTGGTGTAATTGAAGCACAGAGAGGTTAAGTAACTTACCCAAGGCCACTCAGCTAGCAAATGGCAGTCTGGCAGCAGAGTTTCTGGAATCACTGTTCTTTATTTGAATTGATCTAAATGTCCATTCTCACACCAATACTATACTGCCTTGATCATTGTAGCTTTATAGTGAATCTTGAAATCAAATAGTATATGATTCAAAATTTGTTTTTCTTCAAAGTTGCTTTAGCTATTATAGATCACATATATGCATTTTCTTATACATTTTAGAGTTAGCTTCCAATTTCTAAAAGTACACCTGCTGAGATTTTTTTCTTATTAGGATTGCAATGACAATATGGATCAAGTTGGGGCGAATGAGGATCTTAACAATATCGAGTGTTGAAGCTGGAAGTACGTTGTATTTATTTTAACTAACATAGCACCACCTATGTGATAGTTAGCAAATGTTCACTCATCCAATTCTCATTATGACCACAGAAATATAACCAATACTATTCCCATTCTAGAGATGAAACCAAGGCACAGAGAGGTCAAGGGGTTTGATGAAGACCCTGCAGCTGACAGTGGCATTTTGGGAGACTGACCCAGGCAGGCCACTCCAGAGGCTATACCTCTTGGCCCCTCTACTTTTGAGCTTCTCCCCTTTTTGTTATTTGCACAACACAACCAGTCTTGCTTCTCCATTCTCACGTTGAATGAGAAGTTAGTTTTAGGTGACAGAATGAATAATACAATATGAGGCAAAAAGTGAAAAGTCCTCAAATGTTGGAACAAAATGCAATGGGGGATTCTGGGAAGATGGCGGCATAGAGAGGAGTGGAAGACTTAGTTCCCCCCAAAACAATTCATAAATGACCAAAAAACCAGTAAATAACTTGGAATAATAGTGGGGAGACAAACGTGACTGTCCACTCATCATCCCAACCTGAATTGGGAGGAATGCCCGAGATCACAGCATAAAATCTGTAAGTAAAACTGTGGACCCACGCTGAGAGCCAAGAGCCTAGAGCTGAGAGCCCCTCCCTCACGGAGGCCGTGCCATGCACTCTCTCAGCCCAGCTCCAAGTGAGGTTTCAATATTAACTGCTCAATACAGACAGTGAATCCTCAACAAGCAGACAGAGGCTTTTGGTGACAACTGACCTTGGGAGAGTTGGGGGACATATCTGTCTCAGGATAGGGAGCCCAGAGGATCGGGTGCTATCTCTGGCTGACAGGTGAACCTGGGAGTTCTTCTGCCCCTCTCTCTCTCTCTGTGGAGAAAACCTCAGCTGTTCTCAGCCTGCAAGGCATTGCAGTAAAGACAGCCTCAGTCATTCTGCATTCTGAAACAAGCTGAGAGCATGCCGCGGCACGGCACGGCGGCCCAGGGCTTCCCTTGGGGGACGGCGCGCACTAGTGACGTAGCACGGCATTCCCTCGGTTGAGCTCCTGGAGGATTGCAGCTGGGAGGGGGGACCTGCTCGGAGGACCCAGGGATGCTACGCCAAGTCCAGTGGTTAGTGGAGCAGTGAGAGAGAGGGTCTGGGGCTCAACTGAAATGAAGGCTTAGACTCTTGCAGCAGCCTTGAATCTCCTGCAACCTGGGGGATTTGAACATTAAAACTGCCCTTCCTCCCTGGCCACCTGTACACACGCCCCACATTCAGGGCGGACGGCTCCAGCAACACACCCAAACTGTGTTCTCCAACTGAACCCACAAGAATCATTTCCCCCCACACCACGGGAACAGGTTGAGAACTGACTTGAGGGATATAGGTGACTCACAGACGCCATCTGCTGGTTAGTTAGAGAAAGTGTACGTCACCAAACTGTGTTTCTGAAAAATTAGATCGATATCCTTTTTTTGTTACAACTTGAAAGAACCCTATCAAGCAAAACAAATGCCAAGAGGCAAAAAACAACAGAAGATCTCAATGCATAAGATAAAACCAGATGATATGGAGACTCCAACTCCAAACACACAAATCAAGATATCGGAAGAAACACAATACCTTGCAAAATTAATGAAAGCACTACAATCGAGGAATGAAAACATGGCAAAGGATTTAAAGGACATCAAGAAGACCATGGCCCAGGATATAAGTGACATAAAGAAGACCCTAGAAGAGCATAAAGAAGACATTGCAAGAGTAAATAAAAAAAATAGAAGATCTTATGGAAATAAAAGAAACTGTTGGCCAAATTAAAAAGACTTTGGATATTCACAATACAAGACTAGAGGAAGCTGAACAACATCTCAGTGTCCTAGAAGTCAACAGAACAGAAAATGACAGAACAAAAGAAAGAATGGAGAAAAAAATCAAAAAAATCAAAACGGATCTCAGGGATATGATAGATAAAATAAAACATCCAAATTTAAGACTCATTGGTGTCCCAGAAGGGGAAGAGAAGGGTAAAGGTCTAGAAAGAGTATTCAAAGAAATTGTGGGGAAAAACTTCCCCAACCTTCTACACAATATAAATACACAAAGCATAAATGCTCAGCGAACTCCAAATAGAATAAATCCAAATAAACCCACCCCGAGACATATTCTGATCAGACTCTCAATTACTGAAGAGAAGGAGCAAGTTCTGAAAGCAGCAAGAGAAAAGCAATTCACCACATAGAAAGGAAACAACATAAGACTAAGTAGTGACTACTCAGCGGCCACCATGGAGGCGAGAAGGTAGTGGCATGACGTATTTAAAATTCTGAGAGAGAAAAATTTCCAACCAAGAATACTTGATCCAGCAAAACTCTCCTTCAAATTTGAGGGAGAGCTTAAATTTTTCACAGACAAACAAATGCTAAGAGACTTTGCCAATAAAAGACCTGCCCTACTTCACATTCTAAAGGGAGCCCTATCGACAGAGAAACAAAGAAAGGAGAAAGAGATATAGAGAATTTTAACAGACATATATAGTATCTTACATCCCAAATCACCAGGACACTCATTTTTCTCTAGTGATCACAGATCTTTCTCGAGAAGGGACCATAAGCTGGGACATAAAACAAGTCTCAAGAAATTAAAAAAAAAAAGAAATTTGAATATACTCAAAACACATTCTCCAACCACAATGGAATACAAATACAAGTCAATAATTTTTGAACTGTAACGCCGCTATTTACTTCCTACGTGATATAAAATACACAAACTCTAAGGGCAAATCAGTGGTTTTGAACTCAATATAAAATATGTAACTTTAGACAACTATATAAAGGTGGGGGAATGGAGGAGTATAGGAACATAGTTTATGTGTCCTAATGAAGTGAAGGTGGTATCAAAGAAAAACAAGATTGTTATGGATTTAAGAGGTTAATTTTAAGCCCCACAGTAAACACAAAGAAATTACCAGAGAATATGACCATAGAGATGAAAAGTAGAGTTTGGGTTAAGAGAAATGGGGGAAGGGGCAATGGGGAGTTAAGAAATGAGTGTAGGGTTGCTGTTTGAGGTGAAGGGAAATTTCTAGTAATGGATGGTGGGAAAGAGCGTTACAACATTCTAAAGGTGATTAATCCCACTAATGGAAGGCTAGGAAAGGGGTGGAATGGGAAGATTTAGGCTATATATATGTTTCCATAACTGAAAGAAAAAATGCAATGGGAGCCCAGAGGAAGGTGTGGCTTATTACAAATGAAGGAGGGTAACATTTCCATGGAGGAGATGCCATTTCAACTAGGCACTTGCTCATTCGTTCATAGCATCCCTATGAAGTGTCAGACATTGGTATTCCAGGTAGAGTGGAAATGTCACAGGCAGAAAAGCGATGGATGCCGAGCCACAGGCACCCCCTGCAGAGAGTGCAGGGGAACAGAGGCCCAGAGGGGTGAGCATTGTGAGGTTCCGGGGGTCACAGGGGAGCCCCTAAGGTATAAGGATCTCACACTTGAATGTGCTCTAGAATCACCTGGGGACCTTGTCAGCTCAGCAGATTTTCTGGAGCCCCTGGTCCAGAGATCTGGATTCCCAGAGTTCACAGGACAGGTCTCGAGGCAGGGCCCAAGAATCTGCATTTTCAACCAGCACCCCAAGTGATTCTGGATGACATTTTGGAAAACTCAGTTTTAAGGGCTAAAATAAAGCAAAAGCTAGAAGGGACGAGAAGGTAAACATTGTTCTCCCCTTCCCCTGTGCCTCAACCTCGAGCACGTCCCTGGTGCACACTCCTCCCTTCCCTTATCCCTCAGACCAGCGGCCTACGGGAGCCGTCCCTGGCTTCCCATAGCCCAGCATCGATGGCTTACAACAACCACTTAGCAGTCAGTGCTGTTCCTTCTTGCTGTTCCTCTTATGTTTTGACTGAAATTTATACCTTATTGATTCAATGGACATTTACTGAGCCCTCACTATAAGCCAGGTGCTGGGTGAGATGCTGGGGATACAGTAATTAAACCAAACAGTCCCAAATCCTGCTTGTGAGATGCTACCGGTCGTGGGAGAGGTCAACATGTGAACCTCAGATAACTAGGGTCCAGAGTGGCGAGGGAAAGCAGAAGATAAGGACCTGGGGCTTGGGAAGAGCTGGAAGGGTACGTGAAGGTGAAACAAGGACAGGAAGGGCCTGGAGTGAGGAACAGCATGTGCAAAGGCCAGGAGGTGAGAGAGGGCCCAGCATGCTGGAGAGAGTGAAGCTGGTTGAGTATGGTCAGAGCACAGAGGACAATGGGGGCAGTGGGGCAGCGTGGCTGGAGAGGCAGGCAGGGGCGAGATCAGGGAGGGTTTAGCCTGGGCCAGGAGTTTGGACTTTACCCTGACAGCAATGGCAAGTGACTGAAAAGTTTTAAGCCCGTGGAGGACAGAATCAGATCCGCACATGAGAAAGATTCCTCTTCTCTCTATGCGCTCTCTCTGGGTGACCTCGTCCAGGCACATAAAATGATCCAGTGAGGACACCCAATCTTATGCCCTGAGCTCCGGATGTGTACATCCAAAGTCTACTCAGCAGCTTCTCCGGGGCGACTGAGGGCATCTCGCTTTTAACCCGGCCGGCACTGAGCTGGGAGTTCCCCCTTCCATCCGGCTCCATCACAGCAGCCAATGATACAGTTCCACATATTGTGCACTGCACAAGGGCGCCTGCCCAAGAGGCAAGTGAGGGTGAAGTCCAGCCTCTGCTCCCCTCGTTGAGCTGTGTGCTCAGGTGAAGGTCTGGGTCTGCCCAGAGGAATGGGTGCCCCCGCTAATTCTCCAAAGGCCTCATAGAGGCAGTACCCCATTCACCCAGTAGACCCCAGAATCATCCTTCTGTCATCTCTTTCCCTTACACCCCACTTTCAGCACACTGATGGGCCCTGAAGTTGGCTCTTCCTTTGAAATACATCCTGAACCTGACCCCTTCTCACCTTCTCCACTGAGGCAATCTCAGCCCAAATCACCTTTCTCCCAGGAGAGCTCCCCTGCCCCTATAATCCACGCTCCATCCGCAACCAGAGCCTTATTTTCAGAGGCTTAAGGCTCACTCGTCACTGTCTCCTCATTGCACCTGGAATAAAATCCAGACTCCTCTCCTTTCTGACTTCACTTCTGACCACCCACCCTCTCCTTCACTGTGCTCCGGCCACCTGGAGCTTCCTCTGCCCCATTAGCACCTCAAGTTTGTTCCCACTACAAGGACTTAGTCGTTGCTGTTCCTTCTGCTGGGAGGACCCTTCTCCAGCTTTTTCTTCTGGTGGTTTCATCTCAGATGTCGCCTCCCCAGGGAACTCCCTGGTTCACGAACCCCGGGACTTTCCATCGCAGCACATCGTCATTTTATCTTTCCACAGCGTTTATCCGTTTTTGTGGGGTTTTTTTTTTGCTTTTATTACTTTATTTTATTCTGTTAGAGACATTGTAGGGTCACAGAAAAGTCATGCAGAAAATAAGGAGTCTCCATTTAGCCCCTCTCACACAATTTTCCCTGGTATTAACAATTTTTTATCATATTTTTTATTGTAGAATATAACATGTATACATAGAAGTGATAACTTTCCAAGTTAAATTTAACAAGTAGTTAGAGAGCAAATTTCAAAGAATATTATAGGTTACAGTTCCACAGTTTCAGTTATTTCCTTATTGTGAAATGTAACATATATACAAAGAGGCAGTATCTTTCAAAGTATGATTTAACAAGTAGACATATAGGAAATTTCCACATAGTTTCAGCTATTTCCTTATTGTGAGATATAACATATATACAAAAAGGTGACCGCTTTCAAATTACAATTACAATTTAACAAGTAGCTATAGAACAAATTTCAAAGGATGCTTTGTGTTACATTTCAACCATTTAAATTCTTTTCTTCTAGCTATTCGACTACCCTAGCAACTAAGAAAAAGAAAATTATATAAAGATTCAGTATTTATGATCCTTTGTTAAATTACATCTTGTCTGTGGCTACTTCTTCCTCTAGTTTAATCACTTTCCCAATCTTCAGGGATGTCTAGGCAGGGACCACCCTAAGTTGTTCTTGTTGAAAAGGGGTGTTGACTTTATGGGTAAGGGGACATATTTAGTTGATGTTCTTGAAGAGGCTATTGCCTCTGGGTTTTGGGACTTAGCTGGCATAGGAGTTCTCTGAAGAATTTAAGTTTCTGAAGAATAAACTTAGTGAGTGAAACCTTTATAGAGTCTCAGATAGGGATCCGGGTATTTTTTAAGGTTTTAGGGATTACTGTTGACTTGGGCTTATCATACTGTGGTTATTTGGCATATCCAGGTGAAGTTTGCATAAGAGTAACCTCCAGGACAGCCTCTTGACTCCATTTGAATTCTCTTAGAGACTGAAACCTTATTTTGTTGCCTTTCTTTTCCCCCTTTTGGTCAAAAAGGCATTCTCAATCCCTTGATGCCAGGGTCAGGCTCGTTCCCGGAATCCATGTCACACGTTGCCAGGAAGGCTCATTCATCTGGGTGGTCCTGTCCCACATCGGGGGGAGGGTGATGAATTCATTTGCAGAGTTGGGCTTAGAAAGAGAAAGTCCACATTTGAGCAACAAAAGAGGTTCTCTGGAGGTGACTCCTAGGCATAATTATAGGTGGGCTTAGCCTCCCCTTTACATCTGTAAGTTTCACCCAAGCAAGCCTCAAGATCAAGGGTTTGACTTATAAAGTAAGGGGTTCCTAAGTTCACACAGCGTAAGTTATGTCCACGATAATCCATCCATATCTCACATTATCCTCACTTAGCTGTACAATCCTCATCACTCTCCATTTTAGACAATTCTCATGACCCAAAACATCTTGTAGCTCTTGTCAGCCCCTAATTATTTGTCCCTAGTATTTGTGTAGTAATAGTATGGTATTCCTATTAATTATAGTCCCTTGTGTGCAAAAGGTAGATTTTTCCCATATACCCTTCTGTTGTCAACTCTCTGTGCTAGTGTCATTACTTAGAAGTATATCATGCAAGCTCCTATCTATATTTGTGTTTCTGGTCTGTGGGAAATAACCCCTTGAACAACACATTTCAATCCTATTCACCTTCAATAGAGCACTGATATTTATAATCCCATTAACAAACCCTATCCATTCTGATACCTTTGAATTCACCATCGTTAACACATCTAAACATATTAGATTATCATTCCCCCTCACTAGCTTCTGTCTATCACTAGATCCCTAATATTCTATATTATAAGACACTGATTTTACATTATTCAGAGATTTCATAGAAGTGGTAACATACAATATCTCTCCTTTTGCATCTGACTTATTTCACTGAGAATTATATCTTCAAGTTTCATCCATGTTGCCATATGTTTCAGGACCTTGCTTCTCATTACTCTGCATAGTATTCCATCGTGTGTATATACCACGTGTATATAAAAGTTTATCTGCTCATCTACTGAAGGGCAGTTGGATTGCTTCCATCTCTTGGCAATTGTGAACAATGCTGCTAAGAACATCTGTGTGCAAATGTCTGTCTGTGTCTCTGCTTTCAGATCTTCTGGGTATATACTGAGAAGTGGAATTGCTGGATCATAGGGTAACTCAATATCTAGTTTTCTGAGAAGCCACCGAACTGTCTTCCACAGCAGCTGTACCATTGTACATTCCCACCAGCAATGAATAAGAGTTCCAATTTCTCCACCTCCTCAAAAAGCATTTATCTGTTTTTGAAAGTATTGACTGTTGGCCTAGGCCATCCACCATGGCCCTGAGCGTCCCTTTGCATTATTCCAGGGGATGCCGGAAACACTGAGGCGCTCCTGCTCTTCTCCTGGCCAATTGTCAGGTTGGGTTTTTAGTGACCAACCTCTAGAGAGTGTGAAGACGTCCCCCCCTGAAAGAGCAGACTCGCTTCTGGCATACTCTAAAAGGGGCGACGCCCCGGGCCCGGTGTTGCTCTCCTGTAACTCAGCCCATGCACTTGCAGCTCCCATCTGCATGGGTGACCCTGTGTCCACCCCAGAGGGCTGCAGAGGAGGCCTGGGGAGAAAGGTCAAGAGGCAGGAACAGTGACTATGGCACTGACTCCTACGTTTCGAGCCCTGAGTCTGGGGCCCTGAGCTGGCTGCCCCATCGATGTCATCTCCTTTTGTGGTTTAACTGCCCCATCTTTCAGGATGAGGATGCTGAGGTCAGAGCAGGGAGATGACTTGATTCTGGCCACATAGAGCTGGGGAGGACAAAGGCAGGAGGAAGATGCCTGCCTCCAAGCCCAGTGCTGGGTCGTGGGCCACCCGCGTGCTCCTGGTCCCGGCAGCTTGGCGTCAGGGGATGTATCTTTGCACAGTACACTTTGGAGAGGATTTGTGTTCCAGGGACAGTCTCCAGACTGCTGTTACGGCAAGTGCTGGATACATAACTCATGTGCACAGAGAACTTGGGTGCAGGAGAAGGATTTTCTATTCCAAAAATGTTTCTTGGCCTGGAGGCCACAGCAAGGGAGCATGGCCTTGTCATCGCATCTCATCTGGGACCCAGGGGAAAGGGCAGGGGACAGCGAGGCCTCAGTGTGGATGTCTTCCCTTTCTGGAAAGCCCTTAAAAGGGTTTACGGATTCACGAGCTTCTCACTGAGCAGAATTATTCAAGGCGTGTCACGGGGGCAGAGGTGACCCAGGACCCGCCCCTCTTTTTAACAGGTGGGAAAAAATGAGGGCAACAGAGAAAGCAAAATGGACAGGGATCCTGCAACCTGTGAGGCCTGGCCAAATGCTTCCTCCTCTGTCAACTCACGCATTAAGATGTGTTTCTTTTTTCTGACCAGTCACTACCGGGCCTCTCTCAAAGTTTTTCGCAGTGTGACCCCTGGACTGCTAGTATCAGGATCACTGGGGAACTCGTGAAAAAAATGCAGATTCCTCCTGAACCAGCTCAGATTCTCTGGAGGTGGGGTGCTGGAGCATAGTTTGTACGCATTCCCCAGATGATTCTGCTTATCTTCCTCCCAACTAAAATTAAGCCTTCTCTTCTCCAGACCAGCCTAGGACTTAGCTAGGAAATTGCAATTCAATTCTATTTTATTTAGCAAGTATTTACTGTGTACCTACCATGCGCCATGCTTAGGCGTAGCCCCTCGTAGGTGTTGCCTCTAAGCCTCAGGAAATAGAGGCCCAGAGAGGCTAGGAAACTTGCTCAGGTCACTCAGCAAGTATGGGCAGAGCCAGGATTTGAATCCAGGTCCGGCTGAGCCCCAGTCCATATGCCTTCTACTCTTTGGTCAGATCGATGCAAAGACACACATCATTATGAAAGGAGGAAGAATGCATTCATTCATCCATCCATTCGTTAACTCAACAATACTTCACTCATTCACTGAGTACGTATTTCCTGAGCACCTGCTGGTGCCGTTCACTGTGTGCTGGGGTGGGGTGGGGAGAGCTGTGCAGCTTCGACAGCGATGACAAAGAGCCATAGTGTGGTCAACCACTCCCCGTCCTGGAGGGCTGACGCAGTGGGTGTGCGCCCTGGCTCTGCCACTCGCCAGCTGGACAGCATCAGGCACCCACTCACCTCTCCAGGCCAGGGCCGTTTCACCTGTAAGAGTGGAAGAGTAAATGAGATGATGGTGAAAGTACCTGCCACGGTACCTGGGCTGGTTGGGGCACGTCATGGAAGGAGAAAAGGAAGGTTGGTTCAAGTCCATAGAGGAAAGAGGAAGTGTCAGTTTTACACTTGCTTATGCTTTGTTCATTTTACTGCATGCTCTTCTAGAACAAGTGCATGAGATGACGATAGAGCGAGAGGTAGCCAGCACCTCGCAGATGCCTGGCTCAGAGGGAGTTCTCTGGGAATGTTGCATGAATGAATGAACTAATGACCAATAAGCATTTATGGCTGAATGAATGATGGACAGAATTAAGTAAGATGTCCCAATGATGGCCTTGCCGGCCTTCTTTTGCCCTTGTGCACACATCAGGCTGATATTTAAAACTAGTGAACCCCAGATGGTTCCCCCAATGGTCCTGCTATTTCCTCCTTGGCCTTGGGGTCCTCAATATAGGAAGGAAAAGGGGACTTGGAGCAGGGTTCTGGGGCCATTGTCACACCCAGAGAATTAGAGACCCGAGTCTCCTAGCGCGTTTCTTAGCATGAGCACACACAAGCATTCATTCATTCCCAAATAGCTAGAGGGCTCCTTCCAAGTTCCAGGCTCCCTGGAGGGTAAATAGACACTCAGTGGCCACAGCTCCACGGGAAGGAAATGTACCGTGTTGATAAATGCAGACAAGGCTGTCACCCAATAAGGATATGGTTTAGACCTGCCCTGTGCCATATGGAAACCTCTAGCCATATACAGCTGCTGAGCACTTGAACTACGGGTAGACCAAAATGAGATGTAATTAGTACTTTGCCCTTAGTATAAATACACTTAGTATACATATACTTAAAATAATACCCTTAAAATAACAGTATAACAGTATAAATACACTTAGTATACAACACAATGATTTTAAATATTGATTACATGTGGAAATGACCATATTTTGGCTATATTGGACTAAGTAAAATATATTATTAAAATTAATTTCACCTCTTTTTTAATGTGGCTATTAGAAAATCTTAGCTTGCATATGTGCCTCACGTTCGGTTTCTACCAAAGAGCGCTGGTGTAGACAGTTGGGAGAAGAAATCTCATCTGTGATGGGGGATGGGCTGCAGAAAGGCTGGGGGCAGGATGGGGTGCCTTCGAGGACGGGCTGGTTTGGGGCAGGTGGGAGGATAGGAGGCACTCAATGAGCTCCAGCAAGGGGGCTCCACACGGGCAATTCCAACCCAAAGAAACCCCCCATTTCCCACATAGACCAAAGAGAGACCCATTTCCTGCACAGCCACACTCCTTCCACTGAGCAGGGACCACGACTGTGAGCAGGGGGTGGAAAGCGTTTGAGCTCAGACTTCGTGCTCCCTGGCAGCCAGGGTCTCACACACAGAGAGGAGAGTGTCTCCCTCCCCCCACACCACCAGCTCAATCCTTCCACGCCACCCACACTTGCTTTCCTTGGTAAGAGACCTCCAAATCTCCCGGCACCATCCCCAGAAGTTAATTGCTGTTTTTGCTTCCTTTGTTGGCTGCGCCTCCAAAGAGCCTGATGAACTCATTTTAATTAAAGTGCTGACTGCACTGGGAGGAAATAATGGGGGGACACACAGGTCTGCTGGGGAGGGCGGCAGGGCTGGAACAAGGGAAGCTAATTGGGAGATATTTCCTCCTCCAGCTCTGCCTGCCCAGGGCAGCCACCCTCAATCCTTTCTCAACAACAAGGATAACTGTAATAATGATCGTCCTCTTTGTCATCACCTGGCTGCTCTCGGTTTACTGCAGACCCCCACCCGAATTCTGCCTCTGCCTCTAACGAGCTGCCTTAATCTCAGGGAGCCTCAATTTCTACATTCAGTAAAATGACATTAAAATCTCTGAGCTCAGAGGACTGTGAGGAGTCAATCAAAAGAAGCATCTCTGTTTGAGTCCCTGGCTGGCCTAGCCACACCTCGATGGCTCTGCAGGGGTGTTGAGGACCCTGTCCGAGCTCCTCAGTGTGGATCCCCAACCCTCCTGGTTTTGGCCCTGCCAGTTTTTTCAGCTTTCTCTAGACCAACCATGTTCCCTGCTGCCCCCGGCCTCTGCCCATGCCTCCCCTGCTTCCTGGATGGCTCCCCTCTTCCCCACTTGGTCCCTTCTGCTGCACCCCATTGTCCTTCATTGCTGGGTGCAGATATCACCTGCTCCAGACACCTGCCCAAGGCTAGGTAGGTGCCCACCTTCTGTGCTTACCATACTGAATGTGTCTCTCCCCAGGCTGTAAGCACCTGGAAGATACACACCTGGTGCACACCTGGCTTCCTCACCGCTGAGACTGCAGTGGCTATATCCTAGACCTGGAGCTAGAGCAAGCAAGGGCTCTGGAACCGGGCCCAGGTTTAATGCCCAGATCTACAACGTCCCCTCTGTAATCTTGCATGATTTGCTTACTGCTTTTTGCTTCTGTTTCCTCATCTGTAAAATGGGGATAAGAACAGTATCTGCCTCATGGAGCTGTGAAGATTAAATGAGTTAATATTTTTAAAGTGCTTAGAACAGGGCCAGAACATGGCAAATGCTATATAAGAATTAGCTGTTATTAATAGTTGTAGCAGTAGATGCTCAAAAATTTATGTTGAGCAAACAAAAGGCACATAGTAGGTGTTCCAGAAATGTGCATTCCCTCCTTCTTTGTGCTTTCTAGCCACAGCTGCCACTGAAGTCTGGAGAGATAGCGGACATGGGTTTGTATCCATCCCGCAGTCCCACTCCTCCGTCAGGGGCCCTTCGATTTTCCTGGTGTAAACCTCATCCTCAGCTCTCTCTCCAGGTGGCTCAGCTGAGGCTGACCCCAGACCCCACGGCCTGGAATGGGGGTGTAAGCTAGGGCTGGCCAGGCAGCACATTTCCTCTGTGGCTACAGAATTTGACTCAGGGGTGGACATGTAATTCCAAAATGGTCCAGTGAGAGTCCGTCCTGGAATTTTGACTGGAAAGAGAGGCTGGCTTTCTGCTGAGGCTGCTAATGGAGCTGCAAGCAGCCATCTTTGTTCTGTGAGAGGGAGATTGCAGAGAATAAAGCCAACCTACAGGGAAGCAGAGCCAAGAGATGAAGAGAGTAAGTTCCTAACAGCACCCCCTGAGCACCTGAGTCCTATGGGCTGGAAGGCACAGCCAGCCCTCGACTTATCTGTTACTAGAGGCAATACATTGGCGTTCTATTCCTGTAACCAAAAGTGTTCTAATGTTGCAACTGACGGCAGAGGTAAATCATTGCAGGCAACAGAACTTAAAATGAGAAATCAGCTCATGGCAAATGGTGTGAAGCAGTGAGAACTTCCCCACAGGCAGCTGGGAAGGGGCAATGCCTGTCAGGCAGGAGCAAATCCACTGGCTGAACATTGCTGGAGAGCCTGGGGACTGGTGCCATGTGCCCACTGGTGCTGGGACTTTAGGAAAAATGGCAGAAAAAATATAAGAATATTGGAGGATGTGGCTGCTACTTGTGTGCTTCAGTAAGTTCTTACAAGAGATAAGCCTTGATGGAACTTGGGCCATTCAGATGATGAGAGGGTTGCAAAGACAGTTTTCCTGATCCAAAAAGGTTGGCCCACCACCCACGGCCAAACCCCTGGTGGGGCAGGGGGGCAACTGCTCCATATAAGGGCGTTGGTGTATGGGGGAACTAAGTGTTCGCATATTTGTCATTTCCTTCCCTGGGGGTGGTATGTTGAATAGTGTCCCCCAAAAGCCATGTCCACCTGTGTGAAAGAAGGGGCGAACGCTCTGTCCTGTGTTCATGCAAAAGAAAGTTTTATTCTAGTCATTTCTACAGGTTTTTATAGCATACAAGGTCGTTTCCTACGTGACTGTTTTCAAGTATTTCTGGGAGGGTACATTTTTTCTAAAGCCATAAGGTGTATTTACGTATCTTTAGTCTCAAGGGACAATTTCTTTGGGGCTAGAGGGGAAACAGTAGGGGCAGGAGAAAGGAGCACAGAAAGAGCCCAGCAAGAGCTCAGAGACTATTCCCTTATCTAAATTGCTGTCTGCCTTCAGACATGCAAAGCTTTTGGCCTTTTCCCAGCCTAGTGCCCGCCTTCAGGCTTCCAGATTTTGGGAAATGGGCCCTATGTATAACCTATCGAGCCAGGGGACCTTCCGTGTCTCCACACACCTGGAGCCTCAGGATGTGACCTTCCTCAGAAAGAAGGTCTTTGCAGAGGGAACTGAGTTAAGATGAGGTCATGCTGGAGTCGAGTGGGCCCTAAATCCAATGGCTGGCTCCCTTACAGGAAGAGGAGAGGGTGCACAGACACACAGGGGAGAAGACCACATGGGGACAGAGGCAGAGATTGGAGTGATGGGTCCACAAGCCAAGGACTGCGGCCACCTCCTGAAGCTAGAGAGGCAGGAGGCTCCTCCCCTGGAGTCTCAGAGGGAGTACGGCCCTGCCGACACCTGGAATTCAGGCTTCCGGCTTCCAGGACTGTGAGCGAATAAATGTCTGTTAGTTTAAGTCCCCAGCCCATGGTGCTTTGTTACAGGAGCCCCAGGAAACCAGAACACTGGGGAAGGAATTGTGGGCCCATCCAGTCAGGACTCCTGTGTCTCTTGAGATGTTGAGAAGACGTCTCTCCTGTTCTTTTACAAAAACATAAAAATCAAGCAACAATGATCCTGAGCGGAGGGACTTTCAGCAGGGCCTCTTCCAGATCTGACATGCTTTCCTCTCTCTTTGCAGCGTATCTCTGACAAGGAACACGCAGATCTTTTGCTTAAGAATAATTGGTCACAGTCTGAGATCTCTCTGCTTCTCTTGGGAAGGAAAATTCATTGTGCCAGAGAGCCTCAGGCCGCTTAGAGATTCTTCCCAGAGAGTTGCCCACAATCCATGCAGAGTGTGACCTTCCTCCAGGCCCAGGGAGAAAACTGGAGGCCGGGAGATGGCCTGAGGCATGAGATGGCCTGATTTTCAGCTGCCCCTTCTCGGTTCACAAAGCTGAGTTCTGGGAACCAAACCTCTCCCAGGTGGTTGTGGCTGGGAGGACTCGGGAGACTTGGATTCTGGTTTCAACTCTGCCACTAACTGGTTTTGAGACCTTGAACAAGTCATTGCCCTCTCTTGACCTGCTTCCTCACCTGTAACGTAAGTGGCTTGGATTAGATCCAGCCCAGCAGAGCCTCTCACGTGCTGCTAGGGCTGCCTGGGATGCTGCCCTGATGAGGAATGGGAAGCCCTTTCTAGACGTAGCAGAGGAGAGGGCCTTGGTCGATAAGTAATATCTGCCCCAGGTTCAGGAAAGGGGGCTGGCAGCACGAGGTCACTGTGCTTCCCAGTCCTGAACCACATGATCCCTAATGTCACTCTCAGATGTAACCATCTGGGATTCCCTGATTCTGCTCTTCAGTGGCCTTACAAAGATTCCAAAGTGGCAGGAACCTTCTCCAGTGTGCAAGCAGCCAATTGTTCAGGCCACTGTTTCTCAAACTTGAGCATGGCCCTCGGTCAGCTGGATGCTTGTAAAGACAGATTTCTGTGCTTCATCCCCACACTTTCTGGTTCAGTAGGTTTGGGGCGGGGACAAGAATTTGCATTTGGATCCAATTCACCAGTCAATCCTGCTGAGCCTAGCTTTAAATGTATTCCATGTGATTGCTGCCCAGCCCCTGCTATGCTGCTGCCTGGGTCCCAGCTGCACCCTCTCACCTGGCTGCAGCAAGCACCTTCCAACAGGTCTGTTGCCTCTTCCCTTGTCCCCTTCAGTCTTTAAGATCATACGTCAGATCTTGTCATTCCTGTGCTCAAAACCTTCCAAGGTTTTCCAATCCTACTCCAAGCAAAAGCCAAACCCTCACAGTGTCCTACACAGCCCGTGGCTCCTGCTCTGGCCTTTTTCCTACCACGCTACCTCTGCATGCATCTGCACTCGCTACCTTGCTATTGCTTGAGCACAGCAGGCAATTTCACCCCCAGACCTTGGCACTTGCTGTCCCTGCTGCCTGGAATACTCTGTGTCTGAAGATGTTTATGAGTGGCTCACTTGATTCAAGTTTCTGCTCAAATGCCACCTTCTCCAAGAGCCCTCTCCAGTGCACAGCCTCTAAAATAGCACCCCACCCCACCTGGGGAGCTCCCCACTCCTTACTCTGTTCTATGTTTACTCATTGCCCACATTGCCACTTTGCTCGTCCTGTGTTTATGTGTGTGAGGTTGCACTGTCAGCCTCCCCAAGAAGACTGGGAGCTCCAAGAGGACGGGGGCTCTGTCCCTGCTGCCCCTCCAAACCTAAAACAGTGCTCTTGGCTCCCCCTGGGATATACCCTGCTTCCCTGGATGCATTTCACCAAAACAAGACTCCACTGTTTTTCTGGGAGCAGATGAGTGGCTGGAGCTCCTTCCTGTGTGCATTCAGCCTTTGTGGGGTGAGAGCTAAGCTGGATCGTCCCTGGTCCAGGATGCTTGGTGAAATTCCATCTGCTTCTAGGGCTGTCACTCCACCGGTGACCTGTGTGGTAACTGCTTACTCTATCTCCCCACAAATAAATCAGGAGGAATGTGGGAGGAGGCTGCAAATTGGCCCTCTCTTCTGACACAACCCCTCCTGCGAGGAATAGCAATTTTGTTCTCCTGAATTTTATTAAATGGAAAAACACTATCATTGCAACATGAAAAGAAAAGAAAATAGAAAAGAAGCATCCACCTTTTCTCTGTATATCTATGGTGTTGACTTTTCGAGGACCCTAGCCACCCTTGTCCAGACATAGGAATTTTCCTTATGCTGAGATTTGACATGTGCATTTCCATGCCCAGCCCCGGGTGTTGGAGTGGCACGGCACCATCTAGGGACCTGGAATCCAAAGAATTTCCTCATTTGTAAAGTGGGGACAGTGATAGGTCCTCATAGGGCTGTCATGACAATCAGACAAGATGATCCACGAAAGATGCTTGACCCAGTTTCTGCACAGAGGACGTGCTCAATAAAATAGGCTCTTACTGTTCTGAGTTTGCTAGCTGACTGAATTGCTTTTTGTTTCATCCATGGGGCAGGTCCTCATGCTTTGCTATGGGTCCTTAAAGTATCTTGTCTGCATGAGCTACTTTCTGGTTTTTGGCTCAGGCTGGACAGATTTCCCAGTTAAATGCCCAGCCCTCTATAAATCATGACTGGGCATCTCCTCTCTCATCTGACACCCAGCTCCCTCAGTCCCCTACGTGGGAACCCCTCCACCATGAATGAACTCTGTCTCACATGCTGCAGGTTGACCTTGACATCAACCAGTTGAGAGGGGTGGGCTTGGACAGGTATGTCTGGGCCACTGGGAATTCCATAAAGGCTCTACCTTGCATTGTGTTGAGAGGAGCCACCGGTCACCCAGTGGGGCACAGATGGACAAGATGGGCACCCTGCCTGAGCTCAGCAATGGGCACCCAGGGGGCCTGGCAGCAGGAGAGGAAAATGACATGGGACAATGACCTTGATTTCCAGTGAATGATAATTACACTCATTAGCTAATTGTTTCCTAAGCTGAAAATCATCACTTTGGGGGTGATCTACTGATGCGTTCAGTCCAAGTGAGCCTGCATTATCACCATGGGTGCCTTCCTGGATCTGCCAGCTGGGCTGGGAGGACTTGAAAGGGGCCAGGATGAGGCCCTGGGGGTGTTTTGCAGCTAATGGGTCAGCAGGCACTGATGCCAAGGGCCCCTGTCCCCATCACACTGCTGGGACTCAATTGAAAATGATTTTACAGTTGTCACAGGAGGCTCAGGGGCTGTGTTCCTGACAGGCAACATGTGGGCCCAGAAAGGGATTCACTCTAAAACACCTTTCCAGATGTTTCCTCCAAACATCCTAAGAAGAGCCTCAGGCCTCACCCCATTGTATACCAGCTGGTGAGGACCCTGGGCAGCTCACTTCCCTCTCTGGTTGTGCTGGAGGTGAGGTTTCTAAGCCTTAGTGGTTGAGAATGTCTGAGATGAACTCTTGGCTCCACCTCTTGCCAGCTGGGCAGGTGGCTCCGCCTCTCCAAGCTGCACTTTTCTGTCTTGTAAAATGAGTGTGATCATAGCTTTCCCATGCCATTACTAGTTGGGAAGATTAACTGCGATGATAAATTAAGGTGAACTTCTTACACTTATTTCTCAGGCATTATTTCTACTTTATCTCCTGAGACATTAACTCAGGCTCCACAAATGGACTACACTGCACTGTTGAGGAAGAGGACTGTGTTCTTTTACTATTCTAGGGTTCCTAATCTCATCCTCCCTCCCCCACATTCCTTTGCTATGGGTCTTTGCTATGGGTCCTTAAAGCATCTTGCTTGCATGAGCTGCTTTCTGGTTTTTGGCTCAGGCTGGACAGATTTCCCAGTTAAATGCCCAGCCGTCTATAGATCATGACTGGGCATCTCCTCTCTCTTCTGACACCCAGCTCCCTCAGTCCCCTACCTGAGAGGATAGATTGAAGTCTATCGTCTCTCACAAAGCAGCTCAAATTTCAAGGGCTCTGTTCTGCCAAGTTTTTGGGCTCTGAGCTCCTTCCACCTTGCTTCTCCTCCATCCCTTGGAGTTGTCCTCTACCTCGTGGTCCAGGAGGCCCCACCACATCTGCACGCTAGCCAGAGGGAAGGGAGAAGCTACACATTTTCTATGCTTGATACCCATGAGCTCCTTTCACCATTTCACCTTTTCAGTAAGTCCACTTGTGCTTGAGCTCATCTGAATAGGTCTCTATTCCTTGCAATTAATATGTCTCAAAACAAGTCCTCATTCTTAAGAAAAAAAAATAAGCCAATGGATTGAACTGTATCAAATTTAAGTTTTTCTTCCATAATTAAAAAGAGAATCAGAAATGTACCTACTACTGTCAAGATCTCATCAGAACTGAGCATCTTTGCTTAGTCAGCAGGTTTACCCGCCCAGTAAACATGGGGCACAATGTTATAGGATAGCTGGGTAACATTCTGAAATAGTGACACATATATTTTTCATTCTAGATTATTCTTTTTTACTCTGTGATTTTTCTACCTCTGAAAGTAGATTAGGCAGCTGTGGCTTTGGTCTCAGGGGAATGACCAATCTCTGAGAGACAAACGTTGTCAGTTGAGTTTCTCAGTACATTATTTTTATGCTCATAGCTGAGACAACAGTCAGGAAAACCTAGGTATCAATCAGTTGTAATTGCAAGCATTTTTGTTTAGGTTCCAAAATTTTGCCAAACCCTGAAGGACTTGATGCACAAAGAGCATCTCATAAACAATAAGGGTTGGCAGACTACAGGGAGATATAAGAGCTAGTTTCTGGGCAAAAGGAGGTAAGTTCAACTGGCTAGGGAGGGGGAGAGCATCGGGGAGGACAGCTAGCTGGGATGTGGAGTCGGTGCACAGCTGCTGGAGTAACTGAACTTTAGACAGGATTTGGAGGATCCCAGAACCAAGAGAAACTTTGCCTGACTTCCCAAGAGGTGTCCCAGGAAGACGGCAAGTGAGTGACCCTCTGGCTCCACTCATATCTCTGAGCGGCACAGGCTGATGGACCACAGAGGACTGCCCTATTCCGTCTTCATGGCTGTGTCAGTATTCCCATTTTACAGAAAAGGAAATCGAGACTCATAAAGGTTAATGGCCTCTTTCAGCACTGTGTTATTGATCAGGGTCAGGATAGGCTAGTCTGCAGGGATAAACAACTGCAAATTCTCAGTGGCTTAAAACAACAAATGTCATTTCTCACTTATGCTACATATTCGGAGCAAGCTGGTGGAGAAGCTCTGTTTGTCATGGCCACCCAAGGACCCAGGCTCATGGAGCAGCCACCATCTTGAACTTGCCAGTTGCCTGGCCAGAGGGAAAGGAACATCGGAGGGTCTCACACTGCTCTGGACAGAAGTGATTTAGGTCACTTCTGCGTGCAACTCATTGACTATAAATAGCCACATGGTCCCATCCAACCAAAAGGGATCCAGAAAAATGTGCTCTTTCTAGGTACCCAGAGGGAGGAAAGAACATGAGCAGCACCAATGACCACCTCATTCCTTTAGCTGCTAAGTGGACAAGTAGAAATTCAAAATCCAGACCTCTCATCCATCCATCCATTCATTCACCTATCCATCCACCCACTCACCCACACTCCCACCCACCCATCCACCCATCCACCCACCCATCCATTCATCCATACATCCACCCATCCATCCATCCATCCATCCATCCATCCATCCATCCATCCACCCATCCATCCATTCATTCAGCCATCTAATAAATATTTCTTGACTACTTCTCCTCCTTCTCCCCTTCTTCTTTCTTTCTTTTCTTCTTCTTGCTCCTTCTATTTTTCCTCTTCATTTTCCTCCTCCTCCTCTTCAAATTACTACATTATCATTATTTACTCCAAGACAGGTATTATAGTACCTTTTGGAGACAAAAAGATTCAGTTGTGCCCTCTGCCCTCATAAAGCTCATAGCCAAGTGGAAGAGTCAGGTAATGAAACAAGCAATTACAATGTGCTGTGAAAAGAGCTGGAATGTGCCAGATGTTACAGGAGAACACAGCAAAAGCAAATAGCCCCAAACTGGGGGATAGCAAACACTTTGGGGAGAAAGAAGTATCTGAGACCTGAAAGAAGAACAGGGATTAGTAAAGTGAGGATGGAGGGGTGGAAGGGAGGAGAGAGGAGTGAGGAATGAGGCTGGACAGGAATTGATCATGGCACATTTGGAAGCCACACAGAGGAGTTGGGACTTTATTCTAAAGACGGTGTTGGAGGATGTTAAGCAGGCAACTTTCAAGGGATAGCACTGCTTGCCAATTGAAGAATGGCATGAAGGAGGGCACAGAAGTTAAGAGAGGTTGTGAAGAGGTCATAGCCATTCTGGAACATGGCTTGGACACGGCTGTGATTATAGAATGGACACTAGTCAGCAGGTTCCAAAGGTATTTATGAGAGATAGTTAGAAGACGGAATTGGCAGGACTGGGGATGTTGTGTGTGTGTGTGCACGCGCATGCATGTGACAGACCTACAAGGGTGATGTCCCAGTTTCTGGTTTGGTTTTGCCATTTTTTGAGATCAGGACCCTGGAGGAAGAGTCAAGGGGTGGGGGGATAGGGGGAACCAAGAGTCCAGTTTTAAACTTGTTGCAGGTAAGTGTTGATGGACTATGCCAGTGGAGATGTCTGGTAGACAGACAGACATGAAGTTCTAGAGTTCAGAAGAGACCTCCTAGGATGGAGAAAGAGACATGGGTGTTGCCAGGCTACAATACTCAGTTGTCTGATTCCAAGGCCTGTGAGTATAAATATTCCAATGTCTAGATTAGGCTGAGTGACCTGAAGGGATGGTTTATTCAGTACTTACTGCACACCTACTACGTGCTAGACCCTGCATATTCCACAATGAATATTTCATTCCTGGTTCCTTCCCTTATGGGTGTAGTGGGTCCCTTCTAGTTTTAAGACTTCATAGCTAACAATACATATTTTGAAATGGTGTTTACATCTCCTTGGGAAATCCTCACTCCCCTCTTTCCTAGGGATTTACAGCAGGACATAAAAACTGCATGGATCATCCACACATTGTAGAGCAAGCCATTGATTGAGGCAACTAAGACTGTCCCGGATTACTTACAAGTATCAGTATTGCTGCCAAAGCAATTCCATGTAGTTTTAGAGTCAAATGTATCAGCCACCTCTTAAAAGAGAGGATTGTTGAAAAGCAAGATAAATGAGCCACAGAAAGGGCTTATATCAGCCTATTCAATGTACTGAACAGGCAACAATGCAGGACCAAAAGGTAGCCAACCCTGAGAATAATGAAACTCTAAGCTCAGCACTCAGTAGTCAGCCCCATAGTGGGCTGTAGAGGAAAGGATCCGGATGCGCCCCACTGAGGGAGCTCTGAGAGTCGTCCAAATCCTGCAGGACATTGTGGGTAAGATTCAACCTGGTAGTTCCAATTGTAGATGTATGTCTTTGAGAAATAAAAATACATGGCATAAGGACACAAGTGCTGGAATAATTTACTAAAGCAATGTAAAAGGAAAGAATCTCAGTGAGGATCAGTTGAAGAATGAATTAACCAGGGTATACACCATGCAGCACTCCTAGAATGAAGTTAATCCCCATGGACTGGTACGTAAGATAGCCAAGACATTAAAGAAAAATTACCCCTATTTTTATTAGACTTAATGCTCATCAAGTAATATTTACCGTTTTTACTGTACAATTCTGCGAGTTTGACAACCATTATCAAGATGTGGAAGAGTTTCCTCACCCCCACAAGATCCCCCCACCCTGTTCTTTGCTGGTCAACCCCCTCCTCCCACTCCAGGCACCATCCAACACTATAATTTTGTCTTTGTCTTTGCAAGAATGTCAAACAGCCTGTAACATTTTGAGGGTGGTTACTGTCACTTAGCATAATGCATTCGAGACACACTCCTGTTTTTGCAAGTATCAGTAGTTTACTACTCTTTATTGCTGAAAAGTATTCCATTGTATGAAAGACAAGAGGGTTGTTGTATGTTTTTTGTTTTGCCAATTACAAATTACCATAAACGTAAACATTAATGTAAAGTTTTTTTATTGAGATACAATTCACATGCATTAAAAGTCACCTTTTTAAATTGTGCAATTCAATTGTTTTTAATATATTCACAGAGTTGTGCAACTATCACCAATATATAGTTTCAGAGCATTGCTATCATCCCAGTAAGAAACCCTATTCCCATTAACATTCAATCCCAATTTCCCCCTCCTCCCAGCTCACAGCACCCACTAATCTTATTTTCTGTCTCTATGGATTTTCCTATCCAGGACACTTCATATCAATGGAATCAGACAATATGTAGCTTTTTGTGTTTGGCTTCTTTCTTTTTGCATGACGTTTTCAAGGTTTATCTTTGTGGTAGCACATATTCTTTTCTTTCTTTCTTTTTTTAGATTATAGGTGATTTTTTTCTTTTAAATTATTTACAATGCAAATATACTGAATTTATGTATTACAAACAGCCTGTCCTCATTCTGACTTAACAAAAACAAATCAAAATTCTACAAATACAAAAGTAGGAATTAAAAATCCTCACACAAGGAACTGGAAATCTGATACACTGTTAGGAGGAAGGTAAAATGTTACAATCGCTCTGGAAAAGTTTGACAGTTTCTTAGAATGTTAAACATTCACCTACCATAAGACCCAGCCATGCCATACCTCTGCGTTTACCCACGGGAAAGGAAAGTATACATCCATATGAAGGCCTGTGCAGGTATGTTCATAGCAGCTATATTCGTAAGAGCTAAAAACTTGAAATAACCCAAGTGTTTATCAGCAGATGACTAAATAAACAAATTGAATATATCTCTACAATTGAATACTGTGTAGCAAGAAAAAGGCATGAGCTCTTGATACACATATGGATGACATGGATGTCTCTCAAAATAATTATGCTAAGTGAAAGGAAATAGACTAAAAGAGAGTATGTGCTGTGACATTACTTCTATAGGTAACTCTAGAAAATGCAAAATCAGAAAGGGGAGAGGGATGGGGGGAGGCATTGCAAAGGGCCAGTTTTGGGGTGATGGATATATATGTCCACTATAATAACTGTGATGATGGCTTCACGGATGTATACATATGTCAAAACTTATTACATTATGTACTTTAAATATGTGGTTTCTTACCTGTAAATTATACATGAATAAAGCTTTAAAATAATCCTCAGATGACCTGCCCACCATCCAAAAGTCACCACTTTCACTAGCGGTTTCATATATGGTAGAGTCCTTTTGTGGACACATTCAACTGGGGATTGGCAGACAAAAATTTTTAAAAAATGAAAGGAAGAGAACCCATTTCAAAAGGTACAGGCTGTTCACACCTGTGAGAAATAAGCACTATTCCTAAAAAGGAATAAATGCTCACCCGATTTTGGAGAAGAAAAGAATTTATTCATGATCTTGCAAGAATGGGCAAACAACCAAAATGTAGGGGGTTGGCACACAGAACAATAGACCCAGCACTATTTATTCCCTATGCCTAACTAGCAAGTTCCTCCGGTTTCTCCAGTGGCTGGATACTTCAGACGTTACATTCTATTCAACAAGCCTAACTAGCCCAAGCAAATTTGAAACATGCAGCTTGCCCAAATTGGAAACATTTGAAAAAAAGTCTCCCACCCAAACTTGAAACATTTGAAACATTTAACTGCAGAGCCAGTCTGAGCTAGTTTGTTAACAATTTATGAAGCTATTTTAGGAACCTTTACCCCCAGTCTCCCCTTGCAAAGATAGTGGGCGGATAAACAGGAGAACAGGCTACTGATTACAGCTTGGCTTCTTGACTCCCTGCTATTCCTCTGAGCTGCCCCCACCATGTGTGAAAGCTAAACTTAATTTAATTCTCACAACTGTCCCCTTTTTCTTTTAAATTTCTTTTAGCTTTCACATTTCAGTCCCTCAAACCTCTGAAAAGCTTTCTTGCATTCCTCATTATAAAGATCTCCCTCCTTGAGGGGGTACAAATTGTTTTGCATGTATTGAACTGGCATTTGTTTGGTTAGAGCTGTCTGAATAAGTCTTTGAATCAATCCCCAGGTGCATGAGTTGACTGCTGTGAGTACTCCAGCTACAATGATAAGAGAGGTTAAGACCGACAATGCCACCCCTTTTCACTTTTCAAACCAGCTTTCCAACCACCCAGAAAGGGGGTTATTAATACCTGAGTTCTCTGCTAATTTCTTGGATAAGGCTGTTAGAACTTGCAAAGCTTTGGTGATGGTTTCATCAGGTGCTGCATTATTTGGGGTAAATGTACAACAACTACTGCTAATTATTACATAAATGCCTCCATTTTTAGCGAGCATCATGCCTAAGGCTATTCTGTTTTCCCATGCCATTCGGCTAATAGCATCTTGCTGCTCTGTGATGCCCTTAACTGTATCCTTGGTGTAATTGATAAATCTTTGTTGGTTATAATATATGTAATTAATATAGTCTACATTCTTATTATTCGTGACCCACCAGAACAAAAATGACTCAAATTCTGCAGCTACCTGATTTTAGCCTTAAACTCATCTGGGATTCCCCATGGAACTTCTATACTGTCTAAATAGATTCAGTCATCAAAAGAACGAGGTAAACTTCTTTTCTCCCTTTTCTCTCAGGTTTTCACTTTCTCCCCTTTCTCAAATGCCAGGGTGACTGGGATTGCCAACTGAACCAGAGCACAGGTCCCTTTCCACTTTTCAGGTAACACTGGTGTTGCAGCCCAAGAGGGCCATGCCAGTCCAAAGGCCAAAGAAGACAACGAGCATTTTCTGATACAGGAACTTTTATTCAGGGCTTACTTACAGGGTGAGAAGTCATGGAGAGATCATGACAGCTCTCTCAGGTCGGGGAGGCATCGCATTCACAGGGAAGACAACCAAGAGATGCAAAAAGGACGGAAAGCCTTTTATGAGGGTTTAAGACAAAGGCCTTCCTAAGGGAGGGGGGAGCACAGATGCAGGAACAGGTCACTCTGACCTGAGAAGTGGTGCAGGAAGGACTAGAATAACATTTGAACAATTACATTTTGCTCTTTTTGTGAGACTAAGAGCCTCTCACTTCCTGCCTGCTTGCATAAAGTTACATTTTAAGGTTAATTTACCCTTTTCCTCTTTAATGGCTTAGAAAGACAACAGGTTAAACATTTAGCTGCTTAGGTCATGCAGACTTGCTGTGCACCAAAGATCTGCAGGCCTGTTTTGCTCAGGCCACAGGTTGCCACAGCCATGTACTGCATTAACTCCCCCACTGGTAGTGGGTCATTTATCAGCTTATTTAATAGTTATTACCACTGGGTTGCATCGAAGATTTCTGCAATTTGGTGGGGTATTACCTTTTTAAAAAGTTATTTTATCCTTTAATTTCCAGTGGGTTGGGTGGGTCCAACTCCTGTCTATGGTCCATCCCTTGTATTGGGTAGTCCACCATACATCAGCCCAAGAGAGGCAAGGGGAGACTCAGCTGAAAACATTTCTTACTGGCTCCGGGCATAGATATTTATCTTTCCCATTCAGCCACCACTGGTACTCCAAATTCCCACAGTCCACTACCTGACATGCATCAAACTGAACTGTTTGAAACTCTAAGCCCTTGGTTACATTTATTACTAGTTTGACAGGACTCGTTGCATTCTGAACTGGGAACATTATGGCTAGCATAATTATCCCCATCCCTAGTCTGAGCTTTAAGTTGCCCATTTTTCAATTTTCTAAAGCACCTGACCAAGTGGTATGGAGACACAGGGTTTGTGACCCCCCACCCCCGTGCTGCTTTGAATGTATTATGTCCCCCAGAAAAAAGCCATATTCTTTGATGCAATCTTGTGGGGCAGACATATTAGTGGGGATTAAGTTGGAATGTTTGGATTAGGTTGTTTGCATGGAAATGTGCCCCACCCAACTGTGGGTGGTAACTCTAACTGAATAATTTCCACAGAGGTGTTACCCCACCCATTCAGGGTAGGTCTAAATTAAATCACTGGAGCCATATAAATGAGGTGACAAACAGAAGGAACTCAGTGCAGCTGAGAGTGACATTTTGAAGAGGAGCTACAGCCAAGAGGGACACTTTGAAGAATGCACTGGAACTGAGAGGAGCTTCAGCTTACAGAGACGTTTTGGAGAAGGCCTTTGAAAGCAGACTTGCTCCAAAGAAGCTAAGAGAGGACAAATGCCCCAAGAGCAACTAAGAGTGACATTTTGAGGAGATGAAGCCTAGAGAGGAACGTCCTGGGAGAAAGCCATTTTGAAACCAGAACTTGGAGCAGATGCCAGCCACATGCCTTCCCAGCTAATAGAGGTTTTCCAGATACCATCGGCCATTCTCCAGTGAAGGTACCCAATTGTTGATGCATTACCTTGGACACTTTATGGCCTTAAGACTTTAACTGTGTAACCAAATAAAACCCCTTTTATAAAAGCCAATCCATTTCTGGTGTTTTGCATTCTGGCAGCAATAGCAAACTAGAACACCCCCCCCACCCTTTCCCTTTTCCTATATTCCCTCCCAGCTATTGTCTTTTTAGAGTGATCCTTAAGGGATTTGAGGGTTGGAGTTATTTTCCAAGATTTGGATGGAGTTGCTGGGTACTTATCGTCCGGTTCAGATACTGGTCCCTTTACGTGGGTATAGTGAGTCCAGCCTTTCTCTGCCATCCAGACTGCTGTTTCAGTTGTTAACAAAGCTTGATAAGGTCCCTCCCAGGCTGCTTAAAGTCTGGACTCCTTCCACAACTTGATCAGGACCCAGCTGCCAGGTTGGTATTGATGGACAGCACATTCAAGGGGTGGAGTCTGGGCTAGCAAACCACAGTGCCTGAGGGATGACAGAGTAGGATACAAAGCCAGCACATAATTTTTAAGGAAGAAGTCCTTTGAATCTAAGGAAGGGAGATCTTTAGTTTTAGCTGCCTGACTGGGGGCATCTCAGTGTAATCAACTTGAATACTCTGAAATGGTCTGAGGCCTTGTTCCCTTCCCCCATGTACTTATTTCCTTAAGACTTTCTTATTAACCCTTTGGCATATTATGCATCCTTCCCATATTTGTTTAGCTACAGTATAAAGGCCCACACAGCCAAAATGCTTAAGAACCAGATCACACATGGCCTGTACTCCCCAATGACTCCCCCGGTGTAAAACTGCTGATACCTCCCTCAGGTACAGACACCCCTGAACTCATTTGCATGAGGTGCAGCAAGAATTTACCAACATTTAAGGCTATTTACTGGTAAAAAGAATGTAACAATTAGACTAAAGGACAACAATAATTCAGAATAACCCAGGGTTAGTGAACCAAAAGGCTCACCATTCCCAAACACCCACTTAAAATCCAGTCTTCAATACACCCAGTTCAGTGACGATTGAATATACTTGATTCACATATATGTACACCTTGAACACATACACAAGGTTTGCTGCCAGATGAATAATAGCCCACTCTTCAGGAGGAGAAGGACAACCCTTGGTGTGTGGCATTTGGCAATATATGTGGTGTCTCTATTCCCACCAGAGCCAATTTCAAGCTAGCAAACTGCCATCAACAAATGCAGAACTGGGAAGAGACATGCACCACACTCTGTCCCAAGTTCGTTTGATTCAGCTTTAGTGAACCTCAACCCCTTTTACAGAAACATGTGCATACAATCCACTTGCACTCTGAGCATGAACCTTTTGCTTTTGCCCAAAGTATATCAGCAAAACCATACTATGAATCACAAGAACACACAGCCCTTTATATATTTGGAATACAGACAGACACATACAACTTACATATACTCAAACCACTTTTAACTAAGGGAAAAGGCTGCGCACACTAAAATTCGTATATACACATCCATAACCATACAAAACCACACATTATGCCTGTTTACAAGCATGTACAGCCACAGTCTCTTTCACATGTTTAAGTAAAGAGTTTTCTCATTCTTCATACTATTGTGAACCTACACACAATCACCCAGCTTTAGAGTACAAACAAACTAGTATACGCTACAAAGACACAAAGAAATATCTCCAGTTTACCATAGATGAGTACACAGGAAATCTCTGCCAAGTTCCAAACCATACACTGACAAACTCCCACAGCTCCAAAGACTCCTACATAATCATATCACATGCTTCCATTACATATAAATACAATTATCCCACATCCCTGTGTAAACACACAATTCAAACTTCCATTAGATACATGAATCTTCAACTCCCAGAATGCTTACGCTAAAATATGCAAATGTATTCACCAATACCTATCCAGCCCCACATCACTTAAGTACATGGATAGAGAATTACACAAACCCTATGTCACAGAATCCTTAAATCTGAACATATATGACACCCCACCAACCTAGAAATTTCCTTAGTTCCTTTTTTTGTCCCAGGAAGAGGCAAGCCAACCATGGCCTGAATTCCCTCTGGACCAATCTCCCCTTTTTCTTTCTAACTGGCCCTGATTGCTTCTCTATCTTGCCTCTGTCTGTCTCTTCCCTGCTTCATCCCTAATCTCTGTGCTCATCATGACCTTGGCTTTCTGCTTCTGCTTTTCTTCCTCCTTCTCAGAAACACTTTCTGAGACTCTCTCAATAACTCCTTCAATGGCTTATCCAGCCATCTGTCAATTTTTTGTACCTTTTTCTGAATATTAGGCCAAGATCCCTTTACATAGCTAACCTTTAGCATTCCCTGGTCCACAGGATCATTGGGGTCCATCCCTGAGTACTTCCTCACCTGGTCCCTCAACCTTTGCAGGTAGGCTGAGGGGGTCTCATTTTTTCCCTGATTTACCTCAAAGGTCTTACTTAGGTTCTGGGATTTGGGTACAGCCAATTTTATTCCCAGTATAACTAGTTCTCTAAGATTTTTCATGTGATTATTATTATCCCAATTGGGGTCCACATTGAGGAATTTTTGCTTTGCTGCTATTACCCCTTGTCCAGGAGGGTGCTGCCTCTCCCATTCTCTCATAGATAGCTGCCTTCCTTACCATTCCCCTTTCTTTTCCCGTAAAGAGGCTATTCTGTATGGACATAAGTTCGGACCAGGTATATAAACTGGGGCTTAAGTATTGATCTAATTGTTCAGCTAGACCTGTGGAGTCCTCCATTAATGATTTCATTTCCCTCTTGAACTTTCTTACTTCTGTACTCATCAATGGGTACAAAGACTCAGCAGGTTTATATGCTCTCACCCTCCTTCACTCAGGAGCCTCCAAAAATGGAAACCTCTGGATATTTTTCTTACATTGTTCCAATTTTTTTCTTAACTGTCGGTGGGTTGTAACCGGTGGAGCAATAGCCACCAATTGGCTCTCTGATTGCCCCTCTGATTGCCCAGGGGTGTGGCCTGGTTCCATTGAATCCTTAGGGTTCAACAGTTCCTGACCCAATGGGGGAGAGGAAATATAAGGCAGGGGAATGCTTAACAAAGGATCCCAGGTTTTATTTTCTAAAGATTCAGTTTCTGAATCTGGGTTCTTAACTTTCATGGGTTAAAAACTGGTCTCTTTTCCCTGCAGCCAGCACATGGCATAGTCAGATTCCTCCTTGGAAAAATGTTTCTTTTTATTAACATAACACATGAGGTCTGCACAAAGCCATTCCTCATCTTCCCCATATTTTGGCCAGAATACATTGGGTGGCAAAATGCTTTCTTTTGTCCAAACATAACAACAATATTTAATCCTTTTCTTTTTATCCTTTCCCTTGGTCTGATCACTTTTGGCCCAATGTTTGAACATCCTCCCCAATGAACTATCCAGAGGAATGTTCCCGGCGGACCCTATAGGTACCCCCTTCCTTTTATCCCCAGCCAGCTGACTGCCTCTATTCCCCATTCTGAGTCTTGTCTGGGCATCTTTCCCTCAGGATCAGCCTCAGACTCATCAGAATGTCCCCACCACCAAGGTAATACTTAATAGTCCTTGTTTTCTTAACTTGGTCTGTGCACAGAGTTACCTTGTTGCTGCGAGGCACATTTTTTCCTTCCCCTTTTCTTGTCCACAATCGGCAGATCTAAGTGTCTGATCATGGGTCTCACCAGCAGTCAGAGGTGGGCCCCCAATGACGGAGTCCGAGACTGCTCAAACGATGGGGCACGCATTCCCTTCTTCCGTCCCGGGGGGTCCTCCTCGACGCTTCGGATCCCGGACGAGCCCCCAGGAAATTGTGAGAAATAAGCACTATTCCTAAAAAGGAACAAATGCTCACCTGATTGTGGAAGAAAAGAATTTATTCATGATCTTGCAAGAACGGGTGCACAACAAAAATGTAGGGGATTGGCGCACAGAACAATAGACCCAGCACTATTTATTTCCTATGCCTAACTCACAAGTCCCTCCCCTGTTTCTCCAGTGGCTGGATACTTCAGAGGTTACATTCTATTTGAGGAGCCTAACTAGCCCAAGCAAATTTGAAACATGCAGCCTGCCCAAATTGGAGACATTTGAAAAAAGTCTCCCCTGTAAACTTGAAACATTTGAAACAAGTCTCCACCCATCTTTCCTTTGTTCTTTAACTGCAGAGCCAGTCTGAACTAGTTTGGTAACAATTTATGAAACTATTTTAGGAACCTCTACCCCCCAGTCTCTGCCTTGCAAAGATAGAGGGCAGATAAACAGGAAAATGGCTACCTATTACAGCTTGGCTTCTTGACCTTCTGCTATTCCTCTGAGCTGCCCCCACCCTGTGTGAAAGCTAAACTTAATTCTCATACACACCCTTCTGCTACCTGAGTGTGAGCCTGGGACTGAGCCTGGGGGATGCTCACCCAATCTGAGCTTCTGGCTGCCCATCAAAAGGAGAGGTATTTCTCCAAGCTTGAGAGTAGTTTGAGGTATTTTAAACAAATTTTTGTTTGAAGTACTTTCAAGCTTTCAGGACAGTTACAAAACAATACTAACTCCACATAGAGAACTCCAACATAACTCCTCCCCTCCCCAAATACCCAGATCCACCAATTTTAGTATTGTGTCACATTTGCTAGATCATTCTTTCCATCCATCCATCCATCCATCCATTTGTCCATCTGTCTACATATTTATCAATCTATTTTATGAACACTTGAGTGTAGGTTGTGTACATCATACTCCTTGAACACTCAATATTGCCATGTACATTTCCTAAGAACAAGGATATTCACTTCTGTAACCACCTTAAGTAGTTAGCAAGTTCAAGAAATTTAACATTGATATCAAGCTTATAGTCTATATTCTAATTTTTTGATATGTCGCAATAAAGTCCTTTTGAGTCTTTCCTCCTTACTCATTAGATCCTGTCCATTTAATTCTTGTTGTCTCTATAGTGGAACAAGTATACAACATAAACTTCCCCATCTCAACCACTCCCAAGCATACCATATAGTGGGATTAATCACATTTACAATATTGCAGTACCTTCACCAGCTTCCATTACTAAAACTTTCCCATCTCCCCAAACAGAAATCTTACACTTGTTATGTATTAACTCCCCATTCCTGACCCCACCTCGGTAACCTGTACTCCAGTTTCTGGCTCTATGAGCTTGCACATCCTCTGATATTTCTTGATAGTTACCATGGGTCTTAAATTTAATAGCTCAAATCTATAACAATCTCATTTGCTTTGATACCAACTTAACTTCAATAATGTACAAACTATGTTCTTCTACCCATATATCCTCCCACCTTATGTTGTTCTTGTCACAAATTATATGCAATTTTATTGAAATATATTCACACACCATAGAATCATCCAAAGTGTACAGCAATTGTTCACAGTATCATCATATAGCTGTGTATTCATCACCATAATCAATTTTTGAACATCTTCATTATCCGAAAAATCAAAATAAGAATAAAAATAGAAGTAAAAAAGAACACCCAAAATATCCCATATGCCTCCTTCCTTCCCCCTTCTTATTCATTTACTTTTTGTCCCCATTTTTCTACTCACTTGTCCATACTGGGGAAAGGGCGTGTGAGCCACCAAGTTTTCACAATCACACAGTAATGCCGTGTAAGCTATATACTTACACAATCATCTTCAGGAATTAAGGATACTGGATTGCAGTTCAGCAGTTTCAGGTATTTCCTTCTAGCTATTCTAATACACTAATAACTAAAAAGGGATATCTATTTAATGCATAATAACCTCCAGAATGACCTCTCAACTCCATTTGAAATCTCTCAGCCACTGAAATGTTATTTTGTTTCATTTCTCTTACCCCCTTTGGTCGAGAAGTCTTTCTCAATCCCATGATGCTGGGTCCACGCTCATCCCTGGCAGTCACGTCCTACGTTGCCAGGGAGATTTACACCCCTGGAGTTATGTCTCACATGGTGGGGAGGGCAGTGAGTTTACCAGCAGAGTTGGCTTAGAGAGAAAAGCCACATATGAGCAATGAAAAAGGTTCTCTGGGGATGACTCTTAGTCACAATTTTAAGTAGGCTTAGCCTCTCCTTTGCAGTATCAAGCTTCCTAAGGGCAAGCCCCAAGATCTAGTGCGTGGCCTACTAAACTGGTTGTCCCCAGTGCTTGCGAGAATACCAGGAATTCTCCAGCTGTGGATGTTTCATATTTCAACATTTCCCCTCAGTCCCTCAAGGGGGCTTTGCAAATGCTTTTTATTCTCTGCCCAAATTACTCTGGGCTATGTCTGGGCTTCATGCTAACCTGTACAAACCAACCAGATCTCATTCCCTATTCAGGATCCCATGTAATTATGGTGTTTGAGTAATTTGACCATACAAGTTAAATTATATAGTGTGCTATATATATATATATAGAATTTGTACCAAGTAAACATCTCTTCCTTTGGTCCCACATAGAAGCTGAAATTTGAAAACAGTTAATATCATCTTCTACCCTTTAGTCTGATCTATCCCAGTCTCAACGAAATCCATTTTGTTTATATCTCCAATTGACATCTGTTCTCCTTTTCAGGCTCTTTAACAGTTGCTGCATGGGGCAATGCCAACACTCACGGCTGCTGAACTCTGGCTCCGTGTCCCAGGTACCACAGACACCTGAAGCTCCAGGGACTGACCAGGTCACACACAAACATTTCAGCATCTCAGAATTTAGAAATAACTGCCACAACTCATGAATAGATGTGATTTCTGTAAGCGCTTACAATCTAGGAACCATTACATAAGACTCCCCCTGTTAACCCATGCTCCCAGATTCGATTCTCAGAGGTTGTACATTATTGTTAGTTCATATTAGTGAGGCATTATAATGTTTATCTTTTCATTTCTGGCGTATTTCACTCAACCTCCTGTCCTCATGGTCCCTTCACCTCATTGCATACCTCACAACTTCATTCCTTCTTGCCACTGCCAATATTCCATTGTATGTATACACCACAGTTCACCAATCGGTTTATCAGTAAATGTACCCTTAGGCCACATCTATCCATAGGAAATTGTGAATACTGCCACTACAAACACCAGTGTGCAAATGTCCACTCATGTCCCTGCTCTTGGTTTCTCCAAGTATATAACCAATAACAGGGTTGCAGGACGATATGGCAGCCCCATACTTACCTTCCTGTGGAACCACCACACTGCCCTCCAGATGGGCTGCACCATTCTACTTGCCTACTGGCAGTGAATAGGTACATCCCTCTCTCCACATTTTCTCCAGCACTTGTATCCCTCTGTTTATTTATTAACTGTTTTATTCACACACCATAGAATACACCCTAAGTAAACCATCAATGATTCCCGGTATAATCACATGGTTATGTATTGACCACGACAATTTATATGAGGACATTTCCATTTCTTCTGCAATGAAAGAGGAAGAGGAGAAAAAAATGAAGAATAAAAATGATAAAATAAAATAAAATATAATGAACAGGTCATTCAATAACAAAACCACCAAGAATCCCATACCACACCCTTATATCCCCCTCTTACAGACATTTAGCTTTGGTATATTTCCTCTGTTACAATTAATGGAAGCATATTACAATGTTACTGTTAACTATAGATTCTAGTTTGCATCAATCATATTTTTACCTTATACCATCCAGTTTTCAACACCTTGCAATGTTGACATACATTTGTTCTCCCTCATGTAAAAACATTCTTAAATTAGTACACTTAATCACCATCATTGATCACTCTAGGCTTCACTAAGTTATACAGTCCCAGTCTTTATCTTTTATCTTTCCTTCTGGTATCATATATGCCCCTAGCTTTCCTCTTTCACCCATACTCACATTCATCTTTGTTCAGAATACTTACAATATTATGCCACCATTCCACAGTATTGGGCTATCCACTTCTGGATCTATGCAATCAATCCTGTTGAACATTCTGTACTCCTTCAGCATCAGATGCCTGATCTCTACCCTCATTCTATCTCTTGATTACCTGTGCTCTCAACTTTAACTTTCAGGGTTCACTCATTAAAGTTAGTTCATATTAGTGAGACCATGCAGTATTTGTCCTTTTGTTTCTGGTCTTGTGGACTTTATATGACATATTTTTTCTTATTTTTATTTTTTTCTCTCTTTTTATCCTTACTAATAGTCTTCATTTCTATACTCTTCTCTGAACCTCTGTTTCCCATCTCTTCCTACCTGCCTTCAGTGATCCCTTTAGTATTTCCTGTAGAGCAGGTATCTTTTCCACAAACTCTCAGTGTCTGTTTGTCTGAAAATATTTTAAACTCTCCATTATTTTTGAAAGACAGTTTTGCTGGATATAGAATTCTTGGTTTGCAGTTTTTCTCTTTCAGTTTCTTAAATATATCATACTACTGCCTTCTCACCTCCATGGTTTCTGCTGAGAAATCTGCATTTAGCCTTATCGAGCTTCTCTTGTATGTGATGGATTGCTTTTCTCTTGGATCTGTAATTTCATTTCTTTCATAAGAAATGGGAAATTGTCAGTGATTATTTCCTCCATTATTGTTTCTGCCCCTTTTCTCTTCTCTTCTCCTTCTGGGACTCCCATGACACATACATTCTTGTGCTTCATGTTGTCATTCAGTTCCCTAAGACGCTCATATTTTTCCATTCTTTTCCCTATTTGTTCTTTTATGCATAGGATTTCAGATGTCCCATCCTCCAGTTCATGAATCCTTTCTTATGCCTCTTCAAATCTGCTGTTGTGTGTCTCCATTGTGCTCTTCATCTTTTATTGTTCTTTTCATTCCCATAAGTTCTGCTATGTTTTTCAAACTTATGAATTCTTCTTTATGATCACCCAGTGTCTTCTTTATATCCTTCATCTTTTTTGCCACATTTTTCCTTCAGCTCACTGATTGATTTAGCATATTTGTTTGAAGATCTTTAATTAGTTGCTTCAACTCCTGTATCTCATTTGAAGTATAAGTTTGTTACTTTGACTATGCCATATCTTTGTTTTTCCTAGTGTGATTCATAATTTGTTGTAGTCTAGGCAACTGGTTTCTTTGATGACCCCAATCAGATTTCCCTAGACCAGACGGGCCCAGGTCCCAGTAGGAGGGTGAAGTCAGTATCGAATTTTCCTGAGGGTGAGACCCAGAAGGTTGTCAGACTTTCCTGTGAGTCTCTAGATGCTGTGATTTTCCTAATCTGCCCAGCAGGTGGTGTTTGTCAACCCACAACTCCCCACTGGTGTAAAGAGGTGTTTTGCCTTTAATTCTCAGCAGACCCTGTTCCTGCCAGGAGCTGAGCATGTCAGAAGCCAAGCTTAAGTTGTTTCCTATCCCCCCTTCAACCCACGCCCTGGGGTCTGAGTTCTCTGAGGAAGGGCCACCACTTGAGCTGTACCCCCCATTTTCTTAGGGGAGATACATCCTTTAGGGAATCTCCTTCACTTGATTTCCTCCTTTGTCTAACTACCTTAAATCCACCCTTGCCAGGGCCAATGCTGACAGTGAAAATGCCTGAGGCTTCCTCTAATGAGCTACTTAGAATGAGAGAAAAAAAAGAAGAAAGAAAAAGCCCTTTTTCAGAGCCAATCCCCAGCCCCCCAGTTTTGCTGGTTGACAGGAGTTGGTACCCTGTTCTATGTGCACCTTTTCTTGGGACACAGTCTTTTTCCAATATTCTGAGCTCAGCCATCTCCAAAAGCCTCTGTTTTTATTTATTTATTATTATTTTGTTTTTCTATCAGTCCTCTTTGCTAGGAGAGACCTCAGGGTTCCTTTCTTGCTTGCTCTGGTTTATCTGTGCTCATAGCTTGTATTCAGTAGTCCAAATTTGTTTATTAAAACTGCAATTGGAGCTTGGTTGCATTACTTTCCCTTGCATCTAGTAGACTGTTTCTTTTTCCCATGGGGGAGTATTCCAACTCAGCCTTCCATGCTAGTAGGGGAGCTTTGCTTACAGTTCTATGCTGCCACCTAAGCTGTTCTATCCATTCCAGACTGGTTTAAGATGTGTGTCCAGTCATGGATGTCCCCCAACAGTTGTTCCAGACTATTACTAGCTGTTCCTGGCTATTTTCTGGTTGCTCTAGAGGACTAACTAAATTCCACACCTCCCTATGCTGCCATCTTGCCCTGCCTCCTATATGTTTCATTTTATTATTAAAAATGTCCTTCTTTGTCTTTAGGAAAAATTTTAGTGTTAAAGTCTATTTTGTCTGATAATGATATAGTCATGCCAGCTGTCTTCCGATTTCTCTTTTCGTGATGCATTTTCTTCACCCTTTTACTTTTAACCTATTTTTGTCTTTAAGATAACCTGTTGTAGATTGCATACAGTTGTATCATATTTTAATTCATTCTACCAATCTCTGGCATTTAATTGGAGTGTTCAATATCTTTACATTTAATATAATTACTGATAAGGTAGAATTATGCCTGCCATTTTGATATTTGTTTTCTATACATCACGTCTTTTTTGTTCCTGTATTCCTCCATTGTTTTGCATTAAATAGATATTTTCTAGTGTTGTTAATTCCCATGTTTCTTATACGATATACTTTTTTTTTTTGCTATTTTCTTGGTGGCTGTTCTGGGAATTACAATTGACATCTTCGGTTACAACAATCTAGTACAGATTAATACCAAGTTAATTTTTAATGCATTTTTATTGTGAACTTTACCATATATACATAACAGTGATAACCTTCAAAGTATGATTTAGAGAGCAAATTTCAAAGAATGTCATGGGTCACAATTCCACAACTTCAGCTGTTTCCATTATTGTAAAATGTAACATACATATAGAAAGGTGTTAACTTTTGATGTACAGTTCAACAAGCAGTTATATAGGCAATTGCAAAAATCGTTATGAGTTACAATTCCACAGTTTCAGTTCTTTCTTTATTATGCAATATAGGCTATATACAGAAGGATGAAGACTTTCAAAGCACATTCAATGAGTAGCTTTAGAGCAAATTTCAAAGGATGTTATAGGTTACAGTCCCACATGTCACTTACCTTTTTCCAGCTATTCCAACACCCCAGCAGCCATCTATCTATCTATCTATCTATCTATCTATCTATCTATCTATCTAAAGTTTCAGTATTCTTAGACCTTTGTTAAATCTTACCTTGTTTGTTGCTACCTCTCCATCTCACTTAATCTCTTTCTACATCTTTAGGGATGTCTAGGCAGTGAGCACCCTAACTTGTTCATATTGAAAGGGGGTGTCAGCAGCATGGGTAAGGAGGCTGAATCTGATTGTTGTTCTTAAAGATGCTATTGCCTCTGGGCTTTAAGACTTGTCTGGCATAGGAATACTCTGGTGGATTTAATTTTCTGAGAGGTAAAAGTTAGTGAATCGGAGAAACCAAGATGGTGGCTAGGTGAGACAGGGCGAAGGAACACCTCCATGGAAAACACTAGATAAGGACCAGAGAATGACCCAGAATACTGGTTACAGTGATGTGCCAGCTGGATGAGATCTGCTAGTTCCCAGGGGCTGTATACTTGGTGAAACTGGGAGTCTGCATTCTGAAATGAGTGAGTAAGCTGGCTGGAAGTCCTGCAGCCATGCGGCAATCTGGAGAAGCCAGGGTTTGGCGTCTGGAGACCAATGGGCTCTTTTAATAAAAAAAGGGGGGGGGGTGGAAACCCAGGAGTGGCTGCAGGTCTGATCGTGGGAACCACACAGTAAAACACAGCAAGAGGGGGCTGGGCTGGCCTCTCGGTGTCTGGCCTGAAAGATAGCCCACTGCAGATATCCCTGGGGCTGGGGGAATGGAGGGAAGAGCCAGAAGCCGAATGAAACCCCGCGACTAGCAGCTCGCTCCCGGGAGGGCTGGGTAAACTCCTGCCCGGGGCCGTGCCCACAGCCCAGAGCCCTGCCAGTTGTCCCAGAGCTGGGAAGGTGGAACTGTGTGAGGAGGGGGTGTGTGGAGATGCCCCGTTCAGCCATCTTTGCATCAGGCTGAAAGAGAGCTGTCTTGGCCTGGCGGCCCGGGGCTTCCCTTGAGGGGCGGCATGCACAGGTGATGTAGCACAGCATTCCCTCAGCAGAGGTCCTGGAGGATCGCAGCTGGGCAGGGGGACCTGCTCGGAGATCCCAGGGACACTACGCCAAGTCTGGTGGTTTGTGGGACAGTGAGAGAGAGGGGCTGGGGCTGAAATGAAATGAAGGCTTGGACTCTTGCGGCAGCCTTGAATCTCCAGGAACTGGGGGGATTTGAATATTGAGGCTGTCCTTCCTCCCTGGCTACCCGTACAAGCACCCTGCATTCAGGGTGGACAGCTCCAGCTACACACCCAGGCTGAGTTCTCCTGCTGGACCCCACAAAAATAATTTCCCCACACACTGCGGGGACAAGGTGGAGAACTGACCTGAGAGGTATAGGTGACTCACAGATGTCATCTGCTGGTTAGAGAAAGTGTACGTCACCAAACAGTGTTTCTGAAAAATTAGATAGGTTTTTGTTTTTACAAATTGAAAGAACGCTGTCAAGCAGAGCAAATACCAAGAGGCCAAAAACAACGGAAAATCTCAATGCATATGATAAAACCAGATGATATGGAGAATCCAACTTCAAACACACAAATCAAGTTATCAGAAGAAACAAAGTTCCTCACAGAATTAATCAAAGAAATATAATCGAGGAATGAAAACATGGCAAAGGATTTAAAGGACATCAAGAAGACCATGGCCCAGAATATAAGCAACATAAAGAAGACCCTAGAAGAGCATAAAGAAGACATTGCAAGAGTAAACAAAAAAATAGAAGATCTTATGGAATTAAAAGAAACTGTTGGCCAAATTAAAAAGACTCTGGATATTCACAATACAAGACTAGAGGAAGCTGAACAACGTCCCAGTGTCCTAGAAGTCCACAGAACAGAAAATGAAAGAACAAAAGAAAGAATGGAGAAAAAAATAAAAAAAAATCAAAATGGATCTCAGGGAAATGATAGATAAAATAAAATGTCCAGACTTAAGACTCACTGGTGTCCCAGAAGGGGAAGAGAAGGGTAAAGGTCTAGAAAGAGTATTCAAAGAAATTGTGGGGGAAAACTTCCCCAACCTTCTACACAATATAAGTACACAAAGCATAAATGCCCAGCAAACTCCAAATAGAATAAATCCAAATAAACCCACTCTGAGACATATTCTGATCAGACTCTCAAATACTGAAGAGAAGGAGCAAGTTCTGAAAGCAGCAAGACAAAAGCAATTCACCACATACAAAGGAAACAACATAAGACTAAGTTGTGACTACTCAGTGGCCACCATCGAGGCGAGAAGGCAGTGGCATGACATATTTAAAATTCTGAGAGAGAAAAGTTTCCAACCAAGAATACTTCATCCAGCAAAACTCTCCTTCAAATTCAAGGGAGAGCTTAAATTTTTCACAGACAAACAAATCCTGAGAGACTTTGCCAATAAAAGACCTGCCCCACTTCAGATTCTAAAGGGAACCTTACCAACAGAGAAACAACAGAAAGGAGAAAGAGATATAGAGAATTTTAACAGAAATATATAGTACCTTACATCCCAAAGCACCAGGACACTCATTTTTCTCTAGTGATCACGGATCTTTCTCCAGAAGGGACCATAAGCTGGGACATAAAACCAGCCTTAAGAAATTAAAAAAAAAAAATTGAATATACTCAAAGCACATTCTCTAATCACAATGGAATACAAATAGAAGTCAATAATTTTTGAACTGTAACTCCACTGTTTACTTCCTACATGATATAAATTACACAAACTCTAATGACAAATCAGTGGTTTGGAACTCAATGTAAAATATGTAATTTTAGACAACTGTAGAAAGGTAGGGGAATGGAAGAGTATAGGAACATAGTTTATGTGTCCTATTGAAGTGAAGGTGGTATCAAAGAAAAACAAGATTGATATGGAATTAAGAGGTTAATTTTAACCCCCACAGCAAACACAAAGAAATTATCAGAGAATATAACCATAGAGATGAAATGTAGAGTTTGGGTTAAGAGAAATGGGGGAAGGGGCAATGGGGAGTTAAGAAATGAGTGTAGGGTTGCTGTTTGAGGTGAAGGGAAATTTCTAGTAATGGATGGTGGGAAAGAGCATTACAACATTCTAAATGTGATTAATCCCACTAATGGAAGGCTAGGGAGGGGGTGGAATGGGAAGATTTAGGCTGTATATATGTTTCCACAACTGGAAAAAAAAAAAAAAAAAGTCTAAATAGATGATGATTGAATGCCAATTTTGAACTTGGACAGGATTGGAGGATGGAGGACAGGTGGCTCAAAGGGACACTGTTGAGACATAAGGAAAAGGAAATATAGTTTGTAAGCTTTGTATCATTGTTGAATCTATTGTACTTCTTAGCTGCACTTAATGTGATTGCATAAAAGAATGTTCTTGTTCATGGGAAGTGTATACGTGAATTATAGTGTATGTTCAAGGATGTGTGCAGCTAACTCTCATATGTTCAGAAGACAGAGCAATAGATGATGGATGATAGGGAGGGAGGGAAAGAAATAGCGATGTGACAGCATGTTAAGGTTGGTGGATTGAGCTATCGGGGGAGGGGGGTCAGGGTATGATGGAATTCTTTGTATGGAGTTAGTATTGTTTTTGCAACTGTTCCTATGACTTTGAATTTATTTCAAAATGAAAAAAAAAACTTAGTGAATCTTTTATAGAATCTCAGGTAGGGACCTAGGTATTTGGGGACTACATTTGTTAAGGGCATGGAATACTGTGGCCATTTGGGATGTCTAACTGGAGCTTGCATAAGAGAAATCTCCAGGATAGCCTCTCTACTGTATTTGAGATCTCTCAGCCACTGTGACCTCAGCTTGTTGCCTTTCTTTTTTTCCCTTTTTGGTCAAGTAGTCATTTTCAATCCCTCACTGTCAGGACCAGGCTCATTCCTGGGAGTCATGTCCTTCATTGTGGGGGAGGTTAATAAATTTATTTCCTGAGTTTGGCTTAGAGAGAGAAAGGCCACATCTGAGCAACAAAAAAGGTTCCCTGGAGGTGTCTCTTAGGTGTAATTATAGGAGGGCTCAGACTTCCATTTATAACCCTAAGTTTCACAAAAGCAAGCCTTAAATTGAGGGTTTTATTTATAAAGTAGTGGGTTCCTAATTTCACTTAATATATATTCTATCCCAAGATAAACAGTTTCTTACATTATCTTCACTTAGTTATACAATCATCTTCACTTTCAGCTTTAAACAATTATTACAGCATAATACATCCTAGAGCTCTTATCAGCTACTAATTTTTCATCCCTAGTATTAGTGTAGAGTTGGTAAGATATTACTACTTAATATAGTCATTAATACATAATGGGTAGTTTTTCCATACCACTCTGTTGTTAACCCACTGCACCAGTGTTATACCTTATAAGTATATCATGCTAACACTTATTTAGCTTTGTGGTGCTACTCTGTGGGTTACATGACTTTAACCAACCATTTAAGAATATGTTTGCCTTCAGTGTATCACTGATACTTATAATACCATTAATGAACCATAGTCACACCTGACCATTCCCATACCATCAAGTTCACCCTCATTATCATATCTGTACATATTAGATTATCATTCCTCCTTCACTAGCTTCTGTCTATCTCCAGGTCCCCTATATTCTACATTATATGACATTTATTTTACATTTTTCATGGAAATCCCATTAGTGGTAACATAAAATATCTCTCCTTTTTTGTCTGGCTTATTTCACTTAGCATTACATCTTCAAGGTTCATCCATGTTATCATATGTTTCACAACCTCGTTCCTTCTTGCTGCTGCATAGTATTCAATTGTATGCATACACCACATTTTGTTTATCCACTCGTCTGTTGAAGGACCTTTGGATTGTTTCCATCTCTTGGCAATTGTGAACAATGTTGCTATGAACACTGGTGTGCAAATATCTGTTCGTGTCACTGCTTTCGGATCTTCTGGGTATATACTGAGAAGTGAAATTGCTGGATTGTTGGGTAACTCAATATCAAGTTTTCTGAGGAACCACCAAACTGTCTTCCAGAGTGGCTTAACCATTATACAGTTCCACCAACAATGAATAAGAGTTCCAATTTCTTCACATCCTCTCCAGCATTAGTAGTTCCTGTTTGTTTAATGACAGCTATTTTTATTGATGTGAGATGATACCTCATTGTGATCCTGATTTGAATCTCCCTATTAGCTAGTGAAGATGAACATTTTTCATGGTTTTTTAGCCATTTGTATTTCCTCTTCTTTTCAAATCTTTTGGCCATTTTATAATTGGGCTGTTTGTACTATTGTTGTTGAATTGTAGGATTTCTTTGTATATGCAAGATAGCAGTCTCTTATCATATACATGCTTTCCAAATATTTACTCCCATTGCATTGGCTGCCTCTTCACCTTTTTTACAAATTCCCTTGAGGAACAGAAGATTTTGATTTTGAGGAGTCCCCATTTATCTATTTTTTCTTTTGTTGCTTGTGCTTTGGGTGAAAGGTCTAAGAAGTGACCTCCTAATACAAGGACATGAAGATGTTTCCTTGTATTGTCTTCTAGGAGTTTTATGGTACTGTCTCTTATATTGAGGTCTTTGATCCACTTTGAGTTAATTTTTGTATAGGATGTGAGGTAGGGTCCACTTTCATTCTTTCAGATATGGATATCCAGTTCTCCCAGCCCCATTTGTTGAAGAGAGTGTTCTGTCCCAGTTCAGTAGATTTTGGGGCCTTATAAAAAATCAGTCAACTGTAGATCTGGGGGTCTATTGCTGAATTCTCAATTTGATTCCATTGATCAATATGTCTATCTTTGTGCCAATACCATGCTGTTTTGCTATTGTGGCTTTACAGTAGTCTTCAAAGTCAGGAAATATAAGTCCTCCCACTTTGTTTTTCTTTTTTAGAATATTTTTAGCAATTCAAGTTCCCTTTTCTTTCCAAATAAATTCGATAACTAGCTTTTCCAAGTCTGCAAAGTAGGTTTTTGGAATTTTGATTGGAATTGCATTGAATCTGTAGATGAGTTTGGGTAGGATTGACATCTTAATGACATTTAGCCTTCCTATCCATGAACATGGAATATCTTTCCATCTCTTTAGGTCCCTTTTTATTTATTTTAGTAAAGTTATGTAATTTTCTGTGTAGAGGTCTTTCACATCCTTGGTTAAATTTATTCCTAGGTATTTGATTTTTTTAGTTGCTATTGTGCATGGAATCTTTTTCTTGAGTGTCTCTTCAGTTAGGTTATTTCTAGTGTATAGGAACATTACTGACTTATGTGCATTAATCTTGTATCCTGCCGCTTTGCTGAATTTGTTTATTAGCTCAAGTAGCTGTGTCATTGATTTCTCAGGTTTTTCCAAATATAAGATCATATCATCTGCAAATAATGACAGTTTTACTTCTTCCTTTCCAATTTGGATGCCTCTTATTTTTTTGTCTTGCTGGATTGCTCCAGCTAGAACTTCTAGCACAATGTTGAATAATAGTGGTGACAGCAGGCATCTTTGTCTCATTTCTGATCTTAGATGGAAGGCTTTCGGTCTCTCATCATTGAGTATTTTGCTGGCTGTGGGTTATTCTCATATGAAATTTATTATATGGAGGAAGTTTCCTTCAATTCCTACCTTTTGAAGTGTTTTCATCAAAAAAGGTTGCTAAATTTTTTTGAATGCTTTTTTAGCATCTATTGAGATGACCATTGATTTTTCCCTTTGATTTGTTAATGTGTTGTATTACATTGATTGATTTTCTTATGTTGAACCACCCTTGCATGGCTGGGTTGAACCCCACAGGGTTGTGATGTATGTTTTTTTAAAGTGTCTTTAGATTTGATTTTCAAGTATTCTGTTTTGAATTTTTGCATCTATATTCATGAGGGAGATTGGCCTGTAGTTTTCCTTTCTTGTAGCATCATTATCTTGTTTTGATATTAGAGTGATGTTGGCTTCATAAAGAGTTAGGTAGTGTTCCATTTTCCTCAATTTTTTAAAGGAGTTTGAGTAGGAATGGTGTCAGTTCTTTTTGGAAAGTTTGGCAAAATTCCCCTGTGAAGCCATCTGGCCCTGGGCTTTTATTTGAGGGAAGTTTTTTGATGACTTATTGGATCTCTTTACTTTTGATTGGTTTGTTGAGGTTTTCTATTTCTCCTCTGGTCAGCCTAGGTTGTTCATGCGTTTCCAGGAAATTATCCTTTTCCTCTAAATTGTCTAATTTGTTGGTATATAGATGTTTGTAGTATCTTCTTATGATTTTTTAAAATTTCTTCAGGATCCACAGTAATGTCCCCCTGTCATTTATTATTTTGTTTATTTGGGTCTTCTCTCTTTCTGACTTTATCAGTCTAGCTAAGGGTTTGTCAAATCTTGTTGATCTTCTGAAAGAACCAGCTTTTGGTGTTATTTATTCTCTCTATTTTTTTGTTGTTGTTGTTCTCTATATCATTTATTTCTGCTTTAATCCTTGTTATTTCTTTTCTTCTACTTGCTTTAGGATCAGTTTGCTTATCATTTTCTAGCTACTTCAGTTTTTCCATTAGTTCTTTGATTTTAGCTCTTTCTTCCTTTTCAATATATGCATTTAGAGCTATAAATACCCCTTTCATCACTGACTTCACTGTATCCCATAAGTTTTGACATGTTGTGTTCTCATTTTCATTCGTCTCTAGATATTTAGCAATTTATCTTGCAATTTCTTCTTTGACCCTCTGATTGTTTAGGAGTGTGTTGCTTAACCTCCTGGTATTTGTGACTGTTCTAGATCTTTGATGGTTATCGACTTCTAGTTGCATTCCATTGTGGTCAGAGAATGTGCTTTGAATAATTTCAATCTTTTTTAAATTTATTGAAGCTTGTTTTATGCTCTAGCATAGGCTCTATCCTGGAGAAAGTTCCATGAACACTAGAGAAGAATGTATATACTGGCAATTTGGGATGTAATGCTCTACATAAGTCTGTTAAGTCTAATTCATTTATCACATTATTTACATTCTTAGTTTCCTTATTGGTCCTCTGTCTGGTTGATCTATCTATAGGAGAGAGTGATGTGTTGAAGTCTCCCACAGTTATGGTGGAAACATCAATTGCTTCCTTTAGTTTTGCCAGTGTTTGCCTCATGTACTTTGGGGCACCTTGATTGGGTGCATAAACATTTATGATTGTTATTTCTTCTTGGTGAATTCTCCCTTTTATTAGTATATAATGTCCTTCTTTGTCTCTCATAACATCCTTGCATTTAAAGTCTATTTTATCTGAGATTAGTATAGCTACTCTTGCTTTCTTTTGGCTATATCTTGTGTGGAATATTTTTTTTTTCATCCTTTCACTTGCAATCTCTTTGTGTCACTGGGTCTAAGATGAGTGTCTTGTAAACAGCATATTGATGGTTCATATTCTTTGATCCATTCTGCCAATCTATATCTTTTAATTGGGGAGTTTAATCCATTCACAGTCAATGTTATTACTGTGAAGGCAGTTCTTGATTCAGCCATATTATCCTTTGGTTTTTATTTCTCAGATCTATTTTTTCCCTCTCTCTCTTTATTTCCTTTAAGTTATTGTTATTAATACTCTTCAATTCTGTGCCCTTCTCCAGACATCTCTCTCCTGTCTTTTTTTCTCAGCTGTTAGAGCTCACTTTAGTATTTCTTGTAGGGGAGGTCTCTTGTTAACAAATTCTCTTAGCATTTGTTTGTCTGTGAAGATTTTAAGCTCTCCCTCAATTCTGAAGGAGAGCTTTGCTGGATAAAGAATTCTTGGCTGGCAATTTTTCTCTTCCAGAATTTTAAATATGTCATGCCACTGCCCTCTCACTCCATGGTGGCCGCTGAGTAGTTACTACTTAGTCTTATGTTGTTTCCCTTGTATGTGGTGAATTGCTTCTCCCTTGCTGCTTTCAGAACTTTCTCCTTCTCTTCAGCATTTGACAATCTGATCAGAATATGTTTCAGATTGGGTTTTTGTTGGGCATCTTTGATTTGCATGTTTATGTCATTTAGAAGGGTTAGGAAGTTTTCCCCAACACATTCTTTGAATAATCTTCCTAGCCCTTTACTCTTTTCTTCACCTTCCAGAATACCACTGATTCTTATATCTATGCACTTCATGTTGTCCATCATTTCCCTGAGATCCATTTCTAATTTTTTAAATTTTTTTTCACCATTTACTCTTTTGTGCTTTCACAATCCATTGCCCTGTCCTTGAGTTTGCTCTACCTCTTCAAATCTGCTCTTATGTCTCTCAAGGATAATTTTAATTTGATCTACAGTATCTTTTATTTCCATAAGATCAGCTATTTTTTAAAATTTACCCTTGAAAATTCTTCTTTACATTCTTCTAAGGTCTTCTTCATGTTCTTTATATCCTGAGGCATGACCTTGATGTCTGTGTGTACTTCTTTGATTAATTGCTTTGAGTTCTGTGTCTCCTCTGGTTTTTTAATTTGAGCATTTGGGTTATCCATATCTTCTGGCTTCTTCATATGCTTTGTAATTTTCTGTTGTGTTTGGCCTCTTGGCATTTACTTATATTGATAGTGTTCTTTTATGATATTCAGGATTATTTGAACATTTATCTATAATTTGGCAGAGCTACAGCTTGGTGAAGAGCACTCTCTGTGACCTACCAGCAGATAGCACTCTTGAGCCAACTCTTACCCTCAAGTCAGTTTCTCCCCCAACTTCATCTGTGCACTGAGTAGGGGTCCAAACCATGTGGAGGTCCAATCAGTGCACCATTTTTCCATGTGCACTGGGACCAATTTTCTGTATGGATGGGGGTCATGCCCTGTGCAGTTTGGCAGGGAGTCCACTCCAGGGTACAGTGATCCCAACCACTCCCAGGGCTGTAGGTGGAGTATTCTGGTGCTTCAGAGCTGTGCATCTCATCTTTCAGCTCAAATGCCCCACAGTCCCTGTCTGCTATGCGGCCGTGAGTCCCTGGGATTGGGGGAGGGCTCCTGGCACTTCTGTGCAGTGCCCTTGTCTTTGGGCTGTGCACACAGAGGGCTTCAGTGGAGGAAGAGTAGATGCCATCACAAGCCTGCCAAATCCCAAATTCCCTCAAGGAAGCTCTTGGCCATGGGACTGTGAAGGGTTGTCTCCCCAGCCAACTACAAAGATGGGTGCACAGGGTGTGGAAAGCTGCTTCCTTCCTTGTTCATCTTCCTGTTTCAACTGCCAGTCCTGGCATGGGGACTCTTGGCTGCAGGTCCACGAAGGTTTATCACCCAAGCCAAGTGCCGAGGAGGGTGTCCAGGGTGTGGAAGTCTGCTCCCCTCTACACGCATCAGCTGGCTCTAACTTCCCATTCCCCACTGGTGTTCTAGATCAAACATTCACTTGTCTTAAATGCAGTCTCTCGGCTTCTCCAAGTAAATACTCACTATGGGTGTAGAAATCCTTGTGCAGCCAGTGGAATCCTGGAACTGCAGTTCTGGAGTGCTTTCTGTCTCATATCTAGTGTTGCTCATGGAGGAGAATTTTGCTCTGTCTCTCCTAATCCATCATCTTCCTCCCCAATTTAATTTTAATAGTAAACAAAACTTGGATCCTATATAGCTCTAATCCCTCCCTCCTCCTTTGTCGTACAAATTTTATCTTTGTATCTTATATGCCCATAAACACAGATTTTTAATTATTGCTTTATGCAGCTCTTTTAAAAATCAGTTAGGTGAAGGAGTTATAAACAAAAAACATATTTTTACTATTTTTTTCTATTTAGCTATGTAGTTACCTTCATCTGTGCTGTTTATTTTTTTTGCACAGATTCAAATTACTGTCAAGTGTTCTTTCATTGCAGCCAGTGGGGCTCTCTTTAGTATTTCTTGTAGAGGAGGTCTGCAAGTAACAAATGTTCTCAGTCTTTGTTTATCTGGGAGTGTCTTAATTTCTGTTTCATTATTGAAGGATAGTTTTTCTGGGTATAGAATTCTTGGTTCAGTCTTTTCCTTCAGCACATTGATATGTCATCCCACTGCTTTTGGCCACCATGGTTTCTATTAATCTCACATAGGATCCCTTGTACATGATGGGTCACTTCTTTCCTGCTGCTTTCAAGATTCTGTCTTTGGATTTTGACAATAGTATCATGCTGCCTTTAGGTATGGATCATTTTGAGTCTATCCTGCTTGGAATATATTTCTCAGTATCTGCTTCACTCTCAACTTTAGATTTTCCTTTGTGCCCTGCCTAAGAGAAGGTCTTGTCCATTCTCTTGCCCCTCTCCCAGCTGTGTACTGCTGCTACTTGTTACTCAGCACTTGTTAGGCTGGTGGCAGGGTGGGTAATAACATTTGCAAAATGAGAATGCAGAGTCCCTTGCTTAAAAAATTTAAGAATTTCAAGACAGTGACAGCAGAGAATGACACCAAGTCCAGGACGCTTCTGTTCCTAGGTTGTCCACCCATGAAGTCAGCCCTGCTCCTGATGAGGGGCAGAGGGGCATTCTCTCTCACTCTGAGTAAGCCTCAAGTTCAGGTGATAACTGTGCCTAAGGCCCCTGGGTCCTGGAGATGGGACTTCTCTGTGATCCTGAGTTCTGGTCAGTGGGCAGTGCCCTGTGTCTCCCCCAGCATAAAGGGGTTTTCCTTTCTCTTTTCTAGGTGCAATGGGTTTTTACCAGCGCCCTAAGGGTGACAGGCTTTTTTACCCTTCCTTCAGTGGTTTAATGCTTTTGATCTGTGGTAGAGAAGAGAGATAGGATTCAGGAAGGGCTCCATGCCTCTTTCACACTACTGGGCTCCACACCACAAGGGGAGCTTTCTCAGGACTCTTGCAGAATTGAATTGAATTCAATCAATTCAATTGAATACAATCTTTCTGTGGTTGCCCGGAGGGGTCCTTTGAGAACATCTTGCCAGTGGGTGCAAATGCCTCTTAGGTCAGCACTCCTCACTAGTTCTGTATTCTCTCACTTGCTCATACCTAGGCTTTAAAAATTTGTTAAACATTTTAGCTGAATTTTTCTTACTGATATCCAGTGTTACCTGCCACAGGTAAGCAAGTGTTTGCTTCCTGACTCTCCTTGGAAGCATCTGTTATCCCATAGATTTCATGTTAGTTGGTGCCCTGTGACCCCATATGTCTGATGGGCTCAAGAAAAGTTATGAATTTGCAGATTGCCTGGCATTGTTGTTGTTGTTGTAAAGGTAGTAGTGATGTTCTTTCTATCTTCTTACATCTTAAGTGTAAACTGGAAGTCTGTGAGTATCTAAAAGAATTGAATCACTATACAATGAACCCCTATCATCCAGCTACAATAATGATCAATCCAAGTCCCCTCCTGCTGCTTCTATTCCCACCCACTTTTCTCCTACCCCAGTAGATTATTTTGTAGCAAATTCTATACATCATGTAGTTTCAAATATAATATATCACTATAATAAGACATGTTGTCAATAAAGACAGTAGTGGAATAATAATTCAACATGTACTCATTCGGTTCAAATAGATACCTGTAGGCTTGCAAATGCATGGGGGAAAAGTACAGAAAGGGACACAGCAAATTGATAAAAGCATTTGTATCTAAGAGAGAGAGGGACTGGATGGAAGTAAAGGGCAACATATGTTTTATCTGTAATGTCTTTATTTAAGAGTGAGAATGTATTCTTCCATTATTTGTGTAGTTTAAAAATCTGAACATAAAAGAAAAAGGAAAGAAAATAAATGGAATAACAGGAATGAAAACAGATTTTGGAATCTGAGGTGGCTTTGAATCTCAGCTCCACTGTTCACTGTGTGTGACCTTGGACAAGTCACAGTCCCTCTAGAAGAGGTGGCAGATAAGAATACCTTGCAGATTAGTTGTACTAGGTGATTAACTGACTCAACCTGGGTAAAATTCCTAGTGTATAGTAGGCCCTGTGCTGGTTTGAATGCATTATGTCCCCCAGAAAAAGCCGTATTCTTTGATGCAATCTTGTGGGGCAGACATATTAGTGGGGATTAAGCTGGAACATTTGGATTAGGTTGTTTGCATGGAAATGTGCCCCACCCAACTGTAGGTGATAACTCTGATGAGATAATTTCCATGGAGGTGTGGCCCCACCCATTCAGGCTGGGCCTTGATCAGTGGAGCCATATGATTGAGCTGACAGGCAGAGGGAACTCAGTGTAGCTGTGAGCAACATTTTGAAGAGGAGCTACAGCCAAGAGGGACACTTTGAAGAAAGCACAGGAGCTGCAGATGAGAGACAGTTTGAAGACAGCTGTTGAAAGCAGACTCTTGCTTTGGAGAAGCTAAGAGAGGACAAATGCCCCAGGAGCAACTGAGGGCGACATTTTGAAGAGGAGCTGTGGCCTAGAGAGGAATGTCCTAGGAGAACGCCGTTTTGAAATCAGAACTTGGAGCAGACGCCAGCCACGTGCCTTCCCAGCTAACAGAGGTTTTCCGGACACCAATGGCCATCTTCCAGGGAAGGTACCCAACGTTGATGCATTACCTTGGACACTTCATGGCCTTAAGACGTTAACTGTGTAACCAAATAACCCCCCTTTTATAAAAGCCAATCCATTTCTGGTGTTTTGCATTCCGGCAGCATTAGCAAACTAGAACAGGCACCCAATGAATGTTTGCTACCTTATTTCCTTTTCTGTCTTCCCACCAGGTAGAATTAGGAACAAGCATAACCTCATGAGGAATATTAAATCCTAATTAGGATGAGCTGCTTCTGCCCCCGTGTGGCGTGTTCAAGTTTTGCTAGGATTTTTCTTGCTCAGGAAAATCATAGTGAAATTAGGTGTTTCTTCTTAAACATTTTTCTTGGCTCCTAAGGTTGGTTCTTAAGCATCTACCTCATGTAGTCAGTCTTCTATTACTGTCCAACATTTACAGAACCTCTGCTTCCCCCTCTAGCTTGTAACCTGCCACCCCTCCTTCTTCCACCCCTCTGCTCTGAATTTTATGTTCAACAGAAAAACAGGACAGAAAAGTATCTCACCTGCAGGGCAGTTGCGCTAACTTGCCCCAATCTGTGAAAGCATTTTGTGAATACCAAGTGCCCCCCAGATCTATTCATTTGCTCCTTCCCAAACTCCTGTTCCTGATGTCTGCCAGCTCTACGATTTGGAGGCACAGTTTGGAGGAAGCAGATAACCCCCTTGAAGAGTTTGTGGCCTGGTGGGTGGCAGGAAAAAACAGCTACGGAAAGGGCAAGGTGGGGGTCGCAGGCAGTACTGCGGGAGCCCAGAGGAGGAAGGGCTTTTGCTGAGGGCAGAGGGTAGGTGGACATTTACGTGGGAAAAGAAGACTCGTCCAGAGACCACCCCTGGTCCTGCGTGGCGGGGGGACACGGCTGGAAGAGTCTAGAACGGCAGAAGGGGCAGGATCACGAAGTTGGCTTGGCTGCTCTCTCGAGGAGTAAGGACATAAATCCCCCAAGCTGAGTCCAGACACCCTTCCAGAGAGAAGATTCAACAGTTGACCAATGAAATTGAATTAAATGGATGTGAACGGTGGGCAGCTTGGTTGTTTCTATCTGGAATTGCTTATCTCTTAATTAGAGCCGACTTTCGAAGTTTCAGCCTTACTGAGTCTATTTTGACTATATTGTTTCCCCCGGCACTTTGACCACCCCACTGTGAAATTTACATCCCTAATATATTGAAAAAAGGCTCATGTCTTGATGATGTAGTGACTTTTTCTGGGAAGGTGTTCCATAAAACATAGGTTTGATTTTTCAGAGGTTTATACATGTTCACTTTTGGGGATACAAAAGATTCAGGAATCATATGGGGATTTCTGAACATCTAAAAATGGAACTAAGTGCTTTTTTGCTAGAAGATAAATTTCCCCAAAAGAACCTGACTACTATTTCATCAGCTGACAGCCAGCATTCATCAAAGTTGTTGCCTTCGGGCTTTTAAGAAAAAGGAAAAGAATATAATCAAAATGAACTATAAAAACTGTAAAAAAAAAAAAAAAAACTGGTTGGAATGGAGGGTGAGAAGAAGTTAGGATGTAAGGTTTTTGAGTTCTTAAGAATATATTTAAAGTTTTTTCATTATAATTATGGACGAAGACCAGACACTCAATTCACAGTTTGCTCAGAAGTTATCTTGAGGTTGGCTGTTGCCAAATTTCCACTCTAAGCAGTAGGTTTAAGGTTAGTTCACAGAAAAACGAGCCACTTGGCTAGACAAACACAAAATCAGCAACCACATGAACAAAAATGTCTAAGAACAGATTAAAACAATATTTAATTTGTACCTGTGAAATTGGTAAAGCTGTAAAAATGTCAATAGTGTGGCAAAGAGTAAGATACTGTATCATATCAGTGTATTGCATGAATTAGGAATCTAATTAAATTTCCCCCAGTCAATCACTAGCACCGACTCTAGAATAAGCCATCTTCTCCATGGACTTGAATGGCGTGAGATTTGATTTCACAGGTAGGACGTCTTACACGGGGAGGGAGTGTTTCCATTTGGAGGGCTGGCGTCTCCACAGGACCAGCAAGACTCACACTTAGCCAGCAGGTGGCGCCGGTGCATAAGCCGCGGGTCCCTGGAACCAGCCGAGTCCCAGAAGAGCTGGATTTCCTTCTCGGAATAAAGTGAATGTTAATTGGCAGAGCTGGGCTCTCCCGGGCTCCTGTCCGGGGCACGTGGGTGAGAGGCCCCTTTCTGCTCTGGATGGTGAGATGACATGTCCAAGACAGATGTGTCTAGATCGTCTGTCTGTAGGGACCCTGAGCTCCCCATTGCTGAAAAGGCTCCCACGGAGGCTCTGAAAATGTTTCTCTTCGTCCGCCACGAGCCTGAAGTCTGACCCTCAGAGCCGCTCTTGAAAGGCAAAGGACTCAGGGACGTTCCTTTAGGAAGTTTTCTCAGAAATGAACTCAGTAACTCTTTTTTGCTTTGCTTGGGGCTTGGAGGAAAGACCTCATCTGTTCCCAGTGCTCCTGTCACAGCCCCTGAGCGGCCATCACTACGGATGCCTCCTTGGGCTCCCAAGAGCTTGTTATTAAATTAAAATGACCTGAGGAAGGACAGCAGCAGCTTCAGGAACTGGTCCCTCCCTGGGCCCGGCAGGTCGGATGAGAGCCGGCCTCTCCCTCGGGAACAGACTCGGGATGGAGGGGCAGGAGCAGGCCGGGAGGAGGCCATGTCCCTGTGACCACGATGTTGTGGGATTAGCCACAGTCATGCACTGTGAGCAGGGAGAGAGGATGGCTTCTATCTGAGCCAAGACCTTATTTTCATGGAGGCCCTGAATCGTGATTTTAGGAGACAGTGGTGTGAATTCATGCCAAGGACACTGGCACTTTTGTCATTGTCAGCGAGGGTGGGCCTGGGTCACGGGGCTGTCCACAGGCTCTTCCTCTCCCATAGCAATCAGGGCTTCTCAGTCGGGGCTCTGAGGCCCACATGGGGACAACCTTGTGCTTCACAAAGATGCAGACGCCCAGTGCCCTGCCCGGCCTTACTGAATCAGAGGCCCCAGCGTGAGTCCCACAGTCTGCATGTCACAGACCCCTGGGTGACTCAGAGATGCAGGGGAGCCTGAGATCCTCTATCCACAGAGTGAAGTCCAACCTCTGCAGAATCTCATCTCCCTGTGCACACTGTCCAGCACACACACGCACATACCCCGTACACGATGACCTGACCATCCCATACCTCCTGCGACTCGTAGACGGTACCTTACTGGGTCATACTACCATGATTTTGCTCACACTGGTTCCTTCCCTGAATGTTGTTTTCTACACCAATCCCTAACACCTCTTCTAGAAGTCCAAGATCAGCTGCTCATGCTTCATGTTTAATTTGAACTGTCACCTCCTCCTTGGAGCTTTTCTGGAATCTCCTGTCCTCAGGAGAAGACATCAACTCTACCTTCCTTTATGGCCACCCCTCCCCTGCCCTGTATCATGTCCAGGCTCCCGCCATCTCACCAGTCATGCTTTGGGGACCCTTCTTCTACTCTAAACTTCTTGAAGGCAGCATCACTGTCTTACTGGTCATTGTAACCCCAGGGTCTACCCCAGGGTGCTCAGGGACTTCCTAAGTGTTTGCTGCATGAATGAATGAATAAATTGTCTACAGAGACTCTGAGAAGGAGAAACACTATGTGTGGTCAGCTGAGTTCTGGGAGGACTGGCAGTGGCTAGGCCAGCTTTCCTGAGGGTGAGTCAGGTCCTTAGTGGAGCATGAGAGAGCATCCTGTGGGGCACCTGGAGGACACTGTCACCACAGAACAACAGTTGGGGAAAGGCTGAATGACAGGAACAGTGGGAAGCTGACACGGGAAAGGGACACTGACCATCTGGGCCTTTGTGTCACACTTGGCTGAGGTCAGCCTTGGCCATTTGGATGGTGCACATTTCAGGAGACTGGCCTTGCTGTTAGCTGCACACACCTTGGTCATCCCAGAGTCTCGACTGCTAGCACGGTGCCTGGTATGTGGTAGGCACTGAGTCATCATCGGCTGAATGAGTAGGGAAGTAGGAACGGTGCAAAGGGTTGACTTCTAGCAGAGGAAGTGTGAAGCACCAGGTGAAGGGCTAAGCTAGAAGTGGAAACAGCATGAGTTTTGGAGTTTGATAAGCCTGGGTTCACATCCCAGCTCTGCTACTCACTCTGGACATTGGACCAGTCACTTAACTTCTCTGAGCTTCAGATTCCTCCTCTGCAGGCAGGAGTGGAGCCCTTGACCACAAGGAGTGATTATGATGATTTGAGATGTGTTTATGTTCTCTGTTGTGGCATAACATATGCCAGAGCACAGGGTGGGTGCTCAGTAAACAGTGGCTGCTGCTAGGCTGCTAGGTGAGGCTCCTGTGGAGACATTTCCTCTGGGTGTGCAGATGTGAGGGAGAAATACTGGACCCCCCCCCCCCCCCCCCACACACACACATGAGGTGGCCATTGCTCAGCACACATCCAGGCCCTGTTCTCACACTTGTTTGGGCAAGAGACTTAGGGAACAGCTTTCTCTGTTGAAACATGCACTAGAACCTCCAGGCTTGGCCCCAGCAGGTACAGTGGTGGCAGCTCACCTAGCACCCATTGCTCCATCCCTGGTGGCCTCTCTCTGATGAGCAAGGTGCCCATGAAGATGCCCACCCTTTAACAATGTAGCTTGCAGGAGACCCAAGCTCCTGCCCCTGCATCCCCTGAACTTCCCAGGATTTCACTAAACATCAAGGAGAATTGGTGCAAAAATCTAGTTAGCCCAACACATTTAGGTGTCCTTGTAAGTAGGCTCCAGGACCTGGTCTATTCCAAGCAGAATTCTAAGGATAGACAACACCCAGGGGGTCCTCCCTTTGGAGTCCTTAAGTTTATTTCCCCATATTTCTCCCTGGGCATCCTTATTTTCCAAGTCAAGACCCCAGCCCTGAAAGCAGGCAAGTGGGGCCTGGGTAGATCTCTGCAGCCCCCCACCCTGTCCCTTGATCTCTCAGCACCCCAGAGCCTTCAAGTCACCAGCATGCCTTCTCCAAGGTTCAGAGTCATGCAGGCCAAGACTGGTGCATAAACTATAAAGAGATTGTGAGGAGTGGAGATTATGAAACACAGACCTTGGGCTCAGAGCTGACAGCTGAGAATGGGGTGGCAGGGAAGGCTCTACAAGTCAGGAGAGGTAGGTGTGCAGAAGGGTCCTGGGCTTCCCAAAGAGGGGGCAGTCTTGTTCCATCCCAGGAGAACAGAGAGAGCCCAATTTGGAAAAATGGGCAGGTGAGTTTGGAATAAAGGGGGAACGGTGCTGGAGAGGCATGTCAGGAAGGCTGCTCCAAGCAGAGAAGATAGTGTGGCAAAAGCACGTGGGATTTAAACATCCTGGTCCCACCAGGAAATGCAGGCCTGGCTGTAACCCCACTGGGGACTGTGAAGTGCAGTGAAAAACATGGTGAGCTTGGACTTGGAGAGGCCAGTCTGAGCCTTGGTTTCTCTGTCAACTGAAGCCATTAGGATGAGATCAGTGTTTAGCAGCTAGACTGTTTTCACCCCTCCTTCCGAAGAACTTCCATGGCACTCCATTATATAAAACAGATTAAAACAAGCAGTTCTGTTTAAAGGGGTTGGAGGCTGGGGTCCCCAGCCTACTCGGCCCCTTTGTTATGACTTTGGGGTCTCTGAGACTCCTTGGGACCCTCCCATGACCAATTGTTCTGCCTCTGAAACACCATGAGTCTGAATCCAATAAGTTGAACGTTGTGCACGTAATACTGAAGATGGTCAAAGTTTAGAATCATTATGGAAGTCTTTGATGTGTGTATTATATGTTTAGCAAAGAGCCTAAAATGTGAGGTTTTTCTCTTCTAGGTAAGAAGCTCTTATCCTAACAATGCCCATTTTTAGACTTTAGGGGATCTTTGAATATCCTGAAATTGAAAGTGGAGTTTTGCATTTGTGTGCAGGTCAAGAACTGCTGGGCAAGTTAGATGATTTCATATTTTCAAAGACCATGCCTTTCTTGGGGAAGAGGGAGGGAGTTCCATTGAGCTGCCTGCCAGCTGATGGTGGGCGACAGCAGGAAACTGCCATTCACAGAAAGAGATGGGGGTTCTCAACCCAGGTAAAGCAGGTGCTGAGACTGGGTCTCACTAGGGGCTCTCTGGAGCTGAGCCTGAATTGAGTTTCCTTGTGTTTTACATATTCGTGCTTTACACACTAGGGGTGTGTGAAGGTTTATCTTCAGGCCTTCATAATTACATCTCTAAACCCCATGGTCCCTAACTTTGGGTCAAGAAGAGTGTTGTGTCCTGGAAAGTTTATGATGTTCCTGATTTAATTGTGCTGCTTCAGTGCTGTCACGGCGTGGAGAGAAATGCCCCAAGAAGGCTGGCTCTGGGCAGCACTGGGCTGTCCCCATGGCTGACTGTCTTCAGGAAGAGTGAATGTTGTTCACTGGGTACCCATCACTGTTTCCTGGTGGTACAGGCAGTGGGGAGAGGGGTCTTGGTAGGTGGTCTGGTCTGCACAGCTTCCTGAAGGACGGGGGTCAGAGTGAGGAAGGAGCTGTCATTGAGGGAGCTCCACCCTCTCCCTTATCCTCAGAAATAAATGCAGAAAAATGAGTCCAATCACACCTACAGGCTGGTCCCTAGATGAGCAGCAGCTGAATTTTGTTAGATTTTTGAAACTTTGTACTGGGTGTGTTACGTTGTCATCCCATATCTGTGTTTCTACTCAATAATTAGAGGAAAAGGAGAACTAGTAGGGATATTAGTCAGGACAGGTGAAGCTCTGCTGCAGAAACAAACAAACCCAGTAATCTCTATGTCAACTCAATAAGGCTTATTTCTTTCTTGCATAAAGTTCAGTGTGCTCAGGGGCCCTCCTCCATCTTGTGGCTCTATCAGTTGGTGAACACAGCAAAGGAAAAAGACAAAGGAGAAAGTCGCTTCCATTCACAGGCCATTAGCCAGAACTAGTCACATGGCCTCACCCTAACTCCGAGCAAGCCTGGGAAGTGTGTGGAAGCACATGGAATGGTGGTGGGCATTGTCTCTGCCAAGTGTGCCCTCCTGGTCACTAAATATGTCTTTGGTCTCTTCTCCCCCCACACAGAGCTCACTCAACCCCTCCTCCAAGATATCTTGCAGTCATTGCAGTTCAAACCCAGGTTCTCCAGGTGATGCTCAGCCATCTTCCCATCAGAGTGAGATGTGACTCCTGTCAGTCCAGGGATCTCTGAACTGAAAAAAACAAGTCACCTGCCAACCCCAAGCCCAGTATGTAATGATGGAACTGAGGTAATATGACATGAGTAGGCACTCCAATTTAGGAGAGGGAAGGATGGAAAGTATATAGCAATTATGGTCCACTGAGGTACTGAAGTTCCACTGGGCAGACACTGTGGAAAGCCCTCTTCTGAGAGTGGGGGAGGGTCCCTGTTAGGTTCTGACCCTGTTTTCTGGGAGATGATCCTTTGCTCCTTGTTTTACATGGGCCTTGGATCCACCCTCTGGGAGGTTCTTCCTTTCCTATGAGCCTTCTCGGTAGCACGTGGAGTGGGCATTCCCAGGAACTGCCTTGCTTTTTTGGCCCACTTTGTGTTCTAGCTAGCATTGTTGGTGCTAGCATGGTGATAAGAACAATATGGTAATATGACCCTCAAAAACTTAGTATACTTCTGACCTATTTGTTTCCTTCCCTCAGTAACTACACCCAAAGTTTGTTTTCAAACTAATATCCAGTTTTCATTATTTCTTTGCTCTGCGGTCCCACACCCTGCCCTCCAACTTAAAGTTATCTGGAAGAGTAGGAAAGAAAACCGTATCTTCACTCTGGCCCTTGCTGTCTATTTGATCTTTCCTGGACATTCTGACTGGACCTTCATTCCTTAAAGTCTTCGATCCCACCTCTTCCTATTTGTCATCTCTGCAAGGCTCAAAATTTCTAGGCTGTCTCTGTATCTCCTCCCCACCCCATTTTTTGTCTGAGCTCATTTCTTACACTATCTTATGAAATGTAGCTTATAGCAACCTACATTAACAATATGTTTTCCAAGCCTTCCCTAGAGTTGGTAATCAGAAAGCAACTGGCATCCTTCCCAAATAACTCTAGGCAACAATTTCACCAATGCTGTGCTATTTTATAGTAACATTAATTGATATATTTCCATCCTAAGTTACAATTTTCCTCACTGCCCACTGCCCAATTACTAAGGAAGTTCACATATTTGAGGTTCACTGTTATGGAGGAATGCTATTTTCAGTCCATTTCCATTTTAGTTAGGATAGTTTATGCTAATTGCCTCAACAAACCAACCCTGAAATCTCATGGCTTGCCACAACCATTGTCAGGGCCCCGGCAGCAAAGATCAGGGTCCTAGATTGGATTCCTCGGATACAGACTCTGAGAAGGAGGTTGTATGTGAAAGTTTTACTGGAGAATGTTCTGGGGATGGTATGCTTGTAAGGAAGTGAGGAAGGAAGAATTGAGAGTGGGAGAAACTGACTCAAAATATGTTTGCAGAAGGGTCACAGCCAGTGGGGAGTTCTGGAGCTGGAAGGGCCCTTTGGCCTTGTCCCCAAGTGGAGCAAGAGGACTGGACCCTTGAATCTGGGCATCAACCAACCATTGGCTACTGGCTACCCCCTGGGAGAGGACTTAACTCTGGGAGGGTCCGTATCCCACTGGGAGGGAAGTTTTCAGTGATGAATATGGTGTGAGCCATGTTGTAGAGCTGGGGGATGTGTACATTACCCTGTTCTGACCTTCTGTTCACCCCAACAGTGAAGGATGGATCCCCTGCCTGAGCTAGTATGAGGTGGCCAGACACATGACAGTGCACAGGTGAGACGGGCAGCAGTTTATCAGTCCCATAGACTCACAGCCCCTGGAGAGAGGACACTGCAGGCCAGGCAGGGCCACATGGGGACGGCACTTGGGAGCAGCGTGAACAGCAGGGGCTGTGGGAGGCAGGCTTTGCAGCAACAAGGGGATGGGGTGACCCTTGTTTCCCATCGGAGGATGTGACTGGCTTGCTTGAACAACTTCATGGGCTGGAAGGGAGGTGAAAGCCATTAGACCAAGGACTGGGTGGGGTGCAGCTGCTCCAGTCGGTGGGGAAACTGGCAATGTGGGGACCCTTCTGGCTGGGTGGGGGGCATGGCTGGCGAGAGCAGGGGAATGCACGGTTAAGGTTTTTGGGTCACTGTGAGGCTCAAAGACCTCAAGACAGCCCATGGAATTTTAGGTCTTTTAGCTACCACAACCAAAAGCTTCTCTGCGGTGTTTCAGGGACCCCCCATCAGTGACTCCCCTGCCTGCAGCACTGACACGAGTGCTAGGGGGATGCTGGAGAGTGACCCAGAATCCCTCAGATAAAAATGGCTTCTTCTTTCCCTTCCACATCTCAGGTGAGTGCCTCTCATGTGTAGAAACCAAACTGGAACTGTATTGGAAGAAGATTCTGGAAATGTGGTTATGTGCATTTCCCTGTGCTGAGTGGAGCGGGTGGAAGAGAGCAGGAATATTTTCTGGTGAAAGCAGATGGCCTGGTGATGTAGGAGCTCTGTCCATAGATTGTTGAAGAAATGACTAATCCAAAATTAACCCCCTAATTTGGAAAATCTCAATGTCCAAAGATATTTATCTCAGAATCATCACTTAGAGAAGAGGAAATGTGAACATAGGTGAGTATCCAGGAGCAGGGAATGTTTGAGAAAGTGTGGGCGTGAAACCGTGACCCCAGGCTGCAGCCTCCTCGGAAGGCAAGACGGACCCTCAGGGAGAGGGCAGTGGATGATGCAGTGGGTCTGCTTACTAGGGCATTACGCAGGCATTAAAAATGAGAAGATGCAGCAAAAAAGCGGGGAGGCCAGAGGTTACTTGGAAAAAGGAGGGGTCATAATTTTATGCTCAAAGTGATTAAAATAATTAAGATACTCATGCAGGTGAAACCATGCAGGAAGGAAAATTCAAAGGGAAGTCACCCCAAAGGCTTGGGGCACTGTCTCTGGAGGCAGAGAGGGTGGCGGAACAGAGAAGGAGTGGGGCGGGGGGTCCTCCGAGTGGGTGAGAGGGTGAGGGCAGGTCACCCGGATGCAGTGGTCAGTCTGTGGGGTGTGGGAGCAGAGCAGCCAGTCAAGCCAGCTTAGCTCAGAGAAAGGAGTCTGCTGGGTGCAGAAGGCGGCACTCGCCTACTTCATGGGAGTTTGGAGCAAGGGTCCCAGCTGGTCCTTACGCCTTCTTTGCCTGCTTGTTCTCTGAGCCTAAATCTCCTTCAGAGACCTCATGAGGAGTAGTGGGTGGTCCGAGGCCGAGTTTGACCATCCCTTGGTTCTTGGGCTAAATGTTGACTGCAGCTCTAGGGTGGGTTTAAACTACGTGATATTAAGCAGTGAATTTGCTCACATCAAGTTTGTGTCCTTTCTCCTGCATATCTTTGCCTCTGTCTAAACTGGGTGTTCCAGTTTGCTAATGCTGCCAGAGTGCAAAACACCAGAAATGGATTGACTTTTATAAAGAGGGCTTATTTGGTTACACAGTTACAGTCTTAAGCCCATAAAGTGTCCAAGGTAACACATCAGCAATTGGGTACCTTCACTGGAGGATGGCTAATGGTGTCTGGAAAACCTCTGTTAGCTGGGAAGGCACGTGGCTGGCATCTGATTGCTCCTAGGTTGCGTTTCAAAATGGTGTTCTCCAAAATGTTGCTCTTGGGGCGTTTTGTCCTCTCTTAGCTGCAGCTCCCCTTCAAAATGTCACTCTCAGTTGCTCTGAGGTCCTTTTGTCTGTGAGCTCCTTTATAGGACTCCAGTGATCCAATTAACACCCACCCTGAATGGGTGGGGTAACACCTCCATGGAAATTATCCAATCAAACATTTCACTCACAGTTGATTGAGTCTCATCTCCATGGAAACATTAGATCAAAGGATTCCAATCTAATCAACACTAATCTATCTGCACCCACAAGATTGCATCAAAGAATATGGATTTGGTGGGACATAATATATCCAAACTAGCACACTGGGGATTGTTAGAGTAGTGTCTATGGATCTGTAGACACTTCAGTATCGTCATCATCGTTGTTGTCATTGTCATCATCATTGTCATTGTCATCATCATTGTCCTCATCACTCACATTTATTGATTCTTCCTCAGATGAATGACTACATGTCAGGCATTCTTCTGGATAAAGCAATGAACACTTGGGATAAAGCAATGTCTGCTGGTGAGACAATTAGGCAAGTTGTGTAAGATATTAAAGGATGACAAATGCAATGGGAAAACGACAGCAGGGAGGCAGAGGGTGGGAGAGGAACCGGCAAAGGGGAACTGGAGGCCGAGCCAGGGACGCGGGAGGAGGTGGGACTAGGCACCGAAGGATGGAGGGGGTGTTTCCATGAGGGAGGCAGCTGCCAGGCCCAGCGCTGACCACTGGGCTGAGGGCTGGGGTGGGCGTGGGGGCTGGATCACAGTGGGTTCACGAGAGGAGAGGAGTTGAAGGCTGGGACTGCAGGTGATGGAACGTAGATTCTTGAGCCCTTTGCAGGTGCTGTTCACTCTGCCAAGCCTCTCACAAGAGCCGTATCCTTTCACCCTCATTTGCAATGGCCTTTGAGGTCAGCAGCAGGGGTCCCTTGATGACAGATGAGGAAATCGAGGTTTAGCAAGGTTGATAAAACCCTAAGAGCCCCCCCAGAGGCACATGGCAGAACTGGGATGGGGAGCCAGGGACTCTGTGGCTACAGATCCTAGCCAGACATGTGAGAAACAATGGAGATTTAAATGGATGCGTCAATTTCCAGTGCTTTGCTTTACTTGTGCTGCTGGGGCCCAGAGGATCAGCAAATTCCCGACATTTCTGACCCGAAGGGCCTTGGGAGATCACCTAGTCTAATGCTTTCATCTGATGGTGTGTAGAGACTAAGAGTCAGCGAGGGAAATTGACATGTCCAGGGCCACTCAGAGTTGGAAGAAAAGCCAGGGATCCATCTCAGGTTCAGCTTTTCCGCTTCCCCAAATGATGCTCTTTCTGAGAGCTGCAGTCGTGAGGAGACTGAGCCCCCGGGGGCCACGTGGTGCCTTCTTCCCTCTCCCTTCCAGGGCAGCCCTTGCATCACTCGCAGGAGGGATGGCGGTGGAAAGTTCTTGGCTCTCCTGTCTCAGCACTTCAGCCCGAGGGAAGGAGGGAGGCACAGAGTGAGGGACATTTTCCCTGATTCTCATTTCCTTGAGATTTTGCATAATTTTGGTCTTTGACTCAGGGAAGCATTGTCAGACCATTCAGTCCCCTGGGGGGCAGTGATGATGTCCGTGGTGCGTGAAATGCTGTTCCAGGTAGAAAACTCCAGGCAAAGAGGGCGTTCAGCCTCAGGAGGTGACCCAATTTTTCAAAGAGCTGGAGAGGATTGGTTGTGCTTCAAATCCAGCCTGCCCATCATCCTTGTCTAGGAAAACGTCCCCTCCTTACTTCTGGTGTCTTTTCCCTTGAAAGCAATTATGTCTCAGGAATCCCAGAATCCCTGTCCCACCCCACCCTGGGGCCCAGGAGTCATGTGCCTGTGCGGCTTTGCAAATCAGCCTCTCCTTTTACTGATAACAGCAGGAGCACTGGACTGGGAGTCAAGAAACTGGGTTCCAGGCTCAGCTCTTTTTCTCCCTGGCTGTGTAATTTTGGGCAGAGTCATTTACCTCTCTGGGCCTCCCTGTCTCCCTCCTGCTCTTAGGGCTCTAGTGGCTAATGATTCATACAGTACTGCAGTTGTCGCAAGGCTGGACAAGCCATGTCTTTAAGAGATGCAGTGTTGCCTGGTGGCAGGGACTTCAGGCTCTGGTGGAGACGTCCAGTTTGAATCCAGCAGGGCACTTATCAGCCGTGTAATCTTTAACTCTCCTCATCTGTAAAATGGGAATCTGGTAAGAATTAAATGAGATAATGTATAGAAAATACACGGCAACTAGAAAGAGCTCAACAGATATGAGCTTTTTCTTCATCATCATCATCATCATCATCATCACCATTATTAGAGTGTCTTTCTCCTACTAAATTGTGGATTCTATAAAGCCAGGGTCAAATGTTCATATTTTTTACCTTTGGTGTTTAGTAAAACACTTGGCATATCATGCATCTTGAACAGTGCTGAATGAATGAATGATTGAATGGATGAAAATATGTATTGATGAACTAATAGGAATTGGATAGGAATATTTAAAAAAAAATCTTGACCTCTGATTTTCAAACATGTTTCTAGCACTGCCACTCTTTATAGAAACAAAATTGTTTGCAGAAGTTGACATATAAGAGTTGAAAGGAAGGCTCTGACTGGAGGGGGTTAGGTAGTGACAGCCTCTCACTCTTCTGTGAGAAGCATCTACCATCTCTGGGTTTACCCAAATACTCCACAAAGATGAAATTTATTCAACGTAAGTTTAGCCCAAATTCTTCCAACTACCCATCCATCCATCCATCCATCTACCCATCCCTCCCTAGGAATTACTCCTGAAACAGTGGAGTCTCTCTCTATGAAAATGTTTTCTGTCCTTTTATTGTGGCAAATATTTGAAACAACTGAAAAGATACAGCAACAGGGATATTTATGCAATGACATAAATTATGAAATTTCCACTCAAGGAAATAGACTTTTGCTGATAACAATGACAACTCTGAAAACAATGTTGCAACATGCAAAGGGACTAAGTAAAAAATGACTGGAGTTTTATGAAAATGTTTTTCTTCAATATGGAGCATGAAAGAATATGAAAGAATTAAAGCAAAGTGTTACCCTGGACTGGAGGGATTCAGGGTGAAATTTTCTTCCTTCTTTCTCATTTTTTTTTTATTGCTAGCATAAAGCTTCTTGTGCAATATATAAAAATCAGGAGAAAAACATGATTGCAGTTTTTACAAATTTTTTACAAAGGCATAACTAGGAAATTCTTATTTTTTACCCCCATGCTAAAGTTATTTAATTTAAGAGTCCAGCACACGTTCAAGTTGGAGGAGGTATTAAGCACTGTGTGTGCATGTATGCATGTGTGTGCACACATGTGTATGTGTGTTTTGCATGTGTGCATGTGTACACACATTTGTGCCCATGTATTGAATATGTGTGAGTGTGTATTTGTGCATGTGTGTGCAGTTGCACGTGCATGTTTTGTGTGCCTAGATGCATGCACACTTGTGTTGCACACGTGTGTGAGCATATATTTGTGCATGTGTGTGAGTCTGTCCAGCATCTCTGAGAATGAAGTCCAGGTGATCCCAAATCCCACCTGGGCACGAAGGGCCACAGCCCCCTCTCTGTCTCCCTTCTCCCTTCTTATCCCATCAGCCAAGCTAATGCTTCTGGCTCAGAATGTTGTTAAATACACAGATTGTCCCTGGCCTATTCTTAGTTCTGGCAGATTCCAGAGATGGAAAATGAATTCCACCTCTGCTCAGGAACAGCAAGTTCATTCCAAGTAGAGTCGCCACAGGGAGATGCGAATGTTATGAAATAAGCAGACACTCCTGGACAGAGTTTTTTTTTTTTCAATTTAAAAAGATTGTATATGTTTAGCAAACATATACAAAGGTCACAGCCCTTGGAATAAGGGAGACCTGGGTTTCAACCCCATCTCTGCCACTTGCTAGCTGTTTGACCTTGAACAAAATATTGCATCTTCTCGAGTCTCTGTTGTCTCACCTATGATTGGGCATAAATGTTTCTAGTTCTATGGTAGACGGGAAGCTAAGTGAGATAATGCACAAAAGTATCAGTGTCTGCCCGACACATAGTAGGTGCTCAGACAGTGACATGAATTTAAAAACAAAAGAGCAGTGTAAAGGGTTTCAGGTAATAGTACAAAGAAAATTCTCTGCAACTGAAAAATGTGATCTCCTAGCTGAAAAATAAATGAATGGGAGATGTTGGTCATGGTTGAGACCAAAATTAGTGGCCCAAAAGGTCAAGTACAAGAAGTAGTTCAAACCTCAACAATGATAATTATTATTAGCTATCAGTCTCAGAAAATAATTCACAAAACTATAAAGCCTTGGAAATCAGGAGAGGAAAAATAAGAGATTAGGATGAGTGGTGCAGGGAATGTAACACATGAGCAGAAAATGAGAAGGGTTTGGATGGAAATAAGACTATCAGTGAACAAATGAAAGGAGACAATTATCCTGTACCAAAAACACACACACACAAAACAAGCAAACAAACAAAAATACCTGAGTCTGTGAATTGCAAATATTCCCCAATTTCTAGGTTGGTTTAATAAGAAAGGACACAGAATTAGGTATATCCTGATAATATCCCCAAACTCTAAGGATAAAGAGAAAATCTTACAAGCTTTATGGCAGAAATAAAAGGTTACCTGCAAAGCAAAAAGAACCAGACTGACATTGGACTTCACCTCTACATCAACTAGAAGACTGAAGACAGTGCAATAGCCTCTACAGACAACTGAGCAAAAAGACTGAAACTTCAGATCCTAGACTCAGCCAAAGACATCCTTCACCAGAAATATATACCCACATAATTCATCTGAGAAAAGTATTTGACAAATGATTTCCATTAAATAATTAATGAACCCACAGAGAGATCATGAGATAGGAAAGTGTGAAGAGGAAGGAAGCAATGGTGAGCAGTGATTTATAATTAAATAGAAATGGATAATGTTATACTGTCTGGGGCTGTGTGGTATGTTTGTTAAATCTCTTGAAACAGAAAGAACTACAGTCTATAGTTCACAACTGAAAGTATATTAAACTGTCTCAGCAAAACCTAGGAGTGGGAGTGGTGGAGTAACGGGGGAAGTAAAAGTGTCCCCAGGTGTTCATTTGGGTCCAAGTGGAGGAGCAAAGTGGGAGTATTTCCAGGACCTGTTTTAAGGGGGTGATGAAGAAGTATAGGTGAAATAGAGCAGCTTGTGTGTCTTTGGTGGGAAAGAGAATAGTTAAACATCTTTGTGACAGTTTGGATCTATTATGTCCCCCAGAAAAGCCATGTTCTTTTAATCCAATCTTGTGGGGGCAGACTTTATTGCAGGGTGGGGTCTTTTGACTAGATTATTTCCATGGAGATATGGCCCTGCCCATTCAGGGTGAGTCTTAATTAGTTTACTGGAGTCCTTAAGAAGATGAAAGAGATGTTTAGAGAGAAAACACCCAGAGACATTTTGAAGAGAGCCATTGAAACCAGATGTTTGGAGTTGCTAAGCTGACAGATGAAGCCCAGAGTTTGCCCTGGAGAAGCTAAGAACCCACAGATGCTTAAAGAGAAAGCCACTGGAATCAGAAGCTGAGAGCAATAACAACCTGGGAGCAAAGAACCAGCAGACCCCAGCCACGTGATTTTCCAGCTAACGGAGGTGTTCCAGATTGTTGATGCCTTAGTTGGGACACTTTTATGGCCTTAGAACTGTAAATTGTAACCTAATAAACCCCCGTTGTGAAAGCCAATTCATTTCTGGTATTTTGCATAATGGCAGCTTTAGCAAACTGGAGCAATCTTATTTACAAATGTTTATAGAGAAATAAATACATGATAAAAAGAGCAGAGAAAGGGGAAATAGGAACTAATAAAATGGAAAACTATGGGGGAGCTTCCAAATTAACAATAGGAAGAAATAAAATGAAAAATTGAGCACACCAGCTAAAATAAGAAATCAGAGAAATACAACAGGGTGAAACAAATAATAAACATAAAATAAGTTGTAAGGGATAGAATAAAGTCTGTCACCAAGTACACTAAATGTAAGTAGATGGTTTTTCCTATTCAAAGGCAGAGACTTCCATAATGGTCTGAAAATATAAAATCCAACCATGTACTGCACTCAAAAGCTATGCTTAAGCTGGTAGTAAATGTTTCCAATAAACAGGACAGCCAAAAGAATTTAGTCAGATGAAATGATTATAGGATAAAATACAAAAATCAATAGGTTTTCCTTCTACCAACAGTAAGTGTCTAAGAAATGGAAATGGGAAGAAATATTTCATTTGCAGTAGTTTTAAAAACTTTAAAATATGTAAAAATAAATATTAGAAGAAAGGACGGGACTCATTGAAGGACATTATAAAATTTCATTGAGGGATATAAAATCAAAAACTGATCAAATTAAAGGACATGGTGAGGTATAAAATGATACGTTTTGTCATAAAAATGTCAGTTCACCCCCAAAAATATACAAAAGAAACAGAATTTCAGTGAGAATTTCAAGAGTGTTTTTTTGGGCTGGGCTGAGGTAATTGAATAAAATAATAAATACATTTAAATATAAAGGAAGAATGAATGACTCACCTTATCTGAAATCAGAATACCTTGCAAAGTCATGGCTATCAAATGAATCTGGTACTAGTTTAGGACTAGATAAGGAGATCAGTGGAAAAGGATAGAGCATGCAGAAATGAGTCCCACTTAATATGAGATTTTAATATACAATAAAGATGGTACTTCAATATGTGGGGGAAATGGATTATAGAACAAATGGTTCTGGCCCAATTGGTTACCCATTATGGAAGGAAATAAAGTTCAATCACTCACTATCTTGGATCATATAAAATATTTGGATTGCAGACTTGTATTAAAAAAAAGAGTTAAAATTTTGCAAGATAAACTATACATATAATCTAAGGGTGGGGAAAGATCTAAAAGACCAGAAACCTAGAAGCTATAAAAGAAAATGTCAAGATATCTAGGTACATAAAAATTTTAAAACATACGTGGCAAACGTTCTCATGAATAAAGTAAACAGAAAAACGGAAGATTTGAAAAATATAATTGTAGCACAGGTGACAATCACAATATAAATAATATATACACAGTGTTTTAAAATTTGATAAGAACATATAATAGAAAAAAGACTGATGATATGAATAAGTAATGCATACAACAGCAAATCCAAATGGTCAAAAATTACATGAAAATTCACCAGTAGTTAAGGAAATGTGAATTAAAATAACAATGGTATATTATTTTATTCCTCAAAGCCTGGCAAAAATTTTAAAAAGTGATGACTATTGCTGGAAAGGATGCGTGTGTGTGGGGTGGGGGAGGCTCTCTCATACACTATGGGTGGAAGAGTGAGTTATTGCAGCCTTTCAGGGAAGCAATCTGGCAGCATCTGCTAAAATTAAGAATTCGTATGAACCGTGACCTAGCAATCCCATTCCTAGGAATAATATCCCATAGAAATGAAACCGTTAGCAGGGAGGCTCATGGGGACCAGGACGGCCGAGACAGCATTATTCACAAGGGCGAAAACAACCGGAATTAAATGATGCCTTCTTTTCTCCTTGTAATCAGCCCCAGGCTCCTAACTCTCATAAGATCTTGTAATGCTGCACCTGTACTAGGGCCAGCTTTGGTTAATGCTCCCTTCCTGGGACATTTGCATATTTAATACCAGTGGAAAGTGAACTTTCTTTGGGGCCAGAGGGTGGCCTGTGGTCATCTCAGGGAAGCTGGTGGGTGCTGGGCGTTGACTGAGGGTCTGTCAGGGCGGGACAGTCTTGCACACCTGGCTTTAGGCAGTGGGGTCCGTGAAGGGCTTCTCATCATGAGACCCCTAGATGAGAGCTGTGCTCGCCAAAGCTTACTCGGTGGGGGGTGAGGTAAGGGGACTGGACATGGGGAGACCATTGGCTTCTGCTCCCTCCTGTTCTCTGCTCTCCAAGGCAAAGCTTCTTAACTGGGGGCACAGAAAGCAGGAATGGGCTTCAGAAGGTCCATGCCGCCCTTACATTATATGCAGCACTTGGGGTGTTTGGGGGAATGTGCATTTTCCATGGAAGAGGGGTACTGTTTTCATCATTGTCTCAGAAGAGTCTGTGCCCCCAAAAAGGTTACATACCACTATTCTATGGCGCCGTTTTTTGGGGTTAGTCATAAGTTAGCCATGACTACCCCACGCTGGAAGGGGGGGCTTTCTGTTGAAACAGAGAACTCCTGGCTTCAAGCCACGCACATGCCAATTTTCAGACACTGAGCTGAGCCAGGGGAGAAGCAAGGCTACACGCTGGTCCATTAACTCAATGAGTCATAGGGCCAGCAGTGGAAATATGGGGAACAGGCTGGAAAACAGAGTGAGGGTATGTCAGGTTGTTTAATTTCCTAGGCTGCTCAAAGCAAGTACCATGAGATGGGTTAAACAATGGGAATTTTATTCGCTCAGTTTTGTGGCAGGGAAAATATCCAAATCCAGTCATCACCAAGGCGATGCTTTCTTCCAGAAGACTGATTGCTGGCGATCCTTGGCTCCTCTGTCACATGGCAAGGCACACAGTGGCATCTGCTGATCTCTCCTGTCTCTTCCGGGTTTTTGCTTCCATCTCTCTCTCTCTCTCTCTCTCTCTCTCTCTCTCTCTCTCTCTCTCTCAATTCCATTCTCTTATAAAGGACTCCAGTAATAGGATTAAGACCCATTCTGATTGTGGGGGTTCACACCTTAACTGAAGTAGCCTCATCAAAAGGTCCTACTTACACTGGGTCCACACCCATGGAATGGGTTAGTTTTAAGACCGTGTTTTTCTGGGGAGCAGCCTCACACCATTTCACAGGTCCAGTTGGGACAGAAGCTGGACCCACTCACAGGTACCCAAAACATTTAAATATGGAACCCCTCACAGGTACCCAAAACATTTAAATATGGAACCAGGTGGGTGGTGTCCTGGCTCTGCTGCTTATTGGCTGTGTCACTTTGGGCAAGTTACTCAGCCTGTCTGGTTCCAGTGTCCTCATCTGTAAACAGGGGGTCATACTGGTATCTGCATTGTGGCATGGTTAGAATGATGTTTGGTGCATAGTAAGCGTGATAAAGGTGTGTGCTCTTAATTGTCATTATTGCTGTTCTTACTATGCAGCTGACCTTCCAGCTTGGTTCTCTGTGTCTGGGACCAGGGGCTTGTGAGACAGCAAATCCTCTGACCCCATCCAGACCACTGAATGACAAGCTCTGAGGGTGGGCCCAGCATTCTCTGTTTCCACAAATCCTCCAGGCAATTCTGATGCTGGCTTGTTTCAGAAGCTCTGGTTTCTGCATTAAGAACACAGGCTTGGAATCCTGGCTTCACCATCTGCCAGCTGTGTGGCCAGGATGCCAGAGACTGCTCAGTCTTAGGCAGAATAGGATGGCTGCTCAACCTCTCTGCAGGTCCTCCTCCCAGCTCTCTAGGTCCTCTTCCCAGCTTTCTCTCCCTATGGGTCCTCCTCCCAGCTCTCTAGGTCCTCCTCCCAGCTCTCTAGGTCCTCTTCCCAGCTTTCTCTCCCTATGGGTCCTCCTCCCAGCTCTCCTTCTCTGCAGTCCTCTTCCCAGCTCTCTAGGTCCTCCTCCCAGCTCTCCCTCCCTGCAGATCCTCCTCCCAGCTCTCTAGATCCTCCCCCCAGCTCTCCCTCTCTGTGGTCCCCCTCCCAGCTCTCTAGGTTCTCCTCCCAGCTCTCTGGTTCTCCTCCCAGCTCTCTAGTCCTCCTCCCAGCTCTCTAGTCCTCCTCCCAGCTGTCCCTCAGTGACCAAAACCTGGTGGAGGGCAACCCTGGGAGCAAAGGGGCCATGTCCTGGCTTGTGAGTTCTCTATCTGCTAATGTGGCAGTGCCCAATCTGAGAAGCAGCCAGAAGCTGTCCTCTCTCTTCCAAGGGACTCACATTTGGGGTTTTCAAACTTCAGGGTGCACAGGGCCACTGGGGTCCTGACCAACATGTCAACGTCCAGGCCCCACCCACAGTGAGTCAGAACCCCAGGAGGTTCTGATGCAGAAGGTCTACCGGCTAGGGCTTGAGAAAAGCTGCCACCAAGTCTAAGAGGATGACCAAGGGGCCTCTTGTTCCAGACCGTCTGGGAATGTCGGACTAGATTCAGAGTTCTCAGGAGGTGTGATCAATAACTAGGGTGCCGTTCACTGAGTGTTGACTCTGCCCCAACAACCACATCACAGTGCATGTGTTAGTTCTTTCATCTGTTCAGCTAGTAACACCACCAAGTGCCAGATAAGGATACATCAGCATTCAGAAATGTTAAAACACCATCTTACTCAATCCTCAGAGATTATTTATCCATTCAACAAACAATTTATGAGTATCCTCTCTGCCCTGGAAGCTGCTTTAGGGAAGGAGTAAATGGGATCCCCAGGTCTGCTGCCCTCACAGAGCTCAGACACAGGTGGGGATATGGGCAAGTGAACAGAACATCACAGTGGCTGCAAGGTCTGGGGCATCATGGCATCCTGGCCACCCCCTTCTATGGTCTGCACTGCAGAGAGGAAGCCAGAGACAGGAGTCCATCCCTACACAGCTCTGGCTTGGCTGCCAACGGGGACACTGGTGCTGCTTCCTGAGTTCCACTGAGGAAGGGAACTGGTTTAACCCTCATCACTCCTCCCACCACTTCCTGCCTCAGACCTGATTTGTCAGCAATACCAAATGGCTCTGCCTACAGCCAACTCACAGTCCGCTTGGAATTCCCTCCCCGCTCAGGCACCACCTCCTCCAGGAAGCCCTCCAGAGCCCTGTGGGTTGGGCCAGGCACCACCCCCTCCAGCCCTGCCACTTGGGAGTCTGGCCACCTCCAGTGCGGGACACTGATTACGTGCTTCGACTTGGCGGGCCTGGGCCAGGGGATCGGCCACCCCTGGGGAGGGTAGTGGGTACGGGTGAACAGCGCCCTTCACAGCCCCCCGGGCCTGGGAAAGTGAGGCCGGAGGCAGGCCCCATTTCCTCACCCAAAATACCACTGTTAGGAGAGGCTTGCCGGAGGGAACCGCCTTTTCCCCACCCCCTTATCTTGCCCCTGACACTCCCCGTTGCCAGAGCAACTCCCCCACCGTCAGTGCGCATGCGCAGTTACCAGAACAACTCTCGCCCCTTGTCTATCAACCTCCGCGCCCTCTCCGAACCAATCCAAGCCTTTGACCTCTACAGCTACCCCGCCCTCTAATCGCCCAATATAAGCTTGTGCTCTCCCCTAATAAAGCTCTCTTGGTTTTCTTCTATGACCCAAAAAGAACCGTGTCCCTCCTGTTCCTTTCTCGCCGCCCTCCATACCTTGCACGCCCCCCCGCCGGGGACCTGGCCAAGTCTCCCGCCTCGCCTTCGCCTCCGGGAAAGAGCCCCCGCCGCCGGTACCCTCAGAGCAACGCCGAGAGCCGAGGGTTCAGCAACCGGCCGCCCCCCCCCTTTAATAGACCTAGTAATTAAGACCGCAACTGGCGCCCAACGTGGGGCCCCTGCACTTGGAAGTCCTCTCCACGCAGCGGTCCAGTGAAGCCACTCGCTCGCCCGGACGCCTCTCCAGCTCTCCTTCTCCTCGCCTGCAAGGTAAGGGCCGCCTCTCCCTCGCTGCTCCCGGAGCCGCGTCTCCCTCGCCGCTCCACGTCAGGGGCCGCCTCTCCCTCGCCGCTCCGGAGCCGCTCCTCCCTTCCCCACTACCCATTCTTCCGTCTGCCTCTCGTCCTTTTCTTCTATGACCCCCATTCCTCCTAACGCTCTCCCTCTTCCCCTCCATTACTTTGCTGTAGTCCTTTGTGTCTTTATCTCTTTGTTTGGCGCCCTCTGCCTCTTTGCAACCGCCCCCCCAGATTGCTCACGCTGCCACAGGGTCCTGCTTTCTGCTCTCGCCGTCTCCTTCGGCCTTGCGGCCACGATTTATCTCAGTTTCTTCACTCACTAATTAACCCCTCTTTTTTTTTCTTTCTTTTTTCCTCTTTTCTTCCTTCGCTATGGGTAATCGTCTATCAGCACGACAAGCACCCCAAGTTCGTGCTTTGGCGGGTCTCCTAGACACACACCGCTGTAAAGTGTCTGTCCGGCAGCTGCAAGTATACTGGGACCTCCTGCTGCCTTTTAACCCAAGGCTCACCACTTGTCATCTTTGGGACCCTGTTACTTATGATCACCTTATTGATCGGGTCACCAACGCCATGGAACATGAGAGCAAGCGCTTCCCTCCCGGTTTGCTCCCCACCTTAATAACCATCCGCTCCTGCCTTCAAGGCTCCTTCCCCCCTGATCGAGGCCCCATTAAATCCAAGGAGGCCCTATCAACCCAGCCAACAGATTCAGACAGCGATACTAATTCAACTCATGACTCGGACACGGAGTCCTTGGTCGAGCAGCTTAACAACGCGCTCGACGTGACTCCCAAAAAACAAAATAACACTGCGCCTTGCCAAGATGGCGAACTTCCTCCTTCTTCTTCTATCGAGGGGAGGAAATGCTCCGGCGATGACGTCAGCCTTAAGCTGGGTCGGAAGCCGCATGCGCTTTACCCCGCCCTTTCGCAGGGCGGAGCTAGTCCGCCATCTTGTGCCTTGGACCCCGCCCTTTCACAGGGCGGGGCTGGTCCGCCATCTTGTGTCTTGGCCACGCCTACCGCGCCGCCATCTTGCAACGCTTGGGGCCTCCCACTTCCGCCTCCCCCTTCGGCGAGCTTCCCCTCAGAGCCGCTACCAGCAGCTGCCGCCGCTCCTCCCACCCTGCCGACTAACAACCCCTGGCTGCCTTCTACACCTCAAGGCAACCCTTGGGGCAACACTCCCCCTACCCCCACTCCCGCGCCAAGCCCTCTGCAAGCGCGTCCTCCTTTCTCTCGTGCTTTTCGCTGCTTTCCTCTTAACCTTATCCCCACCCCACAGAAACCGTACGACTGGTATCCCATTGACTTAGATACTATCAAGCAGCTTCGCAGGGCCGTCAAGAAGGACGGGTTAGGTAGCCCATATGCTTCCCAAATACTGCAGGATCTCGCCATGAACTATTGCCTCCCCCAAGACTGGGCCTCGCTTGCCCGTTCAATTTTTAACCCCGGTCAGTTTGTTGACTGGCGTGCTCACTTCCAGGCAGAAGCAGCTAAGCAAAGTGAGCAAGACGCAGCCATTGGAGTCTATAATCCCCCCGAAGCCTATTTGGGCACTGGAGCATTTCTAAATGCGTCTGCTTATATTAATGCCCCTGCTGCCTTCTGGACTGTCCTCAGAGGCATCGCCTTACGCGCGTTTGCCAACTGCTCTGCCCGTCGACCTGACAACTTTACCAAGCTCCTCCAGGAGCCAAACGAACCTTTCGCCACCTTCGTTTCCAGGGTTGAAGAAGCCTGTGCTAGAAAAGTTACCAACCCCCAAGCCCAGCTAGCTCTCACCCGGGAACTCATTCTAGAAGGGGCTAACCCCCCCTGTAAGCAAGCCATTCTCCCCTTGCGGGAAAAAACACTTAATGACTGGGTTCTCGCCTTCAGCGCCTTTGACCCAGCTGCCGCGTCCCTAGCCCAGGCTGTCTCTGGTGCTGTCACTGCCGCCTTAGCCGCCACCACCGGTTGCTTTAAGTGCGGGCAGAGCGGTCATTTTGCCCGGGAGTGCCCCAATGCGGAGGTCAAACGCCCGCCTTACATGCAGCGCAATGGGCGCCCTCCTCCCACTCCCTGCCCCCGCTGCCAGCGTGGCTATCACTGGGCGCGCGATTGCAAGAGCAAGCCCAGAGATCTTAGCAAGGATAGCTTAAAAAACCTCTGCTATCCTTGGTGCCCTGACGGCAGTCAGCGCCAGGGCACTGAGCACGCTTTAAACTCCAAGCGGGGCAAGCCTCAGCCCCGCCCCTAAGAGGCAGCGTGCCGGCCGGTTCTAATAAAATTAATCATTTCACCGGCAGTAAAACGCTTCTCTGGACAGTCCCTATCACTCCAGAAAAACCTACTCGTAAGTTAAGAATAGAGGGGCAATGGTACACGGGCACGCTCGATTCAGGGGCAGAAGTCTCTTGCATGCCCGCTCAGTATGCCACCATGTGCATGGTTCTCGATGGTCCCTCGGTAGTGGGAGCCACCGGTACCTCTACTTCTCTTCAGGCCATGAGACCCATTAAGTGGGAAGATGAAGAGGGCCACTCAGGCACCTTCCGCCCGTTATTTCTGCACACCATAGACCAAATTTTATGGGGCCGTGATATCCTTGCCACTTTTGGGGCAGTGCTTACCGCGCAGCCCCCCCAATAATGTGCGCCACTGCTCGTTTAACACCTCCAACGCCTGTTCCTCTGCAGTGGGATACCGAGGAACCTATATGGGTGGAGCAGTGGCCCCTTCCCATGCATAAATTAGTAGCACTCCAAGCCCTTGTCCAGGAACAGTTGGACGCTGGCCACATAGAGCCTTCTACTAGTCCCTATAATTCGCCAGTGTTTGTTATTCATAAAAAGGCCACAGGGAAATTTAGGCTCCTCAATGATCTGCGGGAAATCAATAAGCATATTCTTCCCATGGGTTCCCCGCAGCCTGGCCTCCCCCATCCGGTGGCCATCCCGGCCCATTATCATGTAGCCACCATTGACATCAAAGACTGTTTCTTTTCCATCCCGCTACATGAGCGAGACCGCCCGCGCTTTGCCTTTACAGTCCCCGTCCCCAATCACGCGGGCGCGGCTAGTAGGTATCAATGGAAAGTCCTCCCTCAAGGGATGCGTAACAGTCCGGCCATCTGCCAAATGTATGTTAATCACGCAGTGGCCCCCCTGCGAAAGCGGGCCATGCTCATCCATTACATGGATGACATCTTGGTGGCCTCTGAGGACGCCGAGGCACTTCCTCTACTCCTTAAAGACCTCACCACTAATTTAGCTGACCTCGGCCTTACAATTCAGCCCGATAAAGTTCAAATTGTGCCACCATTGGCCTTCTTAGGGTTTAGTATTGATAAAACTATTGCTCCGTCCGCTCCCCAGTTGGACATACCGGATCGGGTCACTATCACTGAGCTCCAACAGCTCTGTGGCCAGATCAATTGGCTCCGCTCTGCGTTACCAATTACCACCGCGCAGCTCCAACCACTTTTTATGCTGCTAAGTGTTCCTGAAGCCCCGCCGTTGGCAATCTCTCGGCGTATTAAGCTCACCCAGGAGGCAAAGAAAGCCATTGCTGCCATTAACAGGGCGCTTGCTGCCTGTTGTCTCAACAGGTTTAGCACTAAAGAGGGCAATCTTATAGCACTCATCCTTCCTACGCCCGGCACACCCATGGGCTGCCTGTGGCAGGAAGGCCCTCTGCTTTGGGTGCACCCTGCTAAGAGCCGGCTTAGGAAAATTTGCCCCGCAGTGCGGCTCTGGATCAGCCTAGCTTCAGATCTAGTCACTCTGGCTGTTCATGTATTTGGAGAACCGCCGGAAAAAATTATCTGGCCCCTGGACGCAGGCCAAACCCGCCTACTTATCCGTGATAACCCGGACATGCAAATCCTCTTGGAAGGATTTCAGGGGGAATTCAGCTGCCACTATCCTAGCCATCGACTGTTACAGGGGCTCGCCAAGCTTCCCTTCCGCAGCCCCTTCCATCCTTTCCCCTCCTCTGCACCCATCCCGGGTGCCACCACCGTCTTCACTGATGCCTCCAAAACCCGTTTCGCCTTCCTCTCTTATTCCCAGGACCACCCGGAACCCCACCTATTCAGTTATGTCAACCTTCATTCAGTCCAAGTGGGGGAAATTCTGGCAGTGTCATACGCGCTAAACACCCACTGCAACCACCCAGTAAACCTTTTCACAGATAGCCTCTACACGTATCAGGTCTGCCGAGTCCTCGCGTTTTCCACCTTTTTCCCGGGAGACTCGGCCATTGATAAAGCACTTTCTAACCTCAGAAGCATCCTGGAGCATCGACAGGATCCTTGGTTCATTAGCCACATTCGCAGTCACTCAGGCCTTCCGGGGCCCCTGGCTAATGGCAATAGTATAGTAGACCAAGCGGTCTCAACTCAGAATACCCAAGCTATGCTAACCCACACGGCAGCCCCTCCGGGGGATGCTGTTAACCAGGCCAAGTTATTGCATTCCAGGTTTCACTTTTCGGCTACGTCGTTACATCATCTATGTGGCCTCCCCCTAAATACCTGTAAACATCTTGTCCGCAATTGTGCAACTTGTGCACCCTTTGCGCCGCTTGGCCCCCTGCAACCTCAGGGGGTCAACCCACGAGGCCTAAAACCCAATTCTAGATGGCAAATGGATGTAACTCATGTTCCGTCCTTTGGGCGCCTCAAGTATGTACATGTAATGATTGACACCTTCTCGGCCATGTGTTATGCAGTCCCCCTCGCCGGGGAAGCGGCCAAACACTGTATCAAGGCCCTAAGACAGGGAATTCTCTTCATGGGAGTCCCCTGGGACCTAAAAACGGACAATGGGCCTGCCTATCGCAGTGCCTCCTTTGCGGCCTTTCTTCAGTTATATAACATCACCCATCATTTCGGCATCCCCTATAATCCACAGGGGCAAGCCATTGTGGAAGCAGTCCATCGCCGCTTAAAAACACAAATTGAAAAAGAAAGGGCAATGCTCCCCCAGGCAACTCCAGGGGACCTTATCATAGCAGCCCTTATTCACCTTAATCTACTCACATTCAATAAAGAAGGGCTTTCGCCCCTACATAAACATTGGGGGCCCTCGTATAGGCCCACCCAGGCCCCGATGGTTTACTGGAAGGACCCAGAGAATAATGCCTGGAAGGGTCCCTCCCCACTCCTCGCCCAGGGGCGCGGGTTTGCTTGTGTTTTCCCAGATGATGCAGCACAACCAATCTGGATCCCAGGAAGGGCAATCCGGCCTGCCACCAGCAACCACGCGTCTAACGAGACGAGAACGCCGTCGTCTCCGCAACCTGGTGCACCGGATGACAACAGTACACCTGAGCCTGGATCCCAGCCCGAGTGAAACCTCAGAGAAACAAGAGATCAGAGAAATTATACGCCTCTATAGACAGGCAAAAGCCAGCCCCCTACACCTCCACAACCCTCACCCTAGTATTGCTTCTCTTCTTACAATCATGTTGGCTCTCGCCTCTTCTACCCAGGCCATCTCTCAGCCCCACTCCCCCCACCAACCTTGGAAATGGACCTTGGCACGATGGGAAGATTCCACAGTTATACAAACCCAAGTTACAGCAGGGCGACCTTCTTTTCTTGTCAACGCAACTGATTTATTTCCCACTCCTTTAGTACGCCCCACTGGTTGGAATCAAGCCCAATATTACATGTGCCCATCCTCAAACTCTGGAAAACCTTACTGTAATACTCCCAACCAATATTACTGTGCATATTGGGGATGTGAAACATTAGCCACTTATTGGAAGCCTTACACCACTGATCTTTACCTAACTCTAAAATGGGCTCCCCTGAACTGCAAGCCTCCTGAAGAACCCATTACCTGGGGTATCTATGGAGGTTATCACCACATTGCACCTACAGGTGACTGCTCACATTTAAATCTCACCGTGCAGCTCCCTGCTGATCCCTCTTGGCTCCTCGGTCGAACTTGGGGCTTTCGGATTTACATAAAAGGGACCGACCCGGGTTCCCTTATATTAATAAAAAAGGAGGCTATAAGCCGACCAGGCCAAAATACTGCAATAAAAACACCCTCTGGCATTGGTCCCAACAAAGTCATTAACCCTCTTTTCCCACAGCCCTCCAGCCGCACCTTAGCTCCAACCAGCTGCACCTCAGCTGTAAACAACGCATCGCCAACCCCACCACCCCAACCTTTTCTGCCCCCCTCTCATTACTCCTCTCCCCTCTTCAACCTTATCCAAGCGGCCTTCACCTCAGTAAATTCCTCCAGCCCTAATCTTACCTCTTCTTGTTGGCTTTGCCTCTCCACCTCCTTCCCCCTATATGAGCCAGTTGCCTCCAACCTCTCCTTTTCGGAAAACACAGAGGACAGCCCTTCGGAATGCAATTGGAATACCTCTGCCGTCCCTCTAACTTTTCACTCAGTCTCCTTTACAGGAAAGTGCATCCGTCCTCGCTCAAGTAACTCTCCCAGCCTCACAGCTTGTGCCAACTACTCCTCTCCCAGCAGCTCTGCCAAGTTTCTTATTCCCCACAACTCCTCCCAATGGCTGTGCTCCTCTACAGGACTTACCCCCTGCCTTAACGTGCAGACCCTCAATACAACTCATGAAACTTGCCTCCTAATTGTCCTTATCCCTAGGGTCTTATACCACAGCGAGGAAGACTTCTTCCTCCGCCTGGAAAGAACTGCAGATCCCGTCCTTCTGCAAAAGCGAGAGCCCATTTCCGCCCTCACAATTGCCTCCCTCCTAGGTCTTGCAGGCGCTGGCACCGGAATCGCTGCATTAGCCAGTCAAGGCTCCGCCCTAACTCACCTCCGGGCGGCGGTTGACGAGGACATTCGTCACCTACAGAACGCTATTTCCCATCTTAAAAATTCTGTCAATTCCCTCTCTGAGGTAGTGCTCCAAAACCGCCGAGGTCTCGACCTTCTCCTCCTCAAAGAAGGAGGCCTCTGCGCCGCCCTAGGAGAAGAGTGCTGTGTATATGCCAATTCCACAGGTCTCGCCGAGGACAGCCTAAAAAAGGTCCGAGAGGGACTGGAACAACGTAGAAGAGACCGTGAAGCCACCAGTTATTGGTCCCACATCTTTACACCCCTCCTCCCTTACCTCCTCCCTCTCCTCGGCCCCCTACTAATGATCATTCTAGCTCTCACTTTAGGTCCCTGCATTATCCGCAGAATTGTCCAACTTGTAAGGAAACAAACAGATGCTATTTTTTCCTCGTTCGTGCAAATCCAGTACCAGCGACTCGCCACCTCTGACGCTCCCTACTCCAAGATGACAACCAACCCTCCGCAACCTCACCGCCACCGGTCAACCCGCCGACCGCGAGGCCCTTCTCAATCGCCTGAACCTCGTACCAACCTCGAGCTCCAGTTAAACCTCCCACCTTCGCCCATCCCGCTGGCAGCAAGGCCCTTGTCGAGCGCCCGGGCGCCACACCAACGCTGAGCTCCAGCCTTGCTGAGCCACCGTCAACCCTTTTTCCCCTCCCCAACCTTCCCCTTCCCTCATCCTTTAGCGAACCTCTCCGGTAAGCTTCTTCCTTTAATTAGAAAAAAAGGGGGAAATGCGGGACACTGATTACGTGCTTCGACTTGGCGGGCCTGGGCCAGGGGATCGGCCACCCCTGGGGAGGGTAGTGGGTACGGGTGAACAGCGCCCTTCACAGCCCCCCGGGCCTGGGAAAGTGAGGCCGGAGGCAGGCCCCATTTCCTCACCCAAAATACCACTGTTAGGAGAGGCTTGCCGGAGGGAACCGCCTTTTCCCCACCCCCTTATCTTGCCCCTGACACTCCCCGTTGCCAGAGCAACTCCCCCACCGTCAGTGCGCATGCGCAGTTACCAGAACAACTCTCGCCCCTTGTCTATCAACCTCCGCGCCCTCTCCGAACCAATCCAAGCCTTTGACCTCTACAGCTACCCCGCCCTCTAATCGCCCAATATAAGCTTGTGCTCTCCCCTAATAAAGCTCTCTTGGTTTTCTTCTATGACCCAAAAAGAACCGTGTCCCTCCTGTTCCTTTCTCGCCGCCCTCCATACCTTGCACGCCCCCCCGCCGGGGACCTGGCCAAGTCTCCCGCCTCGCCTTCGCCTCCGGGAAAGAGCCCCCGCTGCCGGTACCCTCAGAGCAACGCCGAGAGCCGAGGGTTCAGCAACCGGCTGCCCCCCCCCTTTAATAGACCGAGTAATTAAGACCGCACTCCAGCTTGAGAGACCTTGTGGTCAGGCCTTGGTTTCACCCAGATGGAATTGTCAGCCCCCTGCACGGAGGATGGTAGGGGCTGAGTAACTGCTTGCTGAGTTAGACTCCTGTCCCCACTCTGGGCCTCAGTTTCCATGAGCCATGATGTGGGAAGCTGACACAATGTTGCGGTGCCGGGGTGGGGTCATGCTTTGCCTCCCAGGGGTGAGGAGAACAGGGTGGAGCCTGATTGTCCCATGGATCCCTGGAGCAGGAGCAGCACAAGGCTCCCCAGAGAGCTTTTTTCAACCGACTGCTGTGATGGTTGGTTCATGTGTCAACTTGGCCAGGTGATGGTGCCCAGGTGTCTGGTCAAGCAAGCACTGGCCTAACCATTACTGCAAGGACATTTGTGGCTGGTTAATAAGCCAGAAGGCTGGTTTATTAAATCATCAGTCAATTGGCTGCAGCTGTGACTGATTATGTCAATGAAGGGCGTGTCTTCCACAATGAGAGAACAGAGTCACCTGGATTTAATCCAATCAGTTGAAGGCTTTTAAGTGAGACAGATAGAGGACCTTCACTTCTTCAGCTGACCAGTGAAGTGTTTCCCGAGGAGTTCATCAGACATGTTCATCAAAGTTGCCAGTTTGCTGCCTGCCCTATGGAATTTGGACTTGTGCATACCCACAGTTACATGAGACACTTTTATAAATCTTATATTTATGCATATCTCTTGTTGATTCTGTTTCCCTAGAGAATCCTAACTAACGTAACCGCTTTCGCCTTCCAGGCCCCCACTCCTACCAGACCTTCTGGGAGGAAATAAAATGTGAAATATGAGCAGCTTCCATCCTTGCCTAAATAGCTTGTAGATTTCTAAGTGTTTGTGCAATTGCCAAATGTTCCAAGTGTGGGAAGAGTATAGAGAATAATAAGATGCACCCCCTTTGTATAGCAAGATTTGGAGGTGCCTTCTTCAGAGGAGACACAAAGTGGGGTGGAACCCCTGCGATGCCAGGCTTTGTCAACCCAGACAGAAACACTGCTCCGTTTTCTGAGCTGTTCCCTGCATCTGCCCGGGTGATTCGGGTGTCCTGGGAAGCCCAGTTCTCAGGGTGACTCCTGGTTTTGTTTCGTTTCATTTTATTCCATCTTATACATTTTAATTTCTTCCCCTTTATTCTCTATTGCCCAATCCATTCTCCTCTCCTTTCATACCCAGCCCTTCTTAAGTATTGTATGTCCTTGCAGATCTTTATTTATTTACATATCAAGAAAAACATACTATATAGCACTGTTTGGGGGATATGTGTCCATCATTTACAAAATGGATAATAAATTATGGTCTGTTTCCTTCACATATTTTTGCTCTGCATTATGTTTTTAAGATCAAGTTGACTGCTATACAGAGGTGTACACTACATGTTATTTCCCATTTCCGTGGTGATGGAAGCTGACGTTGCTTTCACTTCTTTGCTGCTATAAACAACAGTGCAATGAATACGTTTAACTGTACCTCCTTGGGCAGCAGTACAAGAGTTTCTCTGGGGTCACCGAATATAAACACACCCAATAAAAATGTCAGCAGGCTGCTCTCCAGAAAGGCTTTTCCAGATAACATACAGCAGCAGCAGGTGAGAGTTCCCGTTTGGTCACATCCATGCCTGAACTTAATTTTACCCACCTTTCTCATTTGGCCAATCTGATGAATGTGATTTTGATTCACATTTCCCTGAATACTGAATGTTGGCTGTCTGATCCAGAATAGTTACTTGATCTTTTTGTGCCTCAGTTTCCTCATCTTAGGGGATTGTGAAGCTTAATGGAGTTAATTCATATAAAGTGCTTATACTGTACTTGCCAAAGAGCAAGTGGACAATAAACGTCAGCTATGCACTCTTGGTCGATGTTTGTTGGCTTGAATACTTCCAGTGACGGGGAGCTCACTACTGATGCACAAGTTATCCAAGGTCAGCTGATGGAGCCAGGTTCAAATTTGAGAGCTCTGTTTTGAATGAAATTTGCCTTTGAATGGATTTTTAAACTGTATGAAGTGCTTTCTTGTTATTCAGTAGAAATGCTGAGGGCTGGTGGCTTTCTTCCTCCACAGTCCCCTTCTCTGGGAACTACCTGCCTTTAGTCCTTTCTGGACAGACAGTAGGTGGGCGAGTTTGTAACACTTATTCCACTTTGACCCCTGCTGGCTGCAGCTGAGCACAATCCTTTGGGAATTCCAGTCAAGGGCCTGGGAGATGGAGGGCAGCTGGTGATGGGCGCCAGACCAGTGGGGCTGTGTGGATTAGGGCCCGGTGGTCATGGAGACCCAGGGTTTGGGGTGATAAAGAGAGAGAGAGAGAAAAAAGGAGAAAGAGAAACAGAGAGGGCAAAAGAAAGAGGGGGAAGGAGAGAATGAGGGAGAGGGAGAGGGAGAATGAAGGAGATAAAGAGATGGAGAGAGAACAAGGGAAGAGAGAGAGAGAACAGAGAGGAGAGATGGTTTCTAGCAGCCCCCTGAGTCCTGACTGCCTCTTGGTTCCCAACACTGAACTCCTTTTTACTCACACTGCAAGTTCGATGAGCTTCAGTTACTTGCAAACAAATGCAACCTGATTGAAACTAGTGGGCGGCAGGGTCCCAGGATCCCTACTCCTCATTCCACCCTCCGGCAGTTATAAAAAAAAATACTGCCTGACAGCATCTTGAGGACAGTGGCTTTCTGTTAATTCGGCTGGATTTTTCCAGTGATTTTTCTGCAGAAAAACCAGTTACAGTACACATGCCCAACCATGAGAGATTGTATAATTGAGCTATTACCATGATGTTGCAGACATTTGAAATGTTTAATATGACAGTTGTGTAGACAGGAGAGAGGGAAGTGTCAGTGAAAGAGTTGAGTGAAAAAACTTAGGAAAGCAAAAATATATATGGATGATAAATACGTGAAAACAAGCTTGACACATTGATAAGGATTAACAGAGGCCCTGGGGAGATATGAGTGGTTGCCATATTTTTATGTGGTGCTGATGAACAAAGAAGAATGTGAAATAATATTATTTGGGCCAGTGTTAAAAGACACTTTTAAAGCAATTCCTGATGAAATTTCTTGAGTATGAGATACACAGAGCATCCCAATAATTTGGTAGACTCCAAGATACTTGGAGCCAGGGAGACCCAGGTTGAACACTGGCCCCACTGTTGAATCCAGGTGGGTGATTTGTTAGTACCTGTCCTGAATCAAGCCAGCTGGGTGGTCAGTGACCTCACTCAGGATGCAGCTGACTTCTCTCCTCTTCCTCATTCTTTTCCTTAACCAGCCAACAGAGCTGGAGCACCCGATGCTGACACTCATTTTTGGTCATGTACCATGTTTTCTGTATGGCGCCGGCACTGGGATGCAAAGATGACTTACTCAGTAGGGAAATACATCTCCAGCAGAATTAGAAACCCAGAGGACAGTTGGAGGACACAAGGCTCCATGATGTTGTGGCAACCACAAAGCTGGCTGCACACAGGCTGGTTCCCATCAAGGTCAAGGACAGTTGCCCAAGTCATATGGCGCATGTGCTTCCTAATTCATGGCCTGTGGTGAGAGAGGGAGTTCCTGTTTGTCAAGTCTACAGGCAAAGCTCCTGTCTTCTTCTGATTAGGCCAGTTATTGTTCCTGTCCCTGAACCAACAACTCTTTTCAGATTGGCTTAGCCTTGGGTTTGTGAACCAATCACCATAAAAAGGGGGTGAGATCACCAAAATAGCTTGAACTAATGCATGTCCATCCCTGGACCTGGAATCAATTTCCCATATTTATTCTGCTATATGGGGGGGAGGAGGGGGAGGAGAGGGGAGGGAATGGTGGGTATTGCGACAATGTCCACCACACAGACCTTCTGGCCTCAAGGGACTCAAAACCTAATGGTGGTGATTTACAAGTAAAACCACTCTACTACAGTGATAGTAGCTGCTGGAGACACATGCAGGTCCACACCTGAGGCACAGAGAAGTGAGTGGCTAACAGCCTTGGGTCCTGAAAGATGGCTGGGAATCCACAGCCAATTGAGGAGCTGGGGTGGGGGCACTGCTGGGGGAAGAGAAGACACAAAGGTGCAGAAGTATGAAATGGCATGCTATGTTTGCATAACCGAGCAGTTTGGTGGGACTATAGAAAAAGACATGAGTTAGGAAGGGGTAAAAAATGAGTCTGAAGTAATGCGAATGGCCCAGACCATTCCCAGATGTTCTGGTCAAGCAGGGTGGGCATAGCAAAGCAGAACCACGGTGAAGATCAGGTCGGTGTAGTTACAAAATCACACTTCCTCTTTGGATCCTGAAGAGCCTTATTTGATCACCTAGGTGAGAACCATGTAAAGGAAGGAGAAGGCCCAGGTCTCCTGACTTTATTGTCCTTTGGTTGGTCAACTCTTGCACATTTCCACCAAGTAGCATGTCTGCAGGAGAGACCCGGGGGGCCTGGGCTGTGACTCACATGGCTGCTTCTGCAAATTTGATTTAAAGCTTCCTGTTATGAAGCTTTACTGGCAGCATGTTCCTCCCCACCAGAGAAGTGACAGCCGGTGACTAATGTGTGAATGCAAAGGTGTTACCCAGAGCACACACTGGGGGAAAGATAAATAGAATCTGTGCCTGCCCTGGGTTTGGGTTTGGGGGTGGGGAGCTGATTTTAAACCAACAGTGAATCATGATGTTTGCTTTCTGTTCTTGATCAGACTAAAGCACCGTCTTAATTCTGACTTTGAGCTTTACCTGCTGAAACGCATCCTCTTCTGCTTTGTGGACCACTGAACAGTAATAGTGACTCAGATGCATCATGTTCTCTTTCTCTTTAGAGTTGCTGCCTCTTTCTGTCTCTGTCCCTCCAACCATCTGTTTCTCTGTCTCCGTCTCTTTCTCCTTCTCTCTGTGGAAGGAGTATTTCATGTGGACACCCTGCAGATATCTGTGCCAGGCATTATTAAGGATTTCAATAATATGAATTCATAATTACAAGTTTTATTGAGGAGACAGCTTACATAAATGGGAAAAAACAATAACACACAGAAGATTTGCTGGTGTTAAATGGTGATGCCAGCTGTAAGCCACAGGCTCCTTCTCAAGCGTGGCTGGGAAGTCTCCCTCAGCCTTGCCTACAGGGATGAGCCTGGGAGGCTTTGGATCAACAGAGAAGTTAAAACTGTATCCACTGAGCATGTCCTCTGTTCTGAGCTTTGTGCTGGGTCCTGGGGATACAGATGAGTTACAGACAGTCCTTGCCTTCAGGGAACCCAGGGTCCGGGCAGAAGGGTAGCTCCCCAAGAGCAGCATGCAGCAGGAGCAGCCAGATCCCCTCCTCATCTGGAGTCCGTGACCTTCCAGGGTTACAGTTCTAGCACCTTGGAGTTGGTGAGGTCCATATCAGGGAACCAGAGGTCACCTTCACTATCCATGGTACTGATTGATAAAGGGGCTCTGAAATCAGTGAGGGCTTCTGGGAGTTCGGGAGCCTCAACATCTATTTCTGATGGGCCATGCTACTCCCCACCCCAATGAACCGGCCTCCTCTGAGCCAAGAAGCGGCTGCAAGGGGCAAACAGGAGAAGTGGGGGGACAACCCTGAAGCGGTGACTCTTTGTGTCTATCAGAAGAGAGCAAGCCTGGGACTTGCTGCCAACGTGTCCATCAGAAGGAAAGAATTTCTAATTAATTATGTGGAGTCCTTGTACAAAGCAGCCTCAGGGATGGACCAGACACTTGGCTCGGGAATATCCATGATCACTGTTTCAATGACCCAACAGTCCAACCCTCTGTGCCTCTGACCCTTTGTCTGCACTCAGGGGCAATGGAAGCACCAGGTTTAAGAACCAAGATCTCTTGGCAGCACCGAAGCCGACATTTCCAAGACTGGACCTTGCTGCCTCACCCTAATGTCACATACCTGCATTTTAACCACTCCATCAATTGCCTATTGTGAAGCACTTCTGCTCCTTCTAAACCCTGAACCACTGTCTAAAATCAGAGCAATAAAGGAGATTGAAGCCGTGGATTGGTGGGTCACTTATGGGCTGCTTTCTGGAATTTCTTAGCCCCCACTCGCTGTGTTCGTACTTTAGAGGTGTAAGTTTTGCTTCCATATTATGTAAATATTACTTGGGGGAGCACGGAGATGTAACATGTAATTATGTTGAATCACTTAGCAAACAATTAGGGGACAGAGAACAAACAAATCACAGTTTCCAAAACCCCTCTTTAATCACTTTGCACATCCTCAGAACCCAGAGCAAATATTAAGATAATTAATCACGGCCAAACTGTCCATCAGAAGGAAGGAATTTCTAATTAATTATGTGGAGTTGGTGCTCAGTGCAGGAGCCGCTGGGTTCTGCAGAGTGAAGTTTTTCTCAAGGTCACACTTTGAATCCTGGAGCCCCTCTGTGGGCAGAGTTCTGATGCATCCTCTGGGATTATCTGTCCTGGACGTGGCTGCTGCCCACAATGAATTCCACACAATCTCGCCATTTCATCAGCGCATGCTCCTTGAGACCTTCGAGACACTTCCAGGACTGTGGGAAGAGTGGGGGACTTTCTGGCGACTTTTCAGACATTGGGTTGTGTTGCTTTTGGGCACCTGGACATGTGGAGAGCCAGGTGAATCTGGGAGATCCACGAACATCCAGAAGCAGAATGGGGCACTGGCAGAAACTTAGCACTTCCCCCATCGGTGTCTGAGGCTTGCCTCAGAAAATGGATGACCTCTGGGTGGGGCAGATTTGGGAAGTCAAGAGCACAGCGGGGGACCCCTGCTTTGGTCTGATGTGCTCCAGGACTCACTGGCACTTTCCTGGGGTCTGGCAGCCACTAAATGTTAGTCTGGATGGCTGGATGAATGAATCAAAACCTTATGTCCCTGTTCTTGGCATGGAACGGGTGTAAGATGAGTTGAACTAATCTTCCTTCTCCAGACTTCACATGGTGCCTCCTCGAGAAGCTTGAAGATCCCCTTGCTGCCCTGGGAGCCCTCCCTGAACGTCCATATGTTCTTGTCACCTCCACCTGCTCAGAACCACACTTCACAGAGATGCTCTCTTCACCTGCCTGTTTCCTCCAGGACCGTGAGCCCCTGGGGAAAGGGGCTCCATGGCAGTCACTTCTGTACCCCTGGTGCCCACCCTAGAACCTGGCACAGAGTCGCTGTCCAGTGCATGTCTGCTGAGAAAATGAAGGAAACTGACAGTCAGAAACAAGCAAACAAAAAAAAGGTAATGGAGTGAAGAGCAGTTGTCAGTGTGTGCGCCAGCGGGGAAAGGCCCAGAGGAGCCAGGAGGGACTTGGAAACACAGGCCCGGTGGGGTCAGTGAGTGGGGAGGGGGCGAGCAGTACAGGCGGCCCCAATGCTGCCCAGGCAGAGGGCTAGTCTCCGTGTACTTGGTGGTGGGGTTTGAGGGCAGAGCGAGAGTTAGCCGAGGCTGTTTGGGGTCCCTGCATCTCTGCAATGGGGTGGCCCGTGGCACTGTCTGCACTGAGCAGGGAATGGAGTGAGGGATTTCTTCCTGGGATGTCCACATCAATCTGTCCCCAGGCCACAGCTTCTGGATTGGTGGCAAAAGCCTTAAGTCCCAAAACTAAGAGAACCATCATGCAAAGCCATGAGGCCCCCAGTGCTGATCTGAATGCCCCGAAGCTGGGTCCTGCCTGCTCCTAGCCCCAGTCTGACCGTTTTGATCCCAGCTGACGTGTCTGGGCTCCTTCTCCAGGGCATCAGCATGCTCCTGACCTTTCCAGCATCCCTGAGTCCACCAGGACTCAACCTCCAGCTGCAGCATTTGAGAAGCAGAGCAAGACAATAAGCCCGAAGGCTTTACATCAAGTGACGTGGTGTCGAATCCCAGCCTTATCACTTACTGCTGTGTGGCCTTGGGCCTCAGTTGCCTCATCTTTAATAGTGAAATTTAAATAAAATAATGCATATGAAAGTTCAATAAGGGCTGGTTAAGGATGTCAGCCTTGTTCCCTTCTGAAACCCTGTAAAAAATACAGTAAAGGGATTTTTAGACTCCCAAGGCATGAGAGAAAAGGAGAGGAGACAATGACAAATTTATAATTTGGGACTAGAAGCTACAAATCAAATGTAGCAGATCTGAGATGCTAAGTTCTAAGCCAAAATGAGGCTGACAATTGACGAACGTTGCAGAACCCCCCAAAGCCTCTGACATTGCTGGCACTGTATTTTTGGAAGTTGGGATGATTTGGAGCTAGAAACAGGAAGGTTTGTTGAAAGTTCAAGAAGTAGTTAGACTTTCAGTTTCTTTCTGCCATGTACATGCACTGGGCATGCCCCTGACCCTCTCCAGCAGAAGTTGGGAACAGTTTTCTCTGGATGTGGGACACCAGGGGCATTGTGTTGAAAAGGGGGTTTCAGGGAAAGCTTACATGCTGAAGGTCCAGTAAGAACCAAGGGCAGGAGGTGCAAGAGTCTGCAGGAAACAAGGGAACACACTGTCTGCAGACAATTTAACAATTATGAAACTGATCAAAAGTCAGCCTGCTTTTTAGTATCAACATGTATTGGCAATTCTAAACAACGGCAGTGATAAAATATCCCTCCCCTCTAAAAACATGTTTTGCCAGTTTATGTCCTAAACAATTGTATGGTTAATGTTGAATTTTGGAAATATAGTTGTAAGCTTCAAAGCATCACATTTTTTATTATTTGCCCTTTAATGAGCATTGTATTCCAGCTACATGGAATTTAGTTCAAAGAACGCCCAGTGAATGCACACTCAGCAACGTGCATTGGTTTTGAGAGTGAGCTGCTAACATTTCAGATCTCTTTGAGCTCACATTGGGCGTGATTTGCATCCCCTGTCCCTGTGGTCCAGTACATTCACAGGAGGTTCAAAATAAACAATGACAGCACAGTGACTGGAAAGACAAAGAAACAGGCCTTCTCATTTCTATGTGACCCCTTCGAATAGTAATAGGGTTAAAATTTAAAGAGAATGTGAACTGAGTGTGGTACTTTTGTTCAGTAATTGCAGATTCTAGTTCTTTCATGAAATATTTTACTGCATTTGCATACTATCTTTGAAATTGAAATGTAGTTCTTCTGTTTTAACCATTAATAGTTTGTTTCAAAACTGACTAAATAATGATTATTAATGATCTTTATATTATTAATACTGAAAATAATTTTGTTATCTAGAAGAGCGAGTTGTTAAAATATAATCTGTTCTGGCAATAGGCTCTGCTAAAAGTTGAAAACCCCAATATTCTTCCTCTCCTGGCTTCAGAAAGAGATTAGGAGAGTCTTCTCTCAGAACTTAAAACAGCCCAAGAGAAAAGAATTGAAGATTCTAAGATCTGGGATTTCTGGAGGGAATTTTCCAGCCAGACCCAACTTGAGCACTGTCAACAACTTGCCCTATTCCCACATACATGCTCTCAACTAGACTTCCAGTTACACCTACTTGTAAATATTACCCATCAGCAAAGGTATTTTGGGAATGTACTCAATAGGAAAGCTGTCAAAATTAAGAAACAGAAAAAACAAGCTCCTAGAAAGAAATAGAAGCAATGCAGATAGGAGTCAAGGTCAAATCAATGACCCTTACTGGGCTTAACAATTAACAATTAATATCATTGCTGTCTTCTCTTGGAGAGGTAAATGCTTTAGAAAGAGGGGAATGCTATAAAAAAGTAATATTCTGAGAACAAAAGAGAAATTTTTAGGAAACTAAAAAATATGAAAGCAGAAATGAAAATTCCAACTTTAGGGTTGCAAGATAAAGTTGAGAAATCTGGAAAGTAGAGTGAAAAGACAAAGATGGGGAAATGGGACGACCAGTTTAGGAAGTCCAATATCTAAATAAAAGCAGTTCCAAAAATGGAAAAGAGAGGAAACAGAAGAGGAATTCATTCTTAAAAACTCAAATTGCCTTCCCAGAATCGAAGGCTCTGAGTTCTGAGTCTGATAACGCCCACCAAGGTCCAGGCCCAGTGCATGTACATGGCAGAAAGAAACTGGAAGTCTAACTGCTTCTTGAACTTTCAGCAAACCCTCCTGTTTCTAGCTCCAAATCATCCCAACTCTTGTTCTCTCCATCTGAAAGCACATAAGATTCCCCTTCATCCCAGTGTTGAGAAATTCCTTGCTGATGTGCTGATGTGGGATTGAGAATCAGAATGTTTTCAGGCTTCTGAACACCAACCCTGGATACAAGAAGACAGGAGAGCAAAAGCTTCCAAATTCTGAAGGAAAATAATTTCCACTTAGATTTTCTGTCCAGAAAAACTACCATTAAAATATCACAGACATTTTTAGAATTTACCCCTCCTTTGCACTCTTCCCTGGAAGTGATGCTACCTCAAAATGAGGGGTGAATCACAGAAGAGAAAGGCCCATGTCTTAGTTCTGGGGATGCCATAACAAGCACCACAAACTGTGTGGCTTAAACAACAGAAATTCATTTTCTCACAGTTCTGGAGCCCAGAAGTCTGAATTCTAGGCTTCCTCTGAATTCCACAGAGAAGGATCTGCTCCTGCCTCTTCCAGATTCTGGCGGTGTCTCGCTGGCCATCTGCAGCGTTCTCTGCTCAGTCATCACTGATGTTCTCCCCTCTGTCTGTATGTCCAAATGTCCTCTTCTTATGTGACACCAGTCATCTTGGAATCAGGGTCCACCTCGTTTAACTCATTAACTTACAGATAGTTCCATCTGTAATGACCCCATTTCCAAATAAGGTCACGTTCTGAGGTACTGGGGGGTAGAACTTTAACAGATCCTTTGGGGGATGTGATTCAATCTATAACAGCATGTACAATAGAAAACTGGAATTCCAGACCAGGAAGACGTAAAGGCAACCCCAGGGATGGGGGTAGAGGAAGAGCCCAAGGGGTCAGCAGATGGGAGAGCAGCCAGTCCAGACCGAAACAGGCCAGAAGGGCCCGGGACAGTTTCCTTTAAGATGCAATCGATAGATCACCTAGTGTGTTCACACACGTTGGGAGGAGATATTTATATACTCTGGAGAGGTCAGGGTTGAATTAGTGATGCACCCATGAAAAACTAAGCCAACAGGGTGTGGGGAGAGGTGACTACGAACTCCGGGTATGTGAGCTCTGGCCCCCCAAGAAACAGACACCAAGATGGATTAGAGTCTTAAGAGAGTGTAGGGGGAGCACCTGTGGAGGATAAAGGAGCTGGAGCAGAAGGCAGGAAAGCCTTCAGACGGCATGCAGGTGCGTGCCCTGAAAAGGAGAGAGGGAAGGAAGGAGGATAGAGCAGGGCTCCATTGAGGTCTGAGAAAGAAGCAGCCAGGGTGACAGGGAACCCCCCAACCAAAGATGCCCTGTTGGAGGAGCTTCTCGTGTTTTGGGGTTGTACTCCCACCCTGCACAGACCTCCCTGCAGGGGACGTGGCTTTGGTGCCCACGCATTGATGGACCCGGCGGGCAGCAGCTGGGGTCGTCAGTCAGCTATGCCCCCGCAGTGAGATCTGATCGGCACATCGCATGGTCACCACCCCAGGGCAAACCGACTGCACACCACTGGCCAGCTTGCTGTAGCATCCACACAGTCCCAACAGTGTAAAACTGGCTCCCGATAGAAATAAAATGACCATATAACCATGTGGGGAGGAGAAAAGCAGGAAGTGCCCATGTGGTGGGGGCTAAATTCCATTGTGGAAAGTCAATAGATAAGGCCCCCAAATCAAGCAGCAAAAATACATTATCTCCTCATCTGTGAGATGGAAATAATTGTACCTCCTTCATAGGAGTTGCTTAACAGTGCCTGCTCCTAGTAGATCTTCCAAACAATATTTTTAAATTTGACCTTTAATCCTCCAGTCTCTACATGTGCACCTCCCCCTCCCACCAGCTCCCTTGCTCCAAGAGTCAGTGTCCTTGGATTCTGGGTCCAAGTTCAAGTTCAACTGGGCTTCCTTCCCAAGTTGGACTTCTATTCCTTAGGTGACAGGCAGGCATGGAAGGTAGTAGAAGGGGGAGGACATGGTTCTCCAGGGCAGCATCTGAGCACCCAGGGCACTGGGCAACAGGCCATGGGGGAGATGGGGATGCCAGACCCAGGACATGTGCAGATCCAGGAAAGGAGACACAAACTCCGAAGGAGCTAGAGAGTGTCTTAGGTAGCACATAGCTGCCGATGGGATGTTGGGGACAAAAGGAGGGAGGAGTAAGTAAAGACATACGTATTATCTAGATAGGGAGGTAAACATGAAACAAACCAGCAAAAAGATTTGGAAGTGGTTGCCCTTGAGGAGCAGAAAAATGAGAGAAGGGAGAAGAGGGTGGAGATGGCAGAAAATACACAAAAATAAAAATTAAATTTAAAGAGTCTGGTCAAGTACCTGGCACATAGTAAAAACTCAATATATGATGCGATGAGGGTGAGGATGGAGTAACGCTCTGTGCCTGACCCACGGTGGGTGCTCACTCAGTATGTGCTCATTCTCCCCTGTAAGGGTGAGTAATTAGCAATCGGTGGTGATTTTTAGCATTCCTTATTAAGCGATGAGAGCCTTTTAGCATCCATGTGCCTCTTAGGGAAGCCAGAGCTGATGTTTCCCTCCACGCTGATTTTTACAGGGTGCGGGCTCCCTCGCTCCTCGCCCCCCTCCCCTGAGCAGACTGTAGATGAGCCTCTGCAGGTGCAGGAGGGGAAGACCGGGCGCGCCTTTGAATAAGCAGGAAACGCCAGGCCAGGGGGGATGGCGCCTCCCGGGTGACGGCAGCGCCCAGATGGCGCCGGCAGGTGGGCGCCGCGAGCTGCTGCAGCCACCGGCGCCCCATCCGGGCGGCGGGAGCGAGCCAGGCGCGGCGGCCGGGGCTGCGGCGGGGGAGGCCTGCGCTCGCCGTGCCGGGAGGACGCTCCTGCGCAGGCGTGGGCCTGCCCCCCGCCCGCTGCCACCGGATCCGGGGGAACTCGGGGAACTCGGCCGGCTCAGCGCCTTCGCCGTGGCCCCACGTTTCGGTTACGTTTGCAGACGGAAGCCTGGGCCTGCGGGTGGCTGTGCGCAAAGGCCAGTGACAACGGAAGTGCGGTCCTCGGCTGGGGACCAGGACACGGTCTGCAGGACTGGGGCAGCCTCCTCCCCGCTCTGGGCCTCAGTTTCCCCGCCTGTAAAACGAGGGCTCCTCTTCGGCTGTTCGGGCTCAGTGCCCACACACATGGGCCCACGCAAGCATGTGCAGAGCAGGTGAACGGGTGCTGGCGTCTCCCTGGGGGCAGCCGTTTGGACAGATCCTCCGCACCTCCTGGGTGGGACAGAATGAGAAAGCAGCAGGGACAGGGTGGGGGGGGCTGGCTGGAAAATTCGAGAATAAACAAGAGAACGCCATACGTGACTTTCTGGGGCGTCCCTAGGGCAGGGGAAAGACCAGCCGCCTGCTCAGTGTGCAGGGGAGAAGGCACAGCTGAGAGACGCAGGCACGGCCTCTCGGTTACCATGGCAATGGCAGCTGGTGGGAAAAACCCAAGGAGGCCCAGAAGGGATTTTTCTTCTTTTTTAAAGGAGCAGCTTTCTTTCTCCAAGGAGAGGAGAGGTGGCAGTGCCCCACAGGGCGCAAACAGAAGGGAGACTCTTGGGGGGTGGTAAATGTACCTTTAAACTGTAAGGAAATCCAATTTGTTTAAAAAGCCAATGGGCTGAGCCTATCTTACGATTTGAGGGTGGCAGAAGATTTCATCAGCAGACTGTGTGGCAGGAGACTCGCTCCGCCCTTTAAACACCTTCTTAATTTAATCACCACCTCTGTGATCTTGGGATAGGGGATTATGGCCATTTTACAGGTAGGGAAAATGGGCTTTGGAGAGGGTAAGTAACTGCAGCCAAGGGCAGCACAGAGACCAAGCTGGGAGTGGGATGCGGGTCTGTCCGGCTGCAAAGCCTGTGCACTGAACCCCCAGCCAAAGTGCCGCTGACAGAACCCGGCTGGGGAGCCCCAAAGATTCTCCATTTCTCTTCTTGAGTAACAATTTCAGGGCGGGCTCCCTAGACCTGTGCCCAGTAAAGACATTTGCTTCCTGCAGCTGGAATTCCCAAATGCTCTCTCCTCTCGGAGGTCATCTGGTCACCTATAGTAGCGAAGGTCAGAATTGGGTGGGCTGGTTGTGCTCTGAAGTTCAAGTCCTGGCTCCACCACTTCGCAGTTGTGGGACCTCGGGCTGGTTCTCAATGTCCTTTCTTGACAATGGGCACAATAATGGGACCTTTTCATAGAGCTGAGGTGATGAAGGAATTAGCTAATGCACACAGAGCCCAGCGCAGTGTCTGAGCTCGAGGACATGCTCACCAGGCATTGGCCACTGCACTGAACACGCTCATTTCACAGGAGAGGAGGTGGGAGCCCAGAGGAGGGACAACTGCCCCCCGAGGCTCCCAGCAGGTGGGAGCAGAGCAGGGGCTGGTCTCAGCCTCCTGGCTGTCAGGTGGGCATGCCGCTCACCAAGGGGCGGTGACCACAGATACTCACGCACACTGAGCCCAGCTCCGGGGTCACTGGCATAACCACGACACAGAGTCAGCTCCCTGGGAGCACCCAGGTGGGAGAACTAACTGGCCTCGTGCACCCAATGAGCCCTGCTCCACAGTGACCTGCAGCACCCACTCCCTTGAGTTAAGGTCTTGCCATGGAAATTTAGAACTCGTTCTGTACATAATTCAGGGTGCTACAATTTGGAAGTTGACTTGGACTGCCAACTTAGCACATTTAATCAGGTCACTGCTCTGATTTTGAGCAGGGTGTGGCCCTGGAGGGTGAAGAAAAGACAGGTGTGAGGGTTATAGGAGGAGTCCTGGAATGTGAGGGCTGGCAGGAAATTTAGATTCCAGGAGACAGGTCTAAGGCAAGGGCCATGTCCAGGCACTGAGGGCACACTGGGAGCACCCTGGAAAAAGAAGGGGAGACCCAGGTAACAGGACATTGAAAGAAAAGAATTTTCACTTACTGAATGCCTCCTAAGCACCCAGCATGGGGCTAGGGGCTGCTGCACACATTCCCTCACTCATTCTTTGTGGCAGGTGTTTTTACCCCCATTTTGCATGATGGGAAAACCAAGGTCTGTGGTTTAACTGGCATGTCAGTGCTCCAACCAGTGCCTGAAGGTGGTGGGGATCTGTGAAGTTGGTTCTCTCCTGAATGCAGGAACAGAGGCATTAGCCTTTGTGTTCTTAAAAGTCAGGTTCCCCAGAGACACAAGTGCCATGTTTAGAGTGCATGGATTTTCCAGCTGAGAGATAAAGAGGGCAGTACCTTCTCTCTGGAAGCCAGTGTGGAGAGCATTCCCCAGGTCCGCTGTAGGTGCGTGGAGTGCCGTGCGTGGGCTGGCAGAGGCTGGAGGTCAAGGCCAAGCTGCATGGTCTCTGAGGGTGGATGAGTCAACTGGGCAGCTGGCTGGGGATTGTTGTATTATTAGAAGGTGTTGACGTGGTGCTCAGTTTGCAAAACGCTTCTTGGTCACTTTTAATTTGGGAAATATTTGGTGCAATTGTACTAATGCCTGAGCATCAGATTTCCTTGGGGAAAGTGCTTTTTGGTGATTTCTGCAAAAGGGAACAACATTAAATGAGGAGTTACTGCTACAGAAACCAGAGCTGCTCTGGAAAGTCATCAGATGGGACAAGAACTTTTTAGGAGTGGGGAATGGAGACTTGAGGACATCAGAGCAGGAAGGGCCCTAGATCCCACCAGGTCCAACCCACCATTAAAAATCTAGGAGGCTGAGGCCCAAGAAGGCTCAGTGGCATTCACAAGGCTCACCCAGGACTGAGATTTGGCTTCCCTGACTCCGAGCCCTTGATGGGAAGCATGAGTCTGGGGTTCAAGCTGCAGAATGCTGGCCCCTCTGAGTTTCAGGGGAGCTCACCAGGTCACCAGGAAGGGCCCCTAGAAGTGACCTGCTCCCAGCTGTTACGTGGGAGCCAAGACATGAACCCAAGACTTCTAGTCTGCTGGCCCAGCCATGACCAGCCCCAAAGTCAGCTTGTCCAAAAGGAGTTTTCCAGCTAAACCAAAATTTTGAATAGATGGTATAATGAACTTGTGTCAGATCACTCAACATTTTTTGAATACCTTTCTTGTATTTAAGGAAATCCCCACATTATGAATCTCTCCTCCCCAACTAGAAACCAGAAATCAATTCCTGGTATTTCTTGAAGGAATGTGGCTTAGGCTCAGACCATCAGATACATCCATGCAAGGCCTTGATGCAGGAGAAACAAACACAAGGAAACAGGTCACACGTGGGATCCTTTCCTGGTGAGGATGGTGACAAATGGCAGGGAGGCAGGCAGCATCCAGCTCTCAGGGCCAGCTGCACCCGTGCTCAGCCCCTGCAGGGCTTTGCCAGGGACCAGGAGGTCTGGGTGGGCAGGAGCAGTGCCAGGGGCTGATTTGGATTCTGTTCCTGGGTATGCAGGCCCCAGACCCCAGGCTCTGACTCTCTCAGAGATTCTGTGAGCTCTACCAACCTTTAACAAATCCCTCTTCCATTTAAACTGATAGAGTAGGTCCTATTGTCTGAAACTAAAGATCATGATGGGTGCAAATCAGATCACCACCACTACCACCACCGCCGCCATCATCATCATCATCATCATCATCATCATCACTAACATGGCTGTGACTTCTATCTTGAGTTTAAAAGGCTTGAGATGGTTTGGAGGTTTTATGAACCCTAGAAAAGATCATGTTCTTAAATTTGGCCCATTCCTGTGGGTGTGGACCCATTATAGGTAGGATCTTCTGGTGAAAAGGATCTTAACTTGAGATATGACCCTCCATTAGGGTGGGTCTTGATCCTCTTACTGGAGTCCTTTAAAAGAGAATAAAAGACAGAAAAAGAAAAAAAAATATTCCAGAGAAACTTAGAGAGAAGGACACAGAAGCTAAAAGAGAGGAACATGCAGAAGCTCAGAGAGGAAGCCACTGGAGCCAGAAGCTGGAAGCAACGAAACCCAGGAGAGAAGGGACAGACCAGCAGATGCATGATGTGCTTTCCCCCATGACAGAGGTGTCCCGGATGCCTGCAGCCTGGCTTCAGAGTCCAGGTATCATCCTACTGATGCCTTGATTTGGACATTTTCACGGCCTTTTGTAAACTTGTAAGTTAATAAATCCCCTTTGTAGAAGCCAACCCATTTCTGGTGTATTGCATTACATCAGCTTTAGCAAACTAAAACAGTAGGGTTTTTTTGGTTTTTTTTTTTTTTTTTTTTTTTTTTTTTTTTCCCTTTATATGACATGGTAGGCCCTTGCGGCACAAAGCTGTGCATACATGGTAGGTGTTCATCAGTGATTTGTGGGCTTCTGGCCAGCTGGGTTGAGGGATGGATGATAAAATGTACCACAAGTCTGACCTCTCATTCTTTGTGGGTGTTTCTCTTAGAGTGATTTCAGCTATAGGTAATAGATGGCTTCATTAAAAGTAGCTTCAACAATAAAAAACCTTAATCATCTTGTGTAGCTAGAAATAAGGGTGAATCCAGAAATAGGGTGGAACTAGCATTATTTAATTTGGTGGCTCAGTGGCCTCAAGTCCTTTCCACCTTTCTGCTCTGCCAGCTTTATGTGGTAGCTTTTCTTCTCAGACTTACCTCTCATGGTCACAAAATGGCTGCAGCACTTCCAGGCATCGCAGGTCTTACCCATATCTGGTAAAAGAAAACATCTACTACATCTACGTCCTTCCTCTTAAGGCCCTCATTTTGGAAGTGAGGATACCTTTTCCAGAAGTTCCCCTGGAAGATTTTGTCTTATGTCTGATTGGCCAGAAAATTGTTCCCCATACTCTTTGTTAAACCAGTCCTGGAAGGGGAATAAGGTTACCATGAAAAGGGTTATCAGAAATAGGGTCATCAGGATTCATGCCCTGTGCGGGGGGAACGAGGTATCTCCTTTTATCCATGGCCACCCAGAACCTGAACAAAATGGGGGCTCGTTTCCGGAGAAGAAGGGAAGAACGGCTTTGGGGATACAGCAAGTGTGTTGATTGCTTCAGTGTGCAGCCAGTGAACTAGCTGTTAATGTCTTTCTTCCCCTCCTGTAAGCCTTCCTGCAAGATGGGGGTGGGTATTGCTATCCTCATCTCCCAGAAAATTGAAGTTATTTGCCTGAGGCCGCACAGCTAGTTCATGGCAAAGCTGGGATCTGGATCTGACTGACTCCAAGTTTGGAACCCCATGGTCTCCTGAGGGAATGCACTCTTCCTAGAGTTTATCCGGAGATTTTGCTAAAGCAAGAAAAACTTCACCATTGAATTAGCTGGCTAATTGGAGGCTGAGGCAGGAAAATGTATTCCCTTGTTGGGTTTAACCTTGAATTTTAATAAACAGTTTAAAGGAGGGAGAAAGCGCTTCCTGTTGGCAGTTGAGAAGCCTGACTCTGTCCTGCTGAAATATTTACTCTCCTCTAATTGTTGGCCATCCCTCAGGCTCAGGCAAACTGCTGCACAGGAGAAAAGAATTGAGCAGTGATACAATGGGACTTTCACAGGAAGAGACTCCTGCCAGTGGGTATCTGCGGTTTGCTAATGGTCTCCTTGGGAGGCTCGTCAGGGATTTATTCCTGGGTGGAATTAATTTCTCTTTGGGGAGAAAGCTGCCTCTTCTTGGGGAGATCTTGCTCATTTTCTCTTTATGTGGCTGGCAAAAGTTTTTCCCTTAGGCACATGGGCTATGCTAGGCAAATAGCTTTGAATTTAAAGGCAGTTTTGTTTCCCATTCAGAACAGTTCAGTTTATTTTAATGCACATGTACTGAAAGCATCCACTGTGTGTCAGGCCCCGTGCCATGAGCTGAACATTGCAGGGTGCCTGGGAGCTCCTGTCTGTTCCAAGAACCCAATGTCAGTAGAAGATGCTGATAACCCCAAACCAGGCAGTCGCAGTATCCACAGGGGTCTCTAATCTCACCTGAGGAGGCACAGGGGCAGGGAAGGAAGGCTTCCTGGAAGAGGTGATGTCTGAGTCAAGTCATTTCAGGGTGAGGAAAACAATGGGCAAAATCACATGAGCCTGAATCTAGGATCTCCCTCTTGGGTCCAAAGCACCCACTATATAATAGGAAAAAGAGCGGACACTTACAGATCACTTTCTATGTGCCAAACTCTGTCCTAAGTGTTTTGCAATTATACAAAACGTATTTAATTCTCACAGCAACCCTGTGAGGTGGGCATTTATTATTGCCATTTTACAAAGGATAAAATAAGCACTGAGTGATTACATGATTTAGCCAAGATAAGCAAATGGCAGAGATGGGATCACCCACTTTACTGTTACTTCTCTTCACATATGTGCACATGTCGTGTATATTGACGATTGCACCAACATTTATGTATACAATAAGCATACACAAAAATTAAATTTAAAAGGTAAGAATTTACATTTTTCTCCAAACATCTCAATGGATTGCTTTGGGCATCTAACTTTTGGAGACCACAGTTTCTTGAGGGAACTGACCAGGGGAATCACAGGTTTTGCAGCAACATATGAGAGGGGGAAAAGTCTTCCTTGTTTTGGGATCTCAACACATGTTAAAATGGGCCTTCTGATCGTCCTTTTCTCCTCTGTGGTATTAGAAAGAATGATAATGACATCTTATTTACAATGAAACTTCACTGTTTACCTAACATGCATCCAAATTTTCCTTTGCCTTCCACTACCACCTTCAGAAGGAATCTGGGCAATTACCACAATCACCAATTCACAGATGAGGAAATGAGGCTCAGAGATGGGTAGTATGTTGGTGCATGTCACACAGCAAGCAAGTGGTACAGCCAGCCCAAGGAGCAGAACCAGGAAGACAGGTGGTTATCAGGAGAAGAAGGAAGTCTTTGAAAGGAGAATGTCATCCCTAGGGAGCAAGTGGAAGCTGGGTGATTCTAGGAGAGAATGAAGAGATATGGGTGATTCTCAGCACCCTCCATTTGGATGCACATCCATTTGTAAGATGATGCCATCTGATATTGTACCCCTATTTCCTTTTAGACCATGGGCCTGTCTCCAAAGAAAGGAGGCCAGAAGTCCACTGGGGTGGAAGGGAGCCCTAACTCTTAGCAAACCAGATCTGGAATAAGAAGGAACCAAGAGGCAGCTGTCATTTCTTAGATGGTGACAGCTTCACCCAAAACATTTAAGTTCAGAGATTAGGATTCAGGGCGATCTAGGTTCAAAATGAGGTACTTATCCTCTCGGGGCCTCATCTGTAAAATGAAGAGAAAAGAGAACCTCTTTTATAATATTAGCTGAGATAGTGCATGTAAAGAGCATAGCAGTGCCTGGCATATAGTAAGTGCAATTGATGTTAGTAACTGGTTACTACATGCTGTTGGGATGCTTAGCAATAATGAATGCAGAATGCCTCACTCGGTGCTGCTTAACGATTGTGCTAAAAGGTACTTACTGTGCTAAGAGCTCATGTTTATTGAGTGTTTCCTGTGTGCCAGACACCACTCTGAATGCCTTTCTGCGGTCGCGTCTATTGCGTCGGGGGGCGGCCGGTTGCTGAAACCTCGGCTCTCGGCGTTGCTCGGAGGGTACCGGCGGCGGGGGCTCTTTCCCGGAGGCGAGGGCGAGGCGGGGGACTTGGCCAGGTCCCCGGCGGTGGCGTGCAAGGTGTGGAGGGCGGCGAGAGGAAACAGGCGGGACGCTTTTTTGAGGAGGGTAAAGCCAAGAGCCTTTATTAGGGGAGAGTATAAGTTTATATAGCTGGCATAGAGGGCGGGGGTTGTTTGAAAAAGGGGCGGGAGTTGCTCTGGCAACGGTGCATGCACACTGGCGGTGGCGGGAGTTGCTCTGGCAACGGGGGTGGCGGGCAAGATAAGGGGGGCGGTTTTCTCTGGCAAGCTTCCTGGCGCCCAACACGGGGCAAGATATTTTGGGTGAGGAAATGGGGCCTGCATCCGGCTCCACTTTCTCAGGCCCGGGGGGCTCTGGAGGGCGCTACCACCCGTGCCCACCACCCTCCCCAGGGGCGGATCCGGTCCCCCGGCCCAGGCCCGCCAAGTCGGAGCACGTAATCAGTATCCCGCATTTTCCCCTTCTTTTCTAATTACAGGAAGAGCTTACCGGAGAGATCCGCTAAAGGATGAGGGAAAGGGGAGGCCGGGGAGGGGAAAAGGGTTGATGGTTGCTCAGAGAGGCTGGAGCTCGACGTTGGTGTGGCGCCCGGGCGCTCGAGAGGGGCCTCGCTGCTTGCGGGATGGACGAGGGTGGTGACGCTGCGGAGGGTCAGCTTCTTCAGTAGAGGCAAGTCGTTGATACTGGACTTGCACAAATGATGAGAAGACAGCACTGGCTTGGTTTTTAGCAAGTTGGACAATTTTGCGGATAATACAGGGCCCTAGGGTGAGAGCTAGAATAATCATTAGTAGGGGGCCGAGGAGAGGGAGGAGGTATGGGAGGATGGGGGCAAAGATGTGGGACCAATAGTTGGTGGCTTCACGGTTTCTTTTGCGTTGTTCTAGTCCCTCTCGGACTTTCTTTAGGCTGTCTTCGGCGAGACCTGTGGAATTGGCATATACACAGCATTCTTCTCCTAGGGCGGCGCAAAGGCCTCCTTCTTTGAGGAGAAGAAGGTCGAGATGTCGGCGGTTTTGGAGCACGACCTCAGAGAGGGAGTTAACAGAATTTTTAAGATGGGAAATAGCGTTTTGTAGGTGACGAATGTCCTCGTCAACAGCCGCCCGGAGGTGAGTTAGGGCGGAGCCTTGACTGGCTAACGCAGCGATCCCGGTGCCAGCGCCTGCAAGACCTAAGAGGGAGGCAATTGTGAGGGCGGTGATGGGCTCTCGCTTTTGTAGAGGGGCAGGAGCTGCAGTTCTTTCCAGGCAGAGGAAGAAGTCTTCCTCGCTGTGGTATAGGACCCTAGGAATAAGGACAATTAGGAGGCAAGTTTCATTAGTTGTATTGAGGGTTTGCACATTAAGGCAGGGGGTAAGTCCTGTAGAGGAGCAGAGCCATTGGGAGGAGTTGTGAGGAATAAGAAATTTGGCAGAGCTGCTGGGAGATGAGTAGTTGGCACAAGCTGTGAGGTTGGGAGAGTTACTTGAGCGAGGGCGGATGCACTTTCCTGTAAAGGAGACTGAATGAAAGGTTAGGGGGACAGCAGAGGTATTGCAATTGCATTCCGAGGGGCTGTTTTCTGTATTTTCTGAAAAGGAAAGCTTGGAGACGACGGGCTTATATAGGGAGGAGGAGGTGGAGAGGCAAAGCCAGCAGGAGGAGGTAAGATTGGGGTTGGAGGAATTCACTGAGGTGAAGGCTGCTTGGATAAGGCCGAGGAGGGGAGAGGAGTAACGAGAGGGGGGCAGGAAAGGTTGGGGTGGTGGGGTTGGCGATGCGCTGTTTGTAACTGAGGTGCGGTTTCTGGATGCGCTACTTGTAGTTGAGGTGCGGCTGGAGGGCTGTGGATAAAGGGGGTTAAGGATTTTGTTGGGGTCAATGCCGCTCGGATTGGTGGTGGTGGGGTGTCTCTTTTGTCTGGAGAAGAGACCACCCTAATTATAGCCCTCCATGTAGAGGCGGAGGCCATATGTGCGGCTACTAAGCCAATTGTCCTTGCCGGGGTTTTTAACCTTAAGGGTTATATTGCGCCAATTTGGCTTTGTCCATGACACTTGGAGGTGCTGATTTCTATTGGGAGCTTCAGACCATCCGTAGGCCATTGTTTCACACCCCCAGGAGGGGCAATAAAAATGCAAGGGGTCAGCACAGCCTTTGCCTGTGGAGGGACAAATGTAATAACCAGAAACGAGGCCGCCTTGACATTGATTACGTAACCAATTATTGTTGTTTAAACCTGTGAATTGAACAAAATCACAAATGCTGGCAGTAAACGAAGGAGCCTCGGCTGTAACATTATAGAGGAGGTCCTTCTCTATCCCCCTCATGATATGGACTGTCCAGTTAAAAGGTTGGTGTAGTGAGTTGGCCTGGGTGGGAGAGGCGAGAGCAAGCATGATCATTAGAAGGGAAGCAATGCTTGGGTGGGGGTTATGGAGGTGCAGGGGACTTGCTTTTGCCCGTTTGTATAGGCGTATAATCTCACTTTCCGGGGGTATTTCCGGACTGGGCTCCCGGTCTACCTCCGCACTGGGGCACTCCCTAGCGGCTAAGGCGGCAGTGACAGCGCCAGAGACAGCCTGGGCTAGGGACGCGGCAGCTGGGTTAAAGGCGCTGCAGGCAAGTACCCAATCGTGTAGGCTCTTCTCCCGCAAGGGAAGGATAGCCTGCTTGCAAGGGGGATTGGTTCCCTCGAGAATGAATTCTCGAGCGAGGGCCAGTTGGGCCTGGGGATTACTTACCTTTCGAGCGCAGGTTTCTTCGACTCTGGAGACAAAGGTGGCGAAAGGCTCACTCGGCTCCTGGAAGAGCTTGGTGAATTTATTAGGCTGACAGGCGGAGCAGTTGGCAAACGCTCGCAAGGCGATTCCCCGAAGGATAGGCCAAAAGGTGGCAGGTGCATTGATATAGGCGGATGCGTGTAAAAACGCTCCCGTGCCCAGGTAAGCCTCGTGGGGATGAGTGGCCCCAGTGGCTGTGTCTTGCTCGCTTTGCCTAGCTGCTTCTGCCTGGAAGTGGGCACGCCAATCAACGAACTGGCCGGGGCCAAGGATGGTACGGGCAAGCGAGGCCCAGTCTTGGGGGAGGCAAAAGTCCATGGTGAGATCCTGCAGTATTTGGGAAGCGTATGGGCTACCTAACCCGTCCTCCTTGACGGCCCTGCGAAGCTGCTTGATAGTGTCTGAGTTAAAGGGATACCAGTCGTACGGTTTTTGCAGTGTGGGGGTAACGTTAAGGGGAAAGCAGCGAAAAGCACGAGAGAAAGGAGGACGCGCTTGCAGAGGGCCTGGCACGGGAGTGGGGGTAGGGGCAGCGTTGCCCCAAGGGTTGCCTTGAGGTGTAGAAGGCAGCCAGGGGTTGTTTGCCGGCAGGGTGGGAGGGGCGGCGGCAGCTGCCGGCAGCGGCTCCGAGGGGGAGCTCCCGAAGGGGGAGGCGGAAGCGGGAGGCCCCAAGTGTCGCAAGATGGCGGCGCGGTGGGCGTAGCTAAAGCGTAAGATGGCGGGCTAGCTCCGCCCTGTGGAAGGGCGGGGTAAAGCGCATGCGGTTCCCGGCCCGGCTTAGGGCTGATGTCATCGCCGGAGCACTTCCTCCCTTCGGTGGAAGAAGAAGGAGGAGGTTCGCCATATTGGCGAGACCTGGTATTGTTGTTTTTGGGGGGTGACTTCGAGTGCATTGTTAATTTGCTCGACTAAGGATTCTGTGTCTGAATCGTGGTCCGCATTGGTCTCACTGTCCGAATCTGTTGATTGAGTTGACAGGGCCTCCTTGGATTTAATGGGGCCTCGATCAGGGGGCAGGGAGCCCTGAAGGCAGGAGTGGACGGTTATTAAGGTGGGGAGCAAGCCGGGAGGGAAGCGCTTGCTCTCATGTTCCATGGCATTGGTGACCCGATCAATAAGGCGATCATAAGTGACGGGGTCCCAAAGGTGGCAAGTGGTGAGCCATGGGTTAAAGGGCAGCAGGAGGTCCCAGTATACTTGCAGCTGCCGGACAGACACCTTACAGCGATGTGTGTCTAGGAGACCCGCCAGAGCGCGAACTTGAGGCGCTTGGCGTGCGGATAGACGATTACCCATAGCGGAGGGGAAAGGAGGGGGGGGTCATCTACCGAGCAAGGAGAATGAGGTAAAGCGTGGCCGCGAGGCCAAAGGAGACGGCGAGAACAGACAGCAGGACTCTCTGGTAACGGGAACAGTCTGGGGGGGCGGTCACGGCGAGGCACACTGCGCTGAACAGAGAAACGAAGACACAGAGGACTACACCAAAGTAATGAAGGGGTAGAGGGAGAGTGTTAGGAGGAATGGGGGTCATAGAAAGAGAAGACGAGAGGTAGTCGGGGGCAACAGTACTTGTAGCCGGGATAATACGGGAAGGGAGGGGCGGCTCCGAGCGCGGAGCGGCGAGAGAGAGGCGGTTTCGGGCGCGGAGCGGTGAGGGAGAGGCGGCTTCGGGCGCGGGGCGGCGAGGGAGAGGCGGCCCTTACCTTGCAGGCGAGGAGAAGGGGAGTTGGAGAGGCGTCCGGGTGAGCGGGTGATTTTACTGGACCGTTGTGTGGAGAGGCCTCACACGGGGCACCAGTTGCGGTCGCGTCTATTGCGTCGGGGGGCGGCCGGTTGCTGAACCCTCGGCTCTCGGCGTTGCTCGGAGGGTACCGGCGGCGGGGGCTCTTTCCCGGAGGCGAGGGCGAGGCGGGGGACTTGGCCAGGTCCCCGGCGGTGGCGTGCAAGGTGTGGAGGGCGGCGAGAGGAAACAGGCGGGACGCTTTTTTGAGGAGGGTAAAGCCAAGAGCCTTTATTAGGGGAGAGTACAAGTATAGGCTGGCATAGAGGGCGGGGGTTGTTTGAAAAAGGAGCGGGAGTTGCTCTGGCAATGGTGCATGCGCACTGGCGGTGGCGGGAGTTGCTCTGGCAACGGGGGTGGCGGGCAAGATAAGGGGGGCGGTTTTCTCTGGCAAGCTTCCTGGCGCCCAACATGGGGCAAGATATTTTGGGTGAGGAAATGGGGCCTGCATCCGGCTCCACTTTCTCAGGCCCGGGGGGCTGTGGAGGGCGCTACCGCCCGTGCCCACCACCCTCTCCAGGGGCGGATCCGGTCCCCCGGCCCAGGCCCGCCAAGTCGGAGCACATAATCAGTATCCCGCACCTTTCATATATTCGTTGATTAATCTTTGCAAAAACACTATGAGATAGAGTCTATTTTGAGTCTCTTGTGGATCAGAAAACTGAGGCCCAGAGAATTTGAGTAACTAGCTCAAGGTCACACAGCTAGAATTTGAAGCCAAGTATCCTGCCTTTGGAATCTGCGTTTCTTAACTGCCAAGCTATTCTGTCTCTCGCTGTTTAATATTACTCCCACTGTTGTGACACTGGTGTTATTATTCTTTTCTATTATTATTCTCACTGTGATGCTTCCCATCACAGTGATGGGTTTCCATGGATAATCTTCTTGTAATTGATACTTCCTACCATTTTCCTTTTGCAGTTTGGGTATACTGCTACCATATGATCAGTGGGTAATGGGGAAGAATCCTTGATGGAGTATCTTGTTGAGGACACATCTCTATACCACCCGGGTGTAGATGCTACCGCAAAGACTTTTCTTCTCGGCAGAGGACTGAGATCCCCAGCAGCCCCGAAACATCAGCACCAGGGAGAGCACCTTCCAGCCGCAGTGTGGAACAAGGGCCTGTGGTCATTGGAAGTGAAAGCAAAACTCTGGTTCCATAATGATAAAACTACAAATTAAGGAGTGCCTAATATGTGCCATGCACTTTGCATACCTAATTTTGTTTTTAATACTCACAACTGCCCAGTAAGATGGGTGTGATTGTTGCCATTTTGCACACAAGAAGACTTGATTCAGAGATGAAGCAACCTGTTCAAGTTCATACAGTCAGTAAATAGGGAAGCCAGGGTTAAATGAGGTCCTTTGACTCCAAATTCCCCTCTTCCTACATGAGACCGTGATGCTTCAAATTGTCTGGGAAGACAGTTGCAGGTTTCACCCTGTTCTCCATGACCCCCAGAGGAACCCACCCTTTTTTGTCAGAACCAAAGATGGGTGTGCACTGGTTCTGCTCCTGCTGCTCCTCTCTGGTCACGCACCCAGGCTTATCCTCAGCTAAGTTTAGAAGTGGCTCCCCATGAGGATGGAGAATATGTCTATACTCTTCAGGGATGCAACCCTGGCATCTGGACAGGCACCAGAAAATAGCAGGCCCTCAACAAGGAACTGTTGAATTAATAAATCAATGAACAAATGAGTGAAATGCCTTCCAAGGCTCTCCCTCAAAGGCCTAACCTTGAGTGTCTTCCCTCCCCTGCCTCCTGGGCTCCAGCGATCTGGCCTCTCTGCATCTCTCATCCTGATACAGAAGGCAGAGTGGGTTAGTGGGTGAGTGGGTGGGCAGGAAGGGGGCCCCACAAGGGCACAGAAGCTGTCTCCCCTAAAGTCAGCGCCAGGGTCCAGTAGGCCTGTAGGGAGGCAAGTACTCCTATGTGTGTGCAAATGTAGAGATGTGGCTGTCACTTGTGTCCCTTCATTAGTTGTTGAGCACCTTCTGCATACCAGGCACTGACCCAGGCATGAAGGGATGCTCCAGCCACACTCACCTTCTTTGAATCCCCTATATATACCCTACTCTTTCACCTCTTACCCTTCTTCCATCCTCCTATTTCCTGTCTTGAGAACACTGTTTCCTCCAACCCTGGACCCTTTGCCTAAATGATTCCTACACCTCCTTCAGATCAGAGATCAGACAGCTTCTTCCAGGAGAAGTCACCCTTAGACTCTCTGAGTTTGGGATCCCATGTCCCCTCCACTTCTCTCATCATTGTGCTCCTTAGTAGTCTGCAATGTGATTTTTGTGTCCTCTCTGGGGGATGAGTGTGTGTGCTGGGGGTGGGGACTCCCGTAGGGTATCTGCTGTTTTCCCAGCATCTGACATGGTGCATGGAGGCCATAAAGGAGGCACTTAATAGATCGTTCACTGAAAAATTGAATGGCTAAATAGAACATACGAATGAACTTTCTATGCAGTAAAAGCTACATAAATGTACATTTCCCCCCTTCTTCTCCAGTGAGGACCACAGAGGATCTCTTTTCCTTCCTGCCCAGATAAGCCCTGAAGCCAGGAGCCCATTGTCCTGACTCTTGGGTGTGCCAGTTTGAATGTATTATGTCCCCCAAACACCATTATCTTTGATGTAATCTTGTGTGGGCAGACCTGTCAGTGTTAATTAGATTGTAATTCTTTGAGTGTTTCCTTGGAGATGTGCCCCACCCAACTGTGGGTGATGACTCTGATTGGATAATTTCCATGGAGGTGTTGGCCCGCCCATTGGGTGGGTCTGAATCAAATTAGTGGAGCACTATATAAGCTCAGACAGAAGGAGCGAGCTTGCTACAGCCAAGAGGGACACTTTGAAGAATGCCCAGGAGCTGCAGATGAGAGACAGTTTGAAGATGGCTGTTGAAAGCAGACTCTTGCTCCAGAGAAGCTAAGAGAGGAAAAACTCACCAAGAGCAATTGAGAGTGACATTTTGAAGACGAGCTGCGGCCTAGAGAGCAATGTCCTGGGAGAAAGCTATTTTGAAACCAGAACTCTGGAGCAGAAGCCAGCCACGTGCTTTCCCAGCTAGCAGAGGTTTTCTGGAAGCCATTGGCCATCCTCCAGTGAAGGTACCCGATTGCTGATGTGTTACCTTGGGCACTTTATGGCCTTAAGACTGTAATTGTGTAACCAAATAAATCCCCTTTATAAAAGCCAGTCCATTTCTGGTGTTTTGCATTCCAGCAGCATTAGCAAACGAGAACATTCGGTCTCAGTGATGGTATCTTTTCCCACAACATCTGCTGAGCACGTATCACTTCCAGGTGTGTTTTACTACCCCGTGCACATTAACTTATTTGATCCTTAGACCAACTCTATGAGTAGGCACTCAACTCATCTTAATCTTATAGATGAGGATACTGTAGTGCACAGGGTTTAAGGAACTATCACAATGTCACACATCTGTATCAGTCAAGGTTATGGTAGGGAATAGATAAAACATTCACACTGGTTAATTGAGGAGGTTTTAATAAAAGGACAATTTATTAGGTTGAATCATGTAAAATTGACAACATTGTTCCTTTTTGACCTTCAAAAACGGCAATTTTAGATGTTTAAACCTAATACAAATGTAAGGGCAGGTTTTAGGGAACACAACAAAGGCTGGTGGAGTACCCTGGGTTTGGTAACACAAGGAGCTGTTTCCAACACCAGGTCTGAAGAAGTGAAGAGGAGGGAGTGGTTACCAGAACCCAGGGAGAGCTAAATGGAGAGGCCACCTCAGAGGGGGCTTGGCCTCTGGTTGAGCCCACAGCAGTCCTTCAGCGAGGGAGCTGGGGAGTAATTTCCTTAACCTTTTCCTCCATTCCTGTAGTCTCTGCTGGGATCCACACCAGCTGAACCCACCTGGAAGCCAGAAGGCAAGGGAGCCTACCACAGAATTCAGCCTTTTGGAGCGCAGAGCAGACTGGGAAAGGGTGGAGAGTGATCTACAGAGACAAACAGAAGATGTTCATCACAGCTTGTCAGTGATGGAGCTGGGTTCAAACCCAGGCACTCTGGCTCCCAAGCCCGTACTCTGAACCAGCACCTGTCTCTTTGAACTTGGTGGAAAAGGCTGGGTCTACAGAGTCACGGCACCAAAACTGCCTCGTGGGTATTTCCACTGGGCTTCTCAGGCACTTCAGCCTCATCAATGAATTATTCACCCTTTGTATGAATATTTGATCTTTAACAAAAGAGCTGGTTTTAAGAGCTCCTTGGTGGAAAATGGAGCCAGTATGAGCACAGAGCTGCAGCCCACTCTTTGCAGGTCTGGCTCACCTTTGGCAGCTAAATATTTTATAGGCTGGCTAAGGGCCCATGCCATGTTTCATCAATGTTTCAGAGGATAAGGCTGGCTGCCAAGATGATGGTACCTTTCTAAACACTGATCGTATCCAGCTGATTGTAAGCAGTTCACTCAGACTACAAAATACAGACTCTGGGAAGAATTGTGTGAGCCTGGATCTTAGGAGCCCATACTTTGAGGAAACTTTGAGACAAATATCCTGAAACAGAAAGAGGCAGACAGTGACAGAAAGAGATGAGAGCGTTTGCCTCAGCACACACGCCAGTGGGTCTGCCTGGGGCTGGAGGCAGCCCCACGCTCTCTTCTGCTTTGGTGCCTTTGCACTTGATGTTTCCTCTGCCTAGAACATCCTCCACTTTTAAATACATGACCAGCCCTACCCTTTCTTCAAGGGTCACCTCTTCTAGGAAGTCTCCTGTGATTTTTCCTCTCACCCCCAGACAGAGTAAAGCATTCTGGATAATAGGATTGTCACCTCTCGTCTCCCCCGCTGCAGTGAATTGGCCTCTTCTCATGGCCAGATACCATGTCATAATCATCCAGCCTGGTGCCTGGCACATAACAGGTGCTGCATGCGTGTTGGATGAATGAATACATGTGTTGCTAGATCCTACAGTTTCAGAGGATCTATTTGCAGAGGATCAATAGATCCTACTGTTTCAGAGGATCTGTGTTCAGCCTTGGGGGAGGGCTCACTGAAGGACTGTAAGAATTTCCACTGAAAACTGATGCCTGTTTTGTGGGAGCAGCTGGGATTCTGAGTACCTGAAAATGCAAAAAAATTATGCTAGAGATGAGTTCTTTCCTGGAATGCATGTGTGACCCTAGCTCTGTGAGGTCAGTCTATCCCCACCTCTCATCCCAGGGAGCAGCTGGTGGAATCCATCAGCAATAAAAGCCAAGGTCTGAAGCCTTTGGTGTCAGGCAGTGCTGGTTCATGTCTGTAAATGACGTCCCTCTCTTGCCCCAGGTTCCTTGTCCCTACCATGAGGGTAATCATACCGCACCCTCTAGGCTGCTTCAAGTTTTAAATGAGATGGTCTATGCAAACTGCTGGGCATTTTCAGTAATGAATCATGGTCCCTTTTAGGCTGTTTTGCATAAAATCAGCAATGTCCTATGCATGACTCTGCATGGAGAGGGCTCTCTAGAGCGTCATCAGACAACTGAACAGGCTGCTACCTGTTTCTCACACTCCACACAAGGCTTTCTGTTCTCATTGCTCTGCTACAGATGGACACCCCCAGGGCCTTGCCTCTCAAACCAGAGCCCTGAACTTGTTTCCCTCCCTGGACCTCATTTCTACCACTTCAACCCATCGCTCATGTTCCATCCTGAGTTATTTTCCTAGAGCACAGTGCAGGCCAAGCCACTGTCCTGCTTAAAATCCATCAGTGACTCCCCTTCCCAACAGAGTTGACCCCAGGCTCATCGAGACGGCATTCAGTGCCTCTTGCCATCTAGCTCTGATTTTTCTTGCTTTACCCTACTTTCTTCATTCACCCAATTCTAGAGAACTGAATTTCTCTGTTCTCTGCATAATTCTGCCTTTCCCACTTTTGCACCTTTGCTTGTGTTGTTCCTTTCATTTGGGATGCCCTTTCTCCCACCTCGCATCCTTGAATATCCCACATGTTCCAGAGCAATCTGGCCTTCAAGAATCAATTCCATAGAAGCTGGAGCTAGAAGTAATCTTTCCCTCCTCTGACCCTTCAAATTGTTCTGTGTAGCTCTCTATGACTCACACATCACACCACACCTACCACCATCACCAACACCCCCAACCCCCCATCCTTGTCATCGTTGTCATCATTGTGGTTGTCATCATCATCGTATTCCTCTCTACCTTTCACTATTTCTATTCAAGTATGTTTTCTCTGTCACTCTAGGCTGCAAGCACCTTGAAGAAAGGTTAACATCTTTTTGATCTTTTATCCGATTCCAGTGCCCAGCAGAGCACCTATCACAGTATATTCCCAATAAATATGTGCTGAGAGCTTGAACGAGCTAGCTTGTGTGTAACCAATTCAAGACCATCTATCTAGCACAAAATTAGATAGCGTGGAAGATAGTAAAGGGACAAAAGGTGTGGTCCCTGCTCGCCCATGGACCTCACACTTAGGTCTATGAAGTAGAACGTGAACCAGAACCCAACGGGGGTGGCCATGTCTGTCTGGGGAAGCCACTTGCAAATCCCTTTGAGACTGAACTTGCTATTCAGCTGCCAGGAGTGCAGTTAGCTGACAGTATCCAGCCGCAGCACCTTCAGGACCCACCTCAGCTTTCCTTCCCACACCGTGCTCATCCCAGGCAGCCCACGGTCAAGGCCTGGGCACAGGGAAGGCACTCAGGCATCGGCATTTCAGCCACGGGCAGCCTGCTCTGGAGCTCCCTGTTGACTCTGTCTGAGCTGCATAATGGTCTGAGGCTCTCCCTGCCTACACCAGATTCCTCCCCTTTTGTCTTGCACTACACTTCATCCTTATAAACCCTGACACTCTTTGTTGGCCTCAGCACCTGCTTCCCAGAGGACCCAACTGACTTACTATCTTACTCACCACTCTACTCCAGTGCCTCGGCAGGGCCTGGTGTGGAGAAGGGCTCCACAAATTATTATTACTGTTTTTTTTTTTTTTTTGTATATGAAACAACCACTCTTCCTTTTTGTACATTTTTAAAGTTACATCTGGTATGGTGAAAGGAGAAAAGCACCAGAATGAAATCAGTTTGTTAATGCAGTTCTACTTCCATCTTTCACAAGTCACTTAGTGACTTGGGGCCTCTTTCCTGATTTGTAAAATAAGAAAAAATGATAGAGGAAATCTCAGTTCTTCTAACTCTTGCCTTCCCTGGCTGCAGTTTTGGAGCAGGTTCTAACAGTGCTGCGTTGTGTGAACTTATGCACCAACCAGGCTTCAGATGAGAAAGCCAAAGCCACTCTTTCTATTCCAGATATGAAGTCGTTCTTAACGGCATAAAAGAAATTATATTTGGTGCCTCGTCATCCTGCCTGGCTTAGTCATGAGTTTCCCCTTAAGTGACCACCCCAGCTAGCCCTGCCCTGGGCATAACAGCAACTAGTAAGGATGGTAAGAGCTGCCCCTAGCTTATCCGAACTGCCCCTGCCAACGGCCCCTTGCCCTTTCAGGCTGCACAATTTGCTAGCAAGGGCTGTGTCAGCATATGGCTTGGATGATAACAAGCTGCCCTCAGCTTCTCCAAATGGCCTCACTGCTTCTGCTCTTCAAGCCATGTGGTTTGAAACTGCCAATCCCAGTATCCATGGGAAAGCCAAGCCCTTCCTCTCCCCTCTGCATCACAATATAAAGGCAAGACCTTGGGACCCACATGTGCTTCGCCCCTCCCCACCTCCTCGCAGGAGCCCGGGGGAGGTAAGCCCAGTGGGTCCCTCCACCACCCTCATTCTCCCCTGTCCCCCGCTAACAAAACTGCCTTTCATGCATTCTCAGCTGGCTGGCTATCTGTGTTTGTGCCTTATCACCCAAAGAATGTCCACATAACATTGGAAATAGGGTTCAGTATGGTAAATCAGAGCTTCACCAAAGTTGGAAGGGTTGGGATGCAAAGGTCAGGAAAGTGGCCACCAACTGTCCTGGCCTGAGGCACCGATGTGAGTGGTTCCCAGAGAACAGCCAAGCATTGCGGCCAACCTGGCAACCTCAGTCTGACCCAGACAATGATGGTTCTCAAGAGTTTGCTTGAAGCTATCAAGAGTCTCAAGAACTTCACCAACCAGCTCAGTCCGCAGGACCACTGTGATGATTCACAGTAAGCTTGTCTGAAAGAGGCTTGAAGCTCAGGTCTGCTTATACATCTGCCTGCACCTGCCCTGGAGCTTCTTCTCTTCTATCCCCACAAACTCTCACGGAGGACCATGTGGTGAGGGGGATTCTGGGAAATGGAGTTCATTTTCCCCTTGAATCATTTGCCAATTCCCTCCACCCTGTCCTCTTCGCCCCCAGAGACTGCCAGGCTCCATTCCCTCTGCAAGTATTTTTTTGAATAGAAGAGTGAACAGATGCAAAGAGAAGGCGATACTCTGAACAAAGGGCTTCCTACAAGCTCTGACAGGAGCATCCAGCCACACTCCAGTCCCTTTCAGCCAAACTTACTTATGATTCTCTTAGCATGGACAAGGGCTTGTTATATTTATCAGAATTCCCCCCAAATAGAACCAATATGTGTATGTATGTGTGTACGTGTATGTATATGTATATACATATGTATGAGTATGGCTAAGTACATGTGTATGGATATGTATGAGAGAGAGAGACTGATTTTAAAGAATTGGCTCACATGATTGGCTCATGAGTTTGAAATCTGTAGGACAGGCCAGCAGGCTGGAAACTCAGGAACAATTTTGTTTTGCAATCTTGAGGCAGAATTTCTTCTTCCTCTGAAACCTTGGGTTTTGCGTTTAAGGCCTTCAACTGATTGGATGAAGCCCACCCACATATAGAGGGTCATCTTCTTTACTTAAAGTCAATTGATTGTAGATGTTAACTACATCTACAAAAATACCTTTGCAGTGACACCTAGATTGGTGTTTAATTAAATAACTGGGCACTACTCCCAAGTCAAATTGACACATAAGAGCGACATCATACTTGCTAAAGATTTCACAGCCTGGTGGCAACAGGATGGCCCTCCTTTCTCTTGAAATGACAAAGGAGTCTGTGTGGATATTATTTGCAGTGGATGAATTTGATGCCCATTGCCATGTCCCCTCAGTTGTGGGGGGCAGTTCCCTTGCAGGCTGACCATGTCCTACCTGAAGAGCCTGCCTTGTCTTGCCTTCTCTGCCCTAAGTCTTTGCTTTTTGAAGCTGTGGATGCTCATCAGCTCACCAATTCAGTGGCTTGAAAGTGCAGGAAGGTAATATCCCTGGAGCAACCTCCAACGAATGGGGACAGGAGTTGGTGGACAAATACCGCAGACTTGCATCCTTTGGAAGCACAGTCGGGTGGGTTGAGCCTCTGTTTCTCACTTTGGTAACCAAGTCATGAGCACACACCCTCTGGCATTGCCCCCTTTCCTGTCTCATCTGCCTCAGGTCACTTCCCAAGAGACCACCTATAACCAAGTCCTTGTCTCAGTGTCTCCTCTCAGGGGAGCTCAAACTAAGATGGTGCTATGTCCGCATGATGTCTACACTCCTCAAAGGCCCTGCCTTTGTTTCTAAAGAAGAGTCACATGACTCTAATTGCTGCATTTTTCCCTGGCTGGGGAGTCCTAGGGCTGAAGGCACTGTCATGGCACCTTCACATTTTGTCCTTCTGTGCCTTGTCCTTGCTCCTTCACCAACCTAATAGTTCAGGTTCTATAACACTGATGGGGCCATGTCTTTAGTTGGAGAAACTGAGTGATAAATCAGTACATAAGTGTCTTCCCCTTCCTCTCCTTTCCATGGACTGAAGTGGCAAGGATCAGTCGCATTCCCACACAGGAGACGGGCTTGCTTCCGTGGGGCCCAGGAGGTCAGCTAGCCCATGGCCAGCAGCTTTGCCTTCTCTCTGGCATCTCTCTCTTCTGGGGCTGTTAAGCTGGGCCACTGTCGTGGGTGCCCAGGCCAGTTTGGCTGAATGCACTCTCTCTGGCTGCAGTCTCTCTCAGTACTTGCAGTACTGGCTTTTGACCTGAACTGCTGAGGTGAACAAGTTTAGATAACAGAGCTAGCCAACCTCCCAAATGTATTTATGTATTCACCTAAACCCTTTTTGTTTTTCTTCTGGCCATATCCTGCTTTGACTCTTCCCAGCCTTGCTCGCAGCTAAGAGTGACCTTGAGGCTTCATTTTAGGCAATGGAACATGGGCAGATGTGATGCAGTGATAATAGAGATGACTCACACTGGCTCCAAAAGCTGATTGTTAACATTTTCAGGAATTTTTGTGAGCTGGTTGTGAAATTATTGGTCGCTTGAAATCGACTATAGTGGGGCATTTATACCATGAAAGTCCAGAAATGTTACAAATTAGATTTTTTTCTCAGGAAAGCCAAATGTTAACCATTCACCACTGCTTCCTCCAGAACTGTTTATAAAGACCTCCTCTATGCAATCCTTGCTCTTTTCCTTTCTGCCCCTAAACGGAGAGATCCACCAGGATGAAGAGGAAGACAGAAGGAGCCTGGGTCCCTGAATGACCATGTAGAAGTCCTCTTGACCAGGAGAACTTGCTTTAGACTATGACTTGTGTAAGCCATAAAATTTATTGTGCTCAGCCAACAAGAATTTGGTTCTGATCAAAGAACCCACTTCACAGCAAATGAAGTGTGGGAATGGGCACATGCTTTTGGGATTCTCTGGTCTTATCATGTTCCCCCTCATCCTGAAGAAGTTGGATTGATTGAACTGTGTAATAGCCTTCTGAAGACTCACTTACAGTGCCAACCTGGTGGCAATACTTTGCAGGGCTGGGACAGTGTTCCCCAGGAGGCTGCATATGCTCTAAATCAGTGTCCAATCTACAGTGTTGTTTCTTCCGTAGCCAGGATTTATGGGACCAGGAAGCAAGGGATAGAAATGGGAATGGTACCACTCACCATTACCCCTAATGATCCACTAGAAAAAAAATTTGTTTCCTGTCCCTGCAACCTTAAGCTCTGCTGGTCTAGAGGTCTTAATTCCAAAAGGAGGAGTGCTTCCACCAGGAGACACAATAATGATTCCAGTAAACTGGAAGTTAAGACTGCCATCCAGCCACTTAGAGCTCCTCATGCCTCAAAATCATCAGGCAAAGAAGGGGATTACTACATTGCTTGGGGCAACTGATCCTGATTATCAAGGGGAAATAGGACTGCTACTACACAATGGAAGGAAAGAAAAGTTTGCCTGGAATACAGGAGATACCTTAGGGTGTCTTTTAGTACTATCATGCCCTGTGAATAAAGTCAATGGAAAACTGCAACAATCCAATCCAGGTAGGTCTGTAATTGGCCCAGAAACTTCAGAAATGAAGGTTTGGGTCACCTCACCAGGTAAAGAACCACAACCAGCTGAGGTGCTTGCTGAGGCAAAAGGGAAGATGGGATTGGTAGTGGAAGAAGCCAAATATGAGCCATGACCACACAACCAGTTGCAGATATAAGGACTGTAATGGTCATGAGTACTTCTTCCTTGTTTTCTTATGGATATGTTTGTATATATCTGTTTCCTTCCCTCTCTTATCTCCTTATCATATAACATAAGTTTTATTAATTTTATGTCATAGTATTTAAGTTACAGGATATTAAGTATAAGAGTGACTATTTCCCAAGGACTTGCATCCTCTTCCGGGGAAAGGGTTAGCACATTTCCAGTTGTATGCAAGACAACTGGATTATGTTAGGTGAAAGTATGACTACGTTATTGTCTTTATTTAGAGCTTAAGTGTGGTTTCAGAGATGTGTATGGGTGCCAAGTTGACAAGGGGTGGACTGTGATGGTTAATTTCATGTATCAACTTGGCTAGCTTATGGTGTCCAGGTGTCTGGTCAACCAAGCACTGGTGCTATCGTTACTGTGAGGGTAATTCATGGGTTTAAATCATCAGTGAGATAACTGCACCTATGGCTGATTATATCTATAATCAACACAGGAAACTGCCTTCATTGATGAGAGAAGTCTTCTCATCCAATCAGTTGAAGGCCTTAAAGACAGAACTGATGATTTCATCAGAACAGAAAGAATTTCTATATCTACTCCAGACAGCCAGGTTCTCCTGGGAAATTCATCATCACCTTCACTGGGTTTCCAAATTGTGGACTGCTCTATGGAATTTGGACTTGCCAACTGCAATGGTGTCATGAGGCAATTGCTACAATAAATCTCTTAATATTTACATATATCTATACTGTCAGTTCTGTTTCTCTGGATAACCCTGACTAATACGACCCCTCCCCACACCACTGTCATTCCTGATGACCAACAGTAAAAAACACTGTAATGTCTAACAATGGAGAAGATGGAAATAGCTTTCCTTCAGAGGAAGAGGAGCTCCCCAAGTTATTTCCTATTGAAGCTTTGCAAGCATCAATTTTAACATACTGCAATTTTGATTAGCATCTCTCAAGTGCACTGAGAAAGAGCCCGGGCTCCCAACATGAAATAAAGTTCGAGAGGGAGGGAAATGGCATCAAGCAGTCCTAATGCTGCAGTTTGCACGGGCCCTTAGCAGAGGAGCTTGGATGGCTTTGGACACATAGGCAGCTGGATGTTTCTTCTCCTGCCTCCCAGAAGGAGCACTCCTTCTGTGAAAGCCTAATTTATGAGTAGGGAAAAGAAATCAATGCATGTCTGGTGGTTGCACTGGCTTTCTCTTGGGCACTGATTCAAATGAATTGGGCTCAATAAGCATTTACAGAGCATCAACCATGTGGCAGGCGCCATGCTGGGCACTGAGGGCAGCAGAGTGGATTTGGGGTGAGCCCTGCCCAGAAGAATCTCATGGCCTAATGGATATCAGGGTGAGCCCTTAAATCCTGATAAGCCAAGGTGTGCTTTGGTCACCCAGGAGGTGTTTAGAGAGCACCGAGGGGCTCCAAGGAGCTCCAAGGAGGGGAGGTCAGGAAGGTGGGCTGGACCACGTCACAGAGAACCTTGAATGCCAGGCCAAAGACTTGAGGATCGCTGAAGTTTTTGCAACAGGAAAACAACATGATTAGAGTTGGATGCCAAGAGCAGTCTAGGGTGGAGGTGAAGATGGAATGGGTAGACAGAGTCAGGGAGTGGTGAGGCCAGTCCACACCCTGGGTAGCAGGGTGATAATGAGCATGGGCTCCGTGGTCATGGCCCAGATTCAAATCCCAGCACCACCAAGAATTAGCAGTGTGATCTTTGGGTGAGCTTCTTAACCTTCCCGTGCCTCAGTTTCTCTATCTGTAAAATGTGGATAATGGTAGCACCAGTCTCATAAGGTGGCTGCAAGAATCTAATGGGATAATACTCCTGAAAGCACCTGGCACATGTACTTCCTTGGGGATCGATAGTTTTCATGGTGATTACCTCCCAAACACCGATTATGGGAAAAGGCAAACACAGTCACTAACCACTTGAGGCTGCAATCTCTTGGGAGAGGCAGACCAGTAACGCACCTATGAGAAGGGCACTCTTATTTACCTGCATATTAGAGAATGAGGAAACTGAGACACTTGGCCAAGCTTTCAGAGCGAGTAAGGGATGATGGCAGACTTAATCCCAGATTTGGTCTGACCGCAGAGCTCGATTCTCATGGACTGCATAAGCACAGAGGCTGGGGCAACGTATGAGGGGCCCCCAATAAAGAATTGGTGGGGCACAGGGGAGGCTTCCCAAAGAACATGATGTCTAATCTGGGGCCAGAGGGCTATGTGGGTGTAACTGGATCATATTTTATTGATTCTAGTGACTCATTTCCTGATATTATAACAACTCTGAATTTGGGGTGCATCCTACAGTGATGACATACCATAGATAATGGGTAGCATTGTTCTTTTCCAGAATTGTTTTGGCCATTATAGGTCCTTTGAATTTCCGTATAAATTTTAGAAACAGCTTGTCAGTTGGAACAACAACAAAAGGCTGCTGAGATTTTATGGGGATTGCATTGAATGTATACATCAAATTTAGGGATAACTGAAATACTAAAAATATTATGTCTTTCAATCTAGGGACATGGATAGCCTTCCCATTTATTTAGATTGTCTTTAATTTCTCTTAGCACAGATCCAGTTTTCATGTACATGCCTTGCACATATTTCGTTGACTTTATTTTTATTTTATTTTTTGATGCTGTTGCAATTTAATTTCCATTGTTTGTTAGTAGTAAATAGAAATATAATTGATTTTTGTGTATTGACCTTGTGTCTTACAATGTTTCCATACTCACTTATTAGTTCTAGTAATTTTTTTTGTATATTTCTTAGTATAGTCTACATACATGATCATGTTATCTGTAAATAAATATTTAAAAGATATGCATTTTTCTTTCTAAACTGTATGCCTTTTATTTCTTTTCCTTGCCTCATTTCACTAAGTAAGACCTCTAGTGCAATACTGAATGGAAGTAGTTAGAATTGGCATCTTTGCATTGTTCCCAATGTTAGGGGGAAAGTTATTCTGTTTTTCACTATTAAGTATGATTTTAACTCTTTAGATAGCCTTTTAGATATCCTTTAGAATGTTGAGAAAGTTTCTTTCTATTCCTAGTTTGTCAAGTTGTTTTTTTTCTTTTAGTGTGAATGGGTGTTGAATTTTATCAAATGTTTTCCTGCAGCTATTCAGACGATCTTACACTTTGTCTCCTTTATTTTGTTAATATGCTGAACTACATTGATAGATTATCAATTGTTAAGCCAACCTTGCATTTCTGGGATATACCTCACTTCATATTATTCTCTTTATATATTGCTGAATGTGATTTGCTAATTTTAAAAGTTTTGTATCTATGTCTATTAGATACTTTTTTTTTTTTTTAATGTCCTTGTCTGACTTTGATATGGGTAATTTTGGCCTCATATAGTGAGTTGGGAAGTGTTCCTGCCTCCTCTGTTTTCTAAAAGTGTTTGCGTAGTTTTGGTTTTATTTCTTCCTTGAGTGTCTGACAGCATCATTCACCAAAGAAGCCATCAGGCCAGGAGATTTCTTTGTGGGGAGGATTTTAATTTAAAATTTAATTTCTCATGGTTATTTAGGTTTCCTATTTCTTCTTGAGTCAGTTTAGGTAACTTGTGTCTCTCAAGGAGTTTATCCATTTCATTTAAGTTGTCAAATGTATTGACATAATTTTTCATAATATGACCTTACCATTTTTAATGTCTCTAGGATATATAGTGATGGCCACTGTTCATGTCCTGATAGTGGAAATCTGTGTTTTCTCTCCTTTTTTACCTTGCTCAGTGTAGCTAGAGATTTATAATTTTTTTTATCTTTTCACAGAATCAGCTTTTAGCTTCACTGATTTTTCTCTGCTGTTTTTATGTTTCTTATATTATTGATTTCTGCTCTTATCTTTATTATTTCCTTCTTTCTACTTACTTTGGGTTTAATTTGCTCTAGTTTTTATAGCTTCTTAATGTGGAGACTTAGATTATATGAGAGTTTAGATTTTTTATGGAAGTTTATTCTATGTTTTATGACCTAAATGGTAAAGTTATTTTTAACATCGCTTTCCATTTGTTCACTTCTAGCATGTAGAAATTAAATTTATTTATCGTGTATTGAATTTATATCCTGCAATACAGTTAAATTCACTTAGGACTTCCAGTAGTTGTTCTGTAGATTCCATAGTATTTCTATGATCACAATAATATTGCAATATTGCCTGTGAATAAAGACAGTTTTACCTTTTCTGTTCCAATCTTTATAACTTTTATTTCTTTTCATTTCTTTATTGGCTAGGACCTCTGGTGCAATGCTAGAAAGAAGCAGTGAGTGCAGACATCCTCATATTGTTTCCAGTGTTAGGGAAAATCCATTCCATCTTTCACCATGACATATTATACCAGCTTTTGTTTCTTCATAAATCTTCTATTATGTTGAGGAAGTCCCTTCTGTTTGTATTTGATGAGAAGGAGTTTTATGCCTTCTTTTTGATTTAATGTTTTATAGTATTTTATTATACTTCATTGGCTTTTTAAAATCTAAATCTGGTTTTAAAAAGAAAACACTAAAAAAGTTAGTGGTTGCTCTAGGCAATACAATCTGCATCCTTAATATATCACAGTCTACCATGTATTAATACTATACCACTTCACTTGTAATGTATGAGTCTTTCAACAGTATACTTTCATTGAAACCCCCAAGTTATTTATATAATCATTTTCATACATTTATCTTTCTCAGTGTTATAATTCTCACAATGTATTGCTATTAGATTTACTTTAAACAGTTAATTATATTTTAAAGAAATTTTAAAAGGAAAATATATTTTCATGCTTGCCTCATATTTACCATTTCTGGAGCTCTTCATTACTTCTTGTTGATCAGACTCTCCATCTGGTATAATTTTCCTTTAGCCTGAAAACTTCCTTAAACATTTTCTTTTTTTCATCATGCAGTTCTGCTGGTGATGAATACCATCTGGCAGACCAGCATGATTTTTTCCTGGGCTTATTTTTAAGCATTGTTTGGAAGTTAGAATCACCCCACTCCTACGGCGTGGCTTTTCTGGGGCCTCCGCTGAAAGCCTGGTGTATTCATCAAAGTCTCTCCCGGGTGTTCCAGCCCCGTGTGACATCCAGAATCTCCATCCAGCTCACGGGTTCCCAGGGGCTGTTCTCTCTCAGGTCAAGGGAGGCTCATCCTTCTCATGCACAGTTTATTATTTGGCCAAATAGTAAATGTAAAGGGACCCCTGTGCAGATTTTCTCTGGACAGCTCCCTTTACTCCAAACCCTACGCTGCCGATTCCAGCAGCCTCAGCAGCCCCGGGCTCTGCTCTTATGCACTCGGTGAGACCTGGCTGGCCGGGTGTGCCAGTTTGAATGTATCATGTCCTCAAAAACGCCATTATCTTTGATGCAATCTTGTGTGGGCAGACGTATTAGTGTTGATTAGATTGTAATTCTTTGAGTGTTTCCATGGAGATGTGACCCATCTGATTAGATAAATTATCTGATTAGATAGTTTCCATGGAGGTGTGGCCCTGCCCATTCAGCATGGGCCTTGATTAGTTTACTGGAGCACTGTATAAGCTCAGACAGAAGGAGGGAGCTTGATACAGCCAAGAGGGACATTTTGAAGAACACACAGGAGCTGAGAGAGGAGCTGCAGTTTACAGAGACATTTTGGAGATGGCCTTTGAAAGCAGACTTTTGCTCCAGAGAAGCTAAGAGAGGACAAACGCTCCAAGAGTAACCAAGAGTGACATTTTTGAGGAGCTGCAGCCTAGAGACGAACGACCTGGCAGAAAGCCATTTTGAAACCAGAACTTGGAGTAGACGCCACCCATGTGCCTTCCCAGCTAACAGAGGCTTTCCAGACACCATTGGCCATCCTCCAGTGAAGGTACCCAATTGTTGATGTGTTACCTTGGACGCTTTATGGCCTTAAGACTGTAACTGTGTAACCAAATAAACCCCCTTTATAAAAGCTGATCCATTTCTGGTGTTTTGTGAAAAGGCAGCATTAGCAATCTAGAACACCAGGTATCAGTTATGGCATCGTGGCCAGAAGTAGAAGTCCCCACAGATCCTTAACCTTGGTAATTTGTTGTGACGTTTTTTCACTATAAATAAATATTTGCTTCAGTACCTAATCGATTTTTCACATAACATTTTTTTTTTTTTAAATTGAGGTAAAATATACATAAAAATCATTTTAACCATTTTTAAGAGAACAGTTTGGGGGCATTAAGTACATTGATAATGTTATATAACTTTCAACACTATCTATTCCAGAACATTTTCGTCATTCCAAACTGAAACTTAGACCCCTTAAGCAATAACTCCTCATTCTATCCTCCCCACAGCCCTTGGTAACCACTATTTTGCTTTCTGTCTCTATGAATTTGCTTATTTCATTCATAAAATACGCACAATATTTGTCCTCTGTGTCTGGCTTATTTCACTCAACGTGATGTCTTCAAGGGTCATCCACATTATTGCGTGTATCAAGACTTCATTCCTTTTTATGGCTGGATAGTATTTCATTGTATGGAAATGCCACATTTTGTTTATCCATTCACCTGTTGATGGATACTTGGGCTGCCTCCATCTTTCGGCAACTCTGGACAATGCTGGTATGAACATCAGCATGCAAATATCTGTTCATTAATTACATTTTTAATTTTGTAATTTTTTTCTTAAGGAGAGGCCCAAGTTGTAGAAACTTCAGACTGAATCTGCCTCTTATGATTCTCTTGAATGAAAATAAGAGTTCATCACACAGACACAAAAGAAAGCTTCACAGAAACCCAAGGGGAGGAAAGAGGAGCTGCTGGATTCATGAAAACTCAAAACTTGCAAGTGTTAGGAATAGAAACTTCTCCCTATCATGGTCGGTCTGCCACTCTCTGCCTATCACAGCTATTGCTGAGAAACAAGTACAGTCTCCGTGGTATACAACAATAAATACTTATTTCTCATTCACATGTCTTCAGGTTGACAATGGTGGCGCTACCAGGCTGCAGGTCTGTGGACTGGCTTGGAAAACTCTGCTCCTTGTGTTTCATTTTCAGACTTAGGCTGCAGGAGAAGTAGCTACCCAGAACATATTCTCTCATTGTGATGTGTGAAGCTCAAGATGAAAAGACCCAACCACAAAAGCACATTTCAAGCTTCTACCTGCATCATTTTCACTAATTTTTCTTTAGTCAAGGCACATTATATAGTCAAGTCCAAAGTAAAGGGCTGGGAAATGAAACTGCCCATTCTAAGGCTGTGGAATGTGGGGAGAAAGAGGGGGTACATGACACAACTATAGAGGAGTGAAGAACTGGAACCAACAATTCGATCTGCCACACTGTCCACATGTTTCATTTGCTTCTTCTGATCACCTTACTCAAGCCATCAGGCTGTGCATGGTTCCTTATGTTTTCCCAAGCCTTCATAACATCATGGAAGCTCTCTGTACTTCTGACTGAGATCCTCCTTACTGGAGACTCCTACTTACATCTCTTGGAAATTGGATTGGCCTGGCCCATCTTTTTGAAGCAGGCTACATGTACTAAGATTCCTTGACTGTCAATGGAAAGTCTACCCTAGAGTCAATCATCCATCCCTGGACCAGAAAGTGGCTATCTCTGAGCAAAGATGAGTTCAGTGCTGTTTTTCCTGCAGAGTACTATAGGTGAGGCAGCTTCAGATGGAAAGGCAAGTTGTCATGAATGGAGTCATGGCTGACATATCTTGTGCAAGGGAACAATTCTGGGAAATCACAAGAACTTTGGCAGCAGCATTTGTCTTTAAGATTATTCCCCCTTGCTGGATGCATGAGAGGTGGTGGGGGCTGGCAGAGGAGGAAGGACAGTGGTAGAGGCTATATCACAGGAAGGGGTGTATGATGGGTCCTTCTGGGAAGCCTGGGGATAAGGTAATAGATGGGGGCAAAGCGATATTTAAAATATCTACTCACTTGTATGGCATGGGCACTGGTTAATCAGAATGGGATACCAACTGTGGTGGTTTGGAGCTGTATACACCCAGAAAAACATGTTCATAAAGTTAAATCATTGCTGTGGGTATAAACCCATTATAAGTAGAACCTTTTGATGAGGCTAATTCAGTTAAGGTGTGATCCACCTCATTCAGGATGGGTCTTTTTCCTATTACTGGAGTCCTTTACTAACCATGAATAGAGAGTGAGAAAAAATAAAGTCACAAAAGAAACTGAAATCAATGAAACCTGGAAGAGAAGGGAGAAAACAGCAGATGCTACCTTGTGTCTTGCCATGTGGAAGAGAAGCCAAGGATCACAGCAACCGGTCTTCAGGAAGAAAGCATCAGCTTGATGATGTCTTGATTTGGACATTTTCCTGGACTCTAAATGTGAGCAAATAAATTCTCCTTGTTTAAGCCAAACCATTTCATGGTGTTTGCTTTAAGCAGCCTAGGAAACTAAAACAGATGGTGATACCAGGAGAGTGGGGTGCTGTTATTGCAAATACCAAAAATGTGGAAATGGCTCTGGAATTGGGTAAAGGGTAGAGGACAGAAGAACTGTGAGGTGCCTGATAGAAAAGGCCTAGATTGCTTTGAAGAGACTGTTGGTGGAAATGTGGATGCTAAAGGTACTTCCGATGAGGCCTCAGAAGAAAATGATGAATGTGTTATTGGAAATTGGAGGACAGGAGATCCTTGTATTAAAGCAGTAGAGAACTTGGCAAAATTGAGTTGTGATGTCGGAAGGACGACAGAATTTGAAAGTGATGAGCTTGAATTTTTAGCTGAGGAGATTTCCAAGCTAAGTGTGGAGAGCACAGCCTGGTTTCTCCTTGTAGCTTATAGTAAAGTATGAGAGGAAAGGGACAAGTTGAGAACTGAACTCCTGGGCACAAAGAAATCAGAAATTGATGGTTTGGAAAATTCTGAGCTTCCAGAAAGTGAATCCCCAGAGAATAGTGCTCTATATGAGAGTTTAACTGAACATGGATCCAGTCAGACATTTTGGGGCAAGTCAGGATTGCAAGTGCACTTACCCAGAAAGGATCTGTGGAAAGTTCTTTTATCTGATGGTTTGGACCCCTGCGTACTGCATGCAAAACCAACAAGTTTTATTTGCTTGTTTTGCAAGATCTGTTTGAACAGAACCTCTGCTAGCCTGGACTAAAAGGGACAGAAAAAGGACAGATTGAAGGAGAAGCCACTTTAAGGGCAGAACCATGGAAGCTGAGGTCTGGACTGAAGAGATCTCCTCGGGCCAGGAGAGCAGACCCACCCATGTGAGGAAAAGGTGAGTTTGCCCCGGCACGTGGAGAGGGTGGGCCCTCTGTCCCATTGTTCAGGAAGAGTGCTGCCACCCCAGTTTTCTCAGATGCCCTGGTAATTGTGGAGGGCCTGGCCGACATCCTGATGCTTGATGAGGGTGGAGCCTTCACCCCAGTGTTCAGAGAGAGTATGGCCACTGTGCAAGCACCTGGAAGAGCTGGAGCTGCTGATCCATCAGGCTCAGAGGACAAAACATCATTCCACAGATGACTCTTAGACCTTGACATCTAATGGGAGTCTGCACTGCAGGGTTTTGGAATTGTTTGGGACTGGTGATCCCTGTTTTCCTTCCATTTTCTCTCTATGGGAATGGGAATGTTTATCCTATGCCTCTCTCTCCATCGTATATTGGAAGCGGATAACTTGTTCCTTAGGTTTCACAGGTCCCAGACAGAGGGGAATTGTGTCCCAGAACAGACCACACCCAAAACTGATTTTTAAAGACAGTTTTATTCACATACCATACAATCCATCCAAAATGTAAGTTATTTTGATAAGACTTTGTACTAAGCATTGCTTCTGAAATGACTTAAAGCTTTTGGGATGTTGGGATGTAATGAATGTATTGTGCATGGAGAAAGAATATGTCCTTTGGGGGTCCAGAGGGTGGAGTGTGGTGGTTTGGAGCTGTATGTACCCTAGAAAAACATGTTCTTAAAGTTAATCCATTCCTGTGGGTATAAACCCATTGTAAGTAGGACTTTTTGATAAAGCTACTTCAGTTAAGGTGTGGCCCAACTCTTTTAGAATGGGTCTTAATCCTCTTAATGGAGTCCTTTAAAAATGGAATGAGTACAGAGAGAGAAGAAGGAAAGCCATGGAAGCAAGAAGCAGGAATCAACAAAACCCAGGGGAAAAGGGAGAGACCAGCAGACACCACCATGTGCCTTGCCATGCAGCAGAGGAGCCGAGGATCGCCAGCAGCTGGTCTTCAGGAAGAAAGCATCGCCTTGGTGATGCCTGGATTTGAACATTTTCCTGGACTCTAACTGTAAGTGAATAAATTCCCATTGTTTAAGCTGAACCATTTCACGGTATTTGCTTTAAGCAGCCTAGGAAACTAAAACACAACCAATAGAGCAAGTGTCAGCCATAACAGCTATACTTGTGCCGATCAGCTAAAGACCTGTCCTGGAAGGAGGGAAGGAAACTGAGGAGGACCTAAGATGAGTCGTCCACACCATCTTGAGAATTTGGAGGCATAGTTAGAATTATAAAGAAGATTTTCACTTTATGGAGGAACAGTAGATCTTGGTGTGTTCTTATCCATCCTTGGAGAGTCTATTTAGATATCTTGTCTATTTCTCCTCCAAGAGAAAAGTGTTTAGAAAGATGTTTGCATCAAGGTCATATCACCAGTAAGTGGCAGAACCTCCAACTCCTTATACTATCCATAAGAGATCACTGGTTTAGCAAGTGTAAAGTGTCTTGTTGGAAAAAGTGTTTCCTGGGGTTGGCCTCAAAGGAATTGAATAGAGCCCTTTACTCCGGGGTCTTTGGGAAATAGTTTTAAAAACTTCCATTCAGAAAATATCTTCTATGTGTCAGACACTCTGCTCAGCACTGGACATGCATGATTTGTAAATGCTTACCAAACCTTTGCAAGGTGTGCATCCCATTTTACAGATAAGAAAGCTGAGGTGCAGAGAAATGGTGTACCTCAGGAAGGAAAATGCCACCTTTTGTAGCAGAGCTCCAGAACACTATGGTGACCTCTCCCAGTGGCCGTGACTATTCGCTCCGTCTTCTGGAAAAGTAAAAAGGCAGCACAGGGAGCCAATGCACTGGCCTGGGGGTTTAAGGGGGTGGCAGATTCCTGACTGTTACTGATAAGTAGTGATTCTGAGCAGGTCTCCTTCTGCCCCATCGACTCCACAAGGATTCTCCTGAATGGGGGTTTATAGTACATGGCAAGTTTTATCTTCTATAGAGGTTTTTTAAACAGTTTTCCATCCTGCCATATTATTTACAGCACACAGCTTTGTGTTCCTAATAAATATTTTTCTGTTCACTTTCTTGGTGGGTAGAAGACAAAGCTAAAATTTTAAATCATTGACGACGAGCTCTTTGTGCTCACATTTCAGTATGTAGCTACTTCTAAGTCTCTGATGTTTATTTCTGCCGCCATTCTAGGTGAAGCTACACACTCAATTTTGGCAGTAAAAGGATTTTGAAACATCACTGCATCTGACTCCTGTATTCTTATCACCATTCCTTAGTAAAAAAATTAAGTATATATGCTTAATTGCTGTGGTTAACAGTTAATAGAAGAATACATCCCTTAGATCCCAAGATTAAATTACATAAACATGTAATCTATACCACAAAACTGAGAGACCAAGAATTATTAGATTTCATTTTATGAAAAGAAAACAAAAGTTCGAGGTTGATCAAACATCAGACAGTCATTCAGTGGCAGAATTGGAACTTGAACACGTCTGACTCTGAATTCTATCCCTGCTTCTCTACGATGACTTCCTGTTCCTCAAGAAAAGGGGAGATCATTGGTGAGGGGTGGGAGATGGGCTGGGGGCACATGCTAAATGCCCAAATGCCCACAGGCAATAGAATTTTCCATTGACTTTTTTGGAGGAAGGTGTGATACGTTTGTGGAAGAAGGTGTCCAGCTTGGGTGGCCAAGCCAACATCAAATCCAAACTCTCCCTTAAAGCTGCGTTCACAAGACTCTCTGATACTGAGGCAGAGTCTCAGAACTTCGGAACCCAAGTTCTACAGTAGAGTCTTTAGAACTGAAAACAAAGTTACCAGGAAAGAACATGCCAACCTCCGTCAGTTGATGACCTCAGAGGCTGGGACAGTGGGCGCTCAGGAAGCAGGAGGGACGGGTGGGTAGTGATGACTACAGAAGGACAATTAGGTCACAGCCTGTTGCCTGATTTCTCTCTCAAGGATTATAAATACGCGTCTCCTCGGGAGCTGACCAACGGGTCAGGTATGGAGACTAGTGGCAGCTACGGCATCTATTCTAGAATGTACAGCCTTGTGAGAAAGTGGCCTGAAGTTGACCTCTTCTGGGGCTGGAGATCCTCAGAAATTAAGTGATCTGTAGGCATCTCTGCAGCTTTGTGTCCGGTCCACACAGATGGACCAGATCAATTTGTGTCACTAGACTTTCATGGCAGAAGTGATTAAGAAAAGGATTGCAGCTTAAGGATAAGGGAGATTTGGATTTTGCCAGAAATAAGGTGGACTCATGTCCCTCTGCTTGTCCTAACTTGGATCCCTTTGGCTCCAATGAGGCAGATACTAGTAAATAAACTTTGCTGCCCTTTTACTTTAAATTAACAACTTTAAGAAGTACCCAAGTATTACCCTACTGCTTCTTGCCCTCAGCTGGGAGGTGGGTGCTTCAATCGTCAGAACAACTCTGGGCCCTGAGCTGTGCTGTTTTAGGGCAGTGATTAGACGCATCTGACAAGGTGAAAGGCCTGGTTTGGGGGTGAGTCTCTGAGCCTGCAGGCTGCTGTCCCAGGTAGGAGAGGTTTACTTCCCTTGGGGACATCCAATCCTAACTCTTTCATCTCATTCTGGATACATTTCCACATTATACTCCAGTAGAAACAGAAAAAAGTAAACATGTACACTTTCTTAAAAAAAAAAAAAGGCTCAGGAGAAAATTGACAGATACTATATGGTTTCACTTGTGGCTATATGTAGCCCATCTTCTGGGAAAGTCATACACAGATTTTGTGAGGCTTGTTTATAAACAATAGAGAGCACTGAATCTGTTCACTCCATCTGCTTCCCATGAGATGGAAGAATCATTTCATAGAGATGCTGGAGGGTCTTTTGTTCCAAAAGGAGATCTTTCTGGGGGTGACCCGTTATAGGGGCTCTGCCTCTAGGGAGATGGAGGCCACAGGTCTTCTAGAGGAGCTTCTTAGGAAAAGAATCAGGAACTTGGCCTCTGGCTTCTCAATGTGTGGGATTATCACAGCCTGTCTGGTTCCTAAAGCAGCTATTAGGAAAGCACTTTAAGAGCCAACAGGATTGTTTCCATGGAGAACAATGAAACAGAATTCATGCAGCCGTGAATTCAGGTGTGATCGCCACCTTTTTATGGATAAGGCAACCAGGGTGAAAGAGACCAAGTGCTCAGGTGCTCAAGAGCAGCACCACCAAGGCCCTGAGGTCTCGGAATCAGGCTCCTGGCTGGTCATCACAGGCTCCAACCGATCAATTATGCAAATTGGCCTGATCATAAGAAGTCACCTGGGAGGCTAGTTAAAAAGACAGATTCCAGCCAGGTTCCACCTTGGAGCTGCTAATCAGAGAACCCAGGGACAGGTCTGAGCATGTGTGTTTATATTAAACATCCAGATGATTCCTACAATCAATTTGGCTTGGGGAGCGGTGACCTCTCTGAAGCTGTCCTTGAAAGTTCGATGCAAACGATGCCACTGTGGACCACATTAAGGGATCCTGGGGGAGGAAAGGACGATGCTTGGAACTCTTCGAAGAGCAAGGCTGGATGGCTCATCACAGCAACTCCTGACCACGACTTAAATGCCCAGCAGAAGGAGGATGTGGAAATGTGCGATGGCACCTCTCAACAACAGAGCGCCACCCAACCATTGCAATACATCTGGCAACATATGTTTATCGAAATGGAAGAAGACGCCTGATCCTTCCTAATGAAAGAAATATCTGGAGCCATGTTTGTAGCATGACACCATTTTTGTAAATTACAATATTCTACCTACTGTTTTTACGGAGATGTCTGCACGGCTATTTGGAGGTGTCTTTCCACCTAACGAGGAACAAACGTGGGAAGGAATCCACATAGGATAACGGAATACGGGACAGGGAATGAAACAGTGTGCCCAGCCTGAAGACAAAGAAATGTGAATATTTTAAGAAAAATGATTTGACCAAACAGATGTGCAAGCCATCTGGCTGATAATTTAGACATTCAAATATTAACAGTGGTTGTTTCTGGGTGGTGAGATTTGAAGATTATTTTAATTGTGAAAGATTGTTTGTAGGGAATTTTTTTTAATTGGAATCCTTCCTCAACCATGACCACACATGTGTAATTTATTAAAAAAACAGGCAATAAAGGAGTAGGACTAAGTTGCTGTGTCAACCTGCCCACTGCTTTGGTTCTTGGTTTAAGAGCCACCCCCCCAAGTCCCCCCATAGGAGAGATGCTATGTGAGCTGGAGCATCTCTAATCTGAGGGAGCAAGGAGGGGAGGGGTCCCAAGTGCCGTGCCTCTTGGGGTTAGGGGACCACAGCCCTGTAGACAAGGCAGGAGTGGAGCTCGGGAGTCTCTGAAAAGCTATTTGCTCTATTTAGAAATCATGGAAACATGCAATGGGAAAAGGCCTTGTGGTCCAGCCCCCCAAAACCGGAAGCCTTTTATCCCCCTCTATGTAACAATACTTATTGTTAAATATTTGTTTCCACACTGTACCTTTTTTTTTTCACAAAATGAAATTAATTTCCATTTTATAAGCTTTTCCCCAGACCTCTGGACTCCTGAGCTGTGTGGCTTTGGAACTTAATCCCGCCTGAGCCTCAGTTACCTTAGAGATTAAAAAAAAGTTTTAAGGGAAGGGTCTCCATGCTCTGCGCCCATCCCATTCTGTGGGACCCCAAGTCCCCCTTTGCCTCCAAGGATCCAGGTCCCTCACATTGAACTTGAGCCTTTGAAGCATCCTCTCCCCTCCGCTGGACCTCAGGCCCCTTGGGACTCTTTCTTTGGGGGTGCAAATGCCATCCTTTGCCCAAAAGGTGAAGGCAGGGGCAGGGTGACGTTACCAGCAGCAGGCTGTGCCCGGGTCTGGGACCCACCACGTTGCTTCGCGGTCCTGGGGCCTTTGCCTCGTCAACTCACCTTTCCGGGTCTTGTGCTCTGCATCAGTTCAATGAGGTGCATGAATCTACCCAAGGGGATTCAGGGCCAATAAAGGAGACCACAGAGGTCAAAGTGCCAGGCCTCCTGCACAGCCCAACAGGTCCTGGCCACCGTTATGTGGTAATGGCAGCTACCGCCAAGTGGGCACCTCCTACGCGCCAGGCTTGTACTGACAGTTTCGGATGGACCCTTACTCTATCCTCACACCAATCCTCAAAGCAGGTATGCCTTTTACAGGCGAGGACAGTGGAAGCTCATAGCCGATATGCATTGCCCGCGGTCACCCAGCTACTAAGTGGCAGAGATGGGACTCAGAACCAGGTGGCGTCTGGCCACAGGAGGACAAACACTCTGCAGTTCCAAACCACCAGCTACACCACCAGTGGTGTGCTCGGCCCTCAGAGTTGCTTTCCCATGATCGAGGTAAAATGCATCCATTCAGCCACCCTCCCACAGCTATAGCGTGGTCAAGGAGAGGCAGGGTTGGAGGGAATCTCTGTGCCGTGAGATTGAAGCCAGCCAGACAGCTCCAACTCAGCTCCAGCCCACAGCCTGGGTCTTCTAAGCTGCTGAAAACACCAGGACTTAGGGCCAGAAGATCTGATTCTGCTGATTTCTAGCCGTGTGACCCTGGAAAAGTAAAAAATATTGTTAAGCCTGCTCAGTTATCTGTAAAATGAGGATCACCAAGCATATCTCATAGGGCTGTCAGGAGGCTCCCTTAAGAGGGTAGAAATATAAAGCCCTGATGCTACTGTGGTTATTATTGGTCAAAGCCGAGCTTAGGCTCATTTAGATGCCGAAGGTCTGGTGCACTTGCTGCTACTTCCTTCCATGTCCCCACTCGACGGCTCCAGAACCCGGGGGAAGCTAGAGTCTTCCTAGTTGAGTGTTCAGGGTCTCTGCTCAATGAGAACGGAAATAAGACAAGCATGCCACAGCTGTGGGAAAAAGCACCACCGTTTTTGCTTGGAAGTCATTGAATGGGCAGCTTAATTTCCAGGCTGTGGATTAGGACAACCTAGAAAAACCATCTGGGGAGCTTTTCCGAGGATTGGAGAGGCAGTTTTTTCCCCTCCATAAATTTCAAATTAGTATACTTGAAAAATCACTGGGGCTCCCACACTCCAAACAAAACAGTTTCAGTTTAACATTCACATCCAGTTTTTGTGGTTTTCTTTTTCAGATAAAACAAATAATAAGTATAGGCAAAGCAAAGGCACTAAAAAGTTTTCTAAATCCCACCATTTTGGGGAAAAAAATAAGACTGGTAGTTTTTTTTTTCCATTGCACCTTTATTTTTTACTTTTCATTGTTCAAAATTTTCACACAATCTTTCTACGATCAAACAGAACCTGTTCAATAGCTCCCTCCTCCTGACATTCAGTTTTCTTTCATACTAGCCTCCTCTTGTCCCTTGTACTTCCTGTATGATATTCTGCCAGCGTCCAAGGTGTTCCCAGGATTTTTTTTTTTTTTATTGTGGGCAGTTATACAGAGCTGACCCTCAGCAAATGGGCAGGCTTGTGTCCCAACCCGAGTGACCCTTTCCTGCAACCCCCCCCCCCTCCACTTAGTCTCTGCCCCAGCAGCCTCTGACCCTCTCTGGGTGAAGGAATCAGACAGATCAGGGTTTGAGTCCTGACTCCACCATCAGCAGCCACATGATCTTGGGAAGATCCCTGATCTCTCTCAGCCCTCGTTTCTTCTTCCCTGTGGTGGAGGAAGCACTCCTTAGCTCACAGGGTCACTCTGAGGATTCAAGAACTCAAGCTGTGTCAAGAGCCTGGCCCAGTCCTGGGCACACAACGTGCCCTCATTCCACATTAGTGTCTTTCCTTCTGGTGGGGAAGAGAAGATGCCTGATGAATCAGCGTCAGAGCTATGTGCTCAGGGGCATTTGTTTTATTAAAGAGCCTGGTCCCTTAGAAGAGTTCTGGAAGTGACTCTCTAATGGTGGAATTTCAGACATCATAGTGGGGGTGTGGCAGGAGAGATCTGGCAGCAGAGACCTCCTTGGCAGCAATTTGTATCCAATCAGGCAGGCCACTGCCTCTTTCCACCCATGGGTAGGTGGTGCTGGCGGAAGGAATACGGACCCTCTCTTTAAGGCCATGCCACTGTAGCCACACAAGGGTCTGTCTCAGTGGGCCAAGAGAACAAGGCAAATTTGTATTTATTTAACCATCCCTGCCAGAGAGGGAGTAGCTTCATGTGGGTGTAAACCTGGAACTTAAGAACACAACAATCCTCTAGGGCTATCCTAAGCCCTGTTCCAATGCCTTTGAAAAGTCACCTGTCATGAGAGGGGGGTATCCCCATAGCCTGACGGAGCTGAACCACCCAGGGTGAGCTCACAGTGGGGAATTTATAAGTCATTTACACCCCACCTACTTTCAAAAGGACCAGAAGCAGCTCGCTAAGAAAGTAACGGCACCTAATGCTGACTTTCTGCCCTTGTCCCTCCTACCTCTCACGGTGTACATGGCCACGAAACTCAAAATCTGATAAACGAATGGTCACAAGAATGAAACAATAATGCTGCCAGTAAGAAGCTGAATATTCCGTCCTTTAGTTGATCTGCAAATACAACCATGCTCTTCTTTCTCAACAGTCATCCTTTCTTTATTATTTTTTAAGCTGATCTATATCATTCAGCCCTTATACATGCATAATTCTCAGTAGATATGGTGCCTCGAGGTCTGCATGCCCACGACCATTTTAAGCCACTGATATACCAACAAAAAGCCGCCCAACGGACAATCTTAAGTAATGCACCAACCAAGGCAGTGGCCGGTATTATGTGACAACGTCCTTCAGACCAAAGAGAGAGAGAAGGTAAAAGATTCAACATGAGACAAGTGGGAGCAGAATGGCTACACAAGGGAACGGCTGCCGTTGAGGGAGCATAGCGGATAAAACCAAGGAAAGCGCTATGGGTCTTGGAGCGCCTCTCCAAATATTTGGTTCATGCCAAAAAATAGAGCACATTTGTTAAAAATATATATTTATAAACCTTGATATGAACAGATACACACGTCAAGCCAATGGGAAAAAAAAGGAAAAATAAGTTATCTCTCCAGCATCAAATCAACTTTTGATGAATGGGATGCCTGTCAGATGACTGCCCCTGTGGTTTTCATGTAAGCAACAGGTCCGTGAAGTGAAGATGAAATGCCTGACCTAGGAGACACACGGCTGAGCCGCGCCCCCCCTGCTCATCTTGTTGAAGAGGTGACTTCCGTCAGCCATCTGGGATCACGGACTTCGCAGCCATCCGCCCACCCACGGCGTCAAAAGCTGGTCCTCGAGAGTCCTTCCTGGCCCCCGGCCCACGATGTTGAGTTCCTTGTGGTGTGAGCGGGTGTCGCTGGATTCATTGTGCTTTGGGGTCCGTGCCCCACAGAGGGACCGGTTTAGTTTTGTGACCTGTCTTGAAAGTCCGGGGGTGCCGCTGATGGAGCGTGGAGGTCACGTCAGCTTGCCGGCCCAGTGTCCGATCACTGATGTACTGACACACGGGACTCTCATCCTTTGGCCCTCCGGAGTCTTGGAAGGGCATGCGGGGCCATTCACAGAGTGGTGTATATGTAGACAAATATGATCACAATTAGGTTCAGGATGGTCCCGATAATCCCCAGCATCGCCAAGATGCTCTCCTCTTTACTTTCTTTTTCTTGGCCTCCTCTGTCTTCATCATTTCCACTCGTGATTACCATCTTGGTTGCAAATGTCTTTATCTTCCTCCCCAGGCTAACCTGTAATTGGAAAGAGGCAGCACAAAAGATGATCATTTATAAGCATCCTCTCCATAGCCGGTCAAGTCTGCTAGGGCTGGGTGAGTTTAGGCTTGGGGGTGAAAACTACGCATTGATCCAATCTTAGGAGACCTTCCTCTTGGCCATGGAGAAATGGCAGAAACTGAAGCATAATGCACATATGCTCGATTATAAATACACAGATGAAAGTTCACACCTGCTGAATTAGCACTGAAGACGAGCAGAAGCTCCTAGCACACCAGGAACCTTCCCCGCACAGATGAAATGCCCCACACCAGTTGCTATCCTTTCATGGCTATACATCCCACCCCTGGAAAACCAGTATCCTGACTTCTAACACCATACATTAGCTTTGTCTGTTTTTGAATTTTAAGCAAATGGAATCATACCAGGTACATCATCTTTCAAGTTGTACTTCTTCCCCCGATAGTATGCTTGTGTGATTCAACCATGTTGCAGCGTGTACCTGTGGTTCATTCATCCTCATTTTTCAAGTATTCCATTACAGCCATATACCCACAATCCAGGTGTCAATTCTGTTGACAGGCATTTGTGTTGTTTCCAGTTTGAGGCCGTTATAAATCAGGCTGCTATGAACATTCTTGTACATGTCTTCTGGTGAACACATGTATGCGTATTCCAACATCTCATATAAAAATTTTCAACATAAAGCAAAGCTGAAACACTTTTGCAATGAGCACCCAATACCTACCATCTAAATTACACCATGATCATGTTATCCTACTTGCCTTAGCATGTATCCATCCATGCTTCTATCTAGCCATTGATCCATCTTCTTTTTGGTGCATTTCAAAGTAAATTGCAGATATCACTGCGCTTCCCCTTAAATATTGCAGCATGCATACAGTAAATGGAGTACGATATTTGCTTACAGTTTTTTCTTTTGATGAGAAGGTTTGTATGTGTGCCATTTCCTATTGGCTATATATACCCAGGAGAGGGACTGCCAGACATTTGGCCTTGGTAGGTAACGCCAAACAGCTTTCCAGTGTGGCTATACCTGTTTCCTTGTTTGTAAGTGCTGGACTGATCTTTCCCTCTTTTACTTTGGCAACTTGTGTAAAGTCATGAGAAGGCATAAGCATCTTAGAAATCCATGCCCTTCTCTGCCCTGGACAGACATCTATCCAAACACCAGGTTATCTCTTGTTTATCATCTGTCTCCTTAGCCAGACAATGAGCCTGAGAAGGGAAGCTTCTGAGTCCCTAGCTCCAAGTACCAGGCCTAGCATGGAGCAGGAGCTTAGGAAAACCATGCTGAGTGAATGAGCAGATAAAGTGGCAGGATCTGGCATCTCCCAGTCTCTGCAGGGTGGGGAAAATGACACCAAAGTCGGTCTAAAGAGATGTAATGAGTGCTGCTCTTAGAACCAAAGAGCCATCATCACAGTCACTCAAGCAAAGCATGGAGCCTGTCCCGGAGGCTGCTTGGTTTCAAGGCTTTATTTAGCCTCTTCACTGGAGCTAACCCAGAGAGCTCTGACTCAGGAGGAAGCAAAGGAGAATAATAAGGTCCACTTTGTTAACTTCCTGAGCATTCTCTGCAGCAAACCAGGGGCTCAGAGGAGGCCTCTAGCACTCACAATAGAACTGTTTCTATGGTGCCTGGATTTCTCCACACTGGGAGTGGCTGGATTCTCAAGGCAGTCACTGGGGGTTCATAGAAGGGAAGTGGTTGGAGCAGTTTTCTTTGGGAAAGTTTTTCTGACCAGGGTGTGGAGGAGACCAAAGGAGGCTGGGAGATTAGCTGGAAGCCAGAGAAAGAATAAAGACAGGGCGAGGAAAGAAAAACAGAACAAAAAACCCAAAAAAGGCCAGGGCCAGGCAATGTCTGGAAGCTTGCTGGGCAGGTATAAATTCATTCATTCACTCACTCATTCCTTCCAGTCATCAGACTGTGAGGAGTGACTGTCAAGGGCAAAGATATTTCTTTTGATGATGGTTGCACAGCTCTGTGAATATCCTTAAACCACTGAACTGAACACTTATAATGGATGAATTTTATGGTTTGTAAATTATATCTCAATAAAGATGTCAATAAGGAAGACAACATTTGCAATAGTATCTAAGATAGAAAGTACTGAGAAATAAATCTAAATACAATATGCAAAATTGTCACAAAGAAGATTATAAAACCTTACTGAAAGACATAAAAGCAGGCTTATATAAAGAGGAGATGTACCATCTTCATGGAATGGAAGAATCGATATCCTAAAGACGTCAATTCTTCCCAAAGTGGTCTATAGTTTCATTGTAGTTCCAGTCCTACAGGATTTTTGTTGATACTTGACAAACTGATTTTAAATTTTGTATCCAAGTATAAAGCAGTAAGTAAGCCAAGATTCCTATAAAGAAGAATAAGGCAGGGGGGCTTGGTTTACAAGTCATCAAGAATTATCATAAAGCTTTAGTAATTAAGTCTTAGAAAATTAGGCTGTGATAGTTTGAAGCTGTTATGTTCCCCAGAAAAGATCATCACCTAAAGTGGGTGGGACCTTTTGATTAGGTTATTTCAGTTGAGGTCTGCCCCAGTGGGGCTTAATCCTCTTACTGGAATCCTGTATTATTGGGATTGATATGGAGAGAGAGACAGAAAAAATCCACAGAAGCTGAGAGAGAAGGACACACGCAGAAGCTCAAAAAGAAAGCCACAGATGGAGAAGCCAGAAGCTGAAAGCAACGAAACGTGGGAGAGAAGGGGGAGAGCAGCAGACCCGCCATGTGCCTGGCCCTGTGGCAGAGGAGCCCCAGATCGCCAGCAGCCTGTCTTCAGAGTCCAGGTACCGTCCTGATGATGCCTTGATTTGGTAGTTTTTACAGTCTCAGGACTGTAAGTTGTAAGTTAATAAATCTCCATTGTGAAAGCCAACCCATTTCCAATATAATGCATTTCAGCAACTTTAACAAACGAAAGTACGGGCCAATGGAACAGACAGAGCTACACACAAATGGGCACTGAACATCAACAGGAAAACTGGGCTGGAAACATTGTGTATCTATATGGAAAAATATGTGAAAGCTAACCAGTGTCTCACAAATTCCAGGTGGATTATAGACTTAATCGTGAAAAGAAAACCTAAAAATGTTTGAAAGACAATATAAGTGAATATTTTTATGATCTTGGGGTAGAGAAGGATTTCGTAAGACACAAATGCTCAAATCATCAGGAAAAATATTAATAAATTCAATAACATTAAATTTTATACCTTTTTATCAAAATTATCCTAAAAGGTGAAGAGTTAAGCTATGTATTGAAAGATATGTATGTAGATATTGTAGTAGTATCAAATCAGTAAGAAAGTGATAAACATTCAGTAAAAAACTGGGCAAGAACTGTGTACAGGTACTTTTCAAAAGAGTAAATAGCCAAAAAGAAGCTAAACTTTGGTAGTCAGAGAAACATAAGATAACATCAAACAGCCATTAGATGGGCCACAAATAAAAAACAAAATCTGACAAAACCACTGACGAAGGTTGTCAAGCAGCAGGGACTCTCAGACATCAGCTGTAGGGGTATAAATTGGTGCAGTCACTTTGGGAACCAGGGTGTCATCATGTTGTAAAGCTGACAATCGTCACAGCCCGATGACCCAGCCATTCTTCCCTAAGTACCTTCTGTCAATACACCTGCACACACACACCTGGGTACACCACCTGGGTACAGGACAAGCACGCTTATAGACAGCAATGCTCGTATTAGAGAAACACTGGAAACAACACGGCCTGGACCAACTGCTGTATAGCCACAGGCTGGAATAATACACAGTGGTGAAAAGGACAGGAACACCGATACATGCCACAGCATGGACAAATCCCAAATACTATGCCGAGTGAAAGGCACACTGCAGAAGCCCACATATGGATGCCTGCATTCATAAGGCACTCTGAAATATGGAAGACCTAACTGTGTGCTATTTAGGGACACAAATAAGATAGAACTACAAAGAGAAGCAAGACATAAACCTAAAGGCCAGGAGAGTGGTCACCCCTGGGTGGAGAGGGGAAGAGCACGGGATCGAGAAGGGGCCCTCCGGCAACCTCTAGGGAGCTGGGCAGTGGGTCCATGGGTGCTTATTCTTTATACCTTATATTTCATAAATATGCTTTTGTTAGCTAATCCACAATTAATAAATTATTTAATTGATTAATAAAATAACAAAAAATTAGTAACTAGCTAAAAACAACCAGGAAAAAAGAACACCGGGCTTCTAAAGACTTGGCGTACTGAGAGTCACGCTAAATGCCAAAAGATGCCCCGTGTTTGGTAATCAGGAAGGGGGCTACCCTTCTGCAAAGACAGAGCATCCCTCGGCATCCCCCAGTGTGCTCTCCACAGACCATAAAGCTGACGAAGAACGTTCCAGCAAGCCGGTCCTCAGCTGAGCTGCTGCTGATAAACACTTGAGAGTAGTGCGTAGTTTCCCCATGAAGTAGGTCTTGGAAAGTGAATCATTCAGCATAGGAGCGCGGATGCGGTGTGGGTGTGGGGGCTGCAGGGCAGGCTGGGGAGACCTGGGTGGAGAGACAGGGTTCAGCGTGACTCCTGACGCACAGCCAGCTGGGGCTAGGAGGTGCGGATGCTGCTGTCGCTCTGCCAGCCCAGCAGTCATGGCCTCCTTTGATGTTAATATCCCGATTTTCCTTTGGAAAATTAACTTTCCCAACGGATGCTGTCAATCAAGGCGCCCAGGCGTGGCCCTGGAACCCAAGCTAAGCCCAGCAGGGCTCAATCTCTGGAAGCCAACCTTAGGCAGGTGACACTCAGTGGGGCAGCTGTAAACGCTGACTCATGCTGAACGCGGTGCCTAAACCAAAGTCCACTAGCTGCTTTGGCTGGGATGTTGGGAGCCAGCCTCACCCCCGTCCTTTCCAAGGCTCAGTTCAGTGTCTCCTTCTATTCGACAAACTACCCCCTATCCCTCCAAAAATAGTGTGGTTTTGATTAAGTTAGCCAGAACCCATTTATTTGTTTATATATTCTTTGTTTTTGGAAAATGATAAGAAGTGACATAATCAACCATGGTTCAGGCTCAACTGTAATTCCAAATGTTTGTCTTTCTTGAGAACATTTCCATATATATGGGGGTGCAGTGAGGATGTTTCATTCTGATCCTACTTACACACACATGCCTCGGCTGAAGAGCCAGGAACAAATCAAGTGGATGGCACCGGAGCATTAGGGAAGCATCGACTTCTCCTGTGAAAAGAGGCTCAGTGTTCCCAAAATATATAGCAGCACTTGGGGAACCTGAGGCCCTGATCAGCTTCTGACAAATACTTCTCGAGCTCCTATGAGGAGCCGAGCCCTAGGCTAATGGCTCGTGGCCCAGGGAAGGAAAAACATAGATGCCCGGGGAATGGGGTGTCCCAGCCGGCCTGGGAGGGCATGCAAGGAATCCTCCCTAGAAGGGGGATTCTAAGCTGAGGTGTAAAATGCTGGAAAGACGAGCGCAGCCAATGGTGAGCAAGGAAGAGCATCTGACTCTGATTAGGATATTGACAGAACAAAGGAAAAGAGTGTGTGCAGGATGCTGCAGCAAGTGAGATAAAACACGATGTGCAAGGTGGGCCTGGTAAGAGCTGAGGAAGAAGAGGGGAGCAGGGACCCTTGAACACCACGCAAAAGAATTGTGAAGCCTAGTCAGTAGATGCAATGGCTATACAAACGTTCATTTTATATTTATCTTAACTATACACATACATTCTTTATACTCTTTTGAATGTACAAGATAATTCATGATAATTTAAAAAAACCCATTTAACTCATAAAATCAGACCATGGTAAAGAAGAGGTGGTGTCTTGCACTGCGAGATGAGATGTTCTGACCGGGTGGCCTCTGGCTCTGCCCAACATTTCATGGTGAGGTCTTACCGGTGCCTTCAGGAAATCAGCTGGGAGCCTCCGCCCATGTGACAGACACCCTGCACCCCGGCCAGGTCCTCGGTAAGAGCTCTCCAAAGGACAAACTCCTTCCCATGTGCCCCTGCCCAGCCCAGGAGGCCACAGAACAGCCAAGCGCTGTTAGACTGTTAGATGGCTACTCAAGGGAGATGGCGGCCAGGCCACCCTGGGGATGGAACGTGTTCCTGGGAGGTCAAAGAGCCATTTAATAGAGCAAATGTTTGCAAATGCATTTAGTCTGCTCAGCAAAGATTCACGATTATTACTAATAACATTATTATATTTATTATTATAGTCACTGTTGCTATTATTAAACCCAAGATGTGGCTGGATCTAGCTTTGCATGTGAGCTCTCTCTTATTATTTCTCATCAAAACTACCTCTCCAATGACATGTGATAATTAATCATAGTTCCTAAATACTAAGCACCAGGTTATGGGCCAAGCAAGTTATAATCATCCCTTCCTCCCTCCCTCCATCCATCCATCCACCCACCCATCCATTCACTCAATGAATATCTAGTTAGCACCTCCTGTACGCCAAGCCTATATTCTCGAGTATTGGGATATATTGGCAGAAACACAGACAAAAATAAGTGTGTTATTCCCACTTTGCAGGGATTCCCATTTTATAAGCAATTGTGACTCAAAATATTTACCGAACACCTACAATAGTGTCAGGCAGTGTAGGTGCTAGGAATACAGCAGCAAATCAAAGAATTCACTGAAAACCGAGTCAGGATTTGAACTGATGCCAAAGCTCATGCAAGATTCCCTGACCTGAGATTGCACCATCTCCTGCCTGCCCCCCCCCCACACCCCACTCCAGCCCCGGGGCCCCCTGCTGTTCCCTCTACCCCAGCGCATTTGCTCACACCCTCTTCTTGGCTTGGATAATTGCCACTCATCTTTGATGCTCAGCTCAGCTGCCAGCATCTGTGGGACCCCTTCCTGACATCAGGCCTGTGCAGATGGCATCTGGGCATCTCTTGCCCTGCTGTACAGCCAGCTCTTTAGGGGGCCTTCCCCTACTCCACTTGAGCTTAGGAGAGGGGGACCTGTGTCAGAATCGTCTGTGTCCTCTGGTTCTCAGAGCACTGAGTGAATAAGTGAGTGAATGAGTGAGTGAATGAATGAATGGAGCTCAAGTGAACCTGGAGAGGCCCAGCTTTTGGGTTAGGGGAGGGAAAATGATGGGAGAGGCTGGAATGGATGATGGGGACAGTCTGGCTCTGCCCGAGTAGCAGGTCCTCACAGGAAGAAGCAGACAGTGAGGAAGGGCACCTGTGGCGCGGAGGTGCCCATCTTTCCTCGATCACCAAGCAGGGCTTGGCAGAGTGGGCGGGCCGGCCTAGTTAGTGTGTGCCGGGTGGGGGTGGGGGTGCACGGCGGGGAGAGCAGGGGGGTCATTACTTGCTGAGGCTAAGTTGAAGAGACAGTCCCCTCTGCTCCAGCAGCTCCTGGCTTCTTCTGTCTCTCTTCTGCTGTCTACAAATGGCGATATCTCCAAGCGACGTGCTCCGAGCACTGGACTAGGAGTCAGCAGACTGGACCTGCCTCTCTGCTCTGCTCCTAACTCAAGAAACAGCCCAGGCAAATCTCCCTGGCCTCGGTGTGTCCATCTGTATAAGGAGAAAGTGGAGCCAGATGACAATGTTTAGGAGCCCCGGAAGGCTGGCTTACTCTCTTTGGTGAAAAGAAGGGTTACTTCACTGTGTATTAAGTAAAAAAAAAAAAAAAAAAGTTTAAACACTGATATAAAGAGGAAAAACAGTTTCCCATACTAACACTGATAGGTGAATTAATCAGCATTTCCCTGACTTGGATGAGAGCACATTTTTTGGTTGTGGGAATAATTAATTACATGAGCCTAGACTTCCCAGAGGAGCCCTGTGGCAAGGCTGCCTAAACGAAGCAGGGATGACACCCTCACCCTGCAGCCCCCGTGGCGGAGTCGCCCCCACCTGTCTGTGACTCCTGCTGGGGCCACACGCACCCCATTTGCCATTTGGTCCACCCCCAATGGAGCAGCAGGAAGTAGGAGAGCGAGCCTCGGGCTCTAGAGAGCTAGGTTTGGATTCTGACTTGGCTCCCAATGAGAGCAATGTGAGCTTAAACACGTCATTTCCCATCCCTGGTCCTCATCTGTGAAACGAAGGACTCAAACTGGGTGACTGCCAAGGTCCCTTCCGGCTCCATTAGTGAAAAGGAGAAGAAAAAGCCCTGAATCTGAGAAATGTGAGTGCAACTCTGCTGCATACTGATTAGCCCTGTGCCCATGGGCTGGTCTCTTGACCTCTTGGAGCCTCAGCTTCCTGCCTATAAAATGGGGCAAATGGCAGTCCTAAAACCCGTTTCTTCCTCAGGCTGCTGAAGGGTCAAGTGAGGCGACGGAGCAGAGCCTTCGGTGAGCCGCGAGGGAGGCACAAGCACCTGCTCTGCCAGCACCCTAAGGAGACAGATGGGGAGGATGCTTTGCCTGGTAGGACCCGGAAAAAAGCCTCCATTGGAGTAGCAACCACTCCCCCACTCTGCCCCTCATGCCTACAGTTTACTTTCAACAGGAAGCAGATCTTTCCCAACATTTAAAAGCAAAATTTATTGGAGGGAAGTCTGGAAACACTTCACAGAACTGCACAGGCATTTACCTTCGGCCTGGCACCCACTCCTTGGGCTCTATCCTGAAGATAAACCTCCAGCATTGCAAACCACATTGGCACGAGGTTATTCATGCAACATCGTTTGTAAATGCAAAAATATGGGAAACAACCAAAGTGTCCAGACATGGGAGAGTTGAATAGACACACAAACTCTAGTATGTTTATACTAGAATCAAATACAGACATTTTGGATAAGGAGAGCATGATTTCTTACTGTTGGAGAAAGAAGTTATAAATACAAAGGGGAAAAGGCTAAAATGAACCTTGTGCTATTGGACTGGAATTAGAGTCTCAGTATAAACTCGTGGTTTGTTTGTGTGTGTGTGTGTGTGTGTGTGTGTGTGTGTACAGGTAGATGCAGAACTCTCAATGCACGTGTGTGTATTAGTACAGGTCCAGGTAGTTCTTAGCTCTGTCCACTGAGACGGCCTAGAGGCAGTGACACTCCAGATGTCCATATCTTGGTTTCTATGCACCATTCTCCAAGGAAGGGAACCAGAGCTTCCTGAAGAAGTGGTTGATTCCAGGGCAGGGGCAGGGAAAATACAGATGAGCCTTAAACATCTTGTGATGCCAGAAAGGAAGGAAGGGCTCAAGAAAGGACAGAGGCTGGTCGAGAGAACACAGAAGCTAACCTGAAGATGCTCAATGGCTAAACCAGAACCATCTGAGCAAGAAAATAAGTAACAGTAATAGACTATAACTTGGAATAAAATAAAGATCCATGATCCATAACGATATAAATAAATGAGTGCACAAACATGTAACGAAAGAGAAGGAAGAGGTGTTTCTTACTTCCGATTAATAAATGTAGAAGGAAAGAGGGAAATAAAAAACACCACTGTAATAACTATTGCAGATGAAATCCACGGATGGATGCTAAAATTAGTGGGCAAAAAATACGAGGAAAAACAGGACTTTCAAAGTCTCAAAATATTTCCTTCAAGATATTCCTTAGTGACAAAGGAAAGATAACACCTTTACGGTGGAGAAACCTGGCTGACACCACCTTAACCAAGCCATCAAGGTCGGCCTCGCCAGCAGTGAGACGCCCACACCAAGACGGGAGGCCCGGGGAAGGACACAGGCTCGCCTCTGGGGCATCCTTGTCAAAAAAATACACTCCGGTCCAATCAGGAGGAAATGTCATGCGGACCCAAACTGAGGAATATTCTACCAAGTAACCGAAAACTACTCTTCAACAGTGTCCAAGTCATGGAACACAAGACTGAGGAAAGTTACAGACTGCAGGAGACTAAAGAGACGTGACCACTAAATGCAGTGTGTGGTCCCGGATAGAATCCTGGAAAGGAAAAAAGGACATTAGTGGGAGAACTGGTGAACTATGAAAACAGGTCTGTAGTTTAAAGTACCGTACCAGTCTGCGATGTACCCCAGAAAAAGTCATGTTCCTTTAACCCATTCCTGTGGGTGTAGATCTAAAGTGGGTGGGAACTTTTGATTAGATTATTTTAATTGAGATGTGACCCACCTCATTCAAAGTGGGTCTTAATCCTCTTACTGGAGTCCTCTATAAGAGGATAAAACACAGAAAGAAAAAAAACCCCGAGAAGCTGAGAGAAGAAGCCACTAAAGCCAGAAGCTGGAAGCAATGGAACCTGGGAGAGAAGGACTGGCAGACATCGCCATGTGCATGACAGGAGTTGAGTGTTGCTAGTAGCTGGTCTTCAGGGAGAAGGTGACGTCCTGTTGATGCCTTAATTTGGACATTTTCACAGCCTTAGAGTTACAAACTTGTAAGTTAATAAATCCCCATTGTAAAAGCCAACCCATTCCTGATACATTGCACGCCGGCAACTTTAGCAAACCAGAACACAGTGTTAACCTCCTGGGTTTGATATTTGTATTCTGGTTATGTAAGATGTTAACTTTAGGGGAATCTGGGTGAGGGGTAAACAGGAGCCCTCTGTGCTATTTCTCCAACTTTTGTGCAATAAAAATTAAGGAAAAGAGAAGGTAAAGCTTAAGTTCACCCATCAATTATTTCACAAGCACTTATGCTAAACCACAAGGGCCTTTGCTAGGTCCTACTTAAATGTACGGCCCTCAAAAGGGTGGAAATAGAAGCTAGGGAAGCTTGGATTTGAACTGGAGCCCCCAGGTGCCTGGTGGGAGGGGGTGTCGACAGGGGAGGTGAGGGGTCTGGGTCAGTCCTGGGCTGCAGGGAGCCCCAGAGCTGAAGGGAGGTGACAGAACATTCTGTCCAACATCCCCAGCTGGGACTGGCGTCCTGCGGGGCAGAGCTCTAGAGCCTGCAGTCAGAAGCCCCTCCCCTTCCCCATCCATCCCACGGGCCCCGTCACTCTGGTTCCCAGAAGCAACCCCAAGTCCTGGAAGCAGCTGCACCATCTCTTGGGGGCTGAGACTCAAAGGCCCTGGGTTCTGGTCTGCCTCAGACTGTGTGCTTCAGGGCCAACACCCGGCTTTCCCAGCCCATCCCGTGGCCCACTTCTTAGGGCCTGGCCTCTGGCTGAACACAGCCTCTGAGTGCCTGTCTCAGGGGCCTGCCTGACAAGCCTGGGCTTGGGCCATTGGCATTTGTGCCTGTCCCCCTATTGTGGGTTGAACTGTCCCCCCAAAAACTGACATGCTGAATTCCTAAGCCCCAGTTCCTGAGGTGACCTTTATTGGAAACAGGGTCTTTGCGAATGTTATCAAGTTAAAATGAGTTTACACTAGATTAGGGTAAGCCCTAAATCCAACGGCTGGTGTCCTTATAAGAGACATATAAAGGCGAGAGACACAGACAAGAAGACACCAGGTGAAGACAGAGGCAGGGCCCCAGAGGTGTGCTGCCACAAGCCAAGGAGAGCTGGTAACCTCGAGGAGCCAGGGAAGGGCAAGGAACGATCTGCCCCTAGAGCTGTCAGATGCGGCACGGCCCTGATGACTTTAATTTTGGACTACTCATGCCCAGAACTATGAGAGAACACATTTCTGCTGTTTGAACCACCTGGTGTGCAGTGCTCTGTTAGGACAGCCCTAGGGCACTGACACTCTGCTCCCTCCCTGGAAAGAGTATCCTGCTCCCAAGGCCTGTCCTGCTGGCTGCCGCTCCAGGGTCAGGCCTGAGGCCTGCCCAGCCCTCCCTGCCTCGCCCCCTACCTACTCCTGGCCCTCCCACAGTGCATCATCTTCCAGCACTGCCCCCACCACCTGGAGCCTCAGGCACCCGCAAGTCGACTGCTCACCTGGCCTCTTCCTGTCTGCCAACCAGGGTGATCCCAGTTCACCAAAAAGCCAGGCCCCAGCCTATGCCAACCACCTAGGCCGTGTGGCCTTCTCCAGTATCTGGGTAAGGCTTCAGTTCTCTCCTGACAGACCTAGCAGAAGTCCCGTTTCATTTGGGAGAGAATGTTGGGAGAATGGTCAATGCATCAGACCCCGGGGCCTACAAAATCCATGGCCTGGCTGTGGGGGATTACAATGGCCACAGGTCCCCTGGCACTACCTCCCATCAAGCGGCAGGGTCGATGCTCCCTCCCTGTCGCTCTGGGAGGGCTCTGGGCACCTTGGGTGAGACCCTGTGCTGGTTTCTGGGCCCAGCCTTCTGAGAGGGCAGCCTCCACTTCCTTCCCTTGGAACATTCCACCCTGGGGGAAGCCAGCACCACGAAGTGCAGCTACCCCGAGACTATCTGCTGTGATGAGGTCCACATTGGCCATGTGGGGAGGATCGTGGAGGGAGATGTCACAGCCCCCACTGGGCCAGGCGGCCCCGGCCAGGCCCAGAGGGAGCCTTAAGGAGGAGGTTTTTATTCTTCAAGAGGCAGCAAGTGCTTCCAGCAAAGCCTGATAGATAACCAGGCAGGCAGAGGCTCCTGGGGGAGCGGTGGAGATGCCAAGCATCAGTGTTCTCATCTGCAAAGTGGGGGTCATAATTCTCTGGGGAACTGAATGAGGACTGTGTGACCTGGACGGTGGACTGGGCAGGTTCCAAGGTTTTCAACTGTGGAGTCTTTGAATCATAATTCCGAGCTCTTGTGAATCCAGAAGGTCTAGCAGGGCCCTGGGTAGCAAATTTGGTTTTCCCACCTGGCTCTGCTGATGCGCTCATCTCTCACCTCCTACCAGCTGATGATCAGCATGCCACCCGTTTCCACACGTGATCACATTTTGCACACGAGGAGAGTGGGGCTGCGGACAGTAGGGACGTCCACCCCCAGGCCCCACAGCTGCAGGGTGTGACAACCCAGACACCCCAGGTCACGCTCCTCGGTGCCCCACTACATCGTATCTCTTCCTTCTTTCATCTCCAAGCCTCAGTTTCTCTGTCTACAAAATGGAATAATAAACCCAACCTGGTAACTGTCATAGGGGTCTCAGATGGGAACATGCTTGGCAGGCATTTATGAACCACTTACTCCCTCTCTTTCCAACGTTACTTATTGCAGCTCAATGCTGCAAATAAAGGATATTTACTGAAAAAACATATGCTCCCTTTTTTTCCCCAAAGTCCCACAAAGAAAAGGATAATCCCTATTGAGGAAATCCAACTTGAAGTCCCCGATCAGATCAGAAACAGAAGAAACCAAAGCGAGGCCAGGGGCTGGGGGCCCGTCCCTCGCGGCAACGGGGAGGCATCCGCTCCTGCGTCCACCCCCAGGACCCCTGAGAAGGTCCGGGCAGAACATGAAAGCGATGTGGCCAGAAAGTCCCTTTATGAAGGGACTACCACGACTACCTGCAGTTGTGCGTTCCCATTCCTGAATGCCCCCGGGATGTCCCGGGGTTTGCTGAGGGCACAGCCGAGCTGCGGAACTGAGATTTCCTAGCACTCAGTTCTTGCTGAGCAAATGGCCTGGCCGCCTTAGCTGTGGATCAACAGCCTGTATTTCATGAATATTTTTCTACAGAAGGCTGTACCCATCAACATTTCACTTACTCAGGAGCATATGCATTTTAATGTGATTTTTTTCAACACAACCAGACAGCTGGGTGGGTTTTGCCATCAACTTGAGATTCAGAAATCTCATTTCCGCCTATGGATCCCTCTGGCTGGAAATAGCATCGTTGTCAGTGATAACTTTTTGAAGAAACTGCTACTGACGTGCAGAGAAAAGTCAGGCTTACAATTCTGATATGACACTTGTCCAAAAAATGGGGAGGGGGGTTTAAAAAAAGGGAATTTGCCATTAAGTTGCCACTGCAAAAATACACAGGATATGGCCTCTGTCTACCTCTCCAAATTCCTCCTGCTCTCCGCCTCACTCAGTTCTGCTCCATCTACACTGGCACCCTTGATCTCTTTTGAAAACACCATCCCAGGGCCCTTGAACTTGCTGCCCAAACTTTGGCACTGGCTTGCTGCCTCACAGCATCTAGGGTCTGCTCAGAAATCATCTGGGTAGAGGAATCATCTGGGAGAAGTCTTCCTGGCCAGCTGTCTCTAAAGATCCCCTCCTCCTGTTACTCTCCATCCATTCGCCCTCCTTTATTCTCTTCAAAATACTGATGACTACGTGAATGTATATCATTTTTTCACGTGCCCTGTCCACCCTGAATATAAGCCACGTGAAGGCAATCTTGTCCACTGCTGGAGTCCCAGCTCCTAGGGTAATGCCAAGCATATTGCAGAGACTCAATAGCTCTTGAACAAACAACTGTCCGTTTTCCAGAAGAGAAGTCTTGACTCCCTCGGGTTAAGTGATCTGTCCATCATGACACTGCCAGAAGTCAGAGGTGTCAACCCTAGACTTGTCATAAATCCAAGTCCACTGGATTGACTCCTATGCACTAGATTTGCATAATTTGCACTAATCCAAGCAGACTCCCTGCCCTGACATCATTACTGCCAGCGTCTACATGGGGCTGGTGCTGGGGAGACGCCAGGAAAAAGCAGGTGCAGAATCCCACGGCCCTTGACACTCGGTGGGGGGAGAGAACATTTGGGATCTTCCAGAAGAGCATCCATCTAACACTCAGTTCCTTCTCTAATAACTTCACCACATGGTCGTCCAGATGTCTGAGCCTCTGAAGGGCCTGTATGAATCACCACCTCCCAAAGCAGTCCATAAATTATCACTTCCGTCGGCGCTGCTGGTTAGAAAGTTCTTTTGCTGGGCCAGACAACAGGACTTGTTTATTTTTTGGCTCGGCACACACTTTCTGAGGCAATTTCTTGGATCATCTCCTACCCATCTTAAACATTATGTTAGAAAATAAAAGACAGACTCAAAGAATGATTACTGAAAATAAAAAGGAGGTGGGGAAAGCTCTTAAAAATGGGCAAAGAAGACAAAAGGAAAATAAACACACGTCCTCAGTCCCGTCTCACAAGGGCCATACTTTCCTTCCATGAACCCCAGTTTGCCTGTCCATAAAAGGGGGATTTGGATTAGGTGATTTCACCCCTTCTAAAGACATGTTGCTCCCCCCTTTTGCTTTTAATCACAGTCCATCCTCGTTATTCACAGTAATTCTGTTCTGTGAAACCCCCGCAAACTGAGTTAGCGAATCCTGAACTACTGCCCCCGGGGAAATACAGGGTCAGGTTCCTAAGAGCTCTGGTCATGACATTTTTGTCAACGGATCAATACGTAATCTTGTTTTATATGTGCTTCTGTTTAAAGACACTTCATCTAATATATATGTCGTTGATCTGTTAACATTGAACTCACGGTCAACAGCACTATAACTCAAGCCTGAAAAAGTTTATCTCAGACACGTTTCCTCTGTAAGGCACATCACAGCCTGCTTGCAATTGGGAACACGAGAGAGCACTTCAGCCCTGCACTTGGGAGCCATTTTAAACAGCAGACCACCCCTTCCAAAAAAAAGCAAACTCAAAAATGCAAAAAAACGTGGCATTAAATATACGAGTAAAAGGACACTTGTTTACCATATGAAAGCTGAAACAAGAATGAGCTTTGCGTAGTTCAACCTCAGCTGGACACGTGTGTGTTGAGGGACTCAAAGTCTTTTTTTTTTTTTAGGGTGGGGGCAATTATTCAAACTATTTTAATATCAATATAAAAACAAACACAGATACAGAATGGAATGAAACAAAAAGCAAGCATGAATTTTTAAGCTAAAAATTCTTCGACACAATTTTGTCTGCAAATGACTGTGAAAGTGCTACAACTATTGATTTTGGGGTGGCAAGTAAATTTTATCAAATGGGTGAATCGCAATCAAGCAGATAAAGAAACTGTGAATAATGAGACAGAACACATTTGTTCATGTCCATAGTGCTCTGAAATCCAGCACACTTGCCTTCCGAACGACTTGCTCCCAGGATGCCTGGAATCCTCAGTCATCTTGTCACAAAGGATAACCATTAGCCTGGATCAAGCCCTGACCCGTTACCCAACGCTGTGCCAACCACCTGATGTGGTCGGGCTCAGAGGCTGGGCTCAGTCACTGCCTGGCACAGCCCCAGACACGAGGTGGGTGCTGCACCCTCCACCAGGCAGCAAACCCAAACCTCCGAGGGCTGAAGGCTTCTGCTGCCCTCCCTTCCCGCCCACCGGAGCTCCTGCAGTCCGCGAAGCCCTGGGGCCCCTGGTCCCTGCTGAGTCCTCAGCCAAGCCTCACCCTCCTGACTTGTTAACACTCAACTCATCCGTCGAGCACAGCCCGATGCTCCTTCTGCTCCAGGCTGCCTTCATTCCTGGAGCAAAGCAGGTAAGTTCATTCCTCTGCAATCCCACAGCCTGCTAACTGCACCTCACATGCATGGCCTGCATTCTGCCTCAGAGCTTGTTTGTTTACCTGCTCATCTCCCTCTAAGTTGCAAGACCCTTGAGGGCAGGGACTATGTCTTAATTGTTTTTGCATCCTCCTTACCCCTCATCTTTAGCATGGAGTTGTGCTTACTCTAAGATTTCATATACATTTGATGAGGAAATGAAAAAGGAATAAATCGAAGTTCACAGTAAATGCCTTGGTCTCAAATCCTAGGTGATTTGAGGAGCTTCCTGAAGGTGGAGGACTAAGAACTTTCTTTAACTGGTTTTATTATTTCCTCTCTGCAAGTCAGAATATTCTTAAAAAAAAAAATTCTTAGCAGCAGAAGATAAGGATAAAAATGAGCGGGAGTGCCCATGGTTAAAATTATTCCACATATTCCTAATTTTGCACCCTGCCTGGAGTAAAAAACCCCCCTGAACTCTTCCCAATGCAGGTGGGGATTTACTCCTAAGCGAGATGAGGAAACTTTCTGGCACCCAGAAGTCCCTTTATGGGGCACTGCTGCACGGGCAGTTGGTAAGCAGACTAGGGTCCCCATGTAGCCTCTGAAAGTGGGGGTCTCCTACCCTGAGGGGTTGGAAGCTGGGTCCTTACTGGGGAACCTGGGGGTAGGTTTTGTAGGAGTGGATTGGCTGATGAAAAGAAAGCAGCCATCCAGAATGGGGCTGCAAGCCCCTGAGAGCCACAGAACTGGGTAATAGAAAGATGACCACCACACCTCCTGCTGGGGCAGCAAAGACCAGTGGATGGGAAATCTGACACAGTCAGAAGTGAAATGAGAGAAGAGTGGAAGGTGAAGAGCTGCACCTGCAGGGGACCCAGACCTGGCTCTCATGGCTGACCAGCTGCGGGGTCTTGGCAGTGCACCTTTCCCCACCTCCCCATGGGCCCAACTAGTCCCATCTTTCCATGATGGTGGGCTGGACAAGACACCAGACAATCTCTGCAGATTATATCCCATTATTATATTATCCTACATCCCATTACTCACTCATCTAGGTTGAAAAACATATGTGGGAGTAGAAGGGGATCAAAAAGCAAGATGTCTATTGAAACCATCAATTTTGCCAGTGGAAACAACTTTTCCTCCTGTGCAGAGCTGTTGGGCCAACTGCCATCACCTGGTACTGCACAGAGCATGCTGCATGTCGGTGAGGGTATCTGACTACCTTTGGCCCCTCCTGCTACACTCTTGAGAACTGAGAAAAGTATCTTACTCTTTCCTGCATCCATAGCACCCGGTGCAGTGCCTGGCAAACCTTCGGCACTCAATAAATGCTTGCCAGATGGGTGAGTGGGACTCCAGCAGTGCTCTTGAGGAAGGGCTACAGCATCATCTTGGGTGGAGACCGCTGGTGTTCCCCCAAATCTTTTCACCACTTCTTCCCGCACACAACCAGGCTGCATTTTGCATCTCCCTTGAAGTTAGCAGTGGCCACGTGACTGAGGTCTTGCCAAATGAATGCGAGCAAAGCGTCAGGTGCCATTTCCAGGGCAGGGCTTTTGGGAGCATGCAGAGCTGAGCCTCCTTGGGTAAGCCTCTTCTATGACCTCTTTGCCTTTCTTCTGGCCAGATACAGATACCTTGACAACAAGGCCCTAGAGAACGGTGGAGTTGCAAAATGGGGAAGCCTGGGTCCCTGTGTCACTGCGTGGAGGAGAACTGTCCACAACCAGGGACACCCAGGGGAACTATTTACAAGTAAGCAATAAGCATCCATTGCGTTTAAGCCCTTACATTTTGGGGTCATTTGTTATAATAGTTTTGCCTGCCCTAATTCCTATATCATCTTTGCCCTTTTTTAAAAAAGAAAACTGATGATTTGTGAATGGGGAGGGTGGTGGAAAAGCTGAATGTTCTGAAATCTTTCCTTTGGAATTGGTATTTCTAGGGCTCTGAGGATCAAACTGCGTATGGTCCTTCGATTTTCTTATCGACACACCGAGGCCACACTTCTCCCACAATCTATAATTAGCAAGAATAACAGACCTCACATAGTCAGCAAAGTGGGACAAGTTCACAGCCTAAAATCAATCAAGGCTTTCAGAAAACTGGTATTGAGAGCCCACTGTGTATAAAGCACTGGGTTGGACACTCTAAATCTGCTGTTTTTTTCCAAACCTCTATCAGGCCGCATGGTCTGAGAAGCACAAGTACAATTAGAGGCAACAGAATAGAATAACTGATACTGGGACAGTCCCTGGAAACTCCAGTGTGTGTAGACGCCAGTTTTAAGGACACTCAGAGACGTGAAAATACAGGTCAGTCCTTAGAGCTTACTGGGGAGAGGGGTGAGCCATGTGTGAGAAGGAAGTAATGCTGTGTGTTGGGAAGCAGAATTACGTTGGAAGAGAAGTAGATTAGAAATCAAAAGGTTGGGGTTAGAGCACCAGCTGTGTCATTTCTATCTGCATGACCCTGATCAAATGACTCAATCTTTCTCAGCCTGTTTGCTTATTTGCCAAAGAAGAAACTCATGACACCCACCTAGACTTTTCTCAGCCATGGATGACAGGGACATGAGGAAAATGAGCAAGATGAAAAGAAAGATCAAGACAAATGAACACAAAAACTGACCTTAGAGGAAACAGAAATAATTAATGATTAAAGCAAACTAAAAAAAAAAAACAAACAAAAAACAACAAAAAAAAACCCAGGAAAAACCTTTCTAATTAATATTCCAGTATTTAGTATATTCATAGCTATAAGACAAAAATAGATTGTAGGAAAATGGAAAACCAGAGAACAAGAAACTCTTACAAATTAAAAATATTAGTGCCAATTTTTTTTATTTAAAGAAGCAAAAGATGAGCTGGAAAAAGAAGTCAATAAAATCTAGAATATCTAGAACAAATAGTAAAACAGGGCAAAAGATAAGAAAATATAAGAAAAAGGTCGAAGTATAATTGGCCCATTCTGATGGTTTAAGAATAGATGAATAGCTGCCTGGAAATGATGAATTTAAAAATGAATTTTTTTCAATTTTATCAACTATATTAGAATCTCCCAGAGCTAAAAGACAAGGCTTTTCAGACTGAAGACACTGAGTGCCCAGAACATGAATGCATAAAAACCCACCCCAAAGAGTACTGCTATGCAATATCTGAACATTAAGCATGAAGAAAAATCCCTAAAACCTTCCAGGAAAAAAGCGTAGAATATCTACAAAGGAGCTATGATCAGACTTCTCAGTTTTCCATGTTGAAAACTCTCAAATCTTCAAAATTCTGAAGGTAAATTATTTTGAACCTGGAATTCTACTTCCAGTGTGAGGATAAATTAAAGACATTTCAGTTTACTTTCTGTCCTAGTTTGCTAATGCTGCAGAATGCAAAACACCAGAGATGGATAGGCTTTTATAAAATGGGGGTTTATTTCACTACACAGTTACAGTCTTAAGGCCACAAAACGTCCAAGGTAACACATCAGTAATCGGGTACCTTCACTGGAGATGGCCAATGGCGTCCGGAAAACCTCTGTTAGCTGGGAAGGCACATGGCTGGCGTCTGGTTTCAAAATGGCTTTCTCCCGGGATGTTCCTCTCTAGCAAGCTTGCTCCTCTTAAAAACGTCACTCACAGCTGCACTCCGTTCAGTCTCTTTGAGTCAGCATGTTTTATATGGCTCCACTGATCAAGGCCCACCCTGAATGGGTGGGGTCACACCTCCATGGGAGTATCCCACCAAAGTCACCACCCACAGCTGGGTGGGGCACATCTCCATGCAAACAACCTAATCCAAACATTCCAACTTAATCCCCACTATTCTGTCTGCCCCACAAGATTGCATCAAAGAATATGGCTTTTTCTGGGGGACATAATACATTCAAACCGGCACACTTTCCATGTACCTTTTCTTAGGAAGTTGGTTGAGCAATGAGAGGCTTCAACCTAAGAAAGCAGTGAGGGGGGTCCCAGGATGACGGGGGGTGGGGGAGTGGGCAGCAAGCGTGAGGAGCGAGTGTTGGAAGATAGGGTCCTGAGATGGGGTTCTCCAAGATGAAAAGGGGGGAGGGGCTCAACAGAGCAGGTAGTTTACTGGGACTATGAAGAAAGCGAGGATATGATAAAGGCAAATAAAGTATGGGGGGAAGAAAGCAACTAGAAACTCCAGAAAAACAAAATCCTGCAAAATAAAGTCATGATTCAATCATGAAGCAACTAAAATACAAGATTTTAAGCAACTCATGGAGTGTACATAACGAGAATGCACTGGATTTTGCAACGGAGACATTCTGCCTTAATGGTCCTGGGGCTGTGGTGCTGAGCTCTTGAGAAGGAGACATAATCTTGGCATATGATCTAACCCAGTGTTAGACACTTCTGATGTAGCAATAATTATGTAAATGTCAGTATGGTGGCTTGGAGTTACATACCCCAGAAAAACACGCTCTTAAACTTACTCCATTCCTGTAGGGTGAACCCTTTGTAAATAGCACATTTCGATGAATCAGGATGGGTCTTAATCCTATTACTGGAGGCCTTATGAGAAGGCCACAGAGAGAAGGCACGGGGAGCAGCCAGAAGCTGGAAGTCAAGAGACCACAGAAGAAAAGCCAAAGAGGCCACAGGTACAATGCCATGTGACAGAGAAACCAAAGAATTGCTGGCAGGCAACCCCCAAACACCACAGGTTTCTAGGAGAACGCATTGCTTTGAGGACGTCTTGATTTTGGACTTCTCCTCGCCTCAGACCCATGAGCCAATAAATTCCCATTGTATTGTTTTAGCAGCCAGGAAAGTAGAACAGTCACTTACCGGTTTTAGCACTTCGAGTTAAGCTATGGACAGCCCCACTGCATCAACAACTCTAATGTAGAAGGTAGATGATGCCAAAAGCAAGAAGAGAGGTGAGAAAAGAAGAGCACTAATAATCTCACATTACAAACTAAAGAAACAACACTGTGAAAAGATAATGGAGAAAGGCATTTATGGAAGGATTTAAAAGTAACCAACAGAACAACTTGAATAACACCAAGTAAGCCTGGGAAGAGGCGGCACAGGTAGTACCAAAGAACTGAATCTTTTTTCACTTTAGGAAGTCCATGGGGGTAGCCTAAAGGTCCTGCCCAGATTTAAACCCTGCCTCCCACCCCTCCCTGCTGAGTGATCTTGGGCAACCCTCTTAGGGTCTGTAAACCGCAGTTTCCCTGTATGCAGAATGAGGACAGGGTCACGGAGAAGAGTAAATGAGTTTGCAGGTGTAACAAACCCAGGTCAGTGCCTGGCCCAAAGCAAGCACTCAATAATATATCAAGAATTTTGGTATAAGCCTGCCTGTATAATTTGATTTGTTACCGAGTGTGGGTATAAATTTAAGATTTTTAATGTTAAATAAAAAGATATGCCAAGGGAAGGGAGAAGATGGTGGCATAGAGAGGAGTGGAAGCTAGTTAGTCCCCCGGAACAACTAATAAACAACCAGGAACAACTAGTAAATAATCTGGAACAACTTTGGGGGGACAAACATGACTGTCCACTCATCATACACTAACCTGAATTGGGAGGAATGCCTGAGACTGCAGCAAAAATCTGTAAAGTAAAAACTGCGGACTCGAGCTGAGAGCCCCCCTTCCCACGCTGGCATCTCAAACTGCAAAGCCTCACTGTGATAGAGAGCAGCACCCTCCGAGCAAGCGACTATAGCTCAGCCAGATCCAAATGAGGTTTTAATTAACAAGCGTGGACTGCTCAATACAAGCTATGAATCCCCAACAAGCAGACAGAGGCTTTTGGTGATGACTGACCTTGGAGAGCTGCAGGACTTCTCTGGGAGGGAGGGGGGACCCAGAGGACCAGGTGCTATCTCTGGCCGACAGGTGATACTGAGGGTGGCCATGGACTGGCCCTGAAGGGGGCTTTCTGTCCCTTTTTCGGCTTAGTGGAGAAAGCCTCAGCCATTTTCAGTTCCCAGTGCTCTGACCCAGACAAGGGTGGAGATAGCACAGGCAGAGAGACTATTCAAAAGCAAATGATAGCTCGGGCAGGGGGTGTATCTTCCCTAAGAGGAAAGAGGTGGGGCCCAGCTCTATTACCCGCCTTCCATTCAGAAACAGACCCTAGAGCCTGCGGGAAAACAGCCAGGGGCCACACCTCCTTACACCAGTCTGGAGCTACAGGCTGACAGGCACCACCTGCTGGGCAGAAAAGCACAGTGACTTGAGGCCTCACAGGGTGTATCAATCTTCTAAGACACACTCAGGGAAACCAGATGCTATTCCCTCCTTCCAAGACCTGAGCCTGTTCTGGTCTGGGAAGACCTGTTTGGGGTAACCAAGCAAACCAGGTGCCTACACAACAGAAAACTACAACCTACCCTAAGAAAAACAAAGTTATGGCCCAGTCAAAGGAACAAACTTACACTTCAACTGAGATACAGGAATTGAAACAACTAATGGTAAATCAATTCAAAAAGTTTAGGGAAGAAGTGGCAAAGGAGATGAAGCATATAATGAAAACACTGGGCGTACATAAGGTAGAAATCAAAACTTTAAAAAAACAACTCGCAGAATCTATGGAAATGAAAGGCACAACACAAGAGATTAAAGACACAATGGAGACATACAAAAACAGATCTCAAGAGGCAGAAGAAAACACTCAGGAACTGGAGAACAAGGCACCTGAAAGCCTACACACAAAAGAACAGACAGAGAAAAGAATGGAAAATATGAGCAACAGCTTCAGGAACTTACGGACAAAATGAAATGCAGGAATGTACATGTCATGGATGTCCCAGAAGGAGAAGAGAAGGGAAAAGGGGCAGAAGCAATAATAGAGGAAATAATCAATGAAAATTTCCCATCTCTTATGAAAGGCATAAAATTACAGATCCAATAAGTGCAATGTACCCCAAACAGAATAGATCTGAATAGGCCTACGCCAAGACACTTAATAATCACATTATCAAATGTCAAAGACAAAGAGAATCCTGAAAGCAGCAAAAGAAAAGCAATCCATCACACACAAAGGAAGCTTGATAAGACTATGTGTGGATTTCTCAACAGAAACCATGGAGGCAAGAAGGAAGTGGGGTAATATATTTAAGATACTGAAAGAGAAAAACCACCAATCAAGAATCCTATATCCGGCAAAACTGTCCTTCAAATATGAGGGAGAGCTTAAAATATTCTCAGACAAACAGACAATGACAGAGTTTGTGAACAAGATACCTGCTCTACAGGAAACACTAAAAGGAGCACTGCAGACAGAAAGGAAAAGACAGGAGTGAGAGGTTTGGAACACAATTTTGGGAGATAGTAATACAGCAATGTAAGTATACTGAACAAAGATGACTGTAAGTATGGGTGAAAGAAGAAGGTTAGGACCATGTGGGACACCAGAACAAAAGATGAAAGATAAAGACTGGGACTGTATAACTCAGTGAAACCTAGGGTGCTCAATGATTGTGATAGAAGATACAAATATGTTTTTACATGAGGTAGAACAAATGAATGTCAACATTGCAAGGTGTTAAAAATAGGGTGGGGTTGGGGGGAAAATAGAATCAATGCAAAAATACAGACTATAATTAACAGAAACAGTGTATTATGCTTCTTTTAATATAACAAAGCCAATATACCAAAGCTAAATGCATATATATGGGGGTGGGCAGAACATAGGGGAAGGGTGTAGGACTCTTGGCATTGGTGATGTTGTCTAACTGTTTATTCTACTTTAGTTTAATGCTGTCTTTCCTTTTGTTGCTTCCTAGCTTCATGTTTTGTTTTGTTTTGTTTTTCTCTCTCTCTTTCTTCTTTTTCTTTTGTCTCTCTACCTTCTTTGACTCTTCCTCCTTTGTGGAAGAAATGGACATGCCCTTATATAGATAGTGGTGATGGTGCTAAATACATAAATACGTGACTATACAAGGAACCATTGATTGTTTACTTAGGATGGAATGTATGGTGTGTGAACAAAACCGTCTTTAAAAAAAAATGGGTTGATGAATGCGGGACACTGATTACATGCTTCAACTTGGCGGGCCTGGGCTGGGGGACCTGATCAGCCCCTGGGGAGGGTGGTGGGCACGGGCGACAGCGCCCTCCGCAGCCCCCCGGGCCTGGGAAAGTGAGGCCGGAGGCAGGCCCCATTTCCTCACCCAAAATACCACTGTTAGGGAAGGCTTGCCGGAGAGAACCGCCTTTTCCCCACCCCCTTATCTTGCCCGGACACTCCCCGTTGCCAGTGCAACTCCCATCACCACCAGTGCGCATACATTGTTGCCAGACACCGTTACCGGAGCAACTCTCGCCCCTTTTCAATCAACCTCCGCGCCCTCTCAGAACCAATCCAAGCCTTTAACCTCTACAGCTACCCCGCCCTCTAAACACCTGATATAAGCTTGTACTCTCCCCTAATAAACTCTCTTGGTTTCTTCACCCTAAAAAAAAACGTGTCCCGCCTGTTCCTTTCTCGCCGCCCTCCATACTTTGCACGCCACCCCGCCGGGGACCTGGCCAAGTCCCCCGCCTCACCCTCGCCTCCGGGAAAGAGCCCCCGCCGCCGGTACCCTCCAAGCAATCCTGAGAACCTAGAATTTAGCAACCGGCCGCCACCCCCCCCCCCCAGACAAATCAACTGCGACCGCAGATGAAGAAATCCTGAGGGCACTATATTGAGTTAAATAAGACAGACATATAAGGACAAATATTGCAGGGTCTCACTGATATGAACTAATTATAATATGTAAACTCATAGACATGAAATACAAGTTACCAGGATACAGAATGAGGCTAAAGAATGGGGAGCAGTTGCTTATTATGAGCAGAATGTTCAACTAGGGTGAACTTAAATGTTTAGAAATGGACAGAGGTGATGGTAGCATGTTGTGAGAATAACTAAAAGTGCTGAATGGTGTGTGAATGTGGTGGAAAGGGTAAGCTCAGAGTCACATATGTCACCAGAAGGAAGGCTGGAGGTTAAAAGATGGGAATGTATAAAACAGTGAATCTTGTTGGGGACAATGTCCGTGATTAACTGTCCAAGTATTAGAAATCTCTCTCACGAACTAGAACAAATGTATGTCACTATAACTAGAATAATAGAGGGGCCTATAGGAAAAAAACATACCTATTGCAAACTATATACTACAGTTAGTATTTTAACATTCTTTCATCAGCAGTAACAAATGGACTATATCAAAACTATGAATCAATAATGGAGGGGGGGTGGTTAGGGGTATGGGAGGATTTGAGTTTCCTTTTTTTGTGTGTCTTTATTTCTTTTCTGGAGTAATGAAAATGTTCTAAAAATTGAAAAAAAAATTAATTGTGGTGATGGATGCACAGCTGTATGATGGTACCATGGGCAACTGATTGTGCACTTTGGATCTTTGGATAATTCTATGGTATGTGAACAATCTCAATTAAAAAAAAAAAAAGATACACCAAGCCAGGCTATTTGAAGGAACAGATGCCAAACTGAACTAGAAGCAGGGCATAAACTGTAAGGTGTTATTTTAGAGATCACTAAGCAGGGCAAGGCAGCCTGTGCTGGGAGTAATGAATGGCCCAGAAAACACAGGAGGGAGGGTGTCTGTGACGGTGATGGCTTCGCAGGCAGAGGGCTGGGAAGGAGAGTTGGCCCTGTGCATTCCCAGGCTGTTTGCAAACTGTGGAGTTCTCTGCTGCAGCATACTATGGACAACAAAGGTGTTGTCTTTGCAAACAGAAAGTAAGTCTACGCACCTTTGGGGGAGCCTGGGCACATCTCAAAAAAAATTCTTCTTGCAAGTGAGATTCAACCTGTACTCTACTGATGACATTTTTATTTGCAGTCAGGCAAATTCTGCAGAAGCTTTCTACTTCCGCTTCACCCAAAGAGAAATAAGTGAGGTTCAGAACTGCCTCCAGAGTACCAGAGAGCATGGCGCAGCCCCTGGCCTGCCCCGGCCCCTGCCTGGAAGTTCCAAGATTTATTCAAAGCCAAACAGGACAGAAGTGCCTAGTACCAGGAAGTGGGGCTGGAATGCATCTTGTCACTGCAGATCCAGTCCCAGGGGCCCCGAGGGGGGCTCACACACCTCCTCTCCTTAGCTGCATCAGCCTGGTCTGCGGGATACTGATTACGTGCTTCGACTTGGCGGGCCTGGGCTGGGGGACCTGATCAGCCCCTGGGGAGGGTGGTGGGCACGGGCGACAGCGCCCTCCACAGCCCCCCAGGCCTGGGAAAGTGAGGCCGGAGGCAGGCCCCATTTCCTCACCCAAAATACCACCGTTAGGGGAGGCTTGCCGGAGGGAACCGCCTTTTCCCCACCCCCTTATCTTGCCCGCACACCCCCCGTTGCCAGAGCAACTCCCGCCACCACCAGTGCGCATACACTGTTGCCAGACACCGTTGCCAGAGCAACTCCCGCCCCTTTTCAAACAACCTCCGCGCCCTCTTAGAACCAATTCTAACCTCCGCACCCTCTCAGAACCAATCCTAGCCTTTATCCCCTCAGCATTGGCTTGTAACAACCCCCGCCCTCTATGCCAGCCTATATAACCTGTGCTCACCCCTAATAAACGCTCTTGGCTTTACCCTCCTGAAAAAAGCGTCCTGCCTGTTCCTTTCTCGCCGCCCTCCATACCTTGCACGCCACCGCCGGGGACCTGGCCAAGTCCCCCGCCTCGCCCTCGCCTCCGGGAAAGAGCCCCCGCCGCCGGTACCCTCCAAGCAACGCCGAGAGCCGAGGGTTCAGCAACCGGCCGCCATCCCCCCAGACGATTTAACTGCGACCGCACTGGTCCATCTTCCTGGGCTTCTGCTTCCGTTTCCCTTTCAAGACTGAATGCGAAGGCTCTGACACTCTGCCCAGGTTACTTCAGTGCCCTCCTATGAAACTGGACTCCATGCCCCATTTCTCTTGCTGTTGGCCACGGAATTATTCAAACTGGCTTGGGAAACAGGCTGGGCAGTGCAGTGGGAACCACGTGGGGTTGGAGACAGGGGGAAGACAGGGTTTGGATGCGATTTCTGCTACTTGCTGGCAGCGCGACCATGGGAAAGTTTCTTTACCTCCTGAGCTTCAGTTTTTCTCATTGACTCATTATTTACTTCCATATTTTGCCAAGCACCTACATGGGCCTAGTATCGGGTGCTGGGATTCAGCGGGTACATAAGGCATGTTACATGCCTGCAAGGAACATACCAAGTCAAAGGCCACTTGGTGGTGGCTGCCACGACAGGCAGGTACCATGTGCTGGGGGAGCCCAAAGAGGCAGGTGCACCACTTGCAGAGGGAGGGGCTGAGGTCAGGGCGAAAGTCATACCTGAGAAGATGGAACCTGAGCTAAAATCAGAAGGACAAGCAGAAGCAGGAAGGTGTCCCAGCCATGGAGCAGTGTGTACAAGGGCTCAAAGGAAGGAAAAAGGAACCTAAAAGAAGTTCCAAGACCTGGGGCACGAAGTGGTGGTGGTGATGTAAGATGCTAGAAGAGTGTGCCAGGAAGATCACAGAGGCTCTGTGCGCCCCTGACAGCACTTGTCAGGGTTTTAAATCATTGGTAAAATGTGGATGATAATGCCCATCTTGTAGAAATGTTGTGAGGTTTTGTAAACCAAGACCTGGAGGGGGCTGAGTCCTGGGATCTGGCGTGATCAGGTATCAGGAACTCCCTTGCAAAGCACCAGTTGACTGGAAGTATTGGCTACCTTGAGCATCCACATCCCCTGAAAAAACACACACACACACACACACACACACACACACACACAGCGTGTACTTCGCTGGAACTAAGCCCTTTGGATCCTGAGCTCGGATGTGGCCTCAGCACCTCCCTTACTGAATCAAACCTGCAAACAAATCAGTCTCTCCAGCCCCCACGGCCCAGCTTCCTGCCCCTCCCCTGCCAAGTACCAGCCTGGCCTGCTTAGAGCTCCCGTGGGCTAAGACACAGATGCTGCTCCTCCTGCCTGCTCTGCCCTTTTTCACCTGGTGAACTCCTTCTCCTCCTTCCAGACACCACTCAGATGGCCCCTCCTCCAAGAAGCCTTCTTTGATCCACCCTCTAGTTTTGAGGCCCGTTCTGAGCTCCCTCCACCCCGTGCTTCCTCGCGGACACATCACCACCTTCTAGAGCGCCGCTCTCTGGCCTGACTCCCAGCCAGGCGCCAGGTTAGAGCCTGCCTCGCCCGTCGCTGGCCCTCGGCTCCCCACGGCATTGGCCGAGAGGGGACACCCACGCAGATCCCACGTCGGCACGGATGTGTTTGTGGATTTCAAGAGAAATCCGCCTCTGAACGAGGATATTTTATTTAAGTCCCTGGGTCCACACGTCATCCTACACTGCAATGGCATGTGTAACTCTGATGTACATCATCCTAGTCCCATCTGAGTTTGCCGAGGGGCTGGCAGGCTCTTCCTTCCAGATCTCTCAAAGCTCCGCAGTGGTGCAAAGAGAAGCAGGTCAACCTGTGGGAGGCCCGCTCTTCCAAACACAGCCATGGGGATTTTTCTCTTTAATGTGAAAACCTGTCACAATCTCTAGACCCACAGCTCAGGACTTGCAGAAGTTCTCCTTCCTCAGTCAACTGGAAAGAGTTTATGCCAAGAAAGAAAAAAAAAATTGTTTCCAAGAGCATGCCTGCTGGCAGAGGCTCCCCAAATCTTGGTTCTCTCCCAGGTCTCCCCCTGTGATTCTCAGGAAGCTGGAGTGAATCCCCCCCACCCCCACCCTCCTGCAGTGAGTGTAGCTGCCCTGGGTTAAGGTTGGGGAGGGAGAGGGTGTCCCCCAAAGTGCACCCCGAGACCATGGCCTTGCTAATTTGCCTCATTCATTTCAGGCGCCTCAACCCCTTACATAGATATGGGCAGAGCATGCAGTCAACCAAAGCAGTTTAACACGAATTGCACTGCCTTTTCCCCAAGGAAAGGAATTTCTGACAAAATGGAGTTTGTTTCACCAAATGGAGGCTGAGACCCAGGAGATGAGTTTTTTCTTCCCAAACAGTTCTCAACATCCCGCTGGGCCTTTGAATAGCACGTCTCGTGCTCGAGGCCACTGGCCCAGGTCAGGAGGGCCAGAGCGCCCGCTGCCCCCTTCCTCAGCCTGCAATCTGCCGGATTCACTGAGCAGAGTCACCTCAACCACAGAAAGCTGTCCACCAAAGTGTGCCAAAATCAGCTTGCTACTTTGAATCAATAGTCACTTCTCTTTCTCAACCTGTCAGGTGCTGTGCTGGGTCCCCACAGGCACCTTCTCTGCAAGCAGCCTCCTCTCTGCAAGGTGCACCCAACTCTGCAAGGAGCTTCCTCTCTGCAGGGTGCACCTTCTCTGCAAGGAGCCTCCTCTCTGCAAGGTGCACCCTCTCTGCAAGGAGCCTCCTCCCTGCAAGGTGCACCCTCTCTGCAAGATGCACCCTCTCTGTAAGGTGCACTCCTCTGCAAGGTGCACCCTCTCTGCAAGGAACCTCCCCTCTTGCAAGAAGCCTTCTCTCTGCAAGGTGAGCCTCGAGTTTTTGCAAAGGACCAAACTGAGACACAGCGGGGCAAGATGTGTGCCCAAGCGGTGGGGCCACGATTCATACCTGGATTCAGAATCTCCACCCTGGGTGCAGCCTCCACATTTTTCATGTCTTCCCAGAACAGCCTATCCTGACACGCAGCTGGGACTGAGAGCTCCAGCATAGAGCACGCTGCCTCAGGAGCAGCTTTTGTCTTCTCTTCCTACCTGAGCCCCTGCCATGCCCCCAGCACTCTGCTGGCCACAGGGGTGGGGTGGGGGGAATCCTTGGTCCCTCAAAAGCCGCCCTGCCCTCAGGAATCAGGGGGTGAGGACAGATCTGACCCTCAGAGCTGTAGGAAGTTGGCCGAAGATGGCCCCTTCCCAATCTCCTTCAGATGCCACTTTGTGGCAAACGTTTTCTTAACGGGCAGACAGCAAATAATTCCAGCTTTGTCAACCCCATTCCCCACTTGGGTTGCTCCAGGCCCGTCTTCTAAAACGTTGAAACCCCATCCTCCAAAGTCTGCCCGTCCCAGGTGGCCCCTTTGCTACTAAGAAGAATGAATCATCTTATCCAGGTGGCCTGGCTGCCTCCTGCCCCTTCCTCTGTGCCTCCTCTCCCTCCCTGGGGTCTCCTCTGGTGGAAGCTTTTTCCCACCCCATGGCTTCAACGCTCGCCTCTACGTGGAGGCCCTTCCCTGGGCAGCCTCTCTCCCGGCCTGCAGACTCGTGCTCCAGACCATATTTGCTGAGGACATGACAGGTCTAGAACACAACTCATCTCCACACCTCCGTTTGTGAAGGCAACATGCTTTTACAAGGGCCACCACCTTGGGCGACATCAGCAGTCCATCCGTCCCTGCAGCTGGGCAGCCCTGACTGAGCCGGCCACGTCCTCCTTCAGCGCCTCTCGGTTTCTAACAAGGCTGCCATTCATCAAATGTTCGCCTCCTTTATCTCATGGAATCCCCCAGCAGCCCTGCAGGGTGCTCAGTGAGTGAAGAGACGCCCCCAGGTGTGCGAGCTGTGGGCAGCAGCTCGAGGGAGGCCGGGCGATGGCACAATCTGCAAAATGGGGCGGCTCCCAGGCATCTGAGACTGTGCTGGAGGGACAGTAGCGACGGCCAAGGCGCCCCTGCCCTCCAGATGCTTGCGATCCGGGTGGGGGTGGAGACCAACGGGACCAGCTCGAATGCCCAAGGTCCACGCCCCCTCCCCAAACACAGCTGCCCCTTGGCCATCCTGAACGCAGACAGCTGCCCTGGTCCAGAACACACAGACATGCCCAAGTCGCTGCTACACACCGTGTCCAGCTACTTGGCAGGGCCCCAAACGAGATGCCGAAGTGGCCCAACCTGTCCCCATGGAGCTCCAGGCTGGAGCAGATGGCTTCATACCCAGCCTGGCAGAGGGCACGGGGCCCACTGGGGGCATGCGCTGAGTCTTCCTAACAGGGGATGGTGAGACCCCCACGGGTGGGACAGTGCTGACTGCTCACAGAACCTTCTGGCTGAGGCATGGTCCACCTGGGGTGCCTCTGCACAAAGAGGACCCACAGGTGCTGGTAGACCTCGAGTGCCTGAAAAAGTGCAGGTTCTCAGCCAGTATTTGTCAACAGGGAGTGAAGGATGGAAACAGCCCACCTGCAGGTGCAGTGCAGAAAAAAGGGATGGGAAAGCGGCATGAGGTCGTCAGTGGATCAGACTTGGGGGCAGAGGATCCCCGGTTCCCATCCTGGCTCACCTGGGAGAAGTGGGTGACTCTGGGCACATCCTCATCTGTTGTTTCCAGACGTTTAGCCCTGCCCACCTACCCCACAGAGTGGCTGCGTTAGACTGTGCCCAAGAAGGGGCTTGGAGAACAAAAGTCATCGTGTAACTTCCGGGAACCCTTGAGGCAGGAAGGCAGTAGCTATTCTAAAAGCAAGTGTTTTCTCCAAGAATCAACATTGAATGTAGGGGTCACCCTCACGTCCCCCTCAACCCACGTCTGCAGAGACGGGTAACAAGCGGGGTTCCCTAGAGCCCCTCAAGGTCCCCAGGGGAGCTTAGACCTTGGTGGCAGCTTCCAAATAGAGCCGCATTTTCGGAATCAGTCAATTTAAGTGGATGTGCATACACCGAACACTTCCTCTGTTTTCAAGTGTTTGCCAGCACAGATTTCTAATTTGAAAATGTTGGTTCAACCTCCATGTTGCCAACTGAGCTGTTTTCCTAAATCACAGACCGGGTCTTGGCGCTCCTCGGCATCCCAACCATGCTGGCTCCTGACCGCAGTCCCCGGGTGAAGTCAGCCAGGCTGCTCCCTGCACACCCTCCCCATCTTCCAGCCCCCCTCAGCAGCCCACGCTCAGGCTCCTGCAGCTGCTGGGCCACTGCCTGGAACTCGCATCCCCCCAGACCCCATCCAGGCCTCTGTGACCGTCCCCCCGCTGGAGCGCCCCCTTCTCTCCTCTGGCCAATGCCACCTCCCTCTTCCTCGAGGCCCTTGTGGAAACTTCCAGTCCCTTCTGCACAGTCTTGGAACAGCTTGTTGGTTCCGCCGTTAGCACAGGCTTACCTGCATTCTAGCCAACTGAGACCACCGGCCTCCCTCAACAGAAAGCACCCTTTTTGAGGAGGCAGACAACCTGGAACCAAATCCCACTCTTCCCCTTACTCCCTGTGCCCCCTCGCACATGTCACGTGACCTCCCTGAGCCCCACAGTCTCCGTCTTGTAAGATGGACATAACAGCGGTGGCCTCTAGGGTTAAATACCGTGCATGAAGCCCTGAGCATGTGTCAGCCCCTCCTGCTGCTGTTATTGTTCTGTTATTATTACTAAATGACCTTCGAGGGCTCCTTAGCACCCAGGGGTCTCAAACAGGCTTCCCTGATGTGGGTCCATAAACCAGCTCAGATCTGTGACAAAATGAGAAAAACAAGAACAATGCAATGGGCATTCTCATAAAAGTATTAATTTTTTAATTCAATTTTACTCAGATATAAAAGTATTACTTTTTTAATTCTAAAGTTACGGTCTTCCTACTTTTTATTATTGAACAGATGATGGTGCTAATAGAGGACAGATTAAAACTTGACAATCTTGCATCAATTCCTCGATTAAACAAATGTACTCATCTAGGTACATCAATAGCTTCGAAACCATTAAATGGTTTTGAGGCAAAGGTGAAGGTGCGATCACTTGCTCCCCACCCCAGCAAGCCCTCCTTGGGGAACCTGCTCTGATGACAGCCCCGGGAGAGGAGCTCCCCTTACCATGCAGCCCCAGCGCCCAGCAGAGCTGTTTCGACCAGGAGGAGGGGCCTAAGCTGGCCAGTCAGCTCCTCTCCTGGGAATTTAGGCCCCCAGAGAGACCAGATGAGTAGTGAGGTCACGCAGACGTAAGGTGGAGGCTGCCCTTTGGGGTGACCATTATTTGGCCAAGACAAGAAAGCCAAACATGAGAGAGTCGCAGAGAAGCCAACAGATGGTGGAGAGCCTGCTCCAGACAGCGAGGAGGGAAGGTGGCCCGATGCTGATGATTTTCCAGTCCCCTTTTCTCTTTCGTGAAGCCAGACCGCATGTCTGGCTTGTGTTTCCAGGGAATGCCAATTCCTTACCAAAATCCTCTCATTACTTAGAATAATTCCTTGGCTGATTGTGTTGCCTTTCTGCCCTCTAAGTCCTATGAGGACACACCAGGTGGGTCTTGGGGAACACCTAGTGCCAGGTGTAGCACAGAGCAGGTGCTCTGTAAAGAGGAGTTACCTGGATGGGTGAGTGGACGATCACAGCTGGCCTGAGGGGTGCCTGATTCTTGCACCACATACCACCCACCAAAACAGGCAGCCTCACCCAGAGAAGCCATCTCGCTGTGGGGCCACCACGCATGGAAGCATTCAGAGAAACTGAAACGTGAGGGTCTTCCTCCACCTGGCTGTCAGAGACAAGCCAGCTAGACAGAGGTGACGACTGTGTGGGCCAAATAGGGAAGATGTCCCTGAGTCCCTTCTTACAACACAGATGCTACCCTGGTGAGGAACCAGGAACGGGGAGCCCAGGGTCACCCAGAACATTTTGTTCCCAACTAGTCAGACCCCAGGCACGAGCCGGCCCTGGGGATAGAGAGGAGCCGAGGGGTCACAGGCTGGGAGAGGGGAGTGGCCTGCAAAGTGGGACCAGAATCAAACGGCGAAGGAGTGTAGGGGAGAGGAGGAAAAGGGGAAGGAAAAGGGGAAGGAGAGAAGAGGGAGGAGGGGAGGACACGGGAAGGAGGGACAGGAGGGGAGGGGAAGCAAGAGGAAGCGAGGGGGACAGAAGGGAGGGGAAGGGCTGGAGCAGAGAAGAAAGTGGGGAAAAGAGGGGCAGGGGGAGCAGCAGGGGAGAGGAGGCAAGGTGAGGGGAAGGAGGAGAGAAAGGGAGAGAGAGAGAGGAGCCGGGGCGGGGAAGCAGGCCGCCCTCTCCATTGGGCGTAGCAAGTAGGGTGCTCGGAGCCTGAGAAAAAGGTTCAATTTCTTTTCAAATCAGAAGAAAACAATGAACTTTTGGGTAGAAGAAAATGTCTCAACCTATGATATTAACAGTTTCATCTTTATACAAGTCGGCCATAAAATATCTTTCTTAATATCTTTTAATGGAGGAAGGGGCCCATGAAGGCCAAAGTGTGGGGACCACGAGGGTCCGGACATGGTCCTGGGGGAGGGGAGGGAGGGGAGGAAAGATGGATGGTCTTCATCAGGGGTTATCCTGCACCATTGTGACCCCTGGGCTCCGTGGCAGCTCTGCCCCCTTCTCCTGGGAGGGCTGCGAAAGGCTGCAGGTGTTTCTGGGCACTGAGCTTAGGGCTGTAAACATCAGAGGGGCCCCGAGCTGTGCTCTGGCTCTGACTGTCTGGGTCTCACTCCATTTTACTTACTGCCCTCGCTGGTCTACCCAGTCCATGTCGCCTGAGCTCTCCGGGGTGGGTTAAACACACCGCAGCTTCTCTGGCACTCCTCCCCTGAAGATACAGAGTCTAACTCCACTCCTGTATATCTACTCCAAAGTACTGAAAGCAGAGGCTCCAGCAGACACCTGCCGTCCACAGTCATCACAGCTTCATTCACAACAGCCAAAAGGTGGGCACGGCTCAAGTACCCTTCAGCCCACGATGGATCAACAAACTCTGGTGCATCTGCCCAATGGAATATTATTCAGCTATGAAAAGGGAAGGGAGTTCTGAGACATCCAACAACATGAGTGAACCCTGAAGATGCAATGTTAAGTGAAAGGAACCAGACACAAGAGGACAAAGTGGGGTCTAATTCCCCTTCCCTTGAACATATGCTGGCTTCGGAGATGGCTTCTAACAGACACTATTAGAAGCAATTCCCCTTGGTCTTAACAGGTGATCTAGACAGATACCCACCGGGTCTCTCCTCAGGGCAAGTGCCACCGTGCAGGTAGTCTAGCTATGCAGTGGCCACCAGGCTGGGTAGACCAGGTGGGGAGCTCATGCAGAGGCGGGGGGGGAGAGGCCCCAGCACCCCTGCACCCCACAGCATGCCGGAATTGTGAGTCAAGAACCTTCTGGATGATTCTGGCCACGGTTTGCTTACAGCTGCACAAGAGGCCTCAAGAAAGAACTGCCAGGCAACCCCTGGATTCAAGAGCAAAATAAATGATTACTAGTGTGTGAAGCTGTTTGGGGGTGGGTTTTTATGCAGCAATAAATATTCTCTAAGCCTCAGTTTTCTCGCCTGTGAAATGGGTATAATAAAAGTAACACCTTCGAGAGCTGCTGTACGGATTAAACAAGATCATCCACGAAAGTACTTATTTAGCAGTAGGATTCCACCCAGAGGACATACCCAATAGATAAAGCTATGATTACCATTAATTATTATTATCCTCATTTTACACAAGAAAGAACAGGGCTGGGAAAGGTTAAGGTAAATTGTCCAAGAATCACACAGCAAATTAGGGGATCACCTAAGGCTTACATCCAAATCTAACTCCCAACAGTTTGGTTCTGTTTGAGCACATCTCTCTGGAACAGGCCATAACAGGAGTCAAAATTTCAGCGGAAGCACTGCCACTCTAATGGTGGGGTTTGGGGCACAGCTGCAACCAGCTGAGTGCACAAGAAGCTGGAGAGATACTAGGTCCTTGCTCAGAAAAACAAGAGGGACTGAAGTCAGACACTCAAATGCCTCAACAACAATAACCCTGCCCATCGGCCTAGCACCCATGCACTTCCCAAAATGCTTGTCATCCATCATCTGCTTTGGGCCCCACCCTATATAAGGTTATATATAACTTTGCTTTCCTCTATCATTAAAATGAAAGTACATCAAATAAGGTTGTGAAACCTATGAAATTTGCCAGCAGGCAGAGTACTTCTGTCCCAACCTGCAATAATTTATGGGCCTTCTGAGGTTTTTTATATAATACATATATTTACCAAGTTTGGGGGTAATAACCTGGTCAAGTTTGCAAACAATCCCTTCACATTCAGCAGGAATGTCATAGGCATGTTTTATGAGCGGGAACTGTACTTACACATCTGCCTAATAAAGCCTTGACAGTTTTACCTTTTTGAAGTCAGCTCGCAGGACTGTCATCAGCTTCCCACCTGTTTGAAAAAACCTACTTGATAAGGGACAAATCAGCCATGAGGCTCAGGTCCCTGCAGAGGCTCAGCGGGTCCTGCTGTTTGGTGCCATATCCCTCATTCGCTCACAGACACGCGTGGAGCAAACTGTAGGTGCCATGCACGCTGTCCCAGGCACTGGGGACCCAGGGAGGTGACAGAGAAGACAGAGATGCCACTGGTGAGGTCACAGGGTGGTCTGGGCAAGGTGAGGGCATGTGCAGGGGCTCTGGGAGCCAGGACGGAGGCTTTCCCAAGACTACGGATGGGGACTTCAGCAACACCTGAGCTCCAAATGGAGACCTTGGTTCTCATTTCCTTCCATGCCCAGATCCTGAGAATCACTCTCATCTGCTCTGATGGCTTGCTACAAAATTCTTTTCTCCACTTGCATGGAACACCCACACAAGCTTCGGAAACCTAGGAGCACAGAGGGCCAGAGAATTAGGAGTCAGGCTCAGCCCCATCCAACTTGGTGCCTGGGCTCTGGGCCTGGTTTCCAAGAGGACAGGCAAAGAACAAGGAGAAAACCACGCCCCCCACGCCTGCCTGGCAGCAAGGCAGTGTGAGTACAGACTGTCCACTTCCAATTGGGCTTAGGCCAGCGCTGGGCGCTGGCCAGCCTCAAGATTGTGACCCCCTCCAGCATGATCTGATGCCCAGCTCGGCCACAAACCCACCCCTGTGACCTTGGGCCAGTCGCTTCACCTCTCTGTGCCTCTGTTTACCTGTAAATGGGACAAACGGGGAGGTGTGTGCCTTCCCAGGCCTACATCTTGGCACGGTGAACCCTCCGGAGTGGGCAGCTCCTCATGGGGAGGCAAACGGCCCGTGATCATTTGCCCTTGACACGATTTGGCAGTCAGCCTGCTTCAAAGAAGGCTCTTTGCCAGGGCCAAACTCACCAGAAAACAGCCAAGAATTTGCCCACTGGCCTGTGCGACATGCTTTTGTTTGTCTGTTTCCTCTCCTCAGCAATTAGAGAGTGGACATGGAGGACAGAAGGAGCATAACCACCCATGACCCCTGGGACATCTTCCTCATGTCCCATTCACCAGGCCAGCTCTGGAGAAGTCACCCATCCTGCCGAGGATGCTGATTTCAAAGCAAAGGGTCACAGAGAGCCCAGGCTCCTGCTCCCGAGGCTGATCCCCGTTCCCACCCATTACTCCTGCTCCTGGCCTGTGAACGCGTGGCCTGGATTCTCTCCGCTGTGGATGTAGGTCTGCAAGCATTGTTTTTAGGGCAGGAGCAGCCTGAATGTGTTTGCAGAGGCGCAGGGAGACCCACGGCTCGGTGAATCAGGCTGGGGCACTGCCCGCTCTATTTCCCATTGGCTGGAGTCCACCAGGGCCGGGAAGCAAGTGCCAGAGCCAACGGCTACCGTGCTTTCCCTCCAAGCCACAGCACGGACTGTGGCGCAGGGGTTTGGGCAGCAGGGCCCAAAATACAGAGGGACTGCCTTGGAGAACAGGAGATGGTGCAATCAGAGGAGCAGTGCCTGGAGGCTGCACCGTGGACAATGCAGTTCATTCCCACTCAGTACTACCTCTTGAACATTTTGCATATCTTCCCTATCCTATGATATAGAAGTTAAGAAGCAATGTGAAACAGGACCACCAGCTATCATTTTAAGACCCATGCTCTCACTCCATCACCTCCCATGGCTCCCTATCGCCTGTAAGATATGGAACATCCCTCAGCCCAGCATCCAGAACCAACCCTACCTGATCAGCCTGGCCTCCACCTGGGCTGCCTCTGCCCAATGCCACAGCCCTAGGAGATCACTTGCTCATCTACTCCCAACGGACAGGCCTCTGTGCCTTTGCTCACATTCTCCCTTTTAACCTGGAATGCCTTTCTGCTTCTCCTCTGCTTGGCCAATTCCTACTCATCTTTCAAGGCTCAGGGCAGATACTGCCATCCTCCCCAGTCCAAATCCACCTTTCACCTCTGCATTCAAGGGGCCTGTCAATCACTCTAGTGAGCCACAGGTAGTTGAGGAACACATTTTCCCCAGAGAACTCTGAATCAGTGGAAGACAGGGAAGCAGAGTGGTGTCACCCTGCCTCCTGGCTTCTCAGTAAAGGCTTGGTCAGGGCACCCTCCACAGACGGCAAGCAAAGCATCTGTGCCAGGAGGGCCTGGGTCGGTCTGAAGTTTTCATGGCCTTGTTTGTGTGGATATATACTGGGTGGGCTGGCTTCAGGGGAACCAAATACTTGCTCTGTAGGGACTGCACATCCTTCTAGAGGATTCCATGTAGCTTCCCAGTTACACACTCAGCTTGCCAAGGAGGTAAATTTACAGGGAGAGGCTCTCTCTCCTACTCACCAAGTGATCGATATTTCTGAGTGTGGTCTGCTGAACCTCAGCCCTGGAGGGCCCCTCTAAACTGGCCAGAGCTCCTCTTCCAGAGTGGGAGGAGATTTAAAAAAGGCCAGAGGAAGCCATTCCTGACCTACGGGTTCCACTTTGATGGTAGCAAGAGTGGGAGCCAGAGGTAGAGGCAAGCAGCCCCCGTGCTCCTGTGTGTCCCACAGATCCCCCCAGAACGGTGCCGCGAACAGCAAGATCTCTGCTGATGCCTGCTAAGGAAGAGGGGGAGGGACAGCAGGGCCACTGCGATCAAAGGTGACCGAAGAAACAGTCCAGCCCAATACAGTGTGGTCTCTTTCTGAAAAGTTCCTCTGAAAGAGACTTCTAGAACTACATCAAGAATCTCCCAATGAGAAGGCACCCAGAATTAAAACACTGCTTCTAAACCAAGTTTACTATGGTGAGAGCCTGGAAACTCAGGTTTACCCCAGTGGGCCACAACAACGTCAATCTGGTGGGTTTTTAAAGCAGTGGCGGGGCAGAAAACGGCAGTTCCGGGGGCCCTAACCTTGTCAGTCCCCAAGTGTCACCTGCTCTCAGGGATGCGCAAGATCAGTGAGGCCAAAGGGGCTAAATCCAGACTTGGGACGCGGTGGAACAGGGCACTGGAGGCCATCGATAGGTCCTCGGTTGTTGCTCAGTCACTGGCGACCCCTTGTGAGCTCTGAGCAGAGGGGAGACCTGAGCCTTCAAAGGGCTCACTCTGGATGCCCTGCGGAAAGCAAACCATAGGGGGTGAAAGGGGAAGCTGGAAGAGCAGTCAGGAGAGAGATGTGGGTGGCCTGGATGTCACAGTGGTGGGCAGAGGTGGAGAGGGGGGCCTGCATGGGAGGGGGGGCATATTCTGTATACTCCAGAGCGGGGGGGGCCCTTAGTGATCAACCACTTATGAGAACCAGTGATTCTCCAGTTTCACAGGCCTGAGATGAGATCACCTGGGAGCTTGTTAAAAATGTAGATTCTGGGCCCCCCCTCAGAGATCCTGATTCTGCAGGACTGCAACCAGGCCCAGGGATCTGCATTTTAATAAGCCTGCTCGTTGCTTCCCTGGCACTGATCCCTGGGTCATTCCTGGAAAAAACCTACAGGAGCCCAATTCTTGCATTTGATGGGAGAACCAGCGGGGCCGGAGTGGGGCAGCAGCTTGCACCCAGTCACAAAGGCCAACAAAGAGGTCCCCTGCCTCCCGGCCTGGGCTCTCCCCCCTGCCCCTGCATGCCTCAATGCTCCACTGCAGCAGCTAATATCCGCAGGATTTTCAAAGTGCCCCCTTTAAGGGCAAGGGTGTCTACCGAAAGAGACAGCTGTTTTTCGCCCACCCTGTAGCCCTGGTGCCTGGGACAGAGATGGTGCTCGATAGACTTGTGTTACATTGCTGACCATCAACTCCAGTGTGCTGGCAGGAAGACAGGGACAGATCCCAGTGATGGGGCAGGAGCAGAGAGGCATGCCCCCGACAGAGGAGATGGCACCGAGCCTGGACAGATGGACAAGCGGCGGCTCTTGGGCCCCGCAGGGATGTCCTTGAGCAGGCCCGAGGACAACCAGCCCTGGGGCGAGGCAGCTCCAACGGGGACTGGTCAGAGCCCAAGGTGCCGGTGATCTCGTCGGCAGAACCGGTCCAGGAACAGTGTCAACGGGCTCCTGGAAACCAAGTGCCTTTCTCCACCCCTCCTGCTCAGAGGGAGGGCACGGGAGGCGGCTTTCACGTCTACCTTTGGCTTTTAACATTGCAAAACTGCGCTTACTTTTTTAGAAGTATTCGTAAAGCCCTCTCAGCAGGTTGAGGGGCACTTCGTATACATTCATAAACCATTTTTAAGCTGGCGGCATTATGCGCAAGGCACATTTGCTGCATTTAAAAATGTAAAATGTTTCAATACTGATCATTAAAAGATGATTGTAATTATCTTCTACTTTCTGAATTAAAAGGAATCAAGATTCCAGGGGGAAAGGGGGATCACATCAAGAGCAGCATGAACCTGGCCAGATCCTCCATGGCAGAACAAAGTGGGGTGGTGGTCAGGGGCCCCGACTAGACTGGCACATGTTGGATGAGATACCTGGGATGACGAAGAAACCCAAGACCCCGAGTACCCACTATTTGCTCTCTTGCTTCGGGATGCTAAGCAAGGCACATATAGCAGCTCATCACAGAATGTTAGTTAAGAAACTGTCCCAATTGGGAACACATCGACCCTCAGAAACACCATCATATGACCCTGCAATTCAAGTTTCAATTATGCTTGTCCGCCGAAGCATTTATCATGACAAATACTAACACACGCCACTCTCAGTGCATCGGGAGGGTGTGCAAAGGTTTGGGGTTTTAAACCCACACCAAGTTGTTACCTACATCATAGGCCACATACAACACCAACCCCCAAACACCTAAAATGCTTTAAAGGGTTTATACTTGATTCTGGATGTTGGAAATGGACATTAAATCATTTCTACTTACTAAATCACGTCTCAAATAACAGTTCACAGCGATCACAAATCAGAGGCCAGGAGCTTCACTGCTTTCTCACCTTACCCTCTTCCAAAGCCTCTGTATTTTTGCATTTTCTGCCGTTTAATAGCCACACATACTTGAAATCTTGCCCACAGCAGAAGCTCTCTGGCACTGTTCTCCCAAGGTTCGGAGGCAAAGGTGCAGGCTCTTGGGTCCCAGTGAAGATATGTAATGCAATTTTTAATTTACTGAATCAAAAAATAGTGCTGACGGCTAGGACGTGGCTTGGTAGTTTACAGATCACAGAAGAATCACAATCAAGTTTTCTGATGCATCTGTCATTTCACTGCCAGCTTTTTCTCACTAATCACCTGTCATGAAATTTGAAGCTTGGAGCCTGTTTAACAACCCCAGGAGGGTGGAGGGAAGGTTCTGTTTGTTAAGACATCACCACTAGCATCCGCGGGCAAGGCAGGGATACGGCTGGCAGTATTTTAAACTGCTGGTGGAGAGAACCAGCCCGAAGATTAACACTGGAGGGTAAGGACAAGCGATGGGGCTAAAGCATATTTCAGTGATCTACCTTCACTCTCAAGAAACTGTGTGCTTCAGACAGGATTCTGGAATCGCCTGTCCCTTGTATGGTTTACACTCATCCAGAGCTGCTGATTTATCAGAAAAAAAGCATCCGCTCCCCCAGCAGCTATTCTCATGTGGGTGAGCTTCCACGGCAACGCTAAATATTGGATGTGATGGGTGTCCCTATTCTCCAAAACCTACATTTCCCCCCATGGCCAGGAGATTCTTAATAGTTGCAGATGCACCTTTACATTCTTGTATATCCTTCTCCCAATTCCTCCACTAGTTTGTTGCTTTGGGGACGATTTAACTTGCCTGGCGTCCTTTTGAAAGCTTCTGTTATGTAACTTAATCTGTGGCCCATTGCAGGAGGTGCCGGCAATACCTTCCAAAACGTCCCACTCATCAGCCTGTGATCATTTCCCACAGAATCTCAGGGTGACTCAGGACCTCGAGGAGTTATCTCAGGTTCCTCCAAAGAACTACCAATGCTAAACCTCTTAGGGCAACACTGGGCTTACTTCTGAGTCTCCTTGGAAACTAACATGTGACATCACATAGTGAAAAAATCCAATGCCCTAACCAAATTCACAGGAAACTCAGAAATTACCTATGTCAAATGTTCTACGTTGCTTTTTCAGGGCCGTCGTGTCATTTAGTAATTCAAAATGAGGACGTAATTTGGTTGCCGGACATGTTGCAGCCACGGTGTAAATGAGGTGTGTGCGTGGGGTGATTTAGACCCCAGCAGAGTGCATTTTACATCCTGCTTGGTTGTGCCACTCAGTGATAGTGCGAATCTGAGTAAGATACTTCACCTCCCCGAACCCCGGGTTTTTCATCTAGAACACAGGGTTAATAAGATCCACTTCACAAGAAGGGAGGACAAAGCGTTTAGGGACTGGTGGTTCCTTTCTCCCCCAGCTCCTGAATCGGAAAATGACTGCAGTTTCTCTAGAAGCCTGATGCAGATAAGACTAAGAAACCTGCAAATAGAATCTGACAAAAAACACCACTGCCAAAGCTAAAGTTCCTCACCATCCATAGCTCCAGCAGAGATCAAAGTTCTAATTACTTTCCATTTTCAGAACAACTGCAAGCAGTAATTACATACTTTCCTTCCTTACCTTCCAGGAACAGCCTGAGACTGAGGCAAAATCTCTGAGTCCCCTGGACCTCGAAGTTGTATAGATAGAACATCCTATTACTCTACCCCATTGACCCACATTACAAAATGACTCCTGCATCTCCTGCCCTGTGGATGTGGAGAGGGTCACGGCTCATTCTACTCCTTTCAGATGTGTGAATTCCACCGGGCACAAGAACGGATGGGAAGCCAGCATAATCACCTTTAAAATGCAACTTCTATCATCATGCATTCAGGGTAAAAGATCCCCCATTTAGAGTAATAAATAGCATCTTTTATAATGACACATTCTTTATTATTCCTACGGCTGTCTAACTGCAAATGTTACGTAATCTTAAAGTACAGAGCATTGTGGAGCTAGGAACAACCAACTGCATCCAAATTCTCCCAATTCTTAGAGTTGGGGGGGAATCACAGAGATGGTCTGATACTAATATATACACATCCGCATAGACATACACACACACACTCACACACACCTGTGTTGCATAGGTATAAATCAAGACCCAGAGAATAGGAATAACGTGTCCGAGGTCACAAAAGCAAATTAAGAACAGATTCAGGAAAAAATCCCAGGTTTCCTGGAGTTCTTTCCTTTACACCCCTGATATGTGTATGCACTGTGTCCTCAGTGATACTCAAATGCTGCAGCACAGATTCCTCCTACTCTTGCAAAAGAAATCCAGGGCAGCTAAAATGCATTTTAACATGAAGGCACCATATGTGGGATGTAGAAAAGTTCAGCTTTAGAGAGCCTCCAGAAAAGATGTAGATTTAACACATAGCAACATTGAAAAGGGAAAATTTATTCTTGATTGTGCATTTCCATGCTGGGGAAAAACAAGAGTAAAAAAAGTGAGAGAAAACTGATGAATTGAAAACTAAATAGCATAAATGGAGGTGATGTTTTATCCTGCCATCAGGCTGTGGATCTTAGTAGTTTGATATATGGCATAAAAATCGTTACTTCATAATTACATCACCATCTTCAAAAGTAACTTAATGACGATTGTTTCTCTGCATTCATTTTTATGCAAAACCTTATCAGTTCACTGTGAGGAACTGAAACACACAATGCTAGGAGATTAACATCCATACACGCAAGATGTATTACTTTCCGTTCTCCTACCCTATGAGCTTGTCAAAAAATGAAAGCTTTGCTCTGGTTTTGTGAATTTCAAACAGTCACAAAACCCACTGGGGGCTTGGTTTCTGGCAAAAAGGTGGCATATGCTCATTACATTTGAGATTCAATAACACTTTAAAAGGTCCATTAATCCACATCTTTAAAAAGAGCTATGACAATCCATTAACAGCCCACAGGTCAAGTTGATGAATTTGGCTGGAATCAACCAGAGAATATGAAGTCAGGGGCCTGAATATCCTTGTGGTTTTCTTTATCACAACAGCCCTTCCATATCCTGGTTGGACAGGCTCTGTACATCACTATTACAGTCGCCAAACAATGGAGTGGGAAGGGTTTAAAAATCACTTTATGTACTTGCACTGATTGTTTAGGCCAAAAATGTTTTGCCTATGCAACTATGATTGATTCCTTCTTGGAAGGGCCAGGCCAGGCCCACGAGCTTGCTGCTTTCTAGCCTGTGGGGCATCAAGTTGATGCATTGCATTGCATCAGTTCTTAGGGGCTAATGTCATTTCTCCAAATGAAATGCCTTGCCGATCCCATAACCCCAATCTGGCACCTTGGGACATTTTATAGCCACCATGCTTTAGTCAATAAATAAGCCACTAAAGCACTGCTCAGGCTTCACCTCCTTTGGGCTGAATCTGAATCTTACAACTCCCTCAGATCCAAGTCCTTTGCTTAGAAATCAATGACCTATTCACTGCAGAGTTATTAGTTCTGAATATGTGTTTCATGGGCTCACAGGCCAACTCAGGCCTGTAATCCACTGTTTCTCACACTCCTAGAATCTCTTAGTTGGAAGGCATCTCAGAGATTGCCCAGACCAACCCTCCTCCTTTTACTATCAGGGAAACTGAGGCCCCTGATTGCTAAGAGACTTTCCTTGCTTTGACATTAACACTGGATGTGCTACATAGAGAACCAAGACCAATACCTTGTGACCATTTAAACAAGCTGCTCAGGCCAGGACCCATCTAAATGTACTTTGGCAACCAGTTAAAAGCTGCAAACCACAGAATGGAGGGAAAGCAGAAGTCCTCACCTTTGTATTCAAACTGCCTCCTGGTTAATTTGGGGCTAAGTTGTTAGGTTCTGCTAATAAGGAGGATTGGCACATGGGAGACAAGGCAATATTTCCCACAGAGTCAGTCACTTCACAGTTCCCACACGGGGTGAACCAGCCCCAAGACTCAGACCACCAGGGGCAGGCAGCCTCGATCCGCTCTCACCCCAGGGGAAGGTTTAGGATGCGGTTCGGAAGCCATCCATGCGCTGGGTGCAGACAGCAGAGACACACAGGAGAGAAACCAAACAGGGCCCTTTCCATCCTTCAAGAGGCCTGGGAAAAACAGAATCCCAAGAAAGAAAGCATCCAGGGGGAAGAAAAGAGCTGGGGCAGGTGGAACCCATCCTCCCATCTTAACTAAGAGAAGTAGCCTCATATTCCACACTGGGAGTTAGCAGCAACCAGAGTGGGTAAAGGAGGAACAAAAAATAAATGCTACCAGCAATTTATTTCATCTGAACAGACACTGATTGGAGCAAGTATTTTCACACACACGCACACAGTTACTCTTGAGATGGAAGCAGGCATAGAAGAAATAGGACAGGTGCATCTGTATAAAGGGACTGCTTGGTGGAAAGGTAGAAAGGGCACTCTGGTTTCCAGTCCTGGACCCCCACTGCCTAGCCTTGTGACCTTAATCAAGTCACTCAATCTGTTTGGGCATCAGTTTCCTTATCTGAACTAGGAAGGAAGGGCCCACTTCCCTGGAGGTTTTTGAGGCGCACTTCCCAGCGCAGCCTGGACACCCATTACGTGGTCACTAAACATGCGTCGTCTCTCCCCAAGAGAAGAGGCTGCACCCAGGTTACATACACCGTTATCTAGACCAAACAGTTCTCCTCCTGCCTGCGTGTGCAGTCCCCAGCCGCCTCCCGGGTGGCGGAGAAAAGCACCAGATTGCGAAGGCGCTGGGGCAGTTCAGCCTCCAAGCGAGGTTCGGGGCCGGGAGGATAGAAGGGTTCAGTCGGAAGCCCCTCAGGTTTCCAGACTCCGGGTGGGGACTGGGTAGGGGGCTCGGGGGCGCCCTCCCTGGCAGTGTGGAAGGCTTTGTCCCCGAGGCGGAGGGCCTGGCTTACCGAGCAGCGCATCCGGAGGCGGGCGGGGGGCGCACGGGGCACGCAGCAGAGCCACAGCCCGGCCGGGGCCCGGGGCGCCGGAGCCGGAGGAAGGCGAGGTGGAGGAAGAGAAAGAAGAGGCTGCCGCCGGCTTCTGCCTCATTCTCTCCGGCAGCGCTGACCAGCTTGCAGCCGCCGGCTAGGGCTGGCCGCCGGGCACCCAACCCCTTGCGAGCTGCTCATGTCCCTGTCCGCCGCGGGCGAGGTGTGCGCGCAGTAGGGTCGTCTCCGGGCGGTGCCCGGGGGCTCCTCATGCCCCGCGCCGGGGCTTGGTGGGAGAACCTCGGGGAGGCAGCACGGAGGGAAAGAGAAAGAAAGAGAGAGCGTAAGAGCAAGGAGAGCTGCGCCCCGCGGGGGTCGGGGGCGGGCGGGCGCACGGCACGACCGCGCCGCCCCACCCACCGCGCCTCTGCACCCCGCGCTGCGCGCCCGGCGGGGCTCCGAGCCCCAAAAACTTTAGCACATGGCCGGTCCGGCGGCCGCGGTGGTGGGAGCTGCCCCGCGGAGCGCGCCTTCCTTTCCCTCCCTTCCCCAGCCCCGGTCCCAGAGCGCAGCTTACCGGGAGCGACGGCCACCGCGGCAGCGGGGCGCCCACCCGGCCGCGCGCCAAGCAGTGCGCACGGCTGGCGGCGGCGGGGTCCCTGCAGAGGAGGGGCACTTCGGCGGCGGCTATCAGCGCAGGTTAAGGTATCCCGGGAGGGGGACTGCTTGCGAACCCGGAGTCCTCAGGCCCCGATGGAGGAGGGTCCATACGACCCCCGCCCCGCCCCGCGGCGCCGCTGCTGACGACGCGCGCGGGCTTCCCCGGCCCCGGGTCTGCGGAGCCGGCCTTGTTACCTAGCGACTCGCTCCGGGGAGCGCACGCTGACACGGACCGAATAGCGGGGCTGCGGCAGCCGAGGGGAGAGGAGGGAAGGGGGAGCTCGGGAGGGGAGGGAAGGGGGAGCTCGGGAGGGGGAGGGGGAGGGGGGAAGGGGGAAAGAGGGCGGCAGCGCCCGGAGCTCCTCCCTCAGCCTCCCGCTCTGCCTTGCCGCCCCGGCTGCGCCCGGCAGGGGGTCCGGGGAATACGTGGCCTCAGCCTGGCGCTGGAGGGTGGGGGCGCCCGCGCTGGGCGGTGGGCGTTGATAGTGGGGGAGGCGCGGAGACGTTCCTCTCTCCGCCCTGGGGATGCAGCAGCAGGTGGCGGCGACCTGGCTCGCGGGGGCCCAGCGCCCACGGCCGTGCTGAGGTGGGCCGGGCCCCGGCGCGAGTGTGGCGAATGTGGCTGCGGGCGCGTGGGTGTGTGTGAACGCTCCCACCCACGTGGTGTAAGTGGGGACCTCGGGCCGCGGGGGAAGGAGCCGCTTCCTCTCTCCTCTGATCTCCCTCCCTCCTTCCTGGGCATTTTGCTCCTGCGTTGACTGTTTCTTCATCATGGAAGCGTTGTTTTTTGCTCAGCTCCCTGCTCTGAGCTCCTCCTCTTACCTTCTAGAAGACAGGAGGATGGCCTGGTAACTGGGGTCACCTGCGGGGTGGTCAACCCGCCGGGTGGCTCCTGTCCCACCCCTAACCCCCACCCCTGTGCCCTGTTGCCCGCCTTGGAGGCTCTGTAATCTGCCTGGGGGCCCTTCGGGTCTTCAGATTTGGCGCCTCTCAGACTTGGGTTCGAATTTGAGCCCTTCCACTTGCCAGCATTGTCTTTGATAAGTCATTTAATATCTTGGCCTTCAGTTACCTCATCAGTAAAATGGAGACTTTGTCCCCAAAGCTCACAGCTAAGTACCAGCACCTAATGTGCACCACAAATGCAAACATTGATTTTCTGAAAGACTTGCATCCTGTCTTGGAATGGTCCAGGCCCTCAGTGAAATAAAACCCCATGCCCAAGAAAGAGGGCACCAGCCCATGAAACACCACCGTCACCACAGGCAGGCACCACTGCTTTTAGGGACGTCGGATGTAACCTGCCCAGGTCCACTCAGTGCCTCAGAGGCCGGGCTGGACGCAGAACCCAGGCCCCCTGGTTCCCGGGAGCCAACACCCCACCAGCCCCAGTTCAACAGCTGTCTCCAGGGAGCCCCATTTCCCCACTTCTCTGAAGAACCACTGCCTGTTGCCCATCCTTGCTACAGAGTGGGAGTCACCAACCACCTCACCCACAGGGTGAACCCCACATCGTTCCCGCAACTCCCCTGTTCTTTCTTCTTCTCTGATTTGGATGTTGGAAGAAAGAGGCAGTAGACAGAAGCTGCAGAGAGGAATCATAGCTCCCCAAGATGCTCCAGAGTGCCTCAATCCCCAGCAGTGGGTCTGCCCCAAGGGGTTTTGGGAAATGGGGAGGTCTGTGTGTTAGTGGTTCCCCCAAGGACAGGTCCCTTGCAATAACACCCGGTTGAAAAACTCTGCAAACCCATCCAAACAGAAACCCTTAAGAAAGTGAGGCCCATAGATGGCGCTTTGCTGTGAAAGGCACTTCGCATCCCAACCCACATTCAACAGTGGAGCTCCAGCATTTCCTAGTGAAATTAGGGGCGATGCGTCTGAATTTCCCCGCAAGTTTAATGGATGGTGGCAGCCAGGCAGCTGGCCCCAGAAACTCCAGAAAGGCTTTCCTGGTGCCAAATTGGCAGGCAGTTCTTACTTCAGCTCAGGTGCCTCGATATGTAGGTATGAATTTGACATCTGATTTGGTCAGGAAGCCCGGGGCTTACCCAGGAGCTTGTGTTCCACACGTAGCCTGTATCTGTCCCACTGTTCCTGCAGACAAGGCAGCCCATTGGAAGGTGCAATTTGCCAGCACAAGCATCTCACTCACAGTGTGCAGAGATTTGAAAAATGTTGGCTTGCACCATAGAAAAAGCCAACACGTTTGTACTTTACAGCATGGGTTTGGGGTGGGGGGGGGGGTGGAGTAGATGATGGGACGGTGGGGTAGGGATTCCCTCTAGCTTGCATTGTCATTCTTCATGCTTTTCTCAAATACTGGAGGTAGAGAGTTCATCAGCAAAGCAAGCTGAGATTAAGGAAGCCCATAGATGCCCACAATCACATCTTTCCAGGACATCCAGCTGCAATCCTGTGAAGGAGCAGCTCCCCAAATTTGTAAGGAGCATCTATTGAAGGCAGGTACAGAGTTGGGCATTAGTGATGCAGAGATGAATTAGACAAGCCCTCTGTTCTCTAGGTCCTATTTAGGGGCATTCATAGAGGGCTGAGCCCATGCCAGGCACTAAGGGATTTCTCTACAAGAGCTCATTTTCACCTCCCCTGAAAGGTAGCCCCCCATCTCTACTTAGGAGAGGAAGCTCAAAAAAGTTCAGTACATTCCCCAATATCACACACCTGGCAAGAGGTGTACTTGGGAGTTGTGACCTGGTCTCCGTACCCCAAAGCACAAGTTCCTAACAGCTACCCTATACTGTCTTCAGGCTTCAAGAAAACAGGGGCAATTGTAGTATAGATAATACCTACCTGGGGCTTAGGATTGCAAATGAGATGTGCAGGTAAAGTCCCCAGGATGGTTCCCAGCACAGAGTAAGCCCTCGATAAAAGATAGCTATTATCATCATTAGACCTTTGATTTCATTTTGAATTGGTAAACTCTATCTGATGGGGATTATTAAGTACTATTCTTGGAAGCATGGAGGAAAAGTGACTGCATCTGCCTGCAGAGGCTGCAGCTGGCTTACCCAGAGGAGGTGGCATATGATGTGGGCCCGGAAGGTGATCCGGGTAGGTGGAGAGGGCAGGGGAGAGAACAGGCTGAACACGCAGGGGAAATGCACAGAGCTGTGAACAAGGTGACAACAGCAGCGCATGCAGGCAGGAGCTGAGAGAGACCTGGGACTTAAAACCAGGAGGATGGACAAATGGAGCAAGTTCTAGGCAGGCTAAAGAGCACAGCCAGAGGAAGGAGACCTGAAGCTATAAAGGGACGGCCCTTCCTTGGAGATCTGGAGGGAGGTAAGCAGGGGGAGAGCTGGGGGAGTCCACAGCCCCTGCTAGTGCTGGTTCCCTCCCTGATGAGGAGCACGGCCATCTATGAGCCTGGCTTATGGGACAGCGGATGGAGAGACCCAGTAGGACAGAGGGCTGGAGGCGGGCTATGAAGCCACCAGGTAGCCACTCAAGCAAAGGCTTCCTGGCTTGTGCTTGACTAGGAAACCCCCTCACTCACAGGGACAATGACTCATGATCTCTGCCTACCTCAGCCCTTTGCAGGGTCATGGTGAGGGACACAGTGCACCACCCAGGTCACTGTGAGCAAGAAAGGGCTGGGTAACCTGTAATGAGGGTGCCGTGCACTTAAGAGGCATGAACCGTTTGCCCCTTCTCAGGGTTCTGCAGATGTTAGCCTGTGCATTCATTCATTGCACAACTGTTTACTGAGCATTTACTCTATGCCTGCACTCTGCTGACTCTAGCATTAGGCAGTGAGCAGGACATGGTGCCTGCCCTCACGTTACTCACAGTCTGTTAGGGACCCAGACCAGACAGCAGGATGGTGTGGCAAGAACTGTGAATTAGGGGATTGAGGAAGGCTTCCTGGTGGAGGAGGTTTTTAGGATAAATCCTGAAAGGTGAGAAGAGTTAGCCAAATGCAAGGGAAATGGGCTGGCATTGTGGGGGAAGGTTTGGGGAGTAGAAAGTTCCAAGTGGAGGGAGCAGCACATGCAAAGACTCAAGGGTGAATTGTGGGGAAGCTCAAATATTAAAAAATGTAGCCTACTGAGAAAAGTCAAACCTAGTTCTAACCTTTCAGAAGAACTATGAGTAGTTCAGCCAGGTAAGTAGATGATGTATGGGGTGGGGTCTGGAAGAGAGGAAGGCATTCCTCAGAAACTGTTCAGGAAAGGTTAGGAGGGGGCTTCCTTTTTAAAAATCAGTATCTCAAGTTGTTAATAACATACTTGTCACCTTTCCAGTGTGATGCCTTTTACATCCCTTATTTCACTGGCCCTCGTCATACATATATATGCTTGGTTAGGATGACCCCTCACCATGCTGGGACTTGAACCTGGGCCTTCCTCCTAGGTTGTCTGCTCCTGATAATAATTTCTTATGGTGCTTGATGGTTCTCAGAGCGTGTCCACCCCCCTGATCTCACCTGCCTGTTAACATCTCCAGCTTCAAAGAAAGACAGTGCCATCCCAAGGAGGGGCAGCGTCTACCAGCTGAGGCTCCTGCCCATTCATTGGCATATTATCTTTGGTTGCTTTCATGCTACAAGGGCAGAAAAGAGTAGCTGTAACAGAGTCCATATAGCCCACAAAGCCTAAAGTTCTTACTGTCAGTCCCTTTACAGAAACAGTTTGCCAAACCCTGACTTTGAGCAATCTGAATACCAAATGGGCTGCCTTGTGAGGTAGTGAGTTCCCCATCACCTGTGGTATTCAAGTAACATTGAAGGCTTGTTAAGCAGTGATGTTGAAAAGAGCCCACGTGACCCTTAATGTCTCTGAGATCCTGAGTCCAGAAGTTCACAATAATTATTCAAATTTCTTTGCTGCTTGGCAATAACAATAGTCAAAATTATAGACAGATAATCCATCTATGTAGAGCAAATTTAGTAGGCTATCTAATCTAGAGTTTTCCATCACCAGCATCTGAAGCCCATAAAAAAGAGCAATGCCTTTCTCTGCCTGTTTAGTATGACAAGATAGATGATGTACAAATTCAGGCACTCTCAAGGGTGAACATCTGCTGGATATCTGGTTATACCCAAGCCGCTCCCACTGGGGATGACACACTCATATGCAAGCTCATTGGTGAATAATGCATGGATCATTTCTGAGCAAACATTATACCTAAGAGGCTCACATACTACCGTGTGTTTAAAAGGGATTAGATATGGTATCAGTGGAATTAGCTTTGTTGTGCTAATTCAGTGCCAGGCCTCAAGCTGCCCTTGAAGAACCAGTCGTCTAGACCCCAACTAGCTTGACCAGAAGGCAATGAGTTTCTGGTTGAGCCCCAAGGCAGGGAGGGACTTACTCAGCCAGGTGCATCTTCTAGCAAAGCAATTTTGCTGCATAGTGCTTTTATCAGAAATTTGTTATCCTTCCAAGTGGGATTGCAAAGAAAAGCAAAATGGTCTCTCTGGCGGGGGGTGGGGGGTGGGGGGACCTGTGGCCATTCACTGTCTTTTCCTCAGCCAGGTTGGATCCAAACAGGTTCAATTTCCCCATCTTGTACTGTCTGCCAAACACTGTGATGGAACAAAAGGAAATTTTCTCCTGAGGGAACCCACAGCCTGTGCGCAGGAGCAAAGAATTTCCAGCCAGAAAAGGACAATGTCCCCTGATGAATAGCGCTCAGCAAAGCCCAGATTGATTAAACCCTATTTCAAGTGTCTTTGCAAGAAAGACCAGTTCCCGGATCCTAAGGGGCCTGACCCAGGTCACACCCACACAGTTAATTCCAGGGACTGATTTTTTTTTTAAAGCCATTGTTGCTTTGACTTTTTATTCCTCTCCCTGATTAACGTGAAATGACAGCAGCAGCAAAGGAGAGCCCTAAATTCATTTTACATTTTTCTTGTTGTTTTCGTTTTCAGGTGACAGTTAAGTAATCAAGGTGTTAGGTTGCAGGTTGGCTTTGGCGAGTTTCCCAGCCCGGAGACGGATATCCCCAAGACTTTTTCTCCCGAGAAGCATTCCGATATTATTCAGGCCATAACACATCCATTCTTCAGGTACTTAATCATTCTCAAACCTATTTTAACCAAAATTATGCTTGCTCTCCAGCTGGGGAAAATCTTTGTGCTGCTCTGTGTTTACTTGGAATTTCAAAAGAGAACAGAAAGTGCTGGGGGCTTCCACCTGGGAAAAACAAAAGAAGCATCAAGAAAAATGCTCTAAACATTTTATGCATTCGCAGGGATACCCTAAGTCAGTTACTCATTTGTCTTTTCCCATTTGTTGTCTGTGACACAGATTGTGTAGCCTGTAGCCTCACCTTCCCTTCTGGCCCTTCCACCTGGCCACAGACACACCAAGCTAACTCTTACTCTGTTTTCACTGTCTTCCTTGTCTTGGACAGTTATGAACTCTTAAATGAAAGTTGTTTCTTGTGGCTTTTAAATGATAACTTACAATGCCTTGTCCTCAATTAATTACCAAAAAAGGTGATTCCTAGATATTTATTTATAAATACCTGATGTCAGCATGCTTGGTTTCAACTCTCCAGGTAAAAGTGGAAAGCATTGTTAAATTAATTGCTCTGTGTACACTCAAGCACACATGACCTTATTCCAAGAAGTAATATTAATGTAGCCATTCATTGCTGCTGGGGAGATGTCCCCATAAAATAGACATTTCCATAAAATTACTAAAAATGTGAAGGGTGTCAAAGTCAGTCATTCTTTCTCTTTGTCTCAACTATCCATAATGTTTATTACTCTAAAAGCTGACAATTATTCTCCAGTGGCAGAGAAGCCAAGGTAATAATTAAGAGAGAACATGCCACAGAGCTGAAATATGATTAGAGATTATTTCTCGAATCTGTCCTCCTCCACTACACGTACCCAGTTAAATATGTCATCTGCTGATGTCGAAGCAAACCACAGTATTATCATAGTGGTCATATTTAAAGAAGGAATCCCTTGACTACAAAGAAGGCAAAGGATTCCACCTTGTTTTTCTAATCGACAACCTTTATTTATCCTAACAAATCTGTTGGAGGCAGCCTTGGCCTGTTTGAGAATACATAAAGCCAGGTCTCATGCCTAGTTCAAGGAAGCTAGTTTTCTGTGCACTAGATTCCTCTAAATGAATGATGGATGGAAGGGCTTTGGATTGCTTTTGAAAAGGTAAATATAAAACATGTGAATGTTGAATTGCTAAGGTGATTTTACCAATAACCCATCTACTAAAATTTCCAAAGACATTTCATTAGGAATAATCAACGTATACAAATCCTTACTCTAGATTCATCATCACCATCATCATCATTGCCAGCATGTATTGAGCCACTCTTTTGTGCCAGGAACTGCCAAGCACTTTCACATATGTCATTTCAACCTAAAATTCACAAAAACACTACAAGTGCATATCATCATCTCCACTTTACTGAGGAGAAAGCGAAGGTCCCAAAAGCCCAAGGCCATTTTATCTTCAAAAACCTGAACTTAGCTGGTGAATATTTCAAGTTGATAGAAGCCATTATTGGAACTAATTTAATGGTAACAGTAAAAGTATTTATATCTGAACAGCCAAAAGCTATAGCTAATAAAATGCAGCACATCCTGTCACATCAATGAATGTAAAAGCAGAACCTTCAGGAAATATTTTTTTTTCCTTTTCAAAGTAACAAAACAACTGTGCCTGAAAGACTTACGTCTTTGCCTCCTACATGGCTAGTGTTTTAAACTAAGATTGTTTACTGAGGGTACCCATTCAAAACACTCAACACTGTTTCTACTTTTGAACAAGGGAAAAATGTTTTCCATCTCATCTTTCTTTCTAAACCATTAAGATTTAAGCATCGGGGAGGGCAGGGCAAGATGGAGTGGTGAGGTGTACATTTTAGTTTCTCCTCCAGGGCAGTAGGTAGAAAGACAGGAACTGCAGAGCAATTTGACTTTGGGCATACTTCATACAACACTCATGAACATGTGGAACAACTGAGATAAGCGAAATCTGTAAGTCTTCTCAGCCAGGGGACCCACGCCCCTCCCTGCCAGGCTCAGTGCTGGGAACAAGGAGGGAGAGCTGCAGTTGCGGCTCTTATCAGAAACTCATTCTACTGATCCAAACTCCAAGCATAGACAGACTGAGACCAGACACTGGAGAATCCTGGAGCAGCCAGCCCAGCAAGAAAAACCCAAAAATAAAAGCAGAGGCTTTTTGGAGTTCTGGTGAACACAGAACGGGGAAGGGCAGAGCTCAAGCAGAGTCAGGCTTATATGCAAATCCAGAAGACGAGTTTCTTTGTCTGAAAAACCGGTTTCTCTGCTCCCTGGATCTTTCCTTAATGGCCCTAATGGCCTTGTCTCTTAGCATTTCAATAACCCATTAGATCAGCAAGGAGAGCCCTTCCCCCCACCCTTTTTTCCCCTCTTTTTCTCTTTTTCTGAAAAAATTACTCTAAGAAGCCCAATACAGAAAGCCTCAAAGACTTGCAATTTGGGCAAGTCAAGACAAAAGCAGAACTAAGAGAGCTCTGAAACACAAGGCAATAAGTCCAGTGGCTGAGAAAATTCACTAAACACCACAACTTCCCAAGAAAAGGGGGGCGTCCCCTCACAGCCATCTTCCCAGTGGGCAGGGAACACTCCTGCCAGTTGCCGTCTCCACAGCCCAGAGCTGCCCCAGACAACCCAGTGTGATGGGAAGTGTTTCCAACAACACACCTACACACACGACAAAATTGGGTGTGGACATTAGCCTTCCCTGCACCCTCAGCTGGTTGTCCCAGAGTTGGGAAGGTGGAGCAGTGGGAATTAACATGCCCCATTCAGCCATCCTTTCAGCAGACTGGGAGCCTCCCTACAAAGCCCTGCAGCGCAGAACTGCCTTGGGGGGATGGCACTCACTTGTGACATAGCTCAGTCATCCCTCAACAGAGGACCAAGGGGTGCATTGCCTGGAAGAGGGACCCACTCGCAAGTCTCAGGGGCCATACGCCAATACCAAGGACTTGTGGGTCAGTGGCAGAGACAAACTGTGGTGGGACTGAACTGAAGGATTAGACTATTGCAGCAGCTTTAAATCTCCAGGAACATCAGGGAGATTTGATTGTTAGAGTCGCCTCCCCTTCCCTGACCACCCAGACACACACCCCATATACAAGGTGGACAACACCAACTACATATGCAAGCTTGGTGCACCAATTGGACTCCACAAGACTCACACCCCCACTCACCACAAAGACAAAGTGGAGGAGAACAGGCTTGAGGGGAATAGGTGGCTCGTGGATGCCACCTGCTGGTTAATTAGAGAAAGTGTACTCCATGAAGCTATAGATGTGACAAATTAGAGATAAGGGTTTTAATCGGTCTACAAATCCTAAAAGAACCCTATCAAGTTAAGCAAATGCCAAGAGGCCAAAAACAACAGAAAATTTTAAAGCATATGAAAAAACCAGACGATATGGATAACCCAAGCCCAAGCACCCAAATCAAAAGATCAGGGGAGACACAGTACTTGGAGCAATTAATCAAAGAACTAAAGATGAACGATGAGACCATGGCACAGGATATAAAGGACATGAAGAAGAGCATGGCACAGGATATTAAGGACATCAAGAAGACCCTAGAGAGCATAAAGAAGAAATTGCCAGAGTAAATAAAAAAATAGATGATCTCATGGAAATTAAAGAAACTGTTGACCAAATTAAAAAGATTCTGGATACTCATAGTAGAAGACTACAGGACGTTGAACAATGAATCAGTGACCTGGAAGATGACAGAATGGAAAATGAAAAAACAAAAGAAAGAATGGGGAAAAAATTGAAAAAATCAAAATGGGCCTCAGGGATATGATAGATAATATAAAACATCCAAATACAGGACTCATTGGTGTTCCAGAAGGGGAAGAGAAGGGTAAAGGTCTAGGAAGAGTATTCAAAGAAATTGTTGGGGAAAACTTCCCAAATCTTCTAAACACCATAAATACACAAATCATAAATACCCAGTGAACACCAAATAGAATAAATCCAAATAAACCCACTCTGAGACATATTCTGATCACACTGTCAAACACGGAAGAGAAGGAGCAAGTTCTGAAAGCAGCAAGAGAAAAGCAATTCACCACATACAAAGGAAACAGCATAAGACTAAGTAGTGACTACTCAGCAGCCACCATGGAGGTGAGAAGGAGTGGCATGACATAATTAAAATTCTGAGTAAGAAAAATTTCCAACCAAGAATACTTTATCCAGCAAAGCTCTCCTTCAAATTTGAGGGAGACAGGAGGAAACTACGGGAGATCTAAGATGGCAGCATAGAGAGGAGTGGAAGCTAAGTAGTCCCCCTGGAACAACTGAAAAAAAAAACCAGAAACAACTAGTAAATAATCCAGAATAACTGCAGGAGGACAGACATGAATGTCCAATCATCATGCACCAACCTGAATTGGGAGGAATGCCCGAGATCACAGCACAAAATCTCTAAGTAAGAACTGCAGATCCAAATTGGGAGACCCCTCCTGCATAGCCCAAGTTACAAAGTCTCATGGTTGCCAGAGAGAAAGCTTTCTCCAGTGAGCGAATATAGCTCAGATGAGCTCCAACTGGGGTTTTAATTAGTGAGTGTGAACTGCTCCTTATGAGGTGTGAATCCCCAACAAGTAGAGGCTTTGGGTGACGACTGACCTTGGAGAGCTGGAGGGTCTCCTCGGACTAGCTCTGTTCCTTTTTCAACTCAGTGGAGAAAGCCTTGGCCATTTTGAGTTCCCTGTTCTGTGACCCAGACAAAGGTGTGGCACAGGCAGAGAGAGAACCATTGAAATGCTAATGACCTCCCCCTAAGGCATCTATCTACTCCTAAAGAGGAATGTGGGTGAGGGCCCAGCTTTACTGCCTGCCTTTCATTCAGAACTTTCACCGGTCAAGAATTATAGGCGAATCTTTGCATCAGGCAGACAGTGTCCCTGCATGGCCCAGCAGCCCGGGGCTTAGCTTGAGGGGATGAAGCTGCACAGCCTCCCTCAGCAGAGGTCCTGGAAGATCACAGCTGAGAAGGGGGGCCCACTTGGAAAACCCAGGGATGCTACGTCAAGGCCAGTGGTATGTGGGTCAGTGACAGAAAATTTGGGAGCAAAACTGAAATGAAGGCTTAGGCTCTTGTGGCGGCCTTGAATCTCCGGGAACCTGGGGGATTTGAATATTAAAGCTGCCCTTTCTCTCTGGCCACCCATACACACACCCCACATTTAGGGTGGACGGCTCCAGCAACACACCCAAACTGAGTTCTCCAACTGAACCCCACAAGAATCATTTCCCCACACACCACAGAGACAGAGTTGGGGAGAACTGACTGGAGGATATAGGTGACTCGCAGACGCATATGTGGTTGTTAGAAAAGTGTACGCCAACAAAATGTGTTTCTGAAAAAGTTAGATCGGTATCTTCTTTTTACAACTTGAAAGAACCCTATCAAGCAAAGCAAATGCCAAGAGGCCAAAACAACAGAAAATCTTAATGCATATGATAAACCAGACGATGGAGAATCCAACTCCAAACTCCCAAATCAAAATATCAGAAGAAACATAGTACTAGCAAATTAATCAAGAACTACAATCGAGGAATGAAACATGACAAAGGATTTAAAGGACATTAGGAAGACCATGGCCCAGGTATAAGCGACTAAAGAAGACCCTAGAAGAGCATATAAAGAAGACATTGCAAGAGTAAAATAAAAAATAGAAGATCTCATGGAAATAAAAGAAACTGTTGTCCAATTTAAAAAGACTCTGATATTCACAATACAAGATTAGAGGAAGTTGAACAACGTCTCATTGTCTAGAAGTCCACAGAACAGAAAATGAAAGAAAGAAGAAAGAATGGAGAAAAAAATTGAAAAAATCGAAATGAATCTCAGGGATACGATAGATAAAATAAAAGTCCAACTTAGACTCATTGGTATCCGAAGGGAAGAAGAGGGTAAAGGTCTAGAAGAGTATTCAAAGAAATTGTTGGGGAAACTTCCCCAACCTTATACACATATAAATACCAAAGCATAAAGCCCAGCAAACTCCAAATAGAATAAATCCAAATAACCCACTCCGAGACATATTCTGATCAGACTCTCAAATACTGAAGAGAAGGAGCAAGTTCTGAAAGCAGCAGAGAAAAGCAATTCACCACATACAAAGGAAACAACATAAGACTAAGCTGTGATTACTCAGCGGCCACCATGGAGGCGAGAAGGCAGTGGTAGAATATTAAAATTCTGAGAGAGAAAAAATTTCCAACCAAGAATACTTTATCCAGCAAAACACTCCTTCAAATTGAGGGAGAGCTTAAATTTTCACAGAGAACAAATGCTGGGAGACTTTGCAAATAAAAGACTTGCCTACTTCAGATTGTAAAGGGAGCCCTACCAACAGAGAAACAAAGAAAGGAGAAAGAGATATAGAGATTTTAACAGACATATATAGTACCTTACATCCCAAAGTACCAGGACACTCATTTTTCTCTAGTAATCACGAATCTTTCTCCAGAAGGGACCATAAGCTGGGACATAAAACAAGCCTCAAGAAATTAAAAAAAAAAAAATTGAATATACTCAAAGCACATTCTCCAACCACAATGGAATACAAATAGAAGTCAATAATTTTTGAACTGTAACTCCACTATTTACTTCCTACATGATATAAATTACATGAACTCTAATGACAAATCAGTGGTTTTGAACTCACTGTAAAATATGTAATTTTAGACAATTATATAAATGTGGGGGAATGGAGGAATATAGGAACATAGTTTATGTGTCCGATTGAAGTGAAGGTGGTATCAAAAAAAAACAAGATTGATATGGATTTAAGAGGTTAATTTTAACCCCCACAGCAAACACAAAGAAATTATCAGAGAATGTAACCATAGAGATGAAATGTAGAGTTTGGGTTAAGAGAAATGGGGGAAGGGGCAATGGGGAGTTAAGAAATGAGGGTGGTGTTGCTGTTTGAGGTGAAGGGAAATTTCTAGAAATGGATGGTGGGAAAGAGCATTACAACATTCTAAATGTGATTAATCCCACTAATGGAAGGCTAGGGAGGGGGTGGAATGGGAAGATTTAGGCGGTATATATGTTTCCACAACTGAAAAAAAAAAAGTCTTAATAGATGACGATTGAATGCCAAGAATGAACTTGGATGGGATTGGAGGATAGAGGACAGGTGGCTCAAAGGGACACAGTTGAGACATAAGATAAAGGAAATATAGAATGTAAGCTTTGTATTGTTGAATCTCTTGTATTTCATAGCTGCGCTTAATGGGATTGCATAAAAGAATGTTCTTGTTCATGGGAAGTGTATACGTGAATTATAGTGTATGTTCAAGGATGTGTGCAGCTAACTCCCATACGTTCAGAAGACAGAGCAATAGATGATGGATGATAGGGAGGGAGGGAGGGAGGGAGGGAAAGAAATAGTGATGTGACAGCATGTTAAAGTTGGTGGATTGAGCTATCGGGGGAGGGGGGTCAGGGTATGATGGAATTCTTTGTATGGGGATACTATTGTTTTTGCAACTGTTCCTATAACTTTGCATTTATTTCAAAATAAAAAAAAGTATAAATAAGTACCTCCCTGTTCTAGTTTCCTAATGCTGCCAAAAGCAAAACACCAGAGATGGATTGGCTTTTATAAAAAGGGGGTTTATTTGGCTACACAGTTACAGTCTTAAGGCCATGAAGTGTCCAAGCAATCAGATACCTTCACTGGAGGATGGCCAATGGCATCTGGAAAACCTCTGTTAGCTGGGAAGGCCCATGGCTGGCGTCTGCTCCAAAGTTCTGGTTTCAAAATGGCTTTCTCCCAGGACGTTCCTCTCTAGCAAGCTTGCTCCTCTTCAAAACAACACTTCCAGCTGCACTGAGTTCTCTCTCTTTGAGTCAGCTCATTTATATGACTCCACTGATCAAGGCCCACCCTGAATGGGTGGGGCCATGCCTCCATGGGAACATCTCATCAGAATCATCACCCACAGCTAGGTGGGGCACATTCCAATCAAATCTAACCAGCACCAAAACATCTGCTCCACAAGACTACAAAGATAATGGCATTTGGGGGACACAATACATTCAAACCGGCACACCCCGCAAAAAAAAATTTGAGGGAGAGCTTAAATTTCTCACAAACAAATGCTGAGAGAATTTGCTAACAAGAGACCAGCCCTACTTGAGATACTAAAGGGAGCCCTACCAACAGAGAAACAAAGAAAAGAGAGAGAGATAGAGAGAAATGTTCAGTACTAAAGAGATTCAGTATGGGTATGTTAAAGTACATTAATAGAGAAAGGGAAAAAATATATATGACAAACACAAACCAAAGGATAAGATGGCTAATTCAAGAAATGCCTTCACAATAATAACATTGAATGTAAATGGATTAAAATCCCCAATTAAAAGATATAGATTCGCAGAATGGATCAAAAAAAAATGGACCATCAATATATTGCATACAAGAGACTCATCTTAGACACAGGGACACAAAGAAATGGAAAGTGAAAGGATGGAAAAAAATATTTCATGCCAGCTACAGCCAAAAGAAAGCAGGAGTAGCAATATTAATCTCAGATAAAATAGACTTTAAATGCAAGGATGTCATGAGAAACAAAGAAGGCTACTACATGTTAATAAAAGGGGCAATTCAACAAGAAGAAATAACAATCATAAATGTTTATGCACCCAGTCAGGGTGCCACAAAATATATGAGAGAAACACTGGCAAAACTAAAGGAAGCAATGGATGTTTCCACAATAATTGTGGAACACAATCACTCTGTCCTATAGATAGATCAACCAGACAGAAGACCAATAAGGAAACTGAAAACCTAAACAATATGATAAATGAATTGGATTTAACAGACATATATGGAACATTACATCCCAAATCACCAGGATGCACATTCTTCTCTAGTGCTCACAGAACTTTCTCCAAAATAGATCATATGCTGGGACATAGAACAAGCCTCAATAAATTTAAAAAAATTATTCAATTTTATTTCCATGAGATCTTCTATTTTTTTATTTACTCTTGCAATGTCTTCTTTATGCTCTTCTAGGGTCTTCTTTATGTCGCTTATACCCTGGGCCATGGTCTTCCTAATGTCCTTTAAATCCTTTGCATTATTTCAAAATAAAAAAAAGTATTATACAAGGATGTGAACACCAGAAGGTAGGCAACTCATCTAAAGGCGTGACTGGGGAGGTAGCTCCTCCAGGCTTTTTCATACATTGCTGTTGGCAGGATTTAGTTCCTCTTGAGTTATTGGACTGAGGGCCTCACTTCCCAACTGGCTGTTGGCCAGTGGCCTCCCTCAGTTGTTTGCCACGTGGGCTATGCCAACATTGCAGCTTGCTTCATCAAAGTGTGCAAGTCTAGAAGGTAATTAAGAGCTTATTGGAAAGATGGAAGCCAAAATCCTATGTAACCTAATCACACAATTGACATCCAATTAGCTTTGCTGTATTCTATTGGTTAGAATCAAGACACAGGTCCTGCTTACCTCAGGAAAAGGGTATTATACAAGGATGTGAACACCAGAAGGTAGGGGTCACTGGGGACCATTTTAGAGTCTGCCGACCACAGTTACCCATTTAGTTCTAGCCAGTGACTCTGCTTGAATCCAGTCTCCAGTGTTTTTCTCATGTTGCTTCCTTCTCCTCAGCAGATCTGTTTTACCCTTTGAGGCTCAGCTCCAGCCACCCCTTCTTCCAAGAAACCTTCCCTGCCAGCTCCAGCCCACCCTCTCCTCTCTCTCTCCAGTGAATTCTCCTAGCATTTATAGCTAGTTCAGTTGTAGACAATTTCATACGTAAGCTGGTTGGTGGAGTCTCCAAGACACACCTTCAAGGGGCATATATTCTCAAACCATGCACCATGCACCCCAAGGGTTATGCATCAGCTCCTCAGGACTGACATTTTGAGGAGAAAGGAAGGAGGAAGGACAGCTGTCTGAAATCAAAGCTCCCACACCCACCTGAACACCCACCCTCACCTGCTTTATATTAGATTTCATTTGAAGAAAGTTTCCAAGCCAAGTGGATATTTGAAAGCCACTTGCCAGAGAAGCAATGTTACAAGTAATAATTAGGTTCTCCAGAAAGCTCACCACTTGTAATATGGTTTCTTTGGTGAAAATACATTTAAAAATCCATCTTTGAACATAGCTTCAGAAGAGGATTACCAAGAGTTGCTAAGGTGGGGGAAGGAAGGCAAGGTGACTTCTTAAGTATTTTCATCTAAATAAGAGACACTTCTTTATGTGCCTTCTAGGATCCACCCAGAAATGGCCTCTCCATCCTCATTGCCCCAACTTTATTTCAGGCACTCTGTTTTCCTCTCCTGAATGACGACAGCAGCCTCCCATCTGGCCTCCTTGCCTCCAATCCATCCACCACCCTCCAGAACAAGTGATCTTCCTGAACTGTAAAAGTAACCATGTCATTCTATTATCAAAACCCCTTCAACAACATCCACCTGCACAAACACAAAGCTCCTCTGTTGGCTTGCAAGACCTATTATGGGCAGCTGTCATTTGGGATTGTATAATATCTGTTTGAACAATCCATTTACACTTTGACAGCTCTCACTTTCCCATGGTAGAATGAAAACAGTAACATTTCCCAGTGTCCCTTGCAGCAAGGATGTAGGCATGTGACCTGGGTTCTTCCATTCGGACCTACTTGTCTGAGACTTGGAGGTGGAAGTGAGTCACAGGAGGCAGCAGCCCCAAACATAACTTGGGAGACCATCTCCTGGCCAGCACACCACCAGAGGACTCTGATTCCTCTGGAGCAGCTTCTGATATCCAGTCTAGTGGGATCCATGCCAAGAGGTGGGTATCGTCAGCCATGGAGTGTAGGGTTTCACGCACAGCTACGTGCTTTGTGACTGCACGGTGTCTGAATCTCGAAAGCTAACAGAGTCAAGTATGTGATTTCTCACCAAGAATCCTCATCAATACTAGACCGTTTATGTGTCAGCCCTGACAAATTTCTTTAGCCTTGTTCAGGGCACTTTCTCTACAACCTGAATGCTATGATTTGAGTGCATTAAAAATATTTGAAGTCTACCAAATACGTCATTCTTTCTCTAGCTCCTAGGCTTCTCCACATGATGTTCCCTTTGTCTGGGACATTCTAAGCTATCCCTTCTCTACCTGGATTATGAGTATTCAGTTTTCAGGTTTTATCTTCTGTATCACTTTCCCTAGAGATTATTTCCTGATTCTCAAGTTAGAGCTAAAGACTTCTCTTTGATCTGTACTGCAGGACTTAAACTATTGCATTTTAATAAGCTATTAACTCTTGTAAATCCACCTCTAGACTATGTGCAAAGAACATGATTACAATGCTCACCATTTGCAGTGGACAGCTGCACACTGTCCTGTTTGTACCTGCCCACAATTGTACTTTCTGTTATTCTAGGAAATAGTCTATCTAGTTGAGTTAGTTAAAATGTGGGCTGCCCTCCCCTCTACGTGGGACCCGACTCCCAGGGGTGTAAATCTCCCTGGCAATGCAGAATATGACTCCCAGGGATGAATCTGGACCCAGCATCATGGGACTGAGAGTATCTTCTTGACCAAAAGGTGGATGCAAAATGAGATGAAATGATTTCAGTGGCTGAGAGATTTCAGATGGAGTCGAGAGGGTCACTCTGGTGGACATTCTTATGCACTATATAGATAACACGTCTTAGGTTTTAATGTATTGGAATAGCTAGAAGTAAATACTTGAAACTACCAAACTCCAACCCAGCAGCCTGGACTCCTGAAGACGATTATATAATAATGTAGATTACAAGGGGTGACAGTGTGATTGTGAAGACCTTGTGGATCACACCCCCTTTATCTGGTGTATGGATGAGTAGAAAAATGGGGATAAAAACTAAAGGACAAATGGGGTGGGATGGGGGGATGGTTTGGGTGTTCTTTTTTCACTTTTATTTTTTATTCTTGTTCTGGTTCTTTCTGATGTAAGGAAAATGTTCAGAGATAGATTGTGGTGATGAATACATAACTATGTGATCATACTGTGGACAATTGATTATATACCATGGATGATTGTATGGCATGTGAATGTATTTCAATAAAACTGAATTAAAAAAAAAAAAAATGCGGGCTGCTGTCTTCTTGCTGATTCCCATCTCCCCTGGCCACAGAGGTTGGCCGGGTGGGATCTAACATGAGTTGGGCTAATCAGAGCTTGGCCTTAGGATTTTTGAACACAGAAAGAGAAAAAGTGACTTTCAGGTGCACCCATGTTGCAAAGCTTAAGATGTGGGTGTAGGGATTTTAGTGGTCAAGGCCTCTCATGTTATTTAGCTGTTGTACAACAAATTACCATCAACTTACTGTCTTGAAACAACACCCATTTATTACCTTTGGGAATAGCTTCACTGGATTTTCTGCTTCAGGGTGTCATCTGAAATCTGCAATCAAGGTATCACCTGATGCCCCAATCTCATCTCCAGGCCCAGCTGGGGAAAGATCCCCATTCAAGTTCACATGATTGTTGGCAGAGTTCAGGACCTTGTGGCTTGTGGAGCTAAGGGTCTCAGTGTGTTGTCATCTGTTGGCTGGAGGCTATCTTCATTTCTTAGCTGGTTGTTGGCTGGAGGCTGTCTTCTATTCCTTGCCACTTGGGCCTTCCCAGCATGGCTACTAGTTTCATCCAGCAAGGGAGAGTGTCTGCTAGTAAAAGACATTACAGTCTTGTATAATGTAATCAAAATCACAGTAGTGACATCCATCACCTTTGCCATATTCTGTGGGTGAGAAGCAAGTCACAGGTCTCATCCATACTTAAGGGGAGGCTATGAGTACCAGGAGGGGATACTTGAGCACCATCTTAGAGTCTGTCTGCCAGACACCTTCTAGATAGAGTGAGTCATTTTGCAGAAATAAGGGATTAAGAAAAAAGAATAAAGAAAGAAGACCTGAGGGAGGTCCAGCTCCTCATTCCAATTGTACCTGTATGTGGAGTCCCAGCTGGGATCCCACCTGTTTGGTTACATGAACCAATAAATTACTCCATCATTATTACTCTTTTCCACATAAGCTGTGTGTGTTTTCTTGTCTGTTTCAATCAAAGAGGTTTTGACTAATATATAACTGTACTTTTAGTGCTTAGAAGAGTAACTGGTATGTGAGAGATGACCCTTAGTAATTTTCTGTGGAATCAAATTGTGAACTCTGTCATCTCTTCAAATATTTTGGAATTTTTAAGTTGCCAAGTCATAGGATGTTGGAGCTTATAGATCTCTTGTTCGGCTTGCTCATTTTACATTCTGAAGAAATGAGGTTGAGAGAGGACAAGTTACTAATTTGTTTCTGGTTACACAACAAGGCATATAGGGATAGAGCCTGAACAGGGTCCTAAATCCTGGCTGTTAGTCTGGCCGTCCCAGTTTGATGGGAAACAACAAGCCCTTAATGTGAAAGGATGCCTGATTCAGCACCATGGATAGCACAACAGGGGTGCTTGCATTTTAGGACTATGATTTCCTGAATTCTTAAATTAAGGATTGAAATAAAAATATCTGGTATAAGACGTAAGAACTTAGCTGAGTGAAATATTAGTATTGATATGATCTATAGTTTCAGTATATATACGAGTATCATATAACATATTCCTCTTGTGGCTATATGTAATTTTACTTAATGCTTGTCAGACAAGAAGTTAGATTAGTTGTATTTTTTAACAAAGATTCAGTAATTCTTAATAATCAATTGGTTTCAGGAAGGAATCCAGAATTCTTGCAGTTCAGTGATCTAAAAATATGCTCTAGGAAAAAATTATTTTATAGCCTTATGCACAATACATATCTTTTTTGCTGAATAATGTTCTTTGTTTCTGCATAGTCATGTACTTTCCCCACTGATTTGGTCCACATAGTCAAAATAGTTGAAATGTTTTGCTTGCTCTTTTTTAATACTTGAAGGGTGTCAGCATGCATTTTGGCATAGCTGGAAATGGCCCGCAAGGGGTTCTCTTTATAATAGTTGAAGAGGGCAGAAAATTATTACCTGGCTTAAACATCTCTGATTCTGTGGTTTTAGGGCACATTGGGTGGAAAAAATGCTTTGTAAATTCTAAAGCACTACACAAATGCTAGTTGTCCTTGTTAGAAGCGATAGTATTATGGTGGTGGAATTTTTTATTAAGAGATGTAGGGGACAGATACACATTTTCTATCTGACAAGAAAGGGAAGCTGCAAAGAGGGTATAAAAAAGGAGCTTTAGTACAAAAAACTGGGAGAGGACTATTGTAAAATTTGCTCAGGGGGGCTCACACTTGAGCTGGCCATGAGTGGGTCCATTGCCTGAATTCCTTGAAGTTAAGACCTGTGCTGTTCATCTTACTGTCACCCCCTTCCCTGTGCCAAGCTCCAGGCTCCCAACAAATGTTTCTGGCATTGCTATGAATGCCTTTCTGAGCCAAGTCACTCAAACTAAGCAGTTCTGTATGTTGTGTAAGGACTGAATTTGCTTTCTCCACCAAATTATATTTTGTGACTTTCTTTCCTTTTCTTTTGGCTTTCTGTGAAATCTCAAAGGCTGTAAAACTCCAACAGGATACTAATTAGAAATTAGTACTATTTACAGAGAAAATTCTTTACAAAGGCAGCAGTGAAAATGAAATATTGAAAAGAAATATGCAAAATAGGTAGTTATTTTATTATGATGTGGCATTTAATTAAATTTTTAAAGTAGGCATTTCAATGTAGAAAATCTGTTTTGAATGCTTCTAAATGGAACCATGTATTTCAAAAACTTAGAGCCACTGTTATTTTTTTTTTCACTGTAACTCAGTGAAGTGAAATTGTAGACCCACTTTGCTCTCATCTGAAAAGACAGATTCATCCTCACTATGGTGGTGGAGGCGCTGGGGATGGTCCACATGTGGCTCATCTTGGGTGTTTATTCTTCTCTTTCCCATCTTGTGGTCACTGCTGTAGGATGATATATTGCGATTTGTTGGCTCTGCTCTTTTCTAGCAGTGTGACCTTGGACAAGAGACTTTGTCTTAATTCTTTCATCTATAAAATGGATATCACAGGACCTGCCTCAGAGGCTTCTTACGAGAATTAAATAAATCTACGTAAAAGCACTTTGCTATCTGGTGAGAGGTGTCTTTTCTTCCCCACTTCCTTTCTGATTTACCCCATTCCCTTCTCTCCACTTTCTTCCTTCCTCCTTCCCTCCTTCCTTCCCTCCCTCTCTCCCTCCCTCCCTTTCTTCTTTCCTTCCTTCCTTCTTTCCTTCCCTCCTTCTCTCTTTCCCTCCTTCCTTCCTTCCCTCCCTTACACCCTTCCCTCCCTCTCTTCCTCCCTTCCTTTCTTTTTATCTTCTCTTCCTTAAGATCTTTTTCATTGTTTCAGCAAGATCTCTCCTCCTTCAAGTTGAGAGAAGGAATAAAAGGGGAGCAAGACTGAAAAAAATCCACGAACTGCATTCCATTCCAGGTTGCTCTTTGTTGGCAGCAATCCGAGTAGGTGGGGGAGGAGTCAGAGAAGCGGTCACAGGTGGTCTCCTCCCTGTGGTGTTGCAGGGAGACCTCCTGACTCTAGCCCTGACTTGGCCCCTGATCACCTGTGAGTCCTTGGGCGAGTCACTTCCCTCTCTGAGCCTTGGCTTCCTCACTTGCAAAATGAGGATAACTAACTATTCTTCATAAGAAATGAGAATGTGACTGTGAAAGTCATATACAAAACACAAAACTACAAAATACCTGTAGTTATTTTATAGGTAGGTAATGATGAATTCAAAAGCATTTGTAAATGTTAAATGGCTAAACTCAAAGGAACTATTACTAAGTTAATCCTTTCATTTTAAAGGTGGAGAACCAAGGAATGTAAGTGCAGTGGCTAAAAGAGATATATTTTGTATATAAAAAATCAGGAGGGACTTTATGGGATTTCATCATTGATGAAAGTGATGTTAGGAATGCATGTTCCACTTTTGTTTCTTCAAACTGTATTTGTTAGACATCTACCATGGGCTGGATTTGGGGCTGGTCCTAGAGATAGGGGAAGAAGCCAGGAGAAAAAGAAGGTGGAAGTGTGTTCCTAGCAAAGGAATAGACCGGCATCAGTAGAAGCAAAGGGCCTCTAATGGACCCTTAAGCATGGAGGGGTGAGTCATGGTTAGGATATTACTTGTAAAAGAATTAATTCTGTATGGAACCCAGAAAACCTTGAGAATTTTATCTTTCTAATCATTTTTATTACATTTGCTATTGATCATTAAACCTACTATTTACCACTTAACTGGAGAGTGGTGTCTTTGTTATTCATGTCTTTCCAAATGGGCTCTACAAATATAAACACATGGAACGTGAAAAGTGGAAAATATATTCTGTTTTCTCACTCTACAGAGATGTGAGCCAAGACCCAGAGAGGCCAGGTGACTTGTTCCAGGTCACACAGTACAGTAGTAATGGGGTGGAGACTAGAACTCAGGGCTCTCTGCTCCCTGCCCAGTGCTCTTCCCCCTGCCCCAATTGGCCCCCAGCTCCAAAATCCTTTCCTGCTCCCATGCCGTTGACAGCCTCCCGCCTCAGGCAGCGTGGCCTGGTTATGGGCCAGTCATTCAGGCCCCAAGGTAAACCCAGGAGTGCCCTGGACACATTTCTTCCCAAGAAAGAGACCACTGGTGAGCGCTTGAGTGTGGCATCCCAGGTGGACACATTCTGGGTTGGTTACTTTGGGTGTAATGCCTACCTGCTTGCTGTGCTTTGCAACCCCCAGGGTCCTGGAAAAAATGATAAAACTAGTGAAATCTCCAACTTCCTACTGCAGTGCTAAGTGTTGGAAAGAACAGGCAGCTGGAAGCTGCAACACTGGAATCCAGCCCAACTCCTCCCCTAATGTTTCATATAACCATAGATATGTCACTGAGCTTTTTCTTTCATTCATCTAATTAGACAGCTATTTAGTTCATTTGGTCATCATACATTTAAGGCCTCATGCCAGGCATATGGATACTTTTGTGTATAAAACGTGCCTCTGTCTTTGAGGGGCACAGTTGAGTGGAGCAGGCAACACAGAAAATATGCACCAAGCTACAGTGAACTGATGAGATTTGCACATGATCTACAATGGGATTATTAGGACATGGGTGGATTCTAGAGAGAAAACATTATTCATTCATTCATTCATTCATTCGTTCATTCGTTCCATTAACAGGTGTTAAGTGTCCTCTGTGGACCAGGGAATAAGGAAATGAAGACTTGACCCCTGTCCCCAGGGAGCTCCTGCCAGCTGCAGCAGAGGCTCTGGGCTGTGAATGGGCAGCTGGGTTCATGGAAGAGGGAAACACATGCTCTGGCTGGAATGAACAGTGAAGGGGGGCAGAGCCTGGGGCTTGAACACCAGGAAAGGCCTTGAGATCACGATAGGAAGTTTGAGATTCATCTGGAGGACCAGGAGACAGATTCATAGGAAGGAGGTGACATCAGCCAACTTGAGGTTTAGAGAGATCTTTCTGGTTGAAGAGTGAAGGATGAATGCAAGAGGAGAAAGAGGCGGCAGAGATGGGGGCACATTAGGAAGCTGTTGCCTCTATCAGGGGAGATTTCATGGCGGCCTGGACAAGGGCAGAGGCAGAGGAGATGGAGGGGATGTTACTGATCAGTAATTGCAACACCACAGCGGAAAATCATGGGTTGTGTGCCCGTGTTACAAAAAAGAAAAAAGTTAAGAGAGCACATGGTCTGGACCCTGCTCAGAATTACCCTACACAACTCTCGATGCTCAGTCCCAGGAAAGCTGGACCCTGCCCTGGCTCCACCAACATCCAGAGGAGCCCCGTCCCTGTACTGGGCCTCCGTTTCTTCCTCAGTCACATCTGGGACTCAAGCTGAAGCCCGAGGTTCCTCTAGCTTTGGCTCTGTGACTGTGCCAATGCCTACACTCGGTGCTGACAACTGACCCTTGCAGCATCTGTTAGTCCCAAAGACATGTAGGGTCTTTTAATGGCTCCAGGGAGACAGGAGGGAGACGTGAGGCAAAGTGGCATGGGCTGGAGCCATCAGGGAAGGAACCGAGGGGGTGGGGCTGGAGGGGACGCAGGAACAGGATAGGAGGGGGTCTTGGCCATGAGAAAGGAAAGCCATCTTGTGGGGCCAGAACAAGGCTGCCTGGTGGCCCCAGCAGGGTGGCCCTGGCTGTCCATGGCCCGTAGCTGTCCTGGTTGGACAGAGCATCTTTTCTGATGGCTCCGTGCCTCCCCAGGCTGGGTGAGGGAAGTGAACAGCGCCCCTGAGTACAAGCCACTAAAGTGACCTCCCTATTAGGATGCTGAGCAGGAGGGAAGGAGGAGGAGTGAGAAAGAAAAGGAGGAGCTGTGCTGCAGGAGTCAGGTGGAGCTTGATGACGGAAGCCTTCAAAGCCACGCAAAAGGCTGAGCAGACAGGCGGCCCTTCCCCTTCTCCTGGCTTCTGAAACCACAATGGTGACAGTCGGGCTTAGTGCTTGAGAGTGCTGGCTCCTTCTCCAGTCCCAGTTCTGGCCCAAACCTTGGGCATGTTACTCAACCTTGCTGTGCCTTGGTTTCCCCATATGGAATACTGGGCCAATAACAATATACCAGCACATCACGTTCTGTTGAGAGGGTGAAAGGGAGGAAGGCACTGAAGTCCCTGGCACGGCACGTGGCATTTGGTAAGTGCTCAATGCTGGGTGGTGGTTGTTACTATTTCAGAGGAAACCACTGGGTTTTCTGAACTTTCTGGGGTGTTTCCCGTTGAATTTCTTGAATCAGTTTCTTCTTCCTCACCCCACTGGGCCCCTCTGAATCCTGAGCTGTTCTGCAACCAGCAACACAATTCTTTTCTTCTAAAAGATGCCTAATGGTTTCATACATTTTACATGATCCCCTCCTCCAGAAAGTGGGTTTTCAAAAACAATAAATAAATGAAAATGCAACTTAGAATGACATCATCTCCCCTTGCTTGCTTCATTCCTGTGAGCTCTGCACAGTTGGGAGGAAAATCAGCCAGGGCTTCTCAGTGAGTATGCTCAGCTGTGGAAATCCTTGAGCTATAAATAGCGTGTGTGTGTGTTTAATATGATGGAATCATTTTCTCTGATCATAAAATCTGTGGCTTCTATTTATAGCCACAGTGTTGCTCACTAGGACCCAAGGGAATTTAAAAATAGGCTCCAGGAAATGATGTGCTTGGACAAGTCTCTCAGTGCAGAGGCAGCAGGAGGTGCCTGGAGAGCTGGGGGGTCTTCGCATTGACTCCCTGCTGTCTCTGAGCCGTCCTTGGCTCCAGGTCTGCTGGGGTCATGTGCCTTCAACTTATATTAAATTTGCTTGGATGAAGAGATGATTCATTTGTTCACTGAAAACCTGCTCTGGACCAGCCATGATGCCATGATTTTGGGAAATAAATGGAGTGTTCCTAGCATGGAGGCGCTCCCGGGTTCTCAGCCTAGTGGGGGTGGGCAGCCCTGTGAAGGCGTCCGGGATTCCGTGATGAGTGTGGTAAACAACATCATCACGCAGGTGTGAAAGGGGGTCTGGAGAGCACTGGAAGAAGGTGCAGTTCACTCCACCGAGGCAGCAGGAGAGCCACAGGTGGTCGGCTGAGTCCTGGGCCCCAAAGATGTCCATGTCCCAATCCCCGGGGCCTCTGAATGTGGCCTTCGGAACAATAGGGGCTTTGCAGATAGGGTTAAGTTGAAGGTCCTCAGATGGGAGGATTATCTGGGACTATCCAGGTGGGTCCTTATCACAAGGGTCCTATAAGAGACAAGCAGGGGCGTCAGAGGAGAGAGAGAGGGGAGTTAATGTGACTTTGGAAGATGCTACGTGGCTGGCTTTGAAGACAAGGAATGGACCTATGAGCTAAGGCATGCGGCAGCCGGTGGAGCTGGAGAAGGCCAGGGAAGGGATTCTCCCCCGGAGCCCCCAGAGGGCACTTGGGCCTGCTGACTTCTTGGCTTCAGCCCAGTGGAACTGATTGCAGACTTCCCGCCTCCAGAACTGTAAGAGGATACGCGTGTGGGTGGCTTGAAGCTACCAGGCGTTTGGTCGCTTGTTAGAGCAGCCACAGGGAACTCATACAGCACCGGGTTGTCGTCTACCTGGGCCGCTGTAACAGAGAGCAGGTGTTGGGGGCCGCCCCACATCTGTCCCGTTCTGTCGGGGTTCAGCTGCCCCCCTCATCGGTGCCTCTTGTGCTTCCTTGAGGGGGCTCACTTCCAGCTCCAGGCTGAGCCTGGGGCTTGGACCTCGGCTAATTAGCATAATCCCACCCCCCTGTTGCAACCCCTGAGCTGCCGGACTTTTCAGACACACCAGCCAACTCCACTTCACTGCTAAAAATGGTTCTAGTGGTGTTTTCTGTTACTGGCCCCAAAAGCATCAAAATGAAGAACAAGGAGGTTTTGTTGTGACCAGAAAGAAGGCAGAGCCAGAGAAGCCCAGAGGCAGGTTCTGGGGCTGGACTCTGAGCCCAGAGAGGGGAGGCCAAAGAGCACACGGCCCGAGGAGAGCTGACGGAGGACTTGACCACAGCGCTGCAGAGTGTGCGAGCTGGAAGGAGCTTGGGGAACATGGATTCTAAGAACTTGGTTTTATGAGTGAGGAGACTGAAGCACAGAGAGGGGCAGGAGCTTGCTCAAGGTCACACAGTGAGGTAGTGACTGACCCAGAACCAGCAGCCCCCTCTCCGGTCCCCCTACCTGGTCCACCCACTGTCAGCTCCCGCCCATGTGGTCGGCCACATGCACTCAGGTTCCCAGGACCCCCCCTGGGCTGGCTGTACCCCTAAAGGGGAAAATCTCCTTATGTGTTCTCTCTGTACCTGGCTCACCAAGGAAAGAAACGTGGCAATGCAGGACTGTGGGTGCTTTCCTCTAGCCACAGGTGGTGGGGGGTGGGGGACAGAACACGAGACCAGGGGTCCCCAGCTGGGTTCCTGCCCAGCTCAGCCTCTTGAGCTCTGTGCCCACAGACAGGATGCTGAAGGCACAAACCCGCTGCTGCCTCATGTGATCTTTCTACTTTGCTAGGGGAGCACAGAAGCAGTGATATTGGAGGCACGGTGCTCTCTAAAAGGTAAAGTGCTGCTACACCCACCAGGACAGCTGTCACTCAGACTTGTCCTTCTCCTCCGAGCAATGACCACAGACATGTGGCCCTCCAGGGAGCCAGGCCGTGGTCCAACACCTTTGATCTAGAAACAAGTCGCTAAGGAATCTACCTCGATCAGAGAATGGAGAAGCACGCCAGGGAATCAAGAGAGCCTCGGTGTGCTTTTCAGTGCAAAAAAGAATAAGAGCTGGGAAGGGGGAGTGTTTCTTTAAAAAGAAGAGAATTTTCCCCTCCACTAGTTTAATATAAGAGTGCACATTTCTTACACATCAGAAGTGGAAGGTCATAGCAATTGGCATAAAAAGCAAATAGGCCATAAAAATATAGAATGTCATAGAGATGGAAAGGACCTCATAAATCTCCAACCCACCACACTCATTTTACAGAGGAAGAAACTGAGTCCCCCAAAAGGGAAGCAACATTTCCAGGATGACTCAGCAAACCCCCAGCATTGCTGGCCTCAGAACCAGCTGCTCTGACTCGGAGTCGTGTGCTGTTCACGGGCTGCCGCGTGGATGCCCAGAATCAGGCTTTAGAACTAGAATGTGCTCAGCTTCCTTAGTGTGATATTTTCACTGGCCAGAAAACACATGGTATTAGTATGATTTGCTAAACTTCAGAGACACATGAAAACATCACGTAAGTTTTTTAGCATGCAAGAGAGTTCTTTCTAGAAAAGGGTATAAAGTTGTAGCAAAGGGCCGCATTTTGACAAATGTAGACCCTTTCTTTCCAAGCCACCATTACTCTCAGCCCTGGGTCCACCCTGAACATCTCCATTTCTTCTCCAACACTCTACAAGTCAACTTCTAGACCCAAGAGAACACAGGGGAGCCATCCCAGGTTCAGTCAGTCAGATCTGGCTTCAAATTCCAGAGCTGCCAGTAACTCACTCTGTGACATTGGCCAATGAACAAAATTACTCTGAGAATCAGCTCCTTCTCTTCTAGAAGGGGTCTAATTGTCACTACCTCTCAATTTTGGGGAGGCTTATATACAAAATATACAAAATACCTAGTTTAAAGCTCAGTCCATGGTGGTCATTATTTTACCGGCGTCATAGTAACCATCATGATCGGAAGAAATGACAGAAACTGGAAGACAGAAAAGGGAAGAGGCTTTCAATAGCCCTCAGAATTCTGAGGCAAAGATCTACTCCTCAAAATAAATCAGTTTTATTCAGCTATTATTACTACGGGTCCATAAGATGCCCCTGGAAGGAAAGCTGGGATGAGAGAACCAGGAACACTGCCCACTAGCAGCCCACAGACCAGTGGGGATGGAGAAGTGTGCAGAGCACCACCCAATGCAGACAGAGAGGAATCCTAAGAGACAAACAGACAAGAAGCCCAGAAGAGGAAACAATGAATCCCAATGGTGGGGATCGTGTACTTGTAAACTCAGCAGGAATGTGTGTGGTGAAATGGTACAACTTCTACTTTTGATGGAGGAGCTGGTTCAATCCCACAGATTGCCAACATGGATGGGTTGAAGGATAAACTCCCCGAGTGCCACAGCCAGGGGAGATACTTAATAATGCAACAGAGGAAGATTTTTCAGTCATCGATTTCTCTGCAGTGAGAAAAACTTTCTCAGCTAGAACACCTTTTCAAAGGTGTGCTCTTCCTGCCAAACCCAGTGGTGCAGGAAACTTCCCTCCCCGAGAACAGAGAGTGAGGTGTACAGAAGAGAAAGGTCTACACATTGGGGAAAACAAACTACCTTATGTTTTTTATTATTGAGTGGATCTGAGCAGTATCCGACTAGAACTGGAGCCAGCCAGAGCTATAGCTTACAGATAGGGAAGACTGTTATTAAATTGTGACCTTCTCTGAGCAGTAGTGACAGATGGAGTAAAAGGAATGGTTTCTGAAGTTACTAGGAAGGTCCCATGACACTGCTGGTTGCCCACAGATACCCAATTTCTCTGACTTTTTTACTTTAAAATCTTACTTTATTTTAAGCAAAGAACTCAGCTTAAAAATAACCCAGCCTCTTTTTTCAGATAGGTCCAGTCAATGAGATGTAAGTAGAAGGGGTAGGGCTTCCAGAAAATCTCCTGAAAGGGAGCAAATTCTTCTCCCATGTGCTTTTTTGCTCTTTTCCCTTCCTCCAGGCTATGCCTGCAACACAGATGTGATGGCTGGAGCTGTTGTGCCCTTCTTGCAACCATGAAGGAAAATTGAAGAATATCCTAGTGTCACTGGCCCTGACCCAAAACCAGCAACCCCCTATTTCTGGACTTACCTTTATCTGAGAACAATAGACCCATATTTGTTTATGTCACTGTTATTTGGATTTTCTGTTGTATCATCCAAATGCAAATCCCTAAGTGATAAATACTAATTCTAGAGTGTTGATTCCAATGTAAACTGGTAAGGACTGTACAGCGGTGTGGGACACTCAAGCAGATCACCATACAGTAAAGAACCAAAGCAATTATGGATAGGATCAGGGATTCTCAGCCATCAAGGCCAAAGATTGCACTGGCTCCCAGCTAGGAGGGATTGGTGGTACAAGCATAGTTGAACAAGAATTTCCCCTTAATTTTAAATTTTCAACAATTACAAAATACCCACATGTTCCTTAATAGCTTTGTTTTAGAAGGAAAAAAAAACAAAAAACAAAAAAAACAAGCAGCATTATGTTAAATGTGCATTAAAGAAAACCTAGATGACCACAAGACCCATTCAGACCATTTTCTTCTTTAGTTTCACAATTCAAGTTTAAGCCCAGGCTTCTTATGTGAATGAGTGTCTGAGTTTCACTCAGCTGAGGCCATCACCATTTATGCAGACCTTGGAGACATGCTGTCTTCTATAATCAGTGTTGATGATCCTCACTCTTTACTGCTTTAAGCATGACAGCACCCCAACAGGCACAGGGAAATATGTTCTCCATCATTGGTCATTAAGGAAATGCAAATCAAAGGCACAATGAGATACCACTTCGCACCCATTAGGCTGGTAATCCAAAAATGGAAAATAACAAGTGTCGATGAGGATGTGCAGAAACGGGAACCCTCAGGCATTGCTGGTGGGAATGCAAAATGGAGCAGCAGCTTAGGAAAACAGCTTGGCGGTTTCTCAAAAAGTTGAATGTAGAATTGTCATATGACCTGGCAAAAACTTGTACATGAATATTTATAGCTGCATTGTTCATAACAGCCAAAAGGTGAAAGTAACCCAAATTCCCATCAACAGATGAATAGGTAAACAAATTGTGGTTTACAAATACTATGGAATATTATTTAGCCATGAAAAGGAATAAAGTACTGACAGTTGCTTCAACTTTGGATTAACCTTGAAAACAATAAGCTAAGTGAAAGAAGTCAACCACAGAAGATCATGTGGCATGATTATTTTATATCCAGAATAAGCAAATCCACAGAGACAGAAGACAGATTAGTGGTCACCAGGAGACACAGGCAATGAAAATGGCAAGTGATTGCTTAGGGAGGATGGGGTGTTTTCTGGGGTGATGAGAAAGTTTTGAAACTAGAGACAGGTGGTGATTTCATGACACTGAATAAACTAGATGTCACTGAATGCTACATTTTAAAATGGTTAATTGTATGTTAGTTCACCTTGATAATTAAAAAAGAAATAAGAATAGCAGCATAATTCAAGGCAAATTGAAGAACACTGGTGCTCTGTCTGAACTTCCTATTTGGTTAAACTCATCATTTTGGCTTTTTCCTTAATTGAAGTTTCTCTTGGATCCAGTCGGTTAGGGTCTTCTGACAGAGTATCGTCCCATGACTTCCAAGTCACAGTCCTTCTTTTTTTTTTTTTTTTTTTTTTTTACATTTTATTTTGAAATAAATTCAAAGTTATAGGAACAGTTGCAAAAATAATACAAACCCCATACACAGAACTCCAGCATTCCCTGACCCCCCCCACCGAAACCCCGATCCACTAACTTGAACATGCTGTCACACCGCTATTTCTTTCCCTCCCTCCCTCCCTCCCTATCATCCATCATCTATTGCTCTGTCTTCTGAACATGTGAGAGTTAGCTGCACTTGAACAAACACTGTAATTCACATATACACTTCCCATGAACAAGAACATTCTTTTATGCAATCCCATTAAGCGCAGCTAAGAAGTACAAGAGATTCAACAATGATACAGAGCTTACATTCTATATTTCCTTTTCCTTATGTCTCAACTGTGTCCCTTTGAGCCTCCTGTCCTCCATCCTCAGATCCCATTCAGGGTCATCCTTGGCATTCAATTGTCATCTATTTAGATTGTCTTTTTTTTTCCCCCTCAATTGTGGAAACATATATACAGCCTAAATCTTTCCATTCCAACCCCTCCCTAGCATTCCATTAGTGGGATCAATCATATTTAGAATGTTGTAATGCTATTACCTTCCCACCATCCATTACTAGAAATTTCCCTTCACCTCAAACAGCAACCCTACACTCATTTCTTAACTCCCCATTGCCCCTTCCCTCATTTCTCTTAACCCAAACTCTACTTTTCATCTCTATCATCATATTCTCTGATAATTTCTTTGTGTTTACTGTGGGGCTTAAAATTAGAATCTTAAATCCATAACAATCTTGCTTTTCTTTGATACCAACTTAATTTCCATAGGACACATAAACTATGTACCTATACTCCTCCATTCCCCCACCTTTATATAGTTCTTGTCAAAAATTACGTATTTTACATTGAGTTCAAAACCACTGATTTGTCATTAGAGTTTGTGTCACTCACACTAAGCTCTCTGGCTGTAGCATTCTGGAATCTATCCCAAGATTGGTCAATTTCTAACGCCACCAGCTAACTGCACTGCCGGACTGATCCCAACCTGGTGTGTGCGTCTCATGTCATGATAAAAATTTACCTTCATAGGATGGGGATTGGCATCCTCCATGCCAGATCCTGTAAACATCCAACTGTTCCATTTCAAGAAAATAAGGAGATGCAGGGATCCCTCCAGACACAAATATTTGCCTCATTCTTGGTAAATTCACCTCCTGCAGCTCTCTGTCCAGGTCCTTCTGCCCAGAATAACTTTTTATTTTGACATTGCTCTGAATGTAATCTTTGTGAAGACATCACAAGGGACCTTTAGGAATGCCACGCAAGACCAAATCCAACTCTAGGGGTGCTGCCAAGTCAAATAACTCAAATTAGGTGACAACACCTGACAGGCAGAGGCAACTTTTTCAGAGGGCTAGGGGGTTTTTGTTTTGTTTTGTTTTTTTGTAAATCATTTGTGAGCTGCGGCCTGATTTCAGAACCATTAACATTTGGAAACATGCAATCTTCTAGTTGAAGAAATACTATGGAATAACTGTCATACAGAATTTGCTAAAGTTAATTATTTAGTAGACTCTATTTCAAATAAATTTCATAGCTATGAGTTCATTTCATATCAGTACTTTTCTTATTGATTCTTTATACTATTCAGAGGTGAAAGACCCTTTCACGTATCATTAGAGCCCATTTAGGCTTGCTAGATTTTACGTTCCATCAGGCATGGCTGGTGGGCTCTGGGGTCCCTGTCACTGCTAGCAGCACATGACGGGGGGTCCATAAGTATATGATTGATTATGGAATGATCTCACCTGACTATTGTTGTCACAATTCAAGTCTCAAAAGCAGGTGCAGCAGCTTTATCCTCTGTGTCTCAGTCTGCAGAGCTGCTATCACCAATACCACAACCTGGTTTTGACTTCACAATGGGGATGTATTGGCTTATGGTTTTGAGGCTAGACATAGTCGAAAATTGAGACACTGGTCAGGCTTGCTGTCTTCCAGGAGTCTGTAGCATTCTGGTGCTGGCTGCCAACCATCTTCGGGCTCCCTTGCTTGTCTCTCTGTCTCCCATCAGGTAGTGAAGTCCCCTCCACTCTGGCTTCTGTGATTTCCAGGCTCTCTTTATAGGGCCCCCGGTAATACAGACTAAGGCCCACACTGCTTCAGTTGAGCCGCACCTTAGCTAGTAACTTCTTCAGAATGCCCTATTAATAAATGAGCTCACACCCACAGAAGCATGGATTTAGATTAAAGCTTGCCTTCATCTACCACACCTTGAAACAGTAGCATTTGAACTTGGACTTCCTTGAAAGATGGGGCAGGTGGGGATGGAGGGCAGCCTGTGGGGGAAGGGGCAAGTTGGTTGGCAATGGAGTTCTAGTGAAGGAATAACAAGAGCAGAAGCAAGTTCCTAGTGCCCAGGAAGGCTGTCCAATGAGGGGGTCCTGGTGGGGCTATAAGCAGAGGCAGGAGGCTGGGTGAGGTTCCCGGCTAGCGCAACCCGTGCCTCCACCGCCATGTCTCGGACTTCCGGAATTTTCCAACTGTGTTTGGCAGTAGTTAGAGAGTTACAAGATATTTGACCTTTATCTCAGGCCATTTAAAAATGCCTTTAAGCAATCAGGTCAGCATTAGCCCTTGAGCCAAAATAATGGACCCTTTTTTAATTTCAAACCAGCCTGCTAAGATATCATATCTAACCTTAAGTACAAATATGACATTTCCTTTTAAATAAGTCAAAATATAATTACCCCAAGGCTGCCCTTTTCGGCATTGGGGCCTTACCGTGATGTGGTGCACTTATAGAGTCCCAAGTCTAGATTTTTGAAACCCTCCTGTCCTCCATATCTGACAGTTCCTAAGCATGCTTGGCTCTAATAGGAGCTATAATACAAAGATAGGATGGCTGGACCACTTGGCAGGGTAGAGCTCCTCTGCTGTAATAAAACTGATTCCAATCCCTTCAATTAAGGGTAGCGTTGCTCTGGGATGTTGCCTTAGTTTCCTGGGGCCGCCACAACAAATGACCACAAACGAGGAGGCTTAAAACAGCAGATATCTATTGTCGGATGGTTCTGGAAGCTTGACATCTCCAATCCTTCCTGGCCTCTTCCAGCTCCTGGTGGTTTTCCGGCCATCCTCAGTGCTCCTTGGCTGCAGCTCCTCCATCTCCGCCTCCATCGCCACCCGGCTTTCTCCTCCCCGTGTCTCTATCTCTGTGGCTCTTTCCCCTTCTTAGCAGGACACGAGTCATATTGGGTTTAGGGCCCAGCCTACTCCAGGATGACCTCGTCTTAACTAAGTCCACCTGCAATGACTCTATTTCCCAATAAGGAAAAATACACTATCTGGGGAACTGGAGAGTAGGACTTTACCATATCTTTTTGGGGTGTTATGAGTGAACCCACAGCAGGGGGTGACTTGCCTATTATCCTGGAGCTAGTCTGGTTTGTCCCATAGCCAGGCATAGACCGTGCTCACCCTGAAGTCTTGCCACACACGCAACTCAGGTGTAAGCAGGTGTGTTCACTGCTCACGCCGTGTTTTACCAAGATTTGTGCAAACAGAGGAGTGGGGCGAGTGAGTGAGCTTTTCCACTCCTCTGGAACAGGGCAACGTTGTTCCCTCTCAAATTGCTGCGTTCTTCGTACTTGCCTAATGGACCCTTGTCACACACCAAGACCAATCAAAACTGTAAATGTCACTGGGTCTCATGAACACAGGGACAGGCTATGCCTTCCGTTTGCCATTCACCTTCCCGGTTCCCATTTAGCTAAAGCCTCCAAAAGAGAAGCAGGAAGAAACTTAGTGTGCATTTTAGTTGTTTTTTTTAGGAAATGAGTTAATAAGAGGAAATCCTGTCATACCTACAACTCCTTATAAGACCCAACATCTTGCTTTTTTGTTCATAATTCAGAATCTTTCCTAATGAGTGAAATTACTTTTCATTACAGAATTATATTTACTATTTCACAGACTTCTATGAATAATAATAATTAGGATAAACTCTCCTGATCAGATTTCCCTGGGCATTTCCCCTGATCTGTATAATGCCACTCCAAAGAATAAAGCTCAAAACATGTTCCTAGAATTCTCAAGCCCAGAAATCCCACACCAGGTGTCAGATCCCTCTATGCCATCCTGTGGCCCTAGAAATGCACCGTAAAATTACAGAGGTGGTAGGAACCAGAGGCAAAGCACAGGCGTGGAAAGAAGATGAGCTTCAGAGTCAGACAACTGTATTCTTGAATCCTGGCTCTGCTATTTATCCAATTTGTGACCATAGTAATTGAATTAACCTCTCTGCATCTCATTCTTGTCCCTGCACACCTTGCAAAAGTGACTAGTGATTGCAAGAGTTCAGCACAATAATACACACATTTTGGGTGGTACTGAGCAAGAGAGAAACCTAGAGAGAGATCTATTAGGTTCAGTTAGAAGTATATGAGATGTACTTTGTTAAAAGATTGTACAATTAATGTGATATGTGTGGTTGGATTTGTGCATTATGGTAGTGGGAAGAAAAAATACTTAAAGGATGGATTAGATGATGTGGTCAGTGCGATGTAAGACAACACAGAAAGATAAAGAAGAGGAGGAGGGCGCAGAGTGCTCACGTCTTCGGGACCTCCCGAGGGATGTGAGCCAGGCACTTGGGTGGACGTTGACAGAGGACACTGGACAGTCTGCTTGAGATCAGGAGTGCAGGGGATCCTGGTGCAGATAAGCTCAACAGTGCTGGGGCAGAGCAATCTGGGGCCCTAGGGGTTCCTCCTTGGAGAAGGGGTTGGGGTGGAGCTTGGGCAGCATTTGGTGGAGGACTAAAGGGAAATTGTAGGGGGAAGGAGATTATATTAGGAAAGTTTTGTCCATTATAAAAAGAGGGATGGCTGCATTCTGAGGGCATCTTGGGTGCACATGCTGATTCTCCCACAGGATGGCTGCGAGGTGGAAAGAAGCCATGTGCCTCTGCACTTACATCACCGTCCATGCCCCACTCACAGCCACCAACACAGTGGAACCTGGGCTGGGGGTGTCGAGCTCATCTGCTCGGTGGCTTGTGTGAGTTTGTGTGTTTGTTGTGGTTACGAGTGATTGCAGTGGTTTCCTGCCTCGGTTACTCTCCTTACCCCCCGCTGCAACCGAGAAAGGATGAGCCGGCCCAGAAGAGGCAGAAAGAGGGGAAAGGTAGTGGAGCATATAAAATATCTTGCTTATAATAGGCACTTTTTAAATGTCAACTTTATCTACTTCAAGAGTTGTATCAACAATGTAAAAATTGCTTGTTTTAGATATGCACAGAAACTTTAGAGCCTCTGCACCAGCTATGTTGAAATTCAGAGCTACATGTTTTTTAAGCAATTGATAAAACAAACCAGTGGTGTACTCCTCTGGTTTTTTAAAAAATCTAAAACTTGAACTTACCTACTCCATTCCAATAGTGGGCAAAGATGCAGAAGGCCAGGGTGCAAGATTAGCTGTCCCCTGCCTAGGGTGCACCCCCCCCCCCCACTGGCCGTGAGGCTGGAATTCCTGCTCACTCCTGTTCTGAGTTCAGTAGATCACTGCACACCAGGGGACCTGACGGACAGAGGCACAAATCCTTCATATGCAAAATAGAAATGAAAATGCTATGCTTTCTTAAATTAGAAAACAAAACTGAACATTTTTTTTTTTTGACTTTTATAAAAAGGGGGTTTATTTTGCTACACAGTTACAGTCTTAAGGCCACAAAGCATTCAAAGTAACACACCAGCAATCGGGTAAGGCCATAAAGTGTCCAAGGTAACACACCAGCAATCGGGTACCTTCACCAGAGGATGGCCAATGGCGTCCGGAAAACCTCTGTTAACTGAGAAGGCATGTGGCTGGTGTCTGCTCCAAAGTTCTGGTTTCAAAATGGCTTTCTCCCAGGGTGTTCCTCTCTAGCAGGCTTGCTCCTCTTCAGACATCACTCACAGCTGCACTCCTTCCAGTCTCTTTGAGTCAGCATGTTTTATATGGCTCCACTGATCAAGGCCCACCCTGAATGGGTGGGGTCACGCCTCCATGGGAGTATCCCACCAAAGTCACCACCCACAGCTGGGTGGGGCACATTCCAAGCAAATCTAACCAGCACCAAAACGTCTGTCCCACAAGACCACAAAGATAATGGCATTTGGGGAACACAATATACTCAAACCGGCACATTCCACCCCCTGGACCCCAAAATGACATTATCCTTCCAAATACAAAATACATTCATTTCATCACAATATCACAAAAACTTAAACCATTTCAGTAACCAAAGTTAAGTACAAAATCCCATCAAAATCAATTATAGGCGTGGCCAGTCCTAAAGCACAATTTTCCTTTAGCTGTGGATCTATGAACTTAGAACAAGTCATGTGCTCCCAATATACAAAGGACAGACATTCATAGGATAAACATTTCCATTGCCATAAGGAGAAACAGTAAGGAAAACAGGGTTAACAGGAGCAAAACAGTTCCTAAAATCCGCAGGACAAACTCCATTAGATTTCAAAGTCTGAGAGTCATTTACAGAACGACGTTGCATCCTTGGGGCTTGAGAGAGCGGGAGTCTAACCCTTCCCAAGGGCCTTTGTGGCAGCCCTCTCCTCTTCAAACACTTGGGTGAGTGCTCCAACATTTCCACACATTGGGGAGACCACCTTCTTGGCCCCACCCTCCTCAAAGATCGGGGCAGCGCCTGGATTCCCCTCCATCTCCAGGGCACATGCTCAACCCCTTCAGAACAGTGTAGTGGCAGCCAGGCTCTCCCCAATTCCCTGGGAATGTGCTCCAACCTCTTTGGGACCTGAGGTGGCAAAACTCTTCCAGAGCATCAAGGCAGAAAGCCCACCCTCAACCTCCAGGGCAAACTCACCCTTTCCATGCATGTGGGCTGCTCCGCTCTCCCAGCCCGAGACCTCTTGACTCCAGACCTCAACCTCCATGGCTCTGTCTTTGAAGAAATTTTTCCTTTAATTTTTTCCTTGTCTGTCTCCTCCAGTCCAGACCAGCAATGGCTCTGTCTATAAAGATCTCGCAAAAATTCTGTTGGCTTTGCATGAAGCCTGAACATTTTTTATATGAATATTTTTCTTCACTTACACTTGGCAAATATTTAAAACAGATTTAGAAAGGCTATTAGACAGAAAAATAAACAGAAGAGTATAGAAAAACATGGGGAGTCCTGAAATAGATACATACACTTAAAATATGACAAAGAGAACATTTCATATTAGTGGAGGGACAAATGCCTACTCGGTGAATGATTGTCGGATAATTGGCAAAACATCTGAAAAAAATCCCTACATCCTACCATATACCAAAATAAACTGCAGATGGAAAAAGACAGAAATGTAAGAAATTAAAGCACAAAATAAATACAGTGACAGAGTTAATAATAATAATAATAATAGCTCATTCTTGCCTTAGGCATAGTGCTTGGCCCATATGAGGTGCTGAATAAATATTTGTAAAATAGATTTATGCAGTATTTATTATGTGCCAAGTTCTCCTTAAAGTGCTTTACATGTGTTACCTCATTTAATTCTTCTAACTGTGCTATGACATAGGAAATAATAATAGCCATATTTTGCAGATGAGAAATACAAGGGAGGTTAAATAACTGACCCAAGGTCCACCCAACTAGCAAGTAGTGGAGGTGTCATTCAATCCCCTAAATTCTGACTTCAGAGCCCTCACTCTTTTTTCTTCCTGTGTGTTTCTAATAGGTTATTTTAAAATGCTTTATTATGAAAAACTTTACATATACAAAGGTAGAGAGAACAGTACAGTGAACCCCTGTGGACCTGCCACACATGAGAGACAGTGTGCTGGTTTGGACACATTATGTCCCCCCAGATGCCATGTTCTTTAATGCAATCTTGTGGGGGCAGATGTATTAGTGTTGATTAGGTTGGAACCTTTTGATTGTTTCCATGGAGACGTAATTCACCCAACTGTGAGTGACACCTTTGATTAGGTATGACCTGTTGATTAGATTATTTCCATGGAGGTGTGGCCCCACATTCAGCTTGGGTCTTGATTAATTTACTGGAGTCCTTTAAAAATGCTGGCCAGACCAAGACAATTGCTGACTTAGCTCAGAGATGCTTGGAGTTGTGGACCACTGATGCTGGCTGACGCTTTGGAGATATTTGCCCAGAGTTTGCCCTGAGTAGCTAGGCCCGGAGACATTTTGGAGAATGCCATTTTGAAATGCAACCTAGGAGCTAAGGACCAGCAAATGCCAGCCACGTGCCTTCCCAGATGACAGAGGTGTTCCAGGATGCCAATGGCCTTTCTCAAGTAAAGGTATCCTCTTGTTGATGCCTTAGTTTGGACATTTTTATGGCCTTAGGACTGTAAATTTGTAACTTAATAAAACCCCTTCATAAAAGCCAATCTATTTCTGGTATTTTTCATAACAGCAGCATTAGTGAAACGAACAGACAGCATCACAGCCAATCCTGCTCCGTCTGTGCCCCCAACTCTCCCTACCTTGGGTTGCTTTGAAATCGATCCAACACTTCACATCACTTCATGTGAAAATACTTCTGTATGTGGCTATAAAAGACAAGGACACATTTCTTTAAACACACTCACAGTTTGTTCCATTGTCACTCTAAAAACAATAATTTCTAAGCATCAGCAAATATTGTCAGTTTTTAACCTTCCCTGTTTGTCTCACTTTTTATTTTTGTTCACTTATTCAAAGAAAGAACCCAAACAAGTTCCATTTATTGGGTTGTTTGACTTGGCTTTCTAGTCATAATTTCCCCTTTTAACTCTTTTTCCTCCATCCTGGCAATTTATCTGCTGAAGAAGCCAACTGCTTGCCCCTCAGAGTTCCCTGCTGTCTGGATTCTGTAAACAGCTGCCTGTTGTGTCATTTAACAAGTTCCTCTATCCTTGCATTTCCTGCAAACTGCTAGTTCAATTCAGCAGTTTAGTACAAGCTTATGAATGAATATTATTTAAATGATTGGTTCAAAAAGCCTTTCTAGGCACCAAAAACAAAACAAAACAAAAAAAAACAAAAACCCTCCAGACACCATTAAGAAAAAGATTAGATTTAAAATTTCCTTTCTTCATGGCACCCTTCCTCTCCCCTTCCCACAAGGACATAAGACATGCTATAAACTGGGGAAAATATTTGCAATGCTTTCAATAACGAGTTAATATACATAAACAACAAGAAATGCTAACAAATTATCAAGAAGAAACCAAACACCTTGTGGCTGCCATGCAAATGTGCACTCAGCTCTCCCACTGCGGGGCGTAATTGATGGACAGCCCAGCTGCTCCGCTCTGAATGCCCCACCGCATTCTCCCCAAGGCCATTGTCCCCAGGAGCTGCTGAGTGTTCAGGGCTGCTAGGCAGGCCCCTTCCTGGGCATGAGTGACTGGTTTGAATCTCCCCAATGGCCTGGTTGAAACTTTGTTAGAATGTCCCTGAAACTGCTCCTTTCTTCCCCTTCTTCTTCTTGCCTCAGACCTGCTCTCCCCATCTCCCCGAGCCCCCTCCCCAGTAAATCTATGGCATGTCTAATCCCCCTGGGTAAGTGTGTCTCAGAAGAGCAGAACTGATGTACACCCCATGTTTCAACTATCAGATGGGAAAGGTGATGTCATTAATCATTTTTACTGACGGTGTGTTGAAATTGTCATGCATATGTATCATGGTGGGGGTATAAATTGGTAAACCTTTCTAAAGGACAATTGAGCAGTATGTAGTGACTTTTGCAAACACTTAAACTCTTTAACAGAAATTCCACATCTAAGAAATTAGTTAAAGCAGTACATGGTAAAGGAGAAAACGCAACTTCTTCTTAACAGATGTGAAAAAGCATTTAAAAAATTCCATAGCCATTCATGATTTAAGCAAACAAACAAACAACCTCTTAAACTAGGAAGAGAAGAGAACCTCCATAACATGAAGAAGAAGTTTCTTCCCAAAAAGCTTAAGGGCAAGGACTGTATCTGTTACATGCATGGGTGTATCCCCAGCCTGTATTCACCAGCCACAGGGTCAATGCCTAAAATACATGCATTAAATAGATGAATAAATGGATGAATGAATGAATGAATGAATGAATTGTTTTCAGCCCCATCTGCTGAGTCCTCTTTGTATACCCTCTGCTTCAGCCAAATGGAATGACCCTATTTGCACTTTATTGAGCCTCAGTGTGCTGAGCAGGAGTTTGACCAGCATCATCTCTAATTGTTGTCCTGACCCTGAATGGTGAATAGGGAGCTCCATTTTACAGATCAGGAAAATGAGGCCATGGAGGCCAGAACTTGCCCATGGTTACCCCACTAGTGAGAGGCAGCTCTCGGATTTAAACCATGTCTGTCTTGGAAACCTGTGCACTTTTCTCCTTCTCTCACTGCCTCTCTCGGGCAGCACTGAGGATGTATGGAGCCCCTGTACTGAACCCTGAATTTCCTGATATCTTGCTACTTGGTCAGAAAAATGAATGTCCACCTGCTTCTCCCTGGATCTAAACATGCATCATCTTCTCTACATCTAGCGTCTACTGGGAATGCCCACTGGAGAGACTGTCCAGCCACCCGTTCAATTCCAGCAGTGTTAGTGCCAACATTCAGAGGTGGGAGACAAGAATGTGGGGGCACAATGTGAATATGTGCAGTTTCAACAGGCCTTGGGGCCTCTGCTCCCCAGAGCCACCTGGAAATGCTCAGGCCACATCTTCATGCTGGCTCTGGGAACGAGATGCCAGGGCTTCTGGGAGCAGCCCACCGGGAGCTGTTTGTCTTCAGCCAAGGTTGAGTTCAGCTGTTAAAACTCGGTCATTTTGATAACAATGATAATATTTGGGGGGAAAATCTAATTTGCAGAATTGTAAAGGTTAGAGAGCCCTTCCACCTTCCTTAATCATATCCTAATCCAACTCCTTTTTTAATATTGGTAGATTTAAAAAAAAAAAAGTCTACATAGAGGGTCAAGTCCTTTGCCCAGGTGACCCAACTGACCAGAGTCACCCTTTGGGTAAGAGCCAAGAGATCTGTCCTCCCATCTGATGCTCCTCCCACTCTGCCCAGACCCCTGGGGAAAAGACTGACCCTTCAGGTCCTTTCCCACCCTAAGCATCCCTGGTAGTGGTTAGGAGCAGGGGTGTCATCCCAGCTCTGCTACGTGTCAGCTATATGGTCCTGGGCAAGTCAATTATCTCCCCCTGCCTTGTTCTTCTCATCTGCAAAGTAAAGATGGTAAACATGATGCTCGTCTAGTGGGGTTGTGGTGAGGGTCAAATACATTAACCCTGTATAGGAGAAGTTCTTAGCATAGGGCCTGGTACCTGGTTATCACTATAAAAATATTTGCTATTACTATTACTATTATTGTTACATTCCTATCCATTAGTAGCCTTTGGAAAAGGAAATGAATGGTTGTGGCATCTTTTCAGGAGTGAACTTAAAAATGATTTGTATCCAGCTTAGAGTAACTCTTCAGTGAGTGAGCAGATGAATAAATGAATGAACAGATGAATAAATAAATGAATATTTTAACAGAGTCAAAATATTCTGAGTGATAACTAATTACTTTGATGTTTTTCTCCATGACATGTTGTCCATTTAACAGAGGAGAATTCCTTCATCTTAAGGAGCTAGTGGTATGACTTCAGGCTTGGTGGCTTCTCGATAGGATGGACATTTAGGGGCATGGGAACTTGCCATTGATTTGATCCCCAAATGAAATAATTTTCTTAGCCACAAAGGCATCGGGCCCTCCCATGTTCCAAAGAAGGCTAACTGAGGCTTTGAGTTTGCGGAGGGAACACAGCCACCACTGACATACAGTTAAACTGGCAAGGCAGCTTGTCAGCTGATGAGGAGCTGGAGTACAGAGGTAACAGTTAATGACACACAGAGACAAAAATAGATGGGAAAGGTACAATCATCTCTTGTTTTAGCATTTTCTGTCCTGTTGACAGCCCATTTAATTTTGTACCAACTTAGGATGTCAAAGATGAGGTTTACCTTGGGAACGCCTTCATTCTGTCACCGTTCAGGTGGCACCTACTTATGTGCTAGTTGCTCACGCTAGAAGGTGGGGAAGCAAAGTGACCCCAGTGCAGCCCCTCTCCTACACTGCATCACAGAGAAGCAGGGGAGAGAGGCACATGATCAACGTTTCATAGCACTGAGACAGACAGACCTGTAAAAAAAACCTGGATTCCCATGAATATGAGTTGGGTGGTTGGGGTCTCTTAGATCTGCCCCGTAGAGTCAGGGAAGGCTGTCAGGAGGAGGAGACATTTGTGCTGAGTCTCAAAGGTTGAAGAAGAACTGCCCAACCCAAAAGCTGGAAGGTTCTTTAACAGAGGCCACAGCACGTGCAAAGCTACGGCACCTTGGAGTGTTTGTCATGTCTACGGGGGCTGGCCCGTGTCTGGGACAGGTGGGAGAAGGGGGCGTGAGTGAGGCTCATTAGAGAGGGTCTGGAATGTCAGACAAAGGAACTCAAGCTCCTTTCTGCCAGCCATTGAAGGGCTGTGAATAGAGGGGGGTCCCAAGGAAATCACCACCTCTCATTTTCACAGAGGAAGAAAATTAGGCCTCTAGAAGGGAAATGACTTACCCAGGGTCATCAGCGAGTCAGAGCTGTCATCAGAACCCAACTCTCCAAACTTCCCTTTCAGTTCCTTTCCATCCCACCCTGCTGGCCCCTCTAATACTAGTAAATTAAAAAAATAAAATAAAACAGAACTCCTCTCAGAGAGAGGCCACGTAAGGGTACGGAATTCTTGTTAGGGCTATTCGAGATTGAATTTCATTTCCATTTAATAGCTCAAAAACTCAATCTACTTGTCTGTAAAATAAAGAAAATTATATTTTCCACTCAGGCTTAGATGAGATAATGATTGTGAAGGTACTCAGCGTGGTATGCGGAACGTAGCAGGGTATCAGCAGATGGCCACCCTTGTTCCTGCTGGGATGAGAGTGTATTGGCACCCATTGGTAAGTGGGGTCCCATCTCAGCTCACAAAATAAAGCTGCAGACCAGGGCTATTGCTTGCAGAATCTCTAGGGGATGGGCTAGGGTCTCCGTGTCAGTGGGTTCCTTTGACCCACCCACACCCTCTTAGCCAAAGCTGTACAGGGTGGGAAGTCTGGGATGGCTTTCCACATGCAAACCTCCCTGCACGGCCTTGGTATTCCAAGCAGCTTTGGCTCTCTGAAATGATTACCCACAAGTTATTTGGGGCACTAATTTGCATGTTACATTTATTGCTTTTTGAAATGGTTCTTTTGTTTCTAGCACAGCAGACATACTGGAGGAGGTGCACGGGTTGGAGTGTAACGCATCTTAATTTGGGGGTTAGTAAACAGTCTGAAGTCAAGCCCAGAGATGTGTCTGAGCTGAGAAAAGGTACTTGTCTTTGAAACTGGGAATATATTGGGACAAGAGAAGCAGAAAATAGCTCTGCAAAGTGTGTGTTGCAATAGCACACTGCATTGTTTCCACCAAGAGTCTTGAATGGTACCTGATTCTCAAACCAAACTGCTGAGGGAGAGAAAGGTACTTAATGAAGCTGGAGTGCTAGTGAGTCCATTCTACTCCATGGAAACAGCAAAACGCAAAAGATTTTCTGCATCTTCTTCCTCTTTGCCTCTTGGCAGCAGGCATCTGGTCGTCTGTTTCGCTTCCTTGACGTTCTCTCCTCTGCTAATTTCCAAAAGCCTCTCCTCCTGTGGATCCCCTCCTCTTCTCTGACCACTTTCCTCCTCTAGTATCCTAAAATTCTCTGCCCTCTTGCTCATCTGTAACCTCCCACTCTACCAGTAAGAAAATTGGCTCTTATTATCTGCCATCCTTTACTTAATTGCTCAATTCCAGTATACTTTGTTTCAGAATTGTTAACCTGTAACCCTGTGGGAAACCACTTTATCAACCAGAGTTTCATGCTAGAATCTTTGTTTTATTCATTCATTTTATATTTATATATATGTCAAGTACCTGCTCTGTTCCAAAGAGGTACCAGGAAATGAGAACTCTTTCATTCTAAGTCACCATGTCTCCAAGAGAAGGAACACAAAACTCTGTCTAGTTTTGATCTCTCCCTGAAGATCACCATTTTAATCTTCAGCTTTCATTTGGAATTCCATACCCACAGGTCCAGCCTCTACTTGAAATGTAAACCCTGCCTCACTGAACATACATCTTTCCTCCCCGAACTGCTCTTTCTCCACCTGTGCAAAGGCCCCTGAACATGAACTTGAAAGATCTGTGCTCAAATAATGGCTCTTGCACTAATAAGCCAAACCATTCTCAGACATTCATGTGACTTCTCAGAGCCTCAGTTTCCTAAAATGGGGCCAATAATGCCTACTTCAAAATATGACTGTGAACATTGAATGAGAATATGTGCAGGCCAAGTGCTTTGGGAATGCCAGAGGCCTGTTCAAATCTTGGCAGTTTTTAGTATTTCTCTTACTGTCCCAGGGCCCAGACTAGAGAGAATCACATAGGCCATTCGTCTCAGGTGCAAATAAAAGGGGGTGCCAGAAAACTCTGTAACTGAGATAAATACTGTTTTAATGCAATATGTTAAAGTGTAAAATGATGCAAAAAACTATGATGAAAAATAGCACAAGTTTAACTAAAGACAGGATCTAACCGTGCACTTGCACAATGTTGCCTCACTCGCTTCACCCTGATCCCAGCCCTGTGTCAACCTCAGTGTCACTTCTCCTCCTCCCTGCCCCGTGTCCCCCAGGCATGATCACTTACAGTGTCCATCTTTCCACTTCTGTAACACCTCTGCTCTGTGTCGTGTAATCCCTTCTCCTCTCCCTCTGCCAGGAAGGTGGCAGTAGTCCCAGCTGGGTATCCTCACTTTCAGTCTTGCTCCTACTCTCATGCTCTTTTAATTTCACTGCATCCTCCAGCATAACTAGCCTTCAGCAGCTCTCTGTCAGCCATTGCCATGTGCCTGGATTGGGATACATTTGGTGAATAAGGCCCTCGATTATAACATGAGTTCCTCTGGGCAGGGACTTTACTGACTTGGTCACTGTGCTGGGTTGGATATATTATGTTCCCCCAACAGCCATATTCTTAGTGCAATCTTGTGGGGGCATATTTATTAATCTTTCTGATTATGGTGTGACCTCTAGATTGAGTGTTCCCATGGAGATGTGACTCACCCAACTGTGGGTAATACCTCTGATTAGACCCTGCCCATTCAGCTTGGGGCTTGCTGTTTACTGGAGCCCTGTAAGAGCTCAGACAGAAGGAGCTCAGTGCTGCAGCTGAGAGAGACACTGTGGAGATGGCTGTTGAAAGGAGACTTTTGCTAGCCCAGAGTTTGCCTGGGAGAAAATAGGAGAACACCCCCAGGTACTTAGAGGGAAACATCCTGGGAGAAAGCCATTTTGAAACCAGAACCCCGGAGAAGACTTGAGCCATGTGCCTTCCCAGCTGACAGAGGTTTCCCAGATGCCATTGGCCATTATTCAGTGAAGGTGTCCTCTTGTTGATGCCTTAGTTTGGACACTTTTATGGCCTTAGGACTGTAACTTTGAAACCAAATAAACCCCCTTTATAAAAGCCAATCCATTTCTGGTTTTTTGCATAATGGCAGCTTTAGCAAACCAGAACAGTCACCAAAGAGTTCTCATTTCCTAATACATCTCTGGAGCAACTATATTGTAGAATGGATGAGGAAAAAAAACAAGGTATCCAGCAACATCCTCTAGCTGATAAAGTTGTTCCCACAGAGGGACAGGTTAACTGGGATATATATACTGGAATTGGACAATTAGGTAATAGATGGTGGAGATGAGTTTTTCACTGTAGGAGTGGGAGCTGACAGACAAGCAAATCAGTGGCTAGAATGATCCATGTGGTAATGGGTCAGATTTGGACACATCAGTATGAACTCATGCTTAGTCAACAGATATGGATGGATGCATATAGAAATACTTCTAGAAACGTGTGCATACAACTGTTAGTATTTTCCTTGCTCTGTCAGCTGAGGGCCCAGCAGCACTGACACACCAGTAACAATGAACACACCCAGCACCAGATCTTAGTTTCTCATATTATTCTTCGATTAAAAGGAACCAAAATTCCTTGACGAAATGGCAGAGTCTAAGGCTGGGGCAGAGAAATATACAAGATTATCTTGGAGCATCTTGTTGTGCCAGGAAGTAAAGAAGCATTCAAAAAACAAAAGGATGGGGCATATGAAAAGGATGAAGGAGTCAACTGAAAGAGCTCCGAATGACCAACACTGGAACAATTTAAGCAACAAAATAAAATAGTATTCAATTACAATCCAAAGTTTAAAATAAATATCCATGAGTGCATATTCATATAAATACATGACAAATACATGATATAAATACAATATTTATACATGAATAAATAAATAAATGAAAGAGGAAACAAATCTCTGTGTAGTAGAATTCCAAATCATTTATGTAGCTACCCCACCCTCAAAGAAGTAGAATATAACTTTCCATTCTTTAAGTGTAGGCTGTACATAGTGACTTCCTTCCAAATGGTACCATATGGAATAGAGAGAAAAAAAGAGCAACTTTTCAGTGGAAAAATCTGACAATGACCACCTCAGCCAGGTAATCAAGGTTAGCATCGACAATGATAAATCATGATGATAGGATCTACTTTAGCTATGGTAGGATGACAATGGCACTTAACCTCTGTCGTCTTCCTTCCAAAACCCCATAACCTCAGTCTAATGATGAGAAGAACATCAGACATGTAGCCAGTGAGAGACATTCTACAAAACATCTGACCAGTGGTTCCTCAAACTTGGCAGGGTCATCAAAACAAGGAAAGTCCGAGAAACTGGTCTTAGCCAGGAGGAACCCAAGGCCATGTAATGACTAAATGCAACATGGTATCTTGGATGAGCTCCTGGAACTTAAACAAGACAATATGTAAAAACTAAATAAATAAAGGATGGACTCTATTTAATGATAAGCTATCAACGCTGGTTTGACAAATGTACCATACTAATGTAAGATTAGAGAAACCTGGCTATGGGGTATTTGGGAACTCTCTGTACTACGTTCACAATTTTCTGTAAACCCAAAACTATTCTAAAATGAAAACATTATCTCAGAAAAAGAAACAGATAGGAACCTAATGAAAACACTAGCACTGTTTTACACATGTTAAATGATCAAGCACTACATAAATACTGTAATACATATGGCACTTTCCTTTGAAAGAATAAAACAAACTTTCTTCCCCCTGATTGTCTGCAGCCAATGCTGAGGGCAGGGGTGCAGGAGAGGGAGAGGAAGAAACAGAAATGGCTTATTTCTATCAGTTTGGTCAATGGCTCTGATAAACGGAAGTACACGGGGCTTTGGAAGGCAAGAGTTCACCCACACCAAACCAGCAGAGACCCCCTGGAGATCTGAGCGGTCTTGAAGGAGCTGAAGAAGTTTATCAAGTGGAGTCAAAGGAGAGGGGAGAGACATTTTCAGGATAAGGGAGAGCTTTGGCTTATGGGGTTCATTCTATCCCTCCCCCACCCCTCCAACCCTCAAAAATCTGAACGTGAATCCTACTTTCCAGGACAGATAGTGTTACTGGACCAAAGCAGTGGATTCTTTTGCCTCAAATGACCAATTCCTGGGAGACATCAGGGTTTCAAAGACAGAAAGAGTTTTATTGCTAGGCATGCAGCAGGAGAACAGATGGCCTATCAGTCCGAAATCTGTTTCCCCAAACTGCAATAATTCTGATAGTTTTATAGTATCAAAAGATGGGTAGGTTTTAGGATAATGAGTACAGTGGCCCCAGATGATGTAATTAGAAGTGATTTGATTATTGAGCATGCACAGATTGATTACATGCTTAGTCGCAGAATGTATGTAAGAAAACGGCAGCCTTAATACGATGATGGGCATGATTTTTAGTATTATGATGAGGTATAGGTGACTTGTAGGTTAAAGTCTAAGCTACTGCACATGTCAGGTGAGCCCATTTTTAGTTAGATCCAGCTTCAGTTATCAAGATAACTTTGTACTTGGGGTGGGTCATTTCTGGGCTGACCCCCCAAACCCTTCATTAATAAACATTAGGGGCTGTCTTTAGTGATCAAAAGACTCTAAAGTCAAAAAACTAGATAAATGGATACAAGTGAAGGTTAGTCACAAGATTTTTACAATATACAAGGGCAGAAGATAAAGACTATACAATCATTATCAGAGACCAAGGCAGCTGGATTACAGTTCAGGTTTCAGGTATTTCCTTCTGTCTAATACACAAGAAAGTAAAAAAGGAATATCTATATAATGATTCAGTAATCATAATAAGTCCACAAATCCTAACTTCTTGGTTACAATAACACTCTCCTGCTCTCATCTCTGTCCATCTCTCACCATGCTCATCTCAAACTTCCTAAGCTCTGGTGTTTGCTTCCATGCTAGATAGAGTGCTGCTCGAGGGCAGGGGGGCATCTAGATCTGATTCAGTAAACACACCTCCCCTGTCACCTGGCTCAGTTTGATGCGTGGTAAGCTGTCCCAGGCAGAGCTCATTTGGTTACAGCGAAAACCAATCAATCAGTCCCAGTAAACAGAAGGGTCATTGAATGTACTTAGCATGTTCCTTATTTGAAGGAAGTACAGCTGGGCCTCTGAGAACTGGGGTTTTGTCAGGAAGCAGCTTCCTCCAGCTCTTTCTCTCCGGAGATTCATGGCCACCCACCTTGACTTCTCTGTGCTCCCCCATACGTCTGGCTTGGCAAGACATCATCTCCAACTAGATTCCTCCAGGCCTTGTCAAACGGCCGCCTCATCTGATCTGACTCAGTCCCGCCTATTGAAAGTCTAAAGGGCTCAGCCTATAAATGAGCCATCCCTGAGTCATGTGGTCACTCCTGGTCCAATCAGCTGGCACGGGGCAGGGTCACATGACTGCTCTTTCCGGAGGAAGTGAGGGGAACTGAGATTGAAGTGGAAGGGGATGTGGGTGGTAAACTGATCGACTTGTCTGGTATAGACGCCTCCATGATTGTTCCCTTCAGGAAAGCTGCTCCGAATGCTGGGAAGAGGGAATGCAGTGTTCTTGGGGCTGACATTTTCTTCTCTGAGTCCGGAGTCCACGGCTGCATTTCCTCTTCTGTCTTTTGCTTTCTTACGTCTGAAATGCCAAGACGCTGGGGCTGGGGGTGATGGGGTTGAGCACTGTGACTTGACTCTTGGGCTATCGCACGAAATGCAACGTGCGCAGTGTGAACACCGGCTGCCAACCCTGCCCTGCCACCCACTAGCTGCGTGGACTCACCTCCCCTGAGCCTGCTCTTCTCCTCCATAAATGGCATAACAAGGGCTGTTCCAGGCGCAAGGATCCTGTCCTCAGTCCGTCAACAGTCAGCACACGCTTGTCTCAAGCAGGCTGTGACCACGAAAGCTCTTTCCCTCCAGCAGTCCACAGTCAGGCGCAGGCGGGTCACAGGCATTGGCTGCTTCCTTAGGCTCCCCCCAGACTAACGCTGACTGCGGTTCAGTCGTCAACACCCAAGGAACTGGATTCGTGTCACCGGGAAAGACAGAGCTATCTGAGAGCCAAATGAGAGAGCAAGAACCAGGGAAGGTACAAGACAAGGCTACTTTCAAGGCAGAAAATGGAAAAGTCAAGAATGTGATTGTCAACAGAGAGGCAGGGGCCAGTCTGTGGGACAGAGGCATAAATCTCTCCCTAGCGACTCTCCTGGAGGTCTCCCTAGGGGAGTGAGACCTTGTCCCTGGATGAAGGGGTGGGGAGGGAAGCCTGCTGCCTGCTGAGAAGAGAGCCCCCAGGAACACAGGTTAAGGGGGCCACGTGGATACAGCTTCTCCCACCTAGCTGGTAAACAAAGCCATGCTCTCCCAGCTCCCGGTGGCTCTAGGGGAGGCACTGGAATCTGTGTTTGTCGCTGACTTCAGCTTTGTTCCAGAAGGTACAAAGTTCTTGGCATAGCCCTGAGCAATCCCAGTGCAGTCCCTTCGCACTGAGATGTTACATGTTCTGTGTAAAATGTCAAAGATTGTCCTTTCTGTGGGCAGGGGGATCCCTGCAGAGATTGTGAAGATGTGAACAGTGGGGGGCTGGGAGATGCACTGCCCAAAACCCTGCTCAAGGAGCGACTTGTTGCCGCAGTTCTGGGCTTGCTGTCAGCAGACCCCTGCAGCCGCTGGCCCCTTTGTGGTTGCTTCTGCTGCGGAGAGCCGCGTTCTGGGTTTGCATCACAGCTTGCTTTATCCCTCTGCTTAATCCTGCTTCCTCCTCCTCCCTTCCACAGGAGTGGAACCCAAGGGCACTGCTAATAAACATCCTGCATATTAAACTTCCCTGTGCCATTTCCCAGAGAATGCAATCGTTGACATGAGCTAATGTGTCCTCTATTGGGAGGACTGGAGAATTTGGCATGGGTGCAAACTCTTATCCAGTAGCAAGATGCAGAATGCAAACACCCTGTGCAACTGGGAGCTACTAAAGGGGAAAGTTCATGAGGTGCCCCACTTTCTCCCTCCAAGTAGAGGCAAGGCCAAGAGCATCAGGGGCAGCAGGAGTAGATAATAATATTTACATGTTCTTCTAATTATTCCCACCTCGAACCTCAGAAAATCTCTTAAATTGGGAAGCCTTGAGGTAACTCTGCTTGGGGAGTAAAAGTCCCTGTTTGCTCAGAAATTGAACATGCAGCTTCTTGGAGAAATAGTTCAAAGCTGGGCAGAGGTGGGCAGGAGGAGGTCAGAGCTCGGGGTGAGGGGTGACAACTTGCTGTTGGGACACCAGCATCTGCCAGGCCCTTGGCTGGGGTGAGCTCCCCATGGTCTCACCACTCAGGGTCTCGGGCTAAGGAAGGGTGACCTGCAAGGGAGGGATGACTCCCCTGAAGGCTGGGTTTGGGGACACTCGAGGGCCCCCAGAAGTAGGGGACATTTGCTGACTAACCCACAGGGAAGATCGCTGAGGGGTGTGGGGAGAAAACAGCAGCTCTGTCTGGGAGGAGCGGTGCCCAGGAGAGGTGCTCTGTGGGCAAGGGTTCTGGACAGGAGAGGCCACCCCAGCATCTGCCCTGGCACAGGCCAGGGGCTGGGACCCATCCATATGGAGGGACAGAGGGGCCATGAGGGGGCTGAGAAGTGGGCCACCCCAAGGGAAAGGGCAGGGGTCAGCTTGAGCCCAAGCTAAAGGCTGCCAGGCCTCCTGGCTCCCCAGCTTTCCATGCCCCCAGGGTCTTGGGGACCGTCTCAGTTGCAATCAGGATAAAGGATCTTGCCGGAAGCAGAGGGTCTTCAATGCAGTAAAATCAGGGTTCATGTCCCAGGCCTGTCATTGAGCCTCACATCAGCCCAGCTGAGTGGAGGCAAGTGTCCCCTCTCCCGGGTGAGGATGCTGAGATTTAAGTGGGTGCCCAAGCTCATGTAAAGAGCAATGGCAGGGCCGTGGCTGTCTCCTCTGTCTGCCACAAGCCTTTGCTTGTCTTGTTTGCAGCCCAGTCTCTGATGAAGGCTGTAGGCAGAGCCCAAGCCCATTTGCCAAATGCGGGTGATGCCTCTGCCTCGTGAGTAATGGGGTTCCAGCCCTGCCTTCACACACATTTTCTCATTTGGTGACCGCTCCGTCTCCAGGGAGACAGCATTCAGTGCGGCTCTTACAGGATGAAGAACTAAGCCAAGGGCCTGCAGGGTGGGGTGAGGAGGGCGCAGGCCCACAGCAGCCAGAGCAGGGCTCAGAACTGGGGTATCCTTTGGAAAGTGGAGGAATGAAGGGGAGCAGGAAAGAAAGGGAGGAGGGCTTTGGGAGCACCCTCCTCTTCCAGCCTGGGGCAGGGTCAGTGGCTCTGACTTCTGGGGAAGTTAGCAGGAGGAGGGCTGAGCACCCATCTGTGCCAGCCAGGGACTGTGGGGCTCTCATACGGCGTCTCTTCTGTTTACATCTTCTCGACATCTACTGAGACTCCAAGATGTATCTTCCTTTTGGAGATGAAAAATGTGGGGCTCAGAGAGGTTAAGTAACTTGTCCAAGATCACACAGCCTGCCAGGCATAAGGGCACTTTGCTTTCCTGCCCAAGGGGCTGAAAGCCAGGCCTCTGCCCTGTCAGTCCCAGTGTCTCCACCAGCAATGGGCAGGTAGGCCAGGAAGGACTCTGCTTTCCAGGAAGAACTCTGCTGTCTTCGGCTCACGGAGAACATTTGCCTCTTAACCTGGGGACCAAGCCGTGTTCTCCCAAGAAGCCCTGACCCTCATAGTGATAATGAAGCCGATATTTTCCTCATTTGGTTCAGGGCCCCATATGCAGACTGCAGGGGCAGGAACCCTGGAGAGGAAGGGGCTGAACATGGGTTTCCAGCCAGCACCTCCACTGGGACCCCAGTAGCACGTGCTATTCTGTCCACACCAATGTGAAACTGAGAGCTGGAGAAGCACCATCCCTGAAGCTGATCGCTGCAGAGCTGAGAGGTGACTCCAGCCTGTGGGTCACCAGAGCCAGCCCCAAGCACGGCCTCACGGGACCTCTCAGCCCCCCACACAGAGGAGGTGCCCCTTGCCTGATGGACACCAGGCTGAATGGATGCTGCAGGGCCCCCTGTTCAGCCGGGAGCTCTAGGACCAGGGAACACAGTCCTGTGCACTTCTGTGTCTCCCAGCGAGCTTCACCCACTGGGTATTCAGTAATCTCGGGGTGACTCCTGGGGCTTCCCAGGTGAACGCTGACTTTCCTGGGATCTCTACCAAATCATGTGGCTTTGGCTTTCCTGCCACTTCCCTTCCCTGTGATAAGGTGGTCTGACCTGGCTGTTTGCTTCCATAAAGGCAGGGTTGCAACCGCCAAGACTGGATGGCCCCAAGTGTCCTTGATTTGAGAGCTGGGGTGTCTCCCAGGTGGAGCAGCCGGAGCTGGGGACACCAAGGCTTGGCTTTCAGAGCCTGACCCTGAGAGACCCCTCAGGCGGGGCAGAAGGGACCCCAGCACTGCTCCCCTGAGGCACACATGGCCACTGAGCTGGGGAGAGGGCGGCGCCTGTCCCGGGTTTGCTTTGAAGCATCGGCTGGTAACCTGGGCCAACCCCATCAGCCCTTCTGCCCCCAGGGGCAGAGCCAAGGCTGGCGCGTCCTTCCCCAGTCCTCCAGAAGGTGGGAGCCTTGGTGGCTGAGCCTTCCTCTGAGGACAGAGGGGACTGCGTTCCTTTCCTGTTACTGCTGCTAAGACACTTGGTGGCTTAAAACAACAGAAATCTATTCTTTTGCAATTCTGGATTTTGTAGTCCAAGGTTGTGGGGGACACCCCCTTCCTTGCCTCTTCTCACTCGGGGGCTGCCTGCACTCCTGGGCTGTCCCTGGCTGGAGTGTCCTCGCTCCAGGGTCTGCCCATCTCCAGGTAGCCTTGTCCTCGGCGTGCAGGATGGAGCCCCCTCTGCCTCCCTCTTAGAGGGACACTGATGGCATTTTAGGCCGCACCCAGATAATCCAGGATTATGCCTGCATCTGAGGATCCTTAACCATATCTGAAAGATGCTTTTTTTCCAAATAACCTAAGATTTACAGGTTCCAGGGATTAGGACCTGATCACTTTGGGGCCACCGATCAGCCCCTCTAAGAGGTTAGAGGGGAGCACAGGGGGGCTTGGCCCACACATACGTGAGAGGATCTGAGGGTTTGCATGCCGGCCTGGCACAGATCAGGCACTGAACCCATGTCGCTCCTCACTGTTCTTCCCCTCGTTCTCCCGATGCTGTGTGAGACATCGTCCCGGCTTCCGAGGAGCCCAGAGCCTAGGGTGGGGGTTCGCGGGCTGGCTGTGCTCGATACTCATCTTCTGATTTATTCAGTGATGCCAGTCACTGCAGTGCACACAGGGGCTAGGGGTTAATTCTGCTGGAGGGTCAGGACAGGCTGCCCCATGGAGGTGGCCTTTGAGCCTTGGAGGAGGAAGGACTTCCAGGAGGAGGGGACTGGCTGATGGGAGGCAGGAGGCCCGGGGTAAGTTTTGTGGAGGTCAGGAGACTCACACGGCTGGAGCGTGAGCAGCCCGGGATGGGGGGACACCTTGGGTGGGATAGGGGGCTGCAAAGGGTCCGCCCTCCCTCTTTCACCCCAAAGCGAGACTCCCTCTCCCTCAGAGTTGGCCCAAGTGTGTCATATGCTGCATTAGCCCTGATTCATTCTCCGAGTCTCAAACATCACTTTCCCTGACTGCCCTGTCACCCCAAGGCCCCTGTTCTCCGTGCCTGGGGCACCCCAGCTCGTCTCTGATAGCATTTATCCTCTTTGGGTGATGTGCATTAGTGGCCCCTGCTCCCTGCACTGGGCCCTTTGCCATGTGTGTTTGCGGTGCCCTCCCACGGCTTTCTGATTTGCCTTAACTGATAGGATGAGGTAGAAAGGACAGAGTCCCAGCCCTGAGCCCAGAAGGCTTGCTCTCTTGCACTTCTGCCATCACTGTAAGAAGGATGTGCCTGGGCTGGCCTGCTAATGCCAGGAGATGCCCCCCAGCCAGCTGTAGACACATGAGCAAGCCACAGAGAATGGAAGATCCTCGAGGAAACCACTCGTGAGAAACAATAAACGGCTGTCTCTTTATGCCACTCAAGTTTGGGGATGGTTTGTTATGTGGCCATAGCTAACTGATACTGGTGACCTTGGGAAAGCTAGTGAACCTTTTTATGCCTCTGTTTCCCATTTGTAAAATGGGAATTAATAATAACAGCTGCCTCATGAGATTTTTATGAAGATCGAATGAATGAATGTTTGTCAAGCACCTGGGTGCCTTTATCAGTATTTGTTCAATAAAATACTTTTTGAATAATGTCTGTCTCCATTAATAATGTCCGTAAGCTCTGTGAGATTGGGGTCCATACCTGTTTGTCCTAATGTCCCCAGCGGGTAGCCCAATGCTGAGTCCTTGGGGACGGTCAGTAAATAACCATTGAACTGATGAATAATGGCTTTCCCTATCCCTAATGCACAAATGAACTATTAGGTCAAATATGAAACTTCCTTTTTTTAATCTACCTTTTAATGAACATTTCCTGAGTGCCAGGCACCACATGAAACAGTTCCTGTAGGTAGAAGTAGGTAGAATTATTATCCTCATTCCAGAGATGAGGAAATTGAGGCTCAGCAAGGTTAGGTAACTTGCCCAAAGTCACACAGCTGGGAAGTGACAGAGCTAAGACACATCCCTGAGTCTGAGACTCCAGTTCACTGTTCTCCCCCACCCCCACCCCGCCACCCGTCAGTGTTTGTCGCCAATCCAGGCTAACTTTGTGGAGGACGATGGGAACGGGCTGCAGGAGCTAAGTGAAGTCCCTGAGACTGCAGGCTCTGCCTGAAATGTGAAGCTGCCCCCAGAAAGGAATCTCTAATTAGATGAATTCAACACCCTCTCACCGGAGTGTCTGGTTGCTGCTCGTGGCTGCGGAGAAAGCCGGCATCAGCACATTCTCCGGGAGAGCCGTGGAGAGCATGCACTTTCTGAAGGTGGTTTATTGGAGTTTGCTCCCCGAGGGCCACTTCCTGAGCGGGACATGAAGGCAGCAGGAAGATGCTCATGTGGAGCTTTTCGCCTTTGGGCCCATCTGAGTAAGCAGGTCTGAGGCTCAGAGCAGCTAAGCCAGGCCGTAGGTTCCTCGGCCCTGGTGGACTCATCGTAGGAAGGAAACAGGAGACGGCAGTCCTGTGGCTTGCCTGGCCCCTTCAGCAGGCCTCTCCCACCCTCTGGGGGCTTCACACTTGAAAGAAGCTGGGCTGGAGGACACGGCCCATGGCACCGAGGGTCTGGGGTGCAGGAGCCTGTGGGCTGCGTTCTACAAGCTGTGCAGCCTATGGACGGTTACTCAGTCTTCCTGAGCCTCAGTTTCCCCACGTGGAAGAATAAGAAGCCTAGGGTCATCTCTAACAACAACTCTGCTCCGGAGCCATTATTTAGTGCCCTAAATAAGAATAAAAATAGCTACCCACCTATTCACTACCTTCTATATCTTAGGTCTGGGCAAACTGCTTTATATATATGATCTCATAGAGTCATTACAAAAACTCATGGGGTAGTCTACTCTTGGTTTTACAAATGAGGAAACTTTAATCTCAGGGAGGTTAAATAAAGTTTGCTTAAAGTTGCAGTTGGTAAAACTTTGAGGTGCAACCCAGTATCCATTTCCTCCTTCCTCTTCCTAATACATCTGTAGCTTTAACCAGGTAGCCCTCTGTCCCCATGGATCTCAGGGGAAGGTGGCCTCGTCCCTGGATCCAGAGTTCAGTCCCATCATCTCTAAGCCAATAAACACGTGATGTTCTGGGAGAATGCTGCAGGTCCCCAAGTGGGCAGGTGCCTTGTGTTGGGTGAGTCTCTCCTGAGCTGGCTGCTACTGCCCAGCGTGTGACCCCACTAGCCGCTGGCTGTCACCTGATGACCACGAGGGAGCCACCCTTAGGATGAGCTGCTGTTGGGTGGAGATAAAGGCACTTGGGTTGCTCATGACATGGCCGAGCTGCTGAACCAACCATCCTGAAGCCCACCCTCCCTCCAAACTTCCTGTTATGTAAGATAATCAATTTCCTTATTTTTCAATTGTTTGAGGCCATTGAAATCATCTTACTAGAAACAGTGAATAAATGGCAGATGTGGGATAAGCCTAAGTCAGCCCAACTTCCAACCCGTACCTAACTGATAAAGATTTCTTACCTGTTTCATTAAATAGTTCAACAAACATTTATTGAATGACTACTAAGTATGTCAACATTTTCATACAGGATTTCATTTAATTCTTACTACCCGAGAAGGTTGATTAAATTAATACCATTTTTTTTTTCAGAAGAGCAAAGACCCAGAGAGGTTAGTGACAGAGGTTAAGGTTGCAAACCTAGCAAGTGGCAGAGGTGGCCTCAAAACTAGATCTTGCTGAGTCCGGAGGCTGCATTTTTTCCAGCATTGCTCTCTGCTTCCCAATAACCTGTGACTATCAAGATGTATTCCCTCTCGAGTCAGACCAGTTCCAGTCCTAACTGTTCCCCTCCCCACATACACCCTAGGAAATTGCCCTTAACACCCTGGGACCCGAGATGAAGCCCTGGCCCTCTGTCTTCAGATGAGGTGAGAAAGACCACCCAGGGGTTAGGGTGGGAGCAGGACCACTTCTACATCTCCTTAGAAAAGGACGATGTTCTAGTTTGCTAAAGCTGCCAGAATGCAAAACACCAGAGATGGATTGGCTTTTATAAAAGGGGGTTTATTTGTTTACACAGTTATAGTCTTAAGGCCATAAAATGTCCAAGGTAACACATCAGCAATCGGGTACCTTCACTGGAGGATGGCCAGTGGTGTCCGGAAAACCTCTGTTAGCTGGGAAGGCATGTGGCTGGCGTCTGCTCCAAAGTTCTGGTTTCAAAATGGCTTTCTCCCAGGATGTTCCTCACTAGGCTGCAGTTCCTCAAAAATGTCACTCTTAGTTGCTCTTGGGGTGTTTGTCCTCTCTCAGCTTCTCCGGAGCAAGAGTCTGCTTTCAACAGCCATCTTCAAACTGTCTCTCATCTGCAGCTCCTGTGCTTTCTTCAAAGTGTCCCTCTTGGCTGTAGCTCCTCTTCAAAATGTCACTCTCAGCTGCACTGAGTTCCCTCTGCCTGTCAGCTCATTTATATGGTTCCACTGATCAAGACCCACCCTGAATGGGTGGGGCCACGCCTCCATGGGAATATCTCATCAGAATTATCACCTACAGTTGGGGGGGGGGCACATTTCCATGCAAACAACTTAATCCAAATGTTCCAACTTAATCCCCACTAATATGTCTGCCCCACAAGATTGCATCAAAGTATATGGCTTTTTCTGGGGGACACAATACATTCAAACCAGCACGGAGGACATTCTAACGAAAGTTTCCTCCGATCAGGAACTATTTCCTATCCCTGACTCACTTCTTCCCCAGGGAATTCTGTTCATCAACACGAATTCATTGAGCACCTGCTGTGTAGCAGGATCGATCCATGAAGATCACAGAGTCTTTGCTGTTGGGAGCCTTACTTTCCAGCAGGGGTATAATTTGGAGCCTGGCATTCTTTGGGCACATTTTTCAATTTCACTGGGCTTATAAATAGGGGGTGAAACCCTATTCCCTCTTGTTTCCCAGTTTCTCTCATCAAGGCATTTTCCAACAGGGTAGCTCAGTGGACAGGGGAGACTGGGACGCTTCTACATATTTTTTGAGATGCATTAAAAAGTAAAAAAATCCTATCACATATTTGGGAAATTTATGCTATATCTTATATGTATACACTTTACAAATCAACACATTGAAAGCAAAAGATATAATGGTATATAATAATACTATTAATAAGCATGATTTTTTAAAAATGTGCTTGTTAGTCATTAAAAGAATGTGGTACTGGCACATGAATAGTAAAACAGATCAATGTTACAGAAATAGGACAAAATACATATAGAAATTCAGTATATGAGAAACATTTAATATCAGTAGAGTAAAATGGCTTTTTAACAAGTGGTATGAGTACACCAAACAGCCATCTGGAAAAAAAAAGTTGAATCCTTACCTTCATACACCAAAATAAAATTTTGCTAAATAAAAGATTTACATTTTAAAAATAAAACCATAAAAATACTAGAAGAAAAAAATGGGGATTTTTTTTTTATATTGTCAGCAATGAGAAAATGCACAAAATGCAGAACCAAAGAAAGATAATATTGATACATTTAGGTACGTAAAATTCTCCCTGTAAAAAGCACCGTAAGTGAAGATAAAAGACAAATAAACTGGGGAAAATATTGGAATTACATACCACAGGAAAAATTTAATGTCCGTACTATATTAAAATCTCGTACAAATCAATAAGAAAAAGAACAACCCAACTGAAAAAAATTGGCAAATGGACTAAACAGTTTACATAAAATAAAGTGCAAATATCTTTAAAATATAAGAAAAGACCTCATCTGTATCCATAATAAGAAAAATGTGAATTCAGACTACAGTGAGATACTTCCCACCTACCAGATTGACAAAGATGAAAACATTTAATGAAACACTGAGCCGGTGAGAAAGAAAGGTACTCTGTGGTTGGTGAGTCTTTAAACTGATGTAACCTTGATGGTAGGCAATTTGGCAAAACAATCACAATGTGAATGCGTCCACCCTCTACCCTCTAATCTAGCAGTTCTTTTCCTTGGTAGTTACATTCACACACGAGTAAAAAGAAGTTTATACAAGTAGAACCATTGCAGAATTATTTTTCCATAATGGCAAAAGACCCTAAATTTCTGTCAGTAGGGGACTGGGTAATATTATAGTATCTTTATACAATTGAAGACTATGCAGTTATTGAAAAACATGGGAGACCACACTACTGTGCAATGGTCTCTAAGATAGTGCTGTCCAATAGAAACATAATGTGACCCACACTGGTAATTTTAAGTTTCCTAGTAGCCACATTAAAAAAATAAAAATAAAATTAATTTTAATAAACTATTTTATTTAAGCAATAAAGCCAAAACACTATTATTTCCATATGCACTTGATAAAAACTGTTTAAAAAAATTTTTGTACTGTCTTCAAAATCCATGTGTATTTTACACTTACAGTACATCTCAATTTGGAACTAGCTACCTTTCCAATGCTTAATGGCCACATACGTCCATATGGGACAGTGATGCCTGAAGATATTTTTAATTAAAGTTTTTATTTTGAGTTCATTGTAGATTCACATATAGATGTGAGAAATCCCTTGTACCCTTTACCCAGCGTGCTCCAGTGGTAACATCTTAGGAAACTACGGTCCAGGATAGATATCGGCATTGCTACCCTCAAGATTTCCATCATTATGAGGATTCCCCAAGCTGCATTTTATAGCCTCACCACTGCTCTCCTGCCCCCCTTCTTTACCCACTGCTTTGTTCTACAGTTCTATATATTTTTTGCGTTTCAAGAATTTTCTATAAATGGAGTTATAAAGTATGTAATATTTTGGGATTGGCTTTTTTCATTCAGCATAAGTCTCTGGAAATTCATCCAAGATGTTGTATGCCTAGAGAGTTTCTTCCTTTTTATTGCTGAATGGTGTTCCATGGAATGGATGTACCGGTTTGTTTAACCATACATCCATTGAAGGACATCTGGTTCCTTTGCCTGTAAACATAAATTTTATAACAATTGTGTCTGTATCTATCCAAAAAATCTTGCTAGAGTTTTGATAGGAATTGCATTAAACCTGTATATCAATTTGGGAAGAATTGACATCTTTACTATGTTGAGTCTCCCAATCTGTGAAGTTGGTATGTCTCTTAGTTTATTTAGATCTTTGATTTCTTTCATCAGTGTTTTGTCATTTTTGGCATACAAGTTATGTACATGTTTTACAAGATTTACACCCAAGTATTTCTTCTTTTAAGTGATTGTAAGTGCTATTGCAGTATTAATTTTTGTGTCCATCTTCTCTTTGCTAGTATATAGAAATACAATTGAATTTTATATGTTCGTTTTACACCCTGTGACCTTGCGGAACTCACTTATTTGTTCTAGGCATTTTTCTTGTAGAGTTTGTGGAAACTTCTAAATAGTAAATAGCGATTATTTTATTTTTTTCCTTTTTTGCTATGCATTCCTTTTATTTCCTTTCTTATCTTATTGCAACAACTAGAACTTCCTGCAGTATTTCATTTTGTTCCTGATCTTAGGGGGAAATCATTCAGTTCTTGACCATTAAATTTAATGTTAGCTGCAGTTTTTTTTGTAGATACTTTTTATCAATTTGAGGACATTCCCCTTTATTCTTATTTTTTTCTGAGGGAATTTATCATGAATGGGTGATGAATTTTGTCAAATTCTTTTTCTGAATTGATATGATCATGTGATTTTTCTTCTTTAGCTTATTAATATGATGGGGTACACTGATTTTTGGATAGTAAGCCAGCCTTGCCTCCCTGGAATAAATCTCACTTGGTTATGGTGTATAATTCTTTTTATAAAATGCTGCTTAATTCTGTTTGCTTTAATTTTGTTAAAAATTTGTGCATCCATATTTGTGAGAGGTAGTGGTCTGTTTCCTTTTTTGTACTGTCTTTGTTTGGTTTTGGTACAGGGTAACTCTAGATTCATAAAACAAATTGTGAAGAGTACCTCCTCTTCTATTTTTGGAAGGAGTATTTAGAATTGATGTTAATTCTTCCTTAAATGGTGGAATTCTCCAGTGAAACCAAAAGGGCCTGGAGATTTTTTTTGGAAGTTTTAAAATTATAAATTCAATTTCCTTAATAACTATAGAGCTATCCAAATGATCTATTTCATATTGGAGAAATCACAGTAGTTTGTGTTTTTGGAGGAATTAGTCCATTTTGTCTGAATTGTCAAGTTTATGTGTGTAGAATTATTCAGAGTATTTTTTAATTTTCCTTTTGATATCTGCAGAGTAGGTAGTGATAGCTCCTGTTTCATTACTGATATTGTTAATTTGTGTCTTCTCTGTTTTTTTGTTTTTTGTTAGTCTTGCTAGAAGTTTGTCAGTTTTACTGATCTTTTCCAAGGACCAGCTCTTTGATTCACTGATTTTCTCTACTGTATTTCTGTTTTAAATTGCATTGATTTCGCTTTTGTCATTATTATTTCCTTCCTTCTGTTTCTTTTGGATTTCTTTTGCTCTTTTTTTTAGGTTTCTGAGGTGGGAGCTCAGATTATTAATTTGAGACTTTTCCTCCTTTCTATTGTATGATTTTAAGGCTGTAAATTTCCCTCTACACTGTTTTCATTGTATCTCACAATTTTTATAGTTGTATTTTCATTTTTATTCAGTTTAATGTATTTTTATTTCACTGGAGACTTCCTCTTTGAACCAAGGATTTTTTGGAAGTGTGTTGTTTAGTTTCCAAATGTTTGTAGATTTTCCTGATATCTCCTGTTTGTCTATTTCTAGTTTCATTTCATTGTGTTCAGAGAGCACACAGTCTGTATAGTTTCATTTCTTACACATTTGTTGAGGTTTGTTTTACAGTCCAGGATATGGTCTAACTTAATATATGTTCTTGAAGAGAATGTGTATTCTGCTATTGTTTGGTGGTGTGTTCTATAAATGTCAATTAGATACTGTTGGTTGGTAGTATTACTGAGTTCTTCTGTATGATTTTCTGTTTAGTTGTTAATATCAATTGCTGAGAGATGGAAGTTGAATTCTCCAATTGTGTTTGTCTATGTCTCATTTCAGTTCTATCAGTTTTTAACCTCACAAATTTTGCAGCTCCGTTGTTTGTGGCGTACACATTTAGGTTTGCTATGTCTTCTCAGTTTATTGACCCTTTAATCATTACATAAGGTCCCTCTCTGTCTCGGGGAATTTTCTTTGCTCTGAAGTCTACTTTATCTTATATTAATATAGACACTCCTGCTTTCCTTTGAATAATGTTTGCACAATATATCTTTTTTTCACCCTTTTATTTTCAAGCTGACTATATCATTATATTTGGAATGAGATTCATATAGACAGCATATGATTGGGTCATGTTTTGAAATCTCTGTCCTTCAGTTGATGTGTTTAGACCATTGCTATATAATGTAGTTATTGACATGTTAGGGTTTCAGTCTGTCATTTTATTTTTTGTTTTTAGATTATTCTCTGTTTTTTTGTTTCTCTGTTTTCTTTTTCCTGCCTTCCTGTGGGTTACTTGAACATGTTTAGAATTCAGTTGATTTATCTGTAGTATTTTTTGAGTGTATCTCTTTGTATAGCTTCTTTTGAGTAGCTGCTCTAGGCATTACTATATATATTGTTCTCTTAACACAGTGAAACAAAACTAGAAATAAACAGGAGATATCAGGAAAATCTACAAACATTTGGAAGCTAAATTATATAGGTATAAACTTATCCCAGTCAATTGGTTTCATCATGTTAACAGTATGAGTGAAGTACAGAAACCTTAGTCACTTCATGTTCCATTACACTCCCTTGTTTATAATTCCCTTAAATATTTCCTCTACACATATTTAGAGCCACATCAGATAATGCTCTATTTTTTGCTTCAACCATCAGACATAATTTAGAAAACTTGAAAGGGGAAGGAAAGCCTATTGTATTTACCCGTATTTTTTACTTACCATGTTCTTTCTTTCTTCCTGATATTCCAAGATTCCTTTTTAAATTGTTTCCTTTCTGTTTAGAGAAATTTCTATGGCCATTCTGTAGGGTAGATCTGCTGACAACAAATTTTCTTAGAGTTCCTTCATTTGAAAATGTCTTGCATTCCCCTTCACTCCTGGTTAGAGGATTATTTTTGCTGGATATAGGATTCTGGATTGACAGCTCTTTTCTTTTGGCACCTGGAAAATACTCTGCCATTTCTGTCTGGTCTCTGTGGTTTCTAATGAGAAATAAAATATCATTCTAGTTGTTTTCCCCCAAAGGTCAGGTATCATTTTTCTCTGGTTGTTTTCAAGACTCTTTTTTTGTCTTCAGTTTTCAGAAATTTAATTATGATGCATCTCAGTGTGGAGTTCTTTGGGTTTATCCTATATAAGGTTTTCTCATTTTCTTCAATCTGTAGTTTTACATGTCTTGCCAAATTTAGGAAGTTTCAGCCATTGTTATTTTGAGTACCTCTTCCTGCCTGCCTGCTTTCTCCTCCCCTTCTGGGTCTCCAATTATATGGATGTTAGATCCTTTGTTACAGTTCTACTGGTCCCTGAGGTTCTGTTCATTTTCAATTTGGGTAATTTATCTATCTTCCAGTTCATTGATTGTTTCCTCCATCCCCTCTTTTCTGCCATTCAGCCCCTCCATTGAGCTGTTTATTTTGGCTATGTTTATGTTCTAAACTTTCTATTTAGCTTTACTTCATATCTTTTATTTGCTGAGACTTTCTATTTCTTTGTAAAGGCTTTCTATTTTTCACTTGTTTCATGCATGTTCATCATTGCTTGTTGAAGCATTTTTATTATGCTGCTTTAATATCTTTCTCTGATAATTCAAACATCTCTGTCATCTTGGTGTTGGAATCTATTTCTTGTCTTTTTCTTTCATTTTGAGATCTTCCTGGTTTGTGGTATGACAAGTGATTTTCAATTGAAACCTGGGCATTTTTACATTATAAAATGAGACTCTAGGTCTTATTTAACCTTCTGTATTAGCTAAGTTTGTGTGTGTGTGTGTGTGTGTGTATGTGAGTGACACTGCTCCAGCCAGGGAAGTGGATGCATTGCCTTGTTACTGTCACATGGAGGTCAAAGTCTAGACTCCCCCATTGGCCTCCATTTATACTTGGGAAGGGAGCTCCTCATTACCACTGAATGGGAGTGGAAGTCCAGGTTCCCAACAGTGTCTCCACTGACACTAATGGGAAGGGACCCTCATTACCAGCTGGCTGGGGTGAAATTCCTGGCTCCTTATGTGACCTTTTCTGACACCAGTCCAGTGGGGATGTTGGGGTGCCTAATTGCAGCCCCATGATGGTTGAAGTCTAGGCTCCCCACTCAGTGTTTGCTGCTGTGGGTCAGTGTGGGACTTTGGTGTTTTTTTTTTTTGTTTTTTTTTTTTTAATGGTATTTGGCTGGAGTGAAATGATTATTGTCGAAAAGATTTTTGTGTTACTAGGCTGCCCATTTCTTGGTCCTTTGGCTAGAGAAAGCAGGCTTTTGTTTGGGCTTTGTGCCAGTTTGAATGTATTGTGTCCCCCAAAAGCCATTATCTTTGATGTAGTCTTGTGGGGCAGACGTTTTGGTGCTGATTAGATTTGTTTGGAATGTGCCCCACCCAGCTGTAGGTGATGACTCTGATGAGATATTCCCATGGAGGCGTGGCCCCACCCATTCAGGGTGGGCCTTGATCAGTGGAGTCATGTAAATGAGCTGACTCAAAGAGAAGGAACTCAGTGCAGCTGTGAGTGACGTTTTGAAGAGGAGCTACAGACAAGAGGGACACTTTGAAGAAAGCACAGGGACTGCAGATGAGAGAAAGTTTGAAGATGGCCGTTGAAAGCAGACTCTTGCTCTGGAGAAGCTGAGAGAGGACAAATACCCCAAGTGCAACTAAGAATGACATTTTTGAGGAACTGCAGCCTAGAGAGGAACATCCTGAGAGAAAGCCATTTTGAAACCAGAACTTGGAGCAGACGCCAGCCACGTGCCTTCCCAGCTAACAGAGGTTTTCCAGACACCATTGGCCATCCTTCAGTGCAGGTACCCAATTGCTGATGTGTTACCTTGGACACTTCATGGCCTTAAGACTGTAACTGTGTAACCAAATAAACCCCCTTTTATAAAAGCCAATCCATCTCTGGTGTTTTGCATCCCAGTAGCATCAGCAAACTAGAACAGGCTTTTAACATCTTTAATTGTTAGCATTTCTGTGTTCTGGCTTCTTCAGCTTTGAGTCTGAGATATGTGAGGCAAAAAGAAAATCCAGAGACCTGACCACCAGGTCATTGCTCAGGTTCCAAGGTCACTGGCCACTCTACCTTCTTCTCTCCACCTTTCAGAGTCTTCTGGTTGTTTTATGTCTAATGCCCAGAGTTTTGAGTAGTACTTAGTGGAAGGAATAGGGAAAAGTATGTTTACTCCATGTTCCCAAAAGTGGAGGTCCCTTGAAAGATATATTTTAAATTGGAAAAAGCAAGGTGCAGAACAGAGTTAAAATGTGTGTGTGTGTGTGTGTGTGTGTACACAGACTAACTCTGGGTGATCAGCCACAAGACACTGATGATGTGGTTACCACGTGGGTCAGGGAGGGAAGGAGAGTTCTGCATCTCTCCATGTTCTTTTGTAGTATTTTAAATTTCTGCCATGCACATGCATCACCTATTTAAAAGCACAATTGATTTAATTTAAAAGAAATGCATCTTTCCATCCTCCTGGGGTGTGATTGTTTACCTATCTTCATTTGGAAATAACACTGAGGGTCTGAATTTGAGATCCCTGGTGAGTATGAGGCCTGGGTCAGATGACCCTCTGACCACTGTGGTCTGAGTCCTGAACAGGGTACCTGCTGGGGGGCTCTGGGTACCAGGCTGCCTCTCTGGGATAACCCCAGGCCAGTGCTCCTTGAGTAGGGAGAGCCTTGTCTTGATCTAGGCTTTCTGCTATGGTGGATGCAATTTGGGGGACCTTGCCAGTATGGTTTCAACAATAACAACACTGATACAGTCTTTGGAGTCTCATCTGACTCCTTGTGTCTGTTCTCAATCAGTTGTACACCGAGACGGGAGAGGAGGTAGTTCAATGGGTTCCTTTAGCCTTCAAGAAGAGCAACCCAGCAGTCTTTTGGTGCAGATGCTTTGAAGGATGTCATTCCACACATTGTGTGGTATCTCTTATAGAAAGGCTGGTAGGACCCATCCCACTCTGATCCCAAAGCTAGAAACACTGTCACCCCCTCAGCTGCATGTGTTTCCTTTTAAACCATCGGAGTATTCCTTGCTCTCTTTGCCTGGCCTTCAGAAGCACAGGCTTCTTGATAACTAGTTACAGAAAGAGCTTCTCCATTATTTTCCTCTCTCCTCTCCCATTATGTATTTTTTTTTTTATGTGCTCCTTTCCTTCTTTTTCTTGTTGAAATTGCTTTCAGTATCAATTTACCCATGTTTTTGCTGTCAGTTCCCTTAATTCTAGAGACATACATTTGTGAACTGGGGCACCCATACAGTCAGGTGGAGGGAGATTATATATTCTGGTAACTGGAATATTTAATAGTAGTAGTAGTAATTACAATAATGACAAATGATCATTGAACATTTGTCATGTGCCAATGACCTTGTTGGGCACATTCACATCATTTCATTTGACCTTAACAATAACCCTCTGACACAAGCTATTATTACCCACAGTTTATAGAGAGGAAACAGACTCTGAGAAGGTGTAATACGTGGTCAGAGCTCACTTAGCTTTTAAGTGGATGAGTGTGGATTTGAAACCTGGATGCTAGACTCACAGTCCAACTCTTAACCGCTGAAGTGCTACTTGCCAGAAAGGAGGGACAGGTGTTTTTACCACAGCTGGCATGTGTTAAATGACAATCACAGAATTGTCAAATATTAGCTCTGTGAGGCAGGGCTTTTGACCTGCTTTGTTTATGGCTGGATCCCCAGTCTAGAATATGCCTGGCACTAAGTAGGTGCTCATGAAATACTTGCTGACCGTATCAAATGAGTGAGTGCATGAATCAATGGATATGTGAATGAATGAACATGTGGATCAAGAGCTGTGAGAGTCCAAGAAAGGAAAGCTATTTTCTCCCAATTTGGGATGGGTGAAACAGAGGGGAAGAATCTACAACTATTCCGGTACTTGCATTGGAATCCCTAAGAACATACCACAGGAGCTTGGTGGTTGGTTCCAAGTACAGGTAGGTTTTAAGGAGTCACAAAGCGCCCAGCCCAGACCTCAGGAAGCATCACCTGAGGCTCAGGTGGGGCAGATTCCACACCCTCCACAGGGGAGAGAGGGGGCATCTGCGTTTGGTGTTGAGAGCAGCAACTTGGAAAACTTTTCTTCATACAAAGCTGTCTTTGAGCCAACATTCTTCATGGATGGAAACCTCAGATCTTTCTCCTGCCAAGGGGGGGGGGGGGCTCTAACTTTGCCCCATTTGTGTCCCAGGGTTGTCAGAAATGGGAGAAGTTGGTCTCCATCAAGCAGTTGAGTGTGGGCTATTTGCAGCTGCAGGGAATGATTCAGGGGCCCCAGTGAAGCCCCCCTCCCCACTCCCAAGGCAAAGTGTGTTCTGCAAACTTCCATTCAAAAAGTCAGGAAAAAGAATACAGATCCCTGGCTGAAGAAGGTGAAGAGAAGGGCAGCTGAGGGTTTGCTTTCCATAATCAGGAGCCACCGAGGTGCCAGAATATTCATGGCTCTATCCAAACCCGTTCCTCCCAGGTTAAATGATTGCTCCACCCTCGGCATCACTGAATCTCTCCAGGGACCATCTCATGATAAAACCTCCTGCAGGTTGTAATTTCATTGCCAAAGAGGTACCCAGTAATGAAAAAAGAGATTGGAGGAGGAGAAAAAAAAACCAAAACCTATTAAAAGCCTGCCACTCTGAAGCAAGTTAAATGTTTGTTTTTGGGTGTCCTTGGATGCAGTAATGTGAGAAGCCTGCAGCTGCCAGGAGCCGGCACTCAGACAGCTGTGGGGTGCTGCACCCTCCCTGAGGGACCCTCCCTGGGGTGAATAACTTAGCCCTTTTTACAATCATGGTGAAAACATTTATGGAGTCTTTGGGGCTTACAGAACAGGTTTGAGGGTCTGACATTTCACTCTCTCCTTACATTAAGCCCAAGAGAAGGCGTTTGGCTGCGAGGGCCGTCTGGACCTAACATCCATGCCCTGTTGATGGCTGGAGTTGACTGGCTGGCACAGTCCCCTTCCTCCATGACGGTGGCTCTGTGGAAAACTCTCCCGAAGCCACAAGGTCAGAGGCTGACCTTCCTAATCAAGCCTTCCTGCTAGAATCTCCAAACTAGCTTTTGAGAGACAGCTGGTAGTAAAACATCTCCATTCACAGAGGAGCAAACCGAGGATTGAAGAGTAATTGCCACTGTGCAGGCTGTCAGAGTGGGCATGCAATTTAGAGCCTAAAACTGCAGAGATGCAAGGACTGACCTCATGCTTGAGCCACACTTCAAGCAGGAAGTCCCTCATCTACTGACACCCTGTGCAGTTACAAAAGTGATGTCTTCCCCATGTGTTTCCCCCACCTTCCCCATGCCTGGCGTATATTCACTCATGCTGGCTATGTGGTCTGGGACAAGTTACTTAACCAACTTCCAGACGCTAAAGCACGGCTGGAATCATGTCTCTCTTCTGCTCAAAACCCTTCAGTGTCTCCCCAATACCTTCAAGATAAATTGCAGGTATTTGGCATGATTCTAAGGCCTTCACCCTCTGGCCTCTGTCCTGCTTGCCTCTCCGGCCTCCTCCCTTAGGCCCCCCCTGCTGTGGCCTTCCAGCTGCCAAGACGCCTGGCCCTCTGTGGCCTGCTCTCTTTGCACACAGTTTCCTCTCCCCAAAATAACCTATCACCTCTTTTTGGCCCTGAAAACTCCTATTCATTCTTCAAAACCCAACCCAAATGTTCTTTCTCTTCAGGAAAGGCTTCTAGGACCTATCTGCACAGAGCTAGTTGCTCCCTTTTTGGTGCTTGAGCCCACTGAAATGCCTCTCTGACAGCAGGTAGCCCAGGAATATAAGCTTCTGGAGGGCAGGCACTATGTTCTGCTCACTGCTGTAGCCTCAGGGCCTAGGTAATTGGCATGCATTAAATATTTGTTGAGTAAATGTGTGAATTAATGCAGGAAGGAATGAATGAATGCAGTGTGCCGTAATCGCAGTCACTTAGAGTTCCCCGTGGATTGAGATCCTTGGTGTGGAGACTGTCCATTTGCTAGAGCAAACTGCTCCACCAGGATGTATTGTAAACGCTTCAAACATCAGAAATGTCTTGTGTCACAGTTCGGGAGGCTGCAGGGCCAGAACCCAGGTGTCGGCACATCCGCGTTTCCTCTGAAGCCTGGAGGGGCTGGCAGTGGCTCGGGGCAATCCCTAACGTAACCCACTCTCCATCTCTGTCTCACCGCTGTCTTCTCCGTGTTCAAATTTCCTTTCCTTATAAGGACACAAGTCACACTGGATTAAGGCCCACCCTAATCCCGTTTGGCCTCGTCTTACTAATAACATCTTCAATGATCCTTTTTCCAAATAGGATCATGGCTGTGAGACCAGGGGTTGGGACCCAGACATGACTTTTTGGGGGGTCGCCATTCAATCCACTATAGGGACCATGTCTCATTTGTCCCGTGGGCCTGCGGGTGGCAGGGAGGAACAAGTTCGTTTTTGGCAGCTGTGACTGGAACGGATGCGGCTCAAGGGATGCAGGTTTGGTATGAAATGAAGCCAGATGCACGCCCCCAAAGAATAAAAAGGCATTTTCAAGCCCTCGGGTCAGCCAATTGCAACTGCTTTAAAGAGAGCACCGAAAACAAAGGTGTGATACAAGCAATTCTGCAGGAGCAGTGGCTCCCCAAGTTCCAGAAACAACAGATATTAAATATCATTGGGGAATATGGAACAGAGAGCTGGAAGGTGCCTCCCCCTACCTCAGGGTTACAGGTGGGGGGACAGACCCGGAGAGGGGAGGCCTGGGCCGGGTCACCCCGTCAGGCCACCACAGTGAGGTCCTGTTGTCGTTCGTCTGCTGTTTTCATGGGAAGGCTAACTGTTTCATATCTGATCCCAGAACATAGAAAGTGGAACACCAAAAACGGAGAGGGCCTCAGAGACTGTTCAGCCCCGAAGTGCCATCGTGCAGATGAAAACCAGAGCTCACTTACCAGAGGGGAGAGGAGAGGGGTGAGGTAATAAGCAAGGAGAAGCACAAGCGGCAGAGCATGCCAAGAGCTCTGTGGGAAATGTAAATGTCCACTTTGCCTCACATAGTTAGGACAGGCTCCTCAGCGCAGGTGACATTTAGGCTGAGAGCTGAATGACAAGAGGGAAGCAGCCAGCTCATGTGCAGGGAGAACATTCAGGGCGGAGTAAACAATCTGTGCAGAGAGCTTGGAGTCTGACCAGGGGTGGTGTCAACCTCCAAGGAGAAAACAATGCAAGACGGAAATACCAACCAAGGACTCGTGCATGGCTCCCTGTCTTAGGTCAAGTTCCCTAGACGTGGAGCCCAGCCCAGTAATTCTTCTGAAAGTAATTTAAAAGGAGCGTGTTGTCAGGAGACAACTGTGGGCAGGAAGGACATGGGATCTGGAAACGAGAGAAGCCAGGTAAAGAGGAGGTGCCTGGCCAAGAAACACATGAAAAAATGTTCAGCTTCACTAGCTATTAGAGAGATGCAAATTAAGACCACAATGAGATGCCATCTAATACCGATTAGAGTGGCTGCCATTAAACAAACAGGAAACTACAAATGCTGGAGGGGATGTGGAGAAATTGGAACTCTTATTCATTGTTGGTGGGACTGTACAATGGTTCAGCCACTCTGGAAGTCAGTCTGGTGATTCCTTAGAAAACTGGATATAGAGTTACCCTTTGATCCAGCGATTGCACTTCTCGGTGTGTACCCAGAAGATCGGAAAGCAGTGACACGAACAGATATCTGCGTGCCAATGTTCATAGCAGCATTATTCACAATTGCCAAGAGATGGAAACAACCCAAATATCCTTCAACAGCTGAGTGGATAAATAAAATGTGGTATATACACACGATGGAATAGTACACGGCAGTAAGAAGGAACGATCTCGTGAAACATATGACAGCATGGATGAACCTTGAAGACATAATGCTGAGCGAAATAAGCCAGGCACAAAAAGAGAAATATTATATGCTACCACTAATGTGAACTTTGAAAAATGTAAAACAAATGGTTTATAATGTAGAATGTAGGGGAACTAGCAATAGAGAGCAATTAAGGAAGGGGGAACAATAATCCAAGAAGAACAGATAAGCTATTTAACGTTCTTGGCATGCCCAGGAATGACTATGGTCTGTTAATTTCTGATGGATATAGTAGGAACAAGTTCACAGAAATGTTGCTATATTAGGTAACTTTCTTGGGGTAAAGTAGGAACAGGTTGGACTTAAAGCAGTTATCTTAGGTTAGTTGTCTTTTTCTTACTCCCTTGTTATGGTCTCTTTGAAATGTTCTTTTATTGTATGTTTTTCTTCTATTTATTTTTTATTTTTCATACAGTTGATTTAAAAAAGAAAGAAAAGTTAAAAAAAAAAAAAAAAAAGGAAAAAAAGATGTAGTGCCCCCTTGAGGAGCCTGTGGAGAATGCAGGGGTATTCGCCTGCCCCACCTCGATGGTTGCTAACATGACCACAGACATAGGGGACTGGTGGTTTGATGGGTTGAGCCCTCTACCATAAGTTTTACCCTTGGGAAGACGGCTGCTGCAAAGGAGAGGCTAGGCCTCCCTATGGTTGTGCCTAAGAGCCTCCTCCCGAATGCCTCTTTGTTGCTCAGATGTGGCCCTCTCTCTCTGGCTAAGCCAACTTGAAAGGTGAAATCACTGCCCTCCCCCCTACGTGGGATCAGACACCCAGGGGAATGAATCTCCCTGGCAACGTGGAATATGACTCCCGGGGAGGAATGTAGACCCGGCATCGTGGGACGGAGAACATCATCTTGACCAAAAGGGGGATGTGAAAGGAAATGAAATAAGCTTCAGTGGCAGAGAGATTCCAAAAGGAGCCGAGAGGTCACTCTGGTGGGCACTCTTACGCACACTTTAGACAACCCTTTTTAGGTTCTAAAGAATTGGGGTAGCTGGTGGTGGATACCTGAAACTATCAAACTACAACCCAGAACCCATGAATCTCGAAGACAATGGTATAAAAATGTAGCTTATGAGGGGTGACAATGGGATTGGGAAAGCCATAAGGACCACACTCCACTTTGTCTGGTTTATGGATGGATGAGTAGAAAAATAGGGGAAGGAAACAAACAAACAAACAAACAGACCAGCGTTCTTTTTTACTTCAATTGCTCTTTTTCACTTTAATTATTATTCTTGTTATTTGTGTGTGTGTGCTAATGAAGATGTCAGGGATTGATTTAGGTGATGAATGTACAACTATGTAATGGTACTGTGAACAATTGAATGTACAATTTGTTTTGTATGACTGTGTGGTATGTGAATATATCTCAATAAAATGAAGATTAAAAAACAAAAAACAAAAAACAAAAAACAAAAAAAAAAAAAAAGAAAAAAAAAAAAGAAAAAGAAAGAGGAGGTGCCTGGCTTCAACCTGATCCCACAGGGAGCTCTGGAGCTTCAGTTGCAGAGGCAGGGGGGCTGGGCTGTTCTACCCCATATCAGTCATCTTTGGCCACAGGCTGCTCCTTGTGGGGTTGGCTGTAATGTTCCAGGCTTCTCTGGGCCATGCATCTCCCATCAGTCACATCCCACAGGAAGGATGCAAGTGTGAGCTGTTCGTAGACACCACTGGTAGCAGCAGGGACATTGGTGCATCAGCTCTGTAAAGGCATCTGGATAGGGCCCCCACACTGCTCACTGCATCTATTTCACACCTGAAAGTGTGCAAAGTTCTTTGACACTCACAGTCCCATTTGATACATACAATCAACCCTGGGTGGGAGCCATCAGTGTTTTGCAGTCTAAAAAATGGACTCTTAAGAGAGATTAAAGGACTTGCCAAGCTCACTCTTCCAGGAAATTGCAGAGCTAGGTCTACAATGAGCACTCTGTCCTCCGCTCCAGACTGCCTCTGATCTGCACGTGAACACCAAGTCAGGGGATGCAGACAATGGGTACTATTTGTTTCATGTCTTTCAGAGATGTTAAGGAGCTCCTAGCGGGAGCTGGCCCCTGAAAGCCAGCTACCTTGCAGAATCCTCCTCTGAGCAACTGATGGGAGCCTGGTTTGTATCCCTGGGCAGTTCAGGTCACCTGTTCCTAGCAGAAGAGCACACCTGCTTCCTGGCTGAGTGTCTGTGACTCAGCCTCACAGAGACCCTGTGGGACATGTGTCCTAAGGGCTCAGGCGTGGCCCTAAGTGCTCCTAAGGCTTGAGGTTAAAACCACAAAGCTAAGCTCCTGGCAATATTGGTATCCATGTTGGGAATCTCCTAGAAACACAGCTTGCATTGCATATTTGTCCTGGGCCTCATGTCCCTGGTGACCAGGGGGTCCACATATGTGAGTTGGAGTCTCCAAGCTTCTTTCACAAGAGTTGTTTTTAATAAAAAAACTTTCCTAAAATGTATTAGAAGACACTAAAAAAATATAGTCCCTTCTTAATAATTCAAGGACTGTCATTCTACATACCACTTATTGTTTTGGGGATTGTATTAGTTAGGGTTCTCTAGGGAAACAGAATCAACAGGAGATATATAAATAAAAGATTTTATAAAAGTGTCTCACACAACTGTGGGGATGCATGAGTCCAAATTCCATAGGGCAGGCAGCAAACAGGCAACTCCAATGAAGATGCTCAATGAACAACTCAGGCAGCAAACTGGCAACTTCAATGAACGTGTTCGTTGAACTCTGCAGTAACTAATTGGTAACATCAATGAACTCCTCAGGAAATGCTTCGCTGGTCAGCTGAAGAAGTGGTGAAGGTCCTCTATCTCTCTTGCTTAAAAGTCTTCAACTGATTGGGTTAAATCCAGCTGACTGCATTCTCTCATTGTGGAAGACAAGCCCTTCATTGACATCATCAGTCACAGCTGCAGCCAACTGACTGATGATTTAATAAACCAGCCTTCTGGTTTATTCACCAGCAACAAATGTCCTTGCAGTAATGGTTAGGCCAGTGCTTGCTTGACCAGACACCTGGGTACCATCACCTTGTCAAGTTGACAGGTGAGCCTACCATCACAGGGATGAATAGAGTGTTTCTTTCAGCAAGTAGATGCTGCTAACTCCTAAACAAAAGGACCCCAGATTTTTGTCCCTCACTAGCTCTATGTCTAGGGTTTATGTTTTAACCTCTTTTTCCAGTGCCTTTCTTGGTAATGTCATACCTAAATATAACCACTTCTCCCTTTACTAATCCAATTCTAATTGAAATTTTAATCAACTAGAGGCTGAAAAACTAAATGACCAAGCTAGTTCAACTTGTAGTTAAAATGGGAATCAGTTAAGATTCTGAGTAGGGCTTAATGCTTGAGCTTTGTAACTTTATTCTCCCACACAACCTTGACTCTTTCAGATTCCTGTTCTGGAAAGCTGAGTTTCCCTGAAACCTGGCCTTTAGACAAACATGTCTTCCTGGGGGAGGAAGGGAATTAACATGCTGTGCCCCAAGTTGAGCTCTCTTTCATACATTATCTCATTAAATCATCATAACCAAGTGTAAGGTGAGTGCATCCATCCCCATTTTGTGGTCAAGGCAGAAGCATGTCAGAGAGAGAAGGAGTTTGCCCCAAGCTGTACGACCAATGAGTAGCTCAGCCAAGATACGAATCCAAGCCTTTATGACTTCAAAGCCTAATTTCTTTCCTCTAGAACACGTGGCCTTGCAGGAGTTAAGTCCGGCAGCCCTGCATGTTGGTGTCACCTATGATGAGACTTGTCACGGTTCTGTGTGGGCAGCACTGTGGGATGTGACACTGGGAGAGGGATTCCAATGGGCCACCACCCCAAGAGCTGGACCCCAGGCTGGCCCATGACTCCTGAGCTCTCTGGTGATCAGTTCAGTCCAAAAGTAGATTGTTGAATGCCAAATGCTGGTCCCATCAGGTTGTGTCCAAGAAGTTCTCCCTTTCATCTACCTAAATTCTCTCTCGCTTTGCTTCTAATGATCCCGTTCCTTTTGACTGCACACTCTCTAGAAAAAGAAAGTGATCCTTTTCCGTGTTTCTCTACCAGATATGGGATATTTCTGCAAGCATGAAATTGGTCTGCTCTGCTCACCTTTGCTTGGTGCAAGGATCAGGTAGAGCAATGGACTCTTTCTTAATGCCACTTCTCTGTAATGGGAGAGTCACTCATCTTGAATCAAATGATTTTTAAAAGAAAACAAAACTCTCACCTGTCATTTCTTATAGACAGCAGACTGCCTGAGTCTTGACACATCTGTGTGCAGTTGCCTCCTTATTTATTCGCTGCTACTTTGCTGAACAATATTGGACCCCAAAAACCACATCATAGCCTTTTGTTATCATTTGCTTCAATTAAGAGTCAATAGGTTTTTTTTTCTTTTTTTTTTTTCTGGAGGAGAAAAGAATTTATTTACGATCTTGCAAGATAGGGTGTCCAGCCAAACACGTGGTAGGCTGGCACACCAGAGGAAGAGAATGGTGACCTTTTAATCTCCTACTCCTAATTCACAAGTCCCTCCCCTGTTTCCCCATTGACTGGGTACTACAGAGGTTACAGGCTATCCGAGAACACTAACTAATTCATCTTTTGAGATTTTAATTTGTACAGCCAATCCCAGAGAGCCAACTAGCTCATTACTGAGATTTTGAACTGATCAGCCTGTCCTTCCCTAATTTTTTTCTTTTTCTTTTTTGCTGTGAGTTCCCGCCTCTGATTTTACCTCATATCTCTTTACATGCCAGTAACTATGGTTACTTTTCCATATAAGGAGCAGGCAGATTCTCTCTTCTCTTTGTCTGGGGCTTGTTTAAGCTGGTTTGCCTCCATTTCCCTTATTCCATGCTGTCTCTATGTGAAAGCTAAACTTAATCCTTTCTTACAGATTCCCTCCTCTTTCTTTTTTAAACACTTTTAGTTTTCAAATTTTAGATTCTCAAATTTGCTAAGGGCTTTTTCACATTCCTCATCATAGGGATCTTTCTTATTTTTGATTCTAGTGGTTTTGATGGGTTTTTGAACTAGCCTCTGGGCACACGGGATGATGTAGCACCCAGCTGTTATAAACATTTTGGCTGGAATGATAAGGAAAATTAAAATAGATGTTGCAATTCCTTTCCATTTCTCGAACCAATTTTCCAACCATTCTGTGAGTGGGTTGTTAATGCTAGAATTTTTTTCTAGTTTCTGAAATAAGGCTGTTAAGCCTTGTAGGGCTTTGGTGATAGTTCCATCAGGTGCGGTATTATTGGGGATGAATGTACAACAATTTCCCCCAACTATAGCACAGACACCTCCTTTTTCAGCTAGCATCATGTCTAGGGCCATTCTGTTTTCCCATGCCATTCGGCTAGTGGCATCTAACTGTTCTGCTATTCCTTTAATGACATCCCTGGTATAGTTGATAAATTTTAGCTGATGATTGACATTTTTATTGATGGTGACCCACCAGAATAAGGATGATTCAAATTCTGCAGCTACTTGATTTTTAGCTTTAAACTCATTAGGAACTTTCTGAGGAACCCCTATACTATCTACAAACATTTTTTTTATTGAAGAAACTAGGTACATTTTGTATATTTTTCTTTTCTCCTTTGCCTTGGGTTGGTACTTTCTTGTTACTTTCAAATGCCAGGGTAAATGAGATAGCCAATTGAACCAGAGCACAGGTTCCTCCCCACCTTTCAGGTAGTGTTGGCCAGAGGATGCCCTTCCCACAGTACCACCAGAGGTCTGCTCGGGGTATAGTTAGGCTGGAGAAGTTGCCAGTACTATCCTTGCTCACATTCCACACCTGTGTACACAAAACCATGGTACCAAGATCCTGGAGCCCTTCTTCCCATCTGGAGAGACAGGCAGAGTGGTTTCCGGGACCAAGGTGAGACGCTGGTATGGCTTTGACACTTCCCTTCTGGACTGGAGGGAAAAGGGAGGACAACGTACTACAACTTTCACCAGGAGTAGCATATTGAAAGAGGAGTGTTATACATTTAAACTCCTTTTCATACTTTTCCATATGCAATGGGAAGGGCACAATCTGAACAGTGGGTTGTTTGGTTGTACAAGCATAACAATCACTTCTGTTTAGACTCTGGATGGTATATTTGACCCATTCTACCCAGGCATTTGTATTTCCATAACCTGTCTCTATTTCTGTGGTTTGCTTTAAGTCTTTGGCTTTAAGTATTCTAATGACCTTGGGGTCAATTTGAACTGGAGAGTTAAACTCCAGCCAAGTTTCCCTTAATGGTTTTTTCTCCAACCTGGGTAAGACTCATTCCTCATACTGTGTGGTCCACCAAGCAGTGTTCCAAGAATAACAGGGGTCAGTTATACTCTCAAATGTTCACCCCCCAATAATCTTGTTCTCTATTTGAACAGTCTGCTTACATAAATGCTTATATTCTCCCTCAGTTGTTGCTGATGTTTTAGATTTTTACAGCTAATTACTTGACAACCATCAAATTGTACAGTTTGAGACTTTAAGCCTTTGACTACACTTGTAACCAGCTTAGCAGAACTTGTTACTCCTTGAATATAGAACATTATGATCAGTACAAGCAATTTCATTATTAAGCTATACACAGAGCACAATGCAGACACAGGGTTTAATCCAGCCCTTCCTCCCTCCTAGTACGTTCTTTTAATGGCTGCCTATTTAGAGTGATCCTTAGGGGATCTGAGGTGGGAGTCACTTTCCAGGATTCAGGTTGAGTTGCTGGATACTTATCATCTGGTTCAGGCACTGGTCCCTCTACTCGTGTGTAATGAGTCCAGCCTCTTTCTGCTGTTCGGACTGCCGTCTTAGTCATCAGCAAGATTTGACAGGGTCCCTCCCAGATCGGTTGAAGTTTGGATTCTCTCCATGACTGGATCAGAACTCAGCTGCCAGGCTGATGTTGATGGGCAGCAAATTTAAGAGGTGGGGTCTGAGCCAGCAGTTCACGGTGCCTTGGTCCGTGCACGGAGTTGCCTGGTCAACCAGAGGCAGGCTTTTCCTTTTCCCCCTTTTCTCATCCACAACCGGCAGATCCAAGCATCTGGTCTCGGGTCCTTTAGCTGCCGGAGATGGGCCCCCAATAGCGGAGTCCGAGACTGCTCAATCAGCGGGGTGCGCCTTCCCTTTGTCCACCTCGGGGGTCCCCCTCCGAAGCTTCGGATCCTGGACGAGCCCCCATGTTGTTGGAAATAAAGCGGTACCTGTAAGGGAATAAACGCTCACTCGGTTCTGGAGGAGAAAAGAATTTATTTACAATCTTGCAAGATAGGGCGTCCAGACAAACATGTGGTAGGCTGGCACCATCAATAGGGTTTTAATAAAGGCCTTAGCCTTTCTGAGTTTATACCATTTTGAGAATTTGACAGATTCTATGCCCTTCCTTCCCAATTCACATAAAAAGTAATCACACAAAAAATATAATATAATTTCAAGAGTTCTCTACTTTTCAGAGCCAATTATTGCCCATGGCACCAGGTTAAGAACCCCTGATTTAAAAGTTTTCTTAGTTTTATTTGTACAACAATGCTCAGAGCAACATCATTCACAATAGCCAAAAGTGGAAGCAACCCAGTGTCTACCAAGAGATGATTGGATAAATAGCAAATGGTATATACATACCATGGGATACTGTTCAGCAAGAAAAAGGGGTGAAATACTGATACATACTACAGCATGGATGGACCTTGAAAACATTATACTAAGTGAAATAAGCCAGACACAAAAGGACAAATATTATATTATTCCACTTACATGATATATCTAGAGTAAGCAAATTCATAGAGACAGAAAGGAGAGTTACCAGGCTCTGGGGGAGGGGAAATGTGGAGTTATTGGTTAACAGCACAGAGTTTCTGTTGGGGGTGATGAAAAATTTTGGTAATGGATGGTTAGTGATGGCTAACATAATTACGTTGTAAATGTAACTAATGTCACTGAATTGTACACTTAAAATGGTTAAAATGGCAAATTTTATGATATAAATACGTTACCAAAATAGAGTAAATTTTTTTTAAGTTTTCTTGGATTTTAAGAGTACTGATGGTCTTGATTTCCATTAAAATGTGAAGTTTGTGTTGTAATCTGGTCAAAAAGAGATTGTGGAACAAGAGGGAAGAGAAGGGCAGATGAAGAAGAAAAGGGAGGAAGAGGAGAGGAGTAAAAGACAGAGGCTTCAGTGCATACCAAGCGTTGGGAGGAAACAACTCAGAAAGCAAGACTGAGACATGTGTCCTAACAACTCAGGCAATGTGGAAGTCAGAAGCACAGCTCCCATCACAGTGATTTAGATTAAATTTGCTATTGAAGGATTCTCTGTCTCCAGCTCCTTGGGGATGTTTGCCAGTCTGAAACGCAGCTGTGGGGCTGTGCTTGCTGCCCCATTGTCTACCAGGATGCTCTGAAAGAACTCTAATTTTGTCTTCATGGAGAGAGAGGGGCAGGGATGGAAAAAGCACTGAATCGAGAACTAGAAAAGCTGAAACTCAAGTCCCATTCTGCTACTCTCTAGCTGTGTGACCATGACAAAATCCATAAACCTCACCAAGTATTAGTTTCTTGTTCTGAAAAGTGAGGATAGCTATCCTAGCCTGACCTGTTTTTCAGGGTTGTGGCACGGTCCAGGAGAGTGCTGTACTTACAGATTGGAAACACCAGGTGGGTTAAAGATGGTCATTGGTCAGTGGGGTGATGGGCGAAGGAGGCAGGTGGCCCTAGTTCACAGAGACATGGCACCATCACCCTGGCTTTCCCTTTCCCCTAATCAGGCTCAGAGGGCCTGGAATGCACTGTCAGTTTATACCGAACCACTCCCAAGTACAGCTGATTCTGTCTGTCCTCTTCCAACTGCTCTTCTCCCACCAGCCAGCTAGCTTGACTTCCATTGGCTCACTTAGTCCTGGCACCAACAGGTATGTGTTAAACAGGGTTTTCCAGAAAAGCAGTTCCAACAAGATAGATATACATGTAAATATTAAGGTATTTATTATAGGAATTGGCTCACATGACCATGGGGATGGGCAAGCCCAAATTTCATAGGGCAGCCTGCAAGTTGGAAACTGTGATGAAGGTGAGGTTGAATTCTCCAGGGAAAATTGTCTGGTTGAAATAGAGGCAGAAATTCCTTCTGATGTTTGAAATTATCAGTTCTGGCTTTAAGACCTCCAGCTGATTGGATGAGGAGACTCCCACCATTGCTGAGGGCAATCTTCTTTGTTGGTTGTAGATGCAATCAACTAACAATAGATGCAAATCTACCTATGGCATACCCTCACAGTAACAATCAGGCCAGGGCTTGCTTGACCAAACATCTGGACACCATAACCTAGTCAACTTGACATATGAAATTAACCATCCCAAGGTACTTAACAGGTGCTTGCAGCACTGACCACCTTCACAAATACTGTGGATTGCCAGCCACTCACCAGAAACCAGGGCAAAGGCCTAGGGCAAAAACAATTTTCCCCTTTAGGAGAAAGCATGGCCCTGCCAACACCTTGATTTTGGACTTCTAGCCTCCAGAACCATGAGATAATACATTTCTTTTTTTCAGCCAAATAGTCAGTGATATTTTTTATGGCAGCCCTGGCAAATTAAGATAATACCTTTCTATATTCTGTCGGATTTCAGGTTTCCCAACTCTTCCATCCTTAGCCAATCTGGTGTTAGCTCCTGAGGCCAGAGAGCAATGCTTACATCTTGGAGCCTGGCATACAATGAGTATTCCCTGGATGTCTGCTATCTTGAACTCCATTTGTAGGGAAGGCAAGAGAATGAGAATATGCAGCTCCCTGCACTTGAGAACTGGCTGATACAAAAGAGGAGGCAGAACAGTGCAGACGAAGGTGAGAAAGTACTGAGTGTAGATCAGGACAGAATTTACCTGCTTCGCGATTCCAACTGGGACCTGGTGCTTTAACAAAGAGGGGCCACTTTTGCATCCTTCCCATGGGACCAGGCCAATGGGAGGGATTTTTACCTGGTCACAAGCAGGAGATGCAGCTCGTGAAGAGGCTGGCTTTCCACTGCAAAGGGTGGCTCCCAGTCCAAAGAGGAGGGTCCCAATGACAGCCAGTGTGGGCTCATAGATGACACACAGGCAAGCAGCAAAACGCCAGGATTGATAGTGAAAAAAGGAAAAATAACTCTAATGTCAGCTGAGCGTACAGCAGTCTCTGAAGAGAAGTCATGTTCAGCCAAGGACAGTCCTTGACCATGTTTGGAAAAAGAGAGGGAGACCAGGCCACCCTGCAGTGCCCTGAGGGGGGTTGTAAGGGAGGCCCCCTGCAGGGAGGGCCTCAGCTCCTCCCATCCCTGGTTCCTCTGCGCCCCCCACCTCCTGCTGCCAGGAAACCAGGCAGAGGCTAGCAGCTGCTCGGCCAGCCAGAGCCTTGGTGGAGGAAGGAGAAGGGGCTGGCCCTTTGCGGAGGGAGCATGGCCTGCCCGGCTCCAGGCTCCTCTCCCTGAGTCCCGGGAAGGCTGTCCAGACCTGTGATGGTTTGAAGCAGGATGTACACCAGAAAATGTGTTCTTAAAGCTAATCCATTCTGGTGAGTGTAAACCTATCGTGAGTGGGAACTTTTGATTAGGTTATTTCAGTTGAGGCATGCCCCAGGTGGGTCTTAATCCTCTTACTTTCATCCTTTACAGAGGATGAAATTCAGAGAAACAGCGAGAAACACCCAGGGGCTGAGAGAGAAAGCCATAGATGGAGCAGACACAAGCTGAAAGCAACGAAGCCTGGAAGAGAAGAGAGAGACAAGCAGATGCCACCATGGGCTCTGCCATGTGACAGAGGAGTGCAGGTCTCATCTTGATGATGCCTTGATTTGGACATTTTCACAGCCTCAGAGCTGTAAGCTTTTTTTTTATTTATTTATTTATTTATTTATTTATTTATTTATTTATTAACTTAAAAGTTAATAAATCCCCATTGTGACAGCCAACCTAGTTCTCATATATTGCATCTCAGCAGCTTTAGCAAACTAGAACAAGACCTGTTTCAGCTCCTGTGTACTTTGAATTCCATAGAATTCATCCAGAGATGAACCAGCCCACGCCCCCACTGCAGATAGAGAAACTGAGGCCAGGGAGCAGAAGCAACTTAAGTCTCTGAGCGACTCAGCCCAGAGGACTAGTCTTTTTCTGCATGGAATCCCTGTCTGAAACATGCCAGGCTGAGAGACGTCAGGCTGTGGAGTCATACAGGCTCAGGTTCAAATCCCAGCCCCTCCACGACCAGAGGTTTGATGTGGGAAACATCACTTCACCTCTCTGGGCATTGACAAAACGGAGCCAGTAATATCTGTCATTCAGGAATGAAGGGAGACTCTAATGACAAAAAAAAAAAAAAAAAAGAAAAGAAAAAAAAACAAGGGGCATACAGCCAGGGAGGCAGGCTGAGTCTAAAGAGGACCCCTATGCCCCCTTCACCCCTCTGACTCTGAGCCCATGCCTGGAGCCAGCCCCAAGCAGTCAAGCCCCTGCCTCTGTTCTCTGAGCGCTGGCCTGACAGCTGACCTTCTACTAAGCCTAGATACCTCCCAGATAGAGGCACTCCAAAGATTAATCCAGAGGAAAAAGGAAGACCCTCTATGATTCCTTCACTTGCACTTTCCACTCTTCCCCAAAATCTGCCCTCTGAGCCTGTGATGCCAAGACAGGGAGCAGGGGAGAGAGTGTCCAGCCGGTGCCAGGGAGAAGGCAGGGAGGGGTCTTGATGCTTGACACGGCCCCTCCCAAAGGCAGATGGGCTTCGGGCAGATGGTCTCAAGGTCCAGAAGCTGACACTGTGTCTGTGAAGCCCACAGGACCTCGAGGATGTCACTAACAGGCCTCGGGGCACTGAGAAGGTGGGTGTGAACCAGGGTCATCAGCTCATCCCCTGGAGCCCCTAAGAGGCACAGGCCACCTTAGAGATTGTTACCTGGCCCTGAGAACTCCCCATGAGAGGACAGGAGACCTGAACGCTGCGGAGATTCGGGCAGTAGAGAGAGGGGGTCCTCACCCGGCCCAGCCCCAGGACTGCTCCTTCACAGCTGGCAATTTCTTCCCACCCCTCGCCTCTTGCTTTCCATCTCACTCCATCCTCCAAATCTCAGCCCAGTAATCTCTGCAAATCGGGCTTTGTCCCTCCCTGCTGAGAGCCCTTCGGTGGTCCCCATTACCCAAAGGCTGAGCCTACACCTGACCTGTCATCTGTGGCCTCTCTGGTCCAGCCCCAGCCGTCTCTCTGGCATCAATGCTCAGTGCTCCATCAGCGATGGGCAAGCTGTGGTCCCGTCAATATGCGGTGCTGTTTCCCACCTCCAGGCTTGGCCAGGCGGCTCCCTCTGCCAGGAGGGCCTCTCCGCCCACTCCCCCTTCACCTGACTGTTCCCCACAGCTCATCCTTCCAGGGTGAAACTTCCTTGAACCCTGGGTGGGTGAGGGGGCCTCCTCAGTGTTCAAAGTATCTGGCACTTACATCCATCAGACTGACCCCTGCTACAGTCAATATGTTGAATGAATGAATGAGTGAGTGAATAAATGAATGGCTATAAATCAACAAGCGGGGCACAATGGGCTTGCACAAGTATGGAAGGCCAAACCAGACCATTCCAAAGCCTTTATATTATTCACACTGGCCTGAGTTTGTCAAAATAAACAAACCCCTGGCTATGCCTGGAGCCGTTCAGCTGGCTCAGAAGCCAGACCTTCTGTTGATGATAGGTGTTTTCTCTCCTGCTGTTGCTGTAAATGTCAGGTTGCTTCACGTCTGCACCCACTACACCCCTCTGGTGACTCAACTGGCTTCAAATGGTCCAAACTGCTCCAGCGCCTCCCTGGGTACTGAACAGGCACTGGCTACCATGAGCTTTCTAATGCTGACCTTCTAAGAGGAACTTGAGATCCTGCTGGCCTATCTTCAAAGGGGCTTGGACATTCCCTCATACTACAGGCGTTATCAGAGGCTCAACTCAGGGTACTGGGGCTTCAGGTATAAATTACACAGGCCCAGCCCCCAAGACACTCTACCCTCCAGTGGAGGAGACAATTACTATGCTGTGGAAAGTTCCATGGTGATGGAGTGTACGAGAACCCAGACAATGGACAACTTCCCAGCCTGGGGGAGAAGAGGATGCATCCAGAGGAGAAGACACTTAAGGAGCAAATAGGCATTATCTAAAATATAAAGACATGGAAGTGTGTCCTGGCCTGCTCAGAGGCAGGGGAGGATGTGTTTTGGGAACTACAAACATCAATGGGATATGACTAAAAGATATGAGAAAGGAAGATGCTGCAAGACTAGGCAGGGAACAGAGCTGGTGAGTCTTCAGTGCTCTAAGAAGCAGTTTGAGTCTTTATTCTATGGGTCCAAAGTATCCTTGCAGGCATTTAAGCAGAGAAGTGGTTAGGTGAGAATTAGGCTTTAGGAGGAGCAGCCTGCCTGAGGGGTGGAGCCTAAGAGGCTCAGAACAGGGTCCAACATGTAGCAGATTCTCAGAAAATCAGGTCATCTGTCAACTCCCAGGACCTCCCCTCAGTTCTCTTAGTCCTAGACCACCTGCCCTCTTCCCTGGAACCCTTGGCCCTTCTCACATTTACTCCCAAATTCTGCAGTGGCCCTTTCTCCTGGGCCTGCTCCAGACCCACTGAGCCTGTCCCAGTGAGTGGGAAGGCAGGGTGGAGAGGGGGGCCATATGAGCCTGCGTCCAGAGAAGCATTAATAGGGGTGTGGTCTGGAGGAGTGGAGAAGAGCTAACTAATTTGAGGGGCAGGGACCCCAAATACAGACGGGTCCATGCTCATGAATTTCCTTGAATCCACCCAAATGGACCACTAGCCCAGGGAGGGTTGGCCCAGCGGAATCATCTTGCACACAAAATCTTCCTGGTAGTGCAAACAAATTGCTCAAATCTGTTCTAATGAAATAGAAAACTCCCTAGCAGAAGAAGGAGAAAAATCAAGGAGTACAGCCTCTGATTTTGTGCTGAATCCACACTCAAAAGTCTCCTGGAATGGAGAAAGGCAGCCACTCAGCCCTTGGGGAGATGGCTTGAAATTGCCGGAAAAGCAGAAAGTATCAGGTGGCTTGGCAGTGGCAGAGACGACGAGGGAGCTCAGATGTTCCGTGCCTCTCCAGGCGCACCGACCGCAACCAGTGCTGCAGCGATGGTGTTGGCACGGCTGCAAAGCCCACCCTGTCCACCCGGCAGGTCTTTGGCATTCACCTGTATGACAAGGACACCTGAATGCCCACTAACCTGACTTCAGTGGCTGGTATTGGATCATTCCCTTTCTTCCATTAAACTACAAGATAATGAGTATAATAAATCCACTGCATAGGAGGTGTTGAATGAATGGAAGCCGTTACCATCCCCCCAGGCTTTCTGAAGCTGGGGATAAAAATGAAATGCTCTAGGCTCAAGGGCACACCAAATGTATTGGCTGTCTCTGCTTGGGTGAAGTGGAGGTTCCTGGTTGAAAAGAATTGTCCCCAACACATCAGTTGTGCTCAGAAATGTTGCCTTCTGCTAGAGTTCAAAGAACATGATAAAGTTGTTTGTCACATCCCCTGATAGGTCTTTGAACGTATTGAAATGTATATCAATTCAGTCTCTGGTTCACAGTCCTGTGGTCTTTAAGGACTCAGGGAGGGAGGGGCTGGGGGAAGATGTGAAACTATTAAACTTCCCCACCTGGGGAATTCCTGGTACTCCCTCAGGCACTGCGGAGACACAAGGAAGGTTCCCTGGCTTGATAGGTTACACAGGGAGGCCTGAAGGCAGGCACCAGGCTGGGAGAAGGTCAAAGCTTTGTGTGCCTGAAGGCAGGAAATTTAGATAAGGATAAAGATACGGGGCTCCGTCTTCTGCTCTTGTCTCCTGTCCAGCCTGGAAGAGATTGACCCTTGAGATCAAAGACATGCAATCACGACCTTATGGCTTTAGAAAAAATGCACCCTCCCTGAAAAACCTGAAAACAGTCATGTAGAAGACTACCTTGTATGCTATAAAAACCTGTAGGACTGAGTAGAATAAAGTTTCTTTTGCAGGAACACAGAGACGGAGTCAGCTCCCTTCTTTCACAAGGCACTAGGGATTTAGAATTGATTAAGCCAAGCCCTCAATCTTGAAGCTTGCCCTTATGAAAATTATTTCTGCAATGGTGAAGCTAGGCCTGCATGTAATTATGCCTAAGAGTCACCCTCAGAGAGCCTCTTTTGTTGCTCAGATGTGGCCTCTCTCTTTAAGCCAACTCTGCAAATAAACTCACTACACTCCAACAATTCCCCCATGTGGGCCATGACTCCCATGGGTGTAAGTCTCCCTGGCAACTTGGGACATGACTCCCAGGGAGAGCCTGGCCCTGGCATTGTGGGATTGAAAATGCCTCCTGGATCAAAAGGGGGAAAAGAAATGGAACAAAGTAGTTTCAGTGGCTAAGAGATTTCAAATAGAGTCGAGAGGTTATTCTGGAGGTAATTGTTGTGCAAGCTTTAGGCAGATATTGCATACTACTACAATATGCCAAGCCCTGACCAACCCTATTTCCAAAAACCCTAGGGAGTGCACTGGACTCTATCTGCATCTCTATACAAGTTTTTCTTAGTAAGTTTATTTTTTCAGAAGCTTAAAGCCTCCAGATTGATCCTGTGCCAGATAAACCCTGAAGCCCAGAGGTACTGCTCTCTCCAAGAACATCAACCAGTTTCATTACTCTACCCATAAGATCAGCACCCCTTTCCAGCATAAAGAAGTTAAAATCATCATTGTCCAGATATCCCTGAAGACTGAGAGAAAGATCAAATGAGAAGGAAGAGGTGTAACTGAGAAATTTGGATTTAACAAATGACTATGCATACTGACTCATTATGTAGATATTTCTTTTCAATGTCTAATGTTTTAGAATAGCCAGAAGGAAATACCTGAAGTTCTTGTACTGTAATCCAGTAGTCTTGATCTTTGATAATGATTGTATAACTATATAGCAAAAAATAAAAATAAAAAGATGTCTTTATAAGGAAAAAAAAATAAAAAAGAACTCGGGGAGGCCTTGAGGGCAAGTAAACTCCTGTGGGTGGGTGGACAGTGCCTGCACATGCCAGAGGGGTGGGGTGGGGCCTTGGCAACCAGAACCGGGCAGGTGGTCCAACTGTCCTTTGAAAAATGATTGCAGAGGCAGGTGGAGAGGAGAAAGGGGCAGGCAGATTTGGGTTTAGATCCCAGCCCCGCCACCCGTCCTGTGGCTCTGGCCATGTGAATAACCGTCTCTGAGTCGGTTTCCTCATCTGCCGGGCAGGGCTGAGGGTGCCTCTGTCACTGGGGTTTGTGAGAAGGAACTGAGATAACATACATGAAGGGCCTGGGGGAGTGCTTAGGACACAGAAGCTGCCTCTCCCCAGGGAACCTCCAAGCTCAAGCCCTCTTTGTGTGGCCCCAACATCTCATTAAGTTTTGGGGGTGCCAGGCTCCTTCCTTGTTGATATTTTCAACTGCCCCAGTGACTTCCTTGTGTGTATCTCACACATGAGCTCCAGGCTCAAGGTGACCTCTAAGCAGCCTATCCTCCCCTCCATTAGCTTCTGGGGATGCAGCAGCAACCACCGCCCTCAGCTTTATCTAACTTGGAAGAGGCAGTGACACTCATTACAGCGGTATTCGCCATGTGGTCCCAGCTCCTCTTCTCTAATCTGTCATTCATCCCTGTGTAGCTACCAAACTCAACTTCTCAAACCCACCCAAGCTGTCCTGTTTCCACGTCTTTGTTCCTGGAATGCTCTGTCCCATGCACGCACACACCTGTGAACATCCTTCACGTCCTCTGTGAAGGCTTTCCTGGCTCCTGTCACCATTCAGAAAGCACAGTGGTTGCAAATCTTTTCAGCACTGAGGACACATCCCTTTTATTCACATGTCATAGATCCAAGTTTTGGAAAGGTGAAGCAAGAGCTTTGTTCTAGTTTGCTAATGCTGCCGGAATGCAAAACACCAGAGATGGATTGGCTTTTATAAAAGGGGGTTTATTTGGTTACACAGTTACAGTCTTAAGGCCATAAAGTGTCCAAGGTAACACCTCAGCAATCGGGTACCTTCACTGGAGGTTGGCCAATGGTGTCCGGAAAACCTCTGTTAGCTGGGAAAGCACGTGGCTGGCGTCTGCTCCAAAGTTCTGGTTTCAAATGGCTTTCTCCCAGGACATTCCTCTCTAGGATGCAGTTCCTCAAAAATATCACTCTTAGTTGCATTTGGGATATTTGTCCTCTCTCGGCTTCTCCAGAGCAACGGTCTGCTTTCAACACCCATCTTCAAACTGTGTCTCATCTGCAGCTCCTGTGCTTTCTTCAAAGTGTCCCTCTTGGCTGTAGCTCCTCTTCAAAACATCACTCACAGCTGCAGCTGCAGTGAGTTCCTTCTGCTTGTCAGCTCACTTATATGGCTCCACTGATCAAGGCTCACCCTGAATGGGTGGGGCCATGCCTCCATGGAAATTATCTCATCAGAGTTATCACCCACAGTTGGGTGGGGTGCATTTCCATGGAAACACCCAAAGGATTCTAGTCCAATCTGCACTAAAACGTCTGCTCCACAGGATTGCATCAAAGGATGTGGCTTTTTCTGGGGGACATAATACATTCAAACTGGCACAAATTTATTTCCCCTCCATCCTGATGAAATTTATTTCTCCTTTTTAACCCTTTACGGATTTGTGATTCTTAGGACACTTGGTCTCAAGTCAAGTGCCATCTGTATGCTTATCTCCCTCTACCAGACTACATTCTCCTAGAGGGCAGAAACAAAATCCAAATCATATCTCTTTTTGTCTGACTCAATAGATGTTCCTCATCCCAAATCTCAATACCAAGTGTGCCTTGCGTGGACCACCACCTCCCATCTCTGCACCTACTTGTTCTGGTACCATCACTCCAGTAGCCCACCAGCCCCAAGCACTCTTCATGGCCCCAGCCCGGCTCCCGTCCTCACAACCCTCCTTACCCACCTTCAATTCCAAGGATCCTCACTATAATGACTCCCTTGCATGCTGACTGGCATCTCTTAAATTTTATTGCGAACCTCAAGACTGCCTTCAGTGTTGTCCAGTAATCCTACTATATGTCTACCACTGACTCACTCTCCTCCTTCCAAAATGACCATTTCATGTCTTCTTCTCCTTCCCAACAATCTATCCTCTCCATGGCTGACACTCACCTCTTATTTTTTAATAGCTTTATTGAGAGATAATTCACATACCATATAATTCACTCACTTAAAGTATACAAGTCAATGGTTTTTAGTACATTTGCAGAGTTGTGCAACCATCACCAGAATAAATTTTTGAACGTTTTGATCATCCAAAAAAGAAATATCATACCCAATAATGGTCATTTCCCCTTCCCACCTCGTTCCCCTCACAGCCCTGGAAAACCATGAGTTCACTTTCTCTCTATGTAGATGTTCCTATTCTGAACTCTGTGCATAAGCGGAATCACACAGTATGTGGTCTGTTGTGACTGGCTTCTTTCATGTAGCATAATGTTTTCAAAGTCCATCCATGTTGTGGCATGAACAGTATTTCACTCCTTTTTATTGCCAAAGAGTATTCCTTTGTATGAATATACCACATTTTATTTATCCATTAATCACTTGAATGGCATTTAGCGAGCATTATTACTAAGAATAATGCTGCTATGAACATTGATAAGCTTTGATGTGGACATTAGTTTTCATTTCTCTTGTGTATATATCTAGAAGTGGATTTCACCTCCTATTTCATTGGAAAACTAAAAGAGAAGCAATAAGGTAAAAAACTACTTCTTATATCAAAAGCAGCCAACCCATCTGTATTCATCCTGTTACAATGAAAGACATGGTACTGGTCCCATCTGAGGCTGCTCTATCCAGTCCAAGCCTGGGAGGCTGACAATTTTTCCTACTCAAGGACTTTGTTTTTGCAAACATTCTGTGTCTCTCCTGTGTCACCAATTCCTTCCTCTCTACTGGACCATTCCCATCAGCACACAAGCATGCTGGGATGTCTCTCAAATAAAAAACAACTCTCTAGACCACACGTAGCCTTCCAGCCACACCCCCATTTCTCTGCTTCCATTTGTAGCAAAATTACTCAAAGATAATCTGCTTTCATTACCTTTACTCTCGTACCTCCCTTTTTTTTTCAAGTGCTGTTCAAATCAGGCTTTCATTCCCACCACTCCAGTGCAACAGCTCTTTTTAAGCTCATTGATGTGTACTATCTTGCCAATTCCAGTGGTTGACTCTTAGACTTCATCTCACTTTGCTTATCAGCAGCATCTGACATAACAATCACCTCCAGAACACCACTCTCCTTGTACACCACTGGTGATTCCTTCCAGTCTCCTTTGATGATCACCCCCTTCTCTTCCAGCCCTCTAAAGGCTTACAGTGCCTCAGCATTTCATCCTTTGTCCTGTTTTCTGCTCCATATTTCACTTCTTATTTAACATCATCCACTTCTATGGCTTTAAATATCAACTATGCCAGGAGACAGCCAGAAAGTAAATATTTTAGGTTTTGTGGGCCAATCTCTTTTGCAACTCTTGCTGTTGTAAAGCCAACGCAAGCCAAGACACTATGTAAATGAGTGAGCATGGCCATGTTCCAATAAAACTTTATTCCAAAAACAGGTAGCAGCTGGATTTGACCTATGGGACATAGTTTGCCAAACTCTGCATTATGCTAATGACTCTAAACTTTATATTTTTTAGTGTAACCTCTCTACTGAATTTCAGACTCAGAAGTCTCGGCTTACTTTTTGTCTACACTTGGTGTTTACTAGGTATCCCAAAACTTAACACATTCAAAACGGAACTCTTGTTTCTATCTACCTATTCCCACAAAAGACCTCATTCCTTACCCAGATTTCTTCATCTTAGTAATTGGCACCACCACTTACTCAGTCACAGAAGGCATCCTTATTTCCTTTCTTTCCCTCAAAGCCCACACCCAACCCATCATGACTTTTAGCTCTACAATCAATATACACCCAGAATCTGAACATATCTCTCCGAGTTCTCTGCTGTCACAGTGGTCCAAGACACCCTCATCTCTCACCTGAGCTATTGCAAAAGTCTCCTCATTGGCCTCCTTACATGCAAGTGTCCACACAACAAAGGGTGACCTCTAAAAATTGCTAATTAGGCCATTTCAATCAATTCAGATGGAATCTAAATACCTTATCACAACACACAAGGTTCTAGATCAGGCGATCTAACTTATACCTAACTCCAAACTGCCTGCCCCATGGTTCTCTCCTTATACTTCCACTCCGGTCTCATTGGCCTTGTTTTTGTTTCTGGAATACCTCAAGCTAATTCTCATCCCAGGGCCTTAGCACCTGCTCTGCACTCTGCTTGGGGTGCTTTCCCCCAGATCTTCCTATTTCTTGGATCATTACTTTTTCTCTGCTCAAATGGCACATCTACAGAGTACGTCCCCTGGGCAGTATCTCCAAAACACCTCTGTAAAGCCTTCATTCTTTATCTTTCTAAATCCTTCCACAGCTTTGTTTTTTCTTATGGTACTTCTAACTCTTTGACATTAGCTATTTGTTTATTTACTTGTTTATTGGTTTATTGGTGTATCTCTCACTAAAATAGAAGCTCTGTGAGAGCAAACCTTGTTCGTCACTCTCTCCCCAGTGCTTAGAACAGTACCCCAAATATAATAGGTGTTCAGTAAAATACTTTTTGAAAGAAAGAATGCATGCGTGTGTTGTCCACAACAGAGCCTGATACCTGCTGTATTTTTTCCGATTGGGAAGGCTACAGGATGTTGTGAAATCAGGTCTCCAGGAAGAGCCAACAGTTCCAGATCCTGGTTCCAGGACTGTCATTAACTGTGTGACCACAAAGGATACACTCCCCTGATGTGAGCCTTTGTTTTCTCATTTGTACAATAAAGATGTCAATTTAGATCTTCTCTCAGGTCCCTTCCGGCTTGAACATTAATGAATGAAATTGAATTGAACCACTCTAATGGAATTTCCGAATCAGCAGGAGGAAAGGGCCAAGGAAAGCCTCTCTGTGATGGGGGAGCAATTCAGCTGCACCTTTCAAATGACCCCACACCTTCCTAGCTGTCTTGACCCCTGTGGAGGTGACTCTCATTAAAGAGAACCAAACCTTGGGTGGGCAACCTGAGCCCATGTGGCAGTGAACTCAGTAATAATAGGGGAGAATTGTAATTACGCCAGCCCTTCTAGATGTAGAGAGCCACCTGCACCCAGCTTTTCTTGCTGGATTATCCTATTAGTCTTGGGGATCACAAACTAATTTGTGTTGCTGCCAAGAAAGCTTTTGTCCTATAAATATGTCTCAGGAATGCAAGTCAATCACTGTGAGTCACATCTTCAGAAAAAAAAAAAATACAGGCTTGGTTAGAGTTTAAATTCTGCAATTGCACTCCACATGTCACTTAAATTTATTTGCTATGATATCACCACCAGACTGCTATTAAAATGGGAAAGGATCATCAGTCAGTGCCATAGAGATCACCTTCAAGAGAAGCCACAGAAAAACGTCCTGATTCTCCTCATTAAAAACTATAAGTCCTGAGCATTTCCATATTCCTGCTGACTTTTTATGTCTTACTGCTTGTCAGAGCAATCTTTCAAAAGAATAGACTCAAGAAGGGCTATTACTTACACGTGAGAGAGCTTCACAGTTTGCAAAGCATGTTTTCATTCCTTATCTCATTTGCTCTAAATTGTGCCATGGAGTATCATTAGTCTTGAGGAAACATCTGACCTTAAGTTTGTTTTGTATCTTCCTCACTGTACGGCCTTGGAAAAATCACTTCCCCAATCTAAGCCTCAGTTTCTCCTTCTGTAATATGAAAGCACTCTCTGAGTCCCAGTTGGGCATTCTCTGACTCCCAGAAATATATTATGTTGAAATTGAAATCCAAGAGCTGTTTCCATATTTCAAACTTGCCTAATGAGAAGTCTACATTTGCCCATGATCAGGCCACACATGTTAATCAAAATGTCAAGTTTCTTTGCTTTTGGATAGAATGATGTGAACTCAATTGGTAGCTTAGATTCTCTCACACTGATCAGAAACTCTGATTGGCTATAAATGATATCATAGGAAATCCAGAAACTTTATTTTCTTGCCTACTTTTTAATTTTCTTGGCTGCTCAAGCAAATACTATGCAATGGGTTGACTTAGACAATGGGAATTTAATGGCTCAGGTTTTGAGGTTAGGGGAAAGTCCAAATCAAGGTATCATCAAGATGATGCTTTCTCGTTGAAGACTGTGGCATTCCGGGACTGGCTGCTGGCAATCCTTGGTCCTTTAACCTAAGAGGACTCCCTCAATACACCATATCCCCAAATCTCTGTCCCAGGCTCTGCTTCTAGGAAACCTGACCTAAGGCACTAATGCTTGGAAACTCCTTCAGTTGTGCTGGCTGATTCCTCAGACATTCTAGGAGAGGACTTCCTGGGGCACGGTTTGTCCTCCCTGGGGGAACGTTGTCACATCCTTTCCTCCAAGGGAGGCTTTATTCCTTGGCCTGACTTTCCATGAGAGAAACATATTGGAGAGGATATTGCCATCTGTTTGCTTTTCAGAATTCCCAGGGCCACCCTCACTTCTGACCAACAGGTTATACATTCAGGGGTTCCCATCACTCTCTCAGGATTGTAATTTGCTAGAACAACTCACAGAACCCAGGCAAGTGCTGTACTCATGATTACAGCTTTATTATGACAAAAAGGTATGAATAAGAAGGAGCTAAAAGAAGAGACCATAGAGGAAAGTGTGAGAGGGTCCCCTTTGTGTCCTCTCCCCATGGAGCCAGGACACATCACCCTCCCAGAGAAACGATGCGTATTTTCAGTATTAAGTAAAACAAAATGGCCGCCTGCACTGGGTGTTGCCAGGAGAAGACCCCTTTCCAGTAAAGGCTTTTCCAGAACATGAAAACAATTTCCCTGCAGGGGTTTCCCCAGCAAAGGGAACACACCTTACAGGATTGCTGATAGGCAACCCCTGGAGATAAAACTAGTTTCAGTCCTGTAGAGACAGCTTTTCGCAACAGACAAGCAAGCCATACTAATCAATGCATGTCTGCTCCCCACTTTGTAAGACCTGTCACCCCTCCTGCAAGTAAAAAGGACTGCTGGCAGCCAGCTCCAGAATGCCAGTCTTCAGGGAGAAAGCCTTGCTTTGTTGATGCCTTGATTTGGGCTTTTTCCCAGCCATCAAACCCACTGTTTAACCTGACCCATTTCATGGTATTTGCTTCAGCAGCCAAGGAAACTAAAACAACAAGATAAGGAGTGAAAGGTTAGAGATGGATCCGCAAACCCTAAAGACTTTGATTTTCCACCCTGTGGCACCCTGGAATATTACATGTTCAAACACTGTGGGCCTGGAAGGTCTGCCTGTCTAACAAAATAGCAAAATTGACCAAAGACAACCTGGAGTTGCAATGAACAATATGGAAAAGTTCCAATTAGACAGACTTATTCATCTCAGAAGTGAACTTGAGAAAAAAGGGCTCCTGAATTAAACAGGCTGAATGGGACTCCTATTTCAATTGATACTCAAAGTCTGCTGAGAAATTACAAGACTAACAATAGTTTATATAGTGAGTTTTGTATTTCTATGCTTTCTGTGTTTCTGTGTTTTTGTGTCTGACTCATGGCTGAAAATTGTTAAATGGAAGCTAGAAAGCTCTCTATTTGTGTCTGCCTGTATGTTTGATGTATGATATTTTCCTACTTCTGGATGATATCACCAAACTAGCTTATAAAACTCCTTAAAAGAGCTCTATTCAAATCATCTTAAATGTAAATAAGTGCTTACATATAAATTAATACTAACATCCTAGAAATTAAGGAAACCAAATGTCTACTATTTCCAATTTTTGAAAAAGAGGATTTATAGGACTAAACTCAAATGTTTTAAAAAAATTCAAGTTCAAACAATTCAGGTAAACATTTGACACACAGGACTAGTTTAATATTATTAGCTAAAGTCAGCTTATGTTTTCTGAGTTACCAATGTTAAGTACGAGACAAGCGTACAATTTGAGTCTACTAGGGTATGTTCTTCCTAAATTTACACAGGTTTACTGATAAAATAAACTTATGTTTATTTTATCAGATCTTAAAATTATGAAAAGTATAAATGTACGTTTAACCAAATTGAGTTATTATTTTGACAAACTTTATTTGAAGAGGAATGGTCTTTTAAAGGATGCTGGCTTGAAGACCGTTTCCAAAATCTTTTTGGGAACTTAAAAATGTAAGGCATACTGAATGTGTTTTTATTAAGGAAACAAGAGAGTAGATTTGTCCTACAGTGAAATGACTGGTTGTTGCAGAAAAAGAAACAGGAATGTGTAGGACAAAATCTGAACAGATATAGAAAGTTGTAGAAGATTTGCAGAAAAGGAATTTAATTTGTCACGGTCAAGGTAGGCTAAGATTTGACAGATTTATGAGATTGTGAAGTGTTTTCTTATCAGACAGTATCTTCATACATGTGACAGAGGCAGAGATCGAGGTTACCCTCCAGGAGAGAAGGGACGCCACAGGTTGCCAACCCCACCGGAGGCCGGGGGCAGGGCGTGGAATGGATTCTCCCCTTTAGAAGGAAGCCTGGCCCTGTGGACACCTTGAGTTCAGACTTTCAGCCTCCAGAACTGACAGGGAATCCCTTTTGGTTGTTTCAGCCGTCTAGACCCTGGTACCGTGCTACCACAGCCTCCAGGAAATGACGACAGCAGTGATGGAGCTGCTCTAACGGTCTGGGGGACGCACGGTGGGACCCGAACTGGGTGCAAGTCAGGAAGAGGAGGGCAATGCAAGACAGAGATTGAACTATCAGACCCTGGAAACTTTATGCTTTGGTCTTGCTCCCTGCAGGGTCTTTGGGCCCTGCCTGGTGCTTGCTCTGAATGCTCTTTGGCTCTGCACTGGGTACCGCCTGGGGGCAGCAGCAGCAGCCAGCCTGCCCTGGAGGCAGACTGTCTGCAGGGGGGCATGCAGCCGCTGGCACCCAGGGGCTCCCCTCTTGTGCCTCAGCCTCTTCTCCATCCTCCGTCTTCTCTTCCAGCCCCCCTGTCTGCTTGCAGAGCTGCCAGGACCGCGCGGAGGGCTCAGGCTTGAGCCTGGTGTCCTGAGTCCCCATGGGTCCTGCAGCCATCACTTGCCCCCTGGACTAGCTTCTGAGTGTCCCACACCTCCAGTCTCCCAAGCACCTCCCAGCAACAATTGAGAGAGAGGTTCTTTCTCTTATTTTATAAATTAGAGGCAGGAAGTAACATCCCTCAAGGTGACACTGCCAGCGAGTCATGGAAGCAGGACCTAAACTCTGCTTTAACTCTAGGTCCTGTGCTCTTTTACTACAAATCCAATGTACAATTGAGGCAGTCAATCTATCTGCCTGTCTGTCTGTCTCTGTCATCTTCCCCTGTCTTTCATCCCCAAGAGCTGAGTAGCCTCCTATGGCTCCCTTGGCAACCGGGAAGGAACCACAGGTGAAAGGAGACCCAAAAGCTACTGCGAGTCTACCCTGGAAAGGCTTTCAGACTGCATGACTCTCATAAGCAAACATACACCCAGAGACTCCTGCCAAGTGAATTTAAGTAAATGCTGAGTGTCCCAAAACACTAAAAAAAAATGCTTGTCTCTTATGAGTTTCATAACTCGTTGGGATGGATGGAAGCTGCCGCACCCCAGGAGGACTCCTGCTTGTCTGTTACGGGCAGGCCTGGCTCTCGGTGGGTAGTGGCTGCCCTTCAGCCCTGCAGCAAACACTCCCTGGCCTCTGTGGACTTACTCAGCACTCCAGAGAGTACAGGGGGCCGGGGCCAAGCTTCTTATGCAGGTGAAAATTTCCACTGCTGGAGGTGTGTACCTATGGACCTCCCCACCCCCAAGTGTAAAAGACCCTTGGGCCCAAAATAATGATGGATTGGATTTGAAGAATGCTTGGGGTTTGCAGAGGAGGAGGGAGTGGGGCAACTGTGAAGGTCACAGCAGAGCAGATGGAGAGCTGGGGAAGGAATAGGGCAGGCTGGGGCAGGGTGTGGGGAAGCTGGGGGTGGGGGATGTACGGTTACATAATAATTGTATGTTATATAATCTGCTCACTGCTTTTTGAATATCAGACCCAAGCTAGCTTGACCGTCACTTCTGTTTCCATCAGCTGTTGCCTGGATGTAGGAGCCACAGAAAACTGCTTCTCAAAAGCAAAAGTCTGATCCTATCTGTTCTATTGGTTCTCAAAAGCAAGTCTAATTCTATTTGGGGATCCCGTAGTGCATGGGGCAGAGGTGGCGGAGGTGGTGATCTGAGCAGGAACTCGTGCCTTGCCATGGAAGTGACAGCAACTGTGCAGCCAGTCCACAGCAGAGCTGGAGTTCCAGCCCGGTCTCCTGATGCCCAGTGAAATGTTCTTTTCAGGGTGCCGTTCCAAAGGCCATGGAAGCTGGCTAAGTCTCCCCAGCCTAGGCAGTTCTTCCTGGGTTTTGCAAAGTTGCAGGGTCTCTAGGAGAAGGTGAATGGGACGCACTTGGTTACAGATCATGTGTTTCTATCTTATGGATGGCACAGCACCAGGAAACTGCACCTGCCATGCCCCGCCCCCGCAACATCACCATAATCATGTCTTCCCTCTTATCTGCAATCGGGGTTCATAATGATGAAGCCCTCCACTGGCCCCTTTCTGAATGCTGCTGTCCAATACTCTTCGTAGCTTTGGGAAATGCCAACTTTTAAGGCCAATGGAAGCTGAAACGACTGCACCCTTTGGGAGTTGGATCAATTGGACAGACCCCTGGTTACTGAGCACTAACTTGCATCTGAGCCACCATCAGGCCAATCTTGCAGGCCAATGGAAATAAAAGGACAGTAGGGGTAGCCCCAACCTAACATCTTAACAGATACTTGCCAGACATTGAGCTTGAGATAAAAGGATGAGGAGTTCACAGACACACACACACACAATCCACTAATTGCAGAATGATAATGGCAATTACAGATATAAAAGCAAAGTGTTACAAGAACCAGAGGAAAGCAAATTAATTTTGCCTGGGGCCAAGAGGCTGCTGCAGGGATCTGGTTGAAAAATGCTGGTGGCCTGAGCAGTCAGTGGTGCTGTGAATGGAGAGAAGCAGAGAATTCAAGCATCTTTAAGAGAGTAGATTTGATAGGCAAAGATTTATTGGATGTGGAGGTAAAGAAGGTTTAGGCAATTGAGTGGGTGGATGGTGGTGCCATTCCCTGGGATAGGAGACCCAGGAAGGGGCCAGGTTTGGGGCAGCAGGATGGCTTTGGGTCACGTGCTTCGAGAAAGCCAATATCAGATCAGAGTGTATTTGACTCATTTTATTAGAAGAAAATCCACACTACTATTTGAAATGACCTTACCACTCCCTTCTCAGACTGTCAAAACCCTACTACTCATTCTTCCCAGCGCAGCTCAAATCTTACCTTCTCTGCAAGGCCTTCCTTGAACACAGCTGGACCCACAATTCCTTGTTTGGGGTCATTTCAGTCCTCTGCTTATTCATCAGTTCCAGCGCATGGCCTGGCCCGCGTGGGCAAATTGCTACATGCAAGTCTGTCTGCATCTCTAGGGCCCTGGCCCTGTTTTTTTCATCTTTATGTTCCTCTCGGTGCAAATGCCACACCCAGCATTGGGATGAGCAAATAGGGGTTATGTTGAATCAAATTGCAGGGCTTCTGCTTAACTAAGGCAAGGAGAAGCTTCTAGAGGAAATCAGCCTGCACGATACAACAATCAGCTCTCTCTGATGCACAAACCTGGCCAAGACTAGAGGAAGGAAGCTGGCACTGCACCCCCATCTCCAAACTGTCTGCCTCCAAGGGTTCCCTCTGTGAAGGGGCTGGTCCCTAAGTAGAGGTGACAGATGTTGGCCTGGGCCACCCATGCATACAGCCTCTATTGCTGTGGCAGGCAGGAAGTACAGCCTCATGCAGGCATCAGAGGCAGCCCTGGGCCTGTCCCAGGCAGTGAGGCTTCTCCTCCTGCTGCCTTAACTTGGCTTTCCCGGCCCTGCCAGTGAGTGCCCGCCTCCCGCTTCTGATTACCCATCCACCACCATCAGCTTCCTCTTTCCAGGGTCCCGGGAGCCCTTGAAGGGACAGCAAACCCCTTTCCTGTCACTCCCACACCTATGGCCTTGAAAGATCTGTCCTCAGAGCCCTGCTTTGAGCTCTGCCCCTTGCCTTGCTGTCCAGCAAAGAGACCCGAAGCCCCTTCTAGGAAGCTGGGCCCTGAGCTGGGCACTCTGCAAAAGTGGGGAGTCCACACTGCACCCACTGGATCTGCAGTGCCCATGACAGCGTCCGGCACACATGAGGTGCTTGGTGGATGCTGGCTGGTCCCGGAAGAAGACAGTCCCTGTCCTGAAGCAGCCCAGAGAGTTAGCAGACACGGAGGCTAAGCCGGGCTCTGGTCAAACTGCATGATCCAAATATGAATTCTGCCATGTGTGAGCTGGGGGACTTTGGGCAAGTTATTTGGTCTCTCTGCACCCCCATTTTCTCATCCTTGAAGTCGGATAATAATGATGCCTGCCTCGTGGAGCCACTAAAAGGGTGACATGAGATGGCTTTTGAAGAGTGCATAACACAGCAAGTGCTCAGGAGACTCAGCGGAGGGTGAAGAAGTGAACAACAAGTGAGTGAATGAATGAAGTCTAATACATGGCACAAAGTGCTATGGGAACAGAGAGGATGGGGAGTTGCAGCCTGGTTTGGGTCGCTTGGTGGAGAGGAAGTATTCGATGACAGAGTCTCATCAGGAGGCTGGGGGAACGGCACCGCAGGCTGAGGGTGCGCATAAGCGGAGGCAGAGAGGTGGGGAAATGCAGAGCCAAGGTAGGGAGATGGTGGCTGGTCTGGATGGGGCAGGAAGGGCAGGAAAGGCAGAAAGGGGAAGAGTGAGAGGTGGTGCTGAGAGGGGAGTCCTGGGGGCGTGGCAAAGGGGACCTGAGCCACTGAGGAAGCCCAAGGCCATCTGTGCTTGTCTCACCCCATTCAAGGAAAGGTGCTCTGATGAGGATGAATCAGGGCTGTGGGGAGAAAACCTCAAAGACTTTACTGCTGGCACATCAAAAAGCATCACTGGATCCTAGATTATCGTAAGTCATAGGATTCCCATGTCTGGCCAAACCAACCCTCCTATTCTATCAAGGAGGAACCCGAGACCCCGAGAAGAGAAGGGAATTGTCTAAACTCAAGGGCCAGTTAGTGGCAGATTCCACATTCTTGGACCACTGTCCCCTGGAACCTGAATATTTCACTTTGAAACTGAACTCAATGTCGGCAACTTAAACCCATTCAGGCAACAGAAATGAAAATAAGTCCCTACCAGCTGTTCCAACATCAATTGTAATGAACCAGTGTGATTGCCCCTGAAAAGGGTAGGATAGGTGAAGTGAATTTCCTTGTCCAAGGTCCTGCATCTAATGACTGATGGAGTCTGCCTTCAAGACAGCATGGCATGAGACGTCCGTCCATCCATCCACTCGCTCTCCCAACACGTGTGTATTGGGCCTCTTCTCTATGCTGGGCACTCTGCTGGGTGTCCAAAGCTTCACAGTGTATGGAAAGACCATAGGCTTTGGCCTCAGACTGCAGGCTAATCCTGGTGCTTCCTCTCCCATCTGTGTGACCCTGGGCAAGTCACGTCTTCTCTCTGAGCATGGTTTTCTCATTTGTGAGCATCCAGTGCAGAGCTCATGGCCCACTGTGCTGGGTAATAGACAGGGTCAGGCGTGTAAAGTGTCCATCCCATAGGAGGTCCTAAGGTAGGAGGATCTCAGCCCAGTGTGCCCTCCCAAGACACCTCTCTTGTATGCATTTTTGTTGCCTCCCACCTGAGCTCCAAGGGAGATCCCAGGTTCTGGGAGACTTAAATGTTTCCCTCTGATAAATATCATGGGCCGTAAAAGCTGACAGCAGCAACTGGTGCCTCTGACATTTTGAGATGTCACATCTCCTTGCGGAAGCATCGCTGGCTGCTCTGCAAGATGGGGTGCCCTGCCCACACTATTGGTGGAGAGGGGTGAGCTGTCACAGCAGTGGGGATGCAGTGACTGATAAGGTGCTGTCACTTTGCTTGCACCAATGTGCTCAAGTATCAGATCATTTAGCTCAAAATGCCAAACAATTTCCTTCTCCAGAATTCATCAAAGGCTGAAAACAATTGCAAATATATTCATGAAAGGATGAAACTGGGACTCCTGCAGATCACACTTCTCCCTTTTATTTCCACCCATCCATGTGTTGGAGGTCTTTGAGTTCCAGGTGTCAGGCATGCACTACTTGCAGGCTGGATGACCTTAGGTGAGTCATTTAACCCACTGGGGCTGTGGTTTCTTCACCTGTAGACTGGGAATAAGAACACCTATCTGGTCTTATTAGGAGGGTTAAATTATGGGTGAATTTTAAGTCCTTGTATTGGGAGAATCCTTGGGGTGGTGCCTACCCCTGGCTGTATGTTAAACTCACCTGGGAAGCTATTAAAATACTGGAGAGTTTGATTTAATTGGCCTGGAGTGGAGCCTGGCCACTGGAATTTTTTTTTAAAAGTTGCCCAGTTGATAAATATCTGAAGCCAGGCTAAGAACCCTGACATGGGATCTGCCAACTCATTGAAGGGCTTAAGCATGGGAGTGACAGTGTCATATTTATGCCTTCAAAAGATCACTCTAGGATGGTGCAGAGAATGGGTTGTGAGGCAGGTACAGGACTGGATTCAGAGAGGTTGATAAGAACCTGCCTACCAAAACGTGGAACATGGACCAGCAGGATTGGTCCTCCTTGTTAGAAATGCAGAATCTCAGGATACATTCCTACATCTGCAGAATGAGAATCTGCATTTTAACCAGATCACAGGTGATGCAAACACACATGGAAGCTCAAGAAGGTCTGGCTTAGAGGACTGTGCCCTGCAAGGGTCCAGGCTGGAAATGATGATGAACCCCACTCAAGGCCGATGAGTGGGGACTGAGAACAGGGGACAGATATGGGAGACCTGAGAGAATATAATGATGAGACATGGTGTGGGAGGTTGAGAGAGAGTTGTGAAGAATAAGTACACATTTCTTATTTGGAATCTAGGAGAACGATGGTGTTTCTCTCTGAAGTTTGTGAGGAAAGTCTGATGAGCTATGTTCTTTAATACAACTATTTTTGCACAGCACTTTACATTGATAATTATCTGGTGACATACATGCATTACTTGGTAAGTGACATCTATATATGTCCACTGTGTGATGTGGTTAGAAAGGGGATTTTTTTATTTTGAATTTTCATTTTTGGAAACAGGCTTGAGGGTATTAAGTGCTCACCCCTGATCACCTAGAAATTGGCAGAAAGGGGTCTGAACTCAGATCTTCTGACTTCAGATCTTGTGCCCTTTTCCAAATCAGCATTTTTGTTTCATTTTGTTGTGCTGAGCCCCATTGATCTTTGTGGTGATTATCCAAGTACTGCATAAACATCCAGCTAAGCCAACATAACTGAGCCCTCCTGGGATGCTCTGATACAGTCTCCTTAATTACACAGGGGTTGTTTCAAAGAGGGAAAACCATATTGACTGCTGGTGTTTGACCGTTGACATATTGACAGCTGAAAGAAACATTGCTAGCCAGGAGTCTTGTCATTGGTTCCGGAGAAATCAATCTTTTTTAAAATGCTGTTAGTAATTTAAAAATTGTATTAAAATAATAAAAACAGTACGGCTGAGGCATTAATTCTGTGTTCAGCAAGCCTGGTAAGAGCTGACTGCATGACACTGGAAAAAAGGACACCAGGTTCCTAAGCTTACCTCTGCCACCCATCACAGTGTGACTTGGAAGAGTCATTCCTCCTTTGGATTTCAGGATCCTCACCCCTGAAATTAAGCTAACCCAGCTCTAAAGTGTGATGTTTCTATTAAAAGTTGGTTGCAAATGACTTTCTTCTTTTTCACACATATTCACATAGAACATAGTATGAAGAACAAAGTATGGGAACAATGGGAGATAAGGTATGTACACTAAATAAAAGGGTATGTGGAAAGTTAAAATACACTAGCAGGTACTTAGGGAGAGGTCTATTCACTTGGGGATACAGAAGGGAGCCAAGAAGAAAGCACTGGGTTCCAGTGAGCAAAGGTGGGGCTGGGCCAAGGGAAGGGATAACTTCACTCATTCATTCACTAACTGGGACTAAACATCCACCACGTGCTGAGGACACAGAGATGAATAAGGCACCACCTTTAGCCTTCAGGGAGCTCCCAGCCTGTTGCAGGAGACAGAACTTTTAAAAGGCAAGTGCTATCATAGAAATGGATCATGTGGTAGGCAGATGAAGAGGGGATAACTCTCTTTTAGGCGTAGAGAAGATGGGCAACAGAAAAGTTTGAATTTGAGCTGATATTTGAGGATTCGTTGGGGGTTGCCACTTGAAGAGAGAGGTCATTCTAAACAGAAGGAAGAACACAAGCAAAGGCACAGAGGTATGAAAAGGCAGGACCCAGGAAACCAGTGGAGAAAGGTTTGATGAGGCTACAGCACAGAGTGGATGCTGAGAATTGAGGGGAGATGAGGGTAGAGAGATGCAGAGCTTCCCTATTTTGAAGAGCCCTCTTCAAATGGCATGGAAGGGGGTTGGACCTTGTCAAAGGCATGCGATTACTAGACCTGTGCCTTAAAAATATGACTCTAGTAAAAGAACAGAGGAATAATTACACCAGGGTGTTAAAAACATAAGAAAACTCAGATGGGAGGCTGAAAACCCAGTTGAATCAATCAGTGCCCCTTAACTAAAGAGGCAAGAATGGTGGGTCAACCATTTCAGAACCATGGACAGTGATTTTATTCCACTCCTTTTTGCCAGGATATTTTATAAGATTATTTTAAAAACAGCCACCATTTATTAAGTGCCAGGAACCTTACATTCATTATGTCTTTTAATACAGAATAAATCTAAAAGGTTATTGGCCCATCTTGCTAAAGAAAAAAATTGAATATCACTTGAAATTGAATTACTTATCCAGGGTCAGACAGCTGATAAGCAACACAGTCAGAACTTCACCCTGCTCTTGACCATCAAATTAAGCTGCCACTACCAAATATCCTCTGTTTTTTAAAGTGGTAATTAATCATTTTCCCCATCTTTGCTGATTAAAAGTATATGAGTTCTGTTCTGCACTTTCTGCAGGATTTTTCTGTAAACCTACATCTGCTCTAACAAAAGAAAATATAAGTACATGAATTCCAGCCAGGAATTCTAACTGGTCATCCAGAACCATTATATTGCACTGTTTATATTTATAGCCCCAAACAAAGAAACTTGGCATCTTTGTCTCTATGTTGCTTTATTGTAAGCAACTGCATGATTTTTATGTATTTTTTTTTAAATATCAGAATGGCCTTGCGAACCCTTCAGTCCTCCTTTAAGGATCCCTAGGGAGCTGAGGTCCTTGGGTTGGGAACCAGGACGTTGGGAGGCAAAAAATGCATAATATGGGAACTTTGGCACTCTGGTTAAGGGTTAGAAACTGGTCTTTTCCAGGCAGCTGAGAAAATACTCAGCACTATCACCTCCTTTTCCCATCTCAAGTACATTTCCTTTAATTTCCGCAAAGTCAAGACTGTGATTATTTCCACTTCCAATATGAGCTTGTCACTATGTGCAGAGTAGAAATGGGTTGGATATCAAATAAATACCTGATGGAGTTTCTGCCTCACAAACTGGGGGACTAGTCAGAGAACTTCCAACTCAAATAATAATGCTATTACAGTAAATTCTGGGACTGCTTGTTTCTTTGGTCAGATTTCAGGCCCTCTTCACTTCTTGCTGGGTTTTTGCAATTGTCTCCCATTTCTTGCCCTCCAATCTGTCCTGCATGCACCACCAGATTAATTTTCAGAAGAGCAACTCTAATAAAGCTACTCTCCTGCTTTAAGGCCTTCAATGGCTCCCCACTGCTTCCCAAATATAGTTCACAGTCCTTGTGGGGGTATTAAAGGCCCTTCACAATTTAGCCATAGCCTGTGATTCTAACCTTGCACTCTGCTGCATCTCTCCACAAACATTATGGTCCAGACACATGAGTCTGATCACTATTCCACAAATCCACTTACCTCTGGACCACTGTTCAGGAAGTTGTTACTGTTTGTAACATCCTTTGCCTATATATACACTCATATTAGTTATCTGTTGCTACATAACAAATTACTGCAAATGTAGCAGCTTAAAACAACCCACATTTATTATATCTGTTTCTTTGGTTCAGGAATTAGCATATGTTAGCATATATTAGTTGGGTCCAGCTTCAGGATCTCTCACAAGATTGAATCAAAGTGTCAGCTGGGGTTGGGATCTCATCTGAAAGCTCAGCTGGGACAGAATTCACTTCCAAGCTCATTTCCATGGTTGTTGTCAGGATTTAGTTCCTTTAGGGCATTTGGACTGAGAGCCTTAGTTCCTATCTGTCGATGGCTCAGAGGCTACCTTCAGCTCCTTGCCACATGGGCTTCCCCAATAAGGCAACTCACCTCATCTACGCCATCAAGGAAGGAGTGTACCATCAAGTTGGAAGTCAGAATCATTTGTAATCTAATCACAGAAGTGACATCATGGCTGTGTTCTATTGGTTAGAAGCAAGTCACTCTAGGGGCCATGAATACCAGGAGACAGCGATCAATGGGGGCCACTGTAGAAGCTGTCTACTATAACATGCATTGGAGATCTACCATTCCTTTAAAGCTTGAATCAAACCCTATCTCCCAGAGGTCTTTGCATATGTGCCAGCCAGAATATTTCCCTCTCACTCCATAAGCTCCTCCCCCACATTGCTTTATTTCCCGTTCTAGAAAAACACTTGTCTTAAAGTCTGTATCAGAGATGCTTAGGGATGTCTGTCTCCACCACCATGTTAAGGGCCCCTGGAGGGCAGGAGCCATGCCTTGGGTTTCCCACAGCCTGTTTCTGCCTTGGGTTTCCCACAGCCCAGTAGAACAGAGAAAATGCTCAGTAAACATTTGTTGAAGTGAGTTGGTCAACTCATCTGCTTCCTTAGAAATAGCTTTTAGTCTTCAATATCAAACATAGAAAATAATTCACTGAGAAGGTATTTATCTGGGTAAGGGAATATATGCTTTTCTCAGATTTTATAAAATCCAGCATTTTCCAGGTTAAGACATAGGAATTTACCATGAATTGGAGCAGAGGAAAGCAAGTACCTCTGAAGACATTCATGTACACAATATGTAAAAATCAACAGATTGATAATAATAACAATAATGGATAGTATTTTCTGAGTGAAGAATTCTCTGTTTTCTGTGTCATGTTCCATTTTAATTCTCAAGGATAGCCCTATCACAGTGTTGCATTTATTATTCCCATTTTACAGATGAGGAAGAGGAGAGACTTAAAGAGGTGGGCAACCTACCCAAAGTCATAGAGTCTGATTACCAAGCCTGAGCTCTTAACCAATCCCAAACAGTGTCTCTTATAAAGAAAGATTTCTCTTTTTCCGATTGCTGTTTTTAAAGCTGCAATTTACCATAGTGAACTTAGATTTGTCCTGGGCTGGTTCTGAAGCATAACTTTGTGAACAGCACATTGTTCTGCATATCAGTGGAGCTGGATTAGGTTCAACATAATTCTAACAATATATAAGATTTAATGATAAACTATCATGGATATTTTAAATTGTATTGCTAAAATAGATACTAAAATGAGATCATTGTTAATTTTGTTAAAAATCCTTCCTTTTTTTAAAAAGGGGAGACCATTTAAAGTTACATTTCAAAGCATCATCATGGAAGAAAGAATAAAGCTTCTTCAGTTATGCCATTTGAGACACTTTTTTAGTGAGGCCCCTTTAGAAACTCTTGTCAATAAGTCATAACAGACTGTGTACCGTAAAACAGACTCTGAGGTTCCATTACAGACCATTTAGAGAGATTAAAGAGCACTCTCTCTGGAGGAACTTGGTTCTCCGAGAGTCTAGGAGATGCATTAAGTATCTAAAGTACTCATTTTCACTTCCTACCCGTGGATTAATGAATCTACAAAAAACACACTTATTAACACCGACATACACTGAGGGATAATGGACCTAATCCACATTTTCATCTGTCTTTTCCCATCTGTGGATAAAAAGAAAAGGAAAGTGGAAATGGAGGTGCTTTTCTACCCAATAGTTCCTAGCTGTGTGGCGGGTGGGTGCAGAGAGGGATCGCGTTACAAAGCGAACTGTGCTCGTGGGGTCGAGTACGTGCCCACTTGTGAGTTCATTTCCATGGTTGTTGACTGTGGCCTTGAGGGTGTCACTGGCCTGGTACAGATCCCTTGACCTGCTCTGGGCCTTGTTTCTTTGTTTTCAAATTAGGCCAGACCAGCAATTTCCAGAGAGCTCTGGATAATTCATACACAGTGCCGGTGGGAATGCTCTTGATGAAAGAGTTTCTCGGCATTAAAAAATTTCATTAGAAACCCAACGGGTTGGTAGATCTCTAGAGCCTTTCCCAACTACTTACGTTTTGGGAGTGACAAAAATATATCTAATGATTTTTTATTCCTAAGTTTTTTAAATTTATAACTCAGGTTTTTATAAATACTAAATAAACATATATGTACTTTACTAACTAAAATAATGTGTGATTAGATCTCACCTTGTCAGATTGCGTCTCCCCAAGTTTCCTAAGTGTTGGCATCAGAATTTTTTTATATAAATAATATTGTCAGTTGCCAAAGCTGGAAGAAACCAGAGGAGGTTCACTTACAGGGGAAACGGGGGCTCGGCGGTCATGCAGCCAGGAGGCGAGAAGACATCAGTTCCAGGCTGTTCCTGGGCTTCCATGCTGCTGGCCCCACTGTCTCCATCCTGTGGCACCTCTGCTGGGTACCATAATTACTTGTGGACATCACATTGCTCTCCTGAAACTGTGAAATCCCAGTTATATAATATAATAATCTGGATTATTCCTCCACAAAAACAAAAAGTGTGTGTTTCACCCCCTCATTTTCTGATGAGACTGCAAACACCCATCATCATCTGGAAGAGAAAAAGAAAATCTTTCCTTTTGTCTGGTGAGAAGCTCCTTATACCAGAACCCATCTCCATATATTATGGAAAACACACACTGAGGTGTCATCTGCAGAAAACAATGATTCACCCAAGTTTTCCTGATGAGATTTAAATTGGGCTGTCAATCAACTTGATGCCAATCAACCTCTCTTATCCTGAGCCCCATATGCAGAGTCAGAAATGGACACAGCATCTCCTCTCTGACGGTCACTCAGGGGTTGCCTTTTAATTCAGTAGTTGACAGACATGCAGCAAGCGCCAGACACTGTGTAGCTGAGGGAAGTGGAGACAAGTTAGGCCTGGACTTCCCTGCACTCATTTTCCATTGTGTTCCAAAAATTAACACGAAGTTAACAACTTAAAACAATATTTAAAAAAAAACACAAACTTATTACCTCCCAGGTTTTGTAGGCCAGAAGTCCAACCCCTGGCTAACATTCAGTTGTCGGCAGATCTGTGTGCCTTCCGGGGGGTTTGGGGGAAGTATCCGGTTCTGCACTGAGATCCCCATTTTCTGGCTGGCTGTCAACTGGGGGCCTCCCCTAACTCTTAGAGGTCCCTCTCCTGACCAAGCGATGGGATGTCAAGTCCTTTGCATGCTTGGACTCTCTCAGATGTCCCCTTCTGCCGCATCTCTCTGCCTCCAGCCAGAGAAAGTTCCCAGCCTTTAAAGGCTTGTGTGATTAGATTGGGTCCACCCAGATAATCCAGGCTAATCTCCCTATCTTAAAATCCATAATCTTAATTACATCTGCAAAATCCTTTCACAGCAATGCCTAGATTAGTGTTTGATTGGCTATCAAGGCTATGGGAATGCCTTTGAACATCCCTCTTCAAAGAGCCCCAAGAACTCACTGTCCACTGGAGCCCAACCTGCCAACAGGGGTCAAACTCAGAGGCCTCTGGGGTCAGGGCAAGGAGCCAGAGGAACAGTGGGGCAAGAGGTCATAAAGTGGTGGGAATGCCAGGGTGGGGCCTGTGGCAAACTGGAGAGTGGAAGCCCCACCTAAAGACGTTCAAGTTCAAGTTTTCTAAAATCATAGTGCCAGCCAAGCAGAACATATTTGTAGCCAGATATGGCCAAGAGGCTTAGAGTTTTCAACAAACTGGTCATTCTATACTAGAGGCAGGCTAGAGAACCACAAGGAAAGGAAGGCTGCAGAATGCTTTCATGGAAAAGATGGCAGACAGACAGATAGACAGAGTAGAGCTTACCCAACAGTGCAGAGCCCGATCGTGCCTGTGCCTGCTGTGTGGTGGGAGGCAGCTTGGGGACTCGGTGTGCAGCCAGACGGGGACATGGGGGTCAGCCTCAGGAGGGTAGAGATTCTGGGCTCACACTCCCTGAGGTGTGTAACAAGCCAAGGCAGGCCCAGGAGCCCGGGGGCCTCAGATCAACCAGAGATCCATTTCAGTTTCTATAAAGGGATTTCACTGGAAGGCACTGATGGGAATGCAGCTAGAATAGCCAAGCAGACCTTGCCTCCTTTGCTCACAGCAGGTGAGGCTCACCTGCACGGCAGGGAGCTTGTCCAGGGAAGCTGATCCCCAGATGACCTTGAGTCATTCTCATCACCGTCACCCCCTGACCATTAATGATGTAATTCTCTGGTTGGATGTCTGACACAAGGAGCCAGCCCCGCAGTTGAAGCCTAGGCAAGCCTGCAGCCCATGCAGGTGCCTGGGAGGCAGCATCTACAGAAGGACCCCCCCAGGCAGGATCTAGAACTGCGCCCAGATTCATCCCCAACCAGCTGCCTTCCTGGGAGCACAGCCCCTTCCTTTCCCGGCTCCCCCACCTGGGGAACGAGGGCCTGGGGCTGGTTACCTCCATGACCTGTCCAGGCTCCTGAGTTCTAGGTTGATTCTAAGTTCAAGTCCAGGTTTCTGTAGATCTTTAGGCAAAAGAGGGTAGAGGGTTTTTCTCCTGTTACCACCCAGAAGACCTAAAATCATCTTCCTTTTTAGGCAGTGAAATCAGAGTGAGAAATTGCCAGAGGAAGATGGTTTTCACTTTGGGCTAATGTTGAGGTTTGGGGGATTAATGAATAATACTCTTCCCTGCCCACATTCAGAAATAAATTCAGGAAAAGGCAGAGGAGTCAGACGGATGGAAATGAGACTCTCAGCTGAGGAAAGCTAGGTGGGTGTGAATGGCTTAGTTCTATGGGTTCTCTAATATTTTACCCTTGAATCTGTGCCTTCCCAGCAACTAGCTCTGAAAGAGGACCCAGAAGGGGCTGAGTCTAGCACCTCAACTCCTTCTTCCAGGCTCACCTGGCAGGTAAATTCTGCCCCTCTCCCCCGACTCCTTGGAAAGTGTGCAGAAGAGAAGGGAGGTCTAATGGAGAGACTGAGAGTGTTACTCTAGCGGAGGTCCCCCCACATGGAAACACAAGGAGTGAGGAAAAAATGTTCCCCCCAGAAGCTAGTCATAATAGTAGAAATAATCATAGCTAACAGATATTGAATGTTTCATGTGCCAAGTTCTGAAAGTGTATTCTTTTTTTTACTTCTCAAGACAATCCTATGAGGCAGGTGATGGAGAGACTGAGGCACAGAAGGGGTCATTCCCCCAGAGGTCACACACCTGTTGAGTGGCAGGTATCAGTTCACAAAGCTCTTGTTCTAATCACTTGCTCTAGACCAGTTCTGTCTTCATAGTTGTAGGACCTGGGGCAAGGCTCATGTCCCCTTTGAGCCTTGGGTCCTTCAACTATCAAGAGAGAGTCACAATAATACCTAGCTCATGAGACTGTCGTGAGGAATGCTTTCTTAAACAGCGACTCTTCAAACGTGTTCCAAATGGTTACAACCATTTGGTTTCTTGACCCAGCTGAGGCCAGGCAGCTGGGTGCTGCACCCCAGGTTTTTCCTCTGGGATACTGACAGCCCTGCTAGCAGACCCAATTGCAGGCTGTTCTCAATGTCAGAAGGCTCCCTTTCTCACCGTCCTTTTTGCCTCACACTGCTCCACCATGGAAAACTCCTATTTGTCTTTCAAAATCCAGCTTGAATAGTGTCTCTTCTATGCTGCCCCCAAAATTCATGCTACTACTGTGTTTTTTGTTTTCTGCTTATCAGGTTGGAGAGACTAGTAGTATTGAGGAAGGGGCATGGGCTTCAGAGTTGACCAGGAAACTCAAATTTCTCACACTTAAAAAGGGTCAGTAAAATGTCTCATGTAGATTAACATCTATAGCTTGGGATTAGGCTTATCATGAGTTAAAGCAGCAAAATGTCCAATTGCTATTGTTTTGTAGTTGCTGTTCTAATTGCTTTTGGGGTCTCCTGCCCCCCACCCCAGGCTTTGAACTGCTTGAGGGATGAGGCTCTCTCTCTTCCATCTTTGTAATCCCAGTACTATCACAATGACTGGCATATAAGGGCCACACAGTGAATATTAACTGAAGTGGATGGACTTATTTCTTGTCTCCCCATCTCCACTTGCCCACATGGCTCAGGTGAGGTCTCCAGGCTACTTGTTTTCCTAGCAACTTGAATTTGCTCTTAGAAGAGCACTTACCACTCTTTAATATATGTTTGAATTGTTTGCATTCCCACCAGATTGTCAACAGCTTTAGAGGATGGCTGTGTCTTTCTTAGTCACCATTTACCCCAAATATTGGTCAAGTGCTGGGACTATGGTACCCACTCCATGCATATCTGAGGATGGATGGATAAGAAAATGAGTGAGTGGATAATTGACGTCACATGGAACCACTGGGTCACCAGACCAAATGTGGGCTGAAACCTTGGTCCTGTGCATTTCCAGGCATGACCAACAGAGGGTGATGAGAAATCATAATGCGATTTCTATTGTGTAAAAGCTTTACATGTGCTGGGTGACTCAGGCTATGAGGCATGTGGCTTTAGAGAATGCCCTAGCTATCTCTTTTGAAGGTGCCTCCCCATAGCTGAGCTTCCAGCATATGTGGGGCAGTAAGAGCCTTGTTAGGACTAAAAAGCCATTTCTACATTTTGAAGATGTCACTGCAATCATGGTATTACATGCACTGACTTCATTAGTGGAGTATTCACATTTTCGAATTGGGTTAAAGGTGAAAGAGTTCACACTGGCATGGAAATCCTGGTTCTATAGTCAACTATATAAAACCATGCGTAGAAGTTTACTCATTCATTCACTCACTCATTCACACCATTTATTGAACAAACATTTTCTGAATGCCATCTATGCCACACACACTAGGAATATGAGGGTTGAAAACGAAGTCTTTGACCTTATGGAGCTCAGAGTTAAGAAGGTGGAAATAGAATGAAGCAGAGATTTCCAACACAAGTGCCGTCAGTGGGTGGACCGTGTAGGATGCACAGGTGTACAGGGAAGGGGCACGGAATTCATTCCAGGGGATGGGGTCAGGAAACATTTCCAGGAAGAGGTGGCCTTTAAGCTTACCCCCTAGTGGACAGCTGCAGTGCTGGGTTTCCCAGCAGAAGGACCAGCATGAGCAAACCCAAGGGGGCCTGAAGGAGCATATCCTATCTGAAGCAGTGCATTAAGTGTGCGTATGGTGAAGAAGTTTCATTCAGGGGCCAGATAATGAAGAGCCTTTGGCACAGGGAGAGGAGGGCCCACTTTACCAAGACAGCTAAGAGGAGCTGTTGCAGGATTTTAAGCATGCCCCTGACAAGGCCAGACTTGTATTTTGAATGATTCCTCTGTCAGCCACACAAGTAGAGAACATGGATAGGGGCAGGGGCTAGGCTGTCATCGGAGCCCTCACTGAGCCTCAGTTCGCTCAACTCTCATGTCTGACCTTTAAGGTCCTGTAGGACTCTGAAATCCATTTTTCTAAAGGTGTAGATGTACTTAAGTCCTTCAGAGTGGGAGAGGTTGTCAGCAGCACACCCCAGCTGGACTGGGAGAGGGAGGCAGGTTCCGGGCACTCGGGGGTCTAAAAATACCATTATTAAACTGGGCCTGCCTGTCACACACTCCTTCACTGAATCTGACATGGTGTCAGGAAGCTGGTGTCAGTCCCCGTCCTCAGCTCCAGTTAACAAAGGCTGGAGGAAGGAATGAGGAAGGGAAGATGCAATTCCCCGGCAGAGCACCTTGCTTGACGGGTGTCCTTACTGGAGTCAGCCTGACCCCCTGGGAGGCACTGGCGTTGGCTAACTCGGGAAAATGGTACTGACATGGCCTTTTGGGACCAGCGTGGGCCTTTTCATGCTCAGGAAAGGACAAGGACAAAATGTTCCCTCTTCCTCAATGCGGACATCACACCCTCAGGGGGGTTCAGTTCTGCTTACCAGGCAGGGTGGAGGTGAGGGGTAGATTTATGAGAAGGGAGACATTGTCCTTAAAATAAATGATCTGCTCTTTCTGTAAGCGGCCCGAGGTGATCTCTGGAAATGGTTCGCTGTTCACTTGGCCCTGAAAACCCCACAAAATCATGCAAATCAAGAGGTTCAAATCTTTGTGTTCACTTTAAGAACACCCGAGAAACTGCTCAGGCCATCAAGGGAATGCATATTCGAAAAGCCACCAAGTATCTGACAGATGTCACTTTACAGAAGCAGTGTGTGCCATTCCGTCGTTGCAACACTGATGTTGGTGGGTGTGCCCAGGCCAAACAGAGGGGCTGGATGCAGGATCAATGGCCTTAAAAAGAGTGCTGAATTTTTGTTGCACATGCTTAAAAATGCAGAGAGTAATGCTGAACTTAAGGGTTTAGATGTGGATTCTCTGGTCATTGAGCACATCCTGGTGAACAAAGCCCCCAAGATGTGCTGCCGTACTTACAGAGCTCATGGTCAGATTAACCCATACATGAGATCCCCCTGCCACACTGAGATGATTCTTACTGAGAAAGAACAGATTGTTCCTAAACCAGAAGAGTTTGCACAGAAGAAAAAGATATCCCAGATGAAACTGAAGAAACAAAAACTTACGGCTCAGGAATAAATTCATCATAAATTAAATGCAAATTAAAGTGAAAGCAGAAAAAAAAAATATATAAATGATCTTCAGATAGAGGAGGCAGGAAGGGTGTTCTCAGCAGAGAAAATCGCAAAGATAATGGCCCCCAAATGGGAATACCGTGAGCCTAATGAAATTGTGTGAGAACAAAGTTTCACTATTGTCTGTTCAGCCACTGGAGGCTCCTCTGACGTCAAGGAACTGGGAGACAGAGAAGAAAACTGTGCATGGAAAGGAGGGGTTGGTGGAGAGGACACCGTGGGTGGAGAGGATGTGGTGGGCAGAGAGGACACTGAGTGGGGAGGGCACGGTAGGCAGAGGATGCAATGGAAGGAGGGGCCTGTAAGTGAGAAGACGTTGTGCATGCAGAGGACGTTGGGTGAAGAGTAAACTGTGGGTGGAGAGGACATGCTGGGTTGATGGACCACTGGATGTCCCTGTGCATGGAGAGGATGCTGTGAGCGGAGGGGACACCGTGTGTGGAGATGACACCAGCATGGAGAGGACACGGTGGGTGGAGAGGACAATGTGGGTGAAGTGGACACTGTGGTAGCAAGGACGCTGGGTGTTGATAGCACCCTGGGTGGAGAGGACACTTTGTGTGGAGGAAACACCATGTGTGTACGTACATTTTAAAAATATACAAAATCTTATTATAAATTTTTTACGTGTTTGTTCTTAAATCATGGAAGTACAAATTCTTGGGCAATAAGGCTCTACACTAACTTCTGGGGAGATGGAGGAGAAGGTTTGCAGTATCTACAATATTTTTCTTCAAAGCACATATGTTATTATATTTTCTTTACTTTCTTAAGTGTGTTTTAAATTTGCCATAATTTAGTATTAAAATATAAAAATCGGAAATCACGGCCCACAGTAATAAAATGAGAGCTCTCCTGAGGACTTTGTGGAGCCTCGGTTTCATGGAGGCTCTGCCTCCTCCTGCCCCACCTCATCCAACTGCGGGGCCTGCTGAGCCCCACTCCCAGAGACCCCCCGGGTTCCCCAGCCTGCTCTCCTCCTCCCCGGCCAGGTGAGCTGCTCTCTCCAGACCCCTGAGCTCTTCTGCACCACGAATCTTTCTGATCCAATTGTAGCTAAAGAGGTGGGTCCAAGACCCACATAGTCGCTGAGTTCAGTCATGCAGCCACCTCTGCCCTGTCCCGCCCTGTCCCGCCCTGTTCCTAAGGGTGCCCTTCTGCCCCACACTGTTCTGGGGGGAGGTGATGAAGAAGTTGCCTCTTAGTGCTTTCAATGTGCTGGGGTCTGGGTCATCATCCACGGGGACTGAGCCCTCTGCCTCCTATCCTGTCTTCCTGGCCACCCTCCCAAATGTTACCCCCTCCAGTTGCCCAGATTTTCCTCCTCCCCATGTTGTGCTCCCCTGACCCAACTTTCCTCTGCTCTCCTGCCTCCCCACCTCTGGATTCCCATCCCACAGAACAGAGATGTCCTTTTCTGAACCTCTTCACTCAACTCTCTGTGTCCTGCCCTAGCTGAGACTTGGCCCTCTTCTGAGAGTGGCCACTTATGCCACAGTCCCCTCCGGTAGATGCTGCTGGTTCTCAGAGCACAGGCTGAGCCTTCTTCTCCACCCCATGGCCCCTTCCAGACCAGTGTTTCTCCAATTTTGCAGACAAATCTGTTTCTTTAAGGATCACAAACAGCCTATACAAGTCTGCTGCGTTCCTTCCTGCTGTCCCTCCCCAGGCTCCTGGATGTTTCCTTTCATTCATGGGGAACTTTGGTACTTGAGCTCCACACCAGGAATGACTGACTACTGAAGAGAGATCGTGAATAAGTGGACCATAGGTCCACAGGCATTTTGTCATTTGTCTGTTTGCTTGATCATTTATTTTTTAAATAAGGATTTGAATGCCTATGGGCATGCCACAGTCCCCACCACGCCCTAGGTCTCCCCCTTCCTGCGCAGTCATTTGCATACCTATCACCCAGAATGACCTTCACTTCTCTCTGTCTTGGAAGCCCAGTTCAGCCACATCCTGAATGATGCCATTGCCAGAACCCTCAAACCCCTGGAGCCAGTGCACAACTCTCCAGTCACAGCGCCTTAACTTTCTGTTCTGCTAAACTGTGTTCATTGGACAAAGCACAAACCTCTGTTTCTATGTCCCAGGTCTTGGGATGGCTTTCTGATCAGGAACCTTGCTATGGCTGTTCCCCAAAACCTCCCCCACACCTGAGTAAAACCTACAAATTCAACCCACACCACAGAAGGGAGCACTGGGGCCCTGGAACCAGAGTCAGGAGACCCACACAGCCAGGGGCAAGTAACTTAGCCCATCTGGGCCTTAATTTCCCTGCCTGTACATAGGGAGAATACCAACCCTCTTCCCCAGGGTTTTTGTGGGGATTAAACTGGATGCCCAAGAAAGCACTTTGTAAACAGCACAGCACTGAGCACAGGTGGACAATTGTCATTCTGGGAAGCTGGAGACACACCATCTCCTCATACAGAGGACACAGAATTTCCCCGGAAACAATTCCCTCCCCTTTAATACATGTAGATAAGAATCCCAGTTACTTATCCCTATGGAGTGCTTTAGCATCAGTTTCCTTCTCCTTTATTCTAGGGTGACAGAACTGACGGGACTGAGACAGGAAGAATGGAATGTTTAGGAACAGTGGGAAGTGCCATAGACGTGCCTGGCATCATGGTCCAAATTAGCTCAGATCAAACATTATTTCCTGAGAATCAATCATAGGCCAGACCAGACTTGCAATAAGGACACCTGGGGAGAGGTGAAGATCCTGGGGTCCCTAAGGCACCCCAGCTCCATGTGCTGCACAAGCTCTGCTGAAAAGCATCTTGACAATCTGACCTTGGCGACTTCCAGGCCTCAGTGTCCTCACTTGAAAATAGAAGTCTCCAAATGAGGTAAGGATTGGGCAGAAGTATCGCAAACTGAGGCTTGAAGAGACTGGGTCAAGTCCTTTTCCTTCCTGATCCTTGGTTTCCTGGAGGGTTAAGTGAAGCCATAGTTCCGGTTTGCTAGTGCTGCCATTATGCAAAATACCAGAAATGGATTGACTTTCATAAAGGGGGTTTATTTGGTTACAAAGTCACAGTCTTAAGGCCATAAAAGTGTCCAAGCTAAGGCGTCAACAACAGGGTACCATCACTGAGAGAAGGCCAATGGTGTCTGGAACACCTCTGTTGTCTGGGAAGGCACATGGCTGGCGTCTTCTTCCTTTGCTCCCAGGTTGTGTTTCAAAATGGGTTTCTGCCAGGACGTTTCTCTCTAGGCACCTGAGAGTATTCTGTTAGTTTCTCTCAGGCAAACTCTGGAGTAGCAAAATTCTGCTTTCAATGGCCATCTTCAAAATGTTTCTCTTGGCTGCAGCTGCTCTCCTTCTGTCTGTGAACATTTTTTAAATTCAATTTTATTACAATATATTCACATACCATACAATCATCCAAAGTATACAGTTGTTCACGGTACCATCATATAGTCATGCATTCAACACCCCAGTCTATTTTTTGAGCATTTTCCTTGTACCAGAAAAAGTGAAAATAAGAATAAAAAATAAAAGTTAAAAAGAACACCCAAATCGTCCCCACCACACTATTTTTCATTTAGCTTTTTGTCCCCATTTTTCTACTCATCCATCCATACACTGGATAAAGGGAGTGTGATCCACAAGGTTTTCACAATCACACTGTCACCCCCTTGTAATCTACATTGTTATACAATCGTCTTCAGGAGTCAAAGCTACTGGGTTGCAGTTTGGTAGTTTCAGGTATTTACTTCTAGCTATTCCAATGCACTAAAACCTAAAAAGGGTTATCTACATAGTGCATAAGAATGTCCACCAGAGTGACCTCTCAACTCCATTTGGAATCTCTCAGCCACTGAAACTTTATTTTGTTTCATTTCATATCCCCCTTTTGGTCAAGAAGATATTCTCAATCCCATGATGTTGGGTCCAGATTCATCCCCAGGAGTCATATCCTGTGTTGCCAGGGAGATTTACACCCCTGGGAGTCAGGTCCCATGTAGGGGGGAGGGCAGTGAGTTCACCCGCTGAGTTGGCTTAGCTAGAGAGAGAGGGCCACATCTGAGCAACAAAGAGGCACTCAGGGGGAGACTCTTAGGCACAATTATAAGCAGGTTTAGCCTCTCTTTTGCAGTAATGAGCTTCACAAGGGCAAGCCCCAAGATAGAGGGCTTGGCATACCAAGCCGTCAGTCCTCAATGTTTGTGAGAACATCAGCAATAATCCAGGTGAGGAAGCCCAACACCTCTGCATTTTCCCCCAGCTCCTCAGGGGGCCCCAGAAATATATTTTCTTTCTCTGTCCAAATTACTTTGAGATGTGTCACCATTTCACAGTAACCTATGCAAACCTACCAGGTCTCACTTCCTATTAAAAGTTCCATGTAATTATGGTATTTGAACAAACTGTAAGAGTTAAATTGTTTAGGAAATATAGATCTTGCACCAACTAAACATCTCTTTCCTTGGTCTCACATGGAATTTGAAGTTTTAAAGTGCAGTCAATATTGTCCTTTACCCTTTGGCCCGATTTGCCCTGATCCTAACCACATCTGCTTCATTCATGTCTCTAGTTGAAGTCTGGACTCTTTTTCAGCTTTTTTAACAGTTGCCATATGTGCTAATACTGACATTCATATCTGCCGAGTTCTATCTCTGAGTTTCAGGTGTCACACAGATACCCCAAGTTCCAGGGATGAATCGGGTTATGCACAAAGGGATCAGCATCTCAGAATCTGGAGATAGCCATTACAATTCAGGAATAGATATGACTGCTGTAACAGCTTAGAATCTATGGACCGTTACAATAAGCCTTCCCCTAATAAGCTGTGCTCTAGGGTTCAATTCTGAGTTTACACATTGTAGTTAGTCCATATCAGTGAGGCATTATAGTGTTTGCCTTTGTTTCTGGTGTACTTCACTCAAAAGGCTATCTATAGGTTCCATTTACCTCTCTGGGTGTCTCACAGTTTCACTCCTTCTCGTAGTTGCTCAATATTCCATTGAATGCACACACAACAGTTCACCATTCTGTTCCTCAGCCGATGCACCCTTAGGCCATCTCCACCCATTGCAAATCATGCATACTCTCTCCATAAACACCAGTGTGCAAATGTCCATTCATGTCCCCGCTCTCAGATCCTCCAAGTATATGCACCCTAATGAGGTTGCAGGACTTTAAGGCCCCCACATACTTAGCTTCATGTGGAACCACCCCACTGTCCTCCAGAAAGGCGATCCCATTCTGCCTCCTAATCAACAGTAAATACATACATCACTCTCTCCATGTTTTCTCCAGCACTTTTATCCCTGTTTATATTTTTCCATACAATTTTATAGAGCTATATTCACATACCATATAATTATCCACAGTGTACAATCAGTTGTTGTCTGTGAAACTTTTTAGGACTCCAGTGATTCAATTAAGACCCACCCTGAATGGGTGGGGTAACACCTTCATGGAAATTACCCAATCAGAGATCTCGCCCACAGTTGATTGTGTCACATCTCCGTGGAAACACTCAAAGGATTCCAACCTAATCAACACTAATACATCTGCCCCCACAAGATTGCATCAAAGAAACTGGCGTTCTGGGGGACATAACACATCCAAACCAGCACAGTCATCCTTCTCCTTGGAGTTGTTGTGAGGGGAGATAATGCCACAAAAACGCCCGGTGCATGTGGCAGGTGGTCACTTATTCATGAGTTTGTACTCTCTTTAATATGTGTTGACTGAGTGCCTTATTTAGCAGGTGCTCTGCTAGGGGCTGGAGAAACAGTGAGGAATAAAAGAGAAGTCAAGTTCCCTCCCTGGATGAGCTTGCAGAGAAGTAAGACAGGGCGCTCCAGGGCCCAGAAGTGGGGTGCCAAACCCAGACTGGGGCTGTGGAAAGGGGAAGACTTCCCAGAGGACAGGGCCCTGGATCCAAATATGCGTGAGTGAGTAGAAGTTTTGGACCGAAAAGCAATCTCCTTCACTCCTTGTCTTGTTACTTCTTCCACTTGTGCTGAGATGACTAACACTTCCTTTCCCAAAGTCATCTTATTTTAGACACTCCAACACTCCGACCAAAGCCTCGGGACCCGCTAAGGCTCACAGAAATGTCTGGTCGTGTCCACTCTTCCCTTGTCCTTCTCGATGTCTCTGAGGCTGCAAGGAGAATGAAGAAGCCACGAGGCATAAAGAAGAAAGCCTCTCACTCCACACAGCAGAATATATTCCAGAAGGATTTCAGAGGAAAAGTCAATGTGAGAAATGCATATTTATCAAACACTGGGGTAGAAAGGTCTTGCCAGGTATGGTGGTGATCAAAATAAGCCCAAGTGAAAACCATGTGCAAAACTGACTCCAGCAAGATTTAAAGTTTCTAAACATTGTAGGGGGTGGTGGGGAGGAGGGGACAAACAAGTAGGAAAAAGAATCACGGTGAAGAGTTAATGAGAAACATTAATGAGAAAAACCCTGAGCTTTCTGCAGTTAAATGAATAAAAGACACAATTTCCCAAAGAAAAAAGAACATGATTAGTGAGGTGACAAATTGGAAATGCTTCTCCCCTCCTCTGTATTTACAAAGAAAATATAAACTGACACCAAGGTGTGTATCATTTACACCCAGCAAAGCTGTCAACCTAGGACGGTCCAGGGTGGGCAAGAAACAGGGCAAAAAGCTTTCTGCTCCTTTGCTGGGGTGTTGGGGGAGGAGATTGGTGGTAAACAATTTGTTTTTATTTTAAGGCTTTCAATGGACCAATATGATATCTAGAGACTTTTTACAATAGGCAAGAGGGAACAGCTGAATACTTCTCTAGAGTTCTAGGTGTAGGCTAAGATTGATGCATAGACTTGTCAAGGTCATTCATTTATTCTTTCTGCCACTCAACAATTACTCATTGAGTATCTACTATGTGCAAGGCACAGAGCTATGGACTATCAATAGAGCAGTGAAAAAGGAACTCAGTCCCCCAGCCAGCTGGCATTCATCCAACTAGAAGTTTGCACGAAGAAATTCAATCTGCTTTGTGGGGAATGAGAGTCCTCTCCAACATCTGAAAGAGGCAGAGAACACCCGATGTTAGAGAGCCAGGTAATTTAGGATCCCACAGACACCTTGGGGTATTCACCTAAGGAGGCAGCCACTGGGGCAGGCTTTGGCTCATAACCTGGGTTCTGGGCTTCACCTGCTGTGGAATCTTGAACAAGTCACAGAACCTTGCGTGCATCTGTCGGGAGAGGGGGGTGAGTGACAGAAGGTTCTAGATACTCTTGGCTGTGAAAACATTTGGTGAGCTGTGGCATACTGGACAAACAGGAGGGGCGTTCATTATTCAGGACACCAGGGCTCCTCTTGAAGCAGGTTGTTTATTTCAATTAATCTCCCACAATCTGACCCCTCCCGTTTGGGCGACAACCTCCCAGGTGAGTAATGGGCTTCACCTCTCAGTCTTATGCTTACAGGAGGGTTGTTCCACGTGGTAATGACACTTTCCTTTCAGCAGTTACAAAACTCTAATGACTTGATGGCTAATTTTGTTCTGATTCATATATTGCTTAATTAGGATTTTTACCCTGTAACAGATGGCTGTCTTCATTAAATCATGATCCATTTGTTCTGACTGGAAACAGCTGCTTTGGGGGGCGAGTGGTGGATGGAAATTTATTTCCTGCCTGCCAAAAGAGCCACGAGGAAGGGAATTCAGATGGCAGTAATGCAGTTTGTTCCATGTAGTTTTATCTGTAAAGTTAGGGGTTTTTTTTTTCCTTCAGCCTTTTAGGGGTTCCCACCATGATCCTTATGAAACTTAAGCAGTTGGTGAGATCAAAAGCAGTGCGGGACACTGATTACATGCTTCGACTTGGCGGGCCTGGGCCAGGGGATCGGCCATCCCTGGGGAGGGTAGTGGGTACGGGTGAACAGCGCCCTTCACAGCCCCCCGGGCCTGGGAAAGTGAGGCCGGAGGCAGGCCCCATTTCCTCACCCAAAATACCACTGTTAGGAGAGGCTTGCCGGAGGGAACCGCCTTTTCCCCACCCCCTTATCTTGCCCGGACACTCTCCGTTGCCAGAGCAACTCCCCCACCACCAGTGCGCATGCACAGTTACCGGAACAACTCTCGCCCCTTGTCTATCAACCTCCGCGCCCTCTCCGAACCAATCCAAGCCTTTGACCTCTACAGCTACCCCACCCTCTAATCGCCCAATATAAGCTTGTGCTCTCCCCTAATAAAGCTCTCTCTCTCTTGGTTTTCTTCTATGACCCAAAAAGAACCGTGTCCATCCTGTTCCTTTCTCGCCGCCCTCCATACCTTGCACACCCCCCCGCCGGGGACCTGGCCAAGTCTCCCGCCTCGCCTTCGCCTCCGGGAAAGAGTCCCCGCCACCGGTACCCTCAGAGCACCGCCGAGAGCCAAGGGTTCAGCAACCGGCCGCCCCCCCCCCCTAGACGTAATAAGTAAGACCGCAAGTGGCGCCCAACGTGGGGCACCTGCAATTGGAAGTCCTCTCCACGCAGCGGTCCAGTGACGCCACTCGCTCGCCCGGACGCCTCTCCAGCTCTCCTTCTCCTCGCCTGCAAGGTAAGGGCCGCCTCTCCCTCGCCGCTCCCGGAGCCGCTTCTCCCTTCCCCACTACCCATTCTTCCGTCTGCCTCTCGTCCTTTTCTTCTATGACCCCCATTCCTCCTAACGCTCTCCCTCTTCCCCTCCATTACCTTGCTGTAGTCCTTTGTGTCTTTGTCTCTTTGTTTGGCGCTGTGTGCCTCTTTGCAACCGCCCCCCCCAGACTGCTCCAAAATGGCGAACTTCCTCCTTCTTCTTCTACTGAGGGGAGGAAGTGCTCTAGTGATGACGTCAGCCCTAAGCCAGGCCGGAAACCGCACGCGCTTTACCCCGCCCTTTCACAGGGCGGAGCTAGTCCGCCATCTTATGCCTTAGACCCCGCCCTTTCACAGGGCGGAGCTAGTCCGCCATCTTGTGCCTTAGGCCCCGCCCTTTCACAGGGCGGGGCTGGTCCGCCATCTTGTGTCTTAGCCACGCCTACCGCGCCGCCATCTTGCGAGGCTTGGGGCCTCCCACTTCCGCCTCCCCCTTCGACAAGCTCCCCCTCGGAGCCGCTACCGGCAGTTGCCGCTACTCCTCCCACCCTGCCGACTAACAACCCCTGGCTGCCTTCTACACCTCAAGGCAACCCTTAGGACAGCGCTGCCCCTACCCCCACTCCCGCGCCAGGCCCTCTACTTTGGGTGCACCCTGCTAAAAGCCGGCTTAGGAAAATTTGCCCCGCAGTGTGGCTCTGAATCAGCCTAGCTTCAGATCTAGTCACCCTGGCTGTTCATGTATTTGGAGAGCCGCCGGAAAAAATTGTTTGGCCCCTGGACGCAGGCCAAACCCGCCTGCTTATACGTGATAACCCGGACATGCAAATCCTCTTGGAAGGATTTCAGGGGGAATTCAGCTGCCATTATCCTAGCCATCGACTGTTACAGGGGCTCGCCAAGCTTCCCTTCCGCAGCCCCTTCCATCCTTTCCCTTCCTCTGTACCCATCCCGGGTGCCACTACCGTCTTCACTGACGCCTCCAAAACCTGTTTCGCCTTCCTCTCTTATTCCCAAGACCACCCGGAACCCCGCCTATTCAGTTATGTTAACCTTCATTCAGTCCAAGTGGGGGAAATTCTGGCGGTATCATATGCGATAAACGCCCACTGCAACCACCCAGTAAACCTTTTCACAGATAGCCTCTACACGTATCAAGTCTGCCGAGTCCTCGCGTTTTCCACCTTTTTCCCGGGAGACTCGGCCATTGATAAAGCACTTTCTGACCTCAGAAGCATCCTGGAGCATCGACAGGATCCTTGGTTCATTAGCCACATTCGTAGTCACTCAGGCCTTCCGGGGCCCCTGGCTAATGGCAACAGTATAGTAGACCAAGCGGTCTCAGCTCAAGATACCCAAGCTATGCTAACCCACACGGCAGCCCCTCCGGGGGACGCTGTTAACCAGGCCAAGTTATTGCATTCCAGGTTTCACTTTTCGGCTACGTCGTTACATCATTTATGTGACCTCCCCTTAGATACCTGTAAACATCTTGTCCGCAATTGTGCAACTTGTGCGCCCTTTGCGCCGCTTGGCCCCCTGCAACCTCAGGGAGTCAACCCACGAGGCCTAAAACCCAATTCTAGATGGCAAATGGATGTAACTCACGTTCCGTCCTTTGGACGCCTCAAATATGTGCATGTAATAATTGACACCTTCTCGGCCATGTGTTATGCAGTCCCCCTCGCCGGGGAAACGGCCAAACACTGTATCAAGGCCCTAAGACAGGGAATTCTCTTCATGGGAATCCCCTGGGACCTAAAAACGGACAATGGGCCTGCCTATCGCAGTGCCTCCTTTGCGGCCTTTCTTCAGTTATATAACATCACCCATCATTTCGGCATCCCCTATAATCCACAGGGGCAAGCCATTGTGGAAGCAGTCCATCGCCGCTTAAAAACACAAATTGAAAAAGAAAGGGCAATGCTCCCCCAGGCAACTCCAGGGGACCTTATCATAGCAGCCCTTATTCACCTTAATTTACTCACATTCAATAAAGAAGGGCTTTAGCCCCTACATAAACATTGGGGGCCCTCATATAGGCCCACCCAGGCCCCGATGGTTTACTGGAAGGACCCAGAGAATAATGCCTGGAAGGGTCCCTCCCCACTCCTCGCCCAGGGGCGCGGGTTTGCTTGTGTTTTCCCAGATGATGCAGCACAACCAATCTGGATCCCAGGAAGGGCAATCCGGCCCGCCACCAGCAACCACGCGTCTAACGAGACGAGAACGCCATCGTCTTCGCAACCTGGTGCACCAGATGACAACAGTACACCTGAGCCTGGACCCCAGCCCGAGTGAGACCCCAGAGAAAATAGAGATCAGAGAAATTATACGCCTCTATAGGCAGGCAAAAGCCAGCCCCCTACACCTCCACAACCCTCACCCTAGTATTGCTTCCCTTCTTACAATCATGTTGGCTCTCGCCTCTTCTGCCCGGGCCATCTCTCAGCCCCACTCCCCCCACCAACCTTGGAAATGGACCTTGGCACGATGGGAAGATTCCACAGTTATACAAACCCAAGTTACAGCAGGGCGACCTTCCTTTCTTGTCAACGCAACTGATTTATTTCCCACTCCTTTAGTACGCCCCACTGGTTGGAATCAAGCCCAATATTACATGTGCCCATCCTCAAACTCTGGAAAACCTTACTGTAATACTCCCAACCAATATTACTGTGCATATTGGGGATGTGAAACATTAGCCACTTATTGGAAGCCTTACACCACTGATCTTTACCTAACTCTAAAATGGGCTCCCCTGAACTGCAAGCCTCCTGAAGAACCCATTACCTGGGGTATCTATGGAGGTTATCACCACACTGCACCTACAGGTGACTGCTCACATTTAAATCTCACCGTGCAGCTCCCTGCTGATCCCTCTTGGCTCCTCGGTCGAACTTGGGGCTTTCGGATTTACATAAAAGGGACCGACCCGGGTTCCCTTATATTAATAAAAAAGGAGGCTATAAGCCAACCAGGCCAAAATACTGCAATAAAAACACCCTCTGGCATTGGTCCCAACAAAGTCATTAACCCTCTTTTCCCACAGCCCTCCAGCCGCACCTTAGCTCCAACCAGCCGCACCTCAGCTGCAAACAACGCATCGCCAACCCCACCACCCCAATCTTTTCTGCCCCCCTCTCATTACTCCTCTCCCCTCTTCAACCTTATCCAAGCGGTCTTCACCTCAGTGAATTCCTCCAGCCCTAATCTTACCTCTTCTTGTTGGCTTTGCCTCTCCACCTCCTTCCCCCTATATGAGCCAGTTGCCTCCAACCTCTCCTTTTCGGAAAACACAGAGGACAGCCCTTCGGAATGCAATTGGAATACCTCTGCCGTCCCCCTAACTTTTCATTCAGTCTCCTTTACAGGAAAGTGCATCCGTCCTCGCTCAAGTAACTCTCCCAGCCTCACAGCTTGTGCCAACTATTCATCTCCCAGCAGCTCTGCCAAGTTTCTTATTCCCCACAACTCCTCCCAATGGCTCTGCTCCTCTACAGGACTTACCCCCTGCCTTAATGTGCAAACCCTCAATACCACTAATGAAACTTGCCTCCTCATTGTCCTTATCCCTAGGGTCTTATACCACAGCGAGGAAGACTTCTTCCTCCGCCTGGAAAGAACTGCAGATCCCGCCCTTCTGCAAAAGCGAGAGCCCATCACCGCTCTCACAATTGCCTCCCTCCTAGGTCTTGCAGGCGCTGGCACCGGAATCGCTGCATTAGCCAGTCAAGGCTCCGCCCTAACTCACCTCCGGGCGGCGGTTGACGAGGACATTCGTCACCTACAGAACGCTATTTCCCATCTTAAAAATTCTGTTAATTCCCTCTCTGAGGTAGTGCTCCAAAACCGCCGAGGTCTCGACCTCCTCCTCAAAGAAGGAGGCCTCTGCGCCGCCCTAGGAGAAGAGTGCTGTGTATATGCCAATTCTACAGGTCTCGCCGAGGACAGCCGAAAAAAGGTCCGAGAGGGACTGGAACAACGTAGAAGAGACCGTGAAGCCACCAGCTATTGGTCCCACATCTTTACCCCCCTCCTCCCTTACCTCCTCCCTCTCCTCGGCCCCCTACTAATGATCATTCTAGCTCTCACTTTAGGACCCTGCATTATCCGCAGAATCGTCCAACTTGTAAGGAAACAAACAGATGCTAGTTTTTCCTCGTTCGTGCAAATCCAGTACCAGCGACTCGCCACCTCTGACGCTCCCTACTCCAAGATGACAACCAACCCTCCGCAACCTCACCGCCACCGGTCAACCCGCCGACCGCGAGGCCCTTCTCAATCGCTTGAACCTCGTACCAACCTCGAGCTCCAGCTTCCCTGAACCTCCAACTTAAAACCTCCCACCTTCGCCCATCCCGCTAGCAGCGAGGCCCTTGTCGAGCGCCCGGGCGCCACACCAACGCTGAGCTCCAACCTTGCTGAGCCACCGTCAACCCTTTTTCCCCTCCCCAACCTTCCCCTTCCCTCATCCTTTAGCGGACCTCTCCGGTAAGCTTCTTCCTTTAATTAGAAAAAAAGGGGGAAATGCGGGACACTGATTACGTGCTTCGACTTGGCGGGCCTGGGCCAGGGGATCGGCCACCCCTGGGGAGGGTAGTGGGTACGGGTGAACAGCGCCCTTCACAGCCCCCCGGGCCTGGGAAAGTGAGGCCGGAGGCAGGCCCCATTTCCTCACCCAAAATACCACTGTTAGGAGAGGCTTGCCGGAGGGAACCGCCTTTTCCCCACCCCCTTATCTTGCCCGGACACTCCCCGTTGCCAGAGCAACTCCCCCACCGCCAGTGCGCATGCGCAGTTACCGGAACAACTCTCGCCCCTTGTCTATCAACCTCCGCGCCCTCTCCGAACCAATCCAAGCCTTTGACCTCTACAGCTACCCCGCCCTCTAATCGCCCAATATAAGCTCGTGCTCTCCCCTAATAAAGCTCTCTCTTGGTTTTCTTCTATGACCCAAAAAGAACCGTGTCCCTCCTGTTCCTTTCTCGCCGCCCTCCATACCTTGCACGCCCCCCCGCCGGGGACCTGGCCCAGTCCCCCGCCTCGCCTTCGCCTCCGGGAAAGAGTCCCCGCCACCGGTACCCTCAGAGCACCGCCGAGAGCCAAGGGTTCAGCAACCGGCCGCCCCCCCCCCCTAGACGTAATAAGTAAGACCGCAAGCAGGGTCATTCTTCTGAGAAATAATGTAGGGAGCAGAAACGTGCAGCCTCTGTCTGGGTTGTCAGGGTTTGAGTGTGCAGTTGTGACAGCCAGACAGTGCCAGGGTAGACCAGTTGTCTCGTGTTGAGAAGTAAATCCATCCTTCTGTAGCTTGGAAAAGAAATTTTGATTTTGTTTCAAGTTTTGTTTCCTGGTTTTGTTCTGTCTTACAGATGGCAGAGTCAGCCTCGAGAAGGGATGTCAGTTGCCCAAGACCCCCGTGTGGTTTCTGTTGGGGCCAGGTCCACAGCCTAGACCCTCACCTCTCATCTTGGGGACCCTGGACCAGCAGCAGCACCTGGGAATTTGTGAGAGGTGCAGAGTCTACCCCCACCCCGAAGATGCTGAATCAGAATCTGCATTTTATTAACATCCTTGGGTGATCTGTCTGCTCATTCAGGTTTAAGTAGCCCAGGTGACTCTAGTCAGATCCCAAGGGGTGGGAGAGAAAACTTCAGTGTGACTTGCATGGAAACTGTCATTTGTGGAGCTCATACCAGGATCTTGCAAGGTGTTTTGCTCATTTAATACTCACAAAGGTGTAAAATGCAAACCAGAAACATTATTCCCATTTTGCTGATGAGGAAATTGAGACCCTGAGAGGCTGAATGTACTTTTCCAAAGCCACACAGCTAGTAGATGAAATTTAAACCCAAGTCTGTCCGAGCCCAACCTGGACTTTCAACTACTGTAGACAACATTATCTTTAAGTGACAATGATTTTTAAAATCATTTTCAGAGCTAAATATGGCTTTGTTATCTTTCTAAACATATTTACTTTCATTCCTGCCTCTTAAATTAAGAAGCTGCAAATTAATGTCACCTTTTGGAAATGACAAGCTTCATAATGAATATCTATTAGTTTGGAATCCAGAGACCCATAACTTCTACAAAACTATACAGAGCTATTTGTTCTTTCACTGAATGAACTCAGACTGATGAATTTTAAATAAACATTTTATTTCAGAATAGTTTTAGATTTACAGACAATATCTTATATTAGTATGATTTATTCATCACAATTAATGGAGGCAATTTTGATAGCTTATTATTAGCTAAAGTCCATACTTTATTCAGATTTCCTTGGTTTACTTAATGTCCTTTTTCTGAGCCAGAATGCATCAAGGATACTACATTACACTTAGTCATCAGGTCACCTTCGGCTCCTCCTGACTGTGGGTTTCCCAGACTTTGTTTTTGATGACCTGGACAGTTTTAAGGATTACTGGTCAAGTACTTTGTAGAATTTCCCTCAATTAGGATATGTCTGATGGTTTTTCTCATGATTAAACTGTGATTATAAACTTTTTTGGGGGGGTGAGGAGGGATCACAGAGGTAAAGTGCCATTTTCATCACATCATATCGAGGGAGCATACTTTCACCACGACTTATCGCCATTGATGTTGACCTTGATCTCCTGGCTGACGTGGTGCTTGTCAGCTTTATCCACTGCAAAGTTACTTTTTCCCCCATTCCATATTGTACTCTTTGGAAAGATGTCACTATGTGCAGCCCACACTTAAGGAGTGGGGAGTTATGTGCCATGTCCTTGAGGGCACAGCTTTTGTATAAATTATTTGGAATTCTTTTGCACTGGAGATTTGTTTATTGTCCCCCCTTTGTTTATTTATTAAAGCACGTATTTAAATCAGTGTGGACTCATGGATACTTATTTTATGCTTTGGATTATAATCCAGTGCTGCCTTATTTATTTTGTTGCTCAAATTGTCCCAGCTTTGGCCACGGGGACCTCTTCAGTTGTCTCCTGTGTGCCTTTGACTTGCCTCTGACATCGGGGGTGTTTGTTTTTGTTTTTGTGTTTTTCTAGTCACTACTTTACTTTCTGACACTAGAAGATGCTCCAGGCTCATTTTTTATGTTTCTTGCCCCAGACCTAGAATCAGCCATTTCTCCAAAGGACTTCTTTGTGTTTTGAGATTGTGTGTGCTTTATAGTTCATCAGTTTTCCCCTTGACATCTCTCTGACCACCCTTGCTAGCATTATCACCTGCTATTGGGCTAATGTTCAGGTCATTTTTCCCTCCTTCTGGTTCATTGCTTCTAATTAGCTGTGGGCTGAGAATGTGAGGCCCCATCTATCAGAACGGTTCCTGAAGTACCTTCCTATTTCAGCACCAGAGACGGGTGAAGGGTCCTTGCTCTCTTGTGCCCTTTCCAGACCATGTCTCCTCCCTCCTCTTTGGTGTTCATGCTTCCAAACAATACCCTCCCCAAGGTGGCTAGTTGCTGATCTCTCTTACTTTCTGCATTCACTGAATCTTGAGCTCCTGATTCACCATCTTCCTCTCCACCCAAATCCTCATGATTCTCAGTGACTGGAATATATGCATGGAAAACCAGCTCAAGTGCACCATCAGCTCCTGACCTCTTAACCCTCAATAACCTCTGTCATCCTGTCAAACTCACCTACCCTCATGGTCACAGCCAGACATTGTCATCACCAAAAATCATATCAGCTTTGAAATCTCCATTACAAGAATCTCACTCTCTGACCCATGCATGAATCTCTGCAGGTCACTTGCTGTAGACCCACTGTCACACTCCTACCACTGTGAAGTAGGGTACAAGATCAACACACAAAAATCAGCAGTGTTTCTATACACTAGTAATGACCAATATGAAGAAGAAATCAAGAACAAATCCATTTACAATAGCAATGAAAATAATCAAAGATCAAGAATAAATTTAACCAAGGATTTACAGGACTTACATTCAGAAAACTACAAAAACATTGCTAAAATAAATCAAAGAGAACCTAAATCAATGGAAAGACATTCCATGCTTATGTATCAGGAGACTAAATATCATTCAGATGTCAATTCTAGCAATTTACAGATTCAGTGCAATCCCATCAAAATTCCAACAGCCTTCTTTGCAAAAATGGAAAGGCCAATCATGAAATATATATGAAAGGGTAAGGGACACCACATAGCCAAAATCATCTCGAAAATGAAGAACAAATTTGGAGGACTATTCCAGTTTGCTAATGTTGCCGTTTTGCAAAAACACCAGAAATGGATTGGCTTTTATAAAGAGGGTTTATTTGGTTATAAACTTACAGTCTTAAGGCCTTTAAGTGTCCAAGGTAAGGCCTCAACAATCGGGTACCTTCACTGGAGGAAGGCCATTGGTGTCCGGAAAACCTCTGTTAGCTGGGAAGGCACATGGCTGGCATCTTCTTGCTCCCGGGTTGCATTTCAAAATGGTGTTCTCCAAAATGTCAGTGTCATCTTTCAAAAGCCATCTTCAAAATGTCTGTCTCAGCTGCAGCAAACGTCTGGGCCTGAGTGGCTCTTTTTAAAGTATGCCAGTGATTTAATTAAGACCCACGCTGAATGGGCGGGGCCACATCCCCATGGAAACATTCAGTCAGAGGTCACCTCCCTAACCAAAGGTGTCACTCACAGTTGGATGGTTCACATCTCCATGAAAACAACTTAATCCCAATATCCCAAGAGATTAGATTAAAAGATTGTGGCTCTTTCTTGAGGGACATAATATATCCAAACTGGCACAAGGACTCACACTTCCTGAGTTTAAAACTTACTGCAAGGTCACAGTAATTGAAACAGCATAGTACTAGCACAAGGACAGAAATATAGACCAATGGCTAGAATTGAATGTTCAGAAACAAACCTTTACAAGGGTGCCAAATCCACTCAATTGGGAAAGAAAAGTCTGCAACAAATGGTGCTGGGGAAACTCACGTAAAAGACTGAAGGTGGACCTCACACTACATACAAAAAATAACTCAAACCCAAAATGGATCAAAAACCTAAATATAAGATGAAACTCATAGAAGCAAACATAGAGAAGCATCTTCCAGACCTTTTGTTAAGCAATCATTTCTTAGATTTTATACCAAAAGCACAAGCAACAAAAGAAAATATGGATAGACGGGATTTCATCAAAATTTAAAAATGTGCATCAAAGAACTTCATCGTGAAAGTAAGAAGATGACCTACACAGCAAAAGAAAATATTTGGAAACCACATGTCCAATAAGGGTTTTAATTCCAGAATATATAAAGAAATCTTACAACTCAACAACAAAAAGACAACCCAATTGAAAAAGGGGCAAAAGACTTGAACAGACATTTCTGCATAGAAGATATACAAACAGCCAAAAAGCACATGAAAAGATGCTTAACGTCATTATCCATCAAAGAAATGCAGATAAAACCACATTGAGATACCATTTCATACCCACTCAAATGGCTACTATTAAAAAAAAATCATAAGTGCTGGAGAGGTTGTGGAGAAATAGGAACACTTATTCATTGTTGGTGGGAATGTAAAATAGTACAGTCACTATGGAAAACAGTTTGGCAATTCCTCAGAAAGTTAAATATAGAATTGCCATATGGCCCAGCAATCCCACTTATAGAATTAAAATCAGGACTTGAACAGATACTTGCACACTCATGATCAGAGTGACATTATTCACAATTGACACAAAATGGAAGCAACACAAGTGTCCATCAAAAATTAGACAGACAAAATGTGGTATATGCAAACAACAGAATATTATTCAGCTGTGAAAAGGAATAAAGCTCTGATACATGTGACAACATGGATGGATGAACCTTGAAGATATCATATTGTGCGAAATAAGCCAGACACAAAAGGACAAATATTGTATAATATAATGAATGAAATAATTAGAATAAGCAAATTCATAGACTCAGAAACTAGAAGAGAGGTTACTAGGGACCAAGGCCAGGGGAGGGAATGGGGAGTTAGGGCTTAATTATTTTAGAGTTTTCGTTTGGGATGGTAGAAAAGTTTTGATAACAGATGGTTGTGATGGTAATACAACATTGCGAATGTAATTAACAATACTAAATTATGTATTTGAATGTGGTTAAAATAGAAAACTTTAGATTGTTTATATGTTATTAGAATACAAAGTTTTAAAAAATCAGGACTGTACAACACAGTGAGCCCTAATATAAAGTATGGGCTACTGTATCATCAATTGTAGCAGAGGTGCCACACTAATGCAAGCTGTTAATAATAGGGAACACTGTGTGTACATGTTTGGGGAGGGGTAAATAGGAATTCTTTATTTTCTGCATGATTTTTCCATAAACCTACAACTTCTCTAATAAAAAATACATTTAAAAAAAGGACAGCAAATAGCCTGCGTGTTATCAAATCCAGTGGCCACATTCCCGTCTTCATTCTAGTCGACTTCTCAGCAGCATCCGGTCCTGCTGATCACTTCCTCCTCCTCGGAATATTCCTTTTCTTAGCTTCCAAGACACAACACTCCCCTGGTTTTCCTCCCACCTGCCCGCAGCTTATATTCTCCCCTCCTCCCTCAAACCTCCAGATGTTTGTGTTTCTTGGGGCTTTGCGTTGGGCCCCTTCTTTTCTCTCTACAGACTGTCCCTAAGGCCTTCATCCGGTCCCGTGACTTTCAGTATCATTTCTGTGCTGCCTAATTTATCCCTCCAGGTGAGTTCCTCACTCAGCACGTCACCACCTTCTTGACCCCTCCGTGGGCCTGGCTCACAGGCTCAGGTCTGAGCTCTGGGCTCCCCCATGGCCCTACTTGATACCCACCCCAGCCTGCCCTCTCCTCATTGCGGTCATCACCTCTCACTGAAGTTTTTCGAGCCAAACCTGAGAGTCATCACGGATCCCTCCCGTTCCATCCCCCACCCCGCCCCGGCTGTGCAGAGTCGGAATTGCACCTCCAAGAGTAGCTCCATACGCCACCTCCGGCTCCACTCTGTGCCCAGCGGCCCAGTGGGGGACACCCCCGGCTCTTATCTGCACCATTGCACCTGCCCCACCCCCTGCACCTGCCCCCTCACTGGGCTTCGGTATCAATCCTTCTCCAAAATCCATTCTCCATACAGAAGCCAGTGTGATCCTCTAAAAGTGGAAAGCAGGCCCTGGAGCTCCCTTGCTTAGATCTCACCAGCACCTGCCCATCGTACAGAGAATCGACTCCCAGGCCTGCGTGGCCCCAGACCTGCCCACCTCGCCACCCTCCAGATCCCACCTGGGCCAGGTGCTCTCACCTGCCGAGCTGTTTGCCACTGGGGGGGCCTGGCCTCTGCCTTGAACCCTCCTTCCAGGCCCCTCCTGCTCCTCTCACTCAGCGTCCCCCTCAAGAGACCTGCTGGAACCTTCCCACCTGGAAGGCATCTCCCATGGTATTTCCAATCTCGACACCTTCCGTGTTGACTTCAAACCTGGTATTTTGTGTGCTGATTTATTTTTAATCTCTCTCCACCACTAGCCTGTAAGTTCAACAGGGACCACATTTACTTTGTCGAGGGTAATACACTGTAGCTGCAGAAGTGGGGGGCTCTGGAATACAATTGCCTAGGTTCAAATCTTACCCCCGGCACCCACCAGTAGTGTAACTTGGGGCAATTTATTTCATCTTTCTGTGCCACAGTTTCCTCATCTGTAAAATGGGAGCAATGATTTGTTAGGGATTGATTCATGTCCCTCCAAAAAGATATGTTAAAGACCTAATCCCTAGTCCCTCAGAATGTGACCTTGTTTGCAATAAAGTCATTACAGATGGGACCAGGCAAGTTAAACTTCAGTCATACTGGAATACGTGGGCCCTTAATTCACCCTGACTGGTGCCCGTGTAAGAAGAGGACATTTGTTCCCAAGTAGAGAAGCAGCAAGAGAGGACTGAGAGTGCCGTGGACGGCAGATGGTGGGAGAGGCACAGAACAGTCTTCCCTGCGGACTGGGGTTGACACCTTGATTCCAAGCTTCTCACCTCTGAGAAGCCTCATCTCCACCATGAGACAATAAATGTCTGAGGTTTTAACCCATCCAGTTTGTGGTACTTTGTTGCAGCAGCCCTGACAAACTAAGATGTAACACATGTACAAATCTTAGAGCAGTGCCTGAAATTTAGAAAATGATTTTCAGTGTTCACTGTTAATATTTTTCTTAGACGTGATCAAGTAAGGGGGTCCAATGGCTCCGGCATCTGAGTCACTGAGATGCCGGGTCTGGTGTAAATCAGAACAACGAACAGAAACTTCGCAGCCACTTCAAACAGCATCTGGACTGGCCCTTGCAGTAAGTGGGCACTTAACTATCTCTGCCAACTAAGCTTCTCCTGGGCCCTGCAGTAGTAGGATGTGGAAGATTCGCCTCTAAAATGGCAACTTTGGGAGCTTTAGGAACTTGGGAACTTTTGGACATGTAGGCTCCTCCAGGCCATGTGGGGCTCCACTGCCCCCAAACCCCACCACATGCAGCAAATGTTCCTCTGGCCCCTCCTGGGCTCATGCTATCCCCCAGAACTGAAATAGCTGCCAGGCCCACCCCTTGCTCCCGCCTTCCATCCTTTCTGAGAACCTCCCTTGCACCTGGCATGGGGTTAGACACAAGGGTCGCAGGGGCGAGCACTGCAATCCCACCGGTGCTTCTCCAACATCGTCTCCTCGGAGCCTTGGGACAACCTATGGGGCAGGCAGCATGGGGGTTATTTATCCCTCTTGGTTCAGGGCCCCAAAGGCCTGCTGCGCAAATGAGTGAAGGAATAAGCATCCCTGGCTCAGAGGCTCCCTGCCCCGCAGCTGGCGAGTGTGGGTCTGGGGCACAACCCCAAGGCTCCTCTCCCCAAGCCTGCTCTCTGCAGGGAGATGGGAGAGGGGCTTCAACGACACACAGTCAAGCCACACGTCCGGTGGCACCCGTGGCGGCCGCTGTGGGATAGAGGGGGGAGATGGGGGAGGCCATCTCAGCGTCTCTCGTTTTCTTACTACTTAAAGGTTATTATTATTTAACATTAGCTGTCATTTACTGGGTAACTTCTACATGTCAAATGCTTAACATATGTCATCACGTCTCACACTTCCCAATGTCTGTTATCCCCACTTTGCAGAAATGAATCGGAAAGGCAGGCTGTTTGCTGAGCCAGTGGGGGTTGGAGACGATATTTGAATCAGCATCTGCCTGCCCCAAAGCCTTTGCCACATCTACTGACACCGTCCTTCATGCATTACAAATTGGGGGGATTGCAGGAGATCCCCTAGGATCCCCTAGGAACCAGGCAGAGAGAGCTGAACAGAGTCATCAGAGCAGTGAGAAGGAGCTGGGGGTAGTGCTTTGCTGAGATTTGTGTGACCTCTGAGCACACACAAGCTCCCCTCTTCTTCAGCCCACCCCACACTCAAAGGACCTCTGGCTGCTTTTGGATACCTCCTCCTCTTAGGTCCCTTTCCATGAAGTCCTCGAATTTCATTTCTAGAAGACTCACCAATCTCATCATCACCTCTCCTCCTTTTTTTTTTTAATCATTTTTTTATTATGGAATATAACATATATACACAGAAGTGATAACTTTCCAAGTGCAATTTAACAAGTAATTAGAGAGCAAATTTCAGAGAATATTATAGGTTACAATTCCACAGTTTCAGTTATTTCCTTATTGTGAAATATATACAATTGTAATAAATTACAATTTAACAAGTAGCTATAGAGCAAATTTCAAAGAATGCTATAGGTTACAGTTCCACCATTTCAATTCTTTCCTTCTAGCTATTCTAATAACCTAGAAACTAAGGAGAAGAAAATTATACAGAGATTCAGTATTCATAATCCTTTGTTAAATTCCATCTTGTCTGTGGCTACCCTTCCTCTAGTTTAATGACCTTCCTGATCTTCAGGGATGTCTAGGTAGTGACCACCCTAACTTGTTCATGTTGAAAGGGGTGTCAACATTATGGGAAAAGGGGACACATGTGGTTGATGTTCTTGAATAGGCTGTTGCCTCTGGGTTTTGAGACTTAACTGGCTTAGGAGCTCTCTGAAGGATTTAAGTTTCGGAAGAATAAACTTAGTGAGTGAAACTTTTATTGAGTCTCAGATTGGGACCTGGGTATTCTTTAGGGTTTTCAGGCACTGTTGACATGGGCTTATGATACTGTGTCTATTTGGCAAATCTAGCTGAAGCTTACATGGGAGGAACCTCCAGGACAGCCTCTCAACTCTATTTAAATCCTCAGCCACTGAAACCTTATTTTGTTGCCTTTCTTTTCCCCCTTTTGGTCAAAAAGGCATTATCAACCCCTCAATGCCAGGGTCAGGCTCATTCCCAGAACCACATCCCACGTCGCCAGGGAGACTCATTCATCTGGGCCTCCCCTCCTTTTACAGATTAGAAAATGGAAATTCAGAGAAGGCTTGTTCAACGGGAAACAGCAACTCTCTGCCACATTGGCATGGGGATCCAGGGTTTCTGAGTCGAATACTGCCCCAAGTGCCCCTAATATTACCTGGACTCACCTGGGGGACAGGGAGGCGGGCATTGCCTGGGGATTTGCAACCTTCCTCCCCCTTCCCACCTCTGCCCATGCCCTAGGCCTGTGGAGTAGCTCCCCTGAGAGCAGGCAGGGTGGGGTATTTCCCACCTTTTGCCCACCTATGGACTCCCCTCACCCCCATAAATAGGCTTTAGAAAAAAATGGGAAGAGCCTTTTGTTGAGACTCTGGATCTTTCTTCTGCATGTCTCTTTCACACTCTCCCAAATCCCAGCCAGAAGAGCAAGGACTTGGCTATGGAGCCCAGAGTTGCAAATCACTGTTGGATCAGACTCCCTAGTTCATCAGCCCCTGACCCCCAGTGTTTGGTGGGGCCAGCACACCCAGAAGGATGGATAGTCATGGATCTGTTTCCAGACTAATGGCAGTGGAGCCAGCCATCTCACCACAAAGAGCCACACGCTTGGCAAGGCAGACACCAGCCAACGGAGAAGGATATTTTTATGATCCAACTCGGAGTGAATTCATTTGCTGGCCTGTTTTAGCTTCAGGGCAAGCAGGAAGAGATTAAATAAGTTAATGGAAGCGCTAGCACTTTCTAAACTGTAAAAAGGTTGTGAAAGCACTTTCTCACTGTGAAGTGTTATGTAGATGTGAGATCCGATGGGTACGATGGGTACGTGAGCTGAGCTGTCCTCCAGTGTGAGTGATGTGTGGTTACCAGCATTCCAGAGCTGAAACCAGCAGTCTTGGCTCCAGTATTTCCAGCCACTTTGTGCATTTAGGTTTATAATTTTTGCTTTCAAGTGAATGCTTTTATGCTTTTTTCCTCCCTTTTTTGTGGCTTTCCTTTGTATCTGACTGCTGCCATTACCACATAGCTTTAATTTAAAAGTGCATGCTGATTACCAGGAAAATCATTGACCACCCCTTTCCTTAAGCAAAAGTATAATTCTATACGAAGTTAGTTTAATGTAGTAAGTTCTAGAGAACAAAGGAAGATTTCCTGATGCTTTATAAAAGACACAAACACCTCTATGAGGAAACTGATCTTTTTCTAACTAATAGTTGTTATTTATTAGTGATTAAATTAATGTATATAATACCCATTAAATTATATCTTTAAAAACTGGTACATTTTATTAAATTTAGTATTATTATATCTCAATAAAGCTAATTTTTTGAAAAAAGGCATAAAGACCCAGGAACAGACTGGTATTTTTCAAACTAACAATTATTATTAGTTAAATTTAACCTAATGTATTCCTAGGCCAATATAGAATGTTGCTTTCTATATTATTTAATGTTTTACCTTCAGGACCCACTTCTCAGGCTGAAACAGAGTTCTAAAACTTCAGGCAAGCTTGACATCAAAAATTCCTGTCTAAGAATTTTCTCATATTTTGCAGATTTGCATTCCAAATAAAAGCACCTTCTTTTCCTCTAATTGTTCTCTGCTAATCACAGGAAAGGCCTTGTTTTGCCTTTCTGAAAAATATTAGTGAGCTAGAAAAGTCCAACTGCCTCTCCTCTACCACCTTCCGTGGGAAGATGCTGAGAAAGGAAATTTAGAGGAAGTCGTTTTCAATGGCACTGAAGAGAGAATAGATCCCTTTTTCTCACTGCGTTCTAGTTGGCCGTAGTTCCTAGGGGTGTGTAACTTCAAATTCAGGCATGATAAACTTTTCTTTGCAAAAATTTAGCATGGATAGTGGATCCAGCATTTTCAGTGATTCTTATTGTTAGGGGGGAACAATTGTTCACTACTCTTGATATTTCCACCCTTGGAGGAGCACGATTAATGTGACTCCCAATATTTCCTGTTTCCTTCATGTGTAGTGCACTCCACTAGTGGTCTCTCTCTGCAGCTTTTACCAAATCTCTCCAGGGTCTATTAACTGAATGGCGAATATGGAAAAATAAACCAGGCAGGCTCAGGTTCACTCTTCCTGTCTTCATCTCAAGCATGATCCTGTCCATGAAAGCTTGAGCTTTCTGCTCCTCCATGCCCCAAGACTAACCTGGGCAGACCCTTCCTCGTATGGGCCCTTCCCCAGTACCCAGCTGCTGGGACGGGGGAGGTATGTCAATCTAATTCTAGTGTTTAATAAGCCCACTTACCCAAGGATATAAGCCATGTCTTCCAACCTAGCCTTTGTGACATTTTTGATATTTTGTCCCCCTTCCCTTTTGTCTTCCTGCTCAGTTTGGACAGGGAAGAGGGGTGACATTATTCAACTATTCTCAAAGACCCTGGCACTTATGACAAGGCAATGAATATGCATCAAATTCCCAGTCTTATCATTTAACTAAAGGGTGACTATGAACACATCACTCAGTCTTTCTGAGCTCCATCTGCAAAACAGGGAGAATAACAATACCAGCATCAGAGGGCAGATGTGAATATTAAATGAGATATTGGATGGGAAGGGGGTTTATAAACTGTGACAACCCCTGTACGTATGAGCTATGCTTTAAAAACATTTAACAGCTGGATGGGCTGGGAACAGCACGCAAATGCACACACACAGGTCCAAGCTATTTACATGACATCTGTTCACTTGGCGCTTCATAGATCGATGTCCACTTTTATAGCCTTGGTGCTGGAAGTAGCCCTGAGTGAGACTTTGACGCAGACAAAGACACCTCTTTGTTGGATGTCCCATGAATGGAGTGAGGTGGCTGAGAGCATGTGGTCTGCCATCAAACAGCATGAATGGAGTGAGGTGGCTGAGAGCATGGGGTCTGGCATCAAAAAGAACTGGCTTTGCCTCCTAGCTCTGCCACTTACTAGCTGGGTGTCTATGGGTAAATTACTTCACCTCTGAGTCTTGGATTCCTTGTCTTCAAAATGCAGATGATAATACATGAAGATAAAAATAGAACCATCTTTGTAGGGTTACTTGAAGAGTAAACGAAGTGTGCCAGTTTGGATGTATTATGTCTCCCAAAACGCCATGTTCTTTAATGCAATCTTGTGGGGGAAGATGTATTAGTGTCGATTAGGTTGGAATCTTTGGATTAGGTTGTTTCCATGGAGATGTGACCCACCCAACTGTGGGTAATACCTTTGATTAGATTATTCCCATAGAGGTGTGGCCCTGCGCATTCAGCGATGGTGCTGATTTAATCACTGGAGTCCTATAAAAGAGCTCAGACAGAAGGGACTCACTGCTGTAACCAAGAGAGACATTTTGGAGATGACCATTGAAAGCAGACTTTTGCTCCAGAGATGCTAAGAGAGGACAAAATGCCCCAAGAGCAACATTTTGAAGAACACACAGGAGCTGAGAGAGGAGCTGGAACACAACCCAGGATCAGCAGAAGCCAGCTATGTGCCTTCCCGGCTAACAGAGGTTTTCCGGACACCATTGGCCTTCCTTCGCTGAAGGTATATTTGTGTTGATACCTTAATTTGGACACCTTCACAGACTTCAGACTGTAAATTTTTAACCAAATAAACCCCCTTTATAAAAGCCAGTCCATTTCTGGTGTTTTGCATAACGACAGCATTAGCAAACCAGAACAGCATGTGATAAACTCAATACACATAAAGGGCGCTCATTACATGTTAACAGTTATTATATCATTCACCATTTTCACTACAGCCCCCATAATATTCACCATCCCCAGGCTGCTTGGGATGTACACCAGAGTTCGCTGTCTGAACCCAGCCTCCTCCTCAACCCTGGTGGCCTCCTCTCCCCATGGCTCATGCTCTCCATCCTTCTGATAGCTAGATAAGTAGAAAATACTCAATATAATTCTTTAGCTGGAAAATGCTTAGTATAGTCTTCAATAGCTAATAAAGAAAAAAACAGTTTATTAAGATCACTTCACTCAAGCAGGCTTCAGTTAATCTAAGCATAAAAAGCCCTTATTAAAATAAGTTTCTGTTGCTCTAATCTCAACAACAAAAAAACTTATTCTCTGTTCCCAGCAACTTTCCCAGCATAGCCTGCAGTAGGATATGAGGGATGCAACCATATGGTCTCATAAGGAGTACCTTCTTGAAAAAGAAGTCTTAATAAGGGGAGGGCTTCAAGATAACATGAGATGTTGACCAAACATCTTTCTCTCTTCTATTTTTTTCCCCTTCTGCTTTCTTCTGGATTCTTTGTGTGTTTTGGGTTATAAAAGCCCAAACAACTCTTTTCACTCTGAACTGGTCTTAGAAAGTTTTTTTTCCTCCAGTTCCTTGTTGACACATCTTTAATAAATTCACTTTCTCACCAAAGCTAAGACACTTATTTTTCTGTTTGATGCAGGATGAGGTGGCCCTGACTATTTAGAACTGCGTTTTCTAACAGTATCATTTCCAATCAAGAATCCACTCATGTCCTACACACGCCAAATTCCCAATGGGTGAGCAAGACCTGTGTTCATTTGCTCATGCATTCGTTCACTTACCAAATGTCTACTGAGCATGTACCCCATGCCAAACCCTGGGCTGGGAGTGGGAGGTGTGATCACAGAGACAGAGCCATCTCATTGAGCTCACTAATGAGCGGGTAACAGAATAAATGGCTCTACTGGCTGAGGGACATGATCCCTTCCAAGGAGGCCATATTCTGCCAGAGCTTTGAAGCCAGAAGATGCTGAGGAAAAGCCTCCCAAGCAAAGAGAAGGGTGAGGAAAAATACTAAGGCAAGCAAAAGCACGGAAGTAGGAAAGTTATGGAGAGGAAAGATTGTAGCTATCTAGAGCCTAAGGTGCTTGGGAGAAGAGGACCAGGGAAAGCTCTGTAATCAGAGCTAAGGTTGGGCAGGTGGGCCAAAGCTAGGCTTTGCAGAGCCCTGAATTCCATGCTAAGGACTTCTATGTGCTATGGGATTCCACTATGGGTGTTTGAGCCGGGTCATGCAGTAAGCAGAGCAGCACTCAGAACAATAAATAGAGCAAGTAGGAAGGGTGGATTGTGGCAGGGAAAGGAACACCAGAAATCTTCTGAAGACCGGTGGGCCATAATGATCTTCAGACATTTGTTCATTCATTTACCAAAGAAATGGCTATTGAGTTTCCTATGCCAGGCAGCTGCTGTGTCTTTGAATGGGATGCTCAAAACTTCTGGGCCTATGTTTCTTCAACCATGAAAAGGGGTGAATATCCAGGCACTGAGACTGTGCTGTCTGGAGCCAGGCCTTGGACACTGGCTGCTTCTGCTTTCTAGGGTCTTCTGCAGCCTTCAGAGTGCACCCCCACCATGCCCAGCCAACTCTCCTGGACTTGGGGACTTAGAACATCTCATCAGCCTTTCCAAGGCTCCACTAGACCGTCCTCTTCCAGAGGTAGGGACAGCCATTTCCATATCATCCAGGTGCACATTACATTGTAGGGGCTTGCTTGGGAATTGGATGCCTGTGAATGTCAGTATCCTCTGAAGGAACATCCTCTCCAAGCAGACAAAAGCAATTTTGTTTATTTTGCCTTCAGGTACAGGTACTTGGCTGGAGCCTTTGAGGGCCTTCACTTGTACCTCCAAGAACCCTAAGGAGCTATTTGTATTCTCATGATCCCAAGAAGCAAGCTGAGGGTAGGAGAGACAAAGCAAGGCATTTGCTCAAGTCCCAAAGTGAGGACACAGCAGGGCTGGGACCTCATGGAGATGGGCGAGGCTGCTCCATCCTGTGCTCCTTCTGCAACACCACACCCTGGAGTCACACCAGCCCCCAGCCCTCTGCAGCACCTCTCATTCTCTGGGGAATTTGGGCCCCTGCATATCCCAGGGTCCCTGGCATGATGGCTCTCCCCGCCTCAAGGAGAAGAAGGCTGTTGGGGCAACGAGGCAGGGAGGAAATTCCACTTTAACGCATCTTTGCCCATTATCCTCTCCGACAGGAAAGACAAATTATTAAAGATGCTCCGTGTGCCTTTTCAAACCCTGGTGGAGAATAATAATTAAAACTTCTCATTGCAGGAGTCACCCTAGAGACAAATGAAAGGAAATTGAATGTGGAAATGGAGGGAGAGAGGGATTTCTTGGGGGGTCTGGGTAATTTTCATGTTGCTCAGACATGGTTTTACAGCAGGCTTACCTAGCTGTCTTTGGATGGAAACTCTCAAGAGCAAACCCAGGAAATTTCTGGCAATGTGAGTTAAAAAAAAAAGGCATTTATAAATGTGTATATATATATATATAAGTGTATATTATATACTCACAAGAATATGCACACATTTACTTATAAAAATGTTTTTTTATTTAAAAAATAAATTCATTAAAGAAAATTTTGAAAGTGAAAAAAGCAGAAAGGGGAGAGAAACCTCTTTTGGTTCTCCCCCCTCATTCTTTCCCTTGCTCAGTGAATAGTTTCCTGCAGAAATAGAGTCAGAGGTAACAAATGATCCACTCCAACCCATTTCTCCCTTCACATATCATGTTTTGAAGGGAAAAGGATATATTTTAGCATCTACAATGTGTCAGGCAAGTGCTGGCTGCATTGCTTTTGTTGTTGCATTTCATTCTCATGGTCATGACCCCTTTTTTAGGAAACTGAGGCTCAGAGTAGTTCAGAAACTCACCCAAGTCACACAGCTTCCAAGAACTAAGGTTGGGCAGGTGGGCCAAAGCTAGGCTTTGCAGACCCTGGATTCTATGCTAAGGGTTTCTATGTGCTATGGGAGTCCACTAAGGGTGTTTGAGCTGGGTCATGCAGTAATCAGAGCAGCACTCAGGACAATAAATAAAGCAAGTAGGAAGGTGGATTGTGGCAGGGAAGGGAACACCAGACTCTAACAGACTCCTAGGTACTTCATGGGGAACAACATGAAATAAAAATAAGACCTTGCCCTTACTTTCTAGTTACTGAAAGTTTCACTGAAAAGGTCAAACATGCACGACCTTGACCAGAATCCTGGACAAAATGTGAATGGCAACTCTAAGAAGAGGACCAGTTAAAGTCCTCTGAGAATTCACGGAAGGAGCATAAGATTGTCAGTGGGTGAGAGGTAAAGGAGGATCAGATTCATGGAATGGGTGAGCTGGACCTTGGAGAGGGGGTATCATTTTAAAGGCCTAGTAGGGGGAGGTGGAGGGCATTCTAGGCAGAGATGGCAGCATGATGAGATGCAGAGGTAGAACACTCAACATCCACAAACAGAGATAGAGTCATTTGGCTGGAACATGGGAATGTGTGAGTGGAAGTCACAGAAAACACATCTGGAAAGGAGGTGAGCGACAGGCTTTCGAGGGCCTTGGATGCTAGTTAGGGCCTGAACTTCTGTTACTGAACAAGGGATAACATGCTTTGAGTAGCAATTTAAGGAAATCACTATGGCAGCACCTTGAAGTCTCAATTAAGTGGGATGAGGCAACTTTTCCTGGTAGGAAAACCAGGTAGGATGTTATTATCATTGTAGAGCAAAGAGTTGTGAGGGCCAAATGACAGTGATGGGAAAAGAGGCAGAGAGTACCAGAAATGAGATATGTTGGAGAGAGAAACAGTGAGATTCAGAGTGGAGAGATTTCTGACCTGGGGTGCTGAGTAGATGGTGAACCCATCAATCAGGGGGCCCAGGAAGAGGAGAGGGCCTGGGGGAAAACCCAGTTGAGTCCAAGATGCCTAAAGGCATCCAGGGGGAATGTCAGTAGGCAGGCAGATGTATGTCAGGGGATGGAGATGCTGGTCTAGCACATTCTAACTCGTTCCATCACAGACTCAGCAGGAGCTTTGGAGATCAGTTGCAGCCTGGTCCTTCCTGCAGCAGACCCAGCAACACCTTAGCATCCAATACCAATTGCCCCTTAAGGTCATTGTTCTAGTTTGCTAATGCTGCCTGTTATGCAAAATACCAGAAATGGATCAGCTTTTACAAATGGGGTTTATTTGGTTACAAAGTTACGGTCTTAAGGCCATACACTGTACAAGGTAAGGCATCAACAATTGAGCACCTTCACTGGAGGATGGCCAATGGTGTCCGGAAAACCTCTGTTAGCTGGGAAGGCACGTGGCTGACATCTGCTCCAGAGTTCTGGTTTCAAAATGGCTTTCTCCCAATCTGACATTCCTCTCTAGGCTGCAGCTTCCCTCCAAAATGTCACTCTCAGTTGCTCTTGAGGTGTTTGTCCTCTCTTAGCTTCTCTGAAGCGAAAGTCTGCTTTCAAAGGCCATCTCCAAAATGTCTCTGTAGACTGCAGTTCCTCTCTCAGCTCCTGTGCATTCTTCAAAGTGTCACTCTTGGCTGTAGAAAGCTCGCTCCTTCTGTCTGAGCTTATATAGTGCTCTAGTAAACTAATCAAGGCCCATGCTGAATGGGCGAGGCCACAATTCTATGGAAACTATCCAGTTAGAGTTATTACCCACAGTTGGGTGGGGTGCATCTCCATGGAAACATGCAATCAAAGAATTACAATCTAATCAACACTAAGACGTCTGCCCACACAAGATTGCATCAAAGATAATGGCATTTTGGGGGACATAATACATTCAAACTGGCACGGTCATGGACCTTCCAGCATCCACACCCAGGGCCACCCCCTTTAGTTTCTCATCCCTGGGGCTTTCCTCTCTCTAAAGTCATAACTTCTAGTATTTCCCACTCTGATCCAGGCATTCTATCTTCTCAAGCTTTCATTCCATAGAGGCCTTATCAGCTCTCTGCCCCTCCTCCACCCTTCCATTTTCTCCCAGTCCTGGTGATCCCTCATGACCAGTTTTTCCCCTATCTATCTAGTACTCTGTGGTGGGTTGTCTAAGTCATTCTTTGACTGACATCCTTGATTCCTTGTACCTTTATTCCTGCATTGTACTCAGCTGGCCAAACTCCATCATTCCATCAGTATAAAACCCTACCTTCTTCCTTGCTTCTAGATTGCAGAGCAAGAGAAAATCATGCAACTGCATTGGTCAGGTCTACTAAAAATTCAGTCTCTTTCCTTAATTGGGCCTCTGAGCCATCGGGCAACCCTCGTTATTGGTCACCTTTCTTTCCCAACCCACTTTCTCTCTCCTTGCTCCAAAAATCATCCCTCTCTTTTCCTCCCTCTTTAACCTCCTCTTTCAATTAGATCCATACTAAAATCTTTCTCACTTCAGCTATCATCCAATCTCTTGCCTGTTTTCTTCTTCCCAACTTGTCAAAGGAGCTGGCTCTAATGCCACTGACTGCCTTCCATTTACTTCTCAGTCCCCTAAAACTGCCTTTTAGCCTCACTTCTCTTCTGAAACTGCACTTAGGTAGGTTGCTGGTGAATTCAAGAACCAAAAATGACATGCTTCTTTGATGCTTCATCTTACAATGTCTCTCTCCTAGCTTTGACACTGCTGTTCACTGGATTTTTCTTGACTCTCCATGGTTTCCATGGCACTGCAGCCCCTGTTTCTCTTCATTAGTCTCTTATTCTCAACCAGGGTTTCTCATGTCTTCTCCTCCCCTTTCCATGCCTTAAATCTTATTCCTTAAGGTTCTGTTCTCATCCCACTTCTTTTAACTTTACACAAGCCCTTGTCTGGGGACTCTTGTTTGATAACTGTGATGGTTGGGTTCACGTGTCAACTTGGCCAGGTGATGGTATCCAGCTGTCGGGTCAAGCAAGCACTGGCCTAACCATTGCTGCAAGGACATTTGAGGCTGGTTAATAAACCAACAGGCTGGTTTATTCAATCATCAGTCAGTTGGCTGCAGCTGTGACTGATGACTCAGCAAAGGGCATGTCTTCCACAATGAGAGAATGCAGTTGGCTGGATTTAATCCAATTAATCAGCTGAAGACTTCTAAGCGAAACAGATAGAGGACTCTCACTTATTCTTTGGCTGACCAGCGAAGCGTCTCCTGAGGAGTTTGTCCAAGTTGCCAGTTTGTTTCCTGAGGAGTTCATCAAACATCTTCATTGGAGTTGCCAGTTTGCTGACTGCCCAATGGAATTTGGACTCACGCATACCCACATTTACATGAGACACTTTTATAAATCTTCTATTCACAGATATCTCTCATTGATTCTGTTTCCCTAAAGAACTCTAACTAATACAGTACCATTGTTTCAGTTACCAACTAAGTTCTGATAATTCCAAAGACTGAAGGGCCAATAAGGACCTCTTCTGTAAGTCAGACTCTTATCTATCTGCATTCCAGTTTCCTTCACCTCTATTCACCATCCACTCCTCAAACTCAACATGTCCCAAATGACACATATCTAGGTAAACCTGGACACCATCCTTGACTCTTCCTCCTTTTACCCATTATAGCCAATAGATCGCTAAGTTCTGATTAGTTTACATCCTAAATACCTCTTAACCCATTTCCCTCCTCAATATCTCCCAGAGTTTTACAGCTCCTTTATCCAGTCTTAACGTCTCCCTCCTAAATTGCTACAACACTCTCCTCATTAGTCTTCTACATACAGAAGTGTTTCCTTCAAATCCATCCTCCACACTGCTATAAAAACCTTTCAGGGGCTCTTGATTGCCCATAAGCAGTGTTTGCTAAAGAGGTTTTAAAAATACTGGCTTTTCAGAATGTTAAAAATTGTTACCAAGTCAGTAAACCCAGTCTTTAACGTACTACTGTTTATTGTGTTCTCTGTATTTGACCACAGAACTTTTTTCCTAAGGAACATTTCACAGGACTGGTTTTCTAAGGAATGTGTTTCAGAAATCATTAGTCTTCACAATAAAGTCAGAGCTCCTGACTGGCACCTACGGCCTGCTGGATGTCCACTGTTGGGACCACTCCAACCTTACTTCCTCCCACTCCCTGCCTGACCTCGTACGCTGTGAAATAGCAGACACATGCATATCGCTGCCATCTCTCTCCTCTTTGTCATTGCTTCACACTATGCCCTCTGTTTGGACACTTCCTCCAATCCATCTTCACCTGACTAATTCCTAATATTTTTCAAATCTCAGCATAGTCACCTCCTCCAGAAGCCTAGATCTTGGAACATAACCAATGGGGGAGGTGGATCTGCAGCACAGACACTTACCAACACACCTAATGGAGAGGAGAGACCAGCTCACACCCTGTCAATCACAGAGGGATCAAAAGAGCCACGAAGATGGCCTGGGCCGCACCTAGGTTTGCAGAGGGCATGGAGGACAGGCTGGGGGCAGGGGGAATGCACATTCTCGATAGATAATCCATAGCGAGAGCAGAAGGGCCTGCACCACCCATGCTCAGTCCCTTTACCCACCCTTTCAATCCAACAAGTAAGTCTGTCTTCTTCCCTTCAGGAGTAGTGAATTGATAGGAGTGGACTAAAGGGTGGAAGCCTCTTTCCAACATTTCCAAAAGGGCAGAAGTTCAAGGAAGAAAATAGTGTATCCTTTATAGGAAACACCTCTCAGGCATAGTTACATCATGGACCTGGGCCATTTAAGTGCATTAAAAGGGTTAAATTGCAGCTGTGACCTTGCTAATCTAACACAATTGATATCTTCTGAAATTCTCCAGGTGATTGGAAAGAGAGACACTACAGAGCCCAGCAACAGAAAGTAAACAGGGGTTCAAGGGGTCTCCTTTCTGGTCCAGAGGACTGGATTTCAAAGGTCCATCTCGGTGAGCTTTCCCATGGTCAGAGCTAAGGGGACTGACACTCCCCATATCTCATTTTCTCTAAAATTCCTCTGGTAATTCCAGGCAGGAAGGTGCATGGACCAAAGTATTCAGCATCGATTTCTCCTTCAAATGTACTCTAGCCACCCCGATCTCACTCAGTGGTCCTCTCCCGAAGGATTGCTCCTGCCTTCCCGTTGTCGGCTTCCTTCAGATCTGCCTCCATTCATTCCCTCCCCTTCCCATCACTCTAGTTAGTCTCTGTCTCCCTAACCTTGGGCTGCCCATGATCAAATACAAAATGTCGTGAAGTCGCTTCTCCACTGAATGCATTAGCAACCTGTCTCTCCAACGAAATGCCATTGTCTTTCCTCTGGCTCAGACCTGGTTCCTGGTTGTCCCTCCTCATTATGATCAAGACTGAGACACAGCTGGGTGCTGGAGAAAGGGCATGGGAGAATATTCGGAGAGGGGCAGGCCCGGGTCCCCATACAGCTCTGCCGCTACACAGTAGCTTTACTGAAGTTTAAAGCACTTAACTCTTCTCAGTTTCCCTATCTGTAAAATGGGCACAAAATTTGTGATAATCAGATGAAAGGACCTCTTGCACCAAAAAGTACCATAGACTGTTTGCTTGATGGAGAGCACAGGGACTTTCAAACCTTCTCTGAATATAATCCCTCATCATTAGGCTGGTGTGAGGGTTGAATATGAAAATGAATGGAATGCCCACAGCTCAGTTCCAGGCTGGTGGGAGCTCCCTTCCAGCCCCCATGCTCCAGGATCATCCACACGTCCCATTGCCCTGCTGTCCCTCCACCTCCGGGTCCAGCTGCAAGATGTGGGTGATCCTTCAGTCTCCCTTTCCCCCCTGCCCTCTCTTTATGTTGTTATTTTGTCAGCTGTCTGAGTTCTAATTGCTTGTCTCATTAAAAATTGCCAAACTAATAAGTACTAATTACTCTGAAAAAAAAAAAGAGCATCCTTTAAAGAACGGCATACTCAAGAGCATCTGTGGTAATAGACATGGGGGAAGAGCCATGTAGCAAAGCCATATCTTCTCTCTGGAATTAGTGAACTCTTTGCAGATTTTCATTACATTTCTCAAAAACAAAAACCAGACCCTTTCCACTGTGGGAAATGCATCCCCATTTCATGGAGAGCGGAACAAGATGTGCGAATAGAAGAGAAACAACCCAGGCAAGGGACGGGTAGGGCTCACAGGTGGAGAGCACGTGTGGTTGCCAGACAGAGCTCTGATTCTCCACGTGCATTGGCTCACATCAGCCTCACGACCACCCTGTGAGATGGATAAGGGTCTTATCCCCATTTGACATGTGGGGAAACTGAGGCTTTAAAAGGGCAAGTCATTTGCTCCAGGTGAGCAGGCTGGGCTGTGGTGGAGCCGAAACCCAAACGCAGAGCCCAGGTCCTTACCCCCAGGGGCTCTTGCCTCAGTGGGGAGGAGTGCTGCACATGGTGAAACCCTCTGACCCCCAGAGCTCACTGTGGCCCATGATTGAGGCATCTAACAGCCCCCAGCTTCTCATCTAACTTGGCATTTTAAGTGGCAGCAACGTAAGAGTGGAAAAAATCCTTGGACTCAGACTCAGGGGGACCGTGATTTGAATGCTTTGAGATTTTGAGTCCTTGTTGTGAAAGTCACTCCATCTCCTTTACCCTCGGTTTTCTCATCTGTAAAAGAGGGCCGATAACCTCCAGTCTTTCCTTCCAAGGCTGTGGTTGAACTGAAACCAGAAATGAGACACTAGATAGTACAAGTCTTGATGCAGAAGCCCTTGACAAACTTTATTTTTTAAAGTCACACAGAGCAAGACTCATTTCTCTTTGTGCTAGAGCAGTGGGTACAGAGAAGCTAGGCAATGCCCCTCTAGCAGCTGTGGTGTCCAGAGAAAAAGAATGGCTTTTTCTTCCTCATGGTTCTAGTGAGCTCTCTCTGTGAGTATCTGGAGCTGGCCCAGGCCCCCTGAGAGAGAACCGCCTTTGAGTTTCCAACGGGATGGCTTCCATCGTGGATGCTGCCCGAATGACACGTTGCATTGAATGCTACTGTTGAAACAATCCCCTTCAAGACCACTCCTCCCATCCCTCCAGCCTGACCTTTGGCCTGGGGGGGATGGTGACAGCTCAGGTAGAGCTCACAGCCAGGCTTTCCTTAAACATAACTGAAGTGCATGCTGGCGCCTTGTCAAAACTGATAGTGCCTGCTGATCCGTGTGCTGCTTCTTAAGGGAGTGTGAGACGGAACTAGGAAAATTTGATCCTCATTTCTACACTCTTCATCAGGAACTGTCTAGATCAGTAGTTCTCAGTGGGATTGACTTGGGCCTCCAGGGGACATCTGGCAATGTCTGGGGACATCTGGCAATGTCTGGAGACATTTTTGCTTGTCATAACTGGGGTGGTGTGTGCTACTGGCTTCTAGTGCATGGAGGCCAGAGGTGCTGCTAAACATCCCCCAGTGCATAGGACAACCCCTCAAAAACAAAGGATCTGGCCACCCCCCAAGCAGGGCTTATCTCCTTTGTGCTCCCCATTATACCTCAGAATGACCTTTATCTCAACACCTGGAAGGTTTTGCTGCACCAACATCGTTATCTCTTTGTTTCCCTACAGTTTATGCTTCAGATGTTCTTACAGGAGGGGCTTGGGGTGGCAGTCTGGAGCCAGGGGACTTACTTGTCTTGAAGCTGTATCTGCCTAGCCAATGCACTGTTTTCACTCGCAACCTAAAAATAAGAAGTTTTAAGAAGGTTTTCAGATACCTGTATAATAAAGAAAAAATGCCAATTGCTTCATTTCAAAGAAAAGGTAGGAGTCAAAATTGGGTTTGAATCTAGGCCACAGCTTGCTACCTGTGACATTAAACAATGCACTTGACTGTGTTCAATCTGCTTCTTCACCCAGAAAATGGGGATGATGAGAGCACCTACCTCCTAGGTAGGTGTGAGGATCGATAAGATGGTACATGGAAAACACTTATCCTAGGGACTGGTACCTAATTTCAGGTATTATTATTATTATCATCTCCAATCCCCGGCATCTAGCCCAGTGTCTAGAAACATAGTATTTGTTATTCATAGTGAGGACGAATAACTGAATTTAAAAAATGAATTATCCATGTCAGGGGACCACAAAGAGAAAGATATTGCTCATCCAATGTTGATTCAGCTTTCATAATTAATTTCAGAGATACATTTTGTTGGCATTTTTTCAGCAAGGGTTCTCCCCTAGATTTAATTACGCAGGCACAGTCAACAACATCCTACCAAGTACTTCTCCTTTGCTATGTGCCACTTGGGAAAAAAAAAAAAAAGGTTGAGGCTCTGTTCTGTTTAGCAACAGCAGCAGGTATTACTTTCAGCCCTCAATGCAGCCACGCACTTTGCATCTAAGACTCAGCCAGCTGCACAACCTTCTTTTGAAAGGAGACCAGGGGGCAACCCAAGGAAGAGCCAATGAAAGGTCTGTGTAGAAGAGAACTGTCAGGCTCAGAGGCTACAAAGCCTCTCAACCCAAGTAATCTTGGGGAAGCTGAGGCCCCAGGAGGGGTAAAATCACCCAAGGTCAACTGCTTGGAAGCCATAGATGTGACTTTGAGGGCTTCATGCTTAATCAGCCCCCAAAGGTCCAGGAAGTATCTGAGTTCTTCTTAAGCATTCCTTTCACCCTCTGTCCCCGGGACCTAGAGCCAATGGGGTAATTCATTCTGACTCCTCCAGGAAAGGTGTGAGTATCTGCAACACTAGAAGACAACTGGGCCAAGCAGCTGAGTAAGGCTCGTGGCAAATGTGTCCACTCTTCTAGGAAAAACAACCTCTGCATTATTGGAAGAGCAGTCAGACATGTCATCTCCAACTGCAAAGGATGGCAAAAAGCAATGGTTGGGCTACCCCTTGGGGTCAACTCATCTGCAGAATAACCCGTCGGGTGTGGCCAGCACAACATGAATCCTGCTCCAATGAGCTGCACCTGGCAATTAGTCTAGTTTGATCCAACTCCAGTCCATCAATCCAGCTCAATGTCCATTAATCCAGGGAGGCCACACATCCTAATGGTTAAAAGTGCAGACCCAGGCCCCAACAGCTGAGCTTGAATCCCTTTTCTCCTGCTTAGCCGAGAAACTTTTGGCAAGTCACTTAACCCTGCATGACTCAGTTTCTTCCTCTGTAAAATGGGAATAATAGGATCTACCTCACAGGGCTGTTGAGTTGATTGCATGAGTCAACAGACCTAAAGCACACAGAACAGAGCCTGGCACCTCGCAAGTACCATCTGGGCATTAGCTGTCATATTCCTTGACCATCTCGGCTGGGCCTGGCACCTATTTGGCACCATAGGGAACACAAAGATGAATGACTCTTGGTCTCTGATCTCAGGAATCTCCCCCTGAGTTAAAGGACTGAGATGAGCATCAAAAGGGTTCTACGGCTAGACAGAGCGAGGTTGAGGCCCCAGAGAAGTTCGCACCGTGTGCAGTGGTCAGAGGAGGGCTGGTGAACTTGGGACTGAGAGCGAAAGCAGGGAGCTGAGGGTCACCGTTTGATGACGGGAACCAGGGAGAAAGGTGGGTGGTGGCAAGTGTGGAAGGTGAGAGAAAGTGAGCTGAGACCCCAGACCTCAAGGACTGTGACTTGTAAGACCAGCCCCAGAGCATCTCGGGAGAGCAGGTTTTGAAGGGGGCAGGGCTCCAAGCAGGGGAGTGTGAAACTTTCACACATCCCACCCTCCCCTTGCCTTTCGGTTTCCAGAGCGTCCATTTACTCCCTGCAGCAGCCTCAGAGGCAGCCAAGGCTGTATGACTCTCTCCCATTTTAATCAGTCACAGGAGGCATTTCCTCAGGCTATCGTGTGCCAGGGCTCGTCCTCGGCACTTGGCCTGTATTAGCTCATCTGCTCCTCCTGCATCTCCTATTACCATCTCCTGTTTACAGATGGGAAAGCCGAGCAGCGAGAGCTTGCAAGCTCTGGCCCAGGTCACTCAGCTAGCCCAGGGTTCAAGCACAGGCAGAGGTGGCTCCCAAGTCCAGGCCCTTAACCTATAAGCTGGTGAGAAAACAGAGACTCAGGGCCAGGAAACGAGTAAGTCCTCTGGGGCTTACAGTGACTAAGTAGGCAGACAGAATTAAAACCCAGATCTCGGAGGCCAGGCCCAGTGGCCTTTCCATTACAGCTATGTCCCCCCGGGTCTCTCCGTCAAAAGTGCAGACTCTTCTATTTCATAGTCTGGCCCCAGGGCTAACCACCTGCCCTGAGGACAAAAAAGACTCAAGCTCTCCTCTTAATCAGGAAACTCCCCCTTTCTGACTCAAACCAAAGGGCAGACTTACGTCTTCTGCTTTCTGGAGTGTGGCTGCAGCCACGGGCTTGGTGGCCCAGCGTCCTGAGGCTGACTTGCTGGGAGAAAGGCCCAGGAAATGTAGTCTAAAGGAGAACATACATTCCATCCATGTGTGGAGTCAGAGCTGATATCTCAGTGGGCATCGCTGCAAGTGGCATTCGCCTTCAGCTTTGAAGAATCCAGTTTTTTTCGATGGCCCCAAAGGAGCTTTACGAAGGAGAGAAAATAATACAAGTAAAATCGAGTGTGTTTAGTGGTGCCTGACACACTCGGGGATAGTGTGGGAATGACAATTGGCCCCGGCTCCGCTGTTCCTCTCTCTCACGGAGCTGGCTGCCCACTCACGGGGAAGGGGATGCTGGGGGTGGGGTAGCGCTGATCTCTCTGTCATCTGGCCAGAGCCCAGCAAAGGCCCCATTACAGACCCTTTGGTGACTGGGGAAAGATGCTCCACTTGGCTGGGCTTCTGTTTCCTCAGCAGCAGAACGAAGATGCTATTGAAGATTCCTGCCTCTTATTATCAGTGCTGGTTCAGCCATGGATGCAAAAGCCTAATGCAAAAATACCCTAAAGGGTATTATGGCAACCAACTTGCAACTGATCTGCCCCATCCCACCCCAGCCAGCGTTGGTATCTCCTTCCTGTGATTATTCCAAAGAGGGTAAAAGCCTGGACCCTGGGGGTTGCATCTTGGCTCTTCTACTTACTAGCTAACGCCTTTGGACAATGTGTCACCATTTCTCCATCTGTAAAATGGGGAAATAAGACCTGCTCGCAGGATTGCTGTGAGAGTGAAATGCACTAACGCTTGGTAAAGCACGGGGAAGAGTGGCTCCTACGAACCGAGAGATGTTCACAGTGATTAGCAGTCACAGCACACTTGCCACCTTGTCTTGAAGTTTGTCTGTTTATGCACTTGTTTCCCCTATGAGACTGTGGGTTCCTCAAGGGCAGGGAGCACATCTTTTTCTATTTTAATAGATTCATCTTTCACTCTTGGCCTCAGTATTCCAGCCAGTGCTATGAATCGTTGTGCAGGTGCTGGCTGATGGTGCCTTGTCGAAGACTCAACTACATGTTGCTTACACCCTGCCCCAGGGCTTCTCTCACACCAGGGCACGGGTGTCATGCTCCTGGGCACTCACACCTACACAGTGCAAAAGTGTGGGAAGTCAACATCCTCTGGGCAGCCCCTAACCAAAGCGGATCAGAGTTGATGCCGCCACTTTCTTCACCTGGGGTCAGTCCTCAGATGCATTTCATAAGGTACCTCAAAAGGTCTGTGGGATTGAGCGACTGGTCATTCATGGTGGTGGCCAGCTTGATAAACCCTTGTTTTGAGTTCCCTCCTCCCTGATCCCTCACTCCTGCTCCCTGGGATTATATTCTCAAGTAAATGACCCCTCTTATGAACCTTTCTCTCCGGTTCTGCTTCTGGTGGGCCCTGACAAAGAAAACTCGCTCCTCCTGCTGTGCTCCACATCACAGTGGATGGCTACCCCATCCACACTCAGTTTCAGGAAAGAGTCTTAGGAGAGATTCTCTACTCCTCATCTTTCTTCTTTACCCCACCCCTAACACACACACACAGTCAGATGACTTTACTTCCTGTTGATTCTACTTCACTTCCTGTCAATTCTACTTCACTTCCTGTTGATTCTACTTCTGTAGCAGATCTTTCAACAGCTCCTTTCTTAACATCCCCATTGCCTTTGCCTTTGTATGGGCCACCATCATCCCTCTGCTAGCTTTCAGTAACCATCTCAATGGTCTTTCTGCTTCCAGCACTCTACAAGTCCCATGACTAAAGAGCTGGTAGGAGAGACAGAAAAGAGGCCACATCGCTGAGAATCTTGTATAGCTTGCTCTGGAACTTGTATTTTCTCCTGAGGGCAGTGACCTGCCCAGATTCACAATTTAGATGACCTCACTCTAGTATCTACACAAGGAATGAAGGACAACCTAGAGGCAGGAAGTTACTTTAGGAAGATGCTGCAAGGTACCAGGGCAAGAGGTGGTAAAATCCCAAGAAGCTGAGATGGAAATAGAAGACTTGACCTCACCCTCCATCTCTTGCTTCCTGGGATTCCTGCAACTCATGACATTCCACCTCCAAGATTTCAGCAGGAGGAAGCAACCTTGCAGAGTCTGACAAACCAAGCACATTTGCCATCGGGGAACTTGAAAACTCAGTGTGAGCCAGCATCTTGTCCTCAAATAAAAGTGCTGCTTCATCTCCAGGCAGGGCATGGAGCAGCCAAAGGGAATTAAATTAATAAACAGCATAACGAACACAGAACCCACTCCAGCCCTCTCTGAATCATCCCAGCACCAATGTCCCCAGTCTTTGTGCTGATTAACAATAGTTTCAGCCAGAAGGATAGGAAGGCTGAAGTCTGCTGTTTGTATATTTATTGTTGTCACCCACAGGCACTTGGAGGGGAGAAGATCCAGAAGAGTCTTGCCTGCTTTTAAACCCAAACTATAAATACCCTGTTTATTTAGGGAATGAAAACAGCCATCTGGGGCTCACTTTTTTTTTCCAACTTGCATTTTGAATGCCAACCTACAACCTTTTGAAGGGGTATTGTTTTCTCCATTTTACAGATGAAGATACTGAGGATCAGAGAAGCAAAGTAACTTTACTGGGATCCTATAGTTATGTCTGCCTCTCTCCACAGCCACTACACTATCCTGAACTTTCTTTTTAATCTTTACCATCAAGAATTACAGGGAGACCTCACTGGGTGGAAAGATTTGGCTATAACCATTGACCCATTTATCAAAGGTTATTGTCTACCTTGTTCAAAAGGACCTACTCCCCCTCATTCAAGTTCTACCAGTCTTATGAGCTTGCACAACTGCCACTTACCCCAGGAAGACAGCAGAAGCCACTCCAGGCCACACTGACAACTCCTACCTCTAAGCTCCTACTGTACCTGAGCCTGTGCCAATCCCCTCCAGTGTCAGCATTCCATGTAACTTCTCTTTCTGTGTCATTGATTTCTAAATGATTGTTTGCCTTGAGCAATAAAAGCCTTTTAACTGAAGTGTAATAAACATAAGCAAAGTGGAAGCATGCTGAATTTTTACAAGTGGAATACACCTGAGCAAGCAGTGTCCAGATCAAGAAAGAACATGATCAGCGCCCAGGACCCCTGCCCCCTTCCAAATACCATCCCCAACCCCCATGCCACCACTACCTAACCACTCTCCTTACTTCTAAGGGGATAGATTAATGTTGTCTAAGGGGATAGACAAATGTGTCTTTATGGGAGACATGACTCAATCCCCAATAGGGTTGTTTTGAATAGTGCTGCTAAGAACATTCTAGTACATGTCTTCTAGTGAACGTATGTACACATTTCTGTTGGGTATGTACCTAGGAATGAAACTTCCAGGTCAATGGGTGTGTATGTTTTCAGATTTAGCAGAAATTTGCCAGTTTTTCAAAGTAGCTGTATGAATTTACACTTCTAGCAACAGGGTTTGAAGCTCCAGTTGCCCACATTCTTGGCAACACTTTGTATTTTCTGTCTTTTTATGCTTGTCATTCTAGTAAGTGTGTAGTGATATCTAATCTTGGCTTTAATTTACATTTCCTTGATTTCTAATGAGGTTGAGCTTCTTTTCTTATGTTGATTGGCCATTTGGGTAATCTCTTTTGTGAAGGGCCTGTTCAAGTATTTTATCTGTTTATTAATTGGGCTGCTTGTCCTTTTCTTATTGATTGATAGGAGTTCTTTATATATTCTAGATATGAGTCCCTGTTCAAACACATGTATTGCAAACATCTTCTTCCACTTTGTGGGTTGTCTTTTTACTCTTTTAATTATCAGAAGTCTTCAATTTTAATATAGTCTCTGTTTGTGACTTTTCCCTATATTATTAGCGATTTTATGTACTGTTTAAAAAATCTACCAACCTCAGGATCACAAACATATTCTCCTGTGTTTTCTCCTTTGTTTTACCTTTCTCATTTAAAACTGCACCCCATCTGGAAATATTTTTGTGTATTGTATGAGATAAGGGTTGAGATTCATTTTGGTTCATATGTATATCCAGTTGACTCAGAACCACTGATTGAAAACATCCTTTCTCCATTGAATTGCAGTGTCACTTCCGTGGGTCTGTTTCCAGATTCTCTGCTCTATTCTATTATTCAGTTTGTCAATCCTTGAACTTCCCACACTGTCTTAATTAGTGTAGCTTTCTAAATGGTAGTCAAACTTTGTCTTATTTCTTCAAAAATGGCTTGCCTGCAAAGAGTGAACCCTAATGTAAACCATGGACTATAGTTAATAGTATAATCATAATAATTTGTTTCATCAGTTGTAACAAAGGTACCACACTAATGGAAAATGTTAATACTAGGAAAACTATATGTGTGTGTGTGGGGGGGGGTGGGGAACTCAGTACCTCCTGCATGATTCTTCTATGAACACACAATGGCTCTAATAAAAAAATGAATAAATAAAGCTATGAATATTTTTTTAAATGGCTTTCCTATTCTTGGCCCTTACAGTTCCAGATGAATTTTAGAATCAGTTTGTCAATTTCTGCCCCCTCCCAAAAACTTGCAGGGATTTTGACTGAGATTTCTTTGAATTTAAAGATTAATTTGGGGACAAATGGCATCTTTACAATATCAAGTGTTCCAATCCGTGATATATTAATCCTTCTATGTATTTAGGTCTTCTTTAATTTCTTCTGCAAAGGTTTGCAGATTTCAGTGTAAGATTATGAACATCTTTTGGTATATTCCTAGATACATGATTTTTGTACTGCTTTAATAGTATCTTTTAAATTTCGCTTATATCTGTTCATTACTCCCATATAGAAATACAATTGAATTTTTTTGTATATTGGTTTTATATCCAGTGAGATGGTTGCCTAACTTTTCAAAGCATGGTCTTATTTCCCCCAGTAGGCTGTAAATTCATGAAGGGGCTCTTGGCTCTGTGCTCACAGTTTGACATACCCTAATTCTCACACCAGTCCTGAGAAACAGTACAAATATCCTCAATTTAGAGATAAGGCAACTTAGTCTCATCCAAATGAAGCAATCTGCTGAAGGTCACACAGCTGTCTGTATGTGACAGAGGCCACGTCAAATGCTGGACCATCTGATTCCAAAGCCCATACTCCTTCTGTCGCACAAGACAGGGTGACAGACATCAGGGCTGGTACCTGATTAAATTTCTCTTTCCCCAGCACAGAGCTAGGGACACAGACGATGCTTAGTGGTTTCTTGTACAAACTCAAAAAATTTTTCAAGCCCCTCCCTGAATTTCTCATTCTCTGGTCTTCCCCGGGGCAACCTGAGTGTGCCAAGGAGCCGAGTTGCTTCTAGTTCCTTAAAGGAAAGTTGTCTTTCTTGGTGTCTGGACCAAGGCCCGTGGGGCTTTTGTTTTGCTGATCCCTCATCCTGCTGACTGGATTTTCTCTGCAAAATATCCTTTCTGCTCCTGAAGATGGTTGCCTTGTGCTGCCAGAGATGCAGAACATTGGGTGCTTTTGTAAGGGGCTCCTGGAGCAAATGGATGTGTAGAGGTTACTCAAGATGGGGAGAAACGGGAGTGGGGAGGCAGAAGAGTAGGATAAAGGGAATTTATGTTCACCGAGCACCTCCTGTACCAGGGTGGACTGGGCTCTTGGGGGTTGGTGGTTTTTAGGACCTCAGGTGCACAGAACTGAGCTGTTCCTGCTCACCAGTTCAAGGTATCTTAGCATCCCAGGTTGGGGCAAGACAACCCTTTTTATCGCATTATTTTTCTCCTTCATCTCCAATCCATTGTCCCAATCTGCCCATGTATGGGGTATCCAACCTAGTGCATATAGATGCACTTCCAATTTATATATGTTCTAATTTACCTTCTAATATTGATGGAATTTGTAAGCTTTTTTAAAAACCTTGCTTTGCAGATGCTTTAGATAGATAGATAGATAGATAGATAGATAGATAGATAGATGGGGTTCTTCAACAAATTTGATTCTGTTTCTTACTTGTTTGCTTGGACATTTTTGCAGTCCATCCAGATGACTCCAAGTAAATAGAGTTTATTACTTGTAACCACAGCATGTTTTTTCCCTCATAAAAACACACCACATTTTACTTTTCCATTCCCACAGGTGTGGATTGCAAAGGTTGCCTCCAACTCTCTTCTCCTTTTCATAAATTCATTCAACAAACATTTGTTGAGTGCTTTCATCCTCCAGGCAGTAATCTAGATACCGGGTTATGACAGTGAATGAATGATACTACGCTGAGCATCTTATAGCAACTGTTCCTCTGGAGTATTTATTATATCTTGGAGTGGGATTGCTGGGTCAAAGGAGATATATAGACTTAATTTCAAAGGGTTCTCGAGAAAGGCTGTATCAGTTACCTTCCTACCAGTAAGGTCTGCATGCTCTTATTTCTTTACAGACTCCCCAGATGACTTTCTATCACTTTCCAATCTCATAAGTGTGACAAGGTAAAATATTGCTTTAACTCATATTTCTTTGATTACTGTTATGGCTGTCCATCTCTTTATATATTGTGTTAAGCAATTGGGTTTCCCCTTCGGTGACTTTTCTCACACAGCCTTTCCCCATTTTCTATTGATTCCCTGTCTTTATGTTGCTGATATGTAGGAGTTCTTAGAATTCTCAGATGCCATGAATTTAAGATAGTGCACACACCTTTTCCATCTGGCACCCACAGTCTTCTTTGCCTGTAGTTTTCTTCATTGAATCAAACTCTTAATTGCATAGCTTAGTTCATTCTACCCTGTATGCTTTCCAATTTTTTTTTAGGAGATTCTTCATACTCCAAAGGCAAAACATATTATATATTATTTTATCTTCCATTTTTGGCTCTTTTACCCATTTAGAGGATTGTGGGCTTTTTTTAACTATTATTATTGTAAAGGACAGGAACCTAACTTTCTCCACATATTAAGGCAATTTCCAGAATACGGCCTACTAAACAACTGCTACTTTTCCCGTTAGATGACACCTCTGTCAATTATGCCCAATTTCGACACATGCTGGGTTCTCTCTTTTGTTCCTTCAATTTATTTGTCCTTGGTAAAATATTGCTCTTTTTTATTATTGGAGATTTTAGGATATATTAAAATCTGGTAGGGAATACCCCCTCTTTGTTCTCCTTTTGCTATTGGCAGAATTATATTCTTCCATCAAAACTGAGAATCAGTATGTCAACTTGTGATTGTGATTGGAATCTCACTGAATTTGTAGATTAATTTGGGGACAACTGACACCTTTACAATACTGAGTCATCACATCCATTCAGAGACATGGCAGGTCTCTCCATTGGCCAAGCATTCCTTTTATATCAATAATAGAGTGTTTCCTTTATTAAGGCAGTATGCATTCTTTAACAGAGTAATTCCTTGATAGTTAACAAACTTGGCTATTATGAATGGTATTTTGTTTTCTATTCCTTTTTCCTTGTTGGTTATTGCTGATGAAAAGAAATGCTACTGGTTTTGTATGTTGGCCTTATTTCTAGCAACATTATATTGTTTCCAACCTCAAAAATAATATGTCTCAGGTTTACACATTAAGTATGGTATCTGCTGCAAATGGATAGACTTTATCAATTAAAGGAACTTTAGATCTATTCTTTGCTGGGAATATTTATCATATCTATATACATCTATGTTTGTCTATCTGTCCATCTATCTATCTATCTATCTGAGAGATTTGTAGTTTGCAAAATATGTTTTCTGCATCTTTTGAAATGATCATGGGATTTTTCTTTTTTAGTCCATTACTGTGGTGCATTATATGGATAAATTTCATTTATTCTTGGCATATTTACTTTTGTTTATTTTTCCCATTTTTTCTTTCCTATCAAGGTATAACTTTCATACAGTAATGTATGCACATCTTAAGAAGATAGCTCAAGGAATTTTTACATATAGTTATGCCTTGTAACCACTAACGGGGGCCAAAACATAAAAACATTCCCAGTTCTCTATAGGGCTCCCTTATTTCCCCTGCCAGTTGATGTTATGCCTCCAAATTAGTTTTACCCTTTTTTGAATTTCATCTAAATGAAATCACACAGTATTGACTCTTTTGTGTCTGGTTTCTTGTGCTCAACCTTGTACTTGTGAATACCATCCATGTTGGGGAGTGAAGGAGTAGTTGGTTTTCCTTCTGTAGAATTCCATTCTACAAACAATTATTTACTAATTCTTCTATTAATGGATATTTGGGCTTTTTAAATTGGGGGCTATTATGCTGCTGTGAGCATCCTTGTGCCTGTCTTTTTTGGTGGACATAACTACTAATTTCTACTAGGTATACACTCAGAAGTGAATTGTTGGGTGATGGAATATGTATACTCTAATATTATTAAATTCTCCAAATAGTTTTCCAAAGTGATCATACCAACTCACACTCCCACCATGCTCCGGTTTGCTAATGCTGCTGGAATGCAAAACACCAGAAATGGATTGGCTTTTATAAAGGGGGTTTATTTGGTTACACAGTTACAGTCTTAAGGCCATAAAGTACACAAGGTAACACATCAACAACCGAGTACCTTCACTGGAGGATGGCCAATGGCATCCAGAAAACCTCTGTTAGCTGGGAAGGCATGTGGCTCTGGAGTTCTTGTTTCAAAATGGCTTTCTCCCAGGATGCTCCTCTCTAGGCTGCGGTTCCTCAAAAATGTCACTCTTGGTTACTCTTGGAGCGTTTGTCCTCTCTTAGCTTCTCTGGAGCAAAAGTCTGCTTTCAAAGGCCATCTCAAAAATGTCTCTGTAAGCTGCAGCTCCTCTCCCAGCTCCTGTGGATTCTTCAAGTGTCCCTCTTGGCTGCAGCAAGCATCTGGGCCTGTGTGATTCTTTTTAAAGTACTCCAGTGATCCAATTAACACCCACTCTGAATGGGCAGGGTAACATCTCCTTGGAAATTATCCAATCAAACGTTTCACTCACAGTTGATTGAGTCACATCTCCATGGAAACATCCAATCAAAGAATTCCGATCTAATCAACACTAAATACATCTGCCCCCACAAGATTGCACCAAAGAACAGGGCACTTTGGGGGACATAATACATTCAAACTGGCACATACCATAATGTATGAATATTCCAGTTGCTCTAGATCATTGCCAATGCTTTGATTTTCCCTTCTTTTAACGGTCAGTTTGATGAGGGGTTAGTGTATCTGTTGTAATTTTAATTTGCATTTTCCCTGATGACTGATTAAATTGAGCACTTTTTCATAAGCTTACTCGTCATTCAAATATCCTATTTTGTGCAGTATCTATTCAGGCCTTTTACTTGTTTATTTCTGTTGGGTTGGCAATCTTTTTCTTATTGATTTGTAAGAATTCTTCATATGTTATGGATGTGAGTCCTTTGTCAGATATGAGTGCTGTGAGCAACTCCCCATTTTTTATTTTCCCTTTCAGTGTCATCATGCTGTCTTTTTGATGAATGGAAATTCTGAATTTTAATGAAGTCTGGTTTTTAAATTTTTTCTTTTATGGTTGATACTCTTTGTGACCTGTTTAAGAAATCTCCTTATCCCAAATTTATTTAAAATATTCTCTTATGATTTTCCCTACAAAATTTATTTTTTTCCCTTTTACATCAAGGGCCCTGATCCATCTCAAATTAATATTTGTGTGTAGTATGAGATTAAAGTTAAGTTTCAAAACTTTTTTATTATTTGACTATCCAGTTAACACAATATCATTTATAGAAAATATTGCTCTGCTCTTTCTCCTAAATTGGAAGGATATCTTAATTATTAAGGGTTTATTAAAACTCATCAAATGAGTTAAGCAATTTTCTTTCTTCTCTTTTAGAACAACTTGTATAAAATAGAGATTATCTGTTCTTTGAAAGTTTGTTAAATTTAGCATAAAACAATCTGGACCTTGGGCTTTTGGGGGTGGTATGCTTGTTTGTTTTTAATTATCATTTTAAGTACTTTATCTTTACATTCTATTATCTATACTGGCTTTCTATTTTTTCCTCATGTTCATTTTGTCATGTAGTATATTTTCAGAAATTATTTCATCTCAGATTTCCAATTTTGGGGGTTAAAATAGTTCATAATGCTATTTTGATATCTTGGAGAATGAAATCTTTGTTTTTTACACTTTTAAATGAAATATAACATACATGGGAAAAAGTGCATGTATCTTAAGGGGAAAGCTCAACAAAAATCCTCAAATTGAACACATTCATGTAATAAGCATTCAGATCAAGAAATAGAATTTCACCAGCACCCCAGAAGCTCCCCTAGGCTCCCTTCCAGTCACTAACCCAGGTCACAAGGTTTTGCTCCTATGTTTTCTTCTAGAAAATGTATAGTTTTACATTTCACTTTGGGACTATGATCAATTTTGAGTGAATTTTTATTTTTGGTGTGAGGTATATATCGAAGCTAATTTTTTAAAATATCAATATCCAGTTTTTCCAGCACCGTTTGTTGAAAACATAGTCCTTTCTCTACTAAGCTGTGTTTGCATCGTTTAAAAAAATCAATTCACCGTGTGTATGTAGATCTGTTTCTGAATTCTCTATTCTGTTCCACTGGTCTGTTTGTCTATCTTATACCAATACCATACTGCTATGTTTACTGAAGCTTTGCACATCTTGAAGTCAAGTGGTATCTGTCCTCCAACTTTTCTTTTATTTCAAAGTCGTTTTGGCTGGTCTAGGTCCTTTACAGTTCCATATGAGTTTTAGAGTCAGTTTGTCAATTTTGAAAAGTCTTCTAGGAGTTAATTGGGATTGCATTGAATCTATAGATCAATTTGGGGAAATTGCCATTTTTACAATATTGAGTCTTCTGACCCATAAACATTGTATGACTTTCTATTTACTTAGGTCCTTATTTAAGTTCTCTCAGCAATATTTTTTAATATTCAGTGTTCAATTCTTGCATGTCTTTTGTCAGATTTCTCCTTAGGCATTTCATATTTTTATGCATTGTAAATGATATTTTAAATTTTTCTAATATTTGTTGCTAACACATAGAAATAAAACTGATTTTGTGTATTGATCTTATATCTTGAAATCTCGCTAAAATTACTTACTACTTTTAGTAGCTTATGAATAGATTCCATCAGATTTTATATTCCATCAACTTTCTACAATCCAATCTTGCTGTCTTTTTTTTTCTTATTTATTTCACTGGCTGGAAAATCTAATTCAGTATCAAATAGAGTTTGTGCTATCAGACATCCTTGCCTATTTCCAATCTTAGAGAGAAAGCATTCACTATTTGACCATTAAGAATGTTAGTTGTAGGTTTCTGTAGATTACCCTTTATCAGATTGAGAAAGTCCCCTTTAGTCCTAGTTTCTTGAGAGTTTTATTAGGAATGTATGTTAGATTGTGTCCAGTGTTTTTTCTATATCAACTGAGACGATCATTCTTTTCCTGAATCACATTGATTGTCTGTTGAGTGTTAAACTCAACTTTGGTTCCTGAGATTTCGTGTTTTCAGTTTGCCATGCTTTCCTTCAGTTTCCTTCTTGTCTCTTCAACTACTTTCATTAGAAAAATCAAATTTTTTCCTGCTCATTTGAAGCTAATAGATTGCATTTTAATTTCTCATGTAGTTGCTTTTGACTTACTAAATCCATTATATTTCCTTAATTTTCTCTAACCTCCTCTGAAGCTTATCAATATCTATGGGTTCTTTGCAAAGCTTCCCTCCAAAAAGGATAAGCAATTTTGCAACAATGCACCTAGAGCATAGCTCCTGACCTACTGCCCCAGGATTGAATTGTTATTGTTTGGACACTTAATTCTGGATTGTTAAAAGCATACTTTTTAAAAGTCATTTCTTATTTATAAAACAATAAAGTACCATATTCTATGTCCATCCCTTTCTTCCCGTATATCTTTGCTTCCTCATAGATTCATTTGTCTTTAAGCTAGGGTATATTTTCCAAGAGCTCCTTCAAAGAAGTGCTTGGATGATGAAGTTTTTGAGAACTTGTTTTCATCTTCTTGACTCCCCACTTATATTTTTCCCTTGATTTTTTCCCTCACTTTTTATAGAGGTATAGTTTACATGCAGTTAAATTTACCCATTTTAAATATAGGTTTGAGGAGTTTGGGAAGTTGCATACAGTCACATAATTACTACCACAGTCAGAACATAGACTATTTCTATCCCTCCAAAAATCCCTTCCTTTATAGTCAATCCCTTCCTGCCACCCTTGTCCCTAGGTAACAACTGATCTGTCTACTCTCACTGTAGTTTCCTTTTTTCTAGAATTTCATATAAATGGAATAACACAGTACATAGTTTTGTGTGTCTGGCTTCTTCCATTTAGCAAAATACTTTTGAGATGTAGCCATGCTGCGGTATGTATCTGTAATTCATTCCTTTTTATTTGCTGACTAGTATTCCCTAGCATAGACAAGGCACAGTTTATTTATAGTTGTTGAACATTTCGTTTATTTCTAGTTGTTGGCTATTATGAACAATGCTGCTATGGTTTGCATGCAAACCTTTGGGTGGACGTATATTTTCACTTCTCTTGGGTAAATATCTACAAGTGGTATCTCATCATGGGTTTCAATTTGCATTTTTCCAATGATTAATGAAGCTGAGATTCTTTCCAGATCATTATTGGCCATTCGTATATTTTATTTATAAAACATCTGATCAGATCTTTTGCCCATTTTTAAAACTGGGTTGTTTGTATTCTTTTTTATTGAATTGTAGGAATTCTTTAGCTTTTTCAGATACAAGTACTTGGTCAGATATGAGTTTTACAAATATTTTCATTCTCTTAACACTGTGGCCTTTTCATTCTCTTAACACTATGTTTTGAAGAGAGAGGTTTTTAATATTATTGGAGCCCAGGGATTTGGAGATTAGGGAGTCTTAGCCCTGGCTTCAAAGAACTGATGGTCACAGCACAGTGAGCAAGGTGCCCTGGGAGCTCAGGAGGAGGAGCCCGTGGCGGGGGGTGGCGGTTGGGGGGGGCAGGGTAGGTTTCCTGCAGGGGGTGACATTGGCATGAGCTTTAAAGGAATGGAGGCAGGTATAGAACAATGGCTCTCTACCAATCTGGGTATAGAACACGTGCAAAACCATGGCAGCGTGGTCTGTGTGAAACATTCTGACTTCTTCCAAGTAGATGTCTCTGCAGCTGGAGCCAAAGGAGGGGAAGGGAGGGAAAAAGGAGGAGGGAAGGGGAGAAGGTGAAGGACCAGCTCACTGTAGGCCTTGGGGGCTAAGCTAAAGAATTTGGGTTTTTTTTGTTTTTTTGTTTTTTTTCCAGAAGGCAACAAGAAGCCTTAAATAAGGAATAAGGGAAAGGGTCTTTTAATATCAAGTTATCATGAAGGTACAGTAAATAAAACAGTGGTATTGATGCAGGAGTAGACAAATAGAAAAATGGAACACTATAGATAACCCAGAACTTGGTATAGGATAGAAGAAGTACCATTGGGTAGTGCCCAAAGAATGCACTATTGAATCAATGGGATCAGGAAAATTAATATGAAAAATTGTTTTTTTACTTTATATAATCTACAAAAATGGGTTCCAGATACTTTGAAAAACTAAAAGTTAAAAAAAAAAAAAAGCAACTTTAAAATTGCAGAATCAAATAAAATATCTTTCTGACATCAGGGTTGGGAAGATATTCCCAAGCAAACAACACTGGGCGAGTGGATTAGGATGCGTTTACCCTTTAAGCCATTCTTCTGGGTGGTAATTCATTGTAGTCTAATTTACACTTCCCTGATGAATAATGATGTTCAGCACTTTCTCATATGTTTATTAACCATTTGGATATCCTCTTTTGCCAAGTGTTATTTTGAGTCTTCTGCTCATTCTTTTATTATGCTAATGTCTTTCTTATTAATTTGTTACATTCTTTATAGATTCTGGATATGAGCCCTTTGTCAGTTCTATGTGTTGCAAGTAACTTCTCCCCCTCTGTGAGTTTTTATTCTCTTTGATGAAGAAAAGGTCTTAATTTCAAGAAATCTAATTTACCAATGTTATTAAAGGAGAATTTGGGGTAGAGTTTAGTGACTCCTGTGTGATTCCATTGCCCGGCTGGATGACGCCAAGACTTAACATGAAAATGAGCTTTTGCCATTTCCCCAAATAAGGTTTCCTCTGAAGAACACTTCACTCATTCAATTATTTTGAGTGCCTCCCGTGTGCCAGGCTCTCTCTAGGTGCTCAGAATACAAGGAAACGAGGTAAAGCCCCTGCCCTATGGAGCTGACATCCTGGAGGGGAGTTAAGGTTTTAGGACAATAGGAAAAAGTCTGAAATCCTCAAGGTGAATAATATATATAATACATGAGCAAAACTGCTGAGAGGGCTGAGCTGGGATTAGATATGATGAATGTATAAAATCAGAAAGATGCTGTGACCTTCTCCAGCAACACTCAGAAACCTGGGAAAAGATGAAGCTGACAGTGAAGGATTGTAAGTTAAAATAAGGAAAAAACAGCCACTCTTTGGCTTGATCTTACAGAAATACATTACCATCTACGAAGTTATTGTCACAACTGGTCTGCTTAGTTGTAACAAAATATAGCGAGGCCCTGATTAATTCCATTTGGCACAAACATAAACCAAGAAATGAAAAAGACCTTAGAGAGGGCAGTAAGCTTTAGGAGAAATGCCTTCAATTAGCCTCTACCATCCTTGGCCCCTTACCCAGAAAACATCAGCTAAAATTAAACAGCAGATTAGAATGAAGCTATATAGAGGTCATCAGGAAGTAGCTGACAAGAAGAGAGAGAGAAAATCAAATACCTTGGGAAATACATAGAATAAAAAGGCACAACAGGGGATGGGGAGGGCGGGGTGGTGGGAGGACGGGGTGGGGAGAGCGAGTCAGTAACAGTGGGGGGTGTTGAGCCTGTGTGTTCAGACTCCTGTGAAGATTCTGGAATCATAAGATTGTTCAGTAATTTTACCTGCTAGAATCAGGAAGAGGTTAATTTATGTTTAGCGTACTCTCTTTATGAAGTCAAGGACAGATGCCATACTCTGGAGGGAGACCTGTTTTCCCCAAAATGACATTTTTAAATTGTCATATAAGAGAGAGAAGACTTCAGTTATCTAGAAAACAAATCATATGATTAGTAGCTCTTAGTTTTATGGTCTAGTACGCTCTCCCTGGAAAGAAGGCACATACGCACAAAATTTTGCACACGATTCCAGCTTTGGAATTTACAAATTCAAAACTGATGCCCAGCTTTGAACTTCAGGTTGCAATCTATGACAAATAACATACGTAGTCCCACTTTGCTAAAGTTAGTGCATCTTCCATGACCCCTCTATGCAGTTATACTCTTTAAAAATAAATGGTAGGATGAATGAAGCAGATCTGGTTAGAACTAGGGCAAATCGGGCCAAAGAGTAAAGGATATAATGGTCCCTAGATTGTAAGCCCTTACAGCAGTCACATGTAGTCCTGAATTGTAATGGCTATCTCCAAACTCTGAGATGCTGATCCCTTTGTGCATAACCTGATTGATCCCTGGAACTTTGGGTATCTGTGTGACACCTGAAACTCAGAGCTAGAGCTTGGCAGATATGAACATCAGTATTAGCACATACAGCAACTCTTAAAAAAAAGCTGAAAAAGAGTCCAGACTTCAATTAGAGATATGAATAAAGCAGATCTGGTTAAGACTAGGGCAAACCGGGCAAAGGGTAAAGAACAATACTGTGTTTTAAGACTTCAATTTCCATGTGAGACCAAGGGAAGAGATGTTTATTTGGTGCAGGATGTATAGTTTCTAAACGATTTAAATTGTACAGTCAGTTTGTTCAAATACCATAATTACATGGAACTTTGAACAGGAAGTGAGATCTGGTAGGCATGAACAGGTTAGTGTGAAACAGTGACACATCCCAAAGTAATTTGGGCAGAGAATAAAAATATATATGCAGGGACCCCCTGAGGAGCTGGGGGGAAATGCAGAAGTGTTGGACTTCCTCACCTGGGTTGTTGCTGACATTCTCACAAACATTGAGGACTGACGATTTGGTATGCTGAGCCCTCTATCTTGTGGCTTGCCCTTATGAAGCTGCAAAGGAGAGGCTAAACCTGCATATAATTGTGCCTAAGAGTCTCCCCCTGAGTACCTCTTTGTTGCTCAGATATGGCCCTGTCTCTTTAACTAAGCCACCTCAGCAGGTGATCTCACTGCCCTCCCTCTATGTGGGACTTGACTCCCAGGGGTGTAAATCTCCCTGGCAATGCAGGATATGACCCCCGGGGATGAATCTTGACCTGACATTGTGGGATTCAGAACATCTTCTTGACCAAAAGAGGAATGTGAAATGAAACAAAATAAAGTTTCAGTGGCTGAGAGATTCCAAATGGAGTCTAGAGTCAATCTGGTGGGCATTTTTATGCACTATATATATTCCTTTTTAAGTTTTAGTGTATTAGAATAGCTAGAAGAAAATACCTGAAACTATCAAACTGCAACCCAGTAGCCTTGACTCTTGAAGACTATTTTAGAACTATGTAGCTTACAAGGGGTGACAGTGTGATTGTAAAAACCTTATGGATCACACTCCCTTTATCCAGTGTGTGGATGGAAGAGTAGATAAATGGGGACAAAAACTAAATGAAAAATAGGGTGGGATGGGGGAGATGTTTTGGGTGTTCTTTTTTACTTTTATTTTTTATTCTTATTTTTATTCTTTCTGGTGTAAGGAAAACATTCAAAAATAGACTGGGGTGATGAATGTACAGCTATATGATGGTACTGTGAACAATTGATTGCATACCATGGATGATTATATGAAATGTGAATATATCACAATAAAACTGAATTTTAAAAAATAATAAATAAATAAATGGTAGGGAAGCAGAATGCACAGTCAGCTGGAGGGCAGTGTGGTGGTTCCACAGGAAGCTAAGCATGGGGTTGCCATATGGTCCTGCAACCCCATTATTGGGTATATACTTGGAAGAACCAAGAGCAGGGACACGAGTGGACATTGCACACTGGTGTTCATGGAGGCAGTATTCATGATTTGCAATGGATGGAGGTGGCCTAAGGGTACATCAACTGATAAACGGAATGGTGAACTGTTGTGTGTACATTCAATGGAATACTGAGTGGTGGCAAGAAGAAATGAAGTTGTGAGCTATGCAACTAGGTGAATGGACCTTGAAGACAGTATGTTGAGTGAAAAAAGCCAGACTTGAAAAGGCAAATATTATAATTGTCTCACTAATATGGACTAATTATAATGTGCAAACACTGAGAATTGAATCTGAGAGCATCCTAGATTGAAAGCTCTTACAGCAGTCACATCTATTCCTGAGTTGTAACAGTTATCTCTAAATTCTGAGATGCTGAGCTGGTCAGTCCCTGTAACTTCTGCATCTGTGTGACACCTGAGACTCAGAGCCAGAGTTCAGCAGCTATGAATGTCAGCATTACCCCATATAGCAAAGGTTAGAGAAGTGGAAAAAGAAATCAAACTTCAGTTAGAGATATGAAAGAAATAGACTTGGTTAGGACTAAGGTAAATGAGAATAAAGGGAAAAGGATGATACTGACTGTGTTTTAAAACCTCAACTTCTGTGTGAGACCAAAGGGAAAAATGTTTATTTGGTGAAAAGTCTATATTTTCTGTAGCACGCCATATAATGTAACTTGTATGGTCAGTTTATTCAAACACCATCATTACATGGAACTTTGAATAAGGGGTGAGATATGGTTGCTTTGTACAGGTTAGCATGAAGCCCCAATACATCCCAGAGTAATTTGGGCAGAAAATAAAAAGTATTTGTAAAGCCCCCTTGAGGGCCTGGGGAAAAATGTGGAAATATTAAACTTCCCCACTTGGGGAATTACTGATATTCTCACAAGCATTGGGGACAACTATTGTAGTGGGCCAAGCCCTCAATCTTGGGGCTTGCCCTTATGAAGCCTGTTACTTCAAAAGAGAGGCTAAGCATACTTATAATTGTGCCTAAGGGTCACCCCCAGAAAACCTCTTTTGTTGCTCAGATGTGGCTTGTCTCTCTCTAAGTCCACTTAGCAGGTAAACTCACTGCCCTCCCCACCATGTTGGACATGACTCCCAAGGGTGTAAGTCTCCCTGGCAATGCAAGACATGATTCCCAGGGATAAGCCTGGACCTGACATCGTGGGATTAAGAAATCTTTCCTGAACAAAAGGGGGAAGAGAAATAAAACAAAATAAAGTTTCAGTGGCTGGGGGATTTTAAATGGAGTCAAGAGGTCATTTTGGAAGTTACTCTTATGCATTATATAGATATCCCTTTTTAGTTTTTAGTCTATTAGAACAGCTAGAAGGAAAGACCTGAAACTATTGAACTGCAATCCAGTATCCTTGAAGACAATCATATAACTATATACCTTATACAGTGTGACTGTGTGATTGTGAAAACTTTGTGGCTCACACTCCCTTAATCCAGTATATAGACATATGAGTAGAAAAAAGGGGGACAAAAAGTAAATGAATAGTAGGGGAGCAAAAGGAATATAAGATGATTTGGGTGTTCCCTATTACTTTTGTTTTTATTCTTATTCTTATTTTTATTCTTTGGAGTAATAAAAATGCTCAAAAATTGACTGTGGTGATGAATGTACACCTATATGATGATACTGTGAATAACTGATTGTACACTTTGGGTGACTGGTATGTGAATATATCTCAATAAAAATTGTATTTAAAAATTTAAAAAAAGAATAAATACCCTTTCTCTCTCTCTCAGCCTGGGTGGCTCAGTGGAGAAAGCCTCAGCCGTTTTCAGCTTGCAGTGCTCTGCAGTATGCAGTTGAGAAAGCTTCAGCCGTTTTAAACTCCCAGCACTCTAACCCAGACAAGGGTGGAGACAGTAGAGTCAGAGAAACAAAGAATCTATTTATATGCAAATGACCTCTCTCTAGGGAGCATATCTTCCCAGGAGGAAAGAGGTGGGGCCCAGCTCTACTACCTGCCTTCTGTTCAGGGCCAGACCCCAGAGTGTGGGGGAAAACAGCCACGGGCCACACCTCCTATACCAATCTGGAGTGACAGGGTGACAGGCATCACCTGCTGGGCAGAAAAGCACAGTGTGTTAATCCTCTAAGACACACAGACAGGGAAACCAGATATGGAATATTTCTTCCTTCTGGGACCTGAGCCTGTTCTCACCTGGGAAAACCTGATTGGGTTGGCCAAGGAGGTCAGATGCTTAAACAACAGTAAACTACAACCTACACTAGGAAAAACAAAGTTATGGCCCAAAGTCAAAGGAACAAACTTACACTTCAACTGAGATACAAGAATTGAAACAACTAATAGTAAATCAATTAAAAAAGTTTAGAGAAGATGTAGCAAAAGAGATAAAGGCTGTAAAGAAAACACTGGGCATACATAAGGCAGAAATCGAAAGTTCAGAAAAACAACTGGCAGAATCTATGGAAATGAAAGGCACAACCAAGAGATGAAAGACACAATGGAAACATACAACAGAAGATCTCAAGAGGCAGAAGAAAACACTCAGGAACTGGAGAACAAGGCACCTGAAAGCCTACACACAAAAGAATAGATGGAGAAAAGAATGGAAAAATGTGAGCAACGGCTCCAGGAACTTAAGGACAAAACAAAATACAGGAATGTATATTTCATTGGTGTCCCAGAAGGAAAAGAGAAGGGAAAAGGGGCAGAAGCAATAATAGAAGAAATAATCAATGAAAATTTCCCATCTCTTATTAAAGACATAAAATTACAGATCCAAGAAGCGCAGTGTACTCCAAACAGAATAGATCTGAATAGGCCTACGCCAAAACACTTAATAATCAGATTATCAAACATCAAAGATAAAGAGAGAATCCTGAAAGCAGCAAGAGAAAAGTGATCCATCACTTGCAAAGGAAGCTTAGTAACACTATGTGCAGATTTCTCAGCAGAAACCATGGAGGCAAGAAGGAAGTGGGGTAATATATTTAAGATACTGAAAGAGAAAAACCTCCAACCAGGAATCCTATATCCAGCAAAACTGTCCTTCAAATACGAGGGAGAGTTCAAAATATTCTCTGACAAACAGACAATGACAGAGTCTGTGAACAAGATACCTGCTCTACAGGAAATAGTAAAGGAAACACTGCAGACAGAAAGGAAAAGACAGGAGTGAGAGGTCTGGACACAATTTTGGGTGATGGTAGCACAGCAATGTAAATACACTGAACAAAGATAACTATGAATATGGTTGAAAGAGGAAGGTTAGGAGCATGTGGGACACCAGAAGAAAAGAGGAAAGATAAAGACTGGGACTGTACAACTCAGTGAAACCTAGAGTGTTCAACAATTGTAATAAAATGTGCAAATATGTTTTCTCATGAAGGAGAACAAACAAATTTCAACCTTGCAAGGTGTCAAAAATAGGGAGGTATTGGGGGAAAAATACAATCAAAGTAAACTAGAGACTATAATTAACAGAATCATTGCATTATGCTTCCTTTAATGTAACAAAGGCAATATACTAAGGTAAATGCAGATAAGAGGGGGGTATAGGGGAGAGGTGTTAGACTTTTGGCATTGGTAGTGTTGTCTGACTCTTTATTCTACTTTGATCTAAGGTTATCTTTCCTTTTGCTGCTTCTTAGCTGTCATGTTGTTTCTTTGTTTTTTCTCTTTGTTTTTTCTTTTTCTTTTGCCTCTCTAACTTCTTTGACTCTTCCTCTGCTTTGTGAAAGAAATGTAGATGTCCATATATAGATAATGGTGAGGGTGGTGAACACATAAATATGTGAGTATTCAGGGAACCATTGATTGTTTACTTAGGATGGAATGCATGGAGTGTGAACAAAACCATCTTAGAAAAAAAATGGGTTGATGATGAAAACTTGAGGGCAATATACTGAGTGAAACAAGCCAGACACATAAGGACAAATATTGCAGGGTCTCACTGATAGGAACTAATTATAATATATAAACTCATACACATGAAATATAAGTTACCAAGATATAGAATGAGGCTAAAGAATGGGAAGCGGTTGCTTAGTATGAGCAGAATGTTCAACTAAGTTGAACTTGAATGTTTGGAAATGAACAGTGGTGATGGCAGCACATTGTGAGAATAACTAACAGTGCTGAATGGTGCATGAACGTGGTGGAAAGGGGAAGCTCAGAGTCATGTATGTCACCAGAAGGAAAGTTGGAAGTTAAAAGATGGGAATGCATAGAACAGTGAACCTTGTGGTGGACAATGTCCATGATTAAGTGTACAAATATTAGAAATCTCTCTCATGAATTAGAACAAATGTATGACACTGTAATTAGAAGTTAATAATAGAAGGGCATACAGGAAAAAATATATATACCTATTGCAAACTATATACTACAATTAGTAGTATTTTAACATTCTTTCATCAACAGTAACAAATGTACTACATCAAAACTATGAATCAATAATTGAGGGGGGGAGGTTAGGGGTATGGGAGAATTTGGGTTTCCTTTTTTTGTCTTTATTTCTTTTCTGGAGTAATGAAAATGTTCCAAAAATTGAAAAAATTAATTGTGGTGATGGATGCACAGCTGTATGATGGTACTATGGGCAATTGATTGTACACTTTAGATCTTTGGATAATTGTATGGTTTGTGAACAATCTCAATAAAAAATGTTTACTTAAAAAGAAGGAATATAAGTCTGCTCTCACAAGATTGCATTAAAGAACATGGCTTTTCTAGGGGACATAATATATCCAAACCAGCACATTAACACTATATTCTTTGTGTATGTGTATGTGTGTGTGGGGGAGGGGTGCATTAAGCCTTTGAAATCTGGTGTGTATTTACATTCACAGCACATCTCAATATAGACTAGCCACATTTTAAATGCTCAATAGCCATATGGGGCCAGTGGCTACCATATCGGACAGAATATCCTTAGGAAGTTTGCCATATAAAGACCTTCAAAAGTACCTTTGGAGAAATCACTCCATCAAAAAATCAATCCAGAAAGGAGCAAATAGATGTAAGAATAAAGGACATATAAATATTTATGAAGTGTATTGCTGTCTAAGAAACATCCAAAAGAAAAAATAAAAGTACATCCCTAACAATCGAGACAATACCAACAGGGAAGAGGAAGGAGTGGATAAGGGAGGAAACCAGAGGGTCTGGGTGTGTATGAAGGGGTATAAAGATAGTTGTACATAATAATTTTAGAGTGTGATCAGAAAAACAGACCTGAATAAGGGTCTTAGTTAGGAATAACCAATGGGAAGAATAAAAACAGAATTCTAACTGTGGTAGGCAGAACAAGAGCCCCCCCCAAAATGCTCATGTTCTTAATTTCTGGAACTTGGGAAGAGTACCTTACATGGTGTGCTGGTTTGAAGCTGTTACATGCCCCAGAAAATATCATGTTCTTTTAATCCGTAGGTGTAGACTTATTGTGGGTGGGACCTTTTGATTACGTTATTTCAATTGAGATGTGACCCACCTCATTCAAGCTGCATCTTAATCCTCTTACCAGAGTCCTTTGTAAGAGGATAAAAGACAGAAAAAGCCCAGGACATAATATCTGATTCCAGAAGTTTATGAAATAAACAGGAGAAAAGTGAACTTGGGAGCTTCCTCTGAGAATTCTGCGTGTTTCTGCAAATTGAATGCAGATCACCATTATTTCACCTCAGGAGCAGTTCTCAGCCAGTTCTCAGAACTCCTCTGTTCTTTGGAGCCATAGTTTAAGGATGACCGGAGACAGTCATCTCAAAAGTCCTTGTTGGCTCTACCACTCTGTGCAGGTCATTGGAGACTCAGCCTGGCCCTGCACAGCTCAACAGAACCCGCTCCTCCCAGAAACTGTGCCATGCTGCCCAGGCCCCAACCAGGCTCCCCCTCGCTCCTCCCAAGAACTCCAGTCACAGATCAGCCCACCCCACTCCCAGCTCGAGCTTTCCTCTGCAACATGCACTCCTGCTGCTTCCTCCTGGCATCAGCTGCCACCTCTCAAGCCCCCCAAGCCAGATGAGCAGGGCCCAGAAAAAGGAATTCATTCTGATGGAATCCTGGTTCTGCCACTTTCTAGATGTGTGTTCTGGGGGGAAGTTACCTAGTTTCTCAGAAACACGGTTTCATCATGTGTTAAATGGAGATAATAATGCCTCCTTAGGGTTGTTCTAAGGATTTAATGAAATAATAGTAGCTAATTTTTATTGAATGCTTACTATGTTCTAAGCATGGTTTAAACTTTGCCTTTATATTACTCATGTAACCCTCACAACACTAAGAGGTAAGTACCACTGTTCTCTTCAACTGACAGATGAAAAAACAGATGGACAGAAAGGCTCAATAATATGCACCAGGTGACAGCTGATCAGTGCCAATGGCTGTATTTTACCTTGGACACCCTGTTTCCAGAGCCCAAGCTCTCAAATGTAAAATGCTTAGCATAGTATCTGGTGCAAAGTAAATGCTAAATAACAAGAGGTGATTTTAAAATCCCTCCTCTAATTCTGAATTCAAAGTTAATGATCTTCTTATCTGGTCCTACACAGGTAAACGAGACCGAAACTCACAGCATCATCCTGTGAACTCCACAAGAAGGCAAGGACTGTTTTAGTTGGCTAATCATTGTCTCTGCAGTGCCTAGCTCAGGGCTCAGTCTGTGGTGGGTGCTCAGTTACATGCAGGTGTTGTTTTTATCTCCACCACTATCATCATCATCATCATCACCATCATCAACAACATCAGGTAGAATAAGGTAGAAAATGGGAAAATTGGCCCTGGAAGGAAACTTAAAGAGATTTGACCAACACCCTCATTTTCAGAACTGGGAAGAGGTCCAGATGTGAGAAATCTCTAGTCTCAAATCACACTGCAAGTTTGGTAGAGAGAATCGGAATCCAGTGTTTCTGGACCCAGTCCATTGCTATTTCCCCCTAATATATGGGAGAAAGATTTATCAATGCTTAAATTTTTCTTTTATTTAGATTGGATTAATTGATACGATAACATCATATTAAAATATAGGAAATAGGGATGTAACTACTGTTAATTTTAGGTTAACCTGCACTTCTTCAGTCTCATCAAGGAGGGCTGGTGGCATTTCTGCAGACCTGCTGTATAAGACCAATCACTCGTGCCTTGTATACATATGGGGTGGAAGGGAGAGGGGAGCAGGGGGAGGGCAGTGATACAGATAGTAACTGAGCAAACCTGTACAACCAAATAGGACATCCCTACTTTTTAGGACAGGCTTAGCTCTTTGCAGTTAATTGCAATTATTTGTTAATAACTGATTTGTCATTACTTTGTCAATTGTGGTTGACCTACTAATTTTAACTGACCTCTTATTCTTTGACACTTGCACATATATCAATGACAGTGTCCTTATTTCTTCACAGCAAAGTGATCTCCCAAAATGTTCTTGCGGTCGCAGTTAATTCGTCTGGGGGGATGGCAGCCGGTTGCTGAACCCTCGGCTCTCGGCGTTGCTCGGAGGGTACCAGCGGTGGGGGCTCTTTCCCGGAGGCGAAGGCGAGGCGGGGGACTTGGCCAGGTCCCCGGCGGTGGCGTGCAAGGTGTGGAGGGCGGCGAGAAGGGAAAGACAAGACACTCTTCCTCCAGTAGGGGTAGAACAAAAGGAGCTTTATTCAGGGGTGAGCACAGGTTATATAGGCTGGCATAGAGGGCGGGGGTTGTTACAAGCCAATGCTGAGGGGATAAAGGCTAGGATTGGTTCTGAGAGGGTGCGGAGGTTAGGATTGGTTCTAAGAGGGCGCGGAGGTTGTTTGAAAAGGGGCGGGAGTTGCTCTGGCAACGGTGTCTGGCAACAGTGTATGCGCACTGGTGGTGGCAGGAGTTGCTCTGGCAACGGGGGGTGTGTGGGCAAGATAAGGGGGTGGGGAAAAGGCGGTTCCCTCCGGCAAGCCTCCCCTAACGGTGGTATTTTGGGTGAGGAAATGGGGCCTGCTTCCGGCCTCACTTTCCCAGGCCTGGGGGGCTGTGGAGGGCGCTGTCGCCCGTGCCCACCACCCTCCCAGGGGCGGATCCGGTCCCCTGGCCCAGGCCCGCCAAGTTGAAGCACGTAATCAGTATCCCGCAGTTCTGAACATGTTTCTGCTTGCCCTAGGATCTGGTGCCAAGCATGAGTCAATGTATGCGCTATATATTGCTATGTGAAAAGTTACCCCCAACTTGCCCTTATGAAGCTCATTACAACAAAGGAGAGTCTAAAGTTGTATGTAATGGTGCCTAAGAGTCTCCCCCTGAGTACCTCTTTGTTGCTCAGATGTGGCCCTCTCTCTCTCTAACTGAGCCATCTCGACAGGTGAACTCGCTGCCCTCCCCCCTACATGGGACCTGACTCCCAGGGGTGTAAATCTCCCTGGCAATGCAGGATATGACTCCCAGGGATGAATCTGGACCCAGTATTGTGGAATTGAGAACATCTCCTTGACCAAAAGGGGGATGCAAAATGAAATGAAATAAAGCTTCAGTGGCTGAGAGATTTCAAATGGAGTCGAGAGGTCACTCTGGTGGACATTCTTACGCACTATATAGATAACACCTCTTAGGCTTTAACGTATTGGAATAGCTAGAAGTAAATACCTGAAACTACCAAACTCCAACCCAGCAGTCTGGACTCCTGAAGACAATTATATAATAATGTAGATTACAATGGGTGACAGTGTGATTGTGAAGACCTTGTGGATCACACCCCCTTTATCTAGTGTATGGATGAGTGGAGGAATGGGGATAGAAACTGGAGGACAAATGGGGTGGGATGGGGGGATGATTTGGGTGTTTTTTTTCACTTTTGTTTTTTGTTCTTGTTCTGGTCCTTTCTGATGTGAGGAAAATGTTCAGAGATAGATTGTGGTGATGAATGCATAACTATGTTATCATACTGTGGACAGTGGATTGTATATCATGGATGATTGTATGGTGTGTGAATGTATTTCAATAAAACTGAATTTATTAAAAAAAAAAAAAGTTACCCCCAAACTCAGCAGTTCGAAACAACAGGCATTTATGATTGCACACAGGTTTTTAGGGTGAGGAGTGAGAATTTCTCAGCTGGGGGTAGAGATTGCAGTCATCTGAAGCTGGAGGATCCACCTCCCGGCTTGCTCACGTGGTTGTCCGGAGGCCTCAGCTACTCCTGGGCAGTTGGCCAAGGCTTTGGTTCCCGGCCATGTGGGCCCCCCTCTAGGCCCGCTGCTCATAACTAATAACAGGGAAGCTGGCTTCCCCCAGAGTGAGAGATCAAAAAGAAAGAGAGAAGGGGTGCCCAAGGTCCCTCTTATGACCTAATCTCAAGGAGATATACCATCACCTCTGCTGTGTTCTCTTGGCTACACAGACCAGCCCTGTAGTCACACGAGAGGGTGAACATATTAACAAACACTAAAGGTCAATGAGACAAAGAGAGAAAGAGAGAGAGAGAGGAGTATAAGGATTGGGCAGGAAGAGGGGAAAAACTCATTTGCAGATAAGCAGCATCTAAAACGAATACGAGAGTTGAACAAGGATGTCAGGTGCAAGATCAACACCAAAATTCAGTAATATTCCTTTATGCCAGAAAGCATAAAAAATACTATTCACAAAAAGCAGCAAAACCATAAAATATTTAGAAATAAGCTAAAGAAAACATGCAATACTTTTATAGGGGATATTATAAAATGTTATTAAAGAAAATGAAGGAGGTTTTTCCAACTGCATAAATTCAATGAAATTCCAATAAAAATTCCAAAGTATTAAAAAGAAATGCAGAGGTGTAATAGTACTTGAATAGCTAAGATGACTTTGAAAAAGAGTGAAAAAGGAGGGCCTACTCCACCAGGTATCAAGATATATTTCAAATCCATAGTATATATTTTTAAAGTGTGGGTTTGCCACAGTAACAGACAAATGAGTCAATGGGCCAAAATACAGTCCAGAAATAGACTCATTTCTACATGGGAACTTGGTATTTAATAGTAATCGCTTCCAAAATCTTGCATGGACAGAATACATTATTCAATACCGTTTGGGAATTTGGTTAAATATTTGGAAAAAAAATCATACAACTAGATTTCTACTACCACCATGAAAACAAGCCCCACACCATGTTGATTGACTAGAACTCCATGTAAAATATCCTTAAAATTAAACAGGTAGATCAAGGGATATTGTGCAAGAGGACATTTTCAGTGTGGAAGCTAAAAGCAGTACCATGCATTTACCTCAGCTTATATATACTAGAAAAGTTGAAATTATGAGTCAATATTCTTAGCCAGTTTTCATGCAGAGGCAGATGAACTATTTTTTGAGGACAAATGAATACAATCAAATTAAATTAAAGTGGAGGGTGGAACAAAAACCAGGCTGATAACCAGTTATGCTGTGGGTAAACCCAAAATGTGGACTAATCCCAGGACTGAGAACTATTTCTGATACAAATTTAGGTCAGCTTGCCTCTAGGCAAATGGGGAGCCACAGTCCTACTTGAAGTGTCCATTGCAATTCCACTATGTGCTGCTCACTCACCAGCTTGGCAGGGGCAACTCTGGGGGATTCTGAGTAGGGGTTAGGGGTTGTGTTTTGCTTCTGCATTTGCATTGTGTGTATGTATTGAGGTGGGGTGGGCTGTGGTCTAGTGCCTGGCTACTCCAAGGATGGGCCACTGACCACAACATCAGTCTTGGAGTTTGTTGGAATGCAGACTCTTGCAGCCCACCCCAAAACTGCATTTTAACAAGATCCCCACAAGACCCTACAAGCACTTAAAGCTTGAAGAAAGCTCTGATAAGTTCTGCTGGTGGGAATGTAAAATGGTACAGCTGCTGTGGAGAACGGTTTGGTGGTTCCTCAGGGAGCTAAGTATCAAGTTGCCTTACGACCCCAGCAATCCCACTATTCAGTAAAAACCCAGAAGATCTGAAAGCAGGGATGTGAACAGACATCTGCACAGTGATGTTCAGAGCGACATTATTCACAATTGCCAAAAGATGGAAACAACCCAAGTGTCCATCAACTGATGAGCGGATAAACAAACTGTAGTTTGCTAATGCTGCCAGAATGCAAAACACCAGAAATGGATTGGCTTTTGTAAAGGGGGGTTTATTTGGTTATACAGTTACAGTCTTAAGGCCATAAAGTATACAAGGTAACACATCAGCAATTGGGTACCTTCACTGGAGGATGGCCAATGGTGTCCGGAAAACCTCTGTTAGCTGGGAAGGCATGTGGCTGGCGTCTGCTCCAAAGTTCTGGTTTCAAAATGGCTTTCTCCCAGGATGTTCCTCTCTAGGCTGCAGTTCCTCAAAAATGTTGCTCTCAGTTGCTCTTGGGGCGTTTTTCCTCTCTTGGCTTCTCTGGAGCAAAAGTCTGCTTTCGATGGCTGGCTTCAAACTGTCTCTCAGCTGCAGCTACTCTCTCTCAGCTCCTGGGAGTTCTTCAAAGTGTCCCTCTTGGCTGTAGCTCCTCTTCAAAATGTTGCTCTCAGCTGCACTGAGTTCCCTCTGCCTGTCAGCTCATTTATATGGCTCCACTGATCAAGGCCCACCCTGAATGGGTGGGACCACACCTCCATGGAAATATCTCATCAGAGTTATCACCTACAGTTGGGTGGGGCACATCTCCATGGAAACACTCAAAGAATTACAATCTAATCAACACTGGGAGTGGAGTAGATATGGGGTATGGGATGTTTGGGGTTTATTTTTCATTTTTATTTCTTTTTCTGGAGTAATGAAAATGTTCTAAAATTGATCACGCACAACTATGTAATGACACTGTGAGTCACTGACTATATACTTCAGATGATGTGTATGGTATGTAAATATATCTCAATAAAATTGCATTAAAAAAAAAAGAGAAAGAGAGAGAAACGGGAGTCATGCAGTGAGCAAAGTTAGAATCAGTTCCCTGAATTCTTCTTGGAAAATCTTCGTCCCAGATTCTCCATTTATCTGGAGATACAATTTCATCGCTTATCTGTAAAGACGCTGTTTCAGTTTGCTAAAGCTGCCGGAATGCAATATATCCGAAATGGGTTGGCTTTTACAATGGGGATTTATTAGTTTACTAATTTACATTTCTAAGGTCATGAAAATGTTCCAATTAAGGCATTAACAGGACGATACCTTCTCTGAAGAAAGGCCGATGGCATCCAGGGTTCCTCTGTCACATGGGAAGTCACATGGCCAGGGTCTGCTGATCCTTCTTTCCCAGGTTTTGTTGCTTTCAGGTTCTGGCTCTTTCAGTTTCTATGGGTCCTTGCTTGCTTCTCCCAGGGCTTTTCTCTCCAATCTCTCTGGGTGTTTCTCTCTCTGAACTCTCTCAGCTTTTTTCTTTTATCCTCATAAAGGACTCCAGTAAAGGATTAAGACCCACTTTGAATTGGGTGGGTCTCAACTGAAACAACCTAATTAAAAGGTCATATCCAGGATAGGTCTGCACCCAAGGGAATGGTTTAAAAGAGCATGGCCTTTTCTAGGGCATATAACATTTTAAAACTAGCACAGGCTCTAACATCTTTTTTAACCCAGAGCTCACTTGATCAGCAGTCTCTTATCCAAAACATGCTCCCGACCCAGGAATCATGAAAAAACACCCCAGGCGACCAGCACAGATGCCTTAAGGCCTACAGATCAGGGCTCCTGGGTTTCAAGCGTTGGAGAGATGTCAGCCCCTTACAATCCTAATAAACTGGGTGTTATAGTTCCCTCCCACAAAAGATCAGAAGCAGAAAATTTAAAGCAGGGCAAAGACAAAGAAGTAGAGTGTGGGGTCAGGTTGAGGTTTACAATGAGAACTGATGGTAGAAAAAATATCTTTATATCTTTACCATATTCATGGTTATTTGGTTTTATAAACCTTGTTCACACCTCAAAAACAGTAACTCACGCCTTAGAGACGTGGCTCTCAATCCTGGCTGTGCATTAGAAACACTTGAGAAGTCCTCTTTTTAAAACATCAATGCTTAAGCCCCTCCCACAAGAGATTCCGATGTAATCGGTCTGGGGTGGAGCCCAGGCACAGGTATGTTGTAAAAGCTTCCCGGGTGATTCCAATGGGCAGCCAGGGTTTCCATCCACTGGCTTCATGCGGAAGGACAATTCAGGGGAGGGGCCTGGAGCCCTTGACACCTGAGTAGCTTCTAAGTAGACCCTCTGCAGCTTGCTACAATTGTTGAAGTTGGTTACAATGACCTTAATTGCTGTGATTTTCTATAAAGATGAAAACACTATACTAGCAGTGAATTTGATAGAACAAAAGACAGCCTAGCATTAAATGATGCAGAAACACATCCAATTCCCATGTCATAGAGAAATAAGAGGGCATTGGCAGGATAAGGCAGACAGCCACCATCTCTCCCTCCTGTACCTCCATATAGACTGGCACTTAGTGTGCCCACAAATCACCTGAGGATCTTGTTAAATTGCAGATTGTGACTCGGGAAGTCTGCTGTTTTCACAAGCTCCAGGTGATGCCGAGGTTGCAGGCCAGGAGCCACACTTTGAGTAACGAGGCTGTAGATCATACTGTTCACCATGGAACCCAAACAAGAAGGATGAATTTCACTGGGGCCCTTCATACCCAGGATCACTCTGCTCAAAACTATGGGCTTTCTTGAACTAATGACATGAGTTTGTCCATCTCTTCTCTTCTCTGTTCCTTCCTCCCATTAGGCAATGTCATGGTAGGATCGGGGATTATCCAAGTTAGAAATGGGCCTAGAGCCCATCTAGTTTGGCCCATTCATTACAAAAAAGTGGCCTCAAAGTCCGGATGGCAGAGGAGTTGCCAAGTTCACAAGTGATAATGGCAAAGTCAAAATTGGATCTCATGAAAGCATCAGTTAATGATTCTGTGAAAAAAATGAGCCAAAATAATTGTTTTTTGTTACTTTCTGCAGAAATATCCACTTGATTATACTCAGGGAACTTGCAGACTAATAGAGAGTCTAAGAAAATAAATAAATATAAATATATCATATAAATTATATTATCTAAAAATAAAAATAAAGTCACAAAGGTGCATACAACCTGAATCCTTCTCTGGCTGGCATTAGAGCCCTCAGATGGAGTCGATAACATACTGTGGAGACTCCCCAGTCTCTGGGATCATACAATGACTATTGTTTCCCTCTCATAAATAACCTCAAGGCCTCCAAAAGAGCCATCCATTTAAACTCCTCTGTCACACTTATTTCCCTTTTCATTTTTTGGAACCCCTTCTCAAATGATTTTCTAAGTCCCACACAGGACTGCCATCAATATTAAGAAGCCTGCATGTGAAATTGAAGACACATATTGTCCTTGTAAAGGAGAAAAATTCAGAATCCTATTCCTGAAACATCCAGGGCAGCCTCTCCCCCAGCCACATGGGCCTGATTCTTGCTCTATTATTTGCTCCTTCCTGGCCTCTTAGAAAAGCAGAGTGAGGGCTAATTAGATCCGGTGGTCCCAGTGGCATTCTGTTTCCCAGGACAATTGATGGGGCTGGGTCAGTGTTGCTATCATCTCTGACCTCAAAACTCTGGACTGGGCTGACACTTCCCCAATAGAGCCTATTACCACCATTTTCATCTCACTACAAGTGGCTCTCTGAGTCTGGCATCAAAAATCATCCACGGGGAAATTAGCCTGAAAATCCCAAGGCTGAATTCTGAATATTGCACTGGAAGAGATTTGCTTGGCTCACATCTCCTCCCTCTCACCCCAGTTTTTTGGGGCTTTGTCTTCTGTTTTGTGCTCCTAGTAAATCCAATTACATCTCTGTTACCTTAGACCACCTCGGAACCTCCTTGGAAATCAGGCTGCCTGGATAAGCAGAGAAGCAGACAGGCACCTTTGCTGCCAGAAGATCAAGTGTCAAACTCTTTTTCATTTTCATGACATTTCAAAAGATCACAAATTATTTTCGTAGTACCTAGTCAGAGAGAGAGGAAAGAGCTGGAAAGTAAGGCACCAAACTGATGCCAGTGGTGATGTTTGAACAATGAGACTGGAATTGGGCTTGCATTTGTCTTGTTATACTTTAATTCCTTAATTGCCTTAATAGGCATGTGTAACTACAAAATGAAGTGAAAATGTTTTCCTTATTTGCTGTAATTTTCAGAAAAACGGTTTGCTCATATAACCCACCAACTTTTCAAATCCATTGATCTTGGGGGAAAGAGAGGGATTTGGTTTCTTTTTAAGTGTTCATTTTGAATTATGCTTTCTTCAATGAATTCAAAGCGTATAAAGGCAAAAGCCACGTATCTTCACCACCATGTTTCACAATAGCTATTAGTTGGCCACAGCATCATCAGAGCCCTGGAAATTGTGTGTCTGGGAGAGAAAGGGAGATTCAAGAGTTGCAGTTTTGCAGAGGAAATTGATTCTGACAAGCAAAACCACAGGCTGAAGGTAAGCCCGTGAACCTGGGAAAGCCCAGGCCTGGTGCAGGCTCCCTCTCGGGTGCCCTCTGATCCCAGAAGGTGTGGAAGCGGACACTGGCTCTGGGCCGCCTGGCATCAAAGGCAGCCTGTGAATTCCGCGCAGAGGCCTGGAGCCCCCAATTCTGGGGTGTGGTTTGGACAGACACACGCCCTAGCTGACTCGGACACTGTTGTCCGCGCGCTGAAGAGAAGGCCAGGGACGGCTCCCTCTGTGGCCAAGGTCACACACCGGGGTACTTCTCTGGCAGCGGGGGCCGAAGAAGGGGCGACGATAACCAGTTGAAGGTCTTGAAGAGGCCCCGGGCCTGCTAGGGCCAGATTCTGGGCTCCTGAACGCTACCAGGGTCCTGGGGTACAGGTCAGGCTCGGGCCTCAGAGCCTGCTACGGATCCTCCGGCGGGCGTGGCCCCGCCCCGCCTCTCGCCCCGCCCCTCTCCTCCCCGCGCCCCGCCCAGCCCCGCGCCGCGCCCCGCGCCTCCTCTAGCCCTGCCCCCCGCCTCTAGCCCCGCCCCGCCTCGCCTTGCGCCCCGCCTCTCTCCCTGCCCCACCTCGCCTTGCGCCCTCCTCTCTCCCCGCCCACCTCGCCTTGCGCCCCGCCCCACCCTTCCTTGAGCCCCGCCCCTCCCGCCCCTTTCCCCTTGCCCCATGACCGCCCTCCTCCAGCCTCGCCGCTTGGGGGCGCCCGCTCGCCGGCCGGCTATAAAGGCGTCCGGGCCCCCCTGCATGGAGATGATCAGCTAGTGAACTCAAGAGGCGCCATGGCCATGGCCGAGTGCCCCTCCTTCACGGAGTACACAACCGTGCACCCTGACCGCCTGTGGATCTGGGAAAGGGGCGTCTATGTGGACGAGAACCAGCGCACCTGGGTGCCTGTACTCATTGAGGTAGAGCTGCTTTGGGGCCGGAGTGGGCGGGACAGCAGGAGCATCCCCCTCCCTGGCCCCGATCTGCGGGAGCTGGAGATGCCCCAGGCCATGCAGAGCTCCCCAGGAGCCCCTCCGGTCAGTGGGGTGGGGGCCGCGGCAGGGAGGACCTGAGGAGGCCTGGTTCTCCCTGGGTGCCCGGGCGTCACAGATGAAACCACTTTGAACTGGGCTTTGAAGAATGAGTAGGAGTTCTCCTGGCAAGGAAGGAGGGTGGGAACTGCACAATGGAATAAAGGCCAAACCATGGGAACCTCTTGCCTCGGGAGCGTGTGAATATGCTCTTGAATAAGACGGAACTTTGCTGGGCTTTATCTTGCTAATCTCCAAAATGGGAATAATATATCACTAAAGTAAGTGATTCACACACTTTTGCCAGTTATCGCAATTTCTGGGCTGGGCCTCAGAAATCTGCATTTCAAAAAGGACACCCAATAGCTTATGCAACCAAGTTAGGAAACTGATGCCCTAGAGTATGGGGTATTTCATAACTCCTCGATGCTTTGGAAGAAACAAACTTAGGAAATATAATAGTATAAAAGCAGGTATTGAATAAATGTTGACTTTATTTTATATGTGATGCTTTAAGATGGAACTTTAATTAATATTAACTTTGTAAAAAAAGAAATACAACTCTTTTGCAAATGCCTTTCACAAAAGCCCAGGTTTCCCCAAAGAAACTTAGGTTGAAATGCTGAATGACTTTCCATGTACCAGCCAAAGAATAAAAGTATAAAAGCAAAATTAAAATATATATTAGAACATTTATGTAATACAATAGTAAATAGCAAAAGAGTATTGAGTGTTGACTGTGTCCCCATTTTATAGATGAGGAAAACTGAGGCATAAAATGTAAACTTGTCCAAGGTAGTACTGCTAAAAGGTCATGGGGTTGCGATTCCTGCCTCTTAACCATGTCTAAATCTTGAATGTTTATTGACATTAAGATTTTTTAAATATCCATGCGTACACACAAACACACACACTCTCTTTTTAAAAATCAGGTAAAATATTGATTTTTTTTAAGTCTAGTTTTTGAAGAAAATTTGGGTGACTGTCTTTGTTTATCTTGGTTGAGAAAGATCTTCAATGTGACATGAAATCCAAAGACCAAACAGAGTTTTCCACATAATCATTATGCACTCTACACAGAAAATAACTCACTAGCAAATTTGAGTTATTTTGATGAAAGGACTGGACCAGTATTCTTAATATGTAAAGATAAACTTAAATCAACAAGAAAAAAAATGAATAGAAACTAAAAATGATTAAAGGATATAGAAGACTGTAAACATAAACACATCAAGAATGGTTGCAGTGTGAGCTGAATAATTTTTTTCACAGTGAACTCTCTGAAATTTTAAAAAGCTATTTCTCCTTTGGAAAAAAATATTTGTTGAGAAAATGGGAGAGCCTAGCATACATGCCAGTCAGGATTCGAGGCTCTGGGGATATGCAGTGAATGTGATAAAATCTCCACTACTTGTGAAGCTGACATGGACAACCAGATAACTCTTATACCGGTGGTAAGTTCTGCAGGAGAACTAAAACGGGAAAGAGGGGTCTCAACGAGTGGTAAGGGGTCTTCAGGCAAGATCTCTTTGAGGGTCTTAATTTACATTGGCTTGATATACTTTTGCCCATCATTTTATTTGTAACTTTTCTGAGTGTCTTTATTTTAGGCATGTCTTTTATGTATGTCACAGAGGTGGATTTTGCTGAATGTTTTCTTTTAATTGGTGAATTAACCTCATGCTCTGTTATTGATCTACCTGATAGGCCAGGTCTCAGTTCTATCTTATTGTTGTTTGTATATAAAGACAAATATAACATAAATTTTGGCTCTGTGTAGATCTGGGGGAGAATGTTCCAGGCAGAGAACAGCAGGTACAAGGGATTGCTGAGTGCAGACATGAATGTGGCATGTCCCAGAAATGGCAAAGGGTCAGAGTGACTGGAGCAGAGGGGAGGGGGTGGAACAGAGCAGTAGAGAGGAGGGCCTGACTCTGTGGGCTTCCACGGGCCATGGTAAAGATCTGGATTTATTGTGCCTGTGATGAGATGTGTGGGGTCTCGAGAAGGGCACTGGCTTGATTTTTAGATGCTCATCCTGGCAGGTTTGCAGAGAACCAACGTGGTGCCCAAGACCAGCAAGGTGGCAAAAAATTAGGGAGACAATTGCAATAGTTCAGGCAAGGGACGTTGGTAGAGGAATGGTGGTGAAAAGGGATCTGTCACCAGATTTGGGGACCAGGGATACCTTGATTAAAGGAGGAAATGTGACAAAAATAAAGAGCAATGCAAGAAAATCCTCTGCCGGCTGAAATGGGCACCAGGGCCCCACAGTGTGCCCTGGCAAATAGGAGTTTGTCAGGGAAAAAAAAAAAAAAAAAGTAGTGTGCCTTTCATGGCCTTCTCTGACACATGGGAGTGCTTGTCGTCCTGGCCATCTAGAGTCCCTAAGAGGAGCGGGCACGGCATTAGGGACTGAGCTGCTGGGGACAGTGAACACTGGCATCTCAGACCTGGATGCCCACCGGGATGGGTGGGCGGCAGGAAGGACTCTGGTTTTTGTGCCTGGAGGAGCCCTGGCAAAGCTGTGCGCTGGTCTCACCTTCTCTCTTCAGATGCACAACCACCTCCAAGTACTCATGCGTCAGGAAAATGTCCCCTTGGGGGAGGCTGTGCGCCCCAGTCAGCTGCCTCCATCTCTACTGCCTTTGATGTGGCAGCTCTACCCTGGAGGAAGGTACCGGAGCTCAGATTCCAATTTCTGGCGCATAGTGTACCATATCGAGGCAAGTGTGGGTTGCTCTCCAGGGGCTGATTGGGCAGTCCTGGGTGGCCCTGCTGCCCCTTTCTACCTCCCCCGTATCTGGCATCAGTTCCCTCTGCCCATCATTGAAAGCTTCAGAAAAAAAATCTCCAGTTGTAAATATTTTCCTTAGTGATTGGATTAGAGAGCAGTTGGTGCCGAATGGCCAGGCTATCTTCAGAGGTCTCTAACAGAAGTCCCTGGCCTCAGGAAGGCCTCTCTGGTGGGCAGTCAGAGACCGAAGGTGGTAAGGAGGAGGGAGAGTCTCCTGAGGGCCCCTGGAATCCCCCACGTAGGTTCCCGTCTGCTCCCTGCTTCCCCCAGCTGCTCCAGGCCAGCAGAAGGCCCAGGGGCTGAGACTGGAAGGAGAATACCTGGAGCAGGGGGTTGGCGTCTCTGGTCTCCACTGCCCACTCTCTCCATCACAGTTCACCGGCATTGAAGACATGCTCCTTGAGCAGCTGCCAGACCCGGAATGACAGTGACAGTGATGTGGTGAGCACTGTGGGGCCCAACACCTCTGAGTCCACAGTCGCCAGATCAGAAAGGACCATCCCTTTTTTCCACGAAGGCTGTGCTGACCCGTCCCTGCTGCCCTCCGGGACCCCCAGGGTCATCCATGCTCCCTCCTTTACCACCTTGGAGATTTTAGGCAGCTCCTTAGTGATAGCTGCACGTCTTGGTCCAGCAGCGAGCCCTTGCATTTACAGTTAATCGCTTTATTAAATATCGGCCATTGCTTCATCAGTTGAGATACGAGATTATTTTATTTACTAGCTTACAAAAGTGCATCTTAAGGAAGTACAATGACTTGTCCGAGATCGTGGAAGCCGGTTTCAGATCCAGGCCTTCTGACCCTCAGCCCTTCATGCCGTTCAGCTTGCCCTGGCCCGGGCAGCTCCGCCCCCACCCTTTGCCCCGCCCAGTCCTTCCCTTCGCCTTTGACTGTCTCTTCTCTTGTCCTTTCCCAGACCCTGCAGTTCCTGCCTCCACTTGATCTCTGGGCCCCCAGTCCTGCTGGCCTTCAGCAGGATGTCCGTGCTTCTGTCCACCTTCACTTAGTAGCCCTGTGTGTCCTCCTCTGCCATGTATGGGGTCCAGCTGCTGGCCCTGCCTGTGGCCCATTCTCCTCTCTCAGCACTGCCAGCCTGCCTGGCCCATTGGCACCGGGCCTCCCCTGGGGTGGCATAGCTTTCTCCAGGTGCCCCAGCTAGCCCGGTGCTCCTTCTGTCCCTCACAGCAACTAGTGTCGTGTGCTGCACTCCCAGGGACTGCTTCCCATTCAGTGCCCCCAGCTCCATGGACCTCTGACTGCAAAGGGATGGGGGCCATTCCCTGGAGCCCAGGCCAGGCCTCTGACACCAAGTGCCTGCCAAAACCCCACCTGCCAGGCAGGTCTGGGTGCAGTCAAGGGGAGGCCTGAGAGGAGCCCAGGTCTGTGCTCAGGACCCAAAAGCCCACCGGTCAGCAGCCCACAAGCTGTGCATAGCAAGGACCCAGGCAAGCCAGCACTTTGGACAGGACTCTCAGGTCACTCACCTGGAGAAGGGATGGAGGTTGGATTTCCCGCTTGTACAGGTGCCCACACACCTGGGTGTTATGAGGTTGCATGCAGAGTGAACACTTTGTAATGTTAATTGATTAAATAGAAGACATTTCTTCTCACTTTGTGCTGGATCACTGTCTATGCTTGACCGAGATTCTAGTGGAGAGAAGTAGAACCTTCAGGCACCAAGTACGAGAACATTTGAAAGGGAAAGAATACTCGTGAATTTTGTGCATTTCTTTTACTTGGGTGATAAGGCTGGAGCTGTTTTGGGGGGGTTGGGGTTGGGAGATAAGCCAACTCTCAGCACCCCAGTGTGCCTTGGAGACATAATTTGAGAGCCATTAGAGTAAGTGACCTCAAAAAGTCTTTGTCAGGTCCCCCTGAGTCTGGCCCTGCCCTCCTCACCCACCTGTTTCCCCATGATGCCCTCTGCCCTAGCAGCTCTGTCTCCTTCACCTGCCACCAACCAAGCTCCGTCCTTGCAGGGGGAATTCCTTCCCCTCCCCTCCTCCCTGAAACAGTCCCAGGCCACCCAGGCTCCAACCAGGCTCCCCCTCCCTCTCCCAGGACCTCCAGGCTCAGCACAGTCCACACTTTCTGTGCCTTTCAGGAAAAGGAATCCATTCTGTGTGGAATCCTGCTCCTCCCCACTTATATGTTACTTTAGTCTACAGCTTCCTCATATTTAAATGGGGGCAATGACACCTTTCTCTTATAGGGCTGTCCTGACAATTCATGGGACAATTTAAGTAAAGTGGTTTAAGTGCCAAATAAGAGAATTGCCTAAGAAAAATACTACTCTCATTTCACATTCTCTGATCCCATTCTTACCTGTAAATAGACAGGTAAGAAGCACCAGACACCAAAGGTGACAGGGTTTGTGTCCCTTGCATTTAAACCGTGTTGCCTGGCCACAGTGCTTGGTAATGTAGAGTGTGGTCTGTAGTAGCTACTACCAGGTGGGCACATCTCAGTGGGGGGAGAGAGTCAGAATGTCAGAGTCAGAATGTCAGATCAGAATGTTAGAACATTAGAGAACAGCCAGTTGCCTTGTTTCAGGAATAAGTACACTGAGGACCAGGAAGAGGAAAATTCTTGTGCAAGATTCTTTTATCTACTGAGCATCTCACCCCCACCGTGAACTGTGCCGACTCCACAGAGAGAGCCGTGAGCAAAGCAAAGGCCCTGCTATTCTGCAGCTTTCGTTCTGGAAAAAGCTAAGAAACTTGGAGCCTACAAACTCCTGTGAAGAAAGCAGAACAGGGTAACACGGTAGCAAGTTAGGTCAGGGGGTCAAGGAATTCCTACCTGTGGAAGGTGCATTGAGATGGGAACTTGAAGATGAGAGGGAGCTAGACTTTCAAATCAGGAGAGGAGGGTCCCAAGGAGAGAGATGGCAAGTGCTGTCCAGACTCTCTTGAAATTAAAAACATGCAAAAGGATCTCTTATTGCTAAGAGAAGTGCTAGTTTATAAGAATAAGTGGTCTAATAAATTAACTATAAATGCATTAACTATAAATGCAATGCAGAATCTCTGTTTTTCACAACAAGAGTGACTTCTAGCATGTTGGCTAGAACAGCTGGGTGTACAGTGGTGCTATTTCTTGAGACAGAGGAGGTACAAATTGGGATAGGGAAAAAAATCAAGAGTAAAGTTTTAGCTCTGTGAAGTTTGAGATGCCAGTTATACCTCTATTTGGAAATGTTGATAGACTGTTGATTGACTTGGATCTGGAACTCAGGGGAGAGCTCAGAACTGAAAAAAATAAATTCAGAAGTCACTAAAATATGGACGATAATTAAATCCAGAGGCCTGAATGAGGTAACTTGTGGAGAGATAGTGGTGTCTTCGAAACAAGAGAAGAATATGGCTTAAGGAGGAGGTTGTGGTCATGCTGTTGAATAAAGACAGACAAGAAATATGGCGACAAGCGGCATTATTGACGATTGCCAAGAGATGGAAGCAACCCAAGTGTCCATCAGATGATGATTGGATAAATAAAATGTGGTATATACACACAATGGAATATTATCCAACCATAAAAAGGAATGAAGCCCTGATATATGCGACAACATGGATGAACCTTAAGACATCATATTGAGTGAAATAAGCCAGACACAAAATGACAAATATTGTATGCTCTCACTGATATGAAATAATAAGAATAAGCAAATTCATAGAGTGAGAAAATAAATATAGGTTACCAGGGGCCGGGGTGGGGGTAGGAAATGGGGAGTTAAGGCTTAAATTGTACAGAGTTTCTATTTGGATTAATGGAAACGTTTTGGTAATGGATGGTGATGATGGTAGCCCAACATTGTGACTGTAATTAACAGCACTGAATTATATATTTGAATGTGGTTAAGAGGGGAAATTCTATGTTGTATATATGTTACTAGAATAAATTTTTTTAAAAACCCCATAGGACTGTGCAACACAAAGAGTGAACCCTAATGTAAACCATGGACTATAGTTAATAGTACAATTATAAACAAGTTTTTTCATCATTTGTAACAAATGTGCCACACTAATGCAAGGTGTTAATAATAGGGTGGAATACAGGAACTCTGTATTTTATGCATGATTTTTCTGTAAACCTACAACTTATTTAATAAAAAATTTAAAAAATTAGTTTGAAAAAAAGAAAAGTGGCCATTGGATTTGGCCACATAGAGACTGACAGTGACCTTTTCAGGAAGTTTCAATGCTGTGAATAGGGACATAGCCTTACTGGGGTGTGTGTAGGAGAGAACGGGTGGTGAGCATAGACAATGCTTGTCCTGAGCTTTGACCCAAAGGGACTTGGAGAAATAAGGTATTGAGAGTATTTTAAGTAGGAGATAATAGAACCTGAAGGAACGGATCAGTAGAAAGGGACAAACTGATGAGGCAGAACAGAGGGTATAATCAGGGAAACAAAGCTCTTGGGAAAACTACAAGTGATGAACCAGGGGCACAAATGATATGTTAACCTCTGATGGGAACAGCCACTTCTTCTATAGGAAAAATGAGGAAGTTTGAGAATTTGTAGACAAGCATATAGATTTGGTGGTGGACAATGAGGGACTTTATGCCTGCCTCCTTTTGTGTACTCTGTGAAAGTCACAGTGAGGTCATCCAGGAGAATGACGCTAGAGAAGGAGATGTTGAGGGTTTGAGGAGAGAGAGAAGGAGTGGAATCATGTCTGTAATGTAGGAAAATAAAGTCATAGGGAAATGTAGGAGTAATGAAGAGAGTCTTTGAGCTGCTCGGGTGCAGGCACAGTGGTAGATGGTTGAGTTTAATCAGATTCGGGACTTTGCCAGAAGATTCTGATGAAGAGAGAGGAGTGAAGGCAAGTAAGGATGTTTGCAAATGAATGCAATGATAGCTATGGAATCTAGGCTGGGTGAGAAGGAACACGTGGTCCCTGGTGGCATGGATTAAAGGTCTCAGGGTAGTCAAAGTATTTCTTGAATGGACACTCCGGGATAACTGAACTGGAAAGATAGGAGTTAGTCATCGAGAGGGAGTCTTAAAATCTAGACTTCAGAGGGGCAGGCTGTAGCGATGAGGCAGTTAAAGGTATGGCCATGGGAGGCATGGCTGCGGTGCAGTTGAAGATGAAGAGGTTACTGAGTGAGAGCCTGGGATGTTGGGAGGACCATTCATGAGGTAGTGAAATCAAATCACCAAGAATCATGGCAGGAGTGAGTTGGAGCTGACGGCAGGGATCTTGACGCTGAGGTCAGCAGTGAATGAGGGGATGCCAGGAGACTGGGAGGTGACAACTGCAGGAAGCAGTAGGAGGTGGTAACACCTAATGGCAGAGCTTCAAAGAATTTGGGTGTCGGACTCCCCATCTTTAATTCACTAGAAGTCATAGAGGAAAGAAAGAAGAAAAAGGTTAAGAGAAAGTACACAGATGGAATAGGGTGTATTTCCAGGGTAATAGCACCCATTCAATGAAGTCTTTTGAGTCTGTTAAGGATAATTGAGGTTCTTTGTTCTTTAAAAAAGAATAATAACTTTCTAGGGGATATTTCCAAACACACATGCATTAAAACACACACACACCAAAGAAACTAATGCACATCAAACAAACACATTCTCTCTGCTTTTGTTTAATAAAACCCCATGTGCCCTTTACCCAGCTTCAGGAATTATCGACATTATGCTGACCTTGTTTCACTTTTTTCCCAAAATTTATTTGTTTTGTTTTGCTTTGTTTTTTGGCTTTAAGACTTTGTATTCCTGATAGTCACAATACCATTATCACACCTAACAAAATTCACAAATTCCTTAATATCATCTAATACCCAGCCTGTTTTCAAATTTCCCCAATTACCTCAAATGTCTTTGTATAGTTGGTTTACATCAAGACCTAGACAAGGTCCGCAGTCTGCAGATGGCTGATAAGTCTCGAGTCTATCTTACTCTAGGACAGCACCCTCTTCCTGCTTAAAAACAAACAAGGTAATTTGTCCCATAGACTTTCTGGATTTGGCTGATAGCCTCCCAGAATATCCTTTAACCGTGTTTCCCAGATTCAGGTTGAATTCTTTTGGAAACAATACTCCAGCAGGTGGAGCCATCTACTGCCAATTACATCAGATCAGAGGAACATAATGTCTGGTTACCCCAATTTTAGGGGTAAGATTAATCCATGAGTTCAAGTGTCGATCTATCAATCCATAATGAAGTTCCCCAGAAACCCTTCACCTAATGGTTTTTACATCTTTATGATGTGCAGTTGTCCAAATCTACTTTTGTGTCTTTCGTCATAAAGGTTCTGTGTATTTCTTGTTGAATCTATTCCCAGTCATTTTATTTATTTATTTGCTATTGTAATAGTGCCGTCCCTTTGATAATATCTTTTAGCAGGATATTGCCTATAGGTTGGGGTGTAAGCTTATATATATAAAATAGCTGTTGTTTCTGTCAATTTTATGTTCTGCGATACTACTAAATTATCTTCTGATTTATAGTTTTTTCATTGACTCTTTGTGTATTCCAGACAAATAATGACAATGTCTGCAAATAGAGATGTTTTTTTACCCCTTCCTTTCTAATTCTTATGATTATGATTCCTTTCTCTTGTCTAATGCCTCGAATGTCACGATAAGTAGTGGAGATAGCAGGCATTCTTTCCTATTCTTACCTTATAAGGAAACCTCTAGAGTTTCCCCATTAAGAAAATGCTAGCGTTGGGTCTTAAATGTATATATTTTATCACATTAAGGAAGTATCTTACAATTCCTGTTTTAGTAGTTTTAACTTGAATGGGTGTTGAATTTTGTTAAATGCCTTTTTGACATCTGAGATGATTATATAGTATTTTTCTTAAACTCTATTAACATTACATCAATGTTAGGTTGTTGATTCTTTCTTGCATTCCTAGAATAAGCTGTGATGCTAGTGTGTTAATGTTTTGTTGGATATGTTTGCTAATATTTTATTTAAGAATTTTGCATTGTGAGTAAAAGTGGTTTAGTATTTTCTTTTCCTATTTTTTCCCAATCTTTTGGACAAAAAGTTATACTCAATTTATAAAAAGGGTTTGGATGCTTTATTTTATTTTACCCTGGAGTAAAGTACCACTAAGGATTATGGTAGGGATTTTGGGGGTGGGGGGTGGGGATGGGTTGTGTTTTCTGTTTCTTGTTTTTCGTTTTTTTTTTTTAAGTTTGAAAGAGAATTCCTTTATGAAGTCTGGTACCTTTTGGGGGAAACCTTTTACAATTTCTATTTCTTTTAAGGAAATTGGTCTATTTAGACTTTCTACCTCTTCTGGGGTCAATTTTGTTTAAGTAAAATTTCCTTAAAAAGTATCCATTTAATCTACATTTAATATTTTATTTTCCTAGAGTTATTCAAAATAGCCTCATGACTTTTAATATTTTTCCTGTTTGGGTGATTATTGTGTTTTTGTGCTTTCTCCTTTTAATCAATATTAGGTTTGTCTTTTTTCCCCACAAAGAACCAGCTTTAATGTTCATTTATTCTATTTCTTTTTTTTTTTCTATTTTCTATCTCATCAATGTCCATTTTTATCTTTAATTCTTTGCTTGTGTTTTCTTTTGATTTCCTTTGTCTTTTTTCTAGCAGTTTCAATTCAATGTTTATTTTCTTTTTAAATTTGTATATAGATATTTTAATAATAGTTTTACTGAGATATAATTCAGCTACCATACAATTCATGAATTTAAAGTTCACAATTTAATGGCTTTGAGTATATTCACAGAGTTGTGCAACCACCACAATCAATTTTAGAACATTTTCATCACCCAAAAGAAACTTATTTTTTAATTGAGCTTGTTTTTTTGTTGTTGGTTGGAGGATTTCTTTATATATTCTGGATATGAAACCCTTATCAAATTTATATGGCTTCTACATATTTTCTCCCACTCTGTAGGTTATCTTTTTGCTTTCTTGATAATGCCCTTTGAATTTTGATGAAGTCCAATTATCTTTATTTGTTGTTGTTATTGTTGCTTGTGCTTCTTGTGTGAAATCTAAGAATCCATTACTAATACAAGGTCTTTTGTTTTCTTCTAAGAGTTATATAGTATTAGCTTTTATATTTAAGTTGTTGATCCATTTTGAATTAATTTTTGTATATGGTGAGAGTTTGGAGTCTAAATTCATTTTTCTGCATGTGGATTTCCAGTTGTACCTATACAACTTGCTGAAGAGACTATTCTTTCCCCACTGAATGGACTTGGTGCCCTTGTTGAAAATTAACTGGCCTTATATGTGTGGATTTATTTCTGGACTCCCAGTTCTATTCCTTTGGTCTATATGTCTTATTATACCAGTACCACACTCTTTTAATTACTGTAGCTTTGTAGAAAGTTTTGAAATCAGGAATGTGAGTCCTCCAGCTTTGTTCTTCTTTTTCAAGATGGTTTTGGCTATTTGGGGCCCCCTGCAATTCCATATGAATTTTAGGATCAGCACTTCCATTTCTCCAAAAAGGGAAGCTGAAATTTTGATAGGGATTGCATTGAATTTATGGATCTTAATAGCATTATCTTTCTATCCATTAACATGGGATGTCTTTCTATTTACTTAGATCTTCTTTAATTTCTTTCAGAAGAGTTTTGTAGTTTTCCATGTACAAGTTGTCTTTCATATCCTTGGTTAAATTTACTCCTAGGTATTTTATTCTTTTAGATACTATTGTAAATGTAATTTTTTTTTTTTTATTTCATTTTCAGGTTGTTCATTACTAGTGTCTGGAAAACCTACTGATTTTTCTTGTTTATCTTGTAGCCTGCAACTTATCTAAATTCATTTATTAGTTCCAGTAGCTTTCTTTTGAATTCTTTGGGATTTTCTATATGTAGGATAATTTCATCTACAAATAGGGATAGTTTTACTTCTTCCTTTAAAAATTTCCTTTTATTTCTTTTTCTTGTGGATTGCTTGGGTTAGAAATGCCAGCACAATGTTGAATAATGGTGGTGACAGTGGATGTCCTTGTCTTTTTCCTGATCTTAGGGGGAAAGGCAATTTAATATCTTTGACTAGCTATTCCAATATATGAGCTTTCTCAGGGCTGGTTTCTGTCAATTTTTTTTTTTTCCTATGAATGGGCCATACTTTCCTGTTTCTTTGGGTGTTTTGTAATTTTTTGTTGAGAACTGGACATTCTGAGGACTATGCTGCAACCCTAGAAATCTAATTCTCCCACTCCTTTTGGATTGATAGGTTTTTTTCCTTTGTTAAGGCTGCAGTCATCAATTTGTGACTTTTACAAATTATGTTTGCTCCCCAGTAGGGAATGAAGAGAGAAAAAAGAAAAAAGAGAGAGAAAGAGGTACTGTCTTTTTAAGATAACTCGGCTGCTTTTGCCTGAGGAGGGTTGAAACAATGGCTGCCCTCAGTTGCCAACCCCCAGGAATCTGAAGTAGCTTATCAAACGCAGTAATCAGCATTGCAGCACAACCATCCCCACCAACTTTGGCTGATTAGGTGCTTATAGCCCACCCTGGCACCAGGCAGCTACACCAGGAACCCAGACTGCAGTCCCCACGGCTGCCCGTCCTGTGGTTGGGGGATGGAGGAGGGTGGTAGCAGCCACACAGCAGGTGAAATTCACCAGTAAATTAACGGATAATTTACAGCAGTTTACCAGCCTCTTCCTCGGAAGCTGCAAGTGTTCCACTAGACTCCAGAGTTCCAAAATAGTTGATTCAGACAGTTCCTATAAATTCAATAGCTGTTTTGGTGGAATCCTGATTCTTAGAGCTTCCTACTCTGCCATCTACCAAAAATCCTAACCCAGTGAATTTTTCTCTTGATCACTTCTTGAGCTATATGCCGTAGACTCTGATGTCATTTTCACCATCATTATTTCCAAGAAAGTCTTCATTTCATTTTTTATATTTCCCTTTAGACCCATAAATTGTTTAAGAGAATATTTTTAAATTTGCAGGTAGAAGAGCCTTTTTGTTTTCTGATTTTTGTTATTTATCTCTAGCTTTATTACGTTGGGATCCAAATGCTATTTTTTGTTTTTTTTTTTTTAACTGATTGACATTTTCTATGTAGCTTACTATGCTCATTTTTCATGAATGATCTATTTGCATTTGAGAAGAAGTGTCTTTTTATCCCCTTAACTAGGTTCAGAGATAGATATAAATGTAAGTGCTCTGATAATATTGTTTTGGCTTTCTACATTTTCAATCATAATTTTTTGTCCATTTGATCTATCTTGGTCTGAAACAAGTACATCTATTGTTAATATATTCTCATCCTTCTCCTTTTATTTCTGGTAGTTTGTTTCATAAAGTTGTTGCTATATTATTGGCTGTGTAAATGTTGACTATTGTATCTTGTGAATTGTAGTCTTTAGCATTATGAAGTATCCTTCTCATCTCTCTTAATATTTTCTGGCTATATTTCTACCTTTTCAGATATCCATGTCATCTATATGAACTATCTGTGTGAACTGTGTGTGTGTGTGTTTGTGTAATTTGCATTTGCTTATAATATTTTTGTCCATCATTTGATTTTTAACTTTTCTGAATCTCTGTGTTTAAGGCCTGTATCTTATGTATACTGTAAAGTTGGATTTTTGCTGAATTTTTTCCTTTAAATGGGGAATTAAACCCATTTTTCATTTATTGATATAACCGATATGCTAGGTCTCAGTTCTGTTGAGCAACATATATTGCTTTGTGTTATATTTGTCTTTTTATACATAAAAATTTTCCTCTATGGGGTCTGTTTTCTGTTTGTTTTTTTTGAGGGGGGAATGTTTCTTTTGGCATTTCATTTTTGTTTCGCTGGTTACCTTTACACTAATCTCTTAAGAAAATATCCTTCATCTTTTTTTTTTTTTTAATGCTGCCTCTTTTAGCATTGTCTAAAGAAATGTTCTTTACCTGCATTGTCCAGGGTGGTACCCAGTAGCTACATGTAGCCCTTGAGCACTTGAAATGTGGCTAGTGTGATTGAGGAACTGAATTTTAAAATTTGTTTAATGCTAATTAACTTGAATTTAAATAGCCACATGCGACTAGTGGCTAATATGTTGGATGATGCAGGTCTTTTGGCTCCCAACTATGAACAATATTGAGATTAGTAACCATTTCTCCCTCCCCTTTCCCCAAACCTCTAAAGTGTTATCTTTTTAGTGACAAATAATACCTGTAAGGCAATCAGAAAGCTTACTTTCTGTATGCTCTCTCTCTCTCTCCCCATTTTTGATAACTGAACTATATATCTTCATTATCAGAGCATATAACAGTTACATAGTATTTTTCACCATTTTGCCCCTTAGTTTAAGTTTTAATTTACTCTTAGTTTTATAGTTAAATATAGTCTAACATTCATTGTCTAGTAGATTGCTCAAGAAAGGCACACAGAAGCATTATCCCCTGACTCCTTCCTTAATGTTCATCACAGTTTGTCTGAAGTTCATTTTGGCTGGATATAAAAGCATTTAAGCTTTTATTAAGCTTTATCAAGCTACTCTTGACAAAGTCTGATTCTTAGAAATGACTTTGTCATTTTACCTGATGCTGAAAGAATATCTGTTCTATAAAGTCCAATAATTCTAATAGACCATATCTTGGCATTATGAAGTAGCTTCCTTGTCACTCTTAATATTTCCTGGCTATGTGCCTGTTCTTGATCAGATTTCCTAGGTACATCATGTCCCCTTTCAATATGTAAGTTCAAGTAATTTTTGTTTTCAGGAAATTTTCTTTGATAGTTTCTGGTGTTCTACTTTGTCTTACTATCTTACTTTTTTTGGGGGGGCAGAGGGCTTTTATTATGCATATGTTGGATCTTCTTTAGCTATCTTCTATATCCATGACTTTCTGCTGAATCCATTTGCTCTTTTTCTTCTATAATATTTTTTTCATTTTTCTACTTTCTAGCCTTTATTTTTCTTTTGTTACCTTAGTTGCTTTCCTGGATTTTGTGAGGGAATTTGGAGAGGTTCAAAGACTATGTCACTACCACCCCTTTGCCCTGCCTTTTATTGTGTTTCAAAGTTACTTTGTAGTGTCATTATATTTTGCTTACAAAACAATTTTTTATTACAAAGGGGAAATGCCTTTAAAAATATATTAATTCTAAAAGATTCTGCCCCATCTTTTTATACCAAATGAGTTAGCTAGAACTAGTCCAGTGAAGTCAGTGACTGAAGCCTCTCAGTGTTGGTGAGTGAACCTTCTATTGAAAACACAATTTACAAATTTAAGTGACCAATTCTCCAAGAAAATGTACTCACACATACTTTATATAATGACCATTCACAGTTTTGAGGTGAAATATCAACAGCTTTTGAAGCTACTAAAGCCAACATTTCAATAAAATAGGAGAACTCTTTGTACTTCTCAGTAATCAAATTTAGAAATTCATCTTGGGAACCTGGCCCAGATGATGTGGGATTTAAGATTCAGATTCCACCAATGATCTGGGCCCATGGACTGAGAATGATAAAAGGGCTGAAATCTAGGGGACTTGGCTTGTGCTGCTCATCAGCCCACTGACTAACGGCACCAAAAAGCCATGTCTATTCACTGCCTTTGCCCTTATTCATTGGATTGTACTGGGTTAAGCATCTATTGTCTCATTTCTGCTGATCCCATAACACTTAAAGATCACAGGTAACTATAAAAACCTTCATTTTGGAAGGGACACAGAAATAGTTAGCAGACTTTGTATAAGAATAACAGATGCTGACCATAATTTGATAACCTCATCTGATTAATTGTAAAATCCCCCATACTTGGTGTTCTGGTTTGCTAAAGCTGCCAAAATGTAATATACCAGAAATGGATTGGCTTTTACAATGGGGGGTTATTAGTTCACAAATTTACAGTTCAAGGGCTATGAAAATGTCCCAGTTAAGGCATCAACAAGAGGATACCTTCACTGAAGAAAGGCTGATGGTATTTGGAACACCTGTGACAGCTGGGTAGGCATGTGGCTGGTGTCTACTGGTCCTTTGTTCCCGGGTTGCATTGCTTTTAGCCTCTGATTCCAGTAGCTTTCTCTTTAAGCATTTGTGGGTTCTCATGTAGCTTCTCCAGGAAAAATGCTGGACTTCATCTCTTAGATTAGCATCTCCAAACATCCTTCTGTCTGCATCTCCATGCTTCTGGGTCTTTGTTGGCTCTGAGCTCTCTCTCTCTCCCTGAGCTCTCTTAAGGACTCCAGTAAACTAATTAAGACCCACCTTGAATAAGCAGGGTTACATCTCTATGCAAATAATCTAATCAAAAGGATCCACCCACAATAAGTCTGCCCCCACAAGATTGGGTTAAAAGAGCATTGCTTCTCTGGGGTTTGTAACAGTTTCAAACCAGCACACTTGCTATGATTTATGTCTGCTGGGGCGCTTGATGCTTTTAGACTAATCTAATTTAGCTTGACCTCTCACTCCATGACACCCTTCCCAATTTCTTCAGGGATTTAGTGAGGTTTCACACTCTTGCCATTTCCCTTTACTGTACACTCCGGCACCTATGATTTAGTTTGGTTTATGGATTATCTCCCATGCATTCTGTTCTTGTGCCATACACATCACCCAAGCCCACACTGGGCACCACTCTGATTTCTCCCTCCTCCACAAGGTTGCAGATGATGAACTTTGGGGGCTTATTTAGAGGAAGTTTGAGGGACTAAGGAGGGTTGCAGGTTCACATTCAGATGACAGCTGAGAGGAGGATATTACACTCTTCTTTAGCAATTGTTTCAGCATCACCTTTATGAAGTCCTACCACCAGCATCCCTCCCTCACTGACCTTTCACACTGCTAATCCTTGAAATTCTAACATTTGTACTTTATTATGCAGAAAATTTAATTCTCTTTGGGAGCTAGCTCTTCACAATTAAATGCCACATCAGTGTGTTTTGCTAAACAAAAGACTGACTTTTCCAAAGAGAAGTCATGTCTCCCTATGGTCACGGGTTTTCAGGGTTTTCTCTTTCTGTCTCCTACCTCCTGGTATACCTGTTTATTGAATGCTTAAGGTAAGAAGGAAGGAAAGAAGGGACAGAGTTTTGTGTGAATGGGAGCCATCTGGGAATACTTTCTGGAGAGCAGGAACAACTCAGGAGGGAATTCCTTGGGTGTTCCAGGTGTGGGAAAGAGCCAGGGAAGGAGACTGAGTCTGCTAGGACTGAGAGCAAGCCTGCTTGGTTAAGACAGGCTTGCAATTTCCTAAATAATCCTAAATGGGTAGGGATCGTTTGGTGAATTTGAATTTTTGTGGTAGAGAGACTATGTAACGGAAAATAAAAACCAGGATCTATTGAGCCTGTATTGTTTCCAAGCAACATTTTAAGAACCTATCCCCAAGGGTACTATTTGATGATGCTTCTTCTTACATATGAGGAAACCTGAGGCTTACAGAGATTACGTACATTGCTCAAAGTTGCACACTAGGAAGTGACAGACATGGATTCCAGCCTGGCTCCAGAATCTGTGCTCTTAGTCACTGTGATTCATTGTACATATTTTGGAAACATAATACATTTGGATGGAATTCCATCTTGACCATTTACTCACCACTACTGGGAAGGTGCTTCGCCTTCTGGAACCTCCTTTTCCTTACCCAAAATAAAATGGGTACATTAAAATCTACCTTATGTTCCTCAGAAAGTTAAGTAAAGAATATGACTCTCTAATCCCACTTCTAGGTATATACCCAAAAGAATTGAAAGCAGGGACTCGAACAGATATTTGTACACCAATGTTCCTAGCAGCGTTATTCACAGTTGCCAAAAGATGGAAGTGACCCAGTGTCCATTAATTGATGAATGGATAAACAACTGTGGTACATACATGCCATGGAATATTATTGAGCCATAAAAAAGGAACAGTGTTCCAATACATGCAACAGCATAGATGAACCTTGAAGACATCATGCTGAGTGAAATAAACCAGACACAAAAGGACAAATATTACATGATCTCACTAATATATAATAAGAATAAGCAAATTCATAGAATCAGAAACTAGAATATGGGTTACCAGGGGCCTGGCTTTAACTGTACTGAGTTTCTAATTGTGTTAAAGGAAAAGTTTTGGTAATGGGCAGTGGTGATGGTGGCACAACATTGTGAAGGTAATAACACCACTGAATAGCATAGTTGAAAGTAGTTAAAATGGGAATTTTATGTTGTATATATGTTACTTGAATAAAAATTAAAGAAAGAAAACAGAACTGTACAACACAAAGAACCCTAATGTAAACTATGGTTTGTAGCTATATTAATTATTAAAATATTTGTTCATCATTTGTAACAAATGTACCACACTAATGCAAAATGTTGCCCATAAGGAAAACTGGGAAAGAGGAGTATGGGAACTCTGTACTTCCTGTATGATTTCTCTGTAAACGTACAGCTGCTTTAAAAATTTTTTAAAAACAAACAAGCCTATCTCGTAATGTTGCCTTGAATGTTAAAACAGTTAACAGATGGAAATTACCTGGCAAATAGTAGATTCAATAAATTTAATATACCTCCTTTATGATGGATTCTATATTTAGTGATAGATATTATTAACAGCTTTTGTTCTTTAGGGTAAAACATAAAAAACTTTTCCTAAGATTATTTTACTTTTTATATAAAAAGCATTGGGGGACACACTAAATGTCAGCATCTGTTATTTTATTTTTATTCGTATAATTAAATAAGAGCGAAAGAGTGGCTATTGGGCTCCAGCCATAGAGATCAAGAATGTTACAAGAACAATACGACTTGCTCTATTAAAAAAAAAATCAAACAATTGGTTTGAGGAACTTGCCTTAAAAAACATGGCATGTACTCACAAATAATTAGGTCGATTTTTGCTTGAAGTTACAAATGCCTTTTATCAACATTTCTAGTTTCTTTGGAGAATGTTTAACAGGGTGACAAGCACCCCCATCCAGGTTTGCTTCAGGCTACCTAAGAATGAATTTTTCTGGGTGCTAATGCCACAGAAGGAAAAGGTAAACTTAAAACAAAGGTCTTTGCATATGGAAGGAAAAGAATTAACCTTGTATATCATGCATTTTCTTATTACATTTTTAGATAATCCTTTCCCAAAGATATAATTGTAAATATCATATCCTGAATTTCATTAATCCCAGTTTATGACATTCTTAAATCATCCGTAGCTACCTCACTCCCAGGAGGCTCCTGATGACTTGCACCCTGATTGGCAAGCGAGGTTGAAGGCGAGTCACATGGCATAAAGAGGCACAAGCCTGGGGGGTTGGTCCCAAGGACCCTGCTAACTTGCTGGAGGACCATGTCACTCCCACCCCATTCTGCACCTTAGTCACTTCCTCAGGCAAGAAAGGGAACTAGTTGAGCTAAAAAGTAATTGCAAGAGCAAGCCTCAAACCGAGGGCTTGATTTATTAAGTAGTGTGTTCCTAATTTCACTTACTATATGTTCTATCCCAAGATAAACAGTCAGTTTCTTACATTGTCTTCAGTTAGTTGTACAATCATCTTCACTCTCAATTTTAAACAATTATCATAACATAACATTTATGTGAATGCTTTTGTGAAACTTAGGGTTGTATATGGGAGGCTGAGCCTTCCTATAATTATGTCCAAGAGGCACCCCCAGGGAACCTCATTTGTTGCTCAGATGTGGCCCTTTTCTTTCTAAGCCCAACTCTGCAAATAAATTCATTAACCTCCCACACCACCACCACCATGAGGGACATGACTCCCAGGAGAATGATCTCCCTGTTGACATGGGACATGATTCCCAGGAATGAGCCTGGCCCTGGCAGTGAGGGATTGAAAATGCCTACTTGACCAAAAGGAGGGGGAAAGAAAGGTAACAAGCTGAGGTCTCAGTGGCTGAGAGATCCCAAATGGAGTTGAGAGGCTATCCTGGAGGTTTCTCTTATGCAAGCTCCAGCTAGATAATCCCAAATGGCCACAGTATGCCAGGCCCTTACCAAAAGTAGTTCCCAAATACCTAGGTCTCTACCTGAGATTCTATAAAACATTCATTCACTAAGTTTTATCTCTTGGAAACTTAAATCCACCAGAATGTTCCTATGCCAGATAAGCTCTAAAACCCAGAGACAACAGCCTCTTTAAGATCAACTGTCAGATGCAGCCCCCTTCCCCATACTGTTGACACCCCCTTTCAATATGAACAAGTTAGGGTGCTCACTGCCTAGACACCCCTGAAGATGGAAAAAGAGATTAAGTGAGAGGAAGGGGTAGCAACAAACAAGGTAAGATTTAACAGAGGTCTATAAATACTGAAACTCTAGATAAATATATATATTTGTTTAGATGCTGGGGAGTTGGAATGGCTGGAAGGAGGTAAATGACATGGTGGACCTGTAGCCTATAACATCCTTTGAAATTAGCTCTATAGTTACTCACTGAATTGTGCTCTGAAACTATTCACCTGTCTGTATATACCCTATATTGCATAACATGGAAAGAATTGAAACTGTGGAACTGTAACCCATAACAATTTTTGAAATTACCTATATGACTGCTTGTTGAGCTGTACATCAAAAATTAACACCTTTCTGTATATATGTTATATTTTACAATGATGGAAATGGCTGAAGTTGTGGAACTGTGACTCATGACATTCTTTGAAATTTGCTCACTAACTACTTGTTGAATTGTACTTTGCAAGTTGTCACTGTTATGTATATATGTTAAAGTTCACAATAAAAAATGCATTAAAAAAAAGTAACTGCAAGGTACTAGTTAGTGTGACAGGTGATTTACATAGATTATCTCCTTCAAGCCTTGCAGAGCGGTAAGCCCTCTTGTTATCCCCAATTTCCTGGTGAGGAAACTGAGTCTCAGAGCCAGGAAGTTACTTGCCCAAAGTTACAGAGTTAGAAGGGGTGTGGTCTAGCTCTTGCCAGAATCTGTGTTCTTCTTATAGCCTCTAGCATTCATGTATTCAACTCGATATTTGGACCTGAGCTAGGTACAGAGAATACAGCAGCTCTTGTAGGGTGTGCTGTGATGGAAATAAGCAGAGGGCAGGGATCAGGAATACAGGAAGGGCAATCAAGGAAGGCCTCTCTGAGGAGGTGACCTTCCAGCTGAGACCTGAGGGACAATAAGGCACCGGCCATTCCACAGGCTGAGGAACTTGCTTCTCAGCCGAGCGAGCAGAGGGCACAGCTGGCAGGAACAGGCAGGAGCCCCGTGTTCCTGGAGCAGGAACTGAGGTGGAACTGAGCGGGGGAGGCAGGGCCTCATTGACCAGGGAAGGATTTTACTCTAAGTGCCCGGGGAAGCCAGGAAGTGCCACAGGGCACTCACCTCTTGCAGCTGTGCAGAGAATGAGTTGTGGAGGAGCGAGAATGGAAGCAGAGAGACCAGTGGAGAAATTAAGCATATAGGCCAGGGATCAGCAAACTTTTTCTGTACAGGGCCTGTAATGAATTAAAATAAAACAGGGACTTTACACACCGTCATGCTAACTCAGAGTCCCCTACCCTGTCATCAGTAACATGGGGACTTTTGCATTTTCATGATGTCTGAGCATCTTAGACCCTTCCTTAGGTCCCTCCGTGACCACCCTTGACACCTGCTTTTACAGGATAAACAGCTTCTCCCTGTGCTCTCTGCATCCCACCTGGGTTCACACCTCCGCAAAAGTCAAATACAAATCCCCAATCCCCACTCTTGCTTGATCAACAGCTTCAGCTCCACCCCTCTAACACTAAGGGCATTGTCCCTCAGTCCACTGTAACCTTTGGCTACCTGCCTGCTTGGTTGAGCCTAGACTCCTGACATGTTTCCCCAGGTGACCCTGTGAGGCCTGCAGTCCCTCACTGTTCTAGGACCTTTAAGTACTGTTTCGGTTTGCTAAAGCTGCCAGAATGCAATATACCAGAAATGGATTGGCTTTTACAATGGGGGTTTACTTGTTCACAAATTTACAGTTCTAAGGCCATGAAAATGTCCGTTAAGGCATCAACAGGACGATACTTTCTCTGAAGAAAAGTTGATGGCATCTGGGGTTCCTCTGTCACATGGGAAGCACATGGCTGGCTCTGCTGATCCTTCTTTCCTGGGTTTAGCTTCCAGTTTCAGTGGCTTTCTCCAAAATGTCTCTGGGCTTCTGTCTCAGTTTCTCTGAGCTCTCTCCAAAATATCTCAGCCTTTTATCCTCTCATAAAGGACTCCAGCAAGGGGATTAAGACCCAGCTTGAATGGGGTGGGTCACATCTCCATGGAAACAACCTAATCAGAAAGTCCCACCCACAATAGGTCTGCACCCACAAGATTGGATTAAAAGAACATAGGCTTTCCTGGGGTACATAGCAGATCCAAATCAGCACAAATACTAATAAACTTTTTTCATACCTCTCTGGTGTCACTCATCCCTGCTGCACCGATCTCTATAAAGATCCTTACTCCTTACCATACAGGGGCCAATCGTAAATAATTGTAGATGTGTGAGCCATTACAGTCACTGTCATAGCTACTCAACTCTACTGTTGTAGTCTGAAAGCTGCCGTGGATAATACACACACAAATGAGCATGGTGGTTGTACTTGTTTCCCAGCTGCTAAAACAAATACCATGCAATGGGTCAGCTTAAACAACAGGAATTTATTGGACTGGTTTTGAGGCTAGGACAAGTCCAAAATCAAGGCATCACAAAGCGATGCTTTCTCCAGAAGACTGTGGAGTTCTGGTGCTGGCTGCTGGTGAACCTTGACCCTTGGCTTTTCTGTCATGTGACAAGGCACATGGCAGCCTTTCCTGGCTTCTCTGGGTTCCTTTGACTTCCGACTTCTTGCCATGGCTGTCTCTCATTTTGTCTGACTTTCATTCTGCTTACAAAGGACTCCAGTAATAGGATTAAGACCCATCCTGATTGAGTTGGGCCACAGTTTAACTGAAGCAACCTCATCCAAAGGTCCAAGGTTCACACCCTCAGCAATGGATAAAGATTAAGTTCATGTTTTTCTGGGGTACATGGCTCCAAGACACCACAGTTGTGTTCCAATAAAACTTTATTTATATAAACAAGTAATTTGTCAGATTTTGCCTTCAGACTGCTTCCCTATCCTGGGCCAAAGAAGAACCAGCATCTCTATTTCATGTTCTGTATGTCGCATGCATACTTGGAGAAACTGTCTCAATAGATTGTAGGACCAGATCCTGGTGTCCTTGGCAGAACATTGAATCCAGAATCAAAGATGCATGTCTCCATGTCAGTAAATGTTCCTTTCTCCAGCCCCTTGAGGAGCATGAAGGGAGGCCTTTGATGGGAGGACAGCGCTTTGCCATACCACTATAAAACAGGGAAGCAGGAGAAGTTGTTTGCAGATGAGGGCAGGCCTGGAGGCTCGGTGGGGGAGAGGGGAGGGTACTGCCTAAGAGCTGCTGCTGGCACTGTCATTTCTGAGATGGGCTCAGCACTCATGGAGGAGGACACGAGTGGTGGTACATTTGAGAGAGAAAAGGTCACCAGCCGTCACCGAGGAGAGCACGGAGGCCCACTGGATGGTGGGACGCTCCAGGGCCCATCCTAGGCCAGAATGCCTGGCAGAGTAGGTGGATAACATGTTTGTTCTTTCATTACCATCAATGCTTTGGTAATTACTACCATGTACTATTGGGACGAGGCTTCTCAGTCTTTACCAGAAGACAGTAGATGACACATGAAGATGAACACGAGGCTTTAATGGTGGGAAGTAGGAATCCCCATTTGCTGTCTTCTGTTTTCTCGGCAAAGCCACTGTCAACGACATCAGCTGAGAGGGAGGGGAGGAGGCAGGTGGTATGAATGAAGTAGATTCCCTGGATTCAGGGAGAACAAACTTAATAGGGAAACCACAGAATCACTGAGCAGAACTCTAACCATTTGAAGTTAGCAGTCAGGAATTTAAAGGGAAAACTCTAGACTTGTTTTTGTTTTTATTATTATTTTGTCTAGCAATAGTCTTCTGCTCAAGTTTAGACACTAAGAAGGCAAATTGGGTTTAACAAAATTTGGCATTTCTCCTGGAAAATGTTAGAAGAAGAGAGGGGCAAATAGTCTGTGTGTTTGAAAAGGAGTGTTTGGAACATAGAATCTAAGCTGGTAAAGGATGACTGAAGTGTGGAAATACTTGTAAGGGATCTTTATATATCCAGGAAAAGAGTGTATTGTCTATTTTCCCCACATACTTGTTTGTGCTTTTACTTGGCTTACATTTTTGGTGGTGGTGTTGTTTGATGGGCAGAAATCTTTAATTTGTTATGCTTTCACATTTATTGCTTTTCCTCTGAGGATTCTGGGTTTTATATTTTCCTTAGAAAGGACTTCTCTACTCCACAATTACAAATTTTCTCATGTTTTCCTCTAGTATTTTGTAACCTCCTTTGTTGAAATCATTGGTCCATCTGGGATTTATTTTCATCTGGAAAGGAAGAGGTAACCTAACCATTTTTTTTTTTCCACATGGCTAGCCAGTGGTCACAACAGTATTTATTGACTAATGTATTGTATCCTTTGCAGATGCTTTGAAATGCCACCTTAATCATATACTAAATTCCCATGTACAGTTTTGTCTCTTCTCTCAGTTTCCATTCCATTCCACTGTTTGGACAACTTAAACTGCACTAACCCAGACTGTGTAAATTCCTGCAGCTTTAGATTATTTGTTGATGTCTGATAACCATAGCCAGCCCTCATCATACTTCTTTTTCAGAATTTTTTCACTTTTCTCACATAGTACTTTCTCCATATGAACTTTAATTGTGATTAAATTATATTTAATTGTGTCTTGGATTGTGATTAAATTGCATTTGTTTTTAACTGTGGTTAAATCACATTTATAAATTAGTTTGGGGAGATACGTCATCTTTACAATGGGGCTCCTATTTGTTTGTTTAACCAACACTTCTTTAGCCCCTTACTATGTGCCAGGCACTGTTTTAAGTGCTTTACAAATACAAAGTCAGTTAACCCACATGAAAGCCCTATGAGGTAGGTGTAATTATTATTATTATTTCACAGATGAGAAAACTAAGGCAAGAGGTAAATTGCCCCATTTTTATGCCTGTTCTAAAATAGGGCACTCTTTCCATTTATTCAAATCTTGTTTACTGTCCTGTAAAATTTAAAAATTTGCTTCATATAGATATTTTACATGTGATCTTCTGTTATTTTTTTTCTAACTGGCTGATGTCTATACACAAGAAAACTGCTGGCTTCTGTATGTTAAAGTTACAGCCCATTTACCTTACTGGATTGTTTTATTGATTCAAATATATTTGGGGGAATATTTTTCCTTATGATAATTTAGAAGGCCTATATTATACTTTAGAGCTTTATGTAATAAATATTGCTATTTAATTTTCAACATCTGTCAATGAATGACAAGGAAATAGTGTCCTAATACTTCCTCTCATTGCCCGTTCTTATTGTCTACCACCAAGTTTGGTTGGTTTTCCTATGGGTCATATTTTTTCTAGCAGTTACCGTTTTCCTTTAAATAACCGATTCCTAGCCCTGTGACTTGATCTTTAACACTATTTACTGATCCTCTTTCCATGAGAAAATCTGTGCACTTACTCTATTTCCACTTTCTCTCTCCTCCTCTTCCCAATTTTTGGAAACACTATTATTATTTCTATATTAGCATAGTTCAGAAATTTTATATTCTGTGCTACAAGCAGAATTCTCCAAGTAGTGGCTGATTTCTTAAGCAGATTCAGTACTCTCTGTCAGACCATTTTATTGAAGTATAACATTGTTCCAGTTTTCTAAAGCTGCTGGAATGCAAACGACCAGAAATGGATTGGCTTTTACAATGGGGGTTTATTAGTTGACAAAGTTACAGTTCTAAGGCCATGAAAATGTCCCAGTTAAGGCATCAAAAGGGGGATTAATTCTCTGAAGAAAGGCCAATGGCATCTGGGGTTCCTCTGTCATGTGGGAAGGCACATGGCCAGGGTCTGCTGGGCCTCTCCCACTGCTAGTTTCTGGTTTCTGTTGCTTTCTCCAAAATGTCTCTGGGCTTCTGTCTTAGCTTCTCTCTCTCAGCTCCTGTGTGTCCTTACTTGTTTTTCCCAGGGTGTTTCTCTCTGAGCATCTGGGGGTCCTCTCTTAGCTTCTCTGCGGCAAACTCTGGATTTCATCTCTTAGCTTCTCTCCTGGTTCTAGTTTCAACGGCTGCCTCCAAAATGTCTCTGGGCATTTTCTAAGTGTCTCTGAGCTCTCTTCAAAATGTCTCTGCCTTTTATCCTCTCATAGAGGATGCCAGTAGACTAATTAAGACCCACCTTGAATGGGGAAGGTCACACCTCCATGGAAACAATGTAATCAAAAGATCCCACCCACAATAGGTCTGCCCCCCACAGAGGGGATTAAAAGAACATGGCTTTTGTGGGGTACATAAGAGATTCAAGCCAGCACAAACATACATACAGAGAAGTTCAGAATCCTAATTTAGCAGCTTAATGAACACAGCTGGGCAACGACAACCCAGTTCAAGAACAGCCCAGTTCCAGCCCCAGAAGCCCACTCACGCCCACCTCCAGCCTCCACCCCCACCCACCAAAGGCCCATGTGGGATTTTTTCATGCCATGACTTCTCATTCATGATTTATTATCAAATCTTTTCAAGAAGGCTTGTGGGTGCTATATATCCTTTGTGATACATGTTTGAAAATGTCTCTTGTCTTTATATTTGTGCACAGCTCTTTTGGACCTAAAGTTCTTTTCACACTTTCTTTCCCTGATGTCTTTTTACTTGCTATTCTCTGCTTTTTTGCATTGCACTGAATCTATGGAAAAGTCAGAGGTCAGGCTGATTTGTTTTCCCCTTTATGATTTGGGGGTCGGGAGTGAGAAGCCTGGATGCTTTGAAGATAACATTTTACCAGACTAGGTCTCAGCACTAATTGTTCTATGTTCTTTTCTCATAACTAATACAATGCACCTGTTTTAGTTTCCTGGGGGGAAACTGATGTTTCTAACTAATACAATGCACCTGTTTTAGTTTCCCAGGATTGCTGCACCAAAGTACCACAAACTGAGTGGCTTAAAACAACAGAAACTTATTTTTTCACAATCCTGGAGCCCAGAAGTCCAAACACAAGGTATGGGCAGGGTTGGTCCCTTCTGGAGGCTCTGAGAGTGAATCCATTTCATGCCTCTCTAACACCTGGTGGTTGCCAGCGTCCCTTGGTGGCTTATGGATGCATCATCAAACCTCAGCCTCCGTCTTCACCTGGCCTCTCTCTGTGTCCCTCTGTCTCCATGCCTTCACGTGGCGTTTTCATAAGGATCCCAGTCCTTGGATTTAGGACCCACCCTAATCTCGTATGACCTCATCTTAACACAGACCCTGCACAGACACCTGCACAGACCCTGTTCCTGAAGAAGGCATCCTTCACAGGTACCAGGTCTGGGGGTTAGGATGCCAAGTGTATCTTTTTGGAGGACATAGTTCAATTCCCAACTGTACCCTATCTAATGCTGAAATGATAGAGCCTTTTTAAAATTTCAGGCAATATTTCTTCAATGAATTTTTTAGGTATTTTTCTCTTTCACTTTTCCAGGGCGCTTCTTTAAGGATGTTATTTTCCTCTGCTTGGTGGTGGAGTTTTCTAGTGTGTGGTCATTGTTTTAGTTTTTATGTTCTTTTCTCATTATTAATCATCTTGAGGGAACAGGGGTACTATATGCACAATTACAGGGGCACCATCCCATCATCATCTGCGTGAATGGTGCCCCCTGGAGTTGTGCAGGGCCCAACTGCAAAGCCATAAGTGGTGCCTTGTTTTCTCTGCTGGCTGCTGGCTGAAGGGTCAGTGGGCCTGGACACAAGGAGTGAGCTGAGATGGCGGCCAGCTGGGACAGTGATCTGGGCCTAAACACATTTCTCCCACACTCTAAGGGTGTCCCTCTGTCTTGGGCTAACAGAAAGTAGCCCTGCCCCCAGGAGCACTGGGGAGGCAATGGTCTTCTTTGTAGTAATTTGGCATTTATCTCTCCTCAGCTACTCAGGATCAGCAGCCAAGGAGCTCTGCCCCTGCCCACCAAGGTTTAGGAACAGGCTGGCAGTCCAGCAACACCCCGAGTTTACAGATTCAAGCAAGGCTCCCTGGTTTGGGCCTGGGCTTTGAAACCAACTTTTGGAGAATGCTACCACCAGAGGGCTTCAAGGCACCCCTGACCATGCCCAGTTCCCTCTGCCGCTTCTTCAAACAGGTTGGTTTGAAATTATGGCTGCTTTCTAGTTATGTTGAATATGTATCTTCATTTTCTGACATTCACCTGCCTGTTTTCAGGTGGTTTCAAAGAGGAGAGCAAGACAGCTACATTTCATTTGCCATCTTTGAGGGGAAGATTATATTTCCTTTTTTGGCTCCTCATTCTCCAGGTACCACAGACTGTTTTCTCTATCTTCCAACTACCTCCCCTCCATCTCAGTCCTTTTTGATGGCTTCTAAATGATATCCTTTGCTGATTCTTTTTCTGTCATGTTTTAAATTTTGGCGTATTTTTCTTTTACTCTGTACCCACTCTCTAGATCAGGGGTTGGTAAACTATGGCCTGAGGGCTAAAGCTGGCCTGCTGACTGCTTTCGTAAATAAAGTTTTATTGGGACACAGTCACACTTATTTGTTTACATGTTGTCTATGGCTGCTTTCATGCCACAGTGGCCGAGTCAAGCAGTTGCTATAAAGACCATGTGGCACACAAAGACATTTGAAAATATTTATTATGTGGCCCTTTACAGAAAAAGTTTGCTGAGCCCCACCTGAGATAGTTCTCTCTTTTTCTCTGGGTGCAATTACTGCCTCTCTGCCAATGGTCTCCAATCTATGCATTCAGCTCAGATCTTTTTCAAGACCTACATGGTACCTGCTTATAGGGTTGCCGCAACTTGGATATGCCACATGCACCTGAAACTCAACATCCAAAATCAACTCATCACTTTATTTACCCTAGATCTGTGCCTCCTTGCATGTTCCTGTTTTAGTTTCCTAGCTGCTAACACAACTACCATGCCATGAGTTTTATGGGGATTTCTTGCCTCACAGTTTTGAGGCTAAGAGAAGTCCAGAATCGAGGTATCATCAAGGCGATGCTTTCTCCCTGAAGACTGGTGTTCTGGGGCTGGCTGCTGGTGATTCTCGGTCCTTGGCTTTTTGGTCACATGGCTAAGCCTACAGCAGTCTCTCCTGACTTCTCTCTCCATCTGACTTTTGTTCTGTCTACAAAGGGAATTGGATTGAAGCCCAACCTGATTGAATTGGGCCACACCTTAACTAAAATAACCTCACCCAAAGGTCCAAGGTTCACACCCGCAGGAACAGATGAAGATTAAGAACATGTTTTTCTAGGGTACTTAGCTCCAAGCCACCAAAGCTCCCAACTCAGGACCCAGTTGGCCAGAGCAGGACTCTGAGAGACAGCCTCAACTCCAGCTCTCCCGTACTCCCCAACACCTGCCGAATCCACAAGTCCTGTCAACTGCTCTTGCATCTGGTCATTGCCCTCCATTCCCACAACTATGGCCTGGCTGGGCAGGGGAGAGCCAGGCTGGGGAGTCAGGACACTGGGGCCCAGCCCTGGCACTGCTATTTCCAATCACTGACCAGGGCACCTTGACAAGGCTTGGGTGCCTCACCGGGGGCCACAGAGACGGCAGTTGCCAGCTTGCCTTTCTCATGGGCTTGCTTTGAGCATCAAACTTTGACATGACATTGTGTATTTCATTTACAATGTGTAATGTAAAGGGCTGTGAGGGTGGCAGAGGGTTATGAAAGGTGAGGATTCTTCTATCCTGCCTTCCTCCTCCAGGAAGCCTCCTTGGATTCCTTGACCTACCTGACACCCACCTCCTGCTCTCCTTCAACTCTGATTGCCCTAAATCGCATTCGGCCTTGATGCCCAGTGCCTTGGGTATTTGTGGTGGTCAGTCTGAGCCCAGTGAGGGCAATGATCAATTCCTACTCATTTCTCTTCCCCTAAAACCCAGCACAGGGCCTTGCACAGAGTGGAGATTCTGAAAATGTTTGTGGAACTTAGCTAGATGCCTCAGGTAGCTCCCAGCCTGGAGGGGAGGCAAACACGCAAATGGGCCACGCGGCTCGGCAGAGCTGGCACAGAGGAGGAGGAGCTCAGCATGCAGTCTGTGGTGGCCCCCATGGAGGAAGCTGTCCCAAGAGGACACGGCCCGGGAAGGGCCAGGGCTGGGCTCGCGCAGGCAGCTGCCGCCCCAGGGATACAGCTCAGGGTCTGTCCTCACTGCTTGGGCCCGGGCCTCATGGGTAGTGGAGGATGCTGGCATCACCCCTGGTTTGGCCAAGTGGAGGGTGAGCCATGGATTCTGCGTGGTGGTTACCCAGGGCCAGCAAAACCCATTGTACGGGGCGGCCCCAAAGCTGCGGGCGTGCCGAATAAACCGTGGTTGCGGCCCATCGTTCTTTACAAAACATCTCGTTTTCCCCATGTTTTTCCAGGCAGCTTCTCCTTTGTTCATCTTTACGAGTTATTTACGCTGATTCTCTGGAGCCAGATTTAAGTCCTCAGCTCCTGCTAGGTGGAGCTGAAAAATGGTTTCTCACAGTGCCCGGAAGCAAGTTGTTGGAGTTGTTAGTCTAGAAGTGAAAGAGGCCGGGCCACAGATCCACGTCTCACCTGGCAACACATGGAAACAAACCTTCAGAGACGGTGTGGAGGGTGGAGGAGGGCATCCTGGTGACTTCTCACTCGTGCAGCAGCGTTTGCGACTGTCCTGGTTAAGGACCAGCGGTGATGTTTTAAACAACTAATGGGCTTTTCTTTGCTTTCTCAAGTATGAAGCTTCTGTCCTGGTCTGCGTTTAGATGTTACCCTGGCAGGGAGGACAGACTGTTCCAAGGGAATGCACAGAGAGGGGAGGCTGTTGACGTTCACACTGGATTCTGCAGCCCGACGGCACCCTCCCCAGCCATGCTGCCATCCCAAGAAAAGGATTTTCCAGATTTCTTTTCTTGTCCCTGAGCACATCACCACAGAGCTCCGGGGCCGAGGGGGAAGCAAAAGAACTGCCTGCCACTTCTCCTGCCCCAGGGTTGGGCTGGGATGGAGAGAGAGAGAGAGAGAGAGAGAGAAGGAGGAGGCAGCAGAGTGGCATGGCTCGCCTCCTTTCCCCTTCCGTGCTCAGCGAGAGGAAAGGCAGTGCGGTAAGTGGAAGCAACTTAAAGCAAAAGGAGCCAGGGCCAGGACCCCTGGGACCCTGCCAAAGCCAAAGAGTGGGTGAGGTGACACGGAGAGGTGGAGTCACGTCCCACCAGGGGACAGGCTGGGTAGCAAGTACGCTCCCCCTGCAGCAGAGGTGGGGGTCACACCACCCAGACCCAGACAGCCTCTGGACAATGGGCACTGAGGCTGAGCAGAAGAGGAATCGAGGGGAAGCCGCCTGCAGGTCACAAGGCCCAGAGCACGAGCTGTGGCCACTGCAGACCTGAGCAGCGGAGGCCACAAGGGTCCACGACAAAGGCAGGTAAAGGACAGCGTCAAGAAGGGCAGCAGATCCCAACATCTGCATCTCCAGGGACCAGCCTGAGGCTGGGGACCTCCCTGCCATGCCACAGGGTGTACACCTCACCACCCTGGGGAGTAAGGGCAGCACTGTCCAGGCACAACCATGGGGGACTCACGGGGGTCAGGGGGCTGGGACTGGGGCCCCTGGTTCCCAGAGAGGCCACACCTAAGCTCAGCTGGCCATGGGGCTGATGGCTTCCTTCCCCATCATGGGGCCCTGAACTTCCCAGAAGCCCCAGTCTCCAGGTGCGGGGCAGCTGGCAGGCCCAGAGGTCTTCTGCAAATAGCCGGCACACCCCAGGTATGTGCATCTCTGTTGTTACCCTTGCTCGATGCCTGCCATGTAAGAAGGGAGGCCAGTGGGGGCTGAGGTCCCTCTCCTGGGTGCAAACCCACATGGGTGTCCAGCAGAGCACCCTTCCTGGAACGCAATTCCCTCACTCCTGTCCGGTGTCAACACGGTATCACTCTTAAGCCCTGGTGTGTGGCACACCCTCTTCTACATCCCCAGTTGCAGGCCAGCGGGAGGAAAAGGCTGGCTGAGGAGGAGGGTTTTCTAAAGGACCCACCTGCCAGGCTGCAGAGCTCAATCCAGCCCCCGCTTGCTGGGCCCTTCAGTGACCACCCTCTGGGGGGGGATGTGCGCCACTACCCTGTGCCCCCTTCCATCACCCCCTGTGCAGGTGGGCACGAGTTTCTCTGGGCAGTGGCTCCAACTGGGTGCGACTCTGACCCCAGGGGACGTTCAACAATGTCTGGAGACATTTGTGGTTGTCACACTGGGGGAGGGTGGATGGGTGGAGGCCGGCGTTGCTGCTCAGCATCCTACAACCCAGGACAGCCCCAGGACATTTCTCCATCCCAAAATGTCAGTAGGGCCACGATTGAGTACCCCTGCTCTGGGTAAACCGAAGAGAGGGGCCACGGCCTGCTTCACGGGCCATCTTACATTTTAAAATTGTATTCCAGGCCTCCAAAGGGGTGGCAACAATTTACACTCCCACAACACCCAATTACATCAAGCTTTAACTTCTACCCAAATCAAGGATAACAAAAAATGCTTTCTGTGTTTTATGTAAGAAAGTCTTCCCTACCCTGTCTTTCCTTATACTTTCTTTACAAGCTTTTACAGATTCATTTTTAAGGTCATCCTTTGGTGATTTCTTCTTGTCAACTGTGTGCGAGAGGGAACACCCTCTTCCTATCACTGCTAAATTATCAACCCAACGGGCACCTGCACTGTCCCCTCCTGTGCTCTCTGGTTACAAAGGCAGGAGCAGCTCAGCCGCTTGAACTCTGGCTTCGTCCCTCCCCACTCAAGGGCTCGGCTCCTACTGTCATCTTATGTCACCTCCACGGGCACTTACTTCCTCCCTCTCCTGCATTGCTGCCACCTCCGGCAAAGACCCGCTGTGGCATCCTCCGTCTTTCAAACCTCTCCCCCGCTCCCCGTTCACCTCCTGTTCTGTCTTTTCCAGCAAAGCTTTACCAAGAGCTCACAAGCAAGTCCCTTTTCCTTCTCCCAGCATCTGCTGCTGAAATGGACAGTCACAATTTCTTTCCAAATATGGAAAAATATTAAATGGATAATTAAAATTTCACCTTAACTTTTTGGTGCCAGCTTCTGCCTTGCTACACTTTGAAACCAGTTTAAGGTTGGGTCGAATCAGCACAGAAGTTGACAAGGAGCATTAAAGTTTAATCAACTGGAACTGGGAGGCAACCTTTATGAACTTGCATCACTTTAGAGCACCGAATGACTGAACCACAGGACAAATGCACCCTCCCACCCTCCCCACTGTGCAGATGGGCAGCCGAGGCTCGAGTTGATGGCGTGCCCAGGACTTGATCTATTTGGGACCAAAACGTCAGCAGAACTGATGCCCAGGGGGGATTCCAAGTCCCAGTCCAGCCAGGTTCCCTCGGAGGCTGTCTTAACTGAGCCTGGGGCAGAAGGAGGCTGCCGGCACTTCCAAGCATGGGCTGCACTGGGGGTCCTGGAGGTGCGGCCGGGCACAGGGCTGTGGGAGTGGAGCTGAGGGGGTGTGGGGAGTGGCAGCAGGATGAGGGGCACACAGGGCCCGGCCAGCGGGGCCGGGAGGGGGCATCCAGGCAAGTCACCCTGACTGCAGATTCAAACAGGGCGGGAGGGGACTGCTAACTGAGGACAAAAGGGGAAGGCAGAATGTGTGGGGGCCCAGGGCCCGGTGCCCTCCATCCCCCAAGGAGGCCATACCAGGGCCTGCAAACAGAAGAACAGGTACACAAAGATCCTCACTGAAGGTCAGCAAGGCAGGAGACACAGGACAAGAGGGCACAGGGCCAGCAAGACCTGGAGGAGACAAAAGGATCAGTCAGTGAATCATGGAGGCCCTCGGCGCCCTAACCAAGCTGCACTGGAGCAGGGACAAGGGGTAGGAGAACAAGGCCCAGCTCCCACCCCTCCAACAGAGCAGGCCCTGCCCTGGCCAGCTCAAGCTGCTACCAGGCTGCAGGAGAAGCCCTGTATGGACCAGTGCTGGGTCCTCAAAGGCCACTGCCATTATTTGACCTTGATCCCCCCATCCCTACCCAGCCAGTGCCACAGTCAGACCTAGGGAGCCAAAAACACTGTGTTTGGGCCTGATGACTGCTATTCCAGGCTCTCCGGTCTTGGAAAGTCACTCCACCGCTCTGAGCCTCAGTTCTCTCATCTGTAAAATGGGACTTTACTAGCTATACCTCACAGAATCCAAGCGGAGCTTCCACGATGACTGATACTCAGTGCGAGCCCACACTTTGGGACCTTCCTAAGGGGACCTGCCCAAGTGGACAAGCACATCCAGGGAGTAGGGAAAGTGGGGTCATGGGATGGCTGTGCGAGAGCAACTGGGGGCAGCAGTGAGGGGAAGGGAACCAGCACTGCCCTCCGGGCAGAGGAGCAGGCTCCTGGCTGCGGCTGGTCTCTGCCTCAAGGGGTGCAGGGCCCTGACATACCAGCTCCTGCATCACTCCCCAGGTCAATCATTCCCCACGGGCTGCTGCGACAGGATCAGCTGCTCCGTGGTGTAGACCTGTGGGAGAGAGGGCAGCCATCAGGGCCCGGGGAGGTGCTCTTCTGTCCACTGTGGCCATCTCCTGGGCAGGCTGGCGGCAGAGAGAAGAGGCAGAGCACACCGGGGTCTGTGGACTGCAGTCCTGCGGGGAAGTGTCCCCTCCATCCCTCACCCCGCTTTGCACAAGCACGCCCATGCTCTTAGACCTCAAAGGTCTCCACTGGAGGACTCCTGCTGGCGGTCTTGAATGGGGGCTGGGGAAAGAAGAGGGGAAGATAGGAACCCCTGGGGGCGGGGGGAGAGCGCATGCAGGGGAGGGAGGGCCACCACTGTCACTCCTCGCAACCGTGACCCTCCAGGAGCCCCACACACTTGCCTGGCCGTGGTCCACTATTTCCCAGAGCCTGGAGTCTGTGGCTCGGTACCTTCTCCCAGGGTAGAGCTGCCACATCAGGGGCAGCTGGGACAGGGGCAGCTGGCTGGGGGACATGGGCTCCTGTGGGTGCACTGCTATCTGCCACATGTGGACTGTGACGCGGGGCTCGTGCTGAAGGGACCAGAGAGGAGGGGCACGTCAGGGGCAGGTTTGTCGGTCACAACCAGGGCCCCAGCTGCCCCAGCCAGCCAGGCAGCCACCAAGGGCACCGCGGCAGCTTTGAGAACCCCAGATCCAGCACCCTGGGGGGCCTTGTCTACACCTCTGATGACCGATGCTCTCCTGGCCCCCGCTGGTAAGGTCCTCCCTACCGACCTGCACCCCACCTCACCCCACTGCACCCCCAAATCTTTAGCTGCTGTTTCCAGCCTGTCAGCAATCTTGGGCACTCTGTCTCAGCCATTTTCAGAGTTTTTTTTTTAATCATCTCTTTTTTAAAAACAAGATACCCATGGACCCCAGGATCTGGGGGTGATGGTTGCCCCCTCTAAATATATTGTGGTTTTGATCATAACTTTCACATATTCACTGTAAACATAAAAAGACAATAATAACTAAAAATCTGGCCAGCACAGACAGGTATAAAGATGAAAGGGAAAGTCACCACCAAACTCTACCCCAGACCCCATGTGCTATGTAACACAACGGAGGGTCCTTTTCAGAATTTTCTACGTGAGTGCTTGTCTTTTTTTTCCATTGTGATGAAAAGTCTTGGAAAATGAGGATATTCTTTAGCCCTTCATCAGCTACAACAGTGACCTGAGTCACCGCAAAAGAAATATTTACAGAAAACGTTTGCTGACCCGTACTGTAGATCATGCTTAGGATACTTTTTTTCATCCTAAGATCGTTTGTCAGCATACTGATCTACTTTTCTGAAAAATAATAATTTTAAATAGGGAAAAACTGTTCACTTCTAGGTTCTCCACCCCACTCTCCCCACCCATGGCTGTTACTGGAAGAATCCACTCTTCTCCCATTAAATTGAGGGGTCATTAATAGAAAACATTTTTTAAAACTTACTATAAAATTCTGTGCCCAGAAATTTTTGCATGCTTTCTTTGATATACTAATGGAAAATACTTTTAATGTTCCCCACCAAAATTTTTCAGGATAACCTATTTGAAGCTTGCTAGCAAACATGTTATATATTTTTAAAATGCCAATGAATTATTTACAATGACCTGAACAGCATTTTTTAATACCTGGTTAAGCTCTGACTATATTACATTGAGGTATTCATTTTATCTCTATTAGAGGAGCTATGATTTAAAGCCCTAGGTTGGGTAGCTGTGGTTCCAATACTGAGTGATTACGATACCACTTTGGGAGCTTTTGAAAAATACCAAGTACTGGGCCCCACAAGCCTCCTGAATCAATTTCTAGAAGTGGGATTCAGAAATCTTATTTGTCAGAAGCTCCCCTAGGCCATTCTAGCTGTGAACAATGTCTGTAACTTGCTTGCACAGAGGTATATTATCCCCATTTTGTAGATGAAGAATCTGAAGCCAATGTCACTTTTACTCTGTTGGTCCACCTGCTGCCTCCAGGTTGCAATGCCTTTGCTTGTGTCAAGCCTGCCTTTGTCCTTTTTGGATGAAGTCCTTTTTGGACTTGGAGAACTCTTACTCATCCGGCAGAGCCCAGCTCAAGAGACACCCTATCTGTGAAGCCTTCCCCAAAACCACATCATCTCAGGGTCAGCTTGTGGCCCTACCAGGCAGGGGGTCCTGGGGTCCCAGGTGTGAACATCACTGGGTTCCCAGACCCCTCACAGGCTGAGTCTTCCAGCACGGATGAGAACAGTTCCCTCTTACCCCCACTCCAGGCCTTAATGCAGAATTCCCAGACCACGCCGGCGGGGCAGGGTGCAGCCCTCCCGCATCCCACCCCACCCCCACTTGCCCCAGGACTCACTGTGCTGCCTGGGGAACCCCTGCCCAGAGCGCGGAGGGAAGGACCGAGGCGCACGACCACTGTCACCCAGGTCCTCCCAACCTCGTCCTCGTAGATGCCAGGCCTCCGCACCCACAGGCGGTCTGGGGGCTCCCCGAGGCCCCGAGAAGCTGCCGAAGCCATTGCAAAGCTGCGCGCTGGACGGTGGCGCCCCGAGGCGCGTGCGGGGCGTCCCAACTGCGCAGCCTCCCTGGGAGGGGCAGCTCCCAGGCGGGGCGGGGCCAGCGAGCCGCAGGGGGCGGGGGGAGGCGCCCCGGGGTACAGAGCCCGCCCACCGGGCCTCGCCCCAGGCCTCGGCACCCCGGGCAGGGGCGGATCCCTTTGACCAACCTCCAACTCCCATCCTGTGGTCCCTCCCGGCCTCCTCCCGAGCGCCCCTCCCCAGTTTTCCCCGCAGGCCATGCCCCTGGCATCCCCCACCCGCCCTCACCCCATCTTGGAACTCGTGCCCGGCCCCATGCACACGGATCCTGGGCTGGCGTGGAGTACCCCGCTTTTCCTCCATCCCCGGGGCATTCCTTCCACAGGCCTCCACGTCAGGGCCCATCCCTCTCAGGGACGTTGTTTGACCTAAGAGGCATCCAGAACTGCGAGGCGAGCCCAGTGGACGCTTGTCCCTGGGGGCTCCGGTCAAGGCCCATCCTGGACAGATCAGGCTCCTTCTCAGATAATGAGCCAGGGCCCCAGGGACGTTTAGATCAGCATCATATGAAGTGCAGCCTCAACGAGGGCATGGGAGGGCCTCGGCCGGCCGGAGAGGCCCCCGCGGTGGCTGTGGCCCCAGCGCCAGCCCCGTCCGCGGTCTGGCTCCTCTGACTCGCTCTGCTTTTCCGGGAGGCCCCAGAAGCTAAATGACAAAGCAAGACGCGCTGGCTAAGCACGCTGGGCTTCGTGCTAGTGCACCGTGCATCTGATCCTTTTTCTTGGGAACCTCAAGTATGAGTCTTCTGTTAATGCTGAGAAGGCAGGAGGCGATACGACAAGGCCATTCTTCTGGGAAGAAGGAGAAAAGATTTCGTGGTGGAGATAAGAAAGGATTTCCCGTTGGGTCCCTGGTCTGGCATAAACGGCAGGGAGAAGGCCCACGGTGGAGAACTCCCTGCACAGCCTCCAGAGAGGCCTGAGCTTTATGTTCCAGCAATTCTACCTGGTGTTTTTCCGAGGAACCATTTGGTGTGGGATTGAATGGCCCTCGGAGACCAGGGGCTCCCTTCAGCTCGTTGCCCACCCCCTCCTTTGGCCCTCACGGTGGGTGGGCCTGTATGTGAGCTGTTCGTGTGTCCCGCTGTGGCTCCGTCTAAAGACTGGAGGTCCAGGAGGGCCACGGCTGGGCAGAGCAAGGGGCTGTTTTGTGTGTGAGCTGAGCCGTTGTGTTTTTTTGTTTTTTTTTGTTTTTTTTTTTTACCAAATTGACCTAACAGTTTTTATACCCGAATTTGGGATCTAGTCCTGGCTTTACCTTTAATTTATTGTGTGATCTTAGTCAAATGCCTTACCTTCTCTGGCCTTTGGGTCCCCTAAATGAAAAATGAACGGTCAAAGCCAGATAATCTTTAAAACCTTTTCAATACCCTGCCCTAATCAGTTTTCCTCCAGAGCAGCACTGCCCAATAAAAATTTAATGCAAGCCACATGCAAACATAATTTAAAATTAAAGCAACTTTAAATTTTCTAGTAGCCACATCTTAAAAAGTAAAAATAATATATATTTATATTTCCATATATAATACTTATTTAATCCAATTTATTCAAAATGTATCATTCCAACATATAATCAGTAAAAACAAATAATTGAAATAGTTTACATTCCATTTTTTGAATTAAATCTTTGAAATCCACTGTGTGTTTTATACTAATAGCCTATCTCAATTCAGATGCTATGTTTTCACGGGAAATATTTGATTTGTGCTTGGAGTTCATAAGATGTACAGTTGAAAAAGCAGATCCATGTACCAAACTTTCCGTAGTCACTACCTAACAACTTCTTAGTCACAATACCCACCTTTCAAGTTCAAGAGTCACATATGGCACATGGCAACCACATTAGACAACACCAATTATAGAACATTCCCGTCAGCTCTGGTGTTTCTTCCGAAGGTGAAGGCCGTGGATGACTCTGGTGGGAAAGGCAGGCCTGACCTCAATGGAGGTCTGGGAATCGAAAAAAAAGCCACCACCTCCTGCCCCCCACTCCCCACCCCCCAGGAAGACATGAACAGTAATTTCATTTTCTGCTGCGGGAGCACCTACTGCGGGCCAGGCTGTGTAAAGCACATGATGCATATATGTTACCTCATTTAGTTATTACAGCAAACCTACTTGGAAAGTAGTTCTTTACCCCATTGAATACATAAGGCAACTGAGGCTAAGTGGGGTAAAGGGACTTTCTTAAAGTTGTTTGCTATAGAACTGATGAGCGAAGTGAGGTGTCTCTGGTAACTGAGTTCTCTTTTCTGAAAGTTGGCAAGATTCCTCAAGGGGGACCATGAAATTGCATGAGGAATCAAAGGCTTCTTCTCAGTTCACAACAATAACAAGCCAAATTGAGCTTGTCATTTTCTCTTTGCAAGCACTAAAAAGAATCCACCCCACACCACAGTCGTTAGAGTCATCATTTCTTGCTTAACAGTCAAGTGCAGCAGTGACCGAGGCTCCCACAGCATGTCTTTCAGTTGGCCATCATCACAATCAACCATAGGTGACAGCTGGATTAACTGTGATGCCCCTGCATGCCTCGATGACTGACATACCATTTTTCCTTGGCAAGGAGCTCAGCACTGCACTCAAGCCCAGAGCACAAACAACCCAGTCCCCAAATCCCATCCTTGTCGATCTGGCTACTGAGACCACTCCTGAGGCTGATTCTGTGTCGGTCAAAATCCAATCAGGAGAAAGAAACTACACAGTAATTTGAGCAGGGAAAATTTAATATAAAAAATTATTGACTGTAATAAGGGATAGGAGTAATCAAGGATTAGCTAGTAAGAAGTAAAGGGTACTTGAAAGACTATAGTGAAAACAGATATAAGGAGCCACCACTACACCAAAGGCTGAAATAGAACACCTAAGAAAAGAAAACCCAGCAAGCAGAACTTGCTGGAAATCTACCCTCTGGAACTCACTGCAAAAGTGCCCTGTAGGGTGCCAGGGAAAGCTGCTCGTGAGGAGGTGTCTTATTGGACAAAACAGCCCAAGGAGGGGAGGGAGGCTCCCAGGTGTGTGCTGGCTGCTGGGCACTGCACTTCAGTGCTAGAGAAGGCAGGTGCACTGCAGAAGTGGGCACTGCAGAACCATGTATGCTACAAGAATCCTGTGCTGGAAAAGTTGCCCATGCTGCAGGGGCCAGGTACTAAGGAAGTCACCTGTGCTGCAAGAGCCAGGCATTTGGGGAGCCAGGTGAACTGCAGGAGCCCCGTGCTATAGAAGCTGCTCATGCTGCAGGAACATGGTGCTAGAGAAGCCACCTGAGCCAAGGCAGCTGAATGGTGGTCAAGCTGTCCTTGCTGTAGGGAGCCTGCTGCCCACAGAGCACACAAGAACCCATAATGAAACCCTTTCTCCTGTGACATCTCTCCTGGGCTGTCTACTGACAAAGCTTACATCCTACCAGCTGGCAAAGAAAAACATTGAAAGGGCCCAGAAGCATTTTGCAGAACAGGCAAAAGGGGTGCATTTAGGGTGGAGAGATGCAATAAGTTGATAAGCAGTAGAGGAAGTTAGAACATCTCTCTGAGATTTTGACGGGATTCTAAAGTGAGAATGGCTGAAAGGACGGACCCTGAGACTGGAGTTTCAACAGCATCTCCTCCTAGCTCTCAGCTCTCGGTAGTACTCCAGCATTTCATCCGATTCAGGCTTATCGCCTCTGACAGGCTGCTTAACTTCTCTGGATCTGAGTTTCTTAGTAAATAAAATCCTGGGAATGTGCTCCCAGTTCCTCAAATCAAGAGGATTACTGCCTTTCTTCCTGAGCAATTAGATGGATTAACAGCGTGAGCACTGGTACTTTCTAACACCACATGCTTTTACAATAGCCAGAGGTGGCAGAGGATAAATGCTGATGGAAAGTAGCTGGCACATCCGTTTTGGGCATTGTAGTGAATAAAAAAATTCTGCAATGAACTCTCACTACAAAACATCCTGTGGGCATTGTAGTGAGTAAAAAAATTCTGCAATGAACTCTCACTACAAAACATCCTGAAATGCTGTATGTTCTCCTAAAAGTATCAGTAGACTTACAAAAAAGTAAAGGAACTACTGGCCAAAACCGGAGAAAGAAGAAACAACTGAAAGCAGAGTGGTATGAGAGGGCTGAAGCTGGGGTGCCCAGGGGAGAATTTACCCCTACCTGGAGCCTAGAGTTGTGAATTATTAAGAGCACCAAGGGGGGGTGGGGTGGGGGGAGACAAGGTCTTAGGCTCCATAGAAGTTAGAAGGTGGAACCAAAACCCTTGAGGCTGCTCCGAAGGCCTATACTCTCATGAATGGTAGGCTGGCAAAAGAGTCAATAAGAAAAATTACTCTATCTTGGCCTTGGCTCCCTATAGGAAAAGTAATATTTAAAGCCTGCCCTGAGAAGTCAGAACCATTGGCCTACCTTTAAGTGTTTTGGGGTTGACATTAAGTAGTATTGTGGATTGAAGGAAGGAAGGAAGAAAATGAGTAAATTTGTCACTAACCAGCCTCCATTAAAATAAACACTAAAGGAATATCTTCAGACATAAGGAAATGACTCCAGACATAAGCATGAAAATGTAGGAAAGAATGAAGAGAATTGCAACGAGTAAATATGTGGGTAAACATGAATAAATTGTCACTGTACAAAAGCATGATAATGACTTGTGAAGTTTGATATGTGTAGAATTAAAATGCAGGTGATTTCTTAACTGCATATATTGTACTTATCAGCTCCAGAATGCCCATTTGATTCTTTTTTTAATAGAGTCTAACTTTCTCTGATAATCTCCACCTTTTTAACAACCATTTTGTTCATCATTCTACTTCCTTAGATATCTTAATCACATTTATTGTAGAATTCTTTTCTGATAACTCTGTCTTACCTGTGGGTCTGCTTCTAGTATCTGCTTTTCTCTTGATTTTCAGTTATAAGGTCTTGTCCCTTGGAATACTCTTTTAATTGAATGCTAAATATTTTGTATTAAAACACAGCAAAGTCTCTAAATAATGTTTTTTCCCCAAAAAGAGTTTACCCTTTTCTCCAGCAGGCACATAGGCTGAGACATTAAACATCTCAAAATCCAACAGGGACAGAAGTGAATTGAGGTTAGGGTGCAGTTCTGTAATAACCAGTCTACCTCTAGTTGGCTCCCATCCTGGATCCTGGAGCCCCTGACTGGATCTAGCCCAAATCTCACCCTCTAGCCTGTGCTCTTCCTGGAGTGTGGCTCTCAGTGAAGAGTTTGGTTAAGTCTTTGTCTAAGCTCCAAGAGACTCTAGGGAATTCTACTCTGACTTTATGGAGGCTTTTGGTTTGCTCTTTAGCATCCTGCCCTGCACTGCTTCAACTTACAAAATGTCTTTGGGGACAACACTCCAGCCATGTGTTTGAGATGCCTCAAATCTCAAATTTTGTCTAGCTGTATACATAATCAGCAAGTGTTTCCTGAGAAAAAGCAGTTGAGAGTGGCTGGTATCAGTTCATTGCTCCTTCCAGGGCTCTCAGCTCTTTCTAGATTGTTCTCAGGAACTCCACCCCTTGGGGAGTATTTGCCTTCTCAAAAGATTCCAGAAAATTCCACTTGGCTTTTCAGAGGTCTTCAGCTTAGTTCTTTAGCCTCTCATTCCACACAGGTTCGTAATTTAAAAATATATATATATCTTGAGGCAGAATCTGACAGGGTATTCAAGCCCCTCAAGCCCAATTTTGTCACTGCACAGGAGCCCCTGACTGGATCTAGCCCAAATCTCATCCTCTAGCCTGTGCCCAGAATCATCAAATGACCCAAAGGGAAAAGCCTCTGCAGATGCTTGCCTTCATCAGAATGTTAGGTCCTCTAGTTCTTGTTGCTTCCACAGCTCCCTGATGCCTTTGAAATTACAATTTTAATTTTTGTCCAGATTCTCTACAGCTTGACAGTAGCATTGGCCTGCTGCAAACTTCTCCATCTTTTCCTGAGTGAGGGAGGGTTTGCTTAAAGGCAGAAGGGATTAAAACATGTCTTTGTGCCAATGGAAATGATCCAAAAGATTGGAAAGAATGATGGCAGGTGAGTTATAAACTGAATTAAAAAAATGTTCTTGAGGCAAGAAGGCACAGAGGCCAAAGCACAGGTGGATGGATTGGCTTTGAAGAGTGGGCGGGCTCTTTTTCCCTTCGTTACTGATGGGAACAATGAAAAGAGGGGTTAGAGGTATATAAGTGTTACAGATTACTTGGGTGGGGGGTTCCCTTCTTCCACCTTTCACAAGATAAAATTATGAATGGCCTAACCTCAGAAAATAAATATATGAAAGTTTTAAGAGACAGTAACAGTAAGAACATGTATCTTCTTGGATTGGGATGACCCTCTTAAAGATGATATACAAAGCAGAAGGTAAATTGAAAGCCCTGTTAATTTTGAGATGGTCAAAATTATAACTTCTAATGACAATACATTAAATAAAAATATAAGACCTACATCTGAGAAAATATTAACAATATGTAGCAAAGTATTAGTCTCCAGAATATATAAAGAACTCTTACAAATCAATAAGTAAAAGAAGCAACCCATTGGAGAAATGAGGAATGGCTAGAATAAAGTCACAGAAGAGGGAATGCAATATTGCCAATTGTAATACAGTCAATTGCTGTATGAGAAGACACTCAATCCACCTGAAATCAAGAAAATGCAAACTTTTAAAATGAGATACATTTTAAAAATCTATAATATGGGGGGGAAACCCCAAAGTGCTTGGTAATATCAAGCATTAGCAAGTGTGTAATTTGCCTTACTGATCTGGCTCTTTTTTCTGTTAGGTAGGGGTGAGCTGGAAGAGGCCCCTCTACCCATTGCCACCCTGACCGGTCAGTTTCCCCAAAACTAGCACACTAGACTGGGCAGGCGAATGCAAGCTGTTTAATGAAGGTTGGGTAAGGGTCAGAAGGAAAATTTTGATGCAGAAGAGATAAATATTAGAGTTTCAGAGAACTTTCCTTTGATGTTTTCAAGACAAAACCTCTAGAACTTAAGTCTCCATGAGCAAAACTTCCCTAAGGACTGTCCCTCCAGTCTCTTAACCTGTCTGCCCACAGGATAAGCATCCATTTCTCAAGTCTCCCACTTGGATATTTTCTACCCTTGCTCACAGGCGAGCCCCTTCCTATGACCCCTCCCTCCCCCATGCCACCTCCCAGTCTATGCCCTTGATCTAGAGCAGGGTTCAGACTTCAGCTGGGTAGGTGCTGCCAGGAGGGTGTGGCCCAGCGTTACCTACTTGGGAAAGGGACAGAGGTACCATTGGATGATGGGCTCCAGTCAGCTAGCTGAGGGCAAGCCTGGCCTTTCCTATTCAGGCTTCCTCATCAGCAAGAAATGTGAGCATGCCAGTTCTTTCCATAATAACTCTATAATGTTGGCACTTCTCCCAAGGACAAACATTTTTTTCCCCATGGGACACAACAATTTACAACCAAACTAGCACAGTGCTGATCTTCCCCTTGTGAATTTATTGGCAGAGGGGCTTTTAATGACAATTTCTTCCCTGCTCCAGTTAGAAGGAGGGGAGGGGGAAGACTTCGGTCATCTTTAATGGCAGATCTTTGTTGGCAGAGGACCAAGAGTTACATTGGGTTCATCCATTTATTTTCCCTCTCCATGAAAAGGGAGAAAGAGGGTGGCAAGGGTGCCCAGTCCTCCAGCCACGGTCATAATGTTTCCATTAGACAATGCAGCACCCAGCCCCTGCCAGGCATTCCTTCCTCCCCTTCCATCAGAAAGGATGTCTCCCGCCATCTTGTTTGCTCTTCTGTTGTAGCATCTGTCTCACTTGGCCCTAACTTACGGTTTGTGGGTTTGTACTACCTGGATAGGATTTCAGGCTCTATATCTCTATCCCTTCTAGTTTCTGACTCCTTAGCAAAAAGGTGACCCAGGGTACATGAAAGCATGTAGCTGTCAAGCAGTCTCTTGAATCCAAAGCTTAGTTCTACCACCACTTACTAGTTGTGTGACCTTGAGCTTACAACATAATTTTTGAGCTTCCTTTGCCTCATCTGTGACATGAAGGTGATCTCTATCTTCTTAGGCTGTTGTAGAGAAAGTCATAATGTTTGTAAAGTTCCTGGTTCGTGGTAAGTCCTCCGTCAATGGCAATTTATCAACTGGGAGCAGAGACAATTCCTTATTCATCTCTGTGTCCCCGGCATCAAACCCAGTGTCAGAAATGTATAAAAGCCTGACGAATACTTCCTGGATTGAAGTGGCCTTCAGTCAAATTGTTTCCTGGTTCAAAACAGTTCCAGCCAAGTCCAGCGTGAACCCGGCGGTGAGACTCCCTTCCTGCCAACTCCTCATAGAAAATGCTCTCAAAAATAAAAGTGCCCACAGCAAAAGCCAAGGCCCTGGGTATTAAATGTTTGTAATGAAATGAGAGGTCTGAGGGGTCAGGAGAGGCAAAGCATCATCCAGCCCAGATGGTCCCCCAGGGCCTCTGTAATTTTGATGTCTCTTTTTTAAGGTCTGCTTTGTGACTGGCCTATTTGGGTTAGCAGACTTCTGAGGCGAGTCTTGCCATCTGATTGGCCGTGGAGACTGCCCTGTGCACCGGGAGCTTTTCCCGACTGAGCTATAAACTGCACAGGGCTCCCCTCTGTCATCCCTCCGCAGCCTCTCCCTGTGGCTCTTTGGGCTGAGATTTTAAATAGTTCTGCATTTAATCCATCAGAATGACCCAGAAGGAAGCAATTGGCTGTAAGTGGGTCATTCCCAGAAGCATGGTGGCAGCCTTCTGATGATGAAGAAATTGGGTCTTTAAGTTGGGGTGAGGGCAAGGGAGCTAGCATGTGTGAAGCGCTCCCCAGGTGGAATGAGCTGAGCTCTTACCCCCATTTTAGAGATGAGCAACCAAAGCTCAGAAGGTTTTCATAACTTGGACAAGACCACAGGGCTGCTTGCTGGTGAAGCTGGAATCTGAATCCAGTGTATCTGTTTCCAAAGCCTTTACTCTCTTCCACAGGAACATGGTGAGTTGTGGGATACTGATTACGTGCTTCAACTTGGCGGGCCTGGGCCAGGGGACCGGATCCGCCCCTGGGGAGGGTGGTGGGCACGGGCGACAGCGCCCTCCACAGCCCCCCAGGCCTGGGAAAGTGAGGCCGGAGGCAGGCCCCATTTCCTCACCCAAAATACCACTGTTGGGAGAGGCTTGCCGGAGGGAACCGCCTTTTCCCCACCCCCTTATCTTGCCCCTGACACTCCCCATTGCCAGAGCAACTCCCCCACCGTCAGTGCGCATGCGCAGTTACCAGAACAACTCCCGCCCCTTGTCTATCAACCTCCGCGCCCTCTCCGAACCAATCCAAGCCTTTGACCTCTACAGCTACCCCGCCCTCTAATCGCCCAATATAAGCTTGTGCTCTCCCCTAATAAAGGCTCTTGGTTTTCTTCGATGACCCAAAAAGAACCGTGTCCCTCCTGTTCCTTTCTCGCCGCCCTCCATACCTTGCACGCCCCCCCGCCGGGGACCTGGCCAAGTCTCCCGCCTCGCCTTCGCCTCCGGGAAAGAGCCCCTGCCGCCGGTACCCTCTGAGCAACGCCGAGAGCCGAGGGTTCAGCAACCGGCCGCCCCCCCCCCCAGACGAATCAACTGCGACCGCAACTGGCGCCCAACGTGGGGCCGGTCCTCTCCACGCAGCGGTCCAGTAAACCACCCGCTCGCCCGGACGCCTCTCCAACTCCCCTTCTCCTCGCCTGCAAGGTAAGGGCCGCCTCTCCCTCGCCGCCCCGCGGAGCCGCCTCTCCCTCGCCGCTCCACGTCCGGAGCCGCCTCTCCCTCGCCGCTCCGCGCCCGGGCCGCTCCTCCTTTCCCGTATTAACCCGGCTTTGCCCCCGACTACCTTTCGTCCTCTCTTCCTATGTCCCTCATTCCTCCTGACACTCTTCCTCCAGACACTCTCCCTCTTCCCCTCCATTACTTTGCTGTAGCCCTTTGTGTCTTTATCTCTTTGTTTGGCGCCCTCTGCCTCTTTGCAACCGCCCCCCCAGACTGCTCACGCTGCCACAGGGTCCTGCTTTCTGCTCTCGCCGTCTCCTTCGGCCTTGCGGCCACGATTTATCTCATTTTCTTCACTCACTAATTAACCCCTCCTTTTTTTTCTTTTTTCCTCTTTTCTTCCTTCGCTATGGGTAATCGTCTATCAGCACGACAAACACCCCAAGTTCGTGCTTTGGCGGGTCTCCTAGACACACACCGCTGTAAAGTGTCTGTCCGGCAGCTGCAAGTATACTGGGACCTCCTGCTGCCCTTTAACCCATGGCTCACCACTTGCCATCTTTGGGACCCTGTTACTTATGATCACCTTATTGATCGGGTCACCAACGCCATGGAACATGAGGGCAAGCGCTTCCCTCCCGGTTTGCTCCCCACCTTAATAACCGTCCGCTCCTGCCTTCAAGGCTCCTTCCCCCCTGATCGAGGCCCCATTAAATCCAAGGAGGCCCTATCAACCCAGTCAACAGATTCAGATAGCAATAATAATTCAACTCATGACTCGGACACGGAGTCCTTGGTCGAGCAGCTTAACAACGCGCTCGACGTGACTCCCAAAAAACAAAATAACACTGCGCCATGCCAAGATGGCGAACTTCCTCCTTCTTCTTCTATCGAGGGGAAGAAATGCTCCGGCGATGACGTCAGCCTTAAGCTGGGTCAAAAGCCGCATGCGCTTTACCCCGCCCTTCCGCAGGGCGGAGTTAGTCCGCCATCTTATGCCTTAGACCCCGCCCTTTCACAGGGCGGAGCTAGTCCGCCATCTTATGCCTTAGACCCCGCCCTTTCACAGGGCGGAGCTAGTCCGCCATCTTGTGCCTTGGACCCCGCCCTTTCACAGGGCGGGGCTGGTCCGCCATCTTGTGTCTTGGCCACGCCTACCGCGCCGCCATCTTGCAACGCTTGGGGCCTCCCACTTCCGCCTCCCCCTTCGGCTAGCTTCCCCTCGGAGCCGCTACCAGCAGCTGCCGCCGCTCCTTCCACCCTGCCGACTAACAACCCCTGGCTGCCTTCTACACCTCAAGGCAACCCTTGGGGCAACGCTCCCCCTACCCCCACTCCCGCGCCAAGCCCTCTGCAAGCGCGTCCTCCTTTCTCTCGTGCCTTTCGCTGCTTTCCTCTTAACCTTACCCCCACACCACAGAAAACGTATGACTGGTATCCCATTGACTCTGATACTATTAAGCAGCTTCGCAGGGCCGTCAAGGAGGACGGATTAGGTAGCCCATACGCTTCCCAAATACTGCAGGATCTCGGCATGGACTTTTGCATCCCCCAAGACTGGGCCTCGCTTGCCCGTTCCATTCTTAACCCCGGCCAGTTTGTTGATTGGCGTGCTCACTTCCAGGCAGAGGCAGCTAAGCAAAGTGAGCAAGACGCAGCCACTGGAGTCTATCATCCCCCCGAAGCCTATCTAGGCACGGGAGCGTTTCTAAATGCGTCTGCTTATATTAATGTCCCTGCTGCCTTCTGGACTGTCCTCAGAGGCATCGCCTTACGCGCGTTTGCCAACTGCTCTGCCCGTCGACCTGACAACTTTACCAAGCTCCTCCAGAAGCCAAACGAACCTTTCGCCACCTTCGTATCCAGAGTCGAAGAAACCTGCGCTAGAAAAGTTAGCAACCCCCAAGCCCAGCTAGCTCTCACCCGGGAACTCATTCTAGAAGGGGCTAACCCCCCCTGTAAGCAAGCCATTCTCCCCTTGCGGGAAAAAACACTTAATGACTGGGTTCTCGCCTGCAGCGCCTTTGACCCAGCTGCCGCGTCCCTAGCCCAGGCTGTCTCTGGTGCTGTCACTGCCGCCTTAGCCGCCACCACCGGTTGCTTTAAGTGTGGGCAGAGCGGTCATTTTGCCCGGGAGTGCCCCAATGCGGAGGTCAAACGCCCGCCTTACATGCAGCGCAATGGGCGCCCTCCTCCCACTCCCTGCCCACGCTGCCAACGTGGCTATCACTGGGCGCGCGATTGCAAGAGCAGGCCCAGAGATCTTAGCAAGGATAGCTTAAAAAACCTCTACTATCCATGGTGCCCTGACGGCAGTCAGCGCCAGGGCACTGAGCACGCTTTAAACTCCAAGCGGGGCAAGCCTCAGCCCCGCCCCTAAGAGGCAGCGTGCCGGCCGGTTCTAATAAAATTAATCATTTCACCGGCAGTAAAACGCTTCTCTGGACAGTCCCTATCACTCCAGAAAAGCCTACTCGTAAGTTAAGAATAGAGGGGCAATGGTACACGGGCACGCTCGATTCAGGGGCAGAAGTCTCTTGCATGCCCGCTCAGTATGCCACCATGTGCATGGTTCTCGATGGTCCCTCGGTAGTGGGAGCCACCGGTACCTCCACCTCTCTTCAGGCCATAGGGCCCATTAAGTGGGAGGATGAAGAGGGCCACTCAGGCACCTTCCGCCCGTTATTTCTGCACACCATAGACCAAATTTTATGGGGCCGTGATATCCTTGCCGCTTTTGGGGCAGTGCTTACCACGCAGCCCCCCCCAATAATGTGCGCCACTGCTCGTTTAACACCTCCAGCGCCCGTTCCTCTGCGATGGGATACTGAGGAACCTATATGGGTGGAGCAGTGGCCCCTTCCCACGCACAAATTAGTTGCACTCCAAGCCCTTGTTCAAGAACAATTAGACGCAAGCCACATAGAACCTTCTACTAGTCCCTATAATTCGCCAGTATTTGTTATTCATAAAAAAGCCACAGGGAAATTTAGGCTCCTCCATGATCTGCGGGAGATCAATAAGCATATTCTTCCCATGGGTTCCCCGCAGCCTGCACAACCCCCCTCCTTTTCTTTTAATGCCTCTAAACTGTTTCTTCCCGAAACCTTTGCCCCCGCCAATAGCGATTCTGGTAGTTCTAGAAGGGGAGGCCGAGTTGGAGTACGCAGTAACAAAAATCTAGACCAGTATTACATGTGCCCATCCTCAAATCCTGGAAAATCGTACTGCAATTCCCCCAACGAGTACTACTGTGCATACTGAGGGTGTGAAACATTGGCCACTAATTGGAAGCCTCCTGTTCCTAATCAATACCTTACTTTAAAGTGGGCCCCTACAGGGTGCAAACTCCCCACAGTTAACTGGCTCGGCCAAGAAAGCGAGGGATCCTGCACACATCTTAATCTTACAGTGCAGCTCCCCACTGATCCCTCATGGTTACTCGGTCGAACCTGGGGCTTCAGAATCTATTTGGAAGGAGTCGACCCAGGTTCCCTTATTTTGATAAAAAAGGAAGCTGTACTAAAAAACCTCTCTGCCATTGGTCCCAATAAAATCATTAACCCCCTTTTTCCACAGCCCTCCAGCCGCACCTCAGCTCCAACCAGCCGCACCTCAGCTGCAAACAACGCATCGCCAACCCCACCACCCCAACCTTTCCTATCACCCTCTCGTTACTCCTCTCCCCTCCTCGGCCTTATCCAAGCGGCCTTCACCTCGGTAAATTCCTCCCACCCCAATCTTACCTCCTCTTGTTGGCTTTGCCTCTCCACTCCTTCCCCCTGTATGAGCCAATTGCCTCCAACCTCTCCTTTTCAGAAAACACAGAGGACAGCCCCTCGGAATGCAATTGGAATACCTCTGCCATCCCCCTAACCTTTCATTCAGTCTCCTTTACAGGAAAGTGCATCCGCCCTCGCTCAAGTAACTCTCCCAACCTCACAGCTTGTGCCAACTACTCATCTCCCAGCAGCTCTGCCAAGTTTCTTATTCCCCACAACTCCTCCCAATGGCTCTGCTCCTCTACAGGACTTACCCCCTGCCTTAACGTGCAAACCCTCAATACAACTAATGAAACTTGCCTCCTAATTGTCCTTATCCCTAGGGTCCTATACCACAGCGAAGAAGACTTCTTCCTCCGCCTGGAAAGAACTGCAGCTCCTGCCCCTCTGCAAAAGCGAGAGCCCATCACCGCCCTCACGATTGCCTCCCTCCTAGGTCTTGCAGGCGCTGGCACCGGAATCGCTGCGCTAGCCAGTCAAGGCTCCGCCCTAACTCACCTCCGGGCGGCCGTTGACGAGGACATTCGTCACCTACAAAACGCTATTTCCCATCTTAAAAATTCTGTTAACTCCCTCTCTGAGGTCGTGCTCCAAAACCGCCGAGGTCTCGACCTTCTTCTCCTCAAAGAAGGAGGCCTTTGCGCCGCTCTAGGAGAAGAATGCTGTGTTTATGCCAATTTCACAGGTCTCGCCGAAGACAGCCTAAAGAAAGTCCGAGAGGGACTAGAACAGCGCAAAAGGGACCGTGAAGCTGCCAACTATTGGTCCCACATCTTTACCTCCCTCCTCCCTTACCTCCTCCCCCTCATAGGCCCCCTACTAATAATTATTCTAGCTCTCACCCTAGGACCCTGGGTTATCCGCAGACTTCGCCAACTTGCTAAAAGCCAGGCCAATACCAATGCTGTCCTCTCATCATTTGTGCAAGTCCAGTATCAACAACTTGCCTCCACTGAAGAAGCTAACCCTCCGCCGCGTCGCCACCCTCGTCCATCCCGCAAGCAGCGAGGCCCTTGTCGAGCGCCCGGGCGCCACACCAATGTCAAGCTCCAACCTCGCTGAGCCACCGTCAACCCCTTTTCCCCTCCCCGGCCTCCCCCTTCCCTCATCCCTTAGCGGACCTCTCCGGCAAGCTTCTTCCTTTAATTAGAAAAGAAGGGGGAAATGTGGGATACTGATTACGTGCTTCAACTTGGCAGGCCTGGGCCAGGGGACCGGATCCGCCCCTGGGGAGGGTGGTGGGCACGGGCGACAGCGCCCTCCACAGCCCCCCAGGCCTGGGAAAGTGAGGCCGGAGGCAGGCCCCATTTCCTCACCCAAAATACCACTGTTGGGAGAGGCTTGCCGGAGGGAACCGCCTTTTCCCCACCCCCTTATCTTGCCCCTGACACTCCCCATTGCCAGAGCAACTCCCCCACCGTCAGTGCGCATGCGCAGTTACCAGAACAACTCCCGCCCCTTGTCTATCAACCTCCGCGCCCTCTCCGAACCAATCCAAGCCTTTGACCTCTACAGCTACCCCGCCCTCTAATCGCCCAATATAAGCTTGTGCTCTCCCCTAATAAAGGCTCTTGGTTTTCTTCGATGACCCAAAAAGAACCGTGTCCCTCCTGTTCCTTTCTCGCCGCCCTCCATACCTTGCACGCCCCCCCGCCGGGGACCTGGCCAAGTCTCCCGCCTCGCCTTCGCCTCCGGGAAAGAGCCCCCGCCGCCGGTACCCTCCGAGCAACGCCGAGAGCCGAGGGTTCAGCAACCGGCCGCCCCCCCCCCCCCAGACAAATCAACTGCGACCGCAGTGAGTATTCTGCAAAACTCTATCAATTGATGGATAGAAATTAGGCTAGTGTTTGTGAGCTGGGTACACAGGCCCTGGTAACTCAGCAAGCTGCTCAAGTGACATTGCCAAATACTAATGACTCATGTAATCCCTGCAGAGCATCTGGGGCCTGACTGCAGGCTACTCCATCATAACGAAGCTGCCTCACCTTATTTAAACTCAGGACCTATCGGTTGCAACTTGGGTAGGAGAAGTTCTGGGCATGAGACAGAGAGGACCTTGTTACACAGATGCAATGGATGGAGCGCCTAAGGTGCAATGACATGGTTATGGTTCCGTGGAGATCTCAGGGTCCAGAAATGCCAACTGATATCTGGCTTTTGGGAGAGGAGAAGGATTAAACCGTCTCCCCATCTCCACTATTCATTCAAATATTGCGAAGACTGTCCCATCCTAAAAACCAAGCCTTCCTGCCACCATGTTTCTGTGTTGAAGATAAGTATGCAAGGTAAAAACAGACTCTGGAGCCAGATTTCCTGTGTTAAATCCCTGCTCTGCTATTTACTAGCCTTGTTAACTCAGCAAATTACTCACCTATCTGATATGTGTAATGAGAATAGTATCTACTTCGCATGTTGTCACAAGGATTAAATGAGTTAATATGTGCCCAACACTTAGAACAGTGCCTGTACATAATGGTGCTGGAGGTGGCACCTATTATTACTGTACCCATGCTAGCTCTCCAGCCTTCCCTTTACACAACACCTTCTATGCTTGCTTCTGACAACCCCCTAACCCACCACACCCCACACCCTCTACTGAAACCGCTTTACTGAAGGTCCCCAGGGGCCCCTTCATCCTAATGGTCTTGGATTTGTCTGTTGCAAACTATTCCTTCTTACCCCAAGGCAGGGAAGGTTTTTCTTAGGGTCAAAGGAATTAAAACATGTCTTTCAGCAGACACCATCTGACATCTGCAGCATTTGACACTAGATCATTTGTACCTCTCAACATTCTCCAGTTATCCATTCGGTTTCCCTGTCTTGAGACTAGTGATTCTCACCTTTTGACTTAAGTATGTTTAAAACGTTAGGTGGAATTGAAACTAGCCGTCATACCTCTCCTAAGATTTTCCCCCTAAACTTATGACATCAGTGTGCATGCACACACACAAACAATTTGCCTTTCTCATCAAAGAAATGTAAGCGTTTCACTGATTTGGGGATCTGGCTAATGAAGGCTGAGCATACAGAGCAGAAGATACGATCATTCAATAGCTGTCCACCTTTATCCACCAAGCGGGGCCCCCTAGCATGCAGGAACACAATCAGCAGGGATTCCTCCAGCACTCCTGTTTTCAGTACAGGGTCTGCTCCAGGAGAGGTGCAGGCCCTGGGGTCAAGCAAAAGTGACCAGCAGCCCCCAAACACACACAGAGGGGACATACAGTCAAGTCCCCTGCACTGTGACCTGCCTGGCCCATGATCCTTCACACCTTCTCTCCCAGTGTCTAGAGCCACTCACCCCCTTGCTCTGGTCCAATGCTAGAGAAGAGGGGATACATTTAGGAGGCCTAGTCCAGTACCCCTGAGGACTCAGCCTCTCTGTTGGCCACACTTTGAACACGAAGCCCAACCCCAGAAACTAGGGTCCCCGCCCCTGCCCCACACCCACTCCCTCCACTGCAGAAAATCTGCCTTAGTTTTGACAGTGCAAGGAGCACCTTCCATCCCCAAACTCAACCCCTGCCAAACACACAAACATACACACTCATCCTTTGCAGAAAGAAACTGGAGCCCTGAACTAGGCTTTGCCTCAGGCCCTGCTTCTGCATTACACATCTCCCTGAGGCTGAGTGGGTGGATGGGGACTGCATCTTCTTGGTGTCCACAGTAGGCCTGACACATGCCAGGTGCTTGGTCAATGACAGGGGGACCGAATTCTAAATGCTGACAGCCCCATGCCAGCCACAAGACAGGATGTAAAGACCAGTGAAAAGAGCATGTCCTTGAGAATGAGACACCCAAACTTGAATTTGAGTTCTGAAACTTACCAGATTTGGGGGGTTGAACAACGTGCTTGACCTCTTTGAGCCCCAGTTCCTCAAGGTCGTGAGGATTGGAGGTGACATATGGAAACACAGGCTGTGATAACGCCAGGCCTGGAGGTGCCCCCAGTGAATGGTGCTGTGGAAACAGAATATTCTACACTCCCCGTCCCATTTTGAGAAGGGAAAATATATCAGACAGAGTAATTTTCCTTTAGAAGGGAAATGTCTGTAATTGAAAGAAACCATGAAGCATTTATTCAGACCTTTGATTACTCAAGTGCAAAAATGGTGTCTCTGCTCTGGACTATTGGCAGGACCTTCTGGATTACAAAGCTTGTTACCTGGACTATGTGAGATGACAGTCAAAGTCTCAATTCAGATTGCATTTTACCATATTTGGATTTTTTTATGGATTTTCACCCTCCTTGAGCTTCCTGACACTCAAGGTCCAGGAATGCTAGAGATTTCTCTGCTATGTATAGAGTCTGTCTTTATCTTAAAAAAATATATATTTCATAACCTTATGTTCTATGTGGACTTCAAGCTTTGTGAAACACATTTTACATTATTGCATAAAGTCATAAAATATGGCTAAGGTAAGAGAGGACTGAGAATTTCCACATTTCATCAACTGAAACGTAAATAAGCATTTGGAATTTGTTTTTGCTTTGTTTTGTCTTTTTTAATTTCCTTTCTCTTTGTCCCCTTTCTCACTGTCCTGTATTCTCCAGGTGCTTGAGGAAACAGCTTTCTGTGCTGATTCTCCCTGTTGTGACTTGTAACCAACCGCTATCGATCAAAGTGCCTCAGACAATCTCTGAACCTAAAACACAACCCAAACACAATAGTAGTGATTGTTACTGTTATTGAATCAGGCTGTAGTGACTGTTCCCACCAAGTGGAGTCACTAAAGTGATGTGGTACCAACTTTTTTGTCTCTTTGCTGGGTGTACTTGTCAGGTTCTCCAGAGAAGCAGAACCCATGGGAGATACATACACTTGTGTGTATGTGTACGTGTATGTGTAGTGTATGTATACACATATATGTATGTGTGTGCATATGTGTGTGTGTGTAAAGAGATTTATTTTAAATTATTGGCTCACACAATTGTGGGCCTGGCAAGTCTGAAATCTGTAGGGCAGGCTGGCCAGCTGGAAACTCAAAAGGAGTTCCAGTCTTGAGGCAGAATTTCTTCTTTTCCAAGAAACTTCAATTTTTGCTCTTAAGGCCTTCAGCTGATTGGATGAGGCCCACCCACATCATTGAGGGTCATCTCCTTTACTTAAAGTCAACTGATTGTAGGTATTCATTCTGTCTACAAAATACCTTCACAGCAACACGTGGGCTAGTGTTGGACCAAACAACTGGGCACCACCACCTAGCCAAGTTGACACATAAAATTAATCAACACATTGGGGTGCCCTAACTCTGCCTTCTGTTGCTTGGCTTTCATTTATTCCGTAAATATTTGTCAGGCTCCTGTTTGGTGCTGGGCATTGTTCTAGGTGCCAGAGATGCAGTGGTGAATGAGAGAGACATGTCTCTCCTTGCTCTCATCCGCTCCTGTTCTAGTGAGTGTCAGACCATGGACATAAGACAACTGATGGCAGTTAGGTATTATGAGGAAAATAAAGCACAATAAGGAGCCGGAGGGTGATGGGAGGAGCATTTCAGACCATATGGTCCAGGAAGACCTCTCCAGGGAGGAAACGTTTGAGCAGAGAGACCTAGGGGTTGAGAAGGAGCCAGCTTCATGAGCTGGGGGAGCTCATTCCCTTAAGACAGCATGAAGTCCCTGAAGCAGGAATGAGTGTCTGAGGAACAGAAGGGCTGGTATGAAGAAGGGAGAGTGATCCTGGATGAGATTAGACAAGTGGGGATGGGTGGCAGGTCATTCGGGACCTTGAAGGCCAAGGTTTCATTCCAAGGGCTATGAGAAACCAAGGAGTGACATGAGTTGGTGTGTGGATTAAAAACACCACTTGGGCTGCTATGCGGATGAACTGTAGGATTTGAGAGTAGAAGCCAAAATTCCACTGAGGAAGCTGTTGCAGAAGTCTGGGTGAGAGATGAGGTGGCATGAACTAAAGTAGGGGGGGGTGGCGGTGTTGAGAAGTGACTGGATTCAGAATCTAAGGAAATAAAGCTGCTAGGACTGGGTGGTGGATTGGATGTGGAGAAGAGGAAGCACAGGTGACCCTTGGCCCTCCCAATACATGCTCTGTCAGCTGTTACGGATTGAATTGTGTCCCCGCAAAAGATATGTGCAAGTCCTAACTTCTGGTCTTGTGAATGTGATCCTATTTGGAAAAAAGGATACTTGAAGACGTTATTACTTAAGATGAGGTCAAACCGGATTTGGATGGGCCCTGATCCAGTATGACGGTGTCCTTATAAAGAGAGGAAATGTGGAAATGTCTCTCCATCTGAGAGAGACAGAGACAGACAAAGAGAAAGATGATGGTCATGTGATGGGGAAAGAGACTGGTTGTTCAAGCAAGTATCATGCAGTGGGTTGGCTTAAACAATGGAAATTTATTATCACAGTTTTGAGGTATCATCAAGGCAATGTTTTTTTCCCTGGAGACTGGCTTTCTGGGGCTGGCTGCTGGTAATCCTTGGAGTAAGCTTAAGAACATGTTTATCTGGGGTCTATTCAGCTCCAAACCTCCAGAGATGCTGACAAGCCACCAACAGAATTCTACAGACTTCAGAGGAAGCGTGGCCCCTCGCACACCTTGATTTGGACTTCTAGCCTGCAGAACTGGGAGGCAATAAAGCTCCTGTTGTTTTAAGCCCACCCAGTTTACGGTACTTTGTTATGGCAGCCTTAGCGAACGAAGGTACCGGCCTTTCTGGACTCCTCCCAGCACGCCAGTCCCAGCTTCCACCTCTGCCCAAGCACGTTCTGGCTCCACTCCTCCCACTCTGCACATCCCAGAGACACCTTCACCCCATCCTCACCTCCCTGCTAAGCTGGGAGCTTCTGTTCTGACCAACTCCAAGAGGAAGGAGGAGGAAAAATAAATGCGTGAGTAGGTTCTGCAATGGCAGTTGCTCTTGGCTAGGAGTGAATGTGTCTGGGATATAAATCCACTGTCTCTCTGGATAACAGAGGAAGCAATTACTCATGCAGATGAAAAACTTTTATTCGTCTCTTTGACAGCTAACATCTCAAGGAGCCTTTACTATGTCAGTCCTCAGTTGAGATAGAAGCTAATATTTTCCAACTGTAGTCTCTGGGATAATATAAGACAGCTCCTGGTTTAATAATGAGCTTCCAATTTTTAGCAGGCCCTGAGGTTGCAATGCAGGCCGTGCCAGCGGGAGGTAAAGAACAGTAAACGTGGCTCCAGGAAAGCGCGCCTGAGACTCGCAGAGGAAAGCTATTTCAAAGTCAGGGAAGATAGACATGGTGCTGGCCTGGTTGTGAGATGACAGAGGAGTTCCGGGGAAAGAGGGACAGAGGGGACAGCAGACAGCCCCTGGGCAGGGGGCCGGGCCCAGAACCAGAAGGCAGGGCCTTGAGTTGCAAGCTGGGCCTTGTTACTTCATTTATTCACTCACTCATTCAACAAATGTTTATTGAGCATCTACAATGTGCCAGGCCCTGTATAGATTCCACATTAGGCATCGGGGAGGAGGTGGGGTTTGACAATTAAACTGACAGCTATAATACAGGGTGACAAGTGTTGTCATGGGAGAAGACACCAACCCAGACTTGGGTGTTGCTGGCAAGAGCCCTGAGGAAATCACATCTCTTAGGCTGCAGCAGGCAAAGATTGGGGGGCAGCAGGGTCTAGTCCAGGCAATGGAATAATAGTGTGTGCAAATTGGCAAAGGCAGAATGGCAAGAGGTGCTCGGCAGGCTGAGGGAGCTGCTAGGAGCTGAGTATAGCTGAAGTACAGACTGTCGTGTGTGGCAGGCTGCCTCTCAAATGGCTCCCACACTCTTACCTAACCCACCCCCTTGGATGATGGGGCTGTGATCTGTGTCTTGCTTTTAACCAACCAAACATGGCCAAGGTGCCAGGCCGCATGGGGCGGTTAGGGTTAGGTGATTATGCTACATATGACTGTGGCACCTGCCTTGCCAGGGCCTCTCACTCCCTTGCCATCCTCGAGGAAGCAGCCAGTCAGGAACCCCCCACGGCAAGGAGCTGGGGGTGGCCTCCAGAAGCTGAGGGTGGGCCAGTCAGAAAATGAGGCCTTCAGTCCTACAACCACAAGGAAAACAATTGTGCCAGCACCACCTGCCCACGGAAAAGGGACCTTCTCCAGTTGAGTATTCGCGGCCCCAGGGGACGCCCTGATGGCAGCACTGCGAGACCCCGAGCAGAGGACCCGGCTCCTGACCCAGTAATAAGAAATGTGAGATAATAAGCATGTGTTGTTTCAAGCTGCTAAATTCTTGGTGATTTGTTAAGCAGCAACTGAAAAAAAAAACACTCGGAGGGGCAATGGTTGGAGAAGAGGGTCAGATAGAGGAGAGCCTTGTTTGGACAAGCTCAAGGACCTTGGGTAAGTTATGTAGCCTGATCACCTAATCATAACTGTCCCATGCAGCCCTTGTAGGACCCCAGGAAATGGGAGCAGATCGTCTCTGAGATGAAGTGTGGACTTCCCCAGCTGGAGGTCTGTGGCCTCTATACCTGGACAAGATTCCAGAGCATTCAGACTAGAAAGGATTGCTTTACACACCCTTTGGAAAGAAAGTGGTGACCCCCAGGAGCCAGCAGGGTTTCCCTGAGGAGGTCTCACATCCACTCACCTGGCCTCACCTCATTTCCTTCCTTGGAGGAAAACAGTCAGATCTGATCAGGCCAGTGAAGTAAGAGCCTTCTTGAACTGGGGGAGAAAACCTGCAACATTTGGTGCCAAAAGCTGCCCCATTTCCTCTCTACTTCAGAAGGTTTTAGATCTAAAATGAAGTAATAAAGAATGCAGACTGTGACTCACATTTTCCCCTACCAAACCACAACAACGAATCCACTGTTATTCAACCCCGTATTCCATACGGACAAAGTTAGCTTCTAGGTTTGCTGGGTCCATAACCACCGTGATGGTGCGATTGGAGAAGTCTCTGGGAAGGGGTCTTCTCCCCAAAATACCCACCCACCCCCCACTCCCCACCTATTCTCTTTCATTATAGCTTCATTCTTTGGGGCCTTCTCAAGCAGCATTTCCCATACTGTAATGTATGTAATTTATCACCTGGGGACTGTGTTGAAATGCAGATTCTGATTCAGCAGGTCTGCAGTGGGGCCTGAGAGTGCATCCTTATAAGCTCCCAGGTGAAGCCAATGCTGCCAATCTGGAGAATCACACTTAGAGTAGAGGGGATGATAGTTCTCAATTTGGCTACACATTGAAATCCCCTGGGGAGCTTTATAAAACCCCAGTGCCCACTCACACCCCAGACCAGCTAAATCAGAATCTCTGGAGGTGAGGTATGGGCACCAGGGTCTAAAATTTCCAGGTGATTCCAGTGGGTAATTGATATTGAGAACCAGGAGGTAAGCCCCTGGTTGTCCTCTGGCACCACAGTAAGTAGATACACCTCACCGCAGGTAACATCTTAGCACAGGTAACACCCTTGGGGCTTCTCAGACTTTCAATTGTCCCACGAATGACCAGGAAGCTCAACACACTGCAGACTCGTGGGGCACCCCACCCCTAGAGGTTCTAAAGGCACCTGATCTGGGCTGGGGCCCAGGAGTGTGCTCGTTTATTAAAACACTCCAGGTGATTCTGAACAGGTAGTCCTTTAAGAACCTGCTGCCTTGCACAACAGTTTGAACCAAATGGTTAGCAAACACCAAGTTACTAGTTAACAGTTTATTCTTCAAGTAAAAGCTTAGAAACACAGCCCTATGGTTATCCACTCACTCCACAGTTATCAAATAGTGCTTAGCTAGTTATCGGCTTATTGACACTGAAATTTCAATTCATCTCCAGCAAGGATTAGCTGGAAGCTGGCAAAGAGAAGAACAGATTGTTGGAAAAGAGCAAGAAAAAACCCAGAATAAAAAACACGAATGAGGCTGAGTAGGAAGGCAGTGGTGGCAGAGCCAAAGAGCCTGTGGCCTCTTTGTGAATCTTCTTTCTTTAATACATCTTCTCGTGGTTCTTTCTTCTTCTTCTATCCAAATCCCTTCACAGGTGACTTCACACACCTCACTGCTTCTGCATCTCTAACCCTAGTGGGGTCCTCATCCCCACTCTGAAGGGTCGTGGGAGTGGGAACGTGTCTTAGTCAACTCTGGCCAAGAGCAGTTTCTGGCACTAGGAGGCTGCTCAAAACACACCTGTGGGAAGAGGTGGACTTGCGAATCAGTGAACTCCCAGCTCAGCGATGCTGGAGAGAAGCACGGACACATCTGTCCTCTCAGGCCCGCTGCACTGAGGTCCAGGAACGGAGGCTTCTCAGGCCTTGGTTTTAAAGACAAGTAGGAGACAGTGGTGTCTAATGAGAAGAGCACTGAGCCAGAGAAGCGGATGCCTGAGTTTTAGTTGCTTCTTTGCCACAAATGCCTTGGGCAACTTCAGGCAAGTCCCTTATTCTCCAAGTCTAGGGGAAAAATCAGAAGGAGATGATTCATCACCCACTCAGCAGGCATTTATGGAGCCACTGCTGTGTGCCAGGTGCTAGGGATTCTAGCGAGTGAAATATGTGTGATGGGAGTCAGGTCTGAGTGTGTGTTGGCTGCACCTGCAGCTGCGTGTCTACATGAGCTTTGAGCAAGTTCTCTTGCAGACTGCATCTCATTTCCCGATGTGTAAACTGGGGATAAGAAGGCCTGCATTACAGGCTGCTGTGAAGATGGAATGATTAACACAGGCACGCAGAGCCGTCCCTTGCCTGTAGAAGGCTCTCCATGAGCAGCGGGTGATGCTGGTCAATGGACAGCTGCAAAGAACCAGCAACGGGCACAAAATTCCAAGACCAGGGTCACTGTGGAGACCTGCCTCATCCAAGCCACCCAGCCCCTGGCCACTTAGTAGGGAGCTTAATTTAGTTTGAAACATTCATAGTCCTGCTTCAGGACCTCCTTGGTAATTTATGTGGTCGGCAAACGGTAGACTACGCACTCCTGTGTTTCATAGCTTCATCCCAATCAAAACTACGTGAGTTTGATGTTTTAGAAACATTTTTGAAATTCACATAGAAATGCATCAATTATTGTAAGCATCTATTTTTGCAGAAGCAATAGCCTATCAGGGAGACATTTTGAGAAATGGATTCATGAGAGGTAGAACAAAACTTTCCAAATGAGTGGGTTGAGTAATGGGGGCCGTCAGAACTTTGGGGGCTCTGATCACTAGACCAAGGCAGGAAGTTCCAGGTGAGCCCGGCAGGGTGGGGGCAGGAGGCGGAGGGGTCTGGCTGGCAGCCCTGAGCCCAGTGAGGGTGCGGTACCCCCAAGTAGGGTACAGGCCCCTGAATGTGAGCCAGACCTTCACCTGATGACGAGCCCAGAGCCCTGAGGGTAGAGGTGGCTGTGGACGGGGGTTTTCCTGGTCCCCTTCATGCTTATGACTCAGTCTGCAGGCAATCTCTCCCCCTCCCAGCCCCTCAAATCCCACCCCTGGTTCTTGGGTTGAAAAACCAGGCAGGGCCAAGACAAGACACCACTGGGCAGCAGGTGGGCATGCTCCCTGCTGGCTCCCCATTGGATCTGGAGCCAGGCAGCCCCAAGTTCAAATCCCAGCTCTGCACTTACAAGCTGGGTGATCTTGGGTCCACTTCCTCACTTTTATGAGCCTCGTCCTACTCACCTGTAAAATTGGAAAAGACTGCCTGCCTTGTTCAACAAGACATTCCTCTAATGTTTTTTATGTGAATGCTCCAAATTTTTTTTTAATTTTTATTTTAACAGCTTTAAGCACTAAACAACCAACATTGGACTCTCTGTTTCTGTAAATTTCTCTGTTCCAGACATTACATATGAATGGAGTCATAGACTATGTGGTCTTTTATGACTGGCTTCTTTCACCTAGAATCATGTTTTCAAGATTCATCCATGTTGTCACATGTATCAGAACTTCATTCTTTTGTGGTTGAATAATATTTCATTGTCTAGATAGCCCATATTTTGTTTATCTGTTCATCAGTTGGTGGACATTTAAGTTTTTTCCACTTTTTGGCTGTTACCAATAAAGCTGCTGTGAACATTCATTTACAGGTTTTGATGTGAACATATGGCTTCATTTCTCTTGGGTATAAACCTAGGAGTGGAATTGCAGGGTCATATGGTAACTCTGTGTGTAACCATTTGAGGAACTGCCAGACTGTGTTCCAAAGCAGCTGCACCATTTTACATTCCCAACAGCAGTATGCAAGGGTTCCACTTTCTCCACTTCTTCGCCAATACTTGTTAGCATCTGACTTTTTGATTCTCGACATCTTAGTAGGTGTACAATGATATAATATCCATTGTGGTTTTGACTTGCATTTCCGTGATGGTTAACGATGTCGAGCATCTTTTCATGTTGGTTTACCGGCCATTTTTAAATCTTCCTGAAGAAATGTCTATTCAGATCCTTCGCCCATTTTTTAATGGAGTTATTTGTCTTTTTACTATTAAGTTGGACGAGATCTTTATATATTGTGGACCCAGTCCCTTATCAGATATATCATTTGCAATTAACTGTACCCAGTGTTAACTGAGCATCAGTTGTGAGTCAGGCAGTGTTCCTGTGGCAAGGCCCAAAGCAGATGCTGCACGTGACTAAGAACCACACTAAATAGGGCTTTCATTTACCGGGTACTTATAGGCCAGGCCTGTAACTAAACGTTTCACATCCAGTATCTCATTTAATCTTTACAATCACCCAGGTGGGAGGCAGTTGAGAGAAGAAAGGCTCAGGAGGCAAATGATTCACCCAAGGAGATCCAGCTTAGCTCAGCAAAACTGGGCATGGAGCTCGGGCAGGTCAGACTCCATCCTGCCTCCCAGCACCTCACGGGGGATTCTCACCTGGGAAGTTCCAGGCAAATGCTTGGGATCAGCAGTGACTGGTGATCTTTGCTCCCCTTCCCAGACTGCCTTGATAGAGGGTGGGATAGCATGACAGGGCACTAAACTGCAAGTTAGGAGGTCCCTCAACTTTGGTGACACCTCAGCCAAGTGACTTCCCCAGTCTGGGCTGGGACATCAAAGAGATGGCCTATAAAAACAATGTTTGGAAATTCTCAGAGCACTGATCAAATAAAGAATCATTATTTTGATCAGAGGGAGACACTGTGGCACCTGCGAAAGTGTCTGGGTTTTGGAGTGAGGCAGAACTCACTTGGATCCCAGGCCCACCACTTTCTGGCTGTGTGACCTTGAATGAGTCACTTAACCTCTCTGAGCCTCAGTGCAACATCTATTTCCTCATCTGTACACTAGGGATAATAGGAGTACCTCCCTTGAGGGGCTGCACTCAAAGTGCTATAGCAGAGTGTGATTGATGGACTGTATGGTGATATCCCATGGGCCCGTGCACAGACAGGGCTCATGAGTAATAAAGATCCTGGGGAGTGAATTGAGTCTATCAAGCTCAGATAAAAACCCATCTGCTGCAGTGACATTAGCCCACTTGTGGTCAGGGTAGAAACCTGAAGGGGAAAAAATGTGCTTCATCTACGGCCCAAGACAGGAGGCCTGAGGGAGCTTTACTGAGCATGATGCACTATGGGCAGAATCGCCCTTCTGTCCCTCCGGGTCAGAGGGAGCTCTGAATGCCAAGCCTTTCCCCCAGCTGGCAGTTCCTGTTGGGGAGATCACTGGCTGTGTCTGCACCGGAGGGTCCACAGTGGGGAGGGGGCCAGCAGACCCTGGTGACCTCCGATGAGGCTCTTCACTCTCCTGGCCCCAGCTCCTCTAGTCTGTCATTCTGGATTTGGAATCAGGCCTAGGTTCAAATTCTGCTCTGCCACTTGGTAACCACATGCCCTTGGGCAAATTCTCTCCCCTTGGTGGGCCTCAGTCTCTTCCTCTGTGCAATGGGGTGGTGCTACCTCCCATGCCCTGTTGCAAGAATGGCGTTAGATGCTGTGTGAAAACCCTTAGTGGGCATTACATGTACCTTATAAACCTAAGGGATCCTTTTCTACCTTTTAGATTTTCAGACCAGAACTAAGTTTAATCGATCACATCAGCTGAGAGGAGCCTCCCAAAGGGTGGGTTAAAGGGAGTCCATCCAAAGATTGGGTACTGTGGTGGTTTGGAGCTGTGTACCCCAGGAAAACATGTTCTTAAACTTAATCCGTTCCTGTGGGTGTGAACTCTCGTAAGCAGGACCTTTTGATGAGGCTACTTCAGTCAAGGTGTGGCCCACCTCAACCAGGATGGGTCTTTTAGGGAAGGTCACAGAGAGAGAAAGCCAGGGGAGCAGCCAGAAGCTGGAAGTCAACAGAACAGAGAGGCCCGGAGAGGCCACCGTGTGACTTGCCACATGACAGAAAAGCCAAAGACCAAGGATCGCTGGCAGCTGGTCCCAGAATACCACTGTCTTTTGGGAGAAAACATTGCCTTGATGATGACTTAATTTTGGACTTTTCCTAGCTTAAAAATGGTGAGCCAATAAGTTCTCATTGTTTAAGCCAACCCATTTCATGATATTTGCTTTAACAACAAGAGAACCAAAACAGGTACCACATGCTGGAATGTGTCTGAGGGAGCTGTGTGGGGTCCAAGGGCAAGGCCAAGGAGACCCCAGAGCTCCTTCACTCATGGCTCCTGTTGGCACCAGATGGATAACGGGGAACCTAACTAATGAACAGTTGAATGAGGGAGACCAGGGATGAGGCCTTGTCACTATGCACAATCCCATTTTACAGATTAGGAAACTAAGGCCCCTAACGTTGAATGAAGCAGACCAATAGCTGATGGCAGAGAGGTGGCTACAACCAGGACACTGAACTCCTGGTCCGATGGTCAGCTCTATCACCCACTCCCTGCCCCCATCCTCCATCAATCAGCCCAACACCTGGACCTGAAGGAACCATCATTGCTACCCTGAAAGAGAAGAGAGCAGCAGGCATTTTATATGTAACTACTCACTGATACTCCCAATCATCCAAGTAGGCATTGCTGTTATCCCCTTTCCCAGCACAGAGCAGTTAATTTAACCATCCTGCAGTCATTCAGCCCACATGGTAGACTGCATTAACGACCTCTGCTAATGGCCTCCCCGGAGTCACCCTCCTTACCTGTACCTCTGTGGTCCCCTTCCAATCTGATTCTGGGCTTTGGCCATCTGACTTGCTTTGGCCAGTGGGATATGAAATACACAGACAAAAGCTTGAAAAGTGAGTACAAGACTCCTCTTATCCTCTTGCATGATTGGACTTCTCTCTCTTGGATCCCAGCCATTGCCATGAAAACATATTCCAGTTAGCCTGCTGGAGGAACGTGATAAACACATGGAGGAGAACAAACTCATCCCATCAAGATTATTCTAGATCTGCCCATCCCCGGATGACTTGCCAGCTGACCACAGACACATAAACAAGCCCAGCCAAGGTCGTCCAAGCCTGGCTGAGATTGGTAGAACCACCCAATTGACCCAAAGAGTCATGAGCAACAATAAATGGTTGTTGTTTGGGCTACTATGTTTTGGAGTGACTTGTTATGCAGCAGTAGCTAACTGATACAACCAATAAGTGACGTGTTTGGGAAACAAAGACTAGTCCAGCTTGGGAGGATCTTTTAATACATGTAGGAAAGAAGCATCAGCAGTGCCAACAGTTTAGGAGCAGGATAGTGGGAAAGCTCATCCTGTGAGGACTGTTTGGCTGCCCTAAGGGAAGCCAGCCTGAGGCAGAGCTGACACTCAAAGGAGGGAAGAGCCAGAGGATGGGTGGGGAGCCTATTTTCCCACCAACCCCTCCTTCTGTGCTTGCACACGGCACAAGTATTTGACACTCAGAGCTGTGACAGCCATCTGCAAGAATGAAGGAAAGGAGAAGTTTATAGAGATGCTAACTCAGGGCCCTGGCCCGAGGAAACCATGCCTGAGACTTCTGCTGAGTGATTAAAATAATAATAATAATAAGTCTTTCTTATTTCAGACACATTAACCACGTTTTCTCTTACCTGCAGCTGAAAGCATTCCTGTCTGGTGCACAGCAGCTGCTCAGTCCCCACAACCCCCCGATTTCTGCAAGGCCAGGCCAGCCACCCAGGGGCTGGCAGTCCGTCCCCAATGCAGAGGTCCGGGCCTAGTTGGTGCACGTCCTAATTTGGTAAAGAGCTTGTTTTGTGCTCAGTCCAAATGTAGGGTGGACGTTCTGATTCAATTTTATTTTTTCTCTAACTTATTCTTTATGAAGAGTTCTTGACTTGCTGTGTCTTTTAACATGCCCCATGTCACCTCCCCAGAATAGAACAACCTAACAAAGGAGGTGGTTGCTGGTACGGCTCCAAATTGCTGTCCATTAAAGATTCTTATGAAGTTCAAAAAGGAAGTGGGGCTGGGGGTGGGGATGGATAGACCACAAAACCTGCCACCGCCTCCTTCCCCTTCCTCGGTTCCACACACACTCGGAACTTCCCATTTCCAGTTTCAGATCTGCAGCAGGAAAGGGAGTGGGTCAGTGAGGATGAACGGGGGCAGCACGGGCTGCACAATGAAGACTGGAGCAGGAGTCAGGAGACGGGTCCCTCCGCTGCCTGATGCGGCTTCAGTTTCCTCGCCTGCTCGGGAGGCTGCACCCGCAGCTCTCACCTGACCCCCTTCCCACTCTGCCCTCTTATGAGTCTAGTCCTTTCTCTTTTTAAGTTCTGACTCCACCCACCGCTGTCAATGTGTTGGGGAAGTGGAGTGGAGTGGGGGTCTCTTTGAGGACATGCAGACCCGGGTTTTATTCCAAATAATTAATAAAAGTTAATTCACTTAATGAAATTTAACTAGTAAAGTCTGGATTTATGCTGGACACATCCTTAATCAATCTGATCTTCAGTATATCATCAGCAAAAGGGGAAAAATGATACCACCTTATTTTAACAGTTAGACACAAAGCATCTGAGGTATAAGCACAGAGCAAGTGCTCCACGGATGGTAAGTTTTCTCCTTCATATTGTTATTTTTAGTGTTGTTGTCTTCTTACAACTTGGCTATACTGGAAGTCAAATGGGCGTTTACCCAGAGGATGGGTGATGGAGCTCATAAGCACATGAAAATACAGGAACTAGAACGGAAACAGAAAATTATGTGACCATATGCTGTAATTCATTCTTGGCTGGAATCTATACAGGCCTCAGCTGGGATTGTAATTAGAAAGTTGGAAGTTATGGGAGATGATATTCACAGGTGGCTTGAGATGTCCTCCCTGGCTGGCCAGTCCTCTTGTTAGGTAGAAAAAGAAAAGGCTAGCATAGGCTGCACCCCTAAAATCTCAGTTAATGTTCACTTATTCTGCACCTTGTCATCTGAGTTAAGTTTCTCCGTTTGTTTGCTGAAGGAGGTGAAGAGGTCTTTAGTAATATTGAAGGGTTTATTTTAACGGTTCCAAAGACTGTGTGTTAATGTCTAACCTTGAGACTAGAGTGTTAGTGGTAGGAAACCATGTTTGTTAGAAAGTTGATTGCAGAAAATCATGTTGGCTCATTTTAGGAGGGAAATGTATTTGTCATAGGTGGCTGATTTCACCCACATTCTTGGTGATAATTAGCCCATCATGAATGCCCAGATTCAGCTCTAATGACTTAACCTGTTAAAAGAAAAAAAAAAAAAAAAAAAAAGAGCAAGCGAGGGAGCTTGCAGTTGCTGCTAAAATTTGGAACATGGCTAAAGGCATTTTCCTCCACATATTTATTTGGCAAGTAAGACTAAAGAGACTACGCAAGGGCAGACTCAATTGTCTCAACCACAGTAGAGCCCCAGAGAAGCAGCAAGGAGGCGGCACTCAAGTCCAGCTGCTATGGGCACTGCGGCTCTTCAGAGGAAGACACAGGGACCCCTGAATGGGAGAAGGTCTCAGCCCAGAAGCTACTCAGTTCCCAACCTGAAAGCAGGAAGACGAGGCCCTCGCAGTTGATTCACGTTGTGTCCACTTAGCTAAGCTGGAAACATGCTTTGCAGAATGTCTTTCCCTGCATGGTTACCCTGGGCCACCAGAGGCCTTTGGAGTGAGGTTAACAAGGTGAAGCAGCCCCCATGCTCTCTTCGGGCACAGAAGGTGGGTGCAGGGCTGCACGCTCTACTCCGCTCATGCGGGTCATTTCCAGCTCACCTCATGGGCAGGGGGCAGCTTGTCCAGCACAGCCCTGACCTCATCCGGCAATCCTCGCATGTACTGATGGTTACTGCACAAATCCCTCAGCCACTGGCTAGTGTCCAGCTGGCTTTTAGATTTAAAATTCTGAAACGGTAGCAGCTTTCTTATTTATTACCTAAAATGGTTGTTCTTAGCAACTGTATGTGCATTTATTTATTTAACAAATATTGTGGCATCCACTCCTAGTCTAGGGTCTGGGGCTGAAGGAGATGAGGTGAGTACAGTGACTTTGTCCCCTGCCACCAGCAGTTCCGTGGGGGTGTTCCTGCATGAGCACCACCACCCAGCAAGTGAACCCAGGAGAGGCGGAGAGGTGGTGAGAGCTGGCTGAGGTCACATGCCGGCTTCAAGGTTCCCAGTGGGAACCCTGGTCTGTGGGGTAACAGCCCCCCCAAAACAGGGGCCAGATTGCTTAGTTCTTGGAACCTGTGAATCTCACCTTACATGGCAAAAGGAACTTTCCAAATATGATTAAGTTAAAGATCTTGAGATGGGAGATTATCCTGGATTTTCTGGGTGGGCCCTAAATGTAATCATGAGTGTCCTTATAAGAGAGAGGCAGAGGGATACATGACAACAGGTGAGCAGAAGGTGACATGGAAACAAAGCAGGAGACTTGAAGATACTATGCTGCTGGCCTTGGATATGGAAGAAGGGGCCACAAGCCAAGGGATGTAGGAAACACCATTCTAGAAACTAGAAAAGGCAAGGAAATGAATTCTTCCGTAGAGCATCAGGAGGGAGCATGGCCCTCCTGATAACTTGGCTTTGGCCCAGTGAAACCCATTTTATACATCTGCCCTCCAAGATAGTAAGAAAATAAATGTGTGTTGTTTTAAGCCACCCAGTTTGTGGTAATTCGTTACAGCAACCAAGAGTCTTTCCCAGATCTGGGGCAGTATCTTAGTCTGCCAGAACTGCTATCACAAATACTATGAACTGGTGTGGACTTAACAACAGGAATTTATTGGCTTACGGTTTTGAGTCTAGAAGAAATCCCAAATCCAGATATGGGCAAGGGTTGCTTTCTCTGGGTTCTGGCTGCTGGCTGCTGACAATCCTTGGGGTTCCTTGGCTTGCATCTTCGCCTCCCATCACATGGAGTGTCTTCTCCTTTCTTCTGCTCTTCTAGTTTCTGCTGACTTCTGATTTTGGCTCCTGAGTGGCCTTCTCTGACTCCTGGCTTGGGGTTTCTTCTCTTTATAAGGTCTCCAGGAACAAGGATGAAGACCGACTCTCATTCCGTTGGGCCACACCTTCGCTAAATAAACCCCTTCAAGAGATCCTATTTACAATGTGTTCAAGCTAACAAAATGCAGATTGAGTCGAGGAATGTGTCTGAACTGAGGGACATGATTGAACCTACCTCGGGCAGGGAGCAGGCCAAACCAAGCGGCTGCTTCACTCTTCCACAGTTGCTTTCTGGAAGTTTGAGGGAAGAGCTTGCAAAAGGTAAGACTTTAGATGTGGAATTGGTGACTTGTCATCCATCCATAGGACAGAATACTGTGCATACACTAAACTGATGTCACAAAGCATTTTAATGATGAAGGGAAATGCCTAGAATATAAATAAATAAATAAGTAAGTAAGTAAATAAGTAAATAAATAAAAGAAGGATTTTAAAAAGTATTTATAGTATGCACTCAACTGTGTTGAAAAAAAGGGTGGTAGGGGTATAGGGAGTTGCAAGGAAACAAAACAAAACATTGCAAAGTGTAAAAGGGTTGGGGGGCGGTCCTCTGGGTGACTGCTCTCTCCTTTATCCTTTTCTGAGACAATCCAAGGTCTCCCAGCTGCTCGAGGACTTTCAGATTTGGATGTGGGATGGAGGAGGGGAAGGCAGGAGAGTGTTGGGAGAACTAAGGAGGCAAATTACAAACAGTCATTTGCCAACTGCTTTTTTAACCCACCTCCTCTGCATCTGCTGCATTGTGCTCCTTTTGTAGAGAGAAGGAAATACAATGCTCTCTTGCCCCTTCTCCAGAGTCTCTGAGTTATCTAGGCAAATGGATCAGCGTTCTACAGAGAAGTAGAATGCATGGGGAGATGGGGGTAGGAGACAGTGATAGAGAGAGAGAGAGAAAGAGAGGGAGGGAGAGAGATTTTAAGGAATGGGTTCCCACAATTATGGGGTCTAAGCTGAAATCCACAGGGCAGAAAACTCAGCAGCCTGGAAACTCAGGCAGGATTTGATGTCGCAGGCTTGAGGCAGAATTTCTACTCTGGAAAACCTCAGTTTTTGCTCTTACCCAAGGCTCCAGCTTTAGGACGAGCTCCACCCCCCACCCCCCCCCCCCCCACCCCCCCACCCCCCCGCCACACACCCACCCACACACACACTGTTGAGGGCGAGCTCTTGATTGCAGATGCTCATCCCGTCTACAAAATACCTTCTCAGCAACATCTCTACCAGTGTTTGACCAAACAACTGGACACCACAGCCCCTCGCCAACCTGACACATAAAATTAACCATCACAGCAAGCAACAGGCTCATCTTAGAGAGTGTTTTCACTTCTCTCCAACACCGCGCAGGCCCCTGGGCCTAGGTGGGCTCAAGCCTCCTCCCCAGCTCCATCACTTGGCAGGGACCACTCCTGCCTCCTGTGGAAGGTGACTCTCACCTCCGCCAAGGACTGCTCTTGTTTTCTTGCCGCATGTCTGCAGGTGCCAGGGCCTAGGACCACGGGAGCCCTGGGCTGTCCAGCCGAGGTTGGTGCCACGAGGAACCCTCTAGACCAGGGGCACGACCTGTCTGACGGGGCGACCAGCAAACCTGCGGCTGGGGGAACAGGAAGGGAGGGCGGGGGGCAAGGGCTGGGGGCGGCCTCCTCCCTGTGGGATGGGGCTGGGCTGAGGAAGGCCTTCCTGTCTAGCGCGGCTGGGGATGGAGGCCTGGAGCAGAAGAACTGTCTTTTGGCACTAAAATCGCATAATGTGGAAAGCTGAAAGGGCACAAGTCTGTGGCCTGCCCACCAGGCAGAAGCCAACATGTTCTATTTAAATCAAGTGCCACGTTCTGTTATACTCCTCTAATGGAGGTGGTCATTTTAGCATGGCAAGGGAGTATTTGGTCAGGGTTGGCTGTGAAAGGAAAGGTCCAAGTTGTAGGATGTGTGTGTGTGGTGTGGTGTGGTGTGTGTATGTGTGTATGTGTGGTGTGAGTGTGTGTGGTGTGAGTGTGTGTGTGGTGTGGTGTGTGTTGTTGATGTGTGGTGTGTGTATGTGTGGTGTGTGTGTGTGGTATGGGTGCTCTGCATGGTGTGGTGTGTAGTGTGTGTGGTGTGTATGGTGTGTGTGGTATGTGTGGTGCGTGTGTGTATGTGGAGTGTGTGGGGGGTGTGGTGTGGTATGATGTGTACAGCATGTGGTATGTGTGGGGGGTGTTGTGTGTTTTATGTGTGGTGTGTGTGTATGTGTGGTGTATGTATTGGTGTATGTGGTATGTGGTGTGGTGTGGTGTGATATGTGGTGTGTGGTGTTGTATGATGTGTGCAGCATGTGGTATGTGTGTGGGGGGTGTTGTGGTGTGTTTTATGTGTGGTGTGTGTGTGTGGTATGGGTGGTAAGGGTGGTAAGTGTGGTATGTGTGGTGTTTGTGGTGTGTGTGTCTGTGTGGTGTATGTATTGGTGTATGTGGTATGTGGTGTGGTGTGATATGTGGTGTGTGGTGTTATATGATGCGTGCAGCATGTGGTATGTGTGTGGGGGGTGTTGTGGTGTGTTTTATGTGTGGTGTGTGTGTGTGGTATGGGTGGTAAGGGTGGTAAGTGTGGTATGTGTGGTGTTTGTGGTGTGTGTGTCTGTGTGGTGTATGTATTGGTGTATGTGGTATGTGGTGTGGTGTGGTGTGATATGTGGTGTGTGGTGTTGTATGATGTGTGCAGCATGTGGTATGTGTGTGGGGGGTGTTGTGGTGTGTTTTATGTGTGGTGTGTGTGTGTGGTATGGGTGGTAAGGGTGGTAAGTGTGGTATGTGTGGTGTTTGTGGTGTGTGTGTCTATGTGGTTTATGTATTGGTGTATGTGGTATGTGGTGTGTGGTGTGACATGTGGTGTATGGTGTGGTATGTGGTATGTTGTATGTGGTGTGTGTGTGTGTGTGTGTGTGTGTGTGTGTGTGTGAGCATCCATGGAGGCCTTTCTAAGAAGTCAGAAAATGCCACCACGGCGATTCCTAACACCTGAAGCTTCCAGATTTCCAGGACAGTCCCCAGTGTTGTTTCCCCCAGGCCAGGTGGACAGGCCGGGCTTCCCTCCCAGCCGCAGCCCCCCGGACCCCAGCCGAGCGCCCTCCTCCCCTAGGCCTGCTCACAGCGCACAGGCTGAGGCCATCCATGGCGCTGGCTTCCCCTTGCCCCACTGGGGTACAAACTGGACCCTCAGCCCCCTCCCCCTCTTCACCCACCGCCCCTCCCGGCTGCTCCCCCTCCCTGGCCCCTTTCTTGTCGCTCACCAGCCTGCCCAGCCCGAGCCGCCCCCCTGAGCGTCCCCCTTCCCCCTCCTCGCCTTGCACTCCCACAGCCAACGGGTCCACGCTCTCCACCTCTGCCCCCAGTGCCTCAGAGCCATGCAGGTCAAGCACGGCAGAATAACTACACGTGTGTCTCCTCTCTGCCCCATGCCCCCCTGACTTGACTGTGAGGGGGAGAAAGTGCCAACTACCAACCCACAGGAGCTCAGGCAGAAGAGCCAATGCAGTGCAGCAAACTTCGCAGAGTTGAGAAAGCCATGTGGTAGGGAGGTGGGGGGCACCAAGAATGGCATTTATTCCCCCACGGAGCCCCAGAGACGGACTGGCAGTGAAAGCAGGGGGGTAAGTTACTGGTCAGCACCCCAAACTGCTTCCCCCACCCATCCACCCACACCTCACTCCTCTTCCCTCCTCCCTCCCAGGAGATCCCCACGATTGTGTCTTGAGGACACCAGCAGGGACGGAAGTGGTGGGCCCCAGGTGGAAATGGGGTGGGGGAGTGCTAAGTGGAGCTCTACATCCTGAACTGTGGGACCCCCCTCCCTTCCACACCAAGCAGGACTATAAGCCTCCCACCCAGGAAAGCAATCCTGTGTCTCTGGAGAAACCGAAGGTGTCAGAGGAGCTGACTTCCCAGTGACCTCCGAGGGCCCCCCCGTGAGAAGTTCTCTCACCATCAGACAACCCTCCAAGGGAGCTCACCAGCGACAACCCCCCTTCACCCAGGGCGGCTGCTTTTGAAAAGAAACAGCCAGCCCAGCAGAGATTTGAGGAAAACCTCCTGCAGGAAAGAGATAAAACAAAATTAATTAGGAGAAAGAAAAAAAAATTCTGTAGAAAATAAAAATGAGGAAAACAACCACCTCAAGTATTAGAATGGATATTCATAAAAAGATAAGAAAACAGGAGGGCCCAAGCACAAAACAAGAATAGGATGCTATAAAAAAAAAGGAACAAGAAGGAGCTTTTAGATTAAAAATGTGATCACCAGAATGAAAAATTCCTCAAACAAGAGTTGAGGAATATAGAAAGGACAAAAAGACAGAAAATAAAGGGAAAGAGATAAGAAAATTCTACTGAGCCTGTTGCTCCAACGTCTAATGAGAATGTGTTCCAGAAAGAGAGACCAGAGACAGCAGAGGAGGGGCTGATCCATGGTGCAGCTCCAGAAGCACCACTCACGGAGTGCAGCGCGGGTGGCGTGCCCTGGGGGAGCACCCCACGGGCCCCCTCAGATGGGAGGGAATCATCAGATCGACAGGAGAGAAATGTCCCCAGAGCCTAAGGACACGCGTTTCCAAATTGAAACCGCCACTGACTGAGACCCACAGTGGGGCCCATCATTGCGAAATTAGAGAATGTCAGAGATGAAGAGAATAAAAATAATAATAATAGCTAAGATTATTCACCTTTTACTAAATTTACACCATTCTAAGTATTTTACAAGTAATTTCCAGCAAGAAAGAACTAGTCCCACTAAAAAATATATTGGAAATAAGATTGCCATCGGAATCCCCAAATGAGAATTCCCAAATGCCTCGGATGGGTACACAAAATGTGTGGTAAATCCATGCAGTCGAATATTCAGGCATAAAAAGGAATGCTATAGAATGAATGAACCTTGAAAACATTATGCTGAGTGAAATAAGCCAGACACAAAAGGGCAAATATTGCGTGATTCCACGCATAAATAATATCTAGAATAGGTAATTCATAGAGACGGAAAGCAGATCAGAGGTTACCGGGGGCTGGGAGGAGAGAATGGCAAGTTTTGGAACTAGATGGGCGATGATGGCACTACATTGTGAATGTAATGAATGCTACTAAATTGTATACTTAAGGTGGTTAAAATGACAAGTTTCATGTTATATATATTTTACCACAATAAAATTTTTATAAAAAATAAATAATTAAAGGGAGGAAAAAAGAGAATTCCCAACAGCAACTGGGTGCTGGAAGGTAACAGAGCAACACTCCTCTCAAAGTTCTGAGGGAAAACATTTTCCATCCTAGAATCTGATATCCGGTTAAACTACTAATAAAAGATGAGGGTGAAATTAAAGTATTTTTAAATAAGTAAGAACTAAAAAATGCACCTTGTGTGTACCTTTTCTTAGGAAGCTACCAGAAGATGTGCTTCGGCAAAATAAAGGAGTAAGAAAGAGAAAGTCGTATGTTAAATGATAATTTTTTTAAAAATGTAAAATCACAACTCTATGCAGATATAAATATGAACATGTTTTAAAGGTTTTATTTAGCTCGTACGTGAGGAAACTGGTGAGGCAGTGCAACGCGTTCAAAGGAAAAGTGAAGAATAGTCACATTTATAGATCAGAAATGTTGAAATGAGTGTATGAATGGAGGCAAACTGGCTTTTTCTTTTTTTAGGGGGATGGGGGAGAGCTGTCTCTCCACAGAACATAATTCATTTGGCAAGTCTATGTACAAGGATTGCTTTGCATTGCTATCAGTTATCTATAACTTCCAGAGTTGTAAGGTAATTCCCCTAGAATCAGAATCCGCCTGCCTGGAGGAGTGTTGTCACAGACAAGGCTTTCCTTTCCATTGAAGGAGATTTTTCCCTATAAATGCTATCTAGGCCGAGGGGAATGCATTTCTGGGAAGCAGGGAAGGCGATTCCAGGGTGGAAGCCGTGCCGCAGGGCTTGAGTAGAAAACCACAGCCAGGAGGAGCGGGACCTGGCCTGGAGGGCTGTCACCAAGGAAGGGGCAGAGAAGCCAGTGTTGCAGGGCTGGGACCTTCCGGTCAGCTCTCCTGCTGAGCACAGCTAAACAAGCTAGGCAAATTCATTAAAAATTCTCCTCCAAAGCTTCTAAAAGATGATAAGACAGGCCCACATAAAAGGGAAACAGGATTTAAAGAGGAAAGGGAGAAGGGAAGCTGCTTTTGCCCTGAAAACTTTGGCTGAACCTAGAAAATCAAAATGTATGAGAGCCTCCTGGGGTGGGGAGGGTAGCCAGACCCCACCCAACTCTAATGGGAAAAAAACGTGCTCACAGATTACGTTAAGACTATAAATTATTTCTTCTCCTTCTTTTTAAATATTTCCTCCTTATTATTTTCTCTGTTGCTTCAAACAGTATAACCCCTCACTTTCATCTGGACTGTCTCAAAAGCTTCTGGAAACTTCTCCCACACATACCTCTTTCTCGGGTCAGTTCCAAACATGGCTGCTGCCCAATCAGCCTTTTAAATATAGGACTGATCAGCTCCCCACTGATACCTTCATTTTGGACAAAATCCAGATTCCTGAGTCTCCAGGGCCCCTAGAGCAGCCTCCCTGCAATCCAGAACTTCCCTGCCACGGCTTCTCTAGAAAGCTCGGTAGCGATACTTTTCCACCAGCCTTAACTGCAACTGACAAGCTACATACTGGACACTCCCCTCCCATCCCACCCACCCACCCACAGCTTGGAGATGACAGCCCAAGGCCGGAATCAGTTATCTGTTTTAACAAAAAGGTCAGTCTTAGCCTTCTGTTCATTTGGATGGTTTGTAGACATTGGCAGAAAGTAGGAATCTCCCTGGGTATCGTTTGATCCATCTGTTGTGAGGCCACCATTTTCAGAACAGTCTCCCAGCCACACATATCTAAAAATCAGCTTGGAGTCATTCATGTCTTCTGCTGGTGAAGTGGGAGTGAACATTGGGACATATCCTTTGGAAAGCAACTTGAAGCCACGTATCATGACTCTTAAAATGTTCATTGTTTTTGTTCCTATAATTACACTTCCAGGAATCCATCCTAAGCAAATGACGTATGTACATAGATTTCTGTGTAAAGATATTTTAACCATGATCTTTATAATAATGAAAAACTGGAAAAGCCTAAATGAGAAAAAAAATGGAATGTTTAAGGAAATTCTGGAAAGGCACTCAATAAATACTCCTCACGAAAAAAAAGATTTCAGTAATTTGCAAAAAAAAAAAATGACATACTAGGCTAAAGAAAGCAAGATTTAAAACCCCAAAAATAAAAGTGAATAGAAAAAATACTCTAAAGAAATACAGCAAAATGTCAATAGCAATTGTCTTTGGGTAGTAGAACTATGCTTGTTTTCTTCTTTGTATTTTAATAGTTTTTTATTTTCATTTAATGACATTCAATATTTTAAATCATTGTTAAAGAACCAGAATGTCCTGGATTAAAATGGCAGCTCATTGACAACACCAATGGATTTTCTCCTAGCTTTCTCCTAAAATACTTCTGAAGACACAGCAAATGTTGAAAATTTGAAATACCATCCCATACTACAGCTGACAGATGATCTAATACCAGAAGTGAGGATCTCTAGTAATTTTAACACAAAAGAGGCTGATTTAAGAATGATGTGCCTAGGCTCTTATAAAAGTTTGCAGCTGTACATACCCCAGAAAAACATGTTCTTAAATCTAACTCATTACCGTGAGTGTGAACCCATTGTCAGTGGGACCTTTTGATGAGATTACTTCAGTTAAGGCATGATTCACCTCAATCAGGATGAATCTTCATCCTGTTACTGGAGTCCTTTATAAGAGAATGAAATTCAGACTGAAAGAAAGCCACAAGAAACAAGATGCTGGAATGGAACCTGGAAGAGAAGGGAGAGACCAGGAGATGCCGCCAGGTGCATTGCCATGTGACAGAGGAGCCAAGGATCACCAGCAGCCAGCCCCAGAATGCCACAGTTCTTGGGGAGAAAGCATCACTGTAATGATGCCTTGATTTAGAGATTTCCCCAGCCTCAAAGCTATAAATGAGTAAATTCCCATTGTTTAAGTCAACTCATTTCATGATATTTGATTTAAGCAGCCTAGGAAACTAAAACAGCTCTGCTCCATGAAACAGAAATCAGCTGACAAAAGGATAGGAAATGATTTATACCTCCTCTACTTCTCCAGATTCAGAATCTTGGATCTACCCCAACCAGAAAAGTAGGCCACCAAGGACAGCTACCTGCCAAGGAAGGTAGGAATGGCCTCTAGCCCTCTCCTCACCTGCCCCACAAGTTTCTACAACCACTCAGTCAGCTTCTCCAGACAAGAATTGAGGGGAAGGAGTGAGATGTTGTGGCCACAACACTCTCTATCCCGGATAGGTGGCCCCCACAGCCGAGTCCTGGAAGGGGTGCAAAAACAAGTATAATCCTGGTGGGCACTGTCATTGTTTGTGTACTCCCTTGGCACTGAGCATCAGAGAAGCAGGTGACAGAGGGGGGGGGAAGATGCCCCTTCAGTAAATCAGAATCACTCAGGGTGAAAGCTTCTAGAAATGGAGAAAAGGACACAAAGGATTCAGCAAGTCCCCATAATGACCATCCGAAGCAATCTGAGAATGGTCTAGACAGATTTTCTGACTCATCTGAGAATGAATAATGAGAAATTATGTTTTAAATGGTCCTAATAAGTGATGTCAAAAAGGAGAAAAAGAACATTTTCCTGAAGATTTAAAGGAAGAAGTTACCTCTGATAATAATCCATTGAAGAAGCCAGAAGAAAACTTCAGAAAATTGGCATTCTCAATAGAAACATAGAGAAGAAAAGCCTAAAGTGAGAACAGATTGAGATGAGCAGAAAAAATGGCAACTTAAGGAAGTTGTGAAGGAAAACTCAAGCTGCAATAATGGAAGAAATAAGCTCAGAATTGATAAACTGGAAAAGAATTTTACACCTGGGAAAGCTAAATTTTTTGTGTTCAAGTTTTCATCATTTTCATATATACAGCAGCTCAGAACCTACAACACCTATGTAACCCTCTTACGAGAAATACTTGAGGACTTTCTCCTACTGACCCAGAGAGGAATCAAAACTGGGAACTCAAAAGAGTATAAAAAGATTTATGGGTTTCCCTTCATTCAGAATGGACCCCGAGTTGTAGAATCCAATTAGATCGTGTTTTATTTAGTGGGTTCAGGAATAGATTCCTCAATTAATGTCATTCATTCCTTTATTTTTCCATTCATTCATACATACAGAAAACATTTGCTAAGTATATGCAAATCCTATATACTGGATGTGCTACTGGGGGCTGGAGATACAGAGGAGGGACATTTTCCTCTACGTTCAAGGAGCTCATGTCCTAACTGGGAAGACAGACATACAAACACGATTACAAAGCAGGACAATAATGCCGTGAAGTGGGAGAGTGATATCCTAGAAGTGAGCAGGGCTGGAATTGCAACAAGTCACCTGGAGGCTTCTGGTGAAGTTTGGGGGCTTTTGAGGGTGTCAGGGTTAAAGTCATTCATCAGCTTTACTTTTGTGCAGTTGTCTGTATCTATGGTGCATTTTTACAATGATAAAGATTTTTAGATCTCTCTGCTTATCTACTGTCCATGATTGTCCACATCTGGTCCCCCCCTTGTTTCAGCCTGTGCCCTCTCATGGAGCACAGGGATCTCCCTAGAAGAAATTCTGAGGAATACAGCCACCTAATTATTTCACTACTTTATCAGTAAGGTTTGGTAACCAAATCTCCCAAGTCAGGGATCCAGGGAAGAAGAAAAGAATGAATAAGGAGCATCCCTGGTGTGAAAAATTTTGCAGACTGCTGATGATGTCTCAGGACCTTAGCCTGGTGGCTTCTAAGGGGTTCCACTAAGACCCTGCTGTCTCTGCATGGGCTGGCCGGGACAGGGGCCCAGGGAAGACCTGCCTGGCAGGGCTGCCATCCTTCAGGTGCCCACAGCCTCATGACACAGAGCAGGTGGCCTGGTGCCACCGACCACTGGAGCTCCCTACAGATGCTGACACCCACCCCTCCACCTCCGCCGCTGTCTGGAATTCCTGTCCAGGTAACTCGCTAGGGAGAGGCTACTCCGGCAGATGCAAAGAACAATTTATAAGCCGCAGCTGGCAATCCTGGAGCTTGGTTTTGCTAACAGAATCAGAAATCCTGCCTGAAGGCTACAGCTATCTTTCACTCTCCCCTTTTCCCCTGAACACTTTTCAGAGCAGTTGATCTTAAAGGTAAATGACTGGGCTCTTTGAAATGAGGCTTTAAAAGCTGGACCATGGAGAAAAGCTGTTCTGGGTAGTAAAAACAGCTGGCACCTCATTCTTCCAGTTTATCCTCATAGCAGACCACCACATCTCGACCCACAGAGCAGGCCTCCTGCCTGCAAACTCCTTAACAGCCATAAAAGGAGGCCAAGACTGCCAGACGTCCCAGTAGATGTTCAATAAATGCCAGGCGAGCAGCCAAGACTGCTGGCTGGGCTGCTGAAAAGCCTGTGGAAAAGCCTGTCTCCCAGGAGGCCTCCCTGGCCAAAACTTCACAGTCCGGATTCTGATCCTCAATGCTGCATGCTAAGAAATCAGATGTTTCCATTTCTTAGCAGATGTTCACTAACCTAAGCTCACAAGATCGAGGTAAGAAACCAGAATGCCAGTCAATTCATTTATTAGTACAATGAGGAGTGGGACTCTCCTGGGAACAAAAACCCCTCGGTGTGATCACTGCCTTCTCCCATTGTGAGCAGGTTGGCAGGGAACTGGAAGTAGCTGAGTGGACAAGAGACAGCACCCGAGGAGTTAGTTAGACAGTTCCAATGCTCAGTGGCGCTGGGCTCCATTGGCTGATCAGGCACCTCGAACCCTGCCCTGGACATTGCCCAAATGTTGCTGACATTTTGCTCTGGACCCACCATCCACAGTGGATCTGCTGCCCACCCCCTTCTGATCAAAGCTTCTTCCTTTAAAAGAATCATTATCTGCCACCAAGTCCAGTTCACCCTGCTGAGGCAGGTTAGATGTAGGAAAAACATCTTGCAAGCTCTGAAGCGCCTTTGGACTGGGTGCAGGGAAGGGGGGTGCATCTGGTGAGAACAATCAGGCCCCTGAAATCTGAGGAGGTTGAACAAAGTAAGATGCATCACTCAAACACGCAGCATGGACCAATCACAATAACCGGTTCACAATCCTTGATTTGAATGTATATTCAGCCTATTGCAATAACTTACTTACAAACCTTGGGTTGCACGTTTATTAACCAATCATGAGAACACATAGACAAACAATCACAATAGCCTACTTACACTACCTAATTTGAATGATTACTCACCAATCACAATGTGCCAAATGTACCAGCTCCAACCCTACCTCCCCTTGTTGGATTTGATAAAAAGCCCTTGTGCCCAACTATGTGCAGCACATCTCTCTCTCGAGCACACCTGGTGCTCACCCCTGAAAGTGTGGACTTTAACTTTCCTCAATAAACTTTTCCCATTGTTCTCATCTTTGAATTCCTTCTTCTGATGAGACAGCGAGTTTGCTGGTTTGGATGTTTTATGTCCCCCAAAATGACATGTTCTTTAATGCAATCTTGTGGGGGCAGACGTATTAGTGTTGATTAGGTTGGAACCTATTGATTGAGTGTTTCCATGGAGATGTGACTCAATCAACTGTGGGCAAAACCTTTGATTGGATGATTTCCATGGAGGTGTTACCCAACCCATTCAGGGTGGGTCTTAATCAAATCACTGGAGCCATATAAAAGAGCTAACAAATGAAGGAACTCAGAGCAGCTAAGAGTGAAATTTTAGAGCTGCAGCCAAAAGAGACACTCTGAGGAATGCACAGGAGCTGAGAGTGGAGCTGGAACACAACCTGGGATCAGCAGATGCCAGCCACATGCCTTCCGAGCTAACAGAGGCTTTCCAGATGCCACTGACCTTCCTTCTGTGAAGGTATACTTGTGTTGGTGCCTTCACGTGGACATTTTCATGGCCTTCAGACTGTAACTTTGTAACCAAATAAACCCCTTTATAAAAGCCAATCCATTTCTGGTATTTTGCATAAGGGCAGCATTAGCAAACCAGAACAGCACACCTGGAATAGAGCTCTGGTAACATCTTTCTCTGCAAAAGGGAGCTCCGCTAGCACTGCTGGCCTGGGAGCCATCCGTTTTTCCAATGAGGGACCACATCCCCGCCCTTTGTTGATGTGGTTTAACTCCTGAAGGCAGTCCTCAGGGAACCTCAACCCCAAAGCTCTGCTGACAATGCCTTTCCTTTCCTTCCTCCTCCAGCTCCTGAGGGGAAGCAGGTTCTGAGAGACAGATCCGTGTTAAACAGACTCCCAGGACCACAAGTTAGAGGCCAGATACCAACATGGACCTTTACTAGAGGCGCTGGACATCTCTGATGTCTAGAGCTTCACGTCCTCTACCAGGCCCCGCCTTCCTGATGCAAGGTCCTGGAGAGCTGGAGCGAATCTGACTCCTAGCAGAGAGGCTGGGGCACCTGGGGCTTCACAGGTTCATCCCGTGTGGTAAACGGGTCTGCCAAGTGCACGCTCAAGCCACCAACCAGAGCCTCCCCCTCCTAGACAGAATGACACCCTGTGGACAATCCCCTGCTCCCCCTTCCCTGGGGTGGGCTCCACCAGGACCACCCCATCTTAGTGTCTTTCTACCCCTTAGGTCACTTCTGCACCTGTCTGTTAAGCATCTGCCTTGCAGTTTGGCAGAATAACTGGCACCAGTCATTCGGACAAGATGACCCACAATCTTTACCCTTTGGCTCCTTTTTCTGAGCTCCAGGGACTCCTCTGTGTAACCACCACCTTCTCTAGTCAGTCCTGAAGCAAGTCCGCTGATTCCCCTATTAGACTGTAATTTCTATGAAGCCGGAAGCACATTTCACTTGTTCTCGAGGGTAGCCCTAGAGCCCAGCACTCAGCTTCTGCTCAGTAGATAACTGTTGAATTAATTAATTGAGTGGGCAAGGTGGGTTTCACCTGTCCCCTTTCCATGAGGAGGTCACTGCCTTGTGCTTGCTGGATTCAATAGCTCCATAGAAGTGAGGTCAAGAGAAAAATCTAATGGGAAATGGCCTGCCCCTGGGAGATAAGCTGACTTGAAGCCCAGAACTGTAGCCACGAATTGAAGTTTATATTATTGTCCTCTTCCTAGAGAATTAAAAAAATAAATATTCTACAGTGACTGGATTACTAGCCAGTTCAGCAATGTTTAATATAAATTTGAAACTACTTCCATTTATTCTACAAACTTTTAATCCATTATGTAAAACATATTGCTTGCCTATATGTAAATAAATGGCTAATATATATCTTTAAATTCTCTGTACTAGCTTTATCACATATACTATGTAATAGTTGATATCCTCCAGTTTATACGGTCACATTTTTGTGTACATTTTCAAACATCACTAAACATTTGTTTTAGCTGGGTGTATTGTGTTTATTTGGATATGAGCACTTAGAAACAGAGCCATAAATGCCAACTCTTCCATTTCTATTTGCAAAGGGACTAGAGAAGAAGAAATCAGCTAAAGTATTGGATAATAATTAGAATTGTGGGTGCTAACTAGAATTTGAATCCTTAACAATAATCTTTGCATTTTCAAAAGCTGTTTGAACATATTTATAGTAGAAACATAAACTACAAAGAAGTTCAGCAGCAATGCATTGAGAAAAGATTATATTTGTTACATTTTCTCTTTTATGGGGTTATGTTTGTCCATAGCCAATTTTTAGCAGTAGAATCAACTTATGGTGACATGGTTTAGTTGTCCATGAATAAATGTTTTTAAATGCTAAAAAAACAAACAAACAAAAAAAAACCGCATCAGAGAAGCAGGCAAATCCACCCTTTTGGAGGGCATTGTGGCTTAGAAAAGGGCAAGGAAAGCCAGAATCCTTCAAAGTCAGCTCTCCAAAGGATATGGGCTTCATGTCAGCTTATCCAGTGGCATTTTTCCCATTAGATTTTTCTCCTGACCTTACGTAACAGTGTGGAGACACAAGGGCAATGCAGAAGCTCAGAAAGCAAACAGACTCTGGTTCAAGCCCCATCTCTCTGTCTGACTGCTGCGTGACCTTGAGCCTTTGTGACCTTGAGCATCAGAGGATTTAAACCTCCCACAGGTGAGTGTGGGAGAAGTGAGCCCTATGGTGCCCGACACAGGTAGGGGCTGAATAGACGCTGGTTGCTCCCCTTTTTTGAGAGGATGGTGTTACAAGAGCTGATGTTCCCAGAGTGCTTCCAGGACCGGGCCGTCAATGTCCTACCTCCTCTAATCCTTACTCAGAGGACAGTGATTTTATTATCCCCGTTTTACAGAAGGGGAAACAGGCCACAGAACCTGGGCAGTCTGGGGCTGCAGCCACCAGGCCATGAGCCTCTCAAGCAAGTTAGACCAGAAATTAGCTGGGGCCTGCCCACCCAGGAGCCACCCTCTGCCTTTGTTTTTGTTTTTCCCTAGGAGGTATTTTGCACAATCGCAAAACGCCACCCAAATTTGGGGCACCATCCAAATTGCCCCCAGGAGATGTGATCCCATTTTACTGGTATGTCAGGTTCTCATTTCAGATGCCTGGTCAGAGCTGGCTACCCTCAGCCCAAGAGGAAAATCAGCGTTCCCAAATACACTGGATCCATTTTTGGCTTTTCTATTTGCAAACAACAAAAGACCCAACCCAAACCACTGCCAGCAAAAACAAAAATAAGTTTGTTCATGTAATTGAAAGTCCAGTGGTAGATCCAGCGTCAGGTCCAGCTGGATTCAGGCTCAAATCATGTTGCCAGGACTTGGATTTTCTCCTCACTTAGGGTCGCCTTCACTGTGCCCACGTCCACCTCCAGGTTGCTTCGTGGAGGGGCTTTCCTTTCATGATTCCAAGGTGGCGGCTGCAGTCACAGCTTCTCTTGCTCATCACCAGCAGGTGGAGGAGGCACCAGCTGCTTCCCCAGTGGCTGAGCAAGTCAGATTGGGGCTCTTCTGCTCTGTAGCCAGAAGCAGATCATGCAGCTGTTCCTTAGCCCATCCTTGACATCAGAGGGAGAACTGATGCCCTGACTGGCCAGGCCTGGTCACACACACCTGAGAACAGGAGGATGCCACCCCTCCCCTCTAGAACCAAATTGTGGGGGTCTTTCAAAGGATATTGGGGTTCTAACTGGGAAGGGGGTTAGTGGATGTCGGGTGGCTCCAAACCACAAGTGCTCACCCCCACTGCAGTTCCGCCCTCCTGAATGCCACACCTGTAAGCCCATCCCACCACTCTCACTGTCCTACAATCCCACTCTTGCCTTAAGGCCCAGATCCTGTTAAGTAAAATAAATTGGCTGTGACGTGAGCTTGAGGGGAGCAACCTGTTTTCCAAGAAATAACAAGGACCTTTTAAAGAGAAATAAAAGTGGGAGGCTTTTGGAAAAAAAAAATGAAACATATCCTTCAAAAGTTGCAGTTTAAGCAACAATTGGAAATGAGCTGGTTTCAGTCCAATAGAAATAGCCTATCAGAAATAGACAAACATACTGTAATAATCAATCTATGATCATTCTCAGCTTTATAAGACCTTCCTTTATAATAAGGAATCTAAATGTCAACCAGTTATTATAATTTCTCCTTTGGGAATCCCCTAATTGACTTTATAAGCTAATGGAACTTGCTAACCCTTTGAGACTTCCTTTGGGTTGACCTCTCCCTGCTCGAGCAGTTTCTCTTTCAATAAACCCATTATATCAATTATTGTTGGTGACTTTGTTTTGACACTGCCTCCAAGCAGCCTTCCCTGATCACCGCAGCCTGCTCATACCCCTCTCTGCACCCTGAAGACATGTACTATCTGTAAAGCTCACGGGGCACCTAGCATGGGCCACCTTCTCAGGGTCCTTGTCCTTTGGAGTGTAGGCATTCTCTCTCCAGAGCTGGAGTTGATAACTTTTTCTGTAAAGGACCAGATAGTAATGATTTTAGGCTTTGGGCCCATCTCATCTCTGCAGCAACTACTCAACTCTGCTGTTATAGCACCAAAGAAACCATAAGCAATATATAAACAAAGGGGTATGGCTCTGTTTCAATAAAAGTTTATTTACAAATACAGGCAGTGGGCCAGATTTGGCCCCTGGTCCAAAATTTGATGACCCCTGCTTTAAGCCTGAAGGACCAGATGAGACCTTTCCTTGTTTGTTTTTGAACATCTGATTCCAGCCAGCATGGTGCTTGGCACGCAGTGAATGAACAGTAATAACAGACAATTAAAACATTGTGATTCTAGGCTTCCAGTTGCCTTCTTTTAGAAGAAGAAATGGAAGGCTGTGAAGAGTGACTACACCCAAAGAGGAAAGACTGTTTGTTCCTGGTTCACACCAAGAATTAGATTAAGGGTGAACTGGGAAATGCTCTTTCCTGGCTCTTCCAGGGGAAGTTAGGGACAACTCACTGAGAGATATGCCTCTCCCTGGCATGGGGGCCATGAGCAAATAGGAATGTGTGTGTGTGTGTAAGTATGTGAGTATGTGTGTGTGATTGTGGGTGCAGGTGTGCATTTGTTTGTGTGTAGGACGTATGCCATACAAACACACCTGCCCTGCAAAAGTCCCACCTTCTGGCTGAATGAATCCGCTTCCTCCTTGCAGCCCCAGCCCGGCCATCACCCGCGTGCATCTCTGCAGTCGCTCTGCTGACTCCGCTGGGTGGGTAGGGAGGAACCAGGCTGGTCTGTAGTTCCACACTGGGCATTTTTCCAGCCCTTTGTTCTGTCTACTAGAAAAAATCACTAGAGAAAAATGGAGCATCTTTAGCTGGGAAGATTGCTGCTCCGCTTGTCTTTAAAAGCCAATTTTTCTGTAAGTTAGAAGCAACCGGAGGGACCAGTGGAAGAAGAATGGACTCCTGTCCTGGAAATCCCTTTTCTGCTGGTGGGAGAGCATGCCACATCCTCCTGAGGCACCCCTGCTTCCATGGAGCCCTGGACCACTTCCTTTCCTCTTCCTAGCATTCCTGCTTCACTGGGCTTTGCACTGGAGGCTGGCTTTGCCACTATTAACTGTGGGACCTGAGCAATGCATGCTACCTTGCTGAGTCTCAATAAATGTGCACATTTGTACGTGGGGAATAATGCCTGCTTCTTAGTTATGAGGACAAAAGGCAATGCACGTGAAGTTCCTGAGATGCAATTTGCTCTCAAAATGGCAGCCAGCATTAATATTAATATTATTTATTATTATTACTGCTTCTCTAAAATGCCTCGTGTTCTCTCCTGGCAGGGGCTCATTCTCCTATAGTTCCCTCCAATCCATCCCCACTGCATGGCCCACCTGCTTCGTGCCAAAGGGACAAAGCTCTCCTTAACAGTCTTTTTGCATGCAACTTTCTTCATGCCCCGTCTTCCTCACCCCAACACCTCCAACCCAAACTAGAGTGGTATCTTCCTCCTTTTCTGGGAAGCCAGGTGGCAAGGTGGCTCCACACTCATCCCCATTCAAATTCCTGCTCTGCCGCTTGCTCGCTGGATTCCTAGGGCAAGCATCTACATCTCCAGGCCTCAGTTTCCCCATCTGCAAAATGCAGTCACTACCTAACCCTACAGAGTCACCGTGCAGAATAGTTGATTTACTGTGCTACATTGTGCAGTACATTGAAAGAATTCCGAAAATAAAGGCTCAGGGTCAATAAATTTCGGTGGCCCAGAAAGTATCTATTATACCCACAAGATAAATTTTGATTTTTCACAAATAACACAGTATTTCTCTGAGTCAATGTTTTTTCCTAAGAAGCACCCAACCACACAGGAAGCGAATTCCCACTTCTATGTTCCCTGCACCTTTATGTGTCCTTGGTATAGCCCCTTCCCTCCCTCCCGCCATCACCCTGCCCCGTGGCCCCACGGCCAGAAGCTCCAGAAGGTCAGGAAATGCGCAGGAATTAGGTCTTTGCCATGATGGCTTAGAGGGCCCTGCAGTGTTCATTGAAAGACTTTTTATTATTATTAAGTCCAAATACAAAAACTAAGAGCTGGTTCTTTTTTTTTTTTTAATATCTAAATTAGAGTGGATCTTTTCATAAAATAACATAGACTCTGTCATAGTTTGCTGGCGCTGCTATGACAAATCACACTCTGGCTGGCTTAAACCGCAGGCAGTTATCGCCTCACAGTTTGGGAGGCTACAAATCCAACACCAAGATCTCGACAGGCCGTGATTTCCCCCAGAGCCTGTTGCCTTCTGGTGCTGACTTGCCACAGTCCTCGGGGCTCCTTGGCTTGCATCTCCACCACCGTCACATGGTGATCTGTCTCCCTGGCCTCCTCTCGTGGCTCTCTCTGACTTTTGTCTTCTCCTGGCTGACCGTGTCGAAATTCCTGTGCTTATGAAGACTCCAGGCAGTTGGAGGAAGGCTCACCCGATTCAATCTGGCCTCATCCAAAGAGGATCAGCAAAGACCCTTCTCACCAATGAGCCCATGCCTTAACTAATAATAGTATTTTCAAAGATCCCACTTACAAATGGGTTCCCAGCCTTTTGTGGGGTCACGATTCAATCCTCAACAGACCGACAAGCCATGAGGAAAACACGGGCAAAAGCAAACGGTGCCCCACGGCCTCCCAAGACTCAGAGGGGAGAAGCAGGTAACAAGGCCCAGAGAAGGGTGGGTGCCATCTGTGGGTGGGCGTATCCAGGAAAGTGGGACTTGTCAGTTCAGGGGAAAAACAAGGGGCTGCCCACTGATCTTGGCAGTCAATGAAAACAATGTTTCCTTGGCTCCTACTGTATACAAGATACGATTCTATGTGCGGGGGAGCCTCTGGAAAAACAAAAGGAGTCCAATGCTTACTTCTATAGCTTCTTGCTACCCCTGGGAGCCAGGCCTGGGCCTTCCCCTCTGGGGGATGGGGGGTGGGAGTCATCTCAAGAGGGGCCTTAGAGTCACCCACCAATCCTTTTACATTATCCTCCACCAAAGCTGATCATGCTCCTACATTTCAAACAACACGTTGTGCCGAGATCCAAACTGCTGCCTTACGATAAAATTGCACCGGGCTGTTTTCACATTTCATGCTGACTGGCATCAACTAATTTAAAGGTAACTCTGACCTATGAGACAGTTTCACTGGAGAGTGGAAGATCCTTGGGGGTCCACACCCTGGTACGGATTTCTACTACAGTCAGGCAGAATTTGTTCATTTTGTTTTCAAGCAGGATGTAGTGCCTGAACCCGCGTGAGCCTGGAACCAGGATCCCAAGAGCACACTGCTAAGTGGCAGCTTCATCACACTCCCATGGATCACAATAAAACAGAAGGAAGTGGGAAAGCCGTGGCATGCGAGGGGTGAGGGGAGAGGGTCTGCAGAGGGTCCCACCCAGCTCCTCGCGGGAGGGCTTCGGGCCTTGCTCTACTGAGTTGCAGGATCTATATCTGCCTGTTTATTAGTATCAGTGAATTTCATGGGCCCACAAAGACATCTATTACACCCACAGGATGAATTTGTTTTTCACAAATGATGCAATCTCTCTCTTAAATCTGCATTTTCCCCTTCTCTAAGAGCCCTCTGAGCAGCACAGAAAAATCAAAGATTTGCACAGAATGTGGTTTGTAAAATCACTTCAAAATCTCAAGAAATGAATAAAGCTGTAGAAAGAGGTCTCAACACACTGCCCCTGCTCCTTGCTGCCCCTGTCATCCAAGGCAGGCGCTGTCCACGTAAAATCTGTAAAATGGGCTACTGAGCCCCACCATGCAAAGTCGTCGTGGATTCACCGAGAAAACCTTTCACCAACGATGACCAGTAGGTGGCCCACACATCCCTTAGCAGACACTCAGACCCCACCTGAGCCCAGGCAACTGCCTTCGAACGTTCTGGACGCCTTTTCTTCTTATTGCTCCCCACTCCCTGCCTCCCAGGGCCGCGGGCCCACAGCTGACACTTCCACTCACTTTGACCTTCAGCCCAGCTCCCTGCCGCTCCTGGACTGCTTGGCTAAGGAGGACACTCACCCCTGCCCCCAGCTCTCCCCATCTGATTTCGGGCCAGCAAGTCTGACGACCCCATTCTCCACGAGCCTCCTCCCTGGGAGGAGAGGTCAGCTGTGTCAGCCTGGATAAGTCACCCACCCCTTCTGCGGCCTTGGATGCTGTGCTGGGTGCTTGGGCTTGGTGGGAAGGTGTTCCGATTTGCTAGTGCTACCATTACGCAAAGTGCCAGAAATGGATTGGCTTTTAAAAAGGGGATTTATTTGGTTACAAATTTTATAGTTCTAAGGCCATAAAAGTGTCCAAACTAAGGCATCAACAAGAGGATACCTTCACTGAAGAATGGCCAATGGCATCTGGAAAACCTCTGTCAGCTGGGAAGGCACGTGGCTGGCGTCTGCTGGTCCTTTGCTCCCAGGTTGTGTTTCAAAATGGCTTTCTCCAAAAGGTCTCTGGGCTTCTGTTTTAGCTCCTCTCTCTCAGCTCCTGTGAGTCCTTGCTTCTGTCTCCCAGGGCATTTCTCTCTAAGTGTCTGGGGGTTCTCTCTTAGCTTTTCTGGGGCAAACTCTGGGCTTCATAGCTTAGCTTAGCATCTCCAAACGTCTCTAAGTGTCAGCAAGCATTTGGATCTGTGTCAGCTTTTAGCTTCTCTCTTAAATACTCCAGTGAACTAATCAAGACCTACCCTGAATGGGCAGGGCCAATCTCCATGGAAATAATTCAATCAGAGGTTCCACCCTAATCAACAGACTAATCAGTCTGCCCCCACAAGATTGCATAGAAGAATATGGCTTTTCTGGGGGACATAATATATCTAAACCAGCATAGAAGGTAATGGGGAACACTGAAGGATTGTCAGCAGGAAGTGACAATCAGATTTACCTCTTGGAAAGTTCCCTCTGGTGGCCCTTGGCAGGACAAAACCACACAATGGAAAGAACTGTTGTTCTGGAGTCAGACAGAACCATGTCTCCCTCGTGGTGATGCCCCTGCCGACTGGGTGGCTTTGGATAAATTCCTAGTGCCGCACTTCTCAATTTCTGGCATGCACAAGCATCATCCTTGGTCTTGTTAAAATATGCACCCAGATTCTGTGGCTCCAGGCTGAGGCCTGAGATTCTGCATTTCTCACCAGCCCTGGGTGATGCTTCTGCTGTTCGTTCCTGGACCAATTTTTGAGTAATGAGGCTTCAATAGCTTTGAGCCTTGGTTTTTCCGTCTGTAAAGTGGCATCAGCAAACCTGGCACCCAGGGCTATGGGGGTGTAAAGGAGGTCTGGGGGCACCTGCAGCACAGCTGGTGCCGAGACCCCCTCCCACCACAACCCACCTCGTCCCAGGGTGATTTATGTCCGCTCAGCACCGGCTTCTCATTTCTGCTCCTCCCTTTTCCCTGCATGTATAACAGGTGCACTCTGGGAGCTTGCTTGGCACTGGGCTCGCCTTTCAAATGCCCTAGAATTCTTCCTTTGGCTTCTCTCCCTTTTCTGTTTAAATTCAAAACCCACAATGTTTGCCCCAGGCTCCTATCATTCCAGTGCCATTAGCAGATTAAAATTTTGCAGCACCTGCCTCTCTTCTGTTCCCAGGGTCCCAATTTTCATATCAAGCAAAGCACAAGACCATGCCACCTGGCACAAATTGGCCATGTCCTCCTTCCAAGTGAGGAAGCGACCGTGGGGAGGGGCTTTCTAATAATAAGGCCTTATGTTTCCAGCGCTCCTGGGATGCTTCCCAGGCCCTGCAGGTGGGCCTCGCAGAAGTCCAGCAAGACAGGGAGGGGAAAGCACTGTGCAGAGAGCACCAGACCCAGTTTCAGGACCGGGGAGCTGGTTCTGGCTCTGCTTCTTGTTCCCTCCTAGATGCCGGGCAACTCATGACCTGCTCAAGCCTCAGTTTCCCCATCTCTGAAGAAGGGACATGGGACTAAATGCTCTCTAGGAACACTTCCAGCCCCCTATCCTTATGACCAGTTGTGTAGGGGAAGGAACTCAGGGTTCTAGAATACTGTTTCAGAGCTCTTTTCACCCACAATAGACCAGAAGCATGGAGTGATTTCCTTCCACCTTGAAAAAAGAACAAATTCTCTCAACCCCACACTTCTCTCCATCTGTGGCCCCATTTCTGTGTTCACCACTCCTTGAAAGAGTTGTGATGGTGGTTTAAATTATGGTTCAGATGTTCCAGCTCTGACCACTAAGCGCCTTGCCACAGCAAGACAGACCCCAAGCCAAGCCAGGACAGGCCAGCCACACCCTCGGCTCATAAAAGCCATGAAAGATAATAAAATGATTCTCATCGTTTTGTGCACTAAAAGCTTTGGATGACTAGACAGCGATCAATACTGGAACACTTGTGTAGTCTTCCTTTCCCAATTCCTCTTACGAGCAGGCTTTCGTCTCTACCTCTCCTCCCAAACTGATTCCATCAGTGTCACCAGTGACCTCCACAGTGCTAAATCCAATAGTCAATTTTCAGTCTTCATCCTCCTTGACCTTGACTTGTTGAAACAGCATTTGACCCAGTTCATCACCCTGTCCTTGAAACACGTTCAGCATCAGGGGCACCATCCTCTCCTGATTTTCCTTCTTTCTCACCAACTGCTCCTTTTCAGTCTCCTTTGCCAGTTTCTTCCTCATCTCCTTGGTCTCTGTACATTAGAGTGTCCAGCACTGGGGCTCCAGCCTCTCCTCTACCTACAGTTGCTCCTTTGGCAATTGCATGCAGTCTCGAGGCTTTAAATACTAGCAACCTGCCAGGGACTCTCCTCTCAGCTCCAGACTGTGCTATTTGCCCGCCTAGTCTGCAGTCCCACTGGGATGTCTACTGGGTATCTCAAAGTTAACATGCTCAAAACCAAGCTCCTGGTCTATTATACCTTGTTGTCTTGGAGATAAAGCCCAACCTCCTTAGCCTTACATTTAAGGTCCTTTATAATCTGGCCCTTGCCTACTTCTGCAGCCCCATTTTTCACTACTCCTTGCTTTGTACTTCACACTCCAGCAATGCCAGACTGCTTGAGGTTTTCTACACGTCACCATGACACATCCCTTCTCCTTGCCTTTGCTCTAACTGTCCCCTCTGTCTGGAGTGGCCTCCCTGCCCTCTTTCTCCTGGCTCCTTCTCATCCTTTAAGATGCACCCCAGGAAACTTCCTTGCCTGCCCCGGGCTGCCTCATCACTAGGCTGGCTTGGGTTCCACTTCTCCATGCTCCTAAAGCAATCTACATTGACCTCCATCCCTGTAGCTGCCATCTGGCCATTTACTTATCTGTTGGCTGTTTCTGTCTCCCCACTAGATTGTGAAGGATATTGAATGAAATAAAGGAAGTAAATGTGTGGCTTGATTTCATGAAAAACAACGTACAGAGCCCATGTGGAAATTATGCACTGTAGGATTACCCTGTACAAACTGGAGAGGAAATTTGAGTCAAATCCACTCGGTCCCTCATCTGGGGACATTTGCATGTGAATTGAATTTTAGGAGCTATCGCTATCCTGGAACCACTCGTCCTTTCCTTAGGTGCCATCTCTAAGATGAGGATGCCTGCTCCGCGGGTCCCTGTGCACTTTGAATCACAGTGTGGATTCAGCAGGGCACATCTGAGAGCCTGCTGGCACTCAGATCTGGCCCAGGGGCTGGCCCACAGTAGGTGCTCATGGAATGCCTTTGAACTGGAAAGAGAACTGAATGCAGAGCTTGCAGATGTCATGTGCAGCAGCCCCCAGAGTGGGCCCTGAGGGTGGAAGGAAGAGAGGTGAGCAAAGCCCAAAGTCACTGCCCAGAATCCTGCAGGGAAAGCAGGTGTGGGCCCAAAGAGAGGGTCCCAGCTCCTCTGCCCTTGGCTTCAGCCAGCAATTAGGCTTCTCTCATTTATGTGACAATGACGGCCCTGGGCTGTGGTGAGTGAGCCTAGGAGCTGCTGCTCTGCCAGCTCCAGAGACAGGGGGCTAAGGCAGCCCAAGGCAGGGGAAGCCCTTGCCAGGCCTCCGGGAGAGAGCAGAATCTCCGGTCACCATGGCTGGGGACCCCAGCCCACGGTGACCTGCAAGGAACAATAAATCCCCCCAGGTTGTCTGGTTGGCAAAACTCGGAGGGTGAGCGCCAGTGATTAAATTAACTGCCTATGGGAACAACAAGTTCAAGGTCCAATGTTTTTATTGGTTGTTTATTTGAACTTCATCTTAATTCCATGAAGTGTGAATATTCTCTCCATTTTGTAGATGAGAAAACTGGGGGTCAGAGAGCAGATGGTCATCCCAGGTGACGGGGAGTCAGGATTTAAAGTCTCAAAGCTCTTTGTCCTGAGACACAAATGAACAAGTCCACAATTGTCTGAGAATAAGGCCCAAAGTGATGAGTGAGGGAAGGGCCAACCCCTCACACACAGGCACACACAGACACACGCACCAAGAAACCAGTTTGGTGATGTGGGCACCACACGCTCCCATTTGGGGCCATTTCCCTTCAAACCCCCGGCAGGAGGCTTCCCCTGTGCCCCAGTTCTCCTGCCCCTGCCCCAGGGGGGTTCCTGCCTTCCTGCCCAGCCCCACTCCACACACATCCTCGACCTAGGAGCCCCCAGCCTCCACAGCTCTTTTTTTTCTTTTCTCCTGGCTCCAGAGGGTGATGGCTGATTCTAGGTCACTGCCGATACTCCAGGAAGTGTCATCAGGGTAGACGGGGGTGGGGCCGTCTTTAAGGAGATGGATGTGCTCCTCCCAGCCCTTTCCTGATCTCCCATCGAGGAGTCCTCCCAGGCGAGGCTGCCGCCTCCTTCTCCAGGATGCCCCGCGCCGTGCACAAACGGGGGGATGCCAACCATCGGTTCCACGTGCTTCCCCAACAGCACGTCTGTCGTGGGAGCACGGGGGTAGCCTGAGCCGTAATCGGCACAGTTGGCTACTGGTCACAGTGGTCAGAGGACAGAGAATGCCCTGGCCTGGGCAAGGGAGGGAACAAAAGCTACCACCCAGGGACCCAGAAGTTGGAGAGCAGAGCAGCTGAGACTGGGCGAGAACGGAGACCCCAAGGAAGGGCGAGAAGGGGCTTCCCTACCACAAACCGACCCTCTTGCTCTGGCTGAAAGCTGTTTCAGCACAACTTTGTGTCCATTTGCGGGGACAATGAGAGGCAGCAAGCTCTTAGCAAGGGCCCCCTCTCTACATGTTTCCGTATCGGCATTCATTCACTTGGCACATTTCTATCAAGCATTTCTTGTGAATTAAATGCTTTTCTGGTTGCTGGGAAGACAGGAGTGAACAAAACAGGCACAAACCCTGGCTCTGTGGAGCTGACATTCTGGTGAGGGTTGGCAGAGAAGCCACACGTACACAGACAAAATATATAGTGCGTATATGGGTGTCAGAGGGTGACAAGTGCTGTGGAGACAAGAAAGGGTGGGAGGGGAGTGGCTGCAACTTTAGATCGATGGTCAGGGAAAGCTCACTAAGAAGGGTTCATTTGAGCAAAGACCTAAAGCAAGGCAGGGAGCCCACCAGGCAGCTATAGGGGGGTGGGGAGGTTGGGGAGCAGAGGCCCCGAGGCAGCAGCTGCTCATCTTGTTCAAGGACCAGCAGGAGGCCGATGTGAGCAAGATGAGGCAGTGGGAGAAGAGGGGGGTGGGGACGTGTTGTGTAGGGCCTTCCAGCTCACCAGAAGCACATTGGCTTTTTCCTGAGCGTGATAGGAAGCCACCGGCTTTTGAACAGAGCTGGGACATCATCTGACTTGAATTTCATAACATCGCTGACTACTGCATGAGAAATTAATGCCTGGGGCAAGAGTAGAAGCAGAGAATCTCCTGGGGGCTCCCGCACTAATCCAGTCAAGGCCATGGGGGCCTGGCCCTGGGAAAGAAGGCATCAGACTTACACATGGGTGAGTGATGGTTATCTCCGTCTTCCTCCAGGGGCAGCACAGACAGGTGGTTAAGAGTGGGGCCTCTGGGGTGCAGGACAGGGTTTGAATCCTGGTCCCTTCTTTACAATTTCTTTATATTGGAGAGGGTGGGAGGGGGATCCACTAGAGCTTTCTAAAGCTCCACTGCGTCCTCATGGGGGAAGCAAGGGTAGCCACCTCTTCTGGATCCTTCCAGGGTTGTGCTGAGCTTAAAATGCAGCAATACTTGTAAGCCCCCAGCAGGACTCACACACAGTAGGAGCTTAATAATGGCTAGACCCTGTGACTGCTCTTCATTTTCACCATTATGCTGCCAGGATCCGTGGGGATGGAGATGGTGACCTCATTTTCCTCTGCTACACCCTGAAATGCCCCCTCTCCTAGCACCGTTATCTGCTCCAAATGAAACCCCAGGATCTGTTTTGGAGTTCAGGATGCCATGACCCTGCCCTGCTGACCCAGTGGTCACACTGATCATCCAATTGTAACCTCAGGGACATAGGAGCCATGGAATCAGAATAATATGGATGATGACTTGGGTCAAGAACAATTTTTGGCAGGAATTCCATTGTGCTAATTTAATTCCTTAATCAATTTTCTACATGGTGTGAACTGTGTCCAATTTTCCCATTTCATTAGCTGTTTTAGAAATTATTTACATAGGAATTGACCTGTGCCTAGAGCTGCTGCACCACATCCACTGGGGCACACTGTCACATTGGAGTCCCCTGGCCTTGCACAAAGCACAGGCCACATGGCTGAACGTGGCTCGTCCATGTTAGTCACATGGCAAAGAATGGATTCATTGATTCCTCTTTTTACCCTATCATGGCTTCCATCAGGGTGGGTTTTCTTTGGCAGTCATTACTTCTTTCAAGTTCAGTTGGTATCCTGCTGCACAGTGAGGTCAAAGTGGCAAGCTCACCACATCCTTGGGCTCCAAACCAGAGTCGAAATGGCAGGGTTTTGCCCCAGACTCTGCTTTGACTTCTGGCACCAGAGACTCCCCTTGGCTTCCTTATGCCCCCTGCCTGGTGAAGAGTGTTTAATCACCCATCTCAGATCTCTGCCCGCCTTCTGCTTCCCACCCCAGCCTCACACCTGGGCCTCTGGCTACCACCACAGCAGGGTGCTCATCCTGCCAGCCCCCTTGGGGGAAAGCGGTTTCACCTGTCCCAGCAATAGCCCCGTGGTCCTGGTCTCCCTCTCTCTTCCCCTCCCTCAGGGAAGCTACCAGACTGCATGGTTCTGGCTCCCTGGCCATGCTCCCTGCACTGCGTGGAGGTTTCCGGAACCAGCTTCGTCCAGGGCGGCCTCTGCTGGGATCCCCTGTCTGTTGTTGACGGCTCTCAGCTGTAGTAACGGGGTCAGGCTGCCAGCAGCCCCTCCATCCTTCCCTGGACTTCCCGGCAGCCTCTTTGCAGCCTCCCTTCCTCCCACCTGCCTTCCTCTATCTTGATCTGTGCACCACGAGACTGCCAAGGGGGCCTTTGTAAACCCAAGTCCTGTCATCCCACCACTCGCCAAACCCTGGGTTTGAAGGCCCTTCACGATCTGGTCACCACTCACCTCCAGCCTCATTGCCCACCAGGGCCTGGCCTAGCCCCTTTCCTGCATGCGCCACTTTGGACTTTCCAAAGCACTTGGCATCATCCAATTCTTCCCTACGCTTTCAGACCTCCACCCCTTTGCACGGGCCTCTTTCCTCTGCCCGGAATGTGCTTCTCCCATTTATTCTTCAAAGTGGGGTGCCCAGGCCTCTGGTCCATATGCTCGTCCCTTCCTCTCTCTGTCCCCTCTGGTGGTGGATGGATGCTGTGGGAAGCCTCACAGATTCCCCTTCAGGACCCAGGTCCCCAGCCCCCAGCTGCCAGGAGGGTTGGCTGCTGACAGCTCACAGCTTAGTCCTTCCCCAGGCATTGCCCTCTACCAGAGGGAACTGCCCATCCCAAGGTCATGCCCTCTTCCCAGTGGCAGCCTGACCATGGCCAAATGTGGGCAGCGGGGGTGGGGGTGGCAGGGTGGGACAAAGCCCCAGCCCCTTCCCTCAATTCAGGATAGCTCTGAAGACCCATGCAAGCCGCAGAGCTCCCCATCTGCTGCAAAGGCACCGCGTGGCAGCATCACCCTCAGCCCAGCCCTGCTGCCTGTCCTCCGATAAACCTGCACACCAATCTGCACCTCCCCAACACCTTCAGAGTTTGCTTGCTGGGAAGCAGACCTACTACACGCTCGTACCCAAGTGTGGTGGTTTCGAGCTATATGACTCCAGAAAAGCATGTTCTGAAATTTTATCTAATCCTGTGGGTGTGAACCCATTGTAAACAGGATCTTTTGATGAGGCTATTTCAGTTAAGAAGGTTTGGCCCATCTCAATCAGGATGGGTCTTAATCCTATACTGGAGTCTTTTATTAGCAGAGTGAAGTTCAGAGAGAGAGAGAGAGAGAGTGTCACAGGAAGTAAGAAGCTAAAATTGATGAAACTGGAAGAGAACAAAAGGCCACGAGAGGCCACCATGTGCGTTGCCATGTGACAGAGGAGCCCGGGACCAAGGATTGCCTATAGCCAACCCCCGAATGCCACTATCTTGGGGGAAAAAGCATTGCCTTGATGGTTCCTTGATCTGGACTTTCTTTTAGCCTCAAAACCATGAGCTAATAACTTCCCATTGTTTACCCTGACCCATTTAATGCTATTTGCTTCAGCAGCCCAGAAAACTAAAACAGCAAGGCACAGGTGGGCCGTTGGTGCTCACGCTTGTCCAGCACCTGTCACGTGTTAGGGAGGCCCTTCCTGGGTTGCGTCTCCCCCACCAGACGACATTCTTCTTGGCATATTCATTCATTCCACATATTACGTGAGTGGTACCAGAATACAGGGGCGAGCAAACAAGCATGGAACTTGAAATACACCTCCCCGCTTTATCAGTTTCCTATTGCAGCTGTGACAAATTCCCACAGACTTGTGGCTTCAAGCAACACAAGTTGACTATCTTACAGTTCTGTAGGTTATTAGAATGTCCCACTCAGGTCTCACTGGGTAAAATCAAGGTGTTAGCAGGGCTACATTCCTTTCTGGAGGCTCTGAGGAGAATCCATCTATTGCCTTTTCCAGCTTCTAGAAACTGCTGCATTCTTTGACTCATGGTCCCCTGCTTCCTTCTTTAAAGCCAACAACTGTGGGCTGAGCCTTCTCACATCTCATCACTCTGACTTGCTTCTGTCATTACATCTTTCTCTTTTTCTGACTGTACCTCTGACTCCCTCTTCCACTTTTAAGGACCCTTGTGGATACATTGCCCCCTGCCCAGATAATCCAGGATCATCTCTCTATTTTAATGTCAGCTGATTAGCAAACTTAATCCCATTTGCACACTTAATTCTCCCTTGCCATGTGTGTCGGTTTGTATATTTATGTCCCCCAGAAAAAGCCATATTCTTTAATTCATTCTTGTGGGGGCAGACATATTAGTGTGGATTGGGTTGGAACCTATTGATTCAGTGTCCATGGAGATATGACCCACCCAACTATAGGTGATAACTCTGATTGGATAATTTCCATGGAGGTGTGGCCCCATCCAATCAGCGTGGGCCTTGTTTAGTTTACTAGAGCACTATATAAGCTCAGACAGGAGCTCACAGCTAGCTGGAGCTGAGACAGGCATTTTGAAGATGGCTGTTGGAAGCTGATGCAGATATTTTGGAGGATGCCATTTTGAAACACAACCTAGGAGCAAGGAGATGCCAGCCACATGCCTTCCCAGCTAACAGAGGTTTTCTGGATGCCAAAGGCCTTACTCCAGTGAAGGTACCCTTTGTTGATGGACACTTTATGGCCTTAAGACTGTAACCTTGTAACCAAATAAACCCCCTTCTATAAAAGCTGATCCGTTTCTGGTGTTTTGCAATCTGGCAGCATTAGCAAACTAGAACACCATGTAACCTCACGTATTCACAGGTTCCAGGCTCAGGACGTGGACATATTTGGGGGATGGAGTGACTTTCTGCCCACCCCGCCCTCCTTGCCTAGCCAGGGGCTGAGGATATTCAGGGAATATTGGAATGATAGGTGGATGTGCTGAGGGCTGCCAACATCCCTCCCGAGCACTGCCACCTTCCCTGCCCTTCCATCCTCTCTCCTTGCCCGGACTTTGCTGCTTCCAGCCTGGTGCTCATCCTCTCACCTGGACTTCTTCAGGGTGCCCCCATCTCCTCTCTTCCGGATGAGCCCGAGAAAACATTTTACCTCTTTTCTCTACAGAAAATCCAAGATGGTGCCTTGCCTCCTGTCCTTATTCTCCACTAGAAAATCTAAGGCAACTACTCCAGGGCGCTAAGCCTGCCATCTTGGATCATCCTGGCATCTTTCCTGGCCCCCAATCCCCAGGGACCCCTCTAATCCCAGCCCCATTTCCTTGGGCTATGCCCTGTCTTCTCCTCACAGCCCTTTCTTTGAGGTCCCTGCAGAGCCCCATTCTGTGGCTGCACACTGTGCATTTCCAGTGGGAGCATCACTCCCCTTCTCCAGGGCTACAATTACCAAAAGCACTTAAGATGTCACATATATTTTTTCATGCAGATGAACCTACAATTAGGCTCTTGCTTCCCTTCCGGTGTGTCGCTCCTAAATTTACAATCCCCTTTTTGGGAAGAAGGAGCCATTTTTTCATAATGACATTCAATATTCTAAACATTTCTACTCCTGGTAATGTGTTAATAGCTTAAGTTGTCAAGCGTCAACGGAAATCATAAAATCACTTTAATCACCTTGAGAAGCTGTGTCTGGTGAGTTATTGATGAGAACTCCCACATAGCAATGTTTCAAAGAAGATGTTCTTCTCCAGCCCTCCCTCCTGCACATATTAAAACACACCCCATCCCCATCCACACATCTGAGTGTTACACAAAGTTGTGTGTGTGGAACACTCATCCTCTTGTTTGGAAGGCCAATATTCTAAGAGGAGAAGACGGTTTTCAAACTATGTGCCTTGGAGCCCAGGAGATTCCCAGAAGTGCTTCAAGGACAGAATTTCAGCATAGAAGCTTGGGTTGGAAGTTGGGTTTGGGAACTTGTCTTGACACTGAATTTGCATGGCAAACACAATGCTGGAGATTGGGGGAGGAGGGTCCTTAACTCCACCCCTTCATTCCTGCCGCTGCTGGGGGCTGCCCTGTGATGGGGTTGGGTCTATGGGAAAGGAAGGGGGAGACTAAGAAAAGAAAGAATAGCTAACATTTTTTGAGCATCTTCTGTATGCCATGTATTTTCCAAAGTTAACCTCCTCAATCCTTACAAGGAGGAACTATGCCATTTTATAAATGAGAGGGGCTAAAAAAAGGTTGTGTAACCTGCCTGATTAGTTATAATAGATAATAAATTATTTGCATAAAAGTTATACCAAAACTTAGTGGCTTAAGACAACAGACGTTTATCATCTCACTGTTGCTTTGGGTCAGGAAATTGGGAACAGCTTGGCTGGGTAATTCTGGCTCCGAGTTTCTCATGAAATTTGCAGTCAGATGTTGACAGGGGCTGCGGTCGCCTGAAGGCCAAAGCAGGGCCAGAGGATCCACTTCTGTGGTCGGCAGAATAACAGCCACACAAAGATGCCCATGTCCTAATCCCCAGAGCCCATGACTATATTCTATTATAATGCAAAGGGGGGTGAAGCTTGCAGATAGCTAATTAAGGTGGATAATCAGCAGATAGAAAGATTACCTTGGATTATTTGGGTGGACCCAATGTCGTCACAAGCATCCTTTAACAGAAGAGGGAATCAGAAAAGGAGAGTCAGAGAAAGAGATGTGACAACAGAAGCAGTGTCAGAGGGACGTGGCTGGCTTTGAAGATGGAGGAAAAGGGCCCCAACCCCAGGAATGTAGCAGGTCCCTAGAAGCTAGAAAAATCTAGAGAAGGTTTCTCCCCCGAGCCTCCAGAACAGTTACACAGCCCTGCAGCACCTTGATTTTACCCCAGGGAGAGCCGTGTTGAACTAATCTACAGAAATGTAAGATAATAAATGTGTGTTCTCTGAAGTTGCCAAATTTGTGGCATTTGTTATAGTAGCAACAGAAAACTCATATGCTTCCAGGATGGCTCATCCCCAGGTTTGCTGGCAGGAGGCCTCCATTTCTCACCATGAAGCTTCCTCCAGGTGTCTTGGATGTCCTTACGTCATGGCAGCCATCCCCCAGTGAGTGATCTAAGAGGGAGAGCAGGAAGGAAGCTGCAGGGTCCTTTAGGATCTAGGCCACTTCCACCACATTCTGTTCATCGAGTGACCAGGTCGAGGCCACACTTAAGGGGTTGGGAATTGAGCTCCACCTTTTGAAGGAGGAGTATCAAAGAACTTGTGGACTTTTTTCACACTGCCCAAGGTCACCCCATATTAAGCGGTAGAACTGAAATTAAAAATCTCAGGTGTCTCTGACTCCAGAGTCGACATTCTTGCCATGGCACAGAATTACAGCACTCGGTCTACAAACCAGGGACCCCGGTCTTGCCACATTTCTAGTGGCACTGAAGCCAGGTTCCTCTGGAGAGGAGGAAGATTTTCAATATTTGTAAATTCCAAAACACTCCCAACCAAGATGAGGCAGCACCAACTTGTGGATGAAATGACATTAACAATTCAATTTGGTTGTACTGTGATCAGAAGTTATGGATGTCTTTAATAAAACATGGAAAACCTAATACTATTGAATGAGCTCTGTCTGACAGACAACATCTTTCAATGAGGTGGCCTCTAAAGGCAGGAAAAAAATAGCCTCTTGGTAGGGTGGAGGTTGGGAATCTCTGCTCTGGCACTCCTCGTATTTTGCTGATGGGGAAACAAGGGATTGGAGGGGGAACGGTCTCACCTAGGTCTCCCAAGAGTGAACAAAGTCTGCATTGGCACAGGCTTCTACATTCCCAAGACAGTGCTCACAGCCTCCAAAGAGAAGGTTTATCTTAATGAAAGAAAGACAAGCAGGGAAATAGAAGAAGTTTCTAACTGCTCCTCCAGGACAGGCTTTGTCTGTTTTTAGGGTTTGTGTGGTGCAGTGTTGATGAGGCAAGGTTATCTATCTGCACCTCAAAACCTGGCCCAACACCTCCTCGGTGCTCAGGCCCAAAGCCTGGGAGAAATCTTTGGCTTCTCCCTCTCCTGCTTCCCACATAGCCAGCCAAGTTCTATTGATTCACATCTCTATCAGACAGGGTTCTATCCTGGAAGCAACAGAAACCTGATCTGTTGTATTAAAAGGACATGGAGCTAAATGCAATGAGGTATCCTGGATTGGCTCCTAGAACAGAAAAGGGACATTAGTGTATAAACTGGTGAAATCCAAATAAAGTCTAAAGTTTGGTTAATAGTAGTGTACCAATGTTGGTTCCTTAGTTTTGACAAATGCATCATGTTAATCATGTAAACCATTGACAGCAGTGGGGCCTGGGTGAGAAGTATGTGGGAACTCTCTGTACTATCTTTGCAAGTTTTCTGTAAATCTAAAATTGTTCCCAAATAAAAAGAGTTTATTTTTAAAAATTAAGAAGGGCATTGGGAAGGACACAGACTCTTGGGGAGTCTAGGCAGCCAGGACCAGCACCCAAATCACCCTGCAGTCCCGGTTGGATGGTGACACAGCTGCTGGCACAGCTGGCAGACACCACCAAGGCTGGACATGACTTTCACTGCTGACTCGGCCCTCGCTGCCACCTTTCTCTGCAGAAAGGATTCTGCCTTGTCGCAGCCTCCTCACGAACTACTGACTCAAAGGAAAGCCTGATTCATGGGCCCATGGCCTAGATGGAAAAGATCCTAGAGAATCAAGTATGTCTAATTTGCATCAACTTATATCGTGGAAGTGAGTTCTAGCTCATAAGGCAGGAGATCTCTCCATCCCCACTGCCACCCTTATAGCTCGGACCAGCAGTGTGTTTTCACCCAAATCCTTAACATCCTGCTGGTTGGTCTCTGTCTCCAGAGCTGCCCCCAACTGTAGCCCAGTGGCCATTCTACAGACTCTGTGCCCCTCGGGCTTGCCTCCACTTCTTTATACTCACATCCACTGTGTCGCCAAGGTTGGCCAGTCCTCATATCTATTCAGCCCTCCTTTCCACTTCCTTTTTTTTTTTTTTTTTTTGGTGGAGAATGTGGGTATTGATCTCCTTTCCACTTTTGCTCTTAGAACCTCAGCTCAGTCTCCCATCACCTCCCTGTGGTCTCCAGCCCACAGGAATGTCCTTCCACTCTCAACTTCATACCACGATGCTTTTGGAATATAAACTAGGCCTAGGCACTCCCTTGGTCAAAACCCACCTGTCACTGGCCCTGTGCTGCCTCCAAGATAAAACATTAAGTCCTTAACCTGGAGTCCACGCATCCTTCCCCCTTACCTCCACTAGCTTCATAACTAGAGCCTACCCCCACTCAGGAACCTCTCTCTCTCTCTCTCTCTCTCTCTCTCTCTCTTTCTCTTTCTCATGCCTCTAAATGAAAATAGGTTGCACCTTCCAAATGGAACATGTTTCCCACCTTTCTTTGCCAAGCAAAAGACTCAGCTCAGATGTAAACTCTTCCTTGAAGCCTTTCTCCAAGACTAGGTTAGGGTCTGTCTTATTTGCCAGGCTGCTGTGACAAGCACTACACAATAGATTGACTTAATAAGAATTTATTAGCTCACAATTTGGAGTCTAGAAGTCCAAAAATCAAGATATTGGCAAGCCATGCTTTCTCTCAGAGTTGGTAGCATTCTGGTGGTGGCAATCTTCCATTATATGGCAGATGAATCAGGGTGGGGCCCTAATCTGTACAGTTGAAGTCCTTATAGGGAGAGGAAATCCAGAAAGAGACACAGATGACTGAGCCAGAGACAGAGAAGCCAGAAGGAGAAGCCATGTGATGAAGGCAGAGATGCAAGCCAAGGAACCCCAAGGATTGTAGCAAACCAGACTCTGAGAGAAACAATGGCCTGTGAAGACCTTGATTTTGGACTTTCAGCCTCCAAAACCATGAGATAATAAATTCCCATTAATGAACCAACCCATCGTGGAGTACTTGTCACAGCAGCCTTGACAAACTAAGGTACCTACAGCTTCAGCTGAGCTGCCAGCCGTGTGGAACCAGGCTGAGCCTGGCGAGCCCTGCAGGCCAGGCCTTGCCTACGTCTTAGCCTAGTTAAGCCCAGGTCTCCAGGTCCAACCCCAGAAACTGTCTGCACACCTGATGTCCTCCATCCCATTGCCTAGCTTTCTGCTTCCATTTCTTTCCCACTTTCCCTTTCTGTCTCACCACTTCAGTCCCTTCCTTCCCTCCCTGCTCACCCACCTTCCCACTTTCTCCTTCTTCCTCTCTTCCATCAACAAACATTTTCATGAGTGCCTTCAGCCTATCAGACAGGAGAAAATAGAGGACTCAAATAAAATCTCAGTGGACCCACTGTTTCTACCCTCTGCCAAGCACCTGACGCAGAGGCTCTCACTGACCCCTGTCCAAAACCTCAAGGTTGGGATGATAGTATTCAACTTACAGAGGAGGAAACCCTGCTCAGACAGATACAACCATTTGTCCAGCATTATTAAGTTAAGTTGCCTGGCTGACTGGGTTTCAAATCCTGATTCCAAAGGATACACCCTTTTCTCTGTACCGTCTGCTTTTTCTTCTCTGACATCATCTTCTTCAAGAGCAGAAAGGTCTGATCCTTCTGCTCTGGAGGAACTTTCAGCACCACAGTAAGGAGAGAGCTCCCTGTACTACAAGAGATTCGGGCAAATTACAGGGAAGCCCAGAGGAAAATATTCACTTCCTGTTGGACCAGCAAAAGTTTCTTGGAGAAGATGGTGGAATTCAGTCTTTGAAAATAAATAGTCAACTTCCTTTATGAATAAGATGCAAAAATCCTTAACAAAATAATAGCAAATTGAATCCAACAGCATATTAAAAGGATTATACAACATGACCAAATGGGATTTATCCCAGGAATGCAAGAGTGGTTCAAAGTAAGAAAATCATTCAGTGTAATACAGCACATTAATAGAATCAGGAGGAAAATATCATGATCATCTCAACTGACACAGAAAAGTATGTGGTAGTTTGGAGCTATGTACCCTGGAAAAACATGTTCTTAAACTGAATCCATTCCTGTGGGGCTGAACCCATTGTAAGTAGGACCTTTCGATGAGGCTACTTCAGTTAAGTTGTGGCAACCTTAATCGGAATGGGTCTTAATCCTATTACTGGAGCCCTTTATAAACAGTATGAAATTCAGACAGAGAAAGAGAAAGCCACAGAAGTGAGAAGCTGAAATTCAATGGAACCTAGAAGTAAAGGGAGAGACCAGGAAAAGCTGTCATGAGCATTGCCATGTCACAGAGGAGTCCAGGACAAAGGATCACTGCAGTGAGCCCCAGAAAGTCAGTCTTTGGAAAGAAAGCATCACTTTGATGATGCCTTGATTTGGACTTTCTTTTAGCAACCTCAACTATGAGCTAACAAATTCCCATTGTTTAACGGCATTTGCTTGAGCAGCCTAAGGAACTAAAACAGGATATCTGGCAAAATCCAACACACTTACATGATAAAAACACTCAGAAAAAATAGGGATAGAAGGCAACTTCCTCAACATGATAAGGGACATATATGAAAATCCCACAGCTAATGTTCCACTCAACAGTGAAAGGCAAAACCTTCCACCTAAGGTTAGGAACAAGACAAGGTTGCTGCTTTTCATCGCTGCACTTCAATATTGTACTGAAAGTTCTAGCCAGAGAAACCAGGCAAGAAAATCCCAAAGAATACACAAGAAAACTAACAGAGTTAATAAACAAGTTCAGCAAAGTTATAGGCTATGAGATTAACATGAAAAAATCAGTTGTGTTTCTATACATCAGCAATGTATAGATAATTCCCAAAATGGAAATTAAAAAAAAAATTCCATTCACAACAGCATGTAAAGGAATAAGATATCTGGAAAAAATTTAACCAAGGAGGCAAAGGACTTGTACACTGAAAACTACAAGACATTGCTGAAAGAAGTTTTTAAAAGACCTTAATAAGGGGCAAGACATCCCATGTTCATGGATTAGAAGACTTAATATTGTTAAGATGTCAATACTACCTAAACTAATATATGGATTCAACACAATACTTATCAAAATCCCAGAGCCTTTTTTGCAGAAATGGAAAAACCAGTCCTCAAATTCATACAGAATTGCAAGGGGCCTTAAATAGTCAAATCTATATTGAAAAAAGAAGAAAGCTGGAAGTCTCACACTTCCTGACTTCAAAACTTACAACAAAGCCACAGTAATCAAAACAATGTGGTAGTCACATAAAGATGGACATATAGGAAAATGGGTTGGAATTAATAGTACAGAAATGAACCCACTCATCTATGTCCAAGTGATTTTCAATAAGGTATAAAGTACATTAAATGAGGAAAGAATAGTCTCTTCAACAAATGGTGCTGGGAAAACTGGATGTCTACAACCAAAAAAGTAAAGTTGAACACCTACCACACACCCTGTACAAAAATTAACTCAAAATGGATCCAAGACCTAAACATAAGAGCTAAAACCATAAAAGTCTTGGAAGAAAACTTTATGACCTTGGATTTGGCAGTGATTTCTTAGGTATGACACCAAAATGGTCTTCATCAAAATTTAAATCTTTTGTGCATCAAAGGACATTATCAAGAAGTGAAAAAACCTACAGAATGGGAAAAATAATTGCTAAATATGTATCTGATAAGGGTTTAATATCCAGATTAGATAAAGAACTCCTACAACTCAACAAAAATACAAATAACCCAATGAAAAAAATGGGCAAAGGACTTAAATAGACATTTCTCTAAAGAAGATATACAAATGGCCAATAAGCTCATGAAAAGATGCTCAACATCGTTAATCATTTTGAAAATGCAAATCAAAACCACAATAAGATATGACTTCACACACACTAGGATGGCTATTATTTAAAACAAACAAACAAACAAACAGAAAACAACAAGCATTGGTAAGGATGCAGAGAAATTGGAATCCTTGTTGGTGGGAATGTAAAATGGTGCAGCTGCTGTGGAAAACGGTTTGGCAGTTCTTCATAAAGCCAAGTATATCATTACCATATGATCCGCAATCCCACTTCTGGGTATATAACAAAAAGAACTGGAAGCAGGAACTTGAACAGATATTTGTATGTCAGTGTTCATAGCAACATTATTCACAGCAGCCAAAAGGTGGAAGCCCTCCAAGTGTCCCTCAACAGATGAATGGGTGAACAAGTCTGGTACATCCATACAATGGAATATTATTCAGCTGCAAAAAGGAATGAAGTTCTGATACATGCAACAACATGGATGAACCCTGAAGACATCATGTCAAGTGAAATAAACTAGACACAGAAGAAGAAATGTTGTATGGTCTCATGTATATGAAATGATTAGAATATGCAAGTTCATAGAGTCAGAAACTAGAATAGGGGTTACCACAGCAGAGGTAGGGGTGGAGAATGGGGAATTAATGCTCAGTTGGTGCAGAGTTTCTGTTTGGATTGACGGAAGAGTTTTGGTAATGGAGGGTGGTGAAGATAGCATGACATTGTGAATGTAATTAACACTACTGAATTATACATAAAATGGGAAATTTGGATTCATCTATATATTATTACAATAAAAAGTTTTTCAAAAAAAGAGAATAGATAGGACTTGGACTGCAAGGGAGGAAGTTCAAGGGCAGGCCAGGCAGAGAGAATGGGGTGGGCTATGTGAACAGCCCCTCCCCCCAGCCCCCCAGCCCAGCTCTGTGATGCCTGTCCCTGCAGACCACAGAGGAAACAGAAATACTGGGCACTGATAAAAATAGCACTGAGAATGACGTTGACTTTTTTGGAATCACCTGGAAAGTGAGATACTGCTGACACTGTACTGTTGAAATGATTCAGACTGATCTGTGCTCTTGAGACAGGGAAAGGGGCAAGCGAACCCATGATTTCAGGTAGAGGGGAAAAAGCACAGAACGAAAAGGTCACGTTTGGTATGGAGATATTTTCCCAAGCCGCAGAACCTAGCAATGACCAATCCCCACCCTTAGGTAACTGAGGACTTTGCAGCCCAGGGCTCGCGGTCTGCAGTGAGGGTCCTTTAAGTAGCAAATGGTCTTGTGTGCACCATCACCACAGTAAAAACCAACAATAAACACCAAGCAGTGGGTCTCCCAGAAACCTTGGTTCTCTGTGCACTGCCCTTAACAGATGATGTAATACCCAGGGGTGGGAGATCCATGGCTCCGTGGACCCGGCCCAGGTCCCACCTCCCTGCAGAGGCCTAGGGTTGGGGGTGGGGATGGGGGAGGGCACTGCAGAGTCTCCGACTTGCTGAAGGTTTTTTGTTTCTCAGTTTTCCCTACTGAAATTCATTCTTCACGGGGATTCTCAACATAAGGAGGACGAGAGTGCGAGACCTAGATTAATATGCTAATTACTCTTTACTCTTTGGTGATTAAATTAACTTTAATTGACTCCACAGAAAACAAATGATCTCCCGGCAATGCATTTCCCTCCTTGCTTTAGCTGCCAGCATTTAAAACCACATCAGGGTTTATTCAAAGAGCATATATCTGAGGGGGTCTGGTGACAGCTACATGACCCTCCTCCTTTATAAAAATAACCATAATCACAACAAAAATAAAATAATTAATGCTATAAAGAATTTTCCTATCTGCCCAGCTCTATTCCCACCTCTTCTATTCATCACCTCTCATTTCATCCTCAAACAACCTCGTGGAGTAGGACTTTGGTGCCCCCATTTTCTCAATAAGGAAACAGAGGCACAGATAAGCTAAGGGACTTGCCAGGTCACGCAGGCCGTTTGTGGCTGAGCTGGGACTCCAAGCAGAACCTTCTGACCACAGCACCTGTTCACCATTGTGCCAGCCGCCTCTTGGGAGGTCCTTTATTCCCCTTTATTCTTTTTCTCTAAATTCATTTTTATTGAGATATATTCACATACCATGCAGTCATACAAAACAAAGCATACATTCAATTGTTCACAGTACCATTATATAGCTGTGCAGTCATCACCAAAATTAATTTTTGACATTTTCATTACCATAAACACAAAAACAATAAGAATAAAAACCAAAGTGAAAAAGAACAACCAAAGTAAAAAAGAACACTGGGTGCCTTCTTTTTTTTTTTTTTTTTTCTTTTTTTTCCTCCCCGTTTTTCTACTCCTCCATCCATACACTGGACAAAGGGGAGTGTAGTCCATATGGCTTTCCCAATCACATTGTCACCCCTCATATACTACATTTTTATTCAATTGTGTATAAGATTCATGGGTTCTGGGTTGTAGTTTGATAGTTTCAGGTATTTACTGCCCACCAGAGTAAACTCTTGGCTCCTTTTGGAATCTCTCTGCCACTGAACCTTATTTCATTTCCTTTCACATCGCCCTTTTGGTCAAGAAGATGTTCTCCATCCCACAATGCTGGGTCTAGATTCCTCCCCAGGAGTCACAGTCCACGTTCCCAGGGAGATTCACTCCCCTGGGTGTCTGATCCCACGTAGGGGGGAGGGCAGTGATTTCACCCACCAAGTTGGCTTAGCTAGAGAGAGAGGGCCACATCTGAGCAACAAAGAGGCATTCGGGAGGAGGCTCTTAAGCACTATTACAGGCAGGCCTAGGCTCTCCTTTATAGCAACAGTCTTGCCAAGGGCAAGTCCCGTCTTAGAGGGCTCAGCCCATTAAACCACCAGTCCCCTATGTCTGTGAGCGCATCAGCAACCATCGAGGTGGGGGAGACCAACACCCCTGCATTCTCCAGCAGCTCCTCAAGGGGGCTCTGCATATTTTGTTCATTTTTTTTTAATTAACTTTTTTTAAAATTAATTCTATCAAAAAAAATTTTTTTTAAAAGATCTACAATTAAAAAAACATTTCAAACAAACCATAACAAGGGAATAAGAAAAAGACAACTAACCTAAAATAACTACTTTACTTCCAACATGTTCCTACTCTACCCCAAGGAAATAACTTAATATAGCAACATTTCTGTGAACTTGTTCCTACCAGCAATTAACAAACCATAGTCATTCCTGGGCATTCCCAAAACATTAAATTTACTCACAATAGCTTATCTGTTCTTACTGGGTTATCTTTCCCCCTTCACTAATTGCTCTCTATCACTAGTTCCCCTACATTCTACATTATAAATCATTTATTTTAGGAGTGTGTTGTTTAACCTCCAGGTGTTTGTGAATTTTCTAAGTCTCTGACGGTTATTGACTTCTAATTGTATTCCACTGTGGTCAGAGAATGTGCTTTGAATAATTTCAATCTTTTTTTAAATTTATTTGAGGCTTGTTTTATGTCCCAGCATATGGTCTATTCTGGAGAAAGTTCTGTGATCACTAGAGAAGAATGTGTATCCTGGTGATTCGGGATGTAATGTTCTATATATGTCTGTTAAATCAAATTCATTTATCAGATTGTTTAGGTTTTCAATTTCCTTATTCATCTTCTGTCTGGTTGATTTATCTATAGGAGAGAGTGATGTGTTGAGTCTCCCACAATTATTGTGGAAACATCCATTGCTTCCTTTAGTTTTGCCAGTGTTTGTCTCATGTATTTTGTGGCACCATGTTTGGGTGCATAAACATTTATGACTGTTGTTTCTTCTTATTGCAGTGCTCATTTTATTAGTATGTAGTGGCCCTCTTTGTCTCTCATAACATCCTTGCATTTAAAGTCTATTTTATCTGAGATTAATATTGTTACTACTGCTTTCTTTTGGCTGTAGCTTGCATGAAATATTTTTTCCATCCTTTCACTTTCAATTTCTTTGTGTCCCTGTGTCTCAGATGAGTCTCTTGCATGCAAGATATTGATGGGTTTATATTTTTTTATCCATTCTGCCAATCTATATCTTTTAATTGGAAAGTTTAATCCATTTACATTCAACGTTATTACTATGAAGGCATTTCTTGAATCAGCCATCCTATCCTTTGGTTTATGTTTGTCAGATATACTTTTTCCCTCTCTCTCTTATGTCCTTTAATGAACCAATATTGAATCTCTTTAGTACTGAGACTTTCTCTCTCTCTCTCCTTTCTTTGTTGGTAGAGCTCCCTTTAGTCTCTGAAGTAGGGCAGGTCTTTTATTAGCAAAATTTCTCAGTGTTTGTGAAAAATTTAAGCTCTCCCTCAAATTTGAAGGAGAGTTTTGCTGGATAAAGTATTATGGGTTGGAAATTTTTCTCTCTCAGAGTTTTAAATATGTCATGCCACTGCCTTCTCACCTCCATGGTGGCCGCTGAGTAGTCACTACTTAGTCTTATGTTGTTTCCTTTGTATATGGTGAATTGCTTTTCTCTTGCTGCTTTCAGAACTTGCTTCTTCTCTTCAGTATTTGACAGTCTGATCAGAATATGTCTTGGAGTGTGTTTATTTGGATTTATTCTGTTTGGAGTTTGCTGGGCATTTATGCTTTGTGTATTTATATTGTGTAGAAAGTTTGGGAATTTTTCCCCAACAATTTCTTTGAATACTCTTTCTAGACCTTTCTCTTTCCCTTCTGGGACACCAAAGAGTCTTATATTTGGACGTTTTAATTTATCTATCATATCCCTGAGGTCCATTTCTAGTTTTCTTATTTTTTCCCCATTCTTTCTTTTGTTCTTTCATTTTCCATTCTGTGGTCCTCAAGGTCACTGAGTTGTTCAGCTTCCTCTAGTCTTGTACTATGAGTATCAAAAATCTTTCTAATTTGGTCAACAGTTTCTTTTATTTCCATAAGATCATCTATTTTTTTATTTACTCTTGCAATTTCTTCTTTATGCTCTTCTAGGGTCTTCTTCATGTCCTTTATATCCTGTGCCATGCTCTCGTCGCTTGTCTTTAGTTTTTTGATTAATTGCTCCAAGTACTGTGTCTCCTCTGATCTTTTGATTTGGGTGTTTTGGTTTGGGTTAACCATATCTTCTGGTTTTTTCATATGCTTAAAAATTTTCTGTTGTTTCTGGGCTCTTGGCATTTGCTTTACTTGATAGTGTTCTTTTAGAATATGTAGGATTATTCAAAGACTAATCTCTGATTTGTCAGATCTACAGCTTGGTGTCATACACTTTCTCTAACTAACCCACAGATGGCATCTGCGAGTCACCTATTCCCCTCAGGTCAGTTCTCCCCAACTTTGTCTTTGTGGTGTGTGGGGGTCTGATTCTTATGGGATCCAATTGGTGCACCAAGTTTGGGTGTGTTGTTGGTGCTGTCTGCCATGAATGTGGGGCATATGTCCGAGCGGTTAGGGAAGAATCAAACTTCCCTGGTGTTCCTGGAGATTTAAGGCTGTTGCAAGAGTCTAAACCATCATTTCAGTCTCGCCACAGTTTGTCTCTGCCACTGACCCACAAGTCCTTGGTATTGACATATGGTCCCTGGGATTTCCAAGTGGGTCCCTATTCTAAGCCATGCCCTTCTAGAGCCTCTGCTGAGGGAAGGTTGTGCTACATCACAAGTGTGCACCATCCCTCAAGGGAAGTTCTGGGCTGCCAGGCCATGTAGGTGCATTCCCAGCCTGCTGTAAGGATGGCTGTATGGAGCATGTTAATTTCCCTCTTTTCACACAGCTCCGCCTTCCCAGCTCTGGGACAATTAGCTGTGGGTGTGTGAAAGGCTATTGTCCATGACTGATATTGTGGCGTGTGCGTGTGTTGCTGGAAACAGCTCCTGTCACACTGGGTTTCTTGGCACAGCTCTGGGCTGTGGGGCCGGCGCTGGGCAAGAGCGTTTCCAGCCCACTAGGAAGATGGCTGCAAGAGGCGTGGTTATTTTCCCCTTCAGGCTCACCTCTGCCTTCCTCGCTCCAAGACAATTAGCAGTGGGTGTGCGAAAGTCTATCTTCCATGCCAGATATTGAGGTGTTCACACAGCCCATTCCTGCCACACTTCACTGTGCAGTTCTCACTGCTGTATCCACAGCTTTTAGTCCGACTCCAAACACCAACCCATGGTTTCCCCACACTGCAGCATGGCTGCCAGATATTCAGCAAGCTTACTCACTCATTTCAGAATGTGGACTCCTGGTTTCACCAAGGGCACGGTTCCTGTAGATTTAGCAGATCTTCTCCAGCTGGTGCATCACTGGAACTGGTGTTCTGGGTCACTTTCTGGCTTTTATCTAGCATTTTTCATGGAGGTGTTTTTTTGCCCTGTCTCCTAGCTGCCATCTTCCGGAAGTCTTCCCCTTTATTCTTACATGTCTTATTTTGTGCCATGCCTTATACCAGGAGTTGTCAAACTAAAGCTGTAGGCCAAATCCATCCCACTGCATGTTTTCGTAAATAAAGTTTTATTAGAACACAGTCATGCCCATTCATTTACACATTGTTGATGGCTGTTTCTGTGCTACCACAACAGAATTGAAGAATTGCCACAAACACCATCTGGCCCACAAAGCCTAATCTATATCTGCCCCTGCCTTCAATCATTGCTTCTCGGACTCAACTGCATATTGGAATCACCTGGGGAGTTAAAAAAAAAAAATCCCAATGTCCGGGCTTCACCCCGGGGAAATGCTGATTTCACTAGTATAGCATGCAGCCTGGGCACTGGAATTCTTAAAAGCGCCGCAGGGCCCAGGTGATTCTAATTATGTCCAAGTTTAAGAACCACTGCCTCAGACCATAAGGGATTTAACTTCCCTTGATATAGTTACAGAAATTCAGTTTGTTCACAAGGAGCACTTTGTGTAGCACTTAGGTGTAATCCCATTGTCAGTAGAGGCTTCCTGCTCCTCAAAATCCTTTAAATCTGCCCCAAAGCCCAATCCTACATTGCTGTAGAAGTCCAGTTCCTCCCCAGGATTGTGGAGGATTCAAATTGACTGGCTCCTCTGCTTCCCTGCTTTCTCCCTAGTGACCCAGCCCAGCTCTCATTTCCACCAAATGTCAACTAGGTCGGCATTTCTAGAGATGTCTCCAGTGTGCTGTTGTTGTTGATGTTTTGGGGGGGGGCAATGGGTGCTGGGGAGAGGCCCCGTGGCAAAGCATGGGCCACCCATTGACCACCATATCCTCCCTTTCCTCTCACTTTCTGAGCAAGGCTAAAACCCACCCTCTCCTCTCCTGCAAACAGTCCTGCCCTCATGCATTCCTGGAGGCCAGGGTCTTTCCGTGCCTGAGTTGGCGAATCTGTGAGCTTCTGCTCCAAAGGCAAGTCTCCCCTACCAGAAAGGCACATGCTGACTGCTACAAAAATAAAAATTTCTCAGTATAGTTCATTAAAAAGAAAAAATTCAAAGTGCTTGACAATGGAATAAATCAGGAAGGAACCAACAAATGTTACTAGTGTTGTTTTTCAGGTGATTAAACTGAAACTTGGAGAGTTCAAGACCCTTGCCCTAAGTCTCACAACTCATGCTGTGCAGCTCTGGACTTTGAGGTTAAGCAGCTGGCCACACACACCACCAGGGAGGTACGCTGAGGCCAGCCCTGGGTGCTCCCTGCTCTCCATCTTGGATCTACCAGCTCACACCCATCTCTGTCAACCTGCTGTCCAGTGATCCTACTTTCCCTAGAATGTACATATGTGGTTTTCAGTGGCCCCTGGAATGTGACTCATTGGCTCATCTTCCACTTGACCTTCACTTGTATTCCCCCCGCCTTGACTCAAAGCATCAGCAATTTAGGGTGAAGATGTGCTGAACGCCAGCCTCATCCCCACAAAAATGACACGGGCTAGATCAGGCCTCTCTGGGGAAGGGACACCATTTGCACGACAATCATTTCTTGAGTACCTGCTGTGGCCATGCAGCAACTGAGACATCCATCAAGGACAAAGAAGTCAAACAGTCTGCTTTCAGGAGAGAGAGGCCATGCTGCACAGAACTTAAGACCAGACTCTAGAGCCAGACTGCCTGAGTTGTCATCCTGGATCACTTCTCTCACTCTCTTTTTTTTATATTAGCGATGTTGTAAGTTTACAGAAAAATCATGCATAAGATTGAGTTCCCATATACCACCCACCAGCTCACCTCCTCTAGCTGTGTGGCCTCTCTGCACCTCCATGTCCTCATCTGTAAACTGGGGATGGATCTTGTCCCTCCCTCACAGGTTAGGGGCAAAGGGCTTAGACACACTTAGCACTTACGAAAGGCTATGTGAGTACAGTGAGGGATTCTGTACTCTACGCATGGATTCTGTATTTCTGAATTCACCTACCCATTAAAGTTTATTTGTCTAACCCTGAAATCAATATTCATGGTACTTTCACGGGCATTGGTGGTCATGCACAGAGCAGCAAAGAATCTGAGTGGCCTGACATGCACATTTCTAGCTGAGGTTGAATAGGGTGATGCTTGCCTTCTTGGTTCATGCTGTAAACAAGAGTCCTTTCCAAGTTATATTCAGTGCAATGTTTTCCACATTTTTGTGCTTTTTGTTCATGATTTCACTATTAAAAATGGCCCCCAAGAGATGATGTCATCACCATGGTGACATAAACAGCTACTGAAAACTCCTCTCCAGAGATTCAATGAAAAAAAGGACAATTCTGAATTGTTTGAAATTCTGGAGGAGGATATAGACTGGAGTACGACCCTGCAAATGCCAAATCAAATAAAGAGAAGAATATCAGGTAGGGATCTTCTGTCCCAGAACAGCCGGTCCTCTCCCCTCCCCCTCACTCAGTATCAATGTGGGAAAGGCACAAAATCAGCAGACAGGATCCCTCCCACCAAGGACACAGATTTAAAAGTCTCTCACAGCAGTGAGACAGACCCCCACCATTTGAAGACCAAGGGGACAGGGAGGACATCTCAAGGTCCAGATCAATGAGGGACAAAGAGGCTGAGAAAACGTGGACAGAGACTGTTTCCAGCCCTGGGTCTGAAAGCCCTTCCCCAGCCCTTGAGGGAAGCAGCAGCCAGCAGCCGTTTCCTTGCCTTGGAGACAGCTGGAATTCTGGGTCAGCTGAGGGAGTACTTTGCCACAGGTGGAACCAGATTTTGGCTGGCAAAGTGAGGGAATAGAAATCCAACAGTTCAAGCTCACCTGTGTGTAAATGCAGCCTGTGCTCCGATGCAAAGCAGCCTCTGAGGACAAGTAAGTCACTGAATAGCGCCATCTGCTGGACTGACTGGAAAGTGCAAGGGAATGGACACTTTCTAAAGGATGCTCTAGACTCCTTGTTAGGACCACAGGAGTTGGTCTACATGCCCTGCACAGAAACCCAGCCCTGTTTGGCTGAGAAATACAGACAACTCAACTGTGAAAGCATGGCTCTAAAACAAACGCAGGTCTTGCTGGTTGGCAGAAAACACAGCACCACTGGAAGCCAGCAGATCTACATTACCACACACAGAGAACTTGCCGGGATGCCCAGTGCCCACCTCCCATCCCTGTGGCAGTTCATAGTGGGTGCCTGATTTGGCGGGAAAACTGGAGGGCAGCACCAATCTGACAACTGGCTAACTAGAAAAACCAAGAAATAAAGAGATCAAAGAAAACCAACAAGAAAACCCAAGGCAAAATAGAGACAACAGCCTCCAGTATAAAATAATCAAGAAAATCAGATGCCTAGACAGCTAAAAAATAACAAGCCATACTAGGAAACATGAAAATATGGCCAAAAGGAACAAAATAACACCTCAACTGAGATTCAAGAGTTGAAGCAACTAATTAAAGATGTTCAAACAAATCTTCTAAATCAAATCAATGAGTTGAAGGAAAATGTGACAAAAGAGATGAAGGATATAAAGAAGACACGGGGTGACCATAAGGAAAAATATATAAGCTTGAAAAAACAAATGGCAGAACTTATGGGAATGAAAGGCACAATAGAAGAGAGTAAAAAAACACACACACACACACAATGGAGACATACAACAGCACACTTGGAGAGACAGAAGAAAGGATCAGTGAGCTGGAGGACAGGATCTGAAATCCTGCACACAAAGGAACAGAGAGAGAAAAGAATGGAAAAATATGAGCAGAGGCTCAGGGAACTGAATGACAACATGAAGTGCATGAATATATGTGTTATAGGTGTCCCAAAAGGAGAAGAGAAGGGAAAAGAGGCAGAAAGAATAACAGAGGAAATAATAAATGAAAATTTCCCAACTCTTATGAAAGGCATAAAATTACAGGTCCAAGAAGTGCAGTGCACCCCAAACAAAATTGATCTAAATAGACCTATTCCAAGACACTTACTAATCAGATTGTCAGATGACAAAGACAAAGAGAGAATTCTGAAAGCAACAAGAGAAAAGCAATCCATCACATACAAGGGAAGTTCAATAAGACTATGTGCGGATTTCTTAGTAGAAACCATGGAAGCAAGAAGGTTGTGGTATGATATATTCAAGATACTGAAATAGAAAAACTGCCAACCAAGAATCCTGTATCTGGCAAAACTGTCCTTCAAAAATGAGGGAGAGTTTAAAATATTTACAGATAAATAAACATGAGTGATAGGAAAAGACAGGAGAGAGAAGTTTGGGGAAGAGTGTAGAAATGAAGATACCAGGAGACAGAAAGAGGGGAAAGATCGGGCATTTGATGCTGAAGGAGTACAGAATGTTCAACAGGACTGATTGTATAGATCCAGAAATGGATAGCACAATACCGGGTGATGCTAGCACAATATTGTAAGTACACTGAACAAAGACAACTGTGAGGACAGTTGAAAGAGGAAGGTTAGGGGCATGTAGGACACCAGAAGGAAAGATAGAAGATGAAGACTGGGATGGTATAACAGTGAAACCTAGAGATGTCAATGATTATGATTAAATGTACAAATATAAGAATGTTTTTACATGAGGGAGAACAAATGAATGTCAACTTTGCAAGGTGTTGAAAATGGGATGGTATTGGGGGGAAAATAAAATCAATGCAAACTATAGTCTATAGTTAACAGTAACATGTAATATGCTTCCATTAATTGTAACAAAGGCAATATACCAAAGCTAAATGTCTATAAGAGGGGGATATAAGGGACATAAAGGAGAGGTATGGGATTCTTCACATTGGTGTTGTTGTCTGACCTTTTTATTGTATTTTAATTTAATTTTTTATTTTGTGTGTGTGTGTGTTTTGTCATCCTTTTTTTTCTCTTTCTTTTTTTCTGTTTTCTTTTTTCTCCTCTTCTTCTTTCTTGTAGAAGAAATGGAAATGTTCTCATATAGATAGTGGCAGTGAATGCATAACTATGTGATTATACAGGGAAACATTGATTGTTTACTTAGGAGGGAATGTATGGTGTGTGAATAAAACTGTCTAAAATATAAACAGAGGGATACAAGTGTTGGAAGAAATATGGAGACAAGGATGTACCTAATCACTGTTTGTTGGAAGTAGAATGGAGCAGCCCATCTGGAGGGCAGTGTGGTGGTTCCACAGAAAGCTAAGCCTGGGGCTGCCATAAGGTCTTGCAACTCTGTTATTGGATATATTCTTGGAAGAACTGAAAAGAGGGACACAAATGGACATTTTCACAGTGGGGTTTATGGTGGCAGTATTCATGATTCATAGTGGATGGAGGTGGCCTAAGCATACAACAACTGATGAACAGAATAAGAAATTGTGATATATATATACAATGGAATATTGAGCTGCTACAAGAAGGAATGAAGCCGTGAGGTATGCAACTATGTGTATAGACATTGAGGACAGTATGAGTGAAATAAACCAGAAGTGGAAAGACAAATATTATAATGCCTCACTAATACGGACTAACTATAATGTGCAAACTCTGAGAATTGGATCTGAGAGCATAGGTTATCAGGGGAAGTCTTATGCTAAAGGTTCCTAGGGTGTAAGCTCTTACAGCAGTACATCTATTCATGAGTTGGAATGGCTACTTAAAAATTCTGAGATGATGAGCTCTTTGTGTATAACCCTATCAGTCCCTGGAACTTTGGGTGTCTGTGTGACACCTGAGACTCAGAGCTAGAGTCTGGCAGCTATGAATGTCAGCATTACCCCATAGAGCAAATGTTAAAGAGTCTGAAAAAGAAATCAGATTTCATTTAGAGATATGAATGAAATGGACTTGGTTAGGACTAAGATAAATCAGACTAAAGGGTAAAGGACAATACTGATGATGTTTTAAAACTTCCTTTGTGAGACCAAGGGAAGAGATGTTTACTAGGTGCAAAATCTATATTTTTTGTACCACACTATATAATTTAACTTGTATGGTCAGTTTATTCAAACACCATAATTACATAGAACTTTGAATAGAGAGTGAAATCTGCTTGGTTTGTACAGGTTAGTGTGAAGCCCTGATACATTCAAGAGTAATGTGGGCAGAGAATAAAAATGTATTTGCAAAGCCCCCTTGAGAGACTGGAGAAAAATGTGGAAATATTAAACTTCCCCACCTGGGGAATTACTGATACTCTCACAAGCATTGGGGACTACCAATTTAGACGGCTGAGCCCTCGATCTCGGGGCTTGTCCCTATGAAGTTTGTTAGTGCAAAGGAGAGGCTAAACCTACTTAAAATTGTGCCTAAGAGTCTCCCCCAGAGAACCTCTTTGATTACTCAGATGTGGCCTCTCTCTCTAAGCCAACACTGCAGGTAAACTCACTGCCCTCCCCCTACATGGGATGTGACTCCTGGTAGTGTGGCTCTCCCTGTCAATGTGAGACATGACTTGTGGGGATGAGCTTGGCCCTGGAATCATGGGATTGAGAGAGCCTTCTTGGACCAAAAGGGAGAAGAGAAATTAAACAAAATAAAGTTTCAGTGGCTGAGAGAATTCAAATAGAGTCAAGAGGTCATTCTGGAGTTATTTGTGCGCATTATATAGATACCCCTTTTTAGTTTTTAGTGTATTAAAATAGCTAGAAGGAAATACCTGAAACTGTATTCTTGAAGATGACCATATAACTTTATAGCTTACATGATGTAACTGTGTGATTGTGAAAGCCTTGTGACTCACACTCCCTTTATCCAGTGTACGGACAGATGAGTAGAAAAATGAGGACAAAAGTAAATGAATAATAGGGAGGAATGGGGGATATGGGATGTTTTGGGTGTTCTTTTTTACTTTAATTTTTATTCTTATTCTTTTCTTTTTTGTGTGTGGTAATGAAAATGTTCAAAAACTGATTGTGCTGACGAATGCACAACTCTATAATGGTACTGTGAACAGCTGATTGCACACTGTGGATGATTGCATGATTTGTGAATATATCTCAAATAAAATTGAAATAAAAAAAACAAAAACAAAAACAAAAACGTGGCCCCCAAGCATAGTGCTGAAGTACTGTGTAGTGATGTGTCTTATGGAGAAAATATGTGTGTTAGATAAGCTTCTTTCAGGCATGAGTTACAGTGCTCTTGGCAGTGGATGTTAATGGATCAATAAGGTGTAATTAAACGGAAACACATGAAACAAGGCTATGCATTGATTGGGTGACAAAATGCTATGACCAGAAGCTCACAGGACCCTAACCTTTCTCTCCCCCAGGAGCAATGGTTCAGTGTTCACTAATTCAGCATTTGTGGTGACTTCCTAGAACACAACTTCTGCAAACAATGAGGACCAACTCCATTTATTTTCATTATCATGGAGCTTATAGGCCTGTGGGAAAAAGAAACCTGAAACAAGTCTATAAAGTTGTTCCCAAAAAAGGCTGAGTATGAGATGCCCTTGTGGAGTTGTTCCAAAAGCAGATCCCCCCTCCTTTTGCCTCCCCACCAATTCTTACTGGACCAGACTTTACAGGGCCAAGCCCCCTTGTCTGTTTGTGAGAAGCTCCCCAGGTGATTCTGAGCAAGCTGGTCAGAATGGGTGCCGCTATTCTGAAACACACATGCTCCTCCCTGTATCTCTGAGGGGACAGGAGAAGGTCACACCCAGTTCAGCAGAGCTGAGCCCACGAATGTGGCTGAACATCAGGAACGGAGCTAGGAGTTAGGCACACATCCCCTTCCTTCTGCTTTCACTCTCCTGGTTCTCAGCTAAAGGCAAGCCACACGGTCCTCCATGGCAAGAGTAGGACCTGGGTAGGTGGAATCGCCTTTAAGAGTCAGTTGACAGAGGAGGGATGATACCCAGGGACCCGTGAGACATACTACAGCCACAGAGAAATGTAACACACAAGAAAGCCTCAGGAGAATGGAATGACTTTCTTCATTAAGCAGAGGGAAACTGTTAGGAGTCACTTGCAGGGTGTCTCAGAGGACGTGCCCTCTGTGGGACAGGATCAGAGAGCCTCAGGAGAAGTCTGAGAGCCCATGACAGCAGACTGAGGGGAAGAGGGATGGGCTGGGATCATGAAAGTCCAGGAGAGAACCAGAATGCATCTGTAAAGATGGTGTCTCCATTTGAAGCACTAAAGACAGAGCTGACCAAGCAGAAAATCAAATCAAGGAGTTCTAGGTCAAACTTCCAGTTGAAAAGGAAAAGGACAAAGGGATGCAAATATTCAGGAATTCATAGCTTGGGAAGACAGAGGGGAAAAATCTAAAGAATTGGGCTGTCCAGACAATCATCCCAGCCCCAAGTGAGCTTCCCAGAGATGACGGAAAGAGTCAACAACAAGTCCCCCATCTGCCTTTTGTGTCTGATAAAGGAGAGACTTCTTTAATAAATAAAATTTAAAACATAGAGGGAGAAAATATCAACCTTTGAATAAAACATTTACTAGAAAACCAGAATAAATAGTGAAGGCACAATAATCCACATTTTACTAGAAGAAAACTTCCCTGACCCTAGAAGTTATTGTATCATGATGCCAAACTAGTAGCCCAATGAGGCCTTTCCAGTTACCTAATTACAAAGATGGCGCCACGCGGCTGCTACCTCTAGCTGCATTGCTTGTCACACAACTCTTGATCCTCTATGGTCTAGGCCCCACTGAATTACTCCAAGTTTCCCACATGTGCTCTTTCATGCTTCTTCAACCATCCGCACATTCCTAAAACCAGAATTCCCTTTCCCATCTCCCCTCAGTCCTCCCCAACACTTACCCACCCCCTCGCCATCTTTGGAGCACCCACTCATCCTCCAAGGGTCATCCAAGTATCTTCACCTCCTTGAAGCCTTTGCCAAGGCTGCCCGCTTCCTTTTCTTGTGCTCTTGAAACCTCATACACATCTAGTATTACATTTCTCACACGCATTGCAATTTACATTTTTACATCTCTGCGGGATTCTTGCAAAGAGAAGACAATTAACCTATTGGTTTTTACAATTATAATGACATTCTTGTGAACATGAAACTGAGAGCTCCCTGAAGGCAAAACTCCTGTCTTTTTCTGTCCTTCTTTCCGCAGCATCCTGCACAGGGCTCCGTGTTATTTTATCTTGTCACGATGATAAGCGTAGTGGCTACGGCCAGCTAAATTTTCAAGAGCCAGAAAAAATGTTTGAGACCTGAAAGAGATGATTAGCTCTAAAATTTAGGGGAAAAGAAGTGTAAAATTAAAGTTAATTAATGTTTAATTGTCTAAGGATCACAATAGTCAATTTATTTCATTAATCGTCCAATTTAGTGTCCACAAGAATGTCATTATAATTGAAAAAAACAGTAGGTTAGGTGTCTTCTCTTTGCAAGAATCCCTCATATACACAACTGATTGCTGAGATATCATAGATAATCATGATGTATGACTCACATTCAGTTATTAAAGTAAACCCCTTTTTAAACCTTTCAAGATGTCTAAGACAATAAATTACACTTAATGTGAAATGTGGGTGTGTTTTAATATATTCATCTGAGGAGTGATGCGCCATCCAGAGGCAAGGCCGTCCAAGGCCAAGGTGGTCCTAAAAGCCCTGGCAGTGTCATCTCACAGCAGGTGGGTGCTGACTGGATAAATGAACACAACCCCCATTTCCCCAAAACAAATAAGGGGCCCACGGGGTACCCTCCTTACAAGGAGAGCGTGTGGAGGCCCAGGCGCCAGCTGCACCACATGAGCACGCACGTATCAGGGGAACCTCCTCTCTGCTCTCCGTGTTTTCATTTGGAGGGACATCAGTTAGGGTGGCACTCTCGGCCTCCCTCCAATCCTTCACTCACTCTGTGAATTCCAATCAGGAGAGAGGCTGCTGGGCGTGCCTGGCTCCGCTCCTCCTTCTTCCCTTGTTATCCTTCTCAGGGACCCAGGTTCCTATGGGAAACAAAGCGTGTATTTGGGGCTGCCCTTCCCTGCGGTGTTAAGTGGACAGGGGGAGGCCCCAATGTGGGGAAGCCAGCAGTGGTCTAGCTGCACCTGTGACCGGTGGGTGAGACTTTCTGATAAAGGATTCAACGTCTCTTGTTTCCTTGAACTCAAGCCACTGTCTTTCCTCCCCTCCCTGCCGTCTGCGTGGTCTCTGAGGCTGAGCCTGCCCCTCTGTTGCTGGGCTTGGCCATGGGATGTTCTTTGGCCGATGGAATGTGGGTGGAAGTGCCTGGTCAGGCATTACGTGTTTCTGGTCTCACTTCTGCCCTTCTGCCGGCTGCCGTGAGCGGGGCATGCCCGGGTACCCACTGGCCCCGGAATTAGAGACCCATAGAGGACGGTCAAACCTACCTGTGCCCTGAAGCAGAGCTGCCCCAGGGGACACAGTCCCATGACTAAGAAAAGTCAACGTTCATTGTTGGAAGCCACTGAAATTTGGGGGGTTATTTGCTTTGTGTAATAAAACCAACCCAATACATCTCCAACCTAATCTCCAGAGGTGAGAATTTGGTCTCCGTCTGCTGAACTCAAACTGGGAGAAAGAGAGGTGTCATCGAATGGGCCCCTCAAACCCTAACAATATGTAACATCACTGTGGAGAGGTCTCTTTGGATTACACTGTCCCCAAACCATGGGTACACTCCTTTGGGAGATAACATGGTTTGTGATGGACAGCCTATGTAGTGGCAGAAATAAACTGATTCAGGAATATGATACTGTTCTCAAAATGGGAAAAGGGGAGGAATTCAAACCATCCTGCCACCTTGTTGAGCCATTTGGAGTGTAGGTCAGAAATGAGAGAGCACTTTCAAAGCTTCCACTTTTTTCTAAAGTTTGCATTTCTCCCCTTGAAGTATTTTAGACACTGCCTCCTGCCTGGGTGATAGGTCTAGTCATATATATATATGGCACTTTCACTTGACTGTTTTCTATACTGGGAATTCTTTGAGGATGGGACTGTATGTCTTATTCATCTTCGTATTTTCAGAACCCAGCCCAGTGCCTTGCCCTAAATTGGATGAATGACCGAATGGAAAGGCTCCCTGGCTTTGGGAGGGCAAGGTGGATACACATTTCTGGCTTGATTCCAGCTTGTAAGTGATCTTTCCCCCCAGCATTAGCTTTCCCAGACTGTCACCCTCAAAAGAGAAGGTTGACAAAAGCACAGATTCCCAGCTTCCTGCATCTGCTCAACTCCACAGGAGGTTTCCAGCTAAATGGATAAAGTTGAGCTCCTGGGGACTATTTCCATCATTGCCCTAAAACGATGAGCCCAGTGATCTAAAATGAATTATTCTTCACAGTAGACACCCTATTGGCAGCCACTAAGAAGTGTTTTCAAGGACTTGACGTGTCGTTTTTTCAGGGACAGACAAGGCATCAAGGAAACTGAGAATTTTACCTCTGTCCTCACCAGCCCTGTGACTTTGGAAAAGTTGCTCGGTGTCCTTGAGCCTCAATTTCCTCATCTCTAAAATGGTCATCACGTTGCCTGCCTCAAAGTTCTTAAATATATGCATAATAGATGCAAAATGTCTAGCCTGCTACTAGCAGGTACTTATTAGAATTGATGATCTTTTTTTTTTTTAATGTTTTGGCGACAGTTGGACTTTAAACTGAATGGGCTTTTAAAAACCTTTTTGGTCCATAAGATTCAAAAGGTAATTCTATTTTGTTTCAGTCTATCGTGGATCTACTTGGTTTGAGGGAATATAATCCAGAGATACGCTGACTTCTGGCTATTTTAAGGACTTTTAAAAGCATGACAACACATCTTTCAAAAGCATATGTGAAAGCTTTGCAAACTGGAAATTGAAAAAGTTTCAGCTTTGAACCTGAGTTTTAACTCATGCCTGACCCCACTCTGTCTGTCCAGCCGTCTTAACCTCTACTGTTCTTTCCAGGAAGCCCTGGGCCCTGGGCCCTGCTCCATCCTCTGTGGGCTGTGTTTTAATTTCCTCATTGCTGAAGCAAGTATCATGCAATGGGTTGACTTAAACAATGGAAATTTATTGGATCACAATTTTGAGGCTAGGAGAAGTCCAAATCAAGTTGTCATCAAGATGATGCTTTCTTCCCAAAGACTGGCATTCTGGAGCTGGCTGCCAGCGATCCTTGGCTCCTCTATCACATGGCAAGGCACATGGCGGCCTCTCTGGCCTCTCGCCTCTCTTTTGGTTCTGTTGGCTTTCAGCTTCTGGCTGCTCCCTCTGCAGCTTTTTTCTCTCTGTGACCTTTTCTGTAAGGTCTTCAGGAATGGGATTAAGACTCTTCCTGGGCCACACCTTATCTGAACCAATCTCATCAAAAGGTCCTATTTATAAGGGTTTACATCCACAGGAATGGATGAAGTTTAAGAACATGTTTTTCTGGGGTACACAGCTCCAAACCACCACAGGCTGGCAACTTACCCCTTTCTCCACCACAAATAGGAGTTTCTATGCCCCACCAGGTGTGTCCAGACCCTGTCCTGTCTCCATGGGGAGGTGAATGCCATCTCCTCCAGGAAGTCTTCCATAGAGCTATGGCACGTTTGCTGTTCCAGGCAAATGCTTTGGAGCTAGACAGCCATGGGTTTGCAACCTGGATCCACCTCTTGCCAGCTGTGTGCCCTTAGGCAAGTGTCCTGACTTCTCTGGTCATCTGTTTGCTCAGGTAAAAATGGCACAATTGCTTTATTTGTAGGGATGTTGTAAAGGTTACATGACAAGGATCTCTTACATGAAAGGCTCGGTGCCTAGAAAGCACTCAATGAACATGACATCCTTTTCTTCTTCTATTGGCCCGTATCACTCTCCCATTGCCTTCCAAAATGCCCAGGTGTTTTCCTCCAAGTCTGTAGTTTGTCATTTACTCACTAAAAGTATTAAGTGACACCTGCTATGTGCCTGACCCTATCCCAGACTTTTGGGATACGAGGGAATAAAGCAACCATAGGTGACTTCCCAGCTAACAGAAGTTTTCCAGATGCCATTGGCCTTCCTTCAGTGAAGGTATACTTGTGTTGATGCCTTAATTTGGACATTTTCATGGCCTTCAGACTGTAAATTTGTAACCAAATAAACCTCCTTTATAAAAGCCAATCCATTTCTGGTGTTTTGCATAATAGCAGCATTAGCAAACTGGAACAGACAATAAACAATAAGCATAATTAATAAGTACATGATTTTGTATATTAGAAAGTAATAAGTGCTATTTTTTAAAATGAAAAGGAGAGCAGGGAAGAAGTTGGGCAGTATTGAGAGCTGCGTGGAAAAGGAGAGCTTTAAGCACAAACTTGGAAGAGTTGAGTAGGTTTAATTCATTTGTTGAATAAATGAGTGAATGAATGAATGAAGCAATAAAGAACTGCATTTCATTGATTTCCGAGGGAAAACAGCTCTACAGCAAGAGCTTAAGGTTTAAAGATTTCTAACAAAACCAGATCATTTCTGATCCATCGAGGAACAGGGAATTCTAAAAAAAATTGGTCCTAAAAGTCACTCACCTCCTAGAGAGAGTGATGTCCTGCTGGGCTGGGGGATTGGGAGGCTCAAGTTATCCGGGAAAGTTTTAATTGACTTCCTCTTGTAAATGATATTTACAAATTACCTCTGACAAGAGAAATCTGTTTATACAGTGAGTAATTCTTGCAGCTAATTCTAAAATGAGTTTGCTGTCTCTGACTTGTGCTGTGAGAGCTAGAGTTTTGGCAGGAGAGATCAGCTAGAATTTTCAAGGTTTTTGTCCTTTAACTGGCTCTGGACGGCTAGAAAAGAGACTTTATGCACATGGTGGGTGCATGCCAGCGGCCTGTCCGAGCCACCTGCATGTCTGTAGAACCACTGGCACCACAAGCAGGACTTGTAGGTCAATCTCCATGTGGCCTTCCAGCAACCCCAGGGTTAAGCATCACCTTCACTTCACAGATGAAGCAGCTGAGGCTCAGAGAGGGAAAGCAACTCCCCAGAGTCACACAGTGACTGCCCCACAGGGCTTGGCCTCACACTCAGGTCATCTGGGACCCCTGCAGTGCTCCTCCTGGTTCTGATTCATCCCCGGCTGGTGGACTCCAGCCCAACCATGGGGACCAGCATGGACTCTCCACCAGGTCAGCTCTCTGCTGCCCCCTCCTGTCCCCAGGAGGCAACCACACCCCATCTTGGCCTTGCAGCTTTCCTCTTAACCCCTTGCATTCATTATAGCGCAGGGGTCGTGCAAACATTTTCTGTAAGCAATGAGATAGTAACATTTTTTGGTTTTGCAGCCCACACAATCTCTGTCACAGCTATTCAGTCTGTCCTTATAGTACAAAGGCAGTTATAGCCAATATGTAAGCAAATGAGTAAGACTTTATTTGTGGACATTAAAATTTGAACTGCATATAACTTTCACAAGTCATGATCACTTCTGAATGTAAAAACCATTCTTAGCTTGGGGACTAGAAAGACAGGCTGACCCAACACGGGCTCGGCATCTCCCTCCGTGTCCCTGCACCTCTCTCCTCAGCCCTTACATCCAACCGCAGGCTCAGGGTTCCTGGATTTCTTCAGAGCTGGTGATCTACTTCACCCTCATCAGCCACCCACACCCACCGGCATCCCCAGTCGCCAGGACACCACTGAAATCTCCATCGCAATCTTCTCACTCTGACCACAACTCCTCTCCGTCTGGACACTTTCAGGAGCACCCTGACTTCATGGAGGTTCTAATCCACAAAACTTTCTATGTTTTTATGACTTTTTCATTATACGGGACTGAAAAACTAGCTAACCAACTATAGTCCTAGTTATCTATTTTTGAGTAACAAATTGCCCTAAGCTTAGCAGCTTTTACGTTCATTATCTCACAGTTTCTAGGATCAGCTCTCTGGGGTCAGCTTCAGTGGGTTGCTCTGGCTCAGGGTCCCTCGTGAGGGTGCACCAGGCCATTAGCTGAAGGCTGGATGGGGGCTGGGGGATCTGCTTCCCGGATGGCTCCCCTGCAGCCTCATCCCCTCAGCTCCTCGCCACATGGCTGCTTGAACGTCCTCACGACATGGCAGCTGGCTGAGCGAGGGGTCCAGGAAACAAGTCTCTAACTCCAGTCCACACTGGACTCAATGCGTATCAAAGAAGTTGGAGGCATTTTTAAGACCACAACTTCCCACTTACCCCACTGATTCTGTAACACATTATATGCACTCCTTTACTAACAGCCTTAACTTCCTCACCCCTCTGTGCCTCTGCTCATCTCTCTGGTAAAACCCCCAAACTGGCTAAATCCAACCTCCCACCTATGTCTCACCGGCACCTGAGCAGCTGAACGCAGCTGGAGGAAAGCTGGGTTCACTTTCAACTCCTGCCCCCAATCCTACCCTGAGCCCACCACCTCTCTCGGTGCTTTCTCTCCAGTCCTCAACGTGATTTCCTACCCCTTCGCCCCGGGCTTCAGCCTGCCCCTGAGAGGCCCTGCCTCCTCTCCCCAGGCTGTCCACCGTCTGCCCAACTCCAGGCCTGTTCTCCCTGCCTTTGCTCCTGTTGCCGTGGACGATGGCCCCGGAACCCGCCAGGGCCCTCCCTGCCCTGGTGCCCCGAGGCATTCCCTCCAGCCTTCGTGAAGGTGTCCTTCCTGCAGTCATGTCCTGTCTCCCCTCGATCTTCATTTTCTCCTCTCCACTGGGTCAATCCTATCAGCGCCTACACACATGCACACGCCCTTGCACACACACACACAATGCTCCAGCATCTCCTATATCTCCACCTATCATCAAAACAAACAACAACACCCCTTAACTCAACACACCCCCTCCAGCTCCTCACCTGCTTCCCTTCATTACAAACCTTCTTGAATGAGTTTCCGGGGCCACTGCTTCTATTTCCTCCCTCACCCCCTCTGTCCACCGCCTCCCCGCAGGCTTTGTCCACTGAGTCTGTGCCTGCATCATCCCCTCTGGCCTTCCTGCTGCTCAGTTGAACGAGCGTGTCTCCCTCGGTCTTGGTTTTACTCCCCATCATAAAAAGTCTTCTCCCGCAGCCACGCCCCACAGGGCTGGTTTTCCTCCTCCCTCACTTCCTGCTCCTTCTCAGGCTCCTCCGCTGGTTCCGTCTCCTTGGCTTGCTCTCTCGTCTTTGCTGGCTGCACCCTCTCCCTGGTGGCCTCATACAGAGGGGCCGTGCAGTAGAGACACGGAGAGCTCAGGTCCTACAATAGGTTCAGCCCTGCTCACACCACTCAGCAGAGGAGCGATCCTGGGTGAGCTATGGAAATCCTGGTGCCTCGTTTTCTACCTGGTGGAGTTGTCTGAGCATTGTCTGTCCCCTGAAGCAGACCCTGAGGTTAGGGTGTGAGAGCATGTGGGAGGTGGTCCCAGAAAGCACAAGTTATGGACTAAGGAGTGAGGGGGAAGGGAAGGCAGCCAGCATGGAGCTCATGAACAAGCAGGAAACCCAGGAGGCAATTGCTCAGTTTCACAGGACACCTCTGGGGACAGTGTGTAAACCTCAGGACTGTCTCACCTAAGGGCAAGGAAGCTGGGCTATTTATCCCCCCACTCCAACCCAACAGGGGTGGGGGGCTGCTCCTGGGCCATTAGCCCACCAGCCTGTCCAGTCTGTGCTGATTATGGGCCAGAGGACACCCGCAGGCAGAGCCCCAGCTGCTTGTACTAGAACACGGTGGGTGGGTCATGGCCTTAAATACAGGGCATTTTACTGAATTGTAAGATGTACTGTGTCAGTTTTCTATTGCTGCTATAGCAAATTATCACAAACTCAGTGGCTTAAGATAACATAATCATGGAGTCTCAGGCCAGAAACGGGACATACTGGACTAAAATTGAAGTGTGGACAAGACTGCATTCCTTCCAGAGGCCGTAGGGGAGAATCCCTTTCCTGGCCTCCTCCACCCTCCAGAGGCCACCCACATTCCTTGGCTTGTGGTCCCTTCCTCTGTCTTCAAAGCCGTCTTCACATCCTCCAATCTCTGACTCTCATCACTGCTGCTGTCCCATCTCCTCTCTCACCCTCTGACTCTCCTGCCTCCCTCTTATCAGGGAACCCTTCATGACATTGGGCCCACCAAGAGAATCTGCGATACCCTCCCCATCTGCTGGCTAGCAACCTTAATTCCATCTGCAACTTCACTATTTTTATGCCTTCATGCATGTTTTTATATTATATGCAAACATTTTAATTTCCCATCAGGAGGGTTGATCCAAACTGACTAGTCTGACGAACAGAAGCAATGTGTGATTGTATCTTTTTAAATTCCAATCGGAGGATACCTCCCTGTTTCATCTGTGAGTTTAACTAATATACATTTCTTAGGATTACTGATAAATTTCATTGGATTTATTTCTTTACTCTTATGCACCCATTTTCCCTGCTTTCTCTTATTTTCTTTCCCTCCCTTTTCCTCCCTTCTATTGAATTGAATCAAGTGTTCTTATTTCTGCTACTGTTTCAGTGTTAAATATTTCATTTCTTTTTAATTGTTTTATTAAATATTGGATATATAAAAATACGTGTAACATGTGTTAGGTAGAAAGAATAACAATTTTTATGAACCCATGCTTCCACATGCCATACTTAAGAAATTGGTTACTAGGATAATCTTCCCATCTCAAAATCCTTTAAAAAGTCCCTTTTGCCAGGTATGGGAACATAGTCACAGGTTTCGGGGATTAGGACATGGACGTCTGGGAGAGGCCATTATACTATCTACCACGTGCTCCATTATTTTATGTACCATGAAGAACAAAAATTGTTTTAACTCTGGCAATTAAATTATGTCACAATGCTTTCCTATCAGTTTGAGTATTCTGTATGCATTGAGAGCTCTTTAGATTATTTTAATATTAATATTTATCCTACATCACTCTTATGCCCACATAAAAATGTCTGCGAAATGAGGCAGTTAAAATACTCCTAAAACCTTTTTGGATCTAGTGTCCAAATTTTGGAATCACTTTTCAGCTCAGAATTGTCTGCAACTGTGTTTTTCTCCTACTTGCTATCATCCTCTGTGTCGCCACAAGCATTAGAGATGCAGGATTCTTGAGAGAGTGTCCACTATGGTCCCAGGATCTTCTGTCAAGTTCCTGATCCATGTGTGGGCAGGGACAGCTGTGTCCCAACTGGCACCTGGCTGACAGTGATTTTAAGACTCATCTCCATTTTAAAGATACAAAAATATGAAAAAAGTGGGCATTTTAGAATTAGCAAAATATGGGACCACTATATGATGATGAATCCAAATTTATTTCATCTCCTGTCCTGATTCCTCCACTGAGCTCCAGGAGCATGTGCCCAACTCAGCCCCCACTGGGATGGCTCAATTGGCTTCTTAAATCCCACACTCAATTCCTCACCCCCTACGCACACACACAACCTGCTTCTCCCTAAGTCTGTCCCCATATTATTAAATGGCACTACCATCTACCTACTTCTTTAAGTCAAAACTTTAGGAGTTATCCATAATTCCTCTCTTCTCTTCACCACACCTACAAAATAGACCCCTTAGCAAATTCTCCTGATTCCACCTCCCAAAACATATTCCTAAGCCACCTCTTTTTCTCCAACTCCACAGCTACTGCTCCTGTCTAAGTCACCATCACTGTCCCCAGGACCACTGCAGTGGCTTCTCACTACTTTCCCTGCTTTCTCTCTTTTCCCTTATTGTCTATTCTCTGCCTGACACCCAGAGTGTTCTCATTAAAACACAAAACAATCCATGAAACCCTTCCTGGGATTTATCTCCCTCCCACCACACTTGGAAGGAAAGTCAAGCTCCTTACCCCAACCTGGGAAGCCAATGTGATCTGGCCCCCACTTTCCTGACCTCACCTCATCCACCCTACCTGTTTGGCCCTTCCCTCATTCTATTCCAGGTGCCCTGTTCTTTCCATCTACTCCTGTTTTAGTTTGCTAGGCTGTTGAAAGCAGATACCAAGAAATGGCTTGGCTTAAAATGGGAATTTATTCACTTACAGGTTGAGGCTGTGAGAATGTCCAAATCGAGGCATCATCAAGGCGATGCTTTCTTCCCAAAGACTGGCAACCAGTGATCCATGGCTCTTCTGCACCTGGCAAGTCACACGGCAGCATCTGCTGGTCTCTCCCTTCTCTTCCAGGTTTTGTTCATCTCAGTTTCTTGCTTCTGTGGCTTTCTCTCTCTTTGTCCGTATTTCATTCTCTTATAAAGGACTCCAGTAAGAGGATTAAGACCCACCCTGGACCACACCTTAACTGAAGTAGCCTCATCAAAAGGTCCTACTTACAATAGGTCCACACCCACAGGAATGGATTAGCTGTAAGAACATGATTTTCTGGGGTACATACAGTTCCAACCCACTAAGCTTATTTCTGCCTCAGGGCCTTTGCACCAGCTGTTTGCTTGGGATGCTCTGCCTCTCACTGTCCCCAACTGGCCCCTTCTCATCCTTCAGATCTCAGCTTAAATGCCACTCCTTAGAGAGCCTTCCCTGACCACTCCATCTAATCCCACACATACACAGCCATGCACACATTCTGTTTCTTTCTATCACGATACCCTGTTTTGTATTTCTCATGGCATTGTTTCCCTAATATGCTAACTCCAAGAGATCAGGAAACTTATCTATTTTATTCTTCTCTGCATTCAGCAACCAGAACAGTTCTGGCACACTGTTCAAAACAATATATTGAAAAAATGAATACTCAATAAATATCTGTGGGTTAAAATGCAGAATAGATATTATTATCATCAAATTGCAAAGGTTGCTGGTGTGGTGATTTAAAAATATGTCCATGAATTGATTCTCCTCCCTTCAAACAGTGGAGTCTAATTGCCCTCCCCTTGAATATGAACTGAGCTTAATGACTCACTCCTACCAGAGTGTGGCAGAAGTGATATTTTGTGATTTCCAGGACCAAGTCATAAAAAAGGATGGCTTCTGCTAAGTTCACTCCACTCTTTTCCCCTCCCAGAGAACTTGCTCTGGGAGAAGGCAGCCGCCATGTTGGCAGGACACTCAAGCACCCTGTGGAGAGGTCCCTGTAGGAAGACACTGAGACTTCCTGTCCATATTCAGTACCAATTTGGCAGCCAAGTGAGTGAGCCACCTTGGAAGTGAATCCTCCAGCCCTAGCCAAGACCTCAGGAGACTGCTGCTCTAGCTACAATCTTGGAGGCAATCCCATGAGCAATCGCCAGCTGAGCCATTCCCAAATTCCTGGCCCAGAAACTGTGAGAGATCATTAATCTTCTTATTGTTTTAAGCCACTAAATTTTGGGACAATTTGTTATGCAGCAGTAGCTAACTAATACAGTAGACTACAAAGATGCATACAGAATGATTCCTGTCTAGAAACACCATCAAGGAAGGAAATAAAATTAGTCCAACGTGAATTTTTGTCCTTAATGAAATCATTTTGAGTTCTGGATTTTACCACTTCCTCTTCAAGTGCTTTGTGATATATTCTAGAACTATCAGGAAATCATGATCAAGCTGATGGGTCTATGTCTGAAAGTTGGCACACCATCCTAGTCTTCAGGGAATCTTCTTGTTCTCCCTATTTCCACAAACATGTTGCAGTAGCATCTGTAAATTCCTTTAGGCCCTGGGAAAATATTCATTTAGGATAAGGGACTCAAATTCTTAAAAAAAAAAAAAAAAAAAGCTACATGCTCTTTCCCAACTTCTTTCTGGATGATGTCCAAGAGTCTTTCTACTGCTCTTGGTTCAAGAAGCTCAGGGTGTAAGGTGAAGAAATTAGAACATGCTGGGCTTCGATCCAGGTTACTGAGGGATCCTTGAACAGCTCACTCTCCTGAACCTCCCACCCACCCTGCTCCCCCATGCACACATGTGCACATGCACACATGCACACACTCCTACACGCACACACACATGCAAACACAGGTACACTACATTGGGTTGTTGTGAAGACCAAACAAGAAAACAAATGTAAAAATCCTTACACAGGAATGGTAAAAAGCCAGTGCTGTAGGTAAATTATTACTCTAAGAGACTGCATTGCTTGCTTGTCACATAGCTAGACTTGTCTAGAAAATCATCTAAGGGAGAAATATTGAATCTGAGCCATTAGAGCACTTTAGACTAAAGAGGAAGGGAACAGGAAGTGACAGATATTGGGCACCTATCCACACCCGGCACTTTGTAATATGTCCCGCTTCACTCTCTCCTCCCAATTCAGGCAGGGGTTATGACCTTGTAGATATGGGGAAACTGAGGCATGGGTCACACAGGTAATAAGAGGGAGAACCAGCCTCCAAACCCAAGTTGGCCTCACACACCCATGGATTTCTGTTTTCTTTAATATGCAAGTGTTCATTTCCATATGTGTTGAGAGAACAGAGAATAATAGCCATGAACTTTCCTTTGTCTTTAAAATTTTGGGGCCAAATAGTTCTGGCCACTGGAGCAGTGTCAATGTGAGGAGAGGATGTGAGTGAGCAATAGTTGATTATGCAGTGGCCCTGCACCAAGGTCCTGGCAATGTCAAAATCACTTTGAAATTGTCTGTTGTGGCCCCTCCATGGCCCTCTCTGGGCTCCGCATGAGGGTGGGGGTGATGAAAGGACTGAGAAGTTTCCCAGGCATCACCCTGTGCTGCAGTAGGAAGACAGGTGGCTTGGAGGTCCCTTAGCCTGTCACTTCCCATTCCCTTCACTTCTCAGCATGTGACCTGGATGAGTGACTTCACCTCTGACCCTGTCCCGGGAGGGTGGCCTGTCCAAGCTCATTGGGTTTTGTGAGTGTTTAATGAGATTTTGTATGTAGAGTGCCTGGCATATAACAGATGCAGGAGCATAAGGCGGAGAAATTATAGTCCTGGGCTTTGCTCTGAATTATGAGTGTGACTTTATGTGAGGCAACCTTGCCACCCCCCGGCCAGACACTACCCCCATCATAGTCACACCCACACACATAATTGCACATGCCCACGCACATGCACACACAGTCACACATGCTCACACACCCATGCATAGTCACACACACAGAATCACACAACCACACACACTCACACAGTCACACACACTCACACACATAATCACACATAATCATACCCACATGCAGTCACATGCACACTGACACCCACACACAGTCATGCAGTCACACATTCACACACACTTCATCACACACTCGTGTACACCCACATTCATAATCACACACACAGTTACATATACCCACAGTCACACACATGCACGCACACTCACACACATCGTCACACACACGCACACCACACCTGCATGCACACACCTGCTGTCTTTCCCCTATACCATCTCCCTATGAGACCTTAGACCAGCCCTATCCAATCAACATATAATACAAGCCACATGTGTAATTTACGTTTTTCTAGTACTGCCATTAAAAAAAGAGGAAAGAAACAGGTAAAATTCATTTTAATATATTTTTAACCCAAAATATCCAAAATATTATCATTTAAATACGTAATCAGTATTTTTAAAATTAAGACACTTTACCTTTTTTTGTACTAAGATCTTTGAAATCCAGTGTGTATTTTCCACTTTGAGCATAACGCGATTTGAATTAGCCACATTTCAAGTGCTCCACGGCCAACATGGCTCGTGGCTGCCATTTAAGCAGCTCAGCCGTAGAGAGTCTTCCTCTGAGCTTCGGTTCTCTCAAGTGCACAGTGGGGCGCGGGTGGGGGCAGAACCCCGGGATCTCTTCTGATCCGAACAGCACAATCCTCGTGCCCCAGCTGCCCTGCATGCTGCCCATTCCTGACTGATTCGCAGGGAATCCCCACTATTAGTAGATACAACAATGCGGCCTCTGCTGGGATTTAATGAAGCAGAGCAGCTCCAGGCTATAAAAATGTCATTAGGCAGCCCTCCAGCCCCCGGATTACCAGGGAAGTATTGAAAGAAAACATTAGGGAGATAATCGGCTGATAATTGCTGCAGAAATGAAGGGAGTGCCTTGAAGGAGGACTAAACCAGTCACTCCAGCTGCTAGCCCTTGGAAGGGAGAGCACAAGAGAGAGAGGAATTGTCCTATAACTTTGGTTAACAAAATTCTTTTTTTACTCACCAATGGCTAGTAAATATGAAAAGAGGATCAATCCTGGAATAAACAAAGAAACACAAACTGAGCCACAGTCGGGTGCCATTTTTCACATATGAAAAATGTGAAAGTTTATTTATTTATTAACTTTATTTATCGAAAAATTAAAAAAATTAAAAAACATTTAAAATTTAAAAAAATTAAAAAGCAAACAACCAATAAGAAAAAATGCAACATTTCAATCAAAACAAAGGATTAAGAAAAACAAATAACCTAAAATAACTACTTTGCTTCCGACAAGCAACTATCTTTTAGAGTGATAACACCCAGTGTTGGTGAGGATGTCTGGACATGAGCAGTCCCATATACTGCCAGTGGGGCTATAAATGGATACAACTTTTCTGAAAAGCAATTTGGCAGTACATATTAAGAGCTTTCAAACTATGCAGTCATATCCCCTCCCGTCCCCCTCTATCTATCTGTGCGGGTTTGGATGTACTATGTCTCCCAAAACGCCATGTTCTTTGATGCAATCTTGTGGGGGCAGATGTATTAGTGTTGATTAGGTTGGAACCTATTGGTTCAGTATATCCATGGAGATGTGACTCCATCAACTGTGGGCGAGACCTTTCCTTGGATTATTTCCATGGAGGTGTTGCCCCACGCATTCAGGGTGGGTCTTTATTGGATCACTGGAGTGCTTTAAAAAGAGCCACACAGGCCAGGATGCAGCTGTAGCCAAAAGAGACATTTTGAAGGTGACCATTGAAAGAAGACTTTTGCTAGTCCAGAGTATGCCTGGCAGAAACTAAGAGAACACTCCCAGATGCCTAGAGAGAAACAACCTTGGAGAAAGCCATTTTGAAACCAGAACTCCAGAGCAGATTGCTCCAACAGCCACGTGCCTTCCCAGCTAACAGAGGTTTTCCGGATGCCATCGGCCATCTTCCATGAAGGTATACCCTTACCTTGGGCACTTTATGACCTTAAGACTGAAACTTTGTAACCAAATAAATCCCCTTTATAAAAGCCAATCCATTTCTGGTATTTTGCAAAACAGCAGCGTTAGCATATCAGAACGCTAGCCTACAGAAATAATCAGAGAGCCTTCATCAGCTAGGCTGTGCTATGAAAGACACCCCCCAAAACTGCCGAGCACTTCCTCTGGCCCGGGCTGGCGTGGCTGATCTTTCTCACACACCTGCAGCCAGCTGGTGGGTCGGCTGGGGACAGGATGATCCCGGATGGTGAGAATGCCATGAAAATGCCACACAGTCTTCCCACTACAGGAAGCTTCACTCACCCAAAGCCCAGCTGAGCTGCTGAAATCCATCTCCACATTCACATTGCTACTGCAGGGACCACGGGCTACTCCATGGCCCAGCCCTGGGAGACACAAGTCCCCTCTGCTGACAACTTCAGCTCAAAGACTCCCCAATGGCTGTGCAATCCTCCCTTGGTTTGCACAGCAGCTAGGGACAATTCCACCCAACCTTCCTTCTCTCTGCATCACAGTCGGCCGTGTCTGCCAGCCTGCCCGGCTCCCTCCCCATCTTCTCTCACACAGGCATCGTGCATAATAAAATCTTGCACACTTAATTCCATCTTGGCATCTGGGAAGACCCAGACTAACATAGATGGCCTCATCCACGTGTCTACTGGTGGTCTGGCTGTTAGCCGAGGCTTAATCCACACGGCCCCTCATCCTCCCACAGGCTAGCTCAGCTAGTTCTCGTGGTGGGCTCAGGGATCCATGCCCAGGAGCAGTTTTCAAGTCATGGTTTCTATTGTTCCATTGGTCAGGCCCAGAATCAGCACGGAAGAGGAGGACCCAAGGGCGTGGGTGCAGGCAGGACAATTACTGTGGCTGTGCTTGCAAATGGTCTACCATGGAGACTTTCACAGATGCGTTTGCAAAGAGCTTCCATTGCACTGCTCATTTATTCATTCAACATATATTGTTCGAATGCCCACTGCAGGCCCAGTACCGTTCAAGACGCTGGGGATTTTGTTGTAACCAAATTTGCAAGCTCAGTGCTTTCATGGAAACTGTACCCTAGTGGAGAGAGGCAGGTATACCAAAACCAAAGACACAAAAGAACAGTATCTGAGAGTAGTGGTTATTAAAAAGAGAATGCAGAGAGTCAGCACGTGCTGATGTGATCCTGAACCGAGGGGAGGATGGTAGCCAGGGATATAGTGGGCCATGGGTGTATTCCAGGCAAAAGGAACAGACCAGGCAAAGGCCCAGAGGCAGGGAAGAGAAGGAAGATGGTGAGTCCAGGGAGGTGGGTGAGGAGAGGGAGTGTGGAGAGGGTGCAGGGGGACTACAGACTCAGAGCACGGAGGGTTCCGTATGCCAGCGAAGGGGGTTGGCATACATTTCAAGTGTGGTGGGAAACTACTGGAGGGTTTTAAACATGGGAGAGCCAAGATCAATTTACATTTCTTAAAGACGACTCTGGATGCTGAGCAGAGATTAGCGTAAAGATACCACCCCAAAACTGCCGGGCACTTCCAGCAGTCCATTGTGGTGCTCCAGCCAGAGAGAATATTGACTTGATATTGCATGTGGAGCTAGAGAAGGAAATTGATAAAAATGGATTGATCAGAGATACATTTTAAAGTAGAGTCAATAGGACTTGCTAAAGATTTGGATGTGAGAGATGGGTGGGGGGAAGAGAAAGCAAGGGTCTAGCTTCCACCACTGGGTGTTTGGTGGGTGGTTGCATGGGGAAAGATGTGGGTGCCTGGCAGTGGCAATGGGAATCCAAAGTTCTGTTTGGACTTGTTAAATTCAAGGTGTGTGCTGGTTTGGATAATATAATGTCCCCCAGAAAAAGCCATATTCTTTAATGCAATCTTGTAGGGGCAGACATATTAGATTGATTAGGTTGGAATCTTTGGATTAGGCTGTTTTCCTGGAAATGTGACCCACCCAACTGTGGGTAATAACTTTGAGTAGACTATTTCCATGGAGGTGTGGCCCCACCCATTCAGCATAGGTTGTGATTGGTTAGTGGAGTACTTTAAAAGAGAGCTGCACATGCCCAGATGTTTGCTTGCTGACGCTGATGGTTAGACATGCTTGGGGTTGCGGACCTCTGATGTTGGCTGCAGCCAAGAAAGACATTTTGAAGACGGCCATTGAAAGTAGACTTTTGCTACTCCAGAGTTTGCCTGGGAGAAACTAAAAGAATACCCCCCCCCCAGACACCCTAGAGAAAAATGTCCTGGGAGAAAGCCATTTTGAAACACAACCTGAGCGCAAAGAAGATGCCAGCCACGTGCCTTCCTGGACAACAGGGATTTTCTGGATGCCATCAGCCATCTTTCAGTGAAGGTACTTATTGTTGATGCCTTATCTTGGACACTTTTATGGCCTTAAGACTGTAACTTTGTAACCAAATATACCCCCTTATAAAAGCCAATCCATTTCGAGTGTTTTGCAAAATGGCAGCATTTGCAAACCGGAACAAGGTGTCAATAGGCTTCCAAACGGAGCTGTCCTTTACCCAGCTGGGTGGACATGACTAAAGATCAAAAGAGAGGTCAAGGAGGAGAAATAGGTTGGGAGACTCTTGGCATATAGAGGATATTTAAAGCTTTGGGGCTGGGTGGGCTCACCAGGGAGAGTGTAGGAAGAAAAGGGACCCAAGACTGAGCCCTGGGGATGCCATCCCTGGAAGTCAGGTAGAGTTTCCTGGGGCTGCTGAAACAGGACCACAAACTGGGTGGTTTAAAACAACAGAGGTTCATTCTTTCACTGTTTTGAGGGTCAAGTGTCCGAAAGCAACACATCAGCAGGGCCTCACTCCCTCCGAAGGCTCTAGGAGAACCTGCCTTGACTTGTCCAGCCACTGGTAGCTCCAGGAGATCCTTGGCTTGCAGCCGTATCACTCCAATCTCCACCTCCGTCTCCACGTGGCCTTCTCGTCTTCAGTCTATGTCTTCTCTCTGTCTTAAATGCTCCTCTGCCTTTCTCTGATAATGACATTTGTCATCACATTTAGGACCCATCCTAAATCCAGGATGAGCTCATTTTGTAAATACATCTACAAAGACCCTTTTTCCAAATAAGGTCACATTCACAAGATGTGAACAGATCTTTTGGGGAGACAACCATTCAACCCACTACACTAGGTGAAGAAGCAGACAGCGAGGTAGTGGGGAAACCAGGAAAGTATGGAGTCAAGGAAGCCTGGAGGAGAAAGAAATTCAAAAAGGAGCGAGTGTGTGGTGGTGCCAAATGCTGCAGAGACATGGGATGTCGTGAGGACAGAGAAATCATTATTGGACCCATCAGCTTGAAGGTCACCGCTGACCTGCCTCGTCGAGAGCCGGCTCCGAGGGATGGCGGTGCCTGAAGACTGATGGGGGTCGGCTAAAAATGGGGTGGTGTGGAGGTAGACACGGCACCTCAGACCATGCATTCAAGAAGCTTTATTGTGAGTGGAGCAGAGGAGTGAGACAGCAGCTGAAGGAGGAGGTAGCATCAAGGGGGAACTCCTTTGTTATTTCTAACAGCAGAGCAGGAATCTAACATGATGGGATTGATCAGTAGAGAAGTTGAATATTCAGGAAGGTTTGGGATGATTGCACAGGGAAGTCCTTGAAAAGGCCAGAAGGGACAGGACACAGAGCCCATGTTGAGGGTTTGTTGTTGGTTAGGGCAGGAGCAGGCCAGCCAAGGTAACAGGGGGTGGCCAGTGCATTCATCACAGCACCTGATAATTCTGTCTCATGAGTTCCTTGCTCTGGTTTGTGAATTTATAACATGGTAGGGATGTTTCATTGTAGCCCCAGGAGCTCTCCCAGCATGCAGTGCATGGCACCTGCTCAAAGGATGTTTGCTGAACAGATAATTCCCAAATCGATTTCTAATGTTGATATTGAAAGTGAGGGTCAGGCTTCTGTACAAATAAAACCAATAGTGTATACACTGGTGATTCTATTTGCTGCTGTGCCTTCTTCGCCCCCATCTCTGCTTTTCAAAGTCCTCCAGGTCCATCATGCCAATGCCACCTCCTCCAGGAGGCTTTCCTTGATTCTTCCAGGAGAAGGATCCAGGTTTCCATTCTGAAACCTGCGCCTCTTCTGACAACTCACCCCTTTGGTCTGGAATTAGGCTTACTGTGTTTTGTCTTGACAACTTCCTAACCTACTGTTTGTAAATGAATGAATGGTAGGGTCCCTAGAGATAGAGTTGTGTCATGGTGCTCCACGGGTATTTTCTGAATTGAGTTAGACTTAGCATGACTTCTTTCTTCCACAGAGCTTGAAATTACAGACCCACTCTGCAAAAAGGGAAGAAGGCGTATCACCAGCTCCAAGCAAACCACAAAGTGATGGGTTTTCATTTTCAGTGCATGTCTAATGAGGAAGTTAAGTTAAACTGGGCCCTACTAGAAACCCAGCCAGCAAAGGTGGGTGCTCCTCTCCTTGTGAGCGTCGAGACTGGGTCAGCCCGAAAGCCTGATGTTCCTTCTCACGTCCCCGGCACCTGGCACAGGGCCTCATCCAAGTATTTGCAGATCTGTTGAATTCTGGAGCCTGAGAGCCTTCCTGTGGTCCTTTTACCTCTGCATTCCTTGGATTATAAGTGTCTATAAATATTTTCTGAAAGATATTATACTATAAAGTGGCAATTTTGAAAGTCTGAGGGCTGCTCAACTGTTTCTAGCAGTGTGGTTAGGACCCGCGCGCTGACTCGGCTGACTTAAGGAGCATGGGCAGAAACGGATGGATGGTTCTGGGTGGCTCCAAGGAGCAGAGTCAGGACTGAAGGATGGGGAGAGCAGGTGCTCAGAGGCTGATTAGGGCTCAGACCCGAGACAAATTCTTGACAACGAGCTTCCATGATGGAGCCGGCTGCCTCCTCCCCCTGACGCTCCAGCAGAGCTGGCACCAGGGGACTCCATGGGTCCTTCCACTTTGGAGAGAAAAGGCAGACACCTACTGCTGTGGGCTGAATTGTGTTCCCCAAAAAGATATGTTAGATCCTAACCCCATCCCACGAAGGTGGCCCGATCTGGAAACAGGATCTATGTCGATGTGATGAGTTGAGATGAGGTCATTCTGGAGAAGGGTGGGCGGTAATCCACATGACTGGTGTCCTTATAAGAAGAAGGAAATTTGGACACAGAAAGAGACATGAGAGGGGAGAAGCCCAGGTGACGATGGAGGCAGAGACCGAAGTGCTGCAGCCAAGGAGCGCCGAGGATAGCTGGAAAGCCCCCAGAAGCTGGAAGAGGTCAGCAAGAATCCCCCTCCAGCAAACCAAGACAGCCGTGAATGCCAGCAGGTGTGCGGGGGAACCAGCAGTCCTCGTCTGAGGGCACTCCAGGCTTCCTTCCACCCCCCGCATATCCTCACCAGCATTCTCGTACTTCAAGGGAGCACACGCGGAATTACTTCTGACCCTCTGTGATATCAGCAGCTTTATCCTCAAATTTCAAATGCCAGGATGCTGGACAAGATAATGGGAAGGCAGAGATACATTAGAAATGACCCCCACCTTCAAGGAGCTCAGTGTCTAATGTGGGTGCAGGTGGGGTGGAGAAAGGACACTTGGGGGTTTATGGAGCACTAAATACTGACACCCTGCTTTCCTCTCTTGACTTCAGAATCAACTGAGAAATAGGAAACAGGAGACAGAGAAAAGGAAATCAAAGTACCAGCTTTACTACTGATGCCGTCGATTGAAGAATGTGGTCTAAGGCCAAAGGGGTGGACAAATGCATCTCTGAGCTGAACTTACCACCCGCCCACAACCCTCAGGCTCCACGATCCCGTGCTCTGGAGAGGGCAGGGGCCAGGCTGGCTGCACATGCTCAGTCGCTTCTCCCAAACCCACCAAGCTGACAAGGCGCTCTCCCTCTTCCTGGTGATGGAGTGAGCGAGGGGCATCAGAGGCTGGAAGCTCCTCCCAAGCTCCTCCTTCTTGGGGAGTGGAGTGGGCTTTCCCAACCCTCTGTGGAAGCATGAGGAGTGGGGGATGAAGGCTCCCTGCGATGAACATGACCATCCAATTAGGGCAGAGTACACCATGCGGTCAGACAATTTAGACAATGCTGCTCCATTCAGGGCAGAAAGGTGAATGGGCTGTGCCAATCCAAGGAGGCCCAGTGGAAGGAGGCCGTCAAATCCAAGTAGGCTTGGCCAGGCCATGAGAATTACGCTGAAACTTCACTAGCAAAGACCACTTTCTCACTCACACTCTGAGAAAGGACCGTGTTCTTTAATCCATGCTTACAGGTGTAGAACTTTTGTAGGTGGGACCTTTTGACTAGGTTGCTTCAACTGAGATGTGACCCACTCATTCAAGGTTGGTCTTAATCTTCTTACTGGAGTTCTTTACAAGGGAATAAAACAAAAAGAGATGAAATTAAGAGAAGCTCACAGAGAAACACCCAAAGAAGTTTAGAGAAAAAGCCACAGATGGAGAAGCCAGAAGCTGGGGCAACGAAACCTGGGAGAGAAGGACCAGCAGACACCGCCATGTGCCTCGCTATGTGACAAAGGAGACCAAGCCCGTCAGTAGCTGGTCTTCAGGGAGGGTATCGTCCTGTTGATGCCTTAACTGGGACATTTCATAGCCTTAAACTGTAAGTTTGTAAGCTAATAAATCTTCATTGTTAAAAGCCTGTCTATTGCTGGTATTGCACTTTGTCAGCATTAGCAAACCAAAACACACTCCATATCCAACACCAGCAGTTGGGTCTCAGCTCTACCTAGTGACTCAGTGTCCCAGGGTATCAGAGGCTCCGTCTTCCTATGAAGCTGCCTTTTCAACGTGTCATTTCAGGGTCACCACCCAGGGAAGTGAGAGCAGGTGGGTCCGAAGGAGCTTCTCCCACTCTCCCTGGAAGGTGCATGCAACCCTTGGGATCACAGTCCATTAGCCAGAACTAGTGCCATGGCCACCTACCAGCATGTCCCCCACTGGCAGTGTCAGGGATGCTCCCGTTGCCTTACTGAGAAATATTCAGCCCCTTCCACAGGTAAGCCTGCAATCATAAGTGCTTTCAGCTGGGAGCAAGGCTTTCGGAACAAATACGGTTAATGCTTCAACTTAATAATGAGGTTCTATTAGCTGCTCAGAACCCACTTGCACTTGGGAAAACTCCTGATTCTCTGCAGGGGTCCAGATGCAAGAGCAATAATCTGAGGCCCTTGGACCCTCAGGATGGGAAATGAATTACATGTTTATTTTCTCTAATTTCTAATTGAAATTTAGCATGTTCTTCCACTAAGAATAGAGGCAACAAGCTACAGTATTCTGTTAATAGCTGTGAATTTGTCTCCAGTAGAAATCACAAATATTTTCACCTCACATTACAGTTGTTGCAGATATGTCAAAATAGCATGTGCACAGATCTCTAGACTGAAATCGTGGTAGTTAGATCTCACTGGTAGATCTGGCTACTTAATGTGTCTGGTAGTTTGGAGCTATGAACCCCAGAAAAACATGTTCTTGAACTGAATCCATTCCTATGGGGGTGAACCCATTGTAAGTAGGACATTTTGATGAGGCTACTTCAGTTGAGGTGTGGCCCTCAGTCAGGATGGGTCTTCATCCTATTACTGGAGACCTTCATAAGCAAAAATGAAAGGGAGGGAACAGCCAGAAGCTGAAACGCAGTGGAACCCGGAAGAGAAGGGAACGGCCAGGAGAGGCCGCCATGTGCCTTGCCGTGTGACACGCTAAGGACCAAGGATGGAAGGCAGCCAGCCCCAGCATGCCAGTCTTGGGAAGAAAGTTATCGCCTTGATGATGCCTCGATTTGGACTTCCCCTTAGCCTCAAAACCATGAGCCAAGAAATTCCCACTGTTTAACCTGACCCATTTCAGGGTATTTGCTTGAGCAGCCAAGAAACTAAAAAGATGTGCTAATAAAGAAGCCCATTATATTAGTAATGATGTTATACATTATTCATTTTGATAACTTGACCTTAGTATAATTGGTTTTCTTTAGAATTCAATGCATTTTATATCATGCATGTAAAACTTCATCCTGAGAAGAAGCCCTAGGTGAAGTTTCACCAGCTGACCTCAGGGTCCGTGGCACGAAATAGTTAAGAACTCCAGGATCAGTTAGATTCATGGACCTAACCTCAGAGAGGGACCCAGCCATGAAAAAGCACCACATGCTGCCTGGGTGCTAATATTTATTCTTTCATTATTTTATTTATAAGTAGTGATTAGAGATGATCTTAAATAAATGTTTTATTTTAAACATTTTTATAGAAAACGCATAAAGGCCTAGGGAAATCTTCTGCATTTCGTCCCCTCAATGTAACTGGCCCTTCCAGGATGGGGAGGAGGGAAGAGCCCCTGATTTCTAGTATTTACCAATTTTTGTGGCATAAATACTCGCACTATTTCTGATTTCAAGCTACCAACATAATGTCACAAAACACAGAGTTGCAAAAAGATGCTGAATAGAGTCCTATTATATTGTATTTCCACCATACAGATACAACAGACACAATAACCTCAAGAGCACAGGGAACAGTAAAACATAGTAAAATAATTAGGATGCAATGAGTTTTGGTTCTAAATACTTTGCTTTTAAAATAATGTCTTTAATTGTAAGTTTATGCGATTTCCTCTTCAAGAATGAAGGTGGATCCCTACCTCACCCCATATACAAAAATCAACTCAGAATGGCTCAAAGACCTAAATATAAGAGCAAGAATTATAGACATACCTTGGAGATATTTCAGGTTTGGTTCTAGACCACCATAATAAAGCAAATATTGCAATAAAGCAAGGCACACCAATTTTTTGGCTTCCCAGTGCATATAACAGTTATGTTATATGTGCAATAGCATTACGTCTAAACAAAAACAATTACATACCTTGATTAAAAAATACTTCATTGCTAAAAATGCTAAACATCATCTGAGCCTTTGGCAAGTCATAATCTTTTTGCAGATGGAAGGTCCAACCTCAATGTTGATGGATACTGACTGATCAGGGTGGTGTTTACCAAAAGTCGTGGAGCTGTGGAAATTTCTTAAAATAAGACAACCCTAAAGCTTGCCATAGCAATTGACTCTTCCTTACATGAAAGATTTCTCTGTAGAACATATTGCAGTTTGGTAGCATTTTACCCACAGTACAACTTCTTTCAAAATTGGAGTCAACCCTCTCAAGTCCTACCAACCAAGTTTATGGAACATTCTGAATCCTTTGCTGTAATTTCAACAATGTTTACAACATCTTCACCAGGAGTAGATTCCATCTCAAGAAACCACTTTCTTTGCTCACCCATAAGAAGCAACTCCTCATCCATTTTATCAAGAGAATGCAGCATCTCAGTCACATCTTCAGGCTCCACTTCTAATTCTAGTTCTCTTGCTATTTCCACCACATCTGCAGTTATTTCTTCCACTGAGGTCTTCAACCCCCTCAAAGACATCCATTAGGGTTGGAATCAACTTCCTCCAAACCCCTGTTAATGTTACTGTTTTGACCTCCTCCAATAAATAGTGAGTGATCTTAATGGCATCTAGAATGGTAAATCCTTTCCTGAAGGTTTTTAATTGACTTTCCCCAGATCTGTCAGAGGAATCACTATCTGTGGCAGCTATTGCAGCCTTACAAAATATATTTCTTAAATAATGAGGCTTGAAGATTGAAATTACTCCTAATATATGGGCTGCAGAATAGATGTTGTGTTAGCAGGCATGAAAAAACATTCATCTTGTACATCTCCATCAGAGCTCTTGGATGACCTGGTACATTGTCAATGAGCAGCTGTATTTTGAAATGAATCTTTTTTTCTGAGTAGTGGGTCTCAACAGTGGGCTTAAAATATTCAGCAAATCATGCTGTAAACAGATGTACTGTCATCCAGGCTTTGTTGCTTAATTTATAGAGTGTTTCAGTTTGCTAAGCTGCCAGAATGCAATATACCAGAAATGAGTTGTCTTTCCCAATGGGGATTTATTAGGTTGCAAATTTACTGTTCAAAAGCCATGAAAATGTCCAAATTAAGGCATCGAGGTAGGTGCCTTCTCTGGGGAAAGGCTGATGGCATCCAGGATTCCTCTGTCACATGGGAAGGCACATGGAGATGTCCGCTGGTCCTTCTTCTCCTGGGTTCTGGTTCCAAAATGGCTGTCTCCAAAATGTCTCTGAACTTCTGTCAGCATTTTTCTCTCTCTTAGCTTCTCTGAACTCTCTCCAAAATGTCTCTGCCTTTTATCCTCTCATAAAGGACTCCAGCAAGAGGATTAAGACCCAACTTGTATGGGCTGGGTCACATCTCCATAGAAACAACCTAAACCAATAGGTCTGCCCCCACAGGGATGGATTAAAAGAACATAGGCTTTCCTGGGGTATATAACAGATTCAAACCAGCACATAGAGCACAGACAGAGTAGATTTAGCATAGTTCTTAAGGGCTCTAGGATTTTCAGAATGCTAAATGACCACTGGCTTCAACTTAAAGTCACCAGCTGCATTAGCCCCTAACAAAAAAGTCAGCCTGTCCTTTGACGCTCTGAAGCCAGGCAATGGATTCTCCTCTCTAGCCATGGAAAGTCCTAGATGGCTTCTTCTTCCAATAGGAGGCTGTTTTGTCTACATTGAAAATCTGTTGTTTAGTGTAGCCCCCTCCATCAGCTCTTAGGTATCTTATCTAGATCCTCTGGGTAACTTGCTGCAGCTTCTACATCAGCACTTGCTGCTTCACCTTGTACTTTCATCTTATGGAGATGGCTTCTTTGCTTAAACCTCATGAACAAACCTCTGGTAGCTTCAGACTTTTCTTTGGCAGCTTCTTCACTTCCCTGAGCCTTCATAGAATTGAAGAGAGTTAGGGGCTTGCTCGGGATTGGGCTTTGGCTTAAGGGAGTATTGTGGCTGGTTTGATCTCCTATCCAAACCACTAAAACTTTCCCCATATTGCTAATAAGGCTGTTGGGCTTTCTTATCATTTGAGTATTCACTGGAATAGCACTTTTAATCTCCTTCAAGAACTTTTCCTTTGTATTCACAGCTTGGCTAAATGGAGCAAGAGGCCTAGCTTTCCACTTAGCTCAGCTTTTGACATGCCTAAACATTTCTAACTTTTGATGTAAAGTGACAGATGTGCTATTTTTCCTTTCAGCTGAACACTTCGAGGCCATTGTAGAGTTATTAATTGGCCTAATTTCAATATTGCTGCATCACAGGGAATAGGGAGGCCTGAGGAGAGGGACAGAGATGGGGGAGCAGCTGGTTGATGGAGCAGTCAGAACACACACAACATTTATCGATTAAGTTTGCCATCTTATATGGGCACTGTTCATGGCACCCCAAAACAATTACAATAGTAACATCAAAGATCATAGATCATTATAACAGATAATAACAACATTAAAAAAGTTTGAAATATTGGAAGAATTACCAAAATGTGACACAGATACAAAGTGAGCACATACTGTTGGAAAAATGGCACCAATAGACTTACTCGATGCAGGGTTGCCAAAAACCTTAAATTTATAGAAAATGCAGTATCTGTGAAGTGCAATAAAGTGCAGTATGCCTGTATACAACTCGTAGAAGAAAACTTCGGAAAGCATATTTAGGACCTTGTGTTAGGTAATGGTTTCTTAGACTTTACACCCAAAGCACAAGCAACAAAAGAAAAAAATAAATAAACAGGACCTCATCAAAATTAAACACTTTAGTGCATCAAAAGACTTTATCATGGAAGTAAAATGACAACTTACACAATGGGAGAAATTATTTGGAAGCCACATATCCAATAGGGGTTTAATATCCATAATATATACAGAAATTCTTCAACTCAACCACAAAAAGACAAACAACCCAATTTAAAAATGGTCAAAGGACTCGAAGAGACATTTCTCCAAAGAAGATATACAAATGTCAAAAAAAAAAGCATATGAAAAGATGCTCAGGGAAATACAAATCAAAACCACAGTGAGACATCATTTCATACCCACTGGAATGGCTATTATTTAAAAAAAAAAAAAAAAGAACAGAAAATTGCAAGTGTTGTGAAGGATGTGGAGAAATAGGAACACTCATTTATTACTGGTGGGAATGTAAAATGGTGCAGCCACTGTGGAAGACAGTTTGCCAGTTTCTCAGAAAATTAAGTATGGAATTACCACATGACCCAGCAATCCCACTTCTAGGCATATACCCAAAAGAACTGAAATCAGGGACCCAATCAAATATTTATACACTGATGTTCATAGCTGCATTATTGAAAATTGCCAAAAGATGGAAGCAACCCAAGTGCTCATCAACTAATGGATGGATAAATAAAATGTTGTCTATCCACACAATGCAGTATTATTTGGCCATATAAAGGAATGAAGTTCTGAACCTTGCAGACATCATGTTGAGTGAGATAAGCCAGACACAAAAGGGCAAAGATTGTATGATCTCACTGATACGAAATAATTAGAAGAAGCAAAGTCATAGAGTCAGAATCTAGAATTTAGGCTTTCTTGAGACAGGGTTAGAGTAGGGAATAGGGAGTTAAGGCTTAAAATGTACAGAGTTTCTACTTGGGACAATGGTAAAGCTTTGGTAATGGATGGTGGTGATGATAGCACAACATTGTGAATGTAATTGACACCACTGAATTATACATTTGAATGTGTTTAAAGGGGGAATGTTAGGTTGGATATATGGTACCAGAAATAAAATTTTTAAAAATAAATCCACGGAACTGCACAACAGAAACAGTGAACCCTAAGTTAAAAATGAACTAAAGTTAATAATACAATTATTAAAATATGCTTTCATTAATTGTAACAAATGTACCATACCAATGCAAGGTGTTAATAATAGGGTGGTACATGGGAATCCTGTATTTTATGCATGATTGTTCTGTAAACCCACAATTTCTCTAATAATAACCAATCAACTCATTCAAAAAAAGAAAGAAAGGCAGGGATGCAAAAACTAATGTGAAATTTACAAAACCTGTTATAAGCCTCTCCCTTGGTCTCCTCACAACTCCAGGGTATAGATCGAGCAAATAAGTTCCCTTTTAAAGCTGAGGGGGTGGAGGCTCAGAGAGGCTGAGTTACTTCTACAATGTAACACAGTTGCTAAGTACCAGATGCTCATTCTTCACACAAGGGCACCCCAGGTCACCCCTACAGAGCAGACAGTGCCCGGCGCCACTTGAAGAGCCTTGAGCCTTAAGCAGTAAACTGCATATCAAAGTGAAATTCTAAATTGGACCAAACTGGACTTTATAACAGCAAAGTGATTGGAAAGCACGGGGTTTGCCTGAGAGTTTGTTGGGAGAGGGATGAGGAGATTCAAATGAGCATGGCTGGGGGCAGCGGTGGAAGAAAAATAAAGCCCTTTCAGTTTTGTAGCACCTAAGGACAAAGGGTTCGAGACACCAGCTCCATTTTGTCTTATTTGTGGCCCGTGGCTGCACCACATCCCCCCCCACACACTCGGCCTATGGGGTGCCTTGTCAAAGTTGATTCAATTGATGGATGAATAACTCAGGTGTCAAACTCTGTTAGGCTGCAAGAGGGTTTATTTGACTTGGGGCTCAGGCCCGTGGATGCCATTACAGAGCTATAATTGGTTTTTTGAGGTGAATCAGTTTTCCTGTTAGCAGACTAAAGTGACTGAGGGTTTCAATCAACCAACATCTATGTTGTCCCGGGAGAGCAGCCAGCAATTCTTGCACCCAGAGATCTTAACTGCCAGCGGCTGCTGCCCCTGCAGCACGCTCCAGGGGAAAGGCTCACAGGACCAGCCTCCAATCCCAACTACATGATCCCTGGGTGGCAGAGCACCCTTGGTCACCTGCAGCAACCTCTCCCTGCCCCACCCCCAGAGAAAGCCTGACCCTGCTGAAGTGCTGGGAGGGTGGCTTTGCTCCCTGTCAGTCCGGAGCTCACTCACCTGACCTTTAAAACCACTTTTGGGCAAGGTGGCCTTGGCCTCTCTAAGTGGCGGGACACACACCACTGTTACCTGTTTGTTCCAGGTGTCATCCCTGAAAGCGGGACTCCCAGCTGATGAGCTTCAGGTCCAGAAACCGAAGAGCAAGACTCCGCCTCTGTCAGGAGGTCCGAGCTCTGCCACGCATGTGGCCCCGGGCTGCATTCAGACGGCCACCATGGCAGGTCACCACGCACCTCCCGCTCTCCCTGCACTTTATTTTCTTTGCTCCTTCACTGTCTGACTTCCTACTCTGAGCTCTGCAGGGGCACGGCATATTTTGTTATGTTCACTCTGATATCCTAAATGCACTGCCCGGGGGCTGGCACACAGTAGGCCCTTGAATTTTGGGGGGTTGAATGCAAATATATTCACACTGTAGCCTCCCTCACCCCTTCCCGCATCAAGACTGGGCTGTAACCCCCCTGGGGGCAGGAGGAGAGGAAGCAGCGTGTGATTTCAGTCACTCTGTGACCTGTAGGTGGGAACGGTGATAATACACAGCCCAGGAGGTTGCGGTGAGGGTTAAGAGGCAGGCAATGCAATCACCATGCAACGTGCAATCCCAAGATAAACCATCCGCTCTAGGAATCAGCATTTCTGAGTCCCCCTTCAAGCTCCTGGTTCATAGGAGACACCCCACAAATGTAATGGGGTGCCAGAGGAAGCTGGTCTTTAAGAGAATTTTTAAAGAGGGATATTTTATCCTTTCAAACCTTGAAACAGTGTTTGCAGTTGGCATGGAGTGGAGGCCAGGCTTGCCTTTGGACAAACTGTCCTTGCTTGGAGAGAAAAGCAGCACAGGGGCCTCTTGGCTTGAATCTTGCCTTTTTCCAGCTTCTAGAAGCTGCCTGCGTGCCTTGGCTTGTGGCCTCACATCACTCTGACCCCTGTTTCCATCACCACATCACCTTCTCTCTGACCCTCCTGCCTCCCTCTTATGAGAACAAGAAAACGGATTCTTCCCTAGAGCTCCAGAAGGAACACGGTCCTGTCAATGCTTCATTTTGGACTTCTGGCCTCCAGAAATGTAAGAAATCTGTGTTGTTTTAAGCCACTGGATTTGTGGTCACTTGTTACAGCAGTCATAGAAAACTAACATGTCATCTCACCCTTTGGCCGTCATCACAGTTATAATGGATTCAGGTAAGACTCATCAGTGGAAGATGACACTAAGGGTGAATGGTTGAACAGAAACAGGATATTTACGTAGTCTCCAAGCGTCTGTCATAAGACATTTATTAATTACAAAGAGAAAAATAGTTACCTGACAGCAGAGAAACCCAACAGACTTTACCTTAACCAGGTGATCCAAGGTAGCATCACCCAAAATGAAACAAGTCAGAATCATGTGCCTCCTGACACGACGTACCAAGAAGAAAACACCATCATTTCTATGGTGTGGGAACCCAGGGCACAGGGCATTCCCCAAGGGCCTTGAAGACTGCACGCAGCAGCTTGTGTGACCTAGGTTTGTCCTATTCTCTTCGTAAAATCAGGTGCTAAATGTAATCTATACCGGAAACTACCTCCCCCGGAGACTCGCTGAGATACTGTTATCTACAAGATAATCTGTAGTCCTCCCCTCCTCCCTGTGATTGCAATCAATCCCTTGCACAACACACACACACACCCCACCCCCATCCCCACCCCCACCTGATGCTCTCAGACCCACTGGAATGTCGAGCCCTTATAACCAGCTTGTTCAGTCCCCCCAACAAAGGGTGGAGTATTTTCCCATTGCGCTCTGAACCTGCCGCCACTCAGAGCAGCTCCTGGATCCAGGCAATGTGACTGACTTACAGTTTTTCCTTATAAGTAAGCCCTGAATAAAAAGTTCATACCTCTGAACTTTCCTGGCATCGTCTTTGGCATCTCAGCAGCAAAGGCCCACTTGGGCCATGACATATGGTATTGTGCCAGTTTGAATGTATTATGTCCCCCAAACGCCACTGTCTTTGATGTAATCTTGTGTGGGCAGACCTATCAGTGTTAATTAGATTGTAATTCTTTGAGTGTTTCCATGGAGAGGCACCCCACCGAATTATGGGTGATGACTCTGATTGGATAATTTCCATGGAGGTGTTGGCCCGCCCATTGGGTGGGTCTGAATTAAATTACTGGAGCACTATATAAGCTCAGACAGAAGGAGCAAGCTGCTACAGCCAAGAGGGACACTTTGAAGAAAGCACAGGAGCTGCAGATGAAAGACAGTTTGAAGACGGCCGTTGAAAGCAGACTCTTGCTCCGGAGAAGCTGAAAGAGGACAAATATCCCAAGTGCAACTAAGAGTGACATTTTTAAGGAACTGCAGCCTAGAGAGGAACATCCTGGGAGAAAGCCATTTTGAAACCAGAACTTTGGAGCAGATGCCAGCCACGTGCCTTCCCAGCTAACAGAGGTTTTCTGGACACCATTGGCCATCCTCCAGTGAAGGTACCCTTTGTTGATGGACACTTTATGGCCTTAAGACTGTAACTTTGTAACCAAATAAACCCCCTTTTATAAAAGCCAATCAATCTCTGGTGTTTTGCATTCTGGCAGCATTAGCAAACTAGAATAGGTATCCATGCCCAAACTGCATACCCTGGGTCAAATCATAAAAACATACCGGACAAAACAAAGCTGAGGGGTATGATACAAAATGACTAGTCTGTAATTTTCAAAAATATCAAGATCATGAAAGGCAATGAAAGTCTGGGGAACCGTTCCAGTTTTAAAAAGCCTAAAGAGATACAGCTAAAATGCAATGCACAATTGTGAATTGAATTCTACCCTAGAAAAATTTCTTTTGTTGAAAAAAACATTATTGTACAATGATGAAATTTGAATAATTTCTGTAGGTTAAATAATAGTATCGTATCAGTATTAATTTTCTGGTTTTAATCCTTGTTCTGTGGCTATATTAGAAAATGCAACTCCACCCCTGCTTTTTTTAGGGAGTATGTCCTGAAGTATTTACAAGTAAAAGGGCATCATATCTTTGACTTACTCTCAACTGATTCAGAAAAATAATGTACACACGCAGAGATAATGATAAAGCGAATATGATAAGATATAAACATTTGGGGCTCTGAGTATAAAGGAAATCTTTGTATTATTCTGGAAACTTTTCTCTATGTTCAAAATTATTCCAAAATATAAAATTTAAAAACAAAGAAATACTGCATCATCAATACTCTTGATGGTAGAAAGAACATCGATAACTGTCAAAAAGTGATTTAGAGGAATTGGGGTCTGAATGTGAAGAAGTTTCAGGAATACTTAAACAATTTCTCTCCCTTCTATTTTCTTTTCTATGTGTGCACAAGAATAATAAATGATCAAAGTCTATGTCTAAATGAGTTTAAAAAAGCTACAGTAACTTTGCAATAAAAATTCTAGTTATTCTAAGGAAACACTGACAGTTTAATTGCTAGCTCTTTTTCTTTCTTATTGGTACATAAATAATGATGTATCTTTGAATAGAAAAAAAAATTAGGTAAATAAATATTTCTAACCCTGACTCTGCCAGGGATTAAAGTGTGTGACCACAAACAAGGCGATTTACCGCCAAGAACATTTTTTTCCTCATCACTAAGACTGGATAACGGTATCTACCTTGCAGAGCAGTTGTGGGGATGAAAACACCATCATAACGATAAAAATAATAATGGCATTTAAGCCAGTGTGTCTACTTGGCAGGCATGGCACTCACTCCTGAATATTAGTGCAGACTCTGCTTATTGAGCAGGGTCACAAATTTAATTCACACTATCAGGTCATGTGGGAAAAAAATGTTTTTGTTTATTTAATGTGGAATGAAGCTGCTGTTTGGCTGGCATCCCATTTGGAGTGCTCTCTTAGCCGACCACCTCTGGCCCTACCGCTCTCTCACTCTCTAAGGTGCCGGATGGTGAACTGGGAGAGGAGCTCACACGCCCCAGGGTGGTGGGAGGCTAGAGACCCTGCCTTGTGCTCAGCCCAGGGTTTCAAGGTCTCCTCTGATGCTGAAGCTTCCAGTGACCACAGTAACTCATGGAATGGTCTTTGGGGTTCCTCTAAGGTCTGGGATCACTACTGGGTGGCCCCTGGCTGCCATCCTCCAACCTCCACCCCCACCCCCCACCGTGGCCAGGGCAGGCCCTCTGGTCGACCATGCAGCCTTCTGGGCACCTTTCTGTAGGTGGGCTTCAGGGGGACAGTCCCTGGCCCTTCTTTGCCCTTAGGAGACCTTTACCTCTGGAAACACTCTCCCCTATCTTTGAGCCTGGGGCTCAGGAAGAAAAATGCGAAAATAGCCTTCTGCCTTCTTTGCCCTGCAACCACTCATACCTCCTTCCTTCTCTCCCACAATTCTCCAGTTTCGTTTGCTTTCACTTCCCCAGATCCTCTCATATCCTGACACTGTTCTCAATGGAGGCTTGCGCCCTCCTCTTCAGACCACTGGGGATCTCTCAGAACCTCCAGGCTTTGCTGTTGATGTGCTAAGGAGGGAGATAAGGAATCCTAGTAGATCCTCTCTCTCCACAAAGCCTGGCTTTCAAAACCAGGTGGAGCACAGCGTCAGCTGCCTTGGGGCAACAAGCCTTCTGGCTCCCCCGGAGGAACAGGCTACAAGGAAAGAGAATTTTAAGAGGGAAATAAAATGCATTGGTTTAAATCTACAAAAGATTATCCTTGGAAAGTTACTATGATAATATGGCCCTAGAAGAGGGAGTGAGGTCCCCAAAGCTTGAGGATAAACTTCAGATAAAGCATTTGCAAATTCGTGGTCTTAAACCACCAGAGCAGCAAGACGCAGGGGAAAGCGCCTGGAACCAGGAATCCCTGGTTAATTGGCACTCCTGGAGCCCCCACATCTCGATTAAGAAATTCAGGGTTTAGAAGAGATCACCTCCAAGGGCTCTAAACTCTGAGATTTTCTGGGCAAAGGTCCTAATTCCATGTACTTCCCATTTCTCACTGAGGCTGCCAAACAAGGTCAAAATCAAAGCCGTCTTAAACTTTGGAGTTACTTAAGGAATTTGGACTCCTATGTTCTGCCAAAGTTGGCTCCCTGAAGAGATTTGGAATCGCTGCATCCATCTACCCAGGAGAGAAGTGTGGTGGCTCCCAGGGAGGGGTCATTAGCAGGAAACAACCTGGGGCAGAGGACACAAGAGCAGAGCCAAGCAGGAAGGAACCAAACGGGGAGTACGGGGATGTAGAACAAGATGGTAAATATGGGGACCTGAGCGAGGCCATTCCAGAAAATCTAGCCCAGCAAGTACTGAACCATCTCAACAAGAGCACATCATTTCTTCCTGAGCTGTGATGACAACCTTCCCATGGGTCTTCCTACCTCCACTCTTGACCCCTCTGATCCCTTCCCCACTCTATCAGCAGCCCTCAGAGTCCATCACACCTCTGGATCTTCCCACTGATCAGGATAAAGACCAGGGCTTGCAAGGCCCTACAGTGTCCTGCTCAGTGGTTCTCAACCCTGACCATATAGCATAACCATGTTGGATCCAATACCAAGAGATTCTCGTTCAGTTTGTCTGGGGTAAGGTCTGAACGTCAGTTTTTTTAAAATCTCCCCAGATGATTCTAATATGTACCAAGGACTGAAAAACCCCTGATTTGGCCCTGCCAACTTCTCCAACCTTATCTCATACCATTGATACTGAACAAAAGCAGTGGTTTCTCTGCCTGATGTGCTCAAATGATAAATTCCTGAGATACCAGGATTTCAAAGAGAGAGAGAGAGTTTATTGCTAGGTGTGAAGCAGGAGATCAGATGGCCCATCAGCAAAAAATCTGTCTCCCTGAATTGCAATAACTCTGATGGTTTTATAGTGCCAAAAGATGGGTGGGTTTTAAGAGAATGAGCATAATGACTTGAGATGATGAGGTTAGAGATGATTTCGAATTGGGTTGGGTTAGTTCCGGGCTGACTCAAGGACTTTCATTAATAAACATTAGGGGCTGTCTTTAGTGATCATAAGACTCTAAATTTGAAAAACAGAATAAGGGGGTGTAAGTGAGGGTTAGTCACAAGGTTTTTACAGTCACAGAATAAAATTTATATCATTATACAATTTTTATCAGAGATCAAGGCAGCTGGATTACAGTTCAGAGATTTCAGGTATTTCCCTCTGTCCATTCTAATATATCAGAAAGCAAAAAGTAATATCTATATAATGATTCGGTAATCATAATCACCCCCTAAATTCTAACATCTCGGTCACACCGTTTTCCCTCTCATTTTCTTTATGATACAGCAATATTCCCCATTTATCCCCAATACCTTTAATAGGCCAACCTGCCTTCCCTCTTGGACCCTTTGTATTTGCTTAAATCCTATGGCCAGACTGCTTACTCATTCACAAGCTCTCAGCTCAAACATCCCTTGCCCTGGGGAGCCTTCCCCAACCTGCTTGACTAGATCATGCATCCTCTTGCATGCTGTACCACTCAAGTTAGGAAAACAGACAGAACTAAGTGTTTCATGTAGAAGGGATTTACATCCCTGGAATTGGTTACAGGTGATAGAAATGCTAAGGACCCTAACAGGGGATGATGTAGCAACCAGGAAATTAGCAACAGCAGGGAGCTGCTCCCACACCTGGAAATAAAGACATAAAAGACACTTACCAGAGGCCAGGAGCTGGGGCAATCTGGAAGTGCTGGAGTACAGCGAGTCACTCAATGTGGGCTAGAACCACAGATGGAGGGTGTCTATAATAGGTGATAGAACTGAAGAAGAGACACAGCCATTGCAAGAAAGACCATCAAAGCAGAGAGAGGGAAAGAATTACCCTGAGTTCACCCTCTCTCCCATCTTCCAGTCTTCTACTAGTGTGTCCCATTTGCCCCAAACTACCCAGAAGCCAGATGACAAGGAAGCCTAGGAAATGTAATTCTATAAGACACCCACTGTGCCAGTTTGAATGTATTGTGTCCCCCAAACGCCATTATCTTTGATGTAATCTTGTGTGGGCAGATGTTATCAATGTTGATTAGATTTCTTTGAGTGTTTCTTTGGAATGCGCCCCACCCAACTGTGGGTGATGACCCTGACTGGATAATTTCCATGGAGGTGTTGCTCCGCCCATTCAGGGTGTGTCTAAGTTGATCAGTGGAGCCATATAAACGAGCTGACTCAAAGAGAAGGAACTCAGTGCAGCTGTGAGTGATGTTCTGAAGAGGAGCAAGCTTGCTAGAGAGGAACATCCTGGGAGAAAGCCATTTTGAAACCAGAACTCTGGAGCAGATGCCAGCCACATGCCTTCCCAGCTAACAGAGGTTTTCCGGATGCCAATGGCCATCCTCCAGTGAAGGTACCCGATTACTGATGCATTACCTTGGACACTTTGTGGCCTTTAGACTGTAACTGTGTAGCCAAATAAACCCCCTTTTTATAAAATCCAATCCATCTCTGGTGTTTTGCATTCCTCAGCATTAGCAAACTAGAACACCCACCAAAGTAGGTTTTCCAGGAATCCATTGCTGCATCAAACCATCCCCCAAATTCATGTTTCTGTGGGTTAGCTGGGCTCAGCTGGACAGTTCTGACTTGGGATCTCTTGTGCAGTTTTAGTCAGTTGTTCAAAGTCTCAGCTAGGCTACAAGCCCAAGATGACACACTCCCAGGGCTGCCAGGTGACACAGGCTGTCAGCTGGGAGCCCAGCTGGAGCTTCAACCAGAACTCCCCTCTGTGGCCTTTCCATGTGTCTTAGGCTGTCTCCCAGCATGATAGCTGAATTCCAAGAGGGAGTGTCCTAAGAGCAATCTTTCCAGGAGACCCAAGTGCAGCCTTAAAACTTCATATGACCTGCACTCGGACATCATTTCTGCTGTACTATCAGTCAAAGCACAATCTGGATTGAAGAGAGTAGAAGAGACCCCACTTCTCAATGAGGAAGTAGTGGAGCATAGAGGGAGAGAAGGTGTTAATGGTGGACATTTTTGGAGATTAGTGCCCCATCTGCCCTCTGGCCATAATTCACATCCATTTTTCCCAGGCAAAACTTACCCCACCCCACTCCCAGGACACCCAAACTTTCATTCCTTTATGACATCATGTTCAGGCACAAAGTTCAAGATCTCACCATATTAATCATGTTCAGGTGTAGAAGAGGCTCCTCAAATGCAGCTGCTCAAGTACAGTTCTCAACCCAAAGACTTGTGAACTGGAAAAGTTATCAGTCCCCTTATGCTCCTATTCCTAACCTAGAGTGGTGGGACAGGTAAAGGAAGACTATGGTAACACTCCCATTCAAGAAGAGGTGGGTAGAGTAGGAGATGCACAGGCCCATAGTAATTCTGAAATTCAGCTGGGCACATCTCCTTGGGAGCGGTTCGCCATGACCCTTGGCTATGTTCTCTGAGTCAGCCTTTCTTTTCCACAAGAGGTGGCCCAGGTGATCAAGGAGCTTTGTCGGCCTCCCTCCTGCCTATATGAAGTTGAGGGCCAAGCAGCCTTTTAGCATCTTGAACTGTCTCTTCAGTCCAAGCTGATACAGTTCCTTAAAAATTCATATGCATTTCATATCATCAAATTATAAACGCACATTTCTTGCTGAGATGTGCCCTTCTCTTCTTTGAGCTGCCTCCAAGCTGAGGGCCAACAACTTCAAGACTTTAAAGGCCCTGTTGTATAGCAGAGATGGTCTAACAGTTACTCCCTGTGATGCTCATAAGTCCCCTTCCCGAGCAGAGCGGGTCTACGAAGTACATCCTCAAGTCATTCTAAGGTCTTAACAAAGGGTCATGTAGTTGACTCCTAGATTTCATTTTGGCCAGATACACCGTGTTTTATTGGCAGCTCCTTGGATTTGATCTTTGTCCTGAGGCCACTTCTTACTTGAAAACATCTTGCCATCTGGAAAGATTGTCCTGAGCTCTCTGCCTTTCCTCTCAATTCTGAGTGGTTCCTTTTTTAGATTATATCTTTCTATCCATATCTTCAAGGAAGCCAACTGGCACTTTTAGCATTCCACTTGGAAACCTCCTTAGCTGAATCAATAAGTTAATTAGGAAACCTTTTTATGTCCCAAGTCAACACAGACAACTGTCTCTAATTGTTTTTCCAGTCTGTAAATCACATCCCGTTTTCTCCAGCCTCCAACAATTTCTTCACTGACAGTCTCCTTGAGGTCCTTCCAGCTTTCGCCTACCGCTAGTCCCAAAGACAAGTTTTGGTTATGGCACCACCCCATTTCCCAGGACCAGTTTCTGTTCTAGTTATCTAGTGCTGCTTAACAAACCACCCCATAACTTAATAGCGTAAAATAGCAATTTATTAATCTCACATGGTTCCTTGCACTTAGCTGGGAAGTTCTCACTTTGAGGATTCTCATGCAGTTGCGGTTGAATGACACTGGGGCTGCTGTCATCTGGAGGCTCAGCTGGACTGTATGTCCAGGATGGTCCACTCGCAGAGCCAGCAGCCGATGGTGGCTGTTGGCTGGACCCCAGCTGGGGCTGTCACACATGTGGCCTCTCTGTGGGCTTCTCACAGTACAGTGGCTGGATTCAAAGAGGGATGATCCCAAGAATAAGCATTTCAAAAGAACCAGGAGAAAGCTGGAAGACTGCTTATGACCTTGCCTTGGACATCACTTCCACCGTGTTCTCTTTGTCAGAGCTGTCACAGGCTAGCCCAGATTCCATCATATGGAGAAATATCCTCCACCCCTCAGTGGGGGGAGGGGTGTCATGTGTACAGAGAAGAAAGGATGGATGGTGGCCGACTTCGGAGGCAAGCTACAACAACGGAGAAGGGCAGGCAATGGACCTGCAAGCAAGGAGGCCAGTGACTAGCACCCTTTTCTCACTACTCCCCGTGATTTTATTCATAGCATTTATTTCCAGTTTATAATTAAATACTTGTTTGACTCTGAATAGTCTCCCTTTTTCCCAGACCATATGAAGGCCCGGATCACATCTGTTTTTATGCACCATTGTGTTTTCATACTTAGCACAATGGCTGGTCCTTACTAAGAGTTTATGCAGTATTTGTTTAATAAATGAATGAACAGAGTATAACTACTCCATGGGAGCTTTCAGGGGGGCTGGGGGCCCATATTTCCATCGAAGCATGTAGGTCTCTGTCCATGAACAAAGGGTAGCAGAACTCTTTCTGTACCTTCCTTTGGCATCTGGGAGTGACAACTGTTGATAGCCTGATGCCATCCCCTGCCTCTCATTGGCCGCACATGAAGAGTAGTGTACCCTGCAGATAAAGGGATCCTCCCCAGTGCAGTTGGGAAGGAACACGGAAAGGACCTTGGGTGCTGGCAGCTTCGGAGTGGGACTGTGTCAACCAGCCAACGGGGACCCCAGCACTAACATGTATTCATGACATCGCCTAGAGAAGCTATAGCTCTGTTCTCATGTCTCCACATCCCATAGGCCATGGGAGCAAGCACACGGGCCACAGCTCACACCCATCAGGTGGCAGTGGGTGAGCCTCGGGAATCAAATTCTTCAACAATCCTAGCCCACCCGGGGCTGGAAGGAAAACAATCAGCAATGAAGCAATGAAGTCCTTGTCAGAGGCTTGAGATAATGTAAAGATCACAACTGGCTCCTGGGCTCTTGCTTAGAAGACGAATATAATCAGATAAAAAATTTAACCCAACAACCAGCTTGAGGATGTTTTCAAGAGTGCTGTGGGAGGTTTTGCAGAGGGCCTCGGTTGGCTCATCTCATCCTCATCCCAAAGCAGGAGTGTCGCCGTGGATGGTCAGGCTCAAGGTCACTCATGGGACCATTTTCTCAAGAGCAGTGGTCTCTAAAGGGGGACTTGTGTGCCCCTGGGTGTGCCAGACCACTCATTTCAATGTGGGAAGGGAATGTTAGAATTTCCCTTGATATTTATTTTTAATTTCAATCCTTCTCAATGTCCATTTTTTGTGTATGTTTCATAAATAATATACATAATAAAGTCATCGAATAGAAGACATAATTTATAAATAGTATAATAAATTGAAAGCTGTTTAAAGTTGGTTTTTACTGGTACAGGTGTACAAAGAAAAAATTGGAGATCACTGCTTAAGGGTCGAGTATGAGCAAGAGAAAAATGAATACAGATGAACTGGCAACAAGTTCCTCACTTTCACCTCTGCCCTCCAAACTGTGAAGATAAGAGGGTTCTCTGGTTGCTTCCTCTCTCTCCAGGGGGCTGGTTGGGTGGGCTGGAGCAGGGGTGTCCCCTCACTCAGGACACTGAAAGCCAGGAAGGACTGGAGTGAGGAAGGGGAGGGATGGGGTGGGGTGAGGAGGCCACTTAACCTGCCTACAGTGGCCACAAGGAGCCTTCCTGCTCCTCGGGGCTAGGAGAGGGGCCCAGCACTGGGGTCTGGGGCTTGCTGGGCCTTGTTCCCTGCACGCACACTTCTCTCGGGAGGAACATCTTGGGCGGTAAGCCCCCATCACAGGCAGGCCTGGAGGTCCTGGGACCCTTGGCACGCTCTCTCAGTAGCATTCATTCCTGACAGTTGCTTAAAAGACTAAGTGATCCCATTCCTTCCACAAATGTAACCCAGCCCCTTCTACCTGCTGGACCCTGGACCACAAGTTTTACATTTGTTATAGACAAAGAAATGAATATCCAGGGAGATAAGATGGATTCCCAAGATAGCAGCCAGGAAGTAGAAGGACCACTGTGCGCCTGCTGTGTGTGAGACACTGCACATAGTAGGGAGCTAGGTCCCTGTCCTCAAGGAGTCTCCATTCTTCTGGGGAACTGAACGACCAGGCTTTCTCACATTATGAAATGTCTCTGGAATTGTTGGCTGGCTGGCTAGCTGGCTGGAGAGATGGATGGATGAATGGATGGATGGATGGATGGATGGATGGATGGATGGATGGACAATACAGCAATTCCTTTGTCATCATACTCATAGGTTTACTCATTCCTGATACTTAATAGCCATCGGCTTATTGTAGGTGAGGGTTTCTCAAAGTGTGTTCCATGAACCCTGGGCATTAGCATTTCTTGGTTTTGAATGTGTGTGGGGGAGGGAAGGAGGTGTCAGTGGATAAATCAGATGCCTGGGATCCATGAGTCTAGTGAGTCTGAATCCATGGGAGTGGGTCTCAGGAACTGCACTGAAAGTGGCTCCCCAGGTGGATTTGTACATGATGAAGTGTGCAAACCTCTGAAGTAGATGATACTGAGCTTGAGAGTTGGTGGAATGATAGAGGGAGGCAGCGAAGAGAGGAAGGGACTAAGGAGAAAACACCAAGCAAAGCCAGTATTAAGCACCTACTGTGTGCCTGCTGTGTGCCAGACACTGCACATAGCAGGAAATGAGACAGACACAGTCCTGTCCTCAAGGAGTCTTGGTTCTTGTGGGAACTGGGTAGTATACAAGTAATTTCAGAGAGATGAGTTACAGGAAGAAGAAGGTTCAGGAAGCTGCAAGGATGGGTGACAGGCTTGACCCAAGGAAGGCCTCTTGGAGAAAGTGGTGTTAAGCTGAAATCTGAAGGAGGGACAGGAGTTAGCCCAGCAGGCAAGGTGGGGAGCAGAGGTCCAGCCCAGGACCACCCGTGGGTAGGCTGCTTGGCAGGGAGGGGCTGTCATGATTCAGGAGCTGAAAGAAGGACAGTGAGGCCAGAGCAGAGGATGCAACGGGGAGGCAAGAGGCTGGCAGGGCTAGACCCCACAGGGCCTTGGGGGCACAGCAAGTAGCCTTGAAATCCTCATAGCAATGGGTGACCATTGCACAGTGTTGGCAGTTAAATCTCATGGATGGAGAGAGGAGCCCCTGAAGAAGACTGAGTAGAAGTCAAGGAGGCAGGGGGTACACCAGGGCATAGCAGTATCCAAAGACCCAGCAAGAGAGCTGGGAAATGCCATGAGCCAAACTGAAAACTTGATTACTATGAAAAGGGGGAGGATGGATGTTGGGGAACTTAACCAAAAGGAGGTTAAATCATTTACTGAAGGCTATGAGATAATAAGTGGTAGAGCCTGGGTTCAAATCCAGGCTGTCTGGTTCCAGAGTCTGCTCAACTAACCATTCCACCGCACCAGGGGCTGGCAACTGTGACCTGCAGGCCAAATCTGGCCCACCACCTGCTTTTGTAAATACAGTTGTACTGGAACACAGCCACACCCACTCTATAACAGCAGCACTGAGGAGCTGCCATGGAGGCTGTATGGCCCACAAAACCAAAAATGGTCACTGTCTGTCCCTTTAGAGAAAAAGTTCCCAACTTTGCACTATAATATCTACTTTAAATGAGATAAAGTATGTAAAATGATCAGCACAGTTCCTGGTGGAGAGAAAACACTAAAAAAATAATAATTGTGTGTCTGTTGTAGTTATAACTGGTAATATCTGGATTGGCATTAGGACTAGGATCAATAGCAGTTTCAGAATCAGGATTAGTATCAGTAACAGCAACAGCAGAAGCAGCAGCAGAATCAGCATCAGCTTCACTATCAGCAGAATCAGCATCAGCATCACTATCAGCATCAGCATCTGCTTCAGCATCTGCATCAGCACCAGCATCTCTATCAGTGTCAGCATCAGCACCAGCATCACTATCTGCATCTGCATCACTATCAGCATCAGCATCTGCTTCAGCATCTGTATCACTATCAGCATCAGCATCAGCACCAGCATCAGCATCAGTATCACTATCAGCATCACTATCAGCATCAGCATCTGCTACAGCATCTGCATCACTATCAGCATCAGCATCAGCATCTGCTTCAGCATCAGTATCACTATCAGCATCTGCATCTGCATCAGCACCAGCATCAGATCAGCCATTCCACCAGACTGCCTTCCAAAGGAGAAGCAGAAGTTCTAGTGTCAAGGTGAGGCTGGTAAGTAATTCACAAATCCTCTCTGAGCCCTCAGGAAGTCCCCCCACCTCTATCAGGTACCAGCAGAGAGGTGATGGCACTCAAAAGGTGGAAGAGGAAATACCTCCTGCCAAATGAAGCCTGTGTTTTGCAGGGCTGGGGATGGGCTAAAATTTCAGCTATTTTTCAATGCTTCAAATCTGTGTAGGTGAGCAAAAGTTAAAAAGGGAATTTGTCGACAAAATGATTCTAAAGTTCATCAGGAAGTGGGAGCTAGAAGAACAGCCATGGAAAGTTTGAAAAGAAAAAAGTAAAACATGAAGTAGGATGATACTCTGCCAGGAACTTTAGATTATATTATCTCATTTAATCCTCATGATAACTCCATAAGGTCATGACTGATATTAGCCCCATTTTAGAGATGAGAAAGCTAAGGTGCAGAGACCACAAAGGATCTCCAAGGATATCTATGTCTATATCTATATCTACATATCATCTATATATATTTACATCATACCTATACTTTACCTATACCTATACTTATACTAATATCCACATCTTTATATCTATCTATATTTATATCTATCTCTATATACCTATCTACGTCTAAAACTATACCTACACCTACACCCATACCTATGAAAAGGGTTTGAGAAAGAATCTAAATGCAGATTATTTTTAACCAGATCCTAAGCTTTCTGCATACCCCATGCTGCCTCCAAAGCAGCCTGGGAAAGCCATATAGTGATTAGTGAGTAATTTGGATTGCTAACAAAACCTGCCTTACTGCTGATGGAGAGAAGTGCCATGCCTGTGGTCTTCATCAAAAATGGCTAATGAGAAGACACTTGTATTATTTGGGAAATGCTGCTGTTTAATAAGTAACCCCTCAACTGAAAATTTTACACACACACACACACACACACCATGGCCAAGAAAGTCTGCATGAATTCAGCAGAAATGCTTATTATCACAAATGTGAGGCTGTGCTGTGAATAGTAAATTCTAAACCCCTTCCCCTTCCTGCTGTTCATTACTAGGGTTTGGAGAATCTCCAAATGTTGGGTCAATTATTTGATCCCAGTGGTATGATTGATCAAAGACCCCAACAACCTCCATGCTTATTAAAATCTATTCCACATACCAGCAGCAATTAAAACTTGGGACTCAGACTGTGTCAGCTTCCAGGCCCATCTCACATGACTAGAATTGATAGAAAATTTCCAGTAGCCCCAGCACTTGGCTCTGACAGTCTGCACACTTGATGGGTTTCATTTCAAGTTAAAATATATGCCAGGGTTTATCATTCTCACTTCCTCTCCCCCAACTCCCCACCACATCCACACAAATGGGTACACCATCCCATCGCTCATACATTTTTGTACTATTGGTGGTCTCTATCATTAGATGAAGCAAGCCCTAGATAATAATAAAGCCTGGAACCCACGCATGACTGGCCCAGAAAAGGCCAGCCCCCAGGTCACGGTGTAGAAACTTGGGCTTTATACTCGGTCCTCCTTCTCCCTTATCCCAACATCCCCAAGCTGCAAATTATACCTTCTTAATATCCCCAAAGTCCTTCATCTCTCTCTATTACTGCTACCATCTTCAAAAGTGATGAAAGGCACTCAAATAACTTGAATCCATGTCAGGGAAGGACAGATAAGGGATGTCTTAGGTATTCAGTTTACTAGGTACCTTCTATGGGCAAAGCGCTGTGTCAAGCACTTTATACAGAGGATCTTTCTAAGTTCCTGCCATATCCTATAGGTGGATATTTTTATCCCTGTATTACAAGTGATGAAATTGAGCCTAGGAGACGCCAAACCCCCATTCCATGGTCCCCAGAGCTAGAAATAGAACTAAAGTCTGTGTTTTCTATACAAATCCCAGATGTGTTGGATTAAATTCAAATCAACAAGTACTCTGTGAGCTTCTGCTCTGTGCCAAATATTCTTCTAAGTGCTTGGAAAACAGCAGTGAATGACAACAGTGAATACAAAAGCTATTCTCTCAACTCCTGTGTAGGATACAGGTCATAGCAACCTGTGTTCCTGCTGCAACAACTAGGGAAAAAATGAGACAATTACATTGGAGAGCTATGGATTCAACAAAACAGAAGATAAACTAAAATTCCAAAGAGGGAGGGGACTCTCCTAAGTTGAGTAAATAGAGAACCACTAGGTTCTCAGTCAAAAGTTCAGAAGGAGTGGAATTTAGTCTCTCCTCTAGGGCAGCTAGTAATTACTGAGAAGCTGTATGAAACAGGGTTTTCAGGGTCTGCAGTGACCAGTCACACATCATACACAAGTCTGGAACGTGTGGAAAATCTGAGATTGCACTGAAATTTGTAAGTTCCCCTGACCAGGGGTCTGGTACCCCTCCCCACCCAGACCCTGTGGACTGTCTTGCAGCTGGCTCCCTGAAAGGAAAAAAAAAACAACAATCTGCTGGGACCAAGAAGGGGGGCTCAACCCAGCCTCAACTGCAAAACCAATTAACAAATTAATTAATTACCTTTTGGAGCTGGGGGTGCTAGAGAAAGGCTGGGCTCTGGGAAGGGGTTGGAGGGGGGTGCATAAAAGCAGGTACCCATTCCCTGGCTCCAAAAACACTTTTTTGTTGTTGTTGGTGGTGGGTTTTGTTTTTTTTTTTCCCCCTACATTTTATTCCTTCTCCTCTCTCACTGACTCCTTATCATTTTACACTTCAATAGCCCCAGCAAGGGCAGAATTAAAGCTGTTGGAGAGCAATTATCCAGATAATAGCCCAAAGCACTCTGACACTGACAAAACTTCCAGGCTGGAGAAAGGCTTTAACAAGGGACTTCTTTTTTTTTTTTTCTTCTTTTTCTTTCCTTTTCTTCATCTTCTTTTTTTAATTTAAAAGAAACATATGTGGCTCAAAAATTTAAGGTAATATAGTGGTTATTTTCTATCAGATAGCCCAAATTGAAGGTCTAGGTTTGTCCTGGGGGAGGCAGAGTACCCAGAACTTCTTTGAATTCCAGATTAACTTCTGAAGAAAGTCTCCACACCAGTCTTTAATTAGCAACTCAGGCTGACCAAGGAATTAAGCTGAAGTTGCCCCAAAGAGGAGAGGGGAGAAGGGAATAGTGCCCCTGGGAGACAGCTAGAGTTCCTAGGATTGGGAGAGTGGACAGAGGTCCACTGGTTCTAGGAACTCAGAACCCAGGGGCTGGAAATCAGAAACCAGCTTCAGTCAGCCACACTCTTCAGTCAGAGTCACCAGGAGAAATAAAGGCTCTGCACCTCCTTACACTGGTGGGGGAGCTGCGGGCTGGCAAGTGCCACAAGCTGGACAGGAGAGGAAAAGCACCAAGTCTAGAGGCTTCACAGGAGGGTCTCATTCTCAGGGAAACTTTATACCCTCCTCCTGAGACCTGGGCCTCTCTAGACTGGGAAAAACCTGACTGGGGTCAACCATATCTGAGGAGACCATCTCACAAAAAAGGCTACATAGAGGCAGGGCAAGAAACAGAAAAACAAGATGTGAAAAATTCTGATCAACTAAACAGAGCCTAAGTTAGAGGTCTAGAATAAGTTGAACTGAACACCAAAGGTTCAAGAACAAAGCCAACCAACAAGAAAACCCTAGGTTAAAGAGTGAAAACAAGCTCCAGAATAAATGAATCAAGAAAATCAGATGCCTAGACAATTTAAGATAATGAGTCATACTAGGAAACATGAAAATATGGATCAGACAAAGGAACTAACTAACAGTTCAACTGAGATACAGGAGTTGAGGCAAGTAATGTTAATTAAATGAAGTAAGGAAAGAACTAATTAAAGATGTTTAAACAAATCTCCTAAATCAATTCAATGAGCTGAGGGAAGATAAGGCACAAAAGATGAAGGATATAAAGAAGACATTGGTTGACCATAAAGAAGAATTTGCAAACTTAGAAAATACAAATGGCAGAACTTATGGGAATGAAGGACACAATGGAGGAGATGAAAACACAATGGAGGGATGCAACAGTAGATTTGAACAGGCAGAAGAAAGGATCAGTGAACTGGAAGATAAGACATTTGAATTTATACACACAAAAGAACAGATGGTGAAAAGAATGACAAAATATGAGCAGGGTCTTAGGGAGAAGAGTGACAACAGGAAGTGCATGAATATATGTGTTATGGGTATCCAAGAAGGAAAAGAGAGTGGAAAGGGGGCAGAAAGAATAATAGAAGAAATATTCACTGAAAATTTCCCAACTCTTGTGAAAGTCAGAAAATTACAGATTCAAGAAGTACAGTGTACCTCAAACAGAATAGATCCCAATAGACCTAATCTAAGACTTACTGATAAGATTGTCCAATGTCAAAAACAAAGAGAGGATTCTGAAAGCAACAAGAGAAAAGCAATCCATCACATATAAGGGAAGCTCAGTAAGCCTATGTACAGATTTTTCTGCAGAAACCATGGAAGCAAGAAGACAGTGGTATGATATATTTAAGATACTGAAAGAGAAAAACTGCAACCAAGAATTCTATACCAGCAAAACTGTCCTTCAAAAATGAGGGAGAGATTAAAATATTTTCAGACAAACAGACACTGAGAGAGTTTGTAAATAAGAGACCAGCACTACAAGAAATACTAAAGGGAGTGCTACAGGCTGATAGGAAAAGACAGGAGAGAGAGGTTTGGAGAAGAGTGTAGAAGTGAAGATTACCAGGAAGGATAAAAGGAGAGAGAGGAAAAATAAGATATGAAAAGCTGATAACACAGGCTATCAGGAGATAGAAAGAGGGTAGAAATTGGGCATTTGATGCTGAAGAACTACAGAATGTTCAGCAGGATTGATTGTATAGATCCATAAATTGATAGCATAATACTGTGCGATGGTAGCACAATATCGTAAGTACACTGAACAAAGATTTCTGTGAGTAAAGATGAAAGAGGTGGGATGGGGAATGTATAACACCAGAGGTAAAGATAGATGATAAAGCCTGGGACTGTATAACTTAGCAAAAACTGGAGTGTCCAATGACTCTTACTAAATGTACAAATATAAAAATGTTTTTACATATAGGAGAACAAATGAATGTTAACCATGCAGAGTGTTGAAAAAGGGATGGTATTGAGGGAAAAACATAATCAAAGCAAACTGGAGTCAACAGTAACATAATATGCTTCCATTAAATGTAACAGAGGCAACATATCAAAGCTAAATGTGTATGAGAGGGGGATATAAGAGAGGGATATGAGATTCTTGGTAGTGGTGTTGTTGTCTGTCCTTGCTATTATATTGAATTGTATGACATTTTATTTTTCTTTTCATTATCTTTTTTATTCGCTAAAAAAAAAACACAGAAAACTTGTTTTCATAGTAATCAATATGTTCAAGTGCTGAATGTGATAAATGCACAACAATATGATGATACTGTGAACAACTGATTGTACACTGTGGATAATTGTATGGCATGTGAATATATCTCTATAAAACTGTAGGAAAAATAAAAATGGGGTAAAAGTGCTGGAGAAAACATGGAGAGAGGGACATACCTACTTACTGTTGATGAGGAGGCAGAATGGTGTAGCCTTTCTGGAGGACAGTGTGGTGGTTCCACAAGAAGCAAAGTATGCGGGGGCCATAAGGTCCTGCAACCTCATTATGGGGTATGTACTTGGAAGATCTAAGAGCAGAAACATGAATGGACATTTGCACACTGGTGTTTATGGAGGCAGTATTCATGATTTGCAGTGGGTGGAGGTGGCCTAAGGGTACATCGACTGAGGAACAGAGTGGTAAACTGTGGTGTATGCATACAATGGAATATTGAGAAACTACAAGAAGAAGTGAAGCTGTGAAACATGCAATGAGGTGCATGGATCCTGTAAACCACATTTTGAGTGAAGTACCCCAGAAACAAAGACAAACGCTATAATGCCTCACCAATATGGACTAACTACAATATGTAAATTCAGAATTGAATCTTAGAGCACAGCCTATCAGGGGAATGATTATTGTAATGGTACCTAGATTGTAAGCTCTTTCAGCAGTCAAATCTATTCCTGAATTGTAATGGCTATCTCCAAACTCTGAGATGCTGATCCCTTTGCGTATAACCTGATAGGTCTCTGGAACATTGGGTATCTGTGTGACACCTGAATCTCAGAACTAGAGCTTGGCAGATATGAATGTCATGATTAGCGCATATAGCAACTGTTAAATTTTTTTTTTAATGCTGAAAAAGAGCCCAGACTTCAATTAGAGATATGAATGAAGCAGATCTAGTTAAGACTAGGGCAAATCAGGCCAAAGAGTAAAGGTCAAAACTGACTGTGTTTTAAAACTTCAACTTCCATGTGAGACCAAGGGAAGAGATGTTTATTTGGTGTAGGATCTATATTTTCTAAACCATGTAACTTCTACAGTCAGTTTGTTCAAACACCACGATTACATGGAACTTTGATTAGTAAGTGAGATATGGTAGGTTTGTATAGGTTAGAGTGAAATAGCAACACATCCCAAAGTAGTTTGGGCAGAGAATAAAAATATATATGCAGGGTCCCCTGAGGAGCTGGGGGAAGATGCAGAGGTGTTGGACTTCTTCACCTGGGTTGTTGCTGATGCTTTCACAAACATTGAGGACTGAGAGTTTGGTATGTCGAGCCCTCTATCTTGGGGCTTGCCCTTATGAAGCTCGTTACTGCAAAGGAGAGACTAAACCTGCTTATAATTGTGCCTAAGATTCCCTCCCTGAGTACCTCTGTTGCTCAGATGTGGCCCTCTCTCTCTTTCTAGCTAAGCCAACTCAGCAGGTGATCTCACTGCCCTCCCCATTACATGTGACCTGACTCCCAGGGGTGTAAATCTCCCTGGCAACACAGGATATGGGGGGGTGTAAATCTCCCTGGCAACATGGGACTCCCAGGGATGAATCTGGACCGGGTATTGTGGGATTGAGAACATCTTCTTGACCAAAAGAGGGATGCGAAATGAAACAAAATAGTTTCACTGGCTGAGAGGTCACTCTGGTGGACATTCTTATGCACTATAGAGATAACACTTTTTAGGTTTTAATGTATTGGAATAGCTAGAAGTAAATACCTGAAACTATCAAACTCCAACCCAGTAGCCTTGACTCTTGAAGATGATTGTATAAAAATGTAGCTTACAATGGGTGACAGCGTAATTGTGAAAACCTTGTGGATCACACTCCCTTTATCCAGTGTATGAATGGATTAGTAGAAAAGTGGGGACAGAAACTAAATGAAAAATAGGGTGGGATGGGGGGATGATTTACGTGTTCTTTTTTACTTTTTTTTTTTTTTTTTTGGTCTTATTATTTCCAGTGTAAGGAAAATGTTCAAAAGTAGATTGGGGAGATGAGTGCATAACTATATGATGGTACTATGAACAGTTGATTGTACACCATGGATGATTGTATGGTATGTGATTATATCTCAACAAAACTGAATTTAATTAAAAAAAAGTTCAAGAGGGTCATGCACAAAAACCAGTGATAAACAAGAGGTGGGCTGAGTCTAACTAAACTGCATCCCAGCCACAATCCAACTCAATCCCTGAGGAAAGAGGAAGAATCTCTGATAGAAAAGGACATCATCTATAGTCTCTGTGGGTCTTTTACACAAAATGGTCAGCATACAATAAAAAATAAATCAGGAGACATTCAGAGAGGAAGAGGACATGACTCATAATTACTAAAAATATTGACAATAAAAGCAGACCCACAGATGATAAAAGTTTTAGAGTTAGCCAACAAGGGTTTAAGAATAATTATGATTAATATGTTTAAAAATAGATGAAATGATGTACAAAAGATGAAAAATGGAGAATTTTAATCAAGAATTTGGAATCTATGAAAACAAGTGAATGGACAATCTGGAACTAAAAAATGCAATGTCTGAAAGTGAGAACTTATTAGATGGCTTTAACAGCAGATGGGACAAAGCAGATGGGATTAGTGCACTTGAAGGGAGGTCAATGGAGAAATATCCAAACTGAAGCAAACAGAGAAAGAAGAATATAAAGAACAGAACAGAGCAAAAGAGACATGTGGGTTATGGCCAAATGGTCAATTTGGAGTCTCAGAAAAGAGGAAAGCAGAAGCAATATTTGAAGAGATAATATTTGGGACTTATCCAAAACTGATGAAAGATATCATCCTACAGATTCAAGAAGTTCCATGAACTCCAAGCAAGATAAACACAAAGAAATTCCACCTTGGTGTACCATAGTCCAATAACTAAAAATCAAAAGACAACCACGGAAATTTTAAATGGTCACAGAACATTATCTTCACATGAGCAATGATAAGATTATCATAAATCATAAAGATTTATGACTGACTTGTCAAGAGCAACTATGGAAGCCAAAAGACAATGGAATGACATATTTAAAATGCTTTAAAAAAATCCTCCCTCCATGAAGCTTTCAGACTAGTGGAGAGATAATAATAACTAAAGGCATACATATGTACATTTTTCAAGTGGTAATGAATGCCTTGAAGAAAAACAAGTTAGGGTAAGAGGGTAGAAAGTGATGAGGAGGGGGATTCTAGAAGATGGCGGTTAGGAGAGACAGGGCAAAAAAAATCTCCATGAAAAATACTAGATAAAAGACAGGAAGTGCTCCAGAACACCAGTTCCAGTGATGTATCAGCTGGACAAGGTCTGCTAAATCCACAGGGACCATGCACTTGATGAAACCAAGAGTCTTCATTCCAAAATGAGTGAGTGAGCCTGTTGGAGAACCAACAGCCATGCCGCAATCTGGGGAAACCATGGGTTGGCATTTAGAGTTGGATTAGTTTTAAAGCCCCAAAAGTGGCTGTGGATACAGCAGCAAGAACTGCATAGTGAAGCACGGTGGGAACCATGTCCCCCCAACCTGTGGGCACACCTCAATACCTGGCATGGAAGATAGCCTTTTGTGCACCCACTGCTAATTGTCTCAGATCTGGGAAGACAGAGGTCAGTGAAAAGGAGAAAATAACCATGCCCCATACAGCCATCTTCCTGGTGGGGTGGGAACACTCCTGCACAGCACTGCAGCCCAGAGCTGCCCCAAACAACCCAGCACAGTGGGAAGTGTTTCCAGCAACACGTGCACATGCCCCAATATTTGGCATGGACAATAGCCTTTTGTGCACCTGAAGCTAATTGTTCTGGAGCTAGGAAGGCAGAGGTGTGTGAAGAGGGAGAAATTAACATGCCCCATACAGCCAATATTTCAGCAGGCTGGGAACACACCTACACAGCCTTGCAGCCCAGAACTTCCATTGGGGGATGGCGCGCACTTGTGATGTAGCACAGTCTTCCCTCAGCAGAGATCCTAGGAGGGCACAGCTTGGAAGGGGGACCCACTCGGAAATCCCAGGGACCATACACCAATACCAGGGACTTGTGGGTCAGCAGCAGAGACAAACTGTGATGAGACTGAACTGAAGGTTTAGACCCTTGCAACAGCTTTAACTCTCCAGGAACACCTGGGTGGTTTGATTATTAAAGCTGCCCTGCCTCCCTAACCACTCAGACACATGCCCCACATTCAGGGTGGACAGCACCAACTGCACACACAAACTTGGTGCATGAGTTGGACCCCCACAAGATTCAGACCCCCACTCACCACAAAGACAAATTTGGGGAGAACTGGTTTGAGGGGAATAGGTGACTCGCAGATGCCACCTGCTGGTTAGTTAGAGAAAGTGTATGCCACCAAGTTGTAGATCTGACAAATTAGAGATAATTGTTCCAATAAGCTTATGTATCCTAAAAGAACCCTATCAAGTTAAGCAAATTCCAAGAGGCTAAAAACAACAGAAAATTTTAAAGCATATGAAGAAACCAGACGATATGGATAACCCAAACCCAAACACCCAAATCAAAAGATCAGAGGAGACACAGTACTTGGACCAATTAATCAACTAACTAGAGACAAACAATGAGAGCATGGCACAGTATATAAAGGACATGAAGAAGACCCCAGAAGAGCATAAAGAAGAAATTTCAAGAGTAAATTTAAAAATAGCTGATCTTATGGAAATAGAAGAAACTGTCAAACAAATTAAAAAGGTTCTGGATACCCACAGTCCTAGACTAGAGGAAGCTGAACAGCAAATCAGGAACCTCGAAGAGGACAGAATGGAAAGTGAAAGAACAAAAGAAAGAATGGGGGAAAAAATTGAAAAAATTGAAATAGACCTCAGGGATATGACAGATAATATAAAACATCCAAATATAAGAGTCATTGGTGTTCCAGAAGGGGAAGAGAAGGGTAAAAGTCTAGGAAGAGTATAGAAATAAAATTGGGGGGAAAACTTCCCAAACATTCTAAACAAATAAATACACAAAGCATAAATGCCCAGCAAACTCCAAATAGAATAAATCCAAATAAACCCACTCCAAGACACATTCTGAAGATTGTCAAATACTGAAGAGAAGGAGCAAGTTCTGAAAGCAGCAAGAGAAAAGCAATTCATCATTTACAAAGGAAACAGCATAAGACTAAGTAGTGACTACTCAGCAGCCACCATGGAGGTGAGAAGGCAGTGGCATGACGTATTTAAAATTCTGAAAGAGAAAAATTGCCAACCAAGAATTCTTTATCCAGCAAAGCTCTCCTTCAAATTTGAGGGAGAGCTTAAATTTTTCACAGAGAAACAAATGCTGAGAGAATTTGCTAACAAGAGACCTGCCCTATCTGAGATATTAAAGGGAGCCCTACTGACAGAGAAACAAAGAAAGGAGAGAGAGCTGGAGAAAGGTTCAGTACCAAAGAGACTCAGTATGGGTACATAAAAGGACATTAAGAGAGAGAGGGAAAAAGTATATCCGACAAGCATAAACCAAAGCATAGTATGGCTGATTCAAAAAATGCCTTCACAGTAATAATGTTGAATGTAAATGGAGTAAACTCCCCAATTAAAAGATATAGATTGGCAGAATGGATCAAAAAATATGAACCATCAATATGTTGCATACAAGAGACTCATGTTAGACACAGGGACACAAGAAATTGAAAGTGAAAGGATGGAAGAAAATATTTCATGCAAGCTACAACCAAAAGAAAGCAGGGATAGCAATATTAATCTCAGATAAAATAGACTTTAAATGCAAGGATGTTATGAGAGACAAAGAATGCCACTACATACTAATAAAAGGGGCAATTCAACAAGAAGAAATAACAATCATAAATGAGACAAACACTGGCAAAACTAAAGGAAGCAATTGATGCTTCCACAATAATTGTGGGAGACTTCAACACATCACTCTCTCCTATAGATAGATCAACCAGACAGAAGACCAATTAAGGAAACTAAAAACCTAAACAATCTGATAAATGAATTTGAATTAACAGACATATATAGAACATTACTTCTCAAATCACCAGGATACACATTTTTCTCTAGTGCTCATGGAACTTTCTCCAGAATAGATCATATGCTGGGACATAAAACAAGCCTCAATAAATTTTAAAAAATTGAAATTATTCAAAGCACATTCTCTGATCACAATGGAATACAATTAGAAGTCAATAACCATCAGAGACTTAGAAAATTCACAAATACCTGGAGGTTAAACAACACACTCCTAAACAATCAGTGGGTTAAATAAGAAATAGCAAGAGAAATTGCTAAATATATAGAGACAAATGAAAATGAGAACACAACATATCAAAACTATGGGATGCAGAAAAGGCAGTACTGGGGGGGAATTTATAGTGCTAAATGCATACATCAAAAAGGAAGAAAGAGCTAAAATCAAAGAACTAATGGAGCAACTGAAGAAGCTAGAAAATGAACAGCAAACTAATCCTAAACCAAGTATAAGAAAAGAAATAAAAAGGATTAAAGCAGAAATAAATGACATAGAGAACAAAAAAACAGTAGAATAAATAACACCAAAAGTTGGTTCTTTGAGAAGATCAACAAGATTGACAAGCCCCTAGCTAGACGACAAAATCAAAAAGAGAGAAGACCCAAATAAACAAAATAATGAATGAGAGAGGTGACATTACTGTGGATCCCAAAGAAATTTTAAAAATTACAAGAGGATACTATGAACAACTGTACGCCAACAAACTGGATAATGTAGTGGAAATGGACAATTTCCTGGAAATTGAACAACCTAGACTGACCAGAGAAGAAATAGAAGACCTCAACCAACCAATCACAAGCAGAATGATCCAATCAGTCATCAAAAAGCTTCCCACAAATAAATGCCCAGAGCCCGATGGCTTCACAGAGGAATTCTAACAAACTTTCCAAAAAGAACTGACACCAATCTTACTTAAACTCTTTCAGAACATTGAAGAAAATGGAACACTACCTAACTCATTTTATGAAGCTAACATCAATCTAATATCAAAACCAGGCAAAGATGCTACAAAAAAGGAAAACTACCGGCCAATCTCCCTCATGAATACAGATGCAAAAATTCTCAACAAAATACTTGCAAATTGAATCCAAAGACACATTAAAAAAATCATACACCGTGACCCAGTGGGGTTCATTCCAGGCATGCAAGGATGGTTCAACATAAGAAATCAATCAATGTATTACAACACATTAACAAATCAAAAGAGAAAAATCAAATGATCATCTCAATAGATGCTGAAAAAACATTCAACAAAATCCAACATCCCTTTTTGATAAAAACACCTCAAAAGGTAGGAATTGAAGGAAATTTCCTCAACATGATAAAGAGCATATATGAAAAACCCACAGCCAGCATAGTACTCAATGGTGAGAGACTGAAAGCCTTCCCTCTAAGATCAGGAACAAGACAAGGATGCCCACTGTCACCACTGTTATTCAACATTGTGCTGGAAGTGCTAGCCAAGGCAATCTGGCAAGACAAAGAAATAAAAATCATCCAAATTGGAAAGGCAAAAGTAAAACTGTCATTATTTGCAGATGATATGATCTTTTATCTGGAAAACCCTGAGAAATCGACGATACAGCTACTAGAGCTAATAAACAAATTTAACAAAATAGTGGGATACAAGATTAATGCACATAAGTCAGTAATGTTTCTATACACTAGAAATGAATGAAGTGAAGAGACACTCAAGAAAAAGATACCATGACACCATTTTCAATAGCAACTAAAAAAATCAAGTACCTAGGAGTAAACTTAAACCAAAGATGTAAAAGACCTATACAAAGAAAACTACATAACTCTACTAAAAGAAATAGAAAGGAACCTTTAAAGATGGAAAAATATACCATGTTCATGGATAGGAAGGCTAAATGTCATTAAGATGCCAATTCTACCCAAACTCACCTACAGATTCAATGCAATCCCTATCAAAATTCCAACAACCTACTTTGCAGACTTGGAAAAGCTAGTCATCAAATTTATTTGGAAATGGAAGATGCCTTGAATTGCTAAAAACACTCTAAAAAAAGCAAAACAAAGTGGGAGGACTTACACTCCCTGACTGTGAAGCTTATTATAAAGCCACAGTAGTCAAAATAGCATGGTAGTGGCACAAAGATAGACATATTGATCAATGGAATTGAAGTGAGAATTCGGAGATAGACCCCCAGATCTATGGCTGACTGATCTTTGATAAGGCCCCCAAAGCCACTGAATTGGGACATAACAGTCTTTTCAACAATTGGGGCTGGGAGAGTTGGCTATCCATATCCAAAAGAATGAAAGAGGACCCCTACCTCACACCCTACACAAAAATTAACTCAAAATGGATCAAAGACCTTAATATAAAAGATAGTACCATAAAACTCCTACAAGAAAATGTAGGGAAACATCTTCAAGACTTTGTATTAGGCAGTCACTTCCTAGATCTTACACCCAAAGCACAAGAAACAAAAGAAAACATAGATAAATGGGAACTCCTCAAACTTACAAGTTTCTGTACCTCAAAGGAATTTGTCAAAAAGGTGATTAGGCAGCCAACTCAATAGGAAAAAATTTTGGAAACCATGTATCTGACAAAAGACTGATATCTTGCATATATAAAGAAATCCTACAACTCAATGACAATAGTACAGACAGCCTAATTATAAAATGGGCAAAAGTTATGAAAAGACAGTTCTCTGAAGAGGAAATACAAATGGCCAAAAAATACATGAAAAAATGTTCAGCTTCAGTAGCTATCAGAGAGATGTAAATTAAGACCACAATGAGATACCATCTCACACCAATTAGAATGGCTGCCATTAAACAAACAGGAATCTACAAATGCTGGAGAGGTAGTGGAGAAATTGGAACTCTTATTCATTGTTGGTGGGACTGTATAATGGTTCAGTCACTCTGGAAGTCAGTCTGGCAGTTCCTTAGAAAACTAGATAGAGAGTTATCTTTTGATCCAGCAATCGCACTTCTCAGTATATAACCAGAAGATCTGAAAGCCATGACATGAACAGATATCTGTATCCCAGTGTTCATAAGAGCATTATTCACAATGGCCAAGAGATGGAAACAACCCAATGTCCTTCAACAGATGAGTGGATAAATATAATGTGGTATATACACACGATGGAATACTACGCGGCAGTAAGAAGGAACGATCTCGTGAAACATATGACAACATGGATGAACCTTGAAGACATAATGCTGAGCGAAATAAGCCAGGCACAAAAAGAGAAATATTATATGCTACCACTAATGTGAACATTGAAAAATGTAAAATAAATGGTTTATAACGTAGAATGTAGGGGACTTACCTTGAGGAGCTGGTGGAGAATGCAGGGGTATTGGGCTTCCCCACCTCGATAGTTGCTGATGTGCTCACAGACATAGGGGACTGGTGGTTTGATGGACTGAGCCCTCTACCACAGGACTTGCCCTTGGGAAGACTATTGCTGCAAAGGAGAGGCTAGGCCTCCCTATAATTGTGCCTAAGAGCCTCCTCCCGAATGCCTCTTTGTTGCTCAGATGTGGCCCTCTCTCTCTAGCTAAGCCAACTTAGGCAGGTGAAATCACTGCCCTCCCCCCTACGTGGGATCAGACATCCAGGGGAGTGGATCTCCCTGGCAACGTGGAATATGATTCCCAGAGAGGAATCTAGACCTGGCATTGTGGGATGGAGAACATCTTCTTGACCAAAAGGGGGACATGAAAGGAAATGAAATAAGCTTCAGTGGCAGAGAGATTCCAAAAGGAGCCGAGAGGTCACTCTGGTGGGCACTCTTATGCACAATATAGACAACCCTTTTTAGGTTCTAGTGAATTGGAGTAGCTAGCAGTAAATACCTGAAACTATCAAACTGCAACCCAGAACCCTTGAATCTTGAAGACAATTGTATAAAAATGTAGGGGTGACAATGTGATTGGGAAAGCCATATGGACCACACTCCCCTTTGTCTAGTTTATGGATGGATCAGTAGAAAAATGGGGGAAGGAAAAAAACAAACAAACAAACAAACAAAAAAAGGCACCCAGTGTTCTTTTTTACTTTAATTGCTCTTTTTCACTTTAATTTTTATTCTTGCTATTTTTGTGTGTGTGGTAATGAAGGTGTCAGGGTTTGACTTTGATGATGAATGCACAACTATGTAGTGGTACTGTGAACAATTGAATGTACACTTTGTTTTGTATGAATGCATGGTATGTGAATGTATCTCAATAAAATGAATAAACAAACAAACAAAAAAAGAATGTAGGGGACTTAGCAATAGAGAGCAACTAGTGAAGGGGGAACAATAGCCCAATAAGAACAAATAAGTTATTGTGGGTAAATTTAACATTCTGGGAATGCCCAGGAATGACTATGGTTTGTTAATTTTTGGTGGGTATAGTAGGAACAAGTTAACAGAAATGTTATCTTAGGTTATCTGTCTTTCTTATTCCTTTACTGGGTTATAGCCTGTATATTTTCTTGGGGTAGAGTAGGAACATTTTGGAAGTAAACTATCAAAACAAAAAAAAATGGGGAGGGGGCTTTTGTGGAGGGTGCATTTGGCAAGAGCCCCCCTGAGAGCACTGGATACATATTGAGGCAACTGGGCTTTGGGCTAATTGGACTTACATTTTACTGACCTTCAATCCAGTGCCCTTCCTGGGACCATGAATATATGTTCAGATATACCACACTGGGACCAGAGCTGAGAAAAACAAGGTCTTCTTTTCGTGATCGTCATTTCTTGACTGCCACAGCCTGGGAACGAGGATGGCTAGGGCAGTGTTTGGCCTGGAGGTCCCTGTTTCAGTTTGCTAAAGCTGCCAAAATGCAATATACCAGAAATGGACTGGCTTTTAATAATGATTTATTAGCTTACAAGTTTACAATTCTAAGGTCATGAAAATGTCCAAAATAAGGCATCAATAGGGCAAAACCTTCCCTGAAGACTAGTTACTGGTGAGCTTTGACTCCTCTGTCATCTGCAAGGCACAGGGCGATGTCTGCCAGTCCTTCTCTCCTGGGTTTCATTGTTTTCAGCTTCTGGCTTCAGTGGCCTCCTCTCAGCTTCTCTGTGGGTCTTCTCTTTAGCTTCTCTGGGCCTTTTCTCTGAATTTCATCTTTTAGCTTCTGAATGTTTTATCCTCTTATAAGGGACTCCAGTAAAAGGATTAAGACCCACCTGGGGCAGGCCTCAACTGAAATGGCCTAACCAAAAGGCCCACCCACAATAGGTCTAACTCACTGGAATGGACTGAAAGAACATGACCTTTTCTGGGGTACATATGGCTTCAATCTACCACAGCCTCCCTCCAGTGTTTTTGCTGGGATGCCAGCCCCCATCCCTTCTCTGCCAGGGATGAGGTCGCTCTTGTGGTCAAGGCAGATTCGGTTGCTGATAGTGTCCCTGGTGTGGAACGAGTCCTGCTCATAACATGCCCGGAGTCAAAGGGAATCTGCCCTCCCTCACCCCACCCAGGTAGTTCCACTTCTTTCTGCCAGTCTTGCAGGGCCAAGCCTCCTTCTTCCCTCTTGTTCTAAAGCCCTTCCTCTCATCCAACATGCCCTTCAGATCTCAGTTACAGAATCACTTCCTCCTGGAACCTTCCCTGGCACCCCACACCCAGGTCTGGTACAGCCTCCCTTTCTTTCAGAGCTGTTTTATTAATAACAGGATGAACTGATTAAGGTCTGTGTGCCAGTTTAAATGTATTATGTCCCCCAAAATGCCATGTTCTTTGATGCAGTCTTGTGGGGGCAGATGTATTAGTGTTCATTAGATTTGAATCCTTTGATTGAGTGTTTCCATGGAGATGTGATTCAATCAACTGTGAGTGAAACATTTGATTGGATAATTTCCATGGAGGTGTTACAGGGTGGCTGTTAATTGGATCACTGGAGTACTTTAAAAAGAGCCACACAGGCCCAGATGCCTGCTGCAGCCAAGAGGGACACTTTGAAGAACACGCAGTTGCTGAGAGAGGAGCTTCAGCTTACAGAGATATTTTAGAGACGGCCTTTGAAAGCAGACTTTTGCTCCAGAGAAGCTAAGAGAGGACAAATGCCCCAAGAGCAACTAAGAGTGACATTTTTGAGGAGCTGAAGCCTAGGGAGGAACGTCCTGGGAGAAAGCCATTTGAAACCAGAACCCTGGTTTCACACTAACCACATGCCTTCCCAGCTAACAGAGGTTTTCTGGACACCATTGGCCATCCTCCAGTGAAGGTACTTGATTGTTGATGTGTTACCTTGGAGACTTTATGACCTTAAGACTAACTGTGCAACCCAATAAACCCCGTTTATAAGAGCTGATCAATTTCTGGTGTTTTGCATTCCAGCAGCATTAGCAAACTACAACAATCTGTCTCCCGGACAGAGGGCAGGAACCAGACCTGGTATAGTTCACTGTGTATCCCTGTCACTTAGCATGGCACCTGGCATGAAGTGTATATTCAACAATGCTTTGATGAATGAATGAATGAATGAATGAATGAAGATACCTAGACCCATACCTCAGAAGAGGGAGTTGGGCAAAGGTGTCAGGGATTTCCTCTCCCACAGTTCCTGATACAGCAGCACTGATTAAAAGTCCCCACTTATGCAAAATTCCTCACCATTAAACGAATACTCTAGTCTTGTTGCTGGAGGTTGCAATGTGAGAAGAGCTTGGGGCTAGGGTGGGAGGAAATGTGTTTTCTAAAATTTTTTTTCTTGAAAATTAGTGATGCCAACCCCCAAATAACTGTTCCCATTTAATAATGATGATGATGATGGTAATATAATAGATAATATTTGTTGAGAGCTTACAATGTACCAAGTTCTGTCCTGGGCATGTTACATGCATTATTTTATCCCCTTTTAGAGATGGAAAAAGCACTGAGACTTAGAGAAAGCAGGTAGGTTTGCCCAAGGTCTCTCAGTGAGCAGGTGGAAGAAGCAAGACCCAGGCCCAGGACTGCCTGACCCCAAGCCTGCATTCCTTCTACCAGGTAAGGCTGCCTCAGCAGAGAGAAAAGGCCTCTCCACCCCGCTGCAGCACAGGGGGGGAGTATGTACCTAGGGGCTCAGATTTCACCTGCCTAAACAATCCTTTCTGAAGCTGATGACACCACCAACCCGACCCCACAAACATACCCCAAACCCACACGAGCCAGGGGATTAGGCTGCTCTCCTCCAGCCACTCTGATCAGGGGCAGCTCCAGTTCCTTTTCTGCTCAAAGCCAGTGCTTTAGGACATTTGCTTTGCAACCTGCCGAAGTGGAAGGCAGCAGCATCTTTGCCTGTTTCCCCCCAGACACCTGAGTCCTCCTACAAAGTCACAAGCATCCCCAAGGACCCCTGGGCCAGGCCTTTGCAGCTGGCAGGTGGATTTCCTTACACTCTTGGAAGGACAATGAGGGGCTGCCCCAGCCACTGTCTGCCTCTGGGACTTCCAGAGCAATATCCTCAGTAAAGTTCAGACTTGTGGTTTCCTCACTGGGAACATGGATGGGCAGCAGAAACATAAAGTGAGTGTCTAGCTGCTGAGATGGCCCTTACAAGCTAGCAGTGTTGATGACACATACACGACTATATTTAATACGAGGCTGCTTATACAGAGTGTGCAGATTTCAGAGGAAGAAGACAGCACACTTTGGGAAGATGGATCAAGGAAGACTTCTTGGAGGAAGCAGCACTTGAGCTTGATTTGACAGCAGAGAAAGGGAAAGGCCCTGCCCAGTTCAGCACTCCAGGTGGCCAGTGAACACCATGTGGCAAAATCCAGTCTTCCTCTCACTTGCCTCTCAGCAGCACTGGCCCCTGACAACCGCTCCCTGCTGCTGGAAACACTTCCTTCTCTGGGCCTCGAGAACCCACGCTTTGGTCTTCTCACCTGGTGGTCTCTCCTTAGTCTCCTTTGCTGGTTCCCCATCTCCTCCTAACATCGGAGCACCCCGGGGCTCAGTCCTTGCACCCCTTCCCGATCCATACTCAGTCCTTGGCGAAGCAGTCCATTCCCAAGGTGGGAGTGACCATCCCTATGGGGGCAACCCCCAAAAGGCTGTCTGCAGCCCAGGCCTGTCCTCTGAACTCAGACTCCTATTTCCAGCTGCCCGTTGGCATCTGTACTTGATGACTAAGAAGCCCCTCAGATTGCATGTATCCTCCTCATCTCAGCTTCCACATCCCCCAGGGTCTTCCTCAGCAGTAAACGGCATCTCCTCCGAAGGCTGCTCAGGATAAAAACCTTGGGGTCATCCTTGACCCCCTTCCTCTCACGCCCCACATTAAATCCTTTGGGAAATCCTATTGCCTCTATCTTCAAACTAGATCCAGATCCAACCACTCGTCCCACCTGCCCTGCTACTGCCCTAGCTTGGACTATTGTAATGGCTCCCCCACGGTCCCCCTGCTTCCATCCTTGCCCCCCAAATTCCATTCTCAACACAGCTGTCAGAGTGATTCTTTAAAAGAGTCTGCATCACTCCTCTGTTCAATGCCCTTCAATGACTCCCTGTTTCCCTTAGAATAAAATCCAGAGTCCATACAGGGACCTACATGATCTGCCCCCACCACAAATCCTCCCGGTTCCCTCTGTCTTCATCTCCCACTAACTGCCCACCCCTCACTCCACTCCAGCCCCTCCTCGCTGTTCCTCACTCCTGCAGGGCAGGCGCCTGCCCCAGGGCCTTTGCATTAGCTGTTCCCTCTCCTGGAACCCCCTTCCTCAAATAGACCCAGGGCTCACTCTCTCATCTCCTCCATGTCTCCTCAAATGTCTCCTGCTCAATGAGGCCCACCCCTGCCCACCCAATACTACATTGCCACCACATTCTCAACCTCCAATACCTCTCTGTTTTCTTTACTCCTATGACTTACCTTTTAATAATTTTCTTCAGTTGTCTGTCTCCCCTTGCTAGGTTCTAAACTCCAAGTGGGCAGGGATTTTTCTTTTTATTCACTGGTGTATCCTAAACTCCCATAACAGGGCCTGGCACCTAGTAGGTGTTCAATAAATATTTGATAAGGAGCATGGAGAAGGACATGTGCGGGTGACTGAGCTTGTACCTCGACTTACCAGGCCTGGGCCAGGGGACCTGATATCACCCCCTGGGGAGGGTAGTAGGTACGGGCGTTAGTGCCCTCTGCAGCCCCCCCGAGCCTGAGGAGCGAGGTCAAGGCAGCTCCCTTTTCCTCACCCAAAATGCCACTGGCAGGGGAGGCTTGCCGGAGGGAACCGCCTTTCTCCCAACCGCCCTTTCCTCACTTCCTTATCTTGCCCACACACTCCCTTGTGCCAAGGCCACTCCTGCCACCGCCAGCGCGCATGCACCGTGGCCAGAACAACCCCCGCCCGCTGCAACGGCTCCTGCGTCCTCTCAGAACCAATCCTAGCCCCTCTCCCTTCAGTATTGCCATTTAAGGCTACTTCACCTCTTTTCCAGCCCTACCCTTCTTACCAGCCTATATAACCTGTAATCACCCCTGAATAAATCTTTTTGGCGCATACTCCTACTGGATGAAGAGTGTCTTGTCCTTATCGCCGCCCTCCACACCTTGCACGCCTCCCGCCGAGGACCCGGCCAAGTCCTCCGCCTCGCCCTCGGCTCCGGGAAAGAGCCCCCGCCGCCGGTACCCTTTAAGCAGCCCCGAGAGCTGAGGGCTCCGCTACCGGCCGCCACTCCCCCCAGAAGCAGTAACCGCGACCGCAACTGGTGCCCCGTGTGAGGAAACGTCTCCACACAACAGTTCGGCAGGTCGCCCGCTCGCCCGGACGCCTCTCCAGCTTCCCGTTTCCTCGCCTGCAAGGTAAGGGCCGCCTCTCCTTCGCCGCTTCCGGAGCCGTGGGAGGTTCACTGCTCCGAAGCCGCTCCTCCCTTCCCCCACGCTCTCTTCGTCCGGTGGGAGTGTGCGCCAAGGAGAGCTCTCTTCGTCCTCTTGTATGCGCACTTCTATGACCCCCGTTCCTCCTAACGCTCTCCCTCTTCCCCTCCATTACTTTGCTGTGGTTCTTTGTATCTTTGTTTCCTCATTTGGCGCCGTGTGCCTCTTTGCAACCGCCCCCCCCGACTGCTCCCGTTGCCAAAGGGCACTGCTTTCCGCTCTCGCCGTCTCCTTCGGCCTCAAGGCCACGGTTTATCTCATTCTCTCTGCTCGGTAAACAACCCCCCCCTCCTCCCCCCTCAGCTATGGGTAATCGTCTATCTACGTGCCAGGCACCTCAAGTTCGTGCTCTAGCGGGTCTCCTAGACACACATCGCTGTAAAGTGTCTGTCCGGCAGCTGCAGGTATACTGGGACCTCCTGCTGCCCTTTAACCCATGGCTCACCACTTGCCATCTTTGGGACCCTGTTACTTATGATCGTCTTATTGATCGAGTCACTAACGCCATGGAACATGAGAGCAAGCGCTTCCCTCCCGGCTTGCTCCCCACCTTGATAACCATCCGCTCCTGCCTTCAAGGCTCCCTCCCCCCTGATCGAGGCCCCGTTAAATCCAAGGAGGCCCTATCAACCCAGCCAACAGATTCAGATAGCGATACTAATTCAAATCATGACTCGGACACGGAGTCCTTAGTCGAGCAGATTAACAACGCGCTCGAGGTGACTCCCAAAAAGCAAAATAACACTGCGCCACGCCAAGATGGCGAACTTCCTCCTTCTTTTTCCATCGAGGGGAGGAAATGCTCCGGCGATGACATCAGCCCTAAGCTGGGCCGGAAACCGCATACGCTTTACCCCGCCCTTCCACAGGGCGGAGCTAGTCCGTCATCTTGTGCCTTGAACCCCGCCCTTTCACAGGGCGGGGCTGATCCACCATCTTGTGTCTTAGCCACGCCCACCGCGCCGCCATCTTGCGACGCTTGGGGCCTCCCACTCCCGCCTCCCCCTTCGGCGAGCTCCCCCTCGGAGCCGCTACCGGCAGCTGCCGCCGCTCCTTCCACCCTGCCAACTAACAACCCCTGGCTGCCTTCTACACCTCAAGGCAACCCTTGGGGCAACGCTCCCCCTACCCCCACTCCCGCGCCAAGCCCTCTGCAAGCGCGTCCTCCTTTCTCTCGTGCTTTTCGCTGCTTTCCTCTTAACCTTGCCCCCACCCCACAGAAACCGTATGACTGGTATCCCATTGACTCAGATACTATCAAGCAGCTTCGCAGGGCCGTCAAGGAGGACGGGTTAGGTAGCCCATACGCTTCCCAAATACTGCAGGATCTCGGCATGGACTTTTGCATCCCCCAAGACTGGGCCTCGCTTGCCCGTTCCATTCTTAACCCCGGCCAGTTTGTTGACTGGCGTGCTCACTTCCAGGCGGAAGCAGCTAAGCAAAGTGAGCAAGACACAGCCATTGGAGTCTATCATCCCCCCGAAGCCTATATGGGCACTGGAGCGTTTCTAAATGCGACTGCTTATATTAATGTCCCTGCCACCTTCTGGACTATCCTCAGAGGCATCGCCTTACGCGCGTTTGCCAACTGCTCTGCCTGTCGGCCTAATAAATTCACCAAGCTCTTCCAGGAGCCGAGTAAGCCTTTCGCCACCTTTGTCTCCAGAGTCAAAGAAACCTGCGCTCAAAAGGTAAGTAATCCCCAGGCCCAATATTACATGTGCCCATCCTCAAATCCTGGAAAATCGTACTGTAATTCCCCCAACGAGTACTACTGTGCATACTGGGGGTGTGAAACACTAACCACTAATTGGAAGCCTCCTGTTCCTAATCATTACCTTACCCTAAAGTGGGCCCCTACAGGGTGCAAACTCCCTACTGTTAACTGGCTCGGCCAAGAAAGTAAGGGATCCTGCACACATCTTAATCTTACAGTGCAGCTCCCCACTGATCCCTCCTGGTTACTCGGTCAAATTTGAGGCTTCAGAATCTATGAGAAAAGAACCGACCGAGGATCACTTATTCTTATAAAAAAGGAGGCTGTAAACCAATCATGCCAAAATACTGCTTTAAAAACACCCTCTGGCATAGGTCCCAATAAAGTCATTAACCCCCTTTTTCCACAGCTCTCCAGCCGCACCTCAGCTCCAACCAGCCGCACCTCAGCTACAAACAACGCATCGCCAACCCCACCACCCCAGCTTCCTCTGCCCCCTTCTCGTTATTCCTCTCCCCTCCTCAGCCTCATCCAAGCCGCCTTTACCTCAGTAAACTCCTCCAACCCCAATTTTACCTCATCCTGCTGGCTCTGCCTCTCCACCTCTTCCTCACTATACGAGCCTGTTGCCTCCAACCTCTCCTTTTCAGAAAGCACAGAAAACAGCCCCTTGGAATGCAATTGGAATACCTCTGCCATCCCCCTAACCTTTCATTCAGTCTCCTATACGGGAAAGTGCGTCCGCCCTCGCTCCAGTAACTCTCCCAACCTCACTGCCTGTGCCAGCTACTCATCTCCCAGCAGCTCTGCCAAATTTCTCATTCCTCATAACTCCTCCCAATGGCTCTGCTCCTCTACAGGACTTACCCCCTGTCTCAGCACGAATATCATCAGTGAATATAAAGAAACTTGCCTCCTAATTGTCCTTATCCCTAGGGTCTTATACCACAGCGAAGAAGACTTCTTCCTCCGTCTGGAAAGAACTGCAGCTCCTGCCCTTCTGCAAAAGCGAGAGCCCATCACTGCCCTCACAATTGCCTCCCTCCTAGGTCTTGCCGGCACTGGCACCGGAATCGCTGCACTAGCCAGTCAAGGCTCCGCCCTAACTCACCTCAGGGCGGCTGTTGACGAGGACATTCATCACTTACAAAACGCTATTTACCATCTAAAAAATTCTGTCAGTTCCCTCTCTGAGGTAGTGCTCCAAAACCGCCGAGGTCTTGACCTTCTCCTCCTCAAAGAAGGAGGCCTCTGCGCCGCCCTAGGAGAAGAGTGCTGTGTATATGCCAATTCCACAGGTCTCGTCGAGGACAGCCTGAAAAGAGTCCGAGAGGGACTAGAAAAGCGTAAAAGAGATCGTGAAGCCACCAGTTATTGGTCCAGTTTTTTCACTCCCATCCTCCCATACATCCTTCCTTTTCTTGGCCCCTTATTAATGATTATTCTAGCTCTCACCTTAGGACCCTACATTATCCGCAAAATTGTCCAGCTTGTAAGGAAACAAACGGATGCCATTTTTTCCTCGTTCGTGCAAATCCAGTATCAGCGACTCGCCACCTCTGACGCCCCCCACTCCAAGATGACAGCCAACCCTCCGCGACCTCAACGCCACCGGTCGACTCACCAACCGCGAGGCCCTTCTCAATCACCTGAACATCGCTCTCACCTCGAGTTCCAGCTTCTCTGAACCCCTGAACTTTAAACCCCTCACCTTCACCCAGCCCGCTGCAGCGAAGCCATTGTCAAGCACCCGGGCACCACACCAACACTGAGCTCCAGCCTCGCTGAGCCACCGTCAACCCCTTTTTCCCTTCCCTAACCTCCCCCTTCCCTCACCCTTAGCGGGCCTCTCTGGTAAAGCCTCTTCCTCTAATTAGAAAAGAAAGGGGAATTGCGGGTGACTGAGCTTGTACCTCGACTTACCAGGCCTGGGCCAGGGGACCTGATATCACCCCCTGGGGAGGGTAGTAGGTACGGGCGTTAGTGCCCTCTGCAGCCCCCCCGAGCCTGAGGAGCGAGGTCAAGGCAGCTCCCTTTTCCTCACCCAAAATGCCACTGGCAGGGGAGGCTTGCCGGAGGGAACCGCCTTTCTCCCAACCGCCCTTTCCTCACTTCCTTATCTTGCCCACACACTCCCTTGTGCCAAGGCCACTCCTGCCACCGCCAGCGCGCATGCACCATGGCCAGAACAACCCCCGCCCGCTGCAACGGCTCCTGCGTCCTCTCAGAACCAATCCTAGCCCCTCTCCCTTCAGTATTGCCATTTAAGGCTACTTCACCTCTTTTCCAGCCCTACCCTTCTTACCAGCCTATATAACCTGTAATCACCCCTGAATAAATCTTTTTGGCGCATACTCCTACTGGATGAAGAGTGTCTTGTCCTTATCGCCGCCCTCCACACCTTGCACGCCTCCCGCCGAGGACCTGGCCAAGTCCTCCGCCTCGCCCTCGCCTCCGGGAAAGAGCCCCCGCCGCCGGTACCCTTTAAGCAGCCCCGAGAGCTGAGGGCTCCGCTACCGGCCGCCACTCCCCCCAGAAGCAGTAACCGCGACCGCAGACATGGAGGCCGAGAGGCAGGAAACGTGCTCAAGGAGAGGTGAGCAGTCCACTTCCCAGGCAGACGTGCATTACCTCAGTCCTGGCATCTGAGTTTAACTCCTTCACCTCGTTAGTCCGCTGTAAAAGTCACCGGAAGAAGTTAACTCCTTGCCCCCACTTCTCCCATATGATATCGAGTGAAAAGGGCCTTGATGTTCCCTGTTTCAGGGGGACCTGGGTCTGGTTGAAACCCCCAGGGAAGACAGTTCCCTCCAGATGTGGGCTCCTTAGCCTTGGAGCTGCCATTCATTCATTCAACACATGTGCTCTGGGCACCCCTTGTGTGCCAAGCCCTGAGCTGAGCAATGAGGGCACAAGGATGAAAACAAAACTGTGAGGCCTGTCTTTTGTGAGGTTACGGTCTAGTGGGGGTGAGAGGTGTGTGCAACAGAATCTTTACTGGAAAATGCTAAAGCTCTATCTTTACTTTTCAGTGGCTGCTCTAGGGGTTATAATATACACTTTTAACTTAACACAATCAATGTTCAAATAATATACCATCATTTGATATGGAAGTATCTTACAACAGCATACTTAATTTATACCCCCATACATCATGCTATTATTGGCTTTTACTTTTATGTATGTTATATATCTGTGATACATTCTTACTACTCTTTCCTTAAACAGTCAAATATTACAAGAAAAAGTTTTAATGAGGAAAAAGTATTTGATATATACCCACATTTTTACCTTTACTGGCACTCCTTATTACTTTGTTCAGATGGGAATTTCTATCTGAAATTATTTTCCATTCAGTCTGAAGAACATCCCTTAAATTTCTTGCAATGCAGGTCTGATGGTAACAAATTCTCTTAACACTGGTGTATGTTAAAATGTCTTTCATCTTCATTTTTTAACGCTATTTCCCATGGATATAGAGTTCTCGGTTGACAGGTTTTTTTTTTTTCTTTCAGCACTTTAGAGATATTATTCCTTTATCTTCTGGTATCCATCATTTCTGGTGTGAGTTTTGAAAATCTTACCTTTTTATCTCTGTGTATAACATGTCTTCAAATATTTTTCCTACCCTACCCTCTCTTAAGGGATGCCAACCACACATTCATATGCTGCTTTATATTGCTCCACAGATCACAGAGCCTTTGTTCATTTATTTTTCAGCTTTTTTTTCCTCTCAGTTCTTCAGTGTGGGATATTTTTCTAATGCCCTGCCTTCAAGTTCAATGATCTTTTTATTTTTAAGTGTATAATCACATCCTGTGAAGTTTTCATTTCAGAGATAGAGTATTTTGAAGTTCCAGCAATTGTGTTTGGTTCTTTTTTTTATACTTTCCATTTACCTATTAATTATGTTCATGTTTTCTTTTAAATAACAAGTATATTTATAGTAACATTTAAAGTCCTTTTCTGCTGATTTTTTCATTGCTATCTTTTCTGGGCCTGTTTCTATTGAATGCTTTTCCTGGTAATGGGTCATATTTTTCTCTTTTTTTTTTTTTTTTTCCTTGTATATCTAGTCATTTTTTATTGGATTCTGGACATTGTGAATATACTACTGTTGATATCTGGATTTTTTGTCTTCCTTTAAAGATTGTTGAGTTTTGTTCTGGAAGGCAGTTATCTGTGGATCAGTTTTAGTCTTCTGAGACTTGTTTTAAAGTTTGTTCTGGTGGGTCTGGAATAGCCTTTACTTTGGGGCTAGTTTAACCCAGTCCTAAAATGTAGCTTTCTGAGGTCTCTACTGAATCACCCAGGTCTCCATCACGATTGGTCAAGTCTTGAATGGCTTCCAGCCCTGGGTAAGTTCTGGAAACTGTTCATCTTACAGCTCCCTGCCCGTTGTTTTTTTGTCCAGCCTTGTTTCAACTTATGCTTGTACAGCTTAGTATTCAGCCAAAAACTCAGGGAGAACTCTGGAGCTTTCTCTGCATAGCTTTCTCCTTCCCAGTACTCTACCCCACAAGTTCCAGCCACTTCAGCCTTTCTAACTTCAACTCTGTTTCCTCAAATCAAAGAGATTGCTGGGCTCTCCTGGTTATCCCTCCTTTGCCAGCGTCTGGTAAATGCTTCCGGGAAGAAAGAGTGATCACAGGACTTACGGATTTTGTTTTCCTTCTTTCAGGAGTTACAATACTGTGCTGCTGATTGCCCAATGTCTGAAAACAGTTCCTTTATTTATTTGTGTCCAGTATTTTTGTTGTTCATGATGGGAAGGTTATTCCAGTAACAGTTTTCCAGTGTGGCCAGAAGATGTAGCAAAGTGGAAGAAATGAGAGTTAACCTTCCGCCCCCATTCCAAGAAGGCAGCCAGTCCTCTGTGTTTTCTTGCTCCCAAGGGTTGTCAATAAGTATCAAAGCAAAGGAAGAAAAATAAGCCCAGAAGTTAATAAAGAAAGACTTTACTAGGGGAATTATTGCAATAGGGAGATACTCAAAGCCTGAACCAGAGACATCTCAGGGAAGCGGTGGAAAGAGATCATGTGCCAAGATGAAGAGGGTGCTAAAAACTGCTAGGGCTCTTGAAATGTGCAACAACATGAAAGTTGAGGCAGGAAATATTGATTTGTGTTCATGCATGTGGAGTAGGGGTCTGGGCCTGAGATGGTGCAGACAAGTTACAGTGCAGGAAGCTCATGTCAAGTTCAGGGCCTCGCTGTCCCACACAAACAAACCTAGTTATGTCAAGCCCAACATTTCATCAGCCTTTTCATGACTATTGAATGGCAGTGTCATTTGTACACCTTAATATCATAGACATGGCACACTGCCATGCTGATCAACAAATGATTGTAAACACAGAGAGTAAAAATGAAGTCCTGATAACATGAATGAACCTTGAGGACATTTTGTAGAGTGAAATAAGCCAGACACAAAGGGACACATATTGTATGATCTCACTAATACGAACTAATTGCAATGAGTAAACTCACAGAGTTAACATCTAAAATATGGATTACCAGGAGATAGAATGAGGGTAGAGAATGGGGAGCAGATGCTTAATGTGTGCAGAATTTTTAACTAGGTTGAATTTAAATGTTTGGAAATGGATAGAGGTGATGGCAGCACATTGTTGTGAGTGTAATTAACAGAAGTGAATTCTGTGTGTGATTGTGGTTGAACAGGGAAGTTATGTTACTAGAAGGAAAGCTAGAGGTTAAAATACGGGACTGTCTGTTTTAGTTTGCTAATGCTGCTGGAATGCAAAACACTAGAGATGAATTAGGCTTTTATAAAAGGGGGTTTATTTGGTTACACAGTTATAGTCTTAAGGCCATAAAGTGTCCAAGGTAACACATCAGCAATCGGGTACCTTCACTGGAGGATGGCCAATAGTGTCCGGAAAACCTCTGTTAGCTGGGAAGGCACGTAGCTGGCGTCTGCTCCAAAGTTCTGGTTTCAAAATGGCTTTCTCCCAGGATGTTCCTCTCTGGGCTGCAGTTCCTCAAAAATGTCACTCTTAGTTGCTCTTGGGGTATCTGTCCTCTCTTAGCTTCTCCAGAGCAAGAGTCTGCTTTCAACAGCCATCTTCAAAATGTCCCTCATCTGCAGCTCCTGTGCTTTTTTCTTAGTGTCCCTCTTGGCTGTAGCAGCTTGCTCCTTCTGTCTGAGCTTATATAGTGCTCCACTAATTTAATTCAGACACACCCAATGGGCGGGCCAACACCTCCATGGAAATTATCCAATCAGAGTTATCACCCACAGTTGGGTGGGGCGCATCTCCATGGAAACACTCAAAGAATTACAATCTAATTAACACTGATAGGTCTGCCCACACAAGATTACATCAAAGATAATGGTGTTTGGCGGGACATGAAACATTCAAACTGGCACACTGTCTAACACAGTGAACCCTGTGGTTGATGATGACTGTGATTAGTAGTACAAAGATAAATAAGTTCTTTCATGAACTAGAACAAATATATGTCACCATTACAAGATGTTAATAATAGGGCAGTAAATGGGGGGAAATGCACCTAATCTAAATTGTAGACTATAGTTAACAGTAATATTTTAATATTCTTTCATCAATAGTCACAAACATACCACACCAATGTTAAGGGTCAAAAATGGAGGGTGGGGATGGGGTAAAGAAGTGTGGCTTTGTTCTGTTTTTTTTTTTTCTGAAAATGTTCTAAAATTGATTGTAGTGATGAATGCACAACTCTGATTATACTGTGAACCACTGATTGTGTACTTTGCATGGATTGTATTGTGTGAGAATATGTGTCAATAAAACTGCTTTTAAAATATTTTTAAAAATTATATGAAATCCAAATTTCAGTATCCACAAATAAATAAAGTTTTACTGGCACACAGTCCTGCTCGCTCATTTATTTCTTGTCTAAGGCTGCTTGGAGCAACGACGGTGGAGCCGAGTTGTGACAGAGACCATATAACCCGCAAAGCCTAAAATACTTAGCATCTGGCCTTTTGCAGAGAAAGTTTGCCGATCCCTAGTCTAGAAGGCTGTGATCTGTATGGGGCAGCCTGCACCAACGGGCCAGCTTTGAGGAAATCCAACAGGTGAAAATCCAAATTGGCAAAAGCCAACTTTGAAGGTGGCTTCTCCAAAGTGCAGTCACTACAGCTGTGCTGGTTTGAGTGTATTGTGTCCCCCAAATGCCATTATCTTTGTGGTCTTGAGTGGGGCAAACATTTTTGGTGCTGGTTGGATTTGCTTGGAATGTGCCAAGCATCACAATCAGCTGTGGGAGATGATTCTGATGAGATGTTCCCATGGAGGCGTGGCCCTGCCCATTCAGGGTGGGCCCTGATCGGTGGAGCCATATAGATGAGCTGACTCAGAGAGAGGAACGGAGTGCAGCTGGGAGTGATGTTTTGAAGAGGAGCAAGCTTGCTAGAGAGGAATGTCCTGGGAGAAAGCCATTTTGAGGCCAGAGCTTTGGAGCAGACGCCAGCTGCCTTCCCAGCTAACAGAGGTTTTCCGGACGCCACTGGCCATCCTCTGGTGAAGGTACCCGATTGCTGAGGTGTTACCTTGGACGCTTTGTGGCCTTAAGACTGTAACTGTGTAGCGAAATAAACCCCCGTTTTATAAAAGCCAATCCATCTCTGGTGTTTTGCATTCTGCAGCATTAGCAAACTAGGACAACAGCCAATCTTTAAGATGTTTCATGCAGTTCAACCCCAGCACGAGTGGCCCAAAACAGGTCCCTGGAGTTAAGTGGGCACAACTCTAGAGCCCTGACATGTTCACTGAAGATTTGGAGTTTGCACCACCTGCAGTAGGTGCGCTGAAGGGGGGCCACTGAAAACATGAGCCAGGGACTGAAAACACCTGACCTGAGTAGAATGGGTAGCTTTAAAGATTTTAGCCTGTTGCTAATGATTATTGATCAGTGCTGATGATCACTTCTGAGTCATAAACCATCAGAACGTCAGCTACGGCAAAGGCCAGGGAACTCACACAGCCCAACTTGCTTATGACGCAGTTGGCACAATTGAGGTCCAGGGACAGAAAGCCATTTACCTGAGGTTGCACAGCACGAGAGCGGCAGACCCAGGACGAAAAGCCAGGTCTTCTGAGTCCCAGCCCTGTGCTCTCTCCATGACTCCGGACCATGCCATGCCCCTGGACCCCTCCATCACAAGGCCCTCCCTTACATGTTCAGTGGATATCTCAAATCACTTTGGGTTCCTGAAAAGATAAGACTCTTTCCATTTCTCTAAACCAGTTTTATTGCTAATTCCATTTGGCTTCTTCCCTAACATCTTTCTAAATTAGTGAGATTATCTTTCAATTCACACATGTCCATGATTCTGACTAAAGAAACATGTAACATGGAGAGAGTAGCCCTCACCTAAGGAAATACCCCACCAAAGTCAGTATTTATTGAGCAGCTACTATGTGCTGAGCACTGTGCTAAGCACTGGGGAGCCAGTGGGAGGTGAGCGAGACATGCGCTGGTCCTCCCTGGGCTGCCATTGTACTGGGGAGGTGGGAGTGGGTGGAGAAAGTACAGGGCTCCGGGGACACATGCTGGGAATGGGGGTGTCACCTACTCTTGGAAGTTAGCCAAGCCTCCCTGAAGAAGGCATGTTTTCATCTGAGACCTCTGGGACGAGCACTTTTATCCAGAGGAGAGACGGTATTAAGGAGAAAAAATGAGCTCCCAAGAGGACAGCATTTTCCAGACCCAAAGGATGAGAGAGTCCAGGTGTGAGTGGGGCCCAGAGAGGGAAAGCGGGCACAACCAGAGGCTGGAGGGTTGGGGTGGGGTAGGGGGTGAGGGACACAACGTGGGGTGAGTTAGACAGTAGGGGTCATGGTGACGGGGATGGAAAGAGGTGGGACATTTGGAGTCAGGTACCTATAGGATCTGGTAATTGGTTGGCATCTTAGTTTCCCAGCACTGCCGAAACAAAGGACCACACACTGGCGACTTAAAGCAACAGAAATCTATCGTCTCACAATTCCAGAAGCGACTAGTCCAAATCAAGATGGGGCCGTGCTTCCTCTGCAGTCAGCAGGGTTCTCGTGGGGGCTTGCCAACATCCACGGCACTCTTTGGCTTGTGACATAATTCAGTCTTGGCCCCCACCACATAGCTGTCTTCTCTCTCTCTCTCTCTTTCCACCTGTGCCCAAATTTACTCTCCTTAAAAGGACCCCAGGGCCAGTGTGGCCAACCTGAGGTGCAGCCCGAGGCACCCTCTCTGCCACCCTCGGGAGCAGGCCGGGGGGCGGTGTTGTCACCCTGATTTGTAGATGAGAAAAGCAAGGCTCTGAGAAGAACTGGGCTGGTTCAAGGTCACGGGAAGGATCAAATCTATTCGTGGCCAAAGACCATGCAATCCAAGGAATGCGATGACCCCAGCGGTCCATAGGAGGAGCACGGATTGATACTGTGGAGACATCGACTCGAACTGCCCAAGCCCTGGGGGGATGGCCGGTGGCCCCTGTGGGGAACAGTTCAAGAGGATGTCACGGGGTCAGACTGTGCAGACCAGTTCCGGGCCGTGCAGGATGCCTGCGGGAATGCAAGGACCTCTATCCCCAGGAGGACGAGGAGGAAGCCAGCAGGTTTAGAGGGAGCAGCTCCCACAGGGGCCACCACAACCAAAATGAGAAGGGGCAGTCGAGCTAATGAAGGCCATCAGGCAGTGGGCTCAAGTTCTCCCATTTCAGATTGAAATGGACCTTTTGCAAAATGCTTTTCAGTTGCTCGCCAAGAAAGCGTCTTTCCTTCTGTAGTTCCATGCACTATAACGTACAAAATAATTTATTTTCGTGATCGAGCTCTTGGCCCCGGAAAAAAACCTGGCAAAGATGGGGTTTTTTGCATGTGTCTCCCCTGTATACCTATCAGCAAAATGTAGTTGCCCCTTTTGAATTCTCTTTTCTCAGATTGACCTGAATTCTGCCACTTTGAAATAACATGCTGAATATTCGCAGCAACCAAAAATCATTACACAGGAGTGTTTCTTGTGCATGACCCATTATATCCTTTTTAGTACATTTAGAGGAAAAAAAAACATCTTCCTTTAAGAATGCCAGAGTGGGGCCATTCCTAATAGAAGAGGCAAGATTATCAGATATTTATTTCTCCAAACCCATCTTGACCTTTTGTATATGGGGAGGTACTATGAGGTTATATACTCCATTCCCGATACATTTTGGTTTCTTTTTTTGCATTGAACTCCAGGTTTTCTACATTTGGAGGGCAGAGATTTTGACCCCTGATTCACAGTCTGTGTCTAAGTGAAGGGAAAGGCTGGTTATCCCCATTCCTTCTCACTCTGTAAGCCCTGGTGGGGGGTCCTGGGTTAGCACGGGTTCTGCCTCAGCCAGTTCAGACACAGTGCTCTTGAGGGGGGACCTACTGTTACCAGAATCACAGCCAAGAGAGAAAATGGTGTGAATTGAGAACTCAACTAAAAGGGAAAAGATTTCTACCTGGGGGAAAAGAAAAAAGGACCCTAGTCATGTTGGGTTGGTGTCCATTCTAATCCAGTTTGACCTCATCTTTTTTTTTTTAACTTTATTTATCGAAAAATTAAAACAAACAAACAAACAAAAAACACATTTCAAACAAAACAAAGCAAAGGATTAAGACAAACAAATAACCTAAAATAACTACTTTGCTTCCAACATGTTCCTAACCATACCCCCAAAAAATCAACAAACCATAATCAAAGGTATAAGAAAAATCAAATAACCTAAAATAACTACATGGAAGCTAATTTTTTTAATGCAATAGCTTTTTTTTTTTTTTACTTTATCAAAAAATTCAAACAAAATAAAACAAAGGATTAAGAATAACAAATAACCTAAAATAACTGTATTGCTTCCAGCATGTCTCTACTGTACCCTAAGAAAATTAACAAACCCTAACAAAACAAAGGAGTAAGAAAAATAAATAACCTAAAATAACTACATTGCTTTCAACATGTTCTACCATACCCAAGAAAGTTTGCAAACCATAATCATTCCTGAGCACTCCCATAACATTGAGATTACCCCCAATAGCTTACCTGTACTTATTAGATTATCGTTCCCCCTTCACTAGTTGCTATCTATCTCTAGGTCCCCTCCATTCTACAATATAAAATATTTATTTCACATTTTTCACAGAGTTCATATTAGTGGTAGCATACAATCTCTCTCTTTTTTTGTGTCTGGTTTATTTCACTCAGCATTATGTCTTCAAGGGTCTTCCATGTTTTGACCTCATTTTAACAACATCCTCAAAGATCCTATTTCCAAATCAGATCCCATTCACAGGACTGTATCTTTTTGGGAGACACAATCCAATCCATAACAGTTGGATTGGGAGGAGAAGGAGGTGAAGGGTATTCCCGGATGTCCATTTGGGACCACGAGTTGGATGAGGGCTTTAGGGCAGTAACCTGATGGTAGCATGTAGTGCATGTGTGATGCTTCTCATTTCTAATCTTCGAGCCCATGGCCACCCTGAGGTAGGACCTGAGCAACGCTGACCAGGGCAATGGTGCTGACCTGGAATGCAGGAGATGGGGGGGCTCCAAAGGACACTGGCGGGCAGCAGCTGGCACAGCCTTTCCCAAAGATGCAGAGTTAAACTCCAGGGTCTCTAGGAGATCCACAAACAATTGAACCCGCTTCCTTGGATGACCCACCTGTGGCCCAAGGGTGGAAAACCCGCCTGGCCCCTTTGCTAAGCAACATGCCACCTAAGGAAGGAACAAAGTTGGCTCTCCCCAAACGCCTGTTGTCTCCTCTATGTTGCGTATAAATCCTATCTTTGTCTTTGCTACATGAAAATCCATACAGTGTTGGTTTCTCTTGTATATAAGTAAACGTGCTGCTTATGACCTGTGTCTTTGATTTATTCTTTGACAGTGAGCACCACCATTATCTCCATTTTACAGATGAGGAAACTGAGGCTGGGGTTCGTCCAAGGAGCCAGGCAGGGTTCCAGTGCTGGCTTTCTGTCTCCAATCCCCTCCTCTCCATCCTTTCCCCAGGACAGCTCACAGCCTGAGGAGGCTGAACCTCCAGACCCCAGCCTGCTGCAGAAGGTATTTCCAAGCAAGAATCAGACTTGAACACAACTGGAGTTTCTGATATGATGGTGCTTTCCAGGGCCATATACACTCCTTTGTCCCCAGAGGTGCTGGGGAGAACTGTCAGGACCACCTCAGTGGGAGGGAATGTGGAATGTGGGGGGAAAAGGCTCCCCCTGGGGACACATATAAAACTGCCGGATTTGCTTTAGGGAAACATGGCTGGGCCTAAATATCCTGACTGCATCCCGGGTCCACCCTCAAGCAGAGGCGCATTCCCAGGAAAGTACCGCCATCTGCTGGATGTCCCCTGGTATGACGCTCTCTATCATAGAACAAAAACATTCAGAAAACAGTGTCTCAAAAACACCTAAGATGCTAGCATGAGTCTGGTTCACTTCAAGGGATGTTTTACTGTTTGGAATCAAACTTGAGACTATGCAAGTGTTTGCTCCACTGAGCATTTAAAACCAAATTAAAATAAGTGCTTTTTAATGATTTAATAAATATTTATTGAGCACTAATAAAATAAGACAGACATGGTCTTTGCCCTATCGTACGTTGCATTCTGGTAAGGGAGGCTGTACATCATACGTACAGACAGACGTATAATCTACCTATGCATACATGTACATATATCCATGCACCATGTGTGTATGCACATACATCTGTACACAGTATGTGCATACAAAGGTGCATAGGCAAGCTCACCTGAAGCATTGATCAATGTCATGAAGATGAAGAAGAATAAAATATGTTCATTTCTGGGGCTCTGTTGGAGGGAGCTGGGGGTTGCTCTCCATCCAGGGCAGTGTAGATGGTCTTTTGAATCAAGAGAAGGAGGCAGTCATGCAGGAAAGAAGACATTTCCAAGCAGAAGGAACAGCAAGGACAGAAGCTGAGAATGAGCTTGACAAGTGTGAGAAGCCGCTGTGGCTGGGCCATTGGAGAAGTTTGGCTCAGCTGAGTTCAGTATACGGGAAACCTGAATGGGTGAGACTTATTCTTCCCCAAATTATCTCTCAAAAAAGAAGGTGTCCGCTTAGAGTTGAATCTTTCAAAATTCTCCCACTACTGGGCACTCTTTCAGCTACTTAAGTTTATACATCTATGTTCAATGTGGGGAAGCCTAATAGCCTGAAATGACCCCTGCAAGAGCTAGTTTAGGGAGCTCACCCGCTGGGCAATCAATAGCCCCAGCTGGAAGGTTGAATCTTGTAAACAGGATTTCTAAAAATCACTTTAAAATCCAGAAGGAAGGTGGTTGCATAGAGACCATGGATAACACCCACAGGAAAAAGGAAAAAAAAAAAAAATTAGTGTCCTAATGTGCTTAAGTTAAATTCCCATGGAAGTGGTCATACATAGATTCAAAACTGCTGTATCTCAGACAACTGAAATAAAAGTAAGGGAATATGCTCTAGAGGACCTTGGCTGGCAGCTTGTTAGAAATGCAGAATCAGAATCTGTATTTAAAGGGAATCCCCAGGTGATCCACCCGCCCTCTAAATTTAAAAAGCACTGCTCCAGACAACCTGGTACAGAAGTCAAAAAGTGCTCTAGCGATGGCAAAAGTCTTCATGTTGAAAAGGCAGGTAGATCACTTCAAGTTGCTTCATAAACTGCAAGGGGGTTAAAAAGAAAAAAGCAATATTCCTAAACAGTTATATTGTTTTATAATATATTAATATAATATGTGTAACTAAAGTAATAGTGTAGCAGGGAGGGTTGCCTAGAGCCAGACTGCCTGGGTTTATACTCCAGTTCTTTCCCTGTGTGTCCCTGAGCAAGTTACTCAACTTCTCTGTGTCTCGATGCTTTTACTGGTAAAAGTTAAAACTTAATATTATATTTAAGATATATATTTTTGTGCAGATGATATGAATTTAATACTACTACTTTTTTTTAAATTTTATTTTTTACAAACACGCCCCAATTCCCCTTCTCTCTTTCCTTCCTCCCCACCCCCAGCCTCTAATCTGCTTTCTACCTCTGCAAATTTGCTATTTCCAGTTATCTCTTATAAGGAATATCATACAATGTTTGTCCTTATGGTCTTGCTTGTTTCACTGAGCATAATGTTTTCAAATATATTTAAAATACTTGATAACTGTATATTTAATATATTTGTTTCATCTATACTCATAAAAGTTTATTTATTTAGTCTGTCAAAAAAACATTTAAAAAAGTTCTCTAGCTGGGAAAAATGCGAAAAGGTGGCACACCTTATATTTTGGAAACACAATGTGTTTCCGTTTGCGTTGGAATTCAACTAGCTCCTGTGGTTCATTTGGGTTCTAAGATCCCAGCTGGGTTAAGCCCAAGTCCCTGCTGTAAACTAGTATTTCTATTGACCTGTAAACACTCGAGTCAAATGTAAACAATGCATAAATGAATAGATGAAAAAAAGGTGACTTTGAAAAGCAGCGACAGGAACCAGCTTGCCCACGTCACACAACACAACAACCCCCCACCCGCACCCCACTGTGTGTGGATGCCTGCTGGGGTTACCCCGGGGACACAATGGTCAGAGGACTTTCCCAGGGCCACTGGCCCAGGGCTGGAGCCCAGAGAGGAAACCTCAGCTCAGAGGTTGGTGTCAGGTGGGTGCAGAGGGAGCCTGGGCCTTGGATGTGAGCCCGCGGTGGGTGGGGGTGATACAGGGCCTGAGACAGGCAGGAAGCGCTCTGCAGAAGACAGCCTCGGAGTGGGCAGCTGTGCATTGTAAGCCAGTTTCCCCGTGTTTATTTATTTCCGTGTGGCCATTCCCCAGTCTTTGGAAAAGTCTTCAGAAAAGTCATTGCTTCAATGTCCCAGTCGTGGCCCGGCTGGGCTGCAGGACCCCTGGGAGCAGTCACAGGCTCCGTGGAAGAGCTTGGGCAATCTGTAAGGAGTTTCCAAGAAACAGCCACTCTTAGAGAAAAGCATTGGGGCTTCTAAGCTCAGACACCTTCCCCACTTGGAGAGTCTCCCCAGATACCTAGCTCAGAGGTTCCCCGTTTCACTCCATGGAGGAAGGGGCAGTTCCTCTCAGAAGCCCACACAGCTGGGTTGTGGGAGACTGGACAAGTAAGAGACCGGGTCAGAGGTTGACATGGAATTTGGCGCCCTAGCCCCATGTCAGCCCCATGTGGAGCAGTCCTGCAGGTGCACGTGTTCAAGCTGAAACTAGAGGCACGTGGGTGCAGGTGGGTGGCCCTGTGCTCCTCCACTCCCCTCCCTGGGGCTCCCAGGCAGCCGAATTTGCAGGGAGACTTGTTCCTGCCCCATGACCACAGGAAGACAGAGCAGAGGAAGTGCTGAGTCCACCCAGAACGCCCCCAGCCAGCAGGCCCCCCACCCCTCTGTGGGCTCCTTCCAGCTTAAGTCCAAACTGAGCTGAGTTCCTCCAAAACCTCTCCCCAGCAGCAGGGATAGAAACCCAAGGAATAAAGCAAAAACGAAGATGCAAAGTGGGTGAGACACCCCTACACCACACTCCCAGCAGGTCCAGGGCAAAGAGCTGTGTTTCCTCAGAAGAGTCTGCACAGAACACGGGGCCCATGGCAGTTGGGGACACGAGAGCCAAAAGCAGATGTCTGGAGTCCCTGAAAGCTGACGGACACCTGGAAGAACCCAGGGGGACCCTGGCAGGACCAGGGAGGAGGTCAGGGCTCCTGGTGCTCTGGGGAGGCAGCGAGGGCTGGATGGAAGGTGTGGGGCTCAGCTCCCTACAGGCACTGCATCAGTCAGAGGACGACTGTGCTGACTTCTAGGGGAGCTTTCTCAGCTCAAACTGGAGTCTCTCCCCAGGGCTCCCCATGCTGTCCTCTGTCCCTGATAAAAAGTTGACCCCCACCCCAGAGGGCCCCTCTTGCCCACCCCTCTAGGCTCCTGCCCCACCACTCACGCTTCACCCGGGCCTCTCCCGTCCATGAGTATCTGTGCAAATCTCCCTCTGCCTCCCTCTCATGAGGACACATTACCTCGGGCCCATGTGGGTAATCTAGGGCAATCCAGGATCCCTCTCTCAAGATCCTCAACTTTATCACACCTGCAAAGACTCCCAGCACCACCTCTGCCATTCATTCATTCATTCATTCATTTATTGGCCATATATGGTAACACAGTTTCCAGGGGTTAGATGTGGACATCTTTGGGGGGACGCTTTTTCAGTCTATCAAAGCTGGGAAGGCACGTGACTGGTGTCTGCTTGCTCCCAGGTTGTGTTTCAAAATGGCGTTCTCTAAATTGTCAGTGTCAGCTTTCAACGGCCGTCTTCAAAATGTCTGTCTCAGCTGCAGCTGCTCTTCTGTCTGCGCTCTTACATAGGACTCTAGTAAACTAATCAAGCCCACCCTGAAGGGTGGGCCACACCTCCATGGAAATTCTCTAATCAGAGTTATCACCTACAGTTGGGTGGGTCACATCTCCATGGAAACAACCTAATCCACAGGTTCCAACCTAATCAACACTAATACATCTGCCCCCACAAGATTGCATCAAGCAACATGGAGTTTTGGGGGACATAATATATCCAAACCGGCACAGAAGCCAACTGGCACATCCCAGGGCCAATTATTGTCAAGGCCAATTAAAAGATTTCCCCAAAGTTTCAGAACATAGTGAGATGCTTATTTTGTAATGTCGTCAGTGGAAAAGGCAGAACATGACACTGTCTTTACAGCCTGATTTCAAATGTGTAAAATTATTCACTGAAATAAGTAGAAGGAAGTGTGACTAATGAAAGCTGTTCATCTTTGGTGAGTGAGATTACTGATCTGTTTTTCCCTTCGTTCTACTTCTCTGTTTTTCTAAGTGAACATGAATTATTTTTATAATTCAAACAAATTTTTAGAAAAATGTGTTTAAAGGATATATATGCAGCTAAATTGTGATTTATTTTGGATTTCTTCCTAAACTAAAACAGAAATGAAGTTATAAAAATATAGAAAAATGATATAAAACCACAAGGACAAGGAGAACAAAAATGAGAGGAGACAACTGAAGATGAGAAAGTCACCAAATTTTCAGAGAACGGAAAGATTTCCATCACTGGAGGTCTCAATGAGCCCAGCTGCTGGGGACCACCCAGGAGGGGAGGCCCAGGGCTGGAGGTAAAGATGAGGAAAAGGTAGATCTGTGGGTCAGGAGACCTGCAGGTGCCTCCCCTCTCCTCCACCTCACCCAGTGGGCACCACCTCTACCCCTGGGAGCTGGGGGCAACAAGTCTGGTGCAGGGCATAGAGAGGCCTGGAGTTGAAAACTGGAGGGGCAGGTGAAAATCTATGCACTGATTAAAGGGATCCCTACCCTTCCCCTGCTCTAGCTTCTAGATGGCAGACCGGCTCACAGGTTCATAGGGGGCATGGAAGATTCTAATCTGGAGAAATTAAATGGCCTTAGAGAAAAGGTCTCCAAATACCAACATGAAAGTTCACCAACAGGAGGCCAGCTCAGCTCCCAGGCACTCCACAGGGAAACTCACCAGTGCACCAGTCCCTCCAGCCTCACCTACAGCCCCGCCTGGGACACATGCACTTACCAATTCCAATCCCCTATTCGCTTGTAACCCCCTAATCTGCACCTCAGCTCTCAAATGTGAGCCAGAAGCAAAGGGTCTCCAGCTTGGAAATCACCAGAACAAGAGACCTAAATAGACAAATGGGAAGGAAACCGGAAGGCATGGGGAGAATGCAGAAAAGAGACGCCTGTAAGGAAAAAGAGGTAAATAAAAAAAGCTCTAAGGAATATTCTCAGAGTCAAGACATTGTTATCCTTGAAGATAGAATACAGGTCTAAAAAAAGTATTAGATAACAGCTCTTAGAAATAACATTTTTTTAAAAGGTTAGCAAAATTTGATTGAAAGGTTGGAAGATTTCTGCCCTAGTATAACCTCATTAGAGAGGCCTGCCCCCAAAATCACCCAACCAAAAGTGTTTTTATCCCTTACCCTGATTTTCTTTGTACTCCATAACCCATCTGTGCCAGTTTGGATATATTATGTCCCCCCAAAAGCCACATTCTTTAAGGCAATCTTGGGGGGGCAGATAAATCAGTCTTCTGATTAGGGTGGAAACTTTTGATTGAGTGTTTCCATGGAGATATGACCCACCCAACAGTTGGTGAGGCCTTTTGATTCGATTATTTACATGGAGGTGTGGCTTAGCCCCACCCACCTTAAAGCCACCCAGGGTTTTAATTAGATCACTGGTGTCCTTTAAAGAGAGCTCACACAGAGAGCAGAAAGGAAAAAACACCCCAAGAGATGCTTGCTGATGCTTAGAGATGCTTGGAGATGCAGACAGAAGGATGTTTGGAGATGCTAGGCTAAGAGAAATGCAGAGACATGTTGGAGAAAGCCATTTTGAAACACAGCCCAGGAGCAAAGGACCTGCAGACACCAGCCACGTGCCTTCCCAGCCCACAGAGGTGTTCAGATGCCATTGGCTTTTCTTCAGTGAAGGTATCCTCTTGCTGATGCCTTAGTTTGGACACTTTTATGGCCTTAGAACTGTAAATTTGTCACCAAATAAACCCCCTTTATAAAAGCCAATCCATTTCTGGTATTTTGCATAATAGCAGCATTAGCAAACTGGAACACCACCCAACCTATTATTCATTCATTTATTTGTTTACTCCTCCCTCTCTCCCCCTGGAATAGGAGGCCTGTGAGGGCAGGAACATTTTCTGCGTTGATCTCAGCTGTACCCCTAGCACCTGGAGCAGTGCCTGAACCAGGAGATGTACACAGCAAATATTTATGGGAGAGAGGAAAAAGGGAAGTCAAGAAAATCTTCTGAAAAGTAGAACAAAAAGATAAGGATTTTGAAAATAGGGTAGAAAAGATAAGTAAACTATGGGATGGATTTAGGAGATCCAATGTCCAACTAGCAGGAATCAGAGAGAACAGGAAAAGCCAGGCAGGTAGAATCCCCAAAGTTGCAGTGGGAAATTCCCCAGAACTAAATGCAGGGCTCTCCAGACTGAGAGCCATTGAAAGAAAAACCAAGAAAAGATTCACACAAAGGCACCTCATCCTCAGAGGATGTGAGAGACAAAGAAAAGATCCTGAAGAGAACGTTTCCTAAAAAAGGAAAATATCATCACAAAAGCTCAGGAATCCGAAGGCAGTGGAAGCTGGAAGATGAGGCAATGTCATCAGCATCTGGAAGGGAAACTATCAGATCGAGCATTCGCCTGTAATAAAACCTTTGCAGCCATGCTGGTCTCAAAAAACAGGCTCCCATACACCTTCTTGAGAAAGCTTTTGCAGGATGTGCTCTAGCAGAGCAAAGGAATAAACTAAAAAAGACAAAGACATGGGACCTAGGGAACAGAGAATTGATACAGGGAAGACATGAAGAAAAGTCCAAGAGTGATGACAGGGCAACCAGAAGGCAAGAAGTTCAAAATAGAGCTGGAGGATGGTGGGCTTCAGGGGGAGAGACAAGGGAGAGAGGGGAGGTACAGAAGAGATAGGACCAGTTTACCTGATGCTTCTGTTTAAAAACTGCATCAATGAATATTTGGCAGATGTCAAAATATTATGTAAAAATTAAATTTAAAATAATCAAATAGAAAATAGTCAATTAAAAAATATAATCATTAATAAAGTTATACAAAAACTTTTATAAAGTTATACAAAAAAAGAAAAACAGTACTTGGATTATCAATAAAATATAGTCATAATAATAATGTAAACCCTGACTACTGATTTAGCTAAAAATTGTAATCATACAGACAATAAGGGAGAGGGGGGTGGGGCACGGTTGGTGATGATATAAAAGTACCTTTATCTACCAAGAAAAGATAAGGGTATCTTCATCTACCAAAATGCAGAGATTAGATAATGTCTGAAATTTATTAACAAGGAAATAGCAATATAAGCATATTATTAAGAAATACGGAGGTAAATACCAGAAGAATCAGCTTAGGAAATGGAAGTTGGCAGCCTTGTGGGGAGGACTATGAGCTAAAAGGTGAAAGGCAGGGGGCTGCTGTTTTTCATTATAGTTTGTTAGTACCATTTGACTAAATAAATGTATGTAATGTTTTATTAAAGTAAACATTAACTAATTGTTTCAAAATCCAAATAAATAGGATTGTAAACAGTTATACCTTAGTTGACCATGTTGCCACCACTCAGAAAGGGATGGAAGGGCAAACTGGCAAAGGAGAGAGCACACGGGTGGGCACAGGAGGGCGGGATGAGGGAGGCTGCCAGCAAGGAGAGCTCTAGGCCCTGCCCTAACAGAGGGAGGGGTGGACCTCTGAATTTGTGTAGAACTAGTTAACTAGGCCCAGGGCTGTGGCTGGGGTCAGAGAGAAAGAGCAAAGAAAACTCAGCAGACTATGGGAGCTCCTTTGTTTACTGGTATTTGAAATATCACCCAGTTAAGCCCAGCGGGACCCCTGGCCTGGAGGCACATGTCTGCACACCCCCTCGAGCCCACAACTGCTTTTCCCTGGACATCGTGTGCACTGGCTGTCCGTCCATCTCTGCCCAATCAGGCGGGCTCTGGAGTCGCTGATTTCAGCAGTGGGGCCTCCGCCTCCTCCCTGGCTGTGGGTTCCAAAAGGGAAATGAACAACAAATTCCGTGGCAAGAGCAGCTTTTCCTCTCTGGGAGCAGGAACATTCCCAGACGACCAAGATGCCTCTGAGTTCAGGTACAGTGCAAAAATCATGGGTTTTGTGTTCAGTGGGAACATGGCTCAGATGCCAGCCCTGCTACTCACTAGATGGTGACCTTGGACAAGCGACTTGTCCTGAGTCTGTTCCATCCTTTGAAAGGGGGAGTGAGATAATATCCCACATTCACAGACTTTTGGAAAAGTAAACTAGGGATTGGAAATGCCTGGCACTTGTTAGGTGCTCAGTAAGTGTCTATCATCTTTACCTGTTTCCACTCACACCAAATGGCCCCCACCATAAAAATCCAGGCAACAAGCTGTATTAGTTTCTGATCGCTGCTGTAACAAATTTCCCACAGCACATTCATTCTGACAGTGCTGGAGGTCAGAAGTGCAAAATCAGTTCCGCTGGGCTAAAATCAAGGTGTCAGCAAGCCTATGCTCCTTCAGGAGGCTCAACAGGAAAATCCATTTCTTTGCCTTTCCCACCTGCTAGAGACCACCCACATCCCTCCATCTTCAAGTCCACCACTCCAACCTCTACTTCCGTAGTCCCATCTTCTTTTCTGACTCTGACTCTCCTGCCACCCTCGGATAAGGACCCATATGATTGCATTGGGCCCATCCAGACTATCCAGGAGAATTTCATCTCAAAATCCATAACTTAATCACAGCTGCAAAGTCCCTTCTGTCATAGAGCATACCTATTCACAGGTTCTGGGGATCAGGGTGTGGTTGACTTTGGGGTTTGGGGAACCGTTATTTGGCCAAACACACAGGTCTTCTGAAAGTCCACTAACTGCAGGAGCTTGGACAGGTGGACTAGATCCCATCCCTTTCCTTCACCTCTGTAATAAGGTGCTCCGCCAAGACTCATTTCAAGGAGACTTTACCAAGGAGTTGCGTACAAAGGTAAAAAGCTACAATGATGGGCAATGTGCAGCTGGGTTTCCAGGATTACAACTTCCTTACAAGGCACTGAAGAACTGCAGACAAGCTCCGTCAGGCCCAAGGTATTCTGACACCTGTGTCAGGCCTGGCACTCCTCTGACTCGGGGCAAGAGGTGGGGGTACAAGGTCCCAGCTGAAGGCTCAGCCCCAGCCGAGTCCAGAGCAGGAGGGAAGAGCCAGGCACTTCTGGTCACATAGTCTGGGTCTCCCCATGGACTCCCCAGGATGGCTGCTCTTCCATGGTTGATGATTATCAAAACTCATGGCTCACTCAGGACTAGCGACAGACACATCAATGACCTGGAAATACTTTCTACGCTTGATCACCAAACTTCCTGTACCCAGGGTACATTTCTATCTCCTTTGGCTGGCAAAATGGATCCCTGAGAAAGCTGTTAATTAGGTACAATGCACCTAGTATCACAATTCTTGCTACTAATAAATTAGAAGTAACTCAAGGTTAAACTGTGTTCTTTCAAATGTAACGCCATGCAAGCCATGCAATAAAAGCCTAATGTATCAGTTAAGACATCCCACTATATAATGAAATTGAAGTACTATTACAAATAATAAAACTCAGTGGCAGTAAGTCAAACTGTGATCCTAGGAAAATAATTCATGGGGATTTCCTGACTGCAGGCCCTCCCCTCAGCCCAGAGCAGCTGGGCAATGGACACTCCACTGACCATGGCAAGTGTGAACACCTTGGCCTTGACCTTCGAAGATGAGCCTCCATGCTCCTGGAGCGACCAAAGTGGTCTGTTAGTAAACATGGACTTGTCTCTACTCTCCTAAAACCTTAAATGGTGATAAAAACATCCTGCAACATAAAGCCCAAAGGTAGTCCAACACACCAATAGTGGGTAATTTATATGACAGCTTGACATGGGCCAGGCTCTTCAGAGGGATTATCTTATCTGAGCTTCATCACCAGCCTCAGGGAGACACTACTTGCTACTTTCCCATTCAGTGGAGGAGGAAATGAGGCCACTAATGTGTCTGAGGCCAATCACATGGGACTCAGCAAGCATCAGGATGCAAATCTAGGGTGTCTGGCCGAGCCCAGTTCCTAACTACTCCCCTGTGCTGCTAGGCTGGTGAACTGTAATAGTCTAATATGGTATTTGCTAAGCCACAGGGGTTCCTAGGTGAAGTCTGCAAGCACCCAGACAAATAAAAGGGCAACTCCATCTGGTATGATCGAGACAGGGGCTGTGGGAATGAAGCTGGGCATCGGTTCTGTCCTGGGAGGTCCAGGAGGCTTTCTGGGGGTAAGGGTGGACTTCACAGTGACACCACCGGGGAGCCACAGGATGTCTGCAAGCAGGGGAGTGAAGTGGCCAGAGAGGTGTTCATGGAAGGTCATCCTGGCTCAAGCTGGGCTGAAGGATCTTTGAAGCAAGTGCACTTTCTGTAGTTTTCCATGAGAAACAGCTGAGAAAAGGAGTGTCTCCCTTATGCTCACAAGTGCAAAATGCTCACACAGCTTTAAGAGCTGGAACGCTACTCTCAGGAACTAAGATGGGAATGCTGCCTTGCAGCCCGCCTCGGTCACTCTGGGCGTCCCCTAAGGGGACCAGCTCCCTGCCTCTCCGTCACCATTTTCCATTCTTCCTCAAATTAGCTATTCTACACTTCTTAAGGAGAATTCCAAGCTACTCTTTTAAATATACTAAACAATTCTTAAATAGAATAGCAAATTTACTTTAAAAAAAAAAACAAAACAAAAAACCTATAAAACAAATCAGCTACTTCCATCCACCACTCTTATTTTTCCCCATGTCAGTGACTCTCAGGAGCAAACAGGAAAGCTTTCCCACTTCCAATTTAAATTTACTTCAACAAAGGCTTGTCAACCCAAAAATCACTCCTCTGTATGCTTAGCATAATTTCTCTCCTTGACACAAATAAAGGATCCTACTTCTCAAGACAAAATTCATCTCTTAATATCTAAGTAAATTGATGAATTTAACAAGAACCCTCTGAAGCTGGCTGTTGTGGCTTTATTATAGGAAAGCTTGATTTCCCAGATTCTACACAAGTGAATTCAATAGGGCAAATAAAAGTAAACCAAACAGATTTCTTAAATTATGTTCTGTGGTAGATTGAATTACATACGCCAACAAGACACGTTCTTGGCTGGTGGGGGTGAAGGGCAGGGGTTAAAAAAAAAAGACATGTTCTTTTAATCTTAATCTGCATGCCTGTGGGAGTGAATACATTTGTAAGTAGGACCCTTTGAAGTTGTATTATCAGTTAAGGTGTGACTCATTTGTGAATAGGATCTTCTAAGATCCTATTTGAGTGTAGCCAAACTAAATAAGAGTGAGCCTTTATCAGCATTACTAGACTCCTTATAAATACAAACCAGAGTCAGAGAAAGCCAAGGAAGAAGCCAGAAGTCAGCAAAAACCAGAAGAGCTGACACAAGGAGAAAGAAATTGCCATTTGGCTGCAGGCAGAGATGCAAGCCAAGTATTGCAGCAACCTGGCACCAGAACACTACAGATTTGGGTAGAGAGCACAGCCTTGGTTTTGGACTTCCAGCTTTCAAATCCATAAGACAGTAAATTCCTTTTGCTAAGCCAATCAGTGTATGGTATTTGTCATAGCAGCCCTGGCAAACTAAGTCACCATCTGTCCTCAAGTATCTCCAAAGCTCATAGCTTCAGTGAACTATAACTAGTTATGTAACTACCAATTTACAAAATCATGAAAATTTTTAATCTTCTCCAATAACTTCATCTATTTCTAAAGGGCTTAATAAAACAGTACTTTGAAGCTATGACAAAAATCCAATATAATTACAATACAAGCCAAACGCTGCAATTTTCAATAGATGATGTGTGATATTACTGTTTGTACAAAGAACTTTGGCGTCACTGTTTTAATTATCACAGTGAACTCTAGTTATGCAGATCATCAAAGTTATTCAGACTTACAGCAGACAGTATCTTCTTTTCCACTTGGTAATGAGTTGTTAAGCACATATTAAAGAATTACTAATTAACTTTTAGAAAGGACATTTACATTTCTTGTGGAGTTCAGTGATTTCTTAAACTTCTACATTCTCCAGTGATTTTGATATGACCTGTGATTCAGAAACATATGAGCCAAATTATTCACTTGACAGCCTTTCCCTAGTTCTAATAATATTCTAAGGAGGTTTCTGACACTGATGTTTCCCTGCTAATAAGTGTCTCATCATTTCATTCCTCAGATGAACCCTAAGGGAATGTGGGCAAAGGAAAAGCCAAAAGAAGCAAACTTGTGGAATTTTACCAGATGACACGTCAGATGTGAAGGGAGGGCACAATTTTGCAGACTCTACTGTGTGACTCCGGGACTGGTGTATATCCAAGGGTCACTAAAAATGATTCATTAAGGGTATTCTTTCCGAAGAACAAGGTCGCAACCTGGCTGCTCCCGGGGCAGCAGCAGTGGGGAGATCTTGAGATTCGCTTTCCTTCTATTGCCCTCTTTGCTCAGCTGTAAAGAAAATGGTTCAAATGGATGAGCTGTAACCTCATCTAAGAGTCTACAAAGGCCCTCAGTTTAGAGCAGACACAGATGCCAATGCGACAGAGAGTGCAATTAATAGAATAAAAAACCTTTCTGTGAGAACCATCTGTTTGCTTTCCCGGAAGACTTAAGGGCAGTGATGGCAGGGGTGGCGTGGGCCTCTCACCTGACAGTTCAGACCTAAGGGAAGTGGGGTGGGGCGACAACAACTTTCCTTTAGGAATCTGAACACCTCTGGTAGGGGCAGAGAGCTGCAAGGTGCCCCAGCAGGTCCTGCATGCAAAGAGGACAGGTCCATCAGGTTCAATCCTTCCCTCACTAAGTGATTCCGTCTTCAGTTTTCTCAAGAGGAAACTCAGGTAGGCTAAATATAATCAACACAGAACAAACATCTTGAAAGGTTCTGGGAAATAAGCCAGACTTCTTTCATCTTTGTCATTTTTACCCTTTTTTTGTTAAAAAATGCATCCTTCTTCCTACTGCTGCCACGAGAAAGATGTAATTCTAAATAAATGTTCTATTTAAGCCCCTGGAGATTAATCAAGCCTCCAGGGGCCCAAAGACACAACCTCCCTCTGGACCACTGCAAAGCTCTTCCCATTCCATCATGCTGCAGCCTCGGGATGGAAAACGCTATAAAGACTTTATAGAGACACCATATACTTGAGGTATCTCTGCCATGATTTCAACTATTTTCTTTTTTTCTATAAAGGTTCCAAGTTTTAGAAAGAAAACATTCATTAAATCCCATACTTTGGTGGAATGCTAATGACCTTTCCCTACTGCAGGGCTGCTTACGAGCACAGGTGTGCAAAGCTGGGGTGGGCTGGGCCACCTGCTACAGCCCTCACCTGTCTCCTCTGCCCTCCAGTCCAGTCCCAGCCTGGCCAAATGGACTGTCAACACCACTCAGCATTCACAGCACTTACTTCCTCTAGAGAAATTAGAGAGGTTGGTGCAACTTTTGTGGCAAATTTAATAGAAGAATATAACGATCACTCTTAATTCAGAAAAACAAAAGGTTGCAGGCACAAAAACCCTTACAGGGTTACTGCTGTTCAGAATGAAGAACTCACTCACAGTATCCCCAAGTTGGCAGTTTATTTTAAAAAACATCACCCCAGTTAATTACATTTTCTTCCTTGTCCATCATATCCTTAACAGAAAAAGCTACAGAATTGGGGAGGGGAGATCCATTGTCTTTGCAGGCTGACTCACCTGCAGAGGAGCCATGGATGGCAATGATGATTTAAAAGGTCTGAGTTTTACTCCTGAATCAGGCAAAGGGTAAATGACAACATAAGAACAGATTTTGTTTACAGCAATACCATAACACAACATTGAATTATTACAGTGCAGTGGTTATAATTCTCTTTACAATATTCTTAGCCCAAATACCAGACAAACTAAATAATCACCCAACTGCTCACAGACCTGTAGAATTAGTGCAAGCAGTTGTAGTCTTCATAATAAAACCCCAAATTGATAAGGCTTTTCTGGCAGTGAGTCTTTGACACTAAAAGCTTCCTTCCTCTTCTGAGAGCAGAACGTTCTGCTCAGCGAAGACCCGTGCCACCCTCACTTTGAGTCTTGGTCTTTCTTCTCATCTAAAAGGACGGAGCGGATTCCCAGCTTTTTCAGTTCTTCCACCAGGTCCCCGTTCTGGTGCATCTGCAGAAGAATGTCACAGCCACCCACGAACTCGCCGTTGAGGTACACCTGCGGGATAGTGGGCCAGTTGGAATAGTCTTTAATGCCTGTGGGGAAAGAACATTTCAATGTCACTTAAATGGTCCAAGCTGAACCTTTCCTAGCAAAATGGTTTTTACCCACTCCTAGTGCAGTGTCTCTCCCTTGCTTCCCCCACGCTTGGAGAGCAAGAGTCTGAGCCTAAACCCTTCCCATCGGACCCCATCTGAGGTCTCAGAAACCTACTTGGCCGCTCATCCTGTTCCCACCCTCATCTCACTGGATTTGTGCAGTTTAGGCAAGTGCCCAGGAATCTACCTGACATAGGACAGGCACTCGATTCATGGCAGAGACCTGGCTGGCTCATGTAATTTGCATAAGATACACAAAATCATAGTTCTCAGTGACCTCAAACTTGAAGAAACGCCACCACTTCACTCCCAAATGGGTGATTTAACAGGGTCCATCACAGGAACTCACCAGCACGGCAGGCAGTACCCTCCTACGTGCTTTTCATTCCAATCTGGGGTGGGGAGCACCAACAGGCCCTGCTGCTCAAGATGTTGAGGCACTGATTTTTACCTTTAAATCGTTACTTTCACCCAGAGAAAATTCACTGTCCTACGGCTACAGACCACTGCCTCATCCTAGTCAGCCACCCAATGGGCCCTCGGTGAGCAGGCAATGAGGCTCAGCACAGACCCCACAGCTCACCAAAGCCCATGTCCTGGGCCAGGCGCAGGGCCACAGGGTGAGTGAAACCTGCTCCCTGCTCTCAAGAGCTCCCAGCAGACAAGAAACCACCAGCCCGCCTGTGCCCGGTCACAGGCACAGATGGCTGCGCAACACAGAAGATACGAGGCCCGGTCTGTTGGAGTGCAGATGTGAGATTATTCTGTTCAGTTCTCCAGGGCCATGAGGAAGATGGTTATTACAAAATGATAGCAAAGAGATGTGGTTTCAATCTTGAAGATGTAAAATTACTCTTTTCCAACATCTCTCCTCACCATTCTACTTCCTTTTCTACTTGTATGTTGAGATGAAATATACTTTTTAAAACACATCCAGGCTATAAAGAGAGTCCTGTGTCGGTTATGTGGACAACAGAAGCTGGTCAAAGGACTGGTATACTATGATTAATCACTACAGATAATTTTAATGGCCCAAATGAACATAAAGACAAAAGAGTAAAGTCAACAGAATCTTCAGGCAAAATACATTATTAGGCAAATAAAAGAATGTCAAGTGAATTTTATGTAAATCAACAATACAAAAACTTGTTCTTGACACCCTATCATTTATTATTAAATGTTTAAAATCAAACATTTATTTTGCAAATAAAATTATCTATTTGAATTATATCATGAATAACAGTCCTAAGATACAACTTTAAAACTTTACTATTGCCTTCTAAAAAGTAGCAGCTTTGCTCTCAAGGACAGCACCAGAGAAGGCCTGGCCTTGGAGTGCTTATCTTTATTCTCCAGACCTTCACACACCAGAAGAAATGGCAACAGCATAACAGGCCTAAAAGCACACAATTCTGAGCCACTCCAAGCCACTCAAGCTGCCTGCAAGGAAAACAGACAGCTGGTGGTGTGGGGAAGTATCCCTAGTGGGTAAGTTTCATTAATCATAAGAATGACTTTATAACACCAAATATCTAAGATATATTAGAATATCCTGAAGAATTCAAGCTGTTCATCATTCTGATGTTTGGTGCTACATAAACAATTACTCAGCATATGTTTCTGTTTGAACTCTAGCCCTCAAAACCTATTTTACAATGGTGCCAGCTATAAATCTTTTACTTTTATTTAGACCGAGGGCGGGTTGTGGGAATTAAGAAATGTTTACAGTAAACTTGAGCAAATTTTAATTCTTCTAAATGTTCTTAAACACCTTTACATGAATCGACCATGATACATGATATTGTATCAGTTTTTATTTTGTATTGAAAATATATTGTTAAACTCTCTATGACAATAAATGTCTACCAATTTCTTTTGATGGGATCTACAATTTTTGAAACACCAAAATCAAAGTAAATCTGCCACCTGATGGCCACTCCAAACCACATTTTTAATGTATCCTAAAAAGCACAAATTTTTAAAGTAAAACCTTTCCTGAGTACAAAAACGAATTGCTTTTATCAACCATTCTTACAGTACTGCACTCAAAGGATTTGGCTTGTCTCTGTCATTAGCATTCGTGCTGCCCATCCTGACCACCGTGTCAGGGGGCTCACCACCTTACAGGAAGGAAGTCACTACCCAGACAACTGACTTCCAGACCACATGGGATTCCGGAACATCCAGCGTGCAGTCATATGTGACTGGGAATAACTCATTCCAAACCTCTTGGCCCTCATCTGTCTTGCATGGTAATTTACATTCTAAGAACTCAGAAGAACTCCACCTCAGAGCTCATGATGGCATTTTCTTGACTGTATTCAAAGTGCCTACTAGCTGTTAGTTTACTAAAATTAAACTTACCTGCTTCTTTACTTTTTAGATTAACAAGTGCTGCAGGTAGCTGATACCAAGGTAAAGGTTCAAAAGTGCCCTTCTTAAAAAGTATATTTCCCATTTTTTAAAAACCTGATTACAAGTTTAAGTATTTAAGGAAATAGCCAGTTGTTTCCTAGACAATGACGTGAGAAACTTCCAATAATAAATGATCAGTGTGCATAATGTGAAAATTAAAATGGATCCTATCAACCCACAATTAATTGCTTAAACATAGCTAATACACTTCAATTTTCAAAAATTGCAATACAGTGATATTTCTTACAAATACCACTTGCAATAACTCAGTGTAAGAGAGCAGTTCTTGAAAATCAGAAAATCATATCAAGAATGGACTATATTAATGATAAATATATTTTGTACATGAGGAGATTTGATTTGGGAAAGAAAATGTTGACTGCAAAGTTACGTAACAGAATAACACTAGGAATTGGAAGTTAGGAGGCTGACTTACAGAATCAGTTTTATACACTTACACTGCTATACACACACACGAATAAATATTTAAATTAATATTACTTTCGAAAGTATCAAGCTAGAAAGAAGAGGGGAGGAAATGTACTGGGAAAGTCCCTCCCAGGGTTCTCAAAAGGTACTGTTAGCTTTTGAAAATTCATCACCTTTTAGAACACAGGCCTTCACTCCTGGTTTGGACAATAAATTATACAAGCACTGTAATCACAGTTTTCTTTTTTCTGGGTAGGTTTTCCCTCCAGGAGTGTCAAAGCCTCCTGACTAGATTCTGTGGCCTTGGGCTGGTCACGCCACCTTCAGGAATCAGTTTCTTCACCTTCCCTAATTTACAGAAAGACATTAGGACCACATGAGATTATCTGAGCTGCCAGTATGGAAAACAGTCGACCCCTCAACAAAGGCAAAGCAGTGCTCTATGGCAGAGCAGACGAGGGTCATCAGACCATGGCTAATACCTAGTACAGGTAGCCTCAGATAAACTTCTCATTCTCCTAGCCTTGGTCTCCTCATCTGTAAAATGGGAATAACACCCGAGACCTCATAGATTTATTATGAAGATTGAATGAGATAACACTGGTGAAATGAAGAGAACTGGTGAAATGAAGAGAACTCCTAGAACATTGCAAAGGCAATGTGGACATTCTATCCATGTCAGTGTCCGCTCCCCCCACTCCCCACCCCTCATAGTAGAAACAGAGACAGCATAGCGGAAGGATGCAAGGAAAAAGACCAACTGAGTATGCTATGCAGTAACAAAAAATACCATTTACTGAGCTAAAGGGTTACTGAGTTCTCTTTGTTTTACCTAAATAATTTCATTTAATCTTTACAAAAATTCTACAAGGTAGGTATATTTATCCTTCTTTTACAGATGAAGAACTTAAGGCTCAGAGAGATTGACAAATTACCTAATGTCACAGTGTTAGCATTTGATGGAGCAGAATTTACACCTAAGTTTCTAGGTGACAAAGCCACAGCCCTGAATCATCCACTACCTGCCTCCCTTGCCAAAGGTGGCCTCTGGCCTGGGATTGGCATCTGTCACTCCAGTACATGTGCTACATATGTATCTGCAATGTATGGATGGCACTGTACAATGCAGGGCATACGTACAACATCTATAACATTTATATACACAATGGCATTATGCCATAAGTACCTTCTTGCAACTTGTCTTCAACAAAGATCCTTCCTGCCAATTTTTCATTATTACCAGCACTGCTACAGTGAACCTCTTGTTAACACACCTGCAGAGGTCTCTGGAGACCAGGCTGGTGGCAAATGCTGCCTGCAGGCCAAATCTGGCCCACCTCCTGTTTTTATAAATAAAGTTTTATTGGAACTCAGCCATGCTCATTCTTTTATGTATTGTTTGTCCACAACTTCTCTCATACAACAGCAGAGTTGAGTAATTGTGATGGAGACTGCATGGCCCACAAAGCCTAATGGGCTTCCTCTCTGGCACGTTACAGAGAAAGTTTGCCAAACCCCTTTCTAGACTACTGGCAAGGGAAGCAGCTGGGCCTTCAGCTCTGTCCATTTCCAATCTACCGGGTACTGGCAGTTACTCTTCCAAAGTGGTGGCACCACTTTATACTCCCATCTGCAGTAAACAACATATCCTCACGCAAGCACATGCACACAACTTGTTACCTGACTTCTAATGTTTGCCAATATGATGGCATTTGGTACTGGAGAGGTTAAGGGTATTTTCAAACACTTGACAAACATTCAAAAACAGGAAAATGGTTACATAAAGTTATTTGTCCAACAAATATTTGAGTCCCTGTTCTGTCAGGCACTGTTCACAATGCAGGGCATACGTACAACAGTGATCTAAAGAGGCACAAATTTGATAAAGTGTAGTGTTTTTAAGAACAATGACGAAAACATTCCTTGAAAGCTTGCTTTGCACAAGCAATATGCACAGCCCCAGGCAGTTGCATAAGACATGCTACCCACTCTCAGGAGGGCAAAGAACTGTGCATGGGCAAGCATGATCTCATTTATGCTTTAAAAGCAAACTAAAAAACAAAACAAAACAAAACACAACTGTGAGGTACAAGATCCAAATTTTAATATTGGTTTAAAAGGACTTATGGAGGATTTTCACTTTCTTTATAACTTTTAGTGTTTTCCAAGTTTCCTCTATGACAGAATATTACTTTAATAATTGAAAATAAAGGACATTCTTAGTTAAGACCAGACTAAGGACATGCGGTGTCTGTCTACAGGGCCTGAGCCCTTTGCGGCCCTGTCTTCGGTGTGTATGTACTCCAGATTAAAGGGAGAAGGGAAAGAAGAATTGAGGAAGGTCAGAATGTGATACTGTCTCCCCATCCCGTGTTTCCTGGGTCAAGGTCTCAGGATAAGACCTGTCTGCATCACCCTCGCTGGACCCCAGCTTCCAGAACTAGAAGCCAGCATCTGAGGGTCTTCCTCAGTTTGGGCCCTTCCATAGAGCACAGCCTGCTCTGGCACAAGAAACCAGGGGAGGCCAGTTTTGCAGTGGTCCCTCTCATCTGTTACTAGAAGTGACCCTGGGGCTGGGAGGGGAGCACAGACACAGCTCTAGCAAGCAAAAGCAAGCCTCACCCTCAGCCTGGCAGGCTCTCTCAGGAAACTAAGGTTTAGGAGCAAAGAGATGGAGAGTCTTACCCTAGTTTTAAAACATTACTCTGGCTAAACTAATTCCCCCGTGGGAACATACGCACGTCACCCTGCTCCACTCTGAATGTTAATATTTAAACCAATCTTTCACTTTTCTGAGCAACAACAGAGGTATATGTTCAATATATCAACAGTATATCTATTAACCAAAATAACAATCTGATGAAACTCGAAGGTCAAGAAATTTAAGGGTTCAATCCTGTTGCTGCTGTCTGAACACCTGAGAACATGATGAGATCACAAGGCAGATGCCTAGGAGAGAAGACAGAATCATAAATGCTATCAGTAAACATTCTTATTTCTGCTCCTACTTGAAGTTTATTGGCCATATTCCAGTATATCCCACCTCTGGTTATATTAAACAAGGGAAAGCAAACTCACAAACCAAAAACCCTCAAAACTTCATACTAGGCAAGATATCAATGACACAACTTTTTACTAAAACCACACTGGCAATCTGCAGGGGACCTGAGGGCAAGTCCCAGGGGAAAGATCACAGAGTGGTTTTCCCTCTCTTATCTTTTAAGCGAAGGACTCTATGAAGACTACAGAGCCCTCTGTTGTGATAAAGCCCAGAGCCTACCAACTGGTGGCATTCTAGCTTGATCGGGAAGACAAAAGGGTCATGAGCTCAATGAATAGTAATATTATACATACCTGGGAATATGACCCTACCTTCTCCGCCCTCAGTTTAACATCTTCTAGGTTCCACCACCAAAACCACCACCTGATCACACATGCAGGACTGAGTTACCCTGCTGTCGCCAGTGTTTTTGTAAGGATTAGATAACATAAGAAAAACTACTTTCAAAACCATAAATGCCAATGATAAAAACAGCTATCACTTTCCGGGTGCCTTCTGGGTGTCAGAAAAGGCACTTTAAAATTTTTCTCTCCCTTCTTTTTTTCCTCACAAAAACACTGTGGAGTTGAGTTTCATTATCCTCATTTTACTGAGGAGGAAAATGCAATTGAGTGATTTGCATCAGGAGAGGATTCCAACCCAAAGTTTCTTTCCACTGCACCAGCTTGTTTTATCCATGTAAAGAATGACTATGGTCAATAATTTCAAATTTAGAAAAATAGATCCTTCTAACATATCCCCTGGCACCTTTAAACTCTTCTCAGTGGCTGTGACTAACAATAGCACCAGGCTCAGGGAGGTGTTGGGACTCAGTCATTAAAAGTCTCTAACTGGCACATCACAGTCTCCTAAGCTGCCTTCCAAGGGGAACAGGCACAGCCTCCCCATTTCTCCACTGAACCCTGACCCAACTAGCCAAAAAGCACATACTGGCCTCTTCCTCCTATCCTTGACTTAGATAAAACAGGGAATGCCAGCAAAGCACCTTGCACAGTGCTTGCCATAAAAGTTGCTAATAAGCTGTCAGGGCCTCCCTTCCCTTCCCCTGGATCAGTAGAAAGCCCCAGGCCCGGGAGCATCTGGCCAGGGGCTTGCCAACCCTTGGCCCCAAGAGTCACTGTGGTTTCCTCTTCCCACCAACCTCTTTTCCAAGCCCCCTGCCCCATATTCCCTCCTGTCCTAGAGTACCTAAAACCAAATTTAAGTTAAGCTCTCTCCCCCACCAGATCCCAACTAAGACCAGGCCAATTGCTGTGCCAAACTCTCCTAACTACATCAGAAAACCATCCTGAGACCCTACACCTTCGGTCAGCAAAGACCAATCGCTGACCTCACTGGCCTCAGACAGGGGCAACCTTGGCCACCCCAGACCATCGACAGACCCAGACCCTGATCCACGATACTGGCCAACGGTGTCACCAAAAGTGCCTACCTCATAGCTGGAATTAAATTTAAAAAAATGTGCTTTCCCCTCTATGCGCCACTTCTCCAGCTGCTTACCACCCTCCTCGGACCCAGCCAGAGGGAACTCGCCCCGAAATACCTATTTCAGCTCAAGGTGAGGTTCGGTGAACCCCTAGGACTTACCCCGCCGCCCAAAACGGCAACGGCAGCAGAATCGCCAAAGCCCAGTTCCGATCACGCCCCCACCCCGAAAGCCTCCACTGTACAGACTCCGCGCTCACCCCCTTCGAACCCTCAGAAAAACACAGAGATCCCCCAGCCCCAGGTCCCGCGCCGCACCACCTCTGACCCTCGGCTCCGAGAGGAGAACAACCCGGCCCCAGGACTGCGAGATATAACCCCTCGGCTTCACGCAGCGAACCTCCCCGGCCCTGCCCGGCGGCACCCCGACTCCCGGCCCTGCGCCCGCAGCGGCCTCCGCCGTCACCCCCACCCCCGCACCTGCGGGCCCTGACCTTGCCGGAGCCCGGGGTCGTCCAGCACGTTGTAGGCCGCGTAGTCGCGGACGCCATGCAGCCGCAGGATCTGCACCACGGCGTTGCTGAAGCCGCACTGGGGCTGCTCCGGCGTCCCCTTGAGGAAGACCACCACCTTGTCCTTCTTCACCAGCGCGTCCAGTTGCTCCGCCGAGCCGCTGCCGCCGCCTGAGCCCGAGCCCGCCGCCCGCGCGCCCGGGCCCAGCAGGCCGCCAACGCCGCGTCCCCAACGGAGCAGGGCCGCCGCCGCTCGGCCCAGGGAGCCGCTCATTCCCGCACGCCCGCCGGAGCCCTCGTCGGCCCGGGACCTGCGCTCACTACAGCGGCCGAGCCCGCCTCCCGGAGGCCCTCATTGGGCCCGTCCGACCGCTCTCCACGATTGGAAGACATTGGCCCGCAACGACCAATTCTGCCAATCACGTCACTTCTCCCGCCCCAGCGGGGTGGAGGCGATCTAAAGGACAGAGCCGCAATCTTCGGCTTTATTATTGGCCATCGGCAATCGCTTTGCAAGTTGATTGGAGACAGTGGATGCCCATCAAGGTCACGCTCTGAAGCAAAGAGAGGCAAAACGAGGGGCAGACCACTTCCCTTCCAAGAGCAGACGGGGTCTGACGGGATACTCCTGGAGGACTCGGTAAGGCGCTGGGCGGGGTTTTGCCCGTTCCGCGGGACGCCGGGAAGGGGTCACTTCCCAGACGAAATTCCGGTTCCGGTGTAAGCGGTGGTTGAGTTGCCATGGCGACGCGGTTGGCGGGCTATGCCTCGTGCCTACAGCGGGTGCGGTAGGGGATTGGAGCAGGCCCGAGCCCTCCTCCTACAGCTGAGGTGAGTGGCCTGTGCGGGGGGGCCCCGTTGTGAAGGGCAAGGGGGCCGGGCCGGGCCGTGGTGGGTAGGCCTCGCTGAGGCTCCCGCGCTGGGGCTTCATTTTGCGAGTCCTCTCCCAGCCCTGCGGTCCAAGCGCGAGCCGACGCCCAGAATAGGTCCCGCGGCCCCGGGCCCTCTGGGGCGCAAGTTATTTCTCTACCCCTCTGGATTTCTGGCCCACTTAAACCCCTGGACCTACGTTTAGGAAAGGTTTGTTGAGGAAGTAATTAAGAAATGAATTGGTTCGCTCGACAAACGTTTCCTGAAAGGTGCTGTGTTTTAGCTGCTTTATCGAATTCCCTCCCAGGCACTTGGCTTAATTCACTGGGTCTGAAACAGTGCTTGGAACGTGGTAGGTGCTCTTATTGGTGGGACAGTGAATCCGGAAGAGCAGGACTCGGCGAAATCGCTTTGTGGTCTGTAGTCTTGGAACGGCTCTGGGTTGGTGGTGCCCTCGAGCACACAAGACTTGCAGAAAAAGCATACTCCAGAGGAAGCTGAGGCATGGCTGCTCCAGGGCCAGCAGTTCCATGTGCAATTTTCCTCTGATAGGTCCTGGGTACTGTTGCCACGGTGATAATGACCTTGCCATGTCATTATCTATCAACCAACAGTAAGAGAAGCTTTGCAATCGAGATATTGTTTAGCAGATGAGTGGTTTCTGTTGGACACTAAGTACTGCTACAAATTACTTAATTTGTTTTTTTATTAAAGCAGTTGTAAGTTTAGAGAAAAACTCTGCAGAAAGTAGAGTTCCCATATATCTCGACCTCCCTCCCCTGCAGTTTTCTCTGTTAACATTTTGCGTTAGTTTTATACCTTTGTTACAATTTTTGAGACATTATTATTATTAGTTATTCTCCATAGTTTACATTAGGGTCCACTTTTTGTGTTGTGCACGTCTATGTATTTATTTTTTTATAACATATAAAGAACTTAAAATTTCTGTTTTAACCACTTTCGAGTATACTCTTCAGTGGTGTTAACTACATTGTACTATCATCACCACCATCCATTATAAAAACTTTTTCATCACCCCAAACAGAAACTCTGTATCAATTAAACATTAGCTCCCCTTTCCCCACCATTACCCCTGCCCCTGGTAACCTGTATTCTAATTTCTAACTATGAATTTATGTATTCTAATTATTTCGTATAAGTTAGATCATACACTATTTGTCTTAATAAGTTACCTTTTTTTAAACCTGAAGTATTTTAAAGATTGTTGCTAGAAGTGACCTGTTTATGCTTTGGGAGTGATCAAGTTTAAAAGCAGAAAATTAGTACCTGTGATTTCAGCAAGTGAACCTTCCAAATATTCATTCAACATGAAAGTTTAGCCTAATAAACTATGAAAATAAGCATAGGACATTACTTCAAAGTGCTCCTCAGTGACATTTTCACCCCCGTCGTGTTACTGATTTTTGCTGATCTTCTAAAGTGGGACCCAAAATTGGTCAGGTTTTTAAAGAATTTTTTTGTTTTTCAGATTCATCAATTCCAGGTGAATCAGAGGAACAAGATGCATCATGAACAGAAATATATAGATAATGCTGTTATGCTGAAGCATAACTGTTGTTCCAGAAGTCCAGCATCTGGTGCACTTAACAATAGAGAATATGTTAAATTATTTCCAAAACCACCTAACTTTATTTCTTATTAATGTTATAGTAAGTTTTTTTGTTTTTTCTATTTAATAAACATTGACGATTTCCTGAAAACCTAAATTGTTTATTGCCTATTCTAAACTTTATAGTTCTTTAGTGCTGACTGGGAGAGGAGAAGAATTTGCAGACTTACGTTTTGAGTATCTGGAGACGTAGAGCATTAATGGGGAGCATCATATCCCTAGCCTAGTGCTTAACATCAACTTTGGAAGTAAAGTTGTCTGTTTTAGTGGCTAGGTGTTATTAAGTTGAGAATACAGCTATCATTATTGCTTTAAAGTAATCTTTGAGCAGGAAGAGTACAGAACCTGTGTTTTTCAAAATTACAGTAGAGTTGCTTCATGTGAAAGAAGATGGGGAGACCGTACATGAAATGCTAAAGGCATAGGAAGGCATGTGGGTGCTTTCAGGGAGCTAAGAGGGGTGGCTTGATAGCATGACCAAGGGCAGGAAAGCAAATCACAGTATAAAAAACAAAGAAATCGGAGCAATATATCTAAATTTAAGTTTCTAATACAACACAACCAAAAATGTGAAATGTTATATATGTTAAGTGTATCCCTTTCTGCCTTTGATTTTAAACCACTCTTGGAGTGTTGGCATTGGATATCAGTGATTTGAAGAAACACAGGAAACTGTTCAAAATATTTCTTCCAAAGCTTCAAATTTTTATACTTGATTTGGTGTTTTGGTTTTGAGGTTTCCCTTTAGAAATCCTGTAATGAAAATATGACAAAATCGACTTCTTATATGAGCAGTTGTTAGAAAGCTGCATTTATGCTCAGATTTATCTGGGTATTTTTGACACATAAGTATATTCTGTATCAGTTTGAAATTTCTCCCTTGTGGATATTAATGGGGAGGTGAGGGTAGCAAGTACACAGAAACTTACATCACAAAATGTAATTAAACCCCAAACTAAATTATCATTCCATGTAAATATGCTGACTCAGACATCCTAAAAATGTTTTCCTTTTCTGTGTTTATTTATAGGTAATGGCTTTACTATGTTTGGTAAAAAACTGGTTTCCATCCACTTCTCCAAAAGCAAACTTACTATCAAATCCATAGTTTAAAACCTTGCAAATGTGAGTCTCTTGCTCTATCAAGTAGAAATGGAGAACTAGATTCAGGATCACTGAGTCAGAGGTGATGGTTCTTCTGAAACTCGGCATGTCTGTGTTTCTGTACCCCGACAGTGCCGCATTCTCATTTTCTTTACTCACCAATTATCAGTTCTTAGAAGATGAGAGGGTGTGTTGTTGCACATAAGAATGTGTGATATAGAAGTGTCTTTAGGTCCAAGCTTGCAGAGCATTCCATAAGTGTTATTTTGAGAAAGTGGTCACTTGCATCGCAAGGGGGATTCCTGAGCTAAAATAGCATTTGGGACCTAGAGTTCTGTAGACTAGAGCTGGAACATGAAATCCTTCTCTGTGTGCACTTAGCTGTTATAGAAGTAATTTTAGAGTATCACCCCACCCTAGAATTAACTTGATTCCCTAACTACACTAAAAATAATGTGATATGTGAGAAACCGAGGCAATGCCCAGCCCTCCAAGAAAATTCTGTAATCCCTAATGCAAAGATAGAAATGCCTTTTGGACTTTGACCAGCTCTCTCTGACAAGACAGATAGTTTAATAAGACTTCTCTGGCGATGGGAATGTCCTCAGCTTTCCTAATCGCTCTTTCCTGCATCCTTTGACATCAACCCTTTTCCTGGCCAGCTTCCAGCATATCACCTAGGTCCTGTTATCTGCTTTCAATGACTGGGCAAAATGAAATGGTGCACCAGATGGGGTCAGTCCAGTCAAGAACAGGCCTCAGGAGATGGGTGAGCAGGTGAAAACATTCTCAGAAGAAGCATTTATGGAAAGTCTGAATGCAGAGGAGAGCCTGATTCTGTTCCAGGGTATAGACTGTAGGGGGATGAGGCCTGTGTGCCAATAATGAGCATCACTAAGTATCCATGAGAGCTTTTTTATTCCCCTTGAATGTTCCACCCCTCCTATCTTCCCCTTCCTGGACTTTATTTATTATTATTATTATTTAAAATTACTTTATCAAATTAAAAAAAAATTTAAAACTCCTTGTGATATCTGACAACGGTTATGCATTTTTCAAAGAGGTTTCTTTTGTAAGGGGAAACAGTTTTAAGGAATCTATTTGTACTCTTTTCCTCTGCTCCTAATTTACCCCAAATAATATCTTGCATGTATGTGTTTTTGTTTTTGTTTTTGTTCTTCCAACTGTTTTTATGTGTGTAATTCATTTAAACCTTATATTAACCCTAGTTTAGTGGTTCTCAGACATTTTGGTCTCGAGATTGTTTTATTTCTCTTATTTGATTATAACATATTTTCAATAGTCTTTAGCACTTCTTGTTCCTTTGTAAGTTTTATTGCCTTCACAAACACTTTTTATATTATACTACATCAAATCCTTTAGAAAACTAAATATTCCCAAATTGTCTTCTCTGACTCTACATGTGTGTATACTGGATGCAGAGGTGATTTGTAAAATTAAAATGACAACAGTGTTTCAATCCTGAAATCCAATGGGAAACTAAACCATAACTTTTCATTTCTGAGAATTGTGTTCTCTTGTCTTCCTTTTTACCTTGGAGACTGAACACCTTGGCTATAGGCCTTTCAGTATCAGACAGCTGCTGGACTTTGTTCTATTGAGAACTTTATTTTATTTCGAGGAAAAGAGCCCAAATCCTGTCTCCTGCAAGGTGGTATTAAGAATTAAGTGGTAATCATAAAATGTGTTAAGGTTTTTGATTAAAGGTGATGATAGAATTGTTGACGTTTCCTCAACTGCCTGTTTAATGAACGATTTTAATGTTTCTTATCGTGTTCCATTTTTACTAGCAGATAGTTTCTATAACTCAGACTGTTAGTACATTCCAAAGACTTCTGAGAGGCGCCTAGACCACAAAACATAAAAAGCAAGGAGCTAGTGCTGTTGTGTGTCAAACCTGTTATGAAGATTTATCTTTCAGCGGAAGTTTGTCTCCCTCTGATAATCACCGAGTTTGTAGCCAGAGGAACATTTAGAAAGTTTTATTGTTTTCCTTCAAATGACTGCTGAGATGTATTGCCAAGGCCGTAAATATTCTTGATGGTGAGTCAGAATTTCACTTCGTACTTCAACCTTTGGGCCTTAATAATTTCATGCTTTCACAATTAAATCTTGCTATCATGGGGATCCATTGCTCCAGCCTTCTTCAACAACTCATCTAGCAAAACAAAGAGAAATTCATCCCAGTTTCATTGGGGGGAGGGGGGTATACTGAGACATTAACTGTTTGTTTTCCTTTGCAGGAGAAAATCAGTGGTTCTTAAAATATTTTTTCTGCTTTTATGGCCAGAAAAATCCCATTTGTTAATTCTAAACTTTGCACTTTTTGAAGTTGTGGCCTAGTGAGGTGTAGTTAATATCAAATTTCAGTGAGCCCATTTCAAAGAGTTTCAATAAAAGAAAGACCTACATTATGTTGTAAACCAATTATATTCTGCTTTAAAAGTGGGGAAAGGAGAAGGAGGTTTGCAAAGAATTTTGTATTAAAATCCTTGAGGAAAGGTGCCTTGTTGGCATATCTTCTTGTCTCCAGTTCTGCTGTGATCTGGCACTTCCCTGTCATATTTATTCAGTGCAGCTCTAAGTATATATAGAGGCCAATCCAGTTGGTGCCACATTCCCGTTTGGTTCTTCTCTTCCCACCATGCAGTGGCAGCTCTGTGATAGTTCACACCCGCTGTTGGCTGTCTGCAGATGGGACCAATATTACCCTATAACTTGAAGGAATTTTGGCTTGTGTAAGAAAATAGCACGTTAGCTTTCAAAGTCATTCTGTCTTTTGAGAAACTTGGAGGGCTCCATCAACTTCATAATGAGCATCATGCCTTACCCAGCAAGGCAGGTAGGGGGCACTAGTCCATTTTATTTAGGGGCAGCCAAGAGCCATTAAATGCTGTCTGTGTAATTACACACAGGGCCTGGGAATTAATCTCCTGGCCCAATCCTAAAAAGAGCCTCTCAGTAATCACTCAAGGCCTATTCTTATTTTAGGGAATGGCTAACTTGCTTAAGTTTTCTAATATTCCAGCCATAACCAATTAGAAGCAGTCGGTTTAAAAGGCTAACACTAAAAGCAGGAAGAAACAATGACTGATAGGTTAGCAAGGATTAAAACAAACCAAAAAAAAGCAGACATTTTGGGATTTACAAAACAAACAAGACCTTTCTGGGAACATCTTATGTAAGCAGCCTCCACCCCTCCCTATTCCTTGAGCAGTAGAGCCTTGAATAATGCTTCCAGGTCACCAAGGAAAAGAAATCTCATGCCACGTGCTCTGCAGAAGTCAAGAAAATGTACAGTATAATTTAGATTGCCACTAAAAACGCTACACATATATGTGGCTTAAAGGGGTCAATTTCTATTATGTTAAAAGCTACACTTCAGAGGAATACGTTCTTCCCCCATTATGACAGGTAAGCAGGGTTTTAATCTAATTCTCTTATGTACCTCACAATAGTCCCTGGTAAGCACTTTAGAACTATGTACTAAATTTAATTAGGTAGCAAGGGAATGGATAACACAGGCATGAAGATGAGTTTTCCTAAACTGTGAAGCAAATGCTGGGCTTAATGAGGGAGCTCAGCTAAGTTAGAGCCTGAGGTAGCTGTCCATAAAGCAGTTCCGTAAGTGCTATGCTGCCAATCAATCCAGGGTGCCTAATAAGAGCTGTCAAAGGGTGGAAGCACTTCACTTGCCCCCTGCCCAGCCCTATCTCACTGCTCTTGGGGACCAAGACCCCTTCAGGTCATCAGCATCTAGTCCAGCAGGATTTATTTTTATAATCCAGGGCCTCACCACCGTACCTGGCACATACTATATACTCAATACATAATTCTTGAATAAAGAACAATATGGGATGGTGCTTCAACAAATCCCAAATTGCATGACACAACATTGACAGCAGAAGGCCTGGAAGGTGAAGAAATGGTCAGCCCTTGAGCACCCACAAGCTCTGTGCTAATAGGATGCAGAGCAGAATAAGACACTCCCAACTCCCGGGGCCCCCACAGTCTTATGTTGGGAACAGGTGAGGAAACTGGTGCAAGAGTGTCACCAGGTCCTGGAGAGAGGGGTTTGCGGAGACACTCTGGGCACAGTGGGGTCAGAGCCTCAGGGATCAGGGAAGGCTTCATTGGGAAGGAGCGTCTTGACCTAAGTCTTGAGTAAAGGGTAAAGAACATCTACATGAAAGGAGGATGGGCTCTCCAGGAAGACAAAGCAACTGGGGCACAGCCCTCTGAGGGAGCACGCAGAGGTAGACAGAAGCTTGTGATACGGTTCGGGTGAGGCCTCTGCAAGAGGAGTTCTTAAGAGAGCATCCCGGCATGATTGTTGGGGGATCAGAAGAGGCCGAGAGTAACAGGGAGGCCATTTAGGAGCCTGTTGTAAGACTTCCCTCCTCCAAGTCTCCGGGACACTGTGAATGAGCAGTGGAGGCTGTGAAGCAGCAGTGACAGTATTTGGTGTCTGGCTAGATGTGTGGAGGGCACTGGGAAGAAAAGGGAGGTAATCAGGATTATCCCCTGGTTTCTGCCTTAGCTGCTGGTGGCTTCTGTTGCTAAAGTGGGAAATAGAGCAGGAGGAAGAAGGAGCACTGAAGGGGTGAGGCATGGATCACTCTGGGACATTTTGAGTTTCGAGGTACCAGAGGGGCATCTGAATCATCAGGTGACCAGGTGCAGTTTTGCAGATCATTATCTCTACTGGATCTGATGGAAGAACTGGGTTGGGGGAGAGATTTGAGCAGGGAGAGCAAGAAAAGAGAGCCAAGGAAGAAACTCTTAAATGAATACATTTAAGGAAGGGCAGGCCGTGGAGGCTGAAAGCTGCCTGGAGAGGCAGGAGGAGATGGGAGCCAGTGGTTCCGTGGTGGGGGAAGCTGCAGAGAGCCTCCAGGTAAGGATGCATCTAGCAGAGGAGGTGACTTGGTCATGGACAGAAGCAGTCAGGGGTGTTGGGACCTTCTGGGCAGCACACATAACCTCTCATGGTCTCTGGAATAGGAAGGAGTTGGGCCAGTGAATTTTGAAGTGTCTTCTGGCCATTATTTCCATGTATGACAGCCTTTGTTATAGGCCATCTCTATAGTTGTAAACTGAGCAGGTAAGGTCCAGTCATTTTGCACCAGTGATTCAAAAGTCTCCGGATGTTGGAATCGACAGCCTTGATCACTGAAGCAGGTGAACTAATCCCACGGGCATAACGCCAGCAGAGACCTGTCAAATACCCAAGGACACCAGGATGTGAGTGCCGCCTTCTCTCCTGGCTGGTTATGGGGGATGCTTCTGTCTGCTGAATGTGGCTCTTTAATTAACTAGGAGGAGGACTTCACGGCATACACTGCTTTTCTCTGCAGGCCAACTCTCTGACATCAAAGAAGAAATTTAGGATTAAATTTTTTTAAATCTTAGGCCAAGCGCTGTTGCTATCGCACTTGCAAGGACTTGGCAGCAGCCAGTGTGAAGAGCAATTGTTTTGAGTGTGTTTTTGCCAGGCTGTTTGCAGCAAGATTCCCAGGCTTTGCGTAACTAGGGCTAAAGCAGTGAACCTCGGCCTTCTTCGTTAGGGTGGCCCATCAAGAGTTAGGCAACCTTCTTTATGCAGACACGTGGACTGATGTGACATTTACAAGCCCCTGCCACTAGATAAAGGAGAAGGCTGGGCCCAAGTGTGGGCTTCTCCAGAGAGCAGAGTGCCGCCTGCCCTTGCAGTGCTGGGGAGAGACAGGGGAGAGGCCCTGCCTGGCTTCTGCTGCCCTAACTCAGGGGCCAAGGCTGTGCCTCTTCGTGTGCCAGACTGGGCTCCGGGCCTCCCCCGGCTCCCCAGGCACACTGCCCGTCACACGGTGCTCCTAATACTGTCACATGGTCAGAATAGCCAAGCCTGTCCAAGTGGGGAAAAGACACTTCAGCAAATTCCAAAGCCATGTCTCCTGGCAGCAAAAATTAAAAGACTTCTCTCCTTCCTTGGTGGGGAAGTCTTCCTTGCTCTCCCTGGATCTTCGACCTCTTTCTGAGAGTTGCTTTCCACCATGAAGTTTTGTTTGAAAGCTTAGTAATTTGGAGATTTAATTCACCATAATTGTATACATTTACAGAACTTGCAGTTGGCAACACGTCTTCATCTTCATTATTCTTTGCAATCCTCATGACAGCTCTTACAGGGCAGACTCTTTATAGATGTGCAAATGCAGGGAGGTAAGACAGGTCACCCCGGCCAGCCGGCTGGGGTCCCAGGAGATGCCAAGTCATGACACTTCCGACCCAGTGAGCTCTCACTCCACGGACCCACCCCAGGGTTGGCAATACCGACCTTGTCAAGGCTGCACTTAGAATTCAAAACAAAAGCAAACAAACCAGGCTCATAGTATGCTATTGTTAAACCACAATGATGAACAGTTGACGCTGTGACTGAAGAGTCATCCACACACCTAGGACATTTAGTGACCTAGTGTACTGGTTTGAAGCTGTTATGTACCCTGGGAAAGGCCATGTTCTTTTAATCCAATCTTATGGGTGCAGACCTGTTGTTGGTGGGACCTTTTGATTAGGTTGCTTCAATTGAGATGTGACCCACCCAGTTCAAGGTGGGTCTTAATCCTTTACTAGAGCCCTTTATGAGAGGATAAAAGGCAGAAACACCCAAAGAGAGCTTAGAGAGAGAAACATCCAGAGAGATGTAAAGGAGAATAGCCCCGGAGATGCTAAGAGAGGACCTGCAGATGCTCAGAGAGAAAGCACTGCAATCAGAGGGAGAAAGTAACAGAACCCAGGAGTGAAGGACCAGCAGACACCAGCCATGTGCCTTGCTGTCTGACAGAGGAACCCCGGATGCCAGCAGCTTTTCTCAGAGAAGGTATTGGTCCTGTTGATGCCTCAATTGGGACATTTTCATGGCCTTAGAACTGTAAAATTGTAAGCTAATAAACCCCCTTTGTAAAAGCCAACCCACTTCTGGTATATTGCATTCCAGCAGCTTTAGCAAACCAAAACACCTAGAAAACAGCCAATCTTGGACATGACTTTGCCAATGCATGGCATGGGCAATCAGAGAACACAAAACCACATAACTGTGTGTGTGTGTGGCTGGGGGGGGGGTGTATATGGGTCCTCTATATTTTCTGCATGATATTTCTGCAAGTCTGCAACTTATCTAATAAAAGTAAAAAAAGAAAAACACATTTACCATTTGAAGTGAGGTCATCCAGCCTTGTGCATTTTATGGATTGAAGCTGGTAACTCTGATGGTTTTCTGGCTGCATCCACAGATACTTGGCATAAGTGGAAGGTGCAGCCATGCTGTTTACACTCACTGCTACCCCTTTCTTGCCCCTTCAGGGCGGACGCTCTCCTTCCTGCAGGAGAGAGATCACACACAGACTTCTCATTCATTACTGAAGCTGGTGCTGTTTCTTGGCAAAGTACTTTAACTTCTCATCAGTAACTTTAACCCATAAGGAGCTCATCACATTCATGAAGTCAAAGCTTGTCACTGGGTTCAGCATAGCTCTCAGTAAAAATATAACCTAAGAAATGGATTGGAAGTAAATCATGCCCAGAATCTGGTCCTCTGTGCTTGCTACCAGACAGACTGTAGAGTATGCACACCAGGCCAGGCTGCCTGGATTTGCTTCCAAATCCGCGACTCAGTAGCTGTGTGACGGTGGGCAAGTTACTGCCCTCTCTGCCCCCTCATCTGTGAAACGGGATAATGCTAGGTGCCTAGCCTGAAGGGCAGTGATGAGAGTTAAATGAGAATAAAAGGAAAGACTCAGAACAGGGCTTGGCACACATCAAGCCCTTAATAAATGTTAAATGTCATGATTGTTCTCCACCATTCAAGATACAGCTTACTTCCCCACCTATCCAGAATACCTTCCTCAAACACTGGAGCCTTCACCCCTCCTCCCTCATGTCCCTGGGTTCCTCCAAGAGTTACTTCTGTACCATGCAGTCTAGCATTTGATGAAATGCAGTTTGGTTTTGCCAATTCAATGCTTTGTGTGTTTTAGTATTGCTTCCCCAGTAGATTTGTGCATTGATTTTTGGCAAGAAACATGTAATTTGCTTTTGTTGGATTTGCACTGCTCATAGCCAAGTCCCAGGCAATTTGGGGCACTTAAATATCTTGGGTTCATCACTATGAGTGGGAAAAAGCTGGTAGAGGGGTATTGTATACAGGTACTATAACTAACAGTTAAAACCTAAGGTGTGAAGACACAAAAACCTATGCCCGAATGCTTATAGCAGCTTTATTCATAATGGCCCCAAACTGGAAACAACCAGATGTACTTCACTGGGCAAATCATTAAACTCTGTCCGTCCATACCAGGCAACACTACTCAACAGTGAAGAGGAACGAGCTACTGACACAGGCGACAACCTGGCTGAACCACCACGGAATTACGCTGAGGGACAACAGCCAATCCCCAAAAATCATATACTGTATTATTCTATTTATACAACATTCTCAAAATGACAAAATTATGGAAATGGAGAACCGATTGGTGGTTGCCAGGGGTGAAGAAAGGGTGGGGGCAAGAGGGAAATGGGTGTAGCTATCAAAGGGCAACCTGAGCCAAAAATCTTCTGTATCTTAACTTCATTGTCATCATCCCAGTGCTACTGGACTATAGTTTTGCGGAAAACTGACTAAGGGCACCAGGGGATCTTTCTGTATTATGTTTACAACTGCACGTGAACCTACAACCTCAAAATAAAAAGTTTAATTAAAAAAAAAAATCTCCAGGTTGTCCGCACAGAAGCAGAAAGAGTAGATAAGTTTGCTCACTGATGGGGAAAACAAGATAAGCCTCTTATAGAAGGACTCTAAATTTTTTAGGAATAATGTTTATCAATTGTACTTAATATTTTTGTTTATGTTAATACTTATTCCTTGGAGTATAATAATAGTATGTAGTCATGCTGAAAGACGTTATTGTCAAACACAAGACTCACATTATGTTTTAAACACAATCAAGATTCACGTAATGTGTTAAACCTTAGAGATGCTCTTTTCTAATTCTCCCATCTTACAGATTCAGCAACTCAGAAGTGACCCAAAGTCACACATCTAATTAGAGAAACAAGGGCGAGATCCCCGTTGTCCTAGGATCCAGCCTGTGCTTCCTATACACTTTGTATTTTATATTCTTCTTGTATAAAAGCACAATTAAGTGTATCTAGAGGAATATTCTGCATTACCTCACTTCCCCTGCTTGAAATGACTGCCTCACCCCACAGGGCCCCCTGCTCAGTCACCAGTCACTGGGAGGCAGCTGCCAGCCAGGAGGGTGGCCTACTCCGATAGATCAACAAGCCCGCCCTGGAAGCACACAAGTAGAACATGAGAACACTTGGAGAACTGGGGGGGAGGCGGGGGGGGGCATGGGGGGCAGAATTGGGAGCAGAGCCGGAATGAAAACTGGTTTGTGCCAGTTTGGATGTACTATGTCCCCCAAAATGCCATGTTCTTTAATGCAGTGTTGTGGGGGCAGACATATTAGTTTGTTTGGAATCCTTTTATTGAATTATTTCCATGGAGATATGGACCCCACCCATTCAGAGTGGGTCTTGATTTAATCACTGGGGTCCTATAAAAGAGCTGACAAACAGAAGGACAACAGAGCAGTTCAGAGAGACATTTTGGAGACAGCCACTGAAAGCAGACTTTTGCTGACACTTTGGGGATGCTAGCCCAGTGTTTGCTCCAAAGAAGCTATTTTGAAGAACGCACAGGAGCTGAGAGAGGAGTTGGAAAACAACCCAGGATCAGCAGACACCAGCCACATGCCTTCCCAGCTAACAGAGGTTTTCTGGACACCAGTGGCCTTCCTTCGGTGAAGGTATACTCATGTTGATGTCTTAACTTGGACATTTTTATGACCTTCAGACTGTTAATTTGTAATCAAATAAACCCCCTTTATAAAAGCCAGTCCATTTCTGGTATTTTGTGATGGTAGCATTAGCAAACCGGAACATGGTCCATCTATAGTGAAGCTAGCGACAGAGAGGAAAACAAATTTTCGGGACACGAGTAACTACCCTGAGACCCTAGGCAGTGCTCCTCCTCCCCAAGGCCCCATCCCCCCATGCCTGTCTCAGTTTACCCATCTGTACAAAGAGGGATTGTATCAGCCAGAAAAGCCATTCTGGCTCTGGATATTTTGTTCTAATCTTGCTGTGGAGACTGAACACACAGCACACATCTGAAAATCACACTTACCAGACAAGAATCGTAGGGGATTGCTGTTGAAGCAAGCTAACCATTTACAAATGTGAAACAGACCTGAGTCATTTCCCCAGGCTTATTCAGTTGGTTCCCGCAGCCCCGTGAGTGGTGGTGGAGATGCTGGCTGCAGGAAAGAGACATGGAGAGAGAGTAGTAAAAGCTTCGCTTTTTAGGAGACATCGTGTACACTGCACAAACAGTCCCCACTGCCAAATGAGTCACAATTTCCCAAAGGCATAATTTTAGTGCCCTTCTTGTGGTTCCCTCCAGGGCTGCTTCTGAAAGGGAGGCCTCAGGGCAGGGTTTCCTGTGCTCAGTTCCAGAGATAACAGAGGGGCTGCCCCCATCCATCCCTCCCCACCCCACCCCTTGCCAGAATTTTCTTTCTGGAAGGGTTTTCATTTCCACTCCTTTCTGTAGCGGCGGATAACGCTGTAGATGAGTTGAAGTTTTCCAAGCTTTCCTGGTTGCAAACTCCTCTGTTCTCCTACAGTTGCTTTCTCAACTTTTTCCCCCTCCATACAAACTATTTTGGAGTGGCAAAAGACGGCCACCCACTTGCCCTTATGAAGTTTGTTACTGCAAAGGAGAGGCTAAGCCTACTTAAAATTGTGCCTAAGAGTCACCCCCAGAGAATCTCTTTTTTTGCTCAGATGTGGCCTCTCTCTCTAAGCCAAATATGCAAGTAAACTCATTGCCCTCTCCACTATGTGGGACATGACTCCCAGGGGTGTAAATCTCCCTGGCAACGTGGGACATGACTTGAGAGGAAGAGGTTGGCCCTGGCATCATGGGATTAAGAAAGCATTCTTGGACCAAAAGGGGGAAGAGAAAGGAAAAAAATAAAGTTTCAGTGGCTGAGAAATTTCACATGGAGCCGAGAGGTCATTCTGGAGGTTATTCTTATGCCTTATATAGATATCTCTTTTTAGTTTGTAGTGTATTGGAATAGTTAGAAGGAAATATCTGAAACTGTTAACTACAACCCAGTAGCCTTTATTCTTGAAGATGATTGTGTAACTATATAGCTTACACTGTGTGGCCATGTGATTGTGAAAACTTTGTGGCTCCCACTCCCTTTATATAGTGTATGGACAGATGAATAGACAAATGAAGACAAAAAGTAAATGAATAATAGGGAGAGATGGGGGTATAGGATGTTTTGGGTATTCTTTTTTACTTTAACTTTTATTCTTACTCTTTTTTTGTGTGTGGTAATGAAAATGCTCAAAAATTGATTATGGTGGTGAATGCACAACTATATAATGGTGCTGTGAACAACTGATTGTACACCATGGATGACTTTATGGTATGTGAATATATCTCAATAAAATTGAATTTAAAAAGAAGACTGCCATCCAATTAACAAAATATACGGTCCTGCTTTTGATGAGACAGTGTTTATTTCAGGCTTAAGAAAAGCAATGGGAGCATGTTCTGAAAATCATTAAGCCTGTAAAGCCAATGATAATAATAATAATAAACTAATATCTGCATAATATTTTACAGTTTATAAAACTTTATCACACATGTTCTTACTTGTGCAATATTATTGCTATCTCAATTTACAATGAGAAACCAAGGTTATATGGTTCACTACAGTGCACCCAGCTAAATAAGTGGCTGAGCTGAGCCTGGAATTTGGGTCTCGGCTCTAAAATCTATGCTCTGTGCCACCTCAGCCGTGGGAGGGACAGCCCATCTCTGTGCACCATGGTACCCTGTACAGGCCCCTGGGACCCAGAACCAATGCACTTATTTTATACTTGCCTCCTTCTTCCAGACTCCCTGGGGGTCGTTGTCTACACCTCATTCTTCTCCTTATTCCCAAAGACCGGCACATAGTAGGTGCTCAGGAAATGCTTGATAAAAGACTGATCAGCTCCATGCCAGAAACTGTAGTGCTCCTACCATCCCCAGAGCATAACAGTAACAGCTAAGCTGAGTTGGGTGTTCACGAGCCCAGGTACAGAACCATACAAGCAAGGCTCCTATTCTTAGACCCATTTAACAGAAGAGGAAATGTAAGATGAGTAAGGTGCCCAAAGTTGCAAATTCAGGCAGTTTGTCACCAGACCCCGGGCTCTAAACTCCCAACTACACCAAACCATCACTACCTACAGGAGACTGGTTATGCGGAGCCCTGCCTTCCAGCAACCCTGGTGGGGCCATCTCTGTTCTTTTGCAAATCTCCAGGCCTGTTTGTCCCTTGGTCTCCCATCTGTCATGCAAAGGTAATTAAAAGTTTCCTATCTACCTGGAGGATCTTTGCAGAGACTTAATAAGGAGATGCACGTGAAAGTATTCTGACAGCAAAGAGCGTTATCCAAAAGCCAGGTATTACAATAATCGTTAACCACCATCTGCAACTTTGCATGGCTGTTGTAACCGCACGGCCTGCGGCTGCACCTTTGGTGGAGTCTGATGATCCCGAGAAAGCAGTCACGGGCAAAGATGCGGAGGCTCTGTGTATCTCCTATGACGCATGAATAATTACAACTTAATAAATGGGTTCCAAGGAAAGGAGGCATGACGGACACTCTGGCGTTCTAATTCAAGCTACATCTACCCGAGCGTTAATCTGGGGTTTTGGCTAATCCTTCCACCTCTCCCACAATTTGGAAGAGACACGCACAAAACATCACTAACTGGGTCTGTTTTACAATGTAATCTTTCTCTTAGAACCCTGATTTTTACTCTGATTTAGTCAACAAGCATTGATTGAGGGTCTTCAGCAACTCTCAGAGTGTAAAAAGCAAAACGCCCTCCAGGAAGCATTAGATTTGGGGCAGTTTCCTGACGACTCTGAGCCTCCTTTCCCTCATCTGCAAACTGGGGGTAGCCACATCTAATTTGTGAAGACTGGAGTTCGAATGCACTAAGTACCTGACACAGAGTCCATAGTTCTACAGGTTAAAGCTCACGTTAGGAGCTCTCTTCCCCATCAAGCGAGAGGAATGAATCATGCGAGCAGAATGAATCATGCGACTATATAATTACTCAGAAAAAAGATAAGGGCTAAGGAGGAGGGCCTGTTCAAAGTTTCAAAGCTGGTGGATGCTCTGGAGGGACGTCAGTGACTGCTCCGCCTGGGCAGGGACAGGAAGAAGAGAGAAGCTAGAAGGCTTCCAGAGCCTTCCAGCAGTGGGAGGAGTCTGGCAGAAGAGGCGAGGAGCAAACCCCCAGCCCCGGCCACCACAAGTGCAAAGGCACGGAGGCAGATAAGATTTAGAGGTTCTGCTGCAAGGTTAAATGGCTGGGGACTTGGCTGGATCAGGGATTGGCCATAGGGTGGGAGGCTACGTCTGCTCGCTTGGGGTGGGGTGGGATGGATTTATGGGGTTAGGAAGCAAATTCTTGAGCCATGGGTTTGTGGGAAGTCCAGATGACAGGTGGAATTCACATTCCTGGTGTCTCATCCTGTCCCCCGGGGAGCCTGGGGGGTTCCCATCTGAGCCTGGGGCCCCGGAGATCCTGCGCGGCAGCGAGGAGGGTAGGGAGGGAGTGGCCGGGGAGGGCGCCCGCGCCCCCACAGAAGGACTGCCTGGTGGGTGTCATTTCTTCGTGGATTTCACGCTTTCGGGAAAGTGCCGCAGCCAAGGCCCCCACTTCGGCGCCGTGCGGGGAGCAAGACCTGCCCACCTTCAGCCCCTCTCCCCAGATCCAACCCTCCCCCGGGGAGAGGCGGCTACGCGCCATCTCCAAGGATGAGGCCCGGGGGCGGCTGCGCGGGCAGCGGGGAGGCGGAGAGGCCCCTCCCGGGGTCCCCGTAGGTCGCGGTGCAGCGCGTCCTCGGCCCCTCGTGCCAAGCGCGTTCCTCTCCGGCTCGGCGGTGCTGGCGGGGCCTCCCTGCGGCTCCCGGCGAGGGCGGGGACGGGCGCGGGTGTCCGGGCCCCGCCTCGGCCCCGCCCCGCCCCGGAGCCGCCCGGGACGCAGGGCAAGGGAGCGGGGAGGCTCGGCCGGAGCTGCCCGCGGCGCCGCGCTCCTCCGCGCTCCGGGCTGGGTAAGTGGCGCGGGGCCGGGCCCGGCAAGACCCGACCCGGGCTGGTCCCCTGGGAAAGGGTCCCGAAGGCCGAGGGGGACCGGGGAAGTCGCGCCCGGCCGGGGGGCGGGGGCCCGGCGTGACAGCTGCGGGCGCGCGGGTATTTTTAGTTTAAATCCTACCGCTCCCTGCCGGCAGCGAAGTCCTCTCCCAAACCCTGGAGGTTCGGCCTGCACGGAAAAGCCCCGAAGTCCCGGGACTGTCACCGCGGGCTCGCGGGCGCTGGTGTCCCCGGGCCTCGGCAGGAAACCGGGGCAGGAAAACCCCCTCCTGGCCGCCAGGGGATCCTGTGCCTGGGAGACCCGAGAGCGGCCGGAGGGAGGGAAGTCCCACCCGCCGCCTCGGTTTAGTTCAGACTCCTCCTGGCTGTGCAGCGTTGGGCAAGCCACTCAGCCTCTCTGAGCCTCGTTCCCTCGTCTCTGAAGGACGGGGTCAGGAATCAGAAATCGCTGCGGGGATTTCTGAGGGAGCGTCAGATGGATGCTGACTCCCCTTCAGATCAAAGTCTTCAGCTCTTGACGGTAAACATTGGACCCAAGTGGGTGTGGACCTGATGCCATGGAGATCCACCCGGATCCGCCCCTCTGTAGCGAGTCTGACCACTGCTTAGAAAGCCTGTGGAGGGTGATGATGGATATTATTATTATTAAATAATAAATATCATTATTTTATCACTTTGGCCCTGAAGCTCTGGCCCAGAGCTGACCTGGAAACCCTCTTGCTGGCTCCTGTTCTCCGTTTTCATTTTTAAAGGGTTATTGTCCTTGTGGCATTAGCAAGGGAACTTCTACAGTCCAAGCTGCTAGTGGGGGAGCCTGACTTGGCAAAGGGTACATGCCCCATCCCACGGGAGTGAGGCCAGGAGAAGACAGTGGAGAAAAGTGACTGTCTCTCCAGAAAAGGGAGTATGTCCCCAAGTCCCTGCCCTTTTGAGCTGGCCAGGACAGTGTTCTCCATCCAGAGTCCCAGAGAGGGGGAGCGATTTGCCCAGAGCTGCACAGCAAGGGAGCCGCGCAGCTGGGCACAGAGCGTGGGTCTCTGGAAGGAGCCAGCCCTGCGTTCTGCACAGCTGGGGCAGCCAGCAGCCCACAGAGGTCAGGGGCGGGGAGGTGGGAGGGGCACCGGTGCCGCGGGCTGTTTTGCGCAGTTTCCTGTAACCGTGCCCCAGCGGGGCTCTCTGACACGTGTGGGCTGCACATTCCCCAGGCAGGACAACACTCGGCAGCCGCAGCTGTGCCAAGCCTGCTGGCCCGGGGCGTCGGTTTTCAGCCGGAGGGGCCCCTCCGGGGGCGGCTGGAGAGGGCGTGGGCTGGAACAGCCTGTTTCTGGAACTCGCACCTCACTGGGGGTCTTGGGGAGAAGGCCTGAGGATTTGCCGGTGGCTCCAAGAGAAGTGGTGAGAATCCAGGCTCAGTTTCTGCCTCAGGGTGCAGGCTGGCGTCTGACCCCCATGGGCACCTTCAGGGTGAGTTTGAGCTCCTTCCGCCTCCATGGACACAACCCTCTGGCCCGGGACGCTTTGCATGTTTTCCAGCAGCTGCAGGGCTGTCCCTGCCTGAGTGGCCCCTTGGACCTTGTAATGCAAAAACCTGGGGCCTGGGATTCTGGGGGAGCCTGTGGCTGCGGTGTGACGTCCCCTACGGGGAGGCAAGACTGGACAGGTCCAGCACGACCTCCAAGCACCCTGGAGACTCCAGGAGCCCGGAGGGGCAGCAGGGTCTCCGTGTTACCCAGCTGTTAGGAGTGAGGTGACCAAGTCAGATCCCTGGGTTTCCTTGGCCCTTTCCTAGCTGTGTGACTTTGGAAAATTCGCTTCACCTCTCAGAGCTTCAATTTCCTTCTGCTTGAAACGAGGATGACAGTCCTACCAGCGTCAGTGCTGCTCTGAACACTGGAACATTCCATGTAAAGCTCTTTGTTCAGTACCGGACAGCTGTTGTCACGGTTTGGGGTGAAGGGGCCTGGTTTGAACATCCGGGTTCCTCCTTATCTGTGCCCCGCCCCTCTCTACCTCGATTTCCCCATTTCTGTCAAATAGTAGGTGGTCCTGGATTGTCTCCCTCTGGGCCCTTCTGGCTCTGAAGGCTGCTCTAGGACCCCAGGAGAGAGATGTGAGGAGGGCCTGAACAGGGCTCAGATATGTGACTGGGGCTTGGAGCATATCGGGTCTCTTGCCTCCTATGATCCTGGCGATGCCTGCAGGTGAGGCAGCCATTCCTACCGTGTTTCCAGAGGCGGAGCCTGAGCCTTTAAAGGGTAGAGCTAGGATTCGAACTTGGGACTTTGACTGGATGCTCTTGGTTACACCCCACAACCAGTCCCAGACAAGACAAGGACACTGTTATACTTTAATCCTTGAGAGAACTGTTCTGTGCAGGCAGGATCCTGGTCATAATGATGCTGGATCAGCAATCTGTTCTGGGGATGAGCCACTGGGAAGCAGGTGGGGGACAAGGATCAGGAACTGACACCTCGGTCTTGCCATCTCCAAAGCAGAGATCTCCCCTGCCTTTGGGGTTGCTGAGAGTCCAGCACTCAGGGGGCTGCCCAGCATGGTGGGGGCACCCCGTTAACGGGAGTGATCATTGTTTATCATTGTATTATTACTAACCCTGTTGCCAGCCCACTGTGGTGGGGCCTGGGGCTCTCGCCTGGTTTTCCAGGCTGCAGATTCTGCTCAGGGAATCCCAGCATCTGGGAAATGCTTTGAAAATCTCAGCAGAGAGCTGCCAAGAGAACCAAAGCTCAAAAAAACAAACACGCCAGCAATGAATTGTTTAGGACATGTGTGCAAGAGGGAAAATGACAGTGAAAAGCAAGGCAGTGGCGACCTTTACTACAAATCCAACCACAGCATGTGGGGGTGGGGCAGTGGGGGTTGTGGTTGGCAGTGTCACCCTGGGGGGCTTCCGAGGTGGTGCTGGTTACAAAGGAATTCACTTTGTAATGACTTTTAAAACTGTACAAATATTCTGTTTCACAGTTTATAACAGGTTTAAAAAAGTCAAGGGAGTGAGAAGACAAAATCAGGGTGGTTATTTTTTGGGGGCAGTGGGCGTGGGTGCGGGATCAGGGAGGGGCCCGCGGGACCTTCAATGGAACCGATTATGTTCCAATTCTTCAGCTGAGTGGTACGCTGGTGGGTGGGTTTTTTTATTTTGTTTTTTAAATTTTAATGCTTATACACACACACACACACACACACACACACACACATATGTATATATGTTCCATTATATATATATATATATATATAAATCTTACATAATACACATAAAATAAAAAGATAATATGGAACATTTTCAGAATACTTGTTTAGAAAATCAGCCTCTTTCCTCAGATTCAAAATTAATCTGGCTGGATTAAAAAACTAAAATAAAACACAAATCTTGTGTGACATGGGAGAAGTAATTGGTCTCTCCCGAAAGCATACAAGAAGGTGACACTAACACTGTACAATCTCCTACTGGCAGAGTAATTTTTGAAGTCCTGACCTAGTGCCTTATGCTCCTGAATCATAAACTCCTGAGTTTGAGCTGGGAGGAGCCTCGGGTCACCGGGCCGAGAGTACTGGCTTTACAGCCCAGGGAAGTGGCCCTGCCAAGGCCAACACGGGGCACACCCCTGGGCCACCAGCCTCCTGCTCGGGACTTTTTAATTTTAAAAAGTCAGAAGAGAGCCCCAGCCGGTGATGATCAGGCACCTCGAGATCTTACATGAACAGAAACATTGTCAAAGGAAAAGTATAGGCAGTGCTCAGAGTAACACTGCCTTCCAGAAGTCCTTCTGGGAGAGCTCCTCCTTCTTTTGCTGGGCATGGTCATTGCTGAGACAGCTTAGTGCTGTGGATATGGTGGGCCTTAGTTTTCAGCTGGGCAGATAGGTTCAGAGAGGTTGACCGCTTTGCCCCAAATCACACAGCGGGTTAGTGAGGGAGCAGGGGAGCCAGTCAGAGGGAGAACTGAAAAGATTAGAAACTTTTTAAAGTGGGTTGTGTAGCGAGCACATTCCTTACTCCTTAAAAGATGAAATGCGAGGCGCCCCAGCCCAGCCTTGCAGAGGATGGTTGGGTGTTGTCTTCCAGCTGTCAGATCACAGGGAGGCTCTGGGACCCAAGGGCTCCAGCGTGGCCACACTCTCCTTATGACCGAGCTGGGAGTGGTAAACCCAGAGTCAGAGGAAACCCACCCCACTTTTAGTGCTAGTGCTTTTTGGGCACTTGCTCTGATTTCTGGCCTCCTTCTTCCTGCCCAACAAAGCAAAGATGTCCTTCAGGCTTTGCCTCTGCAGAGGTGCCTGTCCCTGCCAACAGAGCTCACAGGGACCAGCCTGCAGGTGCTGGTTTTCCAGATGTGCAGTGAGAACAGAGGCGGCTGCTGTGCGCAGATATGCATGCTCACCTGGGCAGCAGAGATCTGGGTCCGTCCTGGGGGCCAGTCTGCAGCCCTGTGAGTGACACTCCTTCTCCCATCTAACGGGGGTGGTGATACCTCCCTGTAAGGTAGGGCGTATGTGCTGAACTAATGAGCGCCAACTTTATCCGTGCTGCGTGACTTTAAGAGACAGGAAACAAACCTGTGATATTTGTGTCTAGGTGCCCACAGAGGGTGTGTGCACAGAGTCAACAAGTATTTGCAAGTGACAGCTGCAGAGGAGAATGAGAGAATGCTAGAACTGGCTGGAGCCTTGGAGACCATCTGAGCCTGTCCTTTTACATATGGGGAAACTGAGGCTCCACCAGCAGAAAAGATTGGCCCAAATCTCTCAGGTGTCTTGGGGCATGTTCAGGATCTGAGATCCTATCTCCTGACCCCCATCCAGTGCTCTTTCCCTTATAACCACCTTCCCCTAAAAGTCTGTTCCATCAATGGGGTAAGTCGGGATTGTTGCATGATGCAAGTGGGAAGGGTGATTTTCAGGGTCAGGCCCAACCAGTCATCAGCAAGGCATGGATGGAATAAGGTGGGGCCACCGGGGCCTGTTTAACTTTAACTAAGCCAATAGTTTTGAGATTCGTAAAGGCCTGAGCTTCTCCCAAGTGACATATTTTGAAATAAGACAGCAGGCTGACTCACTGGGATAGCCGTCTTTCCTTGTTTTCTCAAAGAGCTCAGCCCTTGTATAATGGTGCGAGTAGCCTACAGTTCTATGGAAGCTTTGACCCTCACCTGGGCCAGTCTTGGTTTCCTGCTCTTTAAAATGGGAGGTTGAAATTACATCTCCTAGGCACCTTGACGTTCAGTGGTCAAAGAGCCACAAGTGTTTGGGGACCTCCAGTCTGGCCCCTGCAATCTGCCCACCTACCCCAGAAGGACCAGATCTGTTAATTGGTGACTCCCTGCTTAACCTTCAATGGCTCCCCATTGCCCTCAAGACAAATTCCCAAGTCTCTGGCTGGGAATTCCATGCTGTCTACAGCCTGGGCAACTCTTGGCCCTGTGAGCTTCCTCACTGGACTGTGGACCCTCCTGTGGCCGGGGTACAGGGTCAGTCATCCTCATGTCTCGGCTCCCAAGTCAGACCCTGGCAGTGGCCGGGTATTCAGAGAGAGATTTTAAAAATTTAAAGAAAAGGCTTTATACATGAAAGAGAAGTTTACAAACTTCAGGGGGAAGGTGTGATGTGCATCTTTTCTCTTGAAAGCCCTCTTAGGGGACTGTCCTATTGGGGAGAATGTCCGGTTTTCCTGGGCTCTCCCGGGGCCTTTCCTGGGATCTTGAGCAAGTCTCTGACCTCCCCTGAACACACCACTCTCTCTCCTACCCAGGCCTTCCCTCTTACTCTTCCTCTCCCAGACCCTCCAGTGGCTGCTCCTGCTGCCCAGCGCCATCCCAGCTCACAGCCACAGACTCGTAGAGGTGTCCCTGACCACATGGTATACCCCATCCCACCCTGCTGAGCAGTGCTCTCTCCTCTCACCCGGTCTCATTGTCTTCAGGGCACTTATCACCACCTGAAATGATCAGTCACTCATTTGCAGTTAAGCTCATAGTCTGTCTCCTTTACTGGGAAGTGAACTCCATGAGGGCAGAGATTTTTGTCTGTTTCCAGAGCCTAGCCATTGTAGCTGCTCAATTAATATTTATGGATGAATGAATGAATGAATGAAGAAACGAATGCCTATATAAACTGATGGGGTGGGCCGGATCCCATCCAGGATCTCTTGCACGGTTTGTCATAACAGCTAGCATCCACCCAGCACTTAGCGAGTGGCAGCCTTGTTCTAAGCGCTCTCTGCATTTTCCCCCTTAACCCTCATGACGCTGGATGCGGTGTGCTCAGGTAGTATTCCCATTTTATAGAGAGGCATAGTAACCTGTGCTCAGCTCGTGGGGTTGGGAATTGGACCCAGGTTATCTGCTCCCAAAGCCTGTACAGATAACACCAGCCCACACTGCCTTCCATGCTGCTGGTGCACAGGCAGGAAGTGGTGAATGAGTCAGCCCTGGAGCTCGGGCCCCCGAACTCAGGCCTCTGGTTCTTTCTCAGCCTCCCCTGCTGGCTCTCACATCGCCAGGCGATTCCTCGGAGGAAATGCTTTCTGTGTGGCCAGTCACGTGGCTCCAGAAATGGCAGAGGTTTTCCAGAGCCACCCGCCCTAGGGCACCCCTCCCGCTCCACCCCAACCGCACCCTTTCTCCGTAGGTCCCAGGGAACTCCGTGTGCAGCTTGGGCACTAGCTGTTGAGGATGCGGTGACCACAAGCCGGCGGTTGTAGGTTGGGTGGGAGCCAGCGGGGATGCCAGGCACACTGCCGCTCATCCAGGCCGGGCAGCCAGCGAGCCTGGCTTACGTAATTTGCCTGTTTATTGGTTTGCTGAATTCAAATCCAATGTTGCTCAGAAACAATTTTAGAAAACGGATTTTTAAAACTCTTGTCCCATGACATCTCTTGTCCCCACTTCCTTCGGGGTGAAGCCCCCCAGTGCATGGGGAGGTGGGGTGCGTGCCAGGCCCTCCTCAGCAATGTCATCCATCGTGGTTTGTGATGCAGAGGAGTCGCCCCAAGTTCCTGTATTTGTTCCCTGCAGGAAGCAGCGGGTGAGTCATGCCCCTCGTAGCTGTGCCAACTCTGGTTTGGGAGCCGGAGAGGCACTTGTTGGTGGCTGGATCTCGGCCCTTCTGCCTTTGACCTGTGTGCGTTGGGCAACTGCCTTCCGTCAAGGGACTAACGTGGGTTGAGATGGACGTGGGTAGAAGATGCCAGAGGCCTGTCTGGTGGGCACGATGATGGCCTTCAAGAGACAGTCCCCTCCTGGAGGCCGAGGGCTCTGGGACGGGGAAGCACAGGGGGCTGGAACCTGCTGGGCACGGACTTCCTTTCCTGTACTGCACCCTTCACCTTGCTGGGTATGTGTGAACGTGCTTTATAAACTGCAGACCCCGACACAGAGGTGCAGGGTAATTTGTAGTGTTGGTTCCCCCACAGGGTGAGGTGTCACTAGCACCATCTGTCTTCCCAAGCAAAGGACGGCTAGATTTGCCACGTTGGCTGAGGTGTGGGGCTGGCTGCTGTGAACTGTGGAATCAGACAGACTTGGGCTGGGACCCCAGCTCTGCCACCTGCTAGGTGGTCTTGGCCAAATCCCATAGCCTCTAGGGGCCCTGGCTCACTCACCTGCAAAACGGGGCTGGTCAAGCCCTCCACAAAGGCAGCTCCCATTGCTTCCCTTTCCGGCCCCTCGCCCCACCCCTCGGAGTGCACCCATTTCCCCAGGTGCTCACTGGCTTGGGGGCAGGGAGGGGGCTTTGGTGATAATGTGGGCCTGGAAGGCAGTGCAGCGCTTCTGCCTGCGCTGGCACTTGTGGGGAGTTGGACCCTTCTGGTCCGTGGAGGAGCACAGCTGCAGGGAACCAGCCCTCGGCCCAGGCGTTCTTGGCCAAGGCCATGGCCAGGCAGGTCTGGGGAGCTGAGATGGGCAGGCTGTGCCCATTGGGAAGCCAGCACCCACTTTAGAGCAGTCTTTACTGGGGCAACCAGGTGCAAACCTCACAGCTTGATCCCTTCTTTCCTTCCCAGGGTCCCTAAAGCAACATATTTCTCATATAGAATCAACTAAAAAAATTAAAAAAGCCAAATCCACCCCATCAGGCTTTGGAGTCTTTCTCCCAGCCCTGAGCCTTGGGGTCTTCAACGTGTGGGGGTCAGATCTCCAAGAGTTGCGTTGGGGCCACTAGCACTCGACAAGACAGGTTCCATGGTATAAGCTCAGGGCACAGGTTGGCAGCCACCCCCTCTCCAACTTCCTCTCCAGCTTCACTTTTACTTTTCTTTTAATCCTCTGGTTATACCATGTTCTCATAGTCATCTGGGTGCCACCCTAGACCAGCTGTCAGGAATTCCTGGGCATGGGCTGCATATCTGTAGTTTTTAAAATGTAGTGGTTGAGAACCAGTGGGTTTTGTCAAGAAAAGTCTCAGCATGAGGCTAATGTGTTTTAGGAGCTCTCTTATCACCAGTCCATCTCTCTCTCTCTCTCTCTCACTCTCTCATTCCCTCGCTCTCTTTCATTCTCTCACTCTCTTTCTCTAACAGGGGTCAGGCTTTAGGTGCAAGCTGGCAACCATATCCAGAGGGAGTGAAGTCAATACTATTCATATTCATTATATTTATTTCTTATGATGTTCTATTTATGGCAATTGATCCTGACCCTGGTATTCTGTTTAAGATAAAGGTTAAAAGTTTCCTTTTTAAATAAACTTAAGTTTTAAAGGGGTCAAATAAAAGAAAAATGAGAAAAAAGTAACTCTGCAGGTGTCTGCAGATGTGGCCAAAATCCTGACTGGGATGCACTTCCGGCCAAGTCTGTGGAAAGAGGGAACAGGGTGGCCTCTGAGGGTCCTGCTGGCCAACACCTGCGAGGAACTCGCTGGGCTGCCCGACAAGACGGCCGGATTTCCCGGGACCCGTTCGCCCCAGGTCCCAGGGAGAGCCGGGGGTAGCAGATCTGAGGGTGGTGCGTGCAGAAGGAAGGGGCTCCCAGTGGCTTTACCCAGGGAGCCCCGGGGAGGCCCAGCTGCGTTGCATCTGCAGCAGTGCCTTTGCCCCTCTCTCCTCCGTCCCCAGCCCTCCTTAGGGCATCCCAGTGGCTTTACCCAGGGAGCCCCGGGGAGGCCCAGCTGCGTTGCATCTGCAGCAGTGCCTTTGCCCCTCTCTCCTCCGTCCCCAGCCCTCCTTAGGGCAGCGTGAGTTGCTCCATGTCCTGCACTCGGGGGTACTGAGAGCCAAGCGCGAGGACAGGACGGCAGAAAAAGCTGGGCGCGGCCCACAGGGTCTGTTCCTCCGAAGTTCCGGTTCTGGCTCTGGGCCTGACTGCGTTTCTTTCGCATGGGGCTGTGGGAGGTCCTGGTCAGGGGTGGGGCCGTCCTCAGGATCCTGAGGGTGCAGACCCTGCCTTGGAGGGCCGTCCTCGGTGGGCCTGGCAGGAGGTCCCTGAGAGTGTGGGGAAGACTTCAGCTGAAGGGCCAGGGCCACCGAAGCGTCTCTAAGTGAGGGAAACCCCGGAGGGAAAAAGCTGATGCAGACCCAGCTCAGCCCGTGGAGGACTTTGGCTGCTCTGCCCGTTCCAGGTAACGGGGGATTGCCTCGTGGTCTGCTGAAAGGAAGATAGAAGCTTCTGGGCTCCCAGACCTGGAGGAAGGCTGTGCTGACAGGCAGGGGGTGGGGTGAGGTAGATCCCTCGGGCTGATGAATAACCTTTGCCCTCAGAGCTTCTAGAACAGGGGTTGACAAAGTTGTTTTCTGTACAGGGTCTGATAGTAAATGTTTTCGGCTTTACTGGCTGTATGGTTTCTGTCACAGCTCCTCATCGTAGACTCAACTCTCATAGACAGAATGCAAATGAATGGATGTGGCTATGTTCCAATAAAACTTTATTTTATGGATGCTGAATTTGAATTCCATATAGTTTTCACATGTCATGAAATATTCTCCCGTTGATTTTTTCTCAACCTTTAAAAATGTAAGCACCATTCTTAGCTGAAATTGTCATACACAAAGAGGCAGGGGGCCGGAGGTTGGAAACCCTGTTCTAGGAGCTCTCTCTGCAGTTGGGGGGCGGACCATGCACACTTGAGCTAGTCACTGTTCTGCTCATTTCCATTTTTAAAAATGTGGTCTGTTGAGTGAAATAAGCCAGACACAGAAGGACAAATATTGTATGATCTCACTGATATGAAATAATTGGAGTAAGCAAACTCATAGAGTCAGAATCAAGAGGTATACATTACCAGGGGACGGAGTGAGGTTGGGGAACGGGGACTTAATGCTTAAATTGTACAGAGCTTCTCTGTTGGTTGATTGTAAGGTTTTGGTAATGGATGGTGGTGATAGCACAATATTATGAATATAATTAACAGCACTGAATTATATATTTGAATGTGGTTAAAAGAGGAAATTTTAGGTCACATGTATGTTAATAGAATAAAATTAAAAAAAAAATCCATGGGTCTGTACAACACAGTGAACCCTAAGGTAAACCACAGTACAATTATAAAAATGTGCTTTCATCAATTGTAACAAATTTACTGCATTAATGCAAGGTTTTAATAATAGGGTGGTATGTGGGAACCCTATATTTTATGCATGATTTTTCTGTAATCCCACAACTTCTCTAATAAAAAAAAAAGATCGTTCTGAAATAGTCCTCAGTCTTAAGTCTGCCATTTAAAATAGAACCCAATGCTGGTGAATTAGTTTATTCATTCAGCAAATATTAATAGTCTAGTGGCAGAGACCTGGATGTGAAAGCTTGGCATATTCTGGCTGTGGGAACTTGGGCAGGTGGTTTAACCTCTCTGAGCCTCAGTTCTTTCATCTGGTAAAGAAGCAGTAATAGTAAGACCTACCACGTACATGAAATAACCTGTGTAAGACTCTTGGCATAATACCTGGCACAGAGTACTCTAAAGGTTAGCTGATATTCCCTCACCTCTATAAAGAGTGCAAGAAGGGGTGCAAAAAGATGGACGGGAACATTTTATCCCTTTATCCAACAACCCTGCAAAGTAGATCTTATGTGGCATTTTATAGAGAAGGAGGCCTGGAGAAGCTGGGGCGCTTGTCCAAGGTCACGGCTAACAGTAGATGGTGCAGCTGGAAGACAGTCTGACTCAAAAGACCGAGCACTTTTCAAGAGAGCCTTGGTGGAGAGCTTAAATCTGGCTTATCTAGGTGTTGCTGATGGAATTAATTTAATCATTAGTCTTTCTGGTTAGAGCCGGAGCTCTTGTTCTAACTCCTCCTTGCTGGGGAGACCAGCATGTTTGGGGGACCTCAGCCTCCAGCAGCTGTGGGGGTGCTTCAGGCAGAGGGCTGCCTGTCTTAGGAGAGCCCTTTCGCTGTACACAGAGCTCCAGTTTGGAAGCCCACCTGGAAACAGGCATCTGGGGAGACCTTAGGTTTTCCGAGTCCCTGCAGGGCTAGTGGGGAAAGTGCTAGAAGACCAGTTTCGGGGAATCCACTTTCAAACGATGGAACCCTCGGGATCTTGCTAAACAAATACTGGAGGTAAGTTTCTGGTGGTTTTATGCCTTGGTTTTGCCTTATGTAAAACAGAGATGGACGTGTCGTAATTGGTGTCTCATTGCTCCAGGTTAGCACGTGTGTGCTGAGCTCCGGTGGCGCTTTCTCTGAATGCACAAAGCAAGGCTGGGGGTGGGGAGGCCTGTCCTTGGGCGTTGCCGGCCTCGGCCTCAGGAGATAAAGCTCGGACAAGGGGAACAGGACTGGGCAGCTGGGATTCTGAGCCAGGGACGCTGGGCCGCAGTTTTCCACACCCTCCCTGCGTTGCATCTAAGGCTGCTGATGAGAGAAGGGAGGACCCCTGAGCTCTAGATTCACCACGTGCTGTCCTGGCTACCCTGGGGCATGTCTCCCTCCTCTCAGTGACCCGAATAAAAGCTGCTCATGACAAGGCTAGTTCCCAGCACCCACCACTGAGTGGCTGGAGACTGGGGGAAAGGAGGGAGGACTTTAAGGGGGGGAGTGACAGGAAATGAAGGTGGAAGTAGTGACCTACAGCCACGGTTTGCTCGAGACTGGGGTTTCCTGGGTTCAGGGACTTTCTGTGCTAAAACAGGGATGCCCAAGGCCAACTGGGATGAGTTGGTCACCTTGGTTTGTGGATCAGGGTGCTGGGTGCACGGTGTCAGGAGCAGGGGTGGTCTCTCCTGTGAGCCTCAGGGCTCCTCCGGGCCCCTCCCCTGTGCACCAAGAGCCTCTGGCCCTGCTGCCCCCCGAGAGCTGGTGAGCACCCTAAAGGCAGAAACCACCCTGTCCTGGGGGCCAAGGCCTGCGGCCAGAGCACAGGGTGTTGCTTGAATGAATGGGAGGTTGAGGGATTCCCCCTTCGTCTCCTTCGGGCTGGGCACAGATCACTTAGCAGCTAACTCACACCTTGCCTGGTGCCGTTTCCTCTCCCAGATGCCCTTCCTGCCCTCAGCCACCTCCTGCTCTGGTCCTTTAAGACTCAGCTCGAGAGTCACCTGCTCTAGGACTCTTTTCTTGACCTCCCCCTCCCCCCAGCACAGTGTCTCCTGCACCCACTGAGTCCCCCTGAACAGAACCTTCCTCTGTCCCCTAATTGGGGTTATTTGTTTATATGGTTTTCTCCCCCGCCTCCAGTGAGCTCCTCAAGGGAGCGTCTCCAGTTTAGTATTTTCTCTGCTGCACTTGGCCCCAGCATGCCCTCCAAAGATTTCTTGAAGGAATGAACAGAGCTGAACACCAAGCAGAGATTCATTCATTCCCTCCTTCACTATCCAAGGCAGGGGATAATCCAGCAGTGCACACAACTGGCAAAGCCTATGCTTGGGTGGAACTTACATTCTAGGGAAAGGCTGATGATAATCAAACAAATAAGTCAGTAAAGTGGAACAAAGCAGAAAATACAGAGGAGAGGGGCTGGTTGCCTGCAGGCTGGGATGGGGCTCCAGGTCCATGGAGGGGAAATAGCGTAGGCTCAGCCTAAGTGGGAGAAAGAAGGCCTCTTCCCCTGGGTGGTGACAGCTCAGGGACAGTGGCCTTTGCCTTTCATACAAAGCATGTGGACTGTCAGGCCCTTCAGGGAAATCCATTAAAGCCGGCCTTGTCTGAGAGGAGGGAGAAAACAGTTTACAAAGCTGGATGGTGTTTTGTGCCTGGGGTGGGAAGCCAGCGTGCGCCCGGCCCTTCCCCTTTGGCTGGGAGCGCAAAGAAGGGTGCCCACGTGCTGACGCCGCTCCCTCGGCTGTGGGTGACCTGGCAGCCGCAGCAGTAGGTGGGGCCCTGGGCTCTGCTCTGGGACTGTGGGGTAGACCCCAGGGAGCTCAGCTTCCTCCCTGTGGAAGGGATTAAAGCCCCCTCCCGGCCCCAGCACAGAGGATTGTCAGGGAGAGGATCTAGGGGGATAATAGGTATGAGAGTGCTTGGTCAGCTGCCAAGAGCTGGACACAACAGTAGGCTATTGTCCTCTGGGTCTGACGGGGAGCTCAGTCCCACACACAGGCCCCTGCCAGGACAGCAAAAGGCAGCCTCCTCCCACAGGGTTCCTCGGGCCTATGCTTGGGAAACAGGCTGCTACCCAGAGTGCCAGGCGAGGGCCTGAGTCCCCAAAGGTGACCCCAACCTGGCTGACAACTCACAGAGAGCAGAGGAGAAGGCGGTCACCAGGCCCGGTCCCCTTGGCTTCACACACGTCGTAAACCTGGCATCTTGAAGCCCTGGCAGGAGCAGGCACGCACTAATTATACTCTCCACAGCCTGTGAACAATTGACCTGGGACGCCAGGCAGGTGAGGGCTCTAGGGGATAGGTCTCAGGGTCTCTGAGGCTTCCAGAGAGAGGGCAGGAGTTGATGGTGCTGGGGAAGGCTGGGCTAGGTCATTCAGTGGACCTGAACTTGCAGCCCCCTGGGATGGAGTCAATTTTAAACTTCTTGGGCTCTGCTAGGGAACTTTTGGGTAGGACAAAGGCAGCAGGCTCACTTGTGTGTGACCTTGGGTGGGTTACTTAACCACTTTGAACCTTGACTTCTTTATGTATAAAAAAGAAGAAAAGCATTCCTTTTTAAGAGTGGGTGGGTAGACTCAATGAGCTGATGCATGTAAGCACCTAGCACAGTGCCTGACACCTGGTAGGCCTGTGGCAGTATTTGTTCCAGAAAAATCAGGGCAGGCTTCCTGGAGGCAGTGATACCAGAGCTCATGGGTGAATGTAGCCAAGCAGAGAAGGGCATTCTGGGCAGAGGTAGCAGCACAAGCAAAGGCACCGAGGGGAGAAGCACATGGTGTAGACAGGGAGCCACAAGTAGCTCCTGCTGCATGGAGAGGAGGTGGGAAGTAGTGGGAGGTGAGGCTGGAGAAGTGGGTGGAGAAGGGCCTTGACTGCCCCACTAAGCATCTTGGACCTGCTCCAGTGGGGGCTGTGGGGCACCTGAGGGTTTAAAGTCAGAAGTGCCCTTGGCTCTGAGCCCTTAGATGCCCCTTTCTGCCAAGAAGAGAAGACTCTGGTTCCTCTGCCCCCTGCAAGGCTGGCAGGTTTCCTTAGAAGCATCTCAAAGCTTCATGCCTCCACAGCCAAGCATGGAATTTGCTCTGCTGGCTGCGGGTCTCCCTCAGGTTTCGCCGCCCCAGACACTCACCTGCTCCCCAGACTCCAGCCGGATGAAACCTTGCCTTCCCCCACCCCCACCTGGCTGTTCCTCCTGCAGCTGGCAGCTGAGTCATGAAATGAAAAGTGAGGTTCAGGTGGTTCTGTGTCATTTTGCAAACCAGACCTGAACATTGTGGAGGATATTTTTATTAGTTGGAAAATAAAGCCGCGGTGAGCTAAATGTATGGGCTACTTTGTCACTGGCTGCCGTGGACTCAGACTGTCAGCAGCACCCCGGCTCTGTGTGGGACTGAATGGCCTACCAGGCCAGAGACCAGCTCTTTGCAAGCTTGTAGGTGCATTTTACAAACAAGGATGCAGGCACAGAGAGATGAGTAAACTTGCGTGAGGTCCCACAGTTGATAGATGGCAAAGCCGGTGTGCAGTGCCCAGGCTGGTCATGCTTCAAAGTCCTACCCTTTTCTTGATACCACAGCGTGAATGCCAGGCTTAATACTTGCTTTAGCTAACATGTAATATCTAATATGTAATATCTAATATAATATATAATTTCTACTAATATAATATGTAATATCTAATATCTAATATGCAATATTTAATGTAATTGTGAAACCTTTTAATTAATTTGTTTTTAAAATGTATGTAACTTTAAAGTCTTTTAATTTTTTTAGAAACAGTGTTCCTGTCACCTTAAGGAAATTAAATTTTTTAAAAAAGATTTATTGGAACACAGCTACGCCCATTTGCTTGTGCATTGTCGATGGCTGCTTCGGCCTTACAATAGCAGAGTTGAGTACCTGCCCCAGAGATACAATGGCTGCAAAGCCAAAAATATTCACTATCTGGCCTTTCACAGAAAAAGTTTGCTGACCCTGATCTAGGTGCGCAGAGTTTGTAGCATGCCCTGTATCTTTTCAGCCACAGCAATATTCCATGATGTTAATTGACTCATTTCTCATTGTAAAAGCCCCAGAATATTTCATGGAGTGGATGTTACAAACTTCCCTGAACTGTTTCCTTTTTTGCTGGGCAGTTCTATCGCATCTTTCTGTTGACTTTCCTTATCTCAGTCGCACTGTCACATTTGCAAATTTATCCTTTATTTAACAAACACTCCCATGGGCACTGTTCTAAGCTCTTTACCAATATAACTCACTTAGTCCTCGGCTTAGCAAGAAGTTCCTATTATTATCATCGCTGTTTTATGGCTTGAAGGCAAAGTCACAGAGGAGCTAATCGTGGCTTTTCAGCCCCCGTGCCAGGGTTTGAATCTCTCCAGGCTGGCCCCGCAGTCTGTGCTCTCAGGAGCGGTCAGCAGGCGCCCAGGGAAGGTCCAGCCTTGGATGGTGGCCCCGTGGGGGCGGCCGGGCCCGGCAGGGAAGGTCCAGCCTTGGACGGTGGCCCCGTGGGGGCGGCCAGGCCCGGCAGTGACTCACCTCGAGCCACCCGCCCCGCCCAGCTGCCCCACGCCACCTAGCTTTGGCTTTCCTCTGCGCCTCCTGTTACACAACTGGTCAGCTCAAGCCAAGTGACCACAAACTTTGTTTCTTTGTGGAAAATGGCCCCAGAAAGGTCTTCTGATGCTGAAGAAGTGCAGAGACGTAGGAAAATCGTGGCTTCTGGTCTAAAAAACAGCAGTTGGGGGTAGTCATATAAGATGGCTGAGCCCAGCGGGGGCTCTGCTTTGTGGCCTGAGGGGTCGCAACTTACCACCACCCGTTCTCAGCCTCCTGAGGTCAGGGGGCCTTTGGGAGGCTGATGCAAGCTGCAGAGCTCACAGGAGAGCAAACATGTACCCAGGATGCTGTGGAAGATTTCGGGGGGTCATGGCCCATCCAGGGACCCCAACCTGCTGCCTGGGATGTGAGTTATATTCCCTCGTCCACAAAGACATTTTTTAGAAGTGAGTTTAGTGAATAATTTCCCACAGGACAATGAACTGGTGGATTCCAGAGCTTCCCATATCGAGAAATGCCGGGTAGCGATTGGTGGTGGGAGGGACCCCAGCTGCGGGAGAACACTCCGAATGCTGCACCCATCTTCCAGAAGAGAAGACACTCTGAGCCGTCGTCACCCAAGAGCCTGGTCAGGATGGCGGGCTCCGGCCCACTCTGCTCGTCTCTGTGGTCTTTGCGCCAACCCCAGTCAGTGTCTGTGTGGAGCAGGTGATGAACCAAGCTTGGTCGTTAAATGAGCCAAGCTTCTCCTGAGCTTCGGGAAGGAATGGCTCTCGGCTGGAAGATGAGATGATCCCACCCAGACCCTGCCTGTTCCCCAGGTCCTTCGAGGGCATGCCCTCATCTTTACCTGACCTGGTCTGGGTGGAATGAGAAGGCACGAAGGGCAGCAGTGAGAGCCAGCTGGGCTTTGCTCAGCCGACACTTCCTGCAAGTCCAGGCCCAAGTCTCCTGCGGCTGGGGTCAGTGTCCCTGTGCCGGCTGCTCTGCCTGGGTCATTTTGAGCCACATTTCTGAGCTTTGGCTCAGGCCAGTCCACCTGCTTGTTATACCCTTTGCCACTTCTCACGTGACCGGGCCCCATTCATCCTTCTCGTCTCAGCCAGGATATTTTCTCCGTATGACCCCCTGCGTGGCTCCCTTCATCAGAATCATTGCTCCGTTCTCTAGGCTCCCAGGGCTTCTGGCGGACCCCTCCATTTTGCCATCATCGCAGTCTGACTTAGAGTTTGCGAGCCGTCGTCTCTCCCAGAGGCCGTGAGCTTTGTAACCCGCCACCCCCAGCCTGGCAGAGCACCAGGCGCATCCGACGCTGAAGCCCAGTGGTCTCAGATTGGAATCGTTGCCTCCCAACTGTTAGCTGGGGAACCTGGGGCAGGCCTGAAACTACTCTGACCCTTAGTATCTTCCACTATAAAATGGAAATGAGGAAGAAAATTGCCTCTCGAGTATAAAAAATATGTTTATTATTAAGTCAGCAAATACTAGTTGAGCTGAATCGAGTATAGCTTCTCACAGGGGAAGGGCTTGTTCGTCATGGAAATTTATTCCAAATTCCAAATAACAAATGATCCACCCTGGGGTGGGCACCCGGGGCATGCATGGCCGTGTGAATGGGTATGAGGGCCGGGCTTGACTCTCATTTCCTCTGAGACCCGCCCAGGGTCGCCAGCTTCCCACGGTGATGCTGCCACTGGAGGCAGGACCTTCTGCTCCCCGGCCAGCGCATTGCCACCCCCTCGGGCTGCATATGGCATCGCTTTGGGGAGGCAGAGGTTACTTTCTGTTTGTTCCTTTGTTTGATTTGAAAACGGTCACACCCATTTATATAATGCCTGTGGTGGTGGTTTATTTAATGCCCAGGGACCAGGCTGGATCCTGGAATGGTCATCAGGCTCTCAGAAGGAGCCTGGCTAAAGAGGCTGGGGTTACAGGCAGCTCTGGAACCCAGTAGACTGAGGTTCAAATCCCACGTCTGCCATTTGGGCACTGACAGTGGCCTCTTCTGAGAGTCTAAAGGCAGGTTGTGTCAACTCTCTGAGCCTTAATTTCTCTGAAATGGGGATGGTGATTGCAACCTTGCAAATTATTAAGGATCAAGTGATGTGATGAGTGCCTAGAGAGAGTGAAGCATGCTGGCTAGTGCCTAACTCATGCCCAGTTAATGAAAAGAACCCCTTAGCTTCCCTTTACATTGGCACACCATCGGCCCTACCTGGATAAGGTAGTGAGCCATCTGTCACTGGAAGAGTACAAGAGTCTTGGGAACCACTTGGTGGACATATTTTCAAAGAAATTTAAGCAGAGGCGGATGGTTACACTGGGTCCACTTGAATGCCTCTGCTAGTCTTGTTTTCTGGTTTGCTAATGCTGCTGGAATGCAAAATACCAGAAATGGATTTGCTTTTATAAAGGGGGGTTTATTTGGTTACAAAGTTATCGTCCTAAGGCCATAAAAGTGTCCAAACAATGGCGTCAACAATAGGCTACCTTCACTGAAGAACACTGATGGTGTCTGTTAGCTGGGAAGGCACAGGCACGTGGCTGGCGTCTGCTCCCGGGTTCTGGTTTCAAAATGGCTTTCTCCCAGGACGTTCCTCTCTAGGCGTCTGGGGTTGCTCTCTTAGTTTCTCCCAGGCAAACTCTGGGCTAGCAAATGTCTGCTTTCAACGGCCATCTCCAAAATGTCTCTCTTGGCTGCTCTGAGGTCCTTCTGTTTGTGAGCATTTTATAGGACCCCAGTGATTAAATCAAGGCCCACCCTGAATGGGCAGGGTCCATATCTCCATGGAAATAATTCAATCAAATGTTTCACCCACAGTTGATTGAGTCACATCTCCATGGAAACACTCAATCAAAGGATTCCAACCCAATCAACACTAATACGTCTGCCCCCACAAGATTGCATTAAAGAACATGGCATTTTGGGGACATAATACATCCAAAACCAGCACATCCTGAGATTCTGATTGCTTTTTATTTAACAGCTTTTGTTGAGATATAATTCACATACCATATAATTCACCCATTTAAAGTATATAATTCAGAAGCTTTTACTATATTCACAGAGTTGTGCAACCATCACCACCATCAATTTTCAACCATTTTCATCATCCCAGAAAGAAACCTTGCACCCCTTAGCAGTCACCCCACAACCCCCCCCCCCATTCCCCCACTTTCTGTCTCTATCGATTTGTCTCTTCTGGGCATTGCATATAAATGGAATCATACAATACTTGTCCTTTTCTGTCTGTCTTCTTTTGCTTAGCATAATGTTTTCAAGGTTCATCCACATTGTTGCACGTATCAATACTTCATTTCTTTTTATTGCCAAATAATATTCCATTTGTATGGGTTGGATGTACTACATTTTATTTAGCCATTCATCAGTTGATGGACATTTGGGTTGTTTCCACTTTGGGGCTATTATGAACATTCATGTATAAGTTTTTGTGAGAACAAATGTTTTCCTTTCTCTTGGATATATATACTCAGGAGTAGAATTGCTGGATTATATGGTAATTCTATATTGCACTGTTTGAGGAACTCTCAGAATATTTTCCAAAGTAGCCACACTATTTCACATTCCAACCAGTAGCATAGGAGGTATTCTAGTTTGCTAACGCTGCCAGAATGCAAAACACCAGAAATGGATTGGCTTTTATAAAAGGGGGTTTATTTGGTTACAAAGTTACAAGTCTTAAGGCCATAAAGTGTCCATCAACAAAGGGCACCTTCACTGGAGGATGGCCAGTGGTGTCTGGAAAATCTCTGTTAGCTGGGAAGGCACACAGCTGACGTCTGCTCCAAAGTTCTGGTTTCAAAATGGCTCTCTCCCAGGACGAGCCATCATTAAAATAAAAAACTTTTGTCCTTCAAAGAACACCATCGAGAAAGTGAAAAGCTAACTCACCAAATGGGAGAAAAGTTTTGCAAATCATATATCTGATAAGGGACTTGTATCTAGAATATACAATGAACTCTTACATTCAATTATGAGAAGATAGCCCAATCTTAAAATGAGCAAAGGATCTAAACAGACATTTCTCAAAAAAGAAGAAAAACAAAAAAAAATACAAATGGCCAAAAAGCATGTGAAAAGATGTTCAACATCATTAACCACAGAGAAATACAAATCAGAACCAAAATGAGATACCACTTCACACTCACTAGAATGGCTATAATAAATAAAACCGATAATAACAAGTGTTGGGGAAAATACAGAGAAATTAGCACCCTCCTGTGCCGGTTTGGATGTATTATGTCCTCCAAAACGCCATTACCTTTGATGCAGTCTTATGTGGGCAGGAAACATAATGGTGTTGATTGGGTTCCTCAAAAATATCACTCTTAGTTGTACTTGGGGTGTTTGTCCTCTCAGCTTCTCCGGAGCAAGAGTCTGCTTTCAACAGCCGTCTTCAAACTGTCTCTCATCTGCAGCTACTCTCTCAGCCTCTGTGCATTCTTCAAAGTGTCCCTCTTGGCTGTAGCAAGCTTGCTCCTTTTGTCTGAGCTTATATAGTGCTCCAATAAACTAATTAAGGCCCACGCTGAATGGGTGAGGCCACAGCTCAATGGAAATTATCCAGTGAAAGATCTCACCCACAGCTGAGTGATCACATCTCCATGGAAACATCCAATCAAAAGTCTCCAACCCAATCAACACCAATATGTTTCCTGCCCACACAAGACTCCATCAAAGATAATGGCGTTTTGGGGGACGTAATACATCCAAACTGGCACAGGAGGGTGCTAATTTCTCTGTATTTTCCCTAACACTTGTTATTATCGGTTTTATGTATTATAGCCATTCTAGTGAGTGTGAAGTGGTATCTCATTTTGGTTTTGATTTGTATCTCTCTGTGGTTAATGATGTTGAACATCTTTTCACATGCTTTTTGGCCATTTGTATTTTTTTTGTTTTTCTTCTTTTTTGAGAAATGTCTGTTTAGATCCTTTGCTCATTTTAAGATTGGGCTCTCTTCTCATAATTGAATGTAAGAGTTCATTGTATATTCTAGATACAAGTCCCTTATCAGATATATGATTTGCAAAACTTTTCTCCCATTTGGTGAGTTAGCTTTTCACTTTCTCGATGGTGTTCTTTGAAGGACAAAAGTTTTTTATTTTAATGATGTCCAGTTTATCTATTTGTTTCTTTTGTTGCATTTGCTTTTGGTGTCATATTTAAGAACTGTTGTCTTATCAAAGGTCATGAAGACATATGCCTTGGTTTCCTTCTAAGAGTTTTATAATTTTAGCTTTTACATGTAAGCCTTATATCCTTCTGCATTAATTTTTGTATATGGTGTGATGGAAGGGTCCAACTTCATATTTTTGCCTATGTATATCCAGTTGTCCCAACACCATCTGTTGAAAAGACTCTTCTTTTCCCATTGAATTATCCCTGGCACCCTTGTCAAAAATGAACTGATCATAAATAGGAGGTTTGATTGTTTCTTTATCTGTGGGGCATTTTGAAGAAATGAAGTGCTTCCCCTCAAAGGCACAGGATGGTTTTTAAAAATTATAATTGTCTTTTTATTAGAGAAGTTGTAGGCTTTTAGAAAAATCAAGAAGAAAGTACAGCGTTCCTATATAACACACATAGTTTTCCCTATTACTAATGCTTTGCATTAGGGTGGTAGTTTTGTTCCAGCTGGTGACACAATATGCTTGTAATTATAATTATGACTATAATTGTACTATTTATTAAGTATGGTGTAGTTTACACATGGAGTGTTTTTTTACCAAGCTGAGTCCTGGCTGTAACTCTGCCAGGAAGTTGCTGCAAGATCGTAACGGGGCTCTTTCCTTGTCTAAGCCTCAGGCTCCCGTCTGAGGCACAGCTGGACAAGAGGGTTCCTAAGAACTGGTCCAGTTTTGGCACACAGAGACTCGGCGAGGCTAATGCAGAACCTTTTGTTGACTTCCTGGGGTGCCCCTGTCATGCTCTGCAGCGAGGTCCCTAGTGTGGGGTCTGGAGCCAGTCTCGATCAGGGGCTCTGCCTTTCCAAGAATGTCGACCTCATGCTCGTGCACTCAGCAAGCAGCCCCGCCTGGGTCTCCCGAGGGGCTGAGATCCAGGCTCCACCCCCGAGGCTGACAGTGAGAGGGACCAGGGGTTGCAGGTGCAAGGGGCTGATAGCTCAACAGGGTTGCCCATAGGGCCACAAGGCCTGACCTGAATGACACATGCTTGCTCTGGGCCAGATCTGGAGAGTATCAGGTTGAGCTGTGGGTGCAGCTGCGGTGGAGAACTCTCTGCAGCTCTTTTGCCTGCCGGTTGGTGGAAAATATTACTCTTCTTACACTTGTCTCTCCAACCAGGGCCAACACGTGGACCAGGTGGGTGCTGGACCCTCACATAGAAGTACGGTGCGGTGTTGTGGGGAAGCCATTGGAGTTGGACGGCTTAAGTTCCAATTCTGGCTTTGCCTGCTTTGGGGAAAGTGATTTAACATCTCTGTACCTTGTTTCCTTATTATAATATGGGGCTCATAATGGGAGGACCTCATGGGAGATTTGCTTTAGAAAACTGGCACAAAGAGCAAGTCCTTCTAACATCTGCAGATCTGCAGTGGTTATAGGTTGGAATTGTGTCTTGGGACAATGCAGCGTTTACTGCAGGGCTCTCTGCCTGCTCCACAGTAGGTTATTATGGCCCATGGCTATGACATTGTTCCGGTTTGCTAATGCTGCTGGAATGCAAAACACCAGAAATGGACTGGCTTTTGTAAGGGGGTTTATTGGGTTACACAGTTACAGTCTTATGGCCATGAAGTGTCTAAGGTAAGGTGTCAACAAAGGGTACCTTCACTGGAAAAAGGCCATTGGCATCTGGAAAACCTCTGTTAGCTGGGAAGGCATGTGGCTGGCGTCTGCTCGCTCCCAGGTTGCGTTTCAAAATGGCATTCTCCGAAATGTCTGCATCAGCTTGCAACAGCCATCTTCAAAATGTCTATCTCAGCTACAGCAGCAAGCTCCTTATGTCTAAACTTACGTAAGGCTCTAGTAAACTAATCAAGGCCCACACTGAATGGGCATGGCCACACCTCCATGGAAAGACTGAACCAATAGGTTCAAACCTAATCCACACTAATACATCTGCCCCCACAAGATTGCATTAAAGAATATGGCTTTTTCTGGGGGACATAATATATACAAACCAGCACAGACACACTGTAACCTGGTGTGATTCGCCTTTAGGTTCCCAGAACAGAAGATAATTGTAGTCCCTAACATTCTGATAAGGTAGGGTTTCTCTGCAGTGGGTTTTTCCCTTCCTAACAGTGATTCTGTTAGAGAAAACTCCCACTGCGAATGGATTTGCCTCTTCCCTGTAAAACAGCCTTCAGGATTAAAGCTCGCCCATCTCAGAAGGCATGGGAGGCAGGTGGGAGCCATCGCTCCCCTTTTACTCTTTTACCAACGAGGAGCTGAGCTGGTTGACATCGGAGCCGGCATTGGAATCCAGGGCCCCGGATGCCCATCCAGGGCCTGTTCCCTCCCCCACCCCCCGCCCCCCGAAGGAAGAAGGCTCTTGGCAACTGTTTATGTGTCAGCCGAGGCCAGAAGAGGCATCGTCATTTATAATTTCCAGATTTACTTATCCATTCAAAAATATTTGGGGGCAACCCCTAGGTGTCATTGTCCCAGATGCCATGATCGAGAGGCCAAGGACTGTGCCCCGGTGCAGGTTGCATTCAGCGAGAACCACAGACTCAGAGTTCAGGGGGCTGGACTCGAACCCAGGCCCCCTACCTTGCGAGCTGTTTTTCAACCCTGATGCTAGGAAGCCCCGTGGCAGCTGCACAAGGTGTTGGGCAGGGATTCAGGCCCCCTTTGAACCAGGGCCTCCGGGGACTGTCGGGGCCTGCGGGAGGATGGGGTAGTGGCCAAGGGAGGAGCTCTTTGGGAGCTCTTGTGAGTGACTCCAATTGCTTCTCTGATGTTACACACTCTTGGCTGCTGGTTCAAGGTGCCCACTTGTTTCAGTTTCCAAGCAAATACCATGAAATGGGTTGGTTTAAACAATGGGAATTTATTTGCTCACGGTTTGAGGTGGGAAAAAGTCCAAATCAAGGTGTCATCAAGGTGATGCTTTCTTCCTGAAGACAGTGGCGTTCTGGGGCTGGCTGCTGGTGATCTTTGGTTCTTAGCTTGACAGATGGCAAGGCCCATGCAGCCCCTCCTAGCTTCTCTACTCTCTTCTGGGTTCTGCTGAATTTTAGCTTCTTGCTTCCGTGGCTTTCTCTCTCTCTCTCTCCCTGTCTGAATTTCATTCTGCTTATAAAGAACTTCAGTACTAAGAATTATGTACTGAAGGCCAGGCCCAACCTTAACTGAAGTAGCCTCATCAGATGGATTCACAGGAATGCATTGGATTTAAGAACATGCTTTTCTGGAGTACATGGCTCCAAACCACCACGCCAGTTTTGTCCTCAGGGAGCTGCCCACGGAAGGAGTTGGCAGTCCGCCCCCTTGGGGCTGGAGCAGGTTCCCATTGGCTCACGTCTCCCTGTCACTCACCTCCTCAGTCTCTGGGAAGTGCTTAGTTCCAAGGCCCGAATTAAAATGTTAAAATAAAGAAGTTGGTTAGCCATTCAGAACTGCAAAATCACAGTGAGATCTCATCACACACCGATTAGGATGGCCAACAGTAAAAAGGCTGACCACACCAAGCGTGGGTGAGGATGTGGAGGCACTGGAACTTCCATCCACTGCGGGTGGGAAGGTAAAGTGGTGAGGCCACTCTGGAAAAGAACTTGGCAGTGCCTTAAAAGTTTAAATATACACCTACCACATGACCCAGCCATCCCACTCCTGGGTATTTATGCAAGAGAAATGAAAGCATATGTTCATAGCAGTGCTATGTGTAATCTCCAAAAACCATCCATCGATGGGTGAATAAACAACCATACAGTGGAATATTCTGAAGCCATCAAAAGGAACGAATTATTGATGCACACAACAAACATAGATGAATCTTAGAATAAGTATGCTGAGTGTAAGAAGCCAGACCTCTGAAAGGAGTACATGCTGTATCATTCCATTTATATGAAAAACTCTAGAAAATGCAAACTAATCTATAGTGACAGTAAGCAGACAGTGGCTGCCTGGGATGGGAGTGGGCAGGAGGAGAGGATTACAAAGGGCACCAGGAACCTTTTGGAGGTGATGGATGTGTTCATTATCTTGACGGTGGTGATGGTTTTATGGGTGTTTATGTCAAAACTTATTAAACTGTACAGTTTAAATACTGGCAGTGTATTTGCTGGAGTTCTCTGGGGAAAACAGAATTGACAGCATAAACGTGTGTGTGTGTGTGTGTGTGTGTGTGTGTGTAAATATTATGAGCTTTATTATAGAAATTGGCACATGTGACCACAGGGAGGCACAAGCCCAAATTCCATAGGTCAGGCGCCAAGTTGGGAACTGTAATGAAGGTTTAATGAATACCCCAGGAGAATTTCTAGAGATAGAAATTCTTTCTGACTGCTGAAATCCTTAAGGCCTTCAACTGATTGGATGAGACTTCTCTCATTGCTGAAGGCAGTCTCCTTAGTGGTTTGTAGATGTCATCAGCCGCAGATGCAATCGACTGACTGATGATTTAAATCCATGAAATTTACAGTAACAATCAGACCAGTGCTTACCTGACCAAACAACTGGACATCATAACCCAACTAAGTTGACACATGAAATTGACCATCACTGGCAATTTATTGTATGTCAATTATACCTCAATAAAGCAGTTTATTTATTTTTTTTAAAAAGTGATGGCTCATTCCCAGCCAACTAATCAGATGCCTTCCTTTCGGGAGCTCCTGCAGAGACAAGGTGTGGCAACAGATAAAGTGAAATATGACACTCACTAACCCTGCCCTGCCATCCTAAGCCCCAGTTTTCTCATTGTGAAATGGGACCCATGATAGTATCTACCTCCCAGACGTGGTCGTGGTCGGGAGGAGAACATGGGAAGTGATTAGTAAACACACAATAAATGGTAGCCCACGTGGGGCCCCCTGGGGCGCCAAAGCAGGGAGGGGTCGTTTCTACTGGGGGAGGGGAAGCCAGACAGGTTTCCTCCTCTGTGTGCCTGTGAGCCAAATCTCCAAAGGAGAACGGGGAAGGGGAAGAGCAGGGGAGGGGAGAGCGGAAGGGCTATGCTTGAGAAGCAGGAACTAGACTTGGAGCATCTAGAAACTGAGGCAGAACCCGAAAGCCTTGTGGCAAGTCAGGCAACTGTGGGGTTAGACGGGAGCCCCATCCTCGAGGGTCCCCAAAGAGCAGTGACATCCACTGGGCCAGTTTCTTGACTTGGGGTCTGAAGATTTTTCTGGAGATCATGGGCTTCTGTGAGAAGTTTAAAAACTTTTAAACACTGTATATTGGTGCCATGCTTTTCAACTGAAAGGCATTTTCATCAAGGAGAAAACGTATTTCTAAAGTCAGTGTTGAGAAAAGTGGAGTCTGGGAATATATTCCCGCACAGCCATATTCTTTTCTTTTAAAAGCATCTGCATTTTTCAGGCTTGAGCTGTGCTGCAGTGCCCCCCTACCCGCCCCTGGGGGCTGCAGGCCATGCTGAGCTGACGTCCAGCAAAGGGGCTGCTGGTCCCGCCGGGGGAGGCTGTGGCTTGGACCAGCCGGACAGGCAGGTCTGGTGGGTTCAGTGTTGGAATCTCCTCTGTGGGGAAGTCAAGCAAGGTTCCTGCACCAGGAGGTGTAAACGCACTGGGGCAGAAGGGGCTGGCAGGTTCAGCTGGGAGACGCCTGTCCACCATGCTATCAGGACGCTGGTCTGCGTCACGGGGGAAGGTGGGGACAGGTGCATGGCAAAGGGCCCAATATCCAGTCTCCTGGGGGGGGGGAGGTGCTGGGCATGCCAGCCTGGAGGGAACTGGGGCTGGCCGTGCCCTCCTGCAGGGTAGATGGCGAGCTCTCCTTCTTGGCATTAGCCTGAGCAGGGCATGCAGGCCTTGGAGATTTAACCTCAAGATGAGCGGGGGTCTGTGGTGTGTCACTGCCCAGGATTTCGAGAGGGCACTTAGGGCTCCCGCCCTCCCTCTTGGTATTGTGCAGGTAGCGCTGGGTGGGGGCAGGGGGTAGGGGGAGATGGTGCTCTTTGGACAGTGTGCCCTTTCAGGGCAGGCTTTTGTCCTCACCCCCACCCCTCACCTCACCCCACCCCCCATGCAATTTCTTAGAAGCACTGAGACTTCGCTGGTCCTTAAGGATCCCACGGACTGGCGGGGTCGGGTGGGGTCTGTCACATTCATTCACAGTCACACTGAGCAGGCACTGAGCCCAAAGAGGAGGGGAGTAGGGAGCAAGACAGATGAGGGGACAGAGATTTTCGGATGGTAGGATCCAAGCTGAGATTGACAGTCAGGGAAGGCTTCCTGGAAGAGAAGCCCTCTGAGCTGAGCCTCCAGGGGTGCTCAGTGTCCTAGGCAGAGGGAAGCAACCTGGTGAGTGCAGAGGAAACAGTGGGTGTTTCTTGTTCCTGGGAGGTTAAGGGTGTGTGGGGGGCAGGGGGGCAGGGTGGCCAGCAGGAGGTGAGGCCGGAGAGCTGGTGGTATCTGTGGTTACCTTCTGGGGCCTTCGAGGAATAAGTGTGTGTGAATACCTTCAAGGTCTATCAATGAAACAAAAGCAGCCACTGTGTGCAGCTCAGCTCCAGGGATGCAGCTTGAAGCAAAGGCCTTTATAGTTTGGGGAGGGAACCAGCAGCAGTGCCTCACTCTGTCCTTCAGGTGAAAGGGGCCTGCTCTGTTCTTAACCCAGGTAACTCAGGGAGCTGGGTCAAGGAAGGCAGTTTTGGACACGTGGTGAATTCAGATTTCTTTTGGTTTTCTAATCTTGGCCCATATTGGACTGACCGTGGAAACCCCTAGCTGCAATCCTTCCCTCCATATATATATGCATATGCCAAACGCATGCGTGCGCACACACACACACACACACACACACACACACACACACACACTCTCTCACACCGCAGCTGGAATAGTAAATTCTAGCTAAAAGGAGCCTTAGACATCATCGAATACAGCAGTTTGCCAAGTGTGGCCCTGGGACGGGCAGCATCTGCTTCCCCTGGGAACTGGAAATGCAAATTCTCAGGCCCCAGCCACTAAGACCTCCTTATCTGAAACTGGAAGTGGGTCCCAGCAACCTGCATTTTAAAACACAGCTCTCCAGGCAGTTCTGAGGCAGCCGCAAGTTGGAGAACCACTATTCCAATCTGTTGTTCCTCGAAGATTTTTTTTTTTGTCCCCAGAAAAAGCCACATTTTTTTTTATTTTTTTATCTTCATTTTATTGAGATATATTCACATACCACACAGTCATACAAAACAAATCGTACATTCGATTGTTCACAGTACCATTACATAGTTGTACATTCATCACCTAAATCAATCCCTGACACCTTCATTAGCACACACACAAAAATAACAAGAATAATAATTAAAGTGAAAAAGAGCAATTGAAGTAGAAAAGAACACTGGGTACCTTTGTTTGTTTGTTTCCTTCCCCTATTTTTCTACTCATCCATCCATAAACTAGACAAAGTGGAGTGTGGTCCTTATGGCTTCCCCAATCCCATTGTCACCCCTCATAAGCTACATTTTTATACAATTGTTCCTCGAAGATTTTTAAAACCACAAGAATACATGCTACACACACGCATGTATGACCCGGCTATCAAACAAGTCTTGAACCGTATTTTTCCCTAGCACACGAGAAGCTCTGTGAAATTTTCCATTCCCTCCTATTCTGTTGTCTTTCGTTATGAAGAATCTTTGATCAAGACCTCTGCACTGGTTTCACAGCCCGCAGGGTGGAGAACACTGACCTAACGCCTCTCCCCCCAGATCCGAAGCCCGGCCTCGCGGATTGGCCCGCCCAGCGTCACGCCTGTCCCCGGACTCGGGGTCCCAGCGGGGTCCCCCGGCGCCTCGCCCACGCTGCGCGCCCCTCCGCGGGGCCGTCCCCCGCCTCCCGGACCACACCCAGGGGCGGGCCGAGCGCCACCCTCAGGACCCCGCCAGTGCCTGCCCCCTTGCAGCCTCTGATTGGCTGCCCTCCTGGCAACCTGAGCCAATCGCAGCTGGTCCTCGGGAGCCAAGGCCCCGCCCCTTGGAGCCCCCGGCCCCGCCCCTTGGAGCCCCCAGCCCCGAGGCCCCGCGCTCTTTTGCGGGCAGTCTGGCTTCCGCGCACCGGTTCCGCTGGTTTCGTGCTTGCCTTCATGCCTTCTCCCCTCTCAGACCTTTATGTTTTTACTAAGCGTTGCTGAGACCAGCGTTTCCCGGGGCAAAATCTGGGTGTCCTTCAGTCTGTGCCTTTTGAGGGAGAGTTGGGTGTAGTTAATTGGAAGGTGATGGGAGATGCTGACTGCGGAAGGAGGTGGGCCGGGGGCCGCCGGCCTCACTGCCCGGGACCGTTCATCTGGGGTGGCTGATTGCAAGTCGCCTCTCCAGAGCACCGGCCTTGGAAGCAGTTGCTGGCCGGTCCCCTTAAGTGGCTGTAGTTGTAAAGCAGACCCCGACCACCCTGGTTACAAAGTGGACTTTCTTTGTCTTTTATAAGCCGGTGGGCAGAGGGGGCTGTAGTGCAGTCTGTGCGGCATTAGTGCAGACTCCTACTCTCCCCAAGCCTCTGTTTGGTTACATCTAAAATGGGACCAAACCCAGGAGTTCTCAACTCCAGAGGCAGCTCCCTTGGAGAGCTGTTGTAAGATTCAGTAAGGTGATGGGAGCATGCCTGGTCCAGTGACCAAATGTGATGCCCAGCCTCCCTTACACACTTTGTTCTCGGAGTCACCTTCTGCTGATGCCACGTAGGAGAGAACTGCAGGGCACCATCCTCTCCATGCTTTGGACGATGGCTTCTCTGCCACATGATCTGTGAGAAGCAAACAAGAAAGAGCCTTCCCAGAATCCGCTTGACAGAAGCTTTGGGATTAAAACCAGCTGCAAGCTCAGTTCCTGAAATTCCAGCCACGGTGTATGAGAGCAGCAGGAAAGCGAGTGAGGGTGGGATTGGTGAGTGGCAGGGCAGGGCAGGGCTGAGCCGTGGAGAAGCGAGTGGTGGGGAGGCTGAGCGTGCCTGGTGCTACGGCCAGCCTCTGCCTGCACTGCCGACGGGTCTGGGGTCAGTCTGTGGTGGGTGGTCCCCGGCCAGGTCACTGGAGCAGAAGCCAGGCCATATGGGAGCTGGGTTTGCACAGACCCAAAGTACTTGGGTTCTCGAGCAAAAGCCAGTGGTCAGCTGGATTGGCACAGAGCTGGAGGGGCAGGCACTGTGTCACTGAGGCTGCCTGGCAGCTGGGACTGCAGTTTATTGTTCCCAACACTAGGTTCTTGAGCAAAGGCCCAGATTTGTGCCCTGGAGTTGCCTTCCTGGAACTTGGGTGCTGTTCCGGTTTGCTAGTGCTGCTGTTCTGCAGAACACCATAATGAATTGGCTTTTATAAAGGGGATTTCTTCGGTTACAAAATTACAGTCTTAAGGCCATGAAAATGTCCAAACAAAGGCATCAACAATAGGGTACCTTCACTAAAGATCACCAAGGGTGTCTGGAAAACCTGTTTCTGGGAGGCACATGGCTGGTGTCTGCTTGCTCCCAGGTTGCGTTTCAAAATGGCATTCTCCAAAATGTCTCTAAGCTGCAGGTCATCGGGACAAACTCTGGGCTAGTACCCCCAAAGTGTCAGCAAAACTCTGCTTTCAATGGCCATCTTCAAAATGTCTCTGCAAGTTGCAGCAGCAAATTCCTTCTGTCTGAACTTTTATAGGGCTCTAGTAAATTAATCAAGGCCCATGCTGAATGGGCAGGGCCACACCTCCATGGAAATTATTGAATCAGGGTTATCACCCACAGTTAGGTGGGTCACGTCTCCATGGAAACAACATAATCCCAATATATCAGGAGATTGGATTAAAAGATCATGGCTTTTTCTTGGGGGGAATAATATATCCAAACTGGCACAGGTGCCTGTGGAGAAGACTCACAGAGGGCAGGCTGCCCCAGGGTCCACCAGGGCTCCCCAGGGCCCCCCAACTGCGTGGGCAGCACTCTGAGGGATTCTGGGGGAAGGTATAGACAGGACGTGGCAGCCAAGTAGCGCCATGTAGTTTGAGAGCAGTGGGTCCTTCTTAGCGTCTGCATGATGGTGGTCAATGTTCTTCATATCACTGACTCTCATTTTCTTGGCTTTAAAGTGGGGATAATAACAAGTGTCTCACTGACTCTTTGTAGGATAAATGAGTTAATTGCTGTGATCCTTTTAACACAGAGTTGGGCACATACAAAATGCTAGATAAATGTTGGGTATTAATATTATTATCATTAATCCTGGATTCATCACTTCTTGGCAAGCTCTTTGCCTCTGCAAGTCTCATTTTCCTTCTTTGTAATAATGAGACTAATAGGGCTAGCCAAGCTGACAGCAGCTCGGGAACCTGATGTCCCCCCTCTCTTGCCGGGAGGGAATTAAGGGATTTGGTTCTGTCCTAAGCAGGATTCTTGGTGTGTCTGGATCATCGAATAGCAGGAAATATTGTTGGCACATTTTGTTGGTGTTTGGGTGTTGGAGGATTTGGGGTATAGGGCTGTTCTAGCCTGGTCCTGATGGGGTGTCTGCCCCTCACTGGTGGTAACACAAAGCCATGTCGGGAACCCCATTCTGCAGCCTGAGCTTCCCAAGGACCAGAGAGGGGAAGGGAGGTGTTGAAGCCAAGCGGCCCCTGGTACACAGGGTTCTGCACCGCGGTTGACAATCCGTGGTCTCCCAACTGAGACTGACTAGGCACCAGTACCCTGCCTTCCTACAAGGCTGGTCCCCCCAAAATTGCAGCTGGGCCAGTTGCTCAGGGAGCCAGGAGCAGGACAAAGGAAGCCTGTGTCCTTCACGGTCTCCAGATGGACGGCCATCCTGTGGGTGCCCTCACATCCCTTCCTCGCATCTCCCTAGCAGGGCCCACCCTGCAGGCTGCTGTGCTCAGGCTGCCCATGCTGGTTTCCGGCGGCCCAGCCCCCAGCAAGCACCAGAGGGAGGCTGGAGGGCCCGAGGCACGGAGAACCCCGGGTCCCTCCAGCAGCCTCTCCGACCTGGGTGGGGTCTCCTGCAGCAGTTCTGTCTCCTTGGAGACCCCAGCTCCTTCTCAGTCTCTCCCAACCCTTATCTGGAAGCCTCACCTCCTCCCTCTGTCTCTCCAGCTAAGCCACGCAAGTGGCTGATCTCTGGGTCGCCTGCTGACTCCTGACGGCTTTTCAGCTCTTTCATCCCTTGTGGATCCAGGTCCTGGCATCACATCCCTTCTGTTTAGCTCAGCCCACTACATTTACTCTGCCTAGTGGCCCCTGACCCACAAGGGCTGCTAATTCCCAGGAGCAGTGCTGTTATGCCTCGAGTTTTGGTGGGGTGAGACATCATTTTTTGTTTGTTTGTTTATAAAAAAACTTACTGTGGTAACATACATATAACATAAAATTCCCCATCTTCACCATTAATTTTTTTTTATTAGAGGAGTTACAGGTTTATAGAAAAATTGTGCAGAAAGTACAGTTCCCATATAGCCATCCACTCCACACACACAGTCTTCCCTTTTACTAACAGTTTACATTAGAGTGGTACCTTTCTTACAATTGATGGAATGTTAGTATTATAATTGTTATCAACTATAGTCCATAGTTTACCTTGGGGTTCACTCTGTATTGTGCAGTTCCATTCTGATAACATAGTGTTTCGGTTTGCTAATGCTGCCATTATGCAAAACCCCAGAAATGGATTGGCTTTTATAAAGGGGGTTTATCTGGTTACAAAGTTACAGTCCTAAGGCCATAAAAGCGTCCAAACAAAGGCATCAACAATAGTATACCTTCAGCGACGGAAGGCCAGTGGCATCTGGAAAACCTCTGTTAGCTGGGAAGGAAAGTGGTCGGTGTCTGCTTGGTCCCAGGTTGAGTTTCAAAATGGCATTCTCCAAAATGTCTGCATCAGCTTCCAACGACCGTCTTCAAAATGTCTCTCTAAGCTGCAGCAGCGAGTTCCTTCTGTCTGAGCTCTTAACAGGACTCCAAACACTAAATCAAGACCCACGCTGAATGGGCGGGGCCACACCTCCATGGAAATAATCTAATCAAAGTTATTACCCACAGTTGGGTGAGTCACATCTCCATGGAAACAGCTTAATCCAAAGATTCCAACCTAATCAACACCAATACATCTGCCCCCACAAGGACTGCATTAAAGAACTTGTCATTTTGGGGGACATAATACATCCAAATCAGCACACATATCTACAATCTAAAATTAATTTTAACCACTTTAAAGTATACAATTCAGTGGTGTTAATTACAGTCATAATGTTGGGCTACCACCACCACCATCCCTTACCGAAACTTTTCCATCACCCCAGAGGTTCTGTACCAATGAAGCATGAGCCCCCATCTGCCCCCAACTCCTTTCCCTGGTAATCTAGTTTCTGACTCTATGAATTTGCCTATTCTAGATAGTTCATATAAGTGGGATCCTGCAATATTTGTCTTTTTGCAGCTTATTTCACTCAACATGAAGCTTTTCAATGTTGTAGCATGTATCAGCACTTCGTTCCTTTTTACAGCTGTACAAATATGCTGCATTTTGTTTGTCCATTCACCTGTTACTGGACACTTGGGATGTTTCCACTTTTTGGCTGTTGTGAAAAATGCTGCTATGAACATTGGTATATATACGAGTATCTGTTTGGGTCCCTGCTTTCACTTCTTTAGGGTGTATACCTAGGAGTGGGATTGCTGGATCATGTGGTAATTCTGTGTTCAACTTTTTGAGGTACTATTTTCTGTTTTTTGCAGCAGGTGCACAATTTTACATTCCCACCAGCAATGTACAAGGGTTCCTATTTCTCCACATCCTTGCCAATACTTGGTCTGTTCCGTTTTTTTTTAATAATAGCCATCCCAGTGGGTGTGAAGTGGTATCTTGTTGTTGGACAGTGTTTGGGGGCAGTGTGATCTGGTGAAACAAGCACCGGCTTTGGAATTCAACAGGGTTCAAATCCTAGCCCTGCCGCTCACTGGCTCTGGGTCCCCAGGCCGGCTGCCCTAGTCCCAATGTCCTTCCCTGTGAAACGGGGCAGGCGTGACAGCCCCTGCCCACGAGCACCTGCGACACGCCCCAGTTAGTCCTCCCAGCATTCAAAGAGGAAGGTGCTGTTTCTAACCCCTTCCCGGAGACGGGAGAGCTCAGCAGAGCTCAGTCTGAGAGGAAAAAGCCCCACTTTTCCACCCTCTGCTGCCTTTCAGAGTGGGATGCCTTTCAGAGTGGGAAAACCTCATGCAGTGTCGGCATCCGTCATCTCTTAAATGCCAGCGCCCTTCTCGTCCCTGGCTGGTTTTGTTTCGTTTTAACCTTCATCACATGTTCCAGTATCCTGTCAACCATGTATTTCTTTATGACATTTCCCCTTCCTCCATTCTCCCTGAGCTTTCCCTATGACTTTAATTAAGAGTTTCCTGTTGAGGAGGTGGCCCAAGCCTGGAGCTCAGACTCTAGAAGCTTCCTGGCTTCTCACAAAGATGCCCCCCTCACCATCCATTCTGGGGGACGCTGTGCCCCAGCCGTGTCCGCAGGTCCTGTCCACCTCGTGTGGGCTCGGCAGTCTCACAGGCCGGGGCTTCCAACCCACCCCCATTTTCTGAGCATGCACCCCCTCTCGAACCTGCTCCTTCCATCTTCCCCATCCTGGGATATCTATCTTCAAGAAAGCAAAAGTCACTTCCATTCTGGCTGGCATTTGTGACAACCCTTCGGGGGACACTGAAACCCAAGCCTGCACCAGGAAGGGCTGGCATCCTCCGGTCCTGCCTTCTGCTGACTCAACAGACACACAGCCAGGCGGTGGCAGGCCCAGAGCCCGTGTCATGCCACCTGCAACCACAACCCAGGCAATGGGAGAAGAGGTTTAGAGATAGAAATGGCTTTTTTTTAATCTGAGCACTTTTTTTTTCCCGAAATGTTAGAAAAAGTACATAGTCCCGTGTTTTACATCGTCTCCATTCAACCAGTCTGAGAAGGAAAACAGAATTGCCAAAGATGAAAATTCTCCCCACCCAGAGAGGCTTGTGGCTGAGCCAGCTCCCAAGGCCTTCCCTGGCTCTGCTCTGGTCTCCCAGCCGCCATCCCAAGGGTGACCTGTCTGAAGCCCCGAAATAGTCATGCGCCTCCTCCCACCTAAGCCTCTGTGGCTCCCCATTGCCCATGGCCCCTGAGGCTTCCTGACATGGCCCTTGCCTCCCCACCCCCAGCTCCCTCCATTGTGTCCTCCCCCCGCCCCCAGTTTCCCCTGCTCCAGCCTCCTGCACCCCCAGTGTGTCTCCAGCCTGCTCCTGTGCCCTTGGCATGTAGCAACAACCCCTCGGGCGTCCCTTCCTCCAGGTAGGCTCCCCAACCTCACAGCTCACCTGGGGCTGGATTCCAGACCCCCTCAGTGGTTCCGTGTATCCCGTACACCACTCCCTCAAGCCCACATGGGCCTGTGCTTTCTGATTATGCGTCTCTCTCCCTCCTGAGCCATGCCTGCTCCACCTCCGAGTCCTCAGCACCCAACTCCCAGCAGCTGCTCCGACACATGAATGCAGAAGTCAAGCAGCCAGGAAGCCCCATTCCAGCCCCACGCCAAACCTGTGGCTGATTTGAGAGCCTGGATGCAGGTTCACAAGGAAGAAACTCCTCCCCCCAACACATGAGGCATTTAGGATAAAAGGGACCCGCTTCCAAGCACGGAATGTTCCAGGCACTGCAGGAGATGGATTTTGACATTCATCAAATCTAGGTGTTTTCCCTGTTTTCCAGATGAGGAGACAAAGCCCAGAGAGGTTAAGTGACTGGCCAAATGTCACCCAGCTGGTGAATGGTGGGGCTGGGAGACCGGGACCAATTCTAGTTCTTCTGTTCCCGAGGCCTGTCCCAGCCCAGGACAGGGGCCTGTGGGGTCGCTCAGCTTTGCTGGCAGCTGTGGTCTCCTGCAGATGCTTAAACAGGTCTTGGCAAACTATAGCCCATGCACTGCATCCAACCAGCAACCTGTTTCTGTATGGTAATGAGCGAAGAATGGTTCTACATGTTTAAAGGGTTAGTAAAAAAAATAATAAAAAGAGTATGTGATGGGGATCATATGTGGCCCATAAGGTCTAAAATGTTTTCTGATTGGCCCTGTACAGAAAAAGCAAGCTGATCCTGCTCTAAAATGTCCTCTGGACCATTCTCCGTTGAGGGGACTTGAAAAAGCAGCAAGAGGCCTCTGCTCTCCCGTGGGAGCCTGTCTGGCTGCGTGGAATTATGGCTGCGGGGGCCGGCCCACCTCTGCCTTCCTTGGAGGGGCTGCAGCATTGGAAGCTGTGACCAAGCTGGCTGAGGAGGGGGCTCTGAGGGGACAGAAACGGGCCAGGGCCCAGGCCAGGGCTGACAGCCTGAGGGCAGAGGCTGGTCCCCGGGCCAGGCAGCTTGAGGCTTGGCTTGGCCTGGCTTGCAGCAACCAAAGTGATTCGGAACCTCTTAGTAACCCAGAACCCCAGTGTGAGGGCTGCAAGTTCCCTCGGGACTGTTCACCAGTGCACAGATGGGGAAACTGAGGCTAAGAGGCAAAGGCGCTTGCTCAGGGCCACTCAGTAAGCATTTGGTGGAGTTAACTCTTCTGACTCTGAGGCTCCAAGCTCTGGCTCCGACCTCCCCCCACTCAGCGAAACCTGGGCTTCTAGCAGAGGGAACAGCGACGCCGGGCGCCCCTGCCAGCCAGGGGACAGCTGCCGAGAAATGCAGCTGAGCTGCGGGGTTGGTTGTGAGGAGGGAAGAGGGAAGAAGAGAGGCTGGAAACAGGGTCGCTGGGGGCGCTTTGGGGGCAGCTGGAAGACCTCGGACTTTATTTTGAGGAGCAGGGAAGCGGCAGATCTTTTAAGTGGGGCTAATCTTGCAGGATTTGTGCTTTAGAAATTCCTAAGCCCCTCTGGCTGCCCCTGGAGGAGGAACGGGGAGAGGCCTAGAGCCTGGCCAAGTTTATCAGAGGACCGACCAGCATCCTCATTCATCGGAGGATGTACCGACTGCCTCCTCCCAGGGAGAGCCCGGGCGTGCCCCCGGCTTGCTGGGCCACCTCATAACCCACCTGCACAAGAGGAGCAGTGCGTGAGGTTTCCTCCTGAGCTTTCCGTGAGGGTCCAGGGGAAGAATGTCTCCCTGATCTTTAAATCAGTTGTGGGTGGGGTTTTCTTGAGGTGCTCATCTGCTTCTTATCTTTCAAACTTTAAAAACTGCAAAGTGATAATGAGGAAAGAACTGAAATTGTGCAACTGTAACAATTTTTGAATTTAGCTATATGACCGCTTGTTGAGCTGTACATCGAGAGATAACACCTTTCTGTGTGTATGTTATATTTTACAGTGGAAATGGCTGAAGTTGTGGAACCCATGACATTCTTTGAGATTTGCTCTCTAACTTCTTGTGAAATTTTACATTGAAAGTTATTACTGTTGTGTTTATATGTTAAAGTTCACAATAAAAAAAAATGGAAAAAAATAGCTGCAAAGTGGAGCTGACTCTCCTTTGCATTGGCTGTTGGAAGGTTTCGGGCTGGATTCCGTTCCAGGTCTGTGCCCTGGCACCGGGCTAGGGGGAGAATCCAGGTGGTCCGTGAACTTGGACGGGAAACTACTTACATCCGTATCGCTACTACCTTCTAACTGCTGTTTTGCATTTCCTCTCATGGGGCAAAAGGAAACAAAACTCACTCTGCCATCAGCAGCACCCGTAACTTTGCCACGTGTAGCTTTATGAGCATTACAGGTGTTGCAGATATTCTGAAATGTGGTTTGTGCCCATCGCTGTTTTAAAAAGACAGTAGTTATTTGCTAGATCTCATTTACTGGGTTAATAAAGAAGCACATATATATATGTCCCAAATTTGATTTTTAGTATTTTAGATAACTGTATTTTAATATAACTGGTTTCCTTTTTAATCCTTGTCCACATCTGAAACCATTATTCTGAGACAGGACCCACAGGTCTCACTAGACAGCCATTGTGGTCAATGGTACAGAAAAGGTTAAAAGTAAGATTTTCCCCCCTGCCCCAGCTCAGAGTTCAGCCACCTGCAGCCTGCATGCGCGTTCATTGTGCAGCTTCTCCATCCAGCTGTGCGCTTCCTGAGGGCAGGGATGGTGTCTGCTTATTTGCTGTTGTACTTGCAGCGTCCAGCCTGACTCAGAGCATGTGCTTAATTCCATATGTTTCATTGAACTGAAACAAAATGGTCCGTGGATCAGGCTGAGAGGCCGAGGCTCCTGAACTCGGGACTGGCTCTGCCGGCCTGTGACCCCACCAAACGCACTCGTAGCTCATGCAGCCGGGACTGATCTCACGGTGTGAGGCCCGGCCAGGGTCCCGCCCCACTGGTCCCAATAGGATGTATCTTGTGGCCTCCAAATGACCACCCCTCATGGACCCCAGGCGGGCATTTCCAAGGCATTTCCAGTGAGAAAGATTGTCCAAAACCACACTGCCTTTCGGTGATTAGAGCGTGTCATCTGAAACTCCTCGAGACTTGTTTCTGTCCCTCCCAGTCCTTGCTTTGTAAAAATAAAAGCTGGGGCTTTTGGAAACCAGTCAAGTCACACACTAGGAAAGAGATTAAAGCCACAATGAACCAATTTAAATGCCTGCCGTTCTGATGTGCTTTTCAAACGAAGCATTCAAAGAGAGGGCGCGGCTGCAGGGAACATTTTAAGTTGTTAGAAAAAAATCAAAACAGCTCTGTAAGCAAAACAACATGTTGGGAAACAGTTTTGAGTCGTGGGCCCGGCTCCCAGTGTACAGCCCACTCAGAGTCACTTGCTCCCGCCCCCTCACTGGCACTGTTTCTCTGCCAGGCTGCTTCTGAAGGTCTATCTCGTTTTCTCCTTGTCTTCACCGGTTCCTGTTTGAAGGCTCTTCCTCCTGCTCGGTGCAGGCCCGTGGCACCTCGCTGGGTGGGTGTCCAGATTCCCAGTCAATGCTTATTGAACAACCAGCGATTGTTGAGAAGAAAAGACAAACAGACTATCCACCCACTGTTATAAAAGGTTTTACTCTCTTCTTATCATTGCAAAGAAATGATTGTCCTTGAGAGAAAATTCACAAAGTACATAAAGGGAGAAATCAGGAAAAAAAATCCCAACCATAGTCCCACCAATCAAAGACAAGCATTGTTGACATTTTGTGTGTTTCTTGCTGCTTGATTTAATTTTTATAAAACACAATTCACATGTATTTCTCTCTCAAAAAGAGAGTTTGACGCAGGCTGGGTGGCCGCCATCTATCTTGTGGCTACCCAGGTCAAGGAATGGGAGGTCTGAGGGGTCACGTTGGATGCGTGTAGGGCCAGACCTCGGAGCGGATTAAGCCACTTCTGCCTATACTGCCTGGCCCCAGCAGTTCACGACCCTCTAACTGCAAGGTTTCCCAACCGATTCTTTTCATGAGCATAGCTTTTGTTTTGTTCCATTTGTTTGTTTGTTTTAATTCACTATAGAGTTGTGATTACTAGGTGTATAATTTTGCATCATTTTTTATTATCATTATATCCTAAGCATTCTCCATCACAAACTTATTTTAAACATACCCCTTGTTGGCTGCATGCTATTCTACTGTAATTTGCTAAACTAATCCCCTATTATTGGGCATTTAGGTTGTTTCTAGTATTGTTTTGCCATTTAAAATAATGCTGTGGTGGGTTTCTTGGTACATTAAACTCTCCCAAATTCTGGGCTATTTCAACAATATTTGCTGAGGACTTACTCTGTGCAAGGCACTCTGGGAAATTGAAGGATCAGCCAGACACAATCCTTCAAATGAGATGGAGGTATAACTTTAATCCAAAGTAGTTTATAGTTGCTATATGTGGGCAACTAGAACTGCAATACGGAAGAATTTTGCCTGGGCTTAATGAGATTTTAATGAAGTCACTTGAGAAAATCTAAAAGTTGGCATCTGCAGCCTAAAAGTTAAGGGTCATAGGAGAAGGGGGCAGCCTAGCAAAGGGGGGTTGGTTTGGACAGGAGACCTAGGCCAGCGGGCCAGCGTCGCTAAAGCAGGGCTGCATCTCAAGAGCTAAGTCAGAGAACTGGCAGTGGCTGCCAGGGGTGCTGAGTGGCGGGAGGTGGTGGGTGGCTCGTGGGAAACTCTGCCTTGATTGATTAGCATGTATCTGCTGTTGACCTGAGGTGGTGGAAAAGTAAAGACAAGACAGCTGGCAAACATGGCCATCCCTGCCTGGGTGCAGCGTCTTGACCAGTGCCACAAATTGTAATCCTTGGGTCGAAGCCTTTTTGTAAAGAAACTAGAGTTCTTTATTTATCACAGACATCTTAGACGGTGTGAGTTTTAAGATCCTTTTCTGGATCCCAAAGAGAGTTGCCCCTCAGTGCCAAGGGGCCAAAGGGGAGCTTTGCCAGCCTAGTGCCCGGGGCCTGCTCTTCCTGTTCAGCAGCCAGGAGAGGCCAGACCTGTTCCCCAGTCCTTTGGCTGTTTGACAAACACACTTGCCCCTGGCTGTGTCACCCAACTTCGGAGCACCAGGAGGGGTGTTGGTGGTGGGGTGTGGGCCTGTTCCCAGGGTCTGCTGCCCCGTGCCCCGCTCTGTGCCCCCCCGCCAGCCCCAGACCGCCCAGGCCCTCTCGGAGCCCCCTGCATCCTCGCCTGTCGCCCTGAGCTCACGTGGTCCTTCCTTCAGCCCCCACAGGCACCATGACTCAGCAGCCCCAGGACGGCTTCGACCAGAGCGTGGAGGACGCCCAGGCATGGATGCAGGCCGTGCAGGAGCGCCTGCAGCTGAATGACAACACCCAGGGGCCCCGCGCGGCGCTGGAGGCCAGGCTGCGGGAGACCGAGGTAGGCAGAGGCCCCGACCACCGCCGCTGCCCGCCCAGCTCCACCACTCTTGGGCTCACCGCCTTGGCCATGTCCTCCCCTAGGGCCTCAGGTTTCCTTTCTGTTAAATGGCAAATGGCAGGGGTGGACCGGACCCATGTTTCTCAAACTTTGATGTGTACCCAAATCTCCCAGGGATTTTTGTTGAAGTGCAGATACTGATCCAACAGGTCCAGCTGGGGCCCCAGATTCTGCATCTCTCACGAGTTCCCAGGTGATGCTGAGACAGCTGGTCCTTGGAGCAAGCTCCTCTCCTTCCTGTCCTGACCAGGGTCACCTGTGCAGCCAGATGGGAGGGACCCCCCCCCCCCAGTCGGCCAGCCCTGGCTTTGTGCCCCCTTCCCTGCTTCCACGAGGCTGAGGTCCTGCAGGTCTGGGTTGTGCTGGGCCTGCCTTCAGCGGGGTGGGCAGGGGCCCTGCCAGTGATGCCGTGACCCTCCAAGCTCCCCCAGGGCTGAGGGGCCGGCTTCACCCACCCACCTGGTGCAAAGTGAATCCTCAGTGCCTGAGGTCTAAACTGACTGGAAGTGCTGGCACCTGGGGTCTGGTCCAGCACTGTGGTGCCCCCATCTGAGGGTGGCTGCCAGGGAGCCAGGGAACAGGGGGAGGACCACTGGGCCGAGAGTCAGAGACCTGGGTTAGAGTCTCCATGCTGCTGCTTAAGTGCTGTGTGGCCTCAGCCAAGTCCCTTTCCCTCTCTGGGTCTCAGTTTCATATGTGTAATATGATCTGTACTGGAGTGATCTGGGCAGGGAGGGCTTCCCGGCTGGATGGGGAAGTGAGCAGAGAAAAGATCTGAGACCATGAGTCAGGGCAGGGGCTCTGCAGGCGGAGGGGACAGCATGCTCAAAGGCACAGACATGTGCAGGGAGCCTGCAGAACCTGGAAGCAGCTCTGATTGCTGCAGAGAAGGGGAGCAGGGCCAAGGAAGGCAGGGAGGGAGGTCAGCAGGGGCAGGTCATCGAGGGCCCCAGGTTCCCCACAAGGGAGGTGACTGGACGCTGCACCTACCCAGGGCAGGTCCCACCCTCGGCCAGACGCCAAGCTTCTCCAAAGTGAGCATTTCCTCCCCTTTTTGGTGTCTGCCGCCCTGACCCACCAGGGCTGGGATGTTGGCCAGGAGCTTGTGTAGGGGGCAAAGATGGTGGTTCATGGGCCTTGCGTATTTTCCAGGTCCACCTTAATCTGCAGGAGTCTGAAGTGGCTGCCATGGGTTGCCCTCCTCAGAATCCCGGGTCCCTGTGACCACATCCACACCCCTTTCCAAGACTCAGGCCTGTGCAGCTGGGTCCTGGTGAGCAGTTTCTGGGGCGTTTACCCGAGGTCCAAAGGGGAAGGCAGGTGACGATAAAGAGTGAGGCCCGTGCAGAGGTTACACCCAGGGCACCCGGGGAACCTGGCCTGGGGGAGGCCATGGCAAGTGACTTCACTGCTGAGCCCTCAACAGTGAGGAGAAGTTAGCCAGCTTGGGGGTTGTGGGGGGCGAGGGATGGTCAGGAGAGGGGTTCCAGGCAGGTGAACTAGCATAGGGAAGATCCTGGGGGTGCAGAACAGCTTGGGGCATGCAGGGAGCCCTGGCATTGGTGCTCAGGAAGCATCCGGCAGAGGCGGGGACGAGCCAGAGGCTGACGGCCTCCATGCCATGCCAAGGAGTTTGGACCCTGGTCTCTAACAGAGCGGGGGATGGACTGCAATTGTGGAAGGTGGGGGACTGGAAGGGGCGGGGCCAGCCTGGAAGTCGGGAGGGAGGCAGACTTGGCCTTTGTCATCATAGTCATCATTATTGTCACCAATGGGGCATTTATCAATTGATTACTCCCCGGGGACACCAGGCAGGGGTCGGCCTGGGAGAGGGAACTGACATTCATTAAACAACAATTATGTGCTAAGTAAAAGGCCACTGTCGACTTTCATGTTTATTTTCACAAAAGCCCTGTGAATGTGGCATTGTTATGTGCATTTTAAAATAAAGAAATGGATTCCCAGAGACACTAGGAGATTCTTAAGTTCAAGGAATCGATCTGTTCAGGGCTTGAATCCGGATCGGAACCCAGAGCATCTTTGGGCCAGCCCTGGGCCAAGCCGGGACATGGGAAGGTGGGGGAAATGCAGACATGCTCTTGGGGGTCCACGGAAGACTGGGGAGACAGGTTTGCCAATCATCAGAGCATCCAGACAAGTACTGGGGACACCATCCCTAACCATGGGTATCAGGATGTTGTTCTCCCAGACATTCCATGGCTCCCCATTGCCCGCCAAAGAAAAGGCCAAACTTCACCTGGCATGAAAAGGCCAAACTTCACGTGGCATCAAAAGTCCTCCACTGTCTGACATACCCTCACCTCCCAAGCACACACCTCCTCCCCTTGGCAGAAACCTCCTGGGCTTCCTGTCACCCAGCGTCTGTCCCTGCTCCTCCCTCTGCTTGGAATGCCCTCTGGTCTGGGCCTGGGGGTGCAGCCAGACGAATAGCTCCCTGTCTAGGAGGTGCTTCCTGACCTCACTTCCCTGTCCCAGCCCCAGCTCCTGGTGGGCTCTGTCCAGGAGCCCCACAGCCCTGTGTTGTCCTTGCTGCCCGAGGGCGTTTATCACTTTGGATCTTGTACCCTTTGCTGGCTGGTCATCATCTTCTGGAGGTGGGAATGACTTTAAGCAAAGTCCAGGGTGGTCCTTGAGAGGGTGAGCCAGGCCTGGGACCCCTAAGTGCATCCGCCAGGTGAGCCCCGAGGGAGGTGATCTGGATCAGTGCAGACGGGAGTTGGGTCCTGGGTGCTCCGGCCACTGTCTCCCCCATGGGGCCCAGGCGTGCTTCATTGTCAATGTGCTTTGACATCCCAGAGCAGTTTTGCAATGAGGAAGAAAGCTTTCTGCCCTTCCCACCTGGTGAAAGGGAGATGCTGGTGCCTTCTCCACCCACCCACATGGGACCTTCTCCCGGGCTCCAGGGTCTCCCTCGTAATTCCTCCACCAGCTCCATTAAGCACACCTGTATGTCCTTTTGCTCGAGTGATGGATGTGAGTTCCAATCCAATTCTGACATGTAGAATGGCCAAGAGTGAGTCCCGTGCCTTCCCAGAAGCTCATTTTCCCATCTGTAAAGTGGGGGAAAGATCCCCTTGCTCCTTGTACAGCTGAGGGGCTGTTGGAGACTCAAATAGCCTCACAGCGGTGACAGCCTTTGCTCCTGGGAGCAGGACTCACAGAAGTTAAGAGCTCTGGTTCTGGGTCTTGCAGGCCTGGGTTCGAATCTCAGTCACAACTGTGTACCTTGGGAGCATTTTCCAGAGTGCCCTGAGCTCTAGCTTTGCTGCTTGGGAAAGTGACCATTGTGGCCTTGCAGGGGTGCAAAAGGATGAAGAAGGAGAGTGCAGGAAGATGACACATGGACATATTTGGCACACTACAGGCAATGCCAACCAAGCTGGACAGACGGAGGCAGTCGTGACTTTTGGTGTTAGATGCTGGAATACACATGACGCTGACAGTTCCTGCCCCTCGACCTGCCCCCAGGAGCCTCTGGTGGGGGCTTCCGGCTTCTCTCCCAGATCCTAGGGTCTCATTCTCTTTGCCCTCTTGTTCCCAGCCTTGTGGGTCTTGCACATGGGTCCTGGCCCCAGCCAGCTGCTTCCTCACAGGCTCCCAGGCCCCTTTGTGATCCTACCATGAAGGCTTGGCTTCCAAAAGTCAAAGGCACCTGTCTCGAAATACTTCTTACTTCTAAACCTTTTTCTGAATCCCCATCTCTAAATGTCTGCACCATCCCTTGAGGCTTGGTGTCAGTACCACCTCCTCCAGGAAGCCTCCCTGGAGCTCCCACAATGCTTTGTGGTTCGAATGGGCTCGTGTCTGCAGGACACCACCCCAGCCTGGGACTCGGGGCCATGCCTTGTTCATCCAGGACCTCGAGCCCAGCCGGTGTCAGCCTAGAGGGGGTGCTCTGCTTGTCCTGACTAACCCCGCTCCTCCTGCTCTCCTGGTCCCCCTGGCTCTTCTCCTCTCTGAGCTTTCCCCCTCCTTCCAACCCCCACCTGACTGTTGCCCACATTGGCTGCTTAAGCTGTAAACAATTCCCGGCTGCACTTCTGAGTACTTCCCAGCTGGCCGAGCATCCCCTGCCAAGCATTTCTGGACTGTGTCCTTGCTTGTGATGGGCTAGGAAAGAACCTCGCATGAGCCAAAGAGTGTGGTCAATTAGGCTAGTAAGGGAGGGTGGAATCTCCTTCTCAAAATGTGGCTTTGCCAGCTCAGCCACAGTCTCTGGCCTCCCAGCCCTGGGCACGGTGCAGACACCCGCTGGGGCAAACGTGTGTGCTTCAGGTCAGGGTGGACTGTGTGTTCCGCCTGCCTTGGGGACAGGCCAGCTCATCTCCCTCTGGCAGGGAAGCATCATACCCACTCCTCGCAAAGGGCAAAGGGCAAAGGGCAGTGTGTTTTGGAGCCTTCCATGGCTCCTCAGTCCAGCCTGTGTCTCCCCCACAAGGAACCAGGAGGCAGAGGTTAGGGCCCAGGGGAGACCCCCTAGTCAGGACCCTGGGCTTCATTTGGGGAAGGAGTGGGAGTCCTGGTGGAGACTTTCCAGGCCGGGCCGCCTCCTCCAGGGTGTGGCAAAGCAAGACTGAATTTCTCCTCTTCCCCCACGTTGTTGATTCCCTTCATTTCTAAGGCTGGTTTCCACCTAAGCTTCAATTGGACAGAATCTTCCTGCAAAGCTCAAGGTTTCTGGGTGTCCCCTGCTCCCTCATTTATAAAATCGGAATGACTGTGGTTCCACTTTGTTGGCCTGGGGAGTGGGCATGACGTCTACTCCAGAACTTTGGGAATATCATACCCAAGTCTCTCTGGGTGGCAAGAAATTCTTCCTTAGCAACACGAGGGGTCCCTTGCTCCTAGTGGTGTGAACGGTCAGGGGCCCGAGAGTGGGTTACTTTTACTCAGTCCAGAACATTCCGTGGTGGCCCTCAGCTCTTCAGTCCACATTAATCACCACAGATGCTTTTGTTGCCGAGGTTGCTGTTTGCTACTGATGGGGTCTTGGGGGTCCCTGTCTGGGTGCTCGTGGGGCTCTGCCACATCCTGCACTTGCTCCTGCCTCCTAGACCCCAACCAAGCACATCTTTCCGTGTCTTGGGGAATTTCCCGTGCCCTTGGCTCCACTGCTCCCCTACCCCACTCATACTCTCACCAAGACCACAAGTGAATGACCTCATTCAGTCCCACTTTTGAATAACAAGTGTTGGCCGGGACATTCCTCCTGCTATCATTATGAATATCATCATCAATATAATTGCTAATCTATCTTATGCACAAAAAGGATCGAGACCGTTGCCCATTTGTACTCACTGGTGGTGGGTCTACGTTAGTGCTCCGTGGTTTACAGAGTATATTAGCTTATGTTAATTTTTAAATTACCATTAATTTTTAAATTTGCACTATAGCCCTGTGTAGTACACAAAGCAGGGGTTCCTGCTATTTCAGGATGAGGAAGGGGGGCCCAGAGTTGTTGAGTGACTTCCCCAGGTCACACGGTTGTCAGCATCAGACATGCTGACAACCATGTGCTACTTCTCCCCAAGAGTCAAGCAGCCCATTGGAGCATCAGGCTGAGAGAACTGACCGCTGGCCCCCGGGGAGACAGACCGGGGATCAGAGCTTGAGTTTTAGGCAAATGTGCCATCAGCACATTCAGATCAGAAGGTAAATACGAGGACAGTGACAGCGAGCACTTAGCGACTGGGAACCAAGCATGCACGCAGCACTGATGGAGCTCCCTGAACTACCTTGTGCTTCCTCGGACCCCTGCCTCCCCCATCTCACAGACCTAGAGAATTTAAGGGCCTTGATGAAGGGCGCACAGGGAGCAGGGAGTGGAACTGGTTGGAGTCCAGCCCTATCTTCCTAGAGGCCCAGCTCAGGCCACCAGTTAAGCAGAATCGTGATGATGAGTCACAACGACCGCTAATGTTAACCAGAAACTTACTATGCGCTGGACCTTGTGGGTTGGTCTTGTCTGCCAAGAAGCTGACACCAAAATGAAATTAAATGTGCAAGACATTTACTAGGAAAATGCCTAGGAGAGAAAATGGGGCGGGAGCCTGGGAGAGACGGGTCAGACTAAGCAGGCTGGCCCCAATCCAGGAGGGCGGGGAGGGGGAAGGGGGCAGGGGAGGCGGCCTCGGAGGGACTTTGGCAAGGCCACGGGGAGCCCGCAGCCAGAGCCACCCGTCGGAGGCGTGGACACCAGGCACGCCTTCATGCTCCCTCCCCGCGCTGTCCCTGGCCTGGCAGCCTGTGTGGTCCCTGTGGGAATGCATGGACGGGCTCCAGGGCTGCTCCCTGCCGTGGAACTGAGGGGCCGATTCTCCGGGCTGCACACACCGGGCAGCCCTCGACGGGCACTTTCTCATTTAATCCTGAAACGAAAGTCTGGGAAGTAGATGCGATTAATAGCTTCATTTTACACATGGGAAAACCAAATCCAGAGAGAGAAAGAAACTTGTGAGTTTACAAACTAGAAATGGGCCACGTGGGGGAGGGGAAGGAACTCAGCAGACGCCGCCAAGCAGTTTTGTGCAAATCTCTGCCAGCCCCTGCTCCTCCCCGCAGAACAGTCCATCAGATTGCCAGGTACACAGAGGAAGGGGTGTCAGGCCATGGTTTGAACCCCAGCTTCTCTGGCCCCAAAGTCCCACCTCTTCCCACCAGGCCACAGTCTTTCCAAAGCTGGGCCTGCTTGCCTTTGTTCTCAACCCTGGAAACTGTCCCTTGTGTCCACAACAGAAAATATGCCGGCTGGAGCCCGAGGGGAACGTGAAGGTGGGCCTGGTGCTGCAGACAGCCGAAGCCCTCCTGGCTGGTTGCCGTGAGGACCAGAAACCCGAGATCCTGGCCCGATTGAAGGATGTCAAAGCCCAGTGGGAGGAGACTGTCACGTACATGACTCACTGCCACAGGTATGATGGCCGGGGCCGGGCTGGCCAGGCCTTTGGCCACAGCTGCTGAACCTCCCTGCCCAGCTCCATGCTGGCCTGCGGCCACCACCCAAAGGCCCTGCCTCCAGTCCTGAGAATGCTGGGAACAGGATGTTCTTGGGATTTGGGGCCTGCCCTGCTTCTAATTATCATCCCGCTTCATGATGAGACTATTCACTCGGGGTCCATTGTGTTCTGCCAACACTTCTTAACAGACCTGCCTTTGTGTACATCCTCCAGCAGAATGGCAGAATGGCCCTGGAATTACAAGGCCTGCTGTTTTGCTAACACCCTAGCCCAGATTCCCTGCCCGTCCAGGGAGCCAGGTGGTCAGGGAGAAAGAGTCAGATTGGCCTGGGGTTGACTCTTGCCCTGCTGGTGCCTTACTGTGTGACCTTGGGAAAGTTACTTGGTCTCTCTGAGCCTCAAGCTCCCCATCCAGACCATGAGGATAATTGAGTGTGCCTTGAAGGGTGTTAGGAGGGTGGAATGAGAGTGCAAATGCCAAGAGCAAGACACAATGCTTGATGTGCTGTTGGCCCTAAGACAACAGGAGCTGCCGGCATCCTCTCCATCTTTATACAACGAGAAAGTGGATGGAGACTGGGGTGTGCTTTGCACAGCGTTTCCTGCCTTTCAGCCTTTTCACTCGAAATTCCAAAACAAGTGGCCTGATGTTAGCTGGATAGAGAGGACCACCTCCATGTTACAGATAAAGAAACTGAGGCAGGTGAAAAGGCAGGATTGTGCATGAGCTCATGTCACCTCTGGGACCCACAGTAGGTCCCCAGACTTGTCCCCACTGAGCCATAACAAGCCCAGATGCAATCTGCAAATCGTGATGAATTCCCAGTGGCCACGATCTCATGATTGTTAGGGCACAGACTAGTGCGAAGAACCCCGGGTGACTGTGTTCAAGTCCCAGCACCAGTGAGAAATGATTGGGGGTGACATTAGCAGGAGTTTAGGGGTAGAATGTGGGGCACTGGTGGCTAGGGGCTCCCCAAGCCACAACACCAAGGTTGGGGGGTTCCTAGAGCAGGTCTGCAGTCTAGGCCACCTGCTTGACCCTTAGCCTCACCCATGCAGTTAAGTTCAGGCCAGGAGGGTCTTACCTAGGAGGAGGGAGGGCCCAGAATCTGCAATATCAACACAATGCTCAGGCGATGCTGAGGCCAGAGCAGGTGTCTCTGTGCCTTAGCACACTGTCCCCTCGGGTCGGGGAGGAGCCCGGCAGGCAGGTCCATGGCCCCTGTCTCTGTGTCCACAGCCGCATCGAGTGGGTGTGGCTGCACTGGAGCGAGTACCTGCTGGCCCAAGACGAGTTCTACCGCTGGTTCCAGAAGATGATGGCCACCCTGGAGCCCCGTGTGGAGCTGCAGCTGGGCCTGAAAGAGAAGCAGTGGCAGCTGAGTCATGCCCAGGTGCTGCTGCATAATGTGGACAACCAGGCTGTGCTCCTGGAGCGGCTGCTGGAGGAGGCGGCCTCCCTGTTCAATAGGATCGGTGACCCCAGCGTGGACGAAGAGGCTCAGAAGAGGATGAAGGCCGAGTATGACACTGTGAGGACCAAAGCCAAGGTGAGGCTTGGCAGGCTTTTCCTCATCTACCCACCCATCTACCTACCCACCATCTACCCATCCAGCCACTCATTAGCCCACTATCTATTCATCTATCTACTCACCATCCACTATCCACCATCTATCATCCATCTACCTACCCACCACCTGTCCATCTACCCATCCACCTTCTCACCCTTCCACTCACTCACCTACCACCCTTCTGCCTACTCACCTACCACCCTTCTGTCTACCCAGCTCCTAATCATGTCTACTCACTTACCCATCCACCTCCCTACTAATGCATCCATCTACCCACCCACCTATCTACCTCTCCACCAACCTAATCAGTCTATTCATCTATTTGACCACTTAATCACTCATCCATCCATCTACTCACTCACCTAACCATCAACCCACCCACCTCTTCACCCACCGATTCACTCATCCATTTTTCCATTTCCTACCACCCACCTACTGTTGAACCCTCCACCTACCTACCTATCCACTGACTACCTCTCACCCATCTGCTCATCCACCCACCAACCCACCATCAAACTCTATCCATCCATCTTCCATCTATCCATCCACTAATAATCTACTTGTCTACTCACTGTCTATCCACCATTCATCCAACCACTGCTCACCCACCCACCCATTCATCTCGGGACCATGTCCCCATCCATCTACGTACTCATAAAACCAACCATCCATTCATCCTTCTTTATGCCACAGCATCCACCTAACTACCCAACTGCCCAGTTCTTCCCTCCTTACCTAGTCACTTAACAGTCACACGGACCATGGACCTTCCCTGTGTCCAGAGGTGGGATAAGTTCTATTCCAGATACTGAGGAACAGAAATATTTAATAAAACCCACTCCCTGCCCTGTCAAGGAAAACTTCCCAAATGATGGTTATGTTTAGAATTATATTAATAATATTAATAATGCAATCAGCAGTAGATGCAATCAACTGATTATAGATGCAAAGCCATCCACAAAACACCCTCACAGTATCAATCAGGCCAGTGCTTGCTTGACCAAACAACTGGATTCCATAACTAGACAAATTGACACATGAACTTAACCACTCCCTACCTGCCTCCTCCTGCTCAACTCTAGGCTCCACAAGCGGGGGTGCCTGTCTTGAGTTCCTTTACGGCTCCTCTGCAATGCATATTTGACTGCCTGGCTGACTGCATACAGGAATAAATTAATCTACACATGCACATCTCTGCTCAGCAACCCTTTGAGGGTACCCCAGTGTCACTCCATGCCCCACACATGGTGGGTGCTTCCTGCACATGCACTGACTGACTGACAAATGACTGTGATGTTCACTTTCACCCACAGCTTCCCTGCTCCCCTCCCCTTCGCCCTCTCTCCCCTCTTCCTTCCTCCCCATCTCCTCCTACCCTTTGGTCTTCTCCTTTAGTCTTTGCTTTGCCACTCTCTCTTGCCACTTCCCCATCTCTCTGCCCATCCTTTGCCCCATTCCCTCACTTCCTTCTGGCCTTGATCTTTAACCAACCCAGTGAGTCATTAAGCTTAATTTTTTTTGAAAAGATCTATCCAGTTCTTTATTATATCTATTATATCCACCTGTTCTTTTTATCATTGTTATTTTTCCCTTAATTTTTGCAATCCTCCTTTTATATCTGCAATCATTCTAAGCATATGTATGTTATAATCTCCACCAGATTGTTGAAGTAGCTGAAGTTCTGGGGTCTGATGCTGCTGTCTGTTGTGGCTCCGGATGCAGTGGGTTGTTTCCTTGGGGGCTTTGTAATTTTGAATGTGAGCTCATCGCAAGCAGGGCTTTGTCTGCAGAACCTGGAGTGTGGGGCATGGCCCTGAGAGTGGTTTTGTGTTTGCTTCTGCGAGGAAATTACTGCCACTACGGTTCATTCCTATTTTTAGGTCAATGTATTGGCTTAGGGGTTTCTGCATCAAGTGGATATTCTAAATTTGAACCCGAGCCCAAATTATGCAACAGGTCCCTGTTCTATGCTCTGAAAGGTGATTTTTTTTTTCTTTTTTCCTTTTTTTAGCCCAGATCCCAGACTGAAACACATAAGCTCCCTTCTCCTATTGTGTTAGTGGGAGGATTTTTTTCCAATTCATCCTTTGACTAAGGGGACAGTCATTTGAGAGTCTGGCCTTTTTGCAGTGTTCTCTGCCCACTCTGGGCCCAGAGTCTTTTCTCCTTTTCCACCTGAGCCATAGACCCAAGCCACTAGTCACCAAGCCCAGCAAACACACACGTGGGTTTCACACCCTGCTTTCCACAGCATCCTTACTTCTGAGCTGTGCCGACACCTCTTACCTTGGTGTGAGCTCGGCCCTCATGCAGACCATTGTTTAAATGCTTATTGTATTTTAGTCCATTTCTAGGTGTCAGCAGTGGAAGGGGGTTCAGTTTACCTATCTGTATTGCCGGAACTGGACATCTCCTTGGTTCTTCACACTCACAATTTCAGCTCAGGGTGAGCTGAGACTTGGTGACCCGGGAATCCATGGGATCCGTGAGCAGGCACAGGACTCCGACCCCTGAATGCTCGGGAAGGGGCCTGGGCTCAAAGCCAGGCTCTGCTGCTTCCCAGCTGTGTGGCCTCGGGCAGCCCACCTTCCCTGCCCTCAGCTCGGGAGGCCTGAATGGGTTCATGTTCCAGCCCTTTGGAAACTGCCAAGCACTTTCCCATTGTAAAGGATGGTCTCCACTCTCAATAGCCTGAGAATAAATAGGGATCACAATTGTGTGACACACAGCAGGTGTCTGAGCTATTTACTGAATGGGAGAGAGCCCGCCCCTGCCGCCTGATGGTAACTAGGATAGAGGGAAGTGGCAAGAAGTCATGGGGCAGCTGCAGGGGGACCAAGGGAGACAGACGAGGCAGTCTCGGGTCTGGCTCCCCCAGAGGCGGCCTGCGCACACCCGAGGGCGAGGCCAGCTTACCCGGGGCTGCGGGGCTGCTCTGCAGGTCCGCCCCTCGCGCCTGGGCCCCGCCCCTCCCGCCTGGGCCCCGCCCCTCGCGCCTGGGCCCCGCCCCTTGCTGTGATTTACAGGAAACCCCAGCAGTGGCAGCCGGCAGACAGAATGCAGGGTGCAGAGAGGAAATGAAAGTGCTTGCAGTGTGTGCATGTGGAGGGGGGATTCCAGGGGACTCTGTGAGTCAGAGAACACCCCCAGTTTCGTGCCAGTTTGCAGAAATGAGCGCCGCGGAGGGGCTCATCGTCGTTCCTGGGGCTTCTCCCCGACTGGAATAAAAAAGAAAAAATCGTAGCAATCACTCTTGTCGGTCTGCGCTGTCATCATTTCTAAGCTTCTTGAGGTCTCTGACTTCACTTGATCCTCCCAGCCTCCTAATGTGACAGGTAGAGGAAGTATTACAGGACCCGGGTTTTTTTTAGATTAAAAATAAGAAATCTAAGGGCCATGTACCACTGACCCACTACAAAGAACCAGAAGCTCTAGGCGGCTCCCAGTTTAGTCTCTACCTTCAATTTTGCCCCGGGTCCTGGGTGAATACCGGGCCCTGTGCTCATCACGGGGTGTCTCGTGGGGGTCCTGTCACAGGCTGCAGGCGCTGGAGCTCCCGGAGGAGGGGAGCAGTTTGCCGCCAAGGATTCTCAGGAGGCAGAGGCCCAGCCAGCGAGGCCCCGGGGGAGCAGGGGTGCGGGTGTCGTGGCCTGGGCCCCTGAAGCTGCCGCCCCGGTGGAAGCCCCTCAGCCGATCTAACTCTGGCCTCGACAAGGAAGTGGGGTGCCGGTGTTTGCTGGGGTGACTGGATCTTGCAAAGGGAAGTGAATTTAGTTTGGCTTTCTCAACTGTTGGGTGAAGCCCACAGACCCTTGCTTTTCTCTTTCTGGACCCCAGAGATTTGGGACCTCTGGTCTTACAGGGAGCAGGTTCAGCTTTTGGGTGGGGAGGGACCCAGCAGCCATGGAGGGGTTTCCACCCCTGTCCCTTTGAGAGCTGGCTGCAGGGAGGCCCAGAGGAGAGGATGTGGGTGTTGGAAATAAAGCGGTACCTGTAAGGGAATAAACGCTCACTCGGTTCTGGAGGAGAAAAGAATTTATTTATAATCTTGCAAGATAGGGCGTCCAGCCAAACATGTGGCAGGCTGGTGCGCCAGAGGAAGAGAATGGCGATCTTTAAAACTCCTACTTCTAATTCGCAAGTCCCTCCCCTGTTTCCCCATTGACTGGGTACTACAGAGGTTACAGCCTATCCGAGAACACTAACTAATTTATCTTTTGAGATTTTAATTTGTACAGCCTATTCCAGAGAGCCAATTAGCTCATTATTGAGATTTTGAACTGATCAGCCTATCCCAGAGAGTTCATTTAGTTAAAAATTTTTTTTTTTTTTTTTTTTTTTTTTTTTTTTTTTTTTGCTGTGAGTTCCCGCCTCTGATCTTACCTTATATCTCTTTACATTCCAGTAACCATGGTTACTTTTCCATATAAGGAGCTAGCATAGATTTTCTTTCTTCTTTTTACTATAGGGCTTGTTTAAGCTGGTTCTGCCTCCATTTTCCTTATTCCATGCTGTCTCTATGTGAAAACTAAACTTATCCCTTTCTTACAGTGGGGGAGGCAGGCAAGCCCCTGCAGACCCCCTGACTCTATATCCAAAATGTTGTGCGAATGTGCATTTTTCTGGGGAGAGGAGCCATTGCTTTGATCAGATTCTCCAGACAACTGAGAAGCTACAGAGGAGCTACTGAGGGACAATCTTTACATTGTAAGAACAGGGTTTTTGCCCTGCCCCAAGGGCATTTATGCACATCCTTGGAAGGCACTTAACCTCCCCACTCCAGGGTCCTCGTCAGTAAAATGGAGTGTCACCACCATGCACCCACCCCTGGGCATACCCCAGCCTTCCAGCCCTGACACAAGGAAAACACTCTGGTTCCATCCCACATGGGGTGGGGAACGCTGGGTGCCCAGTAGCCCCTGAAGATCCTTGGTGTTCCCATTGTCTCCTGGTCACTCCCTGCTCCGTGAATTCTTGCTGTCCTCGGAGGCTCACCCCACCAGAGTCAGCCTGAAGATACGTCAGGCCTCGATTTCCACAAACACCTGCCTCCACAAGGCCGTCACTGATGAAATATGGGGGTTCTCTGCCCAATGCACACTAATGGCCAACTCCTGAAACATCAGGCTTTCAAAGGGAGAGTTTATTGCTTCACAAAGCAAGAACAGATAGCCTGTGGACCTAAAGTCCATTGCCCAGAACTGCAGTAACCCTGAGATTTTTATCGTAACAAAAGATGGGCAGGTTTTACGTTAATGAATATAATGGCTCCAGATGACAAAGTTAGCGATGATTTAATTCTTGAGCATGCTCAGGTGGATAACATACTTAGTCACAGAACATATGTTAGAAAACAACATCCTTAACATGATGATGGGTGTGATTTTTAGTATTATAATGAGGTATAGGTCACTTATAAGTTAAGATTTAAGCCACTGTGCATGTCAGGGGAGCCAACTTAGTTAGATCCAGCTTCACCTAGAGAAGATAGCTTAGGAATTGGAGTGGATTAGTTCTGAACTAACTCAGTTTCCTTCATTAATAAACAGCAAGGGACTGTCTAGTGATCACAAGACTTTAAAGTTGTAATCCAAGATAAGGGGGTACAAGCAGGGCCAATCAGAAGTTATCACAAGGCTTTTACAATCATAAGGTAAAGATATATTCACTATCAAAGATCAAGGCATCTGGGTTACAGATCAGTGAGTTTCAGTAGATGCAGGTATTTACTTTTGGTTATTCTACGATATACTAGAAAGTAAAAAGGCAGCTACATAATAATTCAGTAATCATAATCATTTAACTCTTAACTTCTCAGTTACCAGGCAAGGAAGACTTTGGCTGACTGGGTGGTGAGAATGGAGTTTTTACAAAGCCCAGCCTGGCTGGGCAGGTAACTTGACTTCATTGGACATCCCATTCTTCCAGGCACTTCCATTTCTGCCAAGAAATTTCCTCCCTGGATCACCTCTCTCCCCCTGCCCCTTCTCTTATCTGAAGGGCCCCTCCTTTCCTTCCTGGCTGCTACTGGAACTAAAAATATTTCCCTTTCTAACTGGAGTGCTTTGGCTCTCTCCTTCCCAGCTGTCCCACCTCATCTTGGGGCCTGAAGGTCTTGCAAGACAGTTGTCTCCTGTGAGGGATGCAGTTGCCAGCTTGTAAACCAACACACTTCCCGCATCCCTCTGTGGGGCAGGAATACCTGGCTCACCGGACAGGTGTGGGCTGAGACGCAGCTTGTTTGCTGGGAGAGGGCGGAGGTGCAGCAGCTGGGTCACCCTGACAGTGGCACTGAAATCCAAAGCCCTGGACAGCCAAGAGCTTGGCCTCCCCACCTTGCCAGCATCCTGGTTTGTTGATAGGTCTGAGACACATAACAAGGAATGCTGCTTTCAGGTCCCATCAAGCTGTGTGACCCGGTGAAAATCACTTACCCTCTCTGGGTTTCCAGATGTGAAGAGAATTCAGAGCTTGCCAGCATGCACAGCCTCTGTGCTGGCCTGTTAAACGCCTCCTCCAGGTGCCAGCACATTGCCGGCCCTCCATACGTGAGTGGGGAGAAATGAAACAACCCAGAGGTCTCACGAATGGGCCCTAGCACCACTCCATCACAGAACAGCTTCGGTGCAGCAGCCACCCTTCAATGAGTTTTTTTTTTTCTATGAATAGTGGAAGAAATCCTTGGTGAAGAGCAGGGCTGTGTCCTCAGTCCTTTTCAGGTTCTTTTGGAAGGTTCTTTGTGGGAGCTGTCATTTGGCAGCAAGGGTTAGTGCTGCCTACAACACGATGCCACGTTATGACAAAAGTGAGTTGCGCCCCAAATTATCCATGCATTCAGACGTTCATATGCAAGAACCAAAGCAGTTCATGCAACCCTCTCTGCCTGACTGGTGCAGGCCTCACCCTGCAGACAGGGGTCCCTTGAGGCAGGCCAGATGCCTTCCCAAGGCCGAGGGCTGGAATCCCGCCCCAACAGCACTTGGAGTCAGGATTGTGTGACCCAGTGTCTCCCCTCAGCGTCCGGGCGGGCTCTCAAGGATGGGGGTTGCTGCTAGGATATTTTATATATTCATCCTCTACTTTCAGCCATGGGATCCCATTTTCAACATCTGCTGGTCAACAGGCCACTGTTTTCTCTTATGAAAACCCACTTTTTACTTTCAATATGTTAATTAGCAAAGCCTCTGGTTTTGATGAAAAGGGGAGCCCAGGAGCACTGTGGGGTCACCTCGGAATGAATATTCTTTCTTTCTTTTTTTCCTCTCAAGTTTTCCTACCCTTTCTTTACCTATCTCCTGCTCAACCTTCCAGACTTGCCTTTGGATATGTCCCTAGTTGCCTGTGCAAGCCCCTGTCCACCGTGCGTGCAACTCTGAGTTTCATTCTTCCTGAACAACTTGCAGCTTCTTGAGTGGAACCCCCCACCCTCTCCCCTACCCCTTGCATTACAAGCTCCTTCTGCATCAAGACTGCTTCACCTGGAAGGAGATTCTTGAGCGGACCACTGGCCAGCCCCTGGGGTGAGGTTTAAATCACAACTGGCACCCAGGCCACAGCACCCAACAATCCCAAGCATTTTCAAGTCAGGTATAGACATAGCAGGCTGACTGCCAGTAGACTTGTTTGTTTTTAATTCACTGAATCTGTTTTCCGAAGGACCGAGCAAACAGTAGCCTCTTCCTTCTCCCTGCTTCCTGCAGAGGCCTTTCGGGAAGGTGTGTCTGTCTGGCATCTTGGCCATGAATCAACACCACTTGCGCTGCCCTTCGTAAAAACATAAATCCATGCCACCTCTGCAGATTGGCTGGGTTTTGGTATCCCTGACAGCTCTGTCCTGGCTGCAGCTGGTTTAACTATTCAGTCTAACAGGGAGGCTGAGCACACGCCCATCTGTCACCCTGTCACCCCTTGGCGTGGCCAGGACCCCAGAAGTGGCCGAACTGTGTCCCTGTGACCGTGAGGCCTGGCCCAGATCTGGGCTGGACTCCTGCCTGGCTCAGCTGCATGCCTGCTTGAGCCCACTGCCCATCATGGGGACTTTATTGCCTCTGGGTGCTGCCAGGTGCCAGCTCCACATCCTTCATGCACACAGAGACACCAGCCTCGGCCTCTCCGTGGAGAGTTCACTCTGCAGCGACATCCATCACCCTCAGCACCAACCAGGGCCCAGCATTTATTCTCTGCTCGTTATTCCCAACCCACTTTGTTTCATACATCAGCCTTTCCTGGGCATGCGGGAAACTCTGCAAGGGCTTCAATAGATGCAAAGAATCCAGGAGGAAGAAAGAGGCAGCAGGGAAACTTGCTGAGGGCCCGGGGCCATCTGAGGCTGTTGGCAGTGGACACAAAGAGATTGTCACTGCCCCATGGTCCACTCTGGAATACAAGCAGCTCTGGCATCCTCCTGCCTGCCGTTCCCTGCTGGGAAGCACCGAGCCTCACTTCCATGAGGGTGGAGGAGAGAGAACATCTCACCTCTTCACTGAGCCCTTGGTTTCCCCATCTGTAAAATGGGGATATTTTCTCCCACTTGCAATGGTTGTAGCAAAGGTTTAAATGAACTAGTATTTCTAGATTGGATGATAAGCTTCTCAAAGGAAGGGGAGGGCACATGCAAATAGCCGGGGAAGGTTTTCGAATCTACATACCTGTCCGCCTATCACTCGAGAACATTTGACTTAGCTTCTCAGGTGGTTAGAACCTTCCCTGACACGGCCTGGCTTCGTGGCAAAGAGCTGAGGTTGGCAAACTTTGGCCCGTGGGCCAAATCCAGTCACCACCTATTTTTGTACAACCCATGAGCTAAGAATAGTTTTGGCTTTTTTTAATGGTTGGGAAAAATATACAAAAAGAATATTTCATGACGTGAAAGTTATGACAAATTCAAACTTCAGTATCCATAAATAAAATGCAATTGGAATTAGGCCGCCGTCAGTTGCTAAATGCATTCATCGTCTGTGACAGCTCGGCGCTACAACAGCAGAGTCGAGTAGCTGTGACAGAGACCATATGGCTGGCGAAGCCAGAAATATTTACTATCTGGTCCTTGACAGAAAACATCTGCTGACCGTTGGCAAAAAGCACTGATTTGAGAGTCCAGTATTAGCCGTTGGGATCCCGCCCACGAGGCCCTGTAGGAGTTATAAGACCTTCTAACTCCAGTTTGGTCATTTGCATAATGGGATGGTTTGCTGATTGCTGTGAGCATTAAATAAGATGATGCTTGTAAAGCTCCAGGCACATAGTAGGTGCTTATTAAATGAAAGTTTCCCCTTTCTTGACTCACTTCTTGAAACCTTTTCTCCAGGGGCAGGCAGGTTTTGGTGGTGTTTATTCTCCCTGCAGTTCAGGAAGCATCCACAGAGCCTGGCCTGAGCCACACCCTGGGGAGATGAAGTCACTGAGGCCAGCCTTGTTCCTCGGGAGCTCTTGACTCCCCCAGCAGATAATTAGGAACTTGGCACAACGCAGGGGGACAGGTGTTCTGAGAGAGCTGTGTCCCTGAATTTGGGGAACACAGAGAGAAGGCTACTAATTTGGCCTGGGACACTGGGCAAAGCTTCAGAGAAGGTGGGGCCTGGGGGTTGGCAATGCCAGGTGGGCACCTGCCCACCAGGTAGCGGACAGGTGGTGGGAGGGAGTAGGGAGGACATCCCATTGCAGGATGCAATTGTAGAGTGGAGTAGTCACGACAGAACCCTTATGGCCGGCGAAACCAAAAACATTTACTATCTGTTCCTTTGCAGTTGCAAAGGCGTGGGGCCACGTCTGGGCCATGTCGTGTCACTGGATGTGACAAGAGCATTGGGGGTGAGGTGGGGGTGGAGCAAGAGATAATAAACAACAACTCACAGTTATTAAGCATTTATTTAATCCTCACTGCACCCCAGCGAGGCAGGAGCTGTTATTAACCGCACTGTACAGATGAGGAAACTGAGGCAGGGAGGTTAAACACTTGCCACAGGCAGCTGGGGTCCCCAGTCCCAGCCCTTGACTTCAACAACAGTGAGCGGTATGGAGGGGTCTGGCCACGGGAAGCCAGGCTCTGGGGGCAGAGGGGAGCCCCAGGAGGGGGTTAGGGAGGGGCTGCTGGGATCGGGAAGTGTTTTGAAATACAGAGTCTCTAGGTGCACAGTGGGTCTTACAGCAGGGACACAGTGATATCCACAAATGCCAGCCTCCCTCGGGACATCAGCTAGTCCTTTGTGTGGTTACAACTTAGGAGGGATTGGCTGAAAATAGAGATGATTCCAACCAAACACTGAACATGGCTGGATCCTGAGGAATTGAGGGCGGCTGCTCCTTTACTTGCAACCCCCCATAGACACCTTTAAGTGATGCAGCTGGAAATGCCACTGACCCTGTCTTGCTACTGGGTTTGAGTCTTGGCACTTTCCTAGCCAGGTGATGTTGGGCAGGTAACCTCGCCTCTCTGTGTCTCGGTCTCCTCATCTATCCATCTGGGATAACCATGGGGTTCTCAGGAAGGCTCAGTGAGACGGAGCCCTTCTGGTTCTTAGAGAGGTGCCTGGCACCTTGGCGAGTGCTCAAAATGAGAGTGTTCCGTTGTTGTCGTCCTTGTGATTGTTGTTTCCATGCCCCTACATTCAGCGCGGCTCCTAGGACATGGCAGGAAAGAAAGCCAACTGAGCAGCTGAGTCGAGGGCCCAGTCCTAACCTGCTTTGCTTGCCAACATGAAGCATTTCTTGGCGTAATGCTAAGAAGGTGGAGCAGAGGGTTTGGGCTCTCTTTGTCTCCAGCAAAAGGGTTGCGGTTGTCTGCACACACACGCACACACACCTAGCCCGGCTGTGGACTTCCTGACCTCATGGCCGCGGCTTCTCCCCTCTCCCACAGGACCGGGTGGACCTGCTGGAGCAGGTGGCCCAGGAGCACCGGCAGTTCCAGGCCGGCATGGATGAGTTCCAGCTGTGGCTGAAGGCGGCCACGGAGAAGGTGAACGGCTGCCTGGGGCGGGGCTGCCAGCTGAGCACCAAGCAGCGGCTGTCGGCTCTGCAGGTAAGCCCGGGGCTGCGTCTCCACCAGGGGTCCCGGGCAAGGGGGTTGCCTGTGACGCGCTCATGCGAGGCAGGTTCTACTTTATAGTTTAACTGGTCAGTGCTGGGTGCCCAGGAGATACAAACGTCATGACACACGGGCCCCACGTGGGGAGAAGTGCAGGACTGAGTGTAAAATACTGGGGTGCTAAGCTGTTTGTGGGACTCCCTAAGCCAGTAGGACAACAGCATGGCCTCATCCCAGAGCCACATGCCCCAGGGGACACTGGGCAGTGTCTGGGGACATTTTTCGTTGTTCCAACTGGGATGCGGCCGCTACTGTCATCTATTAGGTGGAGACAACGGATGCTGCTGAACATCCTACAATGCACAGGACAGCCCCCCGCAACCAAGACCTGTGCACCCCCAAATGCTGAGGGCAAGGAACCCTGGTGTAGACAAAAGGGCAATAGACCTGCCGTAAGGAAGCATTGGATCCATCCCAGCTTTTCTGACTTGCTGTGTGGCCTTGCCTGAGCCCCTGACTCCCTCTGAAAATTGGGTGGATTATTGTTAGTTATTCAAAAAACACTTTATAATTTTTGCTACAGCTGTACAACACACCTGTACTATTTATTTCATACTGGTATTTAAGTTAACTCACTTTTTAAAGGACTGATGAACATTTACTTAGAAAGAAAAGGTATATCACTTGCCATAAATGGCAAATGCATGCAAATGAAATAAATACAATGAAAAACAGGGTCATGAGGTTCCAGAGCTTCTGCTGCCAGCTGAAGCCTCCAGCCTGAGATTCACTCTCTCCTTGTTAAAAAAGGGAAGGTTGACAAATGTGGGGAGATGTTGAAGACAGAAAGGACCCAACAGAGACTTTCTCCTTGTCTTATCTAAAGGCTTGGCAAAGTCAGGGAAGGGAATGCCTTTCTCTCATGGCAGGTCAGTGACATTTGATGCACTGTCTACCCCTTGGAAAGCCAGTCCCCCCACCCACCAGCTCTCCTGGTGTTCTGGTTTGCTAAAGCTGCTGGAATGCAATATATCAGAAATGGGTTGGCTATTAACAAGGGGATTTATTAAGTTACAAGTTACAATTCTAAGTCCATGGAAATGTCCAAACTAAGTCATCAACAGGAGGATACCTTTCCTGAAGACAGGCTGATGGCATCTGGGGTTCCCCTGCCACATGAGAAGGCACATGGCAATGTCAGCTGGTCCTTCTCTCCTGGGCCCTGGTTTCAAAATGGCTCTCTCAATTTCTGTGGGTCCTTCTTGCTTCTCCCCTGGCACTTTCTTTCTCTCTTAGCTTCTCTGAGCTCTCTCGCTCTGTGAGCTCTTTTAAAGGACTCCAGTAAAGGATTAAGACCCAACTTGGATTGGGTGGGTCACATCTCCACGGAAACAACCTAATCAAAAGGTCCCACCCACAATAGGTCTGCCCCCAAAGAATGGATTAAAAGAATATGGTGTTTCCTGGAGTACGTAACAGCTCCAAAACAGCACACCTGGGAATCTAGGGATTCTGTGTAGCATGACATTCGCAGGGCCTCGGGGATACACAGCAAATGTGTTGTCCTCCCACTGGTGTCCTTTTCCTTCTTCCCTCCTGTCCCCCTCAGGACATTGCCAAAGACTTTCCCAGGGGCGAGGAGTCTTTGAAGAGGCTGGAGGAGCAGTCTGTGGGGGTCATTCAGAACACCTCTCCTCTGGGTGCGGAGAAGATCGCCGAAGAGCTTGAGGAGCTGCGGAAGGTCCTGGAGAAGCTGCGCGTCCTCGGGCAAGAGGAGGAGGGGCGGCTGCGGAGCACGCTCAAGTCCAAGGGCGCCTGTGAGCGGCAGATCACGCAGCTGGAGGCAGAGCTCGGAGAGCTCAGGAAGTGCCTGCAGAAGCTGGCGGAGGAGGGCCTGGAGCCCACACCGAAGGGAGAGACTGAGGACGAGCTGGTGGCTCGCTGGAGACTCCACTCGGTAAGTGGGTCTGGGCAGACCATGGTCCCGGCCAGTCCCGGTGCTGTCCGCGCCCCTCGGTGTTGCCACGCTGGGCTCCTCTGCGCCATGGGAGAACCGTGCTGAGCTTTAAGCTTGCTCGCTGATGTTCCCTGAGTCTTCAGCAATCTTTCCAAGTTCCCTGAGGCGGGAAGTAGGAAGGTTGGGTGTTTGTCACCATTTTCCAGATGAGGAAGCTGAGGCCAGGAGAGAATTTTCCGTCACCCCCAGGGACACAGGATGAGTCAGTGAGTAAATAAGACCAGAGGTGGCCTGGGAGGCCAGGTTTGGGCCTTGCAGCCACTACCTTGTCCTGGAAGGTGGACTCCCCGAGCATGGGGCAGAGGTCAGAAGGGAAAGCTCTTAGCATGGAGATAACGAAGAGCAAACACGACAGGGTTCTGGGGAGCCCAAGCAGAGGATGCCCACCATGAGAAAGGTGGGTGGATTTCAGACCCACACCCGATGTCTGCACAGATCACTCTCACCCCCTTGTGCAGACTCACTAGGCAGGAAAAGAGATTTTTTTAATAGGGATTAACAACACCCCACCACCCCAGTTCTCTTTATTGTTAACTCAATATCACAATTCCTGAAATGTCCTTAAGCTGTCACTCCAGATGCCATCTCCATTCTCACTCCCCTCCGATGTTTGTCCAGACACAGAAACATCTGTGTAGCTGGAAACACAGCAAGGTCCTCTTAGTGGGCCCCTTTCACTCAGCCTTCTGGTCAACCAGGGCACACTGCAGTGATGGTCTTCACGCAAAGGGAACTGTCTCCCCGTCAGGACTGTCTGCGTCAGCTTGGGTTAGAGGTGGTGGGGTGCAGTGGGGTAAAGGGCATAGGCTTTGGTGCTGGACGGCCTGGGTCAAGGTCCAGCTTCTCTCCTTGCTAACTGGAAGGCTTTGGCAGCCCTGCTTTAACCTGTTGAGCTTAGAGTAGCACCTGCCCAAAAGCCAGTGCTGAAGAAGGATTGCCTTTGACCAGGGGAGCGGAAGGCCTGCAAAGCCCTGCCATCCTGGAGAGTCGCAGGGAACCCCAGCCACCTGCCCGTGGTCTGGCTGCATTTCAGAAAACCTCCCCACATCTCGACAGGGTCTCCGCCCCACCTCATTCTGTGTTTCTTCAATTAGAATCAAGACGTGGCTAGCCAGAAATCAATGATAAAGGAATTGTGGAATTTGCTACTATCACTTGTGTTCTTAAACTAGCATTCACATGGTCACTGTTCACACTTATGTGTGATAGAGCAAGGAGCAGACAGCAGTTCTGCTCCAACCCAGCCCTCCGGGAGCAGCTGGGTGCCTTGGCAAGAGGCCAAGTGCACGGCTCCAAGGTGGCCCAGGCTGGCTGGGGCCCAGAGCGCCCATGACTGAGCAGAGTGGGGGAGGGGAGTGCACAGTTATCCTGTCTTGCACCAAAGAAGAAATGTGGACCGTTTTCCCTTTCGTGAGAAACAAGCATACTGCAGGGAACCATGTCCGTGTCGGGGCCTCGGTTAGAAAGCAACTTACAAAGAAAGTCTCTGTGTCAGGACATGTTTGTCTGCAAAAACTTCGAAGCAGGGGTTACTTACCAGCACCTGCTGTCTGGAGTGCTGTATAGCTCCATGATCCTCGTTTTATGGAAGCTGAGAAGCTCAGAGGCTGGATGGCCTGCCCAAGTTGCCCACGGTAAAGGAACTTGAACCCAGGCAGTCTGGCTCAAGGGGCCGTGCCTCTAACCACTGGGCCATCTCTCCCCCTGCAGCCCTGAGACCCCCTCCCATAATGGAGAGTGGGAGGCTAGGAATAGCTGGTGGCATCTGTCTGCTGATAGGGGGGTGGGGGGCACTTGTCCCCTCCAGGCAGGCTTGGAGCCCCAAAGGTCGAAATCAAAGTGGTTTTCTGGCTGAACTGGAGTCAGTTGGGAAATGCGCCTGGCTTCCAGGGCTCATCCTCCCCAGCATCCCAGATAACCAGAAAATTTAAAATGTCAGCATTGGAGGTACAAACGGGGCATGTCAGAGCAAGAAGGGATCCCTCACTTTCCCAAGCAGGGAAACTGAGGCCAAAGGGCCAGAGCCCAGCCTGGCCACACAGCCATGGGACTGCATCCCTCTCCCCACAGCTCCCAGGCCACTCTTGCTCTGCTCCTCAGGGACCCGGGGCCCTTGCCATTTCTGCCATGTGTGCAGCCTCAAGTGAGCTTTTGGCCTTGTGGGGTAGGGGTGGGCCTTTCTCCCGAGACACCCCATAATCCTGCTTGCCTCTGTCCCCCACCCCCCCCCCATCCTGCCCAGCCAGATCTCAGCTTGCCTTGCAGGCTGGCCAGCTTTCACAGGCACTGCGGGCTGGGGCTTCTCACAAATGGCTTGGAAGCTGCTGGTTCACGACTGATTTCGTCTTAGTCTTCTACGAAAACCTTTCTAGATGTCTGTACTTTGTGCTTAATAGTTGAATACTGTCAGGATTAGTTTTGAGGATGCCCGGAGCTGGCCAGGCAGCTTCTAAGTCCTCCTGTCTACAGAGTGGCTCCTACCGTCCCCTGGCTGCCACCTCAAAGCCCCCTATGTGAGCTGAAAACTGATCCTTTTCATACGTGGTTCACCCTAGACTGAGCCAACTTGAAGCTGCTGCTGGTGAATGAAGGAGCTCAACAGAGATGGGGATTGTCAGGAAGGGCGAACACAAGGCTACCTCCTGGGGGTGTGGGGGGGCACCAGCTGGGCAGGTGCCTTGTCAACACCACACATTTACCCTTACGATGGGTGAGGTTGGTCAGAGCAGCCCCATCTGACCAGTGAGGCCAGGGCCTACGGCAATGCAGCTAGGATGGGGTGGAGGTGGGTTTCCAAGCCAGGGCCGTGCCAAAGCCCACGCACTTCTCACTCCCCCATCCTGCCTGCTCCTGAGCACAGGCTGAGCAAGGGGCTGGGGGTGGGGCCGGTCAAGGGCTAACTCCGCACTTCCCATGACAGCAGGCCAAGGCCATGTCTGCAGTGCCTGGACACTGCAAAGTGAAGTGAAGCAATTCTGCTGTAGTCCATGGAAATATATTCCAGGCCTGCCAATAATAACAACTGGATTTGAAAAGCACCTCTCGGATGCATGATTTCACTGGATGCTTAAGAGGCAGGTTTGGAGCTGGATGACCTGGGTTCTGAGGGTAGGTCCAACCATTCTCCAGCTCTGCAACCTTGAGCAAAACTCTTAGCCCCGAGTTTCCTCATGGGGTCAAGATACTTACCTTCTGGGATGCTTGTGAGGCTTGAATGAATGGGGCACCCAGAGCACTCAGCATTGGTGTAAATGTTCCCCGAATCTCAGTTATTTTCATTACTGAGTTTTTGTAGTTGTCAGAACAATGATAATAAAGAAAAGCTCGGAGACAGGAAATCCGAGATCTGGATCACAGAGCCGGGAGGTGGGAGAGCAGTGGCTGAGCTCCAAGGTGGGTTCCCAGTCCCCATGCTGTGGGACAGTTTTCCCCCCTACCTGGCCCACCCCCACCAGCCCTGCTCCTCCCCTCCACGCATGCCTGCCCTATGGTGGACGCTCTCCAGGACACCCCCTCACCCTCCTGCCTTGTCTGCTGCAGGCGACACGGGCAGCGCTGGCCGCGGAGGAGCCCCGGGTGGAGCGGCTGCAGGCCCAGCTGAAGCAGCTCGTCGCTTTCTCCCATGACCTGCAGCCGCTCTTCGACAGCGTGGTCTCGGCCATCCAGGAGTTCCAGAGGTACATGGAAAGGCTGGTGGGTGGATGGGACCTCGGGTGGGACCGACCCCCAGACTCAAAGGGCCTCCTGGCCCATCTCACCCCTCTCCGGAAGGTGGTCTTGCTTTCTGGAAACTTAGGTCAGTCTTGAGCCTCTCAACTCACTGGCTGTGAGATACTCATTTGATTCCAGCATCGTCCTCTTGTGACTGTTTTACATTTTGCTCCCAGAAAGAGGCAGGAACTTTGCTTTTGTCCAGGGTAAGCTGCTCGTTCATCCATTTGCATCAGGGCTCTTCATGCAGCTTAGCCTTGGGAAGTCTTCATCATGTGATGGCCAAGAGGAAGGGCATTTTAATAGCCAGTCCCCAGTCCCTGCTTTCTGAGGGGGTAAGTCCATCTTCAGCCCACGCCTGGAGCAAGCATAGCCAGACCTCTGCTTTCCTAGCTCAGCAAAGACCGGCAGATCAAATTTGCACCCTCTGAGGTCTTGAGCAAGATGCCAATGTGGAATCTGTGTGTTTTAGGCACTGGCCTCCAAGGCGTTTTGAACCTAGTGCCACTGACCGCGTGGCCCTAACACCTCCTCTGCCGTGCGGGGGTCTCCTTCCAAATGAACTAACAGCTGCTGCCCGGCTGCATGTCTCCTGCCCCACGGGTGTCCCAGGTCCCATATCTGTGGAAGGAGAAGAGTGGTCTTGATCTCCTGTGGGATGCTAAGCGGGTGCCTTGAATTTCCCTTGCAGGAGGCAGACAGTGGGGTGCGGTGGCCGGGGGTCTCCCCTATCCCTCCGTGACTTCTCTTGCTGAGATTCAGGGTGGGTGAGGCCCTCAGGGCTGGACAGGAGCTGCCAAGCCCACTGAGGCAGGCAGACCTCCAGTTTGGTATCCTTTGTTTTTGTCCTGGGTACTAGACTTCGGTTTAGAAGTAGCCAAGCAGGGGATGCTAGAGAGTAAACCCAAGAGCCCAGAGCTCATTAACGGGAGTTCCATGACACGTCGGGCTTGTCCCTGTTGCGTGACCAGAAGGCTGTCATTCATTCTGAGGTCTGAGCTGCTGCCTCGTGGCCTGGGCCTCTGGGGTCATGCAGAGGGGTTCTGCGCGGCCTCTGGCACCCATCTTTGCTGTGGGCCTCTCCTCCACCCTCGCTCGAGTGCATCCTCTTCACATCTGTCTCCAAATGCCGCTCTCAGCTCCTCCAACCCCTGCCCGCCCCCGAACCTTCCTTCTGACCTCAAGTTGTTGAAGACCGTCAGGGGCCTCCTCTCACGGGTATCAAATCTTAGCTGTTTTCCACAAATCTTCCACAACTTTCCTACACAGGGAAGTTTCTAGGTTTCATCCTACACATTCCTGTTTGTCATTCTGCAGCAACCAGTCATTTTACTTTAGGACAAAACTACTCTCTTTTCCTTAACAAAAACACATCCGTATGCCTTACATTTTTAAATTGCCAAAAATATCTCAGAAACTGTCTTCAAGCCGACATCCTACAGAACACAATTACTCTTGAAATAAAGTTTATCTTGAAATAAAGTTTATTGAAGTAATAACTCAATTTCATTAAACACAAATATACCCTTTTCAGCATCTTAAATATTTAGTAGATAAAATGCTAGTTTTTTTTTTTTTTTTTATCAATAAACCTGCATAAGCTTAGGTAGAACATACCCAAGTAGAATAATATTGTATGCGTGCATCGTACTTAACATTAACTCAGGAGACATGGCTGTTTTTAACTAACAATATTAAACTTGTCCCATTTGTCAAAGGTTTAACAAAACTATGTGAACTTGAATTTTTTTAAAACACTTGGGTTTAGTTCTACAAATACTCTCTGGTAGTATTAGAAGTTTGGCTTCCGTAATTTCTGGGTCTTCAGGAGTATTAATTTATATACAAGCACTTGTTTATCTTTAAGCCAATGTGAATAGAGCTGTTTTAAGGAGTTTTATAAGTTAATTTGGCAATACCATCCAGAGGTAGGTAAAATGTCATACATTAAATATATAGACCAACACAGATAGAGAGCCTGGAGCTTCAATTTAAAAATTTTCAGCTTGAGTCAGACACAAAAACACAGGAACACGGAAAACATAAAATACAAAGCTCACTAGTTTATATTATAGAGCTGGCTTTCTGTCCTTGACCCACTTTTATATTTTTATCAGAATTTGCTCTTGGCAGACTGGCCACACTGACCTTACTTGCTTCATATGAGGCTAAAGCTTTCCCATCAATATTCATGGGGGAAGCTTTTAAATTTTCTTTGCCCTGGTGTGTAATCTTCTAGAAGCTTTGCTCTTTTCTCAGGCCTATATGACCCTCAGATTTCTTGTGGACAGAGGGATCCTTTAGGTCCCTTTCCAGGTCCGTCCATTCAGCTTTTCCTTCCAGGATTTAGCATCTGGGGTTCAGACAACACCTATCAGGTAATCCTGGGTCATGTAAACCCCAAAGAATTCTAAGTTCTCTGAGTAATTATGCCTCTGAGTTTTGTCTTTGACCACAGGTTAAAGAGGCTGTGGTTGGAACGCGAGAATAGGTGAAGGGTCTCATCTTACAGGGCACCTGTCTGGTTTCCTTTTCTCCCCACCTTCTAAGTAAAAGAATAAATGAAAAGGAGAGTTTGTAGATGCAAAGGAGGATAAAGAGAAGGGGCTGAAGGCCCAGCCGGAGTAACTCACTTTTTCCACAGTCCTCGTTGGTTGTCTCGGCTTCTTGTTTCTTAAGCTTTTCATTGGCTTTTATAAGGAGTCTTTTAAGGAGGCTGTTCTGGAATCACTAATTCTTGTTGATACCCCATTACACCAGTTAAAATAAGCATCTCATGGCTTTTGAGATATGTGGGATCCCTTATTTTCTCAATGTCCTTTGAAGAGAACTACTTCATCTAAACTAAAAAGGCCCCACCGTGGCCACTGCAATTCTAAGTCATCCTTAGTAAAGTCTGACCTTTTTTTTTTTTAAATAGACAAGTTAGGGGTCCATAGTTTTTAAACATGTACCCAGCCAGCATCCCAGCCAGGGAACCCCAGATTCTGAATTTTTTGACAAAGAAGAACCCATGTTACTTACTTGAGATCTCAAGTCTTTACGGTCTGATCCCCAGACTCGAACGAGATTCTTCATCTGATCCCCAGACTTTGGCACTGCTCAGAGTCAGAGCTCAACACAAGGACGGAGCTCAAGCTCAGGTCCCAGAGAAACTTACCTTGACTTCTGGGCACCGGTGAGAGAGCTGAGAGCACAAGGGGCTCATGGGTTCCTTTCACCTGCTCTTCTCAGCACCTCCAGGGGCTGTCAGGGGTCTCCTTCCTATCCCACTCTTGATGCCAAAACTGTTAGAGATATATCAGAAAAGTTATTAATTACGGGAATTTATTTGAGCAGTTTACATTTCGTGAATTGGGCAGCATCCAAACCATATGTGGAAAGGAGCTGCACCGAGGAGGTGAGAGGGGGAGCAGGTGAGGAAATGTGCTGATTGGCTGGCGTTTTCATTTGACCTAACGAGGTCCTATAAAGTGAGGAGCAGATATGTATTAATTAGTATGGGATGCTGTCCGTTCTGATAAGCTACTGGGCTGAAACTGCTTTATCACCGGACTGGCTCATCTGCAGTCCTGTAGGGTGCATTCCATTGTTCCATTTTCTGGGAAAGCCTCTGCAGGTCAATTGTTTTTGTCTTCTGGAGAATCCTTTCTTGGAAAGGGGTACCTTCCAGCAACACCCTGACAGCATCTACCAATGTGGAAGAAACAGCAAAACTGAGCTAGCTTTTGGCAACCCCTCAGAGTAAAAAGTCAACATCCAGGGTCCATCAAAAGTGGCAGAGTCTGATAAACAAGCCCCACTTTAAGTTGGGCATTTTGTTTTACTTAACACAGGATAAAGACTCACCTTCTCTGTGTGGCACTCACCATCTGCCTCCAGTAGCCCTTTCCATCCCCACCTCCTGCCCTTCTGCACACAGCCCACACCATGCTGCATGGCGATCACAGAACACACCATCTGCATAGACACCTGTGTTCTGGATCATGCCATGCCCTCTGCCCAGAATACCTGCCCTCATTAACTTCTGGCAGAGGCTACCTCCTCCGAGGAGCCTTCCCTGATCCCAACCCTCACTCTCTCCTTGGCTTTCCTGTGGCACTTTTATAAGCCCACTTTAACACTTGTGTTGTTAATGGTGTGTTACTATTACTTCAGTTTCCCCAATAGTCTGACAGTGTCCTGAGGGCACGAGTCCAGTCGTTGCCTGGCACAGGGATGGTTTCCAGTAAATGTTGAATTGAATTCAGTTGAATTTCCTACAGCGCTCCCTGTCTGCATTCTGGGGTAAGCAACTCACAAGTTCAAACACCAGCCCTCAGCAAAGAAAAGGAATAGTTCCCAACATGGAATACTTTGCATGTATTATCAGTTCTAGAATTTCTATTGGGTCATTTTTCAAATCTACCTTGTCACTTTTTATGGTTTCCTGTTTTCTGCAGGAATTTTCAAGCTCGGCTTTTATTTCTCTGAACATAGCTGTTTATAGTTTGTATCTGATCATTCTATTATCTCAACAATTTGTGAGTGTGTTTCTGTTATCTGTTGTTTCTGGGCCAGCTTATCACTCATGGTTTCTTGTTGGCTTGTGTGTCTGGTTATCTCCGACTGGGTGCTAGACATTGTATTTGAAAAATTATTTGTAGAAACTGTTTGAGCCTACGATGATAACTCACTCAATAAAGGATTTGTTTGCTTCTGCTAGTTGCCCAGGGACAGTACCAGCCTAGGGCCTCCTCAATTCACCTAGAGACTTGAGGTTCCCTGATCATGAACCGGGGCTGCCAGTTATACATCCAGTGCACTTTTTTTTTTTTTTTTTTTAGAGATAACAGTAAAAATAATGTTTATTGTTTATTTTCTGATTACAACACAAATATATGCTCCTTGAATAAAATTTGGAAAACATATAAAAGTTTCAATGAGAAAAAGTAAAAATTACATATAACCCAACTTTTTAAAGTAACCAAATTTCTTATTATATTTCACTGATTTTTTTTTAAATCTTCATTTTATTGAGATATATTCACATACCACGCAGTCATACAAAACAAATCGTACTTTCGATTGTTCACAGTACCATTACATAGTTGTACATTCATCACCTAAATCAATCCCTGACACCTTCATTAGCACACACACAAAAATAACAAGAATAATAATTAGAGTGAAAAAGAGCAATTGAAGTAAAAAAGAACACTGGGTACCTTTGTCTGTTTGTTTCCTTCCCCTACTTTTCTACTCATCCATCCATAAACTAGACAAAGTGGAGTGTGGTCCTTATGGCTTTCCCAATCCCATTGTCACCCCTCATAAGCTACATTTTTATACAACTGTCTTCGAGATTCATGGGTTCTGGGTTGTAGTTTGATAGTTTCAGGTATCCACCACCAGCTACCCCAATTCTTTGGAACCTAAAAAGGGTTGTCTAAAGTGTGCGTAAGAGTGCCCACCAGAGTGACCTCTCGGCTCCTTTTGGAATCTCTCTGCCACTGAAGTTTATTTCATTTCCTTTCACATCCCCCTTTTGGTCAAGAAGATGTTCTCCGTCCCACGATGCCGGGTCTACATTCCTCCCTGGGAGTCATATTCCACGTTGCCAGGGAGATTCACTCCCCTGGGTGTCTGATCCCACGTAGGGGGGAGGGCAGTGATTTCACCTTTCAAGTTGGCTTAGCCAGAGAGAGAGGGCCACATCTGAGCAACAAAGAGGCATTCGGGAGGAGGCTCTTAGGCACAAATACAGGGATGCCTAGCCTCTCCTTTGCAGCAACCGTCTTCCCAAGGGTAAAACTTATGGTAGAGGGCTCAACCCATCAAACCACCAGTCCCCTATGTCTGTGGTCATGTTAGCAACCATCGAGGTGGGGTAGGCGAATACCCCTGCATTCTCCACAGGCTCCTCAAGGGGGCACTACATCTTTTTTTTTTTGCCTTGTTTTTCTTTTTTTTTTTTTTTTTAATTTTCCCTTCTTTTTTAAATCAACTGTATGAAAAAAAAGTTAAAAAGAAAACAAACATACAATAAAAGAACATTTCAAAGAGACCATAACAAGGGAGTAAGAAAAAGACAACTAACCTAAGATAACTGCTTAACTTCCAACATGTTCCTACTTTACCCCAAGAAAGTTACATAATATAGCAACATTTCTGTGAACTTGTTCCTACTATATCCATCAGAAATTAACAGACCATAGTCATTCCTGGGCATCCCCAGAACGTTAAATAGCTTATCTGTTCTTCTTGGATTATTGTTCCCCCTTCCTTAATTGCTCTCTATTGCTAGTTCCCCTGCATTCTACATTATAAACCATTTGTTTTACATTTTTCAAAGTTCACATTAGTGGTAGCATATAATATTTCTCTTTTTGTGCCTGGCTTATTTCGCTCAGCATTATGTCTTCAAGGTTCATCCATGTTGTCATATGTTTCACGAGATCGTTCCTTCTTACTGCCGCGTAGTATTCCATCGTGTGTATATACCACATTTTATTTATCCACTCATCTGTTGAAGGACATTTGGGTTGTTTCCATCTCTTGGCAATTGTGAATAATGCTGCTATGAACATTGGCGTGCAGATATCTGTTCGTGTCACTGCTTTCCGACCTTCCGGGTATATACCGAGAAGTGCAATCGCTGGATCGAATGGTAACTCTATATCTAGTTTTCTAAGGAACTGCCAGACTGACTTCCAGAGTGGCTGAACCATTATACAGTCCCACCAACAATGAATAAGAGTTCCAATTTCTCCACATCCCCTCCAGCATTTGTAGTTTCCTGTTTGTTTAATGGCAGCCATTCTAACCGGTGATTAGATGGTATCTCATTGTGGTCTTAATTTGCATCTCTCTAATAGCTAGTGAAGCTGAACATTTTTTCATGTGTTTCTTGGCCATTTGTATTTCCTCTTCAGAGAACTGTCTTTTCATATCTTTTGCCCATTTTATAATTGGGCTGTCTGTACTATTGTCCTTGAGTTGTAGGATTTCTTTATATATGCAAGATATCAGTCTTTTGTCAGATACATGGTTTCCAAAAATTTTTTCCCATTGAGTTGGCTGCCTCTTTACCTTTTTGAGAAATTCCTTTGAGGTGCAGAAACTTCTAAGCTTGAGGAGTTCCCATTTATCTATTTTCTCTTCTGTTGCTTGTGCTTTGGGTGTAAAGTCTAGGAAGTGGCCGCCTAATACAAGGTCTTGAAGATGTTTTCCTACATTATCTTCTAGGAGTTTTATGGTACTTTCTTTTATATTGAGATCTTTGGTCCATTTTGAGTTAATTTTTGTGTAGGGGGTGAGGTAGGGGTCCTCTTTCATTCTTTTGGATATGGATATCCAACTCTCCCAGCCCCATTTGTTGAAAAGACCATTATGACTCAGTTCAGTGACTTTGGGGGCCTTATCAAAGATCAGTCGGCCATAGATCTGAGGGTCTATCTCTGAATTCTCAATTCGATTCCATTGATCTGTATGTCTATCTTTGTGCCAGTACCATGCTGTTTTGGCAACTGTGGCTTTATAATAAGCTTCAAAGTCAGGGAGTGTAAGTCCTCCCACTTCGTTTTTCTTTTTTAGAGTGTCTTTAGCAATTCGAGGCATCTTCCCTTTCCAAATAAATTTGATAACTAGCTTTTCCAAGTCTGCAAAGTAGGTTGTTGGAATTTTGATTGGGATTGCATTGAATCTGTAGATGAGTTTGGGTAGAATTGACATCTTAATGACATTTAGCCTTCCTATCCATGAACATGGAATATTTTTCCATCTTTTAAGGTCCCCTTCTATTTCTTTTAGTAGAGTTATGTAGTTTTCTTTGTATAGGTCTTTTACATCTTTGGTTAAGTTGATTCCTAGGTACTTGATTTTTTTAGTTGCTATTGAAAATGGTATCTTTTTCTTGAGTGTCTCTTCAGTTTGTTCATTTCTAGCATATAGAAACATTACTGACTTATGTGCATTAATCTAGTATCCCGCTACTTTGCTAAATTTGTTTATTAGCTCTAGTAGGTGTATCGTCGATTTCTCAGGGTTTTCTAGATATAAGATCATATCATCTGCAAACAATGACAGTTTTACTTCTTCTTTTCCAATTTGGATGCCTTTTATTTCTTTGTCTTGCCGGATTGCCCTGGCTAGCACTTCCAGCACAATGTTGAATAGCAGTGGTGATAGCGGGCATCCTTGTCTTGTTCCTGATCTTAGAGGGAAGGCTTTCAGTCTCTCACCATTGAGTACTATGCTGGCTGTGGGTTTTTCATATATGCTCTTTATCATGTTGAGGAAGTTTCCTTCAATTCCTACCTTTTGAAGTGTTTTTATCAAAAAGGGATGTTGGATTTTGTCAAATGCTTTTTCAACATCTATTGAGATGATCAATTGATTTTTCCCTTTTGACTTGTTAATGTGTTGTAATACATTGATTGATTTTCTTATGTTGAACCATCCTTGCATGCCTGGAATGAACCCCACTTGGTCATGGTGTATGATTTTTTTAATGTGTCTTTGGATTCGATTTGCAAGTATTTTGTTGAGGATTTTTGCATCTATATTCATTAGGGAGATTGGCCAGTAGTTTTCCTTTTTTGTAGCATCTTTGCCTGGTTTTGGTATTAGATTGATGTTAGCTTCATAAAATGAGTTAGGTAGTGTTCCATTTTCTTCAATGTTTTGAAAGAGTTTGAGTAAGATTGGTGTCAGTTCTTTCTGGAAAGTTTGGTAGAATTCCCCTGTGAAGCCATCTGGCCCTGGGCATTTATTTGTGGGAAGATTTCTGATGACTGATTGGATCTCTTTGCTTGTGATGGGTTGGTTGAGGTCTTCTATTTCTTCTCTGGTCAGTCTAGGTTGTTCATATGTTTCCAGGAAATTGTCCATTTCTTCTACATTATCCAGTTTGTTGCCATACAGTTGTTCATAATATCCTTTTATAATTTTTTTAATTTCTTCAGGATCTACAGTTATGTCACCTTTTTCATTCATTATTTTGTTTATATGGGTCTTCTCTCTTTTTGATTTTGTCAGTCTAGCTAGGGGCTTGTCAATCTTGTTGATCTTCTCAAAGAACCAACTTTTGGTGATATTTATCCTCTCTATTGTTTTTTTGTTCTCTATGTCATTTATTTCTGCTTTAATCCTTGTTATTTCTTTTCTTCTACTTGGTTTAGGATTGGTTTGCTGTTCATTTTCTAGCTTCTTCAGTTGATCCATTAGTTCTTTGATTTTGGCTCTTTCTTCCTTTTTAATATATGCGTTTAGTGCTATAAATTTCCCCCTTAGCACTGCTTTTGCTGCATCCCATAGGTTTTGGTATGTTGTGTTCTCATTTTCATTCGTCTCTATATATTTAGCAATTTCTCTTGCTATTTCTTCTTTAACCCACTGATTGTTTAGGAGTGTGTTGTTTAACCTCCAGGTATTTGTGAATTTTCTAAGTCTCTGATGGTTATTGACTTCTAATTGTATTCCATTGTGGTCAGAGAATGTGCTTTGAATAATTTCAATCTTTTTAAATTTATTGAGGCTTGTTTTATGTCCCAGCATATGATCTATTCTGGAGAAAGTTCCATGAGCACTAGAAAAGTATGTGTATCCTGGTGATTTGGGATGTAATGTTCTGTATATGTCTGTTAAATCTAATTCATTTATCAGATTGTTTAGGTTTTCAATTTCCTTATTGGTCTTCTGTCTGGTTGATCTATCTATAGGAGAGAGTGATGTGTTGAAGTCTCCCACAATTATTGTGGAAACATCAATTGCTTCCTTTAGTTTTGCCAGTGTTTCTCTCATGTATTTTGTGGCACCTTGATTGGGTGCATAGACATTTACGATTGTTATTTCTTCTTGTTGAATTGCCCCTTTTATTAGTATGTAGTGGCCTTCTTTGTCTCTCAAAACATCCCTGCATTTGAAGTCTATTTTATCTGAGATTAATATTGCTACACCTGCTTTCTTTTGGCTGTAGCTTGCATGAAATATTTTTTTCCATCCTTTCACTTTCAGTTTCTTTGTGTCCCTGTGTCTAAGATGAGTCTCTTGTATGCAACATATTGATGGTTCATTTTTTTTGATTCATTGTGCGAATCTATATCTTTTAATTGGGGAGTTTAATCCATTTACATTCAACGTTATAACCGTGAAGGCATTTCTTGAATCAGCCATCTTATCCTTTGGTTTATGTTTGTCATATTTTTCCCCTCTATTAATATCCTTTATTGTACCCACACCGAATCTCTTTAGTACTGAACCTTTCTCCAAGTCTCTCTGTCCTTTCTTTGTTTCTCTGTGTGTAGGGCTCCCTTTAGTATCTCCAGTAGGGCAGGTCTCTTGTTAGCAAATTCTCTCAGCATTTGTTTGTCTGTGAAAAATTTAAGCTCTCCCTCAAATTTGAAGGAGAGCTTTGCTGGATAAAGTATTCTTGGCTGGAAATTTTTCTCATTCAGAATTTTAAATATATCGTGCCACTGCCTTCTTGCCTCCATGGTGGCTGCTGAGTAGTCACTACTTAGTCTTATGCTGTTTCCTTTGTATGTGGTGAATTGCTTTTCTCTTGCTGCTTTCAGAACTTGCTCCTTCTCTTCTGTGTTTGACAGTGTGATCAGTATATGTCTCGGAGTGGGTTTATTTGGATTTATTCTATTTGGAGTTCGCTGAGCATTTATGATTTGTGTATTTATGTTGTTTAGAAGATTTGGGAAGTTTTCCCCAACAATTTCTTTGAATACTCTTCCTAGACCTTTACCCTTTTCTTCGCCTTCTGGGACACCAATGAGTCTTATATTTGGACGTTTCATATTATCTATCATATCCCTGAGGTCCATTTCGATTTTTTCAATTTTTTTCCCCATTCTTTCTTTTATGGTTTCATTTTCCCTTCTGTCATCTTCCAGGTCACTGATTTGTTGTTCAACTTCCTCTAGTCTTGTACTATGAGTGTCCAGAATCTTTTTAATTTGGTCAACAGTTTCTTTAATTTCCATAAGATCATCCATTTTTTTATTTAGTCTTGCAATGTCTTCTTTATGCTCTTCTAGGGTCTTCTTGATTTCCTTTGTCTCCCATACTATGGTCTCATTGTTCATCTTTAGTTCTTTGAGTAGCTGCTCTAGGTGCTGTGTCTCTTCTGATCTTTTGATTTGGGTGCTTGGGCATGGGTTATCCATATCGTCTGGTTTTTTCATATGCTTTATAATTTTCTGTTGTTTTTGGCCTCATGGCATTTGCTGAACTTGATAGGGTTCTTTTAGGATTTGTAGACCAATTGAAGTCCTTGTCTCTAATTCATCAGATCTACAGCTTCATGGAGTACACTTTCTCTAACTAACCAGCAGGTGGCGTCCACGAGCCACCTGTTCTCCACAAGCCAGTTCTCCCCTGCTTAGCCTTTTTGGTGAGTGGGGGAGTGAGTCTTGTGGGGTCCAATTGGTGTACCAAGCTTGCGTGTGTAGTTGGTGTTGCCTGCCCTGTATATGGGGCGTGTTTCTGGGCAGTCAGGGAGGGGGGGGTGGCCCTAACAATCAAATCTCCCTGGTGATCCTAGAGTTTTAAAGCTGCTGCAATAGTCTAATCCTTCAGTTCAGTCCTGCCACAGTTTGTCTCTGCCACTGACCCACAAGTCCTTGGTATTGGCATATGGCTCCCTCCTGAGACTTGCAAGTGGGCCCCTCTTCCAGGCTGTGCACCCCAGGTCCTCTGTTGAGGGATGACTGTGCTATGTCACAGGTGAGTGCCGTCCCCCCAGGGCAGTTCTGGGCTGCTGGGCTGTGTAGGGAGGCTCCCAGTCTGCTGAAATGATGGCTGAATGGGGCTTTGTTAATTCACACTGCTCCACCTTCCCAACTCTGGGACAATCAGCTGAGGTTGCAGGGAAGGCTAATGTCCACGCCCAGTTTTGTGGTGTGTGCCTGTTATTTGAAGCACTTCCGTCACACTGGGTTGTCTGGGGCAGCTCTGGGCTATGGGGCTGGCGATGGGCAGGAGTGTTTCCTGTCCACCAGGATGATGGCTGTGAGCGGACACCCCCCTTTTCTTGGGAAGTTGTGGTGTTTAGTGAATTTTCTCAGCCACTGGATTATTGCCTTTTGTCTCAGAGCTCTCTTAGTTCTGCTCTTGACTTGACCTGCCCAAATTGCAAGTCTTTGAAGCTTTCTGTATTGGGCTTCTTAGAGTACTTGTTTTAGAAAAAGAAAAAAGGATTTTAAAAAAAAAAAAAAAAAAAAAGGGCCCCCCTCAGAGATCTAATGGGTTATTGAAATGCTAAGAGATGAAGCAACCAGGGCCATTAAGGAAAGGTCCACAGGTCAGAGAGATCAGCTTTTCTTCAGGATTTGCATATGCGCCTCAGGGCCTGAGCTCTGCCCTTCCCCTTTCTATGTTCACCAGAACTCCAAAAATCCTCCGCTTTTATTTTGGAGTTTTTCGTGTTGTTTTTTTTTTTTCTATGCCTGTCTCCTCTCTGCTGGGCTGGCTGCTCTCAGATTCTCTGGTGTCTGGTCTCAGTCTATCTATCGTTGGAGTTTGGATCAGTAGAATGAGTTTCCGATAAGAGCTGCCACTGCAGTTCTCCCTTCTCCTTCCCGGAGCTGACAGCCCCTCCTCCCACGGGACTGAGCCTGGCAGGGAGGGGCGCAGGTCCCCTGGCCGCAAAAACTTACAGATTTCGCTGATCTCAGCAGTTCCACGTTTTCATGAGTGTTGTATGAAGTATGCCCAAAGTCAGATTGCTCTGTGGTGTCCAGTCCACGCAGTTCCTGGCTTTCTACCTACTCTCCTGGAGGAGTAACTAAAACATACAGCTCACCAGTCCGCCATCTTGCCCCGCCTCTCCAGTGCACTTTTATCTTGAGGGCATAGTTCTTTGAGGTCCCAACTCAAAGTGGGGCTTGTTTATCAGACTCTGCCACTTTTGATGGACCCTGGATGTTGACTTTTTACTCTGAGGGGTTGCCAAAAGCTAGCTCAGTTTTGCTGTCTCTTCCACATTGTTAAATGCCCTCAGGGCCAAAGTAGCTTGGGGTATTGAACTCACATTCTATTTTTGTTGTTGTTTTTAAATTTGATATAGATTTTTTTCTTAAGTTGTCCTTAGTGGAAGGTCCTGTCCAAATGAGCTAGTCTTCCATTACTGGAAAAAGTCTCCATGTGTTATCTTATTTAATATTTACGGTGACCCTATGAGAGGGTCACTGTGTTCCCCATTTTACAGGTAATCTCAGCTTTTTACACCTACCCCAGAGTCACAGGATGTTCATGTATCTAATTTATATTAGCACCTATGGGTGCCGTGGAGCCCCAGGGTCTATCCTCAGAAGGACCGAGGTCTGTGGGCAGCACCTTTTCATATTAATATTAACCACAGCCCCTTCCACCTACGCTTGTGTTCATTGCCACGGGCACACCCAGCAGCCTGTGGGAGAGGACGGCACTCACCCTGGGAGCAGCACAAGCCCGGGTCCTTGGGGGTTTGGGCAGAACCTCGCTCCCAGACTGACCCCACTCTCTCCCCTCTCTGACTCTCCCCTCCACGGTCCTGGCAGCCTGAAGGCGCAGAGCAGCAGGCTGCGCAACGCTGCGGGGCTGGAGCTGTGGCAGCATCTCCAGCGGCCACTGCAGGACCTGCAGCTGTGGAGGGCCCTGGCCCAGAGGCTCCTGGACGTCACAGCCAGCCTGCCGGACCTGCCGTCCATTCACACCTTCCTGCCCCAGATCGAGGTAACTGTGATCCTGCCAGGGGGGCCGGCCAGGTGTGGGCGGGGGCAGCTGAGGCCAAGTGTGGCGTTCCAGCCACTCGCACAGGGCCCACCAGGTAGCTGGGTAAAGCTCATGGGTAAAGCTCATGGCACCAGGCCCGAGCGCACCGTAAATGTCAGGGCTGATTGTCATCAGTGACAAAGGCCATATGAGCTCTAGGGTACAAGGTTTGCCTGCAGCCTGGTGACCTGAAGGCTCTGCACTGACCCTCCCCCCATCCTGAACTGTCCCCTATCCCTTCAGGACCCCATTTCAGGCCATCCTCTGGGTAGAAGCACTGACGGCCCTGCGGGAGAGCAGCATATCGGGCTGCGCTTTACCATTGCTGTGAATCAATTAGTGATGGAAAAGCTGACCCACAGTGGCTCAAACCACGGAGGCGTTCACGCAGTCCCAGGGCTAGCTTGATGGGTTCACCCAGGCTCTTTCTAGCTCTCTGCTCTGCCTTCCTTGGTCTGTAAGCCATGGCTCTTTCCATGGTCCCAGGAGGGCTACTTCCACCCCATGCGTGCATCCCCACGTGAACAACAGCATCCTCCGTGAGAAGAAAGGGGTGGGACACAGGGCTGTCTCCGTCCGTCACTCCCACCTCTCAAGAGAGAGGCAGATCTCTCCCAGAAGCCCCCAGTGCACTTCCTTTTACATCTCATAGGCCAGGCAGGCCCTCCGACCGTCGCTGACCCGTCACTGCTGAGGATGGGGTAGCCGTGACAAGCTCGTACTGATTATAGCCATCATCCTGGGCTGGGCCTTTTGCCACCCAAACAAAATCCAGGCTCTTTGGTGAGGAAGCAGGACAGAAGGCTACTGGCTGAGCAGCCACCAGCATCTGCACAGACGCCTGGCAACACAGCCGCTGCAATAGGCTCTTGAAGCCTTGAGCTCTGAACTCCATAGAATACTTCTGCATCTAGAGATTCTTAGACACATAGTGTGGGAAGAAATATAAGACAGTATCCAGGTAACCCCCCATATTATGCATTAATTTTACTTCTGATGTTAGAAGTCATATGTACTCAGGGAACATAAGGATTTGTGAGGAGGAACACAGAATCACCCACAGCACCACACGCTGTAGGACCGCTGCTAATGTGCTGGTGAACTTTCACCATCGCCTTCTCTGAGCAGCTCGGGACCTCCCAGGGAGGGTCATCACCCGGGGCCCCCACCCCACCATGCTGTTCAGTCGTAGACAGGGGCCTGCACTGGGGAGGGTCTACCCTTGTAAGTTTCCACTTGGGGCTCTTGGTGGACCCTGCGTTTGTCTTCTCTCTCCATGGGTCTCAATCTTTGTGGCCTGGCCCTCCCTCCCTGTGAGCCCCTGGTGCTCTGTTTTCCTGAAGGATGATGTTCCATGTATTTGAGGGACTCTCCAGGGCTCCGGAAAGTGAATTTCACGTGTGCCACCAACCTCAATTTGAGGTCAGACAATCCCAAATCCACCTTTCATAGCTGATGAGAATCCGTCTAGCCATTTTCATAAGATCAGGTAACTAACAGCAGCTTTAAGTAATTAATGACAAGTTTCAGGTATTTGGGATCATGTTGTATAATCATATAGCCTGATATTTTCACTCTATGCATATGAGTCTTTTCTCAGCATCATTTGAAATTATGCATCATTTTTAATGACTACATAATATTGTTTGTATAGCCTATCATTTATTTCATGTATACCCTATTAGACACGCTGTTTCTAATTTTTCATTGACATGATTAATATTTGCTGAATATACATGCCCACAAGTTATTGTCTCCATTTCTACCATTGAGCCCCTTCATTTTGCAGATGTGGGGTCTGAACCGAGGAGACGTTAGGGGGCTTGTTCAAGGTCACACCACTCAAGAGTGGCACAGCCGGGGCTGGGACGAGGGCTCCAGACTCCTTTCCAATGTTCTTGTCCCAGTTTTCACATTGGATCCTAGTAACAGCTTTATGAGGAGGGCAAAATGGATTTATCACTGTCACATGATTGTCAAAAAAACCAAGTCCCCGGGAGGGGAGACACTTGCTAAGCCACGGAGCCACTGCATGGCAGGGCCAGCCCTTGGCCACAGCCCGGCTGACCAAGGCAACTGCTTTCCCCATCACGTCACAACTGCATTTCAGTCCCATTCTTTCCAAGGCAGTGGAGAACAAAGCCCAGCCTCCAAGAGGCAGCAGGAGCGGCACCCCCTTTCTAGAATGTGGCCTAGGACCCCAGGGCAGCCACCTCCCTGAGCGGTAGGGCTGGAAACAAGCCAGGACTTTGGTTTGCTCATGTTTGAACACCTTTTGCATTACCCTCACCCACCTGCCCCAGTGGGACGGCCTCACTCAACAACTCAAGCTGCAAGTCCCGCTGTTTCCTAACTCAGCTCCTGCATTGAGCTTCTGACTGGCAGGTGGATCCATGAGTTTCCTTTAGAACTAAGGTGTTGAGCCCCCACAGTTGTGCGTGGCTGGTTATATACTACCAGCTGAGAAGAGCTGCCTCTTATTGCATGTTCACTGCGGGCTGTGTGCTGTGTTGAATGCATTATGGGCGCCTTCTCATGTCAGCCTGCCAACCTCATGAGCTGGTGTGTGAATACTCCTGCTTATCAATAGGGAAACTGAGGCTCAGAGGAGGTTAGTGAACTGCCCAAGGCTCCTATCTACTATATAATCCAAACTCATGACTGCAACTCCCCGGCCTGAATTCTTAGTCCCTGTGATGCTGTGTCTGGGTTTGGTCAAGAGTGGGTGAAAGTAACCCCACAGTCTTGACCATGGTGTGCCACAGGTTGCACCAGGATAGCTGTGTCAGCTGTGTTTATGCTGCTCTTCCTGCAGGAGCGCTCACTACCCTTCAAGGGCAGTCATCAGTGCCACCTCCTCCAAGGAGCTGTCTCTGATTTACTGTTCCAGTTTGCCAATGCTGCCATTATGCAAAATACCAGAAATGGATTGGCTTTTATAAAGGGGGTTTATTTGGTTACAGTCTTAAGGCCATCAAGTGTCCAAGGTAAGGCATCAACCATCAGGTACCTTCACTGGAGGATGGCCAATGGCATCCGGAAAACCTCTATTAGCTGGGAAGACCAATGGCTGGCATCTGTTCCCGAGTTCGGGTTCCCAAATGGCTTTCTCCCAGGATGTTCCTCTCTAGGCTGCAGCTCTTCTTCAAAATGTCACTCTCAGCTGCTCTTGGGGCATTTGTCCTCTCTTAGCTTCTCAGAAGCAAAAGTCTGTTTTCAAAGGCCGTTTCCAAAATGTCTCTGTAAGCTTCAGCTCCTCTCTCAGCTCCTGTGCATTCTTCAACGTGTCCCTCTTGGCTGTAGCAAGCTCGCTCCTTCTGTCTGAGCTTATATAGTGCTCCAGTAAGCTAATCAAGGCCCATACTGAATGGGTGAGGCCACACCTCCATGGAAAGTATCCAATCAGAGTCATCACCCACAGTTGGGTGGGTCACATCCCTATGGAAACACTCAAAGAATTACAATCTAATCAACACTGATATGTCTGCCCACACAAGACTGCATCAAAGATAATGGCATTTTGGGGGACATAATACATTCAAACTGGCACACCGTCCCTGCCTTGAACTCACTGCACTTGCTCCAAACTCCGCTTAGGGAAAGGATCACTTTCTGCCTTGGATGGCAGTTACCTACCTGGGTAGGGGTCCTTTTTTCTTCTCCTCCTAGCTCAGCATCGAGACTTTGAGAGTTCTCAGCAACTTTATCAGGTGAAAACTGGAGGGACTCCGGCAGCTGAAGACAAAAGCCCTGGTCTCCAGGACCCTCAATTAGAGAGGCAGGAGGTGTCTATACAAAACAGCTGGCTACTCAGCAGGTGCTTGGCACAGGCTCTAAGAGCTGCAGGGGTTTGGGGCAGGAAGAGGTGAGAGTGGGCTGGGAATGTAGTCAGGGCAGGCTTCCTGGAGGAGGTGGGGTCTGGGCTGTGCCAAATGCAGGCTGCGTGGGAAGCCAGCTGAGTCCCTGTTAGGCCCCGTCGTTGCTGGGCGAGCTCCTACACATCAGGTATCCCCTCCCCTGGGAAACCTTCCTGAATTCTCACTCCCCGGTCACCCCCTAGGGGTGACTCCACTGCGATCAGTGATCAGGGATCACTAAGGAGAGATCAAAATGGTTGGGTGTGGGTTCGGCTGCAGCGTGGAGAGCCGAATCTTAGAGGCCAGCAGGATGACAGCTGACCGTCAGAGCTGCTGTGTCCAGGTGAGCAAGGCTGAGGCTTGGAGGGAAGACAGATTCCTGAGACATTTAGGAGGTAGAATTCTCAGGGTTTGGTAATAGGAGTGATGTGGGGGGTAAGAGAGTCCTCAAAGTTGACCTGCAATTCATAGCACCCCCTAACATTCCCGGCAGCCAGTTGCTATCCCATTTGTGGCTTCCAGCACAAAGGTGCAGACTCCTTTGCAATGGCACAGGTGTGCTCCTGCCACGTGGCCGGGCTCCGTCCTGCCCCATCGTGCTCGGTGGTTAACGGACTCCTGGTCTCCCGCAGGCGGCCCTGGCGGAAAGCTCCCGCCTGAAGGAGCAGCTGACGATGCTGCAGCTGAAGGGAGAGCTGCTGGGCAGCATCTCCGGCCAAGAGAGAGCCACGGCCCTCCTGGAGCAGGCGGCCAGCTCTGGGAGGGACAGAGACCTGCTCCACAACAGCCTGCTGCAGACGAAAAGCAAACTGCAGGTGAGGCTCTCCCACCCCGGGCCTCGCCGGAGGATGGGGCCGCCCTTCCAGGATGTATTCTCGTGTGCCCCACCATCTCGGGCGCCCCATCTATAATCTGGGGAGGGATATGGCACCAGCCCTCTGACTGGACCCCTGGCCACCCACCGTCCTCCTGCCCTTGTCTCTGCGTCCCCTCTCCCCACTGAAATCAAACAGACTGTCCTCCTCCGCGACTGGGGGAGGCTCAAATACGAAAATGCAGGTAAGAACAGTAAACCTTAAACCACCATGGAGCTGGCAACTATTATTATTAGTGTCACATTGCTAAATGGTTACATTAAGACATGTCGTGGGTAGTTTGTTCTTTAATGTAACAAATGTTTGTTGAGCATCTGATGAGGATGATGATGATGATGGTAGCTCTGGTTTATGGAGCATTGACAACGGGCCAGGCACTTGCCAATAGTGTCACATCCATGATCTCCGAGTGACAGCTCTATGAGGGAGGTAGGATGACTTTCCCCACTTCACACCTGGGGAAACCGAGGCAGGAATGGTCACGTAGGTGGCGAGCCAGAGCAGCCCATGGCCACCTGACCCCAGAACCTTCCATCAGCAGTGCCAGGCACAGTTCCAGGAGCTGGGGGGACAAAGAAAGGAAGAGCAGGTCTTTGCTCCCAAAGAACTCACAGTCTGATGGTAGAGACAAATAAATAGATAATCACTAGGCAACATCCAGTGTTATTTCAGAGCAAGAGGGGGAGCAAATATTTCTGTAAAAGAGCCAACGAGGAAATATTTTAGGGTTTGCAGGACAGGCATTCTCTGTTGCAATCACTCACCTCTGCCACTGCAGCATAAAAGCAGCTGTAGATGAATGTGTGTGGCTGGGTTCCATAAAACTCTATTTACTAAAAACTTTGTTTATTTGGTGGGTGGGTAGGGGCATGTGGTTTGCCAGCTCATGTTCTAGAGGGGTGTGGCCAAACTGTTATCTGAGGACACCACGGCATCAGGGAAGGCTTCCTGGAGGGGGTGACCTGAGTGGAGGCTTGAAGGGTGAGTATGAGCTGGCCAGGAGAAGGCTGGAGGAAAAGCACAATGGTTGTCAGGGAGCGGTCTCACAACAGGGTGCCTTTGAAGAAAGCTCTTCAAAGCTTTGAGTGGTGCCTGTTCCGTGTCTCTGCAGAGCTTGCTCGCTCAACACAAAGACTTTGGGGCTGCTTTTGAGCCCCTGCAGAAGAAGCTCTTGGACCTCCAAGTCAGAGTCCAAGCCAAGAGCGGACTTCGGCGGGACCTTCCTGGAAAACAGGCCCAGCTCTTGCGGTTGCAGGTAAGGGGTCTGCAGTACCCACGTCACCCTTGCTCGGGAGCTCAGCTGCACCCAGAAGCAGCCCCCTCTCCTTCAGCAAAGCAGCAGCTTCCTCAAGGCAGAGATCTGAGGCCTCACTTGAAAGCTGACCTTTTGTGCTCATTTACCTGATGGTTCCTGGCCTTTAACACTCCCCAGACTGCTGGTTCCTGAGCCTGACAACATGATAATCTGCCCTTCTATGTACTCCTCAGTTCCAAAGTCTAACATTTGTATTTGTTTTTAAAATTGCTTTGCTAAGTGTTCTAATGAGTCCAGAGACCTTCACAGAAAGAAAACCAATTTGGGTATTACACGTAAATGTTTTAAAACACATGTGGGCTATGAATTGGATGATCATTGATAACTATTTGCTGGATAAGGAGCTTCCTGGTTTTTCCAGTGCGTGGGATGCAGCTATTATTTTTGTAATGCCCAAGCACAGCTCACCCAGAAATTGAGACTGTGGTCTCTGGAAGTCATTAAAGTTGGTGCATTTTTGGCTTTAAAATTGGGATAGGAGTCTTCATAACGAGAGCTAAGTCAGCAAGTAAGAGTCAGACATGAGTTTGTCTGCTGAGATGCTACCTGGTCTTTAGCAAAGCCCATTTACCCAGAATATTTTCCTCTGATTTTGAAAATCTCACACCTGCCCTGAGAGTGGGCCCATCAGGTTCCCATGTGCCGGTGGGGGCAGGGGAGCTCCAGCATCCCAGACCCCCGTGAGCTCCCACCCATCATCCCCCACCCCCATCAGCCTCTGTGGTGCAAAAGCAGAAACAGTGGCCCCCTCCTTCCTTCCCTACTGCAGGGGCTGCAGGAAGAGGGACTGGACCTGGAGGCACAGATGGAGGCGCTGAGGCCTCTGGTTCGGGAGAACCTCAACCACCAGCACAAACTGGACCAGCTTTCCTCAGACTGCCAGGCCCTGCACAGGTCCCTGGAGGTAAGACAGCCATGAATCCTGCCCTCCTGGGCCTTCCCCCCTGCTTCCTTCGTTCCTTCCACCCCCTTCTTTTTTCCTTCTGCCCTGCTTTCCTTCCCTTCTGCATTCATTCGTCGACAATTATTGAGCGCCTCCTGTATGCCAGGCAGAGTTCTGACCCTACAAGGGAGGGAGCAAGACTCCAAGGCCCCTGCTCTCCCGGGGTTACATTCTAGTGGTGTGGATGGACTATTAATCGGTAAATAAGCCAATAAAGATACAACTGCACATCGTGGGAAGGGCCACGAAGCCAAAGGTGCCTCTGATCCTGAGCACGGCCAGGCGGCTGCGCACTCGTTTGCTGCGTCACCGCGAGGTGCGGGGAGCGCGGCCTGGGCGCAGAGCTCGGCTGCAGCGCCCTCTGGCGGCCGCAGGGCGTCCTCACGCCTGCGCGGGGTCCCCTCGGAGCCCGGGCGCTTCATCGTCAGGTCGGAGGAGGACGAAAGTGAGACTCCAGGCCCCGCCCCGACGCGGATTCAGAGGCGGTCCTGGGCCAGCGACAGGGGCCTCGAGGACGATTCATACCAGGCTTTGGGACAGACACACGTCGAGAGAAAACGCGTGGTCTAAGGCAGTGTTCTCCTCCTTATTTATTTTTTTATTAGAGAGGTTGTAGGTTCAATTCTGCACAAAATAAAGAGTTGCCATGTACCTCCCTGTTATTAACATCTTGCATTAGTGTGGCACGTTTGTTACAATCCATGAAAGAACATTTTTATTACTGTACTTTATAGTCCATCGTTTACAAGAGGGTTCACTCTTTATGTTGTATAGGCCTGTGTTTTTTTATTCTAGTAACATATATACAACATAAAATTTCCCCTTTTAACCACATTCAAATAAATAATTCAGTGCTGTTAATTGCATTCACGATGGTGTGCTACCATCACCACCATCCATTACCAAAACTGTACAATCAACCTAAATAGAAACTTGGTACAATTTATTAACTCCCCATTCCCTGTCCCCACCCCATCCCTTGGTATCCTGTATTCTAGATTCTGACTCTATGGGTTTGCTTATTCTATTTCACATCAGTGAGATCATACACTATTTGTCTTTCTGTGTCTGGCTTCTTTCACACAACATAATGTTCTCAAGATTCATCCATGTTGCCACATGGATCAGGACTTCATTTCTTTTTATAGATGAATAATATCCCTTTGTATGTGTGTACCACATTTTATTTATCCATTCATTGGTTGATGGACACTTGGGACACACTCTATTGTAATAACAATATCCCTGACACCCAATTTACAATCCTGTACTTCATAGATAATGTTTCTCACAAAGACATTTTTTTTTAAATGAATGAAGTACCCATTCTGTAACAGTAAAGGGAAAAAGGAAAGTAGTTTATAACAAGATGGTGCCTTGCTCTATGGAAGTGCTCCAAGATGGTGACACTGAGCACACGGGGGGGGGGTCAGGACGCGCCCCTTTGACAGCCACAGATGCTGAATCAAGCAGTATGGCCACCTTCCTCTAGTGGTGTGATTTTGTGAAATGTGAAAAACCTTTGGTAAAGTTCCAGTCAAACCAAAACCTTCTTCCATCCATTTACACATGACATGCATTCTTGGAAAAGCCAGTTTGTGTTAAGACTGTGATTGTGTGATAACTGGAGTATGGCATGATAAACAGGGTTCCCGCCATTGTGAAATATCCTATAGGACATGAGGGATGTGGGGCAGCTCCTCATTGTTGGACTGTCCCACCCAGCCTGGATGGCAGCACCCATGTACTCTTGCTGTGTCTGCTACAATCACCCCACCCCACATTACCCTGACAACCAGAAACTTCCCCAAGTTTCTAGGAAATGTGGGAACCACCTATGGAGACCCATTGGTCTAGGTGACTGTTCTGGTTTGCTAATGCTGCCAGAATGTAAAATACCAGAAATGGATTGGCTTTTACAAAGGGGGTTTAATTGGTTACAAGGTTACAAAGTTATAGTCTGAAGGCCATAAAGTGTCCAAGGTAAGGCATCAGCAATTGGGTACCTTCACTGAAGGATGGCCACTGGCGTCTGGAAAACCTCTGTTAGCTGGGAAGGCATGTGGCTGGCGTCTGCTTGCTTCTAGGTTGCATTTCAGCTCCTTTCTCAGCTCCTGTGCATTCTTCAAAGTGTCCCTTGTGGCTGCAGCTCCTATCCAAAATGTCACTCTCAGTTGCTCTGAGGTCCTTCTGTCTGTGAACTCCTTTATACGACTCCAATGATCCAATTAAGACCCACCCTGAATGGGCAGGGTAACACCTCCATGGAAATTATCCAATCAAATGTTTCACTCACAGTTGATTGAGTCACATCTCCATGGAAACAATCAAAGGATTCCAATCTAATCAACACTAATATGTCTGTCTCCACAAGATTGCGTCAAAGATAATGGCATTTTCGGGGACATAACCAAACTGGCACAGTGACACATAAGGTCTGAATGAACTCATTTAAATCTTTTTAATAAACCAGAAGCGAGGGGTCTCAAGGTTGAGGCACAGAAAATAGAGAAATAGGATCCACTGCCCCTGCCCTTCAGAAGCTCACAGAAGCCCATGGAAGCCAGAAAGTTCAGTGTTAATGCCTGCATTGAAATGATGAGATAGATTAATCATTCTAATAAAAAGCCACATTTACTGAGTGTCTTCTAGGTGCTTGGCACTTTGCATCCACTAATGCATTTAAATCTTATCAAAACCGCCAAGTATTTTTTCCCTATTGTAAAGATAGAGCTGAAGCTACTTGCCCAAGCACACTCAGTAGGTGAGTAGCAGAGTTGCGGATGGAGCCCTTTCTCCCAAGCCAGGTGGCCTGGTGAGCTTGGACCTCCAGAGGGTGGGTGGTGCCTTGGCCACCGTCCTGTGTGTTGGGGTGATGCTTCCAGCCCATCCTCAAGAGATGTTACATCAAGAGCAAGACTCGCTGCAGGGAGCAGGCCACACCCCCACAGACACATGGGCCTTGGCTTGGCAAGTTTGGGGAGGCTACCTGGGGCCAAGAAGTTGAAAAATTCTGTCAGTTCTGGCCTTATTAGCCCCTTATGCCAACCAGCTGTGACAAGCAGCCCCTATGGGTTCAGTGGCACGGTCCCACTATGTGATCTTAGAGGGCCTCAGTCTCTCCATTTGTAAAATGAGAGGTTTGAACAGATGGGCTGATATTCTGGGATTCAATGCCTTTTTCGTCCAAGATGCTCAGAAGCCCAGTCCAGGGCTGGAGAACTGGAGGCCACCTAAAGCAGTAATACAGTTGATTCTCATTGTTCACAATACTGAAGGTCTCTGAAGTCCTCCACAAACATTGAATTAATGAATACTGAACAATTGCCCTAGAGAAAATGCAGGATTAGGTTCCTGTGAACCTTTTGTTGCAACATTTCCTCAATGGATCAGTAAATAACCCATTCATCCATTTATCCACCCATCCATCCATCCATCCATCCACCTTTCCATCCATCTACCCATCCTTCTATCCATCCACCTATCCATCCATCTACCCACCTATCCATCCATCTACCCATCCTTCCATCCATCCACCTATCCATCCATCTACACATCCTTCTATCCATCCACCTATCCATCCATCTACCCACCTATCCTTCCATCTACCCATCCTTCCATCCATCCACCTATCCATCCATCTACCCATCCTTCCATCCATCCACCTATCCATCCATCTACCCATCCTTCCATCCATCCACCTATCCATCCATCTACCCATCCTTCTATCCATCCACCTATCCATCCATCTACCCACCTATCCATCCATCTACCCATCCTTCCATCCATCCACCTATCTATCCATCTACCCATCCTTCCGTCCATCCACCTATCCATCCTCTACCCATCCTTCCATCTATCCAGTAATGAGTAGAGCTCCTAGCATAAGGGTCTGTGGAATCTATGATCCTGAGCAGTGGGCCCTGTCCTCCATAGGAGGTAAGACATCCACGTCCACAAATAACCCTGGTTCAAGATGGAGGTGATACCTGCACTGAGAGAGCACAGAAGAGGATGACATGATATCCACCCTGGTGGAGGTGGGGCAGCCAGGGAGGGCTTCACACAGGAGGCACCCTTTGAGCTGGATTTGGAGGGACAGGTGGAATCTGGGCTCATGCACATGGAGCTTGGGGAGGGTGCTATAGGTTGAAGGAACCACAGAGGCAGAGGCTTGGCAGTAAGAGCTTGGGTAGGAAACTGCGAGTTCAGTTTTTGGAGAGCTAGGGTCTTAGCTTGGGTCCTGTAGATCCCAAAGTGGTCACTAAATGGACTAGTATGGAGTCCAGGGCCCACAGATATCATATGCAAGACTATGATGTGTGTACACACATATGCACATTGTGTGCAGGTACATATTTTGGGAGGTATTCATTGTTTTCAACAGCCTCACCAACCTGAGAAGCAGCTCGCCTAGATGGGTGGGGATCAGGCATGTGGAGGGGTGGGACCAGAATGACGAAGGGCCTCATCTGAGTTGCTGAGTGTTTATCCCCCAGACCTGCCACCCCCAGGCTCGCAGCTGTCAGTAAATGTAAGTTGAGCATCCACTCCCAAAGCGTGTCTTATTTAAAAATGAAATACAGCTATTACTGTCAGGCCACGCACAGGATTGAAGAGTAAGAAAGCATATTTTTGTGTCCCTTCTTTCCCCAACTTGAAAAGCATTCCATTAATCACAACTACATTTAAATAAAAAAACATTTTCTTAATCACATCTACAGTGCTTGTCCATTTACATATATTAATGTAGCAGTGTCTCCTGGTTCAGAGTTTCCACCAACCCACTTTGGACAAATAAAAAAAATGCGCCTTCAATTGTAGTTTGCAGAGACATCCTAAATCCAGGGCACTTGCATGTGGTTCTCTGCGTATTTGGAGGCTTTTTCACTATAACTTGTGTGTGTGTGTGTATCTTCCTCTGCAGTATATTTTAAAAATTTTATCTTTTTATTGGTAAATATATTAAAAATGCAGAAATCTGCAGGCCACAATTGTAGTTTATTGAATTATTACAAGGCAAGTACCCTTGTAATCACCAACCATTTTGACAGCTGGAACCTTGCCAGCCCTCCCCGTGCCCCCTGCTGAGCTCACCACCCTCCTACCCCTCTAGAGTCCTGCTCTCCTGTCTTGTACCGTAATCCCTTCCTTACCTTTCTTTGTAGGTTGATCACACACATGTGCATCCCCAAACATTACAGTTCAGCTTTGCCTGTTTTTTAAAATATATATATTTTAAGTCTTTTTTAATCTATAGGCTCCTCCTTCATCTCTTTTTTTCTCACTCGCAATTTATTTGTTGGAGCAACTAGAATCTTTATCAAGTAGAGTTTCCCACAGCCTGGAGTCTGCTGATTGCATCCCTGGGGTGTAGTTTAACATGCTCCTCTGCCCAATGTATTTCCTTACATTGGAAATTTAGTCTGGAGGTTTGATCAGACCCAGGTTTGCATCTTTTTGGCCAGACTGCTTCATGGGTGACTTTGCAGTCTCTCGTCAGGCAGCGTGTGATGTCATGTCTCTTTTTACGATGTTAGTAGCAGCTGCTGCTGATCAGCACCTAGATCCTTAATTCAGTAGGGGTGGAAAATTGGTGATATTCCAATTCTATCATACTTCTTTATTTATTGTTTAAATACTTCTTCAAAGAAAATTGCTCCTCCTTTGATTATTTTGGTACTTTTTAAGTATAAGAAGTTTGAATGCATCCTTCCCCCACACCAAGGATGATCTTTGTGTCCCCTTGGGACTCCAAGTACACCCCCCAGTCTGGAGTTCACTGATCAGGGCAGTGACATGACCTGTGCAGAGGTTACAGGAGGGGGGCAGTAGTAGTGGGGTTCAGAGAACTGGAGTTTGCAAAAACCTTTCAGGCCTCATCATTGGTTTGTCGAGGACAGATGGGGGGGCACCCTCTCATGTCCCCATCTCTTAGTATGGGCTGGTATCAAATGTCCTCAATCAGCGTTTGTGGAAGGCAGGACGGCAGGACCTGCAGAAGCCCAGCAGACAGTCACCAGGAGCTAAGTGGGGGTCATGGAAGGAGAGAGGACGATCGACCTGGGCTCCGGCTGGGTGTCCAGGAGGATGGCGCATGGCTACTCTGCTGGATTCAGCCCTCACCTTTCAGGAAGACAGAGAACAAGGCCCCAGCCTCGGAGAGCTGAGCAGCAGATTGACCCAGGAAACAGGGCTCAGGAAGGGGAAAAAAGCAAGACTATTTTTTTAAAATTTTTCATTAAAGTATGATCATATGCAGAAAATTGAATAAGTATGCAGTTTGATGGAAATTAATAAGCTCAACACTTCAGGCTAGCAATACCCAGATCAAGAACCAGAATCCTACCAGCCCCACCTAAGCCCCTCAGGACACTTGCAGCCCCTGCCCATCACTCCTGACCCCTGACCTCTGACTATTGAACAGCATTGGTTGGGTTTGCCTGTTTTCATATTCCATTTAAATTGAGCCAGACAGAATATTTTCTTTTGTGTCTGGCTTACCCTGTCCACGTGACGATTATGAATTCATTCCTATTGTTGCATGCAGTTATAGATCATTCATTCTTTTTGTAAAATAGTCCATTGTATGAACATGCTGCAATTTATTTATCCGTTTGGGTAGTGTCCAGTTTGGGGCTATTACCCGTAGTGCCCCAGGCATGTCTTTTGTTGAGGATATGTACGTGTTTCCATTGGATCTGAGACCCAGGAGTGAAATTGTTGGGCCAAGGGTATGCACATGTTTGGTTTTAGTAGCTGTTGACCAGCGGTTTTCCCAAGTGGCTGTATCAACTTAACACTCACACGAGTGGTGCACAAGAGCTCCATTGCCCACAAACTCACCAACACTTGGTATTTTCTATAAAAGTAAGATAGACTTAGAGGCATTTTAAACCAAAGCTGATCTTCCCAAGGTGAATTCCTTCTATGGGTGCACAAGGAGGCCCCATCTCTCAGGGTCCTGCTGGGTGGGGAGCCCTGGGGGGCCATCGGGGGGGTGGGGTGAGGGGGTGGGGAGAGTGCCCAGGGTCTCTGCCTTAGGGGGCACTCAGGGAGCCCTGCCCTACCCCCTGCCCCGGCTGTCTGTGCTGCAGGACCTCACGGATGGGTGCCGGCAGGCCGTGCGGGAGCACTGCGCCTTCAGCCACAAGCTCCTGGGGCTGCGCCAGTGGATCGCTGTGCTCACCCAGAGGCTGGAGTCGCTCCGGGGTGACGCGGGCCCGTGGGATGCTGAGTCCCGGGCAGAAGAGGTCGAGGTGAGGTGATGTTCTCCCAAAAGCAACCTCCAGCGGCCCAAGCGCCCATCCTGGAACCTCACCCCGTGCGTGTGTGTCTGTCTGTCTGTCTGTCCTTCAGAGGCTGGTGGCTGAATTCCCTGAGAAGGAGGCCCAGCTGCCCCTGCTGGAAGCCCTCGGCCAGCTGGTGATGGCCAAGTCTTCTCCGGAGGGGGCCGCCAGGGTCCAGGAGGAGCTGGGGGAGCTGGCGGAGTCGTGGCGGGCCCTGCGGCTGCTGGAAGAGAGCCTGCTGGGGTGAGAGGACTCCCTGGTTCTGAGCCTTGTCCTGGGCCCCCTCTGTCGCAGGGGTTCTGCTGGCTGCCTGGCACCTCCGGGCTTCCTCTGCCCGGCGAGTCCAGCAGGGGCAGTCAGAGCAGGGACAGGTCCCGGCTTGGGAGTGAGCTTCCAATCCAAATGGTTTGAGCCTCAGGTTCCTCACCTGCACCTTCGTGACAGCATCTCGTGGGTCTCAAGCAAGGCCATGGATGTGAACGTGCCTCAGGATCTGTGCCTGACACACCGGAGGGAGGGCCCTGACATGGGATCAGCCGTGGAAACCGGAGATGGCTCCCACTCCCGGTGCCCCGACACTATTCCTTCCCCTGTGCCCTGATGAGCCCCCACCCCATGGCCACACTGACCTGGCCGAGTTTGTCTTCTCAGCCTTGTCAGAAACTGGCAGCTACAGAGCATGGAAGTGGACTCAAGGGAGAAAATGGTTTTCACCAACGACATCCCCAAGTTTGGGTTTGTCATCAACCCTTCGGATCCCATTCCCAGGCATCGTCGTCAGGTGAGTCTGTCCAGGGGGCTGTAGGGCAGGGGCCACGTGCTCAGCTTGCAGGGCTTGGTCATGTCTCCGACCCGGTGGAGCCTGCCCCCACTGCCCAGCCACTGCCCACAGGGACCCAGGGACCCGCAGCTGCAGAGCCAGCCAGCTGTGACGGGGGCAAGCAGGCCTCTTGGAAATGCAAAAGGCAACCCTGCTGGCAGGAGCGCCAGGGCGGGAGCTGCCTGCTTGGAAACTGCCTGCTTGGTGGGAGTTGAGGGTGGGCTGTAAGTTGTATTTTGTAAAAGAACTAACCAAGCTATGTTGTATCACCTGTCACTTCCCCTTACTGCCTTTAAAAAAAAATGGAGTCATATTGAGAAGAAATTCATCCTTGTTCTTCAAAGACACGTCCATTCAGTTTCCCTTTCATTCTTTCATTCGCTCATCCAAAATATATTGATTATCACTGTGCTCCAAGGATGGTCCTTGGAGCTGGATGTGATTAAGACAGAAAAGAAACACTTCTGACACTCATAGCACTTAGATTCCAGCTCAGAGCTTTTTAGAGTTTATGGTGCACCCAGGGATCTGGTTCAAATACAGAGTCTGATTCAGTGGCTCTGGGGAGGGCTAGCAAAAAGTGGGGTGAGCGCTGGCAGAAGGGCCAGCCAGCAGCAGAGGAATTGTGGCCCAGTTCTGGGGCAGGGACATCCTCCTGGGAGAAATGAAATTTCAGCTGAGTCCTCAAGGCTGAGTGGGAGTGAGCTAGAAGACTGGAGAGGGATGTGTCTCATGCAGAGGAGACAGTGCAAAGGCCCGGTGGTAGAGAGAGGGTGACGCAAGGGGGCAAGAGATACTGTCAGGCTCAAGCTCAGAGAATGGTGTGTCAGGAGCTCCCGAGACAGCAGAGCATGAACTTGAGGCTCTCGGGCCATGCCAGGGAGGTGTGAGAAGCCACCAAAGTGTATAAGTGAGGGCTTAGCTGAATGGACTTGCATTTTAGACATCACTGTGGCCACAGACACCTGGAGAAGGATAGTAGGATGGAAGGGTGACAACTATAGTAGCTACCCTGGTGACAGATGATGGTGGCTTCTACTAGGGACCAGGTAGTTTACACTGAGAATGCCCCTAAATGCAGCTGTGCCCCGTAGAGATACATTCCTCATCCCCAAGACCTTTTCTGTCACCCTCTGGCATCCTGCCCTCCACCTGACCTCTGCCTCCAGTGGGGTCCCCAGGATCCATGGACAATGGGCTGCTTTTGCCTCTGCTGCTTTGGTCATGTCGTGCATCCCTGCAGGGAAATCCACTCCAGGAAGGAGAAGGCAGCCGTGAAGATCTCTCCCAACTCCTGAGGAACTTTGTGCAGTGGTTGCAGGTGGAAAATTCCAAGCTGGTTAGAATCATTGCAATGAAAACTACCACAGCCAAGGATCTGAGAACCAGAGAAACAAAGCTGCAGGTTTGTTTCCAAGGAAAGGTCCCCATCAACGTGTTTGCCACCAGGGAGTTCTTTTAAAAAAAAATCTCATTCACAGCTTACGATCTGTTTTTGCTTAAATATAATGGTTTTTAAGCTTTCGGGGTTCAAATATTTTAGAGCTTTTCCTGGCATCGATACATTCATTCACTCATTTCTCCAGCCTACTTCTGTGTTCCCCAACTTGGAAAATAGCACCTCTAATCACTTGACTCCTGTATCAGTCAGCTATTGCTATGTAACAAATCACCCCAACACTTTGAGACTTAAATCAACAACCATTTATTTAACTTGTGATTCTGAAGCTCAACAACTTAGGCTGAGCTCAGTGGGGCAGTGCTTCTGGTATTTGCTGGGCTCCCTAATGTGTCTACTGTCGGTTGTAAAGCAGCCAGGTGGCTCTGCTCCTGGGGATTGGCTTCCTGTTGGTGATGAGAATGAATGGGCAGCACACCTGTCATCTTTTAGCAGGACAGCGTGGTTTGTTCTCATAGCAGACACAGGGTCTAAAAGTCCACATGAAGCATGCAAGGGTTTTTAAGGCCTAGATTAGGAACTGGTACCACATTAATTTCCATGCGTTCTGTTGGCCAAAGACCCCACCTCTTGATGGGAGCATCTGAAAGTCATAGTGCAAAGGGCATGATGTGGCAGGGGTGGGGCCAGTGTGGCATGGAAGACTCATGGCCATTTCTGCAATCCCCCTAGAACAGCTCTCCTTCCTCCTTCACGCTCACTTCTAATTAGCCACCAAGACTTCCTTGAGTCCTCCTCGTTGATATTTTTGGTTTCTGTCCCCTCTTGTTGCCACTGTTATAGCTTAGGTGTTCACCATTTTTGGCCTTGATTATGGCTCTAGCCTCCCAGCTGGTCTCTCTTCATGGGCCCCACCCAAGCCATGGCCCACTCTGCAGTCAGAGCAAGGCTTCAAAATAACAAATCTGACTGTTCCCTTCCCTTAATTAAAACCTTTCAGTATAGAATCCAACCCCCTAAGTTTACAACACAAGGCCCTTCTCAACCAGGCCCCAGCCTGCTTCTTATTTTTTTCTTATTTTTCTGCAGTTTCACTCTGGATTTGGATTTCTTTTTATTTATCTTGCTTGGGGTTCACTTGGATTCTCAAATCTGTGGTTTGGTATCTTTCTGGGAAATTCTGGAAAAAATTCTTAGATATTATTTCTTAAAATATTGCCTCTGACTTGTGTCTTTCTCCTCTCCTTTAAATGATGTTATTTAAACACGTATTTTATTCCTTCTCACTGGGCACTTTATGTCTCTTACCCTCTCTTGTGCATTTTTCATCCTTTTGTCTCTTCGTGCTACCTTCTGGATAGTTTTTTTTCTGACCTGTCTTCGAGTTTACTAATCTTCTCTTTAGCTATGTCTCATTTGCTATTAAGATGACACACACTTTAGCTATGCCTCATATTGTGTATTAAGTTCTTAATTTTTGTTATTGTATTTATTGATTCTAGAATTTCTATTTGGTTTTAACATTCTGCTCTGTTGCTTTTCATAGCTTCCAGATCCTCGCTGAAAATTTTAAGCCTGTCTTTTAATTCTTTGAACACAGTTAACAGAGCTGTTTTACAGAGTGAATCTAATAAGTTCAATATGCCAAGTCCATGTAGGAATATTTCTGTTGTATGTTTCTTTTTCTTCTAGTATTTGCTCTTGGTGTTTTGTTTCATGCATGGCTGCTTTGATTGTGGGCTGGACATCATGTTTGAGAAAGTATTTGTAAACATAATTTGAGATTTGGGATAATCTCTTCTTCCAGAGAAGATTTTGTTTGCCCTACTCTCTAGGGAAGTAGAGGCATTATCATTCCAGGACCATGGACTCCAAGCTCGAGGCTTGATGTTCCCTGAACCACTAAGATAACTTGAAGATGGGCTGGAAGTTCATGTAGGGTCTGGGTTCACTCTGATCCTCCCCTACTCAGAGGCTGAAGCCTTTAGGAATCTCAGATAAAGGGGTAATGATTTATCAGGGTCTCCCCCTCTGCAGGACCCCAGACTCTGACCTTCATCTCTCTAGTCCCATGAGGCTGCCAAAAGCATGTATCTGTTTCTCAGTTGTTTCTTTCAGATTATCAAATATCCTAAAAACAAAAGCAGGTCTAAACACTGGGCTTCCTTCTCTGGGTTCTCATCCTTTCCCTGGTTTTGCTTGATATACCCCACTTTTTCATTAATTCCTTGATGCTTTTTAAATATTTTTAATAGTTTGTTGTTAGTGAAAGGTTTGAACTCAATTATCCCATTGAACATTACCAGGAAGCACTTCCTACCTACCTCTCCTGTCTCATGGTGGGCCACTCCCCTTGTTTCCTGCTTCCCACCACCCAACTACACCTATACCAGAAACAACTTGCAGTTCCCCAAATTAAGATCCCGTGTTCTTGCAGAGACAATGTTCAAGGGGGCTCTGAGAAGCTAAGCAACTTGCCCCACATTGTATAGCTTTGGGGGGGGGGGCAGAGCCAGGATCTACAGGATTTAAACCCAGGCTTTTGTATTAAAAGCTCTGCTTGTACCCACCACATTTTCCTGCCTCTCAGTAGTCCTGAGACTAGGGAAACATTACTATGTTTTGAAATACGTTATCAAACAATCCCAACATCATTCTGCTAGGCTCGGAAGTACCAATAGAAAGCTGGCTTCATCAACTATAGCCTCCATAGTGATGATGACTTTTTAATCAAGCTCTCTGGAGGACTTGCTGGCATGTAAGATCCAGAGTCCAGAATGCCAGTGTTGGAAGTGACCGTGGAGGTCAGCAGTCCAGCTGCCCTTTCATGCAGGAGTCCATTCTGTAGCCTTCTAGAAGGATGGGAGTTGTCCAGCCTTGCCTTGGATTTGCTTGGGTGCAATTCCCACTCTGAGGGTCTAGTCTGCCTCCTCCCAATTTGCCTCTCCTGGGTGAAACTGATGGCTGGGTGGGGCCATCTGGGCCACTTGGAAGATGTGCCATGTGGCTGCCTTTTCCCCCAGGAGCTGGAGGCTCGGGTACCAGAGGGTCAGCAGCTCTTCGAGAGCCTCCTGCGTCTTGGGCCTGCAAGGGGGACTTTGGATGAGCTGGAGGACCTGCGGTACCAGTGGATGCTGTACAAGTCCAAACTCAAGGACACCAGTCACCTGCTGGTAGGTGCTGAGGATGAGAAGGTCCCTCAGGGGGGCCAAGGTCACCTGGGGAGACTGAGCTCGGCCTGCCCTTGGCTCGGCCCTGGGCCTCTACAGACCAGGCCGGGGTGACCACCCAGGGCGAGGGGAGGAAGACCCACGGGTCCCAGGCACTTGACTTGCTGGTGCCATTTAACCTTCATGGCCACCCCGTGAGCTGGAACCCTGGCTTTTGCCATCATGATAATGTCCACAGAGCACTTGCTAACTTCTAGAACGAGACCCTATGTGCATCATCCCGTTTCAGTCCTTATGGCAACTGTCTGTCACAGTAACTGTCCCTCTGGTCTCTGGAGCGGAAGCTGAGACTCAAGTTAAACAACTACCCTGACGTCACACAGCCAGCAAGGGGCCGAGCAGGCCCTAAAACAGCGCCCTTGTGTTGTAGGCATGAGCCAGGGAGGTGCTGGGCCAGGGGTCGGGAGATCTGGGGTCTGGAGATCTGGGGTCTGGCCCCACTCCGCCACCAACAAGCTTTGTGACTCTGAGCAAGCCCCTCCCCCTTTTGGGCCTCAGAATAATAATAACGGCTAATAATAATAATAATAATAGCTAAACTTTATTGGGCCCCTATAAAGTGCCAGGTCCTCCTAGCAGCCCTAAAGGAGCTACTGTTATGATTACCTGTGAGCCGACGAGGAAACTGAGGCACGGAGGTTAAGGCCCATATGTTGAAGGGCAAGGGGTCTGAGAGGGCCCCCGGAGCACCTTTGAGCTCTCGGTGCTGCAGATTCTGTGCTTCCTCCGGCCCTGGAACGGCCGAGCCGGCCACTAGGTGTCAGCCCAGCCCCAGCCAGGGCCCCACCTGGGCCCAAGTGTGTTAGAAAGCTCGTTAACGCCATCACCTGCTGGCTCAATCTGTCCAGATGACTGGGAGTTTTAAAGAAACACTCCCCTGACAAAATGAATATTCCATTACGGGCTCTGCTGGGATTTAAGTTTCACTCACTTAACTTTTTTTTTTTTTCCCTTTTCCTCTCTTTCCCTAAAATAACAGATGCCGAGTTCTCCAGGGGAGCCAACCAGATTCCTGAAGGTACGGTGTCTTGCCATCTGCTCGCCGCGGCTAGAGGCCAGGGCATCGGGAGGCTTTGCATGCCTGTGCACGAAGGCAGGACTCCTGGGCTTTCTAGAAGTTTCCATGAAGTCTGAGGAGTGTTTATGGGGAATCAGCACAGGGATGCACTGTGCTGGGTCCAGGAGTCCTTGTGTCTGGAAACCCCAGGCTTAGGGGGAGCCTGGCCGGGCTGCGCAGGGTCCCCGTCATTTAGCAGCCCAAACCAGGACACCTTGGGGAGTGAATGAGGAAGCTGTTAATAATTGCCCAGTGACAACAGGTATGAACCAGGACCATCCCAAGAAAACTGGACCTTTCTAGGCCACCTGGACCACGTGAGCCCCCTAATATCAGGTGGAGTACATGGGGCTCAGTGGGGTCAAAAGAGGAGGGGTGGTTGGACCCACAGAGAAGAGCTCAGAGCCACTGGCAGTGCCCCCAGGCCCACATAATGAGGGATAACAGCAGTAAATACTAATGAGTCACAATCACTATTACTGTAGAGCCCATTTGTTGACCATCCACCATGTGCCAGGAACTATGCTAAATCCTGGTGAAAGCATCTCATTTAACCCAACATCTGCCCCCAAGAGGCATTCTTAGCATTATCTCCATCTTAAACCCAAGGAAATCAAGAAATGGAAAGATTCAAGTGGCTTGTTTGATGAAGGCACACAGCTCAAGAAAGGTCTATGGGCTCTGACTCCAAAGCCCAAGTTTTAACTTGCCACGTTGTGCCTTGGAGAAGGCATCCCTGAGACTGGCATGGTACCCCCATTCCAGAAAAGGCTGGTATAAACTGATGTCACCACTGCCACCGTTTTGAAGGATCAGCCTGTAATTGCATGAAGTCTGGCACGTTCTGGCCCTAAGTGGTCCGAGTTCGAGAGCTCTCGTTCCATAGAATTCGTGGTTCCTGGGTGCTTTGTGCCCCAGGATTTCCTCTTGACACTCTTTGGTGGGAGAGCAGGTGACCCTTGGACTGGGCCAGGCAGTCACGAGACAGGCTGTGCTCTGGGCCTAGGGCCCACCAGCTCTGTGGCCTGGGCAGATTGCTTAGCCTCTTGGGGCAAAACAGACCCATCAACATCTACTTTGTTCCCTTCATAAATTTGAAGAACACGATAACTGTTGTACATGGAAGTAAAAGTGCTTCAGATTCTTAAAGCTCTGGCCTCCCCACTAGTTAGAATAACAAAGAGCCTCCTCCTGGACTGGGAAAGGGCCCCAGGGACAGGTGGCCTACCCAGCCCGGCCTGGGTCTCCTGGAGGTGATGTGGACCGGGCGTCCAGGTGGCCTTGGGCTCCAACCTTCATCACTGCGCCCCGAGACGAGTCTGCAGGAATCGTACCCTGGTGCCCAGCCACGCAAGCTCGTGGAAGTGCCCACTAGATGCTTTCCGGTGCCCGGGGTTTGACTGACGTGGGCCCTCCTAGGCAGGCACAGGCTGCCAGCAGCCGGGATTCAAGTCCATGTGGTGTGCTCATTTGCTGCCCCCTTGTTAATTAATTCATTCATTCATTCTACAAATATTTTCTGAGCTCCAGCACAGTGTCAGGTATCATTTTAGGCACTTGAGATACATCAGTGGGCAAAAGAGTATTACCTCCTAGTTTGGTGGACAGAAAATAAGTGCATGTATATATAATAGAATGTTAAAGGCTTCACAGGAAATTAAAGCAGCATGAGAGTACAGAGAACAATTGGGGGGGGGGGGGTGCTGTTTTAGAAAGGATGGTCCCAAAGGCCTCTCAGAGGAGGTGACACATGGACAGACACCCAAGGGCGGGAGAGAGGCAGGAATGGGCTTGGTGCAGTTGGAGGGACAGCAGGGGCCAGTGTGGCTGGGTCAGAGTGGGCGGGGGGGAGTGCAATCCGAGATCCGCCAGGGACCGTGCCCGTTCACACCGACGGGGCTATAGCCTAAGAAGAACCCAATGGCTAATTGTTCTTGGCTCCCTTTGTTGGAAGAGTAAGGCTGGGTTTAACTCCAGGTCCAAAGCATCCCAGAGCTGGAAGGGGCAGGAGAGATGCCCTTCATCCCTCCATTTTATAAATGGAGAAAGGAGTGGTGGAGCAGCTTGCCCACGATCAGTCACATACTACGTAAACACTTACTACATTCCAGAGGCTGGGGTGGGCCCTGGGGACCAGACAGAACTGACAACTTGCCTCCCGTCCAGGAGCACCCAGACTGGCGGGGACCCAACTATGGAAACCAGATGGCAGGGGAATGGCATGGGCTATGCTGGAGGGGTATAAACAGAAGGCTTGTGGAACCCTCTAGAAGATTAGGAGCCCTTGCCAGAATTGCCCAGTTAGTGACCCAAACCCTTGCCTTCCGGGCTCGTTTGCTCTGAATTTGATCTGAAGCTCTCCCCTTAGGCAGGGAGCCTTCCAGGCCAGCTTGTAACCTTGAGCAACACCCACGCCCATGGAGTCAAACACTTGTTGAATGAACTGACATTTGTTGAGTCCGCCGTGAGTTCTGGAATGGTTCTAGGGGCTTTGAGGGGATGGTGTTGCAGGTTGAAGAAGTGAACAAGATGCTCATTGGGCTATCACAGAACTAACAGTTGGACAGGTGCAGCAAAATGGAAAGGAACCAGCAGAAGGCGGCATGAGAAGGAGGTGGCAGAGGCTGGGACCCAGTTAGGTGGATGTTTCGGTTTACTAAAGCTGCTGGAATGCAGTGTACTATAAATGCGTTGGCTTTTTCAATGAGGATTTATTAGTTACAAATTTACAGTTCTACAGCCATGAAAATGTCCAAATTAAGGCATCAAGAGGTAGATACCTTCTTAGAGAGAAGCCGATGGCATCCGATTCCTCTGTCACATGGGAAGGCACATGGCGACGTCTGCTGGTCCCTCTCTCCTGGGTTCTGGTCTCAATGTCTGTCTCCAAATGTCTCTGGGCATTTTCTTTCTAAGCATCTCTGAGCAATCTCAGTTTCATCTGTCTTTTATCTTCTCAAAGAGGACTCCAAGAAAGGGGATTAAGACCCACCTTGAATGGGCTGGGTCACATCTCCACGGAAACAACCTAATCAAAAGGTCCCACCCATGATAGGTCTGCCCGCACAAGAGTGGATTAAGAGGACTTGGCTTTTCTAGGGTACGTAACAGACTCAAACCAGCACGAAGTGGTCATGGGGGGCTGTGCTTGGCTTAGCTTCAGAGATCCCGGGGAAAGACTTCACGGAGAGCTCCCTGAGGTTGAAAGGGAACTCCTGGGGGTTGGAGGGTTGGAGGGTGGGGACTGGCCTGCACAAAGGCCTGGCAGGATGGCTATTTAAGAAACTGTCATGAGCCCCTCATGGTTGGGACCCAGAGCGTACGTAAGCTGTGGCTACCGCGGGAGCAGGCCCCAAGTCATGAAGGCCTGGGGCCCTAGGGTGCTGGACCTAGCTCGTTCCATCCTCTCCCATATAAGGGCACCCACAGAAAATTACTGTACTGCACGGGCTCTGGAGTAAAGGGTCCAGACTGACTCCTCCTGCCTGCCTGGCCCAGCTGCCCCGGCTACCCTGAGGCTGGAGGACGGTGTCTGCACACCTGTCACCTCTTTACCTCATCCTGGTGGGAAGCTGGGCTTTCAACCAGAGCTGCTGCAAATTGAGCCGGCATCAGAATCCCCCAGAGGGCTTGTTAGAACTCAGGATACTGGGCCCCACCCTGACAGTTTCCCTCGCTGCTGGTCCAGGTTTGTCCGGGAATTTGCATCTCTAACATTTGCATCCAGGTGGTGCTGATGTTGCTAGTTTGGAGGCCGCACTTTGAGAACCACTGCTGTATGCTCTGGGTTCGAATGCAGACACAACCACTGTGGTGGGTCACCTACCCTCGGGGCTACCAGGGGGCTACCAGGTGATGGTGGGCAACGTTCCTGTTGTAAGAAAGGGCACGTGGAAGGTTCCCATTGCCACCTAAACGAGGTCCCGGGCGAGGCTCTGCAGCCTCAGTCCCTGCTTCTCTTTCTGGGAGCAAAGGGAGTAGTGGCACATCGAGGAGGGCACTTTGATTTGGGTCTCGTGTGTTCTGTTTGTCAAGTCGTGTGTGTGTGCACCTGTGTGGGTTGCACGTGTGTGACTGTGCATGTGAGCACGCACACACACAGGGCTGGCGGTGTGGACGTAGATGCTATCTGCAAAGGTTGTGATCGTGCCAATTTAAAAACACTCCATATATTATTTTTCATCCGAAAGGAAAGGAAAAAACCTTGCCCCCAAACTGATAATTTATGAGCAGTTGGTTCTCCATGCTTTTTTTTTCCTCTCTCATTTGCACCACCGAAAGACTTCAGCCTGATTGTACAAACAGAATAATTAAGATTTATTACTTCTATAGCTGCCTACGCACTTGCCAGCCCCGTGCCACTGGACGAGTTTGCCTGCAGCACAGACATGTGAAATGTAATTGCTTTGAAAGGTGCTGTGAGCCAGGAGTCCTGCACTGGCTCCACGACGGGACAGGGTCCTACCTGGGACGAATTTGCAGGCATGGAGAGCAAACACCTCCCATGCACTGAATTTTGTGGGCTCTCATGGTCCAGAGCCAAATGTCGGGTGACCAGAGAGTTGTAGTTTATTTAATTGACCCTATTTTATAGATTTTAAGACTCACATTTTCACAACTTTGGAATCTGGGCATCTTCTTCCAATCTCTTTCTTCCAGAGAGGATTTGCGTTTGCTTCTCTACATCACCGAGCTCACTGCCAACTTGAAAACTCTTTAAATTAAGATTGCTGCTCAAGGGTTTTGCTTTGTTTTGTTTTCCTTTGGACCACAGTAGTTGTGTAAATTTAGCCTGGGGTTCAAATTCAAATTCTCAGAAAGCTGTTTTTGTTTCCCTCCCATCCCCCAAGGCCAAGGTAAGCCCCTGAGTTTCCTTGTTTTCCCTTTCTGTGTGGCAGGGTTTGTCTCATTTCCTCTTGGTCTGAGGGGCAGCCCCTCGGTGCCCCAGCTTTATGGAGGTGCCCCTATCAGGTGCTCCATCTGGGTTGGGGTTTTTCCTTTGTTCGTGGTATGTAAAGTAAGTGTGAGCCTTACAATCAGCACCTTAGATGGCATAGAATACTGTGGTACCAAACCCAGAAAGTGCTGGTAAGATTCACACACTAAATAATCATTTTCTCTGATGCAAACTATGATTTTGTTTGATCCCTCCAGGCCTGGTCTTTAATGTCCACAACACACCCTCCTTTTTGGTGGAAGGAAAGTGGCCCCTTGGTCCTTGACTCCCACCTGCAGCACGTGGCCAGATCGGGATCGGGGCAGAAGGGATGTCACTTGACTGTCCTCTGAGAGTCACTGTGCCACTCCAGGGCAGGTCGAATATGGCAAAGGCCTGGGCTCTGCTGGGGCTGTGCCCTCGCTGACTTCAAGAGGAGAGAACCAGGGACAGGCTCCCACCAGGTGCTCCATCCTCCCAGGGCCTGTCTCCATCCACCGACAGGCCCCGGAGCGACTGGCTGTCACCAGCCTGTAGAGGACTTGGTGCTGTGACTTTGGATATCAACATTTTGAAACGTGTCTTTGACTGCTGAAATGCAGAGAAGTGTTGTACATTTGCTGTTTTTATGTCTTCATCCTTCCACTGCTCAGCCCACCGGACTCCTACCCTCAGCCCCTCTCCAAGGTCCCTCCTAGTGAGGAAACCAGGCCCTGCCCCTCCACTGAGCCCCGTGAGCACACTGTCATCCTTGCACCTCTGGGCAGTGTGGGGGTGATGGCCCCTTCCATTCTGGTGCCTCTTTTCTTTTTTTTTCCCCAGTTATCAAAATCAGTGTTGATAAAATACTAGTATTTAATCTACAGTACATACCCAAAGTTTTTCAGTTTTCTCAATGCTCTTTATTAGAATTTTCTCCCCTTGGTCCAGGACCCCTCTGTGCTTGCAATCGTCACACCTCCTTCTCTCCACTAATCGGGAACTGTTCCTCGGTTTTTCTGAATCTTTCTTGACCTTGACATCTTTGAAGAGTCCAGGGCAGGTATTTGGTAGATTGTCCCTCGATTCTGGGCCCCTGTGACTGGATTGGGACTGTGTGTTCCCAGCCGGAAGGCCACGGAGGCGATGCTGTGTTCTCCGAAGTGCATAGTTTTAGGAGGCTCGAGATGCCGTGGCCGGTCCCTCCCCCGCCGTGGCTTCCCTCTCCCCGCCCAGGCCAGGTCTCCAGCCCGAGCTGTGGCTCCAGAGGCCCGGTGCCTGCTAGACGTCTACCTGGATGCCCCCTGGACCCCATACTCAGTATGTCTAAGGTTCGCCTCACCAAACCCCCCCTCTCCCGGCCAGAGCCTGGTCCCATCTCAGAAAAGAGTTACTCACCTCCTGGGTCCTGAGCCGGGTGCCTGCGGGTCATCCCAGATGTGCTGAGCGTGGTCCTGGGGGGAGACCAGTGCTAGGCCCAGAGCCTGGCTATGGAGGGATCTCAGATGCGGAAGGATGCGGAAGGGGAGGGGAGTGGAGGATGTGGGGGGACAGGAGAGGGGAGGGGAGGGGAGGATGGGAAAACAGAAGGGAAGAGAAGGGAAGGGAACCACAGCCTTTTGCCCATATGTCTGCTCCTAAATGAGGCTCCATCCTTACTTGAGTAATGGCAAAATCACCCCTCACTCAGGTGTTACATCCAGAGGTGCTTCTCACCAGTTAACTAAACTACCTCCAAAAGGCCCACTAAGGTTGTCTCCCATCCCTCTCCCAAACCACCCCAGGCTCTAGAAGAATACAATCCTGAATGAACCAGCCCCTGCCATCCTGTCCGTGGGAAGGAACCATCTGGAGACTCTGAGCCCTTGCAGAGGTGAATTCTGGGCTATAATTCAGAGCTCCTGGCACTTAGAGCTTAGGGAAAAGATCTCCAAGTCAGAGTGGGCCTGGGGACCTGCCCCTGAGATTTGCCAGAGCAACTGCGGAAATGCAGTGGGCCCCAGACACATCCCCCTTCCTGGGAGTCTTAAGGAAACAGGGGGAGGGAAGCCAGCCAGCTCTTGGCTTGGCAGCTTATCAAACGAACTTTGGGGACTGAACAAATTGCTAAGTGAGAGTTTAATGAGGAGGCCTTGGGGCTGGCGCATCTTTAATTGCCAGGGCAAAGCTGGCCCCTGCCAGGCCTGTACGTCACCTGGGGGGCTTAGTGCTGCCCTGAAAGCATCTCTGTGGGGAGGGAGTGCAGCCCCCGCCAGCCCCAGGCCCCGGTAGTGACATGGCACATCTTCCAAACGCACACGTCAGCACATCCAGGCTCAATGACAACAGAGGCCCGAGGCAACTTTGTCGTTTTAGGTGCTGTTCCTGTGAGAAGGGCTGTGTGAGAGGGTGGAGAGAGCCCGGGCTTTGGAGCAGGGATGGAGATGTGAGACGGCATTCCCCTCACCACCTGTATGACCTTGCACCGGTACTCTCCCGGAGACTCAGTGGCTTCCTCTGTAAAATGGGCACAGGGAGCCCAGTGCACAGAGCTGCTGGTGTGGGGGGCATTGGGGAAGCTCAGGTGTGAGGTGCAGAGCTTGGTCATGTTGGGACAGGGGCGGGAGGGGGCTGCATTAATGAATGGGACCCCGATGTCCCTGGTGAACCCTCAGACCAGTGGGGACTGTTCACAGACAGCTGTGAGCGAGTCTCCATGGTCGCCTCCTGGAGTTGACGGCCAGGTGCACAGGAAGGGAAGGAGCTCCGAGTCCCCTTTATTCATTATTTTATTCATTCAGTTATTGAGCCCTGCTAGGGACACAGCAATGAACAAAACCAATGTGGTCTCTGCCTCCAAGGAGTCAAGGGAAAGACAAACCCTCATCAATGGAGAGGTGTCAGTCAAGTGCCATGAGAATGTGTAAAGGGGGGTGTTTTGGTTTCAAGGATGGGGAAGGTGTCTCGGGGAAGGTGTCTCTGAGACGGTGATTGAGCTGAGATTAGCGGGATCAGCAGGCGCTCACCAGCAGGGTTGGGGAAAGGAGGGAAACAAGTATTCCTGGCAGAAGGGATAGCTTGTGCAAAGGCCCTGTGGCAGGAAGAAGCAAGGGCCTTATGTAGCTGAGATGGCATTAAAAGAGGATCGTGCTTTCCTTCTGATGGTTCTGGGGAGGTTGGTGGTGCCAACCAGGCGTCTGGGCTGGTAGGAGCTGTCATGTACCCCAGCTGCCATCTGGTATTGGAAAAAGAGAATAGGCATTTATTGAGCACCTACTATGAGTATTAAGCATAACATGTGTTGCCTCATCCATCCTTATAACTCTGGTAAGCAGGTATCATCCTCCCTGTTTTTCCAACAATTGGAGGCATTGAGGCACAGAGAGGCTAAGTGACCTGACCTAGGTCACACAGCTAGGAAGTGGTCAAGCTAGGGCTAGTCCCAACTTTTACTTGTTTTTTTAACCAATTCCACTTCATCAGTGGCAGGAGACTAGGTAGAATTTACTGTCTTGATAAACTCATCTCTCCTGAACTCAGAATCCTGGACTTTCAGGTTTCTCTACAACTCTGAAAGTCTCTTGCCCAGAGCCTCCAAGTATTTCATTCCCCTACAGAACATCTCTACCACCATGGGCTGTCAACCCTCTGTTTCCATATCCTAAAGGATGGGGAGCTACTCACCTCCTGAAGAAGCCCCTCTCTTGTTGAATAGTTCTTAACTGGGTAGAAGATACTTTCCGTGGGGAAACTGAGGCAGAGAGCTGTTCCAGGATATGGGAAGAGCTGAGATTGTCAACTTCCTTGACGCATTCTTAGGAAGTAGACTCTTCCTGTGTGTGGGGGGGTTTTTTTTTAAGCCCTTGAGAGTCATACTAAAATATGCCATTTATTTTAAAGAGTATTTTTGAATTCAAGACCCTCAAAATGAAGAGAAGATGTCAGCTCTAAGTGAATAATCACTGGCCAGTCACCAGAAGTCCTTTGAAGACTATCCCTTGTCAAGACTTTTCATTGTAAACACACTTTGGATCATTAAAGATGTTTTCCCCAGGGATCATGGCCAAGGCACAGCCCCTCACTTAAATAAGCAAAGTGTTAGCTTTGAGAATGGAGGAGCAAACAGAAATAGGAGACTTATAAACAAACCTTCCATTTGGGAGAACATTAATTATGGGGTTTTAGTTCTGGTGTAAACCCTGGCTGGGGGTGGGCCTATGACATGTTGTCTTGACTCTTTTCCCTCTCCTGGGAGGGGCTGGAGATTCAGAATCAGGCACAGTCAACATCGCACGTCAAGGAGTCAAGTTAGAGGCCTCCCAGACCGAGGCAACCTGACGCGAGCCAAGCAGAGGGGCAGGAGGCACACACCAGTGAGCTGAGCCTAAGCCCAGGCAGTCGTTGCAAGAGCCCTCCCCTATGAACTCATCTCATTCAGCTGTTCGAACAATTTATCCCCTCTCCTGAAGTCACTGCTGAAACAAATAATAAATAAATAAAAATGGGCCGGCAGTGCCTACCCATTATGTAGTCTATAGGGAGTCTGTTTTTACAAAATCAAGTGTAAGGACTTTGGTGGGTGAGAACATTTGAGGCTGGAGGCATAAGGTTAAGTGTTGCCAGTATGGAGGAGATAGCTGAGGCAGGAGAGTGGATGAGACGGCTCAGGAGTGAGATGGAGAGTGAAGGAAATGCCAGGTGGGAACCTCCTAGGAACACTGCACTTAACAGTGTTTCCTTAACAATGTTGCCATCTCCACCACCATCATCATCACCATTATCATCATCCTATTATCATCATCACCCTCACTGTCATCACCACCATCACCAACATCACCATCACCACCATCACTTTCACCATCATTATCATCACCACAAACACCATCAGCACCACTATCACTACCATCATCACCCTTACCATCATCACCACCATCATCACCCTCACCACTATCACCATCATCATCATCATCACCAAAAACACCATCATCACCACCACTACCATCATCACCCTCACCACCATCACCATCACTATCACCATCATTATCACCATCATTACCAGATGGTGGCTTTGGTGTCCTAGAGAGTGAATCTCTGGTTCTTCAAAGGAGCCAGCAGATGTATTCTATAATAATAGGACTACTAAGGGCTTATATACTTTTTAATTGAGGTATAAATATACTTTGCTTTGAGTCCTCATCACAATCTGGCAAAAGGGGGTGGGTGCTTTAACCCCATTTTACAGAGAAGGAAACAGAGGCTCGGAGAGCTTACTGACGTTCCCAAGGTCACACAGCTGGTATGTGATGGAGCTTGGATTGGAACACAGTCCATCAGGTTCCTGAGAGCCAGGCCCCTGCCCTGCACTGTGCCCCTTCTCCAGGTCCTCAGCGGCCAGCTCTTGACCCCATACTCCTTGACAGTCACGCAGATCCCACAAAGCCACTACCTTGTCAGTCCTTCTTGAATTTAGGAAATTTCCTGTGACCACTTCCATGGACCGTACAGCTGAGGAGTCCCTCAAGCATTTGCATTTGTGAGACTGACCTTCAGGTGACTTTGATGATGATGATGAAGACGTGCAATCACATCGGCCACAGGTCTTGAGTGCCTGCTGTGTGCCAGGCTCTGTCTCCTTATTACCCCCACTCAAGATGAGGAAATAGGTTGAATGACCTGCTCAAGATTCACAACCCAGCACTCTCATGCACCAAGCACAGATTTTTGTAATACCTGAAAGAGCCTATAACCTTATTTTTTCCCTTCCGTTCACACCGATTGCGCATTAGCCCCATTTCACAGGCGGGAACACTGAGGCGAGCCACAGGCGGGAACACTGAGGCGAGCGCGGTCACACGGTGGGTCCCGACAGCGGCTGCTCCCGGCGCCTTCTCGGAGCCGGGAGCCGCTCACACGCCCCGTTTTACTTCTTGCAGGCCCGGCAGCGGCGAGGGCTCGGCGCGCTGTCCCGGAAGGTGTGCTGCGTGGCGCTCCCCCTGCAGGCGCTGCTGCTGCTGTTGCTTCTGCTGCTGCTCCTGCTCCCGGTCGGGGACGTGGACCGCAGCTGCGCGCTGGCCAACAACCTCGCCCGCTCCTTCTCGCTCATGCTCCGCTACGACGGCCCCCCGCCCACCTAGCCCGCCGGGCCCCCAGGTGACTTGTTCTCCGGCCTCCCGTCCGCCGCGGGGCTCCTGCCCAGGACGCCCGGGGCCGCTGGAAACAGGGGCAGGCTGGAGCGCAGCAGCAGCTGCAGCGTCAATACTATCTCAGTGTTCCAAGAACAAACGGCTTTTTATACAGTGCTGCCTCGGTCTGTTTAGACTAAACGTGGGTGTGTGTGTGGCTAAGGAATGATGCATAGAATTTTTATATGCGCTAAGTGTAAATGCTCAGTATGGACAGTTTCATTTATGACATCTGTTTGTAACTGGGACAGTTCCTAGCAGTTTGCTCCTCCGATGGGATTTGATGCCATTTTTGCCTGGAATGTGGGAACAATAACTTGGCACTTTTATGGCTTCCTCCTTTCTGGAACCCAATCCCAAAGCCCAGGGGTTAAAGGCCTCTGAGCTGTCAACCTAGAGGAGCAGCTCCCGCCCACACTCAGAGCCCAGGGACTCTTGCTTTAGGCACAGTTGGAACCAGTGTGCTGGAGTAGTTTTCAAGACCGCAGTGGGTTAAGGTGCAATGGATTGGTGACAACCAGTGGTAGGCATGATAATATGGTTAAAAGTGACAAGTACTCGAGTGATAGCAAGGGAAGAAAAGAAAAACCACAAAGAGTAGACCAAGAGCTAACAAAGCACAGCAGAAAAGGGCCGTCGAGTGCCGCTCCCCAGAGCCCTGCAGCTCAGTAGGCTCCCACAGCTCCGGCCTGTGACAGGTGTCCGTGGCCCTGACCGTGAGCCTTCAGGACATGCTGAGATCACGCTCTGTGGGCTCCCGTCAGGAGAGACTTTATTTTTAAGATTTCCATGCAGAATGGGGAAACGCTCTGAGCTGAGTGTCATCATCCACAACTTGGGCTGGAACAGAGGGGGCCGGGGCTGGAGGTCCAAGGCAGAGAGGGTCCCTGGCTGGGGGGCTCTCCCTTCCCTTCCCAGAAGGGGCTTTGGAGAAAGGCAGGTTCACGGGACCAAGAAAGACCCCCACAGGGGCCGAGCAGACACCACGCCAGGGCCTTTCTTGGGGAATTCCAGGAATTTCTCAAGGGCTTCAAAACTGGATCACATTTTCCTTAACTCAATACTAAGTTTTCCCTTTTAGAAGAAATCCTTAGTGTGCACTCTTTACAAATCTGTTCTGTCTGCTCTGCTACAATGAGGAGACCAAAGGATTCTTATTGACCTTGCATAACCCCAGAAGGATCCTTTAATCCAAGGGGGCACTGAGGCCCAAGGAGGCTGTGCCCTCTCCTGCTGCTCTCTCGCACAGGCCAACCCCCCACCCCTGCAGGGTGTTGGGCCCCAGCCTTGGCAGGGACTTGCTGGTGACTAGGAGGAGCCTGACCATCCCCTGGGCAGGAGCTCGATGCTGCCGGGAGCTCTCAGTGCTAACTCAGCTCACCTTTCTCTGGATATTTGGAAACCAAGCCACCCTCAGCAGGCAGCCACTTTCAACTGGAAAACGGGCAGACTAGGCCAGGCAGCCAAACCCAGAGGCTCCCTGGGTCGGGTCTGGCCCGCCCTAGGGAGCCAGAGCTGGGGCCTCTCTCCCATGGCCCCCAGGCTGTGCCCCTACCATAGCACAACCCCTCACATCAATATCTGTAAAAAGAAAGTGAGGTCAGGGGTACTACCTGTGGGGGCCAGAGGGATTGCACAAGTGCAGCGGGGGTGGGAGCATCTATATATTTTTTTAAACTTTGATAATAATACCATAAATTCTGCTTGTCTGCCTAACCGCTTTTTTTTAAAAAAAAGATAAATGATATTTTCATAACTTTAGTTTCATATAAATATATGTAATATGATATAACAACCCATTTACTGGTGCTTTTCACATGTAATCTCTTTTGCTTAAAGTGGATACAGAAATTATTATTCTCATGACTATTTTCTAAGCTCTTTAACAACAGCCACAGCAAGCTTTAAAGTGACATTTGGAAAAGATGTGGCCATGGGACCTGCGTGCAGGTGTTTGTCCCCTGTCCCCAAAGTGAGAGGGGTCTTAGAATTGGGGCTGTCACTGCCCAGTTGTGTGTGTGTGTGTGTGTGTGTGTGTGTGTGTGTGTGTGAGAGAGAGAGAGAGAGAGAGAGAGATGAGACAGACAATGACAGATGGAACAGGGAAGAGGGGCAGAGACAGAAAGGGGAAGGAGAGAGGGAGCAAGAAAATGAGAAGGGGGGTGAGGAGAGAGACTGGAGCAGAAGGAGTCTGAGAGGTGCCATGTCTACCCTCTGGCCTCCCCATCCCCACTCCTTCTTCCTTATTCTGTTCTTTGAGTGTGGAAAGCAATATGCAAGATCCAGAGGTGCGTCTAAAGCAAAGACAGGGTGGAGAAACAGACAGGTGTGGACAGCCGACAAGCCCAGAAGGCCCCTGGGGACACCAGCAGGAGGGGAGGAGGGAACACCAACAGCAGAAACACAAAATACCTTTTATTTGGTCCTGGCAGGTGCCTGGTCCCTTGGTGGACACATTACAAGCCATATTTTATTTAATTCTCACAAGAACCCCTGGTGTTTGGTATTACTTTAGCCCATTTACTAGATGAGAAAACTGAGGCTCAAAGATTAAGACACTTGCCAATGGCGGAAGTGGGATTTGGACCCAGGCTTGCCTGACTCCAAAGCTTGTGCTTGGGAGAAGAAGGAAGAAGGCCCAGGGCTGCTTCTGCTGGTTGCCTATAGCCGTAGGGACTGCATTCAGGGAGCCAGCAGCTCCCTCCGAGTCTGCAGCTGGGATAGGACCAGAGCTCTGGCCTCCCCCTGCTCCTCTGCAGGGCCAGACGCCCTGAGGAGCTACCACCAGCTTCTTTCTTGCAGGTTGTCTTCAGCCATCGTCTCACAGCTCAGAGAGGTGGAGCTTCCTACCACCTGGGAGCGAGCACCTCTTACAACCCACTGTGAGGTCCTGGGGCCTGGATGGTGCCACCTTGTAAACCCAGGTGCTGGGGAGTAACTTCAGGTGTAGTTTGTTGACTTGCATTAAAAACCCAGAGGCAAGTGTGTTTCCTGACACCTCAAACCCCTCCTGGATACAAGGAAATGGGTCCCTGGTGATGTGCCCCACTTCCACCTTTCAGGCCCTATTCACTTCAAGCAGGTGACCAGAGTTCCTAGCAGGGACCAGATGTCCAAGGATGCTTGTCCCCGAGCAGCTGCAGGGGAAGGAAGCTGGGGACTTGCAGCCTGGGGGCCATGGAGAATGACAGGCAGAGGCAGCTGAAGGCCCGAGCGTGGATGGTGTTTGCCAACCGAGGGCCCCTTGATGGATTGCTCTTGGAAACTGTGTTCCAGGAGCTTTTGCCCGCCCTGCCTTGCAGGGGAATGGTGCTGCCCTGCCCAACAGTTGGTGGTTAGGAGATTATCTGCACTGGGGCCTGACCTGGGGAGGCTGGGAGGCTTTGCAGAGGCCTTGGTGCACTGTGCCTGCAATCGGCCTGGTTGAAAAGGGCACACAGGAAGTAGAACAGAGGGAGTGGAACGCAAAGCAATTTCGGGCTGTATCACTCTTGCTCCCAACTTTCATCCAAGGACAAGGACCAATGGCAATGCTTTCCCTGACCAAAGGCAAAACGGAGAAATAGGGACAGATATCTTGAGCTTTTCATTACATGGAATTTTATTTCCTCTAACAAGCAGTTCTTTGTTCTGCTATTACCTTATTTCTACTTCTCAGGGTGAACAATGGCATTTAGGAAACAAGAGGTGGGGAGTTGACAGCTGTGTCTATGTTTATGGTTTATGTTTTGTTTTCAGAGTCCTCATCCCACAAAACAACAAGTTGCCGACTGGATGTTGGTTTCCCCACCCCTCATGTTCTCCTTGGTACATTAGATCCCAGAGGCTGGCAATCCCTGCTAGAGAAGTTCCAAAGGAGAAAATGGCTGCAGGGTGAGGGTGCTTTGTCCAGGACCCCCAGGGGGAGAGAAGGAAAGAAAAGAGGGAAGAAGGGTGCATGGGAATGTGACTTGTGGCACTGGGCGGGGGAGGCCGGGGGCCTTCTGCTGTGGCCCTTGAGGAGGACACACACGGCCCGTTGGCCCAGCTCCCCTAGAGACCCTGTGTGTGCTCCTGATAAGTGGGGAGAGGTGCCCTGGGCCTCTTTGGTTGAGTCCCTTCTCTGTGCCAGGCTCTGTGCTGGAGGATTCAGGGGTGAAACAGCATTGAGGGGCTGCTGGAGGCTGGACGGCGAGGCATGAGACGCACACTGTGGATGGGCTGTCCTTATTTCTCTTATTACTATAATGATTAGTCTCTAATCATGGACCATGATGAAAATTGGTGCTTGGAAATACCAAATTGAGAAATCCACTTCTCCCCACTGGGGATTTCCTGGTTGGACGTGTACATTACAAGTACATGAATTAGGATAATCTCTTGCCCCTCCCCACCCACAGAGGGACCCCCGAGGGAGGCCTGCTTGGGGCTTCTGGACCCAGGAACCCTGCAGTGCCAGCAGCTCCCTTTGAAGTTTATCAGTGTCTCTTGCTGGCCGGGCACAATGGCCTTGAGCGAGCCTCTTGGGTCCTTCCCCAGTTGGCATCGTGGCCAAATTCCCTCTCGCTAGGAACTCAGCTAATCCCAGCCCCTGCTCCCCACATGCCAATCTGATTGTCACCATCCCGGTGCGCAGGGGAGGAGAGGCGGTGAGCTGGCACACAGCCCAGCAGCTACCTGGCCCACGACCTCCCTTACCGTGCCTCTGGCCGACGTGGAAACTGGTCACAGAGCTTTCCCCACCTCCTCTCCAGCCCCAGTGGACCTCCCAGTCCTCCTCAAAGCCACTCCAGGCAGCCACTGCCCATCAATCACGTTTTTCACGTAAGAAAACTTGTTTGACATCCTTATGCCTGATAGCAGCCTGCTCAGGAAACTCTCAACTCTGATATCCTCCTTTTGTAAAAAAATTAGTATGTTCCCAATGAAAACTTATTTTTCCTTAGTCTAGTACCTGGGTGAGAGAAGCCAACTCCAGAAAGCAGGTAATGGGATGCACAACCAGAAAGGACTTCGAGGGGAGGCAGAATCGAGTGGGAGATGCTATAGACTCTGGTTTTTTCAGACTGTTGGAGGTGGGAGGGTCCTTAGAGACCCTCTGGATCTCAACTGCGTGCCCATTTGATAGGAGAGAAAACTGAGGCCCCAAACAGCTCCTGGCACCCCTGTGAGTTCAGGGAGTTAGTCCCAGAAGTGGGGGTGGATCTCTGCACCCCCCAGGTGGCACTGCTTGGTGCCGGGCAGGTTTGTGCTGGAACTCTGCTAACAGGCTGTGTGACTGTGGGTGAGGTGCCCAGGCCCCCCCAACCACCCACCCATTGGTAAAAGGGAAAATTAGCCCAGGACCTGCAAGTCTGCATAGTTGAGATGTTAGATGTTCTGGGAAGGTGGCCATGGGCTCCTGGCTGGATTCAGCCACAAGTAACAGATAACCCACCCCACCCCCCACAACCCCCACCAATTTTGGCTTAAACAAATTAAGGATTTTGCTTTTCTTTCATCATGAGAAGTCTAGAGATGGGCAGTTGCTGGCATCATTTCAGGAACTCAAGGATGCCAGGGTCAAGGTTTCTGCAACTCTCCTTTCCTTTTCCTTGTGCTAACCTCATGGCCCAAGATGCCTGCCTTACCTCCTATTTTTCATCTGAGTTCCAGGTAGGAAGAAGGGGACTGAGCCAGCCAAATCTGCCCTCCTTTTAAGGAGCTTTTCTAGAAACTCTGCCCAACAACTGCTGTTCTCATCTCATTAACCAAGACTGGATCCCCCACATCTGCAGAGTCTGGGAACATGACCCCCAATAAAATGGGGTTCTCTTAGTAAGGAGGAAGGGTACAATGGGTTGGAATGGCTCTTAGATGTCTCTGCCTCAGTAGGAATGAAAACCAGGGTTCACCCTGACGTTCCGTGTCTTGGCCTCATCCTCCAGTAGCAGAACTTGCAGGCTTTTCCTCCCCTGCCTCTCCCCTGCCTCTTCTGCTGACAGGGCCAGGCTTCCAGTCCCTCCCTGTGTGTTGCAAACGTTCCTTCCACATTCAGGAAACTTCTAGGCCCAGCTTTTTGTAAGACTTAAGAATGCACAACTACATCATTTGTCCCTACTTGGCCAGAGTCTATGTGCAGACAAGGCCCCCTCCCCCTCTTTGTCCTGCTGTGTCATCAAAGGTGTTAAAAAAACGTATCACCTTTATTGCATGAGGATTCAGCTCAAGAAATTCATATTTGCTTTAATTTCTTCTAAAACACAAGGTCTCCTGGAAAGAGCAGGTCTCTGAGCAGGAAGCCACCTGAGAACTTATCCAGGCCAACTCCTCACTCTACAGCAGACAGCTGAGTCTTCCTGGAGAGGGAAAGCGACAGGCAGAGACCTTGGGTCCTCTGTCTCCAGGGAATGTGCATTTCATAAGATGATGGAGTGAGCCAGACATAACCCAAAGAGGCACATTGGTGGCCTGGGGGTGAGAAGGAGGGTATCAGCCTAGGGCCCTTCCTAAGACCATCCCCTCCAGTCATATCCCCTGGAGGCGGTGGCCCTGCCCACCCACATGTTAGACACTTGCTAAGTGTGCCAAGGTGACGTGAGATCATCCCAACTAGAGCTTTGTTCTTCAGTCAAGTGGCTGTTTTCTTATATTTGCCTGGTGGGAGATGCTGTCTCTTCCTTCTGGACCTTTCTCTGTGCACTAAAGGAGCCCAAACTTTTCCCACTCCGGCCCACCAAGTTCAAATCCTGGCCCCTTCCCTCTGAGCCTCGGTCCTCTCGCCTGCTGCATGGGTGTAACAAACTTCCATCGCAGGACAAAGTGGGCGCAGAGCCTGGCACACGGTGGGCATTTGACAGATACTACTTTGCTTCCCTGCGGAGAGCTCTTTCCAAGTGGTGTGGAGGCACTTCTCTTGTTGCTCGGCCAACAGCAACTGGTACAGCCCCATTTCCAAGTCCCAGGCCTTCAGGGGCACCTCCTTTGGCCTTTGTACCCATGCCCTCATGCATGCCAGGCCTCTGTCAGCCCCCTTCCCTGAAATAGCCCTCTTGCTGCCTCTGCATCACCCCCACAGGTAAGGCCAGCTCTGACGAGCATCCACAGGGGGACTTCTGTTCATCCTCTCCTGCAGCCAAAGGCCTGACGCAAAGGGCTTTAAAACCAGCCATCATTTCTCCCACAGTTACAATGGACAAGAGAAACTTCCCACTCCAAAGTAGGAAGGAGGGAGGAATTTGTTTTTAAAGAGAAATTAAAAATCAAAAGCTCATGGTCAGAAAACAAACCTTATGGCAGAGCCCCCAGAGCTTTAAAGAACAGTCGGTGGGATTCAGCTTCCCACCCCCCCAAAAGCTTGCCTTTTGGTTGCCATGGCGACATCGGAGCTGCTCACAGGCTAGCAGCCGGGAGGGCTGTGGACCTCTGAGGTTGGTACCTGACGGCCTTGACCGGACAGACAGAGGGACTCAACTGCACAGAGGTAACTCAGCCCCCAGGAGTCTGGACTTCCTTTCTGGGAAGCTCACTTCCGAGCTCAGCTCCCAGGGCCACCAGGTGAATCCCTTCTCAGCACCGCTGTGGGGATAAAGAGGGTTGGCAGCTCTCTTCCTCTTCTGATGACAAGGGAACAGAAGGGAATGTAGTTGAGGCCCAGTCATGTTGCCCTTACTCCTTCTAAACACCTTGCTGGGGACTCAAGACCTCACTCTCAGCCGCTGCAAAAAGCATGGAGGGCCTCCACAGCCTCCCTGAAAGCAGCCAGCTCCCCAGTGAGCGGTGATTTGTGATTTGAATCCAGGGATGATTGACTTCAGGTCCCATATTCTTTCTGCCACTCCATGGAACTTTCCTTTAGCCTCAATTGCTTTGCTTTGCTTTGCAGGCCGTGGGCTACTGATACTTAGGCAGCTGGTGAGCTTGTTGGGGTGGGGGTGGGGGGTGGGGAGGTCCAGGGCAAGGGCAGCAGGGCTTTTCCAGGGCAACACCAGGCTGAAGTGACAGGGATGGAGACAGATGCCCGCCATCTGTTTCCACCCCCCACCCCCCCTGCAGAGAGGCCATTCCTTGTGGGGGCAGGTGGACAGGATCTGGTTTTGTGAAGTAACTGCTTATAAAGCAGCTCTGATTCCTTCCACCAGAGGAAAAAGGGGTGCTTTCTCTCCAGAGACAGTGGCTGTGCATGTTCTAGAAGTTTTATGGGGGAGAAGGAAGGGGACAGAGGAGGTTGTATATACGTGCAAGCGTGGTGTGTATGTGCGAGTGTGTGTGTGTGTGTATGTGTGCACATGCCCTACAAACATCCCTATCCAGAAGTGCAGCTGAGCAGCCCTTGTTTCCAGCGCTGGGCTTCAGGGCAGCAGAGACCACCAGCCCCTGGTCTCCAGGGACCTTGGAAAGACCACATTGGACCCCGGATATTTTCCCTGACCCACTGCTGTGGCTCTTTGGGAAGCCTCTTGCATTCTCCCCGCAGGGAAGACGGCCAGTGGAACCCTCAGACCTCCATCGCCTGGGAATGTCCTTCGGCTGGTTTGGAAATGACGCCTGCTTTTCTTGGGGTAACAAGCAGAGACAGCAAATTGCCTGCGTGTTCAGGAGGACTTAGCTCTAGGGATCCTCAATTTGCCCGTTTCTCTCTTGTTCTTTGTGTGTATGTACATGTGTTTCAGAAGACAGTGATATTTGTAGCATTTGTTGAGTGCATAAGGTAGTAGAAGTGGGGAAAATGGCAAGTTTCTTGTACCAGTTTGGAGAAATGAGTACTTTCCCCTGAATTTCAAATCCAAATGACCAACTCTCCCATTCCAAAGCATCGACTCCTGATGGATTTGTTAGTTTCCTTTGTCTTTCCTTTCAGGGGAGGGCTCAGGAGCCAGAGGGCCCCACACCTCCTTGGAACCCACCTGTGGGTGCCAGCTGCACCCCCACACTTGATCCACCCTAAGGCCAGGTCCACACCAGTAACCTCCTCCGCACTGACATCTGACGGCCCGGTTACCCCCAAGGCTGCTAGCCTGACACCACCCAGTTGTTTACCTGGCTGGCAGCAGTACAGTGTATGTGTGTGTGTGTGCACGTGTGTGTGTAGATGCTGCTTAAGTGGTTTTTGGTGTCACAAGCAAACTATTTTCATTGTTCAAACATTCTCCTAGATCAACAATGCAAACAGGGACCATAGCCACTCACGTCAAATTGTTTGTGATTGTAAAACACGCATTTGTAATAAACTAAGCTTTGTGGGAAGGCAAGCAGCGTTGGAGCCAAATGACTGTCTGGGAACACGTGTGTGTTATCTCGGTTCACATCACATCCAACAAGGGCCGAGAGCCTTCCTGGCTCTGTTGGGAGGGACACCGAGACCCGTCCAGCCTCTTCTCCGAGCTCTGTTTTAATCCGCCGCTGAAGTTTTCATCTTCTTCCCGTTGTTCAAGTTGGAAGTAGCAGTGTTCTAAAAGATGGCATTTTTGTTCTTTTATTATTATTATTTTTTTAAATGTATCTACTTCATGTTTGGAAATAAAATATATATATATTGTTCTATGAAATACTGTGTGGTTTGGAAAATCTGCTTTGAAGTAAAGAAGTTTGTCTGAAGAGAATTTGAGAAGGGAGATGGCGGAGGGCCCAGGTGGACCTTATTTTTTCCAGGTGGACTTAGTGCCCCGCTTTGGGAGAGGCTGGACTCGACGTCGTAGCCACGCTCTCCAATACCCACGGACGCCAGAATCACCTGGGGTATCTTTTTTTTAATGCATTTCTTATTGTGAACTTTAACATATATACATAACAGTGATAACTTCAAAGTATGATTTAACAAGTAGGTAGAGAGCAAATTTCAAAGAATGTCATGGGTCACAGTTCCACAACTTCAGCTATTTCCATCATTGTAAAATATAACATCCATACGGAGAGGTGTTAACTTTCAATGTACAGCTCAACAAGTGGTCACATAGGTAATTTCAAAAGTTGTTGTGGGTTACAGTTCCACAGTTTCAATTCTTTCCATGTTATGCAATATAGGGTATATACAGACAGGTGAATAGTTTCAGAGCACAATTCAGTGAGTAACTATAGAGCTAATTTCAGAGGATGTTCTAGGCTACAGGTCCACCATGTCATTTACCTCCTTCCAGCCATTCCAACTCCCCAGCATCTAAACAAATATATATATGTATGTAGAGTTTCAGTATTCATAGATCTTTGTTAAATTCTATCTTGTCTGTTGCTACCCTTTCCTCTCAATCTCTTTTTCCACCTTCAGGGGTGTCTGGGCAGTGAGCACCCTAACTTGTTCATATTAAAAAGGGGTATTGACATTATGGGGAAGGGGACTGACTGCATCTGATTGTTGTTCTTAAAGAGGCTATTGCTTCTGGATTTTAGGACTTGTCTGGCATAGGAACACTCTGGTGGACTTAAGTTTCTAACAGATAAAACTTAGCGAGTGAATGTTTTATAGACTCAGGTAGAGACCTAGGTATTTGGGGACTACTTTTGGTAAGAGCATGGCATATTGTGGCCATTTGGGATGTCTAGCTGGACCTTGCATAAGAGAAACCTCCAGGATAGCCTCTTGACTCTATTTGGGATCTCTCAGCCACTGTGACCCCAGCTTGTTGCCTTTCTTTTTTCCCCCTTTTGGTCAAGTAGGCATTTTCAATCCCTTGCTGCCAGGGACAGGCTCATTCCTGGGAGTCATGTCCCACACCTCCAGGGAGATTCGTTCCCCTGGGAGTCATGTTCAGGGGTGTCTTTAAAAACATTCCCAGCCTCTCCCCAGAGCACCTCTGTCATTCTCCCAGGGGTGGGGAGCAGTCAGGGTGGATTTTGAAAATTCTTAAATGCTCTCTAGAGTAGAGGGATAGGGCCATGAATAGATCAGGTCACCAGGGAAGTAAAACTAGGCCTTTCTACCTGTTCCAGTTTGCTAATGCTGCCAGTATGCAAAATACCAGAAATGGATTGACTTTTATAAAGGGGATTTATTAGGTTACAAATTTACAGTCCTAAGGCCATAAAAGTGTCCAAACTAAGGCATCAACTAGAGGATACCGTCACTGAAGAACGGCTGACAGCGTCTGGAACGCCTCTGCAAGCTGGCAAGGCACGTGGCTGGTGCCTGCTTGTCCTTTACTCCGGGTTGTGTTTCAAAATGGTGTTCTCCAAAATGTCTCTGGGCTTCTGTCCTGATTCCTTTCTGTCAGCTCCTCTGCAACCTTTCTTCTTTCTCCTAGGACATTTCTCTCTAAGTGTCTAGGGGCCCTCTCTCAGCTTCTCCTGGGCAAACTCTGGGCTTCATCTCTTAGCTTAGCATCTCCAAACGTCCTTCTGTCTGCATCTCCAAGCATCTCTAAGCATCAGCCAGTGTCCATGTCAGCTCTTGAATTCTCTTAAGTACTCCAAAAAACCAATCAAAACCCACCCTGAGTGGGCAGGGTCCACACCTCCATGAATAATTTAATCAAAAGTATCACCCACAGTTGGGCGAGTCACATCTCCATGGAAACGCTCAATCAAGAGGTTCACCCAACAAGATTTGGTTAAAAGATCACGACGCTTCTGGGGTCCATAATAGTCTCAAAACAGCACACCAGCCATTTCACTGCCAACCCCCTCCATCAAAGCCTCAATATGGCAGACTGTTTAGCAATCAGGTCTTTGGTTTGGGGAGCTGGTTTCTCAACCCAACTAGAAGCTGCAAACCAGAAGGGGAGAACACTCTTACAAGCAGAAGAAGCGGGAGATACTATCTTCATGTTCATGGAGAGGTCTGAGAACAGCCAAATACACACCCAGGACTCACAGCAAGTTAATGAGGGCTTCTGATGATGGCTCTGGCTTGCCAGGAAAAGGATAACTTATGTCCAGAACCTTCTACATAAGAAGGCATGGAAGCATACACTTCAGTTTAGAACACTTTCCATTAGAAGGATTTAAAATAGAAGGACTTTGCTTCTTGCCTAATTTATTCCCCCAAATGAAAGTAGCTTTAAAATCAGCCATTATTTTAATAATGTATGCTTTTCCATAGCTTCTGCCATGTCTGTTATCTTAAACTTTTTGGGAGGAGAGGGAGCTGGGCCCCTGAGGCAGAAAACGTGCCATCTGTAATCCCTCACTCTTTAAGTAACTGCTAAAAGGAAAAAATCAAAGTTCTGTTCACTGTGTTAATCCAAGGGATGTCAGAACTGTGAATGAGCCAGAAAGTCTTTGGACTTCTGGATCGGGCTCCAGTTCAGCAGTGCACACCGTAGAGTTTGACGCTGCTCAGGTGGATCCCTGCGTTTCAAAGCCTGCCTAAGACAAAGAGCAGGGGATGGAAATGGCTGTGCTATCAGGAGAGGGTCCTTGGTTTCCGCAGATGGACTTGGCTTCAAGGCAGGTGGAACGATGGGGCCACAGGTGCCACAGCTTGTCCAGCTGCCGGCGGGAAACAGCAGAATGACTTTGCACTCTCAGGTGGCAGCAAGGCCAGCAAGTCGATGTCTGTTTCTGCTACAGGAAATCACAGGGAAAGAAAGGAGGATGCCAGGGGTTTCTGGCTCCATTGTTTAGAGTCTTAGGGTGGTGCCAAATGCCCTCAAAGCAGCTCTTGCAAATCCTGTGGCCCTGGGTAGGGAGTCTCCTCACCTTCAAATTAGTTGTCCCCCCAAAAATAAAGCATATTCAGTGGAGAAAGACAGAACTCTGCCCACTGGGGTCCTCTACCACTTCGGTTTATGTGGAATTGGTTGCGGTGTTGCCCTGTTTAACTGATTTTCAAAAGCCCTAATCTGCATAATGTAAAGGTATGCCACGCGTCATTTCTAGCATCTAAATATGATGAGCATGTTTATTTCTACAAAAGAGGCTTCACCAACTTGAAAGGTGAAATCACTGCCCTCCCCCCTACATGGGATCAGACACCCAGGGGAGTGACTCTCCCTGGCAACGTGGAATATGACTCCCGGGGAGGAATAGTAGACCTGGCATCATGGGATGGAGAACATCTTCTTGACCAAAAAGGTGATGTGAAAGGAAATGAAATAAACTTCAGTGGCAGAGAGATTCCAAAAGGAGCCGAGAGGTCACTCTGGTGGGCACTCTTATGCACAATTTAGACAACCCTTTTTAGGTTCTAAAGAATTGGGGTAGCTGGTGGTAGATACCTGAACTATCAAACTACAACCCAGAACACATGAATCTCGAAGACAATTGTATAAAAATGTAGCTTATGAGGGGTGACAATGGGATTGGGAAAGCCTTAAGGACCACACTCCCCTTTGTCTAGTTTATGGATGGATGAGTAGAAAAATAGGGGAAGGAAACAAACAAACAAATAAACAGACAAAGGTACCCAGTGTTCTTTTTTACTTCAACTGCTCTTTTTCACTTTAATTATTATTCTTGTTATTTTTGTGTGTGTGCTAGTGAAGGTGTCAGGGATTGATTTAGGTGATGAATGTACAGCTATGTAATGGTACTGTAAACAATCGAAAGTACGATTTGTTTTGTATGACTGCGTGGTATGTGAATATATCTCAATAAAATGAAGATTTAAAAAAAAAAAACTGCACCCCCCCCCAATACTCCTTTCCCTGCTTATTTTCTCTCCATAACTCTCCTCACTAACATATTATATTATGCTCATTTATTTTATCATCTTTTCCTATGGAATATAAGGTTCAAAAGGACAGTTATTTTATTGTTTTGTGTTTATTAATACATTTCCAGTGCCCAATGTCTGTATATAGTAGACTCTCAATAAATAATACATAAATAAATAAATAAATACTTAAAAAAAAAAAAGAGGCTTCAAAACTTAGATCAGGAACTTCAGTGTTAAAACATTGTGTCAGTGGGAAAACTAGATTCGGCTTCCCCCATTTTAATTTAGCACCTTTTTGGGAACGCACCCCACTGTGAAAATAGCATTAAACACACACGGTTTCCAGGTCTTTGTGGAACTCTCTCTTATATTCCTTGGCTGGCTGATTAATTCACTTTGGTGACTGTGTAGTTTTTTGCTTTTCACCACCAGGCATCCCTTGGAAGTAATTATCCTACCTCCATCTTTGGCTTGCAAACGTAACTGTGACGTGTTGAGTTGGAGAGATTCATCTTCTTCTGCCGGAAGCCCCTTGGCGAGAGCGTTGCTCAGCAACGTGACCCTGTCGGCCTCGGCTGTCACCATCTCGCCAGTCCTGGCTTCCACGGCTTCCACAGGGACCCTTTCTCCACCCCACTTCCCTCAATTATGTTTCCAGAGCAACCTGACGTGCTCGGGGTTTCCGTGGCTGGGATTCCGTATTGCGAGTTCCCGCAGGCAGGCTTCCCGGTTCTTATTCCCAGATCAAATTCTGTCTTCCCCATGGCCATCTGCCACTTTCTAGTGTCTTCTACCAAAGGACACCAGGGGAAATCGTTTCCAAGGGCCCTGCTGCGTGGCTGGTCTGACCTTGCAAGTGTGTGCTTCCTCTCCTGGATCATGTGCAAATAATTGAGGCCCTTCTGCTTTGGAACGAGGTGACAGGATGACAAAAAGAAAAGGTAACACTAAATGCAATGCGGTATCTTGGATCACACCCTGGAAGAGTAAAGGGATATTAGTGGAAAGAGTGGTGGAATGCAAATAAAGTCTGTAATTTAGTTAATGATACTGTACCTGGAGTTCATTTCTTGGTTTTGACAAAGTAACTGTAGTTACATAAGATGTTCAGTTAGAGCAAACTGGGTGAAGGGTACATGACGACTTTGTGCTTTTTTTTTAAACAAATTTTCTAAAATTACTCCAAATAAAAATTTTATTTTTAGAAATACGGTGTTTTATGGCCTTGGAAAAATGTCAGGGCTGTTTTTTACCCTTGACTTGCTCCCTTAATGTGGATGAATCTGTTGTAGCAATAAAGAAGGGTGTGGTAAGAAAACCTTTGCAACTGGGGATCAGTGAAGCACAGACTTGCAGGCAGCCTGATCAGGTTCAGCCCCCAGCAACCACATTTGTACGATATTTGACAGTTGGCAAGTTGGAAAGTTCTTCAATTTTCCTACCTCTAAGGGCTATGATTGTGAGGAATAGTTGAGATAATATGTGTAAAGGATTTGCACAGCCCTTGGCACATAGTAAACACTCAATCACTGGCAATTATTTATTCCACCATCATTCCAACTGTCTCCTCTTCCTGCTAGTGGAGTTCTGAAGACGTGCCTTCTAGCCGTCTGAGCTTGGAGTTCTCTAATTTGCTTAGTTAGACCCCAATGCACTGGCTTTTCCCTGCTCTGTCACCACTGCTATGGACTTACAAGTGTCCTGTGGTTACTTGTTGAGAAGAGAGCACAGAATCAGTCAGGGTTTAGTTGCAGAAAACAGAAACCACTCTAGGTAAAGGATAAAAGAGTTTATTATGAGATATTAGGTGGTTTACAAAACATTAGAAGGGCTGGAGGGGCAAACTCTAGCCTGAGATTCCAGGAAGAGCTCCCAGCCCCACGTCAGGCCATCTCCTCTTGTACTTCTCTTCCGTGTTGAGATTCAGACTGGAGAATCTGAACTGGCACCACCTGGGTCACATCCAGAACTTGCCAACAAAGGAGTCAGGGGATTGTCATTGTTAGCTTTACCCTCTGCTGGGGACTGAATCATGTCCCCGACAAAAGGCATGTTCAGGTCCCAATCCCGCATCCTGGGGTGTAAACCCATTTGTAAATAGAACCCTTGAAGATGTTATTAGTTAAGGTGTGCCCAAACCAAATGAGGGCAGGCCCTAATCCTTAATCTGATATGGCTCAGGTCATTACAAGCAAAGGAAATTGGACACAGAAAGAAAAGCCACAGGAAGCAAGACACTGGAGGTCAACAGGACCTGGAAGGGAAAGGAGAAGACACCGCCATGTGCATTGCCATGTGATGGAAAAGCCCAGGACCAAGGATCGCAGGCAGCCCACCCTGGAATGCCTCAGGCTGCAAGGAAAAACCATCACCTTGCTGAAGCCTCAATTTTGGGTTTCTCTTAGCAACATGAGCCAATAAATTCTCATTATCTAAGCCATCCCATTGTATGGTATTTACTTTAGCAGATAGGAAACTAAAACACCCTCTCTGCATTACAAGAAGGCATCCTGTAAGGGGTTTAATGGTAGTGAATGAGCAAATTTAGCCTCCCAACAGCCCACCCCTTTGGATTCTCAATACCCCTATGTTCCGGTTTGCTAATGCTGCTGTTATGCAAAATACAGAAAACGGATTGACTTTTTTAAAAGGGGTTTATTTGGTAACAAAGTTACAGTCTTAAGGCCATAAAGTGTTCAAGGTAAGGCCTCAACAACAGGATACCTTCACTGGAGGATGGCCATTGGTGTTCGGAAAACCTCTGTTAGCTTGAAAGGCACTTGGCTGGCAACCACTTGCTTCCAGGTGGCATTTCAAAATGGCGTTCTCCAAAATGTTGCTCTTGGGGCATTTTGTTCTCTCTTAGCTGCAGCTCCTCTTCAAAATGTCACTTTCAGTTACTCTGAGGTCCTTCTGTCTATGAATTCCTTTATAGGACTCCAGTGACCAATTAACACCCACCCTGAATGGGTGGGGGAACACTTCCATGGAAATTATCCAAACATTTCACTCACAATTGATTGAGTCACATTTCCATGGAAACACAAAGGATTCCAGTCTAATCAACACTAATCCATCTGCCCCCACAAGATTGCATCAAATAACATGGCTTTTGGTGGGACATAATATATCCAAACTAGCACACCCTGCATGCCCCTAATTCCATATTTCAACTTCCAAACCAAAGCAGCAGTAGCAACAATGACAACAAGCTCCCACTCATCTAACACATCCACCTCTTGTACAAACAAGGGCCTGCTCATCTCACTACTCAGTAGACCCACCTCTGTGTTCTGTTCATTCGTTTCTTTCTGGTTCATTCACAATCTTAACTTGATATCCTGAAATCTATGAAATAAACTATAAGGTAACAACCACCATATTGTAATATATTATGTCAAATAATAAGAAAGAGAGAGAAGGGGAAAGCTTAATTAATACATGCAAATATGTCTGCATACCACAGAAGTAGCTTCTATTGTCTTCATTTGTGCCAATTGTTCATGAGGTTATAGTTGATATCTATCTATCATCTATCTATCTATCTATCTGTCTATCTATCTATCTATCTATCTATCTATCTATCTATCTATCTATCTAATCTCTTTCCTCCTTTACTGTTTCTACACTCCCTTTGCCCTGAGGCAGCACCTCAGCTTCTCAGGGGGAGGGGAACTTAGAATAAAATGTGTAATTCTAGCTTTCACTCTGAGACAGATGAAACCTTGTTGGGCCTGCCTGTATGGGTTGCTTTGGTCTCTATTAACTTACGCCATGAGGCAGGGCAGTGTGAGACATCTTAGGAGACAGAGCCCTATGTATTGATTGCTTCTTCAGAGCACACACCTCACCTTGTTGGACAGCATCCCACCCTCGGAAGCTGTTGCTTCTCGCCTGGCACTATCATTCGCTCTCAGTAGGCCATTCCACTGCTCTGTGTCACCTGCTTCTGCTTGAAGAGAAACATGGTAAGACCAGTGAATCCTATGAGCATCAAGCTATTTCTTTTCTCATGAGTTCATTGTTCAGAGTAATGAATATTGAGGTATGAGGCATTAATTGAGATCCTGGGTGGTGTTGCTGGCATAAACATGGCAGAGAAGGCAAATCCCTATCTAGAAAAGGGGCTACAAGTCTCTGTCTCCTCTGTGATGGAAGCGACCCAGTGTGATTGGTCCCACCGGGAGACCACTGGTGTAATTGCTCCTCCCAGGAGGCTAGCTCGTCCCGGGCCCTCAGCTGGTCTCGGTTATTAGCAAGTTGAAAATGCATCAGAGGCAGTGGACAAATCAGCTGTGGTGGGGAAAGTTCCTGTTGTTGGGTCTATATATAGACTCCATCCCTGCCACCATGCCCACTTTAGCCATGAGCAAACACTGGGGTAACTGGGAAGAGAACAACTGAGGCCCAAGGGGTGGGACATCTTGTCTACCTGATTACACAAGCCTCTTCTATGTGGATGGATTTTGGGGAAGCATCCATTTGGTACATGTGTCCTTACTCCTGAGATCTACTTTGAAAGCACTACACGTGTATCTTCTCCTCAAACCTTTTTGCCATCAATCCTCCAATGTTGTGCTTTTTAAGTCCTTGACCATCCTGCTAAACCAATTCATTTGGTAAAAAAGCATTTATCAAACTCCTCGCATGTGTCAAGTATAAATAAAATTGTGAACAAAACAAACCAAAAGACCCTCCCTTCATGGAGCTTGCTTTCTAGTGATGGTTATTGCTCATTCATCCATGTAGATCTGTACATCCAGTTATTTCTCCTTCCAGGCTAATTGGACAACCACAGGAATAGCTCCAGTGCCTCTGGGCAGCCTTTCCCTTCCTCACTGTCTTTCATTGCCGGCACTCAGGGGGCTGCAGTCTGTACCACTATATTTCTGGCTGGTTCCATCATATCATGCAAGGTCATGTGTAAACTAGGCTCAAATCCCTTACTCCCAAGACATCTGGTCTCGGGGAGCTGCGATGAGACTCGTGTGGGATGAGGGAGAGGTGGCTTCGCGGCAAGAGTAGGTGACCTCAGGGTGCAAACCACCTACACACGCAGGCCACAGGGTGACCCAACGAGACAGCGGGAAGACACGTCAGGCCTGGGCACTCATCCAGCAATCTAGCCATGGCACTGGGATCAGACGAAGTGGGTCCCCACTGAGGGACAGTCTAGACACACAGCTGCTGGGGCCCTTCCAGCTCATGGATGGCTCCAGGTCACTTTAGCACCAGAATTTCTCTCCATCAACTCATCCAGGCACCTCTGGGAAGCAGACAATCCTGACAACACTCTGGGATTGACCTCCAGGGACCTGGGACTCCGCACCCCAGTCTCCAGAGGCTCATTTGTGACTACTGTTTTGTGCCTTCTCAGGCAGTGCCCCACGTTGCTCTTTATGTACTTCCTGTGCCATCCCAGGTCTGCTTGCTCCAGCCTTCTTGCCTTTGCTTCAGTCTTCGGCCCCATGAATTCCGATCTGATTATCTGTTTGTTTTGAGGCTCATTCCTCTAGGGCAGGGTTTGGCAACTGTAGTCTCTGCCTCAAATCCACAGCTGCCACCTGGTTTTGTACAGTCCAAGAACTAAGAACAGTTTTTACATTTTTAAATGGTTACATTATTAAATTGTTACATTTTAAGTGGTTAGATAAGTACCTACTTAATATCTTCAGTTTGGCCTCTTGGTCTGCAAAGCCCTAAAATATGGACTATCGGGCCCTTTGCAGAAGCCTTTGCCGACCGCTGGTCAAGAACACCGAGCGCACGTTTTCCCTCCTCCGTGCAGCCCCACAGCAGGCAACGCTCCAGGTGTCCGAGCTCCTCACCCCAGGAGCCCTGCAGGGCCCTCCTGTGCGACCAGACCCCAGGCAGCTGGCCCTGAGGGACCAGGGAGAAAGTGCCCCGGACCGGAGTGGGAGGACAGGGTTCCCAGGACCCCGCTGTGACCTTTGGTGAGTCACACCCCCTCAGTGCACCTCGTTCCTGCTCTGTCAACGGGGAGCTTGGGTGTGGAGCACCTCGGAGAGCAGCTTCCGTCCTTTTGCGGCCGTGTCTCCGCACAGCAGGAGGACAGGCGGAGAGGGCCAGGCGCCGGCATGACGGGAAACGAGCCCGGGGCTCCTCCTTCACGCGGGGGCCACGGACAGGGAACTGTGCAGGGACATGTGTACACCCACACAGACACACACACCACACACCACATATAGACACAGACTCAGACACACGCCACACACCACATAGACACACAACACAGACATACACCACACAGACACACACCACACACCACACAGACACATGCCACACACCACACAGACACATACCACACAGACACAAATCACAGACACACACCACACAGACACACACCACACACCACACACAGACACAGACACAGACACACGCCACACACCACATAGACACACAACACAGACACACACTACACAGACACACACCACACACCACACAGACACACACCACACAGACACACACCACACAGACACACACCACACACCACACAGACACACAACAGACACACACCACACAGACACATACCACACAGACACAAATCACACAGACACACAACAGACACACACCACACAGATACAAATCACAGACACACACCACACAGACACACACCACACACCACATACAGACACAGACAGACACATGCCACACACCACATAGACACACAACACAGACACACACCACACAGACACACACCACACACCACATGCAGACACAGACACAGACACACGCCACACACCACATAGACACACAACACAGACACACACCACACAGACACACACTACACACCACACAGACACACAACAGACACACACCACACAGACACATACCACACAGACACAAATCACAGACACACACCACACAGACACATACACCACACACCACACAGACACACACCATGCACCATACACACACCACAGACACACACCACACACCACACAGACACACACCACACAGACACACACCACAGACACACACCACACACACACCACACACCACACAGACACACACCACACAGATACACACCACACAGACACACACCATGCACCACACAGACACACACCACACAGACACACACCACAGACACACACCACATACCACACAGACACACACCACACACCACACAGACACACACCACACAGACACACACCACAGACACACACCACACACCACACAGACACATACCACACACCACACACACACCATACAGACACATCACACACCACACAGACACATACATTACACACCACACAGACACACACCACATACCACATACCACAGACACAGACACAGATACACACCACATACACATACCACACAGACACATATACCACACACCACAGACACAGACATGGACACAAACACACACCACACAGATGCACACACCACAGACACTGACACAGACACAGACACATAGACCCACAGCACATCCAATAAAGACACACATCACATGGAGGACGTACGTATATCACACACAGACACACACCATACAGAGCAAGCACACACACACACACCACATGGAAGACACATATCACCTCACACAGACACATGCCACACACAGACACAGACCCATACCATATAAAACACACACAGACACACACCACATAGAACAAACACGCACACCCTCTCTCTGTCAAGCCTTCTGTGACTGTATTTCACGGGTTGACAGGCTGGGAGCCAGACCTGCATCCAAAACACACACACACACACCATGGAGGACACACATTACTACACACAGACACATACCTCACACAACACAAAGACACACATACAAACCACACACAGACACACATCACCACACACAGACACACACCACACACAACAAACACGCACACCCTCTCTCTGTCAAGCCTTCTGTGACTGTATTTCACGGGTTGACAGGCTGGGAGCCAGACCTGAGTTCAGGGGGCAGCTCCTGGAGAACCCTCCTCACCTCTCAGCTCAGCTAATCAGCTCTTCAGAAACCAGAAAATTAAATTTAGGGCCATTTCTCTGTTCCGGATATTGTGAATAATTTGAGCATTACTCTGGGCAAGGAAGAGAGAATGCACTTTTTCTTTTTTAAAACTAGGCTTGAAAAGTAAACCATGGCGTGGGGGTTAACACACATTTGGGTGAGGTCGGGGGGAAGCATCGACGTTCAGCAAGCGCAGCCTTCTGGGGTGGGAGGAGGGGGTCATGTAGGGGCTGTGAGGAGAGAGCGTGCATTGCATTAGAAAAACATCTTCTTACAATCATATTGTTGCTGAAAGGTACATTTGACCTTGAACAAGGAGCCCGGAGGCCAAACTCAAATTGTGTAGTCCCCAATCCGAGACTACCTCCCAGAAGCTACATTTGAACATTCTTCAAATTCCGAATTTTTCTTGGAGTTGGGGGAAGACTGGGAGGGAGACTTGACTTGTGGGTAATCCTCACCGGGCTTCATAAAACAACACAGCATTCACTGCTGGCTGCACATTTCTACCCGTGTGATTTCATTTGATCCTTAAAGTAGACAATGAAGGGCTTGTGGTGTCTCTTCTACCGAAGAGGAGGACAAACCCGGGAGAGGAGAGGCTTCCCCAAGGTCACAGCTGGGAAGTGACCTGGTGCCCTCCAACCCTCCGCCTCGCCCTGCACCACTGCCACCAACCAAGCAAATCCACCGTTTGTATTTCCTCAATCTGCAACCCCAAGACTATTGAGGACAGAAGAAAGCAAGGTCTTAAGGTTAAAAGAGCAGAGAACTGGGGAATGAAGACAAATCCCTACCTGAATGGCTGCCAAGAGCACTGTATTGAGAAGGACTCTGAGGTTGTGATCAAGGAGAGTGCCCCATGATCTTTTGACAATGGTGGCAGGGGGAGAAGCCATCCTCCCTTCAGCCTAATTTCTTCATCTATAAAGTAAGGAGATTCCTCTCACTCTGGGCCTGTAAACTCACGTGCTTACTGAATCCAGACACAACAGGCAATTGAGTGGAGGAGGCCAAGTACAGAAAATATTGTGAGCAAAGATTGGGGGCCCTGTCCAATTATTGCTTACTGAGTCTTACTTACAACTTGAAGGTAATTCAGGATTTCAGATTTAGTGTAATTTTAAAATTTAATTGCCAATTTTTAAATTTTAATTTGAATACTTAAAAAATACTGTGCAAACTGTATGTGTGTGTATGTATGCGTGTGTGTGTGTGTGTGTGTGTGTGTGTGTGCATGTGTGTTGGGCGCCTTCAGGTTAGATGTGGCCCACAGGCCATCATTGCTTTGCAAGCTTTGGTCTAAATAAGCCCCAAGATTCTTTTCAGTTCAAATATTCTAAAATTCTATGGGGATGCAGACCCACAGGTCACGTGCGTGTGACATGGGTCTCAGTGGGCCCATCGTGCTATGTGCACCCATCGTTGTCAACTTGGTCACTTACCCACTTGTCCTGAGATCATTTTGAGCACCTACAATGCATCAGAGCCAGGCTTTTATACACATTTTCTCATCCAGGCTTCACGAGGACTCTTCAAACTGTCTCTTCTCCCTTTTATGCAGCTAAAGACAGCAGCTCAGAGAGGTTACTGACTTGCCCAAGTTTACACAGCAACATAATCAAATCAAAATTTACTCCTTGGTGAGTTTTCAAGCTTTTGGGATTTGTGGGTGGAAATCCATGACATAACTGACACTAGTGGAAAAACAATCCCCCAATAGTGATAAACGCATGAAGTTAGGTAGGACTTGACCCCAAGTCACATTTGCTCCACTGCAGCGTCTCGGAGTTCCCGAGGACTGTGCTGTGATCTTCTCCCAGTAATAACCCAGCAGGCATTACTGGGGCTGGGCCAGCAAGCCCTGGTGGCCGTCCAGCCGGTAAATTGTCCCAAAGGGCCGCCTAGATTTGGCTTTGGTGGAAGGTGGGTGAGACGGAGGGGCCCCGAAAGGCGGTGTCTGTCCCATCTGTTCTGCGTTACCAGGCTGTTAAATATTTCAGGCTCTCCATTGTCCAATAAGCAAAAGCAGAGCTAATCTCTTTGTTTAAGTTTCCTTGACTGACATCGCTGGTGATTAAGCAACATGCTTATTTTCTCATAACTGAAGCGGACGGTTTGCAGGAGGTTTGAAAAGAAAGGAGACTCACCCACGAGGGCGAGTGGGAGGCTTCCTGATGCTGACGGGGGTGGGAGGAAATGACAGCCTAGAGACGGGGGTGGGAAAGAGGGGGGCTCTGCCATGGGCTTGGCCACAAGGACGGGAAGTGAGAGGAGACAGAAGACTTTCCAGCCGCCCACCCACCCACTGATTCATCTCTCCATCATCCCGTTACTGGTTTGCAAGGTCTTTCCACAGCTCCGTCCCTGCCATGGGCCCAGGGCAATGTAAGAAGGTCTGAGAACATAATTCCTTACACACCAGAGTCTTTTTGGTTCCCCAGGGGGGAGTGTCATGTTATGTGAAAAGATACGGGGTTTCCCCCTTGACATGCATTCATTCAGGGTTTATCGAGGTCCCACTACATGCAAAGAAGTTTGCTGGGTGCCAGCGTCAAGGAGATAAATATATAGATTCTACCCTCGAGGAAGGAAAGAAAAAAAGAAGCGACATTCATGCTTCTGAACACCCGCTATGCACCAAGCTGCAGGGAGGCCCTCTTCCATCCATTCTCTCCCTGCCTTGGTGAGATGGGAACTCTTATTTCTATATTTAATGGCAAGGAAACCAGGGTTGTGAGAGGTTGGGGATCTTGTCCAGGGTTTCTCTGCCCAAAAATGAGAGAAAACAAGAAAAGAAATGGTGGCAGCAGTGTCAACCTCATAAAATTACACAACAGATTCCCGAGCCCCTGAGGGACAGCTGCTGCCTTCCCTTGCATCACTCGGTTACCCGGCACAGACACCCTTTGAAATGGGTTGACAATTATTATTATTATCCTCCTTGCACAGACTGAGAAACTGACACCCAGAGGGATGGTGGGTTTCGCCCAAGATCAGACAAGAAGAGGGAGGCAGGGGTGCAGCCCAGCAGCAATTCCCTGCTGTGCATTTGGCAGCAGGGGAGCTGGTCTACAGCTGTGGCATCTACAGGTGCCACCACTGCCCTGGGCAGCCCAGGGTGGTGGCTAAGTCCCTGGCATGAGCAAGACCATGTTGGCATTCCCGGTTCCACCACCTCAGCTGGCTGTGGGACTTTGAGCAGGTTTCTTACCTTCCACAGTCTAAAATAGTCCCTATGTGGGCAGACAGCCTGGTGGCCCTCCAAAAACGGGCCACATCCTAGTCCCCAGAAACTTTGTCACTTACCTAAACTTCCCCATGGCAAAAGGGACTTTGCCAATGCGTGAATCAAGGCTCTTGATTTGGGGAGATTGTCCTGGGTACCTGCGTGGACCCAGTGTAATAACAGGGGTCTTTGTAAGAGGGAGGAAGGAGGGTCAGAGTCAGAGAAGGGGAGGAGACGGAGGACGCAGAGGTTGGAGTGATGCCACTGCTGAGAGGGGCCACATGCCAGGGAATGCAGGAGGACTCTAGGAGCTGGAACAGGCCAAGAACAGATTCTCTCCTGGAGCTCCCTTCATTCCAGAAGACCCACTTTCAGACATCTGACTTCCAGAACCATCAGATAATAATGTTGTCTTATAATTTTGTTACAGCAGCAATAAGATACTAATATGCAACCTCCTAGCTTTGCCGTGAACATGAAATGAGCTGATCTAGGCCAAGCCCTTAACACAGTGCCTGGCATGTAGTAAGTGCCCAAAAACTAGTGGTTTTGTTATTTTTATTGTTGCCACTATTATCATGTGCTGTGGGGCCACCGCTCTGGGGCTCCAAGCAGCCCTCATTCTAGGGGAGCTAAGAGCGTGTGCCTTACATGATGGAGCACCTGGATAGAGGGAAGGTGAAGAGAAGCCCAGAGTGTGAGTAAGGCTGAAAGTCCCGATGGGGACACGAGGGCTGTAGAAGGAGGTGGAGTGGGGGGTGTTAACAGCTCCTCTGAATGCCATCGGTAATGTCAGAGCTTCTTACCCAGCTCCCGAGCAGATTGCAGGCGGGATGGAGAGTGGAGCTTGTCACATCTGCTGGGTACTTGGTTGCTGGCCCCCCAGCCTTCCAGGCTCCCACATAGTCTGCAGGTCACTTCCTTATGCATTGACTTATTTAAAGCACATTAAATCTCTGTAACAATCTTCTCTTGTTTTCCAAGCATCATTTTTTGTTTCAAAGTGGAAATAGCTAAATTATTTTCTGATAAAAATGTAATGCATGCTCCTTGGAGCGTATCTGTTGACACGGAAAGTGCAATTCTGTGATTCTCTAAAAGAGCATTTGTGATCGGTGGACTGATTGGATTAATGACCCCAAAGCTTCACTCCTCCCTGTGACCCCTCCCTTTGGGCCCTCCCACTCCGGGTGGGGGCTTTCCCACAACCTGGCTCTGGGCTTAGCCATGTGACTTGTTTTGGTCAACGGAATGATAGCAGCATTGATGTAAGCAGAGGCCTGAAGTAGTTATATCTTTGTCCCTGCTGCGCAAACATGCCTGAGCTAAGCAGCTGGAGGATGAGAGACCTGTAGCTCCGTTGCCCCCCCACATTCCAGCTGACAGCCAGCTGGCATCTGCACCTGTGAGTGAGCTCAGCCAAGACCAGAAGAACCACCAGCTGAGCCCAGCCTGATTCAGTAACCCCTAGATTCATGGGTTCAGTGAATGTTTACTGTTTAAAGCTTCTGGATTTTGGGATAGTTTGTCATATGCAATTACTGCTAAAACAAGTAACTGAAAAAAACAACAGTTACAACTACCACTGGCGTGTTCTGAGGACTGACTTGGTGCTAGACGCAGTCTTCAATGCTGTGTAGACATCAGGTTTCTTACTGACATACCTGAATGAGAATTGCCTAGAAGCTTGCAGGAATGTCCCAGAGCTCTAATTTAATTTTCCTTAATCAAGAAAAATATCTAAGGAAGGATCTGGGAATCTGAATGTCAATCATCTCCCCTTGATTCCTGGGTACCACGTCGTGTTGGAGCCGTTCACACTCCTGGACCCTGTCAGCCAACAGCAGCCTCACCAGCAGAGATTCCTGTGACCCTTTTACAGGTGAGGAAAGTGAGGCTCAGAGACATTAATTGTGATAGTTTGAGATGGAGCCAGAGCTTGAACCCAGATGTTGTCATTGTCAAAGACCAAGCTCTCAACTAGTCATCAGTCGTCGCCACCCCTCGGCCAGAGGCCGCCCCTGGTCACCAGTGGAAGTGTGTTTCTGGGCTTATCTGAGACTCTGGACCTGCTTCAGGCACTGGTGAGAGGTGGCCAGGGATTGACACAGTCTTCCTTCTTTACTAAAATGGAAATTGTTGTTAAATGAGAACGTAAATATTTAATTACCCACAGTGACGACTGCGTAACAATTTCAAGTCCAGATTTGGTATGAAGCCAGCGTAAAACAAACACAACACCTGGGTACCAGGCCCCTGCCTTCCTGAATGAAGTCGGTTGTTCTGCCCCATAGTGGAGCCTTTTATTTTGTTCCCACTCACAGAGCTTCCAGGTGATGGAAAGTGCCGGTACTTGGCCACAGGCTTCTGGCACTTCTAATGGTTTAGACCTTAAAAATCTCACCTCTTTGCTGTTAAAAGCCCTTTGAGTGCAGCCTCCACTGTCTGAGGCGAGAGGTGATGGTGGCAGTCTCCTCAGGCCATTAGCTGATCCTCACTGCTCCCCAACGGCCCATGCCAGGGAATTCTTTTACCTGTTCTCTCCATTACCCACACCCCTTTGCCTCAGTATCTTTCCCTCCTCTACGGCCCACACCGAAAAGAAGTGTACGGAGGTTGCTTCTTCCTCGGTACACTTTTCCCAGCCTGTCCCCCTTCTCCCAAAAGTATTCTCTTGCCCATCAAACGGTCAGGGCACCAAATCTCCTCTCGGCAAAGCTCTTTAACCTATAACACATCATCACCTCCTCTGTGAAGCGTTTCTGGGAACCTGCTCGATCTCTGTCTAAACGTTTTAAAGACATCAACAGAACCTCGTGCTGCCACAACACAAACAGGCCTCACTCAGGACAGGCAGGAAACCAGCTCTCTGCTGAGGCGTCCATCCCGCGGGCAGCCAGGAGTCCAGTGCAGGGGCACCGGCAGGAGACTGGAAAGACTCTGGGACCCGGGTCCAAAAATAAAAATAGTATTCTCTTGTCGTGTCCTAAGTCCGGGTGCCTGGCACAGGCAGCACACACATGGCGACAGGTGGACACGTGGGGAGCCTGGGCTCTCAGGGGGATGAGAGACGCACGGCCCGGCCCCCAGGAGCCTCCAGGCCTGAACTCAGCTGCCTGGTTCAGGGCCCGGGTAGGGTTCGGCTGGGAGAGGTGGAGAGCAGAAGGCAGTGGCTCCCTCTCGGTCCCTTTGTTGGTGCCTCTGTTGTCTTCTTGTCATGCCCCCCTTCACCCACCCCCCAGCAGAATGCAGATTTAGAAGTGTATTTCCACCAGGCCAGGGGGTCCTGGAGGGCAGATGCAGGCACTGAACTTGGGTCCCCAGTTAAAGCAAACCTCTTTTCTTTTTCACCCGTGGGAAAATTTCAGCTACGGATGAGCCAGACAGAGTTACCCCTTGCTTCCTCCAAATACTTTCCTGGCTTTAGGTCTCAGCTTCTGCTCATTGCCTTGTCCGAAACGTCCTTCCCTCCCGTCTTTGCCGCACTAAATCAGACCTGCCCTTCTGGAGCCAACTAAAACTCCACTTCCTCCAGGAAGGATTTCCATGTTTGTCCCTCAACCAGCCCCAGCCCGCTGTGGTCTCCGATGGCGCAGGGCTCCAGGGGGACTCATCCAACCCAGCTGGGTGGAGCCAGGGGCTGCCTGGGTGTGAGGCTGGACAAGCCAGTTCAAGTCCCAGCCCTACCCCTGGGTGGCTGTGTGACCTCGAGCATCTAATCTCTCTGTGCCTTCATCTCCTCACCTGTAACATGGACCCAGGGGCTGCCTGGCAGGGCTGTTGTGGTTTTAAAATGGCGCAATGCAAGTGAATTGTCTGCCCAAGGCTGGACCTTGAAAACAGGAGCTGTCGCTGTCAACAGCTTCAGACAGAAAGAGCACAGGCTCTGGAGTCGGAGCCAGGTTCGAGGTGCAGCCTCACTGCTGAGTGGGTGCTCTGGGCCTTATGTCCGTGAGCTTCAACCCAGGGATAATCAATGCCCATCCTGAGGGTCACTGTAGGATTAAGAGAGATAAGAGATGTGAACATACGGGTGTTGCGTTAATATTAATAGAATCTGAAACTCAACAATTTTTAGATAAACCAACACTGAAGCTTGGAAGAGTGGGAGGGATGTGTATTCCCAGATCAGCCCACAGGGAGGCGACATGGAGCCCCGGTGAGAAATCCCATCAGCAATATCTGCTTTCATATCTCTCTGTTTATTCTCCGCCACCTGCCATGAAGGTAGACAACGTGTAAGAACCCTCGTCGGATGACAAGATAGAAAAAGAACTGACCAGAGGAAGTACAGATGGAATAGAAAAAGGAGGCAGGGGAATGAATAGCTCTTAAAAATCCAGGGGTCCTGCCAACCTACACCCCCAGATGAGGTGGCACAGAGGTTATCTGCTGGTTTTATTTGCCCCAAATCCCTTCCCACATCTTCTTGAAATAGGCTCTCCCTTCCGTGAACTGCCCTGTGCTCCAGCCATGTGATTCTAGAACAGCTGCCCTTTAGCCGCTGGCCAAAGTGATGGGCACGTGGCCCAGGCATGGACACGCAGAGCCTCCCCTCTCTCTGGCTGAAGGAGCAGTGATGACACAGGCCATGCAGGCAACTCAGCCAGACCAGTCCCTACCTGCGGCTTTACCTATGGAGGCTGGGAGAAAGGCCTCTTTGACCTCTTAGGCAGCTCAGCTGGGAGGACATAGACCTGGAGCTTTCTGTAGCCATTACTTCTTCTCTCCTACTGCACAGCGGGACTCATCTGCAGTAGAAAAATCTAGACCAACACCCAGAGGCAGCAGAGGGGTGTGTGTATGTGTGTGAGAGAGACTAAGAAAGAAACTGAGGCCTGGTGACATTGAGTCCTAGGCCAGCTCTATCCACAGACTTCCAGTTATGTTAGGCAATAAATTCTTCTTTTTACTTTAACCAGCTTGAGTTGTGATTCTGTCATCTGCAGTTGAAAAAGTCCTGCTTAATCCAGGAGGGATGGCAAATGCAAAAAAGGGTTGGACAGCGAGGTCTTGCTGGAAGACACTCCCAAGGGCAGCCAAGAGGTCCCAGGATAGAAGGATTCCTGCCCACGGGCGGCAGCAGTGATGGTCTTGTCTGAGGTGGGACTGGTGGAGCCCCCAGAGAGGGGGTCTTTTCAGAAATCCTTACCTGGCCCCCCAGCTGAGGAGGCCTCAAACCTACCCTCTCCATACCTGCCAGAGCTGTCACCTTCCCAGACCTAGGCTGGGTTTTGCCCACACTCAGCCAATGTGCAGTAGAGATGCCGGCCTATTGCCTGCCATGGTCAACTGCCCCTTTGACTCAGCTTCCTTTCCCATAGGCGCTGGAAGGGGCCAAGTGACCCAGTGCCTCTCAGAGCTGTTTGGACCAACCCATTCTCCCTCTTAAGAATCTCAAGTAAGTGACACAAAGCTTGCGGACATGTAGAGTTGTGTCAGAGTTGGCCCCTGACAAGCCATAGCCCTGGCAGGGGCCAGGAACCACAGGTAAACTGAGGAAGCCAGTCTGCAGAAGAGGCATTGGAGCCACCAGGGAGAAGCAGAGGAGTGGCCATGTCATCTCTAAGAGCATCTCGATGCCTTTCCAGTTCCTATAAGGCCCAGCTGTCCCCCCTGTACCTTCTTTCTAGGAGCTTCCCTCTGCCCTTCAATAATCCCTCTTCAACTTGAGTTAGTTGAATGGAATTTATGCTCCTTGTAACTAAGAAGTAATGGTGCCACCTTCATCTGCCTCATTAGGCAATTCACCTGTAAGCAACAGAGATGACTTTGCGTAATTAAGCAAGAGGGAATTTACCGGAAGGCCAGGACAGCTGATCTGTCTGGCTTGGAATAGACAAGTGTCAGGGGTTCCAGAGGGTTTGGAAAGCAGGAACTACTCAACAGTCTCCCTTGCACACAGAAACTGGAATCAATGAATTCCAACCAGGTTTCCCTTTCTCAGGTCCCATGGGCTGCCAGAGACTCAAAGACTTCGGAGAGCTGGCCCAATTGGCCACACTTACCCCACACATAGACCCTGAGGCTGTGCGTGATGGTAGGAGAGAGGATCTGGCCATAGGAGCTCATGAGGCCCCTCGGGCTTCTACAGTGGGAGAGAAGGGACATGGATTTACACGTTACCAAGACTGTCCCGATTCAGGGAGAGGCAAGTTACCCAAAAGAAGTTAACACGGAGAAGAATGGATGCTGGGGAGCCAAAACACACACTAATGAAGCCGCCCAGTCTCTACAGCTCAGGATCACTCTTGGCTCCTTCGTTGGTCTGGTTCTAGTTGCCCAAATCTGGGCCAACAGAGAAGGAAGGATGGGGATACAAGGGTTTACATTCCTTGCAACTAAGATGTAGGAGTGCTGCCTTCATCTTCAGGAAGAAAGGGCAGAAATCCGTGGAGAAAACCTTTGGTGGGGGGCAGGAGGGGACAGCTCACAGACCCCAGGCTGGAGGAAGACACCATTTCTGCTAAAACTGGGAAGGAGGAACAAGCCAGCCTGCTGGACGTGGGCTGCGGGAGTGCAGAGGCCAGGCGTGAGGACGCCCCAGGAGCCCTGCATTTCTCTCTATGGATCACGTATCAAGTCTTCCTGAGAGTGAAGACGCTGGGAGGGAAGGGGAGCTGGCAGACCAATAGTTACGTGGCAGTGAATGAGCCAGGGACCGTCAGAAGGTCACTGAGAGGCACTGAGGCCCAGCTGAGTGGAGAGCAGGGCTTTGGGTGGCATCTGTCACACAACAGCCCTTGGCAGCCAGGGGAGGAGCAAAGAAGGCAAAGCTTGGGTGGAGACAAGGTTGGATGTTTGCAGAAGAGGTGCAGAAAGAGGGTGAGGGGAAAGGATGCTGAGGGCGTGGGCGAGAGAGGGGCTGGAGCAATGGGTCATCGGAAACTCCATGGAAGGGGATGGCCAACAGGAAGAGAGCAGAGGGGTCCAAGGCCTGGTGGTCCGGACGGACAGGAGGCTGCAGCCAGGGAGGGCTGACGGAGCTCTCCATCATGACCGTGCCAGGTGGTCAAAGTAGAGAGGGAGGCCCAAGAGCCAGACGCTCGGGTCACACACTTGCCCCCTGAAGATCCCCTGGAGGAAGGCAGGCCCGGGATGGAAGAGAAAACCAGATGTTGGTTCCAAATCATGGCTCAGCAGCTTTGCAGCCACTGACCTTGGGCTGGTTTCTTCACTCTTGGGAATCTCTAGTTTTTTTGTTTTTTTTTTTAATCTGCAAAGCAGGTTGTGAGAGAATGGACAAGGAAGGGCCCCCTGAGGTGATGATTCAACTAAGACCTAAATAATGCAAAGGCAGGAGGCTCGGGGTGCAGAGGGAGAGTGTTCCTAGGGGGAGCAGCAGTGCAAAGGCCCTGGGGTTGCAAGCTTAGGGGTCACAAGGAAGGGCAGAGAGGCTGTGCCCGGACCCTGTCCCCAGCTCACCCGGCTCGTACCCTCCTTCAGTCAGGTCCCTGCCCAACTGCCCCTTGTCTCACAGCCCTCCAGACCATCCCCTCTCAAACAGCACCTGGCCACCATGCGGCCACCCCTGACTTGCTTGGTTTTTCTTTGCTGCTCGTGTCATCCCCTGATACACATATCTTACTTGTTGCTCCTCTCTAGTGTGAGCTCTGGGAGGACAAGGACTTGGTTTTGCCTGCTGATGTGTGCCCAAAGCCTGGCACAGTGCCAGGCACATCACAGCCTCCAGCATTTGTTCTTGAGGAGGCTGGAGGGAGATGGCGCAGGGCCCTGGGGCCCGCAGTGGAGGGTTCGGGCTTTGCTCCACTCAAGGCCTGGAGCCATCGGGGGGATTTGAGCTGGGTATGATGTGCCTGGCTCTGTGTTTTGATGAGGCTCCTCTGGCTGGAGCTGTAGGGGGCAAGAGGGAAACAGGGAGGCCTGTTGGGGGGTTATTCCCTCATTCAACGCAAGAGGAATGTGAGAGGAGTAAGATGAGGCTCGCACTGTACAACTACTGGACAGGAGCTCCCAGAAAACACTCGTCCACAAGTGGAGGGACAGACAAGCCCCCTCTTCTCCAACACACACTTGAGGGAAGAGCCAGGCTGTGTGGGGACCAGGGACAGGCAAATGGAAGGATCTGAAGTGCAGCCAAAGAAGCTGTGAGAGGGGCAGGTGGGAAAATGGAGTCCCGCTCTGAAAAGCCGGTATCTGGGGTCAGTGGCACTGAGAGAAGCTGGTCCCCAGAAGGAGGGAAACTGAGTCCCAATTGCAGACTCAGAGGCTTTAAAAGCAGCAAGGCCTCTCTCAGTCTTTTGCTAGAGAGCAATCCATGCTTAGTGCAAGGTAATGATTCTTTCTTGTGCCCCCCCTCCCCTCCTTTGATTATACTCTGGCTCGATGACTCAATTTGAGCAGTCTACACTGGGTAGAGACCCAACAAGTAAATGGTTGCCGCAAAGCATGCTGGGGCTGTGATGGGCGAGCCTCTGTGGGGCTGTGCGAGTACAGGGCAGGGTGGACCCTGGGCTGGGGGGTGAGGGGTCAGGGCAGGCTTCTTGGAGGAGGTGACACCTGGGCTGAGCCCGGAGGGTGAGTAGCATCTGGACCAAAGGAGCTTTTTATGCATGACTTCACCATATGATAACATTTCTCTCTGGGTTATGTAACCCAAAGAATTGAGATGATCCCAGTTTAGAAGAACTGAGACATCGCAATTCCTCATGGCCCCACTGTCCCAGAAGCTAAAGAGTCACCCAGTAGGAAAACACTAGAATGTATATATACCAGTGTCAGGAAATGTATATATATATATATACACCTATATATATACATATACATATATACCTATAGATATGTATATGTGTATTATATAGAGAGAGACAGAGACAGAGAGATGGGGGGAGAGAGAGAGAGAGAGAGAGAGAGAGAAAGGAAGAGAGAGAGAGAGAGAGAGAGAGAGAGAGAGAGAAATACATAAAAATATTGTTCAGACTCCTCAAAGCCAGAAACCAATGATCTACTATGAGGTTTTCATTTGCCAACAGCACTTCGATGGACTGTTGAAGTTGAAAATGAGGCTTCCCTGACCTGCAGTGCCCGAGGTATCCTCTAGGTTGGAACCAGGAGCTTTATCACACTCAACCTAGACAACTCCTCTGAGCCTCGGTTTCTCATTTGTGGTCCATCCTGGGGTTGCTGTCAAGACTAAAGAAGCTCTATATGTGAAGGGGTCTAGCTGGTGCCAAGCCCGTAGGAAGTAACCAATAAATGCTTGTTCCCCCTACCCCAGCCTGCTCTTGAACCGAGGCTGCCTGAGCTGCGTGGAATACAGCCTGGTGCCTGGCACAGAGATGGAGGTGGACAAATGGTTGGTGAATTGAATTGCCTCAGGGAGAGACAGGCCACCCAGAGAACCCAATCTGACAAACTAATCCTATTCTGGAGTCTTCTTCACATAGGGATGCTGAACTCTGATGACACTCTCATCTTCCCCAGTGGCTATAAATCTCTGCCAACAAGTTATCAGATAACAAATGCTCTCCTTGTGAAGCTTTAATATTCCTTTGAACAATAAAGGTAACCCTTTGGCCTCACTTATCACTTTTCATGGCAAAGTCAGGTTTCAGTGTGAGACAGTTTGGAGATCACAGAAACATCTGCTTGAGAGCAGATAATATGGAGAGAGTTCCATGCAATAGAAAATCCCAACTCCACTGATAAACTTCCTCAGAAACCCAAATCTGATTTGGATCCCAAAGGAGAAAAATGAAACCAGAAACCAGAGACACAAATACCTTATTTTGCTTTGTTTGTTTTCTTACATGTGTGAGAGCATTCTAAAAGAGAAATGCAAATATCCCCCTGTTAGGTTTCTTCTTTCATCAAGGTTAAAATTCTTACTAAATCTTTGTTCCCAGAGCAAATATTGTGAATTTTAAGGTTTGGAAATATTTTATTGATGTGCATAAAATTTCATCTTTATGAACAGAAGAAAAGGACTAGAATTTCCCGGTGCAGACACTGTCTGTCTTGTGCATGGCTCTATATCCAGCCCCTAACACAAGGCCCAGCCCTCAGCAGATGCTCATCCAGTATTTGCACAGCAAATGAACTAAGCTGTAACCTCAAGCATAATCAAAACAATCATAATCCATTTTGCAATCATTTTAGAGTCACAATGCCTTTTCCCTTTTGTCCATGGAAAACCTAAAATAGCTCAAGTCTGATACATCCAAGCTTTAGACAGACTCTGACCCAATGGAAATACTTGGACGCCTCAATTTCATATCAGGGTCCAAGTCACACTCTCGCCAGCCCCGTGTATAAGCTAAACTTGCTCCATTAATAAGGGCTATCTATTATCTCCTCATTTCTCATTTGAGGAATGTCACTCACTGGGTGAAGCAGTTGCCATCCATTTATTCTTTGTCAGTCACATGTAGGCTTCTCGCCAGCAGAAAGGACTCTATGAAATTACCAGGAAGAATTTGAAATCAGGGTCTACACATCTCCAGCTCTAGAGCAGTGAGCCAGAAAGAGCACAGGACTGGCCCCACATGGGGAAGGAGCTTCTGGGAGTGCAATCAATACTGAGTGATGTTGGGACAGTCAAGGAGATGGAAGAGAAAGTGGGTGGGCAGTGAGGGAGAGAAACAGGAGGCTCAGGCAGCCAGACACCACATTTTTTAAATACTACATGAAAAACAAACAAAATGAAACAGAAGGAGCGCTGTGAAGCTTGAAAAGTTATCTAAGCCATGCCTCCCTGTAAAAGCTCAGGAACACCGAATTCACATAGAAATGAGCAATAGAAAATTATCAGAGAAGAATATTACACAAAGTTGTAAGAGAAAAGAGAATAAGAAGCAGAATAATATCCCTACTGACACCAGAAAGACCACAAAACAGACCAAAACTGAAGCCTACTACTTCAAAATAAGCTCAAAGTCATTAAGAATATGATAAAGGACTCAAAAGAACAACACAAATTAGAATTTGGAAAACTAAAACAAAGAGGTGAGAGAATTTAAGGATTGGAAAGAGAAGAAAAAATCATTTTATAAATGAAGAAAAGCTAGAAGAAACACCATTGCAGACAACACAACAGAGAGTGTCTTCAGAGAAATAAAAGAAGAGAAGCAGATACATTTTAAAAACAAAAACAAAAATGAATAAAGAGATAAAGAAGATTTGAGAGGAAGTTCAAATATAGAAAATAGGCAAAGATCCAACATATGGAAAATAGGAGACCCTATTTTTAAAACCAGTGGAGGAGTAACAGAACAGAACAAATACTAAAAACTATAATTCAATAACACCTTCCTGGAAAAAAAATTGGAAATTACATATTGAAAGAGCACACAGTATACCTAAAATTACTGATCAAGAGCAACCAACACCAAGGCATATTATATTAAAACCACTGACTTTAAAGAACAAAGAAAAAGTCCTTTGGCAGTTTAGGCATAAAAGAGCATGTGATTTATAAGGTAAAGAAAATTGGATTATCATCAAGTTTTTAAAACAGTAACAATTATTGCCAGAAAATGGGAATTCCTTAGTTAAGTTATTTACGGAGAAAAAAATGTGAGTCAAATGTTTTATATCCAAGAAAACGAATTTTCAAGAATAGAGAATGTAAAGATAACACAAACTGTTGTTAACATGTAGGAATCAGGAACTATTGCTTCTGTGATTCCTTCCAAAAGGAAACTACAAGAGGAAGAGTTTCAGGTGACAAAAATAAGAGAGAGGCATCAATAAATGGACTGTGGTGAACCGTAAATACATACATACTTGTAGAATTAAAGCCAAATGAGTTTAAAAAGGAGGGATTGTAGTACATTCTGGGCATATGCTCCGGCAAAAGCAACGTAGTACAATAACAAAATAAAAATGGGGGGAAAAGAGGGAAATATATGCAAAAACATTTTAAACAGTTTTCAGGAACCGTAATTGGGGTAGTAGCCTTTGTTGTTTTATCCTGAGACCATTGTGAGTGTTAGGTGAGATAATGCAAATGAGTAATTATGGGATATTTTAAATAGTCTCTCTCTCTATATATATGCGTGTGTGTGTATCTGTGTGTGCGTATTCCTTGAGAATCAAGATGTTCAGTGTAAAAAATGGAAATACAAATATAGTAGAGGAGAGAATAAGTAAAAAAAAAATCTGTAGTACTGATTTGAATTAAAAACGTCAGTTTGAACTCATGAAGTATGTTTTTGCATATTATATATATCCTAGCACCGTGCATTGAAAAGTCCTACAAACAATATGTCACCGTCTAAAAACTAAATATAAATCATAGACCTAAATATAAGAGCTGAAACTATAAAACTTCTAGAAGAAAAAAGGAGTAAATATCTGGGACCTTAGAACAGGAAAAGATTTCTGGACAGGATATACAAAATATTATCAAAGCAAAAAAAAAATTGATCCATTGGACTCCACTAAATTAAAACCTTCTGCTTTTCAAATAGAGCTATTACATATTTATTTATTTTTATCATTGTGATTGTCTTTCTAAGCCCCACAAAGCCAAAATAAAATTGAGAGTTAAAAAAATAAAACAAGGCACCAACTGGGAGAAAATATTTGGAATACATGTACCTGATAAAGGACTTGTATCCAGAATATATAGAGGATGCCTAGAATTTAATAATAGGAAAACAAGCCCAATTGTAAAAATGGACAAACAACTCAGACACTTCACAAAAGAAGATATAGGAATGACCAATAGAAATGAGATACCAGTGCATACCCACTAGAACATCTACAATAAAAATTTGACATTAATAAGTGTTGGCAAGGATGTAGAGGCTCTATAACTCATAGATTGTTGGTGGGTGTGTAAAATGGAGCAATCACTTTGGAAACAGTTTGGTGATTTCTTATAAAATTAAACATGCACCTATCATATGACTCAGAAATTCTACTCCTAAGTATTTAACCAAGAGAAATGAAAACACAGATCCACACAAAGACTTAAACAATGGAATACAATTCAGCAATAAAACGGAAAGAACAACTGCTAAAGGAGCCAATTACAAAATAGTGCACTCGGTATGCTTCCATGCATAAGGAGTTGCAAAACTATTCTACACTGATTGGAATCAGATTAGAGTTTGCCTGGCTGGAGTGGGTGTTTGACCATAAAAGGGCAGAAGGGAACTTTCAGGGATGATGGAAATATTCTCTATATTGATTGGGGTAATGATCACACAGGTGTAAAATTTGTCAAAGTTCATTAAACTGTACATTTTTGCATCTGAAGTATAGTCCAATAAAATCATTAAAATAATAAAGTAGAGGGGATTGTGGGGAGATGGTGCAGTAGGAATCTCCAGGAATTAGTAGAAACTAAAATAACTATTGAACTCTCAAAAACTGTCTAAAATTATGTTCCTCGGGGAATGCTGTGCAGCATCCAGGGAAGAGGTGGACAAAAAAAGCTGGTAAATTGCAGTAAATATCAGTGAATTTTACCTATTTTTTTTCTCTTTTCTCTTTCCACTCCCCATTTGGGAGCAAAAATAGTTTGGAAAAGTCACAAATTGATGACTCTTGGTGTCAACAAAGATGACAAAACCTAGCAACCCCAGAGGGGTGGGAGAACTAGATTTCCAGAGCTATAACAAGTTAATACCCAGGATGTCCAGTTCTCCACAAAAAAATTACAGAACACACAAAGAAACAGGAAAGTATGGCCCATTCACAGGAAAAAAGAATTTGCTAGAAAATCATCCCTGAGGAAGCTCATCTGTTGCAACTATTAGTCTAAGACTTTAAACAACTCTCTTAAATATGTTCAATGAGCTAAAGGAATCCATATAAAAAGAATTAAAGGAAATTAGGAAAACATTGTCCAAACAAAATAAGGGGATAGAAATTATAAAAAAACAAACGAACAAACAGAAACTTTAGAGTTGCAAAGTACAGTAATTAAAATGAAAAAAAAAAAAAAACCTCACTAGACAGATTGAACAGCAGATTTGAACAAGCAGAAGAAAGGATCAGTGAACTTGAAGACAAGCAACTGGAAATTACACAGTGTGAGAAACAGATAGAAATAATAATGAAAAAATGAACAAAGCCTGGGGAACCTGGAGGACAACTTCAACATATTCACTGGAGTCCCAGAAAAACAAGAGAGAGATAGAAAGGGGCAGAAAAAGTATCTGAAGAAATAATGGCTTAAAACTTCTAAAATCTGAAGAAAGACATGAATATACACATCCAGGAATCTCAATGAACTCCAAGCAGGATAAACTCTAAGGGATACACACTAAGACCCACTAAAGTAAAATTGTCAAAATCCAAAGACAAAGAGAGGATTTTCAAAGCTGCAAGAAAGAAGCCATTTTTACTTTTGGTTTGTAAATGCTTTTTCCCTCCTGTATGACAGAACAAGCAAAGGTGTAAAATAACATTTAATATCTATATTAATGGACATACAATGTATAAAGATGTAATCTGAGAAAATAACGATAAAAGTGGGGAAGGGACAGGGAGATATAGGAGTAGAGAGTTTGTAAACTGAAACTAGGGGACAAAGAAAAATAGGAGTAGAGAGTTTGTAAATTGAAACCGGGTTGGTACTAGTCCGACTAGGTTGTTAATAGTTTAAGTTGCTAATTGTAATTAGAAATAAGAAAATAACTAAAAAAATGTAGAGAAAAGTAAAGAAAAAGGGAATCAAAATGGTACACTCAAGAAAGCAACTAAATACAAAGAAAAAGAGGTAATAATGGAGTAATTGAGGGAAAAAACTATGCAAGACACACAGAAAACAAAGAGCTATATGGTAGAAGGAAATCCTGCCTTTTAAAGTGAAAAGACAAGTTATAGAATGGAAGAAAATATTTGGAAACCACACATCTGATAAGGGTTAAATATCCAGAATATATAAGGAACCACTACAACTCAGCAACAGAAAGACAAACAGCCCAATTTTAAAATGGGCCAAAGATTTGAGTAGACATTTCTCCAAAGAAAATATTCCTACGGCCAATAACTATATGAAAAGATGCTCAACATCCTGAGCCATTAGAGAAATGCAAGTTAAAACTACAATGAGATACCACCTCACACCCAATGACTATTATTTAAAAATCTGAAGATTATAAGTGTCGGTGAAGATGCAGAGAAACAGGAACCCTCATATACTGTTGGTAAGAATATGCAGTGGTGCAGCCACTGTGGAAAACAGTTGGGCAGTTCCTCAGAAAGTTAAACATAGAATTACTGTGTGACTGGACAATGCCACTCGCAGGTCCCTAGTGAGAAGCAAGGAGACTGGAGGACCCAGGACATGGTTCCGGCCGGTGTGAGCAAGGGCTTAGGGTCAGACAAGGGCAAAGGCTGTTGGTGACCCACCCCACCCACAGACCACCCCAGGAAGGCAGCCCCAGCCCCCACAGGCCACCTCTACCTCTCTTCTCTGCGTCACCTTCTCCAGCAACCGGAGCTCGCCAGAATGGTCAACAGTTAATACCCAGGGGTAACCCTCAACAAATGAAGGATGGGGTGACAAAAAAGCACCCCAGCTTCTTGCCCCTCAGTGGGGCAATCCTGAAGCATGTTCCAAACAGCCTTAGAGGGTCCCCAGTGGGATTGAGCCCCAGTCACCCACAAGAAGCCACTCACTGCTCTCCCTTTTGTGGCTTTCCTTCCTCCTCCGTCTGATGTCCCCATTCTCTCCTGCACTTCCTGGGACAGACTTCCAAATAAGACACCTGCCCCACCCTCTGGGTCTGCTTCTCGGGGAACCCAAACTAAGATAGCAAGGGAGTGAACGACAAAGCAAAGGCACGAGAGCGATGAGGCTGCCTTGGATTGCTTAGGGATAAAGCAAGCAGCCCCCAGTCCCAGAAGTGCCAATGTCTCCACGATCACATGCCATGATGGGGCCACCCTTCAAATCATCAACTAGGAAAAATGAAGTTGACCACAGCTCCCATCTTGTTGCTAACCTTGAATCTTCCATTAAAAATAGGCCAGTTAACATCCCCGATTAAACTAGAGGAAGAGTAGCAACAGACAAGATAGAATTTAACAAAGGATTATGAATACTGAATCTCTATATAATTTTCTTCTTCTTAGTAGCTAGTGTATTAGAATACCTAGAAGGAAAGAAATGAAATGGTGGAACTGTAACCCATAAGATCTTGGAAGTTTGTTCTACAGCTACTTGTTAAATTGCAATTCGAAAGTTATCACCTTTTTGTATATATGCTATATTTCATAATAAGGAAATAACTGAAACTATGGTACTGTAACATAAAATTTTGGAGAAATTTCCTATATAACTACTCATTAAACCATACTTTGAAGGCTATTACCTTTTTATATATATGTTACATTTCACAATAAGGAAATAACTGAAACTATGGCACTGTAACTCAAAACATTTCTGGAAATTTCCTATATGACTACTTGTTAAATCATACACTGAAAGATATTACTTTTTTGTGTATATGTTATAGTTCACAATAAGGAAATAACTGAAACTGTGGAACTATAACCCATAACATTCTTTGAAATTGGCTACTTGTTAAATTGCACTTGGAAAGTTATCACCTCTTTGTAAATATGTTATATTCTACAATTTAAAAAATATGATTAAAAACAAACAAATAAAAAATAGGCTGGTTACTCGTTTGGTTTGGGGACCAGCCAGGTGGGGAAAGGACCGCCCCGGGCTGACCTGTGGACAGGAGGGGCCCCCAGGACTGGCCCTTGCTCCCCACACCCATTTCTTCCCTGCCTCAAGCTTCAAGGGCACCTCTGCCATCTGTCAGCTCCAAGCTGAGCGTGAACTTAACCCCCAGGGGGATTGTTCCACTGAAATCCCCTTGCAGGGTATTTATCCCACCAGCCTCTCTCCTATCTGGGACCCCAAAGGAGTTGGGAGTCACAGAGACCCAGTCATCCGATCTTCTCAGGAGCATGGTGGATTCCCAGAGTGTTCACGACACCAAGAGCTTTTTATTTGTGTTTTAATGTCTTTAAACTCCAGTGCATTTCCCCGGAGCCCTGGTGGGGCCTGAGGTCTTTCCAGCCCACCTGCCGCCTGCCTGACACAGAGCTCTGCCTGTGTCCCTGCGGCGAGGGGACATGGCCACCTCCTGCCACCTCATCCATCGACAGGCCAAACACGAGGTGAGGATCAAAACAGGCCAGGCCCAGGCGCCGCCAAGCCAAACACAGAGGACACCAGGTTCCCCTGGAAATCGGTGTTCCCCACCGCATCTGGAAGGCCGGCTCCAGTGAAGCGGCTCCGGAAGGCCTGAGGGACCCCCGCGCGCCTTCATCTTTATGGGGATGCCAATAAAAATCTTAGAACATCCAGCTTGCAGGTCCCTCGGCGCTGCCCCGGAGCTGTAAAATGGGATATGAGCGACTGGGGAGCCGGGAGGGAAGAGGCCTGCTCTGGAGAAAGCCCACCAGCCAGCCAGCCTGCAGGCCGGGGAGTAAAGCAGCCGCCATCAGGGAAAGGGCTGGCCAAGGTCCTGCTGGACGGGGAGGGGCCCAGGGCCTCTGCTCCAAAACCAGGCGCAGAGCTGTAAAATCCATGGGAACTTCAGGAAAGAGTAACAAGCGCCCAGCAACTACAGGTTCTTAAAGAAACTTGGGAACAGCCAGGCCTCAGGAAAACCGCAGACCCTGTGGCAGTAGACTCAGCTCCAAGGGCACTGGAGTGAACTGTGTTCACTGACAGAGGGGGATAAAGCATCTGTGTGTTTGCATGCGTGTGTACATGGATGTGTGCATCTGAGTCCATGTGTGCTGGGCATATACCAGTTGTATTTGTGTACATGAATGTGTGTGTTTGTGTGGGGGCACATGCAATGCACAATGCATGTATTTGTGGGTGAACAGAATTGCCAAGTTTAACGAATAGAATACAGGATGCTCAGTTAAATTTGAATGTCAGACAAAGCACGAATAAGGTTTTAGTATAAGTATGTTCCAAATATTGCATGGGACATACTTATACTAAAAATTATTCATTGTGTATCTGAAATTTAAATTTAACCAAGTATCCTGTATTTTATTTGTGCATGAATGCCCAAATTCGGTGTGGCACTTGACATTTTGAGATTATAAAAAGAGGGTCTTCAGTAAGGAGGAAAAAAAAAAAAATATATATATATATATATATATATATATATATGTTAGAATGATAGCCCTCTAAAGTTCATTTAGCAGTTTGTTAGGTTGGACACTCTTAATGAGGGGAAAGCTGTTTGTCTTGTACAGTGCGGTTGTAACTTAGATGCATTTAACCAGCAAATTCATCTCTCGGGGCTTGCAGAGAGAAGTAACAAACAAAAACGGCGGGGCTGGTGGGGACCTCTCCTGATATTCCCCAGTGAACGGAAACCTGAATTGGAGGCTCCCCACCCTCCCCGCCCCAGATGCCCTCCCAGTGGGAGCCTGGTCCAGCCCCAGGTTCTCTAGGGTTTAAAGACACACAATTTTTCTACCTCGTGACTCTGACATCTTAGCCAGCACCTTTGTCTGTGGCTTTCCACAGACACAGCAATCTGTGCAGAGGGCAGTGGAAATACTCATAGACGTGCACCTTCTTCCGGCTCCAGGGAAATTGAACATCTAACACAAAGACTTTTTTTCTCCTTGGGAAATGGTCTTAGGTTCAAACATCCTAAACGCTGTGAGTACCCCGAAGATAACGCAGTTGCATGCAGCAAGTATCTCGGAAATCTTCCTTAACCCGCGGCTGGACGTGGGATGGGGGAAGGGGAGGCCTGGACCTGCTGGGTGGCGAGAAGTGGGTGTGTCCACCCCGAATGGGCCCTAGAGATACCCCCGTTAAGGAGCCTCAACTGGCAGTCTGCTGGCCGATTCTGGCTGGCCTGCAGCTCCCCATATTTTTAAAAGCTTGTGTTCGGATGGTTGTAGGCAGGGCATGCCCCCTCCAGCTTCACCCTGTGCCCCCACCCTCATGATCTTATTAGGATCAGCTGTTAACTCAGTTATGCTACCTGCTAGCTCCTGGAGGGAAGGGGCCCACGGCTGGGGATGGAACCTGGGTCTCCCGACTCCCAGCCAGGGCTGGACTCTGTTTCCCTTTCCAGCCCGCAGGCCCCAGCTATGGAAGAGTGAAGCCCACGCTTTCAGGGGTGCAGGGCTGGGATGTGATTCCCCAGCCATGCCACCTTGGGAAGCCTTCCCAGCAGCAGGTGAAGTTACCACCTTAGCCCTGATCAGGCAGAAACCAACTCTATTTACAGGTCTCTACCTTTTTCCTTCATTTAAATTCACTGCTTGGAATCTCAAGTATCTGCAAAAAAGACAAGAACTGCTTTGTTCCCATGGGGATGTTTTTTGGTACATAGGGGAATCATGCAAGCCAATTGTTAAATTTTCAGGAACTTAGTGATTATGCAAAACAATAAAAATTAAATTATACAAGCTTATGATTAAATAAATTATATTACAAACATAGACAATAAATACTAAAAACTCATCACGTCTGTGTTATCAGGGTTCTCCAGGGAAACAAAACCAACAGGAGATATATACAAATACATTATCTGAATATTATGATATTTATTATAGAAATTGACTCACATGACTATGGGGATGGGCAAGTTTGAATTCCATAGAGCAGGCTGTAAGCTGGGAATTCTGATGAAGATTTCAATGAATTCCCCAGGAGAAGCTGGCTGGCTGAAGTAAAGAGAGAAATTCTTCTTCCTCACTGCTGAAATCCTCAGCTCTCCCTTTAAGGTTACAGCTGATTGGCTGAGACGTCTCTCATTGCTGAAGGCAATCCCCTTTGTTGATTGTAGATGCAATCAGCCATAGATGCAATCAACTGACTGATTATTTAAATCCCCAAAATATCCTCATGGTAACAATCAGGCCAGTGCTTGCGTGACCAAACAGCTGGGTACCTTGACCTAGCGAAATTGACACATGAACTTAACCATCACAACTTCCTAATTATTTTGTTATATTTTACTATTCCCCATCTCTTAAGGTTATTTAACCTATTGTATCTCTATGGTGGTAATATTATATGATGGGGTGCTCTGTCCATCTCTTCCCAGCTCCACATTCAATGTCACTGACAGTAATAGCTTGAAATCTGTCACTGGGGGAGCATTTGCACCATAGAAATCAGCAAATGAGGATTTGATTTATTGTTTTGTTTTTTGTTTAGACTTTAGAAAGTCATGGAGAAAAAGTTAATATGAAGATTTAAAGGATAATTTGCATTAAAAAAAAGGTCAGAATCATGACTCTCAAAAAATGGATTCAAGTCAAATATTTTATTTAACTCATCAATTAATGAGGAACCAGTAAGACGTTGCAACTGGTTCAAATGAGGATTTGCCTTACAGAGATTTTTTCTGTTTTCTACCTGACAAAATTCATTTGCTTAGCTCTGAAGAGGAATCATTTGCATAGCCATGAACAGAAAAAATTTGCATTTCTATCAATTTTCAAAATACAGATTTAACTTCTATCTCTGCTGCTCTGTAAAATAGCCTAGTCAAAGGCAAACAAAGACACAGATAATTCCTGGAGGGTCTAGAGTTCCATAAAAAGAATATCCAGTAATCCTCTTTTGCCCATTTCAAAATCGTCCACAATTTTTCCTGACAAGATTAAATTTAAAAGTGTGTTGCCTCTGTAGCTGTTACATTGTGAACAGCACAAAAAGTGAGAAAATATTCTTCCAAGATTTGAAAACTGTTATCCAATTCAGTAAAGAAGTTGCTTACATCATTGAGAAATAAGTGAAGTTCTGACACACATCTCAGTTGTTTCATTTTTGCCTTACTCCCTAAAGTAAATGAAAATACCAACCAACATTCATGTCAGAGCTCCTCAGTGAAATGAACAACTTCTTTGCTGCATCGGATAACAAACATTTAGTCAGAGTCTGATTTTGTCCAATCATGGTTGAACGGCGATTATAGGTTGGCTGCAGATACGGAGTTCAGCAAAAATTAACAAAAGCAATCTATGAGAATCAATTAGCTATATGGAATGTACAATAAAGAGCATTACATTTTTTATTACTGGCAAATTGTGTGCTAAAATCCCTTACGCCAGAAAAATTTATTACAAACTATGTATGTATACATAGTTTTTCCTGGAGATCCAGGTGATAAAAATTTGCCAGCACACCACTGACTGACAGCCCTCGTGCCACCATCTAGACCATGGGGTTTTGATTTTTTTTTTTAATCTATAGGAGTAAGAACTTTTTATATCAGGAACCAGCATATACACACACATACACCCCTAAAAAAATCATGAAACAGTTATTTCCTTTTTTCTCTGGCTGTATTTCTGATCTATTCTGTTCTTTTCTATTCAATTCCATTCCTTGAAATATCTCCTATTATGTCATAGCACCTGGGAGTGTGAGTGAATGAATGAATGAGCACGTGAAGGAATGAAAATGACAGTGGAAAGATAGTCTTCAGTCGAGTAATCACTTATTCAGCCTTGTAGAAACTCACAGGAAGCATCCAGAATTATCATGCCCATTTTACAAGACCCCAAGAGCTGAGTGACTTGCGGGGAGAAATTCAGGCAGCCTCACTCTTTGGCAATCTTGACACTGGAAGAAGAAAGGGGGAGAAAATGGCAATGATGATTATTATGCAGCAGAAACCAACAAATTTTTCCCACACTGACGGAAACAGGATGCAAAGCTGAGTGCTGATTTGTAGCTGTTGGAAATCAACATGCATCACTTGTAATGGAATTTAGGAAATTCGTGGGGCCAAAAACCAAACAAACAAACAAAAGAAACCAAGCACACCCACACATTTGGTTTCTTGAGCGATGGTAACAACCAAATCGGATACTAATCCAAAACACATCTGTTATTTTAGCTTTTAATCACAGTTGACAACTTTCTAGCCTGTTTGTTATATAAGCTGACCCGGCTCCAATTTTGGTATGGATTGTGTTAGTCATGGCCACCTGTGTTTTATTAATAACAAAATGCTATTATATGTTGAGGGTTGATCATTGTCAGATTCGTTATATATAATCTTTTGTAAGTTTCACAATAACCCCATGAGGTAGTTACTGTTTATGGTGGCTTGGAGCTGTAAACCCCAGAAAAAACATGTTCTTGGATGTAATCCATTCCTGTGGGTGTGAACTCATTGTAAATAGGACCTTTTGATGAGGCTCCTTCAGTTGAGGTGTGGCCCCAACTCAACCAGGAGAGGTCTTATTCCTATGACTGGAGTCCTTTGTAAGTGGAAATTAAATTCAGACAGAGAGAAGAAGACAAGTCAACGGAACCCAGAGAAGCCAGGAGAGGCCGCCATGTGCATTGCCATGTGATAGAAAAGCCAAGGACCAAGGATCACCAGCAGCCAGCCCCAGAACGCCACAGTCTTCAGGAGGCAGCATGGCCTTGCTGAAACCTCAATTTTGGACTTCTCCTAGCCTCAAAACCATGAGCCAATAAATTCCTGTTGTTTAAGCTAATCCATTGCAGAGAATTTGGTTTAGTATTTGGGAAACTGAAACACTGTTATTTCCCCCATTTTACAGAGGAGGAAACTGGATTGGAAGAAGTCCTTCAGCCAGCCAGCGGCCAAGCTCGGATTCAAATCCAGTGCTCCAAAGCCAGTCTTCCTGCCACACGCATGCATGCCTGGAGCTCCACGTGGGCTGAACTATCAAAGTCTGTAGGAAAGAGTCTGCAGTCTATTTGTTCCATCCCATTGTGTTTGTTCCACCTGCAGCCTCTGGCTGGTGACCCCTGGCCTTGACCCTCTGCTCTGTTTGTGCTCAGTCAGATTACAGATGGGCAGGGCCAAGGGCAGCCTGCCTTCCTGGGTAGTGTCATGGAAAAAGCACAGGCTTTGAGGGCAAACAGACCTGGGTTCAAATTCTGACTTTACCGTTTACTGGTTACGCGGCCTTTGACCTAGACTCTCTCTCCCCGAAACTCAGACTCCTCATTATAAATGTGAGTAAGTATGAGGATTATGGGGTGGGGGTGGAGTGGGGGCACACAGTGAGGGCTGGACAATGACAATTCCTTTCCTTGCCCCAGGCCCCATGGAAGGCCCTGGCCCTGGTGCAGCCTGAGCCCTGAAAAGCTGGGTCACCCAGAGAGAGGGGGCTGCACAGACTTACCCAATAGCAACAGCACAACACAGGCATCACATGTGCTTTCACCTGCCCATGCCATGTGAGTTTACCCCCACCTAATTCTCCAGGCAGGGAAGAGGTGGTTATTCCCTTTTTATATGAGGAAACTGAGGCTCGAGCTGCAGGACCAAGCACAGCCCCTCCGCCTCTCCCTGCTTCCCAAACCCAGCATTCCTGGACCCCCTTCATGAACTTCCATGCACCTCCCACCCATGCTGCCGTGACTTAAATTCATCTTCAAAGGAAACTTTATTTCACTACCAAAAATGGGGAGCCAGCAGTGGCTGCCACGAAAATGCTGTAGCTATAACAAAGAATCAAGTGAAAGTAAATCAAGTTATTAAATCCCAGCTAGAAATGCGATTGCCCATCCCCGGTTTTGACACTGGGGCCTGTCCTCTACTGGTTAAAAAGGGACAGAGATGAAAGTCAAAGCAGCGTTAAAGAAAGAAGTACCAACCTGAGACTCTCTCCTTGATTTAACCAGAGGTTTGAAAGCACGTTGAAAGGGAAGAAACATTTCATTTTTGTGTTCTGGTGCTATTTAACGCCGCAGTCCCTGCGCCGTCAAAATCACCCCTGGGCTTCTAAAATCACCCCCTTCTTTGGGAAACACTGATAGACATGCTGTTACTTGGGTCTCTGAGGAGCCGTGTGGCTTGCCCAGTGTCACACAGCAAGAAAGCAGAGAAGTGGTGGCTTTTGACCCCTCGGCCAAGCTATTCAGCTACAACACCCAGTCCAGAAACCCACAGGGAGGGTGCAAAGGGCTTCCCTTGCTGAGAATGACTGAGCTAAACTGACAGAAACTTTTCTGTACTAGACTGTTCCAGAAATGGGGTAATTAAAAGCACTGGTGGTTTAGCAGTGGCCGTCTCCCAGAATGGAGATGCCCCACGCCCCCCATGTAATGTATCAAATCATGCCCCCAAAAAGATATTTGCAAGTCCTAACTCCTGCCTGGTGAATGTGACCCTATTTCCCCAGGGAAGGACTGGACACAGAAGACAGATTGGAAAGGTTAGATGATGGTTCCAGCGGGCGGCAGGAGAGTGGCCACATGAGATCCTCTCTTGCCAGGACTTTGAACTCAGCTGGCTCAGCGGCAACTCGACTTGAGGCTTTGAGCCCCTCATGACTGGAATTCAGCCTGCACCAAGAAAAGAGCCAAGAGGCGACACGTCTTGGATACGCTCTTGACCCAGGCATGTGCCGAGACCTGTGTGGCTGGCTGAGCCCTTGCAATGACCCCATGTGGCTGACAACGATTATGTGCCTTGAGCTAGTCACAAAGCTAGGAGAGGGGCAAAGCAGGGTTAACCCACACAGCCTGTCTGGGCCCTCTGCCCTGGGCCAGGGTAGCTTTGCTCTTCATTTAGGTGCAGATGGGGTTGGCGGAGAGTTGGCAAGAGAGGCTAGCGGTGCAGATGGTCAGGTGTAAGGGACGGGCCCCCGTGGGAGACGCTGCACGCCTGGAAGGAGGTCATTCGAGGCCATTGGATCCCTCGTCTTCTATCCCCCTCTCCTTCCAGACTTAGCAACCCACAGCCTCACTGCAGACAGAAGTGGGTGCCTCTTGGTTAGCCTCTTTGTGCACCGCAACACCTGTGAAAATCAGCAAACACACACAGGTTGCCCCGGCGAGGAAAGCCCTTGGGTTGGGAAGTCCAGCTCCCTAGAGTGACAACCACATTTGCTCGTTTCATCAAACAGCAGAGAGGCCCCAAGGCTGCTTTCACTGGCCACCCCAACACTGAAGGGAGCAGATGAGGACACCTGTTACTGTCCTCACCTTCGACGGAGATGCCCGGGGACTGGAGGGTCCCGCATTGTGCTTAGAAATCTGCCTGGTGGACATTTGCTCCACTGCAGTTTCTCTGCCCGCCGCCTGCCCAGCCTCGCGTCTGCTCCGTGGCCCACTCATGACATATTGGCAGAAAGGAGAACGAACCAAGGGGAAAGGTGAATATAACCCTGGTAAGGTTGAATCACGTCTCCCACAAAGACGTGGTCAATTCCTAATCCCTGGTGCTGTGACTGGGAACGTATTTGTCAAGAGGATCTGTGAAGATGTTATTGGTTAAGGTGAGACCACACTGAAGCAGGGGGGTCCTAATCGTCCTAATCCAACACGTCTGGGGTCCTTATAAACTGAGGAAGTTTGGACACAGTCAGGAGAAGACAGCCAGCCACAGGACGGAGGGAGAGACTGAGTTACGGACTTCCCATGGGCCACCGCTGGAATGTTATAGACTTCAGAGGAAGCACCTCCTGCCAACAGCTCAATCTTGGCCTTCTAGCTCCAACACCGTGGGACGGTAGCCTCCTGTAGCCGTCTGCGGGGTTGGTTACCGCAGCCCTGGCAGGCCAAGACGCGCCCTCGTTGTGACAGGGCTGGTCCGTTGGCAAGCGCCTTCACGCCCCAGCCTCGCCGGGAGGGACGGACAGACAGATGTGTTGTCCTTTCCTCTGCATAGAGACCCTTTTACTCAGCCTGGAGCCTGGATGTTGGGAGGCCTGCTTCAGAGAACAACTCGGCTAAATCGTGCAGGTTTCTCTCTCTGTTTCCCCAGCCCCGGAGGAAGGATGGTAGAGTTATGTTAGAGAAACCGAGGAAATCATGGCAGGATGGGGTTGGGAGAGCCCCTTGCAGCTGGCACAAAGAGACTCCCCTGGGAGAGGGGCCAGCCTCCCAGGCCACCTTTGTGAGCGGCCCCTTAGCCAGAAGGACCTGTGGAGCCGGCTGTGGGAGGTGCTGGCCAGGCTGGGCAGCTCCTGCATTGGTGCCAGGACGGCCAGTGCTCCAACCCTGCAGACTGTCCAACAGGGACTGGGGTCGCCTCCGCAGAGCGGGGCTCAAAAGCTCGCTGCTCTTGGGAATACTCCTGCCCCAGGAACTCCCCACCGGGGTGGACCCCAGCCCTGCCATGGGCTCAGGAGCTGGCTGTTTGCATCCTCAGGGATGACAGCCGTCACTGATACAGCTGCCGTTCACTGGGCACCTACTATATACCAGGAGATTGAACCAAGCCAGCTCACCAAAACCGCACAGCAACCCTCCACCGTATGTGTAAGGGTGCCCATTTCACAGGTGTGAAAGCTGAGGCTCAGAGAAGTTAAGCCTCTTGCTTAAGGCCACACAGTCACTAAGCATCAGAGCTGGGATTCAATTCCAAAGTCCAGGCTCCTTCCATTCTGCCGCACAGCCTCCATCCCTGTCATTCCAGCGGGGCTGCCTCTCCCCTGGTAGCCGGGTTTCTGGGGCTGGTTAGCACAGCTAACACACCATCAACAGCACCCCCAAACTGGGTCGCCCAACTTCTGCAGCCTGGTGGGAAGAGACCTAGTTCGACATCATAGCATGACCTTGGGCAAATCGTTCCCCGTCTCTGGCTGTGCCTAAAATCCCTCATCTCCCAGGCTGTCGGGAGGCCAGGGTAGATGATGTCCAGTAGCTCTGAGCAGCCTAGCCTAGGGACATCTGGAAGGCTTCCTGGAGGTGGTGATGCCTCTACTTGGACCTCAAGACCCAGTAAGTTCTGGCCCAGAGAAGGTCCCGGATCAATGATTGCAGAATTTGATGGTTTCTTTTGTAACTGTTTCTTATCTGAAGATGAGATTCCTGTGAGTGGGGGTCACACCCCCCACCCCAAGTGCCCAGCAGAGGGCTGGGTACACAGATTTTTGCTTTCTCCTCAGCTGCTCTGATATGCAAAGAATCTAAGATCATCTCATGACTCTACTGGGGGTGGGATGGGGGAGGTGGGGATAGGGGCTGAGGAGGCTGCTCCCCATCCTCCAATACACAGGGCAGCCCCCACCACAAACAGCCATCCAGCCCACAGTGCCAAAGAGAGAGGTCCTGCTCCAGCCACCACCCCCAACCCCACCCCACCCCCGCTTCCTACCACCCTCCAGGTGGGGGAACCAAACCCCGGCGACATGGAGGCCCGCACTTGGCGTGGTTCTGAGGGTCCCTGCAGGAGTCCTGGGGTGACCTAACAACAGCAACGACAAAGCCAGTAGCTGCTGAGATGAGCCCATAGGCCTGGCCCGGTGTTTGTACCGGGCACACATCATCTCATTTAATCCTTCACGGAGCTTGTGAAGGAGGTACTGTTGTAAACCGAGGCACGGAGAGGTTAGATGGCCTGCCCAGGACACAGAGCCAGGACCTGAGCCCGGGACCGTCCCACATTCTTTCCATTACACGGCCCCACCTCCTGCCAAGTTCCTATCGAGAACACTGGTAACCTTGTTTTGCAAAACAAGCAATTATCCTTCTGTGATCTCGAATACCTTCATTCTCACAGTTATAATCATTGTGCTCTGTTGATTTGGGGCTTTGCGGTCCTTCTCAGGATCACCACCCCAGTGGCCTTGGGACAAGCCCTCTGGCCTCTCAGCCTCAGTTTCCCCACCTGAACAAAGGGATTTCAAAGCCTCGCCCAGGGTGGCTGGGCCCGTGGCCTGAGACCCTGGTCCACGGCCCACCCACCCCGTGACCCCCAACCCCCACAGATGCTCACACCTTGCTGGGCCCTTCCCCCTGGGCCAAGGTAGCCCAGTTCTGTGCCTGCCCCACCCCTCCTTGCCTTTGCAACAGCATCTCCTGTTGGGGGGGGCCAGGCAAGATATTTCCAGGGCCAGGGTTAGGAAGGCTTTGCATAGTTGTGTGGGCAGCCAGGCCATGTCCCCCACGTAAGCCCCTGAACAAAGAGGCCTCACAGTGCTCCCCTCCTGAGCTGGTCACATTGTGCAATGTCCCCGGCCGGAGCGGTGCAGCCGCTGTCAGAGGGCCCCGCGGCCCACGAGGGCGCCATCAAGGCTGTGTAGGGGGACAGGAAGGGCACGGGAGGGCACAGGGCACACGGCCTTGGTGAAACCGTGCATTTGTCCCTGGGGACTGACAAAACGAAAGCCTTCCTGGGCGCTGCTCTGGCCCTGGTCAAGGAATCTCTCTGGGCTGGCCGTTCTCAGACCTCCTGGGGCGACCCAGCTGGGCTCAGGGGCGGAATGAACCCCCAGCTGGAGCCAAATGCTCGTTTTTCACTGAACTGGAACAAGACTTGCAGGTTTTTCCAAAATCGTTCATTTGGAACGGGTGTGCGTTTGTTTATCCATCTAATAAACGCTGACCACTGCCACGTGGGCCAGGCACAGATCAGAGGGCTGGAGCTATGGGGGGAGTAAGACATGAGGTCTGACCTCAAGGGGTCACAGACATGAAACAAATATGAAAGAATATTCGAGAAATATTGGCCATCTCCACAACCTTAGCACAGAGCACCGGCCCAGGAAGGCCTGTGCACAAAGGGGCTCCCGAAATCTTTGTTCGGTAGATGAAGGGGGGAGGGACAGGGACGGAGGGGGTACCCTAATAGAAGTGTGATGAGGCGCTGTAGGGACAGCCAGGTGAGGATGCTAATCCTCTCGGCAATCTGAGTTGCTGGTAAACTTCGATTTCACCAACTCAAGTTGCCTGTTTCTGAACGGAAGGAAACGATGTCATACAAGAATGATGAAAGGTGTAATTGAGTTTTCAAAGGCCCAGAAGGCGTCCTAAGTACAATTTCCTGGTTGTTCATTAATATATCCATTTATTACGTTATATTTCCATTCAGCCAACGTTTATTGAGCACCTGCCCCAAGCCAGAATCGCTAGCATCTAACCACACAGCTCTTCCAGCTCCCATAGCAACACAAAAGTGTCTTCTAGGGAAGTCCATTCAGTCCGGGGGGAGGGGGCGACCTGGGTTCAAATCTCTGTTTTCCACTTACTAGCAAGTGACTTACACGAGAAATTTAATTTCTCTGACTTTACGTCCCTGCTTATAATGATACCTGCCTTACAGAGTTGTGGGGACAGTTATACGTATTACGGCTTCATACATTGGGGCTGTCACTGTCCCAACCCTTTATATGTGTCCTGGTCTTCACAGTTCACAAAGCCCCTTTGCTTTCAACGTTTCATTTGATTTTCACAATAACCCTGAGAGTTTAGCAGGACAGGTCTGTTTAGTAGTCACTTAACAGAAAAGGACACTGAGGCTCAGAGAGGTGAAGCAACTTACCAAGGGCACACAGCAACTCAGGGTCAGCACTGCTGTGAAATCCCAGAGCTCGGAACTAAAAGTGTGAGGATTGGCCTGATGCTGTTGTCAGAGCTTCATAATGCAGTCAGGAGACTCTGGGGTCTGGTGTTTCCAAAATAATCAGTCCCATTCCAGAAGTGGGAGAGGCTTAGCATCAAAAACCAAGTACCCACCACCTATTTTGGGTGTGTTTGTGGCCCAAGGGATGTTCTCGGAGAAATGCCTGATGAGGCAGGTACTGTTTCCCAAGAATAGCCATAACAGTATCTTCTAGCCCAGGTGCTCTGCTGCTAGTGTGACTTTCTGCCAGCCCATCAGGAGGTCGAGTCTAATTCTCCTCCCTGTGAATCTGTGTTGGATGTTGTGGCTTGTTTTGACCACCACAATGTAGCATTTGTGATATTCTGGGACTTCTAGGGCCAGGTCAAAGGAGCCTTGCAGCCTCCATGTGGGTCTCTTGGATGGATCCAGAATAACCTCCAAGGACCAGCCACCACGCTGTAAGAAGTCCCCTCGTGGGGAAGCCAGGCACAGCGCACCCACCGACAGGCCTAGCTGTGCTCTGTTGAGCATCAGCTGTGAGCCCTCATGGACACCCTGTGTGGTCAAGCCTTCAGATATTTCCGACACCAGCCAAATTCAAACTGCAAACAGCAAGAGAGTCCCCAAGCAAGAACCACTCAGCTGAGCCTGACAAATCACTATGAGAACTATGAGAGATATGACTCACTAGTAATTTAAGCCACCAGGCTGTGGGGAGGTTTGTAATACAGCCATGGCTTGCGGCGCTCTTTGGTTAAATAGAACAGAGGGTAAGAGATTATAGTCATACCTTGTTTTATTGCACTTCACTTTATTGCATTTTGCAGATACTGAGTTTTTTACAAATTGAAGGTTTGTGGCAACCCTGCATCAAGCAAGTCAATCAGCTCCATTTTTCCAGCAGCACATACTTCCTGTCTCTGTGTCACATTTTGGTAATTCTCACAGTATTTCAAACTTTTTCATTGTTATTATATCTGTCATGATGATCTGTGATGTTATTATTGCAATTGTTTTGGGCACCATGAACCATACCCATATAACATGGCGAACTTCATAAAAAATGTTGTGTGGTTCTCACCGCCCTGTCTGGCCATCTCTCTCCCTCTTCTCAGGCCTTCCTATTCCCTGAGATGCAACAATATTGAAATTAGGCCAATTAATAACCCCACCATGGCCTCTAAGTGTTCAAGTGAAAGGAAGAGCCTCACGCTCTGTTCTTTCACTTGAAATTGAAGTTAGAAATGATTAAGCTTAGAGGAAGGCCTGTCAAAAGCTGACACAGGCCAAAAGCTGAGCCTCTGGTGCCAAACAGTCAGCAAGTTACGAATGCAAAGGGAACATTCTTGAAAGAAAGTAAAGGTGCTCCTCCAGTGACACATGGATGGTAAGAAAGAGAAACAGCCTTATTGCTGAGATGGAGACAGTTTTAGTGGTCTGGATGGAAGATCAAACCAGCCACAACATTCCCTTCAGCCTTATCCAGAGCAAGGCCCTAACTCCCTTCGATTCTACAAAGGTTGAGAGAGGCGAGGAAGCTGCAGAAGAAAAGTCTGAAACTACCAGAGGTTGGTTCATGAGGTTTAAGGAAAGAAACTCTCTCCATAACATGGAAGTGCAAGGTGAAGCAGCAAGTGCTGATGTAGAAGCTGCAGCAAGTTACCCAGAGATCTGGCTAAGATAATTGACAAAGTGGCTTCACTAAACAACAGAATTTTCAATGCAGATGAAACAGCCTTCTGTTGGAAGAAGATGCCATCTAGGACTTTCATAGTCAGAGAGGAGAAGTCAATGCCTGGCTTCGAAACTTCAAAGGACAGACTGACTCTCTTGTTAGGGGCTAACACATCTGGTGACTTGAAGTTGAAGCCAATGTTCACTTACCATTCCAAAAATCCTAGGCCCTGAAGAATTATGCTAAATCTACTCTGCCTGTGCTCTATAAATGGAACAACAAAGCCTGGATGATAGCCCACCTGTTTATTGAATGTTTAAACCCATGTTGAGAACTACTACTCAAAAAAAAAGATTCTTTTCAAAATATTACTGCTCACTGACAATGCACATGGCCACCCAAGAGCTCTGACGGAGACGTACAAGATGAATGTTGTTTTCCTGCCTGTTAACACATCCGTTCTGTAGCCCATGGATCAAGGAATCATTTTGACTTTCAAGTCAAAATTAAGAAATACATTTTGTAAGACTATAGCTGCCATAGATAGCAATTACTCTTTTGGATCTGGGCAAAGTCAATTGAAAACCTACAGGAAAGGATTCTCCATTTTAGATGCCATGAAGAACATTCGTGATGCGTGGGAGGAAATAAAAATATCAACATTAACAGGAGTTTGGAAGAATTTGATTCCAACCCTCATGGATGCCTGTGAGGGGGATCAAGACTTCAGTGGAGGAAGTAACTGCAGATGTGGTGGAAACAGCAAGAGAACTAGAATTATTAGTGGAGCCTGAAGATGTGACTGAATTCCTGCAATCTCATGATAAAACTTGAAAGGATGAGGCATTGCTTCTTATGGATGAGCAAAGACAGTGGTTTCTTGAGATGGCAACTACTCCTGGTGAAGATGCTGTAGACATTGTTCAAATGATAACACAGGATTTAGAATATTCCATAAACTTAGCTAATAAAGCAGCTGGCAGGGTTTGAGAGGATTGACTTCAATTTTGAGAGAAGTTCTACTGTGGGTAAAATGTCATTCAACAGCATCACATGCTACAGAAAAATCTTTCATGAAAGGAAGAATCAATCAGTGTGGCAAACTTCATAGTTGGCTTATTTTAAGACATTGCCACAGCTACCCCAACCTTCAGCAACCACCATCCTGATCAATCATAAGCCATCAACATCGAGGCAAGATCCTCCACCAGCAAAAAGATTACAACTTACTGAAGGCTCAGGTGATGGCTAGCATTTTTTACCAGTAAAGTATTTTTTAATTAAGATATACATTTCTTAGACATAGTGTTATTGCACACTTAATAGACTACAGTGTAGTGTAAACCATAACTTTTATATACACTGGGAAACCAAAATAATGCATGTGACTTGCTTTATTGCAATGTTTGCTGTGGCAGCCCAGGGGTCAGAACCCCCTCCCTTAGGGAAAAGGGTGGAAACTTGAGGAGGCAGAGGCCCTTGTGACCAGAGCACAGACACTGAAGGTCATTGAGCCTAATCACTGTTGATCGACTTCCGGGAGACTCAGCTGGGGCTTTGTTGTAACCAAATCTCACAAGGCTCTGCTGAACCATATGAAGCACTCCTTTTCCTCTTGTTTGCGTGGATCATTGACTTCTGTTTTCAACCAGCCACCATTGGGAAAAATACTCCTGTAAGTAAGTCCCTAATTAAAACTCATCAGTAACTTTTTGCGTGGAGTGTTCTTTGGTCTTGAGTTGAGTTGGCTGGAACCAAACCCGCAGTATCTCCGAGGCATGCCTATAGTCAGGAGCCCTTCCTCTGGGCTCCCAGAGTCACCTACATGATAACTACCCGTGGATCCCAGACCCAAATTATTTGTTTGTTTCTTGAACTAGACTGTGACTCCTGGGCTGCTGAGTACATGTTAGGGTTCTGGGGTTGCCGGCAACAGAAGTGAACACTGGCTTGCTTGAGCAAAACAGAATTGATTGGGAGGATTTGAGAGAGCTGTAAGAATTAGAATAAAAACAAAAGACTGGATTCAGAAAGGAGTGAAGCAGCGCTGGAGATGCAGATGGAAGGACATACAAGAGTCTGTTCAGGTGCCAGCACCAAAACTAAACAGCCGTTCTTTCTCATCATCATGTCACTCTGCTCGGTATTCAAACTACAGGGGGAAAACCCCTGATTGGCCTACCTTGGGCCACCTGGATGCCAGTCCCACCAATGTTGTATCCACTGTCCCCTCAACAAAATTGGTGCTGATGCCAGAAGAAGGCAGGGTGGGTACTAAGCGGGCAAAGCTGGGCCTCCACATCTGTCTTAGCATCACCAGTATCTGGTACAATGTCTGGAATATAACAGATACTCAAGAAAGGCCTATATTTAATCAGTGAACAAACAATCAATGATACATGTGCATGAATGAATGAGTGAAGAAATGAATGAGTGAACGATTGGAAAATGAATGGGCAGCGTGTCAACCTTTGAAAACATCTGCCAGATATTAAAGCATTTGAACTCTCCTCCACCCAGGGAGGCATTTCTCTTCTCAAGATGGTTTTTCAGGCCTGGATTCTAGAATGTCTAGAATTTTAATCCCCTAAACCTGTCAGGTTAAGAACATTCAACACTTTGAACAGAGTCTGTGATAATTCCTGAAAACACCCCAGGAGCAATGACTCCCTAACCCTGCTTGATTTTAAATTAAGTTTTCGGGGGAGAGGTGATGAAAGAGGCAGATGTGAAGGAGAGTTGGTGCTGAGGCCGGGAGCTGGGAGGTCTGATGTTTTCCTTGCTGCGTCCACCAGGTGTTTAGCAGAAGGCAGCTGGGTGATGCTTGGTCTGTTGGAGACCATGCTTCACCGCCACACGTCTGCCCAAAGCCACACATGAAGGGAATCAGACCATTGGCCTCACGCTTTACACCTCTGGCTGAGAGGAAATTGTCGACTTCACCAGCCCCCAAACAAGAGCTAATTCCAGTCTAACTCTATTCTATTCTACTGGTTCTGTCTTTCCATATCCTAGCCTAGCCTATTATGCCTAGTCTGGTCTAGTCTCGTCTACTTCTCCTACATCCAGAGAGGCAAAATACATTGCCCAAGGTCATGAAACTCCCAAGTGGCAAAGTCAGGACTTGAACCCGGGTCAAGTCAGTCTCCTCCAGCTGCTTCCCAGGGATTAAACAAAAGAGGACTTTGAACTGCAGCATGGCCCTAATTCACAAGCGAGCCTGCCAGAGCCATTTCTTCTTGCTTTTATACAATCGTCACAAGTGTGATTATCTGATCCCTGGTTTACAATGAGAGACAGCAAGTAAGAGCCAGGAGAGGAGCTGTAGAAGGAGGCGTGTTTAACAGTGACAAGCAGATGGAAGAGCGGGCTCAGTGACAGTATGTGGTGGAGGAGCTAGATTCAGACTAACCCTCCCGATCATAACAGTAAGGACGCTGGGCAACATATTTTTTGAAAAACTGTTTGAAGGCACTGAAACGCAACCCAAACCTGGAGGTATGTAACTTTTGAAAGAAGGAAACATGGTTTTATTGGTCTCGAAGAAAAAGCTTTTGGCTTCCTTGTCTTTTTCCCTGTCCCCCTCCCCTTCTCCCCCTCCTTTTTTGGTTTTCAATTTTAATTTGTTCTTACTTTTCTTGTATTTTAAGGTGAAAGCTTTGGATAGATTTGAGACCTTTCCTCTTTTCTAATAGACAATTAGTATCATAAATTTCCTACTAAGCACCACTTTAAGCTTCATCTTTCAAATTTTGATATGCTTTGTTTTTGTTTTCATTCAGTTCAAATTACTTTATAATTTCCCTTTTGATTTCTTTTTTGGCCCTACGTTACTTAGAAGTATGTTATTTAGTTTCAAAATATTTAGGGATTTTCCAGATTTGGGGGAGGTATTGATTTCTAATTTAATTCCTTTGTGAGCACAGAGCACACTTTGTATAATCAGAACCTTCTGTGTTTGTTGAGAATTCTTCTCTGGCCCAGAATATGCTCTATCTTGGTCTATGTTCTGTGTGCATCTGAGAAGAGTGTGTGTTCTGCTGTTGTTGGGCAAAGTGTTCTATAAAAGTCAATTAAGTTATGTTGGTCAATAGTGTCCTATTTGTTCTTTGTTCCTTTTTTCCTCTTTTCTTCCTTCTCTCGATTGAGTAATTTTTTTTTTTTTTTCCCATCTTATGTCTTTTGCTGGCTAATTAGCTATACCTCTTTGTTCTTTTGACTGTTGCTTTAGGGTTTCTAGCACACATTTTTAACTTCTCACGGTCTACGTTCGGGTGATATTATACTACTTCATGTCCTGCATAAGAATTTGTACCGGTGTACTTCCATTTACCCTCCCCTGGCCTTTGGGCCAGGCTGTCAGACATTTCACTTCTTTATATGCTATGAACCCCACAATATCCTGGTATTGTAAACTGTCAAAGTTTTTAAGGGGTTTTTAAAAAGAAAACCCTGTTTTATATTTATCTACTTATTTATCATTTCCAGAGCCCTTCATTCCATTTAAAAGGCTGCCCACACTAAGTTGGACAAGGATGCAGGGTAACTGGAGTTCTGCTGGGGTGTGTCAAATGATGCAGCCACGGTGGGAAACAGTTCAACAACTTCTTATAAAGCTAGACACATACTTATGTATGAGCTGACCATTCTGCTCCTTAGTTATTTACATAAAAGAAATGAAAACACATTTCCATGCAAATACCTATACAGGAATGTTCACAGGAATTCCATTTATGATAGCCAAAATCTGGAGACAACCCAGGTCCATCACTGGCAGGTGAATAGATAAACTGTGGCACTTCCACGTGAGGGAATATTACTTGGCAATGAAAAGGAACACGATATTGACATCCGTGGCAACATGGAAGAATCTTAAAAAAGTTATGCTCTAATGAAGAAGGCAGACCAAAACAAAAGAATACAGACCCTATGACTTTAATTATACACAATTCTAGAAAATGCAAACCAATCCATAGTGACTGAAAGCAGATCAGTTGTTACCTGCGGGTGGAGGATGAGAGAGAGGGATGGATTTCAAAGAAGCATGAGGAAGCTTTTGGGACAATGGATATATTCATTATTTTGATTGTGGTGATGTTTTCCTAGATGTATACGTATGTCAAAACTTCTCAAAGTTTACATTTTAAATACATGTCATATATTGTATGTCAATTATACATCCATAAAGCGTAAAATTTATTGGATGGGCTTTTAAAGCAGATTGGACCTGGAAGAAGAAATGATCAATGAACTTGACAGCACAATAGAAATTACCCAAACTGAGAAAATAATATTGAAAAGAAATGATGAAGTGAGCCTCGAGATTTTTAGTTAACATATGTGAGACCAGAGTCCCTTAGGGGGACAGAAAAAATATACAAAGAAATAATGGCCAAATATTTTTCAAATTTTCACCAAACTACAGGTCCAAAAAACTTAAACACCAAGCAGGAAAAATATAAAGAAACTGACACAATCAAATGTCTGAAAATCAAAGCTAAAGAGATAATCTTAAAAGCATCCAGAATAAAAAAAAGATGCATCAAATTCAGAGAAGCAATAACAAGCATGACAATCGTCCCTCACCCAGCAGCAGGAGGGGGTGCTGGGTTGCTGGGGTGGGGGAGGTGGTGGTGGAGGTGAACATGGTTAAATCTCAGCTCTGCTGGGTACCCACTACCTGAGCCTTGACAAGGTGTTTCCCAAGTAACAGCCATCCCTTAGGGTGCTTGAGGATTGCAGGAGACACGCAGGACCCAGTGCTTGTACCCAGTGGGTGCTGCACGAAACTTTGTAGGTGAGGCACGTGGCCTCCCAGCCACCTGGGGACCGAGAGGCTACACTGACGGGCATGGGGCTTGCCAGCCAGGAGGGTCCCGAGAGCACCTCCCTCTATGGGCTCTGGGTCTGCACCCATGCACAGTACAGAATCCGTCCACACTGACCCAAGAAGCACTGTAAAATACTAAGAGAGGCAGATGAGCTCTCTGCAGGTTCCCATCACCTGTGCAGGTACTGCATAGGTGCTACAGCTCTATCCCTTATCTCATTTGACCTTCTCAGACCTTGGTGTAAAAATCCCTGCCCATTTTATAGAGGAGGAGAATGTCTGCCAGTGGGAAGGAGGGACTTGCCCAAGGGCCCAGAAAGTGGCTCAGCCTGGGCTCAAGGCCTGCCCAAACCTTTGTCCTCCTTCCCCCTGGGCCGCCCAGGATTCAGTTGTTGTAGATGCTGGAGGCTAAGCTGGGGCTTTGGGGCCTTATAAATTAATACTTGAAAATGTCCCTGGAGCCAGGTGTGACCAGTGAAATGTTAAACAAATTAGGGCTCTCTTTCAGAATCTGCAGGCGGCTTCCTGGAGCGCTAAGGCCCAGCAGCTTTCTGGTGGGGGGCAGTGCGGGGATTGGGAAGGGTGGAGGGGTTGGGGGTTGGTGAGCTTTGTGGGACCGGCCTCTGGTTTCCTCTCAGACCCGTGTAAACATCTGAAAGGATGCCCAAGGCTAGGACAGTGCTTCCCAGGTTGACACAGCGAGAGACAAAGAAGGAACTGGAAGGAACCCTGTGCAGGGATGACTCAGCGCAGCCGCCTCCCCCCGCAGGCCAGGTGAGAAGGCGTGAGTGGGTCAGGCCATTGGCCAAGGCTTTTCCACCATCCTGCCATCTTCCCCCAGCTCCACCTCCTCCACCTTCGTGGGCTACTTCCTCGGGCCAAGCAAAGGACAAAGGCACCAGGTCCCCATTTTCCAGGTGTTTTCTGGGTGCCTCGTTCTCTCTCTCCGTTTCTGAGGCTGCCTGGTGCTTGGTTGTTTGGCCTTCTGTCCCCTACATGAAACTTGCCTCTTTTCTGAAGCAGAAATCAGAGCATCTTTCTGGAGTCTCTCTTTTCCAGAATCCCACCCCAGGGTGAATTTCTGGCACTTCGCGTCTCCCGAATTCTTCCCCGTTCTCCATCCCAACTGCAGGCCCAAGCAGGATGGCGGCCCTGTGCCTCAAGGGGTCTGGATGCTGGAGAAGTCGAGACCTCAACCAGGGGCTGGAGCTGGGAAGGTTCTTGATTCAGCCGCAGGAAAAAATTCAAGGACTAGTCATTGCGCACAGCCGGAGAACTGAATGCGCAGCAAAATACACACTCGAAGAGGGTAAGCGTGGGCGTTCTCCAAAGCAGGAAAAGCCCTCTGAGGTCAGGATCCTTGCATTATAAGGACTTGGAGGAGCTCTTCACCCTCTGGTTATGCTAATTAGGGATTGATGAGGCTTCAGTTTTCAGTGGTTCCTTTTAAGTGCCGACCTGAGTGTGTGAGGGCAGGTGTGCACGCCTAAAGTAACTTCTTGTTCTGGGTCTTAGGGTCACTTCCCCCTCCCTCCTTCCCTATCTAAGTGCCTCAGTCTCACCCCATGGGGGCTCCCACCCCCATCTCCGTGAGCCTCCTCCCTCCCAAGCCACTGCAAACAGACGTCAACCCAGGAGTGAAACAGCCTACTTGTTATGGGAAGAACTTCAATACAGGTCTCTTATCTCCTCCTCCACTCGCAGGAAGACCCATCCATCTGCCCTATATAGAAATTCTGGAGCTGCCACGCTCCCTACCTCCAACTGATCCTCTCAACACCCTTGTGCCTCCATATCTTTGTCTGTAAAATAGGCACAATGATAGGATTGCTGGAAGGCCTCTTGCTTCAAATAAGCAGGGCTGGTAAAGGTGCACCCACATCCGCCACTCTCCTGACGCCTGCCCTATTGCTTGTTCAGACTGTCCTTGGTGACTAGTTCCTGCTCCTTGATGAAATCTTTGGTAGGCCGCATGGTTTATCTGCTCACTCTTAGATAATACTACCACTAATAGCAATCCTATGGTCACAGTGGACCCCTGGTTCTCAATTTAGTAAATATTGCATTCATTTGATGAAATAATCAAAACTCCTAACTTGGTTCAAAGTTAAAACTTCTCCCTCCCTTGACTAGGGCCTGATGTAAGTAGATGGCCAGGCAGCATTGCGGTTCCTGCGAAACTCTTCTATATCTTCCATTCCATTGTCAAAGTGAATACAGTTCCTCTGCTGCCAAAGCCACCTCAGGCAGCCACTTAAGGCTCTTGAGATATCTTAGGGATGAGTCGAAGACCAGCCCACTGTGTCTCCACAGCTGCAGGAGACACATCACACTAGCCCCTCTCACTATCCTTGTATGAGAGAAATGCACTGCCCACGTCTGCCTGGTTGGAGGTGAGGTAGGGATGGGGAGGTGAAGTGGGGGCTCACAGTGCACATACTGCTTTGTTAAAGGAATCCTCCGATCTTCTGGCCTTTCCTTTGTGTTCTGAAGTAGAGATGGGTCATGCAGGTCACGTGTTCTTTCTTTTAGGACTCTCCTTTGCGATTTCCTCCTAGGTGATCTAGTATCCACCCTAGGAAGTGAGAGTCCTTTACACCCATTCATTTGAGTCATCATCTCAGGGCCTGGATAAAAATGGAGAATGAGGCAGGTCCACTGTGCTGGTTTGAAGCTGTTATATATCCCAGAAAAGGCCATGTTCTTTCAATCCATTCCTGTGGGTGCAGACCTACCGTGGGTGGGACCTTTTGACTAGGTTGTTTCTATTGAGATATGACCCATCCCATTCAAGGGGGGTCTTAATCCTTTACTGGAGTCCTTTAGGAGAGGATAAAAGGCAGAAAAAGAGAGACCCGAGAGAGAAATACAGAGAGAGCTTGCAGAGAAGGGCCCTGGGGTGCCAAGAGAAGACCTGCAGAAGCTCAGAGAGGACGCCATGGGAACCAGGAGCTGAAAGCAATGGAACCCAGGAGCAAAGCAGCCATGTGACTTGCTAGAGGACAGAGGAACCACGGATGCCAGAGAAGGTGTCAGTCCTGTTGATGCCTTAATTTGGACATTTTCACGGCTTTAGAACTGTAAATTTGTAAGCTATTAAATCCCGATTGTAAAAGCCAACCCATTTCTGGTATATGACATTCTGGCAGCTTTAGCAAACTGGCACATCCACCTAAATGCACAGGATATAAAGTTCTACTCCACATTGAAGGCCTAGCACGCCGCAAGCACCAAGAAATGTTACCATTCAACTACATGAATGTTAGCTGGTGTTATTATTTCCACCATTACCTGTCCAGGCTTGGCTCCTGCAGCTCTCTCTGTTTATGCTCTAAGCCCTGCCTCAGCCCTGCTGTTTTGTGTGCCACTGTGGCCTGGGGGACCTAACTCTTCTGTAACAGCCCACCATGGCTGCAGCGGCAGGCTGCCCCGATGTGCCCAGAAGAAGCCCTCTCTCGTTCTGGTGCTCCCCATGGCCTGCACTCCACCTCCATCCTCACTCACTGCTCGGCCTACACCTGCTGTCATGCCCCTTCCCCAGTGCCCCCTGCACACACATACACATACACACACACACACACTGGGCTTTGAGCCCCGGTTTACACATTTACTTAGCCTGACTGAGCCTGTGCTCAGCAAGGGTTGTTGCATGAATGAGTGATGAGTGAACGAATGGATGGATGCAACAATGAGTCAAAAAAATCAATCAATCCGTCAATGAGCTAGGAAAATCAGTGAAATCCTCCTCTTTGAATCTTGTCAAAAGTTACACCTCTGCTGAACAGTTCGAATGGGGCCTTGGATGATTAAAATAGCCTAGGGGATTTTCCCTGCATACAAGTGTATATAGGTTTGTCACACCATTTGCATGGAAATACAGACCGAGTAGGAGAACAAGGGCAGGTTATGCTTCAGGGCTTTACAGCAAAGCATCCAAGTGCCCCAATTCTGGGGAATCCCCAGGCCCGGACCCATCCTAAGCCGGGCTCTGAGGCAGCATGGCTGCTCCTCCACCTTTCAGGGGTCCCAGAGGGCCAAGGGACCGATCCCCAGGGGAGCGGTGACTGTCATCGTGGGCCTGCTGTGGACACTTGCAGAACTTGATCCAGTCCCCTCTTTGGTCCGTGGTCTTCAGACTCTTCTACTTTGCCAAAACCAAAGGTCAATTTTCAGTCCTCGTCATCTGGGCAACGTTTACCCCACTGATCCCCGTCTCCACCTTGAAACACTCCCTGCACTTGAATTCTGGGACAGCACAATTTTCTGGTTTTCTTCCTATTTAGCTAGCTGCTTGGTCTCAGGTCTCTTCTCTCCCTTCCCCTCTCCTCTCCTCCCTTCTCCTTTCCTCCCATCTCTTCCCCTGACCTCCTCTCTCTTCCCCTCCTCTCTCCTCCCCTCCCATCCTCTTCCTCCTCCCCTCCCTTCCACTTTCCTCTCCTCTCCCCTCCTTTCCCTGCAATTACTCCCTTGGAGTAATTGCATAAATGTGTCTCTCACTGGTCTAAGAGACACATGTATGCAGCTAGGAGCCAGCTCCTAGCTGCCATTCCCAAGGCATTAGACCCCATTTATGTTTCCAAAATCTTTGTCTCCAGCCTTGTCATTCCCCCCCGAGTTTCAGTTTCACAGAGTCACCCGCCTATCTGACACCTTGGTCCCCCTGCATATCTTCGGACTCTTGGCTCCCACGCCCCCTCACACTTAGCCCTGCTCCCCACTCCACAGTCCTTACCCTGCTCAGTAAATGATAGCACATTCCCCCAACGCTCAGGCCAACAACCTCACATCCTTCCTGACTCTTCCCCCCACCACATCCCACATTGGCAAATCCTGTCGGCAACACCTTCAGGGTGTCTCCCGCATCTAAGGACTTACCCACCACCACTGCCCCCTCATCTCTCACCTGGATTATCGTGAGAACCTCCTCACTGGCCTCCCTGCTGCCACTCCCTGCCCTGTTAATTCTCTACACAACAGCCAAAATGATCTTTCAAGAATAAAAGGACTTATGTGATACTGTCCCTGCCCAGCTCACTGACCTCTTCTACTCTCTCAACCTCATTCATTCCTCTCTGGCCATGCCGGCCTTGTTGGTGCTTGAGCCCACAAAGATAGTTGCCACTGGTAGACAGCATCACAGTTGCCAGTTCCTCACCCCTCTCTGTTATCTTTGCCATGTGACTTTGTGCCTGATCTCACTAGATGCAGAGTTTTTTCCTCCGACCTACTGATGTTAGGCTTGACAATGTGATATGCTTTAGTCAATGGAATATGGGTAGAAGTCACAGCATGCCAGTTCCAACCTTTTGCCTTAAGAGCTCTCACTGTTTCTGATTGTCTGCCAACATGAGAACGTGCCACCACTGTTCCACTGGTCTGAGAGACGCATGTATGCAGCTAGGAGTCCAGCTCAGCAGAGCCCACCCTATGTCGGCCAACCACCAGCTGACCTGCCATGACATCATCAAGAATAAATAAATAAATACTGTTAAGTTTGGGAATATTTGTTACACAGCAATATTGCAGCAATAGCTGACTAATGCACTCCTTCACGATGTTTGCTATTACCTCTGCCAGAAAAGCTTTTTTCTCAAATAGTCACATGATTCGTGCCCTCATTCAAGTCTCTTTTCAAATGTCACTTTTCCAGAGGCCTTCCCTAACCACTCCATCTAAAATACCCCCTCCCCTTCCCTTCATTCCCCTCCATCCCCTTGCATTGCTTTCTATTTCTTCATAGCACTTATTGCTACCTGGAATTTTATTGACTATTTATGTGTGAGTGCACTCAGCCTCCAGAAGAATGGAAGCTCCATGAGAGCAGGGGCTGCCTCTCTCATTATCAGATCCCCAGCACCTGGCACAGTGTCTCATACATAGTAGGAGCTCATTAAATAGTTGATATTTGATGATCAAACCACTTAATCTCTGCCCTCTCCTTCATCCCACCACATGGAGAAACTGATTAACTCAAAAGTCACATCCTTCCCCCCACTCACCCCAAGGTGGGGCTCGCATAGAAATGCAAAGTGACCAGCCATTAAGTTGGTGGAAAGAAAAAAAACTGAAGTATGGAATCTATAAAATCCAAAAGCTGTCATGCCAGCCCCAGGGAAAGTGTCCCATCCCGATGGTGATTGGGTGTGTGTTGGTGTTTGTCCATAAAAGCACATTTTTTCAACATGTCCCTTCCCAGAGCCTTCTCTGGTGGCCTCTTTGCAGGAGAACATGCCCCGGGCTGCAAACAGCAGCCCAGGGCGGTGCTGCTGTGTGTTTGCCAAATGCCGCCCACACTCCCCAGCTCACCCGCCCCTAACCATAATCCCTGGAGGGCGTTGAGTGCCAGCTACGTGTCTGCGCCATGTGAGGCCTTTTGTGAACTTTATGACCTTTATCCTCCCAAGCACTTTGCCAGGTAAACATCACCATTAATATTATAATTTACAGAGGATACTGGGGGGCAAGGAGCTTGCCCAAGAAACTGGCAGAGCTGGAATTTGAACCCCCGTCTTTCCAATGCCAAAGCCCCTGTGGTTTCCACTATATTGTACCATGTCCCTTCATGGAGACGGGGAGAGGTGGGGTTAATTTGTCCCAGCTTGTCACAGAGCTGGTGATCCTCAGGGACTTGAGCCCCAAAGTCTACGAGTGAGTGCTTTGATTTTCTCCACATGTGCCTGGGTCTGGAATTTTTGGAAACTTCACATTGAATCTGACCCACTTGCTATGGCTTATTTTTGAGGTCTTAGGTGGACAGATAGACCATTCTCACTTGTGGCTTCAGACCCCAGCCTTCTCTTGAAATGCTTTCATAAGGGAGGAGAATTGCACCTACAAAGACCTATAAATACAGGTATAGACATAGTTATAAAGATATAAAACTATAAAAAAGGAAGGAGGAAGTGGTCATAGAAATACAGAGAGGAAAGTGACATAGAAGAAAGAGAGACTGAAAATCGCCTTGGCTTCTACAAGCAAACAGCTCGGCAGTGTGCTGAGCTATGTCCACAGAATCCCCTGGCAGGAGGACAAGAAAGATGCGAAAAGTTTCTGGGCAAATAACTCTGCAAACTGCGATTCAAAGGTCTCTAGGTGTGGTCCCAGATGGCAGCCGTGCACAGTGGCAGCGCAGTAGGGGAGAGACAGGACAGAACCAGTGGGCAGGTTGGTGCTGGCTGCTTGGCCAGGAGAGGGGAGGTGTGTGCTGGATCAGCGAGGAAGGAGTGGACTCAGCCTGTGATTGCCCCGTGGCACTGTCCAGGACAGTGTGGTGGCTACAAACAGACACTTTGGTGACAGACGAAGCTAGTTTGTTTCCTAGCTAGGCCTTTAGTTGGCTGTGAGCAAGTGGCTTCACCTCCCTGGGTCTGTAAATCAGGGATAATAGCACCTACCTTGCAGGATCCTGGGAGGAAGAAACAAGATAATCCACGTAGCCTAAGCTCGGGACCTAGAGACCAGAAAGTGGGGAGCGGGTGGAGCTGAGCTGGGCTGATTCAGGCTGTTGGTAGTTGGATGTGGGCCTCCCTTAGTTCAGGCTAATATTTAAAATGATTTGTGTCTTTTAAGCTTGCAGCAGCAGGAGAGAAGCAGCAGGTGCAACCTCTACTATTTCATAATGAATAATAATCATCCCTGGGCCACTCCCCAAGAGACACTATATTTGCATATTTGCTAATTGCCTACCCCGTTGGATGTTGCATTTCACAATTGCAGGGAATAAGTATGCAGAGTCCTGCACTGCATCCTTGGGACCTGCTGCACAGGTCAAGAAAGGTTGAGGGCATGAGTGTGTGCTTGCCCTGGAGCTGAGTCACCCCAGGAGGCAGAACCAGTGCTCAGGGGACTCTCACCCAGTGACAGGGTGACAGGCACTGCTTTCTGTATGTATGAAGCCCCTGATCGGCATAATGGATAGACTCAGAGTTCAATGCTAAGAACTGGGAAGCCTTCCCTGTTCCCCAATCGGAAAGAAACCCCTGCCCTGTGCTTCTGTAGCCCATTGTAAGGGCCCCTATTGTTCCACTGATCATAACTGCTTTGTACTGTGCATGGGTCTGAGATGCTTGAGGACAAAATGTACTGAAGATCTCGAATTTCAGGCCAAGGGGTTGAACCGGATTTTGCCCTGCAGTGATTCTCAAACTTGAGTGCACAGCAGAATCACCTGGGGGCTTGTTAGAGTGTGGAGGAGCTGAGTCCCACCTCCTCCCCCCATCTCCCATGCTGGGATGGGGCCCAAGAATTTGCATTTCTAACAAGTTTCCAGAAGCTGCTGGCACTTTGAGAAGCTCTGCTTGGGGTCTTCCAAGGGCTGCTGAGCCCTACATGATGTGCGAGACTCTTGGATTTCATAAAGCACAGGTTCAGGTCATCACAGGAAGGTTAGAGCCCAAAGAGACCTTTGGGGTTAACTTCTTTCTCCCTTCATTCAACCCAGGCTCAGCAGGGGGATGAGACTGTTCATTTGCTCACATGCTAAATGTATAAAAATATCTTTTTAAAAACCAACCATCCGGAGGATCTAAGATGGCGGCATAGATAGGAGTGGAAGCTAAGTAGTCACCCTGGAACAACTGAAAAAAAACCAGAAACAACTAGTGAATGATCCAGAATAACCGCGGGGGGGGGAGCAAACAAGACTGTCTACTCATCAGACACCAACCTGAATTGGGAGGAATGCCTGAGATCACAGCATAAAATCTGTAAGTAAAACCTGCGGATCCAAGTTGTGAGACCCCCTTCCACATAGCCTGAGCTGCAAAGCCTCGTGGTGCCAGAGACAAGCTCTCTCCCAGCAAGCGAATATAGCTCAGCTGAGCTCCAACTGGGGTTTTAATTAACAAGCATGGACTGCTCAATACAAGATATGAATCCCCAACAAGCAGACAGACACTTTTGGTGATGACTGACCTTGGAGAGCTGGAGGGTGGTCCTGGACTGCCCTGAAGGGGGCTTTCTGTCCCTTTTTCAGCTCAGTGGAGAAAGCCTCAGCCATTTTCAGCTCCCAGTGCTCTGAACCAGACAAGGGTGGAGATAGCACAGGCAGAGTCTATTCAAATGCTAATGACCTCTTCCTAGGTGGGGTATCTTTCCTAAGAGGAAAGAGGTGGGGCCCAGCTCTACCACCTGTCCTCCATGCAGAACCAGACCCCAGAGCCTGGGGGAAAACAACCACAGGCCACACCTCCTTACACAGTCTGGAGCTACAGGCTGACAGGCGCCACCTGCTAGGTGGAAAAGCACAGTGACTTGAGGCCTCACAGGGTGCACCAATCTTCTAAGACATACTCTCAGGGAAACCAGATACTGAATAGTTCTTCCTTCTGGGTCCAGAGCCTGTTTTGGTCTGGGAAAACCTGATTGGGGTAACCAAGGAAACCAGATGCCTAGACAACAGAAAACTATAACCTACACTAAGAAAAATGAAGTTATAGCCCAGTCAAAGGAACAAACTTACACTTCAACTGAGATACAGGAATTTGAACAACTAATAATAAGTGAATTCAAAAAGTTTAGGAAAGATATGGCAAAAGAGATGAAGTCTATAATGAAAACACTGGGTGTACATAAGGTAGAAATTGAAAGTTCAAAAAACCAACTGGCAGAATCTATGGAAATGAAAGGCACAACACAAGAGATGAAAGACACAATGGAAACAAACAACAGCAGATCTCAAGAGGCAGAAGAAAACACTCAGGAACTGGAGAACAAGGCACCTGAAAGCCTACACACAAAAGAACAGATAGAGAAAAGAATGGAAAAATATGAGCAATTTCTCCAGAAACTTAAGGACAAAATGAAAAGCAAGAATGTACATGTCATTGGTGTCCCCGAAGAAGAGAAGGGAAAAGGGGCAGAAGCAATAATAGAGGAAATAATCAATGAAAATTTCCCATCTCTTATGAAAGACATAAAATTACAGATCCAAGAAGCACAGCGTACCCCAAATAGAATAGATCTGAATAGGCCTATGCCAAGACACTTAATAATCAGATTATCAAACATCAACGATAAAGAAAGAATCCTGAAAGCAGCAAGAGAAAAGTGATCCATCACATACAAAAGAAGCTTGATAAGACTATGTGAAGATTTCTCAATAGAAACCATGGAGGCAAGAAGGAAGTGAGGTGATATATTTAAGATGCTGAAAGAGAAAAACCACCAACCAAGAATCCTATATCTGACAAAACTATCCTTCAAATATGAGGGAGAGCCTAAAATATTCTCTGACAAACAGACAATGACAGAGTTTGTGAACAAGATACCTGCTCTCAGGAAACATTAAAGGAAGCACTGCAGACAGAAAGGAAAAGACAGGAGTGAGAGGTTTGGAACACAATTTTGGGTGATGGTAGCACAGCAATGTAAGTACACTGAACAAAGATGACTATGAGTATGGTTGAAAGGGAAGGTTGGGACCACGTGGGACAGCAGAACAAAAGATGAAGGATAAAGACTGGGACTGTGTAACTCAGGGAAACCTAGGATACTCAACGATTGTAATAAAAGGTACAAATATGTTTTTGCATGAGGTAGAACAAATGAATGTCAATATTGCAAGGTGTTAAAAATAGGGTGGGATTGGGGGGAAAATACAATCAATGCAAACTAGAGACTATAATTTACGAAAACATTGTATTATGCTTCCTTTAGGCAATATACCAAAGCTAAATGCATATGGCGGGGGGGATGGGATAGGGGAAGGGTATGGGACTCCTGGCTTTGGTGAGGTTGTCTGACTCTTTATCCTACTTTAGGTTAATGCTATCTTTCCTCTTGTTGCTTTCTAGCTGTCAAGTTTTGTTTTTTGTTTTTGTTTTTCTCTCTCTCTCTTTTCTTTTTCTTTTGTCTCTCTGCCTTCTTTGACTCTTTCTCCTTCTTTGTGGAAGAAATGGAAATGTCCTTATATAGATAGTGGCGATGGTGCTGAATACATAAATATGTGACTATACAGGGAACCAACGATTGTTTACTTAGGATGGAATGTATGGTGTGTGAACAAAACCATCTCAAAAAAATGGGTTGATGAAGAAAACTTGAGGGCACTATATTGAGTGAAATACGACAGACACATAAGGACAAATATTGCAGGGTCTCACTGATATGAACTAATTATAACATGTAAACTCATAGACATGAAATACAAGTTACCAGGATATCAAATGAGGCTAAAGAATGGGGAGCGGTTGCTTATTATGAGCAGAATGTTCAACTAGGGTGAACTTAAACATTTGGAAATGGACGGGGTGATGGTAGCACATTGTGAGAATAACTAACAGTGCTGAAAGGTGTGTGAAGGTGGTGGAAAGGGTAAGCTCAGAGTCACACATGTCACCAGAAGGAAAGTTGGAGGTTAAAAGATGGGAATGTATAAAACAGTGAATCTTGTAGTGGACAATGTCTGTGATTAACTATACAAATATTAGAAATCTCTCTCATGAACTAGAACAAATGTATGACACTATAACTAGAAGTTAATAACAGAAAGGCATATAGGAAATATATATATATATATATACCTATCACAAGCTATATACTACAGTTAGTAGTATTTTAACATTCTTTCATCAACAAAAACAAATGTACTATACCAAAACTATGAATCAGTAATGGAGGGGGGTGTGGTTAGGGATATGGGAGGATTTGCATTTCCTTTTTTTGTCTTTGTTTCTTTTCTGGAATAGTGAAAATGTTCTAAAAATTGAAAAAAAAAATGAATTGTGTTGATGGATGCACAGCTGTATGATGGTACCACGGGCAATTGATTGTACACCTTGGATCTTTGGATAGTTGTATGGTATGTGAACAATCACAATAGAAAAAAAAAATATATATATATATATATAAACAAAACCAAGCATCATGCATTCACAGGGGGACACCTGGCGATGCTCTTTGCAACATTGTTTATAGAGGCAAAAAATTGGAAACCTGAAGAGGAAAAAGGAGAAATATGTTTTGGATTAATCATACAAAGAATAAAGTTGAGTGCGCATATCAGCATTGTAGTGCTTTGAAGGATATATTGCTTCATGTAAAGTTTAAAAGGTATGAAACAATACTCTATGTCATTTAGGGATATAAAGTATGAAGAAGTTCATGGGAACACTAAATAGCAAATTCTGAATAGTGCTCCCCTCTGCAGACGGAGGAAGAAATCTGACTTTAGGCAGGTACAGAGGGCACTTCTATTTCTATTCTTTTATATCTCAAGCCAAGGGGTGGTCGTGCAAGTGCTCATTGTATTTTTCTATATACCTATAGGTCTGAACTATTTAACACGAATAAGAAACATTTCTCCCCTGCTAGAAATGCAGCAACTCAAACCAGAGCTAAGTGGTCTTGACCCTGTGTCCGAAAGACACGGACACCAGCAGTCACCCCAACACCCTCATGTTCTCTTCCAGCTGCCGAATTCTCCGAGTCCAGGGCCAGCGAGGGGGGAGAAGCAGCTGGAAATCTGAGGACCTGGGTCAAGCCCTGATGGGGCCCTTTGTTGTGGAGTCCCGGCCCCCTCGGGGCCTCAGTCTCCCCATCTGTAAAATGGGGAGATGGTCTCAAACTTCCCTGCGACTGCCCTGGTGCTGATGGGCTAGGATTCCAAGGCATGGGTGGTGCTCTACCCTCTGGATGACGAGCTTTCCTAAGGACCTGGAGGGGAGGTGCCAGGGCTGGGGGCAGGGGCAGGGGGCAGCTGAGAGACCCATGGAGGGGGCTTGAGGCGAGCAAGCAGGAGGGACGTGCTGTCCCCATCTTCATCCCTGCATGATTGTGGGGGATAAACAAAGTGCTGGATAGGAAATGAACCCCCCATTGGCACTCAGCCCTTCCTGAAGCTGGCATCTTATTTAGCATCCTCTGGGCCCAGGAACTATTATTATTTTCTCCATGTTGCCTGGCTCCCTGCCCTTCTTCTCCATCACCTCCGCCCTTCCAGGGACATCAGGTGCTTTGTCCACGGCCTCAGTCAGTCGTGCTGGGAGATGAGCAGCTACTGTAGGGTGCAGCAGGAAGGTGATGGTATCTGGGTGAAGGTTAACGGGGTCTCTCCATTGACTGGGTGGGCAGCGAGACTCGCTGGGAAGCAACTGCAGTAATCCCGGCCAGGGCAGTGAAGTGGGGAGCAATGGCTGGATTACAGATATTTTTTAATTTTAGGTAAAATTGACAGAATGTCCTGGTGGATTGAATAGGAATGTGAGAGAAATAAAGGAGACGAGAACAACCACAAGGTTTTTAGCCTGAGCACCTGGAAGGATGGAGAACCCAAATACTAGGATAGCGAAGACTGTGGGAAGAGCCTGTTTGGGAGGAAAAAATAAGGGGGTCGGTTTTGGGTATGTTGATTGTGAGATACCTGTTAGACATAAGCGGAGATACCAAGTAGGCAGTTAGCGATGTGAGTTATAAACTTGGGAATTCTCAGCATATAGATGATATGTTAGAGCTTCGAGGCTGGGTGAGATCACCAAGGAGTGAGGTAATAGAGAAAGCAAGAGACCACAGCCTCTGAAGCTTGCCAACGCTAACTGAGCCTGCACTCCATGCCCAGCTCTGTTACTGTGGGAGGTTATGGATTTGGACAAGACCCGGTTCCCGTCCTCAAGGAACTAGGGCCTTGCAGGGAAGATGTAGCTTGCATCTCACCTGCAGCTCCAGGTCGCTGTGTAACGTGGAAAGAGCTCGGAACCCAAGCCAGGCAAAGCTGGGGTTGAAAGATGACTCCCCAGCTATCATCATTGACTGTGCCAGTCGCCTGCTCTATGACTCTTTCTAAGCCTCAGTTTCTTCCTCTGTAAAATGGAGATAATAATACACCCTTGCAGAGGCATTGCTGAGATGATTAGAGAAGACATGAGCTTAGCGCAAAGGAGGTATTGAGCAAACTGTACTTTTTATTGTTTGCTAACCCACTCCCCCCAGACCTCAGCTCTGGAGGCCCACTTTTGAACATAATGTCAACTGGGGTTCCAGAAACCCCATCCCCCAGGAATGGGCCTGGGGACTCGCCTTGTCCACCACCCGGCCTTCTGCCGTGGCTGCTGCTGCCTCGTGTGGGCTGGGGGCGCCTGGCGGCAAGGTCGAGGCTGCTCTGCCCCTTGGAGTAATTGAAAATGACAATGGTATTTTGCGTCTCCCCGAGACTGGTATAGATCAAAGACGGCACAAAAAAGCGTCTGCGACAGGCAGTTGTTCCTTGGCAAATGCCACCAATTACGGAAAATTGGCCTCAGTTACAGCTATTACCATCAATGGCTGCCCAGTTTCCCCCAAACTGCTGGAGAGGGGTGCGTTTCTGACAGAGGTGGAGGAGTGGCTTGTGACAAGGGTGCTGGGAGGGCATCTACCTACCGTGGCTCAGACTTCAATAAGGCTACTGTCCCAAGGTCAGCCAAGGGGAGTCTGGGCATGTTCTCCAGGCAAACAGGAAGCAGGGAGTCCTGGAAAAATATGTGGGGAAAGACAGAGAGCACTGGGGACCAGCATGGGAAAAGCCAGGCTCTCTGCATCAGCTGCATTTATGCCATCACCAAGCCCTCTTCCCTCCAGAGCCTGATGGGGTTGGACAGCAGCTGTACATAGGGTGTCAGAAGATCTTCACTTCCAAAAAAAAGCAACAGGAGTCCAGAAGATACAAAGACAAGAGGAAAGAATGGTAATGGAGTAAATTATTCCTCCACAAGAGATCATAGGGTGTGGCAGAAAGACCATGGTCTTCCTAGACATGAGAGATTGTGGGATTCAATCTCTATCTCCAACACTTATGAGCTGTGTGATCTTACACAAGTTGCTTTGCCTCTCTGAGCCTCAGAGTCTACACATGATAAGCAAAGGAAATAGTACTTACATGAGAATCATGCAAGATGGTGCCACAAAATGAGTTACAAAATTATTATTACTATTAAGGAAAGGTCAAAAGCTGACTGCTGCTTGGTGATCTGAGAGGAGCTCTCACTTTTTAAAGTGTCAAATAAGAAACTCATACACTGCTGTCCCTTGTGCCATCAGTCAGCCTGTCAATGGGGGTCCAATGCATCATCCTGAGAGTAAAAAGGAAAATGGTTTTGTGTTATGATGACTTGGGCTGCAAGCAACAGGATACCTAATTGGCAGGAGCTTAAACAACGAAGATAATAATTAACTCAGCGGGCAGCAGGGCTGAAGGACCTCCCCCGGGGTTGGTTTAATCAGCTCAGCAAATTGAGACTCCGGCTTCTCCCTATCCTTTGTCTCTGCCATCTCTACCTTGTTGACTTTTGGTTGCCAGGGGTGTTGCCTCAGCTGGAACTGGCTACCTAATTGGTGGGGTTGAGTGCAAAATAAAAACGCAGGGCCCTTGTTTAAAAACTTCAAAAGTTTTCTCTTTCTTCCACAGCCTCTTTCTCGCCCTGTCGAGGTTTCCCTAGTTGCTACTTAATGCCATGCTTCCACACGAGTGCACACAGGTGCTCTGGGACTTGGTGCACTGGCTGCCAGGGCTCCCCTTCCATGGCACTGACATGTCATGTCCGGCCACATCTTCCCTTGCTAATGGCCTGCAGCCCCCAACCGAGCTGAGCACAAGCCCCACAAAGTCAACTGTGGTCTTAGATCTGCCCTTAGCATCTTCACTTGGCAACATCCACAGATAGGAAGAAAGGGGACTTTACCCACAGCCTCTCACTTTTTTCATGGAGGAAAATTTTTCCAAGGAGTCCCCTAGGGGCTAATGAGATGAAAGTGACACTTCTGCTTTCATCTCATTTGTCAGAACTGAGTCATGTGGCCACTGAGGGCTGCAAGGGAGTCTGGGAAAGTGAGCAAAGCGTAATCCGGGCTTCCGCGGGAAGAGGGGGTAGGGAGGAAAGGGGCTATGAACAGCAGTGGGTGGGCAGCCTGGCATCGGCCCCAGGCTGGGGTGGGAATGGCTCACATCACTGGACCTGCCTTGGGCGGATGGTTCCTCACCGGGTGGAGATGAGCTCCCTCCAGCTGCAAAGGGGTGGCGATGGGAAACCAAACGGTCGCCAGGCAAACACCCGCCAACATCAGTGCCAGGTTATCAGACGGCTCATTTCACTCACACCCCATCTGTGGGACGTGTGGTGCGAATCTCACTCTTCGCAGATTGGGAAAGCGAGACTCACAGCTGAAGTAAATGGTTCTGGATCACACAGTGAGTGAATGTAATGAAAGGGCGAGAGCATAAACTGGAATTTATCTAACTCCAAAGCCTGCTCTTGGGCCACAGCCCTCAACTAGTCCAGTGCATGCTGAGGACTCGCCCACGGTCGCTCACCTGGTTAGGGGCAGGGGTGAGACTAAAACTGGGCTGCTGTTCTTTTCACTCCATACCTCCTCAGTTCCTTGCAAGAAGGGTGAGAAGGGAACTTTCCCTCACAGAATGTTACAATTTAGGCATTATTTCACCACTATGAAGCAAAGTGAAGAAACATATTTCAGGAGGGCCTCTTTAAAATTTTATCTTTGAGAAATATATGCTGAAGGGAGGACTTGAATAGCAAGAGTTTGCTGACAGGAGCAATAAATATATTCCATTAATTACGTCAAAAGAGGGTGTGTCACCATGTGTGGCTTTCGGGCCTCCACAGTCAGCCTCCACCACGTGCCTTCGAGGCTCTGCCCCAGCATCTCTGTGTATTGAGTCACGTGTGTCCCCATCACTAGGACTTTTCTGATGCTGCACCCCCCCATGAGAAGGCTGTCCTCCCACGGCAGGGCCAACCCAAGGCCACCATGCAGTGTGGTGGAAAGAGCACTGGCCTGGGAACCCAGTGATGAGGGCCTGGACTCCGTCACTTCTCAGCTGAGTGGCCCTGAGAGAGTCACTTCCGTGGCACTCAGAGTTTGGGGGATGCAAGCAACAGAAGGCAATCCGGCTAACTTAGGCAGGCTCAAGCGGGGCTCAGAATTGAAAGGAAAGTGAAGGAGCAGGCTCAGCGGGCAGGATAGGGCTGTCTGGGGGCAGGGGTGAGGGCAGAGGTGGGGGCCAGGCAGCAGGAACTGACGTGAGGGTCTCTTCAGGATACAACCCCCCTCCTTCCAGGGGTAAGTTGTCTTCAGTGACTTTCAGTGCCTTTGTCCCTGAGCTCATGAAAGAAACTGGTGAGAGAGACAGAGCCTCCGGTGGGCTGTGCTGTGTCGGGGCTGGCCCCTGGCCAGGGGAGGCGAGCACCCTGTGAAAATCCCACCATGCAGCCCAGCAAGGGAAAGAGGCAACTCCTCCAGAAGAAGCCAGATGCTTGCCTCAGAAGGAGGGAGGAGGCCATGGGAAGGCCTCGGTTTCCCCAGCTGTCAGATGGGGTCAGTGATACCATCTGACAAGGATGTGGTGTGGATTTGGGATAGCTGTGTGTGCCTGGGAAACAGTAAACCCCGGCTGTCACCGTTAGCTACACTCCACCGGGCATTGCAAGACCCGAGGACATCCCTGGTGTGGAAGGCTGTCACCATGGTTGGACAGTCAGGGATTTGGAGCTGGATGAGGACTGTCATTTGTGCCTGCTCCTCTGGGTTCAGAAGGTGTTTCCTTCTATGGGGAAAGGACTGGGACACTCAGGTCTTCATTCTCACTTAATGCTCATGGCCAGCTCCTTTTCTAGATTGGAACCCAAGCCCCAGAGACACTGAAGAGCTCACTACAGGCCTGGTGGGACCAGCTCAGGGCCATGTGGCTCTGCAGCCCCCGTGGCAGCCACCTCCGGGGCACATTCCAGGTGGCCTGATTCCCGAGGATTGACCTTGGAGCGCTGGATACCTGCACGTGGCCTCCTTTGGAATCCCTCCGTGCATTTTCAACTCTTTGGGCCCCACAGATGGTTCTGCTTTTCCTCCAAAAGAGTATCATGTGGAATGGCTTGAAGTCGTTTTGGGGGTGAACAAAGTACCAGATGTTGGATTGTGGCTGCCCCTTCACTCTCCTAGAGAGGTATGAGGATTTAATTTTTATTTTTCTTAAAAAAAAAAGGGAATAGTTCTGGGGGCAGGAGAACAAGTAAAATCAAAGGGAAATATGGGAAATGTTCAGACAAGTTTGGTTTCCAGATGCTTGTCAACCGCCCTCAGGAAACGAGGCTCTCCTTTCGGGTATGGGCTGCCAGATACCCTTTTTGGAACAGCATGGCTGAGACTTAGCCAGAACCTTCTGCCTTCTCACCCGGGGCCCTGTATTTAGTGGCATTTGGGAAAGTTTCCCCAGCACTGCAATGAAGAGGGACCTCGATTCAATGGGGCGGTGTTAGCGAGTTTGGCCATGTGTCCTGGCTGGAGAAGGTCACCCTTTCTCAAAGGGTCTGAGTTTCCTCCCCAAATTAGGCCGGGCATGTGGGAGAGAGCCAGCCTTTCCACCTGGCTGAGTGGGCATCCTCCTTCATCCGCGGGGCCTGGAGTCTGCCAGGCAGGAGGAGCCCACGCCTCGCGCATGGGCCGGGGGTCAGGAGGGGTTACAGATGGCTCTGGTATTGAGGCCTGCCTAGAAACACTATGAAATAGGACACCACCCCCCCAACCGCAAACCCCCCTCGTGTGATGTTCTCTTGCATTCTACTTCATGTCTGTGTACGTTTTCAGCAACCAAGCAAATTTGGGTGCATGCAAATTGCAGATTGTAAAAGCAAAGAGAAATTGGACATTTGAATGGAGGCCCAGTCCCCTCTGACTGCGGTGTCTCTGCCGGCAGAGAAAAGCCCTCTGCTTTCTTTTCCTGCCCTTTCTCCCCAAGAGTATTACCAAATACTCCTGGAAGCTGCTGGGGAGGAAGCCAGGACCTGTTTGGAGCAAGTAGGGAATGAGAAAAGGGAGTCACCATGCAATAGCAATGCAGTACCCACCAGTACTTGTAAAATTCCGTGGAAAGCTTCATTCATGTTAATCTGATGGAGTGCACTGGTCTATTTTATAAATGACAAAAAAAAAAAAAAAAAAAAGGATTGATAAGAAGAGTCATTCCGCAATTACAGCTGAACCCATGCTAGTGACTGTGCTAGGAGCTGGGATCCATTAAGGAATGAGACTAATGCAGGAGATGAGCATGAGTTCATTCATGGGTTCTTTCCTTCATTCATTCATTTCCCCAACCTGCTTTAATTGAGAGCCCACCAAGCACAGCATTCTAAGCCCTAGAATCCAGGGATGAGCAAGACAGATAAGTTTCCAGTCCCCGAGGAGCTACACCTTAGCAGGGCCCTGGGGGTGGGGAGGAGAGAGAAAATGAACAAAAGCAAGTAACACCAGCTTGTGAAAAGTGACTGAAAAAAAAAAAAGGAGCAACGGTGGTGAGATAGCCATTGGGGTTTCTTACTACAGAGCAATTCACACAGATGTACAGATTCAGAGATACATGTTCTTGGAGTCCAACTCTACCAGCAGAGAGGAGCAGGAAAAGCTTCCTAAAAATTGGTACTATTTTTGAATACCTGCTTTGTGGCAGAAGCTGTGCCAGGCACTTGCTGTGTGTTGTTTCTAATCTACACAACAAACCATAAGATGGGCATCATTGTCCCTACTTTGCAGATGAAGAAAACTGAGGTTCAGAGAAGCCAAGTCACTTGTCCAAGGTCACACAGCCAATAAGAGACAGTGTGAAGGTGGACTCCAGAAGGCCTGTCCCCAGGGGCGTGGCTGTCCTGTCTCGCTCTCTTTGCAGAGGTGGTGAGGCCTGAGTGTAGTCTTGAAAGATGACTACATGTTTACTTGGTGGGTGGTGACCAAGCAGGAGGGAAGGGCAGGGGAGGGCGAGCTGGTACCTAGCAAAGGTGCTGAGTGAGAAACTGCCTGGTGCAGTCCAGGAGCAGCAAGGAGCTCACTGTGGCTGCGGCAGAGGAGAGGAGGTGAGCTGGGAGATGAGGGGCTGGGCGGTCCAGCCAGGGAGTGGGTCCTCAATAGTGGAGCCATGGAGGGTGAGAACGGGAGAGGGGTGCGCACAGGCTTCCTTCCAACTCCAGCCACCTGTAGCCCGTTGTCGCCATCAGCCTTGAGTTCCATAGCCGTACACAGTGCAGCCTGGGCTCAAATCTCAGTTTTGCCACATCCCCACTGTGAGGCTCCGGGAGGCAACTTGCTCACCCTGTGCCTTGTGTTCTCGCCTTGTAAAATGGGAGCCTTAGGGTCGCAGCGAGTTTTAAATGAGGGGTTACATATAAAGCATCTAGAATTGTCCTGGCACATAGTAGGCCCGCAGTACCAGCTGTCATTTTTCTGTCTGCTGGCATCTGTGGGACCCTCACTTTTGCAAACATTCTTCACACTCCATGTTGTAGAAAAGGACTTAAATAAAAGAAAGCGCATCGGCACCCGTGAATTTGGTCTGTAGGAGGCTAAGGCCGTAACTTAGTTTCCAGCTGGGTGCTGCCACATCTGCCAGCTTCCGGTGGCACCTGTAGTCCAGGAGGAACAGGGAGGTTGGGGGGTGGGCATCTGATGCTGACACCTCCACCGAAGGCTCCGTGTTCTCCGATGAACCACTGAACTCTCAGAGGCTCAGCCTCCTCACTGGAAAACGGGGTAACAATCAGAGTAGCTACAGTGGTTTCATGGATAAAAGAGTGAGGGGCTCAGCGCTACGTCTCACACAGAGGTGTCACTCGCTCAAGTGCCCTCTCTGCTTTCTTTTCCTGCCCTTTCTCCCCAAAGATCACTTCCTGGCAGTTTCCCAAGGGGCCAGGAGAGCATTAGTGAGCTGTTTTCCAAGGGTTTAGTTTCTCTTTTTATTGATCCATACCTAGCTAAGTGGAATGTGGTCAGGAATAAGTGTGGGGAGAAAGGGCTCAGAACATCTTGGGGCAGTTTTTCACCATGAAATAGGCTGATACCCTATTCCCAAGGTGATGTGCACATTCAGTGAGATGAGGTTTGTAAATGCTAATTCGTGCTAATTCACTGGCCCTGGCTGAATTCCTGACCCATGGTGGGTATCTGGCCCATGGTGAGCACCTGAGCACAGTAAGTACCTTTTCCGTGCTAAGTTCCTTGTGCATGGCAGACACCTGAACACGTAAGTACCTGGCAGTGGTAAGTTCTGGTCCATGGGAAATAACTGGTTTGCAGTAAGTATCTGGCCCACAGTTGGGGGCTGTTTTTTTATTTATTTCTTCTTTTTTTTTTTCTTTTGATCATCCCACAAACCACCTCCTCCTTTTCTAAGGAAGTTCCCATCTGGGCCCTCTAGAGCACCCCCTTTTCCCACCCTGACCCCCACAATCACACCCTGTCTCAGGCTGGAAGCTGCCCTTCTGCCTTGTCTCCATTTATGACGTCTTTCTGCCCTCCTTGGTCATTGCCCACTGACTTTAGCTGGATGTTCAGGGTTTGGGGTGGAGGCTGCTGGAAACTGACCTCTGCAACTTGTCCATTTGACAATGATCAAGTTCTTCCTGTAGAGACGGGAAGGCTTTGGTACCCAGGGGAGGTGGTCTACTTATAAGTGCCTCCCACAAGCCTCACTGCAGGTGTTATGTTCAGTGGAAGCAAATTCAGACTGAGCTCCAGCCTAGAGACAGGCACGTGTTGGCCCCTGACTCCAAAAATGGCCAGGCCACCCGTCCCTGTGTGGGTGCTGCCCCGCACGCTGTTCCTGGAGCATCTGGCCAACACCTTGCAGGCGAGTTTCATTCTGCAGCAAGTGAGGGTCCCAGGACGTCCAGGGAGCTCAGGCCACAGTGTCCTGGGCTCAGTGGGGGACGCTGGCCCCGCTGGAGCTGGGGCTGGGCATGCCTCAAAGATGAGAGGTCTTGGGGATGCAGGATTCTTGACCTTGGTGCATGCAGGTGAGGAAGGGCCTGTGCAGTACTGGCAGCCAACCGCATTTCTTGAGCACTGCTCATCTCACCAATGAAAAGAGTTTGCAACATCTCTCATGCTAATCAGCCAAACCCTCTGCTGCTGATCTAGCACGGCCCTATTTGAGGCTCCCTGTTCTAAGGAATGGCACTCCTGATTATGTGACTTCAAATACCCACCCCCAGGGTGGAGGTTAAAGTTAGCCAATGTACCCATGCACGCCAATCAGTTCACGCGGAAGTAGGGCCAAGGACATCTGCAGCCAAGTGACAAAGGCTCGCCGGGGGATTGGCCCCTGCTCTGTCACCTGCCTTCTGGACTCCTCCTCCTGGGCTTCAATCCCCTGGAGTCCTGAATTCTGGAACTGGCCTTCTCGCCAGCTGGGTGGGTCCCAACCCTTTTTAGAAAGTGGGAGTGGAGGTGGAAAGGAGGGGGAGCTGAGAAGACATAAGGAAGTTCAGGGCATGGTGATGAGGACATCAGCTTCATCAGAAGTCCTCATAAGCTGGTGACCGTGGAGGTCCCTTCTCTTTGGAGAATCTGGCTCACCTCATCTCTAAACGAGAGAACTGGGCTTGCTCTGACATTCTGTGGGAGTTGTGGCCACTGCCCATGGGAGCATCGGCAGGAAGCTGCAGGTCTACCCTCTGCCCAGATTACCCCAAGGCGGTCCCTTGCCAGCCAGGGGAAGGCAGCCTTTCTCCTCCCTCCTGTTGGCTGTCCATGGCCCAGAGGCCAGAGTCTGTGTCCTCCACCTCCTGCATCCAGGAAGCCAGGCTGCTAGCACCCCAACCACTGCCCCCAGGCTCAGGGCCTCTTCCCCTGCCCCCCAGAGAATCCACCCCACCAAGAGGGAGAGGGGGAAGCCCCTGCCCTCGGAGCACATGGTCCTACAGGGGGTATCCCATTTAGGGAAGGAGGAGGGGCTCTTGAAGCCAGCTGGCCTGCACCTGAGTCCCAGCTCCCCGTCTTCCTGGGGGGCAACCATGGGCATGGAGCCCCCTGTTTCCTCATCTATCTAATAAGAAATGCTGATACACCTGTGTTCTAGTTTGTTAATACTGCCAGAATGCAAAACACCAGAGATGGATCGGCTTTTATAAAAGGGGGTTTATTTGGTTACACAGTTACAGTCTTAAGGCCATAAAGTGTCCAAGGTAATGCATCAACAATAGGGTACCTTCACTGGAGGATGGCCAATGGTGTCTGGAAAACCTCTGTTAGCTGGGAAGGCACGTGGCTGGCGTCTGCTCCAAAGTTCTGGTTCCAAAATGGCTTTCTCCCAGGACATTCCTCTCTAGGCTGCAGTTCCTCAAAAATGTCACTCTTAGTTGCACTTGGGGTATTTGTCCTCTCTTAGCTTCTCTGGGGCAAGAGTCTGCTTTCAACAGCCGTCTTCAAACTGTCTCTCATCTGCAGCTCCTGTGCTTTCATCAAAGTGTCCCTCTTGGCTATAGCTCCTCTTCAAAATGTCACTCTCAGCTGCACTGAGTTCCCTCTGTCCATCAGCTCATTTATATGGCTCCAGTGACTCAACTCAGGCCCACCCCAAATGGGGGGAGCAACACCTCCGTGGAAATTATCCAATCAGAGTCATCACCCACAGCTGGGTAGGGCCCATTCCAAAGAAACACTCAAAGAATTACAATCTCATCAACACTGATAACGTCTGCCCACACAAGGTTACATCAAAGATAATGGCGTTTGGGGGACATAATACATTCAAACCGACACAACCTGTCCTAGGTTTCTCATGGGCTCTTGGGGTGCTCAATTGAGACTGAAGAGGGACAGGCCTTAGTGACAATGTGGGCCACAAATGCGGGAATGCTTGAGCCCAGCAGATCCTCAAAGGGAGAGTGGGAAGGGGAGGCTGCTTGAGGAGGGAGGGAGGCTGGAGCTGCACATCGAAAGAACCAAGGGCTGAGTGAGCAGAAGAAAGGAGGAGGGAGGATAACCAAGTCTGGGGAACAAGGTGAGCCAAGATGCAGACACTAAAATGAGAATGATGGGTTTGGGGGATTTGGAGGGAACCCAGCTTCCCAGAGATGTTCTAGGTTGACCACTGTCAAAGAAGTCCCTCCATTTTCCCAAGACTTCTTCTCTCTCCCTCCCTCCCTCCCTTTCTTTTTCCTTCTCTTTTTCTTACTTCCTTCGCCAAATATTTATTAAGCACCCTGGTACATGCACCTGCCGCTGGGCTGGGCCCTGGGTGAGCAAACACGAGTCCTTGCTCTCACAGTTACAGGTGAGTGGAAGAGAAGGATAACAAGAAGCTTGTTATACACATGGACAATTACAAGCGGCCATAGGTGGGAGAGTTCTGAGTGGTGAGAGGGCAACTGTTCTGTAGGGGGGGTCAGGGCAGGGCTGCAGCGATGGATTATTTACAAAGATACGGTGCTGAAAAGGTGGAGCTTATTTCTACAGCTTCGAAGCTGAGCTTGGCCATGTGACCTGTTTTGGCCAATGGGATACCAGCAAATGTGAGGTTAACAGAGGCTTGAAAAGAGCTTGCTCTGGAGGCCTGCCCTCTCGTGCAGCATGTGGAGTTCTGAGACCATGACGTGAAGAGCCAAAGCTGGCCTGCTGGATAGAACTGACCTGCCAGACACGGGAGGCCCTCCTAAGTCCTCCACGCCTGCCCCGGTGCCAGTTAACAGCAGATGTCTGAAGGATTCCAGGCAAGATCACCAGAAGAACCACCCAAATTGCTAGCCTATAGTATCATGAGCTAATTAACAACAGATGCCTTAAGTCACCATGCTTTGGGGTGGTTTGTTGCACACCAAGGGTAACTGATACAACACGGAAAGGGTTCCCCAATGAAGGGATGACTGAGCTAGGTCTGAACAGCCAGCAGTGGTTAACCAAGGAAAAAGACTAAGGAAGGCAGAGAATTACAAGTGGAGGCAAGAGTGTGTACAAAAGTCATTTAGTAGGAGGGAAAGCATGTGCTTTTATTTTTTAACTCTACTGAACACATACCAGAAAAATGTACACATAGGCAATTAATCACACTGTGTAACCAAACCCATACAAGAAACCAAACATGACCAGCACCCCAGAAAACCCCCTTATGCCCCCTCTCAGGCATCCCTTCCCTCTGGTATCCTGACTTCTATCACCATAGATTGGTTTTGTGGGGTTTTGAACTTGCTATCAATGGAATCCTCCAGGACGCAACCTTTTGCGACTGGCTTCTTTTGCTCCCCACTACGGTTGTGAGGCCATTCTTTCATTCTCATTGGTGAAGAGTGTTCTGTTCTCCTCTCGATGGGCGTTTGCGTTGGTTCCAGTTTGGGCCTATAAAGAATAATGCTGCTGTGAATATTCTTGAACACATCTTTTGGGGAATCTGTGTCCACATTTCCATTCAGTGTAGACCGAGACAGGGTCATGAGGTTTCATATAAAGCAGTTCTCTGGGGAAGCTGAGAGGAGCAGCTGGTTAGAAAGAGAGGTGGGGGAGCACATTAGGGGAGGAGTCAAAGCTTGCAGAGCCTTGCGGACACAGTAAGGAGACCAGTTTTCCTTAGAAGTGTGATGGGAAGCCAGGGGGTGAGATGAGCTGATGACATTCCATGGCTGGAGTGTAAGGTTGGGGAGCATCAGCAGAATTAAGGAGACAGGCACTGGTGGCAGGGGGTCTGTGGGATGAGGGTAGCCTGGAACAGGCCAGTGGAGATGGAGAGAAGAGGATGGTGTTCTGCATATCTAAGCATAGTGGCTTAAAACAGCAATGGATTGTTTCTTCTCACGATTTGGGGGTTCACTGGGCTTAGCTGGGCAGTTCTCACTTGGGGTCTCTCTGCAGCAGCAGCCAGGTGGCAGCTGGGCTGGAGCCACCTGGGAGCTCAACTGGGCTGAAAATGAGCTTTTGTCCAAGATGGCTCTCTTTTTCACTTGTGTTCCTGGTGCCTGGGTTGGGTTGGTTGGAGCAGCTGGGCACTGGTGGGACATCTTGTTTCTCTCTCTCTCTGTCTCTCTCTCTCTCCCCTCCTCCATCATGTGGCTAGCTTGGCATCCTCACAGCATGACAGTCTCTGATTAAATGGGAGCTAGCTTCCCCCAGAGTGAGTGTTCCAAGAGGCCCACTCCAAAGCCGCAAGCCTTCTGACGACCCTGCCTCATAGATACCACCCCATTCTCTTGACCAAGTCAGTCATTCAACCCAGCCCAGGTTCAAGGGGAGGGAAATTAGGCTCTATTCTTCACGTGAGGAGCAGTGCGCATGTACGGGTGGAAGGAACGATGGTGGCCATCTTTATGGGTTTGAGAGATCTTTATGAACTAAAACTGATGGGACTTGTGGTTGGCTTGGATGAAGGCTTTTGCCCTTTTGCTTTTGGAATCTAAAGTTAAAATCCATGAAGCAAACATACTTCTCCAGCAGAAGTTCTCAGGGGTTTCTCCACAAGGTGAGGCTGCCATTTGGGATGTTCTGGGGTCAGCCGTCCAACACCCCTAGTGGAAATGCCTCCCAGGGTTTCACACCCACAGAAGAAGCCTTCCTTCAGAGGGCAGCGGAGAGAGTATTTTTGTTCCTGAGCTCGTAGGGAAAACTTGGCAGGGGTGGTCTTGTCTACAGAGGCCCAACAATTGGCTGAACTTATTTCCCAATGAATCAGTAACTTGAACTATTGCATCTTAGTAACCCCGACCAGTTAAAAATGATCCAAGGTTGCTGGCAGGCAGCAGAAAGAACAAACTTTGTTTCTGTACAAATCTGAGACTGAGGCCCTTCTCTGCTAACCAAAGCCCCATGAGCCCTTGGGCATGATCCTGAACCTCTCAGTAAAATCAGGATGACAACAGTACGTCCCTCAAAAGGTTGTTGGGAAGATTGAATTAAACCACAGATGTAAAGCACTTGATGCAGTAAACTTGGCAAATGTGAATGCTGGGTAAATGTTAGCTGCATGGCGGATAATCAAGGCACAACACATTTGTGGAAATGGAGTTCCTGTGCAGGGGCTGCCAGCTCCATGGGCCTTGCCATTTTATTTGCACCAAGCTTTGGCTTTTAAAACACCTCCTCCTGGGATTATTAGCCACGAAGTTTGCTCTTGATTCCAAACTGTTTAAAAAGAAAAAAAATACATATATATATATATATATATATATATATATATATATATATATATTTATATATAACATAGATATAGATAAAATCTGCAATGTCATTGCAAGCATATATATATTTTTTTTTCTCCCTGGACAGCTGCCTATCTCTCCCCTCATCTTCACGTTGCCAACATCAGACTTTGTGGGGGAAAATGTTTTTATCATCTGCTCTATTGGAAAATGTACCCTCCTGAAATAGTGTTCTAATGTCTGCAAAAAAAAATTAGCAGAGCTGTCTCCAGGGAAGCAGACTTTGACTACTTGAACCTGGAAGAAATGAAGGGTTTTATTTGTGGAAATTGGGGCATCCAGTGCTGTCTACTTAAGGAAGCAGGTTTTTATTTTTATTTTACTTTTTTTTTTTTTTTTGAAACACCCACCAACACCTCCAAACACCAAAAAAAAAAAAAAAAAATAATAATAATAATAAAATACCAGCAAACACATTAATATTTTACATTATAGGTAGTCCCTCAAAGTTCAGAGGCAGTTTTCCTCTGAATGCAGTTCATTTTTTCTGAACCTTATCAAAGAATAGCATCTCTTCTCTCCATGCGTATCTCTTATCTCACAGCAATCCTACCAGGTAGAGATGTGTGGCCCCATTTTACTGAAGAGAGCACAGAGGCCCAGAGAGGTTAAGATCTTGCTCAAAGTTGCACAGCCCACGAGTAGCAAAGCAGAACTGGCTCCTTCTCTGATGGTCCACTGCCCACTACACCACACACCCTCCATCCTTTTGCCTGAGCATGGATTCCACCTGTTTCTCAGCATCTCTCTCTACCATTAGGCCTCCCATCAGGCCCTGCAAGATTCCTGGAGGCAGGTAACAACTGATGGGAGAGTTTAGCAGGTAAACCTTGAGCAAACAGACACCTGCGTTCCTAAGTCACAGAGGAGGCTCTGACTCCCTGAGGATTCTGTGGCTCAATGAGTATGAAGAATTACTGCTTGGTGAAGCTTAAGTATAATTGGTTTATTCATGCATGTGACAAACACTTATTGAGCATCTACTAGAGGCTCAGCATGGGGTTGGGCTCTCAGGATACAAAGATCAATTAGAATGCCCTGCTAAGTGTTTCCAAGGATGTGGATGTGCAGGAGCATTTGGACAAGGGAACCCTGCTTAAATCCTCCGAAGGATCTCCTCTGCCCTTATGACTTGGCCCAAACTCCTGGATCACACTACAGATCGCTGGCAGCCAGAGTCAGGGTCTTGTTCATGGTTGCATCTCCAGCATTTAGCGCCAGGGCCAGGCCACGGGTGGGTGAATATTTGCTGAATGAATAAATGAGGCTGGGGTAGGGGGGGTGGGCTTTACAGCACAGCCTGTGACATCATAATGCAGACCCCTTGCCCAGGAGATGTTCTTGGTTTAATCATTGGTTACTCTAGCTAAGATCCACTTTAACCTCTTAGCTGGATTTAATTTGAAATTCATGTTGGTTTTCACACACTGACGAATGCTGTGAATCCAAAGGAGCTAAGAATTTTGGAAAGGTTGTATAAACACAACAATACAGGGGTACACATGACTTCTGACCAATTGCTAAGTGTTTGGTCCCTAGCATCAGCTCTTGCTCAGTTATATTTGGGACAGAAGTGGGCAGGCAGTGAGGGCTACGGCTCAAACACTGGTTCGCCTTCCCTCTGTGACCTTGGGCAGCTGAGAGGCTTTAATCTTTATCTAAAAATGACCCCGCCTCGTTGGCTGCATGAGGTCACTGTGCAGATGAGATGAGCACTGGCTGTGGAAGGGCTTTCCAAACCCTAAAGGGTGATGCACACACTAGGGGTTATAGCAGTGACCAGAGATGGCAGCCTCCCACTGGCTGAAGGACCGGCTGCACTGCTCGGCTGGCAGTGGCTGGTTTGGAGTTATCTTCATTGATCCTTTTCTTTCCCGAAGTGGGTCTGGGATGTGGAAATGAAGAGTTCCCTGACATCACACTCTAAGTGTTCTGCTTGAAGTCAGCAGGTCCCATAAGCTGCAGCAGGAAGATCACCAACCCCGATGTTCTGGAACTCCTTACATGGCCAGGGATGTTGGATTTGGTGCTCTGAGGCTCTGTCCAGGGATTCTCTGGGATTCTTGGACTCCAAACCCTTTCCCTCAGCAGAAGTCAGTTTTAAACAATGACAAGGATTCTAGCAGAGTTGGACAAATTCTATAAAAATCAGTCTCCGGAAACTCCCGGGAAGCCAAGCCCTCAGGCAGAGTACTTCTCCTTCCCCCCAAAAAGTGCAAAAGAAAAAGAGTACTGTTAGTGCAAGCAAAGGGACAAATACCGGTTCCCCTTGCAAGTCACACACCCCTCTCTCCAGCCAGAACTCCAGACCCATAGGGCTGCCCATTCCCCAAGGAGGGGCCATCTTACTTGGTATTTGTCTGGTGCCCAGCAGCTTATTCTTGGGTCATTGCAAATATACATTTTTAACCACCTTCCCAGAAGTTTACTTGGGCCCAGGACTTGGGGGTCAACTGTCAGTTTGGACCCCCCCCCCCCTTGGCTTTCTGAGTCCAGATCTACAACGAGAGTCATTCAGTTAACCATTCATTCCATACCGAGACTCCTCTCTGTGCCGGAAACTGGCCTAAGTGCCTGGAAAGAGAAATGAATAGGATATGGCCCTTGTTTTCAAGCACATCACCGTTTATTGGGGGAAGCCATCAAATAAACATAATTATGATGTGAAGTGCATACTGTATAGCAGGGTTCATGAGCTATTATGAGATTGAACCGAATAGTATGGGAATTGAGCAATGTGGCCACTAAGTTGGGCCTTAGGGAGAAGGTTCTCTTAAGGTGGCCGTGGTTGAGCAGGAGAAAGCCAGGTAAAGGTGAAGAGCAGGCAGCATTTCAGATGAAGGGGCCAGAACTGCACAGAGGTCTGCAGATAACCAGGGTCTGGGCAGGACCTGCAGCAGCTCGGGGGTGCTGGATCAAAAAGCGGGAAACCAGGTTTGATGGGCCAGAGGCAGCACCCCTTGACCAATCAAGTTCAGCAGAGACACTGAAAGGGAGAGGAGTGATGCAAAGGAAAGTTGTTTAGACTGGGGGTGGGTATGGGTGGGAATACAGTTGGTGCTCAATCAATGCTGATCATGACCCCCTCCTTGCCAAATGAGGCAACATTCCATGCAGAGGAACAATCATCTTTAGATCAGAAAAAATGGCCTATCCGTGCAACAAACTTCCGGGCTGGACATGGTTTAAAGCCTCGAGCTTCCTGTGACCAGCCCCACACTGGAGAGGAAGCCTGATTCTCTTGGTGCTCTGGTTTGGAAAGAAAATGATTTTCAGCCCAACTTGACCCCACAGCAATTACAGAAAATAAACTGAAGTGTAAAAACAGGGAAATTGGCTGGTAGATGGGGCAAAATTAGGTGGCACCTGGCTACTATGCCTCCGGCACTGCAGGAGAAACATCTGTGCTCCCTGGACTATGAATTCACTGCCCATTTATGAATCAAGTCAGGAGCCTGGGGCAACACCTCCAGTCCTGGAGCCCATGCTCAGGTTTCCAAGAGCCCCTGATAGTGCCATGGGGCCCCACACTCCTGGTTTCCAGCCTGCAGATGGGGAGACCTGGGGCAGGCCGGGGACTCCTGGAAAGGGCCTTAGGAGATTAGAAAACAAGGTATTGGTTTTTTTGTGTTTTCTTTGTTGGTTTTTTGTTTTTTTTTGTTTTTTTTTTTTGTTTTTTTTGTTTTGTTTTTTATGCCGATTATAAAAATCTGGGCTTATGATGGAAAACCTGGGAAATAAAAGGAGAAAGAAAAAGCCATCTAGAGCACCACACCTTGACATTACATTCCTGTTCAACTCCTGTCTTTCCCGCTGGAATGTCAGCTCACGCGGGCAGGGACAACCTGCTCCTGGCTATGGCCCCCTTACCTACAAGAGGGCAGTGCACAGGAAAGTACCCCGCCCCCCACTGCCACCACTGTCTCCAGTGGCCCCCTGCCCCAGCTTCTGCCCCAGCCACGGCTCCGCTCATCTTCAGGCTCAGCTGATTCTCTCCTTTCTGGAACTCATCTCCATGCACAATTATCCTGTCTCCCCATTTATTGGCGGTCCTCCCCCTGCCTCATTCCCTTCCCCAAAAGAAGCCGGAGGACTTGCCCCTAGACTCACTCTCCTGAAGGGCCCTGCCTCCAGAGCACAGGATCTGTTCACCGGTGGGGGCTCCATAATTATTTGCTAATTAAAGCCTAATTAGCCCATGCTTGGTTTCCAGGATTTCAGTACCGTGAACAGGGCAATGCTGAACAGGGGCCCGTGTGTCTAAATGCTCAGCGGGCCGGGCTCCGTTTTTCTCTCCTGGAATACACCACATTTACAGCCATTTTCTGGGTGGCCTTACGGGGCTGGGAAGGGACAGGGCACTGAGATGGGGGCTCGGACCTCCGGCCTCTAACTCATTCCAGGCACTGGGCAAATTCTGTAACTCCAGGGACTCGCTTTTTCCATGTGTCAAACCAGTGAAGAACCGTTTGCCCACATATGAGTCGTGGGCCCCAAACAAGATATAGATCCAAAAACTCTCAAGAGTTCAATGAAACTGTGAAGAGACAGGCAAAAAACAAGACAGGCCCAAGACCGTGGGCATTTTTAGTAAAGCCCTGAGACTTAGTGGCAGGGTCATGGAGTTCCCCAGCTTTTCTGGCTCATCCCCCAAATCCGCGCTGACATTTTAGACAGGGGTCCCTGCTTTAAAGACCCCCAATATCCAAACTGAGAGGCTCCTCTCCCCCATGAACCCCACAGACAGAAGGGGAACTCCCACCAACCCCTCTCCGCACTAGCTGACCCCTCACCAGCTCTTGGCCACTCCAGCTCGCTCACCAGGTGTCCCCAGGGGTTGGGGGTGGGGCGCGAGTTGAGGCCCCTCCCCTCGCCTGGGGGCTGCCTCTCCTAAGAGCACGGGTCAGAGGGCGAGAGTAGAAGGTGGGAGGGTCGCACCCGGAGGGTACAAGGGTGGGGTGGGGGAGGCGCTCTGGAGCTGGGACAGGGGCGCTGCGGGACCAGGTACTGAGCCCGGCGGGCTCACCCCTCGGTTGCGTCACCCGGCCCACCGCCCCCTGAAACATCACAATGTGGGGGCCGGGACCCCCGCCTCATCACCGCCCGTTTGCAACCAAACAATCCAGCCAACAAACAGCCCGGGAAAAAAAAAAGAAGGCGGCCCGAGCCCAGCCCCCTCCCCCTCCCCGCCCCGCCCTCGCGCCCCCCGGGGCCCCCGCCCCCGGATGGGGGAGTGACCGCGAGCCCCGGCGCCCCGCACCCGCCGCCCCGCGCCCGCCCGCTGTCCGCCCGCGGCGGGGGCGGCCCCGACCGCGCCGCCCGCCCCGCCCGCGCCCCGCGCCCCGCCCGCCGCTCCTCCAGCTCCGCGGCGCCCTCGCCGGGTGCGTGCCGCTCGCACGCCCGCCCGCCCGGCTCCCGCGCCCGCCGCCCGCGCCCGGCCCCGGCGCCCCCGGCCCTCCCGGCCGCGCTTCATGGCTGCGCACGAGTGGGACTGGTTCCAACGCGAGGAGCTCATCGGACAGATCAGCGACATCCGAGTCCAGAACCTGCAAGGTAACGACCCCCCCCAGCCGCCCGGGACGGGAACGCCCGGAGCGGGGGTGACCGCGAGCCCCGGGGGCGCCGCGCCGTCCCCGTGACCCCGTCCTGACCTCGTTCCTGTGACTCGACCGCGGCTAGGAGGGGATGGGGGTACTGGGGATGGGACGCCTCGCCCCCGGCCCCCAGCCAAGTCGCCCCCGGCCGGATTTACGATTGCCCAGGAGGTGGGGCGGCACACGTGTGTGTGTGTGTGTGTGTGTGTGTGTGTGTGTGTGTGTGTGAGGTTGGGTGGTGGGGGGATCCCGTTTCCATTTCGGAGACGCCTTGCGCGAACTCCCCCCTTCGGCCACGGCTGCGAGTTTGGAGAAGTTCTGTGCGTGGGCTCTTGGGGGCGGCGGCCCGGGTCGGGGAGGGAGGAGAAAGCGCGGCTCGGCGTGCGTGTGCGCGCTCCTCTTCCGCGGTACCTGTGAGACCAGGGGGTTCGAAGGGGGGGCGGGGCACCGCAGGGGGAGGCCAGGCGGGATCAGGAGGGCACCCCCGCCTCCCCCCAGTTCAGGCCGCCCCCTTTCCTCGGGCGCTGCCCCTCTCCTGGCCCGGGGCTCCGACTGGGGAGAGGGCGGGAGCCAGCCTCCTTCCCCCATGCCCTGCCCTAGGGGACCTTCCACCGAGAAAAGGTGAGGGAGAAGCTCTGGGCGCCAAACGGGGTCTGACAAGGGCTGGGAGTGGCATGTGTTTATCTTTCAAAAGAGTTTATTCACTGTGGAAACTTAACACAAAAATATTTAAAGAATTGCCCCCCAATCCACCCAGAGTGCTGCTGTTCCTGGAGGGGTTCCAGACTTCCCCTTTTCCTAAGTGGGCTTTGCAGAATGGACAGAGTTCCGTTTCCGGGCTCTCTTGACCCACATTGACCTCTGCAGGTGAAGTTTCCTTAGCTGCTTCCACTGAAGGCTTGGGTTCCAAGAGATTCCAGGTTGGGGGCAGGTCTGGAGCCAGCTGGAGAGATCTAGGTATCCCCCAACCCCACACCAAAGGGAGGGGTGCAGTCTGGGGGCTGGCTGGGCAGTCAGGTTTAAACATTACATCTTCTAGAATGTTTCCTGGGAACCCACGTGGACCTGCTCCACCCCTAGGTTGGGCAAGGACAGTGCTGGCAGAGGTGACTTGGAACCAGGAAGGGGAGTCCAGAGCTGTGAACACTGGAAATTGAGTTTGCTCTGGGCAACGCTGATCTCTCCTGGCTGAGATTTGTGTAAAAGGAGGAGGAACAGGCTGGAGAGATTGAAAATGATCCCTTTTGCTAATAAGCTGCCTGTCTGGATTCTGTTGCCTGCGAAGAACTGATACCCCATTTGGGGTGGGCATTAGACAGTATCTTTTGCTGAGATGGCATCTGGTTTGAGCTATGAGTGTATGTGTCTGAGGTGATCAGTGGGTGTTTAAGAAGTACATACTAACCAATGCTTGGTAATGATTTCCTGCATCTCTGTAATACCTCTTTATGGCTTGGCCCTGAGCCTCCAGGAGCAGCTCCCAATGTGGAGACTGACTTTTGTGAAGGGATGCCCTAAAGTAGGAATGGTTCGTTACACCTAGGGCAGTGCTGTAGGGCTTCACAGAGTGGGGATAATTTGAGATGGGTCTTGAAGGTTGAGTAGGAGTTCAGTGAGTGGGCCCTCCTTCTCCCTGGGGTCCCAGTGAACTGTCTTCACTCTTAGGCAAATACCAGTTACAATTTGAGCATAAATGGACTTTGCCATTTTTAAAAACCTTTTTAATTGATAAACACACACACATGGCAGTCAAGTCATAAGCTCAACAGAGTTTTACATATGGATACACTAGTGCAACCACCACTCAGATCAAGATGCAGATGATTTTCAGTACCCAAGGTAAGTCCCTTTTCCCTCTTCCCAGTCAGTTACTCCCTGCAAAGGTAACTTTATTTGGATCTATGTCACCATAGATTAGTTTTACTTCTAGAACTTCATATAAAATTGAAATGTAACAGTATATACTCTTTTGATCTTGCCCTTTCTTTTTCAACGTTATTTTTGTGAGCATGTATGCTGTTGCCTGTATCACTAATTCCTTTCTCTTACTGACTTCTGTTCCTGGGTATAGATGGGCCATAATTTGTTTATCTGTTCCTCTGTTGAGGGACACTGGCGCTGTGTGCACTTTGGGGCTGTGATGAATGAAGCCACCTGTGTCTTTTGGGAGACATTGACCCCCGCTTCTATTGGGGGTCATTGCTGGGAAGGTGCTGGGAGTGGAGTTGGGTCAGGAGTCCTTCTTCTCATTCTTGACTTTTCCTTTGGTTTCCCTGTCTCTTGACTGGGTGCCCAATAGACATTTTTTTTCCTTGCCTCTGTGGTACTCAGGAAGTCCCAACAAAAGGCCAAGTCCAGAAGGCTTCCCACGCTGTGCTTAGAGCACCTGCCAAAACCAGCTGGTGGACTTTGGCCGGCCTTGGATGAGTTGGATGACCAGCTCTGGTGCCACCGGCATCATCTCGGTGTGGGTGGCAGTCAGGGGAGACAGGAGGAGGCCAGCGGAAGGGTCTTTTTCCTAACCTGTGTGCTTACTTAAAGCACAGGTAGCTGCAGTTGTCATAGTGATGGGAAGCCAGGTACAGTTGGAGCTCAGGAATGTGTAATAATAGGTTGTGAGAAGGATTCCCAGCCTCCATCTGCAGGTGGCAGCTGCTGTCAGGGTGAGACTGTCCTGATTTTTTCCTGAAAGCTTTGACTCTCTCGTGGGCCTGGGACAGTAATGAGGGCATCCCTGAGGTTACCACCTCTGGGACATTGCCTTCCAGGGAGAAGGTTTTAGTTGTATATCTTTATCTATACATCTTTCAATATGTCTATATGCTCAGGTGAGCTTGCGGTACCTTGGCCCCGGTCACGTGCCTTTACTGTCACCCTGAGCTGTGGGTGCTGGAATCCATGCAGATATGATTGTGATGCCACCAGATCATGCCCAAAGAACGTTGGAATGAAGATTTCCTGTCCTGCCTTTGGAGGCCGGAGTGAGCTGGGTAGAAAGCATGGCCTCTTCCAGGGGGGATCAATTCCCCGCGTCTGGTTCAGGGACAGACGGAGGTTCTCATCCCTGCGTTCCCTTGATGGCAGAGCATGGGAGTCCTTCTGGACAGGGACTGCCTGTGCCACCCTCACAGGGTCCCTTGCAAGGAAACGGGGGTGGCCCAACTGCTGACCTTTGCAGAGAAGAGAGAATGGAATTGCGGGGATGTTGGCAGCGTCCGTCCAAGGGCCTCCGCTTCCTTGGAGCTGCGTGGGGGTAGAAAGGAGGTTAGAGGCTGTCGGTTAACTGTTGGTTAACTGGCCTGTGCTTTAGTTCTCCACCTGGTTGTGGGCTCTGGCTCCTTTCCTTTGATTCAGGGTCCGGCTGAGTGCTCTACCAGTTCTGGGGTCACTTGGGGAATTGGGCCAAATGGGTGTCAGGCCGGGATTTGGGAGATGTTCCTGTTCGTGTAGGAAGCCTTGAACGTCCAAATAATTGACAGCCCTTCTCCATTCACCTTAGCGAATGGATGCCAAACATGTAGCATTGTGCATACTTTTGTCCCTGCTGATAAGGAGCAGGGAACTGTTACCGGGTGCCCAGCCAGACTGGAGCTGCTCAACAGTGGCTTGAATTTTCTGAATCTAGAGGCAGAGACATGAGTCCCATTTGGGGCTGTCTCTTGTTGGTTTGGCCCTTTTGGGGTTAGATGCTATGATTCTTGACCTCGTTGTGATGTGGCTTGACTTGGGCTGGCACTGAGGAGCTGGAGGTGGCTGGAGTTAGCTGGGGCTGGGCAGACAGAGAGTTGTTCAGGCTGCCGTCCCGGTGAGCCAGGCGGTGCATCCCCCCGTTGCTCCCTCAGCGGCCTTCCCACCGGCCTCAGCGATAACCTCAGTCAGGGTGTTAGGAAACAGGACTGCCGAGAGTTAGCAAACAGGAGCTGCGATTTGGAGCCCTTGGCATTGACTGTCAGATGGAGCAGGGAGCAGCTGACTTTTGCTGAGCACGTTCCGAACGCCAGGCCCTGTGCTAACTGCTCCTTTTAGTGTTTCCCACAGGCCTTGAAGGTCGGCCCTTCTGCGCCTTCTTGTTCTGGACACAGTATTGGGGTTTGAACCCAGGTAAGACTGACCCAAAGTGTTTGTGCAGTCACTCTATGGGTCCCATGCAATGGACGGCGCAGGTGCAGGAGTGTCAGCCTCAAGGCAGGGATCTGGGAGGGCTTCTCAGAGGAGGGGACGTTGGAGCTGGGCTTTGAAAGCTGAGCAGAAACTTGGCAATGGAGATTTTACACTTCTGTTCTAAGTGGCTGGAATAGCCTGAAGGCGCAGAGGCAAGACTGCGCCTGTGTGTTTAAGAAGCAGCAGCCCTTTCCCTGTTCCTCCTTCCTCCTTTCCTTGCCGCTCACTCAGGCGCTGGTGCAGGCCCTCAGTGCTTGTCGGGACTCCACAGCGACTTCTTCATGGTCTCTGGGCCTTGCTTCACTGCCTCCAGTCTGCTCACACGCAGCCACCCAAACCCACCAGGTCTTCGTGGCCTACAGCAATTTCTCAACCCAAGGGCTAAGGGCAGCAGACCTGAGCAGCCCTTGGGTGCCAGGACATGAAAAAAGTCAGGCTGCACTGGTTTACAGGATAAAGTCCGAGCCCTTTAGCCTGGCGTTCGAGGCCCTCTGTGGTCTGGCTCAGAATGCCACACTAGCCCCTTCTCCTATAACTCTCCCCCGTCAGCACCTTCCCTGGCCAGCTCCTTATCTCCCTATCTCTAGAGCATCCATGTACGTGGTGGTCAGTTTTATCCAGGAGCCAGAGAAGAGAAGGATCTGAGGAAAGGCCTTCCTCACTCCCACCTCCCCTCACTCCTGGTGGGCACAGCAAGTGCGCTGGAGGTTTCTATGTAAAAAACCAGAATAAAATCAAACGCAGATGTTTCATGTCCTCAAGGAACTTGCTGCCTGTTAGGGCACTGCCCCTGGGGCTGTGTGCTGGTTCTGGGATGAATCATCACTTAGGATGTTTGTTTCTGGCTCCTGGCTGGAGTCAGGCCACAGGCTTTGAGTTAACCCTGGACTTCAGGCAAAGCCATGTGTTCTAGTCCCAGATCCATCCCGACTCCAGGTATGGATTCCTCTAGCTCGAGCACTGTGCGGTTTGGGAAGCCATGGCCAGGACCTCTGGGTTTGGGTCCTGGATTTCTTGCCAACTTGCTGTGGGATGTGGGGACAGTCTCGTCCCCAAACTGTGCTTCAGTTTCCTTATCTGCAAAATGAAAGGGTTGGACTAGCAGGGGCTCAAATGAGCCCCCGGAAAGGTTGGATTAGGAAGCGTGGGGCTGTGGGCAGAGCGTGGCCCCCTCAAGCTATCTGCTCTCTAGTCCTGGGTACCCTTGGGTGGGTGGCCCGTGTGTGTGTCTGGGCACCGCTGAGCGGACGATTCAGCAGCATTGTTTTCGCTGTCAACAGCTGGAGACTCACTTCCACCAAGGGCCACGTAGAAAGGATTGCAATTTATAAGCTTTGTTATAAAAGTACACATTGCTAATTGGTGTGCATTCTTTGTTTAGACTTGGCTGATCAGTTACAGGTTCTTTGGAAAGCTGGGGGAAGATCTCAGAGATCTGCTCTGAGCTACCTGTGCTAGAGTCGACGGTGCCCAGGGAGGTTTAGGGACCTGCCCCCGTTCATGTGGCATTAAGGGGGTTAGAGCTCTGACTCCACCATGCTCACGGGTGCCCACGACCACTTTCACCCATGCTGCCCTCTCACAAGTGCTCATGGGGCCAGACGCAGCGAGAGCCCCATCCTCTAAATGGTCAGTGAGCAAGAGGGAGGCCCTCTATCCGTTGGTGGCACATCCCGAGAAGAGGTTTCACCATAGACTCTCGTGTTGGTGGCCGGGGTTTGTGGTGGGCCTGACCCCTGTGAGCAGCTCGGAGCAGCCCGCTGGCCGGGTGGTCTCGGGGGAGAGGTGGGGCATCTGACCAGATCTGCCGCTCTGGGGAAGCGGCCCTTTGCCGGAGAGACCACATTTCACTGACTGCCCCCGCTGACCCGCAGAACACTCTGGCATTTAATTTTTGACTTGCCCAGCAAGTCAGAGGTTGCCCAGCAAGCCAGAGGTCAGACCTGCCCTGTTTCAGAGGAGGAGAGAGAAAAATAAAGTAGTTGTCTTTTTAGCGGTTGAACCATTGAAGTGAACTCCCTGTTCCCATAGAAAGCTTTTATTTAAACAGTGGTAGATTGTGTCAGTTACAGAAGGAATTAGAGGCAACGTCAAAAATCACTAGTGTGACTTGAAAGAATCTTTGACCTTTTTTTCTTTTTGACACTGGTTTGTCTCCTTTATTAGCTTTTTTCTATTTGAGCGGGAGTTGGAAATCTAAGGCCATGTGACAAATCCAGCCTTCCGCCTGTTTCTGTAAATAAAGTTTTATTGGAACACGGCTCCGCCCACTTGTTTGCCTAGCCCTTTCAGGTTCCAAGGGCACAATTGAGCAGTTGCACAAGAGACATGCCTGCAAAGCCAAAATGATTTTCTAGCTCTTTACAAAAAATGAGGAAAGAGAGAAATGGTAGGAACTGCTAGTAAATGCTCTTAATCGAAGGGAAGGGGTATGTGTGTGTTTTAATTTGGTGGGCAGTCATGTCCATTTGTTCATTCAGTTTTTACTATGCCGGTTGCTCTGTGCTTGGCACAGAGGCCCACTCTGAGCTGAAGCTGCCGAGACACAGTGGATCTCAGATTCAGAATTGTTAGCTTTGACCTGCGGCCCTGTGGCGACACATCCCCTCTCACTGATTTTATCCAGAAGAAAGCTTCAGTTCAGCTCTAATACGATTCCAGCACCTGTGGGCACGTGGTCACCTTCCTTCTGCCAAGCCGGGGGTGTACCTGGGGTCCCGGGAGAGGCCAGGCAGCCCCCCTGAGGGGTAGGAAAGATACACACTTATGTTTTTGAGTCAGCAAGTGTTGGAGGCCTCCCTCTTGAACGTGGGAACTGGGAGGGCTTCCTGTGGGGTGGCAGCGACCGTAGGACAAACTGCGGCTACTTATGGTGACAACAGCAGGGGCTGCTTGGCGTGTGTGTGGCGTGTGTAGTTTCAGCGGGCCGACGGTGTGGCTGGGGTGCATTTGGCACCAGCTTTGGGCATGGACGTATGCATTTGAAGCAGGCCATTCAGTCCAGTGACAGTGATCGAGGCCTCCCAAAATGCTGGCAGCTGGGGATCGAGGGACCAGTGGGATCCCCAGGAGTTTCCAAACCAAAGAGGACACAGACTTGATGAGATTGAGAAGTTAGAACCAAGGATGGTCAAGGTGGCTACTGCAGGAGTACCGGGGATGGGGAAACCCTAATCCACCCTTGGGGTTTGGGGGGGGGGCATCTGTAATTGCAAAGGTGTGGAGCGTGAAACCGTGGGATAGGGGTCTGCGTGGCAGGAGCTGGGGTCAGGGAGAGACCCGGCGGGTTCTTCAGTGGGATCGAGGCCAGGCTTGGGTATGGAGAGTGCAGGGAGGGGTGTTCCAGAGGGACCCCTCCTTGAGCATTTGGAGGTTATAGTCCCAAGCCCTCCCAAGCCCCTGAGGAGGTGTTGATGAGGACTTGGGGCATTTGCAGAAGCTTGCAGATCTTCCTGGTTGGGGCCAGCAGGACCTCCTGCCATGGAGAATCTGGGTTCTGCTTGGAGGGGCCTTTAGGACTCTGGCCATGTCACCCCCACTGCTGCTCTGCCCTCCTGGGGGGCTCTTGATGCACCTAGAAACCTTTGTGATATTTATATTCCTATCCTTTTTTAAACTATTTTTAATCCTCTGTGGTATGACATACTTAAAAAGCCGTGTTCTGAGCTCCTTTGGCAGGGAACTGGGGCGAGGGGATGTGAGGGGGCACGGAGACCTGCTGGTCAAGTGGTGGCAGAACTTGAATCCTTGGATGGTGTTCTCTCGCCCTTCACTCCCTCCCCAAGTGCTGTCCGCTTGTCCATCCGGGGTGCTGAAGTGTGTCTTTCTTTTCCACCTTCCTGTTCTCCCGTGCTCTTGCCTGCATCCCTTTTGTTTCTGGGACCAGTTTCCTCTGCGTCCAGTGCCTTCTCCCCCACAGTCCCAGGTCAGCCCTGCCATGCCAGGGCCCCTCCACCGGGACTCCTCCTCCTGTGTGCCTGGCCTCGCTCACTTCTCTCACCTTCCTCGATGCCCTGGGCACCAGCTTCACCCAGATATCCTCCTGTTCTCCCCCTGCCCCCAGGCCACTCACTTTCCATCGCGGGACCTTCACCCACCCCGTTCCTTCTGCCGAGAATGACCTTGCTTAGAGTAGCCCCCCTGAACCCTGCCTGTGCCCCCTGCCACCTCCTCTGGGCTCTGGGGTGTGGCCTCTGAGTACTTCATGGACACCCCAGTCCAGCCACGCCTGCGAAGGTCCCTAGGAAAGATGCATCTCTGTCCTGCCAGCCTCTAACGCAGAGTAGGTCTTCAGAAAGGATTGCAGAATGAATAACCAAGGCTAGCAAGCCCCCTCCTCTTCCCTGGAGGAGATGGCAGTGGGAGCCGTTCGCCCTCATGGGCTGCCCTTTAAGCTCCTCGGGAGCCTGGCGGAGACCCAGTGCAGGGGCGCCGAGCCACGAGCTGGGTGTGCAGAGACCTGGGCTCTAGTCTCGGGGCTGCCCCCGACTGGCTGCAGAGCAGGGTTTACCTGGCAGGCGGCAGGAGGGTAGTCTTGAGGGCATGTGGAGGGGTGAGCGTGGGCCCGCAGCCCCTTCATGCAGGAGCCCAGACATGGTAGGGCCGTCTGAGCCACACGCAACCTGGGAACAAGGCGGCGGCGCAGCGGCCCCAGCAGTGTGGCAGCCGTAGCCCGAAGAAAGGATGTCATGGTGACCACTTGAAGCTCACCCCGTGGTGTGGATCCTGGGGGTTAACATACTCTGGCAATATCACCCCTTTTCTAATCCTGTATTTTTTGGAGTTGAGATCTGTGAGCTCCAGAAATGTTGTTAACCCTGAAAGAGTCATGCCCCAGATATTTTGGGTAAACTATCTTCTGCTTTATGTGAAATATCCAAGTCTGTTTAGAAAATAAGAGAGCAACACTAGGGCACTATTTTATAGGCACTTCTTTACTTTGGGCTTTATTATATCAAACGTGGAGAGTCCAAGGCTAGCCTTAAAAGTTAGGAAGAGTTTCAATTCCCAAAGAATGGAAAAAGATATCCTGATGAGGCCTTACCTTTAGGCAAGGTGGAGTGACACCGTGCTGATCTACCATTTCATCCATTTCCCTGACACCCCTTCCCCTCTTGTTGAGCATATCGTCAACCCATAACCCATATTGTTCTGGTTGCACTGTTGTCTCCATATTAAGCTGATGAAACCAAGAGTGATCACTAATCACACTTTTTTTTTCTATTTCTACTTATTTTTATAAAAAGAGCAAAATGCGATAACATGTCCCAATAATTTTCCAAATGAGGGTCTAAGAAAGATGGCAGCGTGGTTGAAAAATTGCTCCCCTATGCTATAATGCGGCCTCTTCATTGTCAGGTTGACTTGGGGCAGTCCTGGCTTGGTTTACAGAAGATAATTTAGGATATCATTGTTGTAGAACATACAGCATATGGGATAGGGTGTATAAAAATCTGTTACGTCAGGGATAGACTTCTTGGTTACGGGCCTCATTGTGATTGTGGGATGTGGAGGGTGGGGAGATGACCACCGGGCCTGACACTGGCCAGACCTTTACAGACCACTCATTCAGTCCCGCAGTAGCCCCCGTGGGGGCCTTATGCTCTATCCCCCGAAGACAAAGGCTGATTGAGGCCTTCTGAGCTGATAAGCAGTAGATCGAGATACCAGAACTCACGACTGGGAAGACAGAGCTTGTCAGGGGTTGGAGATGGTAAGAGGAAGGCTGATGGGACTTGAATTTAGGGGAGGGGAGAGAAGAGAGAGAGATATGAAGACCAGAGCAAGGCCTAGCCTACCATGAGAGGGCAACTGACTTAGAACCCAGAGAGCAAGATGGACCCCGGCGAAAGGAGTTTAGGCAAGAAGTACAGGCTCGTCTTGGGTCCTGAGACTTCGAGGGGACACAGTGACTCCACTGATGCGTTTATAGTCTAATAGACACCAGGTTCTTCACACTGTAAAAACTGAAGGCTAAATTCCCAACTGATGTCCTGGTGATTCCAGGGGTGAATCTGAGAAGAGTGGGGCCATTATTCCCATTTTAAGAGGTTGAAGAGATGAAGTCTCCCATAGCCTTGAATTATGGCAGAAGTGACCAGAGGCTATCCTGGAATCATCTTGTCACATTCACTCTGTGTTGTATTAGACACCTGCAGGTTACAAAGCACTGCCACCTCTGACCATCATTTAATTCCTGTGGTCAGGATTACAGCCCCTCTTAACAGATACAGGCACCAAGGCCCAGAGGGGTATAGCGACGTCACCCTGTCCCACAGCTAGTGAGTGGCAGATCCGAGCTTTTATTCCACACCCTGGTGTTCTCAGAGCATACGAGCGCTAGCTGGGGGCCCATCTGCACAAGCTACCCCTTCTCCTTTTAGATCCAAAGGGCCTGTGTTGAGCTCTCCCTTGGCGAGTTGGTCCGGCCTTTGAGCCTGACTCTAATCTAAAACAAAACAAAATTTGACACCTCCCAAATCAAAGCCGAGGGCCTTCAGTATTGGGAGTGGGGTATTGGCAGACCTGGGTGATGGCCTGGGTTGAGTTCCCAGGAGTACTGTGGGAAGAGTGTGGCAAAATGGCATGTGATGGTGGATGAGGTACTACGATACCGTGGGACCGCTAATGGGCTAGCAGAGGGAATGAGGGATGAAAGAGGCGGAGACAGGAATCAGATGAGTGTTAACCTCAATAGATTCAGACTCTGCACTAGCATTTGTTATCAGTGATGGTCTGTCTGCTGTCGGTTTGCCCTGGTAGACCAGAAGCCCCACTGGGTCAGGCACTGGGTCTGTCCGATCTATCATTGTGTCTCAGGGCCTGGTTTCTAGTCCCAGACCCAGTGCTTGCTCAGTTCGTGTTTGTTGAACACATGAATGTAGAATCGTAGTTCAAGTGTAGCCTGGGGTCAAACAGAACAGGGTTTGAACCCTTTTTAGCACTGGCTGATTGTGGTTGTCTCTGACAATGTCTTTTTGGTGAAAAGGAAGGGTAGCCCCAGTTTCTCAGGGCTGCTGGAACATTCAGTGAGGTCACTTGTGCTAAGGCCTCCCTCAATGTTTATTTCCCCTTCCCTTGCCTTTTCTGAGCCACACATACCTATAGTTCTTGATGTGTATGAAATTCAGCAGTCCCCCTAATTTTCCCTTTCCCCAGAGACAATTCTTACAAACTTTTTAGCTTATGATTTTACTATTTTCCTCTGTGTCTTTGAATAACCTACCTATATTGCTTTGTCTTGATTTTGGGTTGTAGACTTAATTTACCATGGTAGAAGGTAAATACGTGCATCTACTGTTTCTCTCTTTAAACTAAAATCGTTCTTCTCCCCCATCTTCCCAATACATTTACATCATGATTTGGGTAAGATCAGTAGTTAGAGTTTACACTGTTAGCATTAAGTCCGTGCTATTCAGAGCTTAGTTGTGTAGTAAATTCTGATCACTTTTCCCTTCCTTTCTTTTGTTTCCCTTGGAGTTAAAAATCATCTGTTGGTGTCGTTGTCTTGGGTGCTTATACTTTCACCCCCAAAGTCTCTGTCACTGTTCCAGACATCCCCTCAAGTTGAATGGATGCCTCAGGTAAATTCTCTTGGTTTCCTCCTTTCCAGCAAGTCTTGGTCCTCACCTGCTCGGTTCTGGACTTGTTGCCTTCACACCTGGCTCACCTGGGTGGGGGTCCCATCACCATCACCTGTGGCCCCCCTTGCTTTTCTCCTAGGTGGGAGCTCCTGTTTCCTGTCTTCCTCTTAGGGCTAATGCCTCGTGCACAGAAGCACAGTCTTCCTGAGAAATGGTACCTGCCTGGTAAATTTTCTGAGAATTTGTTCATGAGAAAATGAATCTATTCAACTCTAATTCTTGATTGCTAGAGTAACTGAGCAGCAATTTCAAGGTGGGAAATCATTTTCCTTCACAGTTTTTTTTTTAAAATTTTTATTCTAGTACCATATATACAACCTAAAATTTCAAACTTTTAATCACATTCAAATATATAATTCAATACTGTTAATTCCTTCAGAGTTTTGAAGCCCTTGCTCCACTGGCCATCTGACTTCTAGAGTTGCCGCTGAGAAGTATGCAGCTATTTCTGATCCTTTGTGTGGGGCCTTTTTCCCCTCTCTGGAAGCTTATAGCATCCTCTTTTTGTCCCCAGGGCCCTTAGACTTCAGGGTGCCATACTTTGGTGCTGGCGTTTTTAAAATCCATTATGCTGAGCACTTAGTGAGACCTTTCCATCTGGAAACTTGTGTCCTTTGGATCTGGGAAATTTTCTTGATGATTCCATTGTGATTCCTCTTGTGGGTTTTCTCTGACATTCTAGATCTCCTGTTATTTGGATATTCATCCTCCCGGACTGATCCTTTGGTTCTCTTATCTTTTCTATTTTCCATCCTTTTTCCTTTTGCTCTACTTTCTGAGAGATTTCTACAACTTCATACTCCGTATTTTAATTGAACACATTTTTAATTTGCAAGAGCTCTTTCTTATTCTTTCGAGAAGCTTACTCTCGTTTCATGGCTGCAGTATCTTCTCATACACGCTGAGGACAGTAATGATGGGCAGTGGTAATGGCTGTGGCAGGATGGTGCTTTTGAAAGGCAGTTATCGCAGAGAGCCTGGGCTCTGGAGCCAGATCCCTGGTTCAAAGCCCAGCTCTGCCACCTACTTACATTGTGACTTTGCTCAAGTTATTTAACCTCTCTGTTCGTCCAACGTCTCGTGTGTAAAATGGGAATAACAAAATCGATACCTGCCTCAAGGGTTTTGATTACCTGAGCTTGTTCTAGTTTGCTAATGCTGCAGAATGCAAAACACCAGAGATGGACTGGCTTTTATAAAAAGGGGGTTTATTTGGCTATACAGTTACAGTCTTAAGGTCATAAAGTGTCCAAGGTAAAACATCAGTAATCAAGTACCTTCACTGGAGGATGGCAAATGGCATCCGGAAAACCTCTGTTAGCTGGGAAGGCACGTGGCTGGCGTCTGCTCCAAAGTTCAGGTTTCAAAATGGCTTTCTCCCAGGACATTCCTCTCTAGCAAGCTTGCTCTTCTTCAAAACATCACTCACAGCTGCACTCTGTTTCTTCTCTTTGAGTCACTTCATTTATATGGCTCCACTGATCAAGTCCCACCCTGAATGGGTGGGGCCACACCTCCATGGGAGTATCCCACCAGAGTCACCACCCACAGCTGGGTGGGGCACATTCCAAGCAAATCTAATCAGCACCAAAAGTCTGTCCCACAAGACTACATCAAAGATAATGGCGTTTGGGGTACAAAATGCATTCAAACCGGCACAGAGCTCCTAGAGGTAAAGGGCTGGGAGCCAGGCATGGCAGGGGCCGTCTGGGCTGAATTTGTGTTCCTTTCTCTCTGCAGAGCTGCGTGTCTTCTTCTTCCTGTGTATTTGGCTTGGTCTGGAGCTTTCATATTAGATGCTTTTTTCTGTAGCTGTCTCATAATTCTTGTTTGTTATCTCATATTTGGGAGTTGGGGACTAAAAAGCACTGTCAGGTCTGAGCTCATGGGGCGGGGGCTTCTTGACTGGAAGCTTCTCCGATGGGTGCCCCAGCTGGGTTTTTTATGGGCAATCCCATGTTGGCGTTTTTAGGTCTTTCCAGCTGGGCTGGTCAGATTCCCCATAGAAGAGTCTTACAGGTTCTGTGTAGTCTGGAGGGTAAAGGCCAGGCTGCCAGGGTCTGGGAGCTGAGAGGAAAGAAGGCTGGGGGGGAGGGGAGGGGTGTCCTCTGCCTCAAATATGCATAAAAATCACTCAATCCGCCCATTTTCAGCACGATTCCCCATCGTCCGAGTGCAGCCCTGAGACCTGTTTCATCCTCTTTAGAGAATAAACTTCCATTGTCCTGTCTGATGGGGGAGGGGCGGTCACCCGGCTGGGAGGTGGGGGGAGGGGATCTGGGGAACCAACTGGTCCTTCCATCTAATCCTTTTGTTGTATCCTCCAACCCAACCCCATTTCCAGAGATGCTTGTCACCACTGACTCCTGAACCTTCAGGACTTCTGGGTTGTAAATTGGGTTGATTTCGTCTTTCCTTGCTGTCACCTAGGATATAGGTTTCTTGAGTTTTCTGAATTGGCTACTGTCTGTCGTTCTGCTTTTCACCCCCAGAACTTTGTTGCTGTTTTTTCTCTTTCTGTTCACCCCACCCCTAAGGGTTTAAATTCTGAATACATAAAACACACAACAAACGGAATCCCTTTACCCTGGGTTTTAGCGGACCTTTGGGGGGGGCTACAATTAGAAGTCTGTGTTGTCTCCCTTTCCCCCTGGAGGTCTGTCCCTTGCCTCTCCAGGCCCCAGGCTCCCCTTGGATGGGAAGCTGGAGAGTGGGTGCCGCAGTGCCCCTGGCTTTGGATATTTGAGGTTTGGCAACCCCTGCTGGCCATCTTCCCTTCCATGTTGTCCATTTTTTCAGGAACTGCTGCTGAATACTGGTTCCCAGGAGAATAAGGCAAATTGCAGAGGGGTCTTGGTCACTCCTAATGACCCTTTTTCTGGTCACACAGCCAAGTGCCCGTGGCTCACCAGTGGCTGGGGGACCTGGGGGTGAGGGGTGCAGCTGCAGAGGCGGCGGGGGTTCCTACCCAGGCCTTAAATCCCTGTCAGTGGGGTTCAAAGCTCCTCTCAGCCTGGCATGTGGAATTTTAAGCTGACGCCCGGCTCTGCTCTTCGTGCCCTCACTGTTGCTTTGAAGCTGCAGCCTGTGCTGCATGTGGGGTGCTCTGACACCTCTGGAGAGAAGCACCAAGTTGTTCATGGAGCCTGTGTTTGGTTTCTACATCATGTGATTTTGCAGCCCCTACCTGTTCTTATAAAACCTTCCCAAACCCAAAGCGACAGGCTAGCTCGGGGAGCAGTGGCTGGCACTGAGCTTTTAAAGTTAAGATTATTCTGCCCGAGCCTCTATCCGGTACTGCCAGGCTGACTCAACTCGACCTTCTGGATTTTTCAGTGGGTCAGGTTACCCAGGAGGAGGAGCATTTTGGAAACACTCTTTGGAGAGTCCAGTCAAGATGGAATCAATGCCTGACTCTTGAAATGCTGCCTTTTTATCCTCCAGCCCTTCCCGAGTAAACACAGTTGATCAATAAGAAACTGGAGGAAGGAGAGCCTGCCCTTCTGCAGCCAGGCCTGGATTTGGACTTTAGTTCCTTCACTTGGTAGCTATGGAACTCTAAGCAAGTTTCATGACCACATGGAATTTTGGTCTCTTCTACCTGTAATGTGACTTTAATAATAATAACAACCTCCCAGGGTTGCTTGGAGGATTGAATGAAGCAGTGAACTTGAGGGCCTGGTGGTAGGTAGGGCCTTGTCATGGGATGGACAGTGTCCCCCCCTGCCCCCCCAAAGTCATGCCCAACCAGAACCTCGGAATGTGACTTTATTTGGAAGTAGAGTCTTTGCAGATGCAATTAAGGTAAAGCTCAAGATGAGAACATACTGGATGGGTGGGGTATGTCCTGAATCCAGTGAGAGTGTCCTGCTCAGAAACAGCCGTGGGTGAAGGCTGTGAGGAGGAGATGGAGACAAGGGGAGAGAAGAGTGAGACAAATCTCTGGGAGCCTCCAGGGGAGGGTGGCCCTGTCAACCCCTTGATTTTGAACTTCCTCGCCTCCAAGTGACCATCCAGTTTGTTACAGCAGCCATAGAAAACTCATGCAAACCAATATAGCCTTTTGAATAAATGTCCTTTCCTTCCTTTCTTTAAAGTAAAAGGAACTTTTTGGTATGATGGTGGATATTTTGGTAGCAGCTCAAAGGAATGAGGTGAGTGAATGAATGAATCCATTAGCATTTGGGGGTTGTGCTGTGTCCTGAGCCAGACGGGTGCCTGTCAGAAGTGGTGTCCATACTCAGGACCACACTGTGTAGAGCACATGGCAGTCATTACAAGCACTGAGTGAGTTGTCTAGATTGAGGCCTGGGGTCCTTTGCGTGTAGAGGAGGTAATTGGGTTGTGTGGACTGGAAAGGTGTCATGATAGCGGACCTTGGGGTTGGAAGAGGATTTGGGTGAGTGGAGATTGGCAGGGAAGGCCCCCCAGATGAGCAGACGGGCTGGGAATGTTCAAGAAGGCAACTGGGCCAGCCTGGCTGGGGCAGAGGGTGCTGCAGTGGGGAGGGGTCCTCAGTAACGACACAACCCTCTTGACTCATTTCCCCCAAGCAGCTTTTCCATTCCGGGGATGTTTTCTAGATCAGCTCTTGGGCCCAGCATTTCCCCTGTAAGTGTTGGGGGTCACTGTTGGTTTGGGGGCAGGATGGTCTTCCTTGAGTGAGATGTCCCTTATGTTGCAGGTTTAGTGTCCCTTACTAAGCCCACTAAATGTCAATGATGCGACAATCAGAATTTCCCCCAGCATTTCCAGCTGGGAGTGGTACCACCCATTTGAGGGGATCTGAGGATGCTATGTATGCAAATGAAGGGGGAAGCTGGGTTTTCTGAGGAGCTAGTTCCACTCTGTACACAATGGGATAGTGGTGACCATGTGTGCCCCTTATTCAGAAGACTCTTTGATGGGCAACTCCAGCTCTGAGGCTCTTAGAAAATCAATAGTTGATGTCATAGGTTGTCCCATGAATTGTGTCCATTCTGACCCCGTAGCCTCCAGTTGCTGGCAAAGTCCAGCAGAGTGATGCAAGAATGCATGACCCCTTTGGATTACTCCATGGAAAATGACTTAATGCGTCAGGTGCAGGTGCTGCAACTTGTATTTCTGTCCTCCGCAGCACTGCCTGTTTTCTCATCAAGTCAAACCAACCAGAGCCTTTCTGGTCCTTGAGTTCATGCAGAAGCAACTTCCCCAAGTATTTATTAAGTGTCTGCTTGATGCCAGGCCCCCTCCCAGACCCCAGAGATAGGGATGTAGAGGTGAGAAAAGGAGGCCCAGACTCTGCTTTGTGGAGGGGAGCCCGTCACCGCAGGGGCCCATCAGGATGTGACGTGGCTGTGACCTGCAGTCCTGGGGGAGCTGCTAAGGTGAACCTGCATCAGGGTGGGCACTGCCAGGCGGCAGGGGAGGGGGAGCACCCTGTGCAGGAGGAAGGGCTGGAACTGGCTCAGGCTGGCAGGTAAGGGGTTCCTTGGATGGGGCTCCATCCACTCGACCTTCGGGGCTTGTGTGAGATGGGGAGCACCTAGCGAGCAGAGCCCTCACACCCTGCCCTGGGTGACGAGGGGCTTTGGGGCTGAAGGGAGAGGGTCGGGATTTTTTCCATTCAGCAAGGCAAAAGAGCCTGGGGCTCGGGGTGGTTGTCAGAGAAATCAAAAGGTCTGGGGTTCACTTTTTTGAAGTCTGATGCTGACTGCAGAGTTGGGGTGCCCTAGGGGGCACATGGGGCCTTATGGTTTCTAGTGAGCTGTAACTGTCTTCCCACTCGTCTGTTTTTCACGCCCATCTCTTCCATTCCCATTTCCTGCCCCATCCCTGTTCTGCCCCAGGTGGGCGGGGACAGCCCCTTCGAGCATTATTTCTCTGGGTTGGGGATGATTAAAATGATGAAAAAGCTGATGAAGCTGATGATGAGGATGAAGGTGATCGCAGTGCATTCATCCCCAACATGTCTCCATATAGTGAACCCTACTGTGTGCTGAGAACTTGGCTGGGTATTTTTTATTTAACTCTCACAACTACTCCAAGGGGAGGGAATTATCTCCATTTTTCAGATAGGGAGCTGGGGCTCAGAGACGTCAAGGAAAAGGTGCACGGTCACACAGCCAGTAAGTGGCAGGGTAGGAATTTGGCCTTGGACCTGTGTCCTTCCCACCAAGCCACATCGGACACCCAGTGGACTTGAGCTGGGCTCTGTGGTGGACAAGTCTGTGGTCCTTGCCATTTTCTCCTCTTTGTGCTTCAATTTTTTTCTGTGTAAACTGTGGGCTTACACCTGTGCTGTCTGTTACATTAGTCTGAACTGACTGAAGACAGTAGAAAAAACAGAATGTAAAGCATCTCATTTAATAATGTTAATATTAAATATGTTAATTATAATATTAATGTTAATATTATATTTAATATTATTTGTATGCTGAAAGGATAAAATATTTGGGATATAATGGGTTAAATAAAATATATTATTACAATTGTTTTCACCTATTTCTTTTTTTTAATAATATGGCTGCTAGAAAATTGGACATTACATATGTGGCTTGCACTGTATTTCCATTCAACAGCACAAGGTTGGACAGTAATTTCTAAGGACTCTTCAGTGTTTAGTTCTTAGGCTTTAGCGCATATGTTTCCTTTTTCCCTCAGCTGTGCAATGGTTTGGGGCCCTCTGAATTTTTGCCCTGTGTTTAGCCCTGAGAATCTCCAGGGGCCGTGCATATGTCCGTATACCAGGGGGACCTTTGACTCCTTTTGGGGAAAGAAACTCACCAATTCTAGCAACGCCAGTCACCCCGGCGAGTGGGTTCATCTTTCCGCGTCTCGGATGCTGCGTCTAGGAAGCTGCGTCTAGGAAGTGGAGAGCATGTTGCCCTTGGTGGGGCTAAGATAAAGGGATGTATGTGAAGCTCCCATCCTAGCAGGAGCTCCACACCTGTCTCCCCCTTGTTAACATTTGCTGCTGTCATTTGTCCCCATTGAGACAGAGCACAGTGGTTTTGGAATTATCCCTGCCATTGGCTGTTTTTTTACCAGGAGTGGTTGGTGATGGTCCTTTGAGCTGCTCTGTCCCTCCAGCTGCCGCCAGGTCAGACGAGGCGGTTCCGATGTGTTCTGAGGCCCGGGAGGCGGGATGGAGGGGGGCGGCCTGCACTTGGCTTGGGCCAGCCGGCGTGGAAAGTCAGAGGCCTCCGAGCAGCCGGGGCCGCCATGTGCCCGGCATCCTGCTCAGGACACTGAAGACACCCTCCCTGGCTATCCTTGTGGGCCTCAAGGGTCCCAGATCTGGAAACTCTGAAGACAGAGAGTTCGGTGGAGATTGGGGGTGCATGCTGGCTAGTGGTGGCAAGCAGCGGGCAGCTGGAGACCAGGGTGAAGGCAGGAGGGGAAGGGACGGGACACCACTGCCCTTTAAAGGTGTTTTGTCTGAAAACAGCCTCACATGTGACTGATTACCCGGGGAGGCAAACCACTGAGGTGGATCCCAGGGTGTGTCCCCTGCCGCCTGGGCCTGTGTCCCCCTGTAATTGGTGGGAAACAATGCCGGCCTTATTAAGACGTCTGCAAAGCCCTGGGCACAGGTGGCGATGAGATCGGCAGAGGGATTATCTGCTCCATTCCGTCATCTGTGGCAATGACTGTTTCTGTTTTTCTGTGGCAAAGACTGTTTCTGTTTTTCTAGGCATATAAAAGCAGTCTAACCGCATTTTGGGGCATCACTACCCTAATATGACTGTTACTTTTGTGTTGTCCTTTCTGGCCCTTCTTCAAATGAGGACTGTTTTTCACACTTGTGTTCGTCACCCGCTTGGGTCTTGCTCCTTGCTATCCCGTGTGATGCCGTATCCAGTGGTGTCTTCCATGCCACTGGGGACCCTGCTGGCACCCCACGCTAGGCGAGGTTCCCCGGCCCCATGGCATCACATCTCCACTCCTGTCACTTTGTTGTCACCCTGCCATGTTGCCACCTGCTCTCTGGCCTGGCTCCTCCTTGGGGGGCAGGTCTGGTTTCAGCCGCCTTCGTGGGCCTGTCCTGGAGACACCCTGTGCCCTCCTGAGCTCACAGCCGAGGTTTCATCACCAGCTCCCTGCCCCAGAGCCACCAGGCCATTTCCTTGCAGAACTGTGTTCACCAGCACCTCGCTCCTAAAGCCCTCTTGACTCCAGGGTGTTATTTTCTGGGGGTAGCTTTCCAGGAAAATGATGGCTGGGTAAATGGTTTATGGCTCTTGATAAAGATTTCTGGTGAATTTCCAACTTGGGGCTGCCATCCCTCTTGTTTTACGGAGCACCCGGGTCCCCCAAGCCCCCTTCAGTTGGCACTTAGAGAACATGAACCATTAGGCCAGAATAAAAGCAAAGCAGCAGTGGTGTGGAGTGAAGATCAGGCAGTTTAGAGCTGGGTGTCTTCAACCCTCAGAATCCCTCCTCCTTGTCAGCAAAACGGGGCCGCTGTAAGGAGCACACGAATGACCATTTCCAAGAGGGCCCATCACCCAGCCGGTTGCCCAGCCCATCGACATGGTTGTCACTGAAAACAGCTGCCCTGTGAGCCTTTTGAGGCAGGGTCTCTGCTTTATTGTCTGTAGAACAGTGATTCTCAAACTTCCGGTCAGTGACTCTCAACTTACAGCTAGTATTTTCCTACCCAGGGGATATTTGGCAGCATCTGGAGATATTTTTGATTATCTCACCTTAGGGGATGGTGCTGCTGTCCCAGGTAGGGGACCAGGGATGCTGCCCCCTGAAACCTCCTACAATGCACAGGCCAGACCCCACCACAAAGAAGGATGTGGCCTCAGTGGCCACAGCGCACAGGTGAGACCTGAGGGCCTTCAAACCACAGGTGGCGGGGCCTCACCTCCAGAGCCGGGGTGGGCCCCGAGAATTTGCATGTCCAGCAAGTCCCCAGGTGCTGCTGCACTGAGAGCTCTGTGGAAGCCCGAGAGAGAGACACACACAGCAGGGGCGCGTCCCTCCACCCAGCCCACCATCATCATCTCTGCTCCCAGCTAATGCTCTCTTGAGCACTTACAATCTGTCAGGCAGGGTGCACCGTGATTTATCGGCATTTCTCAGCCATCCCGGGAGTGGGGAGAGCTTTTATCAACTCCCCCAATTTCAGATGAAGAAACAGAGGCTCAAAGAATATGTTTCACACTAAGTACCAGGAAGTGCTCTCTTCCCCCTTTCTCTCCACCACTTCCACTGGGTTTATCAGATCCGCTGGGGGAGGGACGGGAAGGGACCCCTGGGCTTTGGCCCCCGACTGGACCAGGAGGTCAGGAGGGTGAGGAGGAAGCTGCCCAGGGCTGCCTGCTTTTGGGAGACCAGAAATGGTTGGGTGGGAGCTCAGGGCTTGTCTGGAGGAATAGAGCACCGGGCTGGGTGCCTTGGCTGCCCAGGACCTCCTCGGGCCACCTCTGCCTGGGACCCCTGAGGTTGACCTTCATGCCCTTTGGTGCCTGCTTGGTTTGGTGTTGGGAGCTGGGGTCTGACAGGCCCTAGGCCCTCGGGGGGCAGAGGTGACATGGTGAATGGGACGACCGTGCTGGGCAGCTGAGGCTGGGATCTCGGACCCTGAGACCTTGCACAAGGGACTTTGCCACTGGAAAGGAGGGGACATTGTTAGCTCTCTCTGGGTATCAGTGTAAATTATCCAGTGTCTGCCGTGTGCATAGCCCAGCCTGACTCACGGCAAGGCCTCTGGAATCAGCAGCCGCTGGTTGGAGTCTGCCCTCCTCACACGGCCGGGGGCCCCTGGATTAAAAATGCCCCTCCCTCCATTCTCCACCTGTCCATCCTTTGCCACTCACCACCTCCAGGCAGCCTTCCTTGATTACTCTCCCAACCCAGCTTCCAGCACCCAGCTCTTAGCCCTCTGCTCCCTGTGGGTTGACAGGCTGGCCCACCCTTGGGGCTGAGTCCTCAGGGGCATGGGTCTGTGGGGATCTCCCTGGGTCCCCAGAACAGGGCCTGGTGCAGTGTGGGGTGCTCAGCAAATATTGGGGTGAGTGAAGGCCAGAGGCTCTGGTGGGTGGTCTGTATGGGGCTATATGGGGACCTGGCTCTCGAGGAGCACCCTCACTCCCACTCTCAGAGCATCTTCACTTCTGATGTTTCCCCATGGGGCTGGGCACCGAGAAGCCCAGACTGCTGTCTCTGGCCTCTGGCTTTCCCCAGCTTCTCCCTCTGACTTGGGTGAGCATCTTTGGGTGGGAGGAAGTGGCCTGGGGCAGCCCAAGGCCCCTTCCCCCCAACTCCCTGGCTCCCTCTGCTGGCTCTCACTCCCACTGGACAGTAAAGGCTGTGAGGGCAGTAGATATTTGAATAAATGAATGAATGAATGAATGCTGAAAAGTCATGGAAGAGGCTGTGTGTGGGGCATCAAAATAACTGGAACTTAGCGGTAAAAAAGGAGGTTTTAAAATGCTTTTCCTCCCAAAGACACTCTGAAGTCAGGAAACCCTGGATGGAATCACAAATGGGCCCCTCTGGCTGTGGACCTGAGCGGGTGAGCGCCCATGTCTGAGCTCCTTCCTCGCCTGTAAACAGGGATGGTGATACCCACCTCACGCAGGTGTTAGGGTGAGTGTGCTCCTGTGTGCACAAGCATCTCTGTGTTGTTTGTGCCTGTGTCTCTGCTGCCCTCCTTTGCAGATACAGAGGGGCCGTTTTATCAAGCCCTGTTCGGGGTCATCCTGGGTTTACACTTGGGCCATGGGTAGGCCCAGAGATTTATTTGGCCTGGGTGAAAAGTTTCTTTCTTCCTTGTAAAGATTGCATGTTTTGGGGAGGTGGCTTCGGTAAACGGGGTGGGGCTGTCGCATTCCTGTTACAGGGGACCCTGTCCTCTTTGAGATCCCGGCCCTGCGGCCCTTTGAACAATCCCTCTGTTTCCCTGAACCTGTTTGGTGTCCAGGGGTGGCCGGCGAGACGAGAGAGGAGCTGGTCGTGGTTACCAGGAGGCCCTGCTGCCTAGGAAAGGCTGAGCAGAAACAGCCCACTCCCCTCATCGAATCTTTCTATCCTAGTAACGACAAGGGCAAAAACGGGCTCTTCCTTGAGTTTTGTGATAACTGGGGTATCAAACCTGTTGGGGGAGAGTCAGGGAGAAGAGGGGGAGCTGCAGGCAGGCACTGGCCATGGGCTCACTGGGATGGTGGTGGTGGTTAGTGCAGGGCTGGGGGGCAGGAACTGGTGTCACGAGAGCTAGGAGAATTCTGCGACTTGGCCACAGTCCTCTATGAGTGCCAGCAGGGCCATGGAGCAGCAGGAATGCATGTACGCTGCTGGGGGAGTGCAAAATGGTACAGCCACTTTGGGAAAGTGCGGCAGTTCTTATAAAGTGTCTTTTACCATTTGACCTGGCGATTCCCCTCCTAGAAATGGAAGCACGTCCATACTCAGACCCATGTGGCAGTGTCCCTAGCAGCTTTACTCACTAGAGCCAAAAGCTGGAAACAATCCCAACGTCCTTTAACTGGTGAATGGATAAACAGGTCGTGGCACATTCATTTGTCGGAACACTGCTCAGCAATAAGAAGGAACTACTTGTACATGCAATGACATGGCTGAATCTCAGAAACATTGTGCTAAGTGAAAGAAGCCAGATTCTCCAAGCCCTACAGGCTGGGTGATTCCACTGACATGACAGTCTGGAAAAGGCAAAATTATCAGGGCAAAAAATTAGGCCCATGGTGGTCAGGGGCTGGGAGTTGGGGGAGAGGACTGACTACAGAGGGGCACAAAGAAATTTCTGGGGTGGTGGGAATTTTCTGTACCCTGATTGTGGTGGTAGTGCCATGATGAGTTGTTTGACAAAACTCACAGAATTGTATGATGAAAAGGTTGAGTTATACTTTACGTATATATTATACCTTAATACAGCTGACTGAGAAGGAGCTGGGAATCTCCTTTTCACAGCTTCTTCATGATTCTGGCATGTCTGTTTAAGTAGGACTGCTACAAAAGTGGCCCTTTGTGTCCTGTGACAAATGATGTAAGGGCTTTCTAAACTGATCTTTGAGATTGTTTCCTTGTAAAAACCACAGGAACGCCACCGAGAACAGGGCATGGATTTACCTTGTAAATGAGACTTTATCGACTTCTTTCAAGCCTAGTAAAGTGAGACCTGCAGAGAGACCCACAGCTGGGGAGCCTGATGGTTACCCTTTCACGCTGGCCCCTGCGGGCACCAGGCCCTAGATCTGCTTTCTGGGAGCAGACTGACTGGCTTTCCTAGGCCTTCTCCACCTCCAAGAGAGTGAATTCTTTCTTCACCACTAAGGGGAAGATGAGATTCAGAAGCACATGCCATAGAGTCCAACAGACCTGAGGGTGACTCTGGATTAGGGTAGATTAGGTTTGGCTGCGAGTTACAGAAAAGCCAAAATAACAGTACAAAAAGAGAAATGTATTTCTGCCTCATCTGAAAGTCTTGAGCAGACAGTCCAAAGCTGGTTTGATAGTTGGGAGCCATAAAATCTGCAAGAATCCAGGATCCTTCCAGCTCATAGCACTGCCACCCCCCAGGTGTGGTACTTGACTTCTTGGTTCAAGATAGCTGCTAGAGCTCCAGCCATTGCATCGTTGTTTCAGGCAGCTGGACGGGAGAAGGGCCAATAAAGAAGGATCAAAGGTGAATACTAGATCTCTTTTAAAACAGAGCTTTCAAGAAACTGTCTCATATATTTCTGCTTATATCTCATGGGCCAGCACTTACTCACAGGGTCTCACGTAGCTGCAAGGGGGGATGGGAAATCTAGGAATCTGTAGTGCCCACCTAAGAACAAGGAGTACCCTTTCTTTGGAGGAAAGAAAGAACACATACTGTTAGTTCTTGTTATTCACAGCAATTTTGTTCTATAAATTCTTTGCAAATGCTGAAGTAGTGAACATTGAAAAACTGCCCTGGGGGAAATACAAGGTTAGATTCCTGCCAGCCTCCACTCACTGGATCAATATGTAACCTTGTTTTATGTGTGTTTCTGTTTAAAGACGTCTTCTTTAATTTATAGTGCTGGTTCATTAACACTGAGCTCACGGCCCACAACACTGAAACTAAAGCCTGAACAAAGCTGATCTCACGCATGTGTTTTCTCCGTAAGGAACATCACAGCCTTCTTACACTTTGGAACACTAGACAGCACTTCAGCACTACACTTGGGGGCCACTTCAGAGATCAAAATCGCCAATAAAAAATGCAAAAATGTGAAAAATGTGGCACTAAATATCCCATAGAAGGGACATTTGTATACAGCATGATAGTGGAAACACGAAGGCTGAGCATCGCCTTGTTCGACCCCTGCTGGGTGCTGTGAATCCCAGCTCTGCCACTCACCACCACCTGTGTGACCTCCTTGAGCTTCTGTTTTGTTCTCTCTCCCCGTTCCAGAGGTCTGACACCAGGCCTGGTGGAGACAACTGGACAAACCTGCTTGTGAAATATCGGCAAGTCCTGGCAGCCCAGCACGTTGCCCTTTCTCTCCTTGAGGCCCCAGCCCTATAGCCAGGCTCTCGGGGGAGGAAGAGAGCCCAAGCCTCCTTACCATGATGCTGCTTGGTGCTTCTTCCCCGCAGTCCTCACACTCAGGAGAGGGGAGGGGAGAAGTTTGCCCCATGTACTAAGGTACCTGGATAGACCCCAGGCTGCTGACAGTGGCTCTCTCCCATGTGGCAGCCTGGTGGGTCTCTGCTAGTTTTTTCCTTTCACTTATGTCTGTTTCCTAATTTTTCTACAAACAACATGTTGAGCTTTTACTTATAAGAAAAACAATTAAAGTTTTTTTAAAATGGGCTTCCAGAATTCTGCCTGGTGCCTGGGAGGCCCTCAAGCATCCTTTTGAGCCTTGCCCTGGATGCATCCACCCAGTCGGAGCTTTATATGTCTCCATTTTTACCTCCTAGATGGAAATGGAACTGTGCAGAAAGAGCTCCCATAGCAGGCCTGAAACTGCCCTCCTTAGAAAACATCTGCTTGCGAGGCTGGCCCTTGGCTGGTGTCTCAGAACTTGGGTTTTGGGTGTGTCCCCACCATTCCCTAAGTAAGAGTGGCTCACGGTTTGTGCAAGCAGTGTGGTTTGTGCTGAATACCTGCTTTCCTTCTGGGAGTCTGGAATGCATGTGCATGCTAGGCAGAGAGATTCTGATGTGACTGGCCCCCAGTAAAAACCCTGAGCACTGAGTCTCTAATGAGCTTTTCTGGTAAACAGCACTTCACACATGTTGTCACAACTCAGTGCTGGAGGAATTAATCATGTCCTGTGTGGCTCCCCTGGGAGAGGACCCTTGGAAGCTTACACCTGGTTCCCCCAGTCTTTGCCCCATGTGCCTTTTCTCTTTGCTGATTTTGCTTTGTAACTCTTCACTGTGATAAATAGTATCCCTGAGTATGATACATGCCGAGTCCTGTGCATCTTCCTAGTGAATCATTGAACCTGGGGGTGGGGAACCCCCAATGCAGAGACTTTTTAAAATGCATGAATGATTTATATTACAAAAGGAGTATTGGCTTTACAGTAATCTGGTTTCTGTGTTCATAAGTGGACAAAGGCTGCCTGGGAACTCTGAGAAGTGAGCCAGAGGATCAGGCTGCTCACTCAGTGTGGTCTTTATCAGCAACCCTTCCCTTCTCCCAGCCCGTTTCCTCATGCATTCAGTCAAGGGGGTAGACCTTGTTGCTTATTCTCATTGATTGGTTGGGGCTGCCTACAAAAGGATCCCAAGGTCAAGCCTGGGCTCAGTGGGAAGACATTCTGTGTTTGATTAGCAGTGTCTGCCATGTGCTGGATGATGATGGGTATTTCTCATAAGTGCAGTTTGTACTGTCCCAGGACTGGATTATCTCGGTGATCTCTTTGACTGTCTGGGTATCTATGAACAGTACTCAGAGCCGGCTACATAACTTGTGGAGTCCAATGAAGACTAAAAATACAGGGCCCTAGCCAGGGGCAGGGAAGTCAGCTTCTCCTTCTCAGGGTCCACTGGCCGACCCACAGTGGACAAACTGCCCCCCAGGGGTTGCAACCCCCGCAAAAGGATACACTTGGCACTTGGGCTGGAGGCCGTAGACAAGTAAACACATCATCAAAATCTGGTTGTTACAGTTGAGACATAAGGTAAAGGAAATATAGAATGTAAGCTTTGTATCATTGAATCTCTTGTACTTTGTAGCGGCGCTTAATGGGATTGCATAAAAGAATGTTCTTGTTCATGGGAAGTGTATATGTGAATTATAGTTTCATGCAGCTAGCTCTCATATGTTCAGAAGACAGAGCAATAGATGATGGATGATAGATAGGGAGGGAAAGAAATAGCGATGTGACAGCATGTTAAAGTTGGTGGATTGAGCTATTGGGGGAGGGGGGTCAGGGTATGATGGAATTCTTTGTATGGGGTTAGTATTGCTTTTGCAACTGTTCCTATAACTTTGAATTTATTTCAAAATAAAAAAAATTAATAAAAAATAAAAAAAAACAAAAAAAAATCTGGTTGTTAAAAGCACTTGGAAAAAAAATAAAGATGGGTAAAGGGATAGAGTGTGGCAGATGAGGGAGGGGAGCAGTGTGGTCATCAGAAGGGTGACCCTTAAAGATGCCCGTGTTCTAATCCCTGGGGCCTGTGACTCTGTGACCTTACATGACAAAAGGGACTTTGCAGATGTGATGAAGTTAAAGATCTTGAGATGGGAGATGCTCTGGGTGGGCCCAGTGCCATCATGAGGGGCCTTAGAAGTGAAAGGGCGAGGCAGGACAGTCAGAGACAGACTGATGCAACGGGAGAAATTGGAGATGGAGGAAGGGGCCATGAGCCAAGGAAGCCCCTAGGAGGTGGAAGTGGCAAGGCAAGGGATTCTCCCCCTGGAGCCTCTGGAAGGAATGCGGCCCAGCTGCCACCTCGATTTTAGTCCAGTGAGACCCTTTTGGACTTCTGACCTCTGGATCTGTAAGATAAAAAGTCTATGTTTTTTAAGCCACTAAGTTTGTAAAAATTTGTTGCAGCAGCAACAGGAACCTATTTGTGGTCAGGGGAAGCCTCTCCAAGGAGGTGAACAATGAAATGAAGCAGCTATGCAAAGATTAGAGTGAAAAACTCTTTGAAACAGAGGAATCGGCAGGTGCAAAGGCCCTGAGGTAGAACTGGGCTTGGCCTGTTTGTGGGTCACTCATCTGTCATTGGCTAGCTGACACTTCCAGGGACCTGGTCCTCTGGCCGACATGAGAACACTGACCTTTTCCCCCTCAGGCCTCTCCAGCCTCCTCTTTGCTCATAATTTTGCCCTTCTGCTCCCAGTGCTCTTTTAGCCCAACAAACTCGTATGCATACGAAGAAGCCCAGCTCCATGTTACTTCCTCCGATAGGCCTCTCCTCACTAACTGTTTCCACCCGTGCTGGTCTCAGCTCTAATCATACTCAGTGCCTTGTGCAATAGTTGCTTGTTTGTATTTGTCACCTCCACTGGGCTATTTCCCAAGAGTAAAGGTGGTCTTTTATTCACCTCTCTCTTTGTCACTTGGGGCAGTGCCTGGCAGCAGGGGGTGAAATGTTTGATGTATGATAGTGCTGACCTCAAAACCCATTGTTCTGCAGCCACCAGGCTCTTAGATTAGACTTCCCTAGCCAGCTGCTTAGCATTGCCTTGCCTCCTGAACACATTTTCCCCGGAACCATGTCCTCCACCCTTGTAATCAGGAACCAAAATGTCAGCAGCTTATCTTAGAGCCTGTGTGGTCGGGAGCCCAGCAGCCCACTCAAAGGGCGAATGGAGGGTTTCAGGAAGGGGCTGTTTACAGAGGCCGGGGTATGACAATGGGGAGCTGTCACTACCTCCAGGCTTGAAGGGACCCTACACGTACCCTGGGTTGAGGGATCCCCCTTAGGAGTGTGGGCATAGGTGAAAGAGGCAGCCCTGGTGGGAGGGAAATCCATGCACCAGACTCTCTCCGCCCCCCATTGTCCTGCCCACGCCTCCCATTGGCTCCGCCGCCGCCAGTGCTGCAGCCTGGACAGCAGGGAGTGAATGGGGTGGGCGGGGTTTATGTGCAAAGGAAGAGTAAACAGCCCGTCCTAATCCTCCAAGAGGCTCTTTACAATCAGTGTCCTTTATTGCATGTTATAGACCAGGAAGAAGCTGGCTCAAGGTGGTGCCGCCAGGGAGGGACAGGTGAGGGAGAAGAGCTGGAATGTGGACCTGGGGCTGTCTCCTGGGTCTGTGGTCTTTCTGCTCCTCGTGATCCTTCCACCCAGATGCTGGCGGACTTGAGCCCTGATGCCCACCGTGTGCAGGACCCGCCCTGTCCACGCCACACGGGCACCCGCCCCGCCCCCTCTCCTTCCCGAGGCGCCCTGGGGTTTGTGTCCTACAGCCTTGCTTTCTTCTCCTCCATCGCAGCCATCACGATTTGTAATTCTCTGGCTGTGCTTTCTTGATTAATGCCGGGCTTCTCGGTGAGGGCAGGGGCTGTGCCATCTCTCTCGTCGTTGCAGCCTGGCTCACTGCCTGGCACATAGTAGGTGCTTAGCAAATACTTTTAGGAAATGTGGGTGAACCCTACACACTTCCCAGTGGTTTCAGGCTCGCAGGCAGGTGGGTGGCACACACTCTCTTGGCTGGGTGGAGTGGGGTGTGTGGGGAGCTGCGCAGGAGGGAGGGGTAGCCCCTCTGGGCCAGGCTGCTTGCCTCGCGCCCCCCTCGTCAGGGTCCCATTTGTCTGTTCTCAGAGGGGCAGGGTGACCTCCCCCGGCCTCAGTCTGCAGCCCATCTCCCAGCCAGACAGTAGGTCTGACCCCTCCCTCCCCACTGGAGAGCTAAGTGCCAGGCTGAGGAGAGAGTGGGAGGGATTTTTTCCTCTTATTTTCTTTGTGCTGCCTCCTTCCTTACCATCTAGAACAATTCCAGGCCGGGTTTCCGAGAGATAGTAGGCTTGCCTGATGGTCCCAGGACTTCTGAATTGGGAGGGAGGCCTGGACCCATTCTCAGCCCGGAGGGAAAGCCGCAGCCCTGGATTTATTTTTCATGTCACCACATGGGGGGCAGCACACCAGCTTGGCTCTGCCCCAGCAAACCAGCACCAGGGTTGGTGCAGCTCATCCTGCCCGCCCGGGGTCAGGTGCTCAGAGCTAAAGCCAGACCTCCCGCAACCTGGGGTCCAGAGAGGGCAGCAGTGAAAACCAGGGCCTGGAAGGCGTCCGGGGCGAGAGTTCAAAATATATGTGTTTAACTTATTGGACTTAAAAACAAATCATAGAAAGATTGGAGAATAAGAAAAACAGAAAAAAGAAAATCATCAAGCCCGTTCACCCTGGCACAATTATTGCCATTTTGGTTTTCACTTCTGACCGTCTCCCAGGTACATCTGGGTTTGAGCCTATGGCTGTGCCAGGCCGTGTGCAAACTTGCCTTCTGCTTTGTGCTGCTCCCCTGCCACTGGTCTGCTGCTTGAGCCCGTGGGATCACTGGGAGGGGCTGCCTAATAGCCACTGACGTGTGGGCTGGGACAGAGGTGAACACACTTGGGGGCTTCCGTCCCCCATCCCCACCCTGTGGACCCCTGTGCTCTCCCAAATCTGTCCTTTTGAGGTTATTTCTCACCAAGCTGGTTTTTTAATCCATGAAGATTTCTCTCCAGCTCCCAGCAATTCCTGGGAGTGTTGGCATCTGTATTGAGGGCATGATGCAGTGGCTCTCCCCATTTCCCCGTCGGCCAGGAGTCCAGAGGGCAGGTGAAATCAGAGAGTGCCCCCTGTGCCCTGAACATGAGGGAGGGGACAGCTGTTCTCAGGCTTTTGAACTGAAGCTATTTAAAGGCAAGTGCATCTTCTTGGAGGAAGGAAAAAATGGATAAGGCTTCCACTTAGAGCACCCAGAGGGCAGGGAGCCTGGGGTCCTCCAGGGCAGACCTCTGCTCATTCCCAGTCTTTGCTTTGATTCATTCTAGGGGAGGTGATGGAATCCCAGAGGCTTTTAAAAATAGCCTGGCTTCTGGTTTTAAAGATGGTCCCTCGTGGAAGTATTAAGTGTCCAAGGAGTATAATGAATACAACCAACTCATTCCTGTGGATATGAACCCGTTGTAAATGGGACCTTTGATGACGTTGCTTCAGTTAAGGTGTGGCCCAAATGAATCAGGATGGGTTTTAATCCCATTACTGGTGAGCTGATAGGGAAGGCCACTGAGAGAGAAGTCTTAGGGAATAACCAGAAGCTGGAATTCAATGGAACCAGCAAGAAAAAGGAGAAGATGCTGCCATGTGCATTGCCATGTGTTGGAAAAGCCAAGGACCAAGGATCACGGGCAGCTAGCCCCAGAAGGCCACAGCCATTTCTCCCTGAAGGGAGAAAGCATTGCTTTGCTGATGCCTCAATTTTGGATTTCTCCTAGCCTCAAAACTGTGAGCAAATAAATTCCCATTGTTTAAGCCAACTCATTGCTTGCCAGGAAAAAACAGATGATTGGCTGGCTGGTTGGATGGATGGATGGATGAAAGGAAGGAACGATAGGACAAATGTGGCCAAATGTTAAAGTTGGTAGATATGGTTATCCGTGAGAATTCTTTGTATGAGTTTTGCCCACTGTCTAAGATATGGAACAAACCAAAAATATAAAGAAGGAAATAAAAATCACCCAAAATGGCACCACCCAGCAATGACCACTGTGAATGTTTTGATGCATTTGCTTTTCCAGCTTTTTTCCGTGTAAGTGTGTCGACAGTTTTAACATAAATGGTGTAGCTCGGTGTTTGAGGGATACTGTCAAGTGGAGCTGAATTCCAGTGGTGCCACACTGCTTACCCAGCAAATGATCATGAACTAATGGCTAATTCTCTCCATGGCCTCCCTTCCCTCATCCATGAATTGGGTCTGAAAATTGGACTCTCCTCCCGGGGCTGGGCTGTGGCAAGACTAAACGAGGTCGAGTGAATATATGCCAGACCCCAAGCTCAGTGCCAGAAGCACTTGATAAATGCTTATCACTGCCATTAGCTATTTTAGTCAGTTGTATATGTAATTTGGATCCTACTTTTTTCACTTTGTGCTATGGTCTCAGAATTTCCCCATGTTTTAAATGTCAGGTAAAGATAATTTCAGTGGCTGCTGCTTGGAAATTCCCTGTGATTGATTTTACCACTGTTGGCCATTCTCGTTTTCTCTAGCTTTTCACCATTTTTGGTACATGCAACTGTGATGAACTTCCATACACATTCACCCTTAGCCCCGTTTCTGACGATCTTTTAGGACAAATACCTGGAAATAGAAACATTGGGTTGCAGCGTAGGGGCCTTATATCTGGGGCCCTGGATGACAAGTGGCCACATTGCTTTTTGAGGGTGATACCACTTTGCCTTCCCAGTGGGGTGTGCCCAGATCAGGTCAGTCCCCTCATCACCAGCATCCTGCTCAGGGCAGAGTTTATTTGCAAAAGTGATCACTCTAGCTCTGCCCCCATCCAGAGCCTCTGGGGATGAGTGACACATTCCAGAGAGGATGCAGTGTCTTGTGTTTTTTGTTTTTTGTTTGTTTGTTTGTTTTTGCACAGGCAACATTTGGTCCCAGCTAGTCAGCTCTAAGAAGGGCAGGAGCTGTTGGGAAGCAGATTTGCGTGGGAAGGAGAAATCTGTTTACAGAGCCATCATCAGGCTGCTTGGCTCCTGTTTAACTTGAGCCTGCAACAGGTGGTTTCCTGGACAGGCAAGCCAAGCCCCAGACAGACAGGAAGCGTCGCATCTGTGCTCAGCAAGGGGGTGGATGTTGCCATCAGTAACCAGGGACTCGGTCGTGTCCCCTGTTCTGCTCCAGCCAGCCGAAGTCTTTCCCAAGGTGGCTTCTTTTTTAAATTGTCCTCGTTCTTTGGGGGAGGGAGAAATGAGAATTCCACAGAAGAACTTGGTTAGCTCAGGTCCTAGCACGTGCTAAGAGGATGAAATCGTAATGACAACGGCATCATAGCAACCAGTATTAATTGAGCACCTATTGCATGCCAGGCACTAGGGTAGGGATTGGAAATACAAGAGCAACAAGGCTATTCGGACATTTGCCTGCTCACGACATTGTAAGGAGGTGTATTCATTTCCTGTGGCTGCTGTAAGAAAGGACCACACATAGTTGGTTAAAACAATACACACTTACTCTCTTACAATTCCAGAGTCCAGAAGTTGGACTTGAGTCTTACGGGGCTAAAATCAAGGTGTTGACAGGGCTGGTTCCTTCTGGAGGCTCCTTCTGGAACCACCTCCATGCCTTTCCCAGCTTCTAGAGGCCACCTGGATTCCTTGGTTTATGGTCCCTTCCTTATCTGCAAAGCCTGCAGCGGAGCATCTTCTATCTCAGACTCTGCTTCCCTCTGCTTCTGTCACGGGGCCGCCTTTTTCATCTCAAGTCTCTCTCTGCCTCCTTTGTATAAGGATATTTGTGATGACATCTAGGCCCACCTGGATGACCCAGGCTAGCCTCCCCATCTTGAGGTCCTTAACTTAACCACCATTGCAAAGCCCCTTTAGCCTCTGAAGGTAGCAGTCACAGGTTCCAGAGATCAGGACCTGGTTATCTTTAGGACAGGAGGCTGGACAGGTAAATAATTGCAGGTGCGCTGTGATGCATGCTATAATAGGGGAGCTGCAGCGTGCGGCAGGGTACAGAGCAGCCTCAACCAGGAGATCACCATACACCTGGCCGAGGGTTAAGCCCTGTAGTACATTTTACCTGAGGGGCTTTGCAAACTGTAAAGGGCTCTAGAGCTACTTAAGGAGACGCTCCCTGTATTGACCCTGTTTCCTTGCCCACAGAATATTGGGATGCTCCAGGATGCTGATACGTAGGGGGCGGTGGATCCCAGAGGACCTGGAATGTTTCGGGGACACACCCAGGGAGTGGCTCAAGCCTGTTGGCCAGGAACCCTGTGGCCATCTAGCAAACTCTGCTCATTGGAGTTTTTTCTTTTTTTTAACAACTGCAGGAGCTGGAGTAGAAACAGCCTTAGTTTTGAGGCAGTTTATCTTTAATGAGAGGATAAAGTAGCTTTTCTTTTTTTGAAGGTTAAATTATCTTGAAGATATAAGCCCTAAAAGGCATCCCCCAAAGATCGGGAACCTTGCCTTGAAGTTTCACACGCCCCAGCTGTTGCGTTTCATTTCTTCCTCACCTTTAAGGTTGACTCTGCGAGGGTGGCCTGTGAGGATTCTAACCACATGTGGGCCTGTCGCTGCAGAAGGCACCCTCTTGGTGTAATTCTGGGTCACCCCCAGTGCAAGTTCACGTGTTTGGGAGGTAGTTGACAGGCTGGCAGCCTCAGACCAGCCCCCAGCCCCCCAACATTCCGGTTGGGTGATGTCTACTTGCAAAAGTGAGTGTATTCATTTCCCAGGGCTGCTGTGACAAACCGCCATGAGCCAGGGGCTGAAAACCACAGAACTGTTCTCTCTTGGTTCTGGAGGCTGGAAGGCTGGAATTGAGGTTTGGGCAGGGCCCTGCTCCCTCCAGGGGCTCTTGGGGAGGAGCCTTTCTTGACTTTTCCAGCCTCTGGTGGTCCCCAGAAATCCTTGGTGCTCCTTGGCTTATGACAGCTTCGCTCCAGTCTTGGCCTCTGTCTCACGCAGCTGCCTTCCCTGTGTCTGTCTGTCTGTCTTCAGTTCTTGCTCTCCTTAGATGGACACCTGTCATTGGATGAGAGGCTGCCCTAATCCAGTAGGACCTCATCTTAATTTGATGATATCTGCAAAGACTCTATTTCCTAATAAGGTCACAGTCACAAATACTGGGGATTTTGGGGGGAACATAAGTCACCCCACTACAGCAAGCAAGAGAACCATCGAAGATGTGGGGTCAGGGCAGCCAGCTGGCCTTTTGGCCTGACGGGCTCCTAACAGGGATGGCTGGGTTCTCAGAGGATGGGAATTGGGTTCGAAAGGCACAGAGAGGGTGTTACAGAGGTCGAGGGTGGTGGGGAAAGCGGGCAACAGTGGAAAGCAGGGGCTCCTTCAGTCTGGCCTTGCTTCCGTTCCCTAGTTTGAACCCTTCATTGCCTTCGATACTTCTCCTATTTTTAACATTTTAAAAATTTGAGGTCTACCCATTCATACAGAAGTGCACTCATCATAAGTATATAGTATGACAGTTTTTTTAATTGAGTATAATAGACGTTCTGCGAAGTCTACAGTGTTCCCAAGTCATTTGTGTCCAAGCGAATCTTGGCATGTGCACGCTCCTTGGCAACCACCACCCAGGTCCAGGTGTAAGATGGTCCAGAACCCTAGCAGTTCCCTTGGGCCCTCCCAGTGAATGGCCACCCCTACAGCAACCACTTTTCTGACTCCTATCCCAGTGATGGGTGTTGCTTATTCTTGAACGTCACGTAAATGGAATAATGCGGCATGAATTGTTTTGTCTCTTGGCTTCCCTTTCTTGATAGTATGTCTGAGGTTCATTTGGGAGGGGAGCAGTTGTTGATTCTTTTTCATTGCCCGGTGGTATTCCTTTGTATGAACACTCTGCAGTTCATCTGTTCTCCTGTTGCTGGGCACTTGGATTGTTTCCAGTTTGGGGTTACTATGCATAGGATGCTATGGACATGCTTGGACCTGCTTTGGTAGACAGAAGCACTGGTTTCTTCTGGGTTATGCCCTGGACTGGAATGGCTGGATCCAACGGTCAGTATACGTTTTGCTTTTGTGGATGCTGCTGAACAGCTTTCCAAAGGGGTGCCAATTACATTCCCGCCAGCAATGCGTGAGATGAGTTCCAGCTTCTTAAGGCGCTTCGTAAGACCCGTAAGACCCAATCGCCAATTGCTTTGGCTTTGTCTGTTGTCACCCACCGGAGCACTGGGCTCCAGCTGCTCTGGATTCAGTTGTTCATACAGGCCCACTCTCTCTGGACTCTAGGCTTTGACATCTGTTGTTCCCTCTCCTAGAACACTGTCCCCCCCACCCCCCCAGCCCTGCCTTCTCACTCTGGCTGACTCCTTCTCTCTCAGGCGTCCTTTAGTCGTATCTCTTTCTAAAAGCCCTTCCTGATCCTCAGGACTTCATTAGGTGCCCTCCTCGGGCTCCTTCACCCCTTGGGCCAGTGGATTGTAGCTGTTGGCGCCCAGGGTTGCAGTTGCCCATGGAAGCCCTAAGTGCAGGTCCTTGTGTGAGTGCTTCTGCGGCCCCTGCCGCACCCAATACAGGGCGTATATGGCGGGATGCTGCCGTGGTGTTGGAGAAGCTGTATGGGGTTCAGGGTCAGGAGGCCAGCGTCCTCTTCCAGGCCCCACCATTCTCAAGCTGTGAGGTCTTAGACAAGTTGCTTTCCTCCCCAAGTCTTTTATCTCTGCTGCAAAAGAGTATAAAACCTGCCCCAAGTCAGAGTCGTTGGAAAATTCCGCGACTTATGGGTGGGAAACACTTTGTCAGCTGCAAGATGATGTTAAGTGTGCACCAGGAATTGCACTTGGTGTTCAGTAATTGTTTGTGGGTTGATAGAGAAGCGTGAAGAGGGGAAACTGCAGGAGCTTCTCTTTACTCCAGAAACACAGGAGCCTGTGGAGAGCGGTGGGTATCTCTGAACATGAACCAGGAGCCATGGGAACCCAGGAAAGACCCAGAATCCCAGGGTGTCTGCTCTGGATGCTCGAGAGCTGTTGGAGCCTTGCAGAGGTCTCAGGGTGCGAAAGCTCTGAGCAGCGGTTCTCAGAGTGTGGGCCCCGGACCGCATCATTGGCATCACCTGAGAACTTGTTGGCAACGAAGGTTCTCAGGCCCTGCCCCAGACTTACTGCATCAGAAGGTCCAGGGGTGCTGCAGTCTGTATGTGTTGACAGGCCCCCAGGTGACTCTGACACACATCCAAGTTGGAGAACCCCTGCACTTCAGGAAGGGGGCACCCACCGACCCTCCTCTCCTCTGGGAAGAGGAAGACTGTGGATCCAGCCACTGCCTGTTGACAGCATCCAGCAGCCCAGAGATGCCTGGGCCTCAGAGCCTGCTGGGAAGGGTGGGCAGGTGGAGACAGGCCGTGCGCACCTGGCTTTCTGTTGTGTGTGATGCACGTGGCTTCGATGGAGGCTGACCACGGGGCTCAGCTAGAAGGTCATGTGGACATGCTCTACCAGACACAGGGCTGTAGGCAGAGAGGGCTGACGTGCATTGAAAGGTGTTTATTTATCTGTATGATGCAGACTCAGGTGGTCAGATACCTGGGACTTCCCCAGTCTGGGGCAGAGTCAACCATCAGAATCGCCTTCTGCTGCCTATGCAGATTCCAAGGCCTGGCGTGTCTAGGAAGGCGCTACTGCCAAAGCACAGGGAGCTGCCTACAGCCAGGGCTGAAGTTCTGGGAAGGGTGAAGGAAGCAAAAGGCGGTAGCCCTGGGGGTGTGCCGTGACCTGGGACGTAACTTAAGAAGAGCTGCTGGCCTTTTGTGTTGGTTGTTTGCTCTCCCTCCCCAATCATAGATGCCATCTTTCAGGGTGGGTGTCTGTCTGCAAAGTCACGTGCAGAACTTCCATGGGGTCCCGTGGTGATCAGAAGCTGGCATAGGCAAGTGATGAGTGAGTCTGTAATGATCCTGAAATGATCTGCCATGAGACACACTTTCTCCAGGGCCTTTGTCCTTCTGTTCTCTCCATCTTCCCTCTCCAGACTTCCCTTCTTCACGAGTTTAATTCCCATGGATTTTATCTTGTTAAAATCCCACTTGTCTTCCAGGCCTCTGCCTCTTGCGTGAAGTCTTGCCTGATGTCTTCTGCAACCCCTCGAGGCCAGTGCCTGGCCCTGGGCCCCCACCACAGCCCCCGGCCCCCTCAGCTCAGAGCTGGGCAAGCTCAGTTGCCTTTGTTTGTGTCCTGCTCTGCCTCCTGTGTTGCACTGGGGTTCCATGGGGAGGGAAGTTGGCAAGCCCTTGCAGCATGTGGGAGTGGGGAAGGGGACCTGGAGATGACTTACAAACTGGGAGCTGAGGCTGGGGGATGATGCTGGGATGGGACTCGGGGCCCTGGGTGCCAATGTCACTGTTCTTCCTGCCACCCACCCATCCCCCCACTCCCAGCCCCTATGCTTGGGGCAGGTGACTTGGCCTTTCTCAGCAGCGCTGTCCTGTTTGGTAAAACATGGTTAATAGCACCAGCACCTACCTTCAGGCTTGGAGAACTGAATGATCTCTGGGGTCTTGTGGTCTGAGACATGCTGCCCTTGACAGAGGTGGATGAGGAGAGTTTTGGGGAAGCTGATCATTTCAGTGTAATATGACAGGTGTGGAGGTGATGGAAAGTTTCCATTTTAACTTGATTATGGAAAATATCAAACACATAGATGGGGAGAGTACAGGATGAAGAACTCCCTATAGCCATGACTCAGCTCCAGCAATTCCTGACTCGTGGCCAATCTAGTTTCATTGATATGTGCCCCGCCACACACACACACATTCTCCCATCTCACAGCTTGGAACTTACTGTGTTTAATTGTCATTGTCTCTTTAGTTTCTCTTTGTATTTGTATGCTTTTCCCTGGACATTCTCTTCTCTAATGACTGAGCCTAGAGAACTCCTACTCATCCTTTGGAACCCAAGTCACATGTTCTCATCTCCTTATGCAGCTGATGCTCTGAGGAAAATTACCAACCATGATCAGGGACACATAGCCAAATCCAGCAGGTGAACATGGGTGGTTCTCCGGTGAACTGGGGATGGTGAAGCCCACCCCACTCCCTCCTCTCTCTCTCCTTCTATCATCTAGTGTTGGAACAGCCCATCTTGGTGGCAAAAAGCAGCATATTGTTGCAAAGGAACATCAGATGTTGGAAATCAGAATTTCTAAAACTTGCTTCCAAATTTCCACTTGTGGATAGAAAGATTTCAGCTGGGAATGTGATTGAATGGTGTTCCGGTTTGCTGATGCTCTTGGTATGCAAAATACCAGAAGTGGGTTGGCTTTTATAAAGGGGGTTTATTTGGTTACAGATTTACAGTCTCAAGGCCATGAAAATGTCCAAATTAAGGCATCAACACAAGTATACGTTTACCAAAGGAAGGCCAATGGCTTCTGGAAAACCTCTGTTAGCTGGCAAGGCACATGGCTGGCATCTGCTGATCCCACGTTGTGTTCCATAATGGCGTCTTCATAATGTTAGCGTCAGCTTTCAGCAGCTGTCTTCAAAATGTCTCTGTAAGCTGCAGCTGCTCTCCAAAATGTCACTCTCAGCTGCTCTGAGGTCCTTCTATTTGTGAGCTCTTTTATAGGACTCCAGTGATTAAATCAAGACCCACCCTGAATGGGCGGACTCCATATCTCCATGGGAATAATATAATCAAATGGTTCACCCACAGTTGATTGAGTCACATCTCCACGGAAACACTCAATCAAAGGATCCCAGCCTAATCAACACTAAAACATCTGCTCCCACAAGATTGCGTTAAAGAACATGGCACTTTGGGGGACATAATACATCCAAATGGGATGGTCTTCATTTTGAGCCAGAAAATAATATCAGAGCAGATTACAAGAGATCCTAGGGATGTTTGCTTGTGGTAGACTTGATCCTGGCTCTGTGTACTAGTAGATAACATGTGGGGTGGGGCTGGGTATGGAATCCCTACTGCCAAGTTTCCCCCGGGTCCTAAGACAAGCATCTCAGAGCAGGGAGACAGCTTCACCTTTGCAAGGCTGACAGATTCCCGCATCAAGTGGTTTCCTACTGGTGTGGACAGTTTCAGACTGACCCAGAGCATTCTGGGCACTCCCTGGGATAGTACCTATTTATCCTTTAAAATGCAGCTGAGGCAGGCATTACGTCCTCCAGGAGCCTTCATTGATCTCCCCAAGCCTGAGTGAGTAGCTTACCACCATCACAGACAGGTGAGCATCTGGAGGGCAGGGACGATGGATTTCCATCGTCTTCCTCTCTGTGTCTAGCACAAGGCTGGGTCAGTGCTCAGGGCTTGTTGAATAAATGCATGAGACATACAGACCGGACTCTGCCTCCACCCAATTCCCTGCACTTTGCCCTCGTCTTCCCATTTCCCTTTTCCACTCCCTGTTTCTCTTCTCTTCTTTTTTATTTTTTTTATTTTTTTTTAAATTTTATTTTGAAATTAATTCAAAGTTACAGGAACAGTTGCAAAAACAGTACAAACCCCATACACAGCATACCCTGACCCCCCTCCCCCAATACGCTGATCCATCAACTTTAACATGCTGTCACATCACTGTTTCTTTCCCTCCCTCCCTATCATCCATCATCTATTGCTCTGTCTTCTGAACATAATGAGAGCAAGCTGCACATATCCTTGAACAAACTCTGTAATTCACATCTACAGTTCCCATGAACAAGAACGTTCTTTTTTGCAATCCCATTAAGTGCAGCTAAGTTCAAGAAATTCAACATTGATACAAAGCTTACATTCTACATTTCCTTTTTTTTTTTTCCTTATGTCCCAACTGTGTCCCTTTGAGCCTCCTGTCCTCTTTCCTCAGAGCCCATCCAGGATCATCCTTGGCATTCAATTGTCATCTATTTAGACTGTCTTTTTTTTTTTTTTTTTCAATTGTGGAAACATATATACAGCCTAAATCTTCCCATTCCACCCCTTTCCTAGCATTCCATTAGTGGGATTAATCACATTTAGAATGTTGTAATGCTATCACCTTCCCACCATCCATTACTAGAAATTCCCTTCACCTCAAACAGTAACCCTACACTCATTTCTTAACTCCCTGTTGCCCCTTCCCCCACTTCTCATAACCCATACTCTACTTTTCATCCCTACGGTCATAATCTCTGATAATTTCTTTGTGTTTACTGTGGGGCTTAAATTTAACCTCTTAAATCCATAACAATCTTGGTTTTCTTTGATACCAACTTAACCTCAGTAGGACCCATAAACTATGTGCCTATACGCCTCCATTCCCCCGCCTTTATATAGTTCTTGTCAAAAATTACATATTTTACATTGAGTCCAAAACCACTGATTTGTTATTAGAGTTTGTGTATTTTATATCCTGTAGGAAGTAAATACTGGAGTTACAAATCAAAAATTATTGACTTCTATTTGTATTTCATTGTGGTCAGAGAATGTACTTTAAATATATTCAATTTTTTTTTTTTTAATTTATTGAGGCTTGTTTTATGTCCCAGCGTATGGTCTATTCTGGAGAAAGATGCATGATCACTAGAGAAAAATGTGTGTCCTGGTGATTTGGGATGTAAGGTTCTATATATGTCTGTTAAAATTCTCTCTCTTTCTCTCTCCTTTCTTTGTTTCTTTGTTGGTAGGGCTCCCTTTAGTATCTGAAGTAGGGCAGGTCTTTTATTGGCAAAATCTCTCAGCATTTGTTTGTCTGTGAAGAATTTAAGCTCTCCCTCAAATTTGAAGGAGAGTTTTGCTGAATTAAGTATTCTTGGTTGGAAATTTTTCTCTCTCAGAATTTTAAATATGTCATGCCACTGCCTTCTTGCCTCCATGGTGGCCGCTGAGTAGCCACTACTTAGTGTTATGTTGTTTCGTTTGTATGTGGTGAATTGCTTTTCTCTCGCTGCTTTCAGAACTTGCTCCTTCTCTTCAGTATTTGACAGTCTGATCAGAATATGTCTTGGAGTGGGTTTATTTGGATTTATTCCATTTGGAGTCTGCTGGGCATTTATGCTTTGTGTATTTATATTGTGTAGAAGGTTTGGGAAGTTTTCCTCAACAATTTCTTTGAATACTCTTTCTAGACCTCTACTCTTCTCTTCCCCTTTTGGGACACCAATGAGTCTTAAATTTGGACTTTTTATTTTATCTATCGTATCCCTGAGATCCATTTCGATTTTTTCAATTTTTTTTCTCCATTCTTTCTTTTGTTCTTTCATTTTCTGTTCTGTGGTCCTCTAGGACACTGAGTTGTTTTTCAGCTTCCTCTAATCTTATGAGTATCCAGAGTCTTTTTAATTTGGCCAACAGTTTCTTTTATTTCCATAAGATCTTCTATTTTTTTATTTACTCTTGCAATTTCTTCTTAATGCTCTTCTAGGGTCTTCTTTCTGTCCTTTATATCCTGTGCCATGTTCTTCTTCATGTCCTTTATATCCTGTGCCATGCTCTCATTCTTTGACTGTAGTCCTTTGATTAATTGTGCCAAGTACTGTGTCTCCTCCGATTGTTTGATCTGGGTGTTTGGGATTGGGTTGTCCATATCGTCTGGTTTTTGGAAATGCTTTTAAGATTTTCTGTTGTTTTTGGCCTCTTGGCGTTTGCTTTGCTTGATAGCTGTGATCTTCCAGGACCACTGCTGAGAGAAGGCTGTGCTACGTCACAAGTGTTTGCCTTCCCTCAAGGGAAGCCCCGGGCTGCCAGGCCGTGCAGGGGCGCTCCCAGCCTGATGGCAAGAATGGCTGAATGGGGTGTCTCAACCCCCCGCTTTTCGCATAGCTCCGCCTTCCCAGCTCTGGGACAACTAGCTGTGGTTGCACCCAAGGCCACTGTCCAAGGCTGATATTGTGGTGTGTGTGGGGTGCCGTGGGATACACTCCCCATCAGACTGAGTTTCCTGGCGCAGCTCTGGGCTGTGGGTACGGCCCCGGGCAGGAGTGTCGCCAGCACACCGGGAAGCCGGCTGCAAGGGGTGCGGTTTCTTTCTCCTTTGGCTCTCCCCTGTGTCCCTCTGGCCCCGGGACAATCAGCAGCAGGTGTGGGGAGGGCTATCCTCCACGCCAGACACCGAGGTGTTGGGTACAGCCCGCTCCTGCAGTGTTTCACTGCGCAGTTCTCACTGCCATATCTGCAGCCGCTCCCGGGTTTTTTTTGTTGTTGTTTTTCTTTTAAAAGAACTAGTCCGTCTCTAAACACCAACCTGCAGTTTCCCCACACCGCAGCACAGCTGCGGGACTTTCCGCTGGCTTACTCACTCGTTTCAGAATGCAGACTCCTGGTTTGACCAAATGCACGGTCCCTGTGGTTTTAGCAGACCTTGTTCAGCTGGTGCATCGCTGGAACTGGTGTTCTGGGTCACTTTCTGGTTTTTATCTAGTGTTTTTCATGGAGCTGTTTTTTTGCCCTGTCTCATTTAGCCGCCATCTTCGGTTCTGCCTTCTCTTCTCTTCTTGATTAGCCTCCTCTCCTCGGAGCACTCCCCCAAAGTCCTATATTAAAGTGTCTGCAGTTTCCTCTTCTTGAAAGTTCATAAGGGAAGCAGTTGAGATTACAAAGATTTAAAAATAACTGCAACATTGTCACACCTGAAAGTCAAAACAAAAATTCCGTTTCATATCATCCAATATCACCAGTGTCCAAATTCCCCAACTGTCTCATGAATAGTTTTTGGTTTTGCTTTTGCAATTGTTTATTCAAAGAAGGGCCACCCCTTGCATTTGGTTGGTTTGCCTGTTTCCCAAGTCTCTTTTAATTGAAGGTACATTAAGGGAGGCTTTGGAAGTTCTTCCATTTTTAAAAGGATTGGGACCCTGCTCCCACCTGGCCGGCCCACTCCCCTGGGATAAGCTGTTGGAGCCCTGCAGGCACCCCCAGCTCTGTCCCTCTCTGCCCTTTCACCTCACACAATAGCACCTTCTTATTCGTGCATTTATTTCCTTGTATCCTAAACATGCTACAGCTGTTTTATGGCACTAAACTAAATACCGGAATGTAGAAATGAGTCTTGCTGAAGAAATGTTAACAAAGCACTAAAGATCTGTCGGCCTGTGTTTACCTGTATGTGTGTGCATGCACACTTGCGTGTGCATGTGTGCGTGTGTTGCTATAAACCTGCCATGCCATACTCCCCATTGGGTCTTACTCAAATGCCTTCTTTTCAGTGAGGTCTTCCCTGGCCACTCTCTTTAAATCAGAGTTTCTCCACCTTAGCACTGTTGACACTTGGGGTGGGATGAGTCTCTGTTGTGGGGAGGAGCTGTCCTATGCATTGTAGGGTGTTCGGCAGCTTCCTGGCCTCTTCCCACTGGGTGCTAGTAGCATCCCCCCCCCCACAACCTCCACCCCAGCTGTGGCAACCAAACACATCTCCAGACATTGCCAAGTGCCCCCTGGGGGCAGAATCACCCTAGGTGGAGAACCACCAATATAAATTGTAGCCACAGCTCTCCAGCCCTCCCCTGCACCCATCTCCACCTGCCTCTCCTGCTTTATTGTTCCCTTTGGCCTTTATCCCTAGGTAACTGATTACACAGGTTATGTATTTATCTAAATTCTGGTTGGCCTCCCCATCCTAGACTGCAGTCTCCACACGGCTGGTATGTTTGTCTCCTTCCTCACTGTTGTCTCGAGGGCCTGTGTCCCTGGCACATAGGAGGGGTTGCTGATTGTTGAATGGACAAGTGACACTGAGATGTGGGTGAGGATAGGAAGGCAGTCGAGGGCTCCATGCTGAGCTGCTCAGGGTTTAGAGATGTCCTTGCAAGGTACCTGCTGCGTGTGATCAGCTCCTTGGGGCCAGGAGAGGCTTTCCTCCCAACAGTTTCCAGGGATATGTGCCCAGTTGCCTGGGAACTGGGTAGGGAGGGACACACAGCAGCTGCTGCTGGGCACAGAGCTGAACCTCCCACCTGAAGGGGTGCATTTGCTAACAACCCCCTGATTACAGGGCAGGTTATCACGGGCCTGCAGCTGCCACCCTCAGACAGGGATGGCAGTAAAAGTACCGACTGATTTCATGGTGCTGGAGGCCCCGTAGCCCTGGGAGGTTTACAAGATGCAGTTAGTGCAGTGTGGGGTTTGACGGGGGAAAAAGAGAGAAAACAAGCATTTCCAAGCAGAGCAATGGAAAGAAAAAGCAGAGGTGGGAGAGAGGAAGACAGGTCTGCGGAGATCCGATGGCTAAATGTTCCCTGGAAAAAGCAGCTTGAAGCAAAAAGGTAACGGGGGAAGGAACTGGAGAGCAGATGTGGGGAAGAAAAATTCTAAGAGTCATGAAATACAAAGAGCACGGTAAAGGATGGAGCATAGCCGATTGGCGAGCTGGGGCTAAAATAATGAAACTGAGAAGAGAAAAACATGTAAGACTCTTCCTTTCCTTCCTGCTCCTCAAAGTCACGCAGAGAAATGGAAGTGAAACACCTGCCAGACAAGGTTAAAAGATCTGTTCTATGACCAATGACCAAGGGGATGAAGGGCTGTCAAAATCGGACAGCCGAGTGCAGAGACTGGTCAAGATGCAGAGAGTTTTTGAGTGGAGGCATGAATGGTTGGAGGACAGCTCAGTGGCAGGTTATTTTAGTACATAGGACCTGGTCTGGCCAATAGTAAGGACTTAATAGACTGCAATTATCATTGCCATCATCATCATCATCATCATCATCATCATCACCATCACTATTTCTGTTGATCTAGGGGGTGTGGTCAGAGTGCAAACCAGACAATGAGAGTGCAGAGCAGTATGTATAGAACCCTGAACCAAATATATACTCATATTTATCCACACCCCACACAACCCCCATCTCTGCTTTAGAGATTCAAGGTTATTAAATTCCCTGGACACCACCGAGGACTATAGGGAGTGCAGAGTAAGTATGTGATCGTTACTCATGGATCACAAACACTGCCGAGCCTTCCGGGGCCTTCCTGAATGTGGCTGGTCACGTTGGGAGTCATATTTACTTGCGAGTGAGCCAGTGTCAGATTGGGGTTGTTGGGTCTTATCAGGAGACAGAAATTGGTCACACGCAGCTCCTGGGGATGAGGGAACTCTGGTTTCATGAACGCCTCCCGCTCGCTGACAAACACAGGCTCGGCGTCGGCTGAGGGGTCCCCCAGGGCAGGGGGGAGCACACAGGAGGTCCCCTGGATGGGAGCATGCTGGGGGCAGGGTGGGGGGGCACCCAGGGCTCACTCCCAGACGGACCCCTGTGGGGCAGGAATCTTCCTGGAGAAGTGCACAGCTGGCAGTCTCACCTCCCCTCCTGGCCCACCCGCTCTGTGCCTTCTGCACACCCTCTGGGGTCTCTTCACCCGCTGGTCCCACACCCTGGAATGTGTTTCCCAGCACACTGTGCAGGGCTGAAGCCTGCTCACCAACAGGGTCCAGTCCTTTAGAGTGTGCTAAATTGTGTGTGGGGGGGTGGCAGGGGGGGCATGATACATATATGTGTATATTTGTTCGGTAGAAGTCTGAAATATTTCTAGAAGGAATCACATGAACCACTGATCACGTTGTTTGCTTTGGGAAATGGGGAACAGGTGTCTGGAGACGGGTGGGAGGGAGACTTTTCACTGCATTACTTGCATTATACTTTTTGAATTTGAACCATGTGAGTGTTTATTCAAAAAGTAGATTAAGATAACTAAGCAAAGTAGGATTTTATATACTTCAACCACAGTGTTTCTCTTTGGAGTCCTTAGGAACAATTTGCAACTAGTTTATTTATTAGTTTGAGTTTGGTTTTTCTTCTCTCCCACTGCAATATAAACTTCATGACAGCAGGGGCCGTGTCTGCCTGTTCTTGAGCATCCAGTGCACTGCTTGGCATGCGCCTGTGTCAACCCTTTGGTGAATGGATAAAGAATGAGCTAGCTCAGGATACGGACCAGGGTACTGTGGGATGGGTGTGGGTCTATATCCACCAAACTCCAGCTGGGCCCACTTGGAACGTCGCCCTGGGTGTTCAAGGAGCTCACGATCGGTCAGTGAGTTAACTCTCTAGAAAATCCTCCTGATCCCCGGCCCCCTGCCCAGGGCTGGCATTTAGTAGGTGCACAGGAGAGATCTGTTGACTGTGTGGATGAATGACTTCATCTTCAGCACTTCCAGAGCTTTCCCCCAACCCCATTCTGTTCCCAGGCCCCACTGAGGTTGGGGTTTAGCTGTTGCAGCAGCTGGTGTGGCTCTAGCTGATACCCACCCTCCTCCTCTTTCCTGCCGAGCCGTCTCCTCCCTCTCCCCCTTTCCGTCTCCCCCAATAGCATCCTCCTGGCAGACTCTCCCTCCAGCTCAGTGGTCTCCTTTCCTTCAAAGCCCCCTCCAGCGTCCCACTGCCCCCTCCTCCCTCTCTTTTGCTGCTGGTAGACCAAATACCTCTCTGTGTCCAGGTACAATCCCAGTTTAACATTTGGCATTTTTCTCTCCATGCTTTTCTCTGTTAAGTATTTACTTTTTTCCTTTAAAAGAAGACAGAATCATTGCCCATCAACAGGGGAATTGTGTAATAGTCACACAGAATAATACACAATTAACAACAGTAAACAAGAGCAGACTGCTGATACACACAGTAACATGGGTGAATCTCAAAACTATTCTTGTAGCAAAAGGAAAAGACAGACACAAAAGACTGTGTGATTCCACATGTGTGAAGTTCAAGAACAGGCAAATTTAATCTGTGGTAATGAATGTCAAAGCAGCGCATACTCTACGAGCTGGGTGGATATGGCCCCAGAAGGGGCCCAAGACAGTATTCGGGGATAATGAGATGTTACGTGTTCTTGGTCAGGGTGGACAGATGGAATCATAGCTAAAATGCATCAGGCTGTGCCCTTAACATATGCTCATTTAACTGTATGTCAGTTATGCCTCAGTTGGATGAGAAAGGGCGGGCTTGTAACTCTACAGACTGCTCTGTGTCCTGTGCTTTTTTTTTTTTTTTTTTTTAAATCAGTTTTATTGCAATGTGTTCACATACCATATAATCATCCAAGGTGTACAATCAACTGTTCACAGTACCATCATATAGTTGTGCATTTATCACCCAATCTATTTTCTAACATTTTCCTTACACTAGAAAGAATCAAAATAAGCATAAAAAAAATAAAAGTTAAAAAGAACACCCACATCATCCCCCCCCATCCAACCCTATTTTTCATTTAGTTTTTGTCCCCATTTTTCTACTCATCCATCCAGACACTGGATAAGGGGAGTGCGATCCACAAGGTTTTCACAATCACACTGTCAATACTTGTAATCTACATTGTTACACAATCGTCTTCAAGAGTCAAGGCTACTGGGTTGGTAGTTTCAGGTATTTGCTTCTAGCTATTCCAATACTAAAACCTAAGAAGTGTTATCTATATAGTGCGTAAGAATGTCCACCAGAGTGACCTCTCTACTCCATTTGAAATCTCTCAGCCACTGAAGCTTTATTTCGTTTCATTTTGCATCCCCCTTTTGGTCAAGGAGATGTTCTCAATCCCACAATGCTGGGTCCAGATTCATCCCTGGGAGTCATATCCTGCATTGCCAGGGAGATTTATACCCCCAGGAGTCAGGTCCCACGTAGAGGGGAGGGCAGTGAGATCACCTGCCAAGATGGCTTAGTTAAAGAGAGAGGGCCACATCTGAGCAACAAAGAGGCACTCGGGGAGACTCTTAGGCAAATTATAAGCAGATTTAGCCTCTCCTTTGCATCAACAAGCTTCATCTCAGAGTTTGGAGATAGCCATTACAATTCAGGAATAGATTTGACTACTGCAAGAGCTTACAATCTAAGGACCATCATAATAATTGATTTCCTGTTAAACTGTGCTCTATGATTCAATTCTGAGCTTACACATTGTAGTTAGTCCATACTGGTGAGGCATTATAGTGTTTGCCTTTGCTTCTGGCGTACTTCACTCAAAATGCTGTCTACAGGATCCATTCATCTCATTGCGTGTCTCACAACTTCACTCCTTCTAGTAGTTGTTCAATATTCCATTGTATGCATACACCAAAGTTCACCATTCTGTTCCTCTGTGTCCTATGCTTTTGCTTAGTATATTTCAACTTAGTGCTATTGGGTAGCCTGGTGTCACAATTTTTCTTCCTCTTTCCCAGGAAGAAAACTCTTTTGAAATGATCTTTGGCCTCCTCTGTGTTCCTCTCGTTAATGTGTTCTCTGCAGATAGGCCAGGGGGAAAGTGGCTGCTGCTCTGGGTTTGAATTGTTAAATATAATTTGGTTCATCAAGGATAACTTGAGTTAATTAAAAGATTTGTGCTCCAAAGGATGCCATCCAGAAAATGAAAAGATAACCCATACAAAGGGAGAAAACATTTGTATATCGGATATTTAATAAGGAACATGTATCCGGAATATACGGAGGACTCTTACAACTCAAAATTAAAAAGATGACCCAATTTAAAAATGGGCAAAGGCGTTGAATACACATTTCCCCAAAGAAGATATACAAATGGCCAATAAGAACAGGAAAAGGTGCTCAACATCATTAGCCATTAGGGAAATGCAAATCAAAACCACAATGAGATACCATTATACACCCAGGGAAGGATAGTTACCATCAAAAAGACAAATATTGGTAAGGCTGTGTAGAAAGTAGAAACTCATCCACTACTGATGAGGTAAAATGGTGCTGCCTCTTTGGAAAACAGGCTGGCAGTTCCTCAAAATTTAAGTATAGAGTTGTCACATGACTCAGTAGTTCCCCTTCTGGTATATAATTTGTACACACATGTCGTAGCAGAATTATTGCACATAGTCAAAAATGGAAACAACCCGAATGTCCATCAGCTGATGCATGGCTAAACAAAATAGGGCATACCCATATTATGGAATATTATTCAGCAGTAAAAAGGAGTGTAGCAGTTGTCAAGCTGCAACATGGATGAACCTTGAAAACATTATGCTAAGTGAAAGAGGCTGATCACAAAAGACCATGCAGTTGTATGATCCCCTTCATATGAAATGTCCCAAATCTATTGTTTTGATTTGCTAAAGCTGACGAAAATGCAATATACCAGAATCTGGGACTGGCTTTTAACAATGGGGATTTATTAGCTTACAAGTTTACAATTCTAAGGCCGTGAAAGTGTCCAAATTAAGGCATCATTAGGACGATGCTTTGACTCTGAAGACAGGCTGCTGGCATCTGGGGCTCCCCTGTCACATGATCAGGCACATGGTGATGTCTGCTGGTCCTTCTCTCCCCAGTTCCATTGCTTTCAACTTCTGGCTCCAGTGGCTCCCTCTCTCAGCTTCTCTGGTGCTCTTCTCTGAACTTCTTTCTTAATTTCATCTCTTAGCTTCTGAACGTGTTTTTTCCTCTTATAAAGGACTCCAGTAGGAGAGTTAAGACCTACCTTGAATGGGCTGGGTCACGTCTCAATTGAAACAACCTAATCAAAAGCTCCCATCTACAATAGGTCTACACCCACAGGAATGGATTAAAAGAACACAGCCTTTTCTGGGGTACATAATATCTCCAAACTACCCCATCTGTGAAGACAATGTATATTAGTGGGTGCCTGGGGCTGGGGGTTGGGACAGTCATGGAAAACGACTGCTAATGGATAAGAGATTCTTTTGAGGGGTTATGAAAATGTTCTTAAATTAAATTGTTGTGATGGTTGCACCACCCTGCATATACTAAAAACCACTGAACGTATACTTAAGTGGGTGTATTATAGTGCATGTGAATTATATCTTAAAACAATGCCAGTCCAATTGGCAAATATAATGGGAAATAAAATATTTTAATTGAATGACCTTAAAAACCTCAAATTAACTGATCATGATATAGAGACAGTCATGAAAGATAGCATCGACTGGATCGTGGATCAAAAATTTGAACTTTGGAGAGTGAAAAAGAATGTTATTAACAATTATGTTTGGAACACTGGGGTAATAAAACTCAACATCTGACTAAGCTGCCTCCTCCAGGAAGCCTCTGGTGATCACGGGAGCCAACGTACCTGAGGCCTGGGCTTGGCTCTTCCTCTTGATGATTGTTTGACCCTGGCCAAGTCATCCTCCAGCCTTGGGTTTCTGTTTCCTCATTCATAAAACGGAAAAGCACGGTTTAGGTAATGCCAGTGGCTGTGACAGATAAACCCCCAAACTGCAGTGGCTTAGCATAGTACAAGTTCATTTCTCCCTCATGCGAAGTCTGCTGGGGTGTGCAGGGTCAGTCCAGCCAGTAGTTGGGGTGAAGGGGGTGAAGGGGAGGATCCTGTGGGAAGGCTGAGGGGTCAGGTCTGGAGTGACACGTGTCCCCTCCACCCCATTCCATTGGCCAGAGCTCTGTCACATGACCCACCTGGGCCGGGAGACGCTGTCAGCCCCCAGGAAGGTCTACCCTATTGGGGGGTGATGGGGTGGGCGGAGAGCTTTGGTGGGCAGGCAGCCCCGCGTGCACCAAGGGCCTGCTGAGGTTTGTGGTCCCGGAGGGGAGCCGGGCTGGAGCTTGCTGGCAGAGTCTATAGGCCACAGACAAGAGGCCCCATTGTCATCCTTTGGAGACCTGAAAGGGGGGCTTTGACCACAAAGCGCCCTTGCCTTTATCACACGTTAGGAAAGCCTTTTCAGCTCTGACTCGGCCAGGCCATCTGAACCACTTTTAGTACATCTACCCACGGGAGAGTAAGTGACTTTTTTAAGTGATCAGCTATGAACTCCTGAATCCAAGGGCGGCTGCATCCTCTCTGGCTCCCTAAGTTGCAGTGTTGCCATCTAAAGCTGAGCCCAGGCACCGGTTCTTTCATGCTCGTGGCCAGCGTGTCTGGCATGGAGTGGCGTCTGCTCCAGCGGTGGATGCTGGATTCTGCCAGGACTTGGCTGCCCACTAGCATTGCGGCTGCCAGGAAGAGTCTGTTGCAGGGCTGTTGCTATAGAGAAAATCTGATTATATTCAAATTCAAGCTAATTAAGGCGGCATGTCACCCAGAGGCCCCTCCTCCTTCTGCATCTTTCAGGCTGGTTGAAGGTAAATGTCAGCAGGGCTTCCGTCTGGGCATGGAAGAATGCCCTTGTCCTTCTGATGCCAGCCAGCTGCTCAGAATGTGACTCACAGGGAAGCTAAAAGGAGACACTGATACGGTCAGAACAGTTGTAAATGATTGCAGACAGAAGGTCTGATTCACAGGTAGTGAGTGCCCGCCCCCCACCACCCTTCCCATACTGCCAAGAGCCATAATCACACTTGTGTTATACTAAATGGACTCAGAGAGGCTGTGGACTTTCCTGGGAAGTGCATCGGGTCTGGGAAGCCTGGGGTGCAAACTCTGTCCCTCTTGCATTTCCTAGGGAGATAGCTTGAACCTCTCTGAGCCTCTGTGCTGTGATGGGTTAGGTCGTGTGTCAGCTTGGCCAAGTGATGGTGCCCAGGGTGTCTGGTCAAGCAAGCACCAGCCTAACCTTTACTGCAAGGATGTTTGTGGCTGGTGAATAAACCAGAAGGCTGGTTTATTAAATCATCAGTCAATTGGCTGCAGCTGTGACTGGTTACATCAGCAAAGGGCATGTCTTCCACCATGAGAGAATGCAATCAGCTGGATTTAATCCAATCAGTTGAAGACTCTTAAGGGAGACAGAGGACCTTCACTTCTTCAGCTGACCAGTGAAGCGTTTCCTGAGGAGTTCATCGAAGTTGCCAGTTTCCTGAGGAGTTCATTGAACACATTCATCAGAGTTGCCAGTTCGTTGTCTGAGGAGTTCATTGAACATCTTCATTGGAGTTGCCAGTTTGCTGCCTGCCCTACGGAACTTGGACTCGTGCATCCCCACAGTTGCATGAGACACTTTTATACGTCTTTTATTTATAGATACATTTATAGCTATTTCTTGTTGATTCTGTTTTCCTAGAGAACCCTAACTAATACAGTGGCCTTGTAAAAATACTAGCCATTTGTTGAGCCCTTCTTGATGCCAGGCACAGGGGATTTAAAGCAGTTTTCTGTGGCTGGCCCAGAGCTATAGAGATGCTAAGCAGAAGAGAGGGGACCGGAATCCAGGGCTGGCCCCCAAGATCAGTCTTCCCGCTGTAGCCCGCGAGTCGCAGTTAAAATGAGGTGCAGACATGTCAAATCTGAGTCCCGCCTGCCAGGCGGGGCTCAGTCAGTACCAGGTTGCTATTTCCAAGGCCACCATCGGGAACTCAGAGAAGAACCAAAGTCCTGGTAGTGATGATGGTGACGCTGGCAACGAGGGTGACACTACCCTTCGCAGGTGTTTGCTGTGTCAGCCATTTGTCCGAGCTCACCACAGGCATTAATTCATTGAATGCTTGCAACAGCCCCATAAGGTGAGCACTGCTGTTATCCCCATTTGCCAGGAAGTTGAGACATATCCTATATGACTCACCCAAGATCTCCTTTCTTCTCCCTGGCCTCCACTGCCCTCGTCTCTGGCTCTGCAAAGCCCTGTGCTGTACAGCAGATAACTTTGGGATCTGGCCCTTTGGAGGCCCCTCCAGGTCCCCAGACACCAGGAAAGGAAGAGGCTGCCTCACCAACCTCAAGGAGTGAGAGGTGTGGTCCAAGGGGCCAAACAAATGCTGGTGAAGATGATGATGGTCGCAACTAACATCTGGGGAGGGTCCTCTCCGGCCTGCAAACCATCAGCCCACAGGTCCAACCACCTGCTTGCCAACTCAGTGTTTTGTTTTTTAACTTTCTATAATGGAAAATGTTAAACATACACAAAGTGAACCAAACAAACTCCCATGTATCCTCACCCAGCCTCCACTACCATCAACCCTGCCCATCCACACCCCGCTCACTCCCCCTCTCTTATTATTTTGATCCACATCCCAAACATCACATTTCACCCATAAATACTAGAGTGATAGGTGGTTAAGTTTTAAAAACCTAAAGCTTGGCATTGGTTGCCAACACTTACAGGAGGATTCCACTAAAAATCCAGGGTGCAGGCATCTCTTGCACAAACCAGATCTTTCTGTGTGGGGCTCGAGTCCGCCATGGTGGCAGTCAGCTCAAGTTGAAAAGTGTCTTCCCTCTTTTCTTGTGTTCTGATTGCCCGGCCCTCCCCTTCCCCGTTGGCTCTTACCCTGAGCTCCTTTACTCATTCGTGTGACCTGCTGGCCCTCGACAGGGATTTGAGGATTTTAAGGACATTAGCTCATTTAATCCCCTCTGTAAACTTACTGCTGGCTCTGTTTTTATAGAGAACATACGGAGCTCTGTGGAGACTGACTGTGTGGCTTGAAGTCACGCCCTTAGTGACGAGCTGGTATTCAAACCCAGGTCGTGGGACTCCAGTGCCCTGCCCCTGCTCCCTGCGGTTTGCAAAGGGGTGGGTAACTCAGGCTTGGTCTGGGCTTGCCCAGAGAGCTGAGGGGGTCCTGTCCAGGTCCAGGGTGGGGCCAGGGCCAGCAGTCCGTGGCGGCAGTGCCCAGTGTCCGGTGAGTGGGTGGACCTGTCACGGTGTCCAGTGGACTCTGGTTGCAAGCAGCCCCTGCCTCAGTGGATCAGCTGGCAGAGCACAGGGCCGCTGCCCCCGGGGGTGTGAGCCAGGCCCACCCACACGGGCTGGGGAAGCTGAGGTCTGTTGGGACCTCCCATGCAGGCGCTGACCTGGTCACGGGGCCATCCCTGCTGGACGCAGGGCTCCGGCTAAACTGACCCGTCCAACACCTGGGCAGGAGGGTCCCAGGTCGGGGGCAGAGGGAGGCTCTCTGACCCAGCTAAGCAGGTCCACATTGGGAAGGGCCTGAATGCCTCCCTCCCCTTCTGTTTCAGCGTCTCCTCCATCATTTCCTGTAATGTCCTCTGGTCACTCTGATTAGCTTATAACTACTTTGAGGAGGAGAAAGGTGCCTTTTAGTCCTTGTGCCCCCCATATTGCTTAGCGCGGAGCTAAGTGTGCAGAAGTTGCTTAGCAAACGCTCGTGGGTGAATGACTTCCCCAGATCGTTCCCAGGGTCCTCGAAGCCCACAGCCATGGGGTTCAGCCTCTTTCCGGCCCCATCTCCTCCTCCTCACCGTGTCCCTGCCCCTCCTTCCTGAGCACACCCCTCTGACCTCTCCTCCCCCAGGAATTCCCACCCCCCACGCCAACCTTCTGCTCTTCTTGCTTCCACTCCAGAGAAAATGTTGAAAAGTGGGAGGGAGACAAGATGGCCTATACCAGCTCCCAAATGGAATATCCAGTTATTCTAATGTGTTTTCAGGTTCCAAATACGTTTCAGGGTTCGTTAGTTGAAATTCTGCCTTTGGGGGTAGAACGGGCAGGTACTTCCCTCTCCTTTCCCGGGACCACACCAAGGGCCCTTTCTCTGGATGGGACGCGGCCGCCCCCCTTCTCTTTCCCACACCTAAAGCAGAGCGCTCAGACCTGCCAGGAGCTGGCTCCCGCCAGCCGTGCCCCCCTCTCCCGCCCCTGCCTGCAGGTTGTCAGGACTTAACAAGATACTGTGTCTAAAGCACCTAGCACAGGGCCTGCCTATTTTTATTAGGCATTTAATAAGCATGAAGCGGATATCTCTCAGCTGATTTTCGCTTGCGCTAGATTATTTTTCAGGTCACAGCTTGCTGAGCTATCCTCTGGTCTCTGGAATGTTATATTTTGTTTGTCTTTTGTGGGGGGAATTGGGGTTGATCGCTGGTGAGCAGAACAGCTGGTGAAAAGCTAAGTTTGGAGTTGCCAGGTCAAAAACTGGGTTACCTGTACGGCAGGTTCAGAGCTCTGAGAAAATGTAGATTTAAAGAGAGGCCCTGGAGCGGCTCTGAACTGGCTCAAATGCTTTTTAACAGTGACGATATTGCCGGAGCCCATTGTGATGCGGGGGGACAGGCGTGTGGAGAGTTCGATTGCTTTCCTGGGACGTTTGGGTCTGCAGACGTGGACGCTGGCCCGGCCCCAGCTTCTGTAACCCAGCCTAGATGCCACGTCTCCTGATCCCAGGGCCAAGCGGCCGCTTCCAGGAGAACTCCCAGGAAGGACATCTGGAGAGAGGGAGCTCCTTGCAGGTTTTCAGGATTCATTCCTTCTCTGATTGAGACTCATTGGTGCCCATGGAGGTGGGGCAGTGAGAGCCTGGTGCTGGCTTCCAGGTTCTTGCTCAGGGCGCAGATGGGCTGTGGGGATCCCCATGGCATCTGGGCCGTGTGTGCCAATGCCATGGGGAAGGGGCAGCCAGCACACCTGCAGGCAGCTTAGGATGGCCAGGGTTGGGAGAGCCACCCTGCTGTCTCCCACCGCAACCACACAGGTCCCACAGACCTCGGTGACTCTCAAGATGTTGAGAGTTGAAAAGGGGATGCTATTAACTATTGCACATGGACAACAGGGGTAAACTGGGTCATGTGGTCACTCAAAGCTGCCTCCTCCAGGAAGCCTCCTGTGGTCACTCCAGCCTTCAGGCTTACCACTGATTTGCTGCTGATTTGACCATTGATCTGGCACTTGACATATATTGCAAAATAGTAATCATTTTCTGTGCATAAGTTCTTAAAGGCTGGGAATGGGTCCCCTATAGTTCTTTGTACCCTACTCAATAGCAGGGAGCACGGAGGTGTTTCCCGCACCTTAGGGAGGGGAGGGCAGGGCAGGGCAGCATCCAGGGGAATTTGACATATTGGTGAAGTGCAGGGAGGGTATTCGAGCTGTGGGTGCAAAGGCTTGGGGCATGATTTGCAGCTGCCCAGGGGAGTGGGTGTCGGGGGTGGGGATGGGGAGAGGAAAAGGGAGGGGAGGCTGGAGAGGTGGGCAAGGCTAGGAGTTTTCCTATTAAGGGGTCCTGAGTTGATGAACTGCCTAGAAGGGGTTTATGCACTCCATGGCTTGAGGATGGATGTGTTACTTTCATGTGCATATAGTTCAGGCCAGGTGTGGGCCAGGTGCGGGGCCAGGTGCGGGCCCTGGGAGGACTCAGAGGACTAGGACCCCCCTGGGAGCTCCCCGCCGGGTGCTGTGACCCTCCCTTTCCCAGGCCCGCCAACTTGCAGTAACACCAGGATCCCCAAACAGAACGAGATCACGGTTTCCTGGCCCTGCTCCCGGCGGCTCTGTGGGAACAGAGCCTGTTTCATTTCCTCCCGCGTGTTCCTGGGAACCCCATGAGGGGCCTGGAGAGGTGGGGTGGGCGTTTCCCCCACCGTTCTGGCCCCTGGGTCACACCTGGGCTGGAGGAGCCGGTGACTGGCCAGGGCCAGCCGGCTTTGGTGCGCCCCAGCTTCCTCGGGTAGCGGGCATGGAGAGCAAGCCAGTGTGCACCCACCGGCCTCGTTCCTGCCGCCCAAGGTGAGGGAGCCCTGCCTGTGCCGCTGCAGCCCGGGGCAGCGGCTCCTGCTCACTTCATGGTCTCCATGGCCAGAAATAACTCCATAAACACGCACACACACACACACACATCACACTACACAGACACACCGCACCCCACACACAGCCTCCCCCACACCACATGCACATACACCCCACACCACAATACACACCCGTACACACGTACATGTCACACAATACCACACACACATCACACCTCATACACAGCACAACACACCACACACACATATACCCCACACACATACATTTACCCCCACGTGCATGCATCATACATACTACACACATAAACCACATACACACACCCCAGCACACTCCACACACACACACCCCATGATTCTCTCTTACTGGAAGCTGCAGCACCAGCCTCCCCCCTCCCCAACCCCCATGCTCCCTCTGTCCTTCGGGATGCTGTCTCCCCGGCTCATGCTGTCTTTATTACAGGCCCCTCAGCCTAAGGATTCAGGCCTGAGGCTGGGGCCAGGCCAGAGAAGCCCCCCGGGGACAGAGGTGGCACCGTGTGCCCCAGAGCTTGATACTGTCGGCCTCGCAGACACCACACTCGGCTCAGGATCACCCCTTCCCTCCATGTTTGCCTCTTTGGGGGCGTCCAGTGAGCCGATCCTCTTCCCTTGGGGTGAGCAGACACCACGGAAGCTTCTTGTCCTTCAGGGTGGGTCCTCACTGGGGCTGGAACAGTCTGTTAAGGAAAGATGGAAACGCATCTGCTTCTCTTAGAACATTGTTGTCAGGGAAACAACCAGTTTCCTTATAAGGACTAGCAGAAGGTGGAGAAACTTCTATAGCTCTTGGGGCAGCTTAATTATTAAAAAGCAAAGAGTAGCTACCATTGAAGGCAAGAAACAAAGACTAGCTGCCCCTGAAGACATGCTTGCATGTCTGATTTCTAATTTTCAACACGACCCTTCCCCTCATGGCCTGAGTAATTCTACAGGCGAGCAGAGTGAGTGTCAGAGAGGTTTAGCAGTTTACCTCTGGCCACACAGCTGGGTCCTGCAACTGAGAGAGGAACCAACTTCTCCACCTCCAAAGTCCTCGCAGCCCTCAACGGCAGCCCTCAACGCAGCCGTCCCGGAGAGGGCGGCTCCTGGCCCTTTGCCCCCGTGGGGGTGTTGGGGCTGGGAGGTGCTTGATGGGAAAGGATGGAGTCGAGCTAAGCCTTTCCACGCCTGCAGATGTCCTTCCATCCTCCATTCCGGCATTCTCTGTGTTCCTCTCAGGAGGACTGATACGGTCAGGCAGGCAGCCTGTTCTTTCCTTTGCACATACCCAGGGTGTGGAAAATGGAGATTAGGGGAATGAAGTCTAATTCTAGAATTTTCTAGCAGCATGGCCTTGAGCCTCAGTATCTTCATTGGCAAGATGGGAACAGTGTAATTAAATACCTGCCTGTGTTAGTTAGGACTCTGGGTGGCAAGCGACAGTAACTGGAACTAGCCTCGGCACAGAGGGTCTAAGTCGACCCATGGACTTCAAGGAGGAGATGATGAAGAAGCCATCAGGCAGGCCGGGATGCAGCAGAGCCTCCGGAGTAAAGGAGACCAGGGACTCGGACATTGCCAGTTCTTTCGTTCCTCTTTCATCTCCAGTCCACTCAGCTGGCATTTTGTCCAGTGCTCTCTCTTCTAAGAGCGGGAAATGTGGCTGCCACTAGCTCATTTTCCTGTTATGGGCAAGAGACATCCCTGATGTCCCAAGTCTGAAGCTCCCAGGGAAGTAGCTCATTGGCTCAGGGTGGGTCCAGTGACCCCTAAGCCCATCTGGACCCGGAGGGCAGGCTTCTGGGAGGTGGTGGGCTCACCTCTCAGAGGTTGTCAAAATCAAACTAGATAGTGTTCAGGGTTACTTTAGCCAACTGCCTGGCTCTGGAAATGTTAGCTCCCTGTCCACTCCCCCCCACCGACCCACCCCCACCACCCCCATGAGAACTTAATTCAGGTTAATTGAAATAGAAGATTAATTTGAATTAATGAGGTGCAGTTAACCGTTTTAAAAACAATTAAGCACATACTTTTTCTATTAATAAAACATTTTAAATGGCTCCTACTGGGTCTAGGCCAGCAGTTTACATTTACAGTTGGCATCCTCCACATCCAAGAGAATGACTTAAAATCTTTTTTGTAGAGGGGAAAAAGAGACAATGATTAAAAACAGTAATAATTCCTAGTCTAGACTCCACTGGCAGTTAGCAGGTACTCAACAACTGCTTAGTTGGATGAATAAAATATAAATAATTCCTTGTACTCTTGCCTCTGCGTTGGGTTTACTTCTGGAACTCTTACTAATGTAAACTTCAACCCAGGATGGAAAATCACACATTCTAATTTAATGGATCCATGTGAATAATGGCATTATTATAGGTTTGGTCCTACAGAACCTCTCGGGTGGCATTCAAGGCTCCTCTCGTCACAGTGCTCCCCAAGCCGTTTTCATTCTACATCTCCTTCCCAAGGAGTGTGGGCTCAATAAGTCCCAGAACATACCACCCCTCGTTTGACTCTCTCCCGGCCATTGCTCTGCTGGTCCCTCTGTTTAGAGTGCACTCTCTTCCCCTTCCCTGTCCCCTCAAATCCTGCTGGACCTTCAGGTTTCTGCCACCAGCCCCTCCCTCCCATCCCCAGAGGAGCCCCTGAGGTTCTTGGCCTGTTTGGTGATTGAGCCCCTCTCCCACTGTCCTCTCTCCTTTCTCCCGCTGTCCGCTGTACTTCCTATGTCTGTTTTCCCAGCAAGAGGCTCCTGGGACCTTATATTCACCACTGTTTCTCCCATCCCAGTGCATTGTCCTGTTTCATTTTTAAATGAATAAATTCAGGGACCTCTATCCAGGAGCCCCTTGGCCTTCTTTTGGTCTTGCCCAGCTAGTCGTCGAGTGCACATGTGAGATGGTGGTGAAGCCAGGTGCTGGGATTTCACTGGCTTAGCGAAATACCCTCCCTGGGACACAGTGGCCTTTTCACAGGGGCAAAATGTGTTGGTAAGGAAAGCTCTTTCTAAGTGTTAAGCACTGCAATTACCTACTGAGTCACCAGGAGGCCCCTGATTGCAGTTTCCTGGGCCTTGACTCATTGTGATTAACATAGCCAGGAGATCTCCTGCCTGCCCACCTAACAGTCTGGAAGCCTGATCAGAGCATGCCCTTTTGTGAATGGAATAGGGTTTTCGATGATGTGGCGAGCGCTGCGAGGTCCTTTCCAGCCCAGGGCAGAGAAGTGGGCAGGGACTTGGTTGGAGGGTGCCCAAGGGGAGGAAAGTGGGGGGTGTGTTGTCCCCCTGCTCAGTGAGGGCCACATATCCGGGTGGTTAAGAGCCTGACCACCTGGCTCAGTTACACTCCCACCCACTTCGAGCTGTATGAACATAGGCAAGCTACGTCGCGTCTCTGTGCCTCAGTTCCTCATTTGTCAAATAGGTATAATAGTAGGATCTGCACCATGGGATTAAAAAAAGTAAGAGAATCAAAAGAATTTATTTAGATGAAATGTTTAGACTAGAACTTAGAATAGTACACTCAGTTCTGCTGTAACACCACATTGTTGTTCCTAGAGCCTTCTGCGCCGTATAGAATCATACAACAATGAAGAAAAGGGGTTAGGTGTACCAGACTCAAAAGCTTTGTCAATGAAACATTTAAAAAAGCAGCAGATGGGAGCCTCCTATAAACAGTACTACAGTTTTACAAGTGTTAGCCTGTGGTTAAGAAGTAGAGAAAGACTACAGTAAATAGGGCATTTTCTAGGAAAAGGCATGAAGTTTGCTCCTGGAAATGGGCATCAGAAGTGTTGCAGCTTGTGAGTTGTTGTGAAGTGGTGGAAGGAGGGTTATGAGAAATCAGATGGAAAGTTTTAAGATGTGGATGGTTTGGCTGATAATGGACCTGGTGATCCTAGGTGTGAGGAGGGTGTGTGTGTGTGTGTATATATATGTGTGTGCGTGCATATGTGTGAGTTTTGTATATTCCTGTCCTACACTGCTTTGCTCAGGTGGGTGCAGTTTTTTGTTTTCTTACTAATGAAATTGTGTATAAGCAAACACAAAATTTGCATCATGAATAAATTGTTCCCTATTTTCAATTGCATTGGGACTAATTCATGTTTTCTAACAAGCATTTCAGCAGAACTGACTGCCCCTGCTGCACAAAGTGCTGTACATGACTGCTTGATGGCATACCTGTGGCTCCTGGGTTATGGTGCTGGGCCTGACACTGAGCTCATCATCCTCCCCTCTGCCCTGTGAGAAAGGTCCAGTGGGATCATCAGCCCATTGCATAGATGGGGAAATGAAGGCTCAGAACCCAAGACTTGTCCAACAATTCCTATAGCCCAATCTGGCTCTGGCAGGAGGGGATTCCAGGCCTTTCCATCTCTGCAGCTGCTCCCAAATCTGCCCGTGTGGGCTACTCAGACCAGTGTGGGATGTTACACATACAGATTCCCAGGCTCCTCCAATTGGCATTTGGATCCAGTCTGTCTGGGGCTGGGCCTGAGAAGGTGTATTAACAAACATCCCAGTGATTCTCCTGACCCCGCAATGCCAGGTGACTGTGTCCTACATCTCTTTGCTGTGGTGTGTGTGGACAAGACTTGGACCATACTTATCACTGTGATGATCAGAATGTAGAAAACAACATTTTCCATGCGAATAAAACCTCGTTCCAGAGATGAGTCCATCTCACTCCCAAGTCTGACCTCTGCCCTCAGGAGGTAGAGTGGCCCGTGTGGAAAGTGCTCAGTCTGTGGCGCTTGCTCCTAGCTGCAAGGCTGTGGGCAGGTCACCACCTGGGAGGTGTGCACTGGGGATCCCATTTTACAGATGTGTAAACTGAGGCACTCCACCTAGTGCAGCATGAGTTCCCTTCCTTGGTCCCCTTGAACTTTCAGTCTGGGTGGTTGGGGCTCCAGTGGGCATGAAGCTCAGGAGGATCTGTGTCGAGAAAGCACGAAGAAGTGATGCTGGGCAGCAGCTTTGACTGATGAATTTGAACGTGACTCATTCAGACCCAGGGCAGGGGACACTGCGGTCTCCATTCACTGTCATGAGTCAAGCCCTAAGCACTTGCAATTTTCCAGCTCTCTTTTCATCCTCATGGCAACCCCAGGAGGCTGTGAACTAGAATTACCCCCACTTTACAAGGGACGCTGAGGCACAGAGAGAGAAAGCAACTGCCTACCATCACAGAGCTAGCAGTGGTGGAGCCCCAGCAGCCCAGGTCTGCAGTGTCTGTCCTTGACCCCTGATGGTTGGCTGCTGTGGTTTTTAAACTTGTTAAAACATTAATAAGTTGCTGCCCTGCTCCAGAAGGCCTGCTCAGCACCCGCCAGTGCCGCTGCGGTGATTTCCAGCCCTTGGAGAGGAAGGACCACCCTGAGTCCGCTGGCCTTGGGGCCAGACTCAGCAGGGGCTGGAAGGAAAGAGGCACAAAGCCAGAAAGCAGCCTGGATGGAAGTTATTTTCAATCAAGTTGGGCTTTGCCTCCTAATCCCGCTCCCCTGCAGAAAGCAGGGATTCGGAGCCTGGCTCGAGCCCTTGGCCTCAAGTTTAGAACCTGAGCCTGCAACCTGGAGAAAAAGCAAAAGGACAGGAATGTCTCAGAAAACCACCAAGCCCGGAAGAGCTCCATCTGCTCCTTATAAAAGGAGCGATTGAAAGTTGGGAGGAGGAGCTGCTCACCAACAAAGACCCAACAGTTCTCTCCCTAAGAGCTTGCTTGCTCCCTCAGAGAATCAGAGCACATTTGCTTAAGACGTTTAGAATTCTTTTTTTTTTTTTTTTTTTTGCTTTATGATCCTGAGCACTAAATTCCTTCACCTCTCTGAGCCTCAGTTTCCTCATCTGTGCGATGAGGATAATACCCACCTTACAAGTGGCTCAGCCCAGTGCACAGAACTTGCTCAATAAATATGGTTTCCATAATCAGGGGTAATAAAAGAGCTTTCTGATTTGGATACAGGTACTCCTTGTTCAATATTTTAATTTATCAAATTTAAGACATTCAGAACTGGGCAAGTAGGAACCCATGTGTTTTAAAGACTACTTGATCAGAAGTTGAGTCTCTTTGTGTCACATCTCTGACTTTATTGGGTTAGTTGATGAGAATATGAGATTCTTTTTACAGCCGGAATGACTGGACCCCATTCACCAAGCTAATATAAAGTGCAGAGGCACAAAACTTTTCAGAAGGCAAGATGGCGGGTGGTGGTTTTATCATCATCATCTAAGAACTAAGAAGATGGCATTGTCTCCAGCCCTTCAACAAGCCCCCATCCCCAAACACACACACACTTGAGATCATTGAGTGCAGGCGCCAAATGCATATCCCACATAGGAAATACAGAGTGTGCTTGGAGGTGGTTAAGCCAGAGGTTAGAGGAGGTGACGTTTGAATCCAGGTGGTCCCTGTATTTGTCATTAAGATCCAGCTCTCTCCTGATGCTTTTTCAAGATCTCCCTGGCTTTGCCACCTTTTTGGATACCCATCCTTCCCAATCCTCTATGCCCGCATACACAAACATTTGGCTCATCATCTCTGAGGCTTTTTTCCAATCCCTCTTGTTGTTCATTGTACCTAAGCAAGAGAAGTATTTGTGAGCCCCTGCTTATGCCTTAATCTCTTGCCCTTATTCATTCTTTGCACCCTGCAATTGGAGACAAGCTTCCTGGCTCCCCAAGATGGTCTTCGATATAGTTAATCTGAGGGATTTTAGAGAGTAGATGCTACTCTCCTTAGCTCTTTACGGTTTGTAATTGTTTTTCAAGCTTTGCTTCCAGCTCAGCTGCCAGTATTTACTTAAGTTGGATGGCTCTTGGAGCAGAACTTAGATGTTGTGGAGAACTTAAAGGAGGGAAAAGACTTCACAGGGAGCCTGTTTCCTGCAATTTGGTCACTGAGCCACCCTATCCTGAATTATTTTCCAGTTCAGGAGAGAATGGAGGTGAGAGAGATTTGCAGATTCCTTAAAAAGTTAAACATAGAATTATCATGTGACCCGGCGATTCTCCTAGGTATATACCCAAAAGAATTGAAAGCAGGGACTCAAACAGATACTTGTACACCAGTGTTCATAGCAGCACTACTCACGATAGCCAAAAAGTGGAAACACCCCTAGTGTTGCTTGGAAGCAGCAGATGAACGGACAAACAAAATATGGGCTATCCATACAGTGGAATATTATTCAGCCATAAAAAGGAATGAAGTCCTAATGCATGCTACAACATGGAAAACCTTGAAAACATCATGCCGAGTGACATAAGCCAGACACCAGAGGACAAATATTGTCTGAGTCGACTTGTATGAAATATCTAGAATAACCAAATTCATAGAGGAATAAAGTAGATTAGAGGTTACCAGAGGCTGGAGAGAGGGCAAATGGAGAATTATTGCTTAATAGGTGCAGAGTTTGTTTGGAGTGATGAAAAAGTTTTGGTAATGGATGGTGGTGAAGGTAGCACAATGTCATAAATGTAATTAATACCATGTAATTGTACACTAAAAATGGTTAAAATGGAAATGTTTATGTTGTATATGTTACCCAAATAAAATTATAAATAAATAGGGATTCATAAATTGTAAAGTGCTGTTGAAATGTAGGGGCCACAGGTGTTAATGTAAAACAACTGCTTATTACTGATGTAGTTATTTTTAACAGCAAAAATAGTAGAACTAACCTAAATCTTCAACAATAGGGATGTGGTTGGATAAACATTCTTTTCAGCCGTCACAAATGATGAGTTTGTAATAATAAGAAGATGGGTATTATATCAGTTAGGATTGTGCTCAGCTGTAAGTTAAAAAAAAAATGCCAGCTTACAGTGGCTTCTTCGAAGAGGGATTTATCTCATATAATCTATAGCCTGGAGTTAGGCAGCCTGGGACCAGTTCTGTGGTCCAGTAGGATCATGGAAGAACCAGCTACTTCTCCTCACTGCTCAGTCTTGGCAGTGGCTGTTGAGTTTCCTACTTCCCAGCCCCACTCCAGGAAGGAATGCTGGCCTGGGAGAAGTTCATTCAACAAGCACCTGGCCTGGGAACTTGGTGCCTAGAATAGCCCCATGTGGAGACTTTGATTCCAGCCCAACTCCCATGGATGGAGCTGGAGCCATAGTGACGGGTTCCGCCATGGATGGACATCCACAAGCCCTTTGGGGCCAGCACACTGCCGGGCTCTCCATCCTGCAGTGCCGGTTCCTGCGTATCGTCTTCTGGGCTTTATTGGTTCGGTCCCTTTGGTTCCACCTGGACTTAAGAGCCTGAACTTATGCAGGAACTGCAAGAGTTGCAGGGCACAGGTACAAAGAGAGAGAAGACCTAATTTTTCTTTCCTACAGCCAGACTGGTGAGGTTAGACGTCCAACTTACTAGTCAGGGTTGCAGCCAATAAGCCAGTGACCTGGGCTCTATCAGAATTTGGAGAAAAGGATACATCATGGGCATCTTGGTTTGGGAGACCAAATGCAAAGAGTAGACTGTTGGATGAGTTTTCCATTCGTTCATCCATTCATCCTTTCATTCCACAGCTGTACTTAGGCACCAGCCACTGGGGATACAAAGATGTACAAAGACACTCTTACAGATTCATTCATTCACATGCTTGTTCATTTAATATGCTCCACATTCTTGAATAAAAACACTTGAGGTGGCTTACATAATCCATAAAATAAATTATATAGTATACAAATAAAAGAATCTATATCAAGGAATCTTTTCATAAATATTGAAGTCCAGGGGAACATTAATAGCCAGATATGCAGGCCAAAGTCCGATTTATTTGCTAAATGGAGACCTCAAGTTTGCTGGTGAATTTCCTGACAGCAAAGCAAAAACGGACATACAACTGGTTATGAGATCTCCCTTCCCTCAAAGAGGAAAACTGGAATATTTCTTTGGATAAGAATCTGTTTAAGAATCTGTTAGTGATATGATACACCCCTTCTTGTTAGTGTTCTATTGTGTGTTCATCTCCTACATAAATGTGCTAATTCATTTTTAAATTAATTCATCCCTAATAAAACCTGTGACAAGGAGTAGTTTTCACAGGGTAGAAATTACAGTAGCCTTTCAAGAGAAGTAACAAAATCTTCTTTCAGCTCACCAGATTTTTCACCTGCCTGAAAAACATTCACCAGGGCTTTCCAGTCTAGGATCTAGAATATATCTGTATATACACATATTTACACATAATATACATATTATGTAAAACATAATATATATTATGTATTAATATATGTATATATGTATTAATTATGTATGTAATCTGTATGTAATTGTGTTTAGAATACATTATATATATATCTGAATATATAAGGTATATTTTTAGTTTTTCTCTAAAATATTAAAATTCTAAAATATTAACATTCTGGGAATATTTGACCAGAGAAGGGAGCACAAACATGGGACACCCAGATAGCCTTCCAATATCTGAAAGCTTGCCATGTGGAAAAGGGGAAAACCCAGTGGATTCATGTTTCAGTTTGCTAAAGCTGCCGGAATGCAGTATATCAGATATGGGTTGGCTTTTAACAATGGGGATTTATTAAGTTACAAGTTACAATTCTAAGGCCATGAGAATGTCCAAATTAAGGCATCAACAAGAGGCTGAAGAAAGGCTGCTGGCGTCCGGGGTTCCTCTGTCAGATAGCAAGGCACACGGCTGGCATCTGCTGGTCCTTCGCTCCCAGGTTTCGTCGCTTTCAACTTCTGATTCCAATGGCTTTCTCTCTGAGCATCTGTGGGTTCTCTCTTAGCACCTCCAGGGCATTTCTCTCTCTCAGCCCTCTCCAAATGTCTCCGCCTTTTATCCTCTCATAAAGGACTCCAGTAAGGATTAAGACCCACCGTAAATGGCTGGGCCACTTTTCAATTGAAACAACCTAATCAAAAGGGCCCACCTGCAATAGGCCTGCCCCCACAGGGATGGATTAAAAGAACATGGTTGCCCACAGACATAGGTGGTTTGATGGGTTGAGCCCTCTACCACAGGACTTGCCCTTGGGGAGACTGTTGCTGCAAAGGAGAGGCTAGGCCTCCCTAGATTTGTGCCTAAGAGTCTCCTCCCGAATGCCTCTTTGTTGCTCAGATGTGGCCCTCTCTCTCTGGCTAAGCCAATTTGAAAGGTGAAATCACTGCCCTCCCCCCTACGTGGGATCAGACACCCAGGAGAGTGAATCTCCCTGGCAATGTGGAATATGACTCCCGGGGAGGAATGTAGACCCGGCATCGTGGGACGGAGAACATCTTCTTGACCAAAAGGGGGATGTGAAAGGAAATGAAATAAGCTTCAGTGGCAGAGAGATTCCAAAAGGAGCCGAGAGGTCACTCTGGTGGGCACTCTTACGCACACTTTAGACAACCCTTTTTAGGTTCTAAAGAATTGGGGTAGCTGGTGGTGGATACCTGAAACTATCAAACTACAACCCAGAAGCCATGAATCTCGAAGACAGTTGTATAAAAATGTAGCTTATGAGGGGTGACAATGGGACTGGGAAAGCCATAAGGACCACACTCCACTTTGTCTAGTTTATGGATGGATGAGTAGAAAAACAGGGGAAGGAAACAAACAGACAAAGGTACCCAGTGTTCTTTTTTACTTCAATTGCTCTTTTTCACTCTAATTATTATTCTTGTTATTTTTGTGTGTGTGCTAATGAAGGTGTCAGGGATTGATTTAGGTGATGAATGTACAACTATGTAATGGTACTGTAAACAATCGAAAGTACGATTTGTTTTGTATGACTGCGTGGTATGTGAATATATCTCAATAAAATGATGATAAAAAAAAAAAAAAAGAACATGGTTGCCCACAGACATAGGTGGTTTGATGGGTTGAGCCCTCTACCACAGGACTTGCCCTTGGGGAGACTGTTGCTGCAAAGGAGAGGCTAGGCCTCCCTACAATTGTGCCTAAGAGCCTCCTCCCGAATGCCTCTTTGTTGCTCAGATGTGGCCCTCTCTCTCTAGCTAAGCCAACTTGGCAGGTGAAATCACTGCCCTCCCCCCTACGTGGGATCAGACACCCAGGGGAGTGAATCTCCCTGGCAACGTGGAATATGACTCCCGGGGAGGAATGTAGACCCGGCATCGTGGGACGGAGAACATCTTCTTGACCAAAAGGGGGATGTGAAAGGAAATGAAATAAGCTTCAGTGGCAGAGAGATTCCAAAAGGAGCCGAGAGGTCACTCTGGTGGGCACTCTTACGCACACTTTAGACAACCCTTTTTAGGTTCTAAAGAATTGGGGTAGCTGGTGGTGGATACCTGAAACTATCAAACTACAACCCAGAAGCCATGAATCTCGAAGACAGTTGTATAAAAATGTAGCTTATGAGGGGTGACAATGGGACTGGGAAAGCCATAAGGACCACACTCCACTTTGTCTAGTTTATGGATGGATGAGTAGAAAAACAGGGGAAGGAAACAAACAGACAAAGGTACCCAGTGTTCTTTTTTACTTCAATTGCTCTTTTTCACTCTAATTATTATTCTTGTTATTTTTGTGTGTGTGCTAATGAAGGTGTCAGGGATTGATTTAGGTGATGAATGTACAACTATGTAATGGTACTGTAAACAATCGAAAGTACGATTTGTTTTGTATGACTGCGTGGTATGTGAATATATCTCAATAAAATGATGATAAAAAAAAAAAAAAAAGAACATGGTTGCCCACAGACATAGGTGGTTTGATGGGTTGAGCCCTCTACCACAGGACTTGCCCTTGGGGAGACTGTTGCTGCAAAGGAGAGGCTAGGCCTCCCTACAATTGTGCCTAAGAGCCTCCTCCCGAATGCCTCTTTGTTGCTCAGATGTGGCCCTCTCTCTCTAGCTAAGCCAACTTGGCAGGTGAAATCACTGCCCTCCCCCCTACGTGGGATCAGACACCCAGGGGAGTGAATCTCCCTGGCAACGTGGAATATGACTCCCGGGGAGGAATGTAGACCCGGCATTGTGGGATGGAGAACATCTTCTTGACCAAAAAGGTGATGTGAAAGGAGATGAAATAAACTTCAGTGGCAGAGAGATTCCAAAAGGAGCCGAGAGGTCACTCTGGTGGGCACTCTTACGCACACTTTAGACAACCCTTTTTAGGTTCTAATGATTGGGGTAGCTGGTGGTGGATACCTGAAACTATCAAACTACAACCCAGAACCCATGAATCTTGAAGACAACTGTATAAAAATGTAACTTATGAGGGGTGACAATGGGATTGGGAAAGCCTTAAGGACCACACTCCCCTTTGTCTAGTTTGTGGATGGATGAGTAGAAAACTAGGGGAAGGAAACAAACAGACAGACAGACAAAGGCACCCGGTGTTCTTTTTTACTTTAATTGCTCTTTTTCACTTTAATTATTATTCTTGTTATTTTTGTGTGTGTGGTAATGAAGGTGTCAGGGATTGATTTAGGTGATGAATGTACAACTATGTAATGGTACTGGGAACAATCGAATGTATGATTTGTTTTGTATGACTGCATGGTATGTGAATATATCTCAATAAAATGAATATTTAAAAAAAAAAAAAAAGAACACGGTGTTTTCTGGGGTACATAACAGTTCCAAACCAGCACAATTCGTTACAGTTAGGAGTTACAAGATGACAGATTTTGGATCAGTATCAGGAAGCTAGCCATCATAGCTGTCCAATGGTAGAATGGCTACCTTGGGAGATACTGAACACTTCATCCTGGGAGGCATTCAAGTAGTGTCTGAATGAGTACCCTGATGACAGTTGGATGGGAAGCTACCCTCAGTAACCTTATTCAAGAGCTTCTCCAACCAGAAGGCTGGATTGCTGAATTCTCTGATGAATAGAATAATTCTGAGTTCCTGGTGGTATTGAGAAAAAGGGATGAAGTCTACTCCCCTTGAACAAAATTTGATCTACTAAGAAATTTTACCTAGAAATAGCCCTGTTTGATTCTTTTTACCTGTTTCACTTTAAATTTTACTAAAAGAAGAAGAAAAAAGTATCAAGGATAATTAATTTGGGTTGTTTTTCTTCTCCATGCTGCCTTGGATTGTTTAAAAAGGGGGAAATTCTAGCAGGGGGTGACAGAGGAGAGAGTTAGTGATATGACTTAACTTGATTAGAAAAAGATCAGTTATTGAAGAAGGAAAACAAAAGACAAGAAGTATTAAATCTGGTCGCCCAATTTTGTGATAGGAGGAGAAAATGCAAGTGGAGTTCTCTGACTTGCAGGTACTGAACATTTCGTTTTTCTGCTTCTTTTATTTCCCTTGCATTTACCCCCCATTGCCCCATCCATCTTGCCACTGATAACTTGATTTTCTTATAACAATAAACAGAATGCAAGCACATCCCTGCTAAAACCTAAAACTGAATTTAAAAACTTGGGCCATGAGGGGTACAGCCACCAGTATGATCTAAATGGCTACTTAAATCAGCCGATGGGGCTTGTGGCTGGCAAACTACAGCCCACCACCCATTTTTATAAATAAAGATTTATTGGCACACAGCCCATTTATGTATTGTGAATGGCTGCTTTTGTGTGACAACAGAGGAGTTGAGTGGTTCCATCAGGCACCGTACGTCCCGCCAAACCTGAGATATTTACTGTCCGACGGTTGACAGGAAGAGTTTGCCAGCCCCTGGTCTAGATCTTTGTTTTCAGCTCTGGCTAAATATCAGAATCACCTGGGGAGCTTTAAAAATACAGACACCCAGGACTCTAACCCCAGGGATTCAGATTCAGTTAATCTGGAGGGGAACCCAGGCATCTCTATATTTTTTAATTTCCCCGAGGTGACTCTCATGTGCAGCCAGGTTGAGAATCACGTGTCTAGTCCAAGTGGGTTTTTTAAGATTACACAACTGGAATTTGCAATTCTGGAGGGTTCCTACCCAAAGACAAGGATGCAACCTGACCTTGATGTCAAAGTGCGGAACCTGAGGTCCGAACCATTGGGGCTGTGGCATATGGGAGAACTTGGAGTGATAAAAAAGCCTTCCAGTAACCCTGGTGGTGAGTTTCCTTGGCGTGGAGGGAAGGTGTGCATGTGCGAGCACACGTGGGCGTGCGTGTGTGTGGGTGGTCATGCCCATGTGTCTGATCTGGGTGGTTTATGTATTGAGCTGGTTTTTGTTTGTTTTCAAACAGAATCGTTTCGAGAAGGAACCGTTGGTGGCATGCGCAGCTTTCATATTTGTCGTGTTGACACAGCTTATTCCCCCGACCTCCGGCTTGGGCAGCCTCTCTCGTCTCTTGCGCTAATTAACACGAAATGTTGGTGACAGTTCCAACTCCAGGAACTTGCCTTCCCCCATCCCTGTTTTCAAGTTGTTGCCTCTCCTGCCTGTGGTGTCCATTGCTTAGGATAAGAATTTAAATTCACACTGGTGTCATTTTTGTTGGCAGGCGGAAGTTGTAAATGGGAATTTAAGGGTTTGTTTTGCCCCTTCCATTTAAAGCAGATAAATGCCATCTATCTGCCTTGCCTTTCACTGTCTTTGTCTCCTCTGTGAATCCCACTGCCTTTTGTCCCTCATGGCTGCTCAGGGTGGGGGACACAGCTGCTGTCTAGAGCTCACTAGCACCCTCCTAGCTAGGGTAAGAAGCTCACCCCGACTTGCCTGGGATTGCCCTCAGTCCCGGGCAAACCTGGACAGTTGGTCACCCTGATGCTAAGAGATTCTTGCCACTGTATGGCTCTTGCACGTGGAAACACTAGTGTTGGAGTGGTGAGTGTGGGGTGTTATTAGAGGCAGCTATATGTGAGGATTCAAATCAAGGTCATTTGTATGAGGTTGTGTGTGTGTGTGTGTGTGTGTGTGTGTGTGTGTTTTGTCTCTCTTAAAAACCGAGCCCAAGAGGTGGAGTTAATTCTTTTGCTAAACCTTTTAAGCTCTTTATCCTGCAGTTGCGCTGACCTGGACGGGGAACAGATCTTCACGAAGGGATTTCAGTGAGACGATTGCTTTTGAGGGACTGACACAGCCTGGCAAGATGCTGTGGGCAGAGTTTTGGTTCAGGGACCTGGCTAGATTGTTTCCTCGGCTGCACCCCCCTGAGACTCGGTTCCCTTGTGCATGCAGAAGGCGTCCAGGGACAGCGTCCCTCTCCCATCAAGGCTGTGGGGAGCTTGGATGAGGTGATGGATGTCGAGTGCTTCTTGCGGTGCCTGACAGTGGAAGATGCTCAGTAATGTTGACTTCTTCCTCCTTCCGTCGCTCCTCCTCCTCCCCTCTTGCAAGGGGTGACTTCTCACTCAATTATGCGTTAGTCCAGACTGGCAACGGCTGCTGTCTCAATGACCCCCAAAGGGTGCTGGCTTAACTCAATGCAAATGTATTTCTCTCTCAGCCTCCAACAATGGTGTTTCCCTTGGGGCAGCCTGCCTGGGTGGTCCTTCCCTGGGGGACCCTCAGGAGTCCAGACTCCCTCCCTCGAGGGGCTCTGTCTTCCTCCAGGTCCTTGGCATCATGGGTCAGAAGGGGAAAGAGTGAGTGCATGGGGGGTTGAATGGGAGCTGTGTGTGGGCTACTGGGAGCCTCACACTCCCCCACATGCCATTGGTCAGAGCTCAGTCACATGGTCCCTGCCCACTGCAAGGGAGGCTGGGAAATGTAGTACATGTGGCTGTGCCCAAGGGGGAGAGGAAACGGCGTGGTCTCTGCCACGGGGGTGTGGGGAGTGGGGTGGTGTGTGTGGCTGCCTGACTTGCTGGCTGTGACGGCCCCAGTGGAGATGCCTCCTGCCCCCCCACTAAGGAACCTCCCTCTGCATTTCCAAAGCAGGAGTCTACATGGGGGGAGGGCTGTAAATAGTTTTCACAGAAAAGGGGTCTGGCTCCCTTTCTCCCTTCCTTCCTCCCCTCTTTCATGTATCCTTCCGTCTCAAATCTGGTGAAGGCTTTAGAGGGAGGCCGCGGGGACAGGATCGAGTCTCATTATCCGTGGTCCCGTGCACTGACCGTCGGGCACGTGAGTGGTTTGTAGGAGAACACCTAAAGCCCCATCTCCATCTCAGTGGACGCTCCGGGGCGTCCTCCTGGACTTCCTCCTGGAACCGTCCTGTACCCTCGGTTGCCCATCTGGGTGAATGCAAAACTCCCTTTTCCTGATCCTGCTATTTTATGGCTGGCAGGTGTCAACTGTCATAAATCAAGGTGGGCTGAGGTTTAGTGCTGAGGTTAGACAGAATCACGTGCAGAAAAAAACTAGAGCGGGTTTATTTTTTAGTTTAGTTACAGGCACACCTCTCTCTCTCTCTCTCTCTCTCTCTCTCTCTCTCTATATATATATATATATATATATATATAGCTTAAAACTTAATTTGCTATGTAATTGGGACTAGCTCTTTGGAGCCCCAAGTTATGTGTTTTGGAGCAGCTGAGAAGCAGGGGCACGATGGGGCAGGCCGTGGTATGTTAATTGGAGGCCCCTGGGACCTGTGAGAGAGGTGGAGTTAAGGCCTGGGTTAGAAGGAGCTTGGCAGTTTTATTTGCGTCTCTGTGGGTCCGTACAGGGGAGACCACCAGTTTGCATCAGCTGGAGCAGGTTCCTCGACCCCCACCCAAAGCCCTTGGTGCATCTCCTGTCTGGCCCAGGCTGGGGAGAGAAGGCAGTGGAGGAGCCAGGCGACGGAGGGTCTCTCCCAGCTGCTGGCCCGCAGCTCCTCTGCACATTTATTTGTAGTAGTTGCACACTGCTTCGGCCATGGTCCCAAGGAGGGTTTTGCATTTTATTACTAAAGTCTCGATAAAAGGGACTTGAGTCAGAGCAAACTACTCAGGGAGGAAATACAAAGGAAATTAAATGCGAAATCACTGCTGGTGGAAAGCCACATGGAGACCTTGACTTTAATACCTCCAGAGCCACTGCGGGGAAGTGGCCCCCAAGAGTCGGAACCGACTCAGGCCTGGTTTGCCTGAAGTCTGGCTCCTCCACCGCTTAAAAAGAAATTGCCATTTAATTTGTTTGTTAGTTTTATTTCTCAAGTGAACCAGCATGGGGCCCATGTAATGAGGTTGTGTTTCTGGGAGGTGTTGAAAGATGGGGAAAGAAGTGAAGCCACCAAGGGGGTTCCTGCAGCGCCAGGACCTGGGGCAGGAGTCTTCTGGGGGGGTGCTGCGGGGTACCTGGGAGCCCAGCAGCTCAGGGGTGCTCTGAGGAGCTGCTGGGAGGCAGGCAGGGGCTGCCCGAGTGCAGACTTTCTGATGTGCTGTCTGCAGTGGGTACCATTGGGTGGTCTGACACCTCCCCGGCTGTCAGAGCCCCCGAGCCAGGGGAGATGTCCATCCCAATTTAGAAAGATCCATGGGAGATGGGCTGGGTGGAGGGAGTGAGGTTTTCATGGCCAGCGTGAGCCAAGCAGGGAGGGTATTTGAACCCTGGAGAAAAATGAGGCTATTAGGCCAAAGGAGGAAAATGGGTTTCCCACACTGCCGAAGAAGTTGGCTGGGGCCAAGGATAGGAAGGTACATGGCAGCGTCTCAAAAGGTGGCAAGAGATTTCTGCACCAGGGAGCTTTCAGAGGAACTCCAGAAACTGTCACCAAGTGGGGACCGTGGCTGGCCCCTGGAACTGTGCTGGCCCTGCGTACTGCAATGCGCTTCATGGGAAACAGTGCTTGGGGCACGGGCACAGATGCGTGCAGAATCTCTCCCCCTTGCACACACAGTAGAGGATCTCACTGACGAGTGCAGGCCTCCGCCACCCTGCTCACCCGCCTCCCAGGCCTTCGCTCTCCAGCAACCCTTCCACTGGCAACAGGGAGACCCCACCAGCCACCGCTCCCAGATGGCCGTGCTGTCCCAGCCCTGGGTGTGTGACTCCCCCGTGCCCACCCCCACCATCCTGGGGTCCAGCCGGGACCCACCCATCCTGGCTGTTACTGCCGCTGTCTCCTCCAGCACGGCAGACCCAGCTGCAAGGGGCCAGGCCGGCTTCTCCCACCCTCCCCTGCTGCCAGCTCGACCCTGAAAAGGCCTCGCTGAACAAAAGCCACATAGGGTCCAGTCCATGGCAGTGAGGTGCCCTGAATTGTGAGACAGAGGCGTCTGATCACTGCCCTCCTTTTGTGCATCTGGCACCGGCTTTGTGATCTCATTTCGTTCTTCAGCAGCACCAGGAGGGAGGCGTCCGCTCTATTTTATAGAAAAGAAACTCAGCCTCAGAAAAGTACAGTAACTTGCCCAAGGTCAGCTGTGTTTGTCACGCACTCACCATGTGCCCACCAATGCTATATCCCGTGGAAGCTTCATCCTGTTACCCCAAACTCCATCACCTGCCGTAAACCGCCCCCCCCAGCTACCTGATGACCTGAAGAATAGCCACCACCCACCCATGCATCCCCAGATCACATTGGAGCTGGTAGTAAGGACAGTCTATGCTGTGCTCTTCGACGCATTAGCAGGTACAGATGGGGAAACTGAGGCCCTGTGAGGGAGCTGACCTTGATCAAGGCAAAGCCCGAATGTTTGCTGGGGCTCACTCCATCCTCGGGAGGAGGGAAGCCTGAGGCAGGTGCAACGGGGGTGTCCTTCGAGGAGTGAGGCTGGAGCTGGGGTCCCAGCCTGGCCCCTGTGGACGTTTGGGCCAGGTGGCTCTCTGTCCCGGGCCTGGGCTGGAAGTGTGGGATATAGAGTGGTGACCCTGGCCTCTACCACTGGATGCCAATAGGACCCCTGCTCCCTCCCCAGTTGTGGCAAAATCAGGGATGTCCCCCAGACCCTGCCACATGTCCCTTGGGAGAAACTTCACCCCAGTTAAGAACCACTGGCTGAGAGCTGGGCCTCACCTCCAACCTGTGGCGGCGTTCCCTGTGTGGGGTGGGGTGAGGGAAACTGGTGGGCCGAGTGCTTCCGGGAGGTGGGTTTGGGGTGGCCAAGACCACCAGCCTGCTGAGGAGACACCCCCAGGAGGTGCTGCAAACAAAGCTGGGAATCTCCAGGGCAAGGACACGGGGTGTCATCGACCTGGAGCCAGGGTGGCCCGGGTTCAAATCCCGCTCTCCCGCCGAGTGGCCGGCCAGGTGCCTGAGTCACTTACCCTCTCAGAGCCTCAGGCACCTCATCTGCAAAATGGGGACAGTGCTCGACCAGCTTTATAGGGACGCTGAGAGGCTTCAGTGCTCGGCACACAGTCAGCGGTGGCGACCGTTCCTAGGCCCGCAGCTCCATCTTCCGGGCCTCGCGGCCTGCTCTGGAGGCTCCCTGATGCACAGCTCTCCTCCTCTTGCTTTGCTGTGGTCACTGAGGGAAAGGGAGCTCTCGTCCCTTGAGCCGCCTTGCAGCTCACTTGGAAGTCTTTGACCCTGTGGAACATTCCAGAGCACCGCCAGCTGAGCCCACCCCGCCTGGTGGCCCTCCATCTCCTGTTTTCCCCACGTCTGTGCAGGCAGCTCAGAAACCAGCACACAGAGATGAGGCCTCTGCCATCACTGCGACCCACCCAGGCAGCCTTCTCTGGAACAGATGCTCCCACTGACCCCCGGATGGACGTCAACGAATTAAGTCTCCCCTCCGGGAATTCTGATCTGCTGTCCTCTCAGGCCAAAGCCCCTCTCAGGAGAATCAGCGTCCTCCATACGGCATGGATTCAGAGAATAAAACCAGGCCAGAGGTCCCCGTTATCAGGAAGAACCCTTTGGAAAAACAAGGAAAGGAAATTGTTTCTTCCTGCCCAGTGCCAGCATGCCACTCCCCATGTGAGATCTCACGGAGTCTTCGCAGCGAGCCGGGGAGCTCTGCTTGTGTCCCCCTGTGGGTCGCGGGGCCTGCTGGCCGGCTCCAAGCTGCCTGCTCCTTCTCCTCCGCCACATGCAGGAGCCCACTGGGGCTCTCTAGGTGACTCGGAGAGACCTCAAGGAATCGTGCTGATTGTCCCTTCCTGCTGGGACTCGACTTCTCGAACTCTTTGCACCACTGTTACCTGCCAAGTTGGTTAAATGCAGATTTCTGGGCCTCAAACCCAGAGTGTGAGTCAGTAGGTCTTTTGGATGGGGTCCAGGAATTAGCATTTTAATGGTCACCCAGAGGCCTTTGATGTTGGTGATCCATGGGCCACACTTTGAGAAACAGATTCATCTGCTGATGCACATTGCAGTGGTATCCACAAGTATCTGTGTGCATCGGTTCTGTGTGTGTGTGTGTGTGTGTGTGTGTGTCTAGTTATGGAATGATGGTCAATAAAATGTCAGTAGTGGTCATCTCTGGGTTTACGTTTCAGGAGATTTTTAAATATGTTTCTTTATACTTTTAATTTTTTATGAGTGTATACTTTTTGCATACAGATAAAAGCTGTGAAGTCTTTTTCATTAGGATTGAGAATCTAAAATATTACAGGAGGAAGTAGGTTGGAGGGAAGTGTAGAGATGGGGGTGGAAGGCCACAAGTGGAAATGAATCTATTTTAGCTCCTGCGTCCCTCTGCTGGAGCAGGGGTGGAACATTTCAAAGCTAGGTGTGCCCCCGGCTCCTGAGAGGGCCTGTAGGGAGGCAGAATGTCACACTCTCCTTTTTAAAATTGTCTGTATTTGGCAAACCCGGAGCTGAAGTCAGGCTTGGGAGTTTGGGGTGGTCAAATCGAGCCAGTGAGCTGGGCCTCAGACCCTGGAGTCCTGCTGGGCCCACGGGCACCCCACCAGCTGGGTGGAGCTGGGGATGGCGATTTTACAGCCCTGCCGCTCCCCTCTTGTTGCCCAGTAAACTTACACCAGCCCCCACCAACACTCCTGGAGAGGCCCAGCCCCTTCCAGAGAAATGGTTTCCTACCCCTTTACAACGTGCTGGAGCGGTGGGGAAAGGGGGCCATTGGATTTATGGGAACTACATAAACTTTATGGAGTCTTGGCAGGCCAGAAGTAGAAAAGGCTTGCAGGATGGGGGTGTCGGTATTTTGAAATGGAGAAGGCCATGAAAGAGCGTCAGAGCATTGTGTTGAGACAGCAGACAAAATACCCAAAGTCCAGAGCATGCTTTGTGACTGGGTCAGGGGACTGACCTTCTTGGAGAGCTACTGGGGATGCTTTTCGGGGTGATCTCATTTAATCCCCAAAACAGTCCTGCAAGGGAAGCGTGGTTATCCTCATTCTGCAGAGAAGAGACCGAGGCAAAGATATTTTAAAAGTTGTAACCTTGCTCAAGGTTGTGCAGCTGAAGGGCAAGGCACCAAAGCGGATGTTCTGGGGCGCCTCAGATTCTCATGTGAGGCGTCCCAGTTTTAGGGCCAGGGAATATGGTGTCCATACCCTATTCCCGCTTGGTGACTACCTGCTATTCATTTGTCATTTGGTCTCCGTCCCCTGATTTCCTTTGGTTGTCACCTTGTCCCTCCCATTTGGTTTGTGCTCAGAATGGTTTTGGCCAGAATGGAAGTGAAGCCACCCAGAGGTTAGCTCCGAATCAGGGCAAGTTAGAGCCCAGAGTCTGGTCTGCCTTCAGGAGCCCTTCCTTGTCCCACTTCCACCTGGTGTCCACTGCAGGCCCTTTGGAGGACTGCCCCCTGGGGTCAGAGGTGACCCTCCCATCCCTGGCAGCACACGGAATTTCTAATTCCTTTCTCGGGCATATGTGCTATGTGACATCCATGTTTTTTCTCTCCTGCTTGGCCATGAATTCTTTGAGTGTGGATTCCGTGGATACTTAATTCCTCATCTCTGATTTTGCCCACAGGTCCTGGCCTAGTGCATGTAGCAGTCACTGAAGAAATACTTGCTGGGAGGATGGGGATGGATGGATGGCTGGGTGGGCAGATGAGACATGTACAGGCTACCTGACACCCACCTCTTCATCACACCCTCCAGTGCAGTTGCACTAACAGCCCAACCCGGGTCCTCTCAGGCTGTAACTAAATGCACTTCTGTTTCAGGGGACTCTCTCTGCTCCCTCTGAAACTGTATAGAGAAACCAGCCTGAGTGTTTGAAAGTGTGTGTGTAAATACTTTACAATCCCCCATAAACTTCTTTAAAGACAGTTGAGGGTGAAAGTATAAACCGGGGCAGCCTTTGGGGAGGGCAATTTGGAAGTAGCTATTAAAATTTTAAATGTGCCTACCCCTAAGACCCAGCAGTTCCACTTTTAGTTGTCAGGAGTAAGAAACACACTCATACGTCTGCACAAAGAACCATGCACAAGGATAATTATATAAGGATGCTCGTTGCTGCACTGCTGATAGTGAAAACCTGGAAATAGCCTAAGTGTCCATCAGCGGGGGATGGTAAATAAACAGTGGAACATTCATACTATGGATAACGCTGCAGCCGTTAGAGAGAATGAGGCAGATCTGGATGTGCAGACTCGGAGAAGTCTCAGATGGGGCTTGGGATAGGGGGCCCCCAAGTCTTCCATGACTCATGGATCTCCCAGGTGTTTCCCAGCTCCCTCTCATTTCTATCAACTTCTTTTGCTTTCTCCCTCCTCTCTATCCACAAAGCACAGTTTACTGGAATTATGTTTTTAATTCTTATGTCTGCTGCCAATGACCTTCTCTTGCAGAAAAGAGGGAAATGGAGAGAAAAGCAGTTTATGGGCATAATTACTGTCTGCTTGCTCTTCAATTAAAAAGATTGAAAGTCACAATATTAAAATTTGATTTATGGATACCACTGTCTACCTAATAATGAGACTGAGAGGAAAAAGTCTCATAGTTGTTACCGAAAACTGTAGCTTTCTCCCACCGCAGGAGATAAATTGTTTCTCATTTTCTTATTGCAAGAGAAAATGTGAAATGGTTTTAAACATATGTGATGTGTGCTTCCAACATGTTGAAATCCAGAAGTTAGTAATTTAATAGTTGTCTGGTTCGGGCATTTTAAGGAAGCTTCCTGAGGGTCTGACAGCTCGAAGCTGAGGCAGCTGCTGCTGGAGCCCGCCAGGTACCCCACCCGGGGAGGCCGACCCATCACAGAAACTCTCCTGTCCTCTCGGGCACCGAGACAGTTAATGCCAGAGCTCAGGAGGGAGAGGACACAGAATCCAGAGTGACAAGGGTGTCGTCCGAGTCCCAGCTTTGCTGCATATTGATTCCTTGACCCTGAGTTTCTTCATCTGTAAAACAGGAATGACAACCTTACTAACTGTGACCTTGCGTGAGCTACAGCATCTCTGGTGCCTCTGTTTGCCCACCTGAAGGTTACAATAGAATGTGGTGCTTTGGAGCAGTGTACCCCAGAAAAACATGTTCATAAATGTAATCCCATTCCTGTGGGTGTGAGCCCATCGTAAGCAGGACCAGTTAAGGTGTGGCCCACCTCAGTCAGGATGGGTCTTAATCCTGTTACTGGAGTCCTTAATAAGTGGAAATGAAATTCAGACACAGAGAGAGAAAGCCATAGGGAGCGAGAGCCACAGGTCAACGGAACCTAGAAGAGAAGAAAGAGGCCAGGAGAGGCCGCTGTGAATTCGTATGTGACAGACGAGCCTGGGATCCAGGATCACTGGCAGCCAGTCCCGGAATGCCAGTCTTTGGGAAGAAAGCATTGCTTTGATGACACCTTGATTTAGACTTTCCTAGCCTTGAAACCATGAGCTAATAAATTCCCATCGTTTAAGCCAATCCATTGCATGGTATTTGCTTGTGCAGTCAAAGAAACCAAAACATACTACCTACTGCAGAGGGTGGCAGAGGGATGAAATTAGTTAACGCATGTGATTTGCTTTAGATCAGTGCCTGCTGCATAGCAGATGCTCGGGATTTCTTTTTTGTTTTCATTATTATGACTATTCTTAGTATGATTGCATTCTCCTCGGCCATAATTGGCAGAGCTGGAACTCAAACCCAGGGCCCCTGCTTCCACTTCCAGGGAGCTGGCTGATGCAGGCTGCACAGACCTGGGTGTGGTTCCCAGCTCTGCCCCTCTCCAGCTGATGTCCTGGGCAAGTCAAGTTCACCTCTGTGTGCCCCATTTTGTCTGTCTGCAAAATAGTAGTTCCTGCCTGGCACGGGTGTTATAAGGTTTAAAGATTAATGTGAACAAAGCACCTGGGATGCAATTAGTGCTTGGCAAATGGCAGTTGCCCTTGACAATGAAAGATCTTTTCTTAAAAAACCTGTCTGGGTATCCTCTGCCCTGGAGGCAGTATCAGTTTCTGTCTAATACCCACCATGGCTCTGTTGCAGATGCTCCTGGAGGGTGCAAAATCTTCCCTGCCTTTAAAAACAATAACAAATAATAATAATAATAATAAGTAGCAGCCATTGTGCCAGGGACTGCATAGAACATGATACGCAGAGTCGCTGGTTTCCTTACCCAGCCTGAGCACTGCCAGCTGCCTCCCCATCCTCGTCATACAAAACGAGATGAGGCCCAACTCCAGCTTACAGGTTGGGAGAGGATGGAGTGCAGAGGCCAGCCCTGAGCCATTCGATTCTTCCTGCCACACTCTGGCCCATTCCAAATTTTGGCCCCCCTACCCCAACCCGCCTCTCCTCTATGCCACCTCCTCAGACCCCTCCCTGCCGTGCAGTGGGTGGGCAGTAGCATCGCCATGTGGTTTTAATTCTTATTTCTGACCGTTGCTTTTTTAACCTGGTCAAATGCCCGAATGCTCGTACTCCGTTCTGTAGACCGTTTTATCCGTGTGTCTGAATTTGTGGGTTAAATGGATCCTGGGTCCCAGAGCCCCTTGCCAGCCCCCTCTCGGAAGGAGTCTGTTCTCATATGGGACCCGCCGGGCCTCCCAGGCCCTCCTCCAGGGATCTGCCCTTGGAGCGGGCAGGTTGGGATTTTGCACCTATTTCTTTCACCCTGCTGACGGCATGTCTTTTTTTCAGTTGAAAGGGAAAATGTGCAGAAGAAGACCTTTACTCGGTGGATAAATCTACATCTAGAAAAGGTAAGCAGGGTACTTACCTTTTTTTTTGTTGAGGGATGGATTCATCTGTAGCTGAGTTTGCAGTTCAGTAGAGCAATGAGGGGAAAGGTTGTGTTCTTACCTGCTGTTGTTTGTGTAAATACTTATTGGGTGCATTCTCACTGCAGGGTACTGGGCTGGGTACTGGGAACAGGGAGGTCAATGAGACTGAGATGTGGTGGTTCTGCCCTCCTGGCATTATCAGTCCAGCTGGGAACAGAGAAGTCCTATCTTTAAATAGGAATCAATGAGCAAACGTTAGGGGATACTTGTTGAGTACCCCAATTCTTCTGTGGGGAGGAAGGGGGGGACGGTGGGCTTTCCATCATCTTGACTCAGGAGGGATGTTCTCAAGAGCCATTTGCAAGTGTTTTGATTGATTATGCAAGAACTCTCGCCACCTTTTAACAGAGCCACATTCCCTTGTGTAATCATCGAATATTGCTATTAATTAATCCTATTAGCTGCCCCTTCACTCTGCCTCAAGTTCCTGCCCAGTGCTTCATACAGGCTGTCTCCTTTGATCCTCACAGCAACCCACATTGCCCTCCCCGCCTTTTAGAAATGGGGAAACAGAGGCACAGAGGAATGGAATGGTTTCCTGAAATCCCACAGAACTTTTTCTGTGGGTTCTTCTGGGTCATAAACTTAGCTGTCCTTCCCGTGCCCCCAACACTTTTTTTTAACTAACATTCTTTGGCCAGTGGTTGAATTGCATTTTGTCTGCCAGCTTCATGCACACACCGTAAAACAAAAGCTGCTGAACCAAGTCCTCCTGTGAATGAGCCCAAAGACTGGAAGCAGCGGTGGGCCAGGGTCCTGGTCGAGAAGGGGACGGAGCAGGGAGAAAGGGCTGAGCAGGTGCGGACGCCCAGCCTCCTCACACGCAGGTTCGCCTGCAAGGCTGTGGATTCCAAACTCCCCAGGCTGGAGGGAGGAGGGGGCGTCCTTCTCTTTTTAGGAAAGCTGATTTATTGGGATTCATTTTTACTCACTTCACTTCTTATCTCCTACTATGTGGTTCTCCAAACATATGCAGTCAATAGCCTCACTTATTTACTGGGTTTAGGTTATATATATATTATATTTACATATATATTTTTTCTTCTCTCCTCTTCATAAAAGGTACTAGAGTAACTATGGGACTACTTCTAGGTAACAAAAAAGAAAGGTTCTTCAGAGGAAATAATTGATCTGGTTAGAAAACAGAGGAAAGAATTAGGGCTTTTAGGAAGTGGAGCTCTTAACTGAAATTCTAATTCACAGAGTTTGCCTGTGGGGCTATACTAGTTCCCTAGCAAGCAGGTGACCACCCACCTCTCTGTACTCACCTGTGCAATGGGTTGGGTTACTCAATCCAGCCACTTACTGCAGGACACCCTGCCCTCTTCCGGTGACTCTGTGTATCACGGGGGAAGCATTATATATCACCTGCCAGTTGTTTTGACTCTTGTTGTATTTTCAGCAGTGTTCGTAAAGCAAAGTGTTATTTCTGGGAAAAAGGAAAACCATTCCCCAACCTGAGTTCACTGAACACCTAAATAAATGCCTGACGTGCGTCAAGGTAGCTGGAAATTCCTGCTGGTGGACGGTGCACAGCCATGGAGTATTTCTCATTGTTTTTCTAAATGAAAAAGTAAACACAGAAATGCTCAAAGGAAACACCAGGCATCCCCTCCCCACTGGGAATGAACCTCGGTTGGCGCTGATCAGATGAAGGATTTCTCGTTGGCCGTGCTCCCACCCCTTTTCAGGGGAGGTGGGTAGTGCCCACTCCAGAAGATAAATCTGATAGCACTTGAAACCGATGCCTAATAAAGAGGGCAAGATTAACAGCCATGTTTCCAACCTTGAGACTTTCAAGAACAGCTTTTCATGTAAAGGAAACCCGGGAATTCCTTGGTGGATTGGGCTTAACTGCAATTTGAAGGCTGTCAGAAATATTTACTGAGTCTCTGGCTTCTGAAAAAGTTCCTTAATTTACCAAACGACTTAGCTCATGAAGAAACCCTGGGGGTGCTGTTTATTTGGTCATACCAATCTCATGAAGCCCGTGGAACGTTCTGGGCCCCAGGACTGTTTTCACTGGAGCCGTTTCAGTTTCTCCTCCTGCCACATCGCGGGAGAGACCTGGGCCAAAGCCGTGTCTGACGGGGCTGGGGCTGCTGCTGCCTGCGGAGGCCCTTTCGGGAGCTGGCAGTGGAAATTATTCTTCAGGTTTAACTCCGAATAAGGCTTGGCCACGGTTGGGACTGCTAACTGGAAATTTTGTGAGTCTGTTTCTCAGGGGCAATTTTGCTCAGGTCTCGTGTTCTCTGCCTGGCGTTCACGGGAATGACGTTTCCGCCAGAGCTTCAGTAACCCGACCCCATCCTGCCTGGCGGGGAATGTGCTCTGGGCGCGTTGGGAGTTGGCAAAGAAAATGCTTTGCCTTTTGGTACAAAGTCATTGTTGTCCTTGAAGCAAAAGCCTTTTCTATGTACCTGTGGGGAAGGGGGCTCATATAAGGGGTGGGGAGATGCCACTTTCCTTAATAAAAAATAAAACACAGACCCTCCAAGGCTGCTGGGGCGGGAAGGATGCTTTCCTGGAAGAAAGGGGGCAGGACCTCAGTCCCACTGTGTTTCTGGGATTTACCTTACCCCTCTCCCTTACCCCGGGCCTTGGGGGCACTCCCCACCCCCCATTAATCCTGTCCCATCTGTGAACACCCACAGCCCCCCGTCATACCCAGGAGCAGAGGTAGCTCCTCGGCGGCCTGTACCAACATTGTCAAAGGCCCAGTACCAAGAGGTAAACAGAGGATTTATGCCTGGGCTGGGGTCCCTTTAAAAATGCAGCTTCCTGAGCCCTGCTCCCCCAGATTCTGTGGCGGCAAGGCCTGACCACTCTGGCTTAGAGGAATTGTTTTCAAGCTCATTTAATCCACTGAAACCTGTCTTCAAGCAGTCTTACCTAGAGCCCTAAATGAAAGCCAGAAAGAGCTGAGCCTCTCCTGTTGAAGGGGGTGCAGTGGGATCAACCCCAATGAAGGCTGGGTTCCATGGAACCCAGTTTGCAAATCTCTGCGCTGGCGCATCTGACCATCAAATTCCAGCAGCCCAGCAAGCTCCTGGTGGACACCAGGTTTAACCACACCAAGCCTTGGCCCAGCAAGAAAGGCAAGCCAGGCTTCTGCCCCTTTCCCACCAGGGCCCACTCGCACACCTGTCCTGTTTGGGGAGTGCCTTTTTTCTCCGGGGCCTGGGTGACCTGGGGCTGGGAATGTCATATGCTGCCTCAGGGATCCCAGGAAGAGATGGAGGGGCAGAGAAGATGACAAAGCACAGCTCACCATGAAACGTCTTCCTACTCACCCTGAGGCCATTACATGTATCTCTCCAAGTTAGATGCCTTCCTAAGCCATGCTCCCAAGCTCAGCCAGAAGGAAGCCACTTCAGAGGAGGCTGGGTTTTTCTGTTGATATTAATCTGGAAAGGCTGGCGCATCATTGAGTTGTTGCATCCTAGCCCCAGGCATCTGAGCTGCGTCAGATTCCTAACCTGACCTCACAGACAAGGTGGCTCAGGCCCAAGGCCAAGGCCCCTGGTGAGGGCAGAGCCAGGATTTTCCTGTGCATGTGACTCCCTTGCTTCTCAGTGAAGGGTATGCATTGGATAATGTGCATCTCAATATACACCTCAATGTGGTTTCTCTCCAGAGGGGGTGGGTGTGGCATTCAACTGGTTAATTTTTTTTAATACAACTTAGTTTGATTTGTTATATAAGCCTGTACTACTTTTTTTAAAATGCAGTTATATTGAGATATAGTCACATACCATACAATCATGCGCAGTGTACAATCACCTGTTCACGGTACCATCATGTAGTTGTGCGTTCATCACCACAATTTTTGAACATTCTCCTTACTCCCCAAAAAATAAGAATAAAAGTAAAAGTAAAAAAGAACACCCAAAGCATTCCATTACCCCCATCCCACCCAATTTTTCATCTAGTTTTTATCCCCATTTTTCTACTCATCTGTCCATGCAAAGGACAAAGGGAGTATGAGCCACCAGGTTTTCACAATCACATGGTCACACCATGTAAGCTATGTAGTTATGCAGTCATCTTTAAGAATCAAGGCTACTGGGTTGCAGTTCAGCAGTTTCAGGTATTTCCTTCTAGCTATTCCAATACACTAGAAACTACAAAGAGATATCTATATAGTGCATAAGAATGCCCTCCAGGGTGACCTCTTGACTGCATTTGAAATCTCTCAGCCACTGAAACTTTCTTTTGTTTCATTTTGCTTACCCCTGTCTGTCAAGAAGATTTTCTCAATCCCACGATGTTGGGTCCAGGTTCATCCCCGGGAGTCATGTCCTGCTTTGCCAGGGAGATTTATATCCCTGGGAGTCCTGTTCCATGTAAGGGGGAAGGCAATGAGTTTACCTGCTGTGTGGGCTTAGAGAGAGGCCACAGCTGAGCAACAAAAGAGGTTCTCTGGGGGAGACTGTTAGGCATAATTATAAGCAGGTTTAGCCTCTCCTTTGCAGTAACAAGCTTCATAAGGGCAAGCCCCGAGATCGAGGGCTCAGCCTACTAAATTGGTAATCCTCAATGTTTGTGAGAATATGTAATAACCCAGAGCCTGTACTACTTTTGTAGTTAAATAATAAATTTAAGTACTTACACATCATACACATAGAAATTGGCCTCAGCCTTTTGGGTTCCTAACAGACCTGGAAGCCTGAGGGTGGAGGAGCGTCCTCCCTCCCACCCCCAAGCCCCCTGTTTGCCCACCAGCTGTTTGTCCACACCCCTCCCCTTGCCCCCAACCAAAGCACACACACCAGCCACCTCCCTGGCTTCCTCTGTCAAGGGTCCCACCACCTCCAGACTAGGAGTAAATATTGTCAAAGTGACAACAGGGATCTCAGGAGGCTGCTCATGCAAGACCCTGTGCCAGGCCAGAGCTGGGAGGGAACCTGCTGGCATCAGACTAGAGACCCAAGAGCGTCTGACCTAAGGGTCGTGTCCTTGCAGTGTGGCCTGAAGCAGGAAATGGGCCCAAGAGCTTACTTGACCACATGCCTGACCAGCCTCTTAGAACCTCAGTTCCCCCAAATCTGAAGCAAAGGGTTGGCACCAGATAATTTCAGGTGATCCCTAATAGAATTATTTTATTCTACCAAAGGCTGTAATTAAGACATGCCATTTCTTTCTACACTTAAGGAGAAATATGGATGTTACCCAATCTTGTGGTCTGAGATCTCAAGTTCAAAGGGTCCCACAGGTCCTTGTTCGGCTGACCACCTGATGCTGAATCTCCTCCACGGCGCCCCTGGCAGGTGGCTCTGTGTCCACTGCTCGGGCATCCGGCCCTCCAATGTGACAGGCTTACAGCCTCCTATGACCTCCTCGGACAGGCTTACTACCTGTAGGCAGATCTGAATGCTTGGAAGTCTTGTCTCGATCTGAAACCTGCATCTCTGAAATAGTTTAGTGGATATACAGGTCATTAATCAGCTGTTTTCTTTCCTCTTCTTCCTTAGTGCAACCCACCTCTAGAAGTTAAAGATTTATTCGTTGATATACAAGATGGCAAAATCCTAATGGCTTTGTTAGAAGTCCTGTCTGGGCAAAATCTGGTATGTATGTCTCAAAAAGGTCAGGAAGAAATAAAATGCAAAGGAAAACACTGTCGAAGATTTTTTCCCCGTTATCTATCTATCTACATATATCCTATAACCAGGAACTTTGAAGTCTGACATTCCTTTATCAATGTCTAAGAGTGACACAATTATGTGTAGTACACATTTCTATTTTAGTAAGTAAATAAAAGTCCAGTGTTTTCTGTGAGTCTGATATGGCTAAAGATTGGAACTAGATAAAGTTTAGCTTACGCAGCCCTTCTATTAACTGGAATGACAGCTAAGAATCAGGAAGATTGAGGATAAAGTCCTCATACCAACAAAATTCTAATATCAGCCCTGAGGCTAAAACCAGAACTGCTGGCTTCCAGAACATGCTCGCCATGATAGTCTGACTCAAGTTTAGCCCAACTAGCTGATCTTGACATTCACTTGACTTTGGACTTGAGCCAAGCCTCTCCATGTCACATATGGCCATTGCATGCATTGGTCCTCTTTCTCCCCTACACATACAGCAGTTCCTCAGTCTCAGCTCTGTTGACCTTTTGGGCTGGAGAATTCTTTGTTGTGGCGTACTGTCCTGTGCATTGCAGGATGTTTAGCAGCATCCCTAGTGCCTACAAACTAGATGCCAATGGCATCCCCCAGTTGTGACTATCACAAATGTCTCCAGATATTACCAAACATCCCCTTGGGGAAGATGGGGCAAAATGATCCTGCCCAAAATGCCCATGCGTTGAGACTGAGAAGCCCTGTTCTAAAGTCAAGCGTTTGATTTGTCTGAGGTGATCCACTGTAGCTAATCCAAAGGGGTAACAATGAGGTCACAACATGACCAAACCGTATCCCCAACTTCTGTTCTGAGACTTAACGTAGTTGGAATCTTGAAAGCCCATCCCACCTCTGCTTTCCCAGCAGCAACATGGGACATACTGATTCACTGCCTTCCAATGGGACCGTGTGTGCAAAGGCACATGATTCTAAGGAAGGTTGGATCCATTGTAGTCAAAAAAGTATTTGGTTTCTTAGCATGTCTCCAGTAAGCCAGTGGAATGGTCCCCAAAAGGCTTCCTGAGAAAGTGTATTCTGGTCCCTTGTTCTGTGTTCCCATCACTCAGCCTCCCCATTTTGTTGCAGGGTGGTCTACAGCTGTATGCCCCTGGTGGGCATGGGTTGGGAGTCTTTGATTCCTGAGTTGATGCACACTCAGTGGGGTGGGGGTGGTGAGACACCCCAGCCAAGAGCTGGCCTTGACTTTCCCATCAGCTCGGCCTGACACCAACACCCACAGTTCGCTTTGTGATGTAAGATCCCCACCTAGAGAGCACTGAGGAGCTTCCATTGAGAATAAGTCTAGTTGGATTGCGCTCCTAGTACGTAGAACTAGTGTTTTCAGATTTTAGCTTCTCCCAAGTCTCCCTTCTTCTCCTCCTCCTCCTCCTCCTTTTTTTTTTTTTTTTTTTTTTTTACCTGAAATAACTGTCCACAAAGCTCTTGGCTAGAAAACAGAAACATCTGGTACTTGCTGGATGATTTAGCAGCTGTGTGGTGATGCTTACAGCTGATGCTCCCTGACCTGACAAAAGGCATCAGGGCAGCGAAGAGAAAATGTTCCTGAAGGTCTCTGGAGAAGTGAGGAATATAAAAAGTCAGCAGCTGGGTCAGAGAGAAAAATTTGACAAATTTGTCCCTTGTTTAACACACTTTGGTTCTCCCTATTCACCAGCTCAAGTGAGTTAAGTCCCAAGTATCATAAATACGGACAACCTTTGAGGGCCTTCTGATGTCACAGTTGTAATTGTAATTCCCAAGATGCATAAATACACGTGGATTTGGAGGCAGCCCAGGTGGGTGTTAGCTGTGAGCCCTGTACTTTCTCCTGAAATTACGGTGAAAAAGTAAAGAAAGAGAAAAGCACGCACGGCAGCCCCATTTCTGCATTTTTAACGTGCCTATTTTTGTTTTGTTTGTTGTTTCTTGTGTTTTATAGTTGCATGAATATAAATCCTCCTCCCATCGTATTTTTCGGTTGAACAACATAGCGAAAGCACTTAAGTTTTTGGAAGATAGCAATGTAAGTATTTGAAACGCGTCTTGTTAACCCAGGTCTTTTCTGTTACAAAGGGGCATAATTTGAAGCTTTAGTGCTGATCCCAAGAGAAGCATGAGAAGGGGACTCTGCTATGATAAACTGAGCTATGTTTAAATTTAACAGAAACTACTCAGGTAATTTATCTGTTGGGATATGGTCACATTCATCAGGATTAAAACTTTGCAGGACATTTAGTCAAGAACAGGGCACAGCAGCTGACTGGCTGTCACATTTTCAGAACTTAGCTGATTTTTTTTTTCTTTTTCATTCCTTTGAATAATAGTATGGGAAACAGAATGTACAGCTGTCACCTGGAGCTCAGAATATGAGAGAAGCAAATGGGAAAAAGGGTTCAGTGAGACAGGGGGAAAAAATTACAAAGTGTTCCCTTCTTTGCTGTAACTTTCTAAACTTAAATTAGATTTTTCTGTGTTCTGAACTCGGCTTCATGTCCTTCAGGAATGAGTAGGGGTGGCTGTAGAGGGTGGAAATTTCCAAAGCTCCCTTTTCATTAGATTTCACCAATGAATCTGGGTAAAAAAAAATCCCGTGGCTTGCTTGATGCAACAGCATGGATAGTAAAACTTCACTGTAAAGTGTAATTCACTTGGGATTCTTAATGATAAGCAGCAGAAATGGAACCTGTCTGATTTAAACAGAAGAGGAATGTGTTGTAAGGATGCCGAAAAGCTCGCAGGATGCTTGACGGCCTGGAGAAGCAGGGATGGAACTCAGGAATGCCAGGCTCTGGCACCAACACCAGTGTCCCTGGGAGACATCGCCACCACCCCTGCAGCCCCTGGAATAAGCTCTCCCCCGTGTCTCTCTCAGCGTCGCTCGCTCCACCTTCCAAGTCCTGGGCTGGAGCGTCTGGCTGCCAAGCCTGGGTCCCAGCCCCGTGCCAGCTGCTGGGGGCTTGGGAAGGAAGTGCCTCTGTGGCCTTTTGGCTTCCGAAGAGGGAGGTAGGTTCTGCCTTCTATAGCCATATGGTGGGGAAAGGGAGGAGATCCAGATGCTGATGGCCCAGAAGCACGTCGCCTCCACTGAAAACAGCTCCCCTTTGTGTGGAGCCAGTTACACCGCCAGCCTGCACCCTGGCACGGTGCTTAGGAGAGAGCACAGGCTTGGAGCACGGCCACCTCGGTTTCAAGTCATGGCGCTCCCCCACTTCCTGCAGGAAAACGGTGGGAAAATCATGAAGCCTGTCTAAGCTTCTGTGTCCTCATCGGTAAAAGAGAGGTGACAGTAAGAACGCTACTCAGGAGGCTTGAATGTGCCAACCCAGGATCAGCTAATGGTCGGCACGGAGGGAAGGCTCTGCCAGCCTTGGCTCTTGCTGTGTCACCTGCTCCCAGGAGCATCTCTGACTCCTGCCTGCTCTTGGGGACAGCATTCTGCTTGGCTCTTCTGAGCAGCATCCACCCCTGAACTGTAAAGGGCACATGGGACCTTCGGACAGCCGCCCCAGGCACTTGCTCATCCTTCCACCTTTGCTGACTCCTAAGGAATCGCCTACTGTATCCACTGTTTCCTGGGGCTCCCGTAACACTACCAGAAACCGGGGGGCTTAACACAACAGACATTTATTCTCTCTCGGTTCAGGCTGGAAGTCTGAAGTCAAAGTGCTGGCAGATTCCCTCTAAATCCGTCTGTTCGTGCCTGTCCCCTGGCTTCCGTGGTGGCTTGCTGGCAGTCCGTGGTGTTCTCTGCCTCCTTCGACACCTGACCTTCTCCCCTGCGACTCTGTCTATCTGTGCCAGTTGTCCTCTTCTTGTCTGGACACCAATCACATATTGGGTCAGGGCCCATCCTAATCCAGTGTGGCCTCAGCTTCACTAATAACATCTTCAAAGACCCAAATAAAGTCTCACTCATGGGACCGGGCGTTAAGACTTGAACATGTCTTTTTGGAAAATACAGTGCAACCCTTCTTAAGTCCTGCAAGCAAATCTCCCCCTGCCTTTGTCAGAATTACCCAGGTAGGTTATAGGCTTGCTTCCAGGTACCGTGCAGGGCACCTCTGCTGAGTGTCTCCCGGGGGCCTGGAGCAGGGCTCGTAGTTGGGGTGGGGGTGGGGGTGCATAAGAAATGCATCTCACCCTTCAAGGGACTTAGAGCTGGCAGAAGAGACATCATGTGGACAAAAGGATGCACTTTTCCCCAGAGCCCCACAAGGAGACTATCCTGCTAAGGCGAAAATGAGCAGCCGAGCCTGGGGGAGCAGGCAGAAGGGCCCCCTGGGGAGCAGGACCAGCCTGTGCCCAGGTGTGGCCATGCCAGGGAGCACAGCCAGGGCTCGGATGGCCTGGCCCGGACACGTCACAGTCAGAGCCCGGCCCCGGCCATGGCATCCAGTGGATACTCCACACGTTTCCCAAACACTCTGTAAGAGCTTTGGTCACCAGGCTGCTGTGACAAATACACACAATGGGTTGGCTTAACAACAGGAATTTATTGGCTCGTGGTTTTGGAGGCTGGAATTCCAACACCAAGGTGTTTCCTGTAAGGCTGTGCTCTCCCCTGGGGTCTATAGCCTTCTGGTGCTGGCTTTCCCCAATCCTTGGGGTTCTCGGCTTACGACTGCACCTCTGACACGTGGCCATCTCTCTCTCTCTTTCTTTGCGTCTTGTGTCTCCTCTTCCGGTTTGCTGCTGACTTTCTACTGCTGGTTCCTCTGGCTGTGTCTGGATTTCCTCTCTTAATCAGCCCTCCCGTCACAGGATTCAGGCCCATCCTCACTCAGGTTGCCCACACCTTAATAGGATTTTAGAAGATCCTGCTCACAGGAGTCTGCACATTAACTGACAATATATTTTTAAAGGGTCTTGTTTACAAATGAGTTCCTACCCACAGGAATGCAGATTAAGATTAAGAACATGTTTTTGTTGGGGTACATAATTCAATCTACTACAAGCACGATGGCACATTAAATCTGCACTGCCCCCCTTCTTGTTAATTAGAGAATCTGGAAAGATTCCGTATGCAGGTGTGGTCTACCAGCTGTGTGCCCCATTTGGCCCCCATCTACCAAGTGGGCAGAACAGGTAACAGCCCAGGGGGAAGGTGAGCACAGGTGAGCATGATAGGTAGCAACACATTTCAGATGCAGTCTCGGGCCCATTCCCCAAATTCACAAAAACTGGGCATGGGCCTTGCTGCCCCTTCCTGCCCCACTGTCCCAGCTCAAGGGAGAAGAGGCCCCAAGGGCTCTGCCAAGCCAAAGCAGTGCCCAGAATGGGGTGACCAGGGCAGGAGGGGACAGTGGCCAGGTCCTGTGAGCTCCCGGATCCAGGTGGTGTTAGGCTGCTGGGTTCTCCCCCCTCTCCCCGTGATGAGACGCCCCAGGGCACAGAGCTTTCTCTCAAGTCAGAGATCGGCTGCCCCACAGAACCAGCTCTGTGGCCTACAGCAAGTCATTCACCCTCTCTGAGCCTCAGCTTTGTCACCTGTGAAATGGGGATGATAGTATCCCTTGAACTGGTTCTTATGAGCATGGAATGAACTAAGCCTTGAAAATCACTTAGCAGGGACCCAGTGTCCCCCAGGGGAAGCTACTGTCACAAAGACCAATATTGCTGTCCCAGCCCCGAGCTTTCCCCCCAGCTGGCTGCACCAGCCTGAAGCGGGAGGATGTTCCATAAACCACTTGTTCAGCCTGGAAAAACCCATTGAGTTAGGAGGAGGAGGAGGATGTCATCGAAGCACTTGACTGCAGCCTGGCTATGAAGTTGTCTGTTGACTGTCGATCACTAGAGACAGGACACCCAGGCAAGGTGTTTGGGCATGTCTGCTCCAGGGGGCCTTGCAACCGCCACCTTCCCTGCCCAGGTTCCCCATGTCGTGGGCAGGAGAGGGCTTTATTCTCCACATGACCCCCCGCAAATCCGAGCTGGCCTCTTCTAGCACGGGAAGGCGGGTCCACCCCTCTCTGCCCCCTTTCTGGATGGATCTCCATTATGCTCAGTGCACCCTGCAAGGCAGTTCTGACATTTCTCACTTTGGAACATTTTCCGCAAACCTCAGCACAGATGGCCTTGGCTATCGGTTGTCCTTTCGGTTTTCTCCAGGCAGCGAGAAGGCCAGGGGTGATCAAGTTGCCTCACCGCTTTGATTCCCCTGCCCTGGAATGGGTTCAGGAAGCCAACCAAGATGGAGGAGCTGTCGGAGGTAGAGGGTTAGGAGAAGAGGAGGCAAAGTGTCACAAGTAATTCACCACGTGCACTGCTGACGAGTGTAGACAGAATACTGGACCCGCATTTTACTGGATGTGTTATTCACGATAAATTGACTACTTCCTTCCTGGCTTCCAGCCCACCAGCAAGGAGCCCGGGTTGTCTGAATTCCATGCGTGGCATCCGTACGCAGAACAAACCTCAGCCAGGGACCTCAATCTGCTTCAACCCAGGCTGAGCTGATTGGTGTTGTCAGAAGCTCCCAACAAACTGATAGGATCAGAGACCAGGGTCAAACCTTTTAAAAAGCCACGAGAGAAAGGGAATAAATGAGGGAAAAGAGCAGTCTTCATAGGAGAAGCTCTCTTCATTTTTACTTTCCCCAGTCTCCCAGGCAGAATTTTGCAGGGCGGATCTGAAAGTATACCTTGACTTTCTTGATTTCCTCTCTCTTCCACCTGAAGAATGGTTTTTGTATTTGTTGAAGATTGTTAAAAGGAAAAACAAAAAGTAGAAGGAAAAAAATGTGACAGAGACCGAATGTGGCCTGCAAAGCCTGATATTCTTATTTATCAGCCCTTTACAGAAGAAGTTTGCGGCCCCCTGTTCTATGTCCTTAGATTTTGTTTGCAGAATAAATTGATGGCTTAGTTTTTAGTAGTCCTCAATCTTGAGCATGCATTGGAATCACCTGGAGGGCTTGTTAGAACACAGATTGCCTGGGCCCTATCCCAGAGTTTCTGATTTAATAGGTCTGGGGAGGAGCCCGAAAATTTGCATTTCTAGCAAGTTCCCAGGTGACCCTGATGCTGCTTGTCCAGGTACCAGACTTTGCAAACCACTGCCTCAGGGATTTACCAAGAGCATCATTCTGCGGTTAGAACACAGTTAAATAAATAGGTAATTCCCTGAGCATTTCTACAGAATGCTGTTTTAACCGACCAATAGGACATTTTATAACGATGCAGAAATTCTCGTACAAGCCTCATCACAGCATGCTAGTTGTGATAACGATGGAGTGATTATTATCTTGTCCATCTGTGGTCCATGATTGCATGTCCAGTGCTTTGTGTTTGTTCTGGGTCATTAAACCTTGTGGTCTGAGATTTTGCTGTAGCATGCAGACAAACCTATTGTACTTACCATCTCTCCTTAGAAAAGAATACTAAAACCTCACTAACTGGGAGACCCTGGGCACCTTATTTTAAACCTTTCTGAAATTTCCTTACTTGAAATGTAGAGATAATAGCAGACCCTATATCGTAGGGTTATGGTGAGAATTGCTGAGTTAATATTTACACGGAACTCAGTATAGAGTCTGCACATGGTAAGTACTATGTGCGTGTTGATTAGACATAACTTTTGCACGCTGGGTGTCCCAGAGAGGTGACCTTAGGCAGAGCAGAACCACACAGGGTAAGCAAGGAAACGGGCTCTCGAGGGCATCAGAGAATCACCTGCCTGGACACCTGCTTGGAGCTCATAAATCACTTCTCTCCAGGTAAAATTGGTTAGCATCGATGCGGCGGAAATAGCGGATGGCAATCCCTCTTTGATCCTTGGGCTGATATGGAACATAATCCTCTTCTTCCAGGTAAAATAATTTCCTGTCCTGAACACACACGATAACCATCTTCTCGGGTCTATTTAGCAGCAGCGAGACAGAGTGAGATCAGATCAGGGGAGAAAATGAGATTTCACTTCAGGTGGATTTTGACTCTTCTGTTTACTGAAGAAAAGAATCAGAGGAACCCATTTCCTGAAAATTTTTAGCACTGGTAGTTTTAAAAGGGGCATGAGGTCTCTTCTCCAGAATAGTGTGTCCATCCTCAGGGTTTGAAGTTAGAGTAAATATTTGCTTCAGAAAATAGTTTTGTTCTAAAGTGCCACAAGCCTCAGAAAGAACTGGGGAAATACTTCTGACCAAAAATTGAAATTGGAAGAGTTATTTCTCTAATATTATGCGAGTGGTCAGCAAAGACAATTAAAGAAACTGTCTTAAAGATATTTTTGGGAGAGGAATATGTGACGGGTTGCATCTGGTGTAATTCTGTTTGGAAATACAGATTTTATACAAGAAAGACAGGAGTTGTTACTGGAGTGCAAAGGTTCGAAGTTGCAAAGGGTTTAAATTATGTTCAAATTCATATCCCTGAATAAGAACAGTGAGCAGAGAGCTTGTCTTCTAATTCGTGAAATAGAAAATCATGGCCCATCATTTATTTGCCCTCCCCCAAGAGTAAAAATGATCTGCATGGGGTAGGGGGTAATTTGCTGAGTCATTTGACTCAATTCTTACATTTCAGAGAAGAACGAGCACAAACAGGGTTTGGAGACAAGAGATGCAGTTCTGTGTGAATCTGGGACATAAAGGGAAAAAAAATTATCTCTGAGCCTCAGTGTCAACAACTATGAAATGGGAACATTATGATCCATATATATTATGTATGGGTCATAATGTTTATCTCGCAGGGCTGTGGTGACCACCAAGAGAAGCCATGCGCAAAAGCCCTCTACCAACTGCACAGGGCTATATGCAGACTTTAGGGATGGACATTTGTTGTTAAACTTCCTGACAGATGCAGGAAGCATCCAGAAAATGTGTTGGAGGTCAGGCCTCCATTCATTCATTTAGTAAATGTTGATTGAGTTGCTCCTATGGGCCAGGCACTGAACATACAAAGCCCTGCCCTTGTGACCCTTTAGGATCACAGACAAGTTGATCCCATATTCTAGAACTCTGTGGTACAAGCCATGTTCGAGGTATGAGCATGGTGTTGTAAGAGCATTGAGGAGGGGCTACTGCCTCAGATGGCAGAGGAGAATGAGGAAAACTTCCTGGAAGATGTGACTCTGGGGTGGGTTTTGAGGGATGAGTAGGAGTGCGTCAGACCCTGAGTCTCTGACTTCACTGTGCATTCTAGTCACTTGGGAGTGGGGGGCCAGGAGTTCAGTGATGACAGGAAGTTCCTCCCAGGGCAGCAGGATCTGCAGGAGCAAAGGCAGTGGGGCTTGAGACAGCCTGGCACATTCCAGGAGTGGCAGCAATGAGAGGACAGGGGTGGTTGGAGGTGGGTCGGGAAAACCTAGTGTCAGCGCTGGACCAGCACCAGACAGACTCCAGGAGTGGCCTTCTTCCCTGGGAAGTGTAACGGCATCCACTGAACACCAAAGAAAGTGGCCAGGCCACCTGTCAGGAAGGGGCTTCTCCATCTCTGGAGAGCCGGTTCTGTGTGAGCTGGTCACAATGGTGGGGTCCCCATGGCTGCTGTCCAGACCGGGGTGCACACGCAGAGGCCTGCTCTGTCCGTGGGATCTGAAATGTCGTTTCCTTCTAGATTAAGGAGCTCACGGGCAACCTCAGCAGAAATTCTCCATCTTCCAGCCTGTCACCTGGCTCGGGGGGCACGGACTCGGACTCCTCCTTCCCGCCCACGCCCACCACGGAGAGGAACGCAGCCATATCCGTGAAAGACCAGAGGAAGGCCATCAGGACCCTGTTGGCGTGGGTCCAAAGGAAAACCAGGAAGTAAGCTGGCAGCCCTTATCCGCTGCCTGTCTGCCCAAGCTGGTCTTGGAGTGGGCAGAGGAAAGGGAAATTGACATTTATTAGGTGCCAGTTATACAGCCAATCAGAGCAGGGAACACTGGGCAATTTTCAGCTTTTGCAAAGAAAAAAAAAAATTCTATAGAATGTTTGGTTTAGGAGAAAGCTGATGAGAGGACTTGAATGCAAATCAAAAGGACTTGCATCCTGTGAGATCCCCAAGTGGTATAGCTAGGGTTGTAATAATGTGCATAATTACTGTTAAGCTTCAGGTTGTCATTCAAAATCATTACCAAGTTAAAAAAATAATAATAATAATAAAGGCTGAAACATACATGAAGTCTGATCTTCCCAAAACCAAAACAGTGACCTCCCGAACCGCAGTTGGAGCCTGTGCCCCCAGTGGGAGGGTTCAGCAGGTTTGCATGGGGGCTTGTCACTCACAGCTCCAGGCCGTGGGCTGGGCGGGTAGGAAGCCAGACCCTGGGAGCGGAAGCCACGCCCACCCAGGCCACATACAGATTGGGTGAGATCCTAAGTGAATCACTCACTCTCCAAGCCTCCTCTGCAAAGTGGTAATTTATTATTCACTGCCTTAGGGGATGGTTAGGATTAACTGAAATAAAATATGTGAAAGCTCCTTGCACGGGGCCAGCACATAATAAGCAAATGTTGGTTCCCTTCTCCCCAGTGTCTGGAAATAAAAATGGAAGGGAGCTTAGATCTTAGGAGTTTTGGACGAGGGTTTGAGCATGATAGATTAGAGTCAATTAATGTAAACAACCATTAAATGCTGAAAAATAAATCAACTGAAAGAGAGCTCATTGTCATGGGTTAGGGTTGGGGGGAGAGTATGGCTATAAAAGGGAAGAAGTTTCTTTGGGGTGATGGAACATTTCTATTTCTTGATTGGGGTATTGGTTACATGAATTTCTACTAGTGAGAGAATTTCATGGTACTATAAACACCCCTCCTCCCCATTCCATGCAACCGCCAAAATGCATGCATGCAAAAATTGGTGAAATCTGAATAAGGTACTTTAGTTAATAACCTTGTACTAATGTCAGCTTCCTGGTTTTGGTAATATACTCTGTTTATGTAAGATGCTAGCTTTGGAGGAAGCTGAGTGAAGGGTACACTCTGAATGAATTTTGTAACTTCTTGTGAGTCTTAAATGATTTCAATATGAAAAAGCTATTTTATTTTATTTTATTTCATTTTATGTTATTTCTTAAAAAAAGACTCAGTGGCCAGGTTGAGAGATTGATGGGATCTCTGGGGATGGATTCTAAAGGGGAATTAGTGCCTAGCAGGATATCTGGTTTTGTCCCTCACTTTTAAAATGATAAATTTATTTGTATTCATAATGATGTTACCTGCCATTCAACGCGTGGCTTCCACGGCTGCTCGGCTTCCATGTCTGATCACTCTGCTACCTGCGTCGCTCATTTGGTTGAGCATGTGACATCTCTGTTCTTGTGGGTTCAGCCTAATAGATCCCACTCATATCCCCAGCGAGTTGGCCATATGCTGATCCCCATCCTACAACTGAGGAGCCCGAGGCTCAGAGTGGGTTCATGACTTGCTCAAGGCCACACCTCTAGAAAGAGGGGCAGCTGGGATAAATCTGGGATACCCTCTTTTGCTAAATTTTGAATATTGCTGATAAAATGAATAGTTTATAAAATTGCTCTTTTATATATTTAGGAATTTAGCAACACAATATTCTTTTTTTTTTTTTAACATTTATTGTGACAGCATATAGATAACATTAACGCTTCCCATTTTAGCCACTTTGAAGTATACAGTTCAGTGCTATTTAATTACGTTCATGATGTTGTGCTACCATCGCCGCTATCCATTACCAAAACTTTTCCATCACCCCAAATAGAAACTCTGTACCCCTTAAGCATTAACTCCCCTTTTCCCACCTCCCATCCCTGGTACTCTGTAATCTGCTTTCAGTCTCTATGAATGTGCATATTATAAGTTATTTCAGACAAGTGAGATCACCCAATATTTGTCCTTTTGCGTCTGACTTATTTCACCCAACATGCTGTCTTCAAGATTCTTCCACGTTGCAGCACGATCAGAACTGCATTCCTTTTTACGGCTGCCTAATATTCCATTGTAGGTATATACCAAGCATCCATCAACAGATGAATGGATAAACAAGAGCCTACTTTGCCTCTTGATGTGACATTAGACCTTCTTATTCTGTTTCTCCGGAAATGGAACTAGGAATGGCTCAGTGCAGCTGTCCCTTTGTCTGGTGAGGTTGGCAACTCCTGCTCAGTGGCTGGTGAGGCTGCTGTGTGCGGACCTCTATGTCTTCAAGTTCGTTTACTGACCTGCATTGCTGCCCTGCTACTGTTTTTACTAGGTATGGCGTGGCAGTGCAGGACTTCGCGGGCAGCTGGAGAAGTGGGTTGGCTTTCCTGGCCATCATAAAGGCCATTGACCCCAGCCTGGTCGACATGAAGCAGGCCTTGGAGGACTCCACGCGGGAGAATCTAGAGAAGGCTTTCAGCATCGCGCACGATGCCCTGCACATCCCCAGGCTCCTGGAGCCGGAAGGTAGTGGTGGTTCTCATGCTCTTTCTTTTTTTAATGTATACAGTGGTTTATTACAAAAGGAACATCTGCCACTCCATATAGAAAATTTGGAAAATACAGAAAAAAGTCTAATGAAGAACTTTTGAAATTTCCTGTATTCCTATCACTTAGAAAATGCCTTTTGTCCCATATATTTCCATGCATCTAATTACAGTTTTTATACATAATTGGGATCATTTAGTGTATGTATAGTTTTATCTTACTTTTTTTTCTTAACATTGTAATTACAACTTGAGTATGTTACGTGGTGCTGTAAAGTCTTCATTATATATTTTTATTGGCTGCGTAACAGCCCATCTAGTGGGAATACCATCAAAGTTCTCCAAGATACTCCCTTTTTTAAATAACACTGCAGTGAACATCTTTTTTTTAATGAAGCTCACTACACATCTCAGATTATTTCTAGGTCCCATATGCAGAATGACAGGGTCAGAGGCCATTTACCTTTTTAAGGGGCGTGGCTTTCTCCATCCTATTGCTTCCATGTGGGTTGGGCTGATTTAGGGCTCCCACTGGGGTGTGTCTCGGTTCCCCGATCACTGTGTTCTCTGTGGAAGGGACCGAGACAGCAGGGCATATGGACAAAGCTTGGCAATAAGGAGCCCTGGATTCTGCATCCCACCTCCTCATCAGCCACTGTGAGATTTCAGATGATTTACCCTCTCTGGGCCCAGATTTCTTTGGGTGTAAATTAAAGAGAAAACATACTCAGTGATCTGTGGGCTCCTACCTCCTCACAGGTCCTGCTCTCCAACTTAAAAATTGTGTGTTCACGTATGCTGCTAACTCCTTTGTTCCTCTCAACAGACATTATGGTTGACACGCCAGATGAGCAGTCCATCGTGACTTACGTGGCACAGTTCCTAGAACACTCTCCGGAGCTGGAAGCCGTACGTTTGTTTTCCTTACCTTTAATTCAGAAACTGTACCTTTCCATTAGCTGGCCAGCAGATGAAGCTGGGACTTGGTCTGTGTTGTTCCGGATGACAAGTAATAACAATCAAGAGTCGATCTCAAATCCTTGGAAGGTTGCCTTGCCACACTTGAAGGGCTCTTTCACAATTATATATACACGTATAAATTAAGTTTAAAAGCCAGACAGGAAGCTAGATAAGCACACCTCTCACACTCCTCTTCCCACACCAAATTTTATTAAAATTATAGAAGATGTTCTTTTGTAGTATGGACCAGCTACTTGATTCTTGAGATGACAGGTAGAACATTTTAACTGTCTTCCAGATTTTATCAGAGTGTTAAAAATGATAAAGGATAATGACCATTTGAAAGCACACCTTTTTATTTTCAGTCCCAGATTGAACTCAGTGACAGATGTCTCAGCAGCAGAATCAGACCTTTGAGAAGTTGCCAGGGCTCCATTGAACCCCCACCCAACCCTTCTGCAGTCCTGAGATAATAGTAACTATGACAATGACCATCGCAACAATAGCCCTTTATTGAATTTATTGGTAATTTACTGGTTCAGGGGACTCAGCACTGCCCTTGTGTAGCTTTGTTCTAATGGGGAAAACCGATAACAAGTCAACAAACACATTACAATTTCAGGGAGTTATAATTACTAAACAGAGAAAAAAATCCATAAAGGATTAAAGGATGCCCATGGCAGGTGTGGGGGGACAGGTGAGCTGTTGCAGCTGGAGCGTGGTCAGGTACGGTGGCCTTTGTAACCCAGGGGGATCGGCAACCCCACAGGCTTGGTGTCATGGTCCCCACTTTATAGATGAGCATGCAGATGCTCAGAGAGGCTAAATGATTTCTCCAGGGTCACACAGCTACGAGTACAAGCTGGGGCTTGGCCCCAGTCTCTGTGGTTCCAAAGCTCAGGCTCTTAGACCCCTTAACCATACTGCTGAAACTGGGACCCCGTTTTCAGCAGCCCAAAGAGCCTGACTAGGTCCCACCACGCATGGGACCCATTTCAGGGTTGTGTGAAGAATAAACAGGTATGTAAAGAACTTAGTTGTCCTTGGCTCACAGCTGATGTTCAGCAAATGGCTGTGACTTTTATTATTTTGTAATTCTGTTTTCCAGGCCCAGTACTGCATTCTCAAATGCTAGACACCAGGGCTTTCATTAGCCCTGAGCTCTTAAACTAGAAGCAGAGTTTGAAGTAAAAAAAAATAAGTGTTTGGTTGAGTCCAAGCCATAGTCACAGTTCAGCAAATCCAGCATTGCTGTCTCTCTAGTGCTGGGGTGTGAGCCTAGGACTGGGGAAAGAGAGGTGAGCAAGAGGCGATACATGGAACATGGGTAATCACATGAGAACAAGCCTTCTAAACCCCCAAGGGAGTACGGAAGACACTTCAGCTCCTCCGGATACCCAGTGAACCATCCCTTGCTAATTCAGCTGGGTGGAGTTCATTTCCACAAACATTTGTTGAGCCCTGGCCATCTTCCAGACACTGTGCTAGGAGCCCCGCCTCCCCGCAGTATACACTCCCTATAATTTGAACATTTTGGAAGAAAGGGATTTAAGAAGCTCTAATGAAGGAGTTGAATTTTATGGAGTCTATGGAAAAGAGAAAATGATCCTCGTTCTCTCAATGCCCAGCTCCCCTCCCAAGTCAATATTTATTGAAATCTGTTGTTGAATTTTAGGTTTGGGTAAGGATCATTCAGTGTTTTCTGAACTTCCACAAATGGAATTTCTTTTTTGTTCTAAGAATTCATTATCCTTTGAAATGTATTGGGCATAGCTTTAAGGGCTAGAATATGGATTATTTTGGTAAATGTGCCAGATGCACTTGAAAAGAATATGACTTTTGCAGTTATGAGACTTAATGTTCTTTAAACGTCAATTAGGCTGCTTTGGTTAATATGCTGTTCTAATATTCAATATGCATTTTTTTTTGCTTTACCTATCAATTGGAGGGAGAGAAGTGTTAAATATCTCCAACTCTGACTGTGGATTATATATGTCTCCTCTTAATTATGTCAATTTTTGCCTTACGTGTGTTGAAGCTCTATTATTAGGTATGTACACATTTAGGATTGTTGCTTCTTTTTTGATGACCTGATCATTTTATCTTTATGAAATTTCCCTCTTTGTCTTGAAGTGTACTTAGTCTGATATGAATATAGCCATACAAGTTTTCTTAGGATTAGTGTTTGCATGATACATCTTTTTCCTTTCAGTGTATGTGTGCTTATGTTTAAAGTGTATTTCTTATAAAAAGTGTACAGTTAAGTCTTGTTTTTATCCATTCTGACAAACTGTCATTTAATTGGCATGTATTTTGTTCATTTATATAAATTTAATGTACCATCTTGATATTGTTTTCCATGAGTCCCCATCTGTTCTTTGTTCCTTCGTTCTTCCTTCCTAACTTTTTTGGATTATTCAAGTATTTTTTGGTTTTCCATTTTAACTCCTGCATTGGTGTTTTAGCCATATCTCCTTGTTTTATCTTTTTAGTAGCTATTCTTGGTATTATAACATTCATCTTTAACATGCCTGAATATACCTTGAATTAATATTATACCACTTTAAGTGCAATGCATATTAGATAGCTAGAGGGATAGATAGATAAATAGGTAGGAAGGTAGGTAGGTAGATAGATAGGTAGGTAGGTGGATAGATAGATAGATAGATAGAAACAGTATAATTCCTTTCAGTTCCTTTCAGCTCCTTCATGCTAACATTATCATTGATTTAACTAATGCATATGTTTTAATCGCCAGTACTTTTGTTATTATTTTTGCTTAAAACACACAATAAACTTTCAAAGAAAAAATTTTAAATAGTTTTTTATATTGACTGTATGTTTCCCATTTATGATACTTTTCATTCCTTCCTTCAGATCCAGGCTTGCAACTGTGATCATTTCCCTTCAGACCCAAGAACTTCCTTTATGGTTCTCTTAGTGTAGGTCACATAGTTATTTTAGAATCTTTTTTCACTAAATCTAACACCTGGGTCATAGGTGGGCCTACTTCCATTGACTGTTGTTTCTCTTGCTTATGGGTCCCATTCTTCTGCTTCATTGTGCCTTGAAATTTTTTATTTTATGTCAGACCTGATGTATAAAAGGACAGGCTGGTGCAGGTGAAATTTTTCTCCCAGGCCCTTTCTCAAACAGGCATCTGAGATAAAGGGCTGGTCTTTTTTATCTCGTCAGGAGTTGAGATGGTTAGGGGCCGAGTTGCCGCTGTATTTAACTTTAGTTCTCTTGTTCTCCAGTTTCAGATGTTTTGAGGATGCGGTCAATCCCATCTCTCCACCAGGGCTTTGGGACCAAAGCACTGCAATAGCAGCAAGATTATTCTGTTTTTCAGCCCTGACCCTAGCTGCCTCTTACTTAGCAAAAGTCTGTGTAGGAAAATTGGTATGTGAGGAAAATTGGTTTTCAATTTGAGACACTTCCAGATTCAGTCTCTCACACCAGCCCACATAATGGATTGGCTGATTTCTCTTTATCCAAGGTGGGTTAGCTCTTCTACTAGCCCAAACCCAGACTAGGCAATGATGCAGGTGTGAAGTAGCTGCCAACCTCTGCTCACCTTGGAAGGGCTCTTCCTTCTCTAGAATTTAGTTCACTGATATTTCTTTGCATCCATAGCGTTTGAAAAAAATAGTGTTTTTTATGTATCTGGTGCTTTCACATTTCAGAAGGAAGAATAGCCTTTTATAGCTGGGTACATCTTGATCAGAACACCATGCATTTTTTTTTTTTAATTGAAGGTACACTTTTTAAAAAATTTATTTTTAAATAGTTTCAAACTTACAGGACAGTTGCAAAAGTAATACTACCCCATACAGAAAACTCCAACATACCCCTCACTCATGTACCCAGATCCACCAAATTTTAACATTTTGCCACATTTGCCACATCATTCCAGCTATCTATCCATCTATCTTTCTATCTTCTAAACATTTGAGAATAGGTTGTTTACTTCATGCTCCTTGAACACTTAGTACTTCCATGTACATTTTCTACAGATGGTCACTTATTTAACCACCTTAAGTACAGTTCTCAAGTTCAAGAAATGTAACACTGATATAAAGCTTACAGTCTGTATTCCATTTTTTTCCATATGTCCCAGTAATATCCTTTTGGGCATTTTCTCCTCCATTCTTAGATCCAGTCTGGAATCATGTACTGCCTTTAGTTGTTATTGTCTCTTTAGTCTCTCTCTTTCTCTTTCTTTTTTAAATTATGGAAACACATAGACAACACGTACTTTCCCATTTTAACTACTCCCAAATATACAATTCAGTGGGATTAATTACTCACAATGTTGTGTTACCTTCACCACCACCCATTTTCCTTAAATCCCCATTCTCGCTCCCACCACCCTGTAACCTGTAATCTGCTTTCTGTTGCTGTGAATTTGCATATGCTAACTATTTAATATAAGTGGAATCATGCAATATCTGTCCCTTCATGTCTGACTTATTTCATTCAGTGTGATGTCTTCAAGGTTCATCCATGTCTTCACATGTGTCAGAACTTCAGTCCTTTCTATAGCTGAACAGTATCCCATTGTATGGATACACCACATTTTCTTTATCCATTCATCAGTGATGGACACTTGGGTTGCTTCCGCTTTTTGACTGTTGTGAATAATGCTGCTATGACACATCGGTGTACAGATATCTGACTGAACCCCTGCTTTCCATTCTTTGGGCTATGTATCTACAAGTGGGATTGCTGGGTCATATGGTAGCTCTCTTTTTAACTTTTTTGGGGAACTGCTAAACTGTTTCCACAGCATCTGCACCATTTCACATTCCCACCTACAATGTACTAAGGTTCCCATTTCTCTGAATCCTCTTCAACACTTACGACTTTCAGGTTTTTTAATAATAGCAATTCTAATGTGTGTGAGGTGGCATCTCATTGTTGTTTTGATTTGGATTTCTCTAATGGTTAACGATGCTTAGCATCTTGGCCATTTGTCTGTCTTCTTTGGAGAAATGTCGGTTCAAATCCTTTCCTTATTTTTGTAGTGAACCCTTTAGAATCCTTTCTCATTTTTTTCTATGCATATTTTTTCAGTATTTTCTTTATGGTTACCATTGGGCTTAAATTTACTGTCATAAACCTCTACCAATCTCACTTCCTTTGATACCAACTTAACATTAATATCATATGTACAGTCCTCTCACCTTTATGTAGTTCTTGTTACAAATTACATTTTTATACATTAAGTCCAAAGCCATTGACTTATCATTTACTTTGTATACATTTTCATTTGAGATATTATAGGAAGTTAAAAATGGGCTTATAAACAAAAAATAACATAGTACTGACATTTATATTTACCCTTTTCATTACCTTTACCAGAGATCTTTCTTTTTTCATGCAACTTTGATCTATTGTCTGCTGTCCTTTCCTTTCAACCTGAAAAACTCCCTCAGTTTTTGCTTATTTGGGAAAGCCTTAATCTCTCCCTCATGTTTAAAAGCCAGTTTTGCCAAATATAGAATTCTTGGCTGGTGATTTTTTCCTTTCAACACTTTAAGTATGTCATCCCCTCTTGCAACTTTCATAATTCTCTCTCTATAGCATTTGTTAGTTTGATTATCATGTTTCTAGGTGTCAGTCTATTTGAGCTTATCCTGTTTAGAGTTTGTTTTTGCATTACTTTTGTTTTTTGTGGGATGTTCTTTTGTTTGTTTGTTTTGTATTTTGGTTATGCATTATTTTTGTTTTTCTTAACTTTATCAAAAAATTTAAATATATATATATAAACAACATTTCAAACAAAACTAAAACAAAGGAATAAGAAAAAAACAAATAACCTAAAATAACTACATTGTTTCTGACGTGTTCCTACCCTACCCCACGAAAATAAACAGACTATAACCCAACAAAGGAATAAGAAAAACAAATAACCTAAAGTAACTACATTTCTGCGAACTTGTTACTACCATACCCCTCCCCAGAAATTAACAAATCATAGTTGTTCCTGAGCATTCCCAGAACATCAGTTTACCCACCATAACTTATTTGTTCTTATTAGATTATCGTTACCCCTTCACTATTTGCTGTCTATCGCTAGGTCCTCTACATGTTGCGTTACTTTTGAAGTGGATATTTTTATGTTTGTTTTGCTCTTTGAGAGCTAAGTACAGGGTTTGCTGAAACTCTCGTATTTCACCTTGTCCTGTGTTTGTTTGCAGGAAGATTTTGTGGACTCAGAAAAAGAATTCCCAATTGAATCCACCTTTGTCCGCATCAAAGAAACCCCTTCTGAACAGGAGAGCAAAGTCTTGCTTCTGACTGAAAATGGGGAGCATGCCTACACCGTTAACCATGAAACCAGTCACCCCCCACCCTCCAAAGTCTTTGTCTGCGACCAGCCCGAGAGTGCAATGGGAATCCAAGTGCAGCCCTGCCTCGGTGGTGCCTCCGGGCGGGCACTGTCGGGCAGCTCAAACGAACTGATGCAGCAGATCATCGACCAAGTCCTTCAGGGCGGCTCGTGTAAGACCAGCGACGTCACCGAGCCGTCTCCGGAGTCTTCCATTTTATCATCCAGGAAGGACGGCCGCAGGTCCAACTCTTTGCCAATCAAGAAAACTGTCCACTTTGACTTTGAGGCGGACGCTTTCAAGGACGCGTCCTGCAGTAAGGACTCTTTCCATGGCCAAGATTTTCACTTTGATGGGAGCCCAAGAAGGGCAAAGAAGTTGAAGCAGGATGGACACATCTTGGCAAGAGAGGCTGATGAGGAAAAGAAACCGAAACTGGAAGACCCAGAGAACACGGACACAGCCTCTGATGAGCCCCCGGATGACGTTTCGTTGGTGGACAGTAAGGTCAGTGATTCTCAACCTCCCCAGGGCTCTTCCTCCTGGAATGGGGCATTGGAGAGTACAGCCAGCCACCAAGAAGGAAGTCCTTCTTTTTCATCCCTGGAAGAAAATACCGTTATAGCCGATTCCTTGGAGATCAAGGTTAAGCTGCTGAGTATAGAAGCAATGGATGAAGAAGGCTGTTTTGGAGGCATACCATTAAAAGCCTCTAAATTTAGCAGTGACCTAGTTGATTTTGCTTCTACCAGCCACCCTTTCAATGAGGACCCTTCACCTCAGGAAGAAAAACTTGCTGAGAATGATGTTTCTGAGGAATGTGTTGAAAAAATGGGTAAGAGGAGAGCTGAATCTGCCCACAAATGGAAGGAGTCTGCTGAGCTCCCAGTGAAGTCCGACCAATACCAACCTCACTGGGGCCCTGGACAAGAAGCCCAAGGCTCTCTGGCTCCAGAAGAGGCACCTATGGATCCCAAACCAGAGGTATGTGGAAAGGCAAAGAGCAAGTCCCCTCGCTGCCTTGGCGACGAGGACGAGGGGGAGACCGAAAGCCTCGAGGAGGATGGAGACGAACTGCCTTCCAGCCCCCCAAGATGCAGTGTCAGCCTGGAGACCCTCGGGAGCCACAGTGAGGAAGGGCTGAATTTCAAGCCCTCTCCACCTCTCTCGAGGATTTCCGTCATTCCCCACGACCTTTTCTATTATCCGCATTACGAGGTTCCCCTGGCTGCCGTTTTGGAAGCTTACGCGGAAGGCGCAGAGGATCTGAAAAACGAAGAGATGGATGCCGAGGAGCCTGAGTGTTACTTGCACGACCTGGACTCCGGGGAGGAGGAGGCCGATGGCTTGCGGAGCAGCTGCAGCTTTTCAGTGATGGACGAGGGCCTTCCCGGGGCCAGCATCCAGGTGCCGTGTGTCCAGAGGGATGCGGTGGGCACCAACCCAGCCTGGGAACCGGCCCCCCAACCCAGCCACCAGGACCACCAGCAAGGGGAGGCCAGAGAGAGTGGCCAGGTCCCTGCGGAGAGCAATCAGGTATTAGATTTGCCCAGAGGGATTGGGGATTTCTTCTGCATCCTGCACCCACCAGCACTGGGTCGCGAGATGCACTTCTCTGAAGCTCAGGTTCTCCCTCCATAAAATAGGGACAAGGTTCCTTCCATCCCGACTCCCGGCCTCCTGGGGCGCAACATTTAAGAAGGCACTAACCCTCAGGCTCATGCAGGTGCAGGGTCTGCACTTGGGAGTGTACGCTTCCTTAAATGTGGCACCCTGGGGGCCTGGCTTGCCTCACCCTGGCCCCAGCCCTCCTCATAGGTCTGCTTTGAGGATCAAATGAGGTCATGGTTGAGGGTCCAGTATAGCAATAGCAGTAATAATTTTACAAATAATAACCATAGCTAGTGAACCGTAGCCCCCTTCTCCTGTAGCGTCCTGGGAAAAAGAGAGAAAGCGAGGCCTGATCTTTGGCACCAACACTGATTTTCAGGCCTTTTATGGTTTGCCACTATTATTGGGTTGCTCTGGTTTGAAACGAGTTGAGTCATCAGGGTGAGGGGGTCTCGGGTTTCCGAGCTGGAACAGCTGGGTGCACATCTGGCTACCACTTGGCGGACCCGTTGCATCGCTCAGCAGCTCGGGTGGGTGGGTCACTGGAGGGAGCGGTCGATACTGCAACGAGATGGCAGGGAGTAGGGGGAGAAGCCTCCTGCAGCTGCAGCCGGGGCACGGAGCCCAAACTGGACAGGGGCCCCGCGGTGAGAACTCCTGAGAGCCTGGGAGGAGAGAGGCCTGGGCCCGGCCAGCCACGTGGGACAGAAGGTGAAAGGTCAAGCCCTGCTCTTCCGTGTGCAGTGCTGGAGAGTGAGTCCCCAGGCACTGGGCCGTAAGAGAATGTGGCGTCAGACACAGGGACTGGGCCCAGCAATGGGATTCAGGGATTCATTGGATTGGAACCCCCACCCCCACCACCAACCCCGCACCAGCAAGGCTGCGTGTGTGGGAGGCTGCTGGAGCTGGGGAGGGCGTTCTGGGTGGAGGACGCAGCCCGAGCACAGGTGCCAAGGGGGAAGGAGTGGGGTACACTCTGAGGGTGTCAGCCACCCCTGAGCATTTTGGTCCTACATTGTCTCACCATCCCTCCCAGAGCGGGGTGTCCCTAAAACTCCCCTACCCCGGTCTCCAGGATGAAATTAAAATTCTTTAACATGTCCTTCAAGCCTCTCCCCACAACCCCAGGTCGCTGCCCACCCTGCTCCGTCCGCTCTAGCCCAGCAGCCTCCCGCCACGTGGAGCACCCCCCCCCAGCCATCGCTGGGCAAACGGTTAGTGACCCTCCAAAGCCCAATCCAAAGGGCACCTCCTCCCAGGAGCCTTCCCGCACAACAGTTGCTCTCTCTTCTACCGATAACCTTTTCTATAGTGCTCTACTTTAGTGCTTATCCTGGTGTGTGTGGGTTTTGCTTTTCTCCCTCAGGAGAGAATGCGCATTTGTGTGTTAAACCTTGGACCCCCAGAGCCCAGCACTGTGCCCAACGGGGCTGACAGTGCAGGAAAGGTTTATCGCATTGTCACGGCCCATGAGGGCTTTTGCAGCTGCAGGGCTAAAGGAAGCACTGGACATGTTCTGAGACATGAGCTTTTATTTTGGGGGCTTACCTACAGGGTGGGGAGTCAGCTGCCCTGAACGGTGGCGGGTTCAGAGCTTGGTGTGTAAGGCACTCCGGAAAAGCTGGGGGGGCCACGGAGTGGTTATAAGGGTTAGGACAAAGACATTCAAATATTCAAATGGCTATGAGAGGGGCGGGGGGGGGGGGGGTCTTCTGACATAGGGAGGGATCGATTGTAGTCAACAGGGAAGAAGGGGAGGATTATAGATTATCCTGTAGATAACAGTACCTCAGGGAGTCTCAGGGAGGAGGTAGTTTCAGGAAGGAGGCAAGCTCTAGACGACATTTAGCTCTGGAGGCCTGATTTTACAAGGAGAGCGGGTCAAGCAAGCTGCCGTGTGCAGTCTTCAAGGCCCTTGGGGAAGGCCCTGGGCCCAGGCTCCCATACACATGGCTGTTTGGAGGAGTGTAAGGCAGAGGTAATATAGATTAAGTAACAATATAAACATCATGCAGCTCCCAACAGTAGAGTCAGGTGCCCCGCCAGGTATGTCCAGAGGAATGAGAAAGCTTTGCATTCTGGAAGAACTACTGTTAAAAAGCAAATTTGAGCAGCCTTGAAAGACATGTAGGATTTAGAAAGGCCAGAAGAGGCAACTCGTTTGTATTGGGTTTGCCAGCTCCTTGCACCTGGAGCGCTGGGAAGAGCAGAATTCCCAGGCGGTGCCCACCTATGCCCACCTAGTGGGCAAGCCTGCCAGGGCTGCTTGCCTGGGGGGCCGGGCAGCACCGTGCTGTGTGTTCACCACCTTTGGGATGGATGGAGAAGGGGGCTGGTGGCTCTGCAAGTGCCAGGACCACACCTGCCATCTTCCCTGGCTGCCCCCAGGTGGGGGAACCTGGGCCCCTCTCCCTTGGCCGCCTGCTCGGGTCTGGAGCCAGCCCTGCCTCGGCAGCAGGAGGCCCTTCCTCCTGGCAAGATCCCGCAGGGCTAGGAATGTCCTTGGGGGAGACGGGACACCCTGGATTGTGATGGGCCAAAAGCTCATTTAGGACTAAAGAAATGGGACTCCATTGCATCTCTGCCTCGCCTGTTACTTTAAAAGGACTAATCAGCGGCTCAAATCCTCTCTCCTGTTCTACTGAGTTTGGCCTGTGGAAATGCAAATATGGCCTTTCATTCTTTCTTTTCTGCTTTCCTTCCCTTCAATGCCAAGCACTGATTGTGCCTGAGCCACCAACCTAGCGCTGACTGGGGCATGGCCAGCAGGTCCAGACTTGAGTCCCCTGCCCCACTGCCTTGGTGGGGCCCCGGCAGCTCCTGCACCGGAGCCTCGCCTTCCCCATGCTGAGTGTGCAGGTGACACCAACTCTGCATCTCTTGACGGTGACCTGCGTCCTCCAGCTCTCACCTGTCTAAGGAGTGTTTGCCCACTTGGCCCACCCACCTTGCTTCCAGCTCCCAAGTTGCGCTCCAGCCTCCATCCCTGAGAGCGGAGGGCGGGGGTCGGGTCAGCCCCCCAGGACAGTTGAGGTCTGTGAGTTTTGCCTCCCAAGAGACAAGAGGACAGGGATGGCGCATTTCCCTGGCACCTGGCCCTCCTTTCAAAAAAAGTTATCTTTTCCCAGCCCAAAGTTTTTCTTCTTCTAGTCTGAAAAAAAAAAAAAAAAATCTTTTCATCATTTCACTTTTCAGGAAAGGTAGCGTTTGCCTATCGATGATGAGGGTGGGCTGTCTTTTTAAATTCCCAATAAATAAATTGTGCAGGGAGCTTTGTTCTCCTGGGGTGCCATCGGCCTGGCCACTCTAATCCTCTTATTTAGACACCTGTTGAGCAGGTATTTCCAGTCCCTGAAGAAATTCTTAATAGTTCCCATGCTTCTGGATTTCGGGCAGGAGCATGGCGGCTGGGGTTCAGATGTAGTGTTCACAGACTCTTCCTTACCAAGTGAAAGCTAGGGATGTCACACTACAATCCACCATCAGCCAACGGCACCCCGAGATGTCATCCCCCAGGCTACACATTTGCCTGACTGTGTACCTGTCCAAACCCACAGGCCACCTTGCACCTCTCAGTCCCTCTGCCTTCCAGGATTTCTTCCTCAGTTTAAGCGGATGATGGTTACATGCCCGCCATAAGAGACAATCCTTTTTAGGAAACATGGGGGTATCATGGGAAGAGGCTGGTAATTAATATGCTCAATTGACAGAGGAGGAAACTGAGATTCAGAGAGACAAAGTCAGTTGCTCAGGGTCACACGGCTAGCTCAGCCAGGGTTTAAAACCAGATCTCACTGACCGTAACCCCCATGCTCTTTTCCCCCTGTCGACTGGAGGCATTCAGAGGGGCTTCTCTCCCACGGTGGGCTGCACTGGGCGTCATCTGCGGGAGAGGCAGGACCGGGAGGGACTTCCTGGCCGGCCTGAAGTCCAGGTGGCCTGGAGTGGCCCGGTGCAGGCACCTGCTTCACCTCTCAGCTTGGATACTGACTTGTATGTGGTTGTTTTGTCTTTTAAGTCCCAGGAATCCCCAGACGGGGAAAATGGAGCAAACCCCGTAAAAGAAAAGGTAATGAAAGAATCAACCAGCAGTAAAAAAAAGGAAAAAAGGAAACATGTGGACCACATAGAAAGCTCAATATTTATAGCACCTGGAACGGTTCGATCCTCCGATGACCTAGAAGATGACCTCAGCGATCACAGAATCCCTTCCAGGTATTTTATCAGTGTCTTTTCTCGTCCTAGAGGCTGAGTTAGAGAGTGACTGGGAACTCGTCCCATCTTCAATTGCTGATTTGATGGGGGGTGCCGGGGCGGGACTGGAGAGCACGGGCCATCCGGAGGCCTGTAGGTTCCCCCGTCTTTACACCTGGTTCCCCCACCCCGACCCCAGCCATTACCTGGTACCTGACCTGCTCTTAAAGAGCAGTGGGAAGGCGTGAGGCTGCCTTCTCCCCTCACCCCACATACCCCTGGGTGGAAATGAGCAGTCAACAGCGAAGTGGCTGTGGAAGGGAACAGACTTGGCGGCTCTGCCAGTTGGCGCCTGGTCACCCAGATGACTCTGGATTGGAGTGGACAGCCGTTCACAAGCATCGTAGTGCCCTGTGGATGTCAGGCATTTATATAGGGCCTCCCCTGGCAAGTGTGCAAGGGAGTAACCGTGGTTGATTTATTAGGGGGAGGGAGGAGCATGGAGGAGATGGAGCTTTATCCAGTCTCCGGGAAGCTTCCAGTGCACAGCTGCTCTGTTACTTTGAGGCTGTGAATGAGTGGGATTGGTTCCAGGGATAGTATTTAACTGCAGTCAGAGGACTGCATCTCCCCGTCATCACTCGTTGTCCCCATTGTCCTCATCATCACCATCCACCATGTCACATGCATTCTCTCACTCGTCCTATGGCCACCCCCGAGGCTGGGTGGTGAAAGGATGCCTCACTGTTGCAGAAAAGGATGCTCCCAGGGCACGCAGCTTTCCCAAGTCCTCCCAGCTCAGAGGGCAGCGCTGGGCTCTCAAATTCAGACCAGACTGTCCCCTGGTCCCTATTCTTCTGAGGGAGTAGTCTGAGTGACACTGGCTGCTAAGGGAAATTTTTGTGGTATGCATCTGAGGGTGGGCAAGGGGCAGTCCAGACAGAGAGAGCCTGAGAAGGAGCTGGTGGGATGCCCAGCTTTCACCTCCCCTCAGCTTTGTTTCCCAGTTGGGGACTGCAGGACTAGCGCTCTCGGCTACTTCCCCACAACCCAGTGAGGGGCCATCGGTCATCTTCCAGACCCCTTGGCTTTTCTCCCAGAATAGGGCAGATGCTCTGCGATAGAGTCTGCTAGGCCTGGTTGCTGCAGAAGAGGGAGATGGGTCAGCCCCAGAGGCTCACAGGCAAGAGGGGACAAGCCCTGCCCATCTCTCCTTCTGAGACTGTGTGGAGCCATAGGAGTGCTGGGGAAAGAGTAGGATTCCACAACTGGGACCTCCGAGGCAGGAGGAGTGGAGGGAAACGGGAAGTAGAATCGAGAGGGACATTGGGGAAATGAGTATCTTGGATGCGTGCTGCATCAAGGAGTACAAGTAAAGCCCACCCAGTGAAGAGGGGACAAAAGGAGGTAAACACTGAGAAGCACACCGTTACTCCTGTGCTCGTGAGAAGGGAGCCTGGTTGCCCTTTCCGTGCAAGGGTCTTACTCTGGGCTCTTTGCTAGAGCCGGCTGCAGTTCTCTTTCCAGCTCCTTCATCCCATCTTACCCCACACCCAGTTGTGGCAAAGCTGTGATTATTACGAAATGCGGGAGCCAAGGTAGAAGCACCTCAGCAAGTGCCAGCAGGAATTGTTGAGACGTGCCAGGCTCCTTCACACCCCGATTTTATATACAAGGAAATAGCTTCAGAGAGGTCAGTAGCCAGCCCAAGGTTATTGGGTGCTTTCCTGGCCATACCAGCATCAGGTCACCCCCTGGGGCTCCCCATTGGTCCAGGCAGAAAGGTTCGTTGTTCCAGAGCCTCCAGGACCCTGTGTGGTCTCTGTCTCCCCAGCCTCATCCCTGGACTCCCCTCAGCCTTCCTCTCCCCATTCCCTGTCCAGGCACCCTGGCCCTAGTTGAGGTCCTTGACCACCCACCCCAGGCTCCTCTGCATCTGAGGACCCTCCCTCTGTCTGGAACACTGCCCCCTGCCTGGCTCCTGGCTCCACTCCTCAGCCTTTGGGTCTCAGCTCCAATACCACTTCTTCCAAACAGCCTGCTCGGATTCCTCCAGGCTGTGTTCAATATCTCTTTATATGTTCTCATAGCTCCTACTTTTCAAAATCGTTATCAGTCAAAACTGTAATTTCCATATTTGCGTAAGGATGCCTTTGCCATCCCTGAGGGTGAGCTGGCCCTGAAGGCAGCAGCTGTGGGCATGGGATGTGCTGCCATAGCCCCAGCATTCAGCAGGGCATGGGCCTGCAGTAGGCGTTCAGTAGAAATCCTTTCAGTGAGTGAGTCATTGAAGGACTGTGCTCCCTCTGCCTGCTGTCAGCTCCTCGGGGACGGTAGCTGGGTCTGTCACAGCCGGCCCTGGACCTGGCACACAGGAGGCTCTTGGTAAATGTTGGTTGAAGAAATGAAGTCCAGGATTCAGACCCACTATGAGTCTCGTGTCGATTACACTATGCACACAAATCACCTAAAAGAAGGGACGCCACATGTAAAGGGGAAGGGGGAAGTGAGAGTCCCTGCCTATCGGGGGGACTCTTTCAAACACTGTCTTCATTTTATCAGAAATCCTTTACAAATCCACATGGGGAAGAGATCGCCCCTGCATCTCCAGGCACTCTGGCCTGTTGAGTCGGCTCTCTTCAGGGATGTCACTGGATTCCAGAAACTAGGGTCTTTTTGTCTTTGAAAGGTGCATTTTGCTTCATTTCTGTGCTATGAAAGCAGTGAGGGAAAATGAGCACCGACTGTGGAGTGAGGACAGAGACTGACGTTTCCCTGGGCCTAGAACATTCCTAGCATGTAGAAGGTGCTCGGTAACAATCCGCTGGAAGCGTACCCGGGGCAAAGGAAGACCTTGGTGGAGTTTTCCAGAGCAGCAGGACTGCCGAGGCTGCCAGTGAGGAATCCCCTGGAAGTAAACTCTTGGGTCCAGTGCCGTTTTTCAGCATACAAGGATGTCACTTGCTGGGCTTCCCTTACAGACCCCCGTGGCAACCAAGCTGCCTCTCCCATGCCAAGGCACATCAGCACCAGGACCTGGTTCTCCCAATGAGGGCAGAGCAGGGCCAAAGGCTGTTGCCAATAGTATGTTGTTATCCCCGCCATCACCACCCCCTCCATGGAGTGCGGGTGGAGAGGAGCGTGTCACCCATTCTTCAGATAAGGAAAACTGATCAGATACGTAAGTATTTGGCCATCATTGCCAGGAGCCAGGACGGAGCACAGACCCCTGGCTGGGTGTCTTTGGCTTTAACCCTGAGCAAGCCTGCTCTGTTAGGATAGGGGCACATGCCACATCAGTCTCACAGATATGATCAGAAAATTAGCCTCTTCATGTATGAAAAGGCAAGAGGTGAATACAGAGAGCTCAACAAGCAGAAAGCAGCAAGTTCACAGAAAGGAGCCCCCGAAAGGGAGTCTGGGTTCCCTGGCTCAGTGCAGGACTGATTTTTGCTTGCAGAGGACAGCCAGCAGGGCCCGAGCCCTCAGGATGCTTGGAAGAAGAGGTCCCCTTTCCTGCCCCAGACGCTATGATTTTGAAGAATAGGTGGTCGGCTCTCTATTTAAAATCCTGACTTCCCTCCTGTTTTTCTTGTAGATGAGGGCTTAATGCGTCTCTCTAGCATCCATTCTCCCATTTGTAAACACACTTCCGCCAGCAGACAGAGTGGATCAAATCTCTCATTGACTTGCCTGATTCTGAAACCAGAACCTGCCTAAATCCACATTGGGGGATCTCGGAGTGGGGGTGACCATAAAACCGAGCCACAGGGAGCTCTTGGTGGCCCCAATTCAAAACGGTGTGTTTGTTTTTCAGGACTAGTCACAGCGACTCCAGCATTTATATTCGACGACATACTAATAGGTCTTTGGAATCGGTTAGTACGTGAATTTCTTCTCCTTCCTATGGCACCCCGCTAATCAATTCATTTCCATCCTTCCTCCTCCCCAGCCCAGAGCCTTGAAATTAGTGACGTTCACCTACACTTTTGGATAGAAGACAAGCAAATTGCAACCTTGTCACTAAGCACAAATCCAATCAGATATCCAGTTTGGGCACTGAGGGACGTAAATAAAGTGATGATTTCAATGCCAGAAAGCCTTGTTATAAAAACGCACCCAAGCTTCCCCCCACCTAGAAAGATCATATTTAGTGATAGGGATGCAGGGAAGTGGGGGGCTGTTTCACATTCAGAAGTGTCCAGCTCTGGTCACGTTGGGACCCTGTCAGTCCATGGTCCACGGCAGGTCCTGATTCTTGGTTGGAGGTGGTGGGGTCTTTTGAGTTCACCAGTGGGGTGGGCGGGGCAGGCTGTAGACTAATGTAATTGCTTAGCAGTTTGATTTTGAAACTAGATATTTGTAATATTGAGAGAAGCGTGGCATGCTCGGCTTTGTGTGTTTAAAATCATTTTATTTTCTGTTTCAGAGATTTCATCTTTACTAATTGGGTTGCGGGGGTTTTGTTTATAAATTTCACTGTAGGATCATTTTAGCTATGTTCAGTTGAGGAATGCTGCAGATGTGGATGAGAGAAGAAACAGAATGTTAACCAGGTTGGTGACTTTGTTCAGCTTTAAGTTTTGTGGCTTAATTTTTTTTTTTTTTTTTTTTTTTTTTTATCATGCAGTCTGTCTTATGGGGGTGGTTATTTTCAAACCACCCCCATAGCTGGGGATCATGCAAGAAAGGGCTTGTTCTGGAGAAAAGGAATGTAACTTCAGTGTTAGTGGGAGGGAAAAGTGGCTATGAACTGACGTTGTCATGTGGAGGACAGCTCAGAAAATAACTGTTTTAAAGCAGGTTTGGGTTACAAGCCTTTCGCTGCATTTAAATCAAGCAGTGGCATAAGATAGTTCTGGAAGGGAGCGCCAGGCCTGAGGTCTGTAGCGATCGTGTGTGCTGTGTGTGTTCTGCCGTGTCAGAGCCCTGACGACTGTTTCGTTTGTGTCGCCACTGCAGGTACAATACTCAGAAGCTCACTGAGCTGATTTTACAGTTTTATGGCATCAGAGCAGACATGAAGAGGGAATGCAAACATGCCAGGATGTCTATGAAAGTATTTCCTACTGTTGAAGAACTAGATGGCATAGTCAAATTATTAAATTGCTATAAAACTATTTGGAATAGAGGAAACCAGAAAAACCCTCCCAATTCCAACGAATGATTCTGAGATGGCCCTAGCCCTGTTAGTCATTAAGTCACTTAATTAAAAAAAAAAATATATTGGCCAAGGATTTGAGTTGCCTCGGAAGGACTAAATTATTGAATAATAATTTCTGCCTCTGTCTGAATATTGCCCTATACCCAGGAGAGTGGTCCTTAGAACACCACCCTGATGATGCCCCCGAAAGAGATGCCTCCCCTACCATAAAATGGAAATTTAATTCAAGTTTTTAACCAGCCTTGACATCTTCATGGGAAAATAATACTTGGAGCTTTTATGTGGTGGGGACTTAGCAAATGGAACTGTGGGGTCGAGATAGTGTTGGATTTCCATGCTTTCTACATTTATTACCTTTGTAATAAAAAAACCAGTATCCTTTCTGTTTTTTCTAATATTTTCTGGAAAGCACTTTTAAGAAAGAGAAGTGCAGTTGTTTGCTTTCTGCGTGTGAGTCACTCCTATTGGAGGTGGCGGCAGAGGTTTAACTCTGTGTTAGGAGGCAGTTCAGTGATGGATGGTTTCAGCTTCTCAATCTCCACTCCCAAAAGTGCCCCAAAGAAGCCTGTTCTCTAAGCTTCTATGCATGCAGCTTCAGGCTGAGGCTCTTGACCCCCTTCCACTCTGAGTATAACCCTAACCCTTCCCTCCGTGGAAATTCTGGAGCTGGGGTTGGTCGCTGCCATGCAGCACCCTTCTGGGCTTCCTTATTATCTACCAGACTCCCACCCTCCCCCCCCAAAAAAGTCATTTTAACACTACTTTGTGTAAAATAAAAGAAGAAAGATAAACCTGACCCAAAACAGATCAAGTCTGTTTTTTTTAAAGGTTATATTCCAAAGCCAAAAGCAGACCTTGGGGAAGGGAGCTTGTCTTTGTTAATTTGTTTCCAATGGCTTGGTTTAAAATTATCAATTTTGGGGAACTATCCGCTCTTTTAAAGGTTACTTATGAAGTTCCCCCCCATTCCTAAGGAATAACCGAGAGCTGACAGTCTCTAATTCTGCATTATGGTGAACTCTTTGAGGGCAGTGGCGGCGTCACGGAAGGTGTCCCGGATGGGAATTTAGACCTGGTTCAGCTGCAGCTCTGTGGCAAAGTCATCGTGTGACCTTGGGCAGGTGACGCCGTGCCCACGAGTCTCCATATGCCCGACTGTGGCCTGGGGATGACAGCTTCTCCTCTCATTATTGGGGAGATGAGGCATTATGGGAGTGTGTGAACGTGTGAAAGCTCTGCCTTGGGTCTGTGTACTCAGTGCCAGGGGCTTCCTGGAACGTCCTCCGGGACACCCTCTGCTCTCCAGATGGGCAGTGAGGTTGGCAAGGGGGGCCGTGGGCTGTGCTGGGTGGAGCCCCTGCCCTGGGGACCCACTTGTAACTGCCTTGTCTCTGTCTTCCCTTCTGCAGGAAGGCCAGCCACTCGGGGGAGGCCACACTACGCGAGAGCCCGCAGAGTGACTCGCTGACACAGTTTGTCCAACAGCCAGATGTGATGTATTTTATTCTCTTCCTCTGGCTCCTGGTTTACTGCCTGCTGCTCTTCCCACAGCTGGACATCAACAGGCTCTGATGTGTGTGCGTCTGCATAATAAAGAAGACAGGACCCTGACCAGGGATGGGGGTTCTCTACTTCATTTTAGTTTTGCTTTCGGATGGGGCACTTCTGCAGACAGTTTTGTTGTTGTTGTTGTTGTCATCTGCCCCCCCACCCCCCATTTTTTTTCTGTATGACCTGAGCATGCTTTGTTTTTCTCTTTGGCCACGTGCTCAAAACTCAGGTGCGTGCTGGATTTTAAGGTGAGGCTCTGTTCTCACATGCCTTGCTTTGTAAGACATTAAGCATCGTTACTAATATTGAGATATAGTCTGGGTCTTTCATCTCAGATGCAGGGTTTTAATGTCCCAGTTGGACTTGAGTTACTTACGTCTCAGATGAGAGAAAGGGTGGATGCCGCAGGCCAAGCTGCCACTGGAAAGAAAACTGCCTTCTGGTCCTCCAAAAGCGAGTGTTTTAGGGAAGGTACTCGGTGTCGTGCACCGCTTACAGCCTGGCGATTGGTAGTGTTCACTGGAGACATTGGGGCAGCACTAAGCTGCTGGCCCTGGAATGCACAGCAGGGAAACGGCAGAATCGAAGGAGGAAAATGAAAGCTTTGTCGTGAGCTATAGTGTACTCTTTCTCCCCCATAGTTGGGTTTATTTCTTTTTTGGTGGGGGTGGGGGGAGAGTATCTTTAATTCACTTGTGTTGTCTTAAAATTGAAACAGCACTGCGATTTGCAAACCTTTTCCAATGGAACCCTCCTTTCAAGTGAAATCTTAGGTGTCCAGAACAGAGGATGCGCACTAACAGCGGAGCTCTGGCTGGAAAGGGGCAGGCCCGGGGCTGCCTCCCACTCGGCCTCAGCTGCCCTCCAGGGCCCCTGGAACATCTCTGCCAGTCCCCAAGTCTCCCCAGGGCAGTGTAGAAAGCCCCGGTGAGGTGTGTAGACATGGCTGATGTGTTAGAGCTGGAAGGGATCCAGCCAGATTCCTGCCCACAGAGAGCTTTGGCACTCACCTGCCTCAATGCGGGTCTTGGCGTGCCATCCTTTGTGGTCAGTCATAATGGGTTCCTTGGAAAGGCTTTCTAGAAAGCACCCCATGAATATACCAGAGCAGGCCATTTTTGAGAGGAGAGCAAGGCATGTTGCTTGCCCTGCCACCTTTCTTCAGCCCTGGGCTCACTCAGTTTTCTTTTCTCTGCCAAGATGCAGGTCAACGGTGACTCTGCACTGCTTCCTCCTCCCCTCATCCTCTCCCTCCAGAAGCATGTGTCCAGTAACCTTTAAAGCACTGCAAATTGTTAGATCAGGAGGGGCTCCAGAGAGCATCTTGTCTAGCTAAGCCCAGAGAGGCAGAGCAGGTTGAACAAGGTCACACAGAAAACCAGGAACAGAATTGCAGTGAACACCTGGTCTACCAGATGCCCAGTTAGACCCTGCATGTCCAGAAAAGAAAAAGGAAAGGTGAAATGATGAAATTAAAATGTCCTTATTTCAACAAAACCAAAATTTTCAGGCCAACTTCCAGCCTTTGTTTTTTTCTCATATTGCTCCCATGAAGAAGTTCTATTTGCCTTTAAGCTCATCCCTTATTACTTCTAGAATGCCCCTGACGGCTGTAACAGCTTGTCAGCTGACATACCAGCATTGTTCTTGCTCTAGAAATCATGTTCCCTTCTCATCAAGCCAAGCACTGCCTCTTTCAAGCAGTGGGTTTCAAGTTTACAGAATCGCAACAAAGCCAGAAGAATTTACATAGCAGTGATATTCAAGTCGATGACAGCCAGACTGGCCTCTGACCCATTCTGATTATAGCCTGCCTCCCCTCCCCAAAAGAATCCACATCCTCCAAGCCGAAAGCTCTCAGGAGCTTGGAGTGAGTCCATCTTGAAGGCTAAGAGCCCCATGGAAACATGAGCTAATTATGAGCTCCCTAGCATCACTGAAAGCTCAGAGGTACAGATGATAAAGCTTATGTGTGTGATGTTTTATAACCCTCAACACCATGCAGTCCTCGCCTAAATTAGGTGCTTGAAGAGCCAGGGAAGAGCTGACCCAAACGTTAATCATTTCATTTTATAGACCTAGACCTTCTTTGGACAGTCTCTGCAGGCTTCATCTCTCACCCATTACAACTTGTTATGTTGTTTAAAACCATCTACTGGAAAGATGCCTAAAGTCATTTGGTTCAGGTTGGCAGTAAACTGATTTTTTTTTAAGGAAAAAAAATCTCATTTGAGTCTAGGACTATATTGAAGACACTGTATTGGTGGAAATAGGAGCATTCGGGACAAACCACCCCATTGTAGAGTTTACTTTTAATTGTTTTCCAAGTAATACGTGCTCATAGTTTTAAAAGAAAAAAATTATATGTGACTAGCAATATCCTTAGTTTCACTCTCCAGGAGCAACCACTATCAACTCTTTTTGTTGGTTCTCCTGGTATACACCTGCTCATTTCTCAATAACATCCTTATACTTCTATTTTGTTTTTCACTTAATTTTGAAGTACTCTAAATTACTTTTTATTTTGCTGTCCTTGCTATTGAGGTAAATGAAGATTTCACTCTTGCAGACATCCCACTGGGTTTTTCCAGTAGAGTGAGATCACTGTATTTGGTACCTCTCCATTTAGTGTGGACGTTACCACGACCATGTAAGGACTGTGTACTCCTGAACCAAGTACTGGACGTCCTTGTCAGTTTTTTCCCCTTGATACGATATTCTTGTGTGTGTCATGTTCTTTAGTAACTTCCTGACAAAGGGAACTTGGGAAGTAAATATTGTAAATATTCTTAGATTTTGCATAATTTTAAATGTCTTCCTTCTGCCCTTACCAAGTGGCTGGGTGTAAAATTGCAGCTGGAAAATAATTCAACTCAACACACCCTCTGCCCCCTACCCCTTCCCCAGGATTTTGAAGGCACTGCTTCCTATCTTGTCACTTCCAGACTGACTGCTAAGATTTCTGATGTCATTCTGAATCCTAAGTCTTTCTATGTGAACTGTGTGTGCATGTGTTTCCCCTTCCTGGCTGTGTTTAGGGTCTATTTATTCTTAGTGTTCTGAATCGGCATGATGGTGGTGTACCCTGGATATTGTACCTCATGCTGGGACCTCATGGGAAATTCCTCGTATTTTCTTGTGATTGTTGACATTCTTTCATTCTTTCTGGACTGCTTGTCATTCCAATGTTGGACCTTCCAGACTGATCCTCTAATATAGTTGATGTTTTTAGTTTCTTTTTCTTTTGGTCTTTTGATCTGCTTTCAAGGAGAATTTCTTAGCTTTATCTTCCCAACAGACATGATTTTTTTTTTTAAGTCTTTAATTTCCAAATCACTTTATTATGGTTCTCTTGCTCCTGTTTTATAGCATCCTGTTCTTGTTTCATTGATGCAGAGCTTATCTCTCTGAATGCTATGAAAGTGTTTAAAAAAGCTAATTGGGTGCTCTATGTGTTACTGGGTGGGCTTTTCTAGAGGGCACCTGCTCTCTTCATTCGAAGACCCACCTGTCATTATTTGCAGGTCTTTTGTTTGGGGCTCATTCAGCTTCTTTAGAGATAGTTCCACTAATCTGACTGCAGATCAGGGCTGCTACTAGCCTATGCAGTGTCTTTGTGCAACTTAGAAAAAGGCATCCCCTCTGGGTGGATAGCTAAGCAAAGGGCACCTGGCTCGACCGGTAGAGGACACCTTTTGCCCCTTCCTCCAGACAAGGGTGATCTTGAGGTAGGGCAAGGCTTGAGGAGTCGAGTGAGAGTAGAGTTCCACTCCCAATTGTCCCCTCAGCCATGTGTCTTTGTGCAGTGCACAAACTGCACGCCCATACCCAGAGACCCTGTGCGCTGAGAGCCCAAGTTCTGGCCATTGAGCAGGCAGCCTCATCACTGGTCAGTATTGAGAACCTCACTCAATTGCTCCCGCTCTTGCAGGCCTGGTGGCTCTGGGCTGCAGCCTCTCTCATCCCTCCACGGAGTAGGAACAGGATGGTCATCTGGCTGCACAGGGAGAGGGATGGGGCCTGGGCATCAACCAATGTGCTTTTCTCCATCTCCACCTCTCGCCCCCACCTTTACCATTCCAACCCCCAAGCCTTTCCTGGATGCCACACCCATCTCTGCTGACTGCTCGGTGGCCTCCCTGCTGCAGGCATGTGGTACTAAGATTCCACCCTGCTTTCTCCAGCAGCTGTGCATCTGCCATAACTGGCTTGGCATCTCTTGCCCACCACTGTCTCCTCTCCATTCCTTTGTCTTCTTGGTTTTATAGATTTCATTCCTTTGCTCTTGGGTTTTCCTAGGGGAAGAAATGAGCACATGTGTTCAGCATACCACCTTTGACCACAAGTCCCGTTTGGGTAGCGTCACCGGTTTGTTGGGCACCCCCCGCTATGGTTTATAACCCTGCCCTGAGTCCATCCTGTTACGCCATGGTCTGCTGAGCTCCTATGTCTAATGCTGTGCCAAGTGCAAGCGTGTGAGCTCCGCCTGAGTGCCACAGTTAAAATAGTCATCCTTCTTCCCTCCCCCCACTTCACCCCCTCTTCCCACTAAACTGCCTTAGTTCTCTGTCTCCCACAAGCTCCAAGCTGGGTGGTCTTATGGCTCCTGGGCTTTCTTTACCACCCTCACTTCATTTAGGAAACAAGTAGTCCACACTAGTGTTTCCCGGGGAACAAACAGGCTGGGTCCTGTGTTACGGACTGTTTGGAGCTTGGGAAGCATTTCTTCTTAGAACCTTGGGCCGTGCCGTAGTTGGCTGCAGGACCACTGCAGGGTCCCTGGGGACTGCCTTGGCAAAGCCGACTCTGTGGGGAGTTGGGCCCCCAGCCAGGACTCAGGGCCAGGAGGACACCTCACCCTTGCTGCCTGGTGGACAGCCACCCAGGACACGTGCCTCCCCCTTTCTGGGGTTCACCATGGTTCTCCCCAACCTCTTCCCAATGCAGTGCTCAACTGTTCTTTGGAAGAGTAGGATATTTGGAAGGCAGAAGCATTTGAGGGCTGCCTGTGTAGTCGGTCCCCGTAAGTCATGGACTGTTTGACTCCTTAGTGGTCACCTAGGCTCCAGCACCCTCATTTAAGAGATGAGAAAACAGTGGAGGGTCAGTGGAGGAGATGACTTGTCATGCTGCTGGAGCGTGACCTCAGGGTGGACAGCTTGATTCCCAATTAAGTAATTACATTTTCTGCAAAACCCCAGCCTCCAGGTACTGGAGCTAACCTCCATCCACTCTTCCTGCTAAGAACTAAGAACATCATGGAGCTAATCTTTCAAAGATCGAGGTAAACGGGTGGAGAATGTCAGAATTAATTATGGCTTCTTTGGCAAGGGACCATCTCTTTCCGGGGTGATGTCATTGGAGCACAGTTGTGTGACATGACTTTCACATGAGCTCTTAAATCTCCGGAAGGGCTCCAGAAGGCTCACTGCAGACTGAGGTGCGGCCTCTCTCTCCTCTCTGCCTGGAGGCACCATCCTCAGGGATCTCGGCAGGAATACCCGACTGTACTTCTCAATTGAGCGTTGGGTCCCGAAGTCCCTGAAGCAGGCTGTGTTGGAGCTTCAAGCCAACAGCGTTTCTCAGAACCTTCTCAAAGACACTCTTGCCAGGAAACAAAGGCACATAAAGATCTTCGAGGCCCAGATATGTTATTTCTCTTTCCAGAACATTGCATCATCTCTGCTGACAGGGTGTTTAGGGAAGATTTACCATCTTGGGCCCACAGCTGCTGTGTTGAGCGTCCCCACTGAGTAGCAGGTTTTTTCTCTGGTCCATCAAGCCGGTGAGGGGTCTGCTCCGTGACAAGGTCCAGGCCCCGGGCTGTGTGGTCGAAGGCTGAGAGCTGGCATGGGCGATACCATGTTTATTTCCTGAAAATTGCAGCAGACTTTCCCTTAGCAGTTAGCCAGTGGGAGGGAGCCAGAAATGAGATCTAGAGAACCTCTTAGCAGGATGTTGAGCTCAAAAGATCTTTTTGACTCTGCCTCTCATCTGACATTTCCTTGAGGAATCATCAGCAGCTCCCACATGCGCCTGATGCACGAGAAAAGTGGGTTTCATGTGACTTGAGTGAGAAATCTTCCGTTTCCATCACGTGCAGATGCTGTTGTCTTCAGTCTCCATGTGAACCATCGGTCCTCCTCGGTCTGATTTTTAAGACCCCCTTCCCTCCACACACGTACAGTGACCTGCAGGCTTTGTCATTTCTCCACCATCCTAAGCAGGACTGGACTTGAGTGAGCTTGCTTGGGTGACAGCAAGTCTCGGGGATCCAGCTCTCTAAGAGCCAACAGAGGTTATTCGAGTTCCTTAGCTCCTCTGACTGTTCTGGAATTGCCAGTCTCTGCAGTGCTGGGAAGGCTGATTTATTTGTGTTTATAACTTTTTCTGAGAACTTTGATGAAAAACACATCAGCCAAGCAGTCATTCCCAGCCCAGGGCTGCAGCAACACACATGCCAGAAAACATTCTAGTTTATGGGAAAAAGAAAATGAGTATTTTGTGTTGAATTTGAGCAAACTGTTTTTAAATGTACACTAAACTCCAACAGTCCATGGCCCTCATCTCACTGCTAATTTTTTTTTTTTTTTTTTTAATTCCTTGACACTCAGATGTCAAGTCTGGCTTTCATCTAGCAGGGGTCTCTTTAGCCAACTCCCCCCACCCCCTGTTTTTTAAATCACTCCCTGCCTCCTCCCCAGGGGTATCCTGTGGGAGAGGGAAAGAGTTGGGGTTTGGGAGTCAGCCAGACCTAGGTTCAAGTCCCAGCTCTGGCACCAGATAGGTGGCCAATCTTGGACAAATTAACCTCTCTGAGCTTCTGTGCGGAGTAGATACTCAATGCATATTTGTTGAATAAATAGTATCTTCATTGCAGGATTATTAGGAAGTTGTAAAGTGCTTGGTAGCTCCTTGTTCTGTGTTTCCTTCCTCTCCAAGCCTTTAAATATGCCTCTTTTCCTAACATTCAATCTCCCATACCTTCTTCCAACCTCTCTATAAACCACCTTCTCCTTGCCAGCTGCTCTGTCTCAAATCTTAACTCAAACCTTTTGAAGAAGGAAATTTAAGCCATTGTATATCCATTAACTCATTTAAGATGGGAGGTGGTTATTTTAGAGAAGGAAACCAAAGTGCAGAAAGCCAAACTAACAGTCAAAGATCTAGTAAGTGGCAGAACCAGGAATATAGAACTCTTATTTTCAAACTCTGTTTTACATCCTAGACCCTACTGCTTGGAAAATAAAGTTATGCCCTAATGCGATTCTGGTTCTATGTGACCTTGGCCTGTTTGGCAAGTTGTAAATGGAAATTCTCAAAGTTGGGAAGGTGCCAAACTTTACCAGTCGTGTTCCATTTCCCCACCTCACACCTGTCTCCTCCCTTCCCAAGTTCCTCCACACTGCCCAACCCCGTATCAAAACAGCTTAAATCTCCTTGATACGAACATAAAAGTGACTGTGGGAAGAGGAAATTTACTATAACAGGTTAAAAAAAAAAAAAAAAAAAGACCATGGAAGCCCCAAATTCATGTTTTAGCCTATGGTTGCAAAATTGCAATTGAAATTGATGGCTTTTCTAAAGGGCCATTGTTGGTGAAATCTCAGTGTTCAACAAGAGAGTTCTTTGGTAACGCCAATTAAATATACGTCCATCCCCAGCTCTCCACCTCTCCACTTCCAACACATGCTTTTCAGAGTAGGAAAATTATAGAGTTTCTCCTTCAAAAAGCAAAGTGGAGAAGACTTGAGTAGAACACAATTAAATTGGGAGTGAGAAGCATGGATCAATTGGATGAGACTGGTTTGTCTGTGAGGCAGAGCTCATTGTTTTTCCTTTAAGTTTAAGAGTCATCATTGTATTTTTGCAAAAACAGATAGAAAAACATCTTTTTGTATTTATTACATTTGCAGCAGTTACCACTTCTTTAGCCTCACCCAAAGTCAGTAGGTGTATACTCCCTACCAGATGTTCCTGTGGGAAAAGAACAGAAAATGCCTATGCTCCTAAACGTCATGCAAGGATTGAAACACATTTTTAAAGGAAACTCTGAGAGCATCTCCAATTTAGGGTAGAAATCATTCCAAAGAAGAACAGCACTGGCCGGGCACCAGGAGCCCACATTCCAGCCCTGGTTTAACTGCTGTGATACCTTGGAATAATCCATGTACCTCTCTTCGTTGGAAGTTGGAAGACCTCTTAAAGTTCTTTCTAGGTTTAAAAATCCAAAGGTTAGCTAATTAGATTTTTTTTTTAATTTCAGTAAGTGGCCTATTTGCTTAAAATACGTGCACCTACGTACAAGTGAATGCCAAAGCTTGGAACGTTGTTTTCCAGTCTTAGTGTGTGAGAAAGGTGCCTTTGGAAAGGGGATGGTAAAACAAAAGTTTGACCGTTTTTTAAGGTTTGGGGGTGAAAGTTTGGGCTAGAACCTGGGAGATCTGCTTCCAGGGCTCAGGGAACTAAATTGGTCTCCTTGAAGTCAGCATCTGAGGCAGGTCCTTGGAGAATTTCTTTTAAATTCAGAAGTTCAGCTGCAGGAATGGACGCTTGCAAGCTACTGGGCATTCCTACCCCTCCCATCTTTTTCCCCTGCCCCCAGCAGGGACTCCAAATAAATAGGCACAGAAGTTCCACTCAGAATCAGAGGGCTGTTTGCCTTCTAACACTGATCCTTGAAGCCAAAGTCCAGGTTGGTAGACTGTCCCCGGGTTGGGCCTGGTACCTGGGGAGGGGGGGGTGGGGGTGGGTAGTGAGGAAGAGGAGACCTGCCCTTTGCCCTTGAACTTTTGTCATAAGACCACTGCCTGCTTCAGTTGCTCTGGATCTTAGCCAAAGAGAAATCGTAAAAATAGAAGATATGGTTGTACTCTATGGTACATGGTTGGGACAAATTACTGAACCTGGAAATAGTATTTTCAGAGCATATTATATTGGATGGTGAAAGGTGTTTATTTTTTCCAAGTCTTTAGTTTGCTTAACAGATTTAATGCTACAACTTCTCTTCATGTGATAGCAGGACTTAATTGACTTATATCAGAAAGTTTTTACTGAAAGCTCTAAAAGAACTATTGAGGAAAAAGGTGAAATGTTATTTTGTAGCACAAAGATTATTTTGTCTATTTAGTATATACACAGCTGTAGCTTTGTAAAAAGGGATCTTTGTAAAAAAATATTGTATGAATGTGCACTCTTATTTATTGATTATTGTAAATGAAGATATAAATGACTCTGCTTAATTTATACTGGTGGGAAATTAACTGGAGTATTCATAATTTGACTGTTTTCTATTAAGGAATATTAGGCTTGGTGCTAGGATGAATGATTTGTGTAAAATTACATGTATTCCTGAGAAATTTTTTGAATATAAATTTTATGAACTGCCTACCTCATTGATTAGCAGTTATTTCCACATGTGTCTCTGCCTTTGCAAACCAGAAATTGCACCATCTCTCCTTTGTCCCAACAAATAGTACTGTTTCCAGGGTCAAGTGAAGCCAATTGTTCCAGAGGTTATAGAGATTGTAGGATATGTGCCCTTTTTAACTGTGTTAACTGGCCTTGAGCCTTTGCACATGAAGCTCCAAGAAGAAATAACGGCAGCAATCAGCATGGCTAAAGTTAGACTGTCTCAGTTTGGATCTTGGATCTCTTACCAGCTCTGTGACCTAGGGTCAGATACTTTGGTAGCCTCAGTTCCCCAGAAAACAGAGCCCGAGTCAAAGTGTACTCACTAAGGCATCTCCAGCTGGTGGGTGCAATCCCAGGGCAGCAAGAGGGAAGCAGGGAAAATACAAGGTGCTTCAGCAAGTGGTTACTGTACACCTGCTCTGTCTCAGCCACTGTTCTGAGCACTGAGAATACCATAATGGGCAAAAAACAGCCTTAGACTCACAGAGCTTACATTCTAGTGGGGAGCAGACATTTTTAAAATAAGTAAAATATATAAGTGCTGGAAGAAAGAGCAGGGAAGGGGGATCTGATTGGGAATGGAGAGAGTAAAACAACTTTAATAGGGTCTTCAGGAGAGGTCTCTTTGAGGGAAAGACATTTGACAAAAGACCTGAAAGACAGGTGGGGATGAGTCATTCAGACGTCTGGGGGAAGTGCTTTCCAAGCAGAGAGCAGCAAGTGCAAAGGCACTGTGGTGGGGTTTTTAAGGAACCACGAAGAGACTGGAGTGGCCAAAACAGTGGGCAGGGGAGGGAGGAGGGAGAGGAATTTACGGAGTAGAGTAATGTAGAGGTAAAGCTCGGGAAGGGCCTCATAGGGTAACGTAGGACTTTGGCTTTATCCTGAGTGAGGTGGAGGCCCCTGGAGGGTGCTGAGCATAAACTGACAAACTGTAGCAGGCTGCCGCCAGCCGCCATGGTGAGACTCAACTGGAGAACGGAGGCAGCAGCATGGAGGCCAGGCAGGGGGTCTTGGCGATAACCTGGGCAGCCACGAAGGTGGAGCAGAAGGCTGGGAGCAGGGCAGGTGGTGAGCAGCGGTGAAATTTGGGGTAGTTATTTTGAAAGTAGACCCTCTGGATTGGCTAACGGATTGGGTCTGGGGCATGTGAGATAGAGAAGTGGCCAGGCAGGCCCAAGGTTTTGTCCCGAGTAGCTGGAAGGATGAAGGTGCTTTTTACTGAAATGGGGGAGATGTAGGAGGCGCAGGTTTGGGGAGGAAGACTTTGCTTTCTCCTCCTTTACTTCTGGGAGGACTGTGCCCCCAGCCCTGTTCTCCTTCCCCACCAGCCCTGCAGGGTGGGGCTGCACTGGGAGCAGCAGCGGAACAAAGTTCCCGTCCGCTGCTGACGGTGCCCTATGGCTTGCTCCCCTTGTCCCCAAATGAGCCCTTGGGAAGCTGCAAACTGCTCCCCGGCTCCGGCCCCTGGGGTCACTGCATTCCACACTGGGGAATGGCCCAGATTCCTCTGGCCCTGTCCCAGCGGTCCTTTAATGGCTCTGCTGCTGTGTCATTTTGGGGCCTTGGGAATCTCTGGTAGGTTTTGGAACCTCACCCCCATGGTGCACCAGGAGGCCTTTCCCACTGGCATCCTGGGGAGCCCCCAGACTAGTCTTCCTATCACTTCTTCAGTTCTGCACCCACTCCAAGGAGAGGCCCCCTCCTCTTTCCTGGTTGTCGTCACACTTCTAAACATTTGAGTACAGCATTCAAGAGGCCCTTAAATCTCCTTTGAGTTGTGAAGAGCTTTCTCCCTTTTTGGATGGCAGGAGGAAAACGAAAAAATACAGGGAGAAATTATATCAAATCTCTCTGGGCACATTAAAAAAATAATATGATGGGAATACCATCCTGTGTTTAGATCGCCAAAGCCTGTAACCAATCGTGTAGTATTTTCACTTGGTGGCATGAGTCCTATTTTGGACGGAGTGGATATGCCGTAAGAAGCTCGAGATGTGAGGATGGGGTGACATTTTTCTTCCCATTAATTACTGTGACTTTTAGGATTAATTTCAGCGGCATGTGACAGAAAACCTCTAAAAAGCAATGGCTTAAATGTGATGGAAGTTTTATTTTTCTCTCACTTGAGAGAAAGGCCAGGGCTGGTATGGCAGCTTTCCAGTCCTTCCCACTGCTCCCAGCATCTTCTAGCTGTATCGTCCTTGGACCGCCATCCTTGTCCTGAGGTGTCTGTCCATCCAGTCGGCACACCCATGTTCTGTGCCGCGGAATGCAAGAAGTGGCAGAAACAGGCTGCCCCTGCCTTTTTTTCTTTATTAGAGAAGTTGTGGGTTTACAGAACAATCATGCATAAAATATAGGATTCCCATACAACCACCCCACCAACAACAACTTGCATGGGTGTGGAACGTTTGTTACAATTGATGATAACGCATTTTTTTTTCCTTTCCTTTTTTTTTTTTAATTCATTTTTATGGAGATATATTCACATACCATGCAGTCATACAAAGTGTACATTCAGTTGTTCACAGTACCATTATATATTTGTGCGTTCATCCCCAAATTAATTTTTGAACATTTTCATTACCACACACACAAAAATAATAAGAATAAAAATTAAAGTGAAAAAGAACGATTAAAGTAAAAAAGAACACTGGGTACCTCCCACCCTCCCCCCATTTTTCTACTCATCCATCCATACACTGGACAAAGGGGAGTGTGGTCCACATGGCTTTCCCAATCACATTGTCACCCCTCATAAGCTACATTTTTATACAATCGTCTTCAAGATTCAAGGGTTCTGGATTGTAGTGTGATAGTTTCAGGTTATTACTGCTAGCTGTTCCAATTCATTAGAACCTAAAAAGGGTTGTGTATATTGTGCGTAAGAGTGCCCACCAGAGTGACTTCTCGGCTCCTTTTGGAATCTCTCTGCTACTGAAGCTTATTTCATTTCTTTTCACATCCCCCTTTTGGTCAAGATGTTCCCCATCCCACGATGCCAGGTCCAGATTCCTCCCCGGGGGTCATATTCCACGTGGTAGCACATTTTGTAGTTGTACTATTAACTATAGTTCATGGTTTTCTTACAGTTCCCTGTTTGTGTTGAGTTGTTCCAAGGATATCTTTTCTATTCTGTTGCCATATATACAATCTAACATTTCCCCTTTAAATCACATTCAGATATATATTTCAGCACTGTTAATTACATTCACAATGTTGTGCTGCTGTCACCACCATCCGTTTCCAAAACATTTGCCCTCTGCCTTTTAAGACTTCCCAGAAGAACCACACAACACATCTGCTTTCATCTTATTATTCTAAGTTGCTGGCCACAGCTGAAGGGAGTAAGGAAATGTGTCCTTTGGCTGCACACTCTGCTAAATGAAATACTAATGAAAGGAGGGACTGTAGGTCAGGACAGGCAGCAAGCAGCCTTGGGGACATGTGCCGAGGCCCTGGCTGTAAGTTGGGCCAGACATGGGCAGCTCGCTCATTAAGCAAACCCGTATGGGGGCTCTGGTGTCTGCACAGTGCTGGGTGCTGGTGATGCAGAGAGGAATGCAATTGAGTTCATCTTCCGAAGGAGCTCACCAAGTAGCTGGAGAGGAAAATAATGTACAGTTGATCCTTGTTATTCACAGTCCCACTCTGCAGTCACCAGAAACACTGAATTAGTGAATACTGAGCTATTGCCCCTGGGGGAAATACAGGGTTAGGGTCTTGTGAGCCTCTGGTCAAAAAATTTTCATAAACTGATCAATCCATAGTCCTGTTTTATGTGTGTTTTGGTTTAAAGACACTTGAATATTTATTGTTGATTTGTTAACCTTGAGCTCATGGACAACAGCACTAAAACTCATGCCTGCATGAAGCTTATCTGACACACACATAGATGCACATAACACACACATATAGTTGTGCTTGGGATGACTAGACAGCACTTCAGCGCTACACTTAGGGGCTATTTCAAACAGCAGAAGCACCATCACCAGCAACAAAAATGCAAAAACGTGGCACTAAATGTACCGCAAAAGGGACTCTTGTTTACAGAATGGGAGCTGTAGCAAGAAGGCAGAGGTTTCCTTGTTCGACTGCAACTGGAAACGTGCACCTCTGGTGACTCAAATGTCCCATCACTCTGCACATCAGCGAACAGAAGCATGGTCAGTATGGGGGGATGGGGGCTTGAGAGATACACTGTAGCAAGTAGGGGAAAAATGAGGATCCACTGTATATCATTTCCCGAGCACCAGGCTAGGAGCTTCTTATATGATCATAAACCTCTCACAACACCTGAGAGGTAGGTGGCCCTGCCCTGCCTAGGAGAAAGTTGAGGCTGGAAGAAGTGAATGAAAATGGTACAGGCAGAGCAGAATAGGAATCCAGGGTTCCCAGACTTTCCCCATCACGTCGCCCTGCTGTCTGTATCCCCAGAGGTGACTCCAAGGAACGTGAACCGGGGCCCTGGATCTGCAGCCATCTCAGACAGAGCTTGCAGCCGCACGCCACATCAAGAGGGTGGCCCTGGGGTTCTGGCCTCAGCTTGATATTCCCCCACAGGGATCAGTTCTTTCAGGGACCTCTGGCAATCCCACTTCCCCAAGCTCCAGTTCCCTCGAATGCAAAATGGAAATAGCCACCCAGCTTGAGGATTGTAGGGGGCTACTAAATGTAAAATACCCGAGAAATAACCCAAGAAGACTGGACAAATGCTCATGATGTTATCAGAATAGCACAGTTATTACATATTCTTTCATCTTAAACAACAGGTTCTTAAAGCTCCACTTATTTTTGCCTCAGAACTCAACCCCGCAGTTTTCATTATTTGTAGGCATTTTTGTGCCTCTGTGATAACGCTCAAAATGTCCCGATGTCCATGAACTTTCTCAAGAGCTGCACTTCTACAATATCGTCCTCTCTGGCCCAGCTACTGTGATTTGGGCACGAGGAGGTGGAGTAAACTCGTGTGGAGGGTGCCCACCCTTGCCCTCCCCCGTGTGAAGTCATCCTCAGTTCTACTGGGACAAAACTGGCCCATCTGTAGTGTTCACAAGTGAAAACCAGGGGCTGAGTGTGGTTTTTCATCTGATCCTCATCGGTAGATCTGATGAGGGGATGAGAAGGGCCAGCTTTCAAATCACTTAGGTGCCATTTTGTGCACAATTATTTGCTGAGAAGTATTTTAGATGTTCTAGCAACTCTTTGTCTGCTGTGGCTGTTGGATGGAGGTTGGTCCCTAGAGACCCTGGGAGAATCCCAGGTGACAAACTGTGGAGGAATCTTCATCCAAGCTGGGTTAGGACCCTGGGCCAGATCCTTGCCCACCTGGGGACAGAGTTCCCTAAATTAATGAAGGCCCTCGGGGGAAACAAAACCAGGGCTTCCCAAACCAGCTGGGGTGAAGGACTTTTTAAAAGATTACCAAGAAAAAAGTAAAATTAAAAAACATAATAAAAAATACAAACCCTACCTTTTTATTATCTGATTCAATGGCTATAAAATGATGTCACATCCCTGAAAGACACCTAAATGCTTGCTCTTGAGTTCTGAGTTTGGCTTGTAGAGGACCGAGGCCACAAAGCAGTTCAGGAACCCCCTTTGAGAGGCATTGCCTCAAGCCACCTGCATTTTATACCTTTTAAAGGGAAATTAGAATCTTTGTTTTTGATTGAATGCAACCACAATAATTACTAATTAATAAGCAGTAATGTAAATTTCCAGTCATTATTTCCCAATAGATTTCAGTTTGTTCTCAAAGGGCACAAGACATTTGCAAATGTACAGTCTAATTTTTTTAAAGCAGTTGTAGGTTTAAAGAAAACTCATGCAGAAAACAGAATTTTCATATACACACTCCCCCACACAGATGTATACATACAGTTTTCATATTATTAACAATTTGCATTAGTGTGGTACATTTGTTACACTCAGTGAACCAACATTATTATAATTATACTATCAACTGTAGTCCACAGTTTACATTAGGGTTCACTCTTTGTGTTGTACAATTCTATGGGTTTTTAAAATTTGTATCGTGTTAACAAAGATACAACATAAAATTTCCCATTTTTACCACTTTCTAGTATACAATTCAGTGGTGTTCAATACACTCACAATGTTGTGTTACACCACCACCATCCATGCCCAAAACTTTTCCATCACCCCAAACAGAAACTCTGTACCCCTTAAGCATTAACTCCCCATTCCCTACCCCACCCCTGCCCCTGGTAGCCAGTATGCTAACTTCTGACTTCATAAATTTGCATATTCTAATTCTTTCATATCAGTAAGATCATACAATATTTGTCCTTTTGTGTCTGACTTATTTCACTCAACATGATGTCTCCAAATTCATCCATGTATCAGGACTCCATTCCGGACAGTCAACTTTTGTATTGAAGCTATCCCTCTAATGTGTGGTATTTCTTATCTTACTGACACATAGAGAAGGGTCATTTGCTGGCAGTGCATTGATGAGAAAGAAGAGGAGGAGGAGGAAGAGGAGGAGGAGGAGGAAGAGGAGGAGCAGGAAGAGGAGGGGGAGGAGGAGGAAGAGGAGGAGGGGAAGGAGGAGGAGGGAAAGAGGAGGAGGAGGGAAGGAGGAGGAGAGGGAGGAGGAGGGGGAGGAGGAGGAGGTCCCACCGCAGCACATGCTTCACAGGACTGACATAGTTCGGGCTCCATCCCCACTGCGCTGGGCTGGCCAAGCACCCTGGGAATTGGCTGGTGTAAGAACCAGAGGAGCTTTCTCCCAGCAGCCTTGACCGGTTCAGCAGTGCACCTCCTTCCCGGAGCACAGGCCTGGCATGTCAGCCCGTTCACCACCAGGGGAATTTCTCCTACCAGGACAGCACACTCTCTAGCACCCAAGGCTGCTGGGGATGCAGGAGATTTTGTCCAACTTTCAGATTGTGGACACAGGTGAAGGCCTGGCTTCGGAAAGCCAGCATCCTCCAGTGTGGTCAAGGCACCAGACGGGACTGGAACAAATGAGACTTCTCCCCAACTCTTAAGCCTTCAGGGAGTCCTGGACACAAACTGGGGAGGCGGTTGAACCCCTAGACTTCCTCCCATGTACAACATGTGGAATGGGGGGCCAGCATTGCACTCCAAGGACCAATGACACAGGTGCTTTGCACCCCAAACCAGAGATGGACACCCCATTACATAGGTGCCGAGGGAAAATGTTAAGCATTTCTAAATGTATCAAAAAATAATAGCTTTCCTTCAGTGGCTGAGAGATTTCAAATGGAGTCGAGAGGTCACTCTGGTGGACATTCTTACACACTATACAGATAACACTTTTTAGGTTTTAATGTACTGGAAAAGCTAAAAGCAAATACCTGAAACTATCAAACTCCAGCCCCGTAGCCTTGACTCTTGAAGATGATTATATAACAATGTAGCTTACAAGATGTGACAGTGTGATTGTGAAAACCTTGTGGCTTGCACTCCCTTTATCCAATATATGGATGGATGAGTATAAAAATGGGGACAAAAACTGAATGAAAAATAGGGTGGGATGGGGGAGATGATTTGGGTGTTCTTTTTTCCTTTTATTTTTTATTCTTATTCTGTTTCTTTCTGGTGTAAGGAAAATGTTCAAAAATAGATTGGGATGATGAATGCACAAAGTATGATGGTACTGTGAACAGCTGATTGTACACCATGGATGATTGTATGGTATGTGAATATATCTCAATAAAACTGAATTTAAAAAAATAAAGAAAATAATAGCTTTCATTTTCATTGTCTCTGTGATCCTTGGGATTAAAGTCAAGGCTGTGCCTTGTCCCTCCCCACCAACCTATTATATTATTTGCATTCTAAGGGTATCATTAAAGGCCAGTTCAGTAGAAGGTGTGGTCTCTGTCAGTGAGGGATCACTTTTGGTGGCGTATTATAGAGACTTGACGATGGTGGCTTCCCCACTTGGGCTTCAATTTTCTCATACAGGTGGTTGCAGTAGGTGGTCCCGAGGCGCAAGGGCTCAGGATATAATTAATGTTTGGGATTTCTTCTGTCTTCCAGCTCTGCCATCTTTAGCCCACGGTTTCCTCTGTTTTAGGATAGCCCCTGCAGCCCCCACCTCAAATCCTTGCGTCAGGAAAGAAGAAGGAAGCTACAAGGAGAGAATAAAATAGAAAGTCCCAGTAGGCTTTCATGTAAGTCCCATTGGCCAACAGTGTGGACCACTCCTGTGCTGCAAGGGATCCTGGGGAATGTAGTTCTAGAGCCAGGACACTGCTGCCTTGTAGAGAAAGAAATCATCCTGTTATTCAAGAAGGGAAAATGATTATAGGGGAGGCAGTGGGTAGGGTCTTGTTCATTTGGGGGGAATGAGGTTATCCCATTATTTCCCCCATAGAATACCTAATAATAATGACTACTTAAGTACTTATTATAATCCAGAAAGTTTGTTAGACCCTTGATGCTCATTTTCTCCTTCAATCCTCAAAATTACCACGAAGGTAAATTGTTACTATCCCTATTTTATAGATGAAGAAATCGAAGTGGAGAAATACTAAATGTCTTGTCCAAGGTTTCACACAGACAATAAACGACAAGGTTTAAATTTTAACCCAGCTCAATCCCTAAAATCTAACTTTCCATCGTAAGCCAATATGCATCTTGAATACTGCCTCCAAAGAAGGTCTGGTGCTGAAGGATTTTCACACTGAAAATAATTTTTCCAAATGCAGCATTGTTTGTAATCTTGTCATGTTCTTTGCTTCCTGTCTCATGGGTTAATGCATTGATACAAACAGTCTGGTATCCAGTCTCAGATCACCATCTGCTTTACTTTGGGTTCCTCAAATATTTTTGTAGTGAAACTCCTGTAAACACAAGTACTGGAAAGCTCACCTTTCTCTGTTTCTTGAAGTTTAGTGGAGACTGAGTCTTAAGAAAATTGATCAGTCAAGATTCTCAGTGGACCACAGCCTTGTCCATCTCAGATGTTTATTCCTCACTTCATAAAAATTAGACTGAAAGGTATTTTATCTCTCTCGACCTATTTTAGGACCAAATTCTATGACTAAATCAAGGGTCATTCATTCAAAAGTCACTCTCTAAACGCTCTGTGCATGAGGACCTCATTAGCTCAGTTTAGGTCTGCTAATTCAGAAGGGAATCCATGAGTGAACTGGGAACTTTCGGCGATAGCTTGTTTAGGAATCCCCTTGGCCACTTAGTTGCTTAACATAGATTATGGAGTATGGGTATTCAGCATCTACCATGTCCCAAGCACTGTGCTGGGTCTGCAGAAAACAGAGATGAATGAAATATTGTTTATCTCCTGTTACTGACCTTGTAGCCTGCTGATTTGATTTATACCACTTAATTTACACCTTGAGCATGGAAATCTCTGAACCATTGATGGAAAATAGCAGATCTGTTCAAGACCAAGTTCAAGGTTATTATTTCTAATTAGATGCCAAATGCTGACTCTCCACAAATTTCTACCTGCTTTGGTTTAGCAGTAAAAGGGTGAAGTAACTACACAAAATCTTTATAACACTGAAAACATAACAACAAAAATATTTTAAAGAAGAAAATCTCACTAGTAATCACCTAGCACATGTGCTGTTTTAATTTTTCCATTTACTTCAGTTTTTACAAGGATGTACAATTTTTATGAAGACTAATGATAGTATAGATATAGGATTGTATTCTGAAGTGTTTGGTCCAATCTTCCTCTCATTCATATGCATTTTTCCATATATATAACTTTATATACAGATTTTTCCATATCTCTATTGACTGCGTAAATATTTTAGTGGTGCAGAATATCCCATTTAATATGATGTTTTGCTTAGTTGGTCACTTAGTTTTTGTTATTTAGGTTGTTTTTAATGTTTCCTATAATTTTTTTTTAACGCTGCAATAAACATCTTCATGATTTGAACATTTCTTTTGGATTATTTCTTAGCAAAGTTCTAAGAAATGCAATCACTAGTTCAAAAGAGTGATCATTTTAGTGTTCCCCACCAAGTTGATTTCCAAAAGAGTTGCACAAATTTTCATTATCACCAGGAATATATGAATGTAATAGTTTCAACAGAGCATCACCTAAAGTTCTGGGCATTGTCATTTAACTTTTTAGTTAATTTAAAATATATATTTTAGAAAAATATAAAATCATACCTTGTCATTATTTTGATTTGTTTTTTTAGGCTTCCTCACTTTTTTTTTTTTTTTTTTTTTTTTTAATTTTTTTTTGCTTCCTCACTTTTATGTACAAGTTTACCACCCGTATGTGAAATGTTAATGTCCTTTGCACATTTTATCTATTAGGGTCTTGAATATTTCATTATATCTCCAGCTTCTAATAATGTCGTCAATTACTTCAGTCACTCACTTTTAATTGCAGTACAATTTTTAGGATAATTCTTTAATAACATTTTCTAGCAACTTACAGCTAATGGGGTAAACAGGGCAAGTGAGTCCCATGGCTTTTAATTTCTTTAGGCAAAAAGTTCAAACTGATTAATAACTGCCCAAATGTTAATAATTTCACGATATATGAAACAGAGTAGATCACAGTAAAATATATAGCTCCATCTGCTGTAAATACTTTTAATCGGATAGCTCCAGGCTTTATCCATCGTGGATCTAGTTTTTTATTTTTGTAATGTAATTTTGGGTTTTTGAAGAGATGTCAAGCTCAGAGCATTTGGCTAGGGAAATAAACACAATTAACATATGGCTCCTGCCCTCAAAGAGCTCCAAGCTGAACATTTTGAGTGCAACCCCCAGTTCAGGCTCATATTTGATGACCTGCCGAATGTTAATGTCCTTTGCACATTTTATCTATTAGGGTCTTGAAGATTCCATTGTATCTCCAGCTTCTCATGCTGCCTTGGAAGGTCTGAAGTTTTAGGGTATAAAAGGAGTTACTTTACTTTACCTAAAGCCACAGTTGTTGGATGGGGATAAAATGCAGTGATGAGTGGGGAAAGGACATTGGGGAAGTGTTGAAGAGGTAGGTTGGGAAATAGAAATGTGGGGAAAGGGGAAGGAGAGGCCACTGGTGTCCCCATGTGTCATGGGCTGACCAGCATTTCAAGGCAACAAAAGGCCATGGGCAGAGGTGACAGTCTCATGGCAGACCGGCTCATGCTTCTACAGCATTTATGCCCAACACAAGCTAGATGTTATATTTTGGACTAGGAGAATGCTCAAGGAAATATTGTCCAGGAGATGAAGAGGTACTCAAGTGGAAACCATACCCTGTGATAGAGCTAGAAGAAAAGTTTGGAAGTGGAGAGAAGGAAGCAATTCATTCTGCTGCAGGAGGCAGGAGCTGAAGCAGAGGGGTGTCCAGTCACAGAATGGGGCAACCTCACAAGGAGGAGCGAGCTGAGATAAGCCCTGAAGGATGGGTGGATTGCTGTGAACTCAAGCACAGAGGAAGGGCATCTGGGCAAGACGAACAGCACGAACAACTACACAGCAGTGGGAAATTTAGGAAACAGGGTGGCCTGGATTGACAAAAGCTCAGTGAGGTGTTAGGGCGAGAAGTTGCATAAGCAGGGACCAGCCTCTGTGGGACCTTGAACTCCAGGGTCAAAGTTTGCAGACACTGGGGAGGCTTTCTGAGCTTTGACGCAGGGCAGAGAAAAGAAAACAATCAACTGAAAGCAAAGTGGAGGGTAGATTGTAGCAGGTTAATTCTGGAGGTTAGAGAGATTGAATAGGAAGCTATGGTAAAGAGTTCAGAAGAGAAATGGTAGACCAGAACCAGGGCAATGACAGTTTAAAGATGAGGCCACAGAATCAAAAGAGGGAGTTCCATTTTACCTTTGGAATGTATAGCATTTGGCAACTAACTGGACTTGGATGTTACCTTTAACCAAAATAGGACATTCAGGAGAAGGAGTGATCAAGTATTTGATCATGATCCACCAGGTGCCACGGTAAAGGACACATAAATAGTGCTCTATCCATGTTCTCTATTATTATTACTATCATCTTTATTATCATTATTTTCACTATTCAAAAACTGAGTGTCTTAGTTTTTCAGCTGCTAAAACAAATATCATACAATGAGTTAGCTTACCAGCAGGAACATATCAGCTCATGGTTTCAGATGCTAGTAGACTTGCTTTCTCCCGGGGTTGGCATCTTTTAGCTGGCCAGCAATCTTTGGGGTTCCTTGTCTTTTCTGCCATATGGCAATGAACATGAGGTGTCTTCTTCTTTCTCTTCTGGGTTCCCTCAACTTCCAGCTTCCGGCTGCTCCCCATTCTCTGTGGTCTTCTTTGTAAGGCCTCCAGTAATAGGATTAAGACCCATCTTGATTCAGTTGGGCCACACCTAAATGAAGTAACTTCGTCATAAGGTCCTATTTACAATGGGTTCAAACCCAGAGGGATGGATGAAGATTAAGAATAGTTTTTTTTAGGGAACAGAACCCTAAACCACAGGATGTCATCTTTTGTTGATTTTTTTTTAAGTACTCATCTTTATAGATAAGCTTTAGAAAGGTTATATAATTAGATTTTTTCAAATTAAGCAAAATACCAGCCATCACTAGAAAAACTGTTTATTGCATTTAAGATGATTGACCCTTAAATCAGGGATTTTGTAACTATATCTATTCAAAGTTGCCTTAAGAAGCTACCACAAAATATTAGGCTTTGACAACACCAATTTATCTCTGTCGACTACCCTCATACTGGACTGAAAGCTTCCCAAAGACTTATATATCTCTGTATCCTCAGTATCTAGGGGAATATTAGAACATGGCCAGTGGTCCAAAGATATTTTTGAAGAATGAATGAATGAATGAATGAATGGATGTAAGAATGAAAATAATTATATCCTTGAAAAAACCCTTTCTGTACTGAATTAAATAGCATGTGTATCATGCTCAGGAAGTGGTCAAATGATCCAGTTCAAGGGATGAGCAGAATGAACCCCAGGCAGACATTTAGAAGCATGGGAATAGACGATGAATACTAGCTAATGCTCACTCCATGCAGAGGCAGCCAAAGTTAAGGCACCACAGTCTTCTATCCAGAGCAGTTTTCTCAGCAAAATAGTCTCATCAAAGAGGGCAGGTTTCATTCCAAATAATTTGGATTCAGTTCCTTACATTGTTGAGATTTTCTGAAGACCTCATAGCCTTCTTGTGTCAAGATATTGATTCAGCTACTGGAAGAAAACCCCAAATATCAGGGACTTAAGTAAGATACAAGTTCTTGTTTCTCTTCTAACACTCTAGGCTGTTATGAAAGTGTCAAGATGGGGGGATTTCAGGTCCTTTCTATTTTGTGGCTCTGTCATCATCAACATGCAGCTTCCAACTCTTCAGTCTAAAATGACTGCTGCAATTCCCACCACTTTGTCCCTATCCCAGCCCCAGAAAGGGGAATAAGGAGAAGAGGAGGAGATGGAAAGGGATGGTTTCTTACTTTTATTTCAAGGGTATAACCCAGAAGTTACACACATTATTTCATTTCACATCTGATTGGCTAGAACTTGGTCACATGGCCACAACAGCTGCAAAGGATGCTGGGAAATTAAGTGTAACTGGCTATCCATGTGCATGGATAAAACTCTATCAATGTAGAGCAGGGGTCTTTAGCCTTTCTTATGCCATGGACCCCTTTGGGAATCTGATAAACTCAAGAATTCTCACAAAAATTTTTTAATAAAAAAGTTTTTAAAAAATTTACATTAAAAATAATTGTGAAGTAGCTATGATTATGTTTCTTATTACATTAATAACAATTCTAGCAGCAGATCTAATAACTATAATTTCAAAGTTGTGAGGAGCATAAACAAAATTTCAAGATATCTTCAACAATTGTAATGGGATACAAAAATATCTGTGATTCTTCTTGGTGACAAAGTCACAGATACTATTAATCCTACTGTGTTCATTGCCTACATTCTTAATTGAAGGAAATGCTAAATCTCAATTAGAAATTAGTAAAAAGCACATGCAATTTTTTCTTATCCTGGTTCATGAATGCCCTAGTTTCTATACACAGGATTCTTGGGGTCTGTGGACCCTGTTTAAGGACCCCCATTGCTAGAGTAAGGTGAATGGACACTGAGGGGCACTAACAGTGGTGGCCACATCTCCTATTTCAGCGTAAGCCTGGGCTCTGTGGTCCTTAGTCTCGCTATTAGTCAGGTTCCAATCACGAAATAGAAACCACCCAGAAATTTGAAAAGGGAAAGTTTGATATAAAGAATTATTAACTATAACAAGGATTGGCAACATGAGGGATTGACCAGAAAGAAGTAAGGAGAACGCTAAAGAATACAGGAATTGCAGATGTAAGGAGCCTTAAGGCTGAATTCCAGACCTTGCTGGAAAGGGCATGGCCATGGCTCACAGGATGGCAGAGCAGTTGCTGTAGTGCCATGTTGGTGGAACTTGCTAGAAATCCACCCTCTGGGTGGTGAGAATAGCCATTCATAGAGAGGTATTTCATTGGAGTTTCTACAAAACCCCTAACAGAAACAGCTGGCTGCTAGGTGCTGCTGACTGCTAGGAACTCCAGAAGCCAGGTTCTGGGGAAGTCTGCCCAGGCTGCAGGCCCTGGGTGCTGGGAGAGCCATCCACACTGCAGGAACTGGGAGCTGGAGGAGCTGTCTGTGCTGCTGTAACTGGTGGTGCTCCAAGCTTGAGAGCTGGTCAAATGGCCCTTGTTTGGCCATGAATTTGCAATTTCCCTCATGCTCCAGTTTTGTTTGCTCAGTCTATGGACCTGGCTTCTGCCCAAGTTCTTGGCTATCACCCAGTTCTCTAGTGAAGGCACACCACCATCCCTGAATCCTACCTACTTGGCTGGGACTTGGATTCTTTGCTCAGCCATTTCCAGCTCATTCTTAGGTTTGTGAATTTGTGAAACAGATAAAAATAGCACCTATTCCTACAGTGGCATTGAAAGTTAAGAGAAATAATGCATGTGAAGCATTTAGCATTGCGCTTTGGTCAAAGCAATCACTTGATAAATATTAGCTATCACCATTGTTTTGGCAGTTGATATCACAGTGGTGGGTATCGTTGAGGATGTCCAAATAGCTTCACTCACTAGCTGGAGTCTTACCATAAACTGGAGAAATCATGTGAAGTTATGATGCTGTCTGAGAACCTCATCTGCTGCTCAGCCCTACTCAACTGAGTCTTCTTGCATCAAGACCAGAGGTGTCATGTCAGCAACTTTTGTATTCTGAGAACCTTGTTGGCTCCAGCCTATAGGTAGACTAGTCTCCCAAACTCTGATCCCCATTCAGTTCCCACTTTCTTCCCGTTCCCACTGGCCCACTGCTGAAATCCCAGGTGACTTTCATTAAGGCAATTAGAGAGTCAACAGCAAGGTATTTTTTCTTCTAGTCCCTTCTTCTATTCCTTGACCCCTCATTTCCCATCCCAAACACACACCTGCCCCCAAGCTCTCTCAATACTGGAAATTCTACCATTCCTGATACTTCCTTTCTGTAGTTAAATCAATGTGATTCCAGGGATCTCTTTCCAAAATACTAACACAACCTTAAAATGTCTTATTATTAGCTCTTTGATCTAAACACGTTGTCTGCAAATGGTGCCCTCGGGAGAGAAATCACAGAACATATAATATACTGTCTAGGACAGTACCAGTTTATGTGTGTTTTTCTGATGCAATTTTTAATAGTGTCCCCTTTCACTTTCATATATGACCTCATGGGTCTGGAGCATGTGTCCATGCTCTGGAAAACCTGGAAAAGGGATTTAATTTATCCAGGGAGCAGCATGAAGTATTGAGGAAAGGTTGTCAGAGAGGAGAAAAATGCTATGAAGAGTGTTGAAGACAAACTTTGCCAATTTCACAATTTGCCCCAGCAAAACCCCCCAATGTTGATGGACCTGAAATGTTACACGTTGTTTTTTTGGGGGGGTGGGGGGTGGGGGTTGGGAGGATTAAAAGCCTAGTGATTAAAAGCCCAGTGACTCTGGCTTTGAAATCCATCAGATTTGAAATCCGTCAGCTTTAGGTTTAAATCCCAATTCCGCCACCAGCTGGTTGTGTGACAATGGGCAAGTCATTTTTCTAATGCATCTTAATTTCTTTATTTGTGAAATTGAGATAACAATAACACTTACTCCCAGAGCTACACTAAGTGTTAAATGGAATAATGCATGGAAGGCATTTAGTAGAATGCTTGGGGTGAAGCCATCACTCAATACACATTGGTTGTTACCATCAGTTGATATCACAGTAGTGGGTATCTTTTGGATTGTGTACCCACCTCTCTTTCTCTAAAAACTTCCTACCCTGCTAGAGTAGGCTGAATAATGGACCCAACGATATCCTGGTCCTAATCCCTGGATCCTGCAAAGTCACTTTATGGGGCAAAAGGGACTTTGCAGTTGTGATTAAGTTAAGGATCTTGAGAAGGGGAGATTATCCTAGATAATCCAGGTGAGCCCTTAAGGTAATCACAAATGTCCTTCTAAGAGGGAAACAGAGATGATTGTTAGACATATACCAATAAACCACTGGTTATTATCCTTAAAATGAAAGGAGCTCATCAACTCAATAAGAATTAAAAATTATCCAAATACTGAAAGATAAATTGGCAAAAGAAACAAGCAGATTTTTCATAGGGGAAATGCAAATTGTTATAGTCGCTTAACAACAAGTGGGGGTGGGGGCGAGGGAAGCAGACGGAGATTTAAGGACAGAAGAGCAGAAGGCCATGTGATAGTGGAAGCAGAGATTAGAATGAGGGGTTTTAAGGGCTACAAGCCAAGGAATACAGGCAACCACCAGAAGCGGAACAAGGCTAGAAAATGGATTTTCCCCGGGAGCCTCCAGAAGGAATCAGACTTTAGCCCATAGAAACTGATTTCCGACTCTTATTCTCCAGAACTGTAAGTGAAAAAATGGTTGTTGTTTTAAGCCACTACATGGGCGGCAATTTGTTACAGGAGCCATGGGAGCCTAACACACCCACACACAAGTGGGAGAGTCTCAACAGCCAAACATGTTTCACACTGACCAAGTGTGGACACATTACCTAAGATGTGCCAAGCAAATTCTTTCTCACGGGCATTTGGAATTTTGAACTGGAACGTAGGAATATTGAATCACAGAAATGGCAAAATGCTAGAGAAATGGTGCATGAACTGCTGCCACTGATTTTCTCAGAACAGTTCTGTTTCCTGTCCTTCCTCCAGATTGTCCAATGCTCCCTTGGATTCTGTGGGATATCACAGTATTCTTCCAACGAAGGGGGCTAGATTTGGTTTTTATTAACTGCCACTCAGAACACCTTACCCATATAGACAAGCTGTAATGAACAATCAACTAAGAAAACAGTTTGTCTGCAACAAGCCCTTGAACTTCAGCAACTCTGGCAGCACCAGTACAGCTTCCATGGGTTTCCATCAGTCGGTAATGGTTCCTGAGAAATTGCTTTGAGCACAATTGAAAAGCAATGAGCAGACTAAGGCCCATTCTCAAAGCAAAACTCCTAATAGTGCCAGATGGCTGCAAAATCCTTGCTCACCCTAGCCGGGCACAGTCAAGAGTGGGTCAGTGGGTTTCGGGGGGCAGCCTCAAGCAAATGTCATTCTGAGTAGGGCTGCATGTTCTCGAGGGCGGACTGAATCAATGCTAAGAGAGCAGCAGTGGGAAACTGAGGAAACATCTCCACCGCCCAGTCACCAAACCTCTGGGGCAAAGACAAAACTAGTATTTCAACCTAAAATCTCACGGTTACAGGGGGCACATGGTCAAGCTCTGCAAAGCGTACACACTTCAAGAGAGGGGAGGACTGCAGCTGAAACTAAGGTCCTCAAAGGAGGCTGCCATGGAAGCACCCCCACGAGAGGGAATTCATTTCCTTTTATTCTTTGGTGTCTGTTCTAGAGGCAGTTCAAAGATGGTCTTTCCAAAAGAACAGATGACTGGAGATCATTCATTTAGAGATATAATTGAGCTAACGCCTTGTGCCTGGAAGGGTGCAAAGTACAGGGGGTACCAAGAGGAACAGGGCATATTTCCTACTCCTAAGGGGTGGATAGCTTAGTTGAGAGACACAGGGAAACTTTCCATTTTCATATGATTGATTAATACTAAGATGGTGGTGTTCTAGTTTGTTAATGCTGCCAGAATGCAAAACACTAGAAATGGACTGGCTTTTATAAAAGGGGATTTATTTGGTTACACAGTTCAGTCTTAAGGCCATAAAGTGTCCATAAACAAAGGGTACCTTAACTGGGGGATAGCCAATGGTGTCTGGAAAATCTCTGTTAACTTGGAAAGGCACGTGGCTGGCGTCTGCTTGCCCCCAAGTTGCGTTCCAAAATGGCGTTCTCCAAAATGTCTGCATCGGCTTCCAACGGCCGTCTTCGAAACGTCTGTCTCAGTTCCAGCTCGCTATGACCTCCTTCTGTCTGAGCTTATATAGTGCTCCAGTAAACTAAACAAGGCCCACGCTGAATGGGCCAGGCCACATCTCCATGGAAATTATCCAGTCAGAGTCATCACCTACAGTTGGGTGGGTCACATCTCCATGGACACTGAACCAATAGGTTCCAACCCAATACACACTAATACATGTGCCCCAACAAGAATGCATTAAAGAATATGGCTTTTCCTGGGGGACATAAATATACAAACCAGCACAGGTGGTAACTACCAAGTACCACCATAGCACTACCGTAACCAGACACTCAGGGACAGCTCTCTGGAGGAGACATCTCAGCTGCACTCTGAAGGATGAATGCTGATCAACCAGGCAAAGAAGGAAGGTTGGGATGAGGGCATTCTAGTCTGAAGAAGTAGCAGTGTCGAAGTCATCCAGCAAGAGGGTATAACGTTTCAAGGGTTGCATACAGCTGGAAATTAGAATCAGAGCGACGCTATGGAGGAGATGAGGACAAAGAGATGGACAAAGGTTATATCAGTCAGGGCCACTGGTCTGACCCTTAACCTGAGGCAAATGGTTTCCGTGGGGATTTTTAAGAAGGCAGGTGACAGACATGGTCAGATTTGCATTCAGGTTAGTGTTCTTGGTGCAGGAAATTCCCCCGGATTGTCTCTGGACAAAACGGGATGTTACATATTGAATTGAGCAGATCATTGTGTGCTATTATATAGGTGAGACAGAGTTCCCTTACGGTTTACTATTAATGGTGGACTGTAGTAGTTTTTGGGAGAAGGATAGTTTGGCTGAACAGATGGCATGGGAAGTCTCAAGACTGACGTTCAGCGTAGACTGTCAAGTACAGACTCACGTTCATTATGAAAGGTGAGCAGAAAAAGTTTAACCAAGGACAGGGGTTGGGTTTTACATTTTGCAAACCAAGAAAAAGGCAGCCTTTCAGAAAGCAGTTGTGCACGTAAAGCCTTCCAACCAAAATGGAAGGTTGGCATTTACCTGCTTGCTTTGGCCAATCTTGAATAACTAATGATAATATACAAACATAAAATTTATCTTCCTGTGAATTCTTTTTCCTAATGGTCTATGCTGATTGAAGTGAGGGTAAACAAAAGAAGGTCCAGGCCGGCTATAAACTGTGTACTTTATTACACAGAGGCAAGATTTGTGCTTTTGTGAGCAAGTTTCTTCTCTTGAAAGAGATCCGTAAGGCAGAGGTTGACAGGAAGGTTAAGTTGCAGGTAAGGCAACACACACAACCAAAAAGCAGCAGGTAGCCAGAATCTCAGACGATGAAAGACACAGCTCCAGCCTTCAAGGAGCAAACAGTAGTGGGGAAAGAAGGGTGAACATGGAATTAGGAGGGCAAGACTGTGTGATTCGCCACAGTAGACATGGCACGTACAAGTACAGAGCCTGCAAATAATAGGGGTTCAGGGAATGTCTGTTTGGAAGAAGAGCTACCCAATGTGATAATGGTATGGGACCCCAGATTTGGTTCACAGTGCTAATATCCACTCTGACTTTTCTCAGCAACCCGCCCCCACCAAATAGCTTTCTTCACACAAGGGTTGGGAATCCTTCTGCCAGGTCCCCTTGCCCCTCCATAAACCCCTGGTGCTGTCCAGCTCCTTAATTTTCCGTTACTTTCCCCCATTTGCTGGAAATTCAAGTCCAGACTCTTCTCCATCTCTGCAAATCCTACCTGCTCTTTAAAATCTACTCAACCTCTCTCCTGATCATGAAGTGAACTTCTCTGGTTTTAAATTCCTACTTATAATTTTTCTTTGGCAAGCAATCTTAGCTGATGTCATACATTTTGAAAAGCTTCTTCCCTATGGGACTGTCAGCATTTTGAAGGCAGAGGCTCTGTGCCCTCCTCTGACTCCCCAGAGTACCCAGCATAGCGGAACCCGTATACCCCAGAGGTGCTCAGGTATTAGCTGCTATTCTTGTTTAATGAATTTCAATTATTCTTGCCACATGTCTCTAATGTTAATATTAACTAGTACTTACTGGATGCTTATTATGTACTAATCACTTATATACATCGTTTCATCGCATCCTCTTATTGAATATTTCACTGCATAATAGCCAGGTAGTGGGTGCTATTATTATTCCCATTTTTTGCAGGAGGGAAGTGAAGCTTAGCAAGGCAATCTAGTGAAGTGACAGAGCTGGATTCAAATCAAGATGGTCTGACTATCAAGCCTGACCTCTGTCCCACAACTTATGCTGTCTCACGAGCACTGCTTAGGGGAAATTTGCCAAGAGCCAATGAAAATTCAAGCTTACCATTATTCATAATCTTTTTCTGCTGCAATGACTGCAATTCAAATTAGCTTTAAAAATAATGGGGAAGGAAGGGATGAAGTTGGCTATAAGGATATATGAATCAGGAACTTAAACAAGGTCAAGTTAGTGTCTCTCCCTCTCCCTCTCCCCCTTCCCCTCCCCCTCTTCCTCCCTCTCCATCCCCCTCTTCCTCCCTCTCTTCCCTCTTCTCCCTCCACTCTCTGGGCCCAGCTCTCATTTGAGCTTTTCTGTTTGTTGGCTTCATTTGCTTCTCCTGAAATGGGCTCCCTCCACCCCTGGGGAACACGGCTGCCAGCAGCTTCTGGGATCACACCCAGCCTTTGTCTAGGGCCACTATGGGGTCACTCTTCACTAATGCTGGGCAGAAAATTCCTAGGGAAGCACTCCCACTGGCCAGCCTGGGGTCATGTGGCCAGAAGAATGATGAACCCCGATCTCTCCAGCCTTCACATGCCCAGCTCCAAGGGTCTGTGACTGGCACCCCCATATTGCTGCATAGTCGGAGGGGGGATCACGGGGTGCAGGGCTGGAGGAGGGAAAACAATGTGCAAGGGTACTTCACTGAAACCTGGGCCGCTGCCTTCTGGGGTAGTTAGTGTACAGTGTAACATGCTGTGAAACTGCACGAAAGAAGGTATTTTTAACCCAAATTTAAACAGAAGAAGGGTTAACTTATCAGTGGTATGGTGAGTGAATATGTGTTTGAGTTACATGGTATCACACAAATATTTAGGTTCTGATTTCCTTCTCTCCACTGCACCCCGCCCCCCGCATCATGCTCAACTTTGGAAATGGAGATACAGAGGTAAGACACAAATGCCATCATCGTTTGTGCCCTTGTGGGGAAGTAGAGGTGGGAATAAGAGTTGGGGAGGCAGGGAGAAGAGTAAACGTGATATGATCACTGCTGCAGTCAGGGATGGCATTGCTCTGTGAGAAAGCCAAGGAGAGAGAGTCCACTCCCTGTGGAGAAGAACCAGGGCAGGTGGCATGATGAGGTGACATTTGAGTGAAATTCTGAAGGACTAGTAGCTCTGCTTTCCAGCACACACCAGCAGAACAACAACATTAACAACCCAAGTTAAAACATAGGAACCACAACATCCTGTCTCTGGAAAGCACAGTGTTTTCACAGCAGCATGAGGAGATCAGTGTGGCCGAACATGGAGAGGAAGGAGACTGTGGAAGCAGGATGTGAGGCTGGAAACCCCCCCTCAGGTCGTGGGGGACTTTGAATGCCACACTAAAAAGTCTGATGGGGAGCAATTTAAAATTTTGAGCAGGGGATCAACGCAATCAGATTTGTGTGTTAGAAAATATTGGTCTACAAACACTGGGGTATATGAAATGGAAAAAGATGATCCTAGATATGAAGAGATGATTGAGGTTAAGGAGATTTCAGGGATATCATGCCTAATATCTTCTTTTTTTCTCTGTATTCTTAGATAAGAGGAAAGGTCGTAATTGACAGTGACTAAGCAAAGGAGGTGGTAGGGGGTATTCTAAAGACTGCTAAACAAAAATGTTCTCTCTGCTGGCATTTCAGCAGCTGCTTGCCTGCCCAGCTCTGGCTTCTACCAGTGTTCAGTTTGGGGTGGCACGCAGGGGTCAGTTGTCACATGTAACCTGAGACCCCAGGGGTGGCAGAAGCATTGTAGAGGATGTCAAAGTGCTCCCAGATACTGGATATCCAGAGGGAGCTATCCTGGCAGTTGCCTTATTCTGACTTGCTTGGCTCACACCATGCAGGAAAGATGTTAGAGAATTACATGGAAGAAAGTCTGGAGTATGAAAAGTACAGGAAAGAAACCATAATAAATTTCATGTGTCTAGGAAAAGAGGGGTTAGTGAATGGCAGCGAAGAATAAAGGAATGAGGGATAAAGCTACTTAAAATCAATTTTAAAATCTATTGTTCTGTTTAACTGCACTAAAACAATAAATCTTGGCACACTTGATTTTATAATTCCAAGCTCCTTGAGAAACTGGTTTATAAGAAATATAAAAAAAAAAGAAGCTGTATGAATGTTGTTTACTAAGTAAAAATTCAATGTAAATTAAGATTACACTATTTTTTTTTAATGTAAAGGAGTCAGTGCGAAGATATGAAAAAATGATTAACTTCTAATTGAGGCAAAAAGACAATCAAATAGTGTGACACCGATATGAACACCATGTAGACATCACCTTTCATTTTTTTGTTTTCCTCTGTAGAGGTGAAAAGATCCTGAAACTCTACAGGAGAGCTGTTCAGGATACTGGAAAAGCAGAAAGTGTGTTAGGTGACTTTCGCTGGTAAATACTGAAGGTCAGGGTTCTTCAGTTCTAAATGAAACAAGACCCAGGGATTCAGGACGGAAATGAGGGCAGAGAACCCGGACGTCCGAGGCACCCCCAAAAAGGAGATGCCAAGAAATAGTGGGTTAATTTCACTCAAGTCTAAGGAGAGGCAAGATACAATTGTGATCTTGGACAGCAAAAAAGTATTGAAATGTACCTAACTGCTGTATTTTTTCTGTATTATATTCTAACTGAAAATGCTGTTTATATAAACGAAAGTTTATTTTTAGCTGTTTAATTATTTTGTTAAAAACAAAACAAAATGATAAGAGACAGTTAACCACGAGCTAAAGACTGCTAATCTTCATCATGGTTAAGTAGGTCCTTTGGTCAGATCAGAAGCTCTGATGACTGGCAGTGTTCTATCCTAATTGCACCCACTACTTTCTAGAAAACAGTCTTGTGGCCCTGAAGCCAGTTTAGTTTCCTGGCCGCTAAAACAAACACCACACAATGGGTTGGCTTAACAACAGGAAAATACAGGCTCTGGGTTTCAGAGGCTAGAAGGCTTGCTTCCCCCTGGGGCTGGTATCTTCTGCCTGGCTGGCAATCTTGCGGGTCCCTTGGCTTTTCTATCACATGGCAATGCACATGGCGGCATCTTCTCTTTCCCCTTCTGGGTGACTTCCAGCTTCTGGCTGCTCCCTGTGGCTTCTCTTTCTGTATCCAATTTCCTTTGCTTATAAGGATTTCAGCCACATTGGATTGAGGCCCACCCTCAATCAGTTTGGGCGCACCTTAACTAATAACATCTTCAAAAGTCCTAGTTACAAATGGGTTTGCACCCACTGGACCAGGGTTTGGGACCTGAATATGCCTTTTGTGGGGGACATGATTCAATCCCCAGGAAGAAGAGCAAAACATTCATTCTTTTACCTCCCAAATGTCTCAAATTCAGCTATACCTCTCTCCTATAAAGATGATCCTTTACACTACTGCAAATGAACACTTTCAAGTTGCTCTTCTCCATTTTCTACACTGGCTGGAGTTCACTTTTAAAAATGTAAATCTGATGACATCATCCTTTCCTTAAGGGCCCTTTATGGCTTCTCTGTATTTTAGATGGAACAGTAAATCCTTAATGTGATACACAAGTTCCTTTGTGTTATGGCTGCCATTTTTTTTTATCCTCTTTCTTCACCTCCTGTACCATGTTTGGGTCAATCCTGGGCTCCTTCCAGTTCCTTGAATCAGTCATACCTCCTTACCTCTGGGCTTGGGGCATCTTGTTGCTCCCACCTGGAATTCTCTCTCCCTACCCTTTACCTGGCTATTAGCACCTCAGGTCTCAGTTTACAGGTCCCTCATTTAGGAAGACCTTCCTTGACCCCATGGACTAAGTTAGGCTCCCCTTATTGTGTGGCCCCATCTCCACCCCCACGTATCCGTCATCACAGCAATCATCCAACTTTGACATGGCCATTTTCTCCTGCTGAACGGTAAATTCCATTCAGGACTGTACCTACCTTGTTCGATTCTATATCTCTAGCACCTAAAATAGTGTCTCATACAAAGGGACTGCTCAATGAACATTTATGGAACAAATGTATGTTTTTATAGTGAAGTGAGAAAAAAAATACTCTAACTTTTGACACTTGGAATTCCTCTTAGGAAAGAGGAATTCTCTTGGCGGAAATACCCTGATAAGCTGAGCAAGTGGTATGGATGTCCCCGAACGCGGAGACCTGTCCAAGGAAGAGACCACCACTCAATGTCTGAATTAAAAAGCTCAATTTCTTGTTTGCTTAAGAAAGAGCTCTACTTGTAAAGAGCAGCCTTTCTGAAGAGGCATTTGGGAAGTATGGAGTTCAGGGACTGGTGGCCTTTCAGCAGTCGGAGTGTTTAGAGATTGACTGCTCTTCAGTGTGGAAGCATAGTCACTGTGCTGACATTTGTTAGTCGGTTGACTTTCAGAGTAGGGGCTGTCAGCAATTGGCTGGGTTTTAGAAGCATGTGTACTGTTGTGGAGCTGTCATCGATAGATTTGGACTGGTTCTGGGAGCTATTTGTTATAGCAAAAGAACAATCTGGGAGGGTGGTGGCTGGGAACATATACTCTCAGACTGCAAGAGATAGAAAAACAAATAAACAAACAAACCTCCAACAAAGGGGAGACAGGAAAGAAGAGAAACAAGGTGAAGAAACAGAGGGACTCTACAGTGATGGGGTATCCAGAAGACATTTTGAGGACAACAATGACTTCTGTTCAATTGTAGTTGTTTGCACTAAAATGAAGCAAACCCTCCTCTTGCATCCAATCCTGCCTCTCTCTCTTCCTCCTAATACCCTCGTGCATCTTTAGTAAGGGTTGTTATGCTTTCTGAGAGTGAATGATATATAGATATATATGTATATATAGATATATATATTTGCACATTTATATTTATTTTTATATCCACAAATATTGAAAACCATAAATCCAATCAATTCCAGTCCAAACACACAGCTTCTTTCTTGTTTTTCCCCTTTCCAGATTTGTAATTCCCTTCCCCAAAAGTGAGAAACACATAATATGTTTTCTTCTTTGTTCAGCTCCCCTATATGTAATCAGTCACCTGACTGTGCAGGGCAGCCAACCCATCCTGCCATCTTCCTTACTTAGGCTCTGACCTCCAATGGGCTGCCTTCCTAGCTGAACATAGGAGTGGGTAGTCTTCTATGCAGGTGGAAAAACAGACAGAACCAGTCAATACATAGAGATATATACAGATGAAGCAGATACATAGAAAAACACCCAGAGGAGGAATATAGAACACACCTTTTGGATTCTTGCAAGGTTTCCAACTCCTGGTTCAAGTCCTTTGCTAAGATGTGGCTGTTTTTCTGCTCCTGGCTTTTGGGAGAAGCTCCTACATCGTTATAATAAATTCTCCCCTTTTGGTAAAACTAGTTCAGGTTGGTTTCTGTTACTTGTGAACAGAGTCTTAAACACAGTATATTTATATCCTGGCTTCTTCTACCAAAACAAACAAAACAACAAACAGACAAACAAAAAAAACCCACAAAAAAACAAAAACCCCAAACCCAAAACAACAAAAACAAATTGTGGAAATAATCAGGGCAAAGAGAAAATAAAAGTTAGCTCACAGAAAATGCATACCACATGGTACTATACTGTTGCTTTACACGGGCTGAAATAATAGCTTTGAGATTTCTAATGATCCAAGTGAAGTGTGAAACACTACCTCTTAACAAGATTTTGTGTTTCCAGATTTAAAACTAACTACCAACTGGAGCATGAATAGGTAGACCATTGAAACTGAGTCCAGAAGTGAACTATTCAACATATGACAAATAAACAGCCAACTGGGTAACCACCTGGGGCGGGAGAAAAAAAAAAAAACTAATTTGGATCCTTTGGTGGTTTGGAGCTATGTACCCCTGAAAAAATGTTCTTAAATTTAATCCATCCCTATGGGTGTGAAACCATGGTAAGTAGGACCTCTTACTGATGTTACTTCAGTTAAGGTGTGGCCCAACTCAATCAAGATGGGTCTTGATACTATTAATAGAGTCCTTTACAAGCAGAATGAAATTCAGACGGATAGAGAAAGCCAGGGAGGAAACAGCCAGAAGCTGAAAGTCAACGGAAGGGAAGAGAAGGGAGAGGCCAGGAGAGGCCGCCGTGTGTATTGCCATGTGACAGAGGAGCCAAGGACCATGGGTCACTGGCAGCCAGTCCCAGAATGCCCGTCTTTGGGAAGAGAGCATCGAGTTGATGCCTCCTTGATTTGGACTTCTCTTAGCCTCAAAACCATGAGCCAAAAAATTCCCATTGTTTAAGCCAACCCACTGCACGGCACTTGCTTTAGCAATGAGGAAGCTAAAACAGATCCATACCTCATCCCATATACTGAATAAATTCCAAATAGATCAATGCCTAATTGCAACAGATTGTAAGTCTAAACGACCATTAACAAAGCATTGGTTACATTATGGAACATTCCTCGAATGGAATGCTATGAGGGTTGAAAAAAAAATAGGAGCTCTGTAAATATTTCTATAGACCTATCTTCTTGGTATATTAAGTAAAAAGAGCAAGGTGTAGTAAATGTGTTTTTGTTAACAAGGAATGTAAAGAATATATATCTATATTGGATTGTATATGCAGAAAAATCCTCTGGAAGAATGAGGAAGAAACAGTGGTTACGTATTTGGGGCACAAGGACAGGTGTGGGGGTGAGATTTTTTTTCACTGTCTATCTTTTTATAATTTCTGATGGTTGAGCTATATGTATGTATTATTTATTTTAAAAACAGAAATTAAAAATTGATGAAAATCAAACAAACCTGCTGATGGAGAAGCCCAGCTAGTCTTGATTGATCTTGAGTGCATCACAGGAGGGGCTGAATGTTTTAGTTGCCCACAAGCTTCTGTTGTCAAGTGTCTCTCTGTGTCTCTCCCCATCCTTAGGTGCCATCCTTCTCATAAAGGATTAGCTCCAATAATCCTTTACTACATTACTAGGGAGATCTATTTTTTTGTGATTAATAAATAAGAAAGACTTTTTTTTTTTTTTATCATGGAGGTGTGTCAACAGCATTCTGACTACTTCCTAATTTTGCCAGTGAAGACTTTGTGTTTAGGGTGAAACTTCTAGTCAATTTAGTTTATGATCAAAATTTGAGCCCAGTAGTGACTAAGCTCACCAGGACTGAAGCAGAACTACCTGGGTTCAAACGTCAGGTATTCACTCATTAGCTGCTTACTTGCTGGAGGTTATTCATTTCACCATCTGGTAAAATGAGGTTAATTACGGAACTCACCTTTTAGGGTCCACCTGAGGATTGAAGACAGGTAACCCCTTGACCGGCGCTGCCCAATTACAATACAATGCGAGCCTCATAGGAAATTAAACATTTTCTAGCACCCACATTACAAAATTTAAAAAGAAACAAAATGAATATTTAACCCAAGATATGAAAAACATGATCACTTCACTATGTAATCAATACAATACACTCTCAGTGAGATGTTTCACATTCTTTTTTGGTAAAGAGCACGCACGTCTCGATTCCTACTAGCACATCTCAGTTTGCACTCGCTGTGGCCATATAGGACTAGCGACCGCCAGCACACAGTAGGAGCTCATAAGCGCTAACTCTCATCGGCATAAGCATGGTTGTTGATATTCTACCTCACCTGGAGTAAACCAGTCTATCAGGTGAGCTTCTGGAAGGGATGCCTACATTTTTGGATAAATGACGATTTTCTTTAAGCTCAGCCACTGATTTCATTTCCATCCCTATTTTTAAGTCACATTACAAGGTACGGCAGACCGCTCCCCAATCTATGCAAATGAATAATTTACATAAATAAAGCCATCGGCTATACCCCACCCTCTGGTTAGAGCTTATCCCAATTCTTAGAAGGCCTGGTGTTGGGGAGGGTTGGGGAGGGAGTGCGGTGAGGGTTATTTCCAAGAATGCGGCGGTCCCTGCACCACTAACCCTGCCTTAAGGGTCAGGAAGGCATATAAAGCCGGAGAGACCCCCGCGGTGGAAGGCAGGGAATTAGCAGGAGAATGGGAAGGCCCTTTAAAAAGGGGAGGGTTCACTGGAGAACAATTACAGCCGTGGGGAACGGCCACGTTTAGGGGGCGGTGGGTGCCACAAGGTGCAACAATGGAGGCGAATTCCGAAAGGGAGGAGATTCTGCCGAGGACCAGCCAAGCCAGCATTCCCAGGACCGGCGCGCGGGCTCGCGAGCGCAGCCACGGCTCCCGGCCGCAGGCGGTAGAACACCGGGATCGCGTTCTGGCGCCCGGTTGCACACGCCGCCCCGGCCCCCGCGTCCCGCGTCCGTTGTCTCCCTGCTCCTGAATGGCTGGGGGAACCAGGGTTAACCTTTCACCGCCGCGCTCTGTCCAATCACCGGATCGCTCTCATGCCGCCGCGGACTAGTGGAGCGTGGGGCGCGCGGAGGGGGCGGCGGCGGCGGTGGCGGAGCGGGCTCCAGTGGGATTCTTCAACCGGCCGTGCGCCGTTGCTGCGGGCCGTGCGCTGGCTGCGGGCGTGCGGGGCGCTACGCAGTCTCCGCAAGCGCCGGCAGGAGGGGTTGAGGCGGAGGCGCGGCGCGGCACGGGCTGCTCCAGGCCCAGGTGAATGGAGTAACCTGACAGCGGGGACGAGGCGACGGCGAGCGGGAGGAAATGGCGGCGGCGGCGGCGGCGCCGTGCGGCCCCAGGAGGCCTGGGCTGTGACGCGCGCGCCGGAGCGGGGTCCGATGGTTCTCGAAGGCCCGCGGCGTCCCGTGCTGCAGGTGAGGCGGGCTCCCGCGGAGCCGCTTTGTGTCCCGAGCAGGGAGCCGGCTCCGCCCGGCCCCGCTCCCGCCTCCGCGCCGAGGCCCGCGTGGGCGCCCGGGCCTCGGGTCCCGCGCGCCGTTCCCCCGTTTGCGAGCAGCAGATCTCGGGCCTGGCTCGTCGCCCCGGCCGCGACACCGAGCCCCTGGCCGCCGGCCGTCGCTGGCAGATGGCGCAGCCTGCGGGGATCCCGGCGACCCCGGCCCGGGCGCTGCCCCGCGGCCGCGACCCTGCGCCTCCTCCTAAGTCAGTTCTCTGAAGAGATTTTCTGTGGTCGCTTTGGCGTGAGATGGGGATGCACAGCCCTGCACACACACAGTTGAGTCCCGTCTTCACCGCTCAGCCCCGGGCCGGGTGGAAAGTAGGGGGTTTGACAGGTCCAGTTACGGAAATCAGAGTGTGCAGAATTCGCCAAGGTGGGAAACGAACGCACCGGAAGCCGCCTGGGGAGCGGGTGTATTTGGGCTCACGACGCTGGGCCTCAGTTGACACCCTAGGAAGGGCCCGGGAGGGTGTGAACCGGGCCTCGGTGCTGACCAGGGAGCGCGAGCCCGCGGGGTCTCTTCCGGGAAGGATTGTTTGCGTTTATTGGCAGGTCACCAGAACTGGGTCCCAAGGGGCGGGTGGCCGAGGCCATCTTTTGGCCCCTCCTCTCAAGATGTTTTTGTGCATGGCTCCTGCCAAGATGCCTGGACCCTGCAAAGGAGGCTTTTTAAAAAAAGGGTCTTTATCTTTGGGAAATCAGTGTAGATTTTTAAGTTAGCGCATCAGATTTGTGTCTATTTTCTAGAAAAGCTGAGTTGCCCTGATGGCTCTGCCTGCAGCACAAGGTAAAAAACCACTTAATATATCCTTAATATCCTGAATATTTGTAAATACATGGAGATGAGTGGGGCGTCCTTGCTTAGTAGTGTTGTCAGGACTTTTGTGAAGAATACATTACTGATGTAAGTATAATTCTTATAATTCTGTAGTATAAGTCCAGGTATCCTTATGATTATTGGGTTTTAAAACATTCATCTCACTAAAGGGTATTAACTTGAAGATTATATTTATGGATGTGCTTCTCCGAATTTTCTGAATCTTTACAGTCCTGATTTTTAGTTGTCGTGTTACTAGTGAAGCACACTCAGCGAATAGAAAACGGCACAAGTTAGGAGTTAAGAAACTTGGAAAATATGTTTTTTTCCCATGTGCTTAAAAAAAGGCTAGCTAAAGCAAAACCATGATTACATTGAAAGAAACAGTTGTACCCATATACATATTAAACTCGTTTCATTTTCTAAATAAAAGTAATCATCTGAACTGAGAGCTCAAATAATTTACCCTATTAAAAGATGGGTGGTGGTACAGGATTTTAAATGAGCTCAGCAAGTGAATAACAATTTCAGTATTAATATATTTGGAAATTAGGTTCTGGAATAATTAGTTCAAAGTACTTAATTCATTTAGTTGCTCAGACATGGAGCTATTTCCTTCTCTGTTAGATGCCAGAGGAAGCTACTGATAAGTTGGCAAGTGTTTATGTTTAACTTGTGTAAATAGTAAGTTGGAGTGAAGTGTTTTATCTAGTTTCTCTTGTGCTCTGAATTTTGTAAAAGCACGGTTGATGTATATATAATATACTAATTCTTGTTGCAGGTTTCTTTGCAATATTTTCTCTATTGTTTACACTTACTGTTTGCCAAAATAGATTGTAACCTCCTGAGGAATCATTATTTCTTTGGTGTTCTGCATCCTTAGCCTGTGATGCTTGAACCATTTAGTCCTTATTTTCTGATGCTTTGCTATTTACCAGTGCCTCTGCATGATAAAGGCTGGTTTTCAGCTTCTACTAATTTCTGTTAGTGTCTAAAGAGACTTGTATTACTACAGTCTGTGCAGAATCAAACATTAGTTTATTATCTACTTCAAGAGAGGATTTGAGTTGGGTTTATAATAATACACAGGTGTTGGGGAGGTCTATTAAGATAATGGTTAAGATGGGTGGGTGGGGTAGGGTGTGGAGGGAGCCCCAGGGAGAGAAATTGATGAGCAGCTTAGTGGCAGCATGAATTAAAAGTTCTTTCTTTTCCTTTTCCTTCCTTTTCTCTCCTCTTTCCCTTCCTTTCCACTCCCCCTTCCTTTCCTTTCCTTTCTCTTTTCCTTCTTCTTCTTTCCTTCCTTTCCTCCAAAACAAAAGTGGAAATAGGACCAAATATAGTTTACATTGATTAGTGAAAGGAAGTATACCAATTAATCAGGAAAAGCAGACTTTTCTCTTGTATGAAGAATATTTAATCATTTGGATTCTTACATAAATGGGTATTTACAATATATGGAGAAAATATTTTACATTTTATACAGAAACATTTTTTACATGCCATTTTAGAGAAACCGATGAAAGCCTCAGGCTTAGTAGAAAAGCTTTAGTAAGAGAAGTGTACATCATTCTGGCTGTTTGGTTCATTAGAAGTTAGTTTGTCCTCTGGATGGTGTCTTTCAAATATCAATTTTCTCATTCAGACTTTTGACAGATGCCAAATAGCAATCTATTCAGGAATGAACCCTTTTCTAGACAGTGTAGGCAGTCAAGATTTTCCAAATAAGTGATTCGCTCTGCCACTCTTTAGGAATGTGTGTCAGTCTGAAAATAGGACTGCTTGTATGATGGTACATGCTTGCTACCTGAATGAATGCAGAGAGAAGAGTGTTATTTCTGAGGTCTAGCTGATGAAATTGAAATTTTCAGTCAGGTGAGAAAGGTTAAAATAAATTCTGAGTATAAAGTGGCTTCCCCATTTATCTGAAATTGTCATTGAATTGTTGGTACTCCTCTAATATGTGAAGTTATGATACGTTTTAAAATAAGTGACTAAGACTATGCCACAAGAAAGCATTGTCTGAGGAAGTTGATAGGATGTCCTGGACACGAATGACTTAAATTTTGGCCTTAGTGTTTTTTTTTTTTTTTTCCATTTTTATTGAGATTGTTCAGATACCATACAATTATCCAAAGATCCAAAGTGTACAATCACTTGCCCCTGGGTACCCTCATACAGCTGTGCATCCATCACACTTAATTTTTGTTCAATTTTTAGAAACTTTTCATTACTCCAGACAAGAAATAAAGTGAAAGATGAAAAAAGAAAAAAAGAAAAGGAAACTCTAATCCTTCCCTATTCCTAACCAACCCCCCTCAATTGTTGACTCCTAGTATTGATATAGTATGTTTGTTACTGTTTATGAAAAAATGTTGAAATACTACTAACTGTAGTATATAGTTTGTAATAGGTATATAGTTCTTCCCTATATGCTCCTCTATTATTAACTTTTAATTGTATTGTCATACATTTGTTCTGGTTCATGGAGTGATTTCTAGTATTTGTACAGTTGATCATGGACATTGCCCACCATAGGATTCAGTTTTATACATTTCCATCTTTTGACCTCCAGCTTTCCTTCTGGTGACATATATGACTCTGAGCTTCCCCTTTTCACCTCATTCACACACCATTTGGCGCTGTTAGTTATTCTCACATCTTGCTACCAACACCCCTGTTCATTTCCAAACATTTAAGTTCATCCTAATTGAACATTCTGCTCATACTAAGCAACCACTCCCCATTCTTAAGCCTCGTCCTATATCTTGGTACCTTATATTTCATGTTTATGAGTTTACATATTGTAATTAGTTCCTATCAGTGAGACCCTGCAATAATTGTCCTAATATGTCTGGCTTATTTCACTCAGTATATTGCCCTCGAGGTTTTGTCATCAACCCATTTTTTTTAATATGGTTTTGTTCACTCACCATACATTCCATCCCAAGTAAATAATCGATGGTTTTCTGCATGGTCATACATTTATGTGTTCACCACTTTCACCACTATCTATATAAGAGCATCTACATTTCTTCCACAAGGCAGGAGGGAGAGTCAAAGAAGGTAGAGAGGCAAAAGAAAGAGGAAAAAAAAAAGACAGCTAGGAAGCAGCAACAGGAAAAATAACCTTAAATCAAAGTAGAATAAAGAGTCAGACAATACCACCAATATCAAGTGTCTAACATGCCTCCCCTATCCCCCCCTCTTATCTGCATTCACCTTGGTATGTCACCTTTGTTACATTAAAGGAAGCATAATACAATGATTCTATTAGTTACAGTCTCTAGTTTAATCTGATTGCATCCCTCCCCCAGTGCCTCCCCATTTTTAACACCTTGCAAGGTTGACATTTGCTTGTTCTCCCTCGTAAAAGAACATATTTGTACATTTTATCACAATTGTTGAATACTCTAGATTTCCACCAAGTTACACAGTCCCAGTTGTTATCTTTCCTCCTCCTTTCTTGTGGGTCTCACATGCTCCCCATCTCCTCTCTCAACCGTATTCATAGTTACCTTTTTCAGTGTACTTACATTGTTGTGCTACCATCTCCCCAAATTGTTTCCAAACCACACACTCCTGTCTTCTATCCACCCTGTAGTGCTCCCTTTAGTATTTCCTGTAGGGCAGTGTCTTGTTCACAAAGTCTCTCATTGTCTGTTTGTCAGAAATATTTTGAGCTCTCCCTCATATTTGAAGGACGCTTTGCTGATACAGGATTCTTGGTTGGTGGTTTTTCTCTCTTCAGTATCTTAAATATATCACACCACTTCCTTCTTGCCTCCATGGTTTTTCTGCTGAGAGATATCCGCATATAGTCTTATGAAGCTTCCTTTGTATGTAATGGATCACTTTTCTCTTGCTGCTTTCAGGATTCTCTCTTTGTCTTTGACATTTGATAATCTGATTATTAAGTGTCTTGGCGTAGGCCTATTCATATCTCTTCTGTTTGGAGTACGCTGTGCTTCTTGGATCTGTAATTTTATGTCTTTCTTAAGAGATGGGAAATTTTCATTAATTATTTTTCCTCTATTATTGCTTCTGCCCCCCTTTCCCTTCTCTTCTCCTTCTGGGACAACCAGTGATATTACATTATTGTACTTTGCTTCATCCTTGAGTTTCCCCGGAGACGTTGCCTCATATTTTTCATTCTTTTCTCCATCTGCTCCTTTGCTTGTAGGCTTTCAGGTGTTTTGTTCTCCAGTTGCTGAGTGTTTTCTTCTGCCTCTTGAGATCTGCTGTTTTATGTTTCCATTGTGTCTTTCATCTCTTGTGTTGTGCCTTTCATTTCCATAGATTCTACTAGTAGGTTTTTTGAACTTTTGATTTCTGTTCTTCTGTTACATTTCCTGTTCTGCCGTATACATGTCCAGTGCTTCCCTTTACAGCCTCTATTTCTTTTGCAGTATCTTCTCTAAAGTTTTTGAATTGATTTAGCATTAGTTGTTTAAATTCCTGTATCTCAGTTGAAGTGTACGTTTGTTCCTTTGACTGGGCCATAACTTTGTTTTTCTTAGTGTAGGTTGTAATTTTCTGTTGTCTAGGCATGGTTTCCTTGGTTATCCAAATCAGGTTTTCCCAGACCAGAACAGGCTCAGGTCCCAGAGGGAAGAAATACTCATTATCTGGTTTCCCTGCAGGTGTGTCTTAGAAAATTGCTCCACCCTTTGATGCCTCGGGTCACTGTGCTTTTCTGCCCAGCAGGTGACGTCTGTTAGCCTATAATTCTTGACTGGTGTGAGGAGGTGTGGCCGTGTTCCCCCAGGCTCTGGGGTCTGGTTCTGAATGGAAAGGGCCCCACCCCTTTCCTCCTAGAGAAGACAGACCCCTCAGGTGGAGGTCATTAGCATTTCAATGGTCTCGCTCTCTCTGCTTGTGGTGTCTCCACCCTTCCCAGAGTCACAGCCCTGGAAACTGAAAATGACTGGGGCTTTCTCCACTGAGCCAAAAAAGAAACAGATAGTCCCCTTCAGACCCAGTCCAAGGTGACCCTCTGGCTCTCCCAGGTCAGTTGTCACCCAAAGCCTCTGTCTGTTTTTTGGGGCTGCGTACCTGTAGTGAGCAGTTCACACTCGCTACTTAAAACCCCAGTTGGAGCTCAGCTGAGCTGTATTCGCTTGCTGGGAGAGAGCTTCTCTCTGGCACCATGAGGCTTTACAGCTCGGGCTATGGGGGAGGGGGTCTCATGACTTGAATCCTCAGGTTTTACTTACAGATTTTATGCTGTGTTCTCGGGCATTCCTCCCAATTCAGGTTGGTGTATGATGAGTGGATGGTCTCGTTTGTCCCCCCGCAGGTATTCTGGATTATTTACTAGTTGTTTCTGTTTTTTTGTAGTTGTTCCAGGGGGACTACTTAGCTTCTGCTCCTCTCTATGCTGCCATCTTGCCCGAGTCCCTGGCCTTAGTGTTTTGATCATTAATTTTTGAGTCTCATAGTGGCAGTGAGTGTTCTTGGCTGTGTTAAGGTTTATAGAAGGGTGAGGCTTAGCACTTTGTGCATATCCAGCACCAGGCACCATGTCTGACATAGAAGAGCCCCTCAGATTTGTTGAGTGAAATGAATTAATTTATCTTTATAATACATTTTGACACATTTAGAAGCTAACACAACTTTGTAGAGTAGAATATTGTGCCCATATTAAGACTTTTTCAGTAATCATTATTAATTCAGATTTGGCACAAATTAGGCTCCTGGTTCTTCTCCCTTTGTGAGGTGAATATGTTTATGTGCATGGAAGCATTGTGGACTGAGGGAAGTGTTAAGAATTTCATGGAAGGAAGTTGCTGTAGTAATTGGAGTTTTGCTAGTATTGCACTGGAAACAGGCTAACCCTGCTAGTTGTGGTTATTCATTTTTGGGTGACAGCTCAATCCGAGGAAAAAAGTAGGGATTTTTAAAACATATTTGGAAATCTTTGGGAATTCATATGTAAGGTCAGAAAACTCAAATGATGAGTGAATGATCTTAATTTGAAAGCCGATCTTTGAAATGATGTAGAAGGGTTCTTTGATTAAGGAGTCAGATCAGTAACCCTATTTGAAAGGGAAAACAAAGAGAAAGCTAGTAGGTTTCTCAAATACTTCGATATCAGAGACTGGTGTTCACATCCTGATTCTTCGAGTCTGAAGCCGAGGACCTCGGGGCATAGGGCAGCCTCTCTGAGGCTCAGCTCCCTCATCTCTAAGCTGGTTGTCATAATGGTAGCTTGAGGTTATGGGGGAAAAAAACATTGTTTTCTTCTCTCTTAGCCTGGTTCTGGCACATAACTAGCATTTGGCAAAATTTATGTTATTATTTTTCCTTTAAATATATGCTTTAGAGGAATGTTTGCTTTATTCTTAATGTGATTAGATTATACCTGTGACCCCAAATTATTAATATTGAAATTATGACTAGTTTTATTTTGGAAGATGAAAAAGAAAAGTTAACTTGAGAGCAATATTTCACAGACAAGGTATCTATAATAGTGCCTTAAATATGGCTAACTTTCCCTAAATAACCCACAGTTTGTCTGTTATGCATGAATAACTATATCATCCTAAAGCTTTTTATATATGTATCATATGTATTTGATGTAGGTCATTGGTTCTTACTCTTTGGAGACTGCTGATTTGATGAAAGATAGAATTTTAACTTCTCAAAAATGTACATGTACATACTCATAATTTTATCATAAAATTATGAGGTACAAGGACACCCCCTCCCGCCCCACTGAACCCCGTCCACGGACACTTTACAGTTACAAAGATAACGAATAGTTTTATAACTAAGGAGCAAAAAACATTTTGGATAATTGAGGCAGAAATGATTTGTGGCCCTAATGAACTCTGCAAATAATGAGTGGTTAGGAAACCTGTGTTCTAGTTTGACTTTATTTCTAACCAGCTAACTGTGCGATTAAGGACAAGCCACCCTATCTGTTTTACACTTAGTTTTAATTTTCTTACTGATAAAATGAGAGCATTCACTAAGCCTCAAGATATAGTTATCTTTAAGTGTCTGTATAATTCAGGGACTTCTCTATTTCAAGGTGAGAATTTAGACTAAGTACAAGGCATGGAAAGGAGAGACTGCCTTTGTTGAGTATTAAGGTTTGCATATGGTGGCCATTAATAATGGAGTTACGATATGTTCTAAGGAGGAAACATAAGATAAAAATCCTGGGAAATAAGGCTTGGAAACTAGATAAAATCAGATGGCAGTTTCTTTCAGAGTGTTTTCACCTTATGTCTCTGTCTTTTTCATCTTTTGTCTCCACATCTAGTACAGCTTAGTAAACTATGTTAATGACTGAGAGTCTGACAAAAACTGTTTAAAGCTCTCCAGTCTGATCAATGTAGTGAAGAACTAGTAACCCTTTGTGAGCCCTCTGATTCTGTTAGTGAGGAAAGAAGTGTCTGACAGGCACCTTATATTTTAATTTTAGAAGCTTTGTATATGACACTGTACTGAGATTACCCAGTTGTTTTCAGGGTCATGTAAAATGTGTAGCTAAACAATAACAAGGAAAAAAAGCCCAATTTCTCAATCTTAATATGTACCTGTTAAATATAATAAACCCAAGTGATTTGTTAATCTTAGATAAAACAATTTGGAGCATTTTGAGGAAAATACAGAATTTTCTTTATAAAAATATGTGAACAAATAGTAGAACAACCTAAATTAGGCATTTAAATGTAGTAGATAAATGAAAATTAACATTGAACTGGAGTTAAGGCAAATGATAATTTCTAAACGCTATTGGTGTAATAACAGGGGTAATTATTTCTTATATAATCGGTGGACTTTAAATTCCATTCCTTCTTTAATAAAATCTGATATAATGCATTACCAGATGGTGTTTTCCTTTTGAGATGTTTGTTAAAAAAAGTTTCCATTGACATATTACACAATATGTTGTATGTTGGTGAATATATGTGCATATTTCAGTTATATATGCACCTAGGAATGGTATTGCTTGGGTCAGGTACGTGTATGTTCAGCTCCAGTGGATACTTTGAAGTTACAGTCCCACCAGCGGTGTGTGACTCCTCCTCTATGCTTGATAGGGTCTGTCTTTTTCATTATAGTGCTTGTGGGTGTGTGGTTGTAGCTCACTGTGTTTTTCATTTGCATTACCCTACTTGCCTATGAAGTTTATTGGCTAGTTTGATATCCTGTGCTGTGAATTCCTTTGCCTACTTTCTGTTGGCTTGTCTGCCTTTTTCTTATTGTTGTGTAGTTGTTGTTTATATCTTCTTGATACAGTTTTCTTGTCATAAATTATCTTGCTGTTACCTTCTGTTCTGACTTGCTTTTTCTCTCTCTTAATCATACCATTTACTAAACAGAAGTTCTTAATTTTTTCCCTTAAAAATATTTTTTATTATGTTAACATAAAATATAAAACGTGCCATTTTAACCACTTTCAAGTGTACGATTCAGTGGTATTAATTACATTCACTGCCATCCATTGCCGAAATGTTTTCTGGATTCTCTTTTGCTTGTCGACAGGACAAGTCATTCTTTTATATAAAATAAAACTTCTTTCAGAATAATTAGCTCTTTGCAAGTCTTATTGGTTGCACATGTTTTTAATTTTAATGTAATCCAGTTTATCATTTTTTTCCCTTCTAATTAGTGCTTTGTGTGTCTTTAAGAAAATTTTATTCATCTAAGGGCATGAAGATAATCTCCCGTGGTTTTTTCTAGTAATTTTGTTTGTTTGTTTTACTTAACACAGTTAGATCTACAGTCTTCCTGGAATTGATTTTTGTATATGGTGTGAGGCGGGATCCAGGTTCACTTTTTTCCATCTGGATTTCCAGTTAACCCAGCACCTTGTTCCTACTGTACTGCAGTATTACTTTTGTGTTAATTAAGTGACCTTATGTGTGTGGTTCTGATTCTGTATTCTGTTTTGTTGCGTTGGTCAGTATGTCTATCTTGTGTGATCACCACGCTTTCTTAATTGCTGTAGCTGTGTGCTAAGTTTTTTAATATTGGGCACTTTAAGTCCTCTTGCTTTGCTCCTCTTCCAGATTGCCTTTGTTATTTTTAGCCTTTTGGTTTTCCATGTAAATTTTAGAGTCAGTTTCTCAATTTCTACACACACCAAAAAACTGTTGGGGTTTTGTCTGGGATTGCTTTAAATCTGTTGATCTATTTGTGGAGAAGAGACAACTTTACCAAGATTGATTCTTCCAATCATGAACACGTTTTATCCCTCTATTTATTTAGGTCTTTAGTCTCTCTCAATAATATTTTAGAATTTTCATTGTAGAGGTCTTGCCTATCTTTCATTACATTTGTGTACTGGGAATTTGATGTTTTTTTGATGCTGCTATAAACTGCCACTGTCATCATTTTTTTTTCTTTATCGTTTGTTGTCAGTATATAAAAACTGTAATTTATGTTTGTATATTGGCCTTCTGTGTGGTATTTGCTAAATTCATTTTATCTTAGTAGTTTGTAGATTCCTTTAGATTTTCTACTTACACAATCATGTCATCTAAGAATAATAAAGTTTATTTCTTCCTTTGCAATCCTTAAGCCCTTTACTTCTTTTTCTTGCCCTACTGCACTGGAAAGGACCTCCATCACAGTGTTGAATGTAGGTGGTTTTAGTGGACACATTTGTCTTGAATTCAAGGGGAAAGTTTTCAATGACTCTCCATTAAGTGTGATATTTGCTGTAGGTTTTTGTAGATACTCTTTATCAAGTTAAGGACATTCCCTGCTGTTCGTAGCTTGCTAAGAGGTTTTGTTAGGAATGAGTATTGAATTTTGTCAGATTCTTTTTCTGCATCTATCTGGGTGATCGTATGATTTTTCTCTTTTCACCTGTTAATGGTGGTGAATCACATCGATTAATTTTTGACTGCTAAGCTGTTCTTGCATTTCTGGGATAAACCTTAGCTAATCATGATGTACTATTTTTATATATTGCTGGAATTGATTTGCTAATAGTTTGTTTAGTATTTTTGCATTTTTGTTTATGAGAGAAACAGGTCTATAATTTTACTTTCCTGTAATATTCTTGTTAAGTAGGGTGTCAAGTTTAGGTTGGTCTCATGAAAAGAGTTGTGGAGTATTCCTTCTCATTTCTCTCTTCTGGAAGAGTTTTTTTTTTTGAAACTTGGGATTATTCTTTAAATGTTTAGATGAATTCACTAGTGAGGCTGTCTGGGTTTGGAATTTTTAATGATCAATTTTTAATATTCCAATTTCTTTAAAAGATATACATCTTTTTTTTAAATTAAATTCAATTTTATTGAGATATATTTACACACCATGCAGTCGTCTGTGGTGTACAATCAGCTAGTCACAGTACCATCATACAGTTATGCATTCATCACCACAATCTATTTCTGAACATTTTCCTTACATCAGAAAGAATCAGAATAAGAATAAAAAATAAAAGTAAAAAAGAACACCCAAACCATCCCCCCATCCCACCCGATTTTTCATTTAGTTTTTGTCCCCATTTTTCTACTCATCTATCCATACACTAGATAAAGGGAGTGTGATCCACAAGGTTTTCACAATCACACTGTCACTCATTGTAATCTACATTGTTATACAATCATCTTCAGGAATCCAGACTACTGGGTTGGAGTATGATAGTTTCAGGTATTTACTTCTAGCTATTCCAATATATTAAAACCTAAGAGGTGTTATCTATATAGTGCATAAGAAACTCCACCAGACTGACCTCTTGACTTCATTTGAAGTCTCTCAGCCACTGAAGCTTTATTTCATTTCATTTAGCATCCGCCTTTTGGTCAAGAAGATATACTCAATCCCACGATGCTGGGTCCGGATTCATCCCTGGGAGTCAAAAGATATAGGTCTTTTTATTGGCTTCTTCTGAAGTTACTTTTGGTAAATTGTTTTTCAAGCAATTTCATGTAAAGTATTTCTGTGAGTGGCCATTAGGAAATAATTGATGCTAAAATTAAAAATAACTAGATAAAACTTTGCTCTGTTCGGAGAAATTACAACTTTTTAAGAGGTCATTAAGTGATTTAATATAAAGAATAGACTTAGTAGTGGTGTATAGAAGACGAAAGCATGGTAATGTCACTTAGATATTAGATTTTTCATACTGTTAGAATTTAGGCACAAGTATGACTCGTACGTAAAGACTTAGTTGCCTGAAAACTAATGATTTTCAAAAACTGTTAGTATGCTAAATCTGTAATTAGAATGGAAGCTAAATTTTTAGTCTTTGACCAAAATTCAGTTTGGGTGAATTTGCGTAATGAATTATTATTTAACAGGTGATTTGTTTTTCTTTGAAGGACTGTCGTCCCCCACAAAAAAAAAGCAATAGTGAAAATTAAGATAAGTAGTTCCAGTATGAAATTGGTAGCATCTTAAAAAAGTACTGGGAGAGGGTCAGTGGTAAAATGACCGGTACCTAAGGATCAAATATTTATTAGTAGTAAGAATTGCCAGCATTTATTCATTTATTCACAGAAATCCTGCTTGTGCCTGGTTCTTGGTGTGGTTCTATCATTTATTGAAACTCTGGGGTCCAGGCATGTGTTAGAATTATCACTGTTTGGATTTTAGAAAGGTAAGTTGGTGCATATAAGGTGGTATCTTCAAATCAAACCACTTAGTATTTCTGCAGAAAAATACTTTTAGTTCCGGTCAGGTTCTACTCCTGAATGTGTTGAGGTCAAATTAGGTTTTCTTACTGTGTGACTTGCTAAAAATGTTAGATATTCTGAACCTTGTAGATTTTTAAATAGCAAATGAGGGATTGTGGACCTGTTTGGTCATACACAAAATAGATCCAGTTTCTGCCTTCATTGAGTTTTACATCTAGCATATGGAAGGAGACAGACACTAAACAAACCCTGCAGTTAAACACGTGTTTAGAAACTTCACTGCCTGCCCTAAAGGAAGAGGGAGCACTGGCAGCGCCGCGGGCAGATCCTCACTTAGAGCGCTGGCCAGCAGAGTTCGGTAGCAGTTTGGGTTCTTCTAGTTTCAAGTGTCAGAAACACAAACTGGATAATTACAAAAAGGAGTTTTATCTAGCGTAAATGGAACTGTGCAGAAATACTTTGAAACTATGTATATATCCTATTGTAACCTTCACCCAATAGTATCCATTAATGATCCTTACCTCAATTAGTTACTAATGTGATGGTCCAAAGTGGTGATTTTTTTAACTGTCATTCCTTCTACATTTATTAGTTGATATTGACTAGAGTTTTATCTGGATTTTAACTAATAAAATACAGTTTCTAAGATGAAAAGTTAAAGTTGAAAAATATTGACAAAGTCTTTGAGTTTTTCCAGTTATTGCTAACTTGTAATTAGAGAACTTGAAGTTGTTTCTGAAACATTTTCATGGTTAGACTCATACTAGATTGCATTAATGTGGAAGAGTATTTTGTAGTGGTTGGGAATTGCCCAAGAAGGAGTTAAATGGGGTGTAGTTGGGTGATGTCAGAATTATCTTTGTACACATTATTGGCTTTCTAGCTTTGATATTTATAAGTCAGTCCTAAACTCATCATCTTTTTTTGGCGAGGGGGGAGGGCATTAAGCTTGTAAAGTAATTTGGGTCTTTTAGAAGTAGAAAGTGTCTGTCTTGAGATTTATGTCTAACCTAGAAAAAGCTGTTTCAACAATACATGTTAATCTGAGGTTAGATCAATAAGGTCTAATATCAAATAATGAAAATGTATTTATGGCCTAACTTGAACTCTGTATAAATAAAGTATGAGATATTTGTTATAAACTCCTTTCAAAAGATCTTGCAATCTTTTCGGGGAAATAGCAGTTAAAGACCTCACAATAACAACTAATATAGGGCGGTAGATATGATTAAAACCTGATTTGGGCCGTACAGCCCTCGTGTGCTTGCGGTCGCAGTTGACTCGTCTGGGGGAGGGTGGCGGCCGGTTGCTAAATCCTAGGCTCTCAGGATTGCTCCGAGGGTACCGGCGGCGGGGGCTCTTTCCCGGAGGCGAGGGCGAGGCGGGGGACTTGGCCAGGTCCCCGGCGGGAGGCGTGCAAAGTATGGAGGGCGGCGAGAAAGGAACAGGCGGGACACGGTTCTTTTAAGGTGAAGAAACCAAGAGAGTTTATTAGGGGAGAGTACAAGCTTATATCGGGCGTTTAGGGGGCGGGGTAGCTGTAGAGGTAAAAGGCTTGGATTGGTTCTGAGAGAGCGCGGAGGTTGATTGAAAAGGGGCGAGAGTTGCTCCGGTAACGGTGTCTGGCAACAATGTATGCGCACTGGTGGTAATGGGAGTTGCACCGGCAACGGGGAGTGTCCGGGCAAGATAAGGGGGTGGGGAAAAGGCGGTTCCCTCCGGCAAGCCTCCCCTAACATTGGTATTTTGGGTGAGGAAATGGGGCCTGCCTCCGGCCTCACTTTCCCAGGCCCGGGGGGCTGTAGAGGGCGCTGTCGCCCGTGCCCACTACCCTCCCCAGGGGTGGATCTGGTCCCCCAGCCCAGGCCCGCCAAGTTGAAGCATGTAATCAGTGTCCCGCAGTGTGCTGAATAGTTTAGAGGGGAGTCAAATGATAGGGGTTTTTAGGGAAAGCTTGGGGTTAGATGGGGATGGGGTCCCAGGAAGCAGAAGCTCATTTGTGAATGCTGGCTGTCACGGAGAAGGGATGGTGTGTGTTATAAGGAAGGGTGGTAACATGAGCTGTTGCACAGAAACTGTGATGTGGTCCTTTCCCCCTGGCCAGGAACTTTGTGATGTTTTTTTTTTTGCTGACTCAAACTTTTTATTAAACTTTATTCATTAAACTTTCTTCATACTCAGCAGTCTTGTAGGCTCGTTTTGTCTCAGAACTAACTTCTCTTTAAGTGTTACACATTTCACCTTAATGTTGCCTTAAAGCAGTTTGACGTAGAGAAAAGTGGGGCCTTTTTTTTCTCATGGATATTCTTGGTGTAAAAGATATACATAAGGTAGTCATGAATTGAGTAAAATTCTTGTACTTGTTGGAGAGTGTTCATTAAATACAGTATAGAAAGTTGGAATTCAAACATTAAGCTTAAAACTCACCTTGAAAGCTATCAGGTACTGAGTTTTTACCTCTTGAAACAAAACTGCAGAGTAAATGTCACAGGTAACTTGAAAGGGGGGTGGATGGGTATTTGCTTTGTTTTGATGTGTTGAAATATCCTCTTTTTGAGAAGTATTCCAAGTAAGTAGGCCATTGACTGGCAGCCTAGAGATACTTCTTACATGGAGACTTTGATGGATGGAATTTGTTAAAATGGCATTTGACCTGTAGTCAACTTCAATTTTGAACAATTCTGATTTTAGACATAATTACATTGAAATCTAAACATAATACATTTATGTTACAAGTTTTAGAGAAACCTAGAAATTTGTTTGATTCATAAAATAATGCATTAAAAGAAAGCTGGGTAATTTGTGGTTTAAATTATAGAAATGGGTAAATTTTACTTTAATGGCTTAAAAAAGAGTTTTTTTTTCTTGAATAGTTAAAACAGAATTACGTATCTCTAAACTGTTAGTCTTTACACAAATCAGCCTGTTTGAAAGTTTTTTTCTAATACTAAAAGTAATATGTATTCATTGTAAGAAATTTTAAAATGCAAAAAAGCTAAAGAAGAAAAAAATTACTTAATGTAGTAATCCAATTTTTAGAAAAATTTCCATTTCTCCTCTCTTTCCTTTCTCCCTCTCTTTCTCATTCTCTCTCTTTTCCACCCTCTCTCCTCCATCCTCCCTCCCTTTCTCCCTTCCTTCCTTTCTTTAATTTTTAGTTTTAAGATACTATCATGATTGTACTGTAAATAAAAATGTTTCCTAGTTTTTTCATTAATGCTATAACATAAGCATTTTCGTTCATTATAAACTCATGATTTAAATGGCTGAATTGCATTACATCATGTAAAATTAACCATGGCTTACAAAACCGTTCCTCATTGTTAGACATTTAGATTCTTTTAGTTAATTAATTAATTTTGCCTGTTTTTTATTATTATAAATGCTCATGTTAAAAGGAGCATTCTGTATGAAGTATTTTTTGTGTTACTGCTGTAGGATTGATTCATGTGCGAGGATTTTAAATTAATAATGACAGATACGGCAATGATCAAAAGGGAAACATGCTGTGTATTTAACCATCTAAAGAGGCTAATGTTTGAATTCCTTAAATTGCTATTTCTTTGCTCTCTAGGCTTTTGATCTTCGATTTGACCTTAGTCTTTTTATAATCTATGTTCACCAAATAATAGTTGATAAATCCTTGAAAGATTTATGTTATATATTGTGGATATTTTTGATATTTCCTTTTTGTTTTTTCTTGTATTTTATATTTTCAAAACTTGTCCTTTTGATTAATATTATTATTTCTTGTCCATCTATGTACCTTTTCATTGCCTAAGAAACAGTTAAGTGAAATAAGGTTTTCATTGATGTCTGTGGAGCCATATAGAAGTAGCATGTAGTAATTTTTTTTTTTTTTTTTTTTTTTGGCTAGAGAGGACTAGTGGACACAAAACTGTTTAATTTTGTTTCACATTATATACCATATTTTGCGATTTGATTTGTTTGATTTTCATCTTACTGTAAATTCATAATGACCAAGGTGGTTTGGAGTTTGCAGTTTTTCAGGGTTTTCTGGTTAAAAATACTGTATAAAATCTTGTACACTTTAAATTTTTATGAGAATACATTTTCTATATTAAGTCTTGGGATTAGTAAAATATTTTTCACTTTCCTAAAGGGATTCCTTAAAATTTTAAGGGTTTTACCCCACCTCGATGGTTGCTAACATGACCACAGACATAGGGGACTGGTGGTTTGATGGGTTGAACCCTCTACCATAGGTTTTACCCTTGGGAAGACGGTTGCTGCAAAGGAGAGGCTAGGCCTCCCTATAATTGTGCCTAAGAGTCTCCTCCCAAATGCCTCTTTGTTGCTCAGATGTGGCCCTCTCTCTCTAGCTAAGCCAACTTGAAAGGTGAAATCACTGCCCTCCCCCCTGCGTGGGATCAGACACCCAGGGGAATGAATCTCCCTGGCAACGTGGAATATGACTCCTGGGGAGGAATGTAGACCTGGCATCGTGGGACGGAGAACATCTTCTTGACCAAAAGGGGGATGTGAAAGGAAATGAAATAAGCTTCAGTGGCAGAGAGATTCCAAAAGGAGCCGAGAGGTCACTCTGGTGGGCACTCTTACGCACACTTTAGACAACCCTTTTTAGGTTCTAAAGAATTGGGGTAGCTGGTGGTGGATACCTGAAACTATCAAACTACAACCCAGAACCCATGAATCTCGAAGACAGTTGTATAAAAATGTAGCTTATGAGGGGTGTCACTGGGATTGGGAAAGCCATAAGGACCACACTCCACTTTGTCTAGTTTATGGATGGATGAGTAGAAAAATAGGGGAAGGAAACAGACAAACAAACAGACAAAGGTACCCAGTGTTCTTTTTTACTTCAATTGCTCTTTTTCACTTTAATTATTATTCTTGTTATTTTTGTGTGTGTGCTAATGAAGGTGTCAGGGATTGATTTAGGTGATGAATGTACAACTATGTAATGGTACTGTGAACAATCGAATGTACGATTTGTTTTGTATGACTGCATGGTATGTGAATATATCTCAGTAAAATGAAGATTAAAAAAAATTTTAAGGGTTTAAGAATTATTTGAAAACAGTGGTTCTAGATGGAGGCAATAGCGTGGTTTTTAAAAACGCGATTTATTGGGCATTTTCTGTGTTCCAAGCACTCTGTTTTCTGTCTACCAAGCTTAGCATTGCATGATCATATTTCATCGTCACAATACTCAGGTGTTCTTATTTTACAGACGAGGAAACATTAGGTATAGGAGTCTAACCTTGGCCTTGGTATAAACCTTGGTCTTTCTGACACTGAATCTCTTCTGGCATTAAGATAATTTTAAAATGAAAGGTATTAAAAAACAAACAAACAAACAAACACAAAAAACTAGACTTTGCTTTCTACATCCCCAGGAATCTTACTTAATGCCTCCTACATAGGAAGGTCTCTACAAGGAGGGACTGCCTTTATATAAGAAAGTATTAATAGGTGAGAGCATTAACTTGATGAAATTAACTCACAAAGCTGAGGCCTTTTCCCCCTCGATATGACTTAGAAAGGGGTGGAGGGAGTTGTGATTTGAAAAACTTGGGTCCTTTCTATGTGTCGATTGAGTTTTAATACAGCTAAGTTTGTGTTTGTTCATTAGTTCAATCTTCATTTTTAAAACTACCTCCCTAATATAGTTGGGCAGCATATTTTAGGATTTCTCCACTGTTGAAGTTTCAAGAAATGGCATTTTGTTATTTGGCATATATACTATTTGAGAATTAGGTAATTTTTTTTTAAAGCCAACAATATAAACCTGCTACTTTGTATTCATGACTGTATGCCCATGATGATTTAGGTTGGTTGCTTGTTGTAAAAGTGAATGCCTTGAATCTCCATAGTGCCTTTGTTACTAGGAACTTAAAGCTCTTGAAACATTTTTTAGTTTTATCTGTCAGCTTACCAAAGTATTTCTGATGATGTATTAAGGTCTTGATGTGTGTGTGTGTGTGTGTGTGTGTGTGTGTATGTACATGTATATATGTATATGTATATATTTTTCCCCCCTCTTATTCACCATGGGAGTTGTGTGTTTTGGGCTTCAGGAGAATAGGGATGAAATCTGGGTAGTAATATTTGTCAAGTTAATTGTATCAGAATCTGTGACACAATTAATAATAAAATGGATGAGTTGGAAATTTGTTGGAGCCATTTTCTGTTACTATTTTGAAAATTAGCACCAGGAAGCTTTAGATGTCTTCAGCTTTCAGACTAGAAGGGTTAGCTGTCTTGTTACAAGACTTTGTGTGAAAGGATACAGTCACACTACCGCCTTTGGATGCTAAGTGGGTTAAGTAAATTGGTTTGCACTGAAACTTGACTGTCTGGACTGTTCAATGTCTTATTTCAGAGTTTTCTGCAGTAAAGATGCCTATCAAACTGAAGTTTGCGAGTTTGTAATGTAAGTCACGGTCATCCAGTAAAACTAGTAACCTGGACCTTTTAACTTTAATTATCAGTGTAAAATAAGTTGTCATTGTATTTGGCACATTACCTTTCTAATGTATTTCCATACAGAATTGTCTAGGGGAAATAATTTTGATAACTTAGCAATAATTATGTAATAGTTGAGTTGAATTGAGCTTTAAACATTATTACCTTATTTGGTTAGATGTTAATAGAAGAGATGAATATTAGAAAATAATATGGCCTATCAGGCTTTGTTAGTGTATTTTTTGTATTTTACTAGGTGACACTATAGAATTGGGATTAAAAGTCAAGTGAAACTGTGTATGGGGGAGGTATGTGGGAACTCTATTTTCTGCATGATTTTTCTGTTAACCCACAACTTCTGTAATTTTAAAAAGTGAAGAAAATTAGAGTGAAATAGGAAATAGCTTTAGAAAATACAATCTCATTGACATATTGAGAGGTAAGGACATACAAGCTTATGTAAAGCATGATACTGATTTAACCACGGAGCATGTTAAGTATTTTTAAAGCCGAATTTTACTGGAGGAAAGTGTAATTTAATGCCAGTAATTCTCTCTTATATTTAATTGGATTGCACTAACAACTTTTTTTCAGTTTTATTAGAACACAGTAATAATTTTAAAGGGCAGCACTTTCAAACATATGCTGTCTTCTTGACTCCCAAAAGATAAATTATTTTATGAAAGATCTTATTCTAATAAGTTAATTGTGAAGATTTTGTGAAAAAGGAGCTCTCTTAAAGTTGGTTTTTAAAATTGAGTTATCTGTTCTAAAATATTCTCTCTGATTGCTTTTAGGTTACCTAGAGTATGAAATAATACAGACTTGGAAAGTGAAAGAACTTAGAATCAGCATTTTGAGGTAACTACAAATATAAATAAATGTATATATTAAAATCATTTAAGGTTGTTCCATTCTGCATTAACTTTTTTAGCAAAATGAATTTGTGTATATAATGAGAAAGCTTAACCTTCACATGAATTGTTTTAAATGACTGGAAACAGATAAGTGAAATAGAGACTTCTGCCAATTTTTTCTTCCTGAATGCGTTGTAACAATGTAAAGTGGAGGCTTTGCAATGAGTTAATGAGCATAAACTAAAAATAGTGTCAAATTTAACAAAATCAATATTTGTTAAATTAAACTTTTCATCTCAATACTCTATGCTTCCTTAGTTTTTGATTTATAATCCATTTTAGGAGAACCACCCTAAATTTAAATTTCGCCAACAATATTGACATTGTAGAACTGTGTTTCTGAATTCTCTTGTTCCTAAGCTAAATGGATACCTTAAAAAAGGTGTAGTTAATACCATAAAAGTATGGATTTAACTGTACTTGAGTTTGTGTTTTTAATTCATTTTGAGAAATTGAAATTGCCCATAGTTTTCCATACATATATTAAAGGGCTTATTACTAGATGATTTGGATTTCTCAGCCAAGTAATCCTTCTTGTGACCTTCTTTAATTTATTTCTTTTGTATATGTGAATTTCAGAAATCAGGCGTAATTAACCTTTTATTTTTTTTCATTTTTCTATAATCTGTAAAACACTATCTTTAGATTTGTTTACTTTGATTTCCTTGTATTCTTTTTGAAATCATTTCTTGAACTTTTTTCTAGCTTCGCCACCCCCTCACCTCTACTCCCTTCGCATCCCCACCCCCACAAGATCTCTAGAAATTAGGCAGGCTATTGTTGCAGTGCATTCTTTTGTTCTTTGTTTTAGAAAAACACTTAGTATCCTAAAAATAACCCAAATGTCTTTTGTTTAAAATTTAATGAAAAATAATGGCCTTTTATTCAACCTTTCATATCACTAGGGCTCTTTTGTAGATGTGTTTATACTTCAGTTTAAGCACCGGAATCTTAAACATGGGTATTTTTGCATTTATTTTTAGAGCAGAAGCTTGGGCATGCTGTGATTTTCCAATAAACTGCTATCACAATGTCAAAATGCAGTTCAGACAACAGCAACACAGAGATCTCAAACATTAAAACGGTAAATCTTTGATTTGTAATACGTGGAGAGAGGAATAGCGTTTACTTGTGTGTTTTACTAAGTCATTTCTAAGTGAATAATATATGGAAGCTATGAAACAATCTAATCAATTCCATGAGTATAAATTATTTGACCAGAAATTTAAAATCTGTGGTTGCAAAGAGTCGTGTGAAGTTAGTCTGTTGGCTCTGCTAACGCAGTTAATGATAGTCAGTTCATCCATGAAACTATAGAAACTTTTACTTACCAGCAGGGATTCAGATCTTTTAATTAAAGTCAGGTTAAAAAAAAAAAACAAAACTCTTCAAACCTGCCAAAAAAGTAAAAATTGGCAAAATGATAGGTTTTGCTGTTTTCACTTTATAGGATTACCTGTCGAATTTTTAAAATCTTGCATCTGCTTTTGCTAAATAGAAAGTGTATTTCTTTCTAGGGCCAGCCGCTTTACTCAAAGCTACTATACTAAAAGAATGAGATTTAATTAAAATATTATAAGCTTATGTGAAATATAATTGGGAAGGATTAGATTGTTGTCCTCCCTCTCCTTGCAGGTCCTCCTACACCCACCCTGCAGTAAAAGGCAGCAGGGACCGGGGTGGATGGGTAGGAGTAGAGTGGGTATGCGTTTCCAAACCAAACAGGAATGTCCTTTGAACTTCCATGATTCTATTCCTTACATTATTGTATGGACAATCGTGAGTCTCTGATTCAGTTTATTCAACATTTATTTAAATGTACATATGGTATATTGTACCAGGAAATTTTAAGAGATGCTAAGAGTGAGACACATGTTGCTCAATGGAGCGTGTGTTCCAGTGGAAGAGCAAGGTGTGTATGTAGATATGTCTGTGAATATGTATGTAGCATGATATACATGAAAGGTTCACTATGTCTTGGATACAGTTTGATACAATAGGTGATACAAATATGTGTAAGGCATACAGCTCCTATCCTCAAGGAATGGGAATAGAGACTAAAAAGAAATTGTCTGAATAAGAGTTGTTTTAACAGTACAGAGGTATATTTTATTTTATGGAGGTTGGACAGTAAACCCCAAACCTTTGTAATAATAGCTGTTTTAAGTCAGTCGGGTTGAGCACATAAGATTAAAATCCAGGTTACATAGTTTTCAGTGGTCGTGTAAGGGGGTGTGGATAATAGGGTGTGGGCATTCAGCTGACAGAGATGACATTAGTTTGTGGAGACTGGCAGCAAATGGTGATGAGACAGGGATAGGCTCGCATTCTAGTTGGGTGAATAATCTGACAAAAGGGTAGAGGTGGCAGAGGTCAATGATGAGTAGCGGACTGGGAGGTTCAGGTTGTCATTTGGGACCAGAGATCACAGAAGGATGTGATTAGGTTAAATTCATATGTTGGCATCAAAATGCTTTTTTACAGATTCCCTTCTAAAAGTTTGGATTATTTTCTTATTGCCTTGTGTTTTTATTTTTATATTTTTGTATACTTTTGTATTTTTATATTTCTTAAATTTTCTTATTGTCTCTTGTGAAAGTTATTATAGTCCTTATCTCTCAACGGTTACAGGTTTCGTTTGTTACCTTATTGTTTGACAATTCTTTTACAGTGTAATGTGTCTGTTTTCCCTTTATTTAATGCCCAAATGCTGATAAATGCATACCTTTCATTTCACTCTTTCTTGATGTTTTCTTTGCTTATTATTCTCAAATTGATTCTTAGAAACTGTCCATCTATCTCTTTTTTCAAATTCTGGGCAAGTTGGGTGAGATGGGAGAAATAATAAGCAATGGCTTGTTTTCTAAGGAAAAAAAAATGTTTCCATGTTTTGAGATGCCAGGAGCAGAGGCTGGCCGTGACTCTGTTGCTCTTTCCTAGGCTCTACCTGCTGGTTAGTAGGAAGGGGGTTGTCACCTTTGGGTGAAATTGGTGTCTCCTTGAGGTGGAACTGGGTGTGGGGAAGGATGGAAGTCTAGGGCTTATTTTCCAAATACAGTTTGGATCCAGTTTGTTGGTCTTGGGCCAGCTTCCCTTTCTTTCTCAGGGATTGGCTTGCCCGTTTTCCTTTGTGCTCTTACGCCCTTGTTTTCAAGCAAGATTTTTTTCTTCGCTTGATTTACTGTTGTGTAAAAATTGTCCATGTTTTTCTCCAATTCTGTTGTCCCTCAAACAAGCATTTGATCCTCTGCAGTTTTAAAATGGATTTAATAATAGCAAAAAGGGAAAAAATTCTCCTTAGGACAAATCAGGAGAGAATTTCTAAATTTCAGACGTCTCAGAAGTGCCTAGATACAACTCATCCCTGGTGTCTTTGGAGGGCACATGGTGCTAGAATCTGACTTTCTCCTATGAACGATGCTTTTTCGCTTTCTTGGTGATCTGGCCACAGGACCTCTTCGTTATCTCTGTGGTCTGGTGGCTGCTTTTTTCATCTGGTCACCTTGTCTGTCTTTTTTGTTGTTGTTCTACTTAGACCTGTTACAGAAAGAAAGTGTAACAGTGATTAAGAGTATCATTTGGTTTGCTTTTGTTTGTGAGTTGCAGAAAATTCAATTCAGACTAATTTAGACAGTAAGGAAATTTGTTGGCTCGTGTAATTGGGAAGTCCATACTTAGGCTGGACTGTGAGGTTCATCCAGCAGTTCATTGATGTGATCAGGACCCAGTTTCTTTATTTCTGCCATTTGAAGTGTTAGGCTCATTTTTAGTCTGGGTCTTTTCAAGAGTACAGGTTAATTTCAGCAGCAAAAGGGGCTCATAATTTCCTGAGTCATATTCAGAGGGAAAGAGAGTAAATTCCTTCTCTTAACCATCAAATATGAGTCCTAAACACTGTGCTGTTGGACTAGCAGGCATCAACTCCTGTGGCCAAGGGAGAGCCTTGCACCAGTTGGCTTAGATCTTGGTGACTGGCAGATAGCCAAAAATGAGATACTGGGTCCTTGAGGACTACAAGGAGTAGCTGTTTGGCTGAGACCAAGCAGAGCCACTCCTTGAGTTAGGAGCAAGGTCAGAAGGCCAGGCTGCTACCCAGTGGGAGGAGTGGAGAGTGAGACAGTCACTGACTCTACTATAATTTCACCTTTAAATACGTAAAGGAATGAAGTCTTCATATTTAAGTGGAAAATGAAGAAAAAAGTTTAATTACTTTCTTAAACCTTTTAGTGGAAATAACTGATTGCAAGAATAACATGAGGACAAAACAGTGGTATGTGCTTTACACATATTCACCTATTAACATTTTGCCCCATTTGATATATTAGTTGCACACGCTCTCTCTGGATATATACATATATATTATTTTTCTGAACCATTTGAAAACAAGTTGCCCTTTACCCCTAAATACCTTAGTGTATATTTCCTAAGAATGAGGCAATTCTCTTACATAGCCACAGAACTCAGCTATCAACTTCAGTAAATTTAACATTGCTCTTACCTACTTGTTTATTAATGGACTCAATAATGTCCTTTATGGCATTGATTTCTTCTAGTACAGAATCCAATCTGGGATCAGGTACTGTATATTATGTCATGTGTCTTTTAGTGTTCTTTAACCATTTTCAGTTTTACTTTTGTCTTTTATGACATTGTCATTTTTGAAGACTACAACCCTCTCTTTAAAAAAAACAAAAATAGAACCCGCCTTTCATTTATTTTTTAGACTGTTTCTCTGGCCTTACTAATTATTATTAGTATCTAAATGGGAAGAACTGGTGGGAGTAAGGGGTGTTGCTGGTTCCTGCCTGTACATGGCTTTTGGAAGTGGGGGAAGATGTGGGAGGGATTTTCACTGCTGCCCTCTTTTCTTCTTCCTTTGTTATTGCCATCTACTACCAGGATTTAGGCTTATTTACTGGTTTATTTCCTTATGCTTCCCACCGAATTTTTGATACGTCTTAGATTAGCATTTGCCTTGGGTGGAAAGTGAGGGGTCAGGCTTAAGGGTAAGTTGTCCTAGAGAGGAAGCAGCCTGTCGTCATGAAGGAGAAGCCGTGCAGGAGAAGGTCTCACAGGGCTGGCAGCCTAGTGGGCAGATCAGTGGAAGCCGGCACATCTTAGCCTTGGACCTTCACACTGGCCTGTTGGATAGCAGGAAATTAGGCGAGGTGACCTTCCACACCGGGTTCTTGGCAGCTGCACTGTGAAAAGGCCTTGAATGATGAACCTGGGGGTGTGTGCCCAGAGGGTCTGAGGAGTATTGAATGGTGAACGCTAGGTGGGGGTTAGAAGAATGGCTGCGGAGGCTTTGGGTTGGTAGAGATGGGACCAGTGGTTTTCATGAAGAGCCTAGTTCTGTTTGATCTAGGGAAAACCATGACTTGATAATTCTTCAGAATGTTCTCTGACTACTTTGCTTCCTGCCTTCCTCTGACAAAGATACCCAGAAGGGCCGTGCAGTCTGGTGCACAGACACTCCAGTTGCTGAGGCCCTCAGCGCCTGTGGTGGTGTGCCCCTGTGCCCTGTGCCGCCAGCTTGGGAGAGCATGTCGTAGTAGCTGGATGTTAAATATTTGTCAGCTGAATTAATCTCTGAAGTCAAAATTTGGTGTTTGGCCTCAGCATAAAGAGACTATACACTTGAGACTTCTCACTGATTTGGTGTAATGACTTAAGTCACCCCCTTGTACTGTGGTTGCAGATCTAACAGGTCAGGAGATTCAAAAGTCTTGCTTGTCAAGGAACAAAGAGCTGGATTCTCTCTTTCCAGTTTCATAGAATGTAACAATGAATACTTCCAAGTATAGTACAAAGAGAAAATTCCTTTCTGCGGGGCAAGTCAGTTCTGCTGACAGTCACAAAGTGGGTGACAGGCTTTCATGTAGAAATTTGAAAACCTGATCTGTTACTCTGTTTGCAGGTTAGGAATTTCTAAAAAGGCTCCATTTTTATTTTGTTATTTTTACGTAATCAAATATATTTGTGGAAAAGAATATGTGAAATAGAGAAGAGGGCCTAGATACCATGAAAAATTTTTTATTTTACAGGATGGTGTGCTTTGTTTTACTTTATCTAGGATATATGTAAGAAACATAGTTGAATAGTCGGTCAGTTGTACAATTGTGATAGGTTGTCCATTGAGAAAAAGACCTTCAGTGTTTATATAAGGTCTCGATAAAATGACATCATAATGGTAGGCATTTGAGTTTTTCCTATGGGGCAGGCATGGTGCTGAGTGCTTTCCATACATTATCTCATTATTTTATCAATGTCAGCATCATAGAATTTACAAAGAGTGATATGTATGTACACCCACATACACACATATTTAAAAAGGCATCATACTCTACATATTATCTTTAAAAGGTCTATTATGGAAGCTGTTCTGTGTCAGTAAATATAGATACTCATTATAATTTTAATGGCTTCAAAGTTTTCCGTGATATTGCTGTAGCATAATTTATTTAGCTCATTCCTTTTAAATAGATTCTTAAGTTATTTCTTAAGTAATAATTTGGCAATAGATATTCATGTACTTTGTGCAGTTGCCTGTATCTTTCTTTTAGATAGGTTTCTAGGTGTAGAATTCCTGGATTGAAGGGAGAGAATGTTTGACTTTTAAAATGATCCTCTTAGATTAAGAAAAAGCTAAAAGAGTTACTGCAAAGTTTGAAAAGGCCCATAGGAATGATATTCTGATGTTTCTCTTGTTTCTGTGCTTCCTTTTGTTTTTAACCCTGCATGGTTGTGTAATGGTATTCTTTTTCCCTTTTGTAGTAAGCTGTGCTAGAACAAAAATGCAATGAAAGAGACACTGGATGAATGAAAAGCCCTGCTTTGCAACCCCTCAGCATGGCAGGCCTGCAGCTCATGACCCCTGCTTCCTCACCAATGGGTCCTTTCTTTGGACTGCCATGGCAACAAGAAGCAATTCATGATAACATTTATACGCCAAGAAAATATCAGGTACTAATGATAACACTAATACTGGACCATTTTTTCACTAAAATGGAATAAATTAGCATATGGTCAGCACAACTTATATAAAACTCATTTACCTTTCAAGCTCCCCTCTTCTGATTAATTTTCTCATTCAAAACACCTTTGTTCTTAATAGTCCTTTTCTTTTCTAACATCTGCTGGGTAATTGACTTGATTGTCTTATTTGTGAATTTCCTTAAATTTTTTCCCCATCTATGAAAACTCTACTGTTCCATAACATTCATTTGGGTGTGTCTGTCCTAATGAGCTAGGTAGGAATCGAGATTGATTTGAAAATACTCAAGTCATGAACTGGCAGAACCACAGTTACTGTGGGTTTTGTTTTTCATATTATTCTAGAGAAGTATTCTGTCTGTACAAAAATAGAATTCTTAAAGGAAGATTAGAAATTGTAAATGCCTTTTGAACGTATATTTACACAGCACAGCTATATCTAGCAACATTTTAACACCTCGTTGTTCTTGTATAAAGATGTAGAAAATATATTTTTTATAAATATTGGAGGAAGATTTTTGAAAACAGTAAAATTTCCTCACTTATAGCAAAACCCCATTTTCTAAATTTTATAGTGGTAAGGAGTCTGTAACCCTTGTTTCTGTTGTGTTTTCAGGTTGAACTGCTTGAAGCAGCTCTGGATCATAATACCATAGTCTGTTTAAACACTGGCTCAGGGAAGACGTTTATCGCAGTCCTGCTCACTAAAGAGCTGTCCTATCAGATCAGGGGAGGCCTCAGCAGAAATGGAAAGAGGACGGTGTTCTTGGTCAACTCTGGTAATACAGAATTGTTTTGTCAAATTGTGTGAGGAAAGTGGATGAGCAGATTTTCTCTCTGACTGTTAAATTATTGAAAGTGAAGGGAGTTTGACAACTAAGGTGCTTATTTAAAGCTCCTTAAGTGTAATTGCGTTTAATTCTGATTCTGCATTCCTCTTTGAATGGATTGCTTTAGACCTACTCTAATCAAAGTTGTTACGTTTATTTTGGATGTTGATGCTTAGCTTCACAGAGTATGTCAAAGGTGCTTGATTATGAGAAAGGTAACTTTTCGGTTTATAATTCTGTTTTACCAGTTGTAGAAAGAAAGTTTTACGCTTCGTAAAAGTTAGGTGTAGTATGAATTTAAGATACTGATTTCTGTGTGTTTGGGATTATACATCAGAAATTAAAAGTATAACATGTGAATCCAAGCTGATAGGTCCAAATATAACCATGCCACCCCCTTCCCTTCTTAAAGATCGTCAGCATGACTGTGTAATGTTCTCATGTGCTTTAAATGTCATTAGACTGTCTTATGTCTTGGCATAATGGTATTGTTTTATTGGAGAAAAAGGGTGGTTGGTGGGCAATCTGGAATTGCCATTCCAGCCTAGAAGTTATATTCTGAGGTATATAAGGTTCTCTAAACTGAATTGGCAAAGGCAGGGTGGTGAGTTGAGTAAGTACATTTTGGAGGATAACCTTGAAACAATGATTTTTAGGTAAGGAATTGGTGGTTAGGTGTAATATAAAATGATAAGGATTTACTTACCTGTTTTAATAATTTTTAGTCCAGAGAGTCAACTAAGTAAGGTTTCTCATATTTATATGGAGTGTTATATTTGTGATCAGCAAATCAGGTTGCTCAACAAGTGTCAGCTGTCAGAACTCATTCAGATCTCAAGGTTGGGGAATATTCAAACCTAGAAGTAAACGCATCTTGGACAAAAGAGAAATGGAACCAAGAGTTTACTAAGCACCAGGTAAGACCTGTAGAGAAATTTCACTTAGTCCTTGACTTAGTTTATAAAATGACCTGGTTGTCTGGGTTAGGTTTGAAAACTCTACTTTCCTATACTTTATCAGCCTAGAAACTAGCTCTTATGCTCTGTAAATGTCATCCTAAAGCCAAATAGATTATTAATTTGTGTTGCTCCTACTTTGTAGAAAAGAGACAGCTTTACTGCATGATGTATTTGCTGGAGAAACACAGATTCCTACCATCTGTTTCCACCTTGCCGATAACTTGCTTTCAGAAAATTTTTTCTTGTGTTAAATGTCTTACAACTTAAGAGCTCTCTTGGTTGAGGTCTTTGGTTGGGTCTTTGACTGAGATTTCTGCTAACTTACCTATTTCCGTGTACTCAATATGTGTTTGAAGGTCTTCTAAATGTCAATCACTGTGGTTGGTATTGGGGGTTACAAAATGGTTAAGAGATGCTTCCTAACCTTAGGTAACCCACAGTCTGCTAGTATATCTCACATATTGGACGCAATCATCGATAAAGTACTCAACTGTCCAAAGAATGGTAAGCTATAAAAAGAACATTTAATGGTCTGTCTTCTTCCAGAAAGCCTTGTCAGTTCATTGCAAAAAAGAAAAAAAAAAAGTGTGAATTGTTTTGTTATTTGATTAAATTGACGGGTTTCATCACTCAAAATACAGCTCTAGGAACCTGAAAACCTGGAGTGAATTTAGTAGATTTAACCTACAGACATGGTCTCCATTATAGAGAATTTTCATAATTCTGCTTCTTGCTTCCGGTGTTTCAACTTCTGTACATTTAGAATTTGGGGTTTAATTTTGATTGATGAACTTCTTAAACCTCATCTTTGAAACAGTGGCTCCATGATTTGATTTCTTATATGTTTATCCAGGCAGGTGAATGATACATTTGTATACTGATGTTGATTTTATTTTAGGTTCTGGTTATGACTTGTTATGTCGCCTTGAATGTTTTGAAAAATGGTTACCTATCACTGTCAGACATTAACCTTTTGGTGTTTGATGAGTGTCATCTTGCAATCCTAGACCACCCCTATCGAGAAATTATGAAGGTAAATTTTTAGACTTTATCATTCTTTGAAATTCATGGTCAAATTACTGAGTATATATAATTCTTTAGATAGCAAAAGCAATAATATTAGTTTATCAATTTTGGGAACTTGGTTCCAATATATGAGTGAATGAATATTATATTAATATTAATCTTTAAATATCATAGTGTAAGTAAATGAACTACATATAATAATTTTTCATAACATATTTAAATATGACCTTTTTTCAAGATTAAGATTATATTTAATGAAGACAGTTACCAGAGTTCTTGCTTTATCCAAATAGATGTGTTTCTGATCAGATGTGTGTAACAACACTTTTTATGACAAAAGTAATGTTTTACTGAAGAAATTTTTTAAATTCAGAAAATCACAAAAAAGACTGTAAAAATCCCCCACATCTTACCTTTTGAGAAAAGCACTGCTAATGTTTTGTGATTTATCCTTTGTGCAAACATGTAACTTCTGTTTTGCTTTTAAAGAATCACTGAATATACTGGTCTACAATGTGTTTTTCCCCACTTATTATGATGATTTATTTATATTTTATTAGGGAAGTTGTAGGTTTACAGAAAAAAATCATGCAGAAAATACAGAATTTCCATATTAATCCCCTTCCCCCTATTATTAATACCTTGCATAAGTACAGTACCTTTGTTACAGTTGATAGAATATTATTATAATTTTACTATTAGCTATAGTCCATGGTTTACGTTACAGTGCACTGGTTTGTGCTGTCCTGTGTTATGCTTTTTTTTTTAAATTAGTAGCATATATACAACCTCCAAATTTGCTAATTCAGTGGTGTTAATTACATTCACAATTTTGTGCTACAACCACTGCTATCCATTACCAAACCTTTTCCATGCCTTCAAAGAGAAACCGTACACTTTAAGCATTAATGCCCCAATATATATTTCAATATATGAATGAATAAATATTAAACTAATATTATTTTTAAACATCCTAAGTAAATGAACAACGTATAATAATTTGTCATAGCATATTTAAATATGTCCTTTAAACATACTACAATAATTTTATAAGTATTATTATGTTGCCCTGGTGCACTGATGTTTCTACTGAACAAATTGTTTTTAATATTTATTAGTCATTTTGACATTTTTAAATAGGGTGCTATCTGTTGTGTTATGGCCTTGCAAAATGAAGTCCTTAATGTCAATTTCTTTTATGTTAGCTCTGTGAAAATTGTCCATCGTGTCCTCGCATTTTGGGACTAACTGCTTCCATTTTAAATGGAAAATGTGATCCAGAGGAATTGGAAGAGAAGATTCAGAAACTGGAGAAAATTCTTAAGAGCAATGCTGAAACTGCAACTGACTTGGTGGTCTTAGACAGGTATGTGCGCCTGATTGACTTGACTCTAATGAAGCTGGTTATAACTGCTTTTAAGCCTTTGGTGTCTTTCATAGTGCCTTGCCAATAGTACCTGCTTAAGGGAACAAAGGTTTCTTAAAGGAAACGAGTTAGACTAAGAATTCTTCATAAGAACAGTTTCTTCCAAGTGCAAGAATCTAACCTTCTTCCTTCAGAGAGTACATCTGGAGATGTTTTTACTTTGAATGATTTATTGGATAAGTGGTAGTCCTTCCTATTTGCTGATGTTTACAAGGACTGGGAACTTTGACATCAGAATTGCGTGCTTTTCTCTCAGTATGTGTGCTTTGTTGTTCTGATGCAAACATCCTATGTGATTCTTTTTTCAAGAACTTTAATTTATGTAGATAATTCGGTGTTTTACAATATATTTTAAAGTAATTGGAAACACTCTGTTGTATGGAAAAATGGGTTGTGGATTTCTGAGATGGTATGCTATTTATATTTTTCTATGTTTGTCTCCTTTTGGGGGATGTAAAATACATCATACCCCCCCCACCCCCCCACCCCGACAAAACCATAGTAAGTTAAGGGAGGCTTTATAAATTGGTAGGAAATGGGTTTTTAAATAAATGTAACTATACTCAATTTATATCAAAATATCCTTATATCCTTATTAGATATAATCTTAAACAAGGCTAAAGGTTACAAAGTGGTGATCCATAGGACAGTTAAAATAAATAGAGAAGACTGATTTCTCAGGGGAATGGAGCTGAATCAGACCCAGGCTTTAATATGGGTTCTACCAGATGTAAGCTCCGTGGCTATAGGTGAGTCACTTACTGTCCCTGAACCTGTAAAATGGGTCTGACAGTGCTTTAAGGGAATTCTTTGATGATCAATTGCACTGACATGTGGAAAACATCTTGCAATATGCCTGGCATTGAAAAGAAATTTGGTAAAAGTTACTTGCGTAGAGAGAGAAGAAAAGGTCACGTTTCTGATTCATTGAACTTAAGTATCCAAATGCCGTGTGGAGTGCAGATCTTATGACTGTGAGGACGTGGTTGTTTCTCACTTCCCTGAGCCAAGTCTCCCTATGATGTTGAAATAAAAGGCTATACTTTTGCTTTTATATGATGTGAATTAGATTGCTAGGCCTGCACAACTTGAAGTCTTCAGAAGAAGTACTATTTAAGTACAATTTATAAGTTTGTGGACTTTACCTGGTTCTTGATTCTGTGCTGAGTTATTCCTTCTGAATGTTCTTTGCCTCATTAGCCTCCTGTTCCACAAACTTCATTTGCTTTCTGGATTTGAAAGATATTAATTAGAACTTGGGTATTTAATGCTACGTAAATATTAAAGTTAAATATCTCAGGAACTTTTAATCAAATAATGAAAAAGAATTGCAGAGCGCAGGAAGTCTTGATTTGCTTGCAAGTATCATGGAGGCTTCTTAAGGCTAAGATTACCTGTGGCTTCCCTCCTTGTGCTGTGTTAACTGCTTTGTCACAGCTACACTAGGACAGATCAGGCTGGTCCTTTTGTTACAGCATGGCCCTCTGCTTGCTTATTTTAGCCTGTAGCGCCTGATATGTTGACTTCGTGCTACCACTGTTGTCATTTATTACTTGTAGGGCACAGATGGGAAACTGAAAAAACTTCAAGTTTGAGACCTATAGGTCTTATGTGGCAAATAAAGGTGCAAACCAGAAATACTAAAATTTCCCTTTATCTCTTTATGTAGAGATAAGCAATGTAAACGTTTTAATGTATTTCTTAATTATTACATGTTTATATACACATACTATAACAATATGTATATATAATTCTCTACAAAATTATAGTTCTGTAAATTTAGTTTCGTATTAGACTTTTTTCACTTAACATTGTGAGCATTTTCCAATGTGAACTCCACAAGGGAAAAAGATTTTCAACTAAGTCATTGTATTTTGTTGTATAAATGTATCATAATTTAACAATTATTAATCTTATTAAATACAAGTTTCTAGTTTTGGGCTGTTAGACAAACATTCTTATACCTTAAAGTGTGTCCACATTTCTGATATTACCTAGGAGTGTTCCCTAGAAGAATTACAGAGACAAAGGATATAATTTTTTTCTGGTTCTTGGTAGGTATTGCCAAATTTATTGTCACAAAATGTGTCCCAGGATTAAGTATTACTTTCAAAAGCTTTTCTGATTTGGTGGAAAATGTATTACATTTCTGTTTCTTTTATTACTAGTAAGAATAAACAGCTAAGAATGTTTATGTAAAATACTCATTCACATCTTGTGCTCATTTTTGCAAAGGGTTTCAGCATTTTTTTGTTAATTTGCACAAGTTCATTATTATTGTGAATCTCAACTTTGTTATGTTCACTTTAAATACCAGTGCATTTGCTTTAAATTGAATTAAGAGTTTTTGTTTGTTTTTCAAGAGTATTCTTCTGGACTTTCATTTTAGTGTTAATTTATTAAAGAAGTTTCTGAATTCTTACCGTTATTAATTCAGTAACAAGGTGCTGTAGTATGTGTTAGAGACACAGGGTTTGATTAAGTATAAATTCTCATTTGGGTTAAGAAAAGTGAAAACTGTAATGTTTATGTCTATTTCTTTTCCTTAATTAAAATCATTGACTGTGCTTCTAGAATATTATGTGCCGTTCTGGTTATCGTATTTTATGAAAGTCTTAAAAGAACCAAGGAATGCCAACAGAAATGGGTGAAAGCTGGCAGAGCTTTCCTTACAAAAATACATTAAAAATACACTGAAAATAAAATCAGTATTTGCAACTGCTAGAAATTTCAAATATATGGGAAGGAATAAAATTAATGATAAAACTTTACATCTGTCATGTACACTGCATTCGTGTTCCTACTTCTGAGACGTAATCATCATCAAGGATTCTGGGCACCATTGTTCCTCATTCTGGCTGCTGCCTAAGAGATGGAAGTCTAAATCTAAAAAAGAAAACAAAACCTAGGATAATAAGGAAATCTGTTCACGGAATTCTTGGAATTTCAGTCTAAGTGATCAGTCCTGGGGACCTGCCACAGGAAACCTAGTACAGATAATAGTGAGTTCCACTTCCAAAGGCATGTTGGGAGCCTCCCGTTAGCCCAAGGAGGCATACGACCTGAAATAGGAGGTTTCTTCTTTGGTTTAAACATGGAAATGGATCCGAATGCTGTGGTGGCATCTTTAAAGTGAAGCACAGAGTGTTTGGAAAGGCTCTGTGATTTACCTGAAAGAGCCTTCAGAGGAGGCAGTCCTGAGGTTTGGCATGGGCAGCCATGCACTCTCTGGGCCTTCATTTCCTTCACAGTCCTCCATGTGTACGGATTACGTTAGAGGGCACACCCAGTTCCCAGCACAGTGCTTGAAATGCGTTAGGTGCTCAGTTTGTATTTCTCTCCTTCCCACTCGACTCCTTTTCCTTTTGAAAACATACTTTAATATCTTATTGGCTTATAAAAATAGTATATGTTTATTGTGGAGAAATTCATAACACAGAAAAGTAATAACTAAAAGAAGAACCTAAAATTCCATCCTACTGCTAACAATTTGTCATATTTTCTTAGTATATATTGTCTTTTTCTTGTTTTTTGAAAAAAAATTAATTCAAAGAAGTTGTATTTTCACTATTGATAGGCATTGACAGCTTTTATTTCTGATCTTAAAGATACACTTCTCAGCCATGTGAGATTGTGGTAGATTGTGGACCATTTACTGACAGAAGTGGACTTTATGAAAGACTGCTGATGGAATTAGAAGAAGCACTTAATTTTATCAATGACTGTAACATATCTGTACATTCAAAAGAGAGAGATTCTACTTTAATTTCTAAACAGGTAAGCATATAGAAAGTAAGTATAGTAAGTATAATGAAAGGTTTGTGCTTGCTTTTAATATTGAAGTGAAAGCATGCTTCTGTTGAGGCTCTTTTCTATACATTTTAGTTTAGTATCTTCCTTTCTTTTTGGACATTTTATATTAAGCATATCGTTATCATTGGGTTGATCAACTGTTGCCTAATAGACATTTATATTATTAAGTATAGACCTCCCTGATTCAGGGAAGAGATGAGTTAGGATTCATGTCATGGGTATTTAAGTATAAGGAGTGGTTCCTTTCTTCTTCTTCCTCTTCTGTCAGGTGAGTTAGTTCTTGCTCAAACTCTTGGACTAAATGTGCTTTTCTGTTCTTTGCTAACATGTGTGACTGGATAAGGTCCTGTCGTCCCTGAGCGGTACAGCTTTGATGAGAGATCCCTTAGGATATAGTCCTCAAAATGTGGGCCTTAGACCAGCAGCAGCAGGAGCTTCCAACAGAAATGCAAATTATGAATCCCACCAGAGACCTACTGAATCAGAAATCAGAAGCTCTGGAAGTGGGGTTGGGTAGTCTGGGTTTTGACGAGCCCTCCAAGTGATGCTGTTGCATTAAAGCTTAAGAATCACTGCCCTAGGACTTTGTAGACATTTCTGAGTGTTAGTGTTGTACTGTAGAAATTGGTCTGAATTTCTCTCCTGCTCATTTTTTTCTGGAGCACCAATGTCGAGGCTTTCTCAGACTTTGAAATCTCATTATATATGTGTTCAACCAAGTATGTGTTTTGCTTGCCTGCAGAATTGACCATTCTTCAGTTGTAGCCTGGTTGTGGCTTGACATTCTGCTTTGAACTCAGGTTGTAAGATGTGGAACTCTGGGCAGGCCCCGAGATCAGAATCTGGTTGTAGCCTGGAAATCAAAGTCAAGGAGCCCTGACCTATTGGTGTTGTTTCCATTGAGATGATAATGGAGCACAATTGTACTGTGGTTTTAGAACTCTTTCACCATTGCAGTGAGAAGTACTAGATATAGACTGGCCAAAAATCATCCACAGTTCCTAGTCTTTCTTTTTAAAAATGTTCATTATAATGTAATATATTTATAAAACCAGAGGATATTATCTGTAGATAAAGTTCAAGGAAAATTGTTTTGTTTTTCCTTGATACTTAAAATAAAATTACTCTGTTATATATAATTCCTTGCATGTTATATGTGTATATAATTCCTTACATAATTTGCCTGGAAATAAATGACTTGGTTGTAGTTCTAAATAATTAAATGAAGTTTTATTACTTTGTATGATTGCATCTTTTAGTTCCTTTGATTCTTTTCACCAGGGCTGGGGAGGGGGTGGCAGGCTGATTACTCAGGCATAACTATATATGAAAAGTGGAGCTTGAGAAGACCATGGCCCTTTCCCCCAACTTTAGGGAATTACCTCAGTGTTGCTATTAGTGGGGTAAAATTATTTTGAAGGGGCAGTTTGAGGACAACTTAAATCCCAGTTAAACCGCATATGAAGATGCTACATGATATTGCTTAGCATTTGGCTTTTTTCTTTTTTTTTTTTATAGATACTATCAGACTGTCGTGCAGTGTTGGTAGTTCTGGGACCCTGGTGTGCAGATAAGGTAGCTGGAATGATGGTAAGAGAACTGCAGAAATACATCAAGCATGAACAAGAGGAGCTGCACAGGAAATTTTTATTGTTTACAGACACTTTCCTAAGGAAAATACATGCACTATGTGAAGAGCACTTCTCACCTGCCTCACTTGACCTGAAGTTTGTAACTCCAAAAGTAATAAAACTGCTTGAAATCTTACGCAAATATAAACCATATGAGCGACAGCAGTTTGAAAGCGTTGAGTGGTATAATAATAGAAATCAGGATAATTATGTGTCTTGGAGTGATTCTGAGGATGATGATGAGGATGAAGAAATTGAGGAAAAAGAAAAGCCAGAGACAAATTTTCCTTCTCCATTTACCAATATTTTATGTGGGATTATTTTTGTGGAGAGAAGATATACAGCAGTTGTCTTAAACAGGTAAATCTCTGAGATTAACATTTGTTTCCATACTAGAACAAAGCAGCTTTTTGTTTTGTGAAGTGATATGCTATGGTAGCTTTGAGAGCTAGCATAAGGGGTACTTAAGTGTCCTTTACTTGGTACCATCATAATTCATAAGTAATGCTACACTGGGATTGACAGAGAGGATATAGATAAATAATAGCTTTCCCCAAAGGCTAAGTTTGACTTGACTGAGATTTTTTTCTTAAAGGATGCTAATCCATCCAAAATAGAGTATAGACAATTACATTACATTAGTTTAAAGCGTTTGTTGTTTTGTATTCAGTTCAGTTAAATTCAGTTCAGATATTTAATTAGGCATATGTCTTTTGCCATATATGTTAGATATTAAGCATTTCACACCATCACACCAATCTTTATCTAGTAATTTTAGGATAAATTTTATCTGGGTATTATTGTGGCTAATTATTCTATGTTAACTTTTATTTCTTACAAAATATGTTGGTTCAAGTTTGCAAGTCTGCAGTGGAAAAAGTTTTGAACAACAACTGGATTTGCAGTTTGGATTGATTCATAGACTATATGTTAAATTATTCTGAATCAAGAGAGAATAAGCATGTTAGGGAAGAGTTCTGAGAATATTAGCAAAGCTGATGATGAATCCAAATTTTCGGTTTTGATTTCAGGCACCTACCCCCTCATTAATAAAAGTTTATATTTCCTGCATTTAGACGCAGCCAAGGAGCTCTACTTCAAAGTAGCACTCTACTCCAAATGATCACTCAATGTATGGTCCTTTGGGTTGGTAGATAGATGCTCTGTTATTTTCTGGGAAAAAAAAAGGGTCCTTATTTTGTAGTTAGGGCAGTCTACTTTTCTGTGAGATAAGTAATTGGCCCAAGTTGATCCCCAAGAGCTTTTTCTGCAAGTAGTGATCTCTGAGGAAAAATTAAGCTTTGTTTCCTGAGGTAAATTTTTTTTTTTTTTCCTTAACTGCTGCTGAATATTTAGGGTTTTAAAAGTTTTTTGAGTAACGAGAAATTGGACTCTGTGGTAGTCATCTGGGAATTTTTATTCTGGTAATTTTCATAGTCATTGGCCCTGATCCTTCTAATGAATATAAAATAAAATAACTGTGGGTAGTGAATTACATTTAAATCAGAAGTTTAAGATTGGAAAGGGATCTCACTGGCTATCTAATCCAACCCACTTGTTTTTGTAAAAAAGAGAAAGGCCTCGGAAGAGGTGATTCGCTCTAGGTTTAATTGCTAGTCAGTGACAGAGACAATTCTAGAATCCTGATATCCTCCTCCACTTACTTCAGTCATGATGCCCCTGGCCATCCCAGACCCTAAAAACCAGTGCTTTACAGTGGAAAGAGCGCTATGAGACAGACCAGGGAAAGAATGACTGTCAAGAGAAATGATTTCTTCTTTTAGAATAACGGGAGAGGCCTTGCAGGGGTCAAAAAGTTTAACAGTGGCAGACTTCTTAGCCTAGTTGTAGAGATCCTTCTTATTGCAATACAAGATGGTATAAAGATTGAGTAAATTTTCTGGGGCTTGGAGAGAAGAAATGAGATTTAATTTTCTTTCTTTCCCCTGTTCTCTGCATGTATGTGCAGGTGTGCCAATTTTCATTGCAGGAATGTTAGCCTGAAAAGGTTTATCCAAAATCAGTCAGGTACTTCTTATTCACTTTGAGGATCAGATTAATTGTGATCAACTTTTATAAAATGTGGCTAGAATTTAGTGTTGTACGATGAATCAAGAGTGGTCTGAGGTCGTTGACTTTATAGGCAGCTAATTAATTGTACAATAGAGGTCTTATTCCAGTAAGCTTTTTAATAAGCTTTGAAAAACTTACTGAAGTTCAGACTCTTTCCTTCCATCAGTTTAATGGGAGGAACAATTTCGTGGGAGTATAAGCTTTTGCAATATATAGTTTTTGTGCAATTTTTTACTCTCCTAAATAAAAAATAAGTCACAACCACTTTTATATTTAAGTGTAGGTACAGTTGTATGTTTACAGTTCTCTTTAGCCTTATATTTATATAAGGTTTTAGGGTTTATAAGTTGACTTTATACATTTTCTTTTAATTTTTACAACACTCTATGGGAGAGTGAGGTCATTGTTTTTATCATATTACAGATGAAACCAAGACTCACTTTTGCCGTCCCCAGTCACAGAGCTGTCAAGTGGCAGAAAATGGCTTCCAGTCTCCAAGTCTAGTGTTCTTTCCACCATGTAATCTGCTAGTGTTGTGTGATACTGGCACTGGACAGACCTGGCTTCATATTCCGTCTCTTCCCCCTTGTTTTCCTAATAAACATTCCACTCTGGAATAATTTTAGATTTGTAAAAAAAGTTGCAGAGATAGTTCAGAGAGTTACAGCATACCCCCCACCCACTTCCCCTGTTTTTAACATCTTATGTTACCATGAAACTTTTGTCAAAACTAAAAAACCAACATTGGTTTATTACCGTAACTAAACTCCAGACTTTATTTGGATTTCACTGATTTTTCCAGTAATACCCTCTTTGCAATCCAGTGTACCATATTGCATTTAGCTGTCATGTCTCTCAAGTCTCCTCTTTGTTATAGTTTCTCATTATTTCCTTGTTTTTGGTGACCTTGACAGTCTTGAGGCACACTGGTCAGGTATTTGTAGAATGCCCCTGAGTTTGGGTTTGTCTGATGTTTTTCTCAGGATTAGATGAAGTTGGAGAATTTTGGAAAGATTGCCATACATGAGAAAGGCCCTTGTCATCACCTTATATCAGGGGGTTCATGGCATCAACATACATACCACTGGTGGATTTTAGACGACATCACTTGGCCAAGGTAGTGGTTGCCAGGTGTCTCCACTGTACCATGACTGTTTTTCCTTTTTTTTCTTTGGAAACAGGTCACTAAGTCTAGGCCATCAGAGGGGTGGAGAGGGGGTAGGTGTAGGGGGATGGGAGGAGGAGGATTGAACTCCGTCTCTAAGAGAGGGGGTGGGTCTACATATATTTGGAATTCTCCTGTAAGGAAGACCTTTCTCCCCCATTCATTGAATTATGTATTTATATCGGGGTGGTCTCATGCTTATTGTGTACTTTGGGTTAAATTTAGTGCTCCTTTATTTGTTCTGTTGTTCACATTGTTCCAGCCTTGGCCACTGGGAGCTTTGAGGCTAGCTCCTGTGTCCTTTTGACATGTCCCATCATTTTGTTTTTTGAGCACTTCCTTACTTTCTGGTATGAGATGCTCCAGGCTCTTGTATTTTTGGTGTCCCAGCCCTAGAATCATTTCTCCAAGGTGCCCTGGTTCCTTTTATTTCTACCTACTTTTTAGATTTGTATTTTGTAAAATTTGTTTTTCTTAAGCCTCAGTTTCTTCATCTTTAAAAAAAAAAAATAACTCATTCCCTTATTGGGTTGTTGTTAATAAGGTTCAAATGAGACAATGTATGTAAAAATGGCTGTTTCTTACCTGGCACAGAGTAGGCGCTAATTTCTTATGTTCTTTATGTACACATTTGGGGGATACTGAAACTGTGATAGTTTTTTGTTTTTTTTTTTTTTTTTTGTAAGATCAGAGGGGAATTACATTTGATTTTCTTACATTGGTAAGAAAATATAAGGTGTAAGAGATACTATTAAAGGTATTGTAGATAACATACTTCAGGTATCTGGTAGAGATTTCAAATGATGGTTTCTATCTTTGAGGTTTTTTCCCCTTACGGCTGTCTGTGTAATTCAGCATGTTTATCATATTACATTTCTCAGTAGTGCATTTACTATTCTGAAGTGACCATTCATACTTCCTATTTTTGGTCATGCTATTTCCAGTCTAACTGAGGGGGGGCAGAGCACATATGCACACAAACAGAGCCCCTCGGAGCCTGGCCTGTCTGCTGGCCGGTGCCAGCTCGCAGATGCTTCCCTGAACTCTGCCAAGAGCTCAGTGCCAGAATTGGGTGGAGCCTTTGGAAATGTTTATAGTAGTTTGACATTTTTATGTCTGTTGAATATAATAAGAATTGTTATTTGAACTTTAATACTCTTTAAATTTCATTTTGTTGGTAATTCCTTTTTTTGGAATTCTACAAAAATATTGGTCTCCAATGGATAGGAAATACCAAAAAAACCCCACATAAAAACCTGGTTCTAAGCACTGTGCACTAGAGAACAGCATAGTGTGTCAAACAGTTTGCTTCTGGAACAATTTGCATAAGCTCAGTGTGATAATAAAAAGAAACATATGAGACTTTTTCTTACTAATTCTATGGTACCATGAAATCTTTAAGCAGTTTGTGGTATACACTCATAAGCTCCCTGAGAACAGCAGACACTTGTTTTGTTTCCTTGAGGCCTATTGCTTTGTCATGGCACATGGTTAGCCTCCCTGTAAATTCATCCAACAGAGGAATAGTTTTTTTCTCTCTAAACTTTTATCAGCATGTATGTATATATATATATATGCATATATAGGTATGTGGCTTTAATTATTTCTTACAGGAGATATTGGCTATTAATGTGTTGTTTCTTCTGTTCTCTACATTATTGATGTAGATTTCAGCAAGGGGAAATACATTTACTCTTGGTGCTTCCATATCTCAGCTAATTGAAGTCTGCCAGATTGATCATTTCGGCAAAGTACAATATGTTCTTCACTTAATTAGGAATAATTGGAAATGCTTTTTTTTTTTTTAACTTCTGTTATATTCACATTAGTGCTGTTTTATACTAAAATTTATATGTGTATCATTTTTAAGATAATTTGTTTCATAATTTAGACTTCTGGTCATGCTATTTGCTTGCATGTAACACTGCTTTTTGTTACAGACATCATATGTTGTTATAATAGTTAAACAAACCTTACAACATAGTAAGGAAGTTTCTGTTTCTGTAAATTTTAAGTACTTGACCTGTAGAACAGACTCTCAGAATTAACCTAGAATGCAAGTGTTTTACTGATTGGAAGACAGAAAGGTATTCTAGATGGCCACTCAAGGTTTCTTCCAGCTCTTTGATATTAGTTTGTTTCATGTTTTGGGGGTGGGGGGTGGGAGTAGGGGGTGATTTGACTTAAAAAATGCAATTTTCTATTAGAAATTTATACTGTGTTGTATGACTTCAGAAGAACCATATGGAATCACTTACATCATCAGGTGTGGAACCATTTATCCTCTGTGCTGAGTTTTTGAGTGTGGATATTTCCAAAATAGCTGTAATGGCAACACTAACTGTTAACCTTCTGTACCCTTGTAAGGTGATCCCATCCTGTAGCTATTTTATATTTCTTTGCTAGAAGGCCAGCCTTAGGTCACTAGCACTCTGGGTTAATACAGAGAAGCAGGCAGGAAGAGGGACAAAGCTGGGGAGTCTCTCCTCTTTCACTGACAGGAAGGGGTGGTGATTTTTTTGGCACTGCTGTGCTAAAGTTAGTATTCTATTATACAGAGCTTTGGTGAGCAATCAGCATCCTGGAGGCAGGAAAGTATTGGGAATTGAGATGCTTTTCAATAGATGGAGGCATTTCACTCCATCTACAATGGCTACAAGAGCTGTACTTGTAGTGGTAGGGTGTATGGGGTAAGACTAAAAGAAATAGTCGTGCTTTTTTTTTCATACACAGCTGGAATTCTTTTATTAAACGTAGAGTGGGAATGAGATTTCCTTTGCTGTAGAAGTTCTCTCTTTGAGTCAGAGTGTTTGGTACTTGTTTTGTATAAGCATGGCCGTAGAGAGAAGGTCACAACTATTGCTTCAAGCTGTGTGTGTTCAGAGAAATGCCTTGAGCTGCACATAGCTTTTATCATTATAATGTCTTGTCCTGAAGCCAAGGTGTATGAGGATACATGTTTCTCTCTACCTAGCTCTTTTTCCCTTTGAGCCATGTCTTTATTTAAAGTCATCATCACCAATCAGAAAGTTTGAGGTAGTATGATCATTTTGTTTGGCATTGTAAATCAACCCTGTATTTGATATTAGAAGTACTTGGTCCGCAGATCTGTGGGTTGAAGAGTGGCCGTGATGTCTGTTTAAGCTAGTTGGAAAAAAAAATACCAAGACCATTTTGTTAGGTATGTTGGCAAAAGAATCCATTTATTTCCATTTTTAAGAGAGACCTTACAAACAAAAGTTTAACTTTTTTCTCCTCAGAAATGTTTAACTTCCAAATGTGTATAATTTCTTAGATTGATAAAGGAAGCTGGCAAACAAGATCCAGAGTTGGCTTATATCAGCAGCAATTTTATAACTGGACATGGCATTGGAAAGAATCAGCCTCGTAACAAACAGATGGAAGCAGAATTCAGAAAACAGGAAGAGGTATCTTAGATTAAAATAATTGTACAATAAAAATTTTCAGAACATACAGAGACAAAGTCTGTCCATAGGAATTTCCTGTCTTAATAATTTCCCAGCAATGACTTGTTTCTATATAGGATAGCTCTTTCCTATGAAGTTGCTGTGTAGTGAATCATATGCTCAGAATTAAATAGATGTCTCGTAAATCAATTTTGTGTCTTAATTGTCATCAACTATTTCATTCCTTTATTGGATTGATGGCACACAATTCCATTCCATAGAAAGCTGAAGTGTTTATAACTGTAACTCCTGTTCAGACTAGGAGGCAACAAACTGAAATCTTTTCCTCAAAGGGGTTTCCTTTGTATTTCAATTCTAAGTCCTACCTTGGTTAAATACTTTAAAAAAATAATACTGTATTTTATAGATTTTAGCTTAATTTTGTTTCATGCTTTTTAAGATCTTAATGTGGGGAAAAGCAGAGTAAAAATGCTAAAACCCAAGATAGTATTCTGGCTCACAAACAAGCAAAACCCTTCTTTTTAATGTTTATTTAACTTAAAATTAATAATTGATGAATAATTATGAATAATTCATGTTGGAATAATTTTCTGACTCATAGCTTTTTAACCCTACTCATTTAACAAATATTTATTGAGCACTTACTATATGACAGGCATTTTCTTCTCTTTTTCATTTAATTTTTCTTAGAGAAATCTATAGGTTTACAGAAAAATCTTGCAGAAAATTCAGAGTTCCCATACACTCCTCCATAGTTTTCCCTGTTATTAACACTTTGCATTAATGTGCTACCATTGCTACAATTGATGAAACAGTTTTATAATTATACCATTAACTTTAGTCCATAGTTTACATTCTAGTTCATTGTTTGTGTTGTACAGTCCTACTTTTTAAAAAAAAAATTTATTCTAGTAACATATGTACAACCTAAAATTCCCCTTTTATCCACATTCAAATGTATAATTTAGCCATGTTAATTATAATCACAATGTTGTGCTACCATCACCACCATCCATTCCCAAAACTTTTCCATCACTCCAAACAGAAATTTTGCCAATTAAACATTACCTTCCCATTTCTTTCCACCCTCTAGTAACTGTATTCTAGTTTCTGACTCTTCGAATTTGCTTATTTTAATTATTTTGTATTGGTGAGATCATTCAGCATTTGTCCTTTTGTGTCTGGCTTATTTCACTAAACAGGATGTCTTCAAGGTTCATCCATGTTGTCATATATGTCAGAACTTCATTCCTTTTTACAGTCAAATAAGATTCTTTTGTATGTATACACCACATTTTGTTTATCCATTCATCTGTTGATGGACTCTCGGGTTGCTTCCATCTTTTGGCAGTTGTGAATACTGCTGTGAACACTGGTGTGCATAGCATTTTGATAATATTCCACATTTGGAGTGTCCAAAAGCCAGAGCTGACATTAAAAAAACCAACTTAGTTTGTTATTTAACTTATCCTGGATAGTGAAATCGTGTATATTTTAAATCTAGAGTGAGAAAAATTTTTACTTTTTCGCCATAGTTCTGACTCCTTCAACTGAATATTTCCCAAGATGGCAGATAAAAAATAATACCTAGCTTGTAATTTTTAATTCCAAGTGGTGTAAGGATTTTAGTGAAAGATTTTTGACAGCCTTGGAGGGATGTTGGCAAAGTATCACATATATATAATTATGAAGAGTCAGAATGTCAACAGGACTCCAGAATGGCTTCATTTGGTCACATTCTTTACTTGATTCACTGTGCTTATTAAAGAAGCCAGCCCTTTCAACCCGAAGGCTTTCCATGGTTTGTACCTGGCTGCTTCTGTAAAGTAGAAAGGCCCTTTGATTTTTAAGGTACATTCAGTTGAAAACTACTGTCAGTAAATCATAGTTCATTTGCCCGTGTGTCCATGCATACCAAGTTTTCGTCATTTAGTCTTCTATAGTCTGGCCTTAGAACATTTAGTACATCCAGAGTATGTGTCAGAAATGACAGTTGTTGCTTATTTTTACTGTATTGTTTTCTTTGGAAATTATTTGGTGTGTTACTCTGAATTTTATAAGGCTAATGGTTGTGAAGAAATTTAGATCTGTTTCTTAGAATTGCTTTTCTTGTTGGATATTTTTCAGGTTCTTAGGAAATTTCGAGCACACGAGACCAATCTGCTTATTGCAACAAGTATTGTAGAAGAAGGTGTTGATATACCAAAATGCAACTTGGTGGTTCGTTTTGATTTGCCCACAGAGTATCGATCCTACGTTCAGTCTAAGGGAAGAGCAAGGGCACCAATCTCTAATTATGTAATGTTAGCAGACACCGACAAAATAAAAAGCTTTGAAGAAGACCTGAAAACTTACAAAGCTATTGAAAAGGTAAGTTTCAAAAGTAAATATGGCATCTTTAAGTTATCATTCTTTGTGTGCATAGAAATAGATGAAAACCATTTTATCTATAGAGAATAGTCTCAACAGGGGAGCACAATGTGTACATCATATGAGAATAATTATGGACAAAGACCCAGCAGTATTAGACAAGGTGTTTGAAAGCTCACTATAAAATAGCAGTGAAATGCTCATGTGGATTATTGGGGAAGATTGCCTGGGAAAGCATTCTGTTAAATGTGGTGGATGGTGTAGTGGCTGCTAATTGCTTGAGTTGTGGAGTGATTCGGGAAGGAAGAGGTCCCTATACTTATGAAAGACCATAAATCATATATATGTGTGTGTGTGTGTGTGTGTGTGTGTGTGTGTGTGTGTGTGTAAATGTGTCCAGGTATATAGGTATGGGACAGTGTTATCCCTGTACCAGTATGTGAGTGTCTCATAGGGATTTATTGGGAGAAATTTTCTGTAGCAGCTGACTTTGGGGTGTTAAAGTATGTTTCGGGAGCTAGATGTTTAATGCGAAGAAAGCCTTTTTCTGTAGGTGCAGAGGCGGGTAATTAACCAGTGGCAAGGAAGATGTTTGTTCTCATCATAAGTTCTGTTTTTAAAATGTTCAGATCTTGAGAAACAAATGTTCCAAGTCAGTTGATGCTGGTGAGACTGATGTTGAGCCTGTGGTGGATGATGATGATGATGATGTTTTCCCACCATATGTGCTGAGGCCTGATGATGGGGGTCCAAGAGTCACAATCAACACAGCCATTGGACATATCAACAGGTATGACATCAAAACTCTGATGTGGAAAACCTATGAGTATTGCAATAATTAAGCCTAAACCTCTGAGTATTGTATTGTTATTTATATTTTGCAGCCAATCACCAATCTTTTCATTTATATCATGTAATATTTTGATGGGAGAAAGAAAAGAAGCTAACTTTTGTTGTCATTCCTTTTTTTTTTTTTTTGGACAAAAAGCAAAAACAGTATTGTGTACTAAACATTTCATACTCATTGATGAGGCTGTAACGAAGGCATTATTTTGATTAGATTTAATTTAATTTTATAATGCACATTATTTTTCTAAGTACCAGAATACTGGAATTTGTTGTTTTGTGCCGTAAATGTTGGGTAATGCTGAATTTTCCATCAATAATGATGTAAGAATATGAAAAATTAATTTGTATTTTTGAGTGTATTCTATATTGGTCCTGAGCTAGTATGATAACATTTCTAAGAACTAATGAAAGCAGATACATACCTTTATTATATATCAAGATAATTTCATTCAGAAGCAGAATAAAGGACTAAAATAAGATTTTTTTAAAAAACTTTTTATTTTGAAACAATTTCAAACTTAAGAAAGCTGCAAGAGTACCACAAAGAACTCTCATGTATCGTTCACACGGAAAGACCCATTCAAGTGTTGTGAGAGCATCGTTGGTAGCAGAAGGATCTAATCCAGGATCAGGGGTTCTACCCACTTGTCACGTCTCCCTGTCTCCTCCAATATGGAACTGTTCTTCAGTCTTTTCCTTGAATTTAATGACCTTGAAACTTTTGAAGATTAAGTGAGTCATTTTGTCGACTGTCCTTCAATTTGAATCTATCTGATATTTTCTCCTGGTAAGACCCAGGTTTTTGGCCAGCACACCACTGAAGTGATGCTGGGTTTTCATGCCATCTGACCCAGTGGTGCATGATGTTGCTTTGTCTCCTTACTAGTGGTGCTACCTTTGATAATTTGAGTAAGGACTACCAGCTTTCAGTACTTGTAAAGTTAACCTTTTCTCCGTTTATAATTGGTATTTTGTAAGGAGATACTTTGAGACTATATAAAATTTATTCCTCTTCCCAGTTTCACCCATTAGTTTAAGCATCCACTGATGTTTCTTGCCTAAATTAATTATTTCTGTGATGGCTGCTGAATGGTGATTTTCTAATTCTGTTATTCTTTCCACATTTATTAGTGGGCATTCTGTAAGGAAGAGCTTTCTCTTCTCTTCATTTATTCATTCATTTATTTATTTTTTATCTCAGTCCGAACTCATGAATTCTTACTTTCTTCCATGGGTTATATAATGTTACTATAGTTTATTATTTATTTTGATGTTAAGATTTTCCCAGATTTGGCCAGTGGAAACCCCTTCTATCTAGCTTTGTATCTTTTTAACATGTACCATTATTATATAAGTACTTTCTTATTTTACAACCCCATAAGATTTTCTGGACTCAATTCATACTTTCCCTGCTTCAGCCTTGGAAGTGACTGTTTATCCAAGAGGCTCTGATTCATTTAGTGGAGAGTGAGGGGTGTTTAGAAATTAAGACCTGGGCACTAGGAGTATTTGTTGCCACTGGGTGTTGTTGCTACTAGATTCTTTAGTGGACAGAGCTGGAAAATATATGTATGTATAGATTTACACAAACATTTACATCTATATTTATTTTTGTATCTAACTACCTATCTGTTGACACCTCCAGTTTCCGTCACCAGAGGGTTCGTTCTAGATTTCTTTTCCATCTTTGTACCTTCCTCCTTCAATAGTGGGAAAGCTGGTCCCATTCCTCACAGTAGTCACTTATATGCTCAATTCTCCTATATATAACTGAGCTCTATTCTGTAGGAATGCCGCTAAGGTCGGGTGCTCTCACTTTACAGCCTCAATTCTCACAGGGCTGCCATCCACTCTGACACTTTCCTTGCATGGGTCCTGGCCCCCCATTGTGTTGCTTTCCTGCCCCAGCACCCTCCTTACCCACGCCCCAGTTCCCTCCAGGCTCCCTGCTGCCCCTCTCAGACATCTCCTTGTGCTGCCTTGGTGGTTTTCCTACTGTAATGCCCTCGTTGTAAGTGCACTTTGTCTTGCATTCTTTTGATGCCTTCCCTGCACAGGCTCTGATAGTTGCTGGCAAATATAAAATTATTTAGGAACAAACATAGGCAATATGTTCTCTTAATGAATTCAGAATAATGCTTTCTGCATTGTCCAGTAGACACATGGACACATGTGGCTATTTAAATTCATATTATAATTTTAAAATTAAATAATTTTAAAATAAAATAAAATAAAATAAAATAAAAATTCGGTTCCTTAGTTGCACTCAATGCATTTCAGGTGCCCAGTAGCCACATGTAGCTGGTAGTTACTGTATTGGATGGTGATACGGAGCATGCTCGCAAACAGTTCTCTTGGACTGCGCTGTCCACTTCAGTGACAGTTTGAGGCAATGAAATTCAAACTCCAAATGTAAATACCAATCCAGGAGAGGGAAAGAGGGGCACAAGAAACCAAACTTTAGATTATGAATAGTAATGCAAATTTTCCTATCTATTCTCAGTTGTATATTCAGCATCAAAATTTTTCTTTTTCTTCACAGATACTGTGCTAGATTACCAAGTGATCCGTTTACTCATCTAGCTCCTAAATGTAGAACCCGAGAATTGCCTGATGGTACATTTTATTCAACTCTTTATCTGCCGATTAACTCACCTCTTCGAGCCTCCATTGTTGTAAGTTTAGAGAAAGAAATGATTGTGCCCTTAAAGTATGTCATTAATGGATTTTTTTCAGCTTCTGTAAAACTGCACAAGTTATAAGGTAAATTTGGTTTTAAAATCTACTTGTCAGAGTAGATTTATGCATCTCTGTTGCAGTAAACTACATGTTAAAATCTTCAGTAGGCTGTATAACTTAATGGACTCTTAGAATTGGGCTAGATACCTCTGGAATTTCCTCCAAGATCTTATCAACATAAACATTTTTGACAGAATGATTCAGCTGTGGCTTAGATATTTACAGTGACAGAGAGCTCATTAAATGTAGTTGAGCTGCTCTAGCTCTTTTGTTATTGTTGACTGTAAAATCTGCCTTTCTGTAACTGCTGTCCTTGGTCCCAACACTGATTTCCAGATACTCTGAAATGGCTTCTTTTTTTTTAAAGTAAAAAAACACTGGGTGCCTTTTTTTTTTTTTTTTTTGCCCCCGTTTTCCTACTCATCCATCCATACACTGGACAAAGGGGAGTGTGGTCCATATGGCTTTCCCAATCACATTGTCACCCCTCATAAGCTACATTTTTATATAATTGTCTTCAAGATTCAAGGGTTCTGGGTTGTTGTTTGATAGTTTCAGGTATTTACTGCTAGCTACTCCATTAGAACCTAAAAAGGGTTATCTATATTGTACGTTAAGAGTGCCTACCTGAGTGACCTCTCAGCTCCTTTTGGAATCTCTCTGCCACTGAAGGTTATTTTGTTTCATTACACATCCCCCTTTTGGTCAAGAAGATGTTCTCCATCCCATGATGCCAGGTCTAGATTCCTCCCTGGGAGTCCTATTCAACATTGCCAGGGAGATTTACACCTGTGGGTGTCAGATCCCACATAGTGGGGAGGGCAGTGATTTCACCTGTGAAACAGCTCATTTTTATTGCACATGAGGTTGATGAGGTTGTTCAGGTCAACCGGTCCATGTTACAGTTTCCTCCCAATATAATTTTGTTTTGTTTTTTGTTATAAGAATAAGAAAAATAAGATACTTTAAAATACTGAAATTTAAATTCATCAGAATTGTAAGATCTTAGTTACAGTTCTTATAGTTTTTGCTATGCAGGATTTTTAAAGATGCATATTTCACATATGGAGATGAGGACTTTTAAAACTTGCTGGCATTTTTCAAAATAAAGAATTTTGTTCTGGTAAATTGAACTTAGAGATATGGGGCAGTAATCCAGTAGCCTTGATTCTTGGAGATGATTGTACAACTATATGGCTTATACAGGGTGACCATGTGATTGTGAAAATCTGTGGCGCATACTCCCTTTATCCAGTGTATGGACATGTGTAGAAAAATGGGGACAAAAAGTAAATGAATAATGGGGGGTATGTGGGGGGTGTGGGATATTTTGGGTGTTCTACTTTTACTTTTATTTTTATTCTTTTTTTTTTTTTTGGAGTAATGAAAATGTTCAAAAATTGTGATTGTGGTGATAAATGCACCAACTATATAATGATTATATGTGCTGATTGTACACTTTGGATGATCGTGAGGTATGTGCATGTAGCTCAACAAAATTGCAAGAAAAAAAAAAACCAAGGATAACAGGAAAAAAAGATATGAGGCAATGACTTTGTAGATGGTTTTATGTGCTTGTGATATTACAGCTATGTACATATACAGTGAAAAGGTTTTCTGTTACTTTCAGGGTCCACCAATGAACTGTGTACGATTAGCTGAGAGAGTTGTAGCTCTCATTTGCTGTGAAAAACTGCACAAAATTGGTAAGGATATTTGAAAAGCACATGCAAATAACAATAAATTGTTACAAACATTGTAAAAAAGCATTGCAGGGGCTTTATAGATCTATAAAGCTTTTGTAGAGCTGTGAACTTGCTGTCTTGGTGTGCTCTGGTGAATATAGATGTAAGGATTAGGTAACTTGAAGATTGTACCACGTTACAGGAGCTCCTTGTTTTCTGCAGTTCAACTGCAAACAACTGTGATTTATTTTCTCCCTTTACTGATCTCTTTTGAATGCATAAAGATCTTCTCTGATCTGTTGAATCATGTTTCTGTTATAATGTACCAGTCCCTCATATTAGTCTCTTCTAATGTATAAATTAATTTTTTAAAATGGGAAGACTAATTTTCTATGCCGTTTATCATTTAGAAATGATGGTTTGTGCTGTTTCCGTGTTCAGGTGTTTTATTTTTGAATCTTAGAAGGGAATACATGAATGAAAAAATAGGCTTTGCCTTAAGAATCACATCTGATTAAGTTCACATTACTAAAAGCGGTGACGGTGCTTTTGTTCTTGTTATTCTTTCAGTTGCTTCCCAACGTAGTACTTTTCTGGATTATTTACAAGTTAATTAGAGAGGCAAAATCTGGACTGTGTATTGTCAGTACTCTTTTTAAATTTCTCAGGTGAACTGGATGACCATTTGATGCCGGTTGGGAAAGAGACTGTTAAATATGAAGAAGAGCTTGATTTACATGATGAAGAAGAAACCAGTGTTCCAGGAAGGCCAGGTTCCACAAAACGAAGACAGTGCTACCCCAAAGCAGTTAGTAGTGATTACAACCAAATAAAAATCTAGCCTTTGCCAACTTGTTTCCTGCTGTGTTGAATCTGAATTCATCTTCTTGGCTTTCCAGGCCCTTATAATTTGGCCCACTCTATGGACCTCAGCTCATTTCCCCTGTTCACAACTTCTCTCAGACCAGGCTCTTTGCTTTCATATGTGCATTCTGTGCTCATTCCCACTTGAGACGCTGCCTTTGGTGGTCTCATAAAGGTTCTTAGACTCATCCATCAGATTCTATCCGGAATGAGTTTATTTCTTTAAAGAGATACTTTTTGTTTCATTTATTTTAGGAGTAAGATTCTTATTTTCCATATGATTGGGACTAAGACAAAAGAGGATTTATATGATAAAATAGGCACCTGAAAAGATGCCCTCTGAAGATTGGGGCACATTGGAAAGGTAGAAGCACAAATAGCTGTCAGGGTTAGAATCTGGTCTCCTGGGAGGTGAATGAAATGTGTTTTTTTCAGTGGAATGTGCCTTGCTTGATCCTAACTAAAATACTTCTAATCTGACTTCTAGTTATTGCCATACTGCTGTGAAGTACTTATTTTTAAAATATTTGTTAATATTTTCAAACTTTGTGTCATAAGAACCTCAAACAAAAGTTTGCTGTCTACTTTCACCTTAACCTTTTTTTTCGTTTTTACATTGTCACTGAGTTTTTGTTTTTGTTTTTGTTTTTTTCTGGTGTACACTGCTTTTATTTTATTTTATTTTATTTATGTGATTTTTTTTTAAATTTTATTTTGAAATAAATTCAAAGTTATAGAAACAGTTGCAAAAACAATACAAACCCCATACACAGAACTCCAGCATACGCAGACCCCGCTCCCCCGATACCCTGATCCACCAACTTTAACATGCTGTCACACCATTTCTCTTTCCCTCTCTCGCTCCCTCCCTCCCTTCCTCCCTATCATCCGTCATCTATTGCTCTGTCTTCTGAACATATGAGAGCAAGCTGCACACATCCTTGAACAAACACTGCAATTCACATATACAATTCCTATGAACAAGAACATTCTTTTATGCAATCCCATTAAGCACAGCTAAGAACTTCAAGAAATTCAACATTAATACAAAGCTTACATTCTATATTTCCCTTTTTTTTTTCCTTATGTCTGAACTGTGTCCCTTTGAGCCTCCTGTCTTCCATCCTCAGATCCCATCCAGGATCATCCTTGGCATTCAGTTGTCATCTATTTAGACTGTCTTTTTTTTTTTTAATTGTGGAAACATATGCAGCCTAAATCTTCCCATTCCATCCCCTCCCTAGCATTCCATTAGTGGGATTAATCACATTTAGAATGTTGTAATGCTATCACCTTCCCACCATTCATTAATAGAAATTTCCTTTCACTTCAGACAGCAACCCTACACTCATTTCTTAACTCCCCATTGCCCCTTCCCCCATTTCTCATAACCCATATTCTACTTTTCATCTCTGTGGTCATATTCTCTGATAATTCCTTTGTGTTTACTGTGGGGCTTAAAATTAACCTCTTAAATCCATAACAATCTTGTTTTTCTTTGATACCAGCTTAACGTCAATAGGACGTATAAACTATGTTCCTATACTCCTCCATTCCCCCACCTTTATATAGTTCTTGTCAAAAATTACATATTTTACACTGAGTCCAAAACCACTGATATGTCATTAGAGTTTGTGTATTTTATATCATGTAGGAAGTAAATACTGGAGTTACAAATCAAAAATTATTGACTTCTATTTGTATTCCATTGTGGTCAGAGAATGTGCTTTGAATATATTCAATTTTGTTGTTGTTTTTTAAATTTATTGAGGCTTGTTTTATTTCCCAGCATATGGTCAATTCTGGAGAAAGATCCATGATCACTAGAGAAAAATGTGTGTCCTGGTGATTTGGGATGTAAGGTTCTATATATGTCTGTTAAAATTCTCTATATCTCTCTCTCCTTTCTTTGTTTCTCTGTCAGTAGGTCTCCCTTTAGTATCTGAAGTAGTGCAGGTCTTTTATTAGCAAGATCTCTCAGCATTTGTTTGTGAAAAATTTAAGCTCTCCCTCAAATTTGAGGAGAGTTTTGCTGGATAAAGGATTCTTGGTTGGAAATTTTTCTCTCTCAGAGTTTTAAATATGTCATGCCACTGCCTTCTTGCCTCCATGGTGGCCGCTGAGTAGTCACTACTTAGTGTTATGTTTTTTCCTTTGTATGTGGTGAATTGTTTTTCTCTTGCTGCTTTCAGAACTTGCTCCTTCTCTTCAGTATTTGAGAGTCTGATCAGAATATGTCTTGGAGTGGGTTTATTTGGATTTATTCTATTTGGAGTTCGCTGGGCATTTATGCTTTGTGTATTTATATTGTGTAGAAGGTTTCGGAAGTTTTCCCCAACAATTTCTTTGAGTACTCTTTCTGGACTTTTACCCTTCTCTTCCCCTTCTGGGACACCAATGAGTCTTAAATTTGGACGTTTTATTTTGTCTGTCATATCCCTGAGATCCATTTAGATTTTTTTGATTTTTTTCTCCATTCTTTCTTTTGTTCTTTCATTTTCTGTTCTGTGGATCTCTAGGACACTGAGTCGTTGTTCAGCTTCCTCTAATCTTGTATTATGAGTATCCAGAGTCTTTTTAATTTGGCCAGCAATTTCTTTTATTTCCATAAGATCTTCTATTTTTTTATTTACTCTTGCAATTTCTTCTTTATGCTCTTCTAGGGTCTTATTTATGTCCTTTATATCCTGTGCCATGCTCTCGTTCTTTGACTGTAATCCTTTGATTAACTGCGCCAAGTAGTGTGTCTCTTCTGATATTTTGATTTGGGTGTTTGGGATGGGTTCTCCATATCGTTTGGTTTTGTCAAATGCTTTAAGATTTTCTGTTGTTTTTGGCCTCTTGGCATTTGCTTTGCTTGATAGCTGTGGTCTTCCAGGACCTCTGCTGAGGGAAGGCTGTGTTACGTCACACATGCATGCCATCCCTCAAGGGAAGCCCTGGGCCACCGGGCCGTGCAGGGGTGCTCTCAGCCTGATGCAAAGATGGCTGAATGGGGCGTCTCCACCCCCCACCCCTGTTTTCGCACAGCTCCGCCTTCCCAGCTCCGGGACAGCTAGCTGTGTATGCACCCAAGGCCACTGTCCAAGGCCACTGTCCAAGGCCGATATTGTGGTATGTGTGCAGTGCCGTGGCATACACTCTTCGTCAGACTGGATTTCCTGGTGCAGCTTTGGGCTGTGGGTACGGCCCTGGGCAGGAGCGTCTCCAGCCCTCCAGGGAGCCGGCTACAAGCAGTGCGGTTTCTTTCTCCTTTTGGCTCTCCCCTCTGGCCCCCTGGCCTGAGGGAATCAGCAGCAGTCTGTCCTCCATGCCACACACCGAGAGGTTGGCACAGCCCGCTCCTGCCGTGCTTCACTGCGCGGTTCTCACCATCGTAACTGCAGCCACTCCTGGGTTTTTTTTTTTGTTTTTTTTTTTTTTAAAAGAACTAGTCCGTCTCCACATGCCAACCCCCAGTTTCCCCAGACCACAGCGCGGCCGTGGGACTTTCAGCTGGCTTACTCACTCATTTCGGAATGCAGACTCCCGGTTTCACCAAGTGTACGTTCCCTGTGGATTTAGCAGACCTTGTCCAGCTGGTGCATTGCTGAAACTGGTATTCTGGGTCACTTTCTGGTTTTTATCTAGTATTTTTCACAGAGGTGTTTTTTTGCCCTGTCTCACCTAGCCACCATCTTAGGTTCTCCCTGTCACTGAGTTTTGCTTTTAAAAAATTTGCATGCAGCTAAGCATATTCAAAGTTCAAAATCATGTGGTTTTTTTGAAATCACAAATATTATCCATTATCTTAAAATACTTTTTTTGTCCCATACCACTTTTCTTATTCTGACATTTACCTCAAAGATCATTGGGCTAGTTTTATATGACAAATATCACAAGTGGTAAACATTCTGAGATGCACAGTATTGCTTTACATCCTGTTTAATTAATAGATTTAGCCCGTATTATCTGATAGTCTGTTAAACATAACCCTCTCTTAGCCAGTATTTCCTATACCTTTTAAATACCGAAGCAATTATTTATACAATGGAACGAGACCCTGCTGTATAGGCTTGTATTAATATTGAAAGTTTAGAAAAATCTCAGATTAATTAAATTATAGATTTCTCATATAATGAGGTAGCCATTAAAAATGATGATACTTACTCATAGTGACCCCTGAAAGATATTCTCATTGCAGTAACTGGAGAATTAAAATAATTGGATTATGACACACTCTATATTGTATGGTTCCATTTGTAATGAAAAAATATGTATGTGTATATGTTTATGTACATACATACATGGAAAGGAGTCTGACTGGTTATACACTTTATCGAAACATTAGTAAAGGTTATTGCTGAGTGGTAGGATTATTGTTTTAAAAAATTTGCCTACCTTTAATTTCTGATATTTCTGTAGTGATTAAAAACAAAAAAACTCATGGGAAAAAAAGAGTTCTCTAATCAAAAGAAATAGATTAAATGAATGGCATTTAAAGTAAGAGATCTACAGTGTTTGATTTTATATATAATTTTGGTATTAGTTGTATATCACCTATGCATTCTCACAGAAATGAATTTGGGCCATGGTACAGCCCAGACCTGAGATATACTTATTTCTGCAGCAGGAGGTCTTGGGCTCTGAGTATTTTCTTAGCTTTTTCTCATTAGCTTTTAGTAAAGCAAGGAATAAATTTGTTTTCTTGTAATCATCTGGAAAAGAAGCTATTTTACTTGAGCTGATGCTTAATTTTTCTTTCACCTCTAGATTCCAGAATGTTTGAGGGGTAGTTATCCCAAACCTGATCAATCCTGTTACCTGTATGTGATAGGAATGGCTTTAACTACTCCTTTACCTGACGAACTCAACTTCAGAAGGCGGAAGCTCTATCCGCCTGAGGATACCACAAGATGCTTTGGAATACTGACAGCCAAACCCATACCTCAGGTAGCCACTTGATAATGATGATGTTAAAAATATCTTTTTTTTTTTTTTTTTTTAAACAAGGAAAAAAAATTATATAGGAGTGCCTTTTGTTAACTCAATATGTTTAATATTTTAAAAATTGAGGTGACTCCCTTATTCCCCCAATAGAAAGCATCATGTTTCTTCTGAAGTGATATTTGTAATGGAATGAAATAACCTGTTAACCTTGTGGGGGGTGGGGTGGGGTTTCTTTTTCTTTTTGCTAAGATTCCACACTTTCCTGTGTATACTCGCTCTGGAGAGGTTACCATATCTATTGAGTTGAAGAAGTCTGGTTTCACGTTGTCTCTACAAATGCTAGAATTGATTACAAGACTTCATCAGTATATATTTTCACATATTCTTCGGCTTGAAAAACCTGCACTAGAATTTAAACCTACAGACGCTGATTCAGCATACTGTGTTCTACCTCTTAATGTCGGTAAGAAGGACCCAGACTTCAAATGTGTTCTTTTAGACTAGCTAAAAAATGAAAGTTTTACGTGGCAGTTAGCTTATTTTATGTTCTACAGAGTTCTTTTATTTTGTTGTAAGATCCAAATTGTACATATATACATATGTGAGTATTTAGCTTACATAAGAATCTTATCTGTATTATATTTTTAACAAGCTAAAGAATTTTTTTCTTCTCTAAGTTAATGACTCCAGCACTTTGGACATTGACTTTAAATTCATGGAAGATATTGAGAAATCTGAAGCTCGCATAGGCATTCCCAGTACAAAGTATTCAAAAGAAACACCCTTTGTTTTTAAATTAGAAGATTACCAGGATGCAGTTATCATTCCAAGGTGGGTGTTTTAATGGAAAGGAAAATGGTGATAACACCTTGTTTCAGAGGTTCTCTCGTTCACATGGAAGTGTAAGAAAAGAGGGCTTGGACTTGGCATTGATGTTACTAATAAAAATGGAGGCATCCTTGGACCTGTTCTCTCCAGTTGCCTTGCCTAAAAAACAAAACCTCAAGCACTGTAGGTGAAGGAATTTTCCTTTGTGAAGGGCAAGATAATCTAAACGATACCGATACTCTTCCTAAAATCTCCACCTTTTTAATCCCCAAAGTCTTATTGTAGAATTGGATCATAAATAACAATTTTGTTTCTAAAGAATTTTTATGAGGAAACATTTTTAAGCTTAATGAAGATATTAAATCAGAATGCTTTTTCTTTTTTGTGAATATTTAGGGAACGGAGTTCCTGGGCAATAAAATTAAGTACAGGTACTTTTTAAAGAATTAGAATACTGGCTCTAATTCAAACTTTCTTTGATTTTTGCACCTCAGAGTGATTCTTTTAAATGTTAGTTATCAAACTATCATAGATAGCACTATCAGACATTTTACTTTAGCAAGTTCCTTCCATGTTTAGATTAATGTACAAAATATTTACTCAATTATTTGGATATTGGAAAATTTCTATGCTGTTTATAGTAATGAAATTAAGAAATATTTGTGGTGCCATTTAACTTTTGTGGGGTATCAAAGTATGGCTACTTAGAACAACAATAATAATAATAAAGTAAGGGAGAATGGAAAGCCAGTTTTTATGTGATAAAAATTTAGATCTTTTTGTCTCAGGTCCACTTCAAGCTTCTTTTGAATTGAAGTTCTCATTACTGTTAACTTTTTACCTTTTGAACTCTTACTTTAAAATCATAATTTGTTTCTATGTTAAAAACAGTTATGTTTTGAGAATAGTTAATTTAGACCAAAGCGTAACTGATTGCTTTTCTTTTTAGGTATCGCAATTTTGATCAGCCTCATCGATTTTATGTAGCTGATGTGTACACTGATCTTACTCCACTCAGTAAATTTCCTTCCCCTGAATATGAAACTTTTGCAGAATATTATAAAACAAAGTATAACCTTGACCTGACCAATCTTAACCAGCCGCTGCTGGATGTGGACCACACATCTTCAAGGTAAGGAGTGTTCAAAACGACATGTAGGTTTCCCTTGAGGCATTATTTCCAGAGATAGGTAGGCACCATCACCACCACCCACCTGGAGACTCTGGAATCCAGGAGATTCTTGCACGCAGAATTGCTCGGGGTGCAGCCCAGGAGTCTACAGTGATTCATAGATACCAGGAGTTGGAGAACCCACTGCTAGAGTTTGTCTTTATTTGTGTTTGTTTGATAAAATAAAATTATTTTGAAATCTTTATAGACTTAATCTTTTGACACCACGCCATTTGAATCAGAAAGGGAAAGCTCTTCCTCTAAGCAGTGCTGAAAAGAGGAAAGCCAAATGGGAAAGTCTGCAGAATAAACAGGTAACGAGTTAGTTGTTACTTGTATAAGGATATTTTTAGATAAGTTTGGATTTTATATTATCAAATGTATTGAGCAATTTGTGAAATTTCTAGAAGTTACCTTACCTTTAGATTTTGTTTTGTTTTGTTTTAATCAAAATTATGCATTGAATTTTATTTAAATATCTTTTTGATAACTGTTGAGAATTTATGTTTATACTTGACCCATTGCTGTAATTATATCATTAAGTCAACCTTGTCAATCCTAGGATAAGTCCCATTTGGCCTGAAAGGATTATTTTAAAAATATTTTTAAAATTAGATTTTACTAGGGTTTAGGATTTCTTTCTTTATCCATAAATGAAATTGATCTTTTCTTTTTTCTTGTTTATTCTTGCATGTTTGTGTATGTGTTTATCAATCCACTTTTTTCCTTACTCAAAGATATTGGTTCCAGAACTCTGTGCTATACATCCAATTCCAGCATCACTTTGGAGAAAAGCAGTTTGTCTCCCCAGCATACTTTATCGCCTTCACTGCCTTTTGACTGCGGAGGAGCTAAGAGCCCAGACAGCCAGTGATGCTGGCGTGGGAGTCAGAGCACTTCCTGCAGATTTTAGGTACGCCTGGACCATAGGTCATGTAATCCTATTTACAGTGGAACTGAATGAAGTTGAAATTTTACTTTTCTATAAAATAATTTTTAAAAGATTATAAGAAAACCTGTGTATACAATGCATGAAATAAATGCATTGTGTACTCCTAAATAAAAATCTGTATGCTGGATCATCAGTCCTGTATACTTGTCAAGTTATAAAAGGACAAGGGTTCCTAAGATCAAAAATATTCATTGTTTCTTCAATGATGAACATTGATGCGAGAATGAAGATTGTTAGTTCTTTTGAAAAACCAAATATATATTAAAGAGCCATTGCGGCAGTATGTTTTTTGTCTTCATTATTTTCTTCCTAGTAAAGTTGCTGCATTATAAGGAAATTATTTTTTTTAGCCCCTCAAATTAATTTTGATTATTTGGTTCGCAAGACCAAGATGTCCTAGAGATTGAAGGGACTTTAAAATGTAATAGAAATAATGACAACTCTGTTTATTAAGTACTTACTACAATGCATCAAGCACTCGTTGAAATGCCATGGCCTATATTGGCTCATTTAATCCTTAGGACAGTCCTGAGGTAGGAATTGCTGTTGACTCCATTTTGAAGTGTGGAAACTGAGGCACAGAGAAGTTATGTAAATTGCCCGAAGTTACCCAGCTAGTCAAGGGGAGGACCTGGGATTCCAACCCAGGCAGTCTGAGGCTCTGGGTCTCCACAGGCTGGCTCCAAGATCATGAATCATCTTCACCACTATACTACCTGGTAGAATGAGGGATTAAAGCAATATGGGAAATCATGTTCCACTTTATAATTTACATTGTGCGGAATTCCAGTAAATGTTAGTTCCCGGTGTGGAAACTTGTTTTCCCTACTAAAGTAGGAGTATATTTATGGGGATCTTTATTTTTTTATTCAAATTACTCTTGCTTTGAGCCTAGGCCTTTTGAAGGATCTGATGAAAATTATCAAAATGTCTTTGCAGATACCCTAACTTAGACTTCGGGTGGAAAAAATCTATCGACAGCAAATCTTTCATCTCAGTTTCTAACTCCTCCTCAGCTGAAAATGATAATTACTGTAAGCACAGCACAATTGTAGTCCCTGAAAATGCTGCACATCAAGGTGCTAATAGAACCTCCTCTCTAGAAAATCATGACCAAATGTCTGTGAACTGCAGAACATTATTCAGTGAGTCACCTGGTAAGCTCCAAATTGAAGTTTCAACAGATCTTACAGCAATTAATGGTCTTTCTTACAATAAAAATCTTGCCAATGGCAGTTATGATTTAGCTAACAGAGACTTTTTCCAAGGAAATCAGCTGAATTACTACAAGCAGGAAATACCTGTACAACCAACTACCTCATATCCCATTCAGAATTTATACAATTACGAGAACCAGCTCAAGCCCAGCGATGAATGTACTCTACTGAGTAATAAATACCTTGATGGAAACGCTAACACATCTACCTCAGATGGAAGTCCCATGCTGGCCGTGCTGCCCGGGCCTACGGAAGCTGTCAGAGTGCACAAGGACAGGCTGGCTTCTGAGCAGAGCCCTTCTGTTGGGTACTCCCCCAGGACCCTGGGCCCAAACCCTGGACTAATTCTTCAGGCTTTGACCCTTTCAAATGCTAGTGATGGATTTAACCTGGAGCGGCTCGAAATGCTTGGTGACTCCTTTTTAAAGCATGCCATCACCACCTATCTATTTTGCACTTACCCTGATGCTCATGAGGGCCGCCTTTCATATATGAGAAGCAAAAAGGTAAGAAATGAGAATTCTTTTGGTTTGAGCAGTTAGAGTAAGTATTCAATGTGCCTGAAAATGGTTTAATGTGTTGGATAGTTTAAATTCAGACGAGGGGAAAGTATTTTTCCCAGAGATCGCTATACTGGACAAGTGCCACTGTCCCATCATTCCGCCAGGGCCAGCTGAAGCCTCTGGCAGTTGACATGAATCTGCTGTTTAGTGAGGACGCACTCAGGTTTGGGGGGTTAGCTGATCTGCATGTGCCTTATTTATTGATGGGAATTCAGTCCTAAGGAAACCATATACGCCTGTTTGAACATCTAGATGCAAAGGGGATACGAAGGACACAATAGTCGTTCAGGGAGCTTGTGCTTTTGTTTAGTTGAGTTAAATTTTTACTTGTGGGGGTACTACCGTGGCATGCATGCATGAATGTATTACGAGTGGAGGGGCTCATCTTCAAGGTTTTGGAGAGCCAGGGAAGGGAAAGAGCAGTAGAACTTCACAGAGCTCAGTTGCACTCCAGTGGGGTGGTTCTGATACTCAACTTCGAAGTCAGTAGTGCTTTACAGCCTGAGAGGGGATGCGTTCTTAAACTTAGTTGCGGAATTAAGGCTTAAGAAAGAAAATTAATGAAAGTAAAATATTTAAATGGTGATAAAAGAGGTGTTACAAGGCAACGCGTGCCTTTTGAGAAATAATTTACAAAGCTGCTAATTACTGATAAGCACTTAAAAGAAGGAATTCCACCTGTGATCAGGCAAGAGTTGAATGGTAGAGGTCAGTTTACAGTTCATAAACAAAATGAACGATGACGAAGCATGTGAGTGCTCAGTGAATAAGCCTGTGGCAGCAGTCAGAAGTGTGGCAGTATCTGAGAAAAGATTTGAAAAGGTTGGTGGGGTGAAGCCATATTGTGGAAGGCTTCGAATGCTAAGCTAAGGAGCTTGCACTTATTTTGAATGCCATAGGCACAGTTGAAGGAATTTTGAGTGCAGGATTATTAATATTAGTATAACAATGTTTAAAATAATTTGGTAGCAGGCTGCAGTGTGTGTTGAAGTGCAAAAACTGAGCTGAGAGATCAGGTAGGCCTTTGAAGAAGTCGATCCATAAGCAGAAAATGCTACCAAACTAGAGTTCTGGCAGTGAGGGGGGGGCCAAGGTGAGTGATATTTCAGAAGAAATAATTTTAGCTAACACGAAGTGCCTACTCCAGGCACTATTCTAATCACTTCCCATGTATTACCTGATTTAATTCTCATTATAATTTTGTGAGGTACATACTTGTATTATCCCCTTTTTATAGATAAGGACAGTGAGGCAGGAGAGGCTGACTTGCCCAAGTTCACATTGCTCATAAGGGGCAGAACCCAGATACCTGGCTTTAGAGACCTCACGCACCATGATACCAACCCGCTTCCCACATTACTCAGTAGCTCCAGGCACCAGACTGAACATTTTACAAGCATTATCTCATTTAATCTTCTCAACGAACCTCTGAGAGGACATGAACTGTCCTGTCCCCATCTTGGCAGCTGAGAAAACTCATGCCTAGAGAGTTTAACCAGCTCAGCTCAGGCCAGGTCACGGAGCCGGACTGGGGCAGTCGGGAGGGCGTCTGACCCTGGAGCCCACCCTTCCCCACTCTCCGTGCCTCCCAGTAGATTTCAGATGGAGACTGGTGAGGTTCGGTGGACAGGGAAGTGGGGCAGATGGGAATGTAGGATGTCAGGGCTAGGGTTACGGTTTTAGCCTTCGTGAAATGCAAAGTGGAAATGTTCACTGAAATGTCCCAGTAATTGAGAATTTAGAATGTAGACACGATTTGGGAGTAGTCTCCGTAAGGGTGGTAATTGAAGCACAGAGAACAAATGAGATCCAAGAGGTGGTTGTAAAAAGAGAATATCAGAGATTAAGGCTGAGTAAGAAATAAATTATTTTGTATTATGGGCATACATCTGTTTTTCTTGCGCAGAAGCCTTTGATTCCTTCTGTCTTTACTAGAAAGAGTCACAACTTCCTTAGCCAGGCCTGCTGGGCCCTTGTCCGCTTACACTCTCCCCTACGCCATCGCGTTTCCCAGCCCCAGGCTTGGAGCCTTCGTCCCTGTGGTTTCTTCTCACAGAATCCCCTCCCACAGCTTGACTTGTTGAGTTCTGCCAGTCCCAAATTTTGTCTCATGTAAAGTCTGTCTGCAGTTTCTTTCCCATCCAGCTGACCACTTCTCTGTCAGCTTTGACTGTGATCGTCCTCTCATCCGCATCCCGTGGCACTTTCTCCTCTCGTTGGCATTTGTGGTGCTTTGTTCTCTTAGTTTGGAAAAGGAAACTAGCATTTATTTTAAGCTAGTTTATTTATTTCATGCTCAGGCAGCGTGGGAAAGCAGTTCTGCACGTAGTGAGCATCACGTGTGCTCTCTTCCCGGCCAGCTCAGTGGTTCGTGAGGACGGAGACCCTGTCCCGCCAGCTCTCCCTGGTGCCTGGCTGCCAGCCTTTTGCATGGGAAGTGCCTGGGTTCCATGGAGAATGGCTCCTGGAGTGTTTAAATGGAAAAGGAATCCAGTTTTTAGCAAATGAAAATGAAGTTGATTGTGGACTCTAGTTTCTAAGTGAAAACTAGACAGAAATGCACTGATTTGAGCAAATTGGGAGGAGATTCAGGTATTAAAAAAAACAAATAGACCAGAGGGTAAAAAATAAAGCTGTTATATTGCTGTGAATAAACAAATGGAATTGTTCTTTAACCTTTTGCTCTATTTTTAAATGGTTGAACAAAAGTATCTTGAAATGTTATCCAAAATGAAGGAGGATAATATTTGAGAGAACACTACAATTGAAATTACATTTGTGGCTTAGCTCTGTTTAGTGCCAGTTTTCACTTTATGGATTGAGTTTATAACACTTTCCTCCCATATTTTACTGAGGAATAGTGACATCTTGACTTTTTCTTTGAGTTGTTCTCTGTTCTAATAGCTCTGGTTAGTAGTTTGCATTTTATATCACCAGGTTGTGTTTTCAAAAGTTTGAAATTGTTCTGAACTGTTTTTTCTGACTTATTTATAAGGAATTTGTATATTTATCTATATAAGTTTTTTGTGATCTGTATTTTATGTTGAGAAAACATTCATCTGACTACACTGATGGATAGAGGAACTTGGGAATTTAATATTATTTTCCTATTATGACTAGGTAGAAAAACTATACAACCCTTATGTTGGTGACCAGTTATAGCAACGTGTTATACGTATTATACAACATGAAGAATGTACAGCTACGGATATAATAACATGCCTTGTATGGATTCCCGCAGTGATCATTTATGGATAAGTGTTTTATAAATATTTTCTGCTAAAGGTCAGCAACTGTAATCTGTATCGCCTTGGAAAAAAGAAGGGCCTGCCCAGCCGCATGGTGGTGTCCATATTCGATCCCCCTGTGAATTGGCTTCCTCCAGGTTATATAGTAAATCAAGACAAGAGTAACACAGATAAATGGGAAAAAGAAGAAATGGTGAGTTTGGGGTAACTAGAGGGCTTTCTTAATATTTTTAAAAATATTTATTTTGTGGGAAGAGGGAGAATTTTGTTCTATTAATTTTTTGTTTTCTTTCCATGGCATGTTTAGGAAAGAGTAGATTGTTTGATGGTACTGCATTAGTTCCTTTGAAAAGCCTTAATTTCTTTTCATTGGAATTCAGTAGCAGTGTGGTAATTTCGATGGAAAACAGTTTCTATTTTTATCGCCTTCCTTTTCCAAAGGCAGAAGTGTATCTGATGTTGTGACTTACCAAAAAACAAACAAAAACTCCTAACATAATTTACAGTTATATACTCTAGTTTATCATAAATTCTTAGCTCTGTCCAGTGAAACAAGTTTTCAGTGATCCATGTCCTTTTATCTGTAAAATAGTTACTTTCAATGAAAGCTTGCTTATGCAGCTCAGGGGTTTCTCAGTTAGGACTAGTTCTCCTCTTGTTAACTTAAAAAAAAAAAAAATCATTGTACATAAAAGTTATAGTTTTCTGGAAATAATTTAAATCTTGCGAATGACTTAACAAAGGCTCCAAATATTAGCCGCAGCTGCTTCGTTTTCTCCTGTCTTGAAGGCCACCAGAGGGCACCTGGGAGGGCCTCTGAGCTCTGAGAGCTGCCTGTCGTGGGCGCCCGGAAAGCCAGCTCCTCGGGCAGTTTCGTTTCCCGGAGATTTATTTCTCATTAATGATAAACTGGCATGTTGTTACTTCATTTTTACTTCATGCCAACAGTGAAAATACTGTTTCTTCACAGGTTATGTTTCTAAATGTCATAACTCTTTATGTCTTCTTTCTAACATACATATCCTAGCTGTCTTGTGTATTTCCAGATAGCCTACTGATTTTTTTACCTATTTTATTGAGTATATTTTAAACACAGGTGTTATTTGGCTTATGTCAGAAATTGAACTTCTCTGGAAAAGCATCAAGAGAATATTTTAATACCAGTTGTGATCAGAAAAAATTACATGTTATTAACTTAGAAATAGGTGTGAGTTTTGAGGGCTTTAGAGAAAATACTGCATTTTTACTAACAACATCCCAGTAACAATTACCCTTCTTTGTAAATACCTTATCAGAATATATTTAACTTTTTTTTTTTTAAATTGTAACATAAAGGTGACATTGGCATGGCATTTTGGTTTTTGTTTTAAAATGTTATTTTCCTTAATATTTCTGATGACTTGACAACTTTGGTTCTTAGAATATTAAAGAATATTGTTCAGATTTTCATTTATAACTTATACTTAAATAGAAATAGGCCCTTCCACTATACTGGAAAGCAATACAGTGTGTTTTTGGCTTGTTCCATGCCTTTCCATTCCTCTGCCTCTCAGCACAGGGGTGTAAGTGACACCTCTGCACACCAGTGCCTCTTAGGTGAGAAGGTGAAAAGCCCAGTTGAACTGTCCCAGAAAAGGGTTTGTGTGGCTGTTGGTTTTTTTTAAGAGTTTGGAATGCTCTTGGAATCATTTAATGAGGTAGAACCCCAGTTATTTCACAGATGAAGAACCTAAAACTCAGATGCATGAAATGACTTTTGCCCAAGATCACACAGCTTATTAGTGATATAAAACTCAGTCCTTTGTTTTTTTGTGTTCTGCCAATTTTAGCTTATTATAACATTTACTAAAACTACATAAAGTTTTTTTTTTAATTTTTGAAAAATCGTCCAATTTTTTAAGTTGCTGTTTGGCCTGTTTTTGTCTTAAGGATCAAACAGTGGTCAAAAATATTTCATGTTACCTTGTAAAAGTATAGGGTTTTTAGCAAGACAGATTTCGTTTGATCCATGGATAGTAATTGAGTTCTGTGTTTAGGAATTATTATTTTTAGAAGTTATGATTCTTTATGCCCCAGCTTGTTAGTCTAAAAAGAATGAAGTAAGTCTTGCTGGGATATATATAGACAGGGCAAAGTGATACCTAAGTTTTTTGTTTTTGTTTGTTTTAGTTCTTGGAGATCTGCCACTAATTTTTTGGGGTGTCCTTCGTGATTCTTGAAAAGGTTTTATAAATTTTTTTTAGTTAAAGAAATGTAAAGGTTTGTAGTTGTAGATATATGGGTTGGCTCACTACTATTATTTCTTTCCAAGCAAAGAAAATGTTTGGTTTTTGTACCTTTTCTGAGTCTGGTTTAATGAAGTATTTGCAGTATTTTAAAAATGCTTAACAGAAGGTTTGGAAAACTTTTTGTCAGAATACTCTGGAAAATTTTTGTAATCAAAATGAAGCACACCCTCCTGCCTTTCCCTGCCCCCCCCCTTTTCCTTCGTTGCACAGCAGAAATTTGGCGTCTTTCTAGCATTGCAAAAAAGTTACATCATTACTGAATTTGAGCCCATTATTAAGGTTGTCATTCACAAATAAGCTTTTGCTAAAGAAATTGGAATTAGCAAAGATCTTCTGACAGAAATTGGATTGTTGTGTTTCATGTTAGTCTAAATTTTCTCCCGTTCTTGTCAGTTATGCTATAATCTGCTCCCCTGATTACTGTAGCTTAGAGTGGAAGGGAAAAGCATAATTTCTCAAATTCATAGCTTAGTTCAGTGATCACTCATATTTTTCAAGCTAAGCAATTTAGTTTTACATTGTAGCAAATGTGCTTTGATTTGAAGTGGAAATACAGACAAAAACGTAATTATAAAACCTTGATTGTACATTTTTTATGTTATAAAGATTTTAAAAATAGTTTTATCACTTTCATATTATACTTTAATTGCAAAGATAATACTTCTGCATCTGCAATTTCATTTTATTAATTTGAAAATCTTTTTAAAAATCAGGTCACCACCTTTTAAAACTCTTGTCAGCAAAATTGAAGAGCTCTGTGATTGGTGCATGAGTGCTTTTATTGTGTATCCTGCCATAGTCAGAATTCTTAGCCTAAGTTTTGCATCATGGACATTAATTTTAACTTTATATCCAGCAACAAAATCCTTAACTTAAAGCTTCATACTGGACAAAGGCCATTTTATAACTTAGAAAATGAACATTCAAAGAACATGTTTTACTTTGTTTGTATGATTAAATAACTTATTCTAGGTTAATTGAAAACAAATGGCCATGATTTTAAAGTTGCCTTTTAGTATTTGTGGTTGTCATTTGAAATTATCCATAACCCTTGCTTTTATTGAGTTTCCAATCCTTTTAAAAACAGCAGTTATGTCTGCCTTCCTTCCCCATTCCCCCTCGTTTCAGACAAAAGAGTGCATGTTGGCTAATGGCAAACTGGACGAGGACGACGAGGAGGAGGAGGAAGAGGAGGAGGAGGAGGAGGACCTGCTGTGGAGAGCTCCAAAGGAGGAGGCCGATTATGAAGATGATTTCCTGGAGTATGATCAGGAACATATCAAATTTATAGATAACATGTTAATGGGATCAGGAGCTTTTGTAAAGAAAATTTCTCTTTCTCCTTTTTCAACCACTGACTCTGCCTATGAATGGAAAATGCCCAAAAAATCCTCCCTAGGTAGTATGCCATTTTCATCAGATTTTGAGGATTTTGACTATAGCTCTTGGGATGCAATGTGCTATCTGGATCCTAGCAAAGCTGTTGAAGAGGATGACTTTGTGGTGGGGTTCTGGAATCCATCAGAAGAAAACTGTGGTGTTGACACAGGAAAACAGTCCATTTCTTACGACCTGCACACTGAGCAGTGTATAGCTGACAAAAGCATAGCGGACTGTGTGGAGGCCCTGCTGGGCTGCTACTTAACCAGCTGTGGCGAGAGGGCTGCTCAGCTTTTCCTCTGTTCATTGGGGCTGAAGGTGCTCCCGGTAATTAAACGGACTGATCGGGAAAGTGCCGTGCACCCGACGAGGCAGAATTTCAACAGCCAACAAAAGACTCTTTCAGCGAGCTGTGCTCCTGCTTCTGTAGCCAGTTCACACTCTTCTGTATTCAAAGACTTGGAATATGGTTGTTTGAAGATTCCACCAAGATGTATGTTTGATCATCCTGATGCAGATAAAACACTGAATCACCTTATATCGGGTTTTGAAAATTTTGAAAAGAAAATCAACTACAGTTTCAAGAATAAGGCTTACCTTCTCCAGGCATTTACACATGCCTCCTACCACTACAATACCATTACTGGTAAGGAGCCCCAGGACCAAACTTCCTTATCTCTGAAAAGGAGATATGTTTTTTTGTTTGTTTGTTTTGTTTTGTTTTTAAAGATCTGTGCATGTACCTACTCAGGGCTTAATTTGCATGTTGGGGGGAGGAAGCAAAAGAATACAGAAGAAAGAATTTTATTTTTTTCTTCATCTTTTTAGGAGCAAGTATTGCTCCTTAACTTTGATAGTTGAGGTTATAGCTATCTTATATACTGGCATATGTATCATTTTATATGCTTCATAGTTAGAGAAATTTGAGCCTTAGTATTTTGCTGTGCTTTCCTTTCCCATTTTATCCTACCCAAGTGTCTTTCTCATGCCCATTCAGTGCTGCTTTTGGTTCTTGACTTATTCCTGTAGTCCAGATGTATTTCCATACCCTTTATTGTCTTTCCTGGGCAAAAAGGCCTCTCTCTTAGGGACCTTGTGAATATAAAGATGAATGCATTAAAAGAAACTGTTTCACAGGAAGTTTCCATTGCCCTTGCTCTGACTCTGCTGTCATCATCCACCGTTCATTGTGCTCAGTGTTTTTTCCCCTCCTTCATTTAATGGGCTCCCAGTCCCATTGGATTAGAAGGGAGACTAAGCCCATAAAACCAAATTCAGCTTCGTCTTGTGAAACAGAGCAAAAGTCTGTATTTTTGCTTTCTGGATCAGAGTAATTAAGTGCTTGAATCCAGATACCAAAAAAAAGCAGAATGTTTTGCTTTGTGTATTTTAGTTTGCATAATGAAAACGATCCAGGTAAGATGATTAGAAAATGTAAAAACCAAAAGTGAAAAATTATCTGACTGGACCAGAAAGACTCTGGTGAAACTAAAGCCTGTTATTCTTTGAGGAGAAAAAAATGATGTGTGGTTTTCTACTACACTGCCGTGGAGGTTAAGAGACCTGGGTTCAAGCCTGTCTCAGCCACTGCCTCTTAACTAAATTGGTTTCCTGGGACAAGTCACCTCATCTGTCCCTGACTCAGTTTCCTCATGAAAAGAGATGATTCTTTTTCATCACCGTGAGAAAATAGATGTTGACTAGCATTGCTAATTCTTTACATTTTAACAAACCATGTCTGCCTAAGGTCTTTGCTCGCTCCCACAGTGCTTCTTTCTCAATTTCTTAGTACATGTCAAATTCAGTGTTTCTAGTTCAGGTTGAGAAGAGCGTCTTTTATTGTCACCCTGTGTAACATACATAACCCAGGAGTGGTGAGGAGTGCTGTCACTTACGACACATTCCCGAATGTGGGAGAGACAGTGCGTAGTGATGGCAGCAGAGTGAGAGCATGTGGGAAGTATGTGTGCAGCATCTGCTTTACCCAAAGTGATGACATGTGGTGGAGACTTTGAGAGTAATGCCCCCAAGCACCTGCCTGGCCAGCACGGTGCCAAAGGAAAAGGGGTCCGTGGTAATGATGTCATCTGGGAAATGTTTTTTTCTTAATAAGTGTTAGTCTTTTGGCCACTTAAAAGTTTTATGATCTCTATTTATGTACAAGAAATAGACTTAATTTGCCATTAAATTTTACTTTCCAGAGGCTCTAATTTTGTCATTGAGGAATATATATGAAAATGAACTCAAAAGTTGAAATGGGTTTGGGGATCAGACTTTATATCAGTTACGTGTGTAAACAGTGTAAGCGTTGCACAAGCTCATGGCGCCCCCTCTCTCAGATTGTTACCAGCGCTTAGAATTCCTGGGAGATGCGATTTTGGACTACCTCATAACCAAGCACCTTTATGAAGACCCGCGGCAGCATTCCCCAGGGGTCCTGACTGACCTGCGATCCGCTCTGGTCAATAACACCATCTTTGCGTCATTGGCTGTAAAGTATGACTACCACAAGTACTTTAAAGCTGTTTCTCCCGAGCTGTTCCACGTCATTGATGATTTTGTGCAGTTTCAGCTTGAGAAGAATGAAATGCAAGGAATGGATTCTGAGGTTAGCGCTATTTAACCATAGGTTGAATTCAGTGTTCAGTTTAAAATAAGCCATCCCACCAGGGGTCTTGATAGTTTTAGAATTTGGACTGCATGGCTGTGGTACCCAGCACACTGTCCTCTGGGGAGAGCCGTGAATGGATCGCACGCTTTTAGTCTTTTTAGGTAGAATAAACCTTTCCAACTGGGGCTGCCCGCACGATGGTACATGTGGGCATTCAAGTGAAGGTGAAGGGGGTTTTATTCAGTTATTTCCAGTTCTTGTGATTAAGACTTACAGTCTTGGGGCATGCCAGACTGCCACTTCTCCCCCTCCTCCCCAAAGTAGCGTCAACTTTAGTAAAAGTTCAGTGTGGTTTATTCTGTTTTTCTTTCTTTTTTTTAATGGACCAGAAATATTTGCTAATATCTCAGGTAAGCATCACAAATGTACCTTCTGCTTCTCTTTGAAATGGGAGAATCTCATTTGAAAACAAAACTTTGAAATTTTTAACCATCGGAATTTGGGAGGTTTCTACAATGAGTTCAGCCAGAGGTTCTTTGGTGATGGAGTTAATTCTAATGTGTTTGTGAACTATTTTGAATTTTTTGTGGGAAAGGATATTGCTTAGATCTTTCCGTCTCCTCCGACCCGTCACTAGTGTTCATCTGCAAAGCTGTGTACTCGGAGAGCACTTGCATTTTTCATTCTTACCGTTCAAATGCCTATGATGTTCTTATTTTTATCGATTTCTTTTAAGGAGTCAAGGAATTTATTCATAACTCCAGTGGCCATTTTAATTGTTCTTTCTTACTTTATTCCTTCTTTTTAAAAAATTGCACTAAACCATTGCTGAGAAATAGTGAATGTCCTTGACTTTCTGTGAGAAAAGTGAAGAGTCTAGGTTTTGAAGTGATCTTAAGCAAAGCCAGAAGGCAAAGGATCAAGTGCTGTTGACTGTGCAGAAGCTGTGCTGAGCAGGGGAAGCAGAGGCAGGGCTCTCACACTGGGTTTTCAGCCCTGCAGACTCTTCTAAGAGGAGGGATCTGAGTTGGAGCACAGCTAGCAGCAGGATGAGGAGTTGGAACCATCTCAGACGTAAACAAGGATTATTTCTAGTCTCCCTCTTTAGAAATATGTAAGCTTAGAATTTGAGGAATTAGCTAAAATTAGATGCAAGTTCTCTTTTGAAGCCAGTAGGGCATACTAACTTTGAGAGTTTTGTTCATTCTTTTCCTTTCCTTTGTTTATATAAACATATAGAGAGACATTATAAAAACTCATTGGAAATGTCATAGCCTGGCTTTTCTAACTTACATTTGGTCTTAAGAAAGCCCATCTACCTCTGTGGTCTGTAGTTTTCTCATCTGCAAAGGGAGAGAGTTAAACCTATTAAGTTCTAAAATTCCTTTCTAGCTCAAAGCCTGGCTATACGAACAAGTATCTTGTTTTTTTTTCTGGTAGAGTGAGCATTATAAATGTATTATATAGAACTCTGTATGGCTAAATAATGTATTTAGAAGTTTCTATTCCCACCCTTTCTCTTTATTTGTTTCACAAGTAGTTCATGTTTATTTTAGAAAAATAAGAAAATACAAATCAGCAGAAAAAAAATTAATGCTATCCAAATATGCTACTCAAGAAACAACTTATGTTAACATTTTGGGATGTGTCTATTGTTTAGATATCAATATATATAAAATACAGGATGGAATGATACCAGGCATGGTGTATTGTAATTTGTTCTTTTTGCTTAATATATTGTGGGATGACTTTCCGTGTATTGATTGGCATCATGCTTGTTAATAGCTGTGTGCTAGTCAATATATAGCCATACTGTAGTTTATTTAAACAGTACTTATGGCTGGATGTTGAAGTTTTTTTGGTTAGGGCTTTAAATAAACAATGGATGTGATAAATATGCTTATACATCATTACCTCCTTAAGATACATTAAAGAGTTATGAACTTATAAAGGGCTTTTGATACATATATGAGTTTTTATTCTGTTAATTTGATTACCTGCTATGTGTCAGGTACTCTGTTATAGTGAGCCAATATTAAGTGGTTTAATAAAAAGGAAGCATGTAGGAAAATATCTTCCAAATAGAACTTCCTGCCAAAAAAGTAGCAGTTTATACTCTCCAAAGAGTGAACACCCCTGCCAGCACTGTACTAATAATTAGTATTATATTCTGTTTAATCCTTGCCAATCTGCTACAGAGTAGAACTGTTTTAATAAACAGTTCTTTGATTGCAAGGGAATTTGAAAAAGTTGTTTTTATATGTTTATTGACTATTTCTAATGCTTTGTTAAAATTGTCTTTGTTTTTATTTAGAAGTATTATTTTTGCTGGGCAATGAGAATACTAAATGGGTAGGAAGATTTTTTTCTTTTCTTTTTTTCTTAAGAAGTTTGAAAAAAACTTTCATATATTATTTTTTTTGAACTAAGATAATGTTTGTGAAGAACCCATTACAGTGCCTGGCATGTAGTAAGTGTGCATAAATGGTTGTGATTGTTACTTGTGTTAAAGAAATAATAAAAATCCTATCGAAGAAAAGAAACATACCTCTGAGGGCTGCCTTTAAAAATGGCCTTTTTGCGTACAAGTAACTTTTTTCTGTGTAGCTTAGGAGATCTGAGGAAGATGAAGAGAAAGAAGAGGATATTGAAGTTCCCAAGGCCATGGGGGATATTTTTGAGTCGCTTGCTGGTGCCATTTACATGGATAGTGGCATGTCACTGGAGATGGTTTGGCAGGTGTACTATCCTATGATGCGACCGCTAATAGGTATCGTTGGCTCCCCTTTGGAAGACACTGAAACAAAATTAAAGACGCCTTCAAAGATAGTATTCCCATTATTCTTTCATTTTGCTTAACAGAAAAATTTTCTGCCAATGTGCCCCGTTCCCCTGTGCGAGAATTGCTTGAAATGGAACCAGAAACTGCCAAATTTAGGTAAGCAAAAGCATGGAGAAAAATGAACTTACTTAAAAACAAGGGGGGAGAAGCTCCCAAAGATGCCATAAACTAGTGATTTTGAACAGTATTTATACTGTGGCATGCAATTAGGCAGATTCCATTTGTAGTCTGATTGCCTTTTCTTTTTCTTTTCATAAAGAAATGCTGAATTCAAGCAGGAACGGCAGCCCTGTCTGTCGGTGACATGTAATAAGTCATAATACACGAATCGTTTGTGTGCTGTCAGCTTGTACATGGGACTGTTGGTCTGGGAGTGCATGCTAAATGCTGATTGACAATAATAATAAATACTTCTGACTTCTCATTCGAGCTGTTTGGATTTTTTACAGCCCGGCTGAGAGAACTTACGATGGCAAGGTCAGAGTCACTGTGGAAGTAGTAGGAAAGGGGAAGTTTAAAGGTGTTGGCCGAAGTTACAGGATTGCCAAATCTGCAGCAGCAAGAAGAGCCCTTCGAAGCCTCAAAGCTAATCAGCCTCAGGTTCCCAACAGCTGAAACCCCTTTTTAAAATAAAATAAATTTTTACAAAAGGCAGATTTAAGGGAGGAAATATTTGAATTGAAAAGAGTGACTTTAAAGTCGATATTGAGCTGTTGAGTGGAATGAATTGAAGACAGAATTTAAAGTTTGATAACAAGATAGATAACAGAATAAAACATTTAACATATGTATAAAAATTTTGGAACTAATTGTAGTTTTAGTTTTTTGCGCAAACACAATCTTGTCTTCTTTCCTTGCTTCTGCTTTGTTTAAATCACAAGAGTGCTTTAATGATGACATTTAGCAAGTGTTCAAAATGATTATTGACAGGTTTTTCTTTCTTTCTTTTTTTTTTTTAATTTCCATCAGCTTTGCTTAGTGTTAGAAGGCCAAGGAGCTTAATCTAAAACAATCCCTAGATTTACGTAGAGTACTCTTAAATTCCCTCAGTCTGTGCAGTGGTGCCAGGCCGACAGTAGGTGACAAGGCGAATAGACGGATCTGGTTTGCGAGAGAAGCAGTGTGCCAGTGATGTCTTCTCTTTCCATGCTGTGTTGTGTGAGGTGATGCTCCCGACCACTGTGGCATTTAATAGTCAGGGACAGATTTTTGGATTAACATCAACTCGCATGTCGGGGAATCAAATTTTAGTTTTCTTATGCCACATAGTCTTGCATAAAACAGATTCTTGCCTTAAAAGTAAAACCCTCATGGATCGATTTTAATTTGTGATCTTTTTGGAACAAACTATTTTACATTCCCTTCATTTTATTATGCATTAGATGTTAAGACAGCGTGGTATTTACAGCTCACTAGAATAGTTGTAACTTATTACAGTAGTATACTAGACTTTCTGTCATGTGTGTACTGAAGACATTTAAAAAACCAGAATATGTAGTCTATGGATTTTTTAAAAAACACCGTAATAAAAATGGTCTTTGGCTAAATACCCCAGTTTTCCTGAAAACCTGCTAGGTAGTTATGCTGATGGGAAGTTTATGGCAAATAATTTTGCCTTATAGGCTGTTGTTCTAACAAAATAAACCTTAGACATATCACCTAAATATGCTGCAGATTTTATAATTGATTGGTTACTTATTTAAGGAAGCAAAACAGAGCACCTTTACCCTTAGTCTTCTCTTATGAGTTTCTTACTGTACTTTGCGCAGTTGTGTGTGCATATTTCACCTACCCATGCTGGGCTCCTAATGTGTGGAAGTTTAATGTTGTGATAAACTGCCATAATTTTGATACATCTGTGATTTAGGTCATGAATTTAGATAAACTAGCTCATTGTTTCCATCTTTGGAAAGGGAAAAAAAAAAAGACATTTTTAGGCATTAGCCTAAGTTTCTTAGCTAGACGTGTAGGCACTCTTCACTTAAATACCTCAGTTCTTCTTTCCTTTCGCATGCATTTTCCCCCTGTTTGGTGCTATGTTTATGTATTATGCTTGAAATTTTAATTTTTTTTTTTTTGCACTGTAACTATAATACCTCTTAATTTACCTTTTTAAAAGTTGTGGGTCAGTCTTGCACTCCCACCAAAATACTAGTAGAGGTTTGCTGCAGTTTGCCCCATTAATTATGCTTGAAGTTTAAAAAAGCTGAGCAGAGGTGTCTAAGATTTTCCAGCACATTATTCTGAACTTGATGCTTCATGAAGTGCTTCACTTATGTTTTAAATTACAATTGAATACTGTACTCTGGCTTTATCTGCACCTCCCACCCCTAAAGAAACACCTCTCTGCTTGTGCACACACAGAAGTCTCTCAGCTCCAGCTTTCTAAGGTCACCTGAGTGAGGGGCAGATTAAGCTTCTCCAACATTAAATTTAAATTAAGACCTGAATTACTAAATGAATTTTTGTTAACAGATTAGGTGGACTTGTTTTTAAAATATTTAATTCTGATTTGAAACCTTAGGTTTCTGTTTACTTTTTGAAAAATCTCAATGTATGATATCATGGCAAGTTAAACCAAGCAATTCTTGGATTATATAACTGTAAACATGTACAGTTAACAAGTCAGACTGGATATGAATTTTATTTGTGAGGGTGATTTGTAAAAAAGTTATATCACAAATCTTGATAATTTATAAACTACCTGATGCCAAGAATGGAGGGTTTTGCATCACATCTAATGCCCTAATACCAATGCTGAGGGGTTCTTTTGCCTCTTGGCGCCAAAATCAGATTGTTTCAGTTATAGTTCCCATTGGGAGAAAAATGCCTCAATATATTTTGTAACTGTAGGAAGAGTATTTTTTGTTAATACTAACAAGTCCAGACTTGGATACGATTAGGTTGTACATTCTCAGGGGTTCCAATTGCCTGCTACCATTCGAAATGTTTTTATCAACAGCAAATTTTAGCTATTTCATTTTTTTTGTTGGAGAAAAAAAGTGGACTCTTAATTTGTGACTCACATTTTGAAGAATTCTACAATCCCTGGATACTAAGTTAAAAAACAAAAAAGATGAGTTAGACATATGAAGTGGTTATGAACAGTTTTGTGCTGCTGATTTTTAATGCTGTAAACTTTTCCCTGGTTTAGCTTGTTGAGACGTTTTGCATCTATCAGTTAAGGGAAAAAAAAAAGTCACCCTGTATGTTGTCCCTCTTTACGACTGTGTGTGTCATCCTTTTGTTCCTGTGATTGCAATGTGAGTGTAACACGCAGAACCTCCTAGTGGGGAGGGGGCAGGAGTGTGCTGAAAGCACGCGTGGGAAAGAATGGTGGGGTGAATCTTGAAAAGCAACTGCAGAAGTTCCTTATGCTGATTGTGTGGAGGTTAGTTGGCATGAACCTTCATTGTAAATGTTTTTATTTCTTTTATAATGTCCTTTTAGCAGTCCTAACTCTGCTGCGTTTTGTAATAGCTTTTTTCCCCTCTGTTCTGTTCATGGAGCACAGATAAGCACTGCACTTGGTACATGCTTTACCTCATTTCAAGGAAAATATGCTTAACTGAGAGGAAAAATGTGGTTTGGCCTTGCTGCTGTTTTGATTTACCGAATTTGAAAAAGATAATTATAATGCCTGCAATGTGTCATATACTTGCACAACTTAAATAGGTTATTTTTGTCTGTGGCATTTTTACTGTTCTGTGAAAGTATGACAGAGTTGTGAACTGAACTCTTAATTATGTTTCAAAAATGTTTGTTACATTTTTTTCTTTTACATTATGTGAAGTGATTAAATTTAGAATGACCTCTAACACTCCTGTAATTATCTTTTAAAATACTAATATTTTTACTTTCTTAATAATAGCTTTCCCTCAGAAAGATTCAAATACCTGCCTAAATAGCAAGAGAATTGAGGCTTTGGTTCTGTTGGTTCAGTTTGTAAATGCAATTATTCACTCAACTGTCAGCCATTTCAGTCATTCCCCACAGTCTGAATGCTGAGTGCAGAGCACTCGAAGTCCAGACCTGCCACAGTTCAGTCTTCAGGCCCAGTTGATTTAAAACGTTGTATCTTGCTCTGTTAGGGTAGCTAATCCTTTTACACAAAATTAAAGCCACCAGACCAAGACCTTGATGTCTTCATTTAAACTGCATCTGAAATTATGTTAGAGCTCGTCTTTACCCCGTTTGCATGATCTGCAGAGAAGAAATTCAGTGTCATGTTTATTACCTTAAGGTTATTTTAATTACATTCAAATAGGTATATTTTTTCAACCACTGATTACTTTTCAGGAATTTAATTGTTTCCAAATAAACTTCTTTATTTTATATTGTACATGAAAAGTTTTTAAGCTATGTTTAAGACCAAGGATATTAAAATGATTATAAAGTTGTTGGGGATGCCAGGAGCACTATCTAGGGAATTGGCATGGAGTCCATTAGCGGTGAAAATGAGCTTTCCAAACTAATGGTAAATAAAAATATTTTAATCATTAATTGTTCTTTTTTCCTAGTTCATTTTTATTTGGACGTCAGCAAGACAATTTAAATTTTATGGACATACTCAGAATTCACTGTAGTAGCAGGTTGCATTGCAAAAATGCAAAGGTGAACAGGAAGTAAAATTTCTGGTTTTTCTGCTGTAAATAGAGTGAAGGAAAATGACTAAAATTGAGTGAAATTAACAAATATAATTTGATTGACAATAAAATACTTACCATCTCATGCTGCCACTGTTTTCTTTAAAGAACATGATGTAATTCATCCCTCCAGTCATTGTGCTGCAGAAATGTGCAGTCTGCACCTGATGGGCCACCATTTCCTTGCGTCGTTTTTTGTAATATTCATAGCCAAGTGAATCTCCAATAAAGTTATGGTCTGTTCACTTTGTGTCCTTTTATCTTTTCTTTCTTTCTCATTTTGATGCAGCTCAAATGGGTGAGAACATTTGAATCATGGTAGCAGAAATGATCCTTAAATTTTTTTAATTCCGTGGTGAATCATATGAAAATATATGGTTTAATGTAAAATTTTGCTGTTGGGTTACATGTAACAATTGTTTCTTGTTTTGTTTTTTCCTTTTTGAGATTTAAATAATACCGGTGTGTTTTTCTGAAATTCTGCCACGATGAGCGATGCGTTCCAGGTTCTGGGTTATTAAGGATGCATTTGACACAGTCCTTAACTGAAGTTGGTCATTCTGAAATCAAGTGGAGAGAATGTTCAGCTTCCAGGGTTAGGACCCACTTCCAATATTGTTGCTTAAGAAAGAATTCTGTTATTTCAAGCTTTTCACCCAACTTTTTGTAACTCAGTAAACTTAAGTGCTAAAATAGGAATCACCTGGCTGTGGGAACAGGCTGGTACATATAAATTTCTCTGAATAAGAAAAAATTTAGTTTTCTTTTTTAAGAGTTTAAACTTACCTCTTCCCTTTTCCTCCCTCTGACTGCTCCAAACTCAAGGAGGAAAATGGATACATATTTAATCCTGAGGAATTTGGCTAAACGCTGCGTGCTTGTGCGCGCTGGTATTACTGGCCACGAGTTCAGTGCATAGTCCCAGCCTTCCCGCCAGGCCCTTCCTGCCCCCGCAGGCATTGCACGCCCAAGACTAGCAGTCGCTCCCTTTGTGTCTCCCTTGGCTAATAAAAAAGAACACGGCCCTGCCACGTGTATCATTCTGCAGACCATGGTGTGTGTGACAAGATTCCAGATGGGATTGACGTTTTTTTCTTTGTGCAGATCCATAAACATGATGCATGTTTTAGGTGGAATGGTAAATGCTGGTCCTCAGCTGGCTCGGATGTGTGCTGTCACTTGTCCTCCCAAAGACACTCGGAGCCAGGGGGTTGAGCTCAGGAGGGAGGTGCAGACCAGCAGAATGCTCTCGGCCTGTCTGGAAGGCAGTTGGCAGAGCCCTTCGATGGTTATAGTGCCCCAGGGTGGACATGGTGCTCCGTAGGCGGCCCCTGTGCCCACCCAGCTGCCAAAGCTACAATCCTAAGGGTCGTCCTTGGATCCTGACCTTCCCTCATGTCCTGCACCCTGTCAGTCCACCAGCAAATCCTGTTGATTGGCTTCCAAAACAACCTAATCCCACTCCACGGCCACCATGCCGATCCGACCACCATGACCTTTGCCTGGACTAGGACACAGCCTTCTAAATGGTCTTCCTGCTTCTACTCTAGTCTCCATTCTCTGGCCAGAGTAATCGACTTAGAATAGAAATGGAGACAGATCCAAACTCCTCCCTGGCCTCCAAAACCCTCTGCGATCCGGCCCCTCCCTCCCTGCACTCCGGCTGCACTGGGCTCCTGGCCCTCTTCACCTAGCTCAGTCTCAGTGCATAGACTCCAGCCTCCCGTTGGAATCCGCCTGCTCCAGCACTGCCTGTGTGAGCTTGGGCAAATTGCTTCATGGTTCTGATACTGTTCACTCATCTGTGATAGTGGGTTGTGAGGGTACAATGAATGAGGCGGCTAAGGCATTTAGTGTAGGCCTGGCATGGAGTGAGTAAACACCCAGCATTAACGCTGTAACTGCCTTCGGGTCTTTAACTAGCGACCCCCAACTTGGCCTGGCTGGCTGGCTCGTTCAGGGCCCAGCTTAACTATCTCCTCAGAGAGGGCACCCTTTATTAGTGAATGTAAGGCACTTCCTCCCCCGACACTATCACATTGTCATCGTGGCACTTGTCACCACTTTTATTTAGCTGTAGAAGGTGAAAGAAAGGTCAGTGAGGGTAGGATCTTGTTTTGCTGCCTGCCCCCAGTAGGAGCTGAGTGTTGAATAAATGAATATGTACGTGCAGTTTTCTAACCCATTGTGGCTAAATTAAACCTTGAAATTTGGTGCCCCAAATTACGTTTTTCCGTTTGCAGTCACCTTCCGGTGAAGGCGCGTTGGGAACATCACACATGCACGAATCTGCCCTTTACACTCAATTATTCAAAGTCTACTCTGAACTCTTTGCCCCCTGTCCTAATTCGTGCCTCCCTCTCCTTGATCTTAGGCCCCAGGTATGTGGGTTTGGCATTTACACTTGGCTTGTCCTGACATTTCAACCAGGGCGTTCTTAAAACTCCAGTTTTTCTGGATGTTCTCACCCATGTCTCCTCTAACTCTAGAATTTGATCACGACTTTGGTTCCATAGTAATCAGTCTCCTTGCCCTTCCCTGGATCAGGGAGAGGATTTGCAAAGAGATATAATTCAATCTCAGTAGTGTAGGCATTAAACTTCTTTTTCGTGTATATTTCTATAGGGAAGACCATGGCACATGGTTTAAAAAATCACAAATATACCTCAAACAATACCACAAGGTCTACAGTGGAAAGTATGTCTCTTCATGCAGTACGTTACCCCAAAGGCAACCACTGGTAAACAGTTTTGAGTATTTTTTTGGAGATATTTTACATGCACAAATGAATGCCGTCCACTTTTAAATGATAGCATACTGAATACACAGTGCTTTTTTAGCTAACGTTTGAGAAAGTTCACATCAGATCTGCCCATTTTTTTTCTCTAATAACTGCAGTAAAACAGAGTAAAATGCATAATGTGCACAAGTCGTAAGAATACAGCTCAATGAAGTATATATAAGTGTGAGTGTGAACTTGTAAAAAGTGCCAAGTCTGCTACATGTTTTACATGTTTTATACCATTTAGTGTTCACCACAATTATGAAAACAATTGTTTCTGGAAGGAAGTCGAACATAGAGATTCAAATTGAGAATTGGAGTCAGACTGCCTGGTTCCCAGCACTGTGTGACTTCGGGCAAATTGTTTAGCCTCTCTAAGCTTCATTTCCTTGTCTTCACAATGGGGATCAAAGCGTCATTCGGATTAGGTGAGAGTTCATGTGCAATGCTGGGTGCCCTGCCTGGCACATAATAAGCACATAATAAATATGAACTGTTACTACAATCCCCATTTTACAGATGAGCAAAACAAGGCATGGAGGAGTGAAGTAACTTGCCTAAGCTCACAGTAGGAGTCAGGGCTGGGTGGTGTCTCCATATCCACCTCAAAGGAAGAGCTTTTCACCATTATGCTAAGTTTCTCCAATTTATGTGGGTTTTCTGAAATAAAGGTGGAATTAAAGCATTTGTGCATGTAAGTATGTATGTTATAGACATTTCAGGTTGAGAAGAAGACCAGATGGTGGCTCCTTTAAGAGGCAGCAATAGCTGGGTTGCTTTGCCCCTTTGTTTTAACCCTAGTAGCTCATCTCTCACTTTTACAAATAAATAAAAGATCCATAGTCTCCCTTGTTAGATGAGACCTAGGGTTAGAATCCAGTTACTGTTAGCAATTCACATTAGCTTGAAAAATTGGGAACACAATCAGTGGCCAGGTACGGGTGTGTAATGAGGTGAGTTACTTAACACAAGTCTTGGTAAGATAAGCCATCAGTACCCCATTTTGTATTATACTCTGCCCAGTCCACCAAAAAGCAAGCTTTTGTTTTAGCTCTTTTTTTCCCCCTGCCTGCTTTTGCAGTCACTCCGTTTTAAAGAAAAAGAAAAGCCCCTTTGCCTCAGTAAAGTCATCTCTGAGTGTGTTAGGAATCATTTAACAGGACTAATAAAAGTGAGGCACTTGATCAGGCGGTTTGTTGAGGAGGCGACTTCAGGCGGGTGGTAGCCTTGGCGTGGCTCAGTGTCCCTGCGGTTGGTGGCCTGGAAGGGAAGCCTGTGGGTCCACAGGCCATGGTGGGTGAGTCCAGTCCTGCGCCCTGACTTAAACTTGGCTTTCAACTAGCAGTCATGAAGTCAAGTGTCTAGTGTTCTTTCGTGTCAAAGCTAGTCTTGCCAGGTCCAGGTGTTGGCCCCTAACAGTCCCAGAGAAGGACACAACTCACAAAGTTCAGCTCCTTCAGAGGAGTAGCACCCCACCCATCTCAGGATGCTGTCATTTTCTTCCCAAGAACCCTGCATCTGCAGACTTGAAGGGAGGCCTTTTTATGTGCCACCTGCTCTGCCTAAAAAGATTCTCTCCCTCTCCCCACCACCTCATTCTTTGCTTGTCCAGTATTACCCATTCTTCCAGATACAGTTCAGTGTTCAGCCTTCTTCTCAGACCCCAGCCGGAGCCTGTCCTCTCCATTCCTACATCATTGTCACATCTCACCCTATTGTCATCATCTGTTGACATGTCTGGGAGCCACTGGAATGCAAGGACCAAATCTTCACCACCACTGCTCAGCTGAGCACGGTGCCACCCTGGGATTCCCTAGGGTGGGCGGTACAGCCTCGACCTCCCAGGAGATGAAGTGCAGGAACAGGAGGAGTTTGGGGGTGGAGGGTGGGGGAGGATGGTTTTCGCAGAGTGCAGGGTGCAGAAAATTCTTGTTTCTTACAACGTTGTCAGCAAGCAAGTGGGACCTGGGCTCCTCCTGAATCTTGGCATGTCACACACTTATGGGGATGGCAGGTGGCAAGGTCAGTCTGACACAGTTGGTACATGTGGGATTTAGAGGACCCAAGGTTCAAATGTCAAGAAAAGCTTGCCCTTTTCCAGAAGACTTGGTTTAAATGGACACTATGAATCTGGCAACTGATGCTTTCCCTTTTTGCTTTGACTACCAGGCAGCTCAGAGCCAGATTTCTAGCAGACCTCTGGTTCATCTATTAAATATTTATTAATCACCTTCTATGTATAGATGGTCTTTTAGGCTCTGGTGATACTGCAGTGAATAGCATGAAGTTCCTGCCCTTGTGGCAAGGAGGTTTATCCTAGTGGGGCGATGGCCACAACCAAATCAACAAATGGCTATTTTATAGGAATAAAGCCCTTAATTTTTAGTAGTAATAGTTTCCCATTTTCTCTGTCTGCATTCCCCTATTTTTTTTTTAATCCTTCTACGGCATCTGCACTGTTCTGGTTGAGTTGTTGCCACAGATCATTTTGGGAATGAGCTGGGACATAAACACATTGATACTCATTATTGAGAATATATGCTAAGCATTTGACGTAAAGCCAACCTTGGCGAGTAAGGCCATTCTTGCCGAGAAAGGTGGCGTCCACAGTCACAGCCTGGAACTTTGTGCTTGCTTTTGGGACTTGTTCCCAAGGGGCCTTATTTTCCAGAGAACTACAGTTCACCCGTTCGGTTTTGCGAAGACAAGCGAGGATCTGGCCGGCCACAACTCCACATGACAGGGACTCGGTTCTCTCGCGTTGAGAGCCGTGGCTTGGATGTATACAGACCTGGTGGGACGGAGGGGACTTACGAGAAAGGGTGTTTGAGCTTGTTAAGTTCTTTCAAGAGTCGTAAGGCCCACTTTGGTTTTTGTTTAGCGGTTACTTTTTTTTAGCCTGTGTTTACCTATTCTGGAATAAAGGGGCTGAATCAGTCCTTGCAACCAGCCATAATTCCAACTTGAGGTTATGTTTATAAATAGAAAATCTAGGCTTTCCAGAACAAAAGCTCACTAAAACCAATTTTGTTGACAAAGAGGCGGAACCGTCAGCCAGTGGTGTGAGCATTTCTAGGAATCTGGAATTCCCAGGACACCCTGGTTTTAACCCTTCTGCCCCAAGGATGCACAAAGGAGCGAGTCAGCATGGTGCGGGGCCTGAACGGAGGGCAGTCCTGGTTCGGCCGCTTCCCACCCAACCCAGGAACCTCTCCTGGCGTCAGGCTCCTTGTCTACAAAATGAAGGGCTGATGATACTTAAAGCCGCACAAAAAGATGTAATTTGTGAATGTAGAAGTGATAGAGATTAGAATCACAGCTTGTTAAAACTAAATTTCTAGACGGCAGGATCATGTTCTTGCTCTTTTGCTGAATGCGTCATTTAGTCAGTCATCGCCACGCGTCGCTTCAGCGTCCCCCGTGGCCAGGTTCCCATCGGGTCACTATGGGGTCCGTGGGATCCGGACAGGCACACTGGCCCATTACTGCCACGGAAGCTTACATTCCAGTGGGGAGGGAGTGGAGCTGGGGAGGCGGCTCTCACACAAGGAAACATGATGGTTTTGGAGAATGACACTTGCTAGGAAGACAACGCAATGGGATGATGTGATTGAGTGATGGGGGCAGTTTGGCCGAGTCTGAATGATGATCATAGATACGATGTATTGAGTGTTTTCTGTGCCAAGCATCTCCCTGAATTTCATTTAAGACTAGGCACTAGTTATTCCCACTTTACAGATGAGTAAACATGAACAGGGATGCTAAAGCCTTAAAATGGAAAACCAAAACAACAAAAACGCAGACCCCACATTCAGGGCTCAACTTGTGGTGAGGACAGTTGTAGGTAACTAAATAATTTAATCCATTTCCATGGCCCTCCAATAAAGGACTGCCCAGGGCTGCGCAGAAGGGTGGGGGACAAGGGGAAGGCTCACGGAAGGGTTACACTTGACCTGACTTTTGAGGGACGACACGTCTTTTTTGCAGAGTGTCTCACCAGAGCAGTCTTTAGTCTGTGGTGCCCTGGAAGCTCGTGGTCTCTTCAATAGGCGGCATTATTCTTTGACTGGGGGAACAAGGAAAGCCCCTGCCACTTCGGCCATGTTATTTGCCCGGATCATAAAGCCTTGAATGTTCCCGAAGAATTCTTTAAGTTAAGCGATCACTATAAATCTTCAAAATTAATTCACACATTTTAGCCCAAATTTACAATTTCAATGTGGATAATGACATCCCTGCAAACATTCTGAGGACAGGCTGTATTTTTCTGGGTTGTGACTTTAAATCTGTATTTCCTTAAGCAAATATCTTCCCCTCTCGGAGTTTCAGGTTCCTCAAATGTAACACGGGGTTCAGCCAGACCAGTGAGTCTGGTTTAGAATTGCAACGAAATCAGCATCTCCCAGCAGGGCCCGGGCATCTGCATTTTTAAAAAAGTGCCCCCTACCCCCACCAGTGATTCTAATGGGTAGCCAAGGTGGTGAACCACTGAGCTACAAACTCAGTTCCCAACTGTGCTCCAGAAACTGGGGCCACCGAAACTCCTGGGGGGGCCAGAGGGGGCCTGGGGAGGAGGGGGCTTTCCTGGGATATGTGTCCCATCACCCGAACTTTCTTAGAACACGGTGTTGGAAGAAAGGGCTCTGTCGGCAAAAACTACAGGAGCAGAGGCCGCGAGGACCCTCTGACTTCACATCTGAGGTCCTCCGTGGGCTCCCCCCGGCCTGGGTCTTGGTGCCATTTCTGCTCTCTGTAAGGCACCCACTGCCTTCTCGCCCGGACCCAGCCACCTTCCTTGACAGGCGAGTTAATCCCCACAGGTGGCGGCGGCAGCGTTACAACGAGGTTTTCGATTACCTCGTTATGAATTATGCTCAGTGCCCCGGCGAAGGGTCGGAGGTATTTGAGATCCTTTGGGATCACATGCGAGATATTACTAAAACGAGACTCCATTTAATAGGTGATAAATCTTGATATTGTAAGTTTAATATAGTTTGATGGTTGTAAATCCAGTGAATCTACTGTAGGAATTCGCTCTGGGTTGCACTTATGAAATATTTAGTCAGGTGTTTTTAAAGGTATGGCTTTTCTCATAAGGTCCTAATTTTTATGAGCTTAACAAGAAAATTTCATAGTGGTGTCAAGTAGGCTGTTGCTTGGGGACCTTTGAAATGAAAAAAGAAAAGAGATTATAGTCCCTCTCTTTCTCTCTTTTTTGTATTATAAAAAAGCTATTAGATAATTCTCATAGTAATAGCCAAATCGAGAAGTCGATTTTAATCTGTTTTAGGATAAGAAAATAGTAGAATAAAAGCAACTTTAAAAGTAAACTTATATTGGTGTCTAGACTAAATATTAGCAAGGAGCTCATGAATGGGCTTGAAATACGGCCACAGCATGGAGGTTGGGGCAAGTGTCCGGGGTTGGGGACCAGGAGGCCCTGTGTTTGTTGCTATCCACATATATACTTTTCTATTAGTGCATAGCAAGTTACCACAAATTCAGCAGTTTAAAACAACACACATTTGTAAATCTACAGTTTTCGTGGATCACCAGTTTGGGCAAAGCTCAGCTCGGTTGTCTGTTCAGGGTCTCATAAGGTTCAATCGGGCGTCAGCCAGGGCTGGGGTCTCCCAGGAGCTCTGGGTCCTCTTCCAAGCTCATGTAGCTGGTGGCTGGATTTATTTCCTTGTCACTATAGAACTCACGGCAGCCTGCTTCTTCAAGGCAAGAGGAGAATTGCTCTCTCACCTTGAATGTCTTTTGTTATAGGGAAGGTTTGGAGCCTCTTTTAATGGGTTTGCCTGATTAGGCCAGGCCCACCCAAGAGGCTCTCCTGTTTGATTAACTCAAAGTCAACCGATTAGGGACTGCTTTGGTTTGCTAAAGCTGCCGGAATGCAATATACCAAAAATGGGTTGCCTTTTACAATGGGGATTTATTAGTTACATTTAAGTAACTAATAAATATAAATTTGCAATTCCAAGGCTGTGAAAATGTCCCAATTAAGGCATCAACAGGATGATACCTTCTCTGAAGAAAGGCTAATGGCATCTGGGGTTCCTCTGTGACATGAGAAGGCACATGGCGATGTCTGCTGGTCCTTCTCTCCTGGGTTCTGGTTTCGGTGGCTCTCTCTCTCTCAGCTCCTGTGGGTCCTTCTTGCTTCTCCCAGGGTGTTTTCTCTCTAAGCATCTCTGAGCTCTCTGAGTTTCATCTGTCTTTTATCTTATAGAGGACTCCAGCGAGAGGATTAAACCCACCTTTAAAATGGGCTGGGTCACATCTCTGTGGAAACAACCTAATCCAAAGGTCCCACCACTGTAGGTCTGCCCCCCGCAAGAAGGGATTGAAAGAACATAGCCTTTTCTGGGGTACACAACAGATTCAAATCAGCACAGAGACCTTAGTTACATCTGCAAAATCCCTTCACCTTTACTACAAAATGTAATGTAATCACAGGGCCCACCCACTCTCCATGGGAGGGTGTCACCCAGGGTGTGTCCACCAGTGGGTGCAGATCTTGGGATGCCATCTCAGAATTCTGCCTATCACACCATGTATGGCGCTTTAGACAATCTCTCCACTCCTTTGAGCTTTACTTCTCATAGCTATAAAATGGGGTACGTCCGTTTCTACCTGTCTTGGAGGGGTGCTGTCAGCCTCCACGAGATCATGGCTGGGAAAGCCAGGTGTGAGCTGGTAAGCCCTGGTGCAGCATGCTGCGGGCTGTGGGCAGGCAGGGAGGTCATGAAGGAAAGAAGAAGATGGAGGATTACCAGTGCTGCAGTTCGGCTTTAGGCTGGAATGTCCGGATAGCGCAAACAACCGAATACGCCACGTGTGTGCAAAGATGAAGAAGCCATGGGCAAATTGGTCAGAGAACTGAGCAGATGCTGAAATTGCTTCTGGTTTGTTTTTTGAAACAATTGCCTTTCCAAACCCCCATGCTCTTAATAATGGCCACTGACATCTTGTTTGGATTAGGGATGGATGCATGTTTAATACCTTGCTTTGACGCTCTGATCTCCTTCCCGTCATTCTTCAGGATCTGGTCACCAATAGCATGGCTTTCCATATCAGTGCCTCTTGGTGGGGAGCAAGTTTCCCCCCTCCTTCCCAGCTACCCTCTGACTTCCCAGGACCCCCTCCCCGAAATATTCCCCATTGATCACTTTCTGATTCACAATGAAGGAAGACGGCACCCATCGGAGACAGATAGGACAGACAATTTTTTAAACATATGCTATGGGTCGCTTGTAAGTTATTGGTCAAATAATTTTTGGAGCACAGATAACTGCTCTCGCCATTGTAACCGAAGGCCAGTGCTGTGCAGCCATAATTACAAATGCAGGGAAATGGAGGGAAAATCCATCTTAGTTAAAAGTGTTTTAGTGTCAGCAAACACATTGCAATGCCATTAGGAAAGTTTTTGTTCAGGACACGTTCTACTTGAGGTTTTTAATTTGTTTGAAGTATTTTGCTAAAACAGAATTATGTTGGAGTTTACATAAAAGTAGAGAATGACATGAAAAGTTTTAACTTAAGCAGCAAAATATAAAGGCTAATCTTATTTAAAAGTAATATGTATGTCTTGATTGAGTGCCCAGATCTGCTCAACTGGGAGTTTTTAGTGGAATCGGGTCTAAGCTGTTACACTGCGTTAGACCAAGAAGGTTTTCCTGAGCTTATATTGCCAGACCTGAAATACTCTTGTGGCTGCATTTAATAAAGAAACGAAAGTCTTGAGTAAGGGGATATGATTTTTTATGACAGAAGGAATGCAAATAACTTTTAGTCTCATTGCCTTGACCGGGGTTTGGTTTGATTTGATGGAGTTTAATAATGACTTATAACCTGTGCTGACAATATGCAGGCCCGCACAACGTCATTTAACTCATTTATTCTGCTTGCTGTAAAAACAAAGAGATGGCAAATAAATATATGGAATGTTCATTGTTTGTCAGAGGGCCCAAGCCAAGAGTTTTCAGTGACCTTTTAAAATATGGTCCCAGGCTAGTACTAAAATGTCTGTCACTCAACACACACACTTGCATGCTTTGACCTTTTAACCCATATGCATCTTGTGTTTTTCTCTTTCAAATGGGTGTATGAATTTCCAATCAGCTGCAGCGATTTAGGCCTTTGCATTGGAGGATTACTGTAAATTGCAGCCTGACAATTACAATAAACAGGGCACCGGCCGGTTATTAATGAGCTCGCCTACTGATGGCCTTTCAGCGCAGCCGTGGCCCTGCTGGGGCCTCGGCCTAATTAGATCCAGGGGTGCAGGCCCCTGCGGAGGAGGCGAGTGGGGAGCGGGGCTCCCCGAGACCCCGCCTCCTGCAGAGGAAGATATCAATTGATCACGGATGGCTCCTGTCCCGCAAGTTGGATCCCTAATTCACCTCCCTCTTAATGACTTGTATTGGCTTAAGGAGCTCTGCATTATTTGACAGCGTCAAGCTCAGCTGACAAAGACCAGCAGGTGGCTTTAATTGAGGGCTTCTCTTGTGAGAGATTTCAAGCAAGACGGAGCAACAGTTCAACAGACACAAAAGAGGCCTGTAAAAAAAGGCCAAGGCCGTTCTACAAGGAGAAGGAGCCTGAACCAGACCTGGAGTTAGCTACTTTACGTTCATTTCCTTTACGCTTTTTTCACCCCTTCAGTGTTGGTGTCGGGAAAGGGGGACCCCCTTTTGAACCCCTCTCTTACCCCTGGAAATTCTGCAGCAGTCTCTCCTCTCTTGGGTTTCAATATTTATCTTTAGGGATGAATTATGTCCGGGCATAAATTATGTTTGACATGTCCTGATGAGCTAGGGGAAAAAATTAGATTTTTCACTGTTCTGAAAAACATTGCCCAGAACATATCACACTCCGAGTGCATCCTGAAAGAGCTAAGCGTGCTGTTTAGTTTTACAAAATTAAATGGACAGCCTGTCTGAGGTGTCAGAAGAATGGAGGATAATGATCAGTGAATGAATGAATGAAAAGAAGATGACGGCCCATCAGATCGCAGACTTGGGGCCCAGGAAGGAGGGATGGGGAAGGGCAAAGCTGGGTCCATCGAAAAAGCTCCTTGCTGAATGGGTAGGTCAGAAAACTCTTTAGGGAACACCATTGTTTCCTGAAGGGTTGATCCAGCTGAAGGCCTCGTGTCACCCAGTGGGGGTTGGCTAGTTGATGTTTGCTGGAGTGCTCCGTGTGCTGGCTAATCTGTATATTTTGCTGCTTAAGTTAAAACTTTTCACTCTAGGGGCTGGGAAGGGACTATACCCACCTTCTTGGAACCTCCCTCTGCAGTCCTTCTTGATCTGGCCCTGGGAACGCCATGTCCTTGTCAACTGGCCCCCCACCTTGCCCTGCCAAGCACCCCACACTTCTGCTTCTTCCAACTTCCTACCAGATGCAAATATACCGTGTGTTTAAATGCCTCCAACCTTTGCCGGGGTTCTCTCTGCCCGAACCACCCTGCCTCCTCCTTCCTTGTTCATTTGGTAAACTTCTGTTCACTCTGCAAAACTTAGTTTGGTCACCTCCTCCAGGATGCTTTCCAGCTCCCTCTCTAGCTCCCCCTGTTGGCACGCTGATCCAGGCATTCTGATTCCAGAGCCCACACAGTGATCCACTAAGGGGCACTGCCTCCCACCAGGCTGTACATGAGCCCGAGTGACAAATGAAAACACAATTTGTACCCAAGGAAGATACCAAGCATCCCAAAGCTAGAGAGGAGGGAGGGAGGGATTCTGGATAAGCTGGGTGTGAAATGGATTCAGGGGGCATCTTGGAGGGGAGGTGGTTCCTGAAGGCAGGGCAGGACCCCGTGGGCCGTGGTGGGTCAGGGTATTCCAGGCAGAGCTCAGTGCCGGATGCGTGTAAGGGCTGGCAAGCTTGCCGAGAAGGATTCCTGGTTTGGATGGATGACGCAATCGGAAGACCCCAGGGTCCAAGCAGCCTGGTCGTCTCGCCTGGTCCATAAGTTACGAATAGATTGGCAGACTCCCCAAACACCGAAACGAGCAAAGCCGCATGCTCCAGCCTCTCCCACTTTTCCTGGATGTGGCGGTTGTTTCAACCCCTCTGCCTCAGCTCTGCAGAAAAGCCCTCTCTCTCTCCTGGCCCGCTCCTCCCGGCTCACAAGGCAGCTCCTTCTCTGGGCAGCCCTCCTGGATTCCTCGTCCCGAGAGACTGACTGCCTCCTCTGTGCACCTGGCAGACCCTTACTTGCTGTCTTCCTTATTTCTTTACACCCCTGGCTCCCGCGATGAGCCCAGGAGGCTGGCTCTGTGTCCACTTGGTATCTGAATCTCCCGGGCCGGCGGCACAGGCTTGCTGTTGAATGAATGAGATGCAGCGTGAAAGAACTGACCCCTCACTAAGCACTGTCCTCAGCCACCGATTTTGGAAGTGGGATTGCTTTGCTTTGCTCTTTTTTTTTTTTTTAATTAAAACTCAGAACAGTTTAATGACGCTTTGTCTATTGAGATCTTTTATTAGGCAGCTCAGCATACTAATCAAGATTATCTTTTTCTGTTGACATTTGAGTGCTGACTGTGTGCTAGGCTCTGTGTGGGAGTGAGTTGCTCCTGCCATGGGGGGGGGGGGTCCAGTCCGGTGAGGGGTGGGTGGGCATGCGAGCAAGAGGAGAGCCACGCAACAGGGAGACGCCGGCCACATGGGGCCATGGTGATAGGCTTTCTGAAGGGCTAATGCTCAGAGAACTGAGAAGCTCTGGGATCTGGGGGGACAGTTTGGGTGGATGGACATGGGGCACCCTGGAGCAGGTCCTAGAGGAAGGAGACGGTGAGGACCCACTGTGTCACACTTCCTGGGGCTGGAGGTGGGTTCTCTGTGCTCCAGCAGTGACCCAAAAAAGTCATCTTTGTCCCTCCAGTATTCAATGAATGAATGAGGAATGTGCAGGGTGGGTCCTGATCTAGGCCTGATTTTCCCAGGGTCTGCTTTGTTTTTCCCCAAACCCAGCCTGTGCACAAGCAACCCATCATTTCCTCTGCCCTTCCACGGCCCTGCTTTCCTCCAGCTCTAGAAGCCTCAGGCCGCCCTCCCCTTCTCCCACTCTCACCTCTTCCTGCCTCCTCTCCAACACCACTGCCTGGGTCTGACCCTCCTCCTGGCCCACCCGGACCCCTCTCAGAATTCCCAAGCAGTCAGCCATCTTCGGCCTTCCTCTCCTCCCGTCAGCCCCATGCGGCTGCCAGAATTTTCCGACAAAACCACAGCTGGGCTCATGCCAAGCCCCTCCTCAAATGGCTTCCTCCTCCTCCTCCCTCTCCCCCTGCCCAGTTCCCTGCACATTAAAGCTCAGCCCCCTCAGCTGGACCCTCGCAGCCAAGGTGCGGCCCTGCCCCCTCCTCCTCCTCCCCAGACTCTTCCTCCTTCCAAGTCCCACACCCCCTTGTACTTGGGCCCCATCTATTCGCTGTGTGACCTTGGGCAAGCTGCTTACCCTGCAACCCTCAGCTGTGTTGCTGAGACTGTGGGTTGTTGGCGTGAACTATGGGAGGTGGAAGCATTGGAATGGAGCAGAGAGCAGCACTGGGTTCGAATCCCGACTGTGCCACTTAGCAGCAGCGGGACCTTTGGAAGCACCTGCTGGGCTTCAGTTTCCTCCTGCCCACAAAGGTGTTGAGGACAGCACCTGCCTCCCTGGGCCTTTCTGTGTGCTCAGCACGGGGCAGGAGCACAGCGAGTGCGGCGTCAGTGGCACCTGTTAGTTATGTCACCTTCTGGGTCTTGTGGAAAATTAGGCCTCCCCTGCCAGCTGGCCCCCAGCCCCCAAATGAGGGGAACAGGCTTTGTTCTTGGCTGCACCCCCGTTTATTTGGGGGCCATCTTAGATTCATTTTTCCCAAAGGCCCCGGCCTCGGGGCCACGAGCAGCAGAACTGCCCAGCACTCCGGCTAGGCTGGGATGTGCTGCTCGGCTCTGGTGCGATGAGGGTGGCTATTCCAGCATGGAGTGGGACATGGCTGTGCTCACTGCTGGGCCCGCTGTCCTTGCACCGTCCCCTGGAAGGGCCTCGTCAGCTGGCGGGAGCAAGGGGCTCTGCACCCGACTGGCCAACCTGGTCTGTCGGACCGAACTCAGGCCTTGGCTGGGCCACTCACCCCAGACACGCTGGGCCCCAGGGAGCTTGAAGTCGTCTCTGTCCTTCCTCTGTCCCTTCTCTCGTCACCCTGGAGAGGGGTGTGCAGAGACCTTCCTCCCTGCTGGAAGCCCGCAGAGACAGTTTTTACACTTCATACTCCTCCTGAAGACATGGCCATGGTGGGTGGGGGTTTTCTGGCCAAAACTGTGCTTTAAAAATTTCAGGCTGCAAAAGAGCAAGGCTGGGAGGATGCCGGGTGGGGAAAGGGACATGGTGGGGTATTGGGCAGGAAGAGGGCAGTCTGGGGATTTATGGGCTCAGGAGCTCACCTGGGGGCTGCACGCCTTAGGGTGGCTGTTCCCCTGGACATCAGGGCTGCTGGCACCTCCTGCCCTAAGCTGACTTGGGCTCCCTGTGACAGGCGTCCAGGAAAAGAAGGGACTAATCCGGAGCGGTGGTGGCTGAAGCCCTGAGCCCCCAGCAGGGGTGGAGACACTGCTGGACTCGGGCTGAGCAGAGTTTAGGAGGAAGGGGCTGTGAGGAGCGTTTCCTCTGCCCTCTTCAGGGAACCCTGGGCTGGGAAGCACCTCTCTCCTCCTGCTCTCAGAATCGTGGAATGTGATAGCCACGTGGGGTTTTGGATCTTCTGGTCTAAACCTTCCTTCCCTCTCCCAACCCATTTCTAAATGGGGAGCTGAGGCTCAGGGAGGAGAAGGGGCTCATTCCGTGTGACCCACCCAGAGCTGGAGCCGCAGCTGGCCTGGGGTTCTCTGTTCTTTATACCAGATTCTGCTTTCTTCATGTCCTCTTTCTTCTCCTGCACCTTTCTATTTCAGTCATCCTCTTAGCAAAAGGAAGGATTGGAGACAGAGGATTTGTATTTTTATTTTTAAAAATTTTTATTGTGATAACTTATATGTATACACACATATATATAAAACCTAAAATTTCCCTTTAACCACTTACAGCCATACAGTTCAGTGATCTTAACGACCTTCACAATGGTGTGCCACTATCTCCATTTGCCATTAACAAAACTTTTCCATCGCCCCAAACATAAATTCTGTACCCCTTCCTTAAGCTTTTTTTCTTTTTTTTTTTACTTTTAATGACCACAGCCGTATTAACAAAAAAATATGAAACACTTCACAAATTTGCACGTCATCCTTACGCAGGGGCCGTGCTGATCTTCTTTGTATCGTTCCAATTTTAGTATATGTGCTGCCAAAGTGCACACCTCCCGCTTAAGCTTTAAGTTCCCAGTCCCCACCCCCTTTGCCCCTGGTAACCTGTTATCTACTTTCTACCTCTATGAATTTTCATATTCTATGTATTTCATATAAGTGAAATCATACAATATCTGTCCTTTTATGTCTGGCTTATTTCATTCAACATGATGTCTTTAAGGTTCATCCATGTTGTTGCATGTATCAGAGCTTCATTCCTTCGTTTCTTACAGCTGAACAATAATCCATTGTGTGTGTGTATATATATATATCACATTTTGTTTATTCATTCATCTGTAGATGGACCCTTGGGTTGTTCCACCTTTGGCTCTTGGGAACAGTCCGCTATGAACATGGGTGTACAGATATCTGTTCGAGTCCCTGCTTTCAATTCTTTGGGGGCATATATTTTAAGTGGGATTGCCGGGTCATATGGTAACTCCATACTTAACTTTCTGAGGAGCTGCCAGACAGTCAGAGGGGTTTTGGAAAGGAACGTGTACACGTGACAAACAATTGGGAAGGGGATGGGAGAATTAGAGAGAAGATCCTGCACTGCAGATGCCATCCTGGTGTGGGGAGGAGATGGAGAGGACAAGGTGGTGTGCAAGTGGGAGAGCTGAAGAAAGAGAAAAAGGAAACAAGGCAGGGAGAAGAGGATCCTAAGGAAGGAGTCTGGAGACCCAAGATGTTGTAGTGGATGAGATTCCTTGAATCCTTTTTGGAATAATGTTCAGTAAACAAACAAGTGATGATGATGATGGTGGTGGTAATGGTGATGATGATGGTTGTTTTGGTTTGCTAAGCTGCTGGAATGCAATATAGCAGAAATGAGTGGTCTTTTTAATGGGCATTTATTAGGTTACAAATTTACAGTTCTAAGGCCATGAAAATGTCCAAAGTAAGGCATCAAGAGTAGATACCTTCTCTGGGGAAAGGCTGATGGCATCAGGGGTTCCTCTGTCACATGGGAAGGCACATGGTGATGTCCGCTGGTCCTTCTTCTCCTGGGTTATGACTTTCTCCAAAATGTCTCTGAGCTTCCGTCAGCAGTTTTCTCTCTCTCAGCTTCTCTGAGCCATCTCCAAATGTCTCTGCCTTTTATCCTTTCATAAAGGACTCCAGCAAGGGGATTAAGATCCACCTTGAATGGGCTGGGTCACATCTCCATGGAGACAACCTAAGCAAAAGGTCCCACCCGCAACAGGTCTGCCCCTACAGGGATGGATTAAAAGAACATGGACTTTTCTAGGGGTATGTAGCAGATTCAAACCAGCACAATGGTGGTGGTGACTGTGATGATGATGATGATGGTGGTGGTGGTGATGATGATGATGAGGCATGATGATAATGGTGATGGTGGTGATGATGATAATGGTGGTGACAACTCATGAGGTGAGCATGTGCAATTCCTTTATCGTCACTGGCCTCATTTTCTCCCTTTGTAAAATAAGAGTGGGACTTTAGCCCCCTTCCCCCTCGGAGGTTCTGTACTTCTAAGAAACAATCAGAAAGATACAGGAAAATCTTCTATCACATGGTGATAAAAGAAGGGAAGAAAGGAAAAGTTTTGGAGGAGAACAGGTATGTTGGAACCAACCAAACAGGAGAAGAGGGGAAAACATGTGTCCAGACAGAAGACAAACGAGCAATTTTTCCTGAAAATCTCCCTCTCATCCCTGAACTGGGAAACCGGCCCCTACACTTCTGGGTGACATTAATGCTTGTGCTCTTGGAGAGTAGAACGCTGGGATGGGAGTGGGTTAATAGCACGGGCTGCGGCTGTGCTGATAGCAGCTGACTTCCCAGCCCAGGGAGTGCTCACCTGCTAATTATACCTACCAGGCCTGCCCCCACCCCGGGAATTCAGCTCCACAAAATCACCAGTCCCCTCCCCAAAGGGTCTGGAGCAAATCATTAAAATATCAGGTTTCCAGTCTCTGGGGGATGAGTAGGTGCTAAAAAGAGGCCAGGCTGGATTTGTCAAAAACCAATCAGCTCTCACACACCAAATATCCTGCAACTAGCCTGGTGTTTAGGGGTGTGACAAGCAGTGTGAGGAGCTGCAGAAGGAAGCCTGGGAAAGCACTTAACCCCAGGGCACCAGTTCATTGCCCTGTTTGGCCCCTGGGGCCGGACAGAACTGTGGGGAACTGGGGAAGGACCCAGTCCTTGCAGGATTAAAGCAAGAGAAATTACCCTGTGAAGCTCCTGCAAGTTCAGTTCTCTACCCAACTGCTGAAGTTTTTGAAGCCTTGGGTTTTTGACCTTACATGGTGTCAGTCTTGCCCACCTCTTACATGGGTGGACTGAGCCCATAGCTATGGGAGGACTTTGCAAGCTGGGGAGCACTAAGACATAATTCACGGATGCATTCCTTCAGTCAGCAACATCTTCTTGAGCCCCTGTTGTGTGCCAGCTCTAGGGAAGGTGCTGGAACCTAACACTCTGCCCTTGGCTGCCGTGTCCTCCTTTTCCTTGGACCTCCCTCTGCCTCTGAGACCACCGCTTGGTCTCATGCACCAGCTCTTCATTGGATGTGGGGGCTCCTCAGGGCTGTCTTGGATTCTTCTCTCCTCCCCTAGTGTCCTTTCCTTTTCTCGCTCTCCCCATTCCCTCCAATGGTGTCCAGCTCTACATCTCCCATCCCAAGTGCTCTTTCTCACTTCCAGACTCACATCTCTGTCCACCCCCTGCACCTCTCCCCTTTGGCTGGCCCTCAACATCAGCTCACCAAGAGCGGATCATCCTCCCAACACTGCCCAAACCCCTTCTTCTCTTCCGCTTCCCGTCCTAGTGAAGGGCACCACCATCCGTCCAGTTGCCCAGACCAGAAACCAAGCAGTCCTCCTCGTCACCTCCTCACGTGCCCCATCCGAAGAGCCCTGGTGCTGACAGGTCTTCCTCCTCTTCCTCGGCATAGCCAGGGCACGAGTCCAGACAGGAGCAGCTTTCCTCCCCACTGCTCCCCTGCCCCCTGTTCCCTCATTCCGAGTCTTTCTCTGCGTGGCCACCATCGTGCTCTTTCTAAATGCAAATCTGATCCTGTCACCCCGCCCCTGCCAGGAGACCTTTGGTCTTAATGGGACATTTCCCGGAGTGGGGGACTTAGGGGAGCCCCTCCGCATCCCGTGTACTGTGCGGCCTCTGCCACTGCAGGGCCATCTCCCAGTGGTTTTCTTCCACATACCAGCCCAACTCTAAGCAAGTCATGTAGCACCCCCAAGCCTCACTTTCCTCCTCTGTGAAAGGAGGATGATGATGTGTGCTCAACACACAAGACTGACGTGAGGCTAGAATGAGATAAGGTATGTCCACTTTTTTCAAACTGGGGCCCGGATACCCAGGTTGGGGAAGACGTGGGGATGGGGGGATGCAGCAGCGTGCTGGGGGGTTGAGACGCAGGGTAAGCACAAGCATTTTCTAATACTGTCAGTTTACTCAATTCTTAGGGAGGGGGAGTCTAATTTTTTCTTATTATTAGAACAAGCATGGGCAGATTATGGAATCGAGTGCAAATTTTGCATCAATGTAAAGGTCAACATGAGCTCTAGCAGAGGCCAATGACGCCCCACCCCTTTCCCCCGCCCTTAGCCCTTTAGGGCTCACCACCCGTCTCCCACGTGCCGGCAGCAGCATTTCCCTGCCTGACGGCTTTCCCTGGCTGCAGAAGCCCCCTCTGCCCACCCCAGGGAGGCCAGAGGGCAGGGAGGGGAACGGTCTCTGCAGCAATGGCCCTCCACCGCGGCTCCCGGCGCGCCCCCACCGGCTAAGCCCCAGCTGCCCACGTGGTAACTGGCTTGTCATCTGGTTCCCTCCTCCTGCACTGATGCTGCCGGGGTCTCCCTCCAAAGAGACTATCTGCCCAAATCCTGGTCTCAGAGTCCGCCTCTGGGGAACTAGAACTAACACATAAGCCATCTATGAACAGCAACAACAAGGAAAACAACCAGAACATCAAGAAACACACTGCCGACGAGCATGCGGTCGTTCCCGTGCGGTGCCTCCCCTCTCTCGCTCGTGGCCCCGATGCAGCAGGTACTATGGACGGACCAGGAGGCCGAGGCTCACCCCTTAGCTGACTTGCCCGAGTCCTGGCGCCCGGGAGCGGCGGAGCCGGATTCCAGCTGGCGATGGAGGGAGCTGGAGCCCACATCCCTCAACATGGCTCAACAGCCACTTTGCCAGGCACCCTTTGGTGCAAACACGGACCGTGGCGAGAGGACAGGTCTTGGCGTGGGAGCGCGGTGGGGCCGGGTGGCCCGTGAGAATGAGTCTTATGCGTCCAGAAATTATCTAAGGCCATTTCTCACGTCTCACCCTGCTCTTTGTGAAACAATCTTTTTTTGATTGAGCTTTCCCTATCCCATGTGATAAAGATACAGGGCACAAGAAACATGCCTCATCCCCTCAACCTGCCGAGAAGGAATCAGCAGGGGAAAGACACCGATGAGCGCTGAGTGCAGCTGGCCTGCGCCCTGGGGTTGGGGTGGGGGGACCCCCGGGAGGTGGGCCTGGCACATGCCCCATCAAAAAGGAGGCGCCGATACCCAGTCGAACTGCTTGTGGCCTTCTGGAAGGCGATGCTGGCTCCAGGCTGCCAGAGGGGACTTTTCCAGGAAAGCTCAAATCCCAGATTTTTATATGAAATTTCCCAATTTAAAAATTTTGGCCACTCTTCAATAATATTTAAAAACTTACCTTTTTCCAGCCAAACTAATCCTGTGCTGGGAGGCTGATACCAGCGTGTGACCCTGATATCACCTTGTAAAGTGACACCTGCCGTAAGCTACAGGGAGCAACCCTGCTGAGTTCCCCCAACTTCCGGTTAACATTGGAGGTCATTATGGCAAAGGACCTTTTCCTGGGCCCAGGCTGCCCGAGGGGATTAAGTCTTTTCACCAAACTATCCCCAGTACAACATGGGGAAACTGAGGCAGGCAGGGGGAAGCCCCTGTTCCCCAGGCAGCGTTTGAACCAGAAGGGGGCACATGCCCCTCCTGGCTTCCTCGGCTCCATCCCTGCTGCTGGTTTGGTGCAGGCACAGCCCGGCTTTGGGTGGCAGCCATGGGGGCCCCCCACGGACGCTGTGGGTGGCTCTGCCTACTGGTTTGTTTTCAGGGTCTGAGGCCACAGTTTGCTGACAACTGCCGAAGCCCTGGGTGAGCGGGTGAGCGGCGAAGCCCCACACTTCAGAAGGGTTGTGCGTGTTTATTTAAAACCTTACAAACAGTTTACAGCCAATGAACCACGGTTTACAGGCCAGGAATTCTTTGCTGGAAGGCCGGGGCGGGTGGGGACGGCGCGGGTCCTGGGGAGCCCTCAGATGCCGAGGGGCCTGGCGTGAGGTGCTGACAGTGGAGCGAGGCTCTGAGCTCCCTCCTCCCTGGACACGCTGCCTTGGGGTCCCCCACTGTTGTGGGTTTGTGTGCCCCCAAAAGATAAGTTGACGTCCTAACCCCAAGTATCTGTAGATGTGAGTTTATTTGGAAATAGGGTCTTTGCAGATGTAACTGAGTTAAGATGAGGTCATGGAGGGTGGGGGGTGGGCCCTAAATCCAATGACTGGGGTCCTTATGAGGTGACCATGTGGAGACACTGGGCTTAACCCTGGCCTTCTTTCTCTCTCTGACCCTGGGGACTGGACCCTCTACAAATGACACAAGTGCCTCTTCTCTCTCCACACCCATGGCCAGGCCCTCCTCCCACACACCTGGACAACTTCTATAGGCCCTAATGTACCCCCTCCTCCAGAGCTGCCCCCTCAAAGCCATTCCCCACCCAGAAGCCAGAATAAGGAGGTAACGAGTCTAATTCTCACCAAGCCAAGCTCCTGCACCACCCTTCAGAGCCCTCCTCCCCTGGCCCCCGCTCTTCCCGGAAAGATCCAAATCCTTGCCATGGCCCAGAGGCCTGGCTGAGTTGGCCCAGCTGGTCTCGGGCTGCTCTGTGCCCGCTCTCCTCTCCCAGCCACCAGCTTCTCTCCTTTGTCTGAGCACAGGCCCCCTCCCTTTGCAGGGCCTCTGCCACACCTGGCCCACCTCCCCTGCCCTCCTGCCACCTGGCCGACTCCAACCTCAGCCCTACCTGTCCCTTCTCCAGGAGGCCTCCCTGCACCCCAGACGGGGCTGGGCCTCCCTGACATCTGCACCCATGGGCTTTTCCTTCGCAGCCCCCATCCCGGTTACAATTGTGTGTTTAGCTCCATGTGTGCTTGCAGCATGTTCACTGGCCCTCTAGAGGACACACGGCAGGAGGGTGGGGGCAAGCTTGTCCCCTCATGGCTGTGTCCCATGCCTGGCACAGGCACTGCAGCGGCCAACGAAAGACAGCGGGAGGCAGCAGGGGTGACCCTTTGCACCGAAGGAAACCCTCCCTGCCTGTTTCACTCTGGGCCTGATCTCCCTGCTCCAGTCCAGTGGGGCCGCAGGAGCAGCCTTGGGTGGGGCTCAAGGTTATCTTTGGGTCCGTCTGAATGTTCCAGCACCCAGAGGTGCAGGACAGAGGCCTTTGGGTGGGAAGGACTTGAGGATAGTGGACCAACCGAGCACCCCTGGGCCACTAACTGACCAGGGTGGCTTCCTGGGTGCCTCCTGGGTGCGTTTAGCAGCCAACACGCTCAGCCGTCACTGAGTTCCCCGACTGGGGAGACTTGCTTAGAATCAGCCAAAGACCCCCGGAGCTGGCATGCGTGTCCCCTTCCCCTGCACCGTGCCCTCCCCTGCCCCTGCACCCCATGCCCCACCGTGGGGCTGGAATGATTCTGCTGAACAGCAGCCGCATCGGGTCTGACTTAAAATCCTTCCATGGAGCCTGACGTGTGTTGAATGAATGAATAACAAATAGCCAGCCAGTCTCTAAGGAGAGGGAGCAAACCATGTGATTTCAAAATGCTTATTAAGACAATTAAAAAAAAAGTGCTACGTTTGCCTTTCAACTACAACAACACAACTCACCTCTGTGAAGCAGAGCTTGATCATTGTTGTTTTATTGGAATTACGCGTACGGAGGTCTAACATATAGATTAAAGCGTGCAATTCTTCATGCCGTTTGAGGCACTTTTATGTATGGAGACCCCAGGCAGCCGCCCTGCAAACCAAGAAGTGGGTCCTGTGCAGCCCCCTGGAGCCTCCCCCGTGCCCCCGCCCAGCCCGACCCCACCGGGGCAACCGCTGTCCAGCCTCGGTCACTGCAGGGGCTCTGGTCTGTTCTCGAACTTCACAGAAACGGACTCAGCCAGAGAGCCTGCTGGGTTCAGCCTCTTTCTCTCTTCTCTACTGAGGAAGACTGGGGCATCGGGACGTTAGAAGGCATAGCCATGGCTGCACGATTGATAGTTGGTGACACTGGGATCCTGCAGTGTGTGAAATCCTGGGCCGGTTCCTGAACTTCCCTCTGCCTTTCCGACAAGGTCAGTCGATTGGGAAACAATCCTCCAGGACAGGGAACAGGGTTTCCCAAGGGCAGAGGGGAGGAAGGAAGGCCCGGGCTCCAGCCCCGAGGGAAGCATCAAGACCAGGGCAAATCACAACCATTGCAAACCCCGCTTTCCTCCTCTGCACAAACAGAAAGGGGACGGGCTTCCTTAAAGAATTAGTGCGTTCAGTAAATCATATTAAATATCTATACAAACTAACAAGTGAGCAAAATCTTGCCGCCCCCCCTCCCCATGCTGGGCTCCGTCCCTGGTCTGGGAAATGAGGAGTGGGCACTTGACTCTCCGGGGCCTGGCTGCGGGGTGATGGGGTTATTTAGTCTGGAGGGTCAGCTGACCTCGCCCAGGAGTGGGTGGGCAGGTTCGGCCGCCCTGGTGGATGGGGGCGGGGGTGGCCGCTGGGGCTGGTGAGCTCCACATTTGTTTGATTTGAGTCCATCCCCTGGTGTCCACAAATTCACTTTTGTTTATTTTCCTGAGAAGCTAAACAAGCTGGTGAGACTGAGCAGCTCTGAGCCAGACATGCATTTTCACTGTAAAAATATTTTTGCGGGTCAGAAAATTGCACCAAAATGTTTTCACAGGCAAAACGCTGCTGTGTGCTGCTAAGCCTTGCGGCTGGCCAGGCTGCTGAGGAGGGGGCCTGTGGACTTACACCCTGGGCCTCGCACCGGACTTGTTGTCTGGGAACACATTTCAATGATGATGACACTGACACGCATGTACTAAACACTTAGACATACCAGGCAGCATGCCAGCAAGCTCTTTACTGGTGATGTCTTTTTTTATCTTCACGTCTTCCTGTGGGGTCCCTGTGATTGACAGCAATTTCATTTTGCAGATGTGGGAAACAAGGTCCAGAGAGGCTGAGTGACTTCCCTGAGGTCACACAGCCTGCAAGGAGCAGAAGCAGAATTCGAACCCAGGTCCATCTGACTTCAGAGCTTGTGTCCTTGCCCGCCAGGTCCTAATTCAGAGCTGGGGACCAGCACCTGGTTCTCCCATGGACTCTTTGTTTTGCTCTGGTTTTCTGGTAGTTTTTCACAAGGGAGTTAAATGTGGAAATTTTCACAACTACAGTTCGCTGCCTATCCAGAACATTCCAGGCCCAGGTGTGTTAGAACTTGGAAGGGCCTTGAAGATCACCTCCTATAACCTGCTCCTTCTACAGGCACAGAGCTGATAGATGACGTGGCTCCCTCACTCCCAGAGGATGGCTGAGCTGGACTGAGAAGCCGGGTCTCCTGGCCGCCAGGGCTGGGTGTGAGAGGCCTCCCTGTGAGGTTAGATAATTTCAATAAATGTGGCCCACACAGCTTCCCTGACTGCTTGAAGTGCTTTACGTGCGTATTTACACTCAAAGCTTTGTCCACAAGCTACCACATCATAGAACTGAGATTTCAGACACTTACGGCGGGAGGTACACTATGCAAGCATTATTTTATGTTCATATGCAACTACAGGCAATACTGGAAAAAAGGAAGAGAAAAACAATTTAAATAGTGCAGGTGGCTTCCTGCCCCCCTTGGCCCCCTCTAGCCCCTGCTATGAGCAATGTCTGAGGCCGAGCCGGGATGGCAAACCCAAGTCCACTGTCCCATCTCAGCCTCGGCACCGGGGAACCTCCCAGAATGACAGCCTCTCACTCCCTGAGGGGATTCCCCAGCATCTTTTGCTTAAAATATGACTCTGGACTCCAGCCCATGCCTTGGCCTGTGCTCCAGGGGGAAAGCCCGGTTCCTTTGGGTGCAGGAAGGAGGAGAGCTGTCACTCCTGGGCCTGGTGGCTGACCCTGTGCTGGAAGGGTGGGGGTGTGTGCTTCTCTCTAAGTGACTTCTGCTTCTGTCTGTGAGGGCAGGGCCAGGGTGGTCCATCCCAGAGTCCCCGGGATGGCCACCACCTGTGCAGCCCTGGTCATCTGCCTTGGCTGGAGCTGGGGCTCCCTGCAACATGGGAACAGGGTGGGACCCAAGGGCCCACCTCACTGCTAAGATAGGTGGGAGCTCTCAGGGAGGCTGCGGAGGGGGCTCGGCAGCTGTCAGAGGAGGGAATGTGCTGTGGGCACCCAGCCCCTTTCTGGGATTTCCAGGCATTTTGGAAACCATCTCCTCCCTCAGCTGAAATGATCCCTCCAAGTAACAGCACGATGCTCAAGAAGAACCAGCCACATGTTCTCTTTTTTCTGTGTGTTCCTGGAACTTGGTGCAGAGTCTGGCACAGAGAAGATCCTCTGTAAACAATTTTTGAACAAAATTTCATAATATTTAGAACCATTTCATCCAGGGTGGCAGCCCTCTGAGAGACCTGCAGGTGGGCTGGCTTTCGTGTCAGTGGAAAAACATTTTCTTTGATGAATCGGAAGAGCTGCCTGTTCCTGGAGTGTGGGCGTGTGTGTGTGTGCGTGTTACTGTGTGCATGCGTGTTGGCGTGCACGCGTTTGTGTGTGCACATCAGTGTCATGTGTGCACGTGTGTGCTAGTGTGTGCATGTCAGTGGGTTTGTGCAAGTGTGTGTGTGTTACTGGGGTGGGTGAAGAAGGAGGATCCGCTGCAGGGGTGGCTGTGCTGGCGGCCACGTGGACAGATGTCAGGGTGGGGCCCGCGGGGCCTGGCCCAGTCAGGCCAAATCAGAAACAGGCGGCCGGAGCATCTGGAGGCCAGTGGTCAGCAGTGGCCAAACTGCCCCCTGAGAAGAGGGCAGGGCACTGAGCTAAATATGAAATATTTAGGGAACATGAAACACGCGGCAAGGCCCGGTGGCCAAGACTGGGAACATGGAGGGGAGGTCCTGAGGGCAGGGACCTGGCAGTCTGGGATGTTATTTAGACAGTGGGGATCAGGGAGGCACGCGCTGACCAAGGGGCGTTTCAGCACAGGTAGCAATACAGATGAGCCCCGAAGAGTGCATGCTTGAAGCTGTTCAGAAAGCACCAGAAGGCGAGTGTGAGATTGGACTAAGCCAGGGGTGAATGGCCAGGGAGGGTGTCTGAGGAGTCAGGGCTGGGACCTTTGGGTTATCGTGAGGATATTGGGGTCCCCTGAGTGAGACAGGGAGCTCCCTCCATCCCAGGGTGTTGGGGAGTGACTTGGCCCAATTTGCATTTTAAAAGGATCTTTGAGGCTGCTCCATGCTGAATAGATTATAGGAGGCCAGAGCAGAAGCAGGAAGGAAAGGAGAGGTGAGGGATGCAGCTCAGAGATTTGGAGACACTGAGCTGCCAGCATGGCAGAGTTGCCGAGGACGTGGGCAGTCCGTAAGGCGTTGGAAAAGGCCTGGGAACGGATGCTCCCTGCAGCCTCCGGAAGGTGCGTGGCCTTGCCGACACTTTGCCCTAGCCCTGTAGCACCCATTTTGGACTTCTGCCCTCCAGAACTGCAAGGCCACACACGTGTGTTATCGTAAGTTGCTGAGTTTGGGGTAACTCGTTACAGCAGCAAGAGGGATCCCGTACAGTCGAGATAGGAGGGAGCTGAGATAACCCAGGTGACAGGTGATGTGGTGACATGGTGACAGTTCAGGATGGGCACAGTGGAGGGGCAGAAAGCGGCTGGAAACTGGACACAGCGGAGTTGTATCCGACAGGACGGACATGCAGACGAACTGCATGCGGGTGTGGCAGAAAGAGACAAGCCCGGGAGGACATGGACGTTTTGGTTTGGGTTGCTGAATATTGCCATTTCTGAGATGGCAGCGACTATGAAAGAAGCAGGCTGGCAGAGGGGAGAGGGAGCCGGGGCCTGGTTTCATCCATGCTCCATCGGAGGGGCCTGGTGGGCCTGTGGCAAGCAGTTCAACGCCTGCTCTGAAGTTGGGGACCGAGGGCTGGGCCGTAGTAAGACATTTCAGAGTCACCAGCAGGCACGGGACTGGACAGCATCATCGTGGCCATTGCCACGTCCATTGGGGTACAGGGTTTGTTCCCCATGTACTCACTGGGAAACTGAATCTTTGAGAGGCCAGGGAACTTGCCCAAGGCCCGGCGTCTGGAATGGGGCTGAGCCACGTCCTGTCGATCGTCCACTGGAGCCTGCTTGCCACCAGCACACACTGCCTGGGGAACAGCACGTCTCATTTCCCCGCTGCCGGGTCCCTCCCTGTAGACGCCCTGGTCAGCGACAGAGGCCCGGACGAGCAGGGCCACGGCCCGCACTACATCATCTGTGCCACCCGTTGGCTGCGGCCTCTGCATAATCAAACACCCCCGAGTCAGACCTCGTGGAATTAACAATCCTGCACATGGTATAAACAGAGTCTAAGTCAAATGCCAGCAAAAGGATATTGCCTTTTAAATAGGGCCTGACAGCTGTGGAAAATATTACGCCCAAATAGAATCCTTACATACGACAGACATTAATTCTTAAAGAACCCCTAAACGGTTCCTCTGGATCGTTTGTAAGATTTTATTTTATTATGGATTGGATGTATTGAAGTAAGACTATAATCTTATTGTGCTCTGACCTCTGTTTTTATAGCTCTGTATAAACAGCAGTTACCGTATTAGATGGAGAGATGTTTACAGACGGAGAAATAAAAACGCCGGTTTACTGTGCTGCGGAAACCTGAAACCAGCCCGAGGCAGGGCCTGGGTTTTGTACGTCAGAGGCCCCGTCCTGATGGGAGCGGACAGCCGAGACGGCGGGAGCACCGGGCCGGGCCGCGGCCTTTGGCTCCTTGCGGTGGGGAGGACACAGGCCTGGGGTCCCCGCGACCACCCTCCTGCCGAATGCGCCGAGATCAGAGCCGGGACCCTCAGATCACGCGTGTCGGTTTCCCGTGGTTGCTGCAACAAAGCACCAAAAAAGGGGCGGCTCCAGCCAGCAGAAAGTTATTTTCCCACAGTTTGGAGACCACAAACCGAGGTGTCGGCAGGGCCGCACCCCTTCCTTGACTCTTGCAGCTCCTGGTGGTTCCTGCAGTCCCTGGAGATCCCGGGCTGGAGATGCAGCCCCTTCGCCACGTGGCCGTCTCCCTGTGCCTCTGCGTCTAAAGTGCTCTCTCCCCATGAGGACACCAGTCGTATTGGATCTAGGGCCACCAGGGCTCACTCTAATCCAATGTGACCACTTCTTAGCTTGATTAAGATGTGAAGATCCTATTTCCACATAAGGCCATGCTCCCGGGTGCTGGGTGGAAATGACTTCTCTGTTTGGTGGTGATGGTGGTAGTGGGGGGCATATTCACGCCGTCCACCGTGTTTCATGGATGAGAAGAAGACTCACGCCCAGAGTGTTCGGTTTTCAGTCTGGCAGGTGCTTCCGTTGCTCCCTAGACCAGGAGGCTGTGTCCGTGCACCAGAGAGAGGACGCGGGCTTTGAAGCCAGGCAGGCTGGGGCGGAGGGCGGGGGTGTCGGGGGGACGGTCCCAGCTCTGCCACCTCCTGACCTCTGACCTGGAGCTTGCCCCCTCGGGCTTCACCTGTGTGCAGTGGGAGCGATGACACCTGAGTGAGGTGATGCCAGACCTTGGGAGCAGGCAGCCAGTGGCCTCTGCTGGGCCCCCCCTTTCCTAGTATAACTCTGTGATATTTTTGTTGTGGTGGACCTCACGGTTCTCGGTGAGCAGCGTTCTCACGGCAGCTGAAGCAGGGGCCACTCCATGGAGCCCCGTTTAGACCCCCAATTCCACTCACTGTTTCCTGCTTCTGTGGTGATCACGTGGGTGGAATGCAGGCTGGGGGGATTGGGAAGGAGAGAACCAGGCAGGGGAGAGGAATGGGGTGTTAAGAGTGGGGTGATTTAAGTAAAAACTCACAGGAGTTGGGGTACCATCTATGTCAGCATTTAGGGGAGGGGCCTCCAGGCAGTGGCGAAGCAGCGAGGATGCTGGGGTACTGGCTGCGGGTGGCGTGACCCGAGACGGGGTGGAAGCGGGTGGTAGCTGGGAGGCCTTTGCCATCGTCCAGGTGAGAGACAAAGGGAGCTTGGGCCAGGTAAGGCAATGGGGCGGAGGTGAGAAGGAGGCGATTCTGCACACTCTGTGGGGGTCGAGCTGATGGGCAAGGTGGGTTCTCTGTGGGGCTAATGAAGGTCCCCCATTTGCTCTGCCCCTTCCAGGGCCCCAACTGATGTCATAGTCATCATTTTGTGTTCTTTTTCTTCAAGAAGTCTCCTTCAGTTGTGTAAGTTCCAAGAGACCCCTGCTCCACCCACTCCAGCCGGATGTGCCCCTGCTTGGATGGGGGTGTGAGAGAGAGAGGAGTCAGGTAGTGCGCCAAGGTTGGGGGCCTGGGTATTTGGAATGGTGGTTACCACCGACTGGGACCGGGGATGCCCCTGAGTGGGGTGGGGGGCCGGGGGGCACCTGGCTCAGACACCCAGTGCTGGTGTGTCCACTTAGAGGTGCCAGCCAGACAGCCATGGGGAGGTGCAGAGCCGGCATTCAGGGTCGGGGACCCGGCCCAAGAGAGCCAGTGTAGGAGAGAAGTGGGGGTCTCTGAGGCTGGGTCTCCCCTCCCTAGCAGGCACCCTGGTCACCGAGCTTCTACAGCCTTCCCCGTCTGCATGGGAAAAATAGGCAAGAACTTGGAGGCTCTTGGGCCCCCATTCCAGCTGCTGCAGAGAATATCCATACTCACCTACATCCCAAGTCCCTAATGAGGACCCTGTGGTCTGTGGTGCAGTGATCTGGCAGGAACACCTGTGGCCCCCTGCTCCGGCGTGGCTTGGCTGTGGGGGGCTGCAGAGTAGGTGGTGGGGCCCCGGGAAGCACAGATGTCCCGGGCAGGGCAGCCCCCCACCCTGGGTGCCAGGATGCTAAAGACCACCATGGGGAGGCTGCTGGGAGAGGTTGGGGGGCTCCCCAGGTCAGGTCATGGTCCAAACCGGGGTGCCATTTAGTTAAGATCTGCTGTGTGAAAGGGTCACCCAACAACGGCTAAAAATCTCCCAGCCATCGAATGATCATTTGCATGGTTAATCAAGCAATTTCAACTTAAAATGAGCAATTTAATATATATGGACATAAACCAGGTGATATTAATTGTGTATATTATTTTATGTCTACACACACATTAGAATAAATTCAATATTTTTTGAAATTTGTCTTTATGTTTTGTCATATATTAATTTATACACCATCCCAGTTGATAACTGTATTGACTCTCACGTCTGGGAAAGGGTGGCGGAGGTCACCTCATTTCCTGCCAGCTCGAGGGCTCCCTGATGCTCTCCCCCCGCAAGCATCTTGGGCTCCCACGTCTGCTCTGTCTTCCCCTGGTTCCTCACCACACCAGCTCCTGCCTTCTTCTAGTCCCAGACAGGGCCCTCTATTTTAACTTTTGTCTTCTGTCTGGCCACTTTCCCCCAATGAAGACTCTGTGTTCATTTGTTCGTTCATTCATTCTCTCATTCATTCATTCATTCAGCAAACGCTAATTGTGCATCTATTAGGGGCAGCCCCATTCGAGCTGCTGGGGAGACAGCAGAGAGCAAGACCAAGTCTCCGCCTTCATGGAGGAAGACAGGAGATAAGGTGCAGGAATGTGGTTGCAGTGCGTTCCCGGTGAGGATCGAGAGCTCAGGGGGAAGGCGCCACAGGGGACGCGGAAGGGCAGGGAGCACCATGGTGCCACTGGGTGGTTCAAGGAAGAGCCTTCGAAACAGGGTTTATTCCTGCTGGCAAGGGACGCTGGTGACTTCCCGGGTCCCCCATCCTGGGCAGTTTGCAACTATTTCTTATCCCAAGTCAGGGGATTATAGGTGCAATAAAAAGCCTATGGGAATAAAGAGTCCTGAAGAAATTGTCCCAGATTGTACAGCATTTTCGGTTTATGATCATTTCTGGAGCCTCCTATTGGCTCTCCATGGAGGGCGCGGCAGGCCTGCTCATTACCTGTACCTCACAGGTGAGGAAGCTGAGGTCAGCGACCCGCCGAAGGTCAGAGGGGGAGGCCACAGGACTCGGGGCTCCGAGGCACCTGTTTTACGAGGGGCCAGGCTCTGGGGCGGGGTGTGGTCAGGCCTCCCGTTCACAGGGCTGGTGGGGGGTCCTGCTTCCCCTCCCCTTCAGGCCACCAGGGAAATTATGGTTGTCTTCAAATAGCCAACAGCCTGGAACAAAAGAGGGCCCAGACCAGTTCTAATGGCTCCAGGCCCTGCAGGGAGGGACTCTGGCTCTTGGGATGTCTGTGCCCCCTGGAGGGAGGGCGCGAGCTCCCCGCACAGGAGGCCGTCTGCTGGAGAAGGCGTCCAGGGCTGCCACCATCAGGCAGGGTCTGGACTCCTGGCTCCTCCCTGATTTGGACATTTTGAGTCTAGGGCAGTGTTCTTGACCCGGGTGTCCTGCTGGCATCTAGTGGGCAGAGGCCAGGGATGCTGCTAAACCTTCTGTAAGGCACAGGACAGTCCCACAACAAAGAATTATCCAGCCCCAAATGTCCATAGTGCCAAGGGTGAGAAACCCTGGTCTAGCTGTTCAGCTCTGATGAGAACATTGGAGGTCAGAGCACTTTGGGGATGGGGAAACCAAGGCCCAGGGAGGGAAAGGATCTTAGGTTCTCATACTGAATCAAGGGTAGAGATAAGACTAGAATCCCATTGATTCACCCCAGGGTCCCTTCCAGGCCAATTATCCATTTCCCCTTGGAGAGCCCCCTCCTGCCCCCACCAGTCTCTGCCAGCCTTTGCCTGTGTAGACAGTGGATGCTCAGGGCCTAGCTAAGGGTTACAGCCCTAGTGTGCCCACACAGCCTTGTCTGAGTGTAGACGTAGTCCCTGCTTGCTGTGTGGCCACGAGTTGGGAGGTTATTTTCTTTGTTTTGCTTTCTCCCACCAGAATCTGGACTGATCTCAAAACAGACTTGCTCGCTCATCCTGGAGTCACAAACCCAAGCAGGCTTCTTTATGCATCTATTTTATGGTCTAATATGGGGCTCACTGGGAAAGTGTCTGCCCTTAACTAAAACCAGCATCTCTCCTGCCTTTGGCCTGTGGCTACAAGATATTGATAGATGAAAGGTTTGACCTCTTTGGGATAAAAGATGCGAAGGAAAGAGTCCTTGTCCCTAAATTGCTCGGGATGGTCCTTGAGGAAGGATTTTCAACGGATGCTTCCCATTTGGCCAGCTCCCCGAAAGGCCTCTTTTGAGGTGTAGAAATCTCTGGTATAACAATTGACCAGAAGAGTATTTTCTCTTAGTACACCCAGATTACATTGGAAACAGGTGGGTTCTCCACCACAATCTGGTACAAATGAGATGCTGGGCAAGGGTGCCTGGCTGACACGTGAGCGTTACCCAACTACACCGGAGAGGTAGGGGCTTGGGCACCAGTGCCTTCTGTGTGTGGGAAGTGTGCGTGATTGGCCCACAGCTCTGGGGCACCTGCAGATCTCCCAGCTGAGAAGCAGCCATTCAGAACAGGTACGGATGGGGACACTGCAGCGGGAGGAGCAGAACGCACAAGTAGGGAAGGTGGAGGTGAAGCTCTGATCCTTGAGTGGCACATGGAGTCCATCTTTCTTTAAATTATGAAATAATAACAGGCTCGCAAAATAATATAGAGCGGATCTGTGCGGCCATCACCAAGCTCCCCCAGAGCTGACAACGCACATAGCTATAGTGCCATCTCAAAACCAGGATATAGAATGGCAAAAAACCAATTAACTAGAGAATTTAGAATTGACTTTCACCAGTTTTTATATGCATGTGTGTGTGTTTTGTTGTCTTTGTGTATTCTAGGACATTTATCCCATGCATTGATTCTGTACCCGCCACTACACCCAAGATGCGGGGAGGTTTCCTATCGGAATCTGAAGCCCCCTTGGTCTGCCCTTGATGGCTACACCCTCCCTTCCTGCCTTTGACCTTGGCAGCCATGGATCTTTCCTGCATCTCTAAAATCTGGTCAGTTTGGAGAATGCTCTATAAGCAGACTCGTGCAGTAGGTAACCTTTTGAGACTGGCTGTTTTCACTCAGCATAATGTCCTTCATCTCCATCCAAATTGTTGGTGGGCAACAGTTTGCTCCTTCTTGTTACTAAGTAGAGGTCCACGGGGTGGCTACACCACAGTTTGCCTGAATCCATCGTGATTGTCAACTCTAATCAGCTTGTCCTACTTGCATGAGACATCAAGATAAGGAGTGAGTCTGCCACGTCTAGGTTAGCAGAGAAGTGCTGTGCAATCAGTAATACCATTTCCACTCATTCATTCACTCACTCAGCACATCTATTTTGCATCTACTGTGGGCGGCCCGAGCACTACAGTGGTGAACAAAACAAACCCAATTTCTGATGTCATTAAGCTTCTGGTTTAGTGGAGGAGACACAGATTCAACAAACAGAAAAATACACAATTATAACTTGTGATCAGGGTTTTAAGGAAAAGAGCAGGGTTCTGGGAGAGAATGTAACTTCCGGTGGGGTGGTTGCCACCATCTTGCCCATAAAGCGAGCAAGAGGGAGAGGCGGTGGGGCGTGGAGGAGGCGCAGGGGCGCTGCAGCCCATGAGGGACTCATAACTCGGAAGCACAAACGAACAGATGGCAGAGGTGCTGCCACCCAGCGAGGGAGGCAGGGTGGGATGGTGCAGGGGTAGTGCAGATCCTGGTGGGCAACTGGAAGACACTGGAGCATTTTAACTGGGGAAGAGGTATCATCTGGTTTGTGTTTTAAAAAGATGCCACTGGCTGTTGGGTGCAGAATGGACCCTGGTGGGGGGACAGTGGGAGCCAGGCAACTGGTGGGGAGATAGTGGGGCCTGTTCTCGGGCTTTGGAGTGGAAATTAAGAGATGTGGGCAGACTGGAGAGGCTGATGTTCAGGAGGTTTGTGAGGAGGTGCCGGGGGCTGGGGGTGCCAAGGGCCAGGGCTCGAAGCTTGCCTGTCCCATCGATACGGCTCTGGCTGTGGGTAATAGGAAGAGGGCCACATGGGGTGGCAGAAAGAGTGTGGACAGGCTCCAAAGAGGGTAGCTGGGTCCAGATTCTGGCCCCAGCTCTTATTGGCTGCCCGAGCTTGGTGAAGTGACTTGGGATCACCCCATCTTTGTTTCCCTGACAGTAGAATGGGTCCATGCCAGGATCAAATGGGATCTCCTGAGCTGCGTGCTCAGCACAGAGCTGGCCTGGCAGCTGCTTCTTGAGCAACCATTATTGTCTCGGCCCCTCTTCTTGAGGGCAGGAATTGGGTGTCCACGAGCCAACTTCTGCCAGCATCTAGCTAAGCACCTGACACAGGCAGGTGCTCCACAAAGCTCCCTGGTTTCTTCCCTTTCCTTGAATGTCCTCCAGGGACAAGTGGACGGTGCCGGGGGCTGGGGACACTCTGTAAGGGACAGGGTATTGGAGCGTGAGGATCCTGGCTCATGATGAGAAAGCTGTCCGGGGCCCTCGGATGGTTGCACCGGAGCATCTTGGCTTTCAGTCTTAGAGCATGTGATGCATACTGTATTTCAGTCACCGGAGCTTAAAAAAGCATGGCCTCAGGGAAAGGGCTCGGAAGTGATGATTTTGCAGGTCCCAGGGGGTAGGGTCTACCATATTTTCTTTGTTCTGTGTCCTTGTTCTTTTTTTTTTTTTTTTTCTTCTTCTTCCTAATTTTTAAAGGTTTTGAAGTTGGGATTCATCTTACATCTGTGTGTATATTTAGCATAGTGTGGTTTTTGGTCTCCCCGCCCTCCCCAAAAGCTGTTGTTAAATCTTTCCATCGATGGTAGTTTATGTGGAGGAAACCTGGTCAAGCCTGGCTTCCGGCCCCGCCAAGCCCTTCCCGGTGATGTATGAAGTCCCTGTGAAGAAAGGGTGGACGAGCCAGACAGATCCTGTCTGAAGATTTTCGGAGTCCCTTGGCAGTTTCCCTTTGCCGTCCAAAGCTTCTGGAAGTGGTTGGAGGTATTTTATTATTTGGTAGCATATAACTTCCTCAGTGTGGCCCCACGAGGGTCATTACCACTGAACTCAGAGACATTTGCTAACTCATCGGATTGTACCTTCTGACAAAGCAAACCCCCAAATGAGAAGAGTACGCCGATGACTCGTCTGCTCCAGGAAGCATCTAGAGAGGCAGGGGTTCAAAGGAAAACGATCCCCTCCAAACTTTCCCCCTTAGAGTGAACAGTCATGGCTGTGCTCCTTACTGGCCCTGGGTCTGGGTGTTGCTGGGGATGGGTTGGCACCTGACAAAGTTCACCTCTGCACTTAATTCAGCACAGGCCCAAGCTTGTGTGTGTGTGTGTGTGTGTGTGTGTGTGTGTGTGTGTGTGTGTGTGTGTCAGGATGTGTGAGATAGGAGGAGGAGATAAGGAACTTCAGGATGACCCCCCCTCCCTGTGTCCTGGCAGGGCAGTGGGGGTGCACACTCCGGTGACAAGGGGGTCCACTCACCTGTGGGGGGGATTGTTGCAAAGCAGGCCCTCCTTGTCTCTGTTCTGGGGTTTTGGGGGACACCAGGCAGAGCCTTCAGAAAGGCGAGAAGCAGTGAGAGGTGGTGACATGGCCGGGAGGGGCCTGATTCCCCGTCCCGCCCCAGTGTCCACTCTGTGACGTGTGGATGACGCCAGGCTCACCTCACGGGTGGGGAGGAGTAGAGGAGGTGACAGCGCCAGGTGCCTGGCGCTGGGGGACCCTGCAGGGGAGGGAGGTGGCCCTAGAAAATAGTCATCAGGGTGTTCCGAGGAAACGGTTTGGCCCATCACGACCTGTCCTGCGAGGTGCCAAGGTAGAGATTTCTCTCTTGCCCAATTTACACCCTTTGGGCTTCATTCATGGCCTGCCAGGCTTGCTGCTGGCCCCTGGGGGATGGGGGCGCCTGGGGCCTGGGCATCTGGGGGCAGCTCTGGGCTCCCACCCGGAACCGCCCATTTCCCGTCTGTCTGATTGTACCAGTTTGTATATAATATGTTCCCCAGAAAACACCATGATCTTTGATGCAATCTTGTGGGGTCAGATTGATTAATCTTTTTGATTAGGGTGTAACCTCTTGATTAAATTATTTCCATGGAGATGTGACTCAATCAACTCTGAGTGAAATGTTTGATCAGATAATTTCCATGGAGGTGTTATCCCGCCCATTCAGGGTGGGTGTTAATTGGATCACTGGAGTATAAACGAGTTCACACACAGAAGGATCTCAGAGCAACTGAGAGTGACATTTTGGAAAGAAGCTGCAGCTGGGAGACACATTTTGAAGACAGCCGTTGGAAGCTGACACTGACATTTTGGAGAAGGCCATTTTGAAGTCTGAACTTTGGAGCAGACGCCAGCCATGTGCCTTCCCAGCTAACGGAGGTTTTCCAGATGTCATCGGCCATCCTCCAGTGAAGGTACCCGATTGATGCCTTACCTTGGACACTTTATGGCCTTCAGACTGTAACCGTGTAACCAAACAAACCCCGTTTATAAAAGCCGATCCATTTCTGGTGTTTTGCATAGTAGCAGCATTAGCAAACTGGAGCACTAATATTGTGGTTCTGGGTGAGACAACTTCAGAGAAGGGTGGGCTGCTTGGAAGCGCCGGGTCTGCCCAGCCGTCCGCGCGATCAAAGCGTGTGGGACCGTGGCCTCGTCATCGCTGCTGACCTGAGTCTGTGCTTCGTCTCGGTCCTCCTGCCCTCACTCCCTGCACTGGTTTTGTCACCTTTTCATTTCACATTCCACCGTAGCTGAGCTTTATTTTTTAAATGCTGCCCTCTTTTTTTTGAGCCATGCAGGGTGAACTGGCTGACTGACATTGGGTGCGCCCCTCTGTTCTGTGTCACCCTCGTTTGTGGGGTGTGAGTCCAGGGCTCCGAGGAGCAGGGACTGGTGGGTGTAGTGGGGAGGATGGTCCAGAAAAAAGCCCCCCACCCCGGCACCCTCTACCCTCCCATCCACGCCCACATGTCCTGACCGCCCCCAGCAGATCCCCCCCAGGCACCCCCCAGGCACATTTTCTGTCCCCTGACCCCACCCCCTACATGCACACTCCTTGTTCCTAAGCTATCTGCGAGGCCAAAGGCTTCTTGGACCCCGGCCCCCAGCCTGGGCTAAATTCCTTTCCTAGAATGTTTGTTTGATTTTTCTTCTGCCCTGTAAACACTGGAGGAGCCCCAGGGCCTGGTAGGAGATGTTTAAAGAGAAGCAGAGGATGACTCTCTGCTGGGTATTTGGGGGTAGAGCTGCCCTTCCCGGTGGAGGCTGAGGTCCTCATTGGGACACGGGGATGCGTTTAGGCTCAGGAAAGTGGGGGCTGTCACTGACGAGGGGGCCAGAGCCCCTGGGAACCGAGACCCAGCTCTGTGGGGCCTGGTCACGGGTTTTCTTCTTTTTGGGATGTGTGAGTACACATTTCCCCTCCCAGAGCACTGTCCTGGAAGATATGGGCACAGGGCAGAGGGCACAGGGTGCAGGGTGCAAGCTGTGGGGTGTAGGGTGTAGGGCGCAGGGAGTATGGCACAGGGCACAGGGTACAGGGCGTAGGGTGCAAGGTGCAGGGTGCAGAGTGCAGGCTGTAGGGTGCAGGGCACAGGATGCAGGGTGCAGTGTGCAGGGCTCAGGGTGCAGGGTGTAGGGTGCAGGGCACAGGATGCAGGATGCAGTGTGCAGGGCTCAGGGTGCAGGGTGTAGGGTGCAGGGCACAGGGTGCAGGGTGCAGGGTGTAGGGTGCAGGGCACAGGATGCCGGGTGCAGGGTGCAGGGTGCAGGGCGCAGGGTGCAGAGTATAGGGTGCAGGGTGCAGGGCACAGGATGCAGGGTGCAGGGTGCAGGACACAAGGTGCAGGGCACAGGGTGCAGAGTGCAGGGTGCAGGGTGCAGGACACAAGGTGCAGAGTACAGGGTGTAGGGTGCAGGGCACAGGATGCAGGGTGCAGGGCTCAGGGTGCAGGGTGCAGGGTGCAGAGTGCTTGGTGCAGGGTGCAGGGCATAGGATGCTGGGTGCAGGGTGCAGGGTGCAGGGCGCAGGGTGCAGAGTATAGGGTGCAGGGTGCAGGGCACAGGATGCAGGGTGCAGGGTGCAGGACACAGGATGCAGGGCACAGGATGTAGAGTGCTTAGTGCAGGGTGCAGAGGGCAGAGTGCAGGACGTAGGGTGCAGGGAGCAGGGCACAGCTCCAGCCTCTGTGCCCTTTGACCTGGTGGCATCTCCTTCCCTGGAGACAGCCATGGGCAGTGCGGCCCACCTCACCTTTCTAATGGGGGGGGATATTTGGGTGGCCTGTTGGCCGTCACACTGGCTCCACTATATGCTCCCCTGCCCTGGGGGGTGGGGGTGAGGTGGGGCCAGCTGCAGGACCTGGCTGCGTGTGTGTCCTCCTGCCTCCTGCTCACACACTCACACTCGGGCCCCACTTCCAAGCCCACCACCCCCCGTCCCACCACCACTCTCAACTGCCCCCAGGTGCTCACTCACACACCCATACTACCCCCCCCCACACACACCACTGCTCAAACGCACTTCCACACCTCCAGCACACACAAGCTCACACTCACACATTTGCACGAGCTGCCAAGTGCTCATTCACACTGCCACGAATACACACTCAAACTTGCTCTTTCCCTCTGCGCCTCCCTCGCTCGCCCTCTCACAGGCACTCTCTGCTCTCACACACATTCTTTTCCTCCCCAGGGAGGAGTGAGGGTGGGCGGCCCCTTGGGAAGGTACCGCGTTTTAAGGTGCAGTGGGGGTCTCCCTCCTGCCCGCCCCTCGCAACTTCCTCCTCCTCCGGCTGTCAGCAGCCCACCTGCAGCCCCCCATCTTGTGCCACCTGGTTCCCCTGGGGCTGTCTCCATCTGGAGCCCAGAGGGACCCAGGATCACCTGTTGCAGGAGCTGGCTCAGGGGTGGGCACATGGGCACCCTGCTCAGGCTGGGGGAGCCCTCCGGAGAGAGGCAGCCTCTGTTGGGGCACTGGGTGGAGTGAACCCTCCATGGAGGGGAGCAGGGTCCAGGCTGAGGGGCGCTCCTCCTGACACCCAGATATCACAGCCTGTGTCCAGGGCTGGAGCCTCCTTGGACTCGGGACGGGCCCCCATACAACCTCTTTTGGCCCCAAATAGTTTGGTTTGGGATCTAACCCCTGCAGCCAAAGCCTAAAGCCCTCTGGGGAGGGAGGGTGGAGGCTGCTGGGCGGTGCGTCCGGGTGGATGTTGGGCACAAGGCTGGTGAGTGGGGGAGCATTGCCTTTGCCTGCAGGCTGGCGGGCAAGGCCCCTTCGCCATCCTAGGGGCATTCCGAGAAAGCCAGGGCGCCGGCCCTCCCTACCCTGCCTCGCCTCATGCCTTGCAGAGAGTGTGTGGGGGGGTTCTTGTCAGCTCACCTGGCCAGGGAGGAGGGAGGCAGCGGGGGACCTCGGCGAGGACCAGCTTCGTTCTGCTCAGAGCTCTTTTCTAGTTTTCTATAGTGAACAGGACTCCTTTAAATATAAATGAAATGATGAGCAGCAAGATCCACCTCTCTGTAACCAGGTGTTGGCTAGCTCTCCCAGGGAGCTTTTCCCGCTCCCCCAGGTTGGGTGGGGGCCTGTCTCCCACCCCCCGTAGTCCTTCTGTGCTTGCTTCTAGGTGACATTTATCACTCAGGGCCCGGGCTTGCTTTGCCTACGTCCTGCACGACATCCTTGGTGACATCCTTGGAGACGGGGTCTGTGTCTTATTCACATCTGTATCAGCGTCATCCAGCTTCATGTCAGACACAGCAGATGGGGAGCAAATATTTGCTGAGGTTTATTTGCACTTCCTACCTGGAGAAATTTGGACAGGATCTGGCCCCTTCTCCACGCCTTGCTGCTGTCTATGGCAAAAGAGGTTAATAAAAACACTTATCCCAAGGATTGTCACGACAGACTCGATGGGTGCCTTGGCCCATTTCCGGGTTCTCCTGCAGCTGCAGTGGACGGTTCCCAGCCAGCGACGCTTTCCCATTTCAAGCCTGGGTCAGCCTGCCCAAGTGCCCTCTCTGACTCCCAGCCGATGGGGAGAGGGGTCGGTGGATAATGGGGTGGTCTCCACAATTCGTGATGGCACTTTCCTCAGTTTCTCAGAGGGTCTCCAGCAGAATAGAGCCCTAACTGCCCACAGAGGTGACCTGTTCATTAGCATACCCTTTACAGGTTTTTCTCCCTTCCCGTCTCCTCCCACAATCCCTCTCGTGTTCCTCCTGAGACAACCTGCAAATAAACAACTGTACCCGAACGGCTCAGGGTCTGCTTTTGGAGACTACAAATGGTGACCGTCATCTTGAGGGTCCAGTGAGACAACCGTCTAAAGAGCTGAGCAGTGTGCCTGACATACAGTAAGCACTTAATAAATGTGGGACACTGACGCTTCGTTACCCTTGTCACATCCTCGAATCATCACCGTCGCTGTGACCATTCAGGTCGTATCTCTTCTGCAGGTCCAGGGCCGCGGAGCCTAACGGGGACGGATTTCACCTACACCCGCTCTCCCTTCCCCACTCCCAGCCCGGAGCCTGGCAGCAGGTGCTCGGAACATTGGAGTTCCAGATCAGCTGCCAATCAGATGTCCCGGGAGCTTGTCCCTGGTCCTGCACCTGCCGGGGGCCCTGTTGAAACTGCTCTTTCGGCTTTTCTGCCTTTGAAACGTGTGGTAGGGACTCAAGTGTCCCCCCTTGGAGCAAAGCCAGGGGAGTCCACCCTTCCCCGTGGGCCTGGCAATCCCCTCCAGCAGGGTCCCAGGAGGAAGATCCAGTGATTTGCAGAAAGCAGGCATTTTGTGGTCCCAGATGGCTGTGCCCCCCCAACCCCACCGCCGCACAAGCCTTCCCCAAACGAATGCACAGCCCTCCTGTTCCCTAGTGCAGTGATTAAAGCAAATATAGTCAAAGCAAAGAGCTGAGCCAAATCAAAGGAGAAGTGAAGAATGCATAAAGCCCCAGCAGTTTAAGTTTCATGTTGGAGTATCAAAGGAATATTGAAATATAAGAATATCAAATACCAATTCATTATTTTATTTTAATGTTTTGCATTTACAGGCTCAATTTCAATGGGATAAAGCCTGCTCTCTTCAGGAGGCTCCTGTATAATATAAACTTCATTGGTTTTAAAGGAAACACATTGGAAACCTGGGACACAGACAGGTTTTTCTTTTTCCCTTTCTTGTAGTGCTGTGAAGAGTCTAAAGGAAAGGAGATCCAGAGACATTCACGGATTTACTTGTCAAGTCATTGAGACCCCATGGAGGAGGGTCTTTTGTGCCAGCATCATACCAGGTGCTGGGGAGGAGGGGTCAGAGAGAAATGCACAGAGAAAGAAATCTAGAGCCCTACAAAACCCCCGTCACCCCAGGTTGACGGTGACATGCCCCAGGCTGCACCCGCTGAAGAGTGATGTCAGACACTGCCTATGGTGGAGGAAACAAGCTTCCCCAGAATGGTTCCTCCGTCACTAACCAAATAAACAGGCATGCAGCAAGGACCGCCAAAGCCCTGAGGGTGGGAGAACTCAGTGTCCAAAGTTGCTACAATTTTTCATCTAAAATGTCTAGTTTTTCACAAACCATTATTAGACATGCAAAGAAACAGGTTATACAGAGATTTTTTTTAAAAAGCAGACAACAGAAACTCTTTGAGAGGACCCAGATATTAGACTTAACAAAGACTTCAAAACAGCTAATATAACTATGTTCAAAGAACTAAAGGAAGCCATACTTAAGAAGAAAACAAAGGTAGGCTTGCAATGTCTCATCAAATGGAGAATATCAATAAACATAGATATTATGCAAGAGAACCAAGTGGAAATTCTGGGGTTAAAAAGTGCAATAAATGAAATGAAAAATTCACCAGCTGGGCACAACAGTTAATCTGAGCTGTTAGAGGAAAGAATCAACAAACTTGAGGACAGAGCAATAGAAGGGATTATGCAATCTGAAGAGCAAAGAGAGAAAAGAATGAAGAAAAATGAACAGAATCTCTGAGAAATGTGGGACACCAGTAAGCAGAAAAAGCATGTGACAAAGTCCAGCACCCATTCATGATAAAACACTGAACAAACTAGGAATAGAAGGGAACTACCTTAACCTATTAAACGACATTTATGAAAATCCACAGCTAACATCGTACTTAATAGTGAAAGACTAAATGCCTTCTCCTGGGATCGGGAACAAGACAAGTATGTCTGTTCTCACCACTTCTATTCAACATTGTACTGGAGGTTCTAGCCAGCTGAGTCAGGCCAAAAAATTAAATAAATGTATCCAGATCAGAAAGGAAGAAACAAAAGTATCTCCATTTTCAGTTGACATGACCTTCTACATAGAAACTTATAGAGAATCCAATAAAAAACTATTAGGACAAATGTACAAGTTTGGCCAGGTTGCAGGGTACAAAATCAATATTCAAAAATCAAATGCATTTCTATAGTTACAAAGAATAATCTGAAATGAAATTAAGAAAAATTTCATTTATGATAGCAACTCAAAGAATAAATACTTAGAATAAATTTAACAAAAGAAGTATAAAACTTACACTCTGAAAACCACCAACCATTGAAAGAAATTTAAAAAGACCCAAATAAATCGTAAGATAACCATGTTCATGGATTGGAAGACGATGTTATTAAGATGGAGAAACTCCCCAACTTGATCTACAGATTCCATGTACTCTCTATCAAAATCCAATCTGCTGGTGTTTTTGCAGAAACAGAAAAAGCTGATCCTAAATTCAAATTGAAATTCAAGGGACCCAGAACACCCAAAATGATTTTGAAAAAGAAGAGCAAATTTGTATGATTCGTATTTTCTGATTTCAAAACTTGAAAGCTACAGTAATCAAGATGGTCTGACACTGGCATAAGGGTAGACATATAGATCAATGGAATAGAATTGAGAGTCTAGAAATAAACTTTTACATTTACAGTTAACTGATTTCAAGAGAATTCAAAGGGAAAAGGATAATGTTTTCAACAAATGGTTCTGGGATAACCATAGGCAAAAGAATAAAAGTGGACCCCTTTCTCACACATTACACAGAAATTGACTCAAAATGCATCACAGTCCTAAATGCAAGAGCTGAAACTATAAAATGCTTAGAAGGAAATACAGAGGTAAATCTTTGTAACCTTGGGATGTATAAGAAACCCAATAGAAATGACACCAAAAGTATAAATAAAACAACAAAAAAAATAGGTAAATTGGACTTCATCAAAATAGAAAAACTTCACTACCAAGAAAGTGAAAAGACAACCCATGGAATGGGAGAAAATGTTTGCAAATAATGTATCAGATACAGGTCTAGTAATTAGAATATATTAAGAAACTCTTACAACTTAGCAATAAAAAACAAATAGCCTAATTAAAAAATGGGCCAAGGTTCTGCATAGACATTTCTCCAAGGAAGAGCTACAAATGGCCAATAGGCCTATGAAAAGATATTCATCATTAGACATCATGGAAATGTAAATCAAAACCACAGCGAGATACTCATTCACATCCCCTAGTGCGGGATACTGATTACATGCTTCGACTTGGCGGGTCTGGGCCGGGGGACCTGATCAGCCCCTGGGGAGGGTGGTGGGCACGGGCGACAGCGCCCTCCACAGCCCCCCAGGCCTGGGAAAGTGAGGCCGGAGGCAGGCCCCATTTCCTCACCCAAAATACAACCGTTAGGGGAGGCTTGCCGGAGGGAACCGCCTTTTCCCCACCCCCTTATCTTGCCCGCACACCCCCCGTTGCCAGAGCAACTCCCGCCACCACCAGTGCGCATACACTGTTGCCAGACACCGTTGCCAGAGCAACTCCCGCCCCTTTTCAAACAACCTCCGCGCCCTCTTAGAACCAATCCTAACCTCCGCGCCCTCTTAGAACCAATCCTAACCTCCGCACCCTCTCAGAACCAATCCTAGCCTTTATCCCCTCAGCATTGGCTTGTAACAACCCCCGCCCTCTATGCCAGCCTATATAACCTGTGCTCACCCCTAATAAACGCTCTTGGCTTTACCCTCCTGAAAAAAGCGTCCCGCCTGTTCCTTTCTCGCCGCCCTCCACACCTTGCACGCCACCGCCGGGGACCTGGCCAAGTCCCCCGCCTCGCCCTCGCCTCCGGGAAAGAGCCCCCGCCGCCGGTACCCTCAGAGCAGTGCCGAGAGCCGAGGGTTCAGCAACCGGCCGCCATCCCCCCAGACGATTTAACTGCGACCGCACCCTAGGATGGCTATGATCAAAGGGACAGATAATAACAGCTGTCAGTGAGGATGCAGAGAAACGAGAACCCTCATACATTGCTGGTGGGAATATGCAATGGTGCAGCTGCTTTGGAAAACAGCCTTGCAATTCATCAAAATGGTAAATATAGAGTTACCAAATACCCAGAAATTCCACTCTAGGTGTATACTCAAGAGCATCAAAAACGTACGTTCACACCAAGACTTGTATACAAACGTTCACTGCAACATTATTCATAATAGCCAAAAAGTGGAAGTAGCTCAACTCTCCCATCAACTGTTGAGTGGATAAATAAAATGTGGTTCATCCACACAGTGGAATATTACTAGGAAATCAAAAGGAGTCAAGTACTGATACCTACTACAACATGGATGAACCTCGAAACCCTTAGGCAAAGTGAAAGAAGCCAGACACAGAAGATCATATACTGTATGATTCTATTCATACAAAACATCCTGAATAGGTAAACCTGTCTATATATGGTGAAAGTAGGTTAGTGGTTGCCAGAGGGTGGGGGTGGGGGAGTGGGAGAAGATGGGATAGGGAGTGACTGCTATGGGTAGGGGGTTTCTTTTTGGAGTGATGAAAATGTTGTAAAATTAGATTGTGGTGACGGTTGCACAACTACATGACTATTCTAAAGAGCATTGCATTGTACACTGTAAATGAGTCAATTGTATTACATGTGAATTGTATCTCAATAAAACCATTAGAAAGAATGCAGGAGAGAGATGATGGTGGTTCAGACCACAGTAATGGGGTGGGAGGAGGTGGTGGGAAACAGAGATTTTGGGGAGAGGTTTCCAAGGTTTTGTTGATGGGTTGGACAAGGGTGGTGAGGGAAAGGAAGAGGGAGAATCAAGAGGAACTCCTAGGTTGGGGGCTGAAAAATCAAAGTCTTGGACTGAAATGGGAGAAGATTGGGTAGCACCAATTTTTTAAAATTCAGTTTTATTGAGATATATTCACATACCATACAATCATGCATGGTGTTCACAGCGTCATCACATAGTTGTGCATTCATCACCCCAATCTATTTTTGAACATTTTCCTTATACCAGAAAGAATTAGAATAAGAATAAAAAATAAAAATAAAAAAGAACACCCAAATCATCCCCCCCCATCCCACCCTATTTTTCATTTAGTTTTTGTCCCCATTTATCTACTCATCCATCCATACACTGGATAAAGGGCGTGCAATCCACAAGGTTTTCATAATCACACTGTCACCCCTTGTAATCTACATTGTTATACAATCGTTTTCAAGAGTCAAGGCTACTGGGTTGGAGTTTGGTAGTTTCAGATATTCACTTCTAGCTATTCCAATACATTAAAACCTAAAAAGTGTTATCTGTATAGTGTGTAAGAATGTCCACCAGAGTGACCTCTCGACTCCATTTGAAATCTCTCAGCCACTGAAGCTTTATTTCGTTTCATTTCACATCCCCCTTTTGGTCAAGGAGATGTTCTCAACCCCACGATGCTGGGTCCAGATTCATCCCCGGGAGTCATATCCTGTGTTGCCAGGGAGATTCACACCCCTGGGAGTCAGGTCCCATGTAGGGGGGAGGGCGGTGGGTTCACCTGCTGAGGTGGCTCAGTTAGAGAGAGAGAGAGAGAGAGAGGGTCACATCTGAGCAATAAAGAGGCACTCAGGGGGAGACTCTAAGGCACAATTATAAGCAGGTTTAGCCTCTCCTTTGTAGTAACAAGCTTCATAGGGGCAAGTCCCAAGACAGAGGGCTCAGCATGTGAAGCTGTCAGTCACCAGCGTTTGTGAGAACATCAGCAGCAATCCAGGTGAGGAAGTCCAACACCTGCACATCCTCCTCAAGCTCCTCAGGGGCCCCCGAATATATATTTTTATCCTCTGCCCAAATTACTTTGGGATGTGTTGGGTAGCACCAATTTTGAGAAGAAACCCAGTAATTCAGTTCTGGACATGTTTGAGCAGTGTGGGAGGCATCCTAGTGGAGACCCTGGTAACACCGTGCAGGCTTGTTCATCCATTTACAGTTCACCAAATGCTCTTCCCCTCACAATGTTATCACATCTTCACCCGGAAGAAGCATATATTGTTGCTCCTCATTTCATTTCATAAATGAGAGAAGTAGAAGTTTAAGAGTAATCTGTGGAACGGAGCTTCTTAAAGGAATCCCTAGTTGCTATGAGATGGAGCCAGGAGTCCTCCCCTGTCCCTCCTGGTTGGGGAAAGATCTGGGTGGTATTTATCAAGCACCTGTTAGGTGCTGGGCCATCATCCTGGGAGGTAGGTACATGGGTCAGGCTTCATTATGCCCATTTCACAGATCAGTGAAACAGGTGACCTCCCTATGTTTCCTGTGAGTCCAGACTGTGAGCTCCTGGTGTGCAGGGACAAAGCTTGCAACCTCTGGAGCTCCAGAAATGGCACATCATAGATGCTCAGGAAGGGGTGAGTGGGGCCTTGAGGCCCAAGGCTCAGGCCCTCCCCACACACCATCCTGCCTGGAGCCATTCTGAGAAAGCCCTGGGGCTGCAGAGGTGGGGAGGCCTGTTTTATTCACATTTCTCGTCTGAATCAAAGAGCCCCAGCACCGACAGTAGTTGAGGGCTATTGGTGGCAGACACGTCAGCAGGACAGAAGCCACCTCGTGTCTTCTGGTGGGCACTTAAATTCTTTTCTTGGAGACACTTAGAAGCTGAGAGAGAGAGAGAGAGAGAGAGGGAGGGAGAGAAGGGAAGAGAGGTTTAAATATTAGTTCTGCTACTTACTAGCTGTATGAGCTTGGGTAAAATAGTTAAATTACTTGATGTCAATGCCTTTACCAGGTGGTAGAGACCCAGGTTTTGGCACAGCCCCTGCCCCTGGATCTCATGGTCTTGTGTCTGGTGGGAGAATGAGGCATATGAATGGATCATTTCTATGCAGTGTTGTGTGTCCTTCTCAGTCCCCCCTCTAAGCTTCTGGGGGGCATTGCCCAAAGAGCTTGGCATCGGCCTGGCACCTTTCTGGTTGGTGCCCAGAAATGTTTGCCGAATGCAACTGAATTGAATTGGTCTCGTGACTGGGATGCACAGACAGTTTCAGCTGCACACATGCAGATGGGGCCCTCATCCTCCTTCCCCTGCTCCCCAGGTGGTGGTGGCAGCCAGGGTAGCCGGCTGGTCCTTGTCAACACCTTCCAACGGCTGAGGCCTCAGTGACATGTAGAGCCCACCGGCCTAGCTCAGTTTCCCCAGAGAGGTCTTTTTCCTGGCTGAGACTTCTGGAGGCCATGGGAAAGGAGAAGACCTGGGCATGACCTTCCCACTGACCTTGACACTTTGCATTGGCCTGAGCTGGACAAATGGCAATGTGTTCACTGTTCCACCCTGACGGCTCTGGGGTGTGAGCTGGGTCCTGACCAGGGAACTGCTCTGGGATTCTGGCTGTGTTTTAGGGATGGTATCTCAGGATCCCACCTGGTCACTTTGAGCCCCTTCCCTCGGGCCCTCTCTCTGGACATGGTACCCTGGAAGACCCTGTAGCTTCTGGCCTGTCCCCTTTCTTGGAAGACCCTGGCTGTTGGACACAGGGAGGTCAGGTGTACCGTGGCAGGCCTGGAACCTCCGTATAGGGGGAGCCAGGTCAGAATCCTGACTCCAGGACTTACCTGCTGTGTGACTGTCACCTCGGAACCACTCGGAATCTCTGTCTCCTCATCAGCCAGCTGAGAATAATGATCCCTGCCCTGGCCCTTTGAAAGATTATCGAGGGGATCTGATGGAATGAACAACGTTAAATTGCTTTGCAAGCTCTCATGTGCTATGCAAACACCAGCAGTTGATTACTTAGGCGCACTTTGTTTTCTTTATGCTCAGCCAGACTGAAGAAAGAGTGACAGGAAATGTTTGGATCCAATTAAGCGTAAGTTATCTTGAAATAACCATAACTCTCATTCAAGTGGCTCAGCTGCAACCCACTTTCCCTTCCTCATCTGGAAGCCTCCGCACCAGGATCCCCCTGTACCAATCAGCCACGGCTTGGGGGCAAGGCTCACATCTGTCCTCCTTGCCTTGGCTTGTCCTCTCACGCTGGGATGCCTTCCGGTCCTTCGCTGTGCCTTCTGAATTCCTGCTCATCCTTCAGGGACCGTTTCTAACAATGTCACTAACCCCTCCTCCTTCCTGGAGAAATTATTCTTTTCTCTGACACAGCATTCCTTGACTTTAAAACCACTCTGAATCCCTGGTCCTTGGGATACAGCACTTTCCCTTGGATCTTGCTTCAACCCCTCTGTGACGTGCCCCCTGCTGGCCTCGCCTGCCCACCCCCTGCAACCACCCACTCACACTTTCTTTTCTTCTTTCTACTTCTGTGCATTTGCATGTGCTGCTCCCTCCTTCTTCCCAGCTAGTCCCTTCCATTTTCCTTCATCCTCTTTCTTCTTGGGTCTCCACTTAGCTGCAGCCTTCTCCACTGTGCTCCCCGCCTAACAGAGCTTATCTTGGTTATAGCCCCTCCATCCTCTTGAAATGGAAAGTTCACAGTCTCTCCCACTCCTAGAAGAGAAGAGCCATGTCTCGTTCACTGTGGTAATGTCTAGTCTAGTACAGAGCTTGGCCCTAGAAAATGTCTGATGAATGACCCTGGTTAGCACTGTAGCAGACTCTGCTGGTTGTGAATGAATGAATGAATGAATGAATGCAAGTACCTTCCTCAGATGGGGCTCACCCTGGTTAGTACCATAGCAGACTCTGAGCTAACAGCAAATCCATTCTCTCCCTCTAGCCTACAGAATCTAATCGTGTTGTATGATCTGATCTTTAGGAGGATGATCCAGGAGTAAATCCTGATTTGTTGAAGTCAGTTACGCTGGTCCAATCTCCCTTGCCAATGATTGGCTTAGGAGTGGGCGTGGGACCCAATTCTCCCAATGAGGAGAGAGGGGAGGTCTTGGGGAGGGGGCAGGTGGGAAAGGGTCCTTGCTCTTAATAACTGAGACCAGGGAAGAGACAGGCTTTCTTCTTCTGTAGCTGTTACATCTTGATGTGGTGCCTGGACCACGGCAGCCAAGGACGACTGGCAAGCTTGGTGGGAAATGGGAAGAAACCAGGTATTGGATACGTCATTTGAACAGCTGAATTAACCAACTGGGGACCATCTTAGAGGGTTGTTGGGGATTGGATCATGTCCCCGTAAAGACATGTTCAAGTCCTAACCCTGAGTCCTGTGGGTGTGCATCCATTTGTAAATACGAACTTTGAAGATGTTGTTAGTGAAGATGTGGCCAAACTGAATGAGGGTGGGCCTTAACCAATATGGCCAAAGTCCATACAAGCAAAGGAAAGTAGACTTGGAAGAGGAAGTCAGAAGTGGAAGCCAGAGGAAGAGACAGATATCAGCCTGTGACAGAGGCAGATCTGCATTTACAAGCCAAGGAATGCCACGGACAGCGGACAAGCCACTGTTAGAACACTACCAACCCTGGGAGAAAGCGTGGCCTGGTGACACCTGGATTTTGAACTTCTAGCCTCAAAAACATTGAAACAAATTCCTGTTGTTTAAGCCACCCCCTTGTGTGGTATTTGTCACAGCAGCCCTGGCAAACTAAGACAAAGGATTTATGTTTGGATTTGAAAATACACACAGGTGAGCCATGTTGAGTGGGGGTCTCCTTTCCTTGCATCTGAAAGCATCCTGACAACCACAAGCATTTCCTGAAGGATGTTCCAAGGCCTTTTCTGCTCCTAGGGGCAAAAGTCAATGCCTGGCCAGGCAGACGGCTTCGGGCATGGCTGTTGCCAGGATTTGCTCCCCAGCTTCAAGGCCATGTTTCGTTAGCTCAGTAACCCCGGCAGAAGAGGAAGGCTTTGCAAATGGAGCTCACAGAGGGTTTCTGAGGAGGACCCTTTTGGGCCCGGCTTGAATCACCTGTTCACTTTTGGGGTGAGGGTTATGGAAGAGGGACAGAGTCAACCACTTCAAAACACAGTGGAAAGAAAAGTCTGTTACTGGGAGAAGAGGGAAGAGCTGCTGGGCTAGCAAAAAAAAAAAAAAAAAAAAGAGTGAGTGAGTGAGGATTTGTGGTCCACTTAATTTGGAAAAGCTGCATACTAGATCTCCCACTTAGAAATTCACAAAGCACCCTGGCACATTAAAGGCTCTGAGAAATCCTGCAGATAAAGGAAAAGAAAACTTGAAAAAATTTTATTTAACCGAGCATTTAAAAAACCCTTTCTGTTTGCTTCATTTTGAAGCCACTAATTAATATCCCAGGAATCCCTGGTCTCTGGAACACTGCTGGGCAGCACGGAGCCCCTGCCAGGGCTCAGGCTTTCACATTTGTGGATCCTCCAAAGTCATGGAGCAGGAAGAAAAAATAAAAAAGTCCTGAGCTGCAGGGGGACACTCTGGGACACAAGTCAGCTCACAGGCTCCGTGTGGAAGTGGTCATGGCCGGGTTGGGGAGGGGGCTGCCCCTCAGTGATGCCTCTATCCACAGAGACATGTGGCTGAAAGAGGGGGCACCCCTGTGACACCTCAAAGACCCTCCATGAAATAGCTGCTCCTCAGCCCCAGATTTATTAACCTTGAATTAGTAAAATGGTTAGAAGATTAGACTAGTTCTCCCTGTAGTTGCTGGGTTTTATATGTGTCCACAAGTTTAAGACAAAATGCATGCCTGTATATGTTCCAGATTTGTTTGATGCAAATGGAAAAAGTGTCGGGTGGGTTGTAATTTCATAAAGCTCCCAGTTGGCATCTTGAGATGAAACGGGGCACTTAGAGAAGCAGGCCGTCTCCTGGAACAGCTTCCGATGGAGCCCAGCAGCCAGCACTGTGGATTCTGATGGGACAGCGATGTTCCAGGAATGTTCCCGACCACAGGGTTGCATCAGCCCTCTCCAGGCAGCCTGGGCGGAGGCCCCCGCTGGGAGCAGAAGGCCTGGAGGCAGCAGGCTGGCATTTCAGAGCTTCGCCTGTGGGTCCCAACTTGGGGCGTCTCTGCCATGCCTGCTGGCTAGCGACTCAGCCCCCCATGGCCTCAAAGGCAGGTTCCCAGGACTCCTCACACCCCCCAGGCCCGGGGGAGAGGATGAAGGTGCCAGGAGTGGGCACTCAGCTTCCCTGATGGCCCCTCTGTACCCTTGGCTTTCCTCTAGGCGCTCCTCGGCAGCCTGTGGGGGCCTTGGTCCTCCTTCTCGGGGAGAAGAGGACTTTTTAAGGCGCCTGTGGAGAGCACGTGCTTTTCCTTTCTCAATGATGCTCCTATGGAACTCCCAGAGATTTTATTTCCTATCCTGTTTTTTTTTTTTTGAGGACATTTGACAGCTGAGTTTAAAATTTATATGAGAGAACAAGAATAGAAAAGATTCCCCTGAAGAAGAACTAGCAGGCAAAGGAATTTGCCCTGTCAGGTATTAAATGATATGAAATGATGGTAATTAAGACACTGTGGAGTGTGTACAAGGCTAGATGGTGCCCTGGAGCAGAAGAGGTATCCAGAAACAGACTCACGCACTGTGCAGGTCAGCAGGCAGATGGGGGGGGGGGGGGCAAGGTTGGACTGGTCGAGCAAATGCAGGGAGTCGGAAACTAGAAGACAGGTTACCAGGAGTGGGGCAGGGGTAGGGAATGGAAGTTAATGCTTAAATTGTACAGAGCTTCTATTTGGGTGGATCATAAGGGTTTTGGTAATGGAAGGTGGGGATGGTAGCACAATATTATGAACTAATCAACAGCACTGAATTATATATTTGGATGTGGTTTAAAAGGTGAAATTTTAGATTATGTATGTTACTAGAATAAAAATTTAAACACACAAACTGTGCTAGTTTGAATGTATTGTGTCCCCCAAAATGCCATTATCTTTGACGCAATCTTGTGTGGGCAGACGCATTAGTGTTGAATAGATTGTAACTCTTTGAGTGCTTCCATGGAGATGTGACCCACCCAACTGTAGGTGCTAACTCTGATTGGATAGTTTCCATGGAGCTGTGGCCCCACGCATTCAGCATGGGCCTTGACTGGTTTACTGGAGCACTACATAAAATCAGATAGAAGGAGCGAACTTGCTACATCCAAGAGGAACACTTTGAAGAACACACAGGAGCTGAGAGAGGAGCTTCAGATGAGAGACATTTTGAAGACGGCCGTTGGAAGTTGATGCTGACATTTTGGAGAATGCCATTTTGAAACACAACCTGGGAGCAAGCAGACGCCAGCCATGTGCCCTCCCAGCTGACAGGCTTTCTGGATGCCAATGGCCTTTCTCCAGTGAAGGTACCCTTTGTTGATGGACACTTTATGGCCTTAAGACTGTAACTGTGTAACCAAATAAACCCCCTTTATAAAAGTCAGTCCGTTTCTGGTGTTTTGCATTCTGGCAGCATTAGCAAACCGGAACACAAACATAAGACAGTACAATACAAGGAACCTTTTTATAAACAATGGACTATAGTTAATAGTATAGTCATAAAAATGTTCTTTCATGAATTGTAGCAAATTGTACCACACTAACACAAGGTGTTAATTATAGGGTGGTATATAAGAACTCTACATTTTTTGCATGATTTTTCTGTAAATCTACAAATCTCTAATAAAAAAAAGAAAAAGTAATAATGCATTAAAAAAAAGAAGTGGGACTGGGACAATTGGTAATTTATATGGGAAAAACAAAATAGTCCCTATCTCACACCATCGAAAAGTAAGTCCAGATGGATCAAGCACTTCAATGTGAAAGACAAAAATTTTACAGTTTTTCAATAAAATTGAAAATACAATTTTGATGAAGTCACGCAGTTATCACTCTTTTCTTTTAAGGCTTATGATTTTGAGGGTCATCTTTAAGAAATCGATCCTTACCCAAAGGTTGTGAAGATATAGAAGTTCTGATTATCAAAAGAAACCTACATTTTATGCATGGTTGTTCTGTAAACCCACAATATCTCTAATAAAAATAAAAATGAGTAAATAAATAAATAACCACCCACAAAAGTGAAAAGTCAAGCCAATTACCTAGAAAAGATTTTTGCAAAACATAATTGACAAAAGATTAACATCTAGAACGGCACTGTCTGACAGAAATATAATGAAAAATATATATATAGTTTTAGATATTCTAATAGCTACACTATAGAAGGAAAAAGAAACAGGTAAATTAATTTTAATATTAATTAATTTAAGTAATATATAATATTGTAATAAAGTATAATAAAGAAAATATTTTACACTGCTTAGGTTTTTAAATTTAAGTAAAATTTAATAAAATAACAAATTCAGTTCCTTATTCGTACTTGTCACATTTTCCATATGGTGGTGGCTTAGTCTTTTCTGTGAATTATTTAAATGTCCAACTTTTGGTACAAAGATCACAGTTTTTAATGATTTAGACACATAATGTCTTTTCAGTTTCCTGTGGTGATAGGACAAGAACAGAATTATTTTATTCTGGAAGTTTAAAATTTTATTTTTAAAGCAATATAACAGCTTAAAGAAGCTTTGAGTATAGAAAAAAATCACCCCTTATCCCATCTTGTACACTTCCACATGCCCTCCTTGTATATACCCTCCACACAGACACCCACATACCACACAAACACACACAACCATATCTCTCCCACACCATACTCACACACACACACACACACCATGCCCTCCACCACACTCACACATCCACAGCCACCCTAACCCAACCACCCACCTCACACACACACACACACACACACACACACACACACACACAATTACACTGTTGCGAATCAGACTAAGCTAGGTTTAGCTCCCTTTCCCCTACCTACCCTCCAAGTGCCCTGAAAATTTTCTTTGGTGTGACTATATCTCCAGCACCTAGCACACAATAGGTGCTTAATAAATAGTTGTTGCCTGAATAAGTGGGCTATGCCCCTCGCCCCCTTGATCCTACTATTTAATGATTGATTATTCCATCAAAGCACATTTCCAGTTTGTGGCATTGTCTGCCTGATGACCCTACAGAAAGGCCGATCAGCATCCTGGGGAGTTGTGTGCGTGCCCTCCTGAGCTGCTGGCAGGCAGTGAGGAGCTCTGCGGGTGTTGCTTTATAGATAGCACTGCCAGGGACATCTAGATGCACATAGCTTCATCATCGATTGTATTATGTCTTCAGGATACTGTCCCAAGGGTAGGAATACCAAGCAGAAGCTTGTGATTATATTTACAGCTCTTGAGATATGTTTTCAAATTCCCTTCCAGTAAAGGTGCTGCCAAATTCCCACGGCCAACAAGTCCTGGGTTACAACATATACACGGAAATGTGCCAGCAGTTTGTCTACCATTGAAACAGTTTCTTCTGCTAAAGTGTATTGGTTAAGGATTACAATTGGCTGCATGCTTATATTTTGTTTCAGTCGATGTACATGTCTTTTCCTTGGTAGTATTGTCTTTTGGCTTCAAAGTTTCCTTGGCTTCAAAGTTTCCTTTAGGAGCCTGACAAATATTTCATTCTATTTTCGGCTAGCCTTTTTTTTTTTTTTTTATCATTTAACTTATTATGTATCTCTTTTTTATTGAAAAAATATTAACAGAATTATAGAAAAAATGAAAATAAAGAAAAACAATTGTTCGTAAATAATGCCACCACTCCATCAGAGTGGCAGCCCTTTTTGGTATTTTTCCATATGCATACATATTTTATGTAGTTTTAGTTATGAGCAGAGGTGGTTTTCACTTAGTATAACAACACACATGTTTTTCTATGTTGCTCCAAGTCTTATTAAGAATAATTTTAATGGCTGCAGAATATTTCATTAATTGAATGCACCCTGTAACTTGACTAACCAGTCTCTTCTTTTCAGATATTTAAGTTGCTTTCAAATTTTTGCTATTATAAATGATTCATCAATAAGCATTTGTATACATAAAGCCTTTTTGGATGCTTCCTTTAGACCAGAGTCCCAGAAAGCTGGATTCTTGGTAAAAGGCACCAAACCACAGCAGACAGGTACAGTTGCTTATTCAATGCCATTCTCCACCCTCTCCTTACAAGTAGAACCTTGGATTTTGTTCAGAGCATCAAAGTTCCCGGGTTAAAATTACTTTCCCAGAATCCCTTGTAGTTGGCGTTGCCATTTGACTCTGTGAGAAGCAAATGGCAGCCTATAACTTCAGGCTGCTGGGAAGGCTGCTGGTTTCTGGCGTTAAAAGGAGCCAGTTTGAAGCAAACTACTAGGTTGGCAGAGCAGCAGGAGAAGCAGCCTGGCCATTGGCAACATCACGGAGGCTGCAAAGCAGTCCTGGACCCCACCCTGGGACTCCTTGGATATTTCTAAATAGTTACTCATTTTAAAAGATATTTTATAAAACCATATCAGAATTCCTCGTATTTTCCAGAGTGGGTAGAGGATGAGGGAGGTTTAGAGGAGGGAAATACCGTTTGCTAAACACCTCTTAGATCTGGACCAGGTGTTTTACATGCAGTGCTATCCCTCATCCAGCATGGATGTCTAATGAATAGGTGTGTATCCCCATTTTACAGGTTGATAACTAGGGGCCCTGAGCAGGGTCTCCCATCTAGACATGCTTCGCTAGAGGTTCCACGATCTTCCTGTTTCCAAGAGAAGCCTGGCTGCAGCTTGAGGGGTGGGGATTGGGGCAGGTGAGCCCCATTCATTCAGAAAACAAAGGTCACTGGGCCAGAAGGCGAAAGCAGGGATGAGCAGGGGCTTGTTTTAGAGATATAGGGCAAGGTTGGCAGCTGAGTTCGCTTCCCTGACAATGAATTCTCTTCAAACTCATGTTCCTATCTAAGCCCCACTTCTAGATTCAACATTTTCCTCTTATTCGAACTTTTTGTTTTCTAATTTCAAGAGCAATAAATGTCCATGGCGGAAAATTTGGACAATATAGAGGTAAAAATACAAAATCATCCAGAACCCCAGGCGCAGAGATAATCACTGAGCATTTTAGTATATTTCCTTCCAGTCTGTTTTCCCATCTTGCTCTTATTTACATATGTACATACAACTTGATTTCCAGGTGCCTAACACAGTGCCTGGCTGGGAAGCATTCAATAAAAACAATTTCAGTGAATAGATGAGTATATGGATGGTTTTTATCCCAGAGCTTAGCAGAGTGCCTGGCATATATGGGTCCTCAATAAATCTTTGTTGAATGAATGCATACAGAAACAAATGAACAGCTTTGAAGAAAAAATTGAATGTTTTTTTCTATAGCATTTCATCAGAAATGTGTTTTCATGTCATTAAAAACTCTTTATTGCTATTTTAAATGATTATATAATATTCTATCACTTCCTCTTTACAATCCCCTATTGTATGTTAAAGAGTTTCCAGTTTTCACTATTACATAACATGCTACTGTATAACATGCTGTATATATTTAAAACAGATCCCGCAATATGGAAGTACTGAGTCAAGGTTTTTGATCTATTGATATTGATCATTGGTATTGATCTATGGATGTCGATATGACTATGTGGAACTCTGCTCTGCTTCGTCTGTCTTGTTTGAGGCTTTGTGGCTCTGATGATAATAATGGGGTTTTTATTGCAATTGCATTTTGCTGACAGCTCAGCATTATGAAGAGTCCAGGATGAACATGATGGGAAAAGCCCAAAATGACTGTTTAAAAACTAGGGTTAATTCAACCCTCCTAAGTGCATGATGATACTTATATCTAGTGTTGTGATTTTAATAATGGCCTCAGGCTCCTCCTCTGTGCAATGAGAAGCAGGAAGGGGAGAGTCTTTGCAGTTCTATGTGTTTCTGGTGGGCTACAGTTCTGGATCTTTCTCAGGCATTGATAGGAATGTAGGTGTCTTTCCTACTCCGCCCTGATACTTTTCATCAAGGGAGATCTTATTTGAGAGTTAATTATGTGGCTTAACTGGGCGCAACAATCCTCTGGCTTAACTCGGAAGGGCCCACTCTTTGGGCAGTGTTTTTGTCTGCGAGGCTAAATGCAATATTCTAGAAATGGGTAGGTGTTTAACAATGGGAGTTTATTAGTTTTCAAGCTTACGGTTCTGAGGTCATGAAAATGTCCAAATCAAAGTATCATCAGGCAATACTTTCTTCCCGAGGACTGGCTGCCGGTGATCCTGGACTCCTCTGTCACATGGCAAGGCCCATGGTGGCGTCTGCTGGTCTTTCCCCTCTCTTCTGGGTTTTGTTGCTTTCAGCTTCTTGCTTCTGTGGCTTTCTCTTTCATTGAGTTTCATTCTCTTATAAAGGGCTTCAGTAAGAGGATTATGGCCCACACTGAATGAGGTGGGTCACATTATTGAGGTGGAATATCTTAAGTTAATATTCTACTCCCCAAAAGATCCTACTTACAATGTGTCCATGCCACATGGCTGGATTAACTTTAAGAACATGCTTTCTGGGGTCCTTAAAGCTTCACACCATCATAGGTAGTGTGCTGGTTTGGATGTATTAGGTCCCCCAAAACACCATGTTTTTTGATGCAATCTTGTGGGGCAGACATATTAGTGTTGATTGGGTTGGAATCCTTTGAGTGTTTCCATGGAGATGTGACTCAATCATCTGTGAGTAAAAAGTTCGATTGGATTATTTCCATTCAGGGTTGGTCTTGATTTAATCACTGGAGTCCTATAAAAGAGCTCACAATCAGAAGGACCTCAGAGCAGGTAAGAGTGACATTTTGGAGATCAGCTAAGAGTGACATTTTAGAGCTGCAGCTGAGAGACACATTCTGAAGACAGCCGTAGAAAGCTGATGCTGACATTTTGGAGAAAGCCATTTTGAAACACAACCTGGGAGCAAGGGAAGAAGATGCCAGCCACATGCCTTCCCAGACAGCAGCGGTGTTCCAGACACCATTGGCCTTTCTTCAGTGAAGGTACCCTATTGTTGACGCCTTAGCTTGGAAACTTTTTTGGCCTTAAGACTGTGACTTTGTAACCAACTAACCCCCCTTTAAAAAGCCAATCCATTTCTGGTATTTTGCATAATGGCAGCATTAGCAAACCGGAACAGGTAGCAACTGAAATAAAGAATAATTGTGGATTCCATTATACTTTACAAATCAACTTCATATCCCTCAACTCCTTTGGACCTCAAAATACTTCTGAGAGAAGGTAGAAATTACTATTACACTCATTTAAGAGAGAAAAGTGAGGCTCAGGGGGCTCTACTGACTTCCTTGAGATCACATAGCCACAAGGTGGTGGAATGAGGACTTGAACTCATGTCTTCTGACCCCAAATCCCAAGATTTTCCTCCTTTCCTAGTGATTGAATGAAAACCCACAACTGGCCAGGATGAGCTGTGATCTGGTACCAATACATGGTTCTTTCCCCTTCACAGACACATGGAAACCATACTTCCCAGGCCCCATGGGGTTGGGCAGGGCCACATGACCAGTTCTGGCCAGTGAAATAGGCTCTTGTGTGATTGAGTCTGTCTCTTCCTTCCCGGGGTGAGGTGACTTCGGAGGAGGCGTGATGTCAAGATGGCTGAGCCCCACGAAGGAAGCCTTCTGGGTCCTGAGTCACCGCATGGAGGGTGGCTGCTCCAGAGAGTCACCCAGACCTGCACTGGAGTATGTGTGTATGAGAAATGAAGTTTTATGCTAAGCCACTGAGATTTGGGGGGTTGTTTTGTTATGCAGCCTACCCTAGCCTTTCCTGACTTCTGGTTTGCTAATGCTGCCATTACGCAAAATACCAGAAATGGATTGGCTTTTATAAAGGGGGGCTTATTAAGTTACAAATTTGCAGTTTTAAGGCCATAAAAGTGTCCAAACAGAGGATACCTTTACTGAAGAAAGGCCAACGGAGAATGGAACACCTCTGTCAGCTGGGAAGGCACGTGGCTGGTGTCTGCTGGTCCTTTGCTCCTGGGTTGTGTTTCAAAATGGCTTTCTCCAAAAGATCTCTCTCAGCTGCTCTGTCCACAACTCCAAGCATCTCTAAACGTCAGCAAGCGTCTGGGCCTGGAGCTCTTTTAAGTAGTCCAGTGAATGAATCAAGACCTACCCTAAGTGGATGGGGCCAAATCTCCATGGAAACATTCAATCAAGAGATCACAACCTAACCAACAGACTAAGAAAATCTGCCCCTACATGATTGCTTTAAAGAATATGGCTCTCTGGGGGACATAACATATCCAACTCGGCACACTGACTAATGCCAGGAATCAATATTAACTGAACGTTTTCCACGGGGACTACCTCTGGAGTGTGGTGAAACCTGGCTTCTAGGACAAGTCTGTCCCTTTCTTGCTTTGTGACCTTGGCCAAGTCATGTTCACTTTCCAAAATATGCCAGTTTTCTTCTCTATAATATTAAGTGGTTAGATATTCAAGTGTGTTTTTTATTCTTCTCTTTTAAACAAGGAGCTCCTTTTTGTTGAATAATATCTTGGTTGTCACCCCAGTGAATGATCGAATGAACTTAAGGCTCACCTGGCGGAGGAGGGGGAAAGGGGCTGCCTGAAGCATGCCTGAGTGACCTTGTCCCCGCTTGGCTCTTCCCTGGTTCCCAGAGTCCCGATGGAAAGTCCAGGGCCGGGGGGAGGCTTGGTACTTCCTGGCACTGTTTGGAGCATCTATTCCAGGCCATGTGCACATTTCTTGCTGTCAAAGCCATGCTTCCCTGAAGAAGGCAGGTGATGGCTTTCATGAAATCCATGCTCATTTCCTTCTTTTATCCTTTTGGCACATGTTTACTGAGCACCTACTATGTGCTAGACCTTGTGATAAGCATTGGAGATGTGGAGATGACTAAGACAGAATTTCTGTTCTGAGGTGCACCCATGCAGTGAGGAAGCAGGGAGAAGCATTGGCGATAAAATGGTAACACGTTTTAATTGTAACCATAGTGCCCACCTTGCACCTTCCTATTGAGTACCCATCATATCTGGGCACTTTGTATAAATTATCTTGAATCTCTGTAGCAACCCAAGGTGTCTGAAGTCTTGGTCTCCTGGGCATTCCTGATCTGCCTCTGGGGTTACCTTGTCTTTTGGTAGTTAATGAGCATGGCTGGAGCCTCTCCCCACATGTGCTAGGACCCTCATCATCACCCCCCACCCAGGTTCCTTGGGGAATCTTGGTGGGGGCTGTCCGTTACTCCTGTCTCCTCCAACTTCAACGTTCCTGCTTCTACTGAATTCTCCATCTCATCTCCTGTGTTCAGTCCTCTCTCCATGATCCATCCTTGACTTGGCTCTCCCCCAAACACCCCAGAAGAGGCAGGTGTGGGAGCTCGTGCAGAGAGGTGACAGCTGTGGCAACACAGTAAGGCACACGGCTTGGAAAATGGCGTATCAGAGAGACAGGGGCACTTGGCCTCTGGCCCCTCCCCTGCTGCTTGTCCCTGCAGCTCCTGCCCCTCACTTTCCTCCTTCTGGCTCTCCTCCTGCCTCCTGATCCCTCTCTCTCAAATCTCCAGAGATCTCAAATTATCTTTGCTTCAATTCCATTCTCTTTTGATAATTTCTCCCCCTACCTCCTGGACAAAGCCTTTGACTCAACAACGTATTTTGGGAAACAAAACACTCAATCCCTCATGTCTTAAAATTTGTCTTTCCCCTGACTTGATCAGACTTTTCACCACGACTTCTCTCCCCTCTGTCTTTATGGGGCTCAGTGAGCGTAGTGAGATTTATTCTTCCCCGATACGAATTAAAGTTTGTCATCTGTCATCCCTATCCCTTCTCCCACCCCTGACCCCTTCTTGGAAGGCAAAGAGGCTACAGTTTTATTTTTTTGTAGAATAACTCCCTTTTCCATACCTAGAAAGGACTCACTTATCCTTCTCATTTAGACCCAAGGAAAGTGAGCTCTGAGGAGCCAGGCCCCAGGTCCATGCCCAGTTTAGCTGGCTTTAAGCCACACCCTTCTGGCTCCCTTCCTCCGTCTGAAATCTTTGAAATGTGAGGTTTATTTTCTGCCCCTCAAGGGGTCATGGAGAAATTGGCCATCCCCTCTTGGCCTGTGAGGCCCCTGCATTTTACTTGTCCCAGAAGAGTCTGGGGGCCGGGGGCGTGGTAATCTATGGGGCCCCCCAACCCCGGGGCAGGGAACCAGGGTCCCCATTTCAAGTTCTGCCACCCCCAACTTTGACGCTTAATAGCTTTAAAATCTTACAAGTTGTAAAAACAATTAAAGCACTAATCTTAAAAAGAAGCAGAATGTGCCTTCAAAGGAAACGCGAAGCGTCTACACTTCGTGGTTCAGCGCTGCCCGGCCTGAGAAAACGCAGAGGCGCCCTGCGAATTTGTTGATGCCAGTTTGGACAGACTGTTTATTTTCATGATTTCATGGAAGAATTTTAATTTAATGAGTGTTTTATACTCTAATGTAAAGCATCGTTCGAGCCCTGTAATTACCGTGTCAAAATAGGCCTCCTTAAGAGGCAGCAGCTTGAAATCCAGGCTGCGATTTGCATCCGAATCAGAACCCGGGAAAGGGGGGCGGGGGAGGGGTGGGCCGCTGGCCGCAGCCCAGATCTGCTTCTTAATGAAACCAGAAATTAACGCCACGAAGGGTGTCCACTGGAGCTAAGTGCTCCCTGGCTTCTGGCTTAAATGCCCGAGCTGATGGGCCTGGAAACACGTCTCTCTCCTCTTCCCCCCGCCCCCCGTGAAGTCCGTCTCAAGTCTTCTCGCAGCCAAGAAATAATTTACTTGAATAAAAGCCTGTTTATCTGACACGGCATACCAAGTAGGTATTTCAGACACACACTTCATCATTTCACCTTTTTTTTTTTAAAGGACATTTTGCTTTTGGCTTTACGCACGACCCACAGAAATTATTATTTTTCCTCTTATTTATTTATTTTAGAGCAGGGAAGAGAATTCTGTGCAGCCTAGAAGAGGAGAGAGAGAGAGAGAGAGAGAGAGAGAGAGAGAGAGAGAGAGAGAGAGAGAGAGAGAGAGAGAGAGAAACTACTCAGGGCACCCAGGTTGGAGTTGAAGGCAGAGGATAAAGCTCTAGTTTTAGCCCTGTTCTCCATCCCTCTCTTGCTACCTGCTGCCTGCTCCTTCTGTCTTCTCGTCCACTCTCACCAGGGCAGACATTCCTTGGGAGCCTTAGACGTTTTCCCTAATGAAGCTCAAAATGGTCTTTCCAGATGGAGACTCAGAACCTCATCTTTTATTACACCCCCCTCATCCCTGGGACAGGGGATCCCCCAGACAAGCCACTGGAACGTTTTCTCTGCCTTGCCCCCGCCCCCCATGTTAAGCTGCTCAGATTTATGCTCACTGTTCCAAGTCCAGGAATCCAATGGTGCAATTCGATAACTTGCTATTTCCATCCCTCCTAAGAAATACATGTGCAGTAGAGGCTCTGCATACTTTTCTTCGTTAGGGAGGGAGGGATTTTTCATTCTAGTAATGAACTCGCCTCTTGCACTTTGCATTTTGATGGTGCTCTCCAGTTACAAAATTATAACGGCAGCAAAGATGAATAAAACATTTCACCGCATCCAAGGTGCTTTCGTGATCCATTATGTCCTTCCCTCTCCTGTGAATCAGGGCCCATGTTATCATTGCACTGCTGAGGAATCTGAGACCAAGAGAGGTCAAATGCATCACACGGGTGGAGCAGGACTTACCTCGTGTTTTTTGATACCCAATTCTAGGCTTTCCCTAACAAAGATGGCCAGATTTAGCAGAAAAGGAAAAAAAAAAAAAAAAAGACACCTAGTTAAATTTAAATTTCAGATAAATGATGAATGTATATTTTTAAGTATGCCCCATGCAATATTTGGGATATCCCTATACTAAAAAAAGTTTTGTTTATCTGAAATTTACATTGAACTGGGCATCTTGTACGTTAACTAGCAACCCGATTTCTAATTCATTATCTGACTTCCCTTAAATATATCAAGGTGTAAACCTTCTAGTTGCAAACCATTGGCCCCTGGCTGAATCTACCAGCAGCTAAGTTTGTGTTGGCCGATGTGTTTGAAGTCGGAATTTGGCTATTTTTAGATGGAGCAGGCGCTTGTCAGCCACCACAACCCCTGCCGCTCCTTTGGGACACTGGCAGCTCCGCATACACCTGTGCTCTCCTGGTCTCCCCGGCTTCCACGTCAGACACCCCAGTTCCAGCCTTGCCAGGTCTTGCTCTTCTGTGGACTCTGATTGGGAGAGTTCTGCTGTAGCACGAAGCGCTGCTGTGGGTAATCTTGTAAAGAAAGGAAAGAAAATTTATTAACTGACTATAATGGACCATAACTGCTTTAATATCTGTTTATCTCAATTAATGCTCTGGGGGCAGGCATGTTTATCTCCAGGTTTGCAGATGAGGAAACGGAGGCTCAGAAAAGATAAGCACTTGGTCAGATCACACATCTGGCTGCAGGAAGAGGATTCCAACCAGGTCTGCCTGACGCCAAAGTTTCTGTCCCATCTCTCTACCCATTACCTGTCTATCTTTCTTAAAACGCATTCATTCATTTCCGTGACCAACACTCGTTGAGGGACGGCTGCGTAGCTGTCACTGGACTGGTCAACTATCTAGCTGGCTATTTTTACTTCTTTCACTTGGGAAGTACTAAGTCTAAAAGCAAAAGACATTTGAAATGGTTTTTTGGCTTTTCTATTCCTGAAATGCAGGGACGGGTCTGGATTTTTATTTTTTAAGAACACGGCATCTTGGTGGAAAATGCTCCTTTCATTTTGTGCCTACGATGCTGTTAAATTGTCCCCTGGATTTATTTCAAAGCAAAAAGAAGCAGCAAAGATTGCAATTCTTATGCTGTAGTTGCTCTTTTTAACTCAATTACGTTTTGACAATTCGGAATGAAACTTGGGGGCATGTCTTTGTTTAAGCCGTCGGCCTTGCCTCGGAACAGTCAGCTCAAGGTACATGGCCAGCGTCAGGCCTAACCATCTTTGACAAGGGCATTTAGTGGTTGTAATTCAAATCTAATTCAGAACATCTTAGCACCGGGCCTGTCAGGTCCTTGAAATGCACTGTAACTACAAAACCAAGGGCAGCAGTCCCAAAGCCAGCTCTGTGTGGCATCAAGTTGATATGTCAACAAGAGCAGTTACAATTAGAGTTTCTTTCAAGCATACTAAACTAATTCACAGTACTCTGGAAAAGTGGGAAAAGGACCTGAGGCTTAAAATCCCAGGACTTCTAGATTTCAAACCCATAGCACATAAAAATGCAATTAGAGTTCTGCACAAAATAGCACAGGCTCGAGCCTGCCCTTTCAGTTATCTGTGTACTTTTCGGCCTTAAAAATAGATATGCTTAAAAATGCATGCATGTATGTATTTAAAATGAAATAATAGTAGTTGACTCCCGACCACTAGGAAAAAAAACAACAAAAAACCCAAGAAACCCTTGTCAGGTCTTGTTACAATCATATTGTGGGTTTGTTGAACCCTAATTGGCAATGCACCCTTTTATTATTTGTGGATGCTGCTTGTAATCAAGTCTGTTTTAATTGGGGTTGATGAACCCCTTGATGGGGTTCCACATTTGGCCTCAAAGCATCCAAAAACAGTGTGGCCTGGAGGGTTTGAACTAGAGGGACAAGCTGGGCTGGAAAAGGGGGACACGGAGCACAGCCAGTACGTTGGACCCAGAGAGGATTTTGGTGACCAACATGTAATTTCACCATCAAGATAAAAGAGTGCCCGAGTTTTAAAGCCCTCTGGTGGCTCCAGGCAGCTGTGTGCATTTAAGAGGCATTGCCTCAATGCAAGGACAAAGGCTAATGGGAACGTTTGCAGAATTTGCTTTTATGATTTATCTACTTTTTATGCACAACAATATAGACCCTCCACTCGGGGGACTCATAAATGTGATTTTACTTTCCAAATTACAAAGCTAGTCAATTACTCGGGAATGAGTCATTCATTCAAAAGTGTCGGTAATGTGATGTGTTAACCATCAGGCAATTTTACACCAATTGGAATTATAAACACCAGATTAAGAAAAAGAAAGGAGAAAGGAAAAGAAAAAGAGAAAATCTTAGCCAGCAGTTAACTCTATTTATGAATGCTGCCTCCTGTTAGGCAGGACATTTGGGGGAAGGTAAAGCTGGAGTAGATGTGGGTGGATTTCTTTCTTTCTTCCTTGCCTCTCCTCCCACTCTCCGAAAACCAGTTCCTTTCCTGTATCCATTTGCAAGGTAGGGACGGAGGGTGAGCACATACCTCACGCCATGCTGTTAGGGTCGTCAAGAGTGACTGGCTCTGTGCCCAGGTTCTCCTAAAGTCCTTGTTGGCCACGGGAGGGGCTCGGACCCCAGAGTGGAATGACCGGATTAAAGGTCGAGCTGTTTAGGTTGAGCTGTCTTGAGACCCCTTCTCTGCTTGGACTCCATCTCCCGGGGGTTTTGCAACCACTGCAGAGAGTCTATGGCACAGATGCTGACCGCCGTGCATTTGATTTGCTCCCAACATCCATAAACTCTTCCTCGTGGGCAAACCTCTTGGCAAACTTGTAATTTGGCATTAGCAGGGGAGCGTCATCGGACTGGCTCAGTTGCATCAATTGATCACGCTGAAAAGCTGAACCCGGAAAGCATGGTGGGCCCGTCCTGCAGTTGTTACCCAGAACCCAAGGATGAGTCAGGACTGGAGAACCACAGCGTCGAAGCCGGCCAGAGCCCAAGAGATGTCCCCCTTCGTGCTGTGGAAGAGGGGGGACCAGAGGCCTCAGGGCCCGCTGTGCCCGTGAGACTCACCTTCCCTCTCTGATCCCTGGTCCGGCTTTGATTCCCCAACAGTCTTGTCAGGGGCTGGCAAGTAACTCTGGTTCTAGACTATTTTTCTGGGTGTGGAATTTCTGGATTTCTCCTGGAACGCTTTTGGCGTTTCTTCCAGTGAACCCCAATTCCTGCCCCATGATCTTCTCCTGCTGCCCCCAGATCTGGGGCAAACTCGGAGGCCATGGACCTCCTTATTGATTCATTGACCCCATATATGTCAGGATCATCAGGAGGGGGCCAGAAAACCGCAGCTCAGGAGAACAGAGGGAGTCCCCCGAGGTTGCCCGGTTAGCTGAGCACCGAGTCAGCAACGCATTACTTACCTCCTCTCTTCTTCCCAGAAGTCTGAGGCAGTGGGTCAGTCAGAGTTTTCCAGAGAAGCAGAACTGATTGTATGTGTGTGTGTGTTTATTTATTATATATATATATTTATATATATATATATACACACATATATACACACACATACATGTGTATATTCCCAAATCTGAAATTTGCAGGGCAAGCCAGCCAGACTGGAAACTCAGGCAGGATTTCTCCACTACAGGCTTTAGGCAGAATTCCTTCTTCTCTGGGAAACCTCATTTTTGCTCTTAAGACAAATAGATGAAGCCCACCAGAATTTCTGGGGGTAATTTCTTTTCTTTAACATCAGCTGATTGTAGATTTTTATCATATCTACAAAATACCTTCACAGCAACTAGTGTTGGATCAAACAACTGGACGCTATGGCCCACGCAAGTTGACACATAAATTTCACCATCACAGTTAGCTTAAAACACAGGATGCTGGTTAATTCATTACTTTAATAGATAGTTGCTGTGCTAGTTCCTGGAGCTACATGGAAGCCCCAAAATTTGGTATTCCTAGGAAAGAGGTCAGGGACATGATTCTTTCCTGCTAGTCCCAGCTGAAATGGGCACCAGATATGGAGACAGAGAAGACCTGCCCTGGCTGGTAGCTGGTGGAGGGTCAGGAGATGGTTCAAGGAGATAGCAGCAAGTTGAGGGCAGAGCCCAAAAGGAGTCTCAAGGCCCACGTGCAAAGCTCACCCTTTCCAGAAAGCAGCACGGCTTGTAAGAAGTAAACAGTGGAAGCATGGGTCCTAGGGAGACGCTTTATTCAAGGGAGGTATTTGAAAGAAAGTCAAGTTATATTTCCTTCCAACTGCTGTGCATTGGTGGAATTTGAGGGCAGCTGTGTGGCTGTGACAATTGTACTTATGTAATAATTGATAGAATTACTTGCTTGGGTCTCTCTGCCAGACCCTTAGTCCCAGAGGGCAGGACACTGCATTTTCTTGGTCATCTCTGATCCCTGGGGCCTGGCACCATGCCTAGCCATGTAGTGTGAATCCATTCAATGTTTGTTGAATGACTAAACAAAAGAGTGATTTCCCTGAGTGGGATGCTGGAATTGGCAGTGAAGAGACTACTCCCGAAGCAGCAAAAGAAAGAAGAATAAACTATTTTTAAAAGATGTTATAAAACAAGGTAATAGAGACAAGGACAAAGCTATCCGTCCTGTGGGGCAAGGGGGAGGGTATTTTTGGTGGAGAGAGAGTGGGTGTAAATAAAAAAAAAAATCAGTTATGATAATAAATGTCAGTGGGCTAGACCCCTTATTAACACCCAAGATTGGATAAAAACAACTACCACCACCACCAAATGTAGCTATGTACTGTCTTCACAAGACACATGTAAAACAAAGCAATTCAAAAAATTTTGAGGGGAAGTGTTTTCTTTTCCAAGCAATTTCAAGGCAAAAAACAAAACAAAACAAACAAAAAAACCTGCAGAAGGTAAAATTCTGTTGATAAAGGCTTCAATCTACAAAGAAAGCAGAACAATCACAAGGTTTTCTGGGATGAATTGTATAGTATTAAAATTGAGAAAGCAAAAACTGTTATTGATGCAAAGAGAAATTATCACAAACATAGTAAGAGAACTGAACACATGTCTCTTGGTCATTTAAAATCGAGTAGGCAAAAAAGGAGCATGTGTGATGTGAGCAATTTGTTTATTTGTTTGTTTATTATCTCTTATAAGTTGCTTTACAATTTTTCCAATGACCTGGAACATTAAAAAAATTTGATAATAAATTATACCACAATAAAAATATTGATAAATTCCAAAAAAGCACAAGCCAAATTTAGAATGTCAAGTAATAACACTAAACATCATCATCAGCAGTGGCAGTGACTTAAAAAAAACCCACTTTTAAAAGAAGGGAACAGAGTTTTCTCCCAAAGAACTTTTAGATTAAAGACTGAATGCTGCAATTGGACACCACCAAGAAAATATTGCTAATAATCACCTAATGCTGAAATCCACTCACTATGGCCAAATTGGTATTAGGTGATGTATTCGTTTCCTGTGGCTTCTGTAACAAATTATCACAAATAACAATGCTTGAAACAACACACATTTATTATTTTACAGTTCTGGAGGTCAGAATTCCTAAAATCAAGGTGTCAATTCTTTCTGGGCTTGGGGGGTGGGGGGTCTGTTTCTTGGCCTTTTCCATCTTCTAGAGGCCACCTGCTTTCCTTGGCTTGTGGCCCCTTCCTCTGTCTTCAAGGCCAGCAGTGCAGCATCTTCCACACTCTCTCTGACTCCGATTCTCCTGCATCCCTCTCAGAAGGACCCTTGTGATCACATGGGATCCACCCAGATCATCCAGGAAAATCTCCCCACCTCAAAATCCTCAACTGAATCACACCAGCAAAGTCTGTTTTATCATGTAAAGTAACATATTCACAGGTTTGGGGGCCATTGTGCAGCCGATCACAGACAATAATAAATGTGGAAATTAAGATCAGTGAGAAGAAGGAAATGGTGCTCTGATAATTGGGAAAGACAAGGAAGATCGATCATTACCTTTCACCACACCCAGAGGTAAATTTCTGGTGGGTGGTGGATGCTTCACGGGAAAACCACACAAAGCTTAAACCTGGGTGCTAGAGGACGAGACCACAGACATTCACAAGTCTTCGGGTGAAGAGGGACAAGCTCCCTGTTGGGGGCAGAATGTGCACCCCCCACTTCTCTGCACCCATGGAGAGGCAGGGCTGTCCTCTGTTTCTGGGAGGAAAAAGGCTGGGAGGACACTTCCCACTTCCTCCACCACCTCCCTCCTTCTAGGGGAAAAGACGAGACTCAAGAGATGGTGCCTTTAGAGAAGGATGAGAGCCTTCCAGCTCAGTCCGTGGTGGGCGGGTGAGTTTAGTTTTGTGGTGAAGGATCAGGGAGATATTTTGGTTCCGGGTCTAACACTCTCTTCTTGATTCTGCCTTTTCAGCTGATGTTTTGAGCCCTTGAGTCCCCAAACCCTGACTTTTAAGGAAGACAACAGAATGTTCATGCATCAGGCAATGGATTATGGAAAATGCTGAATGATCTAAGGACCAGTGGTTTTTGCCACCTTCAGCAGAAGCCAGAGAAATGGAGCCAAGAGCTTGTGTGTATGTGAGGCAGGGATAGGGAGGTGGGGGTGGGGGGGTGGGGTCCGGGAAATCAGGCAGTGGGCCGAGTCCTGGGTGGAGGTCAGGGGGCAATAAAATCCCTCTTGTGGCTGTGGACGGCAGGAGGAGAGGGCTCCTGCTGCCAGGAGGTCATGGCAACCCTGCGGATAAGAGAGGGGCGACCAGCCGAGCCCCAGGCCTTGTCTGCCATATTCACGCAGGTCGGAGGTAAGATGTCATGCTGGGGGCAGAAAGGAGGGTCTCAGGTGGGAAGCAGGCCCTTTCCCAGTTCCAAGCACCCTATTTAGGACAGCATCAGGCAGGCTCCTGGACACTCTGGATGTTGACGTAACACACAACCTCTAGAAAAGGATGAAGCAGACTTTGCAGACCTTTGCAAGGGCATTTAAAGCACAGTACACAGTCTCTCATGGCAAATAGGGGTGGTTAAAAGCATAGACTCTGGAGCCAGACCATCAGAGGCTGGTTCACAACCCAGATTCAAAATCCAGCCCATCACTTACTAGCTGTGTCCCCTCAGGGAAGTTACCTTACCTCTCGGTGCCTCGGTTTCCTCATCTGTAAAATGGGGATAATCATCAGTTTCTACCTCACCAGATGGGTATTCATGTTGACTAAGTTCATATTTATAAAGCTCTTACCACAGGGCCTCGTGCAGGATCTGTTAAATCAATGAAATAAAGATGGATCAAGCACTGACTACGGACTGGGAGAAGGTAAAGCAAATAAGAGGTGGCCCTGGCTGACTGTCTCCTGCTGCGATGGTCCATACGGGGCCATGCCTTATGTCGGTCCTGCAGACGTTCTCATCGGGCTCAGCAGGGTCAGAGGTGACCTGCGCCTGGTTCGGAGGGCCCAGGCCAAGTCACAGGAATCAGCCGAGCTTCATTAGGGAGTGGCTTTGCCTCCTTTCTGTCCCTGCCTCCTGCCCCTTCAAGCAACTGAGCATCGCATCAGAAGCAGCGAGGCCCTGGCCGCCTGCAGACCGTGGGCCCTGAGGGTGGTGGTGGGCATGGACCCCAGCCCCAGGCCGCTCCCTGGTCCAGCCCTCCGCCTTGGAGAGCGCGGTGCGGTCACTTCCCCTGATTTGCAGAAAGGGGAGGTGGGGGCAGTTGCGTGTGCCCATGGGTGCCCAGGGAGTCCTCTGGAAGCCTGGTTTGCGGGATCCTTAATGGACTAAAATGGGGGGTGCTGCCTTAAACATGGTTAATCACTTTTGCTTCATTTTGTTTTTCCTGCTGGCCTCTCAGAGCCCTTGATATGTGTTATCACGAATTTCCTGGAGAGAAATAAAGTACTTGGCATTTCCCAAACTCATTAGGCTATGGAACCCCTTCTTTCTTGCTTCCCTAGTAAGAAACTGGAGGGATAGGGTTTTCCACAGGGCAGACATTGGGAAAAAATGGCTTAAATTATCCCAAAAAGAGAGAAGGATGCAGGAGTCTTGAACATCTTATCAAGCCCCCTTAATTTCAGACAAATCAGTAATTGGGTACAATGTGTGAGGGAGAGCTGGAGCAAGGAGCAACTGACCCCAGACTCTTTCCTGCTCCTCTCTACTACCCGTAGTGTTGAAATGGGGCTCGGGAACTTGGCCCCACCCCTGAAAGGAGCCCACTCCCACCCAGAGGCCACCCTGGAAGCTCTTGCTGATGGGAAAATAGCATAAAGCAGGGGTTAAGAGCACAGACTCTTTATAATTGTGTTCAAGTCCTTTAGTAGAGCTGTAAGACTTCAGATATGATGTTTAACTCCTCTGAGCCTTAATGAACTGAGAATTATAAGACCTGTGCTGTTGGCTGTGATAAGAATTCAAGGAGACACATCAGGAATGTTCTCTAGCACTGTCCGGGTGTGTGTGGTTGGCTCCCCGAAAGCGGTGGCAGCAGCCGTTGTTATTCCTGCCGGCTGGTGGGTCAGCTCCCAGCAATTTCCACCCAAGGACCGGTGCCTGCCTGCCTTCCTGGCTTCCCGTCCACCACTTCCTGCCTGGCGAGGTTGGGAGCCCACACAAACTCTCGGGACCTGCCGATGTTAAACAAACCCCTGGATCTGCTGAAATCCAAAGGATTCCTTTTACAGAAGCAAAAACCAGCTTTTGGTTTTACTGTAACAACAGGAGATTTAAAAATAAGCCTTGGTTACATATCCATATGAAGTTCTTAAAGAGGAAAAACTGAACTTGTACGTATAGCGATGGCGACAATTAATTTTGGAATCGCTACTGTTGTTGATCACGCTCTCTCTGTATCAATGAAGTTCAGAGAGGTTGAGCGACTGGTCCAAGCTCACACAGCCAGAAAGTGGTAGCGCTGGGATACAAGCTTGGTTCTGTCTGAACTAAATTCCCTTTTCTGGGACACCTCAGTGGTTTCTGTTCATGAGATAGAGAGGAAAACAAACCTGACAGATCAGAGAGGAACATAGAGTGAACTAAAGGTATTTTCCAAAGCAAATACCTGCTCCTTGCCCCACCGTCACTCACCCCCCACCTCGTCCTGGCCTTCCTCTTTGGCTCTCCCTCTCAGCAGACGTTTCAACCACCCGACCACTGGCTTGTCTGGACGAGAAGCCTCAGAGGCCCCCCTCCTCCCTCAACATCTTGTCTTTGATTTAATCTTGTGTGGGCAGATGTATCAGTGTTGATTAGATTGTAATTCTTTGAGTGTTTCCGTGGAGATGCACCCCACCCATGGGCGATGACTCTAATTGGACAGTTTCCATGGAGATGTGGCCCTGCCCATTCAGCATGGGCCTTGATTAGTTCACTGGAGCACTATATAAGCTCAGAAAGAAGGAGTGAGCTTGCTACAGCCAAGAGGGACACTTTGAAGAATGCACAGAAGCTGAGAGAGTAGCTGCAGGTGAGAGACAGTTTGAAGATGGCCGTTGAAAACAGATTTTTGCTCCGGAGAAGCTAAGAGAGGACAAACGCCCCAAGAGTAACTGCAAGTGACATTTTGAAGAGGAGCTGCGGCCTAGAGAGGAACATCCTGGGAGAAAGCCATTTTGAAACCAGAACTTGGAGCAGATGCCAGCCACGTGCCTTCCCAGCTAACAGAGGTTTTCCGGATGCCATTGGCCATCCTCCAGTGAAGGTGCCCAATTGTCGATGCCTTACCTTGGACACTTTATGGCCTTAAGACTGTTACTTTGTAACCAAACATACCCCATTATAAAAGCCAATCCATTTCTGGTATTTTGCATTCCAGCAGCATTAGTAAACTAGAACACCCCCCTGACTTTTATCTCCACATTCCTGCTTCCCTCTCCCCCCCACTCCATGTCCAGATGCATGACTGACAACATCACATCCCAACCAGCCCTGCCCTGGCCCTCCAAGCTCATCCTCTCCTCTTGTTGTTAATGGCATGTTTATTTCTTTCTTTAAAACTTTTTAAATTTATTTAATTTATGTACAAAGCTCAAAATTCAAAAGGTACAAAGGAATGTGTGACGAGTTAGGCACCTCCACCCATGTCCTCCAGCCCCTGGGTCCCCCTCAGAGGCAACTTCAGTTTCCTGTTATCGCCAAAGATATTCTGTGCATATCACGCAGAATCACTGCTTTCGTCTTTCCCTGCAAAGCTGGCAGTGCCATTTGTCTGCTGTCTTGCACCTTGGTTTTACTCCTTAATGTCTCTTAGAGATCTTTCCATTTCAGTGCACATAGATCTGCCGCATTCTTCTAAAGTTCTGTAGCATATTCTGCTGTACATATGTATGACAACTTATTTAAAGAATTATCTAGTTATATTTAGTGAGCACCAATATAGTTACAGTCCATGTGCTGGACTCTGTTTAAGAGCTTTTCAGGTGTTAATCCACTTCATCTAAAGGCAACCCTATGAAATGTGTTGCATTATTATTTCCATTTTAAAGATGAGAAAACAGAGGCTCAGAAAAATTAAGGGACTTGCCTAAGGCTACCCAACTTTCAGTGGCAGATCAGGGATGTTAACCCAGGTCAGTCAGCTGCCAATGGACTCGCGGCTGTTTCAGTTTTTTGCTCTTACAAATGAAAATCCAGGTACACACTTGCAGCCAGAGGATAAATTCCTAGAAGTGAGTTGCTTGGTCAAGAGTGTATGTATGTTAACTCTGAATCAATAATAACCAACTGTTCTCCACGATAGTTGAGATTATCACCACCCCCACCCACATGATGTGATCAAATTTTTTTATCTTTGTAATTTAGTAGGTGAAAAATTGCATCTTAATGCATTTCCTTTATTAAAAGTGAGACCGAGCATCTTTTCACATGTTTAAAATCCACACTTACCTCTTTTTCTGTGAACCATTTATTCGACTCCTTTGCTCAATTTCTATGTGGTTCCTGGTCTTGGGGATTTGTAAGCACTCTTTATAAATTAAGGAACTCAACTTTTTTCTCTGGCATGCCTTACAAATATTTCTTCACACCTTGTAGTTTGTCTTTTGACTTTTTCTGTGGTTTCCTCCAGGCAGAAACTTCTATTTTTACATAAATTTTATTTTTGCATGATCAGATTCACCCACTTTCCCCGGCTTCCAGATCGTGTGTCCTATCGTCTTTCTGCAGCACCCATCTGATGAGGTCGCTGACCGGCTCAGGACCCCGAATGGCCCCTCACTGCCTCCAGCGTAAAACCCACGCACCTTAGCACAGCCCCCTGGCCCACCTAGCCCTGGGTGGGGCCCCTGAAAGCATCCTGGGTTAGTCCCAGTGAGTGAACTTGCACGTCTCCCCCCATGAGCTTTGACTCCAGCTTTCTCTAATGCCTGCCCTGAGGCTTCATGGTCAAGCCCCTGCTTACCAGACAAAGGTGGCAGCCTGGAGGTGGTCTCCTGGTCCCCCTTCCTCTGAGAACTGCGCACGTCGTCTGCCACAGCACGGGGCCGAGGACACCCCTGCCCGGGGGCTCCAGCCCATCCTCGGACACAGCTGGGACCAGGCCTGGTCCTCGCTGCCCATCCCGGGGCAGCCCTGTTGTCAGAGGCTGGAATTCAAGCCTCTGTAGAAATGGTGTTACCTTGGTCTTAAATCAGCACCACTTTACCTGGCTGCATGCCAAATTGGTGGGGTACCATTATGTTTATTTTTAAAAAAGGGAAATACCCAGTGGGGGTGTGAAGTCAGTGTTATCCATGGAAAAAGCCAACCAAAATGGATCAAATACCAGTAGAAGGAAGCCCAGAAGAGCTCCATCTCTCTTTTGGCTTCAACAATTTTACAAAATCTCATGACACCTTTCTAGAGGATTACACATTTTATGTTCAGCTGGGTCCAGTTTCCTGAAGGATCTGAAGGATTCCTGAGGGAAGGACCCCCCCCCCCAGAGCCTTGGGAGAGAGCATAGCCCTGCTGACACCTCTGCTTCAGATGTCCAGCCCCCAGAACCGCAAGAGAGTAAATGTCTGTGGTTCGAGGCCACCAAGAGTGTGGTCCCATGTTGTGGCGGCCACAGGAAACTAACGCAGAGACCCAGGCCCTCATCCTGCCTTTGCTGCTTGCAGGCATGTGGCCTGAGGTTGAGAGGTCTGCCTCTGCCCCTCCCACCCCTCCCAGTTAGGGGTGTGGTGGACCCCCCAGCCTGGCCCAGCACGCTCCGTGTCCACATGTCCCACACTTGCCACCACGATGTTATTCCTTCTGTTAACATGGATGAGCCTATCATCAAAGAATTGCTGGGACACACCAGTCTAATTCCCTTGAATTCAGTGCTCCCTTAGGTACCAGGGATCATGGGGAAAAAATCTACCACAAACCCCCAAATGCCCTGGAGTAGAATCATTTACGGAATCTGAGGAAGACAACCGGTGTTGGGGGTAAATATCTGGGCAAAGTTAACCCACAAATGGGACATTTGTGGGTTAACTTTACAGCAGTGGTTCTCACCAATTAAAGCCACATTAGAATCACCTGGCTGATTAGAAAAGCTGGATTTTAAGATCAGTATCTTTGAGGCTGGGGTCCAGGCGTAAGTGTTTTTAAGAAGCTGTGCCTCATCCATTTTAATTGCAGATGAGAACCACAGATTGGAAGGGATTCTTCTGGGACCTTGATTCTCCAAGCAGGGTCTCCGGAGCTACAGCAGCAGTGTCAGCGGGGTAGGTACCTCCTAGAAATGCAAATTCTCAGCCTCACCCAGACCTCCTGGGCCAGAAACTCTGGGGTGGGGCCCGGCCACCTGTGTTTTAGCCCTCCAGGGGATTCTGTAGCCTCCCATTTGAGAACCACCTCCCCAGGGAACTCCTCATCTCCACTCTGCCTCACCCTGAAGGTTTTGGAGTTTTGAGTGTCTTCCAATAGCTTATATGGTCTCCAGGGGAGTGGCAGGCAGTTGGTGATAATGACAATATGAAGAACTAACCTGGCTCCCCATTGTTAGCTCAGAGGGACATGCTGCAGGGGCCACATGGGCCATGTGGGTCCCCCCTGGGTGGGGACTGACAGTGGAGGCCTCCCAGACCCTCTCCCTTTGCCCAAAGGGTCTTTGTCATGGCCCAGTCCTTCTAGTCTCTGAGAGGGGAAAGCCCACCCCCATGGGTGTGATTAGGAGAACCTTCAGCAGGCATTGGGGGTGGGGGGCATGTCTCTGGATCTTTGTGCCTGGTTTGGTGTGGGATGGGGACAGGGAAATTCACCCTTGGGTACAAGTGAGAAGGAAGAGGGAAAGGGAAACACACAAGAGAGATCACCTGGAAAAGTCCTTCTAGGCATATCCCAGCCTCAGGTATGTTAGACTCGTACTATCCGACAGACCCTGGCCGAATGCTTTCCATGTCATCTTACTTCATTCTAACAACATTGAGAAGGAGGCACTACTAGTATCCCATTGTACAGATGAACAAACCTTGGGTCCATGGTTGAGAAACTCCTCTAAGGCAGGTGGGATTGAAACCTGGGTAGGTCTGGTCCCAGATTCCACACACTGGACCACTAGGCTTTGCCACATGGTATTGACCCAGCAGAGCTGAACCCTGGGAGGCAGGTCTGGGGGCAGTTCTCAGTCCACTGGTCCTTTGGAATGTGTGTATGGACATAGGAAAGGAAGGGAGAACCTGGTGTCTGCAGCCAGAGGCAAAGAGGGTTCTGATTAAAGGGAGTGAGCTGGGGCTAGGGTTCTGGTGGTAAGACAAGGGATGATGGATCCTGTACTTCTGGTTGCTGTAGAAACTGTCCGTCAGAAGAGGAAGCCTGTTGACTGCCTTCTGTATGTGTCTCGGGGTCTTGCTTTCAGGCCACCACCTCTGCCATCTTTTTATCATAGTCTTAACAATCGTCTTAACATACGACCTTAAAATTTGTTAAGGAGGCACCACTTTGGACTGTGTTCATTGGACTCCACCTAGCTGGCCTCTGTCCACAGGGGACCAGAGACAGATCAAGTGAGGCTTCAACTTGACCTCTATGGCGATGCTGGCTTCTGAGACCTGTGCTTTGGAGGCTGAGATGCTTCCTTCTCTCTGACTATACATTTAACTCCTTGTCCTTCTAGAACATTAATTCCATCAAGAATTTTGCCATACTCATTTGGCAAAATAACAGATCAAAACTTTTCAAAAGTGTCAAGCTCATTAAAACAAAGACAGACTGAGAAACTCATGAAGACTGCAGGGGAATCAAGAGAAATAACGACTGAATGCATGTGGTTGTGCTGGATAGGATCCGGGATGGAATAAGGACATAGTGGGTAAACTGTTGAAATTCAAATAAGGTCTTTAGAATAGTTGATACAATTGTACAAATGTCACTTATTTTTTTGATACACACGCATGCATATATGTATCTGCACATACATATATACACACATACACACACACATATTTTATTAGAGAAGATGTAGGTTTACAGAAAAAAATCATGCAGAAAGTACAGAGTTCCCATATATCCATGCCACAGTTTTCTCATTAACAACACTTTTCATTTGTGTGGTATTTTAAAAAAATTGATGAAACAATTTTATTATAATTACATTAATAACTATAGTTTGTAGTTTACATTAGGATTCACTATGTTGTATAGCTCTATGGTTTTTTAAAATTTTTATTCTGATGACATTTATACAATCTAAAATTTCCCATTTAAATTATTTTCAAATATACAATTCAGTGGTGAATTACGTTCACAATTATGTGCTGTCATCAATACCATCAATTCCGCAAATTTTCCTGTCACCCCAAATAGAAACTGTGTACAATTTAAGCGTTAGTTCCCTACTCCCTGTCCCCACTCCATCCCCTGGTAAACTATAGTCTAGATTCTGATTCTATGAGCTTGCTTATTCTGATTATTTCAAATCAGTGAGATCATACAATATTTGTACTTTTGTGTCTGACTTATTTCACTCAAAATGATGTCTTCAAGGTTCACCCATGTTGTTGCATGTATCAGGACTTCATTCCTTTTTATGACTAAATAATATTCCATTGTGTGTATATACTGCATTTTGTTTATCCATTCATCTGTTGTGGACATTTGGAATATTTCCCTCTTTTGGCAATTGTGAATAGTGCTGCTGTGAACATTGGTGTGCAAGTATCTGTTCAGTCCCTGCTTTCAATTCTTTTGGGTACGTGCCTAGGAGAGGGATTGCCAGGTAATTCTATATTTAACATGCCAAGAAACTGCCAAATTGCCTTCCACAGCGGCTGCACCATTTTGCATGTCTACCGACAATGAACAAGTGTTCCAATTTCTCCACATTCTCGCCAACATTTGTTATTTCTGTTTTTTTTTTTTTTAAAAATAGTAGCCTCTCTAATGAGCGTGAAATGGTATGTCATTGTTGTTTTGATTTGTGTTTCCATACTGGCTAATGATGTTGAACATATTTTCATGTGTGTTTTGGGCTGTTTGTGTATCTTTTTTGTAGAAATGTCTATTTGAGTCTTTTGCCCATTTTTAAATTGGGTTGTTTGTCTTTTGTTCTTGAGTTGTAGGATTTCTTAATATATTCTGGATATTAAATCCTTACCAGATATGTGCTCTCCAAATATTTTCTACCATTCTGTAGATTGTCTTATTACTTTCATGATGAAGTCCTTTGATGCACAAACATTTTGTTTTTTTTTTTGGAGAGGAAAGCGTTTATTTCCCAGGTACAGCAAGTTTTGTTCACTCTCTCACAAAGCAGATCACAATCAGGCTCTCCTGCACTTAAGATCTTCTGGGTAGGAATCAGGCCCAGCTCAGTCCCCGTGTCTCCCAAAATCCAGGATATGTATCTCAAGCTCTGGGAGTGGTTCCACTGTTGCCCCCTCTCTCCAGGCTTCAGATAAGGGAGGCAAAAAGCCCCTACCAGCCTTCCTTGGAAGGGAGACAGTGAAATAACAACATGACAGAATTTTTCTCCTAAGAAATATTTTCACAAATCCTCTCCATTCTTCACTCTTTCTACCTTTTTATATCCTTAATACATTGATCAGCCTTCCCAGATTGCCCAGGACTGTCCCAGGAAAATTGCTGTATCCCAAGAAATTCCTCAGTCCTGGGCCGAGTGTGATGCACAAACATTTAAAAATTTAATAAAGTCCCATTTATTTATTTTTTGTTGTTGTTGCTTGTGCTTTGGATGTAAAGTCTAAGACACCATTGCCTAATACAAGGTCCTGAAGATGATTTCCTATGTTTTCTTCTAGGAGTTTTATAATTTTGTTTCTTATGTTTAGGTCTTTGACTCATTATGAGTTAATTTTTGTATATGGTGTGAGGTAAGGGTCCATTTTCATTTTTTTGCATATGGATACCCAGTTATCCCAGCACCATTTGTTGAAGAGACTAGTCTTTCCCAGTTGAGTTGACTTGGCACTCCTGTCAAAAATCAATTGGCCGTAGATGGGAAGGTTTATTTCTGAACTCTCAATTTGAGTCCATTTGTCCATATGTCTGTCCTTGTGCTAGTACCATGATGTTTTTATTCCTGTAGCTTTGTAATAAGTTCTAAAATCAGGAATTGTGTGTCCTCCAATTTCATTCTACTTTTTCAAGATGGTTTTGGCTCTTTGGGGTCCCCAAATTTTCTATATAAATTTGATTATTGGCTTTCCCATTTCTGCAAAGAAGGCTGTTGGAATTTTGATTGGGATTGCACTGAATCTGTACATCACTTTGGATAGAACTGACATCTTAACAATATTCAGTCTTCCAATCTATGAATGCAGAATGTCTTTCCATTTACTTAGGTGTTTGATTTCTTTCACCAATGTTTTGTAGTTTTCCATGTACAAAGCCTTTACATCTTTTGTTAATTTTATCTGATTCTTTTGGTTGCTATTATAAATGGAATTTTTTCTTGGTTTCTTCTTCATATTGTTCATTATGAGTGTATAGAAACCCTACTGATCTTTGCATGGTGATCTTGAACTCAGTCAATTTGCTGAATTCATTTATTAACTCTATACCTTTGTTGTGGGTTTTTCAGGATCTATTCTTTATAGGATCATGTCACCTGCAAATAGAGAACATTTTACTTCTTCCTTTCTAATTTGGGTGTCTCCCCCCCGCCTTTTGTTTCTTACCTAATTGCCCTGGCCATAACTTTCAGTACAGTGTTGAATAAAAAAGGTGACAATGGGCATCTTTGTCTTGTTCCTAATCTTAGGGGGAAGCTTTCAGTCTTTCACCATTGAGTGTGATGTTAGCTGTGGGTTTTTCATATATGCTTTTTATCATATTGAGGAAGTTTCCTTCCATTCTTGATTTTCTAAGTGCTTTTATCAAGAAGTGGTGATGGATTTTGTCAAATGCCTTTTCTGCATCAATTGAGATGATCATGTGTTTTTCTTCCCTGTGTTTTGTTAATGTGGTACATTACATGAATTGATTTCCCTATGTTGAAATGCTCCTGTGTACCTGGGATAAATCCCTCTTGATCATGGTGTACAATTCTTTTAAAGTGCTGTTGGATTCTGTTGAGGATATTTGCATCTATATTCATAAGGATTATTGGTCTGTATTTTCTTTTCCTGTAGCATCTTTATTTGGCTTTGGTATGAGGGTGATGCTCACCTCATGTAATGAGTTAGGGAGTGTTCTTTCCTCTTCAATCATTTGGAAGCGTTTGAGCAGGATTGGTGTTAATTCTTCTTGGAATGTTTGGAAAATTTCCCTGTGAAGTCTTCTAGTCTTGGGCGCCTCTTTGTTGGGAGGTTTAAGATGCCTGGTTCAATCTCTTTATTAGTTATTGCTATGAGATCTTCTATTAATTCTTGAGTCAGTGTGGTAATTTGAGTGTTTCTAGGAATTTGCATGTTTCATCTAGGTTATCTAATTTGTTGATGTACAGTTATTTATAGTATCCTCTTATAGACCTTTTTTATTTGTGGGGTTATTAATGACCCCCCTTTCATTTCTGATTTCAGTTCTTCGCTCTCTCTCTCTTTTTTTCTTCGTTGTTCTAGTAAAGTTTTGTCAAGTTTATTGATCTTTTCAGAGACCTAACTTTGGATTTCACTGATTCTCTCTAGTGTTTTTTATTCTCTAGTTCATTTACCTCTGCTCTAATCTTTGTTATCACTTTCCTTCTGCTCCCTTTGGGATTAGTTTGCTCTTCTTTTTCTAGTTTCTACAGTTTTGAGGTTATTTCTCTGATTTTACATTTTTCTTCTTTTTTAATGTAATCATTTAGAACTAAAAATATCCCTCAGCAGTGGCCTTGCTGTATCCTATAAGTTTTGATATGCTGTTTTCATTTTCATTTGCTTTAAAATATTTTCTAATTTCCCTTGTGATTTCCTTTTTAATCCTTTAATTGTTTAAAATACATTGTTTAATTTCCACATATTTGTGAGTTTTCCATTTATTCTCTGTTACTGATTTCTGGCTTCATTCCATTGTGGTCAGAGAAGATGCATTGTGTGATTTCAGTGTTTTTGAACTTATTGATACTTGATTTGTGACTTAAGATATGGTCTTTCCTGGAGAATATGTGCACTAGAGAAGAATGTGTCTTCTGTTACTATTGGGTTAAGTGTTCTATGTATGTCTGTTAGGTTTGGTTGGTTTGGAATATCTTCTAGTCTCATATTTCCTTATTGATTTTCTATCTGGATGTTCTATCCATTATTGAAGGTGGTGTGTTAAAGTCTCCCACAGTTAAAGTAGAACTGTTCATTTCACCCTTCAAGTCTGTCAATTTTTTCTTCATCTATTTTGGCGCTCTGCTGTGGGTGCATAATATTGATAATTGTTCTGTATTCTTGTTGAATTGACCCTTTGTCAGTAGATAATGACCTTCTTTGTCCCTTGTAACTGTTTCTGATATGAAGTCCATTTTATCTCATAGTAGTATCAGCTATCCCAGCTCTCTTTTGGTTACTAGTAGCATGTTATATATTATTTCCTTCCTTTCACTTGCAACCTGCTTTTATCTTTGGATGTGAACTGCATTGTGCTTTTTTACCTATCTGCCAGTCTCTGTCTTTTGACTGGAGAGTTTAACCCGTTTACATTTAAAGTAACTACTGATAATTCAGGTCTCTCTTTTGCCATTTTGCTATTTAGTTTTTTTTTTTAATTTGTTTACAGATGTTTATTGTAACTACAATTTTTTAAGATTCAATTTTATTGAGATATAGTCACATACCATGCAATCATCCAAAGTGTACAATCAGTTGTTCACAGTACCATCATATAGTTGTGCATTCATCCCAATCTATTTTTTGAACATTTTCCTTGTACCAGAAAAAGTGAAAATAAGAATAAAAAATAAAAGTAAAAAAGGACATCGAATTCATCCCCCCATCCCACCCTATTTTTCATTTAGTTTTTTGTTCCCATTTTTCTATTCATCCATCCAAACACTGGATAAAGGGAGTATGATCCATAAAGCTTTCACAATCACACTGTCACCTCTTATAAAGTACATTGCTATACAATTGTCTTCAAGAGTCAAGGCTACTGGGTTGCAGTTTGATAGTTTCAGGTATTTACTTCTGGCTATTCCAATGCATTGAAACCTAAAAAAGCTTATCTATATAGTGCATAAGAATGCCCACCAGAGTGACCTCTCAACTCCATTTGGAATCTCTCAGCCACTGAAACTTTATTTTGTTTCATTTTGCATCCCCCTTTTGGTCAAGAAGATGTTCTCAATCCCATGATGTTGGGTCCAGATTTATCCCTGGGAGTCATATCCTGCCTTGCCAGGGAGATTTACACCCCTGGGAGTCAGATACCATGAATGGGGGAGGGCAGTGAGTTCACCCACCAAGCTGGCTTAGCTAGAGAGAGAGCACCACATATGAACAACAAAGAGGTACTCAGGGAAAGACACTTAGGCACAATTATAAGCAGGTTTAGCCTCTCCTTTGCAGTAACGAGCTTCATGGGGCAACTCCCGTGATAGACGGCTCGGCACATCAAACCACCGGACCTCAGTGTTCGTGAGAACATCAACAACAATCCAGGTGAGGAAGCCCAACACCTCTGCATTTCCCCCCCAGCTCCTCAGGGGGGTCCTGCACATATATTTTTATTCTCTGTCCAAATTACTTTGGGATGTGTCACTATTTCAAACTAACCGATGTAAACCTACCAGGTCTCACTTCCTATTAAAAGTTCCATGTAATTATGGTGTTTGAACAAACTGTATGAGTTTTAAATTGTTTAGGAAATATAGATCTTACACCAACTAAACATCTCTTCCCTTGGTCTCACATGGAATTTGAAGTTTTAAAACGTAGTCAGTACTGTCCTTTACCCTTTGGCCCAATTTACTCTAGTCCTAACCACATCTGATTCATTCATGTCTCTAGTTGAAGTCTGGACTCTTTTTCAGCTTTTTAAACAGCTGCTATATGTGCTAATATTGACAATTATATTTGCCGAGTTCTAGCACAGAGTTTCAGGTGTCACACAGATACCCAGAGAACCAGAGATCAATCAGGTTATACACACAGCAATCAACATCTTAGAATCTGGAGATAGCCATTACAATTCAGGAACAGATGTGACTGCTGTAAGAGCTTACAATCTAAGGACAATTACAATAAGCATTCCCCTGATAAACTGTGCTCTATGATTCAATTCTGAGTTTACACATTTTAGTTAGTCCATATTGGTGAGGTGTTATAGTGCTTGCCTTTGTTTCTGGTGTACTTCACTCAAAATGCTGTTTACAGGTGGGGCTCTAAGATGGTGCATAGAGAGGAGTGGAAGCTAGTTAGTCCCCCTGGAGCAACTAATAAACAACTAGGAACAACTAGTAAATAATCCAGAATAACTGTGGGGGGACAAACATGATTGTCCACTCATCATACACCAACCTGGACTGGGAGGAATGCCTGAGATTGCAGCATAAAATCTGTAAGTAAAAACTGCGGATCCAAGCTGGGAGCCCCCTCCCTCCACTGCCCGAGCTGCAAAGCCTTGTGGTGCTAGAGAGCAGCACTCTCCCAGCAAGCAAATATAGCTCAGCTGAGCTCCAACTGGAGTTTTAATTAATGAACGTGAACTGCATGATACAAGCTATGAATCCCCAACAAGCAGACAGAGGCTTTGGGTGATGACTAACCTTGGAGAGCCAGAGGGTGGCTGCGGGCTGGCCATGAGGGGGGATTTCTGTCCCTGCTTTGCTTCAGTGGAGAAAGCCTCAGCCATTTTCAGTTCCCAGTGCTCTGACCAAGACAAAGGTAGAGATAGCACAGGCAGAGAGAGACCACTGAAATGCTAATGACCTCTCCCTAGGGGCATTATCTTCCCTAAGAGGAAAGAGATGGGGCCCAGCTCTACTACCCACCTTCCATTCAGAACCAGACCCCAGAGCCTGGGGGAAAACAGCCACAGTACACACCTCCTTACACCAGTCTGGAGCTACAGGCTGACAGGTGCCACCTGCTGGGCAGAAAAGCACAGTCACTTGAGGCCTCACAGGGTATACCAATTTTCTAAGACACACCCTCAGGGAAACCAGAAACTGAATACTTCTTCCTTCTGGTCTTGGAAAACCTGATTGGGGTAACCAAGGAAATCATGCCTAGACAACAGAAAACTACAACCTACACTAAGAAAAATGAAGTTATGAACCAGTCAAAAGAACAAACTTACACTTCACCTGAGATACAGGAATTTAAACAACTAATACTAAGTAAATTCAGAAAGTTTAGGGAGGATATGGCAAAAGAGATAGACCATATAATGAAAACACTGGGCATGCATAAAGTAGAAATTGAAAGTTCAAGAAACCAACTGGCAGAATCTACGGAAATGAAAGGCACAACACAAGAGATGAAAGACACAATGGAAACATACAACAGCAGATCTCAAGAGGCAGAAGAAAACACTCAGGAACTGGAGAACAAGGCACCTGAAAGCCTACACACAAGAGAACAGATAGAGAAAAGAATGGAAAAATACGAGCAACATCTCCAGGAACTTGAGGACAAAATGAAAAGCAAGAATGTACATGTCTTTGGTGTCCCAGAAGGAAAAGAGAAGGGAAAGGGGCAGAAGCAATAATAGAGGGAATAATCTATGAAAATTTCCCATCTCTTATGAAAGACATAAAATTTTGGATCCAAGAAGAGCAGCGTACCCCAAATAGAATAGATCCAAATAGGCTTATGCCAAGACACTTAATAATCAGATTATCAGACGTCAAAGATAAAGTGAGAATCCTGAAAACAGCAAGAGAAAAGCGATCCACCACATACAAAGGAAGCTTGATAAGACTATGTACGGATTTCTCAATAGAAACCATGGAGACAAGAAGGAAGTGGTGTGATATATTGAAGATACTGAAAGAGAAAAACCACCAACCAAGAATCCTATATCCAGCAAAACTGTCCTTCAAATATGAGGGAGAGTTTAAAATATTCTCAGACAAACAGACAATGACAGAGTTTGTGAACAAGATACCTGCTCTACAGGAAACGCTAAAGGACGCACTGCAGACAGAAAGGAAAAGACAGGAGTGAGAGGTTTGGAACACAATTTTGGGAGATAGTAGCACAGCAATGTAAGTACACTGAACAAAGATGACTGTGAGTATGGGTGAAAGAGGAAGGTTAGGACCATGTGGGACACCAGAGCAAAAGATGAAAGATAAAGACTGGGACTGTATAACTCAGGGAAACCTAGGATGCTCAATGATGGTAATAAAAGGTACAAATATGTTTTTACATGAGTTAGAACAAATGAATGTCAACATTACAAGGTGGTAAAAATAGGGTGGGATTGGGATGAAAATACAATCAATGCACACTAGAGGCTATAATTATCAGAAACAGTGTATTATGCTTCCTTTAATATAACAAAGGCAATATACCAAAGCTAAATGCCTATATATGGGGGGGCAGAACATAGGGGAAGGGTGTAGGACTCTTGGCATTGGTGATGTTGTCTAACTGTTTATTCTACTTTAATTTAATGCTATCCTTCCTTTTGTTGCTTCCTAGCTTCATGTTTTGTTTTGTTTTGTTTTTTCTCTCTTTCTTTTTTCTTTTTCTTTTGTCTCTCTACCTTCTTTGACTCTTCCTCCTTTGTGGAAGAAATGGAGATGCCCTTATATAGATAGTGGTGATGGTGCTGAATACATAAATATGCGATTATACAGGGATCCAATGATTGTTTACTTAGGATGGAATGTATGTTGTGTGAACAAAACCATCTCAAAAAAATGGGTTGATGAAGAAAACTTGAGGGCACCATATTGAGTGAAATAAGGTAGACACATAAAGACAAATATTGCAGGGTCTCACTGATATGAACTAATTATAATATGTAAACTCATAGACATGAAATATGTTACCAGGATATAGAATGAGGCTAAAGAATGGGGAGCGGTTGCTTATTATGAGCAGAAGATTCAACTAGGGTGAACTTAAATGTTTGTAAATGGACAGAGGTGATGGCAGCATGTTGTGAGAATAACTAACCGTGCTGAATGGTGTGTGAAGGTGGTGGAAAGGGTAAGCTCAGAGTCACATATGTCACCAGAAGGAAAGTTGGAGGTTAAAGGATGGGAATATATAAAACAGGGAATCTTGTGGTGGACAACGTCCATGATTAACTGTACAAATATTAGAAATCTTTCTCATGAACTAGAACAAATGTATGACAGTATAACTAGAAGTTAATAATAAAGAGGCATATAGGAAAAATAGATATACCTATTGCAAACTGTATACTACAGTTATTAGTATTTTAACATTCTTTCATCAACAGTAACAAATGTACTATACCAAAACTATGACTCGATAATGGAGGGGGGGTGGTTAACGGTATGGGAGGATTTGAGTTTCCTTTTTTTGTCTTTTTTTTTTTTTTTCTGGAGTAATGAAAATGTTCTAAAAATTGAAAAAAATTAATTGTGGTGATGGATGCCCAGCTGTATGATGGTACCATGGGCAATTGATTGTACACTTTGGATCTTTGGATGGTTGTGTGGTATGTGAACAATCTCAATAATAAATATATATATATATAATGCTGTGTACAGGTTCCATTCACCTTGTTGGGTGTCTCGCAGCTTTTCTCCTCCTTCTCGCAGTAGCGCAATATTCCATTGTATGCACACACCACAGTTCACCAGTCAATGTACCAGTCCTCAGTCGATGTACCCTTAGGCCACCTCCACCCATTGCAAGTCATGCATACTCCCTCCATAAACGCCAGTGTTCAAATGTCCATTCATGTCCCTGCTCTCAGATCCTCCAAGTATATGCCCCCTAATGAGGTTGCAGGATCTTATGGCCCCACATACTTAGCTTTGTCTAGAACCACCCCACTGTCCTCCAGAAAGGCTATACCATTCTGCCTCCTAATCAACAGTAAATACATATATCCCTCTCTCCATGTTTTCTCCAGCACTTTTATCCCTGTTTGTATTTTTCCATACAATTTTATAGAGCTATATTCACATACTATATAATTATCCACAGTGAATATCAGTTGTTCACGGTATCATCATACAGTTGTGCATTTATCACCACAGTCAGCACTTGAACATATTGATTACTATGAAAAAAAAGTTTTTTAAATGAGTAATAAAAAAGATAATAAAAAGAAAAATAAAATATCATACAATACAATAGTAGGGTCAGACAGCACCACCACTACCAAGAATCCAATATCCCTTCCTTATATCCCCCTCTCATACACATTTAGTTTTGGTATATTGCCTTTGTTACATTTAATGGAAGCGTATTACAGTGTTACTGTTGACCACAGATTCCAGTTTGCTTTGATTATATATTTTCCCCAATACCATCCCCTTTCCAACACTCTACTTGGTTGACATCTATTTGTTCTCTCACATGCAAGAATAGTTTTCTATTTGTACATCTAGTCACTTCAGTTTTTGCTAAGTTAAACAGTCCCAGTCTTTATCTTCTACCTTTACCTCAGGTATCATTCATTCCCCTCGCCCACCTCTTTCAGCTTTACTCACGGACATCTTTGTTCAGTGTTCTTACAATATTTTGCTACCGTCACGTAGTATTATGCTATTTCTAGATCTATACAATCAATCCTGCTGAACATTCTGTAGTCCTTCAGCATCAAATGCCCGATCTCTACCATCTTTCTATCTCCTGGTAGTCTGTTTTATCAGCTTTTAACTCTCAAAGTTTACTCTTTAATGTTAGTTCATATTAGTGAGACCATACAGTATTTTTTATTTTGTTTCTGGCTAACTTTGCTCAATATAATGTCCTCAAGTTTCATCCATGTTATTATATGTTCCATGTCTTTGTTCTGTCTTACAGCTGTGTAATAATTCCACCATGTGTACTTACCACAGTTTGTTTATCCACTCATCCATTGATGGACATTTGGGCTGTTTCCATCTCTTTGCTATTGTGAATAATGCTGTAATAAACATCGGTTTACCAATGTCCATTCGTGTCTTAACTTTCAGTTCCTTTGAGTATATACCTAGCAATGGAATAGCTAGGTCATATGGCAAATCTATATTTAGCTTCCTGAGGAACTGCCACACTGTCTTCCAGAGTGGTTGCACCATTCTACATTCCCACCAACAGTGAATGAGTGTGCCTCTTTCTCCACATCCTCTCCAGCACTTGTAATTTTCTGTTTTTTGGATAATGGCCATTGTGGTAAGTGTGAGATGATGTCTCATTGTGGTTTTGATTTGTATTTCCCTAATAGCCAGTGAAGTTGAACATTTTTTCATATGTTTTTGAGCCATTTGTATTTCCTCTTCAGAAAAGTATCTGTCCATGTCTTTTGCCCATTTTTTAATTGGGTTGTTTGTCTTTTTGTTGTTGAGTTGTAGGATCACTTTATATATTCAGGATATTAAACCCTTATCTGATATGTGGTTTTCAAATATTGCCTTTTTACCTTTCTGACAAAGTCCTTTGATATACAAATGTGTTTAATTTTGAGGAGATTCCATTCTTCTATTTGTTCTTTGTTTGCTTGTTCTTTGGGTCTAGGAAACCACCTCCTATCGCAAGATCTTTAAGAAATTACCCTACATTTTCTTTTAAGAGTCTTATGGTCTTAGCACTAATGTTTAGGTCTTTGATCCATTTTGAGTTAATTTTTGTATAAGGTGTGAGATACAGATCCTCTTTCATTCTTTTGGAAATGGATATCCAGGTCTCCAACACCATTTATTGAAGAGGCTGCTCTGTCTCATTTGCTTTGGCTTGACTGCCTTATCAAAGATCAATTGTCTGTAGATGCGAGAGTCTTTCTGGACACTTGATTTGATTCCATTGGTCGGTATATCCATCCTTATGCCAGTACCATGCTGTTTTGAGCACTGTAGCTTTGCAATATGCTTCAAAGTCAGGTAGTGTGAGACCTCTACTTCATTCCTCTTTCTCAAGATATTATTGGGTATTCAGGGCACCTTGCCCTTCCAAATAAATTTGGTTATTGGTTTTTCTATTTCTGCAAAGTAAGTTGTTGGGATTTTAATTGGTATTGCATTGAATCTATAAATCAATTTAGGTAGAATTGACATCCTAATTATATTTAGTCTTCCAATCCAGGAACACGGTATGTTCTTCCATTTTTTAGGTCCTGTTCAATTTCTTTTAGCAGTTTCTTGTAGTTTTCTTTGTATAGGTCTTGTGTGGCCTTCGTTAAGTTTATTCCTAAATACTTGATTCTCTTAATTGCTATTGTAAATGGATTTTTTTCTTGATTTCTTCCGTTTGTTGCACATGACTTGTGTATAAGAACACTACAGATTTTTGTGAGTTGATCTTGTAGCCTGCCACTTTGCTATATTCACTGATTAGTTCTAATAGCTTTGCTGTGGATGTTTCTGGATTTTCTACATATAGAATCATGTCATCTGCAAAGAGTGAAAGTTTTACTTCTTCCTCTCCATTTTGGATGCCTTTTATTTCTTTTTTCTTATCCAATTTGCTATTCAGTTTTTGTAAGTCTTATACCTTTTATGATCCTTAGTTCTTCCATTAGTGCCTAGTTTCATATGCATTATTATTATTTTTGTATTACACCATACTGAGCCCTTTCTCATCTCTTTCTGGATATATTTTTCATATATTTTCATTGAGATTATCATGGAATTAAAATTTAACATCCTAAGTAGATAACAATCATTTTTTATTTAATACTAACTTAGCTTCAATAGCACAAGCACTATTCCTTTTACCCCTGTCCCCCCACTTTAATTTGGTATTTATTACAAAGTATATCTTTGTACATTGTATGTCCAAAATCATAGATTAATCATTACCCTATACACATTTGCATTTTAGCATCTGTAAGAAGTTAGAATTGGAGTTACATCCTAAAAAAACAAGACAATATTATTGGCATGTAATTACCCAAATAATTACCTTTACCCAACGTCTTTATTTCTTTATGCTGCTTTGATCTACTGTTTGGTGTCCTTTTTTTTCAGTTTGAAGAACTCTCTTTAGCATTGCCTGTAAGGCAGGTCTAGGGGCAATAAACTCACTCAGCTTTGGTTTATCTGGGAATATCTTAATCCACACAAATGTATTCACCTAGTGATGCAACAGAGATTTCCTCATGTGCCAGGAGCTAAGAAAAACAAACCAATGTAAACATCACCATTCACAGTTTTGCACATGGCCTCTGCGTTGGCAGATCTCTTCTTCAGAGTTTGGCTTTCCTATCATGAAGAGCAGCCTGAGTTGAAAGTGTGGGGTCCTTTCTATCTTTTCTGAGCCTGCACCTTATCCTAGGCTTGTGCTCATGGCTTAGCATTTCCCCCTTTTACAGAAAATAGAATGCTCCTCTACTCCCCTTGGAAGAGTCTTCACACACCCCCTCCCGGGGGTGGGGAGGAGCGTCTTTCACTGCCACAGGTGTCAGCAAGCTGCTCTGCCTGTAGGGCAAGTTCTGGGAGGGTGAGCAGAGAGGAGAGTCCTGCTTCTGTCTTTCAGGCTGCCACCAGATTTTACTTGTCTTTTCTTCGATCCAACATTTGCCCACTTACTGCAAACCTTTAACTTTTTCCCAGAGTTTTGAGGAAGATCTGGCTCTACCAGTTTTTGCTGGTTGTTCAAAGGTTCTGGGAGGGGATGGAACCCTGGAATGCTTGCACCATCATCTTGGTCAACTGGAAGTCCACTTCCTCGTTTATTAATAACTGCATGTTAGTTACAGAAAACACTGCCTTTGGAGAAACCTGGGTGAAAGATATAGAAAGTACACTGTCTGTACTTTTTTTCTTTTTGCAACTTCTCTCTGTTTAAAATTAGTTCAAAATAAAAAGTTATAAAAAATATTGTTGTCATACCTGAATTAATGCAATTTTCTTTCTTGCCCTGTCTTCCTTCTCCTTCTCCTCCACTTCCTTACCACATGTCATCCTTAATTTTCTGTAACAACTCTTATTTTCTTTGTTAATGAGAGAGAACAACTGTTTGGAGAAAGGGGAGAATGTAGATAACCTTCAGTGTATTTCTATTTGCCTTTGGAAGGATTGTAAGGTATCCCAACATTCTACTGAAATTTTCCAGAGTTAGATATATATTTCAGTTAAAATAGTAACTCTTTAGATGTAAAGATTATTTTCGTATTTATTTGGAAACTCTTTTTCCTCTTTATACAGTTCTGGGAGCATAGTAATAATTCACTAAATGTTTATTAATTAATTTTATGAGCATATATTAGCTTAATTCAATAAATATATATTGAATGTCCATTGTCCTATGCCAGGAACTGTGCTAGTTTCTGATAGTGATACAATTGAGTAAGGCATAGATTTAGCTCTTCAGGGCTCAGTCTGTCAGAAGAGACAGATATTTGAATACCTAATATGTGTTCTAATAAAGTTATGCCCAGAAGGCTATGGAAATGAGAGAAAAAACTTGATTAATTCTGTCTGAGATATCAGTGACAACTTTGCAGAAGAGGTGGTATCTGAACTGGGCCTTGAAGGATGAATAGGAGTTCAAGACTTGGAGAAAGTGCTGCAGGAGTGTCCATTTGAAAACTGCAATTCCCAGCAGCCAAATGACCACTCCTGCCAGTCGAATGTGGACACAATGGTACTTGCCACCTCTGGGCTGATGTTATTAAGAAAGGAATACATCTCCATAAACTTGTCCCCATTCTCGCTGGATGCAGAGGATTCTGAGTTCCCAGGGATGGCAGACTGTGAGAAGGAAAGGATCTGGATTCCTGGATCATTACATGGAGGAAAGCTGCATACAATTTGGAACACCTAACAGTGCACTGTTACGGAAGTGAGAAGCAAAATTCTATTGTGTTGGGCCTTTGAAATTTTTGTATGTATTTATTACAGCAGCTGCTGCCTCCATAACTTACGCAAGCATAAGTGTAAGTCCAGTGTGTGGGGAAATGGTCAGAAGATGGCCCAGAAAAGCAGGTGAAATCTAATTGAGAGGGGCCTTGAACGATGTGCGAAGTTTGAATAGTTCGCTTGAAATGTTGTATTTGGAAAACTCATAGATCCAGCCCTGATGGTATTGAAGAAATGGAGAAGGAATCTGTAGATGGGGATGAAAATTTTGCTTCCAAAGATAACTGAAAGTTGATTGTAATCATAGCTTAATAAAAATGTCCTAAACATCTCTTTCTTTTTTTAAATGGTTTTATTCACATACCATACAATCCATCCAAAGAATCCAGTCAGTGACTCTTGGTGTAATCAGAGTTGTGCATTCGTCACCACAATCTGAGAACATTCTCACTGCTCTAAAAACAAATCCATACTCCTTACACCTCTCTATTGTTGACACTTGGAATTGGTATAGTACTTTTGTTACAATTGATGTAAGTATATGACAATATTACTGTTAACCATAGTCTATAGTTTGCATTAGTTACATTTTTCCCCATATACCACCCTATTATTAACATTGTTATGCAGTTGTTCAAAGCAGGAAGGCTCCAGCTCACCAAGGATTAGGAATATTTTAGTAGTAAAGGAAATTGCTCTCCCTTTAGTTTCTTTAAAGTGTCATGAATAACTCCATATTCATGAAGCCCTTTGAACTTCTTAATTAACTGTAACTTTAGCAATATAATTACTTTAATACATTTCATGCAGATTTGCAACTTCATTCATTGGGGGAAGGATTGTTTCTCACTTCCCACCCATTAGCATATACACAGATGGGTTTAATTTACAGAGATGTAATAAATATCTGATGGAAATAACTGGCACCCCTTTTAAGGCAATTTACATATTTATTTTGGAAACTGCATAAAGTATTTCTGACTTTTGTAACAGATTAAAAAAGTTAAGTAAGAAAAACCATGAATGGTGGTGACATGCTGCAGAACTGAGGAGTCAATGCTGCAGCTCAGAGGCAGGGGTCTGGGTTCAAGTCCTGACTCTGCCAGAAACTTGTTCCATGAACCTCCAGCAACACTTTACTTCCCTGTCTTTGAAATGAGGGGGCTACTCCAAACCAGCATTTCTCGAAGTTTGGGAGTTGCCTCACTGGGGTGTATGCACTATTTTTAAATGGTACATGGATAAATATTTTTTAAACATGTTAATTAGATGTTCAACTTGTTCAATGGACACAATTTGCATATCAAACCCATAATTTTATGGATATTACTGCATAATAATAGCTTGCTTTTAAATTAATGAAAAGTTTTAAAGGGAGGAAATTTATAGAAAAATAACAAGTAAATAATACGTCATTTTTTGTTGTGGCCAAAATTGTAAAGGTGATATGTGAATGACTCAAGTTGGGTAAACGGTGGAGTGTTTTTTCCAGTTCTGATGATCTTTGGCTCGACTGAACTTGTAACACTATTGGTTCCTCTTTGTGCCTATTTGAATTTATTATGTCCCCCAGAAAAAGCCATATTCTTTGATGCAATCTTGTGGGGCAGACATTTTAGTGCTGATTAGATTGGAATTCTTTGAGTGTTTCCATGGAGATGTGCCCCATCCAACTGTAGGTGCTAACTCGGATGAGATAATTTCCATGGAGGTGTGACTCTTCCTATTCAGCGTGGGCCTTGATTACTGGAGCACTATATAAGATCAGACAGAAGGAGCCAGCTTGCTACAGCCAAGAGGGACACTTTGAAGAATGCACAGGAGCTGCAGATGAGAGACATTTTGAAGATGGCCGTTGAAAGCAGACTCTTGCTCCGGAGAAGCTGAGAGAGGACAAATACCCCAAGTGCAACTGAGAGTGACATTTTTGAGAAACTGCAGCCTAGAGAGGAACGTCCTGGGAGAAAGCCATTTTGAAATCAGAACTTTGGAGCAGACACCAGCCACATGCCTTCCCAGCTAACAGAGGTTTTCTGGACACCATTGTCCATCCTCCAGTGAAGGTACCGATTGCTGACGTCTTACCTTGGACACTTTATGGCCTTAAGACTGTAACTGTGTAACCAAATAAACCCCCTTTATAGAAGCCAGTCTGTCTCTGGTGCTTTGCATTCTGGCAGCATTAGCAAACTAGAACACCCTTTAAAAAGAAAATGAACTCAGATTGAGCCATTTCCATCATTATGAGAAAGTGCAGCATTTTTAAATATTCTCAGATTACTTTTACGTGATTGGTTCTTGGGGTGCTAACTTCCCTGTTTACTCTTATGGTGATTCATTTCTTTATGTGGTTTGTAATTTTTGTTTTTGGCATCATCTCTTACAGGAATTCTTATAGGAATCTTGTGGGAATTCTACACACCTTGGATTATAAAAATGTCTCTATGGAATGGCCTTTGCATGTTTCGCTTGTTCTGAGTTAGTTTTTATGTTAATATCTCAGTTTAGGACTCAAGTGCCATATGAGGAGCAAAAATTTATTCTTGGTTGCTTTTCCCCCTATGCAAGGTATTGGTCATGTGGCAAGCTCCTTTGCCATTTTTCTGCATGTGGCTTTATGCAAAGGCCTCCATTCTGACACCTCCTGACACAGGCTGGAGCCCTCTGCTCCGGGGCTAGGAAGGGAGAGTTGGGCAGCTACAGTTGATAAGTCACTGCTGTCATGGACCGCTCATTGAGATCCATAGATTGGTCATTCATTCATTCATTCATTCATTCATCACAGACATTTATTGAATATCTGCCATATACCAGGTTCTCTGCTGGAAACTCAGGAGAGGATCTCTTAGAGCTCACCTTCTACCAGGACCAGGATTAAAGTTTCAACCCTGCTACATGCTTGCTGTGAACCTTGGGCAAATTCCTTAGCATCTCTTAACCTTGATCCAGCACCAGGGGAGGAAATGGCTTAGGTAAGAGCCTGGCCATTCATCAGTCTGAACAGGAGGGAACAGAAGCTGTGGTTATAGGTAGGTTGGTCAATTTCATGGAAGGCCATTTGGAAGTTCCATTTAGATTGTTTCAAATTTGTCTTAGTGAAATCAAATAAACGTAAGGTCATCAGCTGAGAGTGAGCAGGGAGATGAGGTGTTGGCAGTTGGAGGAGAGGGGAGGTACAGAAATGTTCTTCTAAGAAAGGTGCGATTAGGTAAAAAGAGAAGGACTACTGAGTGGCCCCAATAGTGTGCCTGAGGATCAAAGTCATGAATTCAGATTGCAGATGGCCTGGTTGTCTGCATTTCCCCAGTCGTGCTCCACTGCATGGGTGCCAGTGTGGAGTAGTTAGTTATATTTAATGAGACTTTAACATGCATTAGCTCATTAATCCCCACGACAGACCTTAGAAGCTATTTTGTGCCCATTTCCCAGGCAGGTAAGCTGACAATTGGAGAGGTGAAATGACTTACCTGGGATCGCATTTAAGAAGGGAGGATTCGAATCCAGGTCTGGTTCCAGAGCTCACGCCCTTTGTCCTTGGACTAGGCTCATATAGTGGCCACACGGGCCTCAGGGAGCTCTGGGACTTTTTGTTTATTTAAGCAACTGCTGTGCAGAATGCAACATGGACTGCCAAGTTCTGCATCTGATTCCATTACAAATTCAATGGTACATGGATTCCTCTCCTTGATTCTCTTCTCTATGTGAGGCGGTTCACCTGGGGGACCCCTTTATTCCTTTCCTGCTCTTTCCTTCTAAGACTTCTCTTTTTCTTTCTTTCTGAAGTAACATGGTGGAATAAAACAAAATCTTGGAATGCTGCAGAAGCTCAACCCTGTGTGAACTTCAGGTCCTTCTTGTTTGACGTGAAAACATTTGGGCATTTTACCTTTTCCACCAGAATCTCCAAAATCTGAAGCAAATTGAAAATGAAGTTCATTGAGAGTGGAAATCAAGCCACACTGGACAGGACAGCTGGGTCAGGGAGCTGCCACCAGCCTCACCTCAGAGTTTTGAGCACAGTCAAATGGGGGGCATTCGCTTTGTCACCGTGCTGCCCCCGTAATTGCAGCAGGCTCTTTGTTATTAAACAGACCCAGCCAGACAAAGGGGATACTGTTTCTTTTATGAGTAATGTGCTAACCCCCCACCCCCCGGGAAAAAACAAGTTCAAGCCCAGCCTAGGGATCAAGACAGCGTAAGATTTATTACAAAGGCTACAGAAATTATTCCTCCTTCACAGCACTTAAATTGTCTAATTATTCACAGCTGTTTCCAATTTGTCTCAGGCTGTTAATTAAGGAGTGTGTGTCTTCCCTTGTCTCTGGGGTGGGGACAGCTGAAGCCCCACTAGGCACTGCCCAGCATTGCTGAAGGGGAGAAGGAGATGGTGGGTTTGGATGGGGTATCCTCTGCATGTTGGATGTTCTGTGTTGATCCATCAACCTTTCACGGAGATGGAACTAAAGATTGGGAGATGATAATTTCCCTCCTGTAAGTGAGGGATGCTGACTTGTACCTGTACAGGGAGAGGCCAGGTTCCTTGACCTTCTCCCAAATCCCCAGTGACCTCTGATCACCTTGAGTCCTCTTTGGAGCCATGGGAAGGGCCTCCTTGTTAAGGTGGAGGAAACTAGTGGATCTGTCCAGTTCTGCTGAGCCCAACACACAGAAATGACCAATGGGGGTGGGACTTCCGTCTATTTCTCCCACCCCCAAATCTGATTTGTCACATCCCTGACTATTCTCCCACATCTTTTCAGTCCTTATTCCCCTTGGACCTATGGAATTTGGACTCGTGCATCCCCACAGTTGCATGAGACACTTTTATAAAGCCTTATATTTACAAAATATAAGGAGTCTTATATTTACAGATATCTCTTATTGATTCTGTTTCCCTAGAGAACCCTGACTAATACACCATCCTTCTGTGCTCTTCTGTGTGCTGCTGGGGCTGGGACTCTGCAAACCACATTTATGGTTTGTCATCTAGAATGAATAAATGGACAAATAAATGTGAGAGCTTCTGAGTTGACTAGAAAAAAAATCATTTTGAATGGGCTATTTGATGACTGAGGGCTGCATGAGACTAGAAATATCTGTTCATGACTTTGAAATGGAAGATAGGGAAAGGAGAGGCTTTTGTTTCCTCCATTATAAGTTATGGGGGGGTGACTTTTTTTGGTAAAATAAAAAAAGAACTGTAAAAGACGATTATGTAAAGACAGGCTCTAGAGAGTGAATAAAAACAGACTGATTCAGAAGAAAGGAATGGCATGGGGTGATTTTCTGTTTGTAATGGCTTTTATCATGAAGACAGGCCACAGTCAACACCACACAAGGTAGCTAAAACTCCAGTAGAAACCCTCCAGGCTTTGTGGCCTGAAGACCAAAGCATAGGGTTTGTGGCAGCCAAAGTCACTGGAAAGTGAAGGGATGAAATCCAGTAATGAAGAGAGCCACAAATCTGTGTATAAATTCTCCACTCTCTAGTGGACCGCTGACCCATGCATGATCTTGACAGATTGCAAGCTATCTGAAGGTTAAGGACAAAAACTGAACTGAGATTCAAGCTGCTGCCCAAGGGAGCGCATTTGTAACTTGAGTTCAACTATGTTAATATTGCCTGTTAAAACAGACTCTCTTTGGAGGAATGTAACAGAATTCAGAGTCTCTACAACATAGCAGTTACAATGTCTAGGATACAATCTAAAATGACATGACATACAAAGAAATAAGAAAATGTGATGCATTCTCAAGAGAAAAGACAATTGACAGGGACTGGTCCCAACATGGTAGATGTTGGTATTAGCAGGCAAAGGTTTTAAAGCAGCTGTTATAAAACTACGCTCCATGATCTAAAGGAAAATACACTCATAATAAACAAAAAGATAGGAAATATCAGCAGAGAAATACAAACTAAAAAAAACAAACACAATATCTGAAATTGGGTAAATGATAGTTGAAGGCATGGGAATGAATGAGATAAAAGAAGAACATGAAGACATAAGGGTAATGATGCATGTCCTTCTCAACTCTCAAAAAATATTTTATAAGAAATCCTACAACTCAAGAATACAAGGACAAATACCCAATTATAAAATGGGCAGAAGATATGAATCAAAATTTTTCCAGTGAGGAAATACAAATGGCTAAAAGCACATGAAAAGATGTTCACCTTCATTAGCAATTAGGGAAATGCAAATCAAAACAGCAATGAAATATCATCTCATACCTACTAGAATGGCTGCCATTAAACAAACAGGAAACTACAAATATTAGAGAGGATGTGGAGAAATAGGAACACTTGCTCAGTGCTGGAGGAAATGTAAAATGGTACATCCACTGTGGAAGACAGTTTGGTGGTTCTTCAGAAAACTAAATATTGAGTTGCCCTATGTCCCAGCAATTCCGCTACTCAGTATATACCCGGAAGATCTGAAAGCAGGGACATGAACAGACATTTGCACACCGATGTTCATAACAGCATTATTCACAATTGCCAAAAGATGGAAACAACCCAAGTGTCTATCAACAGAGGATCAGATAAATAAAATGTGCTATATATATATAATGGTATATTATGCAGCAACAAGAAGGAATGAGGTTCTGAAACATGAGACAACATGGATGAACCTTGAGGACATAATGCTGAGTGAAATAAGCTAGACACAAAAGAACAGATATTGTATGATTTCACTAATTTGAACTACCTACAAAACTCAGAGTCTTAAAATGTAGAATATAGGATACCTAGAGATAGACAGAAGCTAGAGAAGGGGGAGGGTTATCTAATATGTACAGAATTATTAATGAAGTTTAACTTAAAGGTTTGGGAAAGGATAGAAGTGATGGTAGCTTATTATTGGGATTATAAGTAACAGTGCTGTATTGTAGGTGAATTTGATTGAAAGGGTTTGTTTAAAGTCATATATGTCACCAATTAACACTACAAATAAAATTAAGTTCTTGAGTGAACTACTACAAATGTATGACACTTTTACAAAGTCTTAATAATAGAGTGCTATATGGAGAAAAATTACCTATTGCAAGCTATGGGCTATATTTAACACTAATACCTTAATGTTCTTTCATCAACAGTAATAGGTACACCATACCAATACTAGGGGTCAGTAATGGAGGGGGAGATAAGGGATAAAGGGTGTTTTAGGTTTTCCTTTTTTGTGTCTGTTATTTTTTTCTTTGGAGCAATGAAAATTGTCTAAAATATAGTGTGATGATTGCACAAGTAAGTGATGATACTGTGAGACATTGATTGTTTATTTTGGATGGAATATATAGTATGCGAATATATCTCAATAAAATCTGCAGATTCAAAAAATACAACTTTTCTTAGCTTCCGATTACTTACCTATATGGAAATGGTAATACCTACATATACTTTCTCACTTGATAAGTAAGAGATCCTTTGAGATGGGTTTATTGTCTATTTTACAGATGAGAAGACTGAGGTTTCCATGGCGGGGTGGGTAGGTAATAGCTGTCATTTATTGACAATACCCAGGGTACCAATTGCTCAACCTGATTTGCCTTTTTGCTGATCCTGACAAGAACCATATAAAGTGGGAGTGATTATTACCCCATGATACAGCTGGCATGAACTGTGTAGCATGCACAAGATCACATTGCAACTAGGAGAGGCTGCAGTCCAGGATGAACTCAAACATACCTCGAGCGGTGATGAAGTGCTTGACGGTTCAGGGTTTGCATCTCCTCCATCACTAACTAGCTGTGTCATGTGTATTCCCTGAGGGAGTGTGTGTGAGTGCACGGGCCTTGGAGTAAGCCTGAGTTCAAATCTAGCTGAACAAACTTGGACCTCATAGATTTGTTGTGAAGATTAAATAAGAGAAAGCACGTATACTGTTACCTGGGAGAGAGTAAGGGTTCATTAAACATCAGCAATGATTGGTGTGCCCTTATACCCAGTACACACCTGCCCAACTCCCACCTGCCAGCACCTGCATCTCTTTGCCCCGGGGCTTTCTCTCTGTTACTGGAATCTGCTCTGCAGGCAGGCAAGGCAGCCTGGAAGTGCTGAGGAATTAACGCCTCTTGGGAGCAGCACTTAACCAACAACTAATTTATGTTGGTGGATAAATATCCCAGCTCCCTCACCCCATAGATGGGTTAACTCGGACATACATTTGCACCATTTTCCAGAGCTCCCAGTGGGTTTGGCTCCAGTTGCCCCATAGTAACATGCTCGATTGCTTGATAATCCACCCTCTATTGGCTCCTTCCCTTCCTTGACTCACCTCCCCACTCCCTAGTAATTTTTTCCTGGAATCAGCTCCTGAATAAATCACTTACAATTTAATTCTTCTCTCAGAGTCTACTTCTGTGGGATCCCCAACCAAGACAAACAGCCATCATTTTTCAGCTCCTAATATGCCAGAAAATGACCTAGGTACCTGCAGCACGTTCTTTAATTTTCTCTTTTTTTTATCATATTTTTAAAATTATAAAATATAACATATACACATAGAACGAATAACTTTCCAACTGCAATTTAACAAGTAGATAGCAAATTTCAAAGAATATTATGGGTTACAGTTCCACAGTTTCAGTTATTTCCTTATTGTGAAACATAACATATATACAAAAAAATACTAACTTTCAAAGTATGATTTGACAAGTAGTTATATAAGAAATTTCCAAAGTTGTTATGAGTTACAATACTATATTTTCAGTTGTTTCCTTATTGTGAAATATAACATATATACAAAAAGGTGATAACTTTCAAATTATAATTTAACAAGGAGTGGAGGCCATTATTACCTCATTCAGATGGAGAAACTGAGACTCAGAGTGGTTAAAGGATTTGTCTAACTAGTAAGGGGCAATGTAGAGATTCTATTCCAACTCTCTCTGCATTCAAAGCTCACGCTTTCCCGCTATGGAGTTCTAGAAGTTCCTTAGGAAACATTTGCCGTGAGAACAAACACGTCAGGACAGGGCTATCATGGAGAAGTTAGTTGTCCACATGGTCTTTTGGAACAGAGACTGGGTGTCCTGACTGAGAGAGGTGTTATGGGGCCACTCAGAGGTATTTTAAGAGTGGCCACAGCAAGGCATTTCGTTGCCACCTTCCTCCCTGCTCTACCCCTTCTACAAAGTTCATTCTGTTCCCTTTAGCCTGTGTCCTGCTTTTCTTGGCCTTGCTCCCGGTTGTGGTCTATTGAGGGAAAGAGGCCCTGTGGGAGAGAGGACAAGCACACATTCTGTCTGGTCAGTGGAAGACGGGATTGTGTAGTGGGCAGGAGAGGGAGCTGGACAACGGGGGACCGAAATTCTCATCCAGGCTTCGGCTTCTGTTACGCTGCAAGGCCTTGGAGAGGTCCCTTCCCTCTTGGAGTTTTTATTTTCTCAAAAGTGAAATGAAAGTTTTGGCCAAAGTACATACACAGAAGACCTGAAGGCTGGTGATGTAAATGGGTGAAGAGGCCCAAGTGTGAGGCAAGAGGGAGAGGGGAAGACTGTGGCGCTGTGGCCTGAAGTCATTAAAGAAGAAAAGGAGCTGAACATGCTGATCAAAGCACGTGAGTAGGTAGAGATACCACCTGCTTGTTTGGACTTCTTGTTTGATATGTTTGGACTAGATATCCTCTAAGTCTTTTGACTTTTTTAGTCCATTGAATATTGCAGATGCCTATATTTAGACAGAATAGTTTATGACTTTGTGAATGATCTATTTCCTTTAAATAAAAATATCCACCTGTTCAACAGTGCTATGGGGAATAGCTTCTAGAGGTGGTACCCTAAGCATCCTCTGGCCATGTCGCTCCTCTGCTTAAACTTTTATCCATTCCACAGTGTTTATTGAGTGCCGACTGCATGCAGACATGGTGCTGGGTGCTGGGGAGACAGCGGTGAATGAGCAAAGGAGCCTGGCCTCCTGGGGCCTCCTGCCAGCAGTGGAGAGAGATGAGATGAATAAAAACTAACCTTATAAAATGATTTCAGGTGGTGACGAGTGGTCTGAATGAAGCAGGGCGAGGAGAGAGAGGGTGGATTTTCAGCTAGGGAGGTGGCCTTCCAACACAGCCTGAAATGAAGGAAGGTGTGAGCCATGGGCTCACATGACCCTGTGACGGCTGATTTTGCTTTTCAGATAAAGCACAACTCTTTAAGGTGGTATTCCAGTATATTCCTGTGTACATCTCCACCTTCATTTCCTGACTCGAACCAAGCATGCTAAAACCACGTGAAATCTGCCCCTAAGGATGTGTGGTTTTATCCCCTTTTGCAGGTCTGCCCTGGCTGAAGCTTGGGGAACTGGGAGAGCCCACCAAAGGCCCACAGGGACAGGGTGGCCCGACAGAGGTGATTGCCCCCAGCAGCCAGGTGGTGATTAAGGGCAAGCAACGATGAAACAGATCACCGGGAGCGCCAACTTCCCTGGAATCTACCCTGTACTACTGCAAATGTGTCAGCTTTCTGGTCTCAGCTTCATCCAGGTTGCTTTAAAAGACCAGTTCAGGGTTTCTCCAAAAGAGTTTTACAGTCAAATTACTTTGAGAAATGCCTCCTCCTCACTGCACCCTCTAGCATGGTGCCAAGAAATTCGGACGTGAAGAAACATGTTGCGCTTTGGTTTGATCCAGACTTTTCCAACCCTATTTGGGAGTAGAAGTCTCCCCACCATAGGACATTTCTTAAATGCCTCAGGAACAACGTGGGGCAGTGCTTCTGGCTTATTTACCGGGGCGGCCCAGAGCTAGAGTCCGTGGTGACAGTGAGCGGTTAGAGTTTCGTGCGGGTGATGGTTTGAACTTGGATAGTTGCATTCCTTTAAGTCATCTCCCCAAATCCTGGCAAATACTGAGTAGGAAATACTCATGCTTGTTTTAATTAAGACCTATAACTGTATGTGAAAAGAAAGCCTAAATGATTGGCTTTGGAGCTGTATCTCCCCCCGCCCCCCTTACTTTTGTCTGTTCGTTTTTATTTTATTAGGGAAGTTTTAGGCTATATTCCCCTTTTAAATATTTCTTTCCTCTGTCACTGTTGCCGGTAAAAGCCTCATCAGTTGTTCCACCCAGCGATGAGCAGGATTCCCTGATTTACTCAGCTGGTAGCAGTCTTTGGCAATCCAGGCTCAGGGGCCAGGAGACGGTGGGGCCCGTGCAGAAGCAGCTTGGGTGAGGGAAAGAGGGTGGCGTCAAGCAGATAGTCCCAGAATCCTCCGCACAGCCACTGTCACGAGACTGATCCCTCCTCGAGGGCAGCTTCTGTGCTTTTGCAGCCCTGCCCCTGACATAGAAGACCCCCCCCCTCCGCTGAGCTTTGCCAAATGAATGAATGATTCCCCTCATGGCTTTCTTTTGCATTATTACTCACTTAACACCACTTGTTTGCTCGTTTGCTCTTCATGCAACATCTCCAATGCCCCTACTTCATGCTAGGCTCAGTGCTAGGGAGGACAAGGCTTTCCCTTCCCTCGAAAGGCCACTGTCAGTACTTTTTACTTCTCTGATGTCAGGGATCCCTTCCAGCTCTGGATTCTGCAATTCTAAGATTCTATAATTCTATCATTCTAAAAAACTCTATTATTCTAAGATCCGACCATGCCACATCTCTCCTTGAGAGCCCCGGACATCTGCCTTTATTTTGGATCCTCTATTGGACCAGTTATCGAAATAGCAATCTTCTCAGTTCATTTATTTGTGAATGTGTATCAAGCGTTGATGAACAGGTCATCCCTATGAAATTTGTAGATTCAGTTCAAGGTCAATTGAAGCTAACTGTATTAAGGCAAGATCTTATCTCTCCCCATGAAATATTAGCCATTCTTTTTGAAAAAAAATTAGGCCAAAATAGTTCACATAAAGAAAAAAAAAGACCTCATTGCTGCATGTATTTATGTATGTGCTCATTTGGTGGTTTCTTCTCTTAATTGTGAACAGGAGGAAAAGCTCTAGGGTCATGCAGAGGGTATGCTGCGGATGGACTTGGCCATAGGCAAAGTTCAGTGAGGGCAGCACCTGAGACTGAGCCAGTCGCCCACTCGCCCGGGGCCACACAGGAGGCTGTGGGAGCACAGTCCCAAGCCTGCCACCCAGCCCAGCTTTCTCCTTCTTCTATCCTGACGCTGGCCAGCCAGGCTGATAGCGACTGGAGAGTCAGAATAAGGACACACACTTGCGTTGTTGAATATGGCTTGGTGGCCTTAGCTTGACATGGTAGAAAGATGCTGGGCTGGAACTCGGCTTAGTCCAAACTCTCTGGCTGGGTATGCTTGGGCCAGTCACTTCCCTTCTCTGAACCTTGGTTTCTTCAACCTTGAATGAAGGATGTGGTGCTAGTTTGAATGTATTATGTCCCCCAAAACGCCATCATCTTTGATGTAATCTTGTGTGGGCAGACCTATTAGTGTTGATTAGACTGTAATTCTATTGATTGAGTGTTTCCATGGAGATGTGACTCAATCACTGTGGACAAGACCTTGATTGGATAATTTCCATGGAGGTGTGACACCACCCACTCAGGGTGGGTCTGAATTAGTTCACTGGAGCACTATATAAGCTCAGACAGAAGGAGCGAGCCTGCTACAGCCAAGAGGGACACTTTGAAGAATGAGCAGAAGCTGAGAGAGTAGCTGCAGATGAGAGACTGTTTGAAGATGGCCGTTGAAAGCAGATTCTTGCTCCAGAGAAGCTAAGAGAGGACAAATGCCCCAAGAGCAACTGAGAGTGACATTTTTGAGGAACTGCAGCCTAGAGAGGAATATCTTGGGAGAAAGCCATTTTGAACCCAGAACTTGGAGCAGACACCAGCCACATGCGTTCCCAGCTAACAGAGGTTTTCCAGATGCCATTGGCCATCCTCCAGTGAAGGTATGCAATTGTTGATGCATTACCTTGGACATTTTGTGGCCTTAAGCCTGTAACTGTATAACCAAATATACCCCATTTTATAAAAGCCAATCCATTTCTGGTGTTTTGCACTCTGGCAACATTAGCAAATTAGAACAGATGTTGACATCCATTGTCTCTACATTGACTTGCCATGAGTCCCCATTCGTGTTGATGGTGGTGATTTTTTAAAAATGTTATTAAATAAACAAATCATGTATGATTACATTATGTATGCCATGATGCATCTATAAATGTGAATACATGATCGGTAAGACCAAAGCCCATTTGACCACACCCACAATTCAGTCCAGGTTCCTGCTTGGTTTGTATCCAGGCTTTTAACACCACAAACACACAATATTGTCTTCTACGTATGTGGGCTTGTATGGTTTTTGTTTTTTGTTGTTCTTTGTTTGTTTTACCATTCTGTACTTAGCTTTTCACTTGACGATATGTCTTGGTGATAGACTACTCATGTCATTATCTTTAATTATTCACAATATTTTAATTATTCTCAATATTTTGTATTATTGCTTTGTAGTCAACTGCATCAGTTTATCTCAGCTTATCTGACCTTTTCCCTATAGGAGGTTGTTTATATTGCTTCTTGTTTGCATTTCCCTAATAATACTGCAATGAATTGGCTAGTTCTTGGCTCCTCTGGCAAATGAACTTGTGTTGTATCTCTTCTTCCTCCATCCTCCTGCTCATCCTTCTGGACCTCTCTGCCCCTTGATGTCTGTGTTAGTCTGGTCTCTTTCTGGCAAGTGTCTGAAGCCCAACTCATACTGTGGCTTCTGTGGCTGGGGAATCCATTGGGGTGTCCCAGAACTAAAGGATGAGGACTCTATTTTTCTCTTACTTCCTCTGCTCAGCTTTCTTCTTTCCCGACAGCCAAGATGGTCACCGGCAGCCCTAATGGCCTATTCTTTCAGATCTCAGACTCCAGATGCAAGGCTCCTTCTCCTCCAGCTCCAGACTCGAAAATCTCAGGGAAGGATTCTGATTGGTGCTGACTGAGTCACAAGCCCTCCCTTGAACCAATCGCTGGGCCCAAGGGAGGGAGGTAGTATGATTGGCCAGGCCTGGGTCACATGCCCTCCCTTATGTTGATCAGGGTGCCTGGTAGCAAAACAAGAAAGATGGAAAGCTTGCCAAGCTCACAGATGCATTAGCCACTCCTTCACTTCCAGAATGTCGACTCAGAGCCCAGATACTCGCAGAGGGTTTGAGAGAGCAGAACTCCTTATTTCTATTGACTAAATCTCACCACAAAAGCAAAAGCCTAAGAGAGAAGGAGGGGGTGGATTTTATCGTTTACTGGGTAGCTATGCCAGCCTGACATCATGCTGGGTGTTTTGGTTTAACTTAATCTTCACAAAAACCATACAAGACAGATACTCTAGTCTCCATTTGATAGGCGAGTAAACAACAGCTTAGAGAGGTTTATTGAGAGGTTGCCAGCTAGTAAGCGATGGAGCCAGGATTTGAACCAACGACAGCTGAAGCTTAATTCCAGAACTTAGTCCAGCCCTCTGCTATTCTGGGCTCCAGGGGCACCATCTTGAGAACCATGTGGTGACGTTGCTGTTTTTCCATCATGAACAGACCAAAGTAAATTTGGTAACCCCATATCTTAGTTCCATAGGACAGCTATAACAAAATACCACAGACTTGTTGGCTCAGACAACAAAAATTTTAGTTCTGGAGGCTAGAAGCCTGGCTCAAGGTGTTGGCAGGGACGTGCTTCCTCTGAAGCCTGTAGGGTTCTGGTAGTGGTCAGCAATCTACCATGTTCCTTGGCTTGTGGCAAACTTAATCTCTGCCTCCATTATATGGTGCATTCTCTCCCTCTCCTCTTCTCCTTCTCCTGCTGTGTCCAAATTTCCTCTGCTTATAAGGACACCATTCATATTAGATGAGGCCTAATCCAGTCTGGCCTCATCTTCACTAATAACATTTTCAAAAATCCTATTTCCAAATGGGGTCACATTTTTGGGACCAGGGGCTAGGACATGAACATGTTTTTGCGTGGGGCATGATCCAGTACATAACACTGTGGTTATATTTCCAAATGAGGTTGCTCCCCGTTCCTCCCATCCGTCTGTGTAATGCTCCTCCCTGCATGGAGGTGGCGTCTCCTTCCCCTCCCCTGGAATCAGGCCTGTCCCCGGAAATTGCTTGACTGATAGAACACGGTGAGAATGTTGGTGTGCAGTTCCAGGCCTAGCCCTCAAGAGTCCTGGAAGCTTCCACTTTTGTGCTCTGGAAAGCCAACCGCACACTGTAAGGAAACTCAAGCTGGGTAGCAGAATGGGCAAAGACCACTTGGAGAGAGAAAGAGGCCACGTAGGGGAGCTCTGAGCACCAGAAGCAGCAGTGATGCCTGTGTCCGCCAGCCTGATCTGGTGCCCACTGGAGCCAGTTAACCAAGTGATCCCAGCAGATTCATGTGTAGCAGGAGAACCGCCTGGCTGAGTCCCGCCTGCATCCCTGACCTGAAGAATCATGAGAAGTACATTGTCATAGTTTTGAGCTGATATAGCCATAAATACTTGAAACAGAAATGCTGGTAATTTTGCAGGTTTTATTCCCCTTTAATTCTTAATGTGCTTTGTGCTTGGAGAGCCAGTGCCTCTGAAGCTTGGCCCCCTTACACTCTTGGAAAGTGCACTTTCTCTTTCCTTTTCAAACGTGTCTCTCCCAAACCTTCCTTTGACATTAATAATACATTGGAAGGAGACAGGTATATGCCATTTATTTCGGATGAGGCAGTTGCCTGGAATCAATATGCCTCCTTATATAAATGTCTTGGTGGGGTGAGGAAAGATACTGGTAAAAGGTTAGAGAGGCTCGATTTATATTTGCTTTCTATATTTAGCATTTAAATAACATTTTCTGGATGTGAAAATAGCATACACTCACTATAGAACAATGGTAAAAGCAGAAACCTATAAATAAGTAAATAAATAAAAAGATAGATGGAGATCACCTCTAATTCTACCATCCTGATGTAAGTAGTGTTATCAGTTTGGGACATTTTCCTTTCAGTCTTTTTTCTAATGCATGTGCACACACACACACACACACACATCTTGCATAGATGAAGTCATTCTGGATGCATTGTTTCATGTTCCTTTGTATCTTTTTCCTCACATTACATCGTAAGTGTTTTCACTCTTTAATTAAAAATACTTCACAAATGCCCATTTGAATAGTTGCCTCATATTCTACCCTCCTTCGTTTAAACAATCCTCCCACATACAGAATGCTACAATGCCTTGCTCTTATGAACTCTGTAATGAACTCCTCACATGTAAATTCTTGCAACTCTGGCTAGAAGGACCCTTAGACATGGAAGTGGGAGGTGGAACCCAAAGGTGTTTTTCTAAGGTAAGTTACGAAAAGGACTGAATTGGTAATTCCAATTGTGATTAAGAAAGAAGTTGATATGAACTGGGAGCCCTAGGGGACTTTCTCTTTTCATATCTATTCTTTCTGCTTTGAAGCTGTTTATTTTGAACTTCCAAAGTCATCCTCACCAGGATTTCATCAAGGGTTTACGTTTTTCTGACGTTTATTGATTCCGTTAGATGCACCTTATTTAAGATGCATTAAATAATAAATGGGTCTTGTTTCTATTGGCAGGTGATGAAATAGCATGTGAATCCTAACCCAGTTGTTCCATTAACTCTTCATGTGTTGATGGTGTAGGCTCAACCTCTGAACCCGATAAAAAAGAACCACGGTGGACTTTGACCCACCTCCAAGTCTGAACACCTACCACGCACCAGGCACTGAGCTAAGAGATTCACACAAATTGTGTCTTTTAAACCACACTGTTATTAACCCATTTTATAGATGAGGAAACTGAGGTCAACAGACTGTAAATAATATCCACAGCTCCTTAGAGGCTGCGGACACTGTTTCAGCCTAAGTTTTGAACATTGCATCCAGGTGACAAAAAGGTGCATGGGATTCAGATTCAATGCACACTTACTCGTACTTTCCAGGGGAGCCCCATACACCATGGCAACTTCCAGTGCTTTCTTCATCCCTGCTTTATAAACCTCACAGTTCCACAGAACAGTATTTGTACTCCCCAGATGAAGAAGCTAACATTCAGAGAGGCGAAGTGACTTGTCCAAGGTCATACAGCCAGGAAGGAACAGAAAAAGAATTGAATCTGAGGTCAGCCACTGTCAAACCTAAGGCTTCCTTCCCGTGCTCAGACCCCATCGGGCCAGATCACGGCTCTTGGTTGCCTGGTGCTGCAGGCAAAGAGGAAGCCCATTCATTCTTCTGATCTTGGCTGTGCATCTGGATTGCTTCTGAACTTTGGTCCTTTCCCCCTCTGCCTTCCCTGGGTTCTCACCTTCCCACTAGTGTGCCTTATTTGGGGCTTCCTCCTGCACTCAGAAACTCACCTCTGTCTCTCACACAGACATTTCCTTTCCCCAACTCTTGCAAAATATAAAACCAGAAATGAACTGAACAAAGAAGTCTGTAAACATGCTGGCTTGGCTCCTTCTGAGGCTCTGGGTTCCTGGACACAGTCTTGAATCCTAATTAAGCCGTTAGAGAAAAGCTTGTGGCTGGCAACGGGGCTGGGGAGAAATAGTTTCCATCATGCAGTATCTGGAATTGGAATTGGCTAGAAGGCCCTTGCTCGCTGCTTTCGATACCTAATAAGCAGAATCTCAAATGTTATTAATCTAAGTGAACCGTGTGAGATATGGGAAGGGAGCCTGAATGGAGTTATTTGATTTGAAGAAAGAAAACCAGGCAAAGAACATTCTGTATTGGTAACGTCCTGGATCCCCTGCAACAGGCCGTTGGAGTAGAAATATGCCTGTGGTATGTGGTGCAGGATTTAATGAAACTACAAGATAAAATGGGACGCTCAGGCCAAGGTACAAAAAAAAAAAAAAATGCAGAATTCCCAACGCACTCCCCTTGGAGCCCCTGCATCCTTGGAGACTGATGAAATGAACACAAATGCATTCTTGATGGCAGAAAAGAACATTTGATGCAATTACCAGCCAGGGCTGGAGCTGCCCACACACTTGAGGCCCATTTGCCTCCACCCCTCTCAGCCAGCACAGCCGCCAGGCCCTGGGGAGGGCGGCCATTTTGTTGAAAAGGAGAAGTTACTGGTGAATGTTGGTTTGGGCCTGGGTTTGCACCATGAGGCTTCTCCTTAGTTCACTGGGCAAGGCTGACTCCCCATCTCTCAGCACTTTTCCCTGGCACAGTCTCAGCAGTCTCTTTCATATTTTCCTAACATCTATTCTCTTCATTAGACAAGGTTGGTTGCCCACCTACATGCTTCTGACATAGAGTTTATTTTCTGACCATAGATGAAAATGGCACAAAGAAAAAGCTCTGTTGCCATCTTCTCTCCTCATCTACTTCATAGGATGTAGGGGGAGGGTGTGATGTCTGGAGCTGTGGCAGCCACCTTCAGGCCATGAGGTGATCCAGTTAACATACTTAATTTTATTTTTATATAGCATAAGTGCTTTTAAAAATTAATTAATTTAATAATAGTTCATTTAATTAATGTTCAGTACCCAGAAGACTACAGAACAAAAGATAGGAAAAATATGTCTTGATGTCATTTTTGAGTCACCGACTTATTCCTAGGACTTTGTCCCTCCACACTCCTTGTCAAGTATTTTCTTTTTTGCAGCCAAAAGCATCTGTAGCAGAGATAGCCAGATATCTACCTGATATTCATTTCTTCCTGATTCTGTAGTTTCAAAACTGTGATATGTAGCATGGAAAATTACCACTCAGAACAAAGACTACTTTTTCTACCCTTGTTTTGCAGCTAGAGTGTTCATACAACTATGTTCTGACTAATAAAATGTAAATGAAAGTTTTGAGTGGGACTTCTGGGAAGGCTCTGCAGGAGGTGTGCCCCATTTGTCTTATCCTCACTCCTTGGTCCTGTTACCAGCTGGGCATATGTGAAGGCTGGAGCTCCAACAGCCATGTTGGATCAGGAGGTGGTCTAGAGGATGGAAGCCCTGTGCAAAGGTAGTTGGAGCAAAAAGAAGTCCAGGTCCCTGAGAACTCTGTAGACCTGCCGTACCTTACCTGGGCTGTCCACTTTTGGACTTCTTTTCTAGGAGAGAATAAATTCTTGTGTGCTTAAGCCACTGTTACTTTGAGTTTTCCATAAATCATGCATGAACTTAATTTTAATACTGAGCAAAAAGCTAACCCAAGAGAGTACCTTGCTTAAAACCTTCATGGGCTGCCTGCTGTCTACTGGAAAAAGCCCTGGCTTTCAAGCCTTGTGCAATTTGCCTTATTAACCTTCCTTTCCAGCCGTGTCTGCAGCCTGGAACATTCATGCTCAGCCTTGGAGACTCAGGTGCGAGGTCACTTGAGCCTCTGAGAAGCCTGCCCTGGCTTTCTTGGGCAGGGGATCTTTTGCACTGGGCTTCCTGGCATCTTGCCCATACCTCTGCACTAGCAAGTATTACATTGTCCTAATGTAATTTAGCTAAGTTATTTCCGTGGAACCTTTGAGGCACTGCCTCAGCCATTCTCTGCAAGAGGAAGCCAAGTCTCAGAGAGGGGCCCTGTGCAAGGTCACCCGGCAGTAGGGGCAGGGCCAGCGCTTTCTGCTCTGAACTTAGCGCCATCCTCTCATTTTATTAGACTGGAGAGAGGAGGAGAGCTGCTGACTTCAGTCATTCTACCTGGCAGCTTTATTGGTCGTCAGATTTGTGGAGGGGAGGAGAGAACTGGGAGCTGTCAAGTTGAGCTTCTTGGGCTCTTGGAAGAATTCTCGTTCTGGTGGAGAACCCGGCATTGGCTGCCCTGAGTGTCACCCCTAGGTTCAATTGGCAGCCTCGGCATCACTGGGCATGTCTTAGGTGACCCAGGGGCAGGTTCTGAGACAGGTATGAGAGAGGGACTAGGTATAGGGCTCAAGTGGAAACCAGGTCAGCAGCAGGTTGGGGGAGCTGGGCTCAGGTTATCACCTCTAAAAACACTGATCCTCAGGGTGCACCTACCAGGTGGTAGAGTGGGGCACTGCAGGGCTCCATCCCCTCACAGAAGCTTTGAACAGCCAGCAAGAACTGGCTGAAAAGTTTTCTCAACGCTCCAGAAAACAGTTACCAGACTGTAGTAACAAGGCAGGCACTGAATATAGAAAAAGGCCACTTAAAAGCAGTGGGATGTCCTGGCGCCCTGGCTGGCCTCCCTGCCATCCCTCCTCAGCTGGGTGCAGAGCCGTCCCCGCTCCCAGTGTGGATCCCTGGTCCCGGTTCTGGAGGAAACAGAGTAACCCTCATGCACACACTGGGAACATGTATGTTGGGCCCAGTCTGTCTAATGGTGGCCTGAGGGACTTGCTGTCCCAGCATCTGCCCTGCATGTAGAAAGCGGCTTGCAGGGCTCCCTACAGAATGCTGTGGGAGAGCAGACAAGTTGTGTTGCCTGAGACAAGGGATTGCTGGCTGTAGGGCATGCAGTGCAGTGCCCAGGACTGAGAGGAAACAGTTTCCTGGGAAAGAGGGGATATTTATATCCATGTAAATGGAGGAATTCCTAGAATACAAGTGCATGTCCAAGACAAGAGGCAGGTACAAAAAGGATCAGGTGGTTGCTGATGTGCTCACAGACATAGGGGATTGGTGGTTTGATGGGTTGAGCCCTCTACCACAGGATTTACCCTTGGGAAGACTGTTGCTATAAAGGAGAGGCTAGGCCTGCCTATAATTGTGCCTAAGAGCCTCCTCCCAAATGCCTCTTGTTGCTCAGATGTGGCCCTCTCTCTCTACCTAAGCCAACTTGGCAGGTGAAATCACTGCCCTACCCTCTGTGTGGGATCTGACACCCAGGGGAATGAATCTCCCTGGCAACGTGGAATATGACTCCCAGGGAGGAATCTAGACCTGGCATCATGGGATGGAGAACATCTTCTTGACCAAAAGGGGGATGTGAAAGGAAATGAAATAAGCTTCAGTGGCAGAGAGATTCCAAAAGGAGCCGAGAGGTCACTCTGGTGGGCACTCTTATGCACAATATAGACAACCCTTTTTAGGTTCTAATGAATTGGAACAGCTAGCAGTAAATACCTGAAACTATCAAACTACAACCCAGAACCCATGGATCTTGAAGATGATTATATAAAAATGTAGCTTATGAGGGGTAACAATGTGAGTGGGAAAGCCGTATGGAACATACTCCCCTTTGTCCAGTGTATGGATGGATGAGTAGAAAAATGGGGACAAAAAAAAAAGCACCCAGTGTTCTTTTTTGCTTTAATTGTTCTTTTTCACTTTAATTTTTATTCTTATTATTTTTGTGTGTTGGTAGTGAAAATGTTCAAAAATTAATTTTGGTGATGAATATAAAACTATATGTTACTGTGAACAATTGAATGTACGCTTTGTATGACTGCATGGTATGTGAATATATCTCAATAAAAATGAATTAGAAAAGAAGGAATAAAAGGATCAGGAGGCCCCTATGCTTTAGCCTGGTTCTATTCTCCAAAGTCCTTGCATGGATAAGCCCTGAAGGATGACACACACATAGGTCAATCTGCAAAGACTGGGAAAGGTGCTTTCTTTCCCCCGCCCCATCCCCTTCTCTTTCTTGTTAGCTCCTGGCAATCAAGAAAAGTTCTGCTATAAAGTGACAGCCCAGGCAAAGAAGATTAAAACATTAGGAACCATCAACAAGGAGGACCAGACCTGGGACATGCCAGACAAAGACTTTTAAAAAATGGTCCTAAACATGCTCAAAAAGCTAAAGGAAAACATAGGCAAAGAACTAAGGGGACAGGAAAATGATAGATTAACACAAAGAATATCAATAGGGAGATAGAAATTTTGAAAAGAAACCAAACATAGCTGAAAACACAGAAACAGAAATTTAAAATTTCGTAGAGGGGTTCAACAGCAGATTGGAATTGGCAGAAGAAATACTCAGTGAACTGAAAGATAAGGTAGTTGAAATCATTCAGTTGGAGGAGCAGAAGGAAGAAAGAATGAAGAAAAGTGAACAGAGTTGGAGGAGCCTGTGGGACCCCATCAAGCACTCCAGTATAGGCATGGTGGGGGTCTCAGAAGAAGAAAGAGAGAAAGGGGCAGAGAGAATATTCAAAAAAATATTGGCTGAAAACTTCCCCAATTTAACAAAAGATATGAATATACACATCCAAGATACTCAGTGAACTCCAAAAAGGATAAACCCAAATAGACCCACACTGCTGCATGATATAATCAAGCTATCAAATGTCAAAGATAAAGAGAATTCTGAAAGCTACAAGAGAGAAGCAACATGTCACGTACAAGTGAACTTCAATAAAATTAAGTGCTGTTTCTCATTGGAAACCATGGAGGCAAGAAGGCAGAAGGATGAAATATTTAAAGGACTGAAAGCAAAAAATTGCCAACCAATAATTCTGTATCCAGCCAAACTGTCTTTCAGAAATGAGGAAGAGATTAAGACATCCCAGATAAACAAAATTTGAGGGAGTTTGTTTCCACTAGACTGGCCCCATGAGAGATGTTATGAGAGTTCTGCAGGTTGAAAGGAAAAGACAGTAGACAATAGATTGAAGCCACATGAGGAAATAAAGATTTCTGGCGAGGATAAAAACAGGAGTAAATATAAATGCAAGTACTGTTGTGTTTTTGGTTTCTAATTCCCCTTTTTACTTCTTACAGGATCTAAAAGGCAAATGTGTAAAATATAATGATAAATCAGTGGTTTTGGGCTCATAATGTATAAACATGCAATTTATGCAAGAACTACATAAAGGTGGGGATGGAGGAGTGCTAAGAACCTATACTGAAGTTAAGTTTGTACCAAAGCAAATGAAATTGTTATAGATTTGGAATGTTAAATTTAAGCCCCATGGCAACTTCAAAGAAAATGTCAGAAGTATGTAGGCTCATAAGAGACTGAAATTAGAGTACAGGCTGCCAGGAGCAGAGAGCAAGGGAAATGGGGAGCTAATGCATAATGGGTGTAGGATTTCTGTTGGAGCAGATGGGAAAATGTTAGTAATGGAAGGTGGTGAGGGTACAGCAATATTGTGAAGGTGATTATGTCATTGAATGGTATGTTGGGAGTGGTTGAGATGGGAAACTTTATGTTGTATGTATGTTCCCATGATTAAAAAAGAAAGAAAGAAAGAAAGAAAGAAAGTAAAGAGTAATAAATGGTCCTGGACAGGATATAGCAAGGGAGGAGGGAAAGGCTCAAAAGGCTATGACTGAGGGGTATGGAAAAATTGGAATGTAGATTGTAAGCTTGGCACCAATGTTAAATTTCTTGAAGTTGGTAGCTGCACTTGAGGTGGTTACTTAAGTGAACGTTCTTATTCTTAGGAAGTGTACATGGAAGCATAAAGTGTTCAAGGAGATGATGTACACTACCTGCACTACAGTGTTCAGAAAATGGACTGAGATAGATAGATAGATAGATAGATAGATAGATAGGTAGATAGAATGATATGGCGAGTGTGGAAAATGTCAAAATTGGTGTAGCTATATTGGGGAAGATGGGAATATGTTGGCTTTCTCTGTGTGGGGTTTGTATTATTTTTGTAGCTATCCTGTAAATTTGAAAGCCTTTTGAAAATAAAAAGTTAAAAAATTAACATATTCAGAAAAATATTCTCTAATCTCAATTATAAACAATCCAGAATATTCACAAAGACATACTTATTTAGAAATATAGATGTTCTTTTTAATAATATAAATGAAAACATTTAAAGTCTCACTATACTAGAACCTTGTTTATAAGTTATTTGTGTCTTTACTAAAGAATAAAGAGGAGCTAATTAAACAAAGAACACAATTTGCAAATAAACAGAAATCTCTGCTCTCTTGGGTCCCTCACTCACTCAGTCAGTGTAGCCCGGTGTGGGGTGAGGCTGTTGAGCCCAGTGGATAGTGAACCGGCTCTGCTGTCTGCCTGCCTGACCTCAAGTTTTGATTCCACCAAATAAATAACAGTTATATGGCATTGGGCTACTTGTATACTCCTTGATGCAATTAATAAAGTCATTGAACCGCACATTATGGAGCATCCAGTACACATCAAACACTGTCCTAGACAGGGGTGGAGGTGTGGGGACAAAGCAGTAAACAAAACAGACAAGAGTTTTTTCCTTTTGGAGTTTTCATTCTAGTGAGAGGGAGAGGGGGAAAGAAAATAAATATGTGAACAAATATGTACATATAATGTTTCAGGTGAAGATAAGAGCTATGATAACAAGAAAGCCCATAAAGGGGTTAAGTTTTGTTGAATGGCATCAGTTCAGCCAGCACTGACTGTCCCTGTATTGGTGTGCTCCCTGCCCCCCAAACCAGGGAGGTGTGGGATTGAGGTCAGGGGCCAGCTGTGACTCCTCTCTGAAGCTGGGTCTAGGAATGTTGAGGACAGTTTTCCCAAAGTGTTTTCCATAGAATTGTTCGTAGATAATGAATGCAAAAAGAGTTCTGTGGTCAAAGTTTTGAAAGTACCAAGTTAAATAAAATAAAGGAGCCTTTTTTGCTGCAAGAATTCTCAGAGCCTTTATAGGCTTATGTGACTCTCTGCGGTGGGCTGGGGTGGGAGGAGGCTGCCTCAGTGGATGTCAGTTCCCAAACTTACTTGACCATGGAGCCACTCAGAGCAGCTCAGAGCATCTGTTCTCTATGGATCTCTAGAGGAGAAGCATGAGGCCTAGGGTAGTAGGAGCCATGTGCCTTTGAGATCCGACAGGCCTGCGTGCAAACCCTTGCTCCCATCCTTCCTAGCTGTGCGCTACTCATAGGGCAAGTTACTGACCTTCTCTGAGCCTGTTTCCTCCCCCATTAAATGGTACACAGAGACCCACATTGCAGGATGGTCATCAGATTGAAAGGACGCCAAGTGTTAGATATCTGTCACTGTACCTGACACATAATGGGGACTCAATAGATAGCATATATCCTCAGAGTTTTAGGAAATCTTACCATTTATCTATCCATCCATCTACCATCCATCCTTCCATCCATCCATCCACCATTCACCCACCATCCATCACCGTCCATCCATCCACCTTCTACTCATCCATCCACCATCCATCCACCTTCCATCCATCTATCCACCATCCATCCTCCTTCCCTCCATCCATCCACTATCCATCCACCATCCATCCATCCATCCATCCACCCACCATCCATCCACCATCCATCCATCACCATCCATCCACCCATCTTCCACCCATCCACCCACCATCCATCCACCATTCATCCATCATCCATCCATCCATCCTCCTTCCATCCATCCATCCACCATCCATCTATCCATCCATCCATCCATCCACCCACCCACCATCCATCCATCCACCGTCCTATCCATCCATCCATCCATCCATTCATCCATCATCCATTCACCTTCCATCCACCCACCATCCTTCCATTCTTCCAACCTCCTATCTGTTCATTTGTTCATCTATGCAGCAATATTTATTAAGCACCTACTGTATGCCTGACTCTGTGGCAGACATTGGGGATACCACAGTGAACACGATGGACAGAAATCTCTGCCTGCCAGGAGCTGACATTCTGTTGGGAAGAAACGAACGATTGACTGCCTGTGAGTCTTCATGCACAGTGCGTGTGGGTGCATGTATTTGTGTGTGTGTGTGCATATGCACACCTTGTGTGTGTGTGAGTGTGTGCAGAGGCACATCCCTGTGAGGACCAGGGCAGGGATGTCCTCGTCCTCATTGTTGGGACTCTTTTCCAGCCCCGAGGGGACCGGAGTCAGGAACATGTTCAGGAGAGACTTAGTGGGGCCTGGGTTCAGACCCTACTCCATGGGGCCTGAATGACAAAATTCAGCACCGAGGGCGGGAGAGGAGCACTCTCACAGGCTCTGCCATGAGCTGCAGGAACCCTCTGGGCCTCCTATGCCTCAAGTAGGCACCGGCAGCAGGTGCATGGCCCAGTGAGCTGGGTTTGGGCAGCCCTGGCAGCAGTGGGTGGCTGACAGATTTGGGGCAGCCGCCTTCCACAGAGACTGGAGGTGGAGAGTGTCTAACTGAGAAGGTGCAAGAATCCTTTCCTAGCCAGGGAGTTCCTGGAGGGGTGAGCAGGCGGGGGCTTGGAGCCAAGGAGAGCAGGTGCTGGAGAAACCTGGGACCCTCCATGTGCCCCCGGTGCTGGAAACTGGAGGAAACTATGTTCAGACTACCCAGGAAAAAGTGGAGGTGCCGAGCTCAGCCTCGCCGGAATGGTGTAGCTGGAGGTGAGAGGTGGAGGTAGGGATGCCAATTCTTTGGGGCTTGGAGAAAGACAACTTCTCTGTGGGAAAGGGAAGGTGTGTGTGGCACGGCAGAAGCTGCCCAGGCCCCATCTGCTGCCCTGAAGCATTTTGATGAATTAGGTGTTGAAGAGACAGAAACACATGGATAAAATCTCCAGAAGCACCCACCAGTTTCAAGAGACAGGGGTGGCTTGCTTGGCAAAGTGTCTTTTGGTTTCTGCCCAAACCCAGACAGGTAGAAAATACATCTTTCTCCCCACCCCCTCCCCGACTTTTTCTTGGACCTCAAACCCGAAGAAGTGTACACAACCCCGGGGGACACACCAGCTCTGTTAGGGGAACTGAACACTCACAGCAGCCCTCACCTTTTGGCCACAGAAGGAAAGCTCTGCCCCAAATCCCAGGGTATTCTGGCTCCAGATCCTGACTGTTCTTGCAAATAAAGCTGGAGGATTACTCAGAGGGTCTCCCAATGCTTTGGTGCAGAAGAGTTGAGATGATGAGCAGGTCGTTAGCCCCTCAAGGCTGGGCCTGGTGTCTTATTCACCCCCACATTCCCAGTCCTACTGCAGCGTGAGGTATACATTAGGAGCTCAAAGAATGTTCAGATAAGTGAATGAACAAATGAATCTTTTTTCTTTCTTGTAATAGCTCATGAAGTAAGTATCAATATCTAATCGTCCAGTTGAAAAAACCATGACTCAGTGATGTTAAGTAACTTGCCCAACTTTACACAGCGGGATTAGAGGAGCTGGGATTTGAACTCCGGTCTGAGTCCAGGGTCTGTTTTCTTTTTCATGAGGCTGTGCCAGGCCATTTCCTGCTTTGGGACCTTGGCATTCCCGTGAACACATGACACTCAGCCCTGGCACGTGGTGCTCCTCCCCGTTGGGTACTATAATGGGAGTGGCTGACACCTATTGGGCAGGCTGCATGCTGACCGTCAGGTTCTTATCTCATTTAATCTTATTACTATCCCTCCCCCATTTTTAGATAAGGAAATGGAGACCCTAGGGGTCAAATGTCTGGCCCAAGGTGGTGGCTGGAGAGCTGGGGGAGGGATTTGAATCCAGACCTCCAGGCTCAGGAGCCCATTCACTTCATCCAGCCGCTGAGCAGGAAGTGCCCTGGGGTGATAACAGAAGGTGAGAGGTCACCTTCAGCCTGTTCGGAGGGGGGTCCCTGGGGAAGGAGACTGAGGAGCAGAGCCTTGAAGATGGACCCAACAAGGTGTGGGGCTGGAGGGCACAGGGTCAACCAGGGGCAGCAGTGGACTTGGGGGTCCCATGGAGTCAGGGATTGAGAAGCAAGCTGAGATCAGAATCACAGACTTACTCTCCCTACAGGACACGCAGGGGCACTGGGGATGAGCCTTCTACTGGGATTAATTTCCTTTAATCCACAAACAGAATGAGGGTGCTGAGGAGGGTGTTGCCAGGCTCAGATGTTCTAGAAAATTGCACATTCGGAGGCAGCTCTGGCGCCCGGGAACACTGGCCCTGGCTCCAGGTCCTGTTCCCCCAGCCCCACCCGCTGTAGCTACATGACCTTGAGCTGTGCCCTCCTGCTCTCTGAGCCACAGCTGCTCACCTGTCCGACCGGAGATAGACACACCTCCCCTGAAGGCTCTCCAGTGGGTTAAATTAGAGCAAATCCACAAAATCCTCTTCTCTTCTCCAAACAGCACAATGACAAAAAGAACACTGAGGGTGCCCAACTGAATTGCTTGGGTCTGCATCTCGGCTAAGCAACTCACTCGCTCTAAGAACAAATCCTTCCATGTCCTCATCTGTGAAATGGGTGACCATCAGAACCCACCTCACTGGGTGCTGGGGAGGAGCCAACGAGCTAATGTCCGGACAATGCTCAGCCCAGAAGGTGCACAGTGAATGTTTGCAGCATCGTAATCATTTGTCTTCTTGGTAGTGTCTTCTTAGCAGTGGAAGTAGCTGTAGTAATGCCATACTTTACAGCAGCAGACTCTTAGATGCCCCTCTGCACTTGCTGCTTCCCCCGCTTGGAGTGCTGTAAAACCCACTTCTCCTCGAAGCTCATCTCCCCTGAACACCCCGACAGATACAAGCACCCGCTATGCGTTTCCACTGCCCCCGGATTGGATCTTTATCCAGCATTTTTAGCACAGGAGCTGTCATCTCTTTGAGCCCCCGTCTTCCTCCAGGACTGTTATGAGTTGAATTGTGACCCCCAAAATGATATGTTCAGTTCCTAACCCTGGTCCTGTTGGCGAGACTGCAGTGGAAATAGGGTCCTTTAAGATGTTCTTAGTTAAGATGAGGTCAAACTGGATTAGGGGTCCTCATCCCAGATGACTGGTGTCCGTATAAGAAGGGGATAATTGGATACAGACAGACAGACAGAAGAGAGAATGCCGCCGCCCGGAGCCCAGAGGCAGGCGGCAGGGAGCAGTCAGAGGGGGCTCTGGCCTTCCTGCTGTGTTCAGCCGCCCGTTGGTGGCCCTTGGTCAGGGCAGCCCTAGGGGACGAAGACCACGCCCACGACCTCAGGGTGGCAGGGACAGCGTCCGCAGCAACACGTACCTTGGCCTGGCACTGGGTACGAGTCCAACATGTGAAATAACTGTGCAAAGGGCCATCCTTGACGGCACCTCTCCAAATTCTCACGACAACCTGTGAGGCCTGGTTCTTCCTTGTGGATAAGGTGCAGGTGGATAAAATACATTCTGATTTATATTTTTAAGAAAAAAAATTAATTGACGTGTGTTCAAAAGTATTTGCATTGAAAATGACTGAAAGACATTATTTTGTTCAGGCAGAAAACCCAATGTGGACAGGACAGTGAGAGGCGTGGCCTGCTGCCACCGCTCAGCCCGTTCCTTCTCTGACGGGGCTCCCCCTGAGGCCTGCAACAGCAGCTGTAGGAGTATTTGGGGGTGCCTCTCCATCTGCCCCAGCCCACAGGATCTTCTCTGCAGACCCTGAGGGTCTGAGGGTCCGGCGTGGCCATCCATGCAGACAGCCCTGGTGGGGGCGAGCTCTGCAGTGGGGAGGGCAGAAAGACGTCTCTCATTTTATCCTCGCCACGACGTGCCTCCCTAGGGAAGTGGGTCTCGCTCATTTTCACCATCACTGCAGGCCAAGTGTTTCTGGAAAGGTTCAAATCCGCGCCATGGAATCCTTCCCGACGGTTTCTGAAGTCAGCAGAGGGAGACTGATGGGGGTGGGAGGCAGGTTTTCCAGCTTCGTCCTGTTTAAACCTGGCAGGGCTCTCCCCTGAGGATGCTGAGATCTCCCTTGAGAGGGACCCCGGCCGCCCGGGGAGTCCCCCGAGAATGTCCCTGCTCCGGCTCGGTCGGGGGGTGACTCTTGGCCCACCCCCAGCCCCTCCGACAGGCTCTCCTCACCCGCACTCAGGGAAACCTGTGGTGCATAAGCAGCGGCTCCCGACCCTGCTCAGCCTTCTGCCTGTCTACACGGCCCTTCCCCAGACACCTTCGGACATGCGTCTGGGAGGAAGCGTCTCCCTGTCACAGCCCCGTTTCCTCACGCTCAAGCCAGGATCTGATGCTAAATCCTGAGTTGACGTGACACTGTTTATAATCCCTCCCAGCTCCTCCCAGGGTTACCAGAGTCCTCGTCAAACCACCGCTGGCCTTTCATTTCGAGGCTGAGGTGTGCACCAGCAGCAGGGGCTGTGGGCCGCCGGAGGCACCCTGAGGTGCTCTTTAAATGAGCAGCTGGATGGGGCTTTGGGGTGACACAGGGAGGAGGGTGAACTCGCTGCTTGGTTTCCAGCCAGGAAATGGCTGATAGAGCAGGACAGAAAATATCCAGGGTGGCGATGGATGGAGAAACAGGGGGACGGGGAGCTCAGAAAGCACTGGGGGGCACAGGTGTGGAGCCGGGAGACCCTGCTGGAGGGGGAAGGGCAGGCAGCCTTCTGAGGACAGGAGGACAGGGGCTGAGGAAAGGGCGGGTGTGAACACCAGGGACCTTCGCGTGGTTTATTTACTCATTCACAAAACATTTAGTGAGCCTCTTCAACCGCAAGGCTTTGGGTGTAGCAGCCCTGTCTGCAAGCATCTTCTTAATAAGTGGTAATATCAGTTCCCATGCATTGATTGCTTCTTCTGGGCTTTCTACACATTAGCTCTTTTAATCCTCTTATCAAACCTTGGATAGCGGGCATTTTCCTCATTTTACAGATGAGAGAGCAGAGGCACAGAGAGGTAAAGTAACTTGCCCAAGGACACACAGCAGCTAGTCGAGTGGCAGATCCCAGAATAACATCCAAAAGCCCTAAGCCTCTGCCTTTAGTGCTGCCCCATACAAACTAGAGAGGGGCTCCAGCCCACCCAAAGCCCAGGGGGAGAGCAGTTTCTATAAGAAGAGCTGGGGTGGGGTGGGGAGAAGCAGTGCCACCCAGCAACTCAAAGAATGGAGGCCCCCAGTCCAATTTCAAGGACCACGCACTGACTCTTCTCCCGGCCACAGCTTAGGGCTGCAGCTGTGGCTGTGTCCACTCCCGCCAGAGTTTGACCGCCTGCCGCAGAATTGAAACTTTCAGCTGTTGTTTTTGGCAAAAAAGACAGTTTGATCCGACTTCTTCTTGGTAGTTTTGGCATATCTTGTAAGGTTTTCTTTTTAATGAAGAGATTAACAGTTGAGGTACATTACGTATCTTTTCAGGCTAATGCTACAGATATTTGTGGGGCCCTTGCCGACTGGAACCATACAGAAGGAAGGGTCTGCACTTCCTCATTCAGCCCACACTAGAGTCTTCTGGGGAAACTTTAATATCCCCATTTTATAGAAATACAGAGAAGTGAAGAGGGTTGTCCCAGATTGCTAGGCTAATCAATAATACCATTATAGCTGCAATTTATGAGGCGTCGACCCATCTGCCTTCCATCTGTTCTCTCTAATTCTCAGAGATCCCCTACCAGGTGGGAGGGATGGTAGCAGTTTGACAGGTGAGGAAAGTGACGTTCAGAGAGGTCATAGAGCCTGTCTGTGCCCGAGTCAGGATATGATATCAAACTCTGACCCCAAGGGCAGGACTTGCCATTCTTACTGCTGCTGTCTCCATTTCCCCTTATTGCATTCTTTGTGCAAGTTTTGTTTTTAACTTTGGATTTTTTTTTTTGATCGTACTTTTTATTTGGAATATAGTGTATATACACAGAAGTGATAACCTTCCAAGTACAATTTAACAAGTAGTTAGAGAGCAAATTTCAAAGAATATTATGGGTTACAATTCCACAGTTTCAGTTATTTTCTTATTGTGAAATATAAAATATATGCACAAAGGTAATAACTTTCAAAGTATGATTTAACAAGTGTTATAAGGAAAATTTTCAAAAATGTTATGAGTTACAGTATCATAGTTTCAGTTATTTCCTTATTGTGAAATATATATACCAAAAGGTGATAACTTTCAAATTACAATTTAACAAGTAGCTATAGAGCAAATTTCAAAGAATGCTATGGGTTACAGGTCCACCATTTCTATTCTTTCCTTCTAGCTATTCTAATACCCTAGCAACTAAGAAAAAAAATATAGAGAGAGATTGAAAATTCATAATCCTTTGTTAAATTCTGTCTTGTCTATTGCTTCCCCTTCCTCTAGTTTAATCACTTTCTCAATCTTCAGGGATGTCTAGGCAGTGACCATCCTAACTTGTTCTTTTGAAAAGGGGTGTCAACATTGTGGGAAAAGGGGACACATCTGGATGATGTTCTTGAAGTGGCGATTGCCTCTGGGTTTTGGGACTTAGCTGGCATAGGAGCTCTCTGAAAGATATAAGTTTCTGAAGAATAAACTTAGTGAGTGAAACTTTTACTGAGTCTCAGATAGGGACCTGGGCATTCTTTAGGGTTTCCAGGACTACTGTTGACATGGGCTTATCATATTGTGGTCATTTGGCATATCCAGGTGAAGCTTGCATAGGAGCAACCCCCAGGACAGCCTCTCGATTCTATTTGAAATCTCTTAGCCACTGAAACCTTATTTTGTTGCCTTGCTTTTCCCCCTTTTGGTCAAAAAGGCATTCTCAGCCCCTCAATGCCAGGGTCAGGCTCATTCCCGGAATCCATGTCCCACATCACCAGGAAGACTCATTCATTTGGGGGATCCTGTCCCACATTGGGGAGAGGGTGATGAATTTATTTGCAGAGTTGGGCTTAGAGAAAGTCCACATTTGAGCAACGAAAGGGGTTCTCTGGAGGTGACTCCTAGGTCTAATTATAGGTGGGCTTAGCCTCCTCTTTGCAACCATGAGATCCATAAAAGCAAGCCTCATGATCAAGGCCTTGACTTATAAAGTAGGGGCTTCCTAAGTTCACATGGCGTATGTTATGTCCATGATCATCCATCCATATCTCACATTATCATCACTTAGTTGTACAATCCTCATCACTCTCAACTTTGGATTTTTTGCTAATCATTTTTGGTTGCTTACAGCCTTTTCTCTGCCTCAATCATCCAGTCACTATGGATTGAGCATCTGCATGCCAGAAAAGGGAAATGCAGACCCCACTCTCATAAAGTTCTCAGAAATGAGGAGGACTGACAAATCAATCAGCTCTAAGCTGCACCGCAGTAGGAAGTATAATGGAGGTGTAACTGGGCAAGCTTTCAGGCTCCCTCGCTGTAAAATGGGGATACCACAAGTACTTCCCTCCTGGCCATGGGCAGGATTAACCAGTGCAGGGACTTATGGCTCTACATCGATGCCCAGCACGTGGAGATTGCACGCAACATGGCGTGGATGATGTGCTGATGATTTTCCCTTCCCAGAAAATGGTGGGATTTTTTTCCCTTAAGCAGCACAAAAATATTTCCATGTGAAAATGTTTATATAGTAAATGTTAACATTTATACACCAGGGGTAGGACCATAACAAATCAGAGCTAGAAAGACCCTAGAAGATCTAAAAGATCATCTGGTCAACCTCCCTGTTATACTGCAGGCAATTTTCTTTTAAAGGCTTCAGCAGAGCCAGCTTGGTGCAGATGTGTGGGTTGGCTAAGTACTTCTTGTGTGTGTACACTTTCTATAGTTTCTCTTTTATTTTCATTTTTGTTTCATCTGTTTTATGAACAGTTTTTGTAATTCATACACTGTTGGCAGGAATACAAATCCCCTTTAGAAAATGATTCAACCACATGTATGGAGCTTTAATCATTTTCATGAAGAATTAAATACAAATTTTAAAATGTACAAAGATATTCATTTCATTAATACACAATATCAAAACACAAATATTATGTAAACCATCATCTATCCACACAGTGGAATATTATATGGATATAAATGGAAAAAATTAATAAATAAAAAAGAGATAGAATGTTTGATTGCCATTTTCTTAGATTAAGTAGTCTTAACCTGTACTCTAGGAGTCACTTGTTAATATCAGGAGCACCCACTTCAGAGGTGGTAAGTTAGTATTTGCATAGCTCCTATTTCAATATTCCAGTCTGAGAGGACTCCCAATGGACAAAGCTGGAACAATTTGAGCAACAAAGTAAAGAATGTAGTATTGGATCATAACCCAAAGTACAAAATAAATATCCATGCGTCCTTACTGCCATAAATAAATGATTAACTAAGCAAAGAGCGGGGAGGAGATACTCTTCCTTACTAAAGAATCCCAGATAATTTAAATAGATACCCCACTCTAAGAGTTGATGCTTAATTCCCCCCTCCCTTGAGTGTGGGCTGGACTTACTACCTTGCTTTCCAAGTATAGAATATGGGAAGGGGAAATGAAAGTGATTTTACAGTGAAGAAATCTGGCAAACCTGACCTTTGAATGATCAAGGTCAATGTCAGTGCCCCTCACCTCTGAAGTCATCTTTCCCCAAACCCAGCACTCCAGTTAACTGTGAGAAAAACATCAGACAAACCCAAATTGAGGGATAATCTCCAAAACACTGGACCAATCCTCCTCAAAACTGTCAAAGTTATGAAAAACAAGGAAAGTCTGAGAGATTGTCATGGACAAGAGGAACCTAAGAAGATATGTTGACTAATATAATGCACTACCTGGATGGAATTCTAGAAAGAAAAAGGATATTGGTGGAAAACTAGTGAAATCTGAATAAAGTCTGGAGTTTAGTTACTGATAACATGCCAGTGTTGGTTTCTTAGTTTTGACAAATGCCTCATGGTAATGAAGATGTTTAAATCAGGGGAAACTGAGGAACTGTCTTATTTTTGCAATTTTCCTGTAAATTTTAAATTACTCTAAAATAAAATCTGTTTTTTAAAAAATTACATCTATCTCAAAGCTACTGGGAGTGTTTTAGCTATCTTCATCTCCAATTCACATGATGCATGTTAGAAATGATTTTCTATGGATGAAATGAGTGGTGTTCAGAGTATATAGCTTGTGTTGCGGTGTGGAACGGGTCCTCCCACTTGTGAATAAATAGTCTTCAGGCATCTAGAGCCCAGGATTGTGCAGGCTTTGCAGGCGTGCAGGTTGGCTGAATCCTGCATGTAGTAAGGGGCCACGTCTGCTCAAGTGAGCCTTTGAGGCAAGGTGCCCTGGAGTGCCTACAAGGACAGAGAGCTGGGTCTCCCCCAAGTCACTTACTACCTGGGAAGAATGTGGCCCGAAACTTGCTTTCACTTTTACACATCACCTCGTGGTGAGGTTGTAGGGAGGAGGCCATCAGCTCACAGGGGCCTCTGACGTCCCCCCAAGGGAAGCCGAGATTGCCCTTTCCCCATATCAGCCCTCAGAACAGGTTTTATCGGAGAATTGCATGTGAGTTGGGACACTTTCATTGGCAAATGAGCAAAACCCAACTCAAACTGACTTGACTTACAAAAGGGAATTTTTGGCTGTGTTTCTGGAAGTCCAAGGGGGGTGGTTTCTTCCAACATGGATGGACCCGAGGCTCAAATGTTATCAGTGTGACTTTTTCCCAACATCTCTTAACTCTATTCATCTTCATTCTCCAATAGGCTCTCTCCATGTGTTACAAAGAGGGCCCCTGGCAGCTCCAGGCCTGTATTGTCCTCATAACTTTGGAGCTAGAGAAAACATAGGGCCTTGCTTTGAAATTTGAAGTTCCGCCGAAGTCCCAGGGAAGATTCTGATTGGCCCAGGCCTGAATCCCTCATAGCAGATCACGCTGAGTTTTCGCATGTGCTCCACTGGGCCAGCTGTCCCTAAACTGCACTGATTACCAAAGAACTGGGGAGAGATTCCTCCCCCAAAGAATGAGGACTGAGGCACCCAAACCACTGTTTTATCTCATACCATGACTTCAGCTAGAACTCATGTCATGTAGAGGCCAACTTGAGAAAAAGTGTTGGAAACAGAGTGGAGCTAGAATTAGTAGAGGGCAGAGCCCTGGCAGAGATTGGGAGTCAAAGGCTTTGATCCTAGCTCACCCCTAAACTGCTGTGTGACCTTGGGCCAATCACCTCCCCTCTCTGAACCTATGTTTTCTTGTCTGTAAAATGAAGGCCTTAAACCAGGTAGTCTCAAAGTCTCTTTTAGCTAAAAAAGCAAGTCTTGTGAGTATGAAGCTTCTAGAAGTGGAGAAAGACTGGAGATGTTAAATAAATATATTTAACAACAAATGCGAATCCAAACGTAAATCTCGGAAGCATTTTCCTGAATTTGTCATACCTGGATACTTAGAAATCAGGGTGTATTTTGAAAACCAGAGTATACATGAGAAGCTGAGACACATGTGCTAAGAAATCCAAGGCTCTGCCAAAATATATGTTACTCCATTCAGCAATAAGGAAAAGGATTTTAAATATTGAGGCTTATATTTCAATCTTCTGCTGATCTGAAAGCAGTTCTTTCTCTCAATTTTAGGTTTTATTCACTGGCTGTGGAGGGGGCGCAAACACACCCAACACCTGCCCCCCACCCCTAAGCCCCTCTGCTGCTGCAATTGGCCACTCTACATCCACACTTGGTCCTGGTAATGCTCAGAGATGCTTGGTAACTTTTCCAAGAGCACAGCAGAAGGTTCTCTCCATGTTGTGGATGATCCCAGAGCAGAGAATGAAAACAGCCTTTCTCATGGTGGCACACGGTACATGTCCCACCGCAATTCAAAATTGAAGCCACAGGCTTTCCTCTTTGCCTTTTCATTAATTGAATCATTCAATTCAAAGTGTGTTGAGCAGGAAGGAGACTGAGGGGATAAGCAGGGGGAAAGGGTGCCGAGCCCTTTCGTTCAGGAGGCCCAGGTCTGCGTGGAGGAGTTGCTGTGGTGACACTCCAAGCTGACCAGTTGATGGGGAGGTACAGGCTCGGCCATGCCCCCTGGGTCAGGGAACTGGGCTCGGCGTCTGGCTCAGCCGCTTACTCCCCGGGGCACCTTGGTCTCCGAGAGCCTCTGCTTCCTCAACCGTAAAGTGAGGATAATAAAAATGCCCTTGTAGGTTTGCTATGGTGATGAGTAGATTTAAATGTCTAAGTGCTTTAACATGAACGGCCCTGGTTGGACAAGTTAGCACATAGCTTCCCAAATGTTGGTTCCCTTGCCTTCACTCTACCTCCTTTCTGGATATAGAAAGGCCCGGAAGCTTCTGGTAATACATTCTCCCCCATTCTCTCACAGAAGGAAACCATGGGAGGCTCAGATGCCTAATATCCCATTTTGCAGGCACCCAGCTGAGCATCTCCTCTGCGTGGAGCCCGAGCCAGGAACGCAGGAACACAGAGGCGCCCCAAGCTGGGCATGGTCCCTAGAAGATGGTGCTCCCCATCTCATGGGGAAAACCCAGCGTGAGAAGGCACCTGTAAGAAGGACGTAATGATGGCACTGCCCTCACGGGGCAACTGAGATGACACGAGCCTCATAAAGTGCCCGGCACATCCCGAGTGTTCAGTAGAGGGTTGTTGTAATGAAGTCCTGAAAGCCAAAGACACATTTGCCTTTGGTGAACACTGATGTTGGCCCTCCCAGGGCCATCTTGCACAACCTCCCCACTCCTTCACTTAAGCTGCTCAAACAGGTGAACTGAATGTCACCTGGCCCCTCCCAGTGCTCCAGGCAGGGACCAGTGCCAGGGCCAGCCCCTGAAGTCACGTTTGCGTGAGCTGACAGCCTCCCCAGATGTCCCACACTCAGATCTCCCCTGAGCCAATGAGCTCCGCTCTCCAGTTTGCTCTTGACTGACGGGCTTGGGACTGGAGCTGTGAGCGTGCCTTTTTTGTCTTTGCCTTTTTGTTTTCTTGAGAGACATTGATTTTGCCAGGAATTCATGAAGTGGCACAAAAGAGAGTGTCTGAGAACCTGGGTGGGGTCTGTGGGTGTGACACATCACCATCCCCCCCCTATTCACGGCTGGAACCAGCGAACAGGCTGCTGTTTCCAAGGTGCCACATGGGCAGGGTCAGGGAGTGTGAACCAGCAGGCACCGCTGGCCTCACGGAGACACCTGTGTTCCCTGAAAGGCCATGGAAGCTTCTAGAACAATCCCAATGGAGCCAAAGGACTGCCATGCAGAGGCTGCGGCTGAAGCTCCAGACTTTGCATTGCTGCCTTAGGAGGCTGCCCGGAGGGTTTATTGCTGGTCCCAAATAGTGTGCTCCACACTGCCCCTGCCCTCCCCATCGGGCTGTCCTTTTTCCTCCCAGACCTCCTACACTCCCCCCACTCAGGCTCAGGGGGGCCTGGAAGAGAGCCAGCCCCTGGCCCGGGGTGGTCAGGAGGAACGAGGAGTGTGGCGGAGTTCAGCGACACGCTCATTCTCCATACACCCGGCAGGACCTCAAGAGCAATAGTAAAGCTGGCAGGGAGCCTGGCAGAGCCTCCGGGGGTGCCAGGTGCTTCACAGGTGTTATCTCATTTGCTTCATACCCAGGCCCTCAGACATGGTACCACTTTCATCCTGATATTGCAGTCGAGGAAACCGAGGCTCACAGAGTTAAGTATGTTATCCAAGGCCACTTACTATGGAGGAGCTGGAACTAGAACCCACCAACTCCAGGAGCCTGAGCTAGTGGGCGAGCGAGGCCATTACAATCAGTGACATTTGGAGGCTCTGGGACAAAGGCAGGTCAGTTTCTGATGGGGAGGAACCAGAATCTGGACCAGTGCTGGATGTGCACCCAAAGGAGGGGGTGGTCACACAAGGTGCAGCAGGGCACCCCGACCAGGACACAGCAGGTGAGATGGTGGCAGGTGATGGGTGGAAAAGGGCCATTCCAGGCAGAGGAGGACACGGGTGGCCATCCAAGACGAACATCAGATCTCAACAGCTATGGATTCACTGTGACTCTCCAGGTCCACAGGACCCTAGAACATCCCTGAGACCTTGTCACAGCCCCTAAATCAAAACTTTTCATAGCAATGCTAAGATATGCCTTTTTCACCATGTTGACATTTGCACCAATGGTGCAACAATTGGTGGTGGGTAAAATTGTAGGTGCCTTGGTACAGATCAAGGCAGTGATACCAAATTGTACTAGCAGTCAGTTGTTCTTCACTGACACACACCTGTAGAAAAAACAAAGCAGTTGGCTTCACTTACAAAATATCCAAGATGAAGCATAAAATAATTATTACTTTTATTAAATCTTGACCCCAAGTACAGGCATTTTTAGTATTCTTTGTCCCTAACTAGGAAGTATGTGGAGAGTGTTTCTGCTGCACACAGTTGTGAGCTGAACTGGCCGCCTTTTTAGGAACACCACTTCTACTTAGAGAACAACTGACAGGAAAGCTATGGTTATTCAGAGGTGGGCATTTGTCAGACATTTTCTAGAAAATGAACAAAGTGGGCCTGTTACTTCAGGGAGAACCATTCACAGTATTTGTTGCCAATAATAAAATTCAAACCTTCAAGAGAAAATGTGAATTTTTGGAAAATTTGAATCCATGATTATGTGCTTCCTAATGCTTAAAGACATTTTTAATGACATTAGAGATGATATTAATGAATGTGATTTTTTGATATTATGTAGTGACATGTGTCAATATTTGAAAGGTCTGTATAATTCAGTGTATCAACATTTTCCAAATAGTGTATGATGTTGCAAAAACATGCCTGGGTAAAAATCCATTCAAAAGTGAAGATATACCAATGGCTTTTAGTATAACAGAATACAAAAATTTCATTGATATGATTTCAGGTTCCATATTGAAACCTTTCAAGAAACTAACACTTGTCAAGTTTTGGTGTAGTATCAAAAGTGAATCACCACAATTATTTGAAAAGGCAATTAAGTACTCTCCCTTTTCCATCTGTATATCTGGGTGAAGCCAGGTTTTCTTCATTTACTTCAATCAAATCAACACATCACAACAGATTGAATGCAGAAGCAGATATAAAAATTGTTCTTTTATTAAGCCAGACATTAAAGATATATGCAAGATGTAAAACAAAGCCACTTTTCTCACTAAATTTTTGTTTTAGAAAATGTAATTTTTTCATAAAAATCTGTTATTTATATTACCATGTAATGGGTTATTGTTTATTTGTTAATGAATTAATAATTGTATTTTTTAAAGTTCTCTGTTTTACTTTCTAATACAGTAAATCTGGATAGCTATGACTCACATGAACAGAAGCTCTTTGGAGTCCTCAGTAATTTTTAGGAGTGTGAAGAGGTCCTGAGACAAAAATGTTTGAGAACCATTTGATTAGGATATTGTCCAAGTGCCCCCTTTCTCTTCCCCCAAACAGTACAAATGCCAAGCCCAGCAGGGGCTTTGGAACCTGGGGATGCCCCCACCCTGTCCCCTCGAGGTGTGGTGGCTTTTGTGCTGCCTCTGATCACAATCGCCCAGCCCCAGGGCCCCGCCACTCAGCCCTGCAATCAGTTCCCTGGGGACCTTGGTCAACCACACCCATGCTCCAGGCCTCAGTTTCCCCATTTTTGAATGAGAAGTTTGGGCTGGCCAGTCCTAGGGGCCTGAGATAGGCTGAATAATGGCCCCCAGAGATGTCCAGCCTTAATCCCTGGGACCTTTGATTGTCACCATACTTGGCAAAAGGGACTTTGAAAATTGATTCAGGATCATGAAATGGGGAGATGATCCCGGGTTATCCGGATGGGCTCTAAACACCGTCACATGTGTCCTTCAAGATGGAGGCAGAGAGAGGTTTGGCTACCGATGAGGAGAAGGTGACGTGATGATGGAAGCAGAGATCGGTTAGAATGATGCATTTTGAAGACAGGGGAAGGGGCCATGAGCCAGAGAATGCAGGCAGCCACTAGAAGATGGAGAAGGAAACAGATTCTCCCTCAGAAACTCCAGAAGGAACCAGCCTCGCTGACACCTCAACTTCAGCCTGGTGAAACTGATTTGGGAATTCTGGACCCGAGAACTATAAAGAGAATAAATGTGTGCTGTTGTAGGCCCCTAAATTTGTGGTAAGTTGTTATAGCAGCCATCGGTCACTGATCGAGGGCCCTCTTGGCCCGCAATTCTGCAACTGCAAAACCTTGCAGGGAGGTCAGACTGTGCCTCAGGATGGTGAGCTGAGTTTCCTTTTGTAGGGTTTTGCAACAAGGTGATTAGAGCACAGACTCCTGAGCCAGGAGTTTGAATCTTGACACCACCATCTTCCAGATGCATGACCTTTGCCAGGACACTTCTCTACCCTGTGCCTCAGTTTCCCCCTAACATGGAGCTCCTAATGGCACCTATCTCAGGCTTGTTAGAACATTAGATGAATGAATATGCATAATGCACTTGGAACAGTGCCTGGCACCTAAGGAGCCTAAGGGAGTATTTGCTCTTTGGGCATAAGGACAGCCATGGCACAGGCTTACATGCTGGCCTCCTCCCACCCCACCTGGAGCTCCTTGGTGTAATGGGCTGAATGCCACTCACCTTTGTCTCCCAGGGTCAAGGTCGATGTATGGCCCAGAGGAGGTGCTGAGTGAAGATCGAGTGAATAAATTCCTGTGATGCCAGGATCTTGGGTGAAAGCAGGGGATTGGTAAACCTCCATGCTCTGTGCTCAGCAGGGAACCAATGTCTGCCAGCCATGTGGCACTGGGATGACCCTGGAGCTCTGTCTCCTCACCTGTGAAGTGGGGACAGTGAGGTCTACCTTGTAAGTTGGTGGCTTCTAATGATGGCATGGGGCAGTGCCCTTCCCCCTCTTTGGGGACTGAGGGCAGGTGGGATTGGGCGTTTGGAGAAAAGGCCCTGGAAGCTCCGTTGCCCTGTGTGGCTCAGGGTACGGTCAAGTCCAACCCAAACCTGAACTGAAATCTGGTGTCAGCTTAACCATCTCCTACAATGGGGACCTCACTCCTGGGACTGTTTGAGGCTGCTGCGTGTGTGTGCCAGGCACTTTGAAAGGTGCTGGCTCACACCTCAGAGTAAGTGTCCCCTTGCTCCTTTCACACACAAAGCTGAGGTTCCTGTGATCAGGCAGCTCACCCGAGGGCATGCTGCTAACAAGAGGCAGCATCTGTCTGATTCCAGAGTCTTGCTCTCTCTTCAATCCCACGCGACCTTCAGAAATGGCCCCTTCTGCCTCTGGGAGAAAAGGACGGAAAGGACAGATTTCATCAATTAATTCTACAAGTAGTTTTTGAAGGTCTGTCTGTTCTAAGCTAGGCTCTGGGCTAGATTCTGAAAATGGGCGAGTCCCACTGTGGTTTCTGCCCGTGCTGAGTTTATTTATAGGCGAGTGCTACACTGTGCCACAGAAATATGACATGCACCATGTATGTAATTTTAAATTTTCTAGTAGGCACATTAGTAAAGGTAAAAAAAAAAAAAAAAGCAGATGAAATTAATTTTAATAATATAGTTCAATCTATTATATCCAAAATGTTATTGCTCCAACATATAATCCATGTAAAAAAATATTAATGAGGTATTTTACATTCTTCTTTCATGCAAGACTTCAAAATCTTGTGTGTATTTTACACTCACAGCACATCTCAGTTCAGATTGGCTGCATTTCAAGGGCTCAGTAGCCACTTTGCCAGTGGCTGCTGGCCTGTGCAGGGCAGGTCTGGTGGATTTGAAAGCCTTCTCTCTGAATAGCACTGCTGCCTTGCCCAGTTCCATGTCTGGAACCCTGGGGAATGTGTCCACTGCCTTCAGCACAGGCTGCCAACATCAGCTGGCCTCAGTTCCTTTAAATGTTACTGCTTGGATGGAACCTTCCACGCTGGCCTCGTCACCCCTTGCAGGTTTCTGTCCATCAATAGCCTTCTGGAAGTGGGATCTAGATTTTTTTTTTACCTTGTGTCTAACTGCATCCATATGCCACTGCTTTCAATTTGACCACAGGCAAAACATTTCACATTTTGTCATCTTCTCCCTAAAGGAGCTGGTGGTGATGGATTAGCCAGAGAAAAGTGGCCAGGGAAGAGATTTTAATTTTCTCTTTGGAAATGCAGGAGGGGAAAACAATCATCCTTCCTCGTACTAGAGTAACCGACTGTTCGGCTTGTCTGGGACTGTCTGGTTTAGCACCAGGCGCCCACATCCTGGGAAGCCCCTTAGTCTCAGGCAAACTACAACAGTTGGTGACCCCATCTTGTACCCTTGCCCAGAAATAGGGTGCAGCAATCCCTTTCTTGGGTCTCCATAAAGGAAAGGGCGAGTCGGAGGGCTCTCTCTGCTGACTCGGGGAATTGGAAAGGACAAAGCTGGGGTCCTATCCCGTCATTTGACAAACTGGAGAAACTGAAGCCAGCAGAGAGGGCGGGGCTTGTTGGGGGAGGTCAGGGCCCTGGTTAGACCCCTTCAAACCCCCTGCCCACTCCTTCTAGAGTGCCATGGTATCTGCAAAAAATGTGAAGGGGTGTTTTTGTGTGCAGACAGACAGAAAGACAAGCATCCTCAGGATGGAGTTGATGGCATGATTGATGGGAAGGGGAACACAGACTTGACCCCAAATCCTGGGGCTTCAGAGCTAAGGGAGTCCCCCAGAGGGATGTACCAGTGAGTTTATATTTTGGGGGTCTTTTATCACCCCCAAATGCCCAGCTGGGATGTGTAGGTCACTCTGGAGGCCCCTGTGAAATCTGTATGGAGGATGGTGGGGCTCCCTGGGGCTGTCTTACACTCCTTCTGCTGATGTCGGAGGCTCAGCCTGGCCTTGGCAGTGTCTTCTGGGGCTGCAGCTTGGTCCTGATATTGGCTAGAGCAGGCTTAGGGCTCAACACCCAGGCCTGGGAAGGAACTGGCTGGCATCCCTGAGCCTGTTTGGAATGGCCCATCTTCTCCCTGCACCCCGTCATACAGGAGGAGGGGGTGGCCAAGGGTCCCTGTCTGTCTGGGACAGCTCTCTCAAGGCCCTGGAGATCTTCAGAACCTCACCTTGAGGACCACTGATTGTATCTTCATGGGTGGCCATTGCTTCATTTTCACCCAAAACCCCAAACTCTAACTTGGGTTTGATTCCCTTTCTCCTAGGACCTAAACTATTCATTCAACAATTTGGCTTCTTTGGAATAATTTCAACTTAATTTTACAGTTTCTTCTCTCGACAGCCTCCCTCAACTAGTTTGTTAAATTGCCATTGTCTGCAGCCTGACAGCCGCCATTTATGAAGCTCCTGCTATGTGCCAGGCACCTGTTAGGTGCTTTTTGCTCAGGGCTCCCTGAATTCTCACACCTTTGCCAAGAAGATATTGATCACTTAGATTTGACAGTTGAGGAAAAGAGAAGGGAAGAGGGGAAGGAGCTCCCCCAAGCCGCACAGCTTTCCAGCAGCAGATTCGAGTTGTAAACTCTTAACTTTGGTGGTTCTCACCTCAATGTAGTTTCATCTTTTTTCTTTTACCTGGCTTTTCCCTCCTTTCCTTCTTTCTTTTAATTCGCTTCATCTTGTTACTGGCTAGAGATGTTCTTCTGCTTAACTTCATTTTCTCCACTGAAGAAGGCTGACCCAGCGGGGGCTTCTGAGGAGGGCAGTCTCACCCCCAACGAGGGAGGCAGGAAGTGGGTGTCCTGTAGCTGGTGCTTGCTCGCAGTTCCTGGGTGGGGCTGACCCAGCACGCTCTGGCCTTTGCACAGTTGCTGCCTGGCCTGGAGCTCTTTCTCCACTGGCTCAGCTGAAGCAGCTCCTCTAGGAAGCTTTCTCCAGCTCCCCTTACCCGTGTGCCCACTTCCTTCCCCCACTCCCAGAATCCTAGAAAGGGCAACAAGGACATTTCATGGCACTAGTTTGCCCCATGGCTGTCTCCCCATTGGACAGGGAACTCCTTGGGGGTCAGATCACCACCTCTTTGCGTTCAGCAGGGCTTCACATTACATGAACGAATGATGTACCTGAACGGCGTCACACAGCAAGTCACCTGAACAACTTCACCCAACCCAGATCAGGTCAAGGCATGTTTTGTGTTGAAGAGGGTGTGTGGGCTTGGTAGAGGGGAGAAAGCAGGGGATTGGGAGGCTGGGATCCACCCCAGCTGCTACTGTTATCTGCTTGCAGGATTTAGGATAAGTCACCCAGGCTCTCTGTGTCACGGTTCCCCCATCTCTAAAGGGGGTGGGGGGTGGGGGCAGACTAGCTCCTCCTGCAAAAGCCTCCTAGATCTGAGACCCCATGTATCTGGGACCAGCATGCACCTGGGAAGGTTAAACCTGGGTGACCTAGTTTAGCAGCCTCCACGGAAGCAGTAGAAGGGCTGGCTTCACCCGCTGTGCCGGTTTGAGTGTATTGTGTCCCCCAAACGCCATTATCTTTGTGGTCTTGTGTGGGGCAGAAGTTTTTGGTGCTGGTTGGATTTGCTTGGAGTGTGCCCCACCCAGCTGTGGGAGATGATTCTGATGAGATGTTCCCATGGAGGTGTAGCCCCGCCCATTCGGGGTGGGCCTTGATTGGTGGAGCTATATAAATGAGCTGACTCAGAGAGAGAAAACTGAGTGCAGCTAGGAGTGATGTTTTGAAGAGGAGCAAGCTTGCTGGAGAGGAACGTCCTGGGAGAAAGCCGTTTTGAGGCTGGAGCTTTGGAGCAGATGCCAGCTGCCTTCCTAGCTAACAGAGGTTTTCCGGAGGCCATTGGCCATCCTCCGGTGAGGATACCCGATTGCTGAGGTGTTACCTTGGATGTTTTGTGGCCTTAAGACTGTAATTGTGTAGTGAAATAAACCCCCGTTTTATAAAAGCCTATCCATCTCTGGTGTTTTGCATTCTGCAGCATTAGCAAACTAGAACACCCGCCAATGCCCTTTTCTCTCTCTTCCTAGAAGAATCCTAGTCTGCCAGGCCTCAGGCTGAAAGGCTAATATGGCTCTTCCTCAGATAAGGGAAGTCTCCTTTCCTTATGTAATATTTACAGTAGAAAGGCATTGCTAAAGGGAAGCTCATGTTAACCAAAGCCAGACTGTAGAAGTTTAACAGAATTAGGAGTGGCGTATTATTTTCCAACTTGGACTGGTTAATAGTACTTTGTAGGTTGTGAATATGGAAAGAATTCTCATAAATCTGCATACAAGCAGGTGGGTTACAGACCTAGAGATAAAAATAATTCAGAAAGTTGCCTGAGGTCTTCAGGTGGAGCCCCACGGGTGCTGCCCTCACCCCCTTGCCCCGGCCCCAGGATCTGTGATAGGAGCTACTACCTGTAGACAGGGACAGTTCAGAAGGAATCAAAGTTCAAGATGCCTCCGAGAGGAAACAGTTACTCCCAGAGAGCCCTTATAGTCTTGGGAAAAGGGGAAAAGGAAAAAGAAACCAGGCCACCCCCATGGCTAATCCTAACAGAAAGTGGGCTTTGGCTTGGGCCCTCTCTATTCTGTGGGACTCTTCAGAGCAGAAACTCAAAACTGGTGGCCTGCCAGGCCCGATTCCCCTCAGCTGGGTTTTGTCTGACCTGCACAACACTTTGAAAATGGGAAAGTTAAAAAAAAAAACAGGTTAGGATTTTAGGCATCTTGTGAACAATGGGCAGATCTGGGCCCACTGGTTTTCCTTGAAGATGTTCTGGGTTTTGAGGCACCCCCCTGGTTGGGGATCATGCCCTGGGTCACTGTGGTTCTTCACTCCGTCTTGTCTTACTCTCCTTAGGAAACTTGCCAGCCCCTTCGGCACTGAGTCTCCTGGGCATCAAAGGCATTTCCACTTACAGGGCCTGGAGTTGGCTGTTGGAAGTGGGAGTGTTGGGATTTGCACTCAGATCTTTTGACCATGAGGCTCTTCACTTCCCTCTCCTCTCCTTAGCAAAGGACTAGAGCATAGCAGAAAGAGCACTGGGCTTTGGGCTGATGAAATAATGCTGAAATCCTGGCTTTCAGTACTTTATCTTTGTATCAATGAAATGGGAGGCATGGCTGGAGGAGAAATTCTAGGGCCCCAGTGTGCAGAGGGTGGCTCCGTTTCCTCAACCAGAAGGGAGGGCTTCAAATGAGAGATGGTATTTTAATCAAAGCCCACCTAGCTATTAGCTAAACCTAAAACTGATGTGTGAGTAGGATTGCTGTATGGTTTTTGGATTTGGGAACTAGAAGATGAAATAGTTGCTCTAAGCCAAAGAAATAGGTTTTTCATTCATTCGTTCATTCACTCATTCATTTACCCTCTGTCCTGACAAGCCGTCTAAGGAGGCTTGGCTTCCTCTTCTGTGAAACAGCAGTCAGGGCCATTCAAGACAACAGAGACCAGGCCAGGTAGCTCAACGGAGGGAATTTAATGCAGGGGACTAGTTACAAAGGAGTTGGAAGGGCTGAAATGTCAAACTGGAGACCACTCAGAGTTTAGCAACAACAGGAGGCCAATGCCCCTCGCCGCTCCTAGGGTAGGTGGAACATGGTGGAGAGATGGGTGTCACCAGAGGTGCCCAGTGGATTTGGGATCACAGAGGGGACTGAATCTTTGCTACAAATGCTGCCTGAAGTGAGAGAGAAGGGCTCAGATACCCCAGCTCCTCCCTTTCTCCCCCTCTGACCTCCCATCACTCCTCCCACCTTGTTGAATGCCGGTTGGAAAGGGAGCCTGGGACCTACTGATGGCAGGGGTCAGTCCCCGAGAAACAGCAGAGTGGGGAGGGCCAAGATGGGTCTGAGAGCAAACAGGTCCATGGCCAGCACAACGTGGAAAGTATCCATCTAGTTTATTACTATCTGCCCAGTGCTCATTAGAGTAGGTGCTCAATAAACATCTTGGTTAAAAAATGCATGGCCATTGAAATGGTGGATGGTGTGGTGGGTACTCTCCAAAATGGGCAGCACCAATTCCTCCCGTCCCCATTTGCACACGCTGCTTCCCACATCCAAAAGTGAAGTCTAATTCCCTGTTTCTAGACTCTGAACTGACCTTAATGACTTAATCAGCCAGAAGATTGAATTGTTATCAATGTTCTGGAACATCCAAGCACAGGATGTCATATGGTAGAACTTCCACCTGAGTCTCTTGTGATGCTTGCTCTTGGGTGCCCCTCTTGGCATCCAGCCATCATGTGATCAAAAGCCCAAGCCACATGGAGAGGTCACGTGCCCATACTCCTCAGTCAATAGCCCCAGGTGAGCTGCTGGCTGCCAGCCAGCATTGCCTGTCAGCGATGTGAGCTGGTTACATGGACTTTGAACCCAGTCAAGTCGAGCTCTGATGGCACCGACATCAGAGTCTCCAATTGAGAACTGCCTGGCAAGCCCAGTCAGCATACAGGACTATGAGGAATAACAGTAAATTGTTTTAAGACAGTAAGTTTTGGGGTCATTTGTTATACAGCACTAGCTAACTGTAGCAGATAAGAATATGTTTTTAAAACCGGAAAGTGTTCACAAACATCGGTTATAATTGGCATTTCATTCCTTCATTCATTCAACAAATGTTTATTGAGCATCAGCTTTGTATCAGGCTCAGGGCTAGCTGTTGGGGATTCTGTGGTGACCAGGGCAGACATTTGTTTCTCTCTGGGACCTGAAGTTCCAGGAAGATGTAGGAGGAGATGATCAGAAAACAAATAAATGAACAAGAGAACATAATATTGTGATGGGTGCTGTGAAGATGGCTGTATTTTTATGGTAGTTGTTTTGGTTATTGTTATTTTCCTGTAACTTGCCCAGAGCTGATGGGAGTTAAGGTTTTGTATGGACCTCTGAGACCCTAGCTTGCCCACAACACCCTGGTATCAGTTATTTCCTTGATGGACGTAAACCCACCTGTGTGGTGACTCCATCTACATGGAGACCCCTCAACCTCACATACATTCCCAATACACACCCTCAAGGAACTCAGCACAGTGGGGGAGACAGATGCAAACTGGTAATTACATACACTGGTGCCATGTTTAAGTTGATAAACTTGCTAAACTGTAGGTTCTGATGTGCTGTGTGACCCTGGGACACTCACTTGGTATCTCTGAGCTTCTCGCTGTTCATCCACAAAGCAGAAATATTCTTCCCTCTTCTATCTTCCACTTCTATCTTCCCTTCTCTGCCCCTACCCTCCCCCCCCCCCCGCCACCAGGCCATTCTGATAGTTAAAGAGATAATGGAAAAGTCTCTTCCTTATAAATGGTAAAGGGAAACACACATGCCAGAGATTTTTTTTTTTTTTTTTATGTTTTGCCTATGGTCTCAGAGTTGCTATTAAACTCCATCTTCTTTTTATTTTCTTTTCAACAATGTCCCTCTTTCTTCCCCTTGCCCTGCAATTTTATTGAGATATATTCACACACCCTACAATCATCCACAGTGTACAATCACTTGTTCACAGTATCATCTTATAATTGTGCATTCATCACCACAATCAGCCCTTGAAAACATTCATTACTCCAAAAATAAATAAATAAATAAATACATAAATAAAATAAGAATACAAATAAAAATAAAAGAGAAAAAGAATACCCAAAACATCTCACCCCCCCCAATCCTCTCCTATTATCTATTATTTATTTACTTTTTGTCCCCATTTTTCTACTCATCTGTCCATACACAGGATAAAGGGAGTATGAGACACAAATTTCCACAATCACATGGTCACACTGTATAAGATATATTATTAAACAATTGTCTTCAAGAATCAAGGCCACTGGATTGCTGTTCATTTTAGCTATTTCCTTCCAGCTATTCTAATACACTGAAGACTAAAAAGGGATATCTATATAATGCATAAGAATAACCTCCCAAATGACCTCTCGACTCCATTTGCGATCTCCCAGTCACTGAAACTTTATTTTGTTTCATTTCTCTTCTTTCTTCCTTTCCCTCCACCTCTTCAAGCAGGTAGCACTTTCCATGGCTGGCGGAAAGCCTACGTGGCTACAAGATCTCCCGGCCTTTGTTTTCCCAAAAGCAAACTCCAGAGAGAGTGCTTGAGGGAGGTCTGGAGAAGCAAGAGGGAAAGAGGGGCTTTCCCCAAACTGGAAGGAGGTTCCCCTGGGCTCCGGGTCCTGGAGATTCAGAGGCAGTCCCTGGAAGGCCCTCGAATGGTAGAGGAATGACGGACTGAAAAATGAATTTGGGTCTATAACTCACACTTTATGCCAGGATTCAGTCCAGCTGAATTACATATTCCAATGTGAAAAAGAAACCGTGAAAATATTAGGAGAAAATATGGGAGATTTCTTTTATAATTTTAGAGTATGGAAGGCCTTTTAAGTATTACTCTTAACCCAGAAACCATAAAGAAGAGACTGATACATTTAGATACATAAGTGTCAAAAATTTATTCACAGGCAAAACCACCAAACAATTCAAAAGACAAATAACAGAAAATAATAATAATAGTAATACCCATGGATCTACACTACAAAGTGAACCCTAGGTTAAACCATGGACTATAGATAATAGTACAAATATAAAAATGTGCTTTCATCAGTTGTAACAAATGTTTCACACCAAAGCAAGGTGTTAATGGTAGTGTGGTCTATGGGAATCCTGTATTTTATGCATAAGTTTTCAGTATTCCCACAACTTATCTAATAAAGAAAAATAAAAGAGAAATAACCTGGGAAAAATACTTGTAATTCATATTGCCTACCAAAAAGTTAATTTCTCTAACTTTTAAAGATCTCCTGCAATTTAAGAAAAAGACCAACAACCCAATATAAAAATGGTCAAGGATATGAACATGTAGTTCAAAGAAAAAGAAAATGCAAACAGTTCTTAAATATATGGAAAGATGTTCACCTTTAATCACAATAAGAAAAACTCAAAACTAAAAGATCTAATTTTCGCCCTTCAGAATGGCAAAGATTAAAAGATAAGTTTTTAAAAACTAAATGAAGGATGTGATGGTTAGGTTCATGTGTCAACTTGGCCAGGTGATGGTACCCAGGTGTCTGGTCAAGCAAGAACTGGCCTAACCATTACTGCAAGGATATTTGTGGCTGGTTAATAAACCAGAAGGCTGGTACATTTATTAAATCATCAGTCAATTGGCTGCAGCTGTGACTGATTACGTCAACAAAGGGAGTGTCTTCCACAATGAGCAAATGCAATCAGCTGGATTTAATCCAATCAGTTGAAGACTTTTAAGCGAGACAGATAGAGGACCTTCACTTCTTCGGCTGACCAGCGAAGCGTTTCCTGAGGAGTTCATCGAAGTTGCCAGTTCACTGCCTGAGGAGTTCATTGAACATCTTCATTGGAGTTGCCAGTTTGCTGCCTGCCCTATGGAATTTGGACTCATGCATCCCCACAGTTACATGAGACATTTTTATAAAATCTTATATATATGAATATCTCTTGTGGATTCTGTTTCCCTAGAGAACCCTGACTAATACAAAGGGTATAGAGAAACAGACCATCTTATAGTTTGCTTTGGGGAGTGCTAATCTCCATGGCAGGAAAATTGAGATCCCTTCCTACCCTGTGAGCCAGCACATCCCCATCTGGGACTTTAACCTACAGATAGACACTCATATGAGCAAACAATAGGTGTGCAGGTTTTTTACTGCAGCATTGTCGCACAGCTCAAGCATGAAAATAAACTAAATGGCATCAAATGATAAATAATGGTTAGAGGAAATATTATGTAGCTGGGAAAATAATTAGGAAACCCCTTTGTGCATTGATATGAGAATAACTCCACATTAGTCAGTGTTCTCCAGAGAAACAGAACTGGCAGGACATGTGTGTATGTGTACAGGTGTGTGTGTAGATAGAGAGAGACAGACGGAGAGAGAGAGGAATAGATTTATTTTAGGAATTGGCTCATCACATGATCATGGAGGCTGGCAAGTCCAAATACATAGGGCTGGGTGCAAGCTAGAAACTCCAAAAGGTGAAGGTGAGATCCCCAGGGGAAGGAGAATGGCTGAAACAGGCAGAATTTTTCTCTCTGACTTCTGAAATCCTCATTTCTGGTTTTTGATACCTCCAACTGATTGGATGAGGAGACTCTTAGTTGAGGGAAGTCTCTTTGGTTGATTGTAGATGAAATCAGCTGTAGGGAAATCAACTGATGGTAGATGCAAAGCCATCTATAACAATCAGGCCAGTGCTTGCTTGACCAAACAACCACAACCTAGGCAAACTGAGAAGTGAAATTAACCATCACAATCTCCAAATAGGAATGAATGAGATGGAAATTCAGTGGAAGGGGACTCTGAGTTAAAACTGAGTTCATATGTAGAAAATTGAGAACTGACATTGTTACACTCATGATTTTGTGAATTGAGATTCACACCTGATTCAGCAGCCCTAGGACAGAGGGGCCTTGCTAGGGCAGACAGAGGGAGCTGCAGGCACATGAGGGTCAATTCAGTATGAGGAAGGGGAAGAGATACAACTAACATTTATTAAGTGCTTTATATATGTCAGAGCTTATATTGGGCTGTTTATATTTATTGTGGAGTTTATCATGGAATTTATTATAGAATTTAACCCTTGCAACTATCCTGCAAAGCAGGTATTACTGTATGAGTTTCCTGTGGTTGCTATAACAAGTAACCACAAATTTAGTGGCTTAAAACAACACAAACTATCTTACAGTTCTGGAGGTCAGAAGTCTCCAAATCCAAGTGTTGGTTCCTTCTGGAGGTTTCTCCTCACCTTTTCTAACCTCTAGAGGCTGTCTGCATCCCTTGGCTTACAGCCCCTTCCTCTGTCCTCTGAGCCAGCAGCACAGCATCTTCCAGTCTCTCCCTGACTCTGATCCGCTTGTCCCCTCTCTGTAAGTTCTTTTGTGACTGCATTTAGGGACCATGTGAATAATCCAGGACAATCTCTTTAACTTAATCACACTTACAAAGTCCCTATTACCATGTAAGGTGATGTAGTTAGATGTTTGGGGAATTAGGATGCATGTGGAGAGCCGTCTCCCGGGACGGGCATAGCGCATGCGCTGTAAACCTGCTCCAAAGTCCCCCCGCCCATCGAATGAGCCAAGATGGCGCCCATATCCTGCTTCCGCTTATGACGTGCACACTCACTATTCCTATCTGCCAATTGAGTGCATATGCGCGGCGCTAGATCATTGGTTATGAGTAGAGTACTTAAGAGTTTGCCCAAGCGAACCTCGGAGAGACAGCCCACTAGGAGCCGTACCTGACGGCCACATCGAGGCTGCTCTCCCGCGAGGCACTCTGCCCCGCGTGGAAACCTGTAACAGAGAATGCTTATCTAGCTTCAGTAAAAGACTTGCTCTCGCAACCGCCGTGTGGCTCGAGTCGTGACTTCCAGCCAGGTCAGTTTGCGTGGTCTGCATCTCTCTCTCTCTCATCCCTTGTTTCTCCCCTCGCCGGCCGGGGAACAGGGGTCGAGCGGGGCGGCGCCGGACAAGTGGTGGCCCGTACGGGGAACGCTCCTCCTCCTGCCTCGCTCTCGACGGTCCCTCTGTGAGGAGAGCAGCGCTGCGCATCGAGCTTACGGCGGACTTCCCGCGCCTGATCAACGCGAGAAGGTGAGTGCGTCTTATTACATGATAGTTAGGGCCCGTGGGTTTTCAGGTGACCCCGGGGGACTCGGAAGAGCTCTCCGAGTGACTGAAGTATAGTGCCGACTGCAATCATGGGGCAGTCCGGAAGTTCACCTCTCTTAGCTCCCTTAAAGAACCTTTTGAAACAACGGGGTATCTCGGTCAGGAAAAGCTCCCTTCAGCGTTTTCTTGATGATGTTGATACTTTTGCCCCTTGGTTTGCCTGCACCGGCAGCCTTAGCCTACCCTCTTGGATGAAGCTCGGTCGCGACATAGACCGAGCGCGCCAGACGGGCGTGTGTATGGACCCGATTCTAGTACCCATATGGGAGACCGTCCGTGCAGTCCTTGAACTAGAATCGGCTGCCGGCCTAAGCCCGTCCTCTGCCTTGCAAGAAGCACGGTGCGCGCTCCAAGAAACCCAGTCAGTTTCGTCAGCGGACGGCTCCTATAAGGGCAAACCGCCGGAGTCCAGTGACTCTGACTCAGAGTCAGATAGCGATACTGGCGAGGAGGCGGAAGCATCCCCGCTACTTGAGTGGGAGGAGCCTCCCGCCACACCCGTGCGGCCTTCCGCCCCGCCAATGTCTACCGCTGCACCCCCAGGGACACCCCAGCTCCCAACTGACGCCTTGGGCGGTCCCACCAAAGGACCTCGCCGAGAGCTCCCTCTAGTGGCCATGCCCAGTAAATGTAATTATCCTTTGCTGCCAGACCCGGAAACCCCGATGGGCCGGTCAGGGGAGGGGCAACCTTTGCCGTACCCCCCGCCCGAGTACACAGGCCCTCAGGACCCTTTGCCATTAGGTAGTGGTGGGAGACATTTCTGGAGATGGAACCCTTTCACAACATTTAGACCTTTTGGCATGCTGGGTGGCTACCAGCCACTTGAGCCGCAGCCAGTCTCAGAAATGTACCCGGTTATTATCAATCCCCAAGGTGGCAATCAGCACGAATCATATGATTACAAACTATTGAGGGAATTGAGGCAGGCCGTCCATCAGTATGGCCCCAATGCCCCTTATACCTTGAACATGATCGAGAACCTCTCTGCTCTAAATCATACACCCGCAGATATTTTTCAGCTAGCCCGTGCTTGCTTGCCGTCAGGCCGATTCATAGATTGGAAAGCATGGTTTGAGGAGTTAGCTGAAGAGCAGGCCGCAAGGAATGCGGCGGGGAGACGTGGCGGGTGGAATGCTGACATGCTGTTGGGGAGAGGCGCCCATGCCCAGAACCAAACGGGTTTCCCACAAGAGGTCTACGCCCAGATCTTCCGCTGTTTTGTGGGTGCCTGGAAAAAGCTAACAGGTAAGGGAGAGGCTCAGGCCTCACTCAGCAATATACACCAAGGCCCCACAGAACCATTTGCGGATTTTGTAGCCAGGATGCAAACCGCGGCTGAGAGAATCTTCTCAGATCCAGGAGTAGCAGAGACTGTGGTTAAGCAAATGATTTTTGAGCAGTGCAACAAGGAGTGCAAAGTTATCCTGGCACAAAACAGAGCAAAAAATTTGACAGAGTGGGTCAGGCTCTGTAGAGATACTGGCAGCCCTTTAACTAATGCAGGTCTAGCTGCCATGCTAGCTAGCTCCCTACAGGTGGCTACAAAAGGCCCGAGAACCTTAGGGGCAAAGTCTAACGGGTGCTATGGCTGTGGCCAATCAGGGCACTTTAAGAGAGATTGTCCCAATAGACGTCAGCCCCCTGCCACTCAACGGTTTGGCGAACCAGGTGCAGTAACCAGGCCGTGTGGCCGTTGCCACAAAGGCCCCCACCGCGCAGAAGATTGTAAATCGGTTTTCGATGCGCAGGGTAGACGCCTCTCTGGCCGCCCCGAGCAGATTCCAAAAAACGGGAAGAGGGGGTCCGCCCTTTCGACGGACCCCCTTGCATGTCATTCGACAACACAGGATCCGATCAAATTCGTGCGTCCCCCGGCTCAGCAGGACTGGACCTCTGTGCCACCTCCAGACTCGTACTAACCCCCTCCATGGGTGTCCAGTTAGTAGGGACCTCCTTCAAGGGGCCCTTACCGGCTGGTACTGTAGGGCTCATATTGGGGAGAGCATCCACGGCCCTGAGAGGATTAACAGTTATACCAGGAGAAAGAGTCTCCCACGTCGTTGCACACTGCTTGGCTGCATGGGCGGCTTGGGGTAAGCCAAAAACGTTAAAGACAGACAACGGACCAGCCTACACTAGTAAATCCTTCCAAAAATTTTGTGACAACATGGGTGTCCAATTGAAACATGGCATCCCCTATAACCCTCAAGGGCAAGGAATCATCGAGAGAGCGCACAGGTCGCTCAAAGACCTGCTTAGGAAACAGAAAGGGGGGATAGGTCACGGCTTGTCCCCAAAGGCTCAATTGTCTATAGCCTTATTTACATACAATTTTTTAAATGAAAATTCACAAGGAGTGACACCTGCCCTGCAACACACCACCCCGAGTCCTCAGCATAGAGGTCTAGTCCGTTGGAAGGATGTCCTGTCGGGGCAGTGGAAAGGCCCTGACCCGGTGCTCAGCTGGGCCAGAGGCTCTGTTTGTGTTTTTCCCCAGGAACCAGGACGTCAACCAGAGTGGGTTCCGGAAAGACTGGTGAGAACCGTGACATCACCTGAAGAAGCCAAGGAACAGCTGTCAGAAACGCCAACGAATATACAACCTGAACCATTAGACCAAGCCTCCGACCCTGCTGATGATGGCGACGACCGACAAGACGATAATAGTAGGACTGACCACCCCGCGGTTGCCCAAAAAGAGGATCGGTAACTCTGTTCTTTGCTCTCCTATAGCAATCCTTCTAATCTGCCTTTTTCTTTTTTTAGTGGAACTGTGGTAGCGCAGGAGAGTGGTCTTTGGGGCCTGTGGCATCATCCCCCGACCCTGGCCCCATTCTCTGCTGGGTCTCCCGCCTCTCCTGTGTTTTTCACTCGTACCCTGTCTCTAGGTCTCCACCACCTGCCTTCTGACAGAAATATTTCCTCCACAAGCTTCAACGAGTCCTTCCCCCTCACCAATGACACACTGATCCTCTCTTTTGCTAACCTCTCTGTCAAGGTTGTCAACACCACAGTTGCGGCGAATGCTACTTGTGAAACTGGTAATGGCGAGTTAAGTAAGGGAGTCTTGCTTGAATTTCTTAACGTTACAGGGAAGAGCCGCCAGTCTTGTGAAGGGATCTTGAGTAAAAATGAGACTCAAAGGTGCCTTTTCCTTCCGGGGTTTGCTCCTACAGTCTGCAACCGTTCCAAAGACCCGGATGCCTCGCCGCCCCCGCTATCCTAGTGTATCGCCCAAGTTATGTCTGGCTCCCCGTCAAGGCAACCGACTGGGTTGGCCCTGTTTCTCAAGTTGTTTCACTTAACAATATCCCCTTCTCTAAGTCTAGGCGTCCAAGAGGCATACCTTACCCGAGACGTGCTACGCCGCCACAATCAGATGCTGAACTTAAATTTCCAGGCCATTCAGAAACTCCTAGCGGAGATAGATGAACTTGGACTAGAAATAGATGGACTCTGGAGAGTTCTCCAGCAGACGTGTGATACCCGATGGTTATTCGGGAGGCTTTGTGTCACCCCGGTTAGGGTGAACTTGACAGAGGAGCAGCAAGATGTCGCCGAGTGGCTCAAGGACACTTATCTCCCCAACTTCACCAATCTCTCCGACCAAGTGAAATCCGACCTTCAGGGACTTGAGAACATTAGGAAATTGAAGCCTGTTGGTTTCGACCTTTCCACACTGGGCGAGACTGTAAAAAATCTGTGGGACCAAGTCACCTCTTGGTTCTCTTGGCCCAATTTGACTAATTGGATTCTCTTGATGGTGGGACCATTGGTGGGATTAGTCATTGTTAAATCTTTGCTAGAACGCCTGTTTCAAGCGCGGCAGTACCGTGTTACCACTATGATGGCTATGTCCTCCACCTTTGATACCCCCAACAGCGACCATTCTGATGGCCATACCCCATCCTGGCCGCCTCGGGCGGGGCACTCGGGAGCGAGGTTTGTAGCTAAGCGCGCAGCTGTGTCCCGGGTATAACGGGCGACGCCAGCAGTCATAATTTTTGTCTCAGGTAGGTCCCTAAGGCAGAGTCATAGTTGTGGCCAGACTTGACTCTAGCCAATGCATAGGGACACCTAGTGACGCCTCCGACTCTGGTTAATGCTATCCCTGCCCCCGCCTTTGTCCCCCAGTTGCAAGGCAAAGCACTGCAGGGAGAGTCATGTTGTTTCCAGCTCACGGACTCTCCTGTCTCCATATGAGGTGAGCATTCTGGTCGGTGCTAGAGGCTCCGCCGCTAAATGGCTGAGACCTAGTCCAGACTCCCCAAAGCACCGGAACAAATTGTGAGCCATCTGGGTTCACGGGAGCACACTCATCACTGGGGACACTGGGTCGATATAAATAATAAAGGGGGAGATGTGGAGAGCCGTCTCCCGGGACGGGCATAGCGCATGCGCTGTAAACCTGCTCCAAAGTCCCCCCGCCCATCGAATGAGCCAAGATGGCGCCCATATCCTGCTTCCGCTTATGACGTGCACACTCACTATTCCTATCTGCCAATTGAGTGCATATGCGCGGCGCTAGATCATTGGTTATGAGTAGAGTACTTAAGAGTTTGCCCAAGCGAACCTCGGAGAGACAGCCCACTAGGAGCCGTACCTGACGGCCACATCGAGGCTGCTCTCCCGCGAGGCACTCTGCCCCGCGTGGAAACCTGTAACAGAATGCTTATCTAGCTTCAGTAAAAGACTTGCTCTCGCAACCGCCGTGTGGCTCGAGTCGTGACTTCCAGCCAGGTCAGTTTGCGTGGTCTGCATCTCTCTCTCTCTCTCATCCCTTGTTTCTCCCCTCGCCGGCCGGGGAACAGGGGTCGAGCGGGGCGGCGCCGGACAGATGCAGACATCTTTTAAGGACCTTTACTCAGCCCACCAGAATTGCCATCTCCAGTGCACGGTACCAGAAGCCTGCAATCCCTTGAGGTTAAAGTACTTCTCCCAAAGCCAAGCAGCTAAGGAGTAAACCATTAAGGATGAGCAGATTCTCCTTAAGTAATGACGACTTTCCTATAGCCCCAGCAGTTTGGACAGTGGCCCCTTGCTGGTGAGTCATGCATGCACACTGAATGTGTGCAGAGATAGGCAGGGGCCTACCTGGTATTGGAGGAGCACAAACGGTAGGTGAAGGGGATGCTGTAGTGTCTGCCCAGAGCCCCTTTGGGACTGAGGCACCCACCCCCAGCTGCTGGGAGGGTCGGCACCCAGTGGCTCTGCATCACTCCCTCTCTGGGACTTGCACGGAGCTGAAAGGGGCAGCTGTAGGGAAATCAACTAATAGTAGATGCACCCTGGCTACGGAGCTCCCCCGGGATGGACTGAGGCCTGATTTGTGACTGTAGCGCCGGTCAAATTCTCCCTCTATCCAGTCCTGCTCTCCTGCGCCCCCACAGATCCCTTTCCTGACTCCCAAGGATACCCCTGCTGTGGGTTGTGAATTGGGCCCCCCAAAAAAGATACCTTGAAGTCCTAACCCTTGGCACCTAGGAGTGTGACCTTATTCTGAAACAGGGTTATTGAAGACGGAATTAAGTTAAAAGGAGGTCATCCTGGAACAGGCTGGAACTGTATCCGATCTGACTGGCGTCCTTATAAGAAGGAATTCTGCCTCAGGATGACACTGTCTACTTCTTGGTGGGGTTCCAGCCTGCCCTACAGATCTCAGACTTGCCAGCCCCCAAGGTCGTGTGAGCCAAGCCTTAGAATAAACAGCTCTCTCTCTCCTTCTCTCCTTCATTCTCTCTGTCTCCAATCTCTCCTGTCATTCTGTTTCTCTGGAGAACCCTAAGTAATGCAAACCTCAGTAACTCTCCTGGGCACCCATCTCTGTCTCAAAGTCTGCTTCCCCTGCATCCTGATCTGTGACGATGAAGGGGAACACAAGCTGGCTGGAGGCCTGCGAAGCTCTCTCCAGGCTCTGGCCATCGTGGGGAGGTGACAGTGGTAAGAGCTGCCGCTCCTGGGCTCGACCCTTCCCTTCTCATCCCACACTGTGGACTTGAGGAAGAACTAAGGTGCTGAAAGGAAGACAAAGCCAAGGTCATCACAAAGGCTGCCCGACCTGAGATGGCCTGGCCCCATTGCCCTCTGACCTGCCACATGTCCTACCACCCCCCCCAGTCAAGCCTCACTGCCCTCTCTGCTGTCACTCAAACCTGCCGGACAGGCTCCCAGCACAGGCACCAGAGGCCTTTGCATATGCTGTTCCCTGGCCTAGACACCTTTCCTCCAGCTCTCTCCTTCATCAGCTGGTGGTCTCGGCTCCAGCCTCCCCTTCTCTGTGAGCTCTTCCCTTCCTGCTATTTCTAAAAGTGCAACCTCTACCCCCAGCTTTTCTCTTTTTAGAGCATTTGCCAAATTATATATTTTCTTTATAGCATTTTCCAAATTCATAATATACTATATCAAACATAATACATTATGCTTGCTTTAAAATATACTCTAATGCCCATGATAAGTTTATTTTGTTTGCTTGTTTTTTTCGATTGCTTTGTCTGGTTTTGTCTGATTTAGTCACAGCTGTATTTCTGCTGCCTAAAATAGAACTTGGCACATAGCAGGGTTCAGTCAATACTTGTGGAATGAGTGAAAGCATGGGGCCTTCAAGAAGTCTTGGAAGTGATGTGGGGGGTGAGGACCCCTCAGGCTCGATAGTCTCCGAGGTGACTAAAGAGCAAGCATGGGACGTTAACACGATAACCTGCCCTTCCGGAGAGCCACGGTGCTTCTCTCTCCACTGCCACCCACGCCCACACAGTACATGCACGTGGACGATGGGGCATCAGTGTTTACTGAATAAGCGAGGGACACCAACCCGGGTTAACTGTCCCCATTTCCCAGATGAGGAAGCTGAGGTTCGGGTTGCTGGAGGGGGGAGGTAACGGGCACACGTCACAGATTCCTGCAGGAAGAGCTGAGCTGAAAGCCCAGGCAAAGCAAATGGGCTCAACGACTCGAGGGGCTCAGCTCAGCCTGGGGCGAGGCAGGGAGAGGGTGTAGAGCTGATGGGCCTTGGCCGTGGCCCTCGAGGAGTTCATAATGCAGGTGGGAAAGAACAGGAAAAGGGCAGAGCACCCATGGTTTGCAGAACACTCACAGCGGAATGGTGGTTTTCAACCTGTACCACCTCGTCCCCTGGAGGGCCACGAAGACGGAGTATGTGTGGGGGTGGTCCAAAGACAGCCCACGTGTAACAGAAATCATGCATCTGCCCAAGAAGAGGCAGCACAGTCTACTCAAACCCCCAGGCTTATTTATCTTTGGTTGACATTAAAAATTCCAGTGTGAGACGATGATGTTGACCAGAAAGCTGGGTAATGTCCCACTAGTGAATGCAAAATAGGAATCTTGCCTTTCTCATAGGATTGTCCCCAACAAATACAGTTCTGTCCAAAGGAGAATTCAGTGGATAAAACATCTCTGTTGGTTACATAAGAACACCGCAGCAGCCACCAACCCTGCTGGAGTGGGGAGGGGACGCTGGGAAGGGGACCTTCAGATAAAACCGAAATGACAGCCGGGCAGACGACGTGGCTCCCTCTCTTTGTTCTAAACTAAACGACGATCTAAACTTTCTAGCTATGTCACCCTCTTCTTTGCCTTACAGATGTCTGCAGGAAAGGAGGTTGAGGGTGAAAGCTCCTTCCTTGGGGACTCCAAGGCCACCCCCTCTCGCTGTCACCGAGTGGTGGGGTTCCGAGCTGAATCGGGACGAGCCTGAGTGAACCGGAGCCGGGGGTCGGGGGCTGGGCTGCCTGCAGCTTGCTGAGCCCTCCTGGCTGAAGCAGGAATGTCATCCTTGCCATGCCTGGATCCTTAGGGGAAATGGAGGCCAGACGTGGCCAAAGCCTCTCTCCTTAGGGACACTGAGAAACTTTGCCCCTTTTCCTTGATGAGGCCTCAGAACCTTAGTTCAATGCTAAATAAACCACTTTATGAAACTAGATTAGATGGAGTTTGGCAACCAGCAACTCAGAGCCTCGAGGGCAGTGCAGTGAGGTCAAACTTTTCCCCGACACTTGATTTTGGTGTTGTACTGGGCAGGGGCCGTGGAGCAAGGCCTTATCTCCCTGGTGGAGGTCTCTGAAAGTGGGGGGAACAGCCTGGCGGAGTGGAAACAGAGCCCGGCCTGGCCTGGAAGCTGGAAGCCACTGAGTCTTGTGTGCCCTTGGGCAAGTCACCTCCCCTGCTTCCTCGTCTGTGAAATGAGGTCTTGTTGGGATATATATACATTTTTAACTCACATCCTGCTCTCTGCTTTATTTCCTCTTCCCTACTACCCCAAGCCCTGGTTTAAACTGAGGCAGTCTGTACCCATTACAGCAAGGAACAGAGAAGGGAGCCTGCTTGGCTTTTGGTTTTCAAAAGAGAGGAAAGGATCAGGCATGGATAACAGATTCAGGGGAATGTGTGACAATATAAAAGCTGAGCCTCTGTTTTAATTTCCTAGGCTGCTCCAAGCAAATACCATGAAATGATTAGGTTAAACAATGGGAATTATTTGTTTGTAGTTTTGAGGCTGGGAAAATGTCCAAATCAAATCATCAGGGCGATGCTTTCTTCCCAAAGACTGGCTGCTGGAGATCCTGGGCTCCTCTGTTTTTCTGGGCTATATTAAAGCTTCAAACCACCACACATGGCAAGGCACATGGCGGCATCTCATGGATAAAAGACAGTAAAGGGCCCAAAGCTAGTCCTTACCCTTGCACTGTAGAAAAACAATATAAAATCGTGCTTCTTGAGTTGTAACCACTGATGGGATTTTTAACAACAGACCACCTGGGCTGAGGTAGAAGGCACTGAGGAGGGTTATTTGGGTAAGGTGCCCTACCTCCCCCTCCCTCTTCATACTGAGTAGTTCTACTTGATTCTAGCTTTATGCACTGGGTGTCTGCACCCAATTCCATGTGATGAAGAGTTCTGCTATTTTGAACAACTATATATTTAAAACCACTGACTTAAGTGATAGAGTGATGCTAATAAAAATGGTGATAGTAAATATCCATTCAGCATTTGCTTGGGGGTAGGTGCTCTTCCAAGCCCTTGCCAGAAATTTGTCATCTGACCTTCATGTGAATCCCACAAGGTTGGACATATTACCACCGCCACTCCCCATTTTATAATTCAGGACACAGGGGCACAAAGTGATATGCCCAAGGTCACACAGCTGGGAGCCACTGGAACTGGGGTTTCTACCGGTGCTTTGTGGAATGAAATCCCAGGAGCTGATCAAGGTGCAAGTTTTGGGGACCACAGTCTCTAGAACACAGCTGGTGACAACTCTCTCACATCCATTTGGAGAAAAGCTTCAGCTCAGTCTGTCGCCACCACGAGATGCTTAATATGTGCCTGTTTCTCTCAATGTCATCCTATTTCATTCATTCGTGAATGACCATATGGGTCAGACTATGGCCGTGTTTAAAAGGGTCACTGTTGCCTATGGATTCTCAGAGAGATGGACTCCAAGATGGAGATTAGATGCTCGGCATTTGTCAGGCGTGTCCTTGGGATCAACCCTGTGGGAGGGGAGGAAAGAAGGGAGAAATCGAGCTGTGATACGTTTGGTCCCAACAGTGACCTCAGCTGACCCAACAGGGCATTCAGAAGACGGGACGACACGTCAGAGCTGTCCCAAGTGGGGTGAGAGGGTGGGCCCTTCCACCCCTGGCTGTTTGATCATTGGATGCAGGCTGTCCCGGGACGATGCAGAGAGCTGGGTGAGGCAGCCGTCTTCAGCGGGCACAAGCTCCAAAAGGGGCTGACGGCTGAGAGCTGCCAGCTGCGGGCGCTCCCAGTTGCTGGGAAACAAGTCTGTCTTTCCTGAAGGAGCGCTGGGCAGCTCATCCCACCTGCACCCAATGGCAGAGCAGCAGACAGGACACCTGCAGGCCAGGGGTCAGGAGCGCGAGGGGAGTGGGGCTGGCTTCTCCATTGGCCGCAGTTGACACTAGGGCCCGTGATACTCTTAGGAGCTCAGGAACACGTTTTCATTGTATTTTCTTTTAAAATGAGGAGAAAAAAGTATGAATACTGAATTTAGAATAAAGAATCCAGCCTGGGTGATATTCATCTTTACACCAACGCAATTGCAAAATGTAATTTTTAATATTTTGGGGGAGGAAGTGGCTCATGAAAGCCACAGGGTAGCCTAGAGTTGGGGGTCAGTGGTGGCAGATGCTTCCAGGTCTCAGCCCCGCTCTGGCTTTAACTGTGGCTGTGGGAGACCCATCCTGCCCTCAGTGGGGTTTCCCACACAAGCACCTGCTGTCCCTCGTTTTCTGCCACAGAACTTTCCAGAAAGCCAAGGGAGCTGACTCAGCCCACAAGCAGGTAAACCTAGAAGTGTGGAGGGCTAACACCAAGGGGGCCCCTCAACCAGTGGGGGATGGGAGTCCCTGCGTACATGTCCCACCTCGCCTTTGAAGACAGTTCTGTGGTGGGTTCCACACAGTTCCCCAGAGCCCCCCACAGGACCCCTGTGGGACTGAGCTTCCCACAGCAGTGGCCCTGGTGATTAGGTACCCTTGCTTCCCTTCCTTTCTTATCACACTCTCCTCACTCTAACTCCTGCTTCCGGGGACCACCTCCTAAATCATGAACCTGCTCCCAAATCCCAAAGCCTTATCTCAGGTTCCGATTTGGGGGAGCTCAAACCCAGACACCCCTTTACAGCTGGACGTGGCCCAGGGCTTTAGACGATGGTGGGATGTACAGTCTTGGCTGAGCTCCTTGAGCCAGGTGGGGCTTGCAGTTCTGTCCCTTTCATGGGGGGTGGGGGACCAAAGAGACTTGGCCAAGAGGGACATAACCTGCCGAGGTGCAAGGTTTGGAGCTCACAGCTGGGACATATCACGTGGCCTCACTCCAGGCCCACATGTGGAGCAATGTCACTAATGTGCTGGGCCTGAGGCCACCCTCCAGGGGATGCAGAGAGGCCTGGGCTGGCCCACAGGTGGCCATGAAGCCCCAAGGTCAGGGGTGGACTCCGTGCTGGACAGTGGGGCCCTCCCTGCACTCTGCATTTCTCGGGTTGGGGGGGCGTTGGTGGTGGAGACTCCAGGGACACCTCAATCCCCGCTCAGTGGAAAGAATTGGCTCCCACAGCAGGCTGGCAGAAATCCTGGCTGGGACCACCCCTTCTTACTCCAAACAGCCTGATATTTCTCCAGAGAGTTTGCCGCGGGACCCTTGGCACTGAGGAGACATTCCTGTGTGCAAATCCCATAAACACTTGATTTTCCTGGTGCCCTTTGCCAGGTGGCTCACGCCCTTCCAGATCTCACACCTCCAGGATGCATATTTTTCCAGAAAAACAAACAAGTGGCTGCAGAGCTAAGTCTACCCACTCCCCAAGGGTCCTGGCCAGCTGGGTGGGCAGACGCTTTTGAGGCCAAGGGGGAGCGGGGAGGGCAGGGTCTGATGTAGGCTGTGAGAGAAGCTTCCAGTCCTCAGAACCATGTGAGGCCCCATGGGGACTGGACCACGTGTAGACTCGGAGGACGCAGATGTGACCCTGGCCTCAAAGAACTCACAGTGTGAGAGCAAAACAGAGACATGGCCAGACTAATTGTAATCCTAATGGCAGAGAATCGCTAACTTTTACCAAGCCCTCAGTATCTGCCTGGCCTGGTGCCAGTTGTTTTACACAAATGGTGCCATTTAATCTATAGAGCCACCTGGTGACAGAGGTGTTGTTGTTTGCTGGGGCCGCTGTGACAAATGACACAGAGAGGCTGGCTTAACAACAGGGATTGATTGTCTCACGGTCTTGGAGATGAGAAATCCAAAATTAAGGTTCTCCAAAGTCTGCAGTGTCCTGGGGGTGGCTCACCGGCCTCCACCACACATCTCTGCCCCCATCATCTGTCTGCTCCTTCTAGTGCCGCCTCGGCTTCTTCGTCCAGTTTCCTCTGCTGATAGGGACCTCAGTCCCATTGGGTCAGAAGGCCCATCCTGATTCAATTTGGCCTCAGGATCTTGGAAGATCCTATTTACAAATGGGTTCACACCCATTGGACCGGGGTTGGGATTTGAACACATCTTGGTGAAGGACGTGGTTCAATCCCCAAAAAGAGGTAGGTCTGAATTTTCTCAGCTCCAGCACCATGAACTGGAAGACCCAACATTGATTTAACAACATTTTAGGGAAAGAAAGAAGAGATGGCCTCATTAAATGTGTGCTTTGTATTGACATGTGTCCAAAATTTCTGTGAAGAAACAAACAATTGTGGCTATCATCTTTGAGGGAACATAACCTCCTCTCGACAGATAAGAAAGCGAAGGCCACAAGCCTAAGTCACTTGCCCCAGTGGGGGGCGGCCAAACCGTTTGGGCCTGGGTCAACCCTGAGCCCCAGCTCTTAGCCCTTGGCTGAGCCACCGGCCAGAGACAACCAGAGATGACAGAGATTCATGGCCGCCGTGCCCGGGGAAGCTGGCCTAATTCTTGGGTCTGATGGAGATGCAGCCCTGGGGCAGGGGTGGGTATTGGAGAAATGTTCACAAAGTGACTGATGGGTCCTGAAGGCAGAGGTGGCTGGGCAGAGGCCTCAGAATTTGGGGTTGGAGGCACAGAAGGGCAGGGTGCTGTGCAAGTTTGAGAATGAAAGGAATGGGACATGCACCACTGGGGACCCCTTGAAATATGGCCCCGAGAAGAGTGCCAGCTGGGTTCCCACCCAGTTCCATTGGTCTCGACTCCCTGTCCTACCCAGGGCACAGACCTCCCCTCTCTTGACTTGGTTTCCTTATCGTGGCACAGGGCACCTGGCCTCGGTGATGTCCACACCCCTGACCACTGTGCTGGCTCGCCGTGCTCGGTCAGGCCCCTTTCATGCCTCTGATCATGGTGTTGTCGTGGTCATGGTCAGTGCCTCTTTGGCTCTCCACCGCTTAGACCTTAAATCAGATGGTCAACTCACTCCAGCAGCACAAGGTTCTCAGCGTTTCTAGGGCTGAGTGAACGCAGGTCTAAGGCTGAAGGCTGGACGTGCCCCAAACCACCATCCCCGCTTTCAGTCTCTCCCCTCAGCACACACACACACACCAGATATACACACACAGACACACACACAGATGTATGCATGGAATCACTCACAATGTACACATACAAAAAACCCACACACAGACACACATAGACATGCACACATACACCAGACACACACATAGATACGCTCACACCACAGACACACATGCTCACTCACATACTCAAACAGACACATACACAGAATCACACACAAACCACACAGACACACAATACACAGACACAGGTACAGATCCTTACACACACAGGGTACACAGACACACCACACACAAACACACACACACACAGACATACACACATACAGACATACACACAGAATCACACACACAAACCACACAGACACACAATACACAGACACATGTACAGATCCTTATACACACAGGGTACACAGACACACCCACACACAGACACACACACCCCTACTTAGGCAACCAAAGAGAAAAATAAAAATAGAATTCGCCATAGTAGGATCCTGAAGTCCCTAATACAACCAGACTCGGCACATGCCTGGTGCACAGTTTCAGAGCCCCAAGAACCAGGGGGAACTGGTCCCTTCTGGGATAGTTTTCCTTTACTCCCCAGATAACCTTTTAAAGGGGCAGTGCGCTTTTAAATGTTAGGGCCTTGTTTTAGTTTCCTGGGCTGCTCAAGCAAATACTATGGAATGGGTCAGCTTAAGAAATGGGAATTTATTTGCTTTTGGCTTTGAGGCTAAAAGAAAGTCCAAATCAAGGTGTCATCAAGGTGATGCTTTCTCCCTGAAGCCTGTGCATTCCAGGACTGGCTGCTGGCAACTGTTGGTCCTTAGCTTGTCACATGGCAAGGCTTTCTGTGGCTTTCCTCTCTCTGTCTCTCTCTCTGAACTTCACTCCGCTTATAAAGGACTCCAGTGATAGGATTAAGACCCATCCTGACCGACGTGGGCCACACCTTAACTGAAGTGACCTCATCAAAAGTCCTACTTACAATGGGTTCACACCCACAAGAATGCATTAAATTTAAGAACATGTTTTTCTGGAGTACATACAGCCTCAAACCACCACAGGCCTCTAACGAGTTTCCTTCTTCACTGTTTAAAAAGGCTCTCCTTCAAGCCACCTGGTATGAGGAATACCACTTCTATAAAATTTTTGAATTGATCAGAAAGTTGCCTTGGTCTGCTGCACGTCAGAGGCCTGTTTACTCGGGAGCAGCCCCGCCTGGAAGATTCTGCATTTTACCACTTGTGTTTAAGGTGGGGAAACCCGCCACACCCCAAGACAGCCCTTCCCAGGGGGAGTCCCCTCGTGGGCAGCCTCTGGTGTGTAGGGAGAAGGGGAAAGCTCTGCCGAGCTCAACCCAAAAGCCTCCGACTAACTGTGCCTGGGGAAGGTTCCCTCTGCCCAGCCCAGTGGCTGGGGACAAAACCCCGGGAGGCCATGGGTGACCTGAGCAGGAGGCCAGAGGAGAGCTGGGGTGGGCGGCCGCTTGGCCAGGGCCCGGCCCTGCTGTCCACTCCTTGGCCCCGCGAGTCAATCAGATCTGGGAGTGTGGTAGCAGCTTGATTAAAGTTCAGAGGTTTAATAGATCATTTAAAAAAACCCAAATTACTCCCACCCCCGGCCCAGCCACCTGGCCACGGCCCCCGCGCAGGGCGCACTCGGCCGGCACCGACAAGGCCGCGCCGGGCCCGCGGTTCCTGCCAATTCCCGGAGGACGCCCGCTGCCGAGCGAGCCCGACATTCTCAGCTGCATTTAATCTACCCTGAGACAGGCTGGCGAGGGGAAAATGCGAGCGGCAGGGCACGGCAGGCGAGCCGCGGAGAGAGCCGGACAGCCGGCCGGCTTTGTTCACTTGGTAACCTGGAGCGGGGCCAGGCGCGGAGGGGCTCCCCTGGCAGCAGGAGTCTGTTCCAATTATTCGTGTTTAACCATTCTAATCACACTTTAGCACATTAATCCTATTTTCAATCCAAAACACATCTGAAACAGCGGCATGTGGGCCTTTTTATGGGAACCGCAAATCAGATGTAACCGAGAGACACCGGGTCCTGGTTCGCGCTGCACTTTCACTGAACTTAAACTTAATAAAATACGGGACTGGCTTGTGGTCGGATTTACTGCACGATGCCGATGCTTTCACATATAAATAGATCCCTTAAGTGACTTAAAAACCTGTCAGAGAGCGCAGTGAAAATTTGATTGTAAGGGAACCAGCGTGGCGCTTTCCCCCCACTCTGAAAAATGACATCGTGGGTCTGATCGGTGGGTGGGTGGGGGGCGTCGGACTCGCTGAAATGTCTGCCGAGTGGCCTTGTAAAGGGGTTTATGGAAGTGTAATCTGAAAACTTGATAAACCTCAAGCACCTCATCTCCGACGTTCCTGTCGAGTTTCTCCAACGGTTTGACATCACCCAGGCTGGTTTGCAGCAGGCTTGCAGGCAGGGGGGCGTCCAGGGCTGACTCTCCCTGCCAATGGCCAGACGTGGGGGGAATGAAGGTGCCCCGAGCCCCTCACCATCGACATCTAAGCCGATGCTTTGGTTTTATCAGTGGGAGACGATACCCACAGAGGGGAAGGCGCTCGCTTGAGTTTGCAACTCTGAAGTCAGGTTCCCTCCCGCCAGGGCCCCCTCCAGTCCAGGCCAAGGCTGTTTCTTCTCCATGGAAGGGCCACTGAAATGCAGCAGAGCTGAGCTCCTGCAGCTGGCGGCCCCATTCCTTGTTCCAGCAACGCCTGCTTTAGCAGTCATTTCATTCTGGAATAATATCCTTTAGTTTTATCCTAAGCCCAGTCAGTAGCTCATCAGCAGCTGATGGCTGCAGTGGTAGGAAGGAATAGTTTGCTCCTGAATGGAAACCTGGTGCCATCCATGAGCTTGCATTGCATGTGAGCGTGCATTGCTTTACACCTGTGTATCATACTGGGCACACTGGCCTGGGAGGCAGGGGTCCTGGGTTCAAATCCCAACCTTGTGCTTCCCAGATACATGTCCTTCCGCCAGTCACTTTATCTCTCAAGTCTCAGTTTCTTAGTCTCCATGAAATGGAGATGCCCAGAATACCTGCCTCATGAATTTGGGGTGAGGATCAAGTCAAATGATTAGCATGGTGCCTATAAAATGTTAGTCACACTCCCTCCCCTCTCCCTGCCCCACAAATCAAGGACAAAAATGTTTAGATTTTCTCATCTACTAAATCAAGGGCTGATTCCCGGCAGGCACACAGGGTTGATGAACGAATTAAATAAGGTGACACCCAGAAAAGTCTGTGCTAAGAGAATGTTGGCTCAACCGGAAGAACATTTTGTTTAGTATTTTATGTTAAGATAAGTATATAATAAAATTGTTTAAATAGAAATTCTGAGTCTTTAAAAAGAAAGAGAGGAAGCAATTGGATCAAATCTCTGGACTAATACAGTTAATTGCATTTGAGCATAAAATTTGGCTCTGGATTTCTGGGATGAAAAAGGCAAAAGGGGAAATAAGATGAAGGAAATTATTCTCATTATTCATTTATTCAGTTAATCAATTCAGCGGGCACTCTTTTAGGGCAAACCACAGGCCAGGAGCTGCTTTTGGCAAGGACGAGAGGAAAGATTATAGACTCTTCAGGTCTCGCTTTTTCCAGGAGCTAAAGTCTAAACTCAGCTTGTCACTTTGGCTCTTCCGAAGATCCAGGTTCTAGAATGATTTTACAGGGCATGTGGAAACATTCTTTTAAGCAGCATCTTAAATGGACCCTTGATAATCACAGGGAACCGACTTCAACCAGCAGTCAGCCAGGGCTGCTTGCATGGCCATTGCTTTAAAATCCTTCTCCAGATTGACAACAGGGGCTCCTTTCTGTCTGAAACAGCACAGGCATCAGGAGTGTGACGGAAAGAAACTCAGGCAGAGGAGAGAATGCGGTGCAGTCTTAATTTGGATCTGGGGTGGGAGTTGTCAATTCATGCTAAATGAAATACACAACAGTTCATAACATGGCAGAAAATGTGAAAAAAAAAGAGGTTATGGGGAACTTGGAGAAGAACCAGGATTAGGGTCTGATGTTTGGCTTTCTAAGTAAACACGTCTAACTTTTTATTTTACAAATAACAATCTGGAAAGATGCATTAGGGAATCTAAATGCAAAATAGAAATGAGTTTATCCAGGTAAGTAAGGTTTTATTAAACAATTTAATTCATTCCAGTTCCTTTGGAAGAAACCATGGGTTATGGTTAATGTACTGAGTCAGACAGAAAGTGCATTCATGGAGCCACCTGCATTTAATATACAACTGTCAGAAAACTCCTCACCAGCCCTTTCCCGGAGAGGAACAGGCTGAAGTGGATTTTATTTTGGTAAATGCAACAACAGAAATGGCCAATAAATATCAGAGGCAAGGCAAATCTCAAACGAGAATGTGAGCAGCAAAGAAAATGAACAGGATTTCAGAGTGCTGAGGACATCTTACAATCTCAGCTGCTTTCAAATATGTGGCATGCTAGGAAGAGATTTTTCAGATGTGATATGAGAAAAGGAAAATGAAAAAAAGAAAAGAAAAGAAACAAAAAAGAAAAAAAGAAACACACCAACTGGGAGGAAAACACAGGTCCCTGCAGATATCTTTAAAAAAATAAATCAACTTAGGGAATAAGTCTGTAACAGCCAAGCTCAAACCAGGAAATTCTCAGAACAAGTATAATCATTTTATGAGCATGTAAAAAAAAATCCTCTCTTCCTGTAATGTTCTTTATTGGGAAAGCTAGGCGCGTCTGCATTGGAGTTTTTGTTCTTTGCTTGGTATCCTGGTGTTTGGGGTTTCAGAACAGGTACTTTCCAAGTCCTTTGGCAAAAGAAAAATCATTGCTTTTTATACTAAGGAGTTTGCCAGGCATCTGGAAAATGCTAATAAAACTATTCGTGGTTACGGGTACAGCCAAAGGCTCGCGGATGCAGCAAGCCTGCATGCTGGCTCTCAGCGCTGTTTACTTCCAGGTTTTCCAATTGCTCCTCCGATGTTTTCTGAAAGTCACCAAGTTCCTCCTCTTCCTGGTCTTTCATATTTTTAAATGTTAAATGCTACCTGGGCTCTTACTTTTCTAGGTCTTCACGAGTCCTTGGAGACCTTGGTGCTTTTCTTTACCCAAAATGCCTAGCCCTGTGCCTGGCACACAGCTACTCAACATGTGCTGAATGAATGAATGGGTGAATGAATGAATGAATGAGCAAACGAATGAATGAACAAATGAACATGTGAGCAAATGGTCCCACCTTTGAGATACTTTTTGCCTTGAGTAGAGAGGGCATTATGCTGGCCACTGAATAAGTATTCAGTCCACAGGGGCTGAAAGGAGTTGCTAAAATACGATGCTGAGAAAATAAACTGTTCTCAACAGTCTTTGCAGAAGCCCTGGTGGAAGGGCCAAGAGAGACGGCATGTCAAGTGGTCTGAACTCAGGACTGTATGAAAGGAAGAGAACAGCAGTGAGGCCCAGAGGCTCTGCCCTCAAAAACGGCTCCCACCGAGCCCAGTCAAGACAGGTGCCCCGTCGAGAGAGCTCCTTCAGGCAGGGCAGCCAGGCACTGGGGTGGAGGTAGCAGCAGTTGGCATTTGCATGGTACTTTTGAGTTTACAAGGCAATTTTGCATCCATTATTTCATCACCGCCTTGGAATGATCCTGAGGTTAGTCTTATTATGCCCTCCTTTTACTGATGAGAGAGCCCAGGAGAGCTGTGCAGGAATGAACCCAACCTAGAGAGGCCGAGAAGCACAGCAAGCTGCAGAAGATCCCAGGAAGGGGATGTTCCTCCTTGATGCCTCAGAGTCTCCAAGCGGGGAAATAAAGAACCTCCCATCTCCTCCTCCAGGAAACCTTCTTGGAGTGCACATTGCCCAAAGAGTGTGGATCCCTCATGAGGGTGGGAATGAAGTCTGGCAGCAGGAAAAATGGTCTGCAGAGGCGTGGAGGGTCTGCCATGTGTTGGCTGCTTTGCACTGGCCTCCCTGAATCTCCATTACCATGTCCATGCTGTGGGGAGAGCAGCCATGGTGAGGACTGACTAACATGAGTATCATCAGGTGCTCAGTATATGATGGGCAAAATAATAGAGGACAATTTGGCCAGTGGTCATTCTCTGGGCAGTGCTCAGGACTGGGCTGTGGAGACCAGAGATGCAAAGTCCCTGCCTTCAGAGCTCACACCCCTGGTTGAAAGTGGGGATGGGGCATTGCAGGAATTGGGCCACTCACTGTAAAGCACAGGTCTGCCCTCTCAGTTTCCTCACCTGTAGAATGAGGATATCAGTGAGTGTTCCTCTATCACCCGAGTGTCATGAGGCTAAAATCAGGTGAGGCACACAGAGCTCTCAGCACAAAATAAGGCCCAAATAAATAACTATGATTATTTTTCAAACTATGGTCATCAATGTAGCAGAGTATTCCATAGCACCATAATAGCACAGAGGAGAGGCACCCAAACCCAGCCTGGGAGGATCAAGGAGGCTCCCTGGAGGAGGTGCCCCTGGGCTAAGCCTTGAAGGATACAGTGAAGAGATGTCCAGTGAAGAGATGAGGGAAGTGGGGCTTGATTCAAAGGAGAAGAGGATGCTGCTCCTGAAAGTGAGGCTGGAGCAAGTCTCTGACTTCATCTCCTCTCAACCTCTTCCTCCTCCAGGCAGCCTCCTTGGAATGCACACTACATACATACCTCAGGAGGGTGGGGATGATATTTGTCAGCAGCTTATGGGTCTTTGGTGGCTGACACAGAGGGACAGAGCCTGTTTCCCAGGAACATCTGGCAGGTCCTGCCTCCCCCGGCAAGATGCAAGCTACCGCAAGCAGGGACCAGGCCTTCCCCCTGGATTGCCTGCTGCTGTGCTGGCTCAGGGCTGGGAACACAGTGGGGGCTCATAAAGTGCTTGCAAACTGGGAACAAGCCACTGGGAAAGACCCTGAAGCAGACTGTGATGGTGATTCTTCTCACCAAGCTTGCAGGCAGAAACAATGACCTGCTTCAGGGGACTCAGTTGGAATGTGCACAGCAAAGTGGCAAGGCGGCCACCCTGCTGATGGATGGCTGAGGCCCTTTCCCATGTACCCTTCCCCCCACTGCAGTCCTCACAGCAGCCCTGTGCCTGGAACTGTGCAGAGGAGCACATGGAAGCCAAGGTTGTCTAGCCAACGGGGCTGCCTGCTCCAAGGCTCCCCCTGCCAGACGTCACTGGCTGTGCTGCTAGAGCAAGCATGGGGTACAAGGTCAGAGGTGACTGCAGAGTCCAAGGGGACACAGGAGAGGCAGGAGGAGACTGACGGGAAACTCCTTTCTGGAATCCCTTCTGAGATGGTTCAGTTTTGTGTGTCAGCTTAGCAATGGTATCCAGTTGTTTGGCCAAACACTAGTCTAGATATGGCTGGGAAGGTATTTTGTAGATGGGATGAGCATCGCTAAGTAAAGGAGATGGCCCTCGGTAATGTGGGAGGGCCTCATCAATCATTGAAGGCCCTAAGAGCAAAAACAGATTTCCAGAAGGAGAAATTCTGGCTCAAGATTGCTTCATCAACTCTTGTCTAAACTGCCAGGCTGCTGGCCTGCCCAGTGGATTTCAGATTTGCCAGTCACAAAATCGCATGAGCCAATTCATTAAAATACATAATTAAAAAAAACATTTTTTTTATGAGAGAAAGTGTAGGTTTACGTAAAACACAGAGTTCCCATATGCTACCTGAATTTGCTGCAATTGATAAAATCACATTTTTGTAATTGTACTATTAACTATTGTGCCAGTTTGGATGTATTATGTCCCCCAAAACACCATTATCTTTGAAGCAATCTTGTGGGGGCAGATGTATCAGTTTTGATTAGATTGTGATTCTTTGAGTGTTTCCATGGAGATGTGCCCCACCCAACTGTGGGTGATGACTCTGGTGAGATAATTTCCATGGAGGTGTGGCCCCACCCATTCAGGATGGGTCTTTATTGGATCACTGGAGTACTTTAAAAAGAGCCACACAGGCCCAAACGCAGAGCAATTAAGAGTGACAATTTGGAGAGCAACTGAGAGTGACATTTTGGAGGAGCTACAGCTGAGACAGACATTTGAAGATGGCTGTTGAAAGCTGATGCTTTGGAGAACCCCATTTTGAAACACAATCTGGGAGCAAGAAGACGCCAGCCATGTGCCTGCCCAGCTAACAGAGGTTTTCCGGATGCCAATGGCCTTCCTTCAGTGAAGGTACCTTATTGTTGATGCCTTACCTTGGACTGTAACTTTGTAACCAAATAAATTCCCTTTATAAAAGCCAATCCATTTCTGGTATTTTGCATTCTGGCAGCATTAGCAAACCGGAACAACTATAGTCCATGATTTACTCCAGGGTTCACTGTTGGTGGTGTTCAGTCCTACTGATATTTTAAAAATTTTTATTGTAGTAACATAGATACTGCTTCTAACCATATTTGAGTATATAATTCGGTGCTGTTAATTACATTCAGAATGTTGTACAACCATCACACCATCCATTACCAAAAAATTCCTTCATCCCAAATAGAAACTCTGTACAATTTAAGCATTAACTTCCTGGTCTCTACCCCCACCCCAGCCCCTGGTAGCCTATATTCAAATTTCTGACTCTATGAGTTTGCTTACTCTAATTATTTCATATCAGTGAGATCATACAATATTTGTTCTTTTGTGTCTGGGTTATTTCACTCAATACGATTATCTTCAAGATTCATCCATTTTGTCTCATGGATCAAAACCTCATTCCTTTTTAATGCTGAAAAATACCCATTGTGTGTGTACACCACATTTTATTTATCCATTCATCTGGTGATGGATACTTGGGTTGCTTCATCTCTGCACAGTTGTGAATAATGCCTCTATGAACATCAGCATGCAGGTATCTGTTCATTCTCTGCTTTCACTTCTTTTGGGTATATATCTTCAAATGAGATTGCCAGGTCATACATGGTAATTCATATTTAACTTTCTGAAGATCCGCTAAACTGTCTTCCTCAACAGCTGTGCCATTTTACATTCAACGCAACAATGAATGAGTGTTCCTATTTCTCCACATTCTCTCCAACACTAGTAATTTTCTCTTTTTTTAATAGTAGCCATTCTAGTGGATGTGGAAGGGTATCTCAGTGTGATTTTGATTTGAATTTCCCTGATGGCTAAGGATGTTGAGCATCTTTTCATGTACTATTTGGCCATTTGTATATCTTCTTTGGAGAAATGCCTATTCAAGTCTTTTACCCATTTTTAAATTGGGTTGTTTGACTTTTTGTTGTTGGGCTGAAGGAATTCTTCATATATTCTGGATATTAAACCCTTATCACATATATGATTTCCAAATTTTTTTCCCATTATATCAGTTGTCATTTTACTTTCACGATAATGTCCTTTGATGCATGACAGTATTTAAATTTTGAAGAGGTCCCATCTATCTTTTTTTTCTCTTGCTGCCTGTGATTTTGGTGTAAGGTCTAAGTAACCATTGCCTAACACAAGTTCCTAAAGGTGCTTCCCTATGTTTTCCTCTAGGAGATTTACAGTACTGGGTCTTGTATTTAGGTCTTTGATGTATTTTGAGTTGATTTTTGCATATGGTATGAGATGTGGTCCTCTTTCATTCTTTTGCATATGGGTATCCAATTTTCCCAGCATCGTTTGTTGAAGAGACTATTCTTTCCCAATTGAGTGGTCTTTGCCACTTTGTCAAAAATCAGTTGGCCATAAATGTGAAGGTTGATTTCTGAACTCTCAATTCAATTCCATTGGTCTGTGTGTCTCTCCTTGTGCCACTACCATGCTATTTGGATTACTGTGCCTTTGTGATTAGTTTTAATATTGGGAAGTGCGAGCCCTCCAACTTGGTTCTTCTTTTTCACGATAGCTTTGGCTATTTGGGGCCACTTACCCATCCATATAAAATTGAAGATTGGCTTTTCCATTTCTGCAAAGAAGGCTTTTGGAATTTTGATTGGGATTATGTTGAATCTGTATATTGCTTTGGGTCAAATTGACATCTTGACAAAAGTTAGTCTTCCAATCCATGAATATGGAATGTGCTGCCATTTATTTAGGTCTTCTGAGATTTCTTTCAGCAATGTTTTGTAGTTTTCTGTGTACAAGTCTTTTACATTCTTGGTTAGATTTATTCCAAGATAGTTGAATCTTTTAGTTTCCATCATTGTAAATGGAATTTTCCTTGATTTCTTCTTCTGATTGTTCATTACTAGTGTATAGAAACACTATTGACTTGGGGGTGTTGATCTTGTATCCTGCCACTTTGCTAAAATCATTTCTTGGCTTTAATAGCTTTCTTGTGGATTTTCAGGATTTTAACTATATTTTAACTATTTTTCATGTCATCTGCAAATAGGGAAAGTTTTATTTCATCTTCTTTTCCAATTTAGATGCTTTTTATTTCATTTCCTTGCCTAATTGCTCTGGCTAGAACTTCCAGTTTAATATTGAATAAAAGTGGTGACAGTGGGCATCCTTGTCTTATTCCTGGTCTTAGACGAAAAGCTTGCAGTCTTTCACTGTTAAGTATGATAACTCTGGGTTTTTCATATATGCCCTTTATCCATATTGAACAAATTTTCTTCTATTCCTAGCTTTCTAAGTGTTTTATTTCAAGAAGGGGTGCTAGATTTTTTTCACCAACAGAGATAATTGTGTTTTTTTCCTTCATTCTGTTAATGCAGTGTATTACATTAATTGATTTTCTTATATTGACCCAATTTTGCATACCTGGGATAAATCCCCTCTTGATCAAGATGTAAAATTCTTTTAATGTGCTATTGGGTTTGGTTTCCTAGTATTTTGTTAGCAATTCTGCATCCTTATTAATGAGAGACATTGGTTTGTAATCTTCTTTTCTTGTAGTATCTTTACCTGGCTTTGGTATGATGGTGATGTTGGCTGCATAGAATGAGATATGGAATGTTCCCTCTTCAATTTTTTTGGAATAATTTGGGCAGTAATGGTGTTAGTTCTTCTTGGAATGCTTGGTAAAATTCCCCTGTGACACCATCTGCTCCTGGGCTTTTCTTTGTTTGGAGGTTTTTGATTATTGATTCAACCCCCTTACTAGTTATTGAATTGATGAGATCTTCTATTTCTTCCTGAGTCAGTGTACATAGTTTATATATTTCTAGGAATTTGTCCATTTCATTTAGGTTATCTAACTTGTTGATGTATAGATGTTCATAGTATCCTCTTACAGTCCTTTTTGTTTCTGTGGGGTCAGTAGTAATGTCCCCCTTTTCATTTCTGATTTTAGTTATATTTGTCCTCTCAATATTCATTTATTTTTGGTCAGTCTAGCTAAAAGTTTTTCAATTTTATTGATCTTTTCAAAGTACTAACTTTTAATTTTGTTGATTCTATTGTTTTCTTTTTCTTTTTCCATTTATCTCTGTTCTAATCTTTGTTATTTCCTTCCTTCTGCTTGCTGGGTTTAGTTTTCTTTTTCTAGATCCTCCAGTTTTGAGGTTAGGTCTCTGATCTGAGATATTTCTTCCTTTTTAATGTAAGAATTTAGAGCTATAAATTTCTCTCTCAGCACTGCCTTTGCTGCATCCCATAAATTTTGGTATATTTTATTTTCATTTTCATTCACTTCAAGATAATTCCTAATTTCCCTTGTGATTTCTTCTTTGTCCCATTGGTTGTTTAATAGTACATTGTTTGATTTCCACATATTTGTGAATTTTCCAGTTCTCTGTCTGTTATTGATTTCCAATTTCATTCCACTGTGGTTATAGAAAATACCTGGAATGATTTCAATATTTTTGAAAATATTGAGTCTTGTTTTGGGACCTAATCTATGGTCTAGCCTAGAGAATGATCCATGTTCACTAAAGAAGAATGTGTATTCTGTTGCCTTTGGGTGAACTGTTCTATATATGTCTGTTAGGTCTACTTGGTTTAGAGTATCTTTCAGTCTCATATTTCCTTATTGATCATCTGTCTGGATGGCCTATCCATTATTGAAGGTGGCATATTAAAGTCTCCCACAATTAATGTAGAACTGTTCATTTTTCCCTTCAAATATGTTGTATTTGTTTCATATATTTTGGGGCTCTGCCGTTGGTTGCATAATATTAATATTGATAATTGTCCTGTCTTTTTGTTGAATTCACCCCATTTGTCAGTATATAATGACCTTCTTTGAAACTTAAAACAGTTTTTGATATCAAGTCTATTTTATCTGAGATTAGTATCAGCTGTCCCAGCTCTCTTTTGGTTACTAGTAGCATGGTCTAGTTTGCTAATGCTGCCTGTTCACAAAACACCAGAAATGGATCAGCTTTTATAAAGGGGGTTTATTTGGTCACAAAGTTACAGTCTTAAGGCCATAAAGTGTCCAAGGTAAGTCATCAACAATCAGGTACCTTCACTGGAAGATGGTCAATGGCATCTGGAAAACCTGTTAGCTGGGAAGACACATGGCTGGCACCTGTTCCAGAGTTCTGGTTTCAAAATGGCTTTCTCCCAGGACATTCCTTTCTCAGCTTCTGTGCATTCTCCAAAGTGTCCCTCTTGGCTGTAGCAAGCTCACTCTTCCTGTCTGAGCTTATATAGTGCTCTAGTAAACTAATCAAGGCCCTTGCTGAATGGGCGGGGCCGCACCTCCATGTAAATTATCCAGAGTTATCACCTACAGTTGGGAGGGTCACATCTTCATGGAAATGCTCAATCAAAGAATTACAATCTATCAACATTAAATACACCTGCCCCCACGAGATTGCATCAAAGAACATGGTGTTTGGGGGGACATAATACATCCAAAACAGCACATGCCACACCCTGGACCCCAAAATGACATGATCTTTCCATATACAAAATACATTCATCCCTTCACAATATCACAAATGCTTAAATCATTTCAGTAACAATAGGTAAGTACAAGATCCCATCAAAATCAATTATAGGTGTGGTCTGTCCTAAAGCAAAATTCCCCTCTAGCTGTGGACCTGTGAAACTTACAAGCTATCTGTTTCCAATATACAAAGGAGGGACAGTCATAGGATAAACATTCCCATTGCCATAAGGAGAAATTGAAAGGAATACAGGGTTTAAGGGACCAAAAACAGTTCCTAAAACCCACAGGGCAAACTCCACTAGATTTCAAAGTCTGAAAGTCATTTAGAGAATGATGTTTTATCCTTGGGGCTTGGGAAAGTGGCTTTCCTACACTTTCCAAGGGCAGCAGCCCTTTCCTCTCCAAAAGCTGGGGTGAGTGCTCCAACATATTCACATGTTGGGGAGACCACCTTTTCGGCCCCACCCTCCTCAAACATTGGGTTGCCACCTGGACTCTACCTCTCTGGGGCAGAGGCTCTACCCTCTCTGAACAGTAGGTGGTGGCCAGGCTCTCCCCAATCCCCTGGGAATGTGCTCCAACCTCTTTGAGGCCTTAGGTGGCAACACCCTTCCTGAACATCGAGGTGGAAGGCCCACCCTCGACCTCCAGGACAAACTCACCCTTTCCATGCGTGTGGGCCACTCTGCTCTCCCAGCCTAAGACCTCTTGACTCCAGACCTCAACCTACGTGGCTCTGTCTCTGAAGAGATTTTTCCTTCAATTTGTTCCTTGTCTATCTCCTCCAGTCCAGACCGGTGGCAGCTCCATCTATAAAGATCTCCCCAAAATTCTGTTGACTTCGCATAAAGCACACAGGGATCAAAGTCATCAGACAATAGGACTTTCCACAGATCCTTTCTGGATAACTCCATCTCTAATCCTGGCTTGTACTGAAATGGCAGTTGGATTCCATGTTTGGTTAAATCCTCATGTTGGGCTGTATCTTCTGGGGTCTCACTTTCTGGAAGCCCAACATTTTCTAAATTATCAGTTTCTGGTTTCTTTGGACCCCAAGAGTTCATTTCTCAGCTTATCTCTGTCCTGTCTTATTTTACTATAGGCTGCAAGGAGAAGCCATGCTATATCTTCAACTTTCAGTTTCAAAATTTCATCAGCCAAGTATCCCAGATCATAGCTCTCAAATTCTTCCTTCCATCTGACACCAGTACTCAATTTTGCCCAATTTTCTGCCACTTTAAAACAAGGATTGCCTTCCTTCCAGTTTGCAATAACACAATCATCATTTCTGCTCAAGTCCTCATCAAAAGTATCTTTAGCATCCATATTTCCACAAACAGTCTCTTCAAAGCAGTTTAGGCCTTTTCTATCAAGCTCTTCACAATTCTTCCAGAATCTTCCCCTTATCCATTAAAAAAGCTGTTCCAATATGTTTGGTATTTGCAGTCTCAGCAGCACCCCACTTCTCTGGTACCAAAATCTGTTCTAGTTTGCTAATGCTGCGTTTACGTAAAACACCAGAAATGGATCGGCTTTTATAAGGGGGGTTTATTTGGTTACAAAGTTACAGTCTTATGGCCATAAAGTGTCCAAGGTAAGTCATCAACAATTGGGTACCTTCACTGGAGGGTGGCCAATGGCATCTGGAAAACCTCTGTTAGCTAGGAAGACATGTGGCTGGCATCTGTTCCAGAGTTCTGGTTTCAAAATGGCTTTCTCCCAGGATGTTCCTTTCTCAGCTCCTGTGCATTCTCCAGTGTCCCTCTTGGCTGTACCAAGCTCAGTCCTTCTGTCTGAGCTTATATAGTGCTCTAGTAAACTAATCAAGGCCCATGCTGAATGGGCAGGGCCACACCTCCATGGAAATTATCCAATCAGAGTTATCACCTACAGTTGGGTGGGTCACATCTTCATGGAAATTCTCAATCAAAGACTTACAATCTAATCAGCACTAAATACACCTGCCCCCACAAGATTGCATAAAAGAATATGGCATTTGGGGGGACATAATACATCCAAACCAGCACACATGGTATGTATTTTTTTCTATCCTTTCATTTGCAACCTGTTTATGTCTTTGAATTTAAAGTGAGTCTCTTGTCAACAGCATATAGTCGTGTTGTGCCTTTTATACATTCTGCCAATCTCTACCTTTTGACTGAAGAGTTAACCCATTTACATTTAAAGTAACTACTGATAATTCAGGACTTTCTTCTGCCATTTTGCTATTTAGTTGTTGCAAGTCTTATACATTTTCTTGATCCTTAATTCTTCCATTAATGCCTACTTCATATTTATTTGATTTTTTTGTATTGTAAAAATTGCATCCCTTCTAATTTTTTCTGGATATATATTTCATGTGTTTTCTTTGTGATTACCATGGGTTTAAAATTTAACATCCTAAAATATACCAGTCATTTTTTTATTTGATACCAACTTAACTTCAATAACATATACATACACTGTTCCCATACCCCTCCATCCCCTCACCTTTTTATTTATGTTTTTGGTATTTGTTACAAATTATATCTTTGTGTTTGTAAGTCTAAAACCATAGATTTATCATCACTTTTATGCATTTGCATTTTAGCACCTTTAGGAAGTAAGAAGTGGGATTACATACCAAAAAAATATAATATAATAGTACTTATATTTATAATTATTCAAATGGTTATCTTTATTGGAGGACTATATTTCTTCATGCCACTTCAATCCATTCTCTAATCTTCTTTCCTTTCTTCTGAAAAAAGAAAATCCCTTTAGCACTGCTTGTAGGACAGGTGTAGTGGTAATAAGTCCCCTCAGCTTTTGTTTATCTGGCTATGTCTTAATCTCTCCCTCATTTTTGAAAGACAGTCTCACCAGATATAAAATTCTTGGTTGGCAATTATTTTCTCTCAGTACTTTAAGTATTTCAACCCACTGCCTTCTGGCCTCCATGGTTTCTGATGGGAAATCAGCACATAATCAAATTGGGGCTCCCTTGTAAATAATACTTTGCTTTTCTCTTGTGCTTTCAGAACTCTCCTCTTCCTTTTGCTGTCAACAATTTGATCACGACGTGTCTGGGCATATTTCCCTGTTTGGTGTTTGATGGGCTTCTTGAATGTGCATTTTCACGTTTTTGCCAATTTGGGGAAGTTTTCCCTCATTATTTATTTGAATATCCCTTTTGCTCCTTTCTCTCCTTCTTTTCCCTTGGGGACTACTATAATCCATACATTGGTACACTGGTCTGTTAGGCTATTTTCACTTTTTCTAATTCTATTTTCTGTCTGGTCCTCGGCCTGATTGTTTCAATTGTCTTGTCTTCAAGGTCACTTGTCCTTTCTTCTGCCAGCTCCAATCTGCTGTTGAACCCCTCCTGGGCATTTCTGATGTTGGTAATGGTGGTCTTCAACTCCTGTAGTTCTGTTTGGCTCCTTTTTAAGGTTTTTCTCTCTTTGATGAGAGTCTTATATTGTTTATTCATTGTTTTCCTGAAAACCTTTGGTTCTTTCTCTGTATTTTCCTTCTTCTCCTTGAGCATATTGAAGATCATTTATTAAAAAGTCTTTGTTATGTCCACAGTCTGGTCTTTCTCATTGGTATTTTCTGGAGTTGTATCCTCTTCCATTTGGATGGGCCATCATTTCCTGTTTTCTCTGTTTGTTGCACACTGTACATTTTAATATTTAAATATATTAAGTCTGGCATTTAGTTTCTGAGCTTTTCTTGAGTTTGTATCCAGTTAGTGATATGATAGAGATTTGCTTGAGTGCCAGGAGCCAACAAAACCAAACAAACCGAGGCAAAAAAATACCTTTCATAGTCTTTGCAAATAGGCTTTGCATTAGTTGGGTACTTTCTATCTGCCCTCAGCCCTCCTATCAATAAGGTCAGCCCAAGGTGACTGCAAAGCCAAGTACAGATGTCCCTGTCTTTTCTGGGTCTGTTTATTGTCCTGGACTTGCAGTTGCTAGTGGCCTTAAGAGTTTTGCTGTTCACAGGTATTTTAATGCCCCCTCCACTCCCCAGGAAACAGATGTTTTCCCTGTCCCAGGTGTACTACTGTAGAACTTAAAGCAGGTAAGACTTTGCCCCCATTCGGCCTACTCAAGATGCTTTTTCCTTGGAGGGCAAATTCTGGGGGGTGAGGGGGTGGGCTGGGGGGTGGGCTGGAGAAGCTGAAGAGGATTTTCCCAGGTCAGTCTTTTCCAGCTGGAAGGAGGCTGGGGACGACAAAGGGAGCACCGACTGTTTCCACACTGCCCTGAGGAGGGTCTCCAGGAGGGCCCAGCAAGTGTTTCAAGAGTTTCTCCTATGTTTCTTTGAAATTGTGTTTTCTTGATTCAGCAACTTGCCAAGTAAATGCAGCCCTTTAACTGTTTTCCACAGTTTTGAGGAAGGGTCTTTAAGTCTCCTCTGCCAACTCTGCCTGGGGCAGGTTGAAACAACGGCCAATCTCAGAGCCGGGTACTCCAGCAATCTGAAGTAGCTAATCAAAAGCTGCACATCCCTGGATCTTGGGGAAGTAAGTCTTTATATCCCACCCTGGATATCCAGCTGCACCAGAGGTCAGGGTTGAGAACTTCACTGTTGCCTGCCATGAGTCTGGGGGATGGGTTATGGCAGCCAGCGAGTGAATTCACCAGTATTGACTGTGTTTTACCAGCCTAAGCACAGAGCAAAGATATGCTCAAATCCCTATTTGTCCTCTACCCCATAATTCAACACCCCTTTCCAGCACAAAGAAATTATAGTGGTCATTGCCCAGATATCCCCGAAAACTGAGAGAAAGATCAAACGAAAGCGAGGAGGTGTAACTGAGAAATTAGGATTTAACAAATAATTACGACTACTGACTCATTATGTAGATATTTCTTTTTAGTTTCTAGTATATTAGAACAAAGAGGAGGAAATACCTGAACTTGTTGAACTGCAATCCAGTAGTCTTGATATTTGATAATGATTGTATAGCTATATCTTTTATTGTGTGATCAAGTGATTATAAAAACCTTGTGACTGACACTCCCTTTATCCAATATATGGGTAGATGAGTAATAAAACAAAGACAAAAAGTAAGGCGGGTGGTGGTGATAAACATCCCATAAGGATGTTTTGGGTTTCCTTTTTTATTGTTATTTCTTTTTTCTGGAGTAAAATGTTCTAAAATTGATCATGGTGATTAATGAACAACCATGTGACAATACTGTGAGCCATTGATTGTATACTTTGAATGGTTGCATGGTGTGTGAATATATCTCAATAAAGTTGCATTAAAAATATCCCTGTTTGTTCCCAAATAGCTGAGTGACTTTGGACTTAATGTCTCTCAGCCTCAGTTTCCTCAGGAAGGAGAAAGAAGGTATATGGAAATGCTTAAGATGCCACTGATGTCACAGGGCATGGCACATAGGAGGTTCTCAGCAAATGTTTGCTGAATGACTAGTAAATAGCCAGGCAGCTGCATATGAGTGGCTTGATAATTGCTACGGTAGATTCACAAGATCACTCCCTCACATGTACATGGACTTTATGAAGCTCTTTGCTGATCTGCTTTGTAGAAGCCAGGAGCCGTGAAGGGAAGATCTCTTTCCACTTGGCAAGGAAGGAAACTGAGGCCCTGAAAGGTCACCCCCTGATTTACACGTGGTCCCAGAGCTGGTGGGTGGAGGCGCTGAGTACCTGGCTCAGCGCACAGTGTTTTGCACCACTTCCTGGTTGGAGAGAAGAGAATCTCAGGCCACCTGCCCCTGCAAGGTCCCTGGCTACACGGGTGACACTGCTGGAATGAAGAAAAGGGAAGAGTCCATGCTCTGCCTCTGAATTGGTTGAACTGTAATCCAGTGTTCACCCATGGCTCCAGGCTGCCAGGTCTGGGGAGGCACTGCACTGTGCTTTCCTAGGACCCTGCCCGGCCTCGGAGACAGAGCTTGGAAGCTGTTCTTTCCTTTGTCCAGAATGCCTAGCCCAGTGCCTGGCAAATAGGCACTCAACTGAATGAATGAATGAATGAATGAATGAACAAACGAACATATAAGCAAATGGACCCACCTTTGAAATGCTTTTTGTCTGAAGAGGGAGACACACACACACAGCAAACAGCTATAGCAGCTGAGCTGGCTTCACGCGGAGAAGCTTTGGGCTGGATGTCTGTGCCAGTTTGAATGTATTGGGTCCCCCAAACGCCATTATCTTTGATGTAGTCTTGTGGGGCAGACATTTTGGTGCTGATTGGATTTGCTTGGAATGTGCCCTGCCCGGCTGTGGGTGATGACTCTGATGAGATATTCCCATGGAGGCTTGGCCCCGCCCATTGAGGGTGGGCCTTGATCAGTGGAGCCATATAAATGAGCTGACTCAAGGAGAAGGAGCGCAGTGCAGCTGTGAGTGACATTTTGAAGAGGAGCAAGCTTGCTAGAGAGGAACGTCCTGGGAGAAAGCCATTTTGAAACCAGAACTTTGGAGCAGACGCCAGCCACGTGCCTTCCCTGCTAACAGAGGTTTTCTGGATGCCATTGGCCATCCTCCAGTGAAGGTACTTGATTACTGATGTGTTACCTTGGACACTTTATGGCCTTAAGACCGTAACTGTGTAGCCAAATAAACCCCCTTTTTATAAAAGCCAATCTGTCTCTGGTGTTTTGCATTCTGCAGCATTAGCAAACTAGAACAATGTTTTTTGGGGAGGGTGGGGAGGTCGAGTTGGACTTGGGCAAGGCCGGCAGCATTGGGTGGTGGAGATGACGAGGGTGAGAGAGAGCTAAAAGCCAGCCTACTGGGGAGGCAAGAGGAGGCCAGACTGGGGGCCACTGTTGGCAGTGATGACAGCAGTGACTTACTGGTTGACGACTTGGATGGTCACACAGGGTCCCACGCTCCGAGGGCCTCGTGTTTGTTTCATGCTCTGCTGCTGCCATCTTGAAAACTTTAATACTTTTCTAACAAAGGGTCTGCATTTTCATTTTTCATCAGGCCCTGCAAATTATGTAGCTGGTCCCTGGGTGAGAGCAGAGGCACAGAGCTGGGGTCTTCTGACTTCTCCCACCTACAAACGGAAGGGCAGTGTGTTGAGCCTGCCTGGGGCCCCTTTGAAGGCAGGGTCACGTCCAAGTTTCCAGGGGCAGGGCCAGGATTAGGGTGAAGTGTATGAGGTGCTCATTGCAGGAACAAAAATTAAGGGGTGCCAAAAACTTAGGAACCAACATAAACTATATATATTTAATCAGTTTAAGCAAAAAAAGTCCACAATGAGCAAAAATATTAAAATTTTAAATATACAGATCAGTAACAGCACTATTGCATGCCAAAGCAGAAAGAAAAATGTGTGCCCCTATGAACATGATTTTAAATACTTTTAAAATTACTTTTTAAAGCAGTTGTATTAAAAAATTGAAAAGTAGGCATATCAAAACTGACAACATTATTTTACATTTAAATGTTTTATTTATACCAAAGCACAATTTATTATAATGTCACTTTCCTGGTTTTAATGAACGCACACTCATCAATTACACTTTCTACTTCTTTGCTCATCTGGTTTTCAATTGAGAGACTGGCCATGTTTGACAATTTCTCTTGACCAAGTGATGATTGTAAAGATATTTAAATTAACTTCAACTTCCTGATCCTGTCTTTACTTAAAATTTTGATGTTTTGTTCATCATGGCTTTTTTGCATTTGTTTGATTTTTTTTAAATATTGCATCAAAATATTATTTCTCTGATAACCGAATTCTTTGGAGTCCCTGTAAAGTTTGTGCCTCACTCACCTCAACTTGGTCCTAGCCCTATCTGGGGGCTGAGGCCCCAGGAAGACAGTTGAAACCCAATAAGCATGAGCCACTTAGTTGGCTGAATATAAACAAAGATACCGAATTTGAACTAGAAGATTCTAATTTTAAGAAGGATGGGGGGGTGGGGTGGGGGGAGGCACTAGATTAATCATTGCCCAGGCTTCAGAAGAAAAATAGAAAAAAAATTAGAAGTACTCATAGAAGTTGTGGTCCTTGTTTTCACATAGAAGAGACCTATGGGTTATGATTTAGGGGGAATGATTTCCAATTGCTGGCAATAGTAGCCCCCTTTTATTAAGCACTTATTATGCACCAGGAACTTTGCTCATGCTTTCCTTACATTCTGTTATTTAACTCTCCCAACTAAATGGAGTGGGAGACTCATGTGATCCCTGATTACATGCAAGTCAGTGGAGGCACAGGAGGTGTAAACTGCCAAAGATCACCCAGCTGGTAGGCGGTGGAGTGGGAATTAGAATCTGGTTGCCTGTGACCCCAGAAATCAGGCTCTTAATCTCTACCCTGCAAAACCTCCCAGCTCATGGCTGGCTGGCATGAAGTGCCTACCCAGTTCCAACAGAATCACTATTCTTTTCTTTCTTTCATTCGTTTAGTTACTCATTCATCCAATAAATATATATTGGCACTGAACTGGGCACTATAGGAAATACGAAGGTTGTTTACCTGGATGTCAGCCTCAGAGTTGGAACCGAAGAGGAGGTAACATATCTGAAGACAACTGACTGTGCCAAAAGAAAGAAAACATCAAGGGCTGGAGGTAGGTATGGCCGAAGCACTGGGTAAGCCTGAACCTGGAGAGCTCATATCCAGCTGGGGCTATCAGGGAGGGCTTCCAGGAGGAGGCAGCCTTGTAGCCCATTCTGGATGCCTGAGCAAACTCAGGATGCCCAACGGCCTCTAGGCCCACACAGCTGAGGACATTCTGCCTGCAGTTTCAAAGGATGGTGTGGGATATTGGCAACAGCACTGGATCGGGAGCCATGAGCCCTGGCTTCTGGTTCTGTGCTGCCTAAAAAGACTCAGCTTTCTCATCTGAAAAGAGAGCAAGTTGGACCTCATGTTTCTAGCTTTCCATTCGGAAAGAGAAAGCAGAAAGCCTGTATCGAATGCACAGTAGATGAATCAGAGAGATGAAAACAGTGGTGACCAATTATTAAAAGGCATGGAACTTCGCCTGGCGAGAGGAATGAATATGTGTGAGCTGGAGGAGAGGCCAGCTGCTTACTAGGCTCTATTACTCCCCTGTGGTTCCATGCGCTTAAATATTTGTTCAATATTTATTTTGAATAAATTCCTTTAACATATTAGTGGGTCCCCTTGATTATAAAAATAACAAACTCAGTAACTGCATCATCAAGAAGTCTTTAAATATTTGAAGTCCCTCATCGTTATCCCCTCATGCTTTGACAAACCAGAGAAGGGGGCATGTTCTTTATTGTAAACCTTCATCACTCTTTCCAGAAGCAGCCCTGGGCTTGTGGCCGTGCCTTCGGCTTCCCCGCCAAGCAGGCTGAGTTTGACAACGTGTTTGAGACGAGTTTAGGAATTCCTGTCGAAATACTGTGTTAGTTCCGTGCTTTGAGGTCTCAGCAGACCGAGACAAGCTCAGCCAAGAGACGGGTTCTTGGAAGAGGATGCGGGGACATGAAGGGGCAAGGAAGAGCTCAGCCCTGCCCGCCAGGCGTCGGGGCAAGCAGGACGGGCTTCCAGGATAAAGCAGCTGCTCTGAGTCTGGAGAGCATCCCCAGCTTGCAGGACTGGGATCTGCTGGCCCCGTCTCTACTGTGCCCCCCTTGCGGTGCCTCAGTTTGCCTCCATCTCTGCTCCTTCATCTCCGGGGCCTCCCACCAATGGACTCCTCCTAACAGCAAATCCTCTAAGCAAGAGACCCGTGGGGTTGGCCTCAGAAATCCACGGCCATCCCCGACGGTCGTCAGCCCAGCCTGGGGATGGCCGTGCTGGGGAGGCCTGCCTTGGAGGCCGGGGGGCCCCCACTGGCTCCAATCAGCTGAGGCCGGGGTGGGAGCCTTGGGGGGTTGTCTGAAGGGGTGGGCACCGAACAGGCAATCCTCAGCAATTCCAGGAGGAAGTTGTTTCTAGTAGGCTTGGCCTTATCTAAGTCATAGTGAGAAAGAGGAAGAGGTAAAGGAGAAGTATTGCTAGTATTCCTTGAGTACGCCAGGTTCTGTGTCTACATACATTTTTTATTTGATTGACAAAACTCTGCTGATTATCACTCATTTGCATCCCCTATCGCCTGCCCCGGCTGGCCAACCTCAGGGATGGCATCGACTCCGCCCCCTGTGGGGTTGGGCCAATGGGAGGAGCAGCAGGAGGCAGGAGGGCGGGAGGAGGGAGAGACCAGGGTATTTAGTCGCCCACTTGGGCCCTGCGGGGGGTGGAGGGGTCTAGACTCGATTACTCCCGCCTCAAGGTGGCTGACTCTCCTTCTGGATTCCGATTACTGCCCCCTCCCCCATTTTTTAGGCCTGGCCTGAAGCTACATCTTTGTAAACGGAGTCTGTGTAAATACACTCTTCCTGAATAATCCTAGAGTTATCCTATTCAGGCATGCCACCTGTTCCCTGCTGGGACCTGACTGATCCTGACCCCCGTGGGGTAGATATTGCTTCTTCCCGCTTCGCTTAGCACAGATCAGGAAACTGACCCTAGGATAGGAAAAGGGACTTGCCCAGTGTCAGAGGACGTGACAGTGAGACTCCAAAGCCGTGTCTGTCTGACCCAGGGCCAAGCTCCATCACTCAACTGTGCTGTTGCCGAACTGGCCCAGTGGGACCCACACCCAGCCCCGATGAGCCAGCGTCCAGCACCTTCTCCAACAGGGCGATGCTGTCATGAGATGGTTAGAAACCAGCAAAGAGCTCTAGAAGGATCACTGGCCCCTCTGAGCCTCGACAGGTAATCTCAAGGGATGAAAAACGAGGAAGGGAGCCTTTTATAAATAACAGACAGAGGAACAAAGAAAGAGGTGGGGAGCAAGCCAAGGGAAGAGGGAAAAAGGAAAAGGGAAGCAGAGACGAAATAAGGCTTTGGCTGCAGGCACTCAAGAATGTCCCGGGAGACAGAGGAAGGGGGGGGCCCTCTTCGTGTTGAAGGACGGAGTCCGACAAGTTAAGACTGGACTTTGCTCAGATTACATCAGAGAAAAAAGAAGAGGACAAGAGGTTGCGGGGAGACTCCCGGGTTACCCCTAAGACGCTGCTATTGACAGAGGGGGAAATTGAGGATTTGGAGGCCAAGCAGGTCTTTCCCAGAGGTGGGGGCAGCAAATCCTCGCGGGCAAGGCTGCACCTGGAGCGGACAGCTGAAAGCTGCTTGGCAAATAAAGATTCTGAGGACTGAGTGACTGTTCTCAACGCAGTCGGAGGGAAGAAGACGACAGATGTGCAGCCGCCACTGAGCCGCAGGGGTGAGGAAGGGCAGGCAGAGATGGGTGGCACCCCCCGGAGAAACCCCTGGCACTGAATTGCCCAAATTGCCCAGGGTGGCTGGAAGAGGGATGTGCAAGTGGCCAGTGTAGAGGAGAGAGAGACATGCTGGAGAGGATGAAAGAATTTTGGGGAAAAGAAGGAGAAATCCTAATTGCTTACAGGCAGAAAAAAAAGGAAGTAGAGAAAACAAAAGAACTGCCCATAAAAATGGACCATTTTTCAATTTGAACAGTTATGAAAGCAGAAGTCTCAAGGAAGGCTAGTAAATGCATGGTTCTCGGGGTGCGTGGGGCTCTGGGAACAAGAGGGTCATGAGGGAGTTTTGGGTACTGGAAGAAAGGCACCAGGGAATATTCCAGAAGCATTGCCCTCTGTCAGCTGCAGTTCCCCGAATCCTCGCACTCTTCTCTCTGCTAGAATGTACTCCCCCACCACTGCCTTGGTGGAAATCCTCTGCCTCCTTTAAGATGGAGCTGTGGTGTTTTTAACTCTGTGAGATGCTCCCAGTCTAGGGCAGCAAGAGATGGAAAGCAGGTCTCTGCCCACCTCACCTTGCACCTGGACCTGAATTTTGCCTGCTCCCCCTTATTGCTGCCTGCAGACGCTGGCTTCTCTCTCTCCCTCCACTCTGAGCACCTAACACAGCCATCCGCACACAGGACCCAGTTAAATTCTTCGTCCGTCACTCACATAATTTCAGGGGTAGGAAGCCCAGACAATGATGTTTTTATACTTCTCCAAACTGCTTTAAGTGTCTCGTTAAGTAATCACATGCTTAATATTGCCGGGAAATGGTCTCTAAATGGCAGAGTGGGAGAAAGCGGTTTTCAGAGTACAGGAAATGATGCAGTTGTGCTCAAGCCTCAAGCTCAGTTCTAAGTGGAGAAACAGAATATTCCCAAATCCATAAAAAAAAAAAAGATAGATAATACAGATGTTCCTTGCTTTACAAAATAGATTGTCCTAGCAATATTGGGTGTAAATCAAATCTCTTAAAATTGAATTACATTGAAAATGCACCATGGGAACATGCTTTTAAAAGGAATCCTGCAATGAATTCTTTTGTAAATCAAAGAGACACTCATTCTTTCAGTCGTGGAGTCATTTATTTATTCCAGTGGTCCTCAGCTCTGGCTGCACATCAGAATCACCTGGGGAGTTTTTTTAAAAAATACCATAGCAAGGCCCCATCCCTAGAGATTTTCTTTTAATTGGTCTGGGGTAAAGCTCAGGCCTCAGTATTTTTTTAAAACTCCCAGAAGATTCTGATGTGCAGCCAGACTTGAGAAACACTGGTTTATTCAATAAACATTTATTAAGAACTCTCTAAGTCAGACCTTGCCTAAGTGCTGGGAATTGAGTGACTGCTAATAAGACACAGCTTGTTTCCTCCCAGGAGTTAAGAGTCTAGTGGCCCATTCAGATACATTAACAGACAATTTCCCTTGCAACATGAAGTCTGGGACTAACATATTGGCGTTCATCTATTTTATAAATTCAGATTTTTTCATATGCTCAATTAGTTTTTTTTGTATTAACTGAAATACACTAAAAGAAAACCCTCAAGTTTATCTGATATTAGTGACTGTTGGTTAGTATTTATTTGCCTTGAGTATCTTTCTCCATATGTTTAGTTTCAATATTTCTGCCATTGTCTTTTAGATACGTTTCCTGAAACGACACATAATTAGGTTTTTGAAAATTCATTCTGAAAAACTTCAGTCTTTTAACAGATGAGTTTGATCCATTTACATTTACTGCATGTATTTGGATTTAAATTATCAGCTGTGTTTTCTATATACTCTGACTTTTCACTGCTTCTTTTTTCCTGCTTTATAACTTTAGATCAATTCTTCTTAGTTTCTTTCCCTCTTTTACTTGTTTGGAAGTTACATATTGCATTCTTTTATAGTTTTAGCAGTTTACCTTATGTTTTCCAACTTGACAGTTTAACATGTAAAGTTAAAAATATCTTTGTCATCCTCCAGAACAATATATTGAATTTAGAATGTTTTAACTCTGATTTTCTACCTCTCAGTTTCCAACTAATTTTTGACAAGTGTTTTAGCTCTTCCATGTGTTTAAAACTCCCCCAAACTATGCTTTTTTCATTGTATACAAACAATGCCTACTTAGATTTAGCAAGATACTTACTGATTTCATTGCTTCCTATTACTTCTTAAATCCCACTCCTTCTTATTAGATTTAATTTTTTTTTCTTTTCAAAGTACATCCTTTATTAAGGTCCACAATCCCTTATAAACATTTCTGAATTCCAAAATGACTTGATAACCAAAAATCAGTGAATAATAATGCATTTTCTAAGAAATATTAATGCCCTTGATTAGGAAGGGCTGCCCCAGACTGCACTGAAGTACTATATTTGATATCTTTCTAAAATCTGAGCAATTTTAGGCAACACTTCCATGCCAGCTCCGGAGTGTGTATGCGTGCCTCCAGTCTGAGAGACGACACTTCATGGCTCAGGCTTTCCAGATGCTTCTGTTCAGAACCAGTTCATCCTTCCTCCATGCATTTTACATCCAACTTTTAACAGTCCTTATACCTGTCCATCAGGGCTTGTGTGTATAACTGTACCGTAAGGGTGGCTCTGCCAAATGCTTGTGCCCAGCCCCTGGGGGCCTCTCTGGTCAGTTACATGCCCCCTTCTCCAATTGCCTTTAAACTACATTTCAAGCAATGTCAGATTATACTTCTTTGACCAAGTCTGGCTAGCTCTTGAGAAGACTGAGGAGTGGGAAACCTCTTCATCCATATTTTCTTTATATATTGTCAATTAAAAAACAAATGAAGTGCTGAATGGTATGTATAGTCTACTTGCAAATGTGTGTGTGTGCGTGTGTATGTAAGAAGGCACAAGAAACTGGTAATAGCATTTACTTGTGTAATGGAAAAAGACTTAATTCTATTGGATATCCTTTTATGTGGCTTACATTTATTTATTCAACCAAATGTATCCATTATTTTCAATTAAGAAAACTAATTAATATGAAACAAACAGCAATATCAATAAAGCATAAAGCATCTCCTTGCTCTCTCTTACACCCACCATCCCTCTGTCAATTTTTAAGTTCAAAATAGATTCTCAGCCACTTCCTGTGCAAAGGAGACTATGAACAGCGTGGTCTGGGTGTTCCCTCATCCCCCCAGTCCCTTTTGGTTTTAAATCCCCTTTGAAGAGATGATCTCTTTGGTGCCCCAGTCCTTGGATGTGGCCCATGGACCCTCAGAAGCTCTGCCCTGTCAAACAGTCCCCTGGTGGGACGCCACACTGCGGTCAGCGAGGCTGGCCCTGCCTGGGGTGTCTGCTGCCTCTTTGCATTTGGCCAGCAGAAAGATGGTGAGGTTGCCCTTCAGGGAGGCTGAAACGGTGGGCTGGGGGCCCAGGATGGCCACTGCCCGTGGGGGACCACATGCAGGGCAGGAAGTGCTGGGTGACTCTGCAGAAGCAGCGTGCCCACTGAGAAGGGCAGCACGTCGCCCTGCCCCACAGCCCAGGCTGCAGCCCGCAGAGAGGGCAAGTCAGGATCAGCTCCGCTCTCCAGAAAGAGCTGTCAGGGGGCAGCGTGGAGGACGCGGTGGAGCTGGGGTGGGGGTGGGGCTGAAGGGACCAGATCATCTGGGAAATGGGTTCGTGCTCAGCAGAGCTGCCATGCAAATGACAGTGAGCGTGAGTGTTAAACATTGCCGTTGATGAAGTGGTATCCTTGGATCAAATGCGCTCTCTTCCTTATTTCTCACTTTCATTTGCCACAACCCTTCTCTCGTCTCTTCAAACTTGTCTAATGGATTCTGCTACCCTCTCACCCTCTTTGCAGGCTTCCTCCTTTCAAAAAGTCTTTCATTTAAGACATGTAATGGGGTGCGGGGTGAATAGGAATTTTAAAAACTGTGCCAGCTGCTTTTATGCGTGTAGATGGAGGCAGAGCTCATCCCAGAGCAGACTGCCCTCCAAAAAAGGGTTTTTTGGTAAATTTTATTACATTTTTAGGCCACAAGAAACAAAACACATGAATATAATCTCAGTTTAAAAAGTCAAATATTGCAGATAAAGCTAAAATACTTTTTACCCTCCCTATTGCATTCTCCTCCTTGGAAGGAGGAAATCAGTTTGGCAAGTCTTGTTTTCCTGATCTTTTTCTATACATTTACATCCTTTTATAAGCTCAATAGTAGAAATGCATAACAATGCTCTGTGTGGGAGGAGGGGTTGGGAGTGGAGAAGTTTATTTGTTTTTCATAAATGGATTACATTTTGTGGAATATTATCCATTACCATTTTCATTCAGCCTTTTGCCTTAAGCATATTCCCACACCAGCCCTTAAAAATGTGTTTCGTCTTTTTAATTGCTACTGCGCTTTGCAGGGTTCTGAGCAGCACACACTGCTGGCTGTCTCTGCAACATCCACTTTGCTAATAGAACTTGATTATGTTGGAGTGGCAAGTGCCCAGTCCCAAGTGATAAATTGAGATGATTCTAAGTCAGATATGACAATCCTATTTTGTTTCTCCAGATTTCCAATTTCCCAGTCTCCTTTGCAGCTCTGTGTAGCCATGTGTTCAGGTTATCAATTGGTGCTTAAAAAACAATCCAAACAGTGGCTTAAACTAATAGCCATGGTATTTTATCTCATGATTTTGTGGGTCAGGAATTCAGCAGGGCTTGGACAGGTGATTCTTGTGCTCCCCATGAAGCTAAGTCCCTTGGTTGGCGTTCAGCCGATGTGTGGTCCGTAGAGAATCCGAGATGGCTGCATGCATGTGCTTTGATGGGGACAGCTGGAAGGCTGAGCTCCACTGAGCACCTCTCCTTTTCCAGATCATGTTAGGGAGAATCCATGTTGTATCTCCAGCAGGGTTTTTGGGCTCTTCCATGGCAGTGCAGGATCCAAGGGCTCCAAGCAGGCAATTGGAAGCTGCCAGGTATCTTAGGCTTGAAATCCGGAATGTCATTTCACCACATTCTATGGGTAACAAAGCCACTAAAGCCAAAGCAGTAAATCAGACTCTTTCTAGACGGGAGGGGTGCCAAAAAATTTGTGGCCATCCTTAACTTATCACACCATGTGACCCAATTTGGGCCAATGAAACAGAAGGAGAAGTAGCCAGGGAGCTTCGGGGAGATCTTTGCTTTGTTATTAAAGAGTCATATGTGGCTAGATGGCCTTTCTCCATTCTTCATGCCATGAATATTGGCTGTGATGTCTGGAGCTGCAGCAGTTATCCTGTGAACATGCAGTGATAAGCCAACACACTGAGGATGATGGCAGGGCAGAAAGATGGAAGAGCTGGGCCATCAATTTCATCACTGAGCATTCCTAACAGATAATTATGGTTATAACAGTTTATTTAGCTTTTCCCAAGCAGATTTTCAAGAGTGCTCCATTTAGTTATACAAACAGGTTTAGCAAGACAAATCAGTACCCAATTGGTACTTGGCAAATCAGTAGTCAGAAGCTTCCAAGATTTGAATCTGAGTTTATCTCTCCAAATCTATTTGTCCTTGGCCAAGTCTTTTCAGATTTCCAAGCTTCAGTTTCCCCCTCAGTAAGGTAAGAACACTATTCCCTGTTTCAGGGACATTGGGAGGAAAAAGTTACAGATGCACCAATAGACATGGAACCATCAATGTAAGAAATGCTTCTTATGGTTACTTCCTGGACTTGTTTCTTCCACTATCATGAATTCCCCTGGAAAGCAACTTCTTTGCATTTCCTACCTGTTCCCCTACCTGGTCTCCAACAGGTGCTCAGACATAGTTTGCGAGTCTTATTACTCATTAATTTAATAACAGTTGCCACTGATGAGCTGTGTGACCTTGGGCAAGTGGCCTGTAAAGTGGAGACAATACGAACCGACATTTATGGAGCGCTCACTCACTCTATGCCAGGTGCTGTTCTAACACTTTCCATGTACCATCTCACTTAATCCTTGCAACAGCCCCAGGAAGTGGGTCCAATGATTAGGTCAAGAAACTGATGCACGGAAAGGTGGGCAGATCATCCTAGTTCATGCAGCTAGAGAGTGGAGAGTTGGGGGGTGAAACCAGGCACATGGGCTCTCATCCCTGCCCCTACCTGTGCCACCAGTTGCACAGCATGGCTAGGAGGACTGAACTGAGGAAATGTACAGATAGTCTTTGCACATGCTAAGTGCTCAATAAATTGTAGCCACAGCTATTGCCTCCTCCTTCTCCTCTTCCATCTCTCCACTGTCATCACGATCCCTGCCTGGTAGAGAGATGCCGCTCAGCAAATGGAGGCAGCTCTCCCAGGGTGTGCTTTGTATTTGAAGTTTCCACCCCTGCCATTCACTGATGTGACCTTGAACCTCCCTGTGCTGTGGCTTCTTCTTTAAAATAAAAATGATGATGCCTCCTTCACAGCATTACAGGAAAGACTAAATAAAATAAAATACACATATAGTAAAATAGATTTTCCCAATGCAAAACATGTACAAAAGTTTGGTCTCGGGTGGCACGGAACTAAAAGACTCTTGTCCTTTGATGGAGAGATTTTCATTTGTCACCAAAGGCCCCAGCATGCCTGGCCCCGATGGCGAGCGTCTGTGTGCCAGGCACTGTGCCGGAGACTTCACAGGTGGTGTTGTGAGTCTTCCCAACAGCCCCACCAGGGTCCCCTCTCCACAGGGGAGGAACCTGATGCCCCGAGAGCTTGGGGAAGTGGAAGAGCTGAGCCTGGAGCCCCAGCCTGTCTGGCTCCAAACCCTCCGTGTTTTATCTTTAAAAGAGCAATTCCACTTGGATCTGCTGTTTCCCCTCTGTTACCCATTTAAGGCCAAGGTGGGGGGAGCAGGGCAGGGGTGAGTCTTGCCCCTTTTCAGATCCTATAGCAAGGAGCTCGTGGGTCGCAGCTGCAGCCCATATGACCGCCTTTGCAAAAGCTGTGTTTGGTGGCTGCATAAACACGCATTGCCTGCATGCAGCCATGGGGGCAGGGTGGGGGGTTATGAAATATGGGGTGTTTGAAAGCAAGAAGAGCCTGCGGGGAAGAAGAGAGAGTGGGACCAGCACCCCTCCCCGTGAAGGGGCTCCGGGTGTTTGTTTCCTCTGCCTCCCAGGACTCCCCGTTTGGAAACCTCAGGAGGACAAGCTGAGAGGTGAGTGGGCCTGAGTGACAGGAGTCACGCAGCAAGCAATTCCTGTCTGCCGTTTGGTGCTCTCTAACCAAGCAAGCCAAGGCTGTGCTGCAAACGAGATTCCCTGCGGTCAAGTTCAGCTGCCTCTGTGGCCAGGAGGGGTGGAACCCTGGGTGGCTTCCCCAGAGGTAGACTTCCCTTCAGCTCTCTGCAGTGCACGTGAGCTTTGACGTCAGCAGACCTGGGATTTGGTTCCGGCTCAAATGCTTTCTGCACGTGAATCACCTTTAGGCAGGTCGTTTCATTTCCACCAGCCTGGGTTTCTTCACCTGGAAGATGGGGTCAGTGCTCAAATGGAAGGAGACCATGGAGGCAAGGCGCTTTGTAAATGTAGTTCCTCTCCCTTCCATCTCTGGTCCCTCAGGATGTTTTCAGACTTCCTGGGACTCAAGCTCTATCGGATGCCACGCTCATGTCCGATGGAAGGTCCCACTGCCCGGGCCTCCTCCCCTGACTGGGACTCTTTGACATACTATGGTGGCGGGGAGCCCCAGCCTCAAAACTGCAAATAGCACCCTCAGGAGACGTGTGTGAGAGACAGTGATAGCAGAGGAGAGGGAGGTGGTGGGTACAGGCCCTTGACTCAGCAACACGTCCCTCTCGGGGGCCCGAGTTCCTCAAAAGATGTTGGACTGGACTGAATCAATTGGAGGGACTGTCCCATTCTAAGGACCTCATAAAGCAGAAACTGGATGTCAGAGGGGACAGCTGTCCCCAGAACAAAATTCTAAACCGAGCTTCTTGTCCCCCAGGTTTCCTAAGAAAATCGGATGTTAAATAGAACTGCATATGGTTTGGTTTCATGCACTTGTTCTTTCAAAATATATCCAGAAACCAACTTCCTTTCCAGTCCACTGTTACCACCTTGGCTGAAGTCCCCAACATCTTTTTCTGGATTGCACCTAAGTGGTGCTTCTGCAGACATGAATGGTATTAGGCCCTCCTCTGCCCTAAAACCCTTGATGGCTCCCACTGAATTAGGGTCAAAGTCCTTGCCACAGCCCAAAAGGCCCTCCATGATCTTGTCCCCTCATATGCCTCCCCGCTCCAGGCCCGTTGGTCTCCTCCGGCCTTAGAGCCTTGGGCCTGGCTCTTCCCATGTCTAAGGTGTTGTTACCCCCAAAATCAGCATCCTGTATTTCCCATGTTAGGACTATGTAATTATAGCCCTGTGTTAAATTCCCTGTTTCTGGATCCCATGACTTCCTCTTTTGTGGTTTACTCTCTTATTTTGGTGGAGCACATTCTCTAGTAGCTTACTCAGGCATGGTTAATTGAAGTAAATTTTTTGATACCAATTCTAAACATGTCTTTAGTCCATCCTCACACTCAATTGATACTTTGATGGGTATACAATAATTTCTGGTTGGAAATCATTTCCCTTGGGATGTTGAAGTCTCCATCAGTTTTACTTCCACTTGCTGAGAAATCCAGTGCCATTGAGATTCGTGACTCTTGTTATATAATCTTTTTTTTTCCATCCTGCCTGGAAGCATTTAATATCTCTATATCTGTGTTTTTCTAAAAAGACCCTCACTAGGCCTTTGTGAGGGTCTTTTTTTCCTACCTTGAGTTAGGTTCTCAGTGGGCTATTTCAATCTGGAAACTCATTTGATTACATTCTGCAGAATTCAATTGTATTATTTGATAATTTTTCTTTTTGTTTTCTCAATTCTCTCATACTCTTGAAATCCCAATAATTTGATTTTGGACCCCTGTATTGATCCTCTAATTTTCCTATCTTTCCTATTTTCTAACTCTTTGTCTTTCTGTTATATTTCTGGAAGACTTCCTCAATTATACCTTCCAAGCCTTTTGCTGAACCTTTATCTGAAGAAAGTTTTAGTTTCTAAGAGCTCTCTCAATGACATCCCATTCTCAGATGCTGTATTTTTTCTTATCTCTCTGCGACTTTCAGTGTCTTTGAAGTTTCCGTTTCCTATGCGTTCCTTTGTTCTATACATGGATTGGTTGACCTGTTTTAGTGCTTTCCACAAATGTCTCATGATTCTTGACTGTTGTTTCATATTTAAGAACAAGGCACTAAAAAGCTGATTGGCAACTCTGGAGTGCTGGGGTGGGGCTTGTTGACTGGTGGATCCCTTTACAGAGTTAACGACTGTTTCATTGAACGTTGCTCAGATGTGAATAGTTTGTTCTTTATTTCTCAGACTAGTCGGTTTCCACAGAGGAGTCTTCTCCAGGCTCGTGCCTGTGGAGGATAAACCTGACTGCCTGTGTTCTGGAAGCCTAGCGGGACAGGGTCAGGGCCCCCACCGTTAGGACGCTCACTCTTAATCTCCTGTTTTCAATATGGCACCCACCCTCCCCTTGGCCATACCTGTTGTCATTGGTTCAGTCCTCCAGAGATGAAGCTTTGTTCTTCTGTCAGCATTGGAGAGGGGCACCACGCGGCTGAGCATGATAGGGAAGGGTTGCTGGGAGTCTAACTTCTCTTTATATGGTTTCCAGGCCAATCTTCTTGTTCCAGTCCACACTTACTCTCCAGCCCTCTGAGACACCTGCAGCCTCCAGCTCGGAGTCTTTGGGGGTTTCTGGTTCCTGGATCAGCTTGCTTCTCGAGGCTGGCCTCCCCCACTGCAGACACGGCCCTGCTAAGTAAGTAACTACTGTCTGCCCCATGTTTCTGGTCAACTCTTGTCTTCTGGGGCCCCTCAATTCCCTTGGTCTTTGTGGGGACATACACCTTTGTTATTCCTTTACTGTCACTTGAGACGGTATTTGGGAGAGAGAGGAGATAAAGTTGTGTATTTAGTCCTCCACATGTATTAAAATCCCCATTGAAATTGAGTCCAGAAAAAGTCAATGTGTTGGATTCCCAAAGAGAAGCTTCTGAATGAGGTCGCATACCCACCACCCACCACCCACCGCCCACCATTCAGCTATTTACCTTGCTGTGAAAACCCAAAGTCATCAATTCTGGTTCTTTTTTTTCTTCTTCTTGGAACCTGGGTTTCTTGACCTCCAAGCCAGTGGTCTTTTCGTTACCTGCTAAGTTCTCCTCTTATTTTTAAAGAAAATGGTCAGTGATCCTTGGTATGGCTGATATTTTTCTAACATTTACTTGCATTTCTGACATACTCTTATTCTGTCCTTACTTCCTAGTGCCAATAGGAGGCTGAATTCTCCTGCTTTTATCAGATTGGCCTGGTAGCAACCTGATTTAATAGACAGGCTCTGTTTTTAGAAAACCCAACATGAAGAAAGGAATAAATTGAAATGTAGTCGGTGCTATCCTTGAGGGTTGGGCAAGGATGACAAATCATGTTATAAAAGGATTCTCTGATTCTGCAAAGTTTTTCCCTGGTTTTACAAGTCTTCTCAGCTGCATCAAGGTTCTGGCAGCCACAGCACATTCTCTGCACCCACCATGTGTTGAGAACCAGAGAAGGCATCGGGGACAGTGAAATGAGAACAATATGGCAGGAAACCAGCTGTGGCCAGAGCAAGGTCGTGTCTAATCACCTACTGCTTTGTAATACCTGACTCCCCAATTCTTTTCCCCCTCTTTACTCTCCACACCTGGGTCTCTGTGATATAGCTCTTACCACTGCTGTCTTAACTTCAAAGTTGGTTGGGTGGAGGCCTGGTTCCCCAACCCCCAGTCAACATGTTTCTCTCTGGTCCCCTAGTCCTTATCTCAGTGACAGGCACACAGTAGGTGCTCAATAGATGTCTGATGGATCAATAAATCAACGAGTGAGTGATTCAGTGATACAATGGGGGCAAATGACAGAGCTAGAGTCTAACAATCCTGCCTTTGGGGTCTCAGAGGGGACTAGGGTAGCACAAGCCAGTTGGAAAACAGAATTCAATTTCTTAAATTACATGGAGCATTTTCAGGCGCCAAGCGTTCCCAAATTGGAAATATTGGTGTTAGATGGAGGAGGCAGCTGTTACAATTGGTCTCGGTGTGTCCCGGGGACAGGAACGTAGGATGAAGGGCCACTTGGAAAATGATTGAGGGCTTGGCTGATTCAACCAGGAGTTTGTTGGAAGAGCTCTGGCATTCTTCTCCCAGTGGGGATGCAAACTAAATAGAACGGGGTTCGGCGGCAATTGAAGGTGGCATCTGAAACCCCATTTGGGTTTAACTTTTGCTCTGAGGTTTGAAAACCATTAGCATGGGCTCATTGCTTTCCAGTGCTCCCCCAGTGCAACTTCCCAAATTCTGCTCTGTTCCAGGACCACAGAGCACGCAGGCTGGAAGGTTTTTTGCAGGGTGACCAACTGTCCCAGTTTGTCTGGGACTGTTCTCGTCTTAGCCCTGAAAGTCCCATGTCCTGGAGCCTCCTCAATCCTGGGTGAACCAGGACATTCAGTCACCCCGATGGTCTTTGGAAACCACCAGAGGATGGGCCCAGCAGTCGTGGCCTCAGGCCCCCATTCTGTCACTTCTTGGCAGTGTGAACTCAGATACAGGTTTCTTCATCTCTTCAGCCAGGAGTATCACAGTGTCTTGTTTCAAGGGTTACTGTGGGGATCAAATGAACTAACGCACATTCGGCCCTCAGCACAGTGCCCGGCAGCTATGAAACAGCAGCCAAAAAATATACCTGTTATTACTGTTATTACCATCATATTCCAAACTCCTCATCTTACAGATGAAGTCCAGAAAGAAAAGCAACTGTTCACGATCTCCCACTGGGGCACAGTGGAAAAGCCAGCACTCCAGGCAGCACCCTGGACTCCTAATACAGTGCTCCTCCCCCAAACCAGACCAACAGAGTCACAGGCTTCACCCAAGAGGCTCCCAGGTCTCTGTCGGCTACTCTGCAAGACCCACGTTTCCCCCACGTTTATTGCAGAAGTTACTGTGACAGCTGGAGCTCTTTGGTAGAAAGCAATGGAAATGGACTGTGCCTACCCCAGAAGGAAAGGAAAGACGTGGGAATCCACAGGAGCACATGGAAAGCCAAGGAACTAGCTTGGAACAGACAGGAGTGGGGCTGTCCCGGGGAGCATTGCTGGCAGCAGGAACTGACACAACAGTCATGCTGAGCTGCTACCCGGAGAATGAGTGAATTCCAATCAGTTTCTCCATCCTTGAGTCCACCCAAGGTTCAAGACCCAGGAGAGAGTGCAGCTTGGCAGCAGGGCCAGGGAGAGAAAGGATGGCAGAGGGGTCTCTGGGGACTCACCCAGGCAGACGCCAGGATCCTGCCCCCCATCCCCTGCAAGGCTGCACTCCAAGGGGATGCCCCCAAAAGAAATCAGGGTGCCATTGGGAAAGGGAAATGGATGTGAGGTGTGTGGCCCCAGTAACACCCATTTCCTGACCCCCACCCAGTTCCCCGAAGGGACCTGCCTCGGTTACGGAAGGTGCTTGTGTTGGATACAGACTGGCCTGCGGGCTTCCCATCCCTGCCCCGTTTTCTTTCCGTGCTACCAGCTTGCCCTCCAATGTGACAGATTTTCTCCCAGAGGACCACTTCCTTTGCTCTGCAGCCTGACTCGCTGTCATCAAAAGGGGGCCCTTGCAGAGGAAACCCGCTTCTGGCTGGACTAGGATCACAGCCGGCTGCAACCTCTGAATCCACATGAAACTCAAGTCCAATGCTCTCCTTGGAGTACAGTTGCTGCAATTTTGGTAGAACCACTGTAATGGAATAGTAGTAAATGTCCCAGAAACTCAGTGTGAACCGGGACCAGAAGCCTGTTTGCTTCCAAATGGGTTTGTTTTTTCACTTTCTATTTTTCCAAACCGTTCAGAGTAATGACTTGCTGAAAACCTGGAATAGACCACGTTGTTTTGAAGTTCAGGCTTGTCTTCAAGGTTTTTACCTCCAATTTAACTTGCCGGGCGCCTCTGGAGTCTGGTATTAATAATAAATATTATTGCCGTGCATCCTTATTTTTCCCTTAATTTAATTAGAGAAAATGTAATAGCCCTTATGAAAACAATATATGAGTTTTCAAACCTAATTAACATGATACAAAGTGCGCAGGTCACTAAAATTGTTGTTTTCTCTGGAAAGCTTCCATGCAAACAGATAAAAACAAAACTGCATTTAATTCCATAGCCTCAGCTAACAGGCAAATCAGAGATGACGGGCTCTCGCCCCAGGGCCCTGTCTGCCCGGTAATAAATACTTTCCTTTTGTCATGATTCAAGGGAGAGTGAGAGCGATAGGCGAACCCTATCAAACATTCTGAGGTGGAGTCCAGTCAGCCATGACCGGGGCTCAGGCTTGCACCGTGGACGATCTTGCAGCCGCAGAGCAGCCCCGATGCAGCAGAGCCAGCCCCACTGCGTGGCCTTCTGCATTCTGCCTGTGAGACCCCCTCCTTCCTTCCCGGGCAAGCCTGGCCTGGCCTGGGCGCCGAATCCCTCCTGCATCTCCTCCAGTGGGTGTCCCTCGGTGCTGGGGACTGGCTGGTCACCAGGCGGAGGGCACATGCTGGGCGCCGGGCCCTCTCCTGGGCTGGCTGAGCCCTGGGCTTGGATGGACTCTTCTGGGCTTCGGTCCCTGGAGAGGAGAATGCCTGGAAAGTTCGGGAACCCCTCCACTTCCCGCCTCCCCCACAGTCGGCCCTCAGGCTCACTTTCTGGGACACCCCTCTCCTTTCTTCCTTTCAGCCCTTTGCAGAAGCTGGTCCCACTTTCTTCTCTTAGGTTTGAGTCCTCTCCCCAACCTGGAAGCTGGGAAATTGAGTCCAGAGAAAGTCAACGTGTTGGGTTCCCAAAAACAATCTTCTGAATGAGGTCACATACCTACCACCCACCGCCCACCATTCAGCCAGAACTAATCTCACAGCGACAGGCTGGGGAGGCCCAGGCTCCCTCACGAGCCTTCTTAACTTTAATTAAAAACCTTTGACGGATTCTCAAACATTAAAAAAGACTAGTCGTCCAAAATGCTTCACACTTGTCATCGGGTGGCCTCTGGTCTGGTTTGCTCCTGGCTCTTAGGGCGATGCATTTGCAGGTGTGAACAGCCATGCCCGTGGCCTTCTGGCACATTCTCCAGCAGTGTGCAGTTGGGGAGCCTGCCCTACAATGCCCATGAAGAAGACATGGTTCACCTGGAACAGACTGAGAGTATCTTAGCTTAACTGCATTGGGGAAAATTGTTAAGGTCCTGGGGAGCCATTTGGGCAGGCTGAGCTAAGGGCAGCCTCTGGGGTAAGTCGAGGCTGGGGCCATGGGGTGGGCATCGGAACTGCTGCGCCCCTTGTTTATGGCCAGCGTTGATTCAGAGTGGCCAGAGCCTGCGCCATTCTGGTTGGTGAATATTTTGAATGTCACTCCTACTGTGAACTATCCAGCCTCGGCCACGCTCCCTGCCCCTACTCCAACCTGTCTGCTCCAGGGACAGGGCTGGGAAGAATCGATGGAGAGCCCAGCTGATCTCCCTACCCCTGAGGCCAGACCAACCACGCCACTCCCCTCTCCACCCCCCAGTTCTGCAACTTCTGCAGCTCCCCCTGACTCAACAGAACTAAATCCAAACTCCTTAGCCAACCCGACCTTGCTCTCTTGTTCTAGCTTTCCCTCTCCCCTCTGCTCCATCTGCCTTCCCTTTCTGACCATATCTGCAAACCTAGTCTCACCCCTTCCCTTGCTCTGTGTCCTTCTCGTATGGTCCCTCTTTCAGCACCAGCCAGCACCATGGCAGCCTGCTGAGTCCTGCCTGCCTGTCCCTCAGTGACCTGCTGCCCTCAGCTCCTGCAAAAGGCCAGCCCAGTGCATCCCAGGCAGAACGAATTCCTCTCACCTCCCTTTCTTCTTGCAAATCTCCTTGGTGATGAGCTTTGAACTCTCGTCAGTCCAAGTTGCTTGTGAACTGCTTTAGGGCAGGGATTGGGATCTGAATTCTGCCTGTGGTCCCCACAGTGTGTGGAAAGGTTCCCAGCATGTAGAAGATCTTGATATGTGGATGGACTGGTTTTATTGAGATGTTCAAGGTCTCTTAGCTCCAGCGTGCTAGGACTTAATGTTTTCCAAGCCCCCAATTCTCAATGCAGAGTAGGTGGGCAATGGGAGAAGGCATGGCTCGGGCAGGGACTTTCCTCTGGGTTGATTATGTCAGGACTGCATGCTGCATGCAGGTGACTTCAGGGGCAGCAAGGTGGGCAGTCATAGACCTTGGAGATAGACAGGCATGGCTGGAATCGTGGTTCCACCAAGTTGTGTGCTGCGTGGTCTTGGGTAAGTAACTCAACCTTTCTGGGCCCCAGATTCTGGTTTGGTTACATGCAAATGATTCTCTGTCACCTTATTCTCCTAAGGGGACCTCCTTATGGTAAGGTCTGGAAGATGCTCAATAAATGTTGGCCACAAAAACCTGAGGTTCTGAACCTAGTGTGACCCTTTTTTATCCCAATAAATGGGAGATGGGTTAGAACTGGGGTTCTCAAACCTTAATCTGCAGGGCTTATTAGAACATGGATAGCTGCGTCCCACCCCTGAGTTTCTGATTCTTTAGGTCTGAGGTGGGGCCTGATAATTTGCAGTTCTAATGAGCTTCCAGGTAAAGCCCCTGCTGCTGGTCTGGGGCCATAATTTGGGAACTGGATTAGAAATTCAGGAACTGGGGTCCTGAATTCTGGACTCAGATAATTTGTTGTCTGATCTTAGACTGTCCCTTCCTGGTGAGAACCTCAGTGTCCTACAAAGTTTGGGGAGCTTACCCCCAAGGTTTTTTCTGGCTCTCCCGTTCCATGAGTTGAGCACCATGATCTGCTCATCCTCAACTCACTTGAAAAGGAAGGAAGTTAGTCTCTGCCATGAGGTGTGCCCTCTTGTATGCCCAGAATAGCACCCGCCCTTCAGGGGAACCACAGGCAGCAAGACCCAGGCACATGAGGGCAGACCAGCCCTGTGTCTCCTCCCCTCTTTGGTTTGGGTCTTTCTTCTTTTCCTTCAAAGCTTCAGTTTCCTCATCTATACAATGGGGAGAACAATGTCTTGCTCTCAGGTTATCTGTAAAGGTAGAGCATGACACCTGTCTAATAGCCCCCTGTCAGAGGACAGATTCAAGACTGTGAAGGCAGGGCATTCTCTCGGGGGTGTTGCATTATACAGAGTTCAGATGGCCATTCCAAAACTTCATGTTCAGATTGAATGCCACTTTGCAATCAATGGTCCAGGCACTGGAGAGACTCGAGTCAGACCTCCAGGCACCCTCATTTTGGGAACATGAGGTTTTCCCCAATATGACTTTCCTAGAAAATAGAGAACAGTACACCGATGTTTCATTCCAAAGCTTCTCCTTGCCCAGTTTCTGCTGAAAATGCATACCATCCTCACCTCTTGAAATCGTCTTATCTCTTCTAGGCCCAGCTCAAGTGTCACCTCCTCCAAGGAGTCTTCCTTGATTTGGCTAACAGTTAATAAGACCCACCTGATGTCCTGGGTTCAAAGTCCAGCTCAGCTTTGGGTGAATTATTTCAGTTTTCTGTGCGTCACTTTCTCCAAAAGAAAACCAGACTTAATAGCATTACCCATCTCCTAGAGTTGTCATGAGGACTAGATTAAAGGGTTAAATGTGTAAAGCTCTTAATGCAGGATTTGACCTGCAGCGGGCCCCATGCCCATGCCCCTTAGTGCTATATCTCTTCCTCCTTGGCACCTCTGGTGCACTCAGCACTTTGTATGTATAAAGAATTCTTTGTATTTATTTAATAAACTTTTTCTAATGAAGACTAACCTGCATGCAGAAAAATGCCCGAGTCACAAGCATGCAGCTCAATGAATTTTCACAAGTGAGCACATCCTCGCAACCAGCACCCTCAGCAAGAGGCAGAACCTGGGGGGCCCCTCTGGAATCTCCTTCATAACTCCCAAAGCACACCCAAGCCCCAGCATCAAACCCACCTCTCCAAAGGAGTTAACCCTTATCCTGATTGCTGACGTCAGGCCTAGTCTCCCCATTTCTGATCTTTATATAAATGGGATTGTGCAATAGTTTCTCATATAAGGGCTTCTTTCCTGCCACATCTTATTATTAGTGAGATTTGTCTGTCTTGGTTTCCTAAAGCAGCTGCTCTAACAGAGTACCACAAACCAGGTGGATTAAAACAACCTTGTCTCATGGTTCTGGAGGCTGGAGTCTGAATCCAGGAGTTGGCAGGGCCATGCCTCTCTGAGACCTTCCTTGCCACTGTCGTGGCTTCTGGGGGCCCCAGGGGTTCCTTGGCTTATAGGTGCTTCTGCCTCCTTCCTCACACAGCCATCTTCCCGCTGTGTCCGTCTGTTCAGATTCCCTCTTCTTACGTGGACCCCAGTCATATTAGATAATGGCTCCCCTAATCCAGTCTGGCCTCATTTTAACGTAATTCATCCCATCTGAAATGGCCCTACTTCCAAAGAAGGTCACATTGACGGGACGGGGGTGAGTACTGGACATGTCATTTTTGGGGGGTACAATTCGGCCTGTAATATCATCCTTATTTTGATGTGGAGCCCCAGTTTATTCATTGTCAGTGATATAAAGCATTCCACTGCATGAATGTACCACAATGTATTTATTGTTCTACTACTGAGGGACAGATTTGAGCTTTGCTGCTAGGCACATTCTTACACATGTCTTTAGTAGATATATATACACACTTCTATTGGGTGAATACTGGGAGTGGACTCTTTGGGACATAAATCATGCATATCGTCAGCTTTAGTAGATACTGCCACACAGTTTTCCACTTCTCCCAGCTGGGTATGAGAGTTCTAGTAGCTTCACGTCCTAGTCAACACTTGGTATTGTCAGTTTTTAAGTTTAGCCATTCTAGTGGGAGGGTAGTAAGGTTGCATTGTGGTTTTATTTCTCATTTCCCCGATGACTAATGCATTAAAACACCTTTTTACATTTGGGTATATTCGTTCATGAAATGCCATTCAAATCTTTTCCGTACTTTCCTATTGGGTGTCTGTTTTTTCTTATCGATTTGTAGGTGTTTTTTTAATATATTTTGGCTATCAGTCTGGTTATATGTATTACAAATATTTTTTCCCTCTCTGTGACTGGCCTTTTCACTATCCTAATGTGATTTCCCCCCTTTAGCAGACATTCTTAATTTTAATACAGTTTGATTATTTATCTTTTCCTTTATGGATTTCGCTTTTTATGTCCTGTTTAAGAAATCTTTGCCTACCTTAAGATCATAAAGATATTTTCCTATATTTTCATCTAAAAGTTTTATTGTTTTACCTTTCATATTTAGATCTGCCACCTCCTTAAAATTGAGTTTTTTTTTTGTATTGTGTGAACTAGGTCAAGATTATATATTTTTCTCATTTGAGAATCCAATTGGACCAGTCCTGTCAATTGAGAAGGATATTCTCCCTCCACCACTGTGTGATGCCTCCTTTGTCATTAATCAGGTGCCATAGAGGGTGGGTCTGTTTCTGGATTCTGTTCTGCTCCATTGATCTAATTTGCCTATCTTTGTACCAATACCATCTGACTTAAGAGTTGCAGCTGCAAGTCGGTCTCGATATCCAGTACCTGACCTCTACTTTCATTCTTCTTCAAGATGGTCTTTGATACTCTTGGCCATCTTCTGCCGACTTGAATGCCCTGGTGTTCCCTGGGACATGATGGTTGGTGAGTGTTTATCCTGTGCTTCTTGGGTCTGGGGGGACTGTGAACTACCATAATCTGTGATCCCTAATAATTCCTTATTCCTAATCCATAACTCCTGGGCCAGGGCCTGATGAGTTCTTTCACATCTACATACTTGATGATATTTGAGCAGCCATGTGAGGTTGGGGGTATGCTCCCCATTTCACAGACGAGAAAACTGAGGCACATGGAAGCAAGATGACTTGTTCAGAGCTGCCAGGCTATTGATGGATCTGCACCTCAACCAGAATGCGAGTTGCTCACAGATTAGGCGTGTGGCTCTTTGATATCCATCTCCCATAGCCCGAGTGCGGTGCTAGTCAATAATACGAGGAGAATGGAATTGGTGAGAAATCCTTTCACTCTGTTGCTAGAGGGCATCCCCAAATGTGCTGAGAAGAACACTAAAACACGCGCACACACACACACACACACACACACACACACACACACACACACACATTATTAGTATTATTTAGAGTATCAAGACCACTGGAAATGGCAGCCTTTTTCATTCCCTCCTATTTACAGTACTGCACTGCTCCAAACAGCTCTGAGGGGTGGGGTGGGGGACAGGGGTTCTGGCAGCCTTTTGAGCACCCAAGCATAGATGTCCACCCTCTTAAGGAAGCACGTACCCAAATGACTACCATCTGTGCCAGATTTTGCAAAGCATGTCCATGCACACGCTCTCATCTGATCCTCCTGGGGATTCTGGGGTGGAGATAAGTTTTGCCTCAGTTTTATAGAAGAGGACAAAAAGACTCTGAGAATCAAAGTGATTCATCCCAGTCCTCCCAGCTACCACAGGGCAGGGGTGAGTCACAGACCCACGTCAGCATCTGGGGGATCCCTTACACTGCCTGCACAGGGCTTGCAGGTTCCAGCTTCCAGCCCTTTGTGGAGTGCCGGTCTAGTTGACAGCTGCACGCTCTCGCCTTCCTCCCTCGTCCCCAGCCATCCCCGCCATCCTGCACAGGTCTCTCCCTGGATGTCTCCTTGGATGGGCAGCTTGGAGATTGTCCTCTCCTCTGGTCTCTTTCGGCCTGGACTTGCTGTCTGGCATGGTGGGAAGTCTTCCTCCCAAGCTGTGGGAGTCTCGTTTCTGCACCTGGCTGTACAGTGTACCCGACTCACCTTTCTCTTGGGTTGGTCCTGCAGACGCAAACCCTGAGGCAAGGAGTGCTGTGGATTAGGTGGGAGGTGATCCCAGGAAGCACAGCTAATTTGCAGTGGGGGAGAAGGAAGCCTATAAAAGGTGCATGGCTGAGCCAGTTTCATTGAGGCTCAATCATGCTGAGACCTCTGGGGAGTGTAGACAATGCCTCAGGGTTGTCTCACGCAAGAGGGAATGAGGAAATTTTCTTCCAACTCCTGGCTGAGCACTGCCCCAGGAAGCACTTGTCCCTGGTATTTCCATCAGCTCCACTGTGTAGGCCACAGAAAAGCCCTTGGGGAGAGTCACCGGTGTTTGCTGTGGACACAGCTGGAACATACTAGAACCAAGACTACCGAAGAACTGAGGGGACTCCACAGAGTCTGCTACACTTGGAAAGTAAACAGCTTTAGAAAGCAAATGCTGGGTGCATTAAATTTTAAAATGCACATATCCTTTGACCCGGAGATCCCAATTTTGACAGCCTACAAGATAAAAATAAGCAGCAGTACCAAAATGATCTCTATCACAACATTTTCTTTGTAGCATTGTGTGTCAAGGTGAAAAAACTGAAAATCACCTCCATCCAAAGAGGAGACTAAAGAAATGATTGTGTACCCATTTCCTGGGACATTATGCAGATGTTAAACAGAAGGAGAAGATTTTTATGTATCAGTCTATAGGGATGGCTGAAATACGTGAAGTTTAAAGGGATAAAAAGGAAAGTCACAAGTAATGTGATAGGGTGATCTTATTTTTGTTTAAAAAAGAAAAGAAAGCAATGCAGAAAGTGCTGTATGTGTGGGGATGCATGTGTACGTTGTATAAGCATGGAGAATGTTGGAATACAACCAGGAGGTGTCTAGAGAGTTTATTTACTTAAATAAATACTTAAGTTTTTATTTATTTAACTATTTACAATAGTATATATCAATTCTGAAATTAAACAACCACCACCACAAGAAAAGCATCATATATGTCATGACCCAGTAATTTCACTCTTGTTTATATGCCCAAGAGATATGAGTGTTTATATCCACTAGAAGACAGGCACAGGGATGCTCACGGCAACGTTATACACATTAGCGAAAACCTGTAAACAGCCCACATGTCCCTCAACAGGAGAATGAGTTATTAATGTGTGGTACCATCATCAGTGGAATACTATGCAGCAATGAAAAAGAACAAACCACCAGTGTGTGCAAAAACAAGGGCAAATCTCACAAATGTAATGACGAGCAAAGGAGGCAGACTCAAGATCTGCCTCCATCTACGTGATGTTCAAGAACTGGCGGAACTAATCTGGGCTGTTAGAGATCATGAAAGGCCTCACCTAGCTTATGTGGGGGACAGAGCAGGGAGGAGAAGGGGTCCTGCCTGGGAAGGGGCATGAGGGAACCCGGAAATGTCCTATAACTTGAGCTAAATGGTGACTTTATGGAGATATGCATATGTAAAAATCCATTGCAAGCTGAAAGGTATATGAATATTCCCGTACATGTCAGATCTAAATAAATACGTAAAAATTTAATATTCAAGAGAGAAGAGACGAGACGGAGGGAGGGAGGGGACATTTCAAATAGGAGAAAGTGCCTGAGCAGTCCGTTCGCGAGGCTGTTCCAGGAAAGGAAGCGCCAGGGAACCAGCGGAGTCACCCAGGGTTGACTATGGGACAACGGCCCTTCCCCTATTTCCCTGCATGTTAACAGCGACCTCGATCAAGCGGGGGACACTGTGCAGGGAGGTGGGGCGCCTTGGGCCTTGGGGCCGTGCGGAATCCTGGCTCTGCCGTCCCCCGGTTGTCCTGGGCAAGGCTCCCGGCCCCCCTGCGCCCCGGCCCCCCTGCGCCCCGGCTCCCTGGGCGGGCAGCGAGGGAGGGGCCCGCGGCTGCCGCTGCGCCCTGCTCCCTGCACATGCGCAGTGAGCGCCGCCGCCCTTCTCCGCTCTGCAGAACGAGGGAGTGGAGTGATCTGCTAAATTTCTGGACAGAGAGCTTTTGACAGTTGAAAGCATTTGAGAAAGAAAATCCCTTTTTTGCAATAGACCGGATGGTCGGGAGTTTCTTTATAAAACGAAACAAAACAAAACCCAAGTCCCAAGTGAAGCGAGCCTTTGGTGAAATCTCAGCATTTCTCTGATTATGTATCTAATATTGACCAGAAAAGGGGGGTGGGAGCAGATAAAAGAGGCATCTTACTCTAAACTACTCTTTCCTTTTTCCATATGCTGTGTTTATGATTAGGGGTTTTAGAGCATTTTTCTTCTTGTATTTCATAGACCCGCATCTAGTCACATAATTCACCCCCAGCGCTTTTCCCCAATATTTTGCTCCAGAATGGGCTGCAGAGGAGGGAGGGGAGGGATAGGATGGCCTCTGGGACTGGCTTTCCTCCTCTCTGGCAAAACTTCAGGCTCTGAGGCCCTTCTGGGCTCAGTGACTCACCAGGAGTTACCCAGCAATCAGCGAGAGGCCAATCAGCCAATTCTTACAGAATTTCCCCTTTGCTGTGAAATCTCACTCCGTTGTGTGGAAGGAAGACTGCTAACAGAGGAGACGTGTACATGTGTGTGCTGGTGTAAGTGTGTGTGCGAGTGTCAGAGACTACGTGCATGAATGTGTGTGTGTGTGCCTGAGAGGGGCAAGGAGAAAAGCTGGAAGGCAGCTGGAGCAGGGGGATTTGCAGAGGACCCCAAGGTGGTATTTACCTTTAGGAGTTCTGTATGTTGAGGGTCCTCCTGGGGGTCCCCTGTGGGTGCCCACTAAGTATTCACAGAAGGTCTGTGACTGGAGCCGGCACAGGAGGACTAGCCTTCAAACGACGAGTGCAGATAGTTTGGGCATCATTGGGGGATTTAGTGTGTCTGGTAAAGTGGGGTCCTACAGGAGGGAGAGCCCTGGGAAGATGAGGCACTCTGCAAAAATGTGGCAGGGACAGTGTGGTGAGAACATGTCCATTTGCACAGAGCATTAGCTTAGGCAAAGACCCCAAAACACAGGATCTGGAGAGAATTCCACTAGAAGGCTCCTCTCCCCGGAGCTGGTAGAAAGGTTGCTTGCAATCGTGGTAGCCACACCCTCTACTTCCTAGGAAGGCAAGCTGGGGCTGCCCTTCCCATCCTTCCATGGCCCCTTGTTGCACGTCTCCATCTCTGCCTCAGCTGCATGGAACTGCGTGCATGGCTTTCCTCTCCAGGTAATGTGCATCTTGAGAGCAAAGTCTCCCTAAGACCCGGCACTAGGCAGAGTACATAGTTGGTGCTCAATAATAGCCACTCGATGAATGGAAGAGAGGATGAATGAAGCGATGACCCCAACAGGGCCCCTGCGGTGCCCGAGGAGAGTCCCAGCTCCCCTGGGACTCTCAGGATGCCCAGACTGATTTAGTGGCAGGTTAGAGGAGCAAGTTTGATGCTGGAGCCCTGTTCTCCTACTCCCTGCAGTACACCTCGCTGCACACCTTCTGCCCTTCAGAGAGGTAGGCGCCGTGATCCCCAGTGTATAGATGAGAAAGTGGAGGCTCAGAGAGGCCAGAGATCTGGTCCCAGGTCAAATGCACTGAGCAAGAGGTGCAACTGGGCTCTGCAGTGAGTCAGACTGCAAAGCCCCAGCTCCCTCTACTCCTCCAGGCCACTTTCCTGCAGAGGGACGTCCAAGCACGGCCCATGGAGCTGGTCATTTCCTGGGGGTGAAGAGAGTGGCCTCACAATCATGGACATGTCACGAGATTAGCTCTTCCAGGCGGCTCCTGGAAACCCATCTCACCCTGGTTGCTGGCCTGGAGGATGGCCAGAACCTGCTTTCTAGGGAAATTCGTTTATGATTATGTTCTTGCCATACATTCCAAGGGGAGCATCCATGAGCAAGGCCCGAGATAGCCCTACCTGAAAGAGAGGCCCGCAAGACCTACAGAATTAGCCAACCAATCTGCCAGACAGATTCCAGGAACTGGAAGTCCCCATCCAATACCGTCATCTGACAGGTGAGAAGATGGAGGCCCTGACAGGGTGAGATGCCTGAGGTCAAGGAGCGGTTCTGCTGTAGAATCGGGTCTGTCCTCGGGATGGCTGACGTTGGCCCCTGGTGTGCTCGGTACTGACGGCCATCGTGACTGCAGGAGGTTCCCCTCTCGGGATGGGTTGACCTTCCCTTCTAATGTTGATGTTCCTTATAATAACTGTGGTGGTTTCACCCTGTGTGGGGGTTAGTCCTTCACCCACCACCACTCCTGAGAGCCTGTAGGAAGTGGGTGGCATGAGCTTGGGGCTTGTGACTCACCCAAGGTCATAGAGCAAGGGACCTTGAGGTAGGCTCCCAGACTCAGATTTGGCTCCCCAGGAAGATTTACTGTTAAAATGTTTTAAGGTCCTAGTTGCTAGAACCCTGTATGTGCGTGTAATATTGGGCCTGGTCACTTTTCAAAAGATCAGAAAGCTGCTTGGTAGATGAATTACACCTCCATCATAGCAAGGAAACTGCCGTCTCTGGAACCTTCCTCATAAACAATTCATAGAAGAGGAAAGGAAATGCATTGCTTGAGTTCCACCCATGTGCTGAGAGGGTTCCAGGCCTCACGCCATCCTCCAGACACCGCTGGAAGGCAGGGGAACACTCAGTTTTACAGACAAGAGAACATTGGCTGGAGATGTTAGGTGGCCATTAAGTGACCCTTTTTGGCCCAGCTCTGCCCTCCCAGCCTTTTCGGCTCACCACGTTGGTTTCTAACCGGCATCTCGGGATCATGTTCAGATGGAACATCCCCCCACCCAAGCCTACTGGAGGCATTCTGTTTTGCTGGTAGAAAGTCAACAACAGTGGATGGTCATCTCCCAATGGTCCCTTCCATGCGTGGCCATGGAGCCCACAAGGGAGGGGCCCCAGCATTCCCCAGGGCTGGAGCAGGCAGCTGGAGGCCGGAGCACACAGCCCGTCCACAGCTTTCGGGCCACGGAGAATGTCCCTCACGGAGGCACGCTCAGAGGTGACAGCTGCGAAGGGACAGAAGCCGTCTGTAGGCTCAAATACTGCACTTTATACTCGCCGCTCCCCGTCCTGGGCGGGAGTGCTCTCCCATGGGGTGTCCCTTCTGAGTGGCTTCTCCTTCTCAGGGTGCCACGCAAAAAGGGGTAGGTGGGTCGGAGATGCAGAGAGGTGGGCAGGGGGTGGGGGGTGTCTTTGGGTGGAATTAAATTCAAAGGCATCTATAAAGTGGCCAGCCTAGGCTTGGCCCTGGGGAGATGAATTTTGCCCCCCTCAACCCCAGTGGGACGTGGACTCAGAATCTGGTCACAGTGTGCAGGATGTGAGAACTTGCCACCTTCAGAGGGACCCTGCCCCAGAGAGCCAGCTGCACCCAGATGGATCCACCTGGCTCTATCCTGTGCTAAATCCCTGGGATGTGAAGAGGCCTTGTGTGGAGAGAAGCCCCCAGGTGGAGTTATTAATGAGCAGAGGAGGCAGAGAAAATCCACTTAGCCGTGGGGGCCCTTCCAACAGAGCCTGGGCTGTCTGTTGGTGGCCTGGGCCAGCTCCCGCCCCTCGGCCCGCAGAGAATAGAGCAGCACCTTCCACTAATTAGCTACCTCCCAGGAGATACCCCCATCTGATTTGAGGATTTTGGGTGGGGGCTGCTAATTGGTGTCTTCCCAATAACCCACAGATAGAGTCCGGGGAGATTACACGAAGGAGGTGAGGAGATAATACCCAAAATAAACACCGAGCACCCTTCCTAAGTGCATTCTTGCCAGCAAGTTAAATAATCCAGCCCCTCCAGCTTGTTTCTAGAAGACTTAAATACTGATTCACATGAGGGAGGAGGGTGGGAAGCGTAGTAGATTTCTACTGATTCTGACTTCTTCTGACATCTTTTAGAGGCTTCGTTTCTGTGCTGTTTGATTCCCTTTGACGATTGTCAAGTTACGTTTACTAAAAACTGGAGAAGACTTTGTTCCGGGGTGGGGGGAGGGTGAAGGGGGTCCCTGGATTAGAAACATGAGCTGGTCCTCGGCTTGTCCACCCATCCTGGCATCATTTTATTTCTGCGTTTGAAAAGCTCCAAGTAATCAATTCCAGAGGACGGAACGGGCTGGGGGAACCTTGGCAGAGCGGCCTCCTTCTTGGCTATTGCTCCAAATAGTTTATGCATTTAATAGAGTTGTGATTAGGCCCAAAATGCGGGCACTAAGAGGCCTATGGGTCCCATTTGAGTTTGTGGATGGATGGATGTCACCGTTTACCCTCAAAAGCAGTTATTGGGGTGGTGGGGAGAGGTGTCCTTGAGCAAGGCATTGATGTTCAGGATTTTAAGCCAGGAGTTTTGCACAAATTTTATCCATGGCAGGAAGGAAAAAAAAATCCTTGAAAACTGGCTGATAATCATAGCTAACACGTCCTGAGCATCTAATGTGTGCCTGGCGCTGGGCTACACAGATGGGCGGCAGTTGGCTCCCGGCGGTGAGTGGCAGCTCAGGACTCTCGCTCCGCACTGAATCTTTCCACAACCCGGGCAGAAGGCTGTCGGTGTCTCCTGGGTGAGCTCTGTGCTGCCCTGTGCTGGCATCCCAGAGAAGATGCCAACATGACCTTAACTAAGGTGCAGAGTCCTGACTGCCAGCGACCTGAGCTGCGTCCCCAGCAACAAGCACCTCCCGTCTCCTTAGGACAGGGCATGCCAGTGAGGGCGGCTTTGGCTCACAGAACATTCTCCCCCATTCCTGCAGCCCACAGAGACAGAAGCCTGTCTGTCCCAGCACTGCAGAAGCAAAAATAGTTCTGCAGCCTCCCTAACCACCTTTTCTTGAGGACTAAACACCTGTGTGTTTTCCCTTCCATCCAGCCACAGTAGACAGCAGAGAAGAAAATGGACTTTGCTGTGCAACTCATCTGAAGAGCATTTTTGAAGCAGTTGGAGAGAGTTCTGCTCGCTGTCTCGACTTGCAAACCTGAGAAACAGGAGTACAGGGGGTGGTTTGGTGGCCTGGCTTTGGGGTGCCCTGCGATGATGTGATTTGCCCCGGACTTAGAGACTGAAGCCCAGGTTCCTCGCCCCAGCTCTGCCACTTACCCTCTGTGACCCTTGGCACGTTACTTCTGCTCTCTGAACCTCAGTTTCTTCTTCTGTAAAATGAAATAAATCATGGCTGCTGATGGGGGCACAAATGAAATAAATCATGGCTGTCATTTCATTTTTTGTAGGGGGCTGTCATTTTCAGGATGTGTTTGGGGAGACGGGGGCTCCCAAGCCCAGCAGGGTCCAAGACACACAGTAGGTGCTCAGCTTGTCGATGTTTGCCCAGTGAATGAATGAAGCAATCCCTAGAAATGAGGAAACAATCCCAGGTTAGTTAAACGGGCTTGAGCACCAGCTCTGTGACCTTAGCAAATAGATTTCGCCTTCCTAAGGCTCAGTTTCCTCATCCTTGTAATGGGTAAGTATGGTTCCCTTGAAGAATTGTGAGAACAACACATGTGAGAGTATTTGTTGCCACACCACAGACCATCCTAGGTGCAGTTTGCCTCCCTCCCCCTTTTCTCACCCCTGTTTAAAGAGAAAAGCTTTACTGCTGCTGAGAACTGAGATTCAGCTGATTTATTGATTTATTTTATTAGCACTTAGCAAAGCAGTAAGAAGTGGCATGAAATACAGCTGTTTTTTTTTAATTAGCATTTAGTGGCTTGCAGAAATACCATAATTGGAACAAAGCTGCTCTTGTAAATTTGAAGCAACCTATGTGCCATTCCACACTTCGTGGAAATAATTGTTTTCCAAGTGGTTTGTTCCTCAGGTAACCTGATGTTGACTGCAATAATGCAATTTTCATATCGAAATGTTGTTCTAGTGGGAGTGCGTCTATTTCACTTAGGCTTGCTGAAACCCAATCTACAGGAAAAGACGTTATAACAGAATTGGAGGTTAAATTTCATTTGCTGATTTAATAAAAACTAACAGGATGGATTTGGGGATATTTCATTAATCTTTCTTTCCTTTCAGTGCAAAGGAAATTAAGTTCACTCTAGTTCAAACTTTGTTTCACTCTCATACAATAGGCTGTCAATGTCCACTTTCTCTCTGGCAAGTTAAAACCTAATTAGTCACAGAAAATTCTTCCCTGACCCTGTCACCGTTAGCAGGAAGGCACCGAGCGGTGGGCGTGGAGCCACACACACGTGCACACACACACACACACGCACACACACCCCTGGTGCCCTTGCTGAGCCTTGTTTTTACTGTCAGTGGCTTTTAAAACCCAGGTGTGACGACATTCCTAAAAGCATATTGACAGGATGCAATTTGCAGGCACTCCTGGCCGGGACTGTATCACGTGACACAACTTCCCTAAATGTGTCTTGCTTCACTTGCAGAATAGTCCAGTATAACTCTCAAAATAAAAGAACCTCTTTTCAGCTTTGGGCACCCTATTTGGCATCAGGTTTTCAAATGTCAACTACTTTGCTGAGTAATTTTGGGGGAGGAAATATGTGAGGTAGTGAGGTTATGGGGAACAGCATCCAGGGTTGGGGTCCAGGACACCCACATTTCAGCCCTGAATCTGTTGATTGTTAATTGGGTGGCTTTAGGCAAGATACTTAACCTCTCTGAGCCTAGGTTTTCTTCCTGTAAAATGGGAATAAATAACCCTGGGTCTACCTGCTTCTGGGAGATAAAATGAGCATCCACCCAATCTACTGTAGTCCTTTAGGGGTCGGTCGAATCGCCACTCTTCAGTGTGGTCTACCCAGACCCCTGACTCTTTTAATAAAGGACTCGACTGGTCTCTTTCATGTGGTTCTGATTGTGCATCCTTGGTGACCTGTTTGCTGATTCTCTCCCCCGACTCCTGAATCGCAGCCCCAGCAAGGTGGGAACTTGGGCTGCTCCCCACTGTGTCCCCAGCATGAAGTCCTCTGGCTGGAACGTGGGAGACCTCCACAGATGTTTGATGAGTGAGTAAATGAGTGAATCTGAATGTTCTTTTTAAACTATAATGTGCTGAAGTGATGTCATAGTCTCTTGCCCGCGGAAATGTAATCCGAAAGGCAATGTATTTATAGCAAATATAGTACTTCTTGGTCATCTGCAATTGGCAGTCTTGAGTTCCCTCAAAACCTTATAGTTGCAATGAGTTTGCAAATTTTCAAGTATCTATTCTAAAAGTAGATCACCTTCCTGGTAATTTACTACAGATTCCAGGAAAGAAGTCATCACTGCTGGGGCAGGATGGCCCCACACAGAATATATCCCCGGCTCTGCCTGAGCACAGCCAGATGGGACCTCAGAATCCTTCTTAACCCAGGGTGTCAACAGTAGGCGTACCACAACACTTCTGGGTTACTTAGTGTCTGCCAGGCACTATTCTGAGCAATTTAAGTTGCAAATATACATGTTCACTAAGCCTGTGAGATAAGTACTGAGAGTATCCCCTTTCATAGATAAGGAAACGAAAGCACAGGACATAAAGAGAGCTGCCCAGGAATGACCTGGAGCCTGCAGGCAGGGCTGGGGCCTGGGCACAGGTGGGGGACTCTGGGGTCTAGTGCCCTTGCCATGTTGCCAGGTGGCCCCAGCCACAGTTAGCAGGTGACATGAGGTGTTTGGGTCAGACTTGGATTTAGTACATAATGTTCACTCATTCATTTGTCCATGTGGCCATTCATTCATTCATTCATCCAGCCTCTTAGCCTTGCTTCATTGGCTTCAGAACTTAGCAGGCTCTGAGATTATCTCACTCACTCATTGGGTTTTGTTTTCATTTTTCCCACAAGGGTCAATGTGTTCCCTGCAGGCTGTGTTTAGTACCCCAACCCTCTGTCTGGTTCATGGCTGAGCCCAGGGCCTAGGACACCACTTGGGCTGCGTCTGGGGAGGACTCCGGGTCCCCGTTATGTGTGAGCACAGTGCTGGCCACTGGGTCTATCAACACCAGTGCGGAGAGCACCATCTCACACGTATCACACGTCCTACCAGGTGTCCAGCAGGTTGGCGCTGAGCCTCCCACCCTCACACAGCTGCGGCTGCCTGAGCCTTTCCCTACAGCCCCCCTCCTCCCCTTCCTCCTCCTCCTCCTCCTAATGCCTCCTCCTCCCCTGCTCTTCCTCCCCACATCTCCATTCCTGCCGAGAAGGGAGCAGTCTTCTAGTCCTGCCGGCTGGAACCAGGGACAACACATTTCCCCATCCTTCCTTCCACCCCACATCTGAGGTATGATTTTTGCTTCCAGTTTCTCCCGGGTGTCTGGGGCCAAATCGAACCCAAAGATCCCCACCTGAGGTCTCTTGCCCTGATACTCCATCCCTGCCCGATTCACTGAGCACCCAGCTTCTTCCAGAAAGCTCTCCCGGAATGGCCTCCAGGTTGGTGTGGGTGCCCGGCTGTGCTCCTGCAGCCCCTGCCCTCGTTGGGGTGTTGGTGCCACACATGTGGTGATTTACCTGCCACCATTAGCTGGGGAGTCACCTGCTCCGGACTGTGGCCACTTGGGGGACAGGGGCTCGTCTTGTTCCTGGCTGTACTTGTGGTAAGGTCTGCAGTCCACCTTTGTTTGATGAATGAATAAGTGGATGAGTTGTGCTGGGGCACAAACATTGCAATTATGAGCCCACCTGGTGCTTACCTGCCCACCTTCTCAGCAGGGGCTCCAGCAGGGACACAGCCCACCCCGACACCTTCCCAGCGTCCCCCCAGACACAGAGCCCCGTGCTGGGGGAGGAGGGTCTCTGCCAGGAAAGAAAACCACATCACTAACCAGGTGCCGGAGGAGCCGCCTCACGAAACCAGCAAGGCTCTCGGGGCCGGGGGCGCTGCTGGCCCGCGTCCGCCCAGAAGGACACAGCGCTGGGGAAGGTATTAGCATTCCAGGCACTGTCTAGATTTGATTACAGCTGATAGCCATCACGGAGGAACCACGCTGCCAACGATAGCAACGCCAGCAGTGACCTAATTCAATAGTCTGGGGCTCGCGAGATGTTTATCCATCTCAGGTGCTGTCGAGGGCCCGCTCGTCTCCAAGACAGAGGCTGTTTGTGTTAAAGAGACAGTGGGGCCTGGCCGTGGCACCCCGGGCATGGGGTTCCCAGCCGGCAGCACGTTCTCAGCAGGCTGCTCGGGAAGGCTCAGGGGGCGGCTGTGTCTTGCTGGTCCCCACAAACCCTGACAGCCCACTCACAGGCCAGGACCCAGCTGGTCCAATGGCACTGATGGGAAACTCTCTGGGCTTTTCCAGCCTTGCACGGAGACCCGGCCAAGGTCACATGGCCCATCTGAGCCCCCAGACTCTGCTGACAGAGCCTCCGAAGCGGCATGGAGTGCTCGGCCAGCAGCATGGAGTGCTCGGCTAGTCCCCCATCTAGAGGGCTCCTGGTCCCCTTCAAGTTTCATCTGAGGCTGTGGGCCTTCTGCAAAGCTTCCCGATCCCTGCAGGCGAAGCGGCTCCCTCCCCTCTGCCCAGCCATCCTGGCACCAGGTCATGAATGTCTCAGCGGAAGGCTCTGTCTACGTCTCTTGAGGCCACTTGGTCTCCAGGGACCATGTTCCCACGTGCTGGGTCCCAGGGGCCAGGAGCAGCCGGCCCGAGCCTGTCAGCAGTCGGGGCCTGGCTGTGGCTGCAGCTGGAGCTGTCCCCAAGGTGGGGCGTCTCCTCTCCCAGGTAAGAATGGGGAATTGGAAGGAAGAGCAAAGTGAAGGTGAAGTCAGGGGCGCCTGTTCTAGGCTCAGGGCTCAGTGCCGCCCAAGTGGGCTGGACCTAGGCCTGCAAGAAAGCCTTTATTGAGTGCCTGTTGTATACTGTTCACCCTGCGTCCAGGCCATGGGGAAACACACCAGCACGTGTGAGCAGCACACGTGCAGGAATTGGTTTGCTGGTTCTGAAGGTGTTCTGCCACTTCAAGTGTCTAACGTACAAGCCTCAAAACATTTTAAAGAAGAATGTTGAAAGTATCAAGGTCAACATGTGGCGAATATTACAGTGATTGAAACTCTTCTGATGGCATCTCAACAGGTTCCTGGAAAAATACTCTTTTCTGTTTTTTGTTTCTTGGTGTGATCAACTGCTGATGAGGAACATAAGCTAAACACAAAGCTAGAAGTTTAGATACATGCTGAAAAAACCACCACATGTGTGTCAGGGCATATATGTGATTTTCATTAGGTCACCTATACATAATCGTGAAGCTTGTCCCCATGCATATTTCCACAAGTGAACTCTATACACAGAAATATGACGGTAAGTATGAAAAAGTTCTTCCAAGTGCTGTGTTCCCAGATGCAGGGATAATTAGCATTCCTGAAACACATGAAGCTGATATCATAGCAAAAATTATAATGAGAATGCAAGTTAATCAGAAAGCATCTCCTAAAATTCCAGTTGGCTTAAAAAGCCTCAAGCTCTATCCCACATGCCTTGTTGGATAACCATGTGGTTGGGGCTATTGCCCCTTGCCCATGCCCACCGCCTCCACAATCAGGGAAACCTCCGTCCCCCGGGTGTGTGGCAAGTGGCCGCTGAGTAGCCAGGGGAGGCTGGGAGCTGGCGAGGGCAGCAGGGGCAGGGCTGGCCAGGCAGCTACACGCTCCATGGAGGGAGGGAGGCTGAGCAGGCCTTGTGGGACCTAGGAGGGGTGCATGGCCACGGGGGTGGCTGGTCTCTTGGTCTCCAAGGCAGAAGGCCTGAGTGCCAGGCCCAGCACTGGTTCTGAGCAGTGCTGGGGTTCGAGGAAGTGCATATCCCCATATCCCCCCCTGAGCCGGCAGCCACAGTGCCCCACCCTGCCTCCCCGGTGGGATGCTGGGAGAATCAAGAGAGGTAAAGGAGGCTAAAGGCTTTGGAAACTGCAAGGTGCTGTTCAAATGGGAACTGGAAGGATTCCCGGGCCGGGGCAGCTGGTGTGGGGGTGGAGGGCAAGGCACCTGGCTGGCCGGAGCAGAGAAAGTGAGAAGGTGAAGGTGAGATGGGGGTGGTCAGGTGGAAAGGTGAGTGGGTGGAGGGGGCAGGCCTGGGAGTCAGGCTCAGGGTTCACACTCCAGCATGTGGGGTGCCACCTGGAGAGGAAGTTAGGATGGTGGAGGTGCAGAGGTCAGGAGTCCACCTAGCTGGCTGAGGCTTGGGTGGGGAGCGAGGGGTGGGCATGCCAGGCAGGCAGTTGCTGTGGGAGGGGGTGGTGAACCAGCCCCCTGCAATGGGCTGTGCTGAAGGGGGTGAATCAGGGTTGAGATCCAGCCCCCACCCCACCTGCCAGCCTGCTTTGACAAAGGAGGAAGGGGCTCCCTTGTCTAATGCACACGAAGGTTCCTGAAGTGCGAGCAGTGGCCACGATGGGAGTGGGAGGTGATGGCCTCCAACTCCCACCAGGCCCTTCCCATCCACCCAGTCCAGGACTTTCTCTCGAGTCGACACAGCTCCACTTCTCTGGCGGCATCGGGAATCACCTCTCCTTTGGGCCAAAGACAAAAAGAATGTGGACTTGTTTCCAAGATTATTAAAATACATGTCGCGTACTCATCCCGAGCCCCGAGCCCGCCCCGTCTTAGTGGGGTTTAGAGCTGCATTCCCGCCAGCGTGCTCCAGTTACGTCTAATGAGGGTAATGACCAGGAGGCTTAGTGATAATTCTGCATTGACTCTCTCGTGCTTGCAGAACCGGTGTTGGGCATTGCAGCAGAAGGTCTCCCGCCTCTCCTTCTGCATCGTGGCCTGATGCTCTCAGGATGGGATTAAACACCAGTTTACACCCCAATGGGAGAGAAGGAAAGTTCAAGCGAGAGGAAAAAAGAACCCAAACTAAAAAAAAAAAAAAAAAAAAAAAGCAGCTAATTCCATCCTGTCAGCGGTGGATATTAAAGACTATTTGCTGGCAAACCTGGCCGTGTGTAAGCCACAATGGCCCTACTGTTGGGTTTTAATTTAATTTTCAGAAAGGTAAGCAAGCCCCAAGTGCCGGCTGCAGGGGAGGTGCTGGGAGCTTTCCTGCCCTGCGGGAGCTCAGGAGGTTCCCCCAGGCCTTGCTCAGCGGGTTCCCTGCCTCAGGGGGGGAAGATGTCCTGACAACATAATGACTCCAGCAGCAGCTGTTTATTGAGTGTCTACTCTGTGCCTGGACTTTTCCACACAGTCTGGAGCTCTCACAGTAGCTCAGAGTTAGATGTCACCATCCCCGCTCCTGGAGGAGGGAAACTGAGGCTCACAGAGGCTCTGTGACCTTGGTGAGATCCTCAGGCCAGGGAGTGGCAGAGCTGGGACTCTTTCCGATTCCACAGCCCCTGCTCTGGCTGTTCTCCATGGCCATCCACACGTCGGGGTGTGTGATGGAGAAGTCGCTTCTTGGGCTCTGTCTCCCACAGCAGCCACTGTTTCTTAGAGGCTGAGTGAACCTAGTGTCATTGTCCCCTTTTCTTCTTGGGGCACTGGGGGGCACCAAACTGTATGTATTCTACACCCACATCCCCAAAAACACTTTCCACTTCCCAGCACTTGTTAAGCACACTGTTTCCTGGCGCTGGGTCTGAGGTTTTTCATAGGTTGCCAGAGAGTCAACTATTTATTTTATGCCCATTTTACAGTGAGAAGTGGTGAGACCAGGAGTAGAACCCAGACCCTTGATCCCAATGTCCAAGCCTCTGCCAAGCTGCCTTCCTTTTCCCAGGTCAACAGATTTGCTCTGGGTCTAAAGCACCTGCATCGGCAGGAGTCGAAAAGATAGGAAAGGGCACAGGAAGAGGGCAGTTTGCAGCTCCTGAGATACGAACGAGGCACATCTCTTGTTTTCATGGGTGAAGGTCATCAGTGGTTTCTGCCTGTTGCTGTCATGTGAGGCTGTCAGTAGTCCAGCCCAGAAGGTGAGGGGTTGGTAATGAGGACTCCACCTGGAGAGGTGAGAGGGATCGGGGTTTTACACACATGCACACACACATGAACCCATGCACATGTATACACAGCACCCAGACACACATGCGCACATGTGCACACGGGTACACATGCAGAAACACAGACACATGCACACATGCCCATGCAAATGCACACACATGCAGATGCAAATGCACATGCACGCACGCACATGCACACACACACTTTATCTCTACTCTGAGGACAGCTACAGAGCCCTGGAAGCAGGGGTGTCACCATCAGATTCATGCCTTAAAAAGCTCACTCTAGTGGGGTTGTCCCCACTAGAGTGTCCATGAGAGCTGGCCTTGGGGTGCTGAGGTCGAACACTCATGGGGAACATATTACTGGGGGAAAATGTTCCCTCACCTGGATCCTTGGGTGTTTCTGGAGACTCGAGACATCAGGCAGGTCCCATGTGATTTTCAGTCAGATAAACCTGGATTCAAATTCCAGTTCTGCCACAATCTCACAGTGACCCTGGGCATTTTTCTTACCCTTTCTGGGTCCTGGTTTCTTCATTTGCTCGACACACACGAACATACACGAACACCACCACCACCAGCTCCACCACCGTCTCCATGCTGACATAGGCTGTCAAAAGCTATAGTGATGACTTACACATTTGACTTTCTTGACCAAGACATGGGCTTTTGCAAACATGGCTCCCAGGCTTTTTGTTTTACAGGTAGAAAGAACTTTGCCATCCATCACAGAAAAAATGAGCCCTCCACTTTTCTGATGAGGAAGCTGAGGTCCAGAGAGGACAAATGACTTTCCCAAGTCCCCTCATCCCCACTAGAGTGAGCTTTCTAAGGCATGAATCTGATGGTGACACCCTTGCTTCAAGGACTCTGTGGCTGCCCTGAGAGTAAAGCGTGTGTGTGCATGTGCATGCATGCGTGTGCATTTGCATATGCATGTGTGTGCATCTGCACGGGCATGTGTGCAAGTGCATGTGTCTGTGTGCATCTGCACGGGCATGTGTGCAAGTGCATGTGTCTGTTTCTGCGTGTGTGTACCTGTGTGCACGTGTGCATGTGTGTCTGGGTGCTATGTATATATGTGCCTCGGTTCATGTGTGTGTGCGTGTGTGTAAAACCCCAATCCCTCTCACCTCTCCAGGTGGAGTCTTCATCACCAACCCCCTCACCTTCTGGGCTGGACTACTGGCAGGTTCCAGAATACCCCACATTCCTGTCTGCCTTCCTTGATAGCACAGTAGTTGGCAGCACTGACACTGGAGCCAGACCACCTGGGATCAAATCCTGTCACCTGCCCTTCCTATGTCTCAATTTACCCATCTGTAAAATGGGTGTAATAGCAGGCAACTAATATGTGAGGTTCCATGTGTGAATACTGCAAAGTGTTTTAGGACAGGGCCTCACTGTCCTACAGCGTCCTAAACACTCAGTGCCTGGGTATCTGTTAAATAAATAGTTTCTCTCTCTAGGAGGTTTTCCCAAGTTCAGAGGTGGGTTGGGCGGTGACTTCTCTGTGCTTCCACAACCACTCATGTTTCCCACCATGATGGAACAAATATCCTCTTCTGGAATTGTCCATCCCCATAGAGCCTTTGTATCCCAGGCCCTGGCACAGTGGGACACAGGCCCTGAGGGTCCTCTGGAGGTTCTCTCCTGGGCCCAGCCAGCTTCCGCTTGGCACGGCTGTCATCTTTAAGGCAGGGTACGCCACATACATCTCCAGAGCACAGTAAAAACAATAGCTGTGCCGGTTTAAGCTGGTGAACAGGGGAACTTTGGGCCTGGCTCTCCAATTAAATGAATCTTTCTCAATGTAAAATTGCTTTTGATGTTTATTGTAAACTTCTTGGGCCTCCCATCCAAGAGCATGATTGCGCTTACCCAAACAGCCACACCCTGGAGGAAAGCGGGTTTGGAGGAGATGCCCTCGCTGCTGACGCATCTGGCATAGCCACCCGTGGCGGAGGCTCCCGGTTCGGGCCTTTGCCCAAGCCAGACCCATCTGATGGGTGCCTGAAGGTTCGGAGCGCTGGCCCTAGATTTCAGGGAGGGTGCCCCAACTGCCCTGGGGAGGGATGAGGGAGGGAGAGGTGGGGAGCCAGCCCCGCCCCATCAAGGGGTCGGCATCTGAGTTCAGAGCTGCCCAGAGCATGTCGGGAGCAAGGTCGAACAAACACGTTAGGCTGCTTTAGGGGTGTGCTGGTTTGGATGTATTATGTCTCCCCAAACGCCATTATCTTTGATGCAGTCCTATGTGGGCAGGAAACATATTAGTGTTGTTTGGGTTGGAGACTTTTGATTGGATGTTTCTGTGGAGACGTGATCACTCAACTGAGGGCAAGATCTTTCACTGGACAATTTCCATGGAGGTGTGGCCCTGCCCATTCAGCGTGGGCCTTCATTAGTTTACTGGAGCCCTATAAAAGCTCAGGCAGGGGGAGCGAGCTTGCTACAGCCAAGAGGGACACTGAAGAATGCACAGGAGCTGAGAGAGGAACTGCAGTTTACAGAGACATTTTGGAGACAGTCTTTGAAAACAGACTCTTGCTCCTGAGAAGCTAAGAGAGGACAAACACCCCAGGAGCAACTGAGAGTGACACTTTGAAGAGGACCTGCGGCCTGGAGAGGAATGTCCTGGGAGAAAGACATTTTGAAACCAGAACTCTGGAGCAGACGCCAGCCACATGCCTTCCCAGCTAACAGAGGTTTTCCGGACGCCATTGGCCATCCTCCAGTGAAGGTACCCGATTGCCGATGTGTTACCTTGGACACTTTATGGCCTTAAGGCTGTAACTGTGTAACCAAATAAACCTCCTTTATAAAAGCCAATCCATTTCTGGTGCTTTGCAAACGGCAGCATTAGCAAACCAGAACAAGGGGAGAGGTCTGGGAATCGGCTGCCAGGCCCCTAAGGACAAACTGGCCCCTGAGAGCTGATTAAATTTTCAGGGATTTTACATGTGTGCTGCTAACCAGCGTCATTGTTAAAAATTGAATTAAATAAACTTACAATTAAATAGCATATATTAAAAACCAAACTAATAAATACTCAAAACTCATCTCTTCCTAATTATTTTACTACACTGTACTATTACCTAAGCCTTTGAGGTTATTTATATCTATTGTACCTTTGCAGTAGAAATATGACATAATGACATGCTCCCACCTAGCTCTTCCTGACTCCGTGTTCAGGTGACATCACGTTGACAGCCTGACATTGATCATAGTGGGGATATTTACACGGAAATTGGCAAACACTACAAATCAAATCTTGACTTGTTTTGTTGATTGTTTAGATTTAAATGTGATGGAGAATCCCTCAACCACATGGAGAGGAGGATCCACGGTGTTGTGATGACATTTGGCAACATCAGAAGAGAACTGTTGTGGGGGCTGTGTTGATGCTGTGTGTGATCTACCAGGGATGTTCAGAGTCCCCATTCTCTTCTCTGCATCCTCATCTTCTGAACATTTCTCATCTGCAAAGTAGGAATAATACAGTACCATTACATGCCTTTTGGGTTACTGAGAGGATTAAATGAATTAATACATAAAAAAAAAAATAAATGTGATGGAGAAAATGTTGCTAATGCACATTAACCCTAAAATGTGATAGTTAATAGTACAATTATAAAAATGGTCTTTCATGAATTGTCACAAACATACCACACTAATGCAAGGTGTTAATAATAGGGTCAGGTATGGAAGTCTGTATTTTATGCATGATTTTTCTGTAAACCTGTAACTTCTCTAATAAAAAAATAAAGTGTGCATGTATATAGCTGTTACATTTTTAACAGCCAAAACAAATCGAGGAGATTTTCTTCCATTATGAATGAGTTTATGAATGAGTTCCAGTTGACATCATTGTTGCTTCCCTTTAGTCTAACTTGTTAACATAAACTAAAGCTTCAGCCAATATTCCCATTGGCACTGCTCTCACTTTCACTTGCAATCTTAGTTTGGCTCTGGACAAAAGAGTTCAACAAAAATCATTGAAAACATTCTGTGGGAATCATCTGAATTTATAAATTTACAATAAAGACTATGATATACATTATTATTTATAAATTATGTACTACACATCTTTCGTATCAGTAAAACATAATAAACTTATATCTGTCTATGTAGGCACACCTTTTTTTTTTTTTCCCAGAGCTGGTTGTTAAACACTTACCTGCCCGCCGTTGTCTGCTTTGCAGCTTGGGAAAGTCTGCTTGGCTTCCCTCTTTTCCCCTTAAGGTAGAAGGTGAAGACACCAGAGCAAGGGCTTCTAAGTCCATCAACGGAATAATGGTAAGGGTCTACTCTGTGCTAACTCTGGGCCAGACCGTCCCCCACCAGACCCACCTGATTATCTGTGAGGTGGGGTCTGGGGTTCCCCTGGGAGCAGACCCTGAGACAAGGAATCAAGGGAGTGCTTTTTTTCTGGGAGGCCATCCTTCCCCATCTCCCCACTGGTGTTTCCTGCGATCTCCTTAGGGAAGGAGAGAAGGGAAGCTGGGAAGGAAAGGCAGCCTCTAAAGTGTGTGATATCCAGCCAGTGGTGGCCGTGGGCAGCTAGAACTCAATCCTGCTGGTGAACTCTGGGTGACAGTGGGGCACTTGCCCTCAGGACTATCCCACCCAGGGGGCAAGGGGGTTGGGGTGTACTCATACAGCGATCATTGATTGATTGAACGGGATAAAAACATCAATCCTCTTCATTGGCTTAGCGCTACTCTGAAGAGAATCCATTCATTAGGTCTGGATCCCATATTCCAAAATAAGGTCTGCATTATTTTTCCTGTGAGAACAAAGATATCCTCATGCCTCCCTGAGAAGGGATGAGCTACCCAGCCAGATTATCTTAATGGAAAGGCAGGCAGTCAAGGGGTAGCTTCTGGGGATTCCCACGCTGTCTCTCAGACTCAGTTTCTCTTTCCTGTCTCCTGGCTCTGTCCTCTGTTCTTGCTGGGTTCTCAGAGGGCTCTCCCCCCATGGTGGTAAGATGGCTGCCCCAAATCTAGCCAGACATCCCCCTGCTTCAAGTTCAGTGAGAAAGAAAGAACATCCCCTCCTGGTCACTCAGGCAAAGGTGGGGCGGGGTGAGTTCTGGTTGGGCCTGATCAGCCTGGGGTGAGTCACGTGTCCACCTCCCTCGACCAATGGCTGTGGCCAGCGAAGGCGATGCTCTGATTGGCCGGACTTCAATTTCGTGTGTCCCTTTATGTTCCACGGGAGGAACAGAGGGCCCCAACGCCTGGGAGACCAACAGACCATCCCTGTCAACAGGGGACTCACGTCCTGCTCCACCACCAGTCCCTGGGCTCTGTAAATTCCTATTGCATTTGTTAATCAATATTCTGAAGACCTTTTAAAAGGTGGCAAAATGAAGACTGTGCAACATGCAAAATGCTTTTGATATGCAATGAGTAAAAATGGCAGTGTACAACTCTGAACCTGCACTAGATTATCTTGTCTATTACCCTTAGATTCTGTCTCACTCTATTAGTCTGTAAGTTTCCTGAGGCTAGAGATTCCATCTGTTTTGTTTATCGCTATAAGTCTATCTCCTGAGATGCTTGGCATGAAGTAGCTGCCCAATGACTATTTGGTGGCTGCATTAACTAACAAAGAGTGTGGCACCCATGGAAAGGGAGGGTGGGTTAGTAATGGTGAGAAAATGCTCAGTCTTCTGCACCCCCTACAATTTTACTAGAAGAACCTCATGTTACCGACATAGATGGTTAACAAAGAGAAACAATGAATGCCACAAACAAAACAGGCACCTAAATATGATGCCAGAGCATGAATCTATTTCTCCGGGTAGAAGTGAACAATGCTCCGAGGTAGGCTGGAGCTAAAGATAACAGTCTTTATCTGATGAGGCCCACAGGCCAGGCTCTCTTTAAGTATCAACTCATTTAGCCCTTTCAACAGCTCCATTTGAGGCATGAACTATTATCACCACCCCCAATTTATAGATGAGCAAACAGAGGCACAGAGAAATTAAGTGCCATGCCTAAAGTCACATTGGTAGACTGGCTATAGGCCCTGACCTCTCAAACTTGAATGAGCAAGCTGCGAATAGGAGACACTTCCGACCTCACAGAACTTACAATCCAGGACAGAGCTTTACTGACTTTAACATGCACCCAGGATCTAATTAAAATGCAAATTCTGTTCAGTAATCTGGGGTGAGGCCTGAGAATCTGCATTTCTAACAAGCCCCCAGCCAATGCTGCGGGCCCAGGTACTGCACCTTCAGAAGCAAGGTGCTGTGCTCACCTCCTGAGAAGAGGGGAGTCTTAGAAAGCCAGACACAGGAGGCCTGGAACAGAAAGGAGCACTAGAGGTGAGCAGAAGGGAGCCGGATCCAAGCTGAACCTCTGCTGGGTGAGAAGTAGCCAGGCTCTATTATAGTGCTTTGGTGTTTAGTTGCTGTGCCAGTTTAGATGGGTTATGTCCCCCAAAGTGCCACGTTCTTTGATGCAGTCTTGTGGGGGCAGATGTATTAGTGTTGATTGGGTTGGACTCCTTTGAGTGAGTGTTTCCATGGAGATGTGACTCAATCAAATGTGGGCAAAACGTTTGATTGGATTATTCCCATGGAGATATGGACCCCGCTCATTCAGGGTGGGTCTTGATTTAATCACTGGAGTCCTATAAAAGAGCTCACAGACAAAAGGAGCTCAGAGCAGCTGAGAGAGATATTTGGAGATGGCCGCTGAAAGACTTTTGCTGACACTTTGGAGATACTAGCCCAGTGTTTGCTGTGGAGAAGCTAAGAGAGGACAAATGCCCCAAGAGCAACATTTTGAAAAATGCAGAGGAGCTGAGTGAGGAGCTGGAACACAACCCAGGATCAGCAGATGCCAGCCTCGTGCCTTGCCAGCTAACAGAGGTTTTCCGGATGCCATTGGCCTTCCTTCATGTTGATGCCTTAATTTGGGCATTTTCATGGCCTTCAGACTCCCAATTTTTAACCAAACAAACCCCCTTTATAAAAGCCAATCCATTTCTGGTATTTTTTCACAATGGCAACATTAGCAAAGCAGAACAGTTGCCTACCCGAGTGTGGAGTGCATCTGACTCCCTGATCCAGCCTCCTCACACCCCTTCCCCTCCTGAGCTGTCCCAGAGCCCCTGAGCCTAAAGCTTACCCCTCTCTCTCCAGGTCCCCTCAGCTCCCGGTTACAGGACTCTCTTGCTTCTGTTTGATCCTTTTCCCTGCCACAGTCACTGCACCCTGTGGTAGACCCCAGTTTCCTGGACAGCTCTGGCTCCTCAAGGTTGGCTCAGCCCAAGGAGGTAGGCCCATCAGCCCCACCCATCAGCCATGGGCTCCTTGCCAGAGCTCTGACTTGGAGGGAGAGACAACGTGAGCCAAGCTCTTCCCAGCGTCACTGTGTGGTTTTCATAGGTCTCAGTTTCCTTGCTCGTAAAATGGGAGGCAGACCCTTCCTGCTCTCACCTTCTGCGGCTGTGTGGAAGACGGATGGGGTGGAAGGCTCAGATTCCATGTACACAGTCTCTACCTGACAAGACTTTCCCTGCTTCTCCAGGAGCGTCTGCAGGGCTAGTACAGATCCCACATGTCCTGCTCTTGGGCTGAAGAAGGAGGGGTCTTGATTTCAGCTACTGCAAGGAGAGATGTGGACCGATTTCACTCTCATGTGTGTGCATGGGCTGGACCTCTGGCATTAAATATGAAAAATAAAACTTGTGAATTTTTATGACGTTTACTCTGGGTAAGTATGAGGTTATTTGAATCATTTGTTGTCTTTACAGTGTTTAATGAATTTTATGAAGACTTCTAACAGATATCATATTCCTCTTTACAAACTATATGCTGCTAATATCTCAATGGAAATGTTCAATATTTGACAGTGTGGTACTGCAAAATAAGCAATTTTCAATTCAAAATAAAAAAAGAAAAGAAAAAAGAAGGAGGCGGGGTCTTGCAGGGGGCCCCTAAGGCTGGGATAATGGTTCTGGTTCTGATCAGAGAATGTGGCTTTCCCCGAAGTCCTGGGGCCTGGCTGCCTGTCCCTCTCCTACACTGTTTCCCACACACAGGGTAGGGTAGGGGGTATGGGGTGGGCAAAAGGGGAATAAGGGGAGTTATCTGGCACATAATAGGGGTTAAATACATGTCTTTTTAATTGATGCACTAATGAATGGATTCAGGTTTGTTCAATTTTATGAAAGCCAAATCCATGAACCCTTGCTGTGGAGACTGCCCTGGGGAATGGACTATGAGGGGCTCTGTCCTCTACTACATCTCCAAGGCCTGGCACATAGTAGGAGCTTAATAAACATGTGTTGAATCTGTGAATGAGGAAAAGAATGTCTTCAGCTGAAATGAAGGAGCTGGTCATTTCAACTACTCGAGGACAGGATGGGGGGGCCAGGATTTAGCATAACTTGTGTACAGAGAAAAGGCTTTGGTCAGCAGTGAGTTCAGGGTAAGCCCCACTGTGAGTATTTGCTAAAGGAGCTAACTTCCACCCAGGTTGCATTAAGAGATGAATGACATTCAAGATGTAGGAAATGTAGGAGGTGATTTTCTCACTCTCAACTTGGTTCTTATAATCCTTGAAGAAATTTTTACCATTCCAAGTCCTGCCATTTTAGGAGAAATGCTGGCAGACTGGAAAAGTCCAGAGGAGAAGGGACAGAGGATCTGAGATAGAACCACGTGAGGACAGTTGTAGGAATATCTAGAGATGATTACCTGAGAAGAGAAAACTCAGGGTACCCAAAAGTTATATCTTGAAGTTAACGGGCATTCTCTGGTGTGGCCAAAGATGATAGGAAAGCTACAGGGAGTCGTTTTTAGAGGCATTCCATGGAAGGGCCTACTTCCAGCAAAGTTATCCCAAAGTGGAAGAAGCTGTCTCCTAACACAGTGAGTTGAGGCCACAAGGGGACACATAGAGGTCAAATGTCCACTGTAGAAGTGCTGCAGAGGCCATCTGGCAGAACCCAAAGGGCATCAGCTTAAGGCTCAGAAAGACCTAGGTTAGAAAGCTGGCTTTGGTTAGACAATAATAAAGATAATGACATAATTCTGTGAAATAGAGAAAACAAAAACGTTAATAATAACAGAAAGAAAAGATTAATGAAACCAAAAGCTGGTTCTCCTGGAAGATTAATCAAGACAGACAAGAAAATGAAAGAAACAAAATAGACCATGAAATTGGGGAAATGTTTATCAACATAGCAGAAATTAAAACCTGATAAAGAATATTATGCAAAACTATAAGCTAATGCATTTTAAAGTCAAGAAGAAGTGGTTATTGCAACTGACACTCCCTTTATCCAGTGTAAGGACAAATGAGCAAGAAAATAAAGACAATAAATAAATAATAGGGGGGATAAGGAGAATGGGATGTTTTGGGTGTTCTTTTTTATTTTTATTCTTATTTTTGTGGTTTTTTTTATTCTGAGTAGTGAAAATGTTCAAAAATTGCTTGTGGTGATGAATACACATGTATATGATGATACTGTGAACCATCGACTGTACGCTTTGGATGGTTATCTGGTACATGAATGTATTTCAATAAAATTGCATTTAAAAAAAAGAAAAAGTGGATAAACTTTTGGAAAAATCAAAAAAGTAAAAATTGCCTCAAGAAGACACAAAGATCTTGAATAGAGAGGTAATTGTTTTTTAAAAACCAACATTGAAACCTAAGTGTTCTTATCCCAACCAGCATGAGGCCTGGATGGTTGTATAGGTAAGTTCTCCAGAACTTCCAAGAAACAAAAAAGTCATATCCTGTACAAGTTATTTGAAAAAGAACAAAAGACATCATTTTATCAGGCTAGTGTTATCTTCATCTCCAAACCAGATAAGGGCGGTACAAGAAAAGAATGTTATAAACTTATAGAAAAACCAATAGACTCAACCAATTATCGAAACTAATAAGAGAAGGTTGCTGAATACAAAACCTTTAAGTTTTTTAAAAGAACAATAGATTTCTCAACATAAACAATAAAGCAAAAAATATAATAATAATAACAATAATAAAACATATACCATTCTCAAGCCCACAAAGCCATAAAGTATCTAGGAAGTAATCTAAAAAGAAAGCACATGAGCTCATTGAAAACAAAATTAACTTTGTTAGAAGACTTAAGATAAGACCTGAAAAATAAAGAGCTGTTCTATGCTTTTGCATGAGGGTGACTTTCTATTAAAAAGATGTCAAATTTTTCCACATCAATCCATAAATCCAATTCAATCCCAATCTAAATCCCAGTTGGGTTTTTCGAGGCACTCCATGAATTTATTGTAAAATATATTCTTTAAAATAAAGATCTGTGAGTAGCAAACTGAACTGAGAACAAGAGGACTAAAGAGAGGCTTCTCAGCCCATCAGATACCAGCGTACACCCTGCAAAGCCACTGAATCCCAACAGTGTGGGTGCTGGGGTAGTGCACCAAGACACAGAGGGAGCTCGGAGAACGAGGCATGTGTGCATGGGGACTTAGTGTATCATAAAGGAAGCACCCCAAATCAGCAAGGAACGGAACTACTTAGGAGATGGTGTTGAGAAAACTGGTTCACTACACTTGAAGAATAAAATAATCCCAAGCTAGTGGTATAAACAAAGTTGAACTGTAGACAAAGTTCTACATGTGACAGACAAACCATAAACATAATAAAGGAAATTGCAGGAGACCCTCTTAGTGACCTGGGGACAAGGAAGGGCTTCTTAAACAGTACCCCCATGAGGAAAAAAGAACTGATGGATTTAGTTGCATCAAAATTAAGAATTTCTCTTCAGTGAAGAGCCACATAGACAAAGCTCATAGATAAAGGACAGAAAGGGAGAGCATATTTGCAATATTCAAAATTAATAAGGGACAACTATCCTAAAATATGTAATGAACTTGGGAATCTGCCAGAAAAATACAGGAATCACAACAGAAAAAATGGCAAAGACCATGAACAGTAATTCACAGCCAAAGAAACCCTAAAAGACTAACAGGCATTTGAAGAAATGCTCTTGTTAATAGCTAAATAGCTGCGAATTAAATCAGTGGTGTGTGCTCACTTGACATCCCTCAGATTAGCAAGGGTCAGAAAGCAGGAAAGAGCAAAGCATTGGCATCACCATTGGGAAGTAGGGACCATCCTGCTTGGCCAGCAGTGTGGGAGTGAACCCCTCGAGGCTATCTGACAGTCTTCAATCAAATTAATTGTATATTCTCCCTTATGACCAGGCAATTCCACTCCCGAGCGTTTGGTGCAGAGAAATCACACACGAATCCATGTGGGTATGTTTATGGGAATACTCATCAACTCACTTGTAAATTCTAGGGGCATCAGAGACAACTTATGTGTCTATCACTGAAAAAATGTGTATGTAACGTATAGTATGTACACACCCCAGAAAGCTGTGAACAGTTGGCAACGTAGAGCATTACAACACAGGATTGTGTCAAAAAGCAAAATAATATTTACTGATGGTAAAAATCAACAACCACCCAAAATAATAATTCTATATTACTGCTTGGATAGAAATGAAAGAATACACATCAATACAAACCAAGAATTGCCCATGGTGGAGATGGAGGTGGGCAGGGATTATAACGATCAGTCAACCAATCGAGACCGGAACCTGGCATGGACATTGGGCAACTGTTGGCCATGAACCAAGGACGGTGGTTGCCTCCATCCTCTGCACCTAAATTCCAGCAACTATCAAGAGCCACCTCTGCAAATTTCCAACTATGTGCCCCTGGGAAAGTCCGTTAATCAATCTGTGCTACAACACGGGGTTCTTGCCAGGATTAAAGATAATATTTGTGAGTGACTTGGTCCATAGTCTGGTACAGAGTAGATGCTCCTTCAGTGGAAGCAACAGGCAGAGTGTCATGTGGCCGAGCTGTGGATTCTGGAGCCAAAGAGCCAGAGTTCAAATCCTGACTCTGCCACTAAGGGGGCTGTGTGATCTTGGCAAGTTAGTTGACCCCTCTGTGCCTCGGTTTCATCATCTGTTACAAGGGAATGAAAAAAAGCCCCTGCTGATAGGGCTTTTGTAATGATTAACTGAGTTAATATATGAAAAATGCTTAGAACAGTGTCCACCATGTACTAAATGCTCGATAAGCGTTCGCTTGTATTTTCCCTATTATCCAACCCATTCTCCAATGACTTCCTCAAGTTTCCCTCCATCCTGAAAACCTATGCTTTCGTGGGGCTATGAAATGCATGTGCCTTGTCCAGCACGTGGAAGAGGGTGACCCCCAGGAGAGAGGACATTTTCTCTAGTCTGTCATTCCATAACCCGCGTGCTTCTATAAGAAGCCCCAGCCTAGAAGATGGGGCCAGATGGGGTGGGGCAGGAGGTGCACCTGACGCTGGGCCAGCTCCCCTTCCTGCCAGCCCCACTGGATGGAGCAGAACCTCTAGAGTCTCTGCTCCGGGCCCCAGAGAAGGGCCTCGTCCCCCATCTCTGGGGGCATCCAGAGTGTCTCTTGCTGTCATATGGGAATGATTTGCGACTCTGGGCTGTGGGGTTCTTGGGGCAGGAGTAGGCTAAGATTTCCATAAACACAAGCACCGAGCCATTTCTGGGTTTTACTAGAAATTTTATTGGCATTTGTTCGTGTTGGCATTGTGCGTGCCTTCAAATGTAAATTAGATTACTGGCAGTAGATTCAATTTAGCGGTAAAAATGTAAAGGGAGTCGAATTGGGCTGCGGATGAAACAATGCAATGCCTGTTCCTGGGTCGACCAAGGGTGAAATCACCCAGCGAGCACACCACGTCGGGAGGGAGCACGGCGGCCGGGAGGGAGCGGGCTGCGGGATGTCTCCTCCCTCCTGGAAGTCAAATGAACTCAGTCCAGCCGGCCACGGAGTTTCCGGTTCCCCGAAGTGCAAGCCTCCCGTAAATGCACCATAAACATGCAAAACAAACTGCACTGATTTTTGAGGAAGCGTGGTAATTGCAAATTGTAAAAGAAGCTGCACATTTCCCGGGCTGAGAAGGTGGAGCTGCCAAACAGCACCATAGCTGTCACTTACAGAGCTCTTTTTAGGTACCACATTCTGGGCCAAGAAATCCTCATGGCAGGCTTCGAGGGGATGCAGCCAACAGCTCTGTTTAATAGAGGAGAAGCTGAGACCCAGAGAGTAGAAGTGATTTGCCCAAGACAACCCAGTTAGGAAGTAACAGGGCCAAGACCCAAACCTGGAGCCTGTACTTCTAACCATTGCATTCCAGTTCTCTCAAGAAGTCAACATACAACAATGGGATTGGGAAAGCCATAAGGACCACACGGCCCTGTGTCTAGTTTATGGATGGATGAGTAGAAAAATAGGGGAAGGAAACAAACAAACAAGCAAACAGACAAAGGCACCCAGTGTTCTTTTTTACTTCAATTGCTCTTTTTCACTTTAATTATTATTCTTGTTATTTTTGTGTGTGTGCTAATGAAGGTGTCAGGGATTGATTTAGGTGATGAATGTACAACTATGTAATGGTACTGTGAACAATCAAATGTACGATTTGTTTTGTATGACTGCGTGGTATGTGAATATATCTCAATAAAATGAATATTAAAAAAAAAGAAGTCAGCATGCATACTGCCTATGTCCTTTTTATAGGGACTTGCATTTGTGTGAATGAGTGTGTGTGAATGTGTGTGCACAGTAGGTGTGTGTTCATGCAGGTAGATCTGTGTGCATATGCAAATATCTGTGCATGCCTTGGTGTATGTGTGCACATGGGTGGTTAGTTGTATGTGTGTGGGTGGATGTTGTATGTGCATCCATGGGGTAGTGTGCGTGTTAGTGCCCATGGGTAAGTGTGTGCGCACCAATGGGTAAGTGTGTGTGTGTGCACACATGTGTGTGTTCCAGTGGGTAAGTGTGTATGTGTTAACTTGTGCCGGTAGGTGAGTACGTGTGTAGGTATGTGTGCATGTGCGGGTAGATGTGTGGTTATGTGTGAAAGTGCGTAATATGCATGTGTGTGTGTGTATGCCTGTGAGTAAGTGTGTGTGTGCTTGTGGGTAAGTGTGTACGTGTGCATGTGGTGTAAATATGTGTGTGTGTGTATGTGCAATCATGTGGTGGAGGGTTGGTGGACTGGATTGGGGTGCTGGGGAGGCCTTGTGACTCTTTCTGTAGCAAGGTGACCCCTGATGCAGCAATACCACGTGGAAAGCCAGTGGCAGGTGGTGGAGTCCCGGCTTCTGATCCTGAGAACGTGGCTCTGAGTCCGGTCTGGCCACATATTTCCTCTGTGACCTCAGGCAGGCCAGCGTGGCAATCTGGGCCCCAGGTAGAAAAGTGGGGGTGGGGTGGGCGGTCATATCCAAGTCCCTCAAGTACCATTATAGAATCAGCACCTGGGAGAAGTGGAAAGGGTTCCCCAACCGGCTCTCTCTCTCTGTGCTCCCTGCTCGGGGTGCCCCGCTCCTTCCCGTCAGCAGGGACATGCCCAGGTGTGTTGTATCTCCTTGGTTAATTCCAGGATCCTGATGAGTGAGTTGGATAAATGCATCTGTGCTCAATGGAGCGAGGCTGGAGGCACCCAGGGCTCCACTTTGACTGGATTTCATGGGTATTTGGGTTGTACACCAGGCTCGATGGCCTGCCTTGCCTTCTTTCTTTGGTGAGGACACCACCATCACTCCCACCCAGGCCACCCCGGCCAGCAGAGGACATGGTGTCCAGTCCCCCCTCTCACCTCCCCGGGCCTCCGGGTCCTCCCTTCTCCACCTGCATTTCCCCCATGCCCATCCCAGTGCTTGTCCACGCTCGGGTACTTGCCTGCTCACGGCCCGGCTGGACCCCTAGAGTGAGCTCCCGGGGGACTTAGCCCAGGACAGAAATGAAGGAGATGATGTGCAGGGGGAGGGAATGGCAGAAGCAAAGGGCGACCCTGGGGAGCGTGTAGGCTCAGGCCAGGACGTGGAAATGTCCTGTGAGGCTGAATGTGCCAGAAGCAGCTGGGTCATGGCCGAAGCCCCGAATGTCAGGTGAAGGGGCTTGGATTTCCGCTGCTCAAGACGTGATGAGCCCATGTCCACCTACTGTGGGCCAGGCACGTTTCCAGGCTCTGGAAGTGGAGCAGCGAGTGGGGAAAGCAGGTATGTCACCCTCAGGGAGTGTGAAACCCAGTGGCAGCATCTGGCCAAAATAAATAACTAGACACAAAAGGAAATATCAGCTAGAGAAAGGAGCTATGAGCAGAACTGAGCAGGTGACCGAGAGGAAGTGATGGGGTGGGCAGGAGGTTGTCTCTAGATTGTGTAATCAGGGGAGCCCTTCCTGAGGTGGTGCCCTATTGGCAAAAAGGGATATGTTTTTACATGTCTTTATGTGCATGTATGCATCATTTATTCTACCAGGCACCTTACTAGCCACTTATCCTCACAGCAATCCTGCAAGGTGAACATTTTTCCCATGCCACTGAAAACAATACTGAGATTCAGAGTGGTGCAATTGATGTACCTAAGTTCACCCAGGACTGCAAGCCTCAGCTGGGGCAGCCTGACCACCAAGGCATCTGAGGAGTCATGTGCCTGAGAAAATGTGGCCTTCCTGAAGGCAGGGCCTGGGCCTGCCTGGCTCACCACCAATTCCCCAGCACTGAACACAGAACCTGGCCCCCTATTCTGCCTTGCAAATGGAACCATGATGGTTAGGGTTGTAGCTCAGCCTTAGCTGCTAAAGAACCCACATGTGGTGGTGTACAGGTTCATGGAAGTTTCCAAAGATGTGGCTCGGAGATGCAGTGCCTGATGCCCAAGTTCTCTCCTGTGGTGGGCTTCAGGCACACGGCAGGCCCCCAGGGCAGTGTCCACAGGCAGAATGACTTGTCAGAGCCTTCAAAACCAGTTCCCCTCGGCAGTCCCCCCTGCTGATGTGAAAGGACAACTGCTTCATTTGTGCAGTGGTTGTGCCCATCAGAGCAGGCCTGAGGTCTGGCTACTTGTCTGCAGAGACCTGGAAATCCAGGGCTTGGGTCCCAGCTCTGCTAGGAATGGTCAAGAGACCCTGAAAGAGTCACTTACCTTCTGGGGGCCTTTGCCAACTTCCTTGTATCCTGGAGGCTTGGATCTAAAGACCTCTTTGAGATGCAACTAACTGAGAAGGAGAAGTGTGGGGGTCAAACCCCAAGGACAGGATGAGCTTCATCATTTGCAGGGCCCAGGAAAAAAGAAAATGTGGTGCCCCTTGTTCAAAAAGTTTGAAGAAATTCAAGATGGCGACAACAGAGCGTTAAGCCAGGTGCAAGTGCTTCAGAGCCCGGGGTCCCACGTGACTGCCCAGCTCACCCTCCTGTGCAGCCAGCCCTGCTCCAAGCGACTGTCCTCACAGAGGGCCCTGGATCTGCCCTCTCGGTGGCAGGGAGTGACTCGATTTCCAGCTGGTCAGCCTTCTTTTCTGCATCTTCTCCCTTCTGGGGTAGCAGAGTCATTCTGAAACCAAAATTCAAAAGAAGAGATTTTGGCCATCAGTTGTTTGGAAAATAAATCTGTTTACTGACTAAAGGGAAAAGAGGTGAAGATGCAACCTCTACAGACATAGTCCTCAGGGTTGGCCTGCTGCTGAGGCCAAACTCCCCCTACCCACACCACATCCCTCTGAATACGGCTGAGGTGCATCTCTCTAGGAGAAAGGCTTCTGCACTGTTGGCCAGCGTCCCGGGTTCAAGTCCCGGCTCAGGCACTTCCTTGTCTTTCTCTAAGGCTTGTGTTCTCATGTGCAAAATCAAGGGTGGACGGCCTAGGGGTGGCCAGGTGGTAATTTCCTCCTCAAAGTATCCCTCTGCTGCCTTCCCCAAAGTATGTCCTAGGCTGATGTAGTTATGAATACACCAATGCATGTAAAATCTTATGAAATTAATTAAAGCTTTTTTCATTTCATTGTTGTTTTTTTAACTGGTCCCCAGGTGGGAGTTCATGACATCTTCGAGATTAAAAATGGATCAAAGGAATTGTGAATGGAAACCTAGAAAACCTGGAGAAGCCCCCAGTCCAGGATTAGTCACCTGAATTAAGGGTTTCCCGCCACACAAGGCTACGGATCTGGGGCAAAGGAAGCAGGAAAACAATGAGCACCGCAAAGAGGTGCCAAGGAGAGCTGGATGAGCGAATAAAATAGGTTTAAAATGGTGCACGTGACATGATTCTCTTCTGGGGAAGAAAACATTTATATCACATTTATACATTTTCACTGTACATAGCAACAAAGATAAACACCAAATATTAAACATGATTACTTCTGGTGGTGGGAGCATGCATGTGTGGGCTTCCCCATTTTCCCCTTATCTATGCATCATCTTCATTTTCCACCATAAACACGTATTACTTTTGTAATGAGCACAAATGATCAAAGCATTTGCTTATTTTATTTGAGAAGCTGGGGATTTGTTCACGTCAGCTTACACTTTTGGCTGTGCTGTCTCCCGAGCTGTTTTGGGAGGGGACGGAAGGGGTTGGGAGCAGCTCTCCGCGGGCATGGAGGGTCTGTTAAATAGTTTGATCTCTTTTATGGGGTTCCCGTACACCCTTAGGCCTATCTCGGGGCCCCCTGACATTTGCGGGACACCTGTCGCCACGGACGTCAGGCCGGGCTTGCAGACCTCAGGGGTGGGCATGCTCTGACCTCTGACCCTCAGGCCCCCCACCCCACCCCTCACTGGGCCCTCCACCTGAAAGAGATTAGCTGGGACCACCAGAAGCCTGCAACCTTAATCGCAGGGATTTTGTTTCTTGTTTCCATCCACGAGTTCCTCCAGGTGTTTCCAGAGATTAGCCAGGGCCTGGCCTCTGGTCACTGTGCCACCATTGTGTCCAAGGCCTTGTTTGCTCGCCACACAGCCATTAGGAGTGACCCCAAATAAAAATAAAAATGGCAGAGCAGACTGCCAAGCGGCGGGACCATTTATGGGATGGACGTGAGAGGGCATGAAACCCACCCCGGAGGGCTGGGCCGCCCCCTGAACGGAGTCTGGCTTGCTGCCGGGCCACTCGCCGGGGCCGCCGGAGATGGCGGGGGCCACACCTCAGTGGCGCGGGCCTGCCGTGGTGACTCTCATTTGCTCTTGGTGGGGTTGGGTTTGGCTCTCCTGCCGGGATGGCCTCAGCTAAATCCCCCTGATTGCCACCGCGTGGCGAACGAGATGCTCTGTTGCATGGGCAGACGGCCACTGATGCAGCAGATAAAGAGGGGAGCCTTCCCCCGCTTCCCCGGTTTCTTGTGTTGCCTCTTCACCCAGCGTGGATTAGGCTGTTTTCCTTGTAAACATGCACCCCGCCCCCAAGAAGACTTCTTCTGAGGAGTGGAAGGAACCGAAAAAGCCTCAAACAGAAATGGGCCCAGTGGGGAGGGCAGGTGGGGACGGTCCAGTTGAGGGCAACCTCTGCCCTGGAATTTTGGCTTCTTCCTCATCCCCTCCCGCCACAGTTGCACCAGAGTGTTCAACAAGCAGGAAATGGAGAAGGGGAGTGTTGCAGATTGAATTGCGTCCTCCAGAAGATATACTTAAATCCTAATCCCCAGGACTCAGGATGTGACCTTACTGGAAATAAGGTTGTTACAGATGGAATTAGGCAAGTTAAAATGGGTCATTCTGGAATGGGGGCCCCTTAACCCAATAAGACTGGGATCCTGGAAAGAGGAGGAAATGTGGACACAGACAGACAGACAGAGGCGAGAGGGTCCCAGATTGCAGGGGGAGAAGTGTGGAGCAGACCCCTCTACGTAAGTCACTCGCCTTGTTTCCAGACCTCGGGCCTCCAGAACTGGAAGAGAATAACTTCCTACAGCTTTAAGCCTCCCCATTTGTGGTACTTTGTCACAGCAGCCACAGGAAACGAGGACAGGAGAAGGAGAAAGATGGGGAAGACACTTGCCACTGGCATGGGCTCCCAACCTGCACCCCCAGCCCTCCCTGTCAGAGCTGGACGGGGCTCGGCAGCCCCCACACCCCAGAGGCCTCAAAAGGAGCCTCGTGGGCAGTTCAGGGAGCTGAGAAATGCACGCACCACATGAAGGGTCTTTCTGGGCAGGGTTCATTGCTTTCTTCAGATTCTCAGAGGCTCAGGGCTCCATGAGGGGCTGAACCACTGACCTGTTCACCCTCCCTCACCTTATATATGGGTAAACCGAGGCACGGGGGAGGTGCAACTCTCCTCAAAGTCACAAGGTGGGCGAGTGGCAGAGCCAGGGCCGGAATCGGGTTGGGACATCATTGAGGGTTGGTCCCGAGCGGGGGCAGGGTGGGGGGTGCACCCTGCTCAATAATAATCAAAACGAGAGTGGGTGCTGTGCATCTGACACTCCTCCAAGCATTTCACATGGAATCCACCTTAATTCTCAAACCAACCCAAGGAGGTGCCTTCATATTATTATCCCCATTTTATAGACGAGGAAACTGAGGCAGAGAGGGGCTAGTAAGGGACAGAGCCAGGATTCTGGCTGAGGCTGCTTTGCTGCAGGGTCTGAGTGAGTTTTTAACCTCATAGTATCAGAGCTCGAATGGGCAAAACTGAGATAATGGGAAAAAGTGGTAGGGGCTGTGGAGCCAGACAAACCTATATTCGAAATCACATCCTGCTGTTTACTTGGGGATGTTTCTTCCCTCTCTCAGCCTTAGTTTTCTCATCTGGAAAAAGGGTGCAATCATCTCTAACTCTCCAGCTAGTTGGAAGGAGCAAATGAAATAGAGAAAACCCTCACCCAGGGCCTGGTTCCTGGGAGGTCCTCAAAAATCAATAGGAGTTCAACTAAAGTAAGAATGCCACCTGCACTGTTTGTACAGGAGTCTCAGAGCCCCCTGTGTGACGGGGGCAGAGGAGGGGTGATGCATTCCCTCCACCATACACACTTTCCTCAGCTCTTCCAGGCCAAGCATCACCGGCCCCCGCGGCCTCTTCCCCTTCACTGGGGCTCCCTCCCCACCCCCACGGCCCTCCCCACAGGGCCTACTTTCAGTTCCTCCAACCCACCCACCTCTCCCCAGCTCAGGGCCTTCCTGGGGCAGGTGCTCAGCCTCCTGGCAGGGCCGAGCAGAGATGGCTAAACGTCCCCCAGTAGCCGTTCTTCTTTCCCTCCATGGTGGTAGAACATTCAGCTGGACATGTGGCTTCTGACATGAACATGCTGCTGGCTCTTGTTTAATCTTCCCAACAGCCCTGGGTCTATATTATCTATAATGTTATCTATATTTTTATAGGTGAGCTGATGCACGAGTCCAAGTTCAGCACCTTGTGCTGTCTGCACAGCTGGCAGATGATACAGCCTGTGTGTGACCTGAGTTTTGTCAACCCCAATGTCAGCAGAGGGTGAGTGAGGGTACAGAGAAATTTTCAGGACATCTGAGGGACATTGCAACCCCCCATCTTTCGGAAAAGATGAACTGGGGGTCTTTTGCTAAGATGAATGGGACTGAATTGGAATCCATCCATCTGCCCTAATAGGGGAGCTGAAATTGAGACACAAAGAAGCCGCTTCCACACAAAGGTGAGCCTTGGAGGGCAGCTGGGGCACATGTGGGGGAGCTGGGACAGAGCCCGCCACCCGGCTCAGGCATGAGATGGGAGGCTGTGGGGGAAACAGACGTCCGCTGCACCTGGCCCCAGTAAGCAGGAGGACAGTAGTGTGGTCAAGCTGTGGTCGCTTTCAGAGCCCTGCCTGCCTCACCTGTAAAGCACAGCTGTGTTCCCACTCTCCTCCTGGGGCTGTAGGGAGAGTGAAATGGGGACACGTACATAAAACTCCTAAAACAGTGCCTGCTACAGAGTCAGTGCCCAGAGAACTTGGGGCCTCAAAGAAAACAATAGGTGATATTTCCAACACTGGAGGATGCGGCCAGGATGACACACCCAGGATGACATGGGTCAGCCCAGAGCAGTAAAGAGGTCCAGGAGAAGTGACTGGGGAGGCTTTGGAAGGCAGAGGTTGATCTCTTATCCCAGAAGGACGGGGACGTTGGGAAGGTTTTGAGCAAAGAAGCAAGATTAGATCACTTCCCAGAAAAGGCATCTAAGGAGGGACAGTGATTTACATCGTCCCACCCATGGGCTAAAGCCACTTTTGGATCCCCTGTGGGAACATCACCCGGGCAGACGTCTTTGTCTTGGCATCTCAGCAGCTGCTTCCTGCACCATCCGTGGGAGCAGTGCTTGATCTCCGAGTTAGAAGAGGCTGTTTGCCTGGACTGATTTCCCTCTCCCCTTGGCCAGTCTCCTTCTTGCCAACCCCACAGGTGCCAGTCTGTGTGATCTTCCTCAAGAGCTAGTGAGGTCCAGGCATCAGGCCCCAGCTGGGTGGCATTCTTCTCCAGGCACAGGGGACTGGGGGGAGCTCTGTCAGGACCTAAGGTGTGGTGGGCTGAACTGGGTCCTCCAACAAGGTGTGTTGCAGCCCAGCATCCGTGGATGTGACCTTATTTGGAAATAGAGTCTTTGTGGATGTAATTGAGTTAAGATGAGGTCATACTGTTGGGGGTGGGAGATGCCTAAATTCAATGACTAGTGTCCTTATAAGGAGAGGGAGATTCATAAACTGGGATACGGAGACACAGGGAAGAGGCCCTGTGAAGATGGAGGCAGAGTTTGGAGTGATGTGGCCACAAGCCAAGGGCACAAAGGAGAGCTGGCAGCCACCAGTGGCTGGAGGAGGCAGGGGAAGATCCTCCCTGGAGACTTCAGGAGAGTATGGTTCAGCCAACATGTCAATTTTAGAGTTCTGGCCTCCAGACTGTGAGAGAATAAATTTCTCTTGTTTTAGCTCACCAAACTGGTAGTAATTTGTCATAGCAACTCCAGGAAACATAGGTATACGGTAAGGGCAGGTCAAAGGTGGTTGGTTCTGCTTAAGGCAGATAAGGTAGGACTGGCCTGACCCTTCTGGAATCCTCAGTGTCCAGCAAGAGTCCACACGGCTTAGCTGGCATCCCAGCCCTTTCAGAATCTCGTCCCAACCCAAGTTCCACCATCAGATGGAACCGTTCTCTACTGTGCCCCGTTCAGAGAGCAGACTTTTCCCACTCCAGCTGGAAGTTCTTCCTCCACATCCCTGGAGGTCCCAATCCAGACCATCCTCTAGGCTCACACAAGCACTCCCACCCCCACCCCCCTCAGAAAGCCGCCCTGGGCCCCCTGCATGCTTTACCTCCCTGAGGGCGGCAGTCATGGAGCTGGCCGTTTCTCACCCTGTGTCAGCGTTGCTCGTCAATCTCCCCTCGCCTGGACGCTCGTGGCGGGGTGGGCCAACAATCTGTAAAATGTCAGGAGTTCCCGGCAGGCCCCGCATCCTGTCTGAAGGGGTGGACTGTCCCCACCCACCCCGGCCACGCGCCTGCCTCCCTCTGCTTCCAGGGCAGAGACCTCCCCCCTCTCGAGGAGACCTTGCAATGCTTGATATTCCCACCAGGCTGCCCGACTTCACCCCCTCACAGCCCACCCCCAGGCACGGAGAGGTCCTGCACCTTTCCCAGAGTCCACCGCTGGTAAGTGGTGGGAATGGGGTCTGAGCCTGGCTGCCTGGCTGCTCACTGCCACGCTTTACATCTCAACTGAGGCAAGTGCTGCACGTCCCCGCATCAGAGAGCGCTTCTGGAGATTCAGTGGAAATCTAATATCTACTCATTTGTTCTCTTTTTATACAAGAACCCTGAAGAAAAGATTTGATTCTGAGACAATCTTTGTACTTCCTGCCACAAAACCTAGCATACAGTAGGAGCACGGTACTTTTGATTGAATACATGATCCACTTCATGATAAAACTCAAGTTTTTATAGCCCGTTGGAAGCCAGTAGAGTGCGTTTACAATACATCAAGCATGTGGAGCCTCTCAGTGACCCAGGAAGAGGGAAGGACCCAGGTAACATATCCCCTGCTGTGTCCACTCTAGACAGGTACTAGTTTTATCTCTGGTTTACTCATGGAGATGTGCAGGTTCCACGAGAATAAGTCACGGGCTCGAGGTCCCAGAGCAGAGCCCCAGACGAGGAATCAGTTCTCCCCTGATAAATTAGGCTGACTGGAGAAAGACACAGGGACACTTGCTCAGCATGACCCTCCCTCACCGCCCCTGCCCCAGGATGCCCAGGGGGCGAGCGGGATAATGGGGGCGTACGCTGGGCTCCCAAGAGGAGCAGAGGGTGCAGGGGGCCAACACGAGCCATCCGTAGCACCCCGCACCTGGCCAGGCTCCGTGAAGGACGCCAGGCTTGTTCTGGCCGTGGTGAACAGCCCTCAGACACAGCCCAGGGAGCCGGTAGGTTTCTTCCAAAGGGAAGAGAAACCAGCATTTTTTCACCAGCGCAGAACCGTGTTTTTCACTGCTGGGTGCAGTTCCCGGCCACTGAGCCCCTGGCCCATGCACCCCAGCACCTGGCCCAGCAGGTGTGATGAGGGTCCTCAGGCCCAGGGAGAGGAAGGAACTGGTCCAAGGCCCCAGAGCTGGGAAGGATCAGAGAAAAACAGGCGCCTGGAATGTGGTTGCGAAGCCCACGCTCTGTCCAACATCCCTTTGATATGCAAGCAGAGTGAATCAAAACGGGGGTGGGGAGCGGGAATTCCTGAAAATCAAAAGCAAAATGAAACAAATGAGCCTAACCGTGTACCCAGCTGGTGTTATGATGACACGGAGAAGAATTATTTCAAGGGAGGAAACCGCAGTTCGACTGAATATCCCCAGAGGAGTCTACTCTGGGGACAAAAAGGACTGGGAAAAAAAAACCCAAACATCTTTGTTAAGTAATAATATCAGTGTTGTCATTCTGGACTCTCATACATGCATATTTAGAGAGTCAGCAAGTAAATAATTATCTTGCAAATATGCAGCTGTCTTTCTTGTAGAAATGGTGACCTGCTCTGGAGGCTTTGTCTATTCCAAAGCCCGAAGGTGAAAGTCCATGCCAGGAGAGGCTAGGCCTCCCTATGGTTGTGCCTAAGAGCCTCCTCCCGAATGCCTCTTTGTTGCTCAGATGTGGCCCTCTCTCTCTGGCTAAGCCAACTTGAAAGGTGAAATCACTGCCCTCCCCCCTACGTGGGATCAGACACCCAGGGGAGTGAATCTCCCTGGCAACGTGGAATATGACTCCCCGGGAGGAATGTAGACCTGGCATTGTGGGATGGAGAACATCTTCTTGACCAAAAGGGGGATGTGAAAGGAAATGAAATAAGCTTCAGTGGCAGAGAGATTCCAAAAGGAGCCGAGAGGTCACTCTGGTGGGCACTCTTACGCACTATTTAGACAACCCTTTTTAGGGTCTAAAGAATTGGGGTAGCTGGTGGTGGATACCGGAAAGTATCAAACTACAACTCAGAACCCATGAATCTCGAAGACAATTGTATAAAAATGTAGCTTATGAGGGGTGACAGTGGGATTGGGAAAGCCATAAGGACCACACTCCACTTTGTCTAGTTTATGGATGGATGAGTAGAAAAATAGGGGAAGGAAACAAACAGACAAGTTACCCAGTGTTCTTTTTTACTTCAATTGCTCTTTTTCACTTTAATTATTATTCTTGTTATTTTTGTGTGTGTGCTAATGAAGGTGTCAGGGATTGATTTAGGTGATGAATATACAACTATGTAATGGTACTTTGAACAATCTAATGTACGATTTGTTTTGTATGACTGTGTGGTATGTGAATATATCTCAATAAAATGAAGATAAAAAAATTGATAAAAAAAAAAGATTGTCTTTAAGAACTGCAAATTTATCAGTAAAAAAAATGTTAATTTCTTTAATTAAAAAAAAAGGTATCTTCACTTTTTCTTTGACTTCTAGTCTGTCTATTTAAAATAAAGCTTCCCTGATGCCTTCAAAAAAAAAAAAAAGGAAGTCCATGCCAGCATTTTTTTTATTTAAACTTTTTTATTGCAAAATATAACATATGTACAGAAAAGTGATAACTTTCAAAGTATGGTTTAACAAGTGGTTATAGAGCAAATTTCAGAGTATAGTGTGTGTTCTAGTTTGCTAATGCTGCTGGAATGCAAAACACCAGAAATGGACTGGCTTTTATAAAGGGGGTTTATTTGGTTACACAGTTTACAATCTAAAGGCCATAAAGTGCACAAGGTAACACATCAGCAATCGGGTACCTTCACTGGAGGATGGCCAATGGTGTCCGGGAAACCTCTGTTAGCTGGGAAGGCACGTGACTGGTGTCTGCTCCACAGTTCTGGTTTCAAAGGGGCTTTCTCCCAGGACGTTCCTCTCTAGGCCACAGTTCCTCAAAAATGTCACTCTTGGGGCATTTTTCCTCTCTCAGCTTCTCCGGAGCAAAAGTCTGCTTTCAATGGCTGTCTTCAAAGTGTCCCATCATCTTCAGCTCCTCTCTCAGTTCCTGTGCATTCTTCAAAGTGTCCCTCTTGGCAGTAGCTCCTCTTCAAAATGTCACTCACAGCTGCGCTGAGTTCCCTCTGCCCGTCAGCTCATTTATATGGCTCCGCTGATCAAGGCCCACCCTGAATGGGTGGGGCCATGCCTCCATGGAAATATCTCATCAGAGTTATCACCTAAAGTTGGGTGGGGCACATTTCCATGCGAATCTAATCAGCAGCAAAACGTCTGCCCCACAAGACTGCAGCAAAGAATATGGCTTTTTCTGGGGGACAATACATTCAAACCAGCACAGTGTGGGTTACAGTTCCACAAGTTCAGTTATTTCCTTCTAGCTGTTCTAATACACTAGAGACTAAAAAAAATCTTTGTAATGATTCAGTGCTCATACTCTTTTGTTAAATCCTATCTTGTCTGTGGCTACTCCTCTCTCTCATTTGAGCACTGTCTCAATCTTCAGGGATATCTGGGCAATGACCACTCTGACTTGTTCATATTAAAAAGGGGTGTTGACATTCTGTGGAAAGGGGAGCAGCTAGTAGATGTTCTTGGAGAAGCTGGTGCATCTGGGTTGGGGACTTAATCTCCATGCCAGCATTTTAGCTTACTGGGCTGGGTACCTGACCTGATGTTCATGTCTGCAGTGGCCTGGGAGGATCCCCACTGAGAGGGAGGAGTTGACTTTTAATCCCCTCCTGCCCCCTCTGGCCCTGGCTCCCCAAGGGGAAGAGCCTCCCAGCAGAGGGATGGCAGGAGCAGAGGCAGGGATGCACGAATGCCAGGCTGGGATTCAGGAGAGCTTCTTAGGGTTTGTGGGGGAGTCAAGGGGCCTGGGGTCCAGAAGCCGTCTGACTCTGGGGAAGCCACATGTGTGGAGTATCCAGCCCAGCATCTGACCCCTCAGTGAAGACAGGATGAATCTGCTTCTGCCATGCTGGACAGCTCCAGGCATCCTGGCTGCCCCTCACCAGCATCTCCCAGCTACCCTCTGAGACTTTCAGTTAAGACTCCCACATTGATAGGCTCATACTATGAGGTCTGGGGCAGAACAAAGATGACTTTGTGTGCCTGCTGATTGCAGGTATGTGTCAGGCTGGATTTAGTTTTGGAGCTGTGTAGCAAGCGAATACGTACATGCGTGCTCGGCAACTCCCTGACTGACAGAATCCACGTGCCTGAAGCCAGGGGTTGAGTCTGCCCAGGATGCAGGAAGGCACCTGGGAAAGCCAACCTCTTGAGGCCCCCTTGCTGGCTGTGTGCGGGTCTGAACCCCAGCTCTGCCTCTTACAAGCTGTGGACTTTGGGTGAAGTGGCTTAACCTTTCTGAGTTTTAATCTATCATCAGCAAAATAGAGATGATAATGATGCCATGTTAATGATTAAATGAGTTCCTGTATGCAAGGTTCTTAGAACAGTATCAGCACATGGTAGGCACTACACAAGTGTTTGTTTGCTATTATTTTTATTATTTTTTATGCCAGGGGAAGTAAGGACAAAATGGAAGAGACCAATCCAAGAAAACATTAGAGAATTCTTGGGGCCTGCCTGGAATCTAGGGTTGCAGCTGGCTGTGCAAGGGAGCCTTGGAGGAGAGGCAAGTTTCGGGTGGGGCAAGACTGGGCTCCCTTTGCACATGTTGGGTTCCACACACCTGGCATGATCCATCAGAAATGGAAACGCCAAGTGGCAGGGGGCATGTATGCCCAGGGCTGAGAGTGAGACTTGGGCTCACTTGGAGCCTCAGGGAAGTCAGTGGCCTGTGAAACTCCCTATCTCATGCCTACAACTGATTTATCTAAAACATCATGTGCATTTGATTTTTGCAACTTGACAATACTGTATTTAATTTAATACAAACCAACATGCCCTCTCACCCCCCAATGATATGTGAAGGGACAGTTCCCTGTACCTGGCTTGGTGCCACTGGCTCCCAGGGGTGTCATTCCTCACTTTGAGAAGCACAAAGCAACCCCAATCTGCACATATCCTTGAGAAGCCTGTGCTTTGCCCCCATTTAGAAGTGAGGGTACCGAGGCTCAGTGGTGATGACACATTTAGGGTCACAAGCTAGCACATAGTGGAGCAAGGGTCAAACCCTGTGCTTTTTGATGGAGAACCCTTGCTCCTTCCACCTGAACATCAGCCTCAAATCCCCAGGGAAGGGTTAAGCTTGTTCTGTTCAGTTTGTACTGCTTGGAGAGGCAAGGGAGAGACATTCTCCCTCCAGGTAGGTAAACAAAGGAAATCTCTGCCTGTGGGAAGTAGGAGCCATGCATGTGGATGCTCAGAGCCACACCGTTCACAAGATAGGACACAACCAGGAAAATGAACCAGGAAAGTGCCACCTGTTGGACAGGATAGGAAAAGCACAGAATCCAGAGGCCTCTCAGGAAAGTTTGACAGCTGGCTGAATCTCATCCTCAGGGAAACCTGATACTGATTTTACCTTCTTCCTGAGACCTGGGCCTGTCTGGTCTGGGAAAATCTGATTGGGGTAATCAAGGAAACCAGCTGCCTAGACAACAATAAAATTACAATTCACTGGAAAAAATGGAGATATGGTCCAGTCAAAGGAACAAAATTACACTTCAAATGAGATACTAGAGTTGAAACAACTAATTAAAGATCTTCAAACAAATATGCTACATCAATTCAAAACTCAAATCAATGAGTTGAGGGAAGATATAGCAAAAGAGATGAAAGACATAAAGAAGACATTGACGAACATAAGGAAGAAATCAAAAGTGTGAAAAAACAATTGGTAGAACTTAAGAGAATGAAAGGCACAATAGGAGAGATGGAAAAACAATGGAGACACAGCAGCAGATTTGAAGAGGCAGAAGAAAGGACTAAGGAACTAGAGGACAGGACATATGAAATCCTACACACAAAAAGCAGACAGGAAAAAGAATGGAATAATATGAGCAGGTCTCGGGGAATTGAATGACAACATGAAGCACATGAATATGTGTTTCACGGGTGTCCCAGAAGGAGAAGAGAAGGGAAAGGGGGCAGAAACAATAATAGAAGAAACAATCACTGGAAATTTCCCATCTCTTATGAAAGACATAAAATTGCAGATCCAAGAAGTGAAGCATACCCCAAACAGAACAGATCCTAATAGACCTACTCCAAGACACTTAATAATCAGATTATTAAATGTCAAAGACAAAGAGAGAATCCTGAAAGCAGCAAGAGAAAAGCAATCCATCACATAAAAAGGAAGCTCAATAAGACTATGTGCAGCTTTCTCAGTAGAAACCATGGAGGTGAGAAGTAAGTGGTATAATATATTTAAGATATAGAAAAAGAGAAAAACTGCCAACCAAGAATTCTATATCCAGCAAAACTGTCCTTCAAAAATGAGGGAGAATTTTAAATATTTTCAGACAAACAGACTCTGAGAGAGTTTGTGAACAAGAGACCTGCTCTACAAGAAATACTAAAGGGAGAAATACAGGTAGATAGGAAAAGGCAGGAGAGAGAGGTCTGGAGAAGAGAGTAGAAGTGAAGACCATCAGTGAGAGTAAAAGGAGAGAAAGGGGGGAAATTAAAATAAAATAAAATAAAATAAAATAAGCAATGCAATGGAATAAAATTAAAAAATAAGATATGACATATAAATTCCAAAAATCATAAAGGTAGACAGTAGACATTGCATTGAGTGAAATTAGCCAGAAACAATAGGACAGGTACTTTATGGACTCACTAATATGAACTAACATTGATGAGTGAAATTTGAGAGTTAAAGATGAGAACATTGGTTATCAGGATCTACAAAGAGGTTAGAAAACAGGCATTTGATGCTGAAGGAGTAAATAAGGGTAAACAGGATTGATTGTACAGATCAAGAAATGGATAGCATAATTCTGTCTGATGGTAACACAATACTGTAAGTACTCTGAACAAAGATAAGTGTGAGTACGGTTGAAAGAGAAAAGATAGGGGCATATATGACACCAGAAGGAAAGATAGAAGATAAAGACTGGGATTGTGTAACTTAGTGAAACTTAGAGTGGTCAATGATGGTGATTAAATGTACAAATATAAGAATGTTTTTAAAAGAGGGGAGAACAAATGAATTTCAACATTGCAAGGTGTTGAACCTTGGATTGTACAAGGGAAAGAATACAGTCAGTGCAAACTAAAGTCTGTAGTTCATGGTAACATTGTAAGATGCTTCCATTAATTGTAACAAAGGCAATATACCAAAGCTAAATGTCTGTAAGAGGGGGTTATAAGGGAATGATATGGAATTCTTGGTGGTGGTGGTGTTGTCTGACCTGTTCATCATATTTTAATTTATTTTAATTTTTCTTCTATATTTTATATTTTTATTCTTCATTTTTTTCTCCTTTTCCTCTTTCTTTGCAGAAGAAATAGAAATATCCTCATATAGGTTTTGGAGGTGAATGCATAACCATGTGACTATACCAGGAATCGCTGATTGTTTACTTAGAATGGAGTGTAAATAAAACTGTTTTAAACATAAACAGGGAGATACAAGTGCTGGAGAAAATGTGGAGAGAGGCATGTACTATTCACTGTTGGTGGGAAGTAGAATGGTGCAGCCCATCTGGAGGGCAGTGCGGTAGTTCCACAGGAAGCTAACTATGGTGTTGCCATATGGTCCTGCAACCCCGTTACTGGGTATATACTTAGAAGAACTGAGAGCAGGGACATGAATGGACACTGCACACTGGTGTTTATGGAGGCAGGATTCATGATTCACAATGGATGGAGGTGACCTAAGGGTACATCGACCGATAAACAGAATGGTGAACTGTGGTGTATACATACAGTGGAATACTGAGCAGTGGCAAGAAGAAATGAAGTTGTGAGGTATGCAACTGGGTGAATTGACTGTGAGGACAGTATGTTGAGTGAAATAAGCCAGAATTGAAAAGACAAACATTATAACGCCTCACTAATACGGACTAACTATAATGTGCAAACTCTGAAAATTGAGTTTGAGAGTATAGGTTATCAGCGGAAGGCTTATTGTAAAGGTTCCTAGGTTGTTAGCTCTTACGGCAGTCACATCTACCCATGAGTTGTAATAGTTATTTCTAATTCTGAGATGATGAGCTATTTGCGTATAACCTGGACAGTTCCTGAAACTTTGGGTATGTGTGTGACATCTGAGACTCAGAGCCAGAGATAGTCAGCCTAGAATGTCAGCATTACCTCATACAGCAAATGTTAAAGTAGCTGAAAAAAAGACCAGACTTTAGTTAGAGATATGAACAAAATGGGCTTGGTTAGGTCTAAGGTAAACCAGACTAAAGGGAAAAGGATGATACTGACTGTGTTTTAAAACTTCAACTTCTATGTGACATCAAAGGAAGAGATGTTTATTTGGTGGAAAATGTATATTTTCTGTAGCATGCTATATAATTTAACATGTATAGTCAGTTTATTTGAACACCATAATTACATGGAACCTTGAATAGGGGCTGAGATCTTGTTAGTTTGTACGGGTTAGCATGAAGCCCCAATACATCCCAGAGTAATTTGGGCAGATAATAAAAGTGTATTTGCAAAGCCCCCTTGAGGGACTGGGGAAAAATTGGAAATATTAAACTTCCCCACCTGGGGAATTCCTGATACTCTCGCAAGCATTGGGGACTACCATTGTAGTAGGCCAAGCCCTGGATCTTGGGGCTTGCCTTTATGAAGCTTGTTACTGCAAAGGAGATGCTAAGCCTACTTAAAATTGTGCCTAAGAGTGACCCCCAGAGAACCTCTTTCATTACTCAGATGTGGCCTCTCTCTCTAAGCCAACAATGCAGGTAAACTCACTGCCTTCCCCCAACATGGGACATGACTCCCAGGGGTGTAAATCTCCCTGGCAAAGCAGGACATGACTCCTGGAGATGAGCCTAGACCAGGCATCATGGGATTGAGAACATCTTCTTGACCAAAAGGGGGATGCAAAATGAAACAAAATAAAGTTTCAGTGGCTGAGAGATTTCAAATGGAGTTGAGAGGTCCTTCTATACAGATATCGTTTTTTAATCTTTAGTGTATTAGAATAGCTAGAAAGAAATACTTGAAACTGCTGAACTGCAATGCAGGATCCTTGATTCTTGTAAACGATCATATAACTATATAGCTTATACTGTGTGACTGTGTGACTTTGTGATTGCAAAAACCTTGTGGCTCACACTCCCTTAATCCAGTGTATGGACAGATGAGTAGAAAAAAGGGGGACAAAAAGTAAATGAATAGTGGAGGGGGGGCAAAAGGAGTTTGCGAAGTTTTGGGTGTTCTTTCATACTTTGATTTTTATTTTTAATCTTATTTTCATTTTTATTCTTGAAGTAATGAAAATGTTCAAAAAATTGATTGTGGTGATGAATGTACAACTATGTGATAATACTATGAACAACTGATTGTACACTTTGGATGATTGTGTGGTGTGTGACTATATCCCAATAAAATCGGATTAAAAAAAAAGGTACCAGAGATAATAGTAGAAAAAGAAAAGGTGGGAGGCAAAGATTGCACAAAGTGGGATGCCGTTTGAACACATTTAAATGCAAATAAAATATATTTTATGGGAATCCACATAGATACAATAAAATGATATAAAATGGAAAGCAAGGTGATGCTGAATACAGAATTCAGGATGGGATGATGGGAAAGACCATGATGTTAAAGTCGATTTTTGTTAAGGTCTTAGCTGTGCTTTGGGTGGCACTCAACAGGTGCTTATTACATTATTAAAAATAACTACTTGAATAACCAAATAAACGAAAGTGTGTTATGTATGAACCAGTGATGGCAGGCTTATGCTATTTTTTAGTAGAGACTAGAAGAGGCAGGGGAGAAGGTAGCTCTTGTGCCTGAGCAGAGGCTCTGTAGGCGGATGGACTGGGTAGCTCTAACCCAGGCTGGAGTCCAGAGGCCCTGGGGAAGTTGCCATGAGGCCGTGGGGAGAGATGGACCCAGCAGGGGCTCCTGCCCCAGGACACAGGTGGGAGGGGCATGGTGGTTCCGATCTGCAAGGCCACTGGCCCCAGGGCTGGTCCCAACCCAGGGATCGGGAAGGCAGGCACAGTTCTTGGGAAGCAGCCTTGAAAGAGAATCTGAAGCTCGGCAGCCTGGGTGCCCAGGACTTTCCTTGGCAGGGCATGCATGTGGCTGGGTGGGAAATGGGGCACAGCCTTGAGGAAATTTCTAGAGTCTGGGGCACCTCTACATGCTGACACCTTGAGGAGCTAACCTGTGTGGCCTTTTTGCCCCGCCAAGGTGCCCACTTTGAGACGATGATAGCCACTTCTACTGCATTCCAGAGCTAAGTCTTAATCTTTGGCAACAGCACTGAGTGCTCTGGAGAAGCCTCTCTCAACCCCAGCTGGCCCAAAGCTTCCTCCTGATTTAATTTCCCTTTACAATCCTGAAATGTTTTGTAACTTATCCTGAAATAAAAATTCACAGATAATATAATGTAACCAATGTAGTAATCCATAGACAGTCTTAAAACATTAGATATAGAAGAAATAAATAGAAATGATTTGTAATAAAAGTTGTGTTCAATAAGTAAATGCTTGGGCTTGACTACACTGTAAGACAGAATGCAGTATAGCAAGTGCATGCGGCTTTTGGGCAGGTCGTTAATGTTAGAGCCACCAAGCATGTGAACAGACAGCACCAGGCTGACAACTCATGCAACAAAAGCACCAATGCTCAATGAGGTGATTTCTGTAAAGTGGACAATTCTTAATAAAGTTCCATTCATTTACATGGTAGTTTCATTCCAGAAAAAAATCAGTGTATTAATATTAAAACCTTGCAGAAGAGACTGGGTTTATGCATAAAACAGAGTCAGAATCTCTCAGTACTGTTGACTTTTGGGGTGGAATAATTGTTCTGGGGGGACACTGTCCTGTGCATTGTAGGATGTTTAGCAGCATCCCTCATCTCTACCTGTAAGATGTCAATGCCCCCCACCCCCATGATGCCAGCAAGTTATGACTATCAGAAATGTCTTCAGATTTTGCCAAAGTCTCCAGGGAACAGGGGGAAGGTCACCCCAACTGAGTGGTTGGACTGACTGCTCTGGGCTCATAATAATTGCATAGTGGTGTTTTACTTATGTGATTGTCTGTCAGGAAATCCCTTGTCTTGCGTCTTAAAGGACATTTACCGCAACTGAGAAATACCAGTCATGACCCCTCCTCAATTATTTTGACAACCAACCTCACCTCCCAGAATCAAAATGCTCCCATGGGGAGATGGGCACTGCTCTGGGGAGAAAAACCAGCTTCCAGGATGGGGTGTGGAGATGAAAGTTCCATCCAGGTTTGATTTCCCAGCTTGACCAGAGCAGCCAGGTTTGGTTCTTGGTACATGAGTCAGTTCCCCTGAATATCCTTTGAGAACTTGGGAAGAAGCTCCAGGGGGTATGTGCCGGTTTGAATGTATTGTGCCCCCAGATGCCATTGTCTTTGTAGTTTTGTGGGGCAGATGTTTTGGTGATGGTTAGATTTGCTTGGAATGTGCCCCACCCAGCTGTGGGTGATGATTCTGATGAGATGTTCCCATGGAGGCGTGGCCCCACCCATTCAGGGTGGGCCTTGATCAGTGGAGCTATATTAATGAGCTGACTCAAAGAGAGGAAACTGAGTGCAGCTGGGAGTGATGTTTTGAAGAGGAGCAAGCTTGCTAGAGAGGAATGTCCTGGGAGAAAGCCATTTTGAGGCCGGAGCTTTGGAGTAGACACCAGCTGCCTTCCCAGCTAACAGAGGTTTTCCGGACACCATTGGCCATCCTCTGGTGAAGGTACCCGATTGCTGAAGTGTTACCTTGGACGCTTTGTGGCCTTAAGACTGTAACTGTGTAGTGAAATAAACCCCTGTTTTATAAAAGCCTATCCATCTCTGGTGTTTTGCATTTTGCAGCATTAGCAAACTAGAACAGGGTGTTTCAGTTATCTATATTGCTGATGCCACTCCAAAACTCAGGGGCTTAAAACAGCAGTTTCTTATCTCTGCTTGGCACTTTCTGAGGCTGGACTGTCCACTGGCACCTTGGCTGGGATGGCTGGACCACTGGGCACTGGCTGGGCGTCTCTCTCCACTAGCTATCTGGGGCTTCCTCATAGCATCATGTTCTCAGAGTAGCTGAATTTATTTACATGGCAGCTTCCAGGAGGGAGGAAACCACCAGCCCCCTGAAAGGCTGGTCCCAGACCTGGCATAACCACACTTTGCCAGAATTCTACTGGCCAAAGTCAAAGACCCAGCTCAAGGTGGAAGAGAAGCCTGTGCTGCAGGGAAGGGGAAGCAATGGTGCTTATCTCTGGAGCCTTCCCCAGGGAGACCTCACTTCCCTGGATAATCTGATGCACATGCATGAGATAGGTTAGCAACAGTTCCGTTAAAAAGCACATTTCAGAGATTTGTTGCTCGTTATTCCCAAAAGCCCAAAGATGGAAATGACCCCAGCGTCCATCAGCAAATGAATGGATAAACAAAATGTGGTTCATATGCACAATGGAATATTATTTGGCCATAAGAGGGAATGAAGTTCTGAAACCTGCTGCAATGTGGATGAATCTTGAAGATATTTGGCTGAGTGAAATAAGCCAGCCATATAAGGACAAATATTGTAGGGTGTCACTTATGTGGGATGTCTGGAATTAGCAAATGCACAGAGATAAAAAGTAGAGTAGATGTTACTAGGCAATGGTGGTAAGGGGCAGGAGGGAGTTTTTGCTTGGTGGGTATAGAGTGTTTGTAAATGAAAATTAATTTTTTTAAAAATATGCTGCTTAACAGCAACTCTTGTTGAGCATTTACTATGTGCTGGACCCTGTTCAAATTGCTTCACATGTATTATCTCATTTAACTGCTTCACAAGCCTTGGACATGGGAACTACTCTTATCCTCATTTTACAGATGAAGAAACTGAGGCACAGAAAGTAACTTGGCCACTTATCCCACCTCTAGGTATTTATTTTAATGATGCAATTAAGATTTAGTTTCAATATGTTCATTGAGACATTGTTTATAATAGAAAACCGGTTAAAAATTGTGATATATCCATAAGATGGAGGACTATGTAGCAGGAGAAAAATATTGATATGGAAAGACATTGTCAACACAGTAAGTGAAAAACTAGGTTATAAATCAGTGTATATAATATCCTTCCATTGGAGACAAAAATATATACAAGGTCCTAAAAGTGGCTGTTTTAGTTTCCCAGGCAGCCTTTTTGGTTAACTAAAGCTGCTGAAATGCAATATACCAGAAATGGGTTGGCTTTTTCAATGGGGATTTATTAGTTTACAAATTTACAGTTCTAAGTCCATAAAAATGTCCAAATTAAGGCATCAGGAGGAAGATACCTTCTGTGTGGAAAGGCTGCTAATATTTGGGGTTCTTCTGTCACATGGGAAGACACATGGTGATGTCCGCTGGTCCTTCTCTCCTGGGCCTTGGTTTCAAAGTGGCTCTCTCAGTTTCTATTGGTCTTTTTTGCTTCTCCCAGAGCATTTTCTTTCTAAACTCTCTCTTTCTCCATGAGCTCTCTTAAAGGGCTCCAGTAAGTCCTTTAATTAAGTCAATTCAAGACCCACCTTCATTTGGGTGGGTCTCATCTCCATGGAAACAACCTAATTAAAAGGTCTCACCCACAACAGGTCTGCACCCACAAGAATGGATTAAAAGAACATGGCATTTTCAAGCAAATATCATGCAGTGGGTAGGCTTAAACAATGGGAATTTATTAGAAGCTCGTGGCATTCTGGGTCTGGCTGTCAGTGATCCTTGACACATGGCAAGGCACATGGCAAGGCACATGGTAGCATCTCCGGGTCTCTCCCTCCTTTTCCAGGTTTCCCTGGTGTTCAGCTTCTGGCTGCTCCTTCTATGGTTTTCTCTCTATCTGTCTGAATTTCATTCTGTTTATAAAGAACTCCAGTAATAGAATTAAAACTCATTTTGACTCAATTGGGCCATGCCTTAACTGAAGTAGCCTCATCAAAATATCCTGCTTATAATGGGTTTACACTCACAGGAATGGACTAGGTTTAAGAATATGTTTTTCTGGGTTACATACAGCTCCAAACCACCACACTCCACCCTCTGAACCCCCAAAATCCATGTTCTTTCTATAGACAAAATTCATTCATTCCATCATAACATCTCAGAAGCCTTAAGTCATTTCAGTAACAAGGTGTGCTGGTTTGGATGTATTATGTCCCCCAGAAAAAACCATGATCTCTGATGAAATCTTGTGGGGGCAGACATTATTAGTGTTGATTAGGTTGGAACCTTTTGATGTGACATCCATGGAGATGTGACTTAATCAACTGTGGGCGAGAACTTTCATTGGATTATTTCCATGGAGGTGTTGCCCTATCCATTCAGGGTGGGTCTTTATTGGATCACTGGAGTACTTTAAAAAGAGCCACACAGGCCCAGACACAGCTGCAGTTGATACAGACATTCTGGAAACAGCCTTTGAAAGCAGACTTTTGAACGGAAAAGCTAAGAGAGGACAAACGCCCCAAGAGCAACTGACAGTGATATTTTGAAGAGGAGCTACAGCCAAGAGGGACACTTTGAAGAATGCACAGGAGCTGAGAGAGGAGCTGGAACACAACCTGGGATCAGCAGACAACAGCCCCGTGCCTTCCCAGCTAACAGAGGTTTTCCGGCGCCATTGGCCTTCCTTTGGTGAAGGTATACTTGTTGATGCCTTACCTTGGACACTTCATGGCCTTAGGACTGTAACTCTGTAAACAAATAAACCCCCTTTATAAAAGCCAATCCATTTCTGGTATTTTGCATAACAGCAGCATTAGCAAACCAGAACACAAGGCTAAGTATAAAATCTCATCAAAATCAGTTATGGGTGTGGTCTGTCCTAGGGCACAATTCCTCTCTATCTGTGGACCTGTGAAATCTAGAAAATGAGTTAACTGCTTCCAATATACAATGGAGGGGCAGGCATAGGATAAATATTTCCATCCAGAAGGGAAAAGTTGGAAGGAAATCATGGGTCATGGGTCCCAAACAATTCTGAAATCCAGCAGGACAAACTCCCGTTAGATTTCAAGTTCTGAAAGTCACCCATGGATCAAGGTTTTGTCCTCTGAGCTTGATGGAGCAGCAGCCCCATCCTTTCCAAGTGCTTATATGGTGGCCGTGCTCTCCTCACACACTGTGGTGAAGGTTTCACCCTCTCTAGGCATCGGGATAGTGGCCAGTCTCTCTACAAAAGATGCTCAGGCCCCACCCTTTCTGAACACCAGGGTGGCTGCACTCCTCCTGAGCAATGGGGCAGAAGGCAGGCCCCCTCCAAGCTCAGGGGAGGACCTGCCCTTTCCCCACACATGGGTGGGCCCACTCTCTTTGCCCAGGATGTTTTCAATCCAGACCTTATCTTCCATGGTTCTGCCCTTGAAGCCATTCTTCCTTCATTTGGTCCCTGCTCTGTTCCTTTTAGTCCAGGCTGGCAATGATTCCTCTTATACAAATTTCACAAAAAACTTGTTGGCTTTGTAGGTAGTTCATCGGGGTCCAAATCATCAGAACAAAGTACTTCCCACAGATCCTTCCTGTATAAATGCCTTTCCAATCCTGACTTCCACAGAAATTGCTGGATGGTTCCATGTTCAGTTAAACCCTCACCTAGAGCTCTATTCCCTGGAGAGTCACTTTCTGAAAGCTCAGAAAAGTGCCTGATAGAGCCGCTTCTGTCCCTCATCTCGGAACACACTATCTGGATAGGCTCAGAATTTTCTAAACCATCAATTTCTGTTTTCTTTGTGCCCAGGAGTTCTGTTATCAACTTATTCCTTTCCTCTCTTATTTCACTATATGCTGCAAGGACAAAGCAGACTGCATATTCTATCTTTAGCTTGGAAATCTCTTCAGCTAAATATCCAAGTTCATGGCTTTCCAGTTCTGCCTTCCATCCGACATCAGAACCCAATTTTGCCAAGTTCTTTGCCACTTAATAAAAGATTGCATTTCCTCCAGTTTCCAATAACATATTTGTCATTTTCTTCTAAGGCCTCATCAGAAGTAACTTTAACATCCATATTTCTACCAACAGTCTCTTCATAGCAGTCTGGACTTTTGTTATCAAGCACACCACAGTTTTTCCAGTCTCTACCCTTTACCCAATTCCAAAGCCATGTCCACATTTTTTGGTATTTGCAATAGCAGTTCCCCACTCTTCTGGTATCAATAACTGTTTTAGTTTCCTAGGCTGCTCAAAGCAAATACCAAGCAATGAGTCAGCTTAAACAGTAGAAATTTATCTGCTTTTGGTTTTTAGGCTAAAGGAAAGTCCAAATCAAAGCATCATCAAGGTGATGCTTTCTCCCCAAAGACTGTGGGGTTCTGGGACTGGGCTGCCAGCGATCAGTTCTTGGTCCATAGCTTGTCACATGGCAAGGCACATGGCAGTGTCCCATGATCTCCCTTCCCTTCCAGGTTCTGCTGATGCTCAGCTTCTGGCTACACCCTCTGCGGCCTTTTCTTTCTCAGTCCGAACTTCATTCTGTTCATAAAGGACTCAAATAATAGGTGTAAGACCCATCCTGGTTCATTTCGGCTGCACCTTAACTGAAGTAGCCTCATCTAAACCTCCTATTTACAATGTGTTCACACCCACAGGGATGGATTAGGTTTAAGAACCACCACAGTGGCTAACTCTAGGGTGGGAATATGGATAAAATATTTTATCTTTTTGTTAATTTGTGGTTTCTTCTTTTTTTCTGTGATGAATATGTATGGTTTTCAAAATAAGAGAAAAATAATACAAACTGTCACCTTAAATTCTAAAAAATAAAAGTCTTTCTGCTTAACCAAGAGAGCGTCAGGTAACCAGAGTCAATGAACCAGGAAATCTTCCCAGTTAGATGGACTCCTCCCGGATCTCACTGATGCACCGTGACATTGTCATAACTGAGCAAATGCTCCTGCGGCTCCACAAAGCCATGGCCGTGGCCGGGATGGGGCTTCTACCGGAGTCCAGCTTTCCTCAGCAGGTCACGGCTGCATTCACCTGGCCAGTTCCACGTGCCAGCTGCTGCCTGTGGCTGCTGCTCCCAGAAGCCAGCGTGGTCTGCAGGACGCACCAGCTCCACCACTGCGGGAATCTACCACCGTGCCGTGTCCAACGGCAGCTGTGTTTGTGAACCTTCTGTTTCATCCTTCATGTCAGCATCTGGTGGCTTCTTTAGAGCCTGCTCTGGCAGGCACCCTTCCAAGACCTCTCTCTGTCTGATCGACAGAATTCTAAGAGGTCCCCCCAAATAATTTCTGGCCCCTGGTGTACACAGTCCTTACCCCAGTTGTTCAAACAAACCCTAATCTAAGTGCTGCTGTGAAGGGATTTTGCAGACTTAAGGCCCCAGTGCCATTGACCTTAAGGTGGGAAGAGATCCTGGTGGGCCTGACCTAGTCACATGAGGCCTTAGACTCCAGGTGGAGAGATCAGAGAGAGGGAAGCCAGAGCTGGGAAACACGGGAGGGGGGATTCAACGTGTGAGAACTTCTCTCCTACTTGCTTAAAGGTGGAGGGCCAAGGGGTAAGGAATGTCGCGGCCTCTGGGAGCTGCCAGCAGCCCCTGGTCAACAGCCAACAAGGAAATGGGGACCTCAGTTCTAGAGCCACAAGGAGCTGAATCCTGCCAACAACCTGATTGAGCTTGGAAGAGCTCCAGATGCTATTTAGATGGCTAGTTGTGTGGCAATTTGCTATGCTGGAATAGAAAACTAACGTGTTTCCTCCTTCCCTCCCTCCCTTCCTTCCTTCCTTCCTTCCCTCTCTCCGCTCCTTCCTTTCTTTCTTCCTTCTTAAACATACCATGGCTACTTCTGCCTGTTATTACACACTATGCAGAAACAAACCTCAGAAGAGATTTCCTCTGTAAGAAGAGTGTTGACGGAGTTTGGCCCAGGGTGGGACTCTGAGAGTCTCACATTGCAGCTCACCCGACAGGACTCAGCCAAGAACTTTCAAATAACCGTGAAATATACCCTCCCCTACCTCCCCCCCACCAAAAAGGCCGTTTTCTCCACATTCATGCCCTCTGATGGTGGAACTACTTACCATCCAAGACACAAACACTGAAAGAAAGAACTAAGCATTGCAACCCACCTGGGAGGAAGCACCCCCTCTTTCCCGGGGAGCCCCCTCCCCTTTTCTTATAAGCTTCGCAGTCACGTTCTGCCTTCTTTTCCTGTTATGTATGTGTCTCATCTCCCTGCTGGCTATAAGCTCCGCGAGGACAGGAACACATCTTGGGGATGTCTCCACTACCCTTCCTGGACACATGGTAAACTCACACAAGTACAGGCTGAATTCAGGGGCCACATCCGAAATTCCTCAGTATTTACTCCAGTCCTGTTTGCATCTGGGTGCCAGGTAGTAAAGAGGACAAAATTTGGAGGCAAACTTGGTTTGATTCCCATCCCTGAAACTTAGTGCTGAACATTCTTGGGCAACTCTCTTCACCTCTCAGGCCCAAGAGGCCTGTCTGTAAAATGGGCTACCAGAGTAGGCCTTTGGTACCTATTAAATTTTTGTCCTTTCTTTCTGCTCTTTGATCTCATTTCACTTTTTCTTCCTCTTAAAAAAAGTAAACAGGTTCTTGGCCCATCAAACGAGACCCTTCTAGAAAGAATTCTTGTTAGAACTGTAGTAACAAGGTTTGGCATTAGCCTTGGCGGCTGCGTTTGAACGTCTTCAGGCTGTGAAAATTCACTCTGACAAACACTTATGGCCAGTTTGGGGCCTGTGCAGAGACGAAGCTGTGACAAGAGGGGGGTTTTGACGAGGACGGGTGGGAGTCAGCCACGGCAATGGTTTGAGCATGTGTCCCAGGGACGGGAACACCGCGTGCTTTTGCAACAGTCAAATGCCAAGGCATCCGTCTGAGAGAAAGTCCCCGGCTTCCGGGCCACTCCAGCCACGTAAAGTGGGGTGAGCGGTAGCATCCCTCAGCCCAGAACACGAGTGAAAGTCCCCAGTAAGGAGGACGCCCATGGGTGAGGCCTGAGGGAAGGGGTGACGGTGCCTCCAGGAAGGACAGGCAGGGGTGGTGCTCAGCAGTTTGCTGGGACATGGGGTGACCTCAGCAGGATGGAGAAGTCAGTGGCATCATTTTCACAGACTAACAGGAGCCCTCGAGACCTTCTAGATTCAAGCTTCTCTGGGGTGGAAATCGTTATCTTGCTCATCTCGCTCCCCAGCACCTGTCCAGGCTGATGGGTACCCAGCATTATTAAATGAATGATAAAAGGAGGGGAGGAGCAAACCTGTGCCGGTTTGAATGTATTGTGTCCCCCAAATGCCATTATCTTTGTGGTCTTGTGGGACAGACGTTTTGGTGCTGGTTAGATTTGCTTGGAATGTGCCCCACCCAGCTGTGGGTGGTGGCTTTGGTGGGATACTCCCATGGAGGCGTGACCCCACCCATTCAGGGTGGGCCTTGATCAGTGGAGCCATATCAATGAGCTGACCCAAAGGGAAGGAACTCAGTGCAGCTGTGAGTGATGTTTCGAAGAGGCGCAAGCTTGCTAGAGAGGAATGTCCTGGGAGAAAGCCATTTTGAAACCAGAAGTTTGGAGCAGACACCAACCACGTGCCTTCCCAGCTAACAGAGGTTTTCCGGACACCATTTGCCATACTCCAGTGAAGGTACTTGATTACTGATGTGTTACCTTGGACACTTTATGGCCTTAAGACTGTAACTGTATAGCCAAATAAACCCCCTTTTTATAAAAGCCAATCCATCTCTGGTGTTTTGCATTCCTCACAGCATTAGCAAACTAGAACAGATTTTGGTGCCAGAGAAGTGGGGTGCTTTTGCTGCTGACTTTGAAAATACCAATCATGTTGGAATGGCTTTTTAAGTGGATAAGGGGAAGTTTCTGGAAGAATTGTGAGGAGCTTGATAGAAAAGGCCAAAACTGCTTTAAAGAGACTGTTTATGGAAATATGGACTCTAAAGATACTTCTGATGAGGACTTAAGCAGAAATGATGAATGTGTTGTTGCAAACTGGAAGAAAGGTGATCCTTGTTTTAAAGTGGCAGAGAATTTGGCAAAATTGAGTCCTGGTGTCAGATGGAAGGAAGAATCTGGAAGCAACAACCTGGAATACTTAGCTGAGGAGATCTCCAGACTACATGTGGAGGATGTATCCTGGCTTCTCCTTGCAGTTTATAGTAAAATGCAAGCAGAGAGAGATAAACTTAGAACTGAACTCTTGGGTTCAAAGAAACCAGAAGCTGATGGCTTGGAAAATTACAAGCTTCCAGGGGGTGGAATTCCAGAAGCTACAGCCCAACATGAGGATGTAACCAAACATGGAACCCAGCCACCATTTCAGTACAAGCCAAGATTGGAGATGGAATTATCCAGAAAGGATTTGTGGAAAGTCCTATTGTCTGATGGCTTTGACCCCTGCATGCTTCATGCAAAGCCAACAGAACTTTTGCGAGACCTTTATAGACAGAGCCATTGCCAGTCTGGACTGGAGGAGACAGACAAGGAACAAATTGCAGGAAAAATTTCTTCAAAGACAGGGCCATGGAGGTTGAGGTCTGGAGTCAAGAGGCCTTGGGCTGGGAGAGTGGAGCAGCCCACACGCATGGAAAGGGTGAGTTTGCCCCGGAGGTCGAGGGTGGGCATTCCACCTCGATGCTCTGGAAGAGTTTTGCCACCCGAGGTCCCAAAGAGGGTGGAGCACATTCCCAGGGAATTGGGGAGAGCCTGGCTGCCACCACACTGTTCTGAAGGGGTTGAGCGTGTGCCCCGGAGATGGAAGGGAATCTGGGAGCTGCCCCGATGTTTGAGGAGGGTGGGGCCGAGAAGGTGGTCTCCCCAGTGTGTGGAAATGTTGGAGCACTCACCTAAGCATTTGGAGAGGAAAGGGCTGCCGAAAAGGCCCTTAGGAAGGGTTAGGCTCCCGCTGTCTCAAGCCCCAAGGATGCAACATTGTTCTGTTAATGACTCTCAGACTTTGAAATCTAATGGAGTTTGTCCTGCAGGTTTTAAGAACTGTTTTGGTCCTGTTAACCCTGTTTCCCTTACTGTTTCTCCTTATGGCAATGGGAATGTTTATCCTATGAATGTCCCTCCTTTGTATATTGGAAGCATATAACTTGTTCTAAGTCCACAGATCCAAAGCTAAAGGAGAATTGCGCCTTAGGACCCACCACACCTGTAATTGATTTTGATGGGATTTTGTACTTAACTTTTGTTACTGAAATGGTTTAAGTTTTTGTGATATTTTGATGAAATGAATGTATTTTGTATTTGGAAAGATAATGTCATTTTGGGGTCCAGGGGGTGGAATGTGCCGGTTTGAATGTATTGTGTCCCCCAAATGCCATTATCTTTGTGGTCTTGTGGGACAGACATTTTGGTGCTGGTTAGATTTGCTTGGAATGTGCCCCACCCAGCTGTGGGTGGTGGCTTTGGTGGGATACTCCCATGGAGGCGTGACCCCACCCATTCAGGGTGGGCCTTGATCAGTGGAGCCATATCAATGAGCTGACCCAAAGGGAAGGAACTCAGTGCAGCTGTGAGTGATGTTTCGAAGAGGCGCAAGCTTGCTAGAGAGGAATGTCCTGGGAGAAAGCCATTTTGAAACCAGAAGTTTGGAGCAGACACCAACCACGTGCCTTCCCAGCTAACAGAGGTTTTCCGGACACCATTTGCCATCCTCCAGTGAAGGTACTTGATTACTGATGTGTTACCTTGGACACTTTATGGCCTTAAGACTGTAACTGTATAGCCAAATAAACCCCCTTTTTATAAAAGCCAATCCATCTCTGGTGTTTTGCATTCCTCACAGCATTAGCAAACTGAAACAAAACCCTTGGATTTTCCAGATGCAGAAACAGAGGCTAAGTTGGAGAGGATAACTTGCCTAGGCTCTAGCCTCAGAAACTTCTTTCCCTCTCAGGTGTTGATAACTGAGAACAGATTGAAGTGGGGCCTCTCCCAAGTGCTATATGATGGTACTATGAACGACTGATTGTACACTTTGGATGGCTGTATGGTATATGAATATATCTCAATAAAATTGAATTAAAAAAAAACCATGCAGCAATTAATACGTATTTTGAGGGAGGGAGATGCTTTGAAGCTATGCAAGTATCCTGCTTCTCCTTAAAGTGTCACCCACTGAGTTTAGCATTCATCCGTGGACCCTGCCTAAAGCAATTACTATACTGGTATTCTAATGGTGATTTTCTATTTTCCACATTCTTTCTGTATTTAGTATTTGTAATTCTTCTGTAAAGAAGAATTGTTCTTTCTCCATTCATTTTTACAAGGGCAAGACAAGTATATCTTTATATATGATGGGTTTTGGGCAATATGAGTCCTTTATAAGATGATTAAGTGATCCACTTGTCAACCACTGAATGACAGTAATACTTCAACAATATTTCAATCAATAAATGTTATTAAAGCAAATAGACTGGTAATGGACAATTTAAGAATAACAAAAAACAAAATGTTGCCATTTAAGACAGTAATATACTAAAGCAGAAAAAGGCATTTGAAGCTTGTACATCATTGATCAGTTGTAGGCAAGATAATTTTATATTTTATTTGATCATGAAATGGAGAGTATAATGCTTATTCTTTATCCTGTCAATGAGTCAGTATAATGAATAAAGCAAATGATATGGTAATTGTGGGGACATCACTTTTAAAGTATAAAATAATATTTTCTGAAGCTAATTTTATGTATTAGACACAGAATTCAGATCACTCCTATTTTAAAGAATAAGCTGGAAATAGAATAACAATGAAATAAATACTAAGGCCACATTATTTTGAATCCCCGTTTCTTTCCTTAAATGCATACCTCCCTTTATCATAATAATGCCAAGAGCTTTAAAAAATTTAAAAAAAGATTCATTTGATTTCTTCATTACCTAAAGTCTGAAGAGTTGAAGACTGTTTAAGACTAACTAAAGATAGAAAGCAGTAGTCTAACAGCTACCATATAACAGCTGAAATTTTCTATTTTCATAGAATTATTTTTCATAACTTCTAAATTCTTTAGAAAAATATGGAGTCCAGAAATTTTTTACATTATTAGTTTGACTAGATTACAGTTGGAAATGTTTTGTGAAGGCTATTTTTATTTTTTCAAATGAAATTCAACACAGTGGGATTTTAAGTCACACTTAAAAACATGCATTTTTCTTAATTTCACTCATGATTTACAGGTTCACTTGGATAGTAAGAGGTTTCCACAATGAGGTGTTTTTCCATTTTTGTTTAGGGGAAGTTGGTCATTCAAATGGGGCGTGACTCCCAGGGCTGAGCCTGGCCCTGGCATCATGAAATTGAGAAAGCCTTCTTGACCAAAAGGAGGAAAAGAAACGAAAATAAAGTTTCAATGGCTAAGAGATTTCACATAGAGTTGAGAGGTCATTCTGAGGTTACTCTTATGCATTATACAGATATTCCTTTTTAGTTTCTAGTGTATTAGAATAACTGTAAGGAAATATCTGGATTTGTTTAACCGTCATCCAGTAGACTCAATTCTTCATGATTCTTGATTGTGACAATGTGATTGTAAAAACCTTGTGACCGACATTCCCTTTATCCAGTGTATGGGCAGATAAGTAATAAAATATATAAATATATATAAATAATAGGGGGGGAAGTGAGGGATATGGGATGTTTTGGGTGCTCTTTTTTATTTTTATTTTCTTCTTTATTTTGCAATAATGAAAATGTTCTCAAATTGATTGTGGCAGTGAATGCACAACTATTTGACGATACTGTGAGCCATTGATTATATACTGTGGATGGATTATATAGTGTGTGACTGTATCTCAATACCATTTCTTTTTAAAAAAATGATATGTGCTTTGAGGGAGGGAACGGTGTTCTGAGAATGGATTTTCAGGACTCAGCAGGTGAGAGAGTCTCAGGTCCATCTGGTGCTGTGAAGAGCCACAACATAGGGGTGAAAAGCTGACAGTGCCCACGACTCTGGGTGACCTGGCCACAGAGTTATCTGAGGCCCAATGGGAGGGATTGGACAAGATTCCATGACGACTCCCCCTGGCTTCAGTTTCCATCCTAATCCTGGCCTGGGCCCTTGTTCTATGCCTCCTGGACTACTGCAATGGTCCAGTCATGGAACCCCACTGCCTCATTCTCTTGAATTCATTGATAAATGACAATGGGCTCATGGGACCCCTAATTCTTCTACTTTTGCTTCTACTTACAACCCTTCAGTGTCTTTCCAGTGGGTTTGAAACAAGAGACAAACTGTCCTCCATGACCTTAAAGCCCTGTCCCAACCAGCTCCTGTCTCCAGCTCCAATCCCACCTCCTGCCCTGGCCTCCTATACTTCAGCCCACTGCTGTCTTGTAGCCCTTTTGAACTTCAAGCATACTCCCATCTCAAGGTCATGCTGTTTGCTCTGCCAAGAACACTTTTCCCTCAATCATCCCATTCTCATTCTCATCCTTAAGTCTCAAATTAAATGCCACCTCCTCAGAGAGACACCCCTGCCACTTCTCTGAAGTAGGTACCCAGTGTGTCTCTATCACAATGTTCTGTTTGCATCCTTTATGGCACTTATCACAATTTGTTAATCATATATTATTTTGTTTACCTGTGGTCTACCATGTAGCCCTACCACCAGCCAATAAGCTTCATGAGGAGAGAAACAAAGTTATGTATTGTTCACCCCTGTGCTTCCCACCATGCCTGGCCCATAGTAGGTGGTTATTAAATATGGGTTGCATGAAAAATGAATGAATGAAGAGATGAACAAATGTCTTAATTCCTGATGGCAGACTTCACGGACACTACCCTCCCTATTAATACACTTATAAGGACTTGGATTAAAGTGATCTTTAGGTAGAAGCTGTGGAATGAGAATGCAAACTTTGAAGGTGAAAAATACAGGCTGGGCCAGACCCACCTTCAGCCCCTTAGACAATCTTGCCAAGAGCAGGCAGTGATCCTTTAGGGAAGAGGGGACTGGAAATTAATGTAGCAGCCCAGTGGTTCCTGTGTCATGCCCCAACATGCCAGAGCAAACCAGAACAGGGTTCCTTTGTGCTCCCTGGCCCAGGTGTCTGTATTCCCAGTGAACCCTGTCTTCATCCTCAGCAAGAGGAGTGGCGAGCCTGCCTGATGGGCTCAACTTCCCCGTCAGGGTTCCCTAGAACCCTACTCTCACATGTTGCTGGTGGGAATGTGCTGTCTTGCAACTTTTCTGGAAGGAAATTTGGCAAGCTGTATTAAGAGCTTTAAATATAGTCATGCCCTTTGACCCAATAATTCCACTTTGAAGAATCTACCCAAAAGTCATGGTCAGAGATATGCACAAAGATGTCGGTATAATGATTCTCATCTGAGTGTGTTTTTAATAGCAAAAAGAGTGGAAAATAAAATAATCAAATATCCAATAATAGGTTGGATAAATAAATAATGGCCAATCCATGTTATGGAATATTGCTCAATTGATAAAAATTATCTTTCCAAAGAAAATGTAACAGCGTGGGAAACTGCTCACAATATAATTGGAGGAGGGGATATTACCTTTTTTGGCATTGTATTAAAAGTAGAAATCTTTATATACTTAAAGTTATGATATAAGAAACTTTAGTTCCAAACAATATAGCACCCCACACAAAGCCTCTCATGGGCCCAAAAGATTCATTAGTACAGTCTTGAAATTTCTCACAAAAGAAATAGCCATTGGCAGTCTATTTATTTGCCCCAATATAACCTTGTTCTACTTTGTGGTTGTTGCATGGATTCAGTTTACATCCAAATGTCTTACTAATATTGGCATTTTAAAATGTACAGCAATTAACATATGTCCTTCTTTTGTTCAAAACATAGAAACGTTTCCGAATGTAATTTTAAATGAAAAAATGCAGAATACAAAACTGAGTGTATAATATGAGCCCTCTTTTGTAAAGGAAACACACAGACCCAAATACTGGAAGGACATATAATCAAATGAATAACAGAGATTACCTATGTCTGATGACATTATAAATTACTATTTTCACTATCAGCTCCCAAATTTTCTACCACGAACATGCACTGTATTTATAATTAGAACGTAACAGTAAACAATGTTTAGTCCCCAAAGGAAAATATCCTGCTGCTGTGAGGGGGCATATGAGAAGCAACCTCTAAAATCCCCCATTAGGGAACTGGTTTTAGCAAAACTGTTCCCATCTGGTTGGACTCTAGCACTACAATTTCCCTGTGTGTTAGTTAGGGTGGACATTAAGTTGCTCTAACAAACAGACCCCAAAATACAGTGGCTTAAATTAGAATTTCATTTCTCTTTCTTGTGTTATTGCAGAGGTGGGTGGTTGTACCTCGGTAAATTAGTTGGCAAGGCAGCTTTGCCATCCTAACACATGATTCCTAACTCTGTATCCATGGTGGCTTCTCAGACTTTCGCCTCAGCAAGAAGAAAAGAGGAAGTGGAGGACAAGCAACTTCCTTTGTGAGGATGTACCTGGAAGGTCATACTTCTGATCGTATTCCATTGGCTGGAATTTAAGGTCAAATCCAGCTACAAGGGAGGCTGGGAGACAGAGGCTCTCGCTGGGTAGCCACAGCTAATGGGATGGGTCAGTGTGTGTAAAGGTGGGTGAGAGGGGGTTTGTAGTATTTATAATGACAAATGAAAGAAGGAGAAAATGAACTCTTGATGCCAATAGACATCTGAACAAAGTAAGGAAAACAGCCAAGCCAGCGAGCACAGAATAGTCAGTTATCTTTTCTGATCCAGAATAAAATGTGCAATGTGCATCTACATGGGGCAGTTCCTAAAGATTCCAAGCACAGCCGGCTGTGGGCCAGAAGACTGTCTCCTTCTCTCTTCACAACCATTGCAAGACTTACCACAGAAAGCCCTCAGGAAGCCCTCACAGGGCCATGGTGCCATTTTTAATTTGGAGATTTCCCTCATTTACTCACAGTCACACAGCCTGAAAAGTTCTCTCACTAATTCTTCCCCAAGACTGTCTGCACTTGTTTAATGGTTTTCAATTCCCAAAATATTTATGAAACACCAATTCTACTTTGGGCATATCAGCTTACGCATTATTCCCTTGAATCGTCACAGTGACTCTGGGATCCCCAGCTCACCTGAGATAAAGAGAACAGGTGGCAGCAGGCAGAACTGGAGCCTGAAGCCAGGTTCCCAGCTGCAATGCTGGCAGGCCTTCTCCCACACCACAGCTGCCTTTCTACTTGAAAGGCTGGAAAAGTTGGTGAGCCCCACAAAGTTTCATGAAATGCTGCAGAAATGAACTGCTAAGCCCATTTGTCTGAAATAACTGTGGGCCTCAGCTTCCTGGAACAAAAACACTCTCCTTCCCGAGTGGGAACCAGCCCATCGAGCCATCCTTCATTCCTCGCAAGGCAGCTCCGCACCACCCATAAATCATTTCCCAGGCCTTTCCACTAGGCAACTCCACCTCAGAAACACAATGGCCCACGCAGGGTGACTGGTTAGTCTTCTGGGCCCTATCAGTCAGGAAAAGCAAAATAAGAAATGCCATGTGGAGCTGCAAACCTAAAATAGATTACCACCCAGACCCAAGCACAACCCAGAGAGGGGAGGCGACAAGGACAGGGCCTCAAAGTGCCATTTGGAAGTCTCCCCGCCTTGCAAACGAATAAAACAGTGCTACCACCCACTGTGGCTGACCATGAGGTTCCTTGCTACGGGAGCTGGATCACAGCAATAATTGTTTTTTTTTAATTTTGGATCAAATTCCGGATGTGACATGGAATGGGTTCCTACAAGGCTCACGCTAGAAGTTTGCCTGGTCCTAATACCGGACGCCATGTTGGTGAAATCTGATCCTTGATCGCTCTGAAAAATGTGGTGTAGGGAGGACATTTTATCTGATGAAACCCAACACCTTTTGTTCCCAGGAACAGACACTAAAATAGCAGAAAGGAGCAAAAAAGGCCATCTAATCAGGGCCTGCTACCTGTCACACTCTGTGTTGGGCATTTTATAGCTGTTGTCTTGTTTGTTTGTCTTTAAGAATTAGGAAACTGAGTCAAAGTAAAGTAAAAGGTGAAGCTCACGTCACATGGAAGTGGTGGGACGTGGATTTCAACCCAGGTTTGTCATAAAAGCAATAGCTCCTATTAATTTGAGGGCTTGCTGTGTGCCCAGCCATGGTCTAAGCTTTTTAGGGTTTAATTCAATAGGGGTGCACTATTACCATTTTACAAATGGGACGATGGAGGTAGAGACAGGTGCAGAGTCACAGCCCAGGTCACATAGGTGGTGACTTGCAAGCCAGGGTTTGAGCAGAGGCCATGTGCCCATACCGCGTACCCACGATCACTGCGCCACTTCTCTGTGACATCATCTGTGTGATGCTGCATTAAGTTGCGGGAGGAGGGGAGGTCATGTCAGAGCCACACAGCCTTTGAGCACTTCCCCCAAACTCCCTGTCACACAGTGGGACTAAAGCTGACCTGGAGGAGGAAGTGACTGGTCCCAGGTCTCCAGGCTGGTCAGTGGCACTGCTAGGACTGGACCCTGGACCCAAATGCTGGGGCTCCATCCACGAGCTCACATCATCTCATCCCTGAATCAGCTGCTACCTGAATTAATAATAGTCTAGACCATCGCTGTCCAATAGGAGGAGGTGAGCCACAATGCAAACCATAGATACAAATTAAAATTTTTAATAGCCACATTAAAAGAGTACAGAGGAACAGGTGAAATCAATTTAAATAATATATTTAATTTAATATCCAAATTATCATTTGGATATATCCAAAGTATCATTATGACATGTAATTGATATAAAAATGATTAATGAGATATTTTATGTTTTTTGTTCTTAGTCTTCAAAATTTGGTGTGTAATTCACATTTACAGCACATCTCGGTTTGGACGAGCCATGTCTAGAGTTTTACCACATTGGACAGCGTGGCTCTTGATCACCATTATTCAAAACGTGGTCCGGGCTCCCAGGGGTGTAGGTCTCCCTGGCAATGCAGGACGTGACTCCCTGGGATGAACCTGGACCAGGCATCATGGGGTTGAGAAAGCCTTCCTGACCAAAAAGGGAAGAGAAATGAAACAAAGTTTCAGTGGCTGAGAGATTTCAAATAGAGTCAAGAGGTCATTCTGGAGGTTATTCTTATGCATTGCATAGATATCCCTTTTTAGTTTTTAGTGTATTGGAATAGCTAGAAGGAAATGCCTGAAACTGTTGAACTGCAACCCAGTAGCCTTGATTCTTGAAGACGATCATACAACTATATAGCTTATACAGTGTGACTGTGTGATTGTGAAAACCTTGTGGCTCCCACTCCCTTTATCCAGTGTATGGACAGATGAGTAGAAAATTGAGGACAAAAATTAAATGACTAATAGGGGGAATGGGGTGTTTTGGTTTTTTTTTTACCTTTACTTTTATTCTTATTTTTATTCTTTTGGAGTAACAAAAATGTTCAAAAATTGATTGTGGTGATAAAAGCGTATCTATATGATGGAACTGTGAACAGTTGATTGTACACTGTGGATGACTGTATGGTATGTGAATATATCTGAATAAAAAAGAATACATATTTCATATTTCCTAATTTTAGTCCCTATTTCAGTTTCTTGAGAGGCAAAGGCAAATAAAACACAGGTTTAGCCTTCAATGACTTAATCACATAAAGTAAAACTTACCACAATTCTATGAAGGAAAATTTAGCTGTCTGGGGATTGGGGAGTATGCAAAGAAAGTGACCACTGAGCAGAATTATAGCAGCTACTGTGCAGAGAATTGGGGAAGAAGAAATTCCTCACAAAATGGATCATCTAAAGAAAAGAATGAATGAAAGCAGAGAGGAAGACTGGGGATTGAAAGTAGCAAGGAGAGTGAATGAATGCCTCCAAATGGATGTCAGAACTTGTGGATGAGAGAAATTTGGGGTAGGAAAATACCCCAAGTAGGAAAGTTAGGTCAAATCCAAAAGGTCAGTATACTAGGGGAGGGACACCTTAAATCATTTTAAACAGAGGAGTTATATGAAGAAACATATATTTTGGAAACCTAGAAGTACTCTGAGAACGGATGCAAAAATGCTATGACCTGCAGTGGCTTGGTGTCAAATCCACACTCCTCTGTCATACTCTATTGTAGGGAGGCACAGTCTTCATTTTCTACCCATACTTATTCCCTGAGATGCAGGGAGATTACATCACCTTCTCCTGCAGGGACTCACAAAGTCCGTGGTGATAGTAAATTCAAGCACATTATTAAGGATTATGTTTGCGCTACTTTTAATCCAATCTTGTGGGGCAGACCTATTGTGGGTGGGACCTTTTGATTAGGTTGTTTCCATGTGACCCCATCCATTCAAAGTGGGTCTTAATCACCTTATTAGAGTTCTCTATGAGACGATAAAAGGAAGACACATTTTGAAGAGAGCTCAGAGAAGCTAATGTATGTAATCCAGAGTTTATGTCCAGGAAAAGCTGAGAGAGAAGCTAAGACAGAAGCCCAGAGACTTTCTGGATAAAGCCAGAGAAACCAGATGCTAAACACGGGAGAGGCCCAGCAGACCCTGGCCATGTGCTTTCCATGTGACAGAGGAACCCCAGATGCCATCAGCCTTTCTTCATAGACAGTATCATCCTTTTGATGCCTAAGTCAGATATTTTCATGGCCTTACAACTGTAAATCTGTGAGCTAATACATCCCCACTGTAAAAACAAAAACACAAAAACAAAAAAAAGTGGTCTGGGGAGCAGCAGCTCAGCATCACTGGGAAGCTACTAAGAAATGCAGAATCTTGGGCCCAGCCCCAAGCTGCTGAATCAGAATCTGCATAATAACAAGATCCCCAGGAGATTCGCCGGCACCTGTCAGTTGGAGAAGCAGAGCTATATAGTTCTTAACCTTTTACAGGAAGGGCTGCAAGAACCCTTTGGAATAGTTGAAAGCTATGGAGTTTTTGTGCCAGAAAAATATAAATGTGCAAATGCACGCAGGTTTCTGTGTATGTTTCCCAACCTTCCGGGGGCTCTTGGAAGCCCAGATAAGTTCCATGGATTCCTGACAGTGGTTCTCAAAAAAAAAAAAAAAAAAAAAAAGAAAAAACTAAGCAGTGTGGACTTTTTCTTTCATTCACAAATGAAAGCTTTTTCAGAAGCCTCATGTACAAAATGGGTTAAGAGGGCATCTCTGTGGCTGACCAGGGCAGGGATTTCAGCCCTCTGTTTCCTGCCTCCTCTCCATCCCACATCGCAGAACCCTGATTCTCTGCCCCAGACTTTGCGGGTACTTTGGGACCCAGCGTGGAGCACCCATGCCCTCCCCAAGCTGGTCAACTGGCCATGGCTGGCTGCACGCACATCACCTAGAAATAGCATTTACCTGTGTTTTTAAACTATCCAGGTAATTATGACGATAAGCTGGGTTTCAAACACTCATCTAGGGCAGCCCTACAGCTAGACAGTATCATGTCATAACGAGGCCATTTCCAGTGCAAAAGTCTTAAAACCCAAGATGGCCTCAGGGGGCCTCCTTAAATCACCAAATGTCAGAGCTGGAGGGATCACAGTGGATCATCTCTTCTGGCCTCCCTACTCCAGAGACAGGGAGACTTGAACCCAGAGCAGGGATGTAATGTGCGTCCGGTCACACCACCACACCTCAATTCCAATGGAGTTCCTCAATTTCTTTCCCCGTGCCTTATTGCCCTCAGATTTCCCATTTCCCTCTCCCTCACATCCAGAGCTTGTGCTGGAACCACAATTGCTTCTCAAAAGCCCAGCTGTATCCCTTGTCTGCTCAGCAGACATGATGTTCTGAGAAGCTAATGAAGATGAGGTTTCAGGGTCCTTCCTGGAATACCCTTCTAAGAATACACAATTTTTCATTCTTCTTTCTTAAAGAGGGTCCTCCAGATTGTGCCCCCTTCAGCTCAGATAGAACCAAGTCCAGACTCCTGCCCCCTGGCCTCCACTGCCCTTCCCTGGCTACAGTCTCCCTCCCTTCCCTGCACACGCCATCCCCTACACACACTGCCCCCAGCCTTCCTGAGGTTTTTGCCAATCCCTGTCCATCTCCACTCTTCCCTGCGTGTCAACTCCTGCTCAGCCATGCCTTCTGCCCGGTCTTCCTTGAATATCTCCATCTCCCCCTCAGTGAAGCCACCTCGTTAGATGAGCCAGGCCTTTCTCTTGTCCTCCCGCCTCCTCTATCACTCTTTCATGATCACCTTCTGGGCAATATCTTTATAAAGTGCTGAGAACACTGTCTGGCATAGAGTAAGCATGCTGTGTTTGTGAAAAAAAACAAAATTAAAGTAAGAAATCGAAGAAGCTGCTTCAGGCCTTTATGTCGCTGCTCACCCTGAGCTCTCTCTGGGGAAAGGGTGTCCACGGGTCCCATGTTGCAAGGGACAGAGCTGGTGTAGTTCTCTCATCACAGCACAGTTGGCAATGTTCATGTCTGCTTGGGAGTGTCCCAGGGCTGATGCTAAATCATAGGCTGTCCCTTCCATGGAGTTTTCTCCCTGGTTAATTCTTGACCACCCCTGAAGACTCAGCTCAGAAATCATTTCCTCTAAGAAGACTCCTATATCAGTTGGAATGTTTTTGGCCTCATGCCCAACAACAAGTGGCATTAAAGAAAGAAGAATGTATTATCCCACAGCACCAAAAGCCCAGAGATGAAGTAATTTCAGGTTAATTCTGCTGGCAGTTCAATAAGCAAAGACAGAGACAAAACCCACAGGCAGGAAACAGGGATGATTTCCCTGAGAGATTTCTTTTAAATCTGTGAGGAGAATGTTTCCCAGAAGACCTCCTGCTGCCCAGCTGACTTCCCCTCACATCTCATTGGTCAGAAATATGTCACACGACCATGGCTAAACCAATGTCTGGTGGAGGGAACCTAAGCCTCTTGATGGATGTGGACCAATCAGGATTCATCCTCTGGAGCTGTGGTGGGGCTTGGCCTCCCAGAAATACAAAAAGGCTGCCATTTTGAAAAAATTGTTCGTTATGTGGCAGGAAAGATTGGCTGTGGGATGGGAGGGAGAAATATTTGTTGGCCACCAACAATGTCTGCTGCACCTTCCCTGACCTCCCAGGCTTGGCCGGGGGCGGGGACACCTTCTTCTCTTTATTCCCACCACCCTTTGAGTCCTCTCTATTAGGGCACAAATCACATTGCAACTTGTCTCTGTTTTTCCTGTCCCCAGGCCATGAGCTCCACAAAGCAGGAAGCATATCTTCTCCAACTTATTTCACCTCACAGCTCCTAGCACATTGCCTAGAACCTTGTGGGGACTCAAAGAGTACTTAAAGGAATTTCCTCCCTGGTGTTGCTCCCGTGAAGTATGGTTTACACTTTACTGGGCCTACATGTGAAGAGACGTTTCACGTTGGGGAAATTTGAGCACATTCCACATCCTCTGTGAAGTCAAGTGCCAGGTTGGGTACATCTCTACATCCTTGGTCTTCAGCACAACAGAACATGTTACAGTTTACGATGTAAAACACAGTACATGTGTTTTTATCCGATAAAAAAAATGAACATGGCTATACATGAGAAGGTTCACCTCAGATATGGGTTAAATGAAAGAAGCCAGACACAAAAGAGTGATCAGGTAAGATTCTATGTATATTAAATTCAAAAATGGCAAAACAAATTCTTGGTGGTGGAGGTGAGATGAGTGTTCAGAAGCGTTTTGGGAGATTTTACTGGGAGGGAGTAGAAAGGAGCCTGCCACTGGCTGGCAATGTCCTATTTCTTGATCTGATGGTATTTACATGGGTGGGGACACATGCGTATTTAATGAGCTGTACACTTTGTGCATTGTGCAGTGTGTGACATCTCAATAAAAAAGGAAAAGTGTTTTCAGTCATAATATTAACTAGCATTTGTTAAAGGCTTACAAGAAGCCAGGCCACACCCTAGTTGTGCACCTTTAACATCTCTAGAATGTGGCAGTGAGCGGTGGTTTGATTCCATCCAGCCCCCAGTGCCCAGCACATGATAAATGTTTGTCAAGTTGAGAAATGGGCTCCTTTAATTGCTATAAGAACGGTAACTCTCCTGTCTAACAGAACAGGAAACCAGAGAGGTTTATGGGTCCATGGCCACATAGTTGATAATTGGCTTGTGCCCAGGTTGGCTTCATGGAAAAGCCTGCACCCTGCACCCTGATTTTCATGGAAGCTGAACCCCAGAGAGCATGAGGTGTACAGGTGAGCTGGTGGAACTATGCATAGGAGTTACCCTTGCAGTTGTGTTTCCCTAAATTAATTGCTATTGTCTCTGAGACAGGGCTGCAAAGTGCCCTGATGGCAGCTGTGATGAAGGGATTTCCAAACCCAAATTCAACCCGTCAGCCTGTCAGTAGCTTTGACACCTTGATTCCCTGTCACCTGGTAACTACTAAAAAGTGTAATATTCTGAAGCCTTTAATTTTACCTTTTGCAGGAGAGGAAAATTGATGGGGGAAACTTAGGGTGCAATCTGAGACATGTGCAAATTACCTTTTGACTCTCATGAATATACATTCCGCCTCCCGTGCCCATCTGGGCGAGACCCTGTCCCGGGGACGAGGTAGGTTGATGGCCATCAGTGCGTAATTGCTGGGCTCGGGCTCCATCTCTCTGGCTGGGAAATGAAACCTTGCTCAAGGTCAGCATTGAGGTGTCAGTCTCGAAGTTTCCAGTGCCAACCGAACTGCATCAGGAAACAAAACAAAACAGAACAAAACAAATTAAACAAAACACAGTCTTCAAAGGGTGCGGCTGACTCCAAATGGAACAGGAGATGTGTATGCACGTTATCTCCATATGCACAGTGCGTGTGACAGGTGAGGAGGCCTCAAGGTCAGGTTAGATAGAGGGTAAAAAGCTGATCCTAGTGGAACAAGTTCAGGGGAGCGATGGTGCCCAAAGCCAGCCTGGAGGGGGTTAGGGAGTGAATGGGTGATGCCAACAGAGATACTCCTTGTGGGTATGGACAGCTCTCCTGAGTTTTGCTGTGACATTAGGGGCAGAAGAGACAATGACGTGACAAACCCATTGAAGGTACTTTTTTAAGTGAAGATTCTTTCCTCTCCTATTGAGTGCCCGCCATGTGCTCATTGCAGGGAAACAGTGGTCTCTGCCCTCCTGTAACTCACAGCCTGGGGGGATCATGGGAAAGTAAGGATCTGAGAGAAACTCCCAAACTCCATCCCGGACTTTGAGAGTGTCACTTCAGCGGCTCCTCTCTCCAGCTGAGGAAGTGGGAGCTAAAATTTAGACACACTGGATCGCAGGCCCCTGTAGAGGGAAGCAAGAGTGGAAAGAGCGTGGACTTCCGTGTGAGGACCTCTAGTCCTCTGGGTCTCACCTCTGTCACCTGCTCACTGTGACCTTGAGCAAACTGTTTAAACTCCCAGCGCCTCGGCTTTTCTGTCAGTAAAATGAGGATCATGCTATTTACTAGGGGAGTAACCGTGAGGTCTGAGCAGGTAATCACGCTTAGTAGGCGCTCCACCAACATTCTTTCCCTCCCTTGGGTCACTGAAGAAGGGAAGTCAAAATAACAAGAATGTGTGCTGCTTCTTAATTCAGCTGTGCCGGAGGTGGACCCTGACTGGCAGCCGGGAGTGTTTGGTCACTGGGGAGGGGGCTTTGGCTGTGCCACGGGGCTGTGCCACCAGCCAACACACTCCCTTCTACTGATCTGGGAACCCCCTCACCTAACAGCCTCCTGTTGACCAGTCAGTCTCCCAGGTAATTCCAGTACCCAGCCAGGTATGGGAGTCCCTGGCTTAAGGTTAAATGCAGCCACAAAATCAGATTTTGTGGAGCCTGGAACTGATACACTTTGGGGAACCCTCTTTATAAAACAAGAGTACACAATTATAAATGCAAATCTAGGCCCAGGGCTTTGGAGCAAGTGAGAGCCCCTGTAGCTTAAACTTCATTAGCTTCATGGAAAATCCACCTCTGGATAAAACCTCGTTTATCCTGATATAGTTTCCAAACTCATTACATCAAGCCAAAGGAATAAAGCAGTTAAAAATGACCAAAATCAAAGCATACATTTTATACACAGACATCTATATCTACATGCATGTTAGAACAGGTTTGAAAGAACGCGCATTCAAATTGCCACTTGTTATATGTGATGGGTGGCGTTGTGTTTTGGGTTTATTTTTTTTTGCTTTTTGCTTATCTGAATGTTCTGGTCTTCCTACAGTGAGCATATATTACCTTCATAAAAACAATAACCATCTTTCCCTTGCAGGCTTGATGTGTCGATTAGAGTCAGAGAGCTACGCTGCAGTCGGTTGTCACAGATATCTTTCTGCAGAGATGTGGTTTCCTCGGGGGCTCCACAGAGCCCACATGACCTCCCCTTTGGCTACTGCTGCTCACCCCCCCTTCCCCCCTCCCCAGAAGGCTGCCTGGCTCAGATTGGGAAGGTACCCTGAGAGCCACTGGCCGGTCCACGCACAGGAGAGGCCCGTGCTGGTGAATGAGGTGTCGTGGCCACCGATCGGTTTCCCTGATTTACATCAATTTACATTCAGCTTGCGAGTAATCTACATGAAAACCATCTATTCCACTGAAATCAGATGAAGACACCCAGCCTGTGGAATGATGCACAGAGATGCCCCCTCCCTCCCCAAACCCTGGGCAGATTAATTTGTCAACCAAAACAAGAGCTGGCATTGTAATCACGGCCACCCTGCACTCTTTTGCTTTCCCCGAATTGGATATATAAATGGGTATTTGAGGTTTATTAACCTGAATACTTCATCTACCTTCATTTTCCATTTCCTTCCCTTACTTAAGGAGTTGGTATATTTTTCATGTGAGGTTACTGATGCCATTCACTCATTCATTTCTCAAACAATAATTTGCTGAGGTCTTCTGTCTCCTGTGTGCCGGGCAACAGCGATACTTGGTGCTGGGCCACGAGAGGTGAACGCCTTTGTCCTCTGGTCACACTTGGATCCATATATTAACATGCATCAAGTTGTACACTTAAGATTTATGCGCTTTATGCACGTGGGTTATCCCTGCACCAAAACTCATTTAAATAAAATAGGTCGAGGGCGTGGACATCCAATCCACTTAACAAGATAGAGAACATCTTTTATTAGTGCTTCCAGAAGGCTCGCCAAGCTCCGCCCCTTCACCCAGAGAGAACCATCGTTCAGATTTCTTTCACCATCAGTTAGTTTTGTCTCTGTTTGAACTTCCTCTAAGGGGAATCACACGGGCTATAGACACGAAAGTGTACACACCGTATCGTTTCTATTAGAGGCAATTCAAACACAGGCAAAACTTATTTTGGTCATCATAATATCTGTGAGATCCACCTGCGTTGTTTGCCTGTATTGAGAGTTGATTCTTTTCTTATTGCTATCTAGGATTTAATTACATCGCTATACCACAATTTATTTATCCACAACATGGGTTGTTTCCAGTTTGGGGCAATTAGGAATAAAGCTCCTGAGAACATTCTCGCATCCATCTTTCGGGGCACTCGTTTCTCTGCAATATGTACCGGCGGGTGGAATTGCTGGGTCAAAGGTGTGGCTGATGTTTAGCTTTAACAGGTATTGCCCATTCTTTTCTTATAAATCCAGTCCCCATGGTCCATTTTCCTAAAACCTCTTCCTGATTTTGTTTGCTCCACCCTTTCTCCCCCAAATAACAGAATGTAATGTAGGTTTCTCCGTGGCAATTTAGCACTGGGGCAGTGACAGCCCTCAGCCAAGAATCATGAGGTTTGGTCCATTCCCAGATAGCCCTGGAATTCATTGTGTATCTCAGTCAAATTGCCCTGTCTCTCTTGAGCTCGTTTGCCCAGGTCGGATGCCTAACATTTGAGCCACTTTCCAGTTCTAACAGTTACAAAGACTAAGCTGAAATCTGAGCTCAGCCAGTTGTGTGACCTTGGACAGGTTACATCACCTCTCTTAGCCTCAGTTTATCTTATCAGTAAAATATGGATAATAACGAAGCTACTTTAGTATGTTGAGAGAATTAAATGTGCTGTTTAGTAGGTATGCAACACCTGGCACAAGTAAGTGCTCGATAAATATTAGATGTATCTGAGGATGTCTACTGCACCAAAATCACTACTAGCCTAATATCTCCAGAAGCAAAGACCCTGCCCACCTGTCCTGCACGCCTTCCTGTAGTCAGCTGTGACCTGGTGCCCAGATGGCGACTTCCTGACTGACTGTTGCCATGAACCCTGGCTCACATTTTTTTGTTGTTGTTGTTCAACAAGTATTTATTGAACATCTACTATATACCAAGCCATGTCCCAAGAGCTGGGGATAGAGCAGAGAATAAAACAGACAAAACTCCCCTTGACTGGGAAAGACCGACAAACCAGTTGAATTAGCTAACCTGGCTCACATTTTGATCTTCTCCTCTACTTCCATCTTCTCATTTGCTGGAAGGAGGTAGGAGGAGACTGAGTTAAAAAGCCTTTTTTTTTTAAATCAAAGTTACTATATTTTAAACAGTTTTTCTATATTTTTTATAGGAAATATCAAACTGCCCTTTGCTAGAATTTTGACAATTTATATTCCTTCTTTGCTTGTCTAGCTAATAACATGATCCAAAAAAATTAGATTTTTTTTTTCAATTCAGTAGACAATGCTATATGTTTCCATGAAATAGGAAAACATGACTTAGGAAGACAATGCATCCCAGAATTTCATCATATATTTTTCCTACTTTCATGCAATTTTTAAATATAAAAAATAGATTTAAATTGGATCATACAGATCACACCTGATTTTTTTTTCTCAAAAAAAAAAAAAATAATCATTATTATTTCTGATCTTTTCAAGTGTGACAGACACTGTTGGTGACAAATCCCAACCCCTTCTCCCTAACCTGCCTCCACAGAAGAGATGAGAAAAGGTGACCACCCATTTCGCCAGCCTCCGTTGCTGAGGGATCGTCCTGGGAGCATCACCCCAGCAGGACTGCCGGTCTGTGGAATCAGCTGAATCCAGTTTGCGGGTTTCCCGGTATTCCCAGAAACAGCCTCATTGTGCCCTCCTCAAAGACTTCAACTCCTGAAAGCTTCTGGACTGTAATAATTCTAATTCCCATTTGGAATTGCCCCAGAGGTGCCAGATGCTTCTGGCATGTGCACCCTCCGTAATGCCTTAGTGCATTGGCTTCTTTGTCATAATGATGTATGACACGCTGGGTGGCTTAAAACAAGGGGAATTGATTCTCTCACAGTCCTGGAGGCCAGAAGTCTGGAATGAAGGTGCTGGCTCTTGAGGGAATCCCTCCCTGCCTTGTTCTGGCTCCTAGTGGCGCCCAGCACTCCTGGTGCTCCTTGGCTTGTGGCCGCATCATTTCAATCTCTGCCTCCGTCTTCCCAGGGTCTTCTCCCTCGTTCCCGTGTGTCCTCTGCTCTCATACGGGCTCGCGTCATTGGATTTAGGACCCACCCCAAATCCAGGATGTCATCTCGAGATCCCTTCCTAATTACATCTGCAAAGACCGAATTTCTAAATAAGTCACATTCTGAGATTCCTGGTGAGCATGAATTTTGGGGAGACACTATTCACCCCAGTACCCTTAATGCTCTCTTTTCACCATTTCAGTTACCCATTATTGACTTCACACCTAGTTAATGATTCTTTATATTGCATTCTCTCTGTTCAATTACCTGATGTGGTTTCTGACTTACTTTTAAATGCCTCCCTCTGCAGGGCCATGGCTGGAACCAGAAGACCAATCAGGAGGCCACTGCCGGCACCCAGGGAGGTGGCGGTGATGGGAGCGTGGACCAGGGTGGTGGGCCCTGGAGACTGCAGACTCATCAGAGTCTGGCTCTAATTTGAAGGTGGGACCCACAGAGGTTATTTGTTTCTGACCTGCCAGAAATAAACCATTGCACAATCAATGTTTGCTGAAAAGGGATGTATAGAGAATGAGTAGCTGAGGGCATTTTGCAAACTGTAAAGCCCCAGGCACATGTTCTCTGTGATCGCTCACCCCCCACTCCTTGGATGAAAGCTCCATTTGACGAAAATCTAGCTGCAGCCCAAACCCCATCTCTCCAGCTTCCCCGACCCTGTCCCGAGTGAAGTGGAGCAAAGGCAACTTGCTCAGGGGACCTTTCTGCCGCAAGGGACAGATGGATTTGGCAGTAATTAGATTCTCTAGTAAGTCCCTCATTCTCATTCCCCTTTAACCCAGAGAGCTCCTGGGAATGTCAAATTGCTTGCTGCAGTGTTTCCAGAATCTGGGAACTGGGCAGATCCATTTTTCTTATCTCCTTGGGGGTTAAAGTGTGGTGAAGAGAAATGGGGTCTGGGAGAGCCCCTCACCCTCAAATTCTACCACCTAATCATGTATGGGCCCACTAAACCCAAACATGCATGGCTAAGAGGGTTCTTCTTTAAAGAGCCCGAAAGCCTTTAAAAAAAAAAAAGAAAGAGAAAAGAAAAAGTAAAAGAGAAGAACCCGCTGTGTTTACATGGAAAGTGGTCCCACATTCCTGCTGTGTGGACCCAGAGTATCCCAGAGCCAGCAGCTAACTTGGCCCCGTTCCCTACTATATTATAGAGCAGGGGAGCCAAATTTCCTTCTGGATGTCTATAAATAAAGTGCTTTGTCCGCAAGCAATTAGGTGGAAGCATTTTTCCAAACAGTTTGCAAAATACGAGTTTCATTTCTCTACAAGGGGCACATCAGATCAGAAATATTATTTCAAGTCCATTGCTATGTGTAATAATAATAATTTTTTCACAGCACCTACTTCCCTTCATTTCCCCCTTCCCCCACCCCTTGCCTCAGCCTAGTTTTATGTAGACGTTCCACTCAGGAGCCGACAGGCACAGAATTCCAATATTCTTCCAATTTAAGAAATTTAGAAGGGTGTGGGATTTAATTTCTTCTGTAGCATGTAGAATGCTCCATTCCTGATTTCCTTGCATGGCTGGAAGCTTCCTCCTTTTCTGATAATAAGAGCTATGCAACTGATCACATTCCCCTTTATACCTTGCCTGCCAGGTAGCTCCATGCCAACAACTGCTTAACCCTTCGTCTAGTGCCTGTGAGTCCTCTATTTTCCTTATTCCTGAGTTTGCCTTTGACTGTTCTTACTAAAAATACATTTTTACATAAGCTTGCCCATGGTGTCTTCAAAAAGAGGCAGAATGCAAAGAAATAATTGCTTTAAAATTGTGTTTTCAGCGGCTGCTTCTCTCAGAATGGAAGCTCAGGCCAGAGGAGGCAGAGACATAGGAAGACAGAAAAAATCAGGATGGACTGAAGGAAAGGAGGGAAAGGACTCTTAATGGACTTGTGCTAGGTACCCTGCATTGTGCCAAGCAGTTTACATTATTTTATTTTATTTTATTATTTAGTCTGCACAACATATCCTCCAAGGTAGAGATTGGCTGAGTCGGGCTTTGGCCCAGCTAGTCTTGAGTCCAGAGCTAGTGTGTGTTCCACATTATTACGCCACTGCTCAAAGAGCCAATGGGAAAAGGCCGGCCCGTGGCCTGTGCAAAGCACAGTACTCTATGCTGAAGGGCAGAGGGTAGGTTTGGCTGACGCCAATATGGAGGTCCAAGGAGAGTGGACTACATATGAACAAGTTGAATACAGCCAACCCAAGGCTGCCTTCCATCCATCCATCCATCCATCCATCCACCCATCCATCCATCCATCCATCTGTCCATCCATCCAGCCATCTTTCCATCCCAAACTTTCTGAACTCCACTACCCAATGAAGGCCTCATCCCTTCCCACAGGGAGCTCTGAAGCTGGATGACCCTTCAGAGTTGTCTCAGATTGAGGCAAGGGACAAGGCCTTTATCCCTGCAGAGTCAGCCACAGGATGCAGATGCCCTTGGGAAAGGAGAGAGACCTTGCACGAGGTGGCTTTCTTCAGCAGAGTGCCATCAGCAGCCAAGCCTCCCAGCAGGTGGAGAATGAGCATTTCCATCTTGAAGCAGCATCTGAGTAGCACCAGCATAGTCCTGCTACTGTTCACTTTGCTGTTCTCCATCTGAGTATTTGTTCCTCATCTGTCCCCCTCCCCCACTAGCATGTAAACTCCATGAAGACAGAGACTTTGTTGTTTTTGTTCACTGTTGTATCTATAGAGCCTAGAACAGTGCCTGGCCCAGATTAAGAGCACAATAAATATTCGTTGAATGAAAGGAAGGAATGTTCAATAGCAGCAGCTAATGTCACCAGGTGCTCCTTGTGGGCCAGCCACTGCACTCAATGCTTTGCATGAAGTATCCTGTTCAATCTACATCAGCCCGAGAGGTAGGCACAGTTATCCTTATTCTACAAGGTAAGGAAATGAGGCTTAGAGAAGATGAGTCATTTGTTCAAAGCACATTGAGAGTGTAGTGGTGAAGTCCAGAGTTCAAGGATTCTGGAGGCTGACAGCTTTTCTCTAGAGCCTCCCTCTTGTTCACTAAGTGACATCTCTCAGTATGGGTCAGAAGGAGATAACTTCAGGAGCTGGTGGCCACCAGGAGCTCGGGGAGAGCCAGAAACCAGAGGGCGTCCTTCAGGCCCAGCCATTGGGCCCACTCTTGATAGCTTGGAAGGTTCAAGCAGAGCACACCTGTCTTAGTTTCCTAGCTCCTAAAACAATTACTCCACAGTGGATTGGCTTAACAACAGGAATTTATGGGCCCTTGGTTTTAAGGCTAGAAATCCAAAAATCTAGGTGTCAGCAAGGCGATACCTTCTCCCTGAAGACTGTGGCACCTTGGGGCTGGCTGCTGGTGATCCTTGGGTCCTTGGCCTTTCTGTCATATGGCCATACACATGGTGACGTCTTCTCCATTCTCTTCTGGGTTCCATTGACTTCTGGCTCCTTCCCGTGGCTTTCTCTCTATTTATCTGAATTTCATTCTGCTTATAAAGAACTCCAGTGATCTGGATTAAAGCCCAACCTGATTCAGATGGCCCACACCTTAACTGAAATTACAGCTACAAGAGACCCTCTTCAGAAAGGGTTCACACCCACAGGACCAGAGATTGGGACCTGAACATGCCTTTTGTGGGGGGCATAATCCAATCCCCAACAACGTCGGGACTCCGATGGGCCAACATCCCATCACGTGACTTTCCATTCACCCACATGCTGAGAACTCCTCAGTTCAAATCCCCAGCCAGGCCTCTCCCCGAACTCCAGCCCCTCACCAGATGTCTCACAGGCATCTCAGACATAACCTCAAACTGCTCCTCTGCGGGTCTTCCCCCCTCACTATGCGGCACCGCCATCCACACGGCTGTTCAGCCCACAGACCCAGGGGCACCCATGATTCCTCTCTTCCCCTCTAACAACTCTGCCTTCAAAATAAATCCCCAATCAGCCCACTGCACTCCATTTCCACACTCAACCTTCTAGGCTAATCTACCATCATCTTTTACCTGGATGACGGCAGGAGCCCCCTGACTGTTTTTCCTGCTTCTCTCCATTCATATACCCTTCCCCCCAAAAGCCATGAGCCATGAAGAGTCTGAGATTGTACCTTGCTTGGAAGCTAACAAATTAGCTTGCCACAGTTTCTTGGATGCTGACGGAAGACATGAGACTCCTGGGTCAGAGATAAGATAATTTATTACTCCCAGTAGCCAGAGTTTCAACATTTTGCCTTAGTTCCCTGAGCCCCAATGCCCACAGTGTGGTATGAATGGCTCTGGATGGATGCCTGACCATGCAGTGGGTGGCATTACAGAAGAGGAACACCGAGCTTGGGGAGTCTGCCATTTTATAGCAAGCAGTGAATCAGCCTGCTCTTTGCACCCTGAGAAATGGCCCAAGAGTGGTCAAAGCCTTGCATTTATGGCATAATCACTAAGATGTGTAGGAGCACAAGTGACCCACGTAGGAGAGCCGCCCAACATATCTTCCACCAGGCAGCCAGCCCAGCACCTAGAACAAAATTCAAACTACTCAACAGGGCCCCTGTTGCCTGCCGCTCTGAGTGCACCTCCTAACCTCACTGCCCTCTCCCCTCGTTCACTCTGCTCCAGCCCCATCAGCCTCCTCCTTGCTCCCCTCTCAGGGCCTGTGCTCCATTTCTCCCCTCCCTCTTCCCTTTGCTTGCTCTTTTCACCCTTCGTGTGTCACCTCCCTAAGGAGGCCGCCCCACACATTATAGCTAATGTTCCCTCCCACCCTTGTCATTATCTCAGCAACCTGTCTCATCCTTTTCAAATACTCTCACACTCTGAAATGATCTTTCCTCTCAATTGTGTTGCATCCCGCTTGTATGTCAGGCCAATGTGGACAAGCCCGTCATCTGGCTTGTTCCTTGCTGGGCCCGCAGGGCCTAGCACAGAGTTGAGGTGCTACATAAATATTTGGGGGATATCTGAGGGCAAGATGGGTACTGTCCTCAGCTCAGGAGGCTGGAGGGCTCTGACAGTGTCCCTGGGGTGGGAAATGCGAACCGAGGAGCTTCCCAGTGCTTTGGAAACATAAAACCCTGCTTGATTCAGGCCTGATGCCAGGGTGCAAGTGGTGTGTGACTCAGTGTCGTGTTTCAAACACAGGGCTTCGCTGTGTGGCTGCTTCTGAGAACATCAATGAGGACACCACAGCATGATTGTAGGGGAGGCCTGCGGCTGAGTGATGGAAAGTCTTCCTAAAAAAGAAGTTTTAGCACATGTGTATACACACACACATACACAGGGAGAGAGAGAGAGAGATGGATGGGTAGGTAAATAGATAATCTGTGGTTGAAAAAACAAAACAGCTAAATCCTCATACTGATTTCCTTGTCCCCTTCAGGGAGTGGTTAAGAGCCCAGGCACTTGAGCTCCGGACTCAGACTATCCTGGATTCGAATCCTGGCTCTGCCTGCCCTGCTGCTTGCCGCCTACCCCAGCCCCAGCCCCAGCCCCAGCCCTGACGTCAGTCTGAGTAACCGGAGGAATGCTTCCAGCTAATAGTGCAGTCTGGAAGGTGAGGAGCGGGGCACATACATAGTAGGGAGATGATGAAAGGTGCGTTATCCTTCAGGTGCAGAATTTGTGAGGATGCCAGATTCCTATGACAGCATTGCTCAGGAGGCAGCTGCAAATTTAAGTCCATGGTGGCTCAGCTCACAAGGATGGTGAAGTGCCCGAGAGAGGATCCCTAGATGAGAGGGCCTGGCCCAGTGGTGGAGAGGGGAGGAAGATAACCGAAAACCAGAAAAGAGGACCGAGAAGGAATATTACAAGGATGTGAAGACAGCTGAGAAGATGGGGTCCAAGGCACAGAGGGCTGGCTGGCAGGGGCGTGGGGTCAGCAATGTCTGATGCTGGCCAAGACCTCAGGAAGCGCGAGGCTGCTCAGTAGCGGAGAAGACAAGGGCAAGTTCCCTGCAGACTCTGAGTCTCTGTAAGTGGTAACTGCAATTAGGAGTCATAGCAACTGCAGGACAACCCATGAACCTGAGGACCACAGCCCCTCCCCCGGGCCCCTCCCCCAAGGCCTGGTTCTGGGGGGAAGCCTCTTTTAAGGCTGCTGCTGCCCTTTCCAACCACTAGAGGATGTCCGAGAATCGGCTACAAAAATGGCGACTCGGTTTCCACTGGGCTGCTAGGACTGCAAGTGTAAGTGGTTGCTAGTAGGATTTAAGATCAGGGAGATACCACAGCCTTTTCTCAGGTGCCGCTGATATATGAGGAAAGTACAAGCAGACCTTGTGTTTGTCTATTTAGCCAACATGGACCGCTCATCTCCTAGGTTCCAGGCCTGTGCTGGGCTCCCAGGATACAAGATAAATGAGGCCCAGGGATGTGTAGAGGGGGAAAGAGGAGGCCCCAGCCATGCGCTTCCGCGCCAGGGCCCAGGACTCCAATGGGGCAGAGAGCAATCCTTTCCAGTTGTCCACATGGGCCGTGATTTGAGATGAGGGACATGAGGGCCTCCTGGGAATCTAGTCCTTTGGGGACCGACTGCTCAGCACCCCTTCCTCCTGGAGGTCATCTTTGTGTTTACCTAAGTGCCCCCTAAACAAAAGGGAGCCAGGCAAGGCTGCCTGAGGATTAGGGCCGTCTGTCCTCACCCAGCCTGCCCCCCTGGCCAGGGAGGCCTGATGGGTGGGGGTAGGTGCAGCCTTATAAGTCCATTCCTCCCTTCATCCTCCCAGCATCCGTCCTGGGTTCTTAAGGCCAGTGACGTCTGTTCATGTCAGGAGAACGTACAGCTCATGGTCCGAGGTTAGAGAGCTGAGAAGATGTCAGGAGCTGTGGCAACCGACCGTCACGCCCGCAGTACCCCCCTCTGCCCTCGGCTGCCTTGGGGCTCAGAGAAGAGGTGGGCAGGATGGCTGCTTAGAACAGTCGTTCAAATCGGAGGCCTCCCAACCCTCCTGTTTGCTAAGGGGGAAACTGAGGCCCAGAGAGTGGAAGTGACCAGCCCAAGACCACATAGTGAAACTGGGCTGGGACCAGAGTTCAGACGTCCAGTGGCCTGAGAAAATCTGCTGCTCAAAAGAAAGATGAAATCACTCTTAGCAATCACCTAGAGTTCCAGGTTTTCAAAGGCAGGTTCCGGAGACTTACCACAGACCCACTAAATTAGAACATCTGGGTGGGGGGCAGCCAGAGAATCTGAATTTTGAAACCAAAACCACCCAGGCGGTGATTTGGATGAGGGGGAAAATGTGGGCCTCTCTGCTTTACTTTAAGCCTCTGCTGTTTTTCTCTGCATGCCCCCTGGACCCACTCTCCTCCTCCCTCCTGTTCTCAGCCTCCCCGAAGCTGAGCCCCACCGAGCACCTCACTGAAGCTTGGTGCCTCTGGCTTCTGGTTGAGTTTGGCCAATGGGAGGCAGAAGCCAGAGCAGAGAAGGCAGAAGGAGCGGGAGGTGTCCATTGCATACACTCCCTCAGTGCCAGGGGACGGTCGACAGGGCCCCAGCTCCTGTCGGGGAACTTCTCCTAGAGCTGCTCCTCCCTTGGTCCCTGACCCCCCCTCCTTTGCTAGCCTTGGGGTGCTTCGCCTCCCCACACCTCCTTCCCGTGAAACCCTCTGCATAAGCCGCCCGTTTCCTGCTGGGGCGCTGAGCACCAGGCCCCGGGGCCCTGCTCGGGGAGAAAGTTCATAAGAAGCTCATGCCACCCCACCTGGGGGTCAGGGACGGCCTCCCCGATGCTCGGGAAGCAGAGCAGGCGTCCGGTAGCCCAGGCAGAGGGGCTGACAAGCAGCAGCAAACCCCCAGGAGTCCAAGAGAGCCCAGGCATGACGGGGAGGAGAAGGGGGTGACCAGGAGGGGTGCGGAGCAGTATGATGGGGCCCCAAGGATGACTCGCATTCTACTTCCCAAATCAGCAGAGGGCAAGCTGTGGCAACCCTGCCGGTGGAGGGATGTGCCTGGAAGTGGGAAACGACACTCTGAAGAGCACTTTTTGAGGAGTCAAAAGACACTTAGCAGTTTACAACTGGGCCGCCTCGTGTGAGCCTCAGTTGCCTTTTCTGGAACCCTGAGATGACCATCCCGCCTTGACCTTCTCCCCGGGCACACAGGGAAGGCTTGCGAAGGTGACGGCACTTTGTAAACTGTAAAGCGCTGGGCCCAAGGGAAGGCTGATGACCACTGTTTAGGCAAAAGAAACAAACGGGGTTCTCAGCGTCACCGGAAATGCAGGAATTCTCAGCACCCCAGCTTTCTGCATCGCTGTGTGCTTCCTGAGGGAAGAACCAAATCTCCCTCTGCAGCTGCCCCCGGGACAGACAGACGCCTGCTGATGTCTTCAGCAGCCCTGGCCTCGGGGGCGGCCGAACCGTGTTTCCCGAGCAGAAGCAGAAGGTGCTGAAAATCTATTTTCAGGCTCTCTGATTAGGTGATGACAGCTCTGGTTTTAACCAATTAAGTACCATTTTCATTCACATATATCAGGCCCAGAAATGGGGGTATTTGGTTTAGCAGGACTTCCTCCTTGGGTTTCTGTCTCCTCCACATTTTCGTTTCAACTGCTACTTTGAGGTCATTAATCAAGCAGATCAGGAAGAAATCCCGACCCCAAAAACATCAGTGGGGGAGACAGAGATACTCGATTATTCCACTATTACTAAGCCCCTCCCAAGGGCCAGGCCTTGTGCTCAGGGATGGAGATTGTTAGGGTTTTACTTGTGTCCCCCCAAAAGACATGGTCAGTCCTGACCCCCAGCACCTCACAATATGACCTTATTTGGAAATAGGGTCTTCGAAGATGTGATTAGTTGATTAGGGTGGGGGCCCGAATCCAATGTGACTGGTTTCCTTATAAGAGGTGACATTTGGACACACAGACAGACAGAGGGAAGACAGCATGGGGAGATAGAGACAAGAAAGGCCAGTGGAGATGGAGGTGGTGATTGGAGGGATGCATCCGGGAGCCAAAATTGACTGCAAGGATTGTGGGCAAACACCAGGAAAAGGCAAAGAAGGATTCTGCCTTAAGGTTTCAGAGGAAACGCGGCCCTGGAGATGCCTAGATTTCTGACATCCAGTCTCTTGAAGTGTGAGAGAATAAATTTCTGTTTTCTATGCCACCGGGTTTGTGGCTCTTTGTTGCAGCAGCCCCAGGAAGCTGAGGCAGATATAAAAGTGGACACGCTAGGCCTGGCCCAGCTCTCATGGAGGTGCCTGTCTCGTGGGAGGCAGACAATGCAGACGAGTGAAATGAAATCATTACATGAGAAGGTTGGAACTACCAAGGATGGCCCCGAAGCCCGACAGGATGGGGACGATGTCGCTCAGCCACGTGCAAAGGCTCCAGCCCCTCTCAGAGGCCCCTGCAGCAAGGCCAGGTAGTTGAGAGCGTGAACTCCGGCCAGCAAGGCCTGCTTTGGAAACCTCAATTCCCTCATCTGTAAAATAGGATAATGTGGCCTTATACAGCTGTTATGAGGATGAAGTGAGGGGATCTGTGGATATTCTTTGTCCAGGGCCTGGTCCATCACAGATGCTCAGGAAACGCTCCCTGCATCGTTTGTGTATTATTTTTGTTCCTTGTCTGGCTTGACGTCCCCAGAGCTGACCTGCTGAGAGGATGAAACAGAAGGCGCTGGATGGCAACCAGCACTGAGGTCAAGGGTACAGGCCTGGAGTCGGGCGAGCATTGGTTCGGTCCCCGTTCCACCTCCTCCAGGCCTCTCTGGTCTGTTTTCTCACCTGTGAAATAGGATCATAGTGGTCCGCATCTTGTTTGGGAGGCTAAATGAGTTTAAAGAGTTAGAGGAGGCTCTATACATTTTTGATATTCCAATGGTGGTGGTGGATGCTGGGGCCATGTGTTTTTGATATCACCTGTGGGTGGAGTGGCAGGCAGGAAATCTCCCTCTCCCTAGGGTTTCTTGCCCAACCACCTATTGAATGAAACCACCAGTAAAGTGTAAGGAAGAGTGAGTGGGGCCTCTGCCCTCACCTGCTGGCAGCCGTGGGAGGGTCGCTGCCTTGACCAGGTCTCAGGCTTCCCCTTGTAAAACGGAGATGTTGGATGCTGTTGCCTCTGGGTGACATCTTAAAATCAAGGCTGGATGTACCTCCAGAGACAGACCCAGTGGCTTCCAGGGGTGGGGACCAAACCCCCAGAGAGCCTGACTCTTTCCCTGGCCAGGCTCCGAGTTCCTCCAGGGGCGGGAAGGGCTGTCCCCAGCAAGAACCTGGAAAGGTGGAAAGGAACGAGTGCAAAGCCATGGGAACCTTGTTATGAGTTTTATTCTAATTTAATTTTCCCAACACTTGTGAAGATAAGCGTTTCCATTTTAAAGATGAAAAAAAAACTGAAGCTTAGAGAGCTCAAGTCACTCACAAAAAGCCACCTAGCTCGTGTCTGTCTGTCTATCTGCCTGCCTCCCAAAGGCTGTGCTTTTGGGGAAAAAAAATCAGCTTCTGCAGCAGGGAAGCTGGTGTAAGGCAGTGACTGGGCTGCCTCTGATTGGGAGTCCTTTGGGCATGACACCGGGCTGAGTGCGTTATTCAGCCGAATCGTTTCATCTTCACACAGCCTGAGAAGAGTTCTGTTATGTGATAATGATTCCCATTTTCCTAAGGAGGAACGGCAGCATCCACAGCTTCTGTAACCATAGAAGGCTGCGGGACTGGCCGTCGCACCCAGGAGCTCCCGGAAGCCAGAGCCTGATGCTTACCTGTCTGCTCTACCACCCCCTGGGCTGCTCTCCCTGAAATATGGGGGTGCAAGGGGTGAAGAAGGAGAAGCAGTCGGGTATGGAGACATGTCAAAGGAGAAGTCACCAGCTGGCACCCCTCTGCCTCCCAGTGGGTGCTCATTAGAGGAAACTTCTGTGTCAGGCCAGTGCTGCGTCAGGGACACAAAGATGGGTGCACTGACTTAATTGTGTTCCTGAAAAGCAGATGCTCAAGTCGTAACCCCCAGTTCCGGTGAATGTGTCCTTATTTGGATAGGGTCCTTGCAGATGTCATCAAGGTAAATGAGGTCAGACTGGGTTGAGGTGATCCTAACCCAGTGACCCGTGGACCCGTGTCCTTATAAGAAGAGGGAAATGTGGGTGCAGAAATGACCACTCAGGGAGGAGGCCACAGGAAGACAGAAGCAGAGATGGGGTGACACAGCTGCAAGCCACGGAACACCAAGGAGGGCAGACAGCTCCAGAGGCTAGAAGAGAAGCAGGGAACAGGGTGGCTCACAGTCTCCAGAAGGAACAAAACTCGTGACACCTTGATTTGGGACTTCCGGCTCCCTGAACCGTGAGAGGATACATTTCTAAGGTTTTAAGCCCATTGTCGGTAGCGATTTGTTCCAGCAGCCACAGGACTCTAAGACAGTGGTGACATCATCTGTGCCGGCAAAGGCGTGGGAACCCAAGGCCACGGCCATGCTATGGGCCTTGCATATGACTGCAGAGAACAGCCAGCGTATCCTCAAATCACTTACATCTATCACAGTCATTCAACCCAATAATATAAAATCATCTACTGTATCTAAACTAACGCTTCCAGTTAATACCCCACACCCCCACCACACACATACACACATTCTTTTGGGGTTGGGGCAGGAGGCCTCTGCACCTTCTGGGGCCTCTAGGTGGCCTTAGAGGTGGCCTGTTCATCACCCCGGGGGTGCAGACATGTCACTGTGGATTAGATCCTGGTGAGGGACCCAGAGCCTCTGGCCGGAGACTCTACTCCAACATCAGCAGAGCGGAGGATGGCAGCCCTGTACGTCTTCGGGTGTTATGGATTCAGTTGTATCTGCCAAAAAGATATGCCGATCCCCAGTACCTGAGAATGAGACCTTATTTGGAAACAGGAACTGGGCAAGTCAAAAGGAGGTCAGACCAAGTGGGGTGGGCCCTAATCCAACAGGACCGGTGTCCTTGTAAGAAGTGGAAATTTGCACACAGACAGACAAATGGAGAGGAGAACACCGTGGGTGGCCGGTGACCAGCAGAAGCCAGAAAAGGCACAGAGAAGATTCTCCCCTATGGTCCTTGAAGAAAGCAGGGCCCTGCGGACACCTTGGTTTCATACTTCCGGCTTCCAGAACTAGGAGGCGATGAATTTCTGTTGTTATATGGCACCATCCAGTGATGGGGTGACACAGATGCAGATCTGGCAAATCCCAGTACCCTGATGCTGTTAACCTGCTAGGTGTGTGTTGCAGGGATGGGGAGAGAGTAGAATTAACTGGAAGGTTTTGTTTAGAAAGATTACTTTTACATTGTTGTGTTGAATAATTGTGATAAATAGAAGTTATCCAAGAAGGTCACCTCTGGCAGCTACCTGGACCCAGCAGCTCTCCTCTTGGGTTGATTCTGATAAAGGGCAGTGGTCCAATTAGATTCAGAGTGAATATTCCCAGGCATCAGGGGTTCTCAACACTATTGGCATTTGGCCTGGAGAATTCTTTTTGGGGAGGTGTCCTGTTAAAGGTTTAGCAGCATCCCTGGACTAAATGCCAGGAGGACCCTCTCCCCAGCTGTGACAACCCAGAATGTCTCCAGACATTGCCAGATGTTTCCTGGGGACAAAATCGCCCTTCGTTGAGAATCACCGGTATGCACCAAAGCTCTCTGCCTTCCCTCCAGAAATTCCCTTTGACCTGGAGAGGGTTTTAGGCATAAGCACCCCAAGCAGAGGACTTCAGAGCTGGAGGCCTGTGGAGATAACGGAGCCCATTCCTCTCTTTGCAATGGGGAAACTGGCCCAGGGAAGACAGAGACCTCCTTCCTTCCAGTGCCCAGTGGCAGCCCGAGCAGAGCAGGGACACTGGGCCAGGGTTCCTGACCCCACTTATAACCTCCAAGGGCCCAGGGAACTGTTAGGACCAAAGTCCTGCCCAGAGGAGTCCACAGCTTGCACCCTGCCCAGGTCCCTAGGCCTCACCCTTCTCCCTGCCCGACCCAACCTCCAGCCTGCGGGGCCCCCCGAGGGTGCGCTCTCCCTGTCCCCTCCAGCTCTGCCTTCCCAGGAATCTCCTCTACCTTCCTACTGCCAGCTGGACCCAGTCATCCAAGAAGACAAACCTTGTTGGTTCATTTTTTTCCCCTTTCAAAAAAAATAAATTCATAAATGGTCCTTGGCAAGCTGTTTACTACCTGGCTTTAATGACCTGTTTATTAGCTCGAGCCTGTGTCTGTTAACACGTCCCTCGTCATTTTCCCTCATTAACTGTCAATTTGGAGGCCAGTTTTGGCATTAACCATGCCCAGACCTAAATGACTGCGGACAGTTGATTTTATGGCTGCACCTCATCTTGGGAACGTGGGCGCCTGTCATCAGAGAGGGGGCTGCAAACAAAGGGGTCTCTGCAGCAGGCGGCCAGGGAGGTGGGGGCAGCTGGCAGGGAGGCTAGGCAGGAGGGGATTTCGGAGCCTGAGATGCAAGGGCTTGTGGGCTCCGGGGAGGACAGCCCTTGTTTCGGGGATATGAGTGCATGTAGGTGGAAACTTAACTTCACAAAGGGATTGTAAAGAATCTCTTCTCTGGAGAACCTGCACTCATGTGAACGTAGAAAGGAAAATATCTCTTTGGAAGCATCCATGGCAGATCCATGCACCGGCTGAGTGTGACCTTGGGCATGCCATCCCTTTGTTCAAGTGTTTTCTGAGCACCCACTCTGCGCTCGACACTCACTAGGTAAATGAGAAATGACTCCTGTTCCCAAATCATTCCTGCACGATGCAGAGAGCACGTGCATAGTGGTAACCAGCCAGTGAGCTGAGTTGGCAGAGGGGACCCGGGGCAGGGATGGGCGGTGAATTCTGCCAGGGCCGCTCAGAGATGGTTCATGAGAGATGCTGCTACGGGCTTAAAATGATGGGGCGCTCATCAAGGGGATCAGCAGAAAGGGCTTTCAGGCAGGGAGAGTCATGGAGATACAAGAGGGTTGCATGGAATGGGAGGTGTCAGCACATCGCCTGGTCCATCGTGTAATTCCACAGCATTGCCATTGCCCTTACCATCCTCCACGGGCGCAGAATAATGTGCAGACACAGCGTGGCCTGGAGGACACGGCCTTTCACCTGCTTCCGGCCCGTCGCCTGCCACCTTCTCCCTGTCAGCCCCCCGACTTCCAGCCCCAGCACCACCCTCTTTCTTGCACACCTCCAGATCCCCAGGGAAGCTGCTGCCTCCTTGTCCCTCCGTCCTTGTCATCCGGAGACCTTGCCGGGGAGTTCTGGGTAAGACAGCAGGTCGAGCACACGCTTCTAATTTCACTCCTGTCAAAAACCCCACTAAACTACAGCAAAGGGATTTTTTTTTTTTTTAAGACAATCTTGCAAGCAGGGGAAGTGAAGGAGAGGAAAACCTGGCAGCCCCATTTGAGTCACCCTGGGTTGTCTGGAGTGGATGGTTGAGGCCATCATCTTGAAGATCTCCATTGCCAGGTACAGGCTCCTAACTGGGGCCTGGGTGGGTTTGGCCAGCTTTGTGCTTGGTCTTGACCACGAGTGGCCGGAGCTCCCGTTCTCCCCTCCGTTGTCCAACATCCACTGAGAAGTTTGTTTCACCGTCCAGAGGTGTTCTGCTCCAACCTAAGAGCTAAGAAGCAGAAAACAGAGAGTAGCCGCGTGGTGACCGCACGTCCCTGAGAGGCCCCATATCTGGCCGATGTTCCAGCCCCCGGGTGCCACAACCACCTGCCCCTGCCCTTGGACTTCCCTGGAAGGGATCTCTCAGCTAAGCTGCACCTGGGCCTGTCCCAAGCCCGTGGTCAGCCTTCTTCTGAACAATGGAATAGCCAGGTGCTCACTGCTTTCCAAAACTAAACAGTATTTGTGGAAGATACCTACACAGGTGGTAAAGCTAACTAGAAGTTGGGATAGAGGTCCTTCAGGTGTTGGGGAGGGAGGTGAGACGAGCACAGGGGACCTCAGCGGCTCTAAGGTGCACGCCTGCCCACACCTGCCCCACATGACGCCGTCTGTCTGGGGATGGCGCGGAGACACTGCGTCCCCAACAAGCTGCGGGAGAGGCCAAGGTGCTGGCCCCGGCCCACACCGAGTACCGAGATGTTCATTTCCTCCACCTGGCAGGCAGGTAAACAGGTGTTCTGTTTCTGATTGTCCTTTAAACTATGTTTATACATTTTTGCTCTCCAGTACCTTTGCTATCCGTCATAAATAAAACAAAAACAAAAACAAACCAAGACCTGTCGAGACGTCACCTCTTTACCCTTCCCACACCCCCTTCTGCTACTCGGGAAACTCCTACAGGGGTCACCAGCTCCAGTGCCCTTGGGGACGCCAGCCCCCCAGGGAGGCTGGGAGGGAGACCTACACCCACTGGCTACCGAGAGGGCCTTAGCTGCCTGCAGGAATGGGGACCCAAGGCTGCCAGGGCTGGCTTTTCAAGTGAAGCTCGATACTCAAATTTTAGTGCAAAATCTGATTTTTTTTTTTTTTAAGACGCCCATGGACCAGAAGGGGCCTGTGAGTGGCAGAAGCTCTGACCCAGATCACAACTGACTTGATCATGCAGATTTCTCCCTGAGCACTCTGTGGGCTCCTTGACAGAAGGGTTTGTCTGTAACTCGGCGGCCCAAGCATCATCAAGGATGACAACACAACACAGCAGCGACAGGCACTGAAACAGCAGTTACCCAGAGCCTGGCTCTAGTGCTTTACAAGCCTTAGCCCATTTAATCCTCACAAACTGTGCTGGGCAGGAGGTGGGAAACTCATCAGGTATTTTTATCAAATGGAATCATCCCAAATGCTCTGAGGCTGGTGTGAGCACCGTCTACACAGAAAAAGGCTGCATCTCAGAGCGGTTAGAGAACTTGCTGAAACTTCCCAAGCTGGAAGGTGGTGGGCTGAGCTCAGGGTCCACACTCCCAGGTACTGGGCTGGGCTGATGCGGAGGGAGCTACAGGAAGGGGAGGATTCCTACTCTTAACAAGTGTTGGGGTCTTGGCAATATACGCAGCCTCCTTACAGCTTCAGTTTTCTCATCTGCAAAATGGGTATAACTACAGCACCTGGGTCCCAGGGATGGAGTGAGGATTAAATGGGATAAATGTTGTAATGTCCTAGTGCAGCCCCTGGCACAGAGGAAGCAATGGCTAAATTGCAGCACATTTCCTTACTATGGTTATTTATTTTATCCATGTTAATTTTGATCATAATTCTGAAGCAGTCCTTCCCACCTGCAATGGCTGTGTGTTGTGACGCATTTGCTAGCCTTCCCACTTGGGGTTTACAAAGCAACCTAGACAAGGAAACTGCTTTTAAAAGCTTGTGGAAGGTGGAAAAGGGGAAGATTAGGGAGAAGGGGAGAAACAAAGGGGAGAGAAGGGAGGAGGGAGCTGCAATTTCAGCAGGAAGATGGAAGCAAAAGAACTTGACGGAGCAGGTTCTGTGCCAGGCTATGGGCCACACAGAAGGCACAGGCGATCTCACCACAGCCTGCGGGTGAGTGTTGTCACCCACCTTTCCAGGAGAGGAACCTCAAGCACATGCACCTGGTTCTCCGTGGCTTCTCCGTCCTTCAGCCACTTTCTCAGTTTACTCCAAGGATCCTAGCACTGCCCCCACCCCCCTCCGCCACAGGGCCGAGTTATGGGAGCTGCGATAACCGGACCCGGGAAAGGACCCCACCCCACCATTGATAAAATCGCCCTTTGTTTTTAAAATCCTTCCCCCGCATGTTACTCAATCCCATTTATTTGACAATTATTCTAGAAACTAGAAAAAAAGTTTTTCCCTATCTCTCGTAATCCACTCAGCAACACCTCCCCCCTCCCCCCCAATCCTCACTGACCCTCTCTTCAGGCATGTTACTTGGGGCTCCTTGGGGATTTGAGTAGGGTACCCCATCCTCCACCCCACAAAGCACGCCTCAGAGCAGACCCAAATCTTCATGCATGAGGACTCTTGGGTAAAATTATTTTTTTCTTGCCCCTAACACAAAATGCAGAGAGCACCAAAAAGCAATAGGGGGTTCACTTTGGTTACCTCTTGGGGGATGGGAGATCCTTTTTTAATATCTTTTTTTTTTTCTATAAGGCTGTTCATCTTTTTTTCTCGTTGGGTTATAGAACTCGCTTATTTATCCTGGCCTGTAATTCTTTGCCCCTTAGTGTTACTAGTATCTTCTCCTGTCTGTAGTTGCTTGTTTAAAGCACCTTTTGATGGGTTTCCTGTAGTTGCATTTGTCACTCCTTTCTTTTAGGTCTTGCTCCTTGAGTCTTCTTTAGGAAACGCTTCCTTACCTGGAGGCCATAAGGAACTGAGCATGCACACAGCCCTTTCTTCTACAAGTTTTAAAGCATGCCTTTCACATTTATGTATTTAATTTTTCTGATCTAGTTTTTGTATATGATGGGAGGAAAGAATCCATTTTCTTTTTTTTTCCTGTGGATAACCTGCGGCCCCAGCCTCGTCTAAGTGCTTCTTCCTCTGGTGACCTTCAGTGTCCCTTCAGGCCCGTATCAGATGACCATGAGTGTGCGGCTTTGTTTCTGCACTTTTGATTTTGTTTCACTGCCCCGTTTCCCTGCACCCAACAGCGCTCAGCCTTGGTCCACGCATCTCTGTAACAAATGTCAGCATCTTCTGGGCAAATCGCCCCACTTCACACTTCTCCACAGTGTAGTCTTGGCTGTTCTTGGGCCTTTATTCTCCATATAAACTTTGGAATTAGCATGTCCCACTCCTTGAAAAATCTGGTTGGGATTTTGATTAAAATTGTGTTCACTCTCTGGCTCCATGTGGGGACATTTGGGTCTTCACCATATCACATCTTTCAACTCATGCACTGAAAACATTTCTCCATTTATTTATCATTTCTCTGACATTTTATAATTTTCCTCATAAAGATTTTCCACGCTTAAAAGTACTTATCCCAGGTACTGCAGACTTTTGTTTTGCTGTTATAAATTGTATCATTTTTGGAATTGAATTTTCTAACTGCTTGTTGCTGGTGTACACAAAGGCAATTTTTAATTGTTGCTGAACTCTCACCAATCTGAATGATTTGTTTGAGATTCTTTTGGATTTGCTATGCCAACAATCATATCATCTAGAAGCAGGACAGTGCTCTTTCTTCTCCATTCATGATATCTTCTACATCTTTTTCATGCCTTTTGCACAGGCCAGGATCTTTAGGGCAGTAGTAGTGATGGAATGCTCTCTTGTCTTATCTCTAATTTTAAAGGAAAAGGTTTTAACTTATCGCTATTGAAATCTATGATCTTGGCAGATACTTTTGCCTTGTCAAAGAAGCTCTTTTCCATTTCTATTTTGGCAAATGTTTTTGTTTGTTTGTTTAATTGCTTGATTATAAATGGGTGTTAAATTCTCCAAATTCTTACTTCTGCACATATTGGAATGGTTTGGATACTTTGTTAAGTAGTGAGTGACCTGTCTGGATTTTTCCAAGATTAAATCATCTTTGCAGTTTTTAGATAAATCCAACTTATTCTGTCATATTTTCTGGTTTTAAACACTACCAGATTCAGTTTGTTACTATTGTATTTTAGAACCTTTACATCCATGTGAATGAATGAGATTGATCTGTAATATTGCTGTCTCTACTCTCCCTGCCTGGTTTTGCTATCAACTCATAGAACATAAGTTGGGCAGTGATCCCTTTTTTTTTTTTTTTTCCAACTAATCTCTGGGAGAGTTTGTGTAAGATTGGAATGAGCTTCAAATTTTGGTAGGACGCCCTTGTTTAAAAAAAAAAATCTGTGACTTATAATTATTTTTTCCTGTAGGAAAGTGTTTGATCCCTATTCATTTAAAAAAAAATCATTATAGGAAATTTGGGATTTTAAATTATATTTGAATTAATTTGGAGTCACATTTCTCTAGAAATGTCACCATTTTATCTAAGAATTCAAATTTTGGGCATAAAGATATTTATAATATTCCATTAGTCTACTATCTTTTAAATCTTTGTTGTAGCTATAGTTTTAATCCATTTTCGTTCTTGGTGTTGATATGTCTGTGCTATCTTTTTTCTTAATCAGTTTCACTAGAAGTTTGTCTATTTTATTAATCTTTTTAAAGAACCAGCATTTAGCTTTGTTGGTTATCTATTGTAACTTTGTTTTCTGTTTCATTAATTTCTGTTTTTATCTTTATTGTCTCTTTCTACTTTCTTTGGGGATATTCTCTTCTACATGTGCTTGAGAAGAATGAACATTATCTAAATATTGGATGAGTTCTATATATGTCCATTAAGTGATGTCTGTCAATTACAATTCAAATCTTCTATGTCTTTACTAATTTTTTGTCTGCTTGCCCTATTGATAATTAATAACGGAATGTGGAAATCTCTTACTATTATGATAGAAGTGTTCATTTCTCCCTGTGGTTTTTTTCTATTTTTGAGGCTGTATTAAGTGGATTCAAGTTTACAACTGTTATCACTTACTGGTAAATTTTAACTTATCATTATGTCTTAACTCTCTTTATCTTTAAAAATAATTATTTCCCTAAAATTTATTTTGTTTAATGTTCATTATTATTTGATGATATCTTTTACCTTCCTTTTACTAGCAACCTTTCTATGTTCTTAGTTTCATATCTTTCTTACAATTAATATATGGCCAAGTTTTAAAAAAATCTAATCTGACATTTTCTGTTTTTTAACTGGAAATTTAGTCTATTGACATTAATTGGGTTTATTCAAATATCTGGACTTGTTTATATCATCTTACTGTGTATTTTTTTCTAGACTTATTGTTTTTTTCCTTTTCTCAGCTGTTTTATAGAATCCAGGGCTCAGTGTGAACGTCTCAAGGTCGGCTCTCTCACCTTGCCAAGAGCCCGAAGTTTTAGCTTCCCCGTTGGTGGTGCTGATACAGAGGTTTCCACCCCAGGACGACCATGCCTTGTGGTTCTTACTCAATTTACTTGCCTACTATTTACCATTCCTTGCTTTGGTCTCAGCTCTCTCACATTTATTAACTTATTTATTGCAGCCTTTAAAAGCTCTCTTATTTCCAATAATCCCATCAATGGATTCAAATGTGTGTTTGCTTTAATTTATCCAGAAACTCACTGTGTTAAGAGAGACCCTCAAAGTGTGTACAGTGCCATAGTCCCGAAGTGACAAGCCTTTCAATCTTTATTGTGTTTCCTTACAAGTATAAATGCTAGACCCACAGAGATAAGGCAAGAGTCTGGATCTGCAGCAGTGCTCAGGGGCGAGCCTGGAACACGGGCCATGTGCACAGAGGACTGTTCCCAAATGGTCACCGGGGCTGATGTAACAAAGGAAGTAAACATTCTTCACCAGTGTCTCCGAAATTCATAGTGGTCTCAGTCTCATTCTGTTTTGGTCAATAAATATTTACAACATGTAAAACTATCAAAGTATGGGGACCAGGGAGTTTTTAGGTGCTTGCCTTTAGATATTGTGCATGTGGCTAGTATTTATTGTCTTCTCTTGCTTTTCTGTGTTTCTTGAATTCCTGCTGTGAGCATATTTTAGTTTCATGATTACAGGGAAAAAGTTATTTTACAAAGGGGTCCTGGAAAAGTGGGGAATCCCTGCTTTGAATGATTATTTGGAGCATTAGCACAAGAGAAGTAAACGCAAAGGCAGATGGGGCCAGGCCTGAGATGGATTAGGAACCGGGTGGGTCTGGTTTGACACAATGGCAAAGGCCAGATCACACGGGAGCGAACGCTACTCAGCTCCAGCCAATGTTTGCCCTGTGCAAATTCAGACCTGACATTGCCAGATCTTGTAGTTAAATGAAAATAGATATCTAAATTTGTTACTTGAAATCTTTCCGTTTTTCCATATGTTGGCAACTAATACAAAAATGTAGACATGGTGTGGACCAAACAAACCAGCTGTGTAGACTGGATGTGGCTCCTGGAGGCCCACTTATAACCCCTGATTTAGGATATAGTTTCATGGTCTCTCTCATAGCCACACGCAGCTGGTCAGTCATGCAGATCGAGTCCAGCTCTGAAATTCTTCTCAGATAGGAGGAAGAAACCAAAATATTTCTTCCTCGGGTTCAGATTATGGGCAGCTTCTCCATCCATTCATTCTGACATTGCACCAGTCACCAAATTCTTCTATTCGTTCATTCATTCATTCATCCATTTATTCATTCAGACAACAAATGTCTTTTCAGCATCTACTAGATATCAAGGGTGAAGAGAGATGAGTCAATGAGCCAAAGCCCCTGTCACCAAGGAGCTTACATTCTCCTTGAATTAGACAATTACAAGCAAATAATATAACAAGGGAGATAATTTCAGCTAGTAAGAGGTGCTATCTGAGTACAGGATAAAATAGTATAACTAATAGGATTGATAATAAGTCCAAGAGGAGGGTGAGAAGACCTCAAATGTTAGAAAGCATGTGGGGTCAGGAAAAGTCTTCCGTAGGTGGTGTTTGAATCAGGCCTGCTTATTGAGAAAGGGGCAGCTGTACAAAAACTGGGAGTGAGCATAACTTCCAGGCAGAGGGAACAGCAAGAGCAAAAGACTTCAGAGAAGAATGGAATGACCCACATTTGTCAGAAGAATTTTGTTAATCCTCTTTCTAAATACCCACCCAATCCAACCCTCCTCCCTATCTCCATTGTCAATCAATACAATCCTGGGTTATCTCAATTTTGGCTGAGGACCAAGCCTGATTCTCCATTTATCCATCCAAAAGGGATGGGTTTCCAGGAACCTGACTTCCAGGGAGAAGACTGAGCTGCAGTCTGCCTCTTCCGCTCCCCTGCTGAGAACCAGGGCAAGTTCTAGGGGAGGGACCTCCCCTCTCTGACCAGCCTTCAGTTATCTTTCCTTGGGAGTGGCCCGCCTCTGCCACAGGGCCTCCTTCCCGCTCCTACACAGCAAAACCACTTACCCCCTTTCTAATGCTGTTAGATAAAGTCCAAACTCCCTTAATACCTTTACCCAGCCATCCTCACTTCCAGCCACTCCCTACCTTTCCCCTGCTCCACCCATGTTGATGGCCTTGCCCAGTCCCCAATGTCCCCAGGCCTGTTCCTGATAGTTTATCTTTGCACAGGTTGTTACTTCTCTAGGAAATGAACCCTCTTTTACTCTTACTTCTGCAAATCACCATCTCCTAAGAATCAAAATACTTCTTCCACCTTCAGGTTGTGTCTTGCCTTTCATCTGCCTCACCCTTGTCCAGTCCATTTTCCTGCCTTCTCCTCCCAGTCTTGTCTGTCTCCCATAGCCCATCTCCCACATCCCCAATCTCCTTGCCATTTCACCTTCAAGCTCCTCTAACCTCGTCTTCTTATCTCTTCCAACCTCTATTCTCTATTTCCTCCCACACTTACAGGCAAGATGACTGATGCACAGCAAATGTTTGTAAAGTGAAGGACTATTGAACAATTAAGTCCTGAGTCTGTTCCAGGCTCTCAGAGAACTGTCCACTATTGAGCTATGGGTCACCACAATTTTCATGCAGTGTTAGAGACTACTGCCACTTCCCAGCATCTTTAATATGCATTTGTCATCAGCACAGCATTGCTGGTGTTTGTCCCAATCTAAACTTGCACAGGCGTTTGTTTAGTATAAGCAGAAAGCAGGTACAGGGTGCTTAACTACCTGCCAAGTGTTCCACCTGGAATGCAGCAAGCCCTCCTTGTTGAATGAGTTGAATGGATGAATGAATGTCCAACAAATACTCCATAAAGCACCTGACATAGATTATTGCCTTTAATCTTCTAAACAACCCTAAGAGATAGAGTCTGTCATTAAATACCATTTTATGGTTTAGAAAACATTAAGGCTGAAAGAGATTAAATGATTTGCCCAAGGTTCACAAAGCTACTAAGTGGCAGAGCTGTGATTTGAACTCCCCAGTGTCTTGTTGCATAGTCCAATGTAGTGGCAGTAAACATAGGTGGCTATTGAGGGCTTGAAAGGTGGATGGTCCAAATTGAGAAGTGCCCTAATGGTAAAATACACTCCAGATTTTGAAGATTTAGTATGAAAAAAAAAAAAAAAAAACCCTAAAGGAAAATATTTCATTAAGATTGCTATACTGAGTATATGTTGAAGTGACAATATTTTGTATATGTTGGATTAAAGAAATTATCAAGATTAATATCACCTGTTTTCTTTTTACCGTTTTAAGGTGGCTACTAGAAAAATTAAGATTACATCATGGCCTGCATTGTATTTCTGTTGGACAGGGCTGGTCTCAGTTCTTAGCTACTACGTTCTGCTGCTTCTCATGTAAACCTCTTTATAATTAGTGGTAAGAATAATGTCCATGCAGGGACGCCTTTCCTTAGGCCAATCAGACAACTACGTAAGGAAGGCTGCAAGGACACTGTTGCCCTGGCATATGCCTCTTTCCCCAGGATGAAGCCTTAGTGATGTCTTTACTAATAGATGGCACTTAAGGGCACACAGAAGTGACAGAAAGGGCATGAGATCAGGAGTCAGAAGTCCCAAGCTTGACCTGCAATCCCACCAGTCAGTAGCTGGGCCTCAGGCCAGTCTGTGTTCTCCAAGGCTGTTTCCTCATCTGGTGACTGAGGGGAGTCGGACTGGATGGTTTCTGCAAGCCCTTCTGGGGTTCTGAGTCCGACCATCCTTGAGAGGCAGGAGGGTGTGCAGGTTCAGGGGCCAGATCTTACCACACCGTCACTCCAGGGTCTTTCCTAAGGACCACGTGTGAGCAAATACCGTAGCTATGCCTGTGCTTGGACACAGTTCAAAGGCCACTGACCCTAGCACCTTATTTCCTCCATCTATAAGAAGACAGGTGGACCATTTGAGCACTCATTCAACTCATTCATTCAACAAGTACTTAATGAGAGCCTCCTATGGGCCAGGCACTGTTTGAGGCACTTGGGACCCAGCAGTGAACATAACAGACAAACATCCCTGTCCCTGTGGAGCTCACTGTCCAGTGGGAGATGACCAACAATAAACAATAGATAAACATAACAAGTGGCTGTCTCAGTTTGCCAGGGCTGCTATGACAGATCCATTAACAACAAGAATTTCTTGTCTCACAGTTTTGGAGGCTAGAAGTCCAAAATCAAGGTTTCTGTAGGCCATGCTTTCTCCAAAGTCTGTAGCGTTCTGGGGCTGGGTCAACCTCTGCCTCCATCGCATGGCTGTCTGTCCTTCTGCCTCCTCCTCTGGCTTCTACTCAATGTCCAGATACCCTCTGCTTATAAGGATCCCAGTCATATTGGATAAAGGCTCACCCTGCCTCAAAATAGCCTCATCTTAACAGGATCTTCAAAGATCTCATTTGCAAATGAGTTCACACCAACAGGACCGGGGGTGGGGAGGCTTGGGGGGCTGGGACCTGAGCAGATCTTTGGGGGGGGGGGCATGATTCATTCTGCCACAGTAGATGCTATCCCATGCTTTTAGAGGATACTTACAATAAAGAGAAAAAAAAAGCTCAGGGCAAAGGAGGTTGGGATGCTGGGGCAGGCTGCAGAGTCAGCGTGTCTGAAGGCTTGGCCAGCCCCAGCAGGGTGGGACCTCCCACCTGGAGAGCTCCAGATATAGGTGCTGCCCTCCGGACTATCAGCCTGAGGTTGTTGTCTCGTAGCTGGTTCCTCTCTCCTCCATCCCCGTGATGAGTCAGCCTCGACATGCCACAAATGCCAGGGCTATTATACTACCTTCTGCGGCTGTATGTTGTTGACAAATATTTACACTGGAGGCACCTCCTACATGAGGGTTAGGTTCTAAAGTCAGAATATAAGGCAAAAATAGTCCAAGCTGAACTCATCCATGAACTGCCCTTACACCCTCCTGAAGTACCGAGTACAGGTTTTGCGTACAGAAACATGTATGTACAACCAGTGTGATACATTCAGTAATATCCAGTACATAATGGTATGCAGACAAACATAAGCTTACATAACCTTTCTGAAGGTTATTAATATTTTGATCAACTATTCAAGAGTAAGTTGCAGGCCCTGCTCCCTATGTGGGACATGACCCCCAAGGGTGCAAGTCTCCCTGGCAATGGAGGACATGACCCCTGGGGATGAGCCAGGACCCAGCACTGCAGGATTGAAAATGCCTTCTTGACCAAAAGGGGGAAAAGAAATAAAACAAAATAAAGTTTCAGTGGCTGAGAGATTTCAAATGGAGTCAAGAGGTCATTCTGGAGGTTATTCTTATGTGCTATATAGATATCCCCTTTTAGTTTTTAGTGTATGGGTATAGCTAGAAGAAAATACATGAAACTATTGAACTGCAACTCAGTAGCCTTGATTCTTGAAGACAATTGTATAACTATGTAGCTTACATGGTGCATCTGAGTGATTGTGAAAATCTTGTGGCTCACACTCCCTTTATCCAGGGTATGGACAGATGAGTAGAAAAATGGGGACAAAAATTAAATGAATAATAGGGGGGAGGAGGGGATGGGATGTTTGGGGTGTTCTTCTTTACTTGTATTTTTATTTTTATTTTTATTTACTTTTTTCTTGGAGTAAAGAAAATGTTCAAAAATTGATTGGGGTGATGAATGCGTATCTATATGATGGTACTGTGAACAACTGATTGTACACTGTGGATGACTGTAGGGTATGTGAATAGATCTCAAAAAAATAAGAAAGAGTAAGTTGCAGATATTATGACACTTTAATTCTAAAAATTTCAGTGTGTATTTCCTAAGAGCAAGGTCATTCTCTTATATAATCACACATACAATTAAGAAATTCAGGAAAGTTAAAAATTTTACAATACTATTATCCAATATATTCCATGTTCAGATTTCACCAGCAACATCCTTTATGGTAATTTTCCTCCCATTCTAGGATGCAAACCGGGACCTAGCACTGTGTTGTCATTTCTCCTCAGACTTCTTTAATCTGCAACAATCCCTCAGCTGTCCTTTGTCTTCCGTGACATTAACCCGTTGTAAGATCACAGGCCAGCTGCTTTGTCGAATGTCCCCTGATCCGGATTTCTCTGACTGAGTCTCGATTATCAGGTTTAGTTTTAGGAATGTAAGTGATGCCGTGTCCCTCCTACTGCATCTCACAGGGAGGCTCTCGGTGTCTGTTTGTCCCATCCCAGTGAGGGTAACTTTGATCACCAATTAAGGTGGTGTGTGCAGGATTTCTACACGGTCAGGGGGGCATCTTTCTGCCCTTTTAGTTATTAAGAAATCTGTGGTCTCTCTTTGTGATTGATAAGTAATCTACTATGTGAGGCTTTGCGTTTGTGTAAGTATTATGCTCGCCAACAAATTTTCACCCAGAGGTTTTAGCACCAATTGTGCCATGGATTGAATAATGACCCCAAAAAACAGGTTTGAGTCCTAACCCCTGGCCTGCTGAATGTGAACTTATTTGTAAATAGGATCTTCAAAAGTTATTTTTAGGGAAGATGAGGCCAAACTGGATCAAGCTGGGTCCAAGTCCACTGTGACTGGTGTCCACAAAAGTGGAGGGAAATTATTGGCCATGGTAAGTGAGAGACACAGAGAGAGAGAGGTGGCCGAATGACACAGGCAGAGCCTGGGTTATGCCAAAGGCAAGGAGCACAGGGGTGGGGGGGTGCCTGCTACCCCCTGCCAGAACCCCCCAGGCTCAGAGGAGGCCTGGCCCTGCCCACACCTCGATTTGGACTTGCAGCCTGCAGAAGGGTGAGACAATAAATTTTTGTTGTTTAAACCAACTAGTCTGTGGTACAGCAGCCCTGGAAAACCAAGATAATTGGTGATTCTTGCTCTGAATCATTTTTTATTAGGAGGGTTGCAAATTATTTTTAAAGACATCAAAGAGAGAAAAAGGAATACAGGTGAAGTTTGCTGAAGTTAAAGGCCTGGGAAAAGTTACTCCACTGTATTTAGAACTTTCAGTAGGTAAAGATGGTTTGGGAAGAGGGTACATACACAGCCATGATCTGGTCCTGCCACCAGAGCAGCTCGTGATCAGAGTGGGGAGGCCAAACAGACTCAGCACAGAGATGTCAAAGGGGAAAGGAGTTGCAGGAAAATGCTGAGTGAGGACTTGGAAAGTACAGCAGTCTCCTTGGGCTGCCGTAACAAATGACCACAGAGCAACAGAAATGTATACTCACAGTTCTGGAGGCTGGAAGTCCAAAATCAAGGTGTCAGCAGGACTGTGCTCTCTCTGAAGGCTCTAGAAGATCCTTCCTGGCCTCTTCCAGCTTCTGGTGTTTGCCAGCATTCCTGGAATCCCTTGGCTTGTGTTAGCATCACTCCAGCTTCCGCCTCTGTCTTCATGTGACCGTCTTCCTTGTGTGTGTGTCTGGCTGTGTCTCTTCGCCTTCTTTAGTCAAGCAGGTTAAGGTCCCTCCTACTCCAGCATGGCCCCATGCTGGGGGTCCACTGTTTGTGACATGATGCTTCACGGGCTGTGAGACCTGAAGAGAAGGGGCTTGGGTTGGAAGTAAGGGTCTTGGGTTATGTCCCATTCTACCATTTAGTAGATATGTGAGATTAGGAAAGCCTCTCTCTCCCCAGCCTCAGCTTCCCCATCTGTGCCAGTTTGTATATATTATGTCCCCCAGAAAATGCCATATTCTTTGATACAATCTTGTAGGGGCAGACATATTAGTGTTGACTAGGTTGGAACCTATTGGTTCAGTGTTTCCATGGAGATTTGACTCAATCAGCTCTAGGCAAGACTTTTCATTGGATTATTTCCATGGAGGTGCTGCCCATCCATTCAGAGTGGGTTGTTATTGGATCACTGGAGCACTTTTAAAAGAGCCACACAGGTCCAGACACAGAGCAGCTACAGCTAAAAGAGGACAAAACGCCCCAAAGAGCAACACTTTGGAGAACACCATTTTGAAACGCAACCTGGGAGCAAGCAGATGCCAGCCACATGACTTCCCAGCAAAGGCAACTCACTGAGGGCAGGAAATTGTGTCTGCCCAGTTCACTGCCATACCCCCTCTTCCTAGCACATAGAGATGTTCAAATAATGCCTGCTGATAAATGAATGAATGAAGGACCAGATCTTTGCCACTTCCTCCAGGAAGCTTTCCTGGGCTCTCTGCCCTGAGTGTGAAAGTGATCTCTCCCCTGCCCAATTCCTCAGTCCTACAATTGCTCCTTTCTGGAGACTCTGGTTGCCTTCCAGCAATCTCTGTCCTATGCAGCGGAGGGAGGCCAGCTAAAGAGGGAAGTGTAGACGGGAGTTGCCCTGAATTCTGTCTTCACCCTTCCAAGCTGTGTGAACCTTGGCCAATTTCATCAGCCACTCTGAGTCTCAGGTTCCTTATAGGTAAACTGGGGATCATAATAGCTTCACCCTAGGCTTGCTGTAAGGATTGGAAGAGGTCTGGCACAAAATAAGCACTCGATAAATGTCAGCTATTTTTATACCTACCTCACTTATCAGTTTGGCTTATCTCCATCACCAGGATCCAAGATTTGGGTGCAGAGAAAAGGAGATAGAAATGTAAGTTTGAAGAGGTTAGAATCAGATCCATCAGTAGAACCTCATGATATATTTTGTATTTTAGAAATATTTGTATTTCTTAACTCTGTTGACTATAGACCAATCAAAAAGGCCTAGAAACAATAGCCAACCAGGATAAAGAGCTTTCATATGCCCAGATTGTTGTCTTTAAGTATCCTTTCTGACTTATAGAAACCAGATTTTCTTGGTGAAATGGTGACTCCAGGTCTCAGGAAGGAAACATATGAGACAATCCTGGAACATGTTGTCACACAAGAAAGAAAGGACTATGAAAGATTACTGGGGCCATGTCAAGAGCCAATTTTAAAAGGCCCCTACTTACCAAAGATGGGAAAACATTAGCATCGATGCAAATGTTAATTGCAGCATACTGAAACACATAAAATATATTTAAATCCATGAGTTCATGATATTCAGAAAAAAAACCCCACATTGGGTCACTCTTGAGAATACTAGAGAACCAGTTTATTATTTTGAAAAGTGGTAGGTAAAGGGGGTGGGAAAAAAACATAACTATCATAAATTGTTGAGGGGAATGCAAAATGATATGGCCACTTTGGAAAAATGTTTGGCAGTTTCTTGTAAAGTTAAACATACTCTCACCATGCGACCCAGCAATTCCACCTCTGGATTTCTCAGGAGCAATTACTCAAGAGAAATGAAAATATCTGTCCACACAAATACTCATCTATGAATATTCACAAATTATTCAAAATAACCCAAACAGGAAGTCATCCAAACATCCATCAACAGGTAAATGAATATTAATAAACTGACACATACACCCAATGGAATAAAACTCAGCAATAAAACAGAGCAAATTACTAACACGCAATAACAGGGATGAATCTCAAAAGCATGATGCTAAGTGACACAAGTCACACAAAAGGCTATGTACTTTATGATTCTATTATATGACTGTCTGGAAGGGGCAAAAAGATCTTCATGGACTTGGATTAGGTGATTGCTTCTTGAACATGACTCCAAAAGCAAAGAAGAAATAGACAAACTGGACTTCATCAACAGGAAAAACTTGCACTTTGAAGGACACCATGAAGAAACTGAAAAGACAACCACAGAATGGGAGAAAATTTTAAAATCATGTCTCATAAGGAACTTATGCCCAGACTATATAAGGAACTCTTACAACTCAAAAATAAAAATGCAAACAACCCAATTAAAAATGAGTAAAGAATCTAAATGGACATTTCTCCAATGAAGATTTACGTATGGACAATAAGCACATGAAAAGATGCTCAAAATTATTAGTTATCAGAGAAATACAAACCAAATCCATGAGATAACATTTCATACCTGCTAGGATGACTAAAATATGAAAGAATTAAAATAAGCAGCTCATACAGTTAGAAACTAGAATATAAGTTACCAAAACTAGAGTTTGGACAGAGAAAGGGGGAGCAAAAACAAAACAAAACAAAACATAATAACAAGAGTTGGTGAAGAGGTGGAGAAACTGGAACCTTCAGGCATTGCTGTCAGGAATATGAGACTGTACGGCTGCTTTGGAAATAATTTGGCAGTTCCTCAAAATATTAACTATAGAGTTGCCATACAACCCAGCAATTCCAAAGAGAACTGAAAGCATATGTCCACATGAAAACCCCTATGGCCACTCTTTCTAATGGCTGCTGGTTATCCATTGTATGGGCCATCCAGCTTGCAAATGATTTGACAATTAGCTCCTCTCACCCTCAGAACAACCTATGTGGACGGGACAGCTATTAACCCCATTTTACAGACTGGGCCCACGGGAACACAGAAAATTCCAACCCAGTCAGGCTAATTCAAAAGCTCTTGCTCCAAATGTGTCTGGTACTGTATCTCTTCCTTGCTCAGCTATGTGTGGAGGGGAGAGAATGCAGACTTTGAGGTCAGGCAGATTGGGGTTTGCATATAACTTCTACTTCCTTCCAATCTGTATAATAATGTAATCTCCAGGGCCTCATTTCCTATGTGCAAAATGGGGATAATAAGGCAAGTCCAAAGAGCTTAAAAATATTCTAAAGATATTCTAAAAAAGAAAGATAAGGCCCTCTTTATCTTCCCCTCTTTCCTAGAAGAGGGCATGGGTTAAGTTTCTGGGTCAAATCAAGTGTCCCTACAATGACTCAGGTCTTAGAAGTGTTTAAGGCCTTGGGAAAGGCCAATTCTGAGCACTCAGGATACCTCCCCAGGCCACCACTTAGTGACCAGCTTCCGTGGGTGACAAGTGTCTTGCTGCCCTTTCTGTAGGGGCCAGAATGGCTTCCACCAGTTGACCTGCACCCATTGCTGGGCACCGGCACCCACGTTACCTCTTGAAGGTGCAACAACATTGTGAGAGCAGTTTTAGTAAGCAATCTTATGGCCACAGACGCTAAGGCTCAGAAACCTCGATAACTCTCCCTGTGACCCCAATTGCACGGCTATGAATCTGTGAAGCTGGGACTGCACTCAGGTCTGTTCAGATGTGGATTGTTGGTCAAATATTTTCTGACATCAAAGTTACATTCCCCAAGTTAGATGAAATTTCAGCCCACTTGTTAAGAAAAAAACTAAGCAGGATATATGTAGATATAGAATTCAAACTTGACATCTACATTTGAGTTATGAGTTTTGTGATTCCCAACAACTCGGATATTTGTGCTCTGCCCATTACAACATCTTGAAATGTGACGATAATTTCTTGTCCCTGTTCTCTGCACCAAGCGGCCAAGATCACCTGTTTTAATTCCACCTTAGCAATAGCTTTATATTGCTGGAAATCTCTTTAGAGTGTAAGCTCCAAGAGGGCAAAGAGATTATATTGTTCACTATTTTTTCCCCAGCACGTCTTGGTCTGCCAGGGCTGCTATAACAAACACCACATACTACTTGGCTTAAACAAGAGCAATTCATTATCTCACCATTCTGGAGGCTAGAAGTAAAAATCAAGGTGTCACCAGGACCAAGCTTTCTCTGAAGTCTGTTGCATCCTGGTGGTGGCTGGGCGGGCAGTCCATAACTCACTCCCTGCCTCGTCACATGGCTGTTCTCTCCCTGTCTGTCTCTACTCCTGACTGTGTCCAAAGTTCCTCTGCTCATAAGGACCCCACACATGGTGGATGAAGGCCCACCCAGCTGCACTTTGGCCCCACCTTAACCAATAACATCTTCAAAGAACCTATTTACAAGTGGGTTTCCATCCACAGGTTTGGGGTTAGGACTTGAACATGTTTTTGTGGGGGGAAATGATTCAATCTGTAACAGTAAATAAATGCTAAATATCTGTGGAATGAATGCACTGAGAATATGAATTTGAAAGATCAAAATATTAATATCATGATTCAAAATTGGGATTCCTGTGTTGTTATTTTAACTCCTCACACACTATTTTCAGTTCAGGTTCATGAACGTCCACAGAGAACCTCCGATGTGCTGGGTCCTGTTAGGTCCCAAGGTGCAAAGATGAATACATTTACAGTTATGCTCACGCACACAAATCCTTCACAAGAATTTAGAGGTACACAAGGCAAAGATGGGGATCCCCATTTCAGAGATGAGGAGAAGTGGCTTAGACCTACGGGGAGAGTTTGGGGGCTCAAATCCAGCGTTAGGACGTCAACGATACACTGTCCACTCGGGACCCTCCTCACCTCCCCACGCCACAGCCGCTGCCCAGGAACCCAGGGGAGTGAATTATTAGCAAGTGGGATTCATTTCCAAAGAAATGTTTTGCCTGGATGAGGTGTTAGTTGAAGAAATGGGGGTGGGGGCGGAAGGGTGGGCAGCTCTCATCCCAAATTACGTTTGACTGAGGTGCTATTTCCCTGACATTGTGCAGAGAAGGAAAGGAGTTGCTTATTTGGGAGACTTTTTTTTTTTTTAGGTTTAAGTATATACTTAATTTTAATTTCTCAGTAATGTGAATGAATGTGGTGTCTTTGCACAAAAGGAAAACATTAGATAAAGCTGAAGTCCCCTTTAATCATCACCTCCATTCCCTGCCCCCTCACCAAGAGATAACCACTGTTATTAATTTGGTTTTTACCTTTCCAGAACTTTTTCTCTATTTTCCTCAAACACATACATAGCTTTTCTAGATACCAGGTGCCGTTCTAACTGTCTTCCAAATATTAACTCATTTATACTGATGAACCCATAGAAAATAGTGTTGTGTCATGTATATGTGAAATCTAACTCATGCATACGTAAGTATGTATGTGTGTATATGTATGTATCAACATAAACATGTATATGTCTATGTATATGTATATGTGTAAACTCATTCTATGCTAGAGGTCTACAAGTTACCTATGTCACTCAAGAATACATCCTGGGGAGCTTGCTGTATGGATACATACAGAACTGCCTTCTTCTTTCTAATGGCTGCTGGTTATCCATTGTATGGGTGAGCCCTGGTTTATTTTCTTAGTCCCCTACTGATGAATATTCAGGTTGGTTTCAAGATGATAGACATACACAGACACGGACACAGACGTACATATTACAAACCAGGTCACCCTGGATATCCTTCTACAGACCTTGTGTATCTTAGAGGCAGGGGGATTTGTAGGATGGATGTACTTAGGGGATTTTAAACCTTAACTCTCAGTTAGTGAATCTATGAATAATATACACCACAGCCATACGGGTTTGGGGCACAGTTGTTAAGCCAATCAGTTGGTGAAGTGTGGAGTAAGGATTGCTTTGCCCATTGAACTTCAACCTGATAACTGACCTCTTTCTCCCAGGTGTCCTTGGCGGGGAGAGATAGGCTGAGAACTGACCTCTGAGCTCGGGAGGAGCGCACAGCTTTTACCGAGGACCCCACCCTTCCGGCAGGTGGCCCCTTGGCTCCTCAGACCCACCGCGGTTGGAAGCCACCTCCATTCTCTCCAAAGCAGAGTTGGGGGGTGGCTTGTTTGTTGAAGGCACAGCAGGCTAGTGCCGAGGTGGGCCGGGACTCGTGAGGAGGTGGTCTGGTGGACGGGAGCCCGAGAAAGCTCCCCCACGGAAGGATGGGGCCACAGCTCCCAGTCCCGAGACCCTGATCACATCAGCTTCCTCGTCAGCGAAGCTTTGCCTGCCCCTGCCCTGAGACCCCCACTGCTCTAATCTGAGGATCAAATGAAGGAGGCAGAACCACAATTCGGAAGTGAGGATTCATTTTCCTTGGCATTCCCTGGAATTGGTTTTGAGCCTTTTGTTATGCAGCTAGCAAACTCGGGGCATTTTTTTCTACACTGCTCACGGTATTCAGGTTTCTATGTCTCTTGTTGAATAACATCCTGAAACTGAGTGAGAGAGTTGGGGGCCTTAATGGTTTAAATGGGCTAAAGCCCACCTGTAAAAATCACTGCAGAATCATCAGGTAAGTTCTTTCCAATCACCCTTATTGCCCAGCTCAGGGAATACGAAGTGTGGGTCAAACAGTCCCCATGTTACAGAAGAGAAGACTGAAGCTCAGAGAGGTTAAACTTGCGCCAAATCACACAGCTCGTAAGCATCAGAGCTGGAATTCAGTCTAACAACAAAGCCCAAACTTTCAGCTATCCCACCAGCTCTTCTGGGCTGCTGTGGGAATTAGGAGCTCTGGAATCAGAGATGGTTGAATTCCAGCTTGGCCTGGGCTCAAAATTCTCTTGCAAGATGAACTGCTCACGCCTGGAGGCCCACTGAGAATCATTCCTTTGGTTGGTACAAGCAATGAGTTTTCTTGATGCAATCAGTCAACATGGAGGGACAGGGGGTGGTAATTGTGGTCTTAAAATAAGCTCCCAGAGGGTGGAGGGGGGCCACCAACAATCTAGGTCACCGTTTTGGTCTCTTAGTGTTTTTCAACACTAAGTGGAGAAAAGCATCACGGGAAGTCAGCTGTGTCCAGTCAGCTGTGTCCCCAGCACCCCACATGGCCTTGAGCCAGGTACTGACCCTTTCTGCCCCACTGAGGCCACTCTCCCGGGAAGTGGAGAAGTCCTCCCTGAACACAGCCAACACTCAGATTAACGCTGAATGGTCATTGGTGTTTTAAGCTAGGAGGGAACGTGAAGCTCCCCCTTTCACCGATGGCAAAGGCTCCAATGGGGCCACAACCCAGCAGTTCAGGGGTGTCTTCATGCTTTCTGCATTCAGGACCTGCCCACTGGATGTGGGGCCCTCATCTGGATGTGTCAGTCCTTAGGCCCAAAGGTGACAGCCGTCCTGCCTGTGTGCACAGGTGTGGCTGAGGAGATACAGGTGTTACCTGCAGCCTCACCCACACTAGGCGCAGGGGGTGACCCCAGCCAGCTTCTGGGGGAACTGCCTGGGCTGACAGACGGAGAGACCTTCTCCCCTCCTCCTCTCTTATCTATTGCAGTAGAGCAACCACTGTGTTTAATTAACACTCTCCTCCAAATGGTTTTTGGCCTGGAACTTAGAGCGATCTAGAAGCAAGTTGGGGTGGGGGGGATGGCCAAGGGTGCAAATGCATTCTTTCCTTAAAGAGTTATTTCGCTTGCCCATTGTGCCAAGGCCTGTGATCAGCTGGTGGAGATAGGGAGCTGACTTAGCTGCTGATCCCACCAGCCTTGTATGGCCCTCCCCGGAGCACACCCCTCACTCAAGGCGGACTTGTTCCAGAGCACAGAAAAGTTCCAACAAGGACCTCGAGGGCTTTGAATGGGAGAGATCACCTCTACACAGCCGGACAGGAAAGCCAGACCTGGACAGGCAGAGCCAGCAGGGAAAGGCAAGATAGGAAGAGAGAACAGAGCTAGCAAAGGCACAGAGGCCAGGCAGCCCAAGGAAGGCTCAGGTCCTGACAGGTTGTGGGGGGAGGGAAGGGGACTGGAGCCAGGGAACCAAAGGTCTTGCTGGTCAGGCTGAGGAGCTGGGCATTTCAGTCATTTTGCAAGAGCCAGGGTGGTGTGATGGCAGCAGGGAGACTTTTGGAGCCAGAGAGAGCTGAGTTCAAATTCAGACCTCCTCACTTCCTGTATCGGGAGATGGTAACAGGATTCCCCTCAGTAGTGGCTGTCCACCAAGCACGTGGAGATGGTCCTCTCCTTCTCCCTCCCTTTTGGGCCAGTCTTTCAGGAATTTATGCCAACTCTATTTGTTCCATTTTATAGAAGAACTGGACTAGTAGTCTGCACTACTTTAGACACAGTCACAGCTTGCTTTCCATGCTAATTTCTACCACATTATGTTCCAGTATGTCGATATTTACTCTCATTTAGAACATGAACCACTAAAAAGCCAATTTGTTACCAGATTGGGAGACGAGGTCAGCTCTGACAGAGATCCAAGGAGGGGGATTTCACAGAGACTCCAGTTTTGTGAGTAAGAAATATTCAATAAAGAATTTGCCTGAAATATGGAGTGGTGTGCATTCACCACGCATATTCAATGTCCATTTTTCATTGAAGGTGCCGGAATAACTCTGCCAAGTAGAGAGTTTTGAAAAATGACTGACCCTGCTGCTGTTCCACTTTATTGAAGGACTTGAACAGTGAACAAGTTATTTTAAAAATTATTTCAAGTCAAACATTCACTTGATCACCCCAGTCTAGTTTAATTTGGAAAGCCACTTTCCGAAGGTTTTGGGCAGGGGTGGGGGTGGGGGCAGGAATAGCCATGGCTTAAATCAGAAAGTGGATAGCATTATCAAAAACTTATGTTCCTGTCTCAGAGTCAACTGGAGATACTTTAAGATCCAAATAATTCCAGAATTCTAGAGTTTCAGAGAAAGTATTGTCATTAGTTGGGAACGAATGTGTTTTGATGTCACTGTTTCACTTGCAAACATTGTCTTGGCCCCGGGTACGGAGCTAAAAACGGCTCTATCTACAAACCTTATGAGAAGGAATAAAACATTCTTTAGGGACCTGTAAAAAAAATAAAAAACAAAACTGTGAGTTATCATGTAGACAAGAGGGGTTCTTTTCAGTTCGACTGCCCTACTTTTGGCTCAGATGCTGAATTCCCCGAACTATCATTACTATGAACAGACTACTTTTCCCCATAATACATAAATTACAAACAACCCAACGACATGGGAGATGGACTCTTGTGATTTTAAACCCAAGACTTCTGGTCTGCAGAAAGAATTTTACTGCTAAGTGAAACTAAATCTGCAGTGTGGATCAAGCATTTTTCATTTTAGTCTCTGGCTATGGATAGATACCCCCAAACAAGGAAACAAACACAAACTCCAGAAAGGAGGTGACAAGGGGGATGGGCTGGCCCAGAAATGATCAACCGTACAAAACTAAGAGTAAAGGGCTGGAGGAGAGAGGCGTGTGTGTGTGTGTGTGTGTGTGTGTAGGGAGGTACATTCCAAAATTCCCTGGCTAAGAAAAGATGATGAAGGTCCCGACACAAATAAAACAAATTGAGTTGAGGTTGTTTCTGAGAATTCTCTTTTCCATTAGGGACAAACAAGGAGGGACTAGCTGGAAAGATCCAGACAGGCTGGCAAAGTCTCAGCCTCCTCTGCAGCTGGGAAGGCCACTCTGTAGGTGAGCCACAGCATCAGATCCTGTGGATGGAGAGACTGAGCAGGTGAAAGGACCCATGTCTCTCCACATTTCCCATTACTCTACCAGACTCCTTCTGCTTCAGAAAGCTTGGTTTCTGCAAATAAGCAGTGAGCTAGGGAGCATGGCTGCCTCTAAAAAGCAGACAGGAATTAGCGAGCCCAAGGGAATGTCCTAGGGGTTCAGAAAACTTCAAAAGCATGACAGTGATGGTGGAACAAGATGGAAGCTTCTTTGGTGACTCCTTTGAAGGACAAGCCACATCTGGGAATGTGCTTGTAACAGTTTCCTCACTCTGATGTTTAAAAAATATCAACAATGCTATAAACTTCATATCCGATCTTCATATGATGTCTTTGCAAATGAACATTTCATCAAGTCCTGTTTAAAGAGATTGAAAACCTACCACAAAGTTCCATATGACATATAATCTTCACTGATACTAACCTTTGTGGACTCAAAGTATTATACCTGTATAGCAGTCACTCAGGAATGCTTATCTTTTCCTATAATTTTCAGTTTTATTTTATTATATTCTTTTCTTCATTATAAAAGCCCCACAAAATGAAACACACACCTCCTCCCCAAACTATCTTTTAAGTATTAAATGACCCTCTTTGATCCAAAATACATATCCTTTCTAACTAACTTTGATCACAAACATATTTTTTGATAAGTTTCAAAAAGTTAAACAGCTGAAAGCTACGGAACTTTTTTATTAGCAAATCAGTTGTTTTTCCAAGAACTTTAAGACTACAGCTAACGAAGGAAGAAAAAAAAAAAAAAAGATTGCCCTTATCCATTTCAAAATGAACGGAAAGGTTAGCCAGGAATGTAGAAAGCTTAAAGAAAAACAAAAAAGCCTCATGTTTTCTTTGTATCATAAAGTGTGCTCTTTCCTTTTGGGTTTGCTGACCACAATGTGATGTGTCGGAATGCATAAGAAATGTAAATACAACCCCTCCTCCTGTCTTTCGCGGCGAGTATTTTTTCTTAATTAGATTTCGCTCCAGCGCCGTCCTTACGAAGAGAATTTCAATTTGCACAGGCGACTCTACTGTATGCAAAGAAACGTGTCCCCGTGGCTTCGCGAGCCATCTCTGTCTGTCCCCCAGTTCCTCCAAAACTTCCCAAAAGGGGCAGCGTCGGAAAAGTCTGCACAGGACAAACTGACCAGTACGATTAACACGGGCCGGTCCCGCCCAGCACGCAGGAAGTCGACCTGCGGCCCCGTCTGGCACTTGGGCAACCGCGCGGGGCTGCTCCAGGCCCCCCTCGGTGCCCGGCAGTCCAATCCACATTCGAACGCTTATTAGGCACAAATGGGTTTATGCAGATTTATGCGTGTTTCAGAAACCCTGGAGGCCCAGAGCAGAGCGGCTCGCGAACTTTGCCCTGCGCGGACTTTGCAGCTCCCAGCGACAGCCTCCCACGGAGAGATCCGGCGCATGGCCCAGGCTCAGATATGCCATTTATATCCAGAAATCATTTGCCTCTGCGACTGATTGATTTTGCATCTTAATGGGTTCTGTGACACGGAGCCATTTCGCTGGTAACATCGTGAAGTGATACCTAGATTTTTAACACCTATTTGCTTGTTGGGCGGACTGGTTCGGCCCTAAGACAAGCATTTAATGACATACCAGTCAGTTCCCGAGCCCTGCTTAAGTGTCCCCTCAGACAGACTGGCTTAAAGACAAGTGACAGAAAATGTTCTTTAATAACTATGGTTTATCCATTTCTTTCAGATAGTAAGTGGCACGTTCTCACCTCATTTGCAGCTTTTAATCCCAAATGGACGTTGCTTTTGAAATATCCTCTTTCTTTCTGTCTTTTTCTTTTTTTTTTCCCCCTGAGGCTGCCACTTGAAAGTTGAAATCTAGCAAGAATGTAATCGTGGGTGCCAGCTTTCTGAATAACAGGGTGACTGCCTGAGCTGATCCTAAAAAGCAAGTGTCTTTTTATACCGCATAAAAGGCTGAAATGTTTACATATCAAAAGGCTATAGGCCAATTTCTGTCAAAATTACACATGAAGTTAAGCAGTACAAGCAATTTATTTAAACACTAGTCATTGTAGAAAAATTCAAAACCATATGCTCTTTTAGCAGTTTTTCACAAATGCATTTGACCCATGACTTGGCTAGACACACAAGCTTCATAATTTACTCTAAATTTCAAATCTGCTTGACGTTTAAATAAAAGATCTTCATTAATGAGGTTTACATGAATGAAAACTTTAGAAGCTGATATCGGTTGGCGAGGGGCTTCGAGAACCGTCTGTGCGTTGCTCTAATTTTCAAATGACTGACTTTGCTAATCATTTCAAGAGAAAGTTCCTCTGAGAACAAAGTATAGTCATTTGCATTCTGTGATGTGCAAAAGCAACGCTGCAGCCACTTTGAACCAAACTTTGGTAAATAGCCGGGCCGAAAGCACATTTCTGCAACTCTGGAAAACCGGAGCTGCTGTTTTGTATTTTTGTTTTTCTGGGGCCTTGGGAGCACGTCATTTTTCGACACCCCTTCCTTCTACCCCTGCCTAACGTTGAGCTTTCCTAACACCTTGCTTATTTCATCCTCAGGGGCTCGGGTGTTTTTGTTTGGAGCGTTGCAGAACTTCTAGCAAAACTCAACTAGAAAGCGCCCCTATGTTCCGCTGAAGGCGGACACCCAGTCCGGGTGCGCCCTACGCTGCCTGTTAGCAGAGAGGGCGTTTGAGCTTCTGGCTCAATAACGCCCACCCAGCCTCACGCGAAAATCCCCTGGGGCTGCCGGAGGTGGACTTGAAGCAGCAGCCGGGCCCGGGAGCCGGGTTTAAGCACTAATTTGGAGGCAATGGTTTTTATTTTTTAAACCCGCATACAAACAATAAAACCGATTTGCGCCGTGATGGTGGTGCTGGGGTGTGGGTGCGATCCGCGCTTGGTTTCTAATCCCCGCGACCTGGCTAACGAGCTCCGAGACGCGGGCTCCGTACCTTTGAAAAGGACACGCCAGCTTTTTGCACAGGGCACGAAAAAAATCCTACGTGAATGCATCCAATTATGAACTCTGGTCTGTGACCGGATAAGAGGCAGAGAGAATTAAGAAAAAGAAAGTTCCTGAAACAAACTGTAAGAAGTCAGGGCCGCACATACACCTTTTTTTTTTTTAACCTAAGGGTTGGGGGTGGGGGGCGACAATTTTTGCATGATGAAAACATCTTGGGGCTGGAGGAGATAGTCAGACACACACTCCAAACTTGGGGTGTCTGTTTTAAATCAGAGAAGCAATTTAATCTACGCTCTATGAATCAATTTAGCGATGTCCGCGGCGCGCACACGCCTCGATAGACGCGGAATAGCAAATATACCTTATGCATGTGGAATCCACTGATGTATTCTTTAATATCTTAAAAATGAGGGCTATTAGCGGGGCGACTGACTCCTCAACAAACATATTTCCGTGGACTTCTGCGTGGTGACTGCTTTGTGTGAAATCGTGTTTGGGTGATAATAGGGAAAATCAGCCGCGCGTTTACTGCATTTCCGATCTAAGCGCTCGCCCGCCGCCTCCGGACGCTGGCTGTCCTCCCATGCTGAGCGGTGCGTGCGGGGCCACCAGACAATCGCTTAGCAACACGGAGCGGGCAATTTGCGTGCGTCGCATTTGTTACTCCAATTGCACCGGGCGACGTGGGGCCGCTGATTGATTGTTTAGCGCGTAGGAGACACTTGTAGGTACGGCCCGCGGAGGAGGCGCCTGCCCCCCGGCTGTAGAGCGAGTGGACAACCTGGAGGGGCTGCTCCGCGGAGCCGGGGCTGAGCCCCCCGGTGGACCGGCTGAATGACTGGAGTCTGTGGCTTCGGGGTCCCTGTGATCCCTTCCCGGAATGTCCCCTCTGCGGGAGGATAGAGTTGCTGATAATCTTTTCCTTATCTCGGACCCAGCTAATGGTGAACCCCTGCCCTGGGTGGGTGAGGATGGGGAGAGTACACCACTTTGAACGGGTGACAATGACCCAGTCTTATTTAACATGAGGGCTGTAAGGGACCCAGTGCATGTTGGAGTTTAGTTCAATCATTTGAAAGACCTGAGGCCCAGAGAAGGGAAATGATTTGCAGGGTGGAGGGTCCCCTTTAGAACGTTTATTCTCAGACTCTCTGCAAAATGCTCTTCCTACCAGGGGTCGGACAGCACAGTGAGACGGTTGCAGGAAAGCAAGAAGAGAGGTCTATTCAAAAGCAACAATGCAGCCAGCGGAAGGAGGCCTGGGTAGAGCGCATGGGGGAACTTGTGAAATCCTGGAGGCACTCTTCTAGGTCTGCGGCCCAAGTCCTGGCGTCGTCCTGGTCTGAGCATCTTTGCTGAAACGTACGCGGAATCTGCCCCGGCTTCCAGCTGCGCTTCTGCTTCCGCAGGGTTCAGGCAAAAAGTTTCGAAAGATCCACTCTCCCGCACGCCGCCGCGCACGCCCAGCCGCCTACCCAAACGCAGCTAAGTTGCTGCTGAACTTGCAGCCTTTAGTTTCTTCCCTCAATTGCCCTGTATAATTAAACCTGGGAAGGATTTGTGGGGAGTGTGCGTTCCCCAGGAACCCGATGAGTTTTAAGCCTCTGAGAATGAAAAAAAAAAGTCTCTCCCTAGTTATAAAAGAGGGAAGGAACTCCGCTTCTTATCCCAGACCTGACCTCTCTAACGGAGAGTCCCAATCACTCCTCCCGGAGCGGTTTTTATTGTAAAAAAATCAATTGTTATCCCACATTGAGACCCATTTCTGCCCTCGCCAATTGCCACCCCCCCCCCCTTTGTTTGCGCAGCATTGGAAGCAAGGCTCTCAGGTCCCCAGCGGGTGCGCGTGGGGGAGCAGAGGTCCACGCGGGGAGGCCTAGGAGGAGAAGAGCCGCCGCCTGGCTTCTGCCCGCTGCTCTCGCGCGCCGCCAGAGCTCTGCCCCCCGGCTGGCCAAACTTGCTGGCGCGGCGGCTTCTCTGGCCCAGGAATAGCAACTGACAAGTGCTCTTTGCCCTTTGCCGCAGCGCCAGGGAGCGCGGGAACCCACCCGAGGCGAGTTCAGACAACCCTGCAGGCACCGCTGGTTAATTAGCAGAGAGAAATCGCGAAAGCTGTATGTGTGTGGAGTTAAGCACGGCCTGCCTTGGCGAAACCCTACGTGTCCCCCACCCCGGTCCTCGGTCTCGCCTGGGCCCGGCACTGCTCCCTGCTCCGGAGCGGCGGGAGTCGGCTGCGCGAAGGGCCGGGGAACCATGACCCCATCCGCCTGGGGCTGGCGCCGTCCCGCGGAGACTCAGGAACTGCCTGCATCACGCGCAGCGTCGCCTACCTTCTCGCAGGGCGCTCGGCCGCCTGCGCGCTATGGTGGAGGGCCGGCCGTGACGCGCCGAGGATCCGGCAAATCATCGCGGTCCCCTGCCGCGAGCAGAGCCCGGCTTCGTCCAGGTCACCGGGGCTCGGGGAGCCCAAGCGCGCGCCTGCGGGGAGGAAGGGCAGCTCGGGACTAGGGGGCCTGTCCCTCTTGGGACAGATCGAAAGAAAAATGCAACTCAGTTGTTGGGAAACGGGACAGGTAAGTCCCAAAGGCCACATCTGGATTGAAACACACAAATGGAGGGAGAAGACATCCCACTTCCAAAAATAAAGAAGAAAGAAGACAAAACCCACCGAGACCCACGCAGAGAACAGCTGGAAGCGTGGCTTCGGGAGTGCTACTCGCGGTGGCGAGTTTTAAATTTGGTGGCTGAACTCGGTCTCCGCGGCGTAAGGGCCTCGGGGCTACTCTGGTACTTTTCAGACCCAAAGTGGCTACAGAATACACATTTTTGGTTTGGAGGAAACACGATGAACCTCTTCTGCTGTCGTTTTTGCCTTTCAAAGTTTGGGTCTTTGTAAAAACAAAAGGGTTTGTGGGTGTTAACCAGTTCCATTCAGAAGAGAAGCTGAAGATAAAAAGGGGGGTGGGGTGGGGGTGGGGTGTGAAATTAGGCGGCGGGTGCATGTGGGCCCAAAAGGGGACTATGATTTTCTATCCTGCTTCAGGGAGGACCCAGTTCTTCACATTTTCTGAAACAAATTCCTAAAGGGAGAGAAAAAAGTAACCCCAAACTAAACTCGGCTACAATGAATTTGAGCTACAGGCAGAGGAAATCGCACCCAATAATAGGACCCAAAACTGAGAAAAAAAAGGGTGGGGGCGAGAGGTGGGGCGGACGGAGTTGTTAACTGCGGCCGCACAATGGAATTAATGAGATTAACCAGGGCAATTAGGCCGCCCGCCCAGCTGGGACGGCGCGCAGCGGGACAGCGGACTGGAAAAGATTAGGTTAATTTCATTAATTCGCAATCCACAATCTCTTTTCAGGCTCTGTGACCCCCTCCCCTTTGGCACCTCTGCCCTTCCCCCTCCCTAAATCCCCCCCACCCAAAGGCAAAGAAAGGGCCAAATCTGGTTCTGTTTGTCATCTGCATATTACCAGGAACTAAATCCTGGATGACGTCGACTCGGTATAAAACCAACAAGAGGTTCAGCTGGTCTAAGCTCCGTCCTACCCGCGGGTTGAGTTCAGCGAACGCCGCAAAGAAGGCAGGGCGGGAGGAGGGAGAGCGGACGCAGGGGGCGGGGAGGGGCGCGGAGCCGCACGCTCGCCCGCGCTCTCTTTCGGTTTGGTCCGCGGCAGGAAAAGAGGAGACCCCCCCCCACTTTGAGGCTTTTTTCCTCGGTGCGTCCCCGCCGCCCCCCGGTCCCGGCGCGGGGCTCGGGGATGCCCGCCAGCATGTTCAGCATCGACAACATCCTGGCCGCCCGGCCGCGCTGCAAGGACTCGGTGCTGCCGGTGGCGCCAAGCGCCGCCGCTCCGGTCGTCTTCCCGGCCCTACACGGGGACTCGCTCTACGGCGCCGGCGGCGGCGCCTCCTCGGACTACGGCGCCTTCTACCCGCGCCCCGTGGCCCCCGGCGGCGCGGGCCTCCCGGCTGCGGTCGGCGGCTCCCGTCTCGGCTACAACAACTACTTCTACGGGCAGCTGCACGTGCAGGCGGCACCGGTGGGCCCGGCCTGCTGCGGAGCGGTGCCGCCGCTCAGCGCCCAACAGTGCTCCTGCGTCCAGACGCCCCCAGGTACGGTCTCGCTCTCGCCGGGCCTGCACCGCCGGCCGCGGTCCTCAGCCCCTGGGCGTGGGTGGGCGAAGGCTGGCTTTTTTCACTGTGCACACACTTTTCTCCTTTTGCAAGTCTTCCCTCCCCCCACTATTTTTTTTGCCGAGCTAGCGCAGGAGTTTGCACACTTCTTGCTGCAAACTTGAAGCGAGATCTTGCTGCAAACTTTTAGCGAGACTTAGCAGAAACTGCAATTCAGTTGCCTACGTGGGGAGACGTGGCTTTCAGGAGTCCTTAACTAGCTTTGGGGGTGTGCGAGTGGACGCTCTAAGACGCTTCCCCAAGTCCGGTTCGTCCCAAATCCCCAGCAATTCCCCTGCAGCTGTTTATAAATCGGAACGGGTCGCGCGGGCGGGCGTGTGCGCTCTGCGAGTGTGGCTAGCCCGGGTGAGGTTGACCCACCGCCCCGCTCTGTCGCAGGCTACGAGGGCCCCGGCTCGGTGCTGGTGTCCCCGGTGCCGCACCAGATGCTGCCTTACATGAACGTGGGCACGCTGTCGCGCACCGAGCTGCAGCTCCTCAACCAGCTGCACTGCCGGCGGAAGCGGCGGCACCGCACCATCTTCACCGACGAGCAGCTCGAAGCGCTCGAGAACCTCTTCCAGGAGACCAAGTACCCAGACGTGGGCACGCGCGAGCAGCTGGCTCGGAAGGTGCATCTCCGCGAAGAGAAAGTGGAGGTAGGCGCCGGGCCCTGTCCGGGCGCACTTCACGGCCCTTCCCCGCGAAATAAGAGCCCGGGCTGGGTTTGTCCAGCCCTCCTTCCTCTTTAAAAATATCCCGATGGTGGCCCGGATGCTGCTGGAGGGCGCTTTAGGCCCGGGCAGTTGAATGAAAATGCGGAAGCGGGAGTGAGTGTCGCGCCTCCTTGTCTTGGCGTGCGCCCTGGGTCCCCCGATTCTGCTCCAAGCCGGGGTCGTCTTGCGGCAGCACGGAGCTCGGGGGTGTCGGGACAGCGGGGACACACAAATTGTATCCTAATGGTTGTTCTCCCCTCCGTTGCACAACAGGTCTGGTTTAAGAATCGCCGCGCCAAATGGAGGCGGCAGAAGCGGTCCTCGTCTGAGGAGTCAGAAAACGCCGAGAAGTGGAACAAGACGTCGTCGTCGTCGAAGGCGTCGCCCGAGAAGAGGGAAGAGGAAGGTAAAAGCGATTTGGACTCAGACAGCTGACGGCCGCCGGCCGGCGGTGGCCCTTGGCTAACTCGAAAGACTTGCACGGACAGACGATGCTACTTGCTTGCACACGCGCTGCCTTGCGGGAAGGGGGTTGAGAAGAAGGAACGAGGAACTGTAAATAGTGTACAGAGCCGGGAGGGTCGGCGCCTGGGGTCGGGGCGCGGCGGGGCTCCGAGCCCCGCAGTCCGAGGCCGCCCGGCGCCTCCCTCCCCACCGTAGTATTTATAGTTAAGTTAACGGTGACAGTACAATAAAGTGATGGCGATGTAGCCGGGCCACATTCTGTATTTCATATACTTCTCTCCCTCCACCACCACTCTCAGTGTAAGAAAAGAAATCTGTGTAGTCTGTAGCTGTGGAAGAAAAAGTGGGGAGCTTTGACCTATCCAGAAAAAGAAAAGAAACTGTGGGTACGAATCAGGCACAAGATGGACTACATGGTTTAAAAGTAAGTTTAGTCTCCAGATCTCCAGGACAAGTGGAGGGAGGTCGGATTGCCAATGAGAAGGGTCAGCCCGGGATTCCTCTGCCCGCCTTGCCCGTGGGGGGGTCGAGGGCGCCCTCGTACCCGCCGACGGGAGGCCGAGTTGGAAAGCAGCGCCAGCCCTGGCGGGCTTGCGGTCCCGGAGCTAGGGGAGACAGGCGACCCCGGGGCTTCTCTGGGGCTCTCTCCAGGCCGCTCACCGGCCCCTGCTCCAGCGAAACTTAAAGACCCCAAGGCAGTGAGGACCGGGGTGGGGGTTGGGGGGAAATCAGGCAGCGGCAAGACCTCCGGCCCCCCTCCTCCCACGCTTTCCTGGATCTCCCGCCGCTCACCTCTTCCCGGGACAGGCGTTTCTGGCGCGTGGTGCGGAGCTGTGAGCCCCTGGGGCGGGCCGGGGATCTTGGGCCACGCTGGGCTCGCCCCGCTTCTCCCTGCCGCCGTCTCCCTCCAGCCCCGTGGGTTGGCGCGTGCTCGGTGCGCGGGTGGGGCCCTTGTGAAGCGCGGGAGAAAATCCCCAGTGCCGACACCAGCGCTTGGGACAGGCGGGGAGACAAGCGCCTGCCCTCGGGACAGCTCCCCAGGCCCTCGGGGGAAGGGGGAGGTGCAAGACCAGCGGGAATGGCGTTTAAGGCGTTGAACGTTTTAATTTTCCAATATCCATTTTGTAGACAAGAAGATGAGGCTCGGGGAGCTCCTCAGCTAGGCCGACCCGCCTGTGGCTGGAGGGTGGGGGCTGAGCTCCTGGGCCGAGTCGGCTATTTGGGGCGAGGCCCCTCCAGGCTAAGGCTAGGGAGCGTCTTGGTTGTGGAAAGGAGCACAGGTAACAGCTTTTTGCGAGAAGCAGTGTTTTTTCACAGCTCGTAGGTTTGCAGGTAAAAGTGACTCCCGCAGCCGGTGAAATTATATTTGTGAAATATGTAGTTGCCGGCTTTGTGCTGCCTTTTTCAAACAAGGAGCATCCCTAGACTAAAGAAGGAGGCTGCAGTTTGGAGGCCAGCCTTCCTCAAGGGGCCAAGTTTGCCCTAACTCATCCAGACTCTGCTCCATTGTTTTGTAACCTTGGGTGAGTTGCTCAGACCCTCATCTTCCATAACTGTAAAATGGGGACAGTAATAGTATCTGTGTCTTAGAACTGTCATAGCATTAAAGAGACTAATTTACATAGACCAGGCCCCGACATCAAGGAATCCCACAACATGTCCACTTTTTAAAAAAAATTTTTTTATTATGATATATATTGTGCCAGACCCAGCACTTCAAGATTTATCTCATTTTGCCTTTTAAGAACCCTATATGAGATGGGTGATTTTTTTTCCCATCATTTTCCAAATGAGGAAATTAAGGTTCAGAAAGGTGAAATACTTTCCTGACATGCAACTTGTAAGAAATAAAGCAGATAAAATTTTTGCCCAGGTGATTCTTTGCTGTAATTGGGACTGTTTCCACTAATACTGGTTCCTGTGAGGGAAGCATTTAAAGAAGCCGATACATTAACTTCAAATGAAATTTACAGTGGCAAGTAATATACCCCCACCTTGGGAGTCAGACTTTCAGTGTGAGAAAGCCCTGCTCCCTCTTGTGTGCCCTGTGCCCCACTTCTTAATCACTGCTCTCTGTGGAAGGTCTCCTCCGTCCCTTTGGAGTGGGGTGAGCCTGCAGGGGAGACCAGGGTGTCTTTCATCTCCCCCCAGTATCCCATTTATCTAGAACATTCTAACATAGAACAGAAGCTGGCAGGGTCAGTCTACCCTGAGAGATGATCTATTCATAACCTACTGTGTGTCTCTTTGCCCATGGCTTGGCCTCAGACTTCTTGTAAAAGGGATATATAATTTTTAAAAGATATCTGCATTTGTCTTCTGGAGAGGGGCCCGTGGCTGGTAACAGAATTTGGAATTGGGGAGGTCCCCATGAGCTCCCAGTGCAAAGCCACTGCGAGTGGGGTGTGCAGGGGAGCTGGGCAGCTGCTCCCAGGTGGGCTCAGGGCAGGCCCAAGGTGGCAAAAGAAGACTCCTTCCCTGTCCATGTCTCCATTCTGGAGGCCCCAGAGAAAGGCTTCAGTGTTGGCCCAGCCCACAGGAAATAAACACTTGGAGGGAGGGGGGAACTGTCAGGATGGTTTAATTACTGTCCACCCACCTTCCTTCCACCTTCCCCAGTCGTGGGGCTGAAACCACTGTCTTAGCCTGGCTGAGTCAGGAGGCCCTGTGATATCACGGCACGGAATGTTCTTGTGCTTCGAGAGCCGTCCTTGCCGGGCCGTGGACCTTGTAGTTTTCTTCCCTGGGAATTTGGATCGTGGTGTGGGAAAGTAGTGTGTATACACGTTCAAGTACAGTGGGCCAGGCAGAAGATGGGTGACTTTGCCTGAGTGGTGTCCAGGCCTTACAACTTCCCCTTGAAGATGTGCTCCCCATTTCATAGTTGAGCAGACTGAGGCAAACAGTGAACACATGTGGGCCAAGGGATTTCCATAAACCAGGCTGCCTCACAGAACCCAGACTTTTCTTTTTGGTGGTGGGGGGGAATGCAGGAATTAATGGGTCCCAAAGTGCCAGACACACTGGCAAAGAACAGTAGTGATCATCGAAATCCCCAAGCAGTCTAGCACATTCCACCTCACAAAGCCCTTCCACACACATCTCAGGCCCTCAGGGTTTTCTCATTTTGCAGATGGGAAATGAGGCTCGGGGAGCCTCAACGATTGGCCCAGGGCACCTAGTAAGTGGCAGAGCAGGCCCTGAACCCCCCAGACCTGAGCTGCATCTTCCCACGTTTCTTGGGGTGGTGGTGAAGTTGAAGTAACAGCTCCGGGTAGCCAGGCTGGAAAGTGGAGGAGTGTGTATGTACAGAAATGCAGAGTCCCAGATTCTGAATGTGCTTCAAGGAGGGCATTCTAGCAGTTCTTAGCAATCAGCTGTGGGGATGGGGTGGGGGGATCTTGAAAAAAGTGTTTTACAAACAGCATCCCTGGAAAGTGTATTTCAATCACAGTTCCTTGATCAAGCTGTGTTGCACTGACTTTCTTAAGTGAGGATTTTAACCATTTTAACCCTCTTTGGAAGAATGTTGTTTTGATGTATATGATCAAGATCGCTGTAGGCAGATTCCTCTCTCCTTTTCCTGTATAGGGGGCTGGTTGGGTGCCAAGAGGTGGGGGTGACAGAAAGCTTAATTTTTCTGATTTGTATGAGGTTTAAATTGATTCAAAGGAAACAGCTCAGGCACCAGGACCTCATACAAAGATCTCTTCCTGTGCTGACTTTCTGTGACACTGGGTTAGTACCTTGGGCCCCCAAAATTCACTCAATTTTGCTCACTGCCCACCTAAACGTTTGCCTCCTTAAATGATATGAAGCATGTGAATGCAAACTTCCCCCTTTGTGGAGATGGAGTTCCGGCCAGGGGAGTGCAGGGTGGCCTGTAGGCCTGGTGGCCTTTAGGTCACCCTGGTCCAGGCTTCCATCCTGACAGGGCCAGTGCTCTCCAGGGACCCGGGACAGGTCCCTTAAGCTCTTTGTCTATCAGGTTGTTTCCTCACCTGTAAACTAGGTTTGGGTGGAGGATTAGAGATAATAAAATAAAGAACCCAGCAGAGTAGTCTGACACATTTATTATTGTGTGTTTTGAAAAACACCCTCAAATCACCTGGATAATGCCCTGCATAAGTAGATTCGAATTAGGAATTAGGGCATGCACCTTGTTTTTAATTGTTGTTGGTTTAGGAGCTTATGCATGACCACAGGACACAAGTCCTAATGAAATTAAATGTGATTGGCGTGGATTTAAGACAAGGAGGCATCTGATAAGGCATAATAGGTAGCACTCTCCCTGAGAGGTTTAGGATGAGGGGGATTTAAAAGAAGGAGAAAATTTGCAATGGATTTGGATTCAATTTCCAAGTTTTGTAAAATGACCTTAAGGTTTTTCAAAAGGAAACCAAAAACAAAACCCAGAAGCTGTTGCAGAGCCCCTGGAAAGTTCTGGAAGAAATGGATCCAGCTGGGTCCTTTGCCCTGTTGGGGCTTCTCACTTGTCGGGGGGGGAGGTGGGGCATCTCTGAGGCCTGTCCCTCGAGCTGTGTAACAGCACAGAAGACCTGTTTGTCGTGGGCTGGTTTTAAACTTGGGAAAAATGAAAAGCCATTGTCTTTGCAGTTCAAATGACCCACGGGGCAAACAGGGCGAACTGCGGCACGGGGTGGTATTTTAAAGTGGGTCTCTTAATTTTTGGATTCCACAGCCCTCACCTCTACTCAAGACTCCAGTGTCGGGAAACATCGGAGAACTGGGATCTCAAAGCCTCCTCTCCCACCCCTACCCCCTTGCCTTAGGATTCCTTCCCGTGTACACCTTCTGTTCCCTAATTTTGAGGTCCTCAGGGGCATGTTGACCAATTCGAGCAGCCGGATTTAATTAAGCAGATGGCACTTTGCCGAGTTTACAAACCCGGTCCCTTAACCTGAGCTGATCTCCCAAAGCTATAATTAGTGAGATAATTTCAGCCGGGATGGACAGAGTTTTAAAGTGTCCGTATCATTTCCTCAGTGCTTTGCTGGTGGTGAAACAGCAGGCCCAGGGAGTGCTTGGACTCTGTTGGGCTGTCAGCTCTGCCCACCCCGGAAAAGGCCACAGCGGCTTCAGGAGGCAAATTCCCCTCCCTGAGCCTGGAAGGCTGAGCTCCTCCAACAAGAGCACTTCTTTCCAATGGCTATTTCTTTGCGCTTCGCTTTTGGAAGCTAACACATGGTAACTTGTTTAAAATTGGGAGGCAAGTGGGGGATAACAGAAATAACTTAAAAATATGAGTTTATCAGAGAACGGGCCTGTGGTGTCCAGCAGCCAGCAGGGAGAAATGACCACAGGTGCACAGTGTCCTTGGAAGGCTGCAAAGAGGGGGGCCTGCATGGCCACACGGTGGTCCAGAGGGCTGACTCCCTGGCCAGGGCGTTCCACCCAAGTGGCCGAGTTTGTTGGCTTGTGGGGGCTCGGTGGATTCTAAGGCACACGCTGGCCAGGTAGAGGGCTCCCTGCAGAGACAGCTTTGGGGCCACAGGGGGCCTGAGTCTTTCAGGGCCATGTTGAACCAGCTCCATGGCAACTCTGCCTGCTTTAATCGCATCCCAGACAAATTCCTGACATCACCTGGCAAGGCCAAGTGATGCTTCTTTCCAGATGGGGGATGGCAGTCCTCCTTTAGAAATCCTCCAAGTGCTAACTATGGGACCAGAAAAATAAAAGTGCCCGTCTCTAAGAATCAGGGAGGCCAATGCATTTGGAAACCACCGCAAACACCCCCACACACCCCCACCCATGAGGGAGACTCACCAGTCTGTGAAGTTGGAACCCCAGCTGGTTGTTTCATCTGAAGATGTTCCGATGAAGGCCAGATGTCTGGGACATCAGGGGCTGTGCGTGTTCAATGTTGTTTTTGTATTTGAGGAATAAATATTTAAATCTTAAACCAAGTGAATCACTTTCTACTGAAGAGGGCAGGGATGGAAAGTTGCATGTGTGTGTTGATTTCTCCCCCCGTCCTAAACGTAACCTCAGAATGCATGATTATTGCCACACTCAGAACCTCAAAGAGGTTGTTCTCCCCTCCACTGGTGCAAGGCGCCAGGACGCTGCGATGCTTCATCTGTTTTATTCTTGTGGTTGCGTTTTAGTCTCGTGTCTGCTTTTGCCCCAAGAGGATGCCTGACATGAATGGGTTGAAACACAGACCGCGGACGTCCCTTTGTCCCTGGCTTGATGAACTCTTGGTTTTGTTTCAGTTTTTGGCCTGTGTGGTGACTGGAGGGGGATACAAATGTGAGTGGCTGAAAACTTAACCCTTTTCTTGACTGCAATTAAAGCTCTGGAAAGATTGGAGGTCTTTATTGTTTGTTTTTATCTTTATGGAAGATGTCCTTTGTAATTTTTTTTTTTTTTTTTTTAAAGAGGGGAAGTATTTTCTGCAATGCTCTGTTAAGGAAAAAAAATGATTCTTACATCTGTCTGGGGATTTACATTTCGGTGACACACCATGTGTACGAGAAATGCTTCCAGAATCATTTTCCTGGGCATGCCGTTGCCTGAGCCCCTCTACAGCCCTGGGAGGCAGAGTGGATGTGCCGCTGTCTCCTTGTCACATCCTAATAGCTATGGCAGTATCTTTCTCCCTGTGAATGGCATGGTTCTGCAGCCTCTTTAGTCCTGGCCACGGCTCTGTGAGGCTGACACGGTTGTTGCTGTTTTGCAGAAAGTGAAATGACTTGCCGACCAAGTAAGGTTGATTCCTGGACTCCAAGTCCAGTGCTCTTTTGACACCACCAGACTTCCTCCCTTAGTGAGGACTAGCTGGGAGGTCTGTGTTCAAATCCCTGCCGAGTCCCAGCAAGTAATGTGACCTTTGAGCTTCACCCCCCTCATTTCCCAAATGGGGGGATTATAGCCAGCTCGTGCACCTCAAGGAGTGGTTAGAATCTAACGTTATAATTTCTTGCAACACAATTTGAATTACCTGGAGTTTGCAACAAAAATGATTAATTACTGTAAATATGTCAGCACGTTAAAAATAGTCACAGGCCCCTCATCAAACAAAATATTTATTGAAGACTCCCAAGAATGTTGATGATGATGACAATAATAATAGCCTCCACTGAGTCCATGGATATTAAAAGGGGGCCTAATCTGTGCCAGGAGCTGTTCTGGGTGCCAGGGATAAATACAGCCCCTGCCTTCATGGAGTTTTACGTTCTGTTGGGAGAGACACCCGCTAAACAAGTGGATGAGCTGTAATTGCAGGTGGGGATGGAGCTATATGAAAGTCGAGCCTGGGGAGGAGAGAGACTGTGTGATGGGATAGGGGCAGGATTGAGATCCTTTACAGTAGTCTAAGGTCTGAGTGGTGAGGGGGTTAAAGTTCATCTCTAGTAATCCTCCAAAGCAGGGCTTGGCATACTACAGCCAATGCAGCCACGCCCATTCATCTATGTGTTGCCTGTGGTTGCTTTTCCCCTACAATGGCAGAGCTGAGTAGTTGCGATAGAGACTGTATGGCCTGCCGGGCCGAAAATATTTACTGTCTGGCCCTTCACAGAAAAAGTTAGTCTGGTATAAATTTTAGAACCTAACCACAACAGAAGCTATTGCTAACAAGTGTTGGAGCCAGGATTTAAACCTGTTGGTCTAATGCCTCGTTTCCTTTGATAGGTCAGTGGTAGGGCCCCCGGTGATGGCTCAGGGGGCTGGGGGATGGAGGGTAGGGGATAAAAGCAGGATAAGGAAGAACACAACCAGGGGGCTGATCCCAAAGGAGCTTTCCATTTCAGTGACACCGTGTATACAAGAAATGCTTTCAGAATACATAAAATTAAAGTGTTAAATTACATGGCATTATCTAGGAGACCAAGAGGGAAGATGCTCAACATCATGTATCATTAAGGAACAAGTTAAAACAACACACCTATTAGAAGGGCTAAATTTAAAATTTAAAATAATGACAACACCAGATGCTGGCAAGGATACGGAGCAAGAGGAACTCTCATTCGTTGCTGGAGGGAAGGCAAAATGGTCCAGCCCCTTTGGAATACCGTTGGCAGTTCCTTATAAATATAAGCATGGCCTCACCATATGACCCAGTAATTACACTCCTAGGTATTTGCCCAAAGGAGCTGAAAACTTTTGTCCACTTGAAAACCTGCACATGAATGTTTATAGTGACTTTCTTCATAATTGCCCAAATTTGGAAGCAACCAAGATGCCCTTCTGGAGGTGAATGGGTAAACTGTGGCACATCCATACAGTGAAATATTATTCAGTGATAAAAAGAAATGAGCTATTAAGCCACGAGAAAACATGGAGCAGCCTTAAATGCATCTTGCTAAGTGAAAGAAACCAGTCAGGAAAGGCCACATTCTGTGTAAGTCCAACTATGTGACCTTGTGGAAAAGGCAAACTATAGAGACAGTAGAAAGCTCAGTGGCTGCGACGGGCTCGGGCATGGGGTGGGGTGGGGAGGTGTTCCAGTTTGCTAATGCTGCCGTTATGCCAAATACTAGAAATGGATTGGCTTTGGTAAAGGGGGTTTATTTGGTTACAAAGTTACAGTCTGAAGGCCATGAAAATGTCCAAATGAAGGCATCAACACACATATATCTTCACAGAAGGAAGGCCAATGGCATCCAGAAAACCTCTGTTAGCTGGGAAGGCACATGGCTGGTGTCTGCTGATCCCAGGTTGTGTTCCAGCTCCTCTCTCAGCTCCTGTGTGTTCTTCAAAGTGTCTCTCTTGGCTGCAGCACCTCCTTCTGTCTGTGAACACTTTCATAGGACTCCTGTGATTTATTTAAGATCCACCCTGAATGGGCAGGGTAACACCTCCATGGAAATCATCCAATCAAAGGTCTTGCCCACAGTTAATTGAGTCACATCTCCATGGAAACACTCAATCAAAGGATTCCAACCTAATCAACACTAATATCTCTTCCCCCACAAGACTGCATCAAAGAACATGGCATTTTGGGGGACATAATACATCCAAACTGGCACAGGAGGGGTGGATAGATGGAGCACATGGGAGGTTTAGGGCAGTGAAACTGTGAAATTATGATACTGTGTTGGTGGGCACATGACATTATGTGTTTGTCAAAACTCATAGGACTATATCAATATTGGGTCATCAAATGTAACAATGTACCAAAAAAAAAAAAAGAGGAAGAGGGCCACAGCCCAGGAAGGCTCCCCAGAGGCAGGGGTGCAGGTGCATGGGGTTAGGATTTAGCCAGGCAGGAATGGGGACAAGTATGGCAGCAGTGGGCCCACCCTAAGCAACCGGAAAGGAGAACATCTCTCCTCAATGCACATTTCCCTGTATGAGCTAGTTCTCCCACTCTTCAGCCAACACTTGCCAAGCCCATTCTGTGTCCAGGCCTGCCCCAAATGGGGTCACAAATATGGAGAGAGCAGTGTCACTCCTCAAGCTGATCCAAATACCGAATTCCTGGGGCCGAGGCGAGGGCTGGGGGAATCTCCGGGAAAGCCGTGGCAGAGGACCAGTTCAGAGAAGGCGTCCGGCAGTAGTCATTGGAGCCGGGTGGTTGGGGCACATAAGTGATAGGCAGGGTGAGGGCAGAGAGCCGTTCCGCCAGAGGGAACAGCCTGTGCAAAGGCTCAGAGGTGGGAGGGCGGGGTCTGATGGAAGACCCTTCAGGGGTCCCATCTGACTGGGCAGAGACCGGCAGGAACGGAAGGCAGAACCTGGTGGGCCTCCAGGGTCTGCACGGTGTAGGTGCTTAGTTAGCCATATAAGCCAACTATTTATTTGAAAATTTTGCAACCTATGGATAAATAGAAAGAATAGCGCAATGGACACCTGTGCCCCTTGCTAACATTTGGCCATATTTATGCTCACCATCCCCTGCCCTGCTGCTCCCTCTCCTCTCCTTCCCTTTCTTCTCTCTCTCCAACGCACTCACATTTTTGGCTGAACCATTTGAAAGTATGTTGCAGATATGACACTTGACCCCTAAGGGTCTCCTAAGAACAAGGACATTCCTCAACAATACACAGTGTCATTATTACACTTAAGAAAATTGACATTAACTCAGTAGTACCATATATGCACCACATATTCAAAGTTCCCCAGTCTTCAGAATATCTTTAAAAGTTTTTCCCCCAGTCCAGGATCCAACAGCAGTTTGAACACTTCATCCAGTCATTATGCGCAGCTTGGTTGGTTGATTAATCCCGCCAACAAAGCATCATTGAGATTCTGCACCCACAGAGCCTCGTGGGCTCAGGTGGGAACTAGATCATGCAGCTGGGAAGCTGAGGCCCCAGTGCAGGCGGGGAATGGGTGTGAAAGCTGGTGGACCTGGGTGCAGATCCTGTGGATGAAAATGGCAATGCCTGGGAGGTTCTACCAGGGATGGTAGTTGAGAGCTTCTCTGTAACTGCAGAGCATCCCGGGACACCAGGATAACATGGGGAGCAGGGCTGGAGACCTGTGGTGGGCTGGGGATTCGGAGGAGCTTTTCTGGAAGACACGGTGAGTTCTCACGGGTTAATAAGAAGGAAGGAAGTGGGGAGAGCAGCCAGGAACTGCTGCAAGAGAAGATCCCAAACACTCTCTTTGCTTAAAGGTGCAGCCGGGACCTAAAATTGTACATCCGTACATTGTAGCCCCACAGATCTAGGTTTCTGAGTTTTCTGGGGTGGTGAGAAAATGAGGTGGGGTTGGGGGACCAGCAGGCCTGGCCAGACCCAGGAAGAAGGTCAGGGTCAGCTCATATGGCCTTGTGTCCACAGCTGGCCCGCGGGCCTTTCTGGCTGCATCTCACCAGCAGCTGCTTGGCAGCCTCTCCACCTGCCTTTGGAGAACGAGAGGAAAACATCTCCCTCAGCCCTGAGCACCAGAGCCTTCTGCACACATATATACACATACATATTGGAAGAGGGAGCTTTAAAGGGCAGTGATCTGTGGCCTGGTAGCTGGGTTTGTCAAAGATGCTGTGACTCTTGGGCAGCAGACACATCAAGCCTCCCCCCACCCCAGGCTCCAGGTTCCTCCCTAGCCTTAGACAAAGCCTTTCCCCCAGGAACTGGCCCGGGTGTGTGTGTGGCATCTTACAGTTTACACAATCCTTTCACAGCTGTTAACAATCTGTCCCTATAGCAGTCATGGATATGGTCATGTCAGAGACAGTTCTTCCCACTTTACAGATGAGGGAACTGGATCAGAGAGGTCAAGCTGTTTTCCTAAGCTCACACAGCCATAAGGGGAGGAATGAAAAGCAGAAGTCTTCCTGGCCCTGGAACTTTCCATTTATATCCCACTCTTTCTACACCCAAGGGTGTAGCTGCTCTTCCCTGGGAATGGCAGTGTGCTGGGTGATGGCACTGGGTGATGGCTCAAACTCAGGCCCTCCTGGTGACCAAATCCTCCAAATGCCACTTCCTCCAGGCAGTCTTCTTGTATTACTCCAGCTTTTCTCAGTTCCCAGAGACTGCCCTGTTCTCTTGGGAGTCTGAAAATTTGTTAAGACATTTGGACATAGAGTTTGTATGAGTCCATATTACCATGTGCCCCTCCAAAAATAAGCCAAGCTTGGAGTCTGCCAGTAACCATGAGATTCTAATATCTCAAGAGACTGCACTGTCCCAAGTGCCTGTTCCCTCCCACCTATATACAGACTTCCATACCAAGCCCATAGAATCTCAGCCCTTTCAGATAAAATCCTCTGGTAATGGGCAAGCCTGAGAGGGGCTTGAATTTTTTTTAATATATTCTTTTATTGAGATTGTTCACATATCATACAATTATCCAAAGATCCAAGGTGTACAATCAATTGCCCATGGTATCATCATACAGCTCTGCATCCATCAACACAATTAATTTTTTTTTCAATTTTTAGAACATTTTCATTACTCCAGAAAAGAAATAAAGACAAAAAAAGGAAACTCAAATCCTCCCATACCCCAAGCATGCCCCCCTCCATTATTGACTCATAGTTTTGGTATAGCACATTTGTCACTGTTGATGAAAGCATGTTAAAATACTACTAACATAGTATATAGTTTGCAATAGGTATATATTTTTTTCCTATATGCCTCTCTATTATTAACATCTAGTTATAGTGTCATACATTTGTTCTGGTTCATGGGAGAGATTTCTAATATTTGTATACTTAATTACAGACATTGTCCACCACAAAATTCACTGTTTTATACATTCCCGTCTTTTAACCTCCAACTTTCCTTCTGGTGACATACATGACTCTGAGCTTCCCCTTTCCACCACCTTCACACACCTAACAGCACTGTTAGTTATTCTCACAACATGCTGCCATCACCCCTGTCCATTTCCAAATGTTTAAGTTCACCCTAGTTGAACATTCTGCCCATAATAAGCAATCGCTCCCTATTCTTTAGCCTCATTCTATATTCCGGTAACTTGTATTTCATGTCTATGAGTTTACATATTATAATTAGTTCATATCAGTGAGACCCTGCAATATTTGTCCTTATGTGTCTGTCTGATTTCACTCAATATAGAGCCCTCAAGTTTTCTTCATCAGCCCATTTCTTTTAAGATGGTTTTGTTCACACACCGTATGTTCTGTCCTAAGTAAACAATCGTTGGTTCCCTGTATAGTCACATATTTATGTATTCAGCACCATCACCACTATCTGTATAAGGACATCTCCACTTCTTCCACAAAGAAGGAGGAAGAGTCAAAGAAGGCAGAGAGACAAAAGAAAAGAGAAAGAGAGAGGAGAGAGAAAACATGACAGCTAGAAAGCAACAAAAGGAAAGACAGCATTAACCTGAAGTAGAATAAAGAGTCAGAGAACATCACCAATGCCAGGAGTCCCATACCCTTCCTACTATTCCCCCACTACCATATGCATTTATTTAGCTTTGGTATATTGCCTTTGTTATATTAAAGAAGCATAATACAAAGTTTCCAGTAATTATAGTCTCTAGTTTGCATTCATTGCATTTCCCCCAATCCCACCCTATTTTTAACACCTTGCAATGTTGACATTCATTTGTTCTACCTCATGTAAAAACATATCTGTACCATTTATTACAATCATTGAGCACCCTAGGTTTCCCTGAGTTACACAGTCCCAGTCTTTATCCTTTGTCTTTTGTTCTGGTGCCCCACATGGTCCCAACCTTCCTCCTTCAACCATACTCACAGTCATCTTTGTTCAGTGTACTTACATTGCTGTGCTGCTATCTCTCAAAATTGTTTTCCAAATCTCTCACTCCTGTCTTTTCCTTTCTGTCTGCTTCCTTTAGTGTTTCCTGTAGAGCAAGTATCTTGTTCACAAACTCTCTCATTATCTGTTGGTCTGAGAATATTTTAAGCCCTCCCTTATATTTGAAGGACAGTTTTGCTGGATATAGGTTTCTTGGTTGGTGGTTTTTCTCTTTCAGTATCTCAAATATATCACCCCACTTCCTTCTTGCCTCCATGGTTTCTATTGAGAAATCCGCAGATAGTCTTAACGAGCTTCCTTTGTATGTAATGGATCGCTTTTCTCTTGCTGCTTTCAGGATTCTTTCGTTATCTTTGACGTTTGATAATCTGATTATTAAGTGTCTTGGCGTAGGCCTATTCAGATCTATTCTGTTTGGGGTACGCTGCACTTCTTGGATCCGTAATTTTATGTCTTTCATAAGAGATGGGAGATTTTCATTGATTATTTCCACTATTATTGCTTCTGCCCCTTTTCCCTTCTCTTCTCCTTCTGGGACACCAATGACACATACATTCCTGCTTTTCATTTTGTCCTTAAGTTCCCGGAGACATTGCTCATTTTTTTCCATTCTTTTCTCTATCTGTTCTTTTGTGTGTAGGTGCCTTGTTCTCCAGTTCCTGGGTGTTTTCTTCTGCCTCTTGAGATCTGCTGTTGTACGTTTCCATTGTGTCTTTCATCTCTTGTGTTGTGCCTTTCATTTCCAGAGATTCTGCCAGTTGGTCTTTCGAACTTTCAATTTCTACCTTATGTATGCGCAGTGTTTTCAATATACAGTTCATCTCTTTTGCCATATCTTCTCTAAACTTTTTGAATTGACTTAGTATTAGTTGTTTAAATTCCTGTATCTTGGTTGAAATGTAAGTTTGTTCCTTTGGGCCATAACTTTGTTTTTCTTAGTGTAGGTTGTAGTTTTCTGTTGTCTAGGCATGGTTTCCTTGGTTACCCCAATCAGGTGTTCCCAGACCAAAATGGGCTCTGGTCTCAGAAGGAAGAACTATTCAGTATCTGGTTTCCCTAAGGGTGTCTTAGAAAACTGGTACACTTTGTGAGGCCTCGGGTCACTGTGCTTTTCTGCCCAGCAGGTGGTGCCCGTCAGCCTGTAACTCCAGACTGGTGTAAGGAGGTGTGGCCCATGGCTGTTTTCCCCCAGGCTCTGGGGTCTGATTCTGAATGGAATGTGGTTAGTAGAGCTGGGCCCCACCTCTTTCCTCTTAGGGAAGGTTGACCCCCTAGGGAGAGGTCATTAGCGTTTGAATACTTTCTCTCTCTGCCTGTGCTATCTCCACCCTTGTCTGGGTCAGAGTTCTGGAAACTGAAACTGACTGAGGCTTTCTCCACTGAGCTGAAACATGGACAGAAAGCATCCTTCAGGGCCAGTCCCCAGCCACTCTCCAGCTCTCCAAGGTCAGTCTTCACACAAAGCCTCTGTCTGTCTGTTGGGGATTTGTTGCTTGTATTGAGCAGTCCACACTTGTTGATTAAAACCCCAGTTGGAGCTCAGCTGAGCTGTATTCACTTGCTCGGAGAGAGCTGCTCTCCAGCACCATGAGGCTTTGCAGCTTGGGCCATGGGGGAAGGGGGCTCCCAGCTTGGATCTGCAGTTTTTACTTACAGATTTTATGCTGCGGTCTCGGGTATTCCTCCCAATTCAGTCCCCCTGCAGTTATTCTGGATTATTTACTAGTTGTTCCTGGTTGTTTATTAGTTGTCCCAGGGGACTAACTAGCTTCCACTCCTCTCTATGCTGCCATCTTAAATCTCTCTCTTGGACTTATTTTTAATTGACTTCCTCCCAGGGAATGGGATGCAGGACAGGGGGGTTTTCATTATGAAGACAGTGATTATTTGTAAAGCCCTTTGCAGCCTGAGTGATTCCTGCACAAAACTGCTTACAGGACCCTCCTGTAAGCCATGCAAGGTTGTGGGTGAGCAGATGGTATGAAGGGTAGGGAGTGGTTGGGGAGCCCAGTCATCCATGAGCCCCTAGCCTCAAAGGCTCAGGAGGGGATGGCAACAGGCTGGAAGTAGTGGGTCTCGCCACCCCTCTGGATCTTGCTGAGTAGCCTGACCTTTCTTCTAGATAAAGCAATCGAAGCATAGCTGCTGGGTTCTGCCTGCCCTGCCTGAGCCCTCCAGGCCCAGGGGAGACATGCTTCTGGGCAGATGGGAGCTCAGCAGCTGGACTGGGAGGGGAGGCTGCTGCACGGAGGGCACACGGCACAAAGAACACGGATGGGTTCCCTCCCGCCTGATCTGCTGCTCTCACTGGCAGCCTTGAGGTCAGCCCGCAGGCCTGGGAAATGGGGCTGGGCAGGGGATGATGGGGGTCAGCGGTGCAGCCTCAGGTGTGCATCAACCCCACCCACCCCGCTTCATCCCCTTGGTTCCTGACACCTGCAGAACTAGGCTTTGCATTAGGACTCAGCACGGGGTGGGGTGGGGGGGTGGGCAGAAGACAGCAGTGGCCTCCGTCCCCTCCCAGCTCTGTGAACCTTGGCTGTCTTGCTCATCTCTGGGCAGCAGTTTCCCCATCCTCTGCCCTGGTCGCCTCTCGGGGGTGTTGCGAGGCTCCCCGATGGGATGGATGCGAACCCGCTTCCCAAGTGTTGGTGTCCCTGTGGGCACGAGGACTTTGGACTGTGGCTTGGCAGCATCCCTTGCAGTGCTGACATTCTTTACCTCCATTTTCTGGCCTCTTCCCCATCTAGGTTGCTTCTGGGCACTGGCATAATATCTGATTTACACTGGGCCCGGCCATCAGACTGGTCGGGGACATACGGCCCTTGCTGCATGCTGGGTGCCCTCCTGACAATGAGGCCTGGAGCTGGCTCTCCTCCTGGGGGGCTTGGCATCTGTGGACCACTGGTTTGTGCCATCTGGGGAAAGAGTAGGGTCACCCAAGCTACTGGCCCACTTTTCTCTCCTGTATTGGGATGAATTGTGTGTCTTCCCCCTACCCCACCCCCCCCAAAATGCATTCAAGTCCTGTCCCCTGTACCTGTGACTATGACATTTGGAAATAGGGTCTTTGCAGCTGTAATTAGGTCAATGATCTCAAGATGAGCCCCTGTGGGGTCTAGGGTGGGTCCCCAATGCAATGACTGGCACTCACATAAGAGAAAGGAGAGGAAGGACAGGTGAAGATGGAGGCTGAGGCTCTAGGGATGCAGCCACAAGCCCGGAACCTCCAGAAGCTGGAGGAGATGGAAGGAATCTCCCCTGGAGCCTCTGGAGGGAGGTGGTCCAGCTGACACCCTGTTTTCCAACTTCTGGCCCCCAGACCGTGCAAGAATACATTTCTGTTTGTGTCAAGCACGAAGTTTGTGGTCCCTTGCTGTGACTGCCTTGGAAACTAATATACCTCCTTGCCCTAAATCTTACTCATTCTATGACTGTTCATCCTCCCCTCTGTAATGACCCTTTATTGGGGCAGCTTGGATTTGTTATCTCCTGTCCCCCAGCTTGAGCATTTCAGCATTCCAGTCCATTTTAGGATCTGTCAGAAGGCAGCAAGGAAAGCTGCGTTCACTTTTTTTGAAGCCAGGAAACTCTCATCATTTTCCTTCAGGAAATAATACAGGGTGACATTTCGATCATCTAAATGGCCAAAACATTAAAACCCTTTGCAACGCAGAGAATCAGACGCGTGTGTGACCTTCAAGAGAAAGGGACAGCTAGTGCCCTGGCGGCCCGGGCTGGCCCAGTCCCTGAGCATGCCTCATGAGTTCCTGCCTCTGTGCTCCCATCCATGCTGTTCCCTTTGTCCAGAATGACACTTTTCCCTGCAGTGGTACTTCTTGAAGCCCTACCAGTCTCCCAGGGGCTTCTTGGGAGGAAGCAGGGTGAGCAGTGAAACAAACACTGGCCTGGGATGGAGAGGTCCTACCTCTGCTTTTACTAGCCTTGTGTGAGCTTGGGCAAGTCTCCCCCCTCTCCTCTGGGCCTCAGTTTCCCTGCCTGCAAGTCCAAGTCAGGGATTTATTAAGCACCTACTACATGTCAGGAAGGGTGTGAGACACTGGGCTTAAAGACAACTAGTTACACGGTGACAACTTCCAATCTTGGGATATTAAGAGATATTTGTGGAATGAATGAATGAGTGAGTAAATAAGGGAATAAATGCCCTTTGCCGCCTGTATGCTGCTATTCCTCTTCTCTGGTCCTTCTGGGAGGTGGTATGCTGGATCTTCCTGCTCATGTCTGTGTCTCCCTCCACTTGACCAGGATCCCACAACCCATCTGTCTCTCTCTGGAAGGTTTCAGGCCTGGCCAGATAAACTGAATCTCTCCAGCCAGCTCCGCGGGGACGTCCTCTGGAACGCATGGCCTTCTCACTGCCTGTGATTATGTTCAGTGCTTGGGGGAAAAGCTTCCCCACACGTAGCAACCATTTCCAGCCGAGCTGAGCTGAGGGCTTCCAAGTAGAGGGGTCATTTGGATACTGACCAGCGTCTTCACGGGGTGGAAGTTACCACTAGCCAGCTGGTTGGGAAGGGTGGGTGTGTCCCTTTGCAGCAGAGGGTGGCTTTGACCTCGAAGATGCTGCTTTCTTTCGAGTGCCTGAAGCATCCTCTTCACTGCTTCTGGAAGGCTGGGTGCATTGGCCTTTTCGGAAGAGGAGAGCAGCTTGCTTTAGTGCAAAGGTGACACGAGCTGACAAGCTGCGGCCTCTTGCACATGCTTTCCCTCAAGAGTTCCTTGCCAAGATGATAAAATGTTTTTGTTTTTGTTTAGATCCTCATTGGAAATGAGCCATTCCCAATCATTTTGACCCCATTCAGTTAAATCGCTGAGGCCGCGTCTATTTTGATGGTCCTGAGGGGTTGATCTGCATTTGCTCCAAATTATGTGACCGCCGACAGACAGCAGTAAAAGTGCTTTAGCAGGCAGAGTGGGGCGCTGGGAGGAGCCGAGTCGGGGAGCAGGGCTTGGCTCGGTTTCTCCCAGCCCCACTCAAGCCTGGTGACACAGGCGAGCCATTTAAGCTCTTGGAGACACGGTTGCCTGAGTATAAAACAGAGCTAATAACTCATGCCCTGTTGTTCTCTCCAGGGCCAATTATGACAATCTTGGAAGCAGAGAAGCAACTTTTTTTTTCCCCTTTTCCCTCAGAGAGGGAGGAATGAGTTGACTCTTCAAGTGTATTCGATGTGAAGTCACAGAATATGATGTTGATAACAGCCCATATTTTTGCCTGTGGAATATTGCATTTAAGTCTTCTTTTTATAGACCCTGATAAAACATCTGTGAGGACAAAAGGAAGCTACATTGAAAATGGTCTGCATTTTGGGGGAAAAAAAAGACAAAAAAATAAATCTGGGCTCCTCTACAAATATGAGTTTTCCTGTTTAATGCTTATAGGAATGGACGAAACAGGTAGCATGGGACCGTGCATGCCAGGCTGGGGGAGAAGGGGCTTGTCCGAGCCCACGCGGAACTGGCCACGGCCAGCCCAGCAGAGACGGTCCAGGCTTGGGGTCTCCCAGGAGAACCCAGAGCCTGGAGAAGTGGGGAATTGTGGCTGAACAGACAAAGCTGGGAGGAAATCCGGGACCTCAGTTCAGGAGGCCAAAGAGAAGCCATGACAGGACCAAGCCCTTTGTCAGAGCCAAGCCAACCAGAACAGCTCCGGAAATGGAATGTGGGATGCACCGTGGCCAGTGGGTCAAGAGGACGCTGGGAGCAGGGAGAGGGTGCCGGCAGCCCGCTCTTGCTGGGTGCAGGCCTGCGGGTTAGAAGACTCCGGGTCCTGGGGGCACGTAGGACACAAACGGGGGAGCCTGCATTGGCACCTCCACCCCAGATCCACATTCCACGCCGCCCCCGGGGCCATGTGAACGCCGAGTCCCTGTGGGAACAGCACTATTTTTACCAACACTGGGCGAAGGTTCACGATGAGCTGTGACCACTTCTGGTCTTGGTCGTTACTGTTCCTCTCCCAGGGGCCGACTGTTCTGCCCCCAAATTGACGCCTCTCCCATCCCTACACTTCGCTCTTTCTTTCTTTTTCCTTTTTGAGTGTTTCTTCCTCCCCCCTCTCCCTTGCTTTATTTCTTTGTCTCCTTTTCCCTTCTGTCCTCTGAGACCTTGGCCGTTTGCGAGGTGCTAGGGATACAAAGATGAACAAGGCGAGCCCTGCCCTCCAGGGGCTCCCTGCCAGGCAGGGAGACAGACGGACATTCTCTGCTGTCCTGGATGGGACTCTGCCTGGAAATGGGGATGAGGTGGTGTTCTAGTTTGCTAATGCTGCATAATGCAAAACACCAGAGATGGATTGGCTTTTATAAAAAGGGGGTTTATTTGGCTACACAGTTACAGTCTTAAGGCCATAAAGTGTCCAAGGTAACACATCAGTAATCGGGTACCTTCACTGGAGGATGGCCAGTGGCGTCCGGAAAACCTCTGTTAGCTGGGAAGGCACATGGCTGGTGTCTGCTCCAAAGTTCTGGTTTCAAAATGGCTTTCTCCCAGGACGTTCCTCTCTAGCAAGCTTGCTCCTCTTCAAAATGTTACTCACAGCTGCACTGAGTTCCTTCTCTTTGAGTCAGCTCATTTATATGGTTCCACTGATCAAGGCCCACCCTGAATGGGTGGGGCCATGCCTCCATGGAAATATCCCATCAGTTATCACCTACAGTTGGGTGGGGCACATCTCCATGCAAACAACCTAATCCAAACGTTCCAACTTAATCCCCACTATTATGTCTGCCCCACAAGATTGCATCAAAGAACATGGCTTTTTCTGGGGGACATAATACATTCAAACCTGCACAGGTGGGGAAGGGTCAGGGGAAACTCCAGAATCAAAAAAGGTTTTAAAATCTCATGCCCCAAGGCTCTTTCCATGGGGCACACACAAAGGGTCTCCAGGAGGAGTTTTAGAGGCTGAATCCCAGGGGCCTGCGGGCTGGATTAGTGGGGTTGTTAGCCGAACAGTGCTCATTAAAAGGGACTCCACTCTGGCTTTTTTTCCCCTTGGAATGGCATTCCTGGTGTCCTCGTTGAGACAACGACGTCACCTGATCAAGCTAATGAGTTGATTTTCTGTAAAGTGGTGATGACTTCATTCACGGCTTAGTTTGCTCCCGGGATGTACACACACAACGATGTGATTCTCTCAGAGGGGGCCCTGGGTTTTGAAGACAGTGAAATTTAAAACAGCGGGTGAGAGAGTTAAAGGGGAGAATATATATATATATACACACATATATATATATATATGTATAAAAAATTCATTAAAGTCCACGTTTGTCTGTTTGCTTGCTTGCTTTTGGGATTACATTAACCACACACACCTGTGTGAAATTTCCAATCCTGCAGAAGTGCACAGTGAAAGTGAAGGTGCTCAGTGTTTTCCTAAGAGATCACCGCTGTTCCACTGTTAAAAGTTTGGAAGTCCAGGCATGTTCACTTTCTCCTATTAAAAATATCATCATGACCAACTCTCTGTCTTGAGCCACATTGACCAGCTACTGCTCTTTGTGGGTACCTAGGGTTCTGGAGTACAGGTGTAACTTACCTTTTCTCCCCATCTCCTTATTGCTGGTTAGGAAGCCATGTCTGTGGTTGTGTGGGATCCGCTCCGCCTTACCCCCTTGCTGGCATCCCCGAGGGCAGAATCTGGGGTGTGGGCCTGCCGGCCAGCCTTGTTCCCCTCACTGGTCTCTGCTGGACCAAGGGGGCAGTGGCACCCCTTTTTTGTTTACATTTCTCTGACAAATAGAGAAGTTGGACATCTTGTTGGCATTTCCTCCCTCTTCTAAGAATTCCTTGTTCAGACCCTTTCCCATTTTTCTGTTGGATTATTGGCCTTTTCTTACTGCCACAGGTTTGAAGAAGTCAGGGGAATCAGCCCTATGTCTCTTATATATGTTACAAAATATTCTCTCAAGCTGCTGTGTGTATTTTAACTGTTTAGGGTCTTTTGCTGTATAGAACATTTGATTTTTAGGCAGTAAAATTTGTGACTCTATTTTCTGATGGCTTTTGAATTGTGTCTTGCTCAGAAGAGCCTGCTTCACCCCAAGATTACATTAGTCTTCTGTACTTTTTTTCTGGTACTTTTAACATTTGATTTATTGCAGTTAGGTCTTTAATCCATCTGGAATTTATTTCAATATCTAGGGTGACGTAAGGGTTTAATTGTATATTTTTCAAATTGATAACCAGTTCCAATTCTATTGACTTTACAATCGATCAGCCCCACCCCTGAGCTGTAAAACAGCATCAGCTCTGCTGTCTATGGCATTATGTCCATCTGTGCATCCATCCGTCCATCAATCATCTTTTTCTGCCTCTTGGTTGTGTCCCATTGGTTCATTTGTCTGTTCTTGCTCCAGTTTCATGTTGTGTAAGTATCCTAGTTTCATGGTACTTCTTAATGACTGATGGGATAAGATCTTTTCCCCGCCATTATTTTCTTTCAAAATTTTAGTGGCTAATTTATTTTCCTAGAAATTTTTTTAAAAATCCCAGAGGAAAAATGGCTGTTGGTATTCTGAATGGAGTCATATTTGTGGTGATTTGGAGCGATGTACCCCAGAAAAAATTTGTTCTTAAACTTAATCCATTCCTGGGGTGTGAACCCCTTGCAAGTAGGACCTTTTGATGAGGTTACTTCAGTTAGGTGTGGCCCAAGTCAAGCAGCATGAGTCTTAATCCTTTTACTTGCGTCATTTATAAGCAGAATGAAATTCAGACAGATAAGAGAGAAAGCCACGGGAAACAAGGAGCTGAAGGTCGACGGAACCCAGGAGAGAGGGAAGAGCCATGTGCATTGCCACGTGACCGAGGAGCCTGGGACCACGGATTGCTGGCAGCCAGCCCCACAATGCCAGTCTTTGGGAGGAAAGCATTACCTTGATGATAGCTTGATTTGAACTTCTCCTAGCCTCAAAATCATGAGCCAATAAATTCCCATTGTTTAATCCAACCCATCACATGGTATTTGCTTTAACAATGAGGAAGCTAAAACAATAGTTCATTTATAGATTAGTTTGTAGAGAATGTACTTCTTTACAATATTGAGTCTCTCCACCCAGGAATATGGTGCTCATCAGTTAGCTCTTGCTGTGTAACAAACCACCCCAAAACTCAGTTACAACATATTCTTTTATTATTATTTATAAGTCTGTGTGTTGGCTAGAAACTGGCTGATATGTGTTGGGCTCAACTGGCTGGCTCTGCTTCAAGCTATGGATGGAATGGGCTGGGCTTAGTTCCTTGTTGATGTTAGGGCTCGTTTCTCCCCTTGAATTCCTTTTAGGCAATGGATCTGGAGGAAGCTCCTCTTGTGCCAATGGCAGAGACACAAGAAGGAAAGCAGAAGACTCTTAAGTCCTAGGCTCAGAACAGCACATGGTCCCTTCTGCCCATGTGTTATTGGCCAGGGCAAGTCACCTGGTTAAGCCCAGCATCCAGGGATGGAGAAATACACTCTGCCCACCATAAGACCAAGGTAAGAGAATGAGATGACTAACTAGCCAGTGGGGCCACTGGCTTATGTTATGTCTTTCCATTTGGTTAGTTCTTTTTTTGTTCTTTAGTACAGCTTTATAGTATTTTGCATATAGATTGCAAAATGTTCAACAGGTTTATTCCTAGATATTTTACAATTCTTATTGCTATTAGTGGGATCTTTTTTCTATTACATATTAAAATTACTTTTTGTTGTCATACAGATTGTTTTTCAGATGACTGTGTATCTATGAGGTGGACAATCATGTCATCTGCAAACTATGACAATTTTGCCTTTTCTCTTATTTCGTTTCCTTACTTTATTGCATTCATTAGGCCTGCTAGAACAAAAGTAAATATAACATTGGTGATAGCAGGCATCCTTGTTTCCTTCTTTAAAAGGATGGCTTCTGAGTTTCACTGTTAAATATTATACTTGCTATTGGCTATTCCTTTAAAAGTAATGGCAACACATGAAGTGATGAGAAAATTAAAGAGTTACATTTGGGGGTCCTTGTGGGGAAGTTACAAATTATTAGTTTTTGTCCTTTTGTCTGAAAGTAACAGATATCAACTCATCTAGCTTTAATTTTTATAAAGATAGCATTTATTGCAAGGATGAAGGGCAGGGACACAGCTAAGCTTGAGGGAGGGTCTAGAAGTCACCTTAGACTCTCTCCTCATCTCTCTTTAGTCTCCATCCCTTTCTCTGTCTCTCATTAATCCTTCTGTTTCTTCAGGCCCCAATTCCAGATTCTAAGGAAAGTAATTCTGATCTCCCACTGCCTTGAGTGAGGCCTTCCCCACCCCAAACCCTGCCATGGTCCAAATCTTCTGTGGCCAGAGATCACAGGAATGCTTCATTCTACACAGCCAAGAGAGGTCTCCCTTCAGGATCTTGGGGGTTAAGAGGTCGTTTTGGACTGGGCAGACTTTGCACAAGGATTCCCTGTGCAGAATGCCCTCAGCGCGATGGCAGGAGCCCACGGCAGGGCCGAGAGACTTTGAGTCAGGCCCTCATTCCCTCTTTGACTTGTAACCATCCACAGCCTCCAGCCTCAGTTTCCCCATCTTTAACACTGAACTGACAGTGTCTATGCTGCTTCTTTGCAGGGCTATTGGGAGAAACCAATGTATTATTTAACATGAAAGTATTTTTAATCTCCTAATTATGCAATTGCATAATTGCTGTGATTATTTCTTCTGCTGTTTGCTTCTCCTTTCTCCTTCTTCTTAAAAAACCGTTTGTTTCCTTATCATTATAAAAACATGTACATGCTCATTGTAGAAAAACAAAAGGTAGGGGCAAGAGTGGGTATGGGGAATGGGGAGTTAATACTTAATGGGTGGTTTGGGTGATGGAAAAGTTTGGGTAATGGATGGTGGTAATGGTAGCACAACATTGTGAATGCAATTAACAGCACTGAACTGTAGGCTTGAAAATGGTTTAAATGGGAAGTTTTAGGTTGTTTATATGGTAACAGAATAAAAACCTATAACAAAACAAAACCATAGAACTGTCCAACCCCAAGAATTAACCCTAATGTAAACTAATGGAATATAGTTAATAACATAGTTATAATAATATTGTTTCATCAATGTAACAAAGGTACCACACTAATGCAAAATGCTAATAATGGGGAAAAACGGGTGTGTTGAGGGGGTACATGGAAACTCTGAACTTTCTGAATGATTTTTCATTCAACTGCTCTAATAAAAAAATTTTAAACAGTAGAAAAAAAGGCATTCCAGATAATGCATCGATATTGGCTTAGTAATTGTGATAAATGTACCATACCAATAGAAGATGTTAATAATCGGGGATTGTGGTAATGGATGGTGATGAAGGTAGCACAACATTGTGAATATAATTAACACCATGGAACTGTGTACTTGAAAGTGGCTAAAATGGGAAATATTGTGTTGTATATAGTTACCACAAGAAAAAAAAAAAGTAATAGGGCAACTGTGTATGAGGTATATGGGAACTCTGTATTACCTTCATAATTTTTCTGTAAAACCAAAACTATTCTAAAATAAAATGTGTATTTAAAAAACAAATAAAAAGGAAAAGGCAAACTGCAGCCAAAAGAAGAAAATAAAACACGCATAATCCTCTGTCACATGTTATATACTGGCCCTGACCCCCTTTTTTTTTTAACCTTTTCTTTCTCTATTTTCATTTTTTTAAAACAAAAATAGAATCATTCAAAAGAGTTCTTGGTTCCAAGTGATTCTCTTCTGGGGTTTGCTTGGGGGTGGCATGTGGAGGCAGAACCAAAAGGAACCAAACATTCTGGGGAGAGAAGTGGGGGAGAAAGGTGAAGGCAGAAAGAGGATGTTGAAATCTCCCGGCTCCCCTCTTTGGGGGCTTTCCTTCCTTCCTCCTTCTCAGCCCCCTTGAGGGACAAGGAGCCACTGCTGAGTGGGGGTGGGGGTGCCAACCAGGGCCTGGAGCCCCCCTCCTCTCCTTGTATCTGATCAGTGCCCCCCCACCTGTCTCCCCTCCCACCCTAACACTCTGCCATCTCATCCTGACCGTCCCTCTCTCCCTCCAAGAGCACCCACCATGTTTATTTTAACCTGATTAAATGTGTGTGTGTGTAACTTAGACACTTGCCTGTGAGAAGACCCTGGAGAGGCTGCACTGGGGGAGCCCCCCCCCACCGGACTGTGCTGAGGGACCTGATCCATCAGAGGCCACTGGGCATGGGGGGCAAGGGAGTGGGGTCCCGGGGTGGCCGGCAGTTGGACAGGATGGTGCTTTCCAGAAAGGCGGGTGGCCATTCACACCACAAGCCTGGGAAGGAGACACGGAGAGCGCAGGGCACCAGCTGGTAGAAACCTGGGTTCCCGCGTCAGCTGCCTGGGCTCAAACTGTGACCCCACGACCTTGAGCAAGTCACTGACTCTCCAAACCTCACCGTGAAAGGAGGATGCTGAGGGGCAGTGGTTTACAATCCACCTCTGGGAGTGGAGTAAGCCCTGATTCAGTGTCTGTGATTTCCGCCCCGTGAGCACCCCCGTCTTGGCCAGTTTCAAGCCGCTGTCACTGACGGCAGTTGAGAAGAGACGTGCCAGAGCTCCCGGTTATGTAGTCTTTCCACCAAGTGGCCGCCCAAACCCCAAGAGCGCAGCAATGGTCAAATATGGTAAAATAATAGCGAGTATTTGAGTATGTATTACTTTTGATTTTAAGATACTTTACTGAATTTTAAGAACATAACATAAAATTTAACTTTTAATAACGGCTCTGTTTAACTATCACCTCACAAGTCCTGAAAATATAACAGACTGTGGTTGTCTCCGAGATTATGTGGAATGAACACAGAGCCCTCAGCATAGTACTTGCCCTATAGGCGCATTGCGCAGTCTCAGCCTGTAGCAGAAGCACCCAGTGGGGCTGACAGTGAACACAGAGGCTCAGGCCTGGGTTTTTACTGAGTTCCTCAGATCATTTTGAAATGACTTAAGTTTGAGAACCACTGGTATGTAGCTAGTGTTGGGGTACAAGAGCATCCAATAATATTAGATTGAGCTGTATCAAATTGCCAATATTTGGTTCTGACCTGTACAATTGTGTGCCAGTTTGTATATTTATGTCCCCCAGAAAAAGCCATATTCTTTAATGCATTCTTGTGGGGGCAGACATATTAGTGTGGATTGGGTTGGAACCTATTGGTTCAATGTCCATGGAGATGTGACCCACCCAACTGTAGGTGATAACTCTGGATAGTTTCTGTGGAGGTGTGGCCTCACCCAATCAGCGTGGGCCTTATTTAGTTTACTGGAGCCCTATATAAACTCAGACAGAAGGAGCTCATAGCAAGCTGGAGCTGAGACAGACATTTTGAAGACGGCCATTGGAAGCTGATGCAGACATTTTGGAGAACGCCATTTTGAAATGCAACATGGGAGCAAGTGGACACCAGCCACGTGCCTTCCCAGCTAACGGAGGTTTTCCGGATGCCAATGGCCTTTCTCCAGTGAAGGTACCCTATTGTTGATGGACACTTTATGGCCTTAAGACTATAACTGTGTAACCAAATAAACCCCCTTTATAAAAGCCAGTCCATTTCTGGTGTTTTGCATTCTGGCAGCATTAGCAAACTGGAACAAATTGCATGAGCAATTTCATGTGATTCAACCTAAAACGTCATTTCTACCCTAGTTCTGAACCAATTAAGAAATGATAGAGTAAAGCAGACAGGAAATCAAAATACCAGGAAGCTGATATTGGAGGCTGTGGCCCAGGTCTGTGGGCTGCTGGGCTTCCTAAGGCAGTGTGTTGGGAGGGTACGCTTACCTGTCCAGGTGCAGACCTCACTGGGTAAGAGCAGGCTGCTGCACCTGGGTGTGCCTGTAAAACTTAAGGCCTGGGGAGCAAAGCAGGACGCTTCTCTGGGGGTTACCCTCTGGGTTTGTCAGTTCCCTTCCCAGGCACCGGCCTGGTAACCAGGATACTCCAGACACACCCAGCAGCTGAGAAGGGTCTTAGAGGGATCCATTGCCTCTTCCCCAGGGGTGCCAGAGCCTTGCAACTCAAGGTGTGCTCCGGGATCCAGCAGCAGCAGCCTCACCTGGGAGCTGGTGAGAACCGCAGATGCCTCTACACCTCACACCCACAGAATCAGAATCTAGGACCCCTCGCTCTGCACAGATTCACGTGCACATTAAAGTTGGGGAGGTGCTGTCCTCTTGGAAGGAGACCATCCATGTGGGGAAGAGAAGGGACCCTGGGGAAGACAGAAAACATGAGTTCCAGGGTGGGACTTGGTCTCAAGCTGCTATGTTCACCTAGAGCAGTTTGCAAGGAATGAACGCGGGTGTGTGTGTTCTGGCGGGAAAGTGGCCGGTGTCCTGGAGCTTGTGGGAGGAATGTGGATTGGCTGTGCTTTTTGCCAACTGGAGAACCTTGAACCAGACACTCAGCCAGGAGCTCCCAGTCTGCAGAACTGGAATATTAACAGCTGCCCTGAAGGGTTGTCGTGAGACAGAAGCGAGCCAATAGTGCAGCTAGGAGAGCACCAGCTCAAGGATGACATGTCGAAAACACATATACTCCATAAAAACACTTTAAACTGTGCAGTTGTTACTGTGCCCAAAGTGTGCATGTGTGCGTGTGCATGTGTGTGTTTGCGTGTGTGTGTGTGCTGGGGGAATAGGGGAGGGCCAGGAGCAGAAATCCCCCAGCTTTGGGTTTGGAGAGGCTGGATTTTAAACTCATGTCTCTAGGGTGACCTTTGAGTCCAGCTGCCTCTTTTTGGGATTTTACCCTGAGATGTTTTTCATATTTTTGGTTTTCTTTTCCTTTCTGGTTTTCACCTTCTTTCCTGGACCACAGAGATTCTGCCAGCACCACTGACGTTACTGATCTGTGCGTGGACTCTCCCAGTGCCCAGGTCTTAGTGACAGAGTTTTTCCCTCTATCTGGCGGCCACACCTGATTCATTTAAGTCAATTTGTAAATGTCTTTATTTACATGCAAAATCCTTTGGATAAACAAGCACTTCTGTGACATAGTACACCCTGGAACAAAAATATTACAGCCCCTTCTTTAAAAAAAAGTTTTCTGACATGCACACCCCAAGCCATCCCAGATTATTTTCAGTCTAGCCAGGTGGGGGCTGTGCACAGTTGGCCTGGTGTGAACAGAGAAAGCAATTATAGGTTTCTCTAGAAACTGCTGCTTCACTGGCTACCTATTTGGCCCTCAGATTCCAGAACAAGAGCTACAACAGTGTCAAGGTCAAGATAAATAGTCAGAATATGGCCTGTGTGAGTCTCACTTGGAGGTTAGAGCTCTTAGGGTATGGAGATGTATGGTGGAAAGAGATGTGGGGCTGGAACATCTGTTTTCACATCTCAGCCCTGCTTTTTGCTGACCCTGGGCTGGACACTTTCTCCCTGGGACTTGGGTTCCACCTCTGTACAATGACTAACAGCCTCTGCTCGGCAGGATTGGCCTGCAGATCAAATGGGATGGAGTAAATTGCTTGGCCTAGAGAAGACCATCTGTTAAATTGCTTGGCCTAGAGCAGATCACTGTAGTATTGGTTTTGTCTCCTGCCCTAAGGTCAAACTGGAAAGCAGGCAATATTTGTGCTCTAAGCCTCCAAGTAGCAAAGCTTGCGGAATCTGGAAGGTTTCTGTGACAGATGAAATCCATGCTGAAATTTTCGGAAATCACAGTGGCATATAAATCAAACGATAAGGAGATTCAGTCTTCAGGTGAGATCTCCAGCTGACAACCATTGGCTTATGGTCGATTGTTGCACAAATGCTGGTTGTTGCACAAATGCAACATGGGAACCAACTGGATTCATTAAGTTTTAGGAGTGGATTGGTCTTCTAACCTTTTTGCAGATAGGGCTGTTATTAAATGAAAGAACTTTTCTTTCTTTCTTTTTTCTTAGTACAAGAGGTGAGATTCCCCATGTTGAAATGCGGAAGTCAGTCCGACGTATTTCTTCCCCTGTGCCTGCTCTGAACCTTGTCTAAGTCTGTCTGAGACTGTGCTATTTATTTCTCTGCCCAGAGAGTAGTTATGTGTCACTGCATTGCAAACCACTGCAAAACTGAGTGGCTCAAAATAACAACATGTCACCATCTCTCACAGCTCTGGGGGTCACACCTAAACTTAGCTGGGCAGATTTCACGCTGTGTGCCCCAGCCAGGTACAGCCGGATGGTGGCTGGGACTGGAATCCCTGTAGGTTGCTCACACACATGCCCAGTGTCAGAGAGTTGTGGTGGTGAGTGGTGGTGGTGGGGTCTCAAATGTCCGGGGCTGGCACAGCAGGGGCTCCTTGGGCATTTTATCTGCAGGTGCCTGCAGAGTATCCAGACTTATTATGGAGGTTCAAGGCTCCAAAATCACATGTCCCGAGACAGAGGGAACCAGAGGAAGCCAGGTAGAATCTGTATCACATTTTGTGACTGATCCTCATAAGTCAAACAGGGTCATTTCCAAGCAAATTGTTAAGGCCAGCTCCTGTTGAAGGGGAGGGCGATTGGACTCTGCCTTTTGATGGGAGGCGCATCCAAGAATTTACAGATGTGCAAAACTCCCACTGGGTTGGAGGGGTACCCTGTCTTATTTATTTTTTATTTATTTTAATTTTTTTATTTTTTTATTTTTTATCTTCATTTTATTGAGATATATTCACATACCACGCAGTCATACAAAACAAATCGTACATTCGATTGTTCACAGTACCATTACATAGTTGTACATTCATCACCTAAATCAATCCCTGACACCTTCATTAGCACACACACAAAAATAACAAGAATAGTAATTAAAGTGAAAAAGAGCAACTGAAGTAAAAAAGAACACTGGATACCTTTGTCTGTTTGTTTGTTTCCTTCCCCTATTTTTCTACTCATCCATCCATAAACTAGACAAAGTGGAGTGTGGTCCTTATGGCTTTCCCAATCCCATTGTCACCCCTCATAAGCTACATTTTTACACAATTGTCTTCGAGATTCATGGGTTCTGGGTTGTAGTTTGATAGTTTCAGGTATCCACCACCAGCTACCCCAATTCATTAGAACCTAAGAAGGGTTGTCTAAATTGTGCGTAAGAGTGCCCACCAGAGTGACCTCTCGGCTCCTTTTGGAATCTCTCTGCCACTGAAGCTTATTTCATTTCCTTTCACATCCCCCTTTTGGTCAAGAATATGTTCTCCGTCCCATGATGCCAGGTCTACCTTCCTCCTCGGGAGTCATATTCCATGTTGCCAGGGAGATTCACTCCCCTGGGTGTCTGATCCCACGTAGTGGGGAGGGCAGTGATTTCGCCTTTCAAGTTGGCTTAGCTAGAGAGAGAGGGCCACATCTGAGCAACAAAGAGGCATTCGGGAGGAGGCTCTTAGGCACAATTATAGGGAGGCCTAGCCTCTCCTTTGCAGCAACCGTCTTCCCAAGGGTAAAACCTATTGTAGAGGGTTCAACCCATCAAACCACCAGTCCCCTATGTCTGTGGTCATGTTAGCAACCATCGAGGTGGGGTAGGCGAATACCCCTGCACTCTCCACAGGCTCCTCAAGGGGGCACTACATCTTTTTTTCCTTGTTATTTTTTTTTTTTTTAACTTTTTTTTCTTTTTTAAATGAACTGTATAAAAAAAATTAAAAAAAAAAATACAATAAAAGAACATTTCAAAGAGACCATAACAAGGGAGTAAGAAAAAGACAACTAACCTAAGATAACTGCTTTACTTCCGACCTGTTCCTACTTTACCCCAAGAAAGTTACCTAATACAGCAACATTTCTGTGAACTTGTTCCTACTATATCCATCAGAAATTAACAGACCATAGTCATTCCTGGGCATCCCCAGAACGTTAAATAGCTTATCTGTTCTTCTTGGATTATTGTTCCCCCTTCCTTAATTGCTCTCTATTGCTAGTTCCCCTACATTCTACATTATAAACCATTTGTTTTACATTTTTCAAAGTTCACATTAGTGGTAGCATATAGTATTTCTCTTTTTGTGCCTGGCTTATTTCGCTCAGCATTATGTCTTCAAGGTTCATCCATGTTGTCATGTGTTTCACGAGATCGTTCCTTCTTACTGCCGTGTAGTATTCCATCGTGTGTATATACCACATTTTATTTATCCACTCATCTGTTGAAGGACATTTGGGTTGTTTCCATCTCTTGGCAATTGTGAATAATGCTGCTATGAACATTGGCGTGCAGATATCTGTTCGTGTTACTGCTTTCCGACCTTCCGGGTATATATCAAGAAGTGCAATCGCTGGATCGAATGGTAACTCTATATCTAGTTTTCTAAGGAACTGCCAGACTGACTTCCAGAGTGGCTGAACCATTATACAGTCCCACCAACAATGAATAAGAGTTCCAATTTCTCCACATCCCCTCCAGCATTTGTAGTTTCCTGTGTGTTTAATGGCAGCCATTCTAACCGGTGTTAGATGGTATCTCATTGTGGTCTTAATTTGCATCTCTCTAATAGCTAGTGAAGCTGAACATTTTTTCATGTGTTTCTTGGCCATTTGTATTTCCTCTTCAGAGAACTGTCTTTTCATATCTTTTGCCCATTTTATAATTGGGCTGCCTGTACAATTGTCATTGAGTTGTAGGATTTCTTTATATATGCAAGACATCAGTCTTTTGTCAGATACATGGTTTCCAAAAATTTTTTTCCCATTGAGTTGGCTGCCTCTTTACCTTTTTGAGAAATTCCTTTGAGGTGCAGAAACTTCTAAGCTTGAGGAGTTCCCATTTATTTATTTTTTCTTTTGTTGCTTGTGCTTTGGGTATAAAGTCTAGGAAGTGGCTGCCTAATACAAGGTCTTGAAGATGTTTTCCTACATTATCTTCTAGGAGTTTTATGGTACTTTCTTTTATATTGAGATCTTTCATCCATTTTGAGTTAATTTTTGTGTAGGGGGTGAGGTAGGGGTCCTCTTTCATTCCTTTGGATATGGATATCCAACTCTCCCAGCCCCATTTGTTGAAAAGACCATTATGACTCAGTTCAGTGACTTTGGGGGCCTTATCAAAGATCAGTCGGCCATAGATCTGAGGGTCTATCTCTGAATTCTCAATTCGATTCCATTGATCTATATGTCTATCTTTGTGCCAGTACCATGCTGTTTTGACAACTGTGGCTTTATAATAAGCTTCAAAGTCAGGGAGTGTAAGTCCTCCCACTTGGTTTTTCTTTTTTAGAGTGTCTTTAGCAATTCGAGGCATCTTCCCTTTCCAAATAAATTTGATAACTAGCTTTTCCAAGTCTGCAAAGTAGGTTGTTGGAATTTTGACTGGGATTGCATTGAATCTGTAGATGAGTTTGGGTAGAATTGACATCTTAATGACATTTAGCCTTCCTAGCCATGAACATGGAATATTTTTCCATCTTTTAAGGTCCCCTTCTATTTCTTTTAGTAGAGTTATGTAGTTTTCTTTGTATAGGTCTTTTACATCTTTGGTTAAGTTTATTCCTAGGTACTTGATTTTTTTAGTTGCTATTGAAAATGGTATCTTTTTCTTGAGTGTCTCTTCAGTTCATTCATTTCTAGCATATAGAAACATTACTGGCTTATGTGCATTAATCTTGTATCCCGCTACTTTGCTAAATTTGTTTATTAGCTCTAGTAGCTGTATCGTCGATTTCTCAGGGTTTTCCAGATGTAAGATCATATCATCTGCAAACAATGACAGTTTTACTTCTTCTTTTCCAATTTGGATGCCTTTTATTTCTTTGTCTTGCCGGATTGCCCTGGCTAGCACTTCCAGCACAATGTTGAATAACAGTGGTGACAGCGGGCATCCTTGTCTTGTTCCTGATCTTAGAGGGAAGGCTTTCAGTCTCTCACCATTGAGTACTATGCTGGCTGTGGGTTTTTCATATATGCTCTTTATCATATTGAGGAAGTTTCCTTCAATTCCTAACTTTTGAAGTGTTTTTATCAAAAACGGATGTTGGATTTTGTCAAATGCTTTTTCAGCATCTATTGAGATGATCATTTGATTTTTCCCTTTCGAATTGTTAATGTGTTGTAATACATTGATTGATTTTCTTATGTTGAACCATCCTTGCATGCCTGGAATGAATCCCACTTGGTCATGGTGTATGATTTTTTTAATGTGTCTTTGGATTCGATTTGCAAGTATTTTGTTGAGGATTTTTGCATCTATATTCATTAGGGAGATTGGCCGGTAGTTTTCCTTTTTTGTAGCATCTTTGCCTGGTTTTGGTATTAGATTGATGTTAGCTTCATAAAATGAGTTAGGTAGTGTTCCATTTTCTTCAATGTTTTGAAAGAGTTTGAGTAAGATTGGTGTCAGTTCTTTCTGGAAAGTTTGGTAGAATTCCCCTGTGAAGCCTTCTGGCCCTGGGCATTTATTTGTGGGAAAATTTTTGATGACTGATTGGATATCTTTGCTTGTGATGGGTTGATTGAGGTTTTCTATTTCTTCTCTGGTCAGTCTAGGTTGTTCATATGTTTCCAGGAAATTGTCCATTTCCTCTACGTTATCCAGTTTGTTGCCATATAGTTGTTCATAGTATCCTCTTATAATTTTTTTTAATTTCTTCAGGATCTGCAGTTATGTCACCTTTTTCATTCATTATTTTGTTTATATGGGTCTTCTCTCTTTTTGATTTTGTCAATCTAGTTAGGGGCTTGTCAATCTTGTTGATCTTCTCAAAGAACCAACTTTTGGTGATATTTATCCTCTCTATTGTTTTTTTGTTCTCTATGTCATTTATTTCTGCTTTAATCCTTGTTATTTCTTTTCTTCTGCTTGGTTTAGGATTGGTTTGCTGTTCATTTTCTAGCTTCTTCAGTTGATCCATTAGTTCTTTGATTTTGGCTCTTTCTTCCTTTTTAATATATGCGTTTAGTGCTATAAATTTCCCCCTCAGCACTACTTTTGCTGCATCCCATAGGTTTTGGTTTGTTGTGTTCGCATTTTCATTCGTCTCTATATATTTAGCAATTTCTCTTGCTATTTCTTCTTTAACCCACTGATTGTTTAGGAGTGTGTTGTTTAACCTCCGGGTATTTGTGAATTTTCTAAGTCTCTGATGATTATTGACTTCTAATTGTATTCCATTGTGGTCAGAGAATGTGCTTTGAATAATTTCAATCTTTTTAAATTTATTGAGGCTTGTTTTATGTCCCAGCATATGATCTATTCTGGAGAAAGTTCCGTGAGCACTAGAAAAGTATGTGTATCCTGGTGATTTGGGATGTAATGTCCTGTATATGTCTGTTAAATCTAATTCATTTATCAGATTGTTTAGGTTTTCAATTTCCTTATTGGTCTTCTGTCTGGTTGATCTATCTATAGGAGAGAGTGATGTGTTGAAGTCTCCCACAATTATTGTGGAAACATCAATTGTTTCCTTTAGTCTTATTTATTTTTTATTTTTAAAAAGGTGGCAAGAATGCCTCTCCAGCATTAGGTGTAAATTAATTAGATCATTGTTTGAGATGAAATTCTGAAGCTGTTCATCCATGTTTGTGTTCCAGAGTCTTCTATTTGTTTTTAAAAAGAAAGACAGCACTGGGTGATGAACTGTAAGTTATTTTCAGTTATTCAGAAATATTTCTAATACTCCAGTAAACATCAGCCACATCTGATCTTCATGAAACTCCCTGTCCAATCCATTACTCTGCATAATTCTAGAAAACATTTTTAAGACATTTTCTCATTTACCCAGTGAGTTCACTATGTACATTCTTTCATGTACATTATTGTACATTAATATACACCATATACATTATTTCTTTTAATTTCTTTTCCTTCAGGATTGGGGCCTTAGAAAAATTCCCAGGGGAGGAACCAAAAAAAGAACAAAGATAATGAACATTTTCAGTGGCTCCTGAGATAACTGTCCAATTGCTTTCTGTTCAACAGTTCAGCAAACACATTGAGAGTCTACTGTGTGACGTGGTTTCTGTCCTCGAGGGATGAAATGGCCTCCAACACAGCCGTGAGTGTGTGTGTGTGTGTTCATCCTACTTTAACCAGCCACCACTGAGCATTTTCGCACTTATCTTTTTTTTCCTGGTTAAATAGGACCATCTTGTTCGTATGGGTGATCTGCCTGTAATACGCTCTCCCTGGGATTTTTTTTTTTTTTTTTTGAGAGTTAACTGAGCTTTTATTAGAACACTATAATAACTGTGTTTGAAGGGGACCCTACAAAATGCAGATTTTGAATTAAGTCTCTAACTGCAGTCAGTAGGAAGCTAGGGCTGGGACTGCCCTGGGCAATGGGGGTAACCCCTGACTCCACACAGGGTATCCCTGGGTTTTGATTAATGGGTTTACATCCCAGCCAGCCATTGGAACCTCCCAAAACAGGGATGTGCTAAGAATCCATTCTCCTGCCTGAGTTTCAATTCCGCCATCTGTGAAACAAACGGGCTGGAATAGATAGATATCCATGAACTCATGTGCAGCCAGCCTGGGAAGTAGGTGTCATAGCATTTCTGTTACAGTACATTAGCATCATGACAATAACACTCTAACAACACACCCATTTTTCTGATGAGGAAACTGAGGCTGAGTGACATTGATGACTTGCCGAGATTGTGTGAGTGGTTAAGTAGCCGCTCTGTCTAAGCTCCAGATTTTTAGGTGAAATCTGCCAATTTTTATACATGAGAAATAGATTGGAATTTTAAAAGGAGAAAAAAGTGCAGGCCAAACACCAAACAGGTCTGTGGACTGAATCCAGAGTGATTCCGAGTTTGTAAGCTTTGATCCAGCAACATATCTATTTTACAGATTTGGAAACTGAGATGCAGAGAGAGGGCATGGCCAGCACTGGTCACTCTCTGCCCAAAGCTGAGGGACCATCAGCCAGAAGAAGCTTCATCACCAAAGTGCAGAATTGTAAAGTCACTGGGAAGCAAAGCTGAGTGCAAGTGAGGGATAGCTGCAAAAATTAATGTTTACTGACCACTTTCTATGTTCTACGTGTTGTGCTAATTTATATGTTACATAATCCTCGCAGATAAATATTTTGTCCACTTTACAGATGAGGCAACTGAAGTTCAAGGTTAAGTCAAAATCACAGGTGAACCAGCACTTCAAGAAGGTCTGTCTCCAAAGCCTGTGTTCTTCCACTCCTAGCCATCTTCTTAGGTAGTGAACTTCCTGTCCCTGGATATGTCCAAGCAGAGCCTGTATTGATAAAAAGGTTCTTATTTTGTATGGGGGGCAGAATCAGATGCCACTGGAAGTTCCCTTCTGACAAGTTTTCTCAATGTCAGCATGACTGACATTTGGGCTGGATAATTCTTTGTTGTTGGGGCTGACCGATCCAATCAATGCCTTGTTGGATGTTTAGTAGCATCCCTGGCCCCTCTACTCGCCGGCTCCAGTAGTAAATACGCCCTCCTTCCAGTTGTGACAATGAAAAATGTCTCCAGACATTGAAAATGTTCCCTGGAGAGCAAAATTGTCCTCAGGTAAGAACCGTTTCTTTGAGGTTTTAACTTTCCCTAAGTCTATGATTAGATGTGATCTAATTAAGCTTGGGAGAAGACAAGGGAAGGGAGCCAATGCCTAACTGTGAATTCATTCAGGTGCTTCCCACACATTCTCTTAAATCGCCCTCCGGAGAGCACGATGAGGTGGGGCCATCAGCTCCCTTTCACAGTTTAGGGTATGGACCTCCTGAAGAGTTAAATGACTTACCCAGGTCACATGGCTGGGTCATGAGGATGGATCTATGCAAATCTAGGTCACAGGGCCCTGTGCTTTCATTTCATTCAGAATTTCAATGTGAAATAAACTCTGTAAGCATTTAATACAAGAGAGTATAAAATGAAACCAAGAATAATTAGAAAGGGAACACATAATAAAGTGCAGAAATTGATGAACTAAAGAGTAATGAGGACAACAACATAATAAAGACAAATGAACCCAAAAGTTAGTCTTTAGGAAGATGTTAATGAGATAGAAACACCATTGGTGAGGCTGATGGAAGAAAGATGCAAATAAACAAAATGTAGAATAAAAAAGAGAACAGCAACAGACACACCAGAGACACATAAAATAAGAAAATATTGCTATGAATATCCTTTACTAATACATTTGAAAAGTTAGATGACATGGACATATATCTTGAAAAAATATAAAAAGCCAATATTTGGCACAAGAAAAAATAAAGGAAACTTGTACAGACTAAAAAACATTAAAGAATTTGAAAAGCAAAGACTTCTTTCCCCAAAAGCCTCAGGCCCAGATGTCTTTATAGGTGAGTTTTAACGAACTTTAAAATAAAGGTTAATTCTGATCTCTTGTAAGACACTGCAGAAAATATAAAATGAGTGAAAACTGTCCACTTTGTTTTATTGGTTCCAAAACTCATAAGGGATATATAAGAAAGTAAATTCTAAGCTTCCATTGCATAACAAATGTAGATGTGAAATCTCCTAAATAAAGTATTAGTTGATTCCAAAAGCCTTAAAATAAATAATACATTATAATCAAATAGAACTTATCTCAGGAATGCAAGGATGGTTTGATATCAGACAATCTAGCAGCATAATTCACCAAATTATCAACCTAACGGGTGCAAAAAACCAAATAATTACAGAAAAACATCATGAAATTTAATACTTGCTTAAGATTAAACCACATAGCAATAAAACAGAAGTTTTCTTAAATTGGTAGAAGTCATGTATTTAAGATCTTCACAACCTTTATTTTTCACAGAGCAACTTTAAATTTCTCTTTTTGATTGGGAAAAAGGCACTGATGGCTGCCATCCCCACTCATCTTTAACACAAGACATCCTGGCCAGTACAATAAGAAAAACCAACTAACTAACAAAAACTTAAAAAGAAAGAGGGAAAAGAAAAATAAGATATGTAAAAAGAAATAACACTCTTTTTTTATCCAGAAGATATGATTATCTTCGTAGAAAACAAAATCAAAAGATAAAATATTAAAATGAAAAAGATTCAAGCACAGATGCCAGATAAAAGATCAACTTTAAAACATCAATAGCATTTCTCTACATCATTAATGGTCAACTATAAAATATAATATATATACAATATAATATGTAAAATTATTTGTAAATAAAATGAAATATAATAAAAACAGAGATTCTATTCATAATAGCAGGAAGTACTAGGAATTTATAAAAGAATACACAAACGTCCATGGAGAAAGTTTAAACACTCGTCATTAAAGGGCAAAAAAGAAGATCTGATAAAATGGAGGGACACTGGTACTCTTTAGTAGAATTACTTAGCATTATAAAAATGTCAATTTGTCCCAATTAAGCTATTGATTCAATGCTGGATTTGGGGGGCATGCAAAAAACTTTATTCTAATGTTTTTTTTTGGAAGAATAAATGTCCATGAATAATTTAGTCAACTTTGAAAAAGAGGCACAGATTCAAGACCGTCCCTACCCAAGACGCAGTAATGGAAATAGTACAGAATAGGAGCATTCGAATGGACAGTGGAACAGAATAGAGCTCAGGGAGTGACGTGTGTGCACACGGGAACTTAAGATACAGTAAAAGTGGCTCCACAAAGCACCCCCTTCTGGGGAAGGGTGGACAGTTTAGGAACTGGAGTCAGGAAAAGGGACCCACCAGCTGGAGGCCAATAAAACCCCAGATCCGTACCTAATACCATTTACAAAGGTGGGTTCCATATAGAATAAAGGCACTTGAAAGGTAAGACCATAATATCAATAGAAGATAACATAGGAGGACAGGTTCGTGGGAGAGGATTGCATTTGTGTGTGTGTGTGTGTGTGTGAAAAACACAAACCATAAGACAAAAACAATGAATGAATCTGATCACAACACAATTGAAGATTTCTGTTTGGTGAATGACATCTTGGAACAAATTCACAGAAAGACAACAAACTGAAAGAAGGTGTTTGTGATGTCTAACATGGAGGATATACCATATCCTAATAATCTAATATTGATTAGCAAAATCAACAAGAAAAAGATAAGAACTGCAAGGGAAAATTGGGCAAAGGATATGAACAGGCAGTTAACAGAAGAAGAGAGCACAAAAACACTCAAGGGCAAATAAAGAAAGGCACAAGCACAGCAGTAAATAGAGAAATGCAATTTAAAACAAGATATCACTCGATACCAACCAGACTGGCAAAAACAAAAAATAATCAAAGGCAGGATAACGCAAGGCTTTGACGGGAGTGCAGGATCTAGCAAACTTCGTGCAGGCTGATGCAGCCACCCTGGAGAATAGCCTGGCCAGCCTTCGTGTAATTAACTCTATGTCCACTGTGTGACCCAGCAATCCCACCGGGAGGTTACTTCCCAAGAAATACCCACTGGCTGTAGAAGGTGACACGTGCAGGGCATTCACCTGAGGGTGGCTGGGGCGGTTGGAAGCCACTCCGGCGTTCCTCCTGGAGGAATGGAGAAGGGAGATGCTGGGGAACAACTGCATGGAGTTAAGGGCTGCACACAGCATCATGAATGCAGATGTGAGTGAAAAAATAAGAAATGGGAGATCTGTAGCCCAGTACCACTCATGTAAACTAAAATACTTGCACACAAGTATGAAGGCACACAAAGGAATGCAAACAAAGAATGCTGCCCGTGGGAGAGGGGGACGAGTGGGGAGCGAGGATAAAAGGGAACAGATCAGCACATGGATCCGGAGAGATGCCTTGAGTGGATCCATGGCGAGATGAACCACAACTAAAGGGTATCATTCAAAACCTTCCCCCTCCTTAAAAAAAATGTATAGAATATATAAAGAAAATAAAGTCATATGCCATTGTATTGGAAGGGAATGGCCGGATTTCCCAGCCACTTGGCATTTGCAAGCCGCCTGTCTTTCTCCATCCAAGCTGAAGGTCTGATCCTGATTTTCTGTCTTCCTAGGGCAGCAGCTCTCAGCACCACAGCTGTCAGCCTGAGTTCTCCTGGCCTTGCGTGTCAGGTGGAAAATAGAGTCCTGGGTCTGCACAATGAAGGCAGATGGGTTGTCACAAACAAGCCCAGGAAATTTAACAAGAGGTGAAGCCACGGGCCCTCTGGGCGAAGAGGAGAAAAAATTCTCACCTGGCATCCTTGCCCACATTTGCAAACCACACATAGGAATGTTCGGGGTGAAAAGTAAGGTATCACTGTGTGCCTGTCATGGAAATCTTTGGGAGACACTGAGAATAAGGGGGTGGAGCACTGGCCTGTGAGACAGACTTGCACAGTTTTGTTTTGTTTTGTTTTACCCCCTCTCTCCATCCAGAGATCAAGCTGCTGACCCTGGAAGACGGAATGATGGAGATTATAAGAGCAGCTGTTACGGCTTGATCACCCACTTCGTGCCAGGCGCTGCGCTGGGACTTCCACTGATGTTGCTAATTCCTATGACTCCCATATGGGGAAGGAGTTTGGGACTCAATTTGATGTGAGTGATGAAGAAAGCAGATTCCTGGAATCTGAGATCGACTCCCCCTTCTCCTTCGACAGAAGCCTGGCCCTGATTCCTAAAGCAGAATGCTGTGTGTCCCTGAGTAAGTCACTCAACCTCTCTAAGCCACAGATGCTCACCCATGGAAGGTGCATAATAGCACCTGCCCTGCCCACGTCACAGGCTGTTTCGAGGGTCACCTGGGTCACGCCTGTGTGGGGCTCTGTCAACTTCATAGTGTCCTGTGAATGGAGGAAAGGGTTGATCATGTATTTTCAGGCATTGTGGTATCACACACGGGCATCGGGCTCACCTCCCTAGTCTCATTAATTTAAAATTGCTGCCCCCTGAATGTTTTGTTTCCTGTGCCTCTCCTCTCTCGCCTTTGACGTGTGATCCTTTTCCCATCACACACATGTTATTTATCCTTATTATGACTGACAACTACCAGTTACTCAGTATGCACTAAATGCCACACACTCTTAGACACCTGGACATGTTACCTAACCATTCCCTGTGTGTGTGTGTGTGTGTGAGAGAGTGTGTAAGAGGTTAAGAGGGAAGGGCCGGTGTGAGTGTTGGGGAGAAGGGTGACCATTGCTCACGGGCACTGAGCAGATCCACTGTCAGGTGTGGTCGACGCTGGGCTGTCCCTCTATCGGGTGCCCCCAGGTGGCTGCTGTGGGGGCGCTGGTGGGGCAAGGCTGCGGGTTCAGGAGACACCTGGACTCGAGCCCCCACTGTGCCGAGACCTGGGGGCCTCTGGGTGAGTCACGCACCCTTGGGAGGCTGGGTGTCCTCGACGGCCAGGTGGGATGTCATGTCTCCTTCACATGAGATGGTGTTTGCAAAGTGCCATATGATAGGCGCTCAGGGGACACTAACTGCCAGCTTTTGATGTGAAACCTTGTGCATTTTTCCTTCTCTCAGGTCCCTCATTTTTCAAAGAGAAAAAGAGAGAGGGAACTGAGAATAAAAAGTATTTTTTAAGACCCCAGTGTCCAAGCTCTGTGTTACCCAACCCCTCTCTCGGAAGCACCAGTCCTGAGGCTGACGTGGGGTCTGCTTCGCCTTGGGCACCTCAGATGGCAGCACGGGCCACAGCCTCAGCACATCAAGCTGCGCTGCCGCCCCCCAAGCTCCATCTCGGGCTCATGGAAAGCTGACCGGAAGACGGTCGGCACCACGGGAATTTCCCAATTTGTCTGAATAATGAAGTGTGGCCCGTTGCCTGTGTAGCCAAATATGAACAAAATATGTGTTCCATGCTCTATCCACCATTTGGAGAAAAAGAGCGAAAAAGCACTTGGGTTTTTTATGAACGCGCTCATGAAAGTGTGTGTTGTGTTCATTGACTTATTCCCTACCTAAAGCCCTGCTAATTACCAAAAGTTATGTTCTTTCAGGGTTGTGTTTCAGTGGCTGTGAGAACTCAGACATTAAATCTCCAGGTTTTTACCTTCTGGGGATTTCCTTTATAACAGGTTTCTCAACCTGGGCACACTGGACAATTTGGGCTCTGGGAGTCTTTTTTGGGGGGTTGGGGGTGCTGACTGATGCATTGCTTGGCGTTGAGTGGGGTCCAGCCTCTGCCCAGGCAGCTTCCCCAGCAGACACAGTGCCTTTAGGGACCCAGGGATATGTTTTAATTTCCTTAAAAATCAGGAGAAACAATGAATATAAAAATAAAGAACATATGATAATGTTGTTACTCACCTTAATGCCAATGCAGTTGTAAAATAAAAATTTTACTATTTTTTTTTTAATGAAAGGGCCCATGAAGGCGAAAATCTGTGGGGCCCGTAAAAGTCATCAGGAGGCTCCTCTTCTCCCCACCAAAGGCCAGTTGCCCCATCTCCTCATGGTGACATGGCCAGACGCCCCCTAAAAGAGGAGAGGGACAAAATCACCCTGATTGAGAACAGATTGATGCTTTACACTAATAATAATAAGTGATAATTATTTATTCAGTCAACAAACATACGGGGGTCTTGTCCTGGGCGCTGGGCACTGTGCTTGCTCTGGGGACCCTAAAAAGAATAAGGCATTATTCCTGCCCTGGGGGAGCTGCAGAGAAAAGCAGAAGAACCTGGCAAGGTTAATACAATGGCTAAGAAGAAGATGAGACAAGCCAACCCCATCACCTGGTTAGGGGCATTGGGGAAGGCTTTGCAGATGTGGTCACTTCTGAACTGGGTCTTGGTGGGTGAGCAGGAGTTTTTTGGGCTGAAATCCAAGAGAGGGTCCTTGGTCTGCCTACAGACTTGGAGGGGTGAAAGGGCCCCCTGGGGCCTGCTTTTGGGGTCAGTGAAAAGTTCAGAGATCCGGACATAGGACCCCATTGTAGTAAGTTAAATGGCTGGGTATTTAGTTCCCTAGAGTCAAGGAAATATCAATTTCTTCTCTAATCTCCTGAAAGATTCATTTCTTCTGTCGGCACCAACAATAACATACGACGTGAAATGCCCCCGGCTCTGGCACCACGTCCAGCCCCGTGAAGTCCAATTAGAAAATTAACGTTGATTTCAGATTTATCAGATTCGAGTTTTGACTTTTGTCCAGGGGAGAACAGGGATACCTGTGTTATTGCAGGCTTGTATTTCATCTTCTCGAGGAAGGAAAGGAAAGACACATGTCGTTTTGACGGGATCCAGAGCCCAGCTCTGAGAGAGGCGCCCTATTTTATAACGGGGCTGCTGTCTAGAAGTGGCCCTGCCCTGAGGATGCTGTTTAGTTTCTGGGCCCGTCAGGCCAGAGACGTGAAATAAAATGCAGCCAGCGGGCCGACGCCTGCATTTCCAGAGCAAGGAGATCTGCTGCTGCAGAGTTAAATGGTCTTGGCACAGTGTAAACCAGTGTTCAGCGGTGGGAAGGGGGCTGCTTACGAAATTAAAAATTAGCCTCAGTCTGCTCTTGGCCTTCTCAGCACACCCACATGGAGGGTTCTAGAAGCAATCAGATTGGGGCGATGGGGTTGATCAGGAGCCCCCTGGCTTCCTGGGGCTTTGGGCTGCTCCCTTCTGTGCAGGACCAAGAACACAGTAGCCTCTCTCCACACTCCCTGCCCCCGCCATGGGCAGCGCCACGCAGTAGAAGGAACGCGGATTTGGGAATCGCATCCAGCTCCATCCATCACTTTCTGTGTGAGCTGGTAGAACTTTCTTAACCTCGCTGAGCCCCCTGCCCTATGAAGGGGAGTCTATATCACTGCCCAGCCGGGTGGATGAAGGGGCAGGTCTGTTTGGGTTTTGAATCTACTTCTGCCTCTGGAGCCCATGACCTTGGGAGAATGACCTGACCCTGTGGGGTAGTAGAAAAACCAGCACTATTCTCTGTGCTTTTTGTGTCTTCACCCACTTAGTCCTCCCAACAAAACCTAGGAGGTGCATTGGGCACGCAGTGAGTGCTCAGTAAAACATTAGCTCCTGTTATTGTTTTGAATTATCATTACTGTGAGAATTAGAAATCATATGCATAAAGGGTCCAGCATGGAAGCCATGTTGGTGAAGAAGTGCTATTATTTATTGAGTTATTATTGGCTCCTTTATTATTGGGGCCATCAGCCGGAGGGGTCTGGACCCCTATTCATTCTGCAGGGAGAGTCGTGAGCTTTGCATATTCCTGTAAGGAAGGAGGTAAGCCTCGGGGTTCTCAGTTTGCAGATGTGGCTCCTGAGAGCGCCTGTGACTGGCCCAAGGTCACACAGTCAACTGTGGCAGAGTTAATTCCGAGGAGACTCTGGGCCGCCTGTGGCTGTCCCAGGTGGCCTTGATTGCAGAGGAAGCTTCCGCGGCCACCCTCCCACCCCCACCCACCCCGCTCCTTTGGCAAAGGAGATGTGGGGGCGGAACTGGACAGATGCCCTCTGCAGCCCCTCTGGGGGCCAGGCGAGGGACGGCCCCCCACCTTCCCAGACGCCCGGCTCACTGGGTGCGCCAGCACCCCCTCCCAGCCTCTCCCGGAGGCCGAGGGAGCAGGGTCAGGTCGCCCCCCCGGCACCATCCAAAAAATGAAAATAATTTAATACTTGCAAACGCAGCCCTCATTATCTGTCGGAGCAACCAGATCTGTCTACAAACCTGAGAAGTTCAGATTACTAACTTTCCAGACCTTTTTACCAACCCAATCCAAAAACAATCCTGGTTTTATAACTCAATAAAAAGGACTTGGCGCTTTAATAAGCGAGCAGGGAAGGAGGAGGGGGCTGCGAGGCGGGACCCGGGGAACGAGCAGTCCCGGAATTGGGGTGGGGGTGGGGTGCCGCCGGGCAGAGGGGAGAACCCTTGAGCCCAGAATCCTGGTCCGGAGAGAAAAACGGCCAGAACCGTCCCTGCGGAAAACTCACGGGAGAGGGGCGGCGGGGCGGGAAACCTCCTCCCTGCCTGACAGGCGGGGAAACCGAGGCGGGCCTGGGCGGGTGCCGCAGGCTTCAGAGGCGCGCGGCCGCCCTCGCTCCCCGGCGCCTGCCTGCCGCCGCCAGCAGGGGGCGCCCTCCGCCAAGCCACCGGGCGCGCGGGGTCACTGGGCTGGGGCGGGAGCACTCAGCCCTCCTCGGCGAGGGCTCCCACCCGCACCCGCTTCACAGAGACAAGCTCTGCTGCACAGGAAAGCCCCTCACACACACTGCGAGCCAGCGGCGTCACCTCCTCTTCTTGGGCAGCACGTTTTCCTGCAGGATTTCTGGGGGATTCCTGCACCTCGAACTCAGGGCATCTCAGAGGACCTTTTATCCTGCACCCGGGCAGTTTTTTTTCTGCAGCCAATTGCCCTGGGTGGGTTGCGGGGGCTGGGAGGGGAGCGTGGATGAGTCTGTAACTCTCAGAACTTAGCTTCTTGGCACCTCAGTTTTCTCACAGGAGTTGGGGGGGAAGGAATCTTCCCTTTGTAGGCGTGTGCATGGTTTTAATGAGGTGAGTGTGCTGAGCTGTGGAGATCTGCTCCTACACAACCCTGGGTGAGAATGGCTTCAGCCGCCTTGAGTGGGTGATCTGAACAGCCTTTTAATTGTGTAGACCTTTTGTCTCGGTAACTCCACCCAGTGGAATTGATCTTGGGGAGCATCTTGAACAAGAAGACAAAGATGTACGAATCGGGGGGTTGGGACTGCTGTGTATAGGTTTGAAAGATGGCAAACATTTGGCTCCTGATAGAGGGTTAAACAAAATAGGTGCCGCCACCCACTCCATGAAATAGGCTGCACCCAGTGTAGAGAATCAGGTAGATCAACCTGCAGAGGCTTGGAATGAAATCTAAAATGTATTATGTTAAATTAAAAAAAAAAAAAAAAAGATTGTGGACTGCTATGGGAGGCATTCTTCAATGTTTGGAAAATCCTAATAATACATGTTAATGTTTCTATTTTCATAATATATAGATAAATCTGGAAGATAAACATCAAATTGTTCACAGTGTTTATCCCTTGGGGATAAGTTTATGGGGGTGGTTTCAATCTACTTAACTCATTTTATGATGTTTGATTTTTTTTTAAATGCTGCCTGCATTAATTTTATAATCAGAAAAAAATGGTATTCCAGTCTAGATTAAAAAAACAAAACAAAATAGGAGAGTACAGAAACAGCTCTGGGGACACTGACCGAAGCTAAGCAGGTGCTCAGTAAATGGCCTTCTTGCCTCTGGGCTTCTTGACACCACCCCAAGCAACTGGCAGCTTTGAAATTTATGTGAGCATTTGCCCCCTCCTGAAAGCCCACAGGTTCAGCTCAGCAAGACTCGGCTAAATTAAAATGAAAATATATAGGCAAAGTAAGTTCCATCGACAAGGGAAAAAAGAAAAGAAAAAAACCCAACTGTACTTGTATGTAAAGTGCATGTTACGATAGGCTGGACTGGAAACCGTAAATTGGAAACACGTGAAGTTGCCCGCGTTGGGTGAGGGCTTGGAGATGACATTTTCGCACGTTGAGTTGGAGGCAGAGCCATCTTCACCAGCACCTGAGGACCCGAATGCAGCGGGCGAGAGAGTGGCTCCTGCCAACACTCTCGGGCACATTTGTGGGAGAAAGGAGCTCCTCCACCTCCCCCATCGTACAAGGCAAATGTCAAACAGATGTCCTCAAAGTGTGGAGAAATGAAATGAAAGGCACATTTAGGATTTATAGAGCTGAAAACCAAGAAACCAGAGGAAATTAGGGCCCTGATGAGCACAAAGCTCGCCGTGAAAGCAGAATTATTTTTTCACTACAGTGCTGACAAACTGGCTCCCAGATACCCAGGCACTCGCTGGGAGACCTGGAGAGGGATGGGGCCTTTTTTGATAAAGTGGTAGGTCTTAGCCAGGCATTCAAACCTCTCTGAGTCCGGCAGTAAGCTACCTGTCCCACTCCTCCACCCCCCAGCCCCGCACTCTCTAGCACTGCCTTCCTTGATCCCCTCAACTCCCTATCATTCCCATCCTGGACCCCCCTCCCCTGCACCCTCTGACCTTGCCAGCCTGCTAAGCCAGCATTTAAGCCCAGGGGCTGGCCTCTCCCATCTTGTTTTCCTCCAGGCTGAGTCGTACATAGGACTCAGTCTAGATCCTTCCTGCCTTTACAATGCCATTTCCTCTGTCCAGAATGCCCTCATAGGCCCTGAAAACTCCTACTCAACCTTCAAAACCCAGGAGAGAGATCACTTCCTCCTGTGGGCTGCCCCCAGCCCAGGGAAGGCATCTCTTCCAGCATTTTTTCCATCCTGTTGCCTTAAGTTTACTGGTGTGTCTCCCCCAGACCCCTTGTGGTGAGGCAGCCTAGAGGGGTATTCAGTGATCCCGACACTCTTCTCCTTCCCTGTGGCACATAGGATGCATTTTATTGAATGAATGAATGAATGAATGAACAAATGAGAAGGGGCCTCTCCCAGATGCCCTTTCTACCCTCCCCATCCCCCAGTAGAACATGATAATGTAAGAAAGGGCTGAGTTTAGCTTTCACATAAAGACCACATTGAATAGAGAAAATGGAGATTGGATGGAAGAGGTGGTTTAAACAAGCCCCATAGTGAGAGGAAGGGAAAAGAGAGAGAGCGCCGTGACGTAAGTCTAGAATCAGCGCCAGTTCCTTTTGTAGGAAAGGTAACCAGGGTTACTGGAATGTTAAAGAATGGTCAAAGGCGGGAACGCTCAGCAGGAAATTTAAACTGGATGAGCTCTCTGAGATAGGCTGTACAATTCAAAATCTCAAAGACGGGCTAGTTAGCTCTCTCGGATAGGCTGTAGCCTCTGGAGTACCCAGCCAGTGGGGAAACAGGGGAGGGACATGCGTATTAGGAGTAGGATATAACTATCGCCATGTTCTTTTTTTGGCGCCCCTGCCATGTTTCTGACTGTGTGCCATGTTTCTTTTCTCCTCCACAATGAGCATTTTTAAGGTATAATGCTTGTTTCTAACATGGCACCTTTGGGTGGCAGAAATAAAGCAATTCCAGGAGGGGTGGGGAGCTACCCTCTATCTAGACCTACTGTGTGCCACCGTTCCCCCAGGTACTTAACTGACATGGTCTCGTCTATTCTCCATTCCCATTTTGCAGATGTAGAAACAAAGCTTAGGGAGTGAAATGCTTTGCCCAAGGTCACACAGGTTTCCATCAGGAGCCAGGAACCCGGAGCTGGGGATGGAAGTGGGGAGTCCTAGGACCCTGAGCTGGGTGTGCTGGAGGCAGAAGGAAAGGGGTGGAGGAGGGATATCAAAACACAGTCAACAGGTTCATGTTCAGAAGAAAAACAGCCTGCTCATTTTAAGAGTGCATATTAATTTCAAATTCATTCTTTTCTTGGGAGCAAATGTCTGCTTATCTTCCAAGACCTTCCTCCCCCAGAATCCTTGAATTTGAGGTAATTTCCTTACTAATAGTCTGACAATTGCCCAATGATATTTTATCCTCACAGACATCCAGATGAGGAAACTGAAGCACAGGGAAGTGAATGGCAGCCCTAAATTCCCCCAGCTTATCTAGCTTGAGCAGGATTCTGAGACTGGGTGCTTTCCACCACCCTGCTTGCCTTTTACAGTTTGGGGACCCTGGCCAGGAATGAGCCTGGGAGTCACAGGTGGTTTGGCAGGTGCTGGGCACCCTTCCCTCAGAATGGAAGCCAGACAGGTGCAGTTCAAATCCCCCACCAGGGCAGCGGTGACTTACAAGACTCCATTCATTCAGTTAACCGGCACCCAGCAGGTGCCAGGCCCTGCGCTGCAGCCATGGAGCTTACAGACCACAAAGCACAGACAAGATGATTTTGGGAAGCCATGGTGCTAAGCTTTACCCCAAGCAACCCAAAGGATAACTGGATGGGTAGGGTGACCACTGCCTGCCAAGAGACCCCAGCCTGCTGCTTTCCAAGGAAAAGGAGCACACCTTGCCTTCCAGACCGTGGGCCTAACCAAACTGATTCCAAAGCCCATCCTTGGGGGTCTGTCTCCTGGGACTTCTCCTGGCATCCCAAGTGCTGTGTCACTCAGGGTTCATCAAGGAAACAAGCCACACTAGGCATCCCAGGAAAGGGGATCAAAGCGGGAGCTGACTTACAGGCGCTGGAGAGCTGGAGCAGAAAAGGGGAGCACTGAGCCAACCCCAAGGTGAGGCAGGAAGCAGCTGCCACTGAGGGTGTGGGTTTCGGGGTGTGGGGAGGACTGAGGTTGGGGACCCTACAAACCAGGAACTTGGAGCAGGAGCCTGTGGAGAGGGGATCGGACCTCCGGAGAGACGGTGGGATCTGGTACCTCCAAGGGGACACGAGGCTGCACCCGACAGTGGCGTTGTGGGGAAGGGCCACTGCTGGGGAATGGCTGGCGAGTGGGAGGGAGGCTCTGCCTTCTCCCCGCCTCCCCGGCCAGTCTGTCCTTCGCATCCCCTCCTGGCAGGCTCCAGCAGGAGCCCAGCTGGCTAAGGGGTCTGGGAAACGGCATTTGCAGGCCCCAGCCCTGGCATCCCTGAGCAGCACAGCCAGGTGGAAGGAAAGTGGAGAGAAACCAAATGAAGCCATCACTTACTAATTGTCTGACCTCTGGAAGTTTCCTTAATGCCACCTGTCAAACAGGGCTAGGCCTGCTCACAGTGGTTGCTGTGGGGATTACGCAAGATGAAGATGTAAACTGCCTCACGCCGGGAAACACTCACTGGAGAGCAGCGCTTGCTCCTCTTTTGCTTTTATTTAATCGAAAAAAGCCCAAGTAAAGTACCCGAGCTTTGGGATTTTACAGCTATAAAAGCACAGCAACGTTCTCCCACCTCCACCTCCCTAAACAACGTCCTTGCTTTTATTTTCTCAACATCATTTATCACCTAAGTCATATGTGTAATTTACTTTTTTATCTTATTTATTGGCCTTCTTTCCCCACTAGAACATGAACTACAGAAAGGCAGGGATTCTTACCTGTTTTGTTCTCCCAGCATCTAGAACAGGGGCTGGCAGGTACGTGTGCCATCAAAGATATTTGGTTGAATGAATAAAATAGAAGAACCTCTGATGGGCACGAAGTCAGTCTTTTCCCCTCTTCCTCTCTCCCTCCCTCCCCTCCCTCCCTCTTCCTTTCTTCCTCCCTAATATTTATCAATGGCTACTGTGTTCCAGATGTTAACTAAATCACCAAAAATTGTGTGCATTTTAACTTTTAGTTACGAATCATCCAATTGCTCGTCAGCCCCTTGGCCTCTGAGGCTGGATCCGATTCTGTCTTGCAGTTTGACCATCTGTGCTTGGGTCCCAGCTCCACCTAAACCTTGGGTAATTTATTTGCTCCTTCATCCATTCATTCAGCAGATATTAGCTGAGTTAGGCTGTGTGCCCCGTGCTGTGTTCAAGACTGGTGATAAATAGGTCCCTGCCCTTATGTGCTTTGCAGCCAATTTATTTAACATCAATTACTAACATCTCTGAGCCCAAGGCTACTCAGCTATGAAACGGGCATACCAATACCAGCTGTCAAGGTTGTTGTGAAGAAAGGCACCCAGACGAGTGACAGGACCCATCCTAGTTGCTGAGGGCAACAGCCAGGGTGGGCCATGGTTCATTGTGGCTGAGCTCAAGGTGGGACAGAATCCATTAATTTTTCATCTGGTAAACCTCCCATTGTGCTTACTTTGTTCTGTGTCCTGTTCTAAATTTGTTTGTTTTACTGATAGTATCTCATTCAACCCCTTCAACAGCCCTAGGAAGTAAGTGTGTTTGCTATTAACCCCATTTTACAGATTAGACTGAGGAAAAGTGAGGCTATATAGCTTGCCCAAGGTCACACACCCAGCCAAGGGCAGAGCCGGGATTCCAACTAGGCAACCCGGCCACAGAGCATGGTATACTAGGAAGAGCAGGAGGCAGTGGGGGTTCCACGTTCTGTAGAGCAGGAGTTGGGGGGCAGTCAGGATGGAAGTGTGGGGAGTGGGGAGAGGAGGCCGGTTTGCAGGGGCTTGAGACCTTCTTCACATCACTTTACATAAGATGGAAAAAATGACCAAATCCAAGAGTAGAGGGGGTCACCAGGGGACTTTAAGGGAGACTTGCCACTTCATTCCCACCCTGGTCTGGAGGAAGGTGGTAGGAGGGAGGAAGTGGGGGTGAAGAGCCCGTGGGGGGGTCCTCTATACCTGCTACTCCACGGGGCCTGTGGCCAGCAGCTCAGCCTCACCCTGGAGCATGGGAGGAGGCCAGACTCTCTGGCACCCAGTCCACGTAGCAGAGTCTCCAGGGTGTGGATGTGCACCCAGGGTGTGAATTCCCAGGGCAGTTGCACCTGGAGGAGGGGGGAGCTGAAGTCAAGCCCAGGAGAAGGCGGCCTCGGCTTCAAGGTCACCACCTTTGAGGGGCCTCCCCTGCCCACCTTCTTCAACGTATCTGTCCCCTGCTTCTCGCTGGTGGTGAGGGTTTATCTGTTAACTTGGTTATTATTGTCACCCCCTTCTCTCTGTTTCTCCTGTGCACACACACACACACACACACACACACCTGCAGGGTCTGAGCCCCCTTCAGGAAAGTTGACCCTCTGGTTCCCTGTGGACTGCCCTGCTTCTAACACAGTGTGAAATAGGGTAAAATCCTTGATTTTGAATGCAGAGTTTGGGAGACATCAGAAATCTCCTCTCTGGCATTGGTCTGTTCTGAGCAGTGGCCCTGGTGATCAGCTGGACCCTGGAACATGGATCCAGGTAGAAGGAAACACCTGGTATAAATGTATCTGTGTTCAAGACACAGTCACAGGATAAAAATAGAAAAAGAAATGGTGACCCCACGGCGGCTCTGTGCAGTCAGTGCTCTAGTTGGAAGCAGGGATATGCCACGGCCTGCCTTTGGGATTAGGTCGCTGCCACTGCCTTGCTGGGTGATCTGGGGCAATTTACTCAAGCTCTCTAAACCTCATTTTTCTTTAATTAAATTAAGTTTATTGAGATATATTCACATACCACACAATATCCATGGTGTACAATCAACTGTTCACAGTGCAATCATATAGTTGTGCATTCATCACCCCTACCTATTTTTAGACATTTTCTTTACACCAGAAAGAATCAGAATAAGAATAAAAAATAAAAATAAAAAAGAATACCTGAATCATCCCCCCATCCCACCCTATTTTTCTTTGTTTTTGTCCTCATTTTTCTACTCATCCATCCATACACTGGATAAAGGGCGTGCGATCCACAAGGTTTTCACAGTCACAACCCCTTATAAACTACATAGTTATACAATTGTCTTCAAGAGTCAAGGCTACTGGGTTGGAGCTTGATAGTTTCAGGTATTTACTTCTAGCTATTCCAGTACATTAAAACCTAAAAAGTGTTATCTATATAGTGCATAAGAATGTCCACCAGAGTGACCTCTCAACTCCATTTAGAATCTCTCAGCCAGTGAAACTTTATTTCATTTCATTTTGCATCCCCCTTTTGGTCAAGAAGAAGTTCTCAATCCCACAATGCCGGGTCCAGATTCATCCCCAGGAGTCATATCCTGTGTTGCCAGGGAAATTTACACCCCTGGGTGTCAGGTCACACGTAGTGGGGAGGGCAGTGAGTTCACCTGCCGAGGTGTGAGCCTCAATTTTAAAGTCTGCCAAAGGGGGAGAATATCTGTCTCATGACTAAATTATCTCAGAAAATTTTGGTTTGCATCTCTCTCCCTGCAAGAATCTTACTTCCTGTAAAGCAAGAGTTGTATCTTTCTTGTATTTCTCTCATTTTCCTTACCCACCTATATTCAGGTTCAGTTTCAAGTAACATTTATTAAATTCAGTTCAGTTTCTTTCATCCAATAACCACTGATGGGAAGCCCATTGTGGACTGGTCCTGGCAAAGGCACCGGGAGGGTAGAGAGAAGAGGGACCAGATCCCGGTGGTGGGGAGGAAGCAGGTAGGGGAAAACCAGCTTGAGAGGTGGTCATTTCAATACAATAATAGAGGGAGGGTCAAAGTTGTGCAGATCCTTTGAGATCCAGAGTAAGGTCATGGAGGGCTTCCTGGAGGAGTTGACACTTGCAGGGGATAAGACATTGGAGTTACTGGTGATGAGGGTTGCTGGTAAGAGAGTCAGCAGTTAGAGATTGTGTCCTCTGTGCCAGTCATACTGTGCTAAGCCCTTCACGTGAGGCATCCTATGGAACCTGCACAACCACTCACGAGGCAGGCACTATTTTATCCCCATTTTATAGATGAGGAAACAGAAGCGCAGAGAGGTTAGGTAACTTGCCCAGGATCACACAGCTAATTAAAATAGCTCCGCTATCATTTATTGCATGATTTTCATCCTCCATTTGCAAAGTTATTTTCCAACTATTATGTCCTTCAATATATTTCACCCATCTTGTGAGATTGATCCTTGTTTATGATCCTTGTTTTGCAAATGAAGAAAACAAGACTGGAAAGGCCAGTACTTGAAAACTCTCCTGCAGCTAACAAGCAGGGAAGTCAGCATTTGAACCCAGCTCCTGCCACCCAGAGCCAGTGACGACTTGATCACTCTGCCATCCTGCCTTTGAGCGGGTGACTCTGTGCTGGCAGTTTCCCTGGAACCCTTTACTTTTACATGCACAAAGCAGGTGCTCACTCATTTAAGAGCTGTTTATGAAGCTTTTACTCTGTGCAGAACCTGGAGGCAGTGCACCTCCCACCCCTGCCCCTCTGCAACCCCCTGTGGAATTTCTAGCTGCTCAGTTAACAATAGGGGTGGCCGCTTCTTGCACTCTTTCTGTCTCCTGCTTTGCTCAGTTGTCTGCTGATGTACTCACTGGGTGCTTCTGAAGACAGGAGTCAGAGGGCTTCCCCAGCCAAATGCTGAGCAGATGTTTTTCAATGTCAGAGGGGTACAGGTGGGTAATGAAGCTGAAAGCAGAGCCGACAGTCTTTGGGGCTTGATTAGCAGAGACTTGCACTATACTGCAGAATTGGCACATAAAATAGTGCTTGAGACCGATGCAGAAAGACTATAAAAATGTAGACAGTTTCAGTCAGGAAAAGAGAGGTTTCCCCAGCCTGGCGGTGAGGGCATGGTGCTGTGAGGGAGTGGAGAGACTTGGAGACCCAGATTCCAGTTCTACTACTGCCCTCACTTCCCCCGATTCTTTGCTGTGATCCTTTAGCCAACTTTCTTAACCTCTCTGAGTCACAGCTTCCTCATCTGTAAATTGTCTCATAGCTCAAAGGATTCTGAGAGGATGAAACAAAATACTGTGCATAAAGCCCACAGACCATCAGCGCCTGCCTCCTGGTAGGAGTCTGTGCGCTTTAGTCTGTCTTCTGCCTGCCCCCACCCCACCCTGCCCTCACCTTCCAGATCCATTCTCTGTGGCTCCATGCCTGGGAGGCTGCCCTCATGGACTCCATTACCCAGGCTTCCTTGCTCCGTGGACCCCATTTCCCAGGCTGCCTTACCCCGTGGACTTCATTTCCCAGGCTTCCTTGCCCCATGGACTCCATTTCCCAGGCTCCCTTGCCCTGTGGACTTCATTTCCCAGGCTTCCTTGCCCTGTGGCTTCCCATTGGCTCAGCCGATGGGCAGTAGCAGAGAGAGGCTGGGGTATTTCTTCCCCACTCCCTCCTTGCTTTTTAGTGCAGGTAGAATCCCTGTCCCTCTGGAATCCCGGCTCCCACTGGGCAGCCCCTCCACGGTGGTCCCAGCTGTCACTGGGCTCTAGGAACACACTCCTCTCCAGGTCCCACTTTGGCCCTAGGGGTGGTGAGGATGTCCTCTTTTGCTAGTCCTGATGCCTTGCCCCCGCCTGTTAACTCACCCTGCCATTGCACTTGGCTGGATTCCAGCTGCGGAATCCGCTGTCTGTTCCTGCCAGGCCTCTCCACAGGCCGTGCTCAACAATGTCAGTTTCTCTTTTCCTTCTAGTTCCAACTCTGCCACTAACAGCCTCCGTGTGATCTGAAACGGGTCCCTTCTATTAAAGGGGGTCGCTTAATTCCCCACTCCTCGAGTGCCCTCTCTCCGCTGCAGGATGAAAAGGTGAGGGGTAAACAGTCTGGCCCACCCCAGCCCATCACTCGCTCTTCTCTGTGGGAACAGGCGTAACTCAGCCGATGGTGACTTTGGGATGGGGTGGGAGGGAGGCCTGCGGTTGCCTGGCCCAGCCCGTGGCTGAGAGGTTAAATATAACTGTGTTTGGGAAGTCTTAGGGCTCCAGATTTGGCTGCAGATCCAACCCTCACTCTCCAATCAGCTTTTCCAATAAAGCGGACATTGTGGGATCTGCAATGACGTGATTCCTGCTTCTGCTTCTTCTTGCTTCCCAACTCAGGAGGGCATCAGGCAGCGGCCCTCTCAGTCCCCAGCACTGTCTCCTCTCTGAGACTCGTCACCTCCTCTGCACACCCAGGGATGCTCCTGGGTGCTCACCCAGCCGAGCTGGAAAGTTCTGCCGCTTGTGAGAATCGGAATGCATAAAGCTCAGGACTCGGGGGCTGGGGGGTGGGGCTGAATGTCCTGCCTTCCCGACAAGCCCCTCGGGCTGGTGAGCAGGTCTAGTCCTCTGCAGATGAACGGACCCCTCTCCCCAGCCCCTGGCTCAGTGTTCCCTATACAGTAGGTGCTTGGTAAATGCAGGTGGAGGGGTTGGTCCTCTAGAAAGGAGCTGCCAAGACAAGGTCAGAGGCACCAGAAGCTTACAGTGAGACAACTGCTTCCAAGACCAAGGCTGAGGAAGCAGGACTGGGAGGAAGAACCTCGGGCCATGGTGGAGACCTGGCAAAGTCTCGGGTCTCGGCCAAGACCTCTCGTTCTGGGAGTCCAGGGCCTGGCTGAGTTCAGCTGTTCACTGAAGAGAGCTCATAAGAATGCAACTACTCCTTGAAACCTGAGGAGAATCCACAGGCACCAGGAGCTGGAGGTGGTCCAGCTCTCCTTGCAGCTGAAAAGCAAATTCTGATTTTGGAGGGAGCTCTGACTCCTCCACAATTGCCATTGGGCCTGAGGATTCGGCTGCAAGAAACACGTGGGTCACAGGCCTTTGCAGTGACCCTGGTACATAAGCTGTGAGGGTGCCACTGCTGGCAGGGCCCTTAGGGTCAGCCGCTCCCTCAGGTATCTACAGAAGGCCTGCAGGGGGCAGCTCCATTCTGGGCTCCAGGCTGATGGCAGTGAACAAAATGAAGCCTCTGGCCAGGTCTAGGACAGGGGTCACAAAACAGTAAAGGGCCAGAGAGTAAACATGTCAGGCTGTGAGGCGTGGGATGTCTGTGAAACTCTGTTGAAGGAGCCACAGACAATATGTAAGGAATGGGCATGACTGTGTTCCAATAAAACTTTATTTACAAAAAGAGGTGGAGGGCCAGATTTGGGCCATAATTTTCTAACCCCTGATCTAGGACAGCATCCGCCTGTTTACAGATGTGATGGTTAATTTCATGTGTCAACTTAGCTGGCTCGTGGTGTCCAGTTGCTTAGTCAAAGCCTAATTGTAACCGTGAAGGTAGCTCCTCAGTGAGGTTAGCCCACCATCTACAGTCAGTTCACTTTCAGTAAAGGAGATGACCCCCAATGATGTGCGGGGGTCTCATCCAATCGGTTGGAGGTTTGAAGAGCAAAAAACTGAAGATCTCAGAGATCAGAAGAAATTTGGAATCAAGACTTCAACATCAAGCTTAGCAGAATTTCCAGCCTCCAGCCTGCCCTGCGGAATTCAGACTTGCCAACCTCCACAATGGAGTGTGCTAATTCCTTAAAATAAATTTCTTTATTATATATAAATCCTATTGGTTGTGTTTCTCTGAAGAACCCTGACAAATACAATAGATGAAGAGACTAAGGCCCAGAGAGGGTAGGGTTTTGGCCAAGCTCACACAGCAGGTAGTGGCTGAGTCAGGCCAAGAACTAGGGAAATTGACCCCCACCTCAGCGCCATTTCTGACACTCACGTCTTCTTTTGGTGTGTGTCAGCTGAACAGGTGAAATGAGGAGGGGGGGTGGCCGTCAGAGTGGAGTGAGATGGAAGGGAGGAGAGGAGCAGAGGCAAGTTTTGCTAACAGATAATGCACCGTGCCAGGCCCTGCCCACACACTGTTTCGCTTATAACCCCAACACATACCTGGCAATGTAGGCATCACGACCCATTACCAGACAGGGGCACTGGAATGGGGGTCACGCCGATACCAACCCCATGGGCTTACCACATGGGAATGCTGGATCCTCCGTCGGCCTCAGTCATTCACCATCACACTGACAAGCAGCAAATCCCAGATATGCTGCTTTTTGGCTGTCTGACCTAATCATGCTTCCTCAGTTTCCTTATCTGGAAAATGGGGATACTAACACTACTTTCCCCCTAGGCTTGTGATGAGGATCCAGTGAGCTAATTCTTGTGAAGAGTCCCAGGGTATATAAGAAGCATTCTGTAACTGCTTAACTGCTTAGTAAATCAAATAAACATTGGGATCAGCTCGAGGAGAGACCAGATGTGGGCAGAAGTGGCAGTGTCCGTGCATCCCCACCCCTGGGTTGGGGTCCTCAGGGGCAGCAGAGAAGGTGGAGACCCAGGAAGCTCAGGCTGCCATCGGCTGGGCTATGGGTGCTTGGAACCGGGGCGGTGGGACCAGACGGACTCGGTCACCCGGACGCCTGCAGGAGCCCCCGCCGAGGCACAGCACCCCATCTATTGTCCACTTCACAGTTTTCTTTGAATCTGAAGTCTTCATAATTTTCCTTAACTCGATCCTCTTTTATGCCTCAATCGATTTATTTGAAAAGGAAACTGTATATGTCTGTCTGTCTGTATATAAATACTGCCCTACTGTATCCCGGTATATCCCTACTGTAAACAAAAGCTGTACTCCTCGTTATCCGTAGAAAGTAATTTTAAAAATAAACAGGGAAAACCAAGGGCTATTATTCTCGCTGTATACTTTTGTCTGCTGCAGGATGTGGGCCTGAGGTCTGCTTTCTCTCGGCGAAGGGGGACAGGTAGGTGTTAGAGTAGAACTAAACATGCGCCAGCGCCAACCGAGCTTTCCTCCTTGGCATAATCAGCCAGGCCGGAACAGGATTGCAAAAGGGGCACTTTCCTGCCAGTTGACTCTGCTCTCCGAGGTGTTGCCTGGGACCTCCCCCAGCCCCCCCCCGGGTGCCTCTCCTCCACTCACCTGGGGAGTTTCTCTTGCAAAATGAAAGCTTTAATTGAGAACTTGGATGTCACTGGTGACAACACACAGCTCCCACTCTGGAGGTTCTTGAGCATGGGTGGTCGTGGAGACTACTGTCGCCCCGAGCCTTAGCTTCCTCACCTTTCCACCCTAGGTCACTCCGGCTCTGAACCCAACATGCCAATGGGCAAGTTCACGGCACCCTGGGCCTCTCCAGAGCTCACCGGCAATGAGCACGGATTTGGCACCCAAGAGACCTGGGACTGGGCCCTGCCCCGCTTCTCTCCCCCCCACTTCTCTCTTTTTTCTTTGTGTGTACATGTGTTTTAAACTTCTTATTTTGAAATCATTTCAAACCTACAGGACAGTTGCAAAAGTAATACAAAACCCATACAGACAACTCCAGTATAACTTTTGTCCCCAGATACTCAGATACACCTATTTTAACATTTTGCCACGTTTGCTGTATCATTTTATCTATCCGTCTGTCTTCCATCTATCCATCTATATCTATCATCTATCCACCCACCCATCTGCTATCTATTAATCCATCTACCTCTCCATTCATCTATCCATCACTTTTCTAAACATCTGAGAGAAGGTTGAATGCATCATGCTCCTCAAACACAAACACAATCGCTTCACTCTCTGAGCCTCATTTCTTCAGATGGAGATAATAGTAACTACTTCAGAAGAGTTGTGTAAGAATTGAAAGAGATAAATTATTCAGGCCACTTTGCACACAGCAGACAATAAAAAACACATGTTGAATGCACATCTGCATGGATACAAACCCCTTCAGGCGTTACCGGAGCCTCAGCAACCAAGAAGTCAGGGTGGCCCATTAAACAGATGAGGCAGCTGAGCCCACAGAGGTAGGGTGCTTCACCCAGGACCCACCAAGGGCAGGAGCCAGAGGTGAAACTTCCCCAGGTCCTCAGCCTCTAGTTTCCCTGACACTACACACCTTCCTGCACTTTGGCTTGCTGCACTGGGGTCTGGTTTTTATGGCACAGGTTTTGTATTTTCCTTTCTGGGAAAGGCTTGGTCTTTCCTCTGACTTGGGAGCCATAATTACTGTATTAACTGGAAAAGACCCTGGGTTTTTACTGAGGCACATAAAGAGCAGATACAGGCTCTGGTGGGGAGGGCCTGGGGACAAACAAAATGCCCCTTTTACTCGGAGGCCAACCAAACTCTGGGTTCAGGCACCCGAGTGGAGCATGAATATTGAACCTGAGCTTCTGAGGTTGGAACCAGCACTTGGCAGTGAGCTGGGCACTTGGAGAGGCATAATCAGGCAGCTTGGCCCAGCCTGAAAGTTAGACTGACTCTCCACTGCACATGCGGTGAGGTCAGAAGTACCTAGGAACTAAACAGGGTACTCACCAGCCTGGTACAAGGAGAGCTCATGAATGTTTCATTTCTCAAAGGAAATGGTCCTGTTCCTCCAGTCTGTCAGCCTGCCCCTGGATGCACTCTTTGGGAAAGGGCGAAGTGTGGGGCAGAAGGAAACTGAGGTTTAATGAGCATCTACTCTCTGCTGAGCTCTGCACTAAGTGACGTACATGTACTATTTCTCTCCATTGTCAAAAATGCTAGCAAAGTATGACCCACGTGGCCTTCCCCCAGAGGGTCTGTTATGGGGAGACAGTGGAGTGGGAGGAGGCAGCTTCTCCCGACTCTCACTGGGTGGGTTTTGGAAATGTGGATTTTGCAGCAGGACTGCCATTGTTGCTAGCTGTGAGAGTAACTTGTTTGGGCACCTCTGCTAGCTGGGACTTTTGCAGGGGTGCGAAGTGGGGAAACGAAGAAAGTTTATGCTAGAACTTTTAGAAGGCAAGTGCTCTTCAAATCCATTCATCATCCATTAACTGACCATCCAACCATCCATCCATCCATCCATCTATCCATTCAACTACCTATTATCTATTCAGCTATCTAACTAATAATTATCTGTCCATCCATCTACCAACCACCCATCAATCATGCATCTATCCAAGCATCCATCCATCCATCCTTCCATCCATCCTTCTTTCCATCCATCCAACCATCATTTCAACCATCCATCCTTCCATGTATCCATCTATCCATCCATCCTTCCATCCATTCATCCAAGCATTATTTCAAGCATCCAACTTTCTTTCCATCCATCCAACCATCATTTCATCCATCCATCCATCCATCCATATATTATCCATCCATTATCCATCCAACTCAAAGCAAGCTGGAGTGAGAGTTTTAGCCACTGGAGTGTGGCAGACCTGGGAACCATCCCTGGCTCTGCCAATTACCAACTGTGTGATAGTGGACAACCATCTTAAGTTCTCTGACTCTCTATTTCAACACCTGGAAAGAAGAGTTAGTAGTCCATTAGTCATGAGAATGTTCAAGTGGCATTCACATGATGAGGCTTATTAAGCACCTAGTTCAGTGCTTGTTACATAGATGGCACTCAAATAAACGTTGGTTTTTGTCATCATCTCTGTCAAGCACATGCAATTAGTTGGTTCATTCCTTCACTCACTCAGCGCTCGGCATTGTGCTAGGCTCTGGGGAGGTAGTGGGGTTGGGGTGGAGAACCACAGGCCTTGTGCCTTTATAGGCTTACTATCTAGTTCTTGGGACAAAAATTGTGTAAGATTGAGATTGCAGATGGGTTTTTTCCAGCCCATATATGTGTTTTGTCTGGCCCACAATGTGTTAATTTAATTTTTTCCAGAATTAGCTGCCAACATTTAAAGTTAAGAGATTTCACATAAAAAGATAAACAGTCAAACAAACTAACACATGAATGAGACTTCTAGCATCTCCTGAAGAGCAGAAAGAAAGATCTGGTACCCTTGGGTAGCATTCCTGCAGAGCAGCAGACTGCTGCCCACTTCAGCTGGGGTTGGAGCCTCCAGTTTGCTGCGACCCTCACTCAGCCCACTCTGCTCATTTGTGTTTTTGTCTGACATCTCTAGGCATTTGAGTTTGAGATTACTGGGAGGAAAAATGTCTGCTCTATCCTATATATCCCTTATTCATTTAACAATAGATCTGTAAATGGAGCTGACCTTGTGCCAGGCATTGTTATAAGAGCTTTGCAAATTTTAATTCTTGTAATCCCCCTGGCAAGCCTATGAGGTCAATACTATGACTATCCTTAATTGTACATGTGAGGAATCTGAAGCACAGAGAGACAATAAAATTGTCCAAGATCACACAGCCAGAAGTGGCCGAACCAGAGTTTGCACTCGGGCCATCTGACTCCAGATGTCTGTGCTCTTAAGCACTAATCTGTGTATATTTTAGGGGTTGTGGGGGAGAGACGAAGATGAGGAAAGGTAAGTTAACAATCTAAGAGAAGACACAAGGCCGGTGAAGCCAATGATTGGAAGGCCGGAAAGTGTCGGGAGTTCAGAGGAGAGGGTGGTCTCACAGGGCAGGACCGCAGCCCCCTGCTCTCTGAAGCACAGCACCTGGCACGAGGTGGATAGATGACCAGAGAGTGCAGGTCACAAAGAGCTTGCAAAGAATGAATGAGGCTGGTGAGGTCAGGGAAGGCTTTCTGGAAGTAGCGGCTACTGGCTGGGCCTGGGAGGGGGCTGGAAGGGAGCTGGAGCTGCCTTCAGAGCCAGGGCAGGGCTTAGCCTCAAAGGAAGGTCACTTCTCAGGCCCTTGGCATTGTCCTATCCCACAGGCTGAAGTACAGGACACAATGCCCGGCCACATGACTCTGAGTAGAGGGGCTCAGATGCCCACTCCCCCTCTAGGCACTGAGGGCAGTTAACCCCACGTGGGACTGGGCAGTGGGCAGTGGGCACTGGGTGGGCCTGACTCATGCATAGGCTGAGGCCATGTTGAGGCACCAAAGGAGTGGCAGCTGGCATGAACACTGGGGAGAAAACACTCCTCGACCCCGGCCTGCCTTGGGCAGGGGTACTGGGACCAGCTACCCTCCAGACGGGGGTCAGCGATGGGGAGCAGTGAGCCCTGTGGGGAACAGATGTGTCCTACCTGTGCAGCCGCACGGCCTCGGCACATCATGGAGCCTGGGCCTTCCTCTGTCAAGAGGGAAACTGAGGCCCAGGCAGGGCAGGAGGAGTCTCAGAGTTAGAAATTTAGGATTCAAGGTCCCCAGAAATGTTGGCTCCGTGTCAAAGGCCCAAGGCCTCTGGGTGACTGAACCGAGGCCACCATCCCTCACCTCTTTGTTGTGTACCGCGGCAGGAGAGCTGGAATCCCGGTTCAGGAAGGAAGCAGGTGTGGCTTTAAAAGCAGGCCGGAAAAAGTCTTGTGTGACCTGTGAGGGTGCTTGCACACACACCCCACCTCCTGCACTCTCTCCCAGCCCTGGATCACTGCAGGGGCCCACAGTCCTTTCCCAGCCCAGCACAAGCACAGGCAGCTTTATTTCCACCAGAGTTCCCAGCAGAAACGAGCATTTGGGCTGCTGTGATGTAAAAAGAAGCAGAACCATCTTGGTTGCTTTGCCTCCCCACCCCCAGTCTTTTACACCAGCCTTTTAAGCGCAGGCCCTCGACCTGCCCATTGCTTGGCTGCAGAGCTCTTTAGAAACTTCCTGTTCCACATGCTAATTGACAGTGCTTGAATTTTAACTTCCACATGGGGCCGTGAGGCTGTAGGACTGCCGAGGCCTGCGTTGGCCGTGGGAAGTCCTTGCTGTACTTTCCTCCTTCCTTCTCACCTAGGCATGCACTTGGGGACCCCATCGTGGAGTGGCGTGGGCACTGTGGAGTGGTGGGCCCAGGAGTGGACCCTCATTGGGCATCATCTGCTGTGCCCAACTCAAGGCAGCTCGGCTGGTGCAATGCGCAGCCACCAGGCACCTGCTGTGTGTGGCCTCCTCCGTGCTGGGTCCAGCCCCCTCCCCCAGGGAGCCCCCGGTCATGGGGGAGCAATGAACCAAGTGAACGGGGGCAATGCTGGGAGATGCTCCTTTATTTACCCTGCACAACTACCCCCATGAAGCTGGGACCCTTTTGCAGACAAGGAAACTCAGGTCCAGAGTGGCTAAGTAAGTAGCTCGAGGGCACACAGCCAGAAACTGGCAGAGCTGGGATTTGAACCCAGGCAGTTCATGCCCTGCACCCATTTTTTCCGTTGATAAATGGTCTCAATAATTTGTAGAGGTCTTTCAAGATAAAGGAAATGGTTTCTTTGTGATAGGAGCTGCAACTATTTCCCCTCAGTTTGTTTAATTTTTGACATTTTTTTATTTTCTCCTCATGCAGTTATTTATTTATTTATCTGAATTCAACCATCTTTTCTTTTATGACCTTTTAGTGTTATGTCATGCTTAGAGAAAGGGCATCTCCATTCTGAGACTATATACAAAAGTACAATACTGTGCTTTCTTGGAACACTTTTTTATTTTCTTTCTTTTCTTTCTTTCTTTCTTTCTTTCTTTCTTTCTCTTTTCTTTTTAAATATTTGATCCATTTGGAGTTTATTTTGCCATATAAGATGAGGTGTGGTTCCCATCTTAGCTTTTTTTTTCCTGATGTCTGCCCATTTGGTCCCAATACCATCTATTAAATACTGTTGCCCACTGAGGATACAAAATGCCATCATCATCACAATATTCCCAGGTGAATTTGTGAACCAGGTTTAAAAGTAATGAAAAGAAAAAAAAAACAAAAAAATATAGTTATGTGAAGTGGTCTACAGATTAAGTATAAGTTATCATGACAAAAAGCATATTTAAAAGCTGAGTTAGCAGGTTACACTGTTGTCATGTGTTGTGCTCATTAAATAGTGCTCACACACACACACACACACACACACACACACACACACATGGCACAAGTAGGCATGATGAATCAAAGACTGTCACACAGTAGGTTCTGGTAAGAGAAGGCACCAGCTGAATTGGCCAGGACACAGCCTCCTCAATTAGCAGACCGCGGCTCTGCTTCTAGAGGTAACCATGAATATCCAGCGCTGGGTGGTGTGCAGCAATGTAAGGAGTATATTGTCCCGGCCTGAAATTGTAATTAGGTGCCCTGTCTCCTTGACCCTTTTGCCACTCATGGCAACTGAAATTTAAAGGTCGATGGGGTTGGAGGCCTGGGCACTCTCACGGCAAGCCTGGGGCAGGCGCTGGAGAAGAGGAGATGAATGAGGCCTTCCCGCCCTCAAGGAGCTCCCCGAGGGAAGACAGACCCGAAGGGGTGAGCTGGGAACAGGGAGGCCAGCCCAGGGGCCGGGAGCACCTGGGCGCACCTTAAGCAGCAGTGACAGGGAGATGGAGAATTCTCAGCATCCACGATGTGTCCAGGCAACTGCAGAGCCAAGAGGATGTGCACTCAGGGGCCCCACAAATGTGGGTGTGCAGAGTCCGAGCGAGGGGACAGAAAGAATTCGGCCCAAGCTCCAAGGGAGGCACTTCTCTTTATCTGACTGAGGTTCTCGGCCGGGCTTCCATGGAAGGGGCTGGATGCTAAGCCAGGACGGCAGCATGCCGTGCTTCACTCGCGTGTTGTGTATGAACGTGTGCGCTCCTCCTTGCTGGCCTTGTCCGGCAGCTGCCTTGAGAGGCAACCACCGCCTTTCCTCCTAGTTTGGCCAGCCAGGGCCTCCCTGGCTCGGGGGACACTGGCAGAGTGGGGCAGAAGGAAGCCCAGCACCACAAATGGGGGGACCGGGAGAGGAACCCACCTCCTGGGATGCCAGCTGAGCGGGTCCAGGCAAGTGGCTTTGCCTCCCTGACTCTTTTCCCGTCTGGAGCAGGGGATGACAAGGCAAAGTTGCAGAGTTACTGTGGGTCGAGCAAGGACCCAATTGCCTGGCCGGGGGGCTGGGTGCCTCAAATGATAACGGCAGTGATAGTAATGACGAGGATAATAATGACTATTATTGAATAATCGATGTGCCACACTCGCAGGTGTTTGCAAGCCAGCCAAGTGGCTCAGTTCCCACGGGAGAACGGGTGTGGTGCTTCCCACGGCACTGTGGGGAGTGGACCTCCCCCCTGAAACAGGGCCTTCTCTAGCAAGGGGATGAGTGTCACGTTTCTCATGCTTCACTTGCCTCCTTCCCCCCAATTTCTACCCTTTTATCTTGCAGACCCTCCTGCAGGCCAAGGATGGTCAGAGCCATTTCCGCAGCGCCCAGAAGACACAGGCTCGGCCAAGGAGACTGCCTGAGGCGGGGATTTCAGCCGCCTGGAGGTGACACGCTCACCTTTGCTGTGTGGCCCCGAGCAGGGACCCCTTTCTGGGGCTCACCCTGCGAGGGGAGTTAGCTGCTGGCCCAGGCGGTCTGGGTGTTCCCTGCGAGGGATGACTTCACAGCCCACTTTGAGGAGGGCACCCTGCAGAACTTCGGTCACACACGTGGCTTTTGTCTTAAAGCTCTTGTTAGTGTCTTCTTTAGACCCAAAACATAAATGTGTCAAGAACTTGAAAAGTTTTTCTTTTACATCCCAGGGGCCTCCAGTTATTCTGAAAAATGTTTCTCAGTAGGAGAGGCCATGTGGGGCGGGGCGCAGATGTGGGGTCTCTCGGGGACCGGCTGCCTCCCTGCCGCCCTCGCCCCCCCGCCCCCCGGCAGCGAGATGCGGAGGAGCCTGCGGACCCCGATGCTGTGCAGCCTCAGGCACGCCGCCTGCCTTCTCTGACCTCTGCCGCGCGGCGAGAGGCTGGGCTCCAGGTCTCTCCTGGCTGGAAATTAAGTTCTCTATTTGCGCCCCGAAAGTATGGGGGTCTCTGGGAGGGACCCTGAGGAAGCAATCACCACTTTTTCCTGCTTTGTGTCCGGTAACCCCCCGCAGTCTTGTCCCATCCTTCCCTTTCCTGGCGGACAAAGGAGGTCAGCGAAGCGCGGGGGCGTGAGTAATTTAGGATACTCTGGGATGCGGAGGCAGGGTGGAGCGTGTGTTTGAAGAGCTTCTATCCGCAGCCGGGGTCTTCTCCTTCCTGGTCTTTTCCAGGGATCTTGGTCCGGGGCCGGGCTTCAGCCCCCGGGGCCCCTCCTGCGGCTTCCCGCGCGGCCGGGCCGGACCGGCTGTGTGCGCTGCTCTGGCGCCGCCCAGTGGCGGCCGCGCGCGTTGCCTCCAATCCGGCCCCCGGCGCCCGCCGGCTTCCCCCAGCCCCGGCGTGCGGCCCCCGGGTCTTCTCAGTCCTTTGTGCTTTATAATCATGGAAGCAAACAACCAAAACGCCCTTCACCTTCCTCGGTCGCTTCGTTTCTCTGTTGCATCTGAAGTGTCCTTTTACCTGGTTGGCTGCGTGGGTTTTATTTGTATTTTGGGCTTTCTCCCTTACACTGAAACCATAACAACGGAAAAGAGCTCAGGGCTTGCAGCCAGGGCCAAAGTTTAGGTTCCAGCTTCTTTGCCGTCTGACTTTTGGGGAAGCCACCCTCTTTGGGCCTCTGCTTTCTCATCTAAATGGAAATATAGAACTAACTCATTAGATACAGCATCAAAATCAGGGATTTTTGATGCTCAGTTACTATGGAGGGATTTTAATCATGTGCGGCGACGATCACATTTGTGTACCGTTAAGTGAGAATGAGGAATGCAAAGCTAACATTTCATCTAACATGGTGAAAATTGCATTAAAACATGTAGGAAATCACTGAAACACCATGCAAGGATGTTTGTAGCACTTTACTCGTAATAGTCCCACGTTAGAAACAATCCAAATGTCCATCCATCAGCAGCAGGGTGGCTAAGTTAACAGTGGCAGCTCCCGCCAATGAAACACTAGCAGTGACGATACCCAGACTCAGGCAACACCGTGACTGGGTCTCACAGTGGTCATGATTAGTGAAAGATGTGAGATGCAAATGATTCCATTTATAGAAAATTCTAAAACAAGTGACACGGTGATAGAATGTAGAACAGCAGTTCTTTGGGGGTTAGTGGGGTACAGGTAGAGGATGGCGGGGAGAAGCATCCTCCTATGGTGCTGGAAATATATCTTTATATCTTCATCTGGGTGGTGGCTACATATATACAGGACTTGAGTGAGCTGTATGTACATTTAAGGTTATGCACTTTACTCATATTGGGATCTTATACCTCAATGAAAAGTAAAAAAAAAAAAAAATAAAAAGCAAAAAAAATAAAAAGAATTATGTCATCAAGTTAATAAAGGTACTTGCTTCTTGGGGAGTGGGATTATGAGTCATTTTTCCTTCTTTTTATGCTCTCGATATTTAAAATAAAAAAAATCACCTTTAGGAAAGTACTTATTTCAGGACTTGTGGTGAGGAAGCTCAAATGATGTGTGTCTATGTGCTTTGTAGAATGCAACGGACTATGAAAACTTGTGAGTGCAAGTGGGAGCTTTATCAGGCAACCCAGAATATTCTGAGCGGATGGGATGGATGTATTGGCAAATCCGGATGAAAGTCCACTGGGTCCTTATGTGTGTCTTCCGCTTTGCTGTGGAGGCCGGATGTCCACCTGAGGGTGCAGAAATTCCTCAGGAGGCTGGGGAAGCCATCCGTGTCCTGATCTGGGGGACCTCCAGGGGCTACTCAGTCCCAGCTTCTGTCTCCTGTTCACTTGCTGCGTGACCCTGGGTCATTTCACTTTTCTGCTCTCCCCATCTGTGAGATGTTCACCTGGGAGCACCCCAAAACACCACCCCCCCAACCTTGCAGCTTTAACCTTGGTGATGGGCTTCCTGGAAAGTGGATTGAAGTGGTGACAGAGCAGAGGTTGACAACATGCCTCCTGGGTGCCTGGTCTCTAGATGCATCGTCTCCCCAAATCCTCACAACCAACTCTGAGGATCCCCATTTTAAAGGTGTGGAAACAGAGGCACAGAGAGGTGCAGTGACTGGCTCAAGCCGCACAGCTCGAATTTAAACCATGTAACTCCAGAGCCCGGGCTTTTCCTGCCTCAGTTTGCTGGAAAGCCCCTGCTGATTGAAGCGGGCTCATTGGGCAGGGACCTTGTTCTCTGAGAACAAGAGTCTGGGCCCAGTGGAGATTTGGGGGGATTCACCTAGGGGGTCCCTCTAGGCCTGAATATCAGCCCCCTGGGAGGGGTCACAATATGCCTATCACAAGCCCCTTCTTCAAAAAAAATATTTAAAATTATATTTTACAACTGCATTGGCATAAAAACAAATATAATCCAGCCTGGGTTTTTTTTTTTTTTTCCCTTTGGATTTTAAAATAAATTAAGACATTTTTGTGGCCCCCTAAAGGGGGTAGAAGAACGGATGCTCGAACCCCTATGGTGTGCCAGGCATGGTGCTGGCATGGACCACCCATTCTTTCAGGAGCTGTGTTTCACGTCGATGCATCACCCCACCTGAAGGCTGAGCCTCTTTTAGTGGGGCCGTAGTCGGGATGCCCAGCCCGTGCCTGCCAGGCCCCAGGCCCTGTGTTCTCCACACCCCAGCTGGCAGCCTCTACCATGCCGGCTCCCTCATGCCTTCATGGGACTGGAAACCTGCAGGGCCAAGGCTTGGATGTAAGCATCCAGAAGCAAGCATTCCATCTTGGGAGCTCTGGTGCTGAGGGCACAGAGGGGACCTGGGTCGGAGCAGTCAGGGCAGGCTTTCTGGAGGAGGCAGCAGCAAGGAGGGGGTAGGCAGCAGGAAGAGGGAAAGCTCTCCAGCCGTAACCACGCTGGCTGCACTCTCCCCAGGCTTGTGCTTACCTTGCAAGAACTGTGGAATCACACTGCGTGGAGGAAGGCTCTTAACTCTCAAACTGTCCCTAAAGCAATGGGGGCTGCCAGGACAGGAGGTGAGTTCCCCATCCCAGGGCATTCGCTCACTGGGGGTCCTGGAGACCAGAGACTTCCAACCCTGGCTGCACATTAGAATCACCTGGGGAGGTTTTATACGTCCAAATGCCCAGCTCCACCCCCAGATCAATTAAATCAGAGCATCAGCAGTGGGGCCTCAGCCCCAGTAAGTTTTCAAGTCATAAACTGAAATCCTGAAATGAACTGGAGCCTGGGTTGGGTGATCCCACAATTTGAGGGGGGTTGTGCTGGCCTATGTTGGACATCGATCAGACTTCCAGGGAACAGGGTTGGCTCTCTCTGGGGTCCAGTGGACACTGCAGGCCATCCCGAAAGGTTACCCCAATGCCCCCATCAGTCAGCACGTCCAGAGCCCAGAGCCCTTGCTTCCCGTGGAGGGGCAGGGGCTGCTGGCGTGGATGCAATTCCCTGATGCTATGTACCCTGCCTTTAACCCACCCCTTGTCTCCCCTCTGAACCAGACCCCTTCCTGCTTCTGAGGTCTGCAGGCCCCAGCTATGGCTAGGTGTGAGCACTCTGTGGTTTCCTGCTGAGCTTGGAACCTGCATTGGCCAGAACTCCAGGAGGGAGGAGAGTGTTCCAGGGAAAAGTTGGCTGCCAGTGCCGGATTCCTTTTCCTTCTCGAGGCTTCTGGCTTGGAGCTCCATTAGGCCATGTGTGTGTGTGTGCATGTGCGTGCACACAAGTGTTTGAGCCTGTGTGCACATGTGCCTGTGGGAGCACTCAGGGTCGGGGCATGAGCTGTGTTCATGTGTGTGCTCACGGCAGCTGAGTTGTCCTGAAGGCAGAGTAATGAACACGCTCAGAGCTCCAGCAAAGCAGGGGCCCCAAAATGAATGAACAAATAGACGAACGAATGCATGAATAAACAAATAAATGAATGCATGAACAGATAAATAATTTAAAGTTGTAATCAGAAAAGTTCAGGTAGAAGCTACTCTCTCGTCAGCACATTTCAAAAACTAACCTTTGACTTTGAATTCCTTGTGGGGAGGCCCCAGACGCTTTTCCATGCTCAGGGCCTTGTAAAGGGGCACACCCAGGTACTGGTACAAGCATGCCTGTGCGTGTGATGGATGCATGCAATGTGTGTTCATGTGGCTGTTTGTGTGCCCTCAAAGGCACAGATCTGTGCATGAACTTGCGTGGTGTGTGTGCACGTGTGTGCACACACGAGTGCAGGTAGGTGCCAAAACTCTTATGTTTTGCTGTGTACCTGCTGTGTGCACGAGCGTGCTGATGGGAATTTTGTGGGTGCATGTGTTTGTGGTTATGTGAAATCTTTCACACCTCAGCCACCATCTCTTAATTGCAAGTATGGAAGGAAAGAAATAAAACTACTTAGAATGAATGAAAAAATTCAAAAGCTAAGTGTGTGTTCCTTCCTTCTTTATGGTTTAGGCTTGTTTGTGTCATCCTTTGTCTCCAGCCTTACTGATGCACTGGTCCAAACACAGAGACCTGTGAGCTTGTGCATATAGGTAAACAAGGAAAACCATGGTGAGTGGGTATCAGCCATCTCATTGTACAGAGACCGGCACTCCAGGCTTGTGGAATTGAGAAGATTTGAGATGCTGACTGGCCAACAAAGGGTGAACACACTGAATGAGTCGGAGGAAAGGATTCTCTAGCAGGGTCTCTATGCAGAGGTGACTCTGCAGGTATCTCCATGAGAGGGAGTGGCGCTTGCTCTCGAACTCTCTGCCTTTCTATTTGCTTCCTTTGTCTGAAATCCTCTGTTCCCTTCTCATTGTTGTTGCAGTTTTACCTTCTTGCCTTTTAGGACACTGCTCAGCTGTCTCTTCCCAACTGCCCAAGGCTCTGTGTTCCCTGTGTTCTCGGTATTCCCAGTGGTACTTTGCATGCTCGGGTGGGAATTTCCCCTTCAAGCTTGGCTTACCTGTGCTCAAGGCAAAAAGCTCTTTGGAGGCAAAACCGAGTCTTCCCCTGTAACATTGTGCCCTGGCTCAGCAAATAATGTTTGTTGAATGAAGTTGCAACCTGGTAGGAGTTTCCTTGGGAAGCATTTGGGGAGAGGCTTCAAAATAATTGCCCCCTTCTAGGGTGCAGTCAGGCCATGGCCTCTTGATAGGCCCTTTAGCAAATGTTCCAGAATTTTTGGCCCTTGGAGACTCCTGGCCCCAAGAACACTCATTGGCAGGCTAGGGTCGGTCTCGTTGGCCCTCCATGACTCAGAGGCTGCAGGGGCTCCTTTCGGGAAGGTGTTCAGGGCAGGGACGCCAGCCACCCACGGAACCCAGGTCCCCTGGAGCCTGTCCTTGTTCTTTCCCACGCCGCACTCTCCAGTCTCCATGAGGGTTTTCAAACACACGGCTGCAGGCTTCGAGCCCCCTGCAGCCCAGGAGGTGCTGGGGACGGGGGACCTCACCCTGGACGATGCCCGCCCTCAGGGGCCTGCTCCTGTCTGCCCCAACCCCCCAAGAGACTTCCAGGAAGGGGGGTCACCTCGGCCTGTCATGTCCACTCAGAGTGGACAGGGGAGAGGTTGTGCAGACCGGGCCTCCGATGTCTTCTGTGTCCTCTGTGCGAGGAGACCCGGGGCTTTCAGACACCAGGACTGAGCAGGGGACACGCTCAGGCCCAAGGGAGAGAAATGGCCTGGCTGGCAGCTGTGGCGAGGGCGCTCCCGCCATCAGAGCCGAGGCTTTCCTGGGTTCCCAGTGGAGTGGTGCTGTCTGGACCTTGCAGGGGGGCAAGGGGTGGGTGAGCCAGGGGCAGGTGCAGGAGCGTGGCGTGCTGGCAGACCCCTTCCTCCGGCCAGGCAGTGACAGGGCCTGTTCCAGCTGCTTGCTGTCGGGCTCCGTCCCTACAGTCAGAGGTGGGAAAAGGGGAAGAAAAGGCCTCTCCTTCCATCCCTCAGCCCAGAAGGACACAGGCTGTTAGATGAGGGCTTCAGAACCTCGGGGCCATCCCAACACGAAAGCGAGGGGTGTGAGCAGCCCAAAGTCACCTGGCCACGGAGCAGCACACCTGGCACCAAGCGGGCTTCTCCCATCCCTGGGCCACACCACTGCCTCTGCTTACATCCCGGCTGGCCCGTGCGCACCTTGGTCCTCAGCCAGAAGGCAGAAGCAGGTGCCAACTGTGATTTCAAGGCGTCTGGATGCTGAACATTTCCACTGCTCTGTGGTGAGCCACCATCTCCAGGAGGCCCCCGTTAAAACAAACCTTCCCCTATGCGAACGGTTGGCAAGCTTTCTGAAAAGGGCCAGACAGTAACTATTTTAGGCTTTGCATGCCAGACAGGCTTAGTGGCAGCTACTAAACTCTGCCATTGTGCGAAAGTAGCCGCAGGTGGGATGTAAACAAATGGGTGTGACTGTGCAGCAATAAAACTTTATTTACAGAAACAAGCGTTGGGCTGGTTTTGGCCCCAAGACCTACTTTGCCCGCTGCTTCCCTTGCCATTTGCCTGCCCAGTGTATCCATTTCTCCTTCTTTTGGTAAAACAAGTCTGTCCAAATTTCCTTTGGGAGCTGTCCACCCCCCATTTTCAAATACTCCGAGTATGTGGAGTTGATCCTCAGCTGCCTGTTGGCTTAATTTAGCCAGTGAGGACCTGGTCAGTGGTTCAGGAATGGGCACCTGCCCCAGTGGTGCCAGAGAGAGTTGGGGCCTTTTTTTCAACACGTGGGGGGAGAGGCCATCTTTCTTCCCCTGAAATGTGAGGCCTGGAACTAGGGCAGCTATCTTACTTCTTGAGGAAGAAATCCTGTAACAGCCAGGGAGCCACTGTGCGCAGCCCCTGGTGTAAGGCAGAAACAATTAGAAACGCCTTCTCCCTGGTGACATCATTTGAGCCTCTGGATCAAACCCTGCCTGAAGCTTGCTTGAACTCTGAACTTCTCAGTTAGATGAGCCAATATATTCTTTTTATGGATTAAGCTGCTTGACCTGGGTTTTCTGTCACTCACGACTGAAATCTCTAACTGATCCATCATCCCTGTCTTTCTTGGGGCTGGTGCAGATGCATTCCCCTGTATGATTAGAGGTTTTCTGTAGGTTTGAGATGCTTTGAAGCTGGCTCGAGCTCTGAGTCTCCAACACATCCAGGGCAGCCTGATCCCAGACCCCTGCTGGGCCCCAGGACCCGGAGCCAAGTCCCTGGCTTTTGCCCCCCTTCAAGGCCGAGATTTGCTGTAACAGTTGGGAAGCCCAGACTCTCCAGCCTGTGGACGCTAAAATGTGCATAACGGAAACATCTGGGCTGTCCGCTGGCCCCAGGGTACACGCCCCTCAGACGGCCGTAAGTCACGACAGCACGTCGAGGGTTTTATTGCAGTTATGAATTATGGATATGGCCCGGTCTGTGCACTTTTTATTATTATTTTCCTGCTGCAATTAAGTCACAAATCATACTTGAGAAATGGGAGGGTGACCGAATTAGTCAGGATTCGTTCTTAATAGGCTGACCCTGGAAAAGTCATCCTGGAGGGGTCAGATGTTTGCCAGGTCCCAGGAGCATGGGCTGGGAGCCAAGCAGTGTCTCCGGGCCCAGGTTTCCAGGCTAATGGACGTTGTATATCCAAGAGGCTCAGGCTGCTTGTCCGGATGCTTAACCCGCTCCGTGCCTTGGCCCAGCCTCTGACAGAGCAGAGACCCCACCGCAAAGGGATGGGGCTCGTGGCTGGCTTGGCCTTGGACCCCGTGGCTCATGGCTGTCAGGCTGCAGACCAGCTCTCTGAGCCTGCAAGCCGATGGCGCTGAGGAGTGAGTAGGGCCATTCCCAAGTTCTGAGACTCCAGGATAAGAGGGGTTTTACCTGGAGCGTGTGGGTCTTAACATTTTTAAAAATTATCTTCTTATTTAAATATAGCATACATTAGGAAAAGTGTCCAGCTTCAGGAATTTTCACTATCCATGCAATTGGCTCCCAGTACATATGTGAGGATTTGCTATTAGAAAGAAGAGTGAGACAGACTTTTTGCTCCTGAGCGCTCATAGTCTGCCCAAGAAAAGGGCACATAAATAACTGACAATGATATTAACCCAAACGAAGTCCAGGTGCAGTGGTACAAGCTGCTGCCCTTTAGGTGGGACACACCCAGTGGTGGTGTTTGCTGCTCATCGCAACCTGCTCCCCTCTCCTGGGACCAGTGGAACTTCCGGGTCCCCACGCAGTTGGGTGGGTCAGGTGACTCATTCCGGCCAATCAGTGTGGGCGAAAGTGACCGGGGCCACGTTTGGGTGAAAGATTTAATTGAGACTCTCCAAAGCTCTCTTTCCCTCTGCAATGGTGACCAGCAACCTTTGGGACATTAGTTGCTCCAACAGCCTTGTCCACGGAGGGGGCGTGTGGAGCAGAGTAGAGACATGCCGAGTGAGCACACTGCTGGTGTAGCTGCTGAGAAGATAGGGTTGCTTGTTAATGCAGCATAACCAAGCATATCCTGACTGTTATGAGCCCTAGTTCTGCTCACCCTTGCCAAGGTGTTTGAAAACTATGATTTTAGCTGATAACCAAGGATGCCAATTAGGAATGGGTGATTCATGTCATTTAGTGATTTCTGAAACCAATAAGACAAATGGTGACTGGCTTTTCATCTTCTAGCCAAGCAGTCATAAACCATGGTGACATTCTCTGATGCCCCATCTCTGCCCCCTTCCCTCCCAGTCCCATGGTCAAGCCAGTGGTCCATCTCTGAGTGTCCTCTCAAGTCTGTTTCCTTCTCCCCTCCCCATAGCCACTGCCTGGGTGGGACATCACTAGCCTGGGTGGTGCAGTGGCTGAGGTGGCCTCTTTGCCTCCGGCCTGGCCCTGAGCCCCATCCCCAATCCTTCCTCTACTTCCCCACTTAAAGTCCTTTAATGACCTTCTGCTGCTTACAGCAAAGCTTTCCAAGAAAGGCAGCAGAGCATCGTGGTAACATATACCGACTCGAAAATCAGACAGCCTGTGCTCGAATCTTAGCCCCACCTCTTGCCACCTCTGTGTCACTGAGCAAATATATTCCAGGTGCCTCAGCTGCTTCGTTTATAAAAATAAGGATGATAATAATAATAATGGATAACAATAATGCCTACCCCCTAGGGCGATGGTGAAAATTAAAGAAGTCAATTAGCTAAATTGCTTAGAGCATTGTGTCCAGTTGTCTATTTCTGCATCAATAAAACATCCCCAAATGTAGCAGCTTTAAACAACAACTATTTTATTCTTATCTCTCGTGGTTCTGGGGGTTGGCTGGGCTCGGCCAGTGATTCTCACTTGGTACTCATGTGTGGTTTTAGTCAGAGGGTGGCTGGAGCTAGAATCATCTCCTGGCTTCCATTCTGTCATGTCTGGCGGTTGATGCTGGGATCTCAGCTGGGGCTACCAGCTAGGTAGCCCACATTTGGCCTGAGCCTCCCTCCAGCACAGTGGCAGGGTTCTAAGACTGAGAGGCCCAAGAGAACCAAGTGTAAGCTGCATCACCTTTTATGACGTAGCCTCAAAAGCCAGATAATGTCATTTCTGCAATAGTCACAGAATTCAAGGAGAGCAGATCAACCTGGCCTCCTGGGAGTAGGGGTGGATGTCAGGGTCACATTGTAAGGACAGCATGTGAGGTGGGAGATTATTACTGCAACCATCTTGGAAAATACAATATGCCAAACCGTGCCTGACAGGTAGGTGGCATGCAATAAATGCTCGTGGCTGCTATTACTGTTATTTTATAATACAGTCTTCATTTGGAAGCCCAGTGTGCAAAAGAGATAGAAATAGAGCTGATGGGAAAGGAGATGGTGCAGAAGCCTCTGTATCTGCCCTAAGAGGCCCTAGGAGGTTCTACAGCACCTCTGGGGTCTAGGGTCAAGTCCAAACCCGCATGCAGCACTCAAGAATCGGCATCCAGTCGCTGTCTGCATCTCTAGTTTTAGCTCTTATTATAGCCCCACTGCATCAGTCACAATTCTTGGTTACAAGCAACAAACCCACTCTAGTTAGGTTAAACAGAAAATAGAATTGTGAATGGATACTAGCAGCTCCCAGGAGCTCTAGGAGAGCTGAGATACAGGTACATCCACTGGCAGAGCCGGAACAATGGCCACGTTCCTTGGTAGGAGCATCCCATTGAGGACCTAGTGCCACTGCCACTAAACAAAGACAGGAAGCTGGTGCTGGCACTGATGATACTGGGCCTTGTGTGTTCCACCGGTGTATGCCACCCCCTCAGCAGGATGGAGTCTGCCAGGTGAATCTATAAGGCATCTTAGCACTGGCTTCCAAAGCAAAGTCTCCTGTGGCTATGTCTGATTGGTGATTCAAGGTCACATAGCTGCAAGGGAAGCTGGGAGAGAAAGTTACTGGCTTCTATCATGGGAAGGCCAAGGAAATTCCTAAATATTGGAAGGGTGTCAAAGATTCCTGGAAGTTAAGGGGCACTACAAATGTTCTCTGTACCCACTGCTGCCCTTTTCCAGTCAGACGAAACTTTTTCCAGGTTCTCAATTCCCTCTCATGGCTCCTTCATGTCCTGTAATCTCTGATCTATCTCCCTCCACAAAGTTTTTCTTGCTTCCTCGTCTTGCTCCATCCTTTGATTGTGCCCACAGTCTCTGTCCAGTCCTCTCTCCCAGCACCCGCATGTCCATCTTTCCCAATGGCCTGGGCCTCTAGGGCAGCAGCCATGTCCTTTCCATCTCTTAATCCGATGTGGGTAGCAGCGAGCTGGAACGTAGGAGGTATCGAGGTATCTGTGTGCGCGAGTGAAGGAACAAACGATGGAGCCCATTTCACAGTCACATGGAGCCCCCCTTCAAGATGGGGGTCTGGAAACCCTTACTTCTGAGACCTGAGCCTTGCGAGCAAACTCACATTCCCAAAGTTGATTTTCTTTCAACTTCACAAAGAAAACAGTCTTCCAGAAGGCCTTTCCACCTAGAATAATACTTGAGGCTAACACCAAAGGAAAATAACCCAGCAGGAAATGGGACTGCTTCTCTGCTCCTTAATGGCCTCTGGATCGAGTGGTGACCCTGCTTTGCTGGCTAAACAGTTTCCCACCACAGAGTCAGGCAGGAGGTGACAGGCCCGGGCCCATCTGGTTTCCTTTGGATTTCTCCTGACCTCTCCAAGAGAGAGGCCGTGCCATTGGCAGGAACCACGAGTTAATCTGGCACTAAAAGAGTAATTAAGAGTGAGGCCTTGGATATTTGTATAATGAGCTGAGAATATTTTCCACAAAGCTGCCATGCAGTTTCTCTAATCAACATTGTCTTCACATTTAATGGTAAATGACAATGTTTATAGAAAAGAAAGGAGGAAAAGGAGGCATCTGGGTGCCCCACCCCCCCTCTGTCTCCCTTCCATTTCTTCCACAGTTTTCACCTCCCTTGGCTTCCCTGCTGGGCGGCCTCGGCTTTCTGGCCGATTGTGGCAAACTCTCCCGGGATTCAGGGTTCAGTTACAATTGCAAGCGGGACCCGGGCCAGAGAACAAAAGTCGGCCTTAAAGTGGGAAATAAAAATACACGTGCACATGTGCATGTGCATATACATACATACATACGTATATATAATTTGTTCCATGACTGCTGAAATGATGCTTGCTTACCCACTCATTTCCAAAAGTATCCCCAAAGCTGCAAAGCTGCAGATCCCCTTCACCGCCCCCTCCTGCCCAGAGGGAACTTCACTCTGTGTTTTTAGTTTACCTTCCAAGGCCTCTTGGCACTTTTCCTCTAACTAGACATGTGTATGTGAACCTGAACAGGGAGGAATCCTTAGGAGTGTACCTTAAGGCACCTGGATTTTCCCTCCCGTTGCCTCTTGAAACCCATCGATGGGCTGAATCTGTCTCCCCACTGGATGCTCTCTCGGGCAGGCCCCATCCCATAGCCTTTCAGGCCACTCTTGGATAATAAAAAGTCCTGTTTACTTTTGGTTTATATATATATATAGTTGTTTAGTCCAGTGTAATAATCAAAACATTGAATTCCATCCAAAGGTAAACTTCTCCTCAGCCCCCAAACTCACATGGAGGGGGAGGCTGTGGTTGGGAGGGGGCCATGGGCCGCTTGCTCCCCCTTTCCTTGGCCAGCGCCTCACCCCTTCCTCAGAGCTGCTCCAGGGCCGAAGGGAGAAGAGTGGGACAGGGGGCAGGGGGAAGGTTTTACTGGGGAGGAGGCCACACCCGCTCTGCTGGTGAGGGGCCTTTGCAGATTCCAAGTGCTTCCTCCATTGGGAACCTCTGGCCGGGGAGGTTAAGGATTTTTCTTGAGACCCAGTGGACTCAGTGGTCTCTCACTCGGGAAGAGACCTCCATGGGGACCCACACTGGGAAAGTCTTTAGATGGGGCTGGTGACCCCCTCCCTGTGGGGCAGCAACTACGGCCACACAGCCAGAGTGCTTTTTCACAACTGTCCCTAGAGCCTCGGATTTGGCCACAGGTCACACATTCTCCAACCCTCCTTGGGGGTGTGTCTGACCCACTGTGTCCTTTTCTTTCTTTTTTAAAATCCTGCATCACCTTTCACATCTGGAATTCCTAAAACTTGGGGATTGGCAGGGTAGTGGGTTGAGTGGGGCCCCCCAAAAGAGTGTCCATGCCCAGAACTTGTGTGTGTGACCTTATTTGGAAAAAGGGTCTTTGCAGGTATAATGAAGTCCAGGATGGCAAGCTGAGATCATCTGGACTATCAAGGTGGGCCCTAAATCCAATGACAAGGGTCCTTGTAAGAGGCAGAGAGGAGAAGACACAGAGAGAAGAGAAGTCCACGCTAAGACAGAGCCAGAAGGGAGTTACGCAGCCACAAGCCGAGCAATGTGAGATTAAATTCGGTGTTGTTCTAGTTCCTCGAGAGTTCCAGAGGGAGCGCAGCGATGCTGACTCCTGGAAGTTGGACTTTTGGCCTCCAGGACGGTAGGAGATAATACATTTCTATTGTTTTAAGTGGCCACATTTGTGGAAACCTGTTAAGGCAGCCCCAGGAAACTAACACAGCAGGGTTTAGGAAACTGACATTACTGCTGAACTAGGATTTTGGAAAACAAACCTTTCTGAGGGTGACGGGCTTTTGGTATTAGAAGGGGTCTTAAGGCAACCCTGCCCACTTAGGGGATGGCCTCCAAAAAGCTTCTGTTGGTGCCAACCTGCTTCTGTCAGTACCCCCCAAACCCCTTGCTTTGTCCTTATCAGCATGTGGGCCCTGAAGCTGGAGGCCCTTCAGCCAGGATGGTGCGGTCCAGCCTGATAAACTGAGAGAGGAGTCACCAGGCTCCCCTTTGCAGCTCCCCCTGGCACGCTCGGCCCCGCCTTCCCGGCCTCCTTGTTGCCCCTCAAGCAAAGAGCTGTTGCTCCAGCTCTGCCCCCGTCCCCCAACTCTTTCCCTGTTACCCACAGCGAGCCCTCCGGGTCCTGGATCACATGCTGCTTCCTCAGTGAGACCGTCCCTCCTCCCTGTTTAAATGTCCCCACCGCACTGCTCGGACTCCCTCTCTCTCCACAGCACTCGTCTCCACCGGATACTCATCCGTTTGGGTTTCTGTTTTCCTTTATCGCCTGTCTCACCCCCTAGAATGCAAACCTCTGCATAAAAGCAGAGGTATTTGTCTGTTTTGTTCACTGCAGGATCCCATCCCTGGGTCATTCCAGGTATGGAGTAGGGGTTCAATAGAAACTGAAGAGCGGGAGAATAAACCATCCCAAGCCTAGGAGATGCTCAGCTTGCATGTGTCATCATCCCCGGTGGTCCCTGGAATTTCCTAACACTGGTCTCCCCTGAGCGCCAGGTTCAAGGTCTTTCTAGCCTCAAGGTCATCACATCTGTGGGCATTTGAAAATGTTTTTTGACACTTCCCTTTGGTTTCTTCTTCCTCTTCCTCTCCTCCTCCTCCTCCTCTTTCTTCTTTTCCTTTTTACAACAAGAGCTAACACTTATCGAGGGTTCAGTAAGTGCTAAGGCCTGGGTGAATACTTCAGAGATGTTATTTCTTTAACTCCCATTGTCAGCCATATGAGTGAGGATTAGTCCCATTTAGCAGACAAAGAACCATAATTGCAGAGCTTCAGTGATTTGCTCAAAGTCAGCTAGTACATAAGTGGCAGAGCTCAAAATGGAGTCCAAGTTCATTTGACTTCAAAGTAGGGCCTCTTCCCTCTTTTTAATTAAGGAAATTGTGGGTTTACATAAGATTCAGGATTCTCAAATACCACCCTATTATTAACACCTTGCATTAGCGTGGTACATTTGTTACATACAATTGAAAGCACATTCTTAAAATCGTACTCTTAACTATAGTCCATGGTTTACCTTAGGGTTCACTGTGTTGTACAGTGCCCTGGATTTTTTTAGAAATTTTATTCTAGTAATATATATGCAACTTAAAATTTCCCCTTTAGGTCCATTCAAATATATAATTTGGTGCTGTTAATTATGTTGACAATGATGTGCTACCACTCCATCCCCTGGCAACCTATATTCTAGATGCTAACTCCCTGAGTTTGCCTATTCTAATTATTTCATATCAGTGAGATCTTACAATATTTGTTCTTTGGTGTCTGGTTTATTTCACTCAACATGATGTCTTCAAGGTTCATCCATGTTGTTGCACGTATCAGGACTTAATTCCTTTTTATGGTTAATAATATTCCGTTCTGTGTATGTACCACATTTAGTTTATCCACTCATCAGTTGATGGACACTTATGTTGCTTCCACATCTTGGCAATTGTGAATATTGCTGCTGTGAACATCAGTGTGCGAATATCTGTTCACAACCCTGTTCTCAATTCTTTTGGGTTTACACCTGTAAGTGTGATTGCCAGGTCTTATGGTAATTCTATATTTAACTTTCTGAAGAACTGCCAGGCTCCCTCCACAGCGGCTGCACCATTTTTCATTCCCACTGACAATGAATGAGTGTTCCTATTTCTCCACATACTCTCCCAAACTTGCTTTTTCTACTTATTTTAAATAGAAGCCATTCTAGAGGGTGTGAAATGGTGTCTCACTGTGGTTTTGATTTGCATTTCCCTAATGACAATGATGTTGAGCATCTTTTCATGTGCCTTTTGGCCATTTGTATACCTTCTTTAGAGAAATGTCTATTCAAGTCTTTTGCCCATTTTTTAAATTGGGTTTTTTGTCTTTTTTTTTTTTTTTTGAGTGATAGGACTTCTTTATATATTCTGGATATTGAACCCTTTTCAGAGATGTGGTTTCCAAATATTTTCTCCCATTATGTAGGTTGTCTTTTTGCTTTCATGATGCAGTCCTGGCATGCACAGAACTTTTTAATTTTGATGAGGTCCCATTTAACTATTTTTCTTTTTGTTGCTCTTGCTTTTGGTATAAATCTAAGAAACCATTGCCTAGGACAATGTCCTGAAGATGCGTCTCTGTGTTTTCTTCTAGGAGTTTCGTAGTTTTGATTCTTGTATTTAGGTCTGTGATTCATTCTGAGTGAACTTTTTTGTATTTGATGTGAAGAAGGGGTCATCCTTCATTTTTTTTTTTTTTTTTTTTTGCATATGGGATTCTAGTTCTCCCAGCACCATTTGTTGAAGAAACTGTGCTTTCCCTGTTGAGCGGACTTGACACCCTTGTAACAAATCAGTTGGCAATAAATGTGAGGGTTGATTTCTAAGCTCTCAATTCAATTGCATTGGTCTATGTGTCTGTCCTTGTGCCAGTACCATGCTGCTTTGATCACTGTGGCTTTGTAATAAGTTTTAAGATTGGGAAGTGGGAGTCCTCCAACTTCAGTCTTGTTTTTCAAGATGGTTTTGGTGATTCTGGGCTCCTTACCCTTCCATGTAAGTTTGATGATTGGCTCATTTCTTCTTAAGGCTGAGTTATGACTAGATTTTTAGAAGTTGACTGCTTAGTTTTTGGTGTTTTTTTTTTTTTTTTTTTTTTTTGCGTGTGTGTGTGTTTGTCTTTTTGCTCTTGTTGTTTGTTTGTTTTTGCTTTCTCAGGCAACATGACTACAAGAACTCTGATATTCTGCTCCTTTTTCTCTGAAATTACTGAACTCTGCCTCACCAGACCTGATCCCTCCTTTGAGTTCCAGACCATTCTTTCCATCTGCCAACAGCGTATCTCCACCTGTCTGTGCAGACTGCAAAATAGTTGTGGGATTCTGATTTACAATGCATATGAAGGTGGAGCTGAGCTCTCCAAACCCCTTCCTACATCTCGCAGGAAGTCCCCCCGACCCTGCAACTCCATAGAATCCCAGAGCTCAGAGTCAGAAAAACAATGTCTTATGCCAGTTTCTAAGATAAATTCCAATTGAATTAGAGACCTAAATGCAAAAGTCTGAAAGAAAATATTGATGAATATTTATCTCCTCTCAGAATGGGAAGACCTTTCATACATTTATTTGAGCAGTTAGCATGTGCATGTGGTAAGCAATTCAAAAGGCACCCAGGCATGTCAGTGCAAAATAGGGTTCTAAGGATCCCTCTCTCTCTGCATCCACCCAGAGGCAACCATCTGTAATAATTATTGCCAGTTTTGGCATATCTTTTCAAAGATATTTTATACATATACTTTAAAAAATAAATACAGAGGCACATTATACACATTGTTTTGCCTTACATTTTTCATGTAACTGTCCTGTCATTTCTTATCCTGCATGTAGATCTGTTTCTTTCCATTTAACAGTAGTACAGTACTCAATCGAATGGATTACCGTGATTTATTTAATCAGCCTCATGTTTAGCTGTCTCCAGTCTTTGGACACTAAAACAATGCTGCAATAAATATTGGTGTGTGTGTGTGTAATTATATCAGATCTTTGTATAAGATTACATATATATATTTCTGTGCATGTATATGACGTATATATAGATTTATTTTAAGGAATTGGCTTATTTGATCAGCAAGGCCGACAGGCTAGAAACTTGGCAGGAGTTGGCTTTGCAGCCTTGAAGTAGAATTTCTTCTTCAGGAAACTTTTCTCTTAAGCCCTTCAACTGATTGAATGAGGCACACCCACATTATTGAGGATGATGGTAGATGTTAATCTCATCCACAAAATACCTTTGCAGCAACATCTAAAAACTAGCATTTTATGAAACAACTGGGCACCATAACTTAACCAAGCTGAGCTATAAGTAAACTGCCACAGATTAATACAGTACAATACAATATATACAATATTTATTTTATAATGGCAAAATAACTCAAGCAACTGAATGTGCAACAAAATAAGACATGCATAGGCTCACGAGAGCTGGTTGTGTGCATTTCTTCCCAACTCTGCTCACAATGACATCAAATTAGTATCTCGAAAGTGACCACAGTAGAGACATCTGCACCCAGGAAATTGGCAAATGCCACAATTAGGGATGTTCCTTTTGCAGAAAGCCTGAGTTAAGTTTACCCCCACACCACTGCTGGAAATTATGTGATGTCTGTATGATAGCCTATTATGGGTCCTTTAAAATTATTGTATGAAAAAAAGAACAAGATAAAATGTATAAATGGTATAGTCAGAATTATTAATACATATAGCTATCTCATTTGTGTTTTGGTATTTTTCATTTTTTATTTGGAAACGATTAAGAAAAAATCCATAAAAAACATAACAGGTTTTATTTCTAGGTGGTGATTTTAGGGATGAATATTTGTAATGCTAAGTTTTTCACACTTTTCCAGATATATGAATTTTATAATCAGAAAAAAAAAACATTAAAAATCATGGGGACATGGGTAGATTTTGCTTTTGCTGAATTGGTGCTCATGATGATTTATGAGATTAGTAGAAATTGGAATTGGGGAGGGGGATAACAATAAGTTCAATAAAGAGCTGCAGACAACTGGCTTTTATTCTTCCATGGATGGATCTTTTACTACAGAACTCCCATACCGCTTCAATTGATGTAGATTTATTGTATGTTTTAATAGTCATACTATCATAAATATTTATAAATATTATAAATAATGACTATATTTTACCCTTTTAAAAATTTGTTAGCTATTCTAACTTTTTAAAAGAATAACTAAAATCATTTCCTTGAAGTTATGAAAAATTTCTCTTGGTTTGGCCATTATTGCATTAAATCTTTATTTAGTTTGGGATGAATTAATTTCTTTACCCCTTTGAGTCCCCCCATTCAGGAACTTGTCCTCTCAATTTTCTTAAATCTTCTTTTATAGCTCTTAGTGAAATTTTATACTTTTCTTCATATGGATTCTGCTGTTATCATTTTAGAGTCATTCTCAGAAAGTTTATGTTTTTCATTGTTATTATGGAAGGAATCTCTTTTTACCCTTATGCCTTCTCATCTGTTATTGCTGCTATATTAAAAAAAAATATTGACTTTGGCATATTTATCATGTATCTGCCCATATTATGGAACTCTCATTAATTTTTAATAGCTTTTCAAATGATTCTCTTGGGTTTTCTTGATATAGCATACTGTCTGAAAATAACCTGATTTTCATCTTTCCTCCAGAAGTTATATCTCTCATTTCTACTTCATATGGAATTGCATTAGATGGGAATTCAAAAACAAGGTGGACTTAAAAAATAGGCCCGAACAGCCTTTTCTTGTCCTGACTGACAATGTCTGTGACACTTCACCATGAAATATGAGATTAAATCCAATGTTGCTCTACTTTTCCTAATTTTCTAAAATTTTTAGAAATTTAAATTGAGAATGAATGTCAAATTTTATCAACTGCATGCGTGGCATTTGTTAAAACTATTTGTTTTTATAAATGTCTTTTATTTATCTTAATGGTGTATCTACTACCAAACCACTTTGCCTTCCAAATTTCTCTACTTGGTCCTGGGGGAACATTGTTATAAATAAATTTGATTTTTGTCTTGCTAATATTTATTTAAGTTTTCCGGTCATGTTTTATATAGATGAGGCAAGTGCAAGTTGTATATGTGCTTATTTCTAAAGGTCTGTGTACACAGGCCTGTCCTAATATTCTTAGCACCTGGGATGAGAGTATACATAGAAGCTCACGTACACTATATCTGAATATACATGAATATGTCTAAAGTTCTATATATTAACTATTAAATAATATATATTCTATCCTACCCTTTCAAATATACTTGTGCAGTGACAAAAAAAAAAAAATCCATAAAGCTTTGACTTTTATATGACTAAAAGTTGGCAAAATATTTCAGAGAAAAATGAATTTAATTATTACAGTGGATGTCTGAGAGTTCTGTTGATGGACTGTCAAAGTTTGGATGAATAATACAATATAGAAATGCAAACTCTTAAATTACTATACGTCTATGCCAGAATTATTTTTATTCCTTCAGCAAAATCTCTTCTTGTATTGCTACAGCTAAGCTTAACACATAACGTTTTCTAATTATAATAATGAGCTAAAGGATTAAAAGATAAAATGTAATTGAATTAAAGACATACAAAATTTGTGTATATTTTCATAAAAATGTAAGTGAAGGGAATGTAAAAAGAAAACTTTTCAAAATTTGTTTTTAAACCACAATTTTTCCTAAATATCTTAAATTATCTTTTATTAAATGGCATATTAAATTATAGTTAATAAATACAAAATTTTAAATCAGAATTATTCAAATAAAGCTGAATTTATTTTTTTATATTTAGTTAAGTCTTGTTAAATATTTTAATAAATATAAAACCATCTGCAATTCTAGCATAGTTGCCAATGTGAAAAACCCATCTCATGTTTCATGCGTGCTTTGTCTAGACTTATATATACAAATTGAGGAATAATATGAATTATTAAATATTGAAAAATATTCCTCGGCTGTCATGAGCAACTCTTTGGGAATATTCTGCTAATTTGTGAATTCTTCCAGAAACTCTAATTGTAACATAAAATGAAGCAGGAGAATGGATGTTTTTTATTTCTGGAAAATGATACATCATCGTGCAAGAATCTCCTATATTCTTGCTATCTAAGACGGAGGATTTGGCAAGTCCAGATATTTGTCTTATTTCTTACCCCCACACTCAAATCCTCCCCATAATCAGAAGTAGAGTCTATCTCTAAAGTCAGAAGTGACACAGCCACAAGCATCCACAGCACCCGGACACAGCTGTCTTTGGTATTTATGACATGGGGCAAGAGACACGGAGAAAGGCTTCTGTCTCCCTGGCACTTGAACAGCGGCAGTCACGAGAGTGGAGCTCTAGGCTTGCACTGGCCAGGGCTGAGCCCCCGACCCTGAGGGACAGAGGCATCTCCCACTGTTCCTTAACACGTGTGTGTGTGGGTGTGTGGGTGTCTGTGTGTGTGCGTGTGGCATGCAGGGCCCTCTCAGCATGAGGCCCAGGCCAGGAGTCCCTCCTGCCCAAGGCTAAGGGTGGTGCAGTGGTCGGTTTATCCCCCAGAAAAAGCCATATTCTTTGATGCAGTCTTGTGGGTCAGACGTTTTGGTGCTGATTAGATTTGCATGGAAATGCACCCCACCCAACTGTAGGTGATAACTCTGATGAGATATTTCCATGGAGGCGTGGCCCCACCCATTCAGGGTGGGCCTTGATCAGTGGAGCCATATAAATGAGCTGACAAACAGAAGGTACTCAGTGCAACTGAGAGGGACATTTTGAAGTGCAGCTGAGAGTGACATTTTGAATAGGAGCTACTGCCAAGAGGGACACTTTGAAGAAAGCACAGGAGCTGCAGATGAGAGACATTTTGAAGAAGGCCATTGAAAGCAGACTCTTGCTCTGGAGAAGCTCAGAGAAGACAAATACCCCAAGTGCAACTAAGAGTGACATTTTTGAGGAACTGCAGCCTAGAGAGGAATGTCCTGGGAGAAAGCCATTCTGAAACCAGAACTTTGGAGCAGACGCCAGCCACGTGCCTTCCCAGCTAACAGAGATTTTCTGGACACCATTGGCCATCCTTCAGTGCAGGTACCCGATTATTGATGTGTTACCTTGGATACTCTATGGCCTTAAGACTGTAACTGTGTAATCAAATAAACCCCCTTTTATAAAAGCCAATCCATCTCTGGTGTTTTGCATTCTGGCAGCATTAGTAAACTAGAACAGGTGGCAAGGAGGCCATCTGTTCCTTAAAAATTTGGAAGAATCACCAAATTCGTTTTGAAATAATTGATCTATTTAGGTGGTCTCCTTCCTCTTGATTCAATTTGTATTTTACCGGAAAAAAAAACATACATTAAAACTTTAAAATATAATGGTACTTCCTAAAATTTTTCTTATTCTTTGCATCCTTCATGTTAATATCTCATTGAGGAATTTATGTACTCTATTTACCCTTTCCTATTAGCCTAATTCTTTTGTCTTTTAAAATGTCACCTGGGATTTTTTTGTATCCAGGTGACTATTGTTAATTATTCTTTTTTAGGTTATCCATCTCCTTTTCATTAATTATTTTTGACATTTTCACTGGGTTTTATTAACCCATTTATAACAATTATTTTTATTTTAATACTTTTCATAAAATACTTTTAGACCATGGTTTCCCTTTCTTAAGTTCTGAAGTTTGTCTAGTTCTCGATCAGTGGCTTCATGTTCAATTATGTTTTCTCAGAAAAGTGGTATTATTTTTGAGCCCTTGGGTATTTCTGACAGTAAGTTTCAAATCCTTTCACAGATGAATATCAAATTAGCCCAGTCCAAAATTCTTGATTCTTAACATTTCCCCTCAATAGTCTGTAGACATGGTCCTTTGTCTACTGGAATTTATGTTTCAAGTGAAATCTGAAGCTAGCCTCAAATTTGTTCTTTTTAGGTAATTGATTTTTCCTTTTTTAGCCTCCTGGTTACACACAGACTTTTTCCTTTATCATTGTAATTCAATTTTTTTGCCATGGCTCTCTGCTTTTTCATTTTTCCCTGGAACAGGATGAGTCCTTTGGATCCACCATTCCTCAACCGTGTTTTTTTTTTTTTTTAAATCTTCATTTTATTGAGATATATTCACATACCACGCAGTCATACAAAACAAATCATACATTCGATTGTTCACAGTACCATTACATAGTTGTACATTCATCACCTAAATCAATCCCTGACACCTTCATTAGCACACACACAAAAATAACAAGAATAATAATTAAAGTGAAAAAGAGCAATTGAAGTAAAAAAGAACACTGGGTACCTTTGTCTGTCTGTTTGTTTGTTTGTTTCCTTCCCCCTATTTTTCTACTCATCCATCCATAAACTATACAAAGGGGAGTGTGGTCCTTATGGCTTTCCCAATCCCATTGTCACCCCTCATAAGCTACATTTTTATACAGTTGTCTTCAAGATTCATGGGTTCTGGGTTGTAGTTTGATAGTTTCAGGTATCTACCACCAGCTATCCCAATTCATTAGAACCTAAAAAGGGTTGTGTATATTGTGCATTAGAGTGCCCACCAGAGTGACCTCTCGGCTCCTTTTGGAATCTCTCTGCCACTGAAGCTTATTTCATTTCCTTTCACATCCCCCTTTTGGTCAAGAAGATGTTCTCCGTCCCACGATGCCAGGTCTACATTCCTCCCCGGGAGTCATATTCCACGTTGCCAGGGAGATTCACTCCCCTGGGTGTCTGATCCCACGTAGTGAGGAGGGCGGTGATTTCACCTTTCAAGCCTCAACTGTTTTTAATTCCTTCATCCCACATCCCTTACCACCTCCATCTTTATGAAGGTGCTTCTGTTTGGATAATCTTGTTTCTTTCTGGAGAAAATAATTATTTCTTTTTTCGACTCCCGACACAATAATTATTTCAGGCAATTTAACAATGGATGATGAAACATTCGTGGAAACACTGGCTTAGAAGGTCTTCACAACGTCTGAAAATAACACTTGACAGCTTCCCTTCATAAGGGAGGGACGTGGCTATCACCACTATAACCAAGTGATAAATTTAGCACCCCCTGATAGGCTGTCCTCTGATAGATGCCATAAGGAATATCCAATGTGTCTATCCTTCTGGGTGCTCTTGCCACACTATTTAACCTGAATGCAATCATGAGAAAATGCACAGGACAATTCATAATGTGGGGCATTCTACACGGCAACTGGCTTGTGCTCTCCAAAATGCCAGTCACAAAAGACGATAAATGTAAGAGGGATTGTTCTAGATTAAAAGAGACTAAAGAGACATAAATGAAAGCAACGTGAAAACTTTTATTGGAAATTGAATGAAAAAAAAAAGGCCATAAGCAATAATTTTTTGAGGGATACCTGAAAACATTTGAATACAGTCAGCATAGTAATAAATGCTATCATGGAATTAGTGTTAAGTTGCTTAGAAGTGGCATTAGTAACATGGTTATGTACGAGAATGTACTTATTATTGGCAGATGTGTGCTGAAGTATTTAGGGGTGAGGCATTTTGATGTCTGCAATTTATTATCAAATGAATTAGCAAAACGTGTTTATGTATGTCTCTGTCTCTCTGTCACTGTTTCTATCTATAGAGCTATAGAGATAGATAGAGATAGAGATAGAGATAGAGATAGAGATAGAGATAGAGATAGAGAGACAGAGAGATAGATGAGACTGACCAACATCCAGAGAGTCCCATTCATGGGCTCACAGAAACCAAATCCTGAACCAGTTCCAATCTCTCTCTCTCTCTGTCTATAAATATATTTGGAGGTGAGTCTCTGAGAGTGTTTCATTAACAGATAAGCAGGGGTTATTGCATATTGCCTGCACACACTTAAGTCAGCTCATCAGCAATCTTAGCTGCCTGAACCTGGACAAGACACTTCACCTCACTAAGGCTCAGTTTATTCATTTGTAAAACAAAAGTAACAACAGCACCTCCCGCAAAGGGTTGTTGCATGTAAAGCAAGAGAAGAGTGCGTGGAACATGGTGTGTGCCCCGTGAAGATTAGCTTTTACTGTTGGATTGAACCATTTGAAATGGCCAATATTCACCTATTTTTAACTTACAATAATAGTAATTTCACACAGTGCAATCTAACATGGTAGCATTTCATTCTTTGTCAATAAAGGTCATTTATTAGATTTCCAATGCAATATGATTTAATTGAGCTCTTGTAATTTAACAGAGCTGTTGATAGCTTCTCAATTTGGGGGTTGTGAAATATATTCGCTCATGCTTGGAGGGATAAGTCCCGTGAACCAGGGACTGCGTGGCTTGGGCTCGGGAACTGGTTTCTGCCTGCGATGAAGGGGTCTCTCCATCTGGGTGTTGGCCAGTCTCAGGGTTGGTTCCCGAGGCCCGGAAATGGATGACAAGCTATGCCAAGGCAGTGGGGGACCAGGATCCCCAAGGGCAGGAGGGGGTCCCAGAGTTGCTAATGGAGCAGTCTTTTAATTTGTTATTCCATTTCCCACTGAATTTCTCTGCTTGCTGTAGATCAAAACCCAACATCAAAGAAGAATTTGAAAAGGGGTTTGTATATGTATCCGAAAGCACAGCATCAACGTGACGGGCTGTTTTCCATAACTGTATAGGATAAAAGTGTCATGTCATTTGTTGTTAGGAAACATTTGGCACTTCTACTGTATTTGGGCAGGAGAAGCAGGAGATGATAATGAGAAAGAGGTGAGAGTCCTTTCTCGGGAATCACTGATGGATATTTGCTGAGGTAACTACATGTGCTGGGCCTTGAGGAGGTGCCCAGCAGTGAGGCAATCTTAACGATAATAGCTATGGTTTGTGGAGCCCTATTGAATGCCAGGCACTGTGTGAGCTATTCTAATTATGTGGCCCCCTTTAGCTCCCACCCAAACCCTTTGAGTCTTGGAGTCAGAACACAGGAGGGACTTTGAGAATGTCTAGTCCAATCAACTGCTCATGAATAAATTCATAACCCTGGTTTGAAGGGATTAATCAGCCTCAGCTCTGAGCTAGTAGTGCCCAGTGTCAGCAAGGTACCCGTGTGGATGCAATTTTAGTCCCTTTTAGGAAGTGAGGTTTTTCTCTCAAATACTGCAGATTCTTAGCCCTCCTCACTGCTGCTGCATTAGAGAGAGAAAGAGAAAGGGAGAGAGAACAGGCACATGTTAAGACCAAACAAACAGGCAAAAGCCACCCCCGAGTCTAATGAGAAGCAAGGAGAAGGCATCCAATTTGATGTTTGTTGAGCGGATGAATTACAGCAGTCGGCCAGCATTTTAAGGAACATACAAGAGGGAGGTGGGACTCCAGTAACGCTCCTCTTGAATGGAACTTTAGCCTTTGTGAATGCAGTTGATAAGAACTTGCAGTTGATGAGAACTTGGTCATAGGAAGCTCACTCAGATGCCATCCAAGCACCAAAGGACAAGAACGAGAATGACAAGCCACATGCAGATGAAACAATTCACTGGACCTCTTTTATGCAAGGTAACATATCTCCCTATTGACAGCCCATTTGTGTTTGGGGTATTTGTTACTTACAGCCCCAAACACCCCAATTGATCCAAGTGGGTCCCTTGAAGGCAGGTGGCTCTATTACTTCTGTGCCCCAGTGGTTTGCCTGAGGCTGGAGACCCCAGGGCCTGGGATCCAGCCTCCTTATGTTGGACACAACCATTCCCTCCAAGAGTTGGCAACTTCCTGTGGAGTCACCAGAGAGCAGGACTCAGGTCCTCACTTCTAGTGGAACCTCAAAGTGCTACCTCCCCCCCAGCCTTGGGAAGCTTCCTTTCCTTCTTTCTGCTATCTCTCTCCTGCTTTGTTTCTCTAAGATCTTAACCATTTGCTTTCAATCTTGAAATACAAATAACTCTCACCAGCTCTTTCCCCGCCCTTGACAAAAAAATAAAATAACACAAAACTAAGATTTAGATACTTCTTGGAAATGAGCAGGCGAGATACGGGCTAACAAAGCATAAATTAATATCTTAACAAATTATCCTTCCCCAATGACTGCCCTCCACTGCTACAGCTTAGCCCTTTGGAACATTATCTCCTTTCCCCTCCACACTGGCTCTAGGAGGTAGGTGCTAAAAGGGTCTTCAGGAAGCTTCTCTTGACTGTGAGTCACTCAATACAAACCACCTCTACAACACCACCCACATATGCTTGTTGAGTGCTGGACTGAAATCTTTCAGGGAAGAGAGGTGTGCTGGTTTTTATATATTATGTCCCCCAGAAAAAGCCATGTTCTTTGATGCCATCTTGTGGGGGCAGCCATATTAGTGCTGATTAAGTTGATTAAGTTTGGATTAGGTTGTTTCTATGGAGATGTGCCCCACCCAACTGTGGGTGATGACTCAGATTGGATAATTTCCATGGAGCCCGTTCCCCACTGGTCTTGATGAGTTTACTGGAGCACTATATAAGATCAGACAGAAGGAACAAGCTTGCTACAGCCAAGAGGGACACTCTGAAGAGCACACAGGAACTGATAGAGCAGCTGGTAGCTGAGGCAGACATTTTGAAGATGGCCATCGGAAGCTGATGCAGACATTTTGGAGAACGCCAGTTTGAAACGCAGCCTAGGAGCAAGCAGATGCCTTCCCAGCTAACAGAGGTTTTCTGGATGCCAATGGCCTTTCTACAGTTAATGTACCCTTTGATGATGGACACTTTATGGCCTTAAGACTGTAACTGTGTAACCAAATAAACCCCCTTTATAAAAACCAGTCCATTTCTGGTGTTTTGCATTCTGGCAGCATTAGCAAACTAGAACAAGAGGTTTCCTGCAGCCTTAAGCCATCTCAGCTTCCAGGTCCTTCCTTTCCAGTGAAGGCTTCCGGAGCCAGTCCAGTTCATCTTCCCTATGACACATGGCCCCAGACAGAGGTCGTGCAGACCCAGAGCTTCCTTTCTCCTTCCAGGGCTTTCCTTCTCCCTCTGAAGGTGAACCCGAGGCTCAGCATGAAACCACCACAGTTCAATGTTCTCAGGCAAAGAAATCCTTTTTTGGTGACCAGTTTCAATCTCAGGAAATGCAAGATTCTGTGTCAATGACTCTTCCTCAGCTTGTGTTTGTAAGCAAGGCCGGGGTCCATGTTGGAGGATCTTAATTTGCTTCAGACCCAAGTTTCCTGCCGCTCTGGACCTGGGTCTTTCCAGCGAGGGCTGGTGCAAGTTTTCTGGAGGGAAGAAAGCCAGGGCAGGGAATGAGACACACCATGCCAGGGGGAGACAATGGAGCAAGACTTTTGATTCTGACATGTTTGTCCTGTCAATGTGTCTTGAGAACAGAGACAGACTGGGAAGGGGAGAAACGAACTGGGAAGAGGGATGTTTTGGGGTAAGGAGGTGGACAAGGTGAATGATGCAATGCACACTCAGCCTGCTTCATGGCCAACTTGGAAAGGGAGTAATGGCGTGATTTAAATGTTGCTTTATTATCCATGGGCAGGCAGGCACTTAGAGCAGGGAGACAAATCCCAGGATCCAAATAAATTCCCTCTGTGAAGCCTGGATTCAAATCGAGGCTGATTCCAAAGCTTCTCATACGACCCTCTGCACGGCTTTCCTGAGTGGGCAATGCAGGGCTGGGGTGGAATTCTGAGTTTGGGAATCCCAGCATTGTCCCCCACCCCTACTGGAGCATCACGGGCCTCTGATGTAAAATCAACACCGTCCTGGGGTCTCTCAGTACTTTCTTCCCTCTGTGAAATTCATGGCTTAAGCTGATAGAAAATTCTCTTTTTGGGCAAAGGCTTTTCGTGGCTTTCTGCATTGAGAAGGAATCTGTTGAATAAAAGCCTCAAGGGACTTTCTGTCTAAGATAAGAGGATATAAAATACGTTTGCCATTCTGGACCAACTGATGGCTTTGGTGAAAAAAAATTCCAGGCAAACTGGAATTAGATTTGACCTTTAAAAAATTTTTGGTCTTACACTTTCTGAAGAAATGTCATCCAGTTCTGAAATATATGAAACTCAATGCAGCGGGAAATTACGGGCAATTGCCTTGAGCCTTCTCGGTATGAGATTTCAGATGCGTCTAGGGTTACATAATTGTTTCCAATACTCGTGAGCACATAAACACTTAAAATCATTGTTTGATGGGTCCTGGTTGTGGCTTTGTACTGGGGAACTCAGGAGGGCTAGTTACACTCAGAGAGTTTTTGTTTCTCCCCCTTATTTAAAGTTGCCTTTTGAATGGGAAGTATCTTTGCATGGTTCAAAATTCAAAATACATAAAAGGAATACATAGTAAAATCTTAGCCTCTCCTGGACACCCAGGTCTCCTTCCCAGAGGCAAGCACACTTTAAGTAGCTTGAATATTTTTCCAGAAATATTTTATTCATATACAAATGGCTGGATAATATCCTCCTTGCTCTTTTCATGTACTTAATAATATATTTTGGTGGTACTTACATGTCAGTTCACAGAGTCACAAAGAATTTACTCATCCTCTTTATGTCTGCATAATATTCCATTGTGTGAATGGACCATATTTATGTATGACAGATATTTAAATCATTTCATCTTTTCTCTTTTGTTTCTATTTTGCAATTTCAAATGATGCTGTAATGAATAACTTTGTATGCACATTATTTCTCACCTGGGCAAGATTACTAGTAGGATAAATTCCTAGAGATGGAATTGCTGGGTGAAAGGGTATGGGAACTTATAATTTGAAGAACTATTAGCAGATATCCTTCAGCAGAGGCTCTTTCAATTTATATTCATTCTAGAAATATATGAGATTCCCTGTTTCCTCACACTTTTACCAATACAGCATCAAATTCTTTGATCTTTGCCAATCTGACAGGTGAGACAGGTCTTCTCATTGTAGTTTTAATTTGCATTTCTCTTAATCTGAGTGAAGTTGAGTATATCTTCATAAGTTTAAAAGCCATGTGAATTTGTTTTATTATATACCATCAATTAGTATTTTTACCTGTTTTTATATTGGATTGTTGCTCTTTTTCTTATTGATATAAAGGAGCCCTTTATATTTAAAAGAAATCATCCTCTGTGTGTGTGTGAGTGTGTGATATGAGTTGTAAATATTGTCCCCAGTTTTTATTTTGTTTTTTGACTCTGTTTATGGTAGTTTTTGTTGGGCAGATTTTTAAAAATTTATATATTATTTAAACTTTTACAGATTTAAAAAGTGGCTTTGAGGTTCTATTTCTTAGTTAGATAGGCGTTCTCCACTTCAAGGTTTTAAATAATTTTCTCATGGCTTCTTGTAGTGCTTTTATGGGTTTCATTTTTACATTTAAATCTTTGACATCTATGAAATTTATCTTGGTGTGTTCTGTGAATCATCAGTTAGGATAAGAGAGTGTATGCTGCAGTAACAAAGAAGTCTCAAGTCTCAGTAGTTTAAAACCACAAAGGCTAAAACCTCACTCATGTTACATGTCCATTCTTGGTTAGCTGGGGGTGCTAGGACCCACGATTGGGAACCTTGCTGGTCACTGTGGTAGAGGGATAGAGATGTGGTAAATTGTGCCCTGGCTTGTAAAGGCTTCCTTCTGGAAACAACAAACTTCTGTTCACATTTCATTGACCAAAGCAAATCGCATGTCCAGAGGAAGAGAAGAACAGGAATGTTTGTGAACAGCCCAATGATTACTAACATGAATTATGCATTCAGCTTTTTTCCCAGATGAAAACTTTGTTTTCTCAACCCAATTTAATGACTAATCCACCTTTTCCCCATGGATTTGAAATGTTCTCTTTAATCATATTCTAAATTCCATTGTGTATTTGTGTATTTACAGACTTTTCATTTTTTTCCCATTAATCAGTCTGTTTATTCATGCACCATGCAAGTTTAATTATTGGGGTTTTATCATATGTTTTAGTATCTGATAGGGTTAGTAGTCTTACAAATTCTTTTTTAATTCTTCAGAATTTTATGACTTATTCTTGCTTGTTTATTTTTTGTGTGAATTTTAAAATAATCTTATGTAGTTAAAATATCCTGTTTTTGCTTTTATTGAGTTCCTGTTAAATTTATATCTTAACTTATGGAGAATTGACATCTTCGTGATACTGAGTCTTCCTATCCAAGTCCGTGATGTGTCTTTCCATTTGTTCAAGTCGTCTTGATGTTCCTGAGCAGCATTTTAAAGTTTTCCTCCTTTTAGTGCTTGCACGTTTCTCAGGTTTGTTCCCAGGTATTTTATTTGCCATCATCACTGAAGTTGTATGAAAATAGAGTCTTTTCTTCTTCCTCCTCCTCTGTCTTCTTCTTCTTTGCGTGTGTGAAAGTTACTGATTTTTCCAACCCTCCCCCTCTTTTTTTGTTCATAGCAGATTTATTTGTAATAGCCCATAATAGGAAACAACCCAAACTTCCAACAAATGATTGGATAAAAATAGTATGCAATATTCATGTAATGGAATACAATTCAGGAGCAAAAAGGAGCAAAATATCGACACACACAGCAACATGAATGAATCTCAGAATAATTATGTTGCATCAAAGAAGTCAGACAATAAAAGAGTACACAGGATATGTCCAACCCCTTTTTAAATGATTAAAATAGAAATGATGATAAAGTGGACTAAGCATGACCCACTGTTAAGATGAGGGTAAATTAGGTTGCTCAAAGACATTTTCTTTCCCTTATTTTAGCTATATAGACCATGGGATGATGGACTTGAGCTGTTTAGTTTATTGGAGAGGAAGCAAGATGGAGTCAGATTAATGAAGGAAAGAAAAGCACCTTATGTGAAGACTCCCAATGTAAGCTACATCAGACATTTAACAGCAAATGGAAATGAGTGAAAACGTCATTGAGTCAGAGAGCTGCACAGTGCCTGAAATATATTACGTGCCTTAGCAGATATTTTTGGAATAAAGCTGAGCCCAGTCACAAAGTTTTAGAGCTGGAAGGGGACTTAATAAAAGCAAGAGTAGAGGGAGCTTTAAAAACACTGATGCTCTTGCCCCCACCTCCTAGACTGAAGACATCAGACACTGTGGAGGTGAGGCCTGGGTGTCAGTCTCTTTTAAAAACTTCCCAGATGATTCTATTGTGCAGGCAAAGTGGAGGGCCACGCTTCAGAACAAAGTTCTCACTGAGCGGATGAGACAGTAGATCAGTGAGAGGAAGTGAGGTGTGGGTGAGAGGAAGCGGGGTGTTGGTGAGAGGAAGTGGGGTGTTGGTGAGAGGAAGTGGGGTGTTGGTGAGAGGAAGCGGGGTGTTGGTGAGAGGAAGCGGGGTGTTGGTGAGAGGAAGTGAGGTGTTGGTGAAAGGAAGTGGGGTGTTGGTGAGAGGAAGTGAGAGGAAGTGAGAGGAAGTGAGGGGTTGGTGAGAGGAAGTGAGGTGTTGGTGAGAGGAAGTGGGGTGTTGGTGAGAGGAAGTGAGGTGTTGGTGAGAGGAAGCGGGGTGTTGGTGAGAGGAAGCAGGGTGTTGGTGAGAGGAAGTGAGGGGTTGGTGAGAGGAAGTGAAGTGTTGGTGAGCGGAAGTGGGGTGTTGGTGAGAGGAAGTGAGGTGTTGGTGAAAGGAAGCGGGGTGTTGGTGAGAGGAAGTGAGAGGAAGTGAGAGGAAGTGAGGGGTTGGTGAGAGGAAGTGAGGTGTTGGTGAGAGGAAGCGGGGTGTTGGTGAGAGGAAGTGAGGGGTTGGTGAGAGGAAGTGAGGTGTTAGTGAGAGAAGTGAGGGGTAGAGGAGAGGAAGGGAGGTGGTGGTGAGAAGAACTGGGGTGTTGGTGGAAGGAAGTAAGGTATTGGTGAGAGGAAGTGAGGTGTTGGTGAGAGGAAGTGGGGTGTTGGTGAGAGGAAGCGGGGTGTTGGTGAGAGGAAGCGGGGTGTTGGTGAGAGGAAGTGAGGTGTTGGTGAGAGGAAGCAGGGTGTTGGTGAGAGGAAATGAGGTATTCGTGGCTGAGTGGGGACCAGAACCAGGTCTCCAGGGTCCCCATCCCAGGTAATAGCAGCTAATGCTTCCTGAGGTTGCCTGTGCCTGGGCTTCTTCTTCCTGCTTTAGGGCTGGCAACTCATTTTATGCTATCAACAACCCACGGAAGAAGGCGCTATATTATTCCAGTTTTACAAGGGAGGGATGAGAAACCAGTAAGGCAACTGGCCCAAAGTTATACAGGTGGAAAAGGGCAGAATACATGTCAGAGACCAGGGTTGCCTGGCTGCTAGGCTGTGTGCCCCAGGCCTGAGCTCTTATCCACGGCAGCCATGAATCTTGGAACATTAACAGCCTGTGGAATAATATTCCATATAGAAATAGTGTTATGCCATTTGGTCATTATGAACTGTTTAAATTTTAAATATTTTTTAGCAACTCAACCCCATTTCTCAATTAAAATCTGACTTCAAGAACAGGGAGCAAAACTGCCCAGCTTGGAGCAGGGTGGGGTCACTGGGTGTCACCTGCAGCCCCTCTGCCCTGCCAGTCCCCTGGTCTTCCCCTCAGAGAAGCATTGTTTGAAAAGCATGGGATAGATGTTCCTATAGATCAGTTACTGCTCTAGCATTGGGTGATGGAGATGGAAAGAGATAACGAGCGAGAGGAACTCAGCAGGATCTCTTCACTTCACGCTGCCTTCCCTCCAGAGCAGCATACGAGCTGTTTGTTTTTCACTTTTGCCAACCCAGATCCAGTAGACAGGGCCCCATCCCTGCATAGAGAGAGCCCTGTTTCAAGGGCCACACCTTTGGGCCTTTCAGGTTACCCACCCTGGCCTCTGTAATGAGCAGACGGGTATCTGGACCAGACATATTGGACTACTTTTCTCTGGCAGCTCTCTCCCAAGCTAGGGACAATCAGAGGCCTGGATGCCAAGCTTGGTTTGGTGAGATTTTTTCCAGCAGGCTCCGTCTGCCCCTGCCTGCCCTTCCTCCCTCCGCTGGGTCCTGGCAGCTGCCGGAGGACCTCTAGACCTGCTAAGTGAGGGGGCTGTACCGGCATGGGCCCAGCTCCAAATGGTCTCTGGAAACAATTTCTTCAGCTTTGCTTTGGGGGTCTGTGAAATTTTCTCTCCTGTCTCCCTGCTGTCTTTCTCTGCCACTTTTCCCCAGGTTCTGTTTTCCTTCTGCCCCAGCCTGCCCTCTGTGTGTACTGAAGACAGAGAAGGGCTCTGTCTTCACACCCCTCTCCTTCTCTCCCTCTTCCTCTATCTCTCTCCTCTGCTCAGTCTCTGGTTCCGTATGCTCCTATGTCTGGACAGCACAGATTTGACAAGGGTTCCACCTAGCCAGACCCCACCCCCCAACCCCCACTGCCCTCACTGGCCAAGGCACTGCCTTAGGAGGCCTGAAAAGATCCAGAGGAGGCTCAGACATGGTCCAATCTGTTGTAAGTAATGAGAAGTACACCCTAAAATCAAATTAGCAGGAAAATGAGATCAGGACTCAGGAGAAGTGCAGGGGGTACCATGGCATTTGGGGGGACAGACATTACTTCCATTTGGGGTACTCAAATAAATTGAGTTACTCAGCCTTTCCATCCCTGAGTTTCATCAGCTGTCAAGTGGGAAGAGTCCCTGCCTCATGGGGGTGTAGTGAGGGCTGGGTGAATGCGGGTGAAGTCCTTAAACAATGCCTGGCAGGTGGTAAGCATCTTTACAACCTTCATTTCACAGATAGAGAAATGAGGCTCAGAGTGATTAAGTCACTGGCTCAAGGTCACAGTTAGTAGATGGTGGCAAGTTGCAACGCTTGTACCCCTGGATCCCAGAATCTTTCCGGCATGCTCCCACCCTTGCCTTCTCATCCTCATTGTCGAACTAAATCTGTCCTTTGATCTTCCTCAAGGGCTTTATTTGCCCCTCTGTCATACCTGTAAGTGTCTCACATTCTGGCTTGTCGTGCACAGCAACATCTTTCCCTCCACACCATAAGCTCCTCGAGGACAGCGGCTGCATTTGGTTTGGCAACTCTGTGTGGCAGATGATCTATTCCAACACGATCTGTGCTTGCTGGTGTGCGTGTTTGTCCCAGGTGGTGGACAAGCCTTTGAGCTTTGTTGTGGGGAAACCATGGTTCCAGGTGGCCAGAGGGCCCTTCCTGACTGTTGTGGGTTCAAGCTGGGGAATCTGGCCAGATCATCCCCTCTCATGGGAATGGGGGCAGGACCCCGGCCAGATTGGAGGGACAGAGATGAAGAACTCCCTTAAGGAGCCCTGGGAGGAAAGGGGTGCATTGAGCAGGGGCCACCAGCATTCCACTCCCTCACAGGGGCCCAGGTGGTGCCTTGGCCTTGGATAGAGCTACTCAGGCGCTTGCAGGAATGATGGAACATCTGACACTAGGGCCCAAAGATCTCTAGTGAAGCACAAGCCTGACTCCAAGACGCCCTGCCCTCCTGGCGAGGAGAAGCTTAGCAGGGCCCCTGAGAGAGGAGCATTGCCATATGGTGGACCAGTAAGTTCCCCGGCCTAGGAAGAACCCCAAAGGCCAAAATGGACTCTCTATTCTGCAGGATAGTGCCCGAACAGATAACGCTTCCCCTAAGAAATCAAGGGACGTGGAATTCTTGACCTCCAGAGGTAGGGAGTCAAGACATACCTGCTACATATATGACCCCACATGGGTATTCATTCAATAAACATTGATCTAGCATCTTCTGTGAGCCAGGCTGGGTGCTGAAGATACATCATGGGGAGCTCCATTCCCTGGGGCTCACCTTCTACTATGCATGAGGCTGAATCCCACTGCATCAAATAGAACTTGGTAGTGCCATCTTTGAGTAAGAGTCAGTTCATACCTGGGGGAGAGCTCACAGTGGGGTGAGCAAGTTGACAGCTGATATTACAGGTAAGGCTCTGCATCGGACTTTATGTAATACCAGAAATACTACTACAAACTCCGAGCTGATGCTAGTGCTGATGGTGGTAGTGCACTGGTCTCCTAGGGCTGCCATAATGAATTACCACGAACTGGGAGGCTTAAGGTGACGGAAATTTATTCTCTCTCAGTTCCGGGGCCAGAAGTCCAAAATCAAGGTGTCATCAGGGCCATGCTCCCTTTAAAGGCTCTAGGGATGGATCTTTCCTTGCCTCTTCCAACTTCCAACGTCTGGCGGAGGCCTGCAGTCCTTGGCATTCCTTGTCTTGTAGCTGCTTCACTCCAATCTCCACCTCCATTGTCACAAGGCTTTCCCCTGTGTGTCTGTGTGTCCTCTCCTTTTCTTTTAAGGACACCAGTCATATTGGGTTTAGGGCCCAACGTAATCCAGTCTGACTTCACCTTAACTAATTCCATCTGCAATAACCCTCTTTCCAAATATAGTTGTGTTCTGAGGTTCTGGGTAGACATGAATTTGGGGAGGACACTATTCAACCCAGTACACCCCTCATCTGGTGCTCCTGTTTCCTTAGGGACTTTGGGCCTCTGGGTTAGCTCTAACTGCTTAGGATGACAGACATGCCTGGGCAGGGCCTGCTGGGGTGGAGGCCAAGTTTCCTTGCCAGTTGACTTCTTCAGAAGACGGACCTGCCCAGAAGGATGAGGTCACGGCTGGTGGTCCAGGGTTCTGATAGTCACTCCCAAGAGTCCACAGTTTGACCCAGTAATTTCCTTCTTCTTAAAACAGAAAACTAGTCATCTCCCCTGCAGCCTTTCCCATTACATTCCCAGAAACTCTACTCAAAGATCTCCAGCCCTCCCCCATGGCCATCCAGGGCGGGGAGGGCTCCTCCTTGCTGGGGTTTCTGGCATCAAGCATGCTTATCTTCTCCACGGAGTGTCCTGCAGGGTGGTTTCCTGCCCCACCCTCACTTCCACCATGTAAGTGCCATGAACCTAGCATACAATGGGCACTCAATAAATGCTTGTGGAATGAAAGATAGATGAACCGTTCAGCTGGGCTGGTCCATCCCTGTTCTCTGACCTCCTCTTGCCTCCAAGCCTTAGAGTCTCTGGTCCAGCCAGAGAAGCCCTGCCCTTGACCTCTCCTCCAGCTTGTTGGCTCCTTCCCGAGGTCACACATCTGGCATTGCACTCCGCCCACAGGGGACAGATGGGAGACCCCAGCCACCTTCCAGCCATGCCTTGCCAAGGACAAAAGCACAAAAGGAGGCCACTTTCTATGTTTCCAAAGACTGAAGAGCTATTAATCAAGCTAAAACATACTGCTGAATAAAAATATGTTTTATTCTCATCCTTTGAAAATGATACCTTCAACACAATGAAATAAAAAAATTATGTATATACAGTTAACGGTTTTTATGTGACTGAAAATCAGCAAGATAATCAAAAGTGATGGATTTAATTATTATGTCACACATCTGGGTGTCTGTTGATGGGCCAGTAATGTTTGGATGAGAAATAAAGACATAGATAATTCACAAATCTTCCTATATTGTCCATAACATTTAATATTCTTGTCTTCATTTCATCAAAATTTTTGATTTTGTTATAATAATAATTTTCACATACATTAGTCCTATTGACTGAAAGATTTAAAGGCTGAAAAAATAAAGTATAATTGTACTCAAAGTGTACAAAAATGAAATATATATTCACTGAATGTTTTTAAGAAAATGTAAAAAATGTTTAAAATAAAAGTAATTTTAATTTATTTTTTCAAACAGTAAACTTTCTTCAGGAACATTCAAAATGTTCTATTAGAATTAAAAGATGGGGTGCAAATATTAATAAATATCAGCATTTTAAATGAAAATTATTCAAACAAAACAAATTTTTAAGTTTTTAGAATCAAAAATTTTAAATATCTCATAAAATTTAATTGGAATTAAAAATTAAATTTTATTTAAATAATTTTTTTGATGTTAGAACTTTTTTATTGTGATATATATATATATATATATATATATATATAATAAAAATTACCATATTTACTATTTTTAAGTGTACAATTCAGTGGTATTAAATTACATTCACAGGACTGTGCTGCTATCACCACCATCCATTACCAAAACTTTTTCATCACCCCAAACAGATACTATGTCCCCATTAAGTAATAACTTCCATTCCTCTCTCCCCAGCCCCAGGTAACTTTAATCCACTTTCTGTCTCTATGAATTTGCTTATTCTAGAGATTTCATATAAGTGGAATTATGTAATATTTCCCCTTTTGCATCTGGCTTATTTCACTCAACATGATGTTTTCAAAGTTCATTCTTTTTATAGTGGAATAATATTTCATTGTGTGAATATACAACATTTTGTTTATCCACTCATTTGTTCAAATATACACATACATAATACATACACTATAAATATATATATATACATACATGTATGTGCATGTTTTTATGTGTATGTGTAGATGTAGCTGAGATGTAGATCTATTTGTCCAGTCTTATTTTGGGTTGTCTTCTTTTTATTATTGGTCTGAAGGACTTCTTCATATATCCTGGGTGAGGGTCCTTTATTAGACATATGTATTTTGAGTATCTTCTCCCACTCTGAGTTTCCTTTTCAATTTCTTAATGGTATATTTTGATATGCAGAAGTTCATTTTAATCTGATCCAAATTATCAAAGAATTTCTTTTACATTAGTGTTTTGTTAATGTCTTTTTAAAGAAAGCTTTGCTTACTTCAAGATCATGTAGATGTTTGTCTTATCTTTCACATTTAGATCTGAAATCTCCCTGGGGTTGACTTTTGCCTATGGTGTCAGGGAGGAGTCAAGGTACAATCATTTTCATATGACCCATCGTCATTTATTGAAGACTATCTTTCCCCATTGGATTGCAACGTAGCTTTTGTCATAAATCTGGTGACTGAATGTACCTGCATTGGTAAATCCCTGGATATTTCCTGGATTGCTTAGATTGCCTATCTTTGTGCCAAGATCACATTGTCTTAATTACTATCATTGTAATAGTAAGCTTTTCAAGCTCTATTGTTCTTAAAATTGCCTCAGCTATCTTGAGGCCCTTGTATATCTATATGAATTTTAGAATCAGATTATCAGTTTCTCCTCAAAACTCCAACAACTTTAGGGGTTATTGGTTGGCACATGTTGAATCTATAGATTAATTTAGGAAGAACTGGCATGTTCACAACATTAAATCTTCCTGTCCATAAACATTGTATACCCCTTTAGATATTTAGGTCTTTTATTTTATTTTTAAAGTTTGCAGTGTAGAGGTCTTATGCATCTTTTGTAAAATGTGGTCAAACGATTTGAACCCATAATCCTATGATTAAGCTGCTTCAAGGCTGCCATTTTCCCTCACTGGGGGCAGTCTCAGGTCTGCCTGAGGATTTCAATGCAGGATGCACCCTAGGGACATGTTTTCATTGAAGCTCTTGGTGGCTGTGCCTTGTCCTAGGGCCAGCCAGAAGGATCCTGGAGAGTGTCCTCCACTCTGCCCAGCTGCCTTCTGGACCTGCCGTGGGCTTCACTTAGCCTACACACTATTGGTCTGCTCAGTATTTTTCAAAAATGTAATGAGTTGGTAACATTTAAAAATGGAAACATTTTCACATAAAACTTGACTTTTTAGTTTCTCTTAAAAAAATTGAAAAGCTGGCCAACCTGGATCACAGTCCAACTGATGCTGGGTTGAACTTAGGCAGAGGCTGTGGGTGGTTCCCATTTACCAGTTGTCCTTTCTTCTAAAGTAAGAGAATTTCCCATTTTCAGTGGGGTACATGGACACACAATATAGAAACATTTGCCTGCCTCTCTTGCAGCTAGGTTTAACATGTGGCTAGGTTCTGGTCAATAGCATATGTGCTGAAGAGATGTGTGCAACTCGTGGATGGATCCTTTACAGGAGATGAATTTGCCTTCCATTTCTCCTTCCCCCACACCTGCTGGTTGGAAAGAAGAGGCACTGATGAGTCATCCTCAAGCATGCTGTTGAGGATACCATCCTAGAGACCACTCTAGAGATGGTAGAGACACAATTTAGTAGAAACCGGGCTCCCAATGACTGGGTGAAGCACAACTACCATGCCAGGTCACACTTTTATGTGAAACTTCTATCTCGTGTAAGCGACTGTCAAGGCAGCTACCTTTAGATGATTCCCATGCTCTCCAGTTTACCATAGACCCCCTTCCTTGTCCCTTGCCAACACCAAAGTCATTTGACATCTGCTACTGAACTTGTTCATCGCCCCCTGTCTCCACAGGCATTTGAGTTTGAGACCCTGTTGTATATCCTCAAAAACAAAAGGTGAGATACCTGTTTTCCCAAGTTTGGAGCTCCTTCTCGAGGGATAACTTCAGTGACTCCAAGGAGTCCCCTTTTGAGGGAAGATGACTTTATTGACTCCTTGGTGCTTTACGGGCATCTACTCACCAGAGAGGAGAAAAAACCTAACAGGTGTTATTCCCAGCAGTATGTGTGAAATGTACATGGAATTTCATGGGGTCTCATGTACAGCCCTGTGACCAGCATTCTGCATGAACATACATGTGTTTCTTGTCCACATTATGCTCCAGGGCAGGCATCAGGTGAGAGTCAGGTGTGGGATTTGCTCTCCGGTGTGTCTGGCTCCAAAGCCCATGTGAGCTACCATCTTCTGTGCAGGTGGAGACCCAGGAACCTGAACCTGCTGACAGCCAAAGCCACAGGTGCCAGAGGCTGACATGGAGAACAATCCACAGACATTTACAAGCACCCAGGCCATGCCCAGAATGGGCAACAGGCCCTTATTGATGGCACTTATTTTCCCCAATATGCTTGTCAATAGGTCACCCCAAAGCAGGCTTTGTCTGCAGTCTTCTAAACAGTCTTGTCAAAATTCTGCTCATCTCCACAAATGTATCCAGAGGCTAGTGCCACTCCTCTGCCCTCCTGACCACATCAGCTTAACCCCTGCTTGCCAATTTAGCTGTCATTTAGCACCTGCTGCTCCAAGTGCGTTTACCCAACAGGCAGCATGAGCATCACCCGGGAGCTTGTGAGAAATGCGGGATTTCAGACCCCACCCCAAATTTACTGAGGCAGAATCTTTTTTTGAACAAGATCCCCAGAAGATCTAACCTTTGAGATAACACATACCTGAATCCCAGCTATGCCACTTACTAGCGAGTGACCTTGGGCATGTCTCTTAAGTTCTCTGAGCCTGAGCTGTTAAAAGAGAGACACAATAGATACACTAAACCATACGAAGTCATCTTAGGAAAAAAATGGCCAAATACGGGCAGTTTTATATGGTTCAACCCAATGCTTATCTTGTAGGGTTTTGGTGAAAGTTAATTTTAAAATAAGATAAAATATATAAAGCACCCAGTACAGAGACTGGCACACAGTAGGTGTTCACTCAATGGTAGTTATTGTCTCTCTATAGTAGGCACAACCCTGCTCTTCCCATACTATCCTCACCCCCATAGGTTCCCATGAAAACTAAGCAAAAGAACCAGAGTCTCTGTAAGATCTCATTAAACCTATTTGGAAACAGCAGCTCCCTGGCCTGAGGGCCAGTGATTCTTTTCATGGCTGCATCAAGGTTATAAGAAGATACCTCCATCGTCACTGGTTGAAATATTTTCCATCTGACTTCTGGTAGAAGAAAAAGAATCCCAGATAGTCTGGTGTTTTCACCAAGGATACAAAGAGTCTTGGATGTTGGTTCAGGATAACCCTCCCCCAGTCAGGGTCTCCTACTCTGTTCTCTCAGAGTCATCCAGCCCATCCAAGGAAGCATTATCCCAATGGGTTCACAATCTCCCCCAGGAAAAGCATGACTCCTCTTTTTGTGTGAAAGGTCATCCCCAGGAAAGGACGAATGGACTTAACTCCTAAAGGGGTGGTGGGTCAAGATCTGGGTGAGGCCTGGTAGTGAGCTGGATACTTGTGGCAGCAGAAGCCTCCAAGCCCTCCTCATTCACAGTCATCACTGCCTGTGAGTGACCTGCAAGGAAAAGTTGGGAATCGTCAATCTAACCTATAGGAGGGATCTACCAAGTCCTTATTTTTGTACCAGTTTTTTTTCTCTTCTATTACTTAATCCCACATTTATTTATCCATTTACCTACTCATTCATTTATCCTTCCATCCACCCAATGAACAATCCACTCATCTCTCCATCTACTCTTCAATAGACCCATAAATCTATCCATCTATCCATTCATTCATCAACCAATCCACCCAACCAACCATTAGCCATCTACCCACCCTGTCAGCCATCTACCTATACATGCATCCATCTACCACTCACATGTTCATACACCCATCCACCCACCCACTCACCTATCCATCTATTGGCCATCCACCCATCCACTCATCATCCATGCACCCACCCACTCATTCATCTTCCTATCCATCATTCCATCTCTTCACTACTCACCTCTCCACTCACCTATCCACCCATCTACCCATCTATGTAAGTTTTATGGCTAGTGGTAAAGTATTTTTATAATGGTGGTAAAGTACTTTGAATATCACCCCAGCATCCATCTATCCACCCATTTCTCTAGCCACTCATCTATGCATCCATCCAACCATTCTTTCATTTGATCATTTATTTATTCTTTCATTGACTTCATTTAGTTAATTCACTTTCATTTATTCCATCATTCACTCATTCATGAATTTATTCAGTAAACATTTATGGAAGATCCGTCATATGCAGCCCACTGTGCCAGGCACTGTGGGGAATATAAACATGAACTGGACATGACCCTCAAGGAGTTCATCATTTGACAGGGAAGGTGAGACATCTAAATATGAACTATAATATAGGGTAGAAAGTTAGGAGAGATCACTTTCTGCTTTGGGTACAAGGGTGCATGATTAGATCAGAAAAGGCTTCTTGGAAGAAGTAAGATTTATACAGGGGCTTGAAGAATGGGTAGAATTTAGATATCCAGAGATGGGGGAGGGCATTACAGGTGGTTGGAAAAAAAGCCTCAGCTAAGGTAGGGATGTGAAAACTGCTGGATGCATCCAGGGCTCCCTGTGGAGTTCAGTGGGGAGAGTGCACAAAGGCAGCACGGGACACAGGTTAGACAGGTAGGTTAAGACTAGATCACAGAGGACTTCGAATGCCATGAAGAGGAGGTGGACCTTCATCGTGTAGTAAACAGGAAGCTTTGAAGAATATGTTGTCATGGAAAACAAAAGACGGATTGCTTTGAGAAGGAAAGAGTCAAGGGTGATGAGCAAGACATTGGGAGGTCAAATAGGTAAGGTCAAGAGGATCTGTCTTTAGGTGTTGGTGGTGATGGGGACCGAGGACCGCTAAATGAACGGTATCAAGAGCAGGTGATAGAACAGTGTACCCAGGCACCCAGAGGGGGGACAAGTTGCCCCTTCTGGGGTCTGGTGACTGGGCGAGGTGGCAGGGATGGGTCCCCTGAGCCACCACCTCCCCTGGACTCCACTGCAAGTTGCTCCCTTGTCCAGAGCAGACTGTCCCACTTGACCAGGGCTTCCGGCAGCAGGATGTCTTCCCGCTGCCCAGGCTGGCCCCAGGCGGGGAAGATGAAGAAGGTGGTGGCACTGCAGGTGTGATGCACCTGCAGCGACCGCACTGCGGCTTGGGGTTGCGGAGGAAGCGGTGGCAGGCTCTCTGCTCCATCACGGGCAGCCGCACGGCTCGGTGCTCGCCCACCAAGAACTCCCTCGGGCTGGTGCTTCGCAGGTTGAAGGGCCAAACCCACTTGGTTGAGGCAGGGAGAGAAATGCCCAGGCCAGGCACCCTGCAGAGAAACCAGAGAACGGGCTGAGGGGCCGCCCCCGGCTGCGGTGGGATTGGAGACACGTCCCCACGCTCGGGACTGGCACACAGTAGGTGTTCACTCAATGGTAGTTATTGTCTCTCTATAGTAGGTACAACCCTGCTCTTCCCATACTATCCTCTCCCCCACGGTAAAGGCCTCCACTTTTCCCTGTCTCTCAGTCCTCTGCCTTCTCGCTCCTCTGTGTAATTGGAGTATGTGGTCTATGCTTTGGCCACTGTCTCCCCAGCATAGACAAAGACACAATTCTTGAGGAACCCCAGACTCTGCCTCCCCTGAGTCTCCACCAGAGCCACTGAGGGCTCCTTCACTCAATTCTACCGGCTGGTGCCTCAGCTGGGCTTTATCAGGGCCCTGGAGAATATCTTCCTCACCTGCTTTTTTTGTTTCCCTGGAGTCTACTTTAAGTCCCCTCTGCCCTCACACAGATGACTCAGCCACCTGTTCCGCCTAGAATCACCTGATGGGTTTGCCACCTGCTTCCTCTGTGGAAGCCGGTTGTTGCTGTCCAGGTCCTTTGTTTATCTCCCCCACTTCTCGCCAAACAAATCCAAATCCAAATCTATGATCTAGCCACATTGAAACTTCAGATGCTGGAAAAACAAACAATACACTCTCACACATTTCACACTTTCCCTGCCCCTCATGCCCACATATACAGTAACACACAATTACACACACACACACACACACACACCTGGATAGCTCCTGTCTTTTTACCCTTAGGATGAACATCACCTCTCCCAGGAAGCCTTCCTGACCCACCATGTTACCAGAGAATACTGTATTTTAATTGCAAGTTTACTTGTTTGTACTCATCACTGCATTTGATGTCCCACAAGAGCTGGGACCCTGTTTCTTTTGTCCATCATTGTATCCTCAAAAAGACTTCAGTGCTTAGCACACAATTGGTACTCAATAAATTTTGGGGACCAAATTAATGAATGAGTGAGTGAATTGTTATAATTTATTACAGAAATTAATTATTGACATGGTTGGGTTGAGATCTTCTGACTCGCTATTTGTTTTCTATTTGAGTCATCTGTTTCTTGTTTTTTAAAATCTTTCCCTGCCCTAATTTTGGGTTATATGAGTATTCTTTATGTGTCCTTTTTTATCTCAACTATCAGCTTATTAGGTATGCCTCTTTGTTTTATATTTTTCAGTGGTTGCTCTAAGATTAACAATATAAATCTTTAACTCATCAGGTTCAAATAATTGTATCTCTTCAAGTAAAGGGTAAGAATCTTACAACAGCATATTTTCCTTTTTCACCCTTCTGTGCTATTCTTGTCATTCTTTTACTTTTATAGATGTTATTAACTCCACAATACAATATATTCTAATTATTTTTGTTTTAAACAGTCAATTCTCCATCAAGGAGATTAAAAATGAGAAAAAAAATCTACTTACCATTTTTGGCACTATTCATTCCTGGGTTTAGATATAAGATTTCATCTATGTCATTTTTCTTCTGCCCAAAGAAGATGCTTTGACATTTTTTTATAGTACAGGTCTGCTGGCAATGAATTGTCCCATCTTTTGCTTGCCTGAAATATCTTTATTTTGCCTTCAATTTTGAAAGATATTTTGACTTTAAATATGTTTATCCATTTTATTCTGGTTTGCATAATTTCATATTAGAAATCTGTTGTCATTCTTATCATTATTCCTTTGGGCATAAACTGTTTTTTTCCCCAACAGCTTTTAAGATGTTTTCAGAAACTTGGTTATGATGAGCCTTGGTGTGATTTTCTTTATGTTAATTCTGTTTGGAATTTTTTTTAGACCTTTCTGGATCTTTGTGTTTAAAATATTGGTCACATTTAGAAAATTTTCAACCACTATTTTACTCAAATATTTTTTTCTGTACCTCACCCCTTGTCTCTTTCTGGAGCTCCACTTATTTATTTGATAATTTCCAACAGGTCCTTGATTTGCAACCCCCCAGGCCTTTTGCTCTTTGCATTTTATTTTTGATAATTTCCATTTATTTGCAAATTATTCTTATTACTGTTAATTTGTATTTATTTGCAAATTATTTTTGATAATTTGCATTTATTTTTGAGAATTTCTCTGCTGATCTTTTCTTCTCTACTGGGGTGATGTAGGACATTCACCCGTCCCCTGTCCCCTAGACTCCTCTTCTCTCCCCTGTGAATTAGCTACAGTCAGTTCCTGGAAAAACCACAAGTGGCCCTGCTGATGCACATAGGCACCAGCAGAGATAAGCTTAGCACAAGGACTGCCTAACCATATCCCCTTTACCTGGGCCTTGTGGTCCAGGCAGGTGCTCCAGGGCCCCAGCCTCGAGCCTCGGTGGAAATCCTGCAGACATCTTGCACAATATATCTAGGGGCTAAAAATTCCCCTCTTGGGTATCTAAAGAGAGCCATACTATAATGGCTTAGGGTCCCTCTCCTCTGGCACAAAGTGGGAGTGCAGAGTTGCATCATCCACCATTCCACGGTAAAGGCCTTCCTGGAGGACTGGCTGTGACGGGTAAATCCCTGCTACTTCTGTTGACCATTGCACTGTGAGTAATAATGCCAACTTTAAAAAAATATAACTGTGCACTATTCTTTGCTGGTAACAATAGCCTGCCAAGTACCCACTGAACCTCACTGGGAGCAACTGAGTGGTTGGAACTGGGATTCCTCATTGCTGCATGGGCAATAGCTCTCCTCTGGTGGCTGGGAGTCTCAGACAACCCTCAATTAACACCTTAGCACACTGCATTCTCCTCTTTCTAATCTGATAGGTCTTTATCCACATATTTAATCATCTCTGTCATTTCTGGGTATTCTCTTGATTGATTTTTCAATTGGTAATGGGTCATATTTATTGCTTTTTGCATACCAGCAAAATTTATGAGTTTTACATTGTTGAGTGTTCTGTGTTTTATTGCATTCCTCTAAATGGTGTTGGATATTTTTCTGGCTTGCTTTTATGATTTTTTTTTAAGGCAGATTAAAAGCAACATTCAGTTCAGGGCTAATTTGGTCCTACCTTTAATTCTGATGACTGAACCCAAATGCTTTGGTCTTTCCACTCCTGCTACTGGCAATGTGAGTCATATTCAACCCTACTACTTTTTGGTGCTCTTTATCTGGCCTTGGGTAGGTTCCTTTCATGCATGTGCAGATCAGTATGCAGCCAAATACTTACGTGAGCCTCTCTGCAGATCTCAGTGGCTCTCTCTTTCTCTGTCAGCCTCGTCCTTTCTGGTATTCCACCTCAGAAGTTCTAATCACCTTGACCTCTCCATAGTCTGATCTCTGTCGTTCCAATTCAAGGAGACTTCTTGGCTCTCTTTGGTTTTCCTCTTCCTGAGCTAAGGCCTAGAAAATACCTCCAGGTAGTAGGCAAGGAAACAGTAAACTCACCTTGTTTGGTTTACCTCTTTTAAAGAGCATAGTTCTGATGTGCTCAACACACACACACACGTGTGTATATATATATATGTACATATATATGTATATGTATGAGATTTATCAATTGTGCTATTAAATTTCTTTGATTTGGTTATAAGTCAAAAATCAAATATATTCAGTCCTGAAAGATGTTTGTCAGTGACTCTCTTCCTGCATTTCTACTTTTTTGCTTTTATATTAACTCTATGTTATTTGGCAAAAGCAGTTTTATGACTGTTATATCTTTTACAAAATTTGTGTCTCTGTGTTCATTCCTGAAAACTGCTTCCAGGCTGGGAAGCCCCAGCTGCTATGGCTAGCTGAGCATGGCAACATCAGAGCAGGTGGACTTTTTACATGTCATCTCACAACCCCCAAGACACAGGTTCTGAGAGAAATAGCCAGGTGAGAGCTGTGTCATCTTTTATAATCTAGCCTTGGAAGTCAAATAGAATTACTTATGCCATGCTTTATTGTTTGAGTCAGTCTCAAAATTTGACCCAGGTTGAAGGAGAGGATATATAGATTCTATCCCTTGAGGGGATAGTGGCAAAGCCACATTGTAAAAAGAGCATATGGGATGAGAGATACAGCTATGACCATCACTGGAAAATACATCTACCAGAGTCTCCCCACCTTGCTGCAACATTTCATATCTTGTCCTTGTACCAAATACGTTAATCTCCTCCTCAAGACCTCAAAATCTTATCCAACTAGACAATCAGCTCAAAGCACAGAATGTCATCATCTATAGTAAGTCTAGGTGCAGATGAGCATAACTTGGGTATAGTTTTTTGAGTATTGTTTCTTTCAATCTGAAGACCTGGGTACTAAAGAGCCATTATCTGTCCCTTACCCACACAGGGTACAGTAGGGGAAAAGATATAGGATAAATGCCATAGACACACCCACGCAAGCAGAGGGTGGAGCAGTATGCCCACAACAGTCATGTTTCCATAGCAACTCTGCAGTTCAGCTGGGTACACGTTGATTCTGGCTCAGTGTTAAAGATGAGGGTGATTTCCCATGACTCTCAGCTCAGTCCCTCTGGACTTTTGCATTTGTCTTCTGAAATATCCTTCCTTTTTTTTTTTTTTTTTTTTTTTAACATGTACCCCATGCTTGCCACTAAGGATTTTTCACAGCCTGCGTCCTTCCTGTGGAAGTTTGGGGGTCCAAAGTCCTCTTTTAATTTTGTGCTGTCTCTGTGGCTTTCATTTCAAGGTGATAACAATTCATTTAAAAACTTCGCAGTGTTCCTATGAATCAATTCATAATCCACTCCATTGGTCAAAAGTCACACCCACAAATGCCTTTGGGAGATAACCCCTTTTCTACCTTAGCCACCTCATGAGGCAGCTATTTGAAAATTCCCTCAAGATCTTAGCAACCTTATTGTTTACCACAGGAAGACTAGAAGTAATAGTCTTAAGATCCCGAGATAGCCTTTTGTCTGTTTGAAAGGGTCTATAGGGTGTCACCTTAAATTTTTCTATGGAATTAACAGTTCCCTAGATTTGAATGTTGCCCTGAAACCATTTCTTACATTGAGAATTATTATTATTATTTTGCCATCTAGACAGGTTGAGAATGAAAACCAGGATTAGTTTTGAATCTGGCATGCTCTGGCTTCTTTATATTTTACAGATTCTCCTTTAGCTTATCTCTCCCCTCTTTTGTTTTGTTATAGGCAGCTAGAAAAAGAAAAAGCCAGGATGCACCTTCATTAGTCGGCCCAGAAATCTCCTTACCTAGCTCATCCAGTTAATTAAATACATTTTCTATGTTCATAGTGAGCACAGGCACAATGCTGCAAAACTTTCCATCATTTTGTAAGAAGGGCTCTCTTTACTGGAGTTTCCAATAACATACGTATCGCTTTCATCACTTTCCTTTAAATTTGCACTGACAGCTTCCCCAAGACGCTTAAGGCTTCTGCTAACACTTTTCATGAAGCCCTTCAAACGTTAACTAACACTCTCCTCCAGGGCCTTCTGGCTTATGAGCACTATCTTGTAACAAAGCCAGTGGCACATGTTTTCGGTTGTGGTTACAGCAGCACCCCACTTCTAGGAAATAGAATCTGTTCCAGTTTTCTATTGCCATGTAACAAACCACCTCAAATGTAGTGTTATAAAACAACCACAAGCATTTCACTGCTATCATCTCGTAATTCTGACATTTGATTCTAACTAGGCTCAACGAGGCTGTTTTAACTCAGAGTCTCTCCCGGGGTTGCAGTCAGACAGGGGTGAGCTGAAGTCATCTCAAAAGCTTCATCACTCACGAGTCTGACAGTTGATGCTGGCTGTCAGCAGACTGGAGTCGGAGCTCCGGGCTGGAGCAGGAGGCTTGTCTATGTGGCCCAGACGTCCTCAGATGCCACATGGCAGCACTTACCTCGTACCGCATTCATCGAGACAGTCATGGAGATGCCAAATGAGGTGCAAGGAGAGGGGACTTGGACTCCATCTCTTGAAGAGATGCTGTCAAGGCCACATTGTAAGAACTGCACATGGGGTGGGGAATATTGTATGGCTTCTTGTCACAGGTTCCTTATTATTAGAGAAGTTGCAGGTTTACGGAAAAATCATGCATAAAATACAGAGTTTCTATCTACCCTCTTATTATGAATGCCTTGCCCTGGTATGATGCATTTGTTACAACTGATGAAAGAGTGTTTTTATTATTGGACTATCAATTGTAGTCCATGGTTGACATTAGGGTTTATAGTATCTTTTTTTTTTAAATTTGTGTTCTAATAACATGTTGTTTTAGTTTTTCTTGGCTGCAAGTACCATGCAATGGGTTAGCTAACACAGTGGGAATTTATTTGCTCATGGCTTTGAAGACAAGGGAAGATCCAAACTGAAGCATCATGAGGCGATGCTTTCTTCCTGAAGACTGGTGTTCTGGGGTTGGCTGCCGGTGATCCTTGGTCCTGGGCTCCTCTGTCACATTGCAATGCACACGGCAGCCTCTCCTGGCCTCTCAGTTCTCTTCTGGATTCCACTGAATTTCAGCTTCTTGTTCCCCATGGCTTTCTCTTTTTCTGTCTGAATTTCATTCTGCTTATAAAGGACTCCAGTAATAGGATTAAGACCCATCCTGATTGAGAGGAGCCACACCTCAACTGAAATCACCTCATCAAAAGGTCCTACTTAACAATAGATTCCCACCTACAGGAATGGACTAAGTTTAAGAAATGTTTTTCTGGGGGTGCCTACAGCTCCAAACCATCTCACATATATACAACCTAAATTTTTCCCTTTTAACCACATTCAAATATCTAATTCAATGCTGTTAATTTTGTTCACAATTTTGGGTTACCATCACCACCACCCATTACCAAAACTTTTCCATCATCCCAAATAGAAACGCTATACCATGTAAGCATTAACTCCCCATTCCCTACCCCTGCCTGGGCCGCTGGTAACCTATATTCTAGTTTCTGATTCTATGTCATACGTTCTTTATCCCATAATTTAGATTTATTACATATTTCTTTGTCAATTAGTCCTTTTTCTTTTCCTTATATTTCCTTGTTTGTTTTCTGTGAATTTAATTTTTGCTATGCATTTATTTGGGAAGTCTGTTATATTTGTTTCCCTTATATTATCTTTTTCTCATTGGTTGACTCTGACTTTCTGACTGGGAGGCTGTGTAGACCTGTTCCTGGGGCTGGGAGCTCCCCGGGTGCCTCAGAGAGGGGTGCTTGTACCCCCCCTCCCAGGGTAGAGAGAGAGATCGCTTTGCCTTCTGCTGTTGGTTCCTAAACTCAGTTCTGCTCTTCAGACCTCCAATTACTAGATGAGGCCCATAATTATCCAGGGTTATCGCCTTTACTTAAAGTCAATTGGTTGTAGTTGCTAACCCCACCTACAAAATGCCCCCGGGCCTTGCTTCATCATCTGTCTTGCCCATAAGATTGTAAGCTCTACAAGGGGCCACCACTGTGATCATCTTTCGGGGCAGAATTGCTTCGTGGTTGTGTTCCTCTGGCATCCGGTGGGTTGGGGATAATATCTTACTGGCACTAATGACTAGCTGTGTGGCCCTGGAAAAACTGCTGACCTTCTCTGTGCCTCACTTTTCCTCACCTATAAAATGGAACTAATAATAGTATCTCTCTCCTTGAGTCATCGCAAGGATTAAGTGGGTTATTTCAGGCAGTGCTCCCAGCAGATTGCCAGGCAGAAAGACCCCACTTTAGAAGAGCTGCTGTTGACATCATAACATTGCCTCAGTTGAATAAATGATTGTACAGATTGCCTTTATTTCAGTTATGCCTTTATTGCTAGTTTGCTACCAGCCCTCCATTCTGGTTGCCAAGGGAGCTAATGCATGAGGAAGGGGCTTCAGAACTGGTAAGGCAGTTGAGGGGATTGGGCTGGGAACCTGGTAAGTAGCTACGCTCCCTGGGTTGGGAGTTCTGGGGGTACAGAAGGAGACGATCCCACCGGAAGGCCCAGCCCAGCTGCAGCAGCAAGGGACCCAGGGGCTGTGCCAAATGTGATTCTAGGTCAGGAGCCCCTGCAAGGGTCAGGCTCGTGACAGCAGATCCCGGGCCCCAGGGGAGCAAAAGAGTGAACCTGAAACTGAGGACCAGGGAGCCCCGGAGGCAGAACTTGGCCTGAAGGCAGCAGGTCCTCTTCCAGGCCTGGGCCTGAGCTCCAGGTGGTCTTGGCTGCCGGCACAGGGTCAGGCAGGTCTTGTGGGGCTGATGAAGCTAAAGGCGGGAGGAGCCACACCTGCAGGAAGCTCAGACGGGGGATTTGGGGCCCAGGCAGCCACAGGGCAGGGAGTCAGAAAGGGGGGGAGGAGAAAGGCACACGAAAACCCACTGGTCCAGGAGGATGGTTTCCTGCTGTTGGGAGGCCCCGGGGTGTCTGGATCAAACAGTCCACTGGCTCCCTGCGAATGCCAGGCCTCACGCACGGGCTGTTTCTGGATGAGCAGACAGGCAAGGAGAGGGTGAGGCCTGGCCCAGGAACTCCATGCTTCCATTCTGGGCTCCTTGGCGGGGACTCCGCCTTGCGGCAGTGCTCTAGGCTTGGTTGGGGTTGACAAGTTTGACCAGAAAGAGGGTGTTCTGGGTGACTGTGGAGTGGATGTTCATCAGGAAGGGCCTGTTGAGGTTTACGGTGATCAGTGGACCCATCCTTCCGGACAAGGGGATGATTTTGACTCCTGTGGCAGCAGCTGCTTCTGTGCCCTTCTCGGCCACATCGAGCAGGGCCCTGTGGACCACCTGTGGGGACACCAGAGCATTACCCACCTGGGCAGGTGGGAGGGAGGCCAATGCCCTGCCTGCGTGCACCTGAAGGGGCCAGCACTTTCGCACATCTGCAGCGGGCCTGCCACTGTGCTGATTCTTGTCACACGTGTTTGTTCCTCCCAAGAACCCCGCCAGCTAGTTTTGCAGAATCTCATTGTGCAGACATGCAAATCAAGGTTCAGAGGCTGCGAGTGATTTGCGCAGGGTCATACAGGTGAAGAGTGGGGGCCCCATGATCTGGACTCCTCTATGTGGGGGTCTGGAGTCTGTGTTGCCCCCCAAATATCTACTGTGGGGGCAATGCCAGGCCTTTGGACAGCAACTTCTTGCAGCCTGTCCTCGGCCCAGCAGCTGAGGTGGCTGCCTCCTTGGACAGGCCTGGCCCTGCTTGCTGCACCTCTCCTTCCCCAGCTTAAACATCCTTGGGCCTTGTGACTGCATTTCACAGGTTGTGCCTTTGAGTTCCTGGGCCACCCGGGTTCCCTCCCATGCCTGTTCAAAGGAGGGATGTGGAACTGAGAGCAAGGCTCTGGGTGTGAACACACAGGACAAGGGAGAGTGGCAAGGGGTGCATGGGTTGTCCCCAGCCCCCCGTTTGTTCTGATTACTTTGCTTCTAGAGGTGCAGCCATGGGTCCCCAGGATGCTTTTCTCTGAATGTATTTTCATCACCATTTTCGTACAACCATTGTAATATTACCTATCCCCAGCCCCACCAGGCCCTGTGTACTAGTTGAAACCGCCATCCTCATCTTACAGGTGAAGAAACTGAGGGGGCAGTGAATGGTAGTGCATGCAATGGGGTCCACTGTTCTGTGATTCCAAGCCCAGGCTCTCTCTTCCCTGCGATGGGTCCCGTGATGGACTTGTGTGTCACATTACGCTGCAGGGGAAGTGCTCTGTTGTAACACAGCTCTTGGGGTGGGGGTGAGGGTAGGGGGGATGTCCCAGAGAGGGGAATTGGGTAAAGAGAAATGCAGTTATTTACAAAAATTCAATATTACCCAAATGTCTACCTGGCAATCACCACTCAAGTTCAGACGTGGAGAATGAATTACCCACATTTAAAAACTCACCTGGGAGGTTTGATGGGTTGAGCCCTCTACCATAAGTTTTACCCTTGGGAAGACGGTTGCTGCAAAGGAGAGGCTAGGCCTCCCTATATTTGTGCCTAAGAGTCTCCTCCTGAATGCCTCTTTGTTGCTCAGATGTGGCCCTCTCTCTCTGGCTAAGCCAACTTGAAAGGTGAAATCACTGCCCTCCCCCCTACGTGGGATCAGACACCCAGGGCAGTGAATCTCCCTGGCAACGTGGAATATGACTCCCGGGGAGGAATGTAGACCCGGCATCGTGGGACGGAGAACATCTTCTTGACCAAAAGGGGGATGTGAAAGGAAATGAAATAAGCTTCAGTGGCAGAGAGATTCCAAACCGAGCCGAGAGGTCACTCTGGTGGGCACTCTTACGCACACTTTAGACAACCCTTTTTAGGTTCTAAAGAATTGGGGTAGCTGGTGGTGGATACCTGAAACTATCAAACTACAAACCAGAACCCATGAATCTCGAAGACAGTTGTATAAAAATGTAGCTTATGAGGGGTGACAATGGGATTGGGAAAGCCATAAGGACCACACTCCACTTTGTCTAGTTTATGGATGGATGAGTAGAAAAATAGGGGAAGGAAACAAACAGACAAAGGTACCCAGTGTTCTTTTTTACTTCAATTGCTCTTTTTCACTCTAATTATTATTCTTGTTATTTTTGTGTGTGTGCTAATGAAGGTGTCAGGGATTGATTTAGGTGATGAATGTACAACTTTGTAATGGTACTGTAAAGAATCGAAAGTACGATTTGTTTTGTATGACTGCGTGGTATGTGAATATATCTCAATAAAATGATGATTAAAAAAACAAAACAAAACAAAACAAAACAAAACAAGAAAGCACTGACAAAACCAAAAAAAAAAAAAACCAAAAAAAAAAAACAAAACTCACCTGGGAAACCGTCAGGTTCTTGGACCCTGTGGCTCCCGATAGGTCAGCCTGGCTGGTGAAGACTTCCCTCATGCCCAGCCGGGGAAGAATGCCCGACAGGTCATAGTCACCGGAGATGGAGAACTTTGGCAAGTAGAGTTCATCTATGCGGCTAGGAAATGAGAAAAAACACACCTGAGCCTCGTGCTTCCTGCTGGAAGTAAGTAACCTTTCCCTGAGTTTCTAGACCTCACACATTATCTACTTACATCTGTAAGTGCCTGTTGTGGGTTGAATTGTGTCCCCTCAAAAAGACATGATGAGTCCTGACCCCTGGTACCCGTGAGGGTGGCCATGTGTGGGGAAAGAGGGGCTTTGCAGATGTCAGCACATGCAGGGGGCCAGCCTGGACTAGGCTGGACACTCAGTCAAGTGACTGTTGTCCTTGCAAGGAGAGGAAGCTTTGGACACATGGAAACAGCCGCGTACACAGAGGCAGAAGTGGGAATAGGGCATCTATGAGCCAAGGAAGGCCGGAGGGCTGGGAGTGCCACAACTGTCAGCTGTAAGGACAGAGGCACAGGACGGTTTTCTCCCTCAGACCCTCCAGCAGGAAGCAACCCTGCTGACACCTTGACTTCCAACTTCTGGTCTCCAGAACTGCAAGAAAGTAATGGTCTGTTGGCTTCAGCCACCAGTTAGTGGTGCTTTCTTACGGCAGCGTGGCCTGAATCTGCCCTGTAGTGCCTTGAGCTTGGCCTCGCCCCTTCCCTGCAAGCTTAGAGCGCGTGGGAAACACCTGCTCCCCAAAAACTTCCTCCAGGGGGCTGACGGGGCAGCCGGCAGGGTTCCTTGGCGGTCTGCTCCAGGGGGATCAGGAAGTCTTCCTGAAGGAGGTGGCAGTAAGGCTGAGTCCCAAAGAGAGGGGGAGTTGGCTGGGTAAGGGGAGGGGGGCAGGAAGTAGGTGGAAAAACTCATAGGAAATTGGGAAGAAATGGGGACACTCCACAGAGCAGAGGGAGGCCTTAGGGATGGAGGAGAGGGCTGAGGGATGGGTGGGGGGATGGGTCACAAAGGGTCTGGGGGCTGCTGTGGAGTCTGTATTTGAAGGGCTTTGGGGATCCTGAAATCTTCAATAGATGTTCCCATGTTGCACCTCCCTTCCCCATGAGCTCCTTGAGGTCAGGGGTTGGTCTGCTTGGGTGCTGTACCCTGAGCCTGACCCTGGCTGGACAGAGAGCGGGCAGTGAGCATGAAGCGATGTCCCCACCTCCGTGCTCCGCTCTCCCTTTGTCTGTGCCTCCCCCATGACTCTAGTCACTGTGTGCTTGGTCTAACAGGAGCCAAATACAAGGAGGCTATGACCCCACCAAGCTTTGAGTCTCATGGGAGCTGGGAAGGTGTCCTATTGCCCTCCATATCTGTTCATTCAATCATTCATTCATTGGTTCCTCCATTCATTCAACAAATATTTACTGAGCACTCACCATAGGCCAGGCTGTGTAGACTGATACATCCTCAGTGTTTTCTGCATCAAAGCTGTTCGATGTGTATTCTATTCATTCAAAGCTGTTTGATGTGTATTCTATTCATTCAAAGCTATTCACCGCCCCCCTGCTGTTTTAGCTTTTGGTGTTGCAGGGAAGACAGAGCAGGGAATGATGTTTAGGGCAGAACCCCAGGCCCCAGGGCCTCCTTGGCTGTAGAATGAGGGGGTCCCTCTTGGCAGTGGTTGGGCAGAGCTGCCATGCAATGCCCCTTTCCTTTTCTGTCTTATAAAGTGGCTTCCACATCCATTACCCTCCTGGATTCTCACATCACCCGATGAGGGTGGCAGGGTAAGGAGCCCCAAGGGAGTGTGACTGGAGTCTGGCTCTCTTCCTCTCCTGCTCAGCTGCCCACATGTGTTCCCCAAACCCTCACTGCAGGATCGGCGTGGACCACTACTCTGCCTCGCCTTTCCCCCTGGGCACTGGTTTCCCAAATTCCACGTCCCAGCCTGGGGCTCTACTCTCAGACTTCCCCAGAGCCCGACCCCCGCTCGCTGCCCCCTCCCCGCGGCTGGGCCCTGCAGTCTATTTTGCATTCAGCAGCCAGGATGAGCCTCTTGAAGCAATACTCACATCACCCCATTGCTCAGCTGAGAACCTTGTGGTGGCTTCCGTGTCACACCAGAAGAGCCAAGGTTTTCTAGGGTCCCCATGGCCCTACGTTCCCTGACCCACCCCTAGGGCCCCCTTGCCTCTCCTAACTCTCCCCTACACTCACCCTGCTCCAGCCACACCAGCCTCCTTGTGGTTCCTCAAACACACCAGGCTTGTTCCTGCAGGTGAGGCTTTACACTGGCTGTTCCCTCTGCTGGAATGTTCTTCCCCACATCCCCTAACAACCATCCTATTTACCTCCCAGTCCAGTTTTCTCAATTACCTCCCAGTCCAGTTTTCTCAATTCCTTTACCTTGCTCTATTTTTGTCTCTCCATTTGTCAACTTCTAACACACGAAATAATTTACAGATTAGATCTGTTTACTGTCTCTCTCACCCAAGGTAAAAAGTAAGCTCCTCTAGGGCAGGGGATTTTATGTTTTATTCACTGGTATATATACCCCAGGTCTAAAATAGTGCCTGGCACACAGTTAATTCTCAATTAAGTGAATCAGTGAATGAATGAATGAAATAGCCAAAGCAAAGCTGATTCTCAGAGTCTGTCTCACTTCAGCCCTCAACTCTTCACAATTCCTTCTGTCCCCCTCTACCTTCAAGAGGTTGAGACAAGGAGAAAACTCATGTGAGTGTTGGGAATTTTGTTGAAGATTCCTCATGACTTAGAGCATGTTAGAATCAGAGGAAATTTCACCCCTTGCTTAGCCCAATGCTGTCATCTTATAGAAGAATGAAATTTAGGCTCCAAGGCACCCAGGCAACAAGGGCATGGCAATGTCATGCTCCACCTTTCCCGTGAGAGCTCTCCCACCACTTCACCCCCTGCCCTGGACATTAGTGAGACTCCATGACATCTCAGATGCCTTGAGGTGGTGGGACCCAGGGTCTGGGGTTGGGGAATCAAGTAGGAGTGGAGTGGCCTGGGAGGAGGGTGGCCCAGTCACTAACTCAGGGCCCTGGCGACAATCACCTGGTTTTCAGTGAGTCTCTCCACCTTCTCAGGGTCTCTGGGGACAGCATGGCTTCCACTGCCTTCATTTTGCCCTTGTCGGGGAGGATGAAGAGGGCACTGGCATTGCCCGTGTATCTCAGCTCCACCAAAGTGCAGGAGAGCGCCTCATCCCGGAAATAGGGTGCGGTCAGGTCCTCGATGCTCATCATGGACACATCCACTGACCGTCTTGTGCTCACATGGAATTTTGTCTTGAAAGTGTCTTGGGGGTCAAAGGGGCTTTTCCACTTGGCTGTAGGGCAAGCAAGGAACTGTGTGAATACAAGGCTGCACTTCCTCCACCCATCTCTGCCCCTCCTCCCTGCCCAGTGGAAACACTTGGACATCAAGAGGCACCCGTGAGTACCTCTTGGGGATGGACTGCCCTGGCTTAGAAAAATACCTAGGCAGGTGGATGAGCTGGTGGGGATGGGGTGACTCACAGGCCTGGATTGAAATGGGCTTATGAAACAAATACCTGGATAATTGCTCTAAATAAGGACTCAAATAGGACTAAATAAGGACTCAAATAGGAAATTTAGGAATAGGGAGTGCAAAAGAGAGATGGGGGCTGGGGAAAGAGGTGGGGGGCAGAACACGACAATACTGTGGGAGGCTGGAGGCTGTGGAGAAAAGTGGGAAATTCCCAACTCCTTAAAAGGCATGGCCTTTCAAGAACAACAATGTCTAAGTCAAATATTTTTCATCACTGGCACTGCAAGGATGTAAACAAGTAGCTACCCTTCTGCCCTCTCCAAACCTTCTGCTCCTCTTCCCAACAGCTCTTGGGAGGGGTTTGGCTGAGTCCCAGGTCTGGCTGGTGAGGGGCAGACAGAAGAGAACACTCATCAGTGCAAACAGGCTGGCAGGGCAGGGGTGCTTTAATGGAGGGCTGAACACAGAGCCAAGAGTGACCATAGAATGAAAGTCCAGGGGCATTGTGACATCTCTGGGGGCGGGGGACATTGGACTTCCCAAAAGATGTGCTGGAAGGTGCTAACTTTAATAACCCAAAAGGGCAAGGAGGGTCCTTAGCTGCCATCTGGCTCATGTCCACCTCTATGGACCCTGCACAGTCCTAGTTACTAGCTCAGGCCTGCCCTAGATCCCGACTCTGAAGCTCCCATCACCCCCACCCCTATCCAGAAAGACTTGGAATTGTCACATCTCCTTGGACTCAGAACTTAGTGGCTCCACTCTGTCCTGGCCTTCAAGCCCAGACTAGCAGTCTCATGGCTTATGTCAGCAGCCAGTGGAAAGACCCCTGTCGTTTGGTCTAATTCTTCAGGCGCCTCTGCACTTAGCCCTTGGCCCTACCCCAGCCCATTTCAGTTTTGGATTCTAGGCTGTGCCCCTGTTCTCTGTCCCTCTTCTGTCCTTTTCTCTTGATGAATAACTTGGTTCCTTTGCCTGTCTTCCTCATCTTTGACTCCTTCTACTCTAGTCTAGCCCAGAACCAGCACCCTCTCCCTACCCCCACCCCCCAACCCCTCACGACCCACCTAGCCCTCAACACGTAACAGCTGGAGCCAGGTGCCCAGCCCCAATTTCTGGTCTCCAGGTATGGAGTGTTTATGCATGGTGGCCCTGGATGGAGGCCCTGTCCCAGCATCCCCACTTGCAGCACCACCTGCCTCCCAGCCTCCTCCCTCCTTGGCCTTATCAGATGTCTTGGCTGAGGGTTTTATCAGGGGCAGTGTGACTCCAGAGCCTGCCCACAGACTCTTAATTTTGCAAAGGCAAAAAGTTGCTTTTGGCTCCTATAGCTACAGCAAGCATTAAACACAGCCCAACTTGTAGCCAAATTATCATAAATCCTCATTTAAAGGCTTATTTATCTCAGCTGCTAATATCCTGTACAACATGTCCTCTTTTAACAAGAAAAATTACAAAGCATGCCAAAAGACTAGAAAAACATGGTCCAAAGAAACAAAGCAATCATCAGGATCAGACTCAGAGATGACACGGATGTTGGAATTTTCAGACAGGGAATTTAAAATAACCATAATTAACATGTTGAGGACTCTAACGGAATAAGTAGACAACAGGCAAAAATGGACAATGTAAGCATAGAGAGGGAAATTCTATAAGAAAGACTCAAGAGGAAATGCTAGCAATAAAAAAACACAGTAACAGACATGAAAAATGGCTTTAGTGGGCTCATCAGTCCAGGAAAGAATTGGTAAGCCTGAAGATAGGTCAACAGAAATTTCTCAAACTGAAATGCAAAGTGGACAAAGAATGATTAAAAAAAAAGGAAGAATGGAACTCCCAAGAACTGAGATGACTTCAAGAGGTATAACATACAAATAATGGGAATCCTAGAAGGAGAAGAAAGAGGGAACAGAGAATAAGAAATACTTGAAGTAAATGGCCAATTTGAAGTAAATACTTGATATAAAATTTATGACAGACACCGAACTATAAATTCAGGAATCTCAGAGAACACCAAGCAGGATAAATTTTTTTTTTTTTAAATCACACCTAGACACATCATATTGAAACTGCAGAAAACCAAAGACAGAGAGAATATATTGAAAGAAACTTGAGGAAAAATTGACCTCTCATACTTATAGAGGAAGAAGGATAAGTATTACAGACTTGTCATCAGAAACCATGCAAGCAAGAAGACAATGGAGTGAAACAAAGTATTGAAAATTCCGTGAAACTCATTCTTTGGGCTTCCTGCTGTGGGCCCATGAACTGCATGTGTTTAGTTGGGTATGATTGTTTCTTCTTCTAGATCAATGGTCAGAAAATTATAGCCTGCAAGCCAAACAGAGCATGGCTTGTCTTGGATGGCCCTCAAGCTAAGAATAGTGTTTACATTTTTCAAGGTTGCAAGCAAAAAAATAAAAAAGTAAATTAAAAGAATCTGCAACAGAGACCTTATATGGATTACAAAGCCTAAATTTCCACCTGGTCCTTTACAGAAAGAGTTTGTTGACCCCTCTCTAGATTGTGGGTTCTACATCTTCCATCTCCATTCTCGGCTTTGGGAGGTGCCCTGTAATAGCTCATGGAAGTCATCAACAGAATTACTTTCTGAGTTAAAAAGAGGAAGAAAAAGGAATTCTGGAATAGACTCAGGCCAAGAAAGAATCCCTACCATGTACAAGCCATCCCCTGGGGGAAGTCACTCAGCTTTAAGAGCTTCATGCTCCCTAACTAAAAAGTAGGGACATCACCACCCATTTTGCAAGGCCACCATGAGGATTCGACAAGGTAATGCATGTGGACAGCTGGTGATGGTAGGTGTGCAATAAGTGTGAGCTTCCTTTTTCCCCTATAATATAAACCATGCATGCCAGGTATGCTGGGTGGCCCTGCTTTCCCCAATGATCCTGTTGACTCTCCCCATCTGCAGGCTTTGTGAGACCAAGATGGCCCCTGGCCTTTCCTCCCTCCTCCCACACGCAGACCCTCTCTGCTTCCCTGGTCCTTGGAGCCTCCCAACACTGAGGGACTGAAGGTAAATCTAAATGCAAAAAGCGTCCGTGGCCATGCCCATCTCAGTGCATGAGATGCTTCAGCTAAAGAGGCATCCCTGCTCACCCAGTGCAGCAGCCCCTCAGGTGGCTTCTGTGGCCACCACGTGGGAAAAGGGTCAACATTACACAGGATGACGAGGCTCCTTTGGGGTTTTTTTTCTGGCTTGCCCTCTAGCCTGGGTCCCTGCCAGGAAGACGGGCTGCCTCGGGGGATCCCAGGGCTGCCTTGTATGCCAGAGTGGGAAGAAGGATGGATTTGGGGGCTGAAATCAGTCGCTCCAGACTCTATTGCTTTTTATAATCTCATGTCTGCATCCTACCTCCCCTAATACTTCCCAACATCCCCACCTAAGAAGATCAGGCTCCTTCTCCATATAGGTGGCTTCCTCATGGACCTCCCGGCCTCTGGGCTAGCCCCTCCCCTCCATTCCCTACGTGGCAGATCATTCTCCCAGTGCCCTCTAGACGAGTCCGAATGTCTCACAAGGCTAGCATTGTCCTTTCGATCTGGACTCTGCTGCCGCTCTCCCCTGGGTCTCTGCTCGGCAGCCACAGTGAATGTGAATTCCCTCCTCAGCCACACCATGTCCTCTCTTGCCTCCTTGACTTTGCATGGGCCATTCCCTCTGGTGCAATGCCCTTCCCTTCTTAGTCTATCTGGACCTAAGAGAGAAACAAAATTGTGCTAGGAGGAGTCTTCCTTTCTCTTCCTTTCTTAACTCCCCAGTCTCCTAGCCCTCTTCCTCTTACACAGTTGAGTTTGTAGTTCTAGCATCATTTGGAGAGTTAATCAAGCCCTGTGTGCCTAACTGGACTCCATTGCAAGAGGAAGAACTGCAAGGGAGGGGATTAGCACCCATCCCCTGTGGACCCTGCCTAGGCTGGTGTAGACGGCAGTGGGCTCTGCATCTGGACCTCATGGCCCCCTTCCCCATCCTCCCTTCCACCCCACAGGGTGGAGCCCAGCTGGGGAGAGGATGGAAAGAAGCTCAATTCTCCACCCCTGAGGAGGGCAGGAACATGCAATGGGGAGGGGTAGTTGGGGAGATTAGAGACTGGGGTGGGGAGAGGTCCCTCAGAAACATACCACCACCTCCACTACCTTCTTCTGTTTCTACCCCTCCTGCTTCCCCACTGTTAGCGACTGTTACAGCCCTGGCAGAACCTCACAAGGGCCTATGAGCTACTGGCTCGTTGGTCTGTCCCAGGGTAGGAGAATTTTGGGAAGAGAGCCCCAGGATGGGAGGAGGAGAGCACAGCAGTTCAGAGAGAAATTCTGCTCCAGGCCTTCATTCTACAGAAAGAAATCCCACCCAGGAGGGAAGTGGCTTGCCCTGGACACAGTCAGGCACCCCTCGTGCAGAGCTTCCTGTGCCGCCACAAGGTCCGTGTCTCCTTGTGCATCTTACCACCCCGTGGCTTCAAGTAGAGTTCCTTGTGTCCATATTGTTTCTTCCCCATCTGGAGCTGCAGGCTCTAGCTGCTTGGACTCTGCACCTTCAAACTTACAGGATTGGCCATGCACATAGCAGGGCTCAGACAGACTCGGTGATTTGCAATTGGGTGCATCCCTACCAGTGGGATCAGATGCTGGACCAAGGAAAGGCTGGGGAAGAACCACCTCTTGGGCATTGCCCTCCCCCAGGGCCCTTCCTGAGATCTGTCCATGCTGTTTCACCCTCGAGTTTCTAAGAGAATAGAAGCACAGAACCTTAGGGTGGCTGGGCTCCTGGGAGATGGCCACCCAGCCCTGCCTCCATGCGACCCTCGGCTGAGATGGAGCCTTTCCTGCAGGTGCAGGTCAGGAGTGGCCCTGCGCTCTGCCCAGGCCAAGCGCCTCCTGGATGATTTCCAACAGCTTCTCTTCCAGGAAGAAGAAGCTGCAGTTCTGGACCACACGGAATGTTTGAAAGGAGAGCTCCTTCCTTCTGTTTGTCAGGCAAGTTTAAATCAGAATAAAAAACACCACTCTTTTTCAAACCAAGGGTTAAGGGGTTCCATGGCAGTTATCTCCTATCCTGGAGTGACAAAGTGTTATTTGGAAACCCCACCAGAGGAAAGCACGCAGGGCGCGGTTTGTCCCCCAAGCCCCATCAGGCCTTGGGCGAGAACGGCAGCCCAAGCTACAGCAGTTTGCCTGACAGCACAGTGGCTGAGCCAGCTCGGAAACAGCCCAAAGGCTCAGAACTAAAAGTCAGTTCCTCTCTGAACCCCAAGCCCAGCACTCACCTTTAAAGAAGATGTAATTCACCAGAACCATCACTGTCTGTGGGTCGAGGCCCTTGACCAAATCCACAATTTTCCCCTGGGTTTCCCTCTTCACGTGGTCGTTGATGAGCTTCTCGGCGGCGGCGGAGTCCTGGAAGTTGGTGGTGAAGGCCTCAGAGGCATACAGAACCTGGGCGTCTTCCACGAACCTGTCCAGCAGCTGCAGGGCCCCGCTGACGAACAGGGCGTTGCCCGTGTGCAGCTGCAGCTGGGGGTGCGGCTGGTTGAGGGCCTGCGCCAGGCGCCGGAAGCCCTGGTGGATCTGGGCCTCAGGGGTCTCGGTGAGGTTGAACTTCAGGCCTTCCAGAATCTCCGTCAGGGTGGTGCCACGGGCCGCCAGGGACAGGAAGGCCAAGGCCATGGAGATGCTCACCGGCGAGAAGACGATGTTCCTGTCAGGGGCCTTCAAAGCCAACTGCTTGTAGAGGCTGCAGGCGAAGTCGGCGTTGCTGGCGGCCATCCTGAGGTCGTCCACACGTGTCCCGTTGCTTTGGTCCTCCTGGGTGACACTCTCCCCATCAAGTGAGCTGGCCGGGTGGCACAGGGCAGACGGACAGAGCCCGGCCACCAAGAGCCCGAGGGCCAGGAGGGGGGACATCCTCTCCACACTCTACTATGAAAAGCAAAGATTCTTCAGGTCACGGCTGGTCACACGGTGACACGGTGACCTGGGCACCACTGGGGTTCTCCTCACACAGCCTCCCTGCTCTGCAGCCCCTTGCTAGCTTCGTGACCTTCCCTCAGTAGGCCCTCTTCCAGCATCCCATATCCAGCATTATGTTTTGTGTTCCCTCTCACCCTTTGAGGCAGGTTCTGTAATTATTGCCATTTTTTCCCAATGGAGAAACTGGGCACAGAGAGGTCAAGGGATTGCCTGAGGCCACCCAGCATGCAGTGGAGGAGCGAGGGTGAGGAGCCAGGGTTGCTTGGCTGCTAGGTCTGGAAACCAATGGTGGTGTGAGCTGCTGCCCAGTAAAAAGGCTGTCTCCTCCCCCTCCTACTGGGTGAGCAGAAAGAGGGGCTCCTCCCCTCCATATGTCCCCTACGAGTCATGTGACCTTGGGCAGGTGCCCTACTGCTTGGCCGGCACCTGAGGATTAGCTGAGAGAGTGCACAAAATGCAGCTGGCACGGTGCCCGGGACACGGGTGGCCCCCAGTCAGGGCTGGCTGCATAAAGGCCAAACAAAGGCAGAATTTTCTTTCCTGCTCCTGCCAGGTTACCACATGGTCACTGCTCTGACCTCAGTCTGGAAAGGCCGTGTGGTGGAGGGGAAAGTGGTATGGGCTTCAGAGTCTAAGAAGCTAGGCTGGGCTTTATGTTTGGCCACTTGTGATCACTGTGTGGCTGTGAGCAAGTGGCTGAACCTCTCTGAGCCTCAGTTTCCATCTCTGTAAAACCTGTTGAGTGGCTCAGGTGAGATAAACGTGAAGGGGCCTGACTGGTGAGAGGTGTTGCAGAGACGTTACTCGCTGTTGTACTCGCTCCCCCTGAAACTAGTTGCTCAGATCCCTGGGAGAGTCCCTGAGTTATTGCCCAGGAGGCCAGATTGAGGACTGAGTTCAAGGCCCCTGGACCCGCAGCAAACAGGATTATTTACTAACTTCAGCCTCTCTGCACTCAGTTCTGGAATTCAGAGGAGAGGGGAGGTGGGGGGTAAGGGGAGAAGAGAAAGAGAGGGGAGAGGCAAAGGGAGACAGAAGGAGAGCATGGAGAGAGGAGGGGAGGTGAGAGGAGGGGAATAGAGGTGAGAGAAGAGGGGACGGAGAGGAGAAAAGGGGATGGAGAGGATGGGAGACTGAGAGGAGGGCGGGGAAGGGAGGAGAATTGAAGAGAAGGGGAGGGAAGGGGGAGGTGAGGAGGGAGGAGGTGGGGGGGAGTTAAGGAGACAACGTTCCTCAGGGCAGAGGTAGCTTGGTGGCCTCAACTGTTTGCCCTTGGGCCGGGCGTCTGATGCAACCATTTCTTTGGAAGAGAGTTAAACACTCCCCCTCCCCCCAAATAAACCATTTCCAGAGAAAACAGCCTTGTCTGTTTGGGCAAGCTGGAGGGCTAGCTTGTTTATGAGCTGTCTGTCTCTTCTGTCGCTGGACAGAGCAGCTGTCTGCCTGTCTGTCCCACCAGGGGAGCAGCAGGGGCCAGGACGGAAAGTGGAGCCTCCAAGCCCCTCATGGAGACCCTGAAATCATGATGGGCCCTGCGGTCATCAATCTGCACCAAGTTCTGAGAACAGCACCCTGTGCCAGGCGAGGGAGCTGCAGGGGTCACCCCCACCAGAGAGTTCCGGTCCTGGGGTGGGGGTGTGGGAGCAGGTACAGGAAAGGAGGGGCAGGGAGGGGGCCGAGGAGGACAGGGACCCCATGGTGGCTCGAATGGAGACCACCTTCTCCATGAACCTCAGAGCCCCAAAATGTTGGAGGCAGTAAGGAGATCGCAGTCCCGGAGCACCTCTGTCACTCTGAGTGTGTGAGAATCCAGACCTGGGAGAGGAATTGTCCTCAGACCCCGGGACATTCAGTGGCAGGCGGAGCTCAGGACTGTCTCCATCACCCACCCCCTCCCGGCTCCCTCTGCGTCTCAGGCTACACCCACCCCAGGGAGATGGGTTCCCAGGTGTAAAGCGTCATAGATTACCTGCCTGAGAGCTGGATGTAGTTGGTGAATCCAAATCAGCCTGCCTGCAGGGCTGGATTTTCGTGAATGCTAACAGTTATTTATCCCTTTAAAGAACTCCTCCCCTTGCTTAGGAAACACTGGCCAGGAAAATAAGATCTTCTGTTCTCAGACTGGAAACGGCCAAGCGATTATTTCCGGTAACATGGATTTATTAGGTATACTCAAACTCTCTCGTTTCTGGGAACAGTCCCTAACTTTTTGTCCTTTTTTCAAGAAATAACTTTCTCTTGTTAGTTTTCTTTTTTGTTTACAAAGAACACAAAAAAAATCCAGAAAATATTAAAAAAAGGATATTGAGAAAAATTCCCCAGAATTTTATCTCCCAGGGAAGGCCCCAGATAACTAACATTTTGGTGTATTTCTTTTAAAGTCACTTTTTTTGATGTGTGTATGTGTGTGTGCATGTGACTCTCCATCCACAAACACAGATATGTATAAAAATGCAACATTTTATTTCTCAGCAGCTCAATTTGCTTTTGAGGCATACCCCCCATTCCCTTGGAGGGGGGCATAGAAAGTCACCCTCTGAGCCCCGCCCCCTTCCCAGGGTTGCATCTGGAGAGCAGCTGGTGGGGAGGGGGCCTTATTGAGAGCCTGGGCACGGTGGGGGCTGCTGGTCTCCAGGACCTTCTGTTTGGGGGAGTGTCTCCTGAGTTGTCCTTGCACCTATCACATGCCCCCTCTCTGTTTACCTACCACTGGTTGACCTTGAGTTACCCTCAGGTATCTCTCTTGGTTAATCTTGGGCCTTCCTTGCGCTCTTGGGAAAAACCTTCCCTTGAAACCTAGTCATCACGATCCTTTCATCCACGACAGCCCCAGATAAACCACAGAGGAACCCCTGGGGTTCCACAGAGCACAGTTTGGAAAACACTGGATTATTGGGGAGAAAACATGGCTTTGGCAGGAGGTAGAACTGACTGGAATCCTGGCTGTATCAGTCACCACCTGTGTGACCTCAGGCAAATTACCACAAATCCCTGCACCTTAATGTCCTCTCTCTAAAATAAAGATAACAATTTCCCTGACAGGGGATTTATAAAGATGAAGTGAAATAATACTAAATGTAAGCTTGATTAGGACAGGATTGTTGTTTTGCTTAGTGCTGCATCCTTAGGGTACTTAATGAATATTTGCTGAATGTAAAGTACTGAGCTGATCAATGAGAGTTTGGTCCTGCCTTCCCTTAAACGATGACTTGTATCCTTCCACACTCTAAATGTTTTCAGAATTGAATACATGTTTTAAACTTACATAGAATCCAAAAGAAATAGGGGCTAAAACAAGATTGAAGCTCATTTCTGTCTCATATAGCAGTCCAGATGTAGGGTTGACAAGGCGTCTCCTCTTTGTCAGGGATCCCGGTCCATCATCTTGTTGCTCTGCCATCGCCAGTGGTTTGTCTGGTCCAAGAGGGCTCATCCCCATGTCCATCTTCCAGCCAATAGCCACACCTAGCTGCAAGAGAAGCTGTGCAAGGCAATCAATATTCTGGATGGGTCATGACTCAGGGAAAAAAAAAAAATCAGGAGTTCTAGTCCTGTGGGAGAGAGATGAACATGGGCATTGTGGGTAACTAATAATCTTGCCCCAACATGTTTCCTGAGTGTTCCCAAGTTCTCCAGGCTTCAGGAGAGACATCATTTTCTTTAAAACTCAACTGACTTAATCTGAACCTCCATCCGATGTGAAGGTACATAACTCCTCTCCTCTCCAAGGTGAGGATGCTTGGGGGGTGGACTGGCATGTCCTGGTGGCCACCTGTCACCTGGAGCTCCAGTCTGAAGCTCCAGGGCCATGTGCACCTCACTCCTTGCAGCCTTACCTGGTCTGCTTTGCCCCCAAGCATTGGTGTAGGACTTCTGTTTTATTCTGCAAGCGTGTGTCCCATACAAGGATGGCACATGTCACAGTGTTCTCTAGGGTCTGGTGAAAACTTAAGGGAATTATGAGGCAGGAAAAGGTAACAAAGTTGATGTCAGATAGTGTTGTTCTAGAATCCATTGGAGTGGTCCCCTCTAGGCCATCTCCCTACTAGCCATTGGTGGCTGCAGGATTGCTGGAGCCTGTTTATGTCCCCAGGCAGCAATCCCTTTAGGGGCAGAGACGGCCCTGCCCCCGAGGAAAAACTCATTGGCATCACTTGGGAGCTTGTTAGAAATGCAAATTCATGGGACCCCTCCCAGGCCCACTAATTCAGAATCTACATTTGAATGAGATCCCTGGGATTTGCATGCATGATAAAAGCCTAGAAGCACTGTTTTATGGGCTGAGCAGCATAGAAAAATAAGGGTCTCCTGGCCATTCCCTTAAACCTTTTACTGTGAAGTCATCAGATACATATGGAGTCCAAAAAAGTGACCCAACACTTTTCTTCTTTTAGTTCTGGCTCAAGTCATGGCTTCCAGCTCACGCATCATACACAGAGGTTTGGAGTTAGGATGAATTTCTTTGTTCCCCTCCCACCCCCTTAATCCCATCCCACCCTCCTTGCCATCACAGGGGACCACTCTCCCCTTCGAATCTTCTTTTTCTTCTCTCTGTCCTCCATGGCCTCTTGGTTCCATTAAACCCTCACTTTCTTCTCCCCCACGAGGTCTCACCCTCTTTAGTCCAGCCTGGGAGCCGCAGCCATCACCACCCGCCAGTTGCCAGGGGCCGGCTGGGCGTCCCCAGAGTCCACGTTTAAACAGGAAACCGCAGCCCTGCTGGGTGATCCTGGAGGGCTTCCTCAAGGAGGCGCTGGTGGGGGTGGGTGGGCAGACAATTCCAGGCAGGCAAAGCAGCACAGGCAGGAGGGGACAGGCTGGGCCTGGATGGGTGCTCAGTGACAGTGCCTGGACAGACTGCCTTTGTCTAGCTCAATCAAGAGAAAATGACAATCATAGTGGTATAATTCTTGTTGTACAGGTGTCAAGTTCATGGCTTTGGTAAGGTGTTGGCTTCCTGGGGACCAAGGTCAGGAAGGCCACTGGGGTCTCAGCTGCATGGAAGCTCCGCCCCCTAGACCCCTCCCCACCATTTGACCATGGACGATTATATTCCTCTCACTTAAAATGGGCCCAGGTGGGCAGTCCAAGGTGAGCTGGAAGGTTCTCCCCGGCTTTGGTGGGGACAGGGCCAAGGTCTCCTGGAGCCTACATCTGAGATGCAGGAAACGAGCTGCTCATCCAAGGGGAGGCAGAGGCCGGCAGTGACACCAGCCTTTGGGGCCTGTGCAGGTGTGGCCACAGCACCTGCCTCAAAGGGTTTCTTGAAGGGATGAAAGGAAACGAAGGGCAGCGAGTGCCCTCCGGGACCCAGCACTGGTGGGTTCGCAGTCATGGAGACACTCTCTCTTAGTGTCCCCAGACTGGACTCCCCTTGAAATCAGAAGCTTGGGTTTGGCGAGCTTGATCATTGTGATGCTTTTTATAGTTTTTCACAGATACTGTCTTTGTGATGCTACTTATGACTCTTCAACCTGACTTGGCACAGTGTGCTCGGAAACCTTAAGCAAAGGGCTGTGTCCACACTGGGGCTGGACTTAGAACCGGAGAAGAGTGTACTTCTGGAGCTTAACTGTGGTCAGTGGTAGGGGTCCCAGAAAGAGGGTTTCCCCCTTCAACCTCCACGGGGAAGCCGGGGCTGGGAGGGACAAATGCTGAGTGTTGGTGATACAGCTGCCCCTCCAGAGAGCTGACCTCAGAGATGGAGGGGGTGGTCAGGGGGAAGGGCCTTACTTGCCAGGCTCCAGTTGCTCCTGGCTCTGCTACCTGCTACTGGCTGGCCAACTGCTTCCTGATTCTGAACCTCTTTTGTCAAGTGTATTTCCACTAAGAATTCTTGGGGGGTGGGGGTGGGGGATGAGATGCTGACTACTGCCCAAACCTCAGAGAAGGTCCAGCCTTCTCTGTCACAGGCTGGTGGACTCCTGTCTCAGGTCAGAATCGATGGACTCAACAGCTTGTGTTTGTCTGACACCCACTCTGGTCTCTGGCTGTGTTCGTGCTGGACTCGTTCTGCGGCTGTGCATATCCCAGGTGGAATTTGCAAATTCCTCTCAGCACACCCACTCCCTGGCTGGGTCCCCAACATTTAGAGGCAGTCACAGACATGTTTGGCAGGAAGAATTCCTCTCTCTGTTTTGGTTGCTGCTTAGTCATCTCTTCCTTCTCAGTGTCTTGTTTTCCTCTGGGGAGGTTGTGGTTACTGTAGTTTGCCATCAACAGCTTCTGTTTCAAACTGCCTTAGGCATGACTTGCTGGCATAATCTCTGAATTTCTGGTAAATGAAGACCATCGGGGGCATGCCTCTTATTTTCTGGGCCTCAATTTCTTTCCTTAATTCAAAATGGGACGTCATCCCTTCCTCATCCACCCATTCATTTATTGGCTCCTTCAGTCCACCCATTTGCTTTCAGAACCTCCTATGAGGGCAGTTACTCTGTAGGCACTGGGATTACTCTGGTCGTTTTAAAGATTGTCCACAATTTCTTTGCTGCTCCTCCCCCCAAGAGATGGCACTTCATGGCCCTTCTGTTGGGTTGGAACAGGACTTTGTGACTCTCGTCTACCAAATAGAATATTACAGAAGTGGTGGGATGTCGCTTCCGAGAGGGTTATAAAAAGACCTCTGCTTCTCCTGGGGGTCTCTCTCTCGCTCAGGTTGCCTGCTCTAGATGAAGACCCCTCGTGAGCAGCCCTGGGGAGGAACTGAGGTCTCCTACCAAAAGCCACATGGGCGAGCTTGAGAGTGGGTTCCCCAGCCCAGGTAGAGCCTTGGGGTGACCACAGCTTGGCCAACAGCTTGATGGCAACCTCATGAGAGACCCTGATCCAGGACCACCCAGAGCAGCCGATCCCAGATTCTGGACCCTTGCAAACCATGGGAGAGCATAAACATTTGTTGTTTTAGGCTGCCAAGTCTTGGGGTGATTTATTATGCAGCTGTCGATGACTAACACAAACCACAGCTCCCACCCTCTGGGCTTTTAGGATTGAGGGGGAAGACAGTGAACAGGGAAATCGGAGGATTGTATAAGAAAACAGGTGACTTCTCCTACGCAGCGTGGGTCTCTGTAAATGCAAGCTAATTCCTCCTTCTCTATATTTAAGCAAATCAATCACACAGAGATCCAGTAACAGTGATGCTAAAAATCGTAGCTGCACTTTATGCTGAGGAACTCAACGAATCCTCCCAAACACCCTCTGAGGATTATCTCTATTGTGTACGTGGGGAAACTGAGGTACAGAGAAGTGAAGCAAATTCCTGAGGTCACACAGCTGCTAACTAACCCCTGAGCTGAGACTCCATAGCAGGCCGTCTGGCTTTGGGGTCCACCCTCTGACCTTCTCCAGAACACATGCAGTTCTACCCACGGGGCTGACGGGTTCCCGGCCCGATGGTGACCCAGGGTTGGGAAGCCGTTTGCTGAGGCCACTCAGCTGGAAGGTGGAGGTGTCCTGACCCCAGTTCAGGGGCTTGGCCTGCTGTCATTTTGCCAGGCTGCTACGACAAATACTACACAATGATTTGGCTGAGACGACAAGAATTTACTGGCTCCCAGTGTGGAGGCTAGAGGCCCCGGGCCGTGCTCTCTTGGAGTCAGTAGCAAGAAGACGATGGCTGTCCTGTCTCTCGTGATGCTCCCTTTCTCCTCTCTGGATCCTTCTGACTTTGGCTTCTACTGACTGTGACCTAATTTCCTCTCTTCATAAGGCCTCGAATCACATGCATCAAGATCACTCTGATTAAATTTGGGCCACAGCATAAATAATAATATCTTCCAAAGGTCCTGTTTACAAATGGGCTCACTCCCACAGGAATGTGGAGCAAGATTTGAACAAGTCCTTTGTGGGGGACATGACTCAACCCCCAGCACTGTGCTCTGTCCCAACCCAGGGAAGACCCCAGGCTTACGGCTTGGCAGCATCAGTGGCCAAGGATGCACCTTTGGATGCCTTTTGTTAATGTCAGGGCTATTGGAGTGAGACCCTTGCACACCCTCCACTTCTCGCTGTCTCCCCTTCACCTCCAACATGCATTGAGCCTCAGACCCTCTGCAGGGCAGCCTCGGCCTGCTGTGCGTTCCTTACAGGGGTCCTCTCCCACTTTTTACCTAGGTGCTGTGGTCCTTTCCATGTTTCCAAGGCCCCTGGTCACTGGAATTTTTATCCGGAAATTTGACACAAGAGCCTCCTTGGCTCTCTCTTCAACTGTCTCACAGGCCCCTCAAGCCCATCAGGTCCTAAAAAAAATCCCATGGTGCTTCTCCACAAATCTGCCCCCGCCCTGCCCTGCCTTCCCCACCTCACTAACTGGCGCCTCTTCTTTCTGGGCCACTCACACAAGGAACCTGGGAGCCACCCCCCACCCCAGCCCCGGCATGGGGGAGATCTCTGTCTCCCCATCCCTGGAAACTGCCCCCTACTCTCCATCTCTACTGCTGTCTTTCTAGTCCCAGCCAGCAACTCGGCTCCCTGTGGCAATGACCTCTTGGGGGTCTCCACACTTCCAAGCCCACCCCTCGCTCGGCCATTGCCGAGTATTTCTACAAGAATATTCCACAAGGAGGTAAGTCAGTTCATGTCCCTCACCTGTTTGACTTCCCAGTGCCCTGAGAACTAAACCCCTTTCCTTTTCATAGCCTTGGGATGCCCCAGCAAGGGTGACATTCCTTAAGGCAGAGCTCAGGGGTGACATGACATGACATGTGCCAGGAGAAGGCAGGCAGAGGGGCTCTAGCCCCCTGGGGAAGTGCAGCACAAAAGCCTCCTTGTTACCTCCAGGCTGACTCCCTGAGGTCAGTGTTGGTGGCAGTTACAATCCCTTTCCCATCATGTGTGAGTCAGCCCCTCTGCCATGGACAAAGGGACCAAAGAGAATGTTCTGTCTCAGGCTTCCAATTTGATGCAATCACAGATGAATCAACCTTTGGTTATATTCTGGTTGGGTATAACGTGGCAGGAAACCTTCCTTGGTCCTTCAGGTGTAACTGACCCTCCTCTGACTCACCCAACCCTCCTCCTGCTCCCAACACAGAATGCAGCCTTCATCTGCTGCCCGGAGATCTCACTACTTGCTTTGTCTCAATTGCAGAGGCTGTTGGCTTCTGCCATCTGGGACGGCTGCTTGGTTGCCAGGTTTAGCAAACCAAACCACCTCAGAATTCATGGATTTCTTACATGACACAGTTCCTTGTGGTTTATCTGATTTTCCCATTTCCCTGTGTGCCCTACGTGTTGTCTGGTGGCCCTACCCTCAGGACTCGGTGCTGGTGCAGGCTGGTCCTGCCCCCAAGGAGTAGGGGAGTCTTAGGCAGTAGCCCAAGGGACTGCCCAGTCAGGGAGTCTTCCTAGCAAGTTATGCCCTTCCACAGCCCATTCATCCACCCATCCATCCATCCAACATTTGTCAGGAGCCCTCTTTCTGTCAAAGTCTGCACTGGACACCGGGGGTGCAGAGGTGGTTCAGGCCCTCACGGAAACACAGACACATGGAGGGATGACAACCACACAGTGTAGTCAGTGATAGCAGGAGGAATGGATGGGTCTGGGGGAGCCAGGAAGTCTCCCCGGAGAAGGGGAACCTCTGAGCAGGGTCCTGAAGACATGCTCTCAGAAGGATCAGGTTTTGTGATAATAGTTAACTGGCTGTTTCCCTGCAATGATTAGACAGAAAAATGCTTAAGAAGCAAAGAGCTTCTCAGCCTGCCCAGCCTGGTATGAGAGGCAGCGTCAGGCATCCGGGCTGGGTGGGTGGCAGCTGAGGGGAGAGAGGCACAGTGAGATGCACTGGATATCTCTGTCCTCTCTTGTGTAAGGAGTAGAGGATCTGAAAGCTGCGTGTGCACCCGAATCCGGAGGGAGAGCTGCTTAAAAATGCATCTTTCAGGACCCCGGCCCCAAACCCTCTGATTCAATAGGTACAGGCAAGGAATATGCATTTTACCCAGTCCCCCAGGTGATGTTGATCACAGATTGGAATGTGCTGTCATAGGCAGGTCAAATCTTCTTCTTTCGCCTGGTTTCCTCGAAGCCTTTGGACAGCCCCATGACCCGCCATCTTTATAATCAGTCCTATTGTGCAGATGGAGATATAGACATGTCATATAGTGGTTCACCTGGGAGCAGAGATGCCGAGCCAGGTCTTCCTGCCCCATATCTCACACTTCTTTACTCCCCACCTGCCTCACACCTGCTGGACCCACCGTCCCAAACCCCACCCCTACCCTGGCCCGGATCCCTTAGCATTTGTGAAGGAATGAGAGAAGGAATATTTACCTGTTCATCTGTGAAGACTGAGAAATAGGGGTTCAGAGAGGAGAAGACTCTCTGGAGACATCACTCTGGGTCCCCAACTCTTGGATCCTTCATCTACCCCAAGGATCATCATGGTGGCCACACTATGGGGTGGTGGAGAGGGCTCAGGGGTTCATTCAGGAACAGTGCTCAGCACCTATAGGCACACAACATGTGCACAGCTCTTAGTACAACTAGAGCCATGGTTGTATTAGCTGCTGAATACCTGGCAGCGCCCAGAAGGTTGTGTGTGTGTGTGTGTATATGAATGCACATACTCACATGTGTGTGAGAAGCAGTGTGGATGCATGCAGGGTTGTGTCATTATCTGCATCTGTATGTTTCTATGAAAAATCACCTTCTGGAAGGGCACATGGACTCTCACACCTGGTGTGCCAGTTTGAGTGTATTGTGTCCCCCAAATGCCATTATCTTTGTAGTCTTGTGGGGCAGAAGTTTTTGGTGCTGGTTGGATTTGCTTGGAATGTGCTCCACCCAGCTGTGGGAGATGATTCTGATGAGATGTTCCCATGGAGGCGTGGCCCCACCCATTCAAGGTGGGCCTTGATCAGTGGAGCCTTATAAATGAACTGACAGAGAGAGAAAACTCAGTGAGTGCAGCTGGGAGTGATGTTTTGAAGAGGAGCAAGCTTGCTAGAGAGGAATGTCCTGGGAGAAAGCCGTTTTGAGGCCGGAGCTTTGGAACAGATGCCAGCTGCCTTCCTAGCTAGCAGAGGTTTTCCGGACACCACTGGCCGTCCTCCGGTGAAGGTACCCGATTGCTAATGTGTTGCCTTGGACGCTTTGTGGCCTTAAGACTGTAACTGTATAGCAAAATAAACCCCCGTTTTATAAAAGCCTATCCATCTCTGGTGTTTTGCATTCTGCAGCATTAGCAAACTAGGACACCTGGCTTCTCCCAAGGGGTCAAAGGAACCGGCTTTTGTGGGTCAGTGCTGTGCTGGCAGCCCTATGAGAGACAGGAGAGGGCCTGGGATGTCATCTGCTCACTGTCCCTCCATGACTTGTGGGAGGTAGCTATCTGTTTGGTGCTTCATTAACTGAGCCTTTATATGCAAAAGGCTTAAACACGGTGACAGGCACACAGCTCCTGGCATCCAAGGGCTACTTGTCATTATCACTCGTCACCCACCCCTAGCACCCTGCCAGTGCAATGAAGGCAAATAGGCGCCGACGAAGGAGGGAGCCTTGCCCCAGCCCCTTCCCTCACTGGCTCCAGCCACACTTGCCCTCGGTCTTAGCCTCTTGGGGGTGCTGTGACCAAGTACCACCAACTGGGCCACTTAGAGCCACAGAAACTTATTGTCTCACAGTCCAGAAGCTACAAGTCTGCGAGTGGATGGCGGCAGGACTCGCTCCCTCTGAAGTCTGCAGGGAAGGATCCGTTCCCTGCCTCTCTCCCAGCTCCTGGCGGTGGCTGAGGACCCTCGGCGTCCCTTAGCGTGTGATGTGGCTCAGTCTCTGCCTCCGCCGTCCCATGGCTGTCTTCTCTCTGTGTCTCTGCGTCCCCTCTCCCTTTCTCACAAGGACACAGTCATATTGGATTAAAGGCCACCCACCCTGCTCCAGTATGACTTCATTTTAACTTGCCTAATTCCATCTATAATGACCTTATTCCCAAATAAGGTCACATTCTGAAGCACCAGGGGCAGTAGGACTTCAACGTGTCTTTGGAAGGGTAGGTGGTTTGAAGTTGTATGTACCCCAGGAAAACATGATCTTAAATCTAACCCATTCCTGTGGGTGTGAACCCGTTGTATGTAGGACCTTTTGATGAGGCTACTTGAGTTAAGGTGTGGTCCAGCCCAATCAGGATGGGTCTTATTCCATTATGGAGGCTTTTATAAGTGGAATGAAATTCAGACACAGAGAGAAAGCCACAGAGGGAGCAGCCAGAAGCTGAACATCAACAGAACCTGGAAGGGAAGGGAGAGACCAGGAGATACCACCATGTGCTTTGCCATACGGCAAGCTAAGGACCAAGGATCACCAGCAGTCAGCCTCAGATCACCATAGTCTTTGCAGAGCCTTGATGATACCTGGACTTGGACTTTCTGTTAGCCTCAAAACCATAAGCAAATAAATTCCCATTGTTTAAGCCAAACTATGGCATTGGTATTTGCTTGAACAACCAAGGAAACTAAAACGGGGGGACACAGTTTAACCCATAACACTCTTTTCCAGTTTCTTGAATGGACACCCCCTTTCCCACCTCTAGACCTTTGCCCACGATGCTCACAGTTAATCGTTGCCCAGTTCACTCCTGCTGGGCCTTCAGGCACCAGCTTCCACGCCACCTCCTCAGGGAGACCCTCCTGACGTCACGGCTGCAGGAAGTTTCCTCACATCGCCTTTCTTAGCACCCAATTCCCTTCCTTAACTGTCCCCTGCTTCTGTCTTAGCAATTGCCTTTCCCTGCTTTTCTTTTTTTTTTTTTTTAGAACATTTTACTTTTAAACAACTTTTTATTTTGGAATTATTTTAGATGTACAGCAAAGTTGTAGAAATAGGACAGAGTTCCCATATTCCCTTCGCCCAGCTTCTCCTAGTGGAACGTCTTACATCACCACGATATGTTTATCAAAACCAAGAAGTGAACATTGGTACAATACAGACTGTTTGGATTTTGCCAGTTTCCCCCCTAATATTATTTTCCATTCCAGGGTTCAATACAGGGCCCCACATTGCACTTAGTCATCGTGCTTCCTTAGACTCCTCCCATTGGTTACAGTTTCTCAGTCTCTCCTTGTTCATCGTGACTTTGACACTTCTGGAAGAGATTTCAGATATTTTGTAGAATGTTCCTCAACTGGGGTTTGTCTGATGTTTTCTTGTGATTAGATTGAATTTATGCGTTTTTCACAAGAAGACTACCTAGGTGAGGTGCCTTTCTCATTGCATCGTACCGTGCTCTCAACATGACGTCACTGGTGATGTTAGCCTTGAACTTGGCCGAGGTGGCATCCCCCAGGTTTCTCCACTGTAGAAGTTACTATTTCCCCCTTTCCACACTTCATTCATTTGAAGTGAGTTACAACACTGAGCTCACACTGTGTAACACTTATCATCAACTAACATGCTGTGTATTTTACTTTCCTATCTTATTCTTTGTTTTGTTTTGTTTTGTTGTCTTCCCACACTAGACTAAAAGCTCCACAAAGGCAGGGATTTTGTCTGTTTCCTTCATTTATTTCTAGCACCTAGAACAGGGCCAAGCCCACAGCAGACATGTAATAAACATCTGTGGGTAAATGAATTGCCCCCATCACAGTTTGTCTTATACATTGATTTGTTTGTTTACTGGGTGTTGCCAGGGTCTGTGTCTGCTGGGCTCACCATTCTACCCCTAGCACTAGCTCCATGTCTGTTTCCGAGTAGGTGCCCCATTGATAGCTGCTGAATGAATGAGCTAAATAATCCCCAGTCAAGTGTTGGCTTGGTATGGTTGTTCATTGGGGTGTGAAGCATTTCCCCTGGAGACAAATGTTTTTCTGCCAAGTCTCAGTTTCTGGTGGAAGAGATGGGGGGAGGAGCCCTAGGTGCTAGCATTGTGTTTTTGGTTTCTGGTGCCATGGAGTTCACAAGGAGAGGCCCTAAGTGTTCATGCCATCAGAGAGAGGGAGGGAAATAAATGGGTTTTCTGAGAACAAGAGTAAATTTGGCAAGACCTGCAGGAACTCGGGGAGGAGGGGGTGTCTGAGAAAGAGGTGCCTAAGGGGACAGTCACCTATATGTGTGGGGCATCCTATAGACCTGTTACCTGATTTCATCCAGTCACCACTCAGGACAAGACATGGATGAAGGTCAATCCAAGGAGGGGGAGGGTAGGGGCATTGGAGAAGATGTGGCTGGATGTGAGGGGCCCCTAGGATGGTGAATGGAGGTGTCTTCCGATCTGCAGACGAGAGAGTGAGGAACGGGAAGGAGTCCAGGGAACACTTCGAATGAGGCTTGGGTGACCAAACAATGAACGTGAGAGAGCCTCATATTCAGGTCCCCATCAGTGAGGCGCAAGCTACCTTCCTTCCCACACCCTACACCTGGTCCACACTGAAGTCTCCACGCTTTCCTGCACGCACCATGGCCTACCCAACCGTGGGCTCTTTTCATGCAGTTCCCTCTGCCTGAAAGCCTTTACCCTGTGTGGTGATTTGGAGTGATGTATCCCAGAAAAACCTGTTCTTAAACCCCATTCCTGGGGTGTGAATCCAGTGTAAGTAGAACCTTTTGATGAGGTTACTTCAGTCAAGGGGTGACCCACCTCAATCAGAATGGGTCTTAATCCTATTACTGGGGTCCTTTATAAGCAGAAGGAAATTCAGACACACAGAAAAAGGCACAGAAGGGGCAGTCAGAAGCTGAACATCAGCAGAACCCAGAAGAGAAGGTAGAAACCAGGAGATGCTGCCATGTGCATTGCCATGTGACAGAGAAGTTCGGGACCAAGGATCACCAGCAGCCAGCTCCAGAACCACCAGTCTTTGGGAAGAAAGCATTGCCTTGATGATGCCTTGATTTGGACTTTTTCCTAGCCTCAAATAAATAAATTCCCATTGTTTAAGCCAACCCATTGCATGGTATTTGCTTGAGCTGTGAAGAAAAATAATAACACCCAGTTCCCACAGCGTCTTTGCTATCTATTGATAGGAGAGTAGCCCAGTACCCCCTCTTCAGTGAAATCTTTCCTGATGGGTCAAAGGCTAACTCTCTCCCTCTCTCTTTTTGTCTGAGTTGTTTTAACATTTTGCTCATCCCAGAATTATGTAACAATTCAGTTAAATAACCTGTGCTTTGATGTTTAACGCATAGTAGAAGCTCAGTAATAATGGGCTGAACTGGAACCTGTCCCAGATTCTGACACTCAGTAATGGCTTGGTGGCTGTTTGCTCAGTGAATTCAGCAGCACTGGACCTGGACCTACACATGTCACACACATGGGGCCTCCCCCCGACCTTGGACTGGCTGCGTAACAGTGACAGAAATATTTGCCACGACAGTCAAGGAATTATGCAAGGAAGAGGCACACAGGAGTGGGTTTGAACCCGTACTTTACAAGAGAAGGCCCAACTCTGAAGAACTATTCTGAGCTCGAGACACAAAGACAGACAAGCTGTCTGGGTCTGGTTGCAGCCGTCTGTCCTGCCATCAGCCAACACCTGTGCCATCTGGGTTCCTGGAGCCCGGACCCCCTCAATGTCATCAGCTGTGGGTCTTGGGAAGCCCTCATGGTCTCCTCTCTAAAGTAGGGGCAACAATATACCACGCAGGGTTGTTGAGGGATAGGTGAGATCATCAATCCACTGTGTCCACAGTAGGTGCCCTGTAGTCTGGGGGATGGTCAAGGCTGGGTGTTTTTGACCCTGTTAGATCAAAGGGGCACCCGTCCATGATACTGTCCACACTTGGATCAGAGTGACAGTTACAGGCCTGTGGAAAACACACTAGGAACATTCAGGACAGGGCAGGCAGGTGCTCAGGGCTCAGGCCTGGGGGCAGCTAATTAGGAGGCGATTTGAGGCATTTATATGTTTCATAGATGAAGAACATGTTGGGTGTAGTAAAGAGAGTGAACACACCGCGGATCACAGTGTGGGCTAGTGACAGAGATGGCCCCTGACCCAGGCCTTCTGGCTCCTGACATCCCTCCTCCGTGGTAGGGCACAGGGCTGAGAGCGTGGCTCTGGGCCCTTCCTCTCTGGGGTCAAATCCGGCTCCACCACTTAGGAGCTGCAGCACCTAGACATGCCACCTAACCTCTCCAAGCCTTGCCTTTGCCATCCGTAAAGTGGTATAACAACAGTGCCTGCCTCTTGGGGATGTGGCCATCGGCTGAAGCTCCCAGCACTGAGCCGGGAGCATGGTAAGTGATAAATTTCACCCTTCACAGAGCTACCTCCATAAGGACAATGACACTTGGTGTTTGCCAGATGCTTTATTGTTATTGCTGACACTAAAATTCAAAAAGTTAGTCATCAGTGTCCAACTGACACGCTACCATTTGCAACAGGCCTCCGTCTTCCCGTTCCCACCCTCAGCCAGGCCCGTGGGATTATAACTTAACCCCCAGAATTTCTGCCCTGCTGTCCACTTGCTTTTCTAATGAGTGAGTAGCACTCACGTGTATTGAAATCAGCTGTGATTAGCAGGGAACACTTCAAGCTTTCTCTGTGATTTCAAGGGCTCATTTAGTTTTAGTACCTTAAGAATCCTTGAAGGGTCCCTTGCCCTGTTTCTTCAAAGTATAGATGGGGAAATCAAGGTCCAGAGAGGGATAGTGTCACCTCAATATCACAAGCTGGTTAGGACTGGGATGGAAGTCAGTTTCCTAACTCCCATTCCAGTTCTCTTTCCAATCCATGATGAACCTACATCTAGAGTTGCTGATAGACTTGGAAATATGCCTCCTGGGAGCCCTCATCTACCAAACAACCCCTTTACAGAGCTTGTGGCACTGGGCTAGGTTTCAGGAGCCCAAGGATCTTGGCCTCTCTTTGCTGCTGTGTGACCTTGGGCAAGTCACCCAGCCTCTCTGGGTTTCAGGGCTATTTTTCATTGATGAAAAGGTGAGGACAAGACCAAATGTTCTGCAAGTTTCTCCGAGGCACGAGTTCATGTCTTGTGATTGTGTGAAAAGAAGAATCATCAGTATATCAATGATATAATTATCTGGGATATCTCTCTAGCTAACTAAACCTGTGTACAGCAGTAGCTACCAGCAGACAGGCGGGGCATGGTGGACAACACCCACCCCTCATATCCTGGAGGCCTGTGGTCTTTCAGGTCGAGCCCCCACCTCAGGGGTAGATGAATTTGCCGAGGAAGAGGACACAATCACGTTTCGCAATGACTAACAGGAAGGGCCTGTTGAAAACGATCCTGGGGGTGCTCAGCTGTGCCGACCGGAACATGATGACCATCCCGGTGGCGGCGGCGGCCGTGGTTCCCGACTCGTCCACTTCCACCACGGCTTTGTGCACCATCTGCCGGAGAGACGCCAGGCATCGCTGAGCCACTGGGGCTGGCAGATGTGACGGGAAAGAGCAAAGCTTCTGTCCTACGGGCATCACCACTGAGGCATCCCAGCCAAAGGGGCCCCACAGTGGGTGGAAGCTAAATGACCAAGCAGCCACCATGCTTGGAGGTGGTTGCATGCGTGCATTTCACTGAATCCTCATGGTATCTCTGGGATGAGGCTGTGACACTCCAGTTTTTATAGATAGGAGAAAGGAGGCTCAGAGAAGTCAAGTAGTTTTGTGGAAGTCACACAGCTAGTCAGTGAAGGAATTAGCACTGGATTCTTAGTTTTATGTGCTGATACAGGACTCCTATCCCTTAAGGCAAGGCTCCTGTTGCACGTGGGATAATATACAAAGTGAAAGCTTTCCTTTTTTTGAGGGAAAAGAGGAGGTGGAGGGAAGAAGGGAAAGAGAGGGAAACAGAACGAGAGCAAGAGATGAGTCTTTGAAAGCAGATGCTCAGGAGCCTTTGTCCTCACCTCAGAAATCTGAATGCTCGAGTGGTTAGTCATTCCGGTCAGATCAGCGAAGGAGGAGAAGATGTCTCGGATGCCCAGGTTCGGGAGGACTTTCTCCAGCTGATAGGAGCCTGTGATGGAGAACCTGGGGAAGTAAAGCTGGAGCTGCCTGGAAAGAGAGCAGGAGCTGCCTTAGATTTTTGTCTGAGAGACAGCGACTCGCAGAGCTCCTATCCCCACTGTCCTTCCTCTGCTTGGTCACACTCCCTCGGGCACGTGGCTCACTGCCCTTTGTCTAGAGTGGGGCTCAGCCTGCTCTCGACTTGCATTTGGGATGCCCCCGGGAGTCATTGCCAAGTCTAGTGCCACCCCATGAACCCCAATTTCCAGCTCTGATCCCTCCAGCTGGGCCAGACCCCAGGGGCTGGGACTTCATGTGATGCCTGTGGCAGGCCCCGGACTAGGGGAGCCATGTGGCCTTAGAGGGGCATATGGCCCCCCCAAGGGGTGGGGGTTCTAGGGCTAGGCTTTCCCAGGGGTCATCCGAAGAGCACCTCTTTCTGAACATCTTGAGCCACTTCCTCAGCGTTTTCTCATTCAGTCCATTCTCCACCTGCTCCATCTTGCCCTCGCTGGGCAGAATGAGCAGAGCGGTGGCGTTCCCTTGGTAGGGGACCCCCACCACCCTGCAGGAGAGGGTCCAGTCGTGGAGGTAGTAGTACAAGTCCTCGTGGCTCATCATGGGCACCTGCACCACCGTCTCCGAGTTCACGTAGAAGTCCTGCTCTTGGGTGCTTTGGCGGCTGAAGCTTGTCTCCCACTTAGCTAAAGATTAAAATGGGAAAGGAAAAGTTGAAGGGAACTTTGTGCAAGAATTAGAAATTCTCAGGTGCAAATTAAAAGTGGAGACAGTCAAGAGAGTCAACCAAGGTTGACTTGAGCACCTTCTCCTCAGTAGCAGTGAGGACGAAACCCCCTTGAAAAAAGGCAAGTCCCTTTATAACTTTGAGGATATCCTTCAACTTTTTGTGGGTTTTCTCATTTCATGCTTGCAAAACAAGGAGATTAGTTTTCATACCTTCTAGAGCCCCTTCACCTTAACATTCTTTGATCCTCACTCAGGTCAAATGTCAAAATGAAGAGAGTGAAAACATATGAATAGCTGACAATGCTGTATGATATCTGGATGAGTTAGTCTGTTTTCCACTCTTTTCTCAGTATTGAATTTTAATCCAAGTTTGGGAGAGAAGTTCATAAGGTCCTTGGGAATGCATTATTATCCCTGTTGGGAAGCCTCCGATTATGCCTCCTTCTCCGGCTGCTTCCTGTGCGTATTTTTTATCAAAGAGCTACTAGCGATCATTTCCATCCCCTTAATAGATACCCTATTTAGCTTATTTCCTAGTTGTTCTCTGTCCCCTGATGCAATGGGGAGAGCCCTGGACTAGGAGACAAGAAATCTCAGGACCCAAGCTTGATACTCACCATTGTGACAATAGGCAAGTTCATCTAGCGGGGCAGGAGGAGTTTAACCATGTAACTACTCCCTCCCCTCCCCTCCCCTGCCCTTTCCATTCTCAGCCAGACCCCACACTGCCTCTAGGAGAAGCAGACGTGTGAGCTGATAAGCATAGGCATGTTTATAAGAAGTGTCAGAGAGAAAAAAATGGAGAGGTCCGCTCTTGCTGAGCAGGAAAGAAGAGACTTTCTAGAGGAACAGGTGCCGGTCCAGGCTCTTTGGCAGAGGAAACAGTCTCTAGAGGGGCCCAGGGGCAAGGATCTGGGTGGCGGGGGAAGGGGCTGGGAAATGCCATAAAACCCCTCTAAGGTCCTGGATCTTGCCCTGACTAGTTATGGGGTCAGTTTCTTAGGCCTGGGGAGAGAAATTTCATGTTCCAGCCCAAAGGTCTCACCTTTGAAGAAAATGTAATTCACCATAACGGCAACGGCTGTCGGATCCAGGTCCTTGACCAAGTGCACAATCTTGCCTTGAGTTTTCTTTGCCACATAATCATTGATGTGCTTCATAGCCCCTGTGGGGTCCCCAAAGTTGGTGGGGAAGGTGTCCGCCAGGTACAGGGTCTTCACGGCACTCAGGAAGTCCTCCTGAAGGCCCAGCTTCTGGTCCATGAACAGGGCGTTGCCAAGGCTCAGCTGGAAGCCGTCCCTGGGCTGGCCGAGCTCCTGCAGCTGCTGCTGGAAGCCTCTGTGGAGCTCCTCCTCTGGGGTTTCCTGGAGGTTGAGGCCCAGGGCCTCCAGGATCTGAGTCTTCGTGTTGGACCTGGCCCCCAGGGAGACCATGGCCAGGGCCGTGGTAATGCTCAGGGGGGAGAAGAAGATGTTCTGTCCCGGGGCAGCAGACGCCAAGGCTCTGTAGAGGTCAAAGGCAAAGTCCCTGCTGCTGGTAGCTGCCGTGGTGTCCATGGGGTGTTCCTTGACTTTCTTCTTCAGCTCACGGCGGTGGTGGTGACCAAGGGTGGTGACCAGAGGGCTGAGAAGCATCAGGCCCAGGAGGAGGAGGAGATGCATTGTGGCTGTGCCTTGTCCTGCAAGGAATTGAGGAAATGATCTCAGGGAGGCTCTGGACCCAGCACTGCCCCTCAGAGCTATGGGCTGTGAGAAAGAGAGACAGGATGGGCACGTGCAGGAGTAAACTTCCCGAGAAATGCCACCACCCAATATGTAGGTTTGGGCCACACAGCCTCAAAGAGAAATGATGCTCCCCATGAGGATGAGGGTGAGGGTTTAAGGAGGCAAAGTAGGGAAGGACAGCAACTTGGGAGCAGCGACATCTAAGGCTGGGAGAGGATGGGCAGACCCGAGGTAGGGGCTGGCCTACAGGGCAAGGACCCTCCTGTCTCATCCAGGTATGTGGGTGTGCAAGGGGGATGTGGGGGCGGTGGAGGGTTGTTCCCTGGTAAGCTCTCTGAGCTTTGCCAGCCTCTCTGAGCTTACCAGGGATCTAGTGGCCTGCTTCCACATCTGGCTTCTAACCTCATTGGTCCTGGATCCAGCATTTGGCAAGGACTCTTGGCCCCTCTCTGAACTCAGACCAGCTACTCCAGGTAGCTGGCTTTCTCCTCATTCATTCATTCAACAGCTATGCACTGAGCAGCTATGGGGTGCCAGTTTTCTGGGTTTGATTAGTGAACACAGTGGGTGCCGATCGGCCCCTTCTCCCCGGGGAGGTTCAGCACACTGCAAGGCCACCCTCTGCCCTCGTCAGAGGCACTTCGCCCTCCCAGAGGAGATTCGGCCCTTGCAATGTGAGTGCCCTGACATCCCCCCTCCTCTCCTTCTTTGCATCCTCCAGAGGAGGAGGCCCTCTTAGGTGGGTCTCTGCGGCATCTTCTATCACCCCAGCCTCGTCTTCGACCTTCACCCTCTCCCTCCCTCCAACCAGAAGGCTTCCCCACGCCTCCTGCAGCTACCTGCAGCCCAGAGGCCTCTGCCAGCCCCTGTCACGGTTAAGAGCCCAGATGCTGGAGCCCCACTGCCCGGGTTAGAAAATGTCCAACATAAGTATAAAGAAGTGCAACAAAGTTCTGGTGATTTCCGTGCCTGAAAACACCTAGTGGAACACCTGACAGAAATAAGGTGCGTTTCTTGACTTGCAGGAACCACAGGACAAGGAAGTGGCAGGGAAATCTCAGCCCAGTCTGCTCAGCTCTGTGCCACTGCTTCCCCACCTGCAGGATGGAGGTAACCTCAGTACCTACCTAATCGAACCTACATCGTGGGGTGGTGGGGGGACATTAATAGAAAGCATTTGGAGCAGCAGCTGGCACAGAACAGGGGTGCAGGGGTGTGAACTTTCGGTGTGGCAGCGTCCCATATTCTCAGGCCTTGCCACATGTCGCCTCCCCCTGGGTTCAGGTCATAACGATAGGGACAACAATGACAACAACAAAGGCTGCTCTTCTTTTTGCCCCAGCACCTGCCTCAAGAGTAGTGCTATGAGGCTCAAATGAGTTAAAATGTGCAAAGTGCTTGAAGCAGTCCCTGGCGGGTCCTAAGCACCTGCAACAGTGGAACCAAGGCTGGCATCAGCAATTGGGGGCTTACTGCCTGTGCCAGGCTCTGCGCCCAGTGCTTTCGTGGAGTTCTTGTGTTCGTCTGTACCCAGGCCTGGGGGTGGGTGTCATTCTAACCTGTTTACAGAGGAGGGGGCTCAGGGGTGATGACGTCACAGTGTGCTTTACCAACCAGCCACATGCCTTGGAGCTCTGATGTCTCCTGGCCAGAGGAGGCAGCCCCTCGTCCAGCCCTGACCTGGAGCTTCTCCCCATCACCGTGGAGATCACAAGTGTGTGTCCAGCCCAGGGACAAGAAGGGAACGATGTGTGGCTCTGAAGAGCTAGGCACTGTGCTAGGACTATTTTTTTTTAAGCTTCTGCTATCTCATTTACTCTACACACCATCAATCAGAGATTAATATTGCTGTTTCTACAACTGAGAACACCAAGGCTCAGAATGGAACAGTAGCTGCCTAAGTTCACAGAGCCACGAGTGGCCGAGGCCAACTTTGAACCCGGGGCTGCAGTCTCAAAGCAGCAGAATGCTCCCCGTACCCTGCAGCCCTGCTGGTGGACATTTCTCTCCCCCCTCACCCTTGGCAAAGCCTCCCCTTGGCCCTCCCCAGAGAGCCCTGGGCCCCCAACCTATCCCAGGCCTTGGGTCAGCCGGGCTGGGTGACGGGGCCCAGCTGTCTGGTCAGACACTACTCTCACTGCTGCTGGGAAGGTATTTGCAGATGCGGTCAGCCGCCAGCTGACTTTAACCAAAGGAGTTCACTCTCGACAGTGTGGGGGGCCTACCTGTCAGCTGGGGGGCTTAAGAGCAAAATGGAGGTTTCTAGGGATGGGGTGTTTCTGCCTGAAGCCCGCAGCTGTTTCCAGGCTTTCACCTGCCCTATAGATTTCACAGTTAACAGTTCGCAATTCTGGGTGCCAATTCCTTACATACATATTTATAAAGTCTCCTATTGGGCCTGCCTGGAGAATCCTGACTGATCTGCCCATCACACCTCCCAGTAATGGATCCGACAAACCCGTCCTGCTTAAGGAGTTAATGCCCAGAGGGGCTGGTGCTAGAACTTTCACTGGAGGCGGGAACCACTGGTGCTGGCAGCAGATCTGCAAAGCCTTATCTGTTCCCTCCCTGCAGTGTGTAGCTCCTGGCTGGGGGAAGGAGGGGACAGTGGCCACCCTCTGCCCTTTCGAGGGCCCCAGGAAGAGGGTCCCAGTCTGTTGGTAGAGCAGTGACTACTTTACTGTCTCCACGGCAATTTTCTCCTACTTCTGCATTTGAACTGTTTTGAGTCCCACCACCAAATGGCTTTCTGAACTTTTGGCTGAGCACCCCTCCTCCTGTACTCCTCTTCCCCACTTCCACCTGTGTAGCTGCACCCACGCTCTCCTGGGAGCCCCACTGGGCGTCTCCCCAACAAGGGCACCATGTCTTCAGGTCCCCAACCCAAGTGCAAGCAGGGCCAGCCTGCGGCATGGTGCACAAGGCTCAAACCCAACTCCAAAGGGCCTTGAGAGATGCCCTGGAAACTGCCAGGGGGACGGGCTCAAGCTTGGGAGTTAGGCAGACCTGGCTGCAGTCTCATCTATTGGAGTGAAGTAGGCTTTTCATAGAATATTCTCCCTCCAGGACCTCCCTGTACACAGACCCCAGTACAGCAGCCGCAGCCCCCAGCATGGCAGGGGTGGGGGGCCCAGGAGCATCACTTTCGCCTTCTGTTAGGCTCCCGGGCAGCCTTGACACAGGACACCCCCTCTAACCTTCACCCCCTCCCTGGGCATGGGCTGTATTACCAGCTACATCCTACAGACACGCAATCCAAGTCCCTGGTTAATAGTGGCAAAACTTGGCCTCAGACCAGTTCTTACCCTGATGCCTCTTAACCCTGGCACCATTTGGCTTCCTGACATCCATGGTCTTCATTTTTGTATCAAAGCCTTGGGTGTAGCCCCTAATCTGCAGATAATTTAGAAGCACAGTCAAGGCTTCCCGTCCTGACACTCCCTTTCTGTTCCCACAGTGGGGAGAGGTCTTTAGAGAGCACACGTGAGTGGTTTAATCTCTGTGTCCTCTAAACCAGAATATTTTATAGCATAATATGGTCCCTCCTGCAGTGTTTATCAGGATGCTTCTAAAAAAAACAGTTCAGCTCAATTTAATACACATTTGATGAGCGTCCACCTGCTGATCACCTCCTAAAATGGCATTGGGGGGGAGTTGGGGGAAGGGTGTTTCTTTCTGGGATCTGAGCCCAGAGGCCCTGGGCTGGGGAGCGGGAGGGCTGGGCTGGCCTCCCGCCCTCCCATCCTCATGGCCTTGGACAGGGCCGTTCCCCTCTCCGGTCCCAGCCTCTTCAGCAGCGGCACGAGGCCTGTCACCCTGCCCCCCGCCATGAACACCAGAGGGGGATGGGCAGGAGCCACTGTGTCCAGGGCCCTCTGGGTCTCCCTCGAGAGCACGTCTCATTGGAGAGGGCCCCAGCAGCACTCAGGCTCCCCTCGGGCGAGGTGGGGACCCAGAAACCTTGCTGTATCTGGGCCCCCTCTGTCTAGCTTTCATTAAAGCTGCTGGTTACTGAGGACCTACTAGACACTCTGCAAATACTACCACATTTAATCTTCATCAAAAGTAGACACTCACCCCTTTAAGTAGATGACTAGGCAGGATCAGTGGAATGGAAATGACTGTCCCAGCCATTGAGGGACAGAACCAGGATTGAAATCCAGATTCTCCTGCCCCCAGTGTACATGTTGCCCTCTGACCTCCCTTTTGGGGTTCTGGGGGTGGCAGCTCCCGGAGTGCATTCCCCAGGCTTCTTCAAAGCTCTCTAACTGCATTGCTCATTTACTCACCTCCGATTACACAGAAGAGGAGACAGAGGCTCAGAGAGGTTGCTCAGCTGGGGAATGGAGGTCCCAGGGGGCCCACTGCAATCTCTAGTTCCAGCCTAGGCTCTTAACCATCGGATTCCCGGCTCCTGCTGGAAACATGCAGCTTTGACAGTGCTCTAGGGGAAACCCACGCTCTTTCATGCCGACTCTGAGCCAGGGGTGGGTCTCCCCAGGCCCTGGGAGGCCAGGACTCGGGAGCCAGACCCACACAGGGTCCCAGCAGAGCCTCTGGCCTGGCCATCCACTCCTAGGCCCCTGAAGTTAGGATTTTGGCAGAAATGCCCCAGTGTGTCTGAGGGAAGAGTGGAGACCTGAGCAAACTGAGCCTGTCTGTGGGTCTCAGGCCAAGGTGCCTTGATGGCAGGAGTTGGGGTGTGGAGGGTAGGCAAGTCCTCCCACTGATGTTCCCACTGTCCTTGGACCTGATCTGTGGACTTTTATTCCAAATGTTAGGCAACAAAGTCCCACTCAGGCCACTTTGGAAGGTGTGTAGCTGAGGGGATCTGCCCAATATCTGCCCAGAGAGAGACAAGACAAAATTTCACTTTCCACTGGATTAGGAGTGGAAGAGACCCAGTGGCAGAGCTTTGTGGGACAAGTGACCTTGGGAAGCCTTCTTACCCTCCTTCTCCATTTCCAGTCCATCAACAAGGCTTGTCAATTTCTATCTCCAAAATATGTCTTAAATCTGCTTGGCTCTCTCCATGTTCCCTGCCACCATCCTAAAAAAGTTCTCTCCATCTTTAAGGTGAACCACCACGGCAGCTTGCCCTCTTGCCCCTGCAAGCCACTCTGCATGCAGCATTTCAAGGAATCTCCTTCCATCGTGAACCCAGTCAGAGCACTGCCCCGCTCGCAAACACCATTGCTGCCCGAAAGCTTTGGGGTGAAAGGAACTTTGCCTCGTGCTAAAATCCACAAGCCCCTGTGACCTGGATCTGCCTGGCTCCCACCAGCCTCACCTCCACCCACTCTCCCTGGCTCACCTCCCCCAGGCACACTGCATCTTTTCTCAATCCCTCAAGCACAGCAAGCTCCATCCTGCCCCTGAGTCTCTGCACATCCTAGTTGCTCTGCAGGACACCTCTGACCGGCACCAGATTCACCGTGTAGACTTCAGGTCTGTGCTTAAACACCGCTTCTTCATCATGTCCTGCCAAAGCCAGTTTGACCCCCTCTCCCTCCACTGTTTGTCTCCATCCCAGCCCCTTCAGCATTTCTCCCCTAGTTCCATCTTAGAACTGTGCAGTTACATATGTGCTTTTGACCTCATTTGATCCGGCTCCTTCCCTGACCAGGCTGTGTGCTCACAGCAGGGGCCCTGAGCCCTCCTTGTCATAGGAAAGGTGCTCCAGACACCTCTGTGAAATGAATGAATGAATGGGCGAGTGAGTGAATGAACCCCTGCCTCTGGCTCTGTAACTCTTTGGTGTGAGACCACTCACCGGGCACCACGGAGCGGAAGCAGAGCCAGGCTGCAGTCCCAGGGTGGCTCTCTCCCGGCTCAGGGGTTAACTTGCCAGGTGACCTTGGGTAGCTCCCTCCCCACAGCTCCCGGTGGGGGGAGAGATGGGGGCGAGAGTAGGGGGGGGACTGAGGGAGGGCATCCCCTTTTATTACTGCATTGCTTGCCAAGGGCTCTAGTCTAAGAATAAAAAAAAAAAAGAAAACTCCACTGATTTATGTCTATGTTTTGTTTATTTACCAAACTTCCACACAGCATCCTGAGTCCCTGAGTAGCCCCAGTGACACTGCTCAGGGGCAGCCTCCAGGACAGAGCCGGGTGGCCTTGTCCCAGGGCAGCAGGTTAGGTTTCACAGTTATTCCTGATTTCTTAGGGTTCCCAGACACAGAAACCAATGAAAGCTATCATTATTGAGCCCCTCCGATGTGCCGGATGTTTTGTCCCCAGAACCTTATCTCAAGGTTTCTCAACTTCAGCAGTATGGACACTTTGAACCAGATAATTCTTTGTGGTGTCCTGTGCGCTGTAGAGTGTTGAGCAGTATCCCCTGCCCTTACCCACTAGATGCCAGCAGCCAGCCCCCCTCCTCAGCTGTCACAACCAAAAGTTGTCTCTAGACACGCCAGATGTCACCTGGGTGACGCCACTCCAGATGAGAACCACCGCCTTATTTAGTCTTCATGTCACACCATATACAGGGAATAATTATTTCCATCTCACTGATGAGAAAACTGACCATCACACAGATTTAGAATCGTGCCCAAGGTCACACAGCTCGTGGGGACCCCCTTCTGCTGCATGGAAACCTGGCCTTGTGCCCTGCCACGACAGAGGGCCCTTCCTGCTCTGGTCTGCTATCACTCTTGGACACCTCCAAACCCCATAATTCTAGGGTCCTTTCCTCACTCCTCCTTGCATGACCTTTAAGCCTATGAAAGCTCCCGTCTGCAGTCCACGTGTCTGTACTCACGGTGGCCGGTGGCCGAGCACAGCAGACAACGGCGGCAGTGGTCCGGCAGGCTCAGTAGGGGCAGAGGGCTGGCAGGAGTGGAGCCAGCAGTTGTTGCCGATGGCAGCGGGTCCTGCTCCACCCCTCTCCTGGCCCCGCCTTGGCCGGCCCCGGTGTGCACCCTTGCAGGCCTGCAGCCAAGAGGGAAGCGAGGCACAAGGCTGCCCCAGCCAGTGCCTCACAGCCCTGCAGTCCCCACCCCGGCCACTGTTTGCCTGCAGTGGCCCTGGCCTTCCAGAGAGACCAGGCGACCCGCTGCCGACATTCCAGAAACAGGGAAAGGGACACCATCTGGAAAATTCTCACTTTCACTAGTCTCCATTCTTTCACTCTCTGAAGCCAATTTGCTGTAGAACCAGTGGAGTTGGGGCTTGAGCCCAAGCTGGCCACAGGTTTCCTGTGCTTCCGGGACTCACAGACCCTGACAGTCAGATTCTGGTCTAAATTAAAGGGATTAGAGAGCCTCAGAGTGGCCGAGTTGAAGGGATCATGGCATCAATCCCTGTATTCCACAAACAACAGAACTGAGGATCAGAAAGAGGAAGGGCATTTTGAAAGTCGCACACCAAGTGCGGGGCCGAGTGTGGGTTAGTGCCCGGGCCACTGACTCCAAAAAAGGACTGTCTCTGGGATTTCTTTGGGTTAGGCTAGACTTGTCCTTTTCTACCTTGAAATCGAGGATCCCAAACTCAACCTCACCCTTCTGGGAGTATTTCCAAGATGCTGGTGCAGGGTGTTGGCTCAACACTTTTCTTTCTAGAGGTCCGGTGCCTGGGGCTTCCTAGCACCCCTGGGCGTTGTCTGGGGCCATGAGTCAGGAAGCCTGTGTGGGTGCTGCTGGGGTAAGAGGGTGGGAGAGGGAAAGAGAGGGCCTGGTATTACCCAGAGGAAGAGATCGTGATGGTCAGCAAACCAGCTCACTCTACAACCTCCGAGACATTTCCTTTTTCTTCTACATAATTTTGGGGCCTGGTTTAGGGACCTTTGGATTTTCCCAGGAGTGATAAGAATCATACAAATTGAGACCCTAAAACAGACTACACATTGAACTAAGTGCTTTACGTACATTTTCTCTTTTTTGCAACAATCCTGCCAGGATGCCTGGCCTCTGCATCAATTTAGAGATAAATACAGTCACCCCCTAGGTGTTGGGGGCTTATTTTGCACTCAGTGTCCTCATAAAGCACTGAGAGGTGGGGGCCATTATCTTCCCCAGTGAATCACTGAGAAGCCAGAAGCCAGCAGCGGGAAGACATTGGGGAATGTGCCCAAAGCCACACAGGTAGTAAGGGTGAGAACTGATAAGGGGAAATTTAGGTACCCAGTGTCTACGTTTTTCACGTTTCCATTGCACCATGTAGCACAAGCAAGAATCCTTTATTTTGTTAATCCGAGATTCCTAATCTATGTTTGTATTAGTCAGAGTTCTCCAGGAAACAGAACTGACAAGAAATATATATATATTGCAATTATTATGAGATTTATGATAGGGGTTGGCTCAAGAGGCTGTTGTGATTGGCAAGTCCGAATTCCGTAGGGCAGGCCACAAGCTGGGAACTCCATTGGAGATTTTAAAGAATTCTCCAAGAGAAGCTGGCTGGCTGAAGTAGAGAGAGAAATTCTTCTTTCTGACTGCTGAAATCATCAGTTCTCCCTTCAAGTTTTCAGCTAATTGGATGAGACTTCTCACAGTCCTGAAGGCAGTCTCCTTTGTTGATTGTACGGGTAATGAGCCATGGATGTAATCAATTGACCAATGATTTAAATCCATGAAATGTCATCACAGTAACAATCAGGCCTCTGCTTGCTTGACCAAACAACTAGACACTATAGTTAAATTGACACATGACCTTAAAAAGATTCACAATTGGAAATTGGTGTTACACACCTATGGTGGGGTGTATAACAGTCCCCTAGAGATATCCACTTCCTAATATCCAGAACCTGTGATGTTACCCCATATGGCAAAAGAGGCTTTGCAGAAGTGATTAAATTAAGGGTCTAGAAAGATAAAGATTATCTTAATGTAAATATAATTTAATATAAATACAAGGGTCTTTATAAGAGAGATACAGGAGATCTAAGTCAGAAGAAGGTGATGTGATCACAAAAGGAGGGGGAGAAAAGGTGAGGGGATGACATTACTAGCCAAAGAATGCTGGCTGCCTCTAGTAGCTGGCAAAGCGAGGGACAGACTGTCCCTCAGAGTCTCCAGAAAGAACACAGACCTGCCAATGCCTTCATTTAAGCCCAGTGAAACTCTTTGCAACTTTTGACCTTCAGAATTGTAGGAAAATAAATTTGTGTTATTTTAAGCTACTAAATCCATGGTAGTTTGCGCAGCAGCTCTAAGAAACTAATACAGATTTTAACGCTAGACGTCAGCTGTTGCATAAGAAATACCTAAAAATGTGGAAGTAGCTTTGGAATTGAGTAATGGACAGAGGCTTGAAGAATTTGGGGAACATGATAGGGTAGAAACATGGATGTTAAAAATTCTGCCAGTGGGGACTCACAAGGAAGTGAGGAACAAGGTAGAAAAAACCTATGGTGTCTTAGAGAATAGCTAAATCATCTTTTTTTTTTTTTTTTATCTTCATTTTATTGAGATATATTCACATACCACGCAGTCATACAAAACAAATTTTTTTTTTTTTTCACTATTAGCAATGGGAATTTATTAGCTTACAGATTTGATGCTGAGAAAAATTTCCAAATCAAGTCATCAACAAAACAATGCTTTCTTCCCAAAGACTGGCTGTCAGTGATCCTTGGTTCCTTTGCCACAAGTCAAGGTACATGGTGGTGTCTGCTGGTCCCCTCTTTTCCAGATTTTGTTGCTTTCAGCTCCTTGCCTCCACGGTTTTTCTCTCTTTACCTGAATTTAATTCTACTGTAAAGGACTCAAATAAGAGAAGTAAAGGCCTATCTTGAATGTGGTGGGGTCACACTATGTGATAATTTGAAGTTTTATAGACCCCAGAAGATCATATTCTTAATGATAATCCATTCCTATGAGTGTAGTATTATGTGTGTGGGAAATTTTGATTAGGTTATTTCAGTTGAGGCACGCCTCCAGTGAGTCTTAGCCCATTTACTGGAATATCTATAAGAGGATGCTATTTAGAGATGTTTTGCCATCTGATAGAGGAGTTCAGGTATCATCCTGATGATGCCTTAATTTGGACATTTTTATGGCCTCAGAAATCTAATCTTTTTTTTTTTTTATCTTCATTTTATTGAGATATATTCACATACCACGCAGTCATACAAAACAAATCGTACTTTCGATTGTTTACAGTACCATTACATAGTTGTACATTCATCACCCAAATCAATCCCTGACACCTTCATTAGCACACACACAAGAATAACAAGAATAATAATTAGAGTGAAAAAGAGCAATTGAAGTAAAAAAGAACACTGGGTACCTTTGTCTGTTTGTTTCCTTCCCCTATTTTTCTACTCATCCATCCATAAACTAGACAAAGTGGAGTGTGGTCCTTATGGCTTTCCCAATCCCATTGTCACCCCTCATAAGCTACATTTTTATACAACTGTCTTCGAGATTCATGGGTTCTGGGTTGTAGTTTGATAGTTTCAGGTATCCACCACCAGCTACCCCAATTCTTTAGAACCTAAAAAGGGTTGTCTAAAGTATGAGTAAGAGTGCCCACCAGAGTGACCTCTCGGCTCCTTTTGGATTCTCTCTGCCACTGAAGCTTCTTTCATTTCCTTTCACATCCCCCTTTTGGTCAAGAAGATGTTCTCCGTCCCACGATGCCAGGTCTACATTCCTCCCCGGGAGTCATATTCCACGTTGCCAGGGAGATTCACTCCCCTGGGTGTCTGATCCCACGTAGGGGGGAGGGCAGTGATTTCACCTTTCAAGTTGGCTTAGCCAGAGAGAGAGGGCCACATCTGAGCAACAAAGAGGCATTTGGGAGGAGGCTCTTAGGCACCATTATAGGGAGGCCTAGCCTCTCCTTTGCAGCAACCGTCTTCCCAAGGGTAAAACCTATGGTAGAGGGCTCAACCCATCAAACCACCAGTCCCCTATGTCTGTGGTCATGTTAGCAACCATCGAGGTGGGGTAAGTGAATACCCCTGCATTCTCCACAGGCCTAAATCATCTTTAACAGACTATTGGTAGAAACATTTTAAAGGCACTGTTGTTTAGGGTTCTGAAGGGAGTGAGGATCATGGTAGAGAAAACCTATACCACCTATGCCAGTTTGAATGTATTACATCCCCCCAGATGCTATCATCTTTGATGCAATCTTGTGTGGGCAGATGATTTAGTGTTGATTAGATTGTAATTCTTGGATTGAGTGTTTCCATAGAGATGTGACCCACCCAACTGTGGGTGATAACTCTGATTGGATAATTTCCATGGAGGTTGGCCCAGCCCATTCAGCATGGGCCCTGATTTGTTCACTAGAGCACTATATAAACTCAGACAGAAGGAGTGAGCTTGCTACAGCCAAGAGGGACACTTTGAAGAATGCAAAGGAGCTGAGAGAGGAGCTGCAGATGAGAGACAGTTTGAAGACGGTGTTGAAAGCAGACTCTTGCTCTGGAGAAGCTAAGAGAGGACAAACACCCCAAGAGCAACTGAGAGTGACATTTTGAACAGGAGCTGCAGCCTAGAGAAGACTGTCCTGGGAGAAAGTCATTTTGAAACCAGAACTTGGAGCAGAGGCCAGCCACATACCTTCCCAGCTAACAGAAGTCTTCCAGACACCATTGGCCATCCTCCAGAGAAGTCACCTGATTGTCAGCACGTTACCTTGGCATTTTATGGCCTTAAGACTGTAACTGCATAACCAAATAAACCCCCTTTAAGAAAGTCAATCCATTTCTGGTGTTTTGCAATCTGGCAGCATTAGCAAACCGGAACACCATCTGTTCTGGTCTGCTAATGCTGCTGTTATGCAAAATACCAGAAATGGATGGCTTTCATAAAGGGGGTTTATTCGGTTACAAAGTTACAGTCTTAAGGCCATAAAATGTCCTAGGTAAGGCATCAACAATTGGGTACCGTCACTGGAGAAAGCCATTGGCATCTGGAAAACCTCTGTTAGCTGAGAAGGCACGTGGCTGGCATCTGCTTGCTCCCAGGTTGAGTTTCAAAATGGCATTCTCCAAAATGTCAGCATCAGCTTTCAATGGCCGTCTTCAATGTCTCTCTAAGCTGCAACGGCTCTCCAAAATGTCACTCTCAGCTGCTCTGAGCTTCTTCTCTCTGAGCACTTTTATAGGACACCAGTGATTCAATCAAGACCCACCCTGAATGGGTGGGGCAACACCTCCATGGAAACAATCCAGTCTAAAGTCTCGCCCACAATTGATTGAGTCACATCTCCATGGAAACACTCAATCAACAGGTTCCAACCTAATCAACACTAATGTCTGCCCCCACAAGATTGTACCAAAGAACATGGCATTTTTGGGGAAATAATACATCTAAACTGGCACACCATCTTACAAGAATACCAAAATTGTCATCGTACATTGTTGGTGGAAAACTGAACATTAACGGATCTGATGGTGAGGGCTCAGAAGGAAATAAGTAATATGTTATTATAAACTGGAGGAAGGGGGATACTGTTATATAGTGGCAGAAAGCCTAGCTGAATTGTATGCTATAGTTATGCAGAAGGCAGAACTTGTAAGGGATGAACTCAGAAATTTAGCTGAGGAGATTTGCAAGCAAATTGTTGAAGGTGCACCCTGATTTCTTCTTGCTGCTTCTTGTAAAATGCTGGGGGAAGGAGACAGTTTGAGGGAAGTGCTGTTAAGCAAAAAGGAATCAGGACTGGATGACTTGGGAAATTATCAGCCTATTCAGATTGCAAAAGATCCTGAAATTAGGAGATTCACTGCCAGGGAAGTGTGCTCTGCAGAGAAAGTCAAATGTGGGGACAGAAAACCTTTTGCTAGTGCCTATGAAGGATCAAATTTCAGAGTATGCAGTCCCCACAGAGGGCTCTGTGACTGGGCATGTGACTCATAGATCCTTTCAGCCATCTCAACAGAAACCAAAAATAGAGGTGGGATTATCCAGCAAAGATCTGTGGAGGATCCCCTTGTCTAATCTTGTGGATCTCCACAACATGCATGAGAGGCACACAAGATTTTTGAGAATGTTACAATAGCAGAAACACTGCCAGGTTGGGCTAAAAGGAACAGAGAGAGTGACATGAAAGAAAGCTATTGAACTCCCAAAATTCTATAGGCAGGAAACGGGCCAATAAAACTACTTAGCTGCAAACACCTTCTGCCTTTCATGGAGAGGAAAGGATGACTCTGAGGACAAAGCCACCAGCCAAGAGGATTGAGAATTATACCCAGGCCTTGAATCCTAATGGGGTTTGCTTGGTTGGATTTTGAAATTGCTTGGGAACGAAGACTCATTTCTCCCAACTATTTTCTCCCTTTGGTATGGGAACGTCCAAAACTGTTATCCATGACTGTCCCACCATTATATTTTGGGAGCAGATAACTTGTTTTCCAGTCCACAGGTCCACAGATGGAGAAGAATTTTGCTCCAGATAGATCATACCTAGAGACTCACCCATACCAATTTAATTGATTTCGATGATGGGATTTGGGACTTTTTTTAGCTGATGGTATTTAGAAGAAGTTTTGGACTTGAGTTGATGTTGTAATGGTTGAGACTTTGGGGCATGTTGGGAAGGGGTGAATGCATTTTGCATGTGGGATGAATATGAATCTTTGGAGATCAGATAATGGATTGGATGATGACCTACCAAACATATCCATGCATTAAGCCCTGAAACCTTATATGACAAAAGGGACTTTACAGATGTGATTAAGTTAAGGATCTTGAGATGCAAAGATTATCCTGGATTATCTGTGTGGGTCCTAAGTATAATCATAAGGGTCCTTACAGGAGGGAGGCAAGAAAGTCAAAGGAGGAAGAAGGCGATGTTGCAATGGAAGAAGGGAGGGGAAAGATGATATTATGTGGGGCCATGATGGTCTCTAAAAGCTGATGGTCTCTAGAAGCTGGAGAAGGCAAGGAAACAAACAGTCCCCTTGATCCCTTAAAAAGAACACAGCCCTGCTGACACCTTGGTTTCAGATTAGTAGACCTGTTTTAGACTTCTGACCTCCAGAATTCTAAGAGAATAAATTTGCATTGTTTTAAGCCACTAAGTTTGTGAAATTCATTATAGCAGCAAGAGGGAATACACACTCCCAAATCATTATGAGATGAAAGAACTTTTGGAAAGATGGTATTAACCACGTTACTTTGGGACTTCTCAATAATGTGTGTGCTAGTTGTGCAGTTTATGCTGTGATTGTTCAAGAGAGAAGAGATATCACATGCACTATTTCCCAAGTTTACATTTTAAATAACATCTTGGTAATTTGAGGAATGTCTATGGTGACTCATGACCTCCCATCGGCACTCTGATAGGGCTCTGGAAGAACCATGACTGGAGATGTGTACGTTTTAAGGTGGCAGGTTTGGAGAAGGTGTCAGATCATGGTACTCTAGGAGGGAAGCATTGGGTCAGCCACTGGCCAGAATACGGGAATTTGATCTCCTAGAGCCTCTGGGGGATGGGAGGGCTCAAACTGGGGAAATGGTCTTTGGAAGAAAGGCTGAAAAATGAATGTTGGCCCTTTCGGTGTCTTGCTTTGGTTAGAGCGAATGTTCTGCTTGGCCCTCAGGTTCCACATCCTTTGTTACCCCAGCAGTGGACTTCCCAGCACTGGACCTGGGGCTCATCCTGGCCTTGGGTGTGTGTGTGTTGGGGGGGGTGGGGTGGCTGGGGGACACTGATTCTGGAGCCCTAGGGGATACCACTTTAGGTCCTGGCTGCTGCTTCTGCCCTGGACTTGGACATTGGCTTGGTTCTTGGTAGGGTGACCAGCTGTCCAGTTGGCTTGGAACCGCAGAGTTTCAACTGCAGTGCTAAAACCAGAATGTCCCAGGCAAATCGGGGTGGGTTGGTCACCAAGTTTCTAGGCCCTTGCCTTGATCCTGGGATCCAACCTTTAGTCGGGGTCCTGATGTAGGCTTTGTGCCTTAACAACTTTCCTATTTCTCCTGTGTTCTCTTCTCCATCTTTGAGGGGTGGCACTACTGACCTAAGCATCTGCTAAGATCCTACTCTCAGCCACCACACCTCCTTGTGCTCCTCACCATCCTGCCTGCCTGGAGTCAGGAAGGGAAAAGGAAATCCTTTGTGAAAGCAGCAACATTTGAGCTGGAGTTTTCACCATTGTCTAGATATTTAGCAGCTGTCGCTTAGTGGAGAGGGGGAATGGAAAGAAGATCCCACAGGGGGTGGGGCTGCATTTCTAGATGAGGAAATTGCAGGGATAATGGCAGCACAGCCCAAAGCAGTAGAGGTGGGTTGTGGGGTAGAAAAGAGCCAGCCAGTGACAAGTGGGAGATGAGGACAGAGAGAAGCCAGGGCCAGGTCACGCCTCGAGGGCCTTGGAAGTCCTGCTGCGAGTGGGGGTTGGGGAAGCTTGGCTTCATCCTGAAAACAATGGAGGGAGAAGAATTCTAGAAAGACCTCTTTGGCTATCAGGTGTATGATGGACTGAAATGGGCGAGTCAGGAGAGCATGGAAATGCCGTGATAATCCAGGTGAGAAACGATGGTGGCTTGTGGTGGGTGTGAGTGAGAAAGAGGGGTTGAGGTCAACAGCCACGCTGCTGTGCGGGTGATGCTGTGGGTCACTCAGGGAGACTGCGAATATAAGCTGCACTGTGGGTTCGGACACCCCTATAGGGGATGCTGAATTCAGTTTGGGATCCAAAGAGTCAGAGGCCCCTGGCCCCCGATGACAGAGATGACAGGTAAGCAGGTCTGGAGAGAGAGATTTGGTCATCAGGAAAAGAGAAGGGAGCTGAAGCCACAGGAGCAGACGAGGTCAGCATCTTGAGAGGAGGGAGGAAAAGAAGAGAGGATGATGTGCAGTGTGTGCAGAACTCTGGGGTCCCTGAGCAGTAAAACTGAGCAGGGCAAGAAGGGCTCACAAAGGTGACTGAGAGAAAGGAGGAGAAGCAGGGAGACAGAAACCAAGGGAGAAGGAAGAAGGGCAGGATCTGTGCCAGATGCAGCAAGATGTTCAGCAGGATGCATATGGCCAAGGGACCACAGAGGCCACCTCGGTGACCTTGGTGGGGGTGGGGGAAGCAGGAGCTGAGGTGCCACTGGCTGAGAAGCCAACGGGACCACACCTGCAGGCTGCTCCTTGGCCAGAAAGGCCTGGAAGAGATGGGACCCGAGGCAGCTGTGGATGAGAGGGAGACGTCACAGGTCTGGAGACTGTTGGGAAGGAGCCAGAGTGGGAAAGGTGGTTCTTAATGGGACGGGGTCTTCAAGGTGGCAGGAGGCCACAGGCTCCAGGGAACAGAGCTGTTTGTCAAGAAGAAAGATACCTGTTCTTGGAAAATTGGGGAAAACAGATCACCCAGCTCCATGAACAGGTGGGTGGGCTAGAAGTGGGACAAGCTGCCCCCTGTTGACCTTGATTTTCTCTATGAAGTAGAAGGCAAAATTGTCTCTTGGGAGATGCATGGCAGGTGAGAGGACTTGACAAAGGCAAAGAAGATCCAGGGTCAGGATGGAAGAGATGGCTACCCTGGGACAGGTACAGCCTGCAGACCTGGCGATCTCAGCGGGGCCATGTGCTTTCTCCTGCAGCCCTGCTTGGTGGCACATGGCCAGAGGGCTGGCAAAGGCTGACCATCGGCCTGACGGGGCCACCTTCATTAACTCGGTCTTTATGGTCTTAGGTTAAATGCAATTATGGTCTTTCTGGACCCAGTTCTTGTGAAATAAGGATTCTTCCTCCAGAACAGCCACCACTCAATCTAAGGACCGATCTGTTCTGATAGGTTTATTTTTCTATTGACCTCAAGAGAAACAGAGCACTCCATCCCCAGAAGGGAAGTACTGGGCAGGGCAGGTTTGGCTTGGATCACTGAGTGCTTGCAACTGTGTTGAACAGAAATGCCTTTACTTCCTGTCCAACTGCTTCTGTCCCCATCGCTCTTCTTTTTTTTATACAGTTTTCTGTGTGGTCGTTACCTTGATGCCCAGAGCCCTGCAAGGAGGGGCTTATGCTGCCCAATCTAGAGCTGAGGAGACTGAGGCTCAGAGGGGAGGTGGCTGTCCCCCTGCCTGGAGACAGCAGGGCAACCACCCAACCTTCTTGCCCAGGCTCACATCCCAGAAAGGACACAGGAGCTGGCTGGCCTCCCAGACCACGAGCAGCGAGCAGCGCTGAAAGGAAGCTCTGAGGCCTCACTCTTCCACAGGAGGCCCAGAGAGGCTAAGTGACTGGCCGAAGGTCACATAGCAAACTAAAGCCCCTTCCCCTGCTTGGGTGACCGGCCCGCCCCTCGCAGGCACCTAAAGTCGTGACCCCCTGCTCTGGACGACAGCTGTGAAATGAAGCAGCAGAGCTGAGATGTGTACAGCACGGACGGAGACATCCATACAAGTGTTTTATGTGTGTTGACTCATTTAGCCCCCACAGTAGGCTTTTGAGTTAGGTATTATCATCTTCAGTTTACAGGTGAGGGAGCCCAGGCCCAGGGAGGTGGCCCACACCCCCCACCTCCTGTTTGGTGGCATCCAGATTCGAATCAGGTGGTCTGGCCCTGAAGTCCAGGTTCCTTACTCAGTGCTCTTCAGCCTCTTGACACCGGGTGCCACGTACTTGGCAGCTCGTTGCAGGCCTGCAGAGCTGCCCCTTCTCAAGGCCCCCCTCTCAGGGAAGGGCCCCCTTGCCTCTCCCCGCAGTCAGGGATAGAGCTGACCCCTCCTGCCGCTCACCCAGTGCAATCAGCCGGAAGCCAGGTGTCTGGGTCTCTATCCTCAGTGGCCCATGCCCATCTCCTGTCTCTGCTGCCTGGATTTGTGCCTCTGATGTCCCTGCCACTTACAGGTGAGGAAACAGAGACGCAGTAGGGGAACACTAGTTGCCCCAGGCTACACATTAGTGGAGAAGCTGGGATTCCAGCCCTCCTTGTCTGACTCCAAATCCCAAGCACCTTCCCTGCATCAGGAATGTCCCTCTAGCTTCCCAGCTACCCCCTCCCCACTCAGTACCTGGTTGTTGAATGGACGTGTGAATAACTGAAGGAAACTATATGCACTCTCCCCACACCCACTTACTGGGGCCAGGCAAACTCCCACCTCAGCCGGGATCTGGGGCCTCGCAGGTCAGATCACCCTCACTCTTGTGACTCACTGCCTCCCTCTGCCCTCACATTGCAAAGTACACAGAGGCTTGTTTTCCCTGCTGGACGATAACCACAGGATCACAAACACACTCAGCTCCTCCGACGGCTGAAGACTGTGGCTGGTCCCGAAAAAGTTAGCCTCCCTCGTAGCATGACAAGAACCCCACGATAAAAGACCCATAAGTGACCTGCAAAACAAAAGACGTTGAGGCCCCATCACTGCTCTCGGCAGACAAGGTCTCCTGCTTCGGGTTTTTTACATCTTTTTTTTTTCTTTTTTTTTTTTAAATACTCCCAAAGGGCATTTTGAAACCTGAGGACCTGGACTAAATATTTGTCCAATCAATTTTAGGGATGGGTCGGGGGTGGGGATGCAGAACAAACAGCCCAGTGCCCTTGCTCAAGGCACAACCTTTTAAATTCGTTCATTCCATAAATACTGGTGGGCCTCTCCGCAGGCCAGGCCTCCCCTCGGCTCTGAGCCAGCAAGGACTGCGGTGGGCAGCAGAAGTTCAGGGCCAGGGTCCCTTCCTCACCCTTGAGATGGTCTAAGAGGCTCAGGTGGGCAGAAATCACCATCAGGCCAACCACGGGTGATGGAGGGACGTGTGGGCTCAGAGGAAAGGAGGCAGATGTGTGATCCTGCCCCAAAGCAGATTCTCAGAGGGGGAGGGGTGTTCCGGGGGGGGAGGGGGCTGCAGGAGCGAAGGCCCGGATGTGGGAAGCCTCGGGACAACCTGGGGAAACAGCAAGACCTTCCACACTGAGTACATGAGAGCGAGAGGAAGGAGAGGCTGGAGATGCAGGCGGGCACCGGATCAGGGAGGGCCTTGCCTTCCAGACAGAGGAGTTTGAACTTTATTTTGCAGGCAACAGGGAGCCATTAAGAATTTTTGAGTTGGGGAGGGAGGAGCTTAATCAGGATAAGAAGGTATCGCTCTCCAGGCTGAGTCCAGGGTGACTCGTTCCCCTATGAAGGAGACTTCAAAGACGGGGTCATTGCCATGGTAACCAAATCCACCCACCTGCCTCTGTAGGGACAGAAGTGAGAGTGAGCTAGCTCGGACTTTATTTCTTGGGTGGCTGTTGAAAAACAGAACCCAATTTCTCAGCAGGTGCAGGGGAAATGCACCAATATTTGAGCTTAACATGGTTACTTTTCAGTCCCTAAAACCAAGAGGTGGGAGGGAGGGTCTGCGTTGCTCTGAGTAACCCCCCCAGGGGGTCCTGGAGCATTTGCAGGTCCTGGTAAGTGCAGCAGGAGCTAGTGTGATCAGCATCAGAATGGCCTCACTCTGCAGTTTTCTTCTTTGGAAACTTTCCTTGGTCAATATCCCCTGACGGCTGTTCTGGGCCCAGCTCCAGGCTGCATTCTAGAGGCCGGGGCGGGAGAGGAAACCCCCCTCGCTCTCTCCCCGCCTGTCTTACTCCCTTCCACAGTGGCTTTTTCCACCATAAAAACTAGTCTGTCTGTTGCTCCGGATATTAGTTTCCTGGTTTCCAGCAATGAGGCTTTTCCTGTGGCTGTAGAGCTCCGTGGACCAGGGACCATGTCACACAACCCCTGAGATCTGCTGACTCTCGAACAGTCGTCAGTGCTGGAGGTGGCTCTCCAGCTGCTCTCCTCGGTCCCAGCCAAGGCTGTGCGCTTGTGACAGGGAGATCCTGTGCTTGCAGAAGACCAGGACCGGACCTGTGGGTTTTGTTCTCCAACCAGTGGCCGTCCGCCTCCCGGGCATTGGGCAGACCCCGTGGAGGGCACGTGGGGAGTGGCTACCACTTCCGAGAACTAGAAGATTCGTTGAGCGAGTTGCAAGGTAACAGCCTCCATCTTTCAGTCCAGATCAGGAAAAACTGTCCCTCCTGAACCTACTGGCCAACAAGGGAACAGAAGCGCTGCCTTTGCCCCTAAAGGGAGAAAGCTGGACACCTGAAGGCTTATGCAGAACCTTCTGGAATCGCACTTTGGAATTTCCCCCTGCTGAATAGTAAAAGCCCTAAAATGAGAAGGGTTTTGGAGTCTCCAGATGGCAGTCAGAGTGCTCCCAACCCAGAGCCAGTGGTGGCAGCATCAACTGTCTGGGGCCAAATAATATTAATGGTAATAATAATAGCTAACATTTGCATAGCACTATTTCAAGTACTACATTACTTAAGTATTACGTATTTAATCCTCACAGCAATCCTATGAAGTAGGTGGTATCATTATCATTATCCTTGTTTTATAGATGGGGTATCAAGGCCCAGAGAGGTGAAGTGACTTCCTCCAGATCACACAGCTTCTAAGTGGTAGAGTTGGGACATGAACCCAGGAATCCTGATGTCGATCATGCTGGCTGTGGCCCGAGCAGGAGTGGATGGGCTGCCTGGCATGGTCCACAGGGCAAGTGCTTGATGGCAAAGCGTGACAGGAATCCTTGCCCTGAGCCTGAGTAAAAGCAGAGGGAGAGCTGGGCTCCATGAGAAGGAGGGGTGGCCCCCATGGCTGGATGGTCCCAATGTCCCAGGGAACTTCATGTCCCTGGTCAAAGGCGGGAGGCCAAGCTGAGGCCCAGATTGCCACCAGGGCACCGGCCATCAAGGAAACCCACGGGCCATCTCAGGGAAATGCATTGGCAGGAAGTTAGTGCGGCTGGGGCAAACAAAGGCAGGGTCCATCAGCCCATGGTCAGCCACCTCCCTCTGGGAGGACGGGGGTGGCTGTGGGTTGAATTATATCCCTCAAAAAGATATGTTGAAGTCCCAACCCCTGGAACCCTAGACTGTCATCTTATTTGTGACCTTTGCAGATGGGACTAGTTGAGAGGAGGCCAAAGTGGACTGGGGGGCCCTGATCTAATTTAACTGGTGTCCATGTAAGAGGAGAGGACACAGAGACATGCAGACAGGGGGACCCACGTGGAGACAGAGGCAGAGTTGGGGAGAGGCAGCTCTAAGTCAAGAAGCACCAGGACGGCCGGCACCCAGCAGGGTTCAGTGGTGGCACGCCCCTGCCAGCACTGGACTGGTGGACTCCAGGTACCAGAACTGTGAGAGAATAAATCCCTGTTGTTTTAAACAACCCTGTTTGTGGCACTTTTTAAAGGGAGCCTCGGGAACTAAGGTAGGTGACGTTCTAGAGGGTATTGCAGACCCTGTCAGAGAATTCGTGAAAGATGGTCTGAGCTGGAATCGTCCAAGAGATCCTCTGGGCCAGCCCATACTGCTCAGCTGGGGAAATTGAGGCACAAGATGTGTGGGGATTAGTCTGGGATCCCAGAGCAGATCAGGGGCAGAGCCAGGTGAAGGGACAGGCCTACAGCTATAGTGCCTGGGTCCCAGCATTTGCCCACACTGCATGTGCTGGAAAGAAACTGGTCACGTCTCCATGGTCACAGGTGGGGCTGGGCCTGTGCTACCCCAGCTGGTGTCCACCTCACTCACCTTCCTCCCCAGGGCTCTGTCATAGCTACCTTAGCACTCTCCCCTGCCAAGATCTTCTCAGCCCCCTGGTGGGAAAAAGGAACCGTCTCCCCACCGGCCTGGGGGCAGCTGCTGCACATGCTGCACCCCCTTTACAGGCAAGGATGCTCACCTGTGCAGGTAGCACCCACCTGGCGTCACACCACCATGCTGGCCCTCCCCCCATGCACACCTCAGACAGCCCACTGACCCTGGATCCAGCATCCCTGGCTCCCCAGACTTTTGTGCAGGACTAGGTATGTCAGAGGATTGAAGCACCAATCCCAAAGGGCCAGGAAAGGGGACACACATTTATTGAACACCTACTATGTGCAAGACACTGAACCAGGCTGGTCAGACCCAACATTTTGTTTAATCTCTGCAGCCACCCTGGGAAGGTTTCACCCACTTTCTGGGGTGGGGGTGGGGCTCTATAGCCCCGTGAAGCCAGGTTTCCAATCCAAGCCCATCCTGTTACCACCTACACCCCTCCCCATTGCCAAGGGCTTCTGCCCGGACTTTCTGCACCATCGTCATCCTCTGCTTCAGACATGGAGCTGCCCACACCCAGCCCTCACTGGCCACATTCCCTTGCATAGACGGGATGAGCCAGACATGGAAGGCTATGGTCCCATGGGATTGCCAATCTTGCCCATAAAAAGGAAGCTCTGGGTGCTGGTGGAGATTAACACCACAAGGAAGGGCCGGTTGAAGCAAATGATTCGGGGATTATTCTGGGCAGACAGGAATATGCTGCAGAAGGTCGAGGCCGCTGCAGCCTGGGTGCCAGCCTCATCCACATCCAGGGTGGCTCTGTGGAAACTCTGAGAAGGAAATCACAAGGGTAATCTTCAAGCTAACATGAGCGGGGCCTGGAGAAGACTGAGAGAACCAGAAACCTCTGGAGCCCGACAGTGCACTCCCCAATCACAAAGCACTCGCATGAGTTTCTACATTGGGCGGGGTGTTGGGCTGGATGACCTTTTATTACAGACTGCAATGAGAGCTGTCATGAAATGAGCATTTGCTATGTGCCTAGCTCTGTGTGCATCATCGGATTCAGTCTTCATAACCACACTATGAGGCTGGTAGTATTATGTCCATTTTAAAGATGGGGAAAAGAAATTCAGAGATTTAGGCAACACCCCCAATGCCATAAAAAGCAGAATGGGGATTCAAACTTCCAAACTCAAAGATTTTTCCCTCTGGGGCACTTTTGCCTTCTTCTTGTCTGAGAATTCTCCCTGATACGTACCTACCCAACCCCAACCTGGTCTGCCCCTTTTCTCTGTTTCTATCATTGCGTTTATCACCCTCTCTTTCCATGGTCTATGAAGTGCTATCTCCTGACTTCACTGGGAAAGCTCCTTGAGGGCAGGGACTGGATGGACACTCTTTCCTCAGCACCGAGTGCCATGCCCAGCCACGGGAGGTGAGTCTGTGGCTGCTGACGCCCGTGGATGAGTGGACAAACTCACACCCTGAGACTCCACGTGGGGGCAGGGAGAGCACCCATTACCCAGCAGCTCCCTAGGGGCAAAAGTCCCCACTGAGATCTTCCGAGGCTGGAGAAGAAGAGCCATGACCATCGATAGGACTTACTTTGGATGCCTGTAGGTTCAGGTGTTGGCTGATGCCCGACAAGTTGGCCCTCTGTGAGAAGAGGTCAGTGAGGCCCAGCTTGGGCAAGATCTGATCTAATTCATAGGAGGCAGAGATGGAGAACTTGGGGAAATGCAACTCTAGCTTCCTGTAGAAATAGGACCTGAAAGGTGCATTGGGTTAAAACACTGAAATCATGAACAAGCTGCCATCACAGATGGGTTACCTCTGTGTGCTCTCCTTGACTGCACTCTCTGCTGTCTCTGCCTGAGTTCTGCCACCACAAATACTGTTGGGTCATGCCAGCCTCTCAAGTGAGTGCTCACAGTGGCTTAAGGCCAGTCTCCTTCCCCAACCCCACCCCTCATATCCAGGACTTGCTATCTGCAAGACCTCCTTCCACTTGTTAGCTCAGAGGTTGCTTTCTGTGGGAGTGCCTTGTGCCCATGGAGATACAAGTCTCCCTGTGTGGCAGCTGTGCATTTTTTTTGTTGGGGTCCTATGGGTTTCCCTTGTTTTGGCCTGGAGTTCTGGTGACCCATTCATTCCACAGAGGTAGATCCTCACAGAGGCGGTGTCACTTAACCCAGGTCTTGTGCAATGGAAGACCTAGACTCAGAATCCAGGATTTTTAACTCCTAGGCTTGTTCTCTTTCTACTGATGAGGGAGAACTCACATTTTTGGAAATTCTATTTTAGGAAAATAGAATCCTATTTTAAATGAATGGGAGAGTTTATTATTTAAAGAAACCCATAGGAAATCTTAGAACAAATGAGAATTTTTTTTTTTTTTTTTTGTAACTTGGAGATCACTCCCCATTTGGGCCATTGAGGGCTAGTGCTGATCATAGATTAAGCACCACTCAGGACAATGATTAGCTTTTCTGGAGTAAGTTGTTCCATCTTATCAGCATCTCTGGAGTCAAAAGGTCTTCCACCTGCTTCATTTTGCCTTGGTTAGGAAGAATGAAAAGCACCATTCAATCTCCCTCGTAGTTCATCTATAATGAAGGTACCAGTGCTCATTATCCTGCAGCATCATGGGTACCTGGACCGTTGCCTTCTCATCAATGTAGAAGTTTTGGAGGGTGGTTGCTGCGTGTCTGAATGGTTTTTCCCACAGAGCTGAAGGGAAGAATGGAGGGAGGTACAGGGCATCTGCAGACAGGGAAGCCAACCCTCCCAGCCCGGGAAGACCACCTGGTGTCCCGCACCATCCCAGCAGCCATCCAGACCCCAGCTCTGTTACACCATCCGTGTGGACCATTCAGATAATTCAAAGTCTGATACACCAGGGGAATGAATCCCTTACTCTCATTTAAATTTTAAAATGGGAGAGACCAGAGAATATCTGTTGGCTGATATGTGAATAGGATTGAGACGGTAGACAGAAAAAATGATGATGCTAGAAAGGGGATAGTTGTTGGGTTAGCATCCTCAAGGAGAGAGGAGATGGTAGAGTGTGAGTGAAGGGGTCAGCCTTTGTTAAGAGGTGGGTCACTCCTTCCATTATCAGAGGAGGGGACACTGAGCTTGTGAGTCCAGATAAAGGGAGAGAAGTAGGTTTGGAAGTGAAAAGATGAGAGATTTCCAATCTAAAGGACTCATCTCAATGAAATGTGAGGGAAGATAAATTGAAGAGTAGGGAAGAGAGTTTGAGAAGGAGGAAGCTGTTAATAGCTGTTTTGGAGAGTTTAGAATGAACACCCTGGACAGTGCAGAGTAACCACTGAAGATTAGTGTTCACAAATTTCAAGTGACAATAGTCAGTATGTTTGGATATTTTTCTCCAACTATTGTCAGCTGCTGGGTGCAGAGGAAAACTAGTTAGATCATTAGGATTAAGCAGATTTGCAGCTATGCAAGGTAAGTATGATGGAAGGAGAGAAAGCCAAGGAAGTTAAGAGTGTTTGCAAGGAAATGATTATAATGATGGGCAGCTGAATCTATGCTGTGTGAGGCGGGAAGTGAGAATAAGAAGTTATGTGCAGTGAGGTGGTAGTAGGTAGGGTCAATGGATTGGTGTCTCCATGAGGTTGGTAATTGCCAAGACTCCTAATGCAGCTAGAAGTGTAGGATCTGGGATTCCAACCAATGTTTAGCTGGCTGTAAAGCCTACACTCCTTTTTCTTCCTTTAATCCCCTCCTTCCCTCCCTCCCTCCCTTCCTTCCTTCCTTCCTTCCTTCCCTCCCTCCTTCCTTCTCTCCATCCCTTCCTCCATTCTTCCTTCCTCCTTCCCTCCCCTTCCCTCCCCCCTTTCACCTTTTCTTTGTTATCCCTAAATAATATAGTTTAATTTTAACTGCTTTCAATGTTACATAAGTGAATCAAATTGCTTAATTTTTGCTCAACACTGTGTTCTGAGAATCATCCCGTTGCTGGGCACAGCTTTACTTTGCTCATGTTCATTGCTCTGTAGCACTACGAGTGATTATGTATCACAGTTTGTCTATCCCACTCTTGATTAACATTCAGATATGCGTAGGTATGCTAAAATTCTAACACAGGTTGCCTCAGGGTGGCAGGATTATAGGCAATTTCTATTTTCCTTTATATACTTTTAAGTATTTTAAGTCTTCAAAATAAGCATTGTTAAAATTAGGATAACTATAGGTGCTATTTATTAAGCATATATAATGATCAGGGTTAAGCAAATTTTTTTTTTTGTAAAGGGCCAGATAGTAAATATTTTAGGCTTTGTGGGTCATTTGGACTCTGTTGCAAGTGCTCAACTCTGCCTTTGAAGAGTGAAATGAGCCATAGATAAAATATAAATGAATGAATGTGGCCGTGTTCCAGTAAACCTTTATAGAGACAGGTGGCCGGCCTGATTTGGTCCAGGAGACGTAGTTTGCTGATCCCTCTAAACCTTCTTCTAAGGAATATACAAATATGTCACATTGTTTGAGCCTCAAAACAAATGTTTGAGGTAGGTTCCCTTATTATCCTTACTTCAAGCAAACAACCTGCTCGGTTCACACTGGTAGTAAGTGGTGGAGCTCAGATACAAATCTTGATGACTGGAAAGAATGCATTTCATACATTGCTTAAAATAAAAAGCCCTATAGCAATGTTAAATTTCTTGAGCTTGATAATTACACATAAGGGGTTATATAAATAAACATCCTTGTTCTTAGGAAATGTACATGGAAGTATGTATTGTGTGTTCAAGGAGCATGAGATATACAGTCTACTCTCAAATGTGCAGAAGATAGATAAATAGACAGACAGATAGATGAACTGATAGATGGATACAGAGATTAATACAGCAAATGTGGCAAAACGTTAAAATTGGTTGACCTTGGTATTTGGGGGGCAGGAGTATGTTGGAATTTTCTGTATGGGTTTTGCATTATTTTCACAACTGTTCTGTAGGTTTGGAATTATTTCAAAATTAAAAGTTTAAAGAAAAAAGTAAGAAAATATGTCAAAAGATATGAAGGGATAAAAACCTCAATACTACACAATCTTAAATATATGCTACTCTATCATAAAATCTTCTCGGAGCTGCTGGACCCCATAGACTCAACCCATACCCTTTTAAAAATATTTAATCAGTCAACAAATTAGGGGGGAAAGAGGGAGGATTTCAGACCCACCAATGAACTGACTCTTACCTTTGGAGTAAATGTCATTCACCAGCACCATCATGATATCCGAGCTGAGCCCACTGACCAGATTCCCAATCGTCCCCCTCGTTTCCTTACTGACATGATCGTTGATAAGCCGGGTTGCACTCTCAGTGTCTTAGAAGTTAGTGGGGAAAAATCGGGACTCGTATAAAGCCAGGGTGTCGTTAAGGAATCTCGGAAGAAAGGGGAGACCCTGGCTCAGAAACAGGGCACTTCCCATGTGTATATCCAGCCTGTTCCCGGGGAGGTTGAGAGTGTGTAGAAGGTGTTGGAAGCCGTGGTGGATATCGGCCTCCGACATCTCTGTGAGGTTGACCCCTAGGCCCCTGAGGATCTGGTTCTGGCTGTGTGAGCGGGCTCCCAGAGAAAGCATGGCCAAGGTGGTGGAGATGCTCACCGGGGAGAAGATGTTCTTGCCAGGGGTTTGGGAAGCAATCAGATGGTAGAGGCGAAAGGCAAAGTTGGTATTTCCAGGAGCGATCTTGAGGCTGGGGGAACCCTCACCTGTACCTAGAGCCTCCTGGCAGGAGCTGTTGGCGGAACCCTCACCATTCAGGGTGCAGCTGACCTTGAGAAAGGGCCAGTAGTCCAGCCAGAAGAAGGTACAGGGGGGCGGCAAGACGCACCTTCTCTGCTCTCAGGTCTGTAGGAGGAAAGAGAATGCCCAGGAAATTCCCCCAGCAGAATACCTACTTATGGTGAAGCTGGGTAGGGGACAGAGCCCCAGAAGTGGTGACACCAGCAACTCCTACAGAATGAAAGATAAATGAACACGCAGCCCCTGATGGTAACAACATTCCCTGTGGTACTTTAGTGTTTACCAAGCACACCCCTGTCTACCATCTCATCTGATTGCCCCATCTCCATGAGCCCTGTACTCTGCTGTCATTTCAGAGAGAAAAAGAGGAAACACAGGCTTCAGGTGTGACTTAATCAACATCACCTAACTAGCAGAAATCGGAGCTAGAATCCAGGTGTCCGGACTCTCAGTCAGGTGCTCCTTCTACCATGCTACCCTTTCTAAGGAGTTCATTTAGCTAGTTCCGTGACTTGCATGAGTTATTTTAGCATTGACTCCATAAACCTCAGAGTGTGCCTTATGGTTTACAAATCCCTTTTATGCCATTGTGTTTGATCCTTTTACCCAGGTAGAGGTTGGTAGAACTGCCATTCCTGTCGTCACCCCATCCAGATGAGGAAACTGAGGCTCAATAAGTGATTCATACAAACTCCTAGGGATAGGGTTGCCCCCCGTTTCATAATGAACTCAACCTTCCCAAATCAGGATGCTCAGTTTTCTCCACCAAATCTGCTCTTGCCTTATCCAGTGGCCCTATGCCTGTCTGGTGCTCAGACACACACCCTAGCTGTCAATCTGGCACTCTCGTTGCCTCTACCCACCACCGCCCCATTCAGACTATCAGCTTGTGCCGCTGGTTATTCCTCCAAACTCCCAACTCCTCCACTGCTGGAACCCAGACCACGGTCAGCAAACATTTGGGAGAGCAGTCTGAACGATAGTAAACATTTTAAGCTTTACAGGCCACACAGTCTCTGTTGCAGCGACTCCACTCTGCTGTCGTAGCACAAAAGCGGTTGTAGAGAAGACAGTATGAATGGGCACGGCTGTGTTCCAACACAACCTCATTTATGGACACTGAAATTTGAATTTCATGTAATTTTCATGTCATAAAATATTGTGCTTCTCCTTCTCCTTCTTCCTCCTCTTCCTCCTATTCTCCTCCTCCTCCTCCTTCTTCTTCCTCTCCTTCTTCTAGCTCATGGGCTGAACAAAAACAGTGGGTAGGATTTGACCCAAGCGTGGGCTGCAGTTTGCTGACCCCTGGCCCAGACCACTGCAGTGGCCTCTCAGCTGTCAGTTTCCCACACAGCAGTTGGAGCGATCATCTTAAAGCATGCAGTGGACCGTTTCACTCATCTGCTCAACACGCCTTCCCCCAGCATGGCGTCCCGCCAACCTGGAGCAAAGCGCCGAGTCCTTTCCATGCACAGCCTGCAAGGCTGCCCGTGAGCTGCTGCCCCACGACCTCCCTGACCTCAGCCCCCTCCCCTGTCACTCTGCTCCTGCCCTGCTGTCTTCTCCGCTTCCCCCCAACATGCCGGCCCTAGGGCCTTTGCACTTGGGGTTCCCTCCCTCTGGGATGACCTTCCTCCAGATGCCACCATTGCTCACTCCCCCACTTTGTTCAATACTTGTCAAATGTCACCTTCTGGGAGAGAACTTCCCCAACACCACTCAGCGAGACAGTGTCCCACGGCCCCCATCGCTGTGTTTTTCCCAGCTCTTCTTGAATCTTCTTCCCAGCACTTGCCACTATCTGAGCTTACATTACGTATTTTTATTATCAGCTTGTTTGCTCTCAGTCTTGCTCAAACCTCTACTCCCAGAGCCTGGAGCTAAGCCTGGCACAAAGCGTGCTTTCAGTGTCCATTGGAGGAAGGAATAAATGGATACAAATAATAACAAAACAAGCCACCGATTCAGAAACACGCAGCATATGGTTACTTTTCAAACATTACCATCTTTTCTCTTTACAACTCCAGAAGAGAGGTCATATTTTTTACATTTTCCCAATGGACAACGTGAGGTTCAGAGAGGTTAAGTAGCTTGTCTAAGGTCACCCAGTCATGGTAGGAGACAACCCCATTTCTGTCTGGCTCCAAAGTCACTTTCCACCACGCTCTGCTGTTTCTGCTGTGCTGTTTGATGCCAGAACACGGGTAAGGAGATTCAGCAGCCAAGTTCACTTGAAATGTTTGTTCCAGGGGATAAAGGAGCTGTGTTCTCCTCCCTAGGGCTCTAGATATGCTCAGCAATGCACCTTTGCATTTCTCAAGGGCAAACTTTTAAAAATTTTCCTGTTTATCACTACACACTTACTGGTATAAGAAACTGTTAACTTCCATACAGATAATAATAATAATAATAATAATAATAATAACAATGGTGGTGTTAATAAGAGAATAACTTACAGTTACTGAGAAATTAAATGTCAGGCTCTGAGCAAATGGGCACAGAACTTGATCAGTCCTTACAGTGACCTAATGGGGTCACAATCCCCATTCAGAAGAAGAGGCACCCAAGCTCGAAAGGGTTTGGTGTCTTGCCCCAGTTCGTCTGGCTGTCAAGTGGCAAGGCCGGTTGTTGTCGTAAGGAGAATGGACATTGTTCGCACTCCCATGTGGCAGGAGGGCAGATCTCAAGAGAAAGGACACCTGTCCCTTAGTCCAGGGGACAGACAATTCATGGTGCCCTGGAGGGCCGTTGTTTTGACTCCCAGCTCTGCCATTCATCACAGGACTGGGTTGCATCACATCTTTGAGCCCCAGTCTCCTTTTCTATAAGATGGGGATGGTACTGAGCCCCTGACCCATCTCCAGGTTGTGCAACACCTAGCACCGACCCGGGCATAGAGAGGGGGCTCCCCATTCTTTCCTCCCACCTGTGCCCCCCACCCTGCATCACTCATATACTTCTCCCTGGCTTACAGCGAGACCATCCAGAATTCCCCTCTGGGGTGAGCTCTCCAAAGCCACCTGGACTGGGAGCCAGAAGATCTGACACTGCCCTGGGCTAGGCTGTGCGCCTTGGGGAGGCTCTTTCCCGGGCTGGGCACCAGTTCCCCAACCAGTGCAGATAGGAGGCTGGGTGCAGTCACATGCAGGGGTCTTACCAGCCATAGCAGTTGTCATGTCTTGGTGGGGGGATTTGCTTGTCCAGGTTTGCCCAGGGTTTCCTGGTGTTAGCACTGACAGTTCCGTGTCACCCTCCCTCTCAGGTCTCCATCATGGCCCTCAGAGGGGGTAGTGTGGGGATCCCAGGAAACAGCTACTTAATGCACAGCGGGTCTTAGAGTGGCTCCCAGGTGGCTGCCTGAGCTCTGGAAAGCACCCAGAGATGTGTCTCCAGGTTTATCCAGTCAGGAGGACTGAGACAGACAAAGTCTTCTCAGCCCCACAGACCGCCTCCCCGATCAGGTAATGATTAATGAGCTTGACACAGAAGACTCTCCCCAGGGTGGCTGGCCTCCACCCATGAGAAACACCCACCTCCTGGGTCCCAAGAGGGGTTCACGCCTTCATGTGCGGACAGAGTGGGGATCCCCATGGGGGCTGGTCTCCAGCCACCCCATCCCTCATTTGCTCTGTGAACTTAAGCACATCCACCCCCCAGCCTGGGCTCCCACCACCACCCCGCTCCACTTGCAAAATGAGGGTTGGATCAGACTGGGGATGCAAACCCCAGGTAAGGAAGATTCCAGGGGACACGGTAGGAACGGTGGGGCTGCAGAACTGGGGAAAATCAGCTCTCTGCAGTTCAGACAAGCTCCATCTGCGGGTTGGAGCTGCCTGGGGCGCTCCTGTCTGCAGACTCTGGGCTATGTGATTTCAGAGGCACCTGCTTTTAGGGTGGAGGTTTCTATGATGGAACCTGCTGGGATCACACAGGTTGAATTGTAAGAAGCGTGCACCCCGGGGGCAAGGGGACCTGGTGGGGGGGGGGGGACCAGACCCCTCCTGGAGCCAGGGATCCAACTGGTGTCCCTCTTTCACGATGGCATGTACACCTCTCTCTCCTTGCCTCAGGCCCTTGGAGCCCTTCATGGCAGCCGGATATGCAGGTGGCATCTGGGTGTCTCCCAAGCCATGGGGAGGACCCCAGGGAGTGAGGTGGCCCGTCATTGTCCCATATGAGGTGACCGTGGCCTTTTAGGCTTCCTTAGAGACTTTCCTGAACGTGTTTCCAGGAACGTGGGGTCTTAACCTAAGTGGAGTGTACACCTTTGAGCAGCAGGGTCTGGCTGGGATTCTTGAGCCATGTGGCACATGGGACAGATAGAGAGGGAATCAGAACAGTCCTGGACCCAGCTGGCCTGGGGTTCAAATCCTGGCAATGCTGGGCTCAGAGAGGATCAGGGGCTTATCCAAAGCCACGCAACAAAAATGCACCAATAGCAGGACAAGAGAGGAACTTGATTGTGCCAGACAGAGGGAGAGCTCTTGTCTCGATTCTATCTGCCTTTCTGGGCTGTGGCCAGAGAAAGGGACAGCCTGTCCCCACCATGAGCACACACTGACTGCTTTTGGTTCCTGGCATCTGTCCCTGCGATGCTAAGAACAGAGCTTGGGCTTTGGATCAGGCAGGGCTGGGCTGTGAGAATTTGGGCAAGTCACACCCCCTCTCTGAGCCTCAGTTTCCACATCTGTCAAATTAGGGGCAATAATAGCTACCCAGAATGGCTCTCTATGCTGACCAGCACATGAGGCACACACAGGGCTCAGTGGGTGATTCCTAGTTCCCTCCTGGCATCTTGCAGTGCTGGAGAGCATGGACTCAGGGTCTACACTGCCTGAGCCTAATCCTGGTTCCACCAGTGGTCAAGTCACTTACGCTGCCTCTGTGTCCTTGTCTGTGAACTGTGGGAAGAACTGTTCATAAATCACAGGGTTGTTATAAGGAGTCAGTGAATTAATGTCCACAAAATGCTTAGAATAGCATATGCCCTTAATAAGTGCAACCTGAAGTGACTTATTCAGCAGTATGATTCCAGACAGCTGGTATACACTTCTTTTATTCCCAAATGTGTTACCTATGACTAAAGCAGTGTTTTTAAATTTCTTTGGGTTGGGTGTCCAAAAGAGAATCTGAAGAAAGCTTTGGACTCCCCCTGAAATATGCATATACACTCAACATTTTACAATTTAGGGGGATTTTAAATCCCTCGATGTCCGTGATGTCTCTGTGTGCTACAGCATTTAATTTCTGTTGAAAAGCAGTCATGAAGTATGGGAAGATGAAAATGACCTTCATACTTAAATGGGAGGCATTGCCTGTGAGCGTGGAGGAGAAGAGGGGACAGACAGATGGCCTTCGGCTCGGGTGGCAGGCAGGGCTCAGCCACTAGCTCGGCACTCACTGCCATCCAGCAGCCGGGCTGCTTCTTGTCCTGAGGCCTCTGGAAGGCCTTATGGGTAGTTGAAAGCTTGCCTGCTAAATCTGAGAACACCAAGGGTGATGAATCATGTCACAATTACTTCTGTATCTCCATTCCCAGAAAAGGACTGGCCTAGAGGAGATGCTTAATAAAAGTCAGTAAATGAATGAATGAATGAAAGAATGAATTAAAAAGACACCAAAGGCTTCACGCAAAGCTTGGGCAGTGATGTGCTCCAGAACACAGCTCTGATCTCGACAAGTCCAGGTGTACGACTTGGTTTAAGTGATAGGGAGCAAGCTGTCTCACGTGGTAGGTCCCGGGTGGAAGGACCTACCAGCGGGGGCAGGACCCTTTATCTGTCTCTTCCAAATGGCTGCTGTGCATGCTGCTGCCTCGGGTGGGGCTTCCGCTGCAGGAGGACTGAGGTCCCCGGGGAAGCTGCTGTCCCAGCAGCCGAGCAGCAGACTAAACTGTGCCGTGGACATAACCTCAGCGCCAGCAGAGCCTGAAGCCCTGCCCTTTCCCAGTAGACATCCTTGGTGCCCTGTTTAAGCTGCCCTCCCAGCTTCACCCAGTCCCAACCCCCTCCATATTCTCTGGACTCCAGGTAGCCAGAATACCTACCCTTAAGAAGGCTCCCGTTGCACACTCCACAATTACGAAAGGTGAATTGTGAACCTTGAAGACATTATGCTAAGTGAAAGAAGCCAGACTTGGAAGGTCACATATCGTGTGATTCCATTTATATGAATTAAACAGAATGGGTGGCTCCATGGAGACAGAAAGCAGATTAGTGACTGCCAGGGGAGAGGGAAATAGAAAGCAATTACTTAAATGATATGGGGTTTTCTTCTAGGGTAATGAACATATGCTGGAACTAGATAGAGTCGTGGTTATACAATGGGAATGTACTAACTGCCATTGAAGTGTACATTTTTAAACTGGTTAATTTTATGTTATGTGAATATTACCTCAATAAAAAATAATTTTAAAAGCCGTCCCTGATATTTTAAAGACAGCTTTATTAAGATACAATTTGCCCAAAGTATAAAATTCAATGGTTTTAGCGGCGTAATCATCACCAAAACCCATTTTAGAATATTTTTGTCACTTCAGAAAGAAACCCTGTAACCTTTAGCCATCACCCCCATCCCATGACTCCCAGCCTCTGGCAACCACTAATCTGCTTTCTGTCTCTATGGATTTACCTATTCTGGATTTTTCATATAAGTTGGACCATACAATATGCGGTATTTTGTAACTAGCTTCTTTCATTTAGTATGTTTCAAGGTTCATCCATATTGTAGCATGTATCAGTGCTTTATTTCTTTTTGTGGTTGAATCATATTCCCATTTTATGGATACAGCACATTTTAATTTATCCATTCATCAGTTGATGGATCTTCGGGTTTTTTCCATATTTTGACTATTATGAATAATGCTGCTATAAACACTGGTGTAGAGCTTTTGTGTGGACAGATGTTTTCATTTTCTCTTGATTACTGGGACACGGATAACTCCATGTTTAACATTTTGAGATTGTTTGCCAGAAGTGGCTGTACCATTTTAACATTCCCAACAGCAGAGCAGTTTCTTCATGTCCTTACCAGCACTTGTTATTATCTGACTTTTTGATTCTAGCCATCCTAGTAGGCGTGAAGTGGTCTGTTGTGGTTGGATTTGCATTTCCCTAATGACTAATGATGTTGACATCTTTTCATATTCTTATTGGCCATTTGTATATCTTCTTTGGGGAACTATTTATCCAGATTTTTTTGTCAATTTAAAATTGGGTTTTCTTTTAATTATTCAGTTGGAAGAGTTCCTTATATATTCTAGATGCAAGTCCCTTATCAGATATACAAATTGTAAATATTTTCTCCCACTCTATAGGTTGTCTTTTATTTTCTTGATAGTGTCCTTGAAGCACAAAAGTTTTTAACTTTAGTGAAGTCTAATTTATTTATTTTTTCTTTTGTTGATTATGCTTTTGGTATCATATCTAAGAATCCACTGCCAAATCGGAGGTCCCTATGTTTCTTCCAAGAGTTTTATAGTTTTAGTTCTTACATTTAAATCTTGATCCATTTTGAATTAATTTTTGTAGACGGTGTAAGGGTCCAACTTCATTCTTTTGCATGGGAGTATCCAGTTGTCCCAGCATGCTTTGAATGGTTTTGAACCTTTATAGAAAGCCAATTGACCATAGACACATGGGTTTATTTCTGGATTCTCAATTCTATTCCATTTATCATTGATCTATCTTATTCCCATACCACACTACCTTGATCACTGTTGCTTCTTTGAAATCAAGAGATGTGAGTCTTTCAACTTTGCTCTTCTTATTCAAGATTGTTTTTGCTATTCTGGATCCCTTGCAATTTCATGTGGATTTTAGAATCAGCTTGTCAATTTTTACAAAGATGTCAGCTGGGATTTGACTAAGGTTTGTGTTGAATCTGTATACCAATTTGGAGAATATTGCCATCTTAACAATATTAAGTCTTCCAATCCATGAAAATGGGATGTTTTCCCAACTATTTAGATTGTCTTTATTTTTTTAACAATGTTTTATAGTTTTCAGAGTACAAATTTTGTACCTCTTTTGTTAAATGTATTCCTAAGCATTTTATCATTTTTGATGCTATATTGTGAATATAATTTTTTTCTTAATTTCATTTTTGTGTTTTTCATTGCAAGTTTATGAAAACACAATTGATTTTTGTATATTGATCTTGTACCCTACAACTTTGCTGATTTCATTTGTTAACTCGAATAGTTTTCTCACAGATTCCTTGAGATTTTCTACATAAAGGATCAAGTCATCTGCAAAGAGAGATAGTTTTACTTCTTACTTTGCAATTTGGATGTCTTTTATTTCTTTTTATTGTCTAAATGTCCTGGCTAGAACCTCCTTTACAATGTTGAGTAGAAGTTGTGAGAGTGCACATCCTTGACTTTTTCCTGATCTTAGAGGGAAAGTTTTTGGTCTTTCACTAGTAAGTATGCTGTTGGCTATGGGTTTTTCATAGATGTCCTTTATTAGATTGTGAAATTTCCTCATTTTCCTAGTTTTCTGAATGTTTTTATCATGAAAGGTGTTGGATTTTGTCGAATGTTTGACAAAAACGCTCTCTATTAAAATGATCATGTGATTTTTTCCTTTAATACACTGATATGGTGTATTACCTTCATTGATTTTCATATATTAAACTAAACTGCACTCCTCAAATAAATCCCACTTGGCCACAGCATACAATACTTTTTAGATGCTGCTGGATTTGGTTCACTAGCATTTTGTTGAGAATTTTCACATCTATATACATAAGGGATATTGGTCTGCAGTTCTATTTATTGTGGTATCTTTGTCTGATTTTATGGGCAGGGTAATACTGGCCTCACAAAATAAACTGGGATGTGCTCCCTTCTCTTCTACGTTTTGGAAGATTGAAAAGGATTAGGTTACTTGTTTAAAAATTTGGTAGAATTCACTAGTGAAATCTAGTCTGCTCCTTATGTGAAGCCTGTTAATTACTAATTCAATCTCTTTACTTCTTTTAAATCTATTCAGATTTTCTATTTCTTCTTGAGTCACTTATGGTAGGTTGTGTGTTTGACGAATTTTTCCCCTTCATCTAGGTATCTAATATTTTGATATACAATTGTTCACGGTATTCTTTCATAATCATTTTTGTTTCTGTAAGGTTGGTAAGATTATCCCATCTTTCATTCCTGATTTCATCCATCCATTCATCCATCCATCCACACACCCATCTATCCACCCACCCACTCACCCACATATCCACACACCCATTGAACTCTCCATCCATCCAACTGTCCACCCACCTACCCACCCTCTCACACATTCATCCATCCATCCATCCATCCATCCATCCATCCATCCATACCTCCATCCATCCATCTAGCCAGCAAGCCATCCAGCCATCCAGCCAGCCAGCCATCCAGCCAGCCATCCAACCATCCATCCATCCATCCTTCCATCCATCCATCCATCCATCCAGCCAGCCAGTCAGCCAGCCAGCCAGCCATCTAGCCAGCCAACCAACCATCCAACCATCCAGCCATCCATCCATCCAGCCAGCCAGCCAGCCATCCAGCCAGCATTGGTGCTACTAATCTGTACCAGGCCCTGTGCCAGATGCTTGGGCTGCAGTACAGGGCAAGACAGGTGACACTGGTATTCTGTTGACAATAAATGAATACTTCATTCTGTTCTCTAAGCTTTGGGGTTCCTACCTCAGGGCTTTGTGGGTCTTCCTCCTTGGTCCTTCCCGGCCCTGAGCATGAACACAGAAGCACCACAAGGCTGAAGAGGTGGATAGAGGCCTCTGGCAACACTGACCTGTCTCCCAAGGGCCCCATTAGCCTGTGTATGGGAGATATGGGGTGGTGGTGGGGGGGTAGAAAAAGAAAGGAGTGGGAGACAAGGGGATCTCTGAAGGCTGTGAGCAGAATTGGCTTCCTGCTCCAGACCCCAAACAACCCTGAGAGACAGACCAGCCTACTACCCCCTATAGAAATCTTAGCTGTGGTCTTCTGGCTGCCAGACATGTCACTCCTAAAGTTCAAAACTTTTACATGTCAAAAATTATCACAAATATATCAAGAACAATGAACTTCAGTCCTGCTCAAATTCTCCTAAAAAAATTGAAGAGGAGGAACATTCTCCAACTCATTCCATGGGGCCAACATCACTGTAATATCAAAGCCAGATAAAGATACCAGAAAGAAAATTACAGACCAATATCACTTATGAATATAGATGCAAAAATTCTCAACAAAATACTAGCAAACCATATCCAACAGCACACAGTTATACACCATGATCAAGAGGGAATTATCCCAGGCATACAAGGGTGGTTCAACATAAGAAAACCAATTAAGGCATTTGAAAAAATCCAGCATCCTTTCTTCATAAAAACACTTAGAAAACTTGGAATAGAAGGAAACTTCTTCAACATGATAAAGAGCATTGTTCTAGTTTGCTAATGCTTCCAGAATGCAGAACACCAGAGATGGATTGGCTTTTATAAAAGGGGGTTTATTTGGTTATGCACTTACAGTCTTAAAGCCATAAAGTGTCCAAGGTAACACATCAGCAGTCGGGTACCTTCACTGGAGGATGGCCAATGGCGTCCAGAAAACCTCTGTTAGCCGGGAAAGCACATGGCTGGCATCTGCTCCAGAGTTCTAGTTTCAAAATGGCTTTCTCCCAGGATGTTCCTCTCTAGGCTGCAGTTCCTCAAAAATGTCACTCTTAGTTGCACTTGGGGTATTTGTCCTCTCTCACCTTCTCTGGAGCAGGAGTCTGCTTTCAATGGCCATCTTCAAACTGTCTCTCATCTGCAGCTTCTGTGCTTTCTTCAAAGTGTCCCTCTTGGCTGTAGCTCCTCTTCAAAATGTCACTCACAGCTGCACTGAGTTCCTTCTCTTTGAGTCAGCTCATTTATATGGCTCCACTGATCAAGGGCCACCCTGAATGGGTGGGGCCACACCTCCATGGAAATATCTCATCAGAGTTATCACCTACAGTTGGGTGGGGCACATCTCCATGGAAATCTAATCAGCACCAAAACGTCTGCCCCACAAGACTGCATCAAAGAATATGGCTTTTTCTGGGGGACATAATACATTCAAACCAGCACAAGCATATTTGAAAAACCCACAGCTAACATCATAGTCAATGGTGCAAGACCGAAAGCTTTCCCTCTAAGAACAGGAACAAGACAAGGTGCCCACTGTCATCACTGATATTCCACTGTTACCACTATTGTTCAACATTATACTAGAAGTTCTGTCCAGATCAGTTAGGCAAGAAAAAGAAATAGATGGCATCCATGTAGGAAAGGAAGAAGTAAAATTTTTCCTACTTGCAGATGACATGATCCTATATATAGAAAATCCTGAGAAACCTGCTACAGAGTTACTGGAGCTAATACATGAATCAGCAAAGTGCTGGGATAAAAGATGAACACACAAAAATCAGCAGTATTTCTATACACTATTAATGAACAATCTGAAGAGGAAATTAAGAAAAAATCCCATTTATAATAGCAACTAAAAGAATCAACTATCTAGAAATGGATTTGACCAAGGACATAAGAGACTTATATATGGAAACCTACAAAACATTGGTAAAAGAAATCAAAGAAGACCTAAATAAATGGAAGGACATTACAAGCTCATGGTTTGTAAGACTAAATATCATCATTATATAAAATCTACCCAAAGCAATTTACAGATCCAATACAATCCCAAACAAAATTCCAACAGCTTTCTTTACAGAAATGGAAAAGGCAATCATCGAATTTATTTGGAAGGGTAAGGGGCCCCAGATAGCCAAAAATATCTTTAAAAAGAAGAATGAATTTGAAGGGATCACACTGCCCAACTGTGAAACTTATTACAAAGCTACAGTATTCAAAACAGCATGCTACTGGCACAAGGACAGACTTACCAACCAATGGAATCTAGTTGAGTATTTAAAAATAGACCATCACATCTATGGCCAATTGATTTTTGACAGGAGTGCCAAGTCAACTCAATGGGGAAAGTGTAATGTCTACAACAAATGGTGCTGGGAAAACTGGATAACCATATGCAAAAAAAATTAACTTAAAATCGATCAAAGACCTAAATACAAGAACCAGGACTATAAAACTCCTAAAAGAAAATGTAGGGAAGCATTTTCAGGAACTTGTGTTAGGCAATGTTTTCTTAGACTTTACACCAAAAGCACAAGCAACAAAAGAAAAAATAGAAACATGGGACTTCATCAAAATTAAAAACTTTTGTGCATCAAAGAATTTCATCATGAAAGTAAAAAGAAAACATGCAGAATGGGAGAAAATATTTGGAATTATTTGGAGATGTCTGATAACAGCTAAATATTCAGAATTTATAAAGAAATCCTACAACTCAACAACAAAAAGACAAACAACCCAATTAAACAATGGACAAAAGACTTGAGTAAACGTTTCTCTAAGAAAGATAGACAAACGGCCAACAAGCATATGAAAAGAGGCTTAGCATCATTATCCATGAGGAAAATGCAAATCAAAACCACAATAAAATACCATTCCACACCCACTATACTGGCTACCATTAAGAAAATGGAAAATATCAAGTGTTGGAGAGGATGTGGAGAAATAGGAACACTTGCTCATTTTTGGTGTGAATGTTAAAATGGTGCAGGCACTGTGGAAGACAGTTTGGCAGGTCCTCTTTAAGTTAAGTATGGAATTACCATATGACCCCGTAACCCTTCTTTTTGGTATATACCCAAAAGAATTGAAAGCAGGGACTTGAACAGATATTTGTACACAAAAGTTCATAGCAGTATTATTCACAATTGCCAAAAAACAAAATCTGGTACATCCACACAATGGAATACTATTCAGCAGTATAAAGGAATGAAGCTCTGATCCATGCAACAACATGGATGAACCCTGAAGACATTATGTTGAGTGAAATTAGCCAGACACAAAAGGATGAATATTGTATGAGCTCACTGATAATAAGAATAAGCAAATTCATAGAGTCAGAAACTAGCAAACTGGTTACCAGTGTGAGGGTAGGGAATGGGAAGTTAATACTTAGTTGGTATAGAATTTGTTTGGGGTGATGGAAAAGTTTTGGTAATGGATGGTGGTGACGGTAGCACAACTTTGTGAATGTAATTGACACCACTGAATTACATACCTGAATAGAGTTAAAAGGGCAAATATTAGTTGATATATATATTACTAAAATAAAAATAAAATAAAAACAACCATAGGATTGTACAACACAAAGTGAACCCTAATGTAACCTACAGACTGTAGTTAATAATACAATTGTAATAATATTCTCCTATCTGCTACTACACTAATGCAAAATGTAAATAATGGGGCTGAGTAGATGGGAACTCTGTTTTCTGCATGATTTTTCTCCAAACCTACAACTTCTCTAATAAAATTTTTATCTGAATTACCATAAAAAGACTACAACACTAATAGTAAAAACCAGGGGAAAAGGGTCCCAAAGGTAGGCAGACCAAGAATTAAAGAAGTAGCCTTAATATATAAAAGGCTTTTATAAAACAACAAGAAATGCACTAAGACATTCATTCTGCAGCTATTTGCTCAGCCTCTACTTTGTGCCAAGTAACAGCAGTCCCCTTTCTCATGGACTTCTATTCCTGCGCGGCGGGGGTAGGGGAGTCAGACCTCAAACAGGGTAAACAAATAAGCGAAACAGGTAATTTCACATCTGATCGCATCTGATGAGTGCTGGAAAGAAGGAGGCTGGTGGGATGGAGAGGACAGGAGGGAGAGGGCAGGGCATGGGGTCAGCAGGAGCTCAGGAGACAGAGAAGGCTGTGAGCACAGAATACTTAGTGCCTTCTCTTTATTTATTTATTTTTTCTGTTTTTCATGAGCTACAAATATTGCTGGGGCAGGCGGGCATCATTTAAATCTGCCAGAAGGGATGAGGCCCGCCCTGCAGGCTGCTGTGACGCCTGACACAGGCGCCCGGAAGGCCCTGGGGCGGGAGGGGCGAGAGGGGGCCGGGCGCTCTCCTTGGCCATGGCCGGTCACTCCTGGCCGCAGGGACCGAGCGGGGGCGGTGCAGGGACACCCCCGGCCCCGCTGTCCTCTCCTTAGGGACCCGCCCCCTCCCACCCTGCCATGCCCTCCCGGGGTCCTTCCCGTTCCCAGACGCCTGCAGCCTTTGGGTGGGAAAAGCAGGTCCTTCCGCCGGGAGCGGTGGCCTGTTCGGGGCTCCTTGCATCTTTGAGACAAGCCGGAGTGGAAGTGACCACCCGGAGGCCTTCAGCATTCGCAGTTGCCGGCACTAGGCGGGGCGGGGGAGGCCTGGCTGCCGCCCTGCTCCTCCCTGTGTTCCCACGTGGAAGGCCCGGCTGGGGAAGTCGCGGCACCCAGGCCGGGTCCCGCCTCCCGGGGGTTCGCCTGCAGCGACCCGGGGAGTCCAGCCTGGGCCGCGGCTTCGCTGGCGCTCCCTGCCCGGCACCGGGGCCCAGGGCGGAGGTTCGGCGCGAGGGGAGACGTTTCTGAGTGTCCCCGCTGCGCCCTCCCCTCCTAGCTGGGTGGCGGCGTTCACCCCGAGATGCAAGGGGAAGCGGCGTGCACCCGGAGATGCAGGGGGAAGCGGTGTGCACCCCGAGATGCAGGGAGAAGCGGCGTGCACCCCGAGATGCAGGGAGAAGCGGTGTGCACCCGGAGACGCAGGGGGAAGCGATGTGCACCCCGAGACGCAGGGGGAAGCGATGTGCACCCCGAGATGCCGGGGGAAGCTGTGTCCTGCCTGGAGGGGGAGCGGGCGAGGCTGACCGAGCCCTGCCGGGTGCAGGTCCCCGCTCCGGGCTCCGGGAGCTCAGGGGTGCCCGGGCAGGGCTGACTCGGAGGGGATCTGACGCGGGCGCAGTGAAGAGAGCAGTCGGAGCCGCACGCGGGGCCCAGCTGCCTCTGACTGGCTGGAGGCTTCGGGCGAGTCACTTAACCCCTCTGGCTTGGAACGTGAAGGGGTTGGGCCAGAGTCGGAGTTTTCAAACTGTCGGGTTCTCTAGCGGCCCTCGGTAGTCGCGGCAGGAGGGGTGTTTCCTAGTTCACGGGAGCAAACTGAGTTCAACAAAAAGCCTGCAAACCGGACCCTGCGCTCTCTGGGGCCTTGACATTCTTTCTGGGGGCTCCTCGTGCTGGCGTTTGGCAAAGCACCAGAGCCTGGGCCCCGCGTTCTGGGCGGCAGCCTCTGGGGTGGACACCAGGGACGTCTGTAACAAGCAGGGAAGGCCTGCTCCCTGGGCTGGTGGGACCTTCCTCCCAGGCTCCCAGCACCAGGGACAGACCCCCATCAGTCGTGGGGCAGAAGGGAGAAGTGCCCTCATGGACTCCTTTGCCCACATCCCTTCCCGATGCTGGCTGACAGCTGACCCACTGAGCTGCTGTGTACCAGGGGCAGTGGGTTTTTCCAATCTATGGACGATACACTCTCCCCCAAGAGAACTCGCCCTAAAGGTGAGGTGGGGGCACCTGCCACCTAGTGGTCCTGGCAGGTAGTGCGAGGCCCCAAGTCAAAGAGGAGGGCTGGCAGGGCCGCCCTGGGTAAAAGCAGGGCTGGAGCTGATGGGAGTGAGCTGGTGGGCGTGCACGGGTGGGAGTGAGCTGGTGAGTGTGCGTGGGTGGGCTCCGAGTCCTCCTCTTTCGCCCCAGAGGGCAGAAACCTCCAGAGCATCTCCTCAGGCTGCCCGGCCACGTGCATCGCTCTCACATTACCAAGCACTGCACTTTGCACGTGCTCACCTCATTTATTTTTCACACCAACCTTAGGAGGAAACTGAGGCATAGAGAGGATGGAACTGGCCAAAGATCACAGGGCTGGATGCGGAGGGACAAAGCCAGGACCTGGGCCCTAGGCCCGACCTCCAACTGAAAGTTCTCAATCAGCCGTTACCTACTCTGGTACCAGCCAGGGAGCCAGGGCCCCTGCAAGAACCAGGACAGGGAGGGGCCAAAGAGGGTGCTGGCTCTGGGGGGCAGCAAGGGCTAGAGGCGACCAGAGGCTTCCAAATGGAGGCTTACTGGACGCAGCTTTGAGCTCTGCTAGAAAGCGGTTTAGTGGTTCTTTGATTAGGAACACCAGGCCAAGGTCCCTGTTGGCCCTGACATCTTTCTTTCAAAAAATGTCTCTCTCCTTCTTACACTGCTATGAAAGGGAGGATGATTCTGCAGCTGCAAACCCCTTTAACTCCCCCATCCCAGTCAGGGTGCGAACTTTCCCCATATTGGTTGTGGAATGTGTGGGGATGTGTAGGCAGCTCCAAACAGGGTAGCAGTTAGGAATGCTTTGGGCTGCAAATAACTCACACTGTAACTAATAATGATTTAAATAAGAGTGAAGGGCTGCTTTGTCTCTTGCATTCAGACATCCTGAGGTAAACAACTGAAAGGGAGGCAGTTTCCAGTGGGGCCAGCAAGGAAGCAGGGACCCAGCTCTTTCCATCTTTCCTTAGCATCTGGGCCAATGGCTGAGCACAGAACAAATCCTTCATCAGGGTTTGTTGAATAAATAATAATAATTGCAATAACAGCTACCAGAGATGGCTCCTGTCTGCTTAGTGTTCACCATGTGCTACATCTTGTGTTTGGTGTTTTGTCCCCATTATATTGTTATACTGGGAATCCTAAGAGTTACGCTTTAGCCCCATTCAAGAGGGAGTGGAGACCCAGAGAGATTAAATAGTGTGCTTGTGGTCACACAGCTAGTAAACAGGCCGGCTGGGATTGTCTGGCTCCAAAGCCCAAGCTCTTAAGCTGCATTTCTGACCATAACTGTGAGAAAGGGGGAGATGGAACCTCAGTCTATGGTCCTGCCAGCCAGCGGTCACTCCCCCCCCCCCACATGCCTCCTGCAAAGTCCTTTGGTCCTTAGGGGATTGGGCTACCTTTGCCAGACTTAGGCTGTTAGACCGGGGGTCTCTTGAAGGCAGGGACCGTGTGGGACCAGAGCCAGGAGGCTGTGCATCTTTCCAGAGTGAATTCTGCTATTCGTGAGGCCCCACCCATGCCGAGGGGCAGAGGGGCCTGCAGAGGCGGCTGGGAAACCCAAGGGTTCTACTGCCTTTTGCTTGAGACCAACATTCTTCAAAGGGTGTTCCTGAGCTCCTCCATAAGAATCTCTGGGATACTTGTTAGAAGCAAAGGATCACAGGCTTTGTTTTAACTACCTGGAATCAGAATCATGGGGGTCGCTTAGGGTGGGACCAGGAATCTGCCTTTTAAGGAGCCTCCCGACTCCGTCTTGGGCACGGGAAAATCTGAGAAACACCTGTCTCCTCCGAGTGGGTATTTTGTTGGACCTACGCCCTGCAGTTTAACGTTTTACCACCAGAGGGCGCCGCATAATTTCCTAACCGCAAGGGCATCTGCCTGGTCAGTCTTGGGTAAAACATTTGTTCTTGGGCTTTGGGTTGAAACAGGTGGTTTTTGTGTTTGGGAAATCACACTTGGTCCTCAGCTAATCTGAAAGAATGTTAGAGAAGGGATCCTGTCCAAAGTCACTTAGCTGATGGTAGAGCCGGGCTTAGAAAAAGAGACATGGCTCTCTCCATACCACCACACCTGCTTATCCTGTGCTCAGATTTGTCTACACTTTGGAGGGGAACTAGAAACTGGCTCAGGGACGAGACTTGATCCCTGCATTCATTCATCTGTTCATTCCTTCATTCAATCATTCTCTGCTATTTATTGAGCTCCAGCTGTGGTGAGCTCTCTGGTGATCCCTGTTTTCATGGAGCTGCTATTCTCATTGGTGGGGGCAGGGGAGAGAAAGTTCCCTGGAGGAGAAGTCCAGGAACGTCCAGGAGGTCCAGGATGTTAGGATCGACTGTTTTGGGGACTTGCTGTGGCTGGGGTGGGGGGGAGTCAGGAAGGGTTTCCTGGGGGAGGGACATTTGAGGAAGGAACAAATGAGTTACTCCTGAAAAGGAGCTGCCCATATAAAGGGGTGGAGTTTGGCGTGGGGGTCAGTATTCCAGGTGGGGGCACAGCATGTGCAAATGCCCAGCAGAAGAATGGAGCCTGGCATCTGATGGGCTCAAAGACGCCAGTATGCCTGGTGGTGAGGCATGTGGTTGGAGAAGGAGGGGGGCACACTATGGACCTGCCGCTGCACAATGCACGAGCTTGGCTTCAGGAGTCAGAAGACAAGGTTTGCCTGTGAGCAGCACAAGGTGAGGCAGCTCCCACATGAGGCTGTAAGCCACAGAGCAAGGGACAGATAGAGGTACACAGGGCGGGCTTCATGGAGGAGGAGGCATTGACTGGGGCCAGGCTTGGTTTGATTTAAGCCTCTAGGCTCCTCCTTCCTACTGCATAGACTGTTTCTCCCTGTCCATGGGGATTTTCTGTCTGATCCTGAGCAGGTTATTTCAGCAGGTACAAATTCTTCTGAACTGAGGAGGGAGGGAGGGGTTGAGGATTTCTGTTCTTCAAGGGCCAGCTCAGTCTCCCAAACTCTTACCCCTCCCCCCGGCCCACTCCCCCTCCTCCTCCCGGCCCCAGCTCTTCTCCATGTGCTTCTGGTTCTATGCAGAGCTAACCAAAGGGCTGGACACACACTCCAGGCTTTGAGCCCATTTACCTGACTCCTGTCCCCTGCCCTTCTGCAACCCTCAGCTTGGAGCCACCTGCTCTCAACATTATGAGCTGTTGTGGATTGTGGGGGATGGAGGAAATAGGTTTTATAAACTATTAAACAGATATAAAGGATTTCGCAGGCCCCTTGCTATAAAAAGTCTGATGAATTTTTTGAAGTTTGGCAGCTGACAACTTCTAAGTTTTACCTGCCCTCTTCCCCTCCTGTGCCACATCTGTGGGGGCTGATAAGAAGACCTGGGTTCTCCTTCCTTTGGTGGTGGCAGGGATGCTCAAACCATGCATGGGCATCCTCTCTCCAGCCCCTCCACCTTACTGCCATAAAAACCCCAAGCCAGTCTCCTTTCCTTGCTCTCTCAAGCCACTTTTGAACTAGCTTGGGGGCTTGGTGCCATGAGTAATGAAACTTTCATCCTCTCTTGGTGCCTTTTTGGTGTCATGAGTCTTGACATCGAAACCATATTTTGGGTGGGGAGGTCCGTCCTGTGCCTGTGGAGTGGTTGGTGGTTCTTAACCGTCTCCCCTCTCTGAGAACTGCCCCGATACACTGGACAGTCCCCAGGACCCTGGCTGGTGTGACGGTTTGAAGCTGTATGTACCCCAGAAAAGATCCTCTTCTTTTAATCCATACCTGCGGGTGTAGACCAGTTGTGGGTGATTAGGTTATTTCAGTTGAGGCATGGGTCTTAATCCTCTTACTGGAGTCCTTTATAAGAGGATAAAAGAGAGAGAAGCTGACAGAAGAAAGCCCCAGAGAAGCTGAGACAGAAAGGACACACACAGAGGTCAGAGAGGAAGTCACTGAAGCCGGAAGCTGGGTGAGAAGGGAAAGAGCAGCAGATGCGCCATGTGCCTTCCCACATGGCAGAGGTGTCCCAGATGCCGGCAGCCTGTCTTCCGAGTCCAGGTGTCATCCTCTTGATGTCTTGATTTGGACATTTTCATGGCCTCAGAACTGTAAGCTTGTAAGTTAATAAATCCCCATTGTAGAAGCCAACCCAGTTCTGGTATATTGCATTTCGTCAGCTTTAGAAAACCAAATTAGCCTCTGCCCTTCAGGCTGGAGCAGCGAGTGATGAGCCCGGGAGTCCTCTCCTGGGAACTGGCAGGTGGCAGGGAGAGAAACAGGGACTGAGAGCCTTTCACACTGACTTCCACTGTGGCCGAGCCTAGAAGGGCCGTCCCTAGACCCCTGAAGCCGAGTCCCTGGGCTTGTCCTGCGTGTCATCCAGTTGTTCCTGCTCCCTTGGAATTCATGAGTTTCTCGGACAGCCTTACCACCTGTCCACCCTTTTGTTTAAGTGGTCCTAAGTGTCTCTAAGACCCTCTCTGTGCAACCGAAAGCTGTGTAACAGGCATAGTTTGTTGACAAATTTTAAAAAAAGGGAAATGATGTTCTATTAAGTTGGACTGATAGCCTCCCTCAATTTTGCCCCTAATAATTTTCTCAGTAAACCCGTCCTTCATAGCTTAGTCCATCATTAGACTTAGCCTTTGTGTGAATAATTATAGTCCTCCAATTACTGGCATCTGGGTAAGGTCCTGCCTGAAGTAACCTGGAATATACATCTCTCCAGGTCCTCTAGGTGGAGCCGGGGAAGCGAGGGGTCTTTGTGGTGGATTAAATATGGCTGCAAAGTCTTGGCCAACCCTCCCGTTGAGAGGTGCAGTTGATTTCCCCTCCCTTTGAATTGGGGCCTCCCTGTGGCTCCTCCTAATAATGTGGGGCCAAAGTGATGCTGTGTAAACTTCTGAGGCTGAGCCTGGAGATCTTCCCTTCAGCTTTTCCAAGTTTGGAATGCTCCTTCTTGGAAGCCAGCTGCCGTGTACGGAGTCTGACTTCCCTGAGGCCGCCATGCTGTGGGGAAGCCCAAGCAGGGAAGAGCTGGGGAGAGACGGGCCGGTGGGGGAGCCCCGAGGCACCAGCCACCAGGGTGAAGCCTTCTTGGACCTTCCAACCCAGCCCAGTCTGAGGCAGCTAAGTGAATGACCCCGTCAACACCAGGTGGGACAGAAGACCCTCCTGCCAAACCCCACCTGGATTCCCAACCTACAGAATCCTGAGCAAATAAAATGGTTGCTGTTTCAAGCCACTAAGATTTGGGAGGTTGTTCCATGGCAATGGATACTCCCAATGGACTGAAAAGCCTTTCTGATGGCTGTTTGTTTTCCTTTTTCTTTTTGAAAAGATGCTACACAGCCCAACCCATACCTGAATGAATGATATTCTCATGCATGCAGAAAGTGAGTCCATCTGTTTGGCTCCCCCTCATGTATTTGGGACCTAATCTGTGGCTGGCAGAGTGCCAGGCTCTGGAAACTGAGCCTCGAACAAAACAAAGGCTCCACCCATATGGAATTTATCCCTGCCAAGGAGAGGGACAGTAAGCAAATAAGCGAATAATATAATTGCAGAGCTTGATAAGGGCCAAGAAGAAATACAGCAGGGGAAGCGGGTGAACAGGAAACGGGGTGGGAGGTGGGGAAGTCCCAACCACAGAGGTGGGATTTGAGCCAAGACCTGCATGACAGGAAGGGATGAGCCAGGCAAAGTGGTGGTGCTGAGTGTTCCGGGCAGCGGGGACAGCCCCTGCTACCAGGTCACAGGGAGTGAGCAGCTGAGCTGGCAGCCGGGCATCTGGGCAGCCGCAGGAGGATGTTGGAGAAGGGCAGCCACTGCTGGACTCTGAAGCCACTCTCATTGCCATGGAAACCTTTTTGAAAGCAAGGAATGGTCCCTTCTTCCTCGCTCCGGAGCCTCACAGAAATGGCAAAGAGGGAGGCTGGGAGGGAGGCTGGGGCAGGGGGAGGAGAGTGGGAAGAGGGGGTGAGGAGGGGGTTGCCAACCTCCAGCAGGTGTGTGGGTAGAAGACGCTTGGCTTATGGTCTCACTGCAGGGATGGTTGGGTTGCATGTTCCTGTTGATGGTTTGATCACAGTGAGTTAAAAAGAAACAGAAACGGAAAATCCCAAACTAGCCAAAGAACAGCAGCGGGCGCGTCTGTAGCTCAGTGATGAGCCCTGAACCACGGGGGGCTGTGGGAGCTGCTGACATCGTGAGCTGGTATGTGGCCTCATGCAGGAGGGCTGTGGAATCACAGACCCCCCTCAGCCAGAAGTGGTGAGAGGTCCCCCTCCTCGTAGCCTGGCCGGTCTCGGACCAGTCAGCCCAGTGCGGGACACATGCTCTGCTGGAACAAAATTGTCCTGGCAACCTTCAGAGAGCCCTTCCCAGATGTGGGCCGTGGCAGAGGGACCTGGGCAACATCACTGGGGGTGGGGTGAGGGGTGAGGGACTGCTTCGTCACACCCAGTGGAGCCCAGGCAGTGAGGCTCAGAGGAATGTGGGCGATGGGAGTCCGGAGGCCTGGGTACCAGCTCCAAGTCTGCCATCGAGCCCCGCATGGCCTTTAGCAAGCTGCTTCCTCTCTCTGGACCTCAGTTTCCCCATCTGTAAATTTAATAGTTTGGACACTTGGCTGTGTCCGGAACCAGGAGTTAACACACCCATGAGGCAAGCGCTAGAGCTTTGGGGTGGAGGTGGGGGTCGTTCCAAGGGGGCAGGCGTGTCCCCCTGTGTCCCTGCCAGGTAAATCGCCAGGGCTGGGGCACTTCCCACTGCAAAGGGGATGCTCAGGAAACACTTTTTATAGTACAGATGAATGGGGGCCTGTGTGACCAGTCCAACGCCAGCTTCCATGGATATCTTCTCATTGTTCTAAGGAAGTTGGAAATCTGGTTTTTGTTTGTTTGTTTGTTTGTTTTTTTATGGGAACTGTGCTAATTTTTAAACGTGGACCCCCAATTTAAATAAGTTTTAGAAGTTTATGTGCGCCAAGCAAAACATTCCACAGACAATTCAGCCTGCTTGCTGCCGGTTTGCAAAGACCTAGGTGCTAGATCTTTAATGTCTTGTCCAGTTCAGCAATCTTGGGGGAAAAATGTTTATGCCACACTGGATCCCCTAAAAAGATTTGAGGCAGCTTAGGGGACACCCCTACATTTAAATTAAAAAAACTTAAAACTCAGAGTCAGACTCAGGAAATACATAAATTAAATCAGAATGCCAACGAAAGCAATCATAAAAAAAGAACAAAGTTGGAGGACTTCGTCTTAGTTTGCAGGCTGCTGTGACAAATACCACCGATGGGTTGGCTTAACAACAGAAATGTCTCGGTTCATGGCTTTGGAGGCTAGAAGTTCAAAATCAAGGTGTCGGCAGGGCTATGCTTTCTCCTGCAAGTCTGTAGCCTTCTGGAACCGGCTTGCTGCAGTCCTTGGGGTTCCTTGGCTTGTGTGTCCAACTGCTATCATGTGGCCGTCTGTCTCTTCTTGAGTTTGCTCTTTTGGTTTCTGCTGACTTCTTGCTTCTCTCTGGGACCTTCTCTGACTTCCTGCACCTGAATTTCTTCTGTCTATAAAGGACCCCAGTGATACAGAGCAAGGCCCACCCTGATTTGGTTAAGCCATACCTAAGTAGGATCTTAGAAGATCCTATTCACAAACGAGTCCACACCTTGACTGATAATGCATCCTCAAAGGGTCCTTCTTACAAATGGGTGTTCACCCCACAGGAATGTGGATTGAGGTTGAGAGCATGCCTTTCATTGGGGTGCATAGTTTAGTCTACCACAGATTTTACCTGATTCCAAGATTCATAAAGATACAGTAAAGTAATCCAGACCAAAGCCCATGGCTCAGATGGCCCACAAAATGCTTATTTACAAGCTAGATGGTTTCACGCAGCCATTTGAGTCTAATCATCCTGGAGACCAAAGTCAAGTGTCTTGTGCCCCCTTATATCCTTATGGTCACAAGGAAAAGGGACAACCAAGCACAGACAAGCCCCTAAGGCTAAGGGAAACCTCTCACTTGGGAGTGTCCATGGTTCCTGCCGGCTGCACACCCACTGCCCTGCATCCCCAGCATGCGGTGGGCAGACCCCTGGAGGGGACTGACCCAGAGAAAGTCGGTGCGGGCAGCCCAGGGGCGCCTCCTCCCTTAGTGGGGAGCCCTTGGCAGAGGCCAGACCCTCAAAAGACAGCATCAGTCTGTTAAGTTTGCCTGGGTGGTGGCGGGGGTGGGGAGGCGCTGCTCTCTCTGGCCTGCCCCTAGCTGGGGGCAGAATTCCAAAAGTGGGGTGGTGGTGGTGGGAGGACCTGCAGATTTCTATCCACTCTAACCTGGTGTGTCTAGACAGGAAACGCAGGCTGCAGCCCTGGACCATGAGTGTTTCCTTGGCCTGTTTCTTTGCCTTTGCTCATTCCATTCCCCAGGCCTGAGATGCCGTCTCCCGGCCGCCAGCTCCTGCTCATCTCGGGGCCCCGCCTCATCTCCCCACCCCACCCCACCCCACCCTTCCAGGGCTTCTTATCCCTGGATTTTGTGGTTGAACACGGCTGAGTGTCAGCAGTTTCACCCGGTTCAGTCTAACACATGGAGCCCTGTGTTCTCTGTTTCCCACTAAACTTTACATCCCCAGCATTTCCCCACAGTAAACAGAAATCCTTCCAAACATCCAAAATATCCCGTTTTTAGGATCTACCATCATTGAGATGTAGGCAGTCTCCTACCACTGGATCTTTCAGTTACTGAAGATTACCTTTTCAGCTTTGGGAAATTATCTTGGTGATTATCTTTAGATGTAAATTTGTGTCCATTCCTACTATTTTTTTTTTTTTTTTTTTTTTTTTTGTCCCTAGGACAGAGTTCTAGAGGTGGAGTGGATGAATTCCGAAGCCCTTGGCCAATTGCCCTCCGTGAGAAGCTCCCTGACCTCACACACTGTTAGAAGGTCCCAGAGCGCCTGTTTCTGCCTCCACTTGCTAATGGCCCTGGGAAATCCTTTCCTTCTCTGAGCCTCGATTTCCCTCTATCAACTTGGTGTAAAAAGCCCTGGTTCCCTGAGGGCCCCAGATCAGGGGCTTAGGGGCCGGGCGTTGCCAGCAGGTGACCCAGTGTGGAGGTGAGAGGTTGGTTTGCTCGCTGCCTGCAGATCCTCAGCCAAGGCAGTGAGTGCAGCTTCGGGGCTCCTGGGGGAGCCTGTGGAACCTCATGTCTCAGTGTGTGGAGACCCAGAGAGCTGGGCTGTGAGGGGAGAGAGAAGGCCACTCAGAGGGAAGTGGGCATCTGAGGGGCCTCCTGACAGGGAGCCAAAGAGCCTCAGAAGCAGATGGGGTAGGAGGAGGTTTCAGCCTCAGGAAGTGTGTTCAAGGCCTGGGGCTCAGCATTGAGGGAGGGAGAGGAAGGGGCAGCCCTCTCTGGGTCAAAACTTCCTCTGAGCAGAACGCCAAGGGGATGGAGGGGTAGGGAGAAAGCCAGTACCACTTGCTGGGCTTGTTGGACTAGAAGGGCCTGGGGAAATCCCACAGGGAGATTCTTAGCTCATCTGCCTTGCTACACGGCCCAGTTCTTTTTTACTCTTGGCAGCTCTGCCCTTAAAACGGGCACGAAGGCTCCTACCAGCCAGGGCCAGGCTGCTGTTTCTCTGTCAGAATCACCTGGGCAGGCTTGTTCTCACCTATTGGGATCACCCAAGAGGCTTGACGGGCCACAGACTCCAGGCCCGTGCCCCCGAAGGTGCCAGTTAGGCAGGCTGGGGGTGTGCCCACAAATCTGTGTTTTCACCTGTTCTCCAGGGGAATGTGAGGAATTGCTGGAAGGGTGGCCCACCCAGGGACCTGAGCGTGTGCCTGAGGACATGAGGACACCTGGCTTTCTCACAGACCTCCCAGCCGGTTCCCAAAGTGGGTGGCCGAGAAGAGAAGCCTGACACTGTGGCTCCTAGAGGGGGCCTTTTTCTTTAGCTCTAGGTTTACAACTAGATAGCTCAGGCCTTGAATGGCACCTTCCTGGGAATATGTTCACACGCGTTGTAGGCAGCTGGTTTCACATATGTCTATGTACACTCCTATCCACAGTACTGACCTGTCTCTCTATGGACATGGATTCTTTAAATGTAATGTAATGTAATATAAACTGACTGGTATGTACGTAGACATCTATACCTAACTCTGTAGGCTATGTGTGCACACACAGAAGCAGAGAAGGATAAAGGAGGAAAACTTAAGACTTTATAAAAACAGAGCCCCAGAGTGACCACAGGTGTTTTCCTCCTGCAGGAAACCAGGTGATGCAAGGGCCTCAGACGGCACAAGGCCTTTAATGAAGGCCCGATGGGGTACTCCAGGGCTGTGCAGGTAGGGTGGGGAGCTTTCCAAGTGCAAGGCCACACAGACACAGTGGGCTGAGCGCTGGCTCCAGAGACGCAGCGGTTTATAGGCTGGTGAGACAGCAGGTGGACAGCCCGCGCACCCAGCTTCACGGCACACTGGTTCTGCAGGTTTCATTCTCAGCCTCGCACTCGGCTACTGTCAGACCAGAGTCCTTGTGGAAAAGGGGGTGGAAATCATGGTGGAAATCCTCAATGGAAAGAAAGGACTGTGACATGGAGGGCCCTTTGTCCAAAAGAATGTTCCAGAACTTAATGCTATTTCTCTCTTGGCAGGCCTTGAACTTGGCTGCTCGCAGCAGACTGCAGGGGCTGGGGTCCTCATGCCCATTGCTAGTGGAGGGGGCAGAGCCAGGGAAGCAGGAGCTGTGGCTTTAGCAGTCGCTGCCACTTGATTTAATCTGGGGGATGCAATCCTCTCAGAGAGCCAAGCAGCGGTCAGCAGGAAGGGCATTCCTCCCTATCGTTCAAAAGGCAGGGCTCCCCATGCAAAGGCCCCCAGGGAGGTATGACACATCAGCTCCGGCTCTGTGAGCCATAGTCAAAACACGGCACTTTCCTGCCTGTTTGGAATGAGTCACGCACACACTGCATCTCTCTGCTACCCCTTGGGCAGCAGATGGGAAATCCCAGGCCATGGAGGGGATGGTTGAACCTCTGTCCCTGCTCACAGGTGTGCTCTGACCCCCTGGCCACCTTGCAGAGCAAAACTTGTGGGTAGATCTGGCCCGGTCACTTGCTGTTTGCAGGCCCAGGAGTAAGTTATTTACCCAGGTGGGCCTCAGTTTCCACATCTGGAAAGCAGGGTGCTCTTTTGCTGCCAAAAATGGGTGGTACAAGGATTGTCTGGAAGAGGAAACCCAAAAGAGCTTCTTGAATCCCTAAGTTCAGCCCAAACATTTGGCCTGAGGATGCCCTGTCTCATGGATGGGTCGTTGGCTGGCACATTTTAGTTACATATTAGTCAGCGTTCTCCGGAGGAAAAAAACAGACAGGAGAAATCTATTAATATTAAGAGATTTATTATGGGAACTGGCTTATGTGACTGTGGGGACTGACAAGTCCAAATGTTGTAGGGCAGGCCACAGGTTGGAAACTTAAAGAAGGTGACGTTGATTTCCCAGGAGAAGCTGGCTGGCTGAATTAGAGATAGAAATTCTTCTTTTCTGACTCTGAAATCCTTAAAGCTTGTCCCTTTAAGGACCCCAGCTGATTGGATGAGGAGAAATCTCCTCTAATTGTTGAAGGCAATCTCCTTTGTTGATTGTAGATGGAGCCATAGATGCAGTCAACTAACTATAGATGCAAATCCATCGACAAGACACCCTCACACTAACAATCAGGCCAGGGCCTGCTGGACACCATAACCCAGCCAAGGGGACACATGAACTTAACTATCACACCCTGTTACTACAAATCATTCCAGAATCATTTTCTCTAAGGTCTAGAATGTTTTCCTAGATTTCCTGTGTTGTGTATAATTGTGCCCTGAGGCAAGGAGCACTCTGAGAAGGTTAGCCCTTAGTTCAGTGCAGGGTTTCTCAACCCCACACTGTGGACCTAATTCTCTATTGAGGGAGCCATCCTGGGCATTGTAAAACGTTTGGCTGCATCCCTGATCTCTACCCACCGTGCCAGTAACATTTCCCAGGTGTGGCAATCAGAAACGTCTCCAGACATTGCCAAATGCCCCTTTGGGGCAAAATCACCCCACTGAGCACTCTGGGTAGGAAAGCTAGTGGCTCTTCCTTCTGGGAAGTATTGGCCCCAATAGCCTTGCTTTCTGTCTTGATTTGTAGACTCTTCAATGACTCACACACACAAATCTTCCATTCCTGATCGGGTTTTCCAGGCAGAGCCTTGGAACCCCTGCTCCGGGCGGTCACACGCTGAGAGCCGGGCCAGCAGCCGGGCCAGGAGAGGAAAAGGCTTCCGGTCGCCAGCAGATGGCACGGAAATGCTTCCAGCCGCCCTGTGGATGGCTGGTTTCTTCTAGGCCTCTCTGGATTTACTCTGAGAACCAGGTGACATTGGATCTGACAGCCGTCTAAAAGCCATGGCTCTCAACTAGGGGTGATGTGCCCTGCCGGGTGCGTTTGATAATGTGTAGAGGCACATCTGCTCGCTGTCAATGGGAGGTGGGGTGCTTCTGGCATCCATCTTTTTTTTTTTTTTTTTTTTTTTTTTTTTTTTTTTAATCATCATTTTATTGAGACATATTCACATACCACGCAGTCATACAAAACAAATTGTACTTTCGATTGTTTACAGTACCATTACATAGTTGTACATTCATCACCTAAATCAATCCCTGACACCTTCATTAGCACACACACAAAAATAACAAGAATAATAATTAGAGTGAAAAAGAGCAATTGAAGTAAAAAAGAACACTGGGTACCTTTGTCTGTTTGTTTCCTTCCCCTACTTTTCTACACATCCATCCATAAACTAGACAAAGTGGTGTTTGGTCCTTATGGCTTTCCCAATCCCATTGTCACCCCTCATAAGCTACATTTTTATACAACTGTCTTCGAGATTCATGGGTTCTGGGTTGTAGTTTGATAGTTTCAGGTATCCACCACCAGCTACCCCAATTCTTTAGAACCTAAAAAGGGTTGTCTAAAGTGTGCATAAGAGTGCCCACCAGAGTGACCTCTCGGCTCCTTTTGGAATCTCTCTGCCACTGAAGCTTATTTCATTTCCTTTCACATCCCCCTTTTGGTCAAGAAGATGTTCTCCGTCCCACGGTGCCAGGTCTACATTCCTCCCTGGGAGTCATATTCCACGTTGCCAGGGAGATTCACTTCCCTGGGTGTCTGATCCCACGTAGGGGGGAGGGCAGTGATTTCACCTTTCAAGTTGGCTTAGCCAGAGAGAGAGGCTGGCATCCATCTTTAAGGAGGTGCAGGGCACCTGTCTCTTGGCTCTTGCCCACCTGGTTGGTGTCCATGGGTGCCCCACCACTCAATTCACAGTGTATTCGAGGCTGCACGCTCCAGTGCACTCTGACTTCCATCTCCGTCATTGCTTGGCTTGGCCAAGTCCCTTCACTCATCTGAGAAAGGGGAATAATATTTCCCTTGCAATGTGTTGGGCATCTTCAGTGAGATGAGGGATGGGAAGATGCTTCATACATTTTGAAGAGCTGGACGTCTGCCAGGACTCGCTCACGGACTGGGCTGCAAATGAGGTGATGTCACCATGTTCTCTCTGTGGCAACATAACTACACGTGACTTTGTTTTGTTTGTTTTGTTTTCTGTTGCCTTTTTCCCTCCTCCCACAGAGACTCTCAGGCTGATAAACCTTCATGGAACTTTTGACCTCACCCCTATGTTCCCCTCATTTTATTGTGTCTGTTATATTTTTATCAGATAAAGATGGAAAAGATTTTTCCAACAAAAGTTTTGCAACAAGAGTTGACATGGGTATTCGGTGTTTACCTCTCTCTTCATTGTCTGCCCTGTGCCCCTGCCACCCCCTTCTCAAATGCCTCTGGGTCTGATTCTCTGAGCTAGCATTGGCTCCTACATTGTTAGTTTCCAACGTGCCCACTGGGGTTTCTCTAATTGTGTCATCATGTTCTGGATAAAGCACACTTAGTCCTCATCAGATTCTCCAAGGGGCCACTTACCCCCAAATGGAGAACAACTGATTGATTCCAACTCTTGGGGGAAACTGAGGCCCAGCGGGGTCTGTGCTCTCGGGGAAGAGGCAAGATTAGAACCCAGTGCTAGGAGCTCCCACCACACCACTGGGTCGGCTGGGCAGGGTTTTTTCGCATCTGCCTGCTCTGCCTAGGAGCTCCGGGTCCAGACTGCTATTGTTTGCTGGGACAGGGCTGAGGAAAGAGAGAGAGGGAAATGCAGGAGGCAGGGAAGGGAGTGGTGGAAGGCGGCCAGGGGGAGCCAGAGAACGGCCACCCAGAGAGGGAGAGCAGAGCCGGGAACGGTGCCAGAGGAAGGGTGGCAGTGAGGCCTTGCTGGGGTGGAGGCAGTTGAGCAGAGACATCCAGAGCCAGGCAGGGTTTCTGGGCCCAGCTGGGGCTTCTGGAAAAAGTGTGCTCTTCAGAGCTACAGAACAGGGTCGGAATTGCAGCTCTGTTTTTAAACAACTGGCAACAGTTCAAATGACTTGTCTCTCTGAGCCTCAGTGTCCTCATTTATAAGCAGAGGCACCTACCCCATGGGGCTCTTTTTAGGAGTAAATTACATAATATATATAACCTGCTTGGCACACAGTAGCTGCTCAATTAGTGTTAAGCTGTCTAATGTAAAAAGATACATGAAAAGCAGAATAGAATCTAGAACCCAGAGATGGAAGCCCCCTGTCCTCTGCCTTTATCTCACCCCGCCAGGAGCTAGATGCCCTATTGAGGGTGTCTATGTGGGCATAGACAATGGGAGATGACCGGAGAATATGTACAGTGATGATGAGGCCAAGGGGAAGGTGGGTGTGCACACTGGACAAGAGATGTGCAGGGACAAGCCGAGTTGCGTGGTGAAATGCTTGAAGGCCGGTCAGCTATGCACTCACCCAACACTCACTGAGTGCTTGCATGTGTCAGACACCAGCAGGCTCTGGGGACATAACGCCAGGCACACTCCTTGCCCCCAAGGAGCTTACAGACTATCGCCAATGTTTGGGAAGGAGTAGGCTTCGCTGTTGCACCCACTCCATTGACCAGTGTCCTCTTCCTTCATTAAGATGCCGTTCAGAGCCTTTAGGATGGCCCAGTGGCCCCGCACGGCCAGACCGCTGCCTGCTTTCCTACTTCAGCTCCTACCACCGTCCCCTTCACTCGCCCCACTCTGGTCTCCCCACTCTTCCTTCTGCCCTTCCAGCAAGCCAAGCACTCGTCCAGGCTGGATTCTTCTCGTCATTCAAGTCTCTGCTCAAATGCCATCTTTTCAGGGAGGCCTTCGGTGTGCACACAGACAGCTTCAGCCACTCTGCCCAGGGTCACCCAGATGTTGCCGTGCCATTCAGCTCCCTCAGAGTAACAATGCCTGCAATCACTGTGCTCGCTCCTCTGCTTGCGTGCTGTCTACGTAACCCTCATGAAGGCAGGTACCTGCCTGTACAGTTCAGGGAGCTCCAAAGCAAAGCATGAAAGATGATTCATTGGGGGGGGATTTTAGAACTTTGCTTAATTTTTATTTTTTTCAATAAAAAAGGAAGAAATTACCCTTTATTAATATGCAATCAGTGGGTTGACCCTGGCTCCTTCACTCAGTTCACATGTCACCAGGCACACTCCATGTGCAGAATCCGAGGTATCTTGATGGGAGGGTGGAAAGTTCCATGTGGTGGGGCAGTGTTCTCCCTCCTGAGTTCAACTTCTGAGTGTTGGTGGGCATTGCAGTTTTGGAGTGACTGGTTAGAGCATTTGCAGAATATACAGAATATATTAAAGAAGGGTTGACCAAACTAACCCTCACAAAATGGACAGTCTGTTTAGAGAGAACGCTGCAAAGGAGCTATGGATTGAGGATGATAAAACTAACTAAGCAGAGATGACGTATACAAACAGGAACTGACATGTCTCCCACTGAAGGCTTCTGCATAGAGCTGTGCTGGTTGTGAGCTACTCACGGGCCTCCAGCCAGGGGGCAAGTGGGTGCTGAAATCCCATCGACACCTCACTGACCGGTGCGTCCCCCCACCCAAGGGACCGTGCCCACCTCACTGAGATATCTTTCCCCTATCTGCATGAAGACTGGCTGTGGGCTTCCTGCTGCCAGCTCCTACTGCTGGCACTGGCTCCTCATCGGCCCCATTAAGAGGAGTTATGATGGGCAAACCATATGGGACAAGAAGTCATCCGAAGTGCCCAAGATGCCACGGGGACCATTTGAACTGCAGATTTACAGCCGTGATCAGCAACCACTCCAACCTTGTTTGGAGGCTCTGCTCATGCCTCCCGCGTGGCCGACCTCTCCTTTCTTGACGAAAGAGCCCTCATTCCATGTGGGGTAGCAATGTGCCCACTTAAAAGCTACATTTCCCAGCCCCCCTTGCAAGTAAGGGTGAGCACATAACAGAAATCTGGCTAATGATAAATCATGGGATGTCTTCTAAGGATTTGGGGAAGTTTCTTTTTTTTTTAACATAGGCAACACTCCTCCCTCTATAGGGCTTCCTCCTTCTTCCTTTCTGGAACATAGATGTGATGACTGGAGGTGTAACCGCTGTATTGTGGTCTGGAGGGAAAGTGCAGGATATTGGTAAAGATATGTCCCTGGTATCTTTGGGCTACTGAAGTAATGCCAGGAGAAAAAGTAACCCTCCATTTGCTCTAAGGATTGTTTGGTCAGGTTTTATGTTACTTGCAGCCAAATACAATTCTAACAGATTCATTCCTCCTCCCTGAAATATTTGCTATGATGGTATGGAACCACCGCAATAAGCTCTGTATGCTTATTTTCAGCAGCGTGTAATATCATGTATTCTTCAATCTGGTACTTTATAAAATTGCCTTGATTTTAATAATACGTTTTTAGAAATCTCTTTAAATATTTTATTGACATATAATATGCATGTAGAAAAAGGCATGTATCATAGCATACAGGTCATTAATTCTTCACAAAATGAACCCATCCAAATAGCCAGGACTCACATCAAGAAGGAGAATGCAACCAGCTTCCCAGCAGAAGCATTTTTGGAGATTTCTTTCTTAATAATAAGAACAAAATGCCACTTACCATTGCTCATAGTAAAAATGGCTGAAATAGTGCATGCAAAATAATATGGCAATAAACTGAAAGGAACTTGTTTGTGAGCAAATACTGTTTAATGAGCCAGACAATGCATGGCTAAGGATTCAAAGCAGTCTCTTAGAACAAATTCCTCACATGGGAGCTTTCTCAATAGTTGGAGAGCAGTGCTGGGGATTCTATGTCTCCAATTATGATCTTGCTAGATTCTTAGATTCTGTTTCAGTAAGCATAGCTGACTAGCTATTGTGTGCGTGTGTGAAACACTAATGGAAAGATGTACTGGAAAATATGTATTTTTCAACACTAAATTATTTCTTAGATCAAAGCATTTTTTTTTATGGGAAAAGAGTGTAAGCACAGATGCAGTATTTGTTTAGACTAGAATATGCAAAGGTTTCTGGGGTATTAGCACCACGTATGAAATTCTTTGCTTTTATCATCTGTAGGCAAGCTAGAAGATATTACAAATGTGTTTAATTTTATAAAAATAAGTCTTTAAGAATGAATATTTGCAATTTGTTATAATAATATGGGGAGTCATTTACAAAGTCCTGATTTGGAAGATGTTATCAATGTACCTAATTTTATAAAAAGATCTCAAAATGGAATCTTTATAGTACTTTGTAATAAGATGAGGTTTCTGTTGAAAGTCCTGATGTCACACAGAAGTTTTCTGCTTCTCTTGTGAAAAGTACTTGAAAGTGTTATGATCCTTAAAGATGAGCTGCATATTTTTTTTTTTATGTAACACAGATGCATCAAATTTGTGGACTTTTATTTTGCAATGACAAGTGGATGGCATTTCCAAATGCAATTATGTACGAAAAATAAATTTTCTGTCCCTTTGATAAAAAAAGAGAGGTTTTAATTATGAGTGAGAAAGTGACATTTTTTAAAAGTATGAGCAAGCAAAAACAAACAAAAACATTCTCATGCTTTGGAGAACTTTTTGAAAACAGATGTTAGGAAACATTTCCATTGTTATATAATGTTGAAAATTATGCAGAATGTGTCATCTGTAAAAATTCTCATATCCGTATACTTGAAAAACCTTGGCAACAGTATTTTCTAATGTATTTACATGTTTTTCCTAACAAAGAGTTTCAGTGATTTTGAGCTGTTACATATGCTGCCCCTCCATGACAGGAGATTATACATTGACCCTGTATAGTCAAATATGTGCAGAAGTGATGTGTGTCACTTCTGGGAAGTGGCTTTCAGAACCATGTGTAGCTTACCAGGCTTTCTTTTCCCACTGACACTGTCATCAGCATTGTTCAGGAAACGGTTTGGGTCCTGCAGTGAAGATGATTTGGGGCAGAACTTTTCGCATGACCAAGAATCAAATGTTGTTTTAAGACTCTGAAATCTAGGGGTCATTTGTTACTGTAGCATACCCTAGTGAATCCTGACTGATCTATGACTCATTAAAAAATACATGTATATAAATATGAAACTTTCAATTTGTTTGCAAATGCAGCTGGTTGATATCAGGGAAGTTGAAAAATATACTCTCCAGATATTGAGCAAAATCCTTTCCATAATTGATGGATGGCCTTGAAAAATGCTGTCATGATTTGGTAAATGAAGCCAAAGATGCTCTTTTTCTACTTAGCTGTAAGGATTGGAGAGGAGGAAATCATTTTCATCCATGGCATAGTTTTTCTGCAGGCTGAATTCAGAATTGGATCTTCAAGTTGTGTCACCAAATGTTAAACCAAGATTTCCAAAATTGATCAAGCATCTCCATTGCATTATTCTCATCAAAATATAATTATTAATAGATATTTAGCAAAAGCAAACAGGGTTTTGTACTACTACAAATGAAACACAAGCAATTAGAAATACTATGTACTTACCTTTACTTGGTCTTTTAAAAGTTTCTATTTTCATGTACATTTTATAATAAGTTTAATATATTAATACAAAGGTTACCTGTATATAATTTATAAATAAATAAACAAATACATAAATATTTATTGAGGGTGGATGTTCAAAAATTCTTACTGCCAGGAGCATGCAATCAGAGACACTCAAGAGTTATTCAGCTACATTTACAGGACACTTTTAAGTCTCTATTTCTGTAGCATCTGGCACCATTGAGCTCCAGACCCAATCTTATGGCCCGCCTTCTTTCTAGGTTGCTCTGGAATTGTTCTTTCTTGCCATATCTCCCCCTCTCATCCTCCTCTCCTGGATCATCCTTATCCAGAAAACTCAGAGTCTCCTCATGTAGGAGAAAAGGACAATGAGAACTGCCAGGCACCCTGTGTTTATAAAGGCTCTCTCCCTCCTTAAATAAGACAGTGGTAATGCAGGGACAGGGGCAGCAGAATCCAAGGCATGGAGGCTGGAAATGTGCCAGGAAAAGCGATCCACTTTGGCTGAACCACAGGGTAGAAATGGTGGAATAGTGAGAGATTAGGCTAGAAGAGCAGGTTGGGACAATGCTAAAAAGGACTGTGGATCGGACTGAGAAGCAGATTGTGAATGGAGGGAGGGAGGGTTGTGGGTAGTAGAGGATAATACCAGAGCTGTACTCAGGGAGGTTTTCACAGTGCTGCTTCCACCAACGAAGAGGAGAAATGACAGTGCATCCGACGTGGGTTAGTAGCAGGAGGATGGAGAGGCGGGCATGGAACTGGGAGCTCAGCAGAAGTGAAACTGTGATGAGGAGGGGGAGGTCAAGGAGAATTGGCAACCCTGAGTGAGCAAAACTGGGAAAAGTGTGGTACTCGGGGCAGAAACAGGGACTCCAAAGAGAGAAAAAAATAATAGCTCACATTTTCATTGTGTTTTAGATCTCAGGAAACGCATTCATAGCCACCATTTGATGGGAAAAGTGATAAGTAAGAACAGTGCTGACACGTGTTTGTGCTGTGCACAACCTGTCCAACAGTATGCAGTAGCTCTGTTAGGAAATTGATTTGAGGGGAAGAAGAGGCTTGATTTGGATATGTTGCATTGGAGACTTGTGGAACATGACAGCTTTCTAGATCATTGCCCTACTTTCTCCTTGAAGAGGTCTCTTTCTTCTGTGAATTCCTGCTATTTACTCATGTGAGCACAGCCCGAGGGAACAGAAGGGTTTTGATACGGGGTAGTCACTGGTGGATGTTAAATTAGATGCCCATGTTGAATTGGGGTTTTCTCACCACTGTGACTTTTGTAAGTTTTCATAGCCTCCCCAAGTTTCCCAAAGGAGCCACAACTGAGAAGATAAAGCCCAAGACCAGCTTAGAGGTGGCAGGGACTGCCTGGAAAGGGAGACTCTGGAATGGGAGAGGGTCATGCTCTAAGTCTTGCCATGCCCAGGCCAGGACTCAGAGATTCCTGGGGATCTGTTACTGCCAGGCAGCCTGAAATAACATTTCCATGGAGAATCTGTGTTTCAGTTGGAAGTAGGATCCTCAGGATGGGGAGGTGGGACAGGGACAAGGGGGGGCTTGGGCGAAGTCCTGTCTTGTGGACTGTGGAGACTCAGAATGAGAGGCTCTCGGTAAAGAATGCCTTTCCCATGAGCCCCAAATGCCCTCCCTTGGCAACCCCAGATGGAGACCTGGAAGGAATTACAAGAAACAGGGAATCATTTGGGGAAGGAATAAAGCTTCCAGGAGATGCTTTGTCCTGCAAATGATCCTCTCCGTTAATGTCACGTTCAATCAAAAACAATTAATTTGTGAGTAGTTTGATGTTTTCTTAAGCAAATTTCTCTGGAAGAGTCCAATTTTGGCCAAGGGGGTATCTCATGGGACCTCTGGGTAGTACTGTAATCAGGCATTAGCTACAGCCCGTTCCAAGGAATTCCATTTTTTCTCTTCTCCCCCTTCTTTCTCTGTCTCCTCCTCCTTCTCTCCACCTCCTTTTCCTTCTTTCATTGCTTATTCTCTTTTATTGACAACTGCTCTATTCCCTCCTTAGTCCACATGGCAGAATAAAGCCACCAGGAGCTCCGTGTTTTTATCCCTTCTATTCTAGAGAGCAGCCAGACAAAGGATTCATTACTTGGAGTCCAAATTCCTGGGAAAGGAGATTGGTTGGCACAGATTGGGTCAGTTGCTCACCTCAGGAACACAGTGCAGACATCAAGAACACATTTTATCATCATGATAGCTGTCACAGTAATGACAAAGAAAGAATAGATGGTAAATGAGGAGTTTCTGTAATGGGAGTATGATGGTTAATTTTGTGTGTCAGCTTGGCTAAAGCTAAGGTTTCCAGCTGTTTAGTCAAGCACTGGCCTGCTTTTTACTGTGAGGGTATTTAATAGATGGCGGATTTGCACCTATAATCAGTTGATTGCATCTACAACTGATTGTATCTACAATCAACAAAGGAGATTGCCCTCAGTGATGTGGGGAGACTCTTCATCTAATCAGGTTGAGGTCTTAAAAGCCAGAACTGAGGTTCAGAGAATGAAAGAATTTCTGCCTCAACTTCAACATAGGATTTTGTGGGAATTTCCAGCCAGTTAATATCCCCAGGGGAATTCTACTGAGGACTTCAGCATCACCTTCATTGAAATTTCTAGCTTGTGTCCTGCCCTGAAGAGTTGAACTTTCCAACCTCCATGGTTGCATGAGCCAGTTTCTTACAATAAATCTCATTATAGAAATATATCTCCTTAGTTTCTCTGGAGAGCCCTGACTAATTCAGTGGGGTTCTTGGCAAGCAAAACCAATAGATCTCAGCTATAGTTGTTTGATTTTGAAAAGTTAATGAATCTGCAGTATTTTATTAATCAACAGTTCAACTTCTTTGCATAATACCTCTATTTTCTCATAGAATATAACAAAAATTTCATTAAACAATCAGTTTTGTTTCCAAAACCATTGAATGTTGACTTTAAAAGGGTAACATGCAAGGAATATGCACTATTTCTCAATAAGGCTGTTAAAAACTTTGTCCATCTATTCATCCATCCAACAAATATTTATTGAGTGTCTATCACATACCAGAGGCCATTCTAGGCCTAGACAAACAGCAATGAAGAAAGTGGGGAAGAGTCTCACAGAGCTTACATTCTAATGGGGTGGGGAGATAGACAATAAATAAATAAATGAATATGGTGACAAGTGCTAGGGAGAGAAATAAAGCGGGGCAATGGGGTGGCGGAAGGGGATTACCAAGTTTAACAAGGTCATCAGGACATGTCTGAAGCTGACACTGGGAGCGCGAGCCTGGGCTACATGGGTTACAGCTGAGCAGGACCCAGGTGTGGCCGAGAGGAGCTCACTGTCCAGCCAGCGGCCCTCTACTGCAGCCCAGGCTCCCCAGGCTTCCTCACCGCAACTTAGCGAAGCTGCTACGGTGGGGGTTGGGGGCGCACATCCACTTTTGTATGTTTGATGTATTGAGGTTCCATAAAAATAATGTTCAAAATAATGCTCTGTGCAAAATTGAAAAGGGTTGAAAACCACTGAGGTGGGTTTTGGAATGGGGATAGGGGAGAGGAGGTGCCCCCATCAGGCTAGGATACCACCCTAGCGATGGCAGAGGCGGGCCAGGTGCCGTGTGGTCCCAGATTTGAGAGGACTTACTTCTGTGGGGCAGGGGAGGGTGGCATGGGGCACAGGGCTTATACAGGAGGGACACAGGATCTGAATCGCGAAGGTGAGGAGATGCTGAGAGATGGAGACAGGTGGCCCATCGGTGAGTACTGCAACAGAGGGGACAGGTGGCAATGGCCAGTCTGAACCAAGGCACCGCAGTGGCTCTGGAGGTGTGGTCCTCCCAGAGAGACTGATGAGGCATCAGGACCTGTGGAGGATGGATTGGGGCTTAACATGACAGTCAACGACCTGGGGGGTTGTTCCCTGTGATAATGAACACAGGCCAAGGAGTGGGAGTAGGATGGGGGTGGGGAGTCCACTTTGGGCCTTTGAGTCTTGGGGCCTGGGGGCAGCTGCTGTGATGTCCAGGAGGCAACTGGACATAGAGAGCCAATAGAACAGCCCATCCCATGACCAGCTCCTCCTTAACCTTCAGAACTCAGCTCAAAGTTCTCCTCAGAGAAGCTTTTCCAGATTCTCCTCCTCCCTGGCCATCTAGTCATTATCTCCATGTTATTCTCTGTCCCCTTACCCAGTTCTGTCCTCATAGCACTTGCCATCATCTTGTTCATTTGTTTACTTGCTTCCATTTCTCCTCCTCCCACTAGTCCACAAGACTTTGCTCTTTTGCACAAGAGCAAAGCTTTTTGTGCATTTGGTTTGCCACTAGAGCTCAACTGCCCAGAACGATGCTTGCTGCATGGTGGGTGCTTGATCAATATTTGTTGAATGAATGATGAATGAATGGATGAATGAATGAATGGACAAGCCCAGGAGAAGGCCCAGTGTTTGCTGGGTAAGCTCTCTGGAAGCAGATACTGAACAGGAGTTTGGGGTACAAGATGCTTATTGGGGATCAATGCCTGTGAAAGGAAGTAAGAGGAAGGAAGATGGGCAGATGGAAATGAACTGCCCTGACATGGGCCTAAATGTTGGGGCCACGATATCCCCATCTTGCTCAGTCCCTGGCTGCAGACAATCCCGGGAAAGGCAGGCCCTGGGGGAGGTGCTAGCTGGAGGCTGTCTGCCAACCCCACTCCCCACTGCTGGGCAGTGCATCTCCACACCTACCAGCCCTAGACTGGACATACAAGGTTTAATGTCATCAGTGGTTGCCTTAGTTTCTTAGGATAGCTGTAACAACTTACCACACGCTGGATGGCTTAAAACAACAGAAATATATTATCTCACAGTTCTAGAAGCTAGAAGTCTGAAATCAAGACATTGCAGGGCCCTTCTCCCTCTGAACCTGTAGGGGAGAAGGCTTGCCTGTTTCTTCCAGCTTCTGCTGCAGTCGTTGGCCTTCCTTGGCCTCCATCTCCAGATGGCCATATTCTCTCAATGTCTTTGACTCTCTCGCCTTCTTACAAGGACACTAATTGTATTGGATTAGTGCCCCCACCTTAACCCTGTTTGGCTTCATTTTAACTAATCATATCTTCAAAGACCCTATTTCCATATAAGGCCATACTCATGGGAGTGGGGATTTAGGACTTGAACATGGCTTTTTGGAGGGCACGATCCAACACACACTGGTGGTGGTGGCAGTGGTGGTGACGGAGGTGGTGGTGGTGGCAGTGGCGGCGGTGGTGGTGATGGTGCTGCTGGTGGTGATGGTGGGGGCAGTGGCGGTGGCAGTGGCAGTGGTGATGGTGGTCTGCTGGTGGTGATGGTGGTGGAGGTGGTCGTGGTGATGGTGGTAGTGGTGGTGGTGATGATGGTTGGAATCAGGCTCCTAAGCAAGTGCTGACTGTATGAACACGATTAGTGATTGGAGACCAGCAAGTCAGGCACACTGGGGATAGAGAAAGGAGTGGCACATCTAAGCCACAGCACTTTGGGGAGACTCTCTGGAGATGGTGGAATTTAAATGAAAGGGCTTATTTGTGCTCAGATATAGGTAGCTGGAGTGGAGAAAGTGTCCAAGAGAAGGGCAGCCTGGAGTGGGGCGCCTCAGGCTCTATGAGAAAGGCAGTGAAGAGCTTTGCTGCAGTGTGGCTTCCTGAAGGGTTAGCAGGGAGGCTCCGGCAAAGGCAGAGATGGCCAAGGCACGGGGGCCCTGGATGATGGGCCCAATGATGAGCCTAGGGGAGGACAGGCTCTGCGGAGAAAATAGGCACTTATTCAGCAACAGGAAGCCCCTTGGCACCTGGGCAGGGAGTCAGAGTCACACAGGGGCTGCTTCGGAAACTGGAGCAGGGCAGCCAGGCAGGGCAACAGCAGGAGGCTGGGTTAGGGTAGAAAGGGATGTTATGCAACCATTCCAGAATCAAAGTCCCATTTGAAGAAAGGGAAGCCAAGTTCAAGGGAATGTTGACAAAGGGTATCTCTTTAGAAGTTGCTGAGAGGGACCAAAAGGAAACATCACAAGTTATCCAAAAGATGGCACAACTTTTGGACACAACCTCCCCTGTCCCCAGAAGCAAGGGGGAGCTTTCATCTTCCAAAGAAACTTCCAACAGAGTCTCTGGTACCCCTCCAGGGTGGAAATGAGAGCTGCTGCACATTTTACCCCTTTATTAGAGGTGGAGCAGTGGGAAAGGCTGTTGGGGGGCACATACCAACCCCAAGAGCAGCTGACCGCAACCAGCATCTCCCGTCCCCCCCGGGCATGGTGGAGAGGAGCAGGGGAGCTTTCTCTGATGCCAGGTGGGGGCTCCTACCTGCCCAGACCCCCTGGCTACACCTACCTGCTTCTCCCCACCCTCTCACCTCCTCACAGGCCCAAGCCTGAGACATTAGAGATTCCAGAGACTGGCATCCTCGATTGTCATCTCAATCCCTGTGCCAGACTCGTCCAAGAGTTCAGCTGAGGAGTTTGTGTGCAAGTATTTTTTTCCACTTATTATATTTCTGGGTGTGAAGACCTAATTATCTAGATCAGCAGGCTGTTTGGGCACCAAGAAACTATTGGTCAGGATTCTTCAGAGAACAGAACCAACAGGATATACACACATATACATATGTATATGTGTATAAACTGTATATATGCATATGTATGCATAAAGAGATTTATTATAGGAATTTTCTCACATGACCATGGAGATTAGTAAATTCGAACTTGGAGCAGGCTGCAAGTTGGAAACTCCAGTGAAAGTGACATAGAATTCCCCCAGGAGAAGCTGGCTGGCTGAAGAAGAGGAATAAATTCTTTCTGACTGCTGCAATTTTCAGTACTGTTTTAGGACTCCAACTGATTGGATGAGGAGACTCCCCACATTGCTGAGGGCAATCTCCTCTGTTGATTGTAGATGCAATCAACTGACTATAGATGCCAATCCTTCTACAAAATACCTTCACAGTAACTATTAGGCCAGTGCTTGCTGGTCAGACAACCGGACACCATAACCTAACCAAGTAGACACATGAAATTAACCATCACAGAAGCCAGAGATGAATTGTAGACATTTATCTTGCTGGATTCCAGATATGGGGAGGTGGAGCCACTATAATTTCCCTAAGGGAAGCCTGCATTTGTGGCAACCAGAGGGAATTTTGTTTAGTCAAGCAAGGAGAAGGTGGTTGATAGAAACTTATAAATGGATGAATGAATGAATGAATGAATGAATGGTATTAGAGGGCACTCCAAGGAGGGAATTCCATTTGGGGCACCCCAGAACCTCATTTTCTATCCTATGTTGGGAATGCTCTGCTATTTCCTTCTACTGGTCTATCCAAGTTTAGAATAAATGGCATTTATTCATTTATATTTTATTTATGTGCTATATTCAGGGATAGATGACCAAGAACAGGTCAAAGCTGAGAGTTCTGAAAATTGAAATTTGTTTGAACTTTAAGAGGAGGAAGGAAGTACAACATAATACTTTTCCTTTTAAGCACATGTAATTAAATAATTATTAGAGTAAGGGAGTGTTTACCGTCTGCACCAGCCCCATCATCACTCCCACCACCACCACCCCCATCACCATCACCATCACCACCACCACCACTACATTCACAATCACCTTGTTACAAGCTCCATGAAAGCCAGGGATATGGCTTTCCTGTGCTGTACTGTGCCTTACTGGTTGAAACATACTGGTTGAATGAAAATGAGTACAGGAGGAAAGGAAGGAAGGAAGGAAGAGGAGGAAGAGGAGGAAGATAGAACTTCTGAGGTCTCCTATCTCAGTGGGGCAACAGAGTTGGAAATCCACAATTTTTCTACACTGAGGTAAGTACAGTGATAGGAACGAGCAACAGGGCCATGGGAAGCACCATGTTGGGAGTGACGATCTCTACTGGGAGAAAGGGATTCAGAAAAGACCTGCTGGAGGAGGTAATATCTAAATTGGATTTTGAAGATGGGTAACAATTTTTCCAAGTGGACAAGGAGGAAGTATTGCAAGCCCGGGGCCTGGGATGTACAAAGGCAAGAAGGGCTTGTTGTGGGCATGTAAATCTAAGGATTTGGGCTCTTTCAAAGAGTAAAAATGTGACAAGAGGTTGAACAGGTTGGTGAGTGAGGTAATGGGGGATGGGGATGAGTGTCAACATTACAATTTAGAAACTTCCTAACTGTTGCTATGTTAACAAACTTTGATTTTCTTTCATAGGCAAATAAATTTCAATGAGTGAAATAATGTTTATTCATTCATTTATTTATTCATTAATTTCTTCAACCAATATTTATGGAGTGCCTGTTATGTGTGAGATACAAGGGCTAGAGCAATGCACCAAACCACAAAGTCTGTTAATTGATCTCACTAATCCTTACAATAACCCTATTAGTATCTCATTGTATATCCATTTTGTTATTATTAATAAAAATAGATTCAAGACCTAAGCTAGATTTTTATATAATTATTCCTCACCACAAGCCTGTGGGGGAAAAATGAAGTCATTTTATGGAAGAAACGAAGCTGGGAGAAGTTGAATGTCCCATCAAAGGCATGCAGCTAATAAGGGCTATGGCTGAGATTCACAGCCAGGCTGGTCTGAGTCAAACCTTACATTCTTTCCTTTTCGAAATGTTGTCTGCAATACATGGGTGAAGCTGTAATGCAGGAAATTCAGGAATGTGCCATCATATGGGTTGTGAACATCAGGGACTTTTTGACGTGTAATTTGATGGACGTGCTCAAGAGCAGTGTTTTCAGGTTTCCTTTTCTCTATTGCTAAATGCAATGGCAATTCTCTCTCTTGCCAGTATTTTCCTGCCTCCCCCTGAGAACACAGCGGCTCCCCTGGAAATTTGTTGAATACAACTGCCCATTGGCCATTGCCAGTCAGGGAGTCAGGAGTCTGGGCAAACAGTCCTCACCAGCCTGTTGATGGATGTGCTGCCCACACGTCAGCCGAGAAGGCCCAGGGTTGCAAGGGCAGCACTGAATTGTGTCCCCCCCAAGACATTCTGGTCCTAACCTCTGTCACCAGTGGTTACCAGATAAGGTACCAGAACTTATTTGAAAATAAGATGTAATCAAGTTACAATGAGGTCATAGTGGATTAGGATGGGCCCTAAATCCAATGACTGGCATCTTTACAGAAGAAAGGAGAGGGAGATCCAGGGACAGACACACAGAGGACAGACAGCCACCTGAAGCTGGAGGCAGAAAGTGGAGTCATACGGCCACAGGTCAAGGAATCCCGAGGATTGCTGGGAGCCACCAGGAGCTAGGAAGAGGGCAGGAGGGGCCCTCCCCTAGAGACTTCAGAGGGAGCGTGGCCCTGCCCACATCTTGGTTTTGGACTTTCAGCCTCCAGAACTGGGAGAGAGTAAATATCTGTTGCTTTAAGCCACCCGGCCTCTGCCCTCTGGTAATTTGTTACAGCAGCTGTGGGAGCCAGTGCACCAGGAGAAGCCAGCTCACAGCGTTGAGAACCTGTTCTTCATCAGAAACTGAGTGCGCTCCATGCTAGAATCCAGTCCCTGTCTGCTGGGAATTCTTTTTAAGTCTGGAAAATCATGTATCCCCAAGGAAAAAGTAAAATTTCCTATACTAGGGGGAAAAAACAAGAGAAAAAGTAGCATTCCAATATATGGGGGGAAACTCAACTAAACACACAGGTAAGTGTGCATTTGCAGTGTGACAACCATCCAGATATTTAGACACCCTGGGACAGTGGTGTCCAGTACCTCCCTCCCTGGTTCCAGCACCAATTCCCAAGGCAGAGACCACATCAGCCTCATCCACTGCTGGGTCCCAGGATCTAAGACAGCGTCTAGCACACACTGGGTGCCAAATAATGTCTGTGAATGAATGAACGAGTGACAGCTGAAACAGGATTTTCATCAGCAAGCTGGGTGGTGCCTTCCTATGGGAGAGAAACCCACGATCCAATCCGAGTTGTGTTTTCAAAAATTCCACTTGGTGGTAATGTGGAAATTGGGTCAGATGGAGAAGGAGCTGCCGGTGGGACTCCTGGTTAGGAAAATGTCCTTCTAACTCAGGAAAGATGTAACAAAGATGTGAACCAGGGGTGGAAAGGAGGAAACAGAGTCAGTGAAGCAGGGAAGGATGGGACACAGGTGGATCTGGCAGGCCTCTTTCAAGGGAAGGTTAGTGTAGAAACTCTGCCCCTTCTTTAGGGTTCCATCCTATGCCTGTGTACTCCAGGAAGCCTTCCCAGACCACCCAGTGGCCCTGGGTCTCCTGATCCTGTGGCAGCTCTCCTAGGCCTTCCTTGGGTTTCTGGTTCTCAGGGGTGTAGCTGCAGTGGCCTTGGCCCCATTCAGTCACTAGGGGGAACCATCTCCCTGGCCTCAGTGCATTTCCTCAGTCCACAGAATCTGGTCCCTGCCTGGAGGTCCTGATCGACTGTTTCTCTCTCAGGGGCCACAGGCCTGTCCCACACACAGCCCACCTCTTGTGCACCTCATGGCCCCCAACCCCTGTGGTCTCCACTGCCTGTTGACCCAGTGGCCCCTGGAGCTCTGAGTCAAATGACCATGGACTCAAAGCTTCACCACCAGCCTGTCCCCAACCCAAACTGCCACCACCTCCAAACGCCCTCAGTCCTGCACATTCTGCTGGCTCCAACCCCCTAGATGTCTACTGGCTCAGACCAAGTCCCTGTAGAGCCTCTTCCAAGGACCCTCCCTGCCCCACCCGGCTCTGCGCAGTGTGCACCCCCTACCCTACATAGAGCTCTGAACATTGTTCTCCAAATTCCGTCAGTGGTGAATCACAGCTGCCAGGGGTTGGCCAGGAGAGCCCACCTGGTGCCTGTGGCATGTGGCTCTCTACCCACGCCTATGGCACATGTCTCCTGGCCCAGCACGCCCAAGGCTGCCAGAGAGTGCGGGGCAGGAGACAGCTGTGGCTAGGATGTGGGGGGGGGGGGATGGTATGGGGAGGCAATGTGGACATATCTTTGGAAATGTTCTCTCTTCAGTGGCTCCAGCCCTTTGGGGTTGCTGCCCCAAACAACCATCTCCATCATCAGTATCATTATAGAATTATAATTAAAATTACCTAATAATAATGATGATAATAAAACAATAAAAGTAACTCCCTTGGAGTGCCACGATATGCCGGGCCCAGCTCAAGAGTGTTTTATGGATTTTCTCACTTGGTTCTCTCAATACTGGGAGGTACTTCTGATTATCCCCATTGTAAAAGCGAGGAAACTGAGGAAAGGGATGGGATGAGATTTGGGGTGGCAGCAGAAGTGAAGAAGATGAGAGCTACTGGTTCAGCTCTTGGGCATTCTGCAAAAGTCCAAAGTCATGGAGCAGCTTGGGTATAGGAGAGTATGGTTTACACCATGCCTTTCATGGTCATGGTTTAATTGATCCTCCCAATGCATTTTTCAAGCATTTCTCCAATTTTACAGGTGAGGAAATAAAAATTCTGAGAGGTGAAATGATTTGAGGCGCATTATGCAGCCAGGAAGTGGCAGATATGGAAATGGAACCCAGATTTTCTGACTCCAGATCGAACCTTCTCCATTTCCCAGGGTTCTCTCCATTTCCCTGTTCCAGAATCTTTTCTCCCCGCTTCAGATTCCTGGGGCCCTACTGTTTTCCTTCCCATTAAGGATGTCTGACATCATTAATAGCTCAGACTGAGTAAATTTCAGTCAATGTATTCTCTCTCCAAAAGTGCCTGTACTTCATTTTGTCTTGGACTGCAGAGCCAGACTTGTGTAAAAAGACTGACATCAGCCAACAGGTGGGGCCTGTTTTGTGTTTTCACGAGTATACCCTCGCAAATAATGGTGACCTGCTTACCAGCTCAGACTCGTTTTCACCAGCCTGTTGTTTTGTTTTTGTTTGTTTGTATGTTTCATTCTGGAAGGACTGCTGGAAACGTGGATGAAAGAAGTGAACCTTCTTTTCCACATTCCTGACAAGCCTTGCAACTCTCTCCACCAGCAGGGTGAGCTGTGTGATGACAGCTTCTTTTTTCCATGCTATTGGTTTATGGCTGGTCTTGGATTCCACTTGGCTTTACATGGGACATTCCTGGAGACTGGATCTGTGGGCCCTGCATATTTTCTACCCACTTCTTCACCCACATGGTTCAGCTACCCCAGCCCTGTGATGTGTTGTTTCCTTCGTCTTAGGTGGACAGCCATTCCATTTCTAAATCCTGCATTTCTGAAAACTCAAAAATGAATTTTCCCAACCCAATTTCACTGTAGTACATAAAATATTCAGTAGTTACCCAAATAGCAACATCTTTTCCTGAACTAACTGGATTATTTACAGACCCATGCCTTCTTTAAAGTTCTATTCTTGCTGTCTGATCCACTATTTATTACACACTTTCTATGCAATGGTGAAGAATTGCCCTACTCCTGGGCCTACAGCTGTGTTAAGCTCCCCAAACCCTCTCTCTAGATGCTGGAGACCGAGAATGATGAGCACTGTGAGACTTGGATGAGCCGAATCAGCTTGCACTTATTATTTTTATTAATTACCACTACTATTATTATTAATTTAGTAGTTTACCAAGTATGAAGCACTTTCACATTGGCCAAATTCTCTGACAGCATTGCTAACAACTCGGCCAAGGAAGCAAAGTGGACTCCTGCAGGTTGACAGAGGAGGACAGGACTCCTTCCAAAGGAGGAGACGGACGGCTCAGGGAAGGGGGGCTGAAGGTTCTGGTGGCTTCCTCTCCCCCTGCCAGCATTTAACAGCGATGACCTCATGGAGAACCATGGAGACAGTCCCAGGTTTTCCTCAATTTCTCCAAAATCTCCACAAATGGTATCCACATTTAATTTTTTCTTTTATAGCCAGATATTCTTAAGAGGATAGATGATCACTTAACTATGTGATACTCGGCAGATTACTCACCATGCCCAATGCTCAGTTTCCTATTCTATGTAATGGGAGTAACAACAGTCCTTCCCTTATAGGCTTGTAAGAATTAAATGTTTTCATTAAAATCAAATTAGCAACTTTCTTTTTTTTTTTTTTTTGCAATTTTTCCTCTATAAATATTTTTCTGAAATGGTTGGTGGCTGCTTGTATACCAGAATCTAGCTAGAATGAGATTTATCACAGACTTGGAAATCTGTATTATTTTAAGTGATATTGTCAGCATGGCTTCCAAGAGATTGGCCCCCTCAGGCAATCACAGATTCAATGCTGTCCTCTGTGCCCCATGGTACAGGTGGGTAAACTGAGAATCAGCTCAAGAGACAGTTTCCACGGTAGCCAGGTGCATTATGGCTCAGCTTCTGCAGCGATGTGGTGCATTGTGGGTTGATTTCCCTAGTCAGCTGGGGCATTATGGGTCAGCTCCTCCAGTCACCTGGTGCATTATGGGTCAGCTTCCACAGTCACATGGTGCATTATGGGTTGGTCTCCCTAGTCACCTGACACACTATGAATTAGCTCCTCCCATTACCTGGTGCATTATGGGTCAGCTTCCACAGCCACCTGGTGCATTGTGGGTCATCTTGTCTGCCAAGAGGGTTATGGAGTGCCCAACACAGACCCTGGGTCCTCCTGGAGCTTGGGGGTGCTGAGCTGTCTGTTCCCTGCCTGCACCTAGCAGGGGGGGCAGGAACCATGTTAGCACCTGTGCTGTGTGGCTGGTATTCTTCGGTAGTGCCAGGGCACCCACCCCACTCCTCCCCTGCCTCAGGGAAGGAATCTGGGATGGGTGATTCTACTCAAAGATGTTCCGGAGATCAGGGCTGTGGAACCAACCAGACATTGGAATGGAGTGTGTCATGCTGATTTCCTCTGTGAGGTCTACCAAGTGCCAAACACTCTAGTCCTAGCAAGTCAGGCCCCCACTGATAGAATCTACAGAGTACTTACGCACAGAGCTAGGTGCTGTTTGGGACAGACAAGAAAAACGGGTCTGAGGTTGTCAGAGCAGTGAGGCAGGGAACTCCCAGATGTGTCCCTCCATGGGTATGGCCCTACACAGGGCCGACTGGCCAGGAGGATGCAGGGGAGGGGGCAGTGGTGGCAAAGACAGGCTTGGCAAGTCCTTGGCCGAAGCCCACCCAATTTGAAGGCAAGGCTTTGTGGGACTGGTAAGTCTAGGGGACACATTTGAAAAGAGGGGGCTGCAGAACCAAGGTAGCAAGAGGCTCAGGAGCCTGGAAACAGCAAGACCCAGGGAAGGACAGTGAAGACAGACTCAAAGTGACAAGGAGGGTCTAGGGAGGTCAGTCCAAGGGGTGTGTGTGTCTGTCTGTTAGTCTGTCTGTCTGTCTTTGGGGAGAGAACCAAGGGCTGAGGTGGCCGCTTACAGATGTCCTGCCTCCTTCTGGGTGCGGGAACATCAGTCTAGGCAGATGCTTTGTGGGTCAGAGGCAGCTGCCAACATGCTGTGGACATAGATTCATTCTGTGGTCTGCCGGAGCTGTTGACAGAACAAATATTGGGTCTGCTAATTATCTGGTTATAGGAACCTCAGTTTTCTCATATGTGAAATGGGTCTAACAATACCTACCTTACAATATTGACGTGAAGTATATATAGTATCTATCAGTAAATATATCTATTAATAATATATATGAAAGTGCCTAGCTCTACAGAAAGAATGAAGAAAATGAGATAAAGAAGAATGCAAAACCAGCCCCCATTCATGATTAAGAACATTAACTCTTTCTCTTGCACACATGCTCCATTTTGAAACTGGTCCTTGTTTTGCCTATGCTGTAGAGTTTTTTTTTTTTTTTTTTTTAATCTTCATTTTATTGAGATATATTCACATACCACGCAGTCATACAAAACAAATCGTACTTTCGATTGTTTACAGTACCATTACATAGTGGTACATTCATCACCCAAATCAATCCCTGACACCTTCATTAGCACACACACAAAAATAACAAGAATAATAATTAGAGTGAAAAAGAGCAATTGAAGTAAAAAAGAACACTGGGTACCTTTGTCTGTTTGTTTCCTTCCCCTATTTTTCTACTCATCCATCCATAAACTAGACAAAGTGGAGTGTGGTCCTTATGGCTTTCCCGATCCCATTGTCACCCCTCATAAGCTACATTTTTATACAACTGTCTTCGAGATTCATGGGTTCTGGGTTGTAGTTTGATAGTTTCAGGTATCCACCACCAGCTACCCCAATTCTTTAGAACCTAAAAAGGGTTGTCTAAAGTGTGCATAAGAGTGCCCACCAGAGTGACCTCTCGGCTCCTTTTGGAATCTCTCTGCCACTGAAGCTTATTTCATTTCCTTTCACAGCCCCCTTTTGGTCAAGAAGATGTTCTCCGTCCCACGATGCCAGGTCTACATTCCTCCCCGGGAGTCATATTCCACGTTGCCAGGGAGATTCACTCCCCTGGGTGTCTGATCCCACGTAGGGGAGAGGGCGGTGATTTCACCTTTCAAGTTGGCTTAGCTAGAGAGACAGGGCCACATCTGAGCAACAAAGAGGCATTCAGGAGGAGGCTCTTAGGCACAACCATAGGGAGGCCTAGCCTCTCCTTTGCAGCAACCGTCTTCCCAAGGGTAAAACCTGTGGTAGAGGGCTCAACCCATCAAGCCACCAGTCCCCTATGTCTGTGGTCATGTTAGCAACCATGGAGGTGGGGTAGGCGAATACCCCTGCATTCTCCACAGGCTCCTCAAGGGGGCACTACATCTTTTTTTTTTCCTTGTTTTTCTTTCTTTTTTTTTTTTTTTTTTAACTTTCCCTTCTTTTTTAAATCAACTGTATGAAAAAAAAGTTAAAAAGAAAGCAAACATACAATAAAAGAACATTTCAAAGAGACCATAACAAGGGAGTAAGAAAAAGACAACTAACCTAAGACAACTGCTTAACTTCCGACCTGTTCCTACTTTACCCCAAGAAAGTTACATAATATAGCAACATTTCTGTGAACTTGCTCCTACTATATCCATCAAAAATTAACAGACCATAGTCATTCCTGGGCATCCCCAGAACGTTAAATAGCTTATCTGTTCTTCTTGGATTACCATTCCCCCTTCCTTAATTGCTCTCTATTGCTAGTTCCTCTACATTCTACATTATAAACCATTTGTTTTACAATTGTCAATGTTCACATTAGTGGTAGCATATAATATTTCTCTTTTTGTGCCTGGCTTATTTCGCTCAGCATTATGTCTTCAAGGTTCATCCATGTTGTCATATGTTTCACGAGATCGTTCCTTCTTACTGCCGTGTAGTATTCCATCGTGTGTGTATACCACATTTTATTTATCCACTCATCTGTTGAAGGACATTTGGGTTGTTTCCATCTCTTGGCAATTGTGAATAATGCTGCTATGAACATTGGCGTGCAGATATCTGTTCATGTCACTGCTTTCCGATCTTCCGGGTATATACCGAGAAGTGCAATCGCTGGATCGAATGGTAACTCTAGTTTTCTAAGGAACTGCCAGACACCAACAATGAATAAGAGTTCCAATTTCTCCACATCCCCTCCAGCATTTGTAGTTTCTTGTTTGTTTAATGGCAGCCATTCTAACTGGTGTTAGATGGTATCTCATTGTGGTCTTAATTTGCATCTCTCTAATAGCTAGTGAAGCTGAACATTTTTTCATGTATTTCTTGGCCATTTGTATTTCCTCTTCAGAGAACTGTCTTTTCATATCTTTTGCCCATTTTATAATTGGGCCAACTGTACTATTGTCATTGAGTTGTAGGATTTCTTTATATATGCAAGATATCAGTCTTTTGTCAGATACATGGTTTCCAAAAATTTTTTCCCATTGAGTTGGCTGCCTCTTTACCTTTTTGAGAAATTCCTTTGAGGTGCAGAAACTTCTGAGCTTGAGGAGTTCCCATTTATCTATTTTTTCTTTTGTTGCTTGTGCTTTGGGTGTAAAGTCTAGGAAGTGGCCGCCTAATACAAGGTCTTGAAGATGTTTTCCGACATTATCTTCTAGGAGTTTTATGGTACTTTCTTTTATATTGAGATCTTTGGTCCATTTTGAGTTAATTTTTGTGTAGGGGGTGAGGTAGGGGTCCTCTTTCATTCTTTTGGATATGGATATCCAACTCTCCCAGCTCCATTTGTTGAAAAGACCATTATGACTCAGTTCAGTGACTTTGGGGGCCTTATCAAAGATCACTCAGCCATAGATCTGAGGGTCTATCTCTGAATTCTCAATTCGATTCCATTGATCTATATGTCTATCTTTGTGCCAGTACCATGCTGTTTTGGCAACTGTGGCTTTATAATAAGCTTCAAAGTCAGGGAGTGTAAGTCCTCCCACTTCGTTTTTCTTTTTTAGAGTGTCTTTAGCAATTCGAGGCATCTTCCCTTTCCAAATAAATTTGATAACTAGCTTTTCCAAGTCTGCAAAGTAGGTTGTTGGAATTTTGATTGAGATTGCATTGAATCTGTAGATGAGTTTGGGTAGAATTGACATCTTAATGACATTTAGCCTTCCTATCCATGAACATGGAATATTTTTCCATCTTTTAAGGTCCCCTTCTATTTCTTTTAGTAGAGTTATGTAGTTTTCTTTGTATAGGTCTTTTACATCTTTAGTTAAGTTTATTCCTAGGTACTTGATTTTTTTAGTTGCTATTGAAAACGGTATCTTTTTCTTGAGTGTCTCTTCAGTTTGTTCATTTCTAGCATATAGAAACATTACTGACTTACGTGCATTAACCTTGTATCCCGCTACTTTGCTAAATTTGTTTATTAGCTCTAGGAGCTGTATCGTCAATTTCTCAGGGTTTTCTAGATATAAGATCATATCATCTGCAAACAATGACAGTTTTACTTCTTCTTTTCCAATTTGGATGCCTTTTATTTCTTTGTCTTGCTGGATTGCCCTGGCTAGCACTTCCAGCACAATGTTGAATAACAGTGGTGATAGCGGGCATCCTTGTCTTGTTCCTGATCTTAGAGGGAAGGCTTTCAGTCTCTCACCGTTGAGTACTATGCTGGCTGTGGGTTTTTCATATATGCTCTTTATCATGTTGAGGAAGTTTCCTTCAATTCATACCTTTTTAAGTGTTTTTATCAAAAAGGGATGTTGGATTTTGTCAAATGCTTTTTCAGCATCTATTGAGATGATCAATTGATTTTTCCCTTTTGACTTGTTAATGTGTTGTAATACATTGATTGATTTTCTTATGTTGAACCATCCTTGTATGCCTGGAATAAACCCCACTTGGTCATGGTGTATGATTTTTTTAATGTGTCTTTGGATTCGATTTGCAAGTATTTTGTTGAGGATTTTTGCATCTATATTCATTAGGGAGATTGGCCGGTAGTTTTCCTTTTTTGTAGCATCTTTGCCTGGTTTTGGTATTAGATTGATGTTAGCTTCATAAAATGAGTTAAGTAGTGTTCCATTTTCTTCAATGTTTTGAAAGAGTTTGAGTAAGATTGGTGTCAGTTCTTTCTGGAAAGTTTGGTAGAATTCCCCTGTGAAGCCATCTGGCCCTGGGCATTTATTTGTGGGAAGATTTTTGATGACTCATTGGATCTCTGCTTGTGATGGGTTGGTTGAGGTCTTCTATTTCTTCTCTGGTCAGTCTAGGTTGTTCATATGTTTCCAGGAAATTGTCCATTTCCTCTACATTATACAGTTTGTTGCCATACAGTTGTTCACAGTATCCTCTTATAATTTTTTTAATTTCTTCAGGATCTGCAGTTATGTCACCTTTTTCATTCATTATTTTGTTTATATGGGTCTTCTCTCTTTTTGATTTTGTCATTCTAGCTAGGGGCTTGTCGATCTTGTTGATCTTCTCAAAGAACCAACTTTTGGTGATATTTATCCTCTCTATTGTTTTTTTGTTCTCTATGTCATTTATTTCTGCTTTAATCCTTGTTATTTCTTTTCTTGTACTTGGTTTAGGATTGGTTTGCTGTTCATTTTCTAGCTTCTTCAGTTGATCCATTAGTTCTTTGATTTTGGCTCTTTCTTCCTTTTTAATATATGCGTTTAGTGCTATAAATTTCCCCCTTAGCACTGCTTTTGCTGCATCCCATAGGTTTTCGTATGTTGTGTTCTCATTTTCATTCGTCTCTATATATTTAGCAATTTCTCTTGCTATTTCTTCTTTAACCCACTGATTGTTTAGGAGTGTGTTGTTTAACCTCCAGGTATTTGTGAATTTTCTAAGTCTCTGATGGTTATTGACTTCTAATTGTATTCCATTGTGGTCAGAGAATGTGCTTTGAATAATTTCAATCTTTTTAAATTTATTGAGGCTTGTTTTATGTCCCAGCATATGATCTATTCTGGAGAAAGTTCCATGAGCACTAGAAAAGTATGTGTATCCTGGTGATTTGGGATGTAATGTCCTGTATATGTCTGTTAAATCTAATTCATTTATCAGATTGTTTAGGTTTTCAATTTCCTTATTGGTCTTCTGTCTGGTTGATCTGTCTATAGGAGAGAGTGATGTGTTGAAGTCTCCCACAATTATTGTGGAAACATCAATTGCTTCCTTTAGTTTTGCCAGTGTTTCTCTCATGTATTTTGTGGCACCTTGATTGGGTGCATAGACATTTACGATTGTTATTTCTTCTTGCTGAATTGCCCCTTTTATTAGTATGTAGTGGCCTTCTTTGTCTCTCAAAACATCCCTGCATTTGAAGTCTATTTTATCTGAGATTAATATTGCTACACCTGCTTTCTTTTGGCTGTAGCTTGCATGAAATATTTTTTTCCATCCTTTCACTTTCAGTTTCTTTGTGTCCCTGTGTCTAAGATGAGTCTCTTGTATGCAACATATTGATGGTTCATTTTTTTTGATCCATTCTGCAAATCTATATCTTTTAATTGGGGAGTTTAATCCATTTACATTCAACGTTATAACTGTGAAGACATTTCTTGAATCAGCCATCTTATCCTTTGGTTTATGTTTGTCATATTTTTCCCCTCTGTCTATTAATATCCTTTATTGTACCCATACCGAATCTCTTTAGTACTGAACCTTTCTCCAAGTCTCTCTGTCCTTTCTTTGTTTCTCTGTCTGTAGGGCTCCCTTTAGTATCTCCAGTAGGGCAGGTCTCTTGTTAGCAAATTCTCTCAGCATTTGTTTGTCTGTGAAAAATTTAAGCTCTCCCTCAAATTTGAAGGAGAGCTTTGCTGGATAAAGTATTCTTGGCTGGAAATTTTTCTCACTCAGAATTTTAAATATATCGTGCCACTGCCTTCTCGCCTCCATGGTGGCTGCTGAGTAGTCACTACTTAGTCTTATGCTGTTTCCTTTGTATGTGGTGAATTGCTTTTCTCTTGCTGCTTTCAGAACTTGCTCCTTCTCTTCTGTGTTTGACAGTGTGATCAGTATATGTCTTGGAGTGGGTTTATTTGGATTTATTCTATTTGGGGTTCGCTGAGCATTTATGATTTGTGTATTTATGTTGTTTAGAAGATTTGGGAAGTTTTCCCCAACAATTTCTTTGAATACTCTTCCTAGACCTTTACCCTTTTCTTCCCCTTCTGGGACACCAATGAGTCTTATATTTGGACGTTTCATATTATCTATCATATCCCTGAGGTCCATTTCGATTTTTTCAAATTTTTTCCCCATTGTTTCTTTTATGCTTTCATTTTCCCTTCTGTCATCTTCAAGGTCACTGATTCGTTGTTCAACTTCCTCTAGTCTTGTACTATGAGTGTCCAGAATCTTTTTAATTTGGTCAACAGTTTCTTTAATTTCCATAAGATCATCCATTTTTTTATTTAGTCTTGCAATGTCTTCTTTATGCTCTTCTAGGGTCTTCTTGATTTCCTTTGTCTCCCGTACTATGGTCTCATTGTTCATCTTTAGTTCTTTGAGTAGCTGCTCTAGGTGCTGTGTCTCTTCTGGTCTTTTGATTTGGGTGCTTGGGCTTGGGTTATCCATATCGTCTGGTTTTTTCATATGCTTTATAATTTTCTGTTGTTTTTGGCCTCGTGGCATTTGCTGAACTTGATAGGGTTCTTTTAGGATTTGTAGACCAATTGAAGTCCTTATCTCTAATTTATCAGATCTACAGCTTCGTGGAGTACACTTTCTCTAACTAACCAGCAGGTGGCGTCCACGAGCCACCTGTTCTCCACAAGCCAGTTCTCCCCTGCTTAGCCTTTTTGGTGAGTGGGGGAGTGAGTCTTGTGAGGTCCAATTGGTGTACCAAGCTTGCGTGTGTAGTTGGTGTTGCCTGCCCTGTTTATGGGGCGTGTTTCTGGGCAGTCAGGGGGGGTGTGGCTCTAACAATCAAATCTCCCTGGTGATCCTAGAGTTTTGAAGCTGCTGCAATAGTCTAATCCTTCAGTTCAGTCCTGCCACAGTTTGTCTCTGCCACTGACCCACAAGTCCTTGGTATTGGCATATGGCTCCTGAGACTTGCAAGTGGACCCCTCTTCCAGGCCGTGCACCCCGGGTCCTCTGTTGAGGGCTGACTGTGCTATGTCACAGGTGAGTGCCGTCCCCCCAGGGCAGTTCTGGGCTGATGGGCTGTGTAGGGAGGCTCCCAGTCTGCTGAAATGATGGCTGAATGGGGCTTTGTTAATTCACACTGCTCTACCTTCCCAACTCTGGGACAATCAGCTGAGGTTGCAGGGAAGGCTAATGTCCACGCCCAGTTTTGTGGTGTGTGCCTGTTATTTGAAGCACTTCCGTCACACTGGGTTGTCTGGGGCAGTTCTTGGCTATGGGGCTGGCGATGGGCAGGAGTGTTTCCTGTCCACCAGGATGATGGCTGTGAGCGGACACCCCCCTTTTCTTGGGAAGTTGTGGTGTTTAGTGAATTTTCTCAGCCACTGGATTATTGCGTTTTGTCTCAGAGCTCTCCTAGTTCTGCTCTTGACTTGACCTGCCCAAATTGCGTCTTTGAAGCTTTCTGTATTGGGCTTCTTAGAGTAATTGTTTTAGAAAAAGAAAAAAGGATTAAAAAAAAAAAAAAAAAAAAGGGGGCCCTCCTCAGAGATCTAATGGGTTATTGAAATGCTAAGAGACAAAGCAACCAGGGCCATTAAGGAAAGGTCCACAGGGCAGAGAGATCAGCTTTTCTTCGGGATTTGCATATGCGCCTCAGGGCCTGAGCTTGGGCCTGAGCTCTGCCCTTCCCCTTTCTATGTTCACCAGAACTCCAAAAATCCTCCGCTTTTATTTTGGAGTTTTTCGTGTTGTTTTTTTTCTATGCCTGTCTCCTCTCTGCTGGGCTGGCTGCTCTCAGATTCTCTGGTGTCTGGTCTCTGTCTATCTATGGTTGGAGTTTGGATCAGCAGGATGAGTTTCCGATAAGGGCTGCCACTGCAGTTCTCCCTTCTCCTTCCCGGAGCTGACAGCCCCTCCTCCCATGGGACTGAGCCTGGCAGGGAGGGGCGCAGGTCCCCTGGCCGCAAAAATTACAGATTTCGCTGATCTCAGCAGTTCCACGTTTTCATGAGTGTTGTATGAAGTATGCCCAAAGTCAGATTGCTCTGTGGTGTCCAGTCCACGCAGTTCCTGGCTTTCTACCTACTTTCCTGGAGGAGTAACTAAAACATACAGCTCACCAGTCTGCCATCTTCGTCACCGAACGCTGTAGAGTTTTAATATATTATATAACAAAAATAGGATTGTCTTATTTTTATGGTTTCTGGCCTTTACATCATGTTTCGAAAGTTTTTTCCCACCCTTACATTATAATAATTCCCTCCAATACTTCTTAATTTTTATTTTTTTCAAATTTTATTTTATTTTTGAAATGATCTGCTTGTTTCCTAATGACATAGAATTGTAGAATGTCACCTTTGTCCCAAGATTTTGAAACATATTCCTGTATACATATGTTTTAGGCTGTTTCCTAAATTTTTTATGACCTATGTTTATATTTCTCTCTTTCTTTTTCATATTTTGTTAGATTTCTGAATGGAAAGACTTTCACCATTTGTTATTAAAACCTTTTGTACCTAGAATCTTGTTGAATATTGATTTAGAAATGTTAACTTTCTTTAAAAAAAATGATTTCACTATTTATGCTATTCCAACTAGAGCTTAAATTTTATGTATAGAGTTATGATTTCATTAACTCAAATTTTGCCTTACTGCACTGAGGTACAGTTTAATTTGCTCCAGTGTGATTTGGGCTCTGTAGAGTCTTAGGCTCTTGGCCATTGGCTCCCATGCCTGCCCATCATGGGCATTGCTGGACATCCTGTGAGAAACAGAGAATCAGGGGGACACCACGAAAATGGAAATTATGATCTGCGATGGTGGCCAGGAATCGATCTCTCTCTTTTTTTCATTCTACTGTTAGCATTTGTGTTGTCTCCACTTTGAAGCTATCACGTAAAGCTGCTGCAAACATTTCAGTATATGTCTTTTGTAACCCACAAGCACTGACGTCTGTTGGGTCCATACCCTGGAGTACAACAAATGGCTCCAAGGGTACGGGCACAGGCTTAGCTTTCATGGCTCCTGCCAAGCAGTTTTCCGGAGTGTCTGTGCCAGTTTCCACACCCACCGGGTGTGTACGAGAGTCAGTTGCTCCATATCCCGGTGTTCTCAGACCTTGTAATTTATCTAGTCTGATGGGTGTGTAGTAGCATCTTGTTGTAGTTTTATCTGGCATAGTCTTAATGATTGTGACATTGGACACCATCTCAGAACTTATTGGCCATTTGGATTTCCTCTTTTGTGAAGAGTCTATTCAAATCTATTTATCTCTGGGCCAATATCACACTGTCATAATTACTGTAGCTTTAAAGCAGTGCTTGCTATCTGATGGCATAAAGAATCTCAAAGTTTCAAATGATTTCCCAGACAGTATCTTCCACAATCATCAGGCGAGAATTATCTGCTGCAGAGTGGAGGTTTTTACCCATGGATGCTCATTATAACCCGGTGGAGTGGTTCTTAAAAACACCCTCACCCAGGCTTTATCCCAGACCAACCAATCATAATCTCTGGAAGAATGTCCAGGAAAGGGGTATTTTAAAGGTCCCAGATGATTCTTATGTGCTCCCAGGGCTGACTGCTTTAAAGGTAGGTTATTCCCATTTTCCAGATAAGGAACCAGAAGCCCCAAATCACACTTACATTTTCTAGAGGCATTAGATTGTTCAGCACCTTTTTCCATGCTGCAGGATCTTTGCTTATACTATTATTTCCTTCAGGTTTCACCTGGAGAACTCCTACTCATCTTTCAGAACCCATCTCAAGAGTGCCCCATCTGTGACATTTTCTCAAACTCAACCAGGTGAGATTAGGAGTCTCCTTCCAGAGCTGCGTCAGCCATTACCAAGCTTGGCGTGTATCTCTGTCCTCTCCTGTGTCCCACCAGACCAGGGCTCTTGGAGTCAGAGTGTGACATGGTCATTAACATGTTCCTGGATCCCTCACAGGCCCAGCATCTGAGAGACACAAGGATCGAAGGTGAGATTGGAGACTCCTTGCTCCCCTTTTACAAGGCACTGCTGTAAAAATGTTCAGACCACTCCCCAGCCTCGAGCCAGGATCTCCAGTCCATCAAGTCGGTGCAGTGTCTCCAGGCTGCACCATCACCTTCACTCCCCCATCCTAGACACTAGGCCCAACCTCATGGGCCCTGAGCCTTCCCATTTACAGGTGGCCAGGGGCAGCCTCAAGTCTAGTGCCTGGCCCCGGGATGGGTGCTAGGAGGGAGCTGGTTTTTCCCACCCATTCCCACCCCCTGCGTGGCTACCTTGGTTGACGCAATACCTCATGAGCACTTCCTCCTGGGCAGGGGTGGGAGGAGAAGGGGATAGCTCCTCCCCGAGATTAGCACCTGTCCTGGCCTATAGACCATCTGGGGCCTAGTCCCCAGTCCATGGCCCACTCACTGAGCTCAGGCGTCCTCACTTTACCCCCTCCCTCCACCCTGCCCCACTGCTGTCCCTCCTAGGCCTCTCCCTGCTTGCCCGCCGTGGGCCATGGGAGTTTTTCCTCAAGCGAGGCTGGTGCAGGGCAGGCAGGTGTGGCCCAGCATCAGAGGGCCTCACCCTGTCATTAGCAGGCAGGGCTCTTTCCTCCCCAAGCAGGGCTGCAAATGTAGATTCTGGGTCAGTGTCTGCCTGGACAGCTCTCACCCTCCACCTCTGAGTCCTCTGCCTGGGCGAGACGCCACCACGACGCTGCCAGCCCACCCTCGCCTCGTTGCTTCCTCTCTTGGAGGCGTGAGCAGAGCTGTACCGTGGGGCTTCATATCTGGTCAGCTCGTGCGGAGTTTCTGACTTAATCACCTCCCGACAGACAGGCCTGCCTCCCTGGGTGTGGGAGAGTGGCCGGCTCAGTGCTCCTAGAGTTCATGTCCCCGCGGCCTTGCTGCCCTGGACCGTGAGTGAATCAATACATGGCTGAACCAGAAGTGGGAACAAGCCAGGGTCACCTCTTTTCTAGAAGGCTTCCCTGGGTCACCTGCTCTCTATGCTTTTGGAGATGAGATGAAATGCCTTCCCTAAATCTAGAATTCTGAAGGAAGGAAAACCACCATACCTAATCCTTCTGAGGCCTGGTGGGACTATGGCCCAAAACAACTATTATGAAACATCACTAAATGGAGAAAGGATATCTGAATTATTTTTCTGCTCCTTGGAGTTCCCCAGAGAAAGCAGAATTGTAAATTGATACATGGGCTTATTGCTCCTTTGTCCAAGGTCAGTGAGTTCGAAAGATTCTTGGACACTGTCAACCCTTCTTTCTTAAAGTGATAAAATTGAAGATGAGAATGGAATTTTATTTTAAATCATTAAAAAAATAATTTGGAAGGAGTGCCTGGTCCTTAAGGACAATTTGGGGAATACAGAAAAGCAAGGGAACAACAACAAAACAAACTCACCGGTCTCATCACAATAAGATGCAACAGGAAAACAATCACGATCCCTAGAATCCTCATAAACTTGGAAGTGATCTTGATTCCTGTTACCCCTAACTGAAGCCGTGTAACTGTCTATTCATTTCTGCTCGGTCTTCTTTCCATAAGGACTCCATGCGGGCTAAGGTCATAGAACTGACAATGCGGAGCACTTAAAAAATAGCCAAAGAAAGAAAAGGGAATTAAAGGGGAATAACCTTATGTAACTCAGTTATATGCCTTTTGCCAATGATGACCACAATGATGTTTGGGTTGAATATTCCAGGTCAGGACACAGGCTGATTGACCTGTAGAATATTTCAGACTCCAGACCCAGACAGCTATTGGGAAACATAGTGGTTGCAAAAGACATGAATGGATTTCATTAGGAAAGCCACAGCCCAGCAGGTGTGTTCCCGAGAACCTCGTGCGACCGCCTTGGGTGGCGTGGAGAAGCCCCAGGGAGGTGGTGTGGCCGTTGCTCCCGAGGCTTCTGTCACCTGCCCACTTGGGCAAGCTGCTTTTATAGGCCTTCATTCTGCATTTTCCAAGTGGCTATGGAAGTATAAATAATAAAGCAAGAAAAGCAGGTCCATTTGGCTGGCTCCGTGGATTTCTTCTGAATGTGCTGTGAGTATGCAATCTCCCCTTTGAAAAGGTCAGGGATCTCTTGTCTCTTCTACTCCAAGGTTGCTTCATATTGGGGGAGGATAGAGTTCTGTCCCAGGTGGGCATAACAAAAGAAAATTCTGGAAAAGTTCCAAAATCTGTTAAATCCCCTTGAAGACTACACCAGGCATCTTCTCTGGAGGCCCTGGTTCATTTTCATGGAAGTCTACCTCCCAATGCCTTTCTAGAGGGAAAACCTTGGTGGGTGTGGGAATGGAGGTGGTCTTAGACCATTCCCAAGCTCAAGTCCACCCTGCCCTATGGCTCCAACTGCAGTCAGCTTCGTATGGGAGCTCTTTGTGTATCCGTGGCTTTTCCTGATGACAGAGGCTGTGTCTGCTAACTCATTGTTTGAAGGAGGAAGTGAGACCAAACAGCTCTTTTAATGCATATTTGGAAGAATTGCCTCAATGGATTATATTTCCAGTCTGATCTGTCACAAATTCATGTTGCAACTTTGACATGTTCTTCAGGCCTTGGTTTCCTCTTTATAGCACAAGTGGTCCTGAAGTTGATGGTTGCTAAAAATATTTTCAAAGGAAATATTCCCACATTCTAGAATGAAGACACTGAAGGAGAGAAAGGACAAGTCAGGCAAAGAGTTAGAAAGTTCTAGAGGGTTTGGAGAAGTGTGCAGAGGCTGGTTGCAGGTACTGAATCAATATGGTATTGCTTTTCAGGAGTGAAAGCTCCATGCTTATATTCCAAAGGAGGCTGAAGGTCAGTCTTCAGCATCAATAGGGGCCGCTCCTTATTCATGCAGTGTTCTAGAGCCCTGGCACACAGCGAAGGCTTAAAACTATTTTTTAAAAGAATGAAGGGCAAATTAGGAGATGAGATGGTGAACTTGTGCTCCACCCTTTGTTCCCCAGGAAGAAAGATAAAGTGTATTACAATGATTATCAGGTTTCTTTTGGGGGGCTTCTTGCATTTCCAACAGGGGAAGGAGGGCATGCCTTAGCACCACTAAGTTCTAAACTTGATTTAAAAATAATAACTTAACTTCTAACATAAAACAATAGCAATCCTTTAAAATAGAAGTGCCACATAGCATGTCTGGGACACTTTTCCCAGCCTAGGGCTTTGGGGATGCTCTTTGTTTGTGATGCCCAAGTACATCTTTAGGAAGGATCTCTCAACCCAAGGAATTGGCAATGAGTTTGTCCAAGATCTTTGTGCTTCCTGGGGAACTCCTGAAAGAATGTGAAGAAAGCTGGTGTCTCAGAGGGTCTGGGTTTCTTCAGGGTGGGGAGATGCTTCGTGTGTCCAGGAAGTGGACCCTCGTTTATCAGGGAACACTCTGGTTGGCTGAAGCTCACCCCACTAGGGCTCAAGCCACTGGGGATGGGAACTTCTCCAGAGCCTCCTAAACTTTTTGGTGTCATTGGCTTGAGAGTAGACAGCACATGAGTTTTCCCTTGTCAGTCAGGATCATCACAAGGAAGGAAGATAGAATCATGTGTATAAGGAGAGAGGTTATCTGGGGGCAGGGTAGGGGAGCTCCTTTTAAAGTAAGTGGCTCCAAACCACTATGCACTTAATAATTCTTTTTTACTCTGTGTGTGTTCTGTTTGTTGGTGTATCATTCCCCAAACTTCTGGTGATAAATGTGAAAGTACTTGGTAAAATGACAAATACTAATTTTGTTAACTCTGCTGTCACTCCTCTCTGTGCCCACCCCTTAGTCCCTTCAGATTTGCTGATTCCAATTGCTAAGCCTGTCAGTACAGTGTGGGAAGGGAAAGTGGGGTGCACTGATGGCCCGAGAGCCCCCTGGAGGAGCCCTGCCCCCATTTAGACTTTCAGGTTCCTCTTTAGGTTGTCCAGAGGGTTTCTCCCATCGTTTGGATCTGGGTTCAGGATGAATGACTTCTGCGCAAGTGAGATGCTTTGGGATCTTTTCAAAAGAGCGTGATGCTATTTTATCCCATTAACAGAGAATGTGGAGTCAGGATATTCAGAAGAGAATTGAAATATTGACTATAGCTTTGCTTGCCTCATGTGTTCTCCATGGGGTTCAGGATCCATCTTCTTTTTCTTCTGTATTTCACTTAAACTTATTCTAGTGACAACCAAACACACACACACACACACACACACACACACACACACACACACACAGTCAAACCGAAAACCAATAAAGAATTGCTCAACTCAGAACAACCTATTAATATATTGGGAAACAAAACAGTCAGTCCCTCAGCTATTTTAATTAATGGAATAAAAGAAAATTAGCCTGCTCAGGCACCTGAGACTGGTACCCATCTGACAGGTTTGGGTTCTTTTAGGGCCTGTGAGGACAGACAGATGGAAAGGCTAAGAAATGGATTGTTGTGGGCTGTTGGGAGGGGTGTCAGCCCTCAGGGGTGTCTGGGGAGGTGGGTACCTTGGGGTCCCTGTGATGCAGGCCTGCAGGGGTGGGAGGAAGCTCCGACTGGGCCAGGGTGTGGACCGTGTCCCAAGGGGGGGGTGGGTGGGCAACCCCTGATCCACAGCGTCTAGTAGGGAGGAGCCCGAATTTTCAACCCCTGTTCAATGACGAAGGCACAGTGACTCCGAAAGGTTGGGAGTTGCTCAGTGCCACCTACCAAACAGGTGGGAGAAGACTAATATCCAGACTTCCAATACCATAATCAGTTCTCTTCCCTGAAATTTGGCAAGGTAGAAAAAAAGCTTTTAGGGACATTGACGGAGCATCACTGCAAAATCGGGCAAGTGAGCCCATGTGTGCCAGAAAATGTTGCTGGGATGGGACCTGCAACAGATTCCCTTCCCTGCTCTGGGTGCTGCACCCTCCCTGTCCCCGACTCAGACCCAGAGCTCCCAGGCAGGCTGCTCACTGGCCTTGCATCTCAGCTCAGTTGCCGAGTGAATCCTCTGCTGAGAATGTTCTCTGAGCTCAGGCGACGTGTCTCAACTTCTCACTAAACAGTGGGAAATGGCTCACACATATGCAGTGATCTACTCCAAATAAAAGAAGCTTCTATTTCTATTCCAAGCTGTCTTCGTAAACAGTCCATCCCACTAATGTGTGAGAGTGAATCCATTCCATTTCCTATTTTCTTTCGTTTTTCTGAAACACCTCCAGGGATTTGCTTATCTTCTCTTCTACAATCTATTTCCAGAGAGTCTCTAGGGTTCATCACCAATTTTTTAAATGTTTACTTAAAGTATGAGTCATTGGGAGAGGATGGTCCTCAGAGATCGCTTGGACGCAGAGTGGGAAGGTGCTTTCTGCAGTGTCACACAGCCTGGAGACATGAGACCAGGGCCCAGCCTCCTGTCTACCTGGCAGTGCTGCTAGGATGCTTTGGGCTGCAAGTAGCTGACACTGTAACCCACTCTAACATCACTGGGCATCTAGAGGGAGGGTGATCTGCAGAGTCAGTCCAATCAGTGGCTCTGGCTCCAGTTTCCCCGCAGATTTCTGGTCTGCACCCCTTTATGTGTTCTGGCTTTGTCCTAGAGTCACGTTCCTCAGGGGGCAGAATGGCTGTGGTCACCCTGGCTTCCGTATCTTCCTGCCTTCGAGAGGAAGAGGGCAGCACCCGTCATCACAGCTGAGGACCCTCATTGGGCCACAGAGGCCACGTGCTGCTCAGGGCAGGCACTCAGGCTGCGCTGATTGGATCTGGTTCCTGGACCAATCATGACCTTGGGACTTGAGATGACCCTTCCCCCAGCAGGACCTCCCTTGAAGCTGGGGATGGGATCCCTGTCTCTGAGGCCCATGGGGCAAAAATGGAGTTCTGTCAGGAAGGTTAGAGGAAAACAGGTAGCATCTAATATTTCATGCTCAAACACTGGACCACACACAAACCTCGTGAAGTCAAGACCTACGACTGTTGTAGTGAAGGCTGTTGCCACATATCTGGCAAAGAGGGATTTGAGGTGCAAAGACCGAGGGGACTTGGGGTGCTACTAGGTGCAGGCCCTGTGCTGGGGTTCGTTCATCACTCTGTGAGCCGGCAGGACTCTGTTCTGTGCTTGGCACTGGTGATTCAGCTGCAGCGAATGCTGTCAGTGCCCCGCCTCACCCCAGCCACCCACTCGGGCCGCTGGGGAGGTTGGCTGCTAATAGCTTACAGCTGCTGCCCCCTCCAGGAAGTTGCCCTTGACTGACAGGAGCTAACTGGCCCAGGATATTATCCCCACGCCCTGCCCCCTCGGAGAAGACCGCAGCCAATGACTGACTGATTTGGTCCAAAGGGCCAGCCCCTTGCCTCAAAGGGTCAACTGTGCCAAGTGGTTTATGCCCAGAGCCTGCCCCTGTGGGTCACACCAAGGCTAGATTTTAGCTGAGATGGCATCCCTGCCAGGCTCCCTCCCCTTTCCTGTCCTGCCTCCTTCACTTCCCTGCAGCTTCCTCCTCAGAGCACCCCCTTAACACATAACACGCACCTGCAGCCCCATCTCAGGCTCTGCTTCTAGGGAACCTGATCTGAGACAACAAAGAACAGCCTTTGCTCTTGGGGAATTCACTGTTTCCCATAGATTACAAACACGTAAAGATGTGAATGATAGACAAATAGAAAACACAGCAAGTGAATACCAGAGGACCAAAAATGAAATCTGCCTTCATTTTGCATATTATTTGGTATAAAACCACTGACTAACCAGAGAAATCAAGAGCATTTGGCATACTTAGCAGCTTTGTGCAGTATTGTGGCTAGAGATTAAGGAAAATCAGAAGATGAAATTCTTGTTCCCCCCAAATCTCAGTCCTGTTGGGAGATGTCAGAGCTGGGAGGTGGGTGAAAGGAGCCAAAGTCCATGGCAGATTTGGTTTCTCTTCTCCATGACATTGCTCATTTCTCTTCCCTTGAAAAGGAATAGGGAAGGAGGTTTACTGGAGACCTGGGTTCTCCAGAATCCATGTGATCTTAGAAAAATGCCTTAATTTCTGCAAATTAGTCAGGATCCTTTAAGGGGGGTAGAAAAACAAGTGCTGTCTTCTACAGTCAAGCCTCTCATTTGTGAAATGGAGAGAATCATTTGTAGTTCCTGGAGTGATTTTAAGCATGAAATGCATAATGCACATCAAAGCACTTATGAACGTCCACGCACAGCACAGGCAGGTCATTGTATCACTTCTTCCATCTGGTCCTCCTTGTCGATAAGATTGGGGCAACGAGCCTCTTTTTTCTGCTAACATCAGGTCTACTTCTCAGCAGGATAATCCCCAAAGAAAATGAACCCCACGCTGGGCCTGGGCCTGCTTCTGCTCAGCCTCCCAACCGTGAAAGGTCTTCTGCAGCCCAGCCTCTCTCCAAAGCATCACGTGGCTGTGAGACAAGCCCAAGCATGGAAAGGAAGGCAGGTGGCCCAGGAACTTGCAAAACTGAACACAGAATTTGGCCTCAAGCTGTTCAAGAAGTTGGCCTCCAGCAGCCCCGGCAAGAACATCATCTTCTCCCCCTTGAGTGTCTCCACGATCTTCTCCATGCTGTGTCTGGGGGCCCAGGACTCCACCCTTGATGAGATCAGACAGGCTCTCAACATCAAGAAGCTGTTGGAGAAGGATGTGCACGCAGGCTTCCATTACCTCATCCGCAAGCTGAAACAGAGTTTCCGGGACCAACAGCTGACTCTTGGAAATGCCATGTTCATCGACCAGAGGCTGCGGCCACGGCAGAAGTTTCTAACAGATCTCAAGAGCCTGTACAATGCAGATGCTGTCCCCACCAATTTCCAGAACTTGGCAAATGCTGAGAAGCAGATCAATGACTACGTCAGTCGGAAAACCCAGGGGAAAGTTAACAACCTGGTCAGGAATATAAGTCCCGGCACTGTGATGCTTCTTTTAAATTATATTTTCCTACGAGGTAAGGCTTGGGGCATGTGGTCATGGGGAGGATGACCAACAGACTTGGATCAAAAACCTGCCTTGGCCACTTGCCTGCTCTGTGACCTTGAGCTCATATGCAATCAATCTCTCAGCCCCACTTTTCCTATCTGTAAATTGAGTATCATGATACATAGCTCACAGGGCGGGTATTAAGACTCAACACGAAATGATCTTTGTGAAGTCTAAATTATTCTCCATGTGTGCATTTTCATTGTTACCGATTATCCTAACACACCATGGGTTGCAGAGGTTGGGGTGATATTCTTATCCTTCTTAGATGAGAAAGGTGAGACTCAGAGAGAGATGAGGTGGCTTACTCAGAGTTATACAGCCGAGTCAGGACCAGAGCCCACTTCTCTTGGCTCTAGGGCTGTGCGCTTTCCACCATGCCAAGTAGCTCCCTGGGATGGTGATGGAGATGGTGATGATGTGGTGACGATGATTTAGTCGGGAGACTTGGTCTTCTCAGCAGACTTGGTAGATTCCCCAAACCTGAGTTTGAGAGATGGAAAATAAGATGTAAGTGTGTCCCAAATCCAAGCTTCGCCCTCCACAGCATCACACACACACACGCCACACACACACTTGAACGTGCCACACACCCTCACACATATCACACACACCACACACACTTGAATACCTCACACACAACACACACACAACACACACTTGTACACATACCACACACACACATCACACATATACACATACCACACACACACAATGCACACTTGGACACAGAACACACACACCACACACACAACACACTCATACACATACCACACACACACAATGCACACTTGGACACCGAACACACACACACACACCACACACACTTGAACACTACACACACACACCACACACATACACATACCACACACACACAACACACACTTAGACACCACACACCACACACACTTGAACACCACACACAACACACTCATAAACATACCACACACACACAACACACACTTGAACAGTATCCACACACCACACATATACACAGACCACACACACAACATACACTTGCACATGACACACACACCACTCATACACGTACCACACACACACAACACATACTTGAATAGTACAAACACACACCACCCATATACACATACCACACACACATAATGCACACTTTGACACCGCACACACAACCACACACTCACATGCATACCATACACACACAACACAATCTTGGACACCACACACTCATATACCACACACTCGTACATGTACCACACACACCACACACACTTGAACACCACACACACCACACTCACACACAAACCACACACACATAACACACACTTGGACAACCACACACTCACATGCATACCACATACACACAACACAATCTTGGCTACCACACACTCACACAACCACACACAAAAGTTGGCCTACACAGGTGGGAATCCTGGGCCAACATGCCTCAGGCCAAGCAAGATCACGCTGAGAAGTCAGTGTAGAGTCCTGAGCCTGCAAGTTCAGGTGTCCCCAAATCCACAGGGAGGCAGACAGCTCTAGAGTGACACAGGAGTGATAATGGCAGCCTGACCCCTCAGTCTGCCCAAATCAGAGGGGGTAAAGGGGAATCTGGGATCCCCCGGAGCGCCTACATGCCCAGAAGGACGGTGACAACTTGATGAAAGTCAGGTCTCTTCTACCCATTTCTTGCAGCAAAGAGCATCCTCAGGGAAAGATGGGGTCAAGGCATCTTCACCTTGAAGTAAAGAAGCCCAAACACTAGATTTGGACGTTTACTGCTCTCAGCTGCACACCCCGCCCAGGAGCCATGTGCTTCTCAGCCCCGGGGGAACACCCGAGTTTAGGGCAGCCTGCGGCTCCCCGCTCAGCTTGCAGCCCAAGTCCTGGCTTCTTTGAGAACTGATTATCAGTCCCGAGCCTGCCGCAGCATGTCTCCCACAAGTCTTCAGGGCCTGGCGTGCAGGCAGGGTCTCCTGGGACCTGCCTCCAACTCCCAGAGTTGCCAATCCCTTTCCCTGATGCGTGTGCACAGCGGGACCCAGTCCCTCTTTTCCCTCATGCCACTCATGGTCACTCTGTCTTGTTTCCATCCTAAGCCAGGTGGCTACGGGAGTTTGATCCAAAATTAACCAAAGAGGGCGATTTCATGCTAAGCCAAAACAAGTCCGTGAAGGTGCCCATGATGTTCCACGGGGGCATGTACAAAATGGGCCACGACGACCAGCTCTCCTGCACTGTCCTGGAAATGCCCTACCACGGGAACCTGACAGCCCTCTTCATCCTCCCCGACAAGGGCAAGCTGAAGCAGGTGGAGCAGGCCATGCAGATGGACACGGTGGTCAGATGGAGGAGACTAGCCAAGTGGAGGTAAAGTGATGCCTCGTACATCCGGCATCTTCCTTCTTCTGCCCTTCCTTCCCAATCTCCTTACTTCTTCCATCACAGATTTGTCAAACTGTTACCCTGTGACTGAGTCCTACCCTAGGCTCTAGAATGAACTTACATATTGTGGGGAAGTGGACAGGCAAACAAATCATAGGAAAACAGGGAGATGTATAAAAACTGGTGGAGCCCAGTGAATTGGGCAAAAACCTTGACTGGAGGGTGGTGGTCTGGGAGGGCTTCCTGGAGGAGGTGGCCTTTGCTCTAAGTCTTCAAGGCCAAATAGCAGTCTGTACGGAAGGGAGAGTAGCAATGGGCTCCAAGGCAAAAGGAAACTGCGAGGACAGACACTTGGGGTTCCAAAGAGAGTTGTGAATAGAATGGTGTTTTCAACTGCAATATCACAACAAAATCAGGGAGGTGGGTCCCAAAGAATTTCTACTACTAATAATTGAAGTACAGAGCAAGTAAATATTTTTCTTCTAAAACATAAAATTAGGACAGATTTAACATAATGACTATAGAATACCTCTTGGATATCTGCCTATGGGTGGATTTGGGGCGGGGGGTGGGGGCACTGAAGGCTGCTGTGAAAGTTAAGTCCTGGGGACTTGGTGTCAGCATGGGCGTCAGATTGAAAGCTGCTGGGCCGAGCTGGGGGTCTACCGCAGGTGGAGCATGGGGGCTCATGGCAGAAAGGGCAGGGTCCACTTGGGCAGAGAGGGGGTCCACAGGACCTCCCCACACAGGCTCTTCCCATTATCTATTCCACCTGCCCCCTCCCTCCATCTCCATCCTAAATACCTTCACCAAGAACCTGTCCAATGCTGGGTGTGCTGCCAGGTGCCAGGGAGGGTTTGGGGAGGGCAGAGACTAGGCTGAGCTGGGCTCCCCGCCCAGTAACTGAACTGATGCTGGGTCTTCCTGGAGGAATCACAGAACAAATCCTATTTGTAGAGTTAGCTGGAAGCTCCCAGAAGGGGTCTTCTGGCTCTGAACGTGACAGGTAAAGTAACCTGGTGTGTGTGGGGGCTGTGCCTTCCGGCTGTGGAAAGGACTGGAGGAGCTTGCTCTGCCCAGCACCCCCCACCCTTCCTGCAACTGATGATGGAGTCTGGCCCCTGGAAGCAGAGGGTTCTGGGTTCCATCCCTAGCCAAGATGGGTTTTCTCATTGATGAGCTGGTCACAGCCTTGCCGACCCCACAGGCCTCCCCAAGGATTCAAGGTGCCTCGGCCCAGGATTACCCCCCGCAGGGCACGTGCCAGCTCCTGCCTCCTTCTCCTTCCCACTGGGCGAGGAGGCAGGGTCCGGGCACTTGCAGGCTTTTGGGAAGCCAGGCTTCCTGCACACCTGACCCCCTCTCAGGGGAAATCCAAGACGGCGGCTCATCCCTTGGGGTTAGGGGGTATGGGCTTCACATGGAGCCCCCAGAGGCACAGGTGGGTTTCAGCCTGCACTTTATGGAGTTTTCCAGTTCACAGAGGTGCCTTGGGGTCTCTCTAGTGGGTGGAGAAGTGTGGCCGTGGTGGGAAGGTGGAACGTGGGAGGGACTCCGGGCCTGCCACCCCCACTGCGTCTGGAAGTCCCAGCTTCAGGAGTCTTTGGCTCCATAAAATCACATTTCCTTTTGTTTTCGTATTCTAGTGGCTTGAATCCCTACCAGGTGTCTTGCTGGAGCTCAGTATCCTCAGTGTGTCCCCCACCCTCTCCCTGGGTTATTTCTGGTGCTCTCCCAGGGCTCCAAGTTCCTGGTGACCCCCTTACCGAGCTCAGCTCTGCAGCCCCTGTGCGGAGCTCACAGGTGCTCCTGGGGACCTCGTGCCATCTCCCTGGCTTCCCTTTGGTCCCGAGTGTGGGATGGACCCCTTGTGCCTTCCAGCGCAGGCAACACTGATAACTGCACGGACTTAGATTTGCCGCCCAATGTGCTCAATAACCAATTCTGAGCCACTGGGATTTCAAAGAGAGAAAGAGCCTTAATTGTGGTGTGCAGTCCAAAGAGAGCAGGTGGTTCACACCAAAGACCTGTTTCCCCAAACTGCAGAAACGTAGATGGTTTTAGAGTATTCAAACAAAGACAGGCAGGCTTAGGGTAAAGAGCACTGTGGTTAATTCTGGGCTGACACATGTCAGTTTAATAATTATTAGGGGGTTACGTGCAGGGATACCTGGCTTCGGGGCTGTAAACTAAGATCAGAGGGTCTTGTTGTCCAGTTATAAATTGAGACAGGAAGTCTTGGGAGAGTCAGCCATGAATTTCAACATAAGATGTCACTATCCAAACATTCAGGTGTCTGGGTTACAAGTATTTGTACAAATATTTGTTGTAAGTATTTGTTTCAAACGTCAACAGACACTAAGACAAGTGTTTGCTGAGTTGGCCGGCGGAGCCAGTTACAAGTTTTTAAGAAGTGTTATATTTTTCAGGAAACTCACATTTACAAATAAAGTCTATCTATCTATTTAATAAGGCATTATGATTGAAACATCCAGGCATCTGGGTGGCAGTCTTGGGCCTTTCAGTAGTTACAGGCATTTGCTTCTATAGTTAGCAAACATCAAAAGTTACAGACTATGTTTCAGAGAGACTTTTTTCTGTTTTAAGTGTTTGCCTTCTGGCTACATCGAGGGTCAGCATATTTCCGAGTTACAGTTCATTTAAGATTGGACTGTTCTACTATATATATGTCAAGAATGTAATAGGAATAAAAACTAGTTTTATAAGGTAATTCAGTTGCTGATAAGATGATAGGCACATGTGGCTTTGCAGGTGTCATCACGGTGTTTGGGGGATAATGGAAACAAGTCCCTCACGGAGCCCAGCACAGCCCACAGCACAGAGAAGAGGCTTCTTCTGGAATCTGGCTGCTCTCGGGACCTCTTCCTGGGTGCCACCCCCTCGTCCCGTTCCTGGTCTGCCTCGGTGGACACCCCCGCCCCCCAGACTCTTCAGTAGCCCTGCTCCCCCCGTCTGCAGGCCTGAGGCCAGCCCACGCCCCCAGGAAGATCATAGACAGACCTGCTCCTCGCACCACCGGCCACCTCCTGCCTCAGGATGACTGACCGTGGAAGTGACCGCCTCCCTTACAGGAAATTCCAGACACTCTCTAGGGCAGTGGGCTTGCCGTGGTTCCCAGGAGCAAAATTCCATTTCATTAGAGCAGGGCAGGCCGCCGTTTCTGCATTCTGAGCTCAGACTGGGGCCAAGTGTCTGGATGTGCAGAGGAGGGAACTTAGCCCAGAGCACTTCCTGGGTCCTCTCAGGTGAGGGGGGATGGGGTGGGGTCTTCCTGTGTGTTCTCTCTGCCAACTTCACCAGATCGGAAGACCTAGGAGAGGCTGCAGAGAAACAACCTCTTCCCCAAGAGCAGCAGCCAAGTCTATAGGCACTTACGGAAAAGACACTGGAGTTCACCTGGAGCGTAAGCTGTGCAAAGCCTCACGCACAGGCAGACACTTGGCTTTGTGTTTGCTTAATTAGAGGTCTGCTGCAGGGATTTCCCCAGAGAAAACTCAGTTTTCCCTCAGGCAAATTGAAAGCTCCATCCTGCAGAGTTGCAAACTGCTGGTGGCTTTGAAATACCAGTTTTTCTGTTAAAAAATTTCTAGGATCTGGTAACATATTAGGGACTGCATCACACATTCACATATTTGGGGGACTCTGTCTAAGATGACATTTGGGAGAATATTCTCTTGCCAAAAATGTTTGCAAACCACTTCTTTAGGCTGGAAGTTGCCTGTGGGTCAAATTGGACCAGCTGCCTGTTTTTGTATGGCCTGCCAGCTAAGAAAAGTTTTCACAGTTTTAAATGGTTAGGAAAAAAAAATCAAAAGAGGAATGGTATCTTGTGACACATGAACGTTACATGAAATTCACGTTTCAGATCCAACTTATTTATAAAGTTTTATTGAAACACAAACATGCCCATCTGTTTACATGTCGCCTGCGGCTGTTTTGTGCTACAGACAGCAGCAGAATTGAGCTGAGTTGTGACAGCTGTTGAGACCATGGGGCCCAGAAAGCCTAAATTATTTGCCATCTGATCCTTCACAGAAAGTTTGCAGACCCCTGTGCTAGGCTGGCTGAGATGCAGATATGCTTCCTTACTTGCCTGAGCTCAAAGCAAAGCCCCCTGAGATCCCAGCAGGTGATCAGTGGCATGGACAGGGGTGAACCTGTGCTGGGGCGAAGGGACCTGACTTGGCCAGGGGCTGGCAGGAGTGAGGCTGGCCTGGGAGCCAGCTGACAGGGGAGCTTGGTTTTGGACGCGTTGAGCTTGAGATGCCTATTTACCAACCGTGTAGAGACATCTCCAGCTTTCTAACTATTAGTCCCCTGCCCCCAGGCAGCTACACACAGCGGGCGGAAAGCACACAGCCTCTCAGGGGTCTCCCCATGAACTCATAGCTCGACCCCAAGGGACCATGATGGCCCACCACTCTCCCCCCTTCATAGCAGCTTCCTCTGACCCCGCCCTACTGCTCAGCATGCTTCCTGCTTCTCTGAGGACACATCCACTGCTCTGTGTATCCCCTTCCGGCATCGGACCCACGTGATCCGTGTGAACCAAAGCCACTCGCCCTGTCTTTGTTTCCCAGGGCTGCTGTAACCAAGTACCACAGGCCAGTTGGCTTAAACAACAGAAATCACTCATCTCGCAGTTGCAGGGGCTAAGAAGTCTGAAGCGAGTTGTCAGCAGGCCTCCCTCTGAAGTCTGTAGGCTCTGGCAGTGGCCGGCAATCGGTGATGTTCTTTGGCTTGTGACCTGAGTCAATCCCCACCTCCATTGCGTGGCCATCTCTTTCTCTGTCTCATTTCCAAATTCCTTCTGCTTACAGGACACCAGTCATATTGGATTAGGACACAGCCTAGTCTGGTTGGGCCTCATAGTAACTGTAACATCTTCAAGGATCCTATTTACAAATAAGTTCACATGCACAGGACCAGGAGTTGGGATTTGAACAGGTCTTATGGGGGTTCAAGTCCCGCAACACTCCCCACTTGTGCACTGCATCGTCTGCTCTTGGTGCCCAGGGACCTCCCCGGAGGCATTCTTGCTTTCTTTCCTACTTCTGTAGACGTTCTGCTCTCTACTGAATCATTTCTATCAGATACAAAGATGCTTTTTTTTCTCCCATCAAGAAACAATCTCTTGACCCACACTTCCCCCTACATTTCTTTGTTCCCCTTTGTAGCCAAACATCTTAAAGCAGTTGCCTTATTTACTGTCCCCTGTTCCTCTGGGGTAGAGATGGTGTATATCTGAGTGAACAGAATCCCTGAGGGAGGGAGTAAAACTAGAAAAGACAAGAGGACCAGGTGGTCCTGGAGACCACAGCAATGCCAGCCTGGAGATGAGGAGGAACTGGCAGGAGGCAAGATAAGGAGTGGCCGGTGAAGGATGGGGGGGTCTCGAGGGAGTGGACCTGCATGGGAAGCTTCAAGATGGAGAAAGGGATCCCCGTCAAGAGCTGACCACTGAGTTTTTCCCTGCTGGATCGAGCAAAGCTGAGGCCAATGGCAATGGGAGGAAGGGGAGATGGCTGGTAAAGACAGCTTTTGCTGTAAAATAGAGAAAAAAGTGGGCTGGAAGTTGGAGGGGTGGTGACTCAGGGCCGAGGGACAAGTTAAAGTTTTGCTTCTAGGTTGGGGTTAATACCACATGTGGTCTTCTTCTGAGACTGGTCAAGCAGATACCACTCATGGTTGATGCAGGAGAGAGAGGAACTGGTGAACAAGCAGCAGGACACTCAGGACCTGTGGGTGTCCCAGGCTCCGGGCAGGGTCCCACCCATGCAGCATGTGCAAGAAGATGTGCAGATTTTCTCTATTTGCTGACTGATTCGCTGATCTCTGACTTTCTGATGTGCATCCTACATGCATTTGCTTTAGCAATGATTATCATCATCCTTTTCGGACCAGTGGCTTAAAGAGGTGAAATAATTTTGCTCCAACTCACAGGACTCATGAGAGGCAGGTGAAGGGAATTTGGACTCAGTTCTGCACGCTCCAGATCTGGGGGTGCTGCTGCCTCTAGTGCCCGGCCTGCTGGTGCCAGCATCGGCTCTCGGGGCTTGTGTGTGGCTGAGGCTACAAAGGAGCTCCTCGGCGGCTAAAGCTGAGGGGCCCTGGGATGGTGTGGACTTGAGAAGGTCTCCTGTGGAAGGGGGCCCTGGGTGTGATAGTTGGGGGAACATAAGGTTTCTTGAAACCAAGGTCCTAGGGTCCCAGGCTCCATTCTGTGGATAGAGAGGGAAGATCTGAGACCCTTGGGGATGGGAGGACAAAGGTCGCCTTGACCCTCCATCCTTGGGGCCTGCCCTGGAAACCGGAAGGATTCTACCACTCACCTTTGTCGCTTTCAACTCCCCAGGGTTGTAGATGTGTCCCTGCCCAAGTTGTCCATTGCCGGTACCTACGACCTGAAGAAGACACTGTCCCAAATGGGGATGACCAAAGTCTTTGAGGACTATGGAGATCTCACCAGGATTTCCCCTGACCGCAATCTGAAAGTGGGCGAGGTAAGCCTGCCTAGCCTGGACACTGGCCCCTTCAGCTGAGGAGCCATCACGGTGGTCTACAGGGAGGGGGAGCATCTGCCTGTCTGGAGCAAACAGAGAGGATCTTATGGTCAGGGTTGTCCAGTTTAGCAGATGAAATACAGAAGGCCCAATTGAATTTGAATTTCAGATAAATAGGGAATAATATTTTTTAGTGTAAGTATATCCCCCAAACTGCATAGGATGTACTTACACTAAAAAAAAAAAAAAAAAAAAAAATTCCTTGTTTATCTGAAATTCAAATTTAATGGACATCCCACATTTTATCTGGCAAACTTACTTTTGGGTTAAAAGGGTACCCTACCATGCCTTGAAGTAAGGAGAGATTTCAACAGGCAGAGATGGGAATTGGGAGGGTCTTCCAGCAACAGAACAGCATGGCCAAGGGCTGGGCGGCAGGCAACCAGATCAGTGGTGGGTGGTGGGGGCTGGCTGATGCCAAGTAGGAGCAGGGAAAGGCTCAGCCAATCTGTGAGGGGTCCCAGGTGCTGAGCTGTGCAGAATATTCTGAATCAGTGGATACAGGGGAGCCATGAAAGGTGTTTGAGCAAGGGGTGCTCTGAGAGTGGCACCTAGCAGGTACATAGGACAAGTGTGTTGAATGTGTGTCAATGGGTGAATGGGCGAGAACCCAAATGCCAGAGGCGACAGATGCTCTGAGAAGTATTTCCAATGCAAGGGGGTTCATTCATCGTTCAACCAGCTAGGATTAGGTACCTTGTGTGAGACAGACCCTTTCCCAGGGACAAGGAGAAAGGGTGCTTGCCCTTGGGGAAGACACACACAGCTATTTCTCTATAGCAAAGGCAGCTCCATAGAAGCCCCAGGAGGGTCCCTGCACCTGCCTTGTGGGGAGAGCTCAGAGTCAGGAGGACATGGCCTGGGGGGATTTCCAAAGGATGTGTGTGGGATGAGCTCTTCCAAGGCTAGAAATTACTATTCATTTGGCACAGTGTCAGCCATTGGGTAATTATCGTTCATTGAATCATCCCAAGCACCTCCTGCTGAGTGATGGGTGGGAGACTCGGGGAGGGGGTGTACTGGTATTTAAGTGGTAAATCTGGGACTCAGATCCAGATCCCTTGGCCTCCACAGGGTGCTAGAAGGTTGAACACCCTGTGGGGTTGCCAGGACAGTGCCTGGAGCAGGATGCTGAGCCCTGGGTTGCCCTCCTGGATCCCATCCCTGTGACTGCTAAAGGGCTGAAGTGCGGCATCATATGGGACAGGGGTGATCAGGATCAGGACCTTCTAGAAGTCGCTGCCCTCTGGCCCTCTAAGCATAGGGTTACCTAACTGCACCCCCCAGCTGGGCTAGGACATCACCTGGCTCAGCCTTCCTGGCTGGGGACCATGGACCACTTCACCTCTCTGAGCCCATATTTTTAATCCAGAAAATGGGGGTATTTGACTATCCATCTCAGGGCTCCTGTGAGCACCAGGTAAGGAAATGGATGTGGAAATATTTTACAAACTCTGATGTGCTGTTGTAAAGCAGTCTCTTCCTGTGCCTTGGCATCCATGTCCTCGTCACCACCCCCCGCACCCTCGTCTTCCTTCCTTGGCCAGGCTTTCTTGTTGTGCAAAACCCCATGGAATTTGAAGTGTAATAAAACTGCCCCAGCAGCTCTGTGGGAGACCACTCTGAAGAATTCCAGGCTCCCCATCAGGCTCTCAGGCTTCCTGCAGGCTGGGGATGTGGAGCCCTCATTCTTACACAGAGTAGAAACTCAAGGCCCAGACAGAACAGATCCTGGGGCACATGTGTCCCTCCCCAGGATCCTTCCTTCCTCTGTAAAATGAGAGAAAATAAAGCAAGCCACAGCTGCAGTTCTCCGACTTTACTGGACAAGCCCCCTTTCACAGCTAAAATGGATTAATGATATATTTTCCAATGTGCAGGAGGAGAGTGAATAGAATATTTTCACTTTTAAGTTTTCCTCCCACGAACTCCTCATAAACACCCAATGCCAGCCACCCCTTTTCTGGAGGCTCACTTTTTTTCTGCAGTAAGGTGTGCTGATAGCTACGATTCTAAAGATCAACATGGGATATCACCCTGTTTTCTGTAAGTAAAATTGTTAGAATTGTGCCCAAGAGAATGAAATGTATTTCACAGAGGTACATAAATGTCCCGGTCTCAATGGCCTGGGCCCAGATGTTGAGGCTACTGGGGAGGGTCTGGGGTACAAGTCGTCTCCAACAGCGAACCCAGAATCTGGCTTCCTCTTGACCAGCCACCAGACCGATGAGAGGAGCCTCGGGTTGGGGATGCCACAGCTGCCCGTCCATCTAGCTCAGGTGCCATTGATTGCAGTCGACTCTCCCCTGTAATTCGCAGAGAAGATAGCGAACCCCACTCCATCTCCCCCTGTAACTGGTGCCCCACCTGTGTTGTACTTTCCATCACACTACATCTGCTTGCAGATCCTGGGTGGGACCCTCCTAGGGGGTAGCAGAAAAGCCTGGAGCCCCAGGTGGGTGATTGACACCAGCCCAGTGGCTTCTGTGCTGGGTGCCTTTGGCTAAGGCCTCTCCCTCTCTGGGCCTCTTGTCAGCCTCTGAGGGTCTTAGCAAGCACTGATGCCCTCCTCTCTCCTCCCCATTTCCCCCCAGGCGATCCATAAGGCTGGACTGAAAATAGATGAGAGGGGCTCAGAGGCTGCTGCGAGCTCTGGGATGGAGACCATGCCCATGGAGACACCGACAAATGTCAAGATAAACAGTGTCTTTTTCGTTATAATTTATGAGGAGACCACAGTTTCCATGATCTTCTTGGGAAGGATTAACGACCCTACTGAAACTAATGGGGGAAATTCCAGCTTGCTGCAGACCCCAGCTATGGCCTGAGGCTGAAAACGTTTCATCTCCCTGGGATTGAGGCCTTGGGGATCTTCTCTCTAACCCCACGTCATCATTCTCTACCAGGGACTTGATCCACACAAGTGGCATTGTTGGCTCTTGGGCTTTAATCTCTCCCTGCCCATTTGAATGTCATCATTATGTGCCCCACCCCTCACCCACTTGACGGTGTTTTCCTCTTCCTCTTGGCAGACAGAGGGTTTTTCCAATAAATTCACCACCCCAAACTACTGGCTATTGGTGGATAATTTGGGGAAGCTGTGAGCCGAGGCAAGTGCCTGGGGTTTGGGACCAAGAGAGTGTCTCTGGGCTTGTGAGGCAGCAAGCACAAAGCTTTGGTGAGCTCTTGACCTTGAGTCTTTGGTCACAGTTGTCCTCCCCAAAGAGTCCAGGTGGGAGCCATGGGCTCAGCCAGGCACCCTGGTGGACAGCGAATCAGGTGGGGGACTGCTCCAGCCCCTTGGGCAGCATTGGCCGAATACAGCCTGGAGCAGCGGCTAGGATTCAAAGCCGGGTTTGGCTGACTCCAGAGTCACTGTTTCAGGCATAAAGAGGGGATCCTGGGGCTCCCCCATCTTGTTGTCAAAGTCGGGGCCGGCAGTTTGAATCCGCTAGCCAGGTCGGCTGACTGGTGAACGGTGCTCAGGAAACACGGCCCTGCAGGGTCTGTCCATGACCACTAGGGGGCACCAAGTGCTCACAGGGGCCCCTCGGGCTCTGAGCTTGGGGATTCTCATTGCCGGCAGGCAGGTCCCTCGCCTCCTGCATGTGTTTGAGAGGAGGGAACCCTGACGGGCTTGACAGGAAGAAGCCTGCGCTGGCACCAACCGTCACTCACTGTGTGCGCCTAGCAGTTCAGGTCACAGCTGCCCTGCGGTCGGTGAGACCAGACACAGGCTCAGAGAGGTGCAGTGACTTCCCTTGGCCTCATGCTGAGCCAGAGGCAGCACGCGCCACACTGTGTCTTCTGGTTTGGGGCAGGAGGGGTGGGGTTCACAGTGAGCTGGTGTCCCCAGCTCTTCCCTCCCCCAGTAAGAAAGCCGGGAGCACCTGATCAGGGAGCACGGTCCGCTTCGGTGCAGGTGTATTCAGGAAGCGCCTTCTCTGTGCTGGGCACCTGCAGGGGCTTAGAGACCCAGCCTCTGCCTGGGGGTGCCCAGGGCCTGGGGAAGGGAGACTGGGGAGTGATGGTGCTGGTTTACCGCTGCAAGTGCCGACAGCAGGAAGTCCAGGGCTAGAGGGGCAACTCTCTGACAGGGAGGGGCAGATGGGCCTGAGTCAGCTCCTAAGTCCAGGGGCACAGATGCGGGCAAAAGGCTGGAGATCAACATTTCCCCTGCACAGCCTGAAAGGAGGTGCATGGGAAGATACCAGAGGGCTCCGGAAACCCTTAGTAGTCATCTCAGGTCTGCAACGTATAACACTGGGGGACATGGCACAGTCAGGTAAGCCACTTAACAGCTGGGTGTCTGGGGCATGTCAACTTACTCCTCGTTCATTAAGACAGTAATAATATCTATCTTGGAACCGAGGGGTTCTGAGATGTACAGGAACTTGCGTAGACTCTGTGCCTGGCACATAGTAGGCATTCAACAGAGTCACCATCATCCATCACCCTTCACTCCACCTGTGAGATGGCCAGCTGCCTTCCACAAAGCTGTACTCCAGGCTTTTGTCTATGGGGTACCCTCTGATCGGAATTCTCCCCTACTGCCTACCGAGCTCCTACTCATCCTTTAATGCCAAGTCCTGCATGACCTTCTTTTCAGTTGTTCCCTATCTTTCCAGCATCTTCTGAGCAGTCCTCCAAAAAGCACTTCACTCCTTGTGTTGAGATGGCTAATGGGGTCTGAATTCCTCTGCCACTCCCGCACCCCTCAACCGCCATACAGGCTGCAATCAATAGTTCAAAGATTTACAGGGCATCCGTGCCTGGCCTGTGTACTGATACAAACAGGCCGGGCCCCTGCCTTCAGGGAGTTACTGTCTAGTGGGGAAATGGAATGCACATAAATGGATGGGCACAACTTCATTGAGAATGGTGAGGATGACACGGGGTGCTCTGAGAGTCTGACCCAGTCTGGGGACTTCCTTCCTCTGAATGTTGGGGAGCCCACCTGGGTTTGGACTGAATGTTAAAACTACATGAAGGTGTGTTTTTCCCCATGTAGTTAGCAGTATATAAAATACTGGTTGGTCTTTCAAATACAAATTGAGCATATGGTCTGGTGCTTTATTCATCTTCCTTTTAACTAACTTTCCTCTGAAAATGACTGTTGCACATCTTAAATATTTTTCTGTATGATTTCGTACTTTCACTACCATATTTTCATTCTTCACTACAGAAATAAATTCTAGTTTGAAAAAAAAATAGAGAAGAGGTTGGGATGGGAGCAGAGGGAGACTCTACCAAGCAAAGAGAACAGCAGGTGCAAAGGCCCTGAGGTTGGTTGGGGTGGGGGTGGCAGGGATGAGGAGCTGATATGAGCTTAGTGCTGCCAGAGCAAAATATAAGGCAGGAGGGGGTGGGTAGGGAGGCCAGAGAGGTAGGTTGGAGCCTCGTGGGCCCCAGGGGGAATGCTGGTCTTTAACTGAGCTATTGCAGGTGCTGCATGTGTCCCTGTGACTGCAGGCCAGGTGCACCTGGGTCCCCAGTGCCCAGGACAGTGCATGTCACAGGGAATGTTCTCAGCATGCACTTGCTGAACAGAAAGACTGCCACAGCAGTCATTCTCATTCCAGCCACGGCCAGCCCCCTGGCTCCCCTCTCCTCTGGGAAGAAAGGCCCCTTGCCTTAGTCTGGTGGGCCTCCTCGGCAAGTATGTGTGGAACACGTCGTCTGCATTCCCACTTCCAGGCATTTGCTCATGCCACTCCACCTGCCGAGATGGTCTCCTTCCCATTCTCTCCCACTCCCACCTCTTCCTCTAAGAGTGGGACTCATCCTTCCAGGAAAGGTTAACTCCTACTCCCTCTAATAGCCTTCTCGGGCCACGTGTTTGTGGACTGACTGGCCACGTGAATGAATGAATGCATGGATTTTGACTTGATGTAACCCACATGTATTACGTGCCTGACATGAGCCTGGCACTGCACAGGATGTTTTCACCAACCCCTTACCCCCAGCCCTTCAAGGTGGTGTGGCCGTTCCACTCTACTAATGAGGAAACTGAGGCTCAGGAGGACCACACTACTTCCCTAAGGCCCCATAGCTAGAATGCCACAGAGATAGGAGTACAAGCAAGTCCCCTGAATATTTTGGTTTACATTTATCCATCCATCCATCCATCCATCCAACAGGTGTTTACTGACTGCACACTTTGTGCAAGAACATTCTGGGGCCTTAAGATACATGTGAACAAAACACACAAAGATCCCTGCCCTTGTGGAGGTTATGCAAGCAGAGAGGGGCTGGTGTAATAAATAAATAAGAACATTAAGTTGGGTGGGTAAGGATGATGGGCACACTGGTGGTAGGGTGCCAGTGGTGGTGTGGGGGGATGTGGTCAAGGTTTGGCCTCATTAAGAAGGTGACACCCATTGCTGGGAGAAGAGATTTTTATGGTTCAACTCCCCACCTTCTTTGTGGCCCAGTCATCCTCCTGGACCTTTATGTCCCAGGAAATGCCCATGTATAGGGTCACTTGATGACTGGGAGAGGGGTGACCCCCAAACAAGAAAGCTAAGTGCCCCAGGTCAGAATCCCAGGCTAGAAAGGCACCTTCGGGATGATCCAGCCCGACCTTCCCTATGGCATCTGAGCAGACGGCTTCTTAGCCTCTTAGAGCACAGGCTGGATGCAGGAGCCTGGACGTGTGTCCACCCAGCAGAGCCTGCAGCACCCTGCCCAGGCTGAGGTCATTCACGTGGGCACCTAGAGGAGACATGCTGATGTGCTGGCACAGATAAACACCGGCAGGAAGTCCCAGTTCCCGGTTCTGGTTTTGCCAGATGCTGACTGTGTGTCTTGGGCAAATACCTTCCTCTGCTGGGCCTTGGTTTCCTGTTGGTGCAGGGAGGGGGTTGCCCTGGGTGATCTCAGACGGCCCTTCCATCTCGGACAATACATTGACACTCGTATGGAAAACGATAGAGCTGGATCCCAAGTGCAACCCAGATATTCATTCTTTTATGCAATCACGTATTTAACAAATATTTATTGCCTTTCTACTATGTTCCAGGCAGTGAGCCAGGCCTGTGGGGAAGTTGGGGTGAACAGGACAGATGGGGGCCCTGCTCCAGCCTGGCTTAGGGTCCCGTGGCCGGCTTCCTCCATGTCTCTGTGTCCTGTTCAGGCCTCAGCCAGGAGGGCGTCCACATGGGTGCTCAAGTCTTGCAACGTGAGGGTGAGAGCAAGGCAGAGAGGTCCTTCTTTCTCTCTGGGAAGTTTGCATTCTGTTAGCACGCGATTCCCAGATTTCACTCATTCGCAAACCACCTTCACAATCATGGCCGAATCCTTACCTCTTTTGTACTATTAGTTCCTCAATATTGTTCTTTAAATCAATTCACATTTAAAAGAACACAAATTTATTTAAACAGAAAAATTAATATCCCAGTCATGCATAGACAAACCAGTATCACTTGCCACAGAGAGTAACTGTAAAAATACACACAATAATACAATTCGGTGATTAAATTCCTCCAAAGCTGTTGCCTGCCGGTGGCTCAGAGCTGAGGCGGCTCTACCTTGGTTAAAAAGGAAAGTTAGAGAGGACACAGCGACGGGAAAGACGCGCTGGCACCAAGCTGAGTGTGACTTTCTCCTTGAGGAGATGAGGATGATGGAAAGAGAAGGAAAAACAGAGGGACATTGTCACCGTGTGATTCCATGGCGTGGGCAGAAACCGCCTGTGTGAGGTCTGCGAGCTCACAGGGGACGTCCCCCAGGTCCCTGGAGTCACAGGCCTGGATTATACACCTGCCTGGACTTTGTCCCTCTCTCCCTCCCTTTTCTCCTTCTTTCTCTCTAGCTCTGTTTCCATCTCTCTTTTCCTCTCCTTCTCTCCTCTCTCTTTTTCTTCCTTTTTCTCTCTCTCTTTTTTTATTTAATAAATTTTTTTTTTTAATTTTGGAATAATTTTGGATTTACGAAAGGCTTGCAAAGAGACTACTGAGCGTTCCCGCGTGTCCTGGACCCAGTCCCCTAATGTTAAAATCTCACATAACCACAGCACATTTGTCCTGACTAGGGAACTGATGTTGGTACATTACTATTAACTTAACAGACTGTTTGGTTTTTCACCAAGTGTGTCACTAATATCTTTTTTTTTGTTTCAGGATCTAATCCAGGATATCAGGTTGCATTTAGTGGCCTTTCCTGCTAAGGGCTGTGGCGGGGGCTGCAAGCAGCCGGAGGCTGGTGGGAGGGGCGGGAGCCAAGTGGAGGTTCAAATCCCAGCCCTGCCTTGTGCTTGTTTTGTGACATTAGACAAGCCACTTAACTGCTCCACACCTTAGTTTTTCCCCTATAGGAAGTGGGGATCATAGCATCCATCTTGCAGGGTATTTGGGGAGGGATTAAATGACATTATGCAGGTGAGCCTACTTAGCACCTTTTTTTAAAAAAAATGTTAATTCTTCTATTATTCCGTAAAAGGTAAAGAAATATAGAGAATAAAACTTTCTTTTTTTTTAAACTAATGTTACTTACTCATATTATCACTTATATATAAATACTATATTCTACATCTGTTTGTGAATTAGGTAAAGTTCAACAATAGTCCTCTAAGTGTTAAGAAAGAAAAAAAAAAGGTGGTCCATTTTACCATTTTTTTAAAAAGGCATCCAGGGTGGGGAGGGAATTCTCCAGGTGGGCTTAGGTGAAAGCTGCTTGTCCTTCTGGTGCAGGTAGAAGGTGACCTTTCAGTTGTTGCTTCCTTTGGTGTGATGTTGGTGAAGAAATAACAGATTCCTGGAGCCCCAGGCAGGGGGAAGGGGCCTCCGGGCTGAGGAGCCCTTCTGGGGTGGGAAGGCTGTGTGTCCTGTGATGCTGAAATAATGATCCTTTGCTAAAAACCAAGCTGAAACCAGCGGACCACCAAACAAAACTCCTCAGGGCCTGGGACCTACCCACGACTACCTCCCCTTCCCCACCTTCACTCTCGGCTTGACTCGGTTTCCAGGGGAGCCAGGTGGGCACACCAGGCAGGCTAAGGAATGAGTGAAGTTGCAGAAAAGAGGTTGCAGGGAGCTCTGGGAAGCTCTTCCTGCATGAAACAGGTATGCATGTCCACAGTGGGGATTGTTTAGACTCTCCGGAGAGGCTTCTTGACAATTCGAAGAGTGGCTTCAGGCTAAGATAGCGCCGCAAGTCCAGCTGTGAGGCAGCCACTCAGCTCCATCATTAACAGCAATAACAGGTAAAATTCAAAAATAAATATTAAAAGAGAAAAGTATAAAGATGTAGTCAGATTGTAAGAGTGCTAGGAAGATCTCCAGAAACCAGAAATGGGACATAAATACAATGATGTTTGTGGTAGGTGAGAGACACTATAGCAGGGAAAGACAGACCCTACAGCAGGGAAAGACAGACCCTACACAGCAGGAAACGCTTCATGGAGGAGAGTGGACTTGGGACAAGCCTCCTTCTTCCTGGGACCATGGATAGGCCCATGGGGATCAGCCCTTGCTTTGTCACTGCCCATTTCATTGATTTATGAATTCGAGGAGAAACAGGCCTTTGCTTTCTGGGAGTCTGACACCCAGGGATTGAGGAGCTCAGAGCTGGAGGTAGTCTTGGAGAGCTTCTCTCTGGGGCAAGGGCAGGAGCATGAAGGGAGGGACAACCCAACTCTCTTCTCGTCTTTCCCTGGAAAGTCGGCTTCAGTAGTTCTGGGTGGAGTCTGGGAATTAGTCTTTTAATGAGCACCTTGATTCTTCTGACAATTAACCAAGGTTGGGAAACCCCACACTCCTTCAGGCTTCCTCCCCATGTTTCACCAACTGCAGATTTTACAAAGCACTGGGATGTGGGTGAGCCAAGGGGGCCTGCCCCTAAGGGTTTCCCACCGTTCCTTCCACTGCCCTCCGTCTTCCTTCTCCATCTCAATTCTTCTTCTCCCTCTCACCTCATCATTCACTGACCACAGGCCCTGTCCCCAGAGGAGACAATACAAGGTGTGGACTGTTTTATCAGGGAGACAGACACACATGATGTAAACTGCTGTGGTTTGCTCCAGGTGTTTGCAACAAAAGGGACAGACTTCCTGTGGGATCCATGGAAAATACTTGGGAGTAGGTGCTTTTGAGCTGGAACTGGCAGGATGGGAGGGAGCTTGCGAGGCTGGGAGAGTAGGGAGGTCATACAGGGCAAGGAAAGAAATGACACAGCTGCATTCATTTCATTTCATTTTGGTCTTTTAAATTCAGATATAATTTACATTAAATGCATAAGTCTTTTTGGCCATTATTTCCTCAAAACTTCTCTTCTGTTCTCAGCACTCCCCTAGAATCCTCACACCCCTTGGGTTTCAATTATACATATGTTAGACCACTTGATGTCCACAGGTCACTGAGCCTTGGTTGGTTTTATTTTCCAGCTTGCTCTCTTTGGATAGTTCCTATTGTTATGTTTTAAGTTCATCGTTTGTGTTTTTGCTTTATCTGTAGGGTTTAATTTGCCCTTAAGCCTAGCCAGTGAATTTTTCAGTACAGATATTGAATTTTGCATCTCTAGAAGCTCAATTTTATTATTATTATTTTTTTTTAGTTTTGAGTTTTCTCACATTATATCAATGCTTTTCTTTACATTCTTGAGATTACTTAAAATAGTGGCTTTTAAGGCCCTCTCTGCTAATTCCATCATCTCAGTCACATCTGTGTCTGGTTCTTTTGCCTGAGTTTTCTTCTGGACATGGGTCACATTTCTTATTTTTTAGTGTCTGTAATTTTTTATTGATGCTGGATCAACAAATTTTTATTGTTTTCTGTATTTTGTTGTCATCCTTTACACTGCACTGGCAGGAAATTAAGTTACTTGAAGATCTTCTTGATTCTATTGAGGCATGTTTATAAACTTTGTTAGGGTGGGTCTACAGTGCAAACCAGAGATAGTTTAGCCTTAATGCAGATGTGTCCTTTCTGGGGTCTATGATGAATGTCCCAGGGGTTTAGTAAGGTTTCACCACTCTGGTCAGAACTTGAACATCTCCCCACCCTGTGTGAGTTCTGGAAATTGTTCTGCTTAGAATTTTTCCTAGTAGTTTTTTTGTTTGTTTTTTTTTAAGACCCTGTGGAATGTCACACTATGCATGCAGACCTTAGCATTTAGCCAAAGGCTTAAGAGGAACTCCATGCATATTTCTGAAGATTGCCACAAATCATAGCTGCCGTGGTCTTCCCAAACCCTGATCTCCATCTCCTCAACTCAGCAAGCCCACCATGCTCTCCTTGGCTTTCCCTCTCTGTGATCTTAAGGTGCTTTTAGGCAGAAAATTGGGATAGTCATCAGGCTTACCACATTTGTTTCCTTTCTCTGCCTGTTGTCCAATTTCTGAGATGGTTCATAAATTTTGTCCAGTTTTCCAACTGTTTACAGCAGAAGGACAAGTCCAGTTTCAGTTACTTTGTCTTGGCCAGTGTATAAGTCAACTCAATAAATTTTTACATATGCACACACCTGTGTAATTCTCACCTTGATTAAAATACCAAACTTTCCATTATCCCAAAAGAATTCCTTTTGTTCATTTCTGGTCAATATCACATCCAGATGTAAACTGTTCATTTAATTTTATTTTCATTCATTCATTTATTCATTCATCCAATAAACACTCGCTGAAACCTTAGTATTGACCAAACAGTGGATATACAGGGGAAAAAAAGATAGACGAAGTCCCTGATTCTTGAAATTTTTAGCCACACAAATGTGAAATTGTGACAATAAAGATTCTACTAAGAGGTTAATGGTATTTTAAAAACATTTGATGGGAGGAATTTTCCTGATCTTGGTGGTCAGAGGAAGCATCCTTGAGGAAGTAACACGAGCTAGGAACTAATCAATGGGAATTAATTAGGGGGAAAATGGGTGAAACTGGTGGGAAAAACACTTCTAGCAGAAGTAAAACTTAATGCAGGTATGCCTGGGAAAAGAGTGGGTGGCAATCATTCACAACATAGTATAAATGACTGGAAAATGGAACTTGATGAAGGACAAGGTGGTCATCAGGACACTGGGCTTGTGAAAGAGGTAATTGAGTGACGGGGCAGCCAGACTGTAGAAAAGAGATTATAAAACTGGGAAGGGTGTGTTGAAAAGAAGCCTTCAAACAGACTCGATCCACTGGACGACTCACCCCACTTTCCTTTTCCTTCTGCCTCAGCACGGATCCTACCCCACCTTGTATTAGATTCATTCATCTTCCTACTACACAGTACGCTCCCACAGGGTGGGAATCAGATGCCATTTACTATTGTAGCTCAGTGGCAACCCATCAGGTCGGGGCTCGTACATAAATGTACGTTGAAGCCACTGATGTTTTCCTGATGATGTGAAGCAGTTCAGGAACTGGACGGTTAGGGGCACTGTCAGCAGAGGTGGGGAGATCTCCAAACATCACTTGAGGGAACTGACCCAAATTGAATTCTCATTGAATTAAATGATAAGAATAATAATAACAGTAATAGTAATAATAATTACAATTGAAGTAATTTATTGAGCACTGTGATGGTTAGGTTCATGTGTCAGCTTGGCCAGGTGATGGTGCCCAGTTTTATGGTCAAGCAAGCACTGGCCTAACCATTACTGCAAGGACATTTGTAGCTGGTTAATAAACCAGAAGGCTGGTTTATTAAATCATCAGTCAATTGACTGCATCTGTGACTGATTACATCAACAAAGGGTTTGTCCTCCACAATGAGAGAATGCAATCAGCTGGATTTAATCCAATCAGCTGAAGACTTTTTAGGGAGAAGAGGGAGAACCTTCACTTCTTCAGTTCACCAGCATCGCCTGGGGAGTTTGCTGAACACCTTCATCAGAGTTGCCAGTTCGCTACCTTCCCTATGGGATTTGGACTCGTGCATCCCCACAGTTGCATGAGACACTTTTATAAAATCTCATATTTACAGATATCTCCTGTTGGTTCTGTTTCCCCAGAGAACCCTAATACAAGGACCTACTGTGTACTAGGTCCTAGACCACACGATCTGTGTGCCTCATGGTCCTCAATCTCCTGAGCAACTTTATAAAGTACAGATAATTATCCCCATTTTACAGTTGAGGAAAAAACACCAACAACAAAACTGAAGCCCAGAGAGGTTTAAAGCTTGCCCATCGTGAACGTCAGGGTTGGATGGAAAGCCCACGCCTTTCCGACTTCAAAACCACGGGCGTTTCCCACTGCTCTCTGGTCATTTGGTCTGAAAATCCCCTTGGTGACAAAAGCCTTTCTGGGTGAGCCTGAGGAGGGAGCGGGTGGCTGTGGCCGGGGCTAGCAGCCCGTTAGGAGCTTAGCCGCCAGTGCTTGGGGCACCTGGAGGACCACATCCCAGGACAGCCTTGAGCTCTGGGTTTCCACTTTCTGAGGCACTTTTTGAGGAACATGGACACACCAGTAAAGCCTGTGGCTGGGAACGAGCTGCTGCGGCAAGAAAACAATCAGAACCAGACAAAAAGGACAAAGATGTTTGGCAGTATCCCCGAGGGGCCAGCAGTCCCATCTGGCTGCTGAGATGGGACTTTGCAATCTGGTTTCTCTTTCTTGCTTCTTAATAATAGCCCTGGGAGGCAGAAATGGCAAAGAGCATGGGATTTGAAATTGAGACCTGAATTTGAATCCCAGGCAAACACAGTGTAGCTGTGTGACCTGGGGTAAGTTACACAACCTCTCTGGGGTCTCCAGATACTCATGGATAAAACAAGGACAACAATAATACCTATATGATGAGGCTATGTTGAGGACCAACTGAGATACCCCAAGTCTGTCAACTGTCCTATTTGTCCGCATTTGTTGCTGATGGCACCGACTGTTGAAGGGTCTCTGAGTCAGAGACTGGACTCTCAGCTTACTCCTCTCCATGGTTCTCCCCTCTCTTGCAGGCTTTTTCTGAAATGGCATCGTCTTTGTATCTAGTTGTCTTAGTTGTTGGCCTCTGTGCTCCAATTTACTGTGCATCCCTGCCGAGTACCCCTAACAGAGGAACTATCTGCCCTTCCCCCACAAAGGCCACCCCCAGCTCCCAGGTTTCCTCCAGCAACACCGACTTCGCCTTCCGCCTGTTCCGGAGGCTGGTTTTGAAGACCCCAGGTCAGAACGTCGTCTTCTCCCCTGTGAGCATCTCCTCCGCCCTAGCCATGCTCTCCCTCGGGGCCCGCTCAGCCACCAAGGCGCAGCTCCTCCAGGGCCTGGGGCTCGCCCTCGCGGGGACCCCCGAGTCCGCCGTCCACGGAGCCTTCCAGCAGCTGGTCCACTCCCTGAGCGCCCCCCGCGGGGACCTGGACTTGAAGGTGGGGAGCGCCCTCTTCATCCGAAAGGAACTGCGGCTGCTGGCCGAGTTCCTGGACAGCGTCCAGAGGCTGTACGCCTCCAGAGTCTTCCCTGCGGATCTCTCCAGCCCCTCGGCTGCCCGGAAGAGAGTCAGCGCCTACGTGGAGAAGGTGACCAAGGGGAAGGTCGTGGACTTGGTCCGACACCTGGATCCGCTGACGGCCATGGTCCTGGTGAACCACATTTTCTTTAAAGGTAAGGCGCCGAGAGGTTGGTTTCGATTTTAACTAAAGCTCTCTCCCTCTTTTGATGTCTCACATTCCCTGTCCAAGCTTCCCTTGATCAGTGTCGATGGGGGCTCTCTCAGCTCTACTTGGATAGCCTGGTTCTGTCCTGAGGGGCTGACATTGTGCTCCATGAGCAGCTGATGGGAAAAATCTGGAAATTACCATGGGAGAAAGTAGCCCCTAGTCTCCTTCCTTCCTTCCTCCCTCCCTCCCTGCCTTCCCTTCTCTCTTCTTTCCTTCTTTTTCCAGACTTGCAAACCCCAAAGAATGAATCATGACCATGAAATGTCAGCTCCATATAGAAATAGCCTAAATTAAATTATCTCCCAAGCCTGCATCACAAGGCAATTCTCTATGAAGAACAAAGACAGAATTATTGCCACCCTCCCATCCCTCCCCCTACAACTGCCCACCCCCCATAAGCGTATCAGTTGCTGAGTTCAGTAGCTCAGCAACCTATCTGTCCATGAGCACTGCAGCTGCTTTCACCCATACCGCTATTTATGCTAGTCATGAATGTAGTTCCTCCACTATATTTCAAGTTCAGCTTTTTTTTTAAATGTCTGCAGCAGATTTTCCTTTACATCTTTTTTTTTTCCATCTGCAATTTGAAGGATTGTTCTGTGAATTTCTGACTAGGTAGAAAAGATTCTGTGTTTTACCAGATTAATTTTCTATGCTTCATTATGTCCTTGGTTATTTAAGATAAAACTTCCTCATGAAAGAGCTAAGATTTTTGATGTTTTTAATTTTTTTCTATTTTTTACTAATTTTTTTAAATTTTTACTAAATACTCCACCCGCACTCCTCACCCCCCATTACATGGTAACCTCTAATCTACTTTTTATTCTGTGAATTTGCTTTTTCTAGTCATCTTTTATAGTGCTAGCATACAGTAGTTGTTCTTGTGGGCCTTCCTTATTTCACTGAGTGTAATATTTACAAGATTCTTCCATATTGCAGCATATCTCATAACTTCATTCTTTCTTATGGATGAATAATATTCCATTGTGTATACACCGCATTTTGTTTATCCATTCATTGTCCAGTGTTCATTACTTGGGTTGTTTCCACCTTTCGGTTATTGCGAATAATGCTGTTATAAACCTTGGTGTACAAGTATCTCTTTGTGACCTCATTTTCACTTTCTTTGGGTATATACCTAGAAGTGGAATTGCCTGGCCATATGGTAATTCTATATTTAACTTTTTGAGAAACTGCCAAGCTGTTGTCCACAGTGGCTGCACCACTTTACATTCCCGCCAACAATGCACTAGAGTTTGAATTTCTCCGCATCCTTTCTAATACTTGTTACTTTCCATGTTTTTAATAATTGCCATTCTTGTGGGTATGAAGTGTTATCTCATTGTGGTCTTGATTAGCATTTCTCTAATAGCTAATGATGTTGAACATCTTTTCATATGCTTCTTTACCATCTGTATATCTTCTCTGGAGAAATGTTTATTCAAGTCCCTTACCAATTTTTCAGTTAAGTTGTTTGTGTTTTGTTGTTGCATTGTAAAATTCCTTTATATTCTTATCCATTATGTAAATATCTTATCCAATATATGGTTTGCAACTATTTTTTGCTCATTCAGTAGGTTGTCTTTTCATTTTCTTGATAATTTTGTTTGATGCACAAAAGTTTTTAATTTTGATGAAGTCAAATTGTTTCCTTTGTTGCTTGCATTTTTGGTGCCTTATCTTAGTATCCGTTGCCAGATTCCAAGTCATGAAGATTTGCCCCTATGTTATCCTCTAAGAGTTTTATGTTTTAGCTCTTTTTAAAGTCCTTGATCCATTTTGATTGTGACATAGGGGTCTAACTTCATTCTTTCGCAGTTTTCTGAGTGTCATTTGCTGAGGAGAGTATTCTTTCCCCACTTCAGGTACTTAGCACCCTTTTCAAAAATCAATTAGCCATAGTTGTGTGGATCTAATTCTGTATTTTCAGTTCTGTTCCCTTGGTCTATTTGTTTATCTTTATGGTCAGTACCACACTGTTTTTATCACTGTAGCTTTGTAGTACAATTTGAAATAGGGAAGTGTGTGTCCTCCAACACTGTTCTTTTTCAAACTTATTTTGGCTCCTTAGGGCCCCATGCAGTTCCATATGAAATTGAAGATTGATTTTTCTGTTTCTGCAAAAAAGGCTACAGAATGTTGATAGGAATTGCATTGAATCTGTATATCACTTTGAATAATATTGACATATTAACCATGTTAAGTATTCAAGTCTATGAACATGGGAAGTTTTGCCTTTTATTTAGGCTTTCTTTAATTATTTAAGTTTTCAGAGTACAAGTCTTTTATATCCTTAGTTAAGTTTATTCCTAGACATTTTATTCTTTTCTATGCTTTGTCAATGGGTTTGTTTTCTTAATTTCCTCTTTAGGTTGTTGAATGCTAGTGTACGGGAACACAATTGATTTTTGTGTGTTGATTTTATGCCCTGCTGATTTTAATAGCTCTAATAGTTTTCTTGCAGCTTCCTTTGAATTTTCAATATATAAAATCATGTCATCTGCAAATAGAGATAGTTTTACTTCTTCCTTTTCCATTTGGATACAGTTTATTTATTTTTCTTGCCTAATTTCTCTGACTATAGCTATAGTACAACATTGAATAGCAGTGGTGAAAGTGGGCATCCTTGTCTTGTTTTTGATCTTAGGAGGAAAGCTTTAAATCTTTCACCATTAAGTATGATACTAAGGACCTTGTTTCTTGCCACTGCAGCTGCCACACCACCCCATGCATATCAAAGGTTTACAGGAGGGACACAGAGCTCTCTGACAGCCCAGTTTACAAGGGAAATCCAAGGACAAGCCCACTTACATAGGTGAGAAAGTGCAGAGTGGGCCGTGTAACAGTCATTTACATCCCCTAGCTATCCATGTCACAGCAGAATAGCAACAATTTTGAAGTTGGGTAGTCCTAGGCTTGTAGTCCACCTCTGCTTCTTACTTGTTCTGAGATCCTGAATGTATTGCTTTAAAAGTCTGCCATGTTTTGATCTACTGCCTGATATGTGCCAGTGTCTGTGGTAAGTGGATGGATAGATGATAAAGTCAACTTGCTGGGGTTTTGTGCTTGCAGATTAAGTGCTTGGACTCTCCATGCAGAATTACAATGATGCTATTGTATCATCAATCCATCCATCCACCCATTATATATATATCTACCTACCAGTTCATCCATCCAAGCATCCATTGACCTAGTCATCTATCCATCAAGCCTCCATCCACCCATTCATCTCTCCATCTAGCTCTCCACCCATTTATCCATCCATCCATCCATCCATCCATCCATCCATCCATCCCTACTGGAAAGGGAGAGGAGAAAAGACAGAGACATGAGCCCCTACTACATTTCCTGCACTTCCTACTTGTTGTCACATTTAACTTAATTCTATTTTTATTGACATTTAATTCATATGCTATAAATTTGCTATTTTAAAGTATGTGATTCTGTGGTGTTTTAGTATATTCATGAGGTTGTGCAACCAAAACCACTATGAATTTCAGAACATTTTCATCACCCACAAAAGAAGCCCCATACCCATTAGCAGTCACTCCTCATTCTTACTCCCTATGGAGATTTTCTGTCTTTATAGATATGCCTATTCTAGACCTTTATTATAAATGGAATCATATATTCTGTGGCCTTTTGTGTCTGGCTTCTTTCACTTAACATAATGTTTTTAAGATTCGTCCCATGTTGTAGCTTGTATCAGTACTTCATTACTTTTTATGGCTGAATAAGATTCTGTTGTATGGCTATACTGAATTTTGTTTATACATTCAACAGTTGATCGACATTTGGGTTATTTCCATATTTTGTCTGCTATGAATAATGTTGCTATGAACATATGGGTACAAGTTTTTTGTTTTTTGTTTTTTGTTTTTCCCCCAATTCTCTCGGGTATACCTAGGAGTGAAATTGCTGGGCCAGATGGTAACTATAAGTTTAATACTTTGAGTAACTGAAAAACTGTTTTCCACAGTGGCTGCATGCACATTTTACATTCTTGCCAGAAATGTATCAGGGTTTGAATTTCTCCACATTCTTACTAACACTTATTCTTGTCCTTCTTTTTGATTAAGCCATCCTAGTGGTCGTGATGCAGTATCTCTGCATTTTTGATTAGTATTTCCCTAATGACTAATGATGTTGAATGTCTTTTTATGTACTTACTGGCCATTTGTGTATCTTATTTGGAAAAAAGTCTATTTAAATCCTTTGCTCCCATTTTAATTGGGCTACATATTTATATTGTTGATTTGAAAGAGTTCTTTATTTATTCTGGATACTAGACTCTTAGAAATATGATTTGCAAACATTTTCTCTCATTTTGTGTATTGTCTTTTCAGTTTCTTGTGAATTTTGAAGCACAAAAATTTTTAGTTTTGATGAAGTCCACTTTACCTATTTTTTCTTTGGTTGCTTGTGCTTTAAGGTGTCATATCTAAGAAATTGCTTCCCAATCTTAGGTCATGAATATTTATACCTATATGTTCTAAGAGTTTTGATGGTTTTCACTCTTACATTTGAGCCTTTTTTAGTTGAATCTTGTGTATGGTATAAGACAGGGTTCCAAATGCATTCTTTTGCATTTTGATATGCAGTTGTCCCAGCACCATTTGTTAAAAAGGCTATTCTTTCCCCTTTGAATTCCCTTGGCACCCTTGTCAAAAATCAATCGTATAGGTTTAATTCTGCATTGTCATGATGTGACATATATCAGTATTCCAATTTTATTCCACTGAGTCATGTGTTTACTCTTATGCCAATATCACACTGTCTTGATTACTATAGCTTTGTAGTAAGTTTTGAGTCCACCAATATTGTTCTTTTTCAAAGATTTATTTGGCTAGTCTCCTTTTCATTCCCATATAAGTTTTAGGATCAACTTGCCCATTTCTGCAAAAAGCCAATGGGAATTTTGATAGGGATTGCATTGAACCTGTAGATCAATTTGGGGCATTTTACCATCTTAACAATACTAGGTTTTCTGCTCTATGAACATGGGAGGTCTTTCCATTTAGTTAAGTCTTCTTTAATTTCTTTCAATAATGTTTGTAGATTCCAGTGTACAGATATTGCACTTATTTTATAAAATTTATTCCTAAGTATTTTATTCTTCTCAATGCTATTATAGATGAAATTTTTTCTTAATTTCCTCTTTGGATGGGCGTTGCTCATGAAAAGAAATACAACTGATTTTTGTGTATGAATCTTGTATCCTTTTAGCTTGCTGAACTTGTTTATTACATCTATTAATTTGTGTGTGTATATGTGTATTTCTTAGCATTTTCTACATATAAGATCATGTCTTTTGCAAATAGATAGATTTACTTCTTCCTTTCTAAATATATGCCCCCTTTGTTTCTTTTCTTTTCTTTTCTTTTCTTTTGTTTTGTTTTGTTTTGTTTTTTTCTTGCCTAATTGTTCTGGCTAGAACTTCCAGGGCAATGCTGAATAGAAGTTGTGAGTGAGCATCCGTGTCTTATTCCTGATCTTAGAAGAAAAGCTTTCAGTCTTTCACTGTTAAGTATAATGCTCACTGTGCATCTGTCAATGCATGCCTTTATCAGGTTGAGGAAGTTCCTTTCTACAGCCAGTTTGTTAAGTGTTTTCATCATGAAAGGATATTGGATTTTGTCAAATGCTGTTTCTGTGTCAATTGAGATATGTAGTTTTTGTCCTTTATTCTATTAATATGGTGTGTTACATAGATTGATTTCTGTATGTTGAAACAACTTTGCATTCCTCACATAGAGGAGGTCATGGTGTATAATCTTTTTCATATGCTGATGGATTCAGTATGCTAGCATTTTGTTGAGGAGTTTTGCAACTATATTTCATAAGGAATATTGTTCTGTAGTTTTATTTGCTTATGATGTCTCTGGTTCTGGAATCAGAGGAATACTAGCCTCACAGAGTGAGCTGGGGCGTGCTCTCTCCTCTTCGTTTTGCAAAAGTTTGTGACAGATAGATATTAATTCATCTTTAAATGATTGGTAGATTTCACCGGTAAAGTCAGCAGGGACTAGGCCTTTCTTTGTGGGAAGTTTGCTTCTTACTAAAGTCCTTTACTTTTCATACGTCTCTTCAGATTTTCCATTTCTTCTTCAGTCAGTTTTGGCAGTTTGTGTCTTTTTGTGAATTTGCCCATTTCACCTAGGTTATCTAATTTTTGGCAATAATTAATTGGTCATTGCATTCCTTAATAATCCCTTTTATTTCTGTCAAGTCAATCGAAACAAACCTTCTTTCATCCCTGATTTTGGTAATTTAGGTCTCCATTTTTCCTTGGTTAGTCAAGATAAGGGTTGGTCAGTTTACTGCTCTTTTCAAATAACCAACTTTTTGTTGATTTTCTCTATTATTTTCTATTCTCAATGTCATTTATTTGCTCTCTAATCTTTATTATGTTCTTTCTTCTTCTCACCTTGGGTCTAGCTTTCCTTTCTTTTTTTTTTGTTTCTGAAGTTGGAAAGTTTGGTTACTGATTTGAGATCTTTCTTATTTTTTAATGTAGGCATTTATAGCTATAAATTTTCATCTGAGCAATGCTTTATCTGCACCACATAAGTTATTGTATGTTGTGTTTTCATTTTCATTCATTTCAAAGAATTTTCTAATTTTCTTTGTGATATCTCCTTTGACCCACTTGTTATTTAGGAGTGTGTTTAATTTCCACACATTTTTGAATTTTCCAAATTTTCTTCTGCTATTGATTTCTAATTTCATTCAATTGTGGCCAAAGAACCCATGTTCTCTGATTTCAATACTTTTAAACTTATTGAGACTTGTTTTATGGCCTAAAATATGGTCTATTCTAGAGAATGTTCCATGTGAACTTGAGAAGAATGTGTATTCTGCTATTGTTGGGAAGAGTATTCTATACATGTCTGTTAGATATCAGTTTATAGTGTTGTTCAAATCTTTTACTTTCTTGTTGATTCCTGCCTAGTTGTTCTATCTAGTATTAAAAGTGGGGTATTGAAGTCACCAACTATTACTGTTAAATTCTTGATTTCTTCCTATAATTCTTTCAGTTTTTGCTTCATGATTTTGGGCATGTTTTGGGTTCATATATATTCATAAACATTCTATCTTGATGGATTGACCCTTTTATCTTATGAAATGTCTTTCATTGCATCTATTAATAATTTTTGTCTTAAAGATTATTTTATCTAATAGTAATACAGCCACACCAGCTCTCATTTGGTTACTTTTTAAATGGCATATCTTCTCCCACCATTTTATTTTAACCTATTTGTGGTAGTTGAATTATGTACCCCCAACAATCACATGTTCTTAATCTTATTACATGCCTCTATAGGTGTGAAACCTTTGTAAAGAGACCTCTTGAAGATGTTATTTTTATATAATGTGTGGCTCAACTGAATCAGGGTGGTTCTTGATCCAGTTTGGATGTTTTATAAAGAAAACCCAGAAGTCACAGAAGTGAGAAAGGAGAGGAAATTACTAGTGATGGGAGGCAGAAATACAAGCCAAAGCCCTGAGGATTGCTAGAAGCCAGCACCAGAATAGTATAGATTTTGGAGAAGAAGCAGGCTTTACTGATATATTGATTTGGACTTCTTTAGCTTCAAAACTGTGAGTTAGTAAATTCCCACTATGTCAAAACAGTTTGTGGTATTTGTGAAAGCAGATTAGACAAAGACACTAATTGTATCTTGAATCTAAAATGTATCTATTGGAGGTATAATGTAGTTGGGTAGTGATTTTTTTATCCATTTTGCCAATCTCTGTCTTTTGATTGGAGATTTTAATTCATTTACATTTAATGTACAGGCATACTTTAGAGATCCCATGAATTCAGTTCAGGACCACTGCAATAAAGCAAATATCACAATAAAGTGAGCCACGTGAATTTTTTTGTTTCCCAGTGCATATAAAAGTTATATGTACACTATATTGTACACATAAGTGTGCAATACCAGTTTGTCTAAAAAGCTAATATACATACCTTAATTTAAAAATACCTTAGGGAGAGCATGGGAACTACAATTCCCAGCAGGCAGTGGGGCCGTACAGCATGACAGCGGAGGAGAGCGGGCAGAAGTGCCTTGAGCGCGTGGCTGGGATGCAGTGTTGCTAGAGTTCGTGCGTCTTGCTGCTGGGGCCGGGGCGGCCGTGAGCCAAAGAGGGAATCCCGGAGCCCACAGCTCTGCAATTAATGCACGCATTTAAAACTTCCAAATCTTTGGATGCCATGCAGAGGAAATACCTCCAGGAGATTCCCAATCAGAGTAGCAACTTTTCTGCCTGCTTGATGTGGGGATAGGATTCTAGCAAGAAGAGCAAAGGGAATGACAAAGATTTTGTGATCGTCCGCAGGCCCAAGCTAAATCGAGAAAGAAAGCTTTCCAGGTGTTTCATGGGACACCCTTCCAGATGAGCTGCTCTTGGGGATCTTTTCCTGTTTATGCCTCCCTGAACTCCTAAAAATCTCTGGTGTGTGTAAGAGATGGTATAGCCTAGCATTTGATGAATCTCTGTGGCAGACATTAGACCTCACAGGTAAAAATCTGCACCCTGATGTGATTGGATGGTTGCTGTCTCCAGGAGTAATTGCCTTCTGCTGCCCAGGATCATTTATCCACCAACTATTAGTTGAGCATTTCAGCACTTTTCCTGTACAGCAAATGGACTTGTCGAGGTCTGTAATAGATCTGACTACTCTCCATGGCGTTCTATCTCAGTGCTCCAAGTTGCAGAATCTAAGCCTGGAAAGCCTACAGCGATCGGATCCCATTGTCAATAATCTCATGCAGAACTCAAATTTAGTACAATAAACCACTGTGGGTGTTCTGGATTCACTGAATCTGCCCTGATGGCTCTGCTAAGCAGCTGTTCCAGATGGGATGAGCTGAACCTTTCTTCGTGTTATGACTTCACTGAAAAACATGTACAAATTGCCATGGCACATGTATCAGAGACCATCACCAGCTGAATCTTAGTAGCTACGGAAAGAATCTACAGAGATCAGATATCTCCACCTTAGTTAGAAGATGCCCCCATCTTGTCCCCCTGGACTTAAGTGATAGTGTCATGCTAAAGAATGACTGCTTTCAGGAATTTCACCAGCTCAACTACCTCCAACACCTATCACTCAGTCGATGCTATTACATCATGCCTGAAACTTTACTTGAACTTGGAGAAATTCCCACACTGAAAATGCTAGAAGGTTTTGGAATTGTACCAGACGGTACCCTTCAACTGTTAAAGAAAGCCCTTCTTCATCTACAGACTAATTGTTCTCATTTCACCACCATTGCCAGGCCAACTACTGACAACAAAAAGAATCAGGAGATATGGGGCATCAAATGTCAACCGACACTACACAGCCCAGTTGTTTATGAAATAATTTTTGCAGGATGGTGTCTTTTCTTTTGTGTGGATCAGAGAAAATAGGCATGAAGCCCAATTGCTGGAGCCCTCAACTCTTTTCCTTCTAGGTTTCCTTTTGCTTTCATTCTACAAGTGTATGGACATTAGAGGACCACCTGAGAGAGAAAACTATGAAGTGTTGTTTGTTTGGGGAATGACTATAAAGCTTTGACACTGCCATTTCCATTTCCTTAAGAACTTAAGATAGAGGCCCTTTTGAAATTTTAGGAAAGTGAGCCTGTAATTTCAAGGCTCCTTTTAAGAGCAAAGTTTGAACCACCTCTTCCAAGTATGTTCTTATTAAGTCTATTTAGAGCCAAGTTATAAATCTTGACTGATAAAGTTTTCATAACCTGTATGCTAACTTAACTTTTTTCTATTTAATTTTTCAGTATTGCTTTATAAGGCATAGATTGGCAGAACAATAAGCTATTTGTATTATGAGCTGGACAGAGAGACTTGTAGTGTAGTAACATTTGAGGCAGTTTTGAGGAAAAAGAAAGGAAAATATGCATTTTCAGTTTGACTTTAGATTTGAAATTAGGTCCACGACAACCTATATCCCTGTGTATTTCATATTAAAAACCTTAAAACAAACAAACAAAACCCCAGACATAGAATTCATGCAGAATTTGAAGTCTCAAGAGGCAGTTTTCTCAAATGACAGATTAATTTGCAGTATCCTTTCCTTTGCATAAGGTACTGTGTTCCCAGAATTCTAAGTTAGTTGAGGCAATGTAATTGTGGTTTTCTAACTTTTATGATCAAATTATGCTAACATGGGTTCTTTAGCTTTTAAAATGGCTTACTTTGTTTTAGGAAGGTGATATTAACCAATCAGTCCCTAGTTTTGATAAAACGCTGAACTGAAGCATTAGTTTATGGCTGAGGTTTTTAAGGTTATTTTTATATTAGTCTGGAATCAAGTATTTTAAATTGCCTTTTTTATTGATGTTCCACAACAATTGTTTGAAACTACCCATTTTATAAGGTTACTGGACCTAAAGTTCCCTAGGAGAAACTGCAGCTTCCTTTCAATCAGAAATACACACTAGAAGCAGGATATGGTCCATGTAGTTTCTGAGCAGAAAGCACTACTTGGCTCTATATAAAAGTTAAGACTCAGGTGTTGAACCTTCTGATCACATCAGTGCTTTTTAAAAACACTGGTACATAGCAGCAAAAACGTTACATTAGACTTTTTAAAAATAGTTTCTTATTTAAATCAATGATCTCCCAGTGTGTTCAAAATGAAACAGTAAAACCAAAACCCATCGTTTCTATTACATTAACTGGTCTTTTTATTTTAATCATATTTTTCAGATGTTAGAAACAATACTATGAAGCATCCTTGTCTGCTCAGATCTACAGAAAATATTTTGGAGTAGTATTGTACAGGAAATGATTATGTTTCAATTTATTAGTAGTTACAAAGTGCTAAATACTACTCAAAATTATTGTTTGCAGATTAGTGACAAAGGGCTGGTGATAAGATCCAGTTGGATTGTGCTTTCCAGATGCCCTCAAATGTATACTACTTCCAAACTCAAGTCCAGTCATAAGCTATTTTGCAAGGGTGTCAGAGTAATCTGTATTTTTGTATGTGATTTCTACTTTTACAGATTTGTCTTAAAATAAAACATACTTTTATAAAAATGAAAAAAATACCTTAATGCTAGAAAATGCTAGCCATCATGCTGGTGGAGAGTGTTGCCTCAATGTTGATCACTTCTGACCATCATCATCAGAGATACAATAAGGATGATAATTATAATAATGAAAAAGTTTGAAATATTGCAAGAATTACCAAAATGCGACACAGAGACACAAAGTGAGCACGTTGTTGAAAAAATTGCACTGATAAATGAGCCCAATACGAGGTAGCCACAAACCTCCAATTTGTAAAAAATGCAATATCCACAAAGTGCAATAAAGCAAAGTGCAATAACGTGCGTTATTGCCTGTAATTACTAAGGTAGAATTTAGGTTTTCCATTTTGCTATTTGTTCTCTTATGTCTTTTTTTATTCCTTGATTCCTTATCATCTTCTTTTGTCCTATTTTTTATGTATATTACTTCCATTGTTGTTTCTTTTAGTATATGTTTTAGTGATTTGCTTCATGGTTGCTATGAAAATTGCAATTAATGTTTTAGTTTATATTGATCTAGTTTGGGTTACACCAGCTTAATTTCAATAGCATACAAAAACTTTTCTTCTGAATAGCTCCATTCCCTTTTCCCCATTTATGATGTTATTGTCACCAATTACATCTTCATACATTGTGTGCCCATGAAAACGTATTTATCATTAATACTTTAACAGTACAGATGTGTTTCAAATCAGAAGAAAAAGTTATAAACAAAAATAATTTAAACTGTCTTTCATATTTAACTATGTAGTTTCCTTTACTGGTGTTCCTTGTTTCTTCATATGAATTTGAGTTACTATCCCTTAATTATTTCACATATGATAGGACTGCCAGCAACAACCTCTTTCAATTTTTGTTTCTTTGGGAATTTAAAAAAAATGTTTCTGCATTTTTTAGCATTTTTATTTAAATTTTTATTGGAGAAATTGTAGGTTTAAAGAAAAATCATGCAGAAAAAGAAGAGTTCCCATATATCCCCTCACGCACACAGTATATATCAACATTTCCCATTAGTGTAAAACCTTTGCTACAATTGATGAAACAATATTATCATAATTATTATCATAATTATGCTATTAAATATAGTCCACAGTTTACATTAAGGTTAACTGTTTATGTTGTAGAGTAGTATATTTTTTAAAATTTTTATTCTAGCGATATATAAAACCTAAAATTTGCCTCTTTAATCATATTGAAATATATAATTGGATGATGTTAATTACATTCACGGTGTTGTGCTTCCATCACTACCGTCCATCACCAAAGCTTTTATATCACCCTAAACAGAGGCACTTTATACCAATAAAGCATTAACAAACTATTCCCTACCCCCATCCCAGGTCCTAGTAACCTGGGACCTAGTTTCTGACTCTATGTATTTGGTATTTGCTTATTCTGATTATTTCACATCAGTGAGCTCAGGCAATAGTTGTGCTTTTGTGCCTGGCATATTTCACTCAGTGTGTCCAAAATTCCTCAATGTTTTAGCATGCATCAAAACATGCTGAATAATATTCCATGGTATATGTTGATGGATACTTGGATTGCTTCCATCTTCTGCAGTTGGGAATAATGCTGCTATGAACATCAGTGTGCAACTATCTGTTTGAGTCCTGCTTTCAGTTATTTGGGGTATATACTTAGAAGTGGGATTAGTGGATCATATAATAATTCTATACTTAAATTTCTGAGGAACCACTAAAATGTTTCCCACAACTGCTGCAACATTTTACATTCCTACCAACAATGCACTAGCATTCCAATTTCTCCACATCCTTTCCAACACGGCTTCTCATTGTGATTTTGATTTCCATTTCCCTAATGGCTAATGACGTTCAGCATCTATTCATGTGCTTTTTGGGCATTTATATATCTTCATTGGAGAAATGCCTATTCAAGTCTTTTGCCCATTTTTAACAGAGTTGTTTCTTTTTGGTGTTGAATTGGAGGAGTTCTTTATATATTCTGGATATTAAACCCTAATCAGATATGTGGTTTCCAAATATTTTCTCCCATTCTGTAGGTTGTATATTTACTTTCATGATGAACTTCTTTGACTCACGAAAGTTTTTAATTTTGATGAAGTCCCATTTATCTATTTTTCCTTGTGTTGTTGTTGCTTTTTAAGAAACGATTGCCTAGCACAAGGTCTTGGAGATGCTTCCCTACATTTTCTTCTAGGAATTTCATAGTTTAGGCTCTTATATTTAGGTCCTTGATTCATTCTAAGTGAATTTTTGTCTGTGACGTGAGGTAAGGGTCCATGTTCATTCTTTTGCATACATACAGTTTCCCCAGTACCATTTGTTGAAGAGACTATTCTATTCCAGTTGAGTGAATTTGGTTCCTTTGTCAAAATCAACTGTAAATGGATGTGAGGGTTTGTTTCTGAACTCTCCATTTGATACCTTTGGTCTGTCCTTGTCCCAGTACTACTGTGTTTTTATTACTGTAGCCTTGTGTTCTAGTTTGCCAATGCTGCCAGAATGCAAAACACCAGAAATGGATTGGCTTTTATAAAAGGGGGTTTATTTGGTTACACAGTTACAGTCTTAAGGCCATAAAGTGTCCATGGTAAGGCATCAACAATTGGGTACCTTCACTGGAGGGTGGCCAATGATGTCCAGAAAATACCTGTTACCTGGGAAGGCACATGGCTGGCATCTGCTCCAAAGTTCGGGTTTCAAAATGGCTTTCTCCCAGGATTTTCCTCTCTAGGCTGAAGTCCCTCAAAAATGTCACTCTTTGTTGCTCTTGGGGCATTTGTCCTCTTTAGTTTCTCCGGAGCAAAAGTCTGCTTTCAAAGGCCATCTCCAAAATGTCTCTGTAAGCTTCAGCTCCTTTCTCAGCTTCCATGCATTCTTCAAAGTGTCTCTCTTGGCTGTAGCTCCTCTTCAAAATGTCACTCTCAGCTGCACTGAGTTCCTTGTGTTCGTCAGCTCATTTATATGGCTCCAGTGATTTAATTTAGACCCACTCTGAATAGGTGGGTTAATACCTCCATGGAAATTATCCAATCAGAGTCATCACCCACAGTTGGGCGGGGAGAATCTCCATGGAAACACTCAAAGAATTACAATCTAATTAACACTGATATGTCTGCCCACACAAGATTACATCAAAGAACATAGCTTTTTCTGGCAGACATAATATACACAAACCAGTACACTTTGCAATAAGCATTAAACTAGGGAAGTGTGAGTTATCCAACCTCATTCATTTTCGAAATAGTTTTGGCTGTTTGGGACCCCTAAAACTTCTGTATGATTTACTGATTGGCTTTTCCATTTCTGCAAAGAAGGCTGTTGAAATTTTGATTGGGATTGCATTGTATCTGTAAATTGCTTTGGATAGATTTGAGGTCTTGACATTTAGTATTCCAATCCATGAGCATAGAATGTCCTTAACTATTTGATTTCTTTTAGCAATGTTTGTAGTTTTCCCTGTATAAATCCTTTACAACCTTGCTTAAATTTCTTCCTAAATATTTGATTCTTTTAGTTACTATTGTAAATGGAATTTTTTCTTTAATTCCTCTTCACACTGTTCATTACTCATATATAGAAACACTGCAGATTTTTCCATGTTGGTCTGAATTTATTAGCTCTAGTAGCATTGTTGTGGATTTTTCAGGATTTTCTATATACAGGATCATGTCATCTGCAAAGAGAGAAAGTTTTTCTTCTTCCTTTCCAATTTGGATGCCTTTTATTTCTTTTTCTTGCCTACTTGCTCTGGCTAGAACTTCCAGTACAATGTTTTATAATGTTGGTGATAGTGGGCATTCTTTTCTTGCTCCTGAAATTAGAGGGAAAGCTTTCAGTCTTTCCCCATTGAGTATGATGTTAGCTGTGAGGTTTTCATATATGCCCGTATCATGTTTAAGAAATTTCCTTCTATTTCTAGTTTTCTAAATTTTTCTAAAGAAGGGTGCTGAATTTTGTAAAATGCCTTTTATGAATCAGTTTAAGATCATGTGGTTTTATTCCCCCTTCATTCTATTAATATGGTGTATTACATTATCAGATTTTCTTATGTTGAACCACCCTTGCATACTGGGTTTAAATCTCAACTTGATCATGGTGTATAAGTGTTTTAATATGCTGTTGCATTTGATTTGCTAGTATTTTATTTAAGATTTTTGTATCTATATTCATGAGGGATATTGGTCTGTAATTTTTTTTTTCTTGTAGTATCTTTATCTGGCTTTGGTATTAGGGTGAAGTTGGCATCATAAAATGAGTTAAGAATTGTTCACTCCTCTTCAATTTTTTGGAATAATTGAGCAGGTTTGGGATTAGTTCCTGGAATATTTGGTAAAATTCATGAGTGAATCCATCTGGTCCTGGAATTTTCTTTGTTGGAAGTTTTTTGATAACTGATTCTGTATCTTTACTTGTTATTGATTTGTTGAGATCTTCTATTTCTTCTTGCATCTGTGTAGGTAGTTCATAGTGGAATTCATTCATTTCAATTAGGTCTTCAATTTGTTGGCATACTGTTATTTCTAGTATCCTCTTTTAATTATCTTTATTGCTATGGAATTGGTGCTAATGCCTCCCCTTTCAACTTTTTGCTACTGTTTTTGTATTTGCTTGGCTTTTCCCTAACATTTCTATGCAATTTTATTGAGATATATTCACACACCATACAATACATCCGAAGTATACAATGAATGGCTCCCAGTATGATCACATAGTTGTGCGATACTCACCACAATCAATTTTAGAACATTTTCATTACTCCAATAGTAAGAAGAAGAAGAAAAAGGAGAAGAAATGAAAATATAAAAGAAAACCAAAAGTATTCCATATCCCTTATCCTCCCTATTGTTGATCCCTAGTATTGATGTACATTTGTTACTCTTGAGAGATTATTAAGACATTACTGTTAATTGTAGTTCATAGTTTGCAATGGTATATTTTCTCCCAAATACCCCTGTATTATTAACTCTTTGTAATAGTGCCAATGTTTGTTCTAGTTCATAACTTTTAAATGTTTTACTGTTAATCACAGTTATTGCCCACCAGAAGATTCACTGTATTATACATTCCCATGTTTTCACCTTTTGCTTTCCTTGTAGTGACACACATGACTCTAAACTATCCCTTTCAACCACATTTACTCACAATTTGACACTATTGTACTCACAATAATGTGCTACTGTCACCTCTATCTGTTTCCAAATGTTTAAGTTCAACCTAGTTAAACATTCTGCAAATATTAACCAACCACTCCTCATTCTCCAGCCTCATTCTATCCCCTGGTAACCTATATTCTATATTTTATGTCTATGAGTTTTTATATTATAATTAGTTCATATCAGTGAGATCATACAATATTTGTCCTTTTGTGGACTTATTTCACTCAACATAATGTTTTCAAGGTTCATCCATGTTGCCATGTGCTTCAGAACTTCACTCCTTACTGCTGAATAATATTCCATTGTATGTATATACACATTTTGTTTATCCATCCATCTATTGATGGACACTTGGGTCATTTCCATCTTTTGGCAATTGTGAATAGTGTCACTATGAACACTGGTGAGCAAATGTCTCTTTACATACCTGCTTTCAGATCTTTTGGGTATATACCAAGTAGTGGAATTACTGGATCAAAAGGCAACACTATACTTAGCTTTCTGAGGAAACACCAGACTGTCTTCCACAGCAGCTGTACCATTTTATAGTCCCACCAGCAGTGAATAAGTGTGCCTATTTCTCCACATCCTCTCTAACACTTGTGGTTTTATGTTTGTTTAATAGCGGCCATTCTAGTAGGTGTGAAATGACATCACATTTTGGTTTTGATTTGCATTTCCCTAATAGCTAGTGAAGCTGAGCATCTTTTCATGTGCTTTTTAGTCATTTGAATTTCTTCTTTGGAAAAATGTTTATTCATGTCTTTTGCCCGCTTTTTAATTGGGCTGTTTGTCTTTTTATTGTTGAGTTGTTTCTTTATGTATTTGATTATTAAACCATTATCAGATAAGTGGTTTCCAAATATTTTCTCTCAACGAGCTAACTGCTTTTTCACCCTTTTGACAAAGTCCTTTGAAGTGCAGACGTATTCACTTTTTAGGAGGTCCCATTTATCTATTTTTTTTCTTTCATAAATTGGGTGATAGAAAACTGCCTCCTATCACTAGATATTGAACATGTTTTCCTATATTTTCTTCTAGGCATTTTATGGAATGGTTCTTATATATAAGTCTGATCCATTTTGAATTAATTTTTGTGTAGGGTGTGAGATAGGAGTTCTTTTTCATTCTATTGGATGTGGATATCCGGTTTTCCCAACAGCATTTGTTGAAGAGATTATTTTGTTGAGTGGATTTGTGAGCCTTATCAAAAATCAATTGACCATAGATCTGAGGGTCTATTTCTGAACTCTCAATTTGATTCCATTGATTGATATGTCTATTATTATGCCAGTACCATGCTATTTTGACCACTGTGGCTTTATAATATGCTTTAAGTCAGAAAGCATGAGTCTTCCCACTTCATTCTTCCTTTGCAACATGTTTTTGGCTATTCGAGGCCCCTTACCCTTCCAAATAAATTTGATAATCAGCTTTTCTATTTTGGCAAAGTAGGCTGTTGGAAATTTGATTGGTATTGCATTAAATCTGTCAATGAATTTGGGTAGAATTGTCATCTTAGTGACATTTAGTCTTCCAATTCATGAACATGGGATGTCTTTCCATTTATTTAGGTCTTCTTTGATTTCTTTTAGCAGTGTTTTGTAGTTGTCTGTGTACAAATCCTTTACATCCTTCATTATGTTTATTCATTGGTATTTAATTATTTTAGTTGCTATTGTAAATGGAATTTTTTTCTTGATTACCTCCTCAGGTAGCATATTACGAGTGTGTAGAAACCCTACTATTTTTGCATGTTGATCTTGTATCCCACCACTTTGCTGAACTTCCAATTAGCTCAAGAAGCTTTGTCATAATTTCTCTGGATTTTCTAAATATAGGACCGTGTTATCTGTAAATAGCAAAAGTTTTACTTCTTTACTTCTTCTTTTCCTATTTGGATGCCTTTAATTCCTTTTTCTTGCCTAATTTCTTTAGCTAGAAATTCTGGCACAATGTTGAACAGCAGTGGTGACAGTGGGCATCCTTGTCTTGTTCCCAATCTAAAAGGGAAAGCTTTCAATCTCTCATCATTGAGTACGATGTTAGCTGTGGTTTTTTCATATATGACCTTTATCATGTTGAGAAAGTTCCTTTGATTCCTGCCTTTTGAAGTGTTTTTATCAAGAGAGGATGCTGGATTCTGTCAAAAACCTTTTCTGCATCAATCAGGAAGATCATGTGGTTTTTCTCTTTTGATTTGTTCATGTGGTGTATTACATTAATTGATTTTTTTGTGTTAAACCACCCTGTCATACCTGGAATAAAACCACTTGGTCATGGTGTGTAATTCTTTTAATGTGCTGTTGGATTCAATTTGCAAGTATTTTGTGCAGGATTTTTGTTGTCTATGGTCATTTGAGAGATTGGTCTATAGTTTTCTTTTCTCATAGTATCTTCAGCAGGCTTTGGTATTAGGGTGATGTTGACTTCATAGAATGAGTTAGGTAGTGTTCCCTCTTCCTTGACTTTTTGGAAGAGTTTGAACAGGATTGGTATTAATTCTTCTTGGAATGCTTGGTAAAATTCTCCTGTGAGGCCATCTGGACCTGGACTTTTCTTTGTGGGAATATTTTGATGACTGATTCATTCTCTTTACTTGTGATTTGTTTTTTGAGGTCTTCTATTTCTTCTTGAGTCAGTGTGGTTTGTTTGTGTGTTTCTAGGGAATTGTCCATTTCATCTAAGTTGTCTAGTTTTTTGGCATACAGTTGTTCATAGTATACCCTTATGAACTTTTTTATTTCCTCTGTGGTATTGACCCCCTTCTTGCTTCTGATTTTATTTGCATCTTCTCTCTTTTTGTCTTTGTCAGCCTAGCTAAGGGTTTGTCAATTTTATTGAGCTTCTCAAAGAACGAACTTTCAGTTCCAGTGATTATCTCTATTGTTCCTTTGTTCTCCATTTCATTTATTTCCACTCTAATCTTTGATATTTCTTTCCTTCTGCTTACTTTGGGATTAGTTTGCTGTTCTTTCTCTAGTTTCTCCAGTTGCTCAGTTAGATCTTTGGTTTTAGCTCTTTCTTCCTTTTTAATATAGGCACTCAGGGCTATAAGTTTCCATCTCAACACTGCCTTCACTGAATCCCGTAGGTTTTGATATATTGTGTTCTCATTTTCATTTATCTTCAGATATTTATTGATTTCTCTTTTGACCCATTGATTGTTTAAGAGCATGTTGTTTAACTTCCATATATTTGTGTAGTTTCTGGTTCTCCGGTTATTGATTTACAGCTTCTTTCACTAGGATCAGAGAAAGTGCTTTGTATAAATTCAGACTTTTTAAATTTATTAAGACCTGTTTTGTGCCCCAGCATGTGGTCTATCTTGAGAATGTTCCAAAAGCCCTTGAAGACAGTGTATATGCTGCTGTTTGGGGGTGCAATGCTCTATACATATATGTTAGATCTAGTTCATTTATCATATTATTTAGATTCTCTATGTCCTTATTGATCCTCTCTTTAGTTGTTCTATTGAAAAGAATGGTGTGTTGAAGTCTCCTACTATTATTGCAACTCTGGAAATTATATTCTTCTACCTCTCTGAGGGGTTGTTGCTCTTGATATTGCTGTAGGTGTTGTTGTTTAGTGACTTCTCTGAACTAATTCTTTAAAGTCTGTACTTCGTTGTTTGTGGCTACTGAATCTCTACTAGGGCAGCTAAACTAGTCAGCTTTGTTTGGGCTGTGAGATCTTAAATGATTGGAGCAATACATCTCCCAATTTGCTGAAGGTATCTGTGTGCATGATGGAGCAAGCCTTTAGCTAAGCAGTTTAGAATGCTGCTTTAGCCTTTATTTGCTGTGTGTGCCAAGCCTCAGTGTCAGACAGTGGTCAAAGCTTAGAGCCTTCTCACATGTTTGTCAAGCATGTGCACAGCCTTACACATGCACATGGCCTTCTAGTGTCCCAGGAATATGTTGGGCATTTTCAAAGCACCTATGAATATCTCATTCCTCAGGTTTTCATTTTAAGCTTTTAATTTAGTCTATGATTTGTCCTATCTGTTATCCATCTCACAGATTGCCACAGAGCTGGAGAATGGGGTATGGACTAGGTAAAGTTAAAATGCCACGAAAACTTGCTGTTCTTACCAAGATTCAGCCAATTTTTAAAATAAACACTTCCCAGATTTCTACAAGCCTTTATTTAATTTCCAGAGTTATGAAAAGTTGATTCTGGCCATTTTTGCCATTTTTTCTCATTGCTTGCATGTAGTACAGAAATTTCAAAGGTCCTTACTTCACCATTTTTGCTGATATCACCTCATTAATTGCATTTTAATATAAATACCTGTCTTCCCTTTTGTGCTAGCCAAGTGGGAGAAGCCCTTTGACCCAGCAGAGACAAATAAAAGCTCTTCATTCCTGGTGGACAAGAGTGTCACTGTACAGGTCCCCATGATGCACCAAATGGAGCAGCTTGCTTTTGGGCTGGATTCAGAGCTGAACTGCTCTGTGCTGCAGATGGACTACAGTGGAAATGCCCTGGCCTTCTTTATCCTACCTGGCCATGGAAAGATGAGGCAGCTGGAAGAGGCCCTGTCAGCCAGGACACTGAGGAAGTGGAGCTGCTCGCTCCAGAAGAGGTGGGCATCTGCTCTGATTTGCTGGGTCTGAGACAGATGACAGTGTACATCCAGGGAAAGGGGAAAGGTCATGGTAACAGATGTTGAATAATCACTCCAGTGAATTGTGCATCAACTGTGATCTTGGCAATGCATATACATGTTCTCACTTGATCTTCACAATCATCTGGGGAGTGTTGCCACCTCCACTTCATTTACCATATGAAGAAATTGAGGCTCTGAGAGGGAAGGAGAATTTCCCAAATTCATGTAGCTACTATTTCACTCTATATTCATGTGCTAGAAGCACTAGCTCTGGCAGCCAGTCTTAAACTGAATCCCATGGACTCACTGCATAAAAACAAACAAAAAAAAAAGCAAAGACACTCACCTATAAAATGGGGATGAAAATAATGCTGAACACACAGGTTGTTGAAAAGATAAAACAAGTTACTATTTTTAAAGTACTTAGAAGAATGCCTGGGAGATAGCAAGTGCTCAGTAAATGTTAAATAATAGTAATATTTTATTTGTTCTATAATTATTATGATTTTTTTCAAAAGAATCTTAACCATAAGATAAAAAGGGTCATCAAAGCCAAATGTTTGATTTCTTAGCAATATTTTTTGGCGTCATTGGCATCACAACCAGGAGCTCATAGTCTGGAAAAAGAGAGCAGACAGGATCAGGGAATACTGTCCCAGAGGAGGACAGGCAAAGTGCTGAGTTTCTTCTGAGCAGAGAGATCACTCTCAGTTAGGCTTGGAGGCAGGCTTTAGGGGGATGGCATTTGAGCCACAACTATGACTTACATACTTGAGTAAAATATGAACACATAGAGGCTGGAGAAAGGCACTTTCAGTAAAGGAAACAGTGATGGAAAATGCAAAGGCAGGGGATCAAGGGATGCTGCAGGTGTTGCAAAGGCTTCTTCTCTTCTCAAACTGCAGCCAGGCTGCGTGGAGGAAGAGGAAGCAGCTTGGGAGCCTAGAGGAGCAGAGGGGGTCAGGAGAAGATGGGGAGCCAGGCCAGGGCTGGACCCAGGAACGGGGAGGAGAGAGCTGTCAACGATGTTAGAAATCACAAGACATGGGGCCAGATGAAGACTGAAAGCATCCATCTAATATGTTTGTGCTTTCATTGCTGTGACTCGCTAAGTACATGACCTTGGGAAAGCATGAGAACTAAGCTTTACTGTCTTTAAAATGGGGATGATGCTAATGAATATGTTGGGGACAATGTCTGACACATGGAAAATGCTCAGTAAATGTGGGCTGTTCCAGGAAGGCAAGAAATTTGTGTCATATCTAGGACTGTGCCGTGCAAGCCATAGGTGGTTATTTAAATTTAAATAAGTGAAAATTCAATAAAATTAAAAATTTGTTTACTTATTCACACTAACCACATTTCCAACGCACAGTAGCCACATTGGCTACCATGTTGGAGAGCACAGATATAGAGTATTTTCAACAATGCAGACAGTTCCATTGGACTTTGCTGCTCTAGGGTCTTAGCAGAGCTTGTCTCAGAAAGAGCTGACAGGAGGAACTCTGGACTGGGTGTGGCCAGTGAGTCTCCATCTCTGCCCATGTCTCCATTGACCTCCACCGTAGGCTCCCTCTCTGGGCTGCCCTCTTGGCTCCGAACCCTATTTCATTTGGGGGCCTATTCATCATCTTGTATTGCTTCAGCACCTGACTTTCTCAGCTGAGAGCGTAACTTCCAAAACAATCCGGGTTGTTCACTGGGATGAACTGACCTCTTCAGCAATAATCTGCCCTGCCTGGGAGGAGAACAGTGTCACCTGGAAGGCCATCTGGAGGCAAAGTTGGACACGCCACCGGTTTGTGACTTCACTTTTTCCTTTTCCCTTCTCCACAGGTGGGTAGAGGTGTTCATTCCAAAATTTTCCATCTCTGCCTCTTATGACCTGGAAGCCATCCTCCCAGAGATGGGCATCCAGGATGCCTTTGACAACAATGCAGATTTTTCTGGAATTACAAAGGCACAATTCCTGAAGGTTTCCAAAGTGAGTCAGTCGATGAGACTGTTTGCTAGAAGGCCCAAGTTAGACGGGTTTGTAGAGATTGGCTAATTGAGCACGCTCATGTCATTGATAAGGAAAACAGAGGCCCAGAGAGATGAAGTGTCTTTTCTGTGCCAGATTACAGCTGAATCTCATGACTGCTAGACCTGTGACTGTATGGCCATCTTACATCTACCTTTTATCCCTCTCCAAACACATGTCCCCAAGGCCAACTACAGTTTTTTGAATATCAGCCTCTCCTTATCAGGCAGCCCTCATTGCATACAAATGAGCAGGGCACATCAAGCACTTGACCTCACTTCCTTCCTCCCTGAAGGTCAGGTCCTCCAGCAGAGGTCATAATGTGGCAGCCGTGCACCATTTGTGTACAGTAGATGTGTTGTACTCTATACAATTTAAAACAAACACAAAGAGCCAACTTTTAAAAATTAGAATATTGGACCTAAAAATCCAGATTACTGATATTCTGGAAAAAAATCAAAGAGCCCAATTCCCACTTGGCAACATTGTGCCCAAACGCCTACACAGCAGTGGCTGGCTAGGGCTGGGCAGTGTACACCCCTTATAGCCAGAATACACTAGCCACTTTCCCCTCCATGCCCACCTCTTACTCCCCAAGTTCTTACAGAGGACTCTTCCTCTCATTGGGGTTACCTGCCTGGCCCTTGTCCACATTGCGCTTCTACCTTTTCAACAGCAGATTGTAATGGTCAGAAGTGGTCCTGGGGCCACTGAAAGGAACCATCACATCAGTCTCCAGGGAAGGGATGCAGAGAGGGCCCACTGGAAAAGGATGGATGAAATGCATCTTTTCCCAAGAGAAATGCTTGTGTGCACCTACAAACAATAATGGTTGCACTCTCAGGGAGTTTATACACCCCCTCCCCGAAGCTTAGGGGTACAGAATCTAGAAGACAAAGAGGGAATCTAATTGTGATAGCTAAACCATGTCTTCTGTGCCACAATAGTAGCAATTTCCATTGCTGCAAGTCTCCTTTTATTCACTAATTAACCTGTGGGATATACACTATTATCATCATCCTTTTACTGATTTGGAAACTGAAGTCCATGGCATCTAAGTAACTTTTCCGACAATAAGTGGCAGAGTTGGGATTAACTGCAGGTCTATCTAGTCTGTACTTGCAGCCGTTCAACTCCATGCTTAAAGGCCAATTGGCCGGTAACCACAGCAATTTATTGTGCAAATCCGAAGCCAGGCAACAGGTATGATAATCCTAAAGCCTCTCAGTGGGGTGTCACATTCCCGGGCAGAACATCCAAACTCAGTTAAGTGAAGGTGCCTCTGAGGGGGCCGCTGATGCGCGTTGTTCCCGTGGCAGGCCACCCGCAAGGCTGTGCTGGAGGTCGGCGAGCTGGGCTCAGAGGCCGCAGCCGCCACCGAAACCAAGCTTGAGCTCCGGGCGAAGGAGGGCCCTGCTCACACCGTCATCCGCTTCCATGAGCCCTTCGTGCTGCTGATTGTGGACAAAGTCACCCAGAACATTCTCTTCGTAGGGAAAGTTGCAAACCCCACTAAATCATAGGAAGAAATAACCTGTTGGCCAATTGCATGTTGATGATGCACAGGAAATAGCAAACCACGTTGCACGATGCTTTTGGTGTGGCATGAGGACATGGCTCCACCTGTGTGCGACCATCACAGTCAACAGAGACCCCACCCACAATCCAAAGCCCATGGGACACAACCTGATGCTGGGCCCCAGCCGGTGCTTTTCCCCACAAATTCTCCCAGGCAAATAGCTTCATGGAATATCATTGGGTTGGTATGTTTCCATTTCTTGGAGCTCCTGAGGATGGTAACACATAGGTCTGGCATCTTTACTGAAAAATCACAGTAATAAAGTTAATAAATCTAAAATGAGAATTCAGTGGCTCATATAAGAAGCAGGCATTAATGCCACCACATGCCTCCAGGGTCCTAATTTGGAAATGGTTTATCTGCTAATTGTCATTACAGACATGTTGAAGTCTGCATGAAATCACTCAATCATTCATTCAACAGCACTTACTGAACACCTAATGTGTGCTAGGGACCAGGGATGCCAGAGTGAACAAGACAGGTGTGGTCGCTAGTCTGTTGGGGAATGTTTACATTCTGGATGGGGAGACAGACAGATGGACACCACAACAACCAGAGCAGGAACAAAACCAAGCCTATCAATGAGCATGGTTATTACAAACTAGGATGAGTGCTTTGACAGAAGTGGAAAGGATGAGAGAGCTCAAGGAAGGGCCAGGGGTTCTCGCTGTGAGTGCAGAGGCTGTGAGCCGGGATAAGGTATTGGAGAGGTGGAGGCGGACCCGTGTGGCTGGGACCTCATGAGTTACAGAGAAGATGGGAGAAGCAAGGTGAGGGGCATCACAGGGGTCAGATCACACGGGGCCTTGCTGGCCATGGAAAGGAGTCTGGATGTTCTGGGGAGCACTAGAAAGCCAGGTGAGTTTCTCAAGCAGGAAAATGACAGGCCACACTCATGGGTTAGAAAGGTCTCTCTGGGTGCCTTGGGAAGGTTTGCCATCTGGGCTCTTGCAGGGCTCCTGCCTTCCTGACTCTGACATTGCCCACACACACACCCCTCTGGAGGCTCAGCCTCTTTCCTGCTCGTTTGTGCTCCTTACTCTGAATCTTGAGAGCCACATGCTGCACAAGGGCCTCGGGGGCACCAGGGCAAAGGTAGCCCATGCCCTCAAGTCCGTGCCTCCCCATGTTCTCCCTCCCCCACCCTGCCAGACCTGACATTCTGGCCCCTTCCCACTTCAGCTTTCATCACCCAGCACATCCCTTGCAGCCTCCAGTGGAGACCCTCCTCCCAGCCCACACCTTTCCAGGGGGCACCGGAACCCCACAATACTCCAGATGTACTGAGGATCTCATGTCAGCCTTCACAAACTCTTTGACATAGAAAAAAACAAAACAGAAAGGAATTAGAGCTGGCAGAAGCTTCAGGAGAACCTAATATGCCCTCTGCCCTTGCAAATAGGAAAGCAAACACTCAAACAGGGAAAACAAGTAACACAGACCACAGGAACACCCGGACAGAATGAGAACCAGGACCAAAGCCCAGACACTGGGGTCTCCAACTTTGCCTCTTTGTTACACTGCCTGTTCCGTGTTGTGCTTTGCTTTATCCATGATGCTCTGCCCTCGGGTGCTCCATAAACACCACAATGGAGCAATAAATCCACATTTCCTCAAAGGAACACACTGGGTCAGACATGGTTCCATGCACCTTGGCGTTCAAAGAGTTGACAAGACATCCTACAATTGCAGGAAGGAAATTGCAGGTGAGAACTACAGACGACAGTTGTTCACAATTACTAGTTCTTTCTCGTAGCTACCGGGAGCCTCCAGTAGCCAGGTGAGAGGGAGGGCTATCAGCCTGCTCCCCCATAACCTCACTCCCAGGTGGCATGCGACAATGAAGGTGAGCCTCGGGGATGCAGGTGCCCTTTCCGACTTCTATTAGCCAGCGGGCACAGGAACAGCCATGCAACAGGGTGCACACGTGGTGAGGGCTGGCAATATGTCCTTGCAGATGTCTGCCCTTCACAGTGCCTGAACGTTTAGTTCAAGGCAGAAGTAACAAAATTCTAAAGGCAAGTTTATCCATCTCCTAATCACAGCAAGGTGAAAAAACCTACAAAAAGCATCTAAACAAAAAACAAAAAATCAGATTCAGAATCCCAAGTCCAGGACACTGTTCCATACCCTGTTCAAGCAAGGACAGCGGTGCCGGCACAATGTTTCTAGCCAATCTGTACATCTTGAACACCAGCCATTTCATATGTAGACAACCACTTGCTTATTAGCCAGGCCTCTTGTACTGATTCTAGATCAAGCAGCCAAAGCTTGCACTGCCACTGCTGAGCTATGGACTTCTGATTAAAATCTTTGCGATGTAACTAACTGCCCTCCAAGCATCTTTCGCTGACCAGGCTTCCTCAGTTGTTAACTAAAGGGCCCTTAGAATATGAATAAAAATAATTACCACCTCGTTCAAGTCTAGGCTGAAGTATTTTAAATTACATCATGGATAGTATGAAGGGCTCTGGGCATCTCGATTTTCTAGGAAGGTGTTGAGTTCGGAGATCCCTGCAGTTCCCTGACAGGCCTTAGTCTGCCCTGTGACCTGCCCATCAGTCTACCAGAGAACCGTCTGCAGGGTCTAATGGAATTGAGCATACGCTGTGGACTGGGCACTGCGCTGAGCCTGGGGGTACAACAAAGAACTAATCTTGCCCTTGTGGAGCTTACACTCTGGGCAAGTATTCCAAGTCTTACAGTTCGATACCAACCTTTGCTAAATTTCAGGAGGAAGAAAGTGAAGTTATTGATGTGGATTAAAATGAGAAATTTCAGATTGTGTATGTCACCAGAAAAAAAATTTAAACAGCATAGAACTGTACAACACAAAGTTTAAAATAAAATAAAAATAAAATAAAATAAAATGCAGTCAGTTGGGCACCTTCCAAGTGCAGTCATTGTACCTGGTGTCCCTGTCCCTGGAGATCTGCTGCTACCCTTGTGCCAAGGCACAGGCAGAAGTGGCTCCTGGGAATGTGGCTTTAGGGACCTCCCACACATGACAGATGGTAACAGCATGGAGACAAGGACAAGCAGGACCAAGCTCAGGAAGGAGGGTTTCAGAATGGTCTCTGGTTGCAGCTCCCAGTCAGGGTTGTAGACTCAGCTCAGCCATCTCCTAACCGTGTGACCATCAGTTTGTTACTTAATCTCCCTGCTTTTCTGTTTCCTCCTCTAAAACCGGCAATAGAGATAGCTCCTCCCCATTGGGTATCATGTGAGTAGATACACCAAAAGTGCATGGGATGGATGATGCCTTGCAAATTGTAGGTGCCCAATAAATGTTATTCATTAATATTATTATTCTTTCTGTTACCAATGTCAAGGAGGTTTTAAAACAAAGATGTTCCTTTTTAGCTCACTTTCCAGCTGAGAGTTTAGAAGAAAAGGCATCCATTCATGCAGAATTTTGTACCCTCCCTGTCCCCCCAACCCCCCAAAGCATGCCCATACCATGTGACCACATCCTCTGTCCCACTCAGAGCTCAAAATTCCCCACAAATGGGGTCTTTGTTATTGGTTCCTGGTGTGCGGCTGATCTTGGGTAACAATGTACCCTCTCCCACCAACCCACCAAGTCACACAAAAAATGTGCTCAGAGCCTCAGCTTTAAAATTAAATACTTCAGGGCATATTAGTTGAAATCACAAATTAAAACCTCTCTGTACCAAGGAACTTAAAAAAGAATGGTCCTCAAGAAAGGATGTTGCAGTTCTTGATAATACAGTAATACAATTACTGAAGAGAAGAGGAAGCATTTAAAGATTTTTAAAAGGTCCTTGCCCATCAAAGTTTACTCCTTGCTCTTTACTACAGGCTTTATTATCAAAGACAGGAAGTTGCTGCCCGAGTTGCTCTGGTTTAAAGGCCTCAGCTGTGAGTTTCTGGACCTCTCTGAGCTGAGGTCTTTGTCTTGGTGCAGTAATTCTAGCACCTACCTTGTGGGACTGACATGATGATTGTCCAGGACCATGAAGGGATTTTCGGCAGAGGTAGGACTCGGAGCTTCAGCTCCTTGGTCCTCCAGCTCAGCCTTCGTTCCTCAAGCCAAGAAGCGCCCCAAGTGGGCAACTGCATACTGACAGAGGGATGGTCCTGGGAGGATGTCAGCTTCTCTGTGGAGGACTTGAGGTGAAGAAGACAGGATCCCTCAAGGGAATATAATGTACTTATTTGCTCACTTTCAGGAGTTTTGTGTGCCTACCATGGGCCAGCACAAAGGAAATAATCATGAATTATGTGCAGATTACTCCAACAAAGATTTCACAGACAAAGGGGGAAATGAAATAAGCAATTTACAACCTATGTGATAACAGAGAGCTGAGCACAGGGCATAAGGGGAGCTCACAGGAGCTCGCACCCAGCCAAGGGGAAAGGAGAAAAGCGTGGCTGTCAGGAAAGGCTTTCTCAAGGAGAGACCTGAACTGAATCCTGCAGAGTGAGGACTTGCTGGTGTTAGCCTGAGAAGGAGGAGGAGTGGAGACTAGGTTCTAGACGGAGGGAACAGCATGTGCAAAGCTTGGCTCATCTGCTTACCAAAAATTGTTCAGTCTGGCTCAAACACAGACTTCCAGAGAGTCAGTGGTGAGACATGAGGTTGTCAGGTCAAAAGAGGCACATCGTGAAGATCCTGACAGAAAGGGGCCCACTGAGGACTTTGAGGTTGGGAAAGTGGCCAGTCAGATTTGCAATTCAGAGAGGAGGATGGGTCAGAGATGCCTGGCCTGAGGCAGGAGGCCAATGAGGCGGTGGATGGAAAAAGCCATGAGGCAGGTAGCTGAGAGAGATTAGGAGCAGGGCAAAGGCAGGACTTTCAGGAGAGGGAAAATTGGCCAGAGAGGGACTCAGAAGGAGGATGGTCCCCAAGGAAAGGGATGACACACTCCAGACAAGAGAAACAGGGCAGCCCAGGCTGTCTCAGTCAACAGGCAGTTGGGCAAGTGGGGGAGAACAATCCTGGGAGAGGACTCTGGAGAACATGGCAGGAAAGCAGGAATTAAAGCAGACTTCAGTCCTAGGAATTGGGGCAGGAGAAGCAGGGAGATTCTAGTACAGAGGGGCAAAAGAGAAAAGCAGTCATTCTGCATCATGGACTCTCCAATCTCAGCAGAGACCCAGAGCCCCATTGGCTGTCAGGAGACCTAAATCCCATTAGCTGCCAGGAGACCCGGAACCCCATTGTCTGCCTGGAGACCGGGAATCCCCTTGGCTGCCAGGAGACTGAGAACCCCATTAGTTACCAGGAGACTCAGAACCCCATTGGCTGTCTGGACACTCAGAACCCCATTGGATGCCTGGAGACTCAGAACCCCATTGGCTACCAGGAGACCTGGAACGCCATGGGCCTTAGACTGACTGGCTATTGCATACATCTAGCTCTTGGGGCCATCTGCAAAATAGGTATTATTTCCTCCATTACAGATGAAGCTCAGAAAGATGAATACCTTGCTCAGTGTGGTCCCGCAAATGGCCAGCCAGGGGCTAGTATTTCCCTTCAGGCCCATGTGACTCCAGGGCCCATCTTTCCAAAAACGGATGCTTCTCCTGTTTGCCTTGTAACCCTTTTTTTTTTTGTCTGTTTGTTTGTTTTAACATTTTTATTAAGGTGTAATTTACAAACCATACAATTCGCCCATTGTTCATGTGCAAGTCGATGAGTTTTAAGAAATCCATAGACTTGTGCAACATCACCCCAAGCCAGTTTTAGAACTTTCTATCATCCCAGAAAAGGCCTTCAAATGCATCAGTAGTCACACCCAGCACCCACTCCCAGTCCCAGCCAACCACTCATCTGCTTTCTGTCTCTATAGATTTGCCTTTTCTGGATATTTCATATAAATGGAATCATAGAATATGTAATTTTTGTGCCTGGTTTCCTTCACTTAGTATAATGGTTTCGAAGTTCATCCATGTTGCAGAAGGTGTCAGTTATTTCTTTCCTTTTTTTTTCCTTTTTTTTTTTTGCAGACACCTGCTCTTTTGATAAGACTTAAGATGTAAGGTTAGCGAGAGGCGGGGCAAGATGGAAGACTGGTGAGCTGTATGTTTTAGTTACTCCTCCAGGAAAGTAGGTAGAAAGCCAGGAACTGCGTGGACTGGACACCACAGAGCAATCTGTCTTTGGGCATACTTCATACAACACTCATGAAAATGTCGAACTGCTGAGATCAGCGAAATCTGTAAGTTTTTGCCGCCAGGGGACCCGCGCCCCTCCCTGCCAGGCTCAGTCCCGTGGGAGGAGGGGCTGTCAGCTCCGGGAAGGAGAAGGGAGAACTGCAGTGGCTGCTCTTATCGGAAACTCATTCTACTGATCCAGACTCCAACCATAGATAGACAGAGACCAGACACCAGAGAATCTGTGAGCAGCCAGCCCAGCAGAGAGGAGACAGGCATAGAAAAAATAAAACAACACGAAAAACTCCAAAATAAAAGCAGAGGAGTTTTAGAGTTCTGGTGAACACAGAAAGGGAAAGGGCGGAGCTCAGGCCCTAAGGCGCATATGCAAATCCCGAAGAAAAGCCGATCTCTCTGCCCTGTGGACCTTTCCTTAATGGCCCTGGTTGCTTTGTCTCTTAGCATTTCAATAACCCATTAGATCTCTGAGGAGGACCCTTTTTTTTTTTTTTTTAATCCTTTTTTCTTTTTCTAAAACAATTAATCTAAGAAGCCCAATACAGAAAGCTTCAAAGACTTTCAATTTGGGCAGGTCAAGTCAAGAGCAGAACTAAGAGAGCTCTGAGACAAAAGGCAATAATTCAGTGGCTGAGAAAATTCACTAAACACCACAACTTCCCAAGAAAACAGGGGTGTCCGCTCACAGCCACCATCCTGGTGGACAGGAAACACTCCTGCCCATCGCCAGCCCCATAGCCCAGAGCTGCCCCAGACAACCCAGTGTGACGGAAGGGCTTCAAATAACAGGCACACACCACAAAACTGGGTGTGGACATTAGCCTTCCCTGAAACCTCAGCTGATTGTCCCAGAGTTGGGAAGGTGGAGCAGTGTGAATTAACAAAGCCCCATTCAGCCATCATTTGAGCAGACTGGGAGCCTCCCTACACAGCCCAGCAGCCCAGAACTGCCCTGAGGGGACAGCACTCAACTGTGACATAGCACAGTCACCCCTCAACAGAGGACCCGGGGTGCACAGCCTGGAAGAGGGGCCCACTTGCAAGTCTCAGGAGCCATACGCCAATACCAAGGACTTGTGGGTCAGTGTCAGAGACAAACTGTGGCAGGACTGAACTGAAGGATTAGACTATTGCACCAGCTTTAAAACTCTAGGATCACCAGGGAGATTTGATTGTTAGGGCCACCCCCCCTCCCCGACTGCCCAGAAACACGCCCCACATACAGGGCAGGCAACACCAACTACACACGCAAGCTTGGTACACCAATTGGGCCCCACAAGACTCACTCCCCCACTCACCAAAAAGGCTAAGCAGGGGAGAACTGACTTGTGGAGAACAGGTGGCTCGTGGACGCCACCTGCTGGTTAGTTAGAGAAAGTGTACTCCACAAAGCTGTAGATCTGATAAATTAGAGATAAGGACTTCAATAGGTCTACAAACCCTAAAAGAACCCTATCAAGTTCAGCAAATGCCACGAGGCCAAAAACAACAGAAAATTATAAAGGATATGAAAAAACCAGACGATATGGATAACCCAAGCCCAAGCACCCAAATCAAAAGACCAGAAGAGACACAGCACCTAGAGCAGCTACTCAAAGAACTAAAGATGAACAATGAGACCATAGTACGGGATATGAAGGAAATCAAGAAGACTCTAGAAGAGCATAAAGAAGACATTGCAAGACTAAATAAAAAAATGGATGATCTTATGGAAATTAAAGAAACTGTTGACCAAATTAAAAAGATTCTGGACACTCATAGTACAAGACTAGAGGAAGTTGAACAACGAATCAGTGACCTGGAAGATGACAGAATGGAAAATGAAAGCATAAAAGAAAGAATGGGGAAAAAAATTGAAAAAATCGAAATGGACCTCAGGGATATGATAGATAATATGAAACGTCCGAACATAAGACTCATTGGTGTCCCAGAAGGGGAAGAAAAGCGTAAAGGTCTAGGAAGAGTATTCAAAGAAATTGTTGGGGAAAACTTCCCAAATCTTCTAAACAACATAAATACACAAATCATAAATGCTCAGCGAACTCCAAATAGAATAAATCCAAATAAACCCACTCCAAGACATATACTGATCACACTGTCAAACACAGAAGACAAGGAGCAAGTTCTGAAAGCAGCAAGAGAAAAGCAATTCACCACATACAAAGGAAACAGCATAAGACTAAGTAGTGACTACTCAGCAGCCACCATGGAGGCGAGAAGGCAGTGGCACGATATATTTAAAATTCTGAGTGAGAAAAATTTCCAGCCAAGAATACTTTATCCAGCAAAGCTCTCCTTCAAATTTGAGGGAGAGCTTAAATTTTTCACAGACAAACAAATGCTGAGAGAATTTGCTAACAAGAGACCTGCCCTACTGGAGATACTAAAGGGAGCCCTACAGACAGAGAAACAAAGACTTGGAGAAAGGTTCAGTACTAAAGAGATTCGGTATGGGTACAATAAAGGATATTAATAGACAGAGGGGAAAAATATGGCAAACATAAACCAAAGGATAAGATGGCTGATTCAAGAAATGCCTTCACGGTTATAACGTTGAATGTAAATGGATTAAACTCCCCAAATAAAGATATAGATTCGCAGAATGGATCAAAAAAAATGAACCATCAATATGTTGCATACAAGAGACTCATCTTAGACATAGGGACACAAAGAAACTGAAAGTGAAAGGATGGAAAAAAATATTTCATGCAAGCTACAGCCAAAAGAAAGCAGGTGTAGCAATATTAATCTCAGATAAAATAGACTTCAAATGCAGGGATGTTTTGAGAGACAAAGAAGGCCACTACATGCTAATAAAAGGGGCAATTCAGCAAGAAGAAATAACAATCATAAATGTCTATGCACCCAATCAAGGTGCCACAAAATACATGAGAGAAACACTGGCAAAACTAAAGGAAGCAATTGATGTTTCCACAATAATTGTGGGAGACTTCAACACATCACTCTCTCCTATAGATAGATCAACCAGACAGAAGACCAATAAGGAAACTGAAAACCTAAACAATCTGATAAATGAATTAGATTTAACAGACATATACAGGACGTTACATCCCAAATCACCAGGATACACATACTTTTCTAGTGCCCACGGAACTTTCTCCAGAATAGATCATATGCTGGGACATAAAACAAGCCTCAATAAATTTAAAAAGATTGAAATTATTCAAAGCACATTCTCTGACCACAATGGAATACAATTAGAAGTCAATAACCATCAGAGACTTAGAAAATTCACAAATACCTGGAGGTTAAACAACACACTCCTAAACAATCAGTGGGTTAAAGAAGAAATAGCAAGAGAAATTGCTAAATATATAGAGACGAGCGAAAATGAGAACACAACATACCAAAACCTATGGGATGCAGCAAAAGCAGTGCTAAGGGGGAAATTTATAGCACTAAACGCATATATTAAAAAGGAAGAAAGAGCCAAAATCAAAGAACTAATGGATCAACTGAAGAAGCTAGAAAATGAACAGCAAACCAATCCTAAACCAAGTACAAGAAAAGAAATAACAAGGATTAAAGCAGAAATAAATGACATAGAGAACAAAAAAACAATAGAGAGGATAAATATCACCAAAAGTTGGTTCTTTGAGAAGATCAACAAGATTGACAAGCCCCTAGCTAGACTGACAAAATCAAAAAGAGAGAAGACCCATATAAACAAAATAATGAATGAAAAAGGTGACATAACTGCAGATCCTGAAGAAATTAAAAAAATTATAAGAGGATACTATGAACAACTATATGGCAACAAACTGGATAATGTACAGGAAATGGACAATTTCCTGGAAACATATGAACAACCTAGACTGACCAGAGAAGAAATAGAAGAACTCAACCAACCCATCACAAGCAAAGAGATCCAATCAGTCATCAAAAATCTTCCCACAAATAAATGCCCAGGGCCAGATGGCTTCACAGGGGAATTCTACCAAACTTTCCAGAAAGAACTGACACCAATCTTACTCAAACTCTTTCAAAACATTGAAGAAAATGGAACACTACCTAACTCATTTTATGAAGCTAACATCAATCTAATACCAAAACCAGGCAAAGATGCTACAAAAAAGGAAAACTACCCGCCAATCTCCCTAATGAATATAGATGCAAAAATCCTCAACAAAATACTTGCAATTCGAATCCAAAGACACATTAAAAAAATCATACACCATGACCAAGTGGGGTTCATTCCAGGCATGCAAGGATGGTTCAACATAAGAAAAACAATCAATGTATTACAACACATTAAAAACTCGAAAGGGAAAAATCAATTGATCATCTCAATAGATGCTGAAAAAGCATTTGACAAAATCCAACATCCGTTTTTGATAAAAACACTTCAAAAGGTAGGAATTGAAGGAAACTTCCTCAACATGATAAAGAGCATATATGAAAAACCCACAGCCAGCATAGTACTCAATGGTGAGAGACTCAAAGCCTTCCCTCTAAGATCAGGAACAAGACAAGGATGCCCGCTGTCACCACTGTTATTCAACATTGTGCTGGAAGTGCTAGCCAGGGCAATCCGGCAAGACAAAGAAATAAAAGGCATCCAAATTGGAAAAGAAGAAGTAAAACTGTCATTGTTTGCAGACAATATGATCTTATATCTAGAAAACCCTGAGAAATCGACGATACAGCTACTAGAGCTAATAAACAAATTTAGCAAAGTAGCGGGATACAAGATTAATGCACATAAGTCAGTAATGTTTCTATATGCTAGAAATGAACAAACTGAAGAGACACTCAAGAAAAAGAAACCATTTTCAATAGCAACTAAAAAAATCAAGTACCTAGGAATAAACTTAACCAAAGATGTAAAAGACCTATAGAAAGAAAACTACGTAACTCTACTAAAAGAAATAGAAGGGGACCTTAAAAGATGGAAAAATATTCCATGTTCATGGATAGGAAGGCTAAATGTCATTAAGATGTCAATTCTACCCAAACTCATCTACAGATTCAATGCAATCCCAATCAAAATTCCAACAACCTACTTTGCAGACTTGGAAAAGCTAGTTATCAAATTTATTTGGAAAGGGAAGATGCCTCGAATTGCTAAAGACACTCTAAAAAAGAAAAACCAAGTGGGAGGACTTACACTCCCTGACTTTGAAGCTTATTATAAAGCCACAGTTGCCAAAACAGCATGGTACTGGCACAAAGATAGACATATAGATCAATGGAATCGAATTGAGAATTCAGAGATAGACCCTCAGATCTATGGCCAACTGATCTTTGATAAGGCCCCCAAAGTCACTGAACTGAGCCATAATGGTCTTTTCAACAAATGGGGCTGGGAGAGTTGGATATCCATATCCAAAAGAATGAAAGAGGACCCCTACCTCACGCCCTACACAAAAATTAACTCAAAATGGACCAAAGATCTCAATATAAAAGAAAGTACCATAAAACTCCTAGAAGATAATGTAGGAAAACATCTTCAAGACCTTGTATTAGGCGGCCACTTCCTAGACTTTACACCCAAAGCACAAGCAACAAAAGAGAAAATAGATAAATGGGAACTCCTCAAGCTTACAAGTTTCTGCACCTCAAAGGAATTTCTCAAAAAGGTAAAGAGGCAGCCAACTCAATGGGAAAAAATTTTTGGAAACCATGTATCTGACAAAAGACTGATATCTTGCATATACAAAGAAATCCTACAACTCAATGACAATAGTACAGTTGGCCCAATTATAAAATGGGCAAAAGATATGAAAAGACAGTTGTCTGAAGAGGAAATACAAATGGCCAAGAAACACATGAAAAAATGTTCAGCTTCACTAGCTATTAGAGAGATGCAAATTAAGACCACAATGAGATACCATCTAACACCGGTTAGAATGGCTGCCATTAAACAAACAGGAAACTACAAATGCTGGAGGGGATGTGGAGAAATTGGAACTCTTATTCATTGTTGGTGGGACTGTATAATGGTTCAGCCACTCTGGAAGTCAGTCTGGCGGTTCCTTAGAAAACTAGATATAGAGCTACCATTCGATCCAGCGATTGCACTTCTCGGTATATACCCGGAAGATCGGAAAGCAGTGACACGAACAGATATCTGCACGCCAATGTTCATAGCAGCATTATTCACAATTGCCAAGAGATGGAAACAACCCAAATGTCCTTCAACAGATGAGTGGATAAATAAAATGTGGTATATACACACGATGGAATACTACGCGTCAGTAAGAAGGAACGATCTCGTGAAACATATGACAACATGGATGAACCTTGAAGACATAATGCTGAGTGAAATAAGCCAGGCACAAAAAGAGAAATATTATATGCTACCACTAATGTGAACTTTCAAAAATGTAAAACAAATGGTTTATAATGCATAATGTAGGGGAACTAGCAGTAGAGAGTAATTAAGGAAGGGGGAACAATAATCCAAGAAGAACAGATAAGCTTTTTAACGTTCTGGGGATGCCCAGAAATGACTATGGTCTGTTAATTTCTGATGGATATAGTAGGAACAAGTTCACAGAAAGGTTGCTATATTATGTAACTTTCTTGGGGTAAAGTAGGAACATGTTGGAAGTTAAGCAGTTATCTTAGGTTAGTTGTCTTTTTCTTACTCCCTTGTTATGGTCTCTTTGAAATGTTCTTTTATTGTATGTTTGTTTTCTTTTTAACTTTTTTTTTCATACAGTTGATTTAAAAAAGAAGGGAAAGTTAAAAAAAAAAAAAAAAGTAAGAAAGAAAAACAAGGAAAAAAAAATGATGTAGTGCCCCCTTGAGGAGCCTGTGGAGAATGCAGGGGTATTCGCCTACCCCACCTCCATGGTTGCTAACATGACCATAGACATAGGGGACTGGTGGTTTGATGGGTTGAGCCCTCTACCATAAGTTTTACCCTTGGGAAGACGGTTGCTGCAAAGGAGAGGCTAGGCCTCCCTATATTTGTGCCTAAGAGTCTCCTCCTGAGTGCCTCTTTGTTGCTCAGATGTGGCCCTCTCTCTCTGGCTAAGCCAACTTGAAAGGTGAAATCACTGCCCTCCCCCCTACGTGGGATCAGACACCCAGGGGAGTGAATCTCCCTGGCAACGTGGAATATGACTCCCGGGGAGGAATGTAGACCCGGCATCGTGGGACGGAGAACATCTTCTTGACCAAAAGGGGGATGTGAAAGGAAATGAAATAAGCTTCAGTGGCAGAGAGATTCCAAAACGAGCCGAGAGGTCACTCTGGTGGGCACGCACTCTTACGCACACTTTAGACAACCCTTTTTAGGTTCTAAAGAATTGGTGTAGCTGGTGGTGGATACCTGAAACTATCAAACTACAACCCAGAACCCATGAATCTCGAAGACAGATGTATAAAAATGTAGCTTATGAGGGGTGACAATGGGATTGGGAAAGCCATAAGGACCACACTCCACTTTGTCTAGTTTATGGATGGATGAGTAGAAAAATAGGGGAAGGAAACAAACAGACAAAGGTACCCAGTGTTCTTTTTTACTTCAATTGCTCTTTTTCACTCTAATTATTATTCTTGTTATTTTTGTGTGTGTGCTAATGAAGGTGTCAGGGATTGATTTAGGTGATGAATGTACAACTATGTAATGGTACTGTAAACAATCGAAAGTACGATTTGTTTTGTATGACTGCGTGGTATGTGAATATATCTCAATAAAATGATTAAAAAAAAAAAAAAGATGTAAGGTTAGCAATCCTCTCCTGAGTGTCCCAGACTAAATGATCTTTCTTAGGACTGATGCCAAGGCAAAATGTAACTGAAGAAATTATTTCCTTGTGGTTAGCTTTGGCAGTATTTAAATACAATCTTTGTTGGCCAAGTTAATATTGGCCTGGATTTATCCATTTCACAATACCAGTGGCAGCATACATAAGCCCCTGGCAGGTGCAAAGACATGGTGGTGACAGCAGGCTCCTCTGAAAGGTAAGTCTCCTTTCTCCTCTTGGGGACAGTGTGGTTTCAAATTAGTGGGTGTTCTATTGACCTTTCTTTCAGTAATAACTGCCTTAGGGAAGATTATGGAAGATATAGTATAGGTAAATGTGTATTTTCTGGAGCCAAACTCTCCTCTCCTTATTTATAGAAATACTTCTGTTGTTTAAGGTGTATTTAGTGACTTTTACCTGGACTATCTCTTGAAAATGAAATGAATGAATGAATGAATGATTCTTCTTTCTTAGTAAACTTGGGTTTTTTTTTTCAGGCTCACCATTTTTAATAAATGATATACTTTATAACCCATATTCTTGATACAAGTCTATGCTTAATGGTTCATATTCTTAAGGCAAGTATGTGCTTATTTATTTTTATTTTTCCTAGCAATTTTATTGAGATACAGAACATACCATACAATCATCCAAAGTGTACAGTTGTTCACAGTATCATCATATAGTTGTGCATTCATCACCACAGTCAATTTTTTAACATTTTCATTACTCCAAAAAATAATAATAAAAATAAAAATAATAATAGAAATAAAAGTAAAACAGAACATCCAAAACAACCCATTCTCCCCATGGCCCCCTATTATTCATTTACTCTTTTATCCTCATTTTTGTGCTCATCTGTCCGTATACTGGATAGAGGGAGTGTGAGCCACGAGGTTTTCTACAATCACACGGTCACACTGTATAAGTTATATAGCTATACAGTCATCTTCAAGAATCAAGGATACTGGCTTGCAGTTCAACAATTTCAGGTATTTCCTTCTAGTTATTCTAGTATACTAAAAACTAAAAAGGGATATCTATATAATGCATAAGAATAACCTCCAGAATGACCTTTCGACTCTATTTGAGATCTTTCAGCCACCGAAACTTATTTTGTTTCATTTCTCTTCCCCCTTGTTGTCCAGAAGGCTTTCCCAATCCCATGATGCTGGGTCCAGGCTCATCTCCAGGAGTCATGTTCCACGTTGCCAGGGAGATTTACACCCCTGGGAGTTATGTCCCACATAGCAGGGAGGGCAGTGAGTTTGCCTGCAGAGTTGACTTAGAGAGAGAGGCCACATATAAGCAACAAAAGCGGTTCTCTGGGGGTGACTCTTAAGCACAATTGTAAGTAGGCTTAGCTGCTCCTTTGCAGTAACAAGCTTCATGAGGGCAAGCTCCATGATCAAGGGCTCAGCCTTCTAAATTGGTAGCCTTCAATGCTTGTGAGAATATCAGTAATTCCCCAGGTGGGGAAGTTTAATATTTCCACATTTTCCCCCAGTCCCTCAAGGGGGCTTTTCAAATACTTCTTTATCCTCTGCCCAAATTACTCTGGGATGTATCAGGGTTTCACACTAACCTGTACAAACAAACCGGCTCTTACTCCCTAGTCAAGGTTTCATGTAATTATGGTGTTTGAATAAACTGACCACACAAGTTGAATTATATAGTGGGCTACAGAAAATAAAGATTTTCCACCAAATAAACATCTCTACCTTTGGTCTCACACAGAAGTTGAAGTTTTAAAACACAGTGAATATCATCCTCTACCCTTTAGTCTGATTTACCTTAGTCCTAACCAAGGCCATTTCATTCATATCTCTAATGGAAGTCTAATCTGTTTTTCAGCTTCTTTAACATTTGCTGTATGGGGCAATGTAAACTTAGTTTTAAAAGGGCAGTCCAATTAAGGGAAACTTTATTATACAATGAATACACTTCAAAAGACATTTGATAGAATAGCTAAAATCTATGGAGACAATTGAAACTACATCCTTTTAATATTGGGCAGTGTATCAGGGTTCTCCAGAGAAACAGAAGTAACAGAATATCTATCATCTATCTATCTATCTATCTATCTATCTATCTATTTAATCTAAAGAGATTTATTATAAGGAATTGGCCCACATGCCGATGAGGGCTGGCAAATCTAAATTCCGTAGGGAAAGCTGTAAGCTGGAAACTCTGATAAAGGCGATGCTGAAGTCCTTTGTTTAAATTCGCCAGGGAAAGCTGGCTGGCTGGAAATTCCAGCAAGAGTCAAAGAAGAAGTTGAGGGAGATTTTCTTCTTCTGATATGTGAAATCCTTAGTTCTCTCTGGCTTTTAAAACCTCAAACTTACTGGACAAGGAGACTCCTCACATTGCTGAGAGCAATCTCCTTCACTGATTGTAGATGCAATCCACTGAGTGTAGACGCAACTGACTGATTATAGATGCAAATCCCATCTACAAAATACCCTCACCATCACAAGCAGGCCAGTGCTGGACCAAACAACTGGACACCATGACCTAGCCAATTTCACTCATGAAATTACCCATCACAGGCAGGGAACACAGGTGCCTTTCCCACAGTCTTATCAATTCAGAAAAAGGTCTCTTTATTTTGGGAGACACCTAGACATCTACAGTAACTCTTAAGATAGGTGAGAATTATATCTAAATAGATTTACTGGACAGAAACAGCAAGTTCACTTAGAAATGAGTATGGAGAATGGAAGAGAGCTCCTCTCATAGCAACCAGATAATTTACCTGTGTCCACTGTGAGATGCTAGTCACCTTCTCCAGGTGGTGGGGCAGCTTTGCTTGAGATGAGGAAGCTCATAAAGAAAGAAGAAGGCTTCTGAAAGGAGGTGGTTCTTTGTAGAGTGGAGAACTAAAACCTATATCATTTCTAACCTACGTTATCTCAGATGAGCCACAAGAGGTGTCACACACCTGCTATGGTGTCCTTGGGTAAAGGGCTGCTTAATCAGGCTCATGAGCAAGGGTGAAGGCTTTGTAGGGACCACCAAGGATTGGCTGAGGGATAACAGCCATGGGAAAGGGTGGTGGGGTGAGGAGGAGACCAATGGGCACACACCCCCTCAGGGCCTCCTGGGACAAACCAAGGAGGGGACTTTGAAGCTGCATTTGGAGCACAAGTATCTAAGGCCTTCATCAAGGAGATGGGGAGCCTTGCCCAGCCTCTGAAAGTGTGCCCTGGAGAGCAAAGAACAGAACTTACCTTACAGAAGGTAAGGCAATAGAGCCCCATGCCTCATTGACGTTGTAGGTCAGTAAAGCAGATGTGCTTAATGGATGTCAAGGGGTGGCTTCCAGCCTGGTCCCTGGTGAAGTTTCCCTTGGGGGCCTTAATGACATTTTTGCCTTAAGAACTTTGAGTGCCTTATGTGAATGGGTGAGAATTTAAGGGCAAGGAGGAGAACACAGAAGGGGAGGTAAGCAGGGGGCATTGTCAGTCAAATGTCCAGTATTTTTCAAGCCTCCTGTCTGTTATTAAGTGAAGGATTTACTTGCATTATCTGACTTGTTTCTGACAGCAGCCTATGAAGTTTCACTATAATCACCTCTTCTTGCCAAGGAGGAACCCAAGGCTGAGAAGGTTAAGTGGTCTTCTTAGAGTCCCCCTGCTACTAAGTAACAGAGCCAAGATTTGAACCTGAGCCTTTTGACATTGCAGCCCATGCTTCCAACCAGCAGCACTTCCAGAGGTGGAGTCAGGTGGGGCAGGGAGGTCCAAGCTGAAAGAAGTTTCCAAAGGGAACCCAGGGAGAAAGAGGCAACTGGGGCTGTGGTTCCCACACCACTGGGCTGAGGATCTCCTCCCAACGCAAGCCTGTGCCACTTGCTGTGTCCCTGGGCTCTTGTGGGCAGGGCAGCCAGGTTTCTCTGTGCATTTTTTGGGGACTCTTAGGTGAAATGCCCCCGTGAGTAGAGGTTTAGCTCTATTTTACCTACTGTCGATCCCTGCAAATGATCAACCTCCTGAGACAAGGTTCATCCAGGGCTGCTCCATTTCCCTCCTCTTCTCCCAGCCCCCTGCAGGCACCGAGCTGCTTTGCCTCTCCCCTCGGCCCAGGACAGCGTAGGGCCAGCTTCCCACTCTGTTCATCGTAGGCCGACAGCTTCAATAGTGGCTTCTCTTCCTCCCTTGTCCCTTTCTCGGGTCTTTCTGCTCTTCCACAACTCCCCTAAAAGTCCACACTTCTATGAACAGTTTTGCAAGAAGAATCTCCATTAATAGCAAAAACAGAAAACAAGGGAATTAAGTTTCAAGTCAATCCAACCTGTTCTTTTCATTTGTTCATTCACCTGTTCATTCATTTATCCAACAAACATTTATTAAATACCTATTTGGTGCTGGCACCGTGTTGGGTTCTGGGCATTAGACAGAGAATAAGACCCCTGTTTAAGTTTCCCAGGCTGCTCAAAGCAGATACCACAAAATAGATTCAGCCTAAACAACAGGAATTTATTAGCTTACCCTTTGAGGCCATGAGAATAGCCAAATCAAGGCATTATCAAGGCGATGCTTTCTTCCTGAAGACCAGCTGCTGGCAGTTCTCGGCTCCTCTGCCACATGGCAAGGCCCATGGCGGTGTCTGCTGGTCTCTCCCTTCTCTCCCGGGTTCTGTTGATTTCAGCTTCTTGCTCCCATGGCTTTCTCTTTGTCTGGATTTTGTTCTCTTATAAAGGACTCCAATAAGAAGATTCCATTCCAAATTAGGTGGGTCACACCTTAACTGAAGTAGACTCATCAAAAGGTCTTACTTACAATGGGTCCACACCCACAAGAATGGAGTAACTTTAAGAGCATGTCTTTCTGGGGTACATAGATCTTTAAACCATCACAACCCCATGCCAGCCCAGACCTCTTAGTAGACAAAAGAGGCAATTCCGGCAAGTATAAGAGCTATGAGACAGGAGGTGGGGGAGATGGTAAGGAGCTCACAGGGAGACCCGTAACTGGGACATGGGAGAGCAGGAAAACCTTCCCAGAAGTTGGAAAGGCTAAGTGGATCCAGGAAGGATGAGTAGGAATTACTTGGCAAAGGGGAGGAGAATAGGTGGGTGAGTATATTCCAGGCAGGGCAAAGAGCACATGAAGGAGTCCAAGGCCTGCCAGGTGGCAAAGAGCTTGGCATGCATGTGCTGCTGAGAGGCATTCAACATAACTGGGCACTGCAGATCCAGGTGGTGTGGGGTATTTGAGCTACCCCTCCCAAGGTGAAGGACAAGCTGCTGCATCTGGCCTCTCCTACAATGCTTAGGTCGATTTCTTTACCTGGATATGCTTCTCTGGCCCATTTAATGAGCAACTGGGAAAGCTGCTAGCCATGCACATGCCCTTGCACACACCTGCACACACCTATCCTCTCTCTCCCCTGCTGTCACCCTCCCCTGGAGGAAGTGCCCGTGTCCCTCCTCCCCCTCAGGACATGTCTGAGTTTCCTGGAGCTGCTGTGACAAAGGACCACAAACTGTGTGGTTTAAAACAACAGAAATGCATTCTGTCACAGTTCTGGAGCCTAGAGTCTGAAATCAAGGTGTCAGTGGGGCCAAGCCTCCCCAGAAGGCTCTAGGGGAGACTCCATCCTCACCTCTTCCAGCTTTTGGTGATTCCTGGTGATCTTTGGTGTTCCTTGGCTCTTTGGAGCATCACTCCAATCTCTGCTTCTATCATCACATGGCGTTTCCCTCTTCAGGTTTCTGTCTCCATGTCTCCTCTCCTCCTCTTGTAAGGACCTTGGTCATATTGGATTCAGGGTCCACCCCACCCCAGTATGACCTCACCTTAACTAATTACATCTACAATGTATTTATTTCCAAATAAGATCACATCCTGAGGTTGGGTGTTGGGACCTCAACATATCTTTTTGGAGGACGCAATTCAACCCAGAGGAGGGCAGGTCCCTTTCCCCTCCTTCCTTAAGGACTTTCCCCTGCTTTCCTCTTCCCCATAGCTCATGACTTTTATTGTCATCCTTTGCTGGTTTCTCCTCTCCTGACTACTAGATGATGTCTCTCATCTCACTAGGGCTCAGCCATCAAAATCATCTGCACTCTGACTCTTCCCCAGCCTGAACCATCTCTTTGGAGGTCCAGACTCTTATATACACCTTCCAACTGACATCTCTTTTTGGATGTTTCACAGCCCCTGCAACCTTTGCTCCTTCCCAGAGTTGTGCTTCTCCTCTCATGACCCATGTGTCAGAGAATCTCAGTGCCATCCATCCATGTGCTGCAGACAAAACCTCCCCCTCAGCCTCCACATCCAATCCCACAGCAAGTCCTATGGGTTCTACCTGCAAAGTGCATCTTAAATGTGCTCCCATCTCTCCATCTCTTCTGAAGTGTTCCTAGACCAGGCCACCACTATCTCTTGCCTGGATGATTTACCCCAGACTTCTAACTGCTCTCAGATACAGTTTTGTTTTCCCAATCCTTTTTCACAATGAAGGGCAATCTTCTTAAGACAAAAATTGGGTCATGTCATTCTTCTGTTTAAAGCCCCCCAATAGCTTCCCAATGCAGTCAGAATGCCACCTAATCCCACACAGCCCTGCCAGGTTTGGTCCCTGTGGATCTCTCCAGTATTACCCATGACTCCTCCCCTCATTCCCGATGCCTCCGTCCCAGTGACCTTCTTACTTCCTTAAATGCACCCAGCTCTTTCCCATCTAAAGTAAGTCCTTTCATGCTAGTGCTTAGAGCCTTACTTTTCATAGTTGTGATCATCAACCTTTCTATTGGCGGGTTGTTTTCCTCTCTGTATCCTCCTAGAAAGCAAATTGCATGAGGAGTTTCTTTGTTCATTGCTATAGTCCACGTACTTAGTACAGTACCTAGCACATTTTAGGTGCTTGAGAGATTTTAGGTATTGAATGGTAAATGAATGGATGTCCTGTCATGTCTTAAACAGGGTTCCTACTATGATGTGAAGCTTGACTGTCCTTTGCATGAGAAGATGAGGAAAATTTCCATATGTGATGCTTCCCAGCACAGGACTTCAGAGGATGGACTACAGCTCCAGAGGCTTTCCACTTGCTGCTGGGACCATATTTTATCCATATTTTGACCCACAGTTCCAAACCTGTTTCCTAGGACATAGACAATGCTCCAAGAATGATCTTGAAGGAATTATTTCTCTGGATGCTCCATGGCACTTTCCCACATGATTCCCTTTGAAAAATTTCCAAGACCCTTATCCACAAGTCACTCTTTAGAGGGCAAGAAGTAAAGATGGAAGACAAGAGGATTGTGAACCTGGCTGTCGAATCAGGAGCCAAGGCCCTGAAAATACTTGCAGATATTTTCCAGACCACACCAGATGGCCCTCACCCCAGGCAACAGATACATTTTTTTAAAAACAATCTTGTGCGTACATTTTTTTTCTTTTGGAACCCATAGGGAAGCTTGTTATTTAATGTAGGGTTTCATACTGTGTGTGTGTGTGTGTGTGTGTATATGTGTGTGTGTGTGTGTGCCTGTGCTTTTCTGATGACACTTCCCTCCTTGAATAAATTCAACTATTTTAAATAGGCTTATTTTCACAAGATTTCCTACAACACTTAAGGTACTAAAATGCAGTGGAAATTTTCAACAAGAGGCCATAGTAAGCAGTGTTTCCAAAATTATTTGACACCAAAATCCTCCCTTGGTGTTTTAGCTCCAGAGGTAAGTATTTTGGTAGACATCCTTTGGGAAAAGCTGATTTGAAGATGTTTTGAAAAGCCTGCATTTAACTTCACTTCCTTTGCAATGAACTAGAATTTTAAATATTCTGTTCCCTTAGGTCAAGATATCGTGGTATCACCACAGCTCTGCTTCCTTCCTGAGCCCTGTGACCAGGCCTCTCACCTCTGGGGCCCCCAAACGGGTGGCTGGTGATGCCTTTTCCACCAGGTAACTCTGACATCTTCCTCCCTGGTTCCCCCAGACAATTGAGAGATGGCTGCTAATGCCAGCCTCACGTGGAAGGAGAACTTCAACATGCTTTTTGTACCCCACAGTGCACATGGACACGATAAGGAGACAGAACTAATAATTCATATCTGACTAAGAAGTTATTTGCTGCAGTGATTAAAATGCTCTAAGCTGGAAATGCGCCCGGGAGGATACTTCTACTTCTCTCTGAAAGGGATGGCTGATCAGTGAGCTAAACTTCTGGAACCAAGTGACATGAGGTAAGTTATTCTGTGAAATATTCTTTCGATTCATGCTGAAGCCTCAAGTCTCAATCCTTTTGAATTTTCCCTCAGAGCTCCTCACTTCTTCTGTGCAAAAGTCTTATTTTCAGGAAATGAGCATCTGGTCATTTGCTATTATATTTCTAGAAAATGAAAGAAATCAAACAGGAAAAATGTTGTTCTGGATTTCATTACCAGCCCAAAGCCCCTTAAACAACCTTAATTGTGGTTCTTTTGGTTCCATATATAGAAACTCACTTCATATAAGCTCAAGGGGTAAAGAAAGGAATTTATTGGATATGTGGATATTTCATGGCCCCAGAGAATTAACACAGCCTACTGGAACCAGGATCCTGTCCTCCCTCGGCATCACTCTCCTCTGTTCCTAACCGCTCTTGCTCAGCTTTCACCACTTTGACACATGATTCACTTCACCACCAAGCATTTTCTGAGCATCTATTTATTATAGGCTAAATACTGCTTGGTTCTGGGAATATAACAGTTAGCAAAATGTCTCTGCTGTCTTGGAGTTTCTGGTGGGTGGGGCAAAAAGTCAACCAGCAAATATATAATTTCAAATTGCGGTGAAGGCTATGGAGAAAACGAGGAGTGTGAAATAATAGAGAATTCAGTAGTGGTGTAGGGAATCCAGATTTGGGTATGATGATCAGGGAAGGATTCTAAGAAGGTGAATTTCAAGCTGAGACAACTGTGGACAGACATGGCTCTCTTTCATTCAAGCAACCACTCCAGATGGAATCTAGCTTCTTTTACTTCCGGTTATATATTCCTGGAAGAGGACTGGAGACATGACAGTGCTCTCTGCAGAGAGGTCTGGGAATGGGAGGATGGGGTTTCAAGAACCAGAGCCAGCTCTCCTCCCAACCCCAGCCATCAGCCCATGGAGGGAACAACCTCCCTGTCCTATATTAAAAAATATAGGAGAATGTTTACATAATTTGGGGATGCTGAAAGCTTGTAAAATATGATATGTAACCAATAAATCATAAAGTAAAACAATGGCAGATATGATTACAGATTACATACCACTGGAACTGATCCTCAACAAGGTGGGGAAGGAAGCAAAATTCACACTTCTTAGCATCTCCTCTCACACTCCTCTCTCTTTCCTTTGGATTGTTCTATCTGCTCCCACACCCCTGCACACACTTAGCACTCCACTCTCTCACCCTGAGTACTCAGTGTGGAGCACTCTAAGAGCAAACCAGAGATTCAACTTTTTTTGTTTTTAATCCATCTAGAAACCATTGCTTGCATATGTGCATTTGGGTGCAAGATATGGACTTAATCTTCTCAATTGTCCCAACATCATTTGTTGAATAACATATCCTTTCCCCAATGACTTAAAATTCCATGTTTGTCATAGACCAACTTCCTAGGCATATAAGGTGGGGTGGAGATAACAGGCTATGAGTCAGAAAAAATAAGACAAAAATCTCAGTGCCAAAAACACAAATGAGCTGGGATTTGAATTGGAAACTTACCCCAAATATTTGCTAAGCCTCAGATTATACACAAGTAGCATCTGTGTATAAATCAATATGAACCAAATCAGTATTTTTAAAAGAACCCAGGACTTTTACAAGATGCAGTTTTGAAAAGATAAAACTGGTAGGTAACATTTACTATGTGTCTATAACTTTCCATCAGTTTCATTTTGCACATTATTAATGTGAGAAAACTAAGGCTGACAGGACTTAGAGACTGGAAGTTGGTACCTGGAGGAGCCAGTATTTTACACATACATACACACACACACACACACACACACACACACACACCTGGGGGAGGGGGCTGGCCTGTAAGCCCTTCCTCACTTCCTTGTCCCAGGCTGCCTTCCACAAAGGAAGAGTCCTTTGCATGGAACATCTGAGAAACTGCACTGGGGGGTCGCAGCCTCGTGGCCTTTTGGAGATTATGAATAAATTCTGATAAAAAGATGGATTGTCTCTCCAGAGAATGTTCATAGCCACAAGCCCAGCTGTTGAAACAAGCCCTCGTGGAAGTCAAGGAGGGCCAAGTGGTAGAAAGGCCTGGGAACATTTAGCTTGGAGAAGCTCCCAGGAGCGTAGCCTTAAAAATCCCCCAAGGACTGTTCTGGACAAGAGAGAGCAGTTTTAATCTGTGTGATCCCAAAGCTAAGGTGTTGCATGGAAACTACAAGGATGAAAGATTGAAACTTGGTACAATAAAGAATTTTCCAATAGACAGGAGAGCCTGAAAAGGGAAAAAGCAGCCTCAGATTGAAAATGTCCAGGAGAGGGGACTCTGCCTGGGGAAACTGCCCAGAGAACACAAAGCTGAGAGGTTCGGGATCAGCTTGGGACGAGACCTTATGGGCTGTTTCTAAATGCTGGTCCACGAATAGCTGCATCAGTTTGATCAGGAAGAGTTTTACAAATGTAGTCTTGGAGGCACCCCAGCCCTGCCCCCACTGGAGAGTTTGCTTCATTCCCCTGCTGGGTGTCATTATGATTCAAAAAGTGGCCCTTGGTCGGAACCACTGTGCCAGCCTGGACAAGCTGTCATTTTGCTTTATCTGTATGATTTAATTATTCTACTTTGTAGTAGTAATGTTTTATTGTTTTCTTGATTATAATCAAAATGCATGCTTTGTAAGGAATTGGGAGAATACAAGAAAAAATTAGGAGAATACAAGTATTCTTGGCAGTTACACAGGAAAACAAAACAATACGACACAATGCAAAACAGCAGTGCAGCTGTAGCAACTTTACTAGACACTCCGTCCAAAGAAGAACATCAAAGTCACATTAGTTCCATCACTGAGGGATTAAATCATATAAAAAGTGTTCCTTTAGTTCCAGGCTCCATTCTAAGTGCTTGGGATGCATGAGTCAACAAGAAGGAGTGACGCCACTTTATGGAGCTTTCAGTGTAGCTAGAGGGAAGATGCTGTATTTACTGAATTCCTTCTAGTCTATTTTTTTCTGTACATAGTTTATGTATTTGAAATATCAATAAAATACTGGACTAGTGTGGTATGGTGGCAAGCGCTGGGGCTGGGAAGTCAGACCCATCTTATTATAGCCCCATTGAACAAGTTGTTGGACATTGCAGAGTTTCAGTTTACCATCAGTAAAATAGTGATGATCAATCATGCCTCTCCTGTATGTTTATCAGGAAAGTGATCAATAAAGAACACTGTTTGCAGCGTACAAAGCACCTGACATATGGGTCAGCAGCTATCGCGTCACGGCCATGTCCCACCCCCACCGTCCTCGTCAGTAGCAGGACATCCTCAGCCTGAGCTCGGTTGGGAATCACGACACGTGCATTTGTTTCTGGGACAGCCAGACAAGAGAGCTACTTGGAAAAAGGGATCCCTTCCCGTTTGCTGCACGTTGTCTCCATACAGTTCCAGGAATTGGCTGACAAATATTGACCAGCCTGCTGTGGCTTCAAGCACCACTTTCCCTTGGGTCGGAGGCCACGCGGCACTGCTGACGGCTCTGCATCCCGGGCACCTCGCTGTCCGGGCACCTCGCTGTAAGTACTGAACTTCCCAGGTGCCCGAAGCAAAGGCAGAAGTGGCGGCTGCTACTCTGTCCCCCTCTGCTCTCTCTGCCTCTGTCTCTTTCTCTTGCGCGCTTTAGGTCCAGGGACAGGAGACATGAGCCCCCAAAGGAAAAATGCATGTGTGCCCTGCCTGCAAGTCTGGAAGGAGGAACTTCAGATTTCAAATAACTTTTTATGGAAAATTGGGCCTTGAAGGATGTTGAGAGAGGACCCCAACTCTTGCTGGCAGTTAGACAGGAAAACAGAACAAATTCCACCCTAAGCGAAATGATAATATTGTAGCAAATTTACTAGAAACTCTGCTGAATGAAAAGTGTCGTGCTTAAGAGCCCTGGTCTGGAATTTGAATCTTGCCCATGACACTTACCAAGTGTTTGGCCTAACTTGGAGCCCCCATTGCCCCATATTAAGTCAGGGATAATAATATCTCCTTCTTAAATTTCCCACAAGGATTAAATTAAATGACGCAAAGCAGCATTTCTCAGCAAAGACTCTGTGGGCATTTGGGCAGAATCATTCTTCATGGTGTGTGGCCATTCTGGACCTTTCAAAGCCTTTGAGTCCCTGACCTCACCCACTGGATGCCATGAGCACTCCCTCCTCCAGTCCCGGAGATGCTACCAAATCCCCCCACCCCGATCCTGGTGCACTTGCAAACACCTCTGGTTGGAAACCAGAGGAAAAATATATCTAATATCCCTAGTACATAGTAAACACTTGAAAATGGGGAATACTATAATTAATGAATGAAGCTCTTGATTTTCCTCTGGGATTTTTCTGGAAAAGGAAAAGAAAATTAATTAAATGTAATTGCACTCAATCCTGCTGGAAGGGGAAGATAACTAACATTCTGTACTTTCAGCCAGGTACTTTATATATCGTATGTCAGGTAATCCTAAGCAACCCCATGAGAACGGTATTATCATCATTTGCATTTTGCAAATGGGAAAACAGGTTCAGGGAGGTTCCCTTGCACAGTGAATTACAGGCAGAGCCTTGGTTCAAACCCGAGTCTCTGATTTGGGAAACAGATCCTTCTACAAGTCTGGGAATTTTTGGGGTGCAGTAGGATAGAGAATGGTGGCAAGTTCAAGTGAATAAAAAGAATAGACCAGAAAGAGTTTTATCACAGCCTAATTTCTTATTTTACCCAGAGGTGGACCAATTTTCAAATTGTTCTGCATCTTCCAAATCCTCCTTCAAAGGAAAACCCAACGTATATGGAGACTGTTACTAAGCCAGCAGCTGACACTGGTTTGTGTTGGAGGCGGATAGCGTGTGGCCTTGGGAAATCCCCTACAGTACTTTGACCAGCAAATGTATTTCAACATAGTAGATAAAGAGGCCGCATCTGTCCCTCCCTGACAGTTTGCCTTGGTAGCTTAGCAGAATTTTTAGAGCACTGCAAACCATCTGCAAAAATATGATTATCTCCCACACTGCCGTGGGGTTTTTAATTGGTTCAGAAATCATTGATTTGGGCAAAAAAGTACGAAAGGTGCTGGTTAAAACACAAACTTTATCAGGAAAGATTAACAAGGATCAGTGTAGCCAGCAGTAGGAACCACTGTGCAAATGATTGGGACAGTGGAAAGGTCAGTTTTGAAGGGAGCTGGAGGATGATCCTGTCCTTCACAAGGACATCACCAACGGGATGGTTCAGGTGGCCACGTGGCAGTGTGCAGCCTGTGAGCACGTGGGGGGGTGTGTCTGGAGGCCCCAAGAGGGAAAGGAGGGCACTAGACATGGCAGAGCCAGCAGAGACCAGCGTCACCTACTCTGCAACGTCAACTAGGGCTGGAGCTGCAGCCCTGTCCTGAGCCTGGGGCCCTCCTGGTCCTGCTCCACTTTGACTCCCTGGAGGTGAACAGACATTCTGGTACATTTTATAACTTTAAAAACACACAAGGAACATCTCCCCTAAACTCCTGCATCAGTTAGGAAATGGGTTGCAGCCACCATATCTAATAGGCAATCCAATGATACTGCAAAGAGCAGGCTTGATTGAGACAGAAGCTGAGCTCTCTTACGTCTCCTCCCAGCTCCTCTGTCCTGCTGCTTTGCCACCCCTCGTGGCCGGCTCTCATCCTCCCAGCCCTGGTGGCTGCTCATCGCATCCACACGCCAACCTAGAAGAGACCATAAGGGGAGGGGGCACTCCTCTTCCTTTTAGGGCCTGACCCAGGAGTTGCACGCATCCTCCTCTCACTTCCGATTGGCAAGTATATAGCTATATGACCACTCCTAGCTGCAAGGGAGGCACAGCATCATTCGTTGCTACAGAGTCCTGTGCTGTTGCTCCATAGAATTCTTCTCAATTTGTAATTACATATAAATTTGCTTATTTAGCTAAGGAGTGACATGCTGACTATATCCTAACATCCATGAGGTCAAGAATTAAGTTTATTTCCTTTCCCTACTGGATAGTGGGTGCCTGGTGCAGTTCCAGGACCAGGTATATGCTTAAAATTTGATAAGCAATTGAAGGAATGACTGGAAAGAAGGAAGAAAAAGAAAAAGGAGGGAGGGAGGAAGGAAGGAAGGAGGAAAGGAAGAACAGGAGGAAATGGAGAGGGAGGAAAAGAGGGAGGAAGGAGGGAGAGGATAGACTCAAGTATGTCTGTAACCCAGAGCCCTTCATGCAATAAAATCATGTAGATGTGTCATTATGCAAAGCAGATAAAAGGGCCTGCTCTGATTGAAGCCTTGGGGAATGGTGTCTGGGTCTTGACTGCCCCTTCACCACCTGTCCTCTGCAGTGCCCCCATGGCCCTCTTGGGGGGCACAGTTTGAATGGTGGGTTATTGTATAAGCAACGGGGAATTGTGAGGTTATATATGCAGGTGAATGACATGTTTACCATCTTGTTTTCAGAGGATGGGGCCAGCCTGGCTGTGGCTGCTGGGCACAGGGATCCTGTCCTCTGTTCATTGTCGGCCCTTTCCTGCCCATGGAGATAAGAGTCTGCGGGTGCCTCAGACCCCCAGGGAGCAGCTGTCAGAGGCAGCCCCAGCCTACCGCAAAATCACGCCCACCATTACCAACTTTGCTCTGCGTTTGTATAAGCAGCTGGCAGCAGACAGCCCGGGAAACATCTTCTTCTCTCCCGTGAGCATCTCCTCCACCCTGGCCCTGCTGTCTCTTGGGGCTCAGGGAGACACCCTGACTCAGGTCCTGGAGGGCCTGGGCTTCAACCTCACGGAGACCCCGGAAGCCGACATCCACCAGGGCTACCAGAGCCTAATCCAGACCCTTGACCAGCCCAGCCCCAAACTTGAACTGAAAGTAGGAAACTCCCTGTTCCTGGACCAGCAGCTGAAGCCGCAGCAGCAGTTTCTGGACCGCATCAAGGAGCTCTACGGTGCGTTCGCTTTTTCTGCCAACTTCACGGATTCCGTCACAACTGGGAGGCAGATTAACGACTATGTGAGAAGGCAAACGTACGGGCAAGTCGTGGACTGCCTGCAAGAGTTCAACCAAGACACGCTCATGGTTCTCCTGAATTACATCTTTTTCAAAGGTGAGGGCTTTTCTGGATATGGTTATCACCTCCTCCCTCCAAGTAGATGCTCTCACTCCAGAGAGGCAGCAGACAGGTTCTCCAAGCCTCAGGGAACTGGGCTCCAAGTTCTAGAGTGTAAGAGTCTCCTTTTCTTTCTTTCTTTTTTGTTTGAATTATTTAATTTTTTTCATTCCAAAAAACATCGGTACAAGGTTAAAAAGCCCCATAGAAGAGAAAGAACTGTCTCCTGCACCACTTCCGGCCACCATCCCAGTCCTACTCCCAAAAGGCAACTACCTGGAACTCTTGTAACTGTTTTTTGTCTGGTAATTACCTCCATATACTTAAATAATAATCTTTCAATGCTATTTTTTGACTTAATATTTTATTTCTCTTGCCATGTTTCTTCTATCCCTTTCCCATTCTGACTTTTTAAAATGCAATCTCACTTTTCTATTCACTATTTTTTGAAAAATTCTTATTATTTATATTATGATATATTTCAAACATACAGAAATACACACAGAATAATACAGAAATCATACATACACTTCCTTATGAAGAATTAACTATTAACATTTTATCATTTGCTTCAGATTTTTATTTTTAAAAATATAATATTACAGATACAGTCCAAGTGCTTTTCAATGCTTCCCTGGTCCCATTTCCCTCCTCCCCTCCCTCCTTAGAAACAACCACTATCCTAGGACTGGTGTGCTGTCCACCCATCCATAATCCTATGTGACACTGTGGACGTGTTTTTAAATTTTACACAAACGGTATCATGCTGTTCATATTACTATGCATTTATTTTTTATTGTTATTACTGTGTCTTTATTTGTATAGATAGCTTGTTTTCGTTGTTTCATTGAACATTTCACACTTTTATGATCTTTTCTTTTTTCTTTTTTTTTTTTTTTTGGTAACATCAGTTATTTTCTGTATTAGGTAGCATATATATCTATTTAGGAAACTAAACTCCTCCACATTTTTTTTTTAAACTCAAATCTATAGTTTATCAGATTTCCTTAGTTTTTATCTAATGTCCTTTTTCTGTCTCAGGAGCCTATCCAGGGTCCCACATTACATTTGGTTGTTATATCTCCTTGGACTCCTCTTGACTGTAACAATTTTTCAGGTTTTCCATGTTTGGATGACCTTGACAGTGTGGAGGATGACTGGTCAGGTGTTTTGTAGACTGACCTTCAATCAGGATTTGTCTGATGCGATTCTCGTGATTAGACTGGGTTTATGGGTTTTGGGGAGGAACACCACAGAGGTAACGTACAATCATCATATTTTATGGGATGCTGACCTTCATCTCCTGGCTGAGGTAGTTCTTGTTGGGTTTCTCTGTTTTCAAGTTACTCTTTTTCCCTTTTCCATACTGTACTCCTTGGAAGGAAGTTCCTATAGCAGCCCACATTTAAGGCATGGAGAGCTATGCTCCACCTCCTTAAGCATGGGGTATATGTATAAATTATTTGGAATGCTTCTGCACGGAAGATTTGTCTCCTTTTCCCCACCATTTATTTAATTATTCAATCATGTATTCATATTAATGTGGACTCATGGATATTTACTAATGCTTTGGTTGAAATCCAATGCTACTCTAATTGTTTTTTTACTCAAATTCTTCCAGCTTTGGCCACTGGGAGCTCTTTTAGTTGGCTCCTGTGTCCCTTTGGACACTGTGTTTTTTAGGGGGAAGGCACTTGCTTACTTTCTGGCACTCAAGTTGCTCCAGGCTCATCTCATATATTTCCTGCCTTAGTCTTAGAATCAGCTGTTTTTCCAAGGAACCCCATTTATTTACCTTTTTTTTTTTTTTTTTTTTTACTAAATATTATCCTTTTAAGGCTTATCCATGTTAATATATAGAATTAATGTCCATCATTTAGATGGATATTTTATGATTCCAGTTATTCACTATTACAGCGTGGACATCTAGCACATTATCTCCTTAAGCACTTGTGCTAGAGTTTCTAGAAAGAGCATTGCTGGGTTGGGGGTGCACACATCTTCAGTGCTTCTAGCCTTTACCAGAATGTTCTCTGCCAGCATCGCACAAGAGATTTGATTATCCCACATCTTTGCGACTTGCTAATGTCAGATCCTTCCATGTTTGCCAAATCAATGACCATGTGTGAAGTGTTATCTGATTTTGATTTTTCCATTTCCCTTATTACTAGTGAGGTTAAACTTAGGTTTAATTCTTTATTAATCATTTATGCTTCTCCTCTGTGAATTCCTTTGTTTAGTTTTTTTGTTGTTTTTTTTGTTTTTTTTTTTTTTGGTCAATTTTCTATTGGACTGGGTTTTGCTTACTGGCTTCTATGATTTCTTTAAAATATTCTGGACATTAATCCTTCATAAGTTATATAGCAACTATCTTCTCATAGTCAGTCGCTTATTGTTTAACTTGTTCAGAGGGTCTTTTGTAATACAGAAGATAGTTTTACTATGTCCAACTTGCCAGTTTTTTCATTGATGGTTTGTAATTTTTATAAAATGATCTTTCTCACTACAAAGTCGTAAGTATATTAACCTATATTTTATCCTAAGTAAGTTGTTTCTAAAATTTCTTCTTGCTTAAGTTTTGCTTTAGGTCTCTAATTCATCTGGAGCTTATCATTGTTCATGGTGAGAGGTAGCAAAGATCTATGAGTAGTCAATGCTGTTGTCTGAAATGTTTCTTGTTCTCTCAAACTTGAACAATGGTTAGCTAAGTATCAAATTATAGTTTGCCATATATTTTTCTCAGCATTTTGAAGATATTTCCATTGTCTTCTGGCCTCTGTATTATTTATTTTGATAAGTCTGCTTTTAGTTTAATAATTTTTGTCTTTGTTGTTAATCTATCTCTTCTTTCTGGGAGCTTTTAAGATTTTCTCTTAGTCCTTCATGATCTACAGGGTTATGATGATGCTCCAGGTGTGTTTTGTTTCTATTTATTTCTCTTTGTGTCCAGATCAACTCTTTCAATCTGAAGGCTCATATCTCTTTTGAATTTTGTAAAGTTCTCCTCCACTCTATTGCATCTCCCTGTCTCTAGTCTCTCTCCTTCTGGAGCTCAATTAGACATGGGGTGGATTGTCTCATTTCATCTTTTGAACACTTCATATTCCTTATTTCTTTATATCCCTGTGCCACCTTCTGGGTGATTTTTTTAGCTCTGACTTCCAGTTCACTAATTCTCCCTTAAGCCATGTCTAATCTATTATTTAATTCATCCACTGAGTTTTCAATTTCACTGGTTATAATTCCATTTTATGAATTTTTATTTTAATAAAATGGCTGGTTCTTTTCTTATAGATTTTATTCCTTCCTTTTAGAAAGATATTTTGCAGAAGTTTCTTTCAGATTATTTTATTACCTGTAAATCTTGGGTAATGAATTCTTGGTTTTGCTTCACCTCCTGATTCTCTCCAACAGAGGATTGAAATTTTTGTCTTTTAGCTCATCTTGAGTGGGAATTGTTTTGTGTGTGTGTGTTTCCTAAGGCCTGGGTTCTGGAAGTGTCTCTGTGGGGCAATTTCATATTTGTCTTTAGCCTAGTCCTATTGGTTTCACTGGTTTTATATTGCTATCTGGAGCAAGGGGGATATTCCTGCATTGTGTAGGTGATGTGAACATACACTTATACCTGTGGGTGATTTTTTCCACCCTTGGCCTTGGAAATGTACTGACATTTCCTGCTTCATCTCTGGGCTGCTGGGCAGAGATTTTTAATTCAGGCTTTCTAGATGACGAAGAGATTGCCTTTCGTATGTCCTGGCTATTTGCAGATAACTCAGTTCCAAGTGTGGGCCTAAGTTTCATTTACTGACCCTGAGAAGGCATTACAGTCCTTTCAGCCTATATTTGATTCTCAAATTCTGTGAGCCAGATAACTTCAGCTCCAGCTCAGAGATATACCACCTTTCTTTGTTACTGGAACCTTGGTTTCTTGTTTTTGAACTTGGCCATTTGCTTATTTATTTTTTCCATTATTTAATCCAGAATTTCTAAGTGTTTAAGGAAGAAAGGGTATTTTCTCCTTTAATTCAGTCTATGATACTAACCAGAAGTCTCAAGGGCTTGAGTCTTAATTGCTTTTGATTCTGCTGAGTCTAACACATTTGAAATGTTTTCTGAATCAATGATTTCAAGCTAAACTTTGGTCTCATGTTTGAAACTTCTAAGAATAGTATTCATTCATTCAAGAACACATATTAAGTACCAACTATTTCTTGGGGGACTTTGCTAGCCTTCTGGAAAAATCTATGAATAAGATCAAGTTTCCCACCCTCATGTAGCTCACAGTCCCATGTGTGTTGTAAATAAATAAGAAGGCAAATCCAACTTAGTAGGATGGTGATGCTCTGCTTCTGTAAGTATGGGGTGTCATGGGGCTCTCAAAAGTGACACATATCCAACTTGGGGAGTGAGGGAAGTCTTCTTGGAAGAAGAGGCATCTAAGCAGAGGTGTAAAGAATGAGTAGGATTTACTCAGGTGAAGAGGCTGTGGGACAGGCTGGAAAAGGAGGATTCAGGTTGAAAAAAAAAAAAAACCAGCATGTGCAAAGGCCCAGGGAAAAAAGAAGCCATTGTCTTTTTAAGGAATCGAAACAAATTTGGTTTTCCTGAATCATTGAATACGACAGGGGGAGTGTTCAGGGGGAGTGCCAAGAGCCGCACTGAAGAGGTAAGTGGGAGCCATGTTGAGCATCCTGGACCTTATCCTAGAGGACCCCATAATTACCAAAAAGTTTTAAGCACTGGAGTGACGTGATACTATCTGTTAAGAAAGATCAGTCTGGCTGCAATTTGGAAAATGGTTTGGAGATGATTAAGAGTAGGAGAGGAGAGACAAGTTAGGAGGTTCTTGAAATGGTCCAAAGTAAGTATGATGACAGCTTTGACTAAAGTTGTGGCTTTGGAGATAGAATCAACAATTACTGGTCATTTATTGGGTGTGGGTATGAGTGGTAGGATGACCCAGGCCCTTCCCTGTCACCAAGACCAGTGCTTTAAGGAGACCAAGTCAGGAGGTGGTTGTGGGTGGAATTTTTAAGTAGTAAGAGAGAAGAGACAACATTATGAATGTGACTGTGATCAACGAGTCTACATTTCCAACTCTCTTAACAGGCTTTTGCATCATACATGACATTTTATCAACCTTATTTTTCCTCTTTTTCCAGTTTGGATTTTAGGGCATTGGAAGAGTGGGTCTTGAACTTCTCTGGAAAGTGGCCATCATGTAGATAGAAGATTGTTGTCTGGAGGCAGCTTGGCAGTGAGGAGTCAACTCAGTGATTGCAAAGAACCTAGATTCGGGGCCAATCCCAGTTCCACCCCTTAAAGGTTCCACAAAGTGGGAATGTTTACACAAATTTAGACTCCATTTTCTCATCTCTAGCATAGGGATGGTAATACTTGTTTCATAGTAAGTTTTGTGAATAGTTGAAGAGATGATGCCTCACACATGGAAGGTGCCTAATAGATGACAAGATATTTGGCCTCTTGAAAGCTAAAAATGGAACAAAATGAGAAGCCAGTAGAGCTCAGACTGTGATGACTTGCCCTAGTGGCTGAGCCAGGTCTAATTGCAGCCTCCTGATCCCTGTACCAGTGGCATTTCTTTGTCTCACACTTATACCCATGTAGGAGTCACAAACCAATGTGGTTTTGTGTATGTCTGCCAAGAGTTGCTCTCAGAGTATGTTCTCATGTTTACGTGTTCTGTGTCCTCAGCCAAGTGGAAGCATCCTTTCAGTCGCTACCAGACCCAGAAGCAGGAGAGCTTCTTTGTGGGTGACAAGACCTCTGTCCAGGTCCCCATGATGCATCAAAAGGAAATGCACAGATTCCTCTATGACCCAGAAGTGGCTTGCACCGTCCTCCAGATAGAATACAGTGGAAACGCCTTGACCCTGCTGATCCTTCCTGACCCAGGGAAGATGAAGCAGGTGGAGGCTGCTCTTCAGCCAGAGACTCTGAGAAAATGGGACCAATTGCTCCTGCCCAGGTAAGGGTCAGAGCAAAAGGCTGGCAGATCTTGTTCAAGGACCTGAGCAGGTCTTGAACAACTCTAAGTTTGAGTCACAGTTCTGCCCTTTACTAATTGTATGATTTGGGGAAATTTTCTCACCTCTCTGGACCTCAGATTTCCTCACCTGTACAAAAGAGGATATAATACTTACCTCATTGGGTTGTTGAGAGGATTAATTGAGTTAATACTTAATAGACAGCTTACCCTGGTACCTGCTGCATGACAAGTCCTTTGTGGGTATAAATCATTATTATCCCTTCCTTGGTGTCTTTCTGGACTCAATTTCCTTTACTTTCATTCTCTTCTTCTTCTCAGTAATAATTTAATCTCAGAAGGTATTTAAGTGTGACCAATGTGACCAACAAATCAGATAAAGGACAATTCTTGAGAATAACCACAACTCGCATAGAACAGTGTATATTTTAAAAAGCTGCCTCTTTTTAAATTAAAATACATTTTTTTTTTTTAGAAATTAAGTACCAAGAAGAGCATTGTTAGAATCAAAGTGCCAATTTTATGCAATCTCTATCCGCTGCTATCTCATTTGCTTTTTGGCTTGTGGTTTTGTCACAGAAGTTTCAGTTTTTCTGGTTTCCCAAGACCCCTTCGATAGCTCACCTCTTCTTGGGGTGACTCTTCCTTTGTGGGCTACTCTGGGATGAAATCTGGCCCTGAATTCTGGTTCCCTGTTGCTGCATAACAAACCACCCCCAAACCTAGAATGGCTTAAACCAACCATTGATTCTCTCTCTCACTTCTGTATGGTGACTGGGCTCACCTGGGAAGTTTTGCTTGGGTTCTTTCCTGTGGTTGCCATCAGATGGTGGCTGGGGCTGGAGCCACTGAAGACTTCCTTGCTCATGTGCTTGGCGCCTGAGCTGGGATAGGTGGAGCAGACAGGAGCTGAGCAAGCCTCTCTCTCTCCATATAGCCTCTCCAGAAGGCTACCTTGGGCAGAGTAGTTCTTACATGGAAGCTCACGGCTCCAAGAGAGGTGTTCTAAAAGACAGGGAGTGAAAGCTACCACTCTTTCAAGGTCTAGGTCTGAAAATCAGCACCAAGTCACTTCTGCCAGATTCTATCGGTCAAAGCAGTCCCAGAACCCACCCGGATTCAAGGTGGGGGAACGTAAGCTCCACTTCTTGATGGCCCCCTTTAATCCACCACAATCTGGTAGGCTAGTGGGCCATCACCCTTCATGCCCACAGGAGTCTTGTCTCAGTGCCCCATCCACACTGAAGGATAGAGAAAGGGTGTCTCGTATTTTAACAGGGAGCAAAGCACCAAATAAAAGGGATAGAGGTCAAGGGGAGAGAGGGGGTGCCAGGATTTAAGGGTTGATCCCTGTTGTCCATGAATTTACATAGCTCTAGCCAATTGCTGATTCCAGCTTCACAGTCTCGGGCTCCCTGAGAGTGAGCCTGCCCCTTCTCCCATCCCAGGAGGAAGTATCATAAAATCTTCTAGACCAGTGGATTTTCTTTCAGGAAGGGTTTGGCTTGACTTCTCCTCCCTTTGGCTTTAATAAGCAAAGACAACCCAAGTCACTCTTCCAAATCCCAGATGCTCCCTATCACTGTTTCTTTTGGCAGAGAGAGCTACAATATCCTAGCAGGCATTTCAGACATGGAAATTTCAGACTTGGCCAGGTTTCCACCCATTTAGCTGTGAGGAAGGTTAGCTTGCCTAGAGGTGTCACCTTCCTTGTACCCCATTGATTTATTCATTTACATTTGTTGAACACCTACTGTGTTAAGCTTTCTACCAGACCCTCTTCTAGACTCTACTCAAACCTTCCTCACTGGCTTGGAGCCTGCTCTCCAATTCCTGACCATGGAAAAATTGTAAAGTAAGCTGAGATATCTTTTCCTTTCTTTTTTACCACATAATTTTCCTCCTTTTCAATGTTGAACTCTTGGCTCCCAAATTAATCCCACTTCAATTAGGTATTCAAACCCTCATTTGCTCCAGGAGTTAAACTGGAAATGATTCTGTAATATTAATTAGATCTTCAAATACGAATTCATTAAACTGGGTCCCAAAAGCCAGGAGGCAGAGGTTTCCAAGTTGGTGATCAACTAATCAAGCTTGCAGGTGCTCTGGCAACTGTCAAGCAGTAACTAAGGAGAAAGAACAGTCCCAGGGAGAAAAGAAGAAATTCACTCTGGGTGAACAGAAGTTTCTAAACTCAACCCAGGGAATGTGACAACCTGGATGGAAAAGGCATAGCAATAACTGGAGTGAGAGTTATCATACTGATTTTCTGTCACACACTCTATGTATGTGATCTCTCATTCTATCCTCGCAACAGCTCCATGGAGTGCCCATCACTAAGTCATTTTATGAGTAAGGGAACTAAAGATCAGAGAGGTGAGGATTATAGTGGCTTGTATTAGGGGATATCAGTAGATGATTTAGGATATAGTTCAGAGATTGAGCCAACAGAACTTGCTGATGAATCAGATAGAGACGGGAGAATGTTAACAGTATTTACCTCATGTGGTTATTATGAGGATTCAATTAGTTAAACCTCACAAAAACTTAGCCCTGCATCAACATGAGTGAAGATGATGAAGGCATATGGCTGTGAAAGTTTTTTTCAGATTCAGACACAAGGTACTCAGAGGTCTAAATAAAATGTGGTTCTGGGTTGTGGAAAGTTCCATAGCAGGTAGCAGCATGGGAAGATTGCCCCCCCTCACACTGGGTGGGCAACACTTCTCTTTCAAACTTGGGCTGCCAGCAGACAGGGCAGGAACGGCACGTCTAACGAGTCAGCACCATTTCCCTGTGTAATTCTCTCTCCAGTCTGTTGGATTTGCATTTGCCACGGTTTTCAATTTCTGGAACATATAACCTGGAAGACATACTTCCCCAAATTGGTCTCACCAACATATTCAGTTTAGAAGCTGACTTCTCAGGAATCACTGGAAATCTCAACAGAACCATCTCCAGGGTAAGGTGGTGAGTGAGTGTATGTGGGGTGGGACTATGGAGGAGGCAAAGGGGAAGAGGCAGGTTTTTTTCCTTTTAACATTCAGTGTGTTTGAAAGTCAAGTTCTCCATTACTTTTCATATTTTGGTTCTTTAATACCACCCCTTTAAAGTTTATTTTCGTTTCCTCCCAAACAAATAGCTCATGGGCAGCTCCCTTTCCACCTCCCCTTCTCCTAGACCTTATGCCGTTTAAGGCAGGCATGCAGGTTCTGAATAGAGCAGACACTACCGCAGGGTCATCCATGGAGCTGGACTTTCCTGGGTGTGGGAAATGCTTTGTCTCCATTCCTTATACTTTTTCCTAGATAACATGGTGAAAAGCTATCTGCCTTTCTTATAGCCACAGAAAGCAGTGGGGCGTGAAGAGGAGATGTATTAGTCAGTTTTTCTGCAGTAACAAACAACCCCCCAAATCTCAGCACTTTACCATAACAAAGGTTCAATGCCTGTTCATATGACTTATCAGAAGCATGTCACTGCCATCTGGCTACAGATCTGCTTTACATGTTTTCTTTCTTCCAGGTTGTAGGCTAAAGAAAAAGCCCCTATTTGGGAAGGGTCGTTCTTCTAGCAGTGGGGAAAAAGCAAGAGAATGTGTGCAATGGTTCATAACGCTTCATCTCAAACATGACCTGTGTCACGGCCGCTCATGTAACATTGGCCCAAGCAAGCCCCACAGTCAAACCAGTGTCAGTGGGGGGAGGTGGGGGCATGTTCTCCCACCAGAGGCATCGCAAGTCACATAGAACAGGCAAGGATTTACGACCCTCCACCAGGAAGGGAGAATTAATATTTGGGAATAATAATGCAACCTTCCACAAGAGGGACAGCACTGAGGCCTTTCCCTGATCTTCAGTTGTCTGTTTTGTTTTGTATTAGGGAGAAAGTTGTTAATTATCGTTTGAATCCTTGCTGAGAATTTCATAAGGAAAGTATTCTGCCTTTTATTTGGGAGAAGATTAGCTGGGAGATGAACGTGAAGCCAAAGCAATAAGGGTGTGGTCGTGTGTGTGTGTGTGTGTGTGTGTGTGTGTGTGTGTGTGTGTTTGCATATGTGCATGAGTGAGCAAGAAGGAAAAAATAACTAGGCCCTTTTTTTGAATTCAATTTTATTGTTTACATGCCACACAGTCATCCAGAGTATATAATCAATTGTTCATGCTACCACTATATAGTTATACATTCATCACCACAATTAATTTTTTTTCAATTTTTAGAACACTTTTATTACTCCAGAAAAGAAGTAAAAGTAAAAAAGAAAACTCAAATCCTCCCATACCCCTAACCACACCCCCATCCATTATTGACTCATAGTATTGGTATAGTACATTTGTTACTGTTGATGAAAGAGTATTAAAATACTATTAACTGTAGTACATTATTTACAGTAGGTACATTTTTTCTCTATATACCCCTCTATTATTAACTTCTAGTTACAGTGTCATACATTTGTTTTAGTTCATGAGAGAAATTTCTAATATTTGAACAGCTAATCATGGACATTGTCCACCACAAGATTCATTGTTTTATACATTCCCATATTTTAACCTCCAACTTTCCTTCTGGTAACATACATGTCTCTAAACTTCCCCTTTCAATCACATTCACACACCATTCGGCACTGTTAGTTATTCTCACAATAATGTGCTCTGTCACCTCTGTCCATTTCCAAACACTTAAGTTTAACTTAATTAAACATTCTGCTCATAGTAAGCAACTGCTCCCCATTCTTTAACCTCATTCTATATCCTGGTAACTTATATTTCATGTCTATGAGTTTACATATTATAATTAGTTCATATCAGTGAGACCACACAATATCTTTCTTCCTGTGTCGGACCCCTTTCACTCAATATAATGCCCTCAAGGTTTCTTCATCAACCACTTTTTTTTTTTAAAGACAGTTTTGTTCACACACCATACATTCTGTCCTAAGTAAAAATCAGTGGTTCCCTGTATAATCACATATTTATGCATTCACCACCATCACCACTATCTGTATAAGGACATCTCCATTTCTTCCATAAAGAAGGAGGAAGAGTCAAAGAAAGTAGAGAGACAGAAGAAAAAGAAAAAGAAAGAAAAAAAATGACAGCTAAAAAGCAACAAAAGGAAAGATAGAATTAAAATACAATAAAAGAGTCAGACAACATCACCAATGCCGAGTCCTGCCCCCTCCACTATATCCCCTCCCATAGGCATCCAGCTTCAGTACACTGCCTTTGCTACATCAAAGGAAACATGATACAATGTTTCTGTTAACTATAGTCTCCAGTCTGCCCTGATTGCATTTTTCCCCAATAACACCCATTTTTAACACTTTGCAAGGCCGACATTCATTTGTTCTCCCTAATGTAAAAACATATTTGTACATTTTACCACAATTGTTGAGCACTGTAGGTTTCACTGAGTTATGCAGTCCCAGTCTTTATTTTCCTTCTTTCCTTCTGGTGTCCCACATGCTCCTAACCTTCCTCTTTCAACCATACTCACAGTCATCTTTGTTCAGTGTACTTACATTTTTGTGTTACCATAACTCAAAATTGTGTTCCAAGCCTTTCACTCCTGTCTTTTCCTATCTGTCTGTAGTACTCCCTTTAGTATTTCCTGTAGAGCAGGTATCTTCTTCACAAACTCTCTCATTGTCTGTTTGTCAGAGAATATTTTAAACTGTCCCTCATATTTGAAGGACAGCTTTGCCAGATATAGGATTCTTGGTTAATGTCTTTTCTCTTTCAGTATCTTAAATATATCACACCTCCATGGCTTCTGCTGAGAAATCTGCACATAGTCTTATCAGGCTTCCTTTGTATGTAATGGATCTCTTTTCTCTTGCTGCTTTCAGGATTCTCTCTTTGTCTTTCATGTTTGATAATCTAATTATTAAGTGTCTTGGTGTAAGTCTATTCAGATCTATTCTGTTTGGGGTACACTGCATTTCTTGGATCTATAATTTTATGTCTTTTGTAAGAGATGGGAGATTTTCAGTGACTATTTCCTCTATTATTGCTTCTGTCCCTTTTCCCTTCTCTTCCCCTTCTGGGACACCCATGACACATACATTCATGTGCTTCATGTTGTCATTCAATTCCCTGAGATGTTGCTCATATTTTTCCATTCTTTTCCTTATCTGTTCTTTTGTGTATAGGATTTCAGATGTCTTGTTCTCCAGTTCCTGCATGTTTTCTTTTGCCTCTTGAAATCTGCTGTTGTATGTCTCCATTGTGTTTTTCAATTCTTGTGTTGTGCCTTTCATTTCCATATATTCTGCCAGTTGTTTTTTCAAACTTTTGATTTCTACCTTATGTTTGCCCAGTATTTTCTTTATATCCTTCATCTCTTTTGCCATATCTTCCCTGAACTTGTTGACTAGGCTTTTGAATTGATTTAGCATATTTCTTTGAAAACCTGTAATTGATTGTTTCATTAAAGTGAAACAATATCTCAACTGTATCTTCATTGAGGTGTAAGCTTGTTCCATTGACTGGGCCGTATCTTCATTTTTCCTAGAGTGGTTTGTAGATTTCTGCTGTCTAGGCATCTGGTTTGTTTGGTTACCCCAATCAGATTTTCCCAAACCAGAACGGGTTCAGTTCTCAGAATGGGGTTATATTCAGTGTCAGGTTTCCCTGAGGGTGTATCTTAGAAGATTGACAGACTTCCCTGTGAGGCCTCTAGCTGCTGTGCTTTTCCTAACCTGCCCAGCAGGTGGCACTTATCAGCTGCTGCTCCCCACTTGTGTAAAGAGGTGTAGCCCCTTTATTTCTCAGCTTAGGTAGTTTCTGTTTTGACTGTCTTCCCACAGACCCTGGGGTCTGAATTCTAAAGGGAAGGCCAGTACTAGAGCTGGGCCTCACCTCCTTCCTCTTAGGGAAGATACACCCCCTAGGGAGCTATCTTGTGTATTTGAATTACTCCTTTGCCTCTCTAACTCTGTTATCTCCACTCCTGCCTGGGTCAGAGCACTGCAAACTGAAAATGGCTGAGGTTTTCTCCACTGAGCCACTCAGGTTGAGAGAGAGAAAGAAAAAGGGAAAGAAAGCCCCTTTTCAGAGCCAGTCCACAACCCTCCAGTTTTGCCTGTCGGTCAGAGATAGCACCTGGTCTTCTGGGCTCCCTCTCCTGGGACACAGGCTCCTTCTGGCTCTTTCAGTTCAGCTGTCTCTAAAAGCCTCTGTATTTTATTCTCTCAGTTGTTTTTTTTGTTTTTTTTTCTGTCAGCACCCCCTCCTCTTCACTGAGAGTGACCTCAGGGCACTTTGCTGCTTGTTAGGGGTTTGTCTGTGTTTGTAGTTTGTATTCAGCAGTCCACATTTGCTAATTAAAACCCCAGTTGGACCTGGGCTGAGCTATATTCATTTACTCTGAGAATGCTGCTTTCTCCCACAGCGAGGTCCTGAAGCTTAGCCTGCCATGGGGGGCAGGGGTTCCCAGCTCCATTCTGCAGTTTTTACTTACAGATTTTATGCTGCGATCTCAGCCATGCCACCTCTTCCAGGTTGGCGTATGATGTGTGGTCAGTCACGGTTGTCCCCCAGCAGTTGTTCCAGATGTTGTTTATTAGTTGCTCTAGGGGACTAACTAAATTCCACACCTCTCTAAGCTTCCGTCTTGCCCCTCCTCTGCCCAGCTATGCCTTCTAAAGAATTTTTTTCATGATTACCTTCAATGCTAGGTTTATCTCTTCATAGAGCTTTTTAAAAATGAAAGGTGTCATCAAGGTCAGTGTTTTTCCAACTTTTAATAAAGCCCTTAGAATCCTTTCTTGGTAAAGTTGGATGCAAATGAGGTTAAAAAAAAGAGGCAATCTTCTCATAGAGTTGGGGTGGAGGGCTTCGAGAATCAAACAACCTGTTGCTCTGATCTTTTGCACTGAGGCACCTCTAAGGAACTCCTAGGGTTCCACTGAGCCCAGTTGCATTTTTCCCATTTCCTCTTCACACCATTGGTGTGGCAGGGATTCCCACGTCAAGATTCTGGGAATGGCCAAACACATGAAACTTGACACTGGAAAAATGAGATCACCAGCAGTGTATTAGTCACATGTACTCAGAGCCTGGGAGGGGAGGGCATTGCAAGCCATGAGGACCACATGAGGCTACACTCAGAAACAGAGTCAACCTGCAGGGGCTGTGAGAGGCAGGCTTCATAGTGACAGGAGGGTGGGGGCCCCCAGGTTCCCACAGGAGGATGTGAGTGACTTGAGTAATTTCATGGGCTGAAAGGGAATTGAAGCACATTAGGTTGAGGACCAGGTTGGGTGCAGCTGGTCTAGCTGACAGGGGAACTAGCCAGATGGGGAGTCTTTCCCCCTGGGGGAGGAGCATATCTGGCAAGAGCTGGGGAAGTCACAGTTAAACCTTTGGGGCTCTGTGAGGCTCAAGGATGTCAAGGCAGCACATGAGATTTTACACCTTACGGTACAGTTTGATTCAGGCCAATCAAGCAATTTTAAAATAATAAAACTGTAAAACTGAGGCCTAGAGGGGTTAAATGTGTTTGCAGTAGAAAATGGCATGCAAGCCTTTGTTGTGTACTCTCAAGCGCTTGAGAAGTGCACATAAAAGTCACTGTTGGATTTTTGCAGCCTGGTACGGAATCAGGCAGCCCTCAGCCCTGCTCAGGCCATTTGTCTTCCTGTTAAAGAGCAAATAGCACTGTCAGGGTAAACCCTCATGACATAATGAAGCAGGAGAAAATGGGAGCAAGGAATTGAAATGAAATAAAGGCTGGAGCTGCTTCTAGGAAGGCAGGGCCTGTGGGGCCTGAGTAGGGTGACACTCTTGGCCTCTAATTTCATAGTGCAGCAAAAAATATTATTTGCCTACCTTGAGGCTCCCAGAACTGATGGTTTCTCTACCCCTCTACTCCCCCAGGTATCACACAAGGCGGTGGTGGACATGAGTGAGAAGGGGACTGAGGCAGGGGCTGCTTCAAGCCTCCTCTCCCAGCCCCAGCCTCTGAATGCAACTTCAGCTCCACGTGCCCATTTCAACAGGCCTTTCCTCTTGCTCATTTCTGATGTGACCACCCAGAGCTTACTCTTCCTGGGAAGAGTTGTCAACCCAGCTGCAGGGTGACTGTTGTGGGAGGCCAGAGGGTGTCTTGTTTCTTTCCAGACCAAACAGGAAAGTCAGCACCTACCTGCATCATGGAGCTGTTGTGAGGATCAGTAACCAAGGGTGCAAAGAGTCTAATAAAGTTGACCTTAGGTGTTATGAACATTGAAGAACAATGCTTAAGAGAGAAGGTCAGTTTCAACAGGAGCTTGCAGACATTCACTCTATAACATCCTCACATCATGTGTCAAACTGTGGTCAGTTCAAAATGAAAACAGCCTTCCTGTTGTGGCCTCCTGAAAGGCCACCACCACTGTCACCCCTGCTAAAATTTCCCTGGTGTCCTTTGGGTAAGAGTCACAGTAAAAGTACAAAGGGCACCAGGAGGTATAAGCAAATCTCTCCCTTCACAGTGGCCCGACTTAGCTGCACAATGAGGTCATCCTGAGATATCATTGCCCAGACATCAGGTGCCCATTGAAACTCCCTTGATAAGAGGTTGGCACTGGGGCAGGACCATACCATGCTCCATGAAGAGATGTGGTGCTGGGGATGGACTGATGCAATGAGAGGTCAGCCCAGCAAGGGAGATCAAATGTAAGCAGCAAGAAAAGAGCACTGGAGCACAGGTACGGACTCCAGATCAAAGCAGTGGGAGGGGACAACAAGGCCAGGTATAAAGCAAAAATGTGGTCAGTAGGGTGGAGTCTGAGGGACATATTCATTGAGATGGAGCATTCTTCAGAGCTGAGAGGTCCTACTCCCATAAGTATGCTTCTCCAGTCTTAAAGAAGCATCCCTCTGAAACTAGCAGAGAGATGCAAAGGGATACCAACCTAGCTGTATGTACAAAATGTGCGATAACAATACCCATCACCAGAAAGAGGCCTGTGTAGGACCTAGAGGGTGGCTGTAGATGGCACATGCCTAGGAAGGTGCCACCCAGAAGGTTCCACAATAATAGAACCAGCACCCCCATACCCCAGGGAGGTGAGCCTTGATTTAGATTTTGAAACCCAGGTAAGCCTTAAATAAAGCCAAAGAGGCTAAGATATTCTAGGGGAGGGCAGGGGAGATACACTATGAGCAAAGGCCACTGGGCAAAGAAAGGAAATGTTATGTTCTGATAAGTCATGAGACAGCCAGTTTCATAGCAGTAGAAAATTCTTGTAGCATCATGGTGGGAGTTAATGCCAGAGAGTTATTTGGAGGTAAAATGATGGAGTCTTTATCCGATGCCAGGAGGAGGCACGTGGACTTCGTCCTGTAGGCAGCAGGGAGTAATTGTGAGCAGATGGGAATATGGACAAAGTAGTCATTGGGAAAATCATCTGACAACTGGGCATGGATTAGGCTGAGAGGGGGGAGGCCAGGGAAAGGGGCCAGCCAGGAAGGTATTGTGGGGTCTCCCCTGCTCACCCACATCCCTCCTCTACCAGCCACCAGCATACATGTTCCCATGTCCAACCAACCCCCTTTGACCCTCACACACCCTGCCCACCCCACCCTGCCCATTGTCCTTTGTAGAGAAGCAAGAACCCCAGAAGGCCCACCCCATGTTGTGGGGCAACCTCCCATGCTCAATATCTTTCTGTTGTTTTGAACTGAAAATTAAGTAATAGCTATATCCAAATGCTTGATGATCTGCCAAAATCCTTTTCAACAGTAGACTTGGATCTTGTACAAAAAAAGTTACTGACTCACCTAGGAGCATAAGTGAGTCATTAAAGAAAAGTCTCCTGAATAAAACATCTTACATTGGGTCAGGCATTCTGGAAGATTCTGGGAGTGTCATGGGGAACCTGGGAGAGTCTCACCCTCGTGGAGCTCACTGGACTTGCAGGGGAGATGGACATTGAACAAGTACTGACATACTGTATGGACGACTATTACATGGGCTGCATGTGTGATGGTTGGGCACATGCATTCACTTCTTCAACACATATTTACTGAGCAACTACTATGTGCAGGCACTGTTTTAGGCATTGGGAATACAGCAGTAGACAACACAGGCAGTAAGCCCTGCCCTCACTGGGCTTACATTCTGCTGGGGAAAATCAGACAGCAAAAAGACAGGTAAGTAAAATACACAATATATTAGAGCATCAAGGATGAGTTCTTTGTGGACAAGACCACACCATGAAAGTCCCTATGATGCACATAAAGGGGCAGCTGGACCCTCTGCCTGATGGCAAAGTGGAGTGGGCAGTGCTGTCTTAGTTCCCTAGGGCTGCCATAGCGAAGACCACCACAAACTAGATGGTTTAAACAACAGAAATTTATTATTTCATAATTCTGGAGACCAGAAGTCTAAAATCAAGGTGTCGGAGGGTCATGCTCACTCCAAAGTCTCCAGGGGAAAACCCTCCCTTGAGTCTTTTGGTTCATGGTGGTCCCCGGTGATCTTTGGTGTTCCTTGATTTGCAACTGCAATGGTTCTACACCCACAGGAATGGATTAAATTTAACAACATGTTTTTCTGGGATATGTACAGCTTCAAACCACCACACGTCCCTCTCTGAATCCCAAAAAGACATGTTCTTTCCTTACACAAATTACGTTAATTCCATCACAATATCCCCAAATTCTTAAGTCATTTCAGTACCAATATTAAGAACAAAGTCTCATCAATCGGTTATAGGCGTGGCCTATCGGGAGACAATTCCTCTCTCTGTGGACCTGTGCAACCTAGAGAACAAGTTATCTGCTTCCAGTATACAAAGAAGGGACAGGAATAGGATAAATGTTCCCATTTCCACATGGAGAAATTAGAAGGAAAACAGGGGTCATGGGTCCCAAGCAATCCTGAAACACTGCAGAGCAAACTCCACTAGATTTCAAGGTCTGAGAGTCATCTATGGGACAATGTTTTGTCCTCTGAGCCTCATGGAGCAGCAGCCTGACCCTTCCCAAGTGCTTGCACAGCAGCAATGCTTTCCCCAAACACTGGGGTGAATGTTCCTCCTCTTCAAGCATTGGGGTGACAGCCAGACTCTCCACAATCCCAAGGGAATAAGTTCCACCCTCTGAGAAAACTGGGGTAGCAACCAGACTCTCCACAACCTCAGGGACACAGGCTCAACCTCTCAGAACAGTGGAGTGGCTGCCAGACTCTCTGCAATCCCCAGGGAATACGCTCCACCCTCTCTGAAGACTGGGGAGGTAACACTCTTCCTGCAATGGGGCAGAAGTCCTGCCCTCTCCACATGCTGGGGCATCTTCACCCTTTCCACACATATGGGTGGGTCCACTCTCTTGGCCGGAGAAAATGTCTTCAGTCCAGATTCAGCTTCTGCGGTCCTGCCCTCAAAGTGATTTTTCCTTCAGTCTGTCCCTTTTCTGCCCCTTTTAGTCCAGGCTGTGGTTCTGTTCATACAGATCCCACAAAAACCTTGTTGGTTTTGCATGTAATACACAGAGTCCAGTCCATCAGACAGTAGGATTTTCCATAGATCCTTCCTGGATAACTGTACCACCACTCCTGACTTGCACTGAAATGGCCGTCTCCATCCATGTTCAGTTAAACCTTCACATGGAATATTATTCTCTGGGGACTCACTTTCCAGAAGCTCAGAATTTTCCAAACCATCAGTTTCTAGTTTCTTTGTGCCCAGGAGTTCAGTTCTCAGCTTGCCCCTTTCCTCCTGCATTTTAGTCTAAGCTGCAAGGAGAAAACAGGCTGCACATTCCACGGTTAGCTTGTACATCCCTCAGCTAAATATCCAAGCTCGTTGCTTTCAAATTCTGCCTCCCTTCCAACCTCAGATCTCAATTTTGCCAAGTTCTTTGCCACCTTAAAACAAGAATCACCTTTCTTCCAGTTTCTAATAACACGTTCATCATTTTTGTCTAAGACCTCATCGGAAGTGCGTCTGGTGTTCATTTTTCTACCAGCAGTCTCTTCAAAGCAGTCTAGGCCCTTTCTATCAAGTGCCCCACAATTCTTCCAGCCTGTACCCATTACCCAATTCCATAGCTGTTTCCACATTTTTGGTATTTGCAATAGCAGCACCCCATTACTGGTAACACAAATCTGTTTTAGTTTCCTAGACTGCTCAAAGCATGACTGTGAAATGGATTTGGCTTCAACAATGGGAATGCATTTGCTTACGATTAAAATCTGGGAAAATTCAAATCAAGGCATTATCAAGGTGATGCTTTCTTCCCAAAGACCAGTTGCCAGTGATCCTTGGCTCTACTACCACATAGCAAGGAACATGGTGGCATCTGCTGGTCTCTCCCTTCTCTTCTGGGTTTTGTTGATTTCAGCTTTTTTGCTTTTGCAGCCTTCTTTCTCTGTATTCATTCCATTTATAAAGGATCCTAGTAAGAGGATTAAGACTCATCCTGAATGAGGTGGGTCACACCTTAACTGAAGTAACCTCATCAAAAAGGTCCTACTTACAGTGGATCCACACCCACAGAAATGGATTAAATTTAAGAATGTGTTTCTCTGGGGATACATACGGCTTCAATCCACCACACTCAGTTTCTTTTGCAAAATAGAAAGTATAAAACCCACTCTACAAGGAACTAAGATGGCGGCTAGCTGAGACAGGGTAGAAAAAACACCTCCATGAAAAGCACTAGCTAAAAACCAGAAAGTGACCTAGAATACCGTTACAGCGATGCACCAACTGGGTGAGGGCTCCTAGCTCCAGAAGGGCATATACTTGGTGAAACCGGGAGTCAGCATCCTGAAACGAGTGAGTAAGCTGGCTGGAAGACCCACAGCCACGCGGTGGGCTGGGGAAGCCAGGGTTCAGCGTATGGAGACCAGCTGGCTGTTTAAAAAAAAAAAAAAAAATGAGTGGTTCCAGTAGCAATTGTGGGAACCACACAGAAAAACACAGCAAGAAGGGGCTGGGCTGGCCTCTTGCTGTCTGGTCGGGAAGATAGCCCGCAGCAGATACCCTTGGGTTCGGGGGAATGGAGGGGAGAGCTGGAAGTGGAAAGAAACCCTGTGGCTAGCAGCTAGCCCCCAGAGGGCTGGATAAACTCCTGCCCGGGGCCGTGCCCACAGCCCAGAGCCCCACCAGTTGTCCTGGAGCTGGGAAGGAGGAACAGTGCGAGGAGGAGGGGGCTGAGACGCCCTGCTCAGCCATTTTTGCTTTGGGCTGGGAGTGCACTGCCGCACAGCCTGGCAGCCCAGGGCTTCCCTTGTGGGGCGGCGTGCACTGATGATGTAGCATGGCATTCCCTTGGCTGAGCTCCTGGAGGAGCGCAGCTGGGAGGGGGGATCTGCTCGGAGAACCCAGGGACACTACACCAAGTCCAGTGGTTTAAGGATCAGCAAGAGTGAGAGGCTGGGGCTGAACTGAAATGAAGGCTTAGACTTTTGAATCTCCGAGATCCTGGGGGATTTGAACACTGAAACTGCCCTTCCTCCCTGGCTACCCATACACACACCCCACATTCAGGGCGGACAGCTCCAGCAACACACCCAAACTGAGTTCTCCAACTGAACCCACAAGAATCATTTCCCCACACAAAGCGAAAAAAGGTTGAGAACTGACTCGAGGGATATAGGTGAATCACAGATGCCATCTGCTGGTTAGTTAGAGAAAGTGTACATCACCAAACTGTGCTCCTGAAAAATTAGATCGATATCCCTTTTTCTTTAAAACTTGAAAAAGCCCTATCAAGCAAAACAAATGCCAAGAGGCCAAAAACAACAGAAAATCTTAATGCATATGATAAAACCAGAAGATATGGAGAATCCAACTCCAAACACACAAACCAAAATATCGGAAGATACAGTATACCTCGCAAAGTTAATCAAAGATCTACAATCAAGGAACGAAAACATGGCAAAGGATTTAAAGGACATCAAGAAGACCATGGCCCAGGATATAAGCTACATAAAGAAGACCCTAGAAGAGCATAAAGAAGACATGGCAAGAGTAAATAAAAAAACTAGAAGATCTTATGGAAATAAAAGAAACTGTTGGCCAAATTAAAAAGACTCTGGATATTCACAATACAAGACTAGGGGAAGCCAAAAAACATCTCAGTGTCCTAGAAGCCCATAGAACAGAAAATGAAAGAACAAAAGAAAGAATGGAGAAAAAAATCAAAAAAATTGAAATGGATCTCAGGGATATGATAGATAAAATAAAACATCCAAACTTAAGACTCATTGGTGTTCCAGAAGGGGAAGAGAAGGGTAAAGGTCTAGAAAGAGTATTCAAAGAAATTGTTGGGGAAAACTTCCCCAACCTTCTACACAATATAAATACACAAAGCATAAATGCCCAGCGAACTCCAAATAGAATAAATCCAAATAAACCAACTCCAAGACATATTCTGATCAGACTGTCAAATACTGAAGAGAAGGAGCAAGTTCTGAAAGCAGCAAGAGAAAAGCAATTCACCACATACAAAGGAAACAACATAAGACTAAGTGGTGACTACCCAGCAGCAACCATGGAGGCGAGAAGGCAGTGGCATGACATATTTAAAACTCTGAGAGAGAAAAATTTCCAACCAAGAATACTTTATCCAGCAAAACTTTCCTTCAAATTTGAGGGAGAGCTTAAATTTTTCACAGACAAACAAATGCTGAGAGACTTTGCCGATGAAAGACCTGCCCTGCTTCAGATTCTGAGGGGAGCCCTGCTGGAGGAGAGACAGGGAAAGGAGAAAGAGATATAGAGAATTTTAACAGACATGTATAGTACCTTACATCCCAAATCACCAGGACACTCACTTTTCTCTAGTGATCACCGATCTTTCTCGAGAAGGGACCATAAGCTGGGTCATAAAACAAACCTCAAGAAATTAAAAAAAAAACATTGAATATACTCAAAGCACATTCTCCAACCACAATGGAATACAAATAGAAGTCAATAATTTTTGAACTGTAATTCCACTAGTCACTTCCTACATGATATAAAATACACAAACTCTAAGGACAAATCAGTGGTTTTGAACTCAATGTAAAATATGTAATTTTAGACAACTATATAAAGGTGGGGAATGAAGGAGTATAGGAACATAGTTTATGTGTCCTATTGAAGTGAAGGTGGTATCAAAGAAAAACAAGATTGATAGGGATTTAAGAGATTAATTTTAAGCCCTACAATAAACACAAAGAAATTATCAGAGAATATAACCATAGAGATGAAAAGTAGAGTTTGGGTTAAGAGAAATGGGGAAAGGGGCAATGGGGAGTTAAGAAATGAGTGTAGGGTTGCTGTTTGAGGTGAAGGGAAATTTCTAGTAATGGATGGTGGGAAAGAGCATTACAACATTCTAAACGTGATTAATCCCACTAATGAAAGGCTAGGGAGGGAGTGGAATGGGAAGATTTAGGCTGTATATATGTTTCCACAACTGGAAAAAAAAAAAAAAGTCAGTCTAAATAGATGACAATTGAATACTAAGGATGAACTTGGATGGGACAGGAGGATAGAGGACAGGTGGCTCAAAGGGACACAGTTGAGACATAAGGAAAAGGAAATATAGAATGTAAGCTTTTTATCATTGTTGAATCTATTGTACTTCTTAGCTGTGCTTAATGGGATTGCATGAAAGAATGTTCTTGTTCATGGGAAGTGTATACATGAATTATAGTGAATGCTCAAGGATGTGTGCAGCTAACCCTCATATGTTCAGACGACAGAGCAATAGATGATGGATGATAGGGAGGGAGGGAGGGAAAGAAATAACAATGTGACAGCAAGTTAAAGTTGGTGGATTGAGCTACCGGGGGAGGGGGGGTCAGGGTATGATGGAATTCTGTGTATGGGGCTAGTATCGTTTTTCCAACTGTTCATATAACTTTGAATTTATTTCAAAATTAAAAAAAAAAAACATGATACTTAAACAGCAACCAAAAAAAAAAAAAAAACCCACTCTACAGAATTTTTGTGAAAATCAAGTGAGGTCGTGAGTGTTTAGAATTAAGTGTTAGCTTGACAAGCCTCTATCTTTCACGTGCCCATGAACCCAGACCTCTGTTAATAACACTTAGCCAAGCAGCATGCTACAAGATAACAAATTAGATCCAACAACAGGGCAGTTTCCTGGCATCCGGCATGTATCCAACTACCTTTCCTAGGACACTGTAGCAATATAACTGTTTTCATCTTATTCCCAGTTGGGAGCCCTTGTCTCTCATCTCAAGGGAAGAAAGTAACCAGCTCCAGCCTGGTCAAGACCCAGTGACTCTTTGGATAGCCTGACTTATTCTATATAATACAAAGGGCAGCAAAGGACCGTCCCTTCCACACTTATTCCTCCCCAGGTGTTTCTCCTAACTGCCCCCATGTCCAGTAATTTAGTGTGCCTCACTACCTTTTATTATAATCAGACCATCAGAGACCTCACCTCCCAGGAGACAGGCATCCAAGTCTATGCAATCACCTGTTCTCTTGACATTTGGCTATTGAAATACAGTGCCTCACCATCTCTACAAGGTTATTAAATGTGGCCACTAGTGCTGAATGGTTCTTCCAGTTCTTGGGACACTTAGGGTTTTTTTTTTTTTTTTCAAAATTAGCTGACTTTCACACTATTCCCTAAATCCACTTTTCACCTCTTATAGAGATAAAAAGAAATGTACATCTAATTTTCCATATATATTTATATCAAATGGAAGAAAAAATACTAGTTTACACAAAGAAATGAAAATCTATGATTTATAGACAAATATATTCTTTTTCATGCTCCACACTCATTTAAGTCCCAGTTCCAATATTAAAACCCTTTATTACAAAAAATATTTGCAGCAGCTCTGTTTTCCTGATAAAACCCAGACTGACTCATCTGAAAATATTTTTATTCTGCTTTCTTTCTGGAAGGATATTTTCACTGGATTTTAAATGGGCAGATGCTTTCTTTTAGCACTGTAAAGATGCTATTCCATTATCTCTTGAATTTCACAGTAATTGGTCAAAAAGTCATCTATAACTTCTATTATTGTCCTTGGATGGTAATTAATCATTTTCCCCTTGCAACTTTAAAATTTTTCTCTCTATCTTTGGTTTCCGACAGTTATAAAATGATGTCCTTAGGTGCAGTTTTTTATGTATTTATCCCGCTTTGGGGTTCATATAACTTCTTAAATATGTGACTTCATGTCTGATTTGGAAAATTCTCATATACTATCTCTAAAAATTGCTTCTATTCCATTTTCTCTTCCTTCTCTGGGATGGCAATTACATATGTATTTGATGCTTTCATCATGTCCCATAAGTCTCTTATGCTCTTCTCTGTATTTTCTGTTTGTTGGGGGTTTCTTTTTTGTCCCTCTGTGCTCAATTTGGGAATTTTCTCCTTGCCTGTCTTCCAATTCCACACCCTTCTGCTATGTTTGATCTGCTGTTTAAATATATCAATTGAATTCTTAATCTCAGTAATTTTACTTTTTTGTACTAGAATTTTCATTTGTTTATTTTTATAGATTCCAGTTCTTTGTGTAATTCTCATCTTTTCATCTATTTTATTATACATAATAATCATGATTATTTTAAAGTCTATTTGGTAACTCCAGTATGTTTATTGTCTTTATGTTTTATTGAATCTTTAATTGTCTATTTTTTCTTTTTGTTTGCAGTCATGTTCCCCGGTATGCCTGGTAATTTTATTTATTGAATGCCAAAAGACATGCATAAAAATTATGTGATTTTGGATAATATTATTTTAAGAGGAAATTTTATTTTCTTCAGGTAGGCAGGTAGAGGACAGAAAGATTACCTTGATACAGTCAAGGTTGAGTTTTAGTCCTTTTGAGGCCCAGTTTATTTCTTTTGGCCTTACCCCAGTAATGTAGGCTTTAGGAGGCCTCAACTGAAAACCTCGGCTGTTTACCAGGGCCCCTCACCTCTGCAAGTCCAAACCCTAATTTTTGTCTCCCCAGTACTGTGAGCCTTTTAAAATTTCTGATCTTCTAGTAGGTGGCTTTTGCTTGGATACTGTGCTGGTTTGACTCTGTTATTTACCCAACAAAAGACTGCTCCTTTAATCCACTCTTGCGGGGGCAGACCTATTGTGGGTGGGACCTTCTGATTAGGTTGTTTCCATGGAGATGTGACCCACCCATTCAAGGTGGGTCTTAATTATCTTTACTAGCATCCTCTATGAGAGGATAAAAGGCAGAGACATTTTGAAGAGAGCTCAGAGATGCCTGGACAGAAACCCCTCAGGAGAGACAAGCAGAGAAGCTAAGAGAGAAGCTGAGAGGGACATTTTGGAGAGAAGCTAAGATATGTAATCCAGAGTTTGCCCCAGAAGAAGCAAGCAAGGACCCACAGGAGCTGAGACAGAAGCCCAGAGACATTTTAGAGAAAGTCACTGAAACCAGAAGCTAAACCTGGGAAGAAAGAAGGTTCAGTAGAGCCAGCCATGTGCCTTCCCATGTGACTGAGGAAACTTGGATGCCACTGGCCTTTCCTCAGAGAAGGTATCTACCTCTTGATGCCTTAATCTGGACATTTTCATGGCCTTACAACTTACTGTAAACTTGTGAACTATTAAACCTCCACTGTAAAAGCCAACCCATTTCTGGTATATTGCATTTCAGCAGCTTTAGCAAACTGGAACAGATGCTCGGTGCCTCATGCCATACATTTAGCAAGTAGGAGTCAGAAATAACTTGAAGGAAAATTGCAACTCCATTGTGTGAGATGATGAAAAAATGTTGTTACCTCTTTTCTGGACCTTTCAGCCTTGTGAAATATGGTTTATATTTTGTCTTTATTTTATTGTTATTCACTGATATCTTAAGAAACCAGAGTGCTATGAATATTGTAATAGGGCAGGGATCTGGAACACCCATGTCCTACTGTAATTCACAACCCACCTCTCAAGAGTTTCATGATGTTGATGTTTGAACAAGGGTCCCAGGTGAATTGGGGTCCAAGGTTTGTTATACTGTTGTTATGGTTTTGGTCAACTGGGCTGGATCCCCTGACATATGCCTGAGACCCCAAGAGCCTCATTTCCCCAAAATCTAAGCCAAAATCTTGGATCTTATCACTCAGGATGGTTCAAGACAGAAAGACAGTGTCTTGGACAGGTGGGGGTAAGGGAGTATGGAATTGGGATGTGACCAGAGAACAGACTGAAATGGAGTGTGTTTGTCCCAATGCCCCATGTGTGCAATGAGGGGAGTGTTCCTGCCCTGGCTGCCCATTTAAGAAAGAATGCACTTCCCCCATCAGTAGAGGAAGGGGTGGCTGAGCGTGCTCAAGCCTGGACCAACTTAGCCTGTAGTTCTATGGAGATGTTAAAAAATGAGAGAGCTAGCTGGGTCTTTACCTGTGCAAGAGAGAGCCAGAGATGAGAGCACACCTTTTGCACTGACATTTTAACTCACAGGGTCTGCACCCATGGGCAAAATTCCCAAATCCAAATCCCAAATTCAATTTGTGGGCCATCAGTTTGAAATACCTATTAAAAGTTCAGCTTACAAATCAAGACATCCTGCACTGAGAAGTCCACTGACTTCAGCACCAAATAAAGGAAAATTAGTGAGGCAACATAAATCATATGAGTCTATGGTGATGCCTTGACTGGCCTCATGTTTGAGGAGGAAAGTGTCTCCCAGAGTATTTGTGATCTGTCAAATAAAGAAACCCTCAGCCTATTTTTATCTATGGAGAGAGGCAATGAGAGGAAAAGGTGTTGCTCCTGCACACACTGCCCCATCTTCCAAGGCTACCCCTGCCCTCTGCTGGTTACAGGGGGTCACTGATGCATCTTAGAAGCAGGTCACCTCCCTGTCCCCTCACTTGAGGCTGGGTTGAGGAGGGGTTGTAGGAGGTTAAGGTTGCAAGATCAAATACAGGTTAACCCGTTCAATTAGAATTTTGGATAAACAACAATCTTTTAGTATAAATATGTCCCTTGTAATATCTGGGACATACTTAAACCAAAAAATTTGTTGTTCATCTAAAATTCACATTGAACTGGGTATCCTGTATTTTTATTTGCTAAATCTGGCAACCCAGGGAGGGGTGTATGTGGTCAACACTCTTAAGGGGATCAGAAGAAAAGCAAGGCCCTTCGAGCTGAAGGGCAGGCTGGCCTGGGCATCATGGAGGAAAGACAACTTGTACACCAATGTTCATAGCACCATTATTCACAATAGTCCAAAGGTGGAAGTAACCCAAGTGTCCATCAATGGATGAATGAATAAGCAAAATGCAGTATGTACATTCAATGGAATATTATTCAGCCATCAAAAGGAATGAAGTTCTGATACATATGACAACATGGATGAAACTTGATGCTTGAAATGCAAGGATCAAGCATCATGGATGAATCTTGAAAGTATCATGTTGCATGAAAGAAGCTAAACGCTGAAGGACAAATATCATATGATCCAACTTATATGATATATGTAGAATAAGCAAATTCATAGAGACGTAAAGTACTTTAGAATACAGTGGGAAGAGGGAAGAAAGAGTTTTTGTTTAATAGGTTCAGAATTTCTGTTTGGGGTCATGAAAAAAAGTATTGATAATGCATTGTGGTGATGGTAGCACAACATCATGAATGTAATTAATAACACTGAAGTGTATAGTTGAAAATAACGTTTGTGTTATATGTTATCACAATAAAAAATAAAAAGAGGATTCAAAGGAGAGAGCTGTGAGATGGAGGTAACTCAGGCCCTTTGCAACTGCTATGTGGACAAACCCAGGCTAGCCTGCTGAAGGTTGAGAGACCTGTGGCTCATTGCCCCCATCATCATGGTTGACATCCGACCTATTGCCAAACTTTGAACAAGGCCTTCTCAGGTCAATAACCCTCAGCTGACCTGCCAGCTTACCAAAGAGACTGAGCAAACTAGGCCAAGAGCAGCCAAGCCTGGCCCAGGCCAGAAGAACTGTTCGGCTGACCTGCAGATTCATGAGCCTAAAGCAACAAACGCCTATTGTTTTGATCCACTAACTTCTGGAGTGGTTTGTATGCAGCAATAGGGAACTGATGGAAAGAGGAGGTAGTGTCTGGGGATGGGCCTTGGGAATTCTAGATTGAAAAGGCAACATGAACAAATTGTGGTGCTGAGTGCCCAATTCTTTTTATGTCCTCCCCCACTGGTCTCCCCAAGGACCTAAGCAACAGGGTTGAAGTGGATGCTCTTGTCCCCCAACTCAGGGAATCCGTCAGCCCCAAAGACCCTTGAACAGATGTGATTGGGCAAGAGATGGACCCTAATTCAAGGGGAACCCATCCATTGGGTGACCACCCATGAGCTATGCATCCTGGGTCCAAAGATGAGCTGGGCCAATCGAGGCCATTCCCTGCAATTTGAAATTGGGGAATTGCAAACGTTAGAGAGCTGAGAGGCTAGAGCTGAAAGGTTGTGGGTCAGTCATTAAAGGCCACATGTGAAATGAATAAGAGGAGGAAGCTTGTCTTTATTTGCTAGGGCTGCTATGACAAATAGCACACAAAAGATTGACTTAAACATCAAAAATTATTGACTCCTAGTTTCAGAGGCCAGAAGTGCCAAATCAAGGCATCGACAAGGCTGTGCTTTCTTTTGGAATCTATAGCATTCCAGTGCTGACTTGCTGCAATCCTTGGGGTTTCTTCTCGTAGCCATGTCCTTGGACTCTGCCTGTGGCTTTCTGTGACCTCTGGCTTCTCCGACTGTGGCTGAATCTCCTCTCATTATAAGACCTCCAGTAATACAAATTAAGGCCCACCCTGCTTCAGTTCAGTCACACTTTAATGATAATATCTTCCAAAGGTCTTATTTACAAATGGGTTCATGCCCACAGAAATGTGGATTAAGGTTAAGAGCATGTCTTTTGTTGGGGTAAATGATTTGATCTCCAAAGATGCTGTTCAGATTTAGATGATGCAGATGCACAGAGAGGCAGAGAGAGGCCTTGGGGGACTTGGAGAAGAGAATGGCTCTTCTCACTCAACACTGCAAGGGTCATCTGGCCCACGAAGCAGAAAACCCTACAGCTGGGGATTTACTCTATGCACATAGGGCTATCTTGAAGAATCCAAGTGCAAGCCATACAAGATTTGTAAAGAAGTGGAAACTGGGGAGTCATCAGCAAGGATAACCTCTCAATCTCTCCTTCACCCTCTCCCCCTGCCTGGTCTCTGTCTCAATACCAGGCATCCTTCTACTTGCTTTACCTGTATTGATTGACTTGCCTTGCCTGTGGGAACCTCATTTTACAACCGGGTACTAGACTAGGTCTCTTCCCTGAAACTCTGCCTAGTTGAGAATTAATGTTTATTTGATTGCACATAGTTGGGGAGAGGCCACATGAAATCACTAATGATAGACTGTATATTTGAAAGCGACTTCAGGGAGTCAATTAAATTTAACTCAGAGAACATGTTTTGAATTCTTTATGTGCAAAAGGCATTGTATTCATTAATTCATTCAAAAACTATTCATTGAGCTCCTCCTTGTACTAGGCAGTACTCGAAGCACTAAGGCTTTGGGGAAGAACAAAATAGACAGGGCTACTCTTGTCACCATTTCTGAAAGCAATGGAGCCCCTCAAAGGGGCTCTATGATAAAATATTCAGTATTTAAATAACTTTGGGGGATGCAGCATAAAATTCTTCCCTCTTAGAGATTTTAAATAAATAATTATTTCAAAGGCACTGAAAAGTCCTGCAGTAAAGAAATTTGTTTTGTTTTGTTTGATCCAGCATTTATCAAGGTCATTTGACCACAGAAATATTTTTTTCTCATAATACTTCTTAATATTTTTTATGGGTTGAATTGCTACTTCTCAACAAATACGTTGAAGTCCTAACCTCGGTACCTGTGAATTTGATCTTATTTGGAAATAAGGTCATTGTAAATGGAATTAAGTTAAAATGAGGTCATACTGGATTGGGGTGGGCCCTTAACCCAATATGACTGGTGTCCTTATAAGAAAAGGAGAGGCAGGACAGACAGACTCAGGGACAGAAGATGGCCATGTGGCGACAGAGGCAGATACTGAGGGATGCCACAAACCAAGGGATGCCAAGGATTGCCGGCGGCTGCCAGAAGCCGGGAGAGTGGCATGGAGTAGATTTTTCCCTACTGACTTCAGAGAGAGCATGGCCCTTCCAACACCTTGATTTTGGACTTCTGGCCTCCAGAACTGTGCGATAATTAATTTTTGTTGTTTTATGACCTCCAGTTTGTGTACTTTGTTAGGCTAGCCCCAGAAACTGAGACAACATCCCATAGAATCAGTGTCTTGTGTAACCCAGGTGTCGGGTTAGCTGTTGTTTTGGTTTGCTAGAGCCGACAAAATGCGGTATGTCAAATGAGTTGGCTTTTACAGTGGGGTTTTATTAACTTGCAAGCTTACGGTTCTCAGGCCATGAAAATGCCCAAATCAAGGCATCAACAGGACAATACCTGGACTCTGAAGACAGGCTGCCAGCCTCCAGGACACCTCTGCCACATGGGAAGGCACACGGAGCATCTGCTGGTCTGTCTCTTCTCTCCGGGGTTTCACTGCTTCCAGCTTCTGGCTTCAGTGGCCTCCTGTCTGAGCTTCTGTGTAAGTTCTTGTCTCTCAGCTTCTCTGGTGCTCTTAGTTCTCTAGTCTCTCTTTGCTTCTGTATCTCTTAGCTTCTCTCTCTCTCTCCATGTGTGTGTGTGTGTGTGTGTGTGTGTGTGTGTGTGTGTGTGTGCGTGTGTGTGCGCGCGCGCGCGCGCGCGCGTATGTGTGTGTCTTCTTTTATCCTCTTATAAAGGACTCCAGTAAGAGGATTAAGACCACCTGGGGCACATCTCAACTGAAACGACCTAATCAAAAAGTCCCACCCACAATAAGTCTACACTCACTGGAATAGACTAAAACACATGACCTTTTCTGGGGTTTTAACCACTTCAAACCATCACAGGTATCTACATCAGATGCCATCTACTTTTGATCTTGGTAACTTTGAGCTTAAGGCCCCCAGTGGGAATGGATTTCCAGGCAGGGCTGGGAGTTTTCTTTAAATGAGAAGTATGGATCTAAGAATCAATGCCTTCTACACATGGGTTAGTTAAAAGTACCTGATAGGGTCCTTTCCAGTGAGATTGGGGTACATTTTTATGGAGGTGATTTTTCCAATATACAAAGTCACCAGGCTTTGTAGTTCTGAATGTCTTCATCTCCCAGGGATGCACTGTAGAAGGATTGTTCTATCAAGGTTTCATTTATTTATTTTTTTAAGGTTTTGATTAGTTCTTGGCAATAGGTTAGCATATTTCTTTTTATGAGGCAGGGCTTATATATTCCAGGATTTAGTTTCATAGGTCTCCCTATTATAATTTCAAATGGGGATAACTTATGTTTCCCACAAATAGTGGATCTTAGATTTAATAAAATTATAGGTAAGGCTTTTGGCCATGGTAGATTGAGGGAGTGCATGGATTTAGCTAATTGAGTTTTAATTATACCATTTGTTCTTTCTATTATGCCTGAGGACTGAGGATGATAGGCACAATGAAAATGTAGCAAAATAAGTTATATTTTGCATATTGCTTTCATAATTTGCCTTGTAAAGTGGGTTCCTCCACCACTGTGATGCTCCAAGGGACTCCCCTAATTGGGAATTATTTTTTCTAATGCTTTTGCAATGGTAGTCATAGCAGCTTGTCTACAGGTAAAGGATTTAGCCAAAAGGAGTCCATATAAACCATCGTTAAAACATATTTATGGTTTTGGGATGGGGGTATTGAATAAAATCCAGTTGCCAAATCTTAAAAGTCTAGTCGGTAAGGGAAAATGTCCTTGAGAACTATGAAAAGGTTTTTCTGGATTATGCTGTGGACAAATTAAATAATTGAGATATATTTTCATAGCTATTTTAGGGACTGATTTCCAGAAATATTGCTTTCCTCAACTTGCCTTTTTATCAGTGTGCCAGTTTGTATATTTATGTCCCCCAGAAAAAGCCATATTCTTTAATGCATTCTTGCGGGGGCAGACATATTAGTGGGGAATGGGTTGGAACCTATTGGTTCAGGGTCTTTGTGACCCACCCAACTGTAGGTGATAACTCTGATTCGATAGTTTCCATGGAGGTGTGTCCCCGCCCATTCAGCTTGAGCCTTGTTTAGTTTACTGGAGCACTATATAAGCTCAGACAGAAGGAGCTCACAGCTAGCTGTAGCTGAGACAGACATTTTGAAGGAGGCCTTTGGAAGCTGATACAGACATTTTGGAAAACGCCATTTTGAAATGCCACCTAGGAGCAAGCAGACACCAGCCATGTGCCTTCCCAGCTAACAGAGGTTTTCCGGATGCCAATGGCCTTTCTCCAGTGAAGGTACGATTTGTTGATGGACACTTTATGGCCTTAAGACTGTAACTGTGTAACCAAATAAATCTCCTTTTATAAAAGCCAATCCATTTCTGGTGTTTTGCATTCCGGCAGCATTAGCAAACTAGAACAATCAGTATCCCAGTGAGACATATTATGAGTAATTTCTAAAACTGTTTCCTGGTGGCAGTTAAGGAAGACTATTTTACATTAGGGCTAAAAAACCGTGGCTTAATTGCAGGCTTATAAAAGCAGCCAGTGTTTTTCTAATTCTCTTATCTCCTGAGGAGGAATATTTTGTTGAGCATCAAGGAGTAATTTTTTTTTTTATGTTTCCAGTAGAGTTATCTGGTTTAAAAGACATTATAGAAACAGGAATAGGATTAGAATTTGTAGCTGCACTTTTTTGCGGCTGTATCTGGCGTGTGGTTGGTTGCCAGTGCTGTCCTCCGTTTTTGCCAAGAATGACTAGGAATTTTAATTATAGCCAAATCCTTTGGTAACAGTACAGAATCTAACAATTCCATAACATAAGAGCTGTTTTTAAAATTTTTTTCCCTATTGGATGTTAAAAACCTCTTTTTTTTCAGAACATCTCCAAATCATGAACAACTCCAAAGGCAAACCAACCAACAGTGCATATATTTGCTGTTTTTCCTTCTGCAAGTATACAGGTTCTTGTGAAGGCAAAAAAGTTCAGCTTGCTGGGCTGATGAAGAATTAGGTAAGGAATTTGTTTCTTATACCTCATGGTTAGAGGTAATAACATATTTGACAGGATAGATCCCTGAGTTATTTCTGTTGTTGTTTAACTTTTTATTTCATAATCATAAACTGAAACTCTGCAATCCAGCTAGACTTGGAAAGAGGAGGATAATGTAGGACCCAAAGAACTGCAGCAAGAGCACAATGATAGGATACTGTGAGCAGACCAGGGGAGATGGGACGTTCTTCTGAGCTACAGAAGGAATGCTCTGGGGGTTAAGACAAAACACAAATCAAATTTGTCCACAGTTGGCAATGGTGATCTTCTTGATGGAATGACCCAAAGCGCTCCATGGCTTCCACAATATTCATGCCCTCTTTCACCTTGCCAAAGACCATGTGCGTGCCATCCAACCACTCTGTCTTAGCAGTGCAGATGAAAAACTGCGAACATTTGTGTTTGTTCCAGCATTAGCCATGGACAAGATGCCAGGACCTGTATGCTTCAGGACAAAGTTCTCATCATCAAACTTCTGCCCGTAGATGGACTTGCCACCAGTGCCGCTATGGCCTGTGAAGTCACCACCCTGATACATAACCCAGGAGTAATTCTTTGAAAGCAGGAACCCTTATAACCAAATCCTTTCTCCCCAGTGCTCAGAGCACAAAAGTTTTCTGCTGTATTTGGAACTTTATCTGCAAACAGCTCAAAGCAGACATGGCCCATGGGCTCAACGATGGCAGCGATGTCAAACAACACGGTGACGTTGACCATGGCGGTGAGTGCAAGAGTGCAGCTGCTGGCGGTGGTGTCTGCAAGGCAGCCCTGAGTTATTTTTAAAGTGAGAACTATCTGTACACCAGAAAACATCTGCATTATCAACCAGGGTTTCTTGTAAATTTATTCAATGGGTTAATATTTGGTAAGTTAAAGCTATACAGTCATGAAGTTTCCTCAGAAATATAGGAAGTTGTTCTGGTTTGCTAAAGCTGCCATTTTGCAAAATACCAGAATTGGATTGGCTTTTATAAAGGGGATTTATTAGGTCACAAATTTGCAGTTCTCAGGCCATAAAAGTGTCCAAACTAAGGCATCAACAAGAGGACACCTTCACTGAAGAAAGGCTGATGGCATCTGGAAGGCAGTGGGAAGGCACGTGGCTGGTGTCTGTTGGTCCTTTGTTTATAGGTTCTGGTTCCAAAATGACTTTCTCCAAAATGTCTCTGGGCTTCTGTCTCTCTTAGCTTCTCTCTCTCAGCCTCTGTGCATCCTTGCTTGTTCTCCCAGGGTATTTCTCTCTAAGCATCTAGGGGTCCTCTCTTAGCTTCTCCAGGGCAAACTCTGGGCTTCATCTCTTAGTTTAGGATCTCCAAACACCTTTCTCTCTGCATCTCCAAGTGTCTGGGTCTGTGTCGGCTCTTAGCCTCTCCTGGGGGCAAACTCTGGATTACATACTTAGCTTCTCTCCAGTATGTCTCTGTCAGCTTCTCTGAGCTCCTTTTCTCCTTGAGCTCTCTTAAAGGACTCCAGTGATCTAATTAAGACCCACCTGGAATGGGCAGGGTCACACCTCCATGGAAATGATCTAATCAAAAGGTCTCATCCACAGTTGGGTGGGTCACATCTCCATAGAAACAATCAAATGTCAAATGCCCCACCTTAATCAAAAGACTAATAAGTCTGCTCCCACAAGATTGCATTAAAGAACGTGGCTTTTCTGGGGGACATAATAGATTTAAACCAGCACAGAAGTAAAGAAGCAGGATTAAAGTTGTGATATTGAACAAAAGAGACACCGGGAAGGGAAAGTAAGAGAATTTCATAAGTAGTTAATCTGTTGATAGAGAGGGCTTCAACGGAGTAAGGGACATATATGGTTAAGGGAGATCCCATAATTAATTCTTGAATTCATTCTAAATTTTTGCCATTGCCACAATGGAGGGGCCCCTTAGCTACAGTATCCAATAGCTGGTTATAATATCCTAGAGGTCTATGGTGGTCTCTATGCTTTCTGTAATGAAACCCGAGGATTCCCCTTCTCATCCATGGAAAAGGAGGTGTCTCAGAGCAGGAGTGCCCACAAACTATGCTTTATTTCCTTGAAGGAATTTTGACTAGTTTCAACCCAAATAAGGGGTTCAACGTGTTTAGCTTTAGACAAGGCATATAAAGTTGGTGCCTTCCAAGAAAAAAAATTATCTAATTTCTACAATATCCTTCAAGTCCTAAAAATAATTGACCAATAAAATTTACTGAATAATTAAGCCCCATAGTGGCCCATTTTAGTTGTTTACAATTTAAAGTGGGACTTAGTTCTTCTGAAGGACCATTAACAAAAGTAGAATTAACCAGGATAGAGGTTTTGTAGATAATATCATCAAGACCTAAGAATTGTTTAAAGTTTTTTTGAACCTGTTATAATATTTACATATGGGCTTATTGAGTATCTATCTGAGTGAAGTTGCTGGATTTTTCTCCAGTCAATAATTTGGGGAAAATTTTCAAGTATGACCTTATGAAGTTCCTTAGCTAATTTAAATGCTTCAGTATGTCAGTAGTTCTTCATCTGGAAAACTCATGTAAGGGATTTTTCAAATTACTTTTGTCTACCCAGACTTTGGCATGACCTTCACCAGCAGTCATATGAATTAATTGGTAAAGGTCTGAGTATCCAGACTTATAAGTCTTAATGATAAGATTGAATTATTTTTGCAAAACCAACTGGGTCTTCATTAGAATTTGGGAAATCTTAACACCATAGAGGGGGAGTAAAGCTAAGTTAGGACACAGAGGCGGAGAGCAGGAGGGGTTTAAAGGAGGGTTAAAACAGAGTCAGGAGTTCTGGATCATTTTACAAGTTTGATAATGCACGTAGGCAAGTCTTTGTTAGTCTTTATTAACTTAGTATTTGTATCCTGCAGAGAGGCAATTTTAGAATTAGTTATACATTTGGAAGCTTCCAAGTACCAATTAAAATAAGTATCCCATTCAGGTTGCTTAGTTTTCAAGCCTCTATTTTCTAGTTGAACAAGCAAGTTAGGTATATTAAAATGTCCTCATTGTGGCTATTGTAATTCAAGATCTTCCCTAGTGCACCACGTCCAGCAGGATTAGAATTTACGTGAGGCAGGACCATAATTTTTGTACATGAAACTAGCTGATGTGCTAGATGGTGGTACACCATTAGAGTTCTTACAGAATCCATTCTTTTAGTTAGTTCTGATTGTGAGCAATCCTAAATCTAAACCTGAGAGGAATTGTCAGGGTTTGGGGCATGTGTGATGTTTTACGGTGTGCCGTTCATGGGACTGTTTTACATGGAGGACAGCTTGTCTCTAGTTGTCCGACCCACAACCAGGTGCCCTTATTTGCATGGAAATTGCCTTGAGGGTGGTGGGCAACCTTTGTCAATCTAGCCCATTGTGACGACTTTATCCTTTCATGGAGTCTAGTTCTTCGGAAGACAAGGCTTCTCACCAAAGGTGGCAGGTGCTCTGTTGGCATTTAAGTGCCCATCCTTTGCCCACCAAATTAAATATTTGATTGCTCACAGTCAGATCAGAGGTCTAATTGATTGTCCTGGAGGCATCCCTCCAGTGAAATGAGCTCAGTACCAAAGTGAACATTTTTAAAAACCCATTCATGGACTCACCTGACAAGGAAATTTTCCTTGTATAGCAAAAAGGTCAAACACAAAAGGACTGCTGCCACCAGTCCAAATAAAAAGAACAAAAGTTCAAAACGTCCTTTGCCAGAAGACACTCAAAGAAAGGCTAGAGCCTCTATCAAACAGAGGGTAGTTTTGGGGCCAAGAGGACTTGCCAACAGGAACCTGGGGCCATCAGGTAAACAGCAGTGCTCAAGAGCCTCTAATCCAACAGTGATTCCAGAGTCAGGCCGTTGATCACTTTGGATCCTGTTTCTGACTGGGCATTGAGGTGCAATATGATGGGAGTGTAGAGGCGGGTGAGAGAAAACTCTCTTGTTGGAATGAGGAATGGAACCAAACTGTGGGAAAGACTCTTTCCCAGGGAGCCAAGCTCCTCCGCTTTCTTCTCTCCGCCCGCTGACCCTATGTGCACACACACCTCTCAGTAACATCACACTGAGTAATTCTGTGCAGTGCGGAGAGGGAGGCTGGACAGGGGGGCCAGAAGAGGTCCCAAATCCAGAGCCCCTGGAGCAAGAGGAATCGAACAAAGAGGAGGCAGCAGTCACAGGCCATGGATGTGAATGATCCCACACAATCTCAGCCTCCATCACTGTGGGCCTTGTTATTGTGCCTACAGCCTCCTGCAAGCTGCAGGGACGCCATCCTGGCTCAGGTGCCCACCCTGCAGGCTTCTCTCTCCTTGTTCAGTGCCCCTGCATGCTGAGGCCTGGGTCTCCAGGGTTGGAGGAACTCAGGAATGCTGAGCTAATGTTTTACCAAAATTGGATCCTACTAAATATACTGCTTTTTAAACTTTTAGGGGGATGTAATAACACATTGTTTTAATGGCCATATAATATTCCATTTTAGGTATGCCACAAGTTGTTAGCTTAAAATTTTCTTTTAATGGACTTCCCAGTTGTTTCCAAATTTTAAAAACAATACCAAGATGCATATCCTTTGAAATGTATTTGTTGAATTAAAATTGCTCACTCAAAGAAAATGAAGCTTATAGAATATTAATGCATTTTTTTTCCAGAATATCTGTCAAAAATATTGCAACAGTGTATGTCCCCACCAACTATGGCTAGCCAGTTGGTTTGACCTTTGGTAAATCAAATTCCTATATGTTCGTGGGTCTATTTCTTTCTTCTCTCTTGCAAGGTGAACTGTGCTTTTGTACCTGGTACCTTAGTGCGTGTGGTAGATTGAATCCTGTCCCCCACAAAGCCATGTTCCAGTCCTAACCCGTGCTCCTGTGGATGTGAACTCACTTATAAACAAGATCCTCGAAGATCTCATTTAGATGAGGCCAAATTGAATCAGGGTAGACTTTCATCTGTATGACTGGAGTCCATATAAGCAGAGAAAATTCAGAGGCCATCAGTCAGAAGAATCCAGAAGTCGGAAGAAGGCAGAGAATGAAGCAGCTCACCATGTGACGGAGGCAGAGATGACAGCCAAGGAACCCCAAGGATAGCAACCAAAACATTCCAGACCCTGGGAGAAAGCATGGCCTGTCGAGATCTTGCTTTTGGACTTCTAGCCTCTAAAAACATGAAATAATGAATTCCTGCTGTTTAAGCCAACTTCTTATGTGGTAATTGTCACAGCAGCCCTGGCAAAATAAGATAGTGTGTAAATTGCTGTAGTTTTACTATATAGGAAACAATTCCCCCACAGTATTCTTATTTTCTCAAAGATTTTCCAGAATTTAAAAAATAAAATAACTCTCCCATATGCATTTTAGAATCCTTCTGTCAGAGTGTGTTGGGGATTGAATTACGTCCTCCACTTAATGCAAGCTCAGGTACCAACCCTTGGTCCTGTGGGTGTGAACCCATTTGTAAATGGGAACTTTGAAGTGTTATTAGTTGAGGTTCCCAAAGTGAATGAGGGTGGGCCTTCATCCAATATGGCTGAGGTCCTCATAAACAATGGAAATTGGACACTGAGAGAAGTCTCAGGGAGCAGCTAGGAGCGGGAAGTCAAAGGAACCTGGAAGAGGAAGGAGAAGATGCCACCGTGTGAAAACTGCCAAGTGACAGAAAAGCTAAGGAACCCTGGAGATTGCCAGAAGATGCTGACCCTGGGTGGAAGCAAGACTTCCAGCCTCTGAAACAATGAGCCTACAAATTCCCTTTGTTAAACCAACCCATTGTTTGGTATTTTGTTTCAGCAGCAAAGACACAAAAACAAAGTCCAAGAAAAGTGCTGCTGTGATGTTGAATGGAGATGACACTGAATGTATAAATCAACTTAGAGAAAATTTACATCTGTAAAATATAGAGCCTTCCCATCTAAGAACACCATGGATCTCTTCTCGTACTTCCATCTTCATGTGGTCCTAACCACGTTTTCTTTTCCTTTTATTTTCCTGTAGTTCCTGCACATTTCTTAATATCATTCTTGGGTGTTTTGTATTCTATGTTGTTCTCGTGACTCAGATCTTTAATTTGCTGGCTGCCTTTTACACTATAATTCTACATATAACTACTGACATTTGTACGTTAACTTCTTAACTGATCATCTCACTTTACATTTGAATATTTTTATTGCATCTAATAATATTTTAGTTTTTTTCTCCTGGCTCTTCCAGAGATATACCACACGTGTCATCTGCATGCAATGATTATTTTTTAGAATGATTTACTCCACTCAGGGCCAGAGACGAAACTGAGATTCTTTAAGTTTGGATCCACAAGCAACATGGGATTGGGGATTGTAGCTTTAGCACTTGCTCTCAGTGAACGGCAGCTTTGGATGGAAATTCCCAAAATTGGGTTTTTACTTTCCTTGATCCCATAACTCCAATCCCCAGCAGTAGAGGCCATGATTCATATCCATCTTTAGAGATGTGTGATCTTGTGCACAAAACAATTCCTTATCAAAAGTTCCTTTTTATTGCCCCTCCTAGGAGCTCTGGAAGCTTCTCAGCCTCCCCACCACCCCCTTGACTCCGTCTGGCAGATCTGCCTTCTCCTCCAGACCCTGCGTGCCTGTCTGTGCTCCTTGCACAACCTAGCATATCCTTCCCCCAGGGCAGCTAATTATGTTTCCATCAAGGTGCTCAGTCCTTGGGAAGTTTTGCTCCCTTACAGTGGTCTGCAGGGCCTCCAACAGTGTAGAAGGATGTAGGAGACCACAGGCCCTTCACTCATTCCCTCTTGCATTTTACTCTGCCTCAAATGAATGGTGGGAATTCAGCTCACAGCAAGCATCTTGGGGACAATAATGCCCCGAGCTGTGGACATCGAGAGCTGGAAGCATGCTTACTGGCTCACTGATATCTTAAGCGGCATGTTTTTTCATGTTGTTTCCTATGAATTCCCAATTCTATAGCAGAGACTCCTTACTTATTTTGCTTTTCATATTATGTTCCTTCTACTCTCAACTAGAAGTTCTCAGAAGAATCATTTCCAAAGGGAATTATTATTTCCACTATTCTGGAGCCAAAAAAAAAAAACACAAAACAAAACAAAAAAAAAAAAGAGAGAGAAACCACCTGCAGATTGTGCAAATTGTATAAAAAACAGAAACTCTAATGACTTTGTCATCCTGTTCTAAGACTTTGGCAAGCAGTTAAAAATAACTCTGAAAACAATTACAATTTCTTGGAAGTATATTGCTTCGGTTTTTCAATTTCTGCATTGTGAATGGCAGTCCCAAACAATGGTTGGGCAGATTCTTTTTTTAAACACCAGTGCTTTGTTGTTCTTTTGTTCCATTCCCAAAGAGACCTTTATTGCAGATCTGTTGTTCCCCTGGCTCCTCTTTCCACCTCTTTGAAGCTGATTTTCACACATTTTTCAGAGACCTCAAAACCAAGTTTCTTCCCTTCCCAATTTCCTCCACAAACATTTTTTTCTAATCAAAATCTTCTACCAGTTAGCTCCAAAGAACAAGAAGCAACATAATGTGGTTATATGTACATTTATCGGCTTGAACCCCAGCTATTTACCATGTGACTTTGGAAAGCCACTTAAACTTTCTGAAAACCTCAGTTTCCTTGTGTGCAAAATAGGGATTATAATGCCTCTGCTTTATTAATTATTTTAATAACAAATTCCTTTGAGTGCTAAGTGGATGTCAGATACTTTGCCAGTATTTTGCAAGCATTATCTCAAGTCAAAATAATTTTTGATACGGTTGCAATTATCATCTCCCCTTTATGGGTAAAAGAACAGAAGTTCAGAGAGGTTTGATAACTTACTATGGCAATTCATCTTCCTGGAAAATACACTCCGAGACTCTGAGATTTGCAAGCAGGTTTATTGGGAAAGGCTCTCAAGAGCAATCCCTGTGAAGGAGCTAGAGAAGCAAGATTTGGCAGGAGAAGTTGAACACTGAAGCAGCTGTAACTGCAACCTCAGGTCCCAAAGGGTGCTCTGAAACTCAGATGTGCCAAAGAAGCAAGGGGGACCAGTCTTCTGTTCCCCCGTGTCAACCAGCCATTGGTTATGGACTTCTCGCAGAGGGGTTGTAACTTTGGGTGAGGCAGCTTCCTTCAGCAGACAACAATCTTCAGGGAAACAGAGTCACGAGCCTTCAGCAGCCAGCACTGTCAGCAGCTGAACGAATGAGAACCTCGGTCCTGAAGGAGGATCTGGGCGGCTCATCACAGCAGCCTCTACCCAGACATCTCAGTGGTAGTAAGTGGTGGAGCCAGAACTGTAAGACAGAGCCGCCTCTTCTAAAGCTCATGTTTTTATCCACTGTGCTACACCACATCAATGCACCTCACGTCCATATACATATACAGCATATATAAACTTCATGCAACACAGTAAGTGCCAATTAGATGTTGATTTCTACATTAAACCACATAGTGATTTCAACAGGGTAATTTTTACTCAGTTCATATAGTTTATTGCAGTTAGCATATAGTTTAAAAATTCACCCACACACCAACACTGTAAAACTAAACAGCATTATAAATTATTCCCCCCTCAGGAAAATATAACAAACTATGATTATCAAAGCTAGCTGCCAGTCTAAGTTTTAGAACAAAGAAAGAATGTGAAACTAATAAGAGGAAAAAGCAATCACTCACAATGACCACAAAAAGAAAATCTAAAAGAAAGTCCATTTTCTCACAGACATTATCTTCTCTAAATTAATAAAAATCATCTTAACATAAACTGTATTTTAAAAAAACAGAAACTCTCAAAGTAGCTAAAGATAATGCTCCAAGGCCATTTTCGCAGCTTTTTGTTTGCTTTAAACGCCATTCCAGCCAAATTAACACACATTTAACCAAATATTTCCAAAACAGTTCAACAGAGGAATTTTAATATAAAAAGTATTAAACTATGATAAAAGAGTGACTATAAAATGTAAGAAAACTTTATAGCGTTCCCTGGGGCTGAGAGAGAACATCCAAGGAAAGACAAACTTGAAAGGGGCCTCCTTCCCAAGGGGTTCAGACCTGGTTGGAGAAGGTATAGTGGCAGCCCTCTGGATGTCAGAGAAGTTTGCTGGTTTTCCTGGGCCATGGCTGTCCACAGTCGTTGGGCAAGAAGGAGGCAACCCTCCAGGGCACAGACAAGCCAGAGTGCGTGGCTGGTTGTGTGAGCATTCAGAGGGAGTGGGGGCTCCCGTGCAGGCAGGAAGCTTGGAGCAAACGTTGGGGACTGTAGCATCAGAAAGGCCATGTGGTAGTACGAAGCTGGATCCACCTCCAGAAAAACATGTTCTTGAATTTAATCCATACCTGTGGGTGTGGACTCACTGCAAGCAGGACCTTTTGATGAGGTTACTTTATCTAAGTTATGACCCACCTCAATCAAGATGAGTCTTAATCCTATTACTGGGATCCTTTACAAGCAGAATGAAATTCAGACACACACACACAGAGAAAGTCACAGGAAACAAGAAGCTGAATCAGAACCCAGAATAGAAAGAAGAGACCAGGAGACACCACCATGTGTACTGCCATGTGACAGAGGAGCCAAGGATCACCAGCAGCCAGCCCTGGAATGCCACAGCCTTCAAGAAGAAAGCATCACATGGACGATGCCTTGATTTGGACTTTTTCCTGGCCTCAAACTGTGAGTGAATAAATTCCCACTGCTTAACTCAACCCATTTAATGGTATTTGCTTGAGCAGCCTAGGAAACTAAAACAGTCATGGGAGCCAAAACTCCAGAGGGGCAGGCAAGCAGAGGGAGCAGGGTCACCTGTATGGACGGGAGGACCGAAGTACATGGAGTCTGTGTGGAGGAAGCTGTGGGGTAACGATCACCATGCTGGGTGACGGTGAGGGACCACATGTTCTGGGTGTGTTCTGGGGCACAGCATCACCAGATGTCTTCATACCAACACCACTAACCTGTCCTCTAACACCACTGACTTCCTGGCCAGTGTCAGGAATCAGCAAAGTCCATCTTTTCCTGCAATTCCTCTCTAGCGCTCTCCACTGGGGAAGTTCAACATCATGCTCCCTGTAAAGGAGAAATGTTGGAAGAAATGCCTTCCATTATCACAGAGCATGTATTGAAGAGTGAATTTGGAGCGAGAAACAATAAATTAATAACTGGCATAAAGAAACAAGGAAACATTATCATAGAACAATCCTCCAACAAACCAAAAACATGGAAAGATTCAATTTTTTTATGTAAATCCAAAGCAGAAATCTGCTAACCAACGAAAACCATGTGTCTTCTCAATGACTCCTGTCTGTCCCTCCATCTATGATTACCCACCAGCAGTGTCTGTTTGCCTTAGAAATGCAGTTGAAGATTGCATTTGACAAGGCCTAAAAACCTATCTGGCTTGTCTTTACTGAGCCCAGACTCACATGCAGCAACAGAAAGCAAGTTTTCTGGGTTCTACAGTTCAGAGAAGGACAGCAGGACCTGAGCTGATTTTAGAACATTGATGGGAATGGCTGGTAGAATAATCAATTAGTTGCTTGTAAGCAAATACTAATAGACAATAAGGTTACTGCTTCTTTTTCTTCTGGTAGTTTCTCTTTTTATGTCCACAATGAAACTGGCTGGACTCACCACCAGATCCAGGAGAAATAGAGAAAGCTGTATACTCACTTAAAACTCTCAGATAAAATTCATTATGTCCAATTTTTAAAGACCTTGACACTGCATATCAATAAAGATATTATTCTTTGGTTCAAATATTATATCTTATTCCTAGGGAATTTGCCTTTCATTAAATCAGAGTTAGATAGATATGAGAAAAACAACACACTAGCATGTCATTTTGGCTCACAGATTTCTGAATAAAAGGTTCTGGAATAATGTTCCCAATATTTGTACTCCAAAATAGCTTTTGTCTTGCTGCTCTAAGCCTGGAAATAGGTTTTGCTAAAGGGGGTTCAACTCCCACCCCAGCCTTCTTTGCTTTCCCTTGGCCCTTGGCCTCTTGGCTGGGTGCTGATTCCAGGCTTTTAGCTGGATGGAGATGCTCTTCCTGGCTTCAACAACCTCCATTCCTGGGACCTTGCCCAGAATTATGACATACTGACTTGATGTGACTCTTGCAAACATTCCCTGTCCAAGTCATGACAGACCCTGTAGGAGTGGCATGCAGCCACACTGGAGATACCAGCCATCTGGCCTGCTCTCCACGACCTTGATTACTAAGTCAGCACCTTGACCTCAAAAACTTCTTCCATCTGATCCATTTGCTTATATCCAAAGGAGATAATTGTGCCCTGGACTTTTACATCAAATCCATCTACCACACACCACTCACCTCAATGAGGGAAAATGAAGTTAAAATGTAAAGCATTTAGAACAACACTTGGCACATAGTAAGTGTTACATAAATGTTGGCTAAATAAAACTAAATTCCTGTTATCTTTCAGTGGGGACAATTCTCAGAGTTTGCAGCATGCCCAAAGACATGAACATCAGACTTCCAGTAGACCAAGATGGCAGCATAAGATACTCCAAGGTGCTGTTCCCCGACAGAATCTTTGAACAACTAGCAAAAACTGGCAGAGTCATCTTCATCAAAATTTCAGAAAATGGTTAAAGGTTTGCATTAACTGAACAAGTGTCAAATCAAGAAAAAGCAGCTTGAAAAATGGTAGGCAAAACTCATGGTACACAGCTAGTCTCTCTGCTCCCACTCCCTGGCACAGTGTGGAGCCAGTATGTGCTCCCATTGTGGGACCCTGGCCCCATTACAGAGGGATAAGAGTAAACCCTATATGCATACCGGGGTGTCTGCATGTCATTGCCAATCCATTGGGTGAAAGACTGAAAGACCGAGCCAGGAAATTTGTCTCCAGCTCACCCTCCCAGAATTTGTCCTGAAGGCAGACAAAAGCACCTTGCAGACAACTAAAGCACTATAAGAAATAATTAAGTCCAAGCAGCTTGAGGCAAAGGACTACTTGGATTAAGTCACACAACAGAGCACCCAGGAGGGGGTGATGGCTGGCGTCCGCTGATCCTTTGTTCCTGGGTTCTGGTTTCAAAATGGCTTTCTCCAAATGTCTCTGGTTTCTGTCTTCACTCCTCTCTCTCAACTTCTGTGCATCCTTGCTTCTTTCTCCCAGAGCATTTTTGCTAGTTGCTGTTCCAACATAATATATTCATTCATAGATGTAATTGCCACCTGCATGTGAATAATGGCCAACCCTTTTCAATTTGAGCACCTCTGCTTGAAGTGCAGCGTTCAGCTATGTTTAAGTCTATACTCTTTGTAATATATTTGAAAGGTAAGCTGTAAGACAAAACTCTCACTGTCAGTTTTTCTTCCTGGAAAACAATGCATAAAGTCTCATTTTAAGTGAGTGGTACTATTGAAAATAGAATATATCCTTCTGAGTTTCTCTTATGTCCAATTAAGAACAATTAGAATTTGAAATATGTATCTAAGAATATAATACAAACAACCAGCTTCAAAAGGAGAAACAAATTTACAAATTGTAATTTTCAAAGCCAATTATTCTTCTGCAGGCCAAAGACAATAGAGATATTTTGACAGTAAATCATGTGGTTGCTGGTGAATACTCTGAACCATGAGGTAAGCCAGTTTGTGGGCATAATGGCAAGGTGCTGGAACACAAATAACACCTGACAAATTATAATACGTGTGCAAACTTGTAAGTTAAATGCACTGTATCTGGTTTCAAGCCAACTGTGTCACAGATGACATTATAGTGTGTGGGAGTGACAGTCTCATCTTTCACAGACTGACTCACAATTAAAAAAAAAAATCATACCATTCCCTTCTGGTCAGCTCTACATCAATAACCATTCCTGGAAGTAGGTTTTGAATTCTTCCTTGAGACTCGACAAAAAATCTGGTGTTGATTGTTTCCTTCACCACAATTACAGTTGGTTTGGTATTGAAGGATTTGGCAACTTGTTTTAAGGAGGCTGAAAGCTGTGGTATTTTGTAAGCAAGCAATGCTTGATACTGCCCATCTCCCACCCCATCCGGATACACAATAATGTAAGATGGCAGGGATGAGAGACACTCAGTCCAGGCCCTCAGCTCATCCACAAGCTCTTGTCCTGACTCCTGGAAGATGTGTTGAAAGTACCACTGTGTCAAATCTTCATTCAAGTTTGAGACAAACCCTGCGTGAACTTCCATCGATTTTCAATATTGTGTAAATAATCAATACCAATAAACATTGCAAGGTTTAGAACTGTTTCCACCTTCCACAAGGCCCCTCCCATCTTGCAATTCATCTGCTGGGCAATCTTGGTGGCAATGCTCATTAGCATCTGGGGTCTGCTGATGGCCAGCACACACTGGCTCTGGATAGGGCAGTCAATATACAAGTATTTTTTTGTGCTGTCATACTTGTCTTTCCTGTCACTGGATAGCACACAGACAACCATCTGTATTTTTGATGAAGTATGTTGGTCTAAGGCCATTAAATTGTATCACTTCCCTCAATCATTTTTGGACCGTTCATGACCATGCCCATGTTTTTTGTGACTTTCCATAGACTCTCCTCTAAGGATATGGCTGTTCCCTGATTTTTCCCAGAACAGAGCAAGAGCCAATCCTACAGGGCCTTCACCCTCAGTAAGCACCCACCTCTTGTTTCTTACAACCATTCTGCAAGCTGTGGGTGGGAGACAAATGCTCTCTCTCTCTCCTTGGATGATTTTACCGAATTCAAAACTCTTCCCCAGAAGGACAAAAATTTGCTATCAAATTTCAAATCCCAGAGTTGAAGCTCCATTTGCACATGCTTATTTTTTTTGTATACTATTGATGAGTTTTTTTAAATTCATGTTGCCTTTTTTATGGATCCAACCTGATATGAACAGCCAAATCTTTCATCATCCTATAATCTTTATGCATTTTATCTGTTAAACTTGTCAGAAGGAAGAACTTGGCGATCAGCCGTGCAGGTTCTCTCTGTTGGTTTTTCTGGCTCTTCCTCCATTTGGCCTGGCCCGTCAAAAGCGGCTGTCTTGTCAGGGAGCTCCTGATTATAATGCTGCTTGTAGTAATCAGTAAAGGGGATTTTGCTGCCATCTGTTTTTTTAAAAGTAGCTTTGAGATTCTGTTCCCAATTAACAGCATCCACCCTGTGGGTTTGTTGTTGTTGTTATTATACCTTGTAAGAACAATTAACCCAACTATTTCTTTGGAAACTTTCGGAATTCTTCCCTCTTGGTTTGTGGATACAGTCTGACTATTAAGTCAAAAACAGTTTCTTGCAGGAGGAGTTTATGGTTCACATGAGAGCAGGGGTAACGCTGTTTTCATACCGAAGAATAGAAGTTGTATAACCAGGCCAGATCTCCAACCCGAAGATCTGGGATCTTAGTTGGCTCGTTTGTGTTGTAATAGTTGCAGCCATTTGTTGTAAACTCATCGTCCTCAAAATTCTTCTGAAATGAACGTTGTAGTAGCATAGACAATCTGGGGAAGTGGTCGACAGTTCTTCGGAGACTGATTGTAATCTTCACACTCTGATTGTGTTTGGTCCAGCTGACCGCTTCCACTTCTATCTTTGGTAGTACTTGAGGTAACAGTAAAGTTTTTCCATCAAAAATATGGCGTTTTCCAATGACCGCTTCAGGATGAAGAAGTAACGCTTCACGGAGATTTCCAGCATCTGGGTCCAGATCAAATTTGATGCTGTACTTACAGACAACCCTCTGGGGACAGGATGTCAGTTGGAAAGAGTTTACGAATAGCTTTACCATATTTCCTTCTGAAACTGTTTTTGACTCACTGACGTGCTTCAGGTTCTGCCTAATATTCACCAGAAAGTCTCCAAAAACTCCGCGGTGTACCTTCCTCTTCCTCAGGGATGCCGCCTGCTCTCCAGCTCCGAGCGGAAGCTCTCCTGGAGCCAGGGACGCTCCTTCCGGTCCTCTAGGCTGCGCAGGCCCGCCCCCTGGCCTTCCGCTTGTGGTGGTGGGTTCCGCCCGCAGCTGAGCCGGCTGTGGGGTCGCGCTCTGGGGTCGCGCTCTGGGGGCGGCTCGGGGGCGGCGGGCTGGGGGCTCGCGGGCTCGGGTGCGGGCGCGGCGGGTCATCTCGGTTCTGACTGCGGCACCCGCGCCGGGGAGAGGCCCTTGAAGAACCGACGTCTCAATGAAGTGATCAAATAGCACTTTAAAAAATAAAAAAAGGACAAAAACAAACACAAACAGAAACAAACAAACAAAAAACTGCTCACTTCCGCAGGGATTTGGCTGCTTCTGGCACCCAGGACCCGCGCGCTCCGCTCTTCTCCGTGGGCCCACCCCGTCTGAGCACTGAGCTCCAGGCTTGATTCCAAGAGGGCGACCCCTCTCCCGAGGCCCACCCACCTGGCTCCGGCCTTTGCGGAGATGCGGCCTGGCGCCCCTCGGCACTCATTCCAGGGGGGCAAGGGCCCGAGGGTGGGACCGGCGCGGGCGCCCTTCATTTATTTCTGAAGACCCATTTTTCTTCCGCTATCAGCCTGATGAATTTCCTTTAGAGCCTGGTAGCAAAGAATTCTCTTAGTTTTCCTTTATATGAATATTTCTTTATTTTGACTTCATTCTTGAAGGATGTTTTGTCTGTATCTATAATTCTGGGTTAAAATTTTTTTCCGTTTAGCACTTTAAAGATGACACTCCACTATCTTTGACTTTCATGGTTTCTGATGAGATGAGATTTCTTGTAAGATATCTACTTTCAAGTTTTTCTCTTTAACTTGGGTTTTTAGCAGTTGGACTATCATGTGCTTTATTGTATTTTTATTATCATTTTTATTTATCTTGTTTTAGGTTCACTGAGCTTCTTGAATCTGTAAATTCATATCTTTCACCAAATTTGGAAAGTTTGGGTCATAGTCTCTTCAAAGACATTTTCTGCTATATTCTGCCCCCTCCCCTTACCACCAACCCCCCTTCTCTTTCTCTGACTTTTGGGACTCCAATTGCCTGTATATTAAACCATTACATATTGTCACCAAGATTTTTGAAACTCTGATCATTTTTTCCGTTCTGTTTTCTTTCTGTTCATCAGATTGGATAATTTCTAATGATCTCTCTTGAAGTTCACTGGCTTGTTCTTCTGTAATCTCCATTCCAATATTAAGATTACCCAATGAATTCTTATTTTAGATATTGCATGTTTCAGTTGTAAAATGTTCATTTGGTTCTTTTTTGCATTTCCTCTCTCTTTCCTGAAATTTCATTCCTTTTTTTTCATTCATTGTGAGCATATTTTCATTTTCCTCATTGGACATCATGACAGCTATTATAAAGTCATTAGCTTATTATGTTTTGGGTAATTTTGGATTTTATCATGGACATTGTGAATGTTGTCATGTGAAGACTTTGAATTCCATCTTTCCTCTGAAGAGTGTTGGTGGCTTTGTTTTAGCAGGCTATTAACTAGGTAAGGCTCCAACTGCAAAGTCTGTTTCACCTGTGGAAGGCTGAAGGTCATCTCTCCGTGATGACGGCTTCCAGTCTGCCCTGTGAATGAATGGTTCAAGGGCCAGCCAGAGATTTGGTCAGAATTTACACCCAGAATTGTGTGTTCCCCTGTCTTAACCTTCTCATTTCCTGTGTTCCTTCTTCCCTCTCCAGCATCCATGACTGCCCCAAGCTCCTACTCCTGGTGTCTCTGGCCAAAGAGTGGTGACCCTTCTATTGGGGTTTTAGCCATCCTGCTATGGTGAAGAGCCACAAGAATGGGAATTCACTCCATGCTAATCACTTCCTCCAGGAATAAACACCCCTCCAACATCTGCATGCTTTTGTTTACTTTCCAAAGCCCTCAAGCAGATATTACCCCCTGTATTTTTTCCGGAGTTTATAGTAATTATCTGTGGGAGGTTGGCTTTATTAAGAGCTTATATCAGTATCCTGGAGACAGAATGCTCCAGATATTATAATTTTCAGTTCTATAATGTTCATTTTATGTTTAATGGATTCAAATTATATTCAAATATTATATATTCGAATGGTTCAAATTATAGATGGATAGAAATTATCCATCTATTCACCCATTTTGTTCACCTTTTGCCCTTTTTCCTTTAACATTTTAATCATAGTTATTTTGAGGTTATTTTTGCTAACCAAAGCACTTTAATCATTTCTGGCTTGCTCTTATTAGTAGTTTTATATCTGAATTATGGTTTGTTTTCCCCCAATTCTTTGCATGTCTAGCAATTTTTAATGAATGCTCAACATTGTGCATATTAATTTTTAGAGGATTTTTAGCAGGCTATATTTCTCTAAAGAGTGCTAAGTTTACCTTCACAGGAATTTAAATTACTCACAGATCATCTTGAAGCTATGAAAGCTTGGTTTTAGGCTCTTTTAGTCAGGCCTATTTCAGTTTTATCCTCAATCCTGGGGCAGAGCTTTGCCCCTATGGTGTATCCTTACTCCTAGGATGTATGTTTCTGGAATCTCAGCTGAAGGCTTGAGGTTTTCTCCAGAGTCTCTCCACTCTGGCTGGGACAGAATACTAACCTCCACCTCCCAGCACTGTGCAGCCTCTGACATCTACCCTAGGTCTCCCAGATTTCTACATCATGCATATACAGTTTAATAGTTGAGGAAAATTTTAAACAGAATTAGTGAGCTATTTTTCTTTTACTTCCTTCTCTCTGTGATCCTGATCCCCAAATCCCAGCCATTTTAGCAACCTTTAATCCAAATTTATGTGTTCTTCATGCAGAGCAACCATCACCATCTGCCTGGCCCTATTTCCCTATGCTACAATTTGGAAAATATTGTCAGGGAGAAATCTGGGGTGACTGTGGACTCACTTCATGTGTCCCATACCTTAAGAAGCCTTGCAGTGGTTCCTGTTCATTGATTATCAGTTGTGTGTAATGTTTTACCTAGCTTTTATAATTTTTTTTTTTTTTTTTTTGGTATGGTAGAAGGATAAGACTAACTCTAGCTCCTGCATCAGAGTCTGGATCAGCAGTCCTGTCACAAAAGTTGCTTATACTGATAATTTTGGTTTTATTCTTCTGTTCATAAATCATTAAAGATTTAAAGGTGGTGGTGAAAAATGAGCATCATTCAAACAGTCCTCTGGCCATGGCATGGGGGGGTGGGTTGAAGAGGAAGGCTCAGTGGGAGCCAAGGAGACTGTAATAACTGCAATTGCTACTCTGTGTTGCCGCACACTCTGCTAAGTATTTTACCTGTATGATCTAGTTAATCCTCAAAACAACCCTAAGATAGAGTATTACTATTATCCTCATTTTTCCCATGAGAAAATTGAGGTATAAAGAGGCAAGATCACCAAGTTCATTTGTATTTTCAGCTCAGACTTGAACTCAAGCCTCTCTAAGAAGACTTTTTGTTTTTATCCCTGTTTCAAGGCTTTCATAACTGTTCAATGAGACTTGATGGGAGACTAAAACAGCAAGACTGTAAAAGAGGAGAAGGATTTGAAATTCAAATGTATCAAGAAGACTTGATAACCTATCAGTGAGGAGAGCTAGAGTCTAGGATGACTTTGAAGTTTCTGGCTTGTACCAAAGGAAAGGAAATCATTGGGATTTCAAACACAGGAAGAAGCTGAGGCTGGAAGAAAGATCATGGATTGTTTTTTCTGGACATTTTGGGTCTGAGAGGTGTATGGCTGTCTCAGGGTTATAGGGATACTTATAGCCCTTATACTTATTTGTAGGACTTAAAAACACTTCCTTTTATCTCACAGTATAAATGCACCTGTATCACACATTAAGTACAATTTATATCTAACTGCATAAGAATTGAGGTGCAGTTGGCTGGTTGACTCCATGTTGTTTTTGTAGCATTTAATCAAACTAATTAAGTGTAACATTTCTAATCATTGAGTCTATAACAAAAAGTTCTCCAAATGTTAGCAGCATTCCTTCAGTTTTGATAATTATAATTATAATTAGCAGCAATCTTGATCTTCTTGGAGTGCCACAAAACAGCACTCTGGTCCACACATCCCTGGTATTATGCTGACTGCATCGAAGGGGCAGAAATTAGCAAATACTTTAGATCCTTAGGAACATGTGCATACTAAAGGGTGGGAGGAAAATCCCATAAAATTCAGGAGCCTGCCACCTCACTGAAGTTTCTAGGGATTCAGTGGTCTGGGCCATGCCCAGATATCAACTCCAAAGTGAAAGTCAAGTTAATGCACCTCACACCACCTACTAGAAAAAATTGGAGGCCCAATGCTTTCTAGATTTTTTCAGTGAATTAAAGAAATCCAAATTGAAATTTGTATTTTACAATTTATACTGCTCTTTTTCCTCTTTTTTTCTATTTAGCAAATATCTCCCACTGTTTTCCCACTTGCTATTATCTTCCAGCCACACTGATCTTCCTAAAGGTCCTTGAACAAGCTCTTTCCTGCCTCAGGAACTTTATACTTACCATCATTTCCTCTGCCAAGCATGTTGTCCTCCTCACTCTTTATCCTGTAGATATCAATTCTAAGTCACCTTTTCATAGACGATTTCCCCGGCCACCTAAAGTGGATTCCCACACACATCTTTATTTTCTATCTCAGCTCCTTGTTAGTTTCCTTCATAACATAACTTAGGAATATCTTATTTATTTGTTTATCTTTCTGGAAGATTTTTAGTTACTGGCTCATTGTTACTCTAACACTCTTTCTTTCTTAGTTCTCGGCCATTTCAATATCCTCATAAATAGAGCTTTCTAGTTGCTGGGCTCCCTTGTCTCCTCCAATGGTTTTGGCCTCCACTCCACCTAACACACTCAGTCCCGTGGTCACACCTTTGATCTTGTCATTGCCAATGACCATGTGATCGATTATTTTAGTTACTCAATCGACGCGCTCCCCTCTCCCTTTGTCGTGCTGGCACAACTAAATCCTACTCTCCATCTAGTCCATGTGTATACCAATGCAGCTGAATGGGACGGGAGAACACAACATGGCCATACTGTTGATTGTACTTTCACTTTGTCACTATATTCACAAGGGGACCATAATGCTACTGAGCGATCATACCATATTTCCCTAATGCTTTGTCTCCCTTTCCCCTAGATGACTACATCATACTTTCATCTTTCTCCTCCAATTCCCAATACTTCCCCCGTTCTTATTCTCAGCTGATGACTTTACTTCTTGCAGCACTGAGAAAATCAAGCAATCTGAAAAGAACTTCTACAACTTCCAGCTCAACATCCTTCTACTTTCCCACAAATCTACCTTTATACTCTACCTTCTCCTCCGTACCATGGGTGGAGGGTCCACACTCTCTGACAAGGTCGACCCCTCTACTTGTGTGCTAGAACCACCTCCCTCACCAAATCGAGGACGATGCTCCAGCAATCTCTCCTCTCACTCCCGTCCCACCAGTGTTTTCCTTGCTACTTGATCTTTCTTCTCTGCAACAAATATAGTTCATTCCTGCCAGACCTGGTGTCAGGTGCCCTGGGATACACAAGGTGAATAAACAGGTTCCAGAAGTTACCCTTTTCCTATATGCACTGACAAGATAATTTGCAATGTGAGACAAAGGGGCTCTCTGTTCTCTCTGTGGCGTGATGGGAGGTGGAGTTTGGAAGCCCAGTGCAGAGCTGTAAGTTGGAACACAAAAGACATGGCTGAAGAGTCTTGTGCAATTCAATCTCTGGCCTCTCATTACTATTGTTCCTTCATAAACTGGAGACAAATAATTAGAATAATTAGAAATAAACTGGAGGTCCCCATAAGGAAAGTGAGACTGCTCAGTTAAATCAGAAGCCAAACTGATCCTTTGAGTGGCATTCTGAGACCCCTGAGTGAAATCTCAGCTAACAGAAGCCCAAATTACCTGGAAGAAATGGGAGCTAATGCTGTTAATATGCCAGTAGTGTTGTATCATATCTTGTCCCTGAACTCAGACTACACATTAAAGAAGGAGTGAAGTTATTTTGGGATTTCAAAGACTGGCATGATCATTTTTGTATGAAGTAGCACCAAGGGTTTAGCATTAGACCTGGGCATGAGAAGATGCCAAAAGTGTATGGCATGGATTAAATCAGAGAGGAGAGCTATTAATGCCTCCTGGGCAATTAATACCGTTCAAGGACAACGTATCAACCATCTGGAATACTGCTAGGGAAGAGAGGAGAGAAGGTCACCCAGCAACTTGTGATCCTTGCAGTTACAGCCATTTCTCAGGGAAGGCCATGGAGTCAAACACTATTCGTGTTTACTTCCAGACGTACCTAATCAATGTTACCATCGAGTAGGGTCTCTGGCTCGTAGGATCTAATAAATGCAATACTTCTCAAATCTCAGGTGTGTTTAGGACAGATTTTGCTGGCTGCTATTTGTAAATCTGCCTTTGTTATTTATCCATCAGTGTAACCAATTTCTAGCCATGATGTATTTTCTATGCACATCTAAGATCTGAGTTACCAACGAGGACTGCAGCCAGGCAGCCTGGCCCTTTCGGGCAGATTCAACCAGGGCCATCACTGCTGGAGAGCAAATTCACACGTTGATGTCCAAATGTGGAAATAGGTTTGCAGCTCCTGTCTTGGTACTTGCTAAATAATTGAGGAAACTGATGGAGAAATGTCAATTATACATCTTACAGGGTACTTAAGAATCAACTTGGGCCTGTGATCAACATAGTACAACATACTTAGGAGATGCACAGGGGTGTGAGTTAATAAAGATCAGTGGTGTCATTCACAGATATAGGGAAGAAGGAAGGAAGACATAGTTGTCCTAGTGAGTGAGATGTAAGGTAAACAGAGCTGGAGTGTGAATCAGGAGTCATTAACCTGAGATTTGAACAAGTCCTCACTTAATTTTGGCCAGTCACATTGCCTAGATTAGTTGTTCCTGATCCTGATGCATTGCAATCAGCATTACTCGGGCAATTGTTAAAAATATATTCTACATGACTTTCATAGGGGCCATCTAACCCGAAGTCTGCTATGCCTGAGAGTTTAAGAAAAAACTGAATTACTTAAGAAGCCAGTATGCAGAAAATTAGAACCACCTACCTAACAGTACAAAAATTTTGAGACATTTTATCTAGAAATGGAAAAGCTGAACTCATATGTCCAAGAATGGACTCCTAAGGCTTATGGCCCAGTGTTACATCAACCACATGAAATTCTCATCTCTAGTAAAGGTTTGCTGAAAAAAAAGTGACAACTCTAGTGACTTCCAGACAAAGGAGAGATTTCTTAATTTAGCTAAAATGATAATTTTTATAACAGGAATTCTATGGTCACAAGAAGAAATAGGCTGTAACGTTGGGTGGCTTAAACAAAATATCAGTCTTCTTGTATTAGAATAGATTAGGTAATGCTGCAGTAACAGCTCCTGAAATCTTCATAGCTTAAAGACAAAATTTCTCTCTCATGCAAGTCTACCCCTGAGAGTCTGAGCAGCTCCGCAGGACACATCCATCTTGACAGTACAATAAGCAAGGCTGCTGGCACTTAGAGCTTCGTATTTCAACGCAAGGCCCCAACGTTGACCACGGTGAGAAGTCAGACTAGAGAATAACTCAGAGGCATCTTACTTTTTCCACCAGAGGTGATACACACATATTTCTTGTGTTCCTTTGGCCAGAACATGGGCCCACCCACGCAAGTTGGCTGGGAAGTGTTGCCTCCCATATGCCCAGGATATACGAGGAGCCAGATATTGAAGCATACTAGCAATGTCTCCTTCTTCTGGCAGTTTCTACTCAGCCGTCTGTGTCCTGCTACCTAGTTTCAGGAAACATTCCCCAAGAAAAAGAGGCTGGGGCTCTGAATGTGAGCACCAGTAGTTCATTTGTTAGGGTCTGTTTCAAACTTTGCAGTCGGCAAGGGTGTCATTCAAAATGGCCAGTCTGATAAATGTTGCTCAGTACGAGCACATGATACCCAGGTTCCTACAATTACTACAGGCAAGGAGGGTGTAAAGTCAACTGCCACCTGGGCCTAGGAAGCAGAGGGATTGGGCATTGGCTCTTGCCACTTGTTAAACTGACTGGCATCAAAACCAGATATAGGGAGTTGAGGAGAATAGAATGTCACCATTCACTGTTGTTTTTCTTCCATCACATTCTTCTCTACAACCTCTCCTGAGTAGCTGGTCCATTTCCCTAGGTACAAAGCAGGGCAGATGTGATTTTCTAGGCTCTTAGGATGCCAGGTGCTAACCTTGTATGCATGTGTGTATGTGCACACATACTCAGTATATGAAACAGGTCTCACATCCCATTACAGGGTGGAACTAACCAATGAAACGAAAAGGAAAGGGAGATCTCAAATGTACGTGTGAACCATAAAATCAAGGTGGTGCTCTTACCTCCTTTGCAAAATTCATCAGGAAATGTATGCTGAGATTTACTAATCAGATTTATTACACAGTGTGATTAGACAAATGATTAATATCATAAATTGGCTTCCTGCTAGAGCCCTTCATCATCCCAAATGTCAGAGAAGGAAGAAAGAATTTGGAGCAAAATCTGGAAATTTTTAAGTTGTGGGATGAATATTGAAGTCTGTGCAGTCCCAGGGCTCCAAGACACCCAAAGTATTAGACCCCCAGTGACAAAGACATACAGTTACTTCCTGATTAATGAGATGTTTTGATACACTGAACTTGAATTTCCAGGGGAAAAATACTGAGAGAATTTTTATTGATTTATTCATGGGTTCAGGAATGCAGGGATCCTGTCTTAGAGGATAGCACCTGGAGACCTGCTGTGGAACCATCCTGAGTTCAGGAGAATTGCAGATCCTCAAGAATCACCTATCTGGTGGATAACAAGTCACAGTTCAGACGAGTTTATGCATGGATTTTAGAGAATATAAAGTCATTCATCAAACAGTGATTCGGCATGTGTTGTATAGGGGCCAGGCACCGGTGAGGCAGAGACAACTGGCATTCAATGTACACGTGCCCTCCTTCATTTCCCAGCTTCCCTTGCAATTAGGTGCATGTCATGTGACTGGATGTGGCCAGTGGATGGTGAGCAGGGAGAAGTGCCTGGTTTTCAGGCCAAAGCAGATAAGAGCTGATGTGGCTCTTCCAAGTTGTTCCTCCCCGCATGTGTTCCAGAAGGTGCAACTCTAACATGGAGAAGGCCCCCCTAATGTGATTGTGCTCGCCTCTGAGATTTGGAGGCTGTTGCAACAGCTAGTTTTAGTTATCCTGACTGGGGATTCGATGTGGAAAAAATCAGGCATAATCCTTTCCTTCATGGAGATTACATTCTAATGCAATGATTCTCTAAGTTTTTGTAACTGTCTTTAAAATTCAGACAGTTGTGTCTAAATTATTTAACTCAGTTTTAGATGGAAATTATGGCACTGAAAAGAAAGTATGCCTGGTTTCATTAGGATTTTCGAGTTTCACGCCACTCATGCATTCATGCAATAAATAATTTTTGAGCTCCTACCATGTACCGGTTCCTGTCCCAGAAACTTGGGATACAGCAATGGGCAAAGCAAGCAATGTTCATACTCGAATGGATGCACAGTCTCGTGGGGGAAACTGACATAAACCAATCAACAGATAGATAAATAATACAAGGTCATGTTGTGATACATGCTATGAAGGAAAACAGAGCAGGTCAAGGGGCATGTGTTATGGTCAGTGAGGGCTGCTATTTTAGACAAGGTGGAAAGGAAAGCCCTTTTTTGGAAGAGAACCCAAACACAACGTGGGACCAGCCATGAGGGTATCCAGAGGTCTGCTCCAGGCAGAAAACCCAACAGGGCAAGTACCAGAGCTGTTCTGGCAGGTTGGGTTCTGTGTCTGAACTCTGGGAAATAAATGTCCAGTTGAACCAGCACCAAAAAAACCTTAGGATCAGGCAGAGAGGGGGCCTGAGCAACCCACAGTCCTGCAAAATAATTTAGTCTGTCAAATCTGTATTCTCATTGATTTCACCAACCTCACATGCTAGCTTTAGGGCTTTAGGAATTTTTGTTTCTATGCTTTTTTTTTTTTTTTTTTGGCAAGTGGAGTTCATCAAACTCACATTTTGCCTTGTTTCGGCTAATACTCATGTGAATATCTGATGATGTTCACCTCCTCTTGGATCTACCGTCCATGAAGGAGCATCTGCAGGCTTGGGTCTCACCTTGTTATCTCATTCCACTCTCCTAAATATACTCTCTATTTTAGTGCTGGGCTCACAGAAAGATTAAATAGTTCTCCTAAGACCCCATAGCTAATAAACAACTGAGCTGGGATTTGAGCCCTGCCCCATCTGACTTCAACGTGGGAGTTTTTCCACTCTACCACACTGCTTTCCCAGGGCTGGGGCATTTGGAAGAAAGCCAGGGAGGTAAACAAGAAGTAGTGGGAACTTACCTTTCTGAAAGACTGGAATCATCTCCTCAAAAGACTGAAAGAAAGGCTCACGTATTTGTAGAATGCAGCGTGCTTCTGTTTGGTTATTAAGTTACAATGAGTTAAAGGTGTGCTTTCTTATAAAAGCAACCCATTTTTCTTTGAAAACATAAACAAACACCCGAGAATATAAAGACGGAAGTAAAATCACTCCAGCTGGTAATTCTGCATTCCAGGATAATCACTAGTTGGTCTCCTTGCAGAGCCTTCTATGCATGTACTTTAGTTTCTGCATTTAGGCTCCACCTCTATTGTGAACTGCTTTGTAAAAGAGGAAGCGAAAGGGAACCAATAAATACTGAGTCTCCACTACCTGCAGGTTCTTTACATCTATTCATTTATTTTATCCTAACAACCAGTCCAAGACCTTGGGACTATAATCTCCATTTACAGATAAGGACATTAAAACTATGTGAGTTAAGTAATTTGTCCCTAGTGAACTGACCTTGGCTCGGACTGTCCCCAAATCCCATGATTGGTCCAATAATCCATACCATCTCCAGGCGGTGTTGGGAGCATCATTTTTCCAGAGCTCTTCATACAAGAGGTGAACCCCAAAAGTCTCATGTGGGACTGGTGACACATCTCTGCGTGTGTATAAAACTTTTACCTTTAACCTCTGACTGGTGCCATTCTCCCTGGTGAGCCCGAGGTCTCCAGCCAAGGAAAGGAGGACACTTTCCCAAGAGCCACCTTCTGCTCCCTTGATCCCAGTCACATAACTTCCAAACTGAGCCAGAACCACCACCAAGAGCCTTCCACCCTATTCCTATTTAGCCCCCATGGAAAACAGAGGTGGAGGGAAGAGAGCAAAGGATGCGCCGGAAAACACAGGTCCTCAGTGTTTGCTCCTCACAGACCTTTACCACAGAAGGCACTGTTGATTTAGCTGGTGTTTACCCTGCTTTCCCAATGTTCTGCGAGGTGGAAAGTTGAATGCAGGATACAAAGAACTTGTTTCAGCACAATGGAAATCATTGATCTCTCACCACATTCCAGGAGCCATCTTGTTTGTTCATCCCCAGTCATTACACTGAATCGTTTCATTTCCATTTGCCAGCCATTAAAAATAAACAGCCACACAGTCCTGACAGTGAAGAAACAGGGAAATAATATTTACTAAGCCAGGCATTTCATGATTGGTTTTTCATGTAACCCTCACCTGAACCCCGTGATGTAAGGATTATCACCTCCTTCCACAGATAAAGTAGATTAAGTGACAGCCTCCAGGTTCTCGGCAGGTAAGTGGCAGAGCTGGGATTTGAGCTATATCTGTCCCACTGAAACCTTCGTAGAGAGCAGGGCAGGGTAGTGGTGGAGAAGAGAGAGCATTTTCTTGTAAGGTTTAGCATACACCTACCTGATGACAAGCCATTCCATGCAAGAGAAATGAAAACACAATCATACAGACTTATACATGAATGCTCCTAGGAGCTTTGTTGGCAAACCAAATTGGAAACAACCCAGATGGCCTCCAACAGATAACTAGATAGACTAATTGCGGTGAATCCACAGTAGACATGAGCGAATTGCCGAAATATGCAACAATGCGGATGAATCTCAAAAACATAATATCAAGGAAAGACGTCAGACTCAAAAATGTGCATAGTGTAAGATTCTATTTACATGAAGTTCTTCCAGAAGAGACAAAATTAATCTATGAGGAAAGAAGTCAGAACGGGTGCTACTTTCAGCGGGGAATGGCTGGGAAAGGGCACAAGGAAACTTCCGGGTTGGATGGACATGCTATCAGTCTTGATCTGGAGGGCGTACACACAGATATACACAAATGTGAAACTAAATTGAGCTGTACATTTAAGATTTATGGTTCTTTTGCATGTAAATAACATCTGAATAAAAAGGAAAGGTGCAGGAAGAGATGTTCTCCCAGAAATTAAGGTGATGATGGTGATTAGAGAGGTGGGAGGATTTGAAAGAGGTTTTATAGAGTCATCTTATTTATTTTCTCTGAGCCTCATCTGCAAAATAGATAAAATCAACCTTCCTTGAAGAGCTGTTGGGAAGATTAGTTTTGTACATATACTGGCTAACAGATTGCCAGTTGGACAATGGGGTGCTTTGGCTGAGGTTAGGCTGTGAGCCTGTGGGGGTGAGCTGGGGAAGGGCCATCAGTGTCAGCTCCTGGCAGGGAGGCCCAGCCGAGAGGCCCCTGCACGCCCCAGGCTGAGCCACAGAGAGCAGAGAAGGAGGGGACAGCAGGGGCATGGTGCAATCCCCTTCCTCTCGCTGGGATTTCATTATTAGCGGCCACACCGCTCACTCTGCTGTCTTCCCCCAAACCGTTCCTTTTTTCTCATGGGGGCAGACAGAGAAGACAGGAGGGGGAAGCGGCTCTGGGTGGTGATGGGATCCCAGGCATGGGGGTCAGGAAAACCAGCTCTAGGTCCAGGTTGTGGGGCCTTGGGCTACCTGCTGCCCCTCTATCCCCTCAAGCTTCCTATCAAAAGGAGCATCCCCCAGACTGTCACTTCAACTCAAATAGACAAAACAATGGCGTGATCTAAGATATGAATGTATCAGGATTTGCATGCCCCATACACATTTTAGTATTCTAAAGGTTTTGACACTTTCATCCTGGCAAGATACATTATCATCTGACAAAGGCTCCATTTCTACTCTTCTTCCTTCGGTTTAACTCAGGTCATCCAGCATTCTTGGAGCACCTGTTCTGTGCTAAGTGAGGGAGATGGGAAGTACACGGTACCTGCCCCAGGTAACTGGCCAGGTGTTGCTACAGCCGAGCTCCATGGTTAGGTCCCCTGCGCTGCAGTTTCCCGGCCTGGTTCCAGGCTCCTCTGCTGGGCTCCAGCTCTGGGAACTAGGAATACTTGCTTAACCTCTTTGGGCTTCAGTTTCCTCACCTGTGAAAATGGAGATAACAAATGTGCCAACCTCATAGGCTCACGTGGGGATGAAAAGAGTTACTCTGGGTAAGTTGCTTGGAACGGTGTCTGGCATGTACTACGTGCTCAATAATTGTTAACGATTATGATAAGTGTTCTGAAGAGGCTGTGTACTAAGTGGGTGGAAGACCTAGTGCAGCCCATCAGGTTGGGGGCTGGGGGCTCAGGAAGGCTTACCAATGAATTCATCCTGGATGGATGCAGAAGGACAGGCACTGTTCTAGTTTGGCTTTTTCTGGGGGACATAATACATTCAAACCGGCACAGGCACCCTGGAGCCAGTCATGTGGGAAAGGAAGGGGAAGGTGCTTCTCTCCTGGAATAGAAAGCAGCTGATTCTGTGGTGACACAGATCAATGGAGGTGGTGGGCTGTGGCCATGGGCTCAGGCAGGGATCAGCAATTTTTTTCTGTAAAGAGCCAGATACCAGGGTAACTGGTATAGGTTTGCAGGCCCTGAAACCTATCACTGTCACAACTATTCAGCTCTGTCCTTGTAGCACGAAAGCAGCCATAGATATTATGTAGGTCAATGGGCGACTGTGCCAATGAAATCATGGCACTGAAATTTGAATTGCATATTATGTTCACATGTCACAAAATATTTTGCTTCTTTTTTTCCCCACCATTTAAAAATGTAAAACTGATTCTTAGCTTGCTGGCCATATGAAGACAAGTGGCAGGCCAGATTTGGTCCGCAGGCCATGGGAAACCTTGAATGCCATGCTAAGGAGCTTGACTTCACACAGAGAGCAACGGGGAGCCAGTGCAGGGTCAAGCTGGTTTTCTCCAACAATGCTCCCCAGTACTGGGGAAGGTGGGGGATGGAGAGCGGCTAGACTGACTGAGAGTTGGGATTTTGCTGGATGTCCAAGGGGGAGTTGAAGACTGTTTTAGTTTCTTGTTTCTACTGTAATGGATTACCACAAATTTAGGGGCTTCAAACAACAGAAATTTATTCTCTATGGTTCTGGAGGTCAGAAGTCTAAAGTGGGCCAGCTGCATTCTTTCTGGAGGGTCCTTGACTTTCCCAGCTGTGAGAAGCCACCTGCATACCTTGGGTTTGGTGGCATCAGTCCAACCTCTGCTTCCATCCTCACTTCCATCGTTACATCTTCTTCTCTGACTCTGACCCTCCCACCTCCCTCTAATAAGGACCCTTGCAATCACATGAGGCCCACCTGGATAATCCAAGATTATCTTTCCATCTCACGATCCTAAACTTAATCACATCTGCAATGTCCCTTTTGCCATGGAAGCTCACATATTCACAGTGCTGGGGATTTGGACGTGGACATCTTTGGGGGCATTATTCTGTCTACCACAGAGGTGTTGGCAGGAGAGCGGCTGGAGGGATGGTCCACAGGTTAAAGCAGGTCACCCCGCTCCACCTTCCTCTGTCTACCACTGGCAGACCCAGGAGAGCCAAGGACGGGTGGGGAGGCAGCAACAAGAGGGGGCTGGAGATGAGGCCTCAGACCTGATGTGACAACCCAGGGGTGGTCACAGGGCACATGTGAATGGAGCGGGGTGAAGGAGGTCTCAGAAGGTGAGATGAACAGGAAGTGGGGGGCCAGGGGCTTGGAGGGTCCTCTGCAAGGATGTTGAGTGATGGCCCGTCTCCAGCAATGTGGGGTGTGGTCCTCAGGCCTGTGGCTGTCAGGCTGGGAAAGGTGGGACTGTCTGGGTTCAGTGGCAGCAGGGGGTGGGGGTGGGGGTGGAGAATGAGCACCCTCTGCTGGAGAGCACTTCAGGAGGAGCAAGCTTTCTTGGGGGAGTAGGTCTCAGCTTCCTGACAAGTACACAAGAGAAGAAGGAGCTATTGAGTAAGGGGGGGGGGGGGGGCAGCTGAGCTGAGCTGAGCTGAGAAGCGAGTGGGAGAGACCAGTGAGACTCCCCATCGATCAGGGCATTTCACCATCTGCAGGGCACGGGGGAACTGCCTGTGGGGTATTTGCTCTTCCCTGGCCTGGGAGGTGGGGGAGACCCTGCCTGGGAGATGGGGAGGGTTGAAAGAAAAGGAGCTGAACAGAGAGTCCAGACTAGGTTCCAGCCACCCCAGGGAGACTTCCTGGCACTCAACCCCAAACATCAGCCACCCAGGCTGCCCCCCCATTCCCTTCATCTCCCGAATCCGCCCCTCCTCTGCATCCCTCTGTCTTGTCCTCCTCCCCTGGCCATCTGCAAGGGCCACCATGGACCTTGGCCTCCACACGAGTGTCATTTCTCCTTTGCAAACTCTGAGCCTGGCACCCCAGAGGTGATCAATGCATGACATGTAGTGAATGAATTAATAAATGAACAGCTACGTTAATAGATGGAAAATGTTAGAGAAGACAATCCTGGAAGCTGATTATAGGTAGGGGAAGGCAGGCATGGAGGGAGGGAGGGAGAGAGAGAGGCGGACTGGCTGCATTGTCGGCGCCATGGTAACTATCTGTGCCTCGGTTTCCTCATCTGATGATAATTATGGGATGGGATCACGTGATTTGATACACACACAGCATTTAGAACAGAGAGGAGCACAGAACACGTGCTCCAGAAGTATTGGCAATAATAGGAGTCAGTTTGGGGATCTGCGTTACAAAACGAAAGCAGAGAGGGACTCTGGAAGACCAAACAAACACAATTGCTTAAAGTCAACATCGACGACGTGGACAAGGTCAATCGACCCATTTCAACTGAAGGTCCGCGTTAGGCAAGTTCTAAGAAGCCTATTGCTCTCCGTTACCTGAGCCACCCGTGCAGGGCTTACATTTCCGATAAACAAGTCTCAAAGTCCTGCTCTGCCACCCTCGGCCCCTGGCAGGGGTACATCCGCACCCCCAGCCCTGCTGTCCCACCCCTTCTCGCTTTTCTCAGCCTCAGAAAGGGAATCCACGTCACGGGCAGGAAAAAGTGAGGATGGGCCTGGAACGTGGTGTCATCACTGCCAAGCAAGTGGGTGCTTTCCAGAAGGTCAGCAGGGATTGCCGCAAGGAGAAAAAAAGAACTGAGGGGGACTCCTATTGGCCAAAACTGTGACCATTTGAACATCAAAAAGGAAATAATTATAGTTCAGTAGGACAGGCTGCAAGTCCATAATGACATACAAAAGGCTAAAGTGTAGACAAGCTTAGTTAAAATACATGTTAGTTTTATTAATTTTAAGAAGCAGGGGGTGAAACTATAGATGCGTGTTTTATTCCTTCCATCAATTATGTTGTCATTTTCCAATGCACAGATACGCTCTATTTTTTCCCTATCTGATTTGGATGAGGAGTGAAAATAAGCAACTATGAACAAGCCACATAGTTCTGCAGGGAGCAGGAATTGTCTCAAGCACAGGAAGCAGCGCCAGGGGTTGCACACACGGGGAGGGAAGAAGGCTCCACCGGGGTGTGGCAAGTTGGTGGATTCGCAAGAGCTCCGACAGGAGGTGAAGTAATGGTGCAAACTCAATTCGCCTCCTGGAGATAACATCTTGGAACACCGGCTAACAATTTATGGAAAGGCAGACACAAGTGCTGTTTGCGCTTAACGAGCAGGCCCTGCATAAAACACCCTCATTTAAGCCTCACCATAGTCATGTGAGACAGGGGCTATTATCCCCACTTTACAGAAGAGGAGACCGAGGTTCAGAGAGGGCAAGTTAATCCAAGTCTGCCTCCTGCCGACTGCCCCGCCCCCAGTCAGGCCCTCTGCACCTCACGGCTGCTCTGAGAGATGCTTCTGACCCTGCACCTCCAGGAAGCAAAATGAGGGCAGCCCCGCAGGGGAAGGGATTGGAGGCTTTTTCAGGTAAGCGGAGGCCTGAATCTGAGGACATGTCTCTGGATGCTTCTAAGCCTAGGGACAAACACAGTGGCCTTTCTCAGCCTAGAGCCCAGGACCCATCTCCAAGGTTTTCCAGGCCCAAGACCCATCCCCAAAGATGACAGATGTGGTGAGCTCTGACTTGAGGTCCAGCCTGTGCTGAGGCTGCCCTAAGTGCTTTACACACTATTATATCATTTACTCTTCACAATCTTAGTGGAAGGGACTGCTCTTATCCCCATTTTACAGATGAAGAAACTGAGGCACAGAGAGGTTAAGTGGCTTGTCTATGATCACACAAAAAGAGAGTGGTGGAGTTGTTTTGTACCAGATAGTTTAGCCTCTGAGTCCATGCTTTAACCCCGAAAAGAAGGGAATGGTGCCAGAGGGGGCAGGGGGAAGTCTGAGAGTGAGGGGGCCTGTTGCGTGTGTGTATGGGGGTGACACAGGCTGGTTCCCACACTCTCCTGCCAAGAGGTTCAGCTTCCCTGGAAGTCCAGCCAGGGGGCCTCTGGTCTTTGAAGTTTTGGGCCCCAGGCCCTTCTCCAGCACACTTCACTCCTCTCTCCCCTCCCAACTGTTGCAGACCCCAAGCCTCAGGTCTCACACCTCTCCCCATCCCACACCATTCCTGGGCCCTGTGGAGGGGTCAGGTCTCCCAGATGCCCCTTATTTACAACCAGCCATGATGCCTTCACTCCAGGGAATCAGCCCAGAGGCTGAAACAGACAATTCCAGAAATAGCCAAGTGGACATGATTTTTGCCACCATGGCCTGTGGTTCGTGGGTGCAGTGCCCTCAAGAATGGCCACTGGGTGCCCCCAGCATTCTGTCCTTGCTCATTTTCCCAGACAACCCACCCCTTCTCCTCAGGAAGTGCACCCAGAATAGTTCCCCGCAGCATCAAGTACCGGAGGAAGATGGGAAGCAGAAGGTGTAGGAGCTTAAAGATGGATAGATAAGGAAGGGCGGGGAGTGGAGCCCTGGACCCAAAAGTGTCAGGGAAGGTCCACACCCCTAGACCTGCCTGTGAGGTCTGCCCATCCCTCCTACACCCAGCCGGGGTCCGGGACATACCCTTCTCCCATATACACAGACCCTTCCAGCCTCCAAGAGCTTCCTTGGGGCATTTCAGAGCTGGCTCATCCTCTTCCGTCTACAACTGGCCCTGGGCACCTACAGAGAGTCTGTGTGCCCGGCCCTGGGCCAGGAGGGTCACGCCAGCCATCTCCATTAATCCTCTGAGCTGGGTGCCGTCCCTCTCACAAGGGCTCAGAGGAACTGGGTGACAGGTCCTGGGCCCCACAGCCCCGGGACAGGGCAGGACGGCTGGTGACACACAGGACCGCCGGGGCTGGGAAGGGACAGCCCAGCATTCACCTGACAAGCTAGTGGCTTTGTGCAAGGCCACTTCCTGCCCCAGTGCCCCCGCCCCTCCAGATCTGCTGCCACTGCCAGGAGCCTCAGTCCTCCTGGGCAGGCAGAGATTGCACTGCTCTCAGGGTGCCCACGGCCTCCCCGCAGCAGCCCAGAGCCCAGGAGAGCTGTTGCTGGAAGAGGAGGAAGAGGAGGTGGTTGGCCCGCCCAGCAGGCGTGGCAGCCACGGCAGCCCCGCAGCACCAGGAACTCAAGGTAGAGTGGCAGGTGCCCAGGCCACCAGCCGAGGGGACAGAGGCGGGGAGTAGGGGAAGGCAGGCCACCTGCCAGAGAGCGTGCCCACCCAGGGTGAGAGATGGGGGGGAGCGCAGCTGGGCCGTGGGGCCTTTGTACAGATGGGGAAACTGAGGCCCAGAGAGGGGAAGAAACTTGCCCAGGAGCATGGAGGACCCGCCAAGCTCTCCAGGCTGAGCGGATGTAGAGCCCTGGGGGAAATGCCCATTAGTCAGTTCAGGAGAAAGAGCAGAGGCCGGGAAGCAAGACGATGTGGCTGCGGGCAGGGAAGGGGGTGGGGCAGAGCGGGGAGTCCTCGCCTCTCTGAGCCTCAGTTTCCCACTGCTGTTAGGTGGGTGGGGCACGTAGCCACCTTACAGGCTTCCTGTGAGTGAAGGAGAGAATGCCTTGCCCAGGGGCCAGCTGCCTGGAGGAAGCTACGGGAATGCACCCCTTTCCTTGCTCATCCCACAGCCTTCCCTGATCGTGGTCAGCAGGGGCTCTGGCTGGGACCCCAGGGAGACCCACTGACGTGGGGGAGGGATGGCAGGCTGGCTGTGCACACCAGCTCTGGCTGAACTCGGGCTGCTGCATTTAATCCTTACAGCAGCAAAATGAGGTAGGGACCCACTGTACTGACAGAGAAACTAAGGCACAGGGAGGTTAAAGAACTTGCCTGAGATCTCATGACCAGTGAGATGCCTGGTCCCTGAGTCCCTGTTCTCAACCAGGGTGTAAAGGAACTGGTGGGTCACTCACCTGACAGAGTCGCAAGATAGAAGCAAAACTGGGACTGGGAGAATGAAAGAAGGGGCAAAACTCACTCACTCACTCACTCAGCAAATACCTACTGAGTATAACCCATGTACCAAGCAGGCACCAGGCCCTGGGGTACCCAGTGGACAAGGCAGACCAGGAGGTCCTACGGAGCATGCCGTGCAGATCACCAGAGTCGCACCAGCATCTCTGCAGCACAGGAGCAAGATGGAGGGAGGGAGAAGGGGTGAGAGGGTCGATGTGGGTTCATTTAGAGCGGGGCCAAGGAAAGCCTCTCTGGTTGAGGGAAGTTTGGACAGAGGCCTGAATGGAGTGAGGGAACAGTGTTCAGGCAGAAGGAACAGCCAGAGCAAATGCTCTGAGGCTGAAGCAGGCTGGCCAGGTTCCAGGGACAAGGAGGCTGGTGAGGCTGGAGCAGCAGATCACCAGAGTCAGCGAGAAGGGGGCCCTGCCGGGGACTTTGTGGGCCTCTGCAGGGACTTTGGCTTTGGCTTTGTCTCTGAGTGAGAAGGGAGCCATGGGATGGGGTGGAGGTGGTGCAGAGGGTGATGTGAACTTACTTAGGTTTTTAAAGGGATCACAATCAAGAGGAGCTGGGGCACGGCTGGGGCCTCCTGACCTCTGTCCTGCCCCACCACCCCCAACCACCATGGGGGCTCCCAAGGCGAGGGCCTGCACCAGCCTGTGGCCTGGGCCACTCGCCTGCTGGGACCTGAGCCTCCTTCTGCTCAGAGCAGCCCGACCAGCAGGGCTGAACAAAGGGCCAGGGAGCCAAGAGAAAGGGCCTACTGTGTGCCAGGCACTCTAAGTAAGTTATCTTGTGCAGCCCCAACAATGACGCTAGGAGGTGGAACTTCCAACCAGTCTGAGGCAGAATAACATCTCCTGGTTCAGAGAGGTAAAGCAGTTTGCCTGAGGCCACACAGCTCTTTAGCAGCAGACCCAGACAGGATTCGACCCAGGGTGGCCTGACCCAAAGCCAGGCTCTCTTTTGCAGGTTTACTCTCAGGTACCCAGGCAGGGGACCCCTGGAGACCCACCCCAGCCTAAAGTGACCACATTGGCCTCAGTCATGTCCCACCACCCCCCTTGGGGCAATCAAGAGGGATTTTATATCTGAGACTGGCTTGGTGATTTTGGATGAAGGGCCTCTCCTCTCTGGGCCTCAGTTTCCCCCTCTCTGGCCCCCACCCCAGGCAGAGCCTTCACAGGTGACTTGGCAAACGGCAGCTCTTGCTATAGGGAGGACAGGGCAGCCCTGAAGACTCCTGAGGGGGAGCACGGAGCCGGCAAGTGGAGCTGTGCCCGAGGTCTGACTCATCCTCCCACTTGGACGCAGGAGCTGTGGTTTACGAGCCGGGGAGGCCGGCTCCCTCTGGCAGACGGGGCAGAGGGCCACGCCGGGAGCGGAAGGGCAGCGTGGGCGGGCGGCTCACCACCCGGTCATGGACTTAGTCCCTGTTTGCTCCTCCGATAACTGGGTGACCTTGGTTAATGTTCACTAGCCCCCCTCCCCGTCGCCCCATCCGCATCCACCGCTTAAATACGGACGGGCACAGGGGCTCTGTCTCCTCAGCCTTGGTCACCGGCCCCGGCTCCGGGACAGTGAATCGTGAGTATGCCCCTCTGCTGGGGACAGCCTCCCCGGGGCCTGGGGACACAGGCAGGATGGAGCCAGGGACCCCAGGAGGCAAAAGGAAGGCAGTGCACCGCTCCTGTGTCTTCACAGCTTTCCTGACAGCTGGGTATTACGCTGACAGCTGCAACCTATAAGCCTCATAAGCCAGCTTGTGCTGGGGTGCACCCCCTTTTCCCCTTCTGCAGATGAGGAAGGAAGACACAGGGAGGGGCAGCCACCAGCCCAGGGTCATGTAGAGACCTGCTCGGACATGCCCGAGGAGCAGAACTACGCCGGCCCTCAGCCTGCATGGCGCCCCATGCACCCTGGGAGATGGGGACCCCCGAGCTGACCCTCCTGAGTGCTCCCTCCGAGCCAGGCATTTACCTCTCACAACAGCCCTCCGAGGTGGTTACTATGGTTCTGCCCATTTTACAGACAAGGACTCTGGGGACAGAGGGTAACAGCTAACAGCTCTCCCCAAATCACACACCACCCGGGATCCATCCAGGCGGCCTGGCCCCAGCCCCCAGCTCTTCTGACCGCGGTCTCCTCTCGGTGTATTTCTCAGGTGTGGGTAGGAGAACGGGAATCCTGGGCTGGCCTCAGGGCCTCTCTGATGCTAGTGGCCTTCTCTGAAGTTCAACATCTCTGTCCTCTTGTGCAAAATCGAGATAACCTCTGCCCTCCCTCCCTTACCCCCACCCCACCACCACTTGGCCTTGCTCTCTGGAGACTGGAAGGATTTGATTTTTCTGATGTTGGGTTTTGGAGATGGGGACTCCAGGGATGACTAAAGCTGGAAGAGCTGGAGACCCATATAACAGCCCGGAGAGGTCCATGACAGCACCAGAAACAACAGCTGGGGCTTCCTGAGAGCTTACTGCACAAGCACTTCTCAGGACTTGTTTGAATTCAGTGTGCACAATGGCATGGAAGGGAGGGGACCTGATCATCTCCAGGAAGGTTCAGAGAGGGTAAATGACCTGTCCAAGCTCACACAGCTTACAGTCAGTAAAACTCGGGCCATCTGGCCTCAGAGCCTCTCCCCTTGGCCACTAAGCAATGCTGCTCCTTTGCATTTAGCCAAGCCCCACTTCTGAGGCTTTCTCTGTTTCACGGCCCTCACTTCAGCTTTGTACATAGGGAAGGGCTTAGCACAAAGTCTGGAACCAGAATGCTTAGCCTTAGTTCCGTGGTTTTCAGTAAGCTCTTTGCGCCTCCATTTTTCCATCTATAAAATGCGGCTAATAATAATTCCCCCCTCATGGGGTGAGCTTTGAGGGAAGATGAAATGGGACAGTGCATATAAAACACCGGATGTTTAGTAAGTGCGATGCCACTGCTGCTACTGCCATTTGTGTAGTATAGGGCTCAGAGCCAATAAACCTTAAATTAATATGGAGAATTAATTGTCGCGTTTGTTTGGCAAACTCAGAGGCAGTTCACAGTGAGCAGGGGCCCTGTCTCTGGTCCTGGGGAAGGCAGCAGTTTGCCAGGGAGAAGTCTGCTGTTCTCGGGCCTGGGTGCAGGTACCAGGGGCTTCCGTGCCTCCCAGGGGCCTCCCACCCATTACCCAGTTCGTCCCTCACCTCTACCTGCAAGGGATTCTTCTCTCCATTTTGCACACAGGAAGTTGAGGCTCAGAGAGATAAGGTCACTTGCCCAAGGTCACCCTGCCAGGAAGTGCAGGGCTGGGCCACGTCTGGGCTTAGTGGATGCCAGGGTCTCGGCAGATGGTCTTCTGCCACTGTTGCTTCCCTAGACCCCACCTTTTATGCCAGGTGTGAGATGAGGCCAAAGGACAGCGCACGCCACTCTCCCCTGCCCTGACAAATCCTGCTCCCACCTGCCTGGGATACTAAAAACATCACCATTAGCTCCTCATGGTTTTGGTTTAAAACGTGGACCCTGTGCCCGCACACCTCTGGGGACGTCACCCCCCACTTTCTCTTCTCCACTGGGCTTTGGGGCACCCTCGCTTTCAGGGGGTGCTGGCTTTGATCAAAGGAGAGAACAGAACAGATGCCTTGGGCCCCTCAGGTTGTAAGGAACAGACTGGGAGGAAAATGAACCAAAAAGAGGAGGCTGGAGGCCAACATCAGGGTCCCCAGGGCTCAGTTCTGACCACCAGGGAGTCCGAGACCCGAAGACATGGTTGCCTCACTTGGCAGCTGAAGTAGGGGGGAAACCAAGGCTGTTTCAGGCTGGCTCGGGCTGGTTCGGGCTGGTTCGGGCTGGTTCAGGCTGGCTCGGGCTGGCTGGGTGACCTCGGCCAGGCCCTGCCCCTCTCTGGGCGTCAGCCCTTCACGGTGAAAGAAGGAGGCAGAGCGTAGGATGTCACAGCCAGGAAGATTACGGGTGGGTGCTCACTGCCTGCACCCCAGCTGCAGTCACCCCACCCAGTCCTGCCACCTCCTTAGGGGCCAGCAGCCCCTGGAGTGGGGGGACACCTCACCCGTGCCCCTCCCTGTGGGAATTCCCGGTCTCAGTTGTGCTCAGCCAAACCCCAGATCTACCTCCAATAAGAATCCAACATAAGCACAGAGGGGACCTCATTCTGGTCTGTCCCAGCCCTCTAGGTCCAGTTAAGGGGAGCAAGGCCCCAAGACAAGGCAATGCCAGTCCAGGGCCACGTGGACAGTCATGGCCCTGCAGGCACAGGAGGCCCCAGCCTCTGACCTCAGCCACTCGGCATGGCTGGTGTCCCCACTCTGCTGACATCCCAGTCCCATCCGGACTGCGAGCCCTGCAAGGATGGGGAATTTCCATAGCTCCAAAGGACTCCCCAGTCCAGTTGGGAAGTAAAAGAGAAATATAAGGCAGATGGAAATATACGGAACAAATTTTAGCACCATCTTCGGCTCTGAGACAACTGGCTTCTTTGAGAAAAACATAAACATGCCTTACTAATACGTGGTCTGCTCTATTTGGATTATTTAGAGGTTTGAGGACCAGGAAAAAGGTGGTGGAGGGAAACCAGGTTTGTGATTGGTTTTGTCATTTTATCAGGAAAAAATTTAAAAGTCCGAAGGGATACTTTTCTTTTTTCCAACTTCTCATCTCAGGTTCTCATCCCAAATCTGAGAACTCCTTTTTCTTTGTATTTTAAGATAATTTTAGTTACATGCGTAATACCCAGCTGTGTGTCCGTAAGCAGGGTCTCTGTTGCCTTGACCTCAGTTTCCCCATCAGTGGTGAGCATGGTGGGGAGTGGTTCCCCTCTGGGGAGCAGTTACCCCATCCATGATGAGGGGAAGACCTCAAGGGCTGCTGTGACCCCACGTCACCCCTCGCTGGATCTGGCCTGCCCCCAGTGCGTGTGGGAAAGTCCCCTGCATTACCCCCTTGAGGTTCCGCTGAGTGGAGGTGCTCACGTCCCTCTGCTGGGGAGCCAGGAGCACAGACACTGAGCCCAGATGCCTGGGTTTGTGAATCGTGTCTGCTGCTCTACTTGCCCTGTGACCTGGTACGGGGAACTTAACCACGCCGGGCCTTACTTTCCTCACCTGTAAATTCTGAATGGAAACAGGACCTCCCCATAGGCTTGTCTGAGTGTTTAAATGGGTTAATACTTGTAAAGGGCATAGAACAGGCGTAGGCCTGTGGAAAGCACTTGCACCTTTCTTTTCTTTCAGTGATGTCACACAGCCAGTTGCTTAACAAGGTCATGATTAATAATCTCTGGTTCTAGTCCCTGGTACCCTCCGTGGCCAGTGGCTGACCTTGGGCTTGCTGCCCCCTCTACCTCTTGCAGGAAGATGCCGTCCTCCATCTCTTGGGGCCTCCTCCTGCTGGCAGGCCTGTGCTGCCTGGTCCCCAGCTCCCTGGCTGAGGCACCCCAGGGAGCAGCTGCCCAGGAGACAGACACCTCCAAGCATGAGCATGAGCACGACCACCCAGCCTCCCACAAGATCGCCCCGAACCTGGCCGACTTTGCTTTCAGCCTGTACCGCAGCGTGGCTCACGAGCCCGCCAACACCAATGTCTTCTTCTCGCCCGTGAGCATTGCCGCTGCCTTGGCCCTGGTCTCCCTGGGGGCCAAGGGTGACACCGACAAACAGATCCTCGAGGGCCTGCAGTTCAACCTCACGCGGAGGTCGGAGGCCGAGATCCACGAGGGCTTCCAGCACCTGATCCGCAGCCTCAACCAGCCGGACAACCAGCTCCAGCTGACCATGGGCAACGGGCTGTTCCTCAACCAGAGTCTGAAGCTAGTGGATAAGTTCTTGGACGATGTCAAGAAGCTCTACCACTCAGAAGCCTTCTCTGTCAACTTCAGGGATGCCGAAGCAACCAAGAAGGAGATCAATGCATACGTGGAGAAGGGAACCCAAGGAAAAATTGTGGATTTGGTCAAAGATCTTGACCAAAATGCAGTTTTGGCTCTGGTGAATTTTATTTCCTTTAAAGGTAAGGTTGCACAACCAGCCTGAACTGGTTCCCATGGAAATATCCAAAAATATTAGCAAACACTCCATTATCAAACTTCTTGGCCATGCAGTGTGGGTTGTAGCCGTGTATGTAAGGATATTTTGATAAAACCTCCAAACACCTCAAATAAAAATCTTTCCTTTTCAAATAAGTTTGCGAAATGCTGGGTTAAACATAGTCAAATCATACCTTCCTCTGCTGGACTTTTCAGAATCTTCATGTCTTAACGTGCATTGCAAATCTCTACTGCAGGAGGGGGAGGAGAAGGCTTCAGAAAATACAGAGGCAGAGAAGGATGTTTAGCGGAGCCCATGGAGGGAATCGTGTCTCAGGGCACACACTTGGGAGAATCTAGGCTAGCGAAGAGGTGTTGCTGCAGTCAGAAGGACCTGGGTTCGAGTCCTGACTCTACCATGTATCGGTGGCGTGACCATAGGCAGGTCTCTTTACCTCACTGCGGCTCTGGCTTCCATCTGTGAGTGGCTATGGAATGGTTTCCAGAAAGGCTGAACAAGTATAAAGCACGTGGGAGTGCACTCAGCACATAGCAGTTGGTAAATAAATGCCCAATCAGAGCTGCCTCCCCATGTCTGATTGTTTAAATCTCAGGAATGTGGATCGCAGAGAGCAGTGGAAGCCTCTGTGCAAATCATAGCACGGAAATCGGCTGGGGTGGGGAGGTGCAGTTCAAGGCAGGGGCTGAGTGCTTCCCACCACGTCCCCCATGCTCCCCAGGCAGAGGCCTCAGTGGTGGATGCCAAGCCCAGCTCAGCACACTGGGGGCCTGCTCTGCTGTGTGACTCTAGGCAGGTCTCATCCCCTCTCTGGTCTGAGTTTTCCTCTTCCGTCCTTGGAGAGAATAGGCTCAATGGCCACCAAAGAACCTCCCTCTACAACTGGCCCTGAGTCTGACGTTCTGGCATGGCCCAGGCCTCTGCATTTCACACTTTGGTCCTGGATAAAGCCTTTCGGCTAGGAACAGATTATTGGCCTGAATGCCTTCTGAGCCACCACTTTACAAGAGTAGGGTGCCTCAGAAAGTAAGTGTTATTTCTTGGAGAGCTTTAGATCATACTCAATGCTTCTCATTCATCATCTCCCAAGTCATCTTCAAATAAACATAGCTTCCGAATAAATGTGTTTACTTTGCCTGGAAATTCTAAGATAAAGCCATAGGCTCTGCCCCACTAGCTGGGTGCCTCTAAGCCTCTGTGCTGTAAAAATTCTGGAACCTCCTCTAGCCTCAGATCATCCTCACAAAATCCCTATTCAGTAACTTGCATGGATTTCCATTTTCCCCATTTTACTTATCGTAAAGCTGAAATTCAGAGGAAAGTGGCTTATCAGAGGGAGTCAGGGCTCTTACGCTACCAGGTTGATCTAACCTTCCTCCCTCCACTGGCTGACGTCCACCTGACTCTGTCTCCAGGGAAGTGGGAGAAGCCCTTTGACCCTGAGCAAACCAAGGACGGGGAGTTCCACGTGGACGAGGAGACCACGGTCACCGTGCCCATGATGTCCCGCCTGGGCATGTTTGACCTGCACCACTGTGACGAGCTCTCCAGCTGGGTGCTGCTGATGGACTACTTGGGCAACGCCACGGCCTTCTTCATCCTGCCCGACCCGGGGAAGCTGCAGCACCTGGAGGCCACGCTCACCAAGGAGCACCTCTCCAAGTCGCTGGAAAAGAGGTTCACCAGGTGACTACCCAACCCAGAGCTGGCTGGACCCCTGACCCACACCAGGAGTGGCCAGATGATTGGGGAGGGTGGACCGCACACCCCTTGGGACAAAGCCGCCTTGGAGGGCCTGGTGCCTCCACTCACAGCTCTGTGCTCAGTTCAGTCAGCACAGGCTAGGATTTGTGAAAGGGACTGTCACGGAGTGAGGGGGCAAAGTTCCTGTCCTCTGGGAGGTCCTTCCTTATTAGGACACTGACCCTTCTCGATATCCTGGGCTCTTTTTTTGGGGAGGGTGGAGCAGTACAGTGCTATGGGAGAATCAAGAATGGATGGTGGCATCCAGGCAACAGTAGCAGTTGAACTTGGACTTACAGGATAAAATGTCAATGGGAGGATATAGGAAGAGCCTGTTTGGAGAAGTTGAAGTGTTTGGAATGTGTTTAAGGAATGTTGCATGTTCCTCTTTCTCTAGTTCAGTGTGGTTTTACTCGGCCCCCAAGTTTAAAACATCCCTGATCCTGCACTCCAAATATGTGCATATCTGTGTATTCATAAATACAGCCACACTGTGCTCAACTGTTTTATTATGTACAATACAAAACAAATAGAAACATTCAAGGCTAAAATATGAAGTTAGGGTTGAATCCATAGCCCACCCCGGAGCTCCCCGCCCCAGGGGTTGTGTTCAAGAGCACCAGGAAGTGTGGGGTCTGACCCATATCGGGGTGCCCAGGTTATCAGTCCCCTGGGTCTTGTGGCCCCTCCCTGGGGCCTTTTCCCTGTGGGAAAGGGCGGCTGAGCTAGTCGGCCTGTGCAGTCCCCACCTCTTACTCTTGGACCAGTGTCATTCAGGGCACTGGGGACTTGGGCCCTCGGGGACCCCCAGGGTGAGATGCATTTCCCCAGGGACTCACCGATTTTGCCTGAAGGACCTTCTCAGAGGAGAGTCCTTTGAGAGAGACTTGCCAGGACAGGAGGATTGTTCGGATGCTCACCCTCTCGGACCCCATGGGCAGAGGAAGCAATAGGGTGGAAAAACCAAGGCCAAATTCCATCCAGGGTGTGGGCAGGAGGGCAGGGTGCTAAATGGTGTCAACCAGAAAAGCAAATACTTCTACAATGTGGAGGATCAGAGCCGAGCATGGCCTTAGATATTCTCTGAAAGGCCATCATTTTCTTTCCCTCATACAGGTCTGCCATTTTACATTTTCCCAAACTGTCCATTTCTGGAACTTATGATCTGAAACCAGTCCTGAGCAAACTGGGCATCACCAAGGTCTTCAGCACTCAGGCTGACCTCTCGGGGATCACGGAGGACGGGCCTGTGATGCTCTCCAAGGTAAGATTGACCCAAAGGATTGCTTTGTGGTCTGTGGGTCATAGAGTTCAGGAGTCCGCAGCTCAGACAGCGACAGCTTTGGAAGGGCCAGTGTAGCTCAGATGGAGATCCAGACTAGGTCCTTCTGAGAAGCACAATCGCAGTCTCTAAAATTGGAATTTGGTCAAAGGCCAGATGGAGAGGTGGCCTCTATGAGCTTCGGGGATCTCTGTGACCTTCTCTGAGGTCACTCACTGACCATCTGTCTCATGTTGATCAGGCCTTTCCTTCTCTGGGCCTCATTTTACCCATATTTACAAAGAACGGCTTCAACTTGTGATTTCAAAGAATTTTCCAGCTCCAGCATCCAGTGACATTTGGAGCTGCTGGGCAAACCACCAAGACTGAGTTAATGAGTGCTTCGGCTGAAGATGCCATTTATTTGGGCAAATGTCAGCCAAGAAATTACTGCAGTCCAATTCAGTAGGGATTTATTGACTGTGTACTGGTGCCTGCTTTGTAGTAGGCCTGTGAAGGTACCTATCGAAGTCCTTGGTCCTCAGAGCTTGAAACTGAATAGTGGAACAGGACAGATGTTCAAGGCAGTATAGAGTACAGAACCCCCATGTACTGAGGTTGAGCTGTATCCCAGGGAGACTGAGAGATGGTATCAGGAAGGGAATGGCTAGTGTGAGCTAGAGCAATCCAGAAAAGGCCAGATGAGAATGTTGGCGTAGGCCTGGTGGTAAGATGGAAGGGACAGGAGGACACGGAGAGGGGGAAGATAGTCCTGGTGGAGAGAGAGAGGGCGAGGGTGGGGTTGAGGGGCAGGGAGGGAGACAGTCCCCTGGCGGGGGGGGAGCAGAGGAGTCCAGGATGGGGGCCACTAAGTATGTTGGGAGCAGCTGATTAAGCCTTGTGCTTTCCAGTCTAAAAATTTTAAATTTTGTTCTCCTAAATGCACACACACACACACACACACACACACACACACACACACTGACAAACACACTTAAAAGTACAGCCCCAATGCTCACAACATAAAACACAGTCACACAGTTTCAAATGCACACACATGCACAGGCACACAGCAAACATATGAATACACATGCACAGAAACATCTCACACCGCACCCTCGTCATACTCACACTCACACAAACACACACATTTATAGAGTGGTTACACTATGTTAGGGGCTTTCCATCAGCCACCATGGTGGCCCCAGCACATGGCTGTGATTTTCCCATGAAGGAAATCTGGGCTACAAGAAGCAACATAATCTCCCTGAGATGGCCCAGGTCATAGGTGGGAAAGACAGGGTTTGAATCCGCATCTCTACGATGGAAATTCACATTCTTTTCCCCTCTATGATGACTCAGTTGTCAATTTAGGCGTTTTTCCTAAAAATTCTCTGACCAAGACACCAGCATGAGTTTCTGTTCATATGTCATTACTGTTGTTTATAAATCTCAGGATATTGCAAGACCCAGACCCTCCAAGGGCTCTGTGGACAAAGTCAAATGCTGATCACCCTCCAATCCCCCCGGATAATATTCTCCATGTCTGGCTTGCCACTGGGAAGGAGCTGGTGGGGATGGCACAGCCTGACTCGACCTCCCCAGCGTCAGAACCCGCCTCTGGTCTTTCTCCCCTCTAGGGCATACACAAGGCTGTGCTGAGCATCGATGAGAAGGGGACGGAAGCTGCGGGGGCCACCTTTGTAGAAGCCATTCCCATGTCTATACCCCCCACAGTCAAGTTCGACAGCCCTTTCCTCGCCGTCATCTACGATAAAAAGACCAAGACTCCTCTCTTCGTAGGAAAGGTGACGAATCCCACCCAAAAATAGTTGCTTTTCCAGCTTCTGAACTACCCCCAAGCCTGACCTTCTCCCTCCATGAACAATAAAAATGTTTAATCTAGAGTGTGGACTTGTTCATCTTCCCTGTTCCCTTGGATTTCCCTTTATGTCCTAAGGATATGGTGAATTCAAGGTCAATGTGTTCTTTCATATAGTCATTAATGCACATTTAATAACTACTTACCAAGTGTCACACACTGAGGTAAAAAGAATTCCAAAAAAAAAAAAAAGGTTGACTGGAACCCCACTTACTTTCACTCCTCATCCTGCTTATCCAAAAGCTCTCATCTTTCCATTTATATCTGGAAATACTTGAGGAGAAACAGCATGATTCAGACACCAGCCGCGGCCCCCCGCCTGCCCCAGGCGTGCCCCATGTCCTGGCAAGCTTCCCTGTCCATGCCTCCCTGCTCCGTCTTGTGACAGCCCCTCAACTCTGCCGGGGACCCCAGAGCCCACCACGAGGCTGCCCCACTTGTGGCTGCTCCCAGAGCCATGAGCCCACAGATGGCATTGAGCTCCTGCAACCCCAGCTGCGTTAGGGACAAGGCCCTGGCCCCAATTTCACCCACCTTGGCACAAGAACTATGCTTAGGTCCTGAGCTCACAGGCTTTTCCCTGCAAATGGCTCTTTAGAGGTTCCCGCGGCCCTGTCTCCATGGGGTGGGAGAGGTACACACACTCTCTGGGCTTGTCATTCACATTACTGACCAGGAACTCTCAATCCCATCTCCTCCAGTTGCAGGTATCTAATCCCCAGGTAAAGAGAAGGTTCCCTGGATCTTGTTCTCTGCCATGTCGTGAAACTCACCCAAGGCCCCAATATCCCCCATGACCACCACCTCACTTATTCTCCATCCCCTCTCTACCCTGGTGGTTGGCCAAGGGGCCCAGATGTATTTAGGCAGCTGTTACCACCCTCTTGGGTCAATGGAAGGGGAAGGTGGGAACCCAGCTGACTCCTACCACCTTCTACCTGTCCTCCATGCAGCTGAACTTCCACACGGCTGCACAGCAACCTGGCCTGCTCCTGTCTTAGGCCATCCCATGGGCTTTGCAGGGCAACCATAGCTCCTGGACCAAAGTGTCAGGCCTCCAGGAGCAGCCCTTTTCAGGGAGGGCCCCATGAGCCCTGCCCATGCTCCCAGGCCCTGCTCAAGAACTACAACAGCCAGGAAGTCCTTCTGAGCCTCCCACCTGGTGGAATCTGCTCCCCGTGAAATCACAAAGAAATGAGCTTCTCCTATAGAACTCATTCAGCTCCATCCCACACAACTCTGTAACCCCCCATTAGTCCAGCCTTGGGGATGAAAGTCTACCTATAGGTACTGTTTGAGGCATATGAAAATCTCTGTTCACAGACAAATATGGTCACATAAAAACAATTTCACATGATTCAATGTAATAGGTTAATGTTTAACTATTTTCCTAGCAAACATTATGTTCTCTTGAGTTTTCCCAAACTAGACACCTCAGACCTCAACAGATTCCATTTATGGGCCATCATCAAGCTCATGGAATGATGACAGTTCAGGGTTAAAGACCGGGGTTTCAAGTCCAAGCTCTGCCACCAGCACTGCGTGTCACTGGAGAAGCCACGTGGCTTCTCTCGCCTCACATCCTCACGGTGGATAATGAAACCACCTTAGAGTTGGTGTGAGTTTCAAATGAGATGTTGAAAACAGCTTTATAAAGATAGCGAAGTATTGTGTGAGTATAAGGAACGATGTTTCTCGTATCCATGAGCTTCTTCTATGACCCAGGCCTCCTGGGGATACTTCCCAACCATGAGCCCATTTAATCCCCATTGCTGCAGTGTGAGCCTGTGAGTTTATCAGCTGTGCTCTTTTTGCCACTCGACAAATGAGATGTCCCATTGACTTGACCAAGCTCACAGAGACAAATGGGCTTTGACCGACAGGGCATGGATACCAGCCCAGATGTGAGATGCCCCGTGGAGGGGATCTTGGCAGTGACCAGCCCTGTGACCCAGACACTGGCCTCTACTGAGTGTCACCATGTGCCAGGCACAGGTCTGGGAATCCAATATGTATCTTGCTTCTCTCAAGACCTCTACAAGGTGAGACCAAGGAGATCAGACCCTTGTTCCCGGAGGGCCATGGGAATCCCACCCAGTTGGCCCTTCCTGACGGCCTCACAGCCTGCTGGTTGGCGGGATGAGTGGGTCAGGGAGGAAGCCAAGTCCGAGGGGCTCTCACCCACGAGGAGAGAAGCTGCCTGGCTGAGCCCTGCAGCTCCCCAAACTTACTTCCTTGCTCCATGGGGCACTGAGCCTTCCTAAACACCTTTCTAGAGCAGCCCATGAGAAAGTAAAGTGAGGTGAGTGTGAGGTCTCCTCCCCTGAATCCCTGGGCAGCCCCTGGGGCCCCCACCCCCACCCCCAGCCAGCCTCTCTGAGGATAAGCAAGATCTACTGAGGAAGTCATCCTCCCCAACTCTCCCCATGAACTAACACCATGTATGGGGGCTCAGAGTCACGGTGTCTCGTTCATCATCTCCATTGTATTGAGGGGAAACTGAGGCACAGAGAGTGTAGGCTAGTGTTTGCCAGAGCAGGGTGTAAACCCCGGAGGCTGAGCCATAGCTGTCGTCCCTACACAGTAAGCTGGGGATGGAAGGAGGCCACGAGAGGAAGCTCCCAGCACATCACTGGGGGCTGTCCACAGAAAGGGCAGGCCCGTGGGTGCTGTCTGGTGTTCTTTCCTTCTCTCCCCCACCCTCTCCGGTACGGGACCAGGCTCTGCACCTGGGTCTCTCTCCACCCACAGAGGGCAGGAACAAGTCAGTCTCTGGACCAGCTCTCACCACTCGTTCCCATTAAACACCTGCCTGATCCACAGTCTGTGTCCCATTCACTAACCATCGTCCTGGAGGGAGAAGGTGCCCTTTAAGTTTCTCTAGTGAAATTGCAACAGCCAGGCCCCTGCTCCTCTCCCCCACCTGCTCTTTGGGCCCAGACCCTCCTCCCACAGGGCCCCCTGGCCTTGATCTCTTGGTTAATGCTCCGGATCTGAAAGGTCCCACGTGTGTTCATTAAATTCTCAGATAGCCCTGTGGTCTCTCTGCCCCTCCCCGCCCCCTCTCATGGGGGATCTCGGCCCGTCTTCCATCTGGCGGCCCCCCCTCTATCTGGCTTCTCCCTCCAGGTGTGCAGCTCCCTTCCTTAAACAGTGGTCATTTCCAACCAGGGGCAAACAGTCACCAGCAATGGCAGGACAGGGGCTTTCTTGGTGGGAGGTAACCCCTGGATTGAGGCTTTAGAGATGTGTAGGGGGAGGCAGGAAAAGAGGGCATGAGTGAGGAAGGTTCTGCAGGGTGGCCAAACCCCATGGGGCCATGCCAGGCAGGGCTGTGGGCACCCCCAGTCCAAGGTAAATAAACAGTGTTGAGACTTCGGAGTGGATCAAAGATTAAAACATAAAAAAAAAACGAACCATGAAATGTTTGAGAAGAAAGCATGGGTTAATTTATTTCTTGATTTTGAAGTAAGAAATCAAAGGGCCTTTTGGGTGAGTCCTTCCTAAACAAGACAGAAAACCCAGAAGTCAAAATAGCTAAGACTGAAATGTTAGATTTCATAAAATACAAACCGAGTGTCAAAAAGAAAATGCCATAAGCAAAGTCAAAGGACAGACTGATGAATTTTATAGCAGACATACAAAGGGATAGTCGCCTTAATTTTAAGGAAGTCATTCAAATTTATACGGACACAATAATTAATCCAGTCAAAAAATGGGCATAGGCCTCTCCCCTACGTGGGACCCGACTCCCAGGAGTGTGAATCTCCCTGGCAACGCAGGATATGACTCCCGGGGATGAATCTGGACCCGGCATCCTGGGATTGAGAACATCTTCTTGACCAAAAGGGGGATGTGAAATGAAATGAAATAAAGTTTCAGTGGCTGAGAGATTCCAATTGGAGTCAAGAGGTCACTCTGGTGGACTTTCTTATGCACTACGTAGATAAAACTTTTTAGGTTTTAATGTATTGGAATAGCTAGAAGTAAATACCTGAAACTACCAAACTCCAACCCAGTAGCCTGGACTCTTGAAGATGATTGTATAATAATGTAGCTTACAAGGGGTAACAGTGTGATTGTGAAAAACTTGTGGATCGCACTCCCTTTATCCAGTATATGGATGGATGAATAGAAAAATGGGGACAAAAACTAAATGAAAAACAGGGTGGGATTGGGGGGATGATTTGGGTGTTCTTTTTTACTTTTATTTTTTTATTCTGATTCTGATTCTTTCTGGTAGGAAAACGTTCAAAAATGGATTGGGGTGATGAAAGCACAGCTGTATGATGGTACTATGAATGGTTGATTGTGTGCCGTGGATGATTGTATGGTATGTGAATATATCTCAATAAAACTGAATTTTAAAAAAATGGGCATAGGATTTAAACAGCCACATTACAAAAGCAAAACTACAAATGGCTAATAGAAATATGCCAAGATTTCAACCTCATTTGTAGTTTTTTTTTCACATCAAATAAGATTCTTCCATTTGAATGCAGGTAAACCTCTGAAATCAGTCTCAACTTGTAAGCATCAGAAAAAGTTTATGTCAGAAACAATTAGAATATAAGGTAGTATTCAATTTCTATTTTCAGAGTACTTGAGAAAGCATTTTTGACTATTACAAAAGATTAACAAAAATTTTTAATATGAAGAATGTATATGACCCAATTATTACATCACATTAAAACAGGCCCTGTGGGGAGGGGACACATGGAAACAGCTGAGTTCTCTGCTGAACACGGCCATTCTTTATCCTCCTTCCAAAGCTTCTACCGGGATGGTACTATTTCCTCGGAGCACCATCATTCCAGTGTTGCTCTGTTGCCCACTAGTTGCCGTCTTCACACATTCAGCAATCACAAGATTCATAATGGGATCAAATCCCTGCAATATTCTTTGGACATGTCTGCCACCATTTAATTTCAGTGATAACTGTCCATAAACTTTTTCATCTCGGGCAGGTGAGCTTTGCTCACGGTATCTCCTCAGAGGGCTCAGTTCTGCCTTGAAATAGAATTTGCGGCCTTCTCCTCCTTTATAATTTAAGAAGCACAAATCAAATGAACAGATATGCCATTTTCCACATTTCATATTGGCAGAGATATACAAGATTGATAATATCCGAATCTGACAAGCTTGTGAATAAAGAGACATTCTCACACACTCTATGAGAGAGGATAAATTTGTGCAACTGCTTTGGAGGACAATTTGGCAACATCTATTAAAGTTAAAAGAAAAAAAAAGGCACCTATCTTTCAACTCAGTAATTCTGCTGCTGGCAACTTACCTCATGAAAATACTCACAAACAACAAATATAAAAAATTTTTTCTTAATTGAAGCATTGTTTGAAAAGCAAAAATCTTAGATATCTATCAATAGGAAATTGATTAGATAAATGTAGGTACATCCCTATAATGGAATGTCATACAGCCTTTAAAAAAACATAAGGTTAGATCTGAATAGGCTGATGGGGAAAGATTAATAAAGACAAAAAATATAGTAAAAAGCAAAATACAAAACAATGGGTTTAGTATGATCTCTTCTGTGAGCACACACAGGCATTTTTTACCAACTATTTTACTGAATTACAGCTATGTGCTGGAGCCTTGCTATGAAGCAGCAAACAAAACAGACAGGAATTACTGCCCATGAGGCGCTCAGTGGGGAGACAAATGATAACAAAGGCAATAAACAAGGCAAGTCAAAGCAAAGCATGGAATCAGAGGAGGTGATGAGTTTTGTAGAAAAATGACACAGGGGTAGGGGATAAGGGATAGTGAGTGCTGGGGGCATGGGGTGTGGCCAGGGATGATCTCACTGAGAAGGTGGAGACCCAGGGCAGATGAGGGAGCGAGCCATGTGGATAGCGGGGGAAAGAGTGGCAATGCAGGGAGACCAGCCAGTGCAAAGGCCCTGGGACAGGGATGTACCTGATGTTTTCAAGGGAAGGAAGGAAGCCAGCATGCTTGCAGCTGGAGGATGGGAGAGAGAGAGAAGACTGCAAGAATAAAGCCAAGAAGCCACAGTTGCCTGGCTTGGATGGGGTTCGTACACTGCACAGCTGTAAGAAATTTAGTTTTGCCTCTTAGTAATGTGGACCCTATAGAGGTTTCAAGTACAGGTGCATATTTACTTATGTTTTCACTGGATCACATCAATGCACATATTATTTAAAAAGGAAAAGTACAGGTTTTCTATGTGGCAGAATCACAGATGATTTTATTTTCTTCTTTACAGGTTTCTATTTTTCAAAGTTATCCAATATTAATTTAAGAATTAAATAGGAGGGTTCCTAGGGGATGAGGAAAGGTTGGCAGGCAAGTGGGAGTTCAGGGAGGCAGTTCCATCCTAGGCAGAGAGGCTGGGGCCTGTCCTGAAGGAGGACATCTCCCCAGGCATTCTCCTGCAATGTTGGTGTTCAAGGGAAAAATGGGTTTGGAAAATTCTGGAGAAGTCTTAATTGCAGAATGTCTTGGCTCCTTAAAATATCGCTGTGCAAGTGGGTAATATTTCCCAAATGCATTTGGCTATGGATCCTATTCTTTTCATGAATAATCTCTATTGCGGCATGGAGAACACGGCAAAATGTGGCTGTGGGTAGAGGCTCTCAAGTGGGATAGTGCCAAGGGCAGGTTTGCATGCAAGCAGCTCATCCTGGCAGAGGCAAGGGGGCTGGGTTGTGGGGGGCCAAGTCCAGCTCTAAGGAGATCCAAGAGTTTGCTTTTCCATCATGCACATCTGTTGCCCCTCCTGGATGGACATGCCCTTGTTCCCCGAGAGTGTGATTCACACATCTTCAGATGTCCCTGTGCCTTCACTGGAACCCAAGTCTCAACAGCATCTGCTGAAAAAATGCTGAAGAGACAGAGTGGTGTTTGACATTCTTGGCTCAGGGTGACATCACTACCTGCTCCTGCCCAGCACCCCTACTCACCTCCCTCCTTCTTGGGAATAAATTGGAGGGCAGCTGAGATGCAGGGGTGAACAGGCAGGCTTGTCAATTGGGGCAGAAGTGGCCAGATCCATGATTGCACAAACCCACCTCACCTTGGACCTGTTAATATTAACTCCATCAGAAACCTCCCAAGTCACTGCCCTGATGAACATTGTTTTGCTCATCCTGTGGGCTGGGCCTCCGATGACTGTCACTTGGCCTTAAACTGTGATCCTGCTGAAGCCTCTATGAATATGAAGCTTTAACCCCCTTGTGACTACATGTTGGGGAAAGCCCCTCCCAAAGGACAGGATAGTACCTGGTGAAGACTTGAGTATGAGCAGACACCCTGCAGAAGCAAAATGAATTGTACACAAAGGGCTCCTGGGTAATCATCAACTTGAGCCATTTCAATAATTGTGCCATCAAAGCTGATTCCAAGAAGAATGTATATATATATATTCCTGGTGGGCCCTCCCTGTGTTTGTTGTCTGGACACTTTTCTGATTGCTGGTCAGTTAACATAAACTTAGACTTGTGAAAAAATAGCCTGTCAACCAATCAATCATTCTTTCATTCAATCATCTTGTGTCTGCTGAATCATTCATTCATTTAACCATCTTATGCTGTAATCTGTACTAACTGACAAATTAACAAAATAAAATACATCTACCATATATTGTTAAATTAAAAAGTAAGTGGTAGAACAATTTGTTAAATAAACCCCACTTCATTTTGAAGTTCACATGTATAATTATCCATTTATGCAGGTATGTTTTATGATAGATATTATATATAAACTATAGATTCAAGCAAAATAATTCTAGACCAACATACAATAAATGCTAAATGCCAGTTACCTCTGGTAAGCAAGATTGCAGTGAACAAAAGGGGGCTGAATTTTTACTTTATATAACATGGTATTTTAAATAGAATATATTATTTTTTATAATTGAAAACTAAAAAAGACTGCAGGATACAGTCAGGATTTTTTTTTTCTATCTATAGTTTTATATACCTAAGTTTTATTGAACACCTACTGTGTTTAAGTCCAAATCTGTGTGACTCCAAAGCCTTAACCAACAGTGTATCATTGCCTTTGAATTTCCCACTAAAGCTGACCCCATGGGTACCCAATGGAACAGAGAAGCAGCAGGAAGTTTCCTGGGGTGGCGTGTCTTGTCTTACTGGGCTGCATGGCCAAGCCAGCTGATGATGATCTGTTTCTCTGTATGTCTATGATGATGTGTTCCATTCTGTTTCCCCCACGGCTGGTGGTAAGGCTGGGTTCTTATGCCTTACGAGGAAAACTGTCCAACCCCAGTAACCCTGTCTGCCCCTCAACCTTCCTGAACAATTCCCTCTTTGCCTTCAGCCTGTACAAGTAAATGGTGGCCCAAAACCCAGGCAGGAATGTGCACGTCTCACCGCTGAGCTTCTGCGCTCCCCTTACTCTGCTGGCCCTCCAGGCTCGGTCCAGGACACACACCCAGATCCTGAAGGGCCTGGGCTTTTGCGTTACTGAGGCCCCAGATGACCAGGTCCACAAGCACTGCAGTCTGCTCCCCTGTGCCCTCTTGCTGTGTCCTGGAGAATGCCAGCTGGACATGGGCAACGTACTGCTTATGGACCAGAAGCAGTAACTGGTAAAGAGGTTTGTTGATACTGCCCAGAGATTGTACCACACCTATGTCTTCCTCACGTCCTTCAGGACTACTTGGCGGCCAGTAGTCACATGCTTCGATTTGTGAGGGAGAACACACAGCAAAACTAGGAAGTTTGACCAGAAGTTGACCCCAGAAACTCTTCATTCTGGCCAATTATATATAAAATTTTAATGCAATTTTACTGAGATATATTCACATACCACACAATCATCTGAAGTGTACAATCAGTTATTCACAGTATCATCATATAGTTGTGCATTCATCACCAAAACCAATTTTTTGAACATTTTCATTACTCAAAAAAAGAAAAATAAGAATAAAAATAAAAGTAAAAAAGAACACCCCAAACGTCTCATACCCCTTTTTCCCCTCCATTATTCATGTACTTTTTGTCCCCTTTTTTCCTACTTCTTTGTCCATACATGGGATAAAGGGAGTGTGAGCCACAAGGTTTTCACAATCACAATCACACCATATAGGCTATATAGTTATACAATCGTCTTCAAGAATCAAGGATACTGGACTGCAGTTCAACAGTTCCAGGTATTTCCTTCTAGCTATTCTAGCACAGTAAAACCTAAAAAGGAATAGCTATACAATACATAAGACTAATCTCCAGAATGACTTCTCGACTCCATTTGAGCTCTCTCAGCCAAAGAAACTTTATTTTCTTTAATTTCTCTTCCCCCTTTTGGTCAGGAAGGTTTTCTCAATCCCATGATGCTGGGTCCATACTCATCCCCGGGAGTCATGTCCCAGGTTGCCAGAGAGATTTATACCCCTGGGGGTGATGTCCCAAGTAGAGGGGGAGGCAGTGAGTTTACAGCCAAGTGGGCTTAGAGAGAGAGAGGCCACATCTGAGTAGCAAAAGAGGTTTTCTGGGGGTGTGATGGTTAGGTTCATGTGTCAACCTGACCAGGTGACCCAGCTGTCTGGTCAAGCAAACACTGGCCTAACAATTCCTGTGAGGACATTTGAGGCTGGTTAATAAACCAACAGGCTGGTTTATTAAATCATCAGTCAATTGACTGCAGCTGTGACTGATGACTCACCAAAGGGCTTGCCTTCCACAATGAGAGAATGCAATTGGCTGGATTTAATCCAATTAATCAGTTGAAGACTTACAAGCAAGACAGATAGAGGACCTTCACTTCCTCTTTGGCTGCCCAGTGAAGCATTTCCTGAGGAGTTCATCAAAGTTGCCAGTTCATTTCCTGAGTTCATCGGACATCTTCCTTGGAGTTGACAGTTTGTTGACGGCTCTACAGAATTTGGACCTGCGCATACCCACAGTTGCGTGAGTCACTTTTACAAATTGATAATCAGAGACACCTCTCATTGATTCTGTTTCCCTAGAGAACCCTAACTAATACAGGGGTGACTCTCAGGCACCATTATAAGTAAGCTTAGCTTCTCCTTTGCAGTAACAAGCTTCAAAAGGGCAAGTCCCAAGATGGAGGACTTGGCCTACTACAATGGTAGTCCCCAATGCTTGAAAAAGTATCAGGAATTCCCCAAATGAGGAAGTTTAATGTTTCCAATTTTTCCCCAGCCCCTCAGGGGGCATTGAAAACACTTTTTTATTCTCTGCTCAAATTACTCTGGGATATATTGGGGCTTCAGGCTAACCTGTACAAACCAATCAGATCTCACCCCCTATTCAAGATTCCATGTAATTATGCTGTTTGAATAAACTGATCATACAAGTTAAATTTTACAGCATGCTATGGAAAGTATAGATTTTGCACCAAATAAACATCTCTTCCTTTGGCCTCACACAGAAGTCAAGGTTTTAAAACAGTTAATATTGCCCTTCCTCTAGTCTGGTTTACCTTACTTCTAATCAAATCCATTTTGTTCCTATCTCCAATTTAACTCTGATCTCCTTTTCAGCTTTTTTAACCTTTGCTGTTTGGGATAACGCTAACATTCATAGCTGCCGAACTCTGGCTCTGAGTCTCAGGTGTCACACAGATACCCAAAGTTACAGGGACTAACCAGCTCAGCATCTCAGAATTTAGAGATAACCATTACAACTCATGAATAGATATGACTGCTATAAGAGCTTACAATCTAGGAAACTTTACCATAAGCTTTCCCCTGATAACCTATGCTCTCAGATTCAATTCTCAGAGTTTGCACATTATAGTTAGTCCATATTAGTGAGGTGTTATAATGTTTGTCTTTTCATTTCTGGCTTATTTCATTCACCATACTATTCTCAAGGTCCATTCACCTAGGTGCATGCCTCACAACTTCATTTCTTCTTGCCACCACTTGGTATTGCATTGCATGTATACACCATAGTTCACCTTTCTGTTTATCAGTCATTGTACCCTTAGGCCACCTCCATCATTACAAATCATGAATATAGCTGCCATAAACACCAGCGTGCAATGTCCACTCATGTCCCTGCTCTCAGTTCTTCCAAGTATATACCCAATAATGGGGTTGCAGGACCATAGGACAACTCATAGTTAGCTTCCTGTGGAACCACCACACTGCCCCCCAGCTGGGCTGCACCATTCTACTTCCCTCCCAACAGTGAATAGTACATGCCTCTCTCCACATTTTCTCCAGCACTTGTATCCCTCTGTTTATTTTTTAAACAGTTTTATTCACACACCATGCAATCCACCCTAAGTAGACAATCAGTGATTCCCATAATTATGCATTCACCACCACAATCTATATGAAGACATTTCCATCTCTTCCCCAAAGAAAGAGGAGAAGGAGAAAAAAATGAAGAATAAAAATACAAAAGATAGGAAAATGAAAATAAAATACAATGAAAAGGTCAGACAACATCACCACCAAGAATCCCATCTCTCCCTTATAACCCCCTCTTATAGACAGTTAGCTTTGGCATATTGCCTTTGTTAGAATGTTACCATTAACTATAGACTCTAGTTTGCACTGATTGTATTTTTTCCCCTATACCATCCAATTTTCAACACCTTGCAATGTTGACATTCATTTGTTCTCCCTCATTTAAAAACATTCTTATATTTGTACATTTAATCAACATCATTGACCACTCGACGTTTCACTAAGTTATACAGTTGCAGCCTTTATCTTCTATCTTTCCTTCTGGTGTCATACATGCCCATAGCCTTCCTCTTTCAACCGTAGTCACACTCATCTTTGTTCCGAGTGTTTACAATATTGTGCTACCATCACACACTATTATGCCATTCATTATATTTCTGGATCTATACAATCAATCCTGTTGAACATTCTGTACTCCTTCAGCATCAAATGCCTGATCTCTAACCTCTATCTCCTGATAACCTGTGTTCTCAACTCTCAAATTCTGCTCATCAGTGTTAGTCCATGTTAGTGAGACCATACAGTATTCTTCCTTTTGTTTCTGGCTAATTTCACTCAATGTAATGTCTACTGTGTACCATTTTGTCTTTTAGATTTTATATGTCATATCTTATTTTATGTTTATTTTTTCCTTTCTCTGTTTTTACCCTTACTGATAGTCTTCATTTCTACACTCTTCTCCAAACCTCTCTCTCCTGTCTTTTCCTATCTGCCTGTAGTGCTCCCTTTAGTATTTCTTGTAGAGCAGGTATCTTGTTCACAAACCTTCTCAGTGTCTGAAAATATTTTAAACTCTTCCTCATTTTTGAAGGACAGTTTTGCTATATATGGAGTTCTTGGTTGGCAGTTTTTCTCTTTTAGTATCTTAAGCATATCATACCATTGCCTTCTTGCCTCCATGGTTTCTGCAGAGAAATCTGTACATACTCTTATCGAGCTTCCCTTGTATGTGATGGATCGCTTTTCTCTTGCTACTTTCAGAATTCTCTGTCTTTGACATTGGACAATGTGATCAGTGTCTTGGAGAAGGTCTATTGGGATCTATTCTGTTTGGGGTATGCTGACCTTCCTGAATCTGTAATTTTTTTTCTTTCAAAAAAGGTTGGGAAATTTTCAGTGATTATTTCTTCTATTATCCTTTCTGCCCCTTTTCCCTTCTCTTCTCCATCTGGGACACCCATAACACATATATTCTAGTGCTTCATGTTTTCATTCAGCTCCCTAAGACCCTGTTTGTATTTTTCCATTCTTTTCCCTATCTGTTCTTTTGTGTATATGATTTCAAATGTCTTCCAGGTCACTGATCCTTTCTTCTGCCTGTTCAAATCTGCTGTTGTATGTCTCCATGGTGTTTTTCATCTCTTCTATTGTGCCTTTTATTCTCATGAGTTCTGCCATTTGTTTTTTCAAGCTTATGAATTTTTTTTATGGTCATCCAGTGTCTTTTTTATATCCTCATCTCTTTTGCCACATTTTCCTTCAGCTCTTTGATTTGGTTTAGGAGATTTGTTTGAACATCTTTAATTAGTTGTTTCAATTCCTGTGTCTCAGTTGAACTATTAGTTTGTTCCTTTGGCTGGCCCATATTTTCATGTTTCCTAGTATGGCTCATTATTTTTAGCTATCTGGGCATCTGATTTTCTTGATTTGTTTATTCTGGAGCTTGTTTTTACTCTTTTACCTAAGTTTTTATTGTTGGTTGGCTTTGTTCTCTATCCTTTGGCATCCAGTTCAACTTATTCTAGACTTCTAACATAGCTTCTATTTCATTGATCAGAATTTTTCACCTCTTGTTTTTCTGGTTCTTGCCCTGCCTCTCTTTTTCTGAGAGGGTCTCCCCAGATATGGTCAACCCCAATCAGGTTTTCCCAGTCCAGAGAGGTCCAGGACTCAGGAGGAGGGTATAGGGTTTCCCTGAGAATGAGACCTTCCTGTGAAGCCTCTAGACCCTGTGCCTTTCCTGTCTTTCCCAGCAGGTGGCAATTGTCAGCCTGTAGCTTCTCACCAGTATAAAGAGGTGCCACAGGTGCCTTAATTCTGTGCAGACTGTGTCCCTGCCAGGGGCATGGCTGACAGAAGCTGGTTTCTGTTTTCCAGCCCCTGGGCTCTAAGTCCTTTGAAGGAGGGCCACCACTTGAGCTGGGCCATGCTCCCCTTTTCTTATGCCCTTTAGGGAATTGTCTTCCCCACTAGATTCATTGACTTTGTCAGTCAGACCTATCTTAGCTCTCCATTGCCTGGATCCAGAGGCCAGTTGCAAATATCTGAGGCTTTTTGTAATGACCTACTTAGAATAGATATTTAGACAAAAAACAGAAATACCTTTCTAAGGCCTTTCCCCAGCCCCCAAGTTTTGTCAGTCCCAGTATAGACTATTTAAAGATATGCTCTTTAGGCTATTATCTCTTTCATCTGGATAGTTACTCTCCACAGCTTTAATTCCACCCTTGCCCAGGGCTATTGAAGTGTAAAAATGGGCTATTGATCTCCCCACTATGTGGGATCAGACACCCAGGGGAGTGAATCTCCCTGGCAACGTGGAATATGATTCCCAGGGAGGAATGTAGACCTGGCATCATGGGATGGAGAACATCTTCTTGACCAAAAGGGGGATGTGAAAGGAAATGAAATAAGCTTCAGTAGCAGAGAGATTCCAAAAGGGGCCGAGAGGTCACTCTGGTGGGCACTCTTACGCACACTTTAGACAACCCTTTTTAGATTCTAAAGAATTGGGGTAGCTGGTGGTAGATACCTGAAACTATCAAACTACAACCCAGAACCCATGAATCTCGAAGACAGTTGTATAAAAATGTAGCTTATGAGGGGTGACAATGGGATTGGGAAAGCCATAAGGACCACACTCCACTTTGTCTAGTTTATGGATGGATGAGTAGAAAAATAGGGGAAGGAAACAAACAGACAAAGGTACCCAGTGTTCTTTTTTACTTCAATTGCTCTTTTTCACTCTAATTATTATTCTTGTTATTTTTGTGTATGTGCTAATGAAGGTGTCAGGGATTGATTTAGGTGATGAATGTACAACTATGTAATAGTACTGTAAACAATCGAAAGTACGATTTGTTTTGTATGACTGCGTGGTATGTGAATCTATCTCAATAAAATGAAGATAAAAAAAAATGGGCTATTGAATTGTAAAAAGATAAAGTGTCAGAGAGCAAGAAAAGAAGTAGAAGTGTTCTGGTTTGCTAACACTGCCATTTTGCAAAACACCAGAAATGGATTGGCTTTTATAAAGGGGGGTTATTTGGTTACAAAGTTACAGTCTTAAAGCCATAAAGTGTCCAAGGTAATGTATCAACAATCAAGTACTTTCACTGAAGGATGGCCAATGGCATCTGGAAAAGCTCTGTTAGCTGGGAAGGCACGTGGCTGGTGTCTGCTTGCTCCCAGGTTGTGTTTCAAGGTGGCATTCTCCAAATGTTGCTCTTGAGGCATTTTGTCCTCTCTTAGCTGGAGTTCTTCCAAAATGTCCCTCTCAGTTGCTCTCCAAAATCACTCACAGCTGCTCTGCATCTGGGCCTGTGTGGTTCTTTTTAAAGTACTCCAGTGATCCAATAAAGACCCACCCTGAATGGGTGGGGCAACACCTCCATAGAAATAATCCAATGAAAGTTCTTAGCCACAGTTGATGGAGTCACATCTCCATGGAAACACTGAACCAATAGGTTCCAAACTAATTAACGCTAATATGTCTGCCACCACAAGATTGCATTAAAGAATATGGCTTTTTCTGGGGGACATAATATATACAAACCAACACAAAAAGGGAGAGAAAAAAAGTAAAAAATAAAATAAAATAATAATAATAAAAAAATCCCTTTTCAGAGCTGGACCCCAGCTCCCCAGGTTTGTAAATGAGAGCCCAATTTGGTGCCTGTTTCTATGTGCCCCTTTTTCCTGGAGCCCAGCCCTTTTCTAGTATTCTGAACACCTCCAACTCCAAAAGTCTCTGGGATTTTTTTGTTTTTTTTTTGTTTGTTTGTTTTGTTTTGTTTTGTTTTTTGCTCTTACTGTTAGCCCTGCCTATTCTCTGCTTGGCCAAAGATCCCCCAGGTTTCCGGGGATTTTTTTGTTTGTTTGTTTCCATGCCTGTTCTTGATTTATCTGTGCTTGAAGCTTTTATTCAGCCATCTGAATCTGTTAATTAATTCTGCATTTCAGGCTGGTTTGAACCCCGCTTCTTGCTCCCAGCAAAGATTGTTTCTTTTTCCCTCAGGGAGCCTGCTCCAAGACAGTCTGCCATGCTTGCGGGGTAGGGGCACCAGTCCCCTGACCTGGAAAACTTACAGTTTCTCACTGAAATCTCAGCCATTCCACCCATTCCAGACTAGTGTATGATGCATGACTGGTCACCAAACACCTTGAAAATGCTGTTTCATACAGTTCCTGGCTATTTACCAGCTGCCTTAGAAAAGTAACTAAATTCCACACCTCCCACTGCACCATCTTGCCCTGCCTGTTGACCCGTTACATTTGACATGTTTTTAGCTTAACTAACTCCTCTCACATTTTACTATAAGTAGCCAGATAATACATTTACCAGTCTTCCTGGAAATCTCAACTAGATCACAGTTCCTTTTGTTATATTATCTATTTTTGTATTACCTCAGGGCTCAATGTTGGTAAACTTCCTGCCACTACATAATGAGGCTCCTCTTTCCTCCAGCTCCCAATAAAACTTCCCTCCCTTTCCTTTGAGCCCTCTTTGTCAGCCTCTCAAGGGTCATTGAGCTTCCATTAACAACCCTCCAAGGTCTTTCCAGATCCCATACTACACCTGATTCCAAAACCACGGCTGCAACTCCAGGCTTTCATCATGCAGTGCCTCAGTTCCAGGTTCCAAAATCTGTTCCAGTCACTATGGCTGCCTGATAAATTAGCCCAAACTTGGTAGCTTAACACAATCATTTGCTATGCTCTTGGATTCTGTGGAGCAGGAATTAAGATGGGGCACAGCTGGGAAGGCTTCTCCCTGGTCCAGGATTCTAGGACCTCAGCTGGTAGACTCAAAGACTGGGGGCAAAAATCACCTCAAGGTTTATTTATTCATATTGCTGGCAGTTGATACCAGCTGTGAGCTGGGCCTCAGTTGCTTTCCATGTGGTTTCCCTCCATGGGCTGGATCGGTATCCCCACAGCCACGGAGGCAGTTTCCCATAAGACAGCACTAGGTGGGAGCCCTCTCATCTCTACGACCCAGACTTGGAAGTTTTGCAGCGTCACTTTGGCCATATTCTGTTCCCTGAGGTTTCCATCAAGCCCCACCCAGACTCAACAGCAGGGGGCATAAGCTCTTCCTCTGGTTGAGGACTGTCAAATTTCTGGAAGACCATTTGGGCTCAGGAAAAAAAAAGGCTATGGCCATTTTTGGAAAATATAATCTGCCACATTATTATATTTCAATAAAAGATTACTTTTTTTTTTTTAGTTTAATGAATGTTTATTTAACAACATAAAACATAAGTGCTTGTATTTTTAACTTTGTAGCACTAGCTCTTCAAAAGCGCTAGCTCTTAGCGAATCTGTTCACTAAGCAATGTAAAGTTTATATAAAATGCTTAATGGGTGCATCCTATGAGCCAGGTACAAAAAGGGGTACTGTCATTATGTTTATCTTACAAATGAGTAAATGGAGACAGAGCAATTAATTAGCTTATCCAGGGTAACCTAGCTAAAAGTGGTTGGAGTTAGGGTTCAAGCCCAGGTAGGTATACCTGGATCCAAAGCTTGCTAAAAAAAATGGCTTATGAAAACAGAAAGCTTCACACCTAGATTTATGCTAATTTTCAGAGTTCCTGCATTCCAATGGCTTTTACCTCCTCCTGAATTCATATGATTCTCATGTTGATCCACACATGAAATTCACATCTCTTTCAGTTTTACCCAAAATCACTCACACAAAGTATTGATAAGTAAAATTTACTGAAGATTTCATGAGGAAGGCAGAGGAGGTTTTTATATTTCTGTGAAACCATGCCTTTAATTGTCAACATGGGTGTTACCATTTAAAAAAATATCCATTCTTTGCCTTTGCCACTGTGAGGCTCTTCCACTTATCTTAGCCTTTCTTGCCTTACTGGCCCCTCCTTCCTTCCCTTCTTTCCTTTCTGCAGTTCCCTTTCAGGAGCAAGCAAGCAATCAAAACAACTAACTGAAAAGCAAATTTTCTTTGCATCTCTCTCTCTCTCTTCCTTTCTTTCTTTCTCTCTCTTTTTCTTTCTATAGAAGAACTCTCTTCTTTGTCTGAAGCCTTGGCATCAGCTCAAATCAAGAACCTTCTAACCCAGGTGCTTGTGAATATATCCAACTCTCCTCCCTTTTGATCTCCCTGCCATAATAATAATAATAATAATAATAATAATATAATAATAATAATAATAATAATAAAAAGAATTCACGCCATGTTCCAGTTTGCTAATGCTGCTGTTATGCAAAATACCAGAAATGGATTGGCTTTTATAGGGGGTTATTTGGTTACAAATTTACAGTCCTAAGGCCATATAAGTGTCCAAACAAAGGCATCAACAACAGGGTACTTTCACTGAAGAACACTGATGGTGTCTGGAAAACCTCTGTCATCTGGGAAGGCACATTGCTGGCATCTGCTCCAGGGTTCTGGTTTCAAAATGGCTTTCTCCCAGGGTGTTCCTCTCAAAGCATCTGGGAGTATTCTCTCAGTGTCTCCCAGGCAAACTCTGGGCTAGCAAAAGTCTGCTTTCAACGGCCATCTCCAAAATGTCTCTCTCAGCTGCAGCACTGAGCTCCTGTCTGAGCTCTTATAGGGCTCCAGTAAACTAATCAAGACCCATGATGAATGGGTGGGGCCACACCTCCATGGAAATAATCTACTCAGAAGTATAGCCTACAGTTGGAGTCACATCTCCATGGAAACAACCTAATCCAAATATCCCACAAGATTGGATTAAAAGATCATGGCTTTGTGGGGGACATAATAAATGCAAACGAGCACACTCCATAAGATGGATTTTGGTGCCAACTCATAAAATACAAATTTCTCCACCTTGTTACACAGGATTAAACTTTCCTCCTTTCCAGTTTTGCCCAGAACTGGCTCTGCTGCCTACCATTCTTTGAGCTATCATATTGATCTTGTCAGGCCCCCTTATCTATAATTTCCTATTCTCCCATCCCTACTTCTCCTTTTTCTTCTACCAAGCAGGTGAGGGATGGGTTCAAGATTAATGATAGATAGCAAAAATATTTATATTGTATTCTAGGTTGTGAGCAACTGTACACTTGAGTACTTAGTGAAAATTGGTGGTGGTGAAAGTGGTGAGGGATGTTACTGGTGATTCCAAATTATATAGAAAGAATATGGGACATAAACACTTATTTAAGGAGTCAACATTCTGTATGGCCAGTGGCTGCTGAAGATGTTTTAGGTTTTGAGCCTCATTATTATTATTCCCAAATACATTTTATAAAATTTTATTTAATTCTGAAACAATCTCATACTTACCAAAGTTCTGCAATAATAGTACAAAGAACTTTTTTTTTTCTTGAACCATCTGAAAGTAAGTTGCTGATATGATTGCTTATCCCTCCCAATAATTGGCTGTATATTTCCTACAAAGATATGCTGTATATAACCACAAGACAGTCATTAAAATCAGGAAATTAACATTGATACATTTCATCCCTTGAATTTTCAGATCCCATTCAAGTTTTGCAAATTGCCCCAGGAATGTCTTTTGCTAACAAAATGATACAGTTCAGGATCACACATTGCATCTAATTGTCATGTCTCTTTAGTTTCCTTCAGTCTGGACTAGTTTCTCGATCTCTCATAGACTTTCATGACTTTTGAATAATATAGGACAGTTACTTTTCAGAATGTCCCTTAATCTGGGTTTGTCTGATTTTTCTCCATGATTAGATTTAAGTCATGTATCTTTTGTCAGGAATATATGTAAGGAATGCTATATGCTCATTGCTGTATGATATTTGCCCCTTTACAATTGAAGACATACACTTTACTTACTTGATGAGGGTAGCCTCCAGGCTTCTGCACTATGGAGTTTACTCTTTCTCCCTTTCAAATTAGTATTTGTGGGGAGGTACTTTAAAACTATGTAAATACCCTTTTCCTCACCAAATTTTTAATGTATTCGTGTTAATGTATACAGATTAATGTTTTCCCATGTTTTCAATTGGTCATAATCTCCTACTATCATTGCTTATTTTGATGCTCCAATTTTCCAAGATTTGGCCAGAAGGAGCTCTTGAGAGTGAGTTCTGCATTCTTTTGACATGTTCCCATCGTTCTTGAAGCATTTCCTTGTTTTCTAGTGTGAAAAGAAGCTCTGGATTCATCTGGTTCTTAACCTTCCCTTCCCTCATTACCATGTTGAAGGATACCTGTGTTTCTTGGAATACAGTTTGGGAAGCACTTGAGCTGGAGCCGTTTCAGGAACTGTTTCTGGCTGAAGCTGCTTCTGGAGAATAATGGACTGTCCTTTTTTCCAAACTTCACTGAGTGACGGAGTCCTTTCCATGCATGTGGGCTGCTCCGCTCTCCCAGCCCGAGACCTCCTGACTCCAGACCTCAACCTCCATGGCTCTGTCTTTGAAAAGATTTTTCCTTTAATTTTTTCCTTGTCTGTCTCCTCCAGTCCAGACCGGCAATGGCTCTGTCTATAAAGATCTCGCAAAAATTCTGTTGGCTTTCCGTGAAGCACACAGGGGTCAAAGCCATCAGACAATCAAAAGATTACTTTTTAAAAGAAACATAGACATTCTCTCATGCTAAAATGTATTGGAATACACATTTATCTGAAATAATTATCCTATTTCTCAGTACAATAAATTTAGTGTAAGTATTCAGGAACCCTATAGTACACAGGATTCATCATTTAAAATACAAACACTAGATATCATTATTGTATCCATTTTGTGAGTTTTCATTTCATTGGACAAGTATATCACACATTTTCATATTTAGAAAACTGGTCATAATTAAACTGGTCACAATTAAAATCCTAAGTATACTTTTCAAAACTCCAACCTAATGTTCCAATTCTTTATCTGGGTAGTGGTAATCCAGGCATGCCCACTTTGTAAAAAATTCATTAAGCTGGACACTTCTCTTTGTGTTGTTTTACATATATATATATATTTTATACCTATTTAAAAAAAATTTATTTAAAAGTTTCTCCAGAAAGAAAGATCAGATCATCTACAAAGAAAGACAAATTAAGTTGATATGGGCTGAATAACAATACTGAATGAAAAAAAAAATTTCAAAGAAGAAATACTTTTAAAGTATTAAAGGAAACAAACTTCTAACTTAAATTTTTAGCCAAATTGTCATTCAAATATAGGAGTCATAAATATATTCTCAAGCACACAAAGCCTCCAAGTGTTTACTATGCAGATAACTGAAAAGAAAACCATCTCGAGAGAGGTGTTCAAATAAAAAGATAAACAAATCCAGGAGATGCCCCAAGAGACAGGATATGTAAGGTAAAACCCTGGTAAAGTGTATTATTTTCTTAAAGGAAGTACATCCAGAACACATAATTAAAATTACAGAAAACATCAACTTGTTGATATGTTTAAGAAATTGATAAAAGCAAATGCATATGTGCTTTTCATAAAGAGCAACCACCATAAAAACAAAAGTAGAATGAATATCTCTTAATCCAACAAAAGAAAGCTCAATCAATTCAACGGAAAAGCAGAAAAAGAAACAAAAATAACATATAAGCAGAAGATACGAAATAAAAAATATAAATCAGTCCTAATACAATAATAGTTAAAATAACTATAAACAATAATTAAATATAAATGTAAATAAACTAAAAGGCAGAGCCCTCATGTTGGAGTAAAAAAAAAATTAAAATGCTGTGTACACAAGACACCCAAAACCAAAAATGCACAGACAAGGTGTGAATGAAAGGATGAAATGTGTTATAGATAACAAATGCGAACCAAGAGAAAATTATGGAAGCAATCTTACTATTAGATGAAATAGAAATTAAGACAAAAATGTGTTGTATGGAACAAAGATACAAGAAAAATGAACAATAGCCAAAGAGGATATATATAATTATCAAAAGTGTGGAAAAGTTTTGGTAACAGATGGTAGTGATGGCAGCAAAACATAGTGAATGTAATTAATACCATTGAATTGTATGCATGTAAGTGGTTAAAATGGGAAATTTTAGGTTGTGTATTTGTTACTAGCATAAGAAATTTTTAAAACCATAGAAATGTTCAACATAGTGAACCCTAATATAAATGATGGATTATAGTTAGTATAATCACAATGATTTTTTTCATCAATTGTAGCAAAAGTACCACACTAATGCATAGTGTTAATATCAGGGAAACCTGGGGGGGGGGGGGGGCAGGGGAGGGCAGATGTGAACTCTGTACTTTCTACCTGATTTTTCTGTAAACCCACAACTTCTCTAAGTTAAAAAAAGTATATATGCTTTTTCTTATTGTGGAATATAAAATATTAACATAGAAGTGATAACCTTCCAAGTGTAGTTTAACAAGTAAAGAGCAAATTTCCAAGAACGCTGTGGGTTACAGTGCCACAGTTTCAGTTCTTTCCTTATTATGAAATATAACACATATGCGAAAAAAGTTATACCTTCAAACTATGATTTAACAAGTAAGTTATATAGGAAATTTCAAAGAATGTTGTGGGTCACAGTACCATAGTTTCAGTTATTTCTTATGAAATATAACATATATACAAAAAAGTGGTAACTTTCAAATTATAATTTAATATGCTCTTTAAATTTTTTTTATATATGCTTTTAACATACAGTTTCAAGGTGTATCAAGCAACAACTGATGGAGACATAAAGGAAAGTTGTGCATGGAGATTTGAAAATACCCCACTGAGAAATTGAAAGCTCAATTAAATAAAAAATTAACACAGATACTGAAGAACTGAACAAAATAATAAATAAGTTCAAATTATGTATACATAAATATTGAAGAGACAATACCCATTATTTTTTAAGAAAACATGGAACATTTGCAAAAATAGGCTACGTATGATATAAAGAAAGCCTCAATAAATTCCAAATGATCCATATCATATAGATGATATTCTCCGACCATAATGAAATAAAAGTAAAAATTAATAACAAAAGAATAACCTAAAAGTCTAAATAAACTAAATGGCATATAACTAAATTATCCTTGGGTTAAAAAGGAAATCATAAAAGATATTAAGAAAGACTTAGGGAAAATGACAATGAAAATAGTGAACATTAAAAATGTGTGGGACATAACTAAGTCAATAATTAGATGAAAAATTTTCATTTTAGTACCTTTATATGGATTCTGGACATGTTTAAAAATAATAAAGCTAAGCATTTAACTCAAGAAAATGAAAAAACAGCAGCAGAGCAAAACCAGAGAATTTAAAAGGATGGTGAAAAATAAAGATTAGGGCAGAAATCAATGAGACACAGATTAAAAGAACAATAAAGATTAACAAAACAAGGACTGGTTCTTTGAAAAGATAAGTTAGCTAGTTATATCTCCCTGATAAGACTTATCAAAGGGGAAAAAAGAGAGAAAATATGTAAATAAAATATAGAACCCCCCAAAATTTTGGAAAATAGTCATTGATACAACAGAAATTTATAAATAATAACAAAGGGGCATTATGAATGACTCTATGGTATTTAATTTGAAAGGATGAAATAAATAAATTCCTAGATATAAATTCCAAAATTTGCTTAAGGAATAGAAAACTTGAAAAGACTAGGAAGTATGAGTAAACCTGACGTGCCTCCATAACTCTAAACCCATTCCTCATGGATACAGCTCCCTGCATCCTCTGGATGCAAGTAATGGTGCAGTTAATCCAGCAGAGGGCACGGGCCTCTGACAGGACATCCACAATGCCACATCCTTCTGGACACTGTGATCCATCCAAAGATGGACAATCACACCCAGAGTCCTTCGGGGAACTGATATGGACACTGAGAAAGAAAAGGTCTCCTTCTGATGTCACAAGCAATTAGAACCATATAGCCTAGAAAGGCAGTGGCCCCTTTGTCCCCAGGGCAGAGAACCTTTTAAGAGTACAGCAGGAAAGCAGAGCTCAGAAACAAACAGAAAAAGAGGAAGGCAGAGATCTCATAAGCAACTTGGTGCTGCTGGATCCAGCCATGACTGAAGCCCTTTCTGCCTTTTGGAACTTCTGTTCATGAGACCTAATAAATATTCTTTTGTGCTTGCACCAGTTTGAGTTTGACCTCTGTCACCTGCAACCAAAAGAGAACAAATGAAAATGTGGGGAAGAGGGAAGGTTCTACACTTCAGAGTCAGCTTGTCTTGGATTTGAATCTCAAGGACAGTTCATTTAACCCCTTTAAGCCTCATTTTCCTCATCTAAAGAAGAATGACAATAAGAGTACCCACTTCACAGAGTCATTGTGAAGACTACACAAGATAATCTTTGAGAAGCACTTAGCCGATGTCATTCCACATCTGTCTGACCAGGGCCCCTCGCCTGACTCATCCCCAGCCTCAGCTAAGCACCTGCTTCATCCCAGGGGTCAGCGTCACTGTGCTAGAAGTATCCACAGCTTCTCTGCCAACAGCAAACAGCAAACACTGATGCAACTCCAATCACATTTTGATATTAAAAGAAGTAAAACTTCAGGGAATTGAACACAGAGGGAAGTTAATTTGCAGCATTGCTGCGTTTACTCAAAATCCTTGGAAAAGCCTCCCACTGGCTAATGGTTGGGGGCAGGGGGCCACTGAATGGTGAAGGCCACTGCCTACCCTCTAACCATTAACCAGCAGAGAAGTGGCAAACAAGAGTTAGCAGCAGGGGTGACCCTGCTGGCCTACTATAGACTTGCAAGGTTCTGGGAGAGCAGGACCCGGCCACCAGGAGCAGCCCCAGCCCATGTGGGTGGTGAGTAATGCCTGAGAACACTCTGTCCCTCCTGCTCCTGACCATCTCCAGAACAAAATAATGACCACAGTTTGCTTGTTTGGTTTAAAAGAAAAAAAGAGTGACATTGAGCCTTAGGGCAGAAAGCAGAGGTGTTAAGCTGTTAAGCAACACTGGAGATAATTTCCCAGAGCCTGTGGGTTGCGCACAGAGGTTTTGAGTTCCTCTCGGCTCAGCTGACACTGAGGTTGCAGTGAAGAGCCATTCTCATCCATTGTCAGAACTGATGCTCGGAAGCCAAACAGTGACAACAGCCAGAGTGGGAGTCAGAGCACGCGGATGGGGCGTGACAGCGCCACTGCTGGAGGACACAAGCCTTGGGAGAGTGCCCGGTGTGCACGGTGCAAAGCGCCTTCTGCATACAAGTGATACTCTGCATTTTTACTTTGCTGGGTACTTTTCAAAGAGCCTTTTCACTCTCGTTTTGCTTTCTGAAGAGAAAGGCAGTAGGGTATGGCACAGGCTCTGAAACCACAGTCCCAGCCCGGCAGATTACTCTACCTCCCTGGGCCTTAATTTCCTCATCTGTAAAATGGGCCCAGGGTGAGCTATTAATTGAGGATTAAATGAGGTAACAAGCAAAACACAACAGCTGCAACTGGTATTCACAGTAGGTAGCTTTTCATTCTACCTCTTGGAGGAGTCACACGGGAAGGGATGAGGCACAGAATCTTCTCAGAGATAGTGGAAGGAAGGGAAGGAGAAAGGGAAGGAGAAAGGGAAAGGGAGAGGAAGTGCCTTTCTGGCCAGCCCACCCTGCTCCAGGCTGTGTGCTGGGAGAGGTCCTTGCCCAGGAGAGGAGCATGGACTGGTGCGGAGGTGACTGTGCTACAGCAAAGATTCCATTACAGTGTGATAAAGGTAGTGACAGAGAAAAGCACAGAGGAGGGGACCTCCTGGAGGATGTGACCTGGGCCCCAACTCCCAAAGGACAAGAGTGGTGGCCTAGCCCTGGGAGCCACATGGGGTGGGACTGGGGCAGGTTCATCTTTGTCCCCAGCTCCCAGCCCAAGGCCTGGGCCAGAGCTGGGCTCAGCAAATACTGGGGAACTGAAATGATCTGCCCTGCCCTGACTCAAGCAGAGGGATGAAGGAATGGTGTGTGCTGGGAGGAAACCCCAGACATCCAGCATTGCTATGGTTGAGACTTCAAGGATCAGACTGGAGGCTGGGTCAGGGCTGTCAGCTGGGTCTGAGTCATGAGAAGCCCCTGGGCCACATTAACAAGGCTCAATCTTTGTGGGCCATGGGGAGCCCCTGTAAGTATTCAGCAGGAGAATGGACAACAAGCTTAAATTTCAAAACGATGTTCCCTACAGAGGGAAGAAAGGGTTGGAGGGAGCACGGAGACCAGGTAGGAGGTGAGAGCTAATTTTTGGGAGAGATGATGAACCCACTTCAATTTGATGATGGAGTGCTGCTGTGCACACCCAACTTTGTGGCTTGGTGGGTCAGACCATGCCCAGTTCGGTCTCTGCAGAAGCCCAGTGGTGTTTTTCAGAAGGACAATAGTTATCTACAAAGGATGGCAGAGCTTTGCTCCAAAATCCTAAGAGTCTGCATTGTGATTCTCCTATAGGAGCCTGCCAGAGGCCTAAATAGCATCTCTATTTGCCACTAAAACTTCCAGCATCATTGGATCTGCTGGATAATATGGCCCAAGTGACAGAGCAGCTTGCACAGCAGCCTGGACTTGTGGCAGGGCCTTCTTTTGTTCCAGTCCCTTTTCAAGATTAGCAGCTTTTTGGGTCACTTGATAAATGGACCAGAGTAGCCCACCTGAATGAGAAATATGTTGCTTCCAAAATCCAAAGAGGCCAACTAGGCATTGTGCCCCCCCCCCTTTTTTTTTTTTGGTTGTTGATTCAACTTATCCTTCACCTTAGAAGGGATATCTCGCCATGGCCAACCACCAGATGCCTAGAAATTTCATTGAGGTGGAAGGCCCCTGAATTTTTGTTGGATTTATTTCCCATGCATTAACAAGTAAATGTCTTACCAATAAGTCTAGAGTAGCTTCTACTTCTTGCTCACTAGGTCCAATCAGCATAATGTTATTAATGTAATGGACCAGCATGATGTCTTTTGGGAAGGAAAGGGAATCAAGTTCCCTAGGACTGGAGAGTTGATATATCCCTGAGGACAGTGAAGGCATATTACTGTTCTTGCCAGCTAAAAGCAAGCTGTTTCTCATGGTCTTAACTAACAGGCATTGAGCAAAAAGCATTTGCTAGCTCAATAGCTGCATACCAGGTACCAGGAGATGTGTTAACTTGCTCAAGCAATGAAGCCATATCTGGAACAGCAGCTGCAATTGGAGCCACCACCTGGCTAAGTTTGCAATAATCCTCTGTCATCCTCCAAGACCCATCTATTTTCTACACAGGCCAAATAGGATCGTTGAATGGGAATTTAGTGAGACTCACCATCCCTGCATCCTTGAAGTCCTTGATGATGGCACTAATCTCTGCAGCTCCTCCTGGAATGTGGTATTACTTTCGTTTTACTATTTTGCTAGGTAGAGGCAGTTCTAGTGGCTTGCACTTGGCCTTTCCTACAATAATAGGCCTTGCTCCACAGATCAGAGAATCAATGTAGAACTGAATTCCGCCAGTTGCTAAGTATGTCTATACCAATTATGAGTTCCAGAACTGGAGAAATAACTGCTAGTTGGGTTCAGGTGCGGTCGCAGTTAACTCTTCTCGGGGGGGGGTGGCGGCCGGTTGCTAAATCCTAGGCTCTCAGGACTGCTCGGAGGATACCGGCGGCGGGGGCTCTTTCCCGGAGGCGAGGGCGAGGCGGGGGACTTGGCCAGGTCCCCGGCGGAGGCGTGCAAAGTATGGAGGGCGGCGAAAAAGGAACAGGCGGGACACGTTTCTTTTTAGGGTGAAGAAACCAAGAGAGTTTATTAGGGGAGAGTACAAGCTTATAACAGGCGGTCTAGAGGGCGGGGTAGCTGTAGAGGTTAAAGGCTTGGATTGGTTCTGAGAGGGCGCGGAGGTTGTCTTTGGTTGTTGGGTGTTGCACAATGATTGGTGCATGCGCACTGGCAGTAGGGGACGTTGCATTGTAACGGAGGGGTTGAGTGGTTAGACGAGGGAGGCGGTCTTACCCGGCAAGCTTCCTCCAACGGTTGGTTTTGGGTGAGGAATTGGGGCCTGCCTCCGGCCTCACCTTCTCAGGCCCGGGGGGCTGTGGAGGGCGCTGTCACCCGTACCCACTACCCTCCCCAGGGGTGGATCCGGTCCCCCGGCCCAGGCCCGCCAGGTTGAAGCACGTAATCAGTATCCCGCAATTCCCCCTTCTTTTCTAATTAAAGGAAGAAGCTTACCGGAGAGGTCCGCTAAGGGATGAGGGAAGGGGGAGGCCGGGGAGGGGAAAAGGGGTTGACGGTGGCTCAGTGAGGCTGGAGCTCGGCGTTGGTGTGGCGCCCGGGCGCTCGACAGGGGCCTTGCTGCTTGCGGGATGGACGAGGGTGGGGGGTTTAAAGTCGGAGGTTCAGAGAAGCTGGAGCTCGAGGTTGGTGCGATGTTCAGGCAATCGAGAAGGGCCTCGCGGTCGGCGGGTTGACCGGTGGCGGTGAGGTCGCGGAGGGTTGGTTGTCATCTCGGAGTAGGGAGCGTCAGAGGTGGCGAGTCGCTGGTACTGGACTTTTGAGCGCAGGTTTCTTCGACTCTGGAGACAAAGGTGGCGAAAGGCTCACTCGGCTCCTGGAAGAGCTTGGTGAATTTATTAGGCCAACAGGTGGAGCAGTTGGCAAAAGCTCGCAAGGCGATTCCCCGAAGGATAGGCCAAAAGGTGGCAGGTGCATTAACATAAGCAGATGCATTTATAAACGCTCCCGTGCCTAAGTAGGCTTCGGGGTGATGATAGACTCCAGTGGCTGCGTCTTGCTCGCTTTGCTTAGCTGCTTCTGCCTGGAAGTGAGCACGCCAATCAACGAACTGGCCGGGGTTAAGGATGGTACGGGCAAGCGAGGCCCAGTCTTGGGGGAGGCAAAAGTCCATGGCGATATCCTGCAGTAATTGGGAAGCGTATGGGCTACCTAACCCGTCTTCCTTGACAGCCCTGCGAAGCTGCTTGATAGTATTTGAGTCAATGGGATACCAGTCGTACGGTTTCTGCGGTGTGGGGGTAAGGTTAAGAGGAAAGCAGCGAAAAGCACAAGAGAAAGGAGGACGCGCTTGCAGAGGGCCTGGCACAGGGGTGGGGGCAGGGGCAGCGTTGCCCCAAGGGTTGCCTTGAGGTGTAAAAGGCAGCCAGGGGTTGTTAGTCGGCAGGGTGGGAGGGGCGGCGGCAGCTGCCGGCAGTGGCTCCGAGGGGGAGCTCGCCGAAGGGGGAGGCGGAAGTGGGAGGCCCCAAGCGTCGCAAGATGGCGGCGCGGTAGGCGTGGTTAAGACACAAGATGGCGGACTAGCTCCGCCCTGTGAAAGGGCGGGGTAAGGCGCATGCGGTTTCCGGCCCGGCTTAGGGCTGACGTCATCACTAGAGCACTTCCTCCCCTCAGTGGAAGAAGAAGGAGGAAGTTCGCCATTTTGGAGAGGCTTAGTATTGCTTTGTTTTTGGGGGGCGACTTCGAGCGCGTTGTTAATCTGCTCGACTAAGGATTCTGTGTCCAAATCGTGGTCTACATTAGTATCGCTGTCTGAATCTGTTGACTGGGTTGATAGGGCCTCCTTGGATTTAATGGGGCCTCGATCAGGGGGGAGGGAGCCTTGAAGGCAGGAGCGGACGGTTATTAAGGTGGGGAGCAAGCCGGGAGGGAAGCGCTTGCTTTTATGTTCCATGGCGTTGGTGACCCGATCAATAAGGCGATTATAAGTAACAGGGTCCCAAAGATGGCAAGTGGTGAGCCATGGGTTAAAGGGCAGCAGGAGGTCCCAGTATACTTGCAGCTGCCGGACAGACACCTTACAGCGATGTGTGTCTAGGAGACCCGCTAGAGTGCGAACTTGAGGTGCTTGGCGTGCAGATAGACGATTACCCATAGCGGAGGGAGAAAAGAAAAAGGGGGGTTGATTATTGAGTAAAGAAAATGAGGTAAACCGTGGCCGCGAGGCCGAAGGAGACGGCGAGAATAGAAAGCAGGACCCTCTAGTAGCGAGAGCAGTTTGGGGGGGGCGGTCGCAAAGAGGCACACCGCGCCAAACAAAGAAACAAAGACACAGAGGACCACAGCAAAGTAATGAAGGGGTAGAGGGAGAATGTTAGGAGGAATGGGGGGTCATAGAAAGAGAAGACGAAAGGTAGTCGGGGGCAATAGCCGGGTTAATTCGGGAAGGGAGGAGCGGCCCGGGCGCGGAGCGGCGAGGGAGAGGCGGCTCCGGACGTGGAGCCGCGAGGGAGAGGCGGCTCCGCGGGGCGGCGAGGGAGAGGCAGCCCTTACTTTGCAGGCGAGGAGAAGGGGAGCTGGAGAGGCGTCCGGGCGAGCGGGTGGTTTTACTGGACCGCTGCGTGGAGAGGACTTGCCCCACGTTGGGCGCCAGTTGCGGTCGTAGTTGATTCGTCTGGGGGGGGGGTGGCGGCCGGTTGCTAAATCCTAGGCTCTCAGGATTGCTCGGAGGGTACCGGCGGCGGGGGCTCTTTCCCGGAGGCGAGGGCGAGGCGGGGGACTTGGCCAGGTCCCCGGCGGAGGCGTGCAAAGTATGGAGGGCGGCGAAAAAGGAACAGGCGGGACACGTTTCTTTTTAGGGTGAAGAAACCAAGAGAGTTTATTAGGGGAGAGTACAAGCTTATAACGGGCGGTCTAGAGGGCGGGGTAGCTGTAGAGGTTAAAGGCTTGGATTGGTTCTGAGAGGGCGCGGAGGTTGTCTTTGGTTGTTGGGTGTTGCACAATGATTGGTGCATGCGCACTGGCAGTAGGGGACGTTGCATTGTAACGGAGGGGTTGAGTGGTTAGACGAGGGAGGCGGTCTTACCCGGCAAGCTTCCTCCAACGGTTGGTTTTGGGTGAGGAATTGGGGCCTGCCTCCGGCCTCACCTTCTCAGGCCCGGGGGGCTGTGGAGGGCGCTGTCACCCGTACCCACTACCCTCCCCAGGGGTGGATCCGGTCCCCCGGCCCAGGCCCGCCAGGTTGAAGCACGTAATCAGTATCCCGCATTCAGGGACCCACTGCACGTGCTGTGAGATGGACTGGAGCTAAAATTCCATTGATCACCCGACATCACAAGCCCCTACCCTGACTGATGGATTGCAGTGATGTTTTTGGGTCTCCTGGAATTAATGTCAGTTCAGAGACAACGTTCAGTAATCTCTGAAAAGTCTGATCATTTCTTTTTCCCCAAAACATAGTCACCCTGGTAAATGGCTGTAGTCCCTTTGGGGAAGACTAGGAAAAATCCTAACAGTACATATTTTGGGCAGTGAGTAGTATCCTTCTCCAAGGAGATTTGGTCTGCCTTTCATTCAAGGGGTTCTGGTCTATAAATTAACTCAATTCTGGGAATTGATTGAGGGGCTATGACTCCGTTTTGGTGATTTGTTAGACTTTTGTTCACTTGACCTAGAATTCTTCCACTTATATGGATCAAGTAAGAATTTCCATTTCTATTTCTCTCCTGGGACACCATGATCAGCTAGCCAACACCATAGGTCTCTGAGGATCAGACAACTCTGATTACTGCTTTGACTCTGCTGTCTTTTATAGTAACTATACTCACCTTGGGTTTGGTGGTTGAGTGCCACCACTTGGCCCATGCCACCCTGGGATCCAATTATCTCTGTTGCATTAAGGATCCCTGTTCATTGGCAACAATTCCCACTGAAATTTCTACCCTACAGAGAAGAGCAACCACTGAGCTCTTTAGGGATGCTGGGGCTGTCTCACAAATTTATTCCTCATGGTCCTGGTGTAAGGTGTATCCTCTGTGTCCTCCAGACATTCCTGGGGTGGGTGAGCAGGTCTTATATGATAGCTCCACTCTAACATTCCAAGCTCCCTAACCCTTTGTATCCCTTCCTTTACATTGTGCCAGGGGAGTTCTCATATTTCAACCTTATTTAGTGGATTCCACCTTTTGATCCATGTTTCAGCATCTGGTGGCCTCAGCACCTGGTGGCCTTGGCTCCTGGCCAGAACATCGTCATCTCCCCAGTGAGTATCTCCATGGCCTTGGCTTCACTGTCCCTGGCTTCACACAGAGCCAGCTTCTCCAGGGCCTGGGCTTCAACTTCACTGAGACATCTGAGGCCAAGATCCACCAGGACTTCCAGAACCTCCACCACCTCCTCGGGGAGTTGGACACCAGCTTGGGAATGAGCATGGGCAACGCCGTGTTCCTCGACCACAGCCTCGAGCTCCTGGAGTCATTCTCAGCAGACATCAAGTGCCACTGTGAGTCAGAGGCCTTTGGCTACAGATTTCCAGGACTTGGCCAAAGCCAGCAGACAGATCAACAAGTATGTCAAGAACAAGACACAGGGGAAAATTGTGGACTTGCTCTCAAAGTTGGACAGCCCAGCCCTCCTCATCCTGGTCAACTACATCTTCTTCAAGTTACCCTCTACCCATCCCATTCTGACCAGGCCCCATTTCCCACTGCCAAGGACAGTAACAGACTCAAAGTCCAGGGCACACTCTTGGGCAAAGCTTTGATTTTATAAAGCAATTCCCTTCTGTTTCCATCTTCACCACAATCCCGTTGGGAAGGTGGAATGTATCATTTTACAAGAGATCAAAATGACACCCAGAAGAGCTGAGTGACTTGTCCATGTTCTTGCAGGTTACTCAAGGCAAGTCCATATAACCGTGAGCAGCTCACAACAGCGAGTCAGGCCCTGGGCCAGGGGCTGGAAATCCAGCAGAGAACAAGACCGAGCAGCCCCTGCCCCAGGGACTCCCCTGCCAGCCCCAAAGCTGTCCCCTAGGCTCTACCAGAGCACATCTGCACCAGCGCTGCTCAGGTCTCGCTTTGGCCAGTCCCTCACCACCAATTTGGAACAGGGTTTATCAAAAATGCCTGTTCATAAAAATAATCAGGGAGACCTGTTAAAATTATAGATTCCAGAGCCCGTGCCAGATCTACTGAAGCAAAAACTCGGCAGAAAATTCCTGAAATTTGTGTTTTTAACAAGCCCCCCACCCAAGATAATTTTTACAGGCAGCAATTTAGGGACACATTATCCTTGGGAACAAAATCTAAACTCCTTAGCCTAGAGCAGTGGTTCTCAAAGGTGGTTTTGCCCCCTGGGGGACATTTGGCAACGTCTGGGGGCAGAAGTCAGGGATGCTGCTAAGCACCCTACAGTGCACGGGGCTGCCCCCCACAATGATATCTGCCCCGAAACGTCTGTTGTGCAAAGGTTGGTGAACCCTGCCTTAGAGCCATTTGCTCCTTTCCAGCCTCATCTCTCACCATTTTCCCTCCCTCAAGCTCTCAACACACAGCAGACAGGCAGATACACACACACACACACACACACACACACATACACACACACACATACACACAGAGCTGTATCAGGCTCAGCCCTATGAGCCTGACTTTCTCAATTTCAAGCCTGTGTTAGTTTCCTGTGGCTGCTGGCAAAGCACCACAAATCTGGTGGCTTAAAACAACACAAATTTGTTCTCTTAACAGTTCAGGAGGTCAGAAGTCTAAAATCAGTTTCACTGGGCTAAAATCAAGGTGTTGGCAGAGTGTGTTCCTTCTAGAGGCCCCAGGGAGAAGCCCTTTCCCTGCTTCTAGGGGCACCTGCTCTCCTTGGCTCCTGGCCTCATCACACATTACCAATCGCACACTACCCTGGTCTCAGCTCCCACTGGCTCATCTCCTTCTCTGACTCGCCTGCCTCCCTCTTCATGGTGATTACCTTGGGCTGACCTGGATAATCCAAAATAATCTCCCCATCTCAAGGTCAGCTGATCAGCAACCCTAATTCCATGTGCTTCCTTAATCCCTTTTCCACAGAATATAACCTATTCACAGATTCAGGGGATTAGGATGAGGACATCTATGAGGGACCATTCACTGCCCCCTCTGTCCTCTCCTTCAACATGTCTCATTGCCTAAAACTTCTTCCCAGCCTTCAAATCTTAGCCCTAAAATCACCTCCTCCATGAAGCCTTCCCAGATTCCTTCAGGCAAACCTTTGCTTCTCACATGCATCCTCTGCAGTCTGTCCATGCCTTGTTTCAACCATCAGCTTGTTATAATGTCTAACCCTGGACCCAAGCGGTTCACATTCAGAAAAGCACAGGTGAAACAGTCAAAAAAAAAAAAAAAGTAATAAGGATTTTTAATGTGTGTCCCTCAACAACATTAAAGACCACCCAACTCATAATTCCTGACGCTGGAAATCCATTTGCCAATGCGTCTATTTTCCTGGCTCTCAGGGCCCCTCACTGGCCAACTGTCCTCACTTCCCTCTTTATTATGTAAAGTGGGTGACTTGGCACTTCCTCACATCCTTCTCCTCCCCCTGCCCCTGGCCTTTTTCTGACCAGGCTCAGGCACGGATCTGGGAGCCCACATAGCGGAGGCCGCCCTCCTGGAAGGGTGACGAAGGTCAGAGGCTGACCAGGCAAAGCCAGCATCCTTCTACCTGATGGTGGTGGGGGGCATGTGCCCAGACACAATTCTGGGAGCTACCCCAAAAGTAATGTCCTCAGATTATCTCTCCCACTGGGCTGTGTGCGCTTGTGCACCCCATCCTCTCCTCTTTAGGAGCCCCAGGGCCTTTGCACAGGGCTTGGCACATGGGAGGAGCTCAATAAACGGTTATCCAGAGGGCTGGGAGGAAGGCACAGTGAGCCCAGCCCAGGTCCAGCCCTCCTGTGCCTGAGCACCTGTGGGTTCTGGTAACGGCTGGGTGCCCACGGGCTGTTATTCTGCAAAGGCTTCTGTATTACGGGTTCTCAGCATTCCCAGGACCAGAGTGGGCAGGGTTGATGGGAAACCACAGCTCCCGGATATACAATCAGAGAGGCTTTGAACAGCTGATTCCAGGACCCGGCATTGAGGGAGGTGGAATGCCTGGGTGTACACAAATTTTCCACAATAAAGCAGAACAAATCTGCAAGCTCCTGGTTAAGTGGTGGCAGATGCCCTGAAATGTTGCCAGCAAGTCAGGATGGCAAACAGAAATTAAGAGGGGTGTAGCAATTATTCCTAAATTTAGGACATGTAAACTGTCCCTGGCATGTTCCTTATTTAGGAGATGGTCTTGACAGTTCTTTTTAAAGGACATTAAAAATAAAGGCTTTTGCAAGTAAATCATACTTGCTCTCTCAGATTTTCCCCATACCATCATTAGTTTCTCTCCCATGAGAATTTTCAAGAAGAAGTCTCTTAAAGTAGGGGTTTGCTCTTATTCTGTGTTTTGTTTTGTGCCAAACTAGATATGCTTTAAGCTTGCTGGAAAAAAAATCTCTGTGAAAATCAAGCAGCAAAATGTTAAGGATGAAAAGCTTAGCACTGAAAAAAAAAATCCATGATCTTATTTTTTCAAATGTGAGTTGTTGGACAATTAGCCATCACTTGCTTCTAGTCAGAAAATACCAGCTTCTCCAGCTCTGAGGACCCCAGACTTCCTTGGGAGGATGGCTTGAGAACCTTAAAACATCTCACTAGGTGGGAGACAGACAGACTGCAGATTTATACCCATCAGTTTCTGCAGACACCAAGGGCAGAGAGAGGCTTTGAGCTGGGCCAGGCATGGACTCTTGGGTCTCCAGGCCCCATGTCCATGTCTCTTTCCCCACGACCTCCAGCCTCTCCCCGTTGTCTCATCAGCAGCCATTCCTGGGGGCATGAGCTTGGCTCAGAACTGAGAGTTTTGCCCACAGCACCCGTAGATCCTGAGCCACAGGCAGTGGGATGGAGAAGGGTCTGCCTGGAGACAGCTCACCTATAGGCAGCCTCAGCTGGGAACTGGTGGCCTCACAAGGGCTCCCAGAGCTTGAGGTCAAAGGCAGCCGGACACCTGGGCCCACTGGACTCAGGGCACTCCGTCATCCCAGAACTGGAGAGCCCTACCCTGGAGCACATGAGGCCCCACGAGACTCAACCCATGTCTTTCAGTTTACGAGGGTTCCAGTTGTCTGGAATAACCGCAAAGGACAGCATGGACTCAGTGGGTGAGTAGTCCAACCAGGCAGGCTTCAGCTCAGTAAAAGGCACCATTTCCTTCCCATCAGAGCTGACCAGTAATGCAAAGTCCCTTCTGTGAAGGTGGTGAGTTTCCCGTCATCATGAGGTGACCAAATAGGCTGGGTGATGACCTCAGGGAACATGGCAGAGGGGATTCAGGGTCCACCTAGGGGGGTGGGAGTAGGTGACTGTGACAAGGTCTTTTTACACCAAGGAAATATGGTCTATAACAGGGGGGCCAAGCAGTGAGGTCAGGGGCCTCCCGCAGGGAAGTGGGAACACGTCTTCCTACGTACAATCAGCGGGGCCAGCCAGGTGCCTATCTGGGCTTCTGTGGCTGGGATGTCAAGGGGTGGGGATGGAATGTATGGTTTGTATCCCCAAACCTCTCATAGACCTGGATTTCTCAGCCTGAAATCCAGTACCATGTCCAGCACCCTCAAATCTAGGACCCTTCCAGGCCAGGGGGAGGATGAGGCCACATTGGTTTCAGTGAATTCCTACCCCTAGCTCAAGGACCAGAGCTCTCTTATCCCCTTCCATTTCCAGAAGCCAATCCTGGAAATGGAACTTATCCTCATGTCCCTTTCGAGAGGTGGAGGACGGAGCAGGCTTAAACCTCCGGGAATGTTGGCATTTTACCAGGAAGTGCAGTCCTAATGGGGGGGCATGAGGGAGGGCTTCCAGGTAACTTGGTTGGTGGTTACACATGCTTCTGCTGCCCCCCAAGGCCCCCCAGGCCTGGCACCCTGCTCTCCCACGCCCATCTCCTGCTTTCCCTCTCCCCCCTCCTCCCCGGCACCTGGGCACACCCCTTTGACCCCGCAGCACCAGGGAGGGGGTTTCTACGTCACTGAGACAACCTTGGTGAAGGTGCCCGTGACGTTCCAGCCCAGCACCATCAAGTACCTGAACCACCCGGTGCCACCCTGCGGCTGGTGCAGCTGGGCTACGTGGGCAACAGGAACGTCATCTTCATCCTTCCCAGCAAGGGTGAGGTGGACGCGGTCATCACTGCACTCAGCCGGGACACCATTCACAGGTGGTCACAGTCTCTCGTCAGCAGGTAAACCCTCGGCCAGCGTGCAGACAGCTGCAGCAGACAGGGACCCATCAAGTGGAGCAGGTGGCAAAGGGGGCACCTGGACATCCCTCTTCCCACAGACTCACCTTCCTGGGTTCATTTGTCTTCTGCCTGTGGGTCCCCAAAGACCCTGGGGTTCTCTAACCTGGAGGTTACACTTATTTATTTATCTGTCATTCAACACTGAGATACTTTGGGGCTTTCCACAGAGTGAGGTCCCTTTTCCCCATGAGATGAACAACCTCCCTCTGTGTTAGATATTTTTTGCATTGTTTTCTTAAACTGAGCTCACCCAGCTCATGAAAAATATAATAAAAATGATCTCTGCACCCATCCTGGAACCAATGGGAAGCCTGTGAACAGTTCGTAAGTCACACAGAGGATCTAGCTCTTCTTCAATCAGTCAACCAACCAGAAAGTTGGAAAGCGAGGCCATATGTAGGTAATGAATGAGCAAGGAAACAGCCTTGAGCCTATGCTGGAGGCTGGGCCAGAAGGCACCTTGGAATCAGCCAATGGGTGCCCTCCGTCTCTACGCCCAGCCCCAGCACAGGGGCTGGTGCATAGCGGGCACTCGAAGTTGGTCGACAGTGTGAGCGAACAATGAATGAATGAATGAATGAATGAACTTCTTTTTCCCCAGACATGTCTGGCTTGAGGGCAATTAAAATTATTGCCCAGCCCCACCTCTCACCATGGAGGAGGGAGGAAACCAAGGTCTTGGCTTGTTATTCTGTGCACAAGCAAGCAGAATAATGCCAACCAGCGGGGAACCTGGTGGCAGGTGGGGTGATGCAGACTCAGAGGACGGAGGGGGTGCAGAGGAGGGAGAGGGCATTTGCATTTGGAGTAGACCAGGAAGCCTACCGGGGCAGGTGGCATTTCATTCATCCATCCATCCATTCGGTCAGTCAGTTATTCCATTAATAATCGTAAATAGAAGCACCTGTTCTGAACCATGCACTAGGTTAAACACAAAGGATAGAATGGTGAGAAAAACAAAAGCATAGACTCAAAGACATACACCCTAGAGTAGAAAACAGATTCTAGTGGAATTAATAGTAGTACAACGATATAAGTTCTGGGGGAGGGGGAGAGAAAGAGAGAGAGAGTGTGTGTAAAATGCTGGCAGAGGGTGGGAAAGCTGACTCTGCCCCGGGGGGCCTGGGGAAGGGGCCACAGAGCAGACTGGAAGCGCAACCAGTGGGAAGCTGCCCCAGCGGTGTGGCTGGGAGAGGGACTGGCATCCACAAAGTCGTGCTGTGTAGCCAGAAGGCAACACAGGGCACTAGCAGAGCAGGGGCAGCAGCAGCGAGTGAGACGAACCAGCTTGGATGAGCTTTGTCTGTAATCCAAGAATTGTGCAAACAGAAAATCTAGAAAGAAGCTTTAAGTTTCGTGTTTTATGGTTTCAAATTGCTTTCTTATTTGAATTACACAGATCTACACAGTGCTTTGTACTTCTGAAGGAATTAATCCAGTTCTGTGAGTGGACACAAAAGTGCCTCAGAGTCGGTTCTTTCTCCTGTAGGGGAGAGTGTGTGGTCAGCTCTGTGTTTCAGAAAGATTTTTTAAGAAATAAACACCCAGGGTGAAATGTTGTTGCTTTATCCCTAATACTCAAGCATAATTCTCTACTCCATTCAAACGATTCCGCCTCGCCCTGGAAGACAAGCCCTCCCCCTCCTCCTGGAAGACAAGTCTCCACCTTGTGACTTGCCTCTCCCACATCACCCCACCCCTGCGTCACCCTCCACTGGTGATGCTCAGAGCCTCGTCATCCTTCAAGGTCCAGTGTAAACACCTCCCACAGGACAGGCGCCCTCCCACCCCTCGAGCCTCCTTCTCTGTCCCCTTTATTCTTTGCCCATATCCCCGCTGCGCTTGCTGGCAGCTCTCTGACGCTGAGGCGATGGGGCCAGTGGAGAGAGCCGGGGCTTCAAGGTGTCTAGCTCTGATGTCATCAGAATTCTGCTGCTTCCCTGTTGTGTGTCTTTGGGAAAACTCCTCAGCCTCTCTGGGTTTCCATCTCCAAATCTGGAAACTGAACCTATTGACTCCAACTTGGTCAGGTTTTAGCTGTGTGTGCAGATTAGCTGAGAAGAAGAAGGCAAAGCACATGTACCAGGAGTTGGGTCCATCTCCCTTCCTTATTTTTGGTACTGTTTCTACATCTAGAAGAAGTCACATGTTCCATTCATCTTTGCTTTCTCCTCAAATCCTTACTTGTGTCCTCTGAATAGTACATCTTAAAACTCACTATGCCCAAAACACAAGCAACCAAAGAACAGAGACAAATGGGATCTCCTCAAAATCACTTTTGTATATCAGAGGACTTTGTTAGAACAGTAAAAAGGCAGCCTACACAATGGGAGAAAATATTTGGAAACCACATATCAGATAAGGGTTTAATATCCCCAATATATAAAGCAATCCTACAACTCAACAACAGAAAGGCAAACCACCCAATTAAAAAATGGGCAGAAGACATGGACAGACACTTTTCTGAAGAGGAAATACAAATGTCTCAAAAACATATGAAAAAATGCTCAACTTCACTGGCTATTAGGGAAATGCAAATCAAAACCACAATGAGATATCATCTCACACCTACCAGAATGGCCATTATCCAAAAAACAGAAAATGACAAGTGCTGGAGAGGATGTGGAGAAAGAGGCACACTTATTCATTGTTGGTGGGAATGTAGAATGGTGCAACCACTCTGGAAGACAGTATGGATGTTCCTCAGAAAGCTAAGTATAGATTTGCCATATGACCCAGCTATTCCATTGCTAGGTATACACTCAGAGGAACTGAAAGTTAAGACACAAACGGACATTTGTAAACTGATGTTTATTGCCACATTATTCATGATTGCCAAGAGATGGAAGCAGCCCCAATGTCCATCAACAGAAGAGTGGATAAACAAACTGTGGTATATACACATGATGGAATGTTATGCAGCTGTAAGACAGAACAAAGACATGGAACATATAACAACATGGATGAACCCTGAGGACATTATGTTGCGTGAAGTTAGCCAGAAACAAAAGGACAAATACTGTATGGTCTCATTAATATAAACTAACATTAATGAGCAAACTTTGAAGTTAAAAGCTGATAACACAGGCTACCAGGAGATAGAAAGAGGGTAGAGATTGGGCATTTGATGCTGAAGGACTACAGAATGTTCAGCAGGATTGTTTGTATAGATCCAGAAATAGATAGCGTAATACTGTGTGATGGTAGCACAATATTGTAAGTATACTGAACAAAGATGTCCATGAGTAAAGCTGAAAGAGGTGCGATAGGAGGATGTATGACACCAGAGGTAAAGATATATGATAAAGACTGGGACTGTATTACTTAGAAAAACTGGAGTGGCCAATGACTGTTACTAAATATGCAAATATGAGAATGTTTTCACATGTGGGAGAACAAATGACTGTCAACCATGGGGAGTGTTGGAGAGGGGGTGGTGTTTGGGAATAAGTGTAATCGGGACAAACTGGAGTCTGTGGTTGGCAGTGGTGTTGTGAGGGTGTTTCCATTGAGTGTTGCAGGGGTGATATGCCAAAGTTGGGTGTGTATGAGAGGAGGATGTGGGGGAGGGATATGGGATTCTTGGTAGTGGTGTTGTTTTCTGTCCTTACTACTATATTGTATTGTATGGTATTTTATTTTTATTATCTTTTTTATTATTTGCCAAAAAAAAAAAAAAAAACTTTTTCAGAGTAATCAGTATGTTCAAGTGCTGTCTGTGGTGATAAATGTACAACTATATGATAATACTGTGAACATCTGACTATACACTGTGGATAATTGTATGGTAATGTGAATATATCTCTACAAAATTGTAGGAAAAAATATAAATAGGGGTAAGGTGCTGGGGGGGTTGTGGAGGGAGAGAAGGCTGTGCCTGTTTATTGTTGATGTGGAGGCAGAGTGGTGTGGCCTTTCTGGGGGTCGGTGTGGTGGTTCCACAGGAAGCTAGGCATGTGGGGGCCATGGGGTCCTGCAGCCTCATTATGGAGTGTGTACTTGGAGGATCTGGGAGCGGGGATGTGAATGGACATTTGCACGCTGGTGTTTGTGGCGGCAGTGTTCATGATTTGCAGTGGGTGGAGGTGGCCTGGGGGTACACTGAGGAGCGGAGTGGTGGACTGTGGTGTGTGCACACAATGGAATACTGAGCAACTACGAGAGGGACTGAGGCTGTGGGGCTTGCAGTGAGGTGGGTGGATCCTGTGGACAGCATTTTGAGTGAAGTACGACAGAAACAATGGCGGGCACTATAGTGCCTCACTGGTGTGGACTGACTGCAGTGTGTAGACTCAGAATTGAATCTTAGAGCACAGCCTAACAGGGAAACGATTATTGTGGTGGTCCCTGAATTTGGTCTCTTGCAGAAGTCAAATCTATTCCTGAATTGTGGTGGCTGTCTCCAGACTCTGAGATGCTGATCCCTTTGTGTGTGACCTGTTGATCTCTGGAACATTGAGTATCTTTGTGATGCCTGGAGCTCAGAGCAAGAGCTCGGCAGATATGAATGTCAGTATTAACGAAAACAGCAACTGTCAAAAAAAAAAAAAAAAAAAAGCTGAGAGGGAGCCCGGACTTCAATTAGAAATGAAGCAGATCTGGTTGGGACTGGGGCAGATCAGGCCAAAGGGTGAAGGCTGAAACTGAGTGTGTATTGGAGCCTCAGTTTCCGTGTGAGACCAGGGGAAGAGAAGTGTATTTGATGTAGGATCTGTATTTTCTAAACAAAATAACTTCTACAGTCTGTTCAAAACACCACAATTGCATGGAGCTTTGAATAGGAAGTGGGGTGTGGTGGGTCTGTATAGGTTAGAGTGAAATAGCAACACATCCCAGGGTGATTTGGGCAGAGAATTAAAAATGTATATGCAGGGCCCCCCTGGGGAGCTGCAGAAAAGTGTGGAAGTGTTGGGCTTCCTCACCTGGATTGTTGCTGATGTTCCCACAAACATTGAGGACTGACAGCTTGGTAGGCCGAGCCCTCTGTCTTGGGACTTGCCCCTGTGAAATTTGTTACTGCAAAGGAGAGGCTAAACCTGCTTATAATTGTGCCTAAGAGTCTCCCCCTGAGTGCCTCTTTGTTGCTCAGATGCGGCCCCCTCTCTCTAGCTAAGCCAACTCGGCAGGTGAACTCACCTGCCCTTCCCCCTGTGTGGGACCTGACTCCCAGGGGTGTAAATCTCCCTGGCCATGCGAGATATGACTCCCAGGGATGAATCTGGACCCGGCATCATGGGATCAAGAACATCTTCTTGACCAAAAGGGGGATGCAAAATGAAATGAAATACTTTCAGTGACTGAGAGATTTCAAGTGGAGTCGAGAGGTCACTCTGGTGGACGTTCTTATGCACTATATAAATCACATGTTTTAGATTTTAGTGTATTGGAATAGCTAGAAGTAAATACCTGAAACTACCAAACTCCAGCCCAGCAGCCTTGACTCTTGAGGACAATTGTATAACAACGTGGCTTGCAGGGGGTGGCAGTGTGGTTGTGGTGGCCTTGTTGGTTGCACTCCCCTTGTCCAGTGTGTGGATGGATGGGTGGAAAGGTGGGGACAAAACCTAAGTGAAGAAGCGGGGGGGGGGGGGGGGGGGGGGATGATTTGGGTGTTCTTTTTTACTTTTCTTTTTTATTTTTATTCTGATTCTTTCTGGTGTGGGTAAGGTGTTCAGAGATTGATTGGGGTGAGGAATGCACAGTTGTGTGGTGGTACTGTGAACAGCTGAATGTGCACCATGGATGATTGATTGTGTGGTGTGTGGGTATATCTCAATAAAACTGAATTTAATTAAAAAAAAAAAAAGAAACTCCCTGTGGCTGGCTGCGAGCCCCCAAGCCGTCCCCAGGGCAGTTTTTACTAAATGAGGGGAAGGCTGGCCTCCCCTCCCACTGCTGGAGAGCTGGGGTCCTTTCTCTGGCTTCCTCCCTCTGGCCTGAGCCAGAAGAATTCTTTTACCAAAACCAAGGCACCCTGATGGGTTGGAAAGTGCTGATGCCCACTCCCTGCTGTGTCTCTCCCCCACCCCCATCCCCACCACATGACTCCCCTCACCTTTCTAGAAAGCCCTCTCCAGCAGAAACAGCCAAATCATCACTGGACCCCGGAGAGGGGCTGGGACTTGGCTAAAGCCACACGGCAGTGGGACCCTCTGGTCCCAGCCCGGTGCACCTTCCCCTCCTCTGCTTCAGCACAGCTGCTAGTAGGGGGTACTTGAGGGGCCACAATGACTTCTTTAGGGGCCACGCTATTAAACGTCCAGCAGTCCTTACTCAGCTGGAACATTTTGAACAGCAGTTTGACCTAGTGGTATCGCAAGGGGAATGGGCCCAAAGGAGAGCCGAGAAGAAAAGAATCTGCAATGCAGGGGCCCAAAGAGGAGCAGCCTGTGTGATGGAGGCAGGTCCTGTCCCCTCCCCTGTCCCCAAAGAGCAGGCCAGGCTTGGGGGCAGGAGCTGGAGGGACTGCATGGGAAAATGGGAGCCTGCCTGGGAGCGGAGGGGCTGCCCTCCGGCTGCAGGGCCCAGCCTGGAGAACCCCTAACCTTCTCCTCCTCCCCTGAACAGCCAGCTGGACCTGCCCACCCGAAAGGTCTCCATCTCCAGAGGCTATGACCTTGATCGTGGGGGACCTGGGGCTTGCAGATTTGCTCACCAACCGAACTTCTCAGGCATCACAGAAGAGGCCCACTGATGGGGTCAAAGGTGAGTGTCTTAGGAGTCCATCCTTTTTATTTTTTCTTCACAACACAATTAATAATAATAATAAGCAATTCATGAATGGCTTCTGGACCCCATTTTATAGTGGGGAGAACGGAGGCTCGATAAGAAAGCGTGGCAACCCCAAGGTCCCGTAGGAGGCAGAGAGAGGAAAGGGTACCCCCCGGGCATCTGTCCATCTGACCACACAGAGGGGCACCGTGGGAATGAAGCTGTCACGGTGAGACTGTGAGAAGCCTCAGAAAAGAGAGAAAGGGGAAGTTTCTAACCAAGGTCACACTGCGCCTTATGCCTAATCATTGCCATTATCTTTATCCTTCAGTTTCATATTCTGTTATTCATTCATTCATTCAGAAAGTGTTTACTGAACACCTACTACGTACCCAAACTGTGCGAGATGTGGGGTGGGCCTCCATTGCCCAGCATGGCCCCTGCCCTTACAGATCCCACTGTCCTGTGGAGCGAGTGGGACATGACTGTGGGGGCAGCAGCCCCTTCCTCCAGCCCAAGGACCCATTGCCAGGCCCAGCACACAGGATGGCTCAGAAACATGCCTGTGGTTGGAGGGGATGGAGTCAGCGCAGCTGCCTTCTTATAAGGTAGGTAGCGTCCCAATTTCACGGGGGAGGAATCTCCAGCTCAGGGAGAGGAAACAGCTTGTCCCCGGCCACAAGGCGAGCAGGTGACGAACTGACGTTTGACTCAAAAGCACACGTTCCTAAGGCACGCTGCAGGGGTTCCAGTCCCACTCAGCTTCTTCCTGGCTGTGTGTGCCTTTTTATGTCACTCCTCCGAGCCTCGCATCGTTGCCATAAAGTAGAGTCACCGAGAGTCCTCTCTCCATAGGGTGTTGTCAGCTGTCGCTATCAGCCAGGCCATCATCTGAGACTTCCGACAAAAGTTAGTAAAGCATTTTACTGATTTCAGATTCTTTCTCATTCTGAACACAAAGAGTGGCGTCTCAACTGTCAGAGATTACACTGTAGGGTCTGTTTGGGATTTTCCATGTAGGGTGAGTATAAGCTTTTTGCAAAATTGAGCCCTAGTATTTATTTAGGAGACAGGAGGAGAGGTGGGGTCTTGAGAAAGAGACTCCTCTCCCTCGGCCAGCCCAGGATCCAGGAAGGAGAGCCCAGTGTGCACTTGGAAGCCCAGCTCATCCCTCAGGACCCTTAATCCCCGTGTCACGGGCTCCACCATGGGTGTGGCTGGAGGTGCAGGGACCTGGGCTCTGGTCCCGGGGCTGCCGCTCAGACGAGGAGCCGGGAGCCTCAGCTTCACCACCCATGAGGTGAAGGGTGGGAGCAGTCCTAGCAACGAGGCGGGTGGTGCTCTTAGCGCACAGTAGGCGCTCACCCATCTGTCTTTGGTCCATTCCTAACAGGTGGTCCGTAAGGCCGTGCTGAGCCTCGATGAGAAGGGTGTGATGCCAAACACCACCACTGGGGGAGCCCCAAGGCCGGGGGCCCCGCCTGGCAGCACCAGCTTCAACCACCCCTTCCTTGCCGTGATCTTTGACAGCTTCGCGGGGAGCACCCTTTTCCTAAGCGAGGCCGCCCACCCAGCCTACGTGGAGGCCGCCCTGCTGCAAGAGCCCCATCCGGCTTTGGGCACCAGGGACTCCACGGAAATGTCTGGGGAGAGGGACACGTCCCCCAGTCCTCTCCAGTTCTCCTCATCCCACCAGAGTTGTCTGTACCTTTTAAACATCTTGTAATAAACAACTGTCATTGCAGCTCTGCTGGCATGTGTGGCTGAAGGGGAGGAAATGAGGAGTCGGATGTTCTACAATCATCGTGGATTATTTGGAAACCACCAGACGTGGTTCCCCGGGAGAAGCAACAACTAGTGCCAACAATCCTGCCCCTCTTCCCCGACAAGAGCTGATGGAGGCTTCATCTCGGATATGACGGGGGGTCGAGAGGTCAGCGCGGTGGAGGGAGCTGTGTGGGAAAGAGCCAGGATTCAGAACGCGACTGCCTGGGACCGGATCCCAGGCAGCCCATTGGGACACGAGACCTTGGAGCTCAGTCTGTTTCCTCTCAAGGTTCCCTGGGGGCGTTGAAGGTTCTGAGATCCCACCAGAGGGTCTGGCCTTTGAAACCTGATGTGGGTGAGCAGTGCAGTCTCACTCCAGAAGAGAACTGCAGAACATGTGCAAAAGGCTAAACATTAGTGAATCCGGGTAAGGGTCATGGAATTCATACTATTATTGCAATGTTACTTTAAGTTTGAAATTATTTCCCCAAAACAGTTCTACAAATTAAAATAAATAAATAAATAAATAAAAACCAACACCTCGAAAGAAAAATAGGTAAAGGTTACTACCAGGCAGCAAAGGCCAGGTGAGGCACATGTGCACGTCTTGTTTGTGTGTGTGTGTCTCGGTGTGTATCTGTGTGCATGTGTGTGTCTTTGTGCAAGTGTGTATGTGTCTCTGTGAGTGTGTCTGTGTGTGTGTGAGGGTGGAGAGGGCCCGGCTGCCCCTTGATCATCCTGATGTGTGCCCTGGTTTCAGGCAGGCAGATGTCCTGATCTCCAATCAAGAAGCATGTTTTCATTTCTAACCTAAATCCCATATGTTTCAGGCTTGGAAAAGAAGTAATAGGGCTTCCAGATTCAGATTCCTGAAGCACACCTCTGAACCTGCCTCTCCCCTGCTCCAAAACCTTCAGTGGCTCCCTATTGCCCCCCACCCCTGAACACCATACCCCTTGAGGAAAAGGATTCCTCTCCCTCTTTCTATTTGCCTAGAGCCTAGATCCTGCCCCACTTCCAGAGCCAGTTCAATGTCATTCCCAACAGGCTGACTCCCTCGCAAGTAAGAGAACCACCTTCTCAGTGAAAATTTACTGTTATCATAGGTGGCTATGCTGGTTTAATCAAGAGCTTAGGAGACAGAGCACTGACTTTGGAGCTAGAGACTAAGATCTGGATTCAAATCCTAGCTGTGCTTCAGATTAGCTCTGTGTCCTTGAACAAGTTACCTGACCTCTCTGAGCATGTTTCTTTATACCCTCTACGGAAAACCTATTATTTCTCTCATCCTCAAAGCTCCACCAAAGAAAGGGCCCATTTCAAAGAAAGCTTTGGTGTTTAGCTGTTGGGTGAGGCTGGCTGCAGAGGCTAATTGGTCAAAACTTGTGGTTACTCAGAAGTAGCCCCCACCCCGCTGAGCCCTGGGGGTGACTCCTAGAGCAACCGTAAGGGGCCTGCTCGGGCCCTCAGCTTTGCTGCACTCAGAGTGGAAAGGGCCATTCTGCAACCTCGCCAGGTACCACTCAAGAGGGGGCAAGGCAGGGCCGAAAGCGGCTGGGAGCAGAAGCAGGAATCAGGAGACCAGTGGGGAAGGGGCAGGGAGAGGTCAAGCCGGAGGACACTGGACATTCGCTCCCTGCGTGTGTGTGTTGCAAGGACTTGGAAAGTTTCTTTCTTCTGCCTCTCTGCTAACCACCTGCCCAAACGTTCCTATTGATCCTGTCCACACAGAGGAAACAAACTCTGGTTCTATTTCTCTCCCTGTTTCCTGAAACCTGATTATGCCAAGAGCCGGCCCCAGGCATTTAACCAGGTTCCAGGACAAATTTGCTTTTGCAGTCCCTCGAGGCAGCGTTTAGAAGCTTTGTGCTTCTGAGTTCCCAGAAGGATTCTCCTGTCTCTGACTTTATTCCGGTCACCAGAGGCTTCTTTTCAGATCTTTCCCAATCTTTTCCTACGGAGGCATGTGATAAGATGAAACAGAGTGAAAACCGGAAGTCACGTGGCCTGCTTCTATTCTGGCGCCAACTGGAGCTGGCAAAGCTCCTAATGGGTGTTTTTGCAAGTGTATTTGTGCATTTCCCCATCAGTAAAAGCAGAGGCCTGGGCTTACCTCTGAGGCTCATTCTGCCTCTAAAATTACACAACAAGCACCATTCATTCAGCACTTCCTACACCAGGCGCCAACCCAGGCACCAGTGCACAGCTCCAACAGGCACCAGCTCATTTACTCCTCCCAATAGGCCAAGCTGCTCAGCACTGGGAGCTCCATTTGACAGATCAGGAGGCTGAGGCTAAGAGAGGTTAATCAGCTTGTTCAGGGTCACAGAGCTGAGGCATGAAAGAGCTCAAGCTGTAGCATCATGCATTGAATATTTTTGCTTTCCCACGTCACCAGAAAGCTGGTGCAAAAGGGCTATCATACCCCTGCTGGGAGAGGCTGCAGGATTCATGTCCTCACTGAAAGAGAACGACTGAGCCTGATGCTTCTTGGAGGGGTGGGGGTGGGGGGGTTGCAGCCCTGGACTTCCGGGGATCACAGCCTTAGAAACAATACTGTCTGCTGTCCATCTCCTTGGTTCCTGAGTTGCTACTGATAGTCACCGGACAGAATCTCAATTCCAGCTCTTTTACAGAGCAAAAAAAAATTTTAAATAAAAAAAAAATAAAAAAACCAAAAGATCCTCATGGATCAGAGTTCCAAGAGCCAGCTGCTAGGAACTCAGAGCGAAGGACCTGGGATTCCAACCCTGGTGGGTCTGACTGAAGCCCTCACGCTCTTTCCAATACTTTCTGCTCTGCTGCCTTCCTTGACAAACATCCATTTCTGAAATACCAGCAGCAGCTTGAAGAGCCTCCCAATTAATCCTGTCTCAGCATTGTAGTCTGTCAAAATAATCTATGTCTATCCTTGTGCCAACACCGCCCTGTCTTAATTAATGTAATATACCACATTAACAAATCTGTGGTCAAAGGCAGCACACAGCGAAGTCCCTGGTGAACGCAGTGCCCGTGGTGTACAGACTCGCTGGTCCTTCTCAGGCACTGCAGGATGCAGGTTGCAGGACATAGCACACCTGCCTCCTAAATGCTAGTAAAGCCCCAGCAGCAGTGCTGTCCTCAGCGGGGAAGGCTGAGGCTGGGCTCTGGGTACTTTGAGCCGAGGATGCCTGGGCCCAGCCTAGCCCACCTAGACCCCCGAGAGCAGTGCTGATCAGCAGAGCAGGCACAGCCCCAAAGAACACTTGGGAAATCTGTGAGGACACAGACATCCTAAAACCTGCAGGAACTGAGCCAGGTCCCACGTGACTCCAATGTCCCACTGCTAGTTCCCATGCGTGAAAATTTGCTTCAACAATGATCTGAGCCTGTGCTCTCCAAGGCCAGGGGTGTCTTATTTCCTGTAAAAACACCATTTTCCACAAAGTTGTAATCTACACTGAATTTTCCATGAAGACAACTGCTGCGTAAATCGAGGGAAGATTTTTCTTTTGTTTTGTCTGGAACATTACCAAGCAATGTTCACCATGTCAGAAAATCCTCTCAGTGGTGGAAATCCTGGTTGTAGTGTTGCATGTGCCAGTGTCTACAGAGCTTCCCTGACTAGTTCCACATATGGGCCACTATGTCTTCTAGTATAATTAAGTGAGATCATTTAATTATTAAACATATTATTTTCTTATAATTTAGATTACTTTTATTTCTCCTTCATATTATAGAGTATTATTTTAGTATTTTTTTTTAATTTTACTTGTGGGTGTTGTTAAAAGAAAAACTTCCAACAGCATTAAATTTAGTATTTCACAGCTTTATTGAGCTAGTCATTAACTGGACAGCATCCCATCCCAAGGGAGTGGAAGGGAAAGCTCATAAAGGGCAAACACGGAAGCAAGTGAAGCAAACGTCCTGATTAGTCCACATCAGGCTGACTCGGGGAGGGGGGCAGGGTGCATAGTGGAGTACTCATCATGGCTTTTGATCAGTGAATTTAGATTGCTGGGTCCCAGCTCTGAACCGCTGTTTAGCCCATCCAGACAGGGTTGAAGGCAGTGAAGTTTAAAGACATGGGGCCTCCTTAAGGCTGCAGGTAACAATTTGCTGAGGAGCACCATCTGCTGGGCAGGCCAGGGAAGTGCAGCATTAGGGAGCTGTCAAAAAGACTCATTAGTGTCTTTCCTGACCCTCTCCCCAGTACTCTTTGGAACTGGTCTGCACCCCCTTTGTGGGTCCTGGCCCTTTTGGGCTGGGAAACAATGACTTGGGAAAGTGCTCTCTTGGGTGACTCTCCTCCCAGAATTTGTCCTCCAGACAAAAGCAGTTAGAGGCAACAAAAGGAGACCCCCCCCCCAAAAAAAAAACTATAGAGGCAAAACAAAAACAGAACACATCAAGATTCTCAGAGAAGGAACAAAGGGAAAGAAGCAAGTACAACAAGTGCACAGAAAGTGCAATCTTAAAAATTGTACCACATACCCAGGGCAAGAATAAGATGAAGAAGTGCTGAATAAATCTGATCAAACATGGGCAATACTAAAGGTCTAGAATTAGCTTGAACCAAGTGTCAAAACAGCTTTAACACAAAGCCAGTCAACAATAAAACCTAGAAAGGACAGAAACTGATCTCCAGAGTAAACTCATCAAGATAATCAGATGCCTAGACATCAGTAAAAAATTATAAGCCATACTAAGAAACAGGATGATATGCCCAGTCAAAGGAACTAATTAAAACTTCAGAGGAGTCACAGAATTTGGAAAAACTAATCAAAGATGTTCAAACAATTCTCCTTATTCAATTCAGGGAGATGAAGGAAAATATGGCTAAAGAGATAAAGGATATTAAAAAGATATGGGGTGAGCATAAAGAAGAATTTGAAAGTATGAAAAGATACATAAAAGAACTTATGAGAATGAAAGGCACAATAGAAGAGATTAAAAATACACTAGAGGCATACAAAAGTAGGTTTGAACAGGAAGAAGAAAGAATCAATGAACTAGAAGATAGGACAATTTAAACCTTACAGACAAAAGAACAGATAGAGAAAAGAATGGAAGTAATTGGGCAGAGTCTCAGAGAATGGAATGACAACATCAATCTCACAAACATATGCATCATGGGTATCCCAGAAGAAGAAGGTAAGGGAAAAGGGACAGAGAGAATATGTGAGGAAATAATGGCTCAAAATTTCCCAACTGTTAGGAAACACAAATATACATCTCTGAGAAGCGCAACATGCTACAGACAGAATAAACCCTAACAGACCTACTCTGAGACACCTACTAATAAGAATGTCAAATGCCAAAGATAAAGAGAGACTCCTGAAAGCAGCAAGAGAAAAGCAATTCATCACATACAAGGGAACTGAATAAGATTAAGAGCCAATTTCTCACCAGAAACCACGGAAGCAAGAGGGCAGTAGTATGAAATCTTTAAGGAACTGAAAGAGAAAAAAACTGCCATCCAAGAAACTGTCCTTTGAAAATAAGAGAGAGTTTAAAATATTCACAGAGAAACAGAAACTGAGAGAGTTAGTCAACAAGAGAACCGCCTTACAAAAAATACTTAAGGAAGTTCTGCAGGCTGAAAGGAAAAGACAGAAGAGAGAGGCTTGGAGGAGAGTGTAGCAATGGAAGTCACAGAATTTGGAACAACTAATCAAAGATGTTCAAACAAGTCTCCTTATTCAATAATGGAAACTAAAAGGGTAAAAAGAGTCACAAAAATAAGATATGACATACAAAAAAACAAAGGATAAAATGACTGAAGTAAGTACTGCCTTTACAGTGATAACCTTGAATGTTAATGGATTAAATTCCCCAATCAAAAGACACATATTGGCAGAGTGGATAAAAAAAGTATGATACATCTATATGCTGTCTACAGGAGACTCACCTTAGACTCAAGGACACAAATAGGTTGAAAGTGAAAGGTTGGAAAAAGATATTCCACACAAACAGTAACCAAAAAAGATCTGGGGTAGCTATACTAATATTAGACAAAATAGACTTTAAATGCAAAATTATTATAAGACACAAACGAAAGACACTATATATTAATAAAAGGGCAATCCACCAAGAATAAGTAACAATCACAAATATTTACTCACCTAACCAGGGTGCCACAAATTACATGAGGCAAACACTGGCAATATTCAAGGAAGAAATAAATGTCTACAATAATAGCTGGAAGATCTATACAAAGAAAACTACAAGAAACTGCTAAAAGAAATCAAACAGGACCTAAAAAAAAATGGAAGAACATACCATGCTCATGAATCGGAAGACTAAATATAATTAAGATGTCAACTCTATCTATACTGATTTATAAATTCAATACAATACCAATTAAAATCCCAACAACTTACTTTGCAGAAATAGAAAACCAATAACCAAATTTATTTGGAAGGGCAAGGTGCCCCACATAGCCAAAAATATCTTGAGAAAGAGGAATGAAGTGGGAAGTCTCACACTACCTGACTTTGAAGCATATTGCAAAGCTACAGTTCTCAAAACAGCATGGTACTGGCATAAGGACAGAGACACCAACCAATGGAATCTAACTGAGTGTTCAGAAATAGACTCACGCATCTACAGACAACTGATCTTTGATAAGGCAGTCAAGCCAAAACAACTGGGACAGAGCAGCCTCTTCAATAAATGGTGCTTGGAGAACTGGATATCCATTTCCAAAAGAATGAAAGAGGACTCCTACCTCACACCTTATACAAAAATTAACCCCAAATGGATCAAAGACCTAAACATAAGCATTAAGACCATAAGACTCTTAAAAGAAAATGTAGGGCAATATCTTAAAGATCTTGTGATAGGAGGTGTTTTCCTAGACCTTACACACAAAGCGCGAGCACCCAAAAAACAAATAGACAAATGGGGTCTCCTCAAAATCAAACACTTTTGTACATCAAAGGACTTTGTTAGAAAGGTAAAAAGGCAGCCTACACAATGGGAGACAATATTTTGAAACCATATATCAGATAAGGGTTTAATATCCTGAATATATAAAGCAATCCGACAACTCAACAATAGAAAGACAACCCAATTTAAAAATGGGCAAAAGACATGGACAGACACTTTTCTGAAGAGGAAATATAAATGGCTCAAAAACATATGGAAAAAAATATGCTCAACTTCACTGGCTATTAGGGAAATGCAAATCAAAACCACAAGGAGATATCATCTCCCACCTACCAGAATGGCCATTATCCAAAAAACAGAAAATTACAAGTGCTGGAGAGGATGTGGAGAAATAGGCACACTTATTCATTATTGGTGGGAATGTAGAATGGTGCAACCACTCTGGAAGACAGTGTGGCAGTTCCTCAGGAAGCTAAGTATAGATTTGCCATATAACCCAGCAAATACCAGTATTACTAGGTATATACTCAGAGGAACTGAAAGTTAAGACACAAACAGACATTTGTAAACTGATGTTTATTGCAGCATTATTCACAATTGCCAAGAGACAGAAGCAGCCCAAATGTCCATCAATGGACAAGTGGATAAACAAAATGTGGTACATACACATGATGGAATATTATGCAGCTGTAAGACAAAGACATGGAACATATAACAACGTGGATGAACCTTGAGGACATTATGTTGAGTGAAGTTAGCCAGAAACAAAAGGACAAATACTGTATGGTCTCACCAATATGAACTAACATTAGTGAACAAACTTTGAGAGTTAAAAGCTGATAACACAGGCTACCAGGAGATAGAAAGAGGGTAGAGATCGAGCATTTGATGCTGAAGGGCTACAGAATGTGTAGCAGAATTGATTGCATAGATCCAGAAATAGATAGCATAATACCATGTGATGATAGCACAATATTGTAAGTACACCGAACAAGGATGTCTGTGAGTAAGGCTGAAAGAGGTGGGATAGGTGAATGTATGACACCAGAGTTAAAGATAGATGATGAAGACTGGTACTGTATAACTTGGCAAAAACTGGAGTGGCCAATGATTCTTACTAAATGTACAAATATAAAAATGTTCTCACATGTGGGAGAACAAATGAATGTCAACCATGCAGAGTGTTGATAAAGGGATGGTATTTGGGGAAAAAACATAATCAAAGCAAACTGGAGTCTATGGTCAACAGTAACATTGTAATATGCTTCCATTAAATGTAACAAAGGCAATATACCAAAGTTAAATGTGTCTGAGAGGGGGATATAAGGGAGGGATATGGGATTCTTGGTAGTGGTGTTGTTTTCTGTCCTTACTAATATATTGTATTATATGACACTGTATTTTTTGTTTTATTATTATCTTTTTTATTATTCACAAAAAAAAAAAATCTTTTTCACAGTAATCAATATGTTCAAGTGCTGGCTATGGTGATAAACGTACAACTATATGATGATACCATGAACAACTGATTGTACATTGTGGATAATTATATGGTATGTAAATATATCTCTATAAGATTGTACGAAAAAATATAAATGGGGTAAAAGTGCTGGAGAAAACATGGAGAAAGGGATGTACCTATTTACTGTTGATGAGCAGGCAGAATGGTGTAGCCTTTCTGGAGGTCACTGTGGTGGTTCCACAAGAAGCTAAGTATGTGGGGGCCATAAGGTCCTGCAACATCATTATGGGGTATGCACTTGGAAGATCTGAGAGCAGAGACATGAATGCACATTTGCACATTGGTGTTATGGAGGCAGTATTCATGATTTGCAGTGGGTGGAGGTGGCCTAAGGGTACAATGACTGAGGAACAGAATGGTGAACTGTGGTGTATATATGCAATGGAATATTGAGCAACTACAAGAAGGAGTGAAGTTGTAAGACACACAAGGAGGTGAATGGATCCTGTAGACAGCATTTGGAGTGAAGTACACCAGAAACAACAGCAAACACTATAATGCCTCACTGATATGGACTAACTACAATGTGTAAACTCAGAATTGAATCTTAGAGCACAGCCTAACAGGGAAATGGTTATTGAAATGGTCCCTAGATTATAAGTTCTTACAGCAGTCAAATCTATTCCTGACTTGTAATGGCTATCTCCAAACTCTGAGATGTTGATCCCTTAGTGTTCTAGTTTGCTAATGCTATTGGAATGCAAAACACCAGAAATGGATTGGCTTTTATAAACGGGGTTTATTTGGTTACAAAGTTACAGTCTTAAGGCCATCAAGTGCCCAAGGTAAGTCATCAACAATCGGGTACCTTCACTGGAGGATGGCCAATGGTGTCCGGAAAACCTCTGTTAGCTGGGAAGGCACGTGGCTGGTGTCTGCTCCAAAGTTCAGGTTTCAAAATGGCTCTCTCCCAGGATATTCCTCTCTAGGCTGCGGGTCCTCAAAAAATGTCACTCTTAGTTTCTCTTGGGCTGTTTGTCCTCTCTTAACTTCTCCAGAGCAAGAGTCTGCTTTCAACGGCCATCTTCAAACTGTCTCTTATCTGCAGCTCCTCTCTCAGCTTCTGTGCATTCTTCAAAGTGTCCCTCTTGGCTGTAGCTCCTCTTCAAAATGTCACTCTCAGCTGCACTGAGTTCCTTCTGTTTTTCAGCTCATTTATATGGCTCCAGTGATCAAGGCCCACCCTGAATGGGCGGGGCCATGCCTCCATGGAAATAACACATCAGAGTTATCACCCACAGTTGGGTGGGGTGCATCTCCACAGAAACACCCTAATCCAAACATTTGCACTTAATCCCCACTAATATGTCTGCCCCCACAAGATTACATCAAAGAACATAGCTTTTTCTGGAGGACATAACATATACAAACTGGTACACTTAGTGTATAACCTGATTGGTCTCTGGAACATTGGGTATCTGTGTGATACATGAAACTCAGAGCTAGAGCTCGGCAGATATGATTGTCAGTATTAATGCATACAGCAACTGTTAAAAAAAAAAAGCTAAAAAAGACCCCAGACTTCAATTAGAGATATGAATGAAGCAGATATGGTTAAGACCAGGGAAAATTGGGCAAAAGGTTAAAGGTTGATACAATAGAGGGACTTGGGGAAGATGGCGGCATAGAAAGAAGTGGAAGACTTAGTCTCCCCCAGAACAATTCATAAATGAACAAAAAAACAGTAAATAACCTGGAATAACAGCGGGGAGACAAACGTGACTGTACACTCAACATCCACCAACATGAATTGGGAGGAATGCCCGAGATCACAGCATAAAATCTGTAAGTAAAACTGCGGACCCGCGCTGAGAGCTGAGAACCTACAGCCGAGAGCCCCTCCCTCACGGAGGCCGTGCCGTGCACTCTCTCAGCCCAGTTCCAAGTGAGGTTTCAATATTAACTGCTCAATACAGACAGCAAATCCTCAACAAGCAGACAGAGGCTTTTGGTGACAACTGACCTTGGGAGAATCAGGGGACATATCTGTCTCAGGATAGGGAGCCCAGAGAATCAGGTGCTATCTCTGGCTGATGGGTGAACCTGGGAGTTTTTCTGTCCCTCGCTCTCTCTCTGTGGAGAAAACCTCAGCTGTTCTTAGCCCGCAAGGCGTTGCAGTAAAGACAGCCTCAGACATTCTGTATTCTGAAACGAGCTGAGAGCCCCACGGCACAGCCAAGCAGCCCAGGGCTTCCCTTGAGGGACGGCGCACACTGGTGATGAAGCACAGCATTCCCTCGGCTGAGCTCCTGGAGGATCACGGCTGGGAGGGGGGACCTGCTCGGAGAACCCAGGGAGGCTATGCCAAGTCTGGTGGTTTGTGGGACAGTGAGAGAAAGGGTCTGGGGCTGAACTGAAATGAAGGCTTAGACTCTTGTGGCAGCCTTGAATCTCCTGGAACCTGGGAGATTTGAACAGTAGAACTGCCCTTCGCCCCTGGCCACCCGTACACACACCCCACATTCAGGGCGGACGGCTCCAGCAACACACCCAAACTGAGTTTTCCAAATGAACCCACAAGAATCATTTCCCCACTCACCACGGAAAAAAGGTTGAGAACTGACTTGAGGGATATAGGTGACTCACAGAAGCCATCTGCTGGTTAGTCAGAGAAAGTGTTCATCACCAAACTGTGTCTCTGAAAAATTAGATCGATATCCTTTTTTTATTGTTACAACTTGAAAGAACCCTATCAAGCAAAACAAATGCAAGAGGCCAAAAACAACAGAAAATCTTAATGCATATGATAAAACCAGACGATATGAAGAATCCAGCTCCAAACACACAAATCAAGATTTCAGAAGAAACAATGTACCTCACACAATTAATCAAAGAACTACAATCAAAGAACAAAAACATGGCAAAGGATTTAAAGGACATCAAGAGGACCATGGCCCAGGATATAAGTGACATAAAGAAGACCCTAGAAGAGCATAAAGAAGACATTGCAAGAGTAAATAAAAAAATAGAAGATCTTATGGAAATAAAAGAAACTGTTGGCCAAATTAAAAAGATTCTGGATATTCACAATACAAGACTAGAGGAAGCTGAACAACATCTCAGTGTCCTAGAAGTCCACAGAACAGAAAATGAAAGAACAAAAGAAAGAATGGAGAAAAAAATCGAAAAAATTGAAATGGATCTCAGGGATACGATAGATAAAATAAAACATCCAAACTTAAGACTCATTGGTGTTCCAGAAGGGGAAGAGAAGGGTAAAGGTCTAGAAAGAGTATTCAAAGAAATTGTTGGGGAAAACTTCCCAAACCTTCTACACAATATAAACACACAAAGCATAAATGCCCAGCGAACTCCAAATGGAATAAATCCAAATAAACCCACTCCAAGACATATTTTGATCAGACTGTCAAATACTGAAGAGAAGGAGCAAGTTCTGAAAGCAGCAAGAGAAAAGCAATTCACCACATACAAAGGAAACAACATAGGACTAAGTAGTGACTACTCAGAGGCCACCATGGAGGTGAAAAGGCAGTGGCATGACATATTTAAAATTCTGAGAGAGAAAAATTTCCAGCCAAGAATACTTTATCTAGCAAAACTCTCCTTCAAATTTGAGGGAGAGCTTAAATTTTTCATAGACAAACAAATGCTGAGAGACTTTGCCAATAAAAGACCTGCCCTACTTCAGATTCTAAAGGAAGCCCTACCAACAGAGAGACAAAGAAAGGAGAAAGAGATATAGAGAATTTTAACAGACATATATAGTACCTTACATCCCAAATCACAAGGACACTCATTTTTCTCTAGTGATCACAGATCTTTCTCCAGAAGGGAACGTAAGCTGGGTCATAAAACAAGCCTCAAGAAATTGAAAAAAAAAAAATTGAATATACTCAAAGAACATTCTCCAACCACAATGGAATACAAATAGAAGTCAATAATTTTTGAACTATAACTCCACTATTTACTTCCTACATGATAAAAAATACACAAACTCTAAGGACAAATCAGTGATTTTGAACTCAATGTAAAATATATAATTTTAGACAACTATATAAAGGTGGGGGAATGAAGGAGTACAGGAACATAGTTTATGTGCCCTATTGAAGTGAAGGTGGTATCAAAGAAAAACAAGATTGATAGGGATTTAAGAGGTTAATTTTAAGCCCCACAGTAAACACAAAGAAATTATCAGAGAATATAACCATAGAGATGAAAAGTAGAGCTTGGGTTAAGAGAAATGGGGGAAGGGGCAATGGGGAGTTAAGAAATGAGTGTAGGGTTGCTGTTTGAGGTGAAGGGAAATTTCTAGTAATGGATGGTGGGAAAGAGCATTACATCATTCTAAATGTGATTAATCCCACTAATGGAAGGCAAGGGAGGGGGTGGAATGGGAAGATTTAGGCTGTATATATGTTTCCACAACTGAAAAAAGAAAAAAAAAAAAAAGACAGTCTAACTAGATGACAATTGAATGCTAAGGATGAACTTGGATGGGATTGGAGGGTGGAGGACAGGTGGCTCAAAGAGACACAGTTGAGACATAAGGAAAAGGAAATATAGAATGTAAGCATTGTATCATTGTTGAATCTCTTATACTTCTTAGCTGTGCTTAATGGAATTACATAAAAGAATGTTCTTGTTCATGGGAAGTACATACGTGAATTATAGTGTATGTTCAAGGATGTGTGCAGCTAACTCTCATATGTTCAGAAGACAGAGCAATAGATGATGGATGATAGATAGGGAGGGAGGGAGGGAAACAAATAGCAATGTGACAGCATGTTAAAGTTGGTGGATTGAGCTACCGGGGGAGGGGGGTCAGGGTATGATGGAATTCTGTGTATGGGGCTGGTATTGTTTTTGCAACTATTCATGTAACTTTGAATTTATTTCAAAATAATAAAAAAAAAAGATTGATACAGAATATAGGTAAGAAATTAAAAGAAATGTGCTGGTTCAACAACATTCACAGCACTATTATTAACAATAGACAAAACATTGAAAGAACCAGAGGGTTTGTTGACAGATGAATGGTAAACAAAATGTGGTGTATCTGTACAATAGGATATTACCCAGCAGTCATGAGGAATGGAAAAGCATGGATGAACCTTGGAAACATTATGTTGACTGAAAGAAGCCAGACACAAATGATCAAATATTCTCTGATTATATATATATGAAATATCTAGAATAAGCAAATTCAAAAAGACAAAAAATAGATTAGAGGTTACCAGGGGACAGGAGAAAGGGAGGAATTGTTTAATGAGTGCAGAATTTCTGGTGGGGTTATGAAAATGTCTTGGTAATGGATGGTGATGATAGAACAACACTGTGGATGTAATTAATACCATTGAAGTATATAAACATAAAAATTGTTAAAATGGGAAATGTGATTTTATATATATATGTGTATATATACATATGTGTGTGCATATATATAACCACAATTGAATAAAAGAAATATAGAACAAGCCCAAAAATTAAAAAAAAAGTTGATACAGTAATAGTTGGAGACTTCAATACACCATTCTCATAAATAGAGAGAACATCTAGACAAAGGACCAATAAGGAAACCTAGAACTTGAATAACATGATAAATGAACAACACCTAGCAGAAATATACAGAACACTGCACCACAAAACAGCAGGATTTACATTCTTTCAAGTGTTTGTGGATCATTCTCCAAGATAGACCCCATGTTGGGTCACAAAACAGGTCTCAATAAATTTAAAAAGATTGAAATTATACAAAGCACTTTCTCTGATCATAATGGGATGAAGCTGGAAACAATAACAGGCTGACAACTGGAAAATACACAAATATATGGAGGTTAAACAACACACTCAAACAATCAGTGGGTCAAAGAAGAAATTGCAAGATAAATCAGTAAATATCTTGAGATGTGGTATATACACGTGATGGAATATTATGCAGCAGTAATAAGAAATGAAGTCCTGATGCATGAGACAACATGGATGAACCCTGAGGACATCATGTTGCATGAAATAAGCCAGACACAAAAGGACAAATATTGTATGATCTCACTAATAGGAACTAATTACAATAAGGAAACTCATGGAGTTAGAACCTAGAATATAGGTTACCGGGAGATAGAATGGGGGTAGAGAATGAGAAGCTGATGCTTATTTTGGGCAGAATTTCTAAATAGGTTGATTGTAAATATTTGGAAATGAATAGTGGTGACCATAGCACAATATTGTGAATGTAATTAGCAGCACTGAATTATTTGTGTCAGTGTGGTTGAATATTGTTCTGGTTTGCTAATGCTGCCAGTACTCAAAATACCAGAAATGGATTGGCTTTTTTAAAGCGGATTTATTAGGTTGCAAATTTATAATTCTAAGGCCATAAAAGTATCTAAACTAAGGCATCAACATGAGGATACCTTCACTGAAGGAAAGCCAGTGGTGTCTAGAACACCTCTGTCAGCTGGGAAGGCACGTGGCTGGTGTCTGCTGGTCCTTTGTTCCTGGGTTGTGTTTCAAAATGGCTTTCTCCAAAGTGTCTTTGGGCATCTATCTTAGCTCCTCTCTCTCAGTTCCTCTATGTCCTTGCTTCTTTCTCCCAGGATGTTTCTCTCTAAGCATCTGGGGGTCCTCTCTTAGTGTCTCTGGGGCAAACTCTGGGCTTCATCTCTTAGCTTAGCATCCTCAAATGTACTACTGTCTGCATCTCTAAGTGTCTGCAAGCATCAGCCAGCTTCTGGGTCTGGCTTAGCATATCCTGCGGTGTTTCGTGTCTCTCTACTCTCTGAGTCCCTTTAAAGGACTCCAGCAAACTAATCAAGACCTCCCTGAATGGGCAGGGTCAAATCTCCATGGAAACATTCAATCAAGAGGTCACACCCTAACAAAAAGATTAATAAGTCTGCCCCCACAAGATTGCATTAAATACTATGGCTTTTGGGGGGACATAATATATCCAAACTGGCACAAATATATTACTAGAAGGAAAGCTAGAGGATAAATCATGGGACTGTATAACACAGTGAACCCTGTTATAGACAATGACTGAGGTTAATAGTAAAAATATAAGAATGTTCTTTCATGAATTAAAACAAATATATGTCACTATTACACGGTGTTAATAATAGGGTGGTATATAGGGGAAGATACACCTAATGAAAACTATGGACTGTAGTTAACAGTAATATTTTAATATTTTTTCATCAATGTATAAAAGGTCCCACACCAATGCAAAGAGTCAACAATAGGGGGGTTTATGGGAATGTTATTTTTTTATGACTTTTATGTAAATCTACAATTTCTCTAATTAAAAAAAAAAACTTAAAAAAACCATTATGCTAAGTGAAAGAAATCAGACACAAAGTATTACATATGGTATGATTCCATTTGTATAAAACATAAATATAGATAAATCTATAGAGACAGAATTGGATTAGTGGTTATGTAGGGCTTGAGAGATGACTAATTAAGGGTATGGGGGTTTTCTTTTTGCAGTAATGAAAATTTCCAAAATTGATTGTGGTGATGAATGCACAACTCTGTGATTATACTAAAAGCCATTGATTGTACACTTTGAATGGACTGTATGGTATGTGAATATATTGCAGTAAAGCTGCTTTTTTAAAAAAAAAAAAAGATAAGAAAAGTGGAAGCTCTGATGGAGGAATTTCAGCCATATTCAGAGTTGGAGGAGGAGCCGGGAAATATGGGGAGCCTCTCGGTCTTTGGTTTTCCAGAAACTCCACCATCTCCAATCAATATGTTAATTAGTAACAGTCCCATGGGTAGATCATACTTTGGAATAGCAAATATTTGCTGGAAATGTTCAGCTACAAACCTAACCTTCTGTCTTTGCTCTGAATGAAGGATCTTCCCAGGCACCAGAGGGGACACCACTGGTAAGTTGTACTAGATTCAAGGAAAGCTTCTAAAGTATCTAAATAGGGAGGGATGGGGGTGGCCAGGCAGCAGAGAGCCCTCAATCCTAGACTCCCTAGGGGCTGGAAATGCAAACTGGGAGCAGGGATGGGGTAAGAGGCATAGTAAAGGAAGGAGCTTCCTTTAAAGGAAGGAAGCCAGGGGAAAGGGGCTTTGAAGGCTTGCTTTTTCATCCCCGTAACATTCACTGTACAAGCTATGCTCAAGTCCCTGGCCTTCTCCCTAAGGTCCCGCCTTCCTGGGCAAGCCAGCAGCTCTCTTTCATGGCTCCTAGGGGAGCGGAGAGTTCTCTCCAGGCACATTCCATCAGGGCCGAGAAGGGTGAGCAGTTGATTTCTTACTACTCCTGTACTATTACTACTCATGTACTTTTACTACTTGTTTACTATATGGGCAGCTGTGCCCTCCTTGGCTTGCTTGATGGTACCCTCGTCCTCAAAGGAGCGCCCCCTGCAGACAGATTCTGTACAGATCCCACAGGGAATGTGAGGTGCAGCCCAGGAGCAGAGTGCAGGGGTGCCAGTCTGACACTGGGCTGCCCCTCCGCAGACTTAAGGGGGAATTTGAAGAACGGAGAGGCAAGACTTAGCAGGGGAAGGGGTGCTATCTGTTGGGTGTGCAGGGGTACCTTCCTGACTTCTGTGACAAAGAAGTAGCCCCGGATTCAAGAGGTTTAATTTACATGATAATGCTAAATACTGTAATATAGGGAAAATATGAAACTTAAGTCATGTTTGAAGGACAAAACAACCCAACATTTGCAGTACTGAATGCCATATGAAATCAAAAACGATGCCCTAAATTGTCTTCCAGAAAACATTGCAAAAGCATTTCACTGAGCTGGAAAAGTGAGGTTCTGAATCCTTTAACATTAACTATAAACAATGAGAAAAGTAGTAAGATCTAAAACCAGAACATACTTTATTTATGGAAATGGTTATAGACACAGCTACTTAGACAGAAAGGCCTGGGGACATCACTTCATCAACACTTTTTGCTAGGGGTGACCTTAATTCACAATGAGAGTCACTGCTGATGGGAACTGTGTAGTTAGGAATTTGGCCTCCAAAATGAGGTCTGGCCTTTGCCCTGGTTCTGGGAGAGTAACCTCAAAATCCTTGGAGTTTCCCATATCTGAGCATCTTTATTATTCACAGAACTCCCCCTACTTTGCCTGATGTTTATTCTAATTAGGTGACAGGGTGGGGCTGGCCACACTGGAAAGCCCAACCATGTGACTGGGGGTGGGGTGGGGCTTGGAGCCATGTGATTCGCTAGACTTCCAGGAGAGGAGGGGGACTGGAGGGGAGCTCAGCCCTGATGCCTAAGTAATGAAACCTCAGTGAAACACTGGCCGCTCCAGTTTCTCTAACTGGTGGAGAAACACCCTCCCAGATGTGTTCTATTTCCATGGGGAGAGGACACAGAAGCTTAGCCTTTGAGACTCTCCCAGACCTCACCCTATGTGTCTTTTCTTGGCTGGTCCTGATTATCCCTTTTGCTAGAATCAAATGGTAATCATAACTATTCCCCAAGTTCTGTGTCATTCTAGTCAATTATTGAACCTGCAGGGTGGTGGGAACCCCTGAATTTGTAGCCAGTTGGCCAGAAGTGTGGGTAACCTGGGAATCCTCAAACTTGTGACTAGTGTCTGAAGTGAGGGCAGTCTTGTAAAGGATTGTGCCCTTAACCTGTGGGGTCTGATCTAACTCTGTGTAGTTACGAGTCAGAACTGCATTGCAGTTGGTGTCAGACTGCAGGACCCATCCCACCCAGGCCTGCCTGGGACAATGCACCCAGAGGAGAGAGAGGATGAGCATGAGGGTGCATCTCGGTGACCTGCCCCACCTGCCCAGCCAGCCTCTGGGACACAGCCCTGGTGAAGAGTCCACTGTGCAGTGGGAACTGAGTGTGGAGACAGCCTGGGTGGCGTGGGCGAGCCCACAGCCATTTATTCAGACTTGCAGAAACTCAGGAGCCAGGCTCTGCATCCTGAGGTGGGGACGGCTAATGGTGGGGACAGCTAATGGTGAGGAGTGGGAGATTTGGAGGTTCCCTGCCAGGGTAGAACGTCTGACTCCACTAGAATATATAACCTGGGGAAGTGAGAGTACGCACTTCAGTCTGCTGTGAGGGTTAGATGAGATCTGTGCGGTATGAATGAACTTGTCATCCTATTTCTGTCCTGAGAAGCTCAAGGCAAAGTGAAGGAAGAAAGGCATAAAAGGCACAGAGTTACTCTGATGCAGGGCTGGGTGATTGAGTGCCACAAAAGAGGAGCATTGGGGGCAGTATTTTGATTAAAAACTCAGGGAAAATCTACCACTTTCCCTTTCCCTTGCCCTGATTCCCACCCAGACTCTGTAAATTCTCAGCCCAAACAATCCACAGACCAAAGCACCAGCAGCACAGCTTGGCTGGACTGACCTTTCCAAAGGCTGCTTTATGGCCAAACGACCAAGGGCAATGAAGAAAGCAAATCAATGAAAGCTTTATGAAGACCCCCTGATCCCACATGGCCCTGCTCTGACCCATACCCGGGGGCCCAGAGAGCATTCTCTTTAATCCCCTCATTCTCTTTGCTGCCTCCTATCCCCAGAGACGCGCTCTGCATCTGGGCCCTTCTGGGAAGATGCTGAGTGAACAAAGGAGTCAGAGGCCATGAGCTGCCTGGGGGGTAGCGAGGGCTGGGAATTGAAGCTTTGGTCTGAAATAATGCCCTCTCCTTGGATAAACAAGTGTGATCCCTACTTGCTCCACATTTTTCCACATGTAGGAATAAACTGCATGAGTCCAAGAAACACCCCCCCACCCCCAACCCCACCCCACAGGAGGGAAGCAGCATTATTGGAGGACTGTTTACCGTCACACAGGAAGGGGACGTTCCAGTAAGCCTCAAAAACAATCTCCTCTTTTCTCCAGAGGAAGTCTTGTTGCTGAGGAGCTGTGATCCTTTGGCCTCCACAGCTGGTGAGATGAAGCTGGTGTTGAGCCTCCTGCTCTCTGTCCTCCTAGCGGAGGTGTGGCTGCTGCCCGCCATGGCCCCAGATCCTCAGCCGCCAGCGGCTGAGGCAGGGACCCCAACTCCGAAGACCCACCTTCCCCATCACATTCCCCAGAACCAGACGGGTGCTGGGGTCCAGCCTCCCCAGGAGGAGGAGGAAGAGGAGGGAGAGGAGGGACAGGCAGAGGAAGAGGAGGAGCAGGAGGAGGAGCCCTGGCTGGTGGCCAGCGGGCAGGAGCTCTCCAAAGAGACTTCGAACTTTGGGTTCAGCTTGCTGCGCAAGCTCTCCATGAGACACGAAGGCAACGTGGTCTTCTCCCCGTTCAGCCTGTCCTTTGCCATGGCGGCCTTGATGCTGGGGGCCAAAGGGCAGACCAAAGCGCAGATCGTGAGCGGGCTCCACCTGCAGCACCTGCAGCCCCCAAACGGGACCGAGCCCATGCTCCTGCCCTCCCTCTTTAAGCAACTCAAAGAGACCCTCTCCCACAACTGGGAGCTGGGCCTCACCCAGGGGAGTTTTGCCTTCATCAACAAGGATTTTGATGTCAACGAGACCTTCCTCAATTTATCGAAGAGGTATTTCGATACAGAGTGTGTGCCCATGAATTTTCGCAATGCCTCACAGGCCAAAGGGCTCATGAATCATTACATTAACAAAGAGACTCAGGGGAAAATTCCCAAACTCTTTGATGAAATTAATCCTGAAACCAAACTAATTCTTGTGGATTACATCTTGTTCAAAGGTACTTGGATAATGTTGCTTTCCCAAACCATAGATCCCTCCATCTCTTCCTTTCCCTGCCTTTGGCCAGCATGTGGTTAAAGCAAAATGATTTTCTGTGAACATGTTTTCAGATTTCACAAACAGATTGAAACATTTATTGAACAATGGACCAGTCATGTTGCTAGGCAACATTTTCATTTGATCCCCCAGCCCTAATAATACGACACGCTTATAGTCCTTTACAGTTTTCAAAGCACCTCCACACGGCTCTTAAGACATCTGGAGGTAGCAGCACAGGGTCATGAAAAAAAGCACAGGTTTGGACATCTGAGAGATTGTACAATTGCATCCTTGCTCCTTCACGCTCTACTATTGTGCCCTTGGGCAAGTGACAAACTCTCTGCCCCCAGGTTTTTGATATAGAAAATGGGGACACTCCCACCTACTCTACAATTATAAGGCTAAATGAAATAATGAATGTAACATGCCCAATTGTACTAGGCACATAGTATGCACTAAATCTGTTAACTGTTATTGTTATTTTTATTTATTTGATCTAATTGTCAATGAAGTAGGCAGAGCAGGAGTCATTATCCCTTTCTAGGTGAGATGCAAATGAAGCTCAGAGAGGTTAGTTAGCTTGATCAAGGTCACACAGCTAATAAATGGCAGAGCCCAAACTCAAACCTGACACCCTGCTCCCAGGCTGTCTCCAGTACATCATCCAGCCTCTCCAGATGGTGGATGGTGGATGGTGGATGGTGGGGACATTGCTGTAGCAGAAAGCTCCCACCAGGCAAAACGGATACTTGGCAAGGCCCCTGGGGAGGACCCCCCTCTGCAGTCAGTCAGGCACACAACCCAGACAGACATCAAAGTGGAAGAGTCAAGCACCTGCATGCTGGTGGCCTCTCCTGGATTGTGTAGCTCTTTGTGGGCAAGGGACATCTCCCTCAGAACCACCCTAAGCAACAAATGGGTGAAGAATGCCATCACTTCTGCCACATTGGATTCTGTGTATATTGACACATGTGCTTGCACAGGCATCTGCATTTGACAAAAATTGCAGTCAGAGGGTCCCTCATGCAGACAGGGACAGGGACAGGCAAAGGCCCAAAGCCTTCTTGGTGCTGGGTTAAAACACAAGGGACCAACTGTAAAAAGAAGTGGGTTTTAGAACACCAGCTGGAATAAGAGTGAATTTTATTCATGTCCAGAACAGTGAGGGGAACATGGGATTGTTAGATGACATTTCCTTGCTTTTCTGTGTGACTCCGTTAGGACTTGCTGGTGGTGTTTGTATTTTGCCAGCTGGGAAAGAGGCCTGGAAACAACTGATCTTTTGAGAATTTATTTTGGCAGCCTGAGCTGTGGTCAAGCAAATCCAATAAAGAAATCCTTTCCTAGTTGAGCAAGATGGGGGATGGGACCGTCACCCTCCATTTCTGTAGCAAGAGCAATGCTTTTCGAGGATGGTGGTTTCTGCATTGAGCTCTTCTCTTGCCTATTCAGGGAAATGGCTGATCCCATTTGACCCTGTCTTCACCGAAGCCGACACTTTCCACCTGGACAAGTACAAGGCAGTTAAGGTACCAATGATGTACAGGGCCGGCAAGTTTGCCTCCACCTTTGATAAGAATTTTCGTTGCCACATCCTCAAACTGCCCTACCGAGGAAAGGCCACCATGCTGGTGGTCCTCATGGAGAAAATGGGTGATCACCTAGCCCTTGAAGACTACCTCACCACAGACCTGGTGGAGACATGGCTCAGAAACATGAAAACCAGGTACCACTCTTCCCCTCACCCTATACATTCTCGGCCTTTCCATCCTTGCTAGTACACACAATTTAATTCAATATACCATGGCACAGTGCCTGGCTCCCTCAATGGGCTGTAATCTCCATGAGGGCAGGGGCCACATTTGTCCTGTTTTCCATTCTATCCCCAGCATCCATCTCAATGCCTGGCTTCTTCATTCAGTTACTCAGCCAGCATTTATTGAGTTTCTCCCCTGTGCCAGGCACTGTGATGCATGCATAACAGAAAAACAGGCAAATGTCCCTGCCCTCAGGGAGCTTACATTCTAGTGTGGGGAGACAAACAACAAACAAGTAACAATGCAGGAAAGGGGACAGGGAGTACCAGGAAAACAGCTGCCATCAGAATTCCATGGCTATTCCTGCTGAGTCTTGTCAACCAAAGATTTGGCACAGAGAATGAGTCCAACTAAAGGTCCTTGATGTTAATTCCATCTTCATTATTCATCTTTTTCTTTGAATCCTTAGTGCCTAGCCAAGGACCTAAAACACAATAAGCCCTCAACACAGGTTTGCTGTATACATTTATAAGTCCATCTTCAAGAAATGGCATATCACTCAGTTATATTCCAATTTGACAGCCTGGCTCAACCTAACTTTGCCATAGAGAAAAGAAACAGAATAAAGGGGAATACAGTGCACAGAAGGGAATGAATACTTATTACATCCCTACTACACAGCAGAGATTGTTCTTGATACTTAACATATATTAGTTCATTTAATCCCCCTAAACAATCCTGTGAGATTGGCATTGGTATTTTGGGCTGCACTTTATAGATTAAGAAATTGGGACTTTTAACTTATTTGTAGAAATTGATAGTTTTCATGCTTTTTGCTTTTGAGCTTCAGAGCTCATCTTTCCAAGCAAAGTATTTTCAAAGGAGAACCTCAGTAAATAAAACCAATATATCAGAATTTCTCTGCTAAAGATGGGTAGGGGTTTAAAAGTTTCCTTCATTCCCCTCCCTCCCATCCATTCCCCAGACTCCTGGGAACCCTGGGGGTCTGCAGAATCTAGGGCTTGAAAACAGCCATCATCTAGATGTCTGCAGGATTACATGGAAGCAGCTATTTAGTTGGTTTTGGTTATTTTTAAAAAGTGGAAATGGACACAAAACATGGCATTCTTTGCCAAAGAGAACGTGAGTCATTGGCTGAGAAAGAAAACTGGTTCACCGAAGCTGAAGTAATATAATTTGGTAAGCCAAAAATAGTTTCTCTGAAGTAGACCAGTAAAAAAGAATGGCTTGTACTATGTACAGTCAACTAAGGGAAACTCAATAATAGAAATAACCTTGGAAGAAGAAAAGAAAATGTGACCCCTTTAGTGTTCATGTTCTATGGCTCTTGTCTACATTTCACCATTATATATACTTGTACCACAGAAAAATGGAAGTTTTCTTTCCAAAGTTCAAGCTAGATCAGAAATATGAGATGCATGAGCTGCTGAAGCAGGTGGGAATCAGAAGAATCTTCTCACCTTGGGCTGACCTTAGTGAACTCTCAGTTACTGCAAGAAATCTTAAATTATCCAAGGTAAGTCATGATCTTTCATTAGAGAGCTCAAACATTAAGTATGAAATGTTACCAAATGAAACAAATACTTCTGCAGACAATCTAACTTTAATAAAATACCCAGTGCTATAGGAAATTACATTTAAAATCCAAAGATTTGAATTACCATTCAAGTTGGATGCTTTAAGAATTTTAAGCTACTTCCTTAAAGCATTTTTCAACTAATTTCTCTTACATAGAGTTCTCACCCTCTTCTCTCCCAACTATCAGGGAGACATGTACCCCTGAAATGGAACTGATTTAGATTCATCACCATATATGTTGAATATAACTTTAAAATTTCATATCACACCATGTGATCTTCAAGATGAAAGAAACTCCTGGAGGTCATGTGACCCAACTCACCAGCCCTTGTAGAAATCTCTTCTATAATATCCCTACTAAATAGTACCCCATTTTCTTTCCTTTTTTAAAAAAAATCCTTCCAATGAAGGGACTTTGAAAAGCAGCCCAATTCACAAATGGCTACAACTGCTTAATTTTATTTTTATTGACCTGAAACTTCTCCTTAACTCTGTGGTCCTCGTTCTGCCTCTGAGGCTGTGAAGAGCCAGTTTGGTCTGTCTGCTTTCCCATAGAATCCCTTCAGCTAACCAGTGTTTCTCAATGGAAGTGCTGTTGGTTCTTAGGGGGAAGTGACTGTCTGTCTTCCAGAGCAGTTCCCTGCATTGTAGGGAACTCGTTAGCTTCCCTGGCCTGTGCTCAGTAATGCCAGCAGTAACACCCAGTCATCGTTACAACTCTGATGTTCCCATACATTTCCAAATGGCAGCTACAGCTCACTATAGCCTTTCTTAGCAGTGGGGTTTTGGTTAACATTTCCCCATATAAAACATTTTTCACTTACAAGAGAGATTAAGAATAGCATCCACTTAAGCAGGACCCGATAGAATAACCCTGGCTTGCAGTCAACTCCATGTTGTTCGGGGACACCGTATTAGTTTCCTGGGGCTGCTGTAACAAAGTACCACAAACTGGGTGGCTTAAAACAACAGAAATTTATTCTCCAACAGTTCTAGAGGCCAGAAGTCTGAAATCCAGATATCAACAGGACCACACCACTCTGGAAGCTCTTGCAGCTTCTGGTAGCCACCTGAATTCCTTGGATTCTGGCCACATTACTCCAGTTTCTGCCTCCATCTTCACATTGCCTTTTCCTCTGTGTTTTCTCCTCTTCTGTCTCTTATACGGATACCTGCCATTGGATTTAGGCCTACCCAGGTAATGTAGGTTGATCTCATCTCAAGATCCTTAATTATTAATTACATCTGCAAGGACACTTTCCCAAAAAGGTAACATTCACAGGTACTGGGATTTGGATGTGGACATAATATTTTGGGCTACCATTCAACCCAATACAGATAGTTAGACAATTAAACATAACAGTCCTACAGATCAGGATTGTTTCTGGTGTGTACACATGAAAAATTGAAGAAATGTGCTACTGTTTTATAAAACATTATCAAGTTTAAATTATAAACCATTAAATATTCTCCCTCTGTTTACTCTGGGAGGTACATTTCCTCTCTGGGAAATTAGAGAATTTCTAGATGTTATTACAGAGATGTTTTCATTGTCTCCTTTTATGGTAAATACATAGGTACATCACTCACATCACATGAAGTTCCTGGAACGTGAAGTTCCTGGACTAAGGACCTCCCAAATATGGCAAATGGCTTGAATGCAGGCAGTTAGAGTTCAGAAAAGGCTTCAGGACACTGGGCTTGCCCTAGGGGATGCATCGGAGCAGTACCAGAGTAAAAGTGCTTAGGGTGGCAGGTGCTGGGAAGCTGCTAGAGAAGACTATCCATGCCTGCATCCTCAGTGTGCCAGTGAAGAGGAAGGTCTAAGCACTCAGGAGTTCCAAAGTATATGCTCAATAAATACTTGTTGACTTGATGCACGTATGTGTAAATTGGCTAGCCAGAGACTGCCTGAATCCATGCCCTGAAAGTATCCCACACTTGGGTTCCTGAATTCTTCCACATTGTTTCAAGATTCCAAGGCACTCTCTGAGGCAACCCCAGACCATTCCTCTCAGCACAGATGGTCCCTGAACCACCAAATCCCAGGAGTATGGCCCCGTGGGTAGTACCACAGTGGAAAATACCCTCCTCTCAGCTGCCACACAAATGGTCTTCCATATTATTTCCCTTTCTAGGTTTTACAAAGAGCAGTGGTTGAAGTTGATGAAAAAGGAACTGAGGCAATGGCAGGAACTCTGTCAGAAATGATTGCTTATTCCATGCCTCCCATCATCAAAGTGGATCGGCCATTTCATTTCATGATCTATGAAGAAACCTCTAGGATTCTTCTATTTCTGGGCAGGGTGGTAAATCCAACTCTTCTATGATTCTCGACATGCATAAGTACTTAATGCTATAGGAGATGCTGAATCTATGGTATCTGAATCCACACAGGATATTGGCACTGGATGGCAGAGGAGGAAAGTGTCTTCTCTCATAGTTGGGGATGTTCTTAGATAAATTCAAGTATGAAAATGATCTATATTTAATGAGATGTTTGTGTAATCTGCCTGGTATTTTATGCCTATTTCCTAGAGCCTTTGTTCTCTGATTGAAGACTAGCTAGGTGGAAGTCCTCTACCTTTGTCTTTTGCTCACATATCTGGACCTAAAAAAGAGTAGATCAGAATATTATTTCAAGATAAAGCCTTTAGGAGGAAGACATGCATACATTCTTTTGAGTCACTTGCTTGTTTCTCATCTCTCTGGTACAAAAAAAAGAGAGGTGTTTATTTTCATCTATTTCAGAATCATTTCTTGCTGGAAATAAATAGCCATAGTCACTCACAATCACAGCATCTGCCTCAATGTACCCATTCCACTCAAAGGTGCATCAAATGATGTGGCAAAGGCTTTAGTTGAACCACAGATCATCTAGTTTAATATTTTCATTTAAAATAAAGGAAATAACAACCCAAAGACAGGCATTGGCATATATATATATATCCATGAATATAATCTACTGGCATATGTATCTTGCTTAGTGTGAGAATGAGAAGTAAAACATTTTCATGGGCCTTTAAAAGTATTGTGTGCCTTAGAAACTGTGCCTACTCTGCCTAATGAGTAAGTCATCCCTGCCAAGAGAAAGGAAAACACTTTTCCAAAGTCACCCAGTTTGGCAATGGCAGAGGTAGAGGCCTGCCTCTCCTGACCTCATTCCCTAAACCTTCCAGTCTCCCTTCCTTCTCTAAAACTATCTGACAGGGTCCAGCTAAACAGGCAGCACACACTTAACTCTCAGTTACCCACTGTGGTTGAAACAGAATATGAGCATGGACTTGTCCCAAGGGAAAAAGGAAAACAGCAAACATCCCTGAAACTTTCTTAAGGCAGTCATTTTTCGTCATAGAAACAAGAAAATATTTTAGGAGTAAATTCAGAGAATCATGAATAGAGCTAACTAATATTAAGAGTGTCAACTGTTTTGATTAAATGATTAATTGGATATTATAAATGTATTCCTTTTCTGTTTCGTACCCTAAGTTTAAATTTACCTAAAATTAATTTATCAACTTGTCATCTTGATTACTAATCTAAATCAGGGTAATATGAATAGTACTTAATGTGAATAGGCAATAACATTAAGAGGCTGTCTAAAGACTGATTTTTCGTCATTTTAAAATCTGGACACTAATTCATTCCTGTATCCATTCCAAAAACTGACACTTGTTCAGGGCAAGGCAATTCTGGGGTCTAAGGGTCTAAAAAAGAGTGACAAAGATAGGGGACTAATGCAACTGATGTTCTTAAGTGGCTTGATCAATTAATTTTGTTTGGGGAAAAATAGAAAGGGGGGTAGAGGAGGATTCAGTCAAATTTCTCACTTTTAAGAGATGAAATCTAGAAAAGAAAGCCCATAAGAATACAATATCATCTGGAATAAATATTGCCAAATCCAGTTATAATAAGTTTCATTTTACTGAAGGACTCACATAGCATGCAGATCATAACCCCACCTTCCACCCCCATTATACATTACAAAACAGCAACAATAGAACAACATTGCTTCTTTAAGGAGGAAAATGGTCTTATTCTCTATTTCAAAGATTTTTTTTTTTTTAATGTTGCCCCATATACGACTGAAGATGTTCCTAAGACACTAAGTTTGAGATTTTCTATGTATGCATGCATGGTGAAAAAATTAAGAACAGTGAAAAATATAATTTATCTTAACAAAAATGTCAAGGTTTTAACAAATCTGAACACTGTATAAGACTTCACTAGACTTAAATGTTGGGTTTTAAAATTTGTTCCTAGTACATTCTCTCTCATGCAGACATATTCACACTCTCACACACTTGCTCTAACAACTGAGAACAGATTACTGAATTAATCTAATTCATTTTATCCTCAAGGCAAAACTCCTACTCCAGCTGAAGAGCCTGCTTCATTTCAGTTCAAATATTTCTTCTATGTTCAATAATTTCAAGACAAACTGGAGCCATCTTTCCAGAATAAGAATAAGATGCCCAAGCTCGGTTAAATAATGGAGATGATTTTAAAAACATGTATGCAGTTGTGGGAGGAAAATTCTATATGCTCCTTATTCTATCTACTTCTTTTATATGAAATCCTTTTGAGCCCTATCTTCAAGGTAGTTCCCAGCAAATTTGAGCTCTACAGGCCTGCTTTTTGCCTATAATGCTAATTAATGAAATTCTAGAACCTATCTTTAAAAATGCAAGTCTCCATAATTAACAAAAAAATGGAGATGTTTCCTTTTTCCTGCAGCTACAGATGGAGGGAGATCTTTCTTTGTCATACAACTAGTTCAAAAGACCTACCTGGTAAATTGTTAAACAGAACTTTTACAAGAATATCTATCTTGTTTTCTGGTCTAAATGGAGATACGTGTGAAAATTCTTAACTGTCACCAATTGTTCTTTACTGTTTCTATAAATGCCCTTAGAAGTATTTTTTATCAAAGCTTTCCAAGTTTTTAGAAATTACCATGTTCTGTGAAAAAATCTACAAAAGCAATTCGATTAACTGTCTTAATTGATAATTTAGTATCTAGGAATAAGATTGCAATTAACTTCTCTATATTCCTAAACTTTATACGTTGTTGTAATTTTTCTCTATCAAATTAATTTACTCCTCTCCCATATGAATGATGGGAAAATAAAAGATTATAACCCTGCTAAATTTATTATTTAACAAATAAATTGATATTCTTGACTTTATTTAAATTAACAGTCAATGCTGACTATGAATCAAAGTGCTGGAAAAACTAAAGCAGCTTTCATGTCCCATCATGCCCCACAATACTCTATCCTAGATTATAATATATTCATTTCCACATTATTGATGCTAGTAAGAGAGATAATTAAAATAGCTCAATGAAAGCCACAAAAAAGTACTAAATTTGTTTAGCCAATATTGTCAAGTTTCTTTTACCTACCCAATTTTAACCATTGACAAAATAAGTAAGATGAGCAATTCCATTTACCTGATTATCCTTTGATGAAGGATATTAAGAATCACTAATAGCCAAAAAGAGGCCATAAGAAGGGAAAGTCTCATTATGAATAATTACCTCCTGAGTAACTGATAGTTGTTATCAGTATGCTACTCTCATTCATTACTTAAAAGTGAAAGATCTTGCTTTTTAAATACAAAATAAAAACTGCAGAAAAATATTTAAAACTTTTTTCACAAATATAGGTTTCCCATTAACCTATGTTTTATTTTAAGTAAATTCATTTCTCATTATTTCACATTATAAAAAGTAAACACACACATATGCATTCACAAATTAGATCATCTTTATCATACATCAATATATTTTATAAAACAAATATTTTCTAATATTAATATAGTTATATGCTGATTGCATTGTGAAATAGAGAAGCTCACAGTAGCTTCATATAGTATATCTCAAGAACTGACATTTCAAAATTAAGAATGGTATATGTTCCACACGCAAATTTTGATGGAAATATTTAGCATTAATACAAATAAATGTTGTTGACATAGCTTAAGCATGATAGCTTGGAAGAACAGCTGATTCAAACTAGATTCATCATTTTAAATTAAGGAAAGACAAATACAATCTGAAATGTAAACAAAATATTTATAAAATAAATTTTCTATGAAATAAAGGAAATCATCAATCTATTATTTTTAAAGTGCTAGTAACTAAAAGTTATTGGAAATCTTCATAGAATTTTCATTGCCAAATTTAAATTTGTAAATGTCCAGGTACAACACATTGTCACTACAATTATAGGACCAATAAATTTTGGACAGTTGTTTATACCCTTTTCAGCATGACTTTTCAGCTGGACTTGGAGATCCTTAAGAAAATGGAATATCTTCCTTACTTCCCCAGTCCCCCTCAAAATGATTATCTAGCTAAGGCAATTTCAGCTGATTTGGATTTTCATACAATTCTTAAATGCTAAAATGCTAAATGAGAACAATTAAAGAGATGGTTGCTTGCACAAATAAAGGCAGACTTGTCTCTTCTGCAACAGTAGTTAAAGCACATAACTAAAGTTGTTTTTCATTACACTTCACTGTAAAACATTGGAATTCTGCACACACATTATTATATTATATATTATACCTCCTAGGGAATCTAATTTATCAACATCAGATGCCATTGTGTCTCTTTTCCTAAAAAAAAAGAAGTGTTTGTCCTTTTGGCCATCAATCTCATCAGCTCCAGCTGTGTTTGTTTTGTCTCCGTCATCAAGCAGATGATTTATGGATTGGATTTTCTGGATTTTCTTTTCAAAAAAAAAAAAAATAAGAAAGAAAGAAAACTTTTATCCATATGATGCTTACAAAGTAAATAAAGAAATAGAGATATAATCTACCTTAAATAAACCTGATATCTGAGAATCCTGATTCAAGGAAAAAATGAATTACACTTTAAAGATCTACCTTTACTTACCAAAAATTCTACGTGCACTTAACATAGCATTCAAATTGGGAAAAAATTAACTCATACAACTTTTCATGCATTTTGTATGGCCACACCAGAAATAAACGCAGGCCTGAATAAAACATTTGTCTGGCCTTAAAAAACGTAAGAAACGACGCATACCTTTACTTCCTTTGAGACTGACTTTCCTAAATACCAGATGTGTCATCTCTACGACATAAGTTGGAGAATGTATTGTGCAAGATTTTTTGAGAGGTAAAAATTGAGATAATACTTCCTAAAACTACTTCATAGGCTTATGTTTTTAAAATGACATATTTTCATGTGGGTGTGGAAAAACTCTGAACTTTGAATAATACATCACAGAAAAAGACCAATATAGGTATTAATCTCCTACTTCAGCTATGTGACAGTGTGCATTTATGAGAAAGTTCAAATTAGAACATTATATGGGAATGCATTTAGGAAGTTGTACATACAGTCACACATAAATACAAAAAAGCCCCTTGAAGACCAATATGCTTCTTCTTTAGAATATTCAGAAAAGAAGAAACAAACCTGATGCGATTTGTTTAGAGTGTTTGTTTTCTAGATTCATTTTTTAAATTAATCCATTTTACACACAAACACACACACAAATACACACTCACACCAAGAGAAAATTCAGTCTATAAAAAGAAAAAACATACTCTAAAAATGAAAAAACAGAGAAAGATAGTAATTTTAATCAAAGGAAGACCGGTATAAATCTATTAGGCTTTAATGGTCTTTAACAATGCCTACATTATTTAGAAAAAATAAGTTGAGAAGAGAATGAATTACATTCTGGCGTTGTTAAATATGTTCTTCAATAAAAGGATTCCAGGACAATATTTAGAGAAGAGGGTCAGGGTGATAGAGGGGAAAGATCTCAGGAGGCCCAAACTGGAAGGCACCTTGGAGGACGGACTACAAGCCCAGCCTTGTCATTACAGAGATGTGCACAATGGAGCCCAGTGCTCTCCCAGACCATCGCCCTCCCCCACCTCTACTCTCATGGCTTTTAAATGTAATATAAAATGTAATTAAAAGTATCCCATTCAACATTGTAATTAAAAGTATCCTCTACATCAACACTACAATCTGAAATATTAATATTACTTTTTTCTGTTACTATTATTTTTTCATTTATATATTCCTACTCTTTCCTTGAGCTCTGTGGTAGTTTAAATTATATACCACAACAACCACCAGTTCTTAATCTCAATCTGCATTCCTATAGGTGTGAAGCTATTGTAAATAGGACCTTCTGAAGATGTTATTTTTGGTTAAGGTATAGCCCAACTGAAGCAGGATGTGCCTTACTCTGGATTATCGGAGGCCTTATAAAGAGAGCCCAGAAGTTACAGAAGAAGAACAGAGAGGACATCGCTATGTGATGGGAGGAAGATATACAAGCCAAGGAGCCGTAGGGATTGCAAGCAGTCAGCACCAGACACTACAGACCCCCAGAAGAAAGCAAGACTTCCCAATATCTTGATTTGGGACTTCTTTTGGCCTCAAAACTGTGAGCCAAAAAATTCCTATTGTTACAGCCAAAGCCAGTTTGTGGTATTTGTGACAGCTGCTCAGTTAAATGAGACAGTTTTTAGTACCAGAAAGTGGGGTGCAGCTATTACAAATTCCTAAAAATGTAGAACTTGCTTTGGAATTGAGTAATGGATAGAGGCTTGAAGAATTTTAAGGTCCTTGACAGAAAAGGCCTAGATTTCTGTAGAGAGACTGTTGGTAGACATTGGATGTTAAAGGTGTTTCTGGAGAGGCCTTAGAAATAAGTGAGACCTGTAGAGAAAGTCTGCATCATCTTAGAGAAAACACAATTCATCATGAACAGAATATTGGTAGAAATACGGACTTTAAAGGTATTCCCATAGGCCTTAAAAGGAAATGATGAATTGGAAACTAGAAGAAAGTCGATCCCTGTTATAAAGTAGCAGAAAACTTGGCAAAATTGTGTTCTGCTATTGGATGGAAAGCAGAACTTGTAAGTGATGAACTTGGATATTGAGCTGAGGAGATTTCCAGGTTAAGTGTGGAAGGTATGGCCTGGTTTCCCCTTGCTGCTTGTATATAGTAAAGTGAGAGAAGAGACAGAGAAACTGAGGGTTGGACTGTTAAGCACAAAGGAACCCAGCAGTGGATAACTTGGAAAGTTCTCAGCCTATCCAGATAGTGTGTTCTGAGACTAGGGCCAGAAGCAGCTCTATGACAGCCCTCCTTGAGCTTCCAGGAGGTGAATTTCTGGGAACAGGGGTCCTCATGAGGGGGTAGCTGAACCACCCTTCATGAAGGAAATTAGGTGTATGCAGAAGCACTGCAGGCCTGGACTGAAAGGGACAGAGGAGAGACAGAGTGAAGAAAAAATGACTTCAAGGGCAGAACCCCATGGAAGCAGAGGTCTGGACTGAAGCGATCTCCTCAGGTCGAGAGAGAGGGCCCAGCCACACGTGGAAAACACAGTTCTGTTCCAGCACTTGGAGGGGAAAGGGCTTCTTTCCCAATGTCTGGGAAGTGTTTGGCAGATACCCCAATGTTCAGAAAGGGTGAATGAGGCTGGCACTCTGCAGTGCTCAAAGATGGTGGGGCTTAGGCTCCAGCACTTGGAGAGTGCATGGCCACTGCCCCAGTGCTTGGAAAGAGTGGAGTGGCCACCAAGCATCAACCCACAGATGACTCTCAGACCTTCAGATCTAATGTAGTTTGCCCTGCTGGGTTTTTAATTTGCTTGGTACCTGTGATCTGTTTTTCTTCCAATTTCTCCCTTCTGGAAAGGAAATTAGTATCCAATGCCTGTCCAACTACTGTATTTTGGAAGAAGACAACTTGTTTTCCAGGTTTCACAGGTCATAGATAGAGAGAAGAGGCATTTTGACCTAGGACAGACCACATCCATAACTGATTTTGATGAGACTTTGTATTTAGAATTGCTACTGAAATGATTTTAGAGTTGTTACTGAAATGATTTAAGGTTTTGTGATACTGGGATGGGTGAATATATTTTGCATGTGGGAAGAAAATGCTTTTGGGGATCCAGAAGGTGGACTGTGGTAGGTTGAATTACGTACCCCAACAAACACACGTTCTTAATCTTGACCTGCATTCCTGTGGTTGTGAACCTATTATAAGTAGGACCTTTTGAAGATGTTATTTTTAGTTAAGGTATGTCCAACTGAAGCAGGGTAGGTCTTATTCTGGATTACTGAAAGCCATATAAAAATAACCCAGAAGTCACAGAAGGCGAAAGGAGAGGACATCACCATGTGATGGGAGGCAGATACACAAGCCAAGGAACCCTAAGGATTGCAAGCAGCCAGCACAGATGCCATAGTCTTTGGAGAGAAGGAAAGCCTTCCCAATATCTTGATTTTGGACTTCTTCTAGCCTCAAAACTGTGAGCCAATAAATTCCCATTGTTTAAGCAATCCATTGTGTGGTATTTGTTGTAGCAGCCTAGCAAACTAAGATAAGCTCCATTCAATAAATCTGTTTCTAAATTTTGAATGAAGTTGGATACATACATCTTTATTTGTATATACACAACAGCCAATTAAAATTTAGAATAAATTATAATATAGTTCAGTTCCTTAAAAAGAGTCCAGCATGGAGTTTTTTCAAAGATGCATTTGAGAAACCATATTAGAAAACGTTCGTTCATTAAATGAAATATATTTAAAAGAAAATCTGAATTCTATTTAAATTCTTGTCTGACTAGAAGTTTCACATTCCTTTGTGAAAAAATAATTCTGAAACTATAGTTTGGGCATCTTGGTTGAATTATTTCAATCTCTTATTATGGTGTTTTTTATGGTACTACCTTCCTAAATATTTAAGCTAAAAGAAACAAGGGTTTCAACAATTCAAGCAAGATAGAAATAGCACATAAAAAGGAACTGTGGAGCAAAAAGAATAAAGGTCCTTTATATCCTTCACTGCAAAGAATAAGTATAGTCTGTAGAAATTTCCCATTTATAGGACCTATAACTCTGGATTTTATACTGGAGTATATTTCTTAAGAGGCATCAATTGGTCCCCTCTTTCCTCAGAAAGAGTGATTAAATACCATGTCCTTAACCTAGTTATTCAAAGAGATGCAAAATTATATCCAATGTTTATAAGATATAATTCCCTGAATCCAAACATTTCAGAGAAAAAGATATGTCAAATATTATTGGGAGACATTTAAATTTTCTTGTGATTCCTTGAGGTTACAATGCCTTTGACATATATAAAGCATTTTATATAAAATATCTAGCCTTATATCTAAGTCTTGTGATAATAATCTCTTTTAACTTATAACATTTCCTCATTACACACACATTCTATTCTTTGGGAAGTATTCAAGAGGGAAGAAGCCCACACTGGGAAAAAGAACAGGATAATATACTTAGCGGTATAGTAGTATGACACTTTATTACTTACAAAGTAGTCTTCCGTGGTTGTGTATCTTTGCTTCCACTGCTCTTTGGATCAACTGGGTTACTTGTCCCACAGGAGGTGCTTGGTAAGGGAGTATTAGGAGAAAAGGAAGTCGGAACACTACTAGCATTACGATTCCGGAATGATTCATCTGTAAGTAATACATGCATAGGTAGACATATGGAATACATTACGAAAGGTGTTACTCTACTAGAAGAAGAAAAGATTAATGATAGTTGAATTTTTCTTTTTATGTCAACTTGATTAAGGTATAATTTGTATAATTCATATATAATAAACAGCACAAATTTAAAGTGTATGGTATGGTAAGTCTTGATATATGTATATACCCATGAAGCCATCACCACAATCAAGACATCACTACCAAAAGTTTCCTCAATTTCCTCATGCCCCATTTTAATTCCTCCTTCTACTTCCTCCCTGCTTTTCCAGGCAACTACTGATTTGCTTCCTTTAACTATAGATGAGTTTGCATTTTCTATAATTTTGTATAATTATATTAAAGAGTATATACAGTATGTACTCTTTTACTTTCATCTGACTTCTTTCATTCAGCATAACTATTCTGAGATTCATCCATGTTGTTGTATATATCAATACTTCATTCCTTTTTACTACTGACTAGAATTCCATTACATGGTTATACCAAAATTTGTTTATCCATTCTCCTATTGATAGACATTTGGATTGTTTCCAATGTTTTACTATTATAAATAAAGCCACTATGAACATTCACGTACAAGTCTGTTTGTGGACATATATTTTTCATTTCTCTTTGATAAATGCTAGGAATCAAAATGCTGGGTCATATGACAAGGGTCTATATAACTTTACGAGAAAGTGCCAAACTGCTGTCCAAAGTGGTTGTACCATTTTGCATTTCCACCAGCAATGCATGAGAGAGAGTTCACATCCGATCCAACTGTGATGGTTTGAAGCTGTATGTACCCCGGAAAAACATGTTCTTAAATTTCATCCATTCCTGTGGGTGTGGAGCTATTATTGTAAGTAGGACTTTTTGATGAGGCTACTTCAGTTCAAGTGTGACCCACCTCATTCAGGATGAGTCTTAATCCTATTACCGGAGTCCTTTATAAATGAAATGAATACAGAGAGAGAGAGAGAGAAAGAGAAAGCCACAGAAAGGAAGAATCTGAAACAGAACCCCGAAAAGAACGCAGAGACCAGGAATCATTGTCATGTGCTTTGCCATGTGGCAGACGAGCCAAGGATCAATGGCAGCTGGTCTTGCGGAATAAAGGATCACCCTGTGATGTGGGTACACTCCTGGACTCTAACCATGAACGAACAAATGCCCATTGTTTAAACCAACCCATTTTATGGCTGTTTGCTTTCAGCAGCCAAGAAAATAAAACATCAACACTTGGTATTGTTTTTTTAATTTTAGACATTCTAGTGGAATGTATGGTATGGCCTTGCATTTATTTTTCTCTTTGTTTTAATTCTGCATTACCCTAATTATTAGTAATGTTAATCACCTTTTTAAGTATTATTTGTATATCTTCTTTTGTGAGGTGTGTGTTCAGATCTTTTGCTGAGTTTAAAGTTGGGTTATCTTCCTATTATTGGGCTTTAAAAACTTCTTTATATATTCTGGATACAAGTCCTTTGACAGATACATGTATTATGAATATTTCTTCCAATCTGTGTTCAAGGCCTTTTTATTTCCTTAATACTCTAAAAGAACGGAAGTTTTAAATTTTGATGAAGTCCGATATATTAATATTCTTATTTTATGGTTAGTATTACTCTTTGCCTATTTCAAAATTACAAAGATTTTATTCCATATTTTCTTCTAGAAGTTTCATAGTTATACATTTATGTTTAGGTTTACAATCCCTTTTGACTTAATTTTTGGTATGGCGTACAATAAGAATTGAGGTTCATTTTTTATATATATAAATTGTTCTAGCACAATTTTTTGTAGACTATCTCATCACCATCGATTTGTCTTAGAGCCCTTGTTGAAAATCAATTGACCATAAATATCAATGTGGCCCACAATGTGGTATTACTAGAGTTTTATAGTAATTTAAGTTCTCCAACTTTTTTTTTTCAAAACTGTGTTGGCTATATGAACGAGGTCCCTTGTAATTAGATATAAGTTTTAGAATCAGCTCACAAATTTTTACAAAAGTTTGCTAGAAATTCGATCAGGATTGCATTCAGTCTATGGATCAATTTAGAAAGAACTGATATGGTAAGTTTTTCAATAAACTCTCCATTTACTTAGGTCTTTAATTCCTTTCAGCAATGTTTTGAAGTTTTTAGTGTACATATTTGACACTTTTGTTAAATTTATCCCTAAGCACTTAATGTTTTTGAAGCAATTGTAAACAGTATTTTTAAGTAGAGTTTTTTAGAATGAAGATTTACAGAATTGCTAAGATAATGCAGAGTTCCTGTATACCCTCTTACACAGTTTCCGTTATTAACTCTTACAATAGTATGCTACACTTGTTACAATTAATGAATCATTAATGATACATTATTAATTAAGTCCATACTTTTTTCAAATTTCCTCAGTTTTTACCTAATGTCTTTTTCTGTTACAGGATCCCATCCAGAATACCACATTATATTTGGTCATCATGTCTCTTTAGGCTCCTCTTGGCTATGACAGTTTCTCAGACTTTCCTTGTTTTTGATGACCTTGACAATTTTGAGTATTTTCTGGTACTGGTACCGGTATTTTGTAGATTGCCACGTTATTGGCATTTCTCTGTGTTTTCTTGTGATTAGTCTGGAGTTATGGGCTTTTGGGAGGAAGATTACAGAGGTAAAGTGCCATTCTCATTACTTGAGATGAAGGGTACATCTATCAACATGATTTATCACTGTTGATACTGACGTTGATCGCCTACCAGAGGTAATGTCTGTCAAGTTTCACCACTGTTGTTGTTTTTAACTCTCTTTCTCATAGGGTACTCTTTGGAAGGAAGTCACTTAAGGAGTGGGGATTTACGCTCCGTCTTTCAGAGGACAGAGTAGCTACACAAAGAATTTTAAATTCTTTAGCAAGGGAAATTTATCTCACACCCATTTATTTATTTATTCAACCATTCATATGTATCAGTATGGACTCATGGATATTTATTTTGTACTTTGGGTTAAAACCCAATACTACCAGAGAACCTAAGATGGTGGCTAGGTGAGACAGGGCGAAAAACACCTCCATGAAAAATACTAGATAAAAGCCAGAAAGTGACCCAGAACACCAGTTCCAGTGACACACCAGCCGGACAAAGTCTGCTAAATCCATAGGGACCATGCATTTGGTGAAACCGGGAGTCTGCATTCTGAAATGAGTGAGTGAGCTGGCCGAAAGTCCGGCGGCTACATTGCAGTGTGGAGAAACCATGGGATGGCATTTGGAGACGGACTAGTTCTTTTTTTAAAACAAAAACAAAAACAAAAAAAAAACCCAGGAGGGCTGCGGTTACAATGGAGAGAACCATGCAGTGAAGCATGGCAGGAGCGGGCTGTGCCAAACTCTCGGTGTCTGGTGTGGAGGAGAGCCTGCTGCTGACTGTCTCAGGGCTAGGGGGGCAGAGGGGAGCCAAAAGGAGAAAGAAACTGTGCCCCTTGCAGCCATCTCCCGGTGGGCTAGAGATGCCCCTGCCCAGGGCCGGAGCTATAGCCCAGAGCCACGCCAAGAATCCCAGTGTGACGGGGAGTGTTTCCCGCAGCACCGTGCACATGCCACAGTATCAGCCGTGGACAGCGGCCTTTAATGCACCTACAGCTAATTGTCCCAGAGCTGGGAAGGCAGAGCTGTGTGAAAAGGGGGAAATTAACACGTCCCATTCAACCATCTTTACAGCAGTCTGGGAATGCCCCTGCACAGCCCAGCGGCCCAGGGCTTCCCTGGAGGGCCGGCATGCACCTGTGACGTGGCACAGCCTTCCCTCAGCAGAAGTCCTGGAAGAGCATGACTGGGAAGGGGGACCTACTCAGAAATCCCAGGGACCCTATACCAATACCAAGGACTTGTGGGTCAGCGGCAGAGACAATCTGTGGCAAGACTGAAATGAAGGCTTAGACTCTTGCAACAGCCTTAAATCTTCGGGAACACCTGGGAGGTTTGATTATTAAAGCTGCCCTGCCTCCCTAACCACCCAGACACATGCCCCACATTCAGGGCGGACAGCACCAACAACACACCCAAACTTAGTACACCAATTGAACCCCACAAGAATCAGATCCCCACACACCACAAAGATAAAGTTGGGGAAAACTGACTTGAGAGGAAGAGGTGACTCGCAGACGCCATCTGCTGGCTAGTTAGAGAAAGTGTATGCCACCAAGCTGTAGATCTGACAAATTAGAGATCGGTGTATTTTATATCCAGAAAGAACTCTAACAAATAAGGCAAATGCCAAGAGGCCAAAAACAACAGAAAATCTTAAAGCATATGAGAAAACCAGATGATATGGAGAACCCAAACCCAAACACCCAAATCAAAAGATCAGAAGAGACACAGTACTTGGTGCAATTAATCAAAGAACTAAAGTCAAAACAACAAGAGCATGGCACAGGATATAAAGGACATGAAGAAGACCCTAGAAGAGCATAAAGAAGAAATTGCAAGAGTAAATAAAAAAAATAGAAGATCTTATGGAAATAAAAGAAACTGTTGGTTAAATTAAAAAGACTCTGGATACTCATACACAAGATTAGAGGAAGTTGAACAATGACTCAGCATCCTCGAGGACCACAGAATGGAAAATGAAAGAACAAAAGAAAGAATGGGAAAAAAATCAAAAAAATTGAAATGGATCTCAGGGATACGATAGATAAAATAAAACGTCCAAATTTAAGACTCATTGGTGTCCCAGAAGGGGAAGAGAAGGGTAAAGGTCTAGGAAGAGTATTCAAAGAAATTGTTGGGGAAAACTTCCCAAACCTTTTACACAATGTAAATACACAAAGCATAAATGCCCAGCGAACTCCTAATAGAATAAATCCAAATAAACCCACTCCAAGACATATACTGATCAGACTGTCAAATACTGAAGAGAAGGAGCAAGTTCTGAAAGCAGCAAGAGAAAAGCAATTCACCACATACAAAGGAAACAACATAAGACTAAGTAGGGACTACTCAGCAGCCACCATGGAGGTGAGAAGTCAGTGGCATGACATATTTAAAATTCTGAGAGAGAAAAATTTCCAACCAAGGATACTTTATCCAGCAAAACTCTCCTTCAAATTTGAGGGAGAGCTTAAATTTTTCACAGACAAACAAATGCTGAGAGATTTTGCTAATAAAAGACCTGCTCTACTTCAGATACTAAAGGGAGCCTTACTGACAGAGAAACAAAGAAAGGAGAGAGAGATATAGAGACATTTAACAGACATATATAAAACATTACATCCCAAATCACCAGGACATACATTCTTCTCTAGTGATCACGGATCTTTCTCCAGAATAGACCATGTGCTGGGACATAAAACAAGCCTCAATAAATTAAAAAAAAAAAATTGAATATATTCAAAGCACATTCTCTGACCACAATCAAATACAAATAGAAGTCAATAATCATCAGAGACTTGGAAAATTCACAAACAACTGGAGCGTAAAAATGAGGGCAAGATGAAAACATTGCTGGATAATCAAAAGCTGAGGGACTTCATCACCAGTAGATCAGTCCTATAAGAAAAGGGAATTGCGCAGGCTGAAAGGAAGGGACACTAAACAATTTACTGAAACCACATGAAGAAATAAAGATTTCCAGTAAAGATCACATGGTAAATATAAATACCAATACTACTGTATTTTTTATTTGTAACTCCACTATTTACTTCCTACAGGATCTAAAATACATAAACTGTAATGATAAATCAGTGGTTTTGGACTCAATGTAAAATATGTAATTTTTGATAAGAACTACATAAAGGTGGGGGAATGGAGGAGTATAGGAACATAGTTTACATGTCCTATTGAAGTTAAGTTGGTATCAAAGAAAAACAAGATTGTTATAGATTTAAGAGGTTAAATTTAAGCTCCACGGTAAACACAAAGAAAGTATCAGAGTATATGACCATAGAGATGAAAAGTAGAATATGGGTTACAAGAAGTGGGGGAAGGGCAATGAGGAGTTAAGAAAGGAGTGTAAGGTTTCTTTCTGTTTGGGGTGAAGGGAAATTTCCAGTAATGGATGGTGGGAAGGTAATAGCATTGCAACATTCTAAATGTGATTAATCCCACTAATGGAATGCTAGGTAGGGGTTGGAATAGGAAGATTTAGTCTGTACATACGTTTCCACAATTGTAAAAAAAAAAAAAAAAAAAGACAGTCTAAATAGATAAAGACAATTAAATGGTAAGGATGATCCTGGATGGGATCTGAGAATGGAGGAGAGGAGGCTCAAAGGGACACAGTTGGGACATAAGGAAAAAAAAAAAAGTAACTATAGAATGTAAGCTTTTTTGAATGTTGAATTTCTTGAACTTCTTAGCTGCGCTTAATGGGATTGCATAAAAGAATGCTCTTGTTTGTGGGAAATGTATATGTGAATTATATCATTTGTTCAAGGATGTGCGCAGCTTGCTCTCATATGTTCAGAAGACAGAGCAATAGATGATGGAGGATAGGGAGGGAGGGAGGGACAGAAAGAAATGGTGGCATGACAGGATGTTAAAGTTGGTGGATTGGGGTATCGGAGGAGGGGGGTCGGGGTATGCTGGAGTTCTGTGTAAGGGGTTTGTATTGTTTTTGCAACGGTTCCTGTTAAGTATGAATTTCTTTCAAAATAAAATTAAAAAAAAAAAACCCAATACTACCTTATTTTTTGTTGCTCAAATCGCTCCAGCTTTGACCAACCTTTACTTGGCTCCTGTGTTCCTTTGATATACCACCATCATATATATTTTTCTTTTTTAGCACTTCCTTACTTTCTGGCACTATAAGATGTACCAGGTTCATCTTGTATATTTCCTGCCCCAGTCCTAGAATCAGCCATTTCTCCAATGAACCTTGTTTCCTTTTATTAGAGAAGGGTATTGGAATCCAAGATCTGGGAACTAGGTGTGCTTATTGCTACTAGAGTGTTCTTTTTTTTTTTTTTTAATTTATTTATTAGAGAGGTTGTGGGTTTACAGAACACTCATGCATAAAATACAGAGTTCCCACATACCACCCCACAACCAACAACTTGCAATGGTGTGGAACATTAGTTACAATTAATGCTAGCACATTTTTATAATTTTTCTATTAAATAAAGTCCGTGGTTTATCTTAGATTTCACTGTTTATGTAGTGTAATTCCATGGATTTTATTTAAAAAATTTATTCTGTTATCACATATATAATCTAACATTTCCCCTTTTACTTATATTCAGATATATATTTCAGTGCCGTTAATTGCATCCACAATGTTGTGCTACCTTCACCACCATCCATTACAAAAACGTTTCCATCATTCCAAATAGGAATCCAGTACATTTAAAACCTTAATTTCCCATTGCCTATCCCCATACCATTCCCTGATAACCCATATTTTAGATTCTGACTCTATGAATTTGCATATTCTAATTGTTTCAAATCAGTGAGATCATATAATATCTGTCCATTTGTGTCTGGCTTATTTCACTCAGTATGATGTCTTCAAGGTTGATCCATGTTGTCGTGGGTATCAGGACTTCATTCCTTTTTACAGCTGAAAAATATTCCATTGCATGTATATACCACATTTTACTTACCCATTCATTGGTTGATGGACCCTTGGGTTGCTTCCATCTTTTGGCAATTGTGAATAAAGTCACTACGAATATTGGTGTGCAAATATCTGTTGAGTCTCTGCTTTCATTTCTTTTGGGTATATACTTAGTACTAGGATTTCTGGGTCATATGGTTTAGTTCTACACTTAGCTTTCTGAGGAAACTGTCTTCCACAGCAGCTGCACCATTTTACACTGCTACCAGAAATGAATGAGTGTTCCTATTTCTCTGCACCCTTTCCAACACTTGCTATTTTCTGTTTTTTGGTTTTTTTTTTTAATAGCAACCATTCTAATGAGGGTGAAATGGTAACTCATTGTGGTGTTGATTTGCATTTCTCTGATGGCTAATGATGCTGAGCATCTTTTCATGTGCTTTCTGGCCATTTGCCTATCTTCTTTGAAGAGATGTCTGTTGAAGTCTGTGCTGGTTTGAATGTATTATGTCCCCCAGAAAAAGCCATATTTTTTGATGCAGTCTTGTGGGGCAGACGTTTTGGTGCTGCTGAGATTTGCATGGAAATACGCCCCACCCAACTGTAGGTGATAACTCTGATGAGATATTTCCATGGAGGTGTGACCCCACCCATTCAGGGTGGGCCTTGATCAGTGGAGCCATATAAATGAGCTGACAGGCAGAGGGAACTCAGTGCAGCTGTAAGTGATGTTTTGAAGAGGAGCTACAGCCAAGAGGGACATTAGAAGAAAGCACAGGAGCTGCAGATGAGAGAGAGTTTGAAGACGGCTGTTGAAAGCAGACTCTTACTCTGGAGAAGCTAAGGGAGGACAGATACCCCAAGTGCAACTAAGAGTGACATTTCTGAGGAACTGCAGCCTAGAGGGACGTCCTGGGAGAAAGCCATTTTGAAACCAGAACTTTGGAGCAGATGCCAGCCACATGCCATCTCAGCTAACAGAGGTTTTCCGGACACCATTGGCTATCCTCCAGGGAAGGTACCAGATTGCTGATGTGTTACTTCGGACACTTTATGGCCTTAAGACTGTAACTGTGTAACCAAATAAACCCCCTTTATAAAAGCCAGTGCATTTCTGGTGTTTTGCATTCCGGCAGCATTAGCAAACTAGAACAAAGTCTTTTGCCAATTTTTAAATTGGTTGCCTTTTATCAGTTGAAAAGTTTAAGGATTTCTTTATATATTCTGGGTGCTTAACCTTTTTTGGATAGGTAGTTTTCAAATATTTTCTACTATTGTATAGGTTGTCATTTTACTGTCATGCTAAAGTCCTTTGGGGTGCAAAAGTTTTTAACTTTCATGAGGTCCCATTTACCTATTTTTCTTTTGTTGCTTGTGCTTTGGGTATAAAATCTAAGAAACCATTATCTAAAACATGGTCCTGAAGATGCTTTTCTACATTTGCTTTTAGGGGTTTGATGGTTCTACCTCTTATATTGAGGTCTTTGATCTATTTTGAGTTGATTTTTGTATACAGTGTGAGACAGGGGTAATCCTTCTCTTTTTTGCATATGGATATACAGTTTTCCCAGCACTATTGGTTGAAGAGACTATTATTTCCCAATTCAGTGGTTTTTACCAACTTGTCAAAAATCAGTTGGCCGTAATTGTGAGGGTTGATTTCTCAGCTCTCAGTTCAATTCAATTGATTTATATGTCTGTCTTAGTGCCAGTACCATGCTGTTTTGATTACTGTGGCTTTGTAACTAGTTTAATTTTGAGAAGTATGAGTCTTCCAACTTCATTCTTCTTTTTCAAGATGGCTTTAGTTATTCAGGGACTCTTACCCTTCCATGTAAATTTGATGATTGGTTTTTCCATTTCTGCAAAGAAGGCTACTGGAATTTTGATTAGGATTGCACTGAATCTATAAAATTGCTTTGGGTAGTACTGACATCTTAGTGATATTTAGTCTTCCAATCCATGAACATGGAAAGTCCTTCCATTTAATTAGGTCTTCTCTAATTTCTTTAATCAATGTTTTATAGTTTTCTGTGTACAAGTCCTTTACATCCTTGGTTAGGTTTCTTTGCAGATATTTGATTCTTTTAGTTGCTATTGTGAATGGAATTTTTTTTGTTGTTTCTTCTTTGAATTGTTCATTGCTTGCATACAGAAACACTACTGATTTGGGGGTGTTGGTCTTGTATCCCGCCACATTGCTGAATTCATTTCTCAGCTCTAGGAGCTTTGCTGTGGATTTTTCAGGATTTTCTGTATAGGATCATATCAACTGCAAATAGGGAAAATTTTACTTCTTCCTTTCCAATATGGATGCCTTTTAGTTCTTTTTGTTGCCTAATTGTTCAGGCAAGAATTTCCTCTACAATGCTGAATAACACTGGTGACAGTGGGCATCCTTGCCTTTTTCCAGATTATATAGGGAAAGCTTTCAGTCTTTCACCATTAAGTAAAATGTTAGCTGTGGGCTTTTCAAATATGTCCTTTATCATATTGTGGAAATTTCCTTCTATTCCTAGTGTTCTAAGTGTTTTTATTGAGAAAGGATACTATATTTTGTCAGAAGTCTTTTCTGCATGGATTGAAATCACCAAGTGAGTTTTCTCCTTCATTCTGTGAATGTGATATATTACATTAAATGACTTTGTTATGTTGAACCAATGTTGCATATCAGGGATAAATCCCAATTGATCATGGTGCATAATTTTTTTAATATGCTCTGGGGTTTAGTTTGCTAGTATTTTGTTGAGGATTTTTGCATCTATACTCAAAAGATTTCTTTTTTTGTGATATATTTACCCAGCTTTTAAAGAGAGTAAGTTGGCCTTGAAGTATGAGTTAGGGAGCATTCCCTCCTCTTCAAGTTTATGGAAGAGTTTGAGCAGAATTGGAGTTAAGCCTTCTTGAGATTTTGGTAGAATTCCCTGTGAAGATGAGTTTCTCTTTGTTGGGAAGTTTTGATTACTGATTTAATCTCTTTACCAGCAATTGGTTTGTTACGATCTATTTCTTCTTGAGTCAATATAGGTAGTTTTGCTTCTAAGAATTTGTCAATTTCATCTAGGTTAACTAATTTATTGGCATTCAGTGTTCACAGTATCCTCTTACAGTCCTTTTTATTTCAGCAGGGTCAGTAGTAACGTCCCCTTTTCATTTCTGATTTTCATTATTTGCATTCTCTTTTTTTTTTTTTCTTTGTCAGTCTCTAGCTAAAGGTTTGTCAATTTTATTTATCTTTTCAAAGAATAAACTTTTTGTTTTGTTTATTCTATTGTTTTTGTTTGTTTTCTATTTCATTTATTTTTGTTATTTCTTTCTCTAATCTTTGTTATTTCCTTCTTTCTGCCCACTTTTGGTTTAGTTTGCTCTTCTTTTTCCAGTTTTTTCAGCTTTGAGGAAAGGTCTCTGATTTGAAGTCTTTGTTCTTTTTTAACGTAAGCATTCAGAGTTATAAATTTCTCTTTCAGCACTGCCTTTACTGCATCCCATAAGTTTTGGTATATTGTATTTTGATTTTCTTTCACAAGATATTTCCTAATTTTGCTTCTGATTTCCTCTTTGACCCACAGGTTGTTTAAGAGTATGTTGTTTAATTTCCACATATTTGTGAATTTTCCATTTCTCCCTCTTATACTGATTTCTAGCTTTGAACACTGTGGTCAGAAAATATATCGTATGATTTCAGTATTTTTGAATTGAGACTTGTTTTGTGACCCAGTATCTTGTCCATCCTGGAGAATGATCCATCCGTACTCAAGAAGAATATATATTCTGGTTTTGTTGGGTGCAGTGTTCTATTTATGTCTGCTAGGTCTAGTTGGTTTAGGGTATCATTCAAGTCCCATACTTCTTTATTGATCTTCTGACTAGATGTTCTATCCATTATTGAGAGTGATGTTTTAAAGTCTCCTACTAATAATGTAGAACTGTCAATTTCTCTCTTCAAATCTGTCAGTAATTGTATCATATATTTTGGCGTTCTGCTGTTAGATGCATATATATTTATAATTATTACATATTCTTATTGAATTGTTCCCTTTATCAGTATCTAATGATTATCTTTGTCCTTCATAACTGTTTTTGACTTAAAATTTATTGTATCCGATATCAGTTTAACCACCCCAGCTCTCTTTAGCTTACTACATGAGATGGCATACATTTTTTCCATCCTTTCACCATCAACCTACTTGTATCTTTGAATATAAGGTGAGTCTCTTACAGACAGCATATAGTCGGATCATGCTTCTTTATCAAGTCTGCCAGTCTCTGCCTTTTGACTGGAGAGTTTAACCCATTTACATTTAAAGTCACTACTGATAATACCAGACTTTCTTCCACCATTTTGCTATTAAGCCTTTGTAAGTCTTATACCTTTCTTGTCCCTCACTTCCATTAATGCCTATTTTATATTTATTTGCTTTTTTGTGTGTGTTGTACTATACTGAGTGCCTTCTTATTTCTATCTGGATATATTTTTCATCTATTTTCCTTGTGATAACAATGGGGCTAAAATTTATCATTCTAAATATATAACAGTCATATTTTGTCTAACAGCAACTTAACTTCAATAGCATGCATATACTTTTCCTATACCCCTCTGTCCTCCCACAATTTTTTTGTACTTGTTACCACTTATATTTTTGTACATTATGTTCAAAAACATAGATTTATCATTACTTTTTATGCATTTGCATTTTAGCACCTGCAGGAAGGAAAAAGTTGAGTTCCTACAAAACAATACCATGCAATAATACTGACATTTACAATTACACAAATGGTTACTTTACTTCAGGTCTTTATTTCTTTATGCTACTTTGAACCATTGCTTAGTGTTTTTTCTTTTCAGTCTGAAAAATTCCCTTTAGCATTGCTTGTAAGGTAGATCGAGAGGTGATTAACTCCCTCAGCTTTTGCTTATCTGAGACTCTCCTAATCTTGCTCTCATTTTTGAGAGTCTTGCTGCATATAAATTTCTTGGCTGACAGTTGTTTTCCTTCAGCACTTCTAAGTATTTCAACCCACTGTCTTCTTGCTTCCATGGTTTCTAATGAGAGCTTGGAACTCAATCTTATTGGGACTCCCTTCTACGTAACACATTGCTTTTCTCTTACAGCTTTCAGAACTCTCTCCTTGTCCTTTGCATTTGATAATGTGATCAGTATATAATGGGACGTATTCTTCCCCATGTCTATCCCGTGTGGTGTTCTCTGAGCTTCTTGGGATGTGCATATTCCCATCTTTTGGTAAGTTTGGGAAGTTCTCTGTCATTATTTCTTTGACTATTCCTTCTGCCCCTTTATTTTTTAATTCTCCTTCTGGGACTCCCACCATGCATATATTGGTGTACCTGATGGTGTCCCAAAGGTGCCTTAGGCTATTTTCACTTTTAATATTTCTTCATTCTTTCTGCTCCTCAGCCTGACTCATTTCAAGTATCTTGTCTTCAAGTTCACTGATTCTTTCTACTGTCAGCTCCGATCTGCTCTTGAAATCCTGCTGCGCATTTTTCATTTGTGACTGTGATCTTCAACTCCAGTAGTTTTCTTTGGTTCTTTTTTAAAATTTGTCTCTTTACTTACACTCTCATATTGATCATTCATTGCTTTCCTGGTATCCTTCAGTTCTTTCTCTGTATTTTCCTTCAACTCCTTAAGTGTTTTTAAGATAGTTTTTTAAAAGGCTTTGTTTGGTATGTCCACATTCTATTCTTTTTCATTGGTGTTTTCTGTACTTTTATTCTCTTCATTTGGATGGGCCATCATTTCCTGTTTCTTTGTCTGTCTTGTACTCTTTTGTTGCATGTGGTACATTTTAATATTTTAAAATGTTAAGTCTGGGATTTATTCCCTGAGATGTCTATTTCTTGTTTTTTTAACCAGTTGGTGACAAGACAGAGATGTTCTTGAACTTCAGCCCTCCTATCAGGAAGGTCTGCCTAAGGCAAATGCAGTGTGCAGGGTTTTTCCTGTCTTTCTGGGCTTCTGTCTTGTCCTAGGCATTTGCTTGTTCGTTATTTTGGAGTTCCTCTGTTTACAGGAGTTCGGTTGTCCTCTCTGTTTCCCAGGAGAAAGACCTCCCTCTCCCAGGTGTTTGAAAACTGCAGGCCTTTATTTCAGACTGTCCACATCTACAGTTTTTTGCACTCCCTTCATTGTCTCAAGCTGCTTCAGCATGGAGGAAAATTTCTGGAAGGAGGGTCACCCTGGAGATGACTTTCCCTTGTGAGTCTTTCCCAGCCAAAACAGGGCTAGGGACCCACAATGGGGGTGCTGACTGATTCCCAAATGCTCTGGGCAGGGGTTCAGGAAGGATGCCAAGAGCTCTCTAACAGCTCCCCAAAGTTGAGCTTTCTTGGCCTGCCCAGCAATTCCAATCTTGCAGCTAACTGGCCCCTGCAGCCCAAGAAAGCCCTGCACCTTTTAAAAATTTATTATAGAAGATATAGGTTTACGGGACAGTCATGCATAAAATACAGGATTCCCATACACCACCCACCACTAAAACCTTGCATTTGTGTGTAATATTTGTTAGAACTGATGATAGCACATTTTTATAGTTGTACTACTAATTAAGCTACATCTTTAAGTCCCCATTGCCTCCAGCCATGTCCATGGAGGGATAAAAAAATGCCTTCTCTCACCTTTGTCAGAGGTGGGGTTGAAACAATGTTTGCTGCTGCCTTTGTCTAGAGCAGGTTGAAATGATAGCTGCCCTCAGAGTTGGGCCCCAAGCAATCCTAATTCCCTAATCAAAAGCCATGATCACTGATCAACTGTGCCCACCCCTGTTCTTGGAGAAGAGGATTTTGATGACCCTTTCTGTTACTAGCGAGCTAGTCAGGGTTTGGACCTCATGGAGATCTGCTGTGAGTAAGGGGGATGGGTGTTAGTTGCTGCTGTGCAGAGAGAGCAACTTACTATTCTTTACCGTAATTTATCAAGCTCTTCCTCCCACTCTTCCCCGGATGCTGTATAGTGTTCTTCTGGTCTCTGGATCTTCAAAATAGTTGTTTCAGACAGTGCCAACCTGTTTCATGGATGTGTTTGTGGAAAGACTGAGTCCTGAAGCTCCCTCCTCCACCATCTGTTCCCTGGAAATCCTCCTGTTGTTTTATTTTTTTTTTCAATTTCATTTTCAATTCTTCATTGCTAGTATGTGCAAATATGATTATTTAGCATTTATCTTGTATCTGTGACTTCATTAAGTTCACTTATATTAGTTCCAGCCTCTTTTACTTTGTGCATTCCCTAGGAATTTCTATGTACATGATTATGTTGTCTGAGAATGAAGACAATTTTACTTATTTCATTTTGTTCAGCGTGTCTTTTATTTCTTTTTCCTTCCTTATTGCACTGGCTATGACCTCTAGTACAACTAGGAATTAAAATAGCACAAGACAACATACTTGCCTTGATACTGATTTTAAGAAGAAGCATTCTGTCTTTCTCCATTAAGTATGACATTAGTTCTACATTTTTTTTTTTTGGTAGACACCCTCTATTAGATTGAGGAAGCTCCCTTCTATTTCTAGTTTGATAAGTTCATATCATGAAATAGTAATAAACTCCATCAAATGCATTTTCTGCTTACATGAAATGATCTATGCTTTATTAAACTTTATTCTGTTAATATGTGAATTACCTAGAATGTTTTTTAATGTTAAACCAAATTTGCATTCCTGGAATAAATACCACTTCATCATATTGTATTACAGTTTTTATATACTGCTGGATTCAAATCACCAATATTTTATTAAGGATTTTTGTGTCTATGCTTATAGAGGGCTGAGACTGCTACTTACCAGTTAGTGAAATCATAGAAGTCTTTGCTAAACTTGAGGCAGAAGGTGTATATCCTGATGTGGAACTTTTACTAGAAAAGAACATGATTTAGTTTAAAATACAAGAGCATGCTTCTTTCAATCACAGTTATTTCATACTTTGGTCTGTGTCAATCTTTTTTTCTTAATTCTTTCCTCTGCTTATGAAACATTTGCTGCTTTTAATTTTCATTTATTTTTTACATGCCATGGCTCACAACACTTACTTTGCCTATAACTTAAAAAAAAAAAAAACATTTTCTGAAACATGTGCATCAGAATAAATTTTTTTATAATACTCTCCTAAGACAATAAGATGGGTAAAATGGATGAAAACAACTTATCTTTATTTTTAACCTGTTGTTCATATTTATATCACACTACTGGCTAGAAACTCTATATGGATCTGTTGAAAATGTCCAAAACATGCTGAAAACCTGGACTAGATTACCTTAAAAAAAAAAAGAAAAATGTAGTTTTTGTCTGTAAATGTCATTTATCTTGATAGATGAATGAACAATTTTAAAGGCATTTATGTTTTCTTAAAATTACTTTGTTAATTGATACTCAGATGTTATATACTGTATGTGTACACATATAAAATTATGGTCATTTAACTTATGCTTATTCTCAATAAATCTTAACTGTTTTATAATTTTGTCTTCTGGATTAAAGAGAAACCAGACATTCAATCTTTTCTTAGGGTAGCTCTGTTGCCATAGGAACATGTCAGTGGTCTCTCTATAGAAAGAAACAATATTAATAGCAAATGTATTTATTTATTAAATGGCTGAAGTATGTCCACACCCATTTAGAAGTTGAATGTTATAGCTAATACAGCACCACCTTCCTCATAATATCACACATGGATTCTGTGATGCTAATAAATAGTGTCATGGCAGTATTCTTCCTAGAATTCCAGGATACCTATTCTTATACAAACATTTACACTTCTGTTTCTTTAATGTAACAATCTTTTCAGAAGAAAACTGGCAAATTATTGACCTAATAAAAAATAAAATTAGTTCTTTTTATCATAATAATGTAAATATTTCACATAAATAATGATGTGTGACTACAAAATAAAAAAATTAATTAAAAAGTAAATAGGTGATGGAACATACCCACTGCACTTGTCTAAGTTGCCATATTTTGCATGAAAAGCTTGATTATTAAAAGACTGGCTTCGAATCAGTTTGGATTTCTTGATTTCTTTGCCTAGAGTAATAAGCAGAAATAAGAAAAACACAATTTTCAATTCATCCTTGCCTGCCCAAATTTCCATCCCATTCCAAACTACCAACGTTATCTGTAAAACACAGATGGGTCTAGCTTGCTTTCCTTAGTTTGAGCTGACTGCTGTATCTTAGCTCTACTACCCATTAAGAACTACCAAAACAACTAACAAAAAACAAAAGGTGCTTTAGAACAATATATCTCTCATCTAATAGAGTGACTCTACCTGAAATTAATCTTTATAAAACAGAAGGAAATAAAGACATAAGAAGAAGTTCTCTCTTACTTGTCGAAGGGGTGGCAGAAGAGGGTCCAGGAACAGAAACAGGGGTGCTCTTGGGCAGAAGTGTTGGTGTCTTAGAATCTCTACCTAAAATAAAGTCTGTTTTAAGTTATATAATTTCCTCTGAATCCTAATTAACCTCCATAAATAAACAAGTTACTATAGAGAATATGGATCACTATCTCTGTCTGAACAACGTTCCTTTTAAAATATTCTTACTTTCATATTTCAATCTTTGTCACTCTCTGATAAATTTAACAATCTTATTACCATCATCAAACAGAGCTAACTTCAAGATCTCATTTTGAAACATTTAAACCTCCCCACTGATCCCCACCATTTATTCTTGTATTCCTAACATCTGCACCACATTAAACAGACAATTTTTGAAAACAACTTCTAACAAAATGAAAAAAAGGAGAGAAATTGAACATATAAAGTTCAAAACTCAGCAAAGTCTTTCCTCAGCCAGGAAGGAACATCAGTTGTGTAACTGAGGTGAAGGCAGAGGAAAACTACTTACGTTTCTTTTCAAAGATTTTATCACTCAGGGGCCTTCCATCATTCTGTTGCTTCTCTTTCTCTAATTGTTCCTGTTATTAAAACATTTTCTAAGCATTAAGGGTACAGATTAAAGAGATTTAGGAACATCTTCTAATGAGAAATGGTTCTAAACTTTCAAGATATGAGTACAGTTCTCAAAAAAAGTACTTTTTTCCCCCCAAATTGGTGTCTAAATAAATCAGTGTTCTTTCAGATTTCTCTGTGTCCTTGGGGGTTTATGAAGTTAAAACAATGAATTTTGTATCAATGCTGTAGTAAGCCTTCATTTTCTAGAAAGTATTTATAGATTGCCAATGGCAAAACATTTGTTACTATTGGTCATTTCAATTTGATTGGTAAATAGCAAAATAATATTTTCTTTTAAAAGATTGAGAGAAAAGGAAATGGTCTCTTGGATATTTTTGGTAAATTCTTAATTGAAGGATAATTTACATACAGAAAAGTACAAAAATCATACATGTACAGCTCAGTAAATTTTCATAAAGTGAATATACCTGTGTAACCAGCTTCCAGATCAAGAAACAAAATATTACAAAAACCTAGAAGCCATGTATGCCAATAGGACAAGTAGGCAAAGAAAAGAGAGAAGAAATCAAGGTCTGAAAAGCATGACCTAAATGACATGCAGAACACTGCACTCAACAACTGTTCTGCAGTTCTATAAGTGCACCTGGAAAATAAAGAAAAAGATGGAGAAAATAGAGGACATGAGGAATTTCAACAGAGATTTGAATGCAATAAAGAAAAACCAAAAGGAAATTCTAAAACTGAAAACACACAAAACCGAAAAATAAAATATCAGTAGGTGGATTTAGCAGCAGAATCATCTATTTTCTCCATCTTTTCCTTCATTATCCTGATGATCATAACCAGTTATCTTGAAGTCCTTGTCTGCTAACTTGAATATTAGGCTAATCTGGGAGTCATTTTCTGTTTACTTTTTATTTTGGTTTTAGGTCATATAGTCCTAAAAGTTTTTGAGAGCCTGCTGTATTCTCTATAGTGTCTACCATTGGCAAACCTGAACTCCAGTCTTTGTCTTTCAAGACTGATAAAATAATGTACTATAGTTTTCAAAGTATTTCCACTTAAGATTTTAATTTCACGGCACCAAAATTCTCAGCATAAAAATAGGAAATATATATATAAAAAAGAACCAAATGGAAATTTTAGAACTGAAAAATACAACTATTTGGGAAAAAATTCACTGGAGAGGCTCAACAGCAAAACGGAGATCAGTGGAAAGAGTTGGTGACACTGAAGATAGATAAACAGAAATAATTCCATCTGAGGAGCAAAGAGATAAAAAAAAAGAAAGAACAAAGCCTCATGAACCAATGGGACAACATCAAAAGAACTAATATATGTGTAATTAAAGACCCAGAAATAGAGGATAGAGGAATTGGGACAGAACACATATGTAAACAAACAGCCCGAACTTTCCCAAATCTGGGGTATAACATATATTTACAGATTCAGGAAGTGCAACATATCCCCAAACAGGATAAATTAAAAGAAAACCATGCCTACACACACCAAAATCAAACCACACACACATACACACAAATAAAGAAAAAAATCGTGAAAGTAGCCAAAGAAAAACAGTATTACATACAGAAGTGACAGCAGATTTTTCATCAGATGCCATGGAGGCCAGAAGACAGACAAAAAAGCATCTTTAAAGTGTAGAAAGAAAAAGGCTGCCAATCCAGAATTCTATTCATACTTAAGGAATGAACATGAGAAAAAGATATTTTAGATAAAGGGAAACTAAGAGAACTTGCCAACAGAAGTCCTGCACTATGAGAAATGCTAAAGAAAATTCTTCAGACTAAAGAGGGGGGAATACCAGAGGTAACTATGGATCCTAAGCATTAAATGAAGAATATTGGAAATGGTAAACATCGGAGTAACCTAACAGACTTTTCTCTCTTACATTCTTCAAGATATGTAGGATGACTTAAAGCAAAAACTAACATTCTCTGGTGGGGGTTTAATGTATGCAGATTAATTCAAGTAACAACTGTAACATAAAAAGTGGTTTGGGGTGGGTAAAGAGACCCATGCCATTTTTAAACGAAGAGGTACACTGTTAACAATAAGTAGTCTGTAAAAGGTTAGCTATGTAACCACCAAAAATAATTTTTAAAAAATACAGGAAGAATACAAATCATTAAGATACAAATGAAACAGGAGTTATCACCGAGATCCTATATACGTTAAAAGGAAAGTATGAGAATATTCTTAACTTTATGCCAAAAGATATGACAGCTTAGATGAAATGAAAAATTGCAGGGGAGTTTCAGTGGCTGAGAGATTTCAAGTGGAACTGAGAGGTCATTCTGGTGGACATTCTTATGCACTATATAGATAACACCTCTTAGGTTTTAATGTATTGGAATGGCTAGAAGTAAATACCTGAAACTACCAAACTCCAACCCAGTAGTCTGGACTCCTGAAGACGACTGTAGAATAATGTAGATTACAAGGGGTGACAGTGTGATTGTGAAGGCCTTGTGGATCACACTCCCTTTGTCTAGCGTGTGGATGGACAGGTAGAAAAGTGGGGACAAAAACTAAATGACAAATATGGTGGGATGGTGGGAGATGATTTGGGTGTTCTTTTTTTACTTTTATTTTTTATTCTTATTCTGATTCTTTCTGATGTATAGAAAATGTTCAGAAATAGATTGTGGTGATGAATGAATAACTATATGATCGTACTGTGAACAGTTGATTGTATACCATGGATGATTGTACGGTATGTGAATATATTTTAATAAAACTGAATTTAAAAAAAAAATTGTGCGGGGAGCAACTTATTAAAATTGATAAAAGAAGAAATAGAAAATCTGAATGCTCCTGTATCTATTAAAGAGATCAGATGGTTTCACTAGTAAATTCTACCTAACATTCAAGAAAGAAATAAAACCAACTTTATACAAACTATGTCAGAAAATAGAGGAGGCTAGAACACTGCCCATCTTGTTTTATGAAGTCAGCACTAAGTCCAATATCAAAAATTGACAAGAAAAGGAAATTACAGACCAATATCACTTATGAATACAGATGCAAAAGTCCTTAGCAAAATATTAGCAAAGATTTCAATAACAGAGGAAAAGGATAATACATGATCACCAAGTGGGGTTTATACCAAAAATACAAGGTTAGTTTACCTTTTGAAAAATCAATGTAATTCAGAGTATTAACAGAATAAAGGATAATAACCAAATATCATTTCTAGATATGTAAAAATAACATTTAACAAAATTCAACCAGCATTCATAAAAACTCTCAGCAAACTAGGAATAGCAGGGAGCTTCCTCAGTCTGATAAAGGGCATCTGTCTAAGACCTACAGCCAAAATATCTTATGGTGAAAAACAAATGCTTCCCTTTAAGAGCAGGAACGAAGCAAGGATTCCCCATTTTGACCAGTGTTTTTCAACATTGTGCTGGAGACCCTGGATCTTGCAATAGGGGAAAAGAAAGAAACAAAAGGAATGAACATTGAAAAGGAAGAAGTAAGTTGGCCTTATTTAAAGATGATATAAGGATTTACATAAAAACTCATAGTAAATCTGAAAAACAATTTCTAGAAATAAGCAAATTTAGCAAGTTCATAAGGTACAAGGTCAATATATAAAATTAATAATATTCTAATACTTTATCAACATATACTGTAAAGTGAAATAAAAATATATAATTCCATTTACAATAGAGCCAAAACATAAAATACCTAGGAATAAACCTAACAAAAGACTCCCATGAGCTCTACACTGAAAAAATTACAGAGAAAAAAATGGGAAGAAGATTAAATAAATGGAGTAAAATACTATACCCATGGACTGGAATAGTCAACATTGTTAAGATTGTAATTCTCCAAATTAATCTATGGATCAATCCTAAGTAATGCAATTGTAATTAAAATTTCAACAAGCTTTTTATAAAAATTTACTGATTCTAAAATTTAAATCAACATATGCAATCTAGAAAATCAGACAGACCAATATGATGGCCTAAGATGCTCCAGGATGCCACTACCACATGGAATCTTTGAACAAAAAGCACTAACTGATAACTCCATCTTCCCTGAAATTCCAGAAAAGAGTTAAAGGTTTGCAGTAACTGGCTGAGTGCCAAATCAAGAAAACACAGCTTTTAAAACAAGTTTGTGTTGCCTTTGCTGACCCTTCTCCCACTGCCTTCCCAGCACAGTGTGGAGCCAGCCTGAACTCCCATTGTGGGTCCCTGCCCTTTTTCTGGAGGGTGTAGAGTAACCCCTATGCACATAGTGGGGTGCCTCTGTGTGGTTGCCAATCTATCAGGTGGCAGCCTGAAAGATTAACAAAGAAACTCGTCTCTGGTTAGCTCTCCCAGAACTTGCTCTGCAAGCAAAAGCAGCTTGCAGACAGCTAAAACAGATAAGAAGCAATTAAGCCAAAGGGGCATGGGGTAAAGGATTACCAGCTTTATTTTCCTAATAAAAAAGTAACAATAAATCTATGGTTTGGAGCATACCTTGCATAAAGATATACTTCATAACAAGAACAAAAAAAGATTGAGGCATAATGGAATATAGGAGTCGTGTTTTATATGCTACTTACATTAAGTTGGTTTCAAAGCAAAAGTGACTGCTGTAATTTTAAATGTTAAATTTAAACCCCAGGGTAACCACAGAGAAAATCTCTGAAAAATATATACAGAAGTAAATGAGAAGGGAAGGAAAATGGTACACCACAAAAAATAAAATAAATACAAAAGTGAGCCTTAACAGAAGAACTGAGAGACAAAAAAGGCATAAAACTTAAAAAGACAAAATAACAAAAGGGCAGAAGAAAGTCCTGTGTTTTGAGTAGTCACTTTAAATGTAAAAGGTAGAGATTGGCAGAATGGATAAAAAAGCATGACCCACTAGCTTTTAGGGAAACGCAAGTTAAGACCACAAGGAGATATCTCACACCAGTAAGAATGGCCGCCATTAAACAAACAGGAAACCACAAATTCTGGAGAAGATGTGGAGAAATTGGAACTCTTATTCATTGCTGGATGACAGCTTGGCAGTCCCTCAGAAAACTAGTTATCAAGTGTGCCGGTTTGAATGTATTGTGTCCCCCAAATGCCATTATCTTTGTGGTCTTGTGGGACAGACGTTTTGGTGCCGGTTAGATTTGCCTGGAATGTGCCCCACCCAGCTGTGGGTGGTGACTTTGGTGGGATACTCCCATGGAGGCGTGACCCCACCCATTCAGGGTGGGCCTTGATCAGTGGAGCCATATAAACATGCTGACTCAAAGAGACTGAACGGAGTGCAGCTGTGAGTGACGTTTTGAAGAAGAGCAAGCTTGCTAGAAAGGAACGTCCTGGGAGAAAGCCATTTTGAAACCAGAACTTTGGAGCAGACTCCAGCCACGTGCCTTCCCAGCTAACAGAGGTTTTCCAGATGCCATTGGCCATCCTCCGGTGAAGGTACCCGATTGCTGATGTGTTACCTTGGACGTTTTGTGGCCTTAAGACTATAACTGTGTAGTGAAATAAACCCCCGTTTTATAAAAGCCTATCCATCTCTGGTGTTTTGCATTCTGCAGCATTAGCAAACTAAAACATCAAGTTATCTGACAATCTGGCAATTTAACTTCTCAGTATATACCCAGAAGATATGAAAGCAGTGACACAAACAGACATTTACACACTAATGTTCACAGCAGCATTGTTCACAAGAGATGGAAACAATCCAAGTGTCCTTCAACAGATGAGTGGATAAACAAAATGTGGTATATACATGTGATGGATGCTCTAGTTTGCTAATGCTGCCAGAATGCAAAACACCAGAGCAGGATTGGCTTTTATAAAAGGGGGTTTATTTGGTTCCACACTTACAGTCTTAGAGCCATAAAGTGTCCAAGGTAACACATCATTAATCGGGTACCTGCACTGGAAGATGGCCAATGGTATCCGGAAAACCTGTTAGCTGGGAAGGCATGTGGCTGGCATCTGCTCCAAACTTCTGGTTACAAAATGGCTTTCTCCCAGGATGTTCCTCTCTAGGCTGCAGTTCCTCAAAAATGTCCCTCTTAGTTGCACTTGGAATGTCTGTCCTCTCTCAGCTTCTCTGGAGCAAGAGTCTGCTTTCAATGGTCATTTTCAAACTGTCTCTCATCTGCAGCTCCTGCGCTCTATTCAAAGTGTCCCTCTTGGCTGTAGCTCCTCTTCAAAATGTCACTCACAGCTATACCAAGTTCGCTCTGCCTGTCAGCTCATTTATATGGCTCCACTGATCCAGGCCCACCCTGAATGGGTGGGACCACACCTCCATGGAAACTAACTCATCAGAGTCATCACCCACAGTTGGGTGGGGCACATTCCATGTAAACACTCAAAGAATTACAATCTAACCAACAGTGATAGGTCCGCCCACAAAGACTACATCAAAGATAATGGCATTTGGAGGGACTTAATACATTCAAACTGGCACATTCCAGTCCCTGGACCCCAAAATGACATTATCTTTCCATATACAAAATACATTCATCCCACAATATCACAGAAACTTAAATCATTTCAGTAACAATAGTTAAGTACAAAATTCCATCAAAATCAATTATAGGCATGGTCAGTCCTAAGGCATAATTTTCCTTTAGCTGTGGATCTGTGAACTGAGATCAAGTTATGTGCTTCCAATATACAAAGGAGGGACATTCATAGGATAAACATTCCCATTGCCATAAGGAGAAACAGTAAGGAAAACAGGGTTAACAGGACCAAAACAGTTCCTAAAACCCACAGGACAAACTCCATTAGATTTCAAAGTCTGAGAGCCATTTACAAAATGACGTTGAATCCTTGGGGCTTGAGAGAGTGGGAGTCTAACCCTTCCTAAGGGCCTTTGTGGCAGCCCTTTCCTCTCCAAACGCTTAGGTGAGTGCTCCGACATATCCACACATTGGGGAGACCACCTTCTCGGCCCCACCCTCCTCAAACATTGGGGCAGCTCCCGGATTCCCTTCCATCTCTGGGGCACACACCGCCCCCCCCCTTCAGAACAGTGTGGTGGCAGCCAGGCTCTCCCCAATTCCCTGGGAATGTGCTCCACCCTCTTTGGGGCTTAAGGTGGCAGAACATTTCCTGAGCATCAAGGCGGAAGGCCCGCACTTGACCTCCAGGGCAAACTCACCCTTTCCATGCATGTGGGCTGCTCCGCTCTCCCAGCCCGAGACCTCTTGCCTCCAGACCTCAACCTCCATGGCATTGTCTTTGAAGAAATTTTTCCTTCAATTTGTTCCTGGTCTATCTCCTCCAGTCCAGACTGGCAACAGCTCTGTCTATAAAGATCTCACAAAAATTCTGTTGGCTTCACATGAAGCACACAGGGGTCAAAGCCATCAGACAATAGGACTTTCCACAAATCCTTTCTGCTTAACTCCCTTTCCAATCTTGGCTTGTACTGAAATGGTGGCTGGGTTCCATGTTTGGTTACATCCTCACGTTGGGCTGTAGCTTCTGGGATTCCACCCCCTGTCCAAGCCATCAGCTTCTGGTTTCTTTGAACCCAAGAGTTCAGCTCTAAGTTTATCTCTCTCCGCTCGCATTTTACTATAAGCTGCAAGAAGCCAGGGTACATCCTCCACACATAGTCTGGAGATCTCCTCAGCTAAGTATTCCAGGTTGTCGCTTTCAAATTCTTTCCATCTGACACCAGGACTCAATTTTGCCAAATTCTCTGCCACTTTAAAACAAGGATCGCTTTTCTTTCAGTTCACAACAACACAGTCATCATTTCTGTTCAAGGCCTCATCAGAAGTATCTTTAGAAGTATCTTTAGAGTCTCTTCAAAGCAGTTTAGGCCTTTTCTATCAAGCTCCTCACATTTCTTCCAGAAAATTCCCGTTATCCATTTAAAAAGCCGCTCCAACATGTTTGGTATTTGCAAACTCAGCAGCAAAAGCACCCCACCTCTCTGGTACCAAAATCTGTTCTTAACTGCTAATGCTGCCAGAATGCAAAACACCAGAGATGGATTGTTTTTTAAAAAGGGGGGTTTATTTGTTTACACAGTTACAGTCTTAAGGCCATAAAGTGTCCAAGGTAACACATCAGCAATCGGGTACCTGCACTGGAAGATGGCCAATGGTGTCCGGAAAACCCGTTAGCTGGGAAGGCACATGGCTGGCATCTGCTCCAAAGTTCTGGTTACAAAATGGCTTTCTCCCAGGACATTCCTCTCTAGGCTGCAGTTCCTCAAAAATGTCCCTCTTAGTTGCACTTGGGATGTTTGTCCTCTCTCAGCTTCTCTGGAGCGAGTCTGCTTTCAACGGTCATTTTCAAACCGTCTCTCATCTGCAGCTCCTGTGCTTTCTTCAAAGTGTCCCTCTTGGCTGTAGCTCCTCTTCAAAATGTCACTCACAGCTGCACTGAGTTCCCTCTGCCCACCAGCTCATTTATATGGCTCCACTGATCAAGGCCCACCCTGAATGGGTGGGGCCACACCTCCATGGAAATATCTCATCAGAGTTATCACCCACAGCTGGGTGGGGCGCATTCCATGGAAAGAAGTACAATCTAATCAACACCGATAGGTCCACCCACACAAAATTACATCAAAGATAATGGCGTTTGGGGGGACATAATACATTCAAACTGGCACAATGGAATACTAAACAGCAGTAAGAAGGAACAAGGTTGTGAAACACATGACAACATAGATGAAACTTGAAGACATGATGCTGAGTAAAGTAAGCCAAACAGAAAAGGAGAGATATTGTATGTTACCACTAATGTGAACTCCATGAAAAATGTAAAATAAGTGTATTATAATGAGGAATATAGGGGATCTAGAGATAGAGAGAAGCTAGTGAAGGGGAAATGATAATCTAATAAGTACAGATATGATAAGGAGGGTGAACCTAATGGTATGGGAATGGGCAGATGTGATTATGTTTCATTAATGGGATTATAAGTATCAGTGATGCATTGAAGGTGAACATGTTCATAAATGGTAGTTTAAAGGCATGTAACCTACAGAGTAGCACTACAAACATAAATTTGGTATGGTAGGAGTATATTAGAAGGAATGAAATTATTTCAGGATATCTGTTTTTCCTATCACTTTGCTCTGTTTCATTTGGAAATGTTTTTTTATTTGATAAATAAAGTTAAAAAAATTTTTTAAAGTGTTAGCATGATATATTTATAAGGTATGGCACTGGTAAAAGAATTAACAACAGAGTGGTATATGGAAAAACTACCCATTACATATTAGAGACTATATTTAATAGGAATATCTTACCAGCAATACACTAATACTAGGGATGAATAATTAGCAGCTGATAAGAGCTCTGGGATGTTTTACGTTATGATAATTGTTTAAAGTTGAGAGTGATGATGATTGTTCAACTAAGTGAATATAATGTGAGAAACTGACCATTTATCTTGGGATAGAACATATATTATGTGAAATTAGGAACCCACTATTTAATAATTTAGGCCTTTGACTTGAGGCTTGCTCTTGTGAAACTTAGGCTCTAAATGGAAGGCTAAGCCTTCCTACAATTATGCATAAGAGGCACCTCCAGAGAACCTCTTTTGTTGCTCAGATGTGGCCTTTCTCTCTCTAAGCCCAACTTGGCCAATAAATTCAGTAATACTACCCCCCACCCCAAGTGGGAGATGACTTCCAGGGGACTGAATCTCCCTGGTAATGCAGGACTGACTCCCAGGAATCAGTCTGGCCGTGGCAGCAAGGGACTGAAAATGTCTACCTGACCAAAGCGGGGGGAGGGGAGGGGAGGGAAGGGGAGGACAGGGTAAGTTTACACCGGCTAAGAGATCTCAAGCAGAGCCGAGAGGCTATCCTGGAAGTTTCTATTATGCAAACTCCAGCTAGAGATCCCAAATGGCCACAGTATGCCCTGCCCTTACCAACAGTATCCCCAAATACCTAGGCCCCTATCTGAGATTCTATAAAATACTCCCTCACTAAGTTTTATCTCTCAGAAACTTGAATCCACCAGAGTGTTCCTATGCCAGACAAGTCCTAAAACCCAGAGGCAACAAGCTGTTTAAGAACTACAATCAGATACAGCCCCCTTCCCCATACTGTCAACAGTCCCTTTTCAATATGAACAACAGGGTGGTCACTGCCTAGACACCCCTGAGGATGAAGAAAGAGATTAAACAAGAGCAACATTCAAGATAGGATTTAACAAAGGATTACAAATATTGAAACTTTATATAAATATATAAAAATTTTTAGATGCTAGGGTATATAAATATACCTAGAAGAAAATAACTGAAATGGTGGAACTATAACCTAAAACATTCTTGGAAATTTGCTCTATATCTATATTTATTGAATTGTGGTTTGAAAATTCTCATCTTTCTCTATATACCCTATATTTCACAATAAGGAAAGAACTGAAACTGTGGCACTCTAACCCACAACAATTTTTGAAATTAACTGTATAACTGCCTGTTGAGATGTACATCGCAAGTTAACACCTTTCTGTATATATGTTATATTTTACAATAATAGAAACAACTGAAATTGTGGAACTGCAACCCATGACATTCTTTGAAATTTGCTCTCTAACTACTTGTTAAATTGTACTTTAAAAGTTATCACTGTTATGTATATATGTTAAAGTTCACAACAACAAAAATGCATTAAGAAAAGCATGACCCAATTATATTTTGTATATAAGAAACTCACCTTAAAGTCAAAGACACAAATAGGTTGAACATGAAAAGGTGGAAAAAAATATCCCATGAAAATAGTAACCAAAAGAAAACTGGTATGGCTATACCAATATCAGATAAAACAGACTATAAGTAAAAAATTGTTACAAGAGACCAAGAATACCACTATATACTGATAAAAGTCAATTCAAAAATAAGACATAACAATTATAAATATATATGCACATAACAGCAGACTGCCAAAATATATGAGGCAAATATTGATTCAAAAGGAGAAACAGACAGTTCTACATAACGGCAGTAGATTTCAATATACCAGTATCAATTATGGATAAAACATCTACAGAAGATCATAAGGAAATAGACTACCTGAATGATACTATAACCCAAGTAGACCTAATTGACATATATACAACACTTCATCCAGCAGCAGCAGAAAATGTTCTTCTGAAGGTCACGTGGGTCATTCTCCTGGTAGATCATAAGTTAAGTAACAAAACAAGTCTCAAGAAGTTTTTAAAAACTGAAACCATACAATGTATCTTCTTCTCTGACCATAATGGAATGAAGCTCAAAATCAATAACAGGAGAAGAAATGGAAAATCACCAATGTGTGGAAATTAAACACACTTAACCAACAAGTCAAAGAAGAAACCACAAGGGAAATCAGGAAATATCTTGAGGCAAATAAAAACAAAAACACAACATACCAAAACTTATGGGATGCAGCAAAGGCAGTACTGAGAGAGAAATTTATACCTCTAAATGCTTACAATAAAAAAGAAGAAAGAACTCAACATAGAGACCTAACCTCACAAATGGAGGATCCAGAGAAAGAAGAGTAAACTAAACCCAAAGCAGCAGAAGGCCAGAAATAACAAAGATTTTAGAGGAGATAAATGAAACAGAGAATACAAATACAACAGAGAAAATCAACAAAACCAGAAGTCGGCTCATTCAAAAGCTCAATAAAATCAACAAACCTTTAGCTGGCCTGACAAAGAGAAAAGAGAGAGGATGCAAATAACAACAATGAGAAATGAAAGGGAGGGCACTACTACTGACCCCACAGAAATAAAAGCACTGTAACAGGATACTATAAACAACTGTACACTAACAAATAAGATAACCTGGATGAATTGGACAAGTTCCTAGGAACACACAAATAACTTACACTGACTCTAGAAGAAAGAGAAGCTTTCAACAGACCAATAACATGTTAAGAGATTGAATTAGTAATCAAAAACCTCCCAAAAAAGGAAAGCCCAGGACCAGATGGCTTCACTGATGAATTTTACCAAACATTTCAAGAGGAATTAACACCAGTATTGCTTAAACTCTTCCATAAAATTTAAGAAAAGGGAATACTTTCTAACTCATTCTATGAGGCCAACATCATCATAAGAAGAAAGTCAGATAAAGGTATCACTTAAGAAAAGAAAATTATAGACCAATATCCCTTTTGAATATAGATGCAAAATCCTTAAGAAAATACTAACATACTGAATCCAACAGCACATAAAATAATTATACACCATGATATAAGTGAGATTTATCCCAGGTATGCAAAGTAGTACAAAATAAGAATATCAGTTTACTACAATACAACACATTAATAGAATGAAGGGGAAAAAACACATACAGTTATCTCAACTGACGCAGAAAAGGTATTTGACAAAATGCAGAATCCCTTCTTGACAAAAACACTTAGAAAACTAGGTATAGAGGGAAACTTCCTCAATATGATAAAAGACACAAATGAAAACCCCAACGCTAAGATCATACTCAAAGTTGAAAGACTGAAAGCTTTCTTTCTAAGATCAGGAACAAGACAAGGATATCCACTGTTACCACTGTTATTCAACATTGTTCTAAAAGTTCTAGCCAGAGCAACTGGGCAAAAAAAGAAATAAAAGGCATCCAAGAGGAAGAAGTAAATAAAACTCCCTATCTGCACTTGACATTATCCTAATAAATAAAAATCCTGAAAAGTCCACAACAAAGTACAGCACTAATAAATTCAGGAAAATGGCAGGGTTTCAATGATAAAAATAGCTTGATATGGTCACCTAGATAAATATATAATTCAATGGTCCAGAAACAGGCACCTAAATATATGAACAATTAATTTTTTAAAAGGTGTTAAGGCAATTCAATGGAGAAAGAAAGTTTTTTTCAACAAATTTGCTGAAATAATTGGATATTCATATGGAAAAAATAAACATACAAAAATTAACTTGAAATGGATCATAGACCTAAGAAATAAAATTTCTAAAAGAAAATATAAGAAATATAAGAAAATGTCCTTGTGATTTAAGGATAGATGAAGGAATCCTGAATAAAAAGTATAAATCATAGAAGAAAAAAATGATAAAGTAGACTTCAAGAAAATTAAAAACTTCTGTTCTTCAAAAGACACCATTAAGTAAATGAAAAGACAAGCAAAAGTAGGAAAAAACCCATAAAAATATATATCTGATAAGAAATTTTTATCACATTACAATAAGAAGACAGTCCACTTTAAAACCTAAAACAAAATAAAAAAAAGACCACACTCTCCAGGGTTGATGGGGACTGTAGTAGAAGAAGATACGGGTAATAAAGAAGCAAGAAGGAACTTTTGGGAGAATGGAAATGTTTGGTATCTTGAGTGTGGTGATGGTTTCATGGGAATTTCAGAACTTATCATAATGTACACTTAAACTTTACATAGTTAATTGTATATCAACTTTACTTCAATAAAATCATTTTTAAAGGCTATCAAATTTAGTTTCCCTTCCAGTTCTAAATGACCAGATTTCAGAAGATAAGGACTCTTCTTCAGTAATTTAGGAAGAAAAAAGTAATGTTGAAGTGAAAGAAATTAAGTTTAATGGCAAATTCAGTTATATTGTTAAGAAAGATGTGTGTGTATGTATATGAAAACAACATACCATTTCCAAAAGTAGTTCTTCTCTTTCTTTTTCTTGATCCAACAAATCTTTTTCATAAAACTTTTTCTGAAACTGTTTAAAGTTTAAAATGAAATTGTGCAACATAAATGATGTTTCTGCCAATTTTTAACCATCCCTTTAATATAAAGGTAAATAAAGTGTACTTACAGCATCCATAGACATTTCCATTCTGTCCAACTCTAACACAGTCTATAAAGAAAATTTTTAAAATTATCCAACAGTAATTAAATTAAATCAAACAATCATTTCTCAAAGAGACTCTTTTTCCAGAGGAAGGTTCAAAAAGATACTTCATTGTGAATACAATTAACAATGCTGAAATATATATCTGAATATGATTAAAAGGAGAAATGTTAGATTGTACAGATGGTAACAGAATAAAATTTGTTTTAAAACTCCATGGAACTACACAGTACACAGTGAACCCTAAAATAAAGCATGAACTTTAATTAATACTACAATTATAAAAATGTGCTATCAATTGTAACAAACGTTCCACACCATTGCAAGGTGTTGGTGGGGTGGTGTGTGGCAATTCTGTATTTTATGCATGATTGTTCCGTAAACCCACAACTTCTCTAATAAATAAAGAAAAAAAAGATACTTCTCCACTATGTCGAAAGCTAAATTAGGAAACCTCTCAAGTCCTTCCCAAGTCTACATTGTATTAAAATCAAACTACACATATCAATGCCAAGAGCTTTTTAAAATTTTCAAAGATTTTAACCATAAGAAGAGCAAGTACAGAGCCACATTTTAAATACTAAATACATGCAATTTAACCAATTTTTAACAACTCCCCATGAGAATCTTTTTTGAACTTTCTGAAACATAATATAGGTTTTGAAATTTATAAAAGTATTATCAGCTAATTTTTTTATGAAGCAAGCTATATTCTCATTTGGCTTAAAATCCTTAGTTCCCTTCCATACAAATTTTTGGTCATTGAGACTAACCAAGAGGGAGACTTTTCTCTGAAATACATTATTTGTCTTTCAGATATACCAGTCTGAAACAACTATTTTGATCAAACAATGGTCTGTCTCTCTAACCGAGGGCTCTGTCTCTGAGAGTGGGCAGTACTTCTCAAACTTATTCTACAGGAGTAACTCTACTGGACAAAACAAAGTACATTTATATATTCATATGCCCAAAGCTATCCATTGCAAACACAGTTTCTTTGAAACTTCATTTTTATCTTAAAATTTATGAAAATTTTATAATTTATGCCATGAAATGCACCATTTTTAAATAAAATTACTTCCCATCTAAAAAAACTGAATATGGTATGCTAATACATTTTTATCCCAAAGCTTTATGTAGCTTGCTTAGGGATTCCCATACCATATACATTTATATGTTTTTAGATTTAGATACATGACCAGAACTCTGGGTACTTTTGGTTATTTCAGCTAACAAATTCTTATTTCAATAAAATAAAATTATACTAATTAACACTAAGTTTTCAATAAAATAAAATTATACTAATTAACGCTGTTATCAAAATCACTTTTATGAAAAAACGTCTCACGTGGCATCTAGCTGTGATCTTTAGAAAAAAATCAAATTCTCTTGTTAAATATAAAAATGCCATCAATGCTAAATTATTTAAAACATTAATTTCTACTACCACAAATAAATGGTCAAAAACTATGTGCTCTGAGTTGACATTCAGAGTCACAAAATTAATCACTTTAATTTGACTTAATTTTATAAAAATAATGGTTATATATTCAGCGTAAAGTTTTTGAAACTGTCAATTATTTTAAAGGTTGATCTCACTGACCCAAATTTTTACTCTTTTAGTTCCCTAACCCTCCTAAATAATCCATATAAAAAGATTACATGCTGAAACAAAACACAACAAACCAAAAAAAACCATAAGACATCACATTACATTGTAGAAAAAGGAATGCACTCAGGCATAAGAGCACTGTATCTGGCCCTGGCTCTGCTACTTACTAATATGATCTGGAGCAGGCCACTTAACATTCCTGGGTCTAGAACTGCTGTAAAGTCACACACATCATGAGGGTCCTTCCAGGGCTATATTTCTATAAAATGTGACTTTCTCAATTTTACCAACAAAGTTTTGCTGAATTGTAATCACTTATAAAAGTCCGGTGAATGAAGTATTCATTATTAGTTGAACAATACTTACTGAGCACCTAACATGTCAAGACTTCTTCATGGAGCTTATATTACAGGTAGTCACAATTTAATATCTAAATGTCCTTTAGAGATAATTTCCATATCCAGTTATAGCACAGATCAGTCAAATCATTTTCTAATGCTTACTACTCTAAGGAAATAAATATTTTAACTTATTGCTATACTATAACGCTAAAATAATGAAGCTATGATTAATACTATTTTAATGCAAGAAAAGCAAATACTGTTGCAAGAGTAATACTTACTCTTTTTACAATAGCCAGGACATCTTTATCTTTTTCTTGACATAGGAGTTTTCTTACACACATTTCTAACTGTTGAAGTAGATGCTTATCTGCAGGGATCGTCAGAGTAGATTTCACTTTGGGCAACAAGTAGCAAAGTTTCATTCTATAATAAATTAAACAGAATTAACTTTTGAGTAAATTTAATAACTAAGACTAATAACATGAAATAATAACATGAAATTTAACTTTAGATAGCCTGGGTGTTCATTTATCAGTACAACAAATATTTATGGAGCGCCTATTATGTGCTAAGCATTATTTTGGATGGTGGGACACAACAGTGACTAAAACCAACAAAATTCTCTGCCCTCATGGAGCTTACATTTTATTTTGGAGTTAGGGGAGAGAGAATAAACAAATCAGTAAAATGCATAGTGATAAGTGATATGGAGAAAAATAAATCAAGGAAAGAAGACAATGGAGTACTAGAGGAGAAGGATCTCATTTTAAATTAGGTGGTCAGAGAGGGTTTTCACTGAAAAAAATGAATGTTTAGGTTACAGGAGAGGCAGCAGTAAATGCAAAAATCTCAAAGAGAGAGCTTGTCACATGCGTTGCCTCAAGTTAGCATTGTGTTAAGAGTAGAATGAAGGGGAGATTTCGTATAAGACCTTGGAGGGGTAACAGGAGGCTAGCTTGTGCAGGGCCTTGCAAGCCACTGTAAGGACACTAGCTTTTATCCTGAGAGCAATGAGAAAACATTGAATGGTTTTGAGCAAAGCGGTGAATTGATCAGACAACTTTTAAAAGTATCATCTAGCTACTGTGTTGAGATTAGATTGTAGGTGGCAAGAGATGATGGTGGCCTGAACCAGAGTGGCAGCAGTGGAGGTGGTGAGAATGAATGGATTCTGTATATATTTTGCACGCAATAGGATATGCTAAGGGATTAGAGGTGGGGTGACAGCAAGAAAGGAGTTAAGGTTTGGGCCTAAGCAAGTGGAAAGATGAAATGGTTATTTAATAAGATGAAGAAAACTGCAGAAGTAGCAAGTATGGATGAGGATCAGGATTTAATTTCAGACACATTAATTTTGGGTTCCTAGTAGATATTCAGTGGAAATACCAAGTGGTGAGTTGACTCAATGAGTCTGTTATCCAGAGGAGATGTCCATGCTGAAGATACATATTAAAAAATCTCCAACATATAGATGATATTTAAACCGTGAGAGTGAAAAGAATACCAAGGCAGTAAATTTAGTTAGAGAAGAAATGATAGGAAAGGATAGACTCTAAGGCATCACACCACAGTCTACATTAGGGTGATAAGGAAGAAACAAGGAGCCAGAAGAATGCCACTGAGGTAAGTAAGAAGAAATCTAGGAAAATAAAGAAAACCTTTCTAGGAGGAGGGAATTTAGAGGAAATGTTCTTCTCTGTTAAAATAAAACTTCACTTCTTTGCCAAGGCTGGTTGTCTGTTTTACAGCTACTGTATTCATGCATTCATTTGAGCGCTCTCCAGGTTACTATTTTCTCTGCAAAACCTTGAGACAGCTAAGTCCCATCTCTGTAGTTTACAGAATGCTCTCTCAGCGGAGCCTTCTGTTGAGGATTTTTGTATAAATACACCAAAATTTGCTTTTTATTCAACCAAAAAGGGCAAAGAAGCTCCTCTTCTAGAATTTTCAGCACCGTAAATAACAATAATGGTTTCAATCTCATTCAGAGCTCACCATGGATACTGCTAAGCCTGGCAATGCTTTCTCTAATTAAGGGGTCCCAATTGTCCCAAAGAGTCAATTTATTTAATTTTGACAGCTGAGAAAAAGGCTCCTTTGAGTACAATAGTATTTTTCCAGCCTTGATATTGTCTAGCCTCAGTAAATTTAAATTCTACACATTCACTTAAGGAAAAATAAAAAAACCTTAACAATCTATGCATATTCCATGCTTCATAGCCCAAGGCAGGTCTAGAAAACATATATTCAACAGGAGGTACACAAGCCATAACAGTGATTTATCTCCATAATAACCCTGGGACCAAGAGTTTATAAGAATCTTACAGGCAAACTAAGTTCTTAATGTGCATTACTTCAGGCATCTATTCCTCAGAACACCCTATGAATTAGGTTTTAAGGAAACCAAGGCATAGAGAGATTTTGTAGCTAGCCCAAAGACACATGGCTAGTATAGAGCTGGAATTTCAGCTCAGGCAGTATGGCTCCAGAGACTGTTGACTACAATGACTCATTTTATCTGAGTATCCCTGTGTGCTGGGCAAGGGATTTGGTATTCAAAGTTCAGTTAGTATATGTGTTCCTGGACCCATTTCTTTGGCTGGTAAAGGCAGCATAGTGGGAACCAAGACAAATTGCTACATAATGATCTCTTACAAAACAAAACAAAAAATCACCAAAATTCATGGAGTGATATTTGATTACTCATTTGGTTACTGACTTGGCAGATGGCTTTCTCTTAGAATCAGTGCTATGCTATTAGTCACATTTACCAGAATAAAGATGATTTCATTTCCTTTTAAATAATCTTTGTCAATTGCTTGATATTTCACCACATTGGAAGCTGCTTTTCTAGAACCACAACTTCAATTTGTAAAATGTTAACAATATAATGAGATCCATTAGTTGGTTAGCAAGAGCTAAATTCTTAAGAATTATCAATAGGTTCTTTTCAATTTACTTTAAATCTCAAGTCAAGGAAGCCCCACCTCTCTTTATATAGCACATGTAAGAGGCATTTGGGAATTTTATAAAACAAAAACAAAATAATAAAGCCAATGCAGATGCACTTCATGTATTTTCTCACACTAAAAAAAAAACAAAAACAAAACAAAAACCCACCTCTAACTTGTTCCCCTTAAATAATGCTCATGAAATTCTTAGGTTGAACTTTTCAATATCTTTTGACCACTCTTCATGGTATATTTTCCCTCAACAACAAGTCAACAATCTATGCTAATCTATTGCCTTGCCAACTTTTCACGTTAAAAAGTATTACAATGTTTTACATGTTGCTTGCAATTTGTGTCAGTTGTTTACAAAAGATGCATGTATTTTACACATCATAAAAGTAAGCAGGTGGCATGTGAAAATTCAGCACGAGTTCTGCAGTTTTGTCTAGAGAACCCTTTGGCAACTGACTTTCTGTCTCTCTTTCTTACAGATCTGAGTTCCTCCAGTTCAGAACAGAGACACAGAGCTTAGAACACAATTTAGTGCCTATAAGTTTAAACTTCTCTTCAACCCATTATGCAATACATAAGTAACTCTTAAAAAGCAATATGCTTATGGGGGGGGGGGGGGAACAAAATTTATTTATTCTTTTTTTAAATTTCCAAGCAAGTCATCGTCAAATCCTACTAATATTTACTAGATTTCAAAAATGTAAGGCAACTGAACATAAGAAAAGGCAAAACAAAGACTTCAAAGTGGCTCTACTTTTATCAATAAATGGGCCCCTAAAAAGAGGCAAAGGCTCGCCAAGGCAACTTTGAAGTAACAAGGCTGCTGACTTTTTTTTCTTTAGATTTAGAAGATAATGTAAACTAATGGTATATACTCAACCTTCTCTTGATACCAACGTATATATCCAAATGGCCAAAGAAGCATGCCAGACTGGCTTGGACTTACTGCTCTCTTGATCCAATACAACAAAAGGTTTGAGACAGTGTTGAAAGATTGTAACTCTAAGTCCTGTTGATACCTATCAATTAAGACTACTAAGAATTTCAAAGGAAGTATAAATTTTTGACTTGAGTTTTAAATATATTCAATATCCTAGATATATAAGAAATATAATGTTTTAAGTATTTTCTTGCATTGGTACCATACCTCACATTTGCTACTGGATCATGTGTCAGTTCAATAGCAGGTAAAAAGAAATATTTACAGAAAAATGATTTGGAAAAGATCTCTATAATAAATTCACAGGTATCCAAAAATCGAAGTCTATTCCAGTAACTTTTTCCTTGGCCCAGTTCTAAAGACAACAACAAAAATGGTTATAAATTTAATTTATTTTACATGAAATTAGATGTGACAAAATCAGACAAGGTTTCTTCAGACCCACAATTTCTTTAGCAAATATAAAGAGATAAGAGAAAAAAATTACATTACATATTCCAGATTCGTAGACCCCCAAAATTACTAATACCTGTAAAACCTGCAAAAGTGCCTTTTAGGAAGTCATTCTACTTTCTCATTAAGCATTGCATGTAATTCCATAAACATTTACTAACTATTAAATATCTATTATCTACTATTTCTGATCACCTCTATGTGTTAGGTACTTTACATATTATCTTATTTAATCCTGAAAATAATCCAATGGGATAAGCATACATTTTTCCTCTTTATAGATAAGGATACTGAGATTTAGAGAGGGTTAAAGTCACAGAGCTGCTGAGTGGCAGAAAGAGAATTCAAACCCAGGTTTCTATAATTTCAAAGCCTTTTAACTGTCTTCTTCCTCTAGTTTCCTAAAAAAAAAATGCATTGAAGCATATAATGTAAATGTAAATAGAGTATTACTGATAATAATTCAGGCCAGTATTCTTTTGAAATAAAACTTATTCTAAATGTGAGGCCCTAATACTCAAAAATGGAACTGAAGAAGAGTACAAAAAGGATTAAAATATACTGAGCATAATTTTTCTTAAATGGAATTTTATTAACTCTAATTTTTTTTGAAAAGGAGACAGCCATACTTGAATGGTAAACTCCAATAAACAGAAAACCCTATTACTCGCTTTGTTGGATAACAGAGTTTAATAAAAATATTAAGACATTATAGTCAAAGCAAGTATGCAGTAACTAACAATTTCACTAAACAAAAATAGATGTATGCCACTATTTTGAGAATAATATAACTAAAGGTTTTTTGCCTTGATTTTAGCCCTTGAATTAAAATAAATTTGTATTTGTTAACTGACAGTTTCTTAAGACATTATAATCTACCTCGGCTCACCAGATTCACATTCATGTATTCTAACATTGATTTACAAGGAAAAAACTAACCCTTTCTGTTAATTCTGTAAACATTTAAAATAGAAACAATATAAATGATTAGATTCATGGACAATCTATTTACATTTTAGTTCCAAATGCTATTTCATCAGGGTAGAAGCTAGGATTTCAACATAAGTTATATGTATATTGTAATTTCTCAAGTGTAGAAATTCACAACAGAAAACCCAAAGTAATTATTACTTTTGTTCACCACAGATTTGGTTCTGTCATAAAGATATGTAAAATAAAATCAATTAACCCATAAAACTCAAAAAAAAAAAAAAAAACCAACAAAACCCACGCACTAGATGTTTATCAACATCAATTGAATTACTCGGCAAAATGATACACAATGTAAGTCACAAGTAAGGCCAACTAGTTTTCATTCTTTTTTTCAAAACAAGAGACAATGATTACTTACGTTCAATTAACTTTTGAATGACCTCATGTCTCTGTTCTTGCTTACGATTATAACGTAGAAAAATGCATAGGGTTCGTGATGCTGCCTTTTGGACAGGTAAGACATTCTTAAAGAAATAAATAAGAAAGACAGTTAATCTAGACAAATAGGATATATTCTGTACAATTTGGCCCCAATTTTAAGTTACTGATGAGAAGTAAGAGCAGTGCTCCACTCTCTCAAACCACTGCATGACAATCCTTTGGTAGTGTCTACAATTTCATGTTATTATCACTCAGGAAAATCAACTAATATATCAAATTAAAAACTTAGTTTAATTTGGCACAGTCATTTCTAAATCATCCAGACTTAATTTATTTGTGACTCTCAGTTCATGCCACTTATGAGTGGAATTCACCTCAAATATACCTCAATCACCCATCCTTAGTCATTCTCTGGACCTTGTCACTCATTCATTCAACAAGCATTTGTTAAAACATACCATGTGTCAGGTATATCATCAAAATTTGTGCCACTTCTAAAATATAAATTCAGAGATCATATATTCAGGTACACTCTTGGACCCTTCTGGCTTAATTAATCTTCAACATTGATGTCATTCACTAAAATCTTGGACCATGATACAGATACTTTAGAATTCATGGGGACCACATCAATCACTTTTACCAGCATTCCAAACTCCTTTGTCCTTTGAACCTCAGTCACACAACTGCACTTGGCAGAACCTCAAATCTAAATGAATTCAACCATCAATCTCTACCGTGTTTGGTTTCAAACCATGTATTAGAGAAAATTCTCTCAACTGATTTATTGGCTCCAGTATAAATTCATGTTCACCATCTTGACTTACTTATACTATAACATTCAATTACTGATAATTCGGACTGTTATAGTGGGGATCCTTGAAATTCACATAGAATGAAACTTTACATTGCTGAGACAGTACTGCCTGCTACCTCCTCTTATATTTTATACAAGTTAGTTTCACTCTGTTGGGTACTGTTCTTTGTGGTGTTTTTTAATCTGTTGAATGTAAAATTAGGATATTCATTATATGATCTAGAACAGAAAATTTAGAAAAATGTGCATATAAAAAGAAAAACCACCAGGCTTAACAAAATGAATTTTAGATAAATGGTGAACTAAATAAAAGCATGTTATACTTTTTTTTTCATTTTGGATATACTAATAGAAATTTCAAATGCATGCAGACTAGTTATATGGGAATATGTATATTTTATTCCATATAATAATAATGTATATTATAACTTATAGTATAAGTGAAATCATTTGGGGGAACCATAAATCAAGAATGCTAGCAAAGAAAAATGGAACCATGTCTAAAGGACACAAAAGCCAGCTTGAAGAAGTTGTGACAATTTGAATAATGTCACAAATAATGCATAAAGAATAATGACTGCAATTAAAACATTATTTAATGTAAAAAATGAGTCCACAATGATTCTAAAAGAAAGAGAAAACCAAAACACATTTTTCGCTACTGAAAGTGACTATTGCATCAACTCTTGGCTCTATTAAGAAGGAAAAGATTAAGAATTTATTCTGTCTTTCCATTAGGAAGTGCATTTCAAGGTAATCAAACAAACCAAGTAGATGAAGGAAAGCCCTTCCTCACAGAAGGATGCACTCAAAAATGTAGAAGAAATGATAGAATTTTTTAAAATCTCTTTTTGCAAGCTCTAATGAAATAATTGATTCAGGTAAGAATCATCACTGGATGCTAAAATTAATTGGCAAAAGGTTGATGGGAAACTGGATATTCAGAGTTTTGAAGTATCACATGCAGATTGCAATGCTGATCACAGGGGAAGAAAACAATATTTCAGTGGAAGAATACAGCTATCACCATTGCACAACCACTCTTAGCTCACTCATAGTGGGACAACTCTCCTGACATGAGGCAGTATGAAATACACAGCAGCACTTATGAAGTATTCTTGCCAAAAATGTATAACCTAAATCTAAATAAGCCTTTATCTCTAACTTCCAGTTTACAAGAAATATAGGAGATAGATGAACAAGTTAACACCACAAAAAAGCAATCTGACAAATACTGAAGGTGGAAAACTCTACAGAAAAACTGCCTAAGTCTCTTCAATAAATTAATGTCATGAAAAAGTGGTGGTGGTGGCGGGGGGTGAGGGGGGCACTGTCCTGGATTAAAAGAGAATTAAGAGACGTAACAACAAAGATAAATAGATCTTAATTGGATCCTGTATGGAATAAGACAACTATAAAAGACATTCATAACGGTAAAATTTTAATATGGGCTAGACATTAAATAATATTAAAGAATAATTATTAATTTTGTTAAAATGTAATAAGTATACTATAGCTATATAGGAAATGTCCTTATTTTTTTAGGGATAGGTACAGAAACACTTAAAGATAAAAGATAAAATATAATGATATCTACAATTTAAAATACTAAAACATAATAAAAAAAGAAAATACGGCAAAATCCCCTGTGAAATCCAGGTGATAGGTATATGGGGGTTCATTATAGTATTTTCTTTAATTTTCTGTATCTTTAAAAATTGTCATAACAAAAGTAGAAAAAAAAAAGTAGTTTCTGTCACTACTCTAGGCAAAATCTTCCTAAGACCTCCCTTGTCCCAGAGAATAAAATCAATTGTCCACATTATGGTCTTTAAGACCCTGTGTGCTGTGGACCCAGCTTCCTCTCTGGGCTCATCTCTCTCTCCTTGCAGCACACCACACAGCCAAGCATACCCCTGTATCAGGGCCTTGGCACTCACTATGCTGTTTGCTTGGACTGCTCTTCTTTAGATATCCACACAGTTCACTCCCTCACTTCGTTCAAGTCTCTGCATAAAGTATGTTTGGTTGGAGTGCTCCTTTCCATAACAACTATATCCACAACAGCATCCTACCACCCTCCATCATTTTCTTCCCCTGTCTGCTTAATAGTTCTTCATTGCACCTTCATCCTGACATGTTATATATTTATGTTTATTTATTGTCTATCTCCTGTAGAATGCAAATTCTGTAAGAATAGGTATTTTGTCTCTTTAGTTCAATATTGTATTCCTACCTAGTATGGTACTTGGCACATAGTAAGGACTCAACGAAGTTGGTGGTTGAAGGAATGAATGAGTAAATGAATACAAGACCATTAAGTATGGAACTAAAAATACAGATCTTTCTTTTCTCCAGAGAACACTGAAAAAAATATCTTTTTTGATCATGAAAAATGTGCTATAATAATCACATATATCCTTTTAGGTGTAGAATCAGTTCTTTATAAAAAGGAAACAGTAAAATCTATCACACTTAAAAGTATTTTTTTATACTGTCATAAATCATTTCTCTTATAAGATAAGCTAAGAATTCAGAACAATTTTGTATTCTAAGCTTCTTAAACACATACGTACCTGCTAAAGTAATTAGATTGAGACAAACAATTACGAGCAAATTTCATAGCACTTATCACACCTGTTACATATTTTTTAATTTTTTATGTTTTATTAAATATATCACTCCCACCATCACCACTTTCAGAATGTAAGCTCCTTTAGAGCAGGAGTCTATCTGTTTTATATCTCCAGCTCTTAGAACAGTGCCTGACACATAGCAGGCACTCAAATTTTTGAATAAAATTAATTAATAAATTCTGCTCAAGTTTATGTGAAATTTCCCAAGTGGTACATTCATGCTACTGAATGCAAAACTGATAAGGATGTTATTGCTGTCAAAATCAGTTTTAAAAATTGTTACATCTACACTATAAGCTTAAATCTCTAGGCTTTGCTTTGATACATGACATAAACTTCTAGAAATATCAGTTCATAAAATGTGTGCCTCTTATTTTTTAACTTAAGTTGTAAATGACACCAATAATTTCATTTTTTTCCTCTTTTTTAATCTTTGAAGCTAAAATAGCTTTTGGGTTTTTGAGATGACTGCTAGAATTCATTATTTCCCTTCAGTTGAAAACAGTGAGAAATTAAAATACTTTTTATAACAGCTTCTAAAATGTAAAGATTATATGGAACATTTTTGTACTTCAACAAATGGTAGTAGAATGTCATATTAAATGTACATTGAACTGTGGGTTAAATACTCCTCTGAAAATTTTGGGGGAAAGGCAGAAAAACTAACTCTACGGTGAGGTTTGAGTGCAACCTACTTTAAGATGATCAAGCCTGGTTGAGAGTCTTTTTTTTTTTTTTTAACTTTTGACTCTAATTATAAGGTAAATCAAAGTTGGACATCCATGTTTTTGGTATAAACTTTATCTGTTACATAGCCACTTGTTAGTACTACAAAAGAAAAGTTTCCAAACTACTATTTAAGGGGCTTAAGGGACCCCTTGACAAAATGGCATAAATGTGGTGAGGCATTGAAGCCATGGATGCATAAAAGGTGTACATAAAAAGGAACAGAAAGTACTTTGCAGGTGAAATCACTGACTCTTCCCAACCTTCCTCTTGAGAAGAGCAATATAATTTGAGTCTATTTACACTGTCTCAGGTAGTATATAAACAAAGGGTGAGTGGAAGTACCACCTGTTCATTCCTCTCGCTAGCTAGGCAGAAGATCAAAGAAAGAACTAGTTGGAGAAGCAAAGGGAAACTTGAGTTTCCTTCTTGGGGACCTGGGAAGATAATATAATCCTAGGAAGAAAGGAATGAACTGAGTTCGTTGCACTCTTTTGAGAATGTGAAGAATTTGGTAATTCCAAAATCAACCACAAGCTCGAAAGAATAAGAAAAAAGGCTCACATTTGTCATCATGATTGTGAACATTCTTTGCAAGAAACGATAATAAATCTGATCACTTGATATGATTTGTGGCAGACAGGCAAATTTCTGTAGTAGCTTCTCATGAGTCCTCCATTTTAAAGAGGCTGCAGCCCGCTGTTCAGCAGCTGTGAGTGCTGGAATCAAGTCAGGCAGAGCTGATAACTGAAACAGAAAACACATCAAAAGAACTGATGAAATTAAATAAATCAAATGCAGCATTCAATCAAATTTTTCAGTCTGACAACAGAGTGATACATTTGGGGAGGGGAGACATTGCAGTTGCCACAGGGAGATAATTATCTGGTGAAATCAGATATCCACAAATAAAATTTATGGTTACTGGAAACCAGATTTTGAAACAGAGACTGAACCTCATTATTCTTCCTGTCAGATTGATTATAATAGCAACCCTTCTAACATAAGTTAAAAGTTGTTATATATTACTGTGAGCAAGCTTTGATCTTCTAAATTCCTATCTTCTGTCCTCATTATTTGTTATTCTTAGAATAATCTTTAATGCTAATGAAAACTAGAAATATGTAAACAAACTCCAAGGACAATAAATAATAAACTTGTCAATATAAGAATTGTAGAAGAAATTCAAGCTGTTAAAACTCTAACAGACATGACAAGCAACTACTACTCTGTGGCAAGCAGTATTTTAAATGTTTTCCATATATTCTTTCACTGACTTCTCACAACCACCCTGTAAAGTCAGATACTACTTATAAAGTTCAGAATTTTTTGATAGACAGTATTTACCTTATTTTCTTGACTACTGCTTTCTCCGCCAGTAGACATAAGTTCCAAAATTTCTGGAAGATGATCTATAAGGGCATCTAGTACCTTTTAATAGAGATGTTGAAATGATCACTGCTTTCTAATAAATTAGTTAATTCATCCTTGTCTTTTCACATGCCAATTTTACAATTAAATAGTTTTATTTTCCAAACAACATTTGGGGGATTCTATTTTCTTACTCTGCTATCTTCTTGCTGCAAAGCTTTAGAAACACAATCAATTGCCTTGATCAACCCACCTTTGAAAAGTGATCTGTATATCTGCCTCTTGATACTGTTCAAATAGTCTAAATCTGAGACAGCTACACCTACCCAACCAACATGCTCAAAAACTGCCTCCCAACTTTTGAACGGCTGTTTAAATCAGATAGTTCCCTCAGTGATGTCTAAATGTTGATGAGTTGAACTGTTGGAAGCTAGTAGTCCTTTGGGGGAATGGGATATATTAAATACAGCATCAGAACAAAGTATTTAAAGGTCTTCACAAGTATATACTAGATGGTAAAATGATCCCCAAACAATCCTAAGAGGAAAAAAAGATATAAAATGTGATATAACATGATTACAATAGTGTAAAATAATTAAAGCTTTTATATAGAAAAAATAGAAGAATGGAAAAATATACCAAAATAGTAACAGTAATTAGAACTAAGGGCAGTTCTTTTGCCTGCCTACTTTTCTTCATTTCCCAAATTTTCTTTAATAAACAAATATATGTATGTATATTAAAAACTAATTTTTAAAAGAGCTTCCCAATTTCCAGTCTATGACACAATGGTACAGTGATCTGAAATTTGTGGGGTTAGTCAGTGGAAAGAGCTCATGCATTCCCTAAGAAGCAAAAAAAAAAAAAAAAAGAGAGAGAGAGAGAAAAGGCATTGATATATTCATCCAGACTTAACATAAAAGAAGTAAAAACCAAAGAGTAAAAATATATTACCTCCAGTGATTCATCTTGTAATAGTGTTATTAGTTCTTTATGTATTAAATATACTCCAGAATTCAGAAGTTTAGACACCTAAAATGTAGCAATAAAGTCTCTCAGATTTGACACTACTAGATATAAAGGGTTATAGTAATAATTTTAAAATTACATCCCTGTTAGATACTTCTTCTGAGATAAAACTAGGTTACACCATAAATATAAAATAGAATTCTAGAAAAATTAGCTGCATATTTGACTAGCTTTTTAGTCTACCTCATAAGGTACCAAAGTGTGTGGAAATGTTGGGGTGGGGAAGTAAAGAAGGATGGGATTTACCAAAGCCATAACTTTCACAAGATAAGTAATAATAAGCCCACGGAGGCCTCTATTTCAATTTTGAAGACTTAGAGCAGCCAGCAGGGTCTTAAAGGATATCCCAGATATAGAGTATTCTCATCCCAGTTCAGAGCTTCCCACAGACGGCAAGTTCTCTTGAAGGCCTACCATGATCTCAGAGTAGTGGTAATTCCAAAGCAAGTAAAACAATTTTCATTTTCCCCATCAAAGATTTTAACAGCATGAGAGGAGATGAGAGAGTACAGACTGACCCAGCAATTCTGTGAACATATTTTTTTTTCCTCCAGAACCCACAATAGACGAGTCACCAGTTCCTACTTGACCTTTAATTATTTTTACATATTGGGGCTTCTGAGTAAGATTTTATTTGGGGAAAAAAAAAAACGGTTCCTGGAAAAAAAAAGAGGTTTTAAAATCTCTGCTCTACAGAGTTGTTTCTGACTTGCTGAAATTATTTTCAGAATGTTATTTTTCTGAAAAACAAGAAAAAAGTTAGAACAGAGTAATTATCAGAATCTAGCAATAACATTGTTTGGAAAATTTAAAGCCACCAGAGGATTTTCATTATTTAAAAGGAGAAATTTAGACTACCCTTTCATTTTATGGAATGAAGCATAATCCTTAGCCTACTTGCATGACATGACTGTGATAAATACAGAAACTAGACACCTAGTGAACAGCTAGATCAATGGTCTCCAAACTTACTCCTACCAGTGAAATATTTTTGTATACACATTCCAATATATTTATAAGGTGTTAACATATTATATACATTAAAAGACATAAACAAAAATGAAATACTAAAGGAATGACAAAAATAAGCATAAATAGAAACTCTAATATTGTGTTCCTAGACTCTAATCTTGTGCAACCCTCTCTGGAAACCACTGACTAGACAAATACATGTGTAACTTGGGTAACTAAGCCTAAGTGCCTGTTTAATGCAGCTTGGAGGGGAATATTCCACTCAGCTTGCCAGTGCCCTCTTCCTCATGATTTCTATAGGTATATTTACAAAGACAATTTAATTTTACAACAATGGAATTATTTTAATTAATTATACCGTTGAAAGGGAATGTTTCCTACATTTTAAACAATGAATGTATATTTCATTCATGACCAGAAAAAGAGTGTCATTTTAAAGAAGCAAAGACTGTGACCCAAAAGTGAAAAGAATTTTAAGTAACATTTATAATGATGCTATGGAGATCTTGTACTTTCGGCTAACCTAAAAATACTCTGATTTGGGAAAACAGTGAAAGGAAGAGGGTGAAATATTCTTATTGAGAATAAGGAAATATTATTATACCACTTATAAAGGAAGGAGATATTGTATTATGCCATTTATAAAGAGATTTTTATGTGATATATTTCAAGTTGACAAGTTATAGCTTATACATGTTTCCTGCAAGTATAGCATATACATGCTTACTGTATCATCCAAGACATATGCATCACATTTCAACATCAAAGGGTTAAAAAGTTAATTATATTCATGACAAAATTTTAAATTCACTTTTGTTTTTATTAATGAAGAGATGTAATAGCTGAATCTAACAACTTTGCTTATGAAAGACAATCCATATGCTGTGAAAATAACAAATTTAATTATTTGTCAATTTACCATTTGTTCTCAAGTTCTTAAACTTAACTGCAAAGTTAAATATAAATATTATAAAGCACATAAAAACTTAAAGTAAGCACATATTAAAGATACACCAAATGAATGGATTAATAAATGAATAAATGAATATAATGTTCATATAAATGAATTCTGCAAACATACAAAAAAAGAGAATTATGGGAAGTTGAAAATAAGATTTAGGAATAGAATTCGAAAGTGACATGGAGTCTATATCTTATAAAATCTGTGAACAGAAGTGGACAACATGTCAAAAGTTCATCTAGTACACAAATGTAAAGTGATATCAATTCTAAAGACTTACTTCATAAAAGCAAATAGCAATAGTGTATCTGACTGGTACTTCAGGGTCATGACAAAGGCAGAAGAATGTAGAATAGAGTTCCATGTGGAAGTTTTTAGGATCAACAAAAATAATCATGGCCTAGTGGAGTGGGAGGGAGGAGATGAGTGGGAAGGAAAAAAAACATGCATCAATAACCTAATATTATAATCATTTCACCTAAATTGAAATCATGTCCTCAGAATCACAATTTAATTAGAAATCACATTTGGAAGACACAAATGCATACATATAATTCTGATTTTATATTAAGAAAAATATAAGTTCCACAAATATTTACTAAGCATTATATAGCAGACATAATGCTAACAGCAAGTGTCAAACATGGTAATTTTTTAATGCCATCTATTCATATATTTTTTAAGTTATATTCAAAACGCACAGTCAACAGAAATAAATCATTTATTACCGGAAAGTTATAAGCACAGTTCTTCCGTACTGAAATATATTTCTTCTCCTGCTCTAGGACTTGGGGTGGAATCTGGTTTTCATTGTGTCCATTTTCTTGTTGCAAACCCAATGTACAGAGCTTCTTATAAAACTCCAAAAATCTCAAGTGTTGATCTGGAGTAAAAATACCTAAAACAAATGTCAAAACTTTGCTCAACATTTTATTTGAAAACGAAAATTAATAAGAGAAAAACAAAGTACCATTAGACACATTTAGAACCAAATATTTAAGTGTTTAAGTAATATGTAAAGCAAATATTTAAATAAATGGTTGCAGACCATTTATCATAAATAAAAGCAACAAGAAAGAAAGAGTAACTTTCATGAAGAATTCTAATGGGTCACATTGTTTTACCTTATGTTAATTTTAATATTTTTATTTCAATAGTATGAACTATGTAAAATGGATATGCCTGCATTAATTTACGCATCATGTATCAAAGTGTAGACAACTAGTAAGTCCCTATCATAATAATATTGTGGCCATTATGCATATTGCTATTTACTTATGGCAGAAATTCTAAAATTGCCTGCATAAAAGACATGTATGTGTCTGCAGAGAAGAAACTTACAACTTGAGTCTGAAAGATGGCAAAGTAAACTCAAAATGTTTTTGATAAACAGACTGGTTCCACATATATTAGGAAGCTGGGCACTCAATATATACAATACCTTTTTAAACAGTCTGCTAAACGTCTACAATTCTCATAAAGAAAAAAAACTATGCTATACGGTTGTAATTAATTAATGTTCACATTATTATAGTAAGCTAAAAAATGAGTATGTTCAAAATACCAAGAGTTATAGGTATTATTCTATATTTTAAGTTTAACTTCTTACATGATATATTAATAATTCAACAAATGGTTAATAAGGGTATACTTACTAAGCACCAACAGTTAATTCACCTGAGCATCTATTATAGCATACTAACACACATAGGTATAAAACATTCAGAAGTTTAAAGGGCTATACCTATTATACTCTGTAATTATTCCTTCAACTAGGTTCTATTAATGAAAAAGTCATTCCTAATGTGCTCTAAATTATGTTATCAAAATTCTAAGATCACTAAAGATTTTATACATGTAATGGATAGGTTTTAGGAACCGAAAAGCTGATGTTAAGTTGTTAAGGTCAAAGAAAAAGAGAAAAATCATCTCTACTGTTGAAATTCACAGGATATATCATACCATATAGTCCATGACATAGTTTTCCTAAATGGAAAGATAAGGAAATAAGAATCGATTCATCTGCTTTGAAAGATTTTTCACAAAATGATTTCACTAAGGGAAGTACAGTTTGACTTCTATCATCTGGAAAACAAAACAAAACAAAACAAAAAACATACTTTAGATCCATCTGTCCACACTGCACATATTAAAATTAATACACATACACAAATTCAAAAAAGAAAAATATTACATTAGATTCGTAATAATAGAAAATATTTGAAAATGATGATGGAAATGGGAGGTGAAGAAGGTAGCGAAAGAAGGGTTGAAATTATCAAAAATTTTAATGTCAAGCTGAGAGATTTCGACTTTCACTGCAGATTGCAGGAAATAGAATAAAAAGAGTAATTACACTTTAAAAATAATTCTATTACCACTGATATAAACAGATGAGTAGCAGGCACAGGAAACTTTTCTTACTCTCTTTTACATATATCCCACTCTACGCTGCAACTTACGCCCATTTTATCATTTCATTTTAGATTGAAATTAAGTTTGCTTATTACATGTTCTGTATATTGAATTCCTTCACTTTTACTTCTTAGATTCCTTTTCTTGATAATTTATTCAAGTCTTTGAATATTCTGCTTAGGTCATAAATTTCTGATATAACTAGTGATATTTAAGCCTACTCTAAATACTTTCCAAACTGCCCACACTTCTTGTAAATGTTCAGAAATGTATCAGTACTTTATTAGGGGTCTGACGATACTAAGTAAAATGCTGTAATGTGCTTGTTAGTATTATTGTTATTACTGTTATTATTATCATCACATTTCAGTACCATATCTACTGGCTATTACTAAATGACAGCATTTATTCAACAAACATTTATTGAGTTTCTTATGGGACAAGGATTATACTAAGTAACACAAGTAGAAAGATGAATGAAGAATGGACTCTGAACTTGAGAAACTCAGGCTAGCAAGGAAGCCAAACACAAAAAATATCATAAGACAATGTGATCACTGCTTTAATAGTTGTATGTATAAGGCAGGAGTCTGCAAACCTGTTCTGTATAGGGCCAGAAGGCAAATATTTTAGTATTTGCAGGCTATATAGTATCTGTCACAACTCCTCAACTCTGCCATTTTAACACAAAAACAGCAACAGGCAATATATAAATAAATGGGCATGGCTATGTTCTAATAAAACTTTATTTATAAAAACAGGCAGCAGGTCAGATTTGGCCTATAGGCCACAGTTTGCTAACCCCTGGTTTAAAGTATCTGGAAACTTTATTTACAAAGTTTATAAAGAGAGGAAATTTTATTTGAACACAGCACTGAAGGAAGAGAAGGAATTGGCCAGAGGAGAAAAGAAGGAAAGAAACAGTAGGAAGAAGAAAGAGTATGTGTAAAGGGTAGAGATGTGAAAGGATGTGGCATGCTGAAAATATGGTAAGTGTGGCTGGAGCATAACACACAAGAGAAGTGAGAAAGAATGGCAGGAAATAAAGCCAAGAATACAGTTTAGGTCAGACCTGTGATAACATATGGGTTAATAAGGGGAAAGAAATCAAAGATGATGCCAAGGTTTCTAGTTTGGATGCCTAGGGTGTCCCAATATTAGGGACAAGGAGATTCATTCATATACTTATCATGTATTGCAGGTTTTAGTGCTCTGGATTATCATATTGCCTAAATGATTATTCTGTAATTAATTGTGAACAATTAATTATTGTCCACATTGCAATAATCTTCAAGAGGCTAGCTCTCCTAGCTCAGGCAAGATGTTGTTAATCCAAATAAACATAATCCTAAAATTAGTCAATTAAGTTTTACACCTAAGTACTTGACATTTATCTCCCCAAACTTAGCCTTATCAAAATGGCTAATGTTCACTGATAAACTAATGCCCGACACTAGTCAAAAATTATATACCTGGCAGAGAACTAACTGTCACATTGATTTGATTAAGAAATGCTTCCTTACCATCCCCCAATCAGATACGCCAACCCAAATTTCTCCCTGCACAGCCATGAGATTTCTAGCATTAAAATATTAAAGAAAAGGAAACTCATTTAGACAGTATTTTAGTCAGGCTCTGTCTTAGGGTCAACTGGTTGAACATGTTAAAGGCTAATTGTTAAGCCAAATTCTTAGCTCTATACACAAATGCATTAAATTCTGATGAAAGAAAAGAGAGAGTAATGGAATGTTGACCAAACACAGGGAACCATGAGGGTAAGAATGGCAGCAAAAAGCAACAAAAGAAAAAAAAGGACGATAAACTGACAGAGAGGAAGGGATGCTTAACATTTATCATAAAACATAACTTAAGAAGTTCTACCTTGCATCTATGGCATATAACATATGGAAAAACACTGCTTTCAGAAGTAAAGATGTATCCACATGAAGATTTACCTGTATCAAATATGTCAAGCAGATTAACCAAAGTTTCAAAAGCTGCAAGCCGCACACTGCTGCCTTCATCTCTAGAGAGTTCTATTAATTCAGGGAGCACAACACTTTTTGTAAGTTCTGTCCTGCACAATAAGCAACAGAAGAAAATAAATCAAATCAATAAATTTATAGCAAGAAACTACTATGAACAAGTCACTGGGCCAGGTGCTGAAAAAAATATGAAAAATCATAAAGATATTGTTCCTACCCTCCAGAAGCTTGGTTGGAAAAATATGACATAAATATAAGAAACTCTCATAGTAATTTCATAATTATTTAAATTAGTTTACTATCCCCAAGATAACACTGTAAACTTCAGAGATCTTCATGACTAGAAGTTTATATTAAACTTTATATATTATAAAATCATTTTCCATTTTAAGCAAGTTTAGCAATTGACCTGGACTGAATGGAAAAACAGCAGTAATTGTAGAAAGCCAAACAAAATTTGGTGTAGATTCAAGGGATAAATTATTTTCCATTCACCTAAAATATGATCTACAACAAACTAATTTTTACATAGTAGAATGACACATGACACTAGATATCTACCCTAAAATAATGAATCACAATATTAATATTTTTAGGTAAAATATATTTATAACACAAGCACAAATGGTTCTTATTCAACACTTCAGTTTGTTTCTGCTTATTATGAAAATATGTCATTACAATGACACATATTCTGATAAAAGCAAGGCTTATGATGTGGCCAGCTTTTTTTTTTGGTACAAAATGGAAGATGGCATGAATTATAATTGTATATCGTATGTTGAGGAGCATGATAAAATTATTAACAGTTGCAGAAAACCTAAAAAATCCAGGGCAGAGAACAAAGACTCTAAGGTATCTCTATGAAATAGAACTTTCTGCAATGATGGAAATGTTCTATAATCTGCGCTGTCCAATATGACAACCACATGGGACTAGCACAGCTCTAAGACAAGAACCTCAAACTGCAGCTACTAAAAGGCCAAAAAATGTTTTTTGAGAGATTAACCTAGGTCATACAGATACAGATATTGGTATTTCCAGTAGCTCAGAAATCTTCATCAAATATGGGAGGTGGATAGGGGAGGTAAAGGAATAAAAAAGGAGGAGAATATATTCTGGTCCAAGGTCATAAAAGTTTATTTCATATAAATTTTCCTCAAAATATATTTGTATACCCATTAAAATCCTTGAATTTGTTTAAATAAAAGAAAACAGGTTAAGATAAAGAATCTCAAATCCACTTATAGACAAGCATTTCCATTCAATATTTAAATAGATATTTCTTTTTCCTAAAAGTATTACAGTGGTGCAAATTCAACTTAATTATCTCTGGGTATTAAGTTATCTTTGGATATTAAAAATAATAACCATAAGTAGTAACTCTTTAATAGTTGTAGAATATTTTCCCAATGTTGAAGATAGGGAAAGTGACTAAATCATGTTTGGATTTCTGATAGTTTGTAGCTATGAACCCATGAAAAATATGTTCTTAAACCCATTCCTGTGGGTGTGAACCCACTGTAAGTAGGACCTTTTGAAGAGGTTACTTCAGTTAAGATATGGCCCAACTCAATGAGGATGGGTCTTATCTTATTACTGAAGCCCTTCATAAGCAGAATGAAGACAGACAGATGAAAAGCCATGAGAAGCAAAAAGGTGAAGAAGATCAATGGAACCCAGAAGAAAAGGGAGAGGCCAGGAGAGGCCACCAGGTGCATTGCTATATGACAGAGAAGCCAAGGACCAACGATCACTGGTTGCCAGACTCAGAATGCCAGTCTTCAGGAAGAAAGCATCCCCTTTATGGTAACTTGATTTGGACTGCTAGCCTCAAAATTGTGAGCCAATAAATTCCCATTGTTTAGGCCACCCCACTGCATGGTATTAACTTTATCAACGAAAAAACTAAAACAATATTCCAACAGAGCTTTCTAAAGACATGTTAATTTCAACCTACACACTGAGACGGGGATTTTGTTATTTCCAGCACCGGGTTAAAGCTGTTAAAAACTACTGCACTATGTATTAAAATAGCATTTTTATATGTTCATTATCAAAATTTAGAAAACAAAATAAAGATTAAAAATAAGTTAAAATAAGCTATAACTTCTACTCAGAGAAACTTTGGAACTTTCTGATAAAATACAGCCTTCCAGATTTTCACCCTACTCATTTTATATATACCTCTTCGGGCTTCAACTTCCTCATCTGTAAAAACAGAATAACAGTACTATCTACCTAAAAGGATGGCTATGAAGATAATAAGTTCATATATGTAAAATGCTTAGAATAGTGCCTGGCACAGAATAAACATTATGTAAGTGTTTTTACTGCTATAATTATTGCAGGCATACCTCATTTTATTGTGCTTTGTTTTACTGCACTTTGCAGATATTGCATTTTTCACAAATTGAAATTTTGTGGTATCCTTGTGTTGAGTAAGTCTATCGGTGCCACTTAGTGCCTCTGTGTCACATTTTGGTAATTCTCGCAATATTTTAAATGTTTTCATTATTATTATATCTGTTCTGGTGATCTGTGATTAATGATCTTTGATGTTTTATTGTAATTGTTTTGAGGTGCCACAAACCACACCAATATAAGACTGCAAATTTAATCGATAAATGTTGTGTGTTCAGACTGTTCCACCAACAGGCTATTCCCCAGTGTCTCTCCTTCTCCTCAGCCTCCCTATTCCTTGAGACACAAATATATCAAAATTAAGCCAATTAATAACTATAACGGCCTCTAAGTGTTCAAGTGAAAGGAAGAGTTGCATGCCTCTCATTTTCAATCAAAAGCTGGAAACAAGTAAGCTCAGTTAAGAAGGCATATTGAAAGCCCAGGTAAACTGAAAGGTAGGCCTCTTGTGCCAACAGTTAGCCAATTTGTGAATGCAAAGGAAAAGTTTAATTTTCTTGAAGGAAATTAAAAGTGCTACTCCAGAAAACACATAAATGATAAGAAAGCCAAATAGCCTTATTGCTGATATGGAGAAAGTTTAAGTGGTCCTGATAGAAGATCAAACTAGCCACAACATTCTCTTAAACCAAAGCCTAATCTAGAGCAAGTCCCTAACTCTCTTCAATTCTATGAAGGCTAAGAGAGGTGACGAAGCTGTAGAAGGAGAAAATCTGAAGCTAGCCCTGGTTTGTTCATGAGGTTTAAGGAAAGAAGCCACCTCTATAACATCAAAGTGCAAGGTGAAGCAGCAAGTGCTGATGTAGAAGCTGCAGCAAATTATCTAGAGATCTAGCTAAGATAACTGATGGATGTGGCTACATTAAACAGCAGATTTTCAATACAGATGAAACAGCCTTGTATTGGAAGAAGATGCATCTATGACTTTCATCGTTAAAGAGATGTCAATGCCTGACGGCAAAGCTTCGAAGGACAGGCTGACTTTCTTGTTAGGGGCTAATGCAGCTGGTGACTTTAAGTTGAAGCCAATGCTCATTTTACCCATTCTGAAAATCTTAGAGCCCTTAAGAATAATGCTAAATCTACTCTGTCTGTGTTCTATAAATGGAGCAACAAAGCCTGGATGGCAGCACATCTGTTTACAACATGGTTTACTGAATATTTTAAGCCCACTGTCGAGAACCACTGCTCAGAAAAAAAAATTCCTTTCATAATATTATTGCTCACTGACAATGCACTTGGTCACCCAAGAGCTCTGATGGAGATGTACAATGAGATGAATGCTGTTTTCATGCCTACTAACACAACATCCATTCTGCAGCCTATGGATCAAGGAGTCATTTTGACTTTCAAGTCTTACCATTTAAGAAATACATTTTGTAAGGTTATAGCTGCCATAAATAGTGATTCCTCTGATGGATCTGGGAAAAGAAAATTGAAAACCTTCTGGAAAATATTCACCGCTCTAGATGTTATTAAGAACATTCATGATTCATGGGAGGAGGGGAGGTCATAATATCAACATTAACAGGAGTTTGGAAGAGGTTGATTCCAACCCTCATGCATGACTTTGAGGGGTTAAAGACTTAAGTGGAGGAAATAACTGCAGATGTGGTAGAAATAGCAAGAGAACTAGAATTAGAAGTGGAGCCTAAAGATGTGACTGAATTGCTGCACTCTCATGATACTTTCACAGATAAGGAGTTGCTTTTTATGGCTAAGCAAATAAAGTGGTTTCTTGAGATGAAATCTACTCCTGGTGAAGATGCTGTGAACATTGTTGAAATGACAACAAAGGACTTAGAATATTATATAAACTTAGTTGATAAAGCAGTCACAGGATTTACAAGATTGACCACAATTTTGAAAGAAGTCGTACTATGGGTAAAATGCTATCAAACAGCATTGCATGCTATACAGAAATCTTTCACTGAAGGAAGAGTCAATTGTGCAGCAAACTGCACAGTTGTCTTATTTTAAGAAATTGCCACACGCCACCCCAACCTTCAGCAACCACCACCCTGATCAGTCAGCAGCCAGCAACATCGAGGCAAGACCTTCCAACAGCAAAAAGATTATGACTCACTGAAGGCTCAGATAATGGTTAGAATTTTTCATCAATAAAGTATTTTTAAATTCAGGTATGTATATTTTTTTTTAGACATAATGCTTTTGTATACTTAATAAACAACAGTATAGTGTAAACATAAGTTTAATATGCACTGGGAAACCAAAAAAAATTTGGGTGACTCACTCTATTGTGATATTCACTTTATTCCAATGGTCTGGAACCAACCCACAATATCTCTGAGGTATGCCTGTATTTCATAATTTTTGACATAAATATCTAATTTCTAAGGATAATTTCTGGAAATGGAATAAGTAAAAGAATAATAAAATTTTTCATACGTATTGCAGAACTCCAAAAGATTGTAAGTTTATATTTCTCCCTCCTGTACCTGAAAATGTTTCCTGTACCTTTGTCAACAGTGCAGATTTATCCTTTTTTTTTTTTCATATTACTTGGCAAAAAGTGTTTCACCATTGTTTTTGCAAATATCTCACACTATTCAATAACTGTCTGTTTACTTGACTAGATCTCCTTCCAAACTGGAAGCACCTTTCCAGGAACATAACTTTTTCACTATTATATCACCCAGATGTAACACAGAGCTCACTTAGTCATCGTTCATATGTATTTATTAAGTAAATACATGTGTCTGACAACTAATAAGTGTGAATATATGTTTATTTCTTCTTTATCAATTATAAGTCCATGTCCTTTGGTGGTTTGTCATATTATAAGAGTTAAGGAAGGAGGCAGGGCAAGATGGCAGATTGGTGAGCTGTATGTTTTAGTTACTCCTCCAGGAAAGTAGGTAGAAAGCCAGGAACTGTGTGGACTGGACACCACAGAGCAATTTGACTTTGGACATACTTCATACAACACTCATGAACATGTTGAACTGCTGAGATCAGCGAAATCTGTAAGTTTTTGCGGCCAGGGGACCCGCGCCCCTCCCTGCCAGGCTCAGTCCCGTGGAAGGAGAGCCGTCAGCATCGGGAAGGAGAAGGGAGAACTGCAGTGGCAGCTCTTATCGGAAACTCATTCTACTGATCCAAACTCCAACCATAGATAGACTGAGACCAGACACCAGAGAATCTGAGAGCAGCCAGCCCAGCAGAGAGGAGATAGGCATAGCAAAAAACAGCAAAGAAAAACTCCAAAATAAAAGCAGAGGATTTTTGGAGTTCTGGTGAACATAGAAAGGGGAAGGGCAGAGCTCAGGCCCTAAGGCTTATATGCAAATCCCAAAGAAAAACTGATCTCTTTGCCCCCTGGATCTTTCCTCAATGGCCCTAATTGCTTTGCCTCTTAGCATTTCAATAACCCATTACATCTGCAAGGAGGGCTTTTTTTTTTTTTTACCTTTTTTTTTTTCTGTTTCTAAAACAATTACTCTAAGAAGCCCAAAACAGAAAGCCTCAAAGACTTGCAATTTGGGCAGGTCAAGACAAGAGTAGAACTAAGAGAGCTCTGAGACAAAAGGCAATAATCCAGTGGCTGAGAAAATTCACTAAACACCACAACTTTCCAAGAAAAGGGGGGAGTCTGCTCACAGCCATCATCCTGGTGGACAGGAAACACTCCTGCCCGTCGCCAGCCCCATAGCTCAGAGCTGCCCCAGACAACCCAGTGTGACGGAAGTGCTTCAAATAACACGCACACACCACAAAACTAGGCGTGGACATTAGCCTTCCCTGCACCCTCAGCTGGTTGTCCCAGAGTCGGGAAGGTGGAGCAGGGTGAATTAACAAAGCCCCATTCAGCCATCATTTCAACAGACTGGGAGCGTCTCTACACAGCCCAGCAGCCCAGAACCACCCTGGGGCGACGGCACTCACCTGGGACATAGCACAGTCATCTCTCAACAGAGGACCAGGGGGTGCACGGCCTGGAAGAGGGATCCACTCGCAAGCCTCAGGAGCCATACGCCAAAACTAAGGACTTGTGGGTCAATGGCAGAGACAAACTGTGGCAGGACTGAACTGAAGGATTAGACTATTGCAGCAGCTTTAAAACTCCAGGAACACCAGGGAGATCTGATTGTTAGAGCCACCCCCCCCTCCCTGACTGCCTGGACACATGCCCCATATACAGGGCGGGCAACACCAACAACACATGCAAGCTTGGTACACCAATTGGACCCCACAAGACTCACTCCCCTACTCATCACAAAGGCTAAGCAGGGGAGAACTGGCTTGTGGAGAACAGGTGGCTCGTGGACGCCACCTGCTGGTTAGTTAGAGAAAGTGTACTCCACGAAGCTGTAGATCTGATAAATTAGACATAAGGACCTCAATTGGTCTACAAATCCTAAAAGAACCCTATCAAGTTCAGCAAATGCCAAGAGGCCAAAAACAAAAGAAACTTATAAAGCATATGAAAAAACCAGACAATATGGATAACCCAAGCCCAAGCACCCAAATCTAAAGATCAGAAGAGACACAGTACATAGAGCAACTAATCAAAGAACTAAAGAAGAACAATGAGACCATAGTACGGGTTACAAAGGATATCAAGAAGACCCTAGAAGGGCATAAATAAGACATTGCAAGACTAAACAAAAAAAATAGATGATCTTATGGAAATTAAAGAAACTGTTGACCAAATTAAAAAGATTCTGGATACTCACAGTACAAGACTAGAGGAAGCTGAACAACGAATCAGTGACCTGGAAGATACAGAATGGAAAATGAAAGCACAAAAAAAAGAATGGGGAAAAAAATAGAAAAAATAGAAATGGACCTCAGGGATATGATAGATAATATAAAACGTCCGAATATAAGACTCATTGGTGTTCCAGAAGGGGAAGAAAAGTGTAAAGGTCTGGGAGGAGTATTCAAAGAAATTGTTACGGAAAACTTCCCAAATCTTCTAAACACCATAAATACACAAATCATAAATGCCCAGCGAACTTCAAATAGAATAAATCCAAATAAACCCACTCCGAGACATATTCTGATCACACTGTCAAGCACGGAAGAGAAGGAGCAAGTTCTGAAAGCAGCAAGAGAAAAGCAATTCACCACATACAAAGGAAACAGCATAAGACTAAGTAGTGACTACTCAGCAGCCACCATGGAGGCAAGAAGGCAGTGGCACGATATATTTAAAATTCTGAGTGAGAAAAATTTCCAACCAAGAATACTTTATCCAGAAAAGCTCTCCTTCAAATTTGAGGGAGAGCTTAAATTATTCATAGACAAACAAATGCTGAGAGAATTTCCTAACAAGAGACCTGCCCTACTGGAGATACTAAAGGGAGCCCTACAGACAGAGAAACAAAGAAAGGACAGAGAGACTTGGAGAAAGGTTCAGTACTAAAGAGATTCGGTATGGGGACATTAAAGGATATTAATAGAGAGAGGGGAAAAATATCTATGACAAACATAAACCAAAGGATAAGATGGCTGATTCAAGAAATGCCTTCATGGTTATAACATTGAATGTAAATGGATTAAACCCCCCAATTAAAAGATATAGATTTGCAGAATGGATTAAAAAAAATGAACCATCAATATGTTGCATACAAAAGACTCATCTTAGACACAGGGACACAAAGAAACTGAAAGTGAAAGGATGGAAAAATAGACTTTAAATGCAGGGATGTTTTGAGAGACAAAGAAGGCCACTACATAATAATAAAAGAGGCAATTCAACAAGAAGAAATAACAATCATAAATGTTTATGCACCCAATCAAGGTGCCACAAAATACATGAGAGAAACACTGGCAAAACTAAAGGAAGGAATTGATGTTTCCACAATAATTGTGGGAGACTTCAACACATCACTGTCTCCTATAGACAGATCACCCAGACAGAAGACCAGTAAGGAAACTGAAAACCTAAACAATCTGATAAATGAACTAGATTTAACAGATATATATAGAACATTACATCCCAAATCACCGGGATACACATTCTTCTCTAGTGCTCACGGGACTTTATCTAGAATAGATCATATGCTGGGACATAAAACAAGGCTCAATAAATTTAAAAAGATTGAAATTATTCAAAGCACATTCTCTGACCACAATGGAATACAATTAGAAGTCAATAACCATCAGAGACTTAGAAAATTCACAAATACCTGGAGGTTAAACAACACACTCCTAATCAATCAGTGGGTTAAAGAAGAAATAGCAAGAGAAATTGCTAAATATATAGAGATGAATGAAAATGAGAACACAACGTATCAAAACCTATGGGATGTAGCAAAAGCAGTACTGGGGGAAATTTATAACACATAACGCATATATTAAAAAGGAAGAAAGAGCCAAAATCAAAGAACTAATGGATCAACTGAAGAAGCTAGAAAATGAACAGCAAACCAATCCTAAACCAAGTAGAAGAAAAGAAATAACAAGGATTAAAGCAGAAATAAATGACATAGAGAAAAAAAAAATGGAGAGGATAAATATCACCAAAAGTTGGTTCTTTGAGAAGATCAACAAGATTGACAAGCCCCTAGCTAGACTGACAAAATCAAAAAGAGAGAAGACCCATATAAACAAAATAATGAATGAAAAAGGTGACATAACTGCAGATCCTGAAGAAATTAAAAAAATTATAAGACGATACTATGAACAACTGTATGGCAACAAACTGGGATAATGTAGAGGAAATGGACAATTTCCTGGAAACATATGAACAACATAGACTGACCAGAGAAGAAACAGAAGACCTAACCAACCCATCACAAGCAAAGAGATCCAATCAGTCATCAAAAATCTTCCCACAAATAAATGCCCAGGGCCAGATGGCTTCACAGGGGAATTCTACCAAACTTTCCAGAAAGAACTGACACCAATCTTACTCAAACTCTTTCAAAACATTGAAGAAAATGGAACACTACCTAACTCATTTTATGAAGCTAACATCAATCTAATACCAAAACCAGGCAAAGATGCTAAAAAAGGAAAACTACCGGCCAATCTCCCTAATGAATATAGATGCAAAAATCCTCAACAAAATACTTGCAAATCGAATCCAAAGACACATTAAAAAAATCATACACCATGACCAAGTGGGGTTCATTCCAGGCATGCAAGGATGGTTCAACATAAGAAAATCAATCAATGTATTACAACACATTAACAATTCGAAACGGAAAAATCAATTGATCATCTCAATAGATGCTGAAAAAGCATTTGACAAAACCCAACATCCGTTTTTGATAAAAACACTTCAAAAGGTAGGAATTGAAGGAAACTTCCTCAACATGATAAAGAGCATATATGAAAAACCCACAGCCAGCATAGTACTCAATGGTGAGATACTGAAAGCCTTCCCTCTAAGATCAGGAACAAGACAAGGATGCCCGCTATCACCACTGCTATTCAACATTGTGCTGGAAGTGCTAGCCAGGGCAATCCGGCAAGAAAAAAAAATAAAAGGCATCCAAATTGGAAAAGAAGAAGTAAAACTGTCATTGTTTGCAGATGATATGATATATCTAGAAAACCCTGAGAAATCGACGATACAGCTACTAGAGCTAATAAACAAATTTAGCAGAGTAGCAGGATACAAGATTAATGCACATAAGTCAGTAATGTTTCTATATGCTAGAAATGAACAAACTGAAGAGACACTCAAGAAAAAGATACCATTTTCAATAGCAACTAAAAAAATCAAGTACCTAGGAATAAACTTAACCAAAGATGTAAAAGACCTATAGAAAGAAAACTACGTAACTCTACTAAAAGAAATAGAAGGGGACCTTAAAAGATGGAAAAATATTCCATGTTCATGGATAGGAAGGCTAAATGTCATTAAGATGTCAATTCTACCCAAACTCATCTACAGATTCAATGCAATCCCAATCAAAATTCCAACAACCTACTTTGCAGACTTGGAAAAGCTAGTTATCAAATTTATTTGGAAAGGGAAGATGCCTCGAATTGCTAAAGACACTCTAAAAAAGAAAAACGAAGTGGGAGGACTTACACTCCCTGACTTTGAAGCTTATTATAAAGCCACAGTTGTCAAAACAGCATGGTACTGGCACAAAGATAGACATATAGATCAATGGAATCGAATTGAAAATTCAGAGATAGACCCTCAGATCTATGGCCGACTGATCTTTGATAAGGCCCCCAAAGTCACTGAACTGAGTCATAATGGTCTATTCAACAAATGGGGCTGGGAGAGTTGGATATCCGTATCCAAAAGAATGAAAGAGGACCCCTACCTCACCCCCTACACAAAAATTAACTCAAAATGGACCAAAGATCTCAATATAAAAGAAAGTACCATAAAACTCCTAGAAGATAATGTAGGAAAACATCTTCAAGACCTTGCATTAGGCAGACACTTCCTAGACTTTATACCCAAACCACAAGCAACAAAAGGAAAATTAGATAAATGGGAACTCCTCAAGCTTAGAAGTTTCTGCACCTCAAAGGAATTTCTCAAAAAAGGTAAAGAGGCAGCCAACTCAATGGGAAAAAATTTTTGGAAACCATGTATCTGACAAAAGACTGATATCTTGCATATATAAAGAAATCCTACAACTCAATGACAATAGTACAGACAGCTCAATTATAGAATGGGCAAAAGATATGAAAAGACAGTTCTCTGAAGAGGAAATAAAAATGGCCAAGGAACACATGAAAAAAATGTTCAGCTTCACTAGCTATTAGAGAGATGCAAATTAAGACCACAATGAGATACCATCTCACACCGATTAGAATGGCTGCCATTAAACAAATAGGAAACTACAAATGCTGGAGGGGATGTGGAGAAATTGGAACTCTTATTCATTGTTGCTGGGACTGTATAATGGTTCAGCCACTCTGGAAGTCAGTCTGGCAGTTCTTAGAAAACTAGATACAGAGTTACCGTTCGACCCAGAGATTGCACTTCTCGGTATATACCCGGAAGATTGGAAAGCAGTGACACGAACAGATATCTGCATGCCAATAATGTTCATAGCAGCATTATTCACAATTGCCAAGAGATGGAAACAACCCAAATGTCCTTCAACAGATGAATGGATAAATAAAATGTGGTATATACACACAATGGAATAGTACACAGCAGTAAGAAGGAACGATCTCGTGAAACATATGACAACATGGATGAACCTTGAAGACATAATGCTGAGCAAAATAAGCCAGGCACAAAAAAAGAAATATTATATGCTAGAACTAATGTGAATTTTGAAAAATGTAAAACAAATGGTTTATAATGTAGAATGTAGGGGAACTAGCAATAGAGAGCAATTAAGGAAGGGGGAACAATAATCCAAGAAGAACAGATAAGCTATCATGGGTAAATTTAATGTTCTGGGAATGCCCAGGAATGGCTATGGTCTGTTAATTTCTGATGGGTATAGTAGGAACAAGTTCACAGAAATGTTGCTATATTAGGTAACTTTCTTGGGGTAAAGTAGGAACAGGTTGGAAGTAAAGTAGTTATCTTAGGTTAGTTGTCTTTTTCTTACTCCCTTGTTATAGTCTCTTTGAAAAGTTCTTTTATTGTATTTTTTTTATTTTTTTTTATTTTTTTAATTTTTCATACAGTTGATTAAAAAAAAAAAGTTAAAAAAAAAAAAAAACAAGGAAAAAAATATGTAGAGCCCCCTTGAGGAGCCTGTGGAGAATGCAGGGGTATTGGCCTACCCCACCTCGATGGTTGCTAACATGACCACAGACATAGGGGACTGGTGGTTTGATGGGCTGAACCCTCTACCACAGGATTTACCCTTAGAAAGACTGTTGCTGCAAAGGAGAGGCTAGGCCTCCCTATAATTGTGCCTAAGAGCCTCCTCCCAAATGCCTCTTTTGTTGCTCAGATGTGGCCCTCTCTCTCTACCTAAGCCAACTTGAAAGGTGAAATCACTGCCCTCCCCACTACGTGGGATCAGACACCCAGGGCAGTGAATCTCCCTGGCAACGTGGACCCAGCGTCGTGGGATGGAGAACATCATCTTGACCAAAAGGGGGATGTGAAAGGAAATGAAATAAGCTTCAGTGGCAGAGAGATTCCAAAAGGAGCCGAGAGGTCACTCTGGTGGGCACTCTTATGCACAACTTAGACAACCCTTTTTAGGTTCTAAAGAATTGGGGTAGCTGGTGGTGGATACCTGAAACTATCAAACTACAACCCAGAACCCATGAATCTCGAAGACAATTGTATAAAAATGTAATTTATGAGGGGTGACAATGGGATTGGGAAAGCCATAAGGACCACACTCCCCTTTGTCTACTTTATGGATGGATGAGTAGAAAAATAGGGAAAGGAAACAAACAAACAAACAGACAGACAAAGGTACCCAGTGTTCTTTTTTGCTTTAATTGCTCTTTTTCACTTTACTTATTGTTCTTGTTATTTTTGTGTGTGTGCTAATGAAGGTGTCAGGGATTGATTTAGGTGATGAATGTACAACTATGTAATGGTACTGTGAACAATCGAATGTACGATTTGTTTTGTATGACTGCGTAGTATGTGAATATATCTCAATAAAATGAAGATTTAAAAAAAAAAGATTTAAGGAAGAAATGAGGCATTATAGAAGACCTACACATACATTATGCAAATATTTTCCCTCTTTCACCAGCTCCTCTTAGCAAGCTGGATTATAGCTTTGAGTAATTTTTTTCAGGAAATAGGTTTCCAACCCTCATGGATGGAAATAGTTTATACTACCTAAATTAGTATATCTATGAGAATGTCTTTCTTTTGCTTCACATGTAAATTCTCCCCTGGTTAAGGCAAAATTCTAGGTCATGATCCTTTCCACTAAAAACTCTTCTGGTGTTTAAGGTCATGGAATACAAGTCTGAGGACAGCCTGCTTCTATTATTTTAGTAGGAGTCCAGTTTTGTCATCCTTGATACCTGTAGTTACAATTGAACCTTAATGCCATAAAGGGATAAAATTAAGGGTCAGATATATCAAGATTAACAAAATGGCAAGCCTGCCCATCTAGCCAAATAGGAAATTTTTTATCTGGTTGTGTGATCCAAATCTGTACAGCTCCTGACTATGATTTGGTACCATATGATGGTTAACTGTCTGCTCCAGCTTAAATACTGATGAACTCTGAGTCCTGTGATTGGCCAGGACAGCAGGATAGCAACAGCAATTCAAGGAACATTCTTATTTGTTTGCTCCTTTTCCATTGGTCTGCTCCAAAGAGACTGGACCTGAAGAATATTGGGTCAATTATCTTCAACACTCTTTTCACAGGACGAAGTTATCTCTAATGTTTTTGCTCAGCCCTCCCCTACATGTTCCCCTTTCCTCCAACAGCCGTCCAGTCTGACAAAAAATAAAAACATTAGCCCATTACCATTGGAGGACTGAGGCTGGGCAGAAAACAAGAACTAATAATCAATCCTATTAATTTAAATATAAATTCTGTTATATTTGAATTTGAATTATTATGAGGTTGTAGTGGATTCCCTCACCAAAATTGGAAAATATCAACATAAAATATATAGATACTGGCTTCCTTTGATGAATTTTTCCTTGCACTTGACGGATTCCTTCAGTGTGTAGACTAGGGCCTTAAAGGAAGTTTTCTTCTACTCTGTGTACAAGAAATTGGATCTCTATCCCTTAATGTGATCACTTCATCATGATTATCAGCTATTCCTATTTTAGATCATGTTTCCCTTTAGCAGATATCCAAAATCTTATTTCCAAACAATTGCATACATTTGTCCCTTTCCTCTGCCATTTTGAGAGGGCTAATTCAATATCAACCTGTGCTTAAGTGCTTACTATGCTTATTTGAATTTTTTTATTCCACTTTTAATTTCTTGTATAATCTTTCTTAATTTTACCCATGTTTTTAATTTTCTTCTTTCTCAGCAACTTTTTCATCTCAGTATGTCTCATCATTAAATTTTCAATTTCATTTTATAGTACATTATTTCTATTTTCAATTTCATTTTATAGTACATTTTATAAGTACATTATTTCTTCATTTTCTTTTGTATTAGAGAACACCTTTTTTGGTTTTTATTCTGTTCTGTTGATCATTATAATGATATTTTAAAATAATTTAGACAAAAGAAAATGCATCCAGTTAAAGTACACATGGATGAGTTTTGACAGCTGTGAAATGCCTGTGAAACCAGTACCACAATTAAGATACAGAACATCACAAAAAGATTTCACAAGTCCCTTTGCAGTTCATTCTCCCTCTGTCCTCTGACAAGGGCAACCATGGAACTGCTTTTTGTCACTATTTATTGGTTTGCATTTATCATACAGTTTATATTCTTTTGTATCTGACTTTTCTTAACATACTGATTTCGAGATTGATTCATGATCTAATACTGGAGGGATCAGTATTTCATTCCTTTTTATTGTTGAATGGTATTTCATCACATGGACAGACCACATTGTGTTCATTCATTCCCCTGTTGATAGGCATTTGTATTATTCTAGTTTGGCGTTATTACAAATAAAGCTGCTATAAACATTAGTGTACAATTCCTGGTATGGACATATATTTTCACTTCTTTTGAGTAAATACCTAGGAATGGAATGGCCGGGTTATATGGCAGGAGTATGTTTAAAGTTTATGTAAATGTCAACCAGTTTTCCAAAGTGACTCCACTATTTTACACTCCTACCAAAAGTGTATGAGAGTTTCAATTGCTCCAAGGCCTCATCAATACTTGATGTTGACAGGCTTTTTAGTTTTAGCCATCCTAGTGAATGTGTAGTTGTGCTGGTTTCGAGTTGTTACGTACCCCAGAAAAGGCCATGTTCTTTTAATCCATTCTTGTGAGGGCAGACCTATTGTGGGTGGGACCTTTTGATTAGGTTATTTCCATGGAGATGTGACCCAGCCCATTCAGGGTGAGTCTTAATCCCCCTGCTGGAATCCTCTATGAGAGGATAAAAGACAGATGAAACTCAGAGAGCTCAGAGAAGCTACGAGAGAAAGAAAACTCCCACAGGGACATTTTGGAGAAAGTCATTTTGAAACCAGAACCCAGGAGAACGACCAGCAGGTGTCACCATGTGCCGTCCCATGTGACAAAGGAACCCTAGATGCCATCGGCCTTTCCTCAGAGAAGGTATCTACCTCTTGATGCCTTAATTTGGACATTTCATGGCCTTAGAACTGTTTATTTGTAGCCTAATAAATTCCCATTGAAAAACCCAACCCATTTCTGGTATACTGCATTCCAGCAGCTTTAGCAAACTAAAATAGTAGTGATACAACATTATGGTTTTAATTTGCATTTCCCATTACGATTTATGATGTTGAGTATCTTTTCATGTACTTACTGGTCATTGTACATCTTTTGCACATCTGTTCAATTTCTTAACTGGTTGCCTGTAAGAGTTCTGTATGCTTGAGTTATAAAAATTCTTATTATAAATTTTCTGGATACAAGTTGTTTGTTTGATGTATTGTGAATAATTTTCCCATTCCAGGGCTTGTCTTTTTGTTTTAAAGAGCAAAAAAATTTCATTTTAAAAGTCCATTTTACCACATTTTTATTTTATGGTTCGTGTTTTTGTTTTGTTTTGTTTTTAACCTACATCAACAATCTTTGCCTACCCCAAAGATGCAAAAGATTTTCTCCTATATTTTCTTCAAGAATCTTTATAGTTTTAGCTTTTATATTTAGGTCTATGATAGATTTCAGGTTACTCTTTGTGTATGGTACGAAGTCAATGCTCTTTTTTTTGCTTATGAATATCCAGTTATTCAAGTACCATCTTTTGAAAAGCCTTTCCTTTTTTCATTGAATTGCTTTGGCACCTCTGTTAAAAATCAACTGGCCACAGTAGGGGCAAGATGGCAGCATAGAGAGGAGTGGAATTTAGTCAGTCCCCTGGAACAACCAATAAACAACAAGGAACAACTACTAAATAATTTGGAATAACTGCTGGGGGACAACTGTGACTGTCCACACATCGCACATCAACCTGGATTGGGAGGAATGAGATCGCAGCATAGAATCTGTAAGTAAAAGCTGTGGAACTGTGCTGAGAGCCCCCTCCCCCCACAGCAGGGTAAGCTGCAAAACCTCGCTGTGCTAGAAATTAGCAGCACTCTCCAAACGAGCGAACATAAGCTCAGCTGAGCTCCAACTGGGGTTTTAATTAACAAATGTGGAATGCTGAATACAAGCTACAAACCCTCAATGAGCAGACAGAGGCTTTTAGTGACAACTGACCTTAAAGAACCAGAAGAATCATCTATCCTGGGAGGGGGAGCCCAGAAGACCAGGTGTTACCTCGGGCCGATGAGTGAAACTGTAGGCCTGTGTATTGGTTTCAAAAGGGGGCTTTCTGTCCCTTTTTCTCTCTCTCAATCTGAGGGGCTCAGAAGAGAGAGCTACAGACATTTTCAGTTCGCGGCCCTCTGACCCAGACAGGGGTGGAGATAACAGAGTCAGAGAAACTATTCAAATGCAGGTGATAACTACCTAGGGTGTGTATCTTCCCTAAGAGTAAGGAGGTTGGGCCCAGCTTTCCCTTCAGAACCAGACCCCAGAGCCTGGGGGAAAACAGCCAAAACAGAAACTGAGGAGGCCACACCTCCTTACACCAGTTGGGAGCCACAGGCACAGGCTCCACCTGCTAGGCAGGTTAGGAAAAGCACAGCGACTGGAAACATCACAGGAAAGTCTGTCATTCCTCCAAGATACACCCTGAATATAACCGCATTCTGAGACCTGAACCCATTCTGGTCTGGGAAAATCTGACTGGGTAAACAAGGAAACCAGATGCCTTGACAACAGAAAACCACAATCTATACTAGGAAAAATGAAGACATGGCCCAGTTAAAGGAACAAATTTACACCTCAATCAAGATACAGTTGAGATATTGTTTCATTTTAATGAAACAATCTATTAAAGATTTCCAAAGAAATATGCTAAATCAAATCAAAAACCAAATCAACAAGTTCAGGGAAGATATAACAAAAGAGACGAAAGCGATAAAGAAAACACTGGGTGAGCATAAGGTAGAAATCGAAAGTTTGAAAAAACAACTGGCAGAATCCATGGAAATGAAAGGCACAACACAAGAGATGAAAAACACAATGGAGACATACAACAGCAGATCTCAACAGGCAGAAGAAAACATTCAGGAACTGGAGAACAAGACAGCTGAAATTCTACACACAAAAGAACAGATAAGGAAAAGAATGGAAAAATATGAGCAACATCTCAGGGAATTAAATGACAACATGAAGTGCATGAATGTACATGCCATGGGTGTCCCAGAAGGAGAAGAGAAGGGAAAAGGGGAGAAGCAATGATAGAGGAAATAATCAACGAAAATTTCCCATCTCTTATGAAAGACATAGAATTACAGATCCAAGAAACACAGCGTACCCCAAACAGAATAGATCTAAATAGACCTATGCCAAGACACTTAATAATCAGATTATCAAACGTCAAAGACAAAGGGAGAGGGAGAACCTAAGATGGCGGCTAGGAGAGACAAGGCAAAAAAACACCTCCATGAAAAATAGTAGATAAAAGCCAGAAAGTGACCCAGAATACCAGTTCCAGTGATGCACCAGCTGGACAAGGTCTGCTAAAGCCACAGGGATCACGCACTTGGTGAAAGCGGGAGTCTGTGTTCTGAAACAAGTGAGTAAGCCGCTGAATATCTGGCAGCTATGCTGTGGTGTGGGGAAACCGAGGGTTGGCGTTTGGAGGCGGACTAGTTCTTTTTTTAAAAAAAACCCAAAAGCAGCTGCAGATACGGCAGCAAGAACTGCACACCGAAGAGCAGCAGGAATAGGCTGCGCGAACACCTCTATATCTGGTGTGGAAGATAGCCTTTTGTGTACCCACTGCTAATTGTCTCAGACCAAGGAAGGCAGAGGTGAGCCAAAAGGGGAAAATAACCATGCGTCTTGCAGCCATCTTCCCAGCGGGCTGGGAATGCTCCTGCCCGGTGCCGGAGCCACAGCCCAGAGACGCACCAAAAAACCCAGTGTGACAGGAAGTGTTTCCAGCATCGCGTGCACATGCCACAATATCAGGCATGGACAATAGCCTTTTGTGCACCTACAGCTAATTGTCCCAGAGCTGGGAAGGCAGAGGTGTGCAAAAAGGGGGAAGTTAACACACCCCATACAGCAGACTGGGAACGTACCTACATGGCCCGGTGGCCCAGAAATTCCCTTGAGGGACGGCATGCACTTGTGATGTAGCACAACCTCCCCTCAGCAGAGGCCCTAGAAGGGCACAGTTTGGAAGAGGGACCCACTCGGAAATCCCAGGGACAATACGCCAATACCAAAGACTCGTGGGTCAGTGGCAGAGACAATCTGTGGCAAGACTGAAATGAAGGCTTAGACTCTTACAACAGCATTAGATCTCCAGGAACACCTGGGAGGTTTGATTATTAAAGTGGCCCTCCCTCCCTAACCACTCAGACACACATCCCACATTCAGGGCGGACAGCACCAACAACACACCCAAATTTTGTGCACCAGTTGGACCCCACAAGAATCAGACCCCCACACACCACAAAGACAAAGTTGGGGAGAACTGACTTGAGGGGAATAGGTGACTCATGGACACCACCTGCTGGTTAGTTAGAGAAAGTGAACGCCACCAAGCTGTAGATCTGACAAATTAGAGATTCGTCTTTGAATAATCCTACATATCCTAAAAGAACCCTATCAAGTAAAGCAAATGCCAAGAGGCCAAAAACAACAGAAAATTTTAAAGCATATGATAAAACCAGACGATATGGATAACCCAAACCCAAACACCCAAATCAAAAGATCAGAGGAGACACAGTACTTGGAGCAATTAATCAAAGAACTAAAGACAAACAATGAGACCATGGCACAGGATACAAAGGACATGAAGAAGAGCATGGCACAGGATATAAAGGACATGAAGACAACCCTAGAAGAGCATAAAGAAGAAATTGCAAGAGTAAATAAAAAAATAGATGATCTTATAGAAATAAAAGAAGAAACTGTTGACCAAATTAAAAAGATTCTGGATACTCATAGTACATGACTAGTGGAAGCTGAACAATGAATCGGCGACCTCAAGGACCACAGAATGGAAAATGAAAGAACAAAAGAACGAATGGGGACAAAAATTGAAAATATCAAAACGGACCTCAGGGACATGATAGATAAAATGAAATGTCCAAATACAAGACTCATTGGTGTCCCAGAAGGGGAAGGGTAAAGGTCTAGAAAGAGTATTCAAAGAAATTGTTGGGGAAAACTTCCCAAACCTTCTACACAATATAAATACACAAAGCATAAATGCCCAGCGAACTCCAAATAGAATAAATTCAAATAAACCCACTTCAAGACATACTCCGATCAGACTGTCAAATACTGAAGAGAAGGAGCAAGTTCTGAAAGCAGCAAGAGAAAAGCAATTCACCATATACAAAGGAAACAACATAAGACTAAGTAGTGACTACTCAGCGGCCACCATGGAGGTGAGAAGGCAGTGGTACGACATATTTAAAATTCTGAGAGATAAAAATTTCCAACCAAGAATACTTTACCCAGCAAAGCTCTCCTTCAAATCTGAGGGAGAGCTTAAATTTTTCACAAATGCTGAGAGATTATGCTAATAAAAGTCCTGTCCTACTGCAGATATTAAAGGGAGCCCTACCGACAGAGAAACAAAGGAGAGAGAGGGATACAGAGAGAGGTTCAGTACTAAAGAGATTCAGTGTTGGCCCATTAAAGGACATTAAGAGAGAAAGGGAAAAAATGTATCTGATGAGCATAACCCAAAGGATAGGTTGGCTGATTCAAGAAATGCCTTCACAGTAATAACACTGAATGTAGATGGATTAAACCCCCAATTAAAAGATATGGAGGGAGAAACTAAGACGGCAGCTAGGTGAGACAGGGCGAAGGAACACCTCCATGAGAAACAGTACATAAGGACCAGAGAGTGACCCAGAATACTGGTTACAGCAATGCGCCAGCTGAACGAGTTCTGCTAGTTCCCAGGGGCTGTATATTTGGTGAAACTGGGAGTCCGCATTCTGAAATGAGTGAGTAAGCTGGCTGGAAGTCCCACAGCCGCACGGCGATCTGGGGAAGCCAGGGTTTGGCGTCTGGAGACTGACGGGCTCTTTTAATAAAAAAAAAATAAAAAAATAAAAGGGAAAAACCCAGGAGCGGCTGCAGCTGTGTTTGTGGGAAACACGCAGTAAAACACAGCAAGAGGGGGCTCGGCCGGCCTCTCGGTGTCTGGCCTGGAAGATAGCCCGCTGCAGATATCCCTGGGGCTGGGGGAACGGAGAGGAGAGCCAGAAGCCAAAAGAAACCCCGCGGCTAGCAGCTGGCTCCCAGGAGGGCTGGATAAACTCCTGCCGGGGGCCGTGCCCACAGCCCAGAGCCACGCCAGTTGTCCCGGAGCTGGGAAGGAGGAACTGTGCGAGGAGGGGGGTGTGGAGATGCCCCGTTCGGCCATTTTTTCATCAGGCTGAAAGTGAGCCGGCACGGCCCGGCGCTCCAGGGCTTCCCTTGAGGGACGGCGCGCACTGGTGACATAGCACGGCATTCCCTCGGCAGAGGTCCTGGAGGATCGCGGCTGGGCGGGGGGACCCACTCGGAGAACCCAGGGACACTACGCCAAGTCCTGTGGTTTGTGGGATAGCGAGAGAGAGGGGCTGGGGCTGAAATGAAATGAAGGCTTGGACTCTTGCAGCAGCCTTGAACCTCTGGGAACCGAGGGGATTTGAATATTGAAGCTGTCCTTCCTCCCTGGCCACCCGTACAAGCGCCCCGCATTCAGGGCAGAGGGCTCCAGCAACACACCCAGGCTGAGTTCTCTGGCTGGATCCCACAAGAATCATTTCCCGACACACCGTGGGGACAAGGTGGAGAATTGACTTGAGAGGTATAGGTGACTCACAGACGCCATCTGCTGGTTAGTTAGAGAAAGTGTACGTCACCAAACTGGGCTTCTGAAAAATTAGATAGGTTTTTTCTTACAAATTGAAAGAATCCTGTCTAGCAGAGCAAATGCCAAGAGGCCAAAAACAACAAAAAATCTCAATGCATATGATAAAACCAGATGATATGGAGAATCCAACTCCAAACACACAAATCAAGTTACCAGAAGAAACAAAGTTCCTCGCAGAATTAATCAAAGAAATAAAATCAAGCAACCAAATCATGGCAAAGGATTTAAAGGACATCAAGAAGACCATGGCCCAAGATATAAGCAACATAAAGAAGACCCTAGAAGAGCATAAAGAAGACATTGCAAGAGTAAATAAAAAAAATAGAAGATCTCATGGAAATAAAAGAAACTGTTGGCCAAATTAAAGAGACTCTGGATATTCACAATACAAGACTAGAGGAAGCTGAACAATGTCTCAGTGTCTTAGAAGTCCACAGAACAGAAAATGAAACAACAAAACAAAGAACAGAGAAAAAAATCAAAAAAATTGAAATGGATCTGAGGGAAACAATAGATAAAATAAAATGTCCAAACTTAAGACTCATTGGTGTCCCAGAAGGGGAAGAGAACGGTAAAGGTCTAGAAAGAGTATTCAAAGAAATTGTTGGGGAAAACTTCCCAAACCTTCTACATAATATAAATACACAAAGCATAAATGCCCAGCGAACTCCAAATAGAATAAATCCAAATAAACCCACTCCGAGACATATTCTGATCAGACTCTCAAATACTGAAGAGAAGGAGCAAGTTCTGAAAGCAGCAAGAGAAAAGCAATTCACCACATACAAAGGAAACAACATAAGACTAAATTGTGACTACTCAGCGGCCACCATGGAGGCAAGAAGGCAGTGGCAGGACATATTTAAAATTCTGAGAGAGAAAAATTTCCAACCAAGAATACTTTATCCAGGAAAACTCTCCTTCAAATTCGAGGGAGAGCTTAAATTTTTCACAGACAAATGCTGAGAGACTTTGCCAATAAAAGACCTTCCCTACTTCAGATTCTAAAGGGAGCCCTAGGAGAAAGAGATATAGAGAATTTTAACAGAAATATGTAGTACCTTACATTCCAAAGCACCAGGACACTCATTTTCTCTAGTGGTCACGGATCTTTCTCCAGAAGGGACCATAAGCTGGGACATAAAACAAGCCTCAAGAAATTAAAAAAAAAAAAATTGAATATACTCAAAGCACATTCTCCAACCACAATGGAATACAAATAGAAGTCAATAATTTTTGAACTGTAACTCCACTATTTACTTCCTACATGATATAAATTACACAAACTCTAATGACAAATCAGTGGTTTTGAACTCAATGTAAAATATGTAATTTTAGACAACTATATAAAGGTGGGGGAATGAAGGAGTATAGGAACATAGTTTATGTGCCCTATTGAAGTGAAGGTGGCATCAAAGAAAAACAAGATTGATATGGATTTAAGAGGTTAATTTTAACCCCCACAGCAAACACAAAGAAATTATCAGAGAATATAACCATAGAGATGAAAAGTAGAGTTTGGGTTAAGAGAAATGGGGGAAGGGGCAATGGGGAGTTAAGAAATGAGTGTAGGGTTGCTGTTTGAGGTGAAGGGAAATTTCTAGTAATGGATGGTGGGAAAGAGCATTACAACATTCTAAAGGTGATTAATCCCACTAATGGAAGGCAAGGGAGGCGGTGGAATGGGAAGATTTAGGCTGTATATATGTTTCCACAACTGAAAAACAAAATAAAAATTTAAAAAAGACAGTCTAAATAGATGATGATTGAATGCCAAGGATGAACCTGGATGGGATTGGAGGATAGAGGACAGGTGGCCCAAAGGGACACAGTTGAGACATAAGGAAAAGGAAATATAGAATGTAAGCTTTGTATCATTGTTGAATCTCTTATACTTCATAGCTGCGCTTAATGGGATTGCATAAAAGAATGTTCTTCTTCATGGGAAGTGTATACATGAATTATACTTTATGTTCAAGGATGTGTGCAGCTAGCTCTCATATGTTCAGAAGACAGAGCAATAGATAATGGATGATAGATAGGGAGGGAGGGAAAGAAATAGCGATGTGACAGCATGTTAAGGTTGGTGGATTGAGCTATCGGGGGAGGGAGGTCAGGGTATGAGGAAATTCTTTATATGGGGTTAGTATTGTTTTTGCAACTGTTCCTATAACTTTGATTTTATTTCAAAATAAAAAAAGATATGGATTGGCAGAATGGATCAAAAAAATATGAACCACCAATATGTTGCATACAGGAGACTCATCTTGGACACAGGGACACAAAGAAGTTGAAAGTGAAAGGATGGAGGGAATATTTCATGCAAGCTGGAGCCAAAGGAAAGCAGGAGTAGAAATATTAATCTCAGATAAAATAGACTTTAAATGCAAGGATGTTAGGAGAGACAAAGAAGGCCACTACATACTAATAAAAGGGGCAATTCAACAGGAAGAAATGGCAATCATGAATGTTTGTGCACCCAATCATGGTGACATGGAATACAAGGGATGGACACTGGCAAAACTAAAGGATGCAATGGATGTTTCCACAGTAATTGTGGGAGACTGCAGCACATCACTCTTACAGATAGATCAGCCAGACAGAAGACCAATAAGGAAAATGAAAACCTAAACAATCTGATGGGTGAATTTGATGTAATAGACATATATAGAACATCACATCCAAGGTCACCAGGATACACATTCTTCTCTGGTGATCACGGAACTTTCTCCAGAGTGGACCATGTGGTGGACATAAAACAAGCCTTAATAAATTTAAAAAAACTGGAATTGTTCGAAGCACATTGTCTGACCGCAATGGAATAAAATTGGAAGTCAGTGACCATCAGAGACTTAAGAGGATTCACAAACGCCTGGAGGTTAAACAACACACTCCTAAAACAAATGGTTTATAATGTAGAATGTAGGGGAACTAGCGAAAGACAGCAATTAATGAAGGGGGAATGATAACCCAGTAAGAACAGATAGGCTATTGTGGGTAAATTTAACATTCTGGGAATGCCCAGGAATAACTGTGGTTTGTTAATTTCTGATGGGTATGGTAGGAACAAGTTCACAGAGATGTTGCTATACTGGGTTGTTTTCTTGGGGTGGAGTAGGAACATGTTGGAAGTAAAGTAATTATTTTAGGTTAGTTGTCTTTTTCTTACCCCCTTGTTACAGATTGTTTGAAATGTTTTTTTATTGTATATCTTTTTTTAAAAAAATTTTTTTTGATATAGTTAATTTTAAAAAAAAAAGAGTTAATTAAGAGTTAATGACACAGGAGGGAAGATGGCAGCATAGAGAGGAGTAGAAGCTAAGTAGTCTCCCTGGAACAAGTAAAAAAAACCAGAAACAACTAGTAAATAATCCAGAATAACTGCGGGGGGACAAACAAGACCGTCCACTCATCATACACCAACCTGAATTGGGAGGAATGCCCAAGATCACAGCATAAAATCTGTAAGTAAAACCTGCAGATCTAAGTCGTGAGACCCCCTCCCCCATAGCCTGAGCTGCAAAGCCTCGTGGTGCCAGAGAGAAGCTCTCTCCCAGCAAGCAAATATAGCTCAGCTGAGCTCCAACTGGGGTTTTAAGTAGCAAATGTGAACTACAGGTACGAATCCCCAAAAAACAGACAGAGGCTTTGGGTGACGACTGACCTTGAGAGCCAGAGGGTCGCTTGGACTGGGTCTGAAGGGGACTATCTGTTTTTTTTTTGGCTCAGTGGAGAAAGCCCCAGACATTTTCAGTTCCCAGTGCTGTGACTCAGAGAAGGATGGAGATAGCACAAGCAGAGAGCGAGACCATTGAAATGCTAATGACCTCCCCCTAGGGGGTCTATCTTCTCTAAGAGGAAAGGGGTGGGGCCCTTTCCATTCAGAACCAGACCCCAGAGCCTGGGGGAACAGGGCCATACCTCCTCACACCAGTCAAGAATTACAGGCTAACAGGCATCACCTGCTGGGCAGAAAAGCACAGTGACCTGAGGCATCACAGGGTGGAGCAATTTTCTAAGACACACAGGGAAACCAGATACTGAATATTTCTTCCCTCTGGGACCTTAGCCTGTTCTGGTCTGGGAAAGCCTGATGTGGATAACCAAGGAAACCATGCCTAGACAACAGAGGATTACAACCTACACTAAGAGGAACAAAGTTATGGCCCAGTCAAAGGAACAAATGTACACTTCAACTGAGATACAGGAATTTAAACAACTAATGCTAAATCAATTCAAAAAGTTTAGAGAAGATATTGCAAAAGAGATAGAGGCTGTAAAGAAAAGACTGGGCATATATAAGACAGAGATCAAAAGTTCAAAAAAACCTACTAGTAGAATCTATGGAAATGAAAGGCACAACACAAGAGATGAAAGACACAATGGAAACATACAACAGCAGATTTCAAGAGGCAGAAGAAAACACTCAGGAACTGGAGAACAAACACCTGAAAGCCTACATGCAAATAAGCAAATGGAGAAAAGAATGAAAAAATATGAGCAACGTCTCCAGGAACCTAATGATGAAACAAAGTTCAATAATGTACGTATCATTGGTGTCTCAGAAGGAGAAGAGAAGGGAAAGGGGGCAGAAGCAATAATAGAGGAAATAATTAATGAAAATTTCCCATCTCTTATGAAAGACATAAAATTACAGATCCAAGAAGTGCAGCGTACTCCAAACAGAATTGATCTGAATAGGCCTACGCCAAGACACTTAATAATCAGATTATCAAAGGTCAAAGACAAAGAGAGAATCCTGGAAGCAGCAAGAGAAAAGCAATCCATCACATACAAAGGAAGCTTAATAAGACTATGTGTGGATCTCTCAGCAGAAACCATGAAGGCAGGAAGGAAGTGGTGTGATATATTTGGGATACTGAAAGAGAAAAACTGCCAACCAAGAATCCTATATCCAGCAAAGCTGTCCTTCAAATATGAGGGAGAGCTCAAAATATTTTCTGACAAACAGACAATGAAAGACTTTGTGAACAAGACACCCGCCCTACAGGAAATACTAAAGGGAGCACTACAGAATGATAGAAGACAGGAGTGCGTGGCTTGGAACACAATTTTGGGAGATGGTGGCACAACAATGTAAGTACACTGAACAAAGATAACCATAAATACGGTTGGGAGAGGAAGGTTAGGAGCATGTGAGACACCAGAAAGGAGGAAAGATAAAGACTGGGACTGTGTAACTTGGTGAAATCTAAAGTGTTCAACGGTTATGATAAGATGTACAAATATGTTCTTTTATGAGGGAGAATGGGCAAATGTCAACCTTGCAGGGTGTTGGAGGTGGGGAGGCATTGGGGGAGGGATGCAATCAACAGAAACTAGAGACTGTAACTAATAGAATCATTGTACTATGCTTCCTTTGATTTGACAAGGTGATATACCAAGGTAAATGTAGATAAGAGGGGGGGATAGGGGAGACATGTTTGACACTTGACATTGGTGGTGGTGTCTGATTCTTTGCTCTGCTTTGATTTGAGGTTATTTTTATTTTTGCTGCTTCTTAGCTGTCATTTTTTTTTCCCCTTTCTTTTGCCTCTCTACCTTCTTTGACTCTCCCTCCTGCCTTGTGAAAGAAATGTAGATGCCCTTATATAGATAGTGGTGAAGGTGGTGAACACATAAATATATGACCATACAGAGAACCATCGATTATTTACTTAGGATGGAATGTATGGTGAGTGAACAAAACCATATAAAAAAAAATAGGTTGATGACAAAACTCGAGGGCAATATACTGAGTGAAATAAGCCAGACACATAAGGACAATTATTGCAGGGTCTCACTGATAGGAACTAATTATAATATGTAAACTCATAGACATGAAATATAACGTACCAGGATATAGGACGGGGCTTAAGAATGGAGCAGTTGCTTAGTATGAACAGAATGTTCAACTAGGATGAACTTGGATGTTTGGAAATGAACAGACGTGTCGGTAGCAAGATGCGAGAATGACTAACAGTGCCGAATGGCATGTGAATGAGGTGGAAGTGGGAAGCTCAGGGTCATATATGTCACCAGAGGGAAGGCTGGAAACTGAAAGATGGGAATGTATAAAACTGAATCCTGTGGTGGGCAGTGTCCATGATTAACTGTGCAAATATTGGAAATCGCTTCCATGAACCAGAACAAATGTATGACAATACAATTGGAAGTTAATAATAAAGGGGTATATAGGGAGAAAATATATACCTATTGCAGGCTGTATACTGCAGTTAGTAGTATTTCAGCGTTTTTTCATGGACAGTAACAAATGTACTATACCAACACTACGAGTCAACAATTGAGGGGGGTTGGTTGGGGATAGGGGAGGATCTGAGTTTCCTTTTCATTTTTTCTTTTTTCATCTTTCACTTTATTTCTTGTCTGGAGTAATGAGAAGATTCTAAAAATTGAACAGAAATTAAGTGTGGTGATGGATGCACAGCTGTATGAGGGTACCCAGGGGCAACTGATTGTAATGGTAAAATTATGTCACTTGAATTATTCATTAATGAAAAATATTTTCTTTTATTTCAAAACAAAAAGTAAATGTACAATGGGGGAGGAAGGGAATGGGATATTTTGAATGTTCTTTTCTACTTTAATTTTTATTTTATTTTTGGGAGTAATGAAAATGTTCAAAGATTGATTGTGGTGATGAATGCACAACTATATGATGGTACGGTGAACAACTGATTGTATGCTTGGAATGACTGTATCTTATGTGATCATATCTCAATAAAATTGCATTAAAAAAAGAGTTACAGACAATCAGTGCAATATATGATACTGGAGTGGATCTAAGAATGGAGGAGAAAAGCTCAAAGGGGGCATAAGGAAAATTTGGAATATAAAATTTAAGCTTTATATCCATATTAATTTTCTTGAACTAACTGCAGTTAAGTTAATGACATTAAGTGAATACCCTTGTTTGTAGAAAATGTACATGGAAGTGTTATGAGTTCAAGGAGTATGATATATGCAACCTGCTCTCAAATGTTCAGAAGATGATAAATGGATAGATAGATAATCGATAGAAAGATAATAGATATAGTTGAAAGAAAGAGGGGGAGTAGTGAGGGAAGGAGGGAGGGAAGAAGGAAGGAAGGAGGGAAAGAGAAAGAAAGGTACTGCAAAGGTAGCAAAATGTAAAATTGGTAGATATGGATATCTGGGGTGCAGAGGTGTTGGAGTTCTCTGTATGGCGTTTGTATTGCATTTGCAACTGTCCTATATGTTTGAAATTATTTCAAAATAAAAATAAAAATAAAAAAAAGACAAAGGGAGAATCCTGAAAGCAGCAAAAGAAAAGGGATCCATCACATACAAAGGAAGCTTGATAAGACTATGGCGGATTTCTCAGCAGAAACCATGGAGTCAAGAAGGAAGCGGTGTGATATATTTAAGATACTGAAAGAGAAAAACCACCAACCAAGAATCCTATATCTGGCAAAACTGTCCTTCAAATATGAGGGAGAGTTTAAAATATTCTCTGACAAACAGACAATGAGAGAGTTTATGAACAATATACCTGCTCTAAAGGAAATACTAAAGGGAACACTACAGACTGATAGGAAAAGACAGGAGTGAGAGGTTTGGAACACAATTTTGGGTGATGGCAGCACAGCAATGTAAGTACACTGAACAAAGATGACTGTGAGTATGGTTGAAAGAGGAAGGTTAGGAGCATATGGGATACCAGAGGGAAAGAGGAAAGCTAAAAACTGGGATGGTGTAACTCAGTGAAACCTAGAGTGCTCAACAACTGTGATAAAATGTACAAATATGTTTTCACATGAGGGAGAACAAATGAATGTCAACCTTGAAAGGTGTTAAAAATAGGGTGGTATTGGGGAAAAAATACAATCAATGCAAACAAGAAAAAAAATGCAACAAAAACCATATTTAAAAAAAAAGGCAACAAAATAAAAAACTGGTAAATCAGACTTCAACAAAATTAAAAACTTTTGTGCTGCAAAGTACATCATGGAGAGAGTGAAAAGACAACCCACTGAATTGGAGAAAATTTTGCAAATCATATATATTATACAGTACTAGTATCCAGAATATATAAAGAACTCTTTCAACCAAACAATAAAAAGACAAATAACTCAATTTAAGAATGGGCAAAGGACTTGAGTAGATATTTCTCCAGTGAGGATACACAAATGGCCAATAAGCACATGAAAAGATGTTCAACATCATTAACCATTAGGGAAATGCAAATCAAAACAAAATGAGATACCACTTTACACCCACTAAGATGGCTATAATAATAAGACAAAATAATAACAAGTGTTGGTGAGGATGGAGAGAAATAGAAATCCTCATACAAAGTTGCTGAGGATGTAAAAATGGTGTAGCCATTTTGGAAAACAGTCTGGCAGTTCCTCAAAAGGTTAAGCATAGAGTTATCATATGACTCAGCAATTTCACTCATAGGTATGTACCCAAGAGAAATGAAAATATATGTCTACACAAAACTGAGTTAAGTTAAAGAAAACAGACACAAAAGACCACCTGCTGTATGATGCCATTATATGAAATATCCAGTATAGGGAAGCCTAAAGAGATAGAAAGTGGTTGCCTAGGACTGGGGGGACAGTTGGGGGAAAATGGGGAGTGGCTTCCAATGGGTATGAAGTTTCTTTTTGGGGTGATGAGAAGTTTTAACCTTGATTGTGGTGATGGTTGCACAACCCTGTGAATATACTAAAAGCTACTGAATTGTACACTTTGGGTAAATTGTTTATAGTATGTGAATTATATCTTAATAAAGCTGTTATTAAAAAAAATCAATTGGCCATATATGGGTGGATTTATTTCAGACTCTATTCTGTTTCACTGATCCATATGTCTATCCTTTCACCAACATTACACTCTTGATTACTATAGCTTTATTGTTAGTCTTGCTATCAAGCAGTATAACTTCTCTGTCCTTTTTTTTGGGGGGGGGGGGCAGGAAAGGACAGTATTTTAATTGGCTAAAGCTGCCAGAATGCAATATTACAGAAATGGGTTGACTTTTAAACTGGGGATTTATTAACTAACAATTTATAGTTCTTAGGCCATGAAAATGTCCAATTCAAGGCATCATCAGGATGATACCTGGATACCTGAAGAAAGGCCGCTGGCATCCAGGACACCTCTGTCACATGGGAAGACATATGGCCAGCATGTGCTGGTCCTTTGCTCCCAGGTTTTGTTGCTTTGAGATTCTGGTTCTCCAGTGGCTTCCCCTCTCAGCTTCTATGGGTCCTCTCTTAGCTTCTCCGGGGCTTTTCTCCATGAGCTTCTCTTAAATTCATCTCTTGCTTCTGTATGTGTTTTATCTTCTCATAAAGGACTCCAATAAAAGGATTAAGACCCACCTTCAATGGGTTGCGTCACATCTCAATTGAAATAACCTAACCAAACGTCCTACCTACAACAGGTCTGCACCTACAGGAATGAATTAAAAGAACATGGCCTTTCTGGGGTACATAACAGAGGACATGTGACCTCCCTTCCTATCCTCCACCTTTTCTACCCCTTACTAAGACACCTGGGAGCAGTGATGTCCAGTGTCAACCATAAGTTCTCTGCTGAAGTAGGCCCGGGGCCTAATCTCCCCACCCCACTCCCACCCCAACCCTACCCCTCACCAAGGTGAGGCCCAGAGCTAGACCCATGTGACGCAGCCCAGACTGTGGTCTGGCTCAGGCAGCTGGGCATGGAGAGGGGTCTGTGATGGTCAAAGGCTCAGAACTGTTATGAGGTTCCAAAGGGTGAGGCCAGTGGAGGGTCTGACTCCTGGGGCTGGGCTGGGGGTAGGGAATAAGCCTAACCAGGTGTGGAAGCTCCTGACTCCCCATCCCCCAAATATCCCGTAAGTACTCAAGAGTAGGTTCAGGGTCTGTTCTTTTTTAAATTGCTTTGGGTATTCTAGATCATTTGCATTTCCATATAAATTTTAGAATCAGCTTTTCAATTTCCACAAAACAGCCTGCTACAATTTTCACTGAGATTGCACTGAATTCCAAGATCAATTGGGGAGAGTTGACATTTTTAACAATTTTGCCTCTTCCAATCCATGAATATAGCATATTTCTTTATTCAAGTTTTTTAAATTTCTCTCAGCATTGTTCAGTAGTTTTTTAGTTAAGAAGGCTTGCATATCTAATAAAGTTTATTATAAATGGAATTTTAAAATTTCATTTTCAAAATATTTACTGCTAGCATATAAAAATACAATTGACTTTTGAATATTAATCTTGTATCCTAAAGCGTTTCTGAATTCATTTATCAGTTATAGTAGATTACTAAGAATTTTCTACGTAAACAGTAATGTCATCTACAAATAGAAGTAGTTTTACTTCTTCCTTTCAGAGATTCAGACCTTTTAGGGTTTTTCCTTTCCTTGTCATATTTCAATGGTTAAAATCTCCAGTACAATATTGAATAGAAGTGATGAGAGTAGACATCCCTGCCTAGTCGTGATCATAGGGGGAAAGCTTTCAATATTTTACCACTAAGAATGGTATTAGCTGTAGGTTTTTCATACAAGATTGCATTAATTATAGTCCACAATGATCCCAAGAGATTCAGCCTAGGCTTAGAAAACCTATCAGAAAGAAGTGTGAGATCAAAGTAAGGGAATTGAAGCGTTAAGCTTCCAACATAACCCTTATTCTAAACATATATTCTAAAGCATACTATAAATTCTACTTAGCAAGGGAGGACACAAGACAAAGTATGCTCCTGTATGCTGAATCTGTGTGACATTTTGAAGTCTTCTGAAAGCCTTAAATATTGGCCTACAAATGGTCACACCTTGATTACTCTTGCTTGTGAAACAAAGAACTAGGTGAAAATCAGCGCAACTTCTACTAAGAATGAGAGATTCCAATGTGTTTTTTTTAACTGATTTAAGGTCCGTAAAAAAAAAAAAAAAAATATATATATATATATATATATTTTATATTTCCCGAGATGGTTTTTAGATAAAACTCCTTTCAATATCATATTTATAGCTTGTTATGAGATCAGTTTTTATAGGTGAAGAGAAGAGACTGGTTATCCTATGTCTCTCCCTCCCGAGCTTCACACACTCGAAGGGAAAGGAGAGCAAAAAAGCAGGCAGTGGAAGCTTAGAATTGTATAAGAGACACAGAAAGGCTTCCATTAGAGTAATCCCATCTGAAACTAACAATAATATAGCTGCCAGCCAGAAGAAATGCTACAACAATATTCCAAGCATGGTTTGTACTAGAAAATGTTCCCTTCATGAGTCTGGATATTTGGAATGATGAAGTAACTAAGGCGAGAAGGAAAAAAATTAATGTAAAATGAATACCTACCACCATTTTTATCTTTTAAATTCACATACACATCAGGAGGTAGTTGTCATGATCATTTTTAAAGATCATACAAAGTACAGCCTTCCAATGGCATACTTTCATGGAATACAGGAATATAATATTCTTGGCTGGCAATACAGAAATTAAAATGTGTCATAAAGATTTTGAAAGTATACTTACCCAATGCCCTGGGCTATATTTTCTAATTGCCGACACATACAAGATCGAACTTCATATTCTACATCTTGGCAGAGTGATTTTACAAGGGGAAGAATTTCTCTTTTAATGCTGAGGGATGAAAGGAAATATAAATGCAAATGGATGAATATTTCAGAGTAATTAATATTTCTAGACAATTATCATCAAAATCTGTTACCTTAATAACAAATAATACTTTAATATATAGTTTTATACTCAATAACGTATTTTTACACATATTACATTTGGATGTTATCATCAGCTACTGGTATATAATTTTTTTAAATGGTTAACTTTGTAATAGCATTTGAATTGCAGCTAAAATGAAAGCCTGTAGCAAATGGAATATCTGACTCTAGCAACCATCAATTGAAATATCCATTAATTTTATACTTTACTCCTGTGTTACAATTACACAACATTCCATTCCCTAATTAGAATTTATCATTCAGACATGGAGTAACATATGAATTATAAATATTCTCCATAAAACCTCAAATTAAGATAAATTATTCAAAATAATGAATTCATAAGAATAATGTAAGAAAGCAGAAATTTTATCCTTATGAGATGTTTACCAATTTTTGAAGATATATGACAATGCCATTTTATTCTCAAAGGCACACTAAATATGGGGCAGGGAAGACTAAGGTGTAAATTACAAAAAAAAGAAGTTAACCTTATTGATTTTCAAGAGCCATGAGATCAAGAAAAAATCCAACTGAATAAGCAGACTTCTGTCTGAGAATTCTATAAAGTTAATAAACTAAACTTTCATGCAATATGGAATAATGCAAATCTAATGTAATTGTTAATCAGAGTCATTATACATTTTAAATAAATTTAATTTAATAAATTAGACAAGAAATTATATAGAAATACTCACGTATGGGCATCAAATTTGTTGGTCAATTTTCCTAAAATTCTACAACTAACTAAACGAGACTGGACTGTTTGGGAAAGTTGTGCCTTGGAAACAAGTGGATTCAAAATCTAAAAAGAAAAAATTCAGAGAACAAATTTACAAAGTTTTGTACATTCTTGCCATTAAAGTCAGCTATTTTCTTCAAAGAATATTTTAATGTCCTAAGTGTTTTTTAAGAACTTAAATTAAAATTCGAGGTACAGGGTTATTCATAACCCATATGACCTTGTTTGCCTTTGGAGTTAAGATAAAAATAATGATAAATTACACAATCAAAAATAATAAGGAACAAAAAAAATGAACTAAAGTTTATGGGGAATTGCACAATGATCTGTATGCATATGGAGTATAATGCCAAAATATTCATTTTCAAAAGAAATAGGCAAATTAATTATCAGATACCCTGAAAATTATTTTTATCCCATATAGTTTTTAATATTTATCCTAAAGGGAGGCAAAAAATTATAGTTTCAAATTAATTCTATTTAGCAATTCTGTCAAATATAACAAGTCTCACATTGTATTATGTATATGTTGTACACTCAACTCTTAACAGTATGATGTACTGTAAAGAACTATGAAGATCAGACCCTGATTTTTATCCAAGTCCCAGCTCTTTAATTTGTCCAAGTAATCTTTGTATTTCTCATCCCCATGTTTATTATCTATGTAAAATGGACATTAGAATATGTGGTATTAAGAGCCCTCCAAGTTCTAAAATTCTGTAACTCTTAATTAAAGAGTTAACTAGTCAATTTCCTCTCAAAAAAGTAGCCAGAATTACTCAATACATAATTATAAACATAATCTAAAAGGTGAAAGATTTGAAATAAAATAAAATGCATATTTAACATCATAAAACCACAAATTAAATAATCACATAGCATTCTAGAGTAAACCCTGCATTCTACTGTACATTGCTCTTAAAAATAAATAACGCTTCTACATTACCTCCAACACTTAAATATTTATAATACTGAGATGTTTGACATCAAGTATAAAAATAATTCTCAAGCAATTATTTTGGCATTGTGATAGCACCATAAACTCTACGAGGGTAATAAAAGACTTAGATGACATTTCACTACTGACTGATAGCCATTTCTTTCAATCACGACATATTCGAAAAGAAAGATGTATAGGGATAATGGTCAAAGGATGCAAAAACTTTTTATTAGAAGATAAATTTCCTTTCTATTTTTCCTATTCTTTCATATTAATTTACTAATCCCTTAGAGAAGGGTATACACAACAATGTTGAAAATTAAAAGGCAAACGAAAAGCTGGGAAAAGTATTTGCAACAAATACAACAAACACATCAGAATGTTAAAAGTGCTTGCTTAAGTACAGATTATTTTTCTTCCTCCTATTTTCTGTTTTACTCAAATTTTCAGTAATGAGCATGTGTTACTTTCAGAATGGGAAATAACTTTATTCTTTTTTTAACTATCATTTTGGAAATAAAAACCTTAGCGACTTACTTATTAGTATTTACAAAAAAAAAAAAAAAAGCCTTACCTCATGCCTTAGGGTTTCTTTCGGCAATGCTTCAATTACTGATAGAAGAGTTTCCAGCCATGCATTGCTGACACCTGATTGACACAGACATAATATGCTAAATTAAATGTCTCACAAATTTAGTTTTGAATCAGCTATTAATAGTTACTATAACATTTCATGATAAAATAGGAACAATTATTTTTACGAATATTCTAAGAAGTTTCTCTTTTGTCTTGGCCATCTGGAAAAATTATTGTTTTAAATTTTAAAAATAATATGTGGAGGTATCTTTAAACCAAACTGCATTTTTGCTGTATAATAATACTGTAAATATAAATCACATAAAGCAAAGAAAAAAACCAAAGAGAAAAGAAAAGAAAGTAAATCATAAGGTGAACTAATGGGTCTTCAGCATTCAAGTAGGCTGAATTTTGCAATTTTGTCACACTATTGACCAACTCTTAGGCAGCATGGCCTCACTGAGTTATCATCATCGAGGCTAACAGGATTCAAATAACATCATGGCCCACACATAAGAAACATACACCTAAACATGCCAGGCTGCTGACCTGCATCCCTGTGTTCCAGATGCAGCAGAATGACTTGTAAGAAGGAGTGGGCATATGCATGAATGGATACTGATTCTTCCTGTAGAATGGTCAAAAACGATACTGCAGCTGTTAACTGCATTTCCACTCCTGCAACATGCAGGACTTCCTGCATAATAAGAAAGAGTTTGCTATTTACACAGATGAGAGTTCAGAAATTATAATTTTTAAAAATCCAAGGTTATAGAAACTAAATACAGTCATATTGCACAAAATAATTACATAAGACCTTTAAAGGTATATACTTCCCCTTATTACTTTAAGAAAACTATATTAATCTACTCCTGTTAATTTTACTCATAAGACCACACAAAATTTAAATGTCTTAGAAATTTATAAAATAGAAGTTCATGTGCTTTACTGAATGAAATATAAAAACAGTACATAAATCTCTAAACAATAGAGTAGGTGTTTTTGATAGATTCCAATTTCAATTTTGCTATCTGTATTACATAGTTTGTTTTCCTACATACTAAAATAATGTAAACACTTCAACAATCATGCGTTTTCATTATTTGTATTCCTGCTTCAAGATAAACATTATGCATTCTACTATAAAAAAGAAATACACTTAAGGTTGTGCAAATTGACTTATTTCTACCCTTTAAACAACTGACAAGAACATAAATGACCATGAAGTAAACTGTTTTTTAAAAGAAGAATGTTTTAAATATAAGGATACATTTTTTAAAAAATTAATTGAAATGTTCTTTTATTGTAAGTTTTTTTTTTTTTTTTTTTTTTTCATACAGTTGATTTAAAAAAGAAAGGCAAGTTAAAAAAAAAAAACGAAAAACAAGGAAAAAAATATGTAGTGCCCCCTTGAGGAGCCTGTGGAGAATGCAGGGGTATTGGCCTACCCCACCTCGATGGTTGCTAACATGACCACAGACATAGGGGACTGGTGGTTTGATGGGTTGAGCCCTCTACCATAGGTTTTATCCTTGGGAAGACGGTTGCTGCAAAGGAGAGGCTAGGCCTCCCTATAATTGTGCCTAAGAGCCTCCTCCCGAATGCCTCTTTGTTGCTCAGATGTGGCCCTCTCTCTCTACCTAAGCCAACTTGAAAGGTGAAATCACTGCCCTCCCCCCTACGTGGGATCAGACACCCAGGGGAGTGAATCTCCCTGGCAATGCGGAATATGACTCCTGGGGAGGAATGTAGACCTGGCATCGTGGGACGGAGAACATCTTCTTGACCAAAAGGGGGATGTGAAAGGAAATGAAATAAGCTTCAGTGGCAGAGAGATTCCAAAAGGAGCCGAGAGGTCACTCTGGTGGGCACTCTTACGCACACTTTAGACAACTCTTTTTAGGTTCTAAAGAGTTGGGGTAGCTGGTGGTGGATACCTGAAACTATCAAACTACAACCCAGAACCCATGAATCTCGAAGACAGTTGTATAAAAATGTAGCTTATGAGGGGTGACAATGGGATTGGGAAAGCCATAAGGACCACACTCCACTTTGTCTAGTTTATGGATGGATGAGTAGAAAAATAGGGGAAGGAAACAAACAGACAAAGGTACCCAGTGTTCTTTTTTACTTCAATTGTTCTTTTTCACTCTAATTATTATTCTTGTTATTTTTGTGTGTGTGCTAATGAAGGTGTCAGGGATTGATTTAGGTGATGAATGTACAACTATGTAATGGTACTGTAAACAATCGAAAGTACGATTTGTTTTGTATGACTGTGTGGTATGTGAATATATCTCAATAAAATGAAGATTTAAAAAAAAATCAGTGAAATATTAAAAAAAAAAAAAAAAAAAAGAAAAATGTAGCTTATGAGGGGTGACAATGGGATTGGGAAAGCCATAAGGACCACACTCCCCTTTGTCTAGTTTATGGATGGATGAGTAGAAAAATAGGGGAAGGAAACAAACAAACAAACAAACAGACAAAGGCACCCAGTGTTCTTTTTTACTTTAATTGCTCTTTTTCACTTTAATTATTATTCTTGTTATTTTTGTGTGTGTGCTAATGAAGGTGTCAGGGATTAATTTAGGTGATGAATGTACAACTATGTAATGGTACTGTGAACAATCAAATGTACGATTTGTTTTGTATGACTGCGTGGTATGTGAATATATCTCAATAAAATGAAGATTTAAAAAAAAAATTAATTGTGTCCATAGTCATATCCATTCACCATTTAAAGAATTTTAAAGGGCATACTGAAAGTTAATACCTATATTAGATTAGTTTTCTATACACCAAAGAGATGTTTTAAAAAGTCTTTATAAATAGGCTTCATCAAAGATATTACCAATATTTCTCTAGATGTCTATGTGTGTGTGTGAATAAAAATAGCTAAAAGTATTACTTTGTTTAATCAATCATGAAAATTATGGAAATGTCCCTTGTATGCCTATTTTATAACTAATAAAGTAACATTAGTTATAATATAATTGGTTATTGTATATGAGTTACAGTCACAAAACAAAGTTTCATATCTGTGATTTTAGGAAAACTAATCTTTCTGAATTGTTACCTAATGTAAAAACATGAATTATAACTCCATCTTCATAGATTTTTATAAATATTCAAATAAGCACCATACACAAAAGTACTATGCAATTATTAGAAGGGCTCTAAATAAATAATTTATACAGAACTTTTATCACTCACTTACTGTGCCAAGTGAGCATTTAAAGAATGACCATCGAACATCCAACTGTCTCCTGTCTATACTACCTTTGAATATGTAATAGGAATCTCAAACTTATCTTCTCCAAACGTTAACTGATCCCTCCCCAAAATCTGCTCTTCCTGCAGTTTTCCTCATCTCAGTAAACAGTTCATGGAAAGCCAGCCCTTCTAGTTGCTCAGCCCCAAATCTTTGGAGTCACCTCTAACTCTCCTCATTCTCCCTCACTTACCATAATCAAATCACCAATAAACCCTGAAGGTTCTACCTTCAAAATATATCCAGAATGTGATCACTTATTGCCTCCACTACTACAACCCAGATCCAAAGCCACCATCATCTCCAACCTGGATTATTCCACTAACCTTTTAACTAGTCCCTGCTTTCATCATTACCCCTTGACTATCTATTCTCTATACAACAAGCAGAGAGCTTCTTTTAAAAACTAGGTCAGATTGTCTTACCTCTTTGCTCAAAACTGTCCATGGCTTCCCACCCCACTCAAAGGAAAAGTCAAAGTACTTTCAATGACCAGTAAGATCTGCCCCATCCCTCCTCTTCCTAGATGTTCTTATGGCTCAAATATCATCTTTCATTGAGGCTTCCCTGATCACCCTATCTTAAACTGACAACCACCCCCTTGCCCCAGCACTTGCCATCGCCTTTACAAGTTTATCTCCACAGCATTAGCCATCATCCAACATATTCACTTGTTTATTGTCTGTGTCCCACAACTAAAACAGAAGCTTTATGAATACAAGAATTTTTATCTGTTTTGTTCACTACTGTACTCAAACCCTAGCACATAGTAGGCATTTAGTAAGTAATTGCTGAATGACCAAAGATCTCTTAACCCTTTCATCTAAACTTTCTTCTCTTGATGCTTTCTCCCTTCACACAATTTCCCATAGCTCCTAAAAGGTAGCTTCAAGAGATTTTGAGTTGAGCCCTAAGCATTAGGGATAGTACAGTTAGACAGAAGACAAAGTAAAAATGGGCCACACAGAAACTCATTCTCAACTGCCTATCATGTCCATAGGGAGATGTTTCTGTCATTTTCTACTTTAGCTTCTATGTAACCACATTTAGACCATGTGCTCAGACTCTTAGATTCAGCATGGTGGGACCACTGCCAGTCACAGCGCTATGAGAGACCATATGTTATCTCACTGGCCATTTTACAGCAAAAGAAACAGACTCAGAGGGGTCAAATTTTTTGCTGAAGGCTAGCAAGCTAATAATCATATTTCTAAGACTTAACCTTGTCTGCCTGATGTTTCAAACCCTCTGAAGCACTGAATTCTTCCTCACAGATTCTCTATCAGTTATTAAGAATTGGCTTGAATCAATCCTAAGCCTTAATGTAGACCTGTGGGAGGTCTGCCAGTAGTGTCTGCTGTGGCAACATGTTGAAGTGATACAGTTAATTCCCAGGAAACTATCACATTGGAGTGACTGATTTTTGTTGTGTTTTAAATTCTTGTGTCACTCTGCACAGACGTTATTTACAAGTTTTTTCAACCAATCGTCAATAAAATATCTTAAGAGTTCTTGGCTGAAAGAAAAAGAGAAGGAATGGTAAGATGTAAAGCAGAAGCAGCAATTGGTCCCTGAAATCAAACCCCCACATCCCCCCCTTTTTTACTGTTTCCAAAATAAACATTTGTTCCACACTAACAATTTTGGATTAGGTAAACACTTTTAAAAGATTTGATGTGGCCAGCAAACATCACTTACAGATTTTTACAAGGCATAGCTTTTATTTAGAAATAAAAATGACTTTGCAAAGAAATATTAAAATAACGTGAGGCCCACAATGTACATTCCGCTTCACGAGTCTGCTGTTTTAAGTTCCAAAAGATGCAATTCTGTCCCTTTTTAAAGTCATTAAAGTCCTGGTTTTTTGTACATATGCAAATTTTATGCAAAAGAAGAACATGAGAAGCTCTCCAACTTCATATCTTCTTACTGTATTACTTAGTCTTGACTCCCGCAGCAACATTTGCCCCAACTATTTTGCATTTAATTTTCGAAAAATCCTCAAGTCTTATCAGGATTTGGTTTGTCTCTTGTGCTGACTTCAACATCTGGGACTGTCCACTGTTAAGAAACCAGCACAGACTAAGAGATTTTATCACTGCTAAAAATTAATTGATTTCTAAACATATTCTTTTGAAATGTAGTATAATCAGAGTTTGATACTTACCAATAAGTGTTCTCCTCCACAGAGCCACACCCTCTGGGCAAACATATGTGAGATCCATGCTCTCTGGATAAATAAGTGTGCATCCTCATGGACCTTGGAAGACACTGAAAAGTAAATTCCTCTATTGCTTAAGTGCATGCCTTAATGCCAGTTACTGTTCCTCTTACATACTATTGTGTGGCTGGCATCCCAACTTGAATTCCTCAAAAGTGAAATGAGACATTTTATATCTGAGTTAACCGTATATTTCCAAGTTTAAAAAAATATTCCCACTCAACACAGGAAAATGTGCTAGACACATCTGTGTTTAAATTAATTCTTTAGTTAGCCTGAATGGCACAAAAAAATGCAATTTATCAAACAGTGTAATACATTCCCTGCAGAGAAAAAAATAGCTCAAATCCAATAAATCTCTATTACATCCATCAAGAAGAAATACACAAAATAGAAAAGCATTAAATAAACCACTGGCTTATCCTAAAATAGCAAATATTTTTGATTCACACATTTTGAAACTAAACATAATAAAAGTGATAAACAAATGTATCATAAATGGTGCCAGTAACAGGTAAAGGAGCTCTAAAATTACAAAGTAACTTTGAGAAAGTTACAAGCAGCAATTTAAAACTTCACAAAGAATGGATAGGCTATCAAAGAAATATGTTTTTAATGGATACAATAGCTATAAGCAGTCATTTCAAAGGATCCACTCAAGCAGTATTTAATTAATTATTTTCTAAAGCAAATTATAAACTTTCTTTTGGGGGGGCAGCAATGGAAAGTTTGGCAAATATCCATAAGCAAGTAGAAACAGGGACATCTTCTAGGCAGTCAGAATACTTGTACCTTCTGTCCTGATCTCTCTCTCTCTCTCTAAAGTATCCCAATGAAAATATAATTCTGAAAATAATACAATTTTAATATCACTCACAGTTACTTGTTAAGTAACAGCATCAGACTTAGCGTTCCAGGAAATTGGAAAGATGTCAAAGACACAGCTCCCTACCTTTCAGTCACTGCAGCTGATTACATAAATTCATATATTCAACAAATATTTATTTAGTTATATCCAAAGCACTGTGCTAGGTGCTGGAACCTTAACAATGAGTAGAACTAGTGATGTACCTGTCCTCGTGGAGCTTATATTCTAACAACACTGTTAATTCTGTAATTAAAATTGTGATAAGTGCTAAGGATGAGAAGTACAAGATGCCATGACAGCATCTAATGGATGACCTCATCTCTTCTGGGGTAGAGAGGGCTTCTCTGAGAAAATGACAACTGAGCTGAGATCTATGTGAAGAGAAATAAATAACTAGACAAAGGGTGAGATAAAGGGAGTTAGGAAAGCAAAAGGAGTAGGAGAGAAAGCATCCCCAGCATTGAGAAGCAAGAAAGAGCATGATAGAATGAAGACAGTGAAAAAGGTCAGTGTACCTTGAGTATAAGTGACAGGGGATCTGAGGCTAGGGAAATAGGGCCCAAATTATACAGGGCCTTTGAAGCATTAAACAAAAGAACATTCAGATTTGCAGTTTTAAATGCCTTGAAATATCATGCTGATTATAAAGTGGAAAATAAATCAGAAAGGAGTGAAATGGGGTGGAATGAGGTAGAGTCAGTGGGTGAGGCTCATCTGGGAAGCCTCTGACTTATCTGAGCCTTACACTTATCTGAGCAAACCCTCATGGTAGCTTGGACAAGGGTGGGGTAGTGTGGTTACAAAGAGGTAGATGGATTCAAGAAATAATTATGATATAAAATAGACAGGATCATATAACTGAGTAGTAAAAGAATAGATGGTATCAAGGATGACTCTCCAAACCTAGCTTGTAAACATGGTGGATAATGGTGGGATGCATTAGAATACGAAACACCAGAGGACGCCCAGGTATGAGGATAAATATTATAAGCTCAATTTTGGACTGGTTTCTAAGTAGAAATTGCAAACACGGAGTTGGATATATGGATCCGATCATTTGAAAAACTGCCTATAAATAAGAGAATTTATATAGATGATGTTCTAGTTTGCTAATGCTGCCAGGATGCAAAACAACAGAAATGGATCGGCTTTTATAAAAGGGATTTATTTGGTTACAAAGTTACAGTCTTAAGGCCATAAAGTGTCCAAGGTAATGCATTAACAGTCACTGGAGGATGGCAGATAGCATCTGGAAAACCTCTGTTAGCTGGGAAGGCACGTGGCTGGTGTCTGCTCCAAGTTCTGGTTTCAAAATGGCTTTCTCCCAGGACGTTCCTCTCTAGGCCACAGCTCCTCAAAAATGTCACTCTTAGTTGCTCTTGGGGTGTTTGTCCTCTCTCAGCTTCTCCGGAGCAAGAGTCTGCTTTCAACAGCCATCTTCAAAATGTCCCTCATCTGCAGCTCCTGTGCTTTCTTCAAAGTGTCCCTCTTGGCTGTAGCAGCTTGCTCCTTCTGTCTGATCTTATATAGTCCTCCAGTAATTTAATTCAGATCCACCCTGAATGGGCAGGCCAACACTTCCATGGAAATTATCCAATCAGAGTCATCACCCACAGTTGGGTGGGGCGCATTCCATGGAAACACTCAAAGAATTACAATCTAATTAACACTGATAGGTCTGCCCACACAAGATAACATCAAAGATAATGGTGTTTGGGGGGACATAATACAAACTGGCACAGATGATATTTAAAGACATGGGTGTGGGTGAGAATACATACAGAGAAAATACAAACCAATATAATTTCACTCCCAACAAAAATAAGGGTATTTAAGGACTCAAAATTTAAACAAGGAGGTCCAACACAAGTGTTTTGACAGAATATTTAATTCTAGGTTCTGAATTATTCTTAATATACCATAAGTGAACAATCAACTGATCTGTGCGGGTGTGTGTGTTGACAGGGTGTGACAGAGGGGTTTATGTGTCTGTAGAACGTATCAAGATATATAAACAGAGACATTTTAGATTAATATTGTTCTAAGATTAAATCAAGAAGAAAAAATAAAAGGAAATGGAACTTTCTCTTTCAGTAATGACACACTAGGTAAATCTAACCAGCGCTCCTGATGAGAATAATTATAAAAGCTGGACAAAATATAAAAACCATCTGCTAAAAAGCATATGAAAACTAACAAGGTAGTGAAGTAATACTCATCCAAGATCTAAGAGACCATGAAAATCCAGAAAGGTGAAGCATGTAATTTGGGGCCTACTTTTTCCCTGGGGTATTTGCTGATTCTAGAAGCTCCTGAGGCAAGGGCCTGACTCATTCTTTTGATAGTCTTGCAGGGACTGGTAAGACCCCCTGCACCAGGAGTAAGGGTCAACTTGAAGTAGACTGGCCCTTGCAGGGAAAGCAGCCCAGCTTCAAATCATCTAATACTTGAAAATAGATTAAGGTGAGCCTTTATTTATAGTGCATGTAAGTGTCTGCCAGAGGTAAACATAGTCCTTTCTAGAGGAAGATAACACTCCAAGCCTCAAATTACTTCTACAAATAATTTGTCAAATACAAGATCAAACACACAATCAATAATATCCAGCCACATGAGAAGACAAGAAAATATGAATGAGAACCATGAAATAGAAACATGCCAAAAGGAATGCTAGGTGTTGATGTTATCTGATACACACTCAAGTCTGCAGAGACCTAGGGTGGAACACAAGCTACTGAAGAGTGCCATATACAAAAGGGCCCCCACAGAAAAATAAAAAAGAGACAGACTGCAGCAGAACTGCTGGCAAGAAGTGTGCACACTCAATCCAGTTTCTGTCGGTTGGCCACCTAAATGCAAAACAGACTTTTCTGGATTGACTCACCTGTCTGGATTGACCCTATCTGGGTCCCTGGGGTGGGATACCCTAATGGGGAAGAAACCAGAGGCAGAAAAGCCTGACAGAAAATAAACGGGGTGGGGGAGAGACTGAACTGCTGTAAGACAAGACAGTTCCCAGAACTGAAAAGTATAAGGAAAAGTGGGCCTTGAGGGAGGGAGAGAATTTAAACAAATCTTAGGAGCTGGAGAGAAAATTCTGCACAAAAACAAAACGAATAGATTAGGAATCCCAGAGAAAGAACAGAGAAATGACGTTTTCTCCTGGAGATGAAACAATTGCACAAAAAGTGTAATCTTAAAAATTGTACTGCATATCCAAGGCAAGAATCAGATGAAAAAGCACTGAGTTGGATATATGGATCCGATCATTTGAAAAACTCTGCCTATAAATAAGAGAATTTATATAGATGATATTTAAAGACATGGGTGTGGGTGAGAATATATACAGAGAAAATACAGTTAAACACAAGCTTCTCTAAAGGTCCAGAATAAGTTGGTGCAAGGGTCAACAAAGAGCCTCAACACAAAGATATTCAACAATAAAACCCTAGACAAGAAGGAAAAACTGACCTTCAGAGTAAACTCATCAAGATAATTAGATGCCCAGACATCAGCAAAAACATACTAGTCATACTAAGAAAGAGGAAGAGATGGCTCATTCAAGGGAACAAATTAAAACTTCAGAGGAGACACAGAATTTGGAAGAACCAATAAAAGATGTTCAAACAAATCTCCTAAATCAATTCAAGGAGATGAAGGAAAATATGGATATAAAACTAAAGGATATTAAGAAGACAATGGAGAGCACGAAGAAGAATTTAAGAGTTTAAAAAGAAACATAAAAATTATGGGGGTGAAAGGCACAATAATGGAGATTAAAAATACACTGGGGCACACAACAGAAGATTTGAACAGGCAGAAGAAATATTCACTGAGCTAGGAGACAAGACAATGGAATCATACAGTCAGAAAAACCGATAGAGAAAAGAATAGGAAAAATTGAGCATTGACTCAGGGATCTGAGTGACAGCATGAAGTGTTCAAACATGCACATCATGGGTGTCCCAGAAGGAGATGAGAAAGGAAAAAGGGCAGAAACAATATTTGAGGAAATAGCCCAAAATTTCCCAATTCTTATAAAGACATAAATATACATGTCCAAGACATGCAACGTACTCCAAACAGAATAAATCCTAATAGACCTACCATGCCAGTTTGGATGTATTATGTCCCCCAAAATGCCATTTTCTTTAATGAAATCTTGTGGAGGTAGACATTTTAGTGTTGATTAGGTTGGAATCTTTGAATTAGGTTGTTTCCATGGAGATATGACCCACTTACCTGTGGATAATACCTTTGATTAGATTATTTCCATGGAGGTGTAGCCCCACCCATTCAGCATGGGTCTTGATTAGTTCACCAGAGCTCTGTAAAAGCTCAGACAGAAGGAGCTCAGTGCTGCTGCAGCTTAGAGAGACATTTTGAAGTTGGCCATTGAAAGCTGACACTGACATTTTGGAGAACGCCATTTTGAAATGCAGCCTGGGAGCAAGCAGATGCCAGCCACGTGCCTTCCGAGCTAACAGAGGTTTTCCGGACACCAATGGCCTTTCTCCAGTGAAGGTATACTCATGTTTACACCTTGGTTTGGATACTTTTATGGTTTTAGGACTATAACTTTGTAACCAAATAAACCCCCTCTATAAAAACCAATCCATTTCTGGTGTTTTGCATAATGGCAGCATTAGCAAACCGGAACCGGAACACCTACTCTGAGACACATACTAATCAGAATGTCAAATGCCAAAAGTAAATTGAGAATCCTGAAAGCAGCAAGAAAAAAGCAATTCATCACACACAAGGGATCCTCAATAAGACTAAGTACCTATATCTCATCAGACACCATGAAGGTAAGAAGGCAGCAGTATAATATATGTAAGGTATTAAAAGAGAAAAACTGCCAGCCCAAAACTCTTTACCTGGCAAAACTATTCTTCAAAAATTAGGCAGAGTTTTAAATATTCACAGATAAATAGAAACTGAGAGGCTTCATCAATAAAAGACCTGTATACAAGAATTACCAAAGGGTGTCCTGCAGGTTGAAAGAAAGACAGGCTTGGAGCAGTGTGAAGAAATGAAAATCTTCAGTAAGGGTAACTAAAAGGATAAAATGCAAAACGCAATAGTACTGTATCCTCAATATACAACTCTACTCTCTAATTCCTGTAAGAGTCAGAATACAATTGAATAAGAAAAAGTCATATTTCCTGATAACGGACACGCAAAATATAAAGAAATAATGTGGGACAAAAACAACACAAAAGAGTGGAAACAGGAATATGCGAGCAGAGAACATTTATGCTACTGAAGCTAAGCTGGTATTTTTTCAAATTAGTAGGTTATACACGCAGGTTGTGTAATAAAATAGATGTGAAAAACATTTCCAGATTAACAAATACTGAGAGAATTTGTCACTAGCATACTTGCAGTAAAGAAAATACTAAAGGGTGTTTTTCAGGCAGCAGGAAAATGATTCCAGGTGGAAAGCCGGAGATACAACAGGCAACAAAAAATGATAAATATGTTGGTAAATCTAAATAAATATTGATTACATAAAACAACATCAACAATATCTTGTGGGGCTTAAGATATATAAATCACTAAAATATCTGACAACCATAACACGTAAGTCAGAAGAGTATAAAATGGAGTTAAAGTGTTGTGAGATCCTTGCATTACCCAGGAAGAGGGTAAAAATACCAATGAACATTAAACTTTGATTAGGTAAGTATCTTTGTTGTAATATCTAAGGTCACTAACAAAAGAAAAGTAAAAAAGTATGTAACTTCCAAGCTAATAGAAGGGGGAAAAGCATAGTAATAAAACCACTTAATCAATGCAAAAGAAGGAAAGAAATGAGAGCTAAAGGAACACAGAACTGGTGAAAAAGAAAAAGAAAACAGTAAGATGATACATGCAATAACATTAAATATAAATGAACTAAATGTTTCAATTGAAATAAAGTACCAGATTGGATTACAAACAAAAATTCTAAAACATTAGGATGAGTTACAGAGTGGGAGACATAAACACTGACTAGAAAAGCTAAAATATAAAAAATATACATTATTAAAATGATACTAGGTGTTGGTGAAGATATAGAACAAGAACTCTCACAGTCTGTTGGTAGAAATGTATATTTGTACCAACCATTTGGGAAATAGTTTGCATTTTCTACAAACATACAAAAACCCTATGTCTGAGCAATTCCACAAGAGACACGATCAAAAATATTCATAGCAATATTATTTATAGCAGATGAAACCTAGAAACAACCAAAATGTCCATCAATAGTATAACAGTTAAGTGAATTGCGATACAATCCTACAATGGACATACTATAAAGCAATGATAATAAACTTATTAGAGTCATTTGCAACAATAAATGTGAATCTCACAATGTTGAGTGAAAAAGCCATCTGCAGAAGAATATATGCTGTATAAACAGTGTGTGTGTATGTGTGTGTGTGTGTGTGTATAAAATGTTAAAAACCAGACAAAACTAGATTATATATGGTTATATGATTAGGTGGTAAACATAATAAAAAGCAAAGGAAGTAATTAAAAGAAAAGCCAGGTGACTGGTAAGTTATCTTTAGGAAAGAAGGGATAGTGATTAAAAGAACACAGAAGGAGAGCTTCCAGCTGCTGGCAATATTCTCTCTTGACCTGGATGGTAATTAACACAGGTATTCACTCTGTCATAATTCAAAAAGCTGTACTTTCATTTTTTGTGCACTTTTCTGTATGTGTGCTTTACTTCATAATTTAAAAGTGGTTTAAAAATCCTAAATACTTGCAGCATTTTAACTGGAGAATTTGGTACCCATAAATCCCTAGTAAAACACCAACTTCATTAAAAATATTTAGAATGAGTCAGGTAATTATAATTCAGAGCTGACTACATGTGCCCAAGCATTCAGGCAGAAAACAAGAAAATATAATTCCTTTTGCACAATTCTTATAACACATTTTCTGTATTTCAATTTATTTTCACCAGGCTAACTAAATGAGAATAAAACACTTTTTTTACTTGGCCTTCAGGATACCACCTTCTCCTGGATTCCCCCCTTTCTTATTGGCTACTTCCTCTCTTTTCCCTTGAGAGTTTTCACCTCATGTTCCAAAATTCTAAATATTGGACCTCTTCTCCCCCTACATTCTCTACCTGTAAATTTCAAGAAACAATAATTAATGAAAAATTAATTTAATGTAGTCCCAGACTGGGAATGCCCAGCAAAAGCAAACAGTTATGCTCTACAGACAAATCCCATTTAATCTGTCACTCAGAATTCTCTCAGTGAAACAAGAGCCGAGAAAACAAAATTTCAGAACACATAAAGAAATAAGCCATCATAAAAGAATTTAAAGAAATAAAAAACAGTAGTATTTAATCTAAAGGATTATAGATATTGGACTTATCTAGCTACTGTCTGTAAATCTTCTATTGACTCCCTCTGGTAGCACCAAGAAAGCATCAGTATCAAAACATGCAGAATAGGTGTTAGTAGCTTGGAAGAAAACTTTAAGAGCAATAATGGAGCACTTTTTAAAGAAATACTTCCAAGACTCATAATGGAAGGACATGTGGGAGAACACAGATGACACTTGATGACAATGATTTGAAAGTGTTCAGAGTTGGAATCTTACTGCGAAAAAGTGTTAAGAGACTTTAAACAATTTATTCCAAGAAATATAAACTTAAACAATTTATTCCAAGAAATATAAACTCACAGTCAAAAAATAATGAAACAGGATGATGTCATCAACATGGTGACGTGAAGAGCTACTGAAAACTTCTCTCCAGAGATTCAACGAAAACAAGGACAATTCTGAATTGTTTAAAACTCTGGAAGAGGCTATAGACTGGAGAAAGACCCTGCAAATGCTGAATTGAAGAAAGAAAAGAAATACCAGGCAGGAATTTTCCATCCCGGACCATCTGGTCGTCTCCCCTCCCCCTCACTCGGTCTCCATACGGGAAAGGCACAAAAACAGCAGATGGGAACGCTCCCACCAGCACATAGATTTTAAAATCTCAGCAGCGAAAAATACGCTCACTGTTTGAAGACCCAGAGGACAGGGAGGACATTTCGAGGCCCAGATCAGTGAGGGACAAAGAGACTGAGAAAACGTGGACAGAGGCTGTGTTTACAGCACTGGGTCTGAAAGCCCTTCCCCCATCCTTGAGGGAAGCAGCAACCAGTGGCTGTTTCCTTGCCTTGGGGATGGCTGGAGTACTAGGTCAACTGAAGGAGTACTTCGCCACAGGAGAAGCTGTGTGTGGGTATGGATATATTATGTCCCTACAAAAGCCACATTCTTTAATGCAATCTTGTGAGGGCAGACATTAATCTTCTGATTGAGTGTTTCCATGGAGATGTGACTCAATGAACTGTGGGTAGACCTTTGATTAAATTATCTCCATGGAGATATGGACCCCACCCATTCAGGATGGCTCTTAATTAAATCACTGGAGTCCTATAAGAGAGAGACATTTTGGAGAAGGCCACTGAAAGCTGATGCTTGGAGATGCAAAAAGAAGGATGTTTGGAGATGCTAAGCTAAGAGACGCTAGCCCAGAGTTTGCACCAGAGAAACTAAGAGACAACTCTCAGACGGTTAAATCACAGGAGCTAAAGAGCTAAGAGAGACAAGCCTAGAGACTTTTTGGAGAATGCCATTTTGAAATGCAACCTGGGAATAGCAGGCACCAGTCACATGCCTTCCCAGCTGACAGAGGTGTTCCGGAGGCCATCGGCCATTCTTCGGTAAAAGTATCTTCTTATTGGTGCCTTAGTTTGGACACTTTTATGGCTTTAGGACTGTAAATTTGTAACCAAATAAACCCCCTTTATAAAAGCCAATCCAATTCTGGTATTTTGCATAACGGCAGCATTAGCAAACCGAAACAAGCTGTAAACCATAGAAGATAGCAATTTGTTTCATTTGTTTATGCTCTCTATTACTTTAGTTAAGACATTTCTTTTTTTAATTTCTTAGTGAACTATAAGAATAAATTATATCATTTCATGCTTCCAAGAAACCTCCAAGAAAATATTCACATACAAATGCTAAATGTTTTTAGTTAATTACTTAAATTCTCTAAGTCCAGATTTTTTCCATTGTAAAATGAGGAAAAATACATGTTATGGGGTTGTTATGAGGATTTTAAAAAGGATGAGTTTAAAGCATTAAGCATAGTGCCTGACCCACAGTAAGTGTTCCACACATTATTACTGTTTGTCCATGTTGCCAGGTGTGCCAGTTTGAAACTGTTATGTACCCCCGAAAAGCCACTCTTTTAATCCAATCTTGTAAGTGCAAGACTTATTGCGAGTGGGACCTTTTGATTAGGTTGTTTCCATGCAGATGTGACCAACCCAATTGTGGGTGAGACCTTTTGATTATTCCCATGGAGATGTGACCCTGCCCATAAAAGTTGGGTCTTATTTAGTTTACTGGAGTCCTTAAGAGTGCTCAGGGAGAGAGCTCAAAGCTGACACAGACCCAGAAGCTTGCAGATGCAGACAGAAAGACATTTGGAGATGCTGAGTTAAGAGATGAAGCCCAGAGTTTGCCCCGGAGAAGCTAAGCGAGAACCCACAGAAACTTAAAGAGAAAGCCGCTGGAGTCAGAAGCTGAAAGCAATGCAACTTGGGAGCAAAGAACCAGCAGATGTGAGCCACATGCCTTCCCAGCTGACAGAGGTGTTCCAGACACCATTGGCCTTTCTTCAGTGAAGATATCCTCTTGTTGATGACTTAGTTTGGACATTTCCATGGCCTTAGAACTGTAAATTTTTGAACCCCCATTGTAAAAGCCAACCCATTTCTGTTATTTTGCATTAGCAAACCGGAACACCAGGATATTTAAAATAGGATTTTTAAAAGTAAATGTAGTTAAGCTTTTTATTCACAAATAAGTTTATTCACAAAATAAAGGTTTCTCTACAAAATTTTTTTAAATAAGATCATGTTTTAAAAATTGAGCATTTATTCAGTAGATATTTAACAGTCTAATAAATAACCACATTGGGAGAAATTCATGATTTTTTCAATTATTTCCATAGGTAAAAACAAATTCATGCAAAATTAATAAAAAGACTAATGACTCTTTCAGAACTACAAGACTGCTAGACCACATCCCCTGATCTCAATCAAACTTCATATTGGTTATTATGTCTCTTTTATCCTCTCCCTGTTATGTATATCTCCTCACCACTCCCAAGCCACAAAAAAGTCTCTCTAGGAACACAAATCAGCTTATACCACTCCACTGATATCTCATTTTCAATTCTCATCCATTGATTGCCCTCAGTGGATGAGGCCAATGTGTCTGTCACTGGCCTTTTAGGTAGCCACTTGTCTCAGAATATTAAATTCAATCAATGTTCATTCTAGGACTGTTCTACGTTCTGCATATGCAGTGAAAAACCAGCACAACAAAGATTCTGCCCTCATGAAAGAAAGGGAAGAGGATGGCAGGTGGTAAGGTCAGAAAAATAGACAGGGTCATTTAAGGGCATGGTAAGAAATTTTATTCAATCTGGAATGGGAAAGTACTTGTATTAGTTTCCTGTGACTACGATAACAAATTACCACAAACGGGTGGCTTAAAACAACAGAAAATTTATTTATTCTCTCACAATTCTGGAGGTCAGAAGTTCAAAATCAGAATCACTGGGCCGAAATCAAGATGTGAGCAGGGCCACACTCCCTCTGGAGGCTTTAGAAGAGAATACATTCTTTGCCTCTTCCAGCTTCTGGTGACTGCTGGCATTCCTTGGCTTGTAACTGCATCACTCCTGTCTCTGCCTCCATCTTCACATCACCTTCTCCTCTGTGTGTGTTTCTCAAATCTCCCTCTGCAATCCTCTTATAAGGATACATGTGATTGCATCCCTCTTATAAGGATACATCTAGTTAATTCAGAATAATCTCCTCATCTAAAATCCCTAACAATCATATCTACAAAGACACTTTTTCCAAGTAAGGTTTCATTTATAGGTTCCAGGGATTAGGACCTGGTATTTCTGGAGACTACTATTCTGCCAACCATACCACTTAAGTAATTTTCATGCAAAAGAATTATAAATTATGTTTGATGTTTTTAAAAGGAGCAAAAGTGGAAGCAATAGGTCCACTGTGGAGGCTGTTGTAGTAACCAGATGAGAGAGAACTGAGGCTTGAGAAGTAAAATTATACATTCTATGTCCATTGCAACCATGATCAGTTTATGAGAAGTTTGAACAGTAGCTAAGAATGAGGACTCAGGAGTCACACTGCCTGGTTCCAACCTAATTATACCACTGCTACCTTTGTGCCTGTGGGCAAGTTATTTAACTAAGTTGTTTCTTCCTCTATCAAGTGAATTTATAAAACTGCTATGAGGGTTCAAAGAGATAAAAATGTGTAAAATGTTTGCAAAGTACCATGTCCAACACATAATAGGCCCTCAATAAATGTCAGCTATAGCTATTTTTATCTGTGCCTATCATTGTACATTTTCTATATAACACAATTTTCACTTCATTTATTTTGGTTCTCATAATAAGTGAAAAAAAGCAAATAAATGAATCCAACAATTCAATAAGTAGATACTTTTCCATACTTCATTATAAAAGAGCCACCAAAGCTACATGGTCTAATTATATATCATTCCTATTTTAAATTTTAAAAAGCACTGAAGTATTTTAGAAGTTTATCTTAAACTATTTCACTTCTAGATAACTACAAGTTCAAATAAAATACTCAAATACAACATCTAAGATTTCAATTTATTATTGTGGAAAAATAAAGTGAATCAATAAAGACCAGAGAAAAATTTATTTCTTTTTCAAAAGATACTTTAGGATTAAATGGTATAACATGAATATAGAGTAACAACTATATTTTAAAGGGCCTTCACACTTGGGGAATTTAAATTAGAGATCAAAATATTCCCTCTCTAGATTCTTATTTAAATTCATCCCTGAGATAAGTGAACTATTTGCATACCATCCATTGTCCACTTTAGACACAATTTAGAAAATAAATTGTAGAAATACTGTGGATCAATTCAATTCTAATCCTCATTGTTTCTGCCATTTTATTCTTAATCTTAAATTCCTTCATCTCTAAAATAGTGAAAATAACAATCTGTTTAGAAAGTCATTTGTCAGTTAGCAGGTTACTGTAAGGATGAAATTTACCAAAAATAAAAATATCCTCCGTAAAGTTTTATAACAGATAAGGCCAGCAAAATCTTCAACATCATTTAATCCAATGTACTTTAAGATAAAGGTAAATTAAAAAATGAGTTCTAAGATCTGCTTATACTGCTGTTATGAATGTAGTAAAAACCTTGGGAATGGTTATCTTCTGGTATAAAATATTTTCTGCTCATGTCCTCAAATTCGCTAAAAGTAAATCATTCATAGAAGACTATTATTGAGTAAGTACTCAAACAATTTTCCTCATGGATTTAATGGACTCTGAGTTAAGATGCTGAACACCAGCAGAACCATATGGATGCTCAAGCTAGACAACTGGGAGTCATTACTGAGGTTTCCCTTCCCTCACTCACCACATCCACGAGTCTACTATGAAGTTCTGTTAATTCTACCTCAAAAAAATGTATCTCAGATATGTCCTCTGCTCTCACTGTCCTAATTAGCTGCCCTAATTCAAGCTGCCATCAAATATCACTAGGACTAGTGATATAGCTTCCTGATTGTCCCATTCCCAACCACTCTCAACACAACAATTAAAATGATCTTTGAGAAATGACCTGAGGACAAAGACCAAACACCTGTATACTCTTCGCCCCTGACCACCTCTTTAATCTCTTTTCAAATCACACCCACCACCATTCACTAGGTTCCAAACTGCAATCTGCCTGGATCACTCATTCCCTGATTCTACAAATGGCTGCTTCCCCCTGGCCCTTGAGATTTCAGCTTAAAACTCACCTCCTCAAAGAGGCTTTCCTTGACCTCTCTCTCAATACACAGTAAGTGCTCCTCACCCAACCACTCCTGTTACTTCATCTCATAGGCGCCTGTTCTTTACATTCAGGTGTATTTGTTTAATGTCTGTTTCCTCCCTCTATACTGTAACCTCCTTGAGGGCACGTTCCCTGTCTGTTTTGTTCCCTGTTTTCCCAGTGCCTTGCACAATGCCTGGCACATGGGAGGCAAACAATAAAGATTTGTGAACAAATAAATGAAATGTCATTATTATTAAATGTTTACTTTGGGGCAAAAGATTGCTTTTCTATAAAGTGAACTAAGAAATTATGGCCATCACAAAAGTAAATAAAGTAGCTATTTGAAATCTTGTCATTGGTTTTATCACTTGAAAATAACCACTCAAAAAAGAAAGGCAATTAAAGAAGGTTGTTAACCATGAGTATAATAAATCTTAATATATGAATACAATGACTTAAAAATAATTTGGAAGTTTTATAATTTGAAATAGGGTTCCTTAAATGTTTGGCTCCTTGCATGATATATTAAACTCTCTATAAAAGTCATTATTATTTGAGTTGCCCCCCTGAAGTCCTTCCCATTTGTTTAATTCTTCAGCATTTTTACATAAAGTCAGAATCACACAATTAAATACTGTCCTATTCTGTTCTTTGTTTTTCCATAGTCTTTAGGTCTTCCTGACATAGAATTAATCTGGGACTGTCTTTAAACTTTTTTTAAATCTCTTTCAGTACTCAGTACAAAGCAAGATAAATGAGGGTCCTGAATAAACAGTTGCTTATTGATTAACTAAAGGAATGAATGAAATCATTCAGCAATAAGGTTTTCTTAGTACATGTTCATTATAAAGTTTCTTTATATCCATGCATTCAAAATTCCACATTATGGATTAATTTTAACTGCTTTAAAAGCTAATTAAAATCATATCTTCTCTAATTCAGATATACCTTACACTTTCAGAATATGCATTTGATTCTTTGTACAAATATGTTAGTTAGTTGCCTGCATTATGAACCCATCTGCAAAATAATTCAGAGGCCTCTAAAGGTCTCCACTCTCTCCCGTGTCTTTTAGTCTCTCCCGTGTCTTTTAGTCTCGCTTTATGATTCTCTGGACATCAAATATGCTATGGACCTCATTTAGCCTGCTGACCACAGAGTGTGGCATACTTGATATTTTTAGCTTTAAATCTAATTCACATATTTACATTAACTCCTTAGCCAAGTAGACCTAACCACCTGTTCCCTTCCAATATTGTTTAACTAGCACTTCTAGGTGCCATGTTAACAAGCTTAAGTCAGTTAATATCATGAAGTCAAATGCAATATTACACCTGGATTGTCTAGGCTTAATTCCATTGAAATCATGGCATGACTCTTGGAAAAACAGATACTAAAAAGCTTCAGTATTCCCTTGATTCAATTTCAAAGCACAATAAATGACAAAACAAACATCTTCTCAATTCATCACTGTAACTAGTAAAAAATTCCCATTGCCTACATCTAAATGTGGGTAACTTCTGAGAATAGCATGGTATATCCTTGACCTAATTGACAGTAACTGTAACTATGCGATATACACCTAAAAATAAAACATAACCAATGAAATTAATAATTATAGTAAACATGTATAAATGAATTTTAAAATTATGAAAAATGTTATAACCAAACAGAAAGCTGAAGCAAAGTATACAAAACCCACTATTAGCAAATGTAATCCCCATTAGCATGTATTCTTCCTGACCTAACCCCATCAGTAAGCTCCTAGAGGACACAGAGAGTGTTGTCAATTTTGTCCATTCAGTTCTTACAATGAACAGCACTTTGCACATAGGGGCACTCAATAAATATTTGTTAAACAGAGGAAAAAATGTTCCAGTAGATCAAATATTTTTGTTCATAGCGGGAGAACCAAATCTGAAGGAATTTAGAAAGCAATAAAATAAATTTAAAATAAATTATGAAGGCCACAATTTAATCTTTATTGAAGTTACCCCAGGGTCACCATTATGAATACCACTTAAATGATATTTTTGATGTTGTAGAAATACTATTAACATAGATTTAAGTCAACAGAATGCCAAATAAAAGAGCTATGATTTTATGAGAAAAATTAAGAATTTTTGAGTTATTTTAAAAGGCCAATTTTATTATAATGTCTCCACTGAGAAAATGACTAAAGAACATAAGATTTCTTTATGTTTATAGCCATTTTCTATAAACATTTTCATAAATCAAAATGTGCATCATAATACTTCCTCCATTAAACTATTAATTACAAAAGATCGGCCATCAAAAGCTCTAAAGTTTTCTTCTCACAGTGACAAAATGCAACTGGAGAAAAATGGGAAATTCAAATTGTATTTCATACCAACTTACTCTGACTTTTGGCAAAACTCTCCGAAGTGTCTCAGCAGGATTCTGTCGCATCAAAAATGGAAGATTTGCAATCACACTTGTACCTTGGATATCTTGCCCAGCACTGCCAAATGAAACACAAATTTTAAATTTGAGATAATAAGTTGAATTCCTAGTTTATTAAAAATAAATGTAATGAAAATGAATCAATAAATTAATAAAATAAAAAGCAGGGATTAATTTGAAAAATGATTGCTTTTCATGATAAACACTCAGACTTCTGACAAAGTTTTAAACTTTAAAAACATCATGTCAATATAAAAATAAACCAGAATTGAAATATCACTAAATAAATCTTATGACAAATGCATGAAGATACTATGCTTACGAATAAACACCAGTCCCTATCTATATGCATTTTAAAGTCTAAAAGTCTTGAGAGTATTTTTAAATACTTAAAATTTCTACTTCATTTTTTCTGGTGATCTGCCAGTTTACTGTACTTTTTTAAAAAAAGTAAGTGATACTATTTCAGCATGGTAAAATATTAATAATCATAGCAATAATAATTACAGCAATAAAATCAACTAGAGCAGAATCATGAAACAAATTTCTTCTGGTATGATGAAATTACCTGTTGCCTTAGACTTACATCATGAGTTTCCAGAAACTTCTTAAACATATATTCAATACTCTAAAAGTCATCAGGACGTATTTAAAAATTCCCTTTTTGCCATAATATTCATTAGGACAATAACGCTTTAACAAAATCATCTCAGTGATAATCCAGTGGCCCAAATATCTGAGAAGAAGTTTCAGATTCTTCTGAAAACACATTTCCATGAAGTACAAAAATTCTTTGTTTTTGAAATACAACCTGAGGAAAAGTTTTGAAGTTTTGCAGGTACTTGAAATACATGAGATTAAGAGGCTAGTATTTGTGACACCACACCATAAGGAAACTCCACATGTTCTTAGCTAAAACCAAATTAAATAATAATTTTCCATAATATTTATCTATCTTAATTTATTTTTACTTGTCTCTTCAAATGGAAGAATTCTTACCTATATTATATGTATGTAAGACTTTAATACATGTTTTTTAATACTACTTGAGCTTTATTTTGCACAGACATTTCATTAATTAATCTAATTCTGAACAGAGCTTTCATTTTGGACCAAACAATCTGTCATGGCAATAAATAATTAGGCATTTAAGAAAAGCCAATTTTTTATTTGACTTAATGTAGCCTTACATTTAAGAAGCTATGGATACAGTCTTGAATTTCAGCTTACTAAAATAGGATAGTGTTCTAGTTTGCTAATGCTGCCTGTTATACAAAATACCAGAAATGGATCGGCTTTTATAAAGCAGTTTATTTGGTTACAAAGTTACAATCTTAAAGACCATAAAGTGTCCAAGGTAAGTCATCAATAATCGGGTAGTTTCACTGGAGGATGGCCAGTGGTGTCCAGAAAACCTCTGTCAGCTGGGAAGGCATGTGGCTGGCGTCTGCTCCAGAGTTCTAGTTTCAAAATGGCTTTCTCCCAGGATGTTCCTCCCTAGGCTTCACTCCTCAAAAATGTCACTCTTATTTGCTCTTGGGGCGTTTGTCCTCTCTTAGCTTCTCTGGAGCAAAAGTCTGCTTTCAAAGGCCATCTCTAAAATGTCTCTGTAACCTGAAGCTCCTCTCTCAGCTCCTGTGCGTTCTTCAAAGTGTCCCTCTTGGCTGCAGCAAGCTTGCTCCTTCTGTCTGAGCTTATACAGTGCTCTAGTAAACTAAAAAGGCCCATGCTGAATGGGCAGGGCCACACTTCTATGGAAAATATCCAGTCAGAGTTATCACCTATAGTTGTGTGGGTCGCATCTCCAGGAACACACTCAATCAAAGAATTACAATCTAATCAACACTAATACATCTGCCCACACAAGATTTCATCAAAGACACTGACATTTTGGGGGACATAATACATTCAAACTGGCACAGATAGCTTCTATTTAACAGTATAAGCTTTTGTTTCCCTGACAAAATATTTAAACTTTTTATTAAATTCACATTCCAAAGTTGTTTACAGCCTTAAGTTCCTCACTGTAACAAGTCTGATTACTTGCAGAGATAGTTTTACTATAATATTAATACATGATTTGGAGTTCAAGATCAAATACCAGAAGCTAAGAATCCTTTAAATGTGCCTTATGAAAAGGAGTGGCTTATTTTTCAATGACAAAAACAAAACAAAATAAAACCAACAACAGGAACTTTTAAGTTGGAATTAGAAAATTCTTAGTCTACTTAATTAAAAGTTAACTGAGTAATCAATGACCTAACAAATGAAACCAATTCTAATCTGCTGTCTAGTAACTTAGACATTTGAGTGTATAAAAAACAAGCACACGTACATACCACGACAGTCAAAATACAGCAATTCTGAAAATGATTAGAAAAGCTCATCTGACACTGCGTTAGCAAATATCAATTTATAGGAGGACTAACGCAATTGTTTTAAACAAATACTTTTTCTGTTGACTGAGGACCTAGGGGAAAAAATGGGGATAATTTAATTGTTATGAAAATTCTAAATTTCTAAGAAAAACTGTATCTTCCAGATTGGCGTCAGCAAACCAGAAAACCAGCTGGCCTGTTTTTGTGACACCGCTATGTTCTTTCATTTACAATTGCCTATGCATGCTTTTATACCACAATGGCAGAGTTGAATAGTTATGATAGACACAGTATGGTCCACAAAGTGTAAATTATTTGCTATCTAGCTTTCTATGGAAAACATTTGCTGACTGCTGTTCTAGATGCTTGCTAGATAAAAATGGTCTTAAGTGCAGAGCTTTTGGAGAACAAAGTTCAATAATCATCTAAAATAGAACGAAATGAGACAATATGTATAGGAAATACACAAACATTGATTTAGAATATAACTCATAAGATAAAATCAGCAGAAGATTCTTTTTTTATTCTTTGGGAGGTGAAAATTTTTATTGAAAATTTATCAGTTCAAACACAAGGTACACTCACAATCACTGAGCTCTCGCCCTATGCCCTAGTGGAAAACAGGTTAGAACAAAGGAAAAATTAGATCTGGTTGAAGAGACAAAATTGACACTTATAAAATAATTCTGAACAATTAAAGACAGATTATGAATCCTAAATTATGGGGTCTAAACTTTAAATCCTCTGGGTGTCCGGTAGAGAGAGATTATTGTGGACTGGAATGAGGGGGAATTTCACAAAAAAAGAGAACCTCTTCCAGGTTTCAGCCTCCCATCCCATAAGATCTCCTCACTTTCGGATGCATGGGAGAAGACAGACCCATTACCCAGAAGGCCATTCAACGTTTTCCTACCTGGGGAAGAAAGAGAAGGAAAGACAGGGTGACCCCTGTGGGTCTCTTGCAGGATTAAAATTCTGTGTTAAAGCACAAGAGGCTTTGGGAGTAACTGCGTAGGTGGCAAGGAGAAGATTCTTTTTAAAACAAATATTTAATATTTTAAAGAACTTAGTTTTACAGAAAAGACATTTAAATAATACATACTTATTTACTTATTTTTGCATTAAATTGATCATTTAACAAAGCTGAGAAAAATACAGAAAGCAGGTCCAAGAAACTAAAGGGAAAACATAACATTGGAAATTTTCTTCAGCTTTCCACTTTAATGGCTAAAGATACAACACAGACTTGTGCATCATATTCATATGTTCTCTTTAACAACATGTCTGTCAGTCTTAAGCCGGAAACACTTTGCAGTCCCTGTACTGAAGACAGTAGAGTAAGGGCAAGGCAGAGAGAGGAACTTGGACGTAGCTTTCCGAGCTGTCTTCCTGAAATGCCACACCAGTGGATGGAACTGGTATTTCACATATCCAAAACATGATCCATAGACCCGACCTGAGGAGCTAAGTTGGCAGCACAGAGAGGAGTGGAAGCTAGTTAGTTCCCCGGAACAACTAATAAACAGCAGGAACAACTAGTAAATAACCTGGAATAACTGCAGGGAGACAAACATGACTGTCCACTCATCATATACCAACCTGAATTGGGAGGAATGCTGGAGACTGCAGCATAAAATCTGTAAGTAAAAACTGCAGACCCAAGCTGAGAGCCCCTCCCTCACAGCAGCCTGAACTGCAAAGCCTTGCGGGGCTAGAGAGCAGCACTCTCTGAACAAGTGAATATACCTCAGACCAATTCCAACTGGGATTTTCATGTTGACCGCTCAGTACAAACCACTAATCCCCAAAAAGCAGAGACTTTTGGTGATGACTGACCTTGGAGAGTCAGGGGACATATCTGTCTCAGGACGGGGAGACCAAAGGATTGGGTGCTATCTCTGGCTGATGGGTGAATCTGGGGGCCGTAGACTGACCCTGAAAAGGGGCTTTCTGTCCCTTTCTCTCTCTCTCAATCTGGGTGGCTCAGTGCTCAAAGCCTCAACCATTTTCAGCTCACAGTGCTCTGCAGTCCAGAAAGCCTCAGCCACTTTAAACTCTCAGCACTCTGACCCAGATAAGGGTGGAGATAGCAGAGTCAGAGAAACAAAGAACCTATTTATATGCAAATGACCTCCTCTAGGGGGGCATATCTTCCCAAAAGGAAAGGGGTGGGGCCCAGCTCTACTACCCACCTTCCATTCAGAACCAGACCTCAGAGCCTGGAGGAGAACAGCCACAGGCCACACCTCCTTACACTAGTCTGGAGTGACAGGACACCTGCTGAGCAGAAAAGCACAGGTGTGTCAATCCTCTAGGACACACCATCAGGGAAACAGGATACTGAATATTTCCTCCTTCTGAGACCTGAGCCTGTCCTCATCTGGGAAAACCTGATTGGGATGACCAAGGAGGTCAGATGCCTAGACAACAGAAAACTACAACCTACACTAAGAAAAACAAAGTTATGGCCCAGTCAAAGGAAGAAACTTACACTTCAACTGAGATACAGGAATTTAAACAACTAATGCTAAATCAATTCAAAAAGTTTAGAGAAGATATGGCAAAAGAGATAAAGGCTATAAAGAAAACACTGCGCATACATAAGGCGGAAATCAAAAGTTCGAAAAAACAACTGGCAGAATCTATGGAAATGAAAGACACAACACAAGAGACAAAAGACACAATGGAAACATACAACAGCAGATCTCAAGAGGCAGAAGAAAACACTCAGGAACTGGAGAACAAGGCACCTGAAAGCCTACACACAAAAGAACAGATTGAGAAAAGAATGGAAAAATGTGAGCAACATCTCCTGGAACTTAAGGACAAAATGAAATACAGGAATGTACATATCATTGGTGCCCCAGAAGGAGAAGAGAAGAGAAAAGGGGCAGAAGCAATAATAGAGGAAATAATCAATGAAAATTTCCCATCTCTCATGAAAGACATAAAATTACAGATCCAAGAAACGCAGCATACTCCAAACAGAATAGATCTAAATAGACCCACACCAAGACACTTACTAATCAGATGATCAAACGTCAAAGACAAAGGGAGAATCCTGAAAGCTGCAAGAGAAAAGTGATCCATCACATACAAAGGAAGCTTAATAAGACTATGTGCAGACTTCTCAGCAGAAACCATGGAGGCAAGAAGGAAGTGGTGGGATATATTTAAGATACTGAAAGAGAAAAACCACCAACCAAGAATCCTATATCCAGCAAAACTGTCCTTCAAACATGAGGGAGAGTTCAAAATATTCTCTGACAAACAGACAATGAGAGAGTTTGTGAACAAGATACCTGCCCTACAGGAAATACTAAAGGGAGCACTACAGACTGATAGGAAAGACAGGAGTGAGAGGTTTGGAACACAATTTTGGGTGATGGTAGCACAGCAATGTAAGTACACTGAACATAGATAACTATGAATATGGTTGAAAGAGGAAGGTTAGGAGCAAGTGGGGCACCAGAAGAAAAGAGAAAAGATAAAGACTAGGACTATATAACTCAGCAAAACCTAGAGTGTTCAACAATTGTGATAAAATGTACAAATATATTTTTCCACGAGGGAGAACAAAGGAATGTCAACCTTGCAAGATGTTAAAAATAGGGAGGTACTGGGGGAAAAATACAATCAACGTAAACTAATTAACAGAATCATTGTATTATGTTTCCTTTAATGTAACAAAGGCAATATACCAAGGTAAATGCAGATAAGAGGGGGGCATAGGGGAGGGGTGTGAGACTCTTGGCATTGGTGGTGTTGTCTGACTCTTTATTCTACTTTGATTTAAGGTTATCTTTCCTTCTGCTGCTTCTTAGCTGTCATATTTTTGTTGTTGTTTTTTTCCTCTTTCTTTTTTCTATTTCTTTTCCTCTCTGACTTCTTTGACTCTTCCTCCTGCTTTGTGGAAGAAATGTAGATGTCCTTATATAGATAGTGGTGAGGGTGGTGAACACATAAATATGTGACTATACAGGGAACCATCGATTGTTTACTTAGGATGGAATGTATGGCATGTGAACAAAACCATCCTAAAAACAAAAGGAGGGGAGGGTTGAATATGAAACCTTGAGGGCAATATACTGAGTGAAATAAGCCAGACACATAGGGACAAATATTGCAGGGTCTCACTGATAGGAACTAATTATAATATGTAAACACATGGACATGAAATATAAGTTGCCAAGATATAGAATGGGACTAAAGAATGGGGAGTGGTTGCTTAGTATGAGCAGAATGTTCAACCAGGATGAACTTAAATGTTTGGAAATGAACAGGGGTGATGGTAGCACATTGTGACAATAACTTACAGTGCTGAATGGTGCATGAATGTGGTCAAAAGGTGAAGCTCAGAGTCATGTATGTCACCAGAAGGAAAGTTTGAGTTTAAAAGATGGGAATGTATAAAACAGTAAACCTTGTGGTGGGCAATGTCTGAGATTAACTGTACAAATATTAGAAATCTCTTTCATGAACCAGAACAAATTTATGACACTACAACTAGAAGTTAACAATAGAGGGGCATATAGGGAAAAAAATATATACCTAGTAGTATTTCTACGTTCTTTCACAAACTAACAAATGTACTATACCAATACTACAAGTCAACAATGGAGGGGGGCTGGTTAGGGATATGGAAGGATTTGAGTTTCCTTTTCTTTCTTTCTTTTTTTTTTTTTTTTTTTTTGGTCTTTATTTCTTTTCTAGAGTAATGAAAATGTTCTAAAAATTGAACAAAAATTAATTGTGGTGATGGATGCACAGCTGTGTGATGGTACTGGGGGCAAATGATTGTATACTTTCGATCTTTGGGTAATTGTATGGTATGTGAACAATCACAATGAAAAAAAAAATTCTAGGGAATCCATAGACCTTTCACTGTTACAGTTTGTTATTTTACAGATAATATGAAAAGGTTCTTCTAGGTTTACCATATCCAGGATTGCCTCTAAAGACAACCTAACATCTCCAAAACCTGGAGCCATTCTTTGAAGTTGGCTGGTCTGTAACCTTCCCCTTTCATCTAGATTTGTTTTCCATGCTATATCCAAATTTCCAATTATAGTTACTCCCTTAATGATGCCTGCCTTTTCTGCAAACTCCTTCTTGGGCTTTAGGCAGTATAAATACTGGTGTGTATCCATTGGCTGCAAACAGGCTCTTGACCCAAATGTAGATAGACATTCTCCAGCTTGGTTGACAGAATTTAGTTCTGCTACATTGCACATTACAGATGGCTCCAATGAAACCTTCTCCATAAATATGGGTGAGGTTGTAATATTCTGAATCTTGGCTTTAAGAAATAATTACTTCATCAGTCTCTACATTGTAAAATTTGGTTTTCACATCCAATGGTTTGAGAACCTGAAATTGAAACAATTTTCTAAAATACATTTTTTTCTCCACTCTGAGTTGTATAACTCACTGCACACACAAAGCTTCTCTGAAGACAGGTTACTGGTGAGCTTGGGCTCCACTGTCAGATAGCAAGGCACAGGGCAATGTCTGCTGGTCCTTCTCTTCCAGGTTTCTTTGCTTCCAGTCTGTGGCTTTTTCTCTAAACCTCTCTGGTGTTCTCTCTTTCAGCTTCTCTTCATCTCATCTCTTAGCTTCTGTACATGTTTTATCTTCTTACAAAGGACTTCAGTATGAGGATTAAGAACCAAATTACATGGTTTTTAAAAGAGATTGTTTAAGTAATATATTTATTTGCTTCAGAGTTAAGTTGTTAAAAATAAGCATATCCTGGTTCTAGATGAAGCCATCCTGCTATGAAAAAGGCTTTTTCTCTGTTGCTGTAAAATACAGGTCACCATAACCATACACTGTTTTCACCTCTCTCTTAGTAGAAACTTTTAATAGACAAAACCAAGAAGGAAAGGGGCTAGGAATTGAAATAGGGAACCCATGGCAAGATGGGGAGAGGACCAAAAAAATGGGTAATAAAGTTGCAGATAAGACTACTACATGTAGTAGGTTGAATGGTGGCCCCCTCAAAAGATATGTCCATGTCCTAATTCCTGGAACCTGTGAATGTTATATTATTTGGAAAAGGGATCTTGAGATAGAGATCATCCTGGATTATCTGGGTGGGCCCTAAATCCAATGACATGTATACTTATAAGACACACACACAGAGGATAGACAGAAGAGGAGGAGGAAATATGACCATGGAGACAGAGACTGGAGTGATGCCGCTACAAATTAAGGAATGTTAACAGCCACCAAAAGCTGAAATAGTCAAGGAAGGAGTCTTCCTAGAGTCTTCAGAGGGAACATGGCCTTGGATGACACCTTGATTTCAGACTTCCAGCCTTCAGAACTGTGAGAAAACACATTTCTGTTGTTTTAAGCCACCCAAGTTGTAGAAACTTGTTACAGCAGCCACAGGAAATCAACATACTACCACAGAACTGAAAGAGAAATATCTGAAAAGATAATGTTTAATATCACAGTATCTAGTACTGAGTAGGAGTTCAGTAAATATCTATTGAAAGGATGGATGAATGGATGGCTAGCTGGATGTCAGGAATATTTGATACTAAACATTCAATGAATTTTATTCATTAACTCTGTAATTAGGAAGAAAAAGAGTATTATGTACAGTACCTCTGTGAATTTTATTCATTAACTCTGTAATTAGGAAGAAAAAGAGTATTATGTACAGTACCTCTGTGTGGTTTGAATCTATTATGCATCCCAGAAAAACCATGTTCTTTTAATCCAATCTTGTGGGTGCAGACTTATTGTGGGTGGGATCCTTTTTTTCCAATCATAGTTTTATTGTGGAATACAACACATATACGTAGAAGTGTTAACTTTTCAAGTGCAATTTAACAAGTAGTTAGCAAATTTCAAAGAATGTTATGGGTTACAGTTCCATGGTTTCATTTATTTGCTTATTGTGAAATATAACATATATGCAAAAAGGTAGTAACTTTCAAACTGCAATTTAACAAGTAGCTATAGAGTAAATTTCAAACTGTATGGGTTACAGTTCCACCATTTTCATTCTTTCCAACTAGCTATTCTAATACCCTAGCAACTAAGAAAAAGAAAATTGTATAGAGATTCAGTATTAACAATCCTTTGTCAAATTCCATCTCGTCTGTGGCAACCCCTTCCTCTAGTTTAATCTCTTTCCCAATCTTCCAGGATGTCTAGGCAGGGACCATCCTAACTTGTTCATGTTGAAAAGGGATACTGACATTACGGGAAAGGAGGACTCATTTGGTTGATGTTCTTGAAGAGGCTATTGCCTCTGGGTTTTGGAACTTCACTGGCATAGGAGCTCTCTGCAGACTATGTTTCTGAAGAATAAACTTAGTGAGTGAAACTTTTATACAGTTTGAGATAAGGATCCAGGTATTCTTTAGGGTTTTCAGGATTACTGTTGAATTGGGCTTATCATATTGTGGCCAACTGGCATATCCAGCTGAAGCTTGCATAGGAGTAACCTCCAGAACAGTCTCATGACTCTATTTGAAATCTCTTAGCCACTGAAACCTTATTTTGTTGCCTTTTGGTCAAAAAGGCATTCTCAACCCCTCAATGCCAGGGTCAGGCTCATTTCTGGAATCCGTGTCCCACACTGCCTGGGAGACTCATTCATCTGGGGGGTCCTGTCCCACATCATGGTTAGGGTGATAAATTTATCTGCAGAGTTGGCTTTAGAGAGAGAAAGTCCACATTTGAGCAACAAAAGAGGTTCTCTGGAGGTGATTCTTAGGCATAATTATAGGTGGGCTTAGCCTTCCCTTTACAACCATAAGTTTCACAAGAGCAAGCCTCAAGATCAAGGGCCTTGACTTATAAAGTAGGGTTCCTAAGTTCACATAGCATATGTTATGTCCACAATAACCCATCAAAATCTTTACACACTGATGTTCTTAGTGGCATTGTTCACAATTGCCCACAGACGGAAACAACCGAAATGTCCTACATCAGATGAGCAGATAAACAAAATGTGGTACATACGTATGATGGAATACAATGCAGCAGTGAGAAGGAACAAGGTTATGAAGCATATGACAACGTGGATGAACCTTGAGGACATAATGCTGAGTGAAATAAAATCAGTTACAAAAGGAGAGATACTGTATGTTACCACTAATGTGTACTCCGTGAAAAACGTAAAACAAGTGTCTTATATTGTAAAATATAGGGGACCTAGAGATAGAAAGCAGCTAGTGAAGGGGGAACGATAATCTAGTAAGAACAGATAAGACATTGATGGTAATCTTAATGATACGGGAATGCTCAGGAATGACTATGGTTCATTAATTTTCTTGTGGTATGGTAGAAGCATATTGGAAGCAATGAAGTTATTTTAGGATATTTGTTTTTCTTATTCCTTTAGTTTGGAAATGTTTTTTTTTTTAATTTTTTGATAAATAAAGTTAATAAAAATAAAAAACTCACATTATCATCACTTAGTTGTACGATCCTCATCGCTCTCCATTTTAAACAATTCTCATGACACAAAACACTCCAAGCTCTTTTCAGCCCTCAATTATTTGCCTCTAGTATTTGTGTGGTACCAGTAAGGTATTCCTATTAATTATAGTTGTGGGTGGAATCTTTTGATTAGGTTGTTTCCATAGAGATGTGACCCACCCACATGTGGGTGGGACCTTTTGATTAGATTATTTCCACGGAGACATGACCCCATCCATTCAAGGTAGGTCTTAATTAGTTTACTGGTGTTCCCTATGAGAGGATAAAAGGCAGAGACATTTTGAAGAGAGCTCAGAGCTGACACAGACACAGACGCTTAGAGAGAAAATGCCCAGAGACATTTTGGAGACAGCTGTTGAAACCAGAACCAGGAGAGAAGCTAAGAGATGAAATCCAGAGTTTGCCCTGGAGAAGCCAAGAGAGGATCCCCAGATGCCTGGAGAGAAACACTCTGGGAGAAACAAGTAAAGACATACAGGAGCTCAAGAGAGAAGCTAAGATGGAAGCCCAGAGACATTTTGGAGAAAGCAACAGAAAGGTGGAGCTAATCCCAGGAGAGGCCCAGCAGACAACGGCCAAGTGCCTTCCCATGTGACAGAGGAATCCCCAGATGCCATAAGCCTTTCCTCAGAGAAGGTATCTACCTCCTGATGCCTTAATTTGGACATCTTCATGGCCTTAGAACTGTAAGCTCTAATAAGCTCCACTGAAAAAGTCAAACCGTTTCTGGTAATTTGAATTACGGAAGCTTTAGCAAACCAGAACAACCTCATAAACGTGACAACAAAACATTGCAGAGAAAATTTACTGTGTATCTATTTGAATGAGCTCAGGATTTCTGCACATCTGGCAAGAAGTTGTTTGATGACATGCTTGATAGCATGGAGCACAAGTTTGCCAATAGTTTTCTGAAACATGAGGGCTTGAGAGATGATCTCTAAGTATACAGAGAATTCCATAAAGCTCATTTAGTTTCAGTCAGTGATTCTTGACCAAGAGAACACATTTTAATTTGCTAGGAAGCATTTTCACATAACTTATGAATGAGGCCCTACCTATGAGATTCTAAATCAAAATCTAGACAATAAGTAATATGTTTTTTACTTTTTAACTTACAACTGCTATAGGTTCACAGAAAAATCATGCATAGTACCAGGTTCTGATATACCCCCTCATACACATACAGTTTTCCCTATTATTAACATTTTATATTAGTGAGGTAACTTTGTTACAACTGATGAAACGATATCGTTATAATTCTATTAACTATAGTCCATAGTTTACATTAGGGTTCACTCTTTGTGTTGGGCAGTTCTAAGGGTTTGTTTTTATTTTTATGGTGGCAACATACATAAAACCTAAAATTTCCCATTTTAACCGCTTTCAAGTATACAGTTCAATGGTGTTAATTATATTCACAATGTTTTGCTACCATCACTACTATCTACTACCAAAACTTTTCTATCACCCCAAACAGAAACTCTACCAATTAAGCTCAAGTCTCATTCCCCATCCTTGCACCTGGTAACTTGTATACTTATTTCTGACTCTATGAATTTGAAAATTCAAATTATTTCTTATCAATGAGATCAGAAAATATTTGTCCTTTTGTGTCTGGCTTACTTTACTCAACATGATGTCTTTAAGGTTCACCCACGTAGCAGCAGGTATCAGAACTTCATTCCTTTTACAGCTGAATAATATTCCATTCTAAACATTTACCACATTTTGTTTATCTGTTCTCAATTTTATGGACGCTTGCATTGTTTCTATCCTTTGGCAAATGTGAATAATGGCACTATTAACATCAGTGTGTAAATATCAAGATGCAGCTTTCAATTTTTCTGCGTATATACCTAGAAGTGGAATTGCCAGATCACATGGTATGATGACTTGAAGCTGTATGTACTTCAGAAAAACACATTCTTAAATCTAATCCATTCCTGTGAGTGTGAACTCACTGTAAGTAGGAACTATGATGAGGTTACTTCAGTTAAAGTATGTCCCACCTCAGTCAGGATGGTCTTAATCCTGTTACTGGCGTCCTTTATAGAGAATGAAATTCAGAAAGAGAGAGAGAAAGTCATAGGAGGCAAGAAGTTGAACCCAGAAGAGAAGAGAGAGACCAGGAGACACTGCCATGTGTTATGCTCAGCACCCCAGGATCACCAGCAGACGGCCTCAGAATGCCACAATCTTTGGGGAGAAAGCATCACCTTGATGATGCCACGATATGGACTTTCTTTCAGCCTCAAAACCATAAGCTAATAAATTCCCATCGTTTAAGCCTACTGATTGTATGGTATTTGCTTAAGCCACCCAGGAAACTAAAACATGGTAATTCTGTACTTCACTTTCTGAGAAACCATCAAAATGTATCCACAGTGGCTGTACCATTTTACATTCCCAATGAAAATATACAAGCATTCCTATTTTTCTACATCCTCACCAGCACTTATTACCCTTTTTTTTCTTAACAACGCCATACTAACAGGTGTGAAAGTGTATCTCATTGTGGTTTAGTCTCCATTTCGTTATGGTTAATTATGTTGGGCATCTTTTCTTGTGCTCATTGGATATTTGTATATCTTCTTTAGAGAATTCAAGTCCTTGGCCCAATCTTTAATTGGGTTGTTTGCTTTTTGTGGTTGATTTGTAGGATTTCTTTATGTATTATGGATATTAAACTATTACCAGACATAGGACTTTAAATGTTTTCTCATTCTGTAGTTTGTACTTTCACTTTCTTAATAATGTCCTTTGATGGACAAAGTTTTTAATAGACTGACAATTAATAAGGAAATAGAAGATTTGAACAACATTAAAAACCAATTAGGCCTCCCAGAAAGATACAGAAGACTCCACCCCAAAGCACTAGAATACACCTTTTTCCCAAGTGCACATGGAATATTCTTCAAAATAGACCATATGTTAGGTCACACACCAAGTCTTAAGAAAGTTTACAAGACTGAAATCATCCGAAGTATCTTCTCTGACCACAATGGAATAAAACTAGGAATAGCAGAAGGAAAACTTGAAAATTCACAGATAAAAAGAAATTAAACAACACACTCCTAAAGATCCAATGGCTCAATTCAGCATTAGCCCGATTTCAAAGCCACACAAATAAGAAAAATAGAGATCAATATCCTTTATGAATATGGATACAAAAATTCCTCAACAAAATACTCGCAAACCAAAACCATTGACATATTAATAGGATTATCTACAATGAACAAGTAGAATTTATCCCAGAAATGCAAGGGAGGTTCAACATCCAGGAATGCAAGGAAGGCTCAACATACAAAGTTCAATAAATATAATAAACCACACTAATGAAACAAAGTAGAAAAAAACACAATAATCTCAACTGATGTAGAAAAAGCATTTGGAAAAATCCAAAACCCTTTCATAATAAAAACAAACTAGGAATGGAAGGGAATTCCCCAAACTGATAAGGGTATTTATGAAAACCCACACCTAACATAATACTCAATGGTGAAAACTGAAGGATGTCCCCCTAACATCAGGAACAAGACCCATATGCCCACTTTCACCACTTCTATTTAACATTGTGCTTGAAGGTCTACCCAGAGTAAGAAAAAGAAATAAAAGGCATCCAAGTTGGAAAGAAAGAAGTAAAACTATCTCTATTCACAGATGATATCTTATATACAGAAAATCCTAAGGCATCAAAAAAAAAAACACTATTAGAGCTAATAAACAAATTCATCAAAGTTGCAGGTTACAAGATCAACACAAATATTAGTTGTATTTCTATTCAGTAGCAATAAATAATTCAAAATTGAAATTAGAAAAACAATACCATTTACAGTAGTATCCAAAAGAATAAAATATCTATGAGTAATTTAACCAAAAAAGTGGAATAAGTTGTATACCAAAAACCACAAAACATTGCTAAAAATTGAGAGAAGACCTAAAAATCTAGAAAGGCATCATGTGCTCATGTATTGGAAGACTTAAAATTGTTAAGATGGCAATATTACCTGAAGTGATCTATCGATATGATGCAATCACTAATAAAATATCAATGGCCTTTTTTGCCAAAATGGAAAAGTCAATCCTCAAATCCACATGGAATTCAAAGGGGCCCTGAATGGGCAAAACAAAAATTGCAAAGTAGGAACCAAGTTGGAGGACTCACACTTCCCAATTTCAAAGCTACCATGACCAAAACAGTATGGTACTGGCATAAAGATGGACATATAACCAATGGAATAGAATTGAGTGTACAGAAATAAGGCCATTCTTCTATTTCCAACTGATATTCAACAAAGAAACCAACACCATTAAATGTGGAAGGACAGACTTTTCAACAAATGGTGTGGCACAACTGGTATTCACATGCAAAATAATGTAGTTGCGTACCTATCTCATGACATATAAAAACATTAACTCAAACTTGAACAAAGACATAAATGAAAGAACTAAAGCTATAAAACTCTTAGAAGAAAACATGGGAGTAAATAATATGTCCTTGGGTTTGGCAATGGATTCTTAGATGACACCAAAAGCATGAGCAATAAGAGAATAAATTCAAATAAATTGGACTTCATCAAAATTAAAGCATTTTGTTCATCAAAGGACATTTTCAAGAAAGTGAAAAGACAACCTAGAGAATGGAAGAAAATATTTGTAAATTGCATACATGGTAAAGGCCTAATATCCAGAATAAATCAAGAACTCTTACAATTCAACAACAACAACAAAAAACAACCCTGCCAGCACAGTGGTATTAGTTCAGTGAGGTCCACGCATGACTTCTAACCTATAGAATCATAAGATAATAAATTTTCATTAAGACACCAAGTTCTGGTAATTTTTTATAGCAACGTTAGAAAACCATTATACAACTCAACAATAAAAAGATGAATTACTCAGTTTTTAAATGGGCAAAGGATTTGAATAGGTATTTCTTCAAATAAGATATACAAATGGTCAATGAGCACATGAGAATATGTTCAGTATCATTAGTCATTAGGGAAATGCAAATCAAAATCACAATGAGATACCACCTCACACCCACTACAAAGGCTATAATAAAAAAGATGGCAATAACAAGTGATGGCAAGGATGAAGAGAAATCAAAACCCTCTTACTTTCTTGGTGGGAATGTAAAATGGCAGCCACAGTGGAAAAGAGTTTGGCAGTTCCTCAAATTTAAACATAGAGTTACTAGACTAACCGGCAATTCTACTCCTGAGTTTATACTGGAAACAGGGACTCAAACAGATACTTACACATCAATGTTCATGCAGCATTAATCACAATAGCCAAAAGACAGAAATAAAGTATTCCCCAACAGATGAATCAATGAACAAAATATGGTATATACATACAACAGAATATTATTCAGCCATAAAAAGAAATGAAGCTCTGATACATTCTACTACATGGATGAACCATGAAAACATTATGTTATGTGAATAAGCCAGACACAAAAGAACAAATAATTTATGATTCCACTTATGTGAGGTATCAAAATAGGCAAATGCATAGAGACATAATGTAGAATAAAGGTTACCAGAAGCTAGACCGGGGGTGGCGGGGGGGGGGGGGTTATTGCTTAATAGCTACAGAGTTTCTGTTTCAGATGATGAGAAAGTTCTGGAAATAATGGTGTTAGTTACACATCATTGCAAATTACTTAAAGCTACAGAACAATACACTTAAAAAATAGTTAAAATGATAAATTTCAAGTTATAAACATTTCACCACAATAAAAACTTTTTTAAAAATATTGGGTAAAACCTAAGGAAATCTGAATAAAATACAGTCTTTAAATAATGTATCAATATTGCTAAATATGTACTCATAAATTGTTACACACATACCTATCATACTAATGTAAGATGTTAATAACAGGTGAAACTGGTGTGTGGAATATATGGGAACACTGTATTCTGGTTTTCTAATGCTGCTATTTTACAAAACAGGAGAAATGGATCAGCTTTTATAAAGGCGGTTTATTTGGGTTACATAGTTACGGTCTTAAGGCCATAAAGTGTCCACAGTAAGGCATCAACAATAGGGTACCTTCACTGGAGAAAGGCTATTGGCATCTGGAAAACCCCTGTTAACTGGGAAGGCACATGGCTGGCATCTGCTTGCTTCCAGGTTGTGTTTTAAAATGGCGTTCTCCAAAATGTCTCTGTGTCAGCTTCTTGGGCCAATCCCTGGGCCAGTACTTCCAAAGCATCAGCAAAACTCTGCTTTCAATGTCCGTCTTCAATATGTCTCTGTAAGTTGCAGCAGTAAGCTCCTTCTGTCTGAGCTCTTATATAGTGCTCCAGTAAACTAATCAAGGTCCATGCTGAATGGGTGGGGCCATACCTCCATGGAAATTATCTAATCAGAGTTATCACCTATAGTTGGGTGGGTAACATCTCCACGGAAACAATCTAATCCAAAGGTTTCAACTTAATCAACACTAATATGGCTGCCCACACAAGATTGCATCAAAGAACATGAAGTTTTGGGGGACATAATACAGCCAAACTGGCACACTTCTTATTAACTTTTCAATGTTTCTGTATATCTAAAACTTTTCTTAAAAATAAATTTTGTTAAAAATTGTGGGGAAAAAACCTCAGCAATAAAAAACACATACACAATCCAATTAGAAAATGGGCAAAAAACATGAAGAGTCATTTCACCAAAGATGATACACAGATTGAAAATGAGCACATGAAAAAATTGTTAACATAATTAACTACTTAGGTAAACACAAATTAAAACCACAATGAGATATCACTACACACTTATCAAAATGGCTAAAACAACAAAATAGCGGCAATACCAAATGCTGGCAATGATGTTGAGAAACTGGATCACTCACTCAGTGCTGGTGAGAATGTAAAATTGTACATCCACTCTGGAAAACAGTCTGTCAGTTTCTTACAAAACTAAACATGCAACTACCATATGATCCAGAAATTGCACTTCTAGGCATTTATCCCAAAGAAATGAAGACTTAGGTTCACACAAAAACCTGTACACATATATTTATAATAGCTTTATTTGTACAAGCCAAAAAATGAAAACAACCCAGATTTCCATAAAAGGAAGAACGGTTAAACAAACTGGTACATCCATACCATAGAATACCACTTGGCAATAAAAAAGAATGAACTACCAACACATGTAACAACCTGGAAAAAATCTCTAGAGAATTATGCTGAGTGAAAAAAGCTGTGCCGGTTTGAATGTATTATGTTCCCCAAAATACCATTACCTATGATGTAATCTTGTGTGGGCAGACATATCAGTGTTGATTAGATTGTAATTCTTTGAGTGTTTCCATGGAGATGCGACCCACCCAACTGGGAGTGATGACTCTGATTGGATGGTTTCCATGGAGGTGTGGCCCCACCCATTCAGCATGGGCCTTTATTAGTTTACTAGAGCACCATATAAGCTCAGACAGAAGGAGTGAGCTTGCTACTACCAAGAGGGACACTTCGAAGAATGCAGAGGAGCTGAGAGAGAAGTTGCAGTTGAGAGACAGTTTGAAGATGGCTGTTGAAAGCAGACTTTGCTCCAGAGAAGCTGAGAGGACAAACGCCCCAAGAGCAACTGAGAGTGACATTTTGAAGAGGAGCTGCAGCCTAGAGAGGAATGTCCTGGGAGAAAGCCATTTTGAAACCAGAACTTGGAGCAGCCACCAGCCACATGCCTTCTCAGCTAACAGAGGTTTTCTAGAAGCTATTGGCCATCCTCCAGTGAAGCATTAGCAAACTAGAACAAAAGCCAATCCCAAAATCTTACATACTGTACAATTACATTTATTTAACATTCTTGAAATGAAAAAAAAAATTATACAAATAGAGAAAAGATTAGTGATTGCCAGAGATTAGGGAAGAGGTGAGGGTGGGAGAGAAGTGGGTGTGGCAATGAGGGTGACATGAGGAATCCTTGTTGTGATGGAAATCTTCTATAACTTGACTGTATCATTGCCAATATACTGGTTGTAATATTGCGCTATAGTTTTGCAAGATGTTACCATGGGAGAAAACTAAATAAAGCATACATGGGATCGCTCTCTATTATTTCTTACAACTGCATGAGTCCACATTCATCTCAAAAGATTCAATTCAAAAAAAGTCAATATAGCATAATTTTTAAAAGACACCTACGAACATCTCAATAAATGTAGAAAAATATCTGATAAATTTCACCATCCATTCATGATCAAAAACTATCAGCAAATTAGAAACAGAAGAACGTTCTCATCCATGTAAAGGGCATCTATGAAAATCTTGTAACTAACTTCACACTCAACTGAGAAAAACTGAATGCTTTTCCCCTACTCAGGAACAAGGCAAAGATGTTTACCCTCACCACTTTTATTCAATATTGTTTTAGAATTTTGAGCCAGTGCAATAAGGCAAGAAAAAGAAATAAAAGTCCTTCAGACTAGAAAGGAAGAAGTTAAGCTATCTTTATTTGCAAACAACATGATTATCTATGGAGAAAATCTTAAGTTAATCTACAAACATCTACAACTACTACTTCTACTACTACTACTATTACTATTACTACTAAAGTGAGTCTAGCAATGTTGAAGGATACAATGCCACTATACAAAATTCAATATATTTTTATACACTAGAGAAAGACAAATCAAAAAGTGCAATTTAAAAGCAACATAATTTACATTAATATAAAAATATGAAATATATTTGACAAAAGATGTGCAAGATCTGTAGACCAAAAACTACAAAACATGATGAGAGAAATAATGATGACCTAAATACATACAGTGATATCCAGCACTCATGGATCAAAAAAGTCAGTACTGTTAAGATTTCAAGTCTCCCAAATTGAAGTACAGGTTCAACATGATCCCAATCTAAATTCCAGCAGACTTTTTATAAAAATTAACAAGCTTATATTAAAGTGTACAGGAAAATGCAAAGGATCTAGAATAGCTGAAACAACTTTGAAAAAAAAAAGAACAAAGTATGAGGACTAATACCAGCTTATTTCAAGACTTATTTTACAGCTACAATAAACAAGATAGTCTGGTATTGACATAAAGATAGATGTATAGAGCAATAGAAATGAATAGTCCAGAAACAGATCCACACACGTATAGGCAACTGCCTATACATATGTGGTAATTCCATGAGGAAAGAATAATCTTTTCAACAAACAATACTGGAGCAATTGGAGAGCCACATGCAAACACAATGAATCTCTCTCCTACCTGAAACAAGAAACAAAAATTAACTCAAAATGGGTTACTGCAGGTAAGAGACAGTACCACAAAAGCTATAGGGGAAAAGCTGGTAGAAAATCTTAGTGACCTTGGGGTTTGAGAAAGATTTCTAGAATAAAACACAAAAGACATAAAAATATTTTTTTAAAAAATCAACAAGTTAAACGTCATTAAAATTTTAAACTTTTGCTTTTCAAAAAGCGCTATTACAAAAACAAAAAGGTAAGCCATAGCCAGAGATAACATATTGACAAAACATAAACCCAACCAACAATGCGTATCTAGACTACACAAATAACTCTTAAATTCAAGAAGAATAGCAATTGCTTTAAAATGGACAAAAGTTTTTATCACTTCACCACAGAAAACAGATGACTGGCAAATAAGCCCATGAAAAGATGATTGATACAATTAAATTTAAATTACAGCCATAATTTGACACCATTACACATCCAGTAGAATTTTGAAAATTATAAAGTTTTAACATACTAAAATTTGGAAAGGATGTAGAAGAACTTGTCTGCTCATACATTACTTGGTAAAACTGTAAAATCACTTTGGGCAAGTTTGACAGTTTCTTAAAAGGGTATGTATACATTTACAAAATAACCCAGTTATTCCACACTTGGATATTTACCCAAGAGAAATGAAAGTATATACCTAAAAAAAAAGACCTGTACAGAAGCATTCATAATAGCTTTGTTTGTTAGAGACAAAAACTGGCAACAAACAAATGTTCACCAAAAGGTGAATAATCAAATTGCCATATAGCCAAACAGGGGAATAATACTAGTAATAAAAATGAACTAGTGATACACACATTAACATGAATGAATTTCAAAATAACTATGCTGGATGAAAGAAGTACTACTAAAAAGAGTACATACAACTATATGATTCCATTTACATAAAATTGTAGAAAATACAGACTGAACTATAGTGACAGAAGTCAATCAGTTGTTGTCTAGGGAAGAGAGAGATTAAAAAGTTGCATGAGAAAACTTCAGGAGTTGTGGTAGGTTGAATTACGTACCCCAACATAGACATCTTATTCATTTTAGTACACATTCCTGTGGGTGTGGATCTATTATAAATAGGAACTCTTGAAGATGTTATTTTTAGTAGAGGTGTGACCCAGTTGAAGGAGACTTGGTCTTAATTCATATTACTGGAGGCCTAATAAAGAAGTCAGAAGTTGGAGACCACTGGGAGAAGCCAGAAGTGAGAGGGAACCAAGAGAGCAGAGAAAAGGAGAGGATATCAACATGTGCCCAGAGGTAGAGATAAAAACTAAGAAATCGCAGTTTTCCAGCAGCCAGCACAAAAGTGTTATGGACTCAGAAATATCTTCATTTTGGACTTCTCGCCTTAAAACCATGAGTCAATAAATTCCTGTTGTTAAACCAAAACCAGTTGGTGGTATTTGTGATAGTAGCTCAATCAAACCAAGATGCAGTGATAGATATGTTAATTATCTTGATCACAGTGATGGTTTCACAGATATGTATGTGTGACAAAACTTATCAAATTGTACACTTTAAATATGTGCTGTTTACTATACATCAATAATACCTCAATTAATCTGTGAAAATAAAGTAAATAAATGAAAAAGTAAGGTTGATGAAAGGGCATTTGGGAAGATGGCAACAGTAGACTCATAGTTTCTGAAACGTCCTGAATTTGCCAGAAAAATCAACTAAGAAACTAGAAAAACAAAAGACCCATGCACAACAACTATAACATAACCCAAAATACATGTATCTATAGACAGAAGCTAAAACTGTGACTGGCTTTGTATACTCCAATAGCTGATGATGGCGGGGGTCTATAGTAATATCTGAAGGGGATAAACCAGCCTTATCCCCATGAACTCTCAAAACTTCTAGAACAAAGGCACACAGTGAAAAAAAAATATCCTGGGAAACAGAATCTGAACTGAGCAGCAAAACTGATATCGAAAGATAGGTCAAAATAAAAGTACAGGAAGGTTTCCCCAGTCAACCAAGATGGCAGCATAAGACATTCCAGGGTGCCATTCACAAACAGAATCTTTTACCAACAAGCAAACACTGGCAAAGCCATATTCCCCCAAATTCTGGAAAACATTTAAAGCTATACATTACCTAGGTAAGTGCCAAATCAAGAAAATGCAGCTTTAAAACTGCAGATTCCATTCTGGGAAAATGGCGGATTAGGAGAGACAGAGCAAAATTCTCCTCTGTGAAAAACACTAGATAAAGGACAGAAAGTGCTCCAGAACAGCAATTCCAGGGTTCCACTGGCTGGGCAGGGACTTCTACACTGGCCGAGAAATTGCATTTAAGACCAGTGAGTGTTCAGCCCAGAACGCCACTGGGGAATGGGCAGCTGATGAACACAGAGGGGAGCAGCCTTCCATGCCCCAGGTACCCTCCTCAGCACTTGGCTCCAGTGATAAACATTTGTGGACCTGCGGCCAAGAGCCCCTGTGCCAGGGACTGGCAGTTGGAACAGACAGACAAGCATGGACGGGGGCAGCTTTCCATGCCCTGGACAGCCATCTTTGCAGTTGGCTGGGGAGATGACCCTTTGCAGCCCCACAGCCAAGAACTTCCTTGAGGGAATTCAGGATTCGGAGGGCTTGAGACAGCATCCACTCTTCCTCCACGGAAGCCCATGGTGTGCACAGCCTATAGGCAAGGGTGCCACACAGAAGTGCTAGGAGTCCTCCCTCAATCCCAGAGACACACAGGCGCACAGCAGACATGGACAGGCATTTGAGCTGGAAGGTAAGAAACGCAGGTGGGACAAAGAGTCTCTTCAACAAATGAGGCTGGGAGAACTGTATATTCATAGCCAAATGAATGAAAGAGGACCCTACCTCACACCCTATATAAAAGTTATCTCAAAGTGAATCAAAGACCTCAATGTAAGAGACAGTACTATAAAACTCCAAGAAGACAATGTAGGGAAACATCTTCAGGACCTAGTATTAGGAGGTCACTTCTCAGACCTTACACCAAAAGCACAAGCAATGAAAGGAAAAACAGATAAATGGGAACTCCTCAAAATCTAAAGCTTCTGTACCTCAAAGGAATTTATCAAAAAGGTAAAGAGGCAGCCAACACAACAGGAGAAAATATTTGGAAACCATATACCTGATAAGAGACTGATATCTTGCATAAAGAAACCCTACAACTCAACGACAATAGTACAAACAGCCCAATTACAAAAAGGGCAAAAGATATGAAGAGACATTTCTGTGAAGAGAAAATACAAATGGCCAAAAAACACATGCAAAAATGTTCATCTTTACTAGCTATTAGGGAAATGCAAATCAAGACCACAATGAGATATCATATACCAATCAGAATGGCTGCCATTAAACAAACAGGAAACTACAAATGCTGGAGAGGATGTGGAGAAATTGGAACTCTTTCTCATTGCTGGTGAGATTGTATAATGGTACAGCCACTCTGGAAGACAGTTTGGCGGTTCCTCAGAAAATCAGATATCAAGTTACCCTACAATCCAGCAATTTCACTTCTTGGTATATACCCAGAAGATCTGAAAGCAGTGATATTAACAGATATTTGTACACCGATTTTTATAGCAGCATTGCTCACAACTGCCAACAGATGGAAACGATCCAAATGTCCTTCAACAGATGAGTGGGTAAACAAAATGAAGTATATATATACAATGGAATACTATGCAGCAATAAGAAGGAACAAGGTCATAAAACATATGACAACATGGATGAACCCTGAAGACATAATGCTGAGTGAAATAAGCCAGACACAAAAGGAGAGATATTGTATGTTACCACTAATGTTAACTCTGTGAAAAATGTAAAATAATTATCTGATAATGTAGAATATAGGGGACCTAGAGATACACAGAAGTAGTGACGGGGGAATAATAATTTAATATGTATACATATGATAATGAGGGTTGCGGGTGACTGAGCTTGTACCTCGACTTACCAGGCCTGGGCCAGGGGACCTGATATCACCCCCTGGGGAGGGTAGTGGGTACGGGCGTTAGTGCCCTCTGCAGCCCCCCCGAGCCTGGGGAGCGAGGTCAAGGCAGCTCCCTTTTCCTCACCCAAAATGCCACTGGCAGGGGAGGCTTGCCGGAGGGAACCGCCTTTCTCCCAACCGCCCTTTCCCCACTTCCTTATCTTGCCCGCACACTCCCCTGTGCCAAGGCAACTCCTGCCACCGCCAGCGCGCATGCACCGTGGCCAGAACAACTCCCGCCCGCTGCAACGGCTCCTGCGTCCTCTCAGAACCAATCCTAGCCCCTCTCCCTTCAGTATTGCCATTTAAGGCTACTTCACCTCCTTTCCAGCCCTGCCCTTCTTACCAGCCTATATAACCTGTAATCACCCCTAAATAATCTCTCTCTTTGGCGCATACTCCTACTGGATGAAGAGTGTCTTGTCCTTATCGCCGCCCTCCACACCTTGTACGCCTCCCGCCGAGGACCTGGCCAAGTCCTCCGCCTCGCCCTCGCCTCCGGGAAAGAGCCCCCGCCGCCGGTACCCTTTAAGCAGCCCCGAGAGCTAAGGGCACCGCTACCGGCCGCCACTCCCCCCAGAAGTAGTAACCGCGACCGCAACTGGTGCCCCGTGTGAGGAACGTCTCCACACAACAGTTCGGCAGGTCGCCCGCTCGCCCGGACGCCTCTCCAGCTTCCCGTTTCCTCGCCTGCAAGGTAAGGGCCGCCTCTCCTTCGCCGCTTCCGGAGCCGTATGAGGTTCACCGCTCCGAAGCCGCTCCTCCCTTCCCCCACGCTCTCTTCGTCCTCTTGTATGCGCACTTCTATGACCCCCGTTCCTCCTAACGCTCTCCCTCTTCCCCTCCATTACTTTGCTGTGGTTCTTTGTATCTTTGTTTCCTCATTTGGCGCCGTGTGCCTCTTTGCAACCGCCCCCCCCCGACTGCTCCCGTTGCCAAAGGGCACTGCTTTCCGCTCTCGCCGTCTCCTTCGGCCTCGCGGCCACGGTTTATCTCATTCTCTCTGCTCGGTAAACAACCCCCCCTCCTCCCCCCTCAGCTATGGGTAATCGTCTATCTACATGCCAGGCACCTCAAGTTCGTGCTCTAGCGGGTCTCCTAGACACGCATCGCTGTAAAGTGTCTGTTCGGCAACTGCAGGTATACTGGGACCTCCGGCTGCCCTTTAACCCATGGCTCACCACTTGCTATCTTTGGGACCCTGTTACTTATGATCGTCTTATTGATCGGGTCACCAACGCCATGGAACATGAGAGCAAGCGCTTCCCTCCCGGCTTGCTCCCCACCTTGATAACCATCCGCTCCTGCCTTCAAGGCTCCCTCCCCCCTGATCGAGGCCCCGTTAAATCCAAGGAGGCCCTATCAACCCAGCCAACAGATTCAGATAGCGATATTAATTCAAATCATGACTCGGACACGGAGTCCTTAGTCGAGCAGATTAACAACGCGCTCGAGGTGACTCCCAAAAAGCAAAATAACACTGCGCCACGCCAAGATGGCGAACTTCCTCCTTCTTTTTCCATCGAGGGGAGGAAATGCTCCGGCGATGACATCAGCCCTAAGCTGGGCCGGAAACCGCGTACGCTTTACCCCGCCCTTCCACAGGGCGGAGCTAGTCCGCCATCTTGTGCCTTGAACCCCGCCCTTTCACAGGGCGGGACTGATCCACCACCTTGTGTCTTAGCCACGCCCACCGCGCCGCCATCTTGCGACGCTTGGGGCCTCCCACTCCCGCCTCCCCCTTCGGCGAGCTCCCCCTCGGAGCCGCTACCGGCAGCTGCCGCCGCTCCTCCCACCCTGCCGACTAACAACCCCTGGCTGCCTTCTACACCTCAAGGCAACCCTTGGGGCAACGCTCCCCCTACCCCCACTCCCGCGCCAAGCCCTCTGCAAGCGCGTCCTCCTTTCTCTCGTGCTTTTCGCTGCTTTCCTCTTAACCTTGCCCCCACCCCACAGAAACCGTATGACTGGTATCCCATTGACTCAGATACTATCAAGCAGCTTCGCAGGGCCGTCAAGGAGGACGGGTTAGGTAGCCCATACGCTTCCCAAATACTGCAGGATCTCGGCATGGACTTTTGCATCCCCCAAGACTGGGCCTCGCTTGCCCGTTCCATTCTTAACCCCGGTCAGTTTGTTGACTGGCGTGCTCACTTCCAGGCAGAAGCAGCTAAGCAAAGTGAGCAAGACGCAGCCCTTGGAGTCTATCATCCCCCCGAAGCCTATATGGGCACTGGAGCGTTTCTAAATGCGTCTGCTTATATTAATGTCCCTGCCACCTTCTGGACTATCCTCAGAGGCATCGCCTTACGCGCGTTTGCCAACTGCTCTGCCCGTCGACCTGACAAATGTACCAAGCTCCTCCAGGAGCCAAACAAACCTTTTGCCACCTTCGTTTCCAGGGTCGAAGAAACCTTCGCTAGAAAAGTTAGCAACCCCCAAGCCCAGCTAGCTCTCACCCGAGAACTCATTCTAGAAGGGGCTAACCCCCCCTGTAAGCAAGCCATTCTCCCCTTGCGGGAAAAAAGGATAGATGACTGGGTTCTCGCCTGCAGCGCTTTTGATCCAGCTGCCACGTCCCTAGCCCAGGCTGTCTCTGGCGCCGTCACTGCCGCCTTAGCCGCCACCACCGGCTGCTTTAAATGCGGGCAAAGCGGTCATTTTGCCAGGGAATGCCCCAATACGGAGGTCAAACGCCCGCCTCCCATGCAACGCAATGGGCGCCCCCCTCCCACTCCATGCCCGCGCTGCCAACGTGGTTATCACTGGGCGCGCGATTGCAAAAGCAGCCACAGAGACCTTAACAAGAAAGATTTAAAAAAATTCTGCTATCCCTGGTGCCCTGGCGGTAGTCAACACCAAAGCACTGAGCAGGCTTTAAACCCCAAGCGGGGCAAGCCTCAGCCCCGCCCCTAAGAGGCAGCATGCCGGCCGGTTCCAATAAAACTAATCAATGCTCCAACAATAAAACGCTTCTCTGGACAGTCCCCATCACTCCAGAAAAACCTACTCGTAAGTTAAGAATAGAGGGGCAATGGTACACAGGCACGCTCGATTCAGGGGCAGAAGTCTCTTGCATGCCCGCTCAGTATGCCACCATGTGCATGGTTCTTGATGGTCCCTCAGTAGTGGGAGCCACTGGTACCTCTACTTCTCTTCAGGCCATAAGACCCATTAAGTGGGAGGATGGAGAAGGCCACTCAGGTACCTTCCGCCCGTTATTTCTACACAACATAGACCAAATTTTATGGGGCCGTGACATCCTCGCCGCCTCTGGGGCAGTGCTTACCACGCAGCCCCCCCAAAAATAAGCGCCACTGCTCGTTTAACACCTCCAGCACCCGTTCCTCTACAGTGGGATACTGAGAAACCTATATGGGTGGAGCAGTGGCCCCTTCCCACGCATAAATTAGTAACACTCCAAGCCCTTGTCCAAGAACAATTGGACGCTGGCCACATAGAGCCTTCTACTAGTCCCTATAATTCGCCAGTGTTTGTTATTCATAAAAAAGCCACAGGGAAATTTAGGCTCCTCAATGATTTGCGGGAAATCAATAAGCATATTCTTCCCATGGGTTCCCCGCAACCTGGCCTTCCCCATCCGGTAGCCATCCCGGCTCACTATCATGTAGCCACTATTGACATCAAAGACTGTTTCTTTTCCATCCCGCTACATGAGCGAGATCGCCCGCGCTTTGCCTTTACAGTCCCCGTCCCAAACCACGCGGGCGCAACTAGCAGGTATCAATGGAAAGTCCTCCCTCAAGGGATGCGTAACAGTCCGGCCATCTGCCAAATGTATGTTAATCACGCAGTGGCCCCCCTGCGAAAGCAGGCCATGCTCATCCATTACATGGATGACATCTTGGTGGCCTCTGAGGACGCCGAGGCGCTTCCTCTAATCCTCAAAGACCTCACCACTAATTTAGCTGACCTCGGCCTTACGGTCTAGCCCAATAAAGTTCAAATTGTGCCACCATTAGCCTTCTTAGGGTTTAGTATTGATAAAACCATTGCCCCGTCCGCTCCCCAGCTGGACATACCGGATCGGGTCACTATCACTGAGCTTCAACAGCTCTGCGGTCAAATCAATTGGCTCCGCTCTGCGTTGCCGATCACCACAGCACAGCTACAACCACTCTTTATGCTGTTGAGTGTCCCTGAAGCCCCGCCGCTAGCAATCTCCCGGCGCATTAAGCTCACCCAAGAGGCAAAGGAAGCCATTGCCGCAATTAACAAGGCACTCGCTGCCTGCTGTCTTAACAGATTCAGCACTAAGGAGGGCAATCTTATAGCACTCATCCTCCCTACGCCCGGCACACCTATGGGCTGCCTGTGGCAGGAAGGCCCTCTACTTTGGGCGCATCCCGCTAAAAGTCGACTTAGGAAGATTTGCCCTGCAGTGCGGCTCTGGATCAACCTAGCTTCAGATCTAGTCACCCTGGCTGTTCATGTATTCGGAGAGCCGCCAAAAAAAATTGTTTGGCCCCTAGACGCAGGCCAAACCCGCCTGCTTATACGTGACAACCCGGACATGCAAATCCTTTTAGAAGGATTTCAGGGGGAATTCAGCTGCCACTATCCTAGCCATCGGCTGTTACAGGGACTCGCCAAGCTTCCCTTCCGCAGCCCCTTCCATCCTTTCCCCTCCTCTGCACCCATCCCGGGTGCCACTACCGTCTTTACTGACGCCTCCAAAACCCGTTTCGCCTTCCTCTCTTATTCGCAGGACCATCCAAAACCCCGCCTATTCAGTTATGTCAACCTTCATTCGGTCCAAGTGGGGGAAATTCTGGCAGTGTCATACGCACTAAACGCCCACTGCAACCACCCAGTAAACATTTTCACTGACAGCCTCTACACGTATCAGGTCTGCCGAGTCCTTGCATTTTCCACCTTTTTCCCTGGGAACTCGGCCATCGATAAAGCACTTTCTAACCTCAGAAGTATCTTAGAGCATAGACAGGATCCTTGGTTCGTTAGCCACATTCGTAGTCACTCAGGCCTTCCGGGGCCCTTGGCTAATGGCAACAGTATAGTAGACCAAGCGGTCTCAGCTCAGACTACCCAAGCTATGCTAACTAACACAGCGACCCCTCCGGGGGACGCTATTAACCAGGCCAAGTTATTGCATTCCAGGTTTCACTTTTCGGCTACGTCGTTACATCATCTATGTGGCCTCCCCTTAAATACCTGTAAACATCTTGTCCGCAATTGTACAACTTGTGCGCCCTTTGCGCCACTTGGCCCCTTACAACCTCAAGGAGTCAACCCACGAGGCTTAAAACCAAATTCTAGATGGCAAATGGATGTAACTCATGTTCCGTCCTTTGGGCGCCTCAAGTATGTACATGTAATGATTGACACCTTTTCAGCTATGTGTTATGCGGTCCCCCTCGTCGGGGAAACGGCCAAACATTGTATCAAAGCCCTGAGACAAGGAATTCTCTTCATGGGAGTCCCCTGGGACCTAAAAACAGACAATGGGCCTGCCTATCGCAGTGCCTCTTTTGCGGCTTTTCTTCAGTTATATAACATCACCCATCATTTCGGCATCCCCTATAATCCACAGGGGCAAGCCATTGTAGAAGCAATCCATCGCCGCTTAAAAATACAAATTGAAAAAGAAAGGGCAATGCTCCCCCAGGCAACTCCAGGGGACCTTGTTATAGCAGCCCTTATTCACCTTAATCTACTCACATTCAATAAGGAAGGGCTTTCGCCCCTACATAAACATTGGGGGCCCTCGTATAGGCCCACCCAGGCCCCGATGGTTTACTGGAAGGACCCGGAGAATAATACCTGGAAAGGTCCCTCCCCACTTCTCGCCCAGGGGCGCGGGTTTGCTTGTGTTTTCCCAGATGATGCAGCACAACCAATATGGATCCCAGGAAGGGCAATCCGGCCCGCCACCAGCAACCACGCGTCCAACGAGACGGGAACGCCGTCGTCTCCGCAGCCTGGTGCACCAGATGAAAACAGTACACCTGGGCCTAGACCCCAGTCCGAGCAGAGCGCAGCAGCGGCGAGAAATTAGAGAAATTATACGCCTCTATAAACAGGCAAAACACCATGTCATACACCCTCTCAACCCTCACCCAAGCATAACCTCCCTTCTAATGGTCATGTTAGTTCTTGCCTCTTCTACCCAGGGCGATCCCCACCAGCCTTGGAAGTGGACCCTTGCGCGTTGGAAAGACTCCACAATAATTTTTTCCAACACCACAGCAGGATCTCCCTCCTTCGTCTTTAATGCCATTGATCTGTTTGTCCCTCCTAATCCAAAACCTCCTGGTTATCCAGGCAGCCTAAATATTCAAGATTATTATATGTGTCCATCTTCAAATCCTGAAAAATCATATTGCAAATCCCCAAAGAACTATTACTGCCCGTACTGGGGGTGTGAAACATTAGCCACTGGCTGAAAACCTTCTGTCCCTGACAAATTTCTAAACCTCGCAGTAATCCCGTATACTTGCCAAAATTCAGGCTATCGCTATTTCGACAAGTACATTTGTCCTAAAAGACTAATGCTCACCATACAAAACCCTGCTGATACGTCTTGGCTCTTGGGTAAAACTCGGGGCTTCCGAATTTGGCTATCGGGGTCCGATCGGGGAACCCTTATATCCATAAGAAAGGAGGCTATAAACCAACCAAAGAAAAATACTGTTATAAAAAGGCCCTCTAACATTGGTCCCAATAAAGTCATTAACCCCCTTTTTCCACAGCTCTCCAGCCGCACCTCAGCTCCAACCAGCCGCACCTTAGCTCCGACTAAACGCACTTCAACTACATCTCAAACCCCACCACCCCAGCTTCCTCTGCCCCCTTCTCGTTATTCCTCTCCCCTCCTCAGCCTCATCCAAGCCGCCTTTACCTCAGTGAACTCCTCCAACCCCAATTTTACCTCATCCTGCTGGCTCTGCCTCTCCACCTCTTCCTCACTGTACGAGCCCGTTGCCTCCAACCTCTCCTTTTCAGAAAGCACAGAAAACAGCCCCTTGGAATGCAATTGGAATACCTCTGCCGTCCCCCTGACCTTTCATTCAGTCTCCTATACGGGAAAGTGCGTCCGCCCTCGCTCCAGTAACTCTCCCGACCTCACAGCTTGTGCCAGCTACTCATCTCCCAGCAGCTCGACAAAATTTCTCATTCCTCATAACTCCTCCCAATGGCTCTGCTCCTCTACAGGACTTACCCCCTGTCTCAGCACAAATATCATCAGTGAATATAAAGAAACTTGCCTCCTAATTGTCCTTATCCCTAGGGTCTTATACCACAGCGAAGAAGACTTCTTCCTCCGTCTGGAAAAAACTGCAGCTCCTGCCCTTCTGCAAAAGCGAGAGCCCATCACCGTCCTCACGATTGCCTCCCTCCTAGGTCTTGCAGGCGCTGGCACCGGAATCGTTGCATTAGCCAGTCAAGGCTCCGCCCTAACTCACCTCAGGGCGGCTGTTGACGAAGACATTCATCACTTACAAAACGCTATTTACCATCTAAAAAATTCTGTCAATTCCCTCTCTGAAGTAGTGCTCCAAAACCGCCGAGGTCTTGACCTTCTCCTCCTCAAAGAAGGAGGCCTCTGCGCCGCCCTAGGAGAAGAGTGCTGTGTATATGCCAATTCCACAGGTCTCGTCGAGAACAGCCTGAAAAGGGTCCGAGAGGGACTGGAAAAGCGTAAAAGAGATCGTGAAGCCACCAGTTATTGGTCCAGTTTTTTCACTCCCATCCTCCCATACATCCTTCCTTTTCTTGGCCCCTTATTAATAATTGTTCTAGCTCTCATCTTAGGACCCTGCCTCATCCACAAAATTGTCCAGCTTGTACGGAAACAAACGGATGCCATTTTTTCCTCGTTCGTGCAAATCCAGTATCAGCAACTCGCCACCTCTGACGCCCCCCACTCCAAAATAACAGCCAACCCTCCGCGACCTCAACGCCACCGGTCGACTCGCCAACCGCGAAGCCCTTCTCAATCACCTGAACATCGCTCTCACCTCGAGTTCCAGCTTCTCTGAACCCCTGAACTTTAAACCCCTCACCTTCGCCCAGCCCGCTGCAGCGAAGCCATTGTCAAGCGCCCGGACACCACACCAACACTGAGCTCCAGCCTCGCTGAGCCACCGTCAACCCCTTTTTCCCTTCCCTGACCTCCCCCTTCCCTCACCCTTAGCGGGCCTCTCCGGTAAAGCCTCTTCCTCTAATTAGAAAAGAAAGGGGAATTGCGGGTGACTGAGCTTGTACCTCGACTTACCAGGCCTGGGCCAGGGGACCTGATATCACCCCCTGGGGAGGGTAGTGGGTACGGGCGTTAGTGCCCTCTGCAGCCCCCCCGAGCCTGGGGAGCGAGGTCAAGGCAGCTCCCTTTTCCTCACCCAAAATGCCACTGGCAGGGGAGGCTTGCCGGAGGGAACCGCCTTTCTCCCAACCGCCCTTTCCCCACTTCCTTATCTTGCCCGCACACTCCCCTGTGCCAAGGCAACTCCTGCCACCGCCAGCGCGCATGCACCGTGGCCAGAACAACTCCTGCCTGCTGCAACGGCTCCTGCGTCCTCTCAGAACCAATCCTAGCCCCTCTCCCTTCAGTATTGCCATTTAAGGCTACTTCACCTCCTTTCCAGCCCTGCCTATATAACCTGTAATCACCCCTAAATAATCTCTCTCTTTGGCGCATACTCCTACTGGATGAAGAGTGTCTTGTCCTTATCGCCGCCCTCCACACCTTGTACGCCTCCCGCCGAGGACCTGGCCAAGTCCTCCGCCTCGCCCTCGCCTCCGGGAAAGAGCCCCCGCCGCCGGTACCCTTTAAGCAGCCCCGAGAGCTAAGGGCTCCGCTACCGGCCGCCACTCCCCCCAGAAGCAGTAACCACGACCGCAAGGGTGAACTTAATGGTACGGGAACGGTCAGGTGTAACTATGGTTCATTAATGGAATTATAAGTATCAGTGATGCATTGAAGGCAAACAGTCATAAATGGTTGTTTAAAAGCATGTAACACACAGAGCAGCACCACAAACCTAAGTAAAGTGTTTGCATGATATAAGGTATAACACTGGTACAGAGGGTTAACAACAGAGTGGTATATGGAAAAACTACCCATTACATATTAAAGACTATATTTAATAGGAATATCTTACCAACACTACAGTAATGCTAGGGATGAATAATTAGCAGCTGATAAGAGCTCTGGGATGCATTATATTATGATAACAGTTTAAAGTTGAGAGTGATGATTTTACAACTAAGTGAAGATTATGTTAGAAACTGACCATTTATCTTGGGACAGAATATATATTAAGTGAAATTAGGAACCAACTACTTAACAAATCAAGACCTCGTCTTGAGGCTTGCTCTTGTGAAACAGGGTTGTAAATGGAAGGCTGAGCCTCAGAGGCACCTCCAGGAAACCTCTTTTGTTACTCAGATGTGGCCTTTCTCCCTCTAAGCTCAACTTGGCAAACATACAAGGGACATGACTCCCAGGGGAATGAATCTCCTTGGCGATGTGGGACATGACTCCTAGGAATGAGCCTGGCCCTGGCAGTGAGGGATTGAAAATGCCTACTTGACCAAAAGGGGGGAAAAAGAAAGGTAACAAGCTGAGTTCAAAGTGGCTGAGAGATCCCAAATAGAGTCGAGAGCTATCCTAAAGATTTCTCTTATGCAAGCTCTGGCTAGACATCCCAAATGGCCACAATATGCCATGCCCTTACCAAAAGTCGTCCTGAAATACCTGGGTCCCTACCTGAGATTCTATAAAAGATGTACTCACTCAGTTTTACCTCTCAGAAACTTAAATCCACCAGGGTGTTCCTATGCCAAACAAGTCCTAAAACCCAGAGACAACAGTCTCTTTAAGAACAACAATCAGATGCAGCCCCCTTCCCCATACTGTCAATACCCCCTTTCAATATGAACAAGTTAGGGGGCTCACTGCCTAGACACCCTTGAAGATGGAGAAAGAGTTGAAGTGAAAAGAAGGGTTAGAAACAAACTAGATAAGATTTAACAAAGGTCTATATATATATATATATATATATATATACACACACACACATATATATTTTTGTTTGTTTTTTAGATGCCAGGGAGTTGGAATAGCTGGAAGGAGGCAAACAACATGGTGGAATTGTAACCTAAAACATCCTTTGAAATTTGCTCTACAGCTGCTTTTTGAATTGTGCTTTGAAAGTCTTCACCTTTCCTTATATGCCCTATATTGCATAATAAGGAAAGAACTGTAACCCATAGCAATTTTGCAAATTATCTATATAACTGCTTATTGAGCTGCACATAGGAAGTTAACACTTTTACAGCAATGGAAACAGCTGAAGTTGTGGAACTGTAACCCATGACATTCTTTGAAATTTGTGCTCTAACTACTTGTTAAATTATACTTTGAAAGTTACCACTGTTATGTATATATGTTAAAGTTCACAATTTAAAAAATGCATTAGAAAGAAAAAACTGTATTAGCACTCATGGCATCCATGATGGCCCTACCCCCACTCTGTTCCTGGTACATGTGGAGCCAGATTGCACTCCCATTGTGAGTTCCTGGCCCTATTCCAGAGGGAACAGAATAACCCCTATGAACATATTGGGATGCCTATATGTCTGTGCAACCTATCGGGTGGCAGCCTGAAAGACTGAACCAGGAAACTCCTCTCAGGCTGGCCTTCCCATAACTTGCCATGCAAGGACGCTAAAACAACATAGGGAACAATTAAGCCAGCTGTGAGTTGGTTTCTTTCTTTTAATGAGCTCCTGACACTCAAGGAAATCTCTGTCATATCACTAACTAAATACAAACTTAAGGAACCAATAGTTCAGGAACTAAATCCCAAGAGTTAATGTTTTAAAATATTAAAATGTATAGTGTACAACAAAAGATACAAGACAAACAAAGAAACAGAAAATGATGGCCCATCCAAAGGAACATAATAAAATTCCAGAAATCACTAACAAAGACCAGACTTTAGTCATATCAGAAAAAGACTTTTAAAAAAATGATCCTTAATATACTGAAGGGGATAAAGGAAGACATGGAGAAAGAACTAAAGGATAACAGGAAAGCAACGAATGAACAATAACAAAATCTCAAAGAAGAAATAGAAATTTAAAACAGAAACCAAACAGAAATACTGCAGTTGAAGGCCACAATAACTGAAATGAAAAATTCTTTAGAGGGTTTTGACAGCAGATTAGAGTTGGGAGAATAAAGAATCAGTGAACTTGAAGATAAAACAATTGAAATGATTCAGGCTGAGAGAAAGAAAAAATCATGAAAAAAAAGTTAACAGAGACTAAAAGACCTGTAGGACACTATCAAGCATACCAAATATGCATCATGGGAGTCCCAGAAGGGAAACAGAAAGGGGAAGAAGGAATATTCAAAAAAATAATGGAAGTAAACTTCCCAAATTTAATGAAAGACATGAATATATACATTCAAGAAGCCCAATGAACCCCAAACTGGATAAATTTAATGTGTTTCACAACCAGGCACATATTGATCAACCTGTCGAACACAAACCAAGGACAAGGAGAGAGTTGTGAAAGCTACAAGAAAAAAAGCAACATATTATGAACAAGGGAATTTCAATAAGATTAATTACAAATTTTTCATCTTTTGATGGAGGCAAGAAAGCAGAGGGATGAAATATTTAAAGTGCTGAAAGAAAACAATTGCCAGACAAGAATTTTGTATCTGGCAAAACCACATTTCTCATATTCAAAAATAAGAGAGGTTAAAAGACATTCCCAGATAAACAAAAGCCAAAGGAGTTCATCACTACTAGACCTGCCCTGCAAGCAATGCTAAAGGCTGAAGGATATAGACCATAGATAGTGAATCAAAGGGGCATAAAGAAATAAAGACCTCTGGAAAAGATAATCATATGGGTAATTATAAATGCCAGGACTATTGCACTGTATTTTTTGGTATGTAACTATTTTTACTTCTTACATGTTCTAAAATGTAAATGCATAAAATGTATTGATAAATCTATGGTTTTGGACATACAGTACATAAACATATTATTTGTAACAAGTACAACAAAAAGGTGGAGAGACCAAGGGGTGTAGGAGCAGTTTATATATATGCTATTAAAGTTAAATTAGCATTAATTCAAACATAGTAGTTATAGATTTAGGATATTATATTTAAATCCCATGGTAACCACAAAGAAAAATATCTGAAAAAAATACACACAGAGGAAATGAGAAGGAACTCAGAATGGTACTCTACAAAAAAATCAAATAAATATGAAATTAGGCATTAACAGAAGAATTACGGAACAAAAAAAAAGGCTTACACAGACAAAATAGTAGCTACTTTAAATATAAACGTATTAAACTCTCCAGTCAAAGGCAAATATGGCAGACTGGATAAAAAAGTATAACCAACTGCATCCTATTAGAGCAATTAGGCAAGAAAAACAAATAAAAGGCATCCAGACTGTAAAAAGAAGAAGCAAAATTTTCCCTATTTTCAGATGGCATGATCCTATATACATAAAATCCTGAAAATTCCACAACAAAGTTAAGGACTAAAAAACATACTTAGCAAAGTGAGGTACAAGATCAACACACAAAAATCAATAGTGTTTCTACACTACTAACGTAGTGTGGAAGAAATCTGATGAGGAAATCAAGAAAAGCATTCCATTTACAATAACAACAAAAAAGGAATAAATTACCTACAAATAAATCTAACCAAGGATGTAAAGGACTTGTATACAGAAAACTACCAAACATTGAGAAGAGAAATTAAAGAAGACCTAAATAAAAGTAAAGACATTCTGTATTCATGGACTGGAAGACTAATATTGTTAAAATGTCAATTCTACACAAAGCAATTTACAGATTCAATAAAATCACAATCAAAATTCTAACAGCATTCTTTCAAGAAATTGAAAAGCTGATCATCAAATTTATATGGAAGGGTAATGGGGCCCGTGATGGTTAAGTTCCGGTGTCAACTTGACCACATTATGGTGCCCAGTTGTTTGGTCAAGCAAGCACTACCCTGATTGTTACTGTGGGGACATTTAATGGACTTAAATCATCAGTAAATTGATTGCATCTATGGGGATTACATCTATAATCAACTGAGGAGATTGCCTTCAGCAACAAGGGAAGTCTCATCGGTTGAAGGCAGTAAAAAGAGAATTGATGATTCAGCAGTCAGAAGAGAGAATTTCCATCTCTACTTCAGCCAGCCAGCTTCTCCTGGGGCATTCATTGAAAACATTCATCAGAATTCCCAGCTTGTGGCCTGCCTTACAGAATTTGGGCTTGCCCACCCCCACAGTCATGTGAGAGAATTCTTATAAAGATCTCATAATATTTACAGATATCTCATGTCAGTTCTGTGTCCCTAGAGAACCCTGACTAATATGGGGTCCCAAATCACCAAAATCATCTTGAAATAGAAAATTGAAGTCGGAGAGCTCAAGCTTCCCAATTTTAAAACTTATTATAGAACTACAGTAATTAAAACAGGATGGTACTGGCACAATGCAGACATGTAGACCAATGGAACTGAATTAAGAGTTCAGAAATAAACCTGCACATCTATGGCCAATTGATTTTTTGTTCTTGTTTTTAAATAAACTTTTTATTTTAGAATAATTTGAGAATTGCAGAAAAGTTACAAAGACGGTAGAGTTCCTGTATTCCAGGGTACCAAGTTTCCTCTATTTTTTTAATTCAATTTTATTGAGATATACTCACATACCATATACTCATCCAAAGTGTACAATTGTTCACACTATCATCATATAGTTGTGCATTCATCCGCCCAGTCTATTTTTTGAACATTTTCCTTGTACCAGAAAAAGTGAAAGTAAGAATAAAAAATAAACATAAAAAGGAACACCCAAATCATCCTGCACCACCCTATTTTTAATTTAGTTTCTTGTCCCCATTTTTCTACTCATCCATCCATACACTGGATAAAGGGAGTGTGATCCACAAGGCTTTCACAATCACATTGTCACCTCTTGTAAGCTACATTGCTATACAATCATCTTTAAGATTCAAGTCTACCGGGTTGCAGCTTGATAGTTTCAGGTATTTACTTCTAGCTATTTTAATGCATTAAAACCTAAAAAAGGTTATCTATATAGTGCATAAGAATGCCCACCAGAGTGACCTCTTGACTCCATTTGGAATCTCCCATACAGCCAACTGATTTTTGAAATGGGTGCCAAGTCCACTCAATGGGGAAAGAACAGTCTCCTCAACAAATGGTGTTGGCAAACTGGATGTACATCAGCAAAAGAATAAAGGTGGACCCCTACCTCATACTGTATAAAAAAATTAACTCAAAATGGATTGTCACCTAAATATAAGAACTAAAACCATAAAACTCCTAGAAAAAAAACACAGAAACATCTTCAGAACCTTGTATTAGGCAATGGTTTCTTAAACTTAACACCCAAAACTCAAACAACAAAAGAAAAAACAGATAAATGGGACCTTATCAAAATTAAAATTTTTGTGCAAAGGAGTTTAGCATGAAAGTAAAACAAAAACCTATACAATGGAAGAAAATATTTAGAAAACATATCCAATACAGGTTTAATATCCCAAATATATAAAGAAATCATTCAACTCAACAACAAAAAGACAAACAAACTAATGAAAAAAATGGGCAAAAGACTTAAAACATTTCTTCAAAGAAGATATACAAATGGTCAAAGATCACATGAAAAGATGCTCAACATCATTAGCCATTAGGAAAATGCAAACCAAAACCACAATGAGATACCATTTCACACTCACTAGAATGGCTATTATTAAAAAAAAAAGAAAATTAAAAGTTTGGGAGAGGATGTGGAGAAATAATAACACTCATTCACTGCTGGTGGGAATGTAAAATGAGGCAGCCACTGTGGAAGATAAATTGGCAGTTCCTCAGAAAGTTAACTATAGAATTGCCATATGATCTGGCAATCCCATTACTAAGAAGAACTGAAAGCAGGGACACGAACAGATATTTGCAGACCGGTGTTCACAGCAGCATTATTCACAATTGCCAAAAGATGGAACCAACCCAAGTGCCCATCAATCGATGAATGGATAAACAAAATGTGGTATATACACACAATGGAATATTATTCAGCCCTAAAACGGAATAAAGTTCTGATCCATGCTACCATATAAATGAACCCTGAGACATCATGTTGAGTGAAATAAGACAGATACAAAAGGACAAATATTTTATGATCTCACTGATATGAAATAATTAGAATGAGCAAATTTATAGAATCAGAAACTAGAATACAGATAGATATTCTCGGGCCTGGGATAGAGGCAAAGAGTTAATTCTTAATTGGTACCAAATTTCTGTTTGGCATGATGGAAAAGTTTTGGGATGGATGGTGGTGATGGCAGCACAACATGGTAAATTTAATTAACGCCACTGAATTATATATTTGAATGTAGTTAAATGTGGAAATTTTAGGTTGTATATATGGTACTAGAATCAAAAATATTTTAAAGCCATCAGACTGTTCGGCACAAATAGTGAACCCTAATGTAAAGTATGGACTACAGATAACTACAATTATAATAATATTATTTCATCAACTGTAACAAAGGTACCACACTAATGCAAAGTGTCAATAATAGGGGCAATATTTTCAGAACATTTTTTCTGTAAACCTACAAACTTCTCAAATAAAAAAATATATATTTAAAAATAAAAAAGTACAGGAGGAAAACAGAACCAAGAAAGGTCAGGAAGTAATATATCCTATTTTGAACACTATAAAACAACAAAACAGAGTCCTCGACCCTGAAATTAGACAAGCTCTCTTGAACGTCCTTCTAAAGTTTAAGAAAAGTAATTTGACATAACAATCAGAAATAAACAAACATTATGGTCAAATGCTATAAATAGTTATCATAATAACAAAGAGATTAAAGAGTGGACTAATATTCCTAGAGACAAGGAAAGACATACATGTCTATAAAACAGGTATTTATAACCTCCCATTTCTTCACAAGCAAAAATATAGAAAATGATATTTTTTTTAAAACCCACAGGAATCATAATTATGAAAACTCAGAAATGATATTACAGAAGTCAGAAAAGAATTAGAAGAAAATATTTCATTAATGAAGACTGTAATGGTTTATATATATTATGTCCCCCAGAAAAAGCCATGTTTTTTGATGCAATCTTGTGGGGGCAGACATATTAGTGGGGATTAAGTTGGAATGTTTGGATTGGGTTGTTTCCATGGAAATGTACCCCACCCAACTGTGGGTGATAACTGTGATTGGATAATTTCCATGGAGGTGTGGCCCCCCCATTCAACATGGGCCTTGATTAGTTTACTGGAGCACTATATAAGCTCAAACAGAAGGAGCAGGCTTGCTACAGCCAAGAGGGACACTTTAAAGAATGCACAGAAGCTGGGAGAGTAGCTGCAGATGAGAGACAGTTTGAAGATGGCCATTGAAAGCAGAATCTTGTTCCAGAGAAACTAAGAGAGGACAAACACCCCAAGTGCAACTAAGAGTGACATTTTTGAAGAACGGCAGCCTAGAGAGGAACGTCCTGGTAGAGAGCCATTTTGAAACATAACCTAGGAGCAAGCAGACACCAGCCTCGTGCCTTCCCAGCTAACAGAGGTTTTCCGGACACCACTGGCCATCCCCCAGTGAAGGTACCCAATCACTGATGTGTTATCTTGGACACTTTATGGCCTTAAGATTGTAACTGTGTAACAAAATAAACCCCCTTTTATAGAAGCCAATCCATCTCTGGTGTTTTGCATTCTGGCAGCATTAGCAAACTAGAACAAAGACTGAAGTAAAAAATGTAAGAATGAATGAATACAACAGATAATACCTTAAGAGAAATAAAAAGTAAAAAGAAAAAAAAAGTTAAAAATCAAAAACAAATTAAAAAGATTAAAAGTATTTGAGAGAAAGTAATACAGAAGATAGGGAAAGAAGAGTCAACATTCATATAACAGGAGTCCTTGAAGAAGAAAACCAAGACAAGGGAAGAGGTTTTCTAATATTATTAAAAAAAAAAAAAAAAAACTTTCCTGAAATTAAAAAAAATTCAAAGGGCTCATCTTATACCTGAAAAAGCAACCCAGAATAATCAATACTGAGATATATTATTAGACTTTAATGAAAAAGAAAAATCTCTGGGCATCCAGGCCAAATGAACAAGTTACTTATAATAAGAGAAAGAAAATTAGATTTGATTAAACTCTGACAGCAATAAGGTATTCAAAAAGCAAACTATCAAGAGAAGAGCTGAGCTGAGCTGTCAGGTATCAAAAATAGTCAATAAAGAAAATAAGCCAAAATGAAAAGTTCCCATCAAACCTTTAATCATTAACTGCAGAGCTTAAGCAAGAGGCTAAACCAGGGAAAGTACTACTCTTTCCTGTTCCATTTTTCCCCAAGGAATGGCACCACAAGGCAAAGGTCAGATGTGTCAGTACAAATACGGGAAAACAGATTCCTGCTATTTTATGGACCTGAGGGCTGTGGTAGTGAGGAGGAAGGTCTAAAAGTGGAAAAGTACTAAGTAATCAATCACAGTGTAGAGAAGTATCTTCAAGGTCTCTCTCTCCTCCCCAGGATTAGGAGGTCCCAGCAGAGACACCTGAAGAAGGCCTCAATTGTGAGTCCCTGATAGGGAGGACTCCAACTGGAGGCTCCTAGGGTAGCAAAGCAGATATGCATAAAAGCATGACTGGCCACGGGGCCTAAGTCCTTAACTGTAACTCCCTTCTGAGATTGCAGTGTAGTGACTGTGCACCAAGTCTGATGTGGGAAGGGCAGTATAGGTTGTATATATGGTACTAGAATCAAAAACATTTTAAAGACATCAGACCATTCAGCACAAATAGTGAACCCTAACATAAAGTATGGACAATAGATAACAGTACAATTATAATAATAATTGTATATAATAATAATTGCCAGGTAAGCCTTTCTAATTGCCTATGGTTGGACCAGAAAAAGCACATATAAGCTTTTGGTCAAGAGCCAGACTCCTCACAAATAATATAGTTTACAGGTTAACACTGCTTACTGTAACCAGGACATTAAAAAAATTTTTTTCTAAGAAAGTGAACTTGAATTATAATCACCATAATCTCTATTAAACAAAAACTAAATTTAATTTATGTCATCACTTTATGCCTGGCCCTTCTCCCATCTAGGGAGAAAAAAATCGATATATTATGGGTAGTTTATTTAGATTATTCATTAGAAGAGAAATCAACTAGATTAGCCAGTAGTTCTCAACTAGGGACAATTGGGTCTCCTACTGCAAGGCTGGATACATTTTGATCATCAAGATTTGGGGTTTCTACTGGCAACTGGTAGGTAAAGGCCAGGAAAGCTACTAACACCTATAATGTACAGGACAGCTTCCCACAACAAAGAACGTCAACATCATAACAAAAAAAAAAAAAAAAAAAAAGTCAGTAGTGTTGAGGATAAGAAACTCTTGTATAGACAAAACAACTATTAGTTGAACCAAAGGAAATCTGCCAACATTAGACCATTATTGACAGAAAACAATGCCAATTTCATATTTTTAATTTATACATTAAACTTAGCAGAACTACATTAAACCAGTAACTTCAGAGAAACGGATACAGGTTGCTAACCACAGTATGATAGAGCAGTGGTTCTCAAAATCTAGCATGCATCCAAATCACCCTGCAGCTCTTGTTCAAATATGGATTTATAGGCCCTATTCCCAGAACTTCTGGTTCAGTCAGGCTTGCTGAGGCCTGAGAACTGGATTTCTAAAAAGCTCCCAGGGCCGGTGCTCCTGCTGCTGGAAGGGAACTGTATTTTGAAAGCTGTTGTGGTAAAGGAAGGAACAGTAAAAAAATAAAAAATAAAAAAACAAAATAAGGGAGCCAGAAAACTAGAAAATCTTCACATTCTTAAACCTTAGGAGCAAAATAAGCCAAGTACACAGTAGCAGTTTGTCCGGTGGAGCAGAAAGTCCAACTGAGACCAGACTGCATGTGTTCACAACTTGTTAGTCCTGGCAATCTGGATCCTCTTGACACAATGATGTTAAAAGTTACATGGTGGAGGTGGGGCAAGATGGCAGCATGCGGAAGTGTGGAATTTAGTTAGTCCTCTGGAACAACTAGCATATAGCAAGGAACAACTAGTAAATAGTCTGGAACAACTGTTGGGGGACATCTGTGACCTGACACAAATCATACACAAATCATACACATGGAATGGGTGGAATGGCTGAAACTGCAGCATAAGAACTGTAAGTAAAGCTCCCCAAACTGCGGAGCTGGTGCCCCTCCTCCACCAGCACAGCAGGCTGAAATGAAACATCTCACTGCAGGAAAAAGATGCAGTCTACTAGGAGGAAGGGAAGGTAGCTCAACTAAGCTCCAACTGTGGTTTTAGTTAATGAATTCGAACTACTGAACACAAGCTATGAGCATAGATGAACCCTGAGCAAGCAGAAAAGGAGCCCGGAGGTTTCTCTCAGTGAGGTGGGGGGGGGGGGTGGCTGATAAAAAAATACATAAATAAATAAATACAGAGACTTTTGAAGTAAACTGAGCTCAGAATACTGAAGGAGGGCTGTGTGCCAAGAAAAGGGACACACAAAACTGGGCACCAACTCGTTCTTGACTGTAACTGGGGACGGGGGACTGGCTCTGAAAAGGGGATTTCTTTCTTTTTTTCCTCTCAATCTAAGTAGCTCATTAGAGAAAGCCTCAGGCATTTTCCGACCCAGGCAAGGGTGGAATTAAGATAGACAAGATAGGCAAAGGAAGAAGTGAAGTGTAGGAGATAAACCCTAAAGGGCTTATCTTCCTTTAAAAAGAGGAGAGGCAGGGCCCAACTCAAGTAGCTGCCCTCCTCAGAGAACTCAGACCCTAGGTTTGGGGCAGGGAGGGGCAGAACAGAAATAGCTTAAGCTTGGCTTCTGACACTCTCAGCCCCTGGTATGGATGGAGTCTACTGAGAATTAAAGGCAATGCACCTCTTTACACCAGTGGGGAGCTGCAGGCTGACAAGTACCACCTGTTGGGCATGATAAGAATGCCTTGTTGACCAAAAGGGGGAAAAGAAAGGCAACAAAATAAGGTTTCAGTGGCTAAGAGATTTCAAATAGTCAAGAGGCTGTCCTGGAGGTTACTCCTATGCAAGCTTCACCTGGATATGCCAAATGATCACTGTATTATAAGCCCAAGTAAACAGCAGTCCTGAAAACCTTTAAGAATATTCAGATCCAATCTGAGATTCTACAAAGGTTTCACTCACTAAGTTCATTCTTGAGAAATTTAAATTCTTCAGAGAACTACTATGCCAGCTAAGTCCCAAAACCCAGGGGCAATAGCCTCTTCAAGAACATGAACTACATGTGTGCTCTTTTCTCATAAATTTGACACCCCCTTTTTTTAATTCAATTTTATTCAGATTGTTCACATACCATACAATCATCCAAAGATCCAAAGTGCACAATTGCCCCCAGTACCATCATACAGCTGTGCATCCATCACAATTAATTTTTGTTCAATTTTTAGAACATTTTCATTGCTCCAGAAAAGAAATAAAGACAAAAAAGAAAATTCAAATCCTCCCATACTCCTAACCACCCCCTCTCCATTACTGACTCATAGTGTTGATAAGGTACCTTTGTTAAAATACTACGAAGTACAGCACATAGTTTGCAGTAGGTATATTTTTCCTTATATACCCCTCTATTATTAACTTCTAGTTACAGTGTCATATATTTGTTCTAGTTCATGAAAGAGATTTCTAATATTTGTACAGTTAATTATGGACACTGTCCACCACAGGATTCACTGTTTTATACATCCTCATATTTTAACCTCCTACTTTCCTTCTGGTGACATATGTGACTCCAGGCTTCCCCTTTCCACCACATTCACACACCATTCAGCACTGTTAATTATTCTCACAATAATGTTCTACCATCACCTCTGTCCATTTGCAAACACTTAAGTTCAACCTAGTTGAACATTCTGCTCATAATAAGCAACCACTCTCCATTCTTCAGCCTCATTCTATATCCTGGTAACTTATATTTCATGTTTATGAGTTTTCATATTATTATTAGTTTATATCAGTGAGACCATACAGTATTTGTCCTTATGTGTCTGGCTTATTTCTCTAAACAAGTGCCCTCAAGCTTTCTTCATCAACCCATTTTTCTGTTAAGACAGTTTTGTCCACCCACCATACATTCTGTCCTAAGTATGTAATCAATGGTTCCCTGTATAATCATGTATTTATACATTCACCACCATCACCACTATCTATACAAGGACATCCCCATTTCTTCCACAAAAAATAAGGAAGAGTCAAAGAAGGTAGAGAAACAAAAAGAAAAAGAAAAAATGACAGTTAAAAAGCAACAAAAGGAAAGAGAATTAAACTAAAGTACAATAAGAGTCAGACAACATCACCAATGCCAAGAGTCCCATACCCCTCCCTTATGTCACCCTCTTATAGGCATTTAGCTTTGGTATATTGCCTTTGTTGCATTAAAGGAAGCATAATACAATGTGTCTGTTAACTAAAGTCTCTAGTTTGCATTGATTCTATTTTTCCCCAATACCACCCCATTTTTAATACCTTGCAAAGTTGACATTCATTTGTTCTACCTCATGTAAAAACGTATTTGTACATTTGATCACAATTGTTGAACACTCTAGGTTTCACTGAGTTACACTGTCCCAGTCTTTATATTTCCTCTTTCCTTCTGGTGTCCCACATGCTCCTAACCTTCCTCTTTCAACCATACTCAGTCTTTTTGTTCAGTGTACTTACATTGTTGTTCCACCATCATCCAAAATTGTGTTCCAAACCTCTCACTACTGTTTTTTCCTATCTGTCTGTAGTGCTCCCATTAGTGTTTCCTGTAGAGCAGGTATCTTGTTCACAAATTCTCTCATTGTCTGCGGGTGACTGAGCTTGTACCTCGACTTACCAGGCCTGGGCCAGGGGACCTGATATCACCCCCTGGGGAGGGTAGTAGGTACGGGCGTTAGTGCCCTCTGCAGCCCCCCCAAGCCTGGGGAGCGAGGTCAAGGCAGCTCCCTTTTCCTCACCCAAAATGCCACTGGCAGGGGAGGCTTGCCGGAGGGAACCGCCTTTCTCCCAACCGCCCTTTCCCCACTTCCTTATCTTGTCCGCACACTCCCCTGTGCCAAGGCAACTCCTGCCACCGCCAGCGCGCATGCACCGTGGCCAGAACTCCCGCCCGCTGCAACGGCTCCTACGTCCTCTCAGAATCAATCCTAGCCCCTCTCCCTTCAGTATTGCCATTTAAGGCTACTTCACCTCCTTTCCAGCCCTGCCCTTCTTACCAGCCTATATAACCTGTAAGCACCCCTAAATAAAGACTCTCTCTCTATTTGGCGCATACTCCTACTGGATGAAGAGTGTCTTGTCCTTATCGCCGCCCTCCACACCTTGCACGCCTCCCGCCGAGGACCTGGCCAAGTCCTCCGCCTCGCCCTCGCCTCCGGGAAAGAGCCCCCGCCGCCGGTACCCTTTAAGCAGCCCCGAGAGCTGAGGGCTCCGCTACCGGCCGCCACTCCCCCCAGAAGTAGTAACCGCGACCGCAACTGGTGCCCCGTGTGAGGAACGTCTCCACACAACAGTTCGGCAGGTCGCCCGCTCGCCCGGACGCCTCTCCAGCTTCCCGTTTCCTCGCCTGCAAGGTAAGGGCCGCCTCTCCTTCGCCGCTTCCGGAGCCGTGTGAGGTTCACTGCTCCGAAGCCGCTCCTCCCTTCCCCCACGCTCTCTTCGTCCTCTTGTATGCGCACTTCTATGACCCCCGTTCCTCCTAACGCTCTCCCTCTTCCCCTCCATTACTTTGCTGTGGTTCTTTGTATCTTTGTTTCCTCATTTGGCGCCGTGTGCCTCTTTGCAACCGCCCCCCCGACTGCTCCCGTTGCCAAAGGGCACTGCTTTCCACTCTCGCCGTCTCCGGCCTCGCGGCCACGGTTTATCTCATTCTCTCTGCTCGGTAAACAACCCCCCCTCCTCCCCCCTCAGCTATGGGTAATCGTCTATCTACGTGCCAGGCACCTCAAGTTCGTGCTCTAGCGGGTCTCCTAGACACGCATCGCTGTAAAGTGTCTGTTCGGCAACTGCAGGTGTACTGGGACCTCCTGCTGCCCTTTAACCCATGGCTCACCACTTGCCATCTTTGGGACCCTGTTACTTATGATCGTCTTATTGATCGGGTCACTAACGCCATGGAACATGAGAGCAAGCGCTTCCCTCCCGGCTTGCTCCCCACCTTGATAACCATCTGCTCCTGCCTTCAAGGCTCCCTTCCCCCTGATCGAGGCCCCGTTAAATCCAAGGAGGCCCTATCAACCCAGCCAACAGATTCAGATAGCGATATTAATTCAAATCATGACTCGGACACGGAGTCCTTAGTCGAGCAGATTAACAACGCGCTCGAGGTGACTCCCAAAAAGCAAAATAACACTGCGCCACGCCAAGATGGCGAACTTCCTCCTTCTTTTTCCATCGAGGGGAGGAAATGCTCCGGTGATGACATCAGCCCTAAGCTGGGCCGGAAACCGCATGCGCTTTACCCCGCCCTTTCACAGGGCGGAGTTAGTCCGCCATCTTATGCCTTGGGCCCCGCCCTTCCACAGGGCGGAGCTAGTCCGTCATCTTGTGCCTTGAACCCCGCCCTTTCACAGGGCGGGGCTGATCCACCATCTTGTGTCTTAGCCACGCCCACCGCGCCGCCATCTTGCGACGCTTGGGGCCTCCCACTCCCGCCTCCCCCTTCGGCGAGCTCCCCCTCGGAGCCGCTACCGGCAGCTGCCGCCGCTCCTTCCACCCTGCCGACTAACAACCCCTGGCTGCCTTCTACACCTCAAGGCAACCCTTGGGACAACGCTCCCCCTATCCCCACTCCCGCGCCAAGCCCTCTGCAAGCGCGTCCTCCTTTCTCTCGTGCTTTTCGCTGCTTTCCTCTTAACCTTGCCCCCACCCCACAGAAACCGTATGACTGGTATCCCATTGACTCAGATACTATCAAGCAGCTTCGCAGGGCCGTCAAGGAGGACGGGTTAGGTAGCCCATACGCTTCCCAAATACTGCAGGATCTCGGCATGGACTTTTGCATCCCCCAAGACTGGGCCTCGCTTGCCCGTTCCATTCTTAACCCCGGTCAGTTTGTTGACTGGCGTGCTCACTTCCAGGCAGAAGCAGCTAAGCAAAGTGAGCAAGACGCAGCCACTGGAGTCTATCATCCCCCCAAAGCCTATTTAGGCACGGGAGCATTTCTAAATGCGTCTGCTTATATTAATGTCCCTGCCACCTTCTGGACTATCCTCAGAGGCATCGCCTTACGCGCGTTTGCCAACTGCTCTGCCCGTCGACCTGACAGCTTTACCAAGCTCCTCCAGGAGCCAAACGAACCTTTCGCCACCTTCGTATCCAGAGTCGAAGAAACCTGCGCTAGAAAAGTTAGCAACCCCCAAGCCCAGCTAGCGCTCACCCGCGAACTCATTCTAGAAGGGGCTAACCCCCCCTGTAAGCAAGCCATTCTCCCCTTGCGGGAAAAAAGGATAGATGACTGGGTTCTCGCCTGCAGCGCTTTTGATCCAGCTGCCACGTCCCTAGCCCAGGCTGTCTCTGGCGCCGTCACTGCCGCCTTAGCCGCCACCACCGGCTGCTTTAAATGCGGGCAAAGCGGTCATTTTGCCAGGGAATGCCCCAATACGGAGGTCAAACGCCCGCCTCCCATGCAACGCAATGGGCGCCCCCCTCCCACTCCATGCCCGCGCTGCCAACGTGGTTATCACTGGGCGCGCGATTGCAAAAGCAGCCACAGAGACCTTAACGAGAAAGATTTAAAAAAATTCTGCTATCCCTGGTGCCCTGGCGGTAGTCAACACCAAAGCACTGAGCAGGCTTCAAACTCCAAGCGGGGCAAGCCTCAGCCCTGCCCCTAAAAGGCAGCATGCCGGCCGGTTCCAATAAAACTAATCAATGCTCCAACAATAAAACGCTTCTCTGGACAGTCCCCATCACTCCAGAAAAACCTACTCGTAAGTTAAGAATAGAGGGGCAATGGTACACAGGCACGCTCGATTCAGGGGCAGAAGTCTCTTGCATGCCCGCTCAGTATGCCACCATGTGCATGGTTCTTGATGGTCCCTCGGTAGTGGGAGCCACTGGTACCTCTACTTCTCTTCAGGCCATAAGACCCATTAAGTGGGAGGATGGAGAAGGCCACTCAGGTACCTTCCGCCCGTTATTTCTACACACCATAGACCAAATTTTATGGGGCCGTGACATCCTCGCCGCCTCTGGGGCAGTGCTTACCACGCAGCCCCCCCAATAATAAGCGCCACTGCTCGTTTAACACCTCCAGCACCCGTTCCTCTACAGTGGGATACTGAGGAACCTATATGGGTGGAGCAGTGGCCCCTTCCCACGCATAAATTAGTAACACTCCAAGCCCTTGTCCAAGAACAATTAGACGCTGGCCACATAGAACCTTCTACTAGTCCCAATAATTCGCCAGTATTTGTTATTCATAAAAAAACCACAGGGAAATTTAGGCTCCTCAATGACTTGCGGGAAATCAATAAGCATATTCTTCCCATGGGTTCCCCGCAGCCTGGCCTTCCCCATCCGGTAGCCATCCCGGCTCACTATCACGTAGCCACCATTGACATCAAAGACTGTTTCTTTTCCATCCCGCTACATGAGCGAGACCGCCCGCGCTTTGCCTTTACAGTTCCCGTCCCCAATCACGCGGGCGCGGCTAGCAGGTACCAATGGAAAGTCCTCCCTCAAGGGATGCGTAACAGTCCGGCCATCTGCCAGATGTATGTTAATCACGCAGTGGCCCCCCTGCGAAAGCGGGCCATGCTCATCCATTACATGGATGACATCTTAGTGGCCTCTGAAGACGCCGAGACGCTTCCTCTAATCCTCAAAGACCTCACCACTAATTTAGCTGACCTCGGCCTTACCATTCAACCCGATAAAGTTCAAATTGTGCCACCATTAGCCTTCTTAGGGTTTAGTATTGATAAAACCATTGCCCCGTCCGCTCCCCAGCTGGACATACCAGACCGGGTCACTATCACTGAGCTTCAACAGCTCTGCGGTCAAATCAATTGGCTCCGCTCTGCGTTGCCGATCACCACAGCACAGCTACAACCACTCTTTATGCTGCTGAGTGTCCCTGAGGCCCCGCCGCTAGCAATCTCCCGGCGCATTAAGCTCACCCAAGAGGCAAAGGAAGCCATTGCCGCAATTAACAAGGCACTCGCTGCCTGCTGTCTCAACAGATTCAGCACTAAGGAGGGCAATCTTATAGCACTCATCCTCCCTACGCCCGGCACACCTATGGGCTGCCGGTGGCACGAAGGCCCTCTACTTTGGGCGCATCCCGCTAAAAGTCGACTTAGGAAGATTTGCCCTGCAGTGCGGCTCTGGATCAGCCTAGCTTCAGATCTAGTTACCTTGGCTGTTCATGTATTCGGAGAGCCGCCAGAAAAAATTGTTTGGCCCCTAGACACAGGCCAAACCCGCCTGCTTATACGTGACAACCCGGACATGCAAATCCTTTTAGAAGGATTTCAGGGGGAATTCAGCTGCCACTATCCTAGCCATCGGCTGTTACAGGGACTCGCCAAGCTTCCCTTCCGCAGCCCCTTCCATCCTTTCCCCTCCTCTGCACCCATCCCGGGTGCCACTACCGTCTTTACTGACGCCTCCAAAACCCGTTTCGCCTTCCTCTCTTATTCGCAGGACCATCCGGAACCCCGCCTATTCAGTTATGTCAACCTTCATTCAGTCCAAGTGGGGGAAATTCTGGCAGTGTCATACGCACTAAACGCCCACTGCAACCACCCAGTAAACATTTTCACTGACAGCCTCTACACGTATCAGGTCTGCCGAGTCCTTGCATTTTCCACCTTTTTCCCTGGGAACTCGGCCATCGATAAAGCACTTTCTAACCTCAAAAGCATCTTAGAGCATAGACAGGATCCTTGGTTCGTTAGCCACATTCGTAGTCACTCAGGCCTTCCGGGGCCCTTGGCTAATGGCAATAGTATAGTAGACCAAGCGGTTTCAGCTCAAACTACCCAAGCTATGCTAACTAACACAGCGACCCCTCCGGGGGACGCTGTTAACCAGGCCAAGTTATTGCGTTCCAAGTTTCACTTTTCGGCTACGTCGTTACATCATCTATGTGGCCTCCCCTTAAATATCTGTAAACATCTTGTCCGCAATTGTACAACTTGTGCGCCCTTTGCGCCACTTGGCCCCTTACAACCTCAAGGAGTCAACCCACGAGGCTTAAAACCAAATTCTAGATGGCAAATGGATGTAACTCATGTTCCGTCCTTTGGGCGCCTCAAGTATGTACATGTAATGATTGACACCTTTTCAGCTATGTGTTATGCGGTCCCCCTCATCGGGGAAACGGCCAAACACTGTATCAAAGCCCTGAGACAAGGAATTCTCTTCATGGGAGTCCCCTGGGACCTAAAAACAGACAATGGGCCTGCCTATCGCAGTGCCTCTTTTGCGGCTTTTCTTCAGTTATATAACATCACCCATCATTTCGGCATCCCCTATAATCCACAGGGGCAAGCCATTGTAGAAGCAATCCATCGCCGCTTAAAAATACAAATTGAAAAAGAAAGGGCAATGCTCCCCCAGGCAACTCCAGGGGACCTTGTTATAGCAGCCCTTATTCACCTTAATCTACTCACATTCAATAAGGAAGGGCTTTCGCCCCTACATAAACATTGGGGGCCCTCGTATAGGCCCACCCAGGCCCCGATGGTTTACTGGAAGGACCCGGAGAATAATACCTGGAAAGGTCCCTCCCCACTTCTCGCCCAGGGGCGCGGGTTTGCTTGTGTTTTCCCAGATGATGCAGCACAACCAATATGGATCCCAGGAAGAGCAATCCGGCCCGCCACCAGCAACCACGCGTCCAACGAGACGGGAACGCCGTCGTCTCCGCAGCCTGGTGCACCAGATGAAAACAGTACACCTGGGCCTGGACCCCAGTCCGAGCAGAGCGCAGCAGCGGCGAGAAATTAGAGAAATTATACGCCTTTATAAACAGGCAAAAACCAATGTCATACACCCTCTCAACCCTCACCCAAGCATAACCTCCCTTCTAATGGTCATGTTAGTTCTTGCCTCTTCTACCCAGGGCGATCCCCACCAGCCTTGGAAGTGGACTCTTGCGCGTTTGAAAGACTCCACAATAATTTTTTCCAACACCACAGCAGGATCTCCCTCCTTCGTCTTTAATGCCATTGATCTGTTTGTCCCTCCTAATCCAAAACCTCCTGGTTATCCAGGCAGCCTAAATATTCAGGATTATTATATGTGTCCATCTTCAAATCCTGGAAAATCATATTGTAAATCCCCAAAGGACTATTACTGCCCGTACTGGGGGTGTGAAACATTAGCCACTGGCTGGAAACCTTCTGTCCCTGACAAATTTCTAAACCTCGCAGTAATCCCGTATACTTGCCAAAATTCAGGCTATCGCTATTTCGACAAGTACCTTTGTCCTAGAAGACTAATGCTCACCATACAAAACCCTGCTGATACGTCTTGGCTCTTGGGTAAAACTTGGGGCTTCCGAATTTGGCTATCGGGGTCCGATCGGGGAACCCTTATATTCATAAGAAAGGAGGCTATAAACCAACCAAAGAAAAATACTGTTATAAAAAGGCACTTTAATATTGGTCCCAACAGAGTCATTAACCCTCTTCTCCCACAGCCCTCCAGCCGCACCTTAGCTCCGACTAAACGCACTTCAACTACATCTCAAACCCCACCACCCCAGCTTCCTCTGCCCCCTTCTCGCTATTCCTCTCCCCTCCTCAGCCTCATCCAAGCCGCCTTTACCTCAGTGAACTCCTCCAACCCCAATTTTACCTCCTCCTGCTGGCTCTGCCTCTCCACCTCTTCCTCACTGTACGAGCCCGTTGCCTCCAACCTCTCCTTTTCAGAAAGCACAGAAAACAGCCCCTTGGAATGCAATTGGAATACCTCTGCCGTCCCCCTGACCTTTCATTCAGTCTCCTATACGGGAAAGTGCGTCCGCCCTCGCTCCAGTAACTCTCCTGACCTCACTGCCTGTGCCAGCTACTCATCTCCCAGCAGCTCGGCAAAATTTCTCATTCCTCATAACTCCTCCCAATGGCTCTGCTCCTCTACAGGACTTACCCCCTGTCTCAGCACAAATATCATCAGTGAATATAAAGAAACTTGCCTCCTAATTATCCTTATCCCTAGGGTCTTATACCACAGCGAAGAAGACTTCTTCCTCCGTCTGGAAAAAACTGCAGCTCCTGCCCTTCTGCAAAAGCGAGAGCCCATCACCGCCCTCACAATTGCCTCCCTCCTAGGTCTTGCCGGCACTGGCACCGGAATCGCTGCACTAGCCAGTCAAAGCTCCGCCCTAACTCACCTCAGGGCGGCTGTTGACGAAGACATTCATCACTTACAAAACGCTATTTATCATCTTAAAAATTCTGTCAATTCCCTCTCTGAGGTCGTGCTCCAAAACCGCCGAGGTCTTGACCTTCTCCTCCTCAAAGAAGGAGGCCTCTGCGCCGCCCTAGGAGAAGAGTGCTGTGTATATGCCAATTCCACAGGTCTCGTCGAGGACAGCCTGAAAAGAGTCCGAGAGGGACTAGAAAAGCGTAAAAGAGATCGTGAAGCCACCAGTTATTGGTCCAGTTTTTTCACTCCCATTCTCCCATACATCCTTCCTTTTCTTGGCCCCCTATTAATAATTATTCTAGCTCTCATCTTAGGACCCTGCCTCATCCGCAAAATTGTCCAGCTTGTAAGAAAACAAACGGATGCCATTTTTTCCTCGTTCGTGCAAATCCAGTATCAGCGACTCGCCACCTCTGACGCCCCCCACTCCAAGATGACAGCCAACCCTCCGCGACCTCAACGCCACCGGTCGACTCGCCAACCGCGAGGCCCTTCTCAATCACCTGAACATCGTTCTCGCCTCGAGTTCCAGCTTCTCTGAACCCCTGAACTTTAAACCCCTCACCTTCGCCCAGCCCGCTGCAGCGAAGCCATTGTCAAGCGCCCGGGCACCACACCAACACTGAGCTCCAGCCTCGCTGAGCCACCGTCAACCCCTTTTTCCCTTCCCTGACCTTCCCCTTCCCTCACCCTTAGCGGGCCTCTCCGGTAAAGCCTCTTCCTCTAATTAGAAAAGAAAGGGGAATTGCGGGTGACTGAGCTTGTACCTCGACTTACCAGGCCTGGGCCAGGGGACCTGATATCACCCCCTGGGGAGGGTAGTAGGTACGGGCGTTAGTGCCCTCTGCAGCCCCCCCAAGCCTGGGGAGCGAGGTCAAGGCAGCTCCCTTTTCCTCACCCAAAATGCCACTGGCAGGGGAGGCTTGCCGGAGGGAACCGCCTTTCTCCCAACCGCCCTTTCCCCACTTCCTTATCTTGCCCGCACACTCCCCTGTGCCAAGGCAACTCCTGCCACCGCCAGCGCGCATGCACCGTGGCCAGAACAACTCCCGCCCGCTGCAACGGCTCCTACGTCCTCTCAGAACCAATCCTAGCCCCTCTCCCTTCAGTATTGCCATTTAAGGCTACTTCACCTCCTTTCCAGCCCTGCCCTTCTTACCAGCCTATATAACCTGTAAGCACCCCTAAATAAAGACTCTCTCTCTCTTTGGCGCATACTCCTACTGGATGAAGAGTGTCTTGTCCTTATCGCCGCCCTCCACACCTTGCACGCCTCCCGCCGAGGACCTGGCCAAGTCCTCCGCCTCGCCCTCGCCTCCGGGAAAGAGCCCCCGCCGCCGGTACCCTTTAAGCAGCCCCGAGAGCTGAGGGCTCCGCTACCGGCCGCCACTCCCCCCAGAAGCAGTAACCGCGACCGCAATTGTCTGTTTCTCAGAGAATATTTTAAACTCTCCCTCATGTTTGAAGGACAGTTTTGCCAGATATAGGATTCTTGGTTGGTGGTTTTTCTCTTTCAGTATCTTAAATATATCACACCACTTCCTTCTTGCCTCCATGGTTTCTACTGAGAAATCCGCACATATCTTATGAAGCTTCCTTTATATGTGACGGATCACTTTTCTCTTGCTGCTTTCAGGATTCTCTTTGCCTTTGACATTTGATAATGTGATTATTAAGTATCTCAGTGTAGGCCTATTCAGATCTATTCTGTTTGAGGTATGCTACACTTCTTGGATCGCTAATGTTATGTTTTTCATAAGAGATGGGAAATTTTCATTGATTATTTCCTCTATTATTGCTTCTGCCCCCTTTCCCCTCTCTTCTCCTTCTGGGACACCCATGACACATACATTTATGTCTTTCATGTTGTCATTCAATTCCCTGAGACATTGCTCATATTTTTCCATTCTTTTCCCTATCTGTTCTTTTGTGTGTAAGATTTCAGGTGTCTTGTTCACCAGGTCCAGAGTGTTTTCTTCTGCCTCTTGAAATGTGTTGTTGTATGTATCCATTGTGTTTTTCATCTCTTGTGTTGTTCCTTTCATTCCCATATATTCTGCCAGTTGTTTTTTCAAACTTTCAATTTCTACTTTATTTTTGCCCAGTGTTTTCTTTACATCCTTCATCTCTTTTGCCATATCCTCCCTGAACTTGTTGATTTGGTTTTTGAATTGATTTAGCATATTTCTTTGAAAATCTTTAATTAATTGTTTCATTAAAGTGAAACAATATCTCAATTGTATCTTAATTGAGGTGTAAGTTTGTTCCTTTGACTGAGCCATATCTTCATTTTTCCTAGTGTAATTTGTAGTTTTCTGTTGTCTACGCATCTGAATTCCTTGGTTACCCCAATTAGATTTTCCCAGACAAGAATGGGTTCAGGTCCCGGAATGGGGTTATAGTCAGTTTCAAGTCTCCCTGAGGGTGTATCTTAGAAGATTGACAGACTTTCCTGTGAGGCCTCTAGCTGCTGTGCTTTTCCTAACCTGCCCAGCAGATGATGCCTGTCAGCCTGTCACTCCCAGCTGGTGTAAGGAGGTATGGCCCTTTTAGTTCTCCACTTAGGCTGTTTCTGTTTTAGTAGCTGTTTTCCCCCAGGCCCTGGGGTCTAAGTTCTGAAGGGAAGGAGGGCACTGGAGCTGGGCCCCACCTCCTTCCTCTTAGGGAAGATACACCCCCTAGGGAGTTATCCTCTGCATTGTAATTGCTTCTTTGTCTCTCTGACTCTGCTAACTCCACCCCTGTCTGGGTCACAGCACTGGGAACTGAAAATGGCTGAGGCTCTCTCCACTGAGCCACTCAGGTTGAGAAAGAGAAAGAAAAAGGGAAAGAAAGCCCCTTTTCAGAGCCAGTCCACAGCGCCCCCCTCGCCCCCCCACCCCCGCTCCAGTTTCACCCATCAGTCAGATAGAGCACCTGGTCTTCTGGGCTCCCTTTCCCAGGGCACAGATGTTTTCTGGCTCTTTAAGGTCAGTCATCTCTACAAGCCTCTGTATTTTTCCTTCTTTTTTTCAATTATTTTTTTTTCATCAGCCCCACCTCCTCTCCACTGGGAGCGACCTCATGGTACTCGGCTGCTTTTTAGGGGGTTGTCTATGTTTATAGCTTGTATTCAGCAGTCCACATTTATTAATTAAAACCCCAGTTGGAGTTGGGTTGAGCTATATTCATTCACTTGTTCCGGGAATGCTGCTTTCTCCTACAGTGAGGTCTTGTAGCTCAGCCTGCCATGGGGGGAGGGGGCTCCTGACATAGTTCCTCAGTTTTTACCTACAGATTTTATGCTGTGATCTCAGCCATTCCCCCCAATCCAGATTGGTGTACGATGTGTGGACAGTCACAGTTGTCCTCCAGCAGTTGTAACAGATTTATTAGTTGTTCTTGGTTGTTTATTAGTTGCTCCAGGGCACTAACTAAATTCCACACCTCTTTATGCCACCATCTTGCCCCTCCTTCTGACCTCTTTTTAACATGAACAAGTTAGGGTGCTCCCTGCCTAGACATCTCCGAAGATGGGGAAAGTGATTAAACTAGAGGAAGGGGTAGCAATAGCAACATGGAATTTAACAAAGAATTATTAATATTGAATCTTTATATAATCTTCTTTTTCTTAGTTGCTACGGAAGTAGAGTAGCTAGAAGGAAACAATTCAAGTGGTGTAACTGTAACCCAAAGCATTCTTTGAAATTTGTTCTATAGCTACTTATTAAATTGTAATTGAAGAGCTATCAACCATTTTACATATGTTGTATTTCACAATGAGGAAATAACTGAAACTATGGTACCATAACTTATAACAACTTTGGAAATTTCTTATATAACTAGTTGTCAAATCAAACTTTAAAAGATATTACCTTTTTGTATATATGTTATATTTCACAATGAAGAAATGATGGAAACTGTGGAACTGTGGTCTATAATATTCTTTGAAATTTGCTCTCTAACTACTTGTTAAATTGAACTTGGGAAGTTATCACTGTTATGTATATATATGTTATATTCTACAATAAAAAACATAAAAAGTAAAAATTCTGCACAAAAATAATATATACTCATAATAAATTTTTAAGCAATATAGTAATTCACAATACAGAAACGAGTCACCCCCAATCAGATAAGCTACCAATCAAACCAACTTTTCCTTCTACATGTATAGTCACTGTAGACAGTCTGAGGCATATTCTTCTAGATTTTTCCTTTATCTTTCAAAACATTTTTCATTTATTAACATTATTTTAAAATGTAATCACACTATGCATAATTTTATTTACTTAAGAGTAGTCTAGGACATCCTTCTCATGGATCTCCTTCACATTGTATTAGCTACACAGCAGTCAAGTGTGTAATTGTACCAATTCCTTTTTGATGGACATTCGGGTTGATTCCAAGTGTTTTCTATTACAAAACATGTGTAATTATCATTATAAACAGAAGTGTGATTCATTTTCAATTCCTCTACTATGACTCTAAAATATTCCAGTTTAGGAACCCTCTTTTTTCATGAACTCCCAAGCACTTTAAGGGTCCCTTTAATTTAGTTTAACAGTATTTTTTAAGCAGTTACTATGGGTAAAGCACTGTGCTAACCAGAAGTTGCTTCTTGTTTGTTTAAATAAGAAAACCTAGCCATTATCTCAGTAAGCTTACAGTCTATCTTATTTGGCCAGTGTGTACCAAATCAATTATAACTTATACTAATTATGATATTTGTTAAAATTTTAGTCATGACTACAAGCCATAAACTTACTTGCCTTGGACTTCCAACAAACTTCAGGGAAAAGGGTTGACAATCAAGTACAGGAAACAAAATATATATGAAACGACAGCAAAATGCTGCTGACGGTTGGAGTTACGCCAAAACAGATCTCTAATCCACTAGGCAAAAAAAATGTATATTTTAACAAGAATAGAAAAGAGGATGGAATCTCATTGAGTGTCCCAAGACTCCCAATAGGTATCCTGTTTCTTCATTCATGTGTTAGCAGCATCAGCTTCAAGAAGTGATAGTTAACATAACTCATGTAAAGCCATTTTCAAAATATAAATAAATTATAAACCTTTAAATACCTTTACAAAGTCACTAGATTTGAGTAGACCTGTGATTATATATTTTACTAGATATATGATCAAAAGATTGTAAATAATCATTAAATACAAAAATGTTAATCTTTAATAATATAAAATATACATTAGAACAATTTTAAGTATCAAATTATGGCATACCATTTGACACCTCAATTCCACTTATGGAAATGTATCCTAAGGAAATAGTTATAGATATATTTTTAAAAAGTATATATACCATATTTGCAAGATGTGCCATAGAAAAAGCAGGTCTTTCATCTAATAAATTTAGAAAACATAAAAAAAAATTTTTTTTTCAAGACTATGTGCTGATTTCTCAGTAGAAACCATGGAGGCGAGAGGGCAGTGGTATGACATATTTAAGACACTGAAAGAGAAAAACTGCCAACCAAGAATTCTATATCCAGCAAAACAATTCTTCAAAAATGAGGGAGATTTAAAATATTTTCAGACAAACGTACACTGAGAGAGTTTGTAAACAAGATACCAGCTCTACAAGAAATAGTAAAGGGAGCACTGCAGGCAGATAGGAAAAGACAGGAGAGAGAGGTTTGGAGAAGAGAGTAGAAATAAATACTATCAGGGTGAGTAAAAAGAGAAGACAGATGGAAAATTTAAAATTAAATTAAATTAAGAGTAAATTAAATTAAAATTAAATTAAATTAAAATTAAATTAAAATTAAAATAAATTAAAATAAAATAAGATTTGACACATAAACTCCAAAACTCAAAATGGTAAACAGCAGATATTACACAGAGTGAAATTAGCCAGAAACAAAAGGATGGATACTCTACGGACTCACATGAACTAACATTGATAAGTGCAATTTGAGACTTAAATTGAGAACACAGGTTATCAGGAGATAGAAAGAGGTTAGAAATTGGGCATTTGATGCTGAAGGAGAACATACGGTAAACAGGATCGATTATATAGATCCAGAAATGGATAGCATAATACTGTATTATGGTGGCACAATATTGAAAGTACTCTGAAAAAAGATGAGTGTGATTACAGTTGAAAGAGGAAGGTTAGGGGCATATATGACACCAGAAAGAAAGACAAGATAAAGACTGGGATTGTATAACTTAGTGAAACCTAGAGTGGTCAATGGTGATTAAATATACAAATAAAAGAATGTTTTTAAAAGATGGAGAACAATGAATGTCAACATTGCAAGGTATTGAAAATTAGACAATACAAGGGAAAAAATACATTCAACGTAAACTAGAGTCTATAGTTAATGGTAACACTGTAAGATGCTTCCATTAATTGTAACAAAGGCAATATACCAAAGCTAAATGTCTATATAAGAAGGGGTTATAAGGGAGTGATATGGGATTCTTGGTGGTGGTGATGTCTGACCTTTTCATTGTATTTAACTTTATTTTTATTTTTCTTCTATCTTTTATATTTTTATTCTTCATTCTTTTTCTCCTTTTCCTCTTTCTTTAAGAAGAAATGGAAATGTCCTCATATAGGTTGTGGAGGTGAATGCATAACTATGTGCCTATATCAGGAATCACAGGTTGTTTACTTAGAATGGATTGTATGGTGTGTGAATAAACTGTTTAAAAAATAAACAGAGGGATATGAGCGCTGGAAAAAATGTGGAGACTGTTGGTGGGGAAGTAGAATGGTGCAGCCCATCTGGAGGGCAGTGTGGTGGTTCCACAGGAAGCTAACTCTCAGGTAACCACATGGTCCTGCAACCCTGTTATTGGGTATATACTTGGAAGAACTGAGAGCAGGGACATGAATGGACATTGCACACTGGTGTTTATGGCAGCAGTATTCACAATTCGCAATGGATGGAGGTGACCTAAGGGTACATCGACCTATAAACGGAATGGTCAACTGCAGTGTATACATTCAACGGAATACTGAGCAGCAGCAAGAAGAAATGAAGTTGTGAGGTACGCAACTCAGTGAATGGACTTTGAGGACAGTATGTTGAGTGAAATAAGCCAGAATCAAAAAGATAAACATTATAACGCCTCACTAATATGGATAACTATAATGTGCAAACTCTGAGAACTGAATCTGAGAGCATAGGCTATCGGGGAAGGCTTATGGTAAAGGTTCCTAGATCGTTAGCTCTTACAGTAGTCACACATATTCATGAGTTGTAATGGTTATTTCTAAATTCTGAGATGATGAGCTGTCTGTGTATAACCTAGTCAGTCCCTGGAACTCAGACATCTGAGACTCAGAGCCAGAATTCGGCAGCTATGAATGTCAGCATTACCCCATACGGCAAATGTTGAAGAAGCTGAAAAAGAGATCAGAATTTAATTAGAGATATGAACAAAATGGACTTGGTTAGGACAAAAGTAAACCAGACTAAAGGGAAAAGGATGATAACGACCGTGTTTTAAAACTTCAACTTCTATGTGAGACCAAAGGAAGACAGTTTATTTGTTGGAAAATCCATATTTTCTGTAGCACACTATACAATTTAACTTGTATGGTCGGTTTATTCAAACACCATAATTACATGGAACTTTGAATAGGGGGTGAGATCTGGTTGGTTTATACAGGTTAGCATGAAGTCCTAGGGATTTGGGCAGAGAATAAAAATGTATTTGCAAAGTCCCCTTGGGGGGCTGGGGAAAATTGGAAGTATTAATCTTACCCACCTGTGGAATTCCTTATATTCTCACAAGCATTGGGGACTACCATTTTAGTAGGCCAAGCCCTCAATCTTGGGGCTTGCCCTTATGAAGTTGGTTACTGCAAAGGAGCAGCTAAGCCTACTTATAATTGTGCCTAAGAGTCACCCCCAGAGACCCTGTTTTGTGGCTTAGATGTGGCCTCTCTCTCTAAGCCAACACTGCAAGTAAACTCACTGCCCTCCCCGCTACATGGGACATGACTCCCAGGGGTGTAAATCTCCCTGGCAACTTGGGACATGACTCCCAAGGATGAACCTGTACCCAGCATTATGGGATTGAGAAAACCTTCTTGATGAAAAGGCGGAAGAGAAATGAAACAAAATAAAGTTTCAGTGGCTGAGAGATTTCAAATGGAGTCAAGAGGTCATTCTGGAGGTTATACTTATGCATTTTTTAGATATCCCATTTTAGTTATTATTGTATTAGAATAGCTAGACGGAAATATCTGAAACTGTTGAACTGTAATCCAGTATCCTTGATTCTTAAAGACCATCATATAACCATACAGTTTATACGGTGTGACCGTGTGATTGTGAAAACATTATGGCTCACACTCCCCTTATCCAGGGTAAGGGTGGATAAGTAGAAAAACAGGGGACAAAACGTAAATGAATAATGGGGGGGAAAGGAGTATGAGATGTTTTGAGTGTTCTTCAGTACTTTTTATTTTTACTCTTATTTTCATTTTTATTTCTTGGAGTAATGAAAATGTTCAAAAAACTGATTGTGGTGATGAATGCACAACTATATGAGGATACTGTGAAGAACTGACTGTACACTTTGGATGACTGTATGGATGTGAATATATCTCAATAAAATTGCATTAAAAATAAAGTTACATGGCAGTTAACAGAGGTGGAATAATTGAAATGCATATTAGACGAAAGTGTGAAGAGAAGTTTGGGAAAGAGTTGTGTATCAGACTAAAGAAGATACACTGAGAAGAGTAGACTTAATTATACATTAAACTGGGGTATTGACCTTGTATATCTGGGAATTTCTTGGGTGCTACAGACCTACTGTTATCTCCCGCTTCCTTTGGTCACAGCCCATTTAAATAAACCAAGTATGTGTGGATCTATGCTGCCATCACTGAATGGAAAGAACAACAACAAAAATCAGCACAAGTAGGTCAACAATATAAAATTTTTTTTGACATTAGTTTATGTAATTTTTAAATGTTTAATCAAGGTTACACTTTTGCTTTTTACAAAGCAAGCTCCCAAGACTTGAAAACCTACCATTTGCAATTGAAAAGCCCAGAACAAGGAACAATCATCATTGTTCCTTTTTGCCCCACTAGCGCTATTCTCTGGGACATGCTCCTTTTCTAAGATACTAACTCATAAACAAAAATGACCCAAGCCCATTCAGCAAACCATTACCCTAAAACTAAAAAGAACTGGGTTAATCATCTTATCTGTACAGTAATGGCTAAAAAGGAAAGAGGAAAAAAATAATACTAAATGAATTTAGGACAGCTATCTTTTAAAGTCTAAATTAATGTTGCTAATTATCTTATTCCCATTGGGAGATGCACCTATTTTAAAGAGCCATTTATAGTAATTTCTTAAACCAATGAAAAACAAGTCAATCTACTCAAACATTTTTGGCTTAATAAAAATTTCTACAGTCTTTCTCACTATCCCAGCTCCTAATACCATCAGGGGTTACTACATCATTCAGGTAAATAAACAATTGCTAGTTTTTAATCCCTTATATTCTAATGATGTGTCATGAAAATTTTACATTCCCCAATGCCTAGCAGAGTGCCTAACACAAAAGGGCTCAATAAATATTTGTGTAATTTAAATTGAATATGTCTTCACTTCACACCAGCAACCCACTCCCATTCATCACCTGTAAATACTCTTTCTCTGGAATCTCAGACACTGAGATCTCACTTGCTGGCCATAAACTCTTATCTTTGCATTTTTTTATTGTTATATCTGTTTTTCACCCTTATTGCATTCCTACTTTCTCAATTTCTTCTTGTTCTCCAGTTTCTAACACTCCTACTAGTTTACTTTCTTCCTTGCCAGCCTGAATCCCCCTATTACTTCAATCACAATCTCACCAATAACTTTATTTCTTCAATTCTCCTTATTATAGCAACAATAAAAAAAAAATACGTGACATACTATGTAAGGTACCATGCTAAGGACCTTACATTCATCTTATTTAATTCGCAGAATAATCTCATGAGGTGAGTTTATACTATTCTTAGCTCCATTTTACAAATGAGGAAACTTGGGCTTAGAAAGATGAAGGGACTTGTCCAAAGTCATCCAGCATGTACAACTCAAAAACCCATAGTATTTTTCACTGTACCATATCACCTCCTCCCAACCTATGCAGCCAGCCAATAGGAAATCCATCACTCTGTTTTTTCCATCCAGATCATCATTTCCCCTAAGCTATGTAGTACTACTAAAGAAAACTGTATACCTATGCTGCTTAATGCTTTTCAAAATATATGGTTTCAAAAAACAGCTATCCCAATATTGGAACATAGCACAAAATGGTAACTTTTAGTTTGCTAATGCTGCCAGAATGCAAAACACCAGACATGGATTGGCTTTTATAAAAGGGGGTTTATTTGGTTACACAGTTACAGTCTTAAGGCCATAAAGTGTCCAAGGTAACAGATCAGCAATTGGGTACATTCACTGGAGGATGGCCAATGGTGTCTGGAAAACCTCTGTTAGCTGGGAAGGCACATGGCTGGCATCTGCTCCAAAGTTCTGGTTTCAAAATGTCTTTCTCCCAGGATGCTCCTCTCTAGGCCGCAGTTCCTCAAAATGTTACTCGTAGTTGCACTTGGGATATTTGTCCTCTCTCAGCTTCTCCGGAGCAAGAGTCTGCTTCCAACGGCCATCTTCAAACTGTCTCTCGTCTGCAGCTCCTGTGCTTTCTTCAAAGTGTCCCTCTTGGCTGTAGCTCCTCTTCAAAATGTCACTCACAGCTGCACTGAGTTCCCTCTGTCCCTGAGCTCATTTATATGGCTCCAGTGACTCAACTTAGACCCACCCCAAATGGGCAGAGCAACACCTCCATGGAAATTATCCAATCAGAGTCATCACCCACAGCTGGGTGGGGCGCATTCCAAAGAAACACTCAAAGAATTACAATCTCATCAACACTGATAACGTCTTCCCACACAAGATTATATCAAAGATAATGGCATTTGAGGGACACAATATATTCAAACCAGCACATTCCACCCCCTGGACCCTGAAATGACATTATCTTTCCATATACAAAATACATTCATCCCACAACAATATCACAGAAACTTAAATCATTTCAGTAACAATAGTTAAGTACAAAATTCTATCAAAATCAATTATAGGTGTGGTCAGTCCTAAGGCATAATTCTCCTTTAGCTGTGGATCTGTGAACTTGAACAAGTTATGTGCTTCCAATATACAAAGAAGGGACATTCATAGGATAAACATTCCCATTGCCATAAGGAGAAACTGAAAGGAAAACAGGGGTAACAGGACCAAAACAGTTCCTAAAACCCACAGGACAAACTCCATTAGATTTCAAAGTCTGAGAGTAATCAACAGAACAACGTTGCATCCTTGGGGCTTGAGAGAACAGGAGTCTAACCCTTCCTAAGGGCCTTTGTGGCAGCCGTTTCCTCTCCAAATGCTTGGGTGAGTGCTCCAACATATCCACACATTGGGGAGACCACCTTCTTGGCCACACCCTCCTCAAACATCAGGGCAGCACCCGGATTCCCTTCCATCTCTGGGGCACACGCTCAACCCCTTCAGAACAGTGTGGTGGCAGCCAGGCTCTCCCAATTCCCTGGGAATGTGCTCCACTCTCTTTGGGGCTTAGGGTGGCAGAACATTTCCTGAGTATCGAGGCACAAGGTTAGCCCTCAACTCCCAGGGCAAACTCACCCTTTCCGTGCATGTGGGCTGCTCCGCTCTCCCAGCCCGAGACCTCTTGACTCCAGACCTCAATCTCCATGGCTCTGTCTTTGAAGAAATTTTTCCTTCAATTTGTTCCTTGTCTGTCTCCTTCAGTCCAGACCGGCAATGGCTCTGTCTATAAAGATTTTGCAAAAATTCTGTTGGCTTCTCATGAAGCACACAGGAGTCAAAGCCGTCAGACAATAGGACTCTCCACAAATTCTTTCTGCTTAACTCCTTTTCCAATCTTGGCTTGTACTGAAATGGTGGCTGGGTTCCATGTTTGGTTACATCCTCATGTTGGGCTGTAGCTTCTGGGAAGCTCGTAATTTTCCAAACTATCAGCTTCTGGTTTCTTTGAATCCAAGAGTTGAGTTCTAAGTTTATCTCTCTCCGCTCACATTTTACTATAAGCTGCAAGGAGAAGCCAGGGTACATCCTCCACACGTAGTCTGGAGATCTCCTCAGCTAAGTATTCCAGGTTGTCGCTTTCAAATTCTTCCTTCCATCTGACACCAGGACTCAATTTTGCCAAATTCTCTGCCACTTTAAAACACGGATCACCTTTCTTCCAGTTCGCAACAACACATTCATCATTTCTGTTCAAGCCCTCATCGGAAGTATCTTTAGAGTCCATATTTCCACAAACAGTCTCTTAAAAGCAGTTTAGGCCTTTTCTATCAAGCGCCTCACAGTTCTTCCAGAATCTTCCCCTTATCCATTTAAAAAACTGTTCCAACATGTTTGGTATTTGCAAACTCAGCAGCAAAAGCACCCCATTTCCCTGGTACCAAACAAATCTGTTCTAGTTTGCTAACGCTACTGGAATGCAAAACACACGAGATGGATTGGCTTTTATAAAAGGGGGTTATTTGGTTACAAAGTTACAGTCTTAAGGCCATAAAATGTCCAAGTAAGTCATCAACAATTGGGTAACTTCACTAGAGGATGGCCAGTGGTGTCCGGAAAACCTCTGTTAGCTGGGAAGACACATGGCTGGCATCTGCTCCAAAGTTCTGATTTCAAAATGGCTTTCTCCCCGAACATTCCTCTCTAGGCTGCAGTTCCTCAAAAATGTCACTCTTAGTTGCTCTTGGGGTGTTTGTCCTCTCTTCCTCTCTTAGCTTCTCCGGAGCAAGAGTCTGCTTTCAACAGCTGTCTTCAAACTGTCTCTCATCTGCAGCTCCTGTGCTTTATTCAAAGTGTCCCTCTTGGCTGTAGCTCCTCTTCAAAATGTCACTCTCAGCTGCACTTCAAAATGTCACTCACAGCTGCACTGAGTTCATTCTGTTTGTCAGCTCATTTATATGGCTCCACTAATCAAGGCCCACCCTGAATGTGTGGGGCCATGCCTCCATGGAAATTATCTCATCAGAGTTATCACCTACAGTTGGGTGGGGCGCATTTCCATGAAAACAACCTAATCCACATGTTCCAACTTAATCCCCACTAATATGTCTGCCCCACAACATTGCATCAAAGAATATGGCTTTTTCTGGGGGACATAATACATTCAAACCAGCACAATAACCAATTTGTAAGCATTCATGGAAGGACCAGAATTTCTTAGTATATCCTACTGCCCAAAGCACTTTCAGAAACATTTAGCTCAGGACTCCAAAACTAAGGCTGTCTGTGCTAGTCTACAAAATCCATGCCATTCTCCACAAAGAATAAGTCATATGTTAGAATAGTTTTAGAAACTAATAACATTGTCTTTCTCTATTCTTTTTAGAATCCTTTCCAATTCCTATTAGAACCTGAGGAAGAGCTGATTTGATTAAATACAACAAACATATAATTACTCTCAATAATGTTTGAAGACTCAAGGATATGAAGATGACTAAGACACGATCCCTACCTTCCAAGAGCTCAAAATCTAATGAAAAAGTTTCACATGCTAAGAATTCTGACTGTATAGAAAAAAGTACTGGCATCTCTTTTCCTAGACTGGAAGTCTTATACTTTATTTAGTCCTAAACCAATGAGAAAAGAGAGAGGGGAGGGAGCAGATACTAACCAAAGATGATTTGACATAGCTTCTACTGTAGAAATCCCTATCTGAGAATTCCTGTGTTGCTATTGTTCACTTATGTGTAGGTTATTAACTGATATGTATATCTATAGAGTCAGTTATCCCAATCCCAGCAGCACATAAACTACTGACACTGTGCTTGTATTTATAACAATGAAACTGATGCCACATAGGCTTTGAGTTCACAATGAAAACAACTTTATATAGTTGATAACTTTCTTTATCAAAATTAAATTATCAAGCAGTTCACTTTAGTGAACAGGAAAAATAATTAAAAGATTAGTTTAGAGAATAACCTCCCAAGAAAGACAAAACCTTCTTTTAAGACAAAGATAACTAAGGAACTCAAGAATCTAAAGCAGAAGACAGAGGGACAGTTGGTGAATTAGGAGAAATGGAGCAAACTTCTCCTCCATGAAGAATACTAGATAAAGGACAGAAACTGCTCAAGAACAGCGGTTCCAGGGTTCCACCAGCTGGGTAGGGACTTCTACACCGATAGTGACTGTGTGCTTGGAGAAACTGAGGGCTGTGTTTGGGTGGGTGTTCAGACCAGAATGTTGATGGGGAAAGACGCAGCCAGAGCCCCAAACAAAACACCACAGGGGAAAGAGCAGCCAAAGTTGCAAATGCTGCAGGGGAAGGGGCAGCCAGAGCTGCAGACAAGCATGGTGGGGAGTACCCTTCCACACTTCAGGCACCCTGTTCAGTACCTGGCATGGGTGATAACACTTCAAAGAACTGCGGCCAAGAGCCCCTGTGCCAGAGACTGGTTATTGCAGCAGGCAGACAATCACAGAAGGGGGTTTCCACATCCTATGAAGCAATCTTTGCAGCTGGCTGGGAGACACCACTTCACAGCACTGCAACCAAGAGCTCCCTTAAAGGAATTTGGAATTTGGCAGGCTTGTGACAGAGTCCACTCTTCCTCCGCAGGAGTGCCACATAGAAGTGCCAGGAAACCTGCCCCAATCCCAGGGACCCATGGGCACCCCACAGAGAGGGACTGCAGGGAATTTCAACTGGAAGGGGAGAAGCACAAGTCTGCATCCCCAGAGTATGCCACCTGCAGTCCTGGAAAAGGCTGGGAACACTGTGACCTGGAGTAGTCTCCCTGCCAAACAGCTTAGGGCATGCCCACCACCCACAGGGCTGGCAGTCCCCACTGCACATGGAAAATTGGTGCACTGATTGGACTTCCACATGGTTTGGACACCACTTAGTATATAGATAAAGTTGGGGAGAACTGGCTTGAGGGTAAGAGGTGGCTCAGGAGCACCACCTGCTGAGAGGTCAGGGAAAGTGAACTCCACCAAGCTGTAGCTCTGTCAAATTATAGATGTGTTTAAATAAGTCTGCATATCCTAAAAGAAGTGTATCAACACAAGCAAATGTCAAGAGGTCAAAAACAATAAAAATTATAAAGCATATGAAGAAACCAGAAGATATGGATAATCCAAATACCCAAATTAAAAAGCCAGAGGAGACACAGAATTTGGAGCAATTAATCAAAGAAGTACTCAAAAACATCAATATCATGGCTCAGGATATAAAAGATATCAAGAAGAACCTAGAAGAGCATAAAGAAAAATTGGCAAGAGTAAATTTAAAAAATAGCATATCTTATTGAAATAAAACATACTGCTGATCAAATTATACAGATTCTTGAGACACATAAGAACAGATTTGAAGCGGTAGAAGAAAGAATTAGCTAACTCAAAGACAGCGTGATGGAAAGTGAAAGCAGAAAAGAACAAATAGTGAAAAAAAATCAAAAAATTTGAAGTAGACCTCAGGGAAATGATGGACAACATGAAGCACACAAACATAAGAATCATCAGTGTTCGAGAAGGGGAAGAGAAAAGGGCTAGGAAGAGTAATCAAAGACATGGTTGAGGAAAACTTCCCAACCCTTCTAAACGACATAAATATGCAAATAATAGATGCCCAATGAACTCCAAACAGAATAAATCCAAATAAACCCACTCTGAGATATATTCTGATCAGATTGTCAAGTGCTGAAGAGAAGGAAAAACTTCTGAAAGCAGCAAGAGAGAAGCGATTCACCAGATACAAGGGAAGCAACATAAGACTAAGTAGTGACTACTCAGAGGCCACCATGCAGGCAAGAAGGCAGTGGTATGACATATGTAAAATTCTGAAAGAGAAACATTGCCAGCCAAGACTTCTTTATCCAGCAAATCTCTCCTTCAAATCTGAGGGAGAACTTAAAATTTTCAGAGACAAACAAATGATGAAAGAATTTGCTAACAGGAGACCTGCCCTACAAGAAATACTGAAGGGAGTGCTACCAGCTGAGAAAAAAAAGAAAGGAGACATGGAAACTAAGATGGCGGCTAGCTGAGACAGAGCAAAAAAATGCCTCAGTGAAAAACACTAGCTAAAATCCAGAAAGTGACCCAGAATACAGGTTACAGCGATGCGCCAGCTGGACGAGGGCTCCTAGCTCCAGAGGGGCCGTACACTTGGTGAAACCGGGAGTCAGCATTCTGAAACAAGTGAGTAAGCTGGCTGGAAGACCCGCAGCCACGCAGCAGTCTGGGGAAGCCAGGGTTCAGTGTTTGGAGACCGGCTGGCTCTTTTGAAAAAAAAAAAAAAAAACAAAAGGGAAAAACCCAGGAGCGGCTGCAGCTGCGATTGTGGGAACCACGCAGTAAAACACAGCAAGAGGGGGCTGGGCCAGCCTCTCGGTGTCTGGCTGGGAAGACAGCCCACTGCAGATACCCTTGGGTCTGGGAGAACAGAGAGGAGAGCCAGAAGCAGAAAGAAACCTGCAGCTAGCAGCTGGCCCCCCAGAGGGCTGGATAAACTCCTGCCCGGGGCCATGCCCACAGTCCAGAGCCCCGCCAGTTGTCCCAGAGCTGGGAAGGAGGAACTGTGTGAGGAAGAGGGGGCTGAGATGCCCCGTTCGGCCATTTTTGCTTCAGGCTGAGAGCGCGCTGCCGCACGACCCGGTGGCCTGGGGCTTCCCTTGAGGGACGGCATGCACTGGTGATGTAGCATGGCATTCCCTTGGCTGAGCTCCTGGAGGATCGCGGCTAGGAGGGGGGACCCGCTCGGAGAACCCAGGGACACTACGCCAAGTCTGGTGGTTTGTGGATTAGCGAGAGAGAGGGTCTGGGGCTGAACTGAAATGAAGGCTTAGACTCTTGTGGCGGCCTTGAATCTCCAGGAACCTGGGGGATTTTAACATTAAAACTGCCCTCCCTCCCTGGCCACCCGTACACATGCCCCACATTCAGGGCGGACAGCTCCAGCAACACAACCAAACTGAGTTCTCCAACTGAACCCACAAGAATCATTTCCCGACACACTGCGGGAACAAGGTTGAGAACTGACTTGACAGATATAGGTGACTCACAGATGCCATCTGCTGGTTAGTTAGAGAAGGTGTACGCCACCAAACTGGGTTTCTGAAAAATTAGATTGATATCCCTTTTTTTTTTTACAACTTGAAAGAACCCTATCAAGCAACACAAATGCCAAGAGGCCAAAATCAACAGAAAATCTTAATGCATATGATAAAACCAGAAGATATGGAGAATTCAACTCCAAACACACACATCAAGATATCGGAAGATACACAGTACCTCACAAAATTAATCAAAGAATTACAATCGAGGAACGAAAACATGGCAAAGGATTTAAAGGACATCAAGAAGACCATGGCCCAGGATATAAGCGACATAAAGAAGACCCTAGAAGAGCATAAAGAAGACACTGCAAGACTAAATAAAAAATAGAAGATCTTATGGAAATAAAAGAAACTGTTGGCCAAATTAAAAAGACTCTGGATATTCATAATGCAAGACTAGAGGAAGCTGAACAACATCTCAGTGTCCTAGAAGCCCACAGAACAGAAAATGAAAGAACAAAAGAAAGAATGGAGAAAAAAATCAAAAAAATTGAAATGGATCTCAGGGATACGATAGATAAAATAAAACATCCAAACTTAAGACTCATTGGTGTCCCAGAAGGGGAAGAGAATGGTAAAGGTCTAGAAAGAGTATTCAAAGAAATTGTTGGGGAAAACTTCCCAAACCTTCTACACAATATAAATACACAAAGCATAAATGCCCAGCGAACTCCTAATAGAATAAATCCAAATAAACCCACTCTGAGACATATTCCGATCAGACTGTCAAATACTGAAGAGAAGGAGCAAGTTCTGAAAGCAGCAAGAGAAAAGCAATTCACCACATACAAAGGAAACAACATAGGACTAAGTTGTGACTACTCAGTGGCCACCATGGAGGCAAGAAGGCAGTGGCATGACATATTTAAAATTCTGAGAGAGAAAAATTTCTAACCAAGAATACTTTATTCAGCAAAACTCTCCTTCAAATTTGAGGGAGAGCTTAAATTTTTCACAGACAAACAAATGCTGAGAGACTTTGCCAATAAAAGACCTACCCTACTTCAGATTCTAAAGGGAGCCCTACCAACAGAGAAACAAAGAAAGGAGAAAGAGATAGAGAATTTTAACAGACATATATAGTACCTTACATCCCAAATCACCAGGACACTCATTTTTCTCTAGTGATCACAGATCTTTCTCCAGAAGGGACCATAAGCTGGGACATAAAACAAGCCTCAAGAAATTAAAAAAAAAAAAAATTGAATATACTCAAAGCACATTCTCCAACTGCAGTGGAATACAAATAGAAGTGAATAATTTTTGAACTGTAACTCCACTTTTACTTCCTACATGATATAAAATACACAAACTCTAAGGACAAATCAGTGATTTTGAACTCAATGTAAAATACGTAATTTTAGACAACTACATAAAGGTGGGGGAATGAAGGAGTATAGGAACATAGTTTATGTGCCCTATTGAAGTGAAGGTGGTATCAAAGAAAAACAAGATTGATATGGATTTAAGAGGTTAATTTTAAGTCCCACAGTAAACACAAAGAAATTATCAGAGAATATAACCATAGAGATGAAAAGTAGAGTTCAGGTTAAAAGAAATGGGGGAAGGGGCAATGGGGAGTTAAGAAATGAGTGTAGGGTTGCTGTCTGAGGTGAAGGGAAATTTCTAGTAATGGATGGTGGGAAAGAGCATTACAACATTCTAAATGTGATTAATCCCACTAATGGAAGGCTAGGGAGAGGGTGGAATGGGAAGATTTAGGCTGTATAAATGTTTCCACAACTGAAAAAAGAAAAAAAAGACAGTCTAAATAGATGACAATTGAATGCTAAGGATGAACTTGAATGGGATTGGAGGATAGAGGACAGGTGGCTCAAAGGGACACAGTTGAGACATAAGGAAAAGGAAATATAGAATGTAAGCTTTGTATCATTGTTGAATCTCTTGTACTTCTTAGCTGCGCTTAATGGAATTGCATAAAAGAATGTTCTTGTTCATGGGAAGTGTATACATGAATTATGGTGTATGTTCAAGGATGTGTGCAGCTAACTCTCGTATGTTCAGAAGACAGAGCAATAGATGATGGATGATAGATAGGGAGGGAGGGAGGGAAAGAAATAGCAATGTGACAGCATGTTAAAGTTGGTGGATTGGGCTATCAGGGGAGGGGGGTCAGGGTATGATGGAATTTTGTGTATGGGGCTAGTATTGTTTTTGCAACTGTTCATATAACTTTGAATTTATTTCAAAATAAAAAAAAGTAAAAAAAAAAAAAAAAGAAAGGAGAAAGAGGTCTGGAGAAGGGCACAGGGCTGAAGAGATTTAATGAGGGTACCTTACAGGAAATAAAGAGAAAGAGTAAAAAATGTATCTGACAAATAAAAACTGAAGGATAAGATGACTGATTCAAGAACTGCCTTCACAGTAATAACACTGAATGTGAATGGATGAGACTCCCCAAATGAAAGATATAGATTTGCGGAATGGATTGAAAAATATGAACCATCAATATGTTATACAAGAGACTTATCTTCGACCCAGACACACAAATAAATTGAAAGTGAAAGGATGGAAAAAAATATTTCATGAAAGCTACAGCCAAAAGGAAGCAGGGGTAGCAATATTAATTTCAGATAAAATAGACTTTAAATGCGAGGATGTTATAAGAGACAAAGAATGACACTATATACTAATAAAAGGGACAATTTAACAGGAAGAAATAACAATCATAAATGTTTATACACCCAATCAAGGTGCTCCAAAATACATGAGACAAACATTGGCAGACTGAAGGAAGCAATAGATGTTTCCACATTAATTGTGGGAGACTTCAAGACACCACTGTCTCCTATAGATAGATCAACCAGACAGAGGACCAATAAGGAAACTGAGAACCTAAACAATGTGATAAACGAATTGGACTTAACAGACATATATAGAGCATTACATCCCAAATCACCAGAATTCACATTCTTCTCTAGTGCTCGTGGAACTTTCTCCAGGAAAGAGCATATGCTGGGGCATAAAACAAGCCTCAATAAATTTTAAAAGATTGAAATTATTCAAAGCACATTCTCTGATCACAATGGAATACAACTAGAAGTGAATAACCATCAAAGATCTAGAACATTCACAAATATCTGGAGATTAAACAACACATTCCTAAACAATCAATGGGTTAAAGAAGAAATTGCAAGAGAAATTGGTAAATTATCTAGAGATGAATGAAAACGAGAACACAACATATTAAAACTTATGGGATGCAGCGAAGGTGGTATTGAGGGGGAAATTTATAGCTCTAAATGCATACATTAAAAATTAAGAAAGAGCTAAAATCAAAGAACTAGAGTAACAACTAAAGAAGCTAGAGAATGATCAGCAAACTAATCCTAAAGCAAGTAGAAGAAATAACAAGGATTAAAGCAGAAATAAATGATATGGAGGACAAGAAAACAATAGAGAGCATAAATAAAATCAAAAGTTGTTTCCCTGAGAAGATCAACAAGATTGACAAACCCTTAGCTAGAATGACAAAATCAAGAAGAGAGAAGACCCAAATAAACAAAATCATAAATGAGAGGGGGGACATTATGGCAGATCCCAAAGAAATTAAAACTAATCATAAGACGATACTATGAACAACTGTATGCCAACTAGATAATTTAGAGTAAATGGATAATTTCCTGGAAACACATGAACAATCTAGACTGACCAGAGAATAAATAGAAGACCTCAACAAACCAATCACAAGCAAAGAGATCCAATCAGCCATCAAAAAGCTTCCCACAAATAAAAACTCAGGGCCAAATGGCTTCACAGGGGAATTCTACCAAACTTTCCAAAAAGAATGGACACCAACCTTATTTAAAATCTTTCAAAAGATTGAAGAAAATGGAACACTACCTAACTCATTTTATGAAGCCAACATCACTTTAATACCAAAACCAGGTAAAGATGCTATAAGAAACAAAAACTACAGGCCAATCTCCCTCATGAATATAAATGCAAAAATTCTTAACAAAATACTTGCAAATAGAATCCAAAGACATTTAAAAAATCATACACCATGACCAAGGGGGATTCATTCCAGTTATGCAAGGATGGTTCAACATAAGAAAATCAATAACGTAATATAACTCATTAACAAATCAAAAGGGAAAAATCAAATGGTCATCAACAGTTGCTGAAAAAGCATTCAACAAAATCAGGCATCCTTTTTTGACAAAAATACTTCAAAAGGTAGGAAATGAAGGAAACTTCCTCAATGCGATAAAGGGCATATATGAAAAACCCACAGCCAGCATAAATGGCAAGCTGCTAAAAGCCTTCCCTCTAAGATCAGGAACGAGACAAGGATACCCGCTGTCACCATTATTATTCAACATTGTGTTTTAAGCTCTAGCCAGAGCAATCCAACAAGACAAAGAAATAAAAGGCATCAATATTGGAAACGAAGAAGTAAAACTGTCATTGTTTGCAGATAATATGATCTTATATTCGGAAAAACCTGAGAAATCGACAACACAGCTACGTAGGCCAATAAATTTAGCAAAATGGCAGGATACAAAATTAATGCACATAAGTCAGTAATGTTCCTATACACTAGAAATGACCTAACTGAAGAGACACTCAAGAAAAAGATTCCATTCTCAATAGCAACTAAAAAACTTAACCAAGGATGTAAAAGACCTCTACACAGAAAATTACATAACTTTGCTAAAGGAAATAGAAGGGGACCTAAAGAGATGGAAAAATATTCCATGTTCATGAATAGGAAAGTTTAAATGTTGTTAACTCATCTACAGATTCAGTGTAATTCCAATCCAAATTCCAATAACCTACTTTGCAGACTTGGAAAAGCTAGTTATCAAATTTATCTGGAAGGGAAAGATGCCTCAAATTGCTAAAAACATTCTAAAAAAGAAAAATAAAGTGGGAAGACTTAACACTTCCTGACTTTGAAGCTTACTATAAAGCCACAGTTGTCAAAACAGCATGGTATTGGCACAAAGATAGACATACTGATCAATGGAATCAAACTAAGAATTCAGAAATAGACCCCCAGATCTATGGTCAACTGATCTTTGATAAGGCCCCCAAATCCAGTGAACTGGGACATAACAGTCTCTTCAACAAATGAGGCTGGAAGAACTGAGTATCCAAATCCAAAAGAATGAAAGCAGACTCGTATCTCACACCCTACACAAAAATTAACTCAAAAGTGGATCAAAGATGTCAATATAAGAGACAGTACCATAAAACTCCTAGAAGATAATATAGGGAAACATCTTCAAGACCTGGTATTAGGAAGTAGCTTCCTTGACCTTACACCAAACGACAGGAGAAAAAAATAAAAAACAGATAAATGGAATCTCCTCAAAATTAAAAGCTTCTGAACCTCAAAGGAATTTGTCAAAAAGGTGAAGAGGCAGTCAGCTCGATGGGAGAAATATTTGGAAACCATATATCAGATAAGAGACTGATACTCAGCATTTATAAAGAAATCCTACAACTCAACGACAATAATACAAACAGCCCAATTATAAAATGGGCAAAAGATATGAAAGGACATTTTTCCAAAGAGGAAATGAAAACAACTAAAAAAAAAACACATGAAAAAATGTTCATCTTCACTAGTTATTAGGGAGATACAAAGACCACAACGAGATATCATCTCACATCAATTAGAATGGTTGCCATTAAACAAACAGGAAACTACAAATGCTGGAGAGGATGTGGAGAAATTGGAACTCTTATTCTTTTCCAGTGGGACAGTATAATGGTACAGCCACTCTGGAGGACGTTTTGAAGTTCCTTAGAAAACTATAAATTGAGTTACCCTATGATCCAGCAATTTCACTTCTCGGTATATACCCAGAAGATCTGAAAGCAGTGACGCAAACAGATATTTGCAAACCAATGTTCATAGTGGCATTATTTACAATTCCCAAGAGATGGAAACAATCCAAATGTCCTTCAACAGATAAGTATATAAACAAAATGTGGTATATACACATAATGGAATACTATGCATCAATAAGAAGGATCAAGGTTGTGAAACATAAGACAACACAGATGAACCTTGAAGACATAATGCTGAGTGAAATAAGCCAGACACAAAAGGAGAGATATTGGATGCTACCACTAACATGAACTCTGTGAAAAATGTAAAATAAGTGCCTTATATTGTAGAATATAGGGGACTTAGAGATAGACAGCCACTAGTGAAGGGGGAACAATAATAAGAACAAATAAGATATTGAGGGTAATCTTGATATGGGAGTAGTCAGGAATGACTATGGTTCATTAATTTTCTTGGGGTATAGTAGGAACATATTGGAAGCAATGTAATTATTTTAGGATATTTGGTTTTCTTATACCTTTGTTTTGTTTTGTTTGAAATGCTTTTTTTTAATTTTTTGATAAATAAATTTTAAAAAACTCAGTTAGCTATGAACTAACTAGGATGTATAAACTCACTGTCATAAAATGTATAATATAGGTTATGGAGAGATTGACAGTAGCTAGAGAATGGGGAATGGTTGCCTAATGTGTAAAGAATTTTTACTGAGGTTGAACTTAAATGTTTGGAAATGGATACAGGTGAGGGTAGCTTGTTATTGGGATTATAAGTAATAGCGCTGAACTGGACGTGAATTTGGTTGAAAGTGGTTGTTTAGAGTCATGTATGCCACTGATCAACACTACCAATATAAGATCTTTCATGAACTAGTACAAATGTACAATACTTGTACAAAGAGTTAATAGAATGGCATATGGGAAAATTACCTACTGCAAGCCACAGATCATAGTTAACAGTAATACCTAAATAGTCTTTCATCAACATTAATACGTGTATCACACCAATGCTAGGGTCAATAATGGGGGACAAAGGGTAAGGGATATTTTGGGTTTTCTTTTTTATGTCTGTCTATTATTTTTCTTTTTGGAGCAATGAAAATGTTCTAAAATTGAGTGTGACAATGACTCCAAAACTAGGTGATGATACTTTGAGACACTGATGCTATACTTCGTTGGATGACACGGAATGTGAATATATCTCAATAAAATTTGCAGTTAAAAAATATAAAGCAGAAAACATTGAATACCAACATTATCAACAAATATAATTTATTTATTCATTCATTCAATAAACCTTTATTAATGCCTACTATCTAGGTCCTAGAGCAGTGATCAAAACAAAATTAGCATATTTAATGGTACTTTTGACATTCTTAATGAACTATTTTTGAAAGCGTAGGAGAATATCAATAAATTTCAACACACACTCATCCAAGGTTTTTTAAAAATTTTAAATTAAGGAATTTAAGACTTAAATTTAATTGCCTAAAATACTATGTTTCCAGTATTTTTCTAACACTGAAAAAAAACTGTTAATGAAGATATTTTTGATAAAATAAAATGGAAGTATGTTACAATGCACTTCTGTTTGCAAAAGAGAAATATAAAACATTTTAAAAAAACATTTAGGTAAAAGATCCATTGCTTTTCAAAACACTGAATCAATAACTGAGTTAGATTTAGTGTTCAAAGAAGATAATTACATCATTTTAATTTGTTAGTCAACTTAAGAATGGTTACATGATACTAAGTTTATCATTTTGGATTAATATTAGAGATAATTTTCACTGCCAAATTGAAAAAATACATTGTTTTTATTCCTTTCATAATGACTTATTTGTGTGAACAAGATTTTCAAAATGATTAAAAACAGTAAAGAACTAGGCTCAGCAGTACACAAGATGAGCATTAGTCTTGCTTGTTCTGGAGTAGAACAAATTTTTTAAGGGGCAAGCACACCTACCACACTCAGTATTATCTTTCCTTATTTTTGTTTATGCATTGTTTATTTTGAATTTTTTCTATGCTGCATATGAATATTAACAAGATTACATTTGACATTAACTATGATATTGTTCTAGTTTGCTAATGCTGCCAGAAGGCAAAACACCATAAATGCATTGGCTTTTATAAAGGGGGTTTATTTGGTTACACAGTTACAGTCTTAAGGCCATGAAGTGTCCAAGGTAACACATCAGCAATCAGGTACCTTCACTGGAGGATGGCCAGTGGTGTCCGGAAAACCTCTGTTAGCTGGGAAGGCACGTGGCTGGCGTCTGCTCCAAAGTTCTGATTTCAAAATGGCTTTCTCCCAGGATGTTCCTCTCTAGGCTGCAGTTTCTCAAAAATGTCACTCTTAGTTACACTTGGGGTATTTGTCCTCTCTTAGCTTCTCCGGAGCAAGAGTCTGCTTCCAACGGCCTTCTTCAAAATGTCTCTCACCTGCAGCTCCTGTGCTTTCTTCAAAGTGTCCCTCTTGGCTGTAGCAAGCTGGCTCCTTCTGTCTGAGCTTATATACTGCTGCAGTAATCAAGGCCCACGCTCAATGGGCAGGGCCACACCTCCATGGAAATTATCTCATCAGAGTTATCACCTACAGTTGGGTGGGGCACATCGTCATGGAAACACCCAAAGAATTCTAATCTAATCAGCACTAAAATGTCTGCCCCACAAGATTGAGTTAAAGAATATGGCTTTTTCTGGGGGACATAATACATTCAAACCGGCACAGATATATTTTTATATAGTAGGGTAATTATTGTTAAAATTGAGCTTCTGTTATATATATCAACATTAATACATATACACACAAATGTGTGCATGACAGAAATGGTTGAACATCACAGCTCTACAGCATTTTTGCAAAGAGTAAGAGGGAATATTACCAAGGATGGCTCTTAAATATATGAGCTACAGCAAGAGCATTAGAACCATGCAAAATATGAGTTCAGGAGTAACTGTAGGAATTTGGAAGTGTCCCCTGTTACTGTTTTTAATCCGCCTTTCTATTTCTCCATTAGCAAACAGCAATAAAAATCCTTTAAAATACACTATATAGATATTTTAGGTCATTTAGGAGAAACGGGGTGGCCAAGAAGACTGGGTTGCCAACCCAGTAAGAGAGGAACCCAGGAGTGAAAAGACAGTAGTAACTGGTAGCTACAAAAAAAAAAAAAAAGAGAGAGAGAGAGATAAAAGCAGATCAAATCCCTGGCACCTAAAAGAAGGAAGCAGGTAATAAAAAGCTATCATAAGAATGGAAAGAGACCTAACTACTTAACCTGTAGATGAGAGATGGATTGACTTGCTCATTCAGGCAGTATTTTTCTGTGCCTGCTGGGTGTCAGGTATTGGTTCTGAATTCTCCAACACTATCTAATAATATTTCATTCCCAGCACAAGATTTGTCTGAAAACAAATATTCACTGAGTTCTTATTATATATTGAGCACTAAAGTAAGCAGTGGGGGGATGCTGTGGTTCCCAAGATACCATCCATGTCCTATTAGAGCCTCATGGTCTGTCAGAGAAGACAAGCATTATATAAAACAACAACAAAAATCAATTAAACTATTAAAAGTATGCACAGACCTACAAAGTAGTAGTACAGAGTGTTATTGAGAACATTACTTAGTTTAAAGGTCAAGGAAGGGCTTCCCTGAAGAGTTGAGACATGAAAAACGAGTAGGAGCAAGCAAAAAAAGAGAGTACAGAAAACTGTGTGCAATGGTTTCAGATTAGATGGATTTACTCAATCACTGAACACAGATTCACTGACACTTAGGACTTGCCAGTCATTGTGGTAGACTCTGGGAGGAAGTAAAAAGAAAATAATAAAAATGAAGTACTTTGATTCTGTGTATCTGAATTAGAGTGGATAGGAGGGAATAGTCACTGAAGGAATAAAATCAACAAGACTTGATACAAAACTAATTTTGAGAGGAAAAGGAAGAGTACAAAATTGCTCCCAGGTTTCCCTTCACTGTGATGGTCCAGCTTCAATAACAAATGGAGGCATATTTGGATAAAAACTGATGAATTCAGTGTGGCCACACTAAGTTTGAGAAGTCTAGTAAGACATTCTGATGGAGCCACTCAGTCGGCAACCCTGGTCCAAAGTTGGGGACAAAAGTTAGGGATACAGCCACTGAATTGGAAATCATGTCATCGAGATGATGACTTGAAATCTGGGAATGGATAATATGACCTAGAAAGAGAGTCTCAAATAGTACATAATAGATTCTGTTGGCTCATTTTATTGATATTACTGTAAATGAGGCACTGAATCAAAATAAATGTAATACAAACAAATTGATTATAAATTTTAAAAGCACATCAGCCAAACAAAACTCAATGTGTGAAAACTGTGTGAAATAATGATTACTTTCCTCTAATGCTAAGGATAAAAAAAGATAGCATATAATAGAGCATTAGAGTTAAATAGGGCCTTAGAAATATAATTCACCTCTTTCACATTGTGACAATGAAGAAACCAACATCTATAGAAGTTTTGGAGCTTGTTCAAGGTCAAACTGCTAGCTACTGTCAAGATCAGGACACCATCTCCACAAAACAAGAAACTGGCTAAAAAAAAAAAGAAGAAAACATATTTGTCCTATAAGATCTCTCATGGGTTTCTAAATAACTATTAATTTAATTAGTCCTCTAGTTATTCTTTTAAAAGGGGGGAAAAAAAGGTTTACTCTAAGGAAATACAATTGCCAATTGCAACACGTGATTTAGGCAAGTTATATATATTTCTCTAAATGTTGAGATTTTAATATGTAGTTCACAAGACTAAATTTGCATGCTATTTAAGTGGGAATCATGAAGAAACTAAGCAATAGTTTAATTGATTTAGTTTAGGATTTTGAAAATCACAATAAGTATTGATTTTCACTACCAAATAGTGATTTAATAACTAAGAAGTCATTCTGTGCTTATTTACACACTGTTTACACAAAACAAAAGGTTTTAGAGCAGCATATATGTTAAAACATGCAAAACCTAGAGATATAAGTAAATATTTTTTAAAGGAGTAGAGAAATAGATGTACTAGCTACCTGAGATAAGTTGATAACTGGGGTGAGCACTGAGTTTAGTTTACAAAGTCACAATACCAGAAAGAACCTTAACAACTTTGCTAGTACATCTCTCTTTCTTTACTGACAGGATCCAGAGAAGTTAAATGATGTCCCCAAGGTCACCCAGCTGGTTAACGGCTGTGTTCCATATTCCTTAGCAACAGAAAAATGCAAGTTATATAGTTCTCACTACCTAATCAATCTAGAGACTGATTATATTTTCCTATATAATAAGATACTAGTGCCGATCTAACAAAACATATGCTATTTTGGTACATTAAGAAATATTTTTCCAGAAGAAACGCAAAGGAGGCCACATCTATTTACCCACTAGGTACCAGAAGAAGAAATGAGTGTTCTACCAAGTAAAAAATTCTGGAACTTTGACCCCCTTTCCCAGCAAGTTTCTGCTAAATTAAGTATTTGAAAATCATCTTGACTAAACAAATGTTTTTTTTTTTTAAATGTGCGTATCAGAAAATTACCAAAATCTTCTAAGTGTTCCTATTTCAAAAGCGGAAGATCTGATCTGCTTAAAGTACCAGGGATGAGGAATGGGAAGAATTGAGGAAACTCCCAGGTTTTTAGCCTGTAACATTCAGTAGATGGTGGTGCCACTGTCTTAAATAATTAGGCAGCCCACATTTGAATAAAGATCAGAAGGAAATGATGGATGGAGCTAACAAGCAGATATCGGAGGGAAAAACATTAAAAGCAGAGGGAATGTCAACTATAAATGCCTTGAGGTAGGTGTGCGCCCAGAAATGTTTAAGGAACACTACAGACAGCTACAGTATATACCAAGTGAATGAAGGAATAGTAAGAAATGAAATCACAGCTGTAATGGGAAGGGGGAGTGTCACAGAAACTATACAAAGTACTTTCTTAGACTCTAATGGAACTAAACTAGAAATCAATAACAAAATGGTATCTGTAAAATCCCCAAATATTTGAAAATTAAACAATACATTTCTAAATGACCCGTGCATCAAAGAGGAAGTATCAACGAAAATAAGCATTTTCAGTTAAATGAAAAGGAAAATACAACATATCAAAATTTGTGGAATGCAGCTAAAGCAATGTCAAGAGGGACATTTATAGCATTAAAAACATATGAGAAAGAAGGCAAGATATACAATCCACTAATATAAGCTTCTTCCTTAAAAAACTAGAGAAAGAAGAGAAAATTAAATGCAAAGCAACCAGAATAGGGGACATCACTACTGACCTGACAGACATTAAAAGTATAATAAGGAAATTGTGAGAAGATAGCGGAATAAGTAGCTCCAGAAATCAGTCCCTCTGTCAGAACAGCCATTAAATAGGCAGGCTGGAAGTGTCTGAATGAACTATTTTGAAACTCTGGAGTCCAGAAGAACATTCTACAGCATCCAGGGAAGAGCAGAGGAAGAGGATGGTAAATTTCGGTAAATACTAGTAAAATGCTCTCTGTATGTGGCAATTACTGCCACTCATCCCCCACTCTTGCTGCAGGCAGCAGTGGGCTCCAGCCCCTGGCATAGATTACTGTGACAGAAAGGGACATAAAAATCCAGTTGTCCAAGTTCTGCGGTGGGGTGGTGTATTAGTTAGGGTTCTCTATGGAAACAGAATCAACAAGAGATATCTATAAATAAAATATTTATAAAAGTGTCCCACACTACTATGGGTATGCACGAGTCCAAATTCCATAGGGCAGGCAGCAGACTGCCAACTCCAATGCAGATATTCGATGAACTCTTCAGGTAGCAAACTGGCAACTCCGATGAACATATTCAATGAGCTCCTCAGGCAACGAACTGGCAACTTTGATGAACTCCTCAGGAAACACAACTGGTCAGCCGAAGAAGAAGTGAAAGTCCTCTATCTGCCTCGCTTAAAAGTCTTCAACTGATTGGATCAAATCCAGCGGACTGCATTCTCTTGTTGTGGAAGACACGCCCTTCACTGAATGTAATCAGTCCCAGCTGCAGCCAATTGACTGATGATTTAATAAACCAGCCTTCTGGCTTACCAACCAGTCACAAATGTCCTTGCAGTAACAATAGGCCAGTACATGCCTGACCAGGCACCTGGGTACCATAACAGGACCAAGTTGACACATGAACCCAACCATCACAGGTGGGGATGAAGGTCCAGTCACCTAAATCACTGCTTTAGATTAGCTATTTGAGAACACTGAAGGCCCGGCTCTGAGAGGAGCCATTGTTCCAGTCCACCCTGGACAAAAGCAGTGGAGGAGACGTAAAGACAGTATGCTTTCTCAGAGCTGTGGAGGACAGTTCAAGGGCTGCATTGGCTGGGCAGGGGCCAAGTCAAGAAAGCACAGCCTTGGGGAGCCATGGAAGAAGCTCCTGATACCCTTCCTGACCCCTCCTTCATCCCCTTCCCAGAGCAGTTTGGAGCTGGCCAGTGCTCCTTTGGGGGTCCCTGGCCTTGCTCCAGCTGGGACAGACTGACTTAGGAGAAAAATTTGCATGATTTTGAGTCTGACAATGAGCTTCTGAATACCAAATCAAAAGCGCAATCCCTGAAAGAAAAAAAAATGATAAACTGGACTTTATTGAAATTTAAAACTTTTGCTCTTTATAAAAGATACTGTTAAGAGAATGAAAAGACAAACCACAGACTGGGATAAAATGTCTGCAAATCACATATCTGATAAAGGACTCATATCCAGAATATATAAAGAATTCTTAAAACTTAAGAATAATACAAACAAACAATGCAATTTAAAAACGGGCAAAAAATCTGAACAGACATATAACCAAAGAAAATATATATATAGCAAATAAGTATATGAAAAGATGCTCAGTATCATTTATCACTATGGAAATTAAAATTAATTTCATGAGATATCACTATAACACCTATTAGAATGGCTAAAATCCAAACAATTGGCAAAACCAAAAACTGATGAGGACACAAAGCAAAAGAACTCTCATTCATCACTGGTGGAAATACAAAACGGTATGGTCACTTTGGAAAACAGTTTGACAGTGTCTAACAAAGCTAAATAAAGATTTACCCTCCAGCAATCCCACTCTCGGGTATTTACTCAAGCGAATTGAAAACTTACATTTACACAAAAACCTGCATGTTAATGCTTATAGCAGCTTTATTCATAATCACCAAAAACTAGAAGTAATCAAGAGGTCCTTCAATGGGTGAATGGATTAACAAACTGTGATACATCCACACCCTGGAATACCATTAAGTGATAAAAAGGAATGATCTATCTATTCACATAGAATGAATTCTGCTAAGTGAAAGAAGCCAGACCCACATGGATTCATATGACATTTTGAAAAAGGCAAAACTATAGGGAGAAAAAACAGAACAGTGGGAGGTAGTAATGGCTGACTGCAAAGGGGATACATAGGAGATTTTTATGGTGATGGAGCTTTCTATATGGTGCTTGGGTAGTGGATACTAGACTCTCTATATTTGTCAAAATTGTACATCACAAAGATTGAACTTTAATGCCTGTAAATAGAAAAAATCAACCAGGATGTTGGGGGATCCCAGGATGAAATGCAGACTGTGATAAACAAATGTATGGCATAACCTCATCGAATGGGGTTGGGAAGAAAAGGAACTAACCTAATTAACTTTGGAAAAGGGAGTATATACTGGAAACGGTAAGGATAGACACAAAAAGAGCTATACATAAATTCTGTACTTTAGTTGGTAAATTTATTTTTCACAAAGATACAGGTTAAAATTCTTTTACTACATGTATACTATACCAGGTGGAACAAATAAGAAAATAAGTGGTAAGTAATGGGAGCCAGGTTTCTCAAAGTCAGAGAAAAAAGTTACAAATAATCAAAGGGGGAAGGCAAGAAGAAACTGTATGGTAATGGATTCCAGTCAGGGACAGGAGAATGAACCCATATTTTGTTTAACATACACACAAATAGATAGATGTTAAATAATTGCAGATATATATGTATACATGGGTTAGTAAACATCCATATATTTCCCATCTCTGCCCCATCTCAGTGACACCCCAGCAGCAATGAGCAAAAGTAAACAAATATTGGTTTCTAAACACCACTCTCCAATAAAAGGAACCAGGTTTACTTGGGAAAATGGTTGAATCTAGGTTTAGGGTATAAAAAGTACAAGATGAGCCTGGAGCATCTTGCAGTGCCAGAAAGCAAAGAAATGCTCAAAACACAAAAGGATAGCGCATGTCAAAGAGACAGAGGAGTCAACATGAAAGACCTCCCAGTGGCTAAGACTGGAACAATCTGAGCAACAAAATAAATAATGTAGTATTGGCATATAAGCCAAATTATAAAATAAAAATATATGAGTCCATACTGATATAAATAATTGAATACATAAATAAATGGGAAGAAGAAACAAATCTCCCTTATAGGAGAATTCCAAATAATTTATGTGGATACTCTCCCCTCCAGGAGGCAGAGCTTAATCCCCCAGCTCCTTGAGTTTGGGCTGCTCTTAGTGACAAATTACCAAAACTAGAGTATGAAAAGGGAAAACTAATTTTATACTGGGGGCACTATCTTAATTAAGTGGTCAAAGGTTAACATCACCAGTCATGTTCATAGCATGTACCCCCTAATAAGATGGGATAAAAAGGTACATACATCACTATGGTATTTTCCCAAAAACCCATAACCCCAATCTAGTAATGAAAAAACATCAAACAAACCTAAATTGAGGGACATTCTACAAAATACCTGGCCAGTACTCTTCAAAACTATCAAGGTCATGAAAAACAAAGAAAGACTAAGAAACTGTCACAGACTACAGGAGACTAACAACTAAATGCAACATGGTATCCTATACTGGATTCTGCAAAAGAAAGGAGGCAGAAAACTGGTGAAATCCAGATAAAGTCTAGAGTTTAGTTAATAGTCATGTATCAATGTAAATTTCTTAACTTTGATTATGTGTAATTTGTTGGCTTTAGAAGAAACTGGGTCAGAGGTATACAGGAACTCTTGGTATTATCTTTGCAACTTTTTGCAAATCTAAAATTATTCCAAAATAAGTTTATTTTTTTAAAAGTACAAGGATAGAAAAAGACATACTGTGCAAACAATATAACCAGAAGAAAACTGGAGTGACTATATTAATATCAGATAAAGTAAGACTTCAAAACAACAATTAACCAGGGACAAAGAATATTATAGTAGCAGTTGTTTAGCACTAGGCAAAGAGGGGGAAAGGGCGTTGATAGCTATAGGGTTCAAGTTTCTTTCTGAGGGTGATGAAATGTTTTAAATTGACTATGGTGGTAGTTGCACATATCTGTGAATGTACTAAAAACCACAGAAATGTACACTTTAAATTCAGGATATGTGAATTATAATTGAATAAAGCTGTTTTTAAAAAGAGGAACATTACATAATGATAAAGGGGTCAATTCATGGAGAAAACAATCCTAAATATATATGCACTTAACTACACAGTTTCAAAATACATGAAGAGTAAAAATGATACAAATGAAAGGAAAATTAAGCAAAGAAGCCACAATTATAGTTGGAAACATCAACACTCCTCTCTATGTAATTAATAAAGTAGATAAAAAATATACTTACAGATATAGAAGACCTGAACAACACCATCAACCAACTTGACCTGACATTTGTAGACCACTCCATCCAACAAGAGCAGAACATACATTCTTTTTTCAAGTGAACATGAAAGAGAGAACTGAAATCATGCCAAGTAGGTTCTCTGATCATTACAGGCTTAAACTGGAAATCAATAACAGAAACATATCTAGAAAAGTCCCCAAATAATAGGAAAATTATATAAGGTACATAAATATAACATCTGACCGGGTAAATCACCCTCTCCCTCATCACCATCATCAGAGCTATAAAGAAAGGTGTCCTCTCTTTCAACATGTCTAGTGGCTGTCCTTTTGTGAATTCTTGACCTTCTCAAGACTGACCACATTTCCATCAAATACAGTTTATAAATTTATTACCAAGAGAATTTCCAAGCAAATAAGGTTTATAAGCATTACCATGAAAACTGATAAACTTGTTACCAGGCAAATACAGTTCATAAACCTATTACCAAAACAATTTCTATGACAATTCTAAGTCCAGACTTCTCAGTCTCATTTTTCATACCTGAATATATAAACATTTTTATACTAGCCACAGAACTCTCATTCTTCCCAAAACATATTCAAGACAAATATATCATCTACAATGTACAAAACTCTTTAACCTAAAGAAAAGAAATACAATTACTGTTGAACTCCATTTTTTTTTCTCAGTTAAGCAACATGAACACTATTTTTGGTTTGATTATTAGAGCAACCAATCTTTAAATGAAACACAGGCATTTCCTGAATTATGAATATTTACCTTAAAACAACCATTTTAAAAAGCCCTCTGAAACTGTTCACCAATTCAAGAAGGTTTTGTCCTACAGGCATCTCCATTACCACTGACAAGTGTACAAAATGAGAAACTGGATCTCAATATCTTTTCCTTACCATCTTTCTTAGAATTCAGGATATCATGCTGAAACAAGATGGAACTTTAAATTCTATCAGGCCCAATCCATCATTTTGTACACCAGGGGTGGAAGATGGGGGATAATGCCTAAAGAACTGAAGTGATTTCAATGTGATCACAGAGACAGAAGCCAGGTATCCCAATTTTTACAATAGCACACTGTCCCTTCCTATTGTACACAGCAGCCATGTGCAAAAAAAAAGAACCTCAATCCTTACCTCATGCCATATAGAAAATTTAACTGGAAATGGATCATGGATCAAAAATATAAGAGCTAAAATCTTAAAAATTCTAAAAGAAAACAAGGAAAACAATTTCAATGACCTAGGGTTTAGCAAAGATTTCTTAAATACAATAAAAATAGCACTATTTTTAAAAAATCAATAAATTAGACCCCATCAAAACTAAAAACTTCTGTTCTTCAAAAGGCATGCTTAGGAGAGGAGAGGCAAGATGGCATCATAGAGAGGAGTGGAATTTAGTTAGTACCCTGGAGCAACTGATAAACAACCAGGAAAAACTAGTAAATAATCTGGAACAATTGCTGAGGGACAACAGTGACTGTCCACACATCGTACACCAACCTGGGTTGGGGGGAATGGCTGAGATCACAGCATAAAATCTGTAAGTAAAAACTGTGGAACTGTGCCAGAGGCCCCTCCCCCAATGGCAGGCTGAGCTACAAGGCCTTGCTGCGGAGAAAGCAGCAGTCCCAGAGCAAGCGAATATAGCTCAGCCCAGCTCCAACTGGGGTTTTAACAAATGTGGACTGCTGAATACAAGCTACAAACATAGACAAATCCCTAACAAGCAGACAGAGGCTTTTAGAGATGACTGACCTTAAAGAACCAGAAAATTCCTGTGCCCCAGGACAGGGAGCCCAGAAGACCAGGTGCTCTCAATGACTGACGGGCAAAACTGGGGGGCCATGGACTGGCTCTAAAAGGGGGTTTTCTTTCCCTTTTTCTCTCTCTCTCAACCTGAGTGGCTCAGTGCAGAGAGCCCCAACCATTTTCAGTTCACAATGCTCTGACCCAGACAGGGGTGGAGATAACAGAGTCAGAGAGACAAAGGAGCAATTCAAATGCAGAAGATAATTCCCTAAGAAGTGCATCTTCCCTAAGAGTAAAGAGGTGGGGCCCAGCTCTAGTGTCCATCTTCCCTTCAGGACTCAGACCCCAGAGCCTAGGGGAAAACAGCCAAAACAGAAACTGAAGGGGTCACACCTCCTCACACGAGTTGGGAGTGACAGGCTGACAGGCACCACCTGCTGGCAGGTTAGGAAAAGCACAGTGGCTAGAAGCCTCACAGGAAAGTCTGTCATTCTTCTAAGATACACACTCAGGGAAACTCAAAACTGAATATAACCCCATTCTGAGACCTGAACCCATTCTGGTCTGGGAAAATCTGAATGGGATAACCAAGGAAACCAGATGCCTAGACAAGAGAAAACTACAAATTACACTAAGAAAAACGACAATATTACCCAGTCAAAGGAACAAACTTACACCTCAATTAAGATACACTTGAGGTATTGTTTCACTTTGATGAAACAAGCAATTAAATATTTTCAAAGACATCTGCTAAATCAATTCAAAAACCAAATCAACAAGTTCAGGGTAGGTATGGAGAAAGAGGTGAAGGATATAAACAAAACACTGGGCAAACATAAGGTAGAAATCGAAAGTTTGAAAAAACAATTGGCAGAACCTATGGAAATGAAAGGCATAACACAAGAGATGAAAAACACAATGGAAACATACAATAGCAGATCTCAAGAGGCAGAAGAAAACATTCAGGAACTGGAGAACAAGACACCTGAAATCCTACACACAAAAGAACAGATAGGGAAAAGAATGGAAAAATATGAGCAAGGTCTCAGGGAATTGAATGACAACATGAAGTGCATGAATGTACATGCCATGGGTGTCTCAGAAGGAGAAGAGAAGGAAAAAGGGGCAGAATCAATAATAGAGGAAATAGTCAATGAAAATTTCCCATTTCTTATGAAAGACATAAAATTAGAGATCCAGGAAGCACAGCATATCCCAAAGAGACTAGATCTGAAAAGACCTACACCAAGACATTTAATAATCAGATCATCAAATGTCAAAGACAAAGAGAGAATCCTGAAAGCAGCAAGAGAAAAGCGATCCATCACATACAAAGGAAGCTTCATAAGACTATGTGCGGATTTCTCTGCAGAAACCATGGAGGCAAGAAGGAAGTGGTGGGATATATTTAAGATACTGAAAGAGAAAAACCACCAACCAAGAATTCTATATCTGGCAAAACCATCCTTCAAATATGCGGGAGAGTTTAACATATTCTCTGACAAACAGACAATGAGAGAATTTGTGAACAAGATACCTGCTCTACAGGAAATACTGAATGGAGCACTACAGACAGATAGGAAAAGACAGGAGTGAGAGATTTGGAACACAATTTTGGGTGATGGTGCCACAACAATGTAAGTACACTGAACAAAGATGACTGAGTATGGTTGAAAGAGGAAGGTTAGGAGCACATGGGACACCAGAAGGAAAGAGGAAAGATAAAGACTGGGACAGTATAACTCAGTGAAACCTGGAGTGCTCAGTAATTGTGATCAAATGTACAAATATGTTTTTACATGAATGTCAACCTGGCAAGGTGCTAAAAATGGGGTGGTATTCGGGGAAAAATACAATCAGTGCAAACTAGAGACTATAGTTAACAGACACATTGTATTATGCTTCCTTTAATGTAACAAAGGCAATATACCAAAGCTAGATGCCTATAAGAGGGGAACATAAGGGAGGGGTATGGGACTCTCGGCATTGGTGATGTTGTCTGACTCTTTTGTTGTACTTTAATTCAATCTTTCCTTTTGTTGCTCTTTAGCTGTCATTTTTTCTTTCTTTCTTTTTCTTTTTGTCTCTCTACCTTTTTTGACTCTTCCTCCTTTGTAGAAGAAATGGGGATGTCCTTATATAGATAGTGGTGATGGTGGTGAATGCATAAATATGTGAGCATACAGGGAACCACTGATAGTTTACTTAGTGGGTGAACAAACCCATCTTAAAAAAAAAGAACGAGTTGATGAAGAAACCTTGAGGACACTATACTGAGTGAAATCAGTCAGACACATAAGGAAAATATTGCATGGTCTCACTGGTATGAACTAATAATAATATGTAAACACATAGACATGAAATATAAGTTACCAGAATATAGAACAAGGCTAAAGAATGGAGAGCGGTTGCTTATTATGAGCAGAATGTTTAACTAGGTTGAACTTAATTCTGTGGAAATGGACAGAGGTGATGGTAAAACATTATTGTAAGAATAACTAACAGTGCTGAATAATGTGTGAATGCGGTAGAAAGGGGAAACTTAGAGTCATGTATGTCACCTGAAGGAAAGTTGGAGATTAAAATATGAGAATGTATAAAACAATGAATCTTGTGGTGGACAATGCCTGTGACTAACTGTACAAATATTAGATATCTCTTTCATGAACTAGAACAAATGTGTGACACTATAACTAGAAGTTAATAATAGAGGGGTATATAGGGAAAAAATATACCTATTGCAAACTATGTGCCACAGTTAGTAATAATTTACCATTCTTTCATCAACAGTAACAAATGTACTACATCAATACTATAAAGTCCATAATGGAGGGGGGTGGTTAGGGGTATGGGAGGATTCAAGTTTTCTTTTTTTGTCTTTATTTCTTTTCTGGAATAATGAAAATGTTCTAAAAATTGAAAAAAAATTTATTGTGGTGATGGATGCATAGCTGTATGATGGGCCTATGGGCAACTGATTGTGTACCTTGGATCTTTGGATGATTGTATGGTACATGAACAATCTCAATAAATTTTTTTTAAAAAAAGGCATGCTTAGGAAAATGAAAAAGCAAACCGCAGACTAGGAGAATATATTTGTAAAACAAATACATAACAAATGTACAAAGAATATGAACAAACATTTCATCAAGCAATATATATGTCTGGCTTATAAATACATGTAAAGGTGTTCAACATCTATTAATCATTAGAGAAATCCAAATTATAACCATGATAAGAGGTCACTAAGCACCCACTAGAATGGCTTTAAATTTAAAAGACTGATCAAATGTTAGAGAAGATGTGGAGAAACTCAAACTCTCATAGACTGCTGATGGAAATGTAAAATGGTACAACCACTTTGGAAACAGTTTAACATTTTCTTAAAACTTTAAACCTATTCCTACTGTATGACCCAGCCATTCCACTTCTAGGTGTTCACCAAAGAGAAATGAAAGCACACGTCCACACAAAGATTTGTACACGAAATGTTTATGGTCAGTTCATAACAGCCAAAAACTGAAAATTACCTAAGTGCACATCAATAAACGAACAGATAAAGAAAATGTAGCATATCCATACAATGGAACAATTATCAATAATACAAATGAACAAACTACTGATATACACAGTAATGTGGAGGATCTCAAAAACATGCTGACAGAAAGAAGCCAAACACAAAAGAGGACATATTATATGATTCCATTTATACAACATTCTAGAACAGGCAAAACTAATCTATAGTGACAAAAAGTAGATCAGTGGTTGCCTGATGGTGTTTGTGTATATGGGAGGGAGGGGGAGTAATGGGAGAAGTATTACAAAGGGTCACAAAGTAAATTTGGGGGGTGAAGGATTTGATCATTACCTTAATTGTGATGGTGGTTTTAAGGATATATACATATGTCAAAATACATCAAATTTTACTTTAAATATGTGCAGTTTATTGGAAGCCAATTATACCTCAACAAAGCTATAATAAATGGAAAAAAATACACTTATCAAAAAATTCAGCAATTCCATGCCTAGGTACTTTCCCAACAGATATGAAAACATATGTCCATCCAGAGAGTTGTACATAAATGTTGATAGCCACTTTATTCAATAGGTAAAAACTGGAAACAATCCAAATGTCCATCAACAGTTAAATGGACAAATTGCCATATATCTATACAGTGGAATACTACTCAGCAATAAAAACTAATGAACTACTGATACACACAACATGGATGATCTCAAAAACATTATGCTGAGAGAAAGATGACAGACACAAAAGAGTACATACTGCATGATTCCACTTACATGAAATTCTAAAACAGGCAAAAAACAGATCAGTGATTGCCTAGGTTCTGGGTGAATGGTTAACAACAGAGGCATGAGTTGCTTTGAAGGGAGATGGCGATGTCCTGTATCTTTACTGAGGTGATGGTTATACAGGTGCATACATTTGTCAAAATTCATCAAACTGTATACTTATTTTTTTTAAATTATACCTCAATAAAGTTAATTTCAAAAAGTTGCAGGGGGGGGGAGATTTTGATGGCCTAATCTAGAAATAATAATCTAGGGGAAAAATTATAACCACATGAAGTTTCTAGATGGGAATTTTCCTATACATCCAAAGTAAAATATGTTCTGAATCACAAACAGATGATTTTAAAAAAGTATCTTTTACTGAACACAACTGTGCACCAATCATTGTGCCCTCTACATATTTTTCCTCTAATCTCAACAGTCCTACAATGTAGGAAATATCATCTCCATTTTAGATTCGGACAATTAGGTTCAGAGAAGATATGTAACTTGCCCAAGGTCTCTCAGTAAATAAATGAGTGAGCTATAGCCAAAAATAAATCTGGGTCTGTCTTAATAAAAATTATTTCCAATACAACATACTTGTCAGTTGGGGATGACCTCTATTTTATTAAAATTTAAGAAAAATGCATTTGTTTCCCTAGACAAGTACTTCTTTGAACACAAGCATCTATTGGTAAAATGGCATTCATTCCCTTGGAGAATAAATATTTGACAAATAAGTATTCAACAAATATTTTCTGTTTTAACCTAAAATTTATAGATTTATTCTAAAGCAACTATTAGTTGCATTACAAATCTTTTCTATTATTAATATATCTGATTTTAAGGAGAAATTACACTGTAAGGTACATCCACACACTAGGGTATAATAGATTTTGCAATTATTTCTGACTTGATTACCACATACCAGTATCACATAAGCATAAAGCCAAAGGTGAGGACTGTGAAGAACTGTCCAAACACTTTTGCCATGCTTTCCATATTTGGTGGCCAACAAAACATATTATAATAACCAAAATATCCAAGTTGAAAGATCTACAAATTTAAAGATCATTGCACCATATTTATCAGTTTGATTTCCTTCATGTGACCTTAATTCTAAGAGAGTTATGATTTTTACCATTAGGCATGGTCAATATTTTAATTCTTGATGTAAATACTAAGAAATCACTGCATAATTTAACTTAACAAGACTGGAAGCCAAGCAATACAATTCCAAATTTTTATAAGGAACTAATTAGCTATGATTTGGGACAAAGCTCAATCTACCTGTGTTTCACTTAGCTACTTCACAGGAGTATGAGTATGAATGAATTGTTCATAAAAATACACACATACATGCATATACATACATACATTTATAATATACACATTCAAATGTTATAAAACAGTTACACTTTAATTATATAACTTAGCCCATAGTTTATTCATATCTGTACATTCATTGTTAATGTTATTTTATAGTATTTTATTTAGAACTTTTATGGATATTTTAAATAGGTAATCAAACGGCTATATTTACCAGGTGAAAAGTTTGCTCAACTCTCTAATAACTGCATCATATTATTAAGATCTAGGTCTTTTTATGACATTATATAATGAAAATAGTTTACTTTTTCTTTTTAAGCTTTTCTACAGATCCCATGAGAGCACTCTGCTTTCCACTGATGTCACAGAGATAGTCTTCTAAAGCTTCAGTAAATAGGAAAAAAGAAACAGATACCTCTCATGGTTGTTCTCATAATAAAAGAGGAAAAGGAGATGGGAAATAATCTCCAAATCCCTTATATTCAGAGACCTAGTACTTTTCCAAAACAGGGAATCCCGGGTTAGTCAAGGACCTAAGTAATTTGCCCTCAATGATAATGGAAGATATACAGCTGAAATCTGGCAAGTCATCTGTATATGGTCTTCACAGAGGGTAGCTTGGGGAATTTTTTTTTAATTAGGATCTCTTGGAGTTATTAAAAGTACAGCGACTAGGGGCAGTACTCCCAGGAACAAGCAAAGGATTCCAACATCCACTTTGTTTCTATCCCTTAAACAAGAACTAATAAATAAACTGTATCACCTCCTAAAAAAGCTTCTTCTAACGAAAAGTTGGATCCAAACATTCCAGCAGTATAAAGACTAATTGTAAAAACTTGTAATTGTAAAAATTTCTCTTGAAGGAAAAGGTAGAGAGTTAGATGATCTAAGAAAATCGTGCACAGAAACACAGAAACTTCTGGCGGCTCATCTTTAGGCAATTCACTATGATATGCTAGAAATTAAGTACTAATTTCTAAAAAAAAAGTTTGTAACTTTTGTTTCTTAAAAAATATATCAGCTACAAACACTCATCAGCTGCTGATAGGAGTGTACGCTGGTGAAGGCACATTGGAAAGCTGTTTGACAATATCTTTTAAGCTGCACATACGCACGTTATGACCCAATAATTCTACTTATATGAAGATACCTAAAAGAAAGGCATACATGTATTCACCAGAAGACATATACAAGAGTATTTACAGCAGTATTGTTCGTAATAGCGAAAACTGAAAACAAATAACCAGAAACTGAAGCCAAACATCCATCAATAGTGGAATGAATAAAGAAAGTGTGGTATATTCACATAATGGAATACTACACAGCAATGAGAATGAACAATCCATTGTGGCATGTAATGAACTCTTTTTGAAAAAAAAAAAAAAAAAAACGAGCAAAAGAAGCTAGACACAAAAGAGTACATATTGTGGTTCCTACTATGTAAAGTTCAAAATCAGTCAAACTAATCTACAATATTAGAAGTCAGGGTGGTAGCTGCTATCCTGTTATTCACTGCAGCCTGGGGAGTAGAAATGGGAGGGGAGTACAAACAAGGCTACTAGGTTAACAGAATAGATAATGTTCTATTTTTTAATATGGGTGTGTTCCTTTGTGAAAATTCAACAGGCTGAATATTTATGACTTGTACACATTGCTGCATACGGTATACTTCAAAAAGTTTACGCTAAAAACCAAAGAAAATATATGCTTATGAGAATACTTCTTTAACTGAGATTCCTAATTCATTCATCTCTTTTTTAAGTAGATAGAGCTAAAGGAAGAGAACAGAGCAAAGCAAAACAGAACAAACCATGAAACCAAATTCAATGCAAAGAGACAAGAGAGAAATACCATGAGTATCCAATAATGAAGCAAGATCATCAACGAAAATGCTTTGAAAAGGGAAAATAACTCTCTCAACAAGCTAAAGTGTTAATATACTCACTCAGTTAAGTAACACTGTCCACTCCCTTGCCAATGGCAAGCTGAAAATTCTTGCCTAATAAGCTACTACTCTCTAGAATGCCCACACACTTTTGCTCTCACTACTTGAGTTGTAACCTAACCAACAGTCAGATCTACTTGTTCCTGAAACAGTTCATCCCAATTGAGAAACTGATATTACAATTATATAATGAGATTAAATTGCAAAAAGAGAGTTGCTTCCATGAAAACAAAGTTGAAAGTTTTAGAAAAACTCGACAAGTTGCTAAAGAAAATTTCTATTGAATTAGGGAAGAACAAGACAACCTGTAAAAGACAAGAAAATTATAAAGATTAGGATTATGTTTTTGGATATAAGTGGAGGACATCTTTAAACACTTGAATTCAAAAAATGCAAATGCATATATGGGGTGAATAATGCAAGAAAAAGGATACAACTATAATCAGCACAACCATACTCAAACAATAGGTTGTAGTCCTACACCAAAAGATTGGCAAATAAATATATATTTATGTTTTATATTCAAATTGAATGTTGAAGGTATGTATCATTTTGATGATTCTCCAATTTAACCACTGTTTTTGGATGAACTAACCAAGTATCAGCCCCAACTATGAGCATTTAAAAAGACCTCCCCTGTACATCACTTAAGAAAAGTGGACAAGCAATACTGGCCCCACTCAAGACCACACAACTCTCATAAACACACATTCATTCTCTCTCTCTCTCTGTCATTCACTCACTCTCACATTTCATTGGAACAGTACTAAATGGCTGATGGCATCACTTTTTTTAAGTGAAGACAATAGTGAAAGTAAAAAGCGTGGGGTAATAAAAGATCTTAACAATAAGGGCATGTGAAGGAATTTTTCACACCATTTCTCTCTTTTGGATAGCCAACAGGATAGGTATTTTTAAAAGATAAAACAATTGAAACAAAAGATAGTCGGGTAGCAAAGCTAATCACTGGAGCTCTTCCTCACTGTCCCATTTGCTACTTGATTCTAGTCCTGAATGCAAGAAAAACGATACCAGAATTCTCAGATGTGATAAGCAATATCCAGTTTACAGCAGTTTTGTTTCCACCGTTTTGGCTGCAGAAATCTAACTCTGTAATATCACTAGGGGGAGCACTTACTCCTAATAAAAAATGGCAGCACAAAGGAAAAGGAGAAAATTTCCTAATTAAAGATACACTATCTGACTATCCCAAGAAAGTAAAGTGCAAAACGGTTTAAAAGACATAAGTGACTTCAAACGTAAGCAACATAAAAGGCAAATACATTAACCAGACAGCACATTTAATGCATAATATAAATAGCAAATAGTATTTAAGATAAGGTCATTTGTAAGAAAATTAAATCTGTGAAAAAGATCAATAAAAAGGCTGACTTTATTATCACTCAGTTAAAACTGCTTAATTATAATTTTTGAAGATTCTTGTTTCTGATAAATACTATTTCAAAAGGAAGTTAATAAATAGCTATCATAACCTTCAGTTGATATAATTTACTTGTCTATAGCTTTATTACATTAGAAGGCAAAATTAATGAGCCAATGGATATCAGTAATGACAGCACAATGTTGTAAATGTAATTAACACTACTGAATTGTACACCTGAATGTGGTTAAAATGAGAAACTGAATTGTATATTTGTTACTGCAGTAGAAAGTTTTTTAAAAAATAAGGTTTAAATGTACTCTGAGTGCTTCAGTAATGAGGAAGTCATGAAAGGGGAAAGAAGAGGGAAGAAAAACCATAATTGTGTACTATGTGCCAGGTGCTCTACACATAATACATAACCCTGGGAAATAGGAATTATTATCTCCATTTTACAGATGAGAAAACCAGAGCTCAAAAACCAAAAGTAACCTGCCCATGTCACACAGATAATAAATGCTAGAATAAGATATAATCCAAGTCTATCTGATTCTATTGCCTACCTATAAAAAATCAGAAGTTGCTTAATTTATCTGGCATTCTGGTCACCTTAAAATGAATAAATACACTTTATTCTATTAAAAGGTATATATTTACATCACAGCAAAGAGCAATAAGGGATGAAACAACAAACAATATAAAAAGTGCCTTTCCCTCCAAGACCTTCCAATTCATTTGAGAAAACGTACACACACAGGTTAAGGGATGCAATGCAGTGGTTAATTAATTGCCAATTGAGAGACAAAACCATTAACTGATGTGGGAACTCGGAGAAGCCTGGGATCTGACATGGCTTCAGCAGTTAGGGAAGGTCTTATGAAAGATGCAAGATTACAGCTGGATCCTAGGTTGGGTAAACGTTGGACAGGTATTATAAAAGGGCAATCAAGGATGAGGAAAGGCAGAGTTAAGTATAAACAATTTATCTGAGCAACAGTAAAGACAGGCCAGAATAAATGCTTACAAAAGTGAAGGATTAAATGGAAACAACCCAAATATCTAACAATTGATGAATGGTTAAATGAAATGTGATATTCCATACAATGAAATACCATTCATTCATAAAAATTAATGAAGTACTGATACATAATACAACATGGATTATCTTTGAAAATATGATACACAAAGGCAGTGAATCAGAAAAAGCCACACAGCGTTGATTTCATTTAATTTGAAATGTCCAGAAAAGACAAATCTACTGAGACAGAAAGTAGATTAGTCATTCCCAGGGACTGGGGGTTTATGAGGAAATGAGGATGGGTATGAGGTGTCTTTTAGGGGTAATAAAAATGTTCTAAAATTGATAATGGTGATAATTGCCCAGCTCTGTGAATACAATAAAACCACTAAACTGAACACTTTAAATGGGGAACTGCACGGCATGTAAATTGTATCTTAATAAGGCTGTTTTAAAAGTAAGGGACTTTTAAAAGTGGAAGATCACATTGCACAGCTCAGATGGAGTCACTTATGGGATATTCTGAATACCAGGCTTGTAAGTCTGGGATTTATCTGGTAGTTAACTACAGATATATAATGAATAAAAATGTACTTAATAAAAGCACGGTATATACACTTAGGACTCTTCCTAATAAAATTATTCACAAGTTTTAAGCACATTCCTAAAATATATGCCAAAATCACAGAATGAAGGAACAGGAAAAATATGTTAGGATGTGATTTTGACTAAGCCACAAGCTGTGACTATTAGGAAAGTTGTTTTGCTTCATTGCTAAATGCCACAGATGGGTATATCAGCATCATATTTACACAAAACCACAAATTCATCTGTGTCAAATCTTCAAATACTGTAATGTTCTAAACTTAATTATGAAAATAGCATTCATAATTGACCTCTCATATTTTATGGTAAGATAATGAAGGGTCTAATCGGTTTTTCAACAAATGACAGTACTCTTTGTATATAATGTTTTTTTAGATATTAGATTTAAATGCTATCAGAACCTTTACTAATATAAAGCATGTCCTGATGCTTACGTATTTTATTTTGAATTCCAATTTTAACACAATATTCTAAAGTAGCGTTTAATATGAAAAATAAGAGAAAAATTAAAGAAACAAGTCTAACACACAAAAGCAGGGAGCAAATAAATCTGAATATTAAATATCCAATACAGAGGAAAAGATTAAGCACTCAAAAATAAGCCTTTCCAAGAATCATGGAATGAGAAAAAAAATAGGATTCAGCACTAAGTTCTATACCACTGGGAAATACAAATGGAAAAAAAAGAATAAATTGAATTCAAAATAGAAGGTGCAATACATAAGAACAGATGAGGAGGCTTTAACAGAGGCAAAGCTGGGAACACATCTGTGCCACAAACCCTGAATCCCAGGGAAGGAAGAAGTTTTTTTGGCAGTTTTGGCATCATCCCTTCAGAAGGTGGCCTAATAGTGAAATCCCACTCTCACCCAGGAAGTGGTGAAATGGTAGGAATACAAAAGAAGAACTCAGCTAGAGAACCCATACACAACCAATTAGCATTTGCCTTCTGGGTCGGCTTGCAAACCTCCATCAAGGTAGATGCGCCACAAGAAACTAAAGACCACACTGGATCTCTTTTAAAACTCCCTTGTCTGGGAAAAAGGGGACCACCTGTCTCTCTTTATAAGGATTTTGTAAGTTCCAGAACTGGGAGAAACTTTTGTCTGAGAAATAAAGATACAACTTAGACAAACTGGTTCGCAAACAAACAATAAATGCAAAATAGAAAGCAATTAAGCTACCCAAAACAGAAAACAAATAAACTAGCCTTGTCACTGGAACTAGAATAAGGTGTCTGCTACCACAGTAAGTAGAGCAAGAGTCTCCATTTCCCAATTGTAGGCCAGTGTTTATACTAAGAAAAGAATCCAGTAGGAATTTATTTCAAATCATTAGCTGTTATACGTCAAAAGAAATTTATCCAAACTTTCTTCAACTGTCTACCTACTCAAAGTAAAAGAACTGTGAGAAAAGGCAAATGTTGGCAACTGTTTGCTATATTTAACATGTTAATTTTTGAAGAATAAAGTACTTCAAATATAACACAGTGAAATATCAAAATAGATTAATAGCTAGATTACTATCTAAGTAAACACCAAAACTCATACTGTTAACCCATGCATAAGTAAAACAGAGTTTTCTTTTAAATAAATAGGTAGAAATGAGGAGAGCATGCTACTATAGATCACCAAGAGGGAGGAAAATAACATCAGCATAAGGTCTAAGATCCATTGAAAATGATAGCATTGGAAGAAATGGTCTAAACTCTAAGAATACTAATATTCTGACTAAAGTAAGAACAGTAGTAACCTAAAGAATAATTAAGAAAATGGAAGATAAGATGAGGAATTTTTTTTTACAGGATCATTCAATGAATATCATGGGACTGGAAACATGCTCTATAAACAAGAAAGGAGAACAAGAAACTTGCCAGCATCTGAAGCTGGCAAAGCAGGCCTAAACTAAGGAAACAAGGATGATAAATATCCTGGGAGATAAATAACTCCAGTTTTCAAAATTTAATTCTGAAAAACAAAAGTGAAGACTTATTTGTCAAAAGGGGGGGAAATTTATACAAATTAAAGAAAATTTTTAAAGCAAATATATACAAACACCTTAGAAAAATTTCTATTTCCTAAATATTCTCATAGATATGTTGATTAATGTTCACCGCATTAGCTTTTAAGACGCTAAACCCACACCAAAATTTTTATACGGTTCAAAGAAATATTGTAAACATTTGCAATAACCATTTACCTTAAACAATTCTGTAAAACTTGTGAGATAGTCTGAAATTTAAATGAGAGTAGACAATTTAAAAAATCCCTCAGGCAAAATTATAAAGCTCATACAGCAAAAGAAATATAAACAGAATACTCAGCAGAAAAATCAAACACTACAATTTTGGGGGGCATTCTTCCCAAATAGTAAATGGTACAGTATGTTCATACTCTACAATGAACTTAAAATTAATCACTGGATTCTAAGTCCCATCTAAATTCACTGAATCTTATGCAAGAACAACAAAAGCTGGAAAAAAAAGAGATGAGATTCAACTCAAACCATTAGTTACTTTAAAATGTTCTGCTCCCCCTCCTCCAAATATGTATCATACTTGATTTCAGTTCATAAAATTCATAAGTCCATACTTAAATCTAATTTTTAACATGTTTAAGTGTTATGTATGCAAAAGTACTCTGTGCAAACAGTAAATCTGAACAAAACCGGAATATGACATTTCAGAAAGCATTCATGAATGCTGCCAGAAGAGCAGCAATTACACAGAAAAGACTTTAGGAAATACCTGAGCAGATAAACAGCCCTTTCAATATCACTGAGGTCTTCATCAACTGTCAGTCTTTCTATTTCTTCCGGTGTCTGTCAAGTATAAAGTACAAATTATGCACAAGCATCCTGTCAATCTTGCCCCCCAGTAACCTTCCAGTGACCCTCTATGGGGCATCGACTAAAAAAAAGTTTCACAATTCAGCATTATCAGTGAAAACCTATCAAGGGTTTGAGGATTCTTGGAGACTTAACAGAGAGAATCATGTCTCTAATTGTTAGGTTTGGGTGGCTTGAGGTTTTGCTTGTTTGTTTTGTTGTTTTTTTTTTTTCCCCACTCTTCTTCTAGATTCTAGATTACAGCTTGAGAATCACATTGTGGCTTCAGAATCTTGCTGAAATCAATTTTTATATGCTTATATAAAATATATACACACTTTTTATTTGTAATACACTAAGGCTGCTGTTTCTATAGTATTTTCCACCCCAGGAAATGCTAAAAGTGGGATGGATAAAGGCTGCAAAGAAGAGGGAATGAAAAGGATGGAATATGGAGTTGGGGGAGGGAAAGGAATAAACTCTGGGGCTGGAAGGAAATCAACGATTTGAGATATTGCGGCAGGTGGGAGTGAGAAGCGCTGAGGAGCTATTAGGAGGACGAGGTGGGCTGGGGGGAGGGTGCCTGTAACCCAGGTTTACCAGCAGTGAGGGCTGGAGCCTCTGGGAGGCTGGGAGGAAGATGACTCTGCTGGGTGGGGGAGTGAGCGGGAAGCAAGCTGTGGGTTGACTCCCTCGAGGGGGTGGGGAGCAGGGTCCCAGCTGGAGCTTGGAGCCGCGTCCTGGAGGGGCTGAGAGGAAAAGGGACTCGGGATGGGACAGGAACAGGGTTTTGAAGACCTGGACCAGGACGACTCTGCTTGGGTGCTGCTTGGGAGGTGAAGGGAGGCCCGGGCTGACTTGAGGGCAAGGGGACCAGAACCTGCTCGAATGGAGAGCGGGGGTGATGGTTGAATAAGATCGGGGTGTCTCAGGGGGAGGAGGGGGGAGGAGTGGTGTTGACTGAGGAGTGGGCCTGGGGCCAGAACCCGGGCGGAACGAGGGGTCCAGGAGTGGGGGGACCCAGGAGAGCAACGGCCCCGGGAGAAGCAGGCTTCAGTTGCGGGGGGATGGGGGGAAGCTCCTGGACGGGAGGGAAGAAAGGGGGGGTCGCCGCTGAGGGGCCCAGGCCGTCCGAGAGGAGCGACGCGGGGGACACGCCCGGCTGGCCCGGAAAGGGGCTCGGCCGTTCCTGGGGGTGGGCCGGGCCGGGGATCTAGTGTGTCTCCCGAGTGACCCCTCAGAAGTCAGAGCGGCCGAGGATGGTCGGGGGATAGGGCCAGGGGCCCGTTCCTCAGGATTGGGGGTCCAGATTGAGAGAACCCGGGCCACGTCGAGAAACGGGCCCCGGGAGAGGCGGTTCGGGGTGACACGGCGACCACGGACAGGAGGAGGACTGAGGGGCCGGGCCGACTCTGAGAGGGTCCCGGGCCGCCTCGGGGAGAGGACAGTGCCGAGGTGGGCTCAGGGGTGACTGGGAAGACGGGGTCGGGGTCCGGGCAAGCCGGCCGGGCGCCCTGAGGGCAGTTTGTCCTCCCCGGGGCGCACCTTGAGGCTCCGGCGGACCGGCCTCTCGATGATGGTGAGCTCCTGCAGGTCCTCCATGTAGCCGAACAGGCTGTTCTGACTGAAATCCATCGCGGCAGCGGTGGGCGGCGGCGGATGCATGGACCGCCGGGCCCCCTCGCCGCCCGGGCCGGAGCGGCCCCGGGATGCCGAACGCGTGCAGCCTCGCGGCCGCCCACCCGCACTACTTTCTCCGGCTCTCCGCCGCGGGAGCCGAGCGTGAGGAGAGCTGTGGCGGGAGACGAAGCCCGGCCGGTCGGGGGAGCGGGGCGCTCAAGGGGAGGGGGCGGGCTGTGGGGGCGGGGCCGGGGCGGGGGCGGTGCAACAGCGCCCGCCTCAGCCCCGCCCGCTCCCGGCCGCCGCGCGCTCGCGGGCCGGACGTAACTGCCGCGCAACGTCGCGGAGGCCCCCACCGCGCCTCTGTGCCCGCCCCTCCCCGCCACGCTATCCCCCTCGCTCCGCCCCCCACCGAGCCCGCCCCATGCGCGACGCGTGCGCAGAGCCTCCACCTCCCGCAGCCGAACAGGCGGGCTGGGGGCGGGGTTCAGGGAGGACAAGCCGAACCTATGAAAAGGACAGCAATGCTTAACTTGCTCTCCTATCCTTCCAATTATTCTATGACTGCCCACCCCAGATGGCGCGCTGCAGACACAGAGACCACCCAAGAGCAGCTCTTACCCTGGGGGAGGAATGTGCACCCAAAATAAAGAATTACAATGTGGAGTGTTCCCGGGTGATGGGGAAAGGAGTGTATGGGAATGCAGTTCTGGAGGAGGTAACATTTGGGGTAGAGCCACGTTCTGGAGGAGAGACGCTTAAACTGAATCTTAAAAGACGAATAAGGCTTTGCCAAGGGAAATAAAAGAGTAAGCCCGTTTCTGGCAGACGAACCTGCATGGCAAAGGCACAGAGGATTAAAACCTGGGCGTGTTAGGGTTGTGGTAAGTGCAGTCAGAGTAGATCTTAGGGTGTGGGGCAGTCGTTGCTTGGCAAGGTGGGTAGAAGGAGACAGGTTGTGATCTGGCATCACGTTGAGTCGCTTGCGCTTGGTTCTGTGAAAAGAAAGCGATGGAACGGGAGTTGGGAGGTTTTTGGGGCCGGGGTGGGGCGGTGGGGGGAGCAAAAGTTCGTCAGAGACAGCAGGGCCTCTCTTTTTAATTTTATTTTGCTATTTTCCCCCTCATTCCCTCTCCAAACGTCATTCCTTTATCTTCCGTTGCACCCTCTCTCATATGTTTAAGATATATCCCAGCACATGTATGTATCCTCCAAAGATACTAATGTTTTTGGTTTATGTATCTATTTTTAATATACATGAATGGTCTTGTGCTAAAGAACTGATTCTGATTCTTGTATCCACGTGGCTCTATATACCAGGAGTTCAGTAATTCTGACCACTAGTAGGATTCGATTTGGATATCTAACGTATTTTACTTATCAATTCCTCAAATAATAGACAGTTAGGTTGCCAGCAGTTCTTGCTAGCACAAACCATGCTGGAATGAGCATTATACACATCCCCTTATGTACCTATGAGAAAGAGACGGAATTGCTGGAACAAACTTGGTTTCCCTCTACCACATTGTTCTCCCAGAGTGCCTCGCCAGTTTACACTCCCATCAATGGCACAAGAAGGCAGGAAAATTCCCATTTCCCCACTTATACACTAACATTTACCATTTGCTATTGTCTAATGTCCTACTTTATAGCAATCTGATATCAGTAAAGTAGTATCACTTTGTGATTTTCATTTGTATTTCTTAGACAATTGGTGATGTTAACCATTTTTCCATATACTTAAGAATCAGATTTTTTCTTCCATGAATTACCTGCTTACATCCTTTGCCTATTTTTCTGCTGGATTTCCTATTGTTTTCTTCTAAATAAACTGAAGGAGTTTCTTATATATTCTAAATATTAACCCCTTGTCAGTTTTGGACATTGCAAATATCTTCTCCCAATATTTGCACATCCTATCAGCTTGGTCTTTGATGTCCTACAATGAAGGGAAAATCCTTAATTTTGTTGTAACCAAATTTTGGCCTCATGGAGTGTGGTTTTGGGGTCTTGTTTGAGAATCTTTCCCCACCTTAAGCCCCCAAAAATGTTCTACATTTTCTTCACTTGGCTTTACAGTTAAGTCTCACTGCATCTGGAGTTCACCTTGTACACAGTGCAAGTTGGGATTCGATTTTATTTTCTCCAGCCAGCAGCACACACCAAACACCCCATCTGCAGCCCCAGTGGACTTAACAGTCTGCCTCCCAGATCAGCAGCCACTCCCTGGAGCTCCCTTCTCTTAGCTTGGGTCTGGGTGAACTAGACCAGGTTCATCGTGGGCCATCTATGTGCAGTCTGCCCAGAACCTGACCCAAGAGTTAGCACCTAGAAGGGGCTCTGCTAATGTTCACTGAGAAAGTAAAAAGAGAAAGAGGGAGGGCAAGGGGGGATGAAGCAGGGACCACTAGATGGGTGCATCAGGAGACCTATCTTCCCCCTCACCCAGACCATCCTTATTTTCTCCTGGATCAACAGGGCCTTGGCTTCTGCCCTTTCTCTCTTAAAGTCGTTCTCAACACAGCCAGAGGGATCCTGGTTACATAAAAGTCAGATCTAGCCCTCTGTGTTCTAAACCTTTTAAACCTGGTTTCCTCAGCTCAACACTATTGACATTTGGGCTGGATAATTCTTTGTTTGGGGGGAGGCAGAGGGAGAGAGAAAGTTGTCCTGTGCATTGTAGGATGTACAGCAGCATCCTTGGCTTCTACCCACTGTCTGCCACCTTCTCCACCAGTTGGGGCAATCAAAAATGTCTTCAAACCTTGCCCAATGTCCCCCACCCTCACCCCACCCCAGTTGAGAACCACTGCTCTAAGCCCTGCATTAGCTGTCCATGTCTCCCTAAGTCCTTCCACATTGCTCACCTCTCTGACCTCATCTCCTCCCACTTTCTCCCATCACCACTCTGCTTCCTTCATGCGTGCTGGCCTCCCCCTGGTTCCTCAACACTCCAGGGATGTTCCTAGAATGCCCAGAACACTCTTCCCTTGGTATTATGGGGTGAATCACATCCCCCAAAAAGATGTATCCAAATCCGAACCTCCAGTCCTGTGAATGGGAACTTATTTGGAAATAGGGTCTTTGAAATTGTGATTAGTTAAGATGAAACCAAATGGAGTAGGATGGGTCCTATTCCAATATAACTGGTGAAAATTAGACACTGACAGATAGATGATGGGAGAAGGCAACATGGTAACCGAGGCAGAGAGCGCCATGAATTGCCAACAAGCCATCAGAGGCCAGAAAAGGCGAGAAAGGATTCTCTTTGACAGGCTTAAGGCACATGCTTGCTGAGTTCTGGCCTCCAGAACCATGAGAGAATAAGTCTCTGTTGTTTTAAGTCACCCAGATTGTGGAACTTTGTCACAGCAGCCCCAGGAAACTGAGACATGGATTTCAGGTAACACACACCATCACCCCCTCCAGGGTATTACTCAAATGTCACCGTCTCAGTGAAGTCATCTCTGGCTGCTTTTTATAAAATTTACATCCCACCGTCTCCACCACCCACTCTTAGTCTGACGTTCTATATATTTTACTTACTCATCTTGTTTATGGTCTTTTTCTCCTCCAGCCCTCCACTAGAATGTTGTGCTCCATTTAGCAGGGATGCTTGTCCAATTTTATTTGCCAATTCATTCCCAGTGCCTAGAATAATGAATAATGCCTTGCATGTAGTAGGTGCTAATTAATTGTTTGTAAATTAATAATTAGTGAACAGGCGTTGCTTCTCCACAAACTAGCTGTGAACTTGAGAAGATTACTTAACTTCTGTGGGCTTTAGTTCTTTCCATCGAATGGGGAAATTAGGCTAGATGAAGAACAGAACAGAATGCTGTTCTGTTTGAACAGGTTCTCTAGGACACAGACTCTGAGGTCAAGCTCAGGTGCTAATTCTTCATGGGAAGATGCAATCCCAGAGCAGTCAGGAGAAGGGAAAGTGGACCCAGGCAGGGCAAAGGCTCTTTGTGTTGCCAAGTTGCCCATCCCTTCATGACCAGGCACAGCCAGTTGCTCGGCCTCATACGACATCTCCAGACAGGCTGTACAGAAAGCCCCGGCCAAGGAAGGAGGCATGGAGAGGCTTTCTCCTGCCTTCTGCACCTGGGGAATGAACTCCCTTGCTCTTTTTTTTTTTTTTTAATGCAATTTTATTGAGATATAATCACATAACATAAAATCATTCAAAGTGTACAATCAGTTTTTCACAATATCGTCATATAGTTGTGCTTTCATCACCACAGACTTTGAAGGTTTATAAAATTAAAATAAAAAAGAATATCCAAAACATCCCATTCCCCTTCTCCCCCCATTGTTCATTTACTCTTTTTTAAATACAGTTTAGTTGAGATATATTCACACGAAGGAAGTGGGAGGTCTCTCACTACCTGACTTTGAAGCATACTACAAAGCAACAGTGTTCAAAACAGCATGGTACTGGCATAAAGATAGGTATACTGACCAATGGAATTGAATTGAGTGTTCAGAAATAGACCCTCTTATCTACAGACACTTGATCTTCGGCAGTGAAGCCGAAGCAACTGGGTCAGAACAGCCTCTTCAATAAATGGTATTTGGAGAACTGGATATACATATCCAAAAGAATGAAAGAAGACTCCTCTCCTACACCTTGTACAAAAATTAACTCAAAATGGTTTAAGGATCTAAACATTAGTGCTAAAATGTTTCAGAAGAAAATGTAGGGAAATATCCCTTGCTCTTTGATGGTCTTATCTGGCCTTTTCAGCAGCCCCTGGGGAAGCCAGACCCCAAGCCCCCAGGAGCAGGCTCCATCCTGGTCAGGAAGTGGGGGGAGGCACCCAACCCCAATGGAGATGGAGGGGTGAGGGGTAAGGTGGGGTTTCAGGCTGTAGGGAACTGAGGAAGGAACAATCAGGTCAGCAATCCCAGATCCTAGGCAGAGCAAGTGGCCAAGAGCCTGGGAGAGGGGTGAGACCCAGAGAATCTGAGATGGCGTAAGATGTGTCCAATACAGGTGGGATGAGGGAAGATTCGAATAAATGAATGGAGAAACACATGAAGCTTCCAGAACTGAGGTCAGGAAAGAGCTGGTTGGAAGTAGTCATCAGCCCCAGCAGTCAAGGCAGGAGCTCAGAACAGCCAGGCATAGCAAGCAGTGGACTTAGGTGGACCCCTGGGCCCAAGAAGCTGGATGGAATTGGTCCCTTTAAAGCCCAGACACGACTCCTTGTCCCCTAAGACTCTCCAACAGCCTGGCCTCAAGAAGCGGTTCTGGCACGGGCCCTGGAAGAGGGCTGCCAGCCTCATTACCTGCTGGGGAGGCAGGAGGCTCTCAGCTCCTCTGCAAGGAGCCCGAGGGCTCAAAAGCCAGAAAGCGGCTTCACTAGAAACAGGCTGTGGGCTCCCAGGAGCCACCGGATCCTCTGTCCTATCAGCAGCCTCAGCCCTTGTTCTGATAGGTAACTTGCAAACTTCCCAAACTCCAGCCGCCCCCTCAGCTGTCTCCGGAGTGGGAGAGGGCGTTCACTGCCCCCGCTCCCCTTCTCCCGGAGGGGGAGTTTTTCTCATGCGTGGGCCGTGTGTGTCGGGTTGTGCCTCAACTTGAGGGCAGAGTCCTTCCTCCAGAGGTGAGGACACACAGCGAGAGCAGACTGCACATTTGTCTCCCGGGAGGCAGTGGGCGGGGAAGCAGAAGGCGGCGTGTGTGAGCGTGGGGAGGGGGTGTGTGCAGAACCGCGATGGCCCCGGAGTTGCAGGGAGCTGCCTGTCACTGCTGGGCTGTCTGCAGAGGCAGCGGGAGGCTGATTATAGGGCTGGGTCCTGCCGCCCTGGATGTGGGTGCAAGAAGCTGTGTGTGCACTTGACTGTCAGGGTGGGGGTGACGGTTACCCTGGTGACTGGGCTGAGAAGTGGGTTGGCCTTGCAGGCACATACGCTAGAAAGAAAATATAATAAGCACCCTTTAGGGCTTCTCTCTCTTTTCCTTTTGCTGACAGGGACACCAGTTACACGGAGCTTTGTTATCAAAAATGAAGGACAACAGCATATAGTGTTCTGGTGCCCTGTGAAAAGCCCACTCTTCCCTTCCACACCCACTAACTTGGTACAGAAGACTTGGATCCTAGTCCTAACTAGTCCTGGGACATTGACCTGAACAAGTCACTTCCCACCTCTAGGCCTCAATCGGATAAGGTGACCTCCACGATCTCTTCCTGTTCTGATTCCTGGGCCCCACACCCAGACATTCTGATTCAGTAGGTCTGGAGCTGAGGCCTAGGAATCTGTATTTTACCCATCTCCCTAGATACAGTCTCTGAGTTTCCAGTAAACTGCCACTTATTGTTGAGAGCAACAGGCTTGGAAATGAGACAGACCCAAATTCTCATCTCGGCTCTGCTGCTTCCTTAGGCCATTTATCTGTGGCCTAGCTGAGCCTCGGTTGCCTCATCTCAACAATGGGAGAAAGAACCGGCATGGACAGAGTTACTGTGAGGATTCAATGTGAGTGACGAGGCGACAGCATGGTGCCCAGCACGCCCTGAGGGTCCAATACATGCCCAATTTTTTCTGTATGCATTCTATATGAATCTGGCTCCGCTATCCTCTCCCCTTCCCAGCTGCTCCCTCCCACCTGCTTGTTCTTTTCCAGCCAAATCCCACATCCAGGAAAACGGTTTCTGCAGTAAGCGAGGAATAGTCAGTCAGGCTAGAACTCAGGCAGAGGAGGCGGAGGCCCTCACAGCTGGGGTGCTCACACCAGAGTTGCAGCTCCTTCAATCAGTTGCCATGACAACCCATAGCTACACCAACCTCTGTGGGGTAAAATGACTTCTTCCAACACCCAGGGGCTCCAGGTGTGAAGGGTCATTTTACCAAAGCACCAGGAGAGGGGGAGGGCTCCACGCCCACCCCTCTCCTACCAGCCACATTTTCATTTCAGGATAAACTGAGGCCTTCTTGAGAGCAAGGACTTTGCTGCAATTCTCTTCAAAATCCCAGCACCTAACATGATGCCGGGCACACAGTAGGCATGCGACACATGCTTGTTGGATACATAACTGAACTTAGTTCAAATCAGATTCTCCTGAATCTCTTAATTAACAATGGAGCTTCATTTAGGAGAGAGATCAAATGGAATTAGGACTCCAGGCATCTGTCATTTGATTTCTTCCCCACTCATCTGCTTTGGGAAAACTGCAGTTCAGCCTCTTTAGATGGTTTTCATTCATCTGGGCCCATTAATGCAAGCCCCCCTAGGAAAGTCCAGTGCATGCAGACACAACCACCAGCCCCCCAAAGTTCTGAAGTAGCATGGCCTCAACAAAAGTGTTCCTGCAAGCTCTTCTGAACCAGGTGGATATTAATACATCAAACCATACATGCTGCAGGAATTCATCCCTCCTTTGCAGGGACTTGCTTCCTCCAACCGTGAATTTTTCACATCCCATCTATCCCCATCCTCCTCTCTCTGGAGGACCGCCTCTCCCTAGCCTAAGACAGAGTCGATGAAACTCGGATCCGCCCAACCTTGCAGCTGATGAACAGATCTCACATAAGGAAAAGAGATTAAAACTCTTGGCACAAAAGCTTTTAAAAAATTATCTCAGGGATTAACTTGTCTGTTCTGACTGCCATTAATAGAAAATTGAACTTTGGTTAATGAGGCCTGTGTTCCTGAAGTAACATTCACTTATTCATTAACAAATATCTGTTGCGTACTTACTACATGCCAAGCTGGGCAGGCAGCCGCACAGGGCTCCACACTCAGAAGGGCCACACGTTTGGGTTAATGCTCCACTGTCACTGCTGTGAAATTCTTAATGATTCTATTTTTGAATTATGTACGGTAAGCAAAGTCCAATGGGACAATGCAGCATGTGCATGGACAGAGGAGAGATCTGCCTTACGTGTGTCCACTACTCCTCACCTCTCTATTTGCATACAGCGTTTGCAGTGCCCCATCAGCACAGAATTCCAGTGGGAGATCATTGAGACTCAGAGTATAAAGCAAGTGTGTGACATCCACGGCCCAGCAAGCAGGGAGGGAGGCCATGCTTTCTGTTCGAAACAGACCTTGCAGAAAGAAGGCTAATGCATCCCAAGAAACTCCAACGAGCAAGGAATCCTAACATACCCTTTCTTCCTTGCCTATTTTCCCTGTATTAGCAACCACTTCTGTTGAAAATGATGACACAGAAGGAAATCGAAAGATAGGGTGACCCGTAGTTCCTTTTCCTTTCAGTCTTTCCTGTTGAGAGTGTTGGTAAAACACGCACATATCAAGAAGTGAAATAAAAACAGATGAGTTTGTTTTGTGCAGCGTTTCCACTATTCTGGTAAGGATGAAATGCATGTAGGACCTACAAAGTACAAATTGTGTAGTTTTGGCAATTTTACATTCAAGTTAAATACTTTTATAATTGTATTTAAAACTGGCATTGCACAATATAAAGATGAATGGGAAAATTTATTCTAATGATTTAAAATTTTAAGTTTTCTTTATTTAGAGTGATATGACAGAGCACATGAAAAATACCAGGACAAGCTGACAGAGATACCACAGAGAAAAAGAAAGTTTTACATTTTAGTACTTGTAATGGCACTTTCTTCCTGTTTTGTGAACAAGAACTCCTACAATTTTTTTTTTTTTTTTGGTACCAAGCACTGTGCTTGGCTCTGGGGTCACAAGATAGGAAAACAGTCCCTGCCTCCAAGGAGCTCATTTCTTCTTTATTTCATTCTTTAGGAAAAGGTCCCAACCCTTACAGAGCAAGAAAATCAACAGTTTTTATGGGGAGTGAGCAGGAGGGAGGGACTCACAGTGTGGCTTAGTGGTTTGAGGCATGGTTTCAGAGCCAGGCTGGTTTAAACCCTGGCTCCACCACGTGGGCAGGTAGCTCAGCCTCCCCGTACCTCAGTTTCCTCAGCTGTCAAATGAGGATAATAATAATAGGACTGACCTCATCAAGTCGCCAAGGACTAAAAGAGTTAGTACAAATAAAATGTTGAGGACTGTGTCTGGTACATGGAAAGTGTGATTCTAAGGGTTTGTTTTTATTATTATTATTATTATTATTCATTCCAAGCAAGGCCAAGCTTTTCTCATTCGGTTGTTTCTGAGGTGGGGTTCTATTTGTTTGTTAGCCCAGCATATTTTGTTTTATTTTGTAATTTGCATTTCAGAGCTCTTAAGGGAAGCAGTGCCACCCAGCTGGATTATACCTGGCCACGTCACACATCTGTTACTTGTCTGAGTTGTTACCCTGGATTTATTCATCAGTCCCTTCACAAGCTGAGTTTAAAACTGTTTTCAGTTTCTGCCCTGCATGCTCAGCTCTGTTGCATAACAGGAGTGATTCCTTTATTCAAACCCTATATGAAACATTTTCAATCAAACAATATTTATAAAGTGCCCCTCTAATCTCCAGGCAGCATGCTTGGAGTGAAGACAGAACAAAAGGGGTGTCAGTGCGATACAGCCCCTGCCTCCGTGAACTTGTAATCAGAAGAGAAGCAATATATACAAACTAATAAGTGCAGCTTCCTATAACAACCATGAAAGGGTTAGTCAACCAAAGCTGACTGTAGTTACTAAAAAATGACTCCTATGGGGGCAACGACCGTGTGTGATATAAATCCATATCCTTGGTTAAATTAAAATCTTTATAACACTAACCCCTTCCCCTTGAAAAGCCTGGTAGGGGAGGGAGAAAAAAAAAAAATTGTGTGCTGCTTTTTCGACCAGACCACGTTAATGAATCTTTGGCCACCAAGTAATTTGAGAGGCAGGGAGGAAAGTCTCCCCCTCCTGAGGGAAAGGGGAGAGAAGAGTTGGCTAAGACACAAGACAAAGGAATGGAAAGACTTCTAGAAGCAGAGACGTCTAATGTTGAGTATTAAGTTGTTTGCATTGCCAGGCTGTGAGGTCCGCTCCTGTGCCTGACAATCTTTAGTAAAATCTCCCACAAACACCCTCCAGGCACTGGATCTCATGAGTGGAGTTCCTTCAACACAAAGATTAGGTTATTCATCTTTCAATCTCCCAGTGTGTGTGGAACTTGGCAAGAAATTGATGAATATTTGCTATGAGAGAGAAAAAAATGGAAGAAATGTTAATGAATAGACAAAAAGGAGAGAGTGAATGATGATTCACGAGCTCAGGGGTTTCTCTCACCCCCAAGCCCAGGTTAGACTTAGAGACCAAGGCTACACACTGCAGGTGCTTCCAGAAGGAGTGCGTTGGGGGTGGGGAAGTGGAGCAGGATTTCTATTTGGAGACCCAGCTTATAAATATATGTTGTGACCCAAAAGACTCAAAGCGCCCCAGCAATAAGCCTGTGTCAGAAGAGCTCTAGTTGAGGATGAATTGTATTGAGCTGGCATCCAGATGCTTCTACACAGTCTCTCAGCAAGACTCTGCAAGGATCTTTGATGCTGTTCTCTGTTATAATGATGTCCTGGCAAAACAGAACCATAGGCAGCCTGCTGCCACCTGTTTTGCACAACACCCGCTAAAGCTCATTCCTGACTCACGCTGGCTTACCATTTCATAAGTGGGGGCAGCTCCGTTTTTCTCCCTGTGTCACCACAATAATTACTGAGAACAATAATTTGAACAATGAGAACTTGTAATTCTCTAGGAACATGCAAAAGTAGTATAGTTTACAGAAAAATAATATCCCAAGTAATGGGTAATGGAAACCATATGTTCTGCTTCAATTCACATGGAGAGCACAAGTCTTGGCCATGAATGGAAGCAGAATCACTCACTCACTCACTCACTCATTCATTCATTCATTCACTTCCTAAGAGAGCAACAGTGATGTGGCAGGCAGCATTCACTGTGGATTCTACTGTCTGGCTTTATTCCCTTCCACATATTTATCCAGAGAGAGGACCTGCCAGACCTATGACCATTTGATGTTGGCTTTGGGAGAGTGGACGCACACATCAGAGATACCCAAGAACACTCTGGCCACCATCTTTGAGGGGTCATGCTCTAGGGGCTAGAGTCTCAAACAAGAAGCCTCCTACATAGCCCACAGACATTAACACAGTGGGCAGATCTGGGTCTGAATCCTAGTCCCAGGCTAATGTGACCTTGGACAAGTGTCTTCTTCTATCTGAACCTTATTGCAGGAGGTAAAATGGGAATAAAGTATGTGCTTAAAGATCACCCAGGCAACAGGAAATAGGAAGGTCTGGTGGATTCAGAAACTAAGGCCGATCTTAAGAATGGATATTCTATGCCTCTCCTGGCAAATTGTTATAACTCAAAGTACAGTACGTGTTAAGTGGCATGCACAAGCTGATAAGATTAGTTCTTTTTAAAATTGCCTCCAGACCCAAGAGACAATTTCAAGAATACTACAGCCTTTAAAAACTCTTTGTTAGGTGACTACATTGCAATAGAGTCTGGAAGAGAAATTCATGCACATAGTAAATGTCCATCTACATTCAACAGTGACTAAAGTATAGCTCTTGATACACACGAACCTGAACACAAACAAGACCTACTTAACACAGTTTCTAGTCTGTTGCTAAGAAACCACTAGTGCCTGCTATGAGTGTGTGACCACTCTGTTTCTTGTGTCAACTCATTATGCCAACGTAATTAGAGTGAACTTAACATTGGAGAATGGAATGTGGGATTTCATTTTTCATCACCTATACAGTTAGTCTATTATTGGCCAGAGGCCTAAAGCATATTTTTCAGAACAAGGTGAGAGAATAGAGAGGTCAAGAAAGAATTTCTATCACGTAGGAGGAGGAGGGAAATATGATTCCTCACATGAGAACCCAAAAGGCCTACCAATGGCCACACTGAAGCAGGTGGCAGCAGTTCATCTCCTGTCCTTTCTCCCTGTCGAACGCTTTGTTGTACCTAGGGCTTGATGCAGAGACTTAGGTAGACCAGATGAGTGAGGGGCAGTATTTTTACAGTGATGATCACAGTCTCCCTAAATCACTCCCTGCTCCCAGCCCTAGGGGCACAAAGGCTGCTGGGAATGTGATGGCCTTCTCTCCCCATAAGTGAGAGGGTCAGAGGTGATTGGCATTTCCCCTTGTATCTCTGCCCCACGGTCCAGCCTGTCTCAGATGGCTGTTCATCCATTAGCCTGACAGTGGCTGCAGTTCCCCAGAATTCCGCAATCACCCCGGAGCCCAGAAACGCAGGAGATGGTTTCTTTCAGAGCTTCCTGGGGATGTTTTATAGATCACTTCTCTTAGGAAAACAAATGGTCTCATCTCAAGATAACTCAAAATTATTAATTTATTCTCTCAACTGAATCTAAATCTACTTACTCTGTTTCACTGGATGATCAATTTTTTAAAAGCATTAATCCAAGCAATGATGCAATAGCAATGGAGAGAGCATGGGGAGACAGATGAGTTAACAAACTATGATGAGCCCCATGGCCAGAGTAGAGTAAGCACAGGACTGTGGGACCCCAGATAAGGCAACTATTCCTGAGTGGGACAAGTGTGTCAGAAAAGGGGTCCTTGAAGGGATGCCTGCAAAGGTGGCTTCCCCACTTAAGAACAGATACATGGTCTCATTCACCTTTGCATCTTCCCTGCACCCAGCACAGAGCCTGACAAATGGTGGACACGCGAAAACCATTGATTGGATCATCGACTATTCATGCATCTCAGATGACCCCTTATCATCTCAGCCAGTGGTTTCAACCTTTCTCACTTTGCTCATTCATTGAGCCCTAGGGTAATTTCATTCATGTTTGTTTAAGCTTGATTTGACAATTTCATAAAAAACAAACCAAAACCGATTTCTAGGCTCTCACCATGTCTTAGAAGAGGAGCCCTTGAACTGCAGGTCTAAAGAGCCGGCCAGCCAGCCACGGCCTCCATGCCCTGAGCCTCTTCCTATCTGCTGAGGATATCAGGTCAGTCAGGGAGCAGATGGCAGGGCTAGAGCTGAAGGTGCCCACTGTCTCCATTGTCAAAATCGCAGGCCTCCTGTCCCAAGCTGTGTGGGCACACACGCTCATAGCTTTTATTTGTGGGCAGTAGTTTGCCAGAAGAGTAATACAATTGTCTGTTAAGCTCATTAAGTCAGAAAGGGGGGAAAAACCTACTTTATGTGTTAGCTACATTTTGAATAACAGCCTTTTGTTTTTTACACACCTGATGCAAAAGGAAAAACATAGACAATGGCTGGGTTTAAGAGTCACTTGTTATTAATACCTAATACAGAGAGAGCTGCATCACATGCATTCTGCAATGTCCTGTCTTGGGGGTAAACTGTGTCCCTTGGATTTTAATCTTCCTTAATTGCTGCTTCCATGTCACCTTTCTGTTTAAGAACTTGAGCTGATACCTAAGCCCTACTGAAGCAAGTCCCAAGCCTCAACCTCCATATTTTTTACAGCAAAGTCCCTCCCCAGCTTGGCCTCCTGTGCTAATCACGATGGTGTCCTCTGCCTTATGCAATAAGCCATGCTCATTCCTGTCTCCATGTATTTGCTAATACTGCTGTTTCCCCACCAGGAATCCTCTTTCCCTGCTCTCTACCAGCAGATTCACCATGCCTTTCAAAGTTCAATTTATGCTTGCTTTCCTCCTGGAACCCTCTTGGATAATCTTATCCCTCCTCTCCTCTCTCTGGGTCCCCTCAGCATTTATGCACGTGGTCTGTCCCAGTCTCCTACACTTCCCTGTTTTGTGTGGTAACATTTGTCTGTTTCCAATGTGGAAGGCCAAGTGGTATAATAGGAAATTTATGTGGTATAATAGGAAACTCATGTGGTATAACAGGAAACACTGAATTTGGAATTGAGTCTTGGTTTGGTCACCAGTTAGCTGTTTGACCTTGGGCAAGTTACATAACCTCTCTGGGCCTCCATTTCTTCATCTGTGAAAAAAGAGAGGACAATAATATCTACCTTGCAGGACTGTGGTGACTCTTAGAGGTCATGGTCACAGATGCACCTGGCCTACAGAGGCTTAGTAATAAGGACCACCACTGGGGTTAATCCCCTTCTAGGGCCTCCTCCTTCTGCCCTGACCTTCTTAAAGGACACACTTAAAGAAGCAGGAAGGCAGTGACTTCCTCCTAATCCCAATCCTGTCTGAACATGCAAAACCCTCCTCCCTCCCTCCTAAGCACACGCAAAATGCAATTGCGATTGTTGTCTCTTGTGATAAACTGCTCATTTTGATCCAAGAATGTTGTTTATCCCTCCTTTGAGCCTCAGTCTGGGTGTTTCACATAAGTGCACTCTCTTCAAGCCACTGCACTATTTAGGGACCAGCTCAAAGCCACCTCCTCCTGAAAGCCCTCCCTCATCCCTTCAATCAAATGTTGCCTGAATTTACATGCATAAACAAATGGAGCAGAAGGAACAACTCTTCTTTACAAAGCAATTCCAATTAATAAATGTAGAAGGATTAAGGGAAATAGAAAATCATGACAGAATACCACCGATGGATGGTAAAATTAGTGGGCAAAACTTTAAGGAGAAACGGTGTATTTGTAAAGCCTCAAGTATCTCCCCCAACATATTTATTAATTACTGTGGTGGCTTAATATATGTCCACAGAGTCTTTGATATTCCTCCCCCCAGGAAGTAAAGCTTAATTCGCCTTCCTCTGAGTGTGGCCTGAACTTAGCAACTCATTTCTAACGAATAGAGAATGAAGTGGGAAGAAACCTGGCAGGCACCACTAAGTGATCACTAAGTAATCAGGGTTAACATAACAAGTAACAAGTCATGTTGATATTACATACCCCCTCATATGATGCAGTGAGAAAGGCACATCATCTTTGTGTGTTTGTCCTCCAAATCTATAACCTCAGTCTTATCATAAAAAGCATTAGACCAACCCAAACGGAGGGTCATTCTAAAAATATCTACCCACTACTCTTCAAAAGTGTGCTGGTCATGAAAGACAAGAAAAGACCAGCAAATTTTACAGGGGACTACAGAGACATGACAACTAGATGCAATGAGGTATCCTGGACTGGATTCTGGATGTTAGTGGAAAACGATGAAATTTGAATAAAGTCTGTAGTGTAGATAATAATATTGTACTTCTGTTAATTTCTTAGTTTTGAGTAATGTACCAGGGTTATGCAAGCTGTTACCATTAAGGGAAGCTGAATGAAGGTTATATGGGCATCCCCTGTACTATGTTTGCAACTTTTTTACGGAAATCTGAATTTCTAAATAAAAAGTGTTTTTAAAAGAGAAGGGAAAAACAGTTGCCCCAAACATCTCTGAATCCTCACTTAATTTTTGTATGTCCTCCTTTGCTTGTACTTTTGTGAGGATTAAATGAGTTGAGCTACGGAAAGCCCTTCCTGTAATTTCTGGCAGAGAGCAAGCACTGTGCAAGAGTTGACTCTATTGTTACCCCCATCCTCCCCCTCTTCCTGGGCTGGAGGCCCTCCATGCACCCCACCCCCCAGACTCATTGTGCACCCATCTCTGTCCTCGCAGGCTGACTGCATTAGCACTGCATTAGGAGGCCCCTGGCTTGCCAGCCTCCCACCAGGTTTGGCTAATAAGAAGCATTGGCAGGGGCTATGTGCAGGGAGGGAAGTGTCTCCTCGCGGTGCCCTCCCTGCGGGCTGCTGAGAAGTCCCCTCCACACAGCTCCCCCAACCCTCCACGGGCTGTTAACAGCTCTCTCCCCTCACCCCCTTCAGCCCAGGGCTTGGAAAGGCAGCTCCAAAGACTTGTCCCATTCCTCGTGGCCTCCCACCCTCAGCCCTCCCTTTTGTAAATGAAAACTTTATTATATTCTCTGAAGTCATCTAAATCAACTGTGTCACCTGTTTATTGCCAAGATGCTGACTGACATACCTACTTTCTATATATTGTACATAATCATGTTTGGTTTAGTCAAATGTCATAGGTCAGGTGCCCTGAGGCTCCTCTGGATGTATTACAAATATGTAAGTATTTTCAAGATTACTATTAATATGAGTTTTTGAATGCATACTATTTAAAAATTTTGACTTTGCAGTTCCCTGAGAATATGTCAAGGACTCCTGGACATAGTTTGGATGATTCTTCAAGAGGTGAGAAGTTGGCTCCATGGCCATGAGGTGCCCTAAGGCTAAGGGACAATTTGAGGAGTGGCTGAGAAGATGCTGTGGAGGCCACACTTGGAGGCCCAGGCCCACGTGTGAGGGGCTGCCTCCCTCAGGGAGGGGTGCCTTCTGTGCCCCCCTCAGAACCACAGAGACTGCAGGCACCATCCTCTCAGCACACCAGAAAACAGGGGGAGTAACGTGCAAGGCCAGGGGTCTCTCTCTTCCCCACATTGTCCTGGACAGCAGAGCCGGGGTGGGTTGGAGGGAATTGCACAGCATGACTGACCTTCAGCCCATCTCAGACCTTAGCAAGGCCATGTCCAAGCAAGATTTGATTTGATTTAGAAAAACAAAGGAGACATTTCTTGAGCCTCGTTGTTGTAGCAGAGACTGGTGGTTGCTGCCCTTCCAATTTTATGGTAATGGAAACCTGGATTTTTCTTTAGAGATAATGGCTATCTGGAACAAAGACTATTTTTCCCAGCACCCTTTGCAGTTCCATGTGAGCAAAATTTCCAGGTCATGCCCTTCCCCTTCCCATCCCCACTGGAATGCAGACATAAGTGGGGAGCCAACTCAGACCCTGCAGATGAAGGCAATGTCCCAGGGATGGTCGCTTGTCAAGATGAAAGGAGCACGGGCCCTCAAGCTTGCACAGAGTATATCTGAGTGGGAATAAACTACTATGTTGTTTAAGTTACTGTTATTTTGGACCTCTAGAAACAGCTATGAGGCAAATCTTATACGTGAAAAATATAAAGTGATATTGTCTACATAGACAATTTCAGAAAAATAAAACCTCCCCAAACTAACAGATTTAGCATGATTACAAGGTCAGCCACAAAATTAGTAGTGTTTCTACACTAACAACTTATAATTGGGAAAAAAAATTAAAACAATATTATTCACAATAGCTCCCCAAAAATGTAATGCTAAGGTATAATTCTAGAAAAACATGTACAGTACAGAATCTTGATGCTGAAAACTGCAAAATGCTGATGAAAGAAATCAAAGACCTAAATAAGTGGAGAGACATACATATTCATGGATTTTAAGACTCTACACAAAGATGCAATACCAATCAATATCCCAGCAGGGTTTTTGTTAGACAGACAAACTATTTCTAAGATTTATATGGAAAGTCAAAGGAACAAGAACAGCTAAAACAATTTTGGAAAAGAAGAAGAAAGTTAAGGTTACAGTAATCAAGACCGTGTGGTATTGGGGAAGGGACAGAGATACAGATCAGTGGAACAAAACTGATGGGTCTAGAAATAGACCCACGCAGATATGGTCAACCAGTTTTTGACAAAGATGCAAAAGCAATCTTGTGGAGAAAGTATAGTCTTTTCAACAAATTGTGTAAGTACAATTGAACATATAAATGTAAAAAAAGTGAACCTCCACCTAAACCTCAAAATCAATCATAGATCTGTATCTATGATCATCATAGATCATGGTATCATGTAAACTTATGAAACTTTTAGAAGACAAGACAGGAGAACATCTACATGACTTGGGGTTTGGTGATGAATTCTCCGACTGGCACCAAAAGCACAATCCATAAAAGATAACACTGATAAACTGCACATGAACAGACACTTCACCACAGAGTGTATAAGGATAGCAAATAAGTACAAGAGAAGATGTTCTACTTCATTAGGCATTACAGGAATGTAAATTACAACCATTATGAGATAACACTAGATGTCTATTACAATGACTAAGATTAAAAAAACAGAAACTGACAATACTAAAGTGCTGCAAGGCAACTGGAGCTCCCCTACACTGCTGGTGGGAACATAAAATGGCACAGCCACTCTGGAAAGCCAGTTTGGCAGCTTCTTATAAAGTTAAGCATATGTTCACCATATGATCCATCCATCACAGGCCTGGATATCTATCCTAGAGAAATGAAAACTTATATTCACATAAAAACCATTACGGACATGTTTATAGCAACTCTATAAATAATAATGCAAAACTGGAAACTACCCAAATGTCCTTCAAGGGGTGAATGCATAAACCAACTATGATATACCCATACAATGAAATACATACAAGAACTTGGATGTATCTTGACAGCATTATGCTGAGTGAAAGAAGGCGGTCTCAAATGGCTACATACTGTTTGACTCTATTTACTTGACATTCCTGAAAAGACAATCCTATAGGAATAGATCAGTGGTTGCCAAGGTTAGGGATGGGGGTGAGGGGCCAAGTGACCACAAAGCAATAGTGGGAGGGAGTTTTTTGGGGGTGTTTTGTATCCTAACCATGCTGGGTGGTTACATGAATCTACAAGTGTTAAAATTCATAGAACTGTAAACCAAAAGAAAAAAAAAGTCAATTTTACTGCATGATGATTTAAATCATTTTATATATAAAATATATGACTGAGTAGTGCACCTGATACACAGAAAACACTCTAGCATAGCACTACTCAAAGTGTGGCCCATGGACCAACAGCCCACAATTCTAGTGATGGTCTATGGTGAGATAAGGTAAATCAGCTACTTTGCTAAGCACACTCTTCAGGCTGTAGCTGACTTCTCTTCTTCCTGGTAAGACTTTCTCGGTGCAGTTAACAGTGTATTGATTTTCATTTTCCTGCAAGCTCCTTTTGTCGCCACTGATGGGCACTTTGAGGTCTCACAGTGTAGCTCTAAGAATATTAATAGCATTTCCATAAGGGCATCATAACTATGGTTACTGAGGGCAGAGACTGTGACGTTGTTCTCTGGATGGCACAAATCAGGTGTGTTAGAGAAGAAACTGAAGCTCCGAAGGGATACGATTTGAATACACAGCTCATTCACTCATTCGATTGACAAATGTTACCGAGAGGCAGACAAATAAACATTGTGCTCTAGTGAAAGTCCGATTGAAAGGCCAGCCAGAAAATAGCCCGAAAAAAGAGCTCTGAGCAAGGACCAAAACCTGCTGGAAACTAGAGATTTTGCATTTCCCACATGCACACCCTGAACAAGTCCTTTTCTCCCTAGTTTGCTACCTGGCTGCCACCTGTTTTAAATCTAGAGACCCCTTGTCCTGCTTAGGAAAAGTCAGACAAACTCTCATCCATCAGAAGGTACAGAGATAAGTCAGCAGCTCCCGGCCCAGGGCCACCACTGCCCACAAAAAGCTGGGGGACTTACAGCTAAAGCCCCTATGTGTGGACCTCTGTTTGCCCACTGTCCAGTAGATGGACTGAGCCATCAGACTCCCTCACCTCCAACACGGACATTCTCAGATTCTTTGGGGCTGAGACCATCACTCACTGATTTCCTGCTCAAGATCTGAAATGCTGAAATGTGGGTCCTTTGCCAAAGGCCAGAAAGCTTTGATCATGTCCCTGCTGATAGGAAGCCCAGAATTTTGATGCCAGCCTCAACTCCCCCTCCCTTCTTGATTGGTCTTCTTGGAACCCTCTGCACAGGCCACAACTCCCTGGCAAAGAGGTCCATAATTTCTCCCATTGCAGACCTTCCAGCAGACTGCAGCAGCCTCTGGTATTTCAATGTATAATTTATATGGCCCATTTTCACTGCCAAGGACAGCCCACAAAGCACACTTGATCCTGCACAGGGAAACAGCATGCTCTGTCCTCTGGGGCGTGTGTGTTCTCCTCCTATGGCTATGAACGACTTCAAAGTCTTTTGCTTTACTGGGGCACCTCACTAGGCCATGAACAATGGGGCCACAGGATAATAGGACAGTCACCACGATTTCAAGACTGCTCTCAGAGGCCGGGGTGTGGGTGACATTAAACACCATAGGATGGTTTGCAGGAGCTGGGGAGCTGCACCTGGCCGGCTGGAGCCCACAGCCTCACGGCACGTGTCTTGGCAGTCAGCGCAGCATGGTGGACCAGACACTGGGTTCCTGATCTGAAATCTGGGTTCCATTTCTTTGATGCTGCCTGCTACCCAGGGGACCTCAAATATGTTGTGCCAACACTCTGGACTTCAGTTTCCTCATCTGTAAAATACAGATGCATTTAACTCTTGCCCTGCCAGCCTCACAGAGTCATAGCAAGGATCAAGAGGAATAATAAATGAGGAAGTGCTTTCTGAAATGCGACTCTGGCTACTTCAAGTGGGGTCCCTGTACCAGCAGCATTGGTTGCCCCTGGGAGCTTGTCACAGCTGCAGGACCTCAGGCCCCTCCCAGAGCTACTGAATCAGAATCCCTTTTCACCAAGACCCCCAGTGTATTTGTGTGCACACTCAAATGTGAGAAGCACTGCAATATACAAACATAAGTGCCTTAGGGAGGGAAGAAATGTGGGGTTTGGAGCCTTTTTGCTCAAATTCAGATCTGCCACTGACTGCTTTCATAGCCTTGGGAAAGCTTCTTGGGCCTCTTGTTTCCTCAACTAGAAAACTGTAATGCTGTTGTAGGACAGGAACATGGAATGGAGTGGAGAGAGGAGGACAGAGGGTTGAAGGGCAGGGCACACTTTTCCAGTGAGGTAAAAGGCAAGTGAGGGGTCAGGAAATGATTCTAGGGCCAGGAAGGAAATGGAGAAGAGAAGATGATGGCTGGGCAAGAAATCAGTGCTTCCTTCTGCCTGCCCTGTCCACCCTCACCCCTTTCTTCCCCAGTCTCCAAAGCTTCTTGACATGGAGCCTCAAGTTAACCATTGACCAAAGGCGGCCGTAAGTGTGGAAATCTCCCAGTTGGCTCTATGGTACCCAAAGGTGGCAACCAATGCAGACAGAAAGAGTGGGCCCAGGGCTCAGGTCTGAGAGACCCCGGCTCCACCAAGAGGGCTGGAGAGCTTTTGAATTGCCTCCAGGCCGCCGAGCATCCCCTGTATAGCTGTTGGAGGAGCAGAGGACCCAGGACTGAGGTCAGCAAGTCAGTGGGGGAACCGCAGAGCAGCCCCAAACCCCAGGTGGCAAAGGCAGTAGCTGACAGGGTCTTACAGGCTGTCTCGGAGGTGCTCTCAGGGATCTGCACCATCCGCACACTCAAGGAGAGATATCCTCATTATGCTGGATTTCTTGTTAAGCCAGTTTCTTGGTATAACTTCAAGGTGAGAGGGTATTTGACCTGTGTTTCAAAAATTTCCAGCAATGCTGGAAATGGATCACATCACACTGGACAAAGTTCCGTTCAAGTAATTACCCAGGGAGATGTATTGTAATTGCACAGATGCAAGTGCTCCATTTTCTGGGTTTAAAAATACCAACTCTGTATGGTTGTGGTGAACATTAAATGAGATAATGTGTGGACCACTCTTGGCAGGGGCTCCTCATTACTCTTTTTCCCACAGTCTTCCAGGTGGATTGAAAGCTTTGCCCTGGCCCAAAGGCCTCCCCCTTGGCCTCGGCCCTCGCAGCTGCACTCTAATGTCTCTGCTAATCAATGTTTCAAATCTGTACTGATGGAGGTTCAGGCCCTGATCCTAAAAGCTCTGACTTGTAGCTGGTGGAGTACATTTCAGAAAAAGCTTTTCAGTTTTTTTCAAGTACTTCAAGAAGCATGGCCCTCTGTGCTTTCAATAGCTGAAATGAACCCTTGAAGAAATGAAGTTAAAGAAGTCCTCTAGGACAGCAGTTTTAAATGTCCTGGCTATAATTCAAAAACCTAGAGAATATGCAAGTCAGCTGTGGGATGAACTGAATTGAATAAGCACTTATTGAGCCCTGACCAGGTGAGGTAGGTTGAATTACTGGCCCCAATTCTTCCTACATCCATGCCCTTGCCCTGCCCTTACGTTGGGCAAAGTGTGTTCCCCACTCCTTGACTGGAGGCTTGACCATGTAACTTGCTTTGGCCACTGGAATGGGATGGGTCAGTGTGCCAGTTCCAAGCCTAGGCCTTAAGAGGTCTCATATGTTTCTGCCATCACCATAAGAACCTCCCCTGGATGGCTGATGCCCCACCAGGCTGGTCCCCAGAATGAATACATGGGAAGCCGAGCTGCCTCAGCTGACCTACAGAGCGGCAGTGAAAAATCAAAGCTGCTACAGCTGCCACGATTTGAAGCAGAGCTACTCAGCCAAGCCCAGCCTGCATCAGCAGAACTGCCTTAGCCTGACTGCAGATTCATGAGGGAAAGAAAAGCAACTGTTATTTTTAGCCACTGAGTTTGGGGATGGTTTGTTAATGCAGCAGCATTATTGTGGCAGTAGCTAACTTATACACTGATTTGAAAAAATAAAATGGGAGGAAAAGAAATGGGGAGGGGAAAATGGAGAGCTGAAAAGACAGAGAGGGTGAGAGTTCCCCACACTGTTAGCTCATTGTGGCTAAAGACTGACATAGCTGATGCACCTTTTAAACTCCAGGTACACAGAGTGATGCCACACTTGGGTGTCACATAGTCCTCTCGTACCAGCTGCACATAATCCTGGGAACCAAGGTAAGACCAAGCTCAGAAGGAGGGGGAGTCTGCAGGATGCAAGTAAGCAACTACAGAACTTGAGGCCCCCAAGGGAGGGGTCAACAAGCAAGGAGCAGCTCTGTGTTGGCGGTGAGAGAAGAACAGGGATCTGAAGTTACATTCTACCGAAACCATGGGCACAGCTTTGGAAGGCACAATACTGCCAGTCAGAGTGTTAGCCTCAGGCCGCTGCAGGCAAGGGAGAGACAGAGCCGAGCCCAGTCCCTAGGAGGGGGGCCAGCAGTGACAAAGCAGGTGCCAGGTTTCAGGAGGCAGGAACTTGAGAGAGCAGGAAGGAATCAAGCAGGTGGTTGGGGCACTCAGTGGCACTCAGGGATATGCCCAGTGTAGTGGTGTCACAGCCCAGGGGGGATTTGCCAGTCAAAAGACCAAAGAAGACTCTGAGCATTTTCTGAAACATGAACTTTATTTGGGGCTTACTCACAGGGAGGTAGAAATCAAACAGCTTTTTTCTCACCGGGCAGGTACTGTTTTCGCAGGGAAGTTGGCTGCATGATTCAAAGAGGACAGCAAGCCAGTTATAAGGATTTAAGTCAAAGACATTCCTAAGGGTGGGAGAGCATCCTGTGACATGGGGGTGGTGCAGGAAGGAAAGAATTATAGGATGGGGCTTTGTAAACAACCACAAGAGTGATAACACCTGGGGGCCAGGAAGCAGGTAGACTAGATTAACATTCCTGCTCTTTCGTGAGACCAAGAGTTTCTCACCTCCTGCTTACTTCCCATTTAAAGTTAGAATTTACCCTTTTCCTCTTTACTGGCTTACAAAGATGATAGGTTAAACATTAGCTGCCTAGGTCACGCAGACTGCTGTGCGCCAAGGTCCGAAGGCCTGTTTTGTTCAGGCCACAGGCTGCCACAAGTGGGTTGAGGGGGTGCCCTCAAGATCTGTCCACATCCAAACCCCCAGAACCTGTGAATGCCACCTTATTCAGAAAATGTGTCCTTGCAGATGTAATTTAGCTCAGGATCTTGAGGTGAGAGCACCCTGGATTATCCAGGTGGCCCGAAATCCAGTGATAAGTGTCCTTTAAAGAGACAGAGAGGCGAAGGCACTGACACACAGGAGATCCCAGGAAGATGGAGACAGAGGCCGGAGTGACCCAGCCACGGGCCAAGGAAGGCCTGGAGCCCACAGAAGCTGGAAGAAGCAAGGAAGCCTCCTCCCTCGGAGCCTTTGGAGGGAGTCTGGTCCTGCCAACACCGTGATTTCAGACTTCTGGCCCCCAGAACTGTGAGAGAACAAATCTCTGTTGTAAGCCACCCAGTTTGGGGTTATTTGTTACGGCAGCCACAGGAAACTAATATTCCCCTCCACCCTAGATCACAGCACAAAATCAGCTACTGAGGGCAAGGTTTCCGTAAAAAAAAAAAAAAAAAAAAGAAATCCCCCAGGAAAGGATCCCTTTATAGTTTAACCCTTGAAAATTCTCTCCCACTGAGGGGCAGCCTCTCATTTATTTTATCCAGCAGAAGCCTGCAAGATTCCCTGGTCAATGCTAGTTTGAGATGCATAGAAAGATCACCTGACACAGTTGGTCAAAGGGAGTTTGATAATTACTCCTGGGGGTGTCACCTCACCTGTGCAAGTGCTGGACAGCAGGTAACAAGACTTTTAAAGACGACTTTTAAAGCACCACAGTGAGTGGTCATGTCATGAGATCACAAACACTTGAAGAGGAACTGCTCTGATGTGCAAATGAGGACTTGTGGCTGGGGAATAATTTTCCCAGTGATGGCATCTATTATAGATTTCAAAAGTGGGAAAATAGAGCATCCTTGAATATTCAGAGTCACCTCATATCCAGCATATACGGTATTTCACAGGCTCCAGGAAAGGTTCTTGATTTAGGCTCCATTAACCCTTTGGGGCCTGGAAAGATTGTCCCATAGGCAGGTGGATGTATGCTGTGCCGGTTTGGATATGTTATGTCCCCCAAAAGCCATATTCTTTAGTGCAATACTGTGGGGGCAGATTGATTAGCCTTTTTGATTAGGCTGTGAACTCTTGACTGAATGTTTCCAAGGAGCTTTGGTCCCACCCATTCAGCATAGGTCTTGATTAGTTTACTGGAGTCCTTTAAAAAGAGCTGACATGCTGATACTTGGAGATGCTTGGAGATGAAAACACCCCAGAATGTGCTAATCCAAGGCCCAGATGCTTGCTGATGCTTTGAGATGCTAGCCCAGAGTTTGCTCCGGAGAAGCTAAGAGAGGACCCCGATGCTTAGATGCACAGGAGCTGAAGAAGCTAAGAAAGACAAGCCCAGAGACATTTTGGAGAAAGCCATTTTGAAATACAACCCAGGAGCAAAGGATCAGCAAACGCCAGCCATGTGCCTTCCCAGCTGATAGAGGTGTTCCAGACCCCATCAGCTGTTCTTCAGTGAAGGTATCTATCATATTGTTGATGCCTTAGTTTGGACACTTTTGTGGCCTCAGAACTATAAATTTATGACCTAATTAATCCCCTTTATAAAAGCCCAGATGCTCAGCCCAGTTCTCCAGCATGGTGGGGAGTGGACCAAGGGAGCTTTAAAATAAGCTCATCCCCTCCAGTGCAAAGGAGAGGAGTCTGGTCTCAGGCCTGGACCAGTGGGCATCAAAAGGAAAGCAAGGCAAAGAATGGTGCTGGAGGGAGGAAGGCTTTTCTCCCGGAGGCCCAGAGGCTCGTGGGCGTATCTGCCCAAGGCTGGGCTGGCCACAGTGTGGTGGTGGTTTTCCATGTGGTTTATGTAAGACTATCCAAAGGCTTCACTTCTCTTCAAGGATCAGGAGAGCTAGCTGCGCTGGACCCACATCTCCAACAGGCAGCACCTCAGTTTGTCCCCTCCCTGACCCAGGACACTTGCTCTCTGGCTTGCCTCTGTCCTCCCCAGGCTCTGTTGCCATTTATCACAGTATTGGAACTGTAGCTTTTCTTGTATTAAAACACTATGTCTCAATACGTGTGTCTCTGTCCAAGGCAGGGCAGTGAAAGATGGGCTAGGAAGACTCTGTGTGCCCATGAAGGGGGAGAGGATTTCTAGGTGAAGGTGAGCAATGCCCCGACTATTTAACGCGCAGACAACTGGGCAGGTCCCTGACCTTTCTCGGGCCACCTGGACCTGAGCCCCAGGCCTGGCCCCCGCAGGCTTACCCTCCCCCACGGCCCCACAGTTCCTGCCTCCTTCTGAGAAAGGTCGAGGCAGTGTTGGGGGTCTCTCCTCCCAAGCAAGAGGAGACCAGATCAGGTCTCAGTCTTGTGGGAGAAAGAAACTCCATAAAGAGATCAAATCAAATGTACAAAAAGTGCTGCATGCCCCAGCCCGGGCTTTTGGGGATAAGCCCCAACTCTTCCTACAAACATCCAAATTCCTGCCGAGGACCTAGGCCCACACACCCCAGGGCATGTTACCCAACAGCCCTGCGGTTGCTTTTGCAGATTCAGTCTCAAATGAGTCTCTTGGGCCCCCAAAATAAATGTCAAAGTCTGATTATTACTTTGCAAAATGTAGAAAGATCATGACACCCTTATGTCCAAAACCCTCCAGCTCTTCTCCATCTCAGAGCAAAAGCCAACATCCTTTTGAATGCCCACAAAGCCCTGAACCCCCACCTCACCCAGCCACCCACACAGAGCCCACCCCACTCAAACTGCCCCCACTGCTCTGACCTCATTTCCGGTCCTCACTCATCTTGGTCACACTGGCTTCCTTAAAGTTCTTTACACACCTCCTGCCCTCTGTGTGCGTCCGTTTGAATGATGATTTCTGTGGACATGTCTTCAAGTTCACTTCCTCCTATTGTGTCCATTATGCTGTCAATCCCATCAGTGAATTTGTGATTTCTTATGTTGTATTTTTCAGATTCATGATTTCCATTTAACTCCTTTTTATAGCATCTAATGCTCTCCTGAAATTCCCAGTTTCTTTAATCACTGTAGTTATCTTTATTGTGGATTCTTTAATATGTTTATCAGAATTATTTTAAAGTATATTTCTAAAAATTCCAACAGCTGGGTCACTGTGGAGTTACTTCTATTAGCTGATGTTTCTTTTTCCTTGGTTTTGGGTTACATTCTCTTGCTTCTTTGGATCTCTTGCACTTTTTTAAACGTTGAATTCTGAGTGTTGTATCTAGGAAGGGCATATATCTGGAATTTAGTGATTTTAGGTTGCTTTGCCCATGTGTTTTTAATGGCTTTAAAGCTGGGATCTGCAAACTATGGCCCACAGTCCCAACCCAGCTCATGGCATGCTCTTAGCCAAGGAGCTAAGAATGTTTTTTTGTTTGTTTGTTTGTTTGTTTTTTACATTTTTAAAGGGTTGTTAAGAAAAAAGAATATGCAACAGAGATCTGTGGCCTACAAAATCTAAAATACTTACTGCCCAGCCTTTACCAAAAAAATATTGCTGACACCTGCTTTAAATAAAAATATATCTTCATTTTTATCTGGTAATTTTTTGTTTTTCAGCAGTAGCAAATATCTTTCACATCCTTCCACAGTTTAACCAGATGTTGAATCCCTCAAATTATGGTTATAATTTATATTCTCCTGATTAGTAACAAAGCTGTGCATCTTTTTGCATATTTATTTGCTATTTAAATAGCCTTTTTTGGAGTTTCTTTTCAAATCTCTTGCACATTTTTTCTGTTAGGCGGTTTGCCTTTTTGTTGATCTGTAGGAATAATTTATATATTCTGGATATGTGTCCTTTGTTGGTTATATGTATTACAAATATTTCCTCCCACTGGGTGACTTGACTTGATCTTATAATAAGGTGACTTTGATAAACAGAAGTTCTTACTTTTAATGTACTCAAATTTATAATCTTTTTCTTTTAAGTTTAAATTATTTTTCTGTAGTCCATTTAAGCTTAAGAGTTTTATCTGCAAATTCCAGGAAATCAGAAAAGGCCCATTTGGCACTTGAGGATGGATTTTATAATTAATATTTAATTTATTTAAATAACAAATTAAAAATCTAATATTCTTTAAGCTTTTAGGTTTAATTAAAATCATAATACTCCATTTATAAATCTAAGAGGACTTTTACAGCTTAAAGTCACCTGAGTATTTTAGGTTGTATATATATATTAACATAATCTATTTTCTTTTTAAACACTATTTTTGTCACTAACAAATAAAACCTTTCTATGAACATGGGTGAAGCTTAAAAATCTAATAAAACAAACTTTTACAATTATGAATTTTAAGTTTTCGTTTCGAAAATTGGTTAAAAATAGAAGATATTTCAACTTTATAATCATAAGTTTAAATCTTTTACTTAAGCACATTAAAATTGGAATTATAACCCTAATCTGTCACATATACAAAGTTCTCATGAGCAAATTACTCAATGTGCACAATTATTCTTAAAACTAATGCAAAAATATTAATACCATCAATTTTATTTTTTTATGTAAATTGTAAAAATTTCGAGGTTTTTTTTTTTTTTTTTAAATTTACTGACAGTTTTAAACAGGGATGATACTGCCCTCTAGGGGCCATTTTGGAAATTGGAGGAGTGCTTTTACTAGTTACAGGGATGGAATGGGGGCTGCCATTATTTAGGGGGTAGGGGCTAGGGATGCCTGGCATCCTGAAATTCACAGAACAATCCTGCACAACCTAAAGTTATCCTGCAGAAATTCCAAATGTCTCTCCATGTAAGCAAAAAACTCATCATTATCTGAGCCCAGAGCTTAACTATATTTTACATATGTGCTAAGCATTTTTTGCATAATTTTAACATAGAATGAATTTTCCAAGAATGCAACTCTATTGCAAATTTGGGGATGATTGTTACTTTGATTTGTTCTGAACTTTATCAAGAGTTATCACCATTTCAGAAAATCACCTCTGCAGTAGCAATGTCACTCATGGGACTGGGTTGCCTATACACCTCAATCAGTCTAAACTGGTAGCTGTCACTTCCACAGTGATTAGATATAGATGTAGCTGTAGCTATAGATATGCATATTGCTATATAGGTATATTTATTAAGCTTTTGCTTCAAAATACCAAATTAGAAATATGTGTTAAAAACTTTCAGTTGAATATAGTATTATCTTATATCCAAATTTATATGGATGCAAGCACTGATTCTTTCATTATTTCTTCTAGTGTAATAGTCCTTAAGCACATACATATTGAAATATACACTATTTTATTATAAGTCACTTCCTTTTATTTCTCTTTCTGTAGCATTTTGGGCAGTATATTGTGTGTAACTAGATATTATGTATGAATTTCATCTCAGGATAGTAGAGGGCATTACAAAGTATTTTTAAACTTCTCAAAAAATATGTAGTACTAGATTAATAATTTTTATACTACTCTCTACAAATAACTGAAATTTAACAATTAAGTAAATGGATAACAGATGGTGTGACCAAGATTTCTCACTGTTGGATTGAGAGTATACAGTTAAGCAAGGGAGGAGGCTAAGATGATTCAGGTGTCAATGGACTGACATTGGAGACATTAGTATGCTTAATATAGACACAACAGGCTACAAATAGAGTATGTCTATACATGGGTTAATACACACACATTTATTTCCTTACCCTGTCGCTAAGGGGGCATAGGAGCAACATCACTCTGGTGTCAATGAGTATACCTAGTGCCCAATCTTGGTTTCTGATCCCCTTCTCAAATAGAAGAATCCAGGGCTCCTTGGAGAAATGGCTGGTTCTCAAATAAAAGAATCCAGGGCTCCTTGGAGAAATGGCTAGTTCTAAGACTGGGCAGAACATCTTATACTGCCAGAAAAGTACGGAAGTGCCTAAAATAATAATAACAAAAAAAAAACACCAAACCCCCAATTATGGGGGTATGTCAAAGGGATACCAAGATCAACTGAAGAAGCTCCCAATGGCCAAAGCTGGAACATTTTAAGCATCAAAATAATTAAAGTAGTATTGGATTAAAATCCAAAGTATAAAATACATATCCATGAGTCCATACTTGTATAAATAAACGATTGAGTAAATAACTAAATGGGGGGAAGAAGAGATACATCTCTGGTGCAAAATTCCAAATAATGTATACATGTACTCTTCCCTCAGAAGGTGGTGCATAACTCCCATTCCTTAAGTGAGGACTGCTCATAGCAACTTCCTTCCAAAGAGTACAGTATGGAAAGAGGTGGAAAAAGTAACTCTACAGTGGAGAAACCTGGAAGAGTCTACTTAGCCAGGTGATGAAAGTCAACTCCAGCAGTGATAAGTCATGTTGGTAGTACGTACCCTTGAAATATTGTGGTAAGAATGGCACTTTACCTCTGTGGTCTTCCTTCCAAAAACCCATATCCCCAGTCTAATCATGAGAAAATTTTCAGACAAATCACAGGTGAGGGACATTCTACAAAACACCTGACCATCCTCCTTAAAACTGTCTAGGTCATTGTATTAGTTAGGGTTCTTTAGGGAAACAGAATCGAGATATCTATAAATGTAAGATTTATAAAAGTGTGGGTATGCACAAGTCTGAATTCCGTAGGGCAGGCAGCAGACTGCCAACTCCAATGAAGATGTTAAATGAACTCCTCAGGTAGCAAACTGGCAACTCCGACGAACATGTTTGATGAACTCCTCAGGAAACAAACTGGCAACTTTGACAAACTCCTCAGGAAATGCTTCACTGGTCAGCTGAAGAAGAAGTGAAGGTCCTCTATCGGTCTCGCTTAAAGGTCTTCAAATGATTGGATCAAATCCAGCGGACTGCATTCTCTCGTTGTGGAAGACACACCCTTCGTTGAATGTAATCAGTCACAGCTGCAGCCAATTGACTGATGATTTAATAAACCAGCCACAAATGTCCTTGCAGTAATGGTTATGCGAGCACTTGCTTGACCAGACACCTGGGTACCATCACGTGGCCAAGGTGACACATGAACTAACCATCACAGTCATCAAAAACAAGGAATGGTCATCAGAAACAAGGAAAGTCTGAGAAACTGTCATTGCCAAGAGGAGCCTAAGGAGACAAGATGATGAGGATAATGTGGTATCCTGGATGGGATCCTGCAACAGAAAAACATTACATAAAAATTAAGAAATCTAAATAAAGTATGGGCTTTACTTCATAAAAATGTATCAGAATTGGTTCATTGATTCTAAAAAATAATTCTTCCTAATATAAGATGTTAGTAATAGGGGGAACTAGGTACTAAACTAAAACTGTTCTAAAAGCTAAAGATTAGGGACTTCCGGGAAGATGGCAGAATAGGAGAGGCAGAGCAAACTTCTCCCTCATGAAATAACTAGTGAAAAGGCAGAAAACAGCCAAGACAGTGGTTCCAGGGTACAAGCAGCCAGAGAAGGACCTCTAAAATATATGGTGGGGACTTGGTTGAAAGACCAGAGAAATTACATCTGAAAGGACGAGGTAAGTTTATTCAACTGGACTGCTGCCGGGGCTGGCAGCCACAAACCAGCCAGCTGAGCAGGGGACAGAGGAGCTCTCCACTCCTGCATTCCCATCTCAGCAATTAGCTGGGGAGATAATCTTTGTCATCCTTGTGGCCAGGAGATCCTGTGAGGGAACTTGAGAACCAGCAGAACTGTGTTGACTATACACAGAAAACTTGGTGCATTTACACTTCCTCCACAGAAGCCTGCAGTGTGCATGGGTGACAGGCAGGGATAAGTGAGGGTGCCACACAGAAGCAGCCTCCCCCACAACAGAGGGTCATGGATGCACAGTTGGCAGGGACTATGAGGGCTGACTAAAGGCAGGGCACTTCAGAGCTGACTAAAGGCAGGGCTGGGAAGGATGAGACTCACAGCCCTGCAGCCTGAGAGTGATCAGCTTGGAGGCCTGGGAATTGCTGGATATGCTGTGCCCTTAGCAGACCCTCTGCTGAACTGCATGGGGCCCACCTCCAAACCGAGGGCTGGCAGTCCCCAGGACACATGGAGAACTGCTATGTTGATTGCATTTCCATCTGGCTTGGACCACACACAGCTTGCAGTTGCAGTCAAGGAAAAGCAGGCTAGAGGGGAAGAGATAGCTCAGGAGGACCATCTGTTGGGAAGATAGGTTTTGCAAAATTTTATATAAATGTACAATTAATCCTGCATTTTGCAAAATAACTTTATCAAGATAAGCAAATGCCCGGAAGTCAACAGAAAATCACAAAGCATATGAATATCCAAGAAGATATGGACAAGCCAAACAACTAAATTAAAAAGCTGGAGGAGACACAACTTGGAGCAATTATTCAAAAAGTACATTCAATTCTCCGAAACAACTTCAATGGATTGGCTAAAAACATAAAGGACATCAAGAAGACTCTAGAAAAGCATAAAGAAGAATCTGAAAGAGTAAATAGAAAAATAGCAGATCTTATGGAAATAAAAGATACTGTAGATCAAGTTAAAATATATAGAGACACACAACAGCAGCTTTGAAGAGGCAGAGAAAGTATAAGGGAACTAGAGGAAAGACTAATTGAATGCAAATGCACAAAAGAAGAAATGGAAAAAAAAATCAAAAATTTTGAAATGGATCTCAGGAAAATTAGGGACAACATGAAGTGCACAAATACAAGAATCACTGGTGTCCCAGAAGGAGAAGAGAAGAGTAAATGGCTAGGAAGAGTATTGGAAGAAATAGTTGAGGAAAACCTTGCAACCCATATAAAAGACATAAATATGCAAATCAAAGAAGCCCAATGAACTCTGAACAGAATAAATCTAAATAGACCCACTCTGAGACACATACTAATCAGCTTGTCAAATGCTAAAGAGAAGGAATGTGCCAGTTTGGATGTATTATGTCCTCCAAAATGCCATGGTCTTTGGTGCAATTTTGTGGGGGCCAACCTATTAGTGCTGATTAGGTTGGAATCTTTGGATTAGGTTGTTTCTACGGAGATGTGACCCACCCTACTGTGGGTACTGCCTTTGATTAGATTATTTCCATGGAGGCATGGCCCCACCCATTTAGCATGGGTCTTGATTAATTTACTGGGGTCCTTGAAAAATGCTGGCACAGACCCAGATGTTACCTTGCTTAGCCCAGAGATGATGCTGGCTGCAGCTTGGAGAGACATTTTGAAGATGTCATCAAAAAGCTTCCTACAAATAAAAGCCCAGGGCAAGATGGCTTCACAGGGGAATTTAGCCAAACATTCCAAACAGAACTAACACCATTCCTGCTCAAACTCTTTCAGAAAATTGAATAAAATGGAACACTACCTAACTCATTTTATGAAGCCAACATCATTCTAATACCAAAACCAGATAAAGATCCTATAAGAAAGGAAAACTACAGGCCAATCTCCCTAATGAATATAGACGCAAAAATTCTTAACAAAATACATGTAAATTGAATCCAATGACACATTGGAAGAATTATACACCACAACCAAGTGGGGTTCGTTCCAGTTATCCAAGGGTGGTTCTACATAAGAGAATCAATCAATGTGATACAACATAATAACAAATCAAAATGGAAAAATCAAATGATCATCTTGATAGATGCTGAAAAAGCATTCAACAAAATTCAGCATCCTTTTATGATTTAAAAAAAAAAAACTTCAAAAGGTAGGAATTGAAGGAAACTTCCTCAATATGATAAAGGGCATATATGAAAAACCCACAGCCAACATGGCACTCAATGGTGAAAGACTGAAAGCCTTCCCCCTAAGATTGGGAATAAGACAAGGATGCCCACTGTCACCACTATTATTCAACATTGTGCTAGAAGTTCTAGCTAGAGCAATTAGGCAAGAAAAATAAATAAAAGGCACCCAAATTGGAAAGGAAGGAGGAAAACTGTCATTATTTGCAGACAATAAGATCCTCTATTTGGAAAATCCTGAGAAACCAATGACAAAGCTACTTGAACTAATAAACAAATTCAGCAAAGTGGTGGGATACAAGATTAATGCACAAAAGTCAGAGAGGTTGGAGCCCATTCCCCAGGGACTGGCCACCACCCCACAGTTTGGAGAGGGGAGAGCCTTTGCCATGGAGAGGCAGAGAGTGGGTGGCACCCCGATGCTTGAGGAGGTTGGGTCCAAGAAGAAGGTGGTTTCTCCAATGTGTGGATATGTTGGAGCACTCACCCCAGCATTTGGAGAGAAAAGTGCTGCCACAAAGGCCCTTAGAAAGGGTTGGACTCCTGCTCTCTCAAGCCCTAAGGATAAAATAGCATTCAATAAATGACTCTCAGACTGAAATCTAATGAAGTATGCCCTGCAGGTTTTAGAAACTGTTTTGGTCCTGTTAACCCTGTTTTCCTTTCAGTTTCTCCTTATGGAAATGGGAATGCTTATCCTATGACTGTCTCTCCTTTGTATATTGGCAGCAGATAATTTGTTCTAAGTTTCACAGATTCACAGCTAGAGGGAAATTTGCCTTAGGACAGACCATGCCTGTAATTGATTTTGATGGGATCTTGTACTTACCTATTGTTGCTGAAATGGTGTAAGTTTTTGTGATATTGTGATGGGATGAATGTATTTTGTGTACGGAAAGATCATGTCATTTTGGGGTCCAGGGGGTGGAATGTGCTGGTTTGGATGTATTATGTCCCCCAAAACACCATGTTCTTTGGTGCAGTTTTGTGGGGGCCAACGTATTAATGTTGATTAGGTTGGAATCCTAAGAGGATACAATGAACAACTTGTATTCCAACAAACTAAACAACTTAGAAGAAATGGACAATTTCCTGGAAACACATGAACAACCTAGACTGACCAGAGAAGAAACAGAAGACCGCAGCAAGCCAATCACAAGTAAAGAGATCTCTTATCCACTGTTGGTAGGACTGTATAATGGTACAGCCACTGTCAAAGACAGTTTGGCAGTTCCTCAGAAAACTAAATATTGAGTTGCCCTACAATCCAACAATTCCACTACTCAGTATATACTCAGAAGATATGAGAACAGTAACATGAACAGACATTTGCACACCAATGTTCATAGCATCCTTATTCACAAATGCTAAAAGATGAGAACAATCCAAGTATCCTTCAACAGGCAAGTGGATAAAGAAAATGTGGTATATACATACAATGGAATACAATGCAGCAGTAAGAGGGAACGAGGTCCTGAAACACATGACAACACGGATGAACCTTGAGGACATAATGCTGAGTGAAATAAGTCAGATACAAAAGGAGAGATATCATGCTATCACTAATATGAACTTCCCAAACAATGTAAAATCAGTGTCTTAAAATGTAGAATATAGGGGACCTAGTGATAAACAGAAGCTAGATAAAGCGAATGATTACCTAATATGTGCAGACCTGTTAGCGAGGTTGAACTTAAGGGTATGGCAACGGACAGGGGTGATGATGGTTTGTTAATGGGATAAGTATCAGTGCTGTATTGAAGGCAAACATGATTAAAAAGGGTTGTTAAAAGCACGTATCCCACAGATTAGCACAGATTAGCACTTCCAATATAAATAAGTGCTTGTATGATCTACTTCTAAGATATGACACTGGTACAAAGAGTTAACAACATAGTGGTATATGGAAAAACTACCTATTGCATACTATTGAGTATATTTAATAGTAATACCTTACTAGTACCACACTAATACTAAGGATAAATAATTAGGGGATGATAAGAGCTTTGGGTTGTTTGGGGTTATGATAATTGTTTTGTGTTATGATAATTGTTTAAGATTGAAAGTGATGATTGTACAACTAAGTGAAGCTGATATATGACATTGTTTATCTTGAACAGAGTGCTATGTGAAATTAGGAACCCCCTACTTAAAAAGTCAGGCCCTAGATCTTGAGGCTTGCTCTTGTGAAACTTATGGCTGTAAAAGGGAGGCTAAGCCTACCTAAAATTATGCCTGAGTCACCCCTAGAGAACCTTTTTTGTTGCTCAGATGTGACCTTTCTCTAAGTCCAACTTTGCAATAAAATCATTATCCTCCCCACTACGTGGGACATGACTCCCAGGCAAGGAAGTCTCCCTGACGATGTGGGACACAACTCCCAGGAATGAGCCTGGCCTGGGCATTGAGGGGTTGAGAATGCCTTCTTGACCAAAGGGGGGAGCCTTCTTGACCAAAGGGGGGAAAAGAAAGGTAACAAAACAAGGTTTCAGTGACTAAGAGATTTCAAATAGAGTCAAGAGGCTGTCCTGGAGGTTACTCTTATGCAAGCTTCAGCTAGATATTCCAAATGGCTATAGTATGCCAAGCCCAAATCAACTGTAGTCCCCCAAATCCTAGAGAACACCCAAGTCCCTATCAGAGACTCCATAAATTTTCTCTCACTAAGTTTATTCCTCAGAAACTTAAATCCTCCACAGCGTTAGTATGCCAGATAAGTCCCAAAACCCAGAGTCAACAGCTTCTTCAAGAACATCAACCAGATGCATCCCCCTTCCCCATAATATTGACACCCTTTTTCATGAACAAGTTAGGGTGGTCACTACCCAGATATCCCTGAAGATTGAGACAGTGATTAAACGAGAGGGAGGAGTAGCAACAGACAAGATAGGATTTAACAAAGGATTGCAAACACTGATATAATATACATATATATATATACACATACATATATATACATAAAATAGTCTCTGGGGTATTGGAGCAGCTAGAAGGAAATAACTGAAATGGTGGAACTGTAACCCATAAAATGTATTCTATAACTACTTGTTAAATTTTACTTTGAAAGTTATCACTTTTCTTTATATATGTCATATATCATAAGAAAAATGTTTAAAAAAGCTAAAGATCATTTAAAAATATATATAGTCCTTTTATAAGGAAAACTACAAGATTTTACCTAGGGACATAAAAGAAAACTTGAATAAGAAGAAAGATTTATCATATTCCTGGATGTAATAGCTATTGCAAAGATTTCTCCCTGAATATTCATTCAGAAATTTAGTCCAATTTCAATCAAAATCACAAAGCATGTTTTTTTTTTTGAAACTGACAAAAAAAATCTTTAAAGTTCATCCAAAGAATTAATAGTTAGGAAGAACCAGAAAAAATTTTAAACCTGAATCAAGATGAGCACAGTCAGATTTTATATCAAATAATAAATTTATAAACATTGAAGCAGTGGGATTTTGTGGCCAGAAGAGATAGCTCATTGGATCAGAACAGAAAATGCCAAAACAAGCCCTACTATGTATACCAGTTTGTGAATTTTGAATACTATAAAGGTGGACTTCCAAATCAAAGAAGAAATGAAAGATGACTTAATAAATGATGTTACAACAATGGTTAAACACAGATGATACCTAAATCATCCCTTATGTACCAAGCTAAATTCCAGGTGGATTAAGAAATTAATTATAAAAATGAAACCACAGGGAAACCTAAAGAAAATACAGGTGATGATGTATCTGACAGTGCATGGCATGACCTTTTTAGAGACACAATATTTACATAAAGTAAAATATTGTCAAATTTCACAAAATTTTACAACTTTCCTGTATAAAATCAACCTCCCAAATTTTTATAAACAAATTGTGCTGTTTTGAATCTTTTATGTACCCCAAAAAAGACAATGTTCTTTTAATTCACTCTTGGGGGGTAGACCTATTGTGGGTGGGATCTTCTGATTATGTTGTTTCCATGGAGATGTGACCCACTAGGTGGGCTTTTGATAAGATTATTTCCATGGTGATGTGACCTTGCCCATTCAAGTTGGGTCTTAATTAGTTTACCAGAGTCAGTAAGAGAATACAGTGAGAGAGAGAGAGCCCAGAGCAGACAGACACAGACACAGGCACATAGAGATGCAGATGAAAGACTTTTGGAGATGCTAAGCTAAGAGATGAAGCCCAGAGTTTGCCCCAGAAGCTAAATGAGACCCCGTAGACATTTTGGAGAAAGCCACTGAAATCAGAAGCTAAACCTTGGAGAGAAGGTTCAACAGAGCCAGCCATGTGCCTTTCCATGTGATAGAGGAAACTCTGATGCCATCAGCCTTTCCTCAGAGGAGTTATCTACCTCTTGATACCTTAGTTTGGACATTTTCATGGCCTTAGAACTGTAAATTTGCAACCTAATAAATGCCCATTGAAAAAGCCAATCCGTTTTCTGGTATATTGCATTTCAGCAGCTTTAGCAAACCAGAACACAGACAGTGATGAACTGGAAAGAAAACTCTGCAACATCTATGAAAATGGATTAAGGTAATTCCTAAATATATAATTCCTACATATTAGTAAGGGAAAAAAACACTTCAATAGAAAAAAGGTCCAAGAATATGAGACGATAATTCATAAAATGAGGATTTCATTTGCCTAAAAAACATAAAAATAGTTTTGCATCACTATTGGTAGAAAAGACATGTAAATTAAAACATCACCATTTTTCACCTGTTAAATCAGCAAAGACTTTCTAAATGACAACACTAATTACTGGTGAAGAGTAGACAAGAGATAGATCCTCCCACTTACTTGTAGGGGGAATGTAAACTGGTACAATATTTTTGGAGAGCAACCTAGCAGTAAGTATCAAGTGCCATAACAAAAAAAAAAAAAAAAAAAAAAAGCTTAGTTTCTGACCCAGTAATTCCACACCTCTAGAAATATATTATATGAAAATACCTGACTTGGGGGTCATGATGTAAGTATATTTATGCCAGGATAACTTAGAAAGAATTTAAAATCTCAAAGAGGAAGCTGATACATTGAATTTCAGCTCATTGACAGAACAGAATATTAGACGGCAATTAAAAATCATGCAGAAGTTCTGGGAAAGACAAATTTATAGGGACAGAAAACAGATCAGAAACTGCCAGGAGCTGGGGGTGGCAGGCGCTGATCTCAAAGGGCCATGAGGGAACTTGGGGGATGAAGAAAATGTTCTATATATGAGTTGGTGTTTGCAGAACTGTGAAAGTTTGAAAAACTCATTCAAGTGTACACTAAAAGGATGAATTTTACCGTGTGAAATTATATCTAAAAAAATGACAATTAAAAAAAACTTCTGTTGAAAACTATTAAACAGCTTGGAGAAATTTAAATGACTATTAAATAAAATGAGTACTTTACAAAGCAGTGCGCTTGGAATGTGGCAAGAGGGGTTCAGATTGCCACAGACATGGGAGTCAGTGACCAGATGGATTGAAAAGGAAAAGAGTCAAATGCTTCAGTGTCTCCTGGAGGTGGAATTAAATATTTTTTTCTCTTCTCTATCCCTTCTTTCCTTCTTTTCTTTTGCCTTTTCTTTCTTTGCTTCTATTCTTCCTCCTCCTTCCCTCCGCTCCTCTCCCTTTCTTCCCCCCGTTTTCAGCGTACAGCTTACTTCTGCCATCAGGAAAAAAAACGCTACGGCTTAGAACCACAGCCCATTTGCTACCAGCTTCAGGTGCTTTAGGGATCAAGCAAAAGCGACACCCACCCCAAGGAAACCACCAGCGCGCAAGTGAGCCAGCGAGGGAGATGGTGCGTGGGCGGATGAGCGGGTGCGGGCGAGCGAGATAACGTGCTAGTGAACCGGGGGTGGGGGGAACGCGGGGCGGCCGAACCGAGGCGGGGCGAAGGGAGGAGGGGCGAGCCGGGCACCGCGACTGGGGTCAAGCAGAGGAGGGGACTGCGGGGAGAGCGGGGGCGGGGACTGCGGGCGAGCGGGGGCGGGGCAGGCTGGGGGCGGGGACTGCGGGCGAGCGGGGGCGGGGACGGCCGGGGGCGGGGCGGTGCGGGCGAGCGGGGCGGGGCGAGCCGGGGCTGGGACTGCGGGCGAGCGGAGCGGGGTGAGCCGGGGGCCCTGACTGCGGCATGAGGAGAGCGGGGGACGGGGCAGGACGGGGGCGGGGCGTGCGGGCGAGACGGGGCGGGGCGAGACGGGGGCTGGGGATGGCGGGCGAGCGGAGCGGGGTGAGCCGGGGGCGGGGAATGCGGGAGAGCGGGCGGCGGGGCAGGCCAGGGGGCGGGGCAGGCCGGGGGCGGGGAGTGCGGGCGAGCGGGGCGGGGCGAGCCGGGGCTGGGACTGCGGGCGAGGGAGCGGGGGTGAGCCGGGGCGGGGAATGCGGGATGGAGAGCGGGCGTAGGGCAGGGGCAGCCGGGGGCGGGGCAGGCCGGGGGCGGGAGGCGTGGCGGGCGAGCCGGGCGGGGCGAGCCGGGGGGCCTTGGGACTGCGGGCGAGCGGAGCGGGGTGAGCCGGGGGCGGGGACTGCGGGGAGAGCGGGGGCGGGGCAGGCCGGGGGCGGGGCAGGCCGGGGGCGGGGCGTGCAGGGCGAGAGGTGACGGGGGCGAGCCGGGGCGGGGAACTGCGGGCGAGCGGGGGCGGGGCAGGCCGGGGGCGGGGCGTGCGGGCGAGCGGGGACGGGGCAGGCTGGGGGCGGGGCATGCGGGCGAGCGGGGCGGGGCGAGCCGAGGGGAGCCGGACCCAGCCGGGAACAGCCGGGCGGAGCGGAAGGCGCCTGCTGCGTTGTCCTAGAGCTGGCCCTCGGCGGGGGGTGCCCCTGTTGGCCGGCGGACAAAGTGCGCCCGCCCTGCGCGGTCCCGGCGATCAGGCGGCTCCTAGGACGAGTTGGGACAAGGGCGGCGCAGTACCATGCTGAGTGAGTCCGCTTCCCCATGGCTGGTTCCATTCGCTCACTCGCTCAGCTAACGAATTAATTACGTACCCGCGCGGTGTCTCTCTCAGTGTCTCCCTCTGTCTGTTTCTCTCTCCAGAACGGGCGGCGGCCGCTGCCATCGGCGGAGGTGGGTCCCTGGGCCTTCTCCATCTCCAGGCCCTCACCGGGCCCGGCCAGGGCTGGGATGGGCGGGTACAGGGGTTGAGAGGCCCGGCTCACCCCACCGCTTCCCGGAGCCGCCTGGGTGGGTGACCGGGAGGAATGGGGGGGGGGGGCACAGCCCTGCGTCCAGCCCAGCTGCTCCTCTAGCGCTTATATGCAATGAGCACAGAGGGAAAATTTCTTTTGAAAAGGAAGTTTGCTGCTAAAAACTACTCTTAGAACGATGGCTTACATCATTTCCCGCATTTACACAAAAGAACCAGGCCCAGTGAAGTAGTGACTTCCCCAAGGTCATGCAGCAAATTAGAGACAAAACCAGGACCAGCTGCCAGACATCTGTGACCTGGCTCCACACCCCCCACCGTTTCTTTTCCCTGGGGCCCCCTCCCCAAGTCGCTGTCTCCCACATGTTCAGAGCAACCTCCCGGCTCTTCCGGCTCTCCCCGGAAACCGTCAAGGAGGTCCTAAGGGCTTACATCCCCCAACAAAGCTCCTCTCCCCCAGTTGTGGCCGTGGGGGCTGTGCCCGTGGTGCTCAGCGCCGTGGGCTTCACCAGCGCAGGAATCGCGGCCTCCTCCATCGCTGCCAAGATGATGTCCGCTGCCGCCATCGCCAACGGGGGTGGCATTAGCGCGGGCAGCCTGGTGGCTATTCTGCAGTCAGTGGGTGAGTGACCCGGGCAGGAGAAGGAAAGGTGAGGAGGGAGATCCGAGATGGAGAGGCTCCAGCCCAGCGGCTGAGCCTGAGGGAGGCTCTCTCCTCTCCCTCGAGCTCCATGACCCTCAGCGTCCCTGGCCTTTTGTCTCTCCCTCCCTGTCCCATCTCGGACACCTAGTGAGGTTTGAGGTGGAAGTGAGGAGTGAGAAGGTGTTTGGAAAGGAAGGTGCCCTGGCCACAGTGCATGATGTCTGGGCTCTTGTCCCAGCCCCATCCAAATTTATCTCTGGGTCACTTGAGCAGGTCCCCTCCCCTCTCTGTGTAGAGTGGTCTCCTGTGGAAAGTGAGGGGACCTGTCCTGTGGCTCTCGGGTCAGTGGCTGACTCTCCCTCTGTCTCTGGCTTTGCATGAATTTATCCCATGTCTTCTCTCTTTCAGCTGTCTCCAGCATCCTCTCCCCAAAGCAGAGACCCGGGGGGAGTTTAGGACATGGAGGAGGGAGTGGGCTGGGCCTCAGGGTTGGCCACTGCATGTTCCCCTGTGCTGACCCTATGTCTCTTCCCCAGGGGCAGCTGGACTCTCTACGTCATCCAACATCCTGCTGGGGTCTGCTGGGTCAGCTTTTGGGGCCTGGCTGGGGAATTCGAAAAAGGTACCCCCTCCCCATCCCCCAGTCAAACCCGGGGCTGAAGGGGACCAGTCTGCAGGAGAAAATGCACCCCAAGTTGAACCTCCAAAAACCCCCTTCAAGTCAGAGAAAAATGAGAAATAAAGATCATGTGCTGATATACATCCGTCATCCTTGCTTCTTGCAGCTGTGGTTGGAGAATTCTGAGACGGAGGCTGCAGGATGCCCCGTCTTCCCATGCTGCCTTGTCCTGGAGGGGCAGAGCAAGGTGGAGTGTGGATCTAGCACCAAATCACAAGGCAGGAGACTTTGATTGGCTCAAGCCTTACCACGGATGGTCTGTATATCCCAGGGTGGGCTTCAGTTTACCTCTTATTCAGTGATGCAGTTGACGGAGGTCCCTGTTGGGAGGCAGGGTCAAGGGGTGGCCAGAACACACACTGAGCCAGTAACTCCAAAACCCTTTGTACTTCCTTGTTCGTGGGCGGTAGACACCCAGAGATGGGCAAGACAGTCCTTTCCTGCCTGCCTCAAAGTCCTATCGGGAAGCAGACAAGCAGACCACCAGGGCAGAGCAGTATGAGTGTTACAATAGAGCTCTTGACTCTTGGGCACTTCAGGGGAGAAGACTGAAACAGGAATGGTTGCTACACTGTGTCTGGAAATTTGACAGGGAGGCTGAGTTCATTCTTGAAGCTCTGAACCCTGGCCATTCCCTGACCCAGAGACTCCAGTCCTTCCTCCTGTAACAGAAGCTGCAATGGATGTGAGGGTTCTGTGCTGACCCCCAGGATTTTTGATGTCAGGGGAGCCAGGCACTTAACCCAAACAAATGTAACCCCAGACACCCCTGTTCACTGCAGTGATGGGCCCCAGCCACAAGGAAGGAGCACAGAGGAGGCAGAGATATGTTCTGATGGGAGGTGCCTGTGAGGCTTCCTGGAAGAGGAGGCAAATGGGCTGAGCATTAAAGCATGAGTAGAATTCTGGCAAGGGAGGGTGGATGCTAAGGGAAAGGTGTCCTGGTGGAAGTAGGTCTCAGTTGCTCAGGATGAGTTGGAGGGAGATACGTATCAGGTGTGTACATGGCAGTGTGGGTGAGAGGAAGCTTCCTTCCAGGAAGGGGACATCAAAGCAGTCATGGTGACCATCAGGGGAGGGGAGGTTTAGGAAGAGGCAGGTCTGGACCTTGATAACCCCCAGCTGTCCTGCATCCCATCGATTTCAGGCCCCCTATGCCGGGGAAAATGCAAAGTACTTCCCTGTACTTTGTTGGGCAGAGGCCTGGCACCCACCTTCCTTCTCCCCCATGGTACAAAATCCTTAAGCCACTGGGGCAGAGCAGCACACTCTTTAGCCCCCAGGGCACAGGTGAAAACCATTGTCAGTGGGGAAGAAAAAGGGAAAACACCCTCTTCCCCTAGGGAAGGGGCAGGAAACCTTCCTGGTCCCATAAAGTTAGAGACCTCCTACCACTGGGGAAGGGTGAGGTCATTACGCAGGGCTTGCGTAAGGCTGAGGCTGGACCAGCACCACCGAGAACTTTCCTGCCCTCACCGCCAGGCAGGCAAGACCAAGTAACAGGCAACAATCTGTACTCTCTGAGAAGCAGACACAAAGCAGAAGGCTGAAGCTGAGGGTGGAGCAGATACCAAGAAAAATCCTCCATCAAGCCAGCCTCCACGCTAAGCACAAGGCAATGCTAATTTGAAGCTGGTGTTACACTGAAGGTAACTAAAGCCACACTCATATCAAAACTAACTCAACTCATCTGATTAGATGGACTCAACCAGCCCCGATGTAAAGGCCTAGTGGGAAAAACGGTGACCCGTTTCCCTGTGTAAATACATTGAGCTCAGCCCCTAATGAGGGGCTGGTAGAGCTTGCACGAGTGCCCTCCCCCTATTGGCAGCACCGTTGACTCTGCCCAGGGCCCCTCCTGGGAGGCCTACAAGCCAAGCTGGGAGTTTGGGATGTGATGCCCCAGGTGATCCCTCAGCTGATAGTGGGGGATAAACCCTCCCCAGATGGGACAACAGTGGGGAGCAGACAATGGGTGAGCACCAGCCGCCTCCACCACTAGGATGAACATGTCCATCTTGACAGGAAGCGCCCAGGATCCCCACTATGAGGAGTCAGCTCTGCCTCCCTGAGCTTTCCCCAGCAGCACGCTGAGGCACCGAGGCCCAGCGTCCCCTGACAGAGGAAGCACCCAAGGGCAGGTGGGACCTTTGTTTCCCCACAGGAGCAGGACCTGGAGTCCTGAGGCCAACAGGGGCTAGGAGTTCCCGGAATCCTGGGGTTGCTGGAGTAAGTTCATCCAGCTCCGAGGGGAAGGAGCCTCAGCTTGTAAAGGAACACGGGCATCAGAGCTGTGTTGGAGTGCTACTGCTGCAAAACAAATGACCACAGGCCTAGCGGTTTAAACAGCACCTATTTATAGTCTCATAGTTTTGTAGGTGAGAAGTCAGGCAGGCTGGGATGGGGTCTCAGCTTAGGGTCTCACAGAACAAAACTAGGTGTCACCAACGGGAATTTGGAGAGAATCAGCTTCCAGGTCATTTGTGCTGTTAGCAGAATTCCATTCCTCGGGATTGTAGGGCTGAGGTCCCCATTTTCTCGCTGGCTGTCAGCTAGGGCCTGTTCTCAGCTCCTAATGGCCACCTACATTTCCTGGCTTGTGGCTCCCTCCATCCTCAAGGTCATCAACAGCAGATCAAATCCCTACCCACTCCCCTGTGCTTCACGTCGCTGAATTCTCTTCTGCTACCAGCAAGAAAGCTCTGCCTATGAAGGGCTTGAGTTTGGGTGAAGCCCACTGGTTAACCTTCCTTCTGGCAATAGTGTAAGGAACTCACAGGAGGGATATGTCAGCATCTTCACAGATGCTGGATCCATCCACAGTCAAAGGGAAGGCTCCTGGGGGTCATCCTCAGATCCTGCCTAGGACAACCAGGCAGGGCAAATCCACGGGGCCCAAGGTGAGACCCAGGAGAGAGCCAGAGGTGGGGACAGCAGCTCCATGGCAGGATGGAAAGAAGCCCTTGGGGAACCCGGAGGCCTCACCTTCATGGGTGCATGAGGGTGGGGGCAGGTTTGTGGTGCTAGAGGCAGGTCAGGGCACAGGACACACGGGAAGCCCAGATACATGGGTGCTCCCAGGGCTGTCTGCTGGCCGAGTAGGGAAGAGAGGCCTTCCAGACCCCACAGCCCTGAGACTGCAGGCTTCATGTTGGGAATGTGCGTTTGGCCCTAAAGAAGAGGATTTCCTACACAGCTCTGTTCTGGGAGGGGAAGGACAATTTGGGAGCACGGTCCTCATTTAGGAAAGATCAGAGCCCCGGGAAAAATGAAAGTTTCCTGTTGGCTATTGAGGAGGGAAAGGTCAGGCCCTGGGCAGTGGATTTGACTTTGGACAGGGCAGGAATGTTGTGTCTTGTGCTGTCTGCACCTAAGCCAAGGCATTTGGGAAATGTGGATATGTAGGGGGGTGGGGGTGCGTATGCAGAAGATGGGGCTCCAGCTCTGAGGCAAGTGGCTAACCCCCTCCCCAGCTCCTCATAGGAAGTCAGCCAAAGACCCCATCCTGGCTGGGTCCTCAGGCCATTATTCCAAAGGAGTCCAAGAAGAGGTGATGCATGCAGGGTTACATACAGAGCCCATAGCAGCTCGGGGGAAAGCTTCTTGTCTCCAAATGGACGCTCGCTCCAGCTCACCCCAACACCATGCTGCCTGGTGGTGACTTGGTCAAGAATGCGAACTGAACCTGAATCCCTTGTATCAAAGCCCTCCCTGCTGGGCTGGCCCCAACCCTGAGCAAGAAGGAAGGGCACAGGGAGGTGTTCCAGCAATTGCCTTTATTCCTTATTTTGCTGGGGAGTGTGGGGTACAACATTTGCACATTGTCACCGGGAACTGGTAGTGGGCAGCATGGGAGCCCCTCGCTGGGCCAGGTTGGGTAGGCTTTGGGCCCTCAGCCATCGTCTTCTCTGGAGGGGAGGGGCAGGGAGCGATGGCTAAACCCGTGCAAAGAACGGGAGAGCAGCCGCGGCAGAGCCCAGGATGAACTTGCTTGACAGAGAGAGTCCAGTGGCTCCTGGGGAGAGACGAGGGATGAGCAGAGCAGCACAGGAAGGCCTGGGCAGCAGAACTGTGGGGTCAGAGGCTCCAGGGCCCCTCAGGAGGACCCACAGCCCAGAGATTCCTCCCCTCACCCCAGCTTCTCCGTCTCCCAAAACCCCAGGATCTCTGCTCTGGGGAGGGCAGACAGCTGCATGGGGACATGACCCTGCTGGTGCATCTGAGAGCAGGTGCTGCCTCCCATTCCATGGAAGAAGGCTGAACCCCAAGTGGGGTGGTCAGGCCCCAAGTGACCCAGCAAATCCAGTTCAGGCAGAGTCGGCCTGAACCGTCTCCAGGCGCCCCAGGCCGGGCTCCTTCCCTCCTTCTCTGTCCTCCTCAGGGAAACCCAGTGCCTGAGAGTTGATGTAGAGAGGGAGAGATGGGGAAGAAGAGAGCCCTCCCAGGCGTCAGCTGGATCTCTGTGCTCTGATCCTCCCCACACCCTCCTCCTCACCCTCCACAGCAAGCCCGGCCCCGGCACTCACCCAGTGACTGCAGAGTGGCCACCAGGCTGCCCGCGGCAACACCACCCCCGTTGGCAATGGCCGCAGCGGACATCATCTTGGCAGCGATGGAGGAGGCCGCGATTCCTGTGCTAGTGAAGCCCACGGCGCTGAGTACCACGGGCACAGCCCCCACGGCTGCAGCTGGGGGAGAGGAGTATTGATATTGGGGGATGTGCTTAGGGGAATGGACCCCTCCTTCCAAAAACACTGTCTATCAAACTTGGGGGACCCCAGGGTGTCTGGTGGAGGAGGTGAGCTCTGTTCTTGTGAGGGCCAGGAAATGGCCAGAAGCCCCGTGTCGAGGGGGTGGGGCTGGGAGGGTTGGGGAGGGCTGGGAGGGCCCTGAGGACAGGGCAGCAGGACGGGCTCAGTTTGCAGCAGGGCCTTCCTTGGGCAAAGTCACCTGCCCTCAAGGCGTCATGTCTGCCTTGGTAAAGTGCTGGAACAGGGGAGAGTCTTCCCGGAGGAAATCTCACCAAGGGGCCTGACCTGAGCAAATGCTACATCCAAGCTCTGCGGGAAGCAGTGGCAGGCTGCCGTCCTCCAAGTGCCTGTGGCACCTCAAGGCTCCGGGGCAAGGCCACAGAACACTCTGGAAGCCAGTGGCTCCAGGGGTTTGAGCGATGGCCTCTCTGTAAAGATCCCACTGTGTCAAGCTCTGCCCCTCATCCCAGAGGGTCCTTGCAGAACCCTGAGTGGTCTGATTGCCTGGTCTTCAGGGGAGGGGCCAGGGCCCAGAGGAGTTCACAGACACCCCAAGGCCACCGACAGAAGGTTCTGCCCTGGCTGCCTCCCTGGGACCCTTCTTTAGCTCCTTATCCCCAAGTCTCTGCTCATCTCTACTATTCTCTCCTTGCCTTGCCCATTTTCTTGAGGTCTGGGGGAAACTGTGCATGGACAGGGCCGGGGTCTCCCCTAGACCCAGGGTTCCAGGACAGATGGGGCTTGAGCCCCTTCCGTGCGGCCACTCACCTCCTCCGATCACAGCTGCAGCAGCTCGGGCTGGAGACCAAGAGAACACTCAGTGAGCAGGTCCACACTGGCTTCCCCTTCCCTTCCGCGCCCTGAGTCCGTCACCCCAGTGACCCCTGCCCGACCCCTCCCTTCTTCACCCAGAGAGGCAGGAGATCCTGAGCAGGTGATGCCCCCGTCCCGAGTTGGTGATGGTTGCTGGGGAGTCTGACCCCAGAGGCAAAAGAGACCTGCCCTGAAAGGATTTGCATGGCCCAGTCCAGCGTTATTTGGACTCAGTGGGACTGAAAGGTATTACTCAAAAACTCATCCATTAGATATGAGTGACTGGGGTTTTTATGGGGGAAGATCAGAATTAAACCATCCTTCTTTTCCTTCCCTTCTCCTAAGGCAAGTTTGGTTACAAAATGAAGAAACCAAACCCTAGATGAGGGAAGGAAGGCATTTGGCTGCTGTGGCGTCCATTGTCGGTGAAGGCGGGGTATTGGGAAGGTCACTGGGGCATGGTGGATGGAGTGGGGCAGGGGGAGGCGAAGGAGAGGGTGGGCGCTGCGCCCCGAGCTCAGGTGTTCCTGCAGTTTAGCAGGGCCCAGGTAGTTACTGGGGGATATGTGAATTTCTGCAGTAGCCCAGAAAGAACTCATCAGGCAGCAATAAATCCTCATGGGGGAGAGAGGCCTTCCTTTGGCACCTCCTAGCTGTGCCAAATGTTCCTGATTCTTTAAGACCCAGCTGATTGCCTCCTCCTCCAGGAAGTCCCCCTGGATCCTCCCCATCAGAACCCATGCCTCCACTCCCGCCCCCCACCTTTGGATGGAGCTGCTTCCAGCAGGGGACCACATTTAGTTGTGCATGGTCCTGGCTCCCCAGCACTGTGAGCCCCTGGGAGGCCAGCACCGCAGCCCGGGATCAGGACTGCAATCTTGGTGGCCACTGAGGGCCAGGAGTTCCAGAGAGAGCAAGAGGCACAGGAGGGAGCTCAGCCAGCTCCCCGGGGACAGAACTTTGGGGCGGCATTAGGGACAGGGAAGGGGTAATGGTGTGAAGGCCAGATACAGGGACTCAAGATCAACACCTGCTGAGAAAGAATCTGCCTTTCAACTTTGCAGACAGGAGAGGGGATGTCCACACGCTGGGCATTGGGGTGTGCCAGGGCCCCAGCCCACACAGGATACAAATAAAACCAGATGTGCAGTAAAGATGTTAGAACATTTGACTTTGTGGGAAGTGAAATGAGAGGGAAAGTGGGGAACAAACAGCAGGGTGAGTAAATAAAACCAGAGAAGGGCTCTCAGGAACTAGTGAAGGCAATGGGCCTAAACTGAAGTGTTTTGTGAAAACTCAGCCCTCAGGATCTGAGCTCCAACAGGACAATCTAGGAAAGGCTGGTCGATAAGAGGACACTTAGGTAAACACCCAAAGGAAGTGAATTCTGGAGGCAAAGCCAGGGAAAATGAGAGATCCTGAGAGAGAGAGAGAGAGAGAGAGAGGGACCTAATGAGAGTGAGACCCATGCACAGACAAAATCATCAGTTTATGACTGAAGACATTTATCAAATTTAAATAACAGCTAAGTTTCATCAAGGGCCTTATGTCCTCACACACCTGGCACTGAACTTTATCAATTTGTTTAGTTCTTTTAGCCCAGTGAAAGGTAATATCGACCCTTATTTACAAATAAGGCCACCTTTGTCCAGCTCCCCAGGACAGGCAGGAGGACCCGGGTCCCTGGCCCAGAGCCCAGGACAGGAGGTGGAGTATAATTGCCGTGCGCCCAGCACAGCGGAGGCCCTGGGCTTGGAGGAGGCCTCACGGCAGGACAGGGCTGAAGAGCACAGGAGACGGCAGGGCCCCTTCCCCAGGGATGACCGTCTGGCCAGCCTGGCAGGCAGGATCCCACAGACAGCACCCAGCACGGACGAGAGCGGACAGACCCCCTGTGTCTATGCAGGAGGAGGCCGCGGCCCAGAGTGGGGACCTGCCCAGATTCCAGAAGCCACGCCCAAAGGACCCGGAGCTCCTGGGCCTCCAGCAGGGTCCAGCCTCCTTCCAACCCTTCTCAGAGCGAGGCAGGGAGGACACCGAGGTCCAGGCGTGCAGGGCAGGGTGGAGAGGTGCAGGCGAGGCCCCATCACCCCTCACACCAGCTTGGGTTGTTTTCTGGTCCCTGGTCCCTCGGCAGGGTCCTCGGCTCTGCCCCTCCTCCAAACCAGCCCATAGAAGGATCTCTCACCTGCTGCCGCTGCTGATGGAAGGGCAGTCAGGGCACCGCCAGAGATGATCCTACTCACGCTGGCCACGGCCACGCCTGACAGCACATTGGAGGCCACGGAGTAGGCCGCGATGCCTGCCCTAATCAATGCCATGGCAGCCTGCTGGGGTGGAAAAGGTGGATGGGGTGAAGCTTTGATGGGGGCTCCCTGCCCACTACCCGGGAAGACTTGGGGACTCCTCGGTGCTAGAAAGTCTTCTCTGACCTTGCGTGGACAGTGGGGATGGGACGGGTCCCAAGGAGACGGAAGAAGGGATGTGGGTCTTGGGGTCACAGGAGGATCCATGTGACAGGAGAGGCCTGGGGAATTTTACTTTCCCAGATGCTCTGCTTCCTTCCTCCTGAGAACCCCAGCACCAACTTCTTTCACTTCTGGGACTCCCTTAAATCTCCACCAAGCAGAATCAGGAAATTGGAGCACATTACATTTTTAGACACACACCACAGTCGAGTTGCTCTTGGAACCTATCTTACATAATCTCACTAACTGCAGAAAGGTGGGGTCCATCTCCTCATTTTAAAGATGAGGAACATGGGCTCAGAGAGGGAAAGTGATCCCTCCAAGGTCCCGAGGCTTTGCCTGGCAAAGGGAGAGCAGGCCCCGGTCCAGCTGCCCCCGAAGCTCAGGCCTGTAGCCGCCCTGATTTGGAGCATCCTCACACTTCCCTCCTCCCCCTTCCCACCCTCCCCTTCCTCTCCACACCCCTGCCTTGAAGCTGCAGGAGCACAGGGCATGGCCCGAGCTGATAGCTCCCACCCAGGGTCCAGAAGCAGGTGGGCTGCAGCCGCTTCCTGCCCAGGACGCACTCTCTCTAATACAGCTGCAGCCGCCCACTGGGAAACAAAGCAATGGCCACTGGGTGTCCCTGCATTGCCCCCCCCCTCCACTCCCTGAGCCCTCCGCCCTCCTGAGCTTGGGGTCCAGAGAAAGGAGTAGCCCCTGAACACCCCTCCCTCCTTACCTAGAGGAGCAGAGGCTGAGGGAGCTGGAGATGTGCCTGGAGGGTCTGGCTCTGAAGCCTATTATAGTCCCCCTTGACTCGGGCTCCGCCCACAGGGACACAGGTGGCCAAGGGGACTGGTTTGGTTTTCTAGGAAACTGAAACTGTAGGCATTTTACTCCTCCCTTTGTTGAGCAAGGGGGAAATCTGTTGTTAAAGACATGGGATTTTGGCCAAGAGTCCTTAATTGTAAGCTGGTATAAGATGCTGAGTCATTTAATTCGGGGATGAAGACATGCTCCATACCTAGTAAACTTCATAAGAGCCATCATCACAGACAGATACACAATGGATAAATTTGATCTCTAATGAAGACAAGAGAGTGATTTTCAGAATTTGAATCCTTGCATTGGACAGATGGTCAGTTATTCCAAAACTCTAGACTGAAGGCCCACCATGCCAGGCCCTGATCTAGTGGGATAGAGCTGGATCTAGTGATGCAGTCGATGAGCAGGGAACAAAATACAGCAAAGCATCTGCCTCCTGAGGTTTCCCAGCTCGTGGGGGGAAAGTATCCAAGATCACTACATATATAGTATATTAGATGATAAAGCGCTGAAGCAAAAGGTGGCAATGTACTGAGCTGGGCAGAATTATGTGGGGAGCCGTCCCGGGTGGAGGGACCATCATTGGCAGAGAGCCCAGGTGTGGGGGCAGCAGCAGAGAGGCCAGCGTTCCGGAGGCAAGTGTGCAAGGGAGAGAAATAGGTGCTGACGTCAGGGGGTAACGGGAAGCCAGGCTGTGTGAGGCCAAGCCTCTTCCGGGACCTGATCTTGTGCCCTAAGCGAGGTAGGAAACTACTCCAGGGCTCACCATAGAGGAACAACATGACCTGATGGCAAATCTCCTGCCTCTCCCTCTGGCCCCAACTGAGGAGTCTGGCACCCAGGAAGGACCTCTGTTTCCAGACTTGACTACTTTTAAAATGGCCTGGGGTAGGCCCAAGGGCTCCTTCCCACCCCTTGGGGACAGAAGGCCAAATGCCCGAGTGCCTGTAAATTTGGGAGCAGTGAGCAAACCTTTATGGCGCTTTTGATACAGGCACCAAGTCACCTGTGTCCCGGGAGACACAGAGGGGAAGGGGTAAAGGATAGCATGGCGAGATTCTGGACTTTCCACACTGGCATGGGGTCCGGAGGTGACCGCTACCCTGTGGATGGTCCCTTGACCCTTTGGCTGCACCTGTGGTCGTCTTTCCCACTGAGGGACGCATTACGGGATTTGATAACCTGCCCTACTGCACATCCCAGTGGTGACTGCAACACCCTCCCTCGTCTTGATAAATCCCGGCTATCTCTATTGAGTGTGTGACAGATGGCACTCCCCTTGTGGCCAGTGAAAAAAAGGTAAGTGGGGCATAGCATCTGAGTGTAGGCCATCGGTGCTTGAATGCAGCAGTGCCTCTTTTGGCACTATGGTCCCAGACATTGTGACTCTAACAGAAGCCATTATGGCCTCCATCTGCATTTGGTATGTGGTCATTGACCTGGCAAACACATTTTTTGCTGTCTACACCGGGAGAAAGACTAGGATCAACTGGCTTTCTAATCACATGGCCTTCAGGACACCCATACTGTCCAGCCTCAGGGGTACTGTAACTCCCTCACTATCTGCCACCAATAGGTGAGCTAGCCGCCCATGCCCGAAGGTCTCATGTGCTCCACTACATGCATGGTCTCATGTCGATGGGGCAGAGCGGGGAGGAGCCTGCCTGGGGATTGCACACTTTGCTAACTGGGCTTCTACAGTGTTCTGGTTTGCTAATTGTGCCATTTTGCAAAACACCAGAAATGGATTGCCTTTTATAAAGGGGATTTATTTGGTTACAAAGTTATAGTCTTTAGGCCATAAAGTGTCCAAGGAAATGCATCAATAATAGGGTACCTTCACCGGAGAAAGGCCATTGGCATCCAGAAAACCTCTGTTAGCTGAGAGGCACGTGGCTGGCATCTCCTTGCTCCCAGGTTGCATTTCTAAACGTCATTCTCCAAAATATCAGCTTTCAATGGCCATCTTCAAAATGTCTCTCAGCTGCAGCACTAAGCTCATTCTGCCTGAGCTTGTATATAGTGCTCTAGTAAACTAATCAAGCCCCACCCTAAATGGCCAGGGCCACACCTCCATGGAAATTATCTAATCAGAGTTATCACCTACAGTTGGGTGGGTCACATCTCCATGGAAATGACTTAATCCAATGATTCCAACTTCATCAAGACTAATACATCTGCACCCACAAGATTGCATCAAAGAACATGGCTTTTTCTGGGACACATTATATATACAAACTGGCACAGACAGTCTGTCTGGGCCATAAATCCCAATAAGATAGAAGGCCTAGCCCAGCGGCTCACCTTCTTAGTCGGGGCATCCTGGGGACCCCGAATCAAGGATGTCCCACCAGATGGTCAGCACTGGTTCACTGATGGATCAGCCAAGCTGAAGCCCTTGGGTCTCTAGTGGGCAGGAGCCGCTGATTCCCTTGCCTTGGGGAGAAAATGTACCACTTCTGGCACTGGAAAAAGTGCCCCATGGGATGAACTGTGAGCAAGACTCTTAGCCCTGGAACACTCAGACCCAATTACTACCATGTACCTGTTTAGTGACTTAAGCCAATGGCTTAGCAGTCTGGACAGTTTCATGGAGGGAACATGACTAGAGAATTGTGGTGGTTGAAGCTGTTGTGATTTCAATGTTATGTTATGGCCCAGAAAAGTCCATGTCCTTTTATCCCATTCTTGTTATAGGTAGGAAATTTGGTTAGGTTATTTCAATTGAGATGTGAACCACCCCTTTCAAGGTAGGCATTAAATCTTTTACTGGAGCCCTTTATGAGAGCATAAAAGACAGAAAAAGCCCAGAGAGCCCAGAGAAAAGCCCTGGAGAAGCGAAGGAGGACCCACAGAGCTCAGACAGGAAGCCTTTGAAGCCAGAAACTGAAAGCAACGAAACCCAGAGCGAAGGACGAGCAGACATCAGCCATGTGCCCTCTGGGTGACAGTGGTGTCCTGGATGTCTGGAGCCTGTCTTCAGAGTCCAGGTATAGCCCAGTTGATGCCTTGAGTTGACATTTTAATGGCTGAAGATCTGTAATTTGTAAGTTAATAAATCTCTACTATAAATCCAACCCATTTCTGATAAATTGCATTCTGGCAGCTTTAGCAAATGGAAACAAGAATCAAAGGTCCCCAGTGTGGGGAAGGAAACAGTTGGTGGTGTGGAAAGTCACCATCGATGTTACCCATGTAGATCCACATGGCAAGGGTCCATATCACAATGAACATCATGGAATGACCTTGCCAGTAAAGGATGCACCCAGCTGCTTTTCACCCCTGATGAGGCCAGAGATCCTCCTGGGACAGGACGCCAAGGATGAGTCCTGCCCGGAAGATGAGGACAATGAACTTATCATTGGTGACCTCTGTGAAATTCTGACCCCAGGAAATGATGGTCCCAGGAACATGGAGTACCTCTCTAATTACATAGGCCCAATCTGCCATTTACCAGTGTGAGTGATGTCAACTACAAGCCAAAACCCCTAAAGGGCACATTTAGGACCTATTCCCAGAGTGGCTGCACCAGGCTGCTAATGACAAGGGGACTAAATCGGCTCTCTCCCACCGTCACATCTGTCCTATGCCTTGGTTGAGGTGGACACCTATTCAGGCTATGGCCTTATCTTTCCAGTTCATTGTGCAGACATGGTACATACATGGGATTCCTTAGATATGCAGCTGTGCCAGCCCTTCTGGTACCCAAATGATGTCTCCTCTGACCAGGGATCAGATTTTACTGCACAATCCACCCAACAATGAGCCCAGACTAACAGAATTAGATGGACATCACCCACATGCAGCCATTGTTGTAGAGAACTTTAAAGGCATCCTGATGAAGGAGCTTCAGCGTCTGTGCCCTGACAATTCTCTTCCTGGATGGACTGTCCACCATACATGGGCCCTCTGGAAGCTAAACTCATCAGTTCACTGCAAGAAAAACCCAGCCTTATCCTGCTTCTTAGTGCAGGGAGAGGACAGGTTGGGGGAGGAACCAGGCTTTGCTGCATGCCTGCCCTTACACCCACCAAGATGAGGATTGAGCCTGAAAGGGGGACCTAGAATACAACACTTAGGACTCTCCTATCCAGCCACTGTTAGGGACTCAACCCGCTTGTACTCCATTATAATTTCCATGTTATTTCCAAGGTGGTGGAACATTGGTCTGGTAGATGAAGGGGTGGATTGACAGAAGGGGGCCTAAAAGTACTTACACACATGGGTGAAAATAGAGTGTGTTGGACCTGTGCAGCCACTAGAATGTGCAGCAGCATTGGTTATCATCCTCTAAAGCATTTCCCAGTGGTAAACAAGAGCACAGGGGCAGCCAAAGGGCCAACGGATCATGTACAGGGGAGGCTTTGATACAAGGGATTCAGACTCAGTTTGCATTCTTTTTTTTTTAATTCAGTTTTATTGAGATATATTCACATACTATACAGTCATCCATGGTGTACAATCAACTGTTCACAGTACTGTCTTATAGTTGTGCATTCATCATCCCAATCTATTTTTGAACATTTTCCTTACACCAGAAAGAATCAGAATAAGAATAAAAAATAAAAATTGAAAAACAACACCCAAATCACCCCCCCATCCCACCCTATTTTTCATTTAGGTTTTGTCCCCATTTTTCTACTCATCCATCCATACACTGGATAAAGGGAGCGTGATCCACAGGGTTTTCACAATCATGCTGTCACCCCTTGTAAGCTACATTGTTGTACAATCATCTTCAAGAGTCAAGGCTATGGGGTTGGAGTTTGATAGTTTCAGGTATTTACTTCTAGCTATTTCAATATATTAAAACCTAAAAAATGTTATCTATAGAGTGTGTAAGAATGTCCACCAGAGTGACTTCTCGACTCCATGTGAAATCTCTCAGCCACTGAAGCTTTATTTTGTTTCATTTCGCATCCCCCTTTTGGTCAAGAAGATGTTCTCAATCCCAGGATGCTGGGTCCAGATTCATCCCCGGGAGTCATATCCTGCATTGCCAGGGAGATTTACACCCCTGGGAGTCAGGTCCTACATTGGGGGAGGGAAGTGAGTTCACCTGCCAAGGTGGCTTAGCTAGAGAGAAAGGGCCACATCTGAGCAACAAAGAGACACTCAGGGGGAGACTCTTAGGCAAAATTATAAGCAGAGTTAGCCTCTCCTTGTAGCAACAAGCTTCCTAGGGACCAGCCCCAAGACAGAGGGCTCAGCATGTCAAGCCATCAGTCCCCAATGTTTGTGAGAACATCAGCAGCAATCCAGGTGAGGAAGTCCAACACCTCTGCATCCTCCTCTAGCTCTTCAGGGGCGGCCCAAATACATATTTTTATTCTCCACCCAAATTACTTTAGGCTGTGTTGCTATTTCACTCTAATCTTTACAGACCTACCATATCTCACTTCCTATTCAAAGTTCCATGTAATTGTAGTGTTTGAGCAAACTGACTGTAGAAGTTATATTGTTTAGATGTTTGCGTTCTTGACCAAGTCACCACTGGGCAGCGTGGTTTTGGGGTGAGCTGGAGTGAGTGTCCATTTGGAGACAAAAAGCTGTCCCCTGAGCTGCTGTGGTCTCTGTATGTAACTCTGAGCGCATCACCTCTTCTCAGATTCCCTTGGAATAATGGCCTGAAGACCGCACTTATGATGGGGTGTTTGGCTCACTCTCGTGATGGGCCGGGGATGAGCGGGGCCACATCCCTCAGAGCTGGAGCGCTATCTTCTTGAACACTCACCCCTACCCCCACCCCGCTCCATATCCACGACATTTCCCAAACGCCCTGGCTCAGGGTCAGACAGCACAAGACACAACATTCCTGCCCTGTCCAAAGTCAAATCCACTGCCCAGGGCCTGACCTTTTCCTCCTCAACAGCCAGCTGGAAAATTTCATTTTTCAGGGGGCTCTGACCTTTCCTAATGAGGACCGTGCTCCCAAATTGTCCTTCCCCTCCCAGAATAGAGCTGTGTAGGAAATCCTCTTCTTTAGGGCCAAACGCACATTCCCAACATGAAGCCTGCAGTCTCAGGGCTGTGGGGTCTGGAAGGCCTCTCTTCCCTACTCGGCCAGCAGACAGCCCCGGGAGCACCCATGTATCTGGGCTTCCTGTGTGTCCTGTGCCCTGACCTGCCTCTAGCATGACAAACCTGCCCCCACCCTCATGCACCCATGAAGGTGAGGCCTCCAGGTTCCCCAAGGGCTTCTTTCCATCCTGCCATGGAGCTGCTGTCCCCACCTCTGGCTCTCTCCTGGGTCTCACCTTGGGCCCCGCGGATTTGCCCTGCGTGGTGGTCCTAGGCAGGATCTGAGGATGACCCCCGGGAGCCTTCCCTTTGACTGTGGATGGATCCAGCATCTGTGAAGATGCTGACATATCCCTCCTGTGAGTTCCTTACACTATTGCCAGAAGGAAGGTTAACCAGTGGGCTTCACCCAAACTCAAGCCCTTCATAGGCAGAGCTTTCTTGCTGGTAGCAGAAGAGGATTCAGCGACGTGAAGCACAGGGGAGTGGGTAGAGATTTGATCTGCTGTTGATGACCTTGAGGATGGAGGGAGCCACAAGCCAGGGAATGTAGGTGGCCATTAGGAGCTGAGAACAGGCCCTAGCTGACAGCCAGCGAGAAAATGGGGACCTCAGTCCTACAATCCCGAGGAATGGAATTCTGCTAACAGCACAAATGACCTGGAAGCTGATTCTCCCCAAATTCCCGTTGGTGACACCTAGTTTTGGTCTGTGAGACCCTAAGCTGACTTCTCACCTACAAAACCATGAGATAATACATAGGTGCTGTTTAAACCGCTAGGCCTGTGGTCATTTGTTTTGCAGCAGTAGCACTCCAATACAGCCCTGATGCCTGTATTCCTTTACAAGCTGAGGCTCCTTGCCCTGCGGAGCTGGATGAACTTACTCCAGCAACCCCAGGATTCCGGGAACTCCTAGCCCCTGTTGGCCTCAGGACTCCAGGTCCTGCTCCTGTGGGGAAACAAAGGTCCCACCTGCCCTTGGGTGCTTCCTCTGTCAGGGGACGCCGGGCACCTTCACCTCCAAACGTGCTCTGGGCCTCGGTGCCTCAGCGTGCTGCCGGGGAAAGCTCAGGGAGGCAGAGCTGACTCCTCATCGTGGGGATCCTGGGCACTTCCTGTTGAGACGGATGTGTCCATCCTAGTGGCGGAGGCGGCCGGTGCTCACCGAATGTCTGCTCTTACCTTCTGGCTTAAGTGAGCACAGATTTTTGGCTGGGCAATGCCCCCTAGCAAAAGCCTGAATTCCCCGTCTCCCTTTCAGCTCGGTATGCTCACAGGGGTGAGTTCTGAGCAGCAAGAGGTGAGCAGAGATGAGGTGTGCATTTATAGGGAGCAGGTGTGCCCGCCTTTGCTCCCCAGGTGGGGGACTGGCTGATTTACACCCTGCAGATGGGAGCAGCATGTTAAGGGTGGCCATGCAAGAGAACTACAGTAGCATGAAACCGCCAGAGCAGAGTCACCATCCCAGCGGAGGCTTACACCCCAGAGAAACAGAGAAAGTTCTCTTGGTGAAGCCAAGGGGGTTCCCTGTACAGCAAAGGAACATGTATTATAGCACAGCAGGGACTCTTTCAGTTGCAAGCCACAGAAAAACCAGGTCAAAAAACCAGGTTTGATTTTACCTGTGTTACCTCTCAAAACAGTGAGGGCAGGGCAGAGAAAGCTTTATTTTGTGTGATTCAGATATTGGCGAAATTACCACCTGTTCTAGTTTGCTAATGCTGCCGTTAAGCAAAACACCAGACATGGATTGGCTTTTATAAAGGGGGGTTATTTGGTTACAAAGTTGCAGTCTTAAGGCCATAAAGGGTCCAAGGAAAGGGGGTACCTTCACTGAAGGATGGCCTGAAAATGGCAAGTGACTCAGACATCTTTCCCCAAGATAACCAGTGACTCAAAGGGTGGGCTGTACCTCTCCAGGGTTTATCTTCCCTTGTAGAAAGCAGAAAAACCCCACTGTGTCAGTTTGGATGTATTATGTCCCCCAAAACTCCCTGTTCTTTGAGGCAATCTTGTGTGGGCAGATGTATTACTGTTGATTAAGTTGGAATCTTTGGGTTAGGTTGTTTCCATAGAGATGTGACCCACCCAACTGTAGGTGATAACTATGATTTGATTATTTACATGGAGGTGTGCCCCTGCCTATTTAGAATGGGCCTTGGCTAGTTTACTAGAGCCCTATATAAGAGCTCAGACAGAAGGAGCTTGCTGCTGAAGCTGAGAGACTTTTTGAAGATGGTCATTGAAAGCTGATATTTTGGAGAACACCATTTTGAAAGGCAACCTGGGAGCAAGCAGATGCCAGCCTAACAGAGGTTTTTCTGGATGCCAAAAGCCTTTCTCCAATGAAGGTACCCTATTTTTGATGCCTTAGCTAGGACACTTTATGGCCTTAAGATGGTAACTTTGTAACCAAATAAACCCCCTTTATAAAGGCCGATCCATTTCTGGTGTTTTGCAAATGGCAGCATTAGCAAACCGGAACACCTGCCATTTAGTTCACTTCCTGCATAGGTCATTGGAGCGATGGGAGAATGCACCCTCAGATTTCTGACCCTCCCCTTGAAACAGGCCCATTGGGTTCAAACTGTAAAAAGAAATTCTATGTAGGACCTCTTCTGCTAGCTCTGGGGGCTTGGGGAAAAGAATTTAGTCCTTTCTACAGACAGGCCTGATCATCCTGCATAGAATAATGGTCTGTATAGGAACCACCAAAGCCCTCCTGATGTGTGGCAGCCACTAGTATTCCCAAACTTTTACCGTCAACCTTGTTGAGAGCTACAGGTCGATAGGCCTGACCTGTCTTCAATTTCATGTTCAAGGCAGGAGATGCGCTAATGTTGTGAAAGCTAATGAGGAGGAGCAGAGGCTAGGTTTGGTAGAGAGGCCAAGGGTGTAATGTCGGGGAAGACAAGGACACACTCTGAGACCATGTCCCAGCCCTTGTTCACCCCTCTCCTTTTCTCTCTTAATGTATGTGTGCAGGTGTTTATGATGCTTCCACTCTTGTTTATTTGAATGCACATGTTTAATTTGAGTCCTTTTGTTCATATTCGTGTGCAAGTGTTCGGTATGTTTCTATTTTGCATGAGGCCACAGGCAGCTGGGGAAGACATTAAATCTTTACCAGCCAAAACTGCTTGCCAGGGCACAAAGGTTGCTCATTGGCAGAGCTCCTCCCCCTGGAGTGTACAAAAGCTCGGCACTCAGTCAGTCCAGTGTCCCTCATCTCTGACATGAAGCGAGGCAGACAGAGCTGCTGAACAGCTGGCCTCCCTGAGGCACCAGCCACCAGTTTCCCCCCATCACCAATGTGGACAAAGGCATATGGAGCTGCTCCACTGACACTGACCTGAGTATTTGCTTCCCTGTGGGAACAACAAAGGTGGGATCTTTTTCCTTACTCTTTTGGATACTTTGTGCTGAGTAACCAATAAAGCATTCATTTGCTGGGAACCTCCATTGTGCCTGAGCCTGTACTCCTATCAGACACTGTGCCAGTTTGAATGTTTTATGTCCCCCATTAAAAGCCATGTTCTTTAATGCAGTCTTGTAGTGGCAGACCTATTAGTGTTGATTAGGTTGGAATCCTTTGATTGAGTGTTTCCATGGAGATGTGACCCATCCAAATGTAGGTGATAACTCTGATTAGATAATTTCCATGGAGGTGTGGCCCTCCCTATTCAGCACAGGCTTTGATTAGTTTACTAGAGCCTTATATAAGAGCTAAGAGAGGAGCTTGCTGCAGCTAAGACAGACATTTTGAAGACAGCCATTGAGAGCCGACACTGACATTTTGGAAAACACCATTTTGATTTGCAACCTATGAGCAAGCAGATGCCAACCACATGCCTTCCCAGCTAACAGAGGTTTTCTGGATGCCAGTGGCCTTTGTCCAGTGAAGGAACCCTATTGTAGATGCCTTACCTTGGACACTTTATGGCTTTAAGACTGTAACTTTGTAACCAAGTAAACCCCCTTTATAAAAGCCAATCCATTTCTGGTGTTTTGCAAAATGGCAGCATTAGCAAATCGAAACACACACCATATAGCAACTTGCTTCACATTTCTGTAACTTAAATTGAAACAATCATCAAGGGTAGTGTGTCATGAGCATGTCATTTTAGTTACTTTAGGCTACCCTCTGATGGCAGTCTGTAGCCCTACTCAGAATCCACAATCCCATGTGGCTACTTCATCAACACCAGAGGATTTCCCAAAGCATAATGAATGTCAGAAATGGGAAGAATTAATAGCTTGTAATCAACATAATGAGTATTGGAAATGACTTTTATTAGTAAGATAATTAAAATCCATGCAAATTGAATAAAATGTTGTTGGACAAATGCCCCACATTTTCAAAAACAGAGCATAAAAATCCAGAGGACAATGTCCTCCACTTGATAAAGAGCATTTACAAAGCCCTGCAGCTGACATCAGGCTTAATGATTGGAGATTGCCTTCTTTCCCCCTAAGATTGGATATAAGGAGTCCTCTCACTCTTCCTATTCAATGTTGTAATGAAATTTCTAGCCAGTGCAATAGGACAAGGAAAAGAAATTAAAAGTGTACAGACTGGAAAAGAAAAATTAAAGTTGTCTTTATTCACAGGTGACATGATTGTCTATGCAGAAATTCCCAAAGAAACGACAAAAAACTCCTGGAACTAATAAGTGTGTATAGCAAGGTTGCAGGATACAAGGTCAATACACAAAAGGCCATTGCTTTTCTAAGTAGCAGCAATGAATAATTGGAATTTGAAATGTTAAAAAAAAGAAACCATGTACAGTAGCACCAAAAAGAAAATCCATTTATGCTCAGCAGAGAGATGCTTGGAGAATGACACTGGCAAGACCCTGAACACTGGACCAAAGTAATGAAGCTATAATAGAGTCAGATGCCACTGTGAGCTATTTTCTGATGGCTTTTAAGTCTAACACTCCCTCCTCCTCTTCTGCCCCACATGTAGGCAAAGTGATAAAGAAGCCCAGAGCTCCTGTCTTGGTGCTGGACAAACCCTGTGTGGAAATCCTCAGCCCAGCCTCTCCCTGTAAACGCCATAAAATCCCCAAGCCAGTTTCCTTTCCTGGCTCTCTCAAGCCATTTTCAGATATGCTTGCAAACCACCTTGATCACCCTGAAAGCCTCATTATATGAGTGTTCTAGTTTGCTAATGCTGCAAGAATGCAAAACACCAGAAATGGACTGGCTTTTATAAAGGGGGGTTATGTGGTTACACAGTTACAGTCTTAAGGCCATAAAATGTCCAAGGTAATGCATAAACAGTCGGGTACCTTCACTGGAGGATGGCCAATGGCGTCTGGAAAACCTCTGTTAGCTGGGAAGTCACATGGCTGGCGTCTGCTCCAAAGTTCTGGTTTCAAAATGGCTTTCTCCCAGGACCTTCCTCTCTAGGCTGCAGTTCCTCAAAAATTGCATTCTTAGTTGCTGTTTGGGTGTTTGTCTTCTCTTAACTTGTCTGGAGCAAGAATCTGCTTTCAATGGCCATCTTCAGACTGTCTCTCATCTGCAGCTACTCTCTCAGCTTCTGTGTATTCTTCAAAGTGTCCCTCTTGGCTGTAGCAAGCCTGCTCCTTCTGTCTGAGCTTATACAATGCTCCAGTAAACTAATCAAGGCCCATGCTGAATGGATGGGCCATATCTCCATGGAAATTATCCATTCAGAGTTATCACCCACAGTTGGATGGGGCACATTTCCATGGAAACAACCTAATCCAAATGTTCCAACTTAATCCCCACTAATATGTCTGTACCCAAGAGATTGCATCAAAGAACATGGCTTTTTCTGGGGGACGTAATATATACAAACCATTACAATGAATAAGAAATATTTTCCTGCTATCTTGGGGTTCTTGTGGTGTTATCTTGACATCTGATCCAAACTTTGGGTTGGGGTCCTTCCTCCTTTTGTGGAGTGACTAGAACAGATACCGAGACTCAAATCATGCCTGTTGGGTAGATGGGCACATGGCCAGCTTGTGGGCTTGGTTTTTATCCAGCAATTCTACAAAATTGCAACAGTAATTGCAACTTCTCTTCCCTCAAGCTTCCACCAAGCTTACTCTCAGATGATCACTTCTTATTTCATCAAGGAGTGAGAAACATTCTGAAAAGGATGATCTTCCCAATGTCAAATCCACCAAACCCCAGCATCGAAACACATACACTCTGCCTTCTCTCCATTTCTATGGATGAACTATCCCAGCTCCTAGAACTTCATCCCCTCTTGCTACACATAGACTTTGATCTTGCAGCTATCCACGTCCTCTCACAAATCATCATTTTTCCAATAACTTCCTGGATCCCAACACCTCTCCAATTGCCATTCAGTTTCTTGGCTGCCATTACAGTAAACTGTTTAAAGAGATGTGTATGCCTGCCCTCCTCTTTCTTACCTTACAGGCTCTCTTAAAATTATGCACTGTATTTAACAAAGAGATACTTTGAGGCAGCCAAAGAACTATAGATAATATAGCAAATGCTCATGTGCCCACCACTTGGATCAAGAACCCAAACAACCAGATACAGTTAAAACAACCTGAGAATCCCTCCCCAAACCCCTTTCTCTGCTTCCCACCCCAAGGTAACCATTCCCCAGAAATTAGGGTTGATTATCCCCAGGCATGTATTGTAGTTTTAACATAAATGAATGTTAGTGCAAAACTTCCTGTTCATTGGCGTTTCAGCCTCAAGTTCAAAAGCCATGACCAGTTCAAAAATGTGCCAAGAAATTCCACCACTGAATATCAGAAGTAGAGGATTAATTAGGGAGTTGACATTGGAGAGGAAGGAGAGAGAGGGAAAGAGTGTGGGAACTGGTATGCTGTGCTTTTCCCTAGCCCCGCAGGTGAGAGGAGGAGCTGTACTTCTGCCTAACAGAAGCTAAGTGCTACCTCCTGGGAAAGCATGCCATGAACCCCATGGAATTTGAGGGAAGCAAGGGCAGGTGTCTGGAAGCTGCCCATAAAGTGCAAAGGCAGGAGACTCTGGGTGGGGACAGCCCTGGGACAGGAGAACTAGGGGCCATTTTGGGGATGAGGTGCCCCTTTAGAGCTTGGCACTGTGTTTCCCAGGGGCCAGTGTGACACCAGCCCAATGGAGCTAAACTAGCTGAGGACCTGGCCGTGAGCACCATCTGGAAGATCAAGGAGAACACAAGAGGAGTGGACAGTTGGAGAGAAGTGTCCGAGGACAGAACCGGAGGTGTCCACCCAGGGAAGGCTTCCCTTGGCCAAGGACACTGTGGCTCCCTGCTGAGAGGAGGTCCCTCTCAGAAGTGACAAAGGAGCTGGCATTTCGAATCTGCCCACCAGAGGGCACCAAAGACAGACTGCAACAGCATGGTGGCCTGTTCATGATGATGGCGGACTCTTCCATGCCAGGCACTCACTAAGCACTTCACATATATTATTACCCCATATTCAGATGACATAATGAGTCACAGAGAGGGTTCTTTGCAGACTCTCCATGGGGCCTCCCACCACACCATATGCTGGGGTAGGCAATGCCCTCGATGCCCAAGTTCTCTGGACCTTCTCTTTCCCTGCTCCTGCCTCCCTGACACACCCACCCCTCCACCCAGTACCCATTGTGGCTTTCTGCTGGATTCTCCACACAAGGCAGGCACCCCTCTTGGGTGGGTCCTTTAAAGACAGCGCAAGCCCCATTCCCCTTCCACAGCTTCTGTGCCACCCTCAGGAACTCAGGCTTCCTCGTGCTGCCTCCCAGCTGTCATACCCACGTCCACTCTCCACATCTTATCTGCAAACGGGAAGCCCTGGACAGATTCCAGCAGGCTTCAAGATGCAGGTCTCGAAGCTCTTTCACACCACCTAGTACTTTGGGGCTCCAGATAGGAACTGAGAAAATCAAAGAACCTGTCAGTCCCACTATGAAATCTCCACCAGAGCATGCCTGACACAAAATGGACAACCAGCATACATCTGTAGAATGAGTTCTTTCAAACCATCTTTTCCAGTGAAACTCATGCCCTCTCATATACATGCAGGATGTAGCTGCTAGGGGATGAGAGTCACAGGATTTGTTCTGCTGTCTTATATTCAACCCTGAAGGAGCATGTCCACACTCTTTGGAAGTGGTGTTCATATCCCCCACTGTTCTCAGCTTTGAGTCTGAAGCTGGTTTCTCCAAAATAGAAAGTTTCTTTAACATCCTGCTCTAAAGGACTACTGAAATAAGGAAAATGCTAAATAAAATGTGGCATAATATTACCATAGAATACTAAGTAGCAATTTAAAAAAATGAAAAAGACCTGTAGAAAAAAGCTGGCTACAGATCAATACATAGATTTTTTTAAAGTATCAATAAAAAGGCCAATAACAACGCTACATAAAATGTTATTAGAAGAGACACGCAAGCAAAAGATACCATTTTCAATAACAAATAAAAAAATCAAGTACCTAGGAATAAACTTAATCAAAGATGTAAAATACCTATACAAAGAAAACTACATAACTTCTGCTAAAAGAAATAGAAAGGGACCTTAAAAGATGGAAAAATATTCCATGTTCATGGATAGGAAGGCTAAATGTCATTAAGATGTCAATTCTACCCAAACTCATCTATAGATTCAATGTAATCCCAATCAAATTTCCAACAACCTACTTTGCAGCTAGTAATCAAATTTATTTGGAAAGGAAAGATGCCTCGAATTGCTAAAGACACTCTAAAAAAGAAAAACGAAGTGGGAGGGCTTCCACTCCCTGACTTTGAAGCTTATTATAAAGCCACAATAGTGAAAACAGCATGGTACTGGCACAAAGACAGACATACTGATCAATGGAATCAAATTGAGAATTCAGAGATAGACCCCCAGATCTATGGCCAACTGATCTTTGATAGGGCCCCCAAAGCCTGGGACATAACAGTCTTTTCAACAAATGGGCTGGGAGAGTGGGATATCCATATCCAAAGAAGGAAAGAGGACCCCTACCTCACACCCTACACAAAAATTAACCCAAAGTTGATTAAAGACCTCAGTATAAAAGACAGTACCATAAAACTCCTAGAAGATAATGTAGGGAAACATCTTCAAGACCTTGTATTAGGCAGTCACTTCCTAGACCTTACACACAAAGCACAAGTGACAAAAGAAAAAAATAAATAAATGGGAACTCCACAAACTTAGAAGTTTCTGTATCTCAAAGGAATTTGTCAAAAAGGTGAAGAGGCAGCCAACTGAATGGGAAAAATTTTTAGAAACCAGGTATCTGACAAAAGACTGATATCTTGCATATATAAAGAAATCCTACAACTCAATGACAATAGTACAGACAACCCAATTATAAAATGGGCAAAAGATATGACAAGACAGTTCTCTGAAGAGAAAATACACATGGCCAAAAAAAAAATCATGAAAAAATGTTCAGCTTCACTAGCTATTAGAGAGATGCAAATTAAGACCATAATGAGATATCATCTCACACCAATTAGAATGGCTGCCATTAAACGAACAGGAAACTACAAATGCTGGAGGGGATGTGGAGAAATTGGAACTCTTATTCATTGTTGGTGGGACTGTATAATGGTACAGCTACTCTGGAAGTCAGTCTGGCAGTTCCTTAGAAAACTAGATACAGAGATACCCTTCGATCCAGCAATTGCACTTCTTGGTAAATACCTGGAAGACCTGGAGGTGGCGACATGAACAGATATCTGCATGCCAATGTTCATAGCAGCATTATTCACAATTGCCAGGAGACAGAAACAACCCAAATGTCCTTCAACAGTTGAGTGGATAAATAAAATGTGGTATATAAACAAGATGGAATACTACACGGCAATAAGAAGGAGCGATGTCATAAAACATGACAACACGGACGAACCTTGAAGACATAATGCTGAGTGAAATAAGCCAGGCACAAAAAGAGAAATATTATATGCTACCACTAATGTGAACATTGAAAAATGTAAAATAAATGGTTATAATGTAGAATGTAGGGGACCTAGCAATAGAGAGCAATTAGTGAAGGGGGAACAATACCCTAATAAGAAAAGGTAAGCTATCGTGCGTGAATTTAACATTCTGGGAATGCCCAGGAATGACTATGGTTTGTTAATTTCTGGTGGGTATGGTAGGAACAAGTTCACAGAAATGTTGCTATATTAGGCTATTTTCTTGGGGTAGAGTAGGAACATGTTGGAAGTAAAGTAGTTATTTTAGGTTAGTTGTCTTTTTCTTTTTCCCTTGTTTTGGTTTGTTTGAAATGTTTTTTTTTTTTATTGTTTTTTTTTTAATTTTTTTTATATAGTTTGTAGTTAATTTAAAAAAAAAAAAAAAACAATGAAAAAAATATGCAGAGCCCGCCTGAGGAGCTGGGGGAGAATGCAGGGGTGTTGGGCTTCCCCACCTCAATGGTTGCTGATGTGCTCACAGACATTGGGGACTGGCAGTTTAATAGGCCAAGCCCTCTATCATGGGACTTGCCCTTGGGAAGACTGTTACTGCAAAAGAGAGGGTAGGCCTGCTTATAATTGTGCCTAAGTGTCTTCTCCTGAATCCCTCTTTGTTGCTCAGATGTGGCCCTGTCTCTCTAACTAAGCCAACTTGGCAGGTGAAATCACTGCTCTCGCCACTACATGGGATCTGACACCCATGGGTGTAAATCTCCTTGGCAATGTGGAGTATGACTCCCAGGGAGGAATCTAGACCTGGCATTGTGGGATGGAGAACATCTTCTTGACCAAAAGGGGGATGTGAAATGAAATGAAATGTTTCAGTGGCTGAGAGATTCCAAAAGGAGCCGAGAGGTCACTCTGGTGGGCACTCTTACACACAATATAGATAACCCTTTTTAGGTTCTAATGAATTGGAATAGCTAGCAGTAAATACCTGAAACTATCCAACTACAACCCAGAACCCTTGAATCTTAAAGACGATTGTATAACAGTGTAGCTTATGAGGGGTGACAATGTGATTGGGAAAACCATGTGGATCACACTCCCCTTTGTCCAGTGTATGGATTGATGAGTAGAAAAACAGGGGCAAAAAAAAAAAAAAAAAAAATGTTTGCTAAGGCAATATTTCTATCTCTGTATCTCTCTACCATACATCCATCCTTCCATCTGTGGTGGTTGAAGCTGTGTGTACCACAGAAAAACATGTTCTTAAATTTAATCCATTCTTGTGGGTGTAAACCCATTGTAAGTAGAAACTTTTGATGAGGCTACTTCCGTGAAGTTGTGACCCACCTTATTCAGGATGCATCATATCTGACTACCAGAGTCCTTTTTAAATGGAATGAACACACAGAGAGAGAATGAAAGCTATGGAGGTAAGAAGCTGAGAAGGAAAAGACCAGAGGACACCGCCGTGTGCCTTGACATGCGGCAGAGGAGCCAAGGTTCGCCGGCAGCTGGACTTCAGGATGAAAGCATGGTTTTGAAAAGGACTTGATTTGGACATTTTCCCGGACTTGAACCTTAGGCGAATAAATTGTCATTGTTTGAGCTGGGCCATTTCATGGTGTTTGTTTGGAGCAGCTGTGGGGATCCATGGCCTGAGCCCCCTCCACCCCCATAGTGAAAGGAAGTTACTGCACGTAGCCACCTACTTGACCAGGAGAGACATTAAAGGTCATGAGCTCCCTGGGGTGAGGAGGAATGCACAAATGGTATCATAAACAAAGCACTAAAACTCTCCTCCCGGATCACTGTTGATAACAAATCTCCACACCCGTGTCACGAGACCCTGCCAAAACTCTGTTATCACACCCTATGGAACGTCTTTGTCCTAACCCTTATAAACCACCCCATCGCCCCCTGCTCTTTGCAGAGCGCTCACTTTCATCTTTCCTGGCCAGCTGCCACCGTGGAACCATTTCCTGTCTGTAAGTCCTAATTAAACTCATGTCTAACTCCGTGCTTGGCATGTTCTTCTGTCTTGGGGCTGAGCTGGGTTGGAACAACAGCCTAGGCAACTAAAACGCCATCTATCTGTCTATGGCTAGAAATAACGGTCAAGGGGCATGGACAGGTATGTATCCAACTGACAGCAGTGCTTACTTCTGGGAGTGGGAGGGAGGGGCAGCGATGGTGGGGGAGGATGGTTATCAGAGGCAAAGAGACTTGAGCCTTATCTGTAATAATTCAGATTTTTAGGAGCAGAATGCATTTGAGGATTTCTTAGGTATTTTAAATGCAAGAAAATGTTGGCTTTCATTAGAATATAATATAATCATAATCACATTTTGTAAAACTATAAAGCAAAAAGACCTACCAATCACCTGCCTTCAGACCCAATGGGCCTTTCCCTAATGGCGAAGAAGTGGGAGGATAAAAAATCAGAGAAAGGAATAGCACTCCTGGTGGGTGGACTGTTTTGGTTTTCCCCACAAAGGCCCTGGAAGCCCAGGCTTCCCTCAGAGCACAACCCCCACACTGTCTGTAGACAGCATCTGTCTTCCGCCACCCAGTGTCATTCACCCCTATCTGCTTTGAAACAGAAACCTACTTCTCTTTCATGTATTTGAGCCCCACCCTGGTTTATGGGAAAGAAGACTCTCCTCCCAGCCCCCAAAGGTGGGCTCAGACTGACTTAAGTCAATCATTACATCCTGTTCCACGGGCCAATGTAATAGCTTTAGGATGAGTCCATGACTTCACTTAAAATGATAACTTCAATGGAGGCATTTTCCAGAGGTGTTTGGAAAAGAAATTTTCCTGCTCTTCAGCAGAAGGTACTTGGGAAAATGATCTCATCTGGGACACATGAATAAAGACTCAGGTAACCTCCAGAGCCTGCTAATAACCAGCCTTGTAACCATGGAGCCACAGGGTGAAGCCGGGATATCAGAAAGCAGGAGGGAGGAACAGAAAAAAACAGGTCCTTGGCATCAGTGTCAAGCTGCTGAATCAAACTGCTGTTGCGCTGCTGAATCCTGAAGCTCACTTATCCTCGGACTTTTTGGGTTCCGTAAGTCAATAAAAGTCATTTGGGGGACTGTCATCTGGAGGCCCTAGAGGGTCTCCTCCAACCTGGAGCCCCTCCCTGATTCAGTAGTGCGTCCAGCTGGGGGAGAGGTAGTGGGAGCCTTTTTTGAACCCCATAGGCAGGCCCCAAGAGCTGACCCCGCAGAGCCCAGAATGATGTTGGATGACGTGGAGAGTCCTGCTGCCCTTGCAGGAGAGGGAGGGTGAGTGTGTCAGGGGAGCCAGAGACCCTAGGGCCCCCCAGGAGGCCTGAGGCCCAGATATCCTAGTCCCATTTGCTCCCCTACTTTCTGAAAGCCCCAGAAGCTCTGCTCTGGGGAGGGCTTAGCAGGCTGCATGGAGAGGAGACAGGAACTCTGCGGTGACCCCCCAGTGAAGGGCCAGGCCCTCTGGGAACTGGCAGGCTCCTCCCTTCCACAGGATGGGGCTGAGGCCCAGGGAGAGGAGGGGACCTGCCCAGGTGCAGCAGGGTTGACCAGAATGTAGACCTCCTGGGCTGCACCCCCGGATCCCCCAGTCCCTCCCCAAGCCAGAGTGGGGACCTGAAGGAGAGACAAAGGGCCAGGGATGCTGAGGGTCATGGAGCTTGAGGAAGAGGAGAGAGCCTCCCTCAGGCTCAGCTGCTGGGCTGGATCCTCTCCCAGCTCGGGTCCCCCTCTTCATCTTTCCTTCTCCTGCCCGGGTCACTCACCCATTTACTGCAGAATGGCCACCAAGCTGCCCGCGCTAATGCCACCCTCATTGGCGATGGCCGCAGCAGACATCATCTTGGCAGCAATGGAGGAGGCCGCGATTCTTGCGCTGGTGAAGCCCACGGCGCTGAGCACCATGGGCACAGCCCCCACGGCCACAGCAGGGGAGAGGAGATTTGGGGTTGGCCCTGTGGGGCAGTTCCCCAGGCCTACCTGACTTCTCTGGGGAGATGAGGAAGGAGGGGTGTCTGCTGGCTGTTGGAAGACAGGGTCCCAAGCCAAGGAGAGTGACCACAGGAGATCCTGGATTCCAGGCCTGCGTCTGCCTCTATTTTGTTGTGTCACTTGCAAAGGCTCCTCCCCATTCCTGGACCTCAGTTCCCCTTGTAGAAAATCAGTAAGTTGATATATGCAATGGTTTTCAAACTTCCTCTTTTAACTTCCTCTTTTAACAAATAGAGTAATATCTCTCCCCGAAGCACAAAGTTGACAGAAGATAACAATGGAGCTGCTCTAGAAGATGAGGTGGGGGTTGGAGGGCTTCTGCACTCTGTCCCCCTGTCCTGCCTGGGGGGCCACTGAGGGCTCCCTTAAATCTCTAAAGCAACACAGTCACAGAACTTGTTCTGTATCTGTACTCTCCGCTACAGGAGCTCCATGTGGCTACTGAACACTTGAAATTTTATGGCTGGTGTGACAGAGAACTTTATTTATTTTCTTTATCTTTGGCCACCATAATTGAGGGTAGATCTAGGTCACAGCTTGAAAAGTTCTGGGCTCAGCAGATGAGCTACCAGGGTTAGTAAAGCAGTTCCAAAGCAACAGAAACATCTCAGCGTACACATTCCCTACAACCATCCGGAAGGACATCATTGGTTCTGCTTGACAGAGGAGATTCATAGACACAGATAGGGGAGACGACTCGCCAGGGTCACACACTTTATACTTAGTAAAAGCTGAGCCTGGACCCCAGGTCCAGCTGCTTCCAAAGCCAGTGCTGTTAATGGCTTTGCTTTGGTTCCTGTACCCCAAGGTTTGCTTTACCTCCCCTATTCCATCTCTGTCCTCCTGCTCACACACCCCTACCCACTCAGGAATGAGGGGATCCTGGGCTTGGTCAAGGTCACTTGTTCTCAGAGACCCAAGGGCAGGTGGGGGCCAGAGCTCCTCCCCAGCAGAGGCTCACCTCCTCCTATCGCAGCCACAGCAGCCCTGGCTGGAGACGAAAAGAAATCGCGAGTGGATGCACGATGGCCTCTCTCTACACTCCTGGCTCTGCTCACGGTGGGAAGGGCTCTCGGAGGTTGGGATCAGAGAAGGGATCACCCAGAGAAGCCCAATTTCCCAAGGATGCAAAGCTGGGCAGAGAAGAGTCCAGGGCTCTGTGAGACTCCCCGCACCCCCCCACCTTTGCCCCAGTGGTGAAGGGCACCCACCTTGAAAAAAGCTCCATGCTGCTCTTTGAAGCCAATACATTTGGTATACTTTTCTCACAAAAAAAAAAAAAAAAAAAAAAAAAAAAAAAGAACATGAAAAGCGTGCTGTTTTTATCTGCAGTGGTGTAAATCAAACTTTTCTATTCTCTCTTCCAGAAGCCTGAAAGCTATCCCAGGCCATGGGTCAGAGTGGAAGTCCTCCACCCTTCAGAGCTTCTGCAGGAAGCCTTCCCCATGCCCCCCATCAGAAGTCACCCGGCCTCCTCTGTGCTCCCTGCCATGGGGCTAGAGCCCCCTGAGCATGCCTGGACCACACTGAACTGCTTAGAGCTCCCAGGGCTTCCAGGGACATCTGACAATGGCTGCTACAGGGACTGGTGTGCTTGGGCAGACGGGACCAGGAGATTTCCGGGCCTGCTGGTATGAGCTCAGCCAGAGCCCCAAGAGCAGCTCCCATCATTTCTTACAGATTTTGGCTCATGGCTCATCACCACCCCCACCCCCCTCTCCATCACTACTCTGGGTCTATTAGGTGATTTCAATATCCGCTTACATGACATTTCTGATAAATTGTCTTTCACTTCAATCTTACTTTGAAAGACCTGTACTCTATGTCACACATCCCTGTGGACACACCCAGGGCCCAGGCTGCCCACTATGGGCATTAAAATGTTTAAATTTTAATGAAATTAAATGAAGTAATGTTAAAAACCCCGTTTCTCAGCTGCACTGGCCACATCTCAGGTTCAACAGCCATGTGTAGCTAGTGGCTGCTGTTCTGGGGAGTGGAGAGTGTGGTCCATCACCCAGAAAGTTCTGTTGGACAGCCCTGCCTTCAACCTTGTTATTAACAAAAACTGCACCCCTCCTGACTGATCCAGTCCAGCACCCCCTAGAGCCCTCCACCTCCTCCCTTTCCAGATTTCTGATTCTAATACAAGCCCTGAAGTGTGTCCACGTTCGGAAGGTGTCCCTGCCTGCACACAGCCTCCTGTGACCCACTCGGCCGGCTGCCCTCAGTCCTCCCCACACTGGCCTCGCAGCAACGTTGTCACATGAGCCACCATCCCCGCCCGCTTCCTGGCAGCATCCTTCTCGCCTGCCTCCAGGGAGCCATCCTTTCCCTCTTCCCTTGCCCTGCACTCGCCTCTCCTGCTCAAGTCAGCTGCCTCCCTGACCTGCAAACCTCGGGGTGTCCACGGCTCTGTCCTCAGCCCTCACCTCGTATTCAGACGGGCAGATCGACACCACCTCGGCTGAACAAAACCAGCTCTCCCCTACCTTACTGGGGTCCTCACCCCTTCCCAGAGCAACAGGAAGCAGAGCAGCAGGCAGCGGCCTCTGTGAGCACAGGGGTGTGCTCCACCCAAGACCCCTGTGTGGAAGGACGTGTGCCCGCTCAGAGCTCTCCGCTGCCTCCTGCGGTGAAGGCCCGTGTTCGCACCCACCGGTAGTGAGATTGAAGGGCGCCTCTTCCTCACACCCTGTGTCAGCAAAGCCCGCCTTCCCTCGCCCGCAGAGACATGCAGCCCCCGGCCCTTCCTTGCACCTCTGCCTTCCCATCCTGGCCCGGGCCCCCCAGGTCTCTGGCTGGGATGACTGCAGGGGGTTCCTCCCTGGTGCCCCGGCCTCTGCTCTGGCCCCCTCCTCGCTGCTCCAGCCGGCAGCCACTCTGTCAGCAGCCCAGCCCGGAAACCTCGACGTCGTCGGTCATGGGCTGAATCGCGTCCCCCAAAGAGACAGCTGCAAGTTCTAATTAGCAGTAAGTTAAGACGGGGTCTTACTGGAGCAGGCTGGGCCCTTGGTCCATGGAAGAAGAGGGGAGAGAGTCAGAAAGAGACCACCAGGTGAGGATGGGGACTGTGCCAGTTTGAGTGTGTGTCCCCCAAATGCCATTATCTTTGTGGTCTTGTGTGGGGCAGAAGTTTTGGTGCTGGTTGGATTTGCTTGGAGTGTGCCCCACCCAGCTGTGGGAGATGATTCTGATGAGATGTTCCCATGGAGGCGTGGCCCCGCCCATTCAGGGTGGGCCTTGATCAGTGGAGCTATATAAATGAGCTGACTCAAAGAGAAGAAACTGAGTGCAGCTGGGAGTGATGTTTTGAAGAGCAGCAAGCTAGCTAGAGAGGAGCGTCCTGGGAGAAAGCCGTTTTGAGGCCGGAGCTTTGGAGCAGACGCCAGCTGCCTTCCTAGCTAGCAGAGGTTTTCCGGACGCCACTGGCCATCCTCTGGTGAAGGTACCCGATTGCTGAGGTGTTACCTTGGACGCTTTGTGGCCTTAAGACTGTAACTGTGTAGCCAGATAAACCCCCATTTCATAAAAGCCTATCCATCTCTGGTGTTTTGCATTCTGTAGCATTAGCAAACTAGAACAGGGACACACGGAAGGAAGAGGCCACGTGGACATGGCAGCAGAGATTGGGCTGCGCTGCCACCAGCAGGAATGTCGAGGACTGATGGTAACCGCCAGAAGCTGCAAGAGCAGGGAGGATCCTCCCCGAGGGCCTTCAGAGGAGCGAGGCTCTGCTGAGCCCTCGACTGCAGACTCCCAGGCTCCAGGACTGTGAGAGGACACATTTCTGCGGTTCTCGGCCACCCAGTTTGTGGTACTTCATCACAGCAGCCCCAGGGAACACACACACCATCCCTGACTCCTCTCTTTTTTGTCCCACTCCACATCCAATCTGTGAGCAAATCCTGTCAACTTCACCTTCAGTGTGTGACCAGAGCCTGGCCTCTCTTTGTACTTCCACCGCGACCACACAAGTCCGCCATTGTTGTCCGTGATCAGACATATAAGAAGTCACCCCACATGGAGACATGAGAGTAGGCTGCTGGGATACACAGAGGAGCATGGCACTGCCCCATCTGTCTGCTGACAGCCCCTCGGCATCCCTGGGCCCTGAGGGTAAAGCCCGAGCTCTTCCAGGGGGAGGAATAAGCCGCCCACGCTCCATCTCGGCCTCTCTCCCCAAGCTCACTGCTGTCAACACCCACTCTGGGCTCCCGAGGGAAAGAACAGAAGCCGTTCCCGGCTCTTTGAGGCCTCTGCTCCTTTGCTGGCCAGATCCAGGCAAATGTTAGGACCCTGCCTTCTGACCCTTCCTCCAGGAAGCCTGCCCCGGCCACGCATTCCAGCCTCCCTCAACCATCCGTACTTCTGCCCACAGAGCTGGATGTGCGTCCACTGTGCGCCTTCTGCCACGGCACTGTCCTCAATGCGGTGTCCTTCTCCATCTCTTCTGCTGGATTTCGACCTCTCTAAGGCCAGGGCCTTGACTGATACGCCCCCCAGAGCCAAGCACAGCCTGGGAGTGAAGAGGTACTGAGTATTTCAGGGAAACAGTGGCTCGGGAGTGCACCTCTCGCTGCCTGCCCCTTCGCTGGCCCCATGTTGGAGGTGAGAAGGCTCTGGGAGGAGGAGGACATTAGTAACCAAGGCCTGGGAGAGTAAGGGAGGAAAACCTTGGAGAAATGAGACTCGCCCAGGGGCTTTGGTGAGGCCAACAGGCCAGGGGACGGGCAGTGGTATCTGCCCGGCAGTAAAGCCAGGGCTGAGCCTATGCCTGCTGGCTGCAGGAAGCCTGAGCCACAGACCATTTGCAAAGAGCCCAAGACCAGCGTGAAGGGTCCCTGGACCACCCAATCAGATGCAACCTGTGCCCAAATGCTGCTGCTGGGAGACACCTGAGAACCACCTCCTCCTACCCCTGCATTTGAGGACTGGGAAAATTCATCCTCCTCTGGAAAAGAAGCAGAGGGGAGCATGTGGGGGGCATGGCAGCTGTGGGGTCAAAGGCCTCAAGCCCCCTTGGGAGAGCCTGAGGCCCAGAGACCCCACCCAGTGTCCTCTTCCATTTTCTGAAGCTCTCAAGAACTCTCATTGTGGAGGGGACGTTAGGGGCAGCTGCCCTGAGAGGTGACTGACCACTTGGAGGTGACCCAAGGGAAAGACAAAGACTGAGCCCAGCCTTAGCTAAGGGCTGGCGGGGCCCCTCACTTAGAGAGGAGGCTGAAGCCGAGAGGGAAGGAGACCTGCCAGGACACATGCAAGTCAGTGGCAGCTCCCGGCCCCCTCTGCCCCGGGCCAGGGCTCCTGCTTCCCGCCACCCCAAGCCCTGAGCCAAGGAGCCTCCCCAGAGGGCACTCGCCATCAGACTGAAATTCCTGCAGGATGGTGTCAGCGGCAACTCCATCACCGTTTCCTATGGCTTGTGCTGACATCTTGGTGGCAGCGCGGGCAGCACCAGGTACACAGAGCCTATGGCCTTCCCCAGAAACACAGCGCACGAAAGTCAGCCCATCGCCCGACTGCCCGTGGCCTGGGGTGGGGACAGAGGCTCATCTCTGTGCTCTCAGCCCTGCCTTCGCTCCTATAAGCAGTTTGTGGACCATGTGCAGGTTGCCCGCAGATCTGCACAGCTTTTAAAGACAGTGACTGCTTGGGTCCCTAATCTCCTCAGTTCTGCTTATTTCTAACACTCCATCTCTGATCCCCGCCCACCATACCCGCTGCCAGTCCAGGTTTTAGGGCTTGAGGGAAACCGGGGCTGGGGCACAGCCAGTTACTCCCAGCCTCAGAGTAAGGGTGCACTCGAAGTCCTGGATGGGGGAAAGGGGTTGCTGTGAGCTCAGGGTCCCCGTGGCTCCCTCACCTCTCATTTCCCAGGCTCCTGCCCACCTCGGGGAGGGAGCTGCCTGAGAATGGCATCCTGAGAGAAGAGAGGTGGCTGAGGAGCCCAGCTCTCCAGATGGGTAAACGGCCCCACCCAGAGTGAAGTCCAGCTCCAAATGTCCAATAGAGCCAACAAGTCCCGAGAGAAATTAAGTACAGTTCAGGGCCAGTTAGACCTTACCTAGGAGTGGGTATCTTCTTCGAGATAATCTAATTCCAACACATTCAAAACCAGGAGCATTTTTTTTTTCCTCTCAAAATCCTCTTCTCACATATGTGGGCAATTCATTATCCTTGTCATAAAACTTTGACCCCATTTCTTAGGAGCTTTATTTTGTATAGAGAGAGCAAGAAAGGCAACCTATGGGATGGAAAAGAGTAGGACAATCAGTAAAACAGTAAAAACACCGTGAACACAGTTAAGAGACAAGGGACTGACTGAGGGGGAAAAAAATCCCCGGACAGCATTAGCACGTCTAATTTAAAGAGAGTGCTTTTGAATCAAGTTTTAAAAAGAGCTGTCTTTAAAAAGAAACTTAAAAGATGAGGCAGTTTCTAAAGGGAGAAATACGGATGGCCGAGAAATGTTTGAGAGGATGTTCAAACTGATTTAGATCAATCTGATTCCCAATGCCAAAACCCTCCCCAGGTAGAGATGACCGTCAACAGACAAAAATCCGCAGGAAGTTAAATGTTCAGACCTCTCAGCTTTACTAAGCATCTCATGAAATAGGCAACATCCAATCCATAAAATGGATGGTGGCTCTGAAAGAGGGAGGCTTATACAGGAAGAATGGGGAGTCCCATGAGTCCATCTTGGGCTTATTTAATTTCTAAAATGAGTCACTTTCTTATTAGGAGTTTTAGGAGCCCAGCTGCTCCAACCACTCCAAACACCTTCGTGACAATTACCCATGGCTGTTACGGGTTGTCTTTTTTTTTTAATTCAATTTTATTGAGATTATTCACATACCATGCAATCATCCAGGGTGCGCAATCAATTGTTCATGGTACCATTATACAGTTGTGAGTTCATCACCACAATTAATTTTTTTTCAATTTTAGAACATTTTCATTACTCCAGAAAAGAAATAAAAAGAAAAAAGAAAACTCAAATGCTCCCATACCCCTAACTGTTCCCCCTCCATAATTGACTCATAGTATTGGTATAGTACATTCGTATAGCACAATTGTATAGTACATTTGTTACTATTGATGAAAGAATGTTAAAATATTACTAACTGTAGTACATAGTTTGCAATAGGTACATTTTTCCCTACATATCCCTCTATTATTAACTTCTAGTTACAGTGTCATACATTTGTTCTAGTTCATGAAAGAAATTTCTAATATTTGTATAGTTAATCACGGACATTGTCCACCACAAGATTCACTGTGTTATACATTCCCATGTTTTAACCTCCAACTTTCCTTCTGGTGACATACGTGACTTTAAACTCTCCCTTTCCACCACATTCACACACCATTCAGCACTGTTAGTTATTCTCACAATAACGTGCTACCATCACTTCTGCCCATTTCCAAACACTTAAGTTCAACCTAGTTGAACATTCTGCTCATATTAAGCAACTGCTCCCCATTCTTTAGTCTGTTCTATATCCTGGTAACCTATATTTCATGTCTATGAGTTTACATATTATAATTAGTTCCCAACAGTGAGATCATACAATATTTGTCCTTTCGTGTCTGACATTTCACTCAAGGTTCATTCATCAACCCATTTTTTTAAAAGACAGTTTCGTTCATGCACCATACATTCCAACCTAAGTAAACAATCAATGGTTCCCATAATTATGCATTCACCACCACCACCACCACTATCTATATAAGGACATTTCCATTTCGTCCACAAAGAAAGAGGAAGAGTCGAAAAAGGTAGAGAGACAAAAGAAAAAGAAAGAAAAAAAGACAACTAAAAAGCAACAAAGAAAAGATAAAAATAAAGTGCAATAAAAGAGTCAGACCACATCACCAATGCAAAGAATCCCATACCCCTCCCTTATATCTCCCTCTTACAGGCACTCAGCTTTGGTATTTTGCCTTTGTTACATTAAAGGAAGCATAATACAATGTTTCTGTTAACTATAGACTCTAGATTGCATTGTTTGTGTTTTTCCCCAACACCATCCCTTTTTCAATACCTTGCAAGGTTGAAATTCATTTGTTCTCCCTCATATAGAAACTTATTTGTACACTTTATCATAATTGTTGGCCACTCTAGGTTTCACTAAGCTACACACTCCCAGGCTTCACCTTCCCTCTTTCCTTCTGGTGTCCCACATGACCCCAACCTTCCTCCTTCAACTGTACTCACAGTCATCTTTGTTCAGTGTACCCACATTGTTGTGCTACCATCACCCAAAATTGTGCTCCAAACCTCTTACTCCTGTCTTTTCCTATCTGTCTGTAGTGCTCCCTTCAGTATTTCCTATAGAGCAGGTATCTTGTTCACAAACTGTCATTGTCTGTTTGTCAGAGAATATTTTAAACTCTCCCTCATATCTGAAGGAGAGTTTTGCCAGATATAAAATTCTTGGTTGGCAGTTTTTCTCTTTCAATATCTTAAATATATCACACCACTTCCTTCTTGCCTCCATGGTGTCTGTGGAGAAATCTGCACATAGTCTTATCAAGCTTCCTTTGTATGTGATTGATTGCTTTCCTCTTGCTGCTTTCAAGATTCTCTCTTTGTCTTTGATGTTTGATAATCTGATTATTAAGTGTCTTGGCCTAGGTCTATTCAGATCTATTCTATTTGGGGTATGCTGGGCTTCCTGGATCTCTAATTTTACATCTCAACTTGTTGATTTGAGTTTTGGAATGTTTTAGGAGATTTGTTTGATTAATAATTAGTTGCTTCAATTCCTGCATCTTAGTTGAAGTGTAAGTTTGTTCCTTTGACTGGGCCATATCTTCATTTTTCCTAATGTGATTTGTAGTTTTCTGTTGTCTAGGCATCTGGTTTTCCTTGATTACCCCAATCAGATTTTCCCAGGCCAGAATGGGCTCAGGTCTCAGAAGGGGACAATATTCAGTATCAGGTTTCCCTGAGGGTGTGTCTTAGAAGATTGACAGACTTTCCTGTGAGGCCTCTGGCGACTGTGCTTTTCCTAACCTGCCCAGCAGGTGGCACCTGTCAGGCTGTCACTCCCAACTGGTGTAAAGAGGTGTGGCCTCTTTAATTCTCAGCTTAAATTGTTTCTGGTTTGATTGTTTCCCCCCAGGCCCTGGGGTCTGAGTTCTGAAGTGAGAGCGGGCACTTGAGCTGGGCCCTCCATTTAGGGAAGATACACCCCCTAGGGAGTTATCTTCTGCACTTGAATTAATCCTTTGTCTCTCTGACTCTGTTAACTCCACCCCTGCCTGGGTCAGAGCACTGAGAGCTGAAAATGCCTGAGGCTTTCTCCACTGAGCCACTCAGATTGAGACATGAAAAAAGGGGAAAGAAAGCCCCTTTTCAGAGCCAGTCTCCAGTCCCACAGTTTCGCCTGTTGGCCAGATAGTGCCCGGTCTTCTGTGCTCCTTTTCTTGGGGCACACACTTTTTAGAGTATTCTAAACACAGTCGTCTCCAAAAGCCTCTGTATTTATTTTTCCACCAGCCTCACCTCCTCTCCACTAGGAGTGACCTCACGGTACTTTGCTGCTTCTTAGGGGTTTGTCTGTGTTTGCAGCTTGTATTCAGCAGTCCACATTTGTTAATTAAAAACCTGGTTGGAGCTAGGTTGAGCTATATTCACTTGCTCCCAACAGGGAATGCTGCTTTCTCCCACAGCGAGCTCCTGCAGCTCAGCCTGCTATGGGGGTGGGGGTTCCCAGCACAGGTCCACAGCTTTTACTTGCAGCTTTTATGCTGCAGTCTCAGCCATTCCACCCATTCCAGGCTGGTGTGTGATGTATGGACAGTCACAGTTGTCCCCCAGCAGTTGTTCCAGACTATTTAGTAGTTGTTCCTGGCTGTTTACTAGTTGCTCTAGAGGACTAACTAAATTCCACACCTCTCTATGCCATCATCTTTTTATATGTCAAACCTGTGATCTCCGTTAGAAAAGGCTTGAGCCTTATTAGGTCGTGATTCAGTGAGTTTGGGCCTCATTCAAGCAACCTCTCACTTGAATAAGAGCCTAGGGACAGACAATAGTTTGAAAGTAAAGAGCGCTCAAGACAAGAATGTAAATTCAACACATATTTACTAAAGAAGCACTTAAGGTAAAAGGAACAAGTTTACGATGTAAAAATAAATTGATATATTTCTAAACCCAGGGAGTTTTGCCCTTTCCCGACGCAGCTGGCTAAGAGATCAGAAGACCCTTCCAGTCTAAGTTACAGAGTATTTCTAGAGCCTTTGATTTAGAATACATTCAACTAAATCATATTCCACTTTTATGTTTGAACCAAGGGTGGTGAATTATAGGTGATGAACCACCAGTGAATTAAAAACAAAGGACGGTATTTACAGCATTATCAGAGATTTAAACTTAACCTTGAATGTTTGCAAAACTTTACTGAAAATATTTCTACTAATTAAGGTATGAGTTTTGTAGGAGCAATATAACCCACCTTTTACTTATATAAAAACTAAAAATTAGAAGAGAGATTACTATTGCTTATATCTAACTTATTAGTATAGTTTTCTTATTTCATTCTATAATGAGTTTAGCCATTACATCACTTCTTCATTTTTTTACTTGGGCCTGTTTAGCCTCTCCCTCAGTACAGTCTTCTAATATAGAACTCAAAGGATATGAATCATCTGTACCAGTCATTATAGAGTAAGGCCTTTCCACTTTCTATAATTTGGAAATTGTACTTGAGTATTTTGGGGTAAATATTCTGTTAAATATGCTTCTATATCAGAAGGAATAACTGGTCTTTCATTATCAGAACAGAAAGTGTCAGTGGTATATGAGAGCAGCAAAGCTCCTCAGCTATCTGATCCTTACATAATGAGGAGGCAGCATCCATATTTTCAGATTCAGTAGTGGTATTATCCTACAACATGGCCCAGATCCACTTTTTTATCTTTTTGGAAAACCAGTCTACACATTGGCAAGGACATCCACTCCAGTTACTGGCAATGGAAGTTTCTGGAGGGGCTTTTAGCAACTGGGACCCATCCCTTTGATGGGTTTTCTAGATCTTAGTTACCTTTATGAACAACAGGAACAAAAAAGCAAATCCTCTGTTCCAGTTTGCTAATGCTGCCTTCTGCAAAATACCAGAAATGGATTGGCTTTTATAAAGGGGATTTCTTGGTTACAAAGTTATAATCTTAAGGCCATAAAGTGTCCAAGGTAAGTCATCAGCAATCGGGTACCTTCACTGGAGGATAGCCAGTGGTGTCCAGAAACCCTCTGTTAGCTGGGAAGGCACTTGGCTGGCTTCTGCTCCGGAGTTCTGGTTTCAAAATGGCTTTCTCCCAGAACGTTCATCTCTAAGTTGCAGCTCCTCAAAAACATCACTCTCGGTTGTTCTTGGGGCATTTGTCCTTTCTTAGCTTCTCTGGAGCAAAAGTCTGCTTTCAAAAGCCTGCTTTCAAAAGCTGTCTCCAAAATGTCTCTATAAGCTAAAGCTCCTCTCTCAGCTCCTGTGTGTCCTTCAAAGTGCCCCTCTTCACTGTAGCAAGCTCACTCCTGTCTGAGCTTATATAGTGCTCCAGCCAACTAATCAGGGCCCATGCTGAGTGGGTGGGGCCACAATTCCATGGAAATTATCTGATCAGAGTTATCACCTACAGTTGGGTGGGTCTCATCTTCATGGAAACACTCAGTCAAAGAATTACAATCTAATGAACACTAATAAATCTGCCCACACAAGATTGCATCAAAGATAATGGCGTTTTTGGGGACATAATACATTCAAACTGGCACAGCCTCCATTTCCATTAAAATAAATTATGTTTTTTATTTTTTTAGAAAAATAACTATTTTAAAATTGGAATATTGAGAAGGACAAGTACCCATATTTTCAAATTTACATATTTTCAAAATGTACAAATAATTCAAATTTTCCTAAATGACTTCAAAATGCCATTTATAGGTGTATTCTTTCCCTCCCCCAATCCAGGATCCAATCAAGATCATGCATTTCATTCAGCTGCCATGTCTCTTTGATCTCTTTTAGTCAAGAGCAGTGCCCTGGGCTTTTGGTTTTCATGACTTTGACTTTGTCAGAGCCCAGGCCAGTTGTCTTGTAGAATATTCCACAGTATGGATTTGTCTGATTGTTTCCTCATGATTAGATTCAGATCAAATAGTTTAGAATACCACAAGAGTGATGTTATGTAGTTGGAATCTTTTTTTCCTCTTTGACTTTTTATTTTGAAATAATTAAAGATTCACAGTAAGTTGCAAAGACATTACAGAGAGGTCCCCTATACACTTCAACCAGTTTCCTCCATTGATTACATCTTATGTAACTAGAGTACAGTAGCAAAACCAGGGAATCGACATTCGTATAGCCTGTGTGTGTAGGTCTATCGTTGTATTGCATGTGTGACCACCACTGCTAGCAAGATGCACAACTATTCCACCACCACAAAGATACCCCTCAAGATGCCCCCCAATTCCCAGCCTTTCCCTTTACCCAGCAAAGAACCTGGTTAGGCAAGGTTCTTTCAAGACAACCCCACAACCCTCCAAGGTTTGTATCCAGCCTATAGGAGACAAGATCCCTTGTCCAGCCATCCAGGGACGGGCCACCCTTTCTCCTCACACCGCCATCAGGGACCGCTCCGAGGCTCTTATAGTGAGACTTCCTCAGGTACCAGTCTAGCACTGGCTCTGTGTGACCCAATCTGTTGGGTACACACTGGAACTTCTCCCAGAAGATGAGGTGAGCTCTGTCCCACTGTGGCTTCACAGACCCCCACTGTGGGGTGAGGTGGAAGCTCCCATGACCTAAGCATGGTGGGCACTGCCCCCCTCTCCACCTCCTGGCCAAAACACACACACTTCATTGTCTCTTGGGACTTCCCAAGGTCATCCAGAACAGAAACAGTGTATTAAAAAGGGATACCTGAATGTCCTATGATAGCAATATCAAAAATATAATTATCTACTATAAAGCTGATGCCCCTGCATAAAACAAAGGAACAGTATAGTTAGTGATTAAAGCTTGGGCTTTGGAGTCAGGCAGACCTGCCTTAAGTATCAGTGTGCAACAGGTGAGGCATCAAATGCTGGGGAGCCTGTCAACCAAGATGGCAGTGTACGATGCTCCAGGATGCCATTTCCCCACAGAATCTTTGAACGACTAGCAAAACCCGGCAGAGCCATCTTCCTCAAAACTCCAGAAAACAGTTAAAGGGTTGCAGTAACTGGGCAAGAGCCAAATCAAGAAAACACAGGTTTTAAAAGGAAGGAGGTTGGGTCAGGGGCTGGGAAAGGAGGAAGGAAAAGCACCCGGTGCTGGCCCCACTCCACCCACACTTGGTGCAGTGTGGAGCCAGCCTGTGCTCCCATTGTGGGTCCCTCGCCATGTTCCAGAGGTAACAGAGTAAACCCTATGCCCCTTCTGGAGTGTCTGTATGTCAGTGACAATCTATCCAGTGGCAACCTAAAAGTCCGGGAACCCTCCCTGAACTTCCCTGTAGGCAGAAGCAGCTTGCTGACAGCTAAAGCAGTGCAAGAAACAATTCAGTCAGCAAGGTCTGGGGCAAAGGATCCCTTGCTTTACTGTATGTGCTGGTTTGAATGTCTTGTGTCCCCCAAAATGCCATTATCTTTGATGTAATCTTGTGCAGGCAGATGTATCAGTGTTGATTAGATTGTAATTCTTTGAGTGTTTCCATGGAGATGTGACCCACCCAACTGTGGGTGATGACTCTAATTGGATAATTTCCATGGAGGTGTTACCCCACCCATTCAGAGTGGGTATGAATTAGATTACTGGAGTGCTATACAAGCTCAGACAGAAGGAGCAAGCTTGCTATAGCCAAGAGGGACACTTTGAAGAATGCACAGAAGCTGAGAGAGTAGCTGCAGATGAGAGACAGTTTGAAGATGGCTGTTGAAAGCAGACTTTTGCTCTGGAGATGCTAAGAGAGGATGTTCCAGTTTGCTAATGTTGCCAGAATGCAGACCATCAGAAATGGACTGGCTTTTATAAAAGGAGGTTTATTTGGTTATACAGTTACAGTCTTAAGGCCTGTGATGGTTGGGTTCATGTGTCAACTTGGCTAGGTGGCCTAGCTGTCTGGTCAAGCGGGCACTGGCCTGACGATTCCTGTGAGGCTATTTGAGGCTGGTTGGTTTGTCGGATCATCAGTCAATTGACTGCAGCTGACTGATGACTCATCAAGGGGTGTGCTTCCACAGTGAGAGAATGCAATTGGCTGGATTTGGTCCAGGTGATCAGTTGGAGGCTTATAAGCCGGACGGTTAGAGAACCTTCACTTCTTCTTCAGCTGCTCAGTGAAGCTTTTCCTGGGGAGCTCGTCGAAGTTGCCAGTTCGTTTCCTGAGGAGTTTGTCAAAGTTGTCGGTTCGTTTCCTGAGGAGTTCTTCAAAGTTGCCGGTTCGTTTCCTGAGGAGTTCGTCAAAGTTGTCGGTTCGTTTCCCAAGGAGTTCGTCGGACGTCTTCCTTGGAGTTGACAGCTTGTTGACGGCTCTGCAGAATTTGGACTCGTGCGCTCCCGCAGTTGCGTGAGTCACTTTTACAATTTGATAATAAGAGACATCTCTCATTGATTCTGTTTCCAAGGAGAACCCTAACTAACACAACTTGGTACCGAGAGTGGTTCTTGAGAAACGGAATCTTAAAATGGGCTTTTACAACTTGTTTTCTACTCTGATTAGATTCAGAGGCACTAATGACTCTATTTCCAATAATCAAGAGGGTACTAAGAGTCCATGGCAGGGGTTGGCAAAGGAAATACGCAAAATAGCACCATTTGATTCTCCTAATTGTGCTCTAGTACGAAGCAAGGCTCTGGGTGACAGTGTTTTCGACACTTTCACGGAGTTTTGCAGTATTAAGAAGTATAATGATGTTGGCTGGCTGCTCTTAGATACCTTGGATACAGTTGTAAGAGAAAGGGATGAGCTAAAGGCTTCAAATTCAAAACTTGAATGCCGTATAACAGATGTAAAGAGTTCCATCTGTGCCCTGAAAGAAAATCTTATTCCTGTGCCCGCAGACTGGAGGTTTCTGAAAATCAGATGCAGTCTCTTATTGTGCGAGTAGCACATTTACAGCATAAACTAAAATCTCAACCTCTCAGGGTGTCTGCTGTTAAAGTAAAGGCATTGATTGGAAAAGAATGGGACCCAGAAACTTGGGATGGAGACATATGGATTGATAATAATGACAGTGAGGACATTGGAACCCTGGATTCTGCTGGGTCATTGTTAGATTTACCTGTAGAGGGCTGTCCTGGGGAAACAGCTTCTCTGCCTCCAGTCTGCCCTAAGGAGCCTGCCACGCAACTCCCACCTAAGGAGATTGACCCTTCAATGCCTGCTAATCTTGTAATCACCTCCCCTGAGGAAGCAGCCCTCACTCTTTTGTCTGGAGAGACTAATCCTGTTTTAAGAGATGAAAATGCAACAGAGTGCCCTGAGGTGAATGGCTTGAGAGATAATTCTAACTCTTTTCTTGACCCACCCCCACCACCAGTTTTTGCTTCAAGACCTATAACTAGGCTCAAGTCCCAACAAGCCCCAAAGGGTGAGGTACAAAGTGTGACCCATGAGGAAGTACGCTATACTCCAAAAGAACTGTATGAGTTTTCCAACTTATACAGACAGAAACCAGGGGAATATGTGTGGGAATGGATATTGAGAGTGTGGGATAATGGTGGAAGGAATATAAGGTTGGATCAGGCTGAATTTACTGATATGGGCCCACTAAGCAGAGATTCTGCATTCAATGTTGTAGCTCGAGGGGTTAGAAAGGGTGTTAACAGTTTGTTTGGGTGGCTGGCTGAAACATGGATCAAAAGGTGGCCGGCATTACCAGAAGTTGAAATGCCAGAACTGCCCTGGTATAACGTGGAGGAGGGGATTCAAAGGCTTAGAGAGATTGGAATGTTAGAGTGGATTTATCATGGAAAACCTGCTCACACAGCCCTGGAATGTCCAGAGGACACACCTTTTACCAGGACTGTAAGGAATAAATTTGTGAAACTAGCTCCATCATCCCTGAAGAGCTCTGTAGTCGCCCTTCTCTGTAGGTCAGATATTACTGTAGGAACTGCTGTCACTGAACTGGAATCCTTAAACACAATGGGGATAATCGGGTCCCGAGTCAGCAGAAGCCAAGTGGCTGCAGTTAATCGCCACAGACAAGGTGGACAGGGCTACCATAATGGAAAACAGGCTCAAAGCAGCAATCAAAATAATATGACTCGCAGAGACTTATGGCGTTGGCTAGTGGATCATGGAGTACCAAGTAGTAAAATAGATGGGCAATCGACTAAATTCTTGTTTGAACTATATAAGCAGAAGAATTCTAGGCCACGTGAACAAAAATCTCCCTTGAATTACAAAAACAGAGAGTCACGGCCCCTTAATCAATTCCCAGACTTGAGACAGTTTACAGATCTAGAGCCTCTTGAATGAAGGGAAGGCCGGGTACCCTTGGAGAAGGACCATGTCACACTGCCAAAAATTTACACTGTTAATCTTCCTCCCAGCCTTCCCCAGGGGGACCTACGGCCTTTTACCAGGGTGACTGTGCATTGGGGAAAGGAAATGATCAGATATTTCGTGGATTATTAGACACTGGGTCAGAAGTGACATTAATTCCCGGAGACCCAAAACGTCACTCTGGTCCACCAGTCAGAGTTGGGGCTTATGGAGGTCAGATGATTGATGGAGTTTTAGCCCAGGTCCGTCTCACAGTGGGTCCAGTGGGTCCCCGGACCCATTCTGTGGTTATTTCCCCAGTGCCGGAATGCATAATTGGAATAGACATACTCAGCAACTGGCAGAATCCTCATACTGGTTCCCTGACTCCTGGAGTGAGGGCTATTATGGTGGGAAAGGCCAAGTGGAAGCCACTAGAGCTGCCTCTGCCTAGCAAAGTAGTGGACCAGAAGCAATACCGGATTCCTGGAGGGATTGCAGAGATTAATGCCACTCTTAAGGACTTGAAGGATGCAGGGGTGGTGATTCCCAACACATCCCCATTCAGCTCTCCTATTTGGCCTGTGCAGAAAACAGATGGGTCTTGGAGGATGACTGTGGATTATCGTAAGCTTAACCAGGTGGTGACTCCAATTGCAGCTGCTGTCCCAGATGTGGTATCATTGCTTGAGCAAATCAACACATCCCCTGGTAGCTGGTATGCAGCTATTGATCTGGCAAATGCTTTTTTCTCAATTGCTGTCAGCAAGGACCACCAGAAACAGTTTGCATTTAGCTGGCAAGGCCAGCAGTTTACATTCACCGTGCTACCTCAGGGTTATATCAACTCTCCAGCCCTATGTCATAATATTGTCCGCAGGGATCTTGATCATTTCTCCCTCCCACAAGACATCACACTGGTCCGTTATATTGATGATATCATGTTGATTGGACCTAGTGAGCAAGAAGTAGCAACTACTCTAGATTTGTTGGTAAGGTATTTGCGTGGCAGAGGATGGGAGATAAATCCAACAAAAATACAAGGCCCTTCCACCTCAGTAAAATTTCTAGGTGTTCAGTGGTGTGGGGCCTGTCGAGATATTCCTTCTAAGGTGAAGGATAAGCTGCTGCATCTGGCCCCTCCTACAACCAAAAAAGAGGCACAACGTTTAGTTGGCCTTTTTGGGTTTTGGAGACAACATATTCCTCATTTAGGTGTGCTACTCCGGCCCATTTACCGAGTGACTAGAAAAGCTTCTAGTTTTGAGTGGGGACCGGAGCAAGATGAGGCTCTGCAATAGGTCCAGGCTGCTGTGCAAGCTGCTCTGCCACTTGGACCATATGATCCAGCTGATCCAATGGTGCTGGAAGTGTCAGTGGCAAATAGAGATGCTGTTTGGAGCCTTTGGCAGGCTCCTATAGGAGAATCACAACGCAGGCCCTTAGGATTTTGGAGTAAAGCTTTACCATCCTCTGCAGATAACTACTCTCCATTTGAGAAACAACTGTTGGCCTGCTACTGGGCCTTAGTAGAGACAGAACGCTTAACCATGGGCCACCAAGTTACCATGAGACCTGAGTTACCTATCATGAGCTGGGTGTTATCTGACCCACCAAGCCATAAAGTTGGGCGTGCACAGCAGCACTCCATCATAAAATGGAAATGGTATATACGAGATAGAGCTCGAGCAGGTCCTGAAGGTACAAGCAAGTTACATGAGGAAGTGGCCCAAATGCCCATGGCCCCCACTCCTTCCACCTTACCTTCTCTTGCCCAGCCCACAGCTATGGCATCTTGGGGAGTTCCTTACAGTCAGTTGACTGAGGAAGAGAAGACTCGGGCCTGGTTTACAGATGGTTCTGCACGATATGCAGGTACCACCCGAAAGTGGACAGCTGCAGCACTGCAGCCCCTTTCTGGGATATCCCTGAAGGACAGTGGTGAGGGGAAATCCTCCCAGTGGGCAGAACTTCGAGCAGTGCACCTGGTTGTTCACTTTGCTTGGAAGGAGAACTGGCCAGAGGTGCGTCTGTATACTGATTCCTGGGCTGTTGCTAATGGTTTGGCTGGATGGTCAGGGACTTGGAAGGAACATGATTGGAAGATTGGTGACAAAGAAGTCTGGGGAAGGGGTATGTGGATAGACCTTTCTGAGTGGGCAAACAACATGAAGATATTTGTGTCCCATGTGAATGCTCACCAGAGGGTGACTTCAGCAGAAGAAGGTTTTAATAACCAAGTGGATAAAATGACCCGTTTGGTGGATACCAATCAGCCTCTTTCCCCAGCAACTCCTGTCATTGCCCAATGGGCTCATGAACAAAGTGGTCATGGTGGTAGGGATGGAGGTTATGCATGGGCTCAGCAACGTGGACTTCCACTCACTAAGGCCGACCTGGCCACAGCCACTGCTGACTGTCCAATTTGCCAGCAGCAGAGACCCACACTCAGTCCCCGATATGGCACCATTCCTCGGGGTGATCAGCCTGCTACCTGGTGGCAGGTTGATTACATCGGACCACTTCCATCATGGAAAGGGCAGCGATTTGTTCTTACTGGAATAGACACATACTCCGGATATGGGTTCGCCTTCCCTGCACGACATGCTTCTGCCAAAACTACAATACGTGGACTTACAGAATGCCTCATCCACCATCATGGTATCCCACACAGCATTGCTTCGGACCAAGGAACCCACTTCACAGCAAATGAAGTGAGGGGATGGGCACATGCTCATGGAATTCTGTGGTCTTACCATGTTCCCCATCATCCAGAGGCAGCTGGGTTGATAGAACAGTGGAATGGCCTATTGAAGACTCAATTACGGCGCCAACTAGGTGGCAATACCTTGCAGGGCTGGGGCAGTGTTCTCCAGGAGGCTGTGTATGCTCTGAATCAGCGTCCACTCTATGGTGCTGTTTCTCCCATAGCCAGGATTCATGGGTCCAGGAATCAAGGGGTGGAAACAGGAGTAGCACCACTCACTATCACTCCTAGTGATCCACTAGGGAAATTTTTGCTTCCTGTCCCTGCAAGTTTAAGCTCTGCTGGTCTACAAGTCTTGGTTCCAAAAGGAGGAGTGCTTCCACCAGGAAACACAACAATAATCCCATTGAACTGGAAGTTAAGGCTGCCACCTGGCCACTTTGGGCTTCTTATGCCTCTGAATCAACAGGCAAGTAAGGGGATTACTGTACTGGCTGGGGTGATTGATCCTGACTATCAAGGGGAAATAGCACTGCAACTACACAATGGAAGTAGAGTTTTCCTGGCATACAGGAGATCCCCTGGGGCGTCTCTTAGTACTACCATGCCCCATGATTCAAGTCAATGGAAAACTGCAACAACCCAATCCAGGCAGGACTACCAATAGCCAAGAAACTTCAGGAATGAAGGTTTGGGTCACCCCACCAGGCAAAGAACCACGGCCAGCTGAAGTGCTTGCTGAGGGTAAAGGGAACATGGAATGGGTAGTGGAAGAAGGTCGTGATAAATATGAACTATGGCCACGTGACCAGTTACAGAAACGAGGACTATGATGATATGAATATTTCCTCCTCGTTTTGTGATGATTATGTTGGTATTTGTCTGTGAAGAAAATATTTTTGCTTTCTTCTCTGTCTTATCCCCTTATCATATGGCATAAGCTGTAATGTTCATTTTGAAGATATGGTTTTAGGTGATGTGTACGACTGCCAAGTTGACAAGGGGTGGACTGTGATGGCTGGGTTCATGTGTCAACTTGGCTAGGTGGCCTAGCTGTCTGGTCAAGCGGGCACTGGCCTGACGATTCCTGTGAGGCTATTTGAGGCTGGTTGGTTTGTCGGATCATCAGTCAATTGACTGCAGCTGACTGATGACTCATCAAGGGGTGTGCTTCCACAGTGAGAGAATGTAATTGGCTGGATTTGGTCCGGGTGATCAGTTGGAGGCTTATAAGCCGGACGGTTAGAGAACCTTCACTTCTTCTTCAGCTGCTCAGTGAAGCTTTTCCTGGGGAGCTCGTCGAAGTTGCCAGTTCGTTTCCTGAGGAGTTTTTCAAAGTTGCCGGTTCGTTTCCTGAGGAGTTCGTCAAAGTTGTCGGTTCGTTTCCCGAGGAGTTCGTCGGACGTCTTCCTTGGAGTTGACAGCTTGTTGATGGCTCTGCAGAATTTGGACTCGTGCGCTCCCGCAGTTGCGTGAGTCACTTTTACAATTTGATAATAAGAGACATCTCTCATTGATTCTGTTTCCAAGGAGAACCCTAACTAATACAAGGCCATAAAGTGTCCAAGGTAATGCATCAACAATCAGGTACCTTCACTGAAGGATGGCCAATGGTGTCCGGAAAACCTCTGTTAGCTAGGAAGGCACGTGACTGGCATCTGCTCCAAAGTTCTGGTTTCAAAATGGCTTTTTCCCAAGACACTCCTCTCTAGGCTTCAGCTCCTCAAAAATGTCACTCTTAGTTGCTCTTTTGCCCTTTGCCTTTGCCTTTTTGCCTTTGCCTTTTTGCCTTTGCCTTCCCTTTGCCTTCCCTTGCCTTTTCCCTCCCTTCCTCCCTCCCTTCCTCCCTCCATTCCTTCCTGTCTTTCTTTCTCTTTGGTTTGTTGTTTTTGTTAGCTCCTAGCACTCAAGGAAAAATTGAAGAGTCAATACTCCCTAATTCATTCACACCCTCAAACCAAAGCCAGATGAAGATAACGCAACAAAAGAAAATTACAGACCAATATCCCTTATGAATATAGATGCAAAAATCCTCAACAAAATACTAGTAAGCCAAATCTTACAGCACATTAAAAAATTATCCATCCACCATGATCAAGTGGGCTTTATCCCAGATATGCAAGGGTGGCCCAACATAAGAAAATCAACTAATGTAATACACTACACTTTAGAACAAAGGAAAAAAACCACATGATCATCTCAATTGGTACAGAAAAGATATCTGACAAAATCCAGCACCCCTTCCTGAAAAAAACACTTAGAAAACTAGGAACAGAAAGAAACATCCTCAACACAATAGAGGGCATGTATGAAAAACTGACTGCTAACATCATACTCAATAGTGAACGCTTACCCTCTGAGGCAGGTAACAGCAGTCACGGGACAAGGATACCCACTGCCACTACTGTTATTCAGCAATGTACTAAGAGATCTAGCCAGAGCAATCAGGAAAGAAGAAGACATAAAAGTCATCTAAATTGGAAAGGAAAAAGTAAAACTTTCCCTATTTTCAGATGAAATAATATTATATTAAAAATCCTGAAAAATCACAACAAAAGTACCAGAGCATATACAAGAATTCAGCAAAGTGGTATGGTACAAGTTCAACATGAAATAATCAGGAATGCTCTATACACTCATAAAGAACAATCTGAAGAGGAAATAAAGAAAAAATTCATTTATAATAGCAAATAAAAGACTGAAATACGGCACAATAAATTTAACCATGGATGTAAAGGACTTGTATGTGGGAAACTACAAAATATCGCTAAAAAGAAATCAAAGAAAATGTAAATAAATGGAAGGACTTTCTGTGTTCATGGATTGGAAGGCTATAAATATTTTTAATAGGTCAGTTCTACCCAAAGCAATCTACACATTCAACACAATCCCAATCAAAATCCCAGCACCGTTCTTTGCTGAAATGGAAAAGCCAATCATCACATTTATATGGAAGAGCAAGGAGCCCTGAATAGCCAAAACCACCTTGAAAAACAATAATGAATTTGGAGGACTCACACTTTAAAATATTAAAACTTATTACAAAGGCATAGTAATCAAGACAGTATGCTATTGGCAAAGGAGAGTCATGCACACCAATGGAATCAAATTGAGAGTTCAGAAATAAACACTCACATGTATGGCCAATTGATTTTTGACATGGGTACCAAGTCCACTCACCTGCGAACTGAAGAAAGGCGGCTCTCTTTAACGTATGATGCTGGGAAAACTGGACATCCATATGCAAGAGAACGGATGTTTGTAACCCACACTATGTATAAATATTAACTCAAAATGGATCAAAGACCTATATATAAGTATGAGAAGTATAAAACTCCTAGAAGAAAGCATAGGGAAACATCTTCAGGATCTTGTGTTAGGCAATGGATTCTTAGAGTCTTCACAAAAGAAAAAATAGGTAACTGGGTCTTCATTAAAATTTATAACTTTTGCATGTCAAAGGACTTCATGAAAGTAAAAAAGAAAAGCTACAGAATGGGGGAAATATTTAGAAACTGCTGATCTGGTAAGCATCTACGATCCAGAATATATGAAGAATTCTAAAACCCAACAACAAAAAGACAAACACCCCATTTAAAAATGGTCAAAAGACTTAAATAGACATTTCTCCAAAAAGATACTGTATACAAATGGCCAATAAACACAGGAAAAGATGATCAGCATCATTAGCCTTTAAGGAAATGCAAATCCAAATCACAGAGATACCATCTCAGACCCACTAGAATGGTTACTACAGAAGGACCTTGTTTTAGGTGACCAATACATTCCAAGACCCTTTGCATAAGTTGAAAATCTCATATAATAGTGGACCCTATTACTTAATAAGTATTTCTTATACTAACATACCTACTAAATTTTTATAAATAAGGCAAGTAGACACTCTAGTAACAATAAGTAAACAAAATCAACCACAGAAGTAATTTTTAAAATTTCAAATCTCTCTCTCCATCTATACATTTATTGTAGTGTCCTTCCTCAAATGTCTCTTGAAATCATGATGGTGATGATGATGAGAATAAGAATGCTCATTGCTACAAGGAAATGACTGGCTGACTGTAAGTGTCTGGGCATTGTGTAGTAGCAATAGGCTACTCTTATCCTTCTGACTGTCCAACAGAAAGATCATCAGCTTCAGAAGACACAGGCTGATCAGATGGTCATCTTAAAGATGGTTGGAGAGGAGATGAGGACAATGGTTGGACATCAGAAGTGGAGGATGACAAGGGTTGTGGATCCTCTAAAGTGGAAGGTTTTGCTACCCTTTTGAAGACCATCATGGTTGGAAGCTGCTGTTTTTGTCTCTTCAATTCATCAAAGACTTGCTGCCAAGGCTGAATTACTTCAATTATTCCCCTGGTGACTTTAATTGCACATTCCATCTGTTCTGGTTTATTAAAGCTGCTGTTATGCAAAATACCAGACATGGGTTGGCTTTTATAAAGGGGATTTATTAGGTCACAAATTTATAGTTCTAAGGCCATAAAAGCATCCAAACTAAGGCATCAACAAGAGGATACCTTCACTGGTGAAAGGCCGATGGCGTCTGGAACACCTCTGTCTGCTGGGAAGGCACGTGGCTGGTGTCTCCTGGTCCTTTGCTCCTGGGTTCTGGTTTCAAAATGGCTTTTGCCAAAATATCTCTGGGCTTCTGTCTCTCTTAGCTTCTCTCTCTCAGCTCCTGTGTATCCTTGCTTGTTCTCCCAGGGTGTTTCTCTCTAAGTGTCTGGAGGTCCTCTCTTAGCTTCTGTGGGACAACTCTGGGCTTCATCTCTTAGCTTAGCATCTCCAACTGTCCTTCTGTCTTCATCTCCCAGTGTCTCCAAGCATCCTGGTCTGTGTCAGCTCTTAGCTTTCCCAGGGGCAAACTTTGGATTACATATCTTAGCTTGTCTCCAAAATGTCTCTCTCAGCTTCTCTTAAAGGACTCCACTGGTCTAATCAAGACCCACCCTGAATGCACGGGGTAACACCCACATGGAAATAATCTAATCAAAAGGGTTGCCCATAGTTGGGAGGGTCAATCTACATGGAAATATTAAATCAAAAGGTTCCACCCTGCAAGACTGGATTAAAAGATCATGGCTCTTCTGAGGTCCATAACAGTCTCAACAGCATACCATCTGATGATCATATTCCGTGATTGAATCTTTCAATTACTGTGCATTTGGGAACACTTCCGCATACTTCTGTAATGTCTGCACTTGAGATAATGATTTATTTTCTTCTTCATCCTCTGTCAATGACCTTACAAGTTCTCCCAAATCATCAGGTGTCAATTCATCACATGCTCTTCTATATGACTCGCCACTTCATCAGGCAGCACATCCTCCATGCCATCTCCAAGTTGTTTCACTGCTTCTGTGATTTTCCTAACCTTACCATCAATGCCAGGGAAGCCTTTAAAATCAATTACAACATCACTCCATTAGAGTTTCCAACAGGCATTCACTGTTTCAGGCTTAATTCATCCATTTGAGCCTTGATTAATGTTATTGCATCTGCAATGGTGAAGGACTTTCAGCACTGCATTAGTTCAATATTTGGGTCTGCATCTATTGCTCATCTAATGTGATTGAAAACCAGAGGTGTGTACCTAGCCTTCACACAGCAAATTATGCCCTGGTCTAGGGGCTTAAGCAGTGAGGTCATTTTAGGTGGTAAAAATACAATCTTGACAGTTTCATCCTCGGCACCAATGGATTCCTGGTGGCCAGGTGCATTGTCAATAATTAAAGGGACTTTGAATGATAGCCCTTCCTTCTCAAAGTATTTTTTCACCTTTGATATGAAGAACTGATGGAACCATTCACTAAAGAATAGTGCTGTGACCTGTGCTTTTGGTTGTCTTGCCAGAACACAGGCAGACAATTTTGGGTTTTGTTCCTGAGTGTGAGGATTTTTTGCTCTGTACACCACACCTAGCTTGATCATGTGACCCTCAGAGCTGCCACATAGTACCAGAGTCAGCCTGTCCTCCCACGCTCTCTGTCCTGGTTCACACCTTGCAGTTCTGTGAATGTACATTCTAACAGGCATTTTTTTCCTAAAAAAGCCCAGTCTCATCACAATTGAAGACTTGCCTTGGATTGTATTCCCCTTCTTCAATGATTTCCTTTAGTTCTGCAGAAGTGTGGTGGCAGCTTCTTCAACTGCAGATGCTGCCTCTCCAGTAATTTTGAGATTTTTTCAGTCCAGTCCTTTCTTTCAACCTGTACAACCAGACTTTGCTTGTGGTAAATGGCTTTGAATTAGGATCATCCTTGCTAAATTGTTCATAAAGTATCTTAGCTCTTTCACATAACACTAGGTCATCATTAGGAGCAAGTTTTGGATCATGTCTTCTATCCACACATTTGATGCTTTCTCTATTTTCACTAAGGTTTTGTCATGTACCATGGATGTAACTGTAGCAGTTTTAGATGCTACACTTGCACGAATTTTTCTCTAAATATTATGGAATGTATGGAAGATTCATTCTTCCCTAACCTTCTTGCAACCTCAGAGGCAGACATTTTTGTTCCTTCACTAAACCTGAAATTTTAATTTTTTCATCTAACATAGGTACTTTATCACTTTTCTTAGGCTTATCAGAGCTATCAGCATCACTACTCCTATACTCTGGGGCCATTATTGGTAACTAAATAGAGTTAATGAAACAAAGAGCAGCACTGCTCTAACCAGGACAGAACTCGTTACAAGCAAGAACCCCAGACAAAGACTGATGTGGCACAAAACAATGTAATGACTCACACTAATGCTTCTCAGAGTGAGAATGAGCATGATTGGGTGAGATTATCTGAGATTTTATGCCGCTTGGGAAAATGGCACGGATTTAGAAGGCAATTAAAATTTTTTATTTTATGTGTTTTTCTTCCTTTATTTTTTTCCATTGGTAATCGTGTATACCCGAATTTGTGTATGTTGCATTTGTGTAAAATGAGGTTCTACTGTATTACAAAAACAAGAATAACAAGTGTTGGAGAGGATGTAGAGAAACTGGAACATTCATACATTTTACATTGCTCATATGAATGTAAAATTGTGCCGCCACTGTAGAAAACATTTCAGTAACTCCTCAGAAAGTTATATATAGAATTGCCATATGACTTGGCCATCTCACGTCTAGGTATCTACCCAAAAGGATAGAAAGCAGGGACTTGAACAGACATTTGTACACTGATGTTCTCTGTGGCATTATTCACAATTGCCCAAAGATAGAAGCAACCTAAGTGTCCAACAAATGATGAATGGATAAACAAAATGTGGTCTACACATATTATGGAATATTATTCAGCCACAAAAAGGAATGAAGTTCTAATACATGCAATACCACGTATGTACTTTGAAGACATCATGCTGAGTGAAACAAAACCAGAAATGAAAGGACAAATGCTGTATGATATCACTGATAGGAAATAATTAGAATACGCAAACTCAGGGCAGGAATTAAAATTCAGTTTACCATGGGCCCGGGAGGGGGTAAAGAATGGGGGTCCATGCTTATTTGATACAGAGTAAGTTTGGAGTGATGAAAAATTTTCGGTAATGGATGATGGTGAAGGTAGCACAACGTTGTGAATGTAACTAACATCATTGATTTATACATTTGAAATTACATATGTGAAATTGGTTAAAGGGGTGAATTTTAGGCTGTAAATATATTACTAGAGTAAAAATTTCAAAAAGAAACAACTACAGGGCTGTGCAACACATACGGTGAACTCCAATGTAAACTATGGACAATAGTTAATAATATAATTATAATATGGGTTCATCAATTGTAATAAAGGTACTACACTAAAGCAATGTGTTAAGAATAGGGAAAATACGTGCGGAGGGAGAGTATATGGGAACTCTGTATTTTCTGTATGATATTTCTGTAAACCTACATCTTAATCTAATAAAAAAGAAATACACTGGGGAAATAGCACCTCCAATACAGAATGGCTGGGTTGTGAATTAAATGCAAAAACGCGTTTAAAGCTCCAGGCACACAGTAGGTACTTAATTTACGGGCAGCTACTACCCTAAAATAAGAGAAATAATACAACAAAACTTGCGTTGCAAAGCTTTACGAGCTCCCAACATCCAGCAGAAGCGCTGGCGAGTCCAGCGTGCTCTACACTCTCTCCAGGCTCGCACTACAGAACGCCAACGTGCCGCGGGGCAACGAATCAGGTTGCAGCGTTTACAGTGGGGCGGGACTTCCTCCTGTAGTTCGCACGCATACGTACCTGGAGGCCCCGCCCCGGAACTGCAGTCGACTCGACTGCTGAGGGGTGGTTGTGGCGGCATCTGAGGCAGTTAGCGTTGAGGTTAGAGGGAACTGCGGCGGCGTCTTCACGCGGTGAGTACCGTGGTTGGTGCTGCAGCGGGAGTGGTGCCGGCACAGAGCGGAGTTGGGGCGGTCCGGGCTCCCATTGCGCGCCTCCCGGGGTTGCTTGGTGTCTCGGGTCCTGAGAGGGCGGCCGCCGGCACAGGCCACCCAGGCATGCTGCCTGCCTTCGCCCAAGGCCCCTTCTTTGGGCATCAAGGCCCGTCTTTCTCCGCTTCGTGCGCTCCTTCGTACCTGAGGCGAACGCCCCAGTGAGAGCCATCCTCTCCCCGCTCCACTCCCAATCGCGGGATCCGGGTTGTTTGTGATCCTGACGCAGTTTGGGCGGTGGGCAAATCTCCTGAGTGCGTGCGTGCTTACCTTGTGGTAGGCGCCATGCTCCACGGGTTTTAACCTGCGTCATATATTTGTATTTCGTGTAACGATCCAGTGAGACTCGTACCCTCACCAGCCTCTTCTTACAGACGAGGAAATTGAGGCTCGGTTCTTCCATACAGATCCAGAACTGGTGAGTGGTGGGATCGGATTTGAACCAAGATTTACACCAGGTCTTGGACTTCTGATAGGGAGAACCCGGCATCTGCCCTCTTGGGGCAAGGCTTTTGTACTTCTAATAGCGGTTACTCCCTCACCCCCAAAAAGATCCCCAATTGCTTATAATAAGCCTGCATTTATAATAAGCAAGCATTTATTTGTGTAAGATGGTTTGTGACTTAGGTATTATTGGCCTCCACTCCTTCTTAAAAGATGAGCAGATTGACGTTCAGAGAGGAGTAAGAATAAGCCTTAGCACTAGGTCAGACTAGCAATAAGTGTTGGGTCTGGAATCCGAAACAGGTCTAGCTCAGTATGTCTTTGCTGTATCTCCCATGCCTCCTCTGTTGCAGGCCAAAGTGCCTGTTCTGTGGATGTGTTTCTTTCCCTTTTTGATGTTCTTCTAGTTGAGAGCATCAACTTTAGAATCATCTTTGTGTTCTTAGATCTTTGAATGGCCAGGTGCTTGATAGGCTGCTTAGAAAATATCTGTTGCCTCAGAATCCTATGCGTCTCTGTTGCCAACCTAATAGAATAGTTTACTCCTTTTCTTTTTCAGCAACCATGAAGTTGAAGGAGACAAAATCAGGGCCAAAGCCATCAATCTTGGGTAAATTTAAGACGAAGGGAATCAAAGTTGTGGGAAAATGGAAGCAGGTGAAGATTGACCCAAATGTGTTTGTAGATGGACAGATGGACGACTTGGTATGCTTTGAGGAACTGACAGATTACCAGTTAGTCTCGCCTAAGAATCCCTCCAGTCTCTTCTCAAAGGAGGAGCCCAAAAAGAGAAAGGCACAAGCTGTTTCAGAAGGAAAGGAGGAAGGAGGAGAGTCCAGCTCCCCAAAGAAAAAGGTCAAGTTGAAGAAGAGTAAAGATGTGGAAACAGAAGGAACCAGTGCCCAAAAAGAGTGTGAGGACAAAGATGCTGAGCCAGGGTCTCAGGGAGATGGCATCGTTTGTCCTGATCCAGGGGTAGAGGAGATGGCATCCGGAAGCCTGGCCCAGAAAGTTCCAAAAAAGAAGAAAAAGAAAGGGAAAAAAGAAAGGGAGCCTTCCCAGGGCACTGCCCCAAAGTTGCCCAAAAAAGCAAAGACATGGATGCCTGAAATGCATGACCAGAAGGCCAATGTGTCAGCTTGGAAGGACCTGTTTGTGCCAAAGCCAGTTCTCCGAGCGCTCAGCTTTCTAGGCTTCTCTGCACCCACGCCGATCCAAGCCCTGACTCTGGCACCCGCCATCCGTGACAAACTTGACATTCTTGGGGCTGCTGAGACAGGTAAGGGCTTCTCTGTCTGGCCAGGGCAGGCTTGCTCTGGATTGATCCTGTAGCTGCTAACAACCAGGATGAATAGAAGAGGAATATTGGGAACATAAACACAAAAGCAATGTTGAATGAAATTGTTGAGAAGTCAGTCAGCTCTGGATTTGAATCTACCCTTTCCTGAGGGGTACCCTAGGCAGATCACTTGTCTCTTTAAGCCCTACAGGCCCCATGGTAAAGTGGAGTTAACAGCAGTATCTACTTGGGTTGCTGTGAGGGTTAAATGCCACAGTGAACTGTAAAGTTTGTATTGTCCTTGGCACATTGTAAGTGATCTGTAAATGGGAGTTTTTCCTTTTCTTGAGCCTTTTTTGAAGGTCCCAAGGATGAAGATAGGGCTAATATCAACTTTCTGGAGAGTTAGATCTTCATCAGTATAAAGAAGAACTGTCTAATTCTCAAGAGTTGTCCAAAGATAAAAAGGTCTGCTATAGGAGTTGGTAAGTTTCTTGTCATTGGATGGATTTGAATGTATGGTAGATAAACACGAGGTTGATTTTGTAGACAGATTTAGGCATGGGATGGCCCTTAGGACTAAACAGTGTTTACAATCCCCTCATTCCCTGGCCCGGCTAAGACTTCGTGAAGCAGTGACAGGTTGACTGGCTGTATAGACTAGACTACTGAGCTTGTACTACCTGGAGCTATTGGTCCAACTAGACCAGCACCATCCTATAAAAATGTATATAGACGTGAGCCATATATATACTTTAAAATTTCCTAGGAATCACATTAAAAAAGGGTAAAAAGAAATAGATGAAAGTTTTAATAGTATACTTATTTAACCAATGACATTGAAAATATTTCAGAATGTAGTATAAAATTACTGAGATGTTTTGCATTCTTATTTTTGTATTAAGTTTTCAAAATCTAGTGTGTATTTTGAACTTAACAACACATCTCAACCAGCCACATTTTAACTGCTCAGTACCCACATGGCTAGTGGCTATTATATTATAGTGTAGGACTAGACCATTTAGACTTTGATTCCTGGAAATGTGATCAGGAAACTTGGGGAGATCTGTATGAGAGAGTCACATAGATGGAGGAGTAAGGAAACCCTAGGAATGGGGAATGAAGGTAATAATTATTTAGAACATTTCCTGGGCACTTAAAATGTGTCATGTTGTTGTGTTATGTTCTTTATATTGAACTCAATCTTTACAACCACCTTGAGTTAAGTATCATTCTTATTCCTGTGTTACAGATAGGGAAACTCAGCTTCACAGAGGATAGACAACTTCCCTAAAATTACACAACTGGAAAGTGGTAGCGCCTGGATTCTAAACCAGTTCTTTGTACTTCTAAGCATTCTTCTCCGTTACTTTGGTATGTGCCAAGGCCTTGAAGTGGATTTCTGGAAGGCAGAGAGAAGATCTGTGTGAGCCACTGTAGCTGGTGTCTAGCATTTGGATTCATAGACCAGCTACTGGCAGACTATCCTCAATAGAATGCTGTGAATCTGAAGGCCCAAGATTTCAAAAAGAATTGGGACAGGCCTTGCATTTAGCGCTATGGAAAAACTGCTGCACTATCGGCCCAAAAGATTCCTAGGGCCCCTTTGTAATTTCTCCTTCCCCATTCCCTGTCCACTTCCTTTGTCCATCCCCAGGCAAACCACTGTTCGGTTTAGCATTGCTATAATTCTATTGCTAGAATTTTATATAAATGGAATCATGTAGAATGTACTTTGGGGAGAGTTCTGACTCTCATTCAGCACACTTTGAGATTCCACCATGTTATTGGAATTATCAGTGGTTCGTTTCTTTTCATTGATGAACAGTGTTCTGATGTACCACTATCCATCTACTGATGGACAGTCATATTCAATTTGTGTACAAATAGTGGTGTACAGTTCTTTATGTGGACATAATGCTTTATTTTCTGTTGGGTAAATACATGTGGAATGGATTGGGCATATGGTAACTGTATGTTTAACTTTTTACAAATTTTCCAAAATGATTATACCACTTTACACACCAGGAGTTACAAGAGTTTGAGTTGGTCCGTATTCTTGCCAGCACTTGGTATGGTCAGTTATTTAATTTTATTTTAAACTTTTACAATCTTAGTGTTATTTCCTTGTGATTTTAATTTGCATTTCCCTATTAACTAATGTTGTTGAATATCTTCTCATCCATATTATCTCCTTTGTTGAAGTGGCTACTAAATTGTTTTGCCCATTTTTTAATTGATTGTTTTCTTTCTGAGTTTTTAAAAAAAAAAATAGAGTAGTTATAGGTTTACAGAAACATCACACAGGAAGTGCAGAGTCCTCATATCCTCCCCTCTCACATGCAGTTTTCCCTTTTTTTAACATTTTGCATTAGTGTGTTACCTTTTAAAATTTATGAAACATTATAATTATGCTGGTAACTTTAGCGCACTGTTTACGTTGTGTTGTACTATTCTGTGGGGTTTTGGGTTTATGGTAACTTGATACAACCTAAAATTTCCCTTTTGTTATCTTCTTGAATATACATTTCAGTGGTGTTGATTACATAAAGTTGTGCCTCCATCCCCTTCAGTCATTGCCCAAACTTTTCCATTACCCCAAACAGAAACTCCGTAGTAATTGAACATTAACTCCCCATTCCTTTCCTCCACTTGGTCTCTGGTAACTTGTATTCTAGTTTCTAACTTCATGAATATATTTATTCTGCTTAGTGCACGTAAGTGAGACCATACAGTGTTTGTTCCTTTGTGTCTGGCTTATTTCACTCAGGAGGATGTCCTCATGATACATCCGTGTTGTCGTATGCATTAGAACTCATTCCTTTTTATTGGTTAAATAATATTCCATTATATGCCTAGACTGCATATTGTTTATTGATTCATGTGTTGTTGGACACAGATTGCTTCTCCCTTTTGGCCATGGTGAATAATCATGCCACTATGAACGTCATTGTGCAAGTGTCTTGAGTCCCTGCTTTCAATTCTTTTGGGTGAATACCTAGAAGTATGATTGCTGGGTCATATGGTAATTCTATTCTTAACTTGTTGAGGAATTGCCATAGTTTTCCACAGTGGCTGCTCCATTTTACATTCCTACCAACAATGTACAAGTGTTCCTGTTTCTCCACATCCTTTCCAGTACTTGTTATTTTCTGCTCTTTTAATAGTTCCCATTCTAATAGGCTTGAGGTGGTATCTCATTGTGGTTTTGATTTGCATTTCCCTGATGACTAATGAGTTTGATCATCTTTTCATGTGCTTAATTGCTATTTATGTGACTTCTTGGGAGAAATCTTTTCAAGTCTTTTATCTATTTTTTAATAGGGTCGTGTGACTTGTTGAGTTGTAGAAGTTTTTTATAAATTCTGGATACTAAGCCATTATTAGATGTATGGTTTCCAAATAATTTCTCCCATTCTGTTGTTGTCTTTTTACTTTCTTGTTAAAATCCTTTGCACAGAAGTTTTTAATTTTGATGTACTCTCATTTATCTGTTTTGTTCTGTGGCTTATGCTTTTGGTATAAAGTCTAAGAAACCACCACCTAACACATGGTCCTGAAGAGGTTTCCCTATGTTTTCTTCTAGGAGTTTTGTAGTTTTAGTTCTTACATTTAAGTCTTTGATACATTTTGAGTTATTTTTGTATATAGTATGAGGTAGGGGTCCACCTTCAATCTTTTGCATACGACTGTCTAGTTCTCCCAGCACCACTTGTTGAAGAGACTAATCTTTCTCGACTGAGTGGACTTGGCCCCTTTGTCAAAGATCAGTTAGCCAAAGGTGTGAGGGTTTATTTCTGAACTCTATATATGTCTGTCCTTTTGCCAGCACCACACTGTTTTGATTACTGTAGTTTTGTAATAAGTTTTAAGATAAGGAAGTATGGGCGCTCCAACTTTGTACTGCTTTTGCAATACGGTTTTGGCAATTTGGTGTCTCTTACCTTTCCATGTAAATTTGATGATTGGTTTTTCCATTTCTGCCAAGAAGTCTGTTGGAGTTTTAATTAGGATTGTGTTGAATCTGTATATCACTTTACGTGGAATTGACATCTTAACAATATTTAGGTTTTGTTTCAGTGTGCTAAAGCTGTTGGAATGCAGTATAACAGAAATGAGTTGGCTTTTTCAGTGGGGATTTATTAGGTTATGAATTTAAAGTTCCAAGGCCATGAAAATGTCCAGATTAAGGCATCAAGAGGAAGACATCTTTTCTGAGGAAAGGCTGCTGGCCTACAGGATTCCTCTGTCACACAGGAAAGCACATGGCGACATCTGCTGTACCTTCTCTCCTGGGTCCTGGTTTCAATGGCTCTTTCCAAATGTCTCTGGACACTTTCTCTCTTTTATCCTCATAAAGAACCCCAGTAAGGCTTTGATGAGAAACCATCACCTCTGAGACCGTGTCCAATCCCCAAAGCCCAGGACTCCTTGATCGCCACCAGGCTCTGGCTGCCACTGAGTGATAGGTTGTCTGACAAAGAGTCAAAGAAAAGTAGATGCCTGGTTGTGAAACACAACCTGCTGTTCAAGCCATCTTGGCAACAAAGCAGATGAGGAGGCCCTGGCTCATTCGTTCACTCAGCAAGTAACTATTGAGGGCCTACTATGTGCCAGGAACATCTCATCCTGCAGACAAGATGGTGAACTAAAGAAAAAGGATCGCAAATAAAATCACTCCTATTACTTAAAAAAAAAAAAAAAAAAAAAAAAGAACCCCAGTAAAGGGATCAAGACCCACCTTGAGTGGGCTGGGTCACATCTCAATTGAACCAAAAAGTCCCACCCAGAATAATTCTGCCCCCACAGAGATGGATTAAAAAAACATGGCCTTTAGTGGGGTACATAACAGCTCCAAACCAGCACAGGTTTCCAAAACATGAACATGGAATATCTTTGAGAGTTCATTATATATTCTGGATGCAAGTCCTTTATCAGATATGTTACTTACAAATTTTTCCCCCAGTCCATGGCTTGTGTTTTCATTCTTTTGTAACAATGTCTTTCAAAGAGTAGAAGTTCTTTTTCTGATGTTCATATTATCAGCTTTTCCTTTTGTGGATCATGCTTTTGGTATCTTATTTACGAACCCTTTGTCTACCCTAAAGTCACAAAGATATTGTTTTCTTCTCGAAGTGTTAATAGTTTCAGGCTTTATGTGTCACTCTGTGATCCTTACTGAGTTAACTTTTGTTTATGCTGAGAAATATGGATCGGAGTTCATGTTGTGTTTTTTAATTTTTAATATGACTGTTCTAGTTTGCTAAAGCTGCCGGGACGCAAAACACCAGAAATGGATTGGCTTTTATAAAAGGGTGTTTATTTGGTTACAGAGTTACAGTTTTAAGGCCATAAAGTGTCCAAGGTAACACATCAACAATTGGGTGCCATCACTGGAGGATGGCCAGTGGTGTCCGGAAAACCTCTGTTAGCTGGGAAGGCATGTGGCTGGCGTCTGCTCCAAAGTTCTCGGTTCAAAATGGCTTTCTCCCATGACGTTCCTCTCTAGGCTGCAGTTCCTCAAAAATGTCACTCTTAGTTGCTCTTGGGGTGTTCGTCCTCTCTTAGCTTCTCCAGAGCAAGTCTGTTTTCAACAGCTATCTTCAAACTGTCTCTCATCTGCAACTACTCTCAGCTTCTGTGCATTCTTCAAAGTGTCCCTCTTGGCTGTAGCTCCTCTTCAAAATGTCACTCTCAGCTTCACTGAGTTCCTTCTATTTGTCAGCTTATTTATATGGCTCCAGTGATTTAATTTAGACCCACCTTGAATGGGTGGGGTAACACCTCCATGGAAATTATGCAATCAGAGTCATCACCCACAGTTGGATAGGGCACATCTCCACAGAAACACTCAAAGAATTGCAGTCTAATCAACACTGATACGTCTGCCCACACAAGATTACATCAAAGATAATGGCATTTTGGGGTACATAATATATTCAAACCGGCACAATGACTATCTAGTTATTCCATTACCATTTGTTGAAAGTCTGTCCTTTCTCAACTGAATTGCCTTTTTGTGTTTATTGAAAATCAATGACCATATAAATGTGGGTCTATTTTTGGTCTGTTCTTTTACATTGATCTACTCATCTATCTTTACACTAATACCCCATTATCTTGATTACAGTAGCTTTATAATAATCTTAAATTCAGGTAGTGTTAGTCCCAAAATTTGTTCTTTTTCAAAGTTATTTTGGTTATTCTTGGGCCTTTGCATTTCCGTATGCATTTTGTAATCAGTGTGTCAAATTCTACAAAAAGAGACTGCTGGCATTGGATTGGTATTGCATTGACTGTAGTGCAGTTTGAGGACAGTTGCCATTTTAAGTGAATCTTCTAATCCATAAACACAGTATATCTCTCCATTTCTTTTGGTCTTTAATTTTTCTCAGCATTGTTCTGTGGTTTTCAGTGTACAGGTTTTGCACATCTTTTGTTACTTTTATCTCTAACAATTTCATATTTTTTGATGCTATTGTGTTCTGGTGTGCTAAAGCTGCCAGAATGCAATATACCAGAAATGAATTGGTTTTTATAAAGGGGATTTATTAGGTTACAAATTTACAGTTCTAAGACACTAAAAGTGTCCAAACTAAGGCATCAACAAGAGGATACTGTGATGGTTAGGTTCTTGTGCCAACTTGGCCAGGTGATGTTACCCAGGTGTGTCTGGTCACGCAAACACTGATGTAACGTTACTGTAACGACATTTGTAGCTGGTTAATAAACCAGAAGGCTGGTTTATTAAATCATCAGTCAGTTGGCTGCAGCTGTGACTGATTATATCAATGAAGGACGTGTCTTCCACAATGAGAGAATGCAATCAGCTGGATTTAATCCAATCAGCTGAAGACTTTTAAGCGAGACAGAGGACCTTCACTTCTTCAGCTAACCAGTGAAGCGTTTCCTGAGGAGTTTATCGAAATTACTAGTTCGCTGCCTGAGGAGTTCATCGAACATCTTCATTAGAGTTGCCAGTTTGCTGCCTGCCCCGAGGAATTTGGACTCATGCATACCCACAATTGTGTGAGACATTTTTATAGAATCTTGTATTTATAGATATCTCTTGTTGATTCTGTTTCCCTAGAGAACCCTAACTAATACAGATACCTTCCCTGAAGAAAGGCCTATGGCATCCAGAAACACCTCTGTCACCTAGGAAGGCACATGGGTGGCGTCTGCTGGTCCGTTGCTCCCAGGTTGGGTTGCTTGCAGCCTTCTGATTCCACTGGCTTTCTCTTTTAGCATCTGTGGGTTCTCAGTTTCTCTGGGGCAAACTTTGGGCTTCATCTTTTAGCTTAGCATCTCCAAGCATCTAGGTGTGTTGGGCTCTGAGCTCTCCTCTCTCTCCCTGAGCTCTCTTAATGACTCCAGTAAACTAATTCAGACCCACCTTGAATGGGCAGGGTCATATCTCCATGGAAGTAATCTAATTAGAAGGTCTCACCCACAATAGTCTGCCCCCACGAGAGTGGATTAAAAGATACTCTTTTATGGGGTACATAACAGATTCAAACTAGCACATATTGTAAAAAGTAATTTAAAATTTTCTGTTTCTGATCGTGTAGTAAATAAATAGAAATTGTATGATATAACAGAAATATGGTGGATTGTTGCATATTGATGTTGTATCCTGCAACTTTAGTTCTACTGGTTTTTTGAAGATTTCACAGGATTTTCTATAAAGGTGATCATATGATCCAAACTGGATGCCTGTTTATTTTTCTTGTTGCACTGGCTAACACCTCCAGTACAATTTTGAATAGGAATGATAGACATCATTGCCTTGTTCTGATTTGGAGGAAAACATTTCATCTTTCACCAGCTAAGTATGATGTTAGCACAGGTTTTTTTCTAGATGCTCTGTATCAGGTTGAGATAAACTAGTTCTAGTCTACTGAGAGTATTAGGAACTTATGTTGGATTTTTTTCAAGTGCTTTTTCTGTATTTCTTGAGATATGTGGTTTTTCAGTTTGTTTATTGGTATGGTGAATTACAATGATTTTCAAATATGAAACTAAACTTGCATTTCTGGAATGAACCTAACTTGGTCACAATGTTTTATTCTATTTGTGTATTAGTGGATTTAATTCGCTAAAAATTTTTTTCAGAATTTCTGTCTTTGCGTTCATGGGATATTGGTCTGTAGTTTTCTTTATTTGTAATGTCTGTCTAGTTTTGGAATCAGTAATGCTGGCCTCTGAATGATTTATGAGAAGTGTTCTCTCTTTTCTGGAAGTTTGTGTAGAATTGGATTTCTTCTTCCTTAAATATTTGGTAGAATTCATCTGGGCCTGCACCTTTTATAAGAAGATTTTTTAAACCTTCAAATTCAGTAACTTTAATATATTTGAGATATTTATGTTATTTCTTTCTTTCTGGAGTGATAGTTTTCTATATGCCATTTTATCAGTTCTTGTTCCATGTATTGTAAAGCTCTGTTATTAGGTACATAATATTTACCATTGTTATAGCCTCTAAATGAATTGACTCCTTTTCATTATGAAGCAGCCCTCTTTATCCCTGGTAATATTCTTTGTTCTGAAATCTACTCTGCCATTGAACCTTCATCTTGGTTAATGTTAGCATGGTGTGTCTTTTTCCACACTTTTACTTTTGACCTATTTGCTTCTTTATATTTAAAGTGGGGTTTTTTGTAGGCAGCATATAGTTGTGTCTTGCTATTTTATCTGACAGTTTCTGCCTTTCAATTGGGAGTGTTTAGGTCTTGAACATTTAACGTGGTTTAGTAAAATCTTTTGTCTAGCTATTTGTTTTCTGTTTGTCTCATCTGTTCTTTCTATTTGTTTCATCTGTTTCCTCTTTTTCTACTTTCTTTTTGATTATTTTTTAATGCTACCATTTTATTTCCTTTATTGTCTTATTAACAGTAACTCTTTGTTGTGTCCTGTAGTTGGTTGCTTTGGGGTTCACCAGTATTCATCTTTAATTTGTCATAGTATACCTTCAAGTGATATTATGCTAGTTTACATTTTGAATAGTTTCTACTGCTATGTTTCCAAGTTCACTAATTTTTTTCTATTATTTTTAATTTGCTGTTAGTCCCTGTCAGTGTATTTTTCCTCCCCAAATTGTAGTTTAAATTCTTGAAGTTGAATTTGTCTCTTTTTAACATGTTTGGTCTTTCCTCTAATTTATTGAACATGTGGAATACTGTAATTGTTTCACTACCCGTGTTTGCCAATTCTGTCATCTGTCACCCCGTGGTCAGTTTTGACTTTTTGCTTTGTTATCCTCATTATGGGTCATTTTCCTGCTTCTTTTTAGGATTGGATGCCATAAATTGTGAATTTTACTTTGTTGGGTACTGAATATTTTTTTGATTCTTATAAATATTCCTGAGCTCTGTTTTGGTTCCATGAAGTTGATAGGGAACAGTTTGATCTTTTTGGGTCTTGTTTTTAAGCTTTGCTAGGCAGGGCCAGAGTAGTGTTTAGTCTAGCACTAATTTTATTCCACCACCAAGGAAAATCCCTTCATAGTATTCAACTTGATTTGCATGAATTATGACTTTTCCAGTCTTTCTGGTGGGAATAGTCACTATTCCTGGCCCTCCATGGGTTCTGGTTATGTTTTGTTCTCTTTGATCATTTTCGATGGTTCTTTCCCTGGCCTTAAGTAGTTTTCTCTCTATCACACATGTACATACAACTATAGTATATAGATTTTTATAAGTGCATAGCTTGATGAGTTTTGACAAATGTATACACTCCAAATAACCACCCCAGTCAAGATAGCGAACATTTCCATCACCCCAGAAAATTCCCTCCTGCCCTTTTCTAGTCAGTCACCCTCCTCCCAACCCGACACAACCACTATTCAGATTTCTGTCACCACAGATTATTTTTCCCTGGGGTAACATTTTTAAAAACACTGTTTAAATTTAATTTATTTATAACAAATAGTGTGTTACTCATATCCCTCCTTCCTTTTTTAGAGATATGATAGGATACCACAAACACTTGTCTCCACTTTGCATTTTTGAAGCATTTAAGTATGTCTGAAGATTACTTCACAGTTCTCATTTCTTTTTTAGAGGTGTTTAGTACTCCATTGTGAAATGAGCCATAGTTTGTTTAACCTGTCCTTTATTGATGGGTATTTGTGTTTTTTCATCTGGTGTAGTTGCAAAAAAAAAGAAAAAAAAATGCTAAAACAGATAGCCTCATGCCTATCTGTATTTTTGCCATATCTGTAAATTTGTATATATTGTATTTTCACTATAGTTCAAAATATTTTATATTTTCATTCTGAATTCTTTGACCCATGGGTTATTTAGAAGTGCTTTTTAAATTTCCATACATCTGGGGATTTTCTAGTTATCTTTTTGTCAATTGAGTTTTAGTTTAACTGCCTTGTGATCAGAAAACATGCTCAGTATATGATCAATTAATGTAAACATTCTGTGTGTGCTTGAAAATAATGTATAGTCTATAATTTTGGCCAGAGTTCTATAGTCCACTTCGTCCTGTTTGTTTAAATCTTCTATATCCTTAGTACTTTTCTCTACTTATTCCATAAGTTTTAGGGAAGTAGAAAATGTTCCGCCATGATTGTATACTTGGAACCCATGTTTTTGATGTATTCGAAGTTTAAGTTTTTTTTTCCTTCTGGTGAATTAAACCTGTTATCCCGAAGAGACCTTTCTTTCTCTAATAATACTTTTTATTTTAGTCTATTTTTATTAATATAGTCTGACCAGCTTTTTGTTAGAATTTGTATGGATCATATATTTCTATCTGTACACTATGAGCCTTTCACTGTTCTTTTATTTTAAATATATAAACAGCATATGGATTTTTTAAGTCCAGTTTCAGATCTTCTGTAAATGGAACATGCAGACAAACTACATTCCATGTAATTTTTGAATTATTTAGGTTTATATCTACAATCTTATTTTGTGCTTTTGTTAATCCCCCTCAATTTGTGGCTTATTGCTATTTTGTATTTTAATTCTTTCTTTCTTTACCCTATAAGAAATTGTTGTTTTAAACTGTGTTTTTTACCCTGTAGTAATTGCTTTCTTTGCTTTTTATTTCCTTTGTGTCTAAGACTTTCTACTGAGATCACTTTCCTTCAACCTAAAGTATGTCTTTTAGAATTTCCTTTGGTACGCATATACTGGTGGGGAATCCACTCACCTTTTTTTTTCAACTTTCTGAAAATATCTTAATTTTTATATTGTTACAAGATATTTTCATTAAGTGTAGTGTTCTAGGTTGCCAACTGTTTTCTCTTAAGACACTGAAGATATTCTGTGTTCTGTGTCTGTTAGTGTTGTTGGATCCTTTGTAGGTAAACTCTCTTCTCCAGCTGCTTTTTAAGATTTTTTCTTTGGTATTCCGTATTTTCTCTATGAAGTGGCTAAGTGTGGATTTACTTTTCTGTATCCTGCTTAGGATTCACTGGGCTTCTTGTACCTATATATTGGTGTCTTTCATAAATTCTGGAAAATCCTTAGCCATTATCTCTTCAGATGTTGCCTCTACCACATTCTCTCTTCCCTTCCCTTCTTGGAATTCTGATTAAATTTATGTTAAATCTTCTTGCTGTTTCTGTATCTCTTAACCTCCTGTCTTTGTGCTGTATTCTGGATAATTTCTTCTTAACATTACAGTTCATTGATTTTCTCCAGCTGTATTAATCCATTAGTAAACCCCACCCCACCCCCTTTTTTTTAAATCTGTTTGGTCATTCTTTATTGTTTTCTGTTCCTTGCAAATGTTTACAAGTTTCTTTTGGGTTTTTGTATAGTAAACATGGTTATTTTGTCTTCTGGGTCTGGTTATTCCATTATCTGAAGTCTCTATTGGTCTGTTTTTGCTCTTTTCTCTTTTAGTTCTTATTTATATACGTTGTTTGCCTTTGTGATTATTTTTTGCTAAAAGCTGCCCATTTTCTATTTTCTTTTTTTTTGAGACATGAGCCTTTATTGTGGGGCTTACCGACAGGGTGGGAAGTTGAGTCATTTTGCCCTGAAATCAGGATGCCCATTTTCTTTTGACAATTACTTGTGAGAATTCTTTGAACCCTACAATAAATATTTCTTCCATCAAAGAGCATTTATTTGTCTTCTGCCTCTGGCATTCTCAATTTGGAACTACTTTAAATTCTCAGTTTCAAGTGTTTTCTTTTGGTTTGTTTTGACCACACAAATGATGTGAATTTGGTCTCTGTATATATTTCAAGGCCAGTATGTAAATTTTCAAACATAGCAGAAGTGCTATTTTTAAATTTTCTGAGAAACTAAAAAATTGTTCTTTACTTCTTCCTCTCTCACCAAAAAACTTACTTTCCTCCTGACGTTTCACATGTTTGGTCAGTATCCTAAACAAAGAAAAATGTTTATTTTGCAGATTTCCATTCTCAAAAAAACAAACAAAAAAATCCACAACTTCATTCCTTTATAGTTTCATTGCCTGGATGTTTATGTTTAATTCACTAGCAACCTCACACCTTGATGCCAGTTTGTAGGATATATATGGCTTGACCATAATTTCCCTCAGGTTCCTTCTTACAGGTTCCCTCTGGTTGCAACGCCATGGTAATTTGTACAGGGTGGAGGAGCTTTGGGTTCATTACTGTCACTTGGCTGTTTCAGGATCCCTTATTCTGTGCAGAAGAAAAGAACCCAGACAAAAGTATTTGCACCTGTTGATTCACACCGATTTTTGTTTGTTTTACTTCTAAGGAAGTGGGAAAACTCTTGCCTTTGCCATTCCGATGATTCATGCTGTGCTGCAGTGGCAGGAGAAGAGGAAGCCTGCCTCAGCTCCAAGTAACACCGGAGCACCACCTGAAGAGACAAGAATCGAGACTAGATTTGAGAGTGGATCACCAGGCAAGGCTGGAACTGAGTCTGGAGCATTTCCTGATGAGACTGGAATTGAAAGTGAAGCACTGCCCAGTGAGGCTAGTGTTAAGGCTAGCACTCCCCACAGCAAGGCCAGAGGCAAGACTGGAGCTACTATCTCAGAGCAGGGTCTGCTCTTCTGTGATGATGATGCTGGTGAAGGACCTTCTTCGCTGATCATGGAAAAACCAGTCCCCATACAGGATGAGGATGAAGAGGAAGAGCTCGGTGAAGAGCACACTGAAAAGTTAAAACAAGAGTTGGGTGGCAAAACTACCACCTCTAAAGCATATCCAGAATGTCCTCTGCTTGGACTGGTTCTAACTCCCACTAGAGAGCTGGCTGTCCAGGTCAAACAACACATTGATGCTGTGGCCAAGTTTACAGGTGAGGTTTGGTTCCATTTGATAAATATTTCCTGAGGACATCCTAGATGCTACAGTAGCAAAGATGAAAGACCTGTGGCTCCTGGTCTCCAGGGTAGCCTTTCTCATCTGCCAGAAAAGCCCTACAGAAAATTGAGTGACTAATTTCTCAGTTCTCCCAAGGATGATACATAGCTGGTACCATGCTGGATACATAAGAAATTAGTTAATTTATTGTCTACGATGAATGCTTAGGGCAGGAGTTGGCAAATTACCTGATTTTGTAAATAAAGTTTTACTGGAACACAGTCACGCTGATGTGTTTACATATTGCCTGCAGTTGCTCATGCACTGGAAAACAGAGTTGAATAAAGTTAGTAGTTGTTACAGAACAAATCTGGCCTGCAAAGCCAAACATATTTATTATCTGACCCTTTAAGAAAATGTTTGCCAACCCCTGCCTTAATTTGCATTAGAACTTAATTCTCTCAGGGAATTCCTCTTGGAAAGGGCTGCACAGTAGAAGTTTTATTTTTATAGTAAGAGCAGTATTTATTGAGCTCTTACTGTGTGTGTAGTATTTGTGTTTATTCTCACACTGGAAACCATGACAGGACAACAGAACACTGGGCAATAGGGGAGATTCAGATGAATTCTAATGGAGGGGAATGGGAAGGGCTTCTTAGGAGTGGTGGGTCACATAGCTGCAAGGAACATCATTCCCAGCAATGTGATGCACCACTGTTCAGGTTTTTTCTGGGGCTTTGGAGGTTAAGCATGTCTCAGTTTGAATCCAGTCCTCTGTTGCTGTTGAGGGGAGGAAGTAAAAAGAAATGAGGTTGGGGATGAAGGTAGAGCCCAGATCATAGAAGACTTGGTAAGACTTACAGGAGTGGCACCAACAGTCAGGCTAGGTCAGCTCTTTTAGCATGCTTCTGGAGAGGGGAGTTGTGCTAGAACTGCCTTTACTGATCTGGGGCCACCTGTGCCAATTGTATAAGAGAATAAGCGGCCAAACTGAATAACAGTGTCCCTTTTGTTTTTTGTTTTTTTTTTTAATTCATTTTATTGAGATATATTCACATACCGTGCAGTCATATAAAACAACGTACATTCAATTGTTCACAGTACCATTACATAATTGTGCATTCATCACCAAAATCAGTCCCTGACACCTTCATTACCACACACACAAAAATAACAAGAATAACAATTAAAGTGAAAAAGAGCAATTAAAGTAAAAAAGAACACTGGGTGCCTTTGTTTGTTTGTTTTTTTCCTTCCCCTATTTTTCTACTCATCCATCCATAAACTAGACAAAGGGGAGTGTGTCCATATGGCTTTCCCAATCCCATTGTCACCCCTCATAAGCTACATTGTTATACAATCTTCTTCAAGATTCATGCATTCTAGGTTGTAGTTTGACAGTTTCAGGTATTTACTGCTAGCTACTCTAATTCACTAGAGCCTAAAAAGGGCTGTCTATATTGTGCATAAGAGTGCCCACCAGAGTGACCTCTTGGCTCCCTTTGGAATCTCTCTGCCACTGTAGCTTATTTCATTCCCTTTCACGTCCCCCTTTTGGTCAAGAAGATGTTCTCCATCCCATGATGCCGGGTCTGCATTCCTTCCTGGGAGTCATATTCCATGTTGCCAGGGAGATTCACTCCCCTGGGTATCAGATCCCGTGTAGGGAGGAGGGCAGTGATTTCACCTGCCAGTGTGGCTTAGCTAGAGAGAGAGGGCACATCTGAACAACAAAGAGGCATTCAGGAGGAGGCTCTTAGACGCAATTATAGGGAGGCCTAGCCTCTCCTTTGCAGCAACAGTCTTCCCAAGGGCAAGTCCTGTGGTAGAGGGCTCAACCCATCAAACCACCAGTCCCCTATGTCTATGAGCACAGTAGCAACCATCAAGGTGGGGAAGCCCAATACCCCTGCATTCTCCACCAGTTCCTCAAGGGGGCTCTGCATATTTTTTTCATTTTTTTTTTTTTTTAATTAACTCTTTAAAAAAAAAAAAATCAACTATATAAAAAATAAAAAATAAATTTTAAAAACATACAATAAAAAAACATTTGAAACAAACCAAAACAAGGGAAAAAGACAACTAACCTAAAATAACTACTTTACTTCCAACATGTTCCTACTCTACCCCAAGAAAATAACCTAATATAGCAACATTTCTGTGAACTTGTTCCTACTATGCCCATCAGAAATTAACAGAGCATAGTCATTCCTGGGCATTCCCAGAACGTTAAATTTACCCATGATAGCTTATCTGTTCTTACTGGATTATCATTCCCCCTTAATTGCTCTCTATCACTAGTTCCCCTACATTCTACATTATAAACCATTTGTTTTTTTCAATGTTCACATTAGTGGTAGCATATAATGTTTCTCTTTTTGTGCCATGCTTATTTCGCTTAGCATTGTGTCTTCAAGTTTCATCCATGTTGTCATGTTTCACGACATTGTTCCTTCTTACTGACACATAATATTCCATTGTGTGTATATACCACATTTTGTTTATCCACTCATCTGTTGAAGGACATTTGGGTTGTTTCCATCTCTTGGCAATTGTGAATAATGCTGCTATGAACATTGGCATGCAGATATCTGTTCGTGTCACTGCTTTCAGATCTTCAGAGTATATACCAAGAAGTGCAATCGCTGGATCGAAGGGTAACTCTATATCTAGTTTTCTAAGGAACTGCCAGACTGACTTCCAGAGTGGCTGAACCATTATATAGTCCCATCAACAATGAATAAGAGCTCCAATTTCTCCACATCCTCTTCAGCATTTGTAGTTTCCTGTTTGTTTGATGGCAGCCATTCTAATTGGTGTGAGATGGTATCTCATTGTGGTCTTAATTTGCATCTCTCTAATAGCTAGTGAAGCTGAACATTTTTTCATGGTTTTTTTTTGGCCATTTGTATTTCCTCTTCAGAGAACTGTCTTTTCATATCTTTCACCCATTTTATAATTGGGCTGTCTGAACTATCATCATTGAGTTGTAAGATTTCTTTATATATGCAAGATACCAGTCTTTTGTCAGATACATGGTTTCCAAAATTTTTTCCCATTGAGTTGGCTGCCTCTTTACCTTTTTGACAACTTCCTTTGAGGTACAGAAACTTCTGAGCTTGAGGAGTTCCCATTTATCTATTTTTTCTTTTGTTGCTTGTGCTTTGGGTGTAAAGTCTAGGAAGTGGTCGCCTAATACAAGGTCTTGAAGATGTTTCTCTACATTATCTTCTAGGAGTTTTATGGTACTGTCTTTTATATTGAGATCTTTGATACACTTTGAGTTAATTTTTGTTTAGGGTGTGAGGTAGGGGTCCTCTTTTGTTCTTTTGGATATGGATATCCAACTCTTCCAGCCCCATTTGTTGAAAAGGCTGTTATGTTCCAGTTCAGGGACTTTGGGGGCCTTATCAAAGATCAGTTGGCCATAGATCTGGGGGTCTATCTCTGAATTCTCAGTTCTATTCCATTGATCAATATGTCTGTCTTTTTGCCAGTACCATGCTGTTTTGACAACTGTGGCTTTATAATAAGCTTCAGAGTCAGGGAGTGTAAGCCTTCCCACTTTGTTTTTCTTTTTTAGCGTGTCTTTAAGCAATTCAAGGCATCTTCTCTTTCCAAATAAATTTGATAACTAGCTTTTCCAAGTCTGCAAAGTCGGTTGTTGAAATTTTGATTGGGATTGCATTGACATCTTAATGACGTTTAGCCTTCCTATCCACGAACGTGAAATATTTTTCCGTCTTTTAAGGTCCCCTGCTATTTCTTTTAGTAGAGTTATGTAGTTTTCTTTGTATAGGTCTTTTACATCTTTGGTTAAGTTTATTCCTAGGTACTTGATTTTTTTAGTTGCTATTGAAAATGGTATCTTTTTTCTTGAGTGTCTCTTCAGTTTGTTCATTTCTAGCATAATGAAACATTACTGACTTAATGTGCATTAATCTTGTATCCCGCTACTTCGCTAAATTGGTTTGTTAGCTCTAGTAGCTGTATTGTCAATTTCTCAAGGTTTTCCAGATATAAGATCATATCATCTGCAAACAATGACAGTTTTACTTCTTCCTTTCCAATTTGGACGCCTTTTATTTCTTTTTCTTGCCGGTTTGCCCTGGCTAGCACTTCCAGCACAACATTGTTGAATAACAGTGGTGATAGTAGGCATCCTTGTCCCTTATGTTTTGTGTGCCATAGGAATTAAAACTGCTATTTTGGTTGGTGGAATGTCCACACAGAAACAGCAGAGGATGCTGAATCGCCAGCCTGAGATTGTGATCGCCACCCCAGGCCGGCTGTGGGAGTTAGTTAAAGAAAAGCACCCTCATTTGAGCAATCTTCAGCAGCTCAGGTGAGAGACTGCACCCCTCCTTTCCCCTTTACCCCTTGTTCTGAAGTGGGTGTGAGGTGATGTAGTAGTATGTGCAATGCCTTCTTTCTGTCACAGAGTGCTGTGGTGCCAGCCAGACCCGACCTTTAGAAAGCAAAGCATGCACAAGAGAGGTTAATTGAGGCCCGGGGTGGGGGGAAATGTAGGAGTAGGGTGTGCTGTAGGTGGCTTCTCTTACCTGCTACTAACCAAGGCTATGTGGGTCTGTCTGGATCTGTAGGTGCCTGGTGGTGGATGAGGCTGACCGGATGGTTGAGAAAGGCCACTTTGCTGAGCTCTCACAGCTGCTAGAGATGCTCAGTGATGCCCAGTACAACCCAAAGAGACAGACACTTGTTTTTTCTGCTACACTGACCCTGGTACATCAAGCTCCTGCTCGAATACTTCATAAGAAGCACACCAAGAAAATCGACAAAACTGCCAAACTTGACCTCCTCATGCAGAAGATTGGCATGAGAGGCAAGCCCAAGGTCATTGATCTCACAAGGAATGAGGCCACAGTGGAGACACTGACAGAGACCAAGATCCATTGTGAGACCGATGAGAAGGACTTGTACCTGTACTACTTTCTGATGCAGTATCCAGGCCGCACCTTAGTGTTTGCCAACAGCATCTCCTGCATCAAACGCCTCTCTGGACTCCTCAAAGTCCTGGACATCATGCCACTGACCCTACATGCCTGCATGCACCAGAAGCAGAGGCTCAGAAACCTGGAGCAATTTGCTCGTCTGGAGGAGTAAGTCAGGCCTGTCCCCAAAAGCTCAGCCTTTAGCCACTGGGCCAAGGGGGCCAGGATGGTAGGGAGACAGTAGGGAGTCACCTTCTGTCTTGGGAACCCTTATCAGTAGAAGGTTGCCTTTTTTTGCACAGCATTAGACAGGCTTACCCCCATTTAGTGCATTTGCCCAACAGAAAACTTCTATAATAATGGGTAATGGTGACAGTAATACCCACTGTTACTAAACTTCTTCAATAGAATAAGTCCTGTGCTGGCATTTTAGATACATATTCATATTCAGACACTTCTAACATCCTTGAGAAGCAGCAGACTAGATTCATGGTTGAGAGCACACACTCTGGAAGCAGACTATGAGAACAAATCCTGGCTCCACCACTTCCTGACTGGTCAAATTACTCATCTCTCTGTGCCTCAGTTTTCTCATCTGTAAAATTGGGGTAATAATAAAAACTACCTCATGGGGCTATTATGGGGATTAAATGATTGAATTCATACACGTAAAGCATTTAGAGTGTCCTGCACATAGTAGGTGCTTCATAAATGTTAATAGTACTAGTCCAACTACTACTGCTTATCATTATCAAGTTCTTTTTTTTTTTTTTTTTTTTTAAAGAAAGTGGTGTCTAGAATAGCTATTCAGCTTGCCTACAGTTTCTCAACGTGGAAGTGACAGAGCTGGGGTTCAGACAAGTCTATCAGACCCAGAGCCCAACCTCTGTACCACCATGCTGTCTTTGTCCATCTGCTTTTGGACTAGACTGATACTCAGAGAGCAGGGTACATATTGTCCAAATGATGGCCAGGGAAGTTGAGGCAGACTAGGAATTAGCTTTTGCCTGCAGTGTTTTTTGAGGTCACAGAATGATTGGTTTCTAGAACAAATGTCTGGTTTATTTCATTTCGAATGTTGCTAGGTAATATGAGTGGTTTATTGGGACTAGCTTAGAGCAGGGGTTGGCAAACTATGGTTTATGGGCCAAATCTGGCTTTTTTTTTTTTAATTATTGTTTTTAATTATTATACTTCTTCTTACTTGTAGTTGCATTTCTATGTTTTTTAATTCCATTTCGCTCCACCCTTCCCCCCATCACTGTTTGTTTTTAAAAGTGAAGTTTTATTGGAACACAGCAGTGCCCTTTTATATATTGTCTATAGCTGCTTTTGCATGAAAATGGCAGAGTTGAGTAGTTGTGACAGAGACTGGCCTGCAAAGTCTGAAATACTTACTATCTGGCTCTTTATAGAAAAACTTGGCAGTGGTCTAATATTTTCCAAACTTTAGTTTACATTGCATTGGCCAGCCCTACCTCACAGATATGGAGAGTGGGAACCCTGAGGGGCCCAGAATTTTAAGTTTTTACATATGTCTCAAGTCCTTTGTTCTCCAATCCCACAGTAAGAAACATCACCCAACACATATTATTGAAGGCTTGCTATGAACCATACTCAGGTGCTGGTGATACAACAGTGAATAATGCAGAGTCCTTGCTCTCATGGAACTTACATTCTTAGTGGAGAGAGATGATAAATTGACAAGTAAATATATAGTATGTCAGGTGGTGCTAAGTGCTAAGAAGTTAAGTAGAAAGGAGAATGGGGGAAAGGAGACTTGGCATATGGTCAGGAAGCCTTCTCTTATAGGTAGAGATTTGAACAGAGAGCTGAAGAAGGTGAGGGAGTGAGTCATGTGTGTATTTGAGGGAAGAACCTTCAAAGCCTAAGGAGTAACAAGTGCAAAGGCTTCAAGGCAAGAGCATGCTTGGCATTTTTGAGGAATAGCCAGGAAGTCTTATGTGGCTGGAGGGAAGTCCTAGGGTGAAAAGAGAAGAGGTCACTGACCCAGAAAATGTATGATAGCCTTAATTAATTCACTTGAGGTGGTCTTTTGTTATTGCAGAGGATGGCTTGTTGGTTGGGGTCAGTCAGGTTTAGGTTGGGATCCTATTGTCACAATGTAATAGCCATGTATGTATGTACCTCGGAAAGATAATCTCCCTGAGCCTTAGTTTATCTGCAAAAGGGTGTTTGTAAGGATTGTGAAGTGTTGAGAAAGCTTGGCAGGTGGCAAGAGTCTGATCAGTGATAGCTATTAGTTGTGATTATTAATGAGCTTTCTCTCTCCAACACAGCTGTGTTCTCCTGGCAACAGATGTGGCTGCCCGAGGCTTGGATATTCCTAAAGTCCAGCATGTCATCCATTACCAGGTATGGGCGTCTGGGAACTTGTAAGCACCTCCCAGCATTGAATGGGGATATTTTAAAGCAAAGAGAGTGGTAGGGGAAGAAGAAGGAGAGGGAATTGTAGGTCCCAAGACCTCGTGCCCCAGAGAATACCACTGGTGCCTAGTGCCCAGCTACTGCACCTTTTGGAACATTGAGATGTGTAAACAATGAGATGTATTCTCAGAAATCCTCTTGGCCTTGTCGGAGGCCCAAATGCTCCTCTCTCTGATTTGAAGCAAGTAACTTAAAACCCCTCGTACAGTTTTGAATTGTTCAGTGAAATGGACATAATATGTTAGCTATATAGAATAGCTCCCATGGTGTAGATAGGTGGAAGAGTATGATGGTTAAGAACCTGCCTGGGCTCAAATCCCAGCTGTGTAACCTTGAGCAAGTTATTTAATATCTCTGTACCTCAGTTTTGGTGTTTTATTAAATGGGGGTAATTATAGTACTTGCTTCCTAGGGTTGTTATTAGGCTAAAATAAATTAGCACACTTAAAGAGCTTAGAAGGCCACCTGGCATGTTGTAAACACTTACTAAATGTTAGCTGCTGTTCATAAGTAGCATTCTCATGAGTGCACACACCTAGGAAATACAAACATAGGGTGGTGGTTAGGAGTATGGACTCCAGAGCCAGGGTCTACTGCTTCCCTGGTCTGCTACGTCATAGCTGTATAGCTTTGAGCAAGCCGTTTAATACCTGTGGGTTGGTTATCTTGAGACATAAATGAGTTAACGCTGATGAATCACCTTGCACAGTGTAAGTAGTCAATGAATGACAGTAGTTATTGTGACATTATTTCTCTTCTTTAATTCTGTAATTCAGAGTAGCAAATATTCTTTGGGGGGGTGGGGGGTGTCTGGGCCAGTCTTTGTGGGGAATAGCAAAATAAAATATAGTCCTAGTCACCAAGAAGTATCAAATCCAGTAGAGTTAGTGAGATGACCACAGCCATAACTTAAGGAAGAAAATATTAGAAAGTTACAAAATGTAATGGGAGGGAGAGGTAACTTCTAGCTTGGGAGGTTGGAATGTGCTTTCTAAAAGGTGCTTGGTGTTTAAGGATGGGGAGGATTTGGACATGCAGAGGTAGGAAAGGAAGGAGGAAAGAAACTGGGAGCCAGGATGTGTAGGCAGACAGTGTTCGGGGCAGGTGGCTAGGCATGAGAAGAGAGGGGTTTTGGGGAGGGGAGGTACTTGCTGAGGCTGCAGAGTTAAATTGGAGCAGGTCATTGATAGTCCAGTGTGTCAGGTTGAGGAGTTGGGGCTTTATCCCATATGTGAAAAATGACAAATAGATCTCATTTCTAGCAGCATTATGAACAGTTTATAATGAGTGCTTAGGGCGCTGTGTTGGAAAAGATACCCAGATGTTATCTAGGTTCAATGGAAAAGACTGTTGTATTTGATTAGTGGTATATGCCATGGTTGTTGGGGGAGGGAGGGGTTGTCAGCACCCATGCCACATTATCTCACATTACAAGGCAGTGTAGCTTGTGATTAGCATAATCTCTGAAGCTGAATGGTTTCAGTTCAGGTTCTGGCTCCACCACTTCTTTGGATGACCTAGAAGAGGTTGCTTAACCTCTGTGAACTTCAGTTTTCTGAAACTTTAGTTTCCTGGTCTGTAAAGCTTAGACAATCATAAAAGTTTTTATTTCCTATTGTTCTTTTGAGGATTAAATGGAATAACACACACATACAGAGTGCTTAGAATTGCTTGGCATGTTGTAATCATTCAGTAAATGTTGGTTATGATTACGAACATCACCCTTCTAGATTTAATGAAGAACCAAGGAAACTTCTTTGGCCAGAGGGGGTGTTACAGTCAAAGTTACGACTCAGGAAGATGACACTGGCAGCTTTGGGCTGTGGTAGGGGGAGTGGAGAAGACAAGAGACAAATAAGAAGGGACTGCAGTTGTCCAGATGTCCAGGATGGCCTGAACCAGGGCAGGTGTATGGGACGGCAGAGCCTGCACAGTGAACAGACTAAACCTGGGGTTACTTTGAATGTGGGACCATGGAAGAAGGGCTGGATGGGTCCACGATGATGGAGAGGTTTCTGCCTGTCTGGCTAGGAGGAGGACATCCAGTATTTGGACACTAGCTCTCAGGGGGAGAGCAGTGTTAGTGATTGCCATAGATTGACCAACCACTTCCTCCTTTGGCAGGTCCCTCGCACCTCGGAGATTTATGTCCACCGAAGTGGTCGAACTGCTCGTGCCACCAATGAAGGCCTCAGCCTCATGCTGATTGGGCCTGAAGATGTGATCAACTTTAAGAAGATTTACAAAACCCTCAAGAAAGATGAGGACATCCCACTGTTCCCTGTGCAAACAAAGTACATGGACGCAGTCAAGGTAAAAGAAAAATTAAAACACTACTCCAAATGAGGGGGTTGTGCCACTTCCTCGTGGAGCACCTCACTGTGAGACTGACAGAAGTATGACCCTTGGAAACTAAGTAATGGCTCTGCCAACAGCAAAACGGAGATTTTTTAAAAAGGATTGGGAGGGTGGAAAACTGGAGAAGCCTCATTCACTTCCACCATACCTCACCCTCTGCCCATTGAGGCTTTGGGGTGGTAGCCGAGGGAAGGAATGGTGCTTATGCTTGCCTTAGAACAAGGATCAAAGTTAATTTTCCGAAATATGAAGAGTTAATCACTGAACCCTGCCCAGGTCAATAGTATGAGACACTTTAGGGCTTTGTCACATCACAGAAACTTTGAGCAACTAGCAAGAACTAGCAGAAACACCTTTCTAAAAATTCCAGAGAACAGTTAAAGGACTGCAGTGACAGGGCAAGTGCCAAAACAAGAAAGTCAACTTAAAACTGGTAGGATTTTGTGGCACCCTGGTTGGCCCTCCTCACTTGCTTGGTGTGGTGCTGGCCCACACTTCCAGCACAGGTCCCTGGTCCCAGTTGTGAGGGAGCAGAGTAACCCTCATGCACATACTAGGGACATACATGTCTGGCCCAGTCTGTCTGCTGGTGGCTTGAGGGAATCGCTGTCCCAGAACTTGCCCTATGTGTAGAAGGTGGCTCAGAGAACTCTCCTGCAGAATGCTGTAGGAGAGCAATCAGTTGTGCTGCATGGGGCAAGGGATTGTTGGCTGTAGGCATATCCTGCAGTGCCCAAGAACATGAGGAAATTGTTTCCTAGTGAAGAGGGGACATTTGGAACAGTGTAAACGGGAGTTCCTAGGGCCACAAATGCATGCCCAAGACAAGAAAAAATCAGGAAGGTCTCTATGCTTTGGCCTGGCGCTATCTTCTATCTCATATGGATAAGCTCTGGTGGAGAGCACTCTCATCAGGGTTAATCAGGGTTAATCTGCAAGATGAACAGGTTAATCTGCAAGGACTGGACTGGGAAAGGTGTGGGATTTTTTTTTGTTTGTTCGGTTTGGTTTGGTTTGGTTAGCTCCTGGCATTCAAGGAAAGTTGTCATAACACTAGCTGGATACACGTTTAAGGAGCAGACACCTCAGAAACCAGCAATACCACACTAAAATACTAAAATTTCCAGGTTTCAACAAAAGGTTACAAAGCATACAGAGAAACAGGGAGTGATGACCAAGGCAAAGGAGAAAAAGCATTAGAAATCAACAGTGAGGAGGATCAGCCTTGGGGCATTCCAGACAAAGTTTTTAAAAATGTTTCTGACTAAAGACGTTCAAAGAGCTAAGGGAGAAACACACAGAGAACTAAAGGAAATCAGAGAAATGGTAGGTGAACATAAAGAGAATATCAATAGAGAGATAAAAATTACAAAAAGGAACCAAATAGAGCTGAAGACCACAGTATCAAATTTAAAATTCCCTAGAGGGTTCAATAGCATATTGGAGTTGGCAGAAGAAAGAATCAGTGAACTTGAAGATAAGACAAGTGAAAACATCCAGTCTGATGCACAGAAAGAGAAAAGAGTGAAGAAAAGTGAACAGAGCCTGAGGAACCTATGGGACATCACCAAGCATACCACATATTGTGGGAGTCCCGGAAGAAGAAAGAGGGAAAGGGGCAGAGAGAATATTCAAAGAAATAATGGCTGAGAACTTCCCAAATTTAGAAAGACACAAATAACACATCCAAGATGCTCAGTGAACTCAAAACAGGTAAACCCAAATAGACACACACCCCAGACCATGTTAAATGTCAAATGCCAGAGATATAGAGAGAATTCTGAAAGTGCAAGAGAGAAACAACGTGACACACACAAGGGAGCCTCAATAAGATTAAGTGCCACGGTGGGCAGTGGGCCCTACAGCTGGATCTGTGGGCATTCCTTTTCCATGTAGCTGTGCTGGCGCCAGTGGGGGTTGGTGCAGAGGTGGGCAGTTGGTGCCTTGAACCATTTCTTTGCTGGCTGCCCCTGAGGTCTCCATTGAACAGTGCAGTGAGTGTAGCTGCCTGGACATTCTGCTGAAAGACTGTAGGGAAATGAGGTAGACATCTTGCCGAGGCAGACACTAAATGTCAAGTCCCTGAGGCAGATGCCGGTAAATTCTACGTTTGGGGGTTTAGTTTAATTCAGCAGGCTTTCACTGGGTGAGTAAGCCACAATGTGCTAGGTACCTAGGAGGGGAGGTTTTCTTCCCCAGAGGTTCACGGGCTTGTGAGGCAGGCCAAGTCCATGCTTAGGTTTATGTACAAATGCAGTACCATGGAACTTGTGGGCATCTGGTTATATTGGGAGGACATGAGGTTTCATATGTTTCCTGCAGGCAGAGTTGTGGAGGAGTGAAGAGGTGATGGAGTTCTAGGCATTGAGGGAGCAAAAGCATGGAGTCTGGGACTTGGTCAAGGACTATGGGTTCCTCCGGCTTGAAAGGAATATTAACCATGAGGGGAAATGTGGGAGATGAAGATGGAAAAGCAGAGGTCGAAAGAATTCTCACTAGCAAGGAGGATTGGGGAAGCCCTTTTGGTTTCCCCCCACACCACAAGATCTTTCCCAGTCTCTTAAGTGTGTGCTGTCACTGCTGTCCAACCCCAAAACCTATGAAAGGGAGAGTTGAAATGTTTTTGCAAAGGGCAACATGGAAGAAAGGAAAGGCGTTTCTGTGAGGTTGTTTTCCCTATGACTGAGAACTCACTCAGGGTACTTGGAATATTTCAGGATCTCAGCTCAGCTGTGGTAGCCACCTGTGATAGATGCTTTTACAACAGCTGAAAATCTGAGTGCACTTTCAGGTTGAGTGATGCAGAATGCCTTTATTCCTTCATTCAGCAAATATTTATTAAGTGCCTACCACATGGCACCTATTTTAGATGCTGAGGGTGCAACAGTGAAACAAAATCCCTAACCTTTTGTAGCTGACAGAATTCTAGAGCTGTAAGGGATCAGAAAGAACATCTTATCCAGCCAACCCTTTGTTCCAGTTTGCTAATGCTGCCGTTATGCAAAATACCAGAAATGGATTGGCCTTAATAAAGGGGGTTTATTTGATTATAAATTTACAGTCTGAAGGCCATGAAAATGTCTAAATTAAGGCATCAATGTGAGTATACCTTGACCTAAGGAAGGCCACTGGCATCCGGAAAACCTCTGTTACTGGGATGGCATGTGGTTGGCATCTGCCATTCCCGGGTTGTGTTCCAGCTCCGCTCAGCTCCTGTGAATTCTTCAAAATGTTGCTCTTTGGGCGTTTTGTCCTCTCTTAGCTCCTCCAGAGCAATCTATTGACTACCATCTCCAAAGTGTCAGCAAAAGCCTGCTTTTAATGGCCGTCTCCAGATGTCTCTCTCAGCTGCTCTGAGATCCTTCTGTTTGTCAGCCCTTTTATAGGACTCCATTGATTAAATCAAGAACCACCTTGAATGGATGGGGTCCATATCTCCATGGAAATAAATTAATCAAATGTTTCTCCCACAGTTGATTGAGTCACATCTCCATGGAAACACTCAAAGGATTCCAACCTAATCAACACTAATACGTCTGCCCCCGCAAAATTGCATTAAAGAATATGTTTTTTTGGCAGGACATAATATATCCAAACTAGCACACCACTCAATTTGGTAGAGCAACAAAGTGAGGCCTAGACAGGTTACAGTGGTTTGTCACCCAGCTAAAGGGTAGTAGATGTAAGAGATAAGAGTGCAGGTATGATAGCGTGGAATAAATCAGACCTAGTTCACGTTCTGGCTCAACTGTTTCTTAGCTGTGGACCCTTAGAGAATTTTATTCATTCATTCATTGAACAGATAGTTGTTCAAATTCCATTATGTGCCAGGCATTATGCTAGGCATTCGGCTTTCCTGGAGACTCAGTCAGTTCCCCTTCATGGGCCCAAGGTCTAGAATTCTTACTATACAACTGATTATTTTTTTCCTCTCAGGAAGCAAACTTGACTTAGCTCTTTCACTGGAGTAAGTAACTTTAGTACCTGTGTGGACTTCACTCAGAACGCGAATTTACACAAATCAGACAGGTTTGCATTGTTCCTGTAAAACATCTGTCCAAGTTTATGCCTGTCTGCTATTTAATTGTGATTCAGAATAACTAAGGTGGCCTTGCCCAGTGCATGTACTCCCCACACCTCAAGACTGGACCTTAACACACCCCATAGTCATGCATCAAGGGAAGTGGTAAAAGGGACAGAACATTTTTCCCCTTTGTCTGCTTCTCCCATAAGTAAGAATAAGGATGTTCTAGTTTCCTAATGCTGCTGAAATGCAAAACACCAGAAATGGATTGGCTTTTATAAAGGGGGTTTATTTGGTTACACAGTTACAGTCTTAAGGCCATAAAGTATCCAAGGTAATGCATCAACAATCAGGTACCTTCACTGGAGGATGGCCAATGGTGTCTGGAAAACCTCTGTTAGCTGGGAAGGCACATGGCTGGCATCTGCTCCAGAGTTCTCGTTTCAAAATGGCTTTCTCCCAGGACGTTCCTCTCTAGGCTGCAATTCCTCAAAAATGTCACTCTTAGTTGCTCTTGGAGTGTTTGTCCTCTCTTAGCTTCTCCAGAGCAAGAGTCTGCTTTCAGCGGCCGTCTTCAAACTGTCTGTCATCTGCAGCTACTCTGTCAGCTTCTGTGCATTCTTCAAAGTGTCCCTCTTGGCTGTAGCTCCTCTTCAGAATGTCCCTCACAGCTGCACTGAGTTCCTTCTGTTTGTCGGGTCATTTACATGGCTCCAGTGATTTAATTTAGACCCACTCTGAATGGGTAGGGTAATACCTCCATGGAAATTATCCAATCAGAGTCATCACCCACAGTTGGTTAGATTAGAATTACAATCTAATCAACACTGAAACTGCTGCCCACACAAGATTACATCAAAGGTAATAATGGTGTTTGGGGGGACATAATACATTCAAACCAGCATGGGTGTATAGATCTGTTCAGATTGAAGAATCTCACAAATTGACATCAGTTATAGTTCAGTATCTAAGTAATTGTTTCTGGCAGAGAATCAAGAGGCATAGAAAAAACGTTTTTTTGATAGGCCTATTTTTTGGTTTCTTGAAATGATGTTTCATTCCTTATTATAAAAGAATAATAATACCTAGTTCAGGAGAAAGGAGTCAGCTCTGATTTTTACCAAGAGCTTGATTAAACTGTGGAGATTGTTATGAGCAAAACCAAGTAGAGTACAGTTGTCATTTGTGATAATTGTTAGGAAACAAACTGAATGGAATAATGGAGAACAACCTCCTTGGATGGAGTTAATCAGGGAAGGTGACCCAAAGAAAGTGACATTTAAGCTGAGATCTAAGATTGAGAAGGAGGTGGAGGGGATGGGGGTGATCTCAAATAGGCAGAGGAGCCAGCAAGTGGAAACATTAGCAAAGGAGAGAAGGACACGAAATAAGGATAAAGAGGTTAGTCAGGGCGTGGTCTTCTGGGGGTGGGGTGGGGGGATCATTCCAGGTGTGATGAGAGAAGCCATGGAGGTGGTTTTGAGCAGGGGAGTGTCTGCTCCTCCAGAAGGTGAGCTACCATTAGCCAAAGGCCTACCGTTTGCCAGGTCTTTCTAAGTATTGAGACATTTGGTCTTCAGAATAACCCCGTATGTGTGTGTGTTATCCACACTTTTCATTTGAGTAAAACTAAGGTGCAGAGGCCACTTGCCTAAGACCACACAGCTAGGAAATGGCAGGGCACTGATGAGAATTCTTATATCCTTTAAGCATGTTTAGCTGAACAGACTCCTGGCTTAATGTCACAGACCCTCCAAGATTCGTGAATGCTTGGATGCTTATGGTGTCTGGGAAAAAGAGTTCACTTTGGACCCTGTAGAATGGCAGTAAGACAGATGGGTTTTCAAGAGGTGGGTGTCTTCAGAAGACTGGCTTTTGTGGTTGTGCATGCATATATCTACCTGTAGTGATTGCTTAGTAATGATTGCTGTCTGGGCTTTTATCAAGAACTAAAATGCATTTCCATGGGAGCGGAGCTGCGTCTCACTGGCTACTGATCTCAAAAGCTTTTCAAAAGATGACTTAAGGGAGATTTTGCTTCCCAGAAAAGTCTGAGCCCTCTGTCAGATGAATACTTTCTATTACTTTCCCTAGGAGCGAATCCATTTAGCTCGACAGATTGAGAAAGCCGAGTATCGGAACTTCCAGGCTTGTCTTCACAATTCTTGGATTGAGCAGGCAGCAGCTGCCCTCGAGATCGAGCTGGAGGAAGAAATGTATAAGGGTAAGATCTTGGGCTGGATGGGACTTGAGGAAAGGCACCCTCAGCTCTTTTTTTAATCTTTTTTCCATTCAACTTTTCTATTGTTGGAACCATCAGTGTTCAAACCCATTGCTGTGGATCCTAAATCAGCAAGATACCTTTTCCTCTTTGCTGACAGGCCCTAGTCCCAGCTGAGTGCATATCCTTTGTTCCCTTTGTCTTGTCTGTCTCCTTCTGGAGCCCTTAGTTGTTGTGCTGACAGCCCTCTTACATGGAAAGCCAGTGGAGTACAGTGTTGAAGGAACAGGCCTTGGGCCAGACCCCCCCACGTTAGAATGCTGGCCCATTCCCTTATCTGACTGTGGTGGGTCGAGTTGCTTCACTTCTGTTGTACCTCTGTGTCCTCATCTATTAAATGAGGTCATAAAGTATTTAACTCATGAGTTGTGAAGATTGCTTGACTTAGCACATGTAAAGTACCTGCAAATAGAAAGTATTTGACACATTTTAAGTTATTTATCATCATTGGTAACTACATCTGCCTTCATGCTGACAAAATACTTCCATTTCATTATCTCGTTTGATTTTCTCTTAGGCTCATGATATAATCAGAGCAGGCATGATTATCGTTTTATATGTAGGAACTAGAGGCAAAGAGGAGAAATGGTTTGTGCAGGAAAATAGCTCCACCAACATTTCCTGAGCCCCTGCTCTGTACCTAGGCCATATTGCTAAGGATTCAGTGATGAGTATGCATAGCCCCTGCTCTAGGAAAGCTCATGAGGCTAAGAAGTAGTAGAAAAACAACTAGAATGGCAGATGTCCGCATTATTGTTCAGTCTTCTTTCCACTCTACCAAATGAGCAGCTCGGCTAAGGTGTTGACATCTCAGTTCCAAAGCCATCAAAAATTTAGAGGGCATACTCACTGCTGTCCGCTCAGCATGGTTGCCAGGATCCAAACCAGTGGGGTTGATGATAGTGAGCTGGTTGTCTGTTAGCTTAGCCTTGGGCTGAAGATAATGTGAAGCCCTGGTTTCCCGTCCCAAAGACAGGCTGTGCCCCAATTTTTTTTTTTTCTTTTTCAATTTTATTAAGATGTATTCACATACCATACAGTCATCCAAAGTGCACAATCATTTACAGTACCATCGTATAGTTGTACATTCATCACCCCAATCTATTTTTTGAACATTTTCCTTATACCAGAAAAAGTGAAAATAAGAATAAAAAATAAAAGTGAAGAACACCCAAAACACCCCCCCACCTTATTTTTCATTTAGTTTTTTTCGCCATTTTTCTATTCATTCATCCATACACTGGATTAAAAGGAGTGTAATCGATAAGGCTTTCACAGTCACACTGTCACCTATTGTAAGCTACATTGCTGTACAGTCGTTTTTCAAGAGTCAAGGCTACTGGGTTGCGGTTTGATAGTTTCAGGTATTTATTTCTAGCTATTCCAATCCATTAAAACCTAAAAAGGCTTATCTATATAGTGCCCACCAGAGTGACCTCTTGACTCCATTTGGAATCTCTCAGCCACTAAAACTTTATTTTGTTTCATTTTGTATCCCCTTTTGGTCAAAATGTTCTCAATCCCACGATGTCGGATCCAGATTCATCCCCGGGAGTCATATCCCGTAATGCCAGGGAGATTTACACACCTGGGAGTCAGATCCCACATAGGGGGAGGGCAGTGAGTTCACCTGCCGAGTTGGGTTAGCTAGAGAGAGAGGGCCACATCTGAGCAACAGAGAGGTACTTGGGGAGACTCTTAGGCACAATTATAAGCAGGTTTAGCCTCTCCTTTGCAGTGACGAGCTTCATAAGGGCAAGTCCTGGGATAGAGGGCTTGGCACATCAAACCTCCAGTCCTCAGTGTTTGTGAGAACATCAGCAACAATCCAGGTGAGGAAGTCCAACAGCTCTGCGTTTTCCCTCAGCTCCTCAGGGAGGCCTTACGTATCTCTGTCCAAATTACTTCGGGATGTGTCAGTGTTTCACACTAACCTATGCAAACCTATCAGGTCTCACTTCCTATTAAAAGTTTCATGTAATTATGGTATTTTAATGAACTGTGCAAGTTAAATTGTTTAGGAAATACAGATCTTGCACCAACTAAACATCTTTTCCCTTGGTCTCAAGTGGAATTTGAAGTTTTAAAACGCATTCAGTATTGTCCTTTACCTTATGCTGTGCCCCGCTTTTGCATGTAGTCGTAGCAACTGGTCAGAGTAGTGCCAGGAGAGCTGGACTGCATTGTAGATGGTGAGCCACTGACTCCCAGGCAGCAAGTAGGTGGGTAGTAGGAATAAAACCAATCTTCGAGTTAGGAGATTTGGGTTCCAATTTCATTTTGGATCATTGACAAGTGACCTCTCTAAGCCTCAGTTTCCTCATCTGTAAAATGAAGATAATTTCTCTCTTACGGTTTTTGTGAGGAGTAAAAATAGTATAGGCCTGAGTGTATCCCTCTCTAAACTCTAAAGTGCTGTGTTAAAAGTAGCTGTTTACTGTTCCTATCAAGCCAACGCCAACACTAGCTGCTGCAGAGGATTTTTGAGCCCTGCCTCCCTAAGAGTTGCGAATCATTTTAAATTATGAGTATTATCCATCCAGGGAAACATTTTAAAAAATCATAGTAAATTTTATGTTTTGTTTCAAGGAGGAAAAGCTGACCAGCAAGAAGAGCGTCGGAGACAAAAGCAGATGAAGGTCTTGAAAAAGGAGCTGCGCAATTTACTTTCCCAACCATTGTTTAAAGATGACCTGAAAACCAAGTACCCAACTCAGTCTGGCAAGTTGCCCATGGTCATGTCTGTCCAAAGAAATGGTGAGTCTGCTTTGAGCTGCATCTCCAAACAGAGGAAGCAGCAGCAGCCAAGAGAGCAGCAGCAGCAGCGAGAACGGCAAAAGCCACAGCCAAGTACAAGTGCAAATTAACTGCCCCAAATCAAGGTTTGTTGGTAATAGCACAGCACAGTGGTGTCTGTGTCCTGTGTTTTCTGCTTATGTGTAAAAAACTTTGTTCCCACTTGTTCATTTCACTCCCCCACCAACCCCAGTTATAAAAATCACCTTTCCACCCCCACCTGCCCCATAGCAGGAGAGACCTCGTGCAGGTTTGTGTTGTTTTGCAGTAAGAATTCCACACAGCAGCTTATTCTGTATTCCAGTGTTACAGGCTTCTTTTATGTCCAACTTGACCTCATAAATTAAAAACAATGATCAGAGCCAGTGTGTTACCCTGGTTTTTTTAGCCAGAAGATAGGTGGAGTTGGGGGGCAGTGGTTGTGGTGCAGTTTGTTTCATCGTTAATTATCTGTGTAATTCCTCTGCCACCACAGTGTAGGTCCTCTGGATAGAGTGAGAACAACGTCATAGTCCTCTGGCTGCAGGATGCACATGGGGTATGCATCACCCCACTGGACAGTGTAGACGTTGCTGGAGGCAGAGAGTTTTGCTGACCACTATAAAATCATTTCTGGCCAGGTCCTTAGCATATGTTCCTGCTCTTGATTTCTTCCCAGCAGAACCCTAATAGCTTCTTTGCTCTCTACCACTTGCCCACAGCAATTGTCTTTCCTGAGCTGGGAAGTGGGCAGGTTTCAAGAAGACACAGGCTTCCCTAATGTAACGGAGCTAATTGTGGGGGAGCTGGTAACTGTATGCTGAGGCAAGCGTGTGGACCCTCGGGGTGTGGCCTCACCGATTTCCCCAGCCTCTCTCCACTTCCCCTCCCTTGAACTGTGTGGTGCAGAACTGGTTGCTGCCCGCAGCCCCAAGAACCTTTTCTTGTCTCTGAGCCTTTTTCCCTCAGCCTGGATTGCCTTTTGGCCTTTTTTATCCTGGAGCACTGCTATGTATTCTTTAGATCCAAGTCCCAGGAGGGTGAAGCACTCATCCTGGGGCTCCCGTTTTCCTGCCCACCATGCTGTTGTGTGTGCCTGTTTACCATCTGCCTCAGGCTGTGGGCTCTTTGAGGGCAGAGGGTGCTTTTCCCCTTTGCAGCCCTTGTGCTTACATTGGGGCCTGGTGTAAATATGTGCTGAGGGAATGCATGATCCCGGTACTACCCCAGTATTCTTGGATTGGTCCAGGTGAGGATAGCCACAACTGCCACAGTCTTGGGAGAAGCACACCTTCAGATTTCTGAACAGCTCAGTCTATGCTTTGAAACAGATGTTAACCAAGGCACAGTGCAGCTGCTTGGTTCAAGAGGCCTGTGAATTTGAGGAGGGTCCATATATGGACCCACATTCCCAGAGATCCAACTAACCTGGCCTTGCTCAGCTTCACAGCTGGCAAGGTTGGTAGGATGGCAGCAGTACTCTCATAGTCCCTCTGGGTAACTGCTCATAGGACATTTGGTCTCATATGCCTAAGCCCAGAGTCAGGTGTTGTTGAGTGACCACAGAGAGCCAGGCACTATGAGGCCCATTTTATGTATATATAATTTAGTCTTCCTCAAGGCCCCCAGACATAAATCTTGATATCTTAATACGCTGTTTTGTTGTGATCCTTACTTGCTCAGGATCATACAGCAGCCAAGTGGCAGAGCTGGGATTAGAGTTCAATGGTGTCTTCTGGGCTCAAGGCAAATTCAGAAATTGCTTTGGTCTTAAAGACAGTAGCATTGCCAAGAAGTTCCTCCGCCCAGATCACTGGTGACCTTGCAAGGAGGATAAGGCAGAGGAAAATGGCCAGGAGAGAAGAAAACAAGCCCCAGTCTGTGAGGTTAGCCATAGCTGCCTGTGAAAGGACACCAGGGGGACGCTCCATTTTCCAAATGATGCAGTGAAGCTCAGCAGGGTTAATAAGCAGGCTCAGGGTCCCTTAACAGTCATGGGAGGCCTGAAACCACTTATTACAAACCAGAGGCTGATCTCCTTACCCTGCTCTCTAACAGCAAGTAACAGTAAATTTTTATTTTCATTTTTTGCTGGGGTGCTAAAGGGGTAGGTTTAAAAGATAGGGCCAGTCTTTGAAGCAGTTCTGTGTTACTCACTTTGGTGAGACCTGTGGTTCCCTTGGCACCTCCATCCTAAGGACAGACTTCATGAGCCCTCTGTTCTTTTGAAGAGCCTTGAATTTGCCAGTCAACAAGGAGCTCATGCCTTACAAAGAAGCCACCCCCTCTTCCACTAATCCATACACCCAAGAGTAGTGTTGGTCTTTGGTGCATGCCAGGTTCCAAAAAAGTCAGGATACAAGTTGTTACAGAAACTATTTTAATGTAGGAAAGTATTTTCCCTAACTGCCCAGGGATGCTTGGTCCACATCCCACAGGACTAGGGGCCCCTAAGCAGCCATTCGCTGTGCCACAACTCTCTCTATACCCCCATTTCTGCTCAGGGTGGGAATGTGTTTGGTTCTTAGATCTGTCTAATGGTTTTCCTGACACTTCCACTGTTTGTGAAGCCATGGTCACTGCCAAGGAGGCATGTTTTACCTTGCAGTGCCCTTTTGCTTCCTGAAAGGAAGGACACGTTGGAGAATATCCATTTGTAGAGTACTTACTTTTGTCAGATGGCAGGTGTTTCCCCATAGACAATCTTGTTTTGTTCTAGCCAGTAATCCTATGGTATAGATATTGTCTCTGTTTCACAAATGTGGAAATCAGGACTTAGAGAGGTAAAGTGATTTGCCCAAGGCCACACAGTAAGTGGCAGGTTGGTATCTGAACCCAGGCAGTCTGGCTCCAGAGCCCCCTTTCTTTCAGTGGGCTAACAGGAACCCAGTTAAAAGAAGGAGAGTTTGTTGTGTTGCTCAATATTCCCACTGACTTAGAAAAGTTTCCAGTGGAAAGAAAATGATGTGTAATTGTAACGACAAGCTCTCAAAGCAACTTTCCTTCCAGCTTTTGGTCTGGAAAGAGATGGTGTGTGGGAGAATTAAGGAAGTGAGACTGCCAGGTGACTGGCTTCTGTAGACAAGCAAGGCAACTGCTCATGCATGACTAGATTTTAACAAGTTAAAGTGATACTAAATTCTTCCACTTCTTGTTTCTGTATTGCTTTTGTTTAGAGGTAAGATCCAAGGTCAAATGAGGACAGTGGTTTGGATTTGGCCATTGGTTTTGTGAAAAAGAGATCATGAAAATAACCTGACTGTCCTCTGCCAGAGTTCGGGCATCCTGAGCTAAACTGATAGGATCTGTCCTGGGAAAGGTGTCCCATCCAAGCATCAGTGGCTCTCTGACCTAGAAGCACAGCAGAGGCAAGTATCACAGAGGGAATTTCTCCTAACAGAAAACTCCATCCAGCCTCTGCCAAAGAGAGCACTCTGCTCTGCTTTTGAGAACAGCACACAAGCTGTGAATGCAGAGAAGTGGCAGCTAGTATGGGCTTATTCTGCTGTGCTTGAGAACTCTGTCTGCAAGGCCCAGAGCCTCATCTTCCAACCTGCAGAACAGCCTGTGGTGTTCAGTTGGGATCTCCATGTGTCCCACCTTTCAGTTTGGAAATAGGGAGTCCTTGGAGACTTGCCAAAGACGATGATATTCACAAATCACATGTGTTCTTCAACTGTCCCAGCGTAATTGTTAATGGTGATAGACCCCAACACTCCTACTCGAAACAGTGTGGAACAATGAGCAAATGAAGAGATCGGGGTCAGGTTGACATGCCTGTGGAAACGTGACAAAATCACTTGGCTTGAACCCTTGGGTCCAACTTCCACCTTAGGACAGTAGGAGAACCTGGCCCTGCCTGGAATTAAAGCACTCTGACATCTATCTCTGAGTGCTGTTGGTTTTTCAAGAAGGCAGAACAGCAATAAAAATCTTACATTTGTGTAAACAGGATTCTGATGGGTCTGCTAAACCAATCTTCCTTTATACAGTCTGGTTGTTAGCAGATTCAAGCAGCAGCACCAATAGGTTCTAATAAATCCCTGCCGAAGAAACCTGTGAGAGGAAGGCCTTAGATTGGGGAAGTACCCCAGAGGGCAATTCCATATCCCTGCATTCTCCATTTCCTCCCACAGAGGATGAGAGGTTGTAGCAGCACCTCAGCCTAGCCAGTGCTTGATTCCCCCCACTGGTGTCTCCCTTGCCGCCAGCCCAGCAGTAGGTCTCTTGGAGGTCCTGGCAGCAAGGTGAGAAGGTTAAGGAGGCATGTACAGTGGATGACTACAGAGATTGATGGTCAGGACAGTTGGCTACCAATGGGAAGTCTCCTGCCACCTGCCAGCTTCCCCTGCTTGTCTCTGGCTCTTTCCAACCGGAGCTCTTGCCAGCCCATAAATAGAGCAAAAGCTTCCAGGAAAAGGGGTGGAAAGCAAACAATAGCCTTAAAAAATGTCTGCTCTGCTCAGCTGGAGACCATGGCTACTTGTGCCCATGTTTCTACCCATCTGATTCTTGGCACCCTGTTCCTCGGATTTCTGGAGATGATGGGACAACTGCAGCTCCCTGGTCCAGATAGAAGTATGTGGATTTCAGACCAGACCCCACTCTCTGCCAAGCCTCTGTCCAGGTGGGGCTGGCAGCAGGACTCTGAAGGGCCAGCCCTCCAAAAGTCAGGCAGACCTGGCCCTGAGAGGGGTAGAGAGGACCCCTCCTGCTGGTGCTGCCAGCAACATGCGCTTCCTGCTGAAGGCCAGAGGCCCCTTCCTAGACTTTGGCACAAAAACTTTCCCACCTCCTCCACTTAAATTGGGAGTGGGGAAATTTACTCCCATCATGAAGTTTTGACTTTCACAATGAATTTTTAACATTGAAGTCAGCCTCAGCAGGCCAGTGCTTCTGTCAGCTGTCCATACAAGTCCAGTCCAACAGCTGATTGGACTTGATTCTTTTTTATAGATCTCCTAAGTCACTTGAAACAAGACAGTGTGACCTGGAGCTTTTCCTCCCCTCTTAGAGAGGCACTGTCCCCTGATGTAGAGAAACCACACAGGTCCACGTTTTCATACAAGAGAATGTCAACACTGGTAGGAACAACCTCCAAGTGAAGAAACAGGAGGCCCAATGAGGGCAGGTGACCTCCCCATGTTCTCACAAGGAACTGAGGAGCTAAGCCAGGTCTCCTGGCTTCCTAGCCCAGAGTTAGAAAGCATTTGATCCTTCATCAAAATAAATAGTAAAAATATCACCAAGTTAACATGATCCATAATGGGTAGGCCTCATTCCCAGTGGAGGCTGCCCAAAAGGCTATATGTTTTCTAGCTACAGTTTAAATTGCTTAAAAAAATTGAAAAGCCGGAATGTTCCATTCAGAATTCAGTCCCGTTAGGTGACAGGCTTCACTGTATGGGCTAAAATTAATCAGCGTTTATCAGCTGCATAAAGAATGTTGTAGTGGGATGTTTTATAGAGCAGGTAAACGGAAGGGTTGGCAGCCTCGGGGAAGACGTGGTGGTTCAGGGCGGTGTCCATCTCGTCCACATACTCCACCTGCAGGGCGATGTTGAGTGCCTGAGACAGGGCGGTGATCTGGATGTGGTCACATTCCATGGCCATTGGCTCCACTTCCTGTCAAGGCCAAAATGGAAAACCAAGCCCAGGTTAGGAGGGAAAACTGACAGAGGACAAGTCAGAGAAGTTCAACCCTGGCTTTCATGGTCATGAGTCAAATTCTCTGTGGTGGGAAGAAATCTTCACAACAACCCATGAGGTAGCTGTTGACATTCTCATTTTATAGAGAAAGAAATTGAGGCTCACGGTGAGGAAGTAACAGCTAGAAATTGCTGTAAGAAATCCATACTTTTTGATTGCAGATCCTCTTGTAGTATATGAAAAGAGAGTACTACCTTTGAGGAATCTGGACAAGGGGATAGGAACTTCTTTTCAGGCTGGGCTCCCTAATGTGCAGAATTAAAGAATTTCAGGTATGAGAGGGACAGTGTTGTCAAAGCATTCCAACTTAGTTGCTTCCAGAGATCAGGTCACTGAGTGAGGCTGGATATTGAAGAGACAGAGATGCTGGCAAGCTGGGGTATATATACCACATAGAGAAGGCAGCCACTCCTCAGCTCCTGCTGATTGCTGCCTCACAAGAATAAGGGTCTAGGGGCCTGGATCTTTTGCTTTTTAGGAGAAATCCAGATACTCATATGAAGATTACCCAATATTTCAATGTTAGCAACTCTTTTATATAAATACCATACATCTTAAACAAAGTACATTTTGGGACAAATGTGACTCTAGCTGCTGCTATGTGATTCTGAAAACTGCCAAATCTGAAGCCCTTATTTTTCAGATAAAACTGAGGCGCAGAGAGGGGCAGTGACTTGTCCTAAGCCACGTAATTCAGGCAGCTCAAGTAGGACTCATCTCCAGCTTCCTAATCTAGTTAGTGTTCTTCAAATTTCAGACAAAGTACAAACATAGTGCCCAAGGTTCCTGGCTGGGGATAGCGGTGCTACAGTCTAGGAAAGGGACATGAACGGAGTTCTGAATGCCTGAGACAGCCCCCCTCGCCCCCTCCCCACTCCTAGTCCAAGGACCTACATGAGCACAGAAGTCTTTGATGTCCATCTCCTCATCAATGAAGTGTCGGAAGAAGTCTCCTCGGTTTTTGATGAAGGCTGAGGTGAGCAGGCGCAAGAACTGCACGATTCGGTCTGAGGAGCTCTGGTCGTTGAACACTTTGAGCAGACTGGACACTGAGCCGTCTTTCTCAACCAGCTCAACCACACTGTAAAACTAGGCCCACCAAGGCTGTCAGCCAGGGGAGGTACAGGCACACTCCATCCCCCCTGCCCAGGACTCCATTACTGAGCTTTTCGTTTTTAGATAAAGTTGAGGTATTAAATCCAAGATTCCTCTAAAGCTAAGTAACTGGAGGTTAGAAATGTGTTGTAATGAGTGACTTAGCCCAGAGGCCTGTCCAGGAAACAGCAAGTGGGATTTCCCTTCATCACTCTCTTGCTTGGGATTCTGTTTGCAGATTTGGAGCTGCAAGGGTCTGGGAATGGGGGTGAAGGAGAATGCAGGGACCTTTCCCAGCCTGCAGTGACAGCCCTAGCTAGTATCCCAGAGCAGGAGCTTCCTCCCGCAGCAGGGCAGGGCCCTGGGCTCCCTGTCCCGCTGCATCCCCACAAGCAAGGTAACAGGGATCTGGGCTGAGGGGACTTCAGCCAGTGCCCACTCTCTGCCAGCGCAGAAGGACCTCTACACTCTCATAGCCTAGGTTAACTTACAGCGTTAAAGAAGTTTCGGAACTTGTGCTCCTCAAAGCCAGCAGCCAGAAGGTCATTTGGGGTCTGCAGTACACGTTCCTTGAACCTAAAGTGGGGTAGACTGGATGTTTACGGGGAAATTCAGGGCACATTCCTCTGGTTGTCAACTGTTCATCCCACCCTCATCCCACTGCACCTCCCACCCCTGAAAAGAGTATTTCTCACAACAGGTGAAGGACTTCCTCTTTTCAAAGCACTTTGCACCTGAACCCCTTACTGACCATTCTGTCCTTCTCACTGTGAACAATCCTAGGAGGTGAGCATTACACCCATTAGGACATTGAGGTGACCCCCACCCCATTCCCAGATGTTTTGATTCTACCTTTTAAACCGTGTCCCCACAGCTCCTGTCTTATCACCTTCTTTGACCTGGGCCACACTCATCCTGCCCTGTACCTTCCCATTTCTCCACAGAGATCTCCAGAGTGACCTAGTATGGCCTTCTACTCAACTACTGGACCTCACTGCCCTCAGGTACAGCTCCTCAGCAGGGAGGCCCAGGGTAGGGCCCCCGCCCACTCACCAACCTCATTTCTCATCCATCTTCAAAGCCTGCATTCACCCCCACTGCATTCCCCATTAGCATGTCACTCCATTTGCACCTCCTGCTGCTCCCTCTGCCAGGGATGCTCTTCTCAGGGGTGTCTAGAACCTACTGTTAAAATGTCAGGAGTTTTGCAAGCCAGGTGGTAAACACAGCCATTATTAAAATCCAGGGTTTGTGAACTTACAATCAAATACATTATAGTAAAAAACAAAGGTGATATTCAAAATTCAGCATTTCCTAATTATTTTACTATTATCTGTGCTCTTGAGGCTGTTTATGTTGATTGTCCCTGTATGGTGGAAATACTCTTGTTGTCGTGTGTGACTGCACCTCTTCCCAACTCCCTAGTCAGTGACTTCATGTTGGTAGCTGGAAATCGATCATGACAGGAGTATTTATACTGAAGAAATCAGCCAACACCATAAGCCAGGGCTCTTTCCCCCAGAGAGACTCTGCTGTTACACATCTGTAGCACCTAGCCACCTTTAATGACCTGGCACCCAGGCCCCGCTTTTGTGAGTCCTTAATCCCTGAAGGATTGCTGGTTGGTCTCGGTGCTCTGCTGCAATGGTCCCTTTCTGGGACCTGTCCTCGTACCCAGGGGTGTGTAGCAAGGAATTCCACCTGGCCCTTCACCCCAGAATGCTCAGAGTTTAGCAGCAGAGATGAGGCAGACACAATTAACTATGGTGTATGGAGGAAGGGATGTACTCTGCCAGAAGGACAAAGTGGAGAGGGGCACTGGTGAGCATGCCCAGGACACAGCATCCCATACCCTGAAAGTGAGGCCAGACCGGGACAAGGACACAGGAGGTGGAAGGTTGTCCAAAGGAGTTCAAAGGCACAATGAGAGGCCTGGGGTTTTTTGGAAGCTACTGCACTCTGGCAAAGAATTAGGGGCCGTGTTGCAGGAGAGGGGTAGAAGTGAGGGGGAAATGGCACTTTGAATTGTTGTCATTTTTTTTCTTGTGGTTATTGCCACCAGCACCCTCTAGGTTTCCCCTTCATGGCAGGCCTGCCTAACACCTCCGTCTCAGGGACCGCCAGCCTCTGAAGGCCGTGGGGCTGGCCCTGCAGCATCTATCTTCCTCGCTCCCCTGTATTGCCCTGGGGGTTCTGCCTTTATCTGTGGTTGGGGCAGCCCACAAGCCCTGGGCACCTGATGGTGGCACCAGAAGGCAGCTGCTATTCTCTGGGTCTGCTCTTCCAGTTGGGCTGGAAGAGCTCATACTTTGTCACTTGTCCCTGCAAGGTGGTGAATGTGCACAGCTCTACTCCTAGCTCTCCTGCCTCTACTTCTCCCCTCCCCAGGTCACCCATCCCTGCAACTTCTGCTTCACTCCCCTGACTTGGCTGTGCCAGGCACTGGGGGATCCCAGTCGAGTGGGGCCCCCACAACAGGTCAGGCCTCACTCCACCAGGAGCCAAGGGAGGAATGAAGGAAAGGATGTTATCAGAGCTGGGAACTCAAGACAGGCCAGGGTTTCAGCCTTTCGTGGCTGCAGGTCAGCTTTAGTGTGGTCTTGGGCAAGTCATTTAACTTTCCTGAGGCTCAGTTTACTCATTGGTAAATGGGGATAATAACAGTGACTTCTCTCACAGGAAGAACAAGTTCTTAAAGCCTTTGGCCCAGGAACCACTGCATAGCAGATATGCGGTCAATAGGAGCTCCAGGACTGGCAGCACTGAGCAGGGGGAATCTGCCTGCCTGGGTTGCTCTGGACAGGCTTTCCAGAAGGTGACACCAAGGGTAGGGACTGATACATGACACAGCAACTGCTGTTTTAATTCCCACAACAGCCCTGTGGTCACTGTCTAACTTGGAGAAAGGGAAGTCGCAAGTGAAGGACCCCCGGGGCCCACAGCCCTTCGTCAGTCAAGGTGAGTCAGGCAAGAGCACAGGCCTGGCGTGTGGACAAGGAGGAGTGGGTCTCTGCCTGGATCTCAGGGTGGGTGGTGAAAGGCCCTGCGTGGAGGGCCTTGGTGGGGGGGTGGGCAGGGTGTATGGGGGATTCCAGTGACTTCTGGAGGCCGGGGCATATTTCAAGCCTGGGAGTGACCTGGTCCCAGTTTGTTTAGGCAGGTTGATCCCAGTGGCCTGGTGCCATCTCATGGTTTTATTTACCATCCATGTGCCTGGCCTGAGCCCTGAGCAGCAGCCTCATACATCCCACTGCCCACTTGATCTCTCCACTTGGACGGCTGACAGGCGCTTCACACTTGTTATCACCCAGACTGAGCTCCCATCTTCCCCACAGTCTTCCCTCCATAGTGAAGGGCCTCCATCCTGGTAGATGCTCAAGCCAGAGACCTTGGGCGTCAGCCTTGACCGCTCCCTGAGCTCACACGCCTCATGCTGGCACTGCCTCCCCGTCACTAGACCCTGAACACTTGGTGCCACACCTGCTGCTTCCACCCTGGGCAGGCCGGCCATCGTTTCCTCTGGACTGCTGTCCCCGCCGTGTCGCCCTGCTCTTCCCCATCCTTCCCACTCCCATCATCCTGTACATACAGCCCCCCAGCCAGGTCCCATCTCTACTCAAACCCTCCTGTGGCTCCTGTCTCATTCAGGCTGAAAGCCAAGGTCCTGTTAAAGGCCCAGCAGGCCGTAAACTGCCTGCCCCCACCTCTCCAAGCCCTACCCCAAATCCCAGGCCTCCTTCCCTGCCTGACACATTGAATGTACTTTTTCATCTCCCATCTTTTCCCATTAGAATATAAGCTCCATGAGACAGGGAGTTTTGTCTCTTGTTTGTAGCTGTATCCCCAGGGCCTAGCTTGTTGTACCTCGTTGGATAAAGGATGGGTGGTGTGAGGGAGGGGGCCTTGGAAGGAGGGGAAAGGGTGGGGAGAGCAAAGCATATGGGGGCCAGTAAAACACTGGCAGTGGGCTTGACAGCATCACCTCTCTAGTTCTCATAACAACCCAGAAGACTGCAATTCCACTCTCCGCATATGCAAGCTAAAGCTCAGAGATGTCAGCTCACTTGCCCAAAGTCACACAACAATTGAGATGGACACTAGGCACTTTGACCTCAGGCCTCAGGGAATACAGTCATATACCCCACACTGCACTGTCTGCCCACTGTGGGGCAGTGAGGAGGTGGGGGAGGGGAGTGGCTTGATCTAGCTGACACCCCATCACAAAGGGGCTTGGCCAGTTTGTCATTTGGGAAACAACCTGAATGGGTCATTCAAAGTAAAGGACTGGTGGTTTAATTTCTAATCTCTTTGTGAAAATCTGTATTGGTTTTCATCTGGGAGTGATTTTTCTCCCAGGGGACAGTTGGCAATGTCTAGAGACATTTTGATTATCATGACTGGGGGAGGGAATGCTACTGGCATCTGGTGGGTAGAGGCCAGGGATGCTGCTAAACATCCCACACTGCACAGGACAGTGCCCCACAGAAAAGGAGCATCCAACCCAAAACAGTGATGGCACTGTTAAAATCCCGCTTTAGCTATAGGGATTCTCACGCTGGGTCCCCATACCAAGCCCGAGTGTCCCGTGGCCTGAGCAGCTCTGCTCCATGTCCGGAGTGAGTGTGTCAGTGAAGTATGCTGAGGAGAATCCACGGCTTTCATCAAATCCTTCAAGGGCCATGAGACTCCCAAAGGGTCAGGACCCCAAAGCTTCTCTTAACCCCCCACTACTCAAAGCATGGTCCACAGACCAGCAGCATCAGCATCTCCTTGGAAGCTTGTGAGAAATGCAGAATCTCAGGCCCCACCCAGACCTGCTGATTCGGAATCTCCATCTTCACAAGATCCCAAGTGATTTTCAGAAATATTAAAACATGAGAAGCCCTAAACTAAAACATGAAAGTCTAACAGCATTGTTGTGGGGAGCAGCTTCTGCAAAGACCCCCTGAAGGCACAAGCCTCTAGATCCATGCCTGACCCGGTAAACGCCTGGTGGACAAAGCAGACGGCAGGAAAGCATCTGGAAGGTCCCCTATACCATCCCCTGCCATCTCAACCACAGCAGGCATCTGGGCATCCCCCAACATTAAAACACCTCTTCCAGGCAGCCCTCCAAGCTCACACCCGAGGCTGAACAGTCTGAGCTGAGGTAAATCCCTTAGGGAGAATCAGGGCTGACCCTGCCCATAGAGCACAGCGGAAAGAACCAGGAGGGGCCCACCCCCGAGTCACTCGCCCCCCTCACCTGAGAATCTCTCTGCTCTTTCCTAGCAGAGACTCCAGGTAGGAATAGCCCAAGGCCCGGTAGAAGCAGTTCCCATCCCCTTTGGTCTTGCGGATCGCGGTGAACCTTTTGCTGAGTTCCTGAGGGGAGAGGAGGACATGTTGGACGTCTGCAACTACAGTTCCCCCAGCTCTCCCAGGAAATGCCTGCCACTCCTTTCACACCAGGCCTCACTATCTCCCCGGCTCTCACTGATTTCATTTATTCGTTCCTCCGACAAGTATGGAAATACACCAAATGCATCCTGAGAGTGGGGCCCTGAGATTGGCACTAACCCAGCGCCTGGGACCCTGCCCTCAGGCAGCCTATTGTCCAGGGCAATTGGATGATCACAACATGAGGGCAGCGGAAGCACCAGGCTGGGGACCGGGATGACTACACCGGCTTCAGAAACTGGGAAGGCTTCCTGGAGGACATGGCGTGGGAAGGAACACCAAGAGAGGGGTGTGGGCAGCAGGGGCAGCAAGTGTGAGCGGAGAGCATGCATGGCGAGGGGTGGAGCGTTGAGTTCAGGGAGGCTGGGGTGGGCCAAGCGGACCTGTGTGAAGGGCCGCCTAAGGCATCTCGAAAGATGCAGCCCTCCCCATGCCACACCCTCTCCTCCAGCTCTGCTCCAAGCAGTTTCTCCCTGAAATGGCCAAGAATACCCTTTCCTGCCTCATGGAACTATGGTCAGGGTTTTCACAGCAGAGTATGGTTTTCAAGAGGACTGGGGTGGGGGCCCTCCTCCCAGTAAGAGATCAGAAGGTGCGGAGCTGACCTGGGCCTGCCTGAGGCAGGCGGGAAGGCAGGAGGAGCACCCCAGACCCTGCTGGCATCTCATCTTGCTCCAGGGAACCACTGAGTTTGGCTGCCAGGCCTTGCCCCTGCCCCAGGAAGTGCTCCTGGGGGCTGAGTTTGGACCACATGCTGCCACCTCTGACCCAAGCAGGCCCAATCAGAGTCTCTCAGAAGACACAACTGGGAACCAGCAACTTGCTGCGAGAGACTTGAAGAGGAAAGTCCTGTAGGGCTGGGGCAGCATATTTTGCCCTGTGCCTGAGAAAACCTAATCTGCAGGAAGAGAAATTCCTGTGAGAGTGCCAGGAGAAGCAGTCGTGCTGCCCCAGTGAGGGGAAAGAGCATCCAGGCTCCCCTTACTGCCCTTGGGTTCTGTGCCTTCTCCCTGCATCCTTCCGGCAGGTCTCCCCCTTTCCTAGGCCCAGGTGGAGCAGGCTTTCACCCCTGAGGGGCACCCTGGTATGGTGGTCACAAATGTGGATATGAGGTCTGGGTGCCTGGGTTCAAATCCCAGTCTGCCACTCATTGGCTGTACGACCCTGGACCCATTATTTAAGTTCTGTGCCTCAGTTTCCTTACCTGTAAAATGAGGATAATAATAGTACTTAACTCACAGAAGTTGTAATGAGGTCTCAGTGAGTAAATAAAGCACTTAGGATAATGTCTGGCTTAAAAAAAAAATGCTCTTTTTTGCAACTGAAGGATTCCTCCCTAAAACAAATGCCCAACATCAAAATATTCTGGGAGTCCTTTAATTATTTCAGGAACTTGGTCCAAACTATAAGCCTCTCCTGCCTTCAAATTGGCACCAACTTCTTTGTTCTCAACTCTAGCCATTTAATTTAAAATCCTCTTCTCTCTACCTCTGCCTCACCTGGATTTTACGCTGGTAAATCCTGTTCTCAGGATGGTCCCGAAGAATTGATAGAATGTCACATTTTTCTGATATTAGGCTGAAAGATGTTTCACTCTGAAAGAGAAAGAAAAGCTGTGACAATTTCAGAAGCAATTGATGGGATTTCATCAAGTTAATATTCTCTAAACTGCTAGTTAAATAAAATAGTAAATGCTACCTTCCCACAAAAGGCTCGTATGAGTACATTACAGTATTCTGGATTGATGCTTGATTTTTATGTGCCCTGAACAGGACCGTCAGTGTCAGCATCAACACATAGAGGTGTCCCATTTGTAAGGAACTCATCTTGTAACTTCCAAACTGATTCATTTGTAGAATAGAATATTTCAAACTTAAGGAACCTGTATGCTGGTGTATGCTGTGTTCTTTTGTCTCCTGTTCTCCCTTTCTCATTCATTCATTCAATAATTCCTGAATATTCAGCACATGCCAGGAACCATTAAATGCTGGAAATCCAGAGGTGGTAAGACATAGCCATCCCAGCAAGGCTCACAGTCGACAGGGGGAGTCAGTAATGACACAGTGTATTAAGGTCACCAGAAGAGGCCACACTGAGTGGCACTGGCTCATGGAGAGGGGTTCCCTACCGGGAAGGTATCAGACAGAGCAAACCATCGAAATTCACGGGCACAGAGACTGTGGGTGGGCATCTTCACGCACCACCTACTGGTGAAAGTTCATATTGCAGCCTAGCTTCCTTTTTCTCGGTCAGTTCCAACCCAGAAAAAGACAAGTCTCCTAGCCCGGAGTCAGAATCTCTCCAGAGCTAAGAAGTCATCATCTGACAGGTAGCAGTTAATGGCAGAAGGAAACTCCAGGACCAGGGAAACTTAGGGAACCATCTCTGTTCTAATAGCCAACTTGCAGTGCATCTCATCTCCGCCATATGCTTTTTCCTGTCAGGGTTCAGGCAAGTGGGAGATCTACCCCTCCCCACAACCCACTCGGGGAACAGCTCTGATTTTAGCATGAAAAAATAATGTAAGAAAAATTGGTATCAAAGCCATTTATGGTTTATACTCTATCATAAGCAACACCGGCACCAAAGCTGATGAAAGGCAACGTTCTCGCCTGCATACCACCCAAGGAGACCATATTTATGCAATAGGTGCATGGCTGAAAGGCTGACATTAATTGGGATTTTTTCATCTATTTATTGCCACCATTTTTACACTTAATCGTCACTGGAGCTTGCCACTTTTACTTTATGTCTCCAACCATGGCAGCCTCCCCCTGTAGCTTCTCAGCCTCATCACTGACTAGATAATGATCTCAGTCCCATACCGCCATGCTCACAGAGGAACCTTCTGATACTAAGAATTCTTTTCTCCATCTGGAGAAGTTTATGTGGAGTTTTGATGATTAGAATTTTCCAAAGCAGAGCTGGGCCACGAGGTTATACAATGAGGCGAAGTAACATCTGAGGCCACCCACATCCCACATGGGGCAGACTCACTGATCGTGAGATTCTTTGGCCACGATTCACATACGTAGCACCCAGGGCAGAGGAGAGACACTGGGACTGTGAAGGGGCATATCTAGGGGGCTCTGAAGTCTCCAAAACCACATGGGCATCTCTCAGTGCAGGACAGCTTTTCATTCTGTCTTTGATCTTTGGTTCACTTGTTTGATTCCCCAGGGCCCTTCCCAAGGCCTGGCACAGAGGAGAGGAAGAGGAAATGTTTGTTATGTGAATGAATGAAAATCTTATTTGTGCTTTCAGACAAAGCCACCTCCTCCAGGAAGCCTCCCCGATCACCCTACCCCATTCAAGTCAGGCTAGAACTCTTTCTTGAACTCACACTTTACTCCTTTTCTCCCTTCCTGGTGGTCCCAAACATGCCCTCCCCCAGACTTGAGGAGTAAGGGTAACTTCCCCAGAGGAGAGCCTTAAAAGTGGAAAAGGAGGAATATGTTGTCTCAAAGAAGAGCACGAGGAAGTGTGTTTCCAGAACAGAGAACAGAGTGTGAGAATGCTCAGAGGTGGGGAGAAGGGATTCTTGTGTTTGTTTCTGGAAGTTTTCATTCTGTACCCCTCCTCCTTTGCAAGAAAAAGTTAGCTTCAGGCTCCTGCCTCCCTTGTGCCCTGATGCCACTATGGCAGGTGGGCAGAGTGGTGGGGAAAATATCAGGAGGAATCAAACAACCATTCTGGGGCAAAAGCTGGGGGCTGCTTTCCCATCAGCCACTAACGATGTCTTCCCCACTAATGGAACCCCGGTTTTATTCGCGGTAATGTGAAGAAAAACCACCAGGCTCAGACACAAGGATCCTGTCCCTCTTTCCCGAGCCTCATTTCTCAGCCTCCCATGCAGCAGTGGGCAGCCGAGTGGCGCTGGCCAACCCAACCCAAGGAAAGTCTGAACAGAGATGGCACATCCCATTCCTTCCTCCTTCCCCTTTCTTTTAACGCAGACACAATATGTACACTAGCAGCCATCCTGGGACGTGAGGTTGAAAGCCAACACAAGGAGGATGGTTTGATGATCTGCTGCTCACATAAGCCCAAGATGAATGAAATAAGAACAGGTGCTAGTATTGTGCATCCATTATGTTTCAAGCTCTGAGACACAGACCTACGTCTTCATTGTTTCATTTGATTCTGACCACAGCCCTGTGAAGTAGGTGTTACTGTGTCCCTTCTACTGACAAAAACAGCTTCAGGAGGTCAGGACGCTTGTGCTAGGAAGTGATTTAATGCAAATCTGTCTGACTGAATCCCATGGAGATCGTACCATGCCAAACGTCTAGAGAGGTGGAGCTCAGAGTCCAGGAGCTCTTGAAAGACCAAGGTTTCTAGACCACAAAGGAACGTTCTGTGCAGGGCAGTCTGGGGCCCTCTCACCAACACGCCAAGTCCTACCTTCCCACCCCGGCAGCTTCCCCCAGAGAGGCAGCTCGCGCAGTTATCCAGCTTCTAGTCAAGGACCCCTCCGTGGGGACCAGGTCTACAGCAGTGTTTCCCAGGCAGAGAGACACGCACCACAGCTGGTACGAGAGACAATTTGTAGGTGGTGCCCAGGCCGGGTGGTAAAAGACATTGATGAGATTTGGAGGGGAAGTTCTCTTTTCAACTTCCTTCAATCCTTATGATGATGTTACAGAGAAAGTCAGTGTCTAGCACACCTTTACCTCCTTTCTAATTTGTTAGTCTCTCTTCTGAGGAGTGGACAGACCCCTGACTCAGAGCCTAAAATTGTCCTGTTTACCTTTCATTTTTTTTTCCTTAAAACAAGTTGATTTAATTGACTCAGTAAAAAAGTTATGAAAAGTTAACACCTTTTGATCTATTCTAAATCATAAAAGATTTACATTATTATAATAAATAACAATTGCTGGCATACAGTTAATTTTGCACTTATATGTATGCTAATAAAGTAAATAGCCAAGAGGTCCCAGAAGTTTCAGAGTTAAAAACCATACCCAGTGTGATTGGATGGCGTGACAATAGGTAATATTTAAAAGCAGCAAGTGTATCCGTTTTACAACACGCCTCACTCGCTCATGTTCTTATTTCATTCCCAAACCCCATTATTTATTTTTGTTTAACTTTATAAAAGCGTTGTTGTTTTTACAGACAGCTTACTTAAAACTATGGCTTGGGTGTTTTTAAACAGTAGATTAAAAAGCAATACCACTGTATTTAATGCTGCTTGTGTTTGGACCAATCCAAACACAGGGGATATTAAACCAGTTATATTTATTTAGCAGTTTCTAGAAGGTAGCAAAGGAGGAGTGGAAAAGAGATTAAGGAATTAAGCTTAAATAGGTAGCGAGAAATACTTAATGTTGAAAACCACTATCAACAGCCAAAATAAAGAATATTAAAGGTGAATTGGGAAGGGGAAATGAGCTTCATGGCAACAGAAACACCTTTCTAGGCGTTCCATTTACCATGGGAGGATACACTTTGCATTTTTAACCGATTTAATTAGTCTGTTTAAAACAGTCAATTTAAAGAAAAATATTAAATAGCAAGCAGTTTGGGGGTGTGGGGCTTTTGGCTGCTGAGAGCTGAGCTCATCAAACTCTTGGTTAAAAAGACACTGTCAACATCGGTCTCTGCAAGGAATTTCTTTTTCCAAGATTTTCCCTTTCGTATCTGCTCCTTGTTCCCATTTCTCCATCCCCCTCACTCCCACGGGTGGCCCCTCTCATGTGTCTTCCCATATGTATCTGTCTTTTTAAAAATCTAGTGTTGTTTTATGCATGCATGTGTTTTAAATGTGCATACATTTTATTCTACAGATACCGTGGAGCTTTCTTTTGTTTGGTTTTGACTCAGTACCGTATTGTTAAGATCTACCCTGGCTGCTAAATGGCTTCAGGGTCACCTCCTCCATGCCCCAGTGACCCCAGTGGCCTGCAGGGCTGTGGGTTTCTAACATGGAGGCTTCAAGTCCCTGCTCGGCACACCCTCCTGGCACATCTCCAGATGGCCTGGTCACCCCGAAGTTGGTTCCTCACCCCCGCCCACCAGCACAGTCCGGTCACACCGCTGGCAGACCTAGGGCCTCGAGCTCCAGGGAAACGGGCACAGCCTCAACTGACTGGCCCATAAACCAGGTACAATGCTCTGGGTTTGGTCTTAGCTGACCCTAATTGGCATTTTGTTTTGTTTTCTAAACCCTGGCTGAAAAATTCCAGGATGTTATGGAGAAAGAACAGTCAGGCATGATCAGGCCAATTGAAAGGCTTTTAGCCCTTTGATTGCTGGTTTGTGAATTGATGATGTCAGGCAGATAGCACCTCTGCTTGGAAACAGTTTCTAGCAGGTTGCATGGAGGAACAGATTTCCAAGTGAGCAGAGGATATTTCTTAATCGCTGGCTTTCCCCCAGCTGTCCTGGGAACTAGCCTGATGCACTTCACTGTGGGCTTGGTGTTCAGACTGGGTTGAGCCTTTGTTTGGAGCCGGCCATGGGGCTCTCCCACGTCTCCCTACTCAGTGCTTGCAATACCGCACCTGCTCCCACAACGTCAGGTGCCCCATCCCAAATGCATATACCAGGCACCACCTTACTTATGGAAAGTCAGGTTCCCCACTCTGTTCTTGTTTTCTCTCCAGAGTCTCTCTACAGATCTAAAACCTGCCCCCACAAGCCCAAGAATTCCTCAACCACCTTGAGACCAATAAAAAGCCAGGTTCATCCCAACCCTCCACCTAAATCCCAATCCATGGATCCAGCCAAGTTGGTTATGGCATTCGAAGCTCTGAAAGCTTCTGGTAAAGATGTCTCCAAGCAGAGCCAGAGAGAGGCCCCCAATGCCAAGGTGATGCAGGCGCTCCCACCCCACAGCTGCTACCCCACACCCATGGAAACACCCACATGAACCCCCACGTGCTTAGCATGTGCAAGGGTCTCCCAAGACCCCCAGACGAGATGGGGATGGGGCAGCAGGGAGGCTGCAGGAGGGGGAGGGGCAACCCAAAGGGAGAGGGGGAAGGCAGCCGTGTCCCGCGGGCTGTGTGGCTTTCTCCCCTCCAGCCCTGCCCGCGACCCTCACTGTGCAGCCCCAGGTGAGACCCTCCCCACCTCCAGTGTGTTCTCAGTGAGGCCTGGAGTAGGTACAGCTCAAGGGCTGGAGCCAGCCTCTCAGAGCTTTCGTGAGAGGTGAAACACTAAGAGAATGATGCTCCACAAGGAAAGGGACCTCTGTCACTTTTGTCCCCAGGTGCGCCCCAAGTGCCTGGAACACTGGCAGTCATGTGGCAGGCAATCAGTAATCGTTTGTTGAATGAATAATTATTTTGCACTCAGCTTTCACTAGATGCAGCACTATGCTGAGGATACTCCATGGATTACCTCATTTAAGCCTCGCAGTACCTCGGTTTTACCAGCATGAGAACAATGAGGAGACTGAGGCAGAGAGGCCAATTCCTAACAGTTCCTCAACAGCCAACCTGGGGCTTCCATCTCTGCCGGTGAACCCCCACCAACCTACTCCTTGGTGTGCGTTTTGTGCACCCCAGCAGCCCAGGCTCTGGGGCCCAGCAGGCAATGGCAGCTCTTGGTCAGCCCACCCTGCCTTGGCGGCGGCTGCTCTAGCAGAACAGACCCCGCCTGTGAGTGAGACTCACACATCAGGTTCAGCCTGCGTGGCCTGTCCTCAGGTCACCATCTGCTTCGCTCAGTCTTACCTGCCAGGAGGGTAGGTTCAGAGCGAGCCAACCTCCACGCTCCAAAGATCCAGGCCACTCCAAGCCTCAACTGGGGTCCAGCCCTGGCCTTGCACAGTGGGAGGTTCCAGGGGCTGGAAGAAAATACCCTTGTAAAATGTTTACTTTGGGGTATGATGTATATACATGGATGGAGTGCTCACGAGATTGTATTGATGAGGTGATCAGAAGGTTTGGAGGTCATGGATTTAGCGGCGCCCTAGCGCCCTGTTTGAGTTTCCTACGGCTGCTGGAACAAATTGCCACACACTTAGTGGCTTAAAAAACACAAGTGTGTTATCTTACAGTTCTGGAGTTCAGAAATCTAATATCAAGGTGTTAGCAATGCTGCATTTCTCCTGGAGACTTTGGGGGAGAATCTGCTTTCCTCTTATAACTTCCAGAGGCCGCCTGCATTCCTTGGCTCATGGCTCCTTCCTCGCATCCCTCCAAGCTCCTGAGTCCATCCCTCACACCCCTGCCACTGCCTTGGACCCTCCTGCCTCCCTGTTTTGAGGGCCCTTGTGATGACATAATTGGGCCCACCTGGATAATGTCCCCACTCAAGATTTTTAACTTGATCACACCCAGTCCTTGTGCCATGTAAGGTGACACAGTCACAGATTCTAAGGATTAGGACCTGGTCATCTTTGGGGGCCACTGTTCTCTGCTATTCAGTTCAGAAAATAGAAAGGACCCTACATCTGTGCCCTCCTCCTCGGGTCGCAGTGAGTGGCTGGCCCTGCCGAGACCTTGAAACAGACACTGGCCCCCACTCATCTGACCTGTGGACTCTTACAGCATCTTCCCAACTGACCCTCAGATCTCTGGCCCTGATCTCTCCCTGGAGTGCCATCAGCCACTCAGATGTCTGCCTAGTGTCTTGGAATTCCCAAGTCCCTAACTGCCTCTCCCCACAGGAAGGCTGCAAGAGCACCTGCCCAACCCCCAGCTTCCACTCCTGCCCCCTCATCCCGATCATTCCCTCCAAGCAGCCAGTGCAAGCTGTTTAACATGTGCGCCTGATGAGGGCACTCCATTCCTTACTACCCTCCAGTGGCTTTCCTCACTTGGGAAAAGTCTCAACTTTTTCACGACAACCTCTGAGATCCTGCCCCATCCAGCCTCTGCTTACCGTGTCCTCCAACAAGATGAGCCCATTTCTACCTCAGGACCTTTGCACACACTGTCCTTGCCTGGAATGCTTATCTGCATCTTCATGTGACCCAGGTGGCTCATCACCTCCTCAGAGAGGCCTTCCTGGACTTCCTGACTAAAGCGCCCCTCCCCCAACCCATGGCCTTACCATTTTATTTCTCCAGGACATTATCTGGCACGTGGGTTCACTTGTTTCCTTGCATATGCCTGTCTCTCTCCATTAGAATATTAATTTTGTGAAGAAAAGGGCTTCATCTGCCTGTCATGGCCAGATCCCTGGGGCGTCGTGGCACATAGTAACGCCCCAAAAATGTATACCAAGTTAAGAGAACAAATGCATGATCTGGTCTCAGATGCCAGCTGGCTGCCTCGCCCACTCTGAACACTCCATTTCCAGAGATCTTCTAAGTCAGCCCTCTCTTACTTATCAGCGCTGTTATGGTTACGCCATGTTCAGAATAAAACCCAGACTCCATAGCGTGGCATGTGAAGCCTGCACAGCATATTCTGACCCCCACCTACTTTTCTAGATTCATCTCCTCTCCCTCCCTGAGCTCCCTGTGCCCACAAAGACTGCTTGTCTTTCCCAGAATACCCCATTCTTGATCATGGTTCTGGGCCTTTAAGCACACTGCCCCTGCCTGGAATGTACTCTGCCCCAAATCTTTCCTGAGCACTCCTTTACATACTTCAACACCCAGCTCAAAAGACCCCCACTGTGAGGCCTTCTCTACTCCTACCCCCACTCCACCCCCCATCCCTCCAGAGTCCACTGGCTTCCTGCAGGGAGGAAGTACTCTTAGGCCATGAGCATTAGCTCAGGGATCACTTGTGTCCTGGTCTGTCTTGACCAACAGGCAGTGAGCTCCTAGAGGGGCCAAGACATTGTCTGTCGCATCACTGCCCAGCATGGGACCTGGGGCCTGGCCAGGGTGCCTATGAGGGGCTTGCTTGACAGCTAAAAGAACACAGCACAGCAGGATGCTTTGGTTTTATTGTTCATGTCTGACTATGTTATTGCACTCTGAGCATGAAACCCATCAGAGTCTGCAGCCCCTGCCAGTGGTGGCCCCAGCCTGGCTCTTACCCCCCCATCCTCCCTCCCTCCCTCCCCAGGGGCTTCTACCTGAGAGCCTTCCTCAGGTCAAGCCCAGTGACTTTGAAGTGGGAAAGGGAAGAAGATACTGTATTTTTCAAGGATGTTTGTTAAACTTTTCCACCCACCACCCCTGCACTCAAACAACATGAAAAACCACCACAGAGCCCAGGGCTTAGCATAGTGCCTGGCACATAGTAGGTGCTCAAAAAATACAGCATGAGCAGAAAAGGACAGACCCTGCCCAGCCTCTGTCCCACCTGATTCCTAGGCTGACATTCTATTTAGTGAGTTAACCCTTTATCTACCTCCCAGCCTCCCAAGTTTCCCTTGATGGGTCAAGGGTTTAAGACGTCAATACTCTGTTCGTTTGACCCCATCTGTCCTCTAACTTCCCTGTCTCCTGGGTCCAGGGCGGAAGGGGAGTAGAGTCAGCGATCTCAGGTGCAGCACAAAGGGCAGAAGGGGGTCCCAGCTCCAACTGCCCCTGCCGTGCCCTCATTCCCCAGGTGGCGGTCAGAGGATATGCCAGCCTCTGGCCCCACGCCACCTGGGCCCCCTTCCAGGAGCAGCAGAGCCACGTCAACCCTTGGGCCCCAGGTGGAAGCCGGAAGCTGGAGCCTCCAGATGCCCCGGGGGCCATACCACAGCAGCTTGTCTGGACAGCCCCAGCTCAGGTGACCCAGCTGCCCACACCACACCCAGTGCATGCCAGGCCATGACCTGGCTTTGACCTATACCCAACCCAGCAGCACCCCACAGGGCTGACCCATTTCCCTGACCAGACAGGGGAGGAGAACAGGCCAACCCAGCACACAGACTCAGGCACCTGTGCACACCCATTTCCAGGACTCTGTTATCACAGGAGAAGCCGCGGCTGACTACCTGGGGCCAAGTGCTCCCCACCCAACGCCCACCGCAGTGCTGGGGAAGGACCCACCAGAGGCTCTCTCAAAGGGGTGGCGGCAAGGCTGGAGCACGGGGCCATTATGACAACCCCAAGCCAGGCGGTACCCTTACACTCCACAGGCTCCTGTGCGTCACCACATCCAGCGCCCTGCAGGCTGCCCGACCCCTATGGCAGTTCAGATCCCCTGAACTGAGTCCGATGTAACACACAGAGCACTGGACTGGGAGTCCAGAGGCTCAGGGTCAAGGGTCAAGGTCCGGGTCCACCACCATCAGTACTAGCCCCTTCCCTGCCTGGGACTCGATTTCCCCACTTGTACAAGCCTGGGAATACACCTGGCTCAGTGTCCCTGGGGACCATTCTGCTCACATCGGACTCAGTTCAGGGGATCCTCTAGTCTTTGCTTTATCTAGACCCCTAATGTATGCACCTCACAGCTTGAGGCAGCCTCTCCACGGGGTCCTAACTCTAGACCCTCTGTTGCCCGTCGAGGGACAAAGCCAATGTCCAGTCGCCCACGGGACAGGACCCCTAGATCCGCCCTGAGGGGTGCGGGGCTGGGGGCCTGGTGGCTGAGCCCTCGGGTGGATGAGGTCGTGGGCTGCCGGCAGGGGTGGGGGGAACCACTTAACGAAGACGGCCCGAGACTCCCTATCCCCGCTCCGGTCGAGGGTGCCCATCTTGCGCTGTCGGGGATACCCGGGCCCCACGCGCTGGGAGAGGGGGACCAGGTGGATCCCCTTCGCGGGGCGCCCTCGAGGGACAGCGGGGCGCGTCCCGGGCCCTGCAGGGCCTTCCGAGAAAGGACGAGGCCCCGAGCACCGCCGGGGCTCCGAACTCGCGCCGCGGCTCAGAACGCGGAGGGGACGGGGAACCGAGCCTCGCCCCCGGCCCCCGGCCCGGGAGTGCACATGCGCCCGGGCGGCCACCCCGCCCACCGCGCCCCCTCCCCCGTCCCCTTCACCGCCCCCACGACCACTGACCATAGTGACCGGAGCCGCCGGGCCAGGTCTCCCACCAGCGAGGAGCGATCCGGTGCGGGAGGGCGCCGCGGGAGGCACCGGCCCGCTTCGCCGTTGGGTCGGGCGGCGGGGGCCTCGAGGGCGTGGGGGTGTGCAGAGAAGACACCCGACCGCTCCGCAAACCAGAGGCTAGACCGCCACTGTGTCCCAGCAAGACTCACGCCCCGCCATTGACGTCCGAAGCGGGCAATCAGAAGCCGGGACGCAAGACGTCACAGAAAGTGGGCGGGACCTCACGTGCCTTCAGCCTATGCTTTAGGGGTCATTTGACAGGGTACCGCCCCCTTTTAAAGACACAAAAAGCTTGTAACTAGCAAAGGAGTTAGCCCAACCCCTAAAGACAGGTCTTCCTTTGTAAAGGCTGAAGGGCTTTTCACAGAAGCTGCAATTTGAGGTCTTCTGAGAGATTAGCTGGCCCTCACTAATTCATAAAGAAGGCCACCTAAGTAGAGTTGGCTTAAGATCAGAGGACACGGCATTTAGGGAACACAAGTCCAATAACATTTATTTAACCTCTTGCCCCTGTGCAGCTTCCAAATAATCTCCCCCTCCCCCAAACTCATGACTCAGCAGGTTGCCAGCCACCCATTAATGTTTGTTGAATGAATGAATTTCCAGGATGGTTGGGTGGGTGGCTCTGAAATTACTGAAATTATATGGATGTGTACGAGGCCCTGACAGAGAAACAGGTCGGGGTGACTCACCCGGCGTACAAGCTCATTATTACTGGGCAGCAAACATAGGAATATTTATCATCCAAAGATTCATGCATCAACCCCTGACCCCTGGAGGGGCTGCTTGGGGTGGGGGTGGTGGGTTTACAGGGAAGTGGGTGCTGGTGCATTTCACACACTCATTTTACAAGTATTAATATTTCCACCTATTAATTTCCTGGAGCAAATCCCTTCCCTACCCCCCATTCCCTTCCACCATCCCCCTACCACCCCCACCCCACCCCCTCCCCTGCCACCTGCCAGGTAGCAGGCTAACCTCTTGGAGAGACAAAACATCTGTAGCTTCCAAGTATTCATCATTTACTGGCAGGTGGGGGCTGGGAGTCATTTGAGGCTCAAGAAGCAATAACGATAGCAGCTTACTTTTATCAAGCACCTGCTATGTATCAGGCATTGCCCTAAACCCTCAACATATATTATTTAATTTTCACAACTAGTTTATAGGAATAGGCCCTATTATTAGTATCCCTACTAGCCCTATTTTACAGTTGAGGAAACTGAGGCACAGAGCAATGATGTTCACACAGCACAAAGTGTGATTCGATCCTGGGCAGTCTGACTGCAGAGCTGCTCTTGAGTCCCCTCTGCTGAGCAAGCAGGGCTGTCTGCTCCCCTGCCACTGTTTGCTTTTGGAGGGTTTCTGCTTTTTGTTTTTATAGCTAAGGAAGCCCAAGAGGTGACAGGACTGACCCAGTGTTGCTCACCTAGAAAGTGGCCCAGCTGGGCTGGGTCCTGGGACTTCTGACTCCTCGTCCAGTGCTCATTCCAGGATGTGTCAGGCTTTTCCCACGGAGGAGTGAATGAGCTGGATGTGGCCCCACGGGCCTTGGGGGTGGGGGTGGGGTGAGGAGGCTTTGCTTGGGCACCCCCTTCCAATCCCCCTGCCCCCTCTGCAGGCCTAGCCAGCCCTGGTGAGTGAAAGGAGCACTGGACCGCAGTGGGCAAGGAACTCTGGGCCCCAGGTTGGCTCTAGTCCCTGCCACTCACTGCTGTGCAGCCCCAGGCAACTTCTAGGCCCTCTCTGGGCCTGAGTCCTCACTCAATGAAAGGGTTGGACAATCTGGATGGTTTTAAAAAGGTTATTTTAAAAAAGTATATATGATTGGTAGTGAAGCCTTTAAAAGCAAAAACACAGTCTTACCCAGAATCTCAGTATATTTGTAATGGGGCTTTTCCACATCTGTAGCTTGAACTAGCCAGACAAATGGCATTTCTTTATTTAGTCTGGAACTAATCGGGCCTCTTCTTGGGCTCTCTGATTAGAAGAGAAAAAGTGTTTACCAAGAGTCTGGTCGGGTTTAAAACTGGGTGCAAGTCGAAAGTGTGAGCAGTCCCTTCAGGGACCCGCCCCACGGCTGGGGAGAAATACGTTCCACCAGGAATAAAGCGGCTCCCGCTCTTCCTGCGCCCGTCCACCTAGTGTCTAGGTGCCTGGGTGGGCAGGCCTGAGTGGCTGCTCCCCTCAACTCCCAGCGTGGGGGAGAGTGGGGCCCGGGGCGCCTTTGGGGCTGGGCTTTGCGGCCTGGGTGGCTTGTGTCCTGGCTTTTCTCAGGACTTCGAGACCCAAAGAGCCTCCCAGGCTGACCCCGCCCCACGCGCTCCCTGTGGCTCCAGCCCGCCTTTCTCACCCCCTCTTCTCCTTCACTTTTCTGCTTCTGCAACATATGGGCTTAGGACGATAGCGTCAAGTGTCCAGAACTTTCCCCAGGCTTTCCCACCTCCAAGCCTTTGCTCCCGCAGTTCTCTCTTCCCAGAATGCCCTTCTCACAGGCTCCCCTTTAAGTCCCGCCTACCCTTCAAATTCTGGCTCCTCCTGCCCAAAGCCTCTGCGTTCCCACACACATTATCAGTCCTTCTCTTGTGGTTCCCCGGCCATTGTGATTTGGAGGGGGCAGTACACGCCAGTAAGGACGAAGATGGAGAGGGAGCTCCCCAAATGATCGAGATTTAATTTTCCACTGGCCCAGGGAGGTGGCACACACCAGGAGAGCTGATTTTAGTGGGAAACAAACAAACAAAAGCAGTGGGATATTTTCTTCCTCTAGGGATTGGGGATATAAACCACACCCGCTGCTGTTCTGGGAGCCTGGTCCAGGCCGTGGCAGACCCACCCTGGGTTGCTCTGGGTTTCAGCCCAGGGTCAAGTCATGAACTTGTCTGTGCTGGCGCGACCCTCTAGTGGCACCACATGGTTGTACTTGGGCCCCTCACCCCAGGCCTCAGCCATGGGGGCACACCCCAAGGGGGCTCATGACACCCCCTATTTCCCTAACCATAGGATGGTGTTGAGGTGTCTTCCCATCACTCTAGGTCCTGTGGATGTCTCTCTGGAGTGTGTTTCTGGGGAAGACATCCCAGGAGAAGTTTTGCTTCGTCTGAAGCCCTAGCATGTTTGATCTTGGACAAATATCTTATAACCACACATATTTCCCTTTTTGGTTTGGACCTCAGGAGATGCGGACTAATATCTGCTTCCTGACTTTAGTAACTGGGTTGACCACCTGAGATCGGCCCACTTATCGACACATATCAAACATCTACAAAGAGCCAGGCCCAGCTCAGGGAGGAGGGATGGGGTCATAAAGAAAGCTGCGCTGTTCTCTGGTTGCTCCTGGGGGAGAAGCAGGTGTTCCAGCCTTCCCTGCAGGACCCCTCTCCCTGCCTGGAATTTCTGGTCTGCTTTGTGTTGATCTGGTCCTGAGTTTTTGTTACTTATCTTTTCGTTGGAGGTGTGGGCTCTTGCAGGCCACCTCGAATCCGAGATGGGACAGAGGTGGTATAAACAAACCAGCCAGCAAATGACGCGCTTTTCCCTGTGTTCTCTCCTGGCAAGCAGGTGTCAGGACTCTCACTATCCAGATGACAGGATGGAGGCTTGGAGAGGGAAGGCCACAAGGCCAGGCAGCGGGGAGGCAGGGTCTCCCCAAGATCTGCCAGGCCCCACGCATGGGCTCCTAATGTCACTGCCCACAGCTTCTCTAATCCTCGGCCAGTCCTGCCCAGAGGTGGCCGGGAGAGGGCCTGGCCCCGTGGGAGGCTGCTCTGGCCCTTCAAACGTGAGGCGAGAGAATCTGGAGGCAAAAGTCATTTTACAAACCCTGGTAAGTATCATGTTGCAATCGACTTCTCAGACTTAACCCAACCCACAGCCCTATTTTCCCAGCCAGCTGCCCATTTGTGGGCTCCCAAGGGCCTAGGAAACTTGATATTCCTTCAGTTCAGAACCCATGCAGCCTCCTAGGCTGGGAAGAAAACAATCTTTTGCTTTTACGAGAGGAGAAAGTATTGGGTGTTGTTTCCAGGAAAGTGAAGCTGGTGGGGGGATCCCTGGGCTTGGAGAGAGCTGCCTGTCCCAACCCCCATCCTCACTTCCTCCCCTGGGATGTGACAGGGAGCCTCGAAGTGGCCCCAATGCTCCCACCTCCTGGTGCTCACGTCCTTGCGTAATCCCCTCCCTTGACTGTGGGTGGGACCTTGTGACACGCTTCTAATCAGTCGAGTACAATGAAAGTTATGGACTGTCACAGCCAAGATTAAGTTACCAAAGACGGAGCCTTCTGCCTTGCTTGCTCTCTATTGAGCCCTCATTTGCTCTGGGAGAAGCCGGTTGCTGGGTTGTGAGCTGCTTGGTGGAAAGGTCCATTGGGCAAGGAGCTGAGAGAGACCCTCAGCCAACAGCCAGTGACGAACTGAGGCCGTCAGACAGCAGCCCATGGGGGACTCCATCTGCCAACAGCCACGTGAGAGAGCTGGGGGGCCAATTCTCCCCAAGTTGAGCCTTCAGATGAGACCGTATCCCTGGCAGGCACTTGACTGAAGTCTTGTGTCTGTCTCACCTTTTAGATGATAAGCTCCAATACACTGTGTACCTGGCCCAGTGCCTGGAAGATGGTAGGTGCTCAAGAAATATGCTCTGAATGAATGAGTAGGAATAAGTAAAGAGTAAGGGGCAAAGCATTATAGATAGAGGGAACAGCAATGGTGAAAGTCCTGGGGAGATGAGCCAGTCTGGCTGGAGTGCAGAAAAGAATGGGGGTGGTGGTGGTTCCAATGAGCCTGGAGAGGTGGCCAGGGTCAGATCATGCAGACCTTATAGGCATCGGGAAGGGGTTCATCTTAAGAGCAGTAGGGAGCCATGGAAGGAGCAGGAGGGAGAGTAGACATGATCAGATTTTCTCTTGGAGAGATGGCCGTGACTGCTGTGAGAAGAATGGGTTTGAGAGGGCAAGAATAGAAGCAGGAGACCAGGATGGAGGCTGTTAATAGTCGTCAGAACCAGAGACTGGCTGAGAGCAGAGTGGGGCACGGAGATGGGAGAAGGGGACAGTATCCAAGAGTGGGAGGTGACATTGGCAGCACTAGGTGGGAGGCAGTAGGAAAGAATCTAGGGTGACATTGAGGCTTCTGCCTGCCCAGCCGGGTGGATGGTGGAGCCAGACACCAAGCCTCATCAGACCAAGCAGTGCTTCAAGCCTGAATGTGTACCCCAAACACCAGCTCCCTAGGACTTGAAAAATGGAAAAGTTCAGGGCTTTGTGCTCCCCAGGCTCTTGGAGAGCAAAGCTCAGCAAAGCTTGGCCTTGGCGTAGTTGGCAAACACGTGAAACACTAGTCTGCATTTGCAGACAGTGGAGGGTGGCGTGGGGTGCGTGCTGGCTCCTCCGAAGTCCCAGGAGCCCACCGAGCTCGGCCAGGCAGGACTTGAAGTACAGGGTAATCATGGAGCACCTTCCTGGACTATGTGTTTTACTCAAAGATTTTTTTGCAGAGAGGAAACATTATTTTTCACATTGGAACAACGCATCATAAATTAGAATGCCAATTCACTTATATCAAATTTTCAGATGAAAAGTGAAACTGTAAAGATGGTCTCGGCTTCCTGTCAGTTCTGTGTGCCAGGCCCTTGAAAGCCTCAGCTCACTCTCTTCCATCATTAGGGATATTTTGGGGGAAAGTTCCAGAAGCTTTGATCAGGAAAAGAGTCCCCACCCTAAGATCAGCTGGACTTGGGCTCTGCCAGCTGTTTGTGCTGTGACCTTGGGTTACCCTTGGAAACTCTGCCTCTCCCACACAGCCTTCAAGCAGTTGTTCTCAGATGGTCTTTCCGACTTTCACGATTCTCACCTTTTTACCACTTGCTGAAGGAGAACTAAGATTTGTTCATCATCTAGGTAGCAGTATTTTGCCTAGAATAATTTCTTATGGGAAATAGGAAAATTAGAACCAATCATTGCAGGAATAAATAACCTTAGAAAGCCTCCCACCCCACGCCCTGTTCAGGATGCAATAAAATTCAAAATGTATAAGGATCTGAGATCACCTTTTTGGAATGTTAAAAAATGATGTGCTGCACCACTCTGTGTGAAAGGGGGGTGGGGTGGGGGGCATGAGAACCCCCTGAGCCCCATCAGCCAGTTTTGTAGCTATCATGAGTTCTCATTTTTAATCGGATCTTCCCAAATCCATCCTCCAGATTTGGTAACAATCTATCCAGCAGTTTGGAAATAATCTAGTAATGAAAACTCAATTAGATGTGTGTGTACACACACACACACACACATATACATATATATACACAACACAGATATATATATGGAGAGAGAGACAGGAAATCTTCCTGTTTTCTATTTTGTTCCCATCCCACCCATCCCAACGCCAAGGCCACTGGGGCCAGGGGGCCTGCAGGGCTTGAGAGGTTCCACTGGAAGGCCCTGCTGGCTCCTGGGAGATGGGCACCATCTCTGGTTTGGGTGGGGGCAGCTGTCTCGAGGTCCCGAGGTCAAGTTCTTTGGCAGCAGCCCAGGGTGAATGGTGCCTGGACTCCTGTGACTTATGACGGTGGAGAGAAGGGGAGAGAGAGAGTGCACTTCCCCAAATAACTCCCCTAGGAAACTCATAACATCTTGACTGACTTAGCTGGGCTCAACCCAGGTGGCTGCTGGCGGGGCAGCTCTCCCTGGGAGGGGCATGGCCCCAGACATCCATCAGCATGGGACATGGGCGACTAAAGGGCCAAGTGGCAGACAGGGAACATTTTCTCTGTCCCTCCCCCAATATCCCTTACTTTTGATTCCTATACTTTCCTTTAAGTTTTCACTTAGAGATTCACTCCTTTGCTTAAGACTTTCACTCACTCATTCATTCATTCATTTCCTCTGAGGATATAAGGGTACATTCATGCACCACATATTTACTGAGGGCCTATTGTGTACCAGGCACTGCACTGGGTGCTGGGATGTGTGGTTTAGACAAGCCTTTCTTCCTGAGAACTCCTCCTTCCACTGGGGAGATAAAAGTGTAAGCAACTGAGTGTTGCCTATGGAGGTAGGAGGAGGTAGGTGCTCTCAGAGAGGCTTGTACAATGGGCTCTACTCAGGGTAGCTAAGGAGGCTTCATGGAGGAGGTGAGGTTTTGAAGTGACCAGGGAGGGGAGGGACAGGGCTAGGACAGTCAGGGCAGAAAGAACCTCCCCCGAAGCACAGGCAGGACTGTAGCTTGGCCCACCCTGGGTCCTGCCACTTGAGCACAGGGCCCACTCTGGCGGGAGCTCTGGGTGGCTGACTGGCTGGCTGGACACATCTCTCCTCTCAGTCCACAGCCCCCAAAGCAGAATCCCAGGCAATGCCCTGAATGAGGAGAGCTGTGGCTACCCCTTCCCACCCACACGGCTTGATGTCCTTGGGAGTCATGCCCACCCTGGAGCAAATGAGACCAGCACTATCAACTTTGTGCTCACCCAGGGATCTTGTTAAAATGTAGATTCTAATTCAGCAAGTCCAGAGGTTCCACCCTTCTCACCAGCTCCCAAGTGCTGGTCCTTGGACCACGCCTTGAGCAGTAGGGATCTAAATAGCACACCCATCCCTTGTTGCCCTCTGGGAGCTGTTACCCGGATGTGAACGAGAGCCACCGGGTCCTGCCTCTGGCTCATGATTCACTCCTGTGCTCCCTGTAGCCTGTCTTGACCGAGGACACGGGCTCTGAAAGGAGATGGGGGTGGGACCTGTCCCCTGGGCTGGCCAACCTTGGGCAAGCCATTGGCCTCTCCAAGCCTCTGTTGCCTTATCTGCGAAATGGGGGGAAGCACCCCTGCAGGGTTGTTACAAAGGCTGCATGAGTGACAAGCTTGGCAAGGTGCCTGGCACACAGCAAGCGTCCAAAATATATTAGCCCTTGCTCTCATAGTTCTTTTTGGCTGCCAAACTGTTTCCAGTGGTAAAGTTGTTGGACTTGGAGCCAGACACAACTGAGTTGACATCTCAGCTCAACCACTTATGGGCTGTGTGGCCTTGGACAAGTCACATGCCCACACTGAGCTGCAGCTTCCCCCTTTGCAAAATGGGGCTAGAAAATCCAGCCTTTCTAGCTCCCCGGGGTGGGGATGAGAAAAGGGGTTCAGTGACCTGTAAGAAGTATTCTGATACCACACGGGGAGAACACATCAGGAACCTAACTCAGTGCATTCACACACACATGCGCCTGTTTGTCAAATCCCTGAGCGACGGCTCTGCCAGGCCTTGGGCTAGACACAGGGTCATAGAGACTTGCCAGGCAGCTCCTGCCCTCAGCATCTCCCTTTTGCACAGTGCTGAGAACCAACAGAGACTTTTACACATCCCAGGCTCCTTCTCTCTGAACTCTGAATTCAGCGTCTCACTAGATACTGACTCATACAGAGAGTTCAAGTGGCTGCCAAGAAGGGACGTGCAAGCTCTGGCTGCCAAGTGTGTGGAAACAGTGCCGGTGTCCTCTGGAGAAACGGGTTTAAGGATGTGTGAGGCTCTCTGACAGGGTGCCGTGGGTCAGGCTGACACACACTTGGAGCACAAACCACCCAAGTAACCGGGGCTGTTCCTGAGCCAAGACCAGGGACAGGGCAGGGCATCCAGCCCCCAGAGTGAGGGGGTGGGACGGAAGGCTGGGGCCTTGGCAGGAAGCCTCTTCCTGATGTTTCCTGTAATCCCTGCCTGGCCAACCTCCTTACTTGGAGAGTGGAACTCGGGTTGGGACACTGAGTTTTAAGGCTTGAGACCCTTGGGGACCCATTCAGAGTCCAGGAACCAGCGGTGAGGGGGCACATAAAAGAAGCAAAGTTGCTGAACTTTGCAGAAAGACAATACACAGGGGCAAAGATGTGGTTGAAGGACTAATAAGAGACTTGTTCTGGGGACACTAAGGGATTCCAAGGAAGAGGTGGTCCCCAGTTAATTTTTCCAGTTTTTGAATACAATACTTTTTCTGGTTATAAAAGTTATACATGCTTATTGCAGAAGCTTTGGAAAATATACAAAAGTATAAAGAAGAAAATAAAAAAGGATCCTGTGCTCCAGAGCTAATATGGTAGAACAGAGCTCGTTGCTACTTTTACACATCCCAGCATTTCTGAGGGGCACAGTTTATGCCCAGAAGGTAGACTGGCTCCCACATGCTGAGTCTTGTGTTAGAAAGCATGGAATTTGAAGACCTGCCCAGGTGTATCAGCTATCACTATAATAATACCGTGTAACAAACAATCTCAACTTTTCACTGGCTTACAGTTATGAGTTTATTTCTCAATCATGGAACTGTGGGTTGACTGTGGGAGCAGTGATTCCGGTGGGTTTGGCCGGGCTTGGCTCCAAGCTGCAGGTTGGGTTCTGCTCCACATGACTTTTCCTCTTGGAACCAGGGGGGTCCCTGGGGTACATTCTCTTTGTGGCAGAGCACTAGGGGTGCAAGTCCCACTACACAAGCATGCTTTAGGCCTCTGCACATGTCACAATCTACTGTCATCCTATTGGCCAAAGCAAGTCACATGACCAGTTCAAAGTCAAGAAGTGGGGATGCCTACTCAGCCCACCTGGCAAGGGTGCAGGTGTCTCCACCACCCCAGGGGGTGGAGACTTGGGGCTAGTAACCCCATCTCCCACCTAGAGGGCCTAGCATGCCCACTCCTGCACAGGGCCACCATCCTCCCATTTAGAAGCATTGTTTGAGTCTATTTCCTTCTACTCTTTTTTGCATATACAATTCTTATTAAATTGGATTTATAGCCTAGTTTTTTTTTGTTCACCTCTGCTTTTTTTTTTTTTTTTACTTAACTTTACACTCTATTTTTCTTTATCATTAAATATCCTTGAAAATGCACTATGTGATGGCTGCAGAATCAAAAGCATAAACCTTTGGCTTACTTTATCAAATTCTTCCTCTGGAATATTTTGGTTGCTTCCAGTTTTGGCTGTTACAAATAACAATGTGATGAACATTTTTGTGCAGAAGCTTTGATGGCATCTGTAACGGTCGTGTCTTACTTGTGCCTGCCCTCGGTGGGGTCCCACCTCGCTCTGATAACTACATCGATTTCCCTTTTGGAGAACCACCCTCCCCTCATTCCAGCCCATGTAATTCATGTGGCATCCACCAGGGGCGCCAGAGGCATGGTTTCTCTAAACATGAAAAATGTCCCACCTTACTAAAACACAAATCTCTGGCCCAGGCCTGGCCAATCAGTGATGACCCAAAGCAACCCAATCAGAATGAATCCTGGGACTTGCTCAGGAGCTACTGGAAAGGGACTTTTTTGCCCCCTCTGACTTCAACTTCAGCAGGTGCAGGGCTGAGGGCGCTGGTAGCCATTTTGTTTATGCTGAGCCTGAGAATGAAGCCAAGAGGTAGGGGAGCAGGGCCCAGAGATGAAAAGAAACTGGATTCTGTTCACATTGAGCCCCTGAGTTAAGCTAGGCCTGAAGCTAGAATCCTTGGTCTTTTCAGCTTTTATGAGCCAATGCATTATCTTTTGTTGCTTAAGCCCAGTTGAGTTAGGCTTTCTGTCACTTTGAACGAAAAGCTCTGGTTTTATCTACTTAGATTTCTTGAGCTGGAATTACTGAGCCAAAGGACATAAGGTTTTTAAGGTCCTAGATACTGCTTAACAAATTGCTTTCCAGAGAGTTTATGCCAAACAGGGCAACAGTGTTGGAGAGCTTATGTTACAAGTATTAACATATTTTTTGGACAAAATTACATGGCTTTAATTTTATTTTTAATGAGGTGAAATACTTTTCATATTTATAAGCCATTTTTATTTCTTTTGTGAATTATTTGCAGAACATGAACAATTAGTGTCTTCATATTTTTCTTTTTCATTTTAAAGAGCTCTTTAAATATCAAAAACATTGACCCCTGTCAAATTTCACACCGTTTCCCCCCAATTTATTGTCCTGAGATTTCTGAGGTAGATGAGATTTTTATTTTTTATTTAGTCGAAATTTGTTCATATGTTACTACTTTGGTTGCTTTTATGTTTTGAAAAGTCTTAGCTACTGGATATCAAGTCAATATGGACCAGATTTTCTTCTCCTTTTTTGGGATTCAGAAACCTACCTTCATCAGGCCCACCTGGGAAGCTTGCTAAAAATCCAGATTCCCAGTCCTTACCCCAGAATCAGAATCTCTAAGAGTAAGCCCCAGCTACCTGCGTTTTCAGCAAGCATCTCAGGTGGTTTTAGTCAGCTTTAAAGATTAAAAACCACTGTTCAAAGAAAAAGGTGTGAGAAAGAACCTAATTCATTTTCTCCTCAAGTAGCTCATTTTCTCAGCAATAGCCACTTGCTAATAAGCCAGTTCTTCCAGGATGGTCTGGTTTTCATGGGTTTTTTTTTTTTTTTTTTTTTAAGGCCTTTTTTTCTGTTATGTCTTAGGATGGTCTGTAGGAAGAATTTTCTCACACTTAAAGTTGCCTAAGGCTAGAATTCATTGATAGGTAGTGAGCTCTCCGTCACAGAAAAGTTCAAGACCTAAACCGCCAATGTCTTGGGGGTCTCAGGTGTTGAAAGGGAGGTCAGATGAGGTGATATTTCATAAGTTGCCTGAACCAGGGCTTTTTTCTCAAAAACACTTAAAAGCCTTTCTCCAGCTAATATGGAACCCGATAGGAATGCACTTTAAAAGTTCAAGGTCACGGCTGTTTGGCAAAAATAACAGAAAGGCTCAACCCCAGCACTCTAACAGGCTCCGGCAGCCCAAGGGACTGCTAAGCACAGGGCTCATCTGTCAATTCCGTGACCTCGCCCAGCCCTGGGAGGCCTGAGGCTCGCCCAGCCCTGGTGGCCCCCCGGCTGCAGCGCAGGTTGGTGGGCAGGCCACGGCCCCGCCCAGTCATCTGTTCCAATCGCCCTCCTCCCCCCACAGCGTGACAGTCTCCGAACTGGTCCTACCAGTGCACAGCAGATGCACAGCTGGCAGGTGCTGGGACAGAAGGACACACAACCAGCTCTCCAGAGAGCGCGCAGGCCAAGCCGCGAAGCCAGAGACCCGGGCCCCGGATATCGTGGGAAGAGAGAGAACCGAGAGAGGCATGAAGGCTGGGAGAGGATCTGGTCCGAAGTTCAAACCTCTTGGCCTGGCCTTTGGGACCCCATGACAACCCCAGCCCACCTCCTCTGATATGCATCACATTCTTGTGCTCCAGCCACTCTGGAAGCCCCGACCTGTGTGTTTTCTTTCCTTTTCTTCAGCCTTCCCCCAAACTCTCCGTTCTGAAATCAGACTCAAGCCCTACCTCGAATGCCCCCTTTTCTCCAAACTCTTATGAGATCAGAAACTGTAAACAGTTTCTTCTTCCTCAGTTCCCTTTTGTGTAAGCGGCTGTTAAGATCTGACCACACCCAGCCTTCCCCTTTATACTTAACTTCCCTCCTTAGGTCCACTCTGGTCCCTCTGTAGCCTCTCTCTCTTTCTCTCCTAACCAGGCCTGGAACACTGCAGACCCTTGGTGTTTGTTGACATAATATCAGCATCTCTTATAAAACTGCCCTTTGAGAAGTTAATTTGCTGACTCACCGCTGTTGACAGCTTATCAGATGCTCTTAGCTTTAAACCTCTACCTAAATAAATTAGCACAGGCAGCCCTCCAGTGGGGACTCATTTCTGGGGCCGTGTTGATTTTACCCCAGTGGCACAACCAAGCTGAGCCAGTGCCTGCCATGTAGCCCAAGCTTTCCCAACCTTGACCTAAGAATATCATAGTTGGGGGGGGGCTCCTTAGACATCCACTCACCTCCTAATTTCACGAGGGGAAAACCAGTCCAGAGACGGTCTCTGCCTTGCCGAGTTCTCCCCAAGAGTGGCATTCATTCCAGCCAGGCTTGGGACCCTCCAGGCGGGCAGAAGACACTCATGTGGTGCTCAGCTTCTGTCTATCAGATGCCCCCCCCCCACACACACACACACACATTCAACACTCCATTAGCTCCTCAGCCTGCTGTGGATAAGCCAAACTCCTAAGCATCCTACAGCACTGGGCAGCTCCAGTTCCCGTGACTCCTTTGTCTCTGTGGAGCCCACCTGTGATGGTGAGAGCCGCAGCCCCGGCCCCTGGGTGGGACAGTCTCCAACCCGCGGCATCCCCCTGGCTGCTATCTCCAGCCCAGGACCCCACCACCACCATCCCCACCTTCCCTGGCAGGCCTCAACTTGATCCCTGCTCATCTCCCAGAGGGGGAGCAGCAGCCCCTCAAGTTCAGCTGGCCCCAGGACCCTGCCCGCTCTCTGTGCCCTCTGGCCGTGACAGTGAGAAAAAGAGGCCGAGCAGGTGTGGAGATGGTCGTGATGTCAGCAGAGCCTGCGAGGCCACGGGTCAGGTCAGTGCAGGCTGGATGTAGCACTCTGAAATCTGGGTGCTGGGAAAAGGGGTCCTGGGGATTGAACCTCGCCTCCTTGGAGATTTCTTGCAGGGTCTGGGGTGACTTCTGAGCCCCTGGACTTTGGGGCTCTCCCCTGACCAGCACAGTCTGGGCTCCATGAGCAGCGATATGAGTCTCACAGTCTCCATTTTGTCCAAAATAAATTCCTGGGAAGGAAAATAAATCTCTCTCATCTGACAGTGCTTTGGCCCCAGAACAACACTTCCCACGAACCAAAACACTGGCAAAGCTGGCCTGTATCTCCTCTAATGCTCACACAGCACCCTGCAAATGGTGAGGTACCACTGCCCCTTGGCAAATGGGCAACTGAGGCTCAGAGAGGTTAAACAATTTTCCTAAAGCTGCACAGCCCAGTAGTAGCCGAGTTGTACGACTCAAAGTCCAGGACCTCGTGTGGTTTTCTGAATGAGGTCCCCTGCTGCTTCTCATTGCTTCCTCCAGGAAGCCAGACCTGATTGTCCCCAGACTCTCCCTCTGAGAGGCTTCATTTCTTCAGGACCAGGTGACCCTTCACGTCCCTCACCTCCACCTCTTTATCTGGCACAATGTTGAGCACATAGGGTGACTCATTAAGTGTTGGTTGAGTGACTAATTGATGTAGATCCTGATTTGATTTTTGCAGAAGACCCTTGGGACTACCTGACATCACCATGTGATTTCTTCCTTTTCTTTGGGTGCAAGGTGAAAAGAATACACTGTGACTATTTGGACAAATGTGCCCCTTGCCCAGACATTACATCATTCATATTCCAAGGTGAGTAAGTTATGCTCCAACATAACCACAGCAGTTATGTTGACATCGGTGTGGATGGCGCCTCCTGGTGGCATGCCCTGCAGCAGCCCTAATACCGTCTGCGAAGTTCCGTAGGAGTCCTTAACTAAGGCAGTGAGCAGGCTTGCCCACTGTGGACCACTGCTGTTGGACACTAGCAGGGACTTGCCCCACAGTGTGCCAAAAAAGCTAGGAATCCGGGGTTTGAACATCTCCATTAAACCCGCCTCCAATGAGATAAGCAAGTTATGACATAGGATGAAGCCAGTGCAGAAGATGGCAAGCAGGAGAGAGTGGCAAGGACTTCAGATCACACCACGCCTGAAATCCACCCAGGCTCTGAACCCACTCAGGCTCATATGAGGCAAGACGTGGTCAATTAGAATAGCCAAAACGATCTTGGAAAGAACAACAAAGTTGGAGGACTCACCCTTCCCCATTTCAAAATTTATGACAAAACTACAATAATCAAAACAGTATGGTGCTGGCATAAGGATAGATGTACAGACCAGTGGAACAGAGTCCAGAAATAAACCCTCACCTCAGGGTCAACTGATTTTCCACAAGGGCGCCAAGACAATTCAGTGGAGAGAGATAGTCTTTTCAACAAATTGTGTTAGGACAACTGGATATCCTCATGAAAAAGAATGAAACTGGACTCTTGCCTCAGAGCATACACAAAAATTAATGAAAAATAAATCATAGACCTAAACAATAGAATAAAACTATAAAACTCCTAAAAGAAAACATAGGAGTAAATCTTTGTGACCTTGGATAAGGCAATAATTCCTTAGATATAACAAAGCACAAAAAAACAAAATAAAAATTAGATAAATTGGACTTCATCAGAATTAAGAAATTTATGCTTCTAGGGGCACCATCAAGAAAGTGAAAATACAGCCCATGGAATGGGAGAAGACATTTGCAAATCATCTCTGATAAGAGACTTGTATCTTGAATATATAAAGAACTCTTACAATTCAACAATAAAAAGGCAAACAGCTCAATTTAAAAAATGGGCAAAGGATTTGAACAGACATTTCCAAAGACAATATACAAATGGCCAATAAGTACATGAAAAGATGCTCAACATCCTTAGTCAATCAGAAAAATGCAATCGAAACCACAATGAGATACCACTTCACATTCACAAAGACAGCTAAATTTTAAAAGACAGACAATAGCAAATGTTGATAAAGATGAAGAAATTGGGACACTTGTACATTGCTGGTGGAATTGAAACATTGTGCAGCCACTTTGGAAAACAAAATGTTAAACATAGAGTTACTATATGAACCAGCAATTCTGCTCCTAGCTATATACTCCAGAGAATTGCAAACATATGTCCACAAAAAAATGTATACATGAATGTGCATAGCAGCATTATTTATAACAATTAATAAATGGAAACAGCTCACCTGTCCATCAAATGATGACTGGATAAACAAAATGTGGTATATCCATCAATGGAATATTACTCAGCCATAAAAAATATTACTCGGCCACAACAAAGTTCTGATACCATGCTACAACATGGATGAACCCTGAAAACCGGATACTAAGTGAAACGGCCAGAATAGGCAAATCCAGAGAGGCAGAAGTAGATTTGGGGTTGCTAGGGGCTGGGGAGAGTGGGGAATAGGATGTGACTGCTAGCAGGTTAGATGGCTTCTTTTGAGGGTGATGAAAATATTCTGAAGTTAGATATCAGTGATGGCTGTGCAACTCTGAATATATTGAAAACATTGAAGTGTAAACTTTAAAAGGGTGACTTTTAATGACATATGAATTATTTTTCAAAAGCTAGTGTTCTTTTAAAAAGATATTCTCCATTATTGAAGCCAGTCTAATCATGTGTTTTCCGTTACTGCAGCAACTGCATCATAAATGATCTGGGGTTGGGGTCATAGTTGGGGGCAGTAAGGTGGGTCAGCTCAGTGGGCTTGACCAAGGAAGGCCCCCTCTGGGTCACTGCAGGCCCCCTCCTCGTGTGGAATGTGTGTCCATACCTGCATGTGCAATGTGCAATGTGTGTGCCACGTGATGTTTGTGTGTGTGTGGTCAGGTGTGCACGGAGCAACTGTGAATGTCTGTACAAGTGTGTATACACTGTGTGCATGCATGTGTGCACATAGATGGTGTGTGTGTTCCAGGGTGGGAGCTGCACATGATGACCAGCCGTGCAGAAGCTCCTCTGTGTCCCCTCTGCTCCTGCACCTGATGGGTTCTCACTATAAGTTTGTTGAGAGACTGATAAGGCCCCGTGTGACCTACATCCAGGCCCTGTGCCTTCGGGGAAGGGGTGACAAGGGCTAAAGCCCACACGTGTAGTGAACTCAGGAAAGCCCCCTTCAGCCTCGCCTGAATCAGGTCGAGCTTGGAGAAGAGGCCCATACTCTTGGGCAGGCTGTGGGCAGAGGGCCAGCACTGCTGGGCCATGCCGTCGATGGCCAGCCGTGCACAGTTGAGCAGCTGGTTCTGCAGGAGGAGGAGAAGGAGGGGCTCAGGCTCTCTCCTGGCACCCCCCACCCCCAGCTCACTGTGAGGCCAGAGAAGGGTCCTCGAGCCAGGAGCCGCCTCCCCGTCTGTGCTCCCCTCCAACGGGGCTTGGGCAAGTCCCTCCCCACCTCAGGGTTCGAGCTTCCTCCCCTTCCAAGTGAGAGACAGGACTAGCTCCTCTCTGAGGGTCCTCTCACTGGAGACGTGGGCATGCATGCTGGGGCGGGAAGGGGGATTGGAGAACCAGTAGCCCCCACTCCAGGCAGTGCCGGAGTCCTGGACTCCAGGTCCCCAGCGTGGCAATGGAAAGGGGAGCTTGGACAGAAAGATCCGGAAGAGGCTCTGTAAACTGTGGCCCATCCAGCTCCTACTTTAAAGCCCCTTGGTTGGGGGTCAGCACCTGGAGACCCCACCCCTCAGGTCTTGCACACTTGGATCCCGTAAGGCCAGGTCACTCTGGACCTGAGGAGGTCATATTTGCTGAGTGCACCTGCCAGGGAAGGTGCCCAGCCTGCCACCCGTGTCCTCCCAGCAGCCCCTGAGGCCAGAAGGGCTCAGACCATTGGCTCTGGTCATGTTGAGGAAAACGGGGACTCTGGAGGGCAACTGCACCACATTCTCAAGGCCGGAAAGAGCCAGCGTGAGAGCTTAAGTCCGGAAATCCTGGCCCTCGGTCAAGGACTTTGGCTGTGAGTTACTCTCTCTGAGCTTCGCTTTTCTCCTCTGTGAAATTGGCACGGGTAAGTTTCCACTGAGACTTGGGAAAGACTACTCGGGCCCGGCCATGGTCTGAGACGTGAAGGTGACCAAAGAGAGTACACAGTAACCACTCACGTCAACGCCATTATTTTATCATTTACCATACACGTTGTATAAGGACTGACTAAGCACCTGGGACTGGGCTGGGGGTTCCTGGCATGGGTTCCTGACAGAGCTCAGTCCTCAACTATCTGTGGTCTCAGTTTTCTTTCCTGTAAAGTAACATCTGCTCCATCTTAGAGAGGCCCCTTGCGAGCTAACAGTCATCAAGGAGAGGTAAGCGATGTGTGTGATCATGTGTGTGCATGCGCACACATGTGTGACTGTGTGACTGTGTGTATGCATGTGTGTGCACATGTGTTCACATGTGTCTGTGCATGTCTGTGCGTGCGTGCCTGTGCACGCATGTGCTCATTTGTGCCTGTGTGCATGTTATGTATATATGTGCCTGTGAACGTGTGTGTGCACACGTGTGCACATGTGCCTGTCCGTGTGCATGCATGCATGTGTGCGTGTGTGCATGAGTTGGGGGTGGAGGTGGTTGGGAAGACAGCCCCCCTCCCAGCCCCTGTCTTAGGCTGACAGCCTGGACTCACACTGCAGTTGCCGGTGTCTTTCTGGTAGGTGATGCTATATTCCACCTGCTGCTGCTGCTCCTGCTTGCGGTGACACTTCTTCTGCAGCTGACACAGCTGGATCTTGAGGGCCTGGGATGAGAGGGCTGGGTCAGCTCAGAGCAGCAAACCCTCCCAGGCCTCACCCCTGGGTCAGCTGTCAAGAAACCCACTGCCCAGGGTGGTCTGGGCAACAAAGGGGGTAGGACGCACAGAAGCCCCGTAGGGGAAGAGGGCCAAGTTCTGGGTGACAGGGGCCAGTCAAGGCTCCAGGAGGTGCAAGGAAAGGGCATATCCAGGCAGGCTGAGGTTTGAATCCCAACTCAGCCTCTACGGCCCTGTTTTCCTTGTCCTGACCAGAGCCAACCATCTGTGCTCTTCCAGCCTCAGTGGCTGCCGGCCAGAAGGACACAGGGTGCAAGGCAGGGAGAGCCCTTCCGGTGCCCAGGCAAGCCCAGAGCACAGGCTGTGGCGGGCACCCTGCCCTGGACAGGCTGTGGTCAGTGCCTGTAGGACGTCTTGGCCCCGTGGGGTCTGAGTTAGGAGGACACAAGGCCACATGCAGGTGTCCTCACTTCTCTGAGCCTTCGTTTCCTCACCTCGACAATGGGAGAGCAGAGTGGGGACTAAGGTGCAAAATTTAAGAGGGCGCTAAAAACCTCAGTAATCAAGATAAATAATATTTTGATGTGAGGTTTATAAATATCAAAATTAATGTCAAAAATATCCATGATACATACAATACCAAGATTTTTAAATAAAGATGGGATCTAGCCCTGCACTTGCCCAAATCGCCTCACTCCCTTCACCCTAGTCCCAACCCTGGGAATAAAAGTACTCGCCTCGAGGTGCTGGGGTGAGATTTAAATGCGATACAGTGTGGAAAGTGCGTCTCCCAGAGCCCCATCAGGTCCTCATTCGGAGGAAAAGAGAAACCCGTGGTGGGTACAAAATGGTGCAGGTTGGCGGCGCGGCCACTAGGGGGCAGGGGCTCGCTCCGCGCATCCAGCAATGGCCCTTGCCTGGAGACCCCACCCCGGGGGCCTGGCCCTTCCCCCTCCGTGGCCCCAGGCACCAGCTGCGGTGGGCATCTCAGTGAGGCCGTGCCATCGCCGGGGCAATTCCTCTGCCTAGAAAGCCCACCCACCCTGGTGAAAATTCTATTATGATAACCAGGAAAGGAAAGGCAGGGAAAGTGTCCTCTGGGGGCATGCACCACGAGACAAGCAGTTTGGGTTTGGTTGTGTCTTCACAACCCTCCTAGCTAGGTCACGTTGCCTTCCCTGTTGTTTGACAGATGAAGAAACTGAGGCTCAGAGAAGGTACGGACTTGCCCAGGGTCCCACAGCTAGGTGGTGGCTGAGCTAGGATTTGAACCCTGGTCTGTCTGAATCCAGAGCTCATGACTTTTCCACCACACAGAAGACCTGTTAAGCACAAGCTCCACCTCAGGAGAAAGCCCAAGTGGGCTGGAAGATGGGGAGGGAAAGCATATAGAGAACGAGTATCCCGAGTGGCAGCCCTGTCCCCCGGGCCCTCCTCAGCAGCCCACCACCAGGGAGCAGAGGGTACTGGCCCCCACCCCTCTCAGGACCAGGGGATGGACAGGTTTCAGGCAGCCGTTACCAGGACTAGAGCCCTGTGGCTCTGCTCTAGAGACTCCAGGCTCTGGTGGACGGCCTGGTTCATCCTGAAGAAGGCCTCCAGGAGCTTCTGGACGTCCTGGCTGGCTGCGAAGAGCCTCCCGTAGTACTCCACCATGGCCTCCAGCAGTGCCTGCTCCGGCTGCTCCCGCTCCTTGTGGCCTATGGAGACAGCACCGTGGCGGGAGGGGTGAAGTGGGTGGGGCTTCTGCTGTGGCCCCAGAATTCCAACAGGAGCCCCAAAGATGAAGGGAGCCAGACAGTCCACACGGGCTTACTCCAAGCCAGCCAGATAGTGTGGCTACTGTCTGGTCCCGTCCACCTACCACCCCATCATGGGAAACCTCAGCATTCAAAAGGTCACCCAGCGGCCGAGAACACAGAATCTGGACGGAGACTGCCAAAGGAGGAAGGAGATGGTCCCCGAGGAAAAAGAGCAGGATTGGGGGAGCCTGCAAGAAGGGGGGCCTCAGCTCTGGGGGTTGCCTGTTCCAGATGGGTCGGTCAGAGATGAACTGCAGGATGAGGAAAGCCCCAAAGCTGGAGGTGCCTGGGTCGGCTTCACATCCCATGCCTGTCCCAGTCCCCTACTTGCCCAGTGTTCAAGGCCCACCCTTCCCAGCAGCCCTGCCTGGTCCAGGAGCTGCAGCCCACAGGGGTGCTCACCACTCCTAAACCCACTTCACTGTTCCGTCTGCCTGGAATGTCATTCCCCTTTGCTGAGCTCTTGAGCATCGTCTGGGGCCCCATGAGAGGCCACCTCCTCAGTGAAGCCTTCCCTGACGCCCAGCTCCATGTCAGTACCTCCATTATCACACTTAGTGCAGTAGGGATAAAGTCAGACAGACGGAGTCTGAGTCCCAGCCCCACCACTTCCTGGCTGAGTGACTTTGGGCAAGTTCCTTAACCTCTCTGAGCCTTGGTAAAACAGTACTCAGAAGCTCATCAGGAGGGCTAAAAAGATTTACTAAAGAACTTAGTAAGTATTTAATAAATGCTCATAAGTATTTTTGATGATATTGAGGTAATAATAAAGACGTATATATTTGTCTCTCCTCACCTTTTCTACCAAGTTTCCAGCACTTGTAACAGTAGATTTCAGTAAAAATGACTTAAAAAACACAAAATAAAATAAACACCTCAGATGTCTCTTGTACTTTTAGTTAATGATAATAGGAAACCAATAAACACCCCCCAAAAACAAAAAAAGCAAAATCAAAATAGTGATGATGATGGTGGTGGTGGCAGTGGTAGTGATGGCTAACGTTTACTGGGTATCAGCTAAATGCTAAATGCTTATAAAGGATGATTTCTTCTAATCCACATAACTGCTGCAATTCCCACTCTACAGATAAAGGGATGGAGACCCTGAGAACTTGCCACATGCACACCACTAGGGATGGTGGGGCAGGACCTGGCCCAGGCTGTCTGACTCTGGTGCCCAAGCCCTTCCCAGCCACCATGGCCCGGCCTTCCTGGACCCCCATTCTGCAGAGGAGGAGCTCGAGGGCCAGCAAGGTCACGCGTCGTGTCCGAGTCCCACGATGGGGGGCCTCTGAGCCTGCTGAAGATCCCAGAGGGGACAGACCTTCTGAGGAAGCATCATACATACCCTTGGGGATTTTCTCCAGAACCTTAATCAGATAATTTTCAAAAAGCTTGTGCTTCTCAACCTCTCTCTTCAGCTTCCTCTGCCTGTAGAAACACGATGGCCAGGGCCCGGTGAGACAACATGGCTTGGAGGTCCCCGGGGACCCCTCATGAGGGCCACCATTTGTGGATTCCCTGCCTGGACCTGTACTGGGCTGGCTACTCCCCAGTTTATCTGTGACATCAATCCATCCTTCCACCCCATTTTCCTGCTGAGCACACTGGACTCAAACAGGTCAAGTCGGTGCCCGTGGCCCAGCAAGGAAGAGCAGTGGGGTGGGCCTGGGGGAGCTTGGGCAGGGGGCTTCCCCTCTCTGCATGTCTGGCTGGCCCAGCTGTGATAAGGGGTGTAACGGCGGCTGTTGAGAGTCCCAACCTTCACAGGCTTGTGGGGACCATGCACGAGGCGCCTCGTACCTCATGAGAGCTCAGCGTGAAGTCGGGGGTCCCCACACCCGGCGCCTGGCTGGGAGCTGGTGGGTGCTGCTGCCCAGCTATGCTGGACTCTAAGGCAACAGGAGTGTCCACTCGGTCACCTTCCCCAGGCCCAAAGTCAAGGGCAGGAGGAAAGAATGGCAGGAGGCTTCCCACAGTCAAGGGCAGAGGGCAGAGCCGGGCCGGCTCTGGGCAGCTGGGTGAGCCCACTCACCCCGGGGTCTCTGAATGGCTGCTGGGTGCCCCAGGGAAAGTCACTCGGCCCCTCTGGAGCCCATTTTCACTTCCTTAAATTCCTTAAATCTCCAGGAAAAAATTATTTCCCCGTAAATACCATACGAGGCCCACTGTAAGCCGTGGCGGTTTCTAACCTATTGGAGTGGTGAACCCCTTTGAGAATCTGAAAAGGCCACCCCTTTGCTTCGTGAAATTGTTCACAAACACACCCTCTGCATCTAATCCAGGCTTTTGTGTGTGGCCTGAAATTCAAGGGCCACCCAGGAGGCGAGGGCCCAGGGCCTCCACCCAGAGCCAGGGAGGCCAGCTCGTCGGTTGGCGAGGAGCTGAGCTGAGCTGACGGTCCAGAGGGATGGCCACAGGTACCTCCTTCCTCGAGGGCCTGGAACTGGCCCAAGGTTCAAGGTCAAGTGGGGGCTGCAGCCGTGGGGACTGTGAGCTAAGCCTCTGCCTCCCTCTGGAGTCACTCCCAGGCATCACTTCCCCGTGTGTCCCTCCCTGGCCTGGCCTCCTCGGGCATCTTTGGTCCGTCCCACCTCTTGTCCCCCTGGGGTTGGCATTGGACCCGGGGCTGGGGAGAGGGCACAGCGGGCCTGGCACGACTCTTACTTGGCCTGGAGCTGGTGGAGTTCCTGTAACAGCGCCTGCAGGTCCTCTTCCTTGTGGCCAGAATTGCTCGGGACAGTCCCCTGGCCCGCATACATGGCCACTGCCTCGTCACCACCCCAGGCCTCACCGGGGGATAAGGGGCCTCAGGAGAAAGACCGATGGCAACGGCGACAATCACAGCAGCAGCTTTCTCCTGGGATCCTCCCGGCAGTCCCCAGAAGCCACTTCATAGAAGAGGAAACAGAGGTTCAGAGAGGGGCTGTGATGAGCTCAAGGTCACACAGCCAGCAAGCAGCAGGACTGGATTTGGACGTGGGGCTCATTAAATCCAAAATCCAGAGTCTTCGTGCTGCACCCCCAGCCGTGGAGTGGGGGAGTGTGTCATCACGTGGCGGCGTTTTTGCCCACCTATCCGTGCCCTTGCCTACCCATCACTGGCATGCCCCCCACCCCCCCAAGTCTCAGACCGTGGACACTCCTGACAGATGCCAGCTTCCAGCAACAGTCAGGAAGGGGTTATGGGGTCAGAGGCGGGGCTGGTCCAGAAAGCACTCCACGCAGGGAGGGAGCACCTTCGTCATCTGTCGCTCTGCCCACCCCCATCTGTCCGTGCATTTGCTCATTTAACCCACCTCAGTCCTCTGAGCTTATACAGAGCTGAAAGAGCTCGAGTGGACACTGAGACGTGGACTTTGGACACACTCGTGGTCAAGGGGGGAAGAGGAGCTCTTTACACAGCCTTGAAAATAGCTCCTCGGTCACTGGCCTGGGGCTGGTTCCCACTTACGGCCAAAGGGAAAGGCGCTCCCCTGGAAGCCTGGTGCTCCCGTGCACCTGGCCAGGGCTGGGGATGGGGTGGAACAGAGAGGGAAGGTGAGGGCTGCAGGGTCAGCCTCTCCAGCCTCGGCCTCATGTGGGGTGGGGGGAGGAGGGAGGGCCCCAGTTGACTCACCCAAAGCTCCAGGAGCACAAAGCCACAGCCCGGCTGTGACGTCACAATGCTGGCTTCTGTCCTCGGGAGGTGGCCATTGCAGGATTCCCTGTGCCTCCCGCCCCTCCCCTGCCCCCCGGCTCAGATCCTGAGGAGAAGGGGTGGAGACCCCGTGGGGGACCTCATTGGAGACTTGGGGGCCATTTCTGTTCCTTCTTTCAAGGCCGGTCATCAGTGGCCCACGTGGGGGTAGCTGTTGATGTCTCCACTTTGCAGGTTGCCCACACCCACTGGCAGCCATGAGACGCCCTCCTCCACCCCTTGCACCTGATCTTGGATGCCCTCGCCTTCTGCTGGGTTCTGTCACTTGCTGCTGAACTGCTGGCCCCATGTTATGGGGGGAAGCTGGGCCTGGTGCCCACCTGTGACACCTGCCCCTGCAGTGTTCTGCTAGCCAGCCAGGCCCCCCCGACAGGGGCTCCCCTTCAAACAGAGCCAGGGCCTCCTGTCCCGGACCCGGAAGAGGCTCCACTGGGAAGAATGCTGGGGGTGGGGGAACTACAGTGACAGCAGAGGCAGAGGCAGGAGCCTGGGGCAGGGGCTGAGGCAGAGACAGGGGTGGAGACTGGGGCAGGGGCTGGGGCCAGGGTAGGGGCAGATTTGGCTCTAGAACTGGAGCAGGATCAAGGGCAGGATCAGAGGGGTTGGGCTCATGGTGATTCTGGGACAAACCCTCCAGCTCCCACTCTTCGTCCCTGCCGGCCCAGTGGCCCCTGAGCAGGTGCCTGTGTCCTACTGTCCATGGCTGCTGAGCCCATCAAACATTTGTCGAGCACCAACTGAGAAATGCAGGCAAATGGGGCCTGGTTCAGACTGGGGTGGGGGTGGGTGGACACACATGCAGGTAATATCCATTTGGTGGGAGAGAAGCCCAGGGGCTGGGGTTGCCCAGAGAAGGGGGATCAGATCCTGTCTGGGGGTGGGAGTGGGAAACGGGGTTGGGAGAAGTCGCCCGGGAGTTAATGATGTCTGAGAACAAGAATTAATGAGGAAAAGTGAGGTGGGAAGGGCATTCCTGGCAGAAGGAATGGCAGGGACAAAAGCAGAGATGCACAAAATAGCATGTGGCCTGTAGAACGGTGCGCTGGTCCTAAGAGCAGAAGGTTAAGATCTCAGTGGGGTTGGTTTGGGATGTGGCCGCGGAAGCAGACGGCAGGAACCAGAGTGTGTGTGCCAGGCTCCCCAGTGGCCTGCAACAGAGACGGGCCAGGCTACTCTGGGTTTTAAGGGCACCTGTGGAAAGCTATGAGGGAGTGCACAGAATGAGAAGAAAATTCCAAGAGGACAGGGGCACAGAGGGCCCCGGAGATCCAGGCAGCAGGAACTCAGGGTACCCCAAGGATGACCCTCTCCAGTCTCTTTCCAGGGGACACTCCATCCTCAAGAATCAAGGTTCCTGAAGCAGGCGCCCAATTGGCCGAGCTCAGGCCATGTGCCCGCCCCTTGGTCTGACTGACAGACACATCAAAATAGTGTGCATTTGGGGCTGGAGGTTTCCTAGAGCAAACCCTGGGGCTCTTCCCTGGAGAAAGGGAGATAGATGCTGGGCAGCAAAGACACAGGTGCTCACAGCAGAGAGGCTCAGGTAAGCCAGGCTAAGGCATCTGTGCTTCATCCTGAAGTTTCAACTGCAGGAATGACATGGTCGGATTTGCATTTTCGAGTGCGCTCTCTGGCTGCAGAGAGGAGATAGAGTGTTTTACTGTCATCCTCTCTTGCCCTGTTTGAGGGAGGGATTCCTGCCCTAGGGTTGTGGGCATGGCCAAGCACACAGCACCTGGCACTGGACAGACGAGTCTGGCAGCAGGTTATGAGTCACGTCTACTCATGGCCCGGGGAGGACACTGCCTGCCACGCGGGGGTTGCACCTGGAAACAGATCGAACATTCAGGGGCTGTGGGAAGCAAGCTTTGTAGTAACAGGAGAGTGGGGTGACTCAGTTCCTGCACCAGGATGCAGTTGGCTTGTTTGAATAATTCTGTGGGCTGGCAGGGAACTGAAGCCCATTGCCCAGGGATAAGCAGCCCCCCTGCTGTACCCACGAGAAGGAGGGTGGCTTTGATGTGGGGCCTTATCCACAGGAGCACAGGGGGAGGGGGTCCTGTGCTTAGGCCAGCCGGGGCCCTCCCGACTTTATCAGCTGTCAAGGCAGCACTTGATATTGAATCTGGGTCTCACGTGGAGGCAGGTAGACCAGCAGTTGCCGTGGCTACATTTGTGCAGGCCCAGTTCAAAACACTTTCCTCACGGGCTAATTTCATCCTCACCACACACCCACGAGGGCGATGCTGTTATTTCACGGATGGGGAAATGGAGGCCCAGAAAGACCAAGTTGTCACGGTTAGGAAGCAGATGAGCTGAGATGCTAATCCTGGCTGTGCAGATTCTGGAAAGGTCTATGAGGTTGGGTTGGTGTGATCCTGGATGGGAACTGGCAAGGAGGAGAAAAGGTTCAAAGGGATACTACTGGGACATATGCAAAAATTGGAATACAGACCATAAGCTTTATATCCAGCTTTGAATTTCTTGAATGTGGTAATTGCACTTAAGGTGGTTACATAAGTGAATATCCTTGTTCTTGGAAAATGTATGTGGCAGTAATAAGTGTTCAAGGAGCATGATGTATACAACTTACACTCATGTTCAGAAAATAGATTAATAAATAGACACAGAGAGAGAGAGAGAGAGAGAGATGGACAGATGGATAGATACATAGAAAAATATAGCAAATGGGGCCAAATGTTAAAAGTGGTGGATCTGGGCATCTGTGCGGAAGAGGGGCATGCTGGAGTTCACTGTATGGGGTTTGTATTATTTTTGCAACTGTCCTGCAAGTTTGAAAGTATTTCAAAATAAAAATAAAAACAAAAAAACAGAATGTCATCTTCCAGAAACCACTTGGCCTGTAGCTACAGGCATGAAGCTGCACAGATGGTGGAGCCGCTTGCTACCCTGTGAGACCCTTTTGTCCAGAAATGTTCCGTAAAGTGCCCCGAGAGCACGCAGCTGGGAGAGAGACTTCAGCTGCTCTGGAGACTTCTCTCTGGTGGCCCCTAAACATCAGTGGGCCCAGCGACCAGATGGATGCCTGTAATGGATTGGCCACTGCCTGGCTCCTTATCAGGGATGTCTTGTTTAATCCTCAAAGCCATCCTCCAGGGCGGTGGAAGCACAGGGCCGTTTTGCAGATGAGAAGACTGAGGGTCTGTGACGTGGAGCAACTCGCCCAAGGGCACAGGGCTGATAACGAGGGGGCCTGGTGCAAGGTGAAAAGGCAGGGCTCCTGGTTCAGAGGCGATTAGGAATTTCAGGACTGCGATGGTGGAGCTGAAGCCAAGCACGGGCTCTTCTGAGTGTGGGTACATGAGGCTGCGTGGTGCCAGGCTGGGGTTTGAACCCAGGTCTGGGGACTCCAGAGCCCCGTTATTTCACTCCACCCCCTCTCTCCAAACCCTGCCCCAGAGCCCCCCTCACAGCTCCGGTTCCTCCTCCTCCTCCCACCACCACCCTCGCCCTGGCAAGCTGCCGACCCCCCACCCCCACACACCTCTCTCATTAGGGGAAGACTCAGGGCTTATGTTGGGGCTGGAAGGAACTTTAGAAAGACCAAGGCCCAGAGAAAGGCAGGGGCTGCCCAGGCCACACGGCTGGCAAGGGGCCCAGGTCCCAGCCCCCCGGCCCAGCCTCTATCTCCTGAGCTTTGGGCAAGAGAAATCCAAGGCGAGTTGCTGAGAACACTGGGATCTGGACGCCCTCTTCAATGGCAAAGCTGCAATTGAAGGGCAATAGAACCTCTTTTATTTGAGCCTTAACAAGCACATGTGGGGCTGGAATTTGCTCCCATGGGTTGGGTCTCAGGACACGGCCGGGGGGAGGCCAGCTCAGGCCTCTTGCCCCAGATCTCAAGCCCAAATGCCCCAGATGGGGCCAAGGCCATCCTCTCCCCAGCTAGAGGGGAGGCTCAGGATGCACAGTGTGGGGTCAGGCAGCTGTGTGACCTTAAGAGAAGTAGATAACTCCTCTGAGCCTAGTGGGAATAACAGCACCCAAGATTAAATAAAATAATCCACATAAAATGTTGATTTAGCATCATCTCATCTCATTTTTAGAAAAATAACCTGTGTGCATGTATATGCATAGAAGAAAATCTAGCAGGATATGTATGAACTGTTTAGGCCTTATCTTAGGGACAGGGGATGGATACACTTTTACAGAATGATAACTCTTTAAGAGAGTGTCTGCCCCAAACCTTTAGAAAAGCAAGGCACATGGGGCCTGGCGCTTAGCAGGGATTCGATCCACTTCAGCCTCATTTCCTGGCCTCCCTTTGTTCTCCTCCAGAGGATCTAAGTGGCTGAGTAAATGATAGCACAGGACACTTTTCTGAAAGAGGAGGCACTGAAGCAGACAAAAAACCCTGCTGCTGGCACAGGCTGGCAAAGCTGGCTTCAAGGGGCAGGGGGGAAAGGAGGAGTGGTGCAAGGAAGACTGCGGTCGTAGTTGATTCGTCTGGGGGGGGGGGTGGCGGCCGGTAGCTAAATCCTAGGCTCCCAGGCTTGCTCTGAAGGTACCGGCGGCGGGGGCTCTTTCCCGGAGGCGAAGGCGAGGCGGGGGATTTGGCCAGGTCCCCGGCGGGGGGGCGTGCAAGGTGTGGAGGGCGGCGAGAAGGAACAGGCAGGACACGGTACTTGAGGGATGATGAAACCAAGAGAGAGAGACCTTTATTAGGCGAGAACACAAGCTTATATTGGGCGATTAGAGGGCGGGGTAGCTATAGAGGTCGAAGGCTTGGATTGGTTCAGAGAGGGCGCGGAGGTTGAATGACAAGGGGCGGGAGTAGTTTTGGTAACTGCGCATGCGCACTGACGGTGGGGGAGTTGCTCTGGCAATGGGGAGTGTCAGGGGCAAGATAAGGGGGTGGGGAAAAGGCGGTTCCCTCCGGCAAGCCTCCCCTACGGTGGTATTTTGGGTGAGGAAATGGGGCCTGCCTCCGGCCTCACTTTCCCAGGCCTGGGGGGCAGTGGAGGGCGCTGTCGCCCGTGCCCACCACCCTCCCCAGGGGCTGATCAGGTCCCCCAGCCCAGGCCCGCCAAGTCGAAGCACGTGATCAGTATCCCGCAGAAGACGAGCACGGCCCACTGATTCAGCCCCATGTTAGCTGAGACCTGCCCCATTGAGATAGAATCTCAGCCCCTGCCCAGTGCTTTAGAGGAGGCAAAACCCAAAGAGACCCCAGGGCCCAGGAAGCTGCGCCGTGACTGCCCTGCCTCTGAGGCCCCCAGCCTGGCGAGGTACACACTGCCCCTTGCTCCTACGTCCATCTTTGCCCCACTGCCCTGTGCCAGGGGAGGCTCCAGGTCCCCGAGCTGAGGAATTGCCCAGGCAGGTCCTGGGATCCTCCAGAAGCAGGGCCTTTCTGTGGGGACAGAGGCATCAGCCATGGCCTCGGAGTTCACCCAAGGGGGCAGGGCCTCCAATGTCTGTACCAGTGATGCCACCCTCCCAAGAAGGGGTGGGGAGGGGCTGCTCTGAGCCCAAAGATTGCTATTTCCTTGCTGTCTCAGAACCATAACCTCCCCCAGGAAGAACCTCATGGCACCTTGGGGAAGCACAGAGCCGTAGGGATCTGGGAAGCTTCAGAAATCGGGCAGACCTGGGCTCGAGTCGCAGCTCCTCCATGCCCCAGCGGGGTGACGTTGGCCCAGTCCCCTCCCTGCTCTGAACTCAGGGGATCCAAGGAATGAGTGAAGATGGCTGGAGGTCAGCAAGGCCTGTAAACTCTGTCTCCAGAATCTCCCTAATCCATCCACTTCTCTCCACTGGCCCACCCTGGTCCAAACCACCACCTCTCCAACCTGGACCAGTGTTCCGGTTTGCTATGCTGCCATTTTGCAAAACACCAGAAATGGATTTGCTTTTATAAAGGGGGCTTATTTGGTTACAAAGTTACAGTCTTTTTTTTTTTTTTAATCTTCATTTTATTGAGATATATTCACATATCACACAGTCATGCAAAACAAATCGTACATTCGATTGTTCACAGTACCATTACATAGTTGTACATTCATCACCTAAATCAATCCCTGACACCTTCATTAGCACACACACAAAATAACAAGAATAATAATGAAAGTGAAAAAGAGCAATTGAAGTAAAAAAGAACACTGGGTACCTTTGTTTGTTTGTTTGTTTCCTTCCCCTATTTTTCTACTCATCCATCCATAAACTAGACAAAGTGGAGTGTGGTCCTTACAAAGTTACAGTCTTAACGCCATAAAATGCCAAGGTAAGGCATCGACAATAGGGTGCCTTCACCGAAGAAAGGCCACTGGCATCCAGAAACCTCTGTTAGCTCAGAAGGCACATGGCTGGTGTCTGCTTGCTCCCAGGTTGTGTTTCAAAATTGTGTTCTCCAAAATGTAAGCTTTCAATGGAAATCTATTCCAGTTTGCTAATGCTGCCATTATGCAAAATACCAGAAATGGATTGACTTTTATAAAGGGGGCTTATTTGGTTACAGAGTTACAGCCTTAAGGCCATAAAGTGTCCAAGGTAAGGCAACAACAATAGGTTACCTTCACTGGAGAAAGGCCATTGGCATCCGGAAAGCCTCTGTTAGCTGGCATCTGCTGATCCCAGGTTGTGTTCCAGCTCTTCTCTCAGCTCCTGTGCATTCTTCAAAATGTTGCTCTTGGGCATTTGTCCTCTCTTAGCTTCTCTGGAGCAAAAGTCTGCTTTCAAAGGCTGTCTCCAAAATGTCTGTGAGCTGCAGCTCCTCCAAAATGTGCCTCTCAGTTGCTCTAAGTTCCGTCTATTTGTCAGCTCTTTATATGGCTCCAGTGATTTAATTTAGACCCACCCTGAATGGTTAGGGTAACACTTCATGGAAATTATCCAATTAAAGTTCTTGCCCACAGTTGATTGAGTCACATCTCCATGGAAACACTCAATCAATAGGTGCCAACCTAATCAACACTAATATGTCTGCCCCCACAAGATTGCATCAAAGAACATGGAGTTTGGGGGACACAAAACATCCAAACTGGCACAGCCAGTGTGGTAGCCTCACCCAGCTTCCAGAGAGAGTGCTTAACCACCTGCTGTCCAGCTGGGTGGGGGTGGGGGTGCCCTTGATTGGTGGCATTTGCCAATTTCCATGCTGTGAATACTCCCACCATGGTTGAATTCAAAGCTACAGACAGTTTAATGCCCATTTTGCAAAATTCCTGATGATTTAACATTTGGTTCTCACAAGCTGGTGTGAGCTTCCTCCAGCACACCAACTGCTTTCAGACCCTCCAATAATTACAAATGAAGTTCAAGCCCTGGCTGATGAGACCCTAAATGATCTGCCCTGCCTCAGCCATCCCTCCTGCATTGGCCTTCCTGCTCCCCCTTCTGACCCCAGGGCCTTTGCACTTGCAAGTCCCTCCGCTGGAAGTGCTGTCCTGCCAGCTCTGCAGGGCCCTCCTCCTCTCGTCTCCTGGAGCAGCCTGCCCTGCCCACCCATCCCCACCCCCTTGTTTACTTGTATTTTAACACCTGTCACTCTGGTTCATTTCCCTTCCCACTGACATGCGATCTCCATGAGGACAAGGACTGGAACTAAATTGTTCCTGCTTGGTCTCAGCATCTGGAACGTCCTGGACACACAGCAGGGCCTCAGTAGATGTATGGGTGCAAGCAGAGCGTGGGAGGTCTGCAGCTGTAGGTTGGAATCCGGGCTCCACCGCTAACCATCTGCGTAACCATCGGTGAGTCCTTTACGATGGCTGGGTCTTGGTGCCCTCATCCATAGGGAGGGAACTCGGGGCTCGGGGCTCAGACCCCAATGATGGCTTAGGAAGGCGCTCAGTACAGTGGATTATGTGCCAGGGCTCAGGAAACGAGAATGGCCTCCCGTGCTAGCATATATCCAGCGACAGGCCACTCATTCCCTCCCAAGGGAGCCTCGTCCATCTCTGGGCCGCTTTGACCACTAGGACATCTGCCCTTCCTTATGCTGAGTCCAAATATGTCCACCCACTACCCTGGTTCAACTGTGTGGGGCCCTCACAGAAAGCCTCTTACCATGATAACCACTTTCCTGATGGATCAGTGGTCACATTTGGGCGTGGAAAAGACATAAGGGCAGGTGTGACTTCCCTGGTCAGCCCTCTCCACTGACCAGGTGTGACTTTGGCCAAGTCCCTCACCCTCACCCAGCTCTGGTTCCTTCCTCTGTAAAACAGGGTCAGCGGTTGCCCCCACTGAGCACGATGTCATGGGGATTGAAGGGGCCTAGAAGCGTAAAGCACGCAAACAAATTGCTATTATTATTGTTGTTATTTCCGTCACCCCTCCTGGTGTGGGTGGGTGCTCAGGTCCAGCACCTGTGGCCATTTTCTGAGTCACAGGTGTTTAAGGCCGGGTCCCCCTTGAGCTCTCTCCAGCTGGAGAAAGGGCTCATCTTGTCTGGGTCACCGTCCTCACCTCCACCCCCCAGCTATCGGGCTGTCCCTTCGTGGTGGATAGCAGGGTGACTTGGCATTTGTCCAAAACCTTCACTGTGGGAGGGTCACTCCTTGCACTGAGCCTGGAGGGAGGGGGCCCACCCCGGGGATACCAGCCCCCTGGGAAACGGGCTCCCCAGAAACTGGAGTGAGAGCCCCCAGCTGGAGTGGGCCTCTTTTTTTATGTTTTTTTTGAGGGAGTCCTGATGTTCTTAAAAACGCTGACAGTGGTGGGTGAATGCAGCAAAGGAGAGCAAGAAGGAGCCCTCAGGAGGACGGAGGAAAGCCAGGAGAGACTGGTGTCCCCAAAGCCAAGGAAGAAGGGGAGTCCAGGAGTGGGGGAGGTCAATTTCCCACCCTGGGCCCAGGGTCTGTGAATAAGAAGAGCTGGTGATGTTCCCTTAGGGGCAAAAGGGATTTTACAGATGTAATTCGGGTTCCTAATCAGTTGACTTTAAGATCATGAGGGAATCTGTGTGGGCCTGTTCCAGTGACGTGAGCCCGTCGAAGGCAGAGAGCTTTCTCTAGCTGGTGGTGGAAGATGAAGTCAGAGAGGCGTGAAGTGTGGTTGGGATTTGGTGAGGGAGGGTCTCACTGCTGGGGGGGAGCCACGGCGAAGGGCCAGGAGCTGAGAGCAGTCCCCGGCCAGCAGTCAGCGAGGAAATAGGAAGTGCCGTCCTACAGCTGCAAGGGACTGAACTCCACCAACAATCTAAATGAGCCTGAAAGCAGATCTTCCCCAGAGTCTCCAGGTAAGGGTCTCTGGATTTCAGCCTAATGAGACCCTAAGATGAGAACCAGGTCACACCCGCTCGGGCTTCTGACCCACGGAGCACCTGGGCTGGTTCAGGAGAGGCCTCCCAAGGCCTGCTGAGGATCTGGGCTTGACCCTGGGGGCTCCGGGCAGCAGTGGGGCCTGAGGAACAAGACCAACGTGAGTTTCAAGATCTTCCTTTGACCTGTCCCAATTGCAAGCATCCAAACCAGCAGAATGTTTGTATCCAGATGCAACCCGGAGCACCCCCCAGGAGGGCGGTGGGAAAGGAGGAGGGCCATCCAGTGCACAGCTGAGCATGCTGGAGGCACTGCTCGCCCCTGCATGTAGGGATACCTACACACAGCAGTGTTTGCCATGAGGGAGAGTGATGGGCGTGCTCTACTCCCAACAGGCTTCCTGGTACCCACTGAGCACAGTTGCCATTCTCGAACAGTCTGTGCCTCTGTCCTGGCTCCCGAGGCTGCCAACCCCTCCGACCCAGGAGCGGGGCATCTGGGTCCCAGCCATAGCCCTTTTAGAGGACAGTTTCTGAGTCCCCAGAGTCTGTAGCAGCTGTGGAGCCTCCACAGGCTAGAAGATGGGGTCTGACCTGGCACAAGGAGGGGGCCATTTACCCATCTGCTCATTCAGACTCTCACTGCCTTCAGTTAATGACAGTCACTCATATGTCCCCACACTTCACAGTTTACAAAGTCTTTTTTGATGCAGGATCTCAAGGATGCTCGGTCTCATGGGGCCTCCCACTCAGAAGGGCTCTGTTTGGCTGTGCTGGTTTGGATGTACTATGTCCCCCAAAATGCCATGTTCTTTGTTGCAATCTTGTGGGGGCAGACATATTAGTGTTGATTAGGTTGGAACCTATTGGCTCAGTGTTTCCATGGAGATGTGACTCAATCAACTGTGGGTGAGACCTTTCATTGGATTATTTCCATGGAGGTGTTGCCCCACCCATTCAGGGTGGGTCTTTATTGGATCACTGGGGTACTTTAAAAAGAGCCACACAGGCCCAGATGCAGAGCAACTGAGAGTGACATTTGGGAGAGAGCTGCAGCTAAGAGAGGACAAAACACCCCAAAAGAGACATTTTGGAGAGCGCCATTTTGAAACGTCACCTGGGAGCAAGCAGATGCCAGCCATGTGCCTTCCCAGCTAACAGATTTTCCGGACACCCGTGGCCATCCACCAGTGAAGGTACCCAATTGTTAATGTCTTACCTGGGACACTTTATCTTAAGACTGTAACTCTGTAACCAAATAAACCCCCTTTATAAAAGCCAATCCATTTCTGGTATTTTGCAAATGGCAGCATTAGCAAACTGCAACACTGACTGAATGGTCTGCTGTTTCTACATTAATATTCTTAATTTTTGAACAAGAGGCCCCTGTGGGGATTGACTCATGCCCCCAATCAAATGTTCAAGTCCTAACCCCAGGTTCTGTGGGTGTGAACTCATTTGCAAATAGGATCTTCAAAAGCCCTATTAAAATGAGGCCAAACTGAATCAGAATGGGCCTTAATCTGGTAAGTAAGCAAAGGAAATTTGGACCTGGAAGGAAAAATCACAGGAGGAGACAGAAGGAGACAGAGTGCCACGTGTCGGAAGCAGGCTGATTCCCAAGAAGCCACCAGCAGGATGCTACAGACTTCGGAGAAGGCATAGCTTGCAGATACCTGGGTGCTGGACTCCTAGTGTCCAAACTGTGAGCATCATGATACATTCCTGTGGTTTAAGCCAACTGGTCCGTGGCATAGAAGCACAGGCAAAGTAAGACAGCCATGCATTTTCATTTTACTCTGGGCCTTCCAGAATGTGAAGCCAGTCCTGATCTCATGGTCACATCGCTCAGCAGGAGGGAGTAGTGAGCCTACCCACTGTACAAAGAGGGATCTGGGCACCTCGAAGCATAGGGGCCCCTCCCTGCACCAGCACAGGGCCGGCCCTGATGATCAGTAGATATCACTTCAAAGGAATGGCATATTCCCCCTGAGACTGTGTTGGGGGCCCTCTTCTCTGCTTTTAATCCCCCACCCCCACCCACCTACTTGTGTTCTCTCAAAGCAGTGATAACTCAGAGCTGGAACTTCCTGTGGCTTGTCTGTGCTCCTTGGAGCTCTGGGGAGGGAACTCACACTTGCAGCTACATCCCCAATTCCCAGCCCAATGTAGGGCCACATGCTCAGTGGGCCCTTGGTGAGTGTCATCGAATGAACAGAGCATGGGCTGGGCCTGGGAGGGGAGACCCGCCTAAGTGTTCTGGTTTGCTAAAGCTGCCAAAATGCAATATACCAGAAATGGGTTGGTTTTTAAAATGGAGGTTTATTCGTTCACAAATTAATAGTTCTATAGCCATGAAAATGTCCAAATTAAGGCATCAAGAGGTAGATACCTTTTCTGAGGAAACGTCACTGGCATCTGAGGTTCCTCTGTCACATAGGAAGGCACATGGCTGGCTCTGCTGAAACTTCTTTCCTGGGTTTAACTTCTGGTTTCAGTGACTGTCTCCAAAATGTCTCTGAGCTTCTGTCTCAGCTCCTGTGGGTCCTTGTTTGCTTCTCCCAGGGGCAAACTCTGGATTACATATCTTATCCTCTCTCCAAAATGTCTCTCTCAGCTTCTCTGAGCTCTCTCTCTGTGTTAGCTGTCTTAAAGAACTCCAGTAAAGGATTAAGATCCACCTTGAATGGGCAGGGTCACAGCTCCATGGAAACAACCTGTTCTAGTTTGCCAATGCTGCTGGAATGCAAAACACCAGAAATATATCAGCGTTTATAAAGGGGGTTTATTTGGTTACACAGTTACAGTCTTAAGGCCATAAAGTGTCCAAGGTAACACATCAGCAATTGGGTACCTTCACTGGAGGATGGCCAATGGTGTCCGGAAAACCTCTGTTAGCTGGGAAAGCATGTGGCTGGTGTCCGCTCCAAAGTTCTTGTTTCAAAATGGCTTTCTCCCAGGACGTTCCTCTCTAGGCTGCAGTTCTTCAAAAATGTCACTCTTAATTGCTCTTGGGTGTTTGTCCTCTCTTAGCTTCTCTGGAGCAAGAGTGTGCTTTCAATGGCTGTCTTCAAACTGTTTCTCATCTACAGCTACTCTGTCAGCTTCTGTGCATTCTTCAAAGTGTCCCTCTTGGCTGTAGCAAGCTCACTCCTTCTGTCTGAGCTTATGTAGGGCTCTGGTAAACTAATCAAGGCCCACACTGAATGGATGGGAGCACACGTCCATGGAAATTATCCAATCAGAGTTATCACCTACAGTTGGGTGGGGCACATCTCCATGGAAACACTCAATCAAAGAATTACAATCTAATCAACACTAAAGCGTCTGCCCACACAAGACTGCATTAAAGAATATGGCTTTTTCTGGGGGACATAATACACATACTAACCGGTATACAACCTAATCAAAAGTCCAACCCACAATAGGTCTGCCCCTGCAAGAGTGAATTAAAAGAACATTGTCATTTATGGGGTACATAACAGATTCAAACTAGCGCACTCCACCCTCTGGACTCCAAAAAGACATGTTCTTTCCATATGCAAAATACATTGATTCCATCACAATATCACAAAAGCCTTAAATCATTTCAGTAGCATTATTGAGTACAAAGTCTTATCAAAATCAGTTACAGGTCTGGTTTGTTCTAAGGCAAATTTCCCCTCTGGTTGTGAAACCTAGAACAAGTTACTGCTTCCAATATAAAAAGGAGGGACATTCATGGGATAGATATTCCCCCTGCCATAGGGAGAAAATGAAAGGAAAACATGGGCCATGGGACCCAAACAGTTTCTAAAACCTGCAGGGAAAACCATTATATTTCAAAGTTTGAGAGTCATCTATAGAATGATGTTTTATCCTCAGAGCTTGAGAGAGCAGCAGTCCCACCTTTTGCAAAGGCTTATGCAGCAGCCTTGCTCTGTCCAAAAGCTGGAGTGATTGTTCCAACATATCCAAGTATTGGGGAGACCACTTGTTTTCAGCCCCGCCCTCCTCAAGCATCAGGGCAGTGCTCAGACTCTCTGCCATCTCTGGGGCACAGGCTCTCCCCTCTCCAAACAGTGGAGTGGTGGCCAGGCTCTCCCCAATCCCTGGGAAATGTTCTCCATCCTCTTTGAACTCTGGGACACACTCACCCTCTCCACATGCACGGGTGGGTCTGCTCTCCTGGCCTGGGGTGTCTCAGCTCCAGTTCTTGGCTTCCATGATTCTGCCTTTGAAATAATTTTTTCTTCAATCTGTCCTTTTTCTGTCACTTTTAGTCCAGACTGGCAGTGGTTCTGTTAATATAGATCCCACAAAAATGCTTGTCAGCTTCATATGCAGCACACAGGGATCCCAACTATCAGACACAATGATGTTTCACAAATCCTTTCTGGATAACTCCATCTCCAATCCTGGCTTGTACTGAAATGGCTGACTGGTTCTTCAATGTTTGATGAAATCTTCACATGGGGCACTATCCTCTGGGGTCTCACTTTCTGGAAGCCCAGAATTTTCCAGACCACCAATTTCTGGTTTCTTTCTACCCAAGAGTTCAGTTCTCAGCTTACCTCTGTCTTCTCACATTTTGCTACAAGCTGCAAGGAGAAGCCAGGCTACATTTTCCACATTTAGTTTGAAAATCTCTTCAGCTACATATTCCAGCTCGTCGCTTTTAAATTCTGCCTTCCATCTGATACCAGGACTCAATTTTACCAAATCTCTGCCACTTTAAAACAAGGATCACCTTCTTTCCAGTTTGCAATAATGCATGCATCATTTCTGTTCATGGCCACATCAGAAGTATCTTCACAGTCCATATTTCTACCAGCAGTCTCTTCAGAGCAATCTAGGCCTTTCCTATCAAGCTCCTCACAATTCTTCCAGAATTTCTTATCCATTTAAAAAGCTGTTCCAACATGTTTGATCTTTGCAAACTCATCAGCACCCCACTCTTCTGGTACCAAAATCTGTTCTGTTTTGCTAAAGCTGACAAAATGCAATGTATCAGAAATGGATTGGCTTTTACAATGAGGGTTTATTAGTTCATACATATACAGTCCTAAGGCCATGAAAACATCTAAATTAAGGCATTAAGAGGTAGATACCATCTCTGAGGAAAGGCCGATGGCATCTGGGGTTCCTCTGTCACATGGGAAGGCACATGGCTGGCTCTGCTGAAACTTCTTTCCCAGGTTTACCTTCTGGTTTCAGTGAGTCTCCAAAATGTCTCTGGGCTTCTGTCTCAGCTCCTGTGGTCCTTGCTTGCTTCTCCCAGGGGCAAACTCTGGATTACATATCTTAGCCTCTCTCCAAAATGTCTCTCTCAGCTTCTCTGAGCTCTCCCTCTCCATGAACTCTTTTAAAGGACTCCAGTAAAGGATTAAGACCCACCTTGAATGGGCGGAGTCAAATCTCCATGGAAACAATCTAATCAAAAGTCCCATCTACAATAGGTCTGCCCTCACAAGAGTGGATTAAAAGAACATAGTCTTTTAGGGGTTACATAACAGATTCAAACCAGCACACCAAGGTCTCAAGCAGTGAGTGGCAGACCGGGGGCTCAAACTCAGGCCAGCTGACTCCAAGTCAGGTGCTCACCCCTTGGCCACACAGCTGCCTCTGACTCTGTGGCCCACTTCTGGGAGCTGTCTGCTCAGGGTGATGCCACGTCCCTGTCCCCTTGAAGGTGCCAGACATGAGAGGGAATGAAACATCCTTGCCCATTTGCTGAGTGTAGCAGACACTGTGGGTGCCCCACTCATGTCCCCTCACCCCGACCACCCAATGCACATGTGCTTCCACCTGCCAGCACCAGCATCTCTTGCCTGAGGACTTTCTCCAGTTGCCTGAGCCCCTTTGCTCACATGTAGAGGTCATAAATGCCAGGGAATTAACACCCTCCCAGGAGCAAGCCTCACCAGATGACTGATGGCACTTGGTGTATAAATACCCCAGCTCCCCCTCTCCTTCAATGGGACAACCCTGAGGCTTGGGTACCACACTGACTCCCAGAGTTCTCCAGCAGGTTCCAGCTTGAGGACATGCTCTCTGTAGGCTGACTTCCGTTCCCCGTCCCGCTTCTCTACCCCTCTAACCATGTTTCATGGGGTCTCCTCCAAATAAACAATGGCACCTCAAATCTTTGTTGCAAGGTTCTGCTTCTGGGGAACCAAATAATGACAACACCTGACATTTGATCATCACAGCCTCGTTTCTTTGGGGCTAACAGAAGTTTCCTACAAATTTTCCTGGGTGTTGTCAGTGGTGTCAGTTTCTGGGGCAAAGGAGTGGCTGCATCTGCTGGCTGTCACTAAATCCATCTCCCCCTCTTACTGGGAACAGGGCTAGGAAACATGCCCCAGCCCGCCTGAAATTAGAAGTGGCCAGATGACTAATGCTAGCCAGTATAACACGAGAGTCACTGATATAAACCTCTTCCAGGCCTGGCCGATAATAATTTTCCATGTGCCATCTTCCACACTCTTTCCTCTTCCACCTTAACACAGTTGACCATGACGACCTTGAAAATGGCAGAGCCACAGGTGGAAGGAGCCCAGGTCCCTGGATCACCACTGGGAGGAGACCACTTGCCAATTAAGAACACCAGCCCCATGTAGATTTCTCAAAAGAAAACAATAAACTACCCATGTGTTCGGGCCATTGTATGTTTTGGGGCTTATCTGCTGTAACAGCTAATCTTACCTTAACTAATTTAAAGGGCAAGAGGCTGGGCCTTGGAGCTGGGCAGACCCCAGTGCAATCCTAACTCGATTACTTAATTGTCTGGGTGCTGCGAGCAGGTTGTTTAATCTCAACCCAGACTGCCCAGTAGGTATCACTGTCCCCATTTGACGGATGAGGAGACGGAGGTCCAGAGACATACAGCTAAGAGGGGTTCAAGTTGAATCTGAACCCCACTTTAAAATTCACTAAAGAGCTCCAGAGTTTTCTAGCTCCCTGTCCTTCCAAATGTCCCTGTCCCAGATGTCAACCCCCACCGGGCTCTGCTATGCCCTGGAGGCTCAGAATTCCCCCAGGCCCTGGCAGGCCCTGGAACGCCTCTCCCCCCTCCCGTGGCTCTGGGGACATTCCAGGGGCTGAGGCCAAGGAACCAAGGAGAACCTTGGCCAATCCCTCATCTTCCATCGTTAGGCCGAAGTCCCTCCACGGCCCCAACGTGGGAAAGAGGCAGCCTCTAACTGTCTCAGGATGGCAGGGTGTGGGGTCTGCAAACCCACCTCCTTCTCTAGTCAGGGGTGGGTGGAAATGGCCCGAGGCCTGAGGGACATGTTAGTCTATCAGTCGGGGACCCTGCAAGTAGGATTGCCAGATTTAGCAAATAAAAATACAGGATGCCCAGTTAAATTTTAGTTTCAGAGAAGTAATGAATAACCTTCTAGCAAAAGTATGTCCCAAATATGGCATGCGACAAACTTCTACTAAAAAATTGTTTGCTGTTTCTCTGAAATTCAAACTTAACTGGGCATCCTCTAGTTCATCGGATAAGCCTGCGGGGCCAAAGGGGCAGGGGGAGGAAGTGACCTGGAGCTGATGCCACGGAGGGCAGAGTCCCCATCAGACCCGAGGCCCCGAGCAGACAGAGCTGGAGAAACAAATCCCCTGAACTCCCTCTCACCCCACCCACCAGTGCCTCCCCTTGGCAGGACCAGTCAGCAGACAGAGGGCAGGAAGCTCAGGGGTCCCCTGGTCACCAGCACTCCAGCCATGCCAACATCTGCACTGCCAGGCTGGCACACTCCTCCATGCCTGCCGGCCTTGGCTGGGGCTGTACCCCGGCCCGGAAGGCCCTCCACCCACTGGGGCCCAGGAAACACTGTCAAGACTCACAGCAATCTGTACCACTTTTGTTAGAAGGCCTCCCTGACCCCATCCCCCCTCCCACCCCTTCCTCTCTGACCCCTGCCTCTCCTCCCACTTCTCCTCCCTTATCCATCCCTCCTCCCACTTCCTCCTCCCACTCCCTCCTCCCTCCTCCCCATCCCTCCTCTCACTCCCTCCTCCTGACCTCCCCACCTCTTCTCCCACTCCCTCCTCCCTCCTCCTCATCCCTCCTCCCCCTCCCTCCCTCCTAACCCACCCCTCCTCCCACACCCCTCCCCTTCTCTCACTCCCTCCTCCTTACCCACAGAGCTTTTCAGTCTCCCCAGGAGGCTGGGCCTCCCCGTGGGTTGGGGTGGTGCGTCCCAGCAGCCAACACCGCTTCTGGCACTTGGTAGGGTTCATGGCATTTAATATGGGCCTTGAGGATAAAAATAATAGCAGTTACATTTATTGGGCACTTGTCTCAAAGAGCCTCCCTGACTTCCTCAGTGTTTTACCTCATTTAAGCCTCACACAAGCCACGTGAGGAAAGGGCTACAATTATGACCCCATCTTACAGGTGAGGCATGGGGGGCGCAGGTGAGGTGGCTGGAGGCAGGTGTGAGCCCGGCTGCTGGGTGCAGCCCCCCCACAGACACTGCACCAGCCGCTCCGCGGAACCTGTCCAGACGGCCAGGAGGCCAAAGGCTCCAGGCTGGGGCCCAAAAGCATCAATGTGCAGGCAGGTGGAGACAAGGCTGAGGAAGGCTTTGGGTGCTGACTGCAGAGGCTTGAGGCCACCCCAAGAAGGCTGGGCATATGCAATCCCCGCAGCCTTTCCCCAGGGGACGCAGCCCTCAGTTCTGACAGGCCCCAGACCGCCCGGGTCAGAAACCAGGTCACTGGGCACCACAGCCTGGAAATTATCTTCAGGCCCCAGCAGTCCCTCCCAGGATGCTTGGTATAAGGGACACTCAATCCCACTGGGCCAGGCCATTGAGCCTAAATATAGACCCAGAGGCTCTGAGAGCAGGGCAAAAACTGCAGGGCCAGCCGGCCAGGAGGGGCCGCTCAACAGGCTGCCATGCCGACAGGGAACGCCTGCTCTCACCCCCAGAGCTGGCAGGGCCGAGGCGGCTGCTGGAGGGCTCGGGGTGTGTGTGCCTGGTCACACGCTCTCCAGGCTCAGGCCAGGAGCTGTGACAGTGCAGTTCGGAGGCAACACAGGCTTAAGGAAGATTAGAAAGCAAGGGAGGAAGGGAGAGAAGGAAGCGAGAAGGAAAGAAAACAATCAGAACCCTGTGCTGAGTTACCTTGGAAATGTGTCTCAACATCTCTGAGCCTCTGTCACTTTATCTGTGGAAGGGAGGTGCCCACATCCACCCCTTGGGGCCAGTGACACAGCAAATGTCTGCTCTTTGCAAGCCCTCAACTTCCTCCCCCCAGGGTCAGCTCACACTGTGGGGTCCCTGAGAGCTCCGGTTTGGGGGTGGGTGTCAGGCTCCCTGGGGCATGTACAAAACCACGTGTGTGCATGCGTGTTTGTATGTGTGTGAGAGAGACAGTGCCCATGTGCACAAAGGCTGGCAGCAGCACACACACTGAATGGATTCTGCCCATCAGCCAGCTATTTTGAAATTATGGGTGATGGGAGGTTGAATGCCAGGATTTGGAGACTTGTTATTCCATTTGTATTTTTGATTTTGAAAATGTTGATAGGCTTGATTTGAATTCCAAGTGATTTACAATTAAAATTTTTATTCTCAGGGAACTGATACTTGGTGTAGCAACTTATAGCTGCTTGTTCTGGTTTCAGAGATACTCAGAGTTTGAAGGAGCCTCTATTCTTTTTTTAAGAGCTCCACAGTGCAGTCCTGTACTCTGTTTCTCCAGAGAGAGGAAAGGTTTGCAAGGGCCATACAGAACTTTCCAGAAGGGCCAAGGCCAGCACTCTGTTCTTTCTAATGTGCCAGGTACCTAGATAGTTCTTAGTTCATTTCCTCTATGTGCACACAACACACACACACACACACACACACACACACACAAAGCATCTGCACACACGTGCACCAATAAAGAGACAGAGAAATACACTTTTAGAAAACAAGACTGCAACTGCAACTTAATAGTTTTATAAGTAGTTAATTCACCAACCCTTCTGCCAACTGGTGGATTAAACTCTCCTTCATTAATAAAATGTGAGCTGTGTGTGTGGTGTGCGTGGGAGGTATCACCATCAGTGCACGTGTGTGTGTGTGTGTGTGTGTGTGTGTGTGTGTGTGTGTGTGTGTGTGTCTGAAAGCACTGGGCCAGCTGCCAGCAGAAGGCCTTGCCCTAGCCGGGCTGAGAGCCACTTAGAAGTGCCCCCTTCTCTGCTGAACCCCGACCCCATGGTGACCATGGGGGCTGTTCCTTCCACTTTGCTCCAACCACGGCTGGCTTTGCCTCTGCCCTGACCTTCAGCACTGGTTTCAGAGCCCCACTCCGTGCGCCATCCCATTATGTAACAGTCACAAGGCGTTTGAATTCCAAACACTAGGCCCTCCTGACTGCAGCTGATTCCAAAATCCAAAGCCACCCTCGGGAGCCGGGAGAGGTCCCCACCCCTTTCCCTTCAGTTGGCTCTAGGCCTCCCTCTGCCCCCCAGGCCGTCTTCTCACCACCCTCCACCCCTCCACACAGGGTTCTCCACCCTGGCACACTTTAGGCCATTTATGGAGGCGCTGGCTGTCCGACGCGCTGTAGGATGTTGAGCAGCTTCCCTGCTCTCTACCCACTAGAGGCCGACTGCACCCCCTCCAGCTGTGACAACCCAGAGTGTCTGCCAGATGTCACCTGGGGAGCAAATCCTAAATCTCATCCTCTACCGCCCGCCCCCAAGGGTTGAGAACTGCTGTCTTCAACCTACAACCATCTCTTTTGTGTCAACCAGGAAGTCTGAGTAGTAACAACCTCTAGCATTTATAGGTCTCTATTCTAAGTGATGGGTGTGTGTGTATGTATATGTGTGTGTGTATATATATATATATATTGTATGCATATAATTTAATCCTTCCAAACTTACTCTGAGGCCTGGGTGTTATCATCTTTTTCCCATTTTACAGATCAGGAAACCCAGGCTCAGAGGGGCTAAGTGAGTTGTCAAAGTCGCACAGCTTGCAAGTGGTGGAGCTGGCAGGTGGCTCCAGAGTCTGGGCTCCGCAGGGCACCTGGGCAGACCTCGCAAGCGCTTCTGTGCCTGGAGTGGCCCCCGCCTGTCCTATGGGTGGGAGCAGCGAGGGACAGCGATGCTGACACTGCATTGCCTTCACTTGAAGCCCGGAGCCGCTCGCTGGGCTCATGGTCCATTGCAAACCATCCCCTCCCCACCCCCAGCATTTCTGGGAGCTTCCAGAAGGCGTCGGGGATCTTCAGCCTTGCACGGGAGGAAGTCGCCTGCCTTCTCTTTCCCCCAGGATCAATTTGCTCCAACAATGAGGATTTTAGGGTCTATGGCACAGTGTGATTAGCAACCAGAAAGATAGCACTGGGAGGGAGCTGTGGAAAGCACTGAGTGGCTTTCTGGAAGCCCCGGCTCACAGCAAGGCCTCGACAAAATCCCCTCCCTCCAGGCTCAGTCTCCCCTTCCTCAGAAGAAGGACATTGGAGCAGATGAAATTGGAGGACCCTCTTGCCCGACTTATTCAGTTTTCTGCTTTCACTTCCTGGGGGGATGGAAGCCGTGCATGTGGAGGTTTCACCATCACCGAGTTCAGGCAAGTGCCGCGAGGGTCTGGGCCTCAGTTCCCCCATCTCTAAAAGTGGGGTGATAACGCCCCTGTCACAGGATTACCGAGCAAGAGCCGGCCCCCAGGAGGAGGTCAGTAGATGGAGTGTTCTGCCCGACCCTCCCCAGTAGAGAGAGAAGACACACCTGCCCCAGGATGTTGGGTACCCCATCCGCCAGGACATCCCCAGCCCTGCCCACTCCCAGAACCCTGGTGCCCCTTGTCGGAGAGAGCCCAGGGCCTGCCCTGGAGGGCCAGGCCTGGCTGACGCCTCTGCATTGACACCTCCCTGGCCGCACTGGATCCCCCGAGGAGCAGGGCAGGAGGTGAAGAGCCGTCGCCCTTCAGCCGCTGCCCCTGCAGAAGCACCTGCAGATCTAGAGCAGGTGAGGCGGCTGTCGATGTGTGAGGGTGCATTTGGGTCAGGTCTTCCTTCCCCTGCCCCCCTCCCGCTGCAGTTATGGCTGGAGGGGAGGGCCCAGATCATGGGGTTGCAGTTAGCCAGTGGCTGATCCCCAGGGCAGAGAGCTGGGGGCCTGCTGCAGTCTAATCTGTTTGGGAGTAGCATCTATGTCAGGTTGAAGGGCAATAGAAACTCCCAGCTCTGCTCTCAAGGTATTTTATACTCATGCAAAACCTACTCCCCAGCAGCTAACTGGGGCCTGGGGGCTGCTCAGGATTTAACTTTGTTCCCAGGTTCCCAGGAGGGATTCGGACACAGAAGCCCTGGGGGAGACCCGTGTCGGGGCGGCCGCCAGCCCAGGGCTGTGTTCTGTGCCCCCCTCCCCCAGGTGCCTGAGCCCTCCAGACCCCATGGGAGAGGCCCCCAGCCTGGCCCCCTGGCTGGCGGATGGGGAGGAAGAAGTCCGAGGGATGGGGACAAGTGCCTCCTGCTCGCCGGACCCTGGAAGGGCTCACTGAGGCCTGGGAGCTCATTTCATCCTCCTCCCAACCATGAGCCCAGAGTCACCCTTCCCTGGCCTCAGAGGAGGACGCTGAGGGTCAGAGGGGCAGGGCCTCAGCCAGGGCGCCCCAGCACGCGAGGAATGGGCTGGAAACAGGATGCGCGGCGCTGACTGGGACGGCATGTGGGCAGCGTCTCCAGCGAGGAAGGTGCCTTCTGCACAGGGCTGGCCAGCCCAGCCCCCAGCAGGCTGCCCGGCCCCCACCAGGCCCAGGAGCACCCCCTGTTGGGACACCCTCCAGGGCTGGAGTTTCTGCTCACGTGGGTCCCCCACCATAGACTGAAACCCAGGAGTGGGGAGCCAAGACCTTAGTGGGGGCCACGGGGCTGGAATAACTCGGTGGCTGTGTCCGACCGGCCACCAGTCAGGGACACTTGGTGTTGCAGTGGGAGTGGGTTGGGAGCGGGGACCTGTGAGGACACTGGCTCTGTGGCTCTGCTGGCCTGTCCCGGCCACTCTGGTCTGAAGTCTTCTGCAAACAGCCCGACATCCTGCCACTGCATTTGTTCCTCAGATCTGCGAATTTTGACGGAAACTCTAAGAGCCCTCTGGTTCTCCCCTTTACAAGTGGGGAGTTGGAGAGAAGCCGCCAGAAGCAGGCAACCCTGTGGGGCCCCGGTCACGCAAGAGGCCTTGAATGCCACCCTGAGCTGGCCGCGGGCTGACCGCAGGGAGCCCCCTGCCGTGGAGTTTGCCTTGGCTGCTTGAGCTGGGATCCCGTGGGGGACCTGGATTGCTGGGGTGGGCCACACGGCCGAGGGTGACAAGTGCTCATTTTAAAGAAAGAAAGAGGCTGGACTTTCCTCTGCCTTCCCCTTCTCCTCTCCCTCCCTCTCAGGGCTTGGACTTTGGCTGCCCCTCTGCCCCAAAAGGCTGCTCAGGGCAAGGACGGCATTGTCACCTGTCCCTTTTCATCACTTGCCGCCAAGATCAGCTGACATCGGGAGAGCCAGGGCTGAGGGCCAGATGCCACAGCCCCAGGTCATTTCATCCTCCTCCCAACCACAACACAGCAAAGCCTCGACAAAATCCTGGCAGGCGACATTCCGCCACTGGGTCAGAGCCCGCCGGGCACTTAGCACTGACCCACAGCCCAGCTCCCGCCCCTTCCCTGGGCTGCCTCTTCCTCCCCCTTTCTCTTTCCCTCCTTCCTGGGAGAAGCACCACTGTCACGGGAAAACATGCTGGTCTCCCAGCACACACCCCTTTATTCATGGGAATTCAGGTTAAAATAAACATGGATGGCAGCTGGAAGGGAAAAAGGGAGCAGGAGATAGCATCAAATGGTGTCCTGTGGCCTGGGATGATGTGGAGTGTGTGTGTGTGGTGTACGTATATTGTGGTGTGGGTATTGTGTGTGTGTGATGTGGTGTGTGTGTGTGTGTGTGTGGCCGAGGGCCAGGCTGGGGCTGGCAGACAGCACCAAGGCTCTCCTGGGTTCTGCCCCCGGGGCTGTATGGCTCGAGGACGGGCACAGACACACAACAGTTATTTAATGAGCAGCTACTACATGCCAGGACTAACATACAGTAGTGAACAGATGCGGGCAATAGGTGATGATCAAAGGCCAGACAAATACATAATAGACAAGGGTGTGTGTGAGAAGTGCTATGGAGGAAAAGAAAGCAGGGGGAGACGGGGAGGAGAAGGTGGACACCTCCCTGGTATGACGTGAGCCCTGGGAATTGTTCTAGGGAGCCACATCCTCCTTCCGGCTCCCCTGCAGATTGGCCAGTTGTTCGGTTTCTGCCTCTGCATTTCACCCCTTCCTGTCCCCACAAAAACCCTCCCTGAAGGGCTATTCTCCAGGACCACCTTGTGCAACATTGGAGACCCTGGGAAGGTTCCAGAGATCACTGAGGCCAGGGCTTCTCAGGTGCCCAACATAATTTGTCATCAGGGGCATGCAAATTAAAACTGTGGTGAGACAGCACTAATACCTATCAGAATGGATAATATGAAAAGGATGGAAAATACCAAGTGTTGGTGAGGATATGGAGCAATTGGATCTCATACGTGGCTGGTGGGAGTGTAACATGGTCCAACAACTTTAGAAAACCATTTGGCAGTTTGTATTAAAGCTGAATATACACAGACCCTAGTACCCGGCAGTTCCCATCTCAGGTGAGTACCCAGAAGATATGGGTGTGAATATTTACGAAAATCCATGTACTAGGATGTCCACAGCCACACGCTTCTCCATAGCCCAGAGAGGGAGGTAACAGGTTCAAGAGCAGAGCAGGGCCACACAGGGGCCGGCCCCTGATCCCATCCCAGGTTTCTTTCCACTGGGCCCGACTGCCCCCTTCCACTTTAGGTGGACACCCAAAGACTTCCCTGCCGGGCTGGCAGGAGAGCAGCTCTGCCTTAGGATATTGACGTCTGATCCTATGGGCCATGCTTGCCTCTGGCACTGTTCCTCAGTGAGTGAGTTATTCTGCCCCTGACTCATGGGGTGGCCTCAGAGACATTGCCCCTCTCTCAGGCCTCTGCTGGAAAATGAGGGCTCCTGACACTACCGTCATCAACGGCCCCTCCAGCCGGAGTCACCCGAGCCACACGGAAGACATAGTCCCAGCCTAAAGACGGGTATAGTCTGGTGAACCAAGTACTGGATATGATTTAGGACTAAATTCTTTCATAGGAGTTAAATAAATAAGTCATTTGGATTAAGTCTCTTTTTTTCATTGAAATTCAGGAAAAAGCCCATGTATCTAGCATGTTACAGATGGAAGTAGGCGTTTGCCCATTTTATCTGCAGGGCACTTTTTGAGAAGGCAGCTCAGGAGCTTTGCCGCTGAGACCACAATGAAGGTTTGATGAAGGTTCTGGTTGTCTGTTGCTGCATATCAAACTATCCCAATACTCAGTGGAATAAAGCAACCATTTTATTATACCTTCTGATGTTATGGAGCAGGAATTTGTGGAAGTTTCTGCTGGACGGTTCATCTCTGGGGCAGTGATTGAGATGTTTGCATCTGCATTCATAAGGGATATTGTTCTATAGTTTTCTTTTCTTGTGGTGTCTTACTCTGGATTTGGTATTAGGGTGATGTTGGTCTCAGAAAATGAGTTAGGGAGTTTTCCTTTCTTTTCAATTTTTTTGGACAGGTTTGAGCAGGGTTGGCATTAATTCTTCTTGGAATTTTTGGTAAAATTCACCAGGAAAGCCCTCTGGTCCTGGGCTTTTCTTTGTTGGGATGTTTTTGATGACTGACTCAATGTCTTTACTCATTATTGGTCTATTGAGATCTTCCATTTCTTCTTGAGTCAGTGTAGGTAGTTTGTGTGTTTCTAGGAATTTATCCATTGCATCTAGGCTGTGGTGGTTTGGAGCTATGTACCCCGGACAAACATCTTCTTACAGGTCATCCATTCCTGTGGGTGGGAACCCATTGTAAGCAGGACCTTTTGGTGAAGCTACTTCAGCTCAGGTGTGGCCCACCTCACTCAGGATGGGTCTTAAACCTGTTACTGGAGTCCTTTATAAGCAGAATGAAATTCAGACACACACAAGGAGAGAAAGCTACAGAGGGAGCAGTCAGAAGACGAACATGAAAGAAACATGGAAGAGAAGGGAGAGTCCAGGAGACACCACCATGTGCCTTGTCAGGTAACAAAGTGACAACCAAGGATCACGGCAGCCAGCCCCAGACACCTCGGTGCTCAGGGAGAAAGCTTCACCTTGATGACGCCTCGATTTGGACTTTCCCAGCCTCAAACCATGAGCGATTAAATTCTCAATTGTTTAACCCAACCCATTTTATGGTATCTGCTTCAGCGGCCAACGATTCTAAGACATAAGTTAAAACATAGGCTAATTTTTCATGTACAGATGTTCATAGTATTCTCCTGTAATCTTTATGATTTCTGTGTGATCAGTAGAAATGTTTTCCCTTTTCATTTCTGATTTTAGTTCTTTGCATTCTCTCTCTTTTTGGCTTTGTCAGTCCAGCTAAAGGATTGTCGATTTTATTGATATTTTTAAAGAACCGTCTTTTGGTTTCATTGATTATCTCTATTGTTTTTTATTCTCTATTTCATTTCTCTCTGCTCTGATCTTTGTTATTTCCTTCCATCTGCTCACTTTGAGTTTAGTTTGCTTTTCTTTTTCTGGTTCCTGCAGTCATGATGTTGGATCTCTGATTTGACATCTTTCTCCTTTTCTAATGTGAGCATTTAGAGAAATAAATTTTCCTCACAGCACTGCCTTTGTTGTATCCCGTACCTTTTGGTACATTGTGTTTTTGTCTTCAACTATCTCAAGAAAATTCCCATTTCCCCTTATGATTTCTTCTTTGACCCGTTGGTTGTTTTAGTGTGTTCAGTTTCACATATTTGTGAATTTTCCATTTCTCTCTCCATTATTGATTTCTAGCTTAATTCCATTGTGGTCAGAGAACATACATTGTATGATTTCAAAATTTTTATATCTATTGAGACTTGTTTTGTGACCTAACGTGGTCTATCCTGGAGAATGACCCATGTGTGCTGGAGAAGAATGTGCATTCTGCTGCTGTTGGGTGAAATGTTTTATATATATTAATGTTAGTTCTAGTTGGTTTATAGTATCGTTCCAGTTTTCTATTTCATTTTGATCTTCTATCTAGATGCTCTGTTATTGAAAGCAGTATATTGAAGTCTTCTACTATTAACGTGGAACTGCTTATTCCCTTGCATCTGTTAATATTTGTTTCATAATTTGGAGTTCTGACATTACGTACACATATATTTATAATTATTATTTCTTCATGTTGAATTGACCCCTTTATCAGTATATAGTGACCTTTTTTGCTCCTCATAACAGCTTTTGAGTCAAAGTCTAACTTATCTGATATTAGTGTAGCTACCCAGCTCTCTTTTGGTTACTGTTTGCATGGTATATATTTTCCCAACCTTTTACTTTCAAACTACTTGTGTCTTTGAGTTTAAGGTGAATCTCTTATAAACAGCATGTAATTAGGTCACGCTTTTTCTGTTCATTCTTCCAATCTCTGCCTTTTAACCAGAGACTTTAATCCATTCACATTTAAAATAACTACTGATAATGCAAGACTTTCTTCTGCCATTTTGGTATTTGGTCTTTATAAATCTTACTTTTGTGCCTCAATTCTTCTGTTAATGTATACTTTCATATTGAATTTATTTTTTGTAGTGTGCAGTTGAATTACTTATTATTTCTTTCTGTATATATTTTTCAGGTATTTTCTTTGTATTTACCACGGGGCTTAAATTTAACATCTTAAATTTATAAAAATCATGTTATTTGACCCCCCACATTTTCTTGTACTGGTTACAAAATATGTCTTTATACATTGCATGTCAAAACCCATGGATTTATCATTCCTTTTTGCATTTGCATTTTAGAACCTATAAGAAGTAAAAAATGGTGTTACATACCAAAAATTCAATACAATAGTGCTGACATTTAAAATTACCCATATGGTTACCTTCACTGGAGGTCTTTATTTCTTTATGCCACTTCAATTCACTCTCTAGTGTCTTTTCCTTTCAGTCTGAAGAACTCTCTTTAGCATTGCTTGTAGGGCATGTCCAGTTGTGATGAACTCCCACAACTTTTATCTGAGAATGTCTTAATCTTCCCTGATTTTTTGAAAGATAGTCTCACTGGATATAAAATTCTTGGCCAGCAATTGTTTTCTTTCAGCACTTTAAATATTTCTTTGCACTCCCTTCTTGTCTTCATGTTTTATTATGAGAGAAATTGGCATTTAATCTTATTGGGTCTCCCTTGTACATAGCACATTGCTTTCCTCTTGTAGCTTTCAGAACTCTCTCCTTTTCTTTGGCATTCAATAATTTGACACTTTATGTCTTGGCATGGTTCTCTTCAGGTTTATCGTATTTGGGGTTCATTGGGATACTTGAATTTGTGTATTCATGTCTTTCTTTAAATTTGGTAAGTTTCTGCCCTTATTTATTTAAATATTCCTCAAGCCCCTTTCTCTGTTTCTTCTCCTGGGACTTCCATAATGCATATTTTGGTATACCTGATGGTGTCTCATAGGTCTCTTAGGCTTTATTCACTTTTTAAAAAATTCTTTCTTCTTTCTGCCCCTCAGCCTGAATCATTTCAATTATCTTGTCTTGAGTTCACTAATTCTTCTACCAGCTCCAATCTGCTTTTGAAACCCTCTAGGAAATTTTTCATTTCAATTATTGTGGACTTCAGCTCAAATATTTCTGTTTGGTTTCTTTTAAAAATTAATCTCTCTTTATTGAGATTCTCATGTTGTTCATTCATCATTTTCCTCATATCCTTAATTCTTTCTCCATGTTTTCTTCTACCTCCTTGAACATGTTGGAGATTATTTTTTCAAAGTCTTTTTCTGGTCCAACCAAAGTCTGATTTTCTTCATTGATAGTTTCTGAAATTTTATCTTGTTTCTTTGGATGGGCCATCATTTCCTGTTTCTTTGTTTGTCTTATAATATTTTGTTGCACACACTACATTTTTTTTGTTTCAAATTACTTCATTTTTTTAAATTCAATTTTATTGAGATATATTCACGTACCATGCAGTCATACAAAGCATACATTCAATTCTTCACAGCACCATCACATAGTTGTGTGTTCATCACTAAAATTAATTTTTGAACATTTTCATTACCACACACACAACAATAATGAGAATAAAAATTAAAGTGAAAAAGAACAATTAAAGTAAAAAAGAACACTGGGTGCCTTTTTTTTTTTTTTTTTTTTTTGCCCCCATTTTTCTACTCATCCATTCATACACTGGACAAAGGGGAGAATGGTCCATGTGACTTTCCAAATCACATTGTCACTCCTCATAAGCTACATTTTTATACAATCATCTTCAAGATTCAAGGGTTCTGGGTTGTAGTTTGATAGTTTCAGGTATTTACTGCTAGCTATTCCAATTCATTAGAACTTAAAAAGAGTTGTCTATATTGTGTGTAAGAGTGCCCACCAGAGTGACCTCTCGGCTCCTTTTGGAATGTCTCTGCCACTGAAGCTTATTTCATTTCATTTCACATCCCCCTTTTGGTCAAGAAGATGTTCTCCATCCCACGATGCTGGGTCTACATTCCTCCCCAGGAGTCATATTCCATGTTGCCCAGGAGATTTACACGCCTGGGTGTCAGATCCCATGTAGCAGGGAGGGCTGCACACTGTACATTTTAATATTTTAATGCATTAACTCTAGGATTTAGTCCCTGAACTGACTGTTACTTAAGTCTGTATCCAGCTAGTGACATGCCAGAGATCTTCTTGAGTGACTGGAGCTAACAGAAAACAACCAATCAACCAAAAACAAGCAAACAAACAAAACAAAACAAAACAAAAATACCTTTCACAGTCTTTGCAAATTGGCTCTGCATTGGCTGGTGCTCTCCTTCAGAGTCAAACTGTCCTATCAAGAAGATTAACCTGAAGCAAAAGTGAAGTGCAGGGTCTTCCCTGTCTATTCTGAACCTGAGTCTTTTCTTGGGCTTGTGCTCACTCATGGCCTTAGAAATCCCCCTATTTACAGGAGTCAGAATATTCCTCTACTCCCTATGAAATAAACTTTCTCCCACTCTGGGCCACTCTACTGTATTTCTTAAAGTCAACAATCCTTTGTCCCAGGCTGCTTTGACTTAATTGTTTCTTACACTGCTTTAAAAGTCCACAAGCTGCTTCTGCCTGCACAGCAAGTAGTTGGAGGGTGATCCTGAGATGAGTTTCCTGGTTTGGTCATTCAGGCTGCCCCCAATAGAGTAACACCAATATACAGGCACCACACTGTGCGCATAGGGTTTGCTCTGCTCCCTCCAGAACAGGCCAAGGACCCACAGTGGTAGCCTTGGACAGCTCTACACCCCACCAGGGTAGCCTCAGACAGCTCTACACCACACCAGGGAGGTGATGGGGGAGGGGCCAGCAAAGGCTCTGAGAGCTTATAGCCTACATTTTTTAAAGCTGTGGTTTTTTTATTTGGCACTTGCTTCATTACTGCAATCTTATAACTGTTTCCTAGAGTTTTGAGGAAGACGACTTTGCCAGTTTTTGCTAGTTGTTCAAAGATTCTTGGGGAACAGCACGCTGCAGTGTCTTACACTGCCATCTTGGTTGACCAGAAGTCACTTCTGTATATTTCATTTTAATTTGATAAATACTATGCTACTTCTTCACAGATTCTGTTCCAATTTAACCATATCAGGAATTGCATATGTAGCTTTGGATTCAGCTCTGATTTGCTAGGGAATCAGGGAGGCAGTGAACATGTGGTTGGGTAAGACAAAAAGTCCTGCCCTCATTTTGATGTGGGGTTTTTGGATCTGGATCTTGGCTGGTGCTACTTGACTGCCTCGGGGATGGACCCCCCACACTTATCTGGGCATCTTCCTTGTTGCCTGTGATTTGGCCTTTTCTGTGGAATGGCCCAGTGAAGCTGGCTGGCTGGGAGTCAGTGCTCCAGGGTCAGGCCTGGGCTTTGCCATAACAGCACATGTGGTGTCCTTGTCTGGACACTGGGAATAACACATCCAGCTCTGCCCATCCTGTCCACCTCCTCTAAATCTAAGAAGAGAAACAGAATGTGAAATTTCTAAGGAAGTTTTCTGCCCCTATAGTTCAAATCCCCAAGGATCCTTCATGCTTTGAATGATGGCCCTGGCTGAAAATGCAGCAAAAGTTCCTGTTGCTGAGAGAAGACATCAGGATTATGCTAGATCCCTCAGTATAGGGTATCTGGGAGCAGATCTCCTCACCCAGAGATTACATTGTCTACCAGTCTACAGGACAATATGTATGCAAGGCACTCTTCTAGAAAGTCCTTTTCCCAAAGGAGCCATTATCTAACAATCCAGCATTTGGGGACTTTTCCCATACTGCTTTATGGGTCTCTTCATTCTGCCCCAACATTTGGATTACCTATTACATGGGGGATAGTACTGTTGTTATATGCATTGGCTTTTGCATCAGCAGATCTAGTTCAAATTGCTAAGCTTAAAATCGTGGGATTGTACACAAACTACAACCTTCTGTGCCTCAGTTTCCTCATCAAGCAAAAGCAGCCTGTGGACCTTGGGGGTGATGACAGCACTTGCCTCAGTGGGTTGCCATGAGTGCAGCAGAATGCTATTTTGAGATATTGATCAAAGTCTGCAGGGCCAACCCCTTCCCTGGCCACCCACCCACTTCCTGTTCTCCATGACTCTTCACCTCACTGGGGCTGTTTGACCATGAGGCATCCATCGCCCCTGGGAAAGGGTAGCACAGCAGAATCAGAGACGAAGGAGGACCATCTGGGCTCTTGATTTTCTAAAGCTGAGTCCAGTCATAAGACAGTAGCATTTGGTGAGTGAATTTTTCCATCTCTCTCAACCACAGAAAGTTTGTCTGCACAAGGAAGGACAGGCGAGTCAGAGGGGGAGCAAAATGTATGTGCCCCAAGAAGGGCCCTGTGCCTTGCCCATGGCGCAACCCTCCCAGGCCAAATCTGAACAGGTGAGGGCGGTAGAAGATAGACGTGGAGAATCAGTGCCTTGCCACCCCCACCCTCCCACTCCCGGCAGAAAGACAGGGTAGGAGCAGGACCCCAGAATACACCCCATGGAGCGCCCCAGAACTTCCTTCTGCTGAGAGAAGTCCTGAAAGAGCACAGGGCATTGGCTGCGGGAGACCTCTCTCCCAGGCTCTTGCATCCCCACCATGGCACACACAGGGCCAAGGTCAAATGACGGGTCTGCAAGGGCTGAACTCAAGCTTGACCTTGAGGGACCTTGAGGGGCTGCACAACCACGGTGGCCTGGGGGCACTGTCCTGGCTGGGGTGGTGCATGATTCAGCACATGACGGAATAGCTGGAAGGCAGGTCGGGGGCTGATGTCCCTCCCGGCCTCCCACCAGGCCAGACTGCCAGACCCTTCCCCCAAGCCCACGGCAGCCTGTCCTCACCGAGATCTGTTTCCACGTGGAATATCCACATGGAGTATAAAAGCATGCTGACGTTCTCTCAAGTTTGGGTTGATAAGAAATCATTCACAATCCTCTAAGGGGAACAGCCCATGGGATGGAAATTATGTTCAGATTAGAGGAATAGACCCAGTGACGTTTCGTGCCCCCTGACGCTGTGGCCTGAGGTCCGTGTCACGTGTGGGCGTGTGAGGCTTCGTGCAGGCACTTGGAGGATGCCGGCACGGACTGGATGCTGTGGCCGCTGTCCTTGTCACCCGACGCTGATATTTTATGCCATTTGACCTGTTCAGAAGTAGGGGGAGCTTTTCCCTAGAGTTGGAAGAAGGGTTCCCTTCCACTGTTGCCTCTGCCCAGGGCTTGCCCTGGCCTCTTTTGTTTGTTCCTTGTCCCTGCCCTTTGTCACCACCAGCCCCACCCCACAGCAGCCGGTAGCTGGGTACTGGCTGCCTCCAAGTGTCAGACTCTGCCACAGGCAACACACTCAGCACCCCACTGGAGGTTCCCCCAAGGCCACTTACAGGGGAACTTCACCCCCTCTCCTTCCCTCTCCCCTTGTCTTTCTTTCCCGCCATCTTCCTCCTTCCTTCTTGCCTTCCCTCCTTTTCTCCCGCTGTCCCTTTCTCTCCAGATAACTCCAGTCTCCCTTCTCTGTCTTCTCTTTTCTGCCCTCCCTGTCCACGTCCTTCCTTTGATTCCTCGTCCCTCCTCCCCTCCCATCCACTCCCTTCTCCTCTCCACCCCTCTTCTTTCTGCCTGTCCAGGCTGTCTGACTCTCTTACTCATCTCTCTTTCACTTTATTTTCTCTCGCTTTTCACCTCTCAGATCATCCCTATTTCTCTCTCCCCTTCTCTTCCCTGCTTTTTTTTCCTTTCCTTCCTTCTCTCCATTTATGCCTTACCCCCTCCCTCTCTTCTTTCCACTCTCTTCTTTCCTTTCCTTTCCTTTCCTTCCTTCCTTCATTCCTTCCTTCCTTCCTTCTTTTCCTTCCTTTCTTCTTTCCTTCCTTCCTTCCCTCCTTTCCCCCCTCCCTCCTTTTCTTTCCATTTTCCCTCCTCTTTCTTCATTCTCTTCCCTTTTTCCTCTCTCCCACACTTTCTTCTCCCTTGCTCTTCTCATTCTCTCCTGATTCTCTCTCCATTCTCTTCCTCTGCCTCTTACCCTCTGTGCCTCTCTCCTCTGCCTGGCCGTCCTCTCTCTCTCCCCCCTGGGTAGTTCCAGAAACATACCCATATATGGCCTCCATGTCAAGGATCACAAATGATGACGTCACGTGAGGGTCACCGCAGCTCAGCTCCGAGATGCTCCCTGAAGCGAGAGTCTGATGCCCGCGAGGGACTGAAGGCAGGACTGCAGCTTCCTCAGTGCAATCTTCACGCAGGAAATCTGAGATTCATAACATCTTATAGTTTGGCTTGTCATCACTGGTCATGCGGTGGGCCCAAAATAAACTCCCTGCTTCAAAGGAGAGCACTTCAGAGCTGCCGGGCAGTGCAGCCAGAAACTCAGGGCCGGGACAGAGAGAAAACTCGGGGGGCATGCTCTGAATTAAGACACCTTCAAGAAAATCCTTTTTATTACCCCTGAATTGTACCCTTGTTTCTGAACCTAACAGGTAATGCATGCTTTCAACTTTCTTATGCAGGTCTTGCAAAAGGTGGTGTGGCTGGCTGGGACTTAGCGTACAGCGCTTATGTGAAACCTCTTATAGTCGGGCTATGTTCTTGCTTGTCCCTCTCTCTCCCTTTCTCTTGGGCTACAAAGCATGCTGGTGCCTTTCATTGTGGATTTGGGGGACAGAGAATCAGCAATTTGCATGTACTTGTCCATTCTTGGGGAGGACTCTTGCGCAGAATATCTCTCTGCTGTGCACTTCTAAAAATGGAAATGCAAAAAGAATTGTCAATAGTGCTATTGTTGGTGCCGTAAGCCTCGGGCGATAGCTATGCCAGGCCAATGACTTTCAGAAAAGCTTTCAGGCTAGGTGGGCCTGATAGGTAGATATCTTCATGCATGGGGGGGTGGGGGGCAATTTAATGTGGCGATTATGATGCACCTGTGTGCACAGTACTGTGGGGCTCTACCTGCTATGGGCTTGGGGCTTGAGAGGGGAGGTGGAATCTGCAAGCAAAAATCTCTGACACAATGCAAAGAACAGAACATGTTATGTGAGATTTAAGAAAGCACTGTGGGAATGCAGAGAAGGGAGAACACATCCTGTGTGTCTCTGTGTGTGTGTGCATGTGTGTCTGTGTGTGTGTATGTGGAAGGGGGCACAAGGACAAGTTCCAGGAGATGGCATTCAAGCTGGCTCCAAAAGGATAGGTGGGCTGTCATCAGGCTGAGGAGCAGGGACAGGTCTCTGCTGGGGAGGGGCAGCTCCAGCAAAGGGGGTGGGTCTGGGGTGGGTCTGGGGAGATGGTGGCAAGTACAGTGTGGCCTCAGAGAAGGGTCACAAGGGTGAGAAGTCGGGGCTGAAGCTGGACAGGGAATCTGCAGGGAGATGAGGCTTGAACAGTTTCTGAAAGTGTTTGAGCAGGGGAGGGCCAGGCCTGGATTTGACTTTGGGCAGCTCCTGGGGATGCCAGTGAAGACGGACAGAGACAGGGAGCAGGAAGGGTGGCAGACTCTTGGGGAAGTGGAGGAAAACCCTGTACAGTGCCCTCCCCTCCGAAGGAGAAGCACCTTGCAGGACTCGGGCTTGCAGGAACTCAAAGCGGCCCAGGCAGAGCCAGCTGGGACCAGCACATCAGCCCCCATTCAGGCCTCTGCCATCAGAGGCCCGGAGCAGAAGCACAACGAGGCCACCAGTGGCAGATGCTCGAGTCCCTTCCAGAGCAGTTGGATGGGTCCCGACAGCTGGTGGCCTGTTTACAGCCTAGTTCCTCCTGCCCTGGCAGGGCCCCACCTGGTGCCCCTCCCGTTTGCATCATCGGTTCCTGCACAAACAGGCCAAGCCTCTTCCTCCTCCCTGGATGGGGGCCCCATAATTAATCTCTCCAAAGTGCCCTTACAGTTAATAACTATACTCAGTAACTGCAAGCATTTATTGAGCACTTACTAGGGGTCAGATACCGGGCAAGCGCTTCTGGTGATTTCTCTCACTGACTTCTCCAGGGCACCATGAGTTGGAGGTGATGGTTTCTCCCACTTTCCAGACGGAAACACTGAGGCTCTGAGGAGCTAAAGGTCTTTCCTAAGCCACACTGCTAGGAAGCATTGGCCTCTGGGCCTCCTGGGGCCTCCCAGGGGACCAGGGCATGGTAAACAGGACCATCCAGGCACCCGGGAGAAGTGTCTCTGGCACAGCCGAGACATCATGAGGTGCCCGTATATTGTGGATAGGCTAGATCCAAGACAGTCGTCCCAAAGGAGGCACAAAAATATCTCTGAGCCTACCCCAGTGTCCTTCCCTTTCCGAGCCGCTGACAGTCATGCTGCCCGGAGGAGGCAGCTGATCCAGGACGGGTTGGTCTCCTTGTCTTTCTCTCCTTAGCACCTATCTTTTGGAATAATTAATGCCCAGGAGTATAAACGAAGGTTTAAGAGTTTTGTGGTTGAGCCAAATGTTTGTGGGAAATGCTGGGGATATTAATGTTAACTGATTCCTCACCTGCCTGAAATTTTTAAAGAAAGGGAGAAAGGAGAGAGGAAAGACATGGAAGAGAGAGACAAGAAAAGATTTAATTAAGGGAGAGAGAGAGGGGAAAAAAAACGCAGAGAGGGAAAGGGCAAAAGAAAGGAGCAAGATCCTCGCTGATTTTGCTGTGATCTGACTTAGAGGATTGCCAGCCAGCACTGAGGCCAGGCCTGGGCAAGGAGGGGGCTCAGGGAAGGCCCCCCTACATTGCCTGAGCCTTCCCACTCTGTGACCTGGATCCTGAGCTTCCAGAAGCCCCTGTGTGTGTCCACCACCCAGGGACCCAGGTGAGGGTCTGTCTCTTCCAGCACCCATGAGACAGAACGAGGCAGCAGCCGTTGGAGGCTTGCCCACCCTCACCCCCACCGAGGCTGTTGCCCCTTTGGGCAGAGCCTGGCATTCACAGAGCCCCGGGCAGAAACCGGGGCAGGGGCCTGGGATCCTGGGTCCAGACCTGTGCCTGGCCGAGCCATGGCTGCAGAGGGAGGGGCAGTGAGATGGGCAGGGTGGGCCGTGCGAGGGGGGCAGCCTGGAGGGGGCCAGCCCAGAGCCCGGGAGAAGGGCAGCCCCTCTTGAGGCTGGGTGGCTGAGCTGGAGGGCACCCTGGAGACTCAGTAGTTTGGGGGGAGTCAAAGAAATAAAACGGAAACCTGGCATTCGATGCTTCTCTTAGCTGGCATGCGTGGGCACCACCTTGGATTGTGGGCCTGGGGGTCTACAGAACTGACATCCCTCCTTGCAGCAGACTATTTTCCAAAGAGAACAGGAAAAGAGATTTTTTTTCTTGTTCCTCCTTCTTCCCTCTCTTCTAATTGCCCTTTTTCTCTCCCCCTTTATTGGGGTGGCTTCCTCGATGTTCGCTGATAAATAAACTACCAAGACTTGTCACCCGAGTCCCTGGGAGAAGGATTTACCCCAGATCCATTGCAGATGGTGCCTGGGTCTCCTCCTGCAGCCGATGGGCTCAGAGGTCCCAGGGAGCATGGGGTAGTAGGTCAGGTTCAAGTCCCTGATGTCACCTCTCACCTGGGTGACCTTGAGCCAGTCATGCCCCCTCCCAGGCCTCTGCCCGCTCCAGCAACCCTGGCCCAGTCTCTGCACCCCGAGCCCTGGCACCCGAGAGAAGCCAGGAAGGTTGAACTGGCATCAAAGGGTTTGGGATTACAGAGCTAAGAGGCACTCTTTGGAATCTTCAGAACCTGGACAAAAGGCTCAAACTCCCGGCAGCTGTGAGGCCCCCGGGGCACAGAGGCCTGGTCACAATGCCCATTGCCAAAGGCCACCCTGAGGCTTCAGCCCGGTCCCTCCTGGGGGGCCCAGGGCAAGGTGGCCAGGATGCCACCCCTCCTCCCAAGGCCAGCTTGGCCCTTAGCAGAGACCTCCTCGGGGATGAGGTTCAGGGATACGGAGTAACTGGCCGCTGTCCTAAATAATCACAATGGCAGAGCGTCTGGTGAAGACAGGGTGGGCAGGCCCTCTCCACTGCATGCTGTCCGGGCCTCGGTTCCCCAACTGCCCAGCGAGAAGACTAATCCTCCCATGGATTTTGACCTTACTGAGAAGGTCAAAAGATGCAGGGTGCGAGAGCAGCTAGGAAACAGTCCAGGGGCCCACAAGAAAACCTGTTACTGTTTACGTTTTGACAGGCTCTGGGTAAAGGGTAGGTGGGGCGGGAAGGGGCGGGAACACTGATGCCTTCGAGGCGGAGACCCTCCGGCTGCAAGTGGCTCCCGAAACTGGACAGGGAGAGGGCGCCACAGGAGGGGGGCCAGGGGCCCTGGAGGGCAAGAAGCAGCAGGGGTTAATCCCCCAGTTTTTTAGGACAGCCTCAGGCTAAGGCTTATGTGACTTTTGGGAAATCCAGAAACTTTTGGTATATATATTCAAAAAGACTATGTGTGTGTGTGTGAAGCGTGCATGTACATGTGTGTATATACCACCAACTCTTTCTATCCATACTCATGTATAGTCTTCCATTCAGCTCAGACCTTTACTCAGAGCTTCAAGCACAGCCGGAGGTTAGAGGGCAGAGAACCAGGCGCGGAGTCAGGAGCGGCACCCAGAGTTCCTCCCGTATCACTTTGTCCTCCCACGTGCCTCAGTTTTCTCTTCTGTGAAATGGGAACAGCGGTCCCCTGACTACCGGTCTGTGACTGCCGGGGAAGGTGGCAGAGTTATGACCGTCCGGCCCTTGTTCTGTAGGCAGACGTGGTCCGGGGGTGGCAGAGGGCTCTAAACTGGTACTTCGCTTCCAAGAGACACACTCTGCTTAAAAGGCCCAAGCTAACCCCAGACTGAGATACTTACTGCTGCCCGGAGCTGCTCACACTGCATCCACTACTGTCATTCACTGGCGATGGCCTCGTACAGAAACGCGGGCTTTGGGTCCTTCAAGAGCCCCCAGGCAGCAGAAGGGAGGAGGGGGCGGGCAGGGCGTCAGGGAGAATCGGGGGGAGATCCCATATGCAGGCTGGCCTCTGGGAAGGGCAGGAGATCCCCCTGCTTCCCAAGCGCTGACCCCATTACCTGCCCTTGGGAAGCCTGCGTTGGGGGCTCGCGGGACCCTCAATGAGGCCTCTGCGGGCCCCCACAGGCTGCCCAGGACAGCCCGGGGAGCTGAGTCACAGCCTCACCTTTTCACCACGTAATCGAAGCCCGGGGCTCCTTGGCTCATTTTTGCTTTCGCCCTTGCTCTTTTATAATGGGGGAGCACGTGGGAGGATCCAAATCTCTCAGACTGAGCCTCCTTAAAAACTGCAAAATAGGGAGGCGTTCCCAGCAAACATTCTCCCCGCAGGCACGGGGTCCTGGCTCCGTGCCCCCTTTCTGGGGCAAGACACAGAGAATCCCAGCATCTTGGGGACAGTAGAATGGCATCAGCAAATCTTTATGAGCCAAGTGCTGTTCTCCATAGTTTATACATGGTGCCTCATTTAATCTGGTGATACCCCTGTGGACCCAGTGCTGTCATTACTCCCATTTTACAGAGGGGCAGAGTGAGGCGCTGGAAATGGGAGGAAACTGCCCCCTCTCACAGCCAACCCAGGGCTGCCCATCGCTGCGCCGAAACCTCTGGGCCAGCTGGGCTTCCAAGGGTTTGAAGCATTATCTGACCCTTATAATTTACTCTCCTGCTCATCTGCATTTTAAAAATTCCTACTGTGTAGCTGGCCTGGGGTTACAACACGAAGGTGGCACCTTTCCCCTCTCCCAGAAGTTTCCAGACTCTATAGAGAAACAGGCCCATGGCAGGCAGCCTGTGAGGGGCACCCGCCCAGGACCCACAGCCATCAGGGAGGCTTCCTGGGGTGGAGATGTGTGAACTGCGTCTCTAAGGATGAATTTCTAGGCCTAGACGCACTGCAGAGGGAGGGCAGGCTGACGAGGCAGTGTTAATGGCCCCATCTACAAACCAGAGTGGCTGCTGCAGGCTCACACTCCCGACCTGAGGCTCCTGGCTGAGCGCGATATTGGCTGGGGGAGGATGGCTGTCAGTCTCCTGCCATCTTGCCTCCCTCCCTCTCAGCCCTACCCCTCCCTGCTCTAGAAGAGCGACAGCATATCCTTCCAGAGTGGGGCCACAGACACATCAGGCGCTTCCCTGAGTGTTTTACCTGTGTTAACTCAATTAACTGTACTCACAGCCATTGTTACTCTCCCCTAGAGCCAAGGTTTTGAGCAAAGAGGGCCAAAGGGGAGCCCCTGGAGGTCCCAGGATGGCCCCAGCCTCCCCAGCTCTAGGCTGGCCTTGCATGGGTCAGCCCCTAAATACTGCTCGCCCTGCAGGCTCCTGGCTCCCAGGGACTTCTGCTTTCCCTGGGAAAGGGCTGTTTTTCTCCCTGATCAGCCTCCCAGGGGCCCGTGGGGCTGCTGGCCTCCCTCCAGAACTCAGGCGAGCAGGCAGCCCAGCCCTAGGCAGAGGCCTCAGAAATCAAGCCGGACAGCATGAAGATGAGGGGAAACTGAGGCCCAGAGAGAGGCAGGGCCTTGCCCAGGGCCACACCACCCCTAACAAGATAGCTACACTTGTGCTCAGTTTACAGATGGAGAAACTGGGATTCCGAGAGGTCACACAGCTAATAATTGGCAGAGCCGTGACTTGAGCCCAGTCAAGCTGCCTTCAAAGGTTGCTTCATAACTGCCCCCTGGTGCTGGGGCAGAGCAGCCCGCCCCACCCCTAGGGCAGCAGCGCTGGCCTCACACTCTCACAGCCACCCCACAGCTGAGCCTCTGCAGCTTGAGCCTTTTGGAGCCTTCCACCAACCCTGTAATAATAGGACTTTCTAGAATCTCCCTGTTGCACATGAGGAAACTAAAGATTGAGTTCTAAAGAACCTCAAAGGTTGAGGATCTCAACTGAGGTTGAGACACCTGGTCCCCACAGTGGGGTGGGGGATTTGCCCACTCACAGGCGGAGACCCTCTCAGCGTGCCTTGGAGGTCAGCTCTCCCCTCTCCTCCTCTATGTGACCCCTCCTCTCGATGGGCTGAGAGCCTAGGGCGGTGCCTGCAAAGTGCCGGGCTGGGCAGGTGGCTGCAGCTGGACGAGAAGGGGCCCTGCCACCCTGCCTGCTCAGACCCCAGTTCCTTGGATCAGTGTTCCAGGAATTCCCAGAAGGAGTGTTGAATTTGAGGTGGGAAGATGGGGGTTCCAAACCCCAATGGTGACTTCCCAGCTGTCTATACTCGTGCAAGTCCTTCCTGCCCTGAACCTTAATTTCCTCATCTGCAAAATGGGAGCGAGAGCAGAGTGGCATCAGGTTCCTTTTGGAAGGAACTGGGGTGCGGATGAATTAATAAGTTCATTCAATGAAAATGACTCTTACCTTCCAAGGCTGTTGTGAGGGTGAACACATGAAATAACTGACAAGTGTAAAAGTCTCTGCGACGACCCCTAAGCCCTGGGGAGTGTGGGTAAGAGAGAGGGAGAGCTCAGCAAGGACCTGGTGAGCCTGCAAAGAGCTGCAGGAGATCCGCTGCCTTTGCTTCTGGTCCAGGGCCTGTCACTGCCTTGAAGCAAGGGGCTGGGGAGGGGTCCCCATTGAGCAATTGCTTTGCCCCTCACAAGTTGCCTAAACATACCCCATCACAGTTATTCTCCTGCAACCGGATAAAGTAGGTTGTCTTTGATGAAGGAATTGAGGTGCAGAAAGAGGAAGAGGTTGACTTGCCCGAGGTCATGTAGCTAGGAAGTTACAGAATTGAAACTAGAACTAGGATTCCTGACATCCGGACCTGAGATACTTGCACTCCCACCTCACTTCCTGGCCCGGTGTGAACACCCTAAGCTCCCTACAGATGATGGACCTTTTGAGGCGGCCATATAGATCCCCAAGAACAGGGAATTTGGGGTTCAATAGCGTAGAGCTAAACCAAATGTCTCACTGAGTTGTAGGAGCTTTAGAAACAGAGGAACCCGTGGAAACTTTCTGGCTCCAGCGCCTTCTTTTACAACAGGAAAACTGAGGCCCAGAAAGGGACAGGGGCTTGGCCAAGGCCACACAGCTCTTTAGCAGCTGCATGGGAACTCTAACTCAGGTCCCTGACTCTTAGCTCAGTGCTCCTTTCCTTGGCCCTGGCCCCCAGTGGCCACCCTCAGATGGGGGAACCATGGTGCTGGCGCAGACCCTGGGCACCAAGTCATCTGGTAAGCTTAGTCCCCTGCACTACCCACCTTTGGGGCCCGGTGGGTGGGCAAAGCATCAGCAGCGAAGCCCCTCCCCACCCCGCTGACGGCAGGCCCAGCCCAACCCAGACCTGCGGGACCTCAGCCTTGTGGAAGCAGGAAAGGGGACGTGAAGCCAGAGCTGGGCTGGCTGGGGCGGGGGGGTCCCACCTGGCTGCATGGGCGCCCCCTGCCCAGGACAGGAAAACCAGTGGGCGTACTCTAGTCCACCCCTGCCTTTTAACAGATGGGAAACTCAAGATCCACGAAAGGAAGAGAAAAACTCCTGCCGGGTTGGGACATGAACCCCAGTCTCCAGGTTCCCAGTCTTTTCACAATAAACAAAACTGAAGCTGTTGTGACAGAAAAACATCACAGCCCACACATCAGACGCAAAACGATTCTGAGGTCAGGTTGCCCCTTCCCCTTTCCCTCGCATGGAACACAGAGCAGTCACCTGACACTGAGCTATGGCCACACACTGAAATCATCAGGGAAGCCTTGACATTGCCATGCTTGGAGCCTTTGGGGTCACTGGTCTGGGGTGGGACTAGGGTCTTGGTACTTTTTCAAGATTCTTAGCCAGGCCTGAGGAGCAGCAGTTAGGATGCTTTGGGCCACATTTAACAGAAAGCACGACTAACACTGGCTTATCCCATAAGGATCTTCACACTTTACTTAAGCAGGCTGGAGGTAGGTGGACTTGGCATTGGTTCAGCAGCTCAGCAAGATAATAAAGGGCCCATGAGACCTGTTAAACTCATTACATCAATGCTGTCTCCCTCATGGGCACAAGGTGGCTGCCACTGCTCCAAGCATTGAATTCTCTAAGCACAAAAAGGGGGTGTTGGGCAATGAATCTTTTTCACTAGCCTCTCTTGTATTAAGGAGGGAAGTCCTTTCTAGAGGCACCCCAGCAGCATTCCCCTTGTATCTATCTCTTTGGACAAAACTAGGCAACATGCCCACCCCTAGTCTAGTTACTGGCCAAAGGGGTTGGATTGTTCCTCTGGCTTGGAACAATTGTGATTCACCCTTGGGACCGTCACGCTGTTGCCTGAACAAAGCCAGGCTCTGCTGTCAGGGATGATGGGGGAAACGACTGTTGGCCAGGCAGTCAGCGGGGTCTGTCACACCCCAAGATGATGGAGATGTTCAGACACCTATGCAGTGAACCTTAAATGGGCATTCGCCTTGCAGAAGGCACTGACCTTAGAAAGAGGATCCAGGGTCAAGTTCACACGCGAATGACCAACCATAGCTCAGAGAGAGAAGTTCCAGGAGCAGGATGCTTCCTGAAAGAGTCAGGGGAGGCTTTCTAGAACAGGGGATACTTGCTCTGGACTTTGATTGATGAGAAGAAGGGAGGTGTGTCAGGCACAAGCCCAGGCAAGGGCATTAGTGTGGGAACTGTGGGTGTGGTGGGAGAAAGCGTGTCCCCACGTTGGCCGGAAGGACGAGTGCAGGGAGTTCTAGGGCTGGTTTTTGACAGGCTGAGGCTTTATTCTGGTAGGTGATGGGGGGCCTTGGAATGGTTTAGGTGGAGCAGGGACAGGATGTGGTCTGCCGTGTTTACTGTGGGGGTGTCAGAGCACAGGGGTTAAACAAAAGATTCCCTACCAAGGGCTGGGCGGTGGGCCCAGCGTCAGTCCCTGGACCCTCCCCTCCCCCGCCACGTGCCCTGCCCTCTGCCCTCCCCCACCTCCACGGGTGTCCCACCGCCTCGCCCTATGCTTTGGGGCTCCTCAATCTCCAGAGTGGTGGTCCCCAATCGTCTAGTAGGAAACCTGGGCCCCTCTCCCAAAGACTCTGAGATCAGACTCTAATTGATCTGAGATGGAGCCAAGCATTGATACTTTTGAAAACTGATTTTATCTACTTTGTGTTTTAAGTAGATACAGTGTCACAGTCAACATACTCAAAAGAAATGTACAAGTCATAAGTGTGCAGCTCCAGGAATCCTCACGAAGGGAACCGCACCCTCCAACCACTTAGATCAAGACACACAACCCTGCTGGCCCCCCAGAAGCCCCCCTCGTGCCCCTTCCCCATTGGCAATTCCCCACACATTGCCACTGTTCCGACTGCTGTCACCGTTGATTGGTTCTGCCTGTTCTTGAACCTCACATGAATCGTGGACATATGTCCCTTCTCCTCTGGCTTCTCTGGCTCAGTACTGTGTGTGAGATTTGCCCTGTGTGTGCAGGGATGGTTCCTTTGCTTTCATTTGTGTGCACTAGCCATCACACGAATACACCACAAGGTTTTAATCTGTTCAGTTACTGATGGACACTGGGTGGTTTCCATTTGGGGTTATTGACGAATATTCCTGCACTTGCCTTTTGGTGAAAAGATGTACACATTTTCTCTTGGGAACATGGCTAAGAGTGGAGGTTCTGGGCCATAGAATGTATGAATGTTCAGCTTCTGCAAATACCACCAATTTTCCAAAGCGGTCTTACCTATTTCACACTCCCACCAGCACTGGTGAGAATTCAGGCCGCTCTACACCCTCCTCAAGACTTGGCATTTTTCATCTTTTTCATTTGAGCCATTCTCCTGGTATCCAGTGGTATTGCATTGGGGTTTTAATTTGAATTTCCCCCACACTAAGGAAGTGAAGCATCTTTGCATTTGTTTGTTGACCATTTGGCTGTCCTCCTGGTGAAGTGCTTGGTCTAATTTTTTGGGTTTCAGTTAGTTAACTAGGGCCCAAGAATGCTGCATTAACAAAGCACCCCAAATAAGATCCAGGCCAGCCTCACCCAGGGGACTCGGCCTCAGGTTGCTGGCCCTGCTGGGCTGGGCTCCTCTGGGTAGGTTGAGCTCGGGCTGCCCCGATGGTTCACCCAGGGCCCAGGGCGGGCAGGGGGTGCTCTTCTCCTAGCAGTGGCAGAGGAAGGAGAGCAAGCCCCATCGCCCAAGCACATGACAAGTCCCTGCTGGCATCATGTCCAACAGCCATTGGCCAGAGCAAGTCCCACGACCAAGCCCACCACCATTTGGGAGTGGACATTCTGCCTCCAGCATGAAGGAGAAGGGAGTGAAGATCTGCTGAACAAACCAAATTATAGCACTGGCTATAAATTTTTTTTTAACGACCTCATATGATTCAAGTGTGCAGCCAGAGCTGAGAACCACTGACCTACAGTCACACTGCTCGTCAGTCAGTACAAATGAAAGTAAGGCTTAGTTGACTTGACTTCATTTTCTAAAACCAGTTGACTAGACCAAAGTCCATTTCTCCTTGAGACATTTTTTTTTTTTCAGAAGAGAGTCCCTGAAATTAACATGACAAATTATTGTAAGTGTTAATTTTAACTAGATCATGGGGTCTGAAGTAGTAGGTCTGTGTCAGATTCATCTGTAGTATTCACAGCCCCAGTACAGTGCAGAGGGATGGAGAAATGCCGGGACAGGATGGTGTTGGATGACCGGAAGGAAAGAATGTCAGCATCGCTGTGGAGCTCCCAAGGGGGTAGGGGTTATTGTCTGTTGGGATCATTGTTGGGATCTACCTGACACAGAGTAGGTGCTCAATAGATCATGGAATGGCAAAGTGAGCGGGTGAAGGGGTGGATGGTTGGATAAAAGAATGGATGGATAAATGAATGGGTGGGTGGATGATTGGATGATTGATGGATGGATGTTGGATAGATGGATAGATGGGAAGATGGAAGGATGGAGATGGATGTGTGGGTGGATAGACGGATGGGTGGTTGGGGGGATCATATAGCCACATGAGTGGATAAAAGAATGAATGAGTGATTGCCAGAAGAAAGCACACACAACCTTCCCTGTGGGTGAACACCACTATCTTGCAAAACTGTTAGTGACCAGGATGGTTTTGGTCTCCTCGCAGGGTTTTCTGATTTGCTACTTCCTCCTTCCCATGAAGTGTCTCTTCCGGAGGCCAGGTTGAGAGGTGGGAGAGGATGGCCACGGAGATCAGTGCCCGGGGCAGACAGCGTGCCATTGGGCATGAGGAGTACAGCCTGTATAGCAGCCTGAGCGAGGATGAGCTGGTCCAGATGGCCATAGAGCAGAGCCTGGCTGACAAGACACGGGGCCCAGCCACCGTTGAGGCCACTGCATCTACTCGTGCCAACCGGCAGCCCGCCCATTCCTGTCCAGGTACCAGGTGAGCAAGGCGAGGAGGTGAGGGGAGCAGGGCCTTAGGTCTTTGTCATCTTGGGCCATCCAAACATGCTGATCCCAAACATGGTTCATCCAAAACCAATGCATCTCTTGGATGCTATTTAACATCTTAGCAATTTACATTTATTATCTAAATTTGTTGAGTTCTGACTGTGCCAAGCACTCTGTTAGGAGCTGTACATCCTTTGCCTCATTTAATCTTTTTAAGGACCCACTAGATTGGTGCTTTGTTATAGTCCCGTTTTGCAGATGAGGAAACTGAATCTCAGAGAGGTGAATTAACTTGTCCAAGGTCACACAGCAAGTAGGTGGTATTGTAGAGATTGGAACTGTCTGGTTCCAAAGCCCATGCCGTGGCCTTGTACCACTGGCTTGATGTTTGAATGAGGTGGGAACTGTGTTCTGAGTCAGGCCAGCACTTCGAAACCTATCTATTCAGTCTCCCTGGGAAATCATGCTTGGGAAGCAAAGGACATCTGCCCAGCAAAGCCACCCTGCCTTCTCGTCAGGCTCCCTTCTCGGCATCTCCTCTTCATCCCACTTGCAGGACTCTCTAGAGCAGAACCATCCAATGGAAATATGTCATGAGCCATGACTGCTGCCCACACAGGCAATTTTATATTTTCTAGCAGCCACATCAAAGGAGTAAAGAAAAACAGGCAAAGTTGATTTTAATAATACATGTCATGTAACTCAAGTATGTGGGGCTACGTGTAATAATGCTTTGGTATTACCCTGGGGCATGGGCCTCAAATCTCGTTGTTTCCAGAAGCCAGCTGACACCTGTGTGACCTTCAGCAAGTCACTTAACCTCTCTGAACCTCAGTTTCCTTCTCTAGAAATAACACAAATAGTAACAATTAACAGATTTTCTCCAATATCCAGTCGCAGTTGACAGGGGCTGAAGGTAGATGACAGAGCATCCCAGCCCTGTCTCCTGATGGAACCCATCAGGGTTCTCCCCGGTAACTCTGCCCCTTGGTGAGGGTGGGATGCTTCTGCCTGGCAGGCTGGAGGCTGGGCAAAGGCTGGGGATGCTCAGTGATGAGGAGGCCCTTCTAGAAGGTAAGGCAGGTGGCCTCCTTGGGCAGCTGGAGGAGTATGGAAGTTCCAGGTCACTGAGGACACCCCTCTCTGGGACCCAGTTGGAAACTGAAACCTAGAGCCATCTTGGTCTCTGCTTGAGGAGGCCCTGGTTCCTGTTCTGGCCGGTTCAGCTGAAGTCAGACCACTGGTTCCCCTTTCTCAGGAGGGGATGAGAGAGAGATAAGGGCAATGTCTGTCTCTGGGAAGACGGGGCCCGTACTAGGAAGCCAGTGTGTCCCCCCACATCTGCAGCCTTCTCCCCAGCGTGGGAGCCCCACCCAGAGGTCCCAGGGGCCCTTAGAAAGTTTTGAACTGGGTGCGCCCTCGAGGTCCAGATTCTGACCTCTTTCTCCATCTTTCACCCTCCCTGGTGAGGAAATGAAGACCCACAGTGGGGCATGAGCACTGATCCAGCCTCCTGGGAGAAATGTTCTCACAGAGAGGGGAAATGACTTAGCCAAGGCCACACGGCCCTCACCTGAGACCCAGCACAGATAATGGAGGGGAAGAGGATTCAGCTCGGATCTTCTCCCTCTTGATGTGACTGGGCTCGGGCCCTGCTGGGGAAGCAAACTCCTATCGGGATTTCTCGAGCCGTTCTCCTCTCCTCCTGCTCCCCTCCCCGAGATGTGCCCTCATCACCTCCCATGCACCCGGCACACAGCAAGTCACCTGATGCTTCCCAAAGCCCCACAGGTGGGCACTTCTGTGTCCATTTTACAGGTGACAAAACACGGGCACAGCAGGGCCGGGAACTGGACCAAAGTCTGCCCTGGTCTGAAGCCCGATGCTTGGCCATTCTGCTGGTTCTGCAAAGGCCTCTTCCTGCTTCTGCCTCCCCCTACCTCCCTGAAGTGGGGTTTCAGCCACATAACATCCGCCTCCCACCCACGGAGATTTCGGGTCCCCAAAAGCTTGTGGAACGTGCACTTCTGGTCTCACACACCCAGACAAGGCGTTAAAGTAAGGACATGGGGAAGATTCATGTTCACTTCTGTCGCTGAATATCATAGTTCCCACCCAAGGAAGTTTAGGAATGGGACATCAGTCATGTCCTCAGGGCCCCCACATGGCCAGCTCCTTCTTGTCCTTCGGGTCTCGGTTTAAATGTCGCGTCCTCCAGGAGTCCTGCCCTGACCAAGTAGGACCCCTCTACCTGCTCTCTGGGCTTATGATTTCCTTCACAACCCTGACTGCCACTTCCAGCTTTTACTTGTCTGATTCCGCCAATACACTGGAAGCTCCTTGAGGGCAGGGGCTGATCTGTCTTCCTGAGTGCAGCCCTGCCCAGCACCGTGCCTGACCGTAGCAAACACTGAGGAGCTCTCTGTGAGGAAAGGAATCGGGGAACAGAGGAAGGAGTGACGAGGCAGCAAGCAGAGTGGAAAGCAAAGTAGGTGTGGAGGTTACAGTCCTTCCACTGTCGCCTGTTGGCTCTGTGACCTTAAGCAAGTTACTTAACCTTTCTGAGCCCCAACAGCCTCATCTCTAAAATGGCAATAACAAATACCTGCCTGGCCCATCTTGTGGCATGCTTACGAAAAGCAAATAAGATTAGGCATCGGTGCCATCCCACATCCTCTCCCACCCTGAGTGACCTGAGGGCCCACTTTTGTGGCTGCCTCTGCTTCATAGACAGGCCCATGTGCCACCCTGGGCTGATGTTGTCTGGCCCCCTGACAGTGTCCCCAGGTTCACGTGACCTCTTTGGGGACAGCGAACAGATACTACTCTCTCTCGGACTCTTAGTGCCCAGCAAAGAGCCTGATCGTTGTGGATGTCCAATATACGTTTTTAGGCAAATAAATTGCACTTGAAACCAATAAAATGCCCCAGGAATCTAATTTATTGTTATTATCTTTAAGCAAAATGACAAGTGTGGACATAAAGGTCAATTGGAGTCTTTGGCATCCTAGAAACGAAAGCCAGATCAATCCCTTGCAAAAAGAGAGTATTCCCTTTTGCAATTGCTTCCCTCTCACCACAGTGTAAGAGAGGAAGGTTGAACCATGCAAAACCATCATTTGCCAAATCTTGGTGCACTGAGGGCTCCCAGAAAGGCAGCCCTCATTTCCCAGCCTATGGAGAAGCAGGGAGTCCAGGCTTACCGGGGATGGACAGTCAGAGTGTGACCAGGGAGCTGGGTCTTCACAATCCTTAAACTTCTGCATTTTATTTAAGGTTACATTTCCAAGAAGACAAAGCAGGAAAATATAAAGCAGGAACTTGCTTGGGCTAATGTATGCACAGCTGCAAGCCATGCGGATCAAGCCACACACATTTACTGGGCTCTTACGACGTGCCCAGGCCCTTGCTGGCACCTGGACATGAGGCAGTCCTGGCCCAGGGTTGCAGTCTAATGGGGGAAAGGCTCAGAAGTATGTGATGATCCAGCAGGAAAAGCAGAGCAGTGGGGTTTGCACCATTTTCAGAGGAGGGATGCCAAAAGGGTGGGCTCACTTAGTTAAGGAAGTGGGCTTTGCAGAATGAATAGTTCACCAAGCAGAGTAGAAGCAACAAACCTCTTGGAGCCTCTATACCCTCACCTACCAAAGGGAGACAATGATGTTTCCTTCACAAAGTGGCTGGAGAATTACATGAGATGCCCAGTGCAACGTGCTTAACATGGGCTTAGCCTGTAGCAAGGGCCCGATGAATCTCAGGTATGGATGAGAAGGCAGAGGTTGCTGCAGCTTGGGATTTGTGTTCTTTTCTATACGAGATTCCTCGCTGCCCGGCCCAGGAAGGCCACGGCGGCCAGTGGATGAGGACGAAGCAGCTCTCGTGGGCGGGAGGTTGAGTCCAAGGCCCTGCGGGAACTGGGGTGGGGATCGGTTATGGGCTGGGAGGCAGGCAACAGCACGACACCAAGATGACCACATTGCCTCAGCCTCTTCACAGGTTTTTGTTTGCTTGCTTTTTGCTTTCTTTTGTTTTGTCCCCAAGTATTTCGTTCATGAATATTTGTCAGTGCCCACTGTGTGCCAGGCTTGTGCTCGTGATAAGATTGGCCTGGGGATCACGTGGGAGAACAAACACAGGATCCCAGCACGGTGGGGTCATGGAGTAGACTCCCCCTATTTGTTAGTTCCCTTCCCTGTTAGGATACCTGCTGGCCGCCTGCGTTCAGTCAGCCCAGCCCCATTTAGACCTTCCCGGGGCTTGCCGGGCAGCTCTCTATCTCCAACAAGGCAGCCCACCCATGGGCTCACTGAGGAGCTGGCACCGTCAGCACTGCCCCCGACCCAGGTCTGAAGCCGGGACCAGCCGGACTCCAGGATTGGGGCACTGGGTGTGGGTAGAACTGGGGGAGAGCTCTGGACCTACTCGCCGACACGCAAAGGCCTAGGGCTCTACCTGGGCCTCCTCCGGGTCGTGACCTGCGCCCACATCCCGTCCCGAGCTGAGCTGCTCTCACCTCGAACTCAGCCCCTGCGGTTTGCTCTGCTGGGAATTCCCCGGCCCTGGGCCTCAAGGGGAAATGGGGCCTCCAGCCTTGATCAGAAAGAGCATGAAACCTGGGTCAGGGGGCCTGGCTCCCCATCAGCTCTGAGGCCCACAGCTCAGTAACTGAGCAGACGCCCTGCCCATCCCCCCAATATTATTCACACACCCCAAGTTCAGTGTTCCCAGAATCAGTCCTCCTGCCCCTACTCCAGCCCCTCCCCACGGCTCCGGGATTGTGTGTGTGTCTCCCACCCTGCTGGCCTCTTGAGCACAGATGACAGGATGTGTCTCCTGGATCTACATCCCGTGCCCCTACACTGGTCTTGGCATGAGCAGGAGTCTGGAAATCTTGGTCAAATTGAATTCAGTCTCAGTTTCCTCATTTGCAAAATGGGCGCAATGCAGCCCCTGCCTCCATCAAAGGTCGGGGGGAGGTTGGAAATGAGGCAACAGATGGAATGGCTTAGTGAGCATCTGTCTTGCACAAATGTGAGGGGTAGTCACCCTGTCCCCTCACTGCCACCTCCATCAGTCTCACTGCTGGCTGCTGCTGCTATCGTTTTGCCATCAGAGAGAGGTCCTCGTTTTGGGTGGTGTGGTGGGCTTTTCCTAGTCTTATCACCTGGCTGAAAACAGTCTAACAAATAATCGGTGATTGGTGGCCACATGCGGCCAGCGATGACGGTGGCCAACAACCAAGGACACGTGGAGAAAGAAGCCCAGGGCCTTTCGAGGCCCGGGGCTGGTGAATACAGAGGTCGGCCCAGCCCCCAGCCTCCTTCCACCTGGCTCAGAACCTTCCCCCCTTCTCAGAGCCAGGAGCAAGCTCAAAGAACCCCAGACTCCGCAGCATTCAGGGCAGTGGGGAGGGCCCGGAGGGGCAGGCTTTGCACCCCTTCCCAGGACGGGGCCTCTTGGATCTGCTTTACACGCCGAGTCCCCCACGGGAGTGAGCTCATTTCAGCAAACGTGCTGCAGCTACAGACGCAGCAAGGACACGCCCAGCCTAGTCCTTTCTTCCCATTTTACAGCTAAGGAAACTGAGGCACGAAGAGGGGAAGGAGTGTGCTCAGGGTCCCAGGGTCTGTAGGAGTGGTGGCCGTACACCTGGAGAGAATGCAAAGGAACTGTGGGTGGGCTGATTCAGGAGCTCCAGCAGACAGACGTGGGCCTGATGTTCCACTCTGCTGGCTCCCCAGCTGTGTGCGACCCTGGGGCAGTTACCCTCCCACAGCCTCAGTTTCCTCATCTGCAAAAGGGCGGTGAGGACTGCAGAGCTGTGAGGACTGATGAACAAACGAACACACGCAAAGGGCTTCTCGTGGCACCTTGCTCGACCCGATGTGTGCTCAATGGAAGGCAGTGACGGTGACAGTGGTGAGGGTGGGACGACGAAGATGGCCGGGCGCTCTAGTTGCATCCTCTCCACCTCACCCTGGCCTCGCCAAGGGTGTCCACAAAATCTGTGGGTTCTGGCCTGTCCTAGAAGAGGGGGTCCTTCTCGGGGTCACAGTCCCAGCCCCCCCACACCCCACGGAGTGCTGGGCATCAGCAGTGCCGCCCTCCCCACCCCCACCTGCCCAGCGGTGTGCGCAAGACCAGGCCAGACCAACTGGGGTGTGGGGCGGGGGTGCAGGCCTGGCCTCACCGGGGGCGGGGAGTGGGCCAGGGGACCACACATCCAACCCTCACCACAACTCACCCCTCCTTTGACCCCTTCCATACTCACAACAGCCCCACTGGGTCAGGGAGGGTCTGAAGCTGAGAGAGGTGAAATAATGATTAAAATTAATGGTCAACCCAAGGCAAATGTCCCCTGGGGGGTGCCTGGCATCCATTAAGCACTTCATTCCATTCTCTTACCCACCCCTCTGAGACAGGATCTGTTCCTGTGCCGTCTTACAGGTGGGGAAACCAAGGCACAGGGAAGTTTGATCTGCCCGAGGTCTCACGGCCAGGAAGGGCCAGCGTCTGGATTCGAACCCGTGTCCATGTGACTCCACAGGCCGGACCGGTCTGGCCATTCTCATGCCTCCCTTTGCCGTAACCCTCTTAGTGCTGGGCACGAGGTGCTGATGAGCTGGTGAGGTGGGGAGAGGGGCACGGACCCGGCTGACTTCTCAGCTTTGCCCCCAGTCCCCACCCCTCCACGAACGCCTTGTGCATCCCTGTCGGGGCTCTGCCTGGCCAGCCCCGGACTGAGGCCCGTTCATCCAGGGACCTGCCGCCGAAAACTTCTCCCATCCTCCCGGGGTGAAGAATGTCACCTTGCTTCATATCTGCCTCCTGCGTGGTTGGCTGGGGAGGGGGACCGCGAGGGTGGGGGTGAGGTTAACCTCACTGTTGTCTTATATGGTCATTTAAATCTCCCCGGGCTTCCTCCAAGGGCCAAAAATAATCTGGAGACACAGCAGCTGTGTCCAGCATGCAGAGAGGACTCGGCCATCTGCTCTGGTTCAGAGCCCCGAGTCTGTCAGTCTTCCCCCCCAGCCCTCCTCACGCCTCGTCCTGCCTCCAGCCATGACCCGCTTCTCTTATGCAGAGTACTTTTCCCTCTTCCACTCCTGCCCTGCACCCTCCAGGTCCACTGCCACCGAGAGCCCTCCAGCCCCGGCCCCCAAGGGCTTGTTCCAGGAGGTCATGAAGAAATACAACAGCCGCTTATCCAAGACGTCCCAGCTGGCGTAAGTGACCCCTGCCTCGGCCCCCGTGACCCTCCAAGTTTGCTGCCCCAGCTGGGTTGGTAGGAAGGAGATCCAGAGCCTCCAGGAAGGCAGGGGCACTGTGGAGGGGCCTCCCAGGCAAAGCCCTCTCAGGGGTGTCCCTCGAAGGCCCAGGTGCATCCCCCAAGACCCAGCTGCTCCTGCTGGGCGGGGCCTGGTGATTACAGACCCCGGTCCCCAAGGACGGCCAGCAGGCTGGGCTCGGGGTTCACCTCTGAGAGGCCCACAGACGGGGCCTGTGTGCCAGAATAACCCCCAGCAGGCCCTGAATTGGGGACCCAGCAAGAGAAAGATTTGGGGAGACAGCCCAGAACCCGGGAGGCCCAGAGCAGTTCAGCCCTGGAGCTAATGAGTTGGCTGTGCCCTTTTCTCACTCTTCCCCGTCCCCATGCCACCCAGCACTGGTGAACACCCATGCCCACGTGCGGTGTTTAGCTTTGTTGTTTTTATTTGTTAAGTGCTAGGTGCTAAAATCCAGAAATAATCAGAGCTGCAGAGGAGGGCTTCAGCTTGGCGAGCACCCGGGTGCTGGGCTATTTGGGGCCTCGGGAGACAGTTCTGGCTTGCTACTGCCTCTGCTTTCCATACGGACCCTAGAAGCAGCTGAAAGCGAAAGAGGGGTCCTCTCACTGGAACCCCTCATCCCTTGCTCACTGGTGTTGCCGAGAGGGGCGGAGGGAATTGGCCAGTGTTTTGTTTCTCCTTCCCAGCCCCTTTCAACCCTCCTGAGACACGGTTCCTTGGTGCTGGGGGAAGGGTGGGTGGGTTCTGAGCTTGGCACTGCTGCCACTTCCCATGTGACGACCAGCAAGTCACTGCCCCCTTCTGAGTCCCCCTTCTCCATAGGAGAGGGTTGGGGTGGACAAAGTGACTTTCAAGGTTCGGTCAGTCTCTGATGGCCCTCGCCCTCCCACCCAGCAGCTGCCCCCGCCCGCAGGGTGGGAACTTGGCTGAGCTCACAGAGAAGTGGCCAGTGCGCACGGTGGATAGTCCTGGGGTCCTTGAGCCACGGCTCAGGCAGATCCAAAAGTGTTCTTGGGGCCGAGCGTCCCCACCTGCCTTCCCCAAGGCCCCGAGAACAGACCCCATCTCCTCTTCGATTGGGGTCCCATGGGAGACCTCACAGGGGTGATGGGACACCTACCCGGGACTCCCCTGAGCACAGGCAAAGCGTCTGGGGGCACTGACGGGTCGGGGCTGTCCTGGCAGCCGCAGGTGGAGCTCTGGAGCTCAGCGAGGTGGCCGCGATGGCGCTGACGGGGCCGCGGCTCTTATCTGCTCCGCCCCCGTCGTCCCTGCTGGGTCTGTAACTTACCCCGCAGCTCACTTGCTCTGCTGCTATTAATAACCAGAGAGGCTGAAAGTCAGGGGAAGTGCCGCTCCCACTGGAGGAAGCAGCTGGGCGGGTGCAGGGCTGGCGCTGCAGACCTTCACGGCCTCCCCGGTCCCTGACACGGGGCCCCAGGAACAAGGCCTGCCTCCAGCCTCACCTTCCCCATCTGGGAAATGGAGCCATCCATGCAGAGCCCACCCAGGAGTAGATGTGGGGGTCATAGCAGTTGTGGCTCTAAGGATGGGGAAGGTTGCTCAGTGAATGAATGAATGAATGAATGAATGAATGAACAGAGAAATATTCATTTAAGAGCGGTCAGCCTTCACCTCAGAGCTGCTGGAAGCTCAAACAGGACCAGGAAGGTGGAAGGTGCTCAGTAAACACTAAAGCACTAAGATCAGCAAACACATAGTTAACGTGCTGCTAAAATCTCCCAAGGGGGTTACTTATTTGTCCCTTTGTAGGAGGCATTGTGTGCCTAAATCCTCTTTGTGTGAAACAGTCTGGGTCTAATATTAGCTGCAGTCACTGAAAGCTGGGAGAGAGAGAGGGATCCCCAAATTCTCTTCCCTTTTAAGGGAGCCTCGGTGTCCACCCGCAGCAGGGAACGTGCTGGCTACGTTTCAACCTTGTCATATAGCTTCACTGAGCGCCCACTCTGTACCCCCTATGGTGCCAACTCGGGGACACAGACGTGGAAGAGCCCTGAGCCCAGGCATGGTCACCAGGGAATCAGACACTGACAAGGCAATCCCGAGTCCCCATATTTACCTTTGCAGGCTGGTGGTTCCTCCCAATTCTCCAAGGAGGCCCTTGCAAATCGTATTTTGAACAGGATGAGTGTAATAAATAAAATTCCCAAAGAAATGAGCAAGGCTCCAAGAGGGGAAAAGCCATGCTTTTCAGAGATAGTAGGGATAAAGGAGCAAAATAATTGTTGGAGTTCCCATTGCACACCAGGTTCTGAACTCATTCATTCATTCATTCATTCACTCATTTATTCTTTCACTCAGCAAACACTTACTGAGAACTTGTATGGACCAGCCACCAAACTGGGCCCTGGGAATAAAACGGAGCTCCCAGAGTTCACAGTCCAGTGAAGGAGACAACTATTGGTCAAATAATCACCCCAAAACACATCAAGTCTCGTGGGTGTATGAAGCCTTGTGATCAGGGATTGATTGCCCTGTTTGGGGATCCTGAGGTCAGATGGGCTGAGGAAGTGGTGACAGAGCTGAGAGCTGGGGGGCTGGTTCTGGGCCAGTTCCGGGCATAGGGAAGAGCTTTACCAGCGCACCCCCAAGGGACTAGGGAATGACTGGTCTCTTCATGTCCACACAAGCCTAGTGGGGCGACAGGGGGCTAAGTACCTGCCCAGACCAGCCAGAGGGGACAGGCCTGGACCCCAGGACACAGTGACCCCCAGCAGGTGTCCACTCTGCACCACCCCCAGGCCCTGCTTTCCCTCTGGGGAGGGGCCACCCAGCCTGCCACACCAGCTCCTGAGGGGGGCCCCTCCCTTGCTCCTCCAGGGCCGTGGACCCCGTGCTGAAGGCCATCAAGGAAGGCGATGAAGAGGCCTTGAAGGCCATGATCAAGGAGGGCAAGAACCTCGCGGAGCCCAGCACGGAGGGCTGGCTGCCGCTGCACGAGGCCGCCTACTATGGCCAGCTGGGCTGCCTGAAGCTCCTGCAGCGAGGTGAGGGCTGGTGGGGTCCGGAGGGGCCCCCAGGTGGGGAGGGGTGCAGGGGAAAGGCCCCTTCCTACTAGAGCTCTGCGTTCTTTGCCCCCAGACAGCTTTGGGAAGGGGGAGAGGCTGGGTTAGGATGCCCATTTGGCGGCCGAAGTCACTGGAGAGTGAAAGTGGCTTGTCTCCCACCCCACCCCCAGGCCCCTGGGCTGCCATCTCGCCAGGCCTCCCAGGACAGGGAGAACCTAATTCCTAGAAAAGGAATGAGGGAGGGCTGACGTTTGGGAGAGCCGCTGCCAGCATGTTCCGGAGTGAAGATTCCAGGGCTCACTGGGTGTGGGAAACACTGCAGCTGTGCCTGTGCCCAGCCAAGGCCTCCCCACCAGCAGTGGGGCCTTGGGGGGCTCCTGCCTCCTCCCATACCAGATTCACAAGGGACACCCGCAGGTGGGGCCTCCTGCACCCCTTGGTGAACAAAAAGACTCGACTCTGTCCTGAAGCACCACAGACCCCGAACCCCATGATCCAAGGCAGAAACAGGCATGAGATGTGGCTTTTCCAGCAGGGGTTGGTGGAGGTGCAGAGGAAGGACAGGACGGGGCCACTCAGACAGGGAGGGGCTCCAGCAGGCTTCACGAGGAGGGGGTGTCTGAGCTGGGCCTTTATGACTGGGCAGCTGAAACAGCCCTTTGCAAGTGAGAGTCCAGGACAGGGAGGATGAAGGAGCCAGAGCTTGGCTAATCTCAGAGGGTGCCATACATATTGCTATCCTCAGACTCGAGCGGGAAAAGGGAAGTCCTCTGTGTTGGGGTGGGGGGGGTGGGGAGGGGCTGGTATCTTCTGAATTCATGAATTTCCTGATCTGTTCTCCTCCCCAGCATACCCAGCAACCCTCGATCTGCGCACCCTGCAGGAGGAGACGGCGCTTTACCTGGCGACGTGCAGGGAGCACCTGGACTGCCTCCTCTGGCTGCTCCAGGTGGGGGCCGAGCCCGACATCTCCAACAAGTCCCGAGAGACGCCCCTCTACAAAGGTGAGCCTCCTGGGTGGGCTTCCCGGAGGAGGCAACAAGGAGCATGGCTCCCAGAAGTACATAAACTCCCAAGGGGGCTACTGCGAAGGGGTAGGCTTTGTCCAGATGCATGGTCTGTGTAATAGAATCATTCATTTGTGCCTCTATTCAGCCAACATCTTCCAAGTGCCTCCCCTGTGCCAGGCAGGCTAAAGGGCACCGAGGGATCGATGATGAAATGATACAGTGCCCGCCTGTGGGCTCTCCCAGCCCAGTGGGGCACAGACACACAGGCCATGCAGCAGTCAGCCGACGACAATGAGGAGCGTGGCCAGAGGGACGGCTGGAGCATGGGGGAGGGGCACTGGTGGGGGCGGGGTGCCCATGGAGGGGGTGCCGGAGTTGAGCCTGAACAAGAGGCATTACTGGCTGGACAAGCATGGGGAAAAGCATAGGCTAAGGCAAGGAAGTAAGAGAGAGGATTTGAGCCTCTGGGATGTTTGATGAAGGAAAATAAGAACATGTTTCCTCAGTACTTCATGCAAGGACGTTTGTTGGCTGTCTGAGCAGTGCCCAGAGTCCAAATCTGAACAGTCATGCTAGCTGGAATTTATTGGGTGCCATTTATATGCATTAAGTCCATTTATATGCGCCAGGCACTGTTGTGTTATTTAACCCTCATGTCCACTGATGAAGTAGATAATGATATTACCCCCATCGTACTGACGGACAGAGGCACAGAGACGTGAAATAAGTTGCCCAGGATCACAGAGCCTGTGAAGACTACAAAGACCTGGAATTTAAATGCAGGCAGCTGGATGCTGGCATCACACTTTGAACCATTATGTGATAAAGCATCCAGTTTGTGCCTAAATGCTTAAGCCATCAGCTTTGGGTCTTGCAAAACAGTAGGGCCGTTGCCCTTTGAAAACCACAGGAATCCCTGGTTTCCCACGTGGGTTTCCTGGTGCCTGGAGCTTGGATCATTCAGAGGGCAGCAGAAACAGGCTGGCAGGGAGCGGGTGACTTGCAAGCCCATGGTGGAAGGCAGCCCCTGGGGCCCCTGCAGTCACAAAGAGCCCCTGTGAAGCCAGAGGTTCCCATCCACACGCCCGGGCCCTGGCCCACATGCACCCCTGTCACGTGCCAAGTGCCAAGCTCAAGCCTCCCGTGCTCTGCCTCACTCAGCCTTCCCACAAGGTTCACCGTCTCCATTGTGCAGATGATACAGGTGGGGAAACCAAGGCACAGGGAAGTCAACAGCTTTGCCTGTGGTCCCCTAAGAAGCCCTACACAGGCAGCCTCCACAGATTGACTCAGAGGAGCTCCCAGGGGTGGCTGACTTGGAAAAGCACCCAGGAGACCAACACCACCTGCAGCCTCCCTAGTGACAACTGAGCCGGAGCAAGCTTGTGTTTGGGACCTGGAGAGGATGGAGGCTTAAAAGGGAGATGTGAGCAGGCTGAGAAAGACTTGATGCTCTGGGCCCAGCAAGATAAAATTTAGCCCCAAATGAAACAGGGAGCCTTAGAGGAGGGGTTGTGGCACGATCCATTCCTCATCTAGAGAGATTCTTCCAGCCTTGGTAATACTGAGGATTGAAGCAGGTAATGCTGGAAGGGGAGACGAGCTAGGGAGAGCCTGGAACATTCCAGGGGACAGAAGCCAGGCCCCAGGTGGGGCAGCAGAAAAGACACAAATGTTGTAAAACAAAATGCCTCAGGCAATTTAGAAAGGGATCCTCGAAAGACCCCAGCGGTACTTGAACTTGGGAAACTCAGGTTTGTAGATCAGAAGCCCTGGGAAGGCAGGTGTGTTGTCCTTCATGTTCATCATCAAAGCACAGTGGTTAAGAACAGACTCTGGTATAGGATGACCTGAGTTTGAATCCCAGCTCTGCCACTTACTCTCTGTGTGACCTTGGGCAAGTTACTTAATCTCTCTGTACCTTGCTTTCCTCATCTGTGAAAAGGGGATAATCACACTACATCCTGTAAAGGTGGTCGAGAGAATTAAATTAGTTAATCCACATAAAGCACTTAGAACAGAGTATCCGGCACCTGAATGGTGTCAGGAGGCATTATTGAGGTGTTCCGTACATTTTCCTGTTAGTTCGATATCCTACATCCAGTGCAGGGCCTAGAACTTAGCTAGGATGCCATGGAGACTTGTTGAATGAATGAATGAACGAACACAAAGCCCTGCTGACCATCTTGCTTCTCCCTCGATGCAGCCTGCGAGCGCAAGAACGTGGAGGCGGTGAGGATTCTGGTGCAATACAATGCAGACACCAACCATCGCTGCAACCGAGGCTGGACAGCTCTGCACGAGTCTGTCTCTCGCAATGACCTGGAGGTCATGGAGATCCTGGTGAGCGGAGGCGCCAAGGTGGAATCCAAGAACGCCTACGGCATCACTCCTTTGTTCGTGGCTGCCCAGAGTGGGCAGCTGGATGCTCTGAGGTTCCTGGCCAAGCATGGTGAGTGGCTGAGGGTCCCTAAGTCATGGAGGGCCTGATGGACACAGCTCTAAGGGAAGGCAGGTTTAGGTATCATCTTGTGGGCATATTCTGACCAAGTGATGGTATCTCCCTGGAATGCTGTGTTGAGAAGGATTCTGAGGCTGCGTCTAGGCTCAGTGGGAAAGATGCTGAGATCCATTAGTGATGTCTGCAATTAGGCCCAAGCACAGGGAGAGATAGCCCATTAGGCCCAAGCACAGGGAGTGATGGCCCAAGTGCCAAGTGTTTGCCGTCTCTACTCTAACCCAATGTCCTTGTTTTACAAGTGAGGAATTTGATGCTCAGAAAGGGGAAGTGACTTATCAAAGGTCATATGGCAAATTAGTAGAACTAGCCAGACTCATGGTCTCTTGGTATCCCCAACCACTTCTCTTTCCATTACATCTCATTTCAGTTCCTTCTGGCCTCCAGACATTTAAATCACCCCTCATTTTGTAGGAGATGAAACCAAGAGCCAGGATTCGAAAGTGATTTGCCCAGGGTCACACAGCAAATTAATGGCAGAGCTGGAAATTGAACCCAGATCTTTGGAGTTTTTGCCTGTGAAATATCTTTATGCACTTAACCAGGGAAGAGAAAATAATATTGCCTGCATTAGAATGTCCCAGTAGCAGGAGACCTTGAGACAATGGCAGATGCTCTTTTGGTTAATGAGCTTTATATCTTGGTCTCCCCCAAGGACCCTTCTGATTTCTTTACTCTCTCCATGGGAAGGAACCCTCCCTCTCTAGCAGCATGGAGGCCAGAGGTCACCTAGGCCTTGGGGTGGAACTGGAATCATTTCTTGGGGTCCTGCTGTGTGCCAGACATTGTGCTAAGCATGAACACAGATCAGGTAGAGGGAGTCTCCCCCCACAATCTTATGATGTATACACTATTCTCGTGCCATTTTAAAGATGAGGAGACTGAGGTTCAGAGAGGTTAAACGATCGGCAGGAGGTCTCACATCATCACAGAGCTTGGATTCTGACCTGTGTCCATCTGACTCCCAAACAGCAGGCTTTCTCCTTGCCACCGCGCCACGGCAGGTCACAGGGCTGTGCCCCCTAAACATCCACTTACTCAGCAAGTGCCCGAGGAGTTGGGAAAACAGATCCAAGGCACTGCCTTGCAGCCAGGGACAAGTCTGGCCTGAGCCGCTGGAGAGCACAGGGGTGCAGGCAGGGTCCTGGGAGCCCAGGCAAGCAGGTGGGGTGCAGGGCAGGGCGCTCAGTGAGAGAGGAACAGCCAGCTAACTCTGAACATCTGCCCAGGTCCCCTGCTGACCCTAAGTCAGAGGCTCAACCCTCTGCAGGCTGAGACCATTTTGAAATCCAAATATTTCTCTTGTGTGGAGTGGGCAGCTTTGCTGGCTGGGGCCAGGTCTTCCAGGAGGCATGACTTTGAGAGCTCGGAGAGTGCTGGAGCTGCTCACCTACTCTCTCTGGGGCAAGGGCAGAGCCGCCTCCCGGGCCCGTCCTCCACCCTGGAGAACCGGCTTTCACCCTTACACCGAGTGGCTTCTTGTGCCCAGCACTGAGCAGGAAGTTGACTCATGTTATTTTCTAACAGTAACCCCAGGAGGTAGATGAGAAAACTGAGGTTCCCTGAGGTCACGCAGCTTGTAAGCGGTAAAACTAAAACTCAAACCGGTTCTTTCCACTAGACCAGAAACAGTCCTGTCACTGAAAATAAAAAGAATTACCACAAAGCCTGAGATAAGCAGAACACTCAAGGGGAGAGGAACTGTGGTGAACAGATGCTTTTGATTTCACCCCTTACTGACAGTTCACTGCAGTCTCAGTTCCATTTCCTTCCAGAAGAAGGGGGATGGACAAACAGGCTGCTCCTCTTTTTGCAGAGAAACCTGTGGGTACAGCAGTTACCTCCGCCTCACCAGGAGACGGAGAAGGTGTAGGAGGTTGGGCTGAGGCAGACAGACACCAGGCTTGACTCCTCGTCCCTCAGCTTAGCTAGAGAGTTTCATCTGGAGGAGACAGGAAGCAGTTCCTCCTATTTCTTGATATGGAAGGCAAAGAGGAGCAAATCCCAAAGAATGCAGTTAGTGGGGTTTTCCTCTGTTAGGGGGCTCTGTGCCATCCTAGAGCCATGAGGGCGTCACTCTGTGCAGGGCCCAGACCCCCTTACATGGAGTGAGGGTTAAGAGCACAGCCTCCACCATCGGACCATCTGCCATAGCCTCTGCCATCAGACCATCTGGGTTCGGGTTTTGGCTCTTCGCTTTAGAAGCTGGGGGGTCAGGGAGGTTGCTTAGGTTCTCCCAGGGTCAGCAGTACTGATCTCACAGGGTGAGGCTGTGGGTTCGCAGACGTGACACGTGTAAAGTACCATGCCCCGCAGGTCCCAGGGCTGCAGCATCACCAGCACCTCCTGGCTGTGTTTAGCCCCTAAGGGGCTTCTGCTCAGGCTGGCAGACCCCCGGGCCTCAGTGCTGTGGAAGGGAGCCAGGGGTCCGCTGGGTGGGCTCCTCCCCTGTAAGGGCTGTTGTGGGAACGGGTGGCGATGCGCGGTGTGTCCATCCTCTTCTCCCCCGCCAGGCGCCGACATCAACACGCAGGCCAGCGACAGCGCGTCTGCCCTCTACGAGGCCTGCAAGAACGGGCACGAGGAGGTCGTGGCGTTCCTGCTGTCACAGGGCGCCGATGCCAACAAGACCAACAAGGACGGCTTGCTCCCGCTGCACATCGCCTCCAAGAGGGGCAACTACAGGTCAGCGGGCCCCGCTGCCACGCCCTGCGCATCTCCCCGGGACCCGTGCTCAGGGGGCGCCTGCCCCCTCCAAACATCCCACCCACAGGATTATGCCCTGGAAGGCCCTGGAGAGCTCAGGCGGAGGACACCTTTTGGGTGGAAAAGAGGAAAACCTCTTAGCAGTTAGCAAGCAGGAAGTGAACACCTGCGGCAGCGATCATAAATAGCAAATGTCCAGGCGGCACTACTTTGCATCATAAAATGATTCAGTCCTTCCAACAACTCCATGAGGTAGGTATTGTTTTTATCTCCATTTTTCAGATGAGGTAGCCAAGCCACAGAGAGGTTGAGCGCTTTGCCCAAGGTCACACAGCTTGTCAGTGGCAGGGTCTTACCTGCTCGAAACGTCAGGTCCACAGGAATTCCACTTGGGGACCAGATGTGAATATGGACTAGTGGATATTTCTGGGGGGGTGGAGGAGGGAGGTGAAAAGACAACCTCTCGTGCAATCAGCAAGCAGGTAGTAAAGGCCTCCAGGAATAGGACTAGTGATGGCAGCTAGCATTTACTGAGCATTTGCCCCATATGCTGGGTACTTCGAGTGAGAAGAGAGAAGCATAAGTTCTCAAGAAAGAAGGTGGAGGGAGGGAAGGCACACAAACACACTCACACACACACATGCAGTCATGATGGATTCTGTGACAGTCTGAGTTCAGAGAGTCCAGCATGGGCTGGGGACAGAGGTGTGCTGGGGCTGCTCATACCAGCTCACGCAGGTTGATTGTGCTCATCTCTTCCCAACTCCATGTCCAGTGACCTCCCCTTGGTGGTTTGGGGGTGGCGGTGGTGGACTATTTATAACATGGAAACGAGCAAATGCTACAGATCAGGGCTGTCGCCCCCGGAGAGACAGCTGTTAAACATGACGAGCACACTGCTGGCTGGAGGCTCAGGGAAGTCTCCCGGGGAGGTGGGACTCGAGCTGTCCTCGAAGGATGGACAGGGCTTGGTGATTTCCAAAATGCAGCTGATCTGTGTCTCATCCAGGGCTTGCTACAGTGTTGTAGGCAGGCAGGTGAGTTTTATTCCATTCTGCAGGATAGGAAACTGAGGCCAAGACCAAGGCTCAAGGCGGTCAGCAGGCCTGCCCACAACAAGCTGATGCCAGGGCTAGGACTCAAGCATAAGGGGTCGGGCTCTTTATAATCCATCAGTGTTTCCCAAACTTTGACCCTTCATCGCCTGTCTTCCTGATGTGAGACACCTATACTCTCATTGCTTAGTGTTTTCCTTTAAATTAATTTTTTCACTTAAAAGGAATTTATTTTTACAAGGAAACATTTATCACACTATTAGATTGTTAGAACTACCAATTTACAGTTTATATATTAAAAAAACTTCTGCCCAAGTTCTACCTCAAATCCCATCTCCTGTAACATGCCCCTCCCCCACCTGCCCCAGTACACGAGGCAGAGAGAAGAGCAAGAAAAACAGATTGGGTGTGTTGGGGGGTGTTTGTGTCTTTGCCAAGGTAGAAGGGAAATGGGGGTGAGAGCAGTGTTCCAGAGAATGAAATGAAGATGCAAGGTGCAGAGCTGACCCTCAGAGTCCCAGGCCCTTCCCTGCAGGCTGCCGGCACAAATGACAACCAAGCACTCCCTCCTCACCCTGCCCCCCCAGTACAGTCCCAGAGGAACCTGGCCTTCCTAGACAACGTGCACATTATGGTATGGACATTATGCAAGTTCGTACTGTGGACTGTGAGGCAGGCAGATCTGGGTTTCAATTCCTGCAGAGGCCATTGGGCAAGTTGCTTAACCTCTCTGACCCTCGGTATCCTCTTCTGTAAAATGGGGGATATTTACACCTGCTTCTCAGTGAAATGGATAAATGTGGATATATCATGGATGCAAAGCACCTAGCAGAGTGCCTGGCACACAGTAGGTGCTCAGTAGTCTGCTCTCACCCTCTCTTACATGGTACATTTCATCTTTTCTCAGTTAAGCTGATGGAGGGAAGAAAGCAACACAAATCAGGCAGACTGGCAATGGGCAAGGTGGTGCCTTTCTCCTTGGCTCTCTAAAATGTCCAGCATAAGTCGGAATTGAGCGAAACGGTTTACCTCGGGCTGGGCCCCAAAGAGACCTACGAGTGAGAGAGGGGGAAGGGGCAGGATCTTTGACACCTCCAGACTTACTGGCTCTTGTGCTTGTCTGCACAGCCGAGTCACTCCAGGCTATTTTAAAAAATGCCACATCCTAGAACCAAGGAAGCAGAATCTTCAGGAAAGAAGGAGCCCAAGACTCAATCTTTGAAAAGCTCCCTGAGCAAACAAAATATAGACCATCCACAGCTTCAGGGAACCACTGACCAATCCAGTGCCCTCATTTTGCCAAGGAGAGAGCTGGCTTGCCCGGGAGTGGCAGAGCTGGGACCGGCACTGGGCATCCTTCTTTCACACCCAGATGCCTTCAAGTGTGACCCTAGCGGGAGGAGGGGTAGAAGGAGCTCTGAGCATCCTCAAGGAGCCCAGGTTCTTTCTGGAATGATCTATATGCAGGGTTTACAGTCCCTGCTTTGGATTCATGCTGACACTCAAAGTGATTTCCCTGCTTATTCCAGCCCATTTCCGTTTCCAGCCCCCATTTCCCTCCATCCCCCAGGGCTGAGGGGGGCAGGAGGCTTTGGGGGGGGCCACCCAACAAAGGGTTAAAGCTTGGTTTCCAGCAGGCTTCTGCCCCACACCGGGGCCCATGGCCAGGCAAATCCTCAGGCGCTTCATTTCCCCCTTGGGCATTTGGAGCCGTTTGTCTTCTCCACAGTTACCTCCCATAGGCTGCTCGAGGATTTGATGTGACATTCTATGGGCATTCCACCCTCAGGCACCTGCCCAAACACTCTGCCCGTCCGTAGCAGGGAAAGCAGCGCCAAGGGCTGGCAGCTGGCCTCAGTGTTCACCAGACGGTGCCTTCTCTTCGGGACACTGAACAGGATGGGTGCAGCATCTGGACATTGCTGAGAAAGGAGCCCCTAGCATTCCAAAGTCTCAGTCACCTCCAGGGTGCACTTTGTCCCATTTTTCATTTACAGTTTAGCAGATGCACCTTATGAAATTAAAAGATTAACACCAAAGATACAGTTATTAAGAAATTGCTTCAGCTAGACAGGAGCAGGATTCCTTTAAATGTCTCAGGAGTCCTTTAAAGTGAATTTGAATTAACACTCAGACTAGAAGGTTCTCAAACTTGGCCGCACACTGGAACCCTTGGGAGCTTTAAAGCCCCCCTATCTCCTGATGCCTCGGCTATCCTCAGAGATTCTAATGAAACTGGCCTGGGGTGCTGCTGGGGTCTCACGGTTTTTAAAAGCTCCCCACATGGTTCTCCTGTGGGGGGAGAACCACCGCCCTAGAGCCTGTTTGGGGACAGACCTAAAACATAGTCTTGCATTGTGGGCCTCATTTCTGATCCCCTTGTTTTTAAATATTCTCTCTCTTCTGCTTCTGATTTATATTACATTTGTTATGTTTTATCTATCTTTGCCAGGCTTTTAAAATTCTTTCTGGAATAAGGTGGAATAGAGATTATTTAATACATTAAGTTAAAATGCAGTTTATAAATTGCATTCACAATCAGGTTAGTATTCCCATTTACTAAAAGGGAAACTGAAGCTCAGACCTGAAGGCATCATGGAAAATAAGCAGGGACAGTTCCAGGGCTCAGAACCCTCTACCCACCCCCACTGAATGGTCTTTCCAGTGTAGGAAGCTGGTTTACTTTGTGTGTCCTTTGAAGGAAAATAGATGTGCCTCAAAATCTCCAAGTGCAGTGTGTCAATCACCTGCATAGACTCCTTTCCCCTCCTCAGACCTGCTGAATCAGGCTCTGGGTGGTAGAGCCCAGGAATCTGCACTTCAATGCTCCCCCTGAATGATCCTGAGTTGCACGGTGCTTGAGAACTGGCAGCTACAACTTTAGCAAACTCCCTTCTCTCTCTGAAGGCCCAATGACTCCTGACACATGTGATAAGTCCAGCAGGGTGCATGGACCTGCCCTTCCAGCACCTTCCTTCATGGCTGAGCCCGAGATAACATGCCAACACCTTCTGGAAAAGCTACAGACTTTCCCCCAGAAGGCACCCTTTGTGGGCAGGGGCCCCCTAATGCCCTTGGAAATGCCCTTAGGCAGATTCTCCACTGGTGGGGCCTTTTCTAGATCCTGCATAAGCATCACAAGGGCCCAGAGGATACTGCAACCCCCACACACACCCACACACCCACACCGCGTGGCTCAGTGGCTTTGGCAGCAAGATCGTCTGTGGACAGCTGGTTCCCACGTGAAAGTCAAGTCCATGGTCATATTTATCTTGAACACTGACAAAGGTCATGCCACCATAACCCCACAAGTCTGTTAGAATGCCTCAGTGGGGGCACCCAGGGACAGGGGGCTGCAACCGCCATGGTGGTCAGATGCCAACAGACATCGTTTATTGAGCACCTACAATATACAGAGCAATTCAAAGTGTGAGGCCTCATTTTACCCTCAAAAGCAAGCTCAGTGAAACATACCATTAAGTTAAGCTTTGTGATCTGGGCATAGTGATCGCACCTTGCAGGGCTGTTAAGAGGATTAAATGAGATAAAGGACTGAGCTCATGGGGTTATTTCCAGAAATAAATGAGTTAGACATGCCTAGCACATAATAAATGCTCAGCAATGATATTTTTATTGTGGCTATTATTTAGGAAGGTAAATTGCTTACAACAAATCCTACGGGCACAATAAAGGGTGCTATTATTACTATTATCATCATCATCACTATTATTGTGATTAATTACCCTTCTGTTACAGACAAAGCAGGTATGGTTCAGAGAGGTTAAGTGACATGCCTGAGGTTGCCCAGCACCGAGAGGCAGGTCCAGCTGACCCTGAGCCCCCTGTTTCCCACCACCCCATGCTGACCCCACACTGCCAAGGGCAGCCCACTTTGGTGCCTGGCTCTCTGCTCTATTGCCTGCAGGACTGAGGTTCAGACAGGATATCAGATCTGGGGACGGGGAATGTGACGGGGCTACAGCCTTGAGGAAACTGGAATCCTAGGCGGGGAGCAGGACATAAGGCAAGGAGAAGGGGCTTCAGCCCCTGGTGCATCCCAGCTACAGGGTTCAGCTACCAGCTTCCAAGTTATGAGGCCTGGGGTCTACCCCATCGTGCCTGCCAAGCTGCTGCACAGGACCTGCTTGGACCGGCCCTGACCTGGGTCTGCTCTGGGCTCAGGGCCTGGATGAATAAAGCTGAGTTGGCATGTGGGACACTTGCACTGGGCGGGGAGAGAAGGGAAGGACAGGGAACCTGACCTTGGAGACAAATGGGGTTCTCCTGGGCAGTGGTCAGCTTTGTTCCTCTTCAAAAAGTGCAATTTCAGCAATAAAGCTCTGTGATCCCAGTACCTGCCTGTGGGAGAAATGGGAAGCCCCAGCTTGCTTCATGGGCCACCCCCTCATAAAATGGGCTGGGGGAGAGGAGTGATGAAGTGTGGCGCTGCCAGCATGGCCATCCTGGAGAGGCTGGCAAACCATGTTCTGCCCTGGCCTTGCCATCCATCTCCTGTCCAACCTCCCTCCTGTCCCCATCCCATGCCTGAGCCTCAGTTTCACTATCTGTAAAATGGGAGAGCTGGACACACTGATCTCCAGACCTTGTCCAGCATTACGCATTTGCTTCCAAGAGTTTGAAAGCCCTTTCTGAATGGCAAAGTGCTTCAGAAGCACACGCAGTAAAATGATTTCACTGCGTCAATAAGATGGTGCTTCTGGGACCCTGGGCAGCATCTGGTCAAGTTCCCACATCTCTGCCACTTTCCCTGGGCTGGGCTGGGAACTGCTGGGGCCCAGCTGTGACCCGGCAGAGATTCCAGCCCCAGCTGGCCAGCGGCCCCGGGCAGCCCCGCTCACTGTTCTTTCCCATGCTCAGCCTGTTCCGGCTGTCACGGAGCATTTGTCGGCGATGGCCGCCGTCCAGGGTGAGGCCCCAGCCCTGCCTTTGAGCAGCACCTCTGCAGAGTGAGGTCAGGCCTCCTGCGCCTGCACAAATAAAAATTAGGAGGCAATTAGCCCCCCTGGGTTTGCGAATTTCCTTTTGAGGTTTTAGAGGCAGATTTCAGCCAAACGCAGTCACTAATGATAATAACACTTTCCACTGAGACCCTAGCAGGAGGTCCCTGGCATCGATTTCCAGGAAACGGGGGAAGCCGCCCTCCAGGAGGTGGAGAGGCCTGGGAATGGGGACAAGGCCTAGCAACACCTGCTTCTCTTGCCAGCTTCATCCACTTGGAGAGCCAGACTGGGTTTTGAGGTCACCTGTCAACACGGATCAGACAGATTAGGATCTGGAATCATGTTGGTGGCAGGAGTTTGTTCTTGCAGACAGCAGGGGGTGCAGGGAAGATAGCAAAGGCAAGGGGTTAAGAACCCTGGAGTTGAGCCCCAGAGCTGTGTTATGACCTCTGAGCAGCCACAGCCCTGCAAGAAGTAGGAAGTGGTTAAGAGGGTGACCTCCGGGCTCAGGCTGCCCGGGTTCAAATCCCATCTGCAGCGCTTACAGGCTCTGACTCCTTGGGCAAGTCACATACCCTCTCTGGGCTTCTGTTTCCTCCTCTGTAAACTGAAGATAATACCTACCTCATTTGGGATACTGGGGGGATTTAATCATTAAATATGTAAAGTGCGGAAGGCAGGAGGGAGCAGAGCCAGGGATTGCAGGGAGCTCTGGCCTCAGCAGCGGGTGACCAACCCCCTCCAGGCCAAAGCCAGGGCAGAGGGGCTGGGAGAGGCTGGAGGTAGCTGTCAGGAGAGGAGGCCACTGACACCCACAGGAGAGGAGAGCAGGGGGCTTCGTGGTCACAGATGCTGACGGGGCCTTGGGGAGAAGTGGCGCCAGACAGGTTTGCCCCTCCTGTCCCAGAGGGCCTGGAAGCTCCACCAGTGCCCCGCGTCAGCACGACAGGGGTGTAGGACAACTCAGCCCCGGAGTCAAAGGTTCGACTCCTGGCTCACCCCTCTTGACCACACACATGGCCTTGGGCAAGTTCTATAACCTTTCTGAACCTTGATTTTTCTCACATCTGCAAAATGGGAATAATGATACATGCTTTATGATTGCTGTAAAGATTAAACCAGGTGTTTGTAAAGCCTTTGGATGGCTCCTGACTGCCTGCGCTGCTCTCCCAGGCAGGGCAGGGTCTAGCTCCAAACTTCACCGTAGACTCCACTGCCTGCTGCAAGGAGTAGCTTGGACGTTCACCGGGCTTTGGGGCTTTCCAGATAATTGATCTGGGAATCGGCAACCCCTTAGCCTGAAATCAGGTCAGTGGGAGATTCTTGAAACCGTCCCACTTGGCTGAGGTTTATAAGAACCCATATTTTGGAGGCCAAGGGCTTGGGTTTGAATCCCAGCTCCACCCCCTTACTGGCTCTGTGACCTTCGTTAGGTGTCGAACCTCTCTGAGCCTCAGTTTCCTTCCCCCTAACGTGGGGAGAGTAACAAAGCCCCTCCCCAGTGGGGTAACTGTGAGCCTGGGCGACCCCGCAGCGCCCCCTGCTGGCCGGGCCAGCCGCGCCGTGCGGGCCGCCGGGTGATGCGCGCATGCCCCGCCCCGCCCACAGGATCGTTCAGCTGCTGCTGCCGGTGACGAGCCGCACGCGCGTGCGCCGTAGCGGCATCAGCCCGCTGCACCTGGCGGCCGAGCGCAACAACGACGAGGTGCTGGAGGCGCTGCTGGGCGCGCGCTTCGACGTGAACGCGCCGCTGGCGCCCGAGCGCGCGCGCCTCTACGAGGACCGCCGGACCTCGGCGCTCTACTTCGCGGTGGTCAACAACAACGTGTACGCCACCGAGCTGCTGCTGATGGCCGGCGCCGACCCCAACCGCGACATCATCAGCCCGCTGCTCGTGGCCATCCGCCACGGCTGCCTGCGCACCATGCAGCTGCTGCTGGACCACGGAGCCAACATCGACGCCTACATCGCCACGCACCCCACCGCCTTCCCCGCCACCATCATGTTCGCCATGAAGTGCCTCTCGCTGCTCAAGTTCCTCATGGACCTCGGCTGCGACGGCGAGCCCTGCTTCTCGTGTCTGTACGGCAACGGCCCGCACCCGCCAGTCCCGCAGCGCGCCAGTCGGTTCCACGACGAGCCCGCCACAGACAAAGCGCCCGGCGCGGTCCAGGTAGGCGGGCGCCTGGCGTTAGCGCACCTTGGAGAAGCATGAACGGGTGGTTAGCGCGCTTAGGAGGCAATGCAGACTAGTGGTTAACACGTTTAGAGGCAGACTAGTGGTTAACGTGCTTTGGAGGCGGTGTAGACTGATTAGTGGTTAACGCTTTTTGGAGGGAGTGTGGACTGCATCTCCGGGCAGTGGAGCCTGGTGGTTAACACACCTTGGAGGCGGTGTAGACTAGTGGTCCATGTGCTTTGAGGTGGGGGAACGTGATGCTTTGAAGGCAGTATAGACTAGTGATTTCACACTTTGGAGGCAGCATAGTCCAGTAATCAGCATGCTTTGGAGGGAGAACTTAGTGTTCACATGAACAATTAAATCCGTTCTTGGGGAATTTAAGGAACCAACAGTGGAGCAAGGGATTGGGCAGGAACTCTGCAAAATCGAGAGGCCCATCACCCCCAGCACACCTACACCTTGAATGCGATGATAAATGACCAGGATTGGGAAAAGAGGTGGGGGCAAGTTGGTATAAGGTCAGGTGAGGTGCCCTGGGAGGGTCAGAAAGTCAGTGACCAGCCCCCAGGACCTGTCCATGGTGCTGACTTCAAATCCAGGACTTAGAATGAAAAGGAAGTTAGAGACGTCCTTCTCTTGAAAAAATTATACAATTAAAAAATTATGTGTGCAAAGAAGTTAGTGTTCACATTACCTTAATGCTCATGACAATCCCTTGAAATTGGTATTCATGTACCCATTTTGTAGACAAGGAGGCTGAGACTCAGAGTTAATGTGACTTGCTAAGTTGCCTGTCTCTTTTGGCAGCAGAGGTCAGTGTTGATTAGAGAGGGGGATGGATTTGGGGATCTAGATCTTAACGTGGATGTGCCCAGTGAATGCCTGTTGACACGTCTACTACCCTCCCTGGTCCCAGACTCCCCACCTGTAGGGTGAGATCACTGCCCTTGGCCCTGGGCACCTAGCACTGGGGTGTGCTCTCTTTCAGTTCTGCGAGATCCTCTCTGCCCCAGAGGTGAGCCGCTGGGCTGGGCCCATCATCGACATCCTCCTGGACTATGTGGGCAACGTACAGCTGTGCTCGCGGCTGAAGGAGCACATCGAGAGCTTCGAGGACTGGGCTGTCATCAAGGAGAAGGCAGGTAGGGGCCATTGTGCTGCTGCTGGTGGGCCACCCCTGCCTGCCTTAGGAGCCCAGCCTTAGCCTGCTGCTGGCGGGCCACCCCTGCCTGCGTTAAGAGTTCCAGCCTCAGACCATGGCTGTTTTGATGTGTGATGTGTTCCTGCTACCAGCCAGGCTCTGTGCTAAGTGTGTCACCGAGCATGTCTCGCTTGCTCCTGGTTTTATAACAAAGAGCATAACAGCATAAGCAGAAGGATTATGTCACCCAGGCCAAGGCCACACAGCTAGTTAGCGACAGTAATCTGGGATTTAAGCCCAAGTTTGACCAAACTCAAAATCCATGCTCTTTCTACTAAGTCTTTCTAAGAGTTTTAAACAGTGCCTGCTCTCTGAGGGATATCAGAACCTTTAGAATAAGTTGCCCATGTTTGTGGGCCACCAGGAGGCAGTGTGGCAGGGTGGAGGAAAGGGCATCTCAAACCATGAAGTGCAAACAAAGCACAGGGGCATCTGGTTAAAAATGCAGATTCTGACTCAGTAGGTCTAAGGTGGGGCCTGAGAATATGCTCCCAGATGTTGCCAAGGCTGCTGGTTGTGGACCACACTTGGACAGCACTGGTCTAGGAGAAAGGGCCCCCGAGCTGTAAAGCCAGCCTTGCCAGGGACCTGCTGTGTGACTGTGGGCATGTCCCCACCCCTCTCTGGGCCTCGGCACCCCCATCAGAATAGTGAGGAGTTTGGGCAGGTTCTGTGTCCAGCTCCCATCCTGCTTTGCCAATCTGTGGTTTGGTCATAAGGTCTTGGTCTAGCAAAATGTCTCAGCCCTGGGATGTGCACAGGTGCGAGTGCCTGGCAGGTGTTCATTGTTGTCAGGGCAGCCCAGCTAAGTCGGGACAAGAGATGAGAAGCCATCATGGGCATTATGGAGCTTGGTCAGGAGGGGAGGTGTCAGAAGCAGTCCAACTGGGGGCCACAGTGGGAAGTAAGCACCTGCCCAGAGGAGGTCCAGCTGCCCCGGGGCTGTCTCTGGCTCCGAGGGGCACAGTTCTCTCTGGCAAGTGGTTTTCACTGATGTAGCACAGAGGCTGACAGGCAGCAAGTTATTATCCCATTGCTGTTGCTCTCCCCAGGCAAAACCTGTGCCCCAGGCCTGTCTGCTGTCCAGGTGCCCCACCTTGCAAGGCCCTGATTCTTACTCCCCCAGACCCTCCTTGATCCCCACAACCCAAACCTACTGTAGGATTTTTCATTTGATAAAGTTACTGGAGCTGGCAGGGAAGGGGTTGGGGCAGCCTTCACTGGGAGCATGGCTCTAGATACATTAGTTCAAACATTGAACAAATGAATAATCAGTTGCTGTCACCACAACCCTTGGCCACTAGAGGGTGGAGTGGTCCGTGCCAGATGTGTCACCCACCTCCCACTGTCCTCTCCTCCTGCCCGCCCTAGAGGAGGGTAATTCCTTACAACTAACCAGTGTCCTGGGGAAAGATGTGTAGAATCTGTTAACATGCTGTAAATATCTGTTAACAAGTAGAACAAATAGTTCTTAATCAATACCTGTTTGGGTTACCTTAAACTCTCCCTCATCATCCCAGACAGAAGAGCAGACAGAGGCTCTGAGATCTGTATGATGAGCCAAGGATCATGTGGAGATTCCGTAGCTAGCCAGGATACCACCCCAGCCCAGAGGCCTTTCACCTTCCTCCCCATGAGCTCAGTTTTAGCTCAGCAGAGAAAGGTGCTGAGCTCCCCAGAGAGGAGGCTCTGTCCGACGTGAGATCAGGGGGCAGAGGAAGTGTCAGAAACACAATAATGGGGGCACAGCTCCAGCCTGGAGTTTCAAGACCCTGAGTGAAGGCAAGTGTCCGTGTCCCCCTGGACACCTAGGTAGACAGCACTTCAGCCACCTGAGCCCACCGCCCGCCTCCCACACTCCAGGTGGCCCGTTCTTCCCTAGGCCCCCTGTGACTTTCTTGGCTTTGCACTCATCATCGCCCTGCTTTGAATGGTATTGCCTCCCTCCTTCCCCCGACACATTCAGCTCAGATGGCACCACCTGACCGGCGGCGCCAGGAGCCCCTGGGTGGGCATCTCGGCTTCTCTAGCCTGAGCCCAGGGCCAGGCACAGGGATGGGGCTTGGCATGTGTTTGTTGGATGAATGCGTGAATGAATGAATGGATGGCATTCTTTGATTTAACAAACACCTTCTCTGTGCCAGGCCCTGTGGCCAGGGCTGAAATAATTCACCCCATTTCTAGGCACATCAGTCCCTGCTCCTACGCCCCACCGTGGCTGAGAAAACTCTACTAGATGAGGCATAGCCTCTGAGGAAGGCAGCCAAGTCAGATTCTGGGACCCCCCTGGAGCTTTCCAGTCTCTTCCCCCACACTCTAGCCTCTGACCTTTGTCCAGAAACCCAGAACTGAATTGCCTGCTCTGACCCTTCTGCTAAGACTATGTTTGGGAACACAAGAGAGGACCAGGCAGGCACTAGACAAGGAGCTGGGAGATGAGAGCACTGGGTGCTAAGCCTCGGTTTCCTCACCTGTAAAGCAGGATTTGGGACCTGCTCCATCTACTTCCTCAGGTTGTGGGGATCAAATGGCAGGGGCTAGAGTTGTAGAGCCTGAGGGGAGTCTGGGCACCCCTCTCATATCTACCCAGCCCCATATTCTGCGGGGTCCTGGATGCAAACCCTTTGCCGGCTGCAAACAACAAATCTGCATCTCTCTTTCCCTCCTTTTTCCAGAACCTCCAAGACCTCTGGCTCACCTTTGCCGGCTGCAGGTTCGAAAGGCCATTGGGAAGTATCGGATAAAACTCCTAGACATGTTGCCACTCCCGGGCAGGCTGATCAGATACCTGAAGTACGAGAACACCCAGTAGGTGAGCCACGCAGAAGAAGGAGTGGCTCCTCAGTCTGTTTTCACTGTGCCTCAGGACAATGGTGTGCCCAAATCCAAAGGTGCCGGTGACAGCGCACGGCCACAGGCTGCCTCCCTCTCGGCCGGGAAGATGCTGTGATCTCTGGGCGCAGAATCTCTGGGCAGAACTTTGCTGAGAGCTGAGGACAGAACATGGCAAGTAGGAGAACAATCGTGTGGTCAAACCAATGAGTAGATCCCAGACTTCTCTGCCATTGGGAATGGCAGAAACCTCCATTCCTGGGGCCGGGAGAGGCCAGCTGAGGCAGTGCTGGGGAAGGCGGGGGGCCAGCCGAGATTCCAGGCCCCAACTCTGGGCTGCGGATGAAGGACTTTTAACAGGGCTGGGCCTGCCTTTCCCAGGCAACCTCGCTGCATGGTTTTCCTGGCACCTCCTTCCCCTTTGCTCTGTGAAACCCTCCACTTGACTTCTTAGCTTTCTACCTGAAGACATGGCCTGGGCAGGGAGACCTTCAGGCACAGAGAGCTTTGCTGAGTACAATAAATGCACAGGTGTCCTGCCCGGCTGAGTCTGTTTCGCTAGAACATCCCTCAAAGGCCTGAGGCCCTCAGCTCAGCTCCTGGCGCGAGTGGGGGTGGGGCAGGGAATACAGAGCCCAGAATGTATCACCTTTGGGCTTCTGGAAGACCCAAGGGGGTGTCTCTGTCAGTCATCAGAGAGCCCTGAGGGCTACGGAGGGGTTCATGGTTTTCCTTTTCTGGTTTGGTCGCTGTGGAAACAGGAGCCTCATCACAAACAGGGTCATGGCACCCACAGTGTCCTGGCACCTGGGTTTGCCTCTCCCAGTTCCCTGGCACTCCGTCTTCATGTTCTGCTCACCCCTGTTTTGCTGCAAAAGCTTGAGACACTAGTGAGAAAGATCCTTCTAGACGCTGGATACTGTGAGCTCCGTGCCGCTCCGTCAACCCTTGCCGAGGTGCTAAACTCAAGTGTGTGGAGCTCTCGCCCATCTGCTGCTTCCTGGGGTCCTCACCATGGCAGAGAACAGAGGGCAGGTGAGGACGCTGAGGTCCAGCCATGTTGCCCAGCCCTCTGCCACCGTCCCTCTGAGAGCTGGGGCATCCTGTTTCCGTGGAAATCACAGAGACTAGTCAGCATTCTCTCTGCAAGTGTAATTTACACCTCCTGAGTCCGGGTCCCTTGCAGTGTCACCAAAACAGGCTGCCTTGCTGCCAGCCTTTGTGGGCTCTAGAGGCAGGTGGAGCCTTGGGTGAGGTCAGATGGAGTTTCCATGGATGTGGCCTCTCTCCGTGAGCTTGGCCTGCAGAAGGGTGAGCTGCTGGGCTGGGGGAGCCCTGGGTCCAGGCCCACCTCTGTCACCAGCTTGCTCATCTGGGGACTCAGTTTCCTTGTCTGTAGAGGAAGATGTGGTGCTTGTGGCCCTGGTGGACTTCCCTGCTGTCCCACAAGGAATTTCTGTGGAAGCAGTTAGTCCCAGTGCCTGTGCCCACCAGGAAAGCGGCCACCAAGCAGCACTTTCCAGCTACGGGTCAGAGGGGGCTCAGCCATGACAGGCCCACTCCCTCATGGTACAGGTGGAAGGACAGGCCCAGAGAGGGGAAGGGACTTGCCCGGGCACACACAGCAAGCCCTGGGGGTCCCACCCAGCAGTGGTGGGCCTCATCCCCATGCTCCTTGCTGCAGACCAGGCACAGGCTGCAGGACCCTGAAGAAATCCCAAAGGGAACCTGCATCCTCCCCCACCGGTGAGGTTCACCCGTGACAGCCCAGGGGGAAGGTACCACGTCAGGTTGGGCTTGTGGTTAGGGGAAAACCCCAATTGGAAAAAGCCTTTGCTGACCCAGCATCTCAGAGGAAGAGCAGTTTAAAATCTCAGATGACTGCTCATCAGAAATGACAAGAAGGGTGGGCAGAAGGGGGTAGCCTGGGAGCCTTTTGGGGTGTATGCGGGGCCTGGGTGGGTATCAGGCAGACTCTTGTAAACCTGTGGCATTTCTCCAATCATGTACATCCCCTAATGGGCAGGGACCACAATCACTTCCCAACTGAGAAATCCAGGTGCTGGTCAGAAGGAAGGAGCCCCCTGGAGACGAGACTGAAGAGTAGAAGGGGTGTGGGCAAGGGGCTCCAGCCCCTGCGCTCTTTGCGGACCCCATCCTTGGGCCCGGGATGCTCTGGTGCCACATTTGGGCTCCTTGAATATTGATGTGTATCCAGACCCGCTGGGAGGAGCCACCGATCGGGCCCCTCCCGGCCACGTGCCCAACCGTCCTTGGGATTCGCAGGGCCCCGCCCCCTCCACCACACAACCCAGCAGCTGGAGGGTTAACGCCCAGCTGGGGCCTCTGGGGCCTGCTCCATCTGGCCGGTTCTGAGTGGGCTTTGCTCAGCTGTGCCTGCTACATCCTTGACCCTCACCCCTGCCACGACCACTTCACGGCCACCCACCTCTGCAGAACATCCCCGTCCCCACCTTACCGAGCCCCTGTAAGGGTTTTCAGCTCACGGGTGTCTCTGCAGCGTCACAAAACTCTTATAAAATCCTGAAAGTCGGGCAGTGCGGCAATCCTACTCAGTGAGCAGGAGCATGTTTTGACCCAGAGGTGGGAATCTGAGATTGTGGATGGCTGGTGAGTTCCTGGGGTGGCTCTGGGTTTTGTTTTGAACCAACACCATTCACCCTTTGATTAGGGGAGTTTGAGTAGCTGCAGCTGGCACTGTGGCGGCTTTTTTTTTTTTTTTTTTTTAACTAAACTGCTCCTAGATGCATGTGGTTTCTTTCCACTTGCTTCCATGTGGGGGAACTGCGCCATAGGGTCGTGTGCTTCTGATTGGTAATGTCTTAGTAAAGGCTTCTACTTCCAGACAAATACTCATGGCTTTTCAGTTCATGGACAAAATACGTCGACAAGGGGCCTGATTTCCCTCTGCCCAGGGGTCTGGCACCTCCCCCCAGGTACAGAGTCTGTGCTGAGGCCATGATCGGAGCTGTGGGGCACTGCAGAGAGGACTCTTCTCATCCCATCCCTCATCCTCCAGGCAGAGCTGGCACTGGGTCCAGGTATCAGTGTCCACATCCTTCAGAGAAGTTTGGAACCCCTGGCTTCTGACTTGGAGAACCCGAACATCCTCCCTGGAGGCTCCTTCCCACTTCCCCACCCTCCTTCCTCTGCATTGAGCCCTGGGCTCCTGCACGTGTTCCCAGACAACTCAGACACCTCAGGAGCACTACCAGTCTGCCCCCCCCCAAACAGCTGCCCATGCAGGCAGCCCCCAGCCTGGGCACAGCCAGCATTGCACTAGGCCCGGGGACCATTCAATTCCAAGACACCCGAGATGTGCAAACTGCAAAAGAAATGTCTTTATTCTTTTAAACTTTTTATTATTTACAGAGAACAAAAATAAACTGAGATTGGGCTTACACAGTGGGTGGCAGATGAATAGATGGGTAACTCTGGCTTCTGGGGTGTCTGAAGGCAAGGGCCAAGTCCCACCGTCCCATGGTGTGCTGTGGGGACGGTGGCATTAGCTGGTAGACTCTGGCCTGGTTGGGGAGGGGGCCAAACGAGCCCAGCCCCACAGCTCCCAAGGCTGCCAGAGGAGCCCCTGCCTGGATCTTGCCCTCACCCCCTCCCACACAATGGGAAGGGCTGTTTGGAAGGCCCAAGAGGCCACACCACTGCCCAGTTGAAAGGCCCACCGTCCTTGCCCACCTCCTCACAAGGAGAGCCCCCCAGGGCGTCCCAGCTCTCCTACAAACAGAGGTGGGGGCCAAGACCCTCCGGGCCAGGTTAGAGGTAGCCAAAGACATTGAAGATGGGTGGGGGCATGGCCGGCTTGGTGGGGATGGGCTTCAGAACTACTGGTCTGTACACTTTCTGCCCAGGGTCGCCCACATCCTTGCAGAAATGGGCCAGCTCCCCAGGGGAGGCCGGGCTTTTCCGCCACAGCCCCAGACTGGGGACGGAGCCATGGGGGAGGGCCCCCGGAGGGCCCGGGTAGATGGGCTGTCCATGGTACTGGAAGGGGCAGCAGCTCCAGGCATTGACGCGGCCCACCAGGGAGACCCCTGGCATTTTGAGGGGCTCCTTCTCTGCCAGTACCCGCGGGGAAGCCGGCACCGGGGTAGTCTCGGGCCCCAAGGGCCCCAAGCCCTTGCAATTTTTCTTACCCTCATAGGGAGTTCCCTCCCTGGGGCCCAGCCCCCCCTCCAGCCCCATGGGGTAGCTGTGGGTGGGCCGTGGCTCCTCCCAGAAAGAAGCTGGCAGTTGTCTTTTCCTCATGGGCACCTGGCCAGCTCTGGCAGCTTCTGGATCCTGCCCGGGTAGGGGCTGCTGCTTAGAGAGACATTCTTCCCCGTCGGGGTTCCCCAGAGCCTTCTCCTTGCAGCCCCCACCCCCGCCGGGGCTGGGCGCAAGGCCGTCGAGGGGCAGCCTGCCGGCCCGGTCCTCAGGTCCCCTCTTCAGATGGGGCTCAGCTGCTCTGCCGGGGAGGCCGCGCGGGAGCCGCGAGTACTTCTGGGAGAAGCGTTTGAGCTGCTTCTGCAGGTACTTGCGGTGGTCCACGGAGCGGCGGCAGGGTGCAGACTTGTCCAGGGCCGCCTTGATGTCGCTGGACGCCAGGTTCACGAAGTTCAGCAGCATCTTCACGTCGCTGTCGGAGGCCATCACCAGCGGCCACCGCACAGGGCTTTCCATGAAGGGGCTGGGCTCTGCTGGTGACCGGCAGCTCCAGGGAGGGCACAGAGCTGGCCTGGGGGACACAAGGAGCCGCTGGAGTCTCTGTGAGCTACCCACACCCAGCCCTCCCCAGACGTCACGTGGCTGCAGAAGGCAGCCCCAATCCCAGCACCCCACAGCCACAAGCAGAGTCCCGGAGTCAGGTTGCCAAGCATTTCCTGAGCATGGGATGGGCCAGGTGTGGACAGAGCCTCATTTGATCGTCTTGGGTCTATTGCCCTCTACTTGCAAATGAGGCTCAGAGAGGTCAGGCAACTTGCCCAAGGTAACCCAGCTCCAAAGTGGTGCTGCTGGGGCCAGAACCCTAACCCCTGTGCTCCCAGCCTGCTGTGTCACCCACGATGCCACGCTGCCAACGCGGACACCTTGCCAGCAAGGTTTTTACTTTATGAACCGAGGCAACTGCTCCACTTTAAAGCAAGACCAAGCCCCCCCTTCTCCTCAGCAGTGGCCTCCTCCTCCAACCACCCCGCCCCCAGCCCCACCAGCAGCAAGCCCCCCGCCCCGTCCCAATGCTCCACCCCCAGCTCTCACGCAGGACCAGGCAGGAAGGACCCCTCTCTGGCACTCAAGTCAAGCCCTGCCTCGCAGGCTGATCGCAGGCTGTGGGCAGCGGGGACTCCCCCGCGGGAGCATCTGCACCGATTTCATGCCTCCCCGGCCGCCACCCGCCGCACCCCGCCCCTCCCCCGCGCCCCAGCCCACCCCACGCCCCCCACCCAGCTGGGCCAGAGCCGGCCGCTCCCCGCCACACTGACCGGAGGTGCGGGTCCCGGGCCCCACCAAAGTGGCCCGGCAGGTCACCCGCCCAGACCTGGGACAGGCCCCGGCGCGGTGGCCGAGCTCCGTCCGGCTGGAAGCGGTGGTGCAGCCCTGAGTGGGCTGAATGGAGGACAGCTCCCTGGAGCTGGGGGGCCCCTCAGGCCAATCAGGAGCGCCTCTCCAGATACAAAGCATCCCAATCAGGCGGCGGCGCCCCGTTCCCACATTCTTTGCCATCACAAATTGTCACCATGGGGACCATCACAAAAAAGACAGCTCCCAAATGCAATCATTTCCCAGTAAACTTCTCCCCTTCAGCCCTGCTCTCCCCTTCGGCGTCCACGCCCCTCCTCCCCTTGACCCCAGGTCCCTGGTTCCTCCAGGGGGTGGTGAGTTGGCGTGTGTGCAAGTGTGCATGTGTGCGTGCTTGTTTAAAATGTCCAGGACTGTGGAGGTGCCGGGCCCAGTGGAGACGAGTTTGCAAACCTCTCCCAAAGACTCCCAGGCCTGGCAGCTGCCATGCTCCAGTGCAGACAGACAATCGGACAGGGTAAGCCGGGGAGGGCTGTTTGCCCCGTCCTTCAGTGTTGAGTGGCTCGCTCTCCTCTCTCATCTCTACTTCCTCTCTCCCTCTCTCCCTCTCTTGTGCTCTCTCTCTCTCTCTCTCTTCCCCGCTCTCCAAGGGTCCCGGCACTGGAGGGCCTGAAAGGGAGGCAGGCCGGTGTCAGGAGAGGTGGCCGCGGAAGGCCTCTCTAACGAGGTGCTTGGATATCCATGGGAAGGGAGCCGGAGCTCTCAGGAATCTTGTCTTTATGTTTGCTTCCTCAATTGAGCTGCACAAAGCCTGAATTGCCCATTCAGTGCAGCCGGACAAAAGGTTGGCGTTGCACGGTCCCCTTGCATTTGTAGTCAAACAGTTAGGGACTTAAATCGAGTCGTCATGATGGAGAAAGAGGTGGACAAAGCCCATAGAATTGCCATCAGCAAACATTTTCCTGTGTCATATTAGCCAGTCTCCATGGCTCCCCCTGGCCTGGGGACAATGGCACAAGTTTGCACACTTGGCTACTGTCACCGTGCCAACGCCAGCAGGGCTGCAAGCAGGGCCGCTCGGAGTGAGCGAGAGAGCCCAGGGGCAGCCGCTGGCCCTGCCCACTGACCAGCCAGAAGGACGGTGCGGCCGAACATGGAGGAAGCTGTTTGGGAAATGCCAACTCCCGGGGACTGCGTGCCCGCCAGCTCAGGCAAGCCCCTCATTTGCCCCGTGGCCTTTCTCCGCATGCTCTGCCTCCTCCCTCCTCCTCCTCCTCCCCTCTTTCCTCTTTCTTTCCTTTTCCCCTTTCTTCTGCCACCATCTCCTCCTGCCCCCAGGAACAGGTGAATGGTCGGTGGTCTATACACCAACCCACACCTAGGTAGGGGACGGCTCTCCGAAGTCTCCCCACCCAGACTGAGGGCAGTGGAGGGGCAGGGCCAGGGGCCTCAGCCAGGAGAGATGGACCCACCCCCTCCTGCTGGCCAATTGGCAGCTCTGCCGACAGGAGGCACCTGCCCACGGTGCCTGGCTCCAAGCACCTCCCCCTCCGGCCTGAGGGTCCCTGGAGGGCTGGGAGGAGATGGCCCAGTGCTGACAAGCTGTAACTCAATCACGGTGCCAGTCCCCATGTCCCCTTCTTCTGCTGCGGGGGACATGGAAGTGTGGGCTGAGATGGAGATGCCACTGGCCTTCAGCAACCTGCCTTGCTGGGTGTCACGTGTCCTGGACAGCTGCCCACAGCTGCAGCAGTCTTCGTATGGGTGAGAAATAACCACTGTTGTTTTAAGTCCCTGAGATTTGGGGGTTATTTGATTTTGCAGCATAGCCTAACCCACCGTGGCTGGTACGGGCAGGAAACATCTTTTCTGCTCCAAACCACCCTGCACATGTTGCTGGAGAAGATGCCCTGAAGTACCTTGGTCCCCAGGCTAAGCTCCAACGCTCCCGGTTGCCTACTGTAGGGAGGTTGCCATCCACAGCTGGCATTCAAATCTGACCCCTAGTCCAGCACTGGCAAACTTAACCAGCCTCTCCATAATTCTCTGCTGGGAGACAGGCTTCAAACCACGGCCCATTTGCACGCTGGCCTCCTGCTCTCCCAGTGTGTGTGCCCTACTGCCCCCGCCCTCTGGGACACCTCCCTTGTGAGAGCATGGTGACGTTCTCCTGCCGCTCTACTCAGAACCTCAGCTTTCCCGAGATTCCACTGCACCTGCAGCCATTTCAGCCCAAGCTGGCATCACCGGCCTGTAAAGTCCTCGCCCTGCCTCTTAGCCGAGAATGAACCTCCCCAAGAGTTGGTGAGCTCCATGGTTTTCCATATCTTAAGTCTTTCCATTTCTATAGCTCCTAATACGGACCATCCTTCCACCACACCCTTTTTGAGGTGAGAGAGAAAGGAGGAAAGGAGGGAAGGAGAGGACAAAGGGGAGCAAGAAAAACAGAATGAAGGAAACCGATAGTGGTTGGGCACCTGCGAGAACCATGATTGATGAGCGCACACGGAAGATCCCACCTGACCTCGTGACACCTCTCCAAGGGTGTCGTTATTGCTGGTTGCAAGTGAGGGAACTGGGGTCAAGTTACTTTCCCATGAGCTGACAGTCAATAACTGGCAGAACCTGAATTTGCACCCAGGCCCATAGGCACACACAGCCCACACAGAACCCATTAACCCCATGGCTTCTGCCAGCTCCTACAGAGTGCCAGGCACTGTTTAGTGCTGTCAGGTTTGAAAACCTCATGGACCAGATCTTGTACTTATGACCCAGGTTTGCCTCTTCCACCCACTAGTCAGAACTCGGTTCTAAACTCCCACCTCGGGAATATGGTAGCCACAGCTACGGCAGAGGAGCAGATAGGAGAGAAGGCTGCCGGGTCTAGAAGGGTGGTGGACTGGGAGCCTGATCTGTGACTGCCCTCAGCCCTAGCCAGGGGCTGCCTCTGACCCGGGCTGGAGAAGGCCCTGTGTTTTCCCTCTAGACCATATGACAGGAGGAAAGAGAGTGGCAGGTGGCAGTAGCTAGAATTTTTGTAGATGCTTATCCAACCCTGTCCTGGCATTTTTCAAGGCCCAGCTCAAATACGACCTCCTCTAGGAAGGCTTCTACCAACTCCCAGCCTTATTAATAACACCCTTTCCCATTTTGTGTTCATGGATTCCAAGAAGTCTAACCTCCTTAGTTTAGCACACGAGGCCTTTTGTAATCTGACCCCTCCCTCTTTCTCTGTTCTCACCTCGCACCACTGCCCCTCATGCCCTCTCTTCTCTAGCCAAACAAAACACGCACCATGCCCTGGATGGAAGGCATTATTTCATGCCTCTGTGCCCTTGCTGCCCAACCCACCCTGTCCTGGTGCCACATCCCTGGCCTTTGACCGGACTGATTCTGCCCCTGGCCCTGCAAATAACCGGTGTGTTGCAGTGGTCTCCAGGGGCTTCGCACAGAGTGGCTTCTCACTAAATGTCCCAGGAGTTAAATCCTCTGCCAATCTGTTGAACAGCATCTATCCTGCAGACCGGGAGCAGTGGGTTCCTGTCTTGTTCCTTTCGTTGACTTTTGCCCTGACCCAGGTGAGCTCCATGGGAGCAGGGAGCTTGTCCCCTGGTTCGTCTCTGCAGCTTCTGTGAGGACAGTGGTCTCAGTACAGAGCAGGCCTTGGCAGATGGCCCTTATTGTGGCTGTACTCGATGGAGGATGCTGTGTGTTCCTGCTGACCATGGGCACCTGGAAAGCGGGAAGTGCCTTCTCACAAGCACTTTCCCCGGTGGCTGAGGAGGGGCTCCATAAAGTCTTAAAGGCAAGGAGTTGTGCCGCCTTGAGCTGAGCTGAGAGCAGGCAACCCGGGCCAGCTCACCTCTCCCTGCCCTGCCCGCCAGCCCCTGCTCGGGCTTCTCCGCACCATTCAGCCTCGGGGCTGCACAGCTTCCAGTCAGTTCCATTCCAGGCCTACCATGGGCCGGGCACCAAACACTGCAGGGCTGGGCTTCCCTCCGCTGACTCCCCTGCCCCTGCAGCAATGTGTGTCCTGATCGGTGAACAGCCATCCTCTGCCTGCCCATGGGCAAAACCTAACAGCGCCCTGACTTCCCCTGTTTTCCCAAACTACTTAGGAGCCACCTCTCCAGAATCTCCAGATGTCATCGAACATAATCCACTTTTAGAATCTAGCCGACACCCGTGTGGACTGAAACCGAGAGCCGGAGGAGGCTGTTGGCAGTGATAGAAGCAGCCGAGCCAGAGAGGACCCGAGGGGGCCATCAGGACGGTGGGTTTTCAAACTTGTCTTTAGGCAGAGATGTCATTAAAAATGTGACGAGGAAATCCAATACGTGAAACGTGAAAGCAACATGTTTCAAGTACAGCTTCATTCTGCACGCTCAACTGTGTGATTCCCACTGATTTTGCAAAAAATGAGTGAGAACAAGGAGGCTGTTTTGACAACATTACTGTTCGAAATCGGGAATTATGGAATACAGTCTCACATCAGCCTCGGCATCCGATGTATTTCCATTCTTTGATTTGGTTGCAGAACATTCGGAAAATCTTGATTTATAGAGATAAGCAGCTAAACATCAGTTTTAAAAAGCCCATCTTGCAATCTCAAGAGTCATCAAATAAAAAGTAATCACCCAAGAAGCTTGACTGCCTTGTCCCCAAATGAGTTAACCCTGGACTGCCCCGAGTTAACCAGTTGGCAGTCTGTGTCAGCCTTTGAGTTAAACTGTGTATTTGTTTATCATGGTTTTTAGAACTTAATGTTTAAAATACCCAAAATTAATTAACTTAATTTCTTAAAGGAAATTTATATTTCTGCAGAAACTTCAGTTAAAAACATGGGCCACCTGGTCATTTCTGAGATGAAAAAGTGAGGTACGGTGAGGGGCAGTGCCCCACTGAGGGCATAGAGCCGGAGAAGTTGGTGGTGGGGGGGCAATTCAGGCCCCTTTTCTCCCGGTGGCGCCTGTGTTCATTCTGACACCTGATGGAAACAATGTAAAACCCAGAGCTCAGCCCCTCACCACTTGATCTAAGTGGTAATGTGTTAAGTCGTTTGCTCTTGCCAGGTGCCGGGATTACTCTCTTTTATGGGTAAGGAAACCGAGGCACGAAGTGGCTAAGGAGCTTGCCCAAGGTCACACAGTAAATAAAGGACAGAGCTGGGGTTGGGGTGCAGGCTCAGTCATGACTGTCATGGGTTGTGCCTCCAACCCACAATTATTAACCCAAAACCAGGCCTGATGCCCTCCCAGGGACTTGGATACCCAGAGACCCCAACACCCCCCAACTCAGCCTGGCGAGTTAGGTCCCCCCACCCAGGCTCAGGGAGCTTTCAAGGCTATGTGGGGGGCAGCGCCTCTGTGGAAGTGTGATGGGAAAATCACAAGCGATTTATGTAACCTCCTTACATAATGAGAGTATTTATATCAAAGACTGGCCCCGGGCAGGCTGTCAGCTGTAATCAGAGCAGACAGGTTTCAGGCTTACTTAGGATGGGAGGCATTGGCTCAAAATAAACCCCTTTGGCTGCTGGGCTGAGTGCTTCCTGCCCTCACGACCGAAGCTGAGCACCACCACGGGTGTGTCCTCAGAACACGGATGCCCAGGAGGTGTCACAGCCTGGCTCAGCCAACCCCTCTGCCCCTGGCCACAGTCTGATGTCAGTGTCAAAGAGGATGTCAGTGTGTTCAAGTCCCACACTGGAAGTGGTTTCAGCTGTATTATTGTGGCACAGAAGCATGAGTGGCTTTGGAGATGAGATGCCTGGGCTCAAGGCCCATCTCTGCCTTACCTGGCTGTGTGACCTTGGGCCAGTCACTCACCCTCTCTGGGCCTCAGTTTCCTGTGAATTAGATCAGGAGTTCTCAGCCTCCATGTTGCACATATCCATGCAGGGCTGGTATGTCACAAGTCAGTGTAAAAGCTCCAAACTTGGTAAATGGTTTGTTTTTTCTGAATATAAATTAGAGCAAATTCAACATAAAATCAGGCAAGCCCACTTGCATTCTCTGGTGCTTTCTTAAAAAGGATACAGATGAGTGGGGTTATAGCTGGTGGGTCTAAGGACCCAACCCTCCAAGAAGAGAGGAGAGCTCAGCTGAACTTTATTTTCATTTGGGGTCTTGGGAGGCACAGGGCTCAGGGAAAGGATTTTATGTTGAATGAGTGGCAAGAGCAAACATCCTTGTCCTGTTCCTGATTGCGCTGGTTTGAATGTATTATGTCCCCCCAAAAGTCATATTCTTCCACGCAATCTTGTGAGGGCAGACATTAGTCTTTTGATTGAGTGTTTCCATGGAGATATGACTCAATCAACTGTGGGCTAGACCTTTGATTGAATTATCTCCATGGAGAGATGGACCCCACTCATTCAGGGAGGGTCTTAATTTAATCACTGGAGTCCTATAAGAGAGAGACATTTTGGAGAAGGCTATTAAAAGCTGATGCTTGGAGTTGCAGGCAGAGGACGTTTGGAGATGCTAAACTAAGAAATCCTAGCCCAGAGTTTGCTCTGGAGAAACTAAGAGAGGACCCCCAAATGGTTAGATGCACAGGAGGAGCTAAAGAGGCTAAGAGAGACATTTTGCCATTTTGAAATGCTAGCTGGGAACAGAAGATGCCAGCCACGTGCCTTCCCAGCTGATGGAGGTGTTCTGGACGCCATTGGCCATTCTTCAGTGAAGGTATCTTCTTGTTGATGCCTTAGTTTGGACACTTTTATGGCCTTAGGACTCTAAATTTGTAACCAAATAAACCCCGTTTATAAAAGCCAATCTATTTCTGGTATTTTGCATAATGGCAGCATTAGCAAACCAGAGCACTGATCTTAGGGTAAAAACATTCAGTCTTTCACCATTAAGTATGATGTGAGCTGTAGGATTTTTGTAGATGCTCTTTATCAAGTTGAGGAAGTTCCCTCTATTCCTAATTTGCTGAGAGTTTTTCTCACGAATGGGTGCCAAATGATTTTTCTGCATTGATTTATAATATTGTTGGGGATTGAATCATGTGCGCCACAAAAGACAAGGTAAGTCTTAATCCATGTTCCTGTGGGTGTGAATCCCTTTGCGATAGGACCTCTTAAAGATGTTATGATTAATTAAGGTGTGGCCAGATTGAATCAGGGTCGGTCTTAACCTGGATAGGGGAGGTCTTGAAAAGAGGAAATTCAGATGCAGCCAGTCAGAGAAAGCCACTGCAAGAAGCCAGAAGTCAGTGGAAACCAGAAGAGCTGACACGGGAAATCACCATGCGGGGAGGACGGCCATCTCCAGAGCACTTCCAGTGCCAGGACGAAGCACAGCCCTGCCAACATCTTCACTTGGGACTTCTCGCCTTCCAAACCGTGAGACAATAAATCCCTGCTGTTGATGCCAACCCATTGTACTGTATTTATCATAGCAGCTCTGGCAAACTAAGACAACAATCGTGGTTTTTCTTGGTTAGCCTACTGATGTAGTGTATTACACTGATTAATTTTCAACTATTGAACCAGCCTTGCATTCCTGGAATAAACCCCACTTAGTTGTGTTGTATAATTCTTTTGATATATTGCTGATAATATTGACAATATTTTGGGGGGATTTTTTTTTTTCTTTTTTGCTATGTTTCCTTATGTTCATGAGAAATATAACTTTATTTTTTTTAATTTTTGTACTGTCTTTGGTGTTGGTATCAGGATAAATTGGCCTCATAAAAATAAATCAGATGAGTTCCCTCTTCTTTTTTTCTGGAGGAGATTGTGTAGAATTGGTGCCAATTCTTTAAATGTTTAGTAGAATCCTCCCATGAAATCTTCTGGGCTAGAGATTTCTTTTGGAGAAGGTTTTTAACTACAAATTCAATTTCTCTAATAGTTATTGGGTTACCCAGATATTCTGTTTCATATTGGGAGTTTTGATAGTTTGTGGTTTTTGAGAAATTGATCTGTTTCATCTAAGTTGTGAAATGTATGTGTGTAGAGTTGATCATGGTATATCCCCTTATTAACCTTTTAAGGTCTCCTGGATCTGTACTAATTTCCTATTTCATTCCTGATTTTGGTAATCTGCATCTTTTCTCTTTTTTTATTGGTCTTGCTAGAGGTTTCTCAATCTTATTAATCTTTTCAAAGAAATAGTTTTTTGTTCCATTGGTTTGCTCAATTCTTTTTTTTTTTTATGTTTTCAATTTTATTGATTTCTGCTCTTATCTTTCTTCCTCTTGCTTTGGGTTTATTTTACTTTTTTTCTAGTTTCTTGATATGGGGCAGACCTCACCGTACTCTTTCCTGCTGAGCCCTGCTGGGGCTCCGTATCTTTCAGATCTTTCAGTAACCTCTACTTACAAAATAAGATCAAACCTACACCCATTCCCTGCCAGGCTAATGGGTCATTTGCCTTCTCTTAACCAGCTCATCCCTACCTGCTTGCTCATCTCCACCTTCCAACCCTTTCTGGAGCCTAGAACCAAGGTTGCCTCAGGGCTCGCTTATCAGACAGCTGCCCTGGGTCTCCACCCTGAGAACTCGTGGTTTACTTCAGCAGGTAGATCCAGCTCCAGACTTCCTTCTAGTCAGTACCAACGTCTCCTTTCCCAGTCTTCCATGGTGCACGGTTATTTCCTGTCCTCTATTCAGGCAGAAAGGGGGCGGAAGGCTCTGAAATAGCCACAGATTCTGGAATCGTAAAGACCTTGGTTCAAATCCCAGCCCTGCCACTAACCGGCTGTGTGACCCTGGTGAGTCGCCTCCCACCTCAGAGCCCGGGTGTCCCGTTTGTCTGACAGGGGTGGCAATGCCTGTGAGATAACCGAGTGCCACAGAGAAAGGGCTTAGGATGCCAGCTGTTCCACCCCAGGGGAGGAGTCACAGAACGTGGCCAGATCACCACAGCCTGGCTTCCTCTCTTCTCTCTCCTCCACTGGCGCTCTGCTTCTACCTCAGTTACAGACCTACCAACAGACTACCTGAGGCAACACCCATTGCGGGCTGTGGACGAGGAGGGGTCAAGACCCATCTCCATCCATCCCCGGTCCCTCGCTGGCCCTGGCACAGCCAGGGGTAATAATCAGGAGCATTTCTGGAGAACACGTGTGGGCAGGGGCAGGCAGAAGCCCACCCTCATTGCTCCTGGGGCTGGATAGTGGGGCTCTGGAGCATTTTAAGGAAGATATGAAGAATGAAGCCCTTCAGAGGGACAGGGCAGAGAGGAGGACGAGCTCTGGGGTCAGACACGCCTGGCATGGAAACTGACTCTGCCACTTCCTAGCTCTTGGGCAGGTCACCTAATCACACTGAGCTTCAGTTTCTCCCTCTGCAGAGTGGGGACAAGAAGGGCTGTGTGGGACTCTGGGACTCAGGTCATCCCAGCAGTTCAGTTCCAAAGCATTTAATGAGCACCTACTATGTGTAAGGCATTCTGAGAGGGGCTGGGAATGTCAGAATGAGTACTTGCCTCCTAGCAACTGGTTTATTGACCTCTTACGATATGCCAGATATGGTTCCCAAACTTCATTTGTGTTAACTCATTCATAATGAGGTGGGTGTTGTTATTGCCCCCACTCTGCAGATAAGGAGACTGAGTCACGGGTTGACTATGTGACTTGCCCGGGACCCCATAGCCAGAAGGGGTGAAGCTGGAGTCCAGCCCGAGCAGATTCTTAGAGTTGTATGATTACTCATCATGGTTGACACGCTCTGGGCCTCAGGTTCCTCATCTGTAAAGAGGAGCTACAAGCATTTCCCTGGCAGGCTTGTCAATGAAGATAAAGAGAGATCATCTGTGAAAAAGAGACAACTCAGCCCCTTGCTCAGAGGAGAGGCCCAGCCCCTCACCTTCTCTTCCCCTCTGGGCTAGATCTAAAAGGTGCCCAGGTGAAGCTACCCTGAGCGTGTCTCCCCACTAACAAGTGGCTGACCACAGGAATAAAAAGGCAGTAGCATCTCTGTCCCCCTGTTGGGCATCTCAAATGGACCACAGCCCCCCATTTGGATTGCTACCTGTACCACCCCCCACATGTTCATCACCTTGAGTGTATCCTCTGGTGTCTTCTCGATGTGCCTCTTCACCCCACCAGGGTGCCGGCCAGGAATGAAAAGTCCGTTTATTCTCAACTGCCAACTCGGATTTGATTGGTGATGGCTGCCAGGTGCCTGGTGGAAAGATTCCAAGGCCCCATTGGGCTCAGCAGTCAAGACCATCCTGATCAACTAGTGATGCCTTGCATGGTTGTGTGTCACATGTCCCTGAATTCAGTTAGAAACCCCTGGAGGCACAGCCAGGGATTCAGAGCTTGGAGTTCCAGTTAGCCAGTCCCTGCAATTTTTAATCAAGGGGACAGAGCCCCAGAGTCGAGGAATGACTTATCCAAGTATATAAACCTATGACTAGGGCTCACATCTTCCACCTCCCAGGCCAAAGCTCATCCATTCAATTCAACAAACATTTAAGCTTTGGCTCCAGGCCAGGCACTAATCATATGAGATGCCTTACATATCTAATCATATTTTATTGCCACAACCCTCTGTGATAGACACTAATGTTAGCCCCGTTTGACAGATGAGGAAACTGAGGCTCAGGTAGGTTAAATGACTAAATAGCTACTGAGAGGCAGAGCCAAGTTTCAAATCCATGCCTCCCTGACTCTCAGCCCCAGGATCTTTCTAACATGCTGCTGTTTCAGGGGGGTGGATGGAGAAGGGAGGCAGCAGCAATGGCAAGAGTCAAAGCCAGAGTAAAGGCACTGGGACAGAGGGTTGAACATTCTGGAGAATAGGGTCAGGAAGAAGCAGATCGTGATGGAGAGGAGAGGTCATTGCAGGGGCAGGGCGAGACGAGGTAAGGAAGGTCAGATCCCCAGTGCATTTCATGCAGTAGGCACATAATAAATGCTTGTTGAGTGCATGAATGAATGAATGAATGAGTGAATAAACCAGAAAATGGAACAAAATGGTTGGTCTCAAGAGACCCAATAGCCAGTCACAAAACCACCTGTGAACTGCAGGTGTGGCCTCGGAGCCTGCCCTCACCTATTCCCAGACCACCCCTTCCACCTGGAGAAACTACCCCACTTCGTAATATACAGGGGACTCAGCTTTGTCATCTGACATTTATTTCTTGACCTCTGATCACAACTTTACCTGCAGCCCAAATCCAGCCCCAATCACACCTTTAAAAAAATCTCTAAACACGGGTGAGGGACATTTGGTCCATTCACACCTGCCTTGTGCATTCTGTTCCCCGGCTTCCTGACCCCGTCCCAGCCAGGTGATCGGGAACTACAAAGCCTTTTCCCATGAATTCAGTAGCCCCCTTACCTCCACCCCAATGCCATCCCAGGGTCATTCTGAGGCTGAGCCGCCAGCATCCCCCTTGGGTGGCATTCCAGCACTTGGCCCTCAGTAGACACCTCTTAGAGTGTGTTTGTCACCTGGAAGTAGAGGTAAAGCACACACTTTAAGAGTCAGACACCACTGCATTTGGACTTGTCTCTGCTAATCCAGGCAGGTGGTTTCACCTTTCTGGGCCTCACTTTTCTCATCTGCAATATGGGGGCAATTCTAGTCACTCGGCCGGGCCTGCTGGGACCACAGAGGCTCGCTCTACTTACAAAATGCATCCAGAATCCAACCTCCTCTCACCCCCTCCTCTGCTCTCACCCTGGACCTGCCCCCATCATCTCTCCCAGCTACCTGGATTGCTGCAGAGCCTCCCTGAACTCCCTGGGTGATAGGAGACTAACCAGCTGTTCCGGTTTGCTAGTGCTGCCATTACATAAAATATCAGAAAAGGATTGGCTTTTATAAAGGGGATTTATTAAGTTACAAATTTACAGTTCTAAGGCCATGAAAGTGTCAAACTAAGGCATCAAAAGATGATACCTTCACTGAAGAAGGGCCAATGGCGTCCGGAAAACCTCTGTTAGCTGGGAAGGCATGTGGCTGGCGTCTGTTGATCCCGGGTTGTGTTCTAGCTCCTTTCTCAGCTCCTGTGTGTTCTTGGTTCCTTGCCCCAAGACGTTTCTCTCTAAGTGACTGGGGGTCCTGTCTTAGCATACCCCTGGGCAAACTCTGGGCTTCATCTCATAGCTAAACATCCTTCTGTCTGCATCTCCAAGTATCTCTAAGTGTCAGCATTAGTAAGCATCTGGGCCTGTGTGGCTCTTTTTAAAGGACTCCAGTAAACCAATCAAGACCCACCATGAGTGGGCAGGGCCAAATCTCCATGGAAACATTCAATCAAGAGGTCACACCCTAATAAAAAAGATTAATCAATCTGCCACCACAAGTTTGCATTAAAGAATATGGCTTTTCTTGGGGACATAATAAATCCAAACTGGCACACCAACTATAAGACTGCCCAAGGAGTAGGGGCAGGGCGGGGAGGAACTTCAAATCGTGCCCAAGGGCTTGACCACAACCAGGCCCAAGGTCAAAGGCTTCCATGTTCTGCAAGAGGCTGGCAGGGCCCGTCTCAGTCACACCCTGGATGAGGACCAGCAGTTCCAGTGATAAGTAGGAGTGATGAAATCAGCCCTTCCCCACCCCCACCGCAGCTCCCATCAGGTCCCTTTCCAGCAGGCTAGAGGATGTGTGGAGGGTGGTTAGCTCTGCTGGGATGGATTGGAGGGGATTCGTGGAAGAAGAGAGTGTGGGTAAAGTTTGGAGGTGAGGAAGCGTTAGAAGCTGGCTAGAGGAATGCAGCGTCTCCCAGGCCAGAGCTCCTGCTGATTTTCCAGCGTGAAACCTGCCCCAGGTCCCCACCAGTCCTGCCCACAGTGGGAAGCCTGGAGTTGGGTTTACGGCCCTAGCCCTGAGCAGGGCCAAGTCACAGCACCAAGCACCAGTGTCCCCCAGCCTCCTCTCCTCCATCTACACTCACTCCCTGGAAGAGCCCCTGCGGGACAGGGGCTTTGAATACCATCCCCATGCTGACTACTCCCTCGGCCTCTCTCCTCAACTCCAAAGTCATATATCCGGTGGCCTCCTGGTCCAAGACCTCTCCAGCTTTCCATGTCCAAAACCGAGCTCCCAGTTTTCTCCCCAGATCTGTGCCTCCCACTAGTTGCTCTCATCTCACACAGTGGCAGCTTCATCCTTCCACTAGAACAGGAGAAGTCCCACATACAGGTATCCGCAGACCGTGCTTTCTCTGAAGAATGCAGCATTCTGATGGGTGGCTTGATGGTAATCAATCTCTGTTTCCTTCTGTCCCATCACATGGCTTGTCCTTCCGGGTCCCAACTCCCTTTGCTTGTAAGGACTCCAGTCGTACTGGATTAAGGCCCGCCCTACTTCATTAAGCCTTTTCTTAATGGGATCTTCAAAGATCCCATTTATAAGTGAGTCCACACCCACAGAACCAGGGCTTAGGACTCCTGCCTGTCTTCGTGGGGGACATTCTTTAATCTACCACGGCCACTCAGTTTAGGGGGTTTGCTACAGGAAGAGGAACTGGGACTAGATGACTCCTCCAATCCATTGGCTTGTAAACCCCACAAGAGCCTAAAAGTTCCCTGCTGGAGCCCTGCTAGGGTCTGCACAGAACAGATACTCAGAACACATTTGTTTATCGACTGAATAAGTGACAGCAATGAAGGAAGTGGGGCAGGACCAGAGGCTGTCGTAGCCCAAAGGGCCCTTGGACATCAGCTGCCATTTTGCAGGTAGACAAACTGAGCTCCAGGGGAGAGAAAGGACTTGCCCATGTCACCCCTTGTTCCAGTTTGCTAATGCTGCCAGAAGGCAAAACACCAGAGATGGATTGGCTTTTATAAAAGTGGGTTTATTTGGTTACAAAGTTACAGTCTTAAGGCCATAAAGTGTCCAAGGTAACACATCAGCAATCGGGTACCTTCACTGGAGGATGGCCAGTGGTGTCCAGAAAACCTCTGTTAGCTGGGAAGGCACGTGGCTGGAGTCTGCTCCAAAGTTCTGGTTTCAAAATGGCTTTCTCCCAGGATGCTCTTCTCTAGGCTGCTGTTCCTCAAAATTGTCACTCTTAATTGCTCTTGGAGTGTTTGTTCTCTCTTAGCTTCTCTAGAGCAAGAGTCCACTTTCAACTGCCGTCTTCAAACTGTCTCTCATCTGTAGCTACTCTCTCAGCTTCTATGCATTCTTCAAAGTGTCCCTCTTAACTGTAGCAAGATTGCTCCTTCTGTCTGAGTTTATATAGTGCTCCAGTGAACTAATCAAGGCCCATGCTAAATGAGGGGGGGAGCACACTTCCATGAAAATTATCCAGTGAAAGATCTCACCCACAGTTGAGTGAACACATCTCCACAGAAACATCCAATCAAAAGTCTCCAACCCAATCAACACCAATAAGTTTCCTGCCCACACAAGACTGCATCAAAGATAATGGCGTTTTGGGGGACATAATACATTCAAACCGGCACACCTCCTAACTGTGAGCCAAGAATTTCCTGTTGTTTAAACTAACCCATTTGTGGTATTTTGTTACAGCAGCCCTGGCAAGCTAAAGCGACAGTGTAAAACACCACCATTTCCAGATGCTTGTGGGCCAGGAATTCAGAAAGGGTGCCTTGTTGACAGCTCGTCTCTGATCTACTGCATCTGGGGCTACAGCTGGCTGATGACATCTGGAACACCTCTGCCAGCTGTGGCTGATGTCCGCTGGTCCTTTGCTCCCAGGTTGCACTGCTTTCAGCTTCTGATTCCATTGGCTTTCTCCTTAAGCATCCGTGGGTTCTCACTTAGCTTCTCTGAAGTAAACTCTGGGCTTCCTCTCTTAGCCTAGCATCTCCAAATGTCATTCTGTCTGCATCTCCAAGCGTCTGGGTCTGTGTCAGCTCTAAGCTCTCTTAAGGACTCCAGTAAACTAATTAAGATGGGGTCACATCTCCATGAGCGAGGTCACATCTGAATGGGCAAGGTCACATCTCCATGAAAATAATCTAATCAAAGGGTTCCACCCACAACTGGGTGTGTCACATCTCCATGGAAACAATCTAGTCAAAAAGTCCCACCCACAATAGGTCTGCCCCCACAAGACTGCATTGAAGAACATGGCTTTTTATGGAGTACATAGTAGATTCAAACCATCATACCTCCCATTCGGAGTCCACTTTCTGGGAAACTCCTCCTAAGATCCATACTGCACAGCACCCAAGACCCACTGCCCGGCATAAGGCGGGAGGCAGGGTTTCCCACCTGAAAGGTGGGTCTCAAAGGTGGGAGGCAGGAATGTCCATCAGGAGGTCCACATGGTGGCCGACAGCTGCGTCCATCCTCAGGCTGGTCACTGGGCTGCAGAGAGCCTCTCCCAGAGACATCGCGCCCTCTCCTGGGCACAGCTCATGCCCGAACTGAAGGACAGGCCTCCTCCATGCTTTGAGGGCCCCCAACATCCTCGTGGCAGGACAGGGCTGTCCCCTCCCACAGTTCCCCATTCCTCCCACATTCACCGCTGGCCATCTGCTGTGAAAAAGGCTCCCACCTACCCTTCTGTGGTCCACCTGCAGCACACTTGCATCCTCTGTGGTTCACCTGCAGCACACCTTCCCCTCTGTGGTCCACCTGCAGCATGCCCGCATCCTCTGTGGTCTGCCTGCAGCATGCCTGCATCTTCCATGGTGAGCCTAGAATGGGGAGGAGTGAGGTCTTCCCCATCTCAACCCCAAGGCCAGGAGCAGGGGACCCAGAACTCCAGGACAGGGCAGTGGGACAGAAAAGGGAAGGGAGAAGTGGTCCTGCAGAGGCAGACAACCTCCCAGACCCCCACTGAGGCTGTTTCCTCAGGACCACGCTCTACACTCCCAGCATCTCTGGTGTCTGTGGGTTCAGGGTTGGCTAAGAGGCTGTGGGCATCAGGGGAACGGGCTGTAAGAAATGCTTTCTTGGATGGTGTGGGACAAGGTGATGGGGCCCAGGCCATGGCAGTCTCTCCTCCAGTGTCTGGATGGCCCTTGCCAGGCCCTTCCTGGCCCTCTATGAGGATCCCCATGAGCTCTGAGCTCCTGCAGGATAGCCACTCTTCTTATTGTATAGCCCCAGGGTCTCACCCTTAGTATGTGCTCATTAAACATATGTTGAATGAATAAACGAGAGAAACACTTATTAAATCTATGCAGCACAAATCCCATTTAAAAATTGACCCATTTTATTAATTTGTGCATTTGCATGTTGGGCTCTGGGGGCAGTAGGAATGAACGAATGAATGAATGGCTCCAGTCATCAAGCCAGGTGCTGTCATAAAAGCTCTGTTCCACTCAGCCCCCTCCACGCCTCTGGGAGGTGGGTCCCACTCACTGGGGATGGAAGGGGAAGGGCCTCACCTGAGGCCTCCTGCTGGCAGGAAGGGGCTGAGACCATGCCTGGACCGTCTGATTTGGAGTCCTGCTCCTGTCCAGGTCAGGAGCAGGTCAGGAGAGAGGCAGCATGAGGGGACAGGAGACAAGCCAGGCCCGGGCTGGTCAGGGATGCCCGAGAGTGGCCTTGCTCATGCCACAGGTGTCTCGTGGGTCTCTCCGTGCAGAACCCTCCAAGGCCAGGGGACAGGGACCGCTCAGGAGCTCCCAGCAGAGCAGGGGCCCTGGACATGGCAACTGTTATACTTCTCACCTTGTTGCAGTGGCCATGAGAGGTGAGAGAGGCTTCCAGGAGGAGGGTCGTTGGGGCTTAGAGTTGGTGGGGTTCACCAGGAATTCAAGGGAAGGAAGGACACTTCAGGTCAATGGGCAGGAGCCCAGGCTTTATGCTTTATCCTGGAGGGGCCAGGCTATAGGAAATGTGGCAAATGGCTGAGGAAAGGGTTTGCCAGCAGGAAAAAAAAAAAAAAAATGTACTTGCAAAGGGACTCTTCCAGTTTGCTAATGCTGCCCATTATGCAAAATACCAGAAATGGATTGGCTTTTATAAAGGGGGTTTATTTGGTTACAAAGTTATAGCCTAAAGGCCATGAAAATGTCCAAATGAAGGCATCAACACAAGTGTACCTTCACCAAAGGAAAGCCAATGGCATCCAGAAAATCTGTTAGCTGGGAAGGCACATGGCTGGTGTCTGCTGATCCCAGGTTGTGTTCCAGCTCCTCTCTCAGCTCCTGTGTGTTCTTCAAAGTGTCTCTCTTGGGTGCAGCTGCTCTGAGGTTCTCTGTTTGTCAGCTCTTTTACATGGCTCCAGTGATTTAATTAAGACCCACCCTGAATGGGTGGGGTAACACCTCCATGGAAATTATCCAATCAAAGGTCTTGCCCACAGTTGATTGAGTCACATCTCCATGGAAACACTCAATCAGTAGGTTCCAACCTAATCAACACTAATACATCTGCCCCCACAAGATTGCATCAAAGAACATGGCATTTTGGGGGACATAATACATCCAAACTGGCACAGGAACAGAGGTGAGAAAGGGCCAAAAAATGGAAAGGAGACCCAGGGGGAGTAAGGCATGAGGCTGGGAAGAAAGCTGGGGTCCAAGTGAAGGGCTCGATTACCAGGCCAAAGGGCACCCTTTATCCTCAAATATTGGGAGCCACTGAAGGCATTTAAGCAGGGGAGTGACATGACCACAGATGAATCACTTGACTTCTCGGGGCCTCAGTTGCTTCTTCTGCAAAATGGGTTAAGTACTACCAAGTTCACTGGCTTACTGGATGGATTAAACTAGATAAAGTGAAGGGCCTGCCTTCTCAAAGGCACTCAAAAGAAGTTCAGCATCAAGGTCAGATCTGCCACTGGGAAGACGCGTCTGGCAGCCAAGGGGGGCACAATTCGGAGTGGGTGGCCTGACAGCGGGAGGGCACCTGACAGGTGAGTCCAGCATCAAGGTGGGAGATGCAGGGCTGAACACAGGTGTCGGCGGAGAACTGGTGATCCATGTGGGAGAAACTCCTTCGGGCCCCTCATTTCATTGACTCGGCACCGCAGCCCGAGGTGACATGGGCTGGTGCTCCCATTTCACAGATGAGAAACAGGCTCAGGGGGCCTCCCAACTGAGGATCTGCACCCAGGCAGTCTGAACCCAAGTTCCCCAGGCATGGGCCCTGTGCCAGGAGGGATGGGTTCTGTGATGCGGAAAAGGCAGCTTTCATAGGGGCAGGTTTGGGGGCAAGAAGAAGGAGTGAAGCTCAGTACGGTGGGTGGGGAGTGAGTTGTGACTGGCGACAATGAGCTCCTGTTTTCAGAGTGTGTTTCCATGTAGAGAGCTATTGTTATCATTGTTGTTATTACCTAATCCCCTCTACCTGTCAACATTTACAGTCCCGGGTCCCTTTTCCTCCAGGCACTTGTGAAGCTGACGAATGACTCCCAGCTGATGTGTCCACAAAAGAGGCTCAGTTCCCCTTCTTGTCCTCCCCTGCCATGCATCACTGTAAGCATTTTACTGGGGGCCTTTCTGGGGTGAGACTGACCCTCAGTCACTGTGGCTCACCGGGAAGAAGGAGAGGCAGGGTTAGTCCGGGGTGGGGGGTGGGGGTGGGAAGAAATATTGGCAGAGGCCCTGAGAGGGGCTGCCCACTCTGTACCAGTACGAGCCATCTTGGCAGCCCCCATCCATGCCAGAGCAGACTGAAAACCTGCCTCCTATGGGAGTGAGCTCACTGTCTCCAAAGGAATTCAAGCAAGAACTGGACTGCCACTTGGAAGGGAGATTGCAGTGTAGATTCAAGTTGGCTGAGGAGACTTTAGCCTTCAGGAGCCTTCCTTAGCCTCAGAGTTGAAGATCCTGTGATGCTGTGGGGTGCCTAAATTAGGAGACCCCCTGGGGACCCCACAGGAATAGGCCCATTAGAGGCACCTCCTTTTCTTCTCTCATCTCCTCATTGTCCTCCAGGCCTCACGTCTGGCTTGGTGGCCACCCCGAACGCCCAGCCTTTATTCCATCAGGAATGACTCCATCACAGTCCACCTCGTTGCCAGGGGGAGAAGCCGGCTTTCCAGAACGTCAGGGCTGGGTAGGACCTCAGAGCTCAGCCAGCCAACCTCTTCACTTTCCAGAGGAGTCTGAACATACAAACAGACAATAGCCGGACTGTGCAGGACAAGAGACCGCTGACCCACAAGCTCTGCTGTCATCAGCCCAGAATGGTCAGAGCTTGACCAATGACTTTCAGCTTCTTTCTCTCTCTTTTTCCTTTTTGCTCCTGCTTCCAACTTATGCCAACCAACCAAAGGAAGTCCAGTACACTCCCCTAACCAGCTCTCCCATGCTGACGAACTCCAAGCCCAGCACACCTGGAGCCTTCCTTTTTGCTCACTATAAGGCTTTCCCACTCCTTGCCTGCCTTTGAGTCTCTGCCAAATGCAAGTAGTGGGGCGGATGCCCTTGCTAAAGCAAGCTCTGAAGGAACAGCCTCTGTTTGATCTCATTTGGGTGGTCTTCACCGGTTTCCATAACAGAGACCCAGAGAGGGACAGGGAATTGGAGGCCTGGGGTAGAACCCCGCTTGTGTGTCACTGCCTCTAACAAGCCTTCCCTGACCCCTCGGATCCATTCTAGACAGAATTGACCACTTCCTCCCTCTGCATCCTGCACACTTCTGTCTCAGCACCTATGCACATGTGGTGGTTTAAAAATATGTCTGAAAATTCTTTGATTCTCATCTCCTCTGAGAAGTGGAGCCCAAGTCCCCTTCCCTTAAGTGTGGTCTGAGTTTAGTGACTTCCTTCTAATGAATAGAATAAAGCAGAACTGACAGAGTATGTCTTCAGGAGCTGGGTCATGCGATTCACAGCAGCTCCCTCCTTGCTCTCTTAGATCACTCACTCCAGGAGCAGACACTCAAGCAACGCTGTAGGGAGGTCCAGGCAACAAGGAGCTGAGTCCTGCTAACATCCAGAGAAGAGCTGATGTCTCCTGTCAAAAGCTGTATGAGTAGACCATCTTGAAAGCAGATCCTCTAGCCCCAGTCAAGCCTTCGGTGGATAGCAGACCCAGCCAACATCTTAGTTGCAACCTCATAAGACCCTGAGCCAGAATCACCTAAGTAGGCCATTCCCAGATTCCTGACCTGCAGACACTGCATGAGAAAATAAACGTTTGTTGTTTTAAGCTGCTAAACAACATGTAACAAGAGATGATGAGTGCAACACATGTCTGTTTATTGGCCTACATGTCTGAGTCCCATAATATTCAAGTAGGAGTTCTTGAGGACAGGCATCAGTAATTCAGGGTTCAGTAATGTTTGAGAGATGGATGGATGGATGGATGAGTGGATGATGATGATGGGTGGGTGGAAGGATGGGTGGGTGGGTGGGTGGATGAATGGTTGGATGATGGATGGATGAGTGGGTGCATGGAGGGGTGGGTGGATGGAGGGATGATGGATGTTGATGGATGGATGATGGATGGATAGATGATGATAGATGGTGGGTGGATAGATGGATGATGGATGGATGACAGATGGGTGGATGATGATGGGTAGGTGGATGGATGGATGTTCAAAAACTGATAAGCTGCTCAGAGGCAGTAAGTTTGATGTGGGCTGGTGTGAGGTTAATAAATGAATTCATAGAAGACAGATGTTTTCTCTCAATATTTATTTTCAAACAATCAAGCCCTTCCTTGTGATCCTGGGTGGACAGTCAACCCAGAGAACATAGTTTTAGTACCTAATTGAAGGGTGGCCATAATTTCCTCCCCTGAAAAGACTGTACTCTTTGCATATGAGGTTGCTCTAGACTTGACTCTCTCATCAACTGACTTTTGAATTCCTCCTTTCTTGGCCTTACTGTCTCCACTGTATTTCTTTTCTCCACATACTCAACCCACAGACAAAGATGGAAAGGAGCTCAGAGACCATGAGAAACACCAAGGGGTAGAAGAGAGAGGGCTTTTGGATTCACAGACCTGGATTCGAGACCTAGCTCTGGCACTTAGCAGCTGGCAACATGGATAAGTCATTTGACCTCTCTGAGCCTCAGGTTTGTCTTCTGTCGGTAGCACCTGCCAGCCATGTCTTTAGAGGACACTAACATAGCACAGGCAGCGTGCTTAGCCCAGGGCCTGGTCTGTGGTCCACACTCCCAGTCGAGCCCATCCATTAATCTCATCTGTCCCCCTTATTAATCGGATGAGGAAACTGAAGCTCAGAGTGGAGAAATGGCTTGCCCTAAGCAACCTGGTGGATTAGTGGCATGGTCAAGGCTAGAATCCCAATTCCACACTCAGTGCTCCTTCCCCACTCTTCCTGAGCCCATTTTCTGCTCCCTTGACTGCCAGAGGAAAATCCCAAATTCTTTTGTGATCGCTCAGCCTTGGCCCCAAACAGCCACGAGAGGGCGCCCATGAATTGCTCAGGGTCTCCTGTGTTTCCAGCGAAGGAGCCTTTCCCACCTGCTCCCAACATTTACCACCTCCCATGCAGGGAGCACGGTCTCCTATCCCTTCAGAATTCTGCCAAGAGCCGCCGGCCCTCGGTACCTTCAAGGGATTCCGAGCCCCCATTCATTCTCCTTCCCTCCATCCTCCTCCCTGGGGATCTTCTATTCTTCTCCCAAGTAGAGTTGGAGTCCTCCGAAACCTCATACTGTTTCTGCCATGTGAGATGGTTCACATTTGCAGACACTCTCGCTTATATTTGCTTCACGATTACAATGACTTGTGTAATCACTGGATGTGCCCCCACCCACACACACCTCCATCCGTCCCACAGACACCTGCTCAGCACCCTGTGGGTGGGCGAGGCCCTAGGCCGTAGGGGCGATGGGTGGGGATGTTGACCGACAGTCCGTCAGACATAGCCCTGCCCTCATGGTGTGCACTGTCTAGTGGGGAGATAGGCCTAGTGATAACAGTAATGGCAGGGTGTGTTCCAGCGAGTTAGCTGGGAAACAAACAGAAAGGATAAGGGTCGGCCATTGCACCTGATTTGAGTCCTAAAGAGTACGTACGAGTTGGCCAAGCAAAGAAGGCTGGCAGGTCCTTCGTGAACCATGAGGCGAGATCCCCAAGTCTGGGGCAGAATCTGGGCACTTTCCCCAACTGTAAATGGGAACAGTAATATCTACTCTGCTTCCCTTGTAGAATGAATAAATGGATGCAGTTTGGAAACTCGAAATCACCGTGCCAGCACAGGGGATCTATTTTAGCACCAGTATGTTCACCTTTCCAAAGGTGTGGCTCAGCCTTTGGATCAACCCAATGAGCTTTCCATTACCCCTCCCCAGCATGCACACGACTTCCCCTGACCTCCTGGCAGATGCATTTTCAAGACAGCTCAGGTTCCTGGGTCACTAATGAGAGTCTTGGGGGGCTCTGCTGCCCTCCACTTGGTGGCTGACCTTGTCAAGCTCGCCCTCCCCTCTTCCCTAGCTTGGCTTTTCCATGAGTCATTTTAAGGTCCTTGTGTAAGATCTGTTAGAATAAAAACAGGGAGGCAAGCCAGCAACCCCAGAGGCCATCACTGTGCTCTTAGAAGGGCCAAGTCTGCTAACGTGGTCCCCAGGTGGCTGTGGCCAATCTGCCCCTTCACCACAAGGGTGCTGGCGAAGACCCTGCATCTGAATCCCGGGTGAATGAAGTACCGTTTGAATGCTGGGTGTTCTAGTTTGCTGATGCTACTGGGATGCAAAACACCAGAGATGGATTGGCTTTTATAGAAAGGGGGTTTATTTGGCTACACAGTTACAGTCTTAAGGCCATAAAGTGTCCAAGGTAACACATCAGTAATCGGGTACCTTCACTGGAGGATGGCCGATGGTGTCCGGAAAACCTCTGTTAGCTGGGAAGGCACGTGGCTGGCGTCTGCTCCAAAGTTCTGGTTTCAAAATGGCTTTCTCCCAGGACGTTCCTCTCTAGCAAGCTTGCTCCTCTTCAAAACGTCACTCACAGCTGCACTGAGTTCCTCCTCTTTGAGTCAGCTCATTTATATGGCTCCACTGATCAAGGCCCACCCTGAATGGGTGGGGCCATGCCTCCATGGGAATATCTCATCAGAGTCATCACCCACATCTGGGTGGGGCACATTCCAAGCAAATCTAATCAGCACCAAAATGTCTGCCCCACAAGACTACATCAAAGATAATGGCGTTTGGGGGACACACTACATTCAAACTGGCACACTGGGGTTGAGCCGTCCTCCCTTCTTTAGTTAACATAAATGACAAGCTATTTCCAAATTTCACTCTGGAAACAGAATCCTCCTGGTGGGGATGGGGCGGGAGGGTGGAGGGAAATAAGAGCAAGGTCCCTGGATGCCCCAGACATCCACCTCCACGGGGCCGGTGGACCATTCAGAACATACCAGAAGGCACATACGTTTATGTTCTAAAACTCCGCAGTTCTTGTAAGACCTAACGTTTTGCTTCACATTCTCGCATTGCTCTGCCCCGCCAAGGTTGTGATCCTCTGGTTCTCCCGACACGTGTTCTCTCTCTTTTGGGGAGGGCGCTCAGGGAGCAGGATGGAGCTGCCTGAGACCTCACCAGGGCTGGAAACGTTGTCAGAGGCAAGACTCTGGTTGTCCTGTCCCCAGGGTGCCCGCTGAGAGGCCTGGGTGCTGGGTCTAGACCCAAGGGCTCTAGGCAGGATTTCAGAGTGACCCTCTCTCCCCTGCCATGGAGAAGGAAGCAGAGCTGCAAACTGCTGCTGCAAGATGTTGGAGGCACATACACACAGCACACACTCTTGCCAAACCCCTGTACTCTGAAGGCTCCCCCGAGATAGCCGGTATAACCAGATTTCAGCTGGATTTGAAACTCGAGATGATCAGAGGCTTTAAAATTAAAACTTAAAAAAAAGAAAAACAGTAACACTCAGTGCTGCTAAAGATATGGAGACAAGTACACGTGTATGGGAGTGTAAACTGGTAGTGACTTTCTGGGGGTATTTTGACAGTGTCTATTAGAATACAAAACACGCATCCCCTTGGACTCAGCACTTCCACTCCTAAGAGTCAATTCTGTAGAAGTAGGTGCACATCGGCACAAAGGGCTGTGCATGAGGGTGCTTACGGAAATGCTGTTTGCTAGTGCAAAAAAATAAGTCCCGGAATTTATGTGACATGGTAATGCTATTGGGTGGAACACTTTGCAGCAATTAAAAGGAACAGCATAAACCTACAGCTGCTGACCTAGAGAGACCTCCAAGATGGATCATTTCACGAAAAAATGGAGTACTGGATTATGTGTACGCAAAAATCATCAGGCTGAATAGATGAAGCTGATTTCAAAGGCCACATATTGCATGATTCCACTTACATGAAATGCCAAGAATAGGCAAATCCAGAGAGACACAAAGCAGAGTCGTGGTTTTCTAGGACTGAGGGTTGACAGGAGAAGTGGGGTGACTGCTACTGGCATGGGCTTTTTTAGGGCAACAAGAATGTTCTAAAATTGATTGTGGTGATGTTTGCACAACTCTGTGAATATGCTAAAAGCCAATGAATTGGATATTTACTGAGTGAATTGTATGGTATGTGAATTACATCTCAATAAAGCTGTCCTTAAAACAGAATTACGTGTATAGCATGACCCATTTATGTCAGATGAAAAAAAAAGGGAAGAAATGATAAAAGAACAAGGGAATACCTGGGAAAGTCTGGGAGGAAACATGCCAAATTTAGAACAGTGTGACCTGTGAGAAGGTTGTAGGGTGGGAGAGGGTTGAACGACGGGATTCATTTTTCAGTTTATAAACTTCTACATTGTTTGTCATTTTTTTTCAAGGACCACATATTCACAGGCACTTTTGCTCCAAGGCACCCACCTCAGAACAGTCCTGCTCGGACCTCTGGGTAGGATGACGATAAAATCGCTCATTCCACAAGCACTTCCCGACTCCGGCTCTGCTGTATGCAGCTCTGTGCTGGGCTGAGGACAGGAGGGATGTGGTCCCCACTCCTGGGGGGCCCGTGGTCTCCTGCAGGGAGAAGTGGATAAACAGAAAAAGATTGTGCCGCATGTCAGAGGCTGTGACAGGGGTGCTCACGGGGGCAGCAGGGACAGGAAGCAGGCTCTGTCAGTTCCCTGGGTGAAGTCAGGGAAGGCTCCCTGGAGGAAGTGGTGCTTAGTCACGGAGACTTAGAGATGACTGAGGGTGTAGTGAAGAGACCAGTGGGGGCTGGGGGAGTGGGAGACACTTGGAGGGGGACATTCCAGGGGGGGAAGACGTGAACATCTCACACATTTGAGGGGCCGCCAGGGGAAGTGGTGGGCGATGCAGCAGGAGAGGAGGCAGGGACAAGGGCAGGGGTCAGCCATCACCTATATGGCAGGTTTTTCGGCTCCCAACTCCTGGTTTTTCTCGCCCTGATGCGCAGGGACTCAGCCAGCGGCCAGCAGAGGGCACTTGAGCCTGTTGGAACTGCAGACCCTGGAGCTGGCTCTGTGTCGACCCCGGGGTGGGGGGCAGGGCTCTCAGGGAGAGGGACGCAGCTCCAGGGGACGAGTGAGACCCCAAAGCAGAGAGTCAACATGCAGCGTGAGGAGGTGGGGTGTGAGCAGGTGTCGGCTGAGCTCCAGGGCACGTCCAAGTCCCCAATTCCTCCTCAAGGTCCTTCCACTTCTCATCCGGCAAACTCACCTGGAGCTTCTGCCATGGGCTGGGCCATCCCCTGGGTGCTGGGATACCCCAGGGACCCAGGAGGCCCCTGTCCATTCCATCACCTGGGGACAGACAGACTCCAGCAGAGCTTCAGGCGACAGGAAGTAGCCTCATGAGGGGATGGAACAGGGTGAAGGGGCAAGAAAGGGTGGGGGCAGGTGGTGGGGAAAGGCCTCTCTGGGGAGGAGACACTGAAGATGAGACACGAATGACCAGATGGAACCAGACATGAGGCTCAGAACCTTCCAGAAACAATTTGTGAAGCAGAAATGCATGGGATTTTTAAGAGAAAGGGAGAACTCAAAGGATGCCCCTAGACTTTTGACCTGATAACTGGGAGCACCGAGGGCTGTTTTCTGAAAAAAAGGGAGGCTGCGGGCATTTGTGGCAGGGAAATTAAGAGTTCCAGTTTGGCCACAGTAGGTTTGAGGGGCCAGTGTGAGTGACACTATTAGAAAGGTCACCCGAGGCCACGCAAAGGGTGGGTTCGAGGGGCCCCGTTGCAGGAATGGAGGCGAGAGGGGGCAGAGGACTGAGGGGGCAACAGCCGTAGGGCTGGGGGTCGAGGGCTCCTTCACCTTGGAGGTAGGGGTGGCGGGTCCCGAGGCTCGGATCTGGGGCCGGATGGAGCCGGTCAGCAGCCCAGTGGTGGAAAAGAACAAGACACCCAGGGCACTCCTGCCCTCTCCAGCCTGGGACCCTGCCCCCTCCCCACTCACAGTCCGTGTGTCAGCTCTCTGCAGTCTCCAGCTCCCCGGAGTCTCCGCACCGCCCTTTCCTTCTGCCTTTGTAGGTGTTGTGCCTTCCACCTAGAACTTCGCCCCCTCCTCCTTTGTCTGTCCTACTCCTCCAGCAGGCCAAGTATGGCCCCTCCAGGAAGCCTTCCAGATTCCTCCAGCACTGACTAATTCCTCAGGGCTCCCTCTGGGTTTTTATTATTCTATCCTTACTCACTGGGCTTTCTCACCCCCGGAAGCCAGGGGAGGAAGCCAGGGGATACCCCCTTCCTCCACTGTCCCTAACAAGATCGCACGTCCTGCCCTTACGCCCTCCGTTCCCGGACCTCAGGCCCCATGAGAAGCAACTCAGGCAAGGAGCAAGTTAAGCGGACCCACCCAGCCCTGCATTGTGTTCTGAAGCATTTCACCAGAGGAACGTGAAGGTTAGAAACGCAGGGAGCCCGCAGAGTCCCGCGGGCTGGAGGCAGGAGCCTTTCCTCGGAAGATGCTTGTGAGCAGACCTGGGACGTCAGGACCGTGGCGTCACTACCAAACGCCTTTTGGTGGCTGTGTGCAGAGAAGAGGCTTCCTGACCCCCGTGTTTGACAGGAGCCCGAGGCCCAGAGGTGGGGGCCTTGCCCACAGTCCCCCGGGCAGCTGGGGGCAGGGCCCTCCCTCCTGGGAGCTTTGCAGGGGTCCAGCCGGGAGACGGGAGCTGAGCGACTGACAGCAGCCCCGACTCACTGAGCACCGCCGGTGTGCCCTGGTGCTTCCCCCGGGGGTGCAGGGTGGGCGGCTGGAGCGTCAGTCGTGGGGGGCTGGGCCTGTGGGAGCCTGTTGTCCCGAGGTGGCCTCTGCTGGAGGAGGGGGCCAGGCACGAGGAGGGGACCTCCGTGGTCAGGGAGTGTCGCATACACACCTTCTGCCCAGCTCCCTTCTTCACAAGATGCAGAAGGACAGACAGTGATGCTCGCTGGCTCCCCGGCCGCAGCCTCCCGGGTCCCCTTACTGGAGGCACCGCTGTTCCCAGTTAAGGGCCCTCAGCCTGTGTGCAGGATTCCTCAGCTCACAGCACTCAAGGGGTGCAGGGCACCCCTAGAAAACACATGAATGGGGGTACTACTTGGGGCCCTCTAGCAGAGCCTTAGCACCCAAGGCGGAGAGAAGAGAGGCGGGGCTCAGGGAGGAGACACTGCGCCCCCACGGTACCTGCGGGGTGGGGGGCTGGCAGCAGCCCCGGAGGAGGAGCAGCGAGTGCGCGTGAATCCCCCCAGAGACCCCGCAGGGCTGTGGCGGCGAGGGGCGCTAAGTCAGGAAGGCAGGCGGGCTCCACCTCCCGCCTCGCAAAGGCCTCTCCCCACAAAGGGCCGGGCCTGGCAATTCGGCCTTTTCCTGTGGGCTCGCTATGGCCTTTAAGGAACCCTGCGTGTGCCTGCCTGCACCTCTAGATCCCCCCCACCACGAGGAGCCGCAGCCCCCTCTTCTGGGAAGGCTGACCCTGTGCTCCGCGCCCGCTTCCAGAAGAGGCAGGGCCCTGCAGCGTCCCTGGGTTAGTGGGTCCCCACTGCCTGGCCCCCGGGGTCCGCCTCCCCTTGGGAGCACTTGCAGACAACGGTGCCAAGCTGCAGGAGGACAGAGGACGGGCACCCAGGGACGGGGCGGGGCCAAAGGCAAGGGGCAGCTCCACCCACTTGCCGCCCCCTGACAGCTGCTTGGCCTCCCGGGGAGGGGCGTTGCTCGCTTGTGAGCTGGGGACACATCCCAAAGCCCTGCTGGGGCCTGGTGGCAAGGCCACCCCAGGTTAGAAGTCACGGCAGCTCTTCCCAGCTCTTTATCAGGGGCACGCCTGGGGCGTCTCTGATCTGCTGGGCAGCCTCGTCTCTCCGACCCTGGTGGGGAGGACTCACTGAAGCAGCAATGGATGGGACAGGAGGGGAGGGGAGGGGAGAAGAGGGTCCCCAGCCACCCCAGGGTGGGGGTGGGGAGCCAGCCTGGGATCCCAAACCCCCAGCCCCCATCCATCGGCCCTCATGGCCAGGGAGTGTCACATACAGACATTCTGTCCCACTCCCTTCCTCAAAAGATGCAAAAGGACAGAGAGCAAAAAGTGACTGTCAGCCCCTCCGTGCCCCAGCTCCTGGGTCCCCTCTCCAGAGGGACCCTTGCTTCCAGTTCCCCGTGTGTCCTTCCAGAGGTGGCCCAGACAACTCCAAGCAGCTGGCTCTAGGCACATACATGTCTACACAAATGGTAGCACCAGTTCTGTGCTCGCTTTTCCCATGTCACGTATTTTAGTCATCAGCCCACATCACTGCGAGAGTGAGCTCCTCATTCTCCTTATCAGCTGCTTAAGGACAGGCTCTTAACTGGACTTGCCCTCCTCCCATCTGACCTCCTGAAGCCAGAGTTGGGTTTCCAATGCATTTGTTCCCAGCCGTGGTCTTAAATGCGCCTGTGAATTTCTATTTGTTGGGAGACGTGGCTAACTGTAACTATGAGTACTTAAAGCACCAAAGTCTGTGGCCAATATATTCTGTTTCTGGATGAATTAGGGCAGATTTAAAGTTAGTGCTCTAATAATACCAAAACAGGTTATGAATCGTTCGATTGCATGTAATAGAAGCTATCCAAATTATCTTAAGTAAAAAGGGAATTTATTAGCTCTTGTAAACTTTGGAATCCAAGATAGGGTCAGCTGCAGGCATGACTGGCTCCAGGATTCAAATAATGTTTCAAGACCACGTTGCTAACTCTTCTACAGCCTTCCCTGTGGAGACTTAAGTCCCACATTTCTCTTGTAGCAGGATGGGGCAGTCCTACCTCCACAGGTTTCAGGTCTAAGAGGTAAGAACAAGAATCTCTTTTCCAAAAGTCTAAGTAAAAATTTCAACTGTGTTGCATAGCGATGTTCATAGAGGCAATATTCACAAATGCCAAAAGGTGGAAGCAACCCAAGTGTCCATCAGATGATGAATGAATAAACAGAATGTGGTGTACTATGGAATATTATTCAGCTGTACAAGGAATAAAGTTTTGGTACATGGGTGAACCTCAAAGACATCATGTTGTGGGAAACAAGCCAGACACAAAAGGACAAAGATTGTATGATCTTCCTTATATGAAACAAATTGCAATACGCAAATTAACAGTTATAAATTAGAATATAAGGGTATGGGTGGAGATGGATGTGAGAATGAGGAGTTAATGCTTTATCGGTACAGAGTTTTTGTTTGGGGCAATGGAAAAGTTTTGGTAGTGGATGGTGTTGATGGTAACACAACATTGTGAATGTAAGTAACACTACTGAATCGTATGCTTGAAGGTGGTTAAAATGGGAAATTTTACAGTATATATATGCTACTAGAATAAAAATTTAAAAGAACCTCAGACCTGTACAACACAAACAGCAAGCCCTAATGTAAACAATGGGCTACAGTTAATAATATAATAATACTGTTTCATCAATTATAACAAAAGCACCACAACGCAAAATGTTAATAATAGGGAAAGCTGTGTGTGGGGGGGTGATATATGGGGAACCCTATACTTTCTGCATGATTTTTCTGTAAACCTACAACTGCTCTAATAAAAATTAAATTTTAAAATCTCATAATGTCTCTGTAATAGTTAGGCCAACCCCAGCTGAAATGATAAATAGACCTCCAAATTCCATTGTAATGGCTCAAACTATAAAAACATGTTTCACCCACATGTGATATCCACATGGATCTCCCTGGTCTTGGGTCCATGGGGTTGTTCAAGGACTCTGACTCCTTCAGTCACATGATCCCACCAACCCTCAGGGCAGGAGTCAGCAAACTTTTTCTGGAAAAGGCAATATAGTAAATAGTTGAGGCTTTGCGAGCTGCATAGGGTCTCTATTATATACTCATCTTTGTTTTTATTTATTTATTTTTTACAACCCTTTAAAAACGCAAAAACCATTCTTAGCTGGTAGGTCGGGCAAAAGCAGGCTGACCCCTGCCCTAGGGCCTTGCATCCAGCCAGTGGGAGGGGAAAGACAACACGCAGGTGACACGTCCGCTTCTTCCCAGCCTCAGCCCAGCAATGGCACAGGCCACTTCAGCTCACACCGCACTGGCAAGGCTCAGTTATCTGGCTGTGTGCCCAGAAAGAAGATGAGGCAGATTTGGGGTGACCAGCTAGCAGTCTTTGCACAGTCCCATAGCAAGTCACACAATTGTCGTTTAACCAATGCGTGGGTTAGCTTTTGCTGCTTAACAAGCCACCTGGTCTTCTTACTCCAGCATACCAGCCCTCTGCACTGCCCCATGTTTTGTATGGCAAGGGGATGGCACACCCTTGCTTGAGACTGCCACGGGGAGCTGCTGTGGGTCTCGGTTGGCGACTCCTGATTCTAGGTAGTGAGCACCCTGTCCCTGGAGGTGTGCAAACCAAACTGAATCAATCCTGAGTTGACAGGGGCTCCACTGAAATAGCTCAATTCACCTTCATTAACAAACATTTATTGCACACCACCAGGCCAGGTGCCAAGAACAAAAGGTGTTTGTGGCCCCAAGGGGAGATTCACAAACAAATAATTGCCTCATAATGTGATCGGTGCAATAGTGGAAGTGGATTAACGCAAAGCCAGAGGCCAAAGAGAGGAGGGTGGTTGGGAAAGGCTTTCTGGGTGGATGGAGGGTCCTTGCAGTAGCTTGTAAGACAGGGAGCTCAGAGGTGGGTCCAGGAGCTTTAGACACAGGTGAGCATTTTCATCACACAGGGATCAGTGACAACGGCCCAGAGAGAGGATGGGCACCGAGGGAAGGGGGAGACAGAGGATGGGAAGGAAGAGAGGGTAAGGGAAGGGAAAGAGCTTGGAGGGGAGAGAAGGGGAGGGGAGGAATTAGCTAAGGAGGGGTCAACTGGAACGGAGTTCAAACTAGATTGAGAGAGCAAAGCATGTTGAGAATGATATAAAGAAAACACAAAATGATGCCGTGTATTGTCTATGAATTCAAAATTATTAATAAACAGACTTAAAATGGGCTCAAAGGACACACCAAAACCTGACATTAAGAGTTTGATCTGGAGGGCCCGGGAGGAGTGGACAGAGGGGATTTTAACAGGCTATAGCATGTTCTATTTTTTTTAGGAGAATATATTTATATATTATGTGTTTCGTTTCTTTAAACACACACATAGAAAAAAGGCTATAAGCAAATATGCCACAATAACAGTGGTGAGTTATGGGTGATTGGAATAGCTGGTGATGGTTGCTTTCTCTTTACGTCCTTAAAATAAGCATGCATCATTTTTAATAAAAAGAAGAGAGTGGGTTTTCTTAAAAAATAGAAAAAAAGTCTGGAAGCAAAAATGCCAAAATGTGACATATTAACAGTGGTAAATTCAAAGTGGTGGGTACATGAGATGTTGTCATTTTCCTTTCAGGACTTGGATGCATTTGTCAAATTTTCCCAAAACTACGATGAAGGAAGGGGCTGAGAACCCGGTGGCTGCCAGCGTTTGGGAGAGCGCGGCCTCTGGGCTTCAAGTCTAGGATGCGCCCACGGTTTAGATTTTTGGTAAAGGGGAGGGGAGGGAGAGAGCCAGAGGGCAGGGGGAGCAACAGTGGGGAGAGAGAGAAGGGGGGCCCTTCCCTTGCTGAGCAGCCCCAACTTTGGGACTAGGGGAGGGTGGGTGGGGGCAAGGGAGGGGAGGGGGCCGGGTTGGGGTCAGCTGCCCTCGGCAAGGAGCACCTTATGAAGGACAAGCATCCCTTCTTCCCAGGTTGCAACCTTGCCCAGGATTCTCCTGCTCAAGGCTTTTAGGAAGACATAGAAAAGGTCTGCCTTGGGCCGTATGTTTATCTCACTCCAGGGAACTGGCTGAGAATGGAGAAAGAACCCAAGTGGTGTTTGTTTACAGTGAGAAACTGAGGAAGAAACTGGAAAGAGTCTGGATGAAGGGCCTCTTCCCTGCAGCGGCTGTGCCTGGTGGGAACACTACCGTTAATGACATTAGGCCGCCGATGAAGTCAGTAGCCCTGGGCCCTGCCACCCCTGATCCTGGAGCTACAGGCTCATTTTTCAATTATGCTTTGATTTGCACATCTCAGAGGAATGCTGGGTGAACACAAGAGTCCTTGATAGAGCTGGGCATGATTCAGCCCATCTGCTATCCTTGCCCATTTCCAAGCTTGGGGCAGGGGGTCTGCCACCTCACCCCAAATCCTGAAACTCAGACTTTAAAAAGAATTATTTTAGCCCTATAGAAGGGTCATTTGTTGTCCCTGGTCACAATATAGAAGATTTCAGAGCCAGGAGCATCCCCAGAGATCTAACCCCACCTCGTCTTTGACAGATGGGGAAACTGAGGCCCAGAGGCAGCCCTAACCTGCTGGACTGAGCCAGGCCCCTTCCAGAGCCTCTTGAGCTGTGAGCCACAGCCTGGAGGAGACTGGCCTTGTTCAACTTTGTGCTCCTGAGCAAAGAATTCCTAGTTTCCTCCCATTCTATCTACAAATACCCCAGCTGAGTCAGTTCAGGCAGGAGATTTCTAAGCCTGAATCAGAAGCAACCCCCTCAGATGGGCATTGGCGCCTCTGTGGAGCTGTCTGCCATCATAAAAATGGAGTGGTCTTCACCTCTAGCGCAGAGATTGGGGGTCCTGGGGCTAGTGCCCCCCAGGTTCTGTTATGTCCAGTTACGTCCTCCCAGGAATCTGCCTGCAGTTCCCAGAGTCACCACCAGGTGGACCCAGGCACTGCTAACCGTAGCTTGGCGCGCCAAACAGCCAGGCTCCTGTTCTGAAAGAACCCAGGATGTTCAAAACCGATTTCCCACCCTCCCACCCAACTCTGCTGTAAATGTAATCATTTGAACAATGAAGAATTCAGGTCTTAAAAATGTCAGGGGCTCAGGAGCAAGAGTGCAGGGACTGGAGGGGGAGACCTGCACGTGTCTTTACAGAGATGACATATCCTGACTGGGCAGCCTCGAGCACGTCCCCTCCTGTCTCTGAGCCACCCTTGGTCACCTGTGAATAGGTGTGTTAGTAGCCACCTGCCTCACAAAGGTATTGCGGCGATAATGGATGTGAAGCCTTGTGTGAACGGTGGCACAGCATTTCCCAGATGCCAGAATCCCTTGGGAACTTGTTAATGGCCACAACACTGGGCCGATCGCTGCAAAGCAGGAATCAGAAGAGGAGGACGAGGGACTCCACATTCTTGGGGCTCTGGGCTAATTTGGGTGCTCAACCAAGCTTGAGATCCCCTGCTGGAGTGCAGGGCAGTTGGCAAATCCATTGCTGAGGCCCTTCTGTCGTCTGAGGAAGGCAAGTGGGACGTAGTTGTGCCTGCCATTTCTACACAAGAATACTCACAAAGGAGAAAGTGGCCCAGCTCCCTGGGCACAAGCCCGAGTTCCTGACCCTCACCCTGTGCTCTGTCCCCTCCACCACAGCTGCCTCACCCAAGAGGGCAGAACAGATGGGACCATCTACAAGCTTATGGGTCATTTCTGGACATGCCCTCAACACTATCAGCAGAGTCTATTTCATGTGGTTCCAGCCAGGGCTGCAACATACAGTTGCACAGGCTGCGCACTGCACAGCTCCAGGCACTGCCACCCCTCTGGACTACAATGCAATGGAGCTGGGCAAGGCAGCCACTCTCCTAGGCATCCTGGCTGTTCCGTGGATGGGCCACATGCAGAGTTTCATCCCTCTGCACCTGGAAGGCCTACTCCCTGGAGCCTGGAAACTCCCCTAAATGTGATTAGAGAGAATGGGAAGAGCCCTGATCCAGGAGACCCAAATTCCGGGCAGAGCAGCTGTGTTACACGGCAAAGCCCTCCCTTCTCTTGGCCTCTGTCCCTTTCTCTGAGAAGTGGCCAGGACAAGCCAGTCTCAGGGTCCTTGTCCAGTGCCCGTGTTCCCACTGCTGGGTCGTTTGTCTCCGTGGAACTAGCAGTAGCACCCATGGCTGGCACAGAGGTCGTGGCTGGGGCCAGGGTCCCCGACAGACTCCAGCTGTGGAAGGGCCGCGCTGGGACCAGCCTGGGCTGAGGCTTTCCTGTGGGTCTCCACACTGCAGAGCACAGCCTCTGCTGGGCTCCCTCGAACCCGCCGCCTCTCCAGGAGCCCCCAAGGACTCATCCTCTGAAAGGGCTGCTTCCCGCTGCTGTGACCATGCCCAAGAGCTTTACTGCCTTCGCTGCCTGCTGGCACTAAGCGTCCAGGTCGAGTGGGCCACCTGCCACAGCGCCTGGCAGCTGGGTGGTTCTGGTTCAAACTGTCTTCACCTCCTTTAAATCCTGCGAGTAAAGCATCTATATTTGCCCCTGAGGAAAGTAGGCAGGACATCCTGGGTGCCCACCAGTCCATGAATGGAGTTGGTAAGATCTATTGTTTTGCAGGGACCTGGCTCCATTACAGAGCACCAATTAACATAACAAGTCCTGCACACTTTATAGTCTATGAAGCCCTTCCACACTCATTAAGTCATTCAACAAACACTGAGGACCTACTCTGGGTTAGTTCACCAGGGCTGTGGAGATGAGCCAGCTCCAGATACTGCTCAAAAGGCAACACAGTCTTTCTGGCTCCCACCTTATTTGAGTCTCTACCACCTGAGTGGTAGGTACTTTTCTCATGCCCATTTTGCAGAGTAGGAAACTGAGGTCAGGAATACTGGGAGACTTGTCCAAGATCCTACAACCAAAGGCCAAGCTGAGCCCTGGATGCAGGCAATAGACTCAGACTCTTGTTCCACCCCATGTGCTGCGGCCTGGGTCTGGTGCCGTCTCTTTCTGGGTCTCAGTTTCCCCATCTGTACAGTGAGAGGGGTACCTGGAATAGTGATCCAGCTATGACATACACAGATCCTATTAATCCTGTATCTACTGCGGATCTGACAAACAAAAGAGTTGGCTTCAAAAATCAAGTTGGCAAATCCAGAGCTCTAAATCAGAATGAAGACGGCCCAACAGGCCAGTGGGGCATGATAGCATCTAGGCCAAGTTTGAAATACGCAAAACTCACTCTTTGGAGCCATAAACACCCTGCGATCCGAGGGCCCGCTGTCCGTCATCAGGCGCCTGAGTTGAAGGCTGCTGTCCTTGAGCCAAGTTTCCCCCCAGCAGATGTTTTGGCTCCGCACCCCGCCCCCAGAGCTCCACATTGCAAATCGGGAGCTGGGTAAGAGAGGGGGCACTGCCGAAGGCTGGACTCTGCCACGCCACACAAGGAGGGGGCAGCCATGGCCCATGGATCGTGGAGGAGATGATCAGCCCTCCCCGAACAGTGATGGAGGGGTCCCCCGTCTCCCCAATCACCTGTCCTCACGCCCAGGGCCTCAAAGCAGAGCACTGTGGTCAAGAGCTCGGTGGTGGAGTCGGGAGAAGCACATTGGACTATGGGCTCCGTGCTCCACTGGGGGTTTTCCATCTGCCCCTCCAGATCCACGGCTCACCGCCCCCCAAATCTCCACCCTGTTCTGTGCCCTGACGAGGTGACCTCAGTGGGCTGCACTAAATGACTCTTGCCCTCTGGTTCTCAGCAGTTTCCAGTGATGGGGGCCTGGGTACAAGATGAGAGGCGAGAGGAGAGAGGTTGGGGTATGTGGTCGCCTCTCTCTGGGGTTTGGTACCTGCTCCCTCTCCTTGCCCTGCAGGCTGAGACGCTGCACCATCCCTTGTGGATTTCCCTTAGACAATCCCTTTCCTGAACTCACGGTCTCTTCCGTGTAGGCCACAGGATTTCTCCCAGGATGCTGTCTACTCCACTCCGTGGAATCTGAGGCTCCATCAATTTTAAGATGCACCATTATTTTACGTTCCACTAAGGATGAATAAACTGCTGCCAATTAAACCATGCCATGATGCTTTCGTACCACTTTGAATTTCTTTCTGCTTATTTTAGAACTTTTATGGATTCACTTCATCGAATAAACATCTCTAGATTTAAGTTCAAGACACAGAACACAAAAAGGAATAAGATATAGATGCTGACCCTGGGAGCTCTCAGTATAATTAGAAAAGCAACCAAAGAAATTGAGAACTGTAAAACTTATCAATAACTAGTCGTGAGGCACAGTGCTAAGCTCATTAATTAACTTTATTAATTTTTAAAAATTAATTTTATTTAAAAATTTACAAAATTTACAAACAGTTTATACCCACCCAGCAGCAACTCCCCCTTCCCCTCTACCCCCTGCCACTGGTAACCTCCAATCTACTTTCTCTCACTATGATTTTCTAGATATTTCACATAAGTGGAATCGTATATTATTTGCATCACATACCTTGCTTATTTCACCTGGCATGTTTTCAACATTCATCCATGCTGCAGAATGTCTCCAAAACTTCCTTCCCTCGTGTGGCCAAATAATCCATCGTGTGTATGTACTATATTTTGTTTGTTCATTCCTCTGTGGATGGGCTCATAGGTTGTTTCCACCTTTTGGTTGTTGTGAATAACGCTGCGAAGAACATTGGTGTACAAATACCTGGTTGAGTTCCGGATTTGGGTTTCTTTGGGTTATGCACCAGGAGGTGGATTGCCAGGTCACATGGTAATTTTACATTTAATTTTTGAGGAACCTCCAATCTGTTTTCCACAGCAGCTACATCATTTTACATTTCCACACTGAATTTTTATTTTATATTGATCAAAAGAGCTCTTTTAGACTTGTTCAGAACTAGGTTTTTAAGATCATATATCACTCTTGTTCATATATATAAAGGAAAATACAAGCAGAAAAAAAAATTGGGGTTAAGTTGTTCCTGAAACTTCTTCCCATTCGGGGTCCCACGCTTCTGAGCTGCATCTTGTCTTTGCAGAGCCCACCATTTTCTGGGCCATCGAGGGCATTTGTGGGCAGCATTTCTTAAAGCAGTGCTCTGCTATCATCTCTGGGCATTTCTGCCAGGCCACTGCCCGCTTTCTCCAAATTTTGATGTGTGTGTGCAGGCAGTGACGGTTATTTTGTGACTGGACGCAAGTCAACATGGACTGTGAGATGCAACCTATTTTAGAGATGAAATATGGGTGCTATCCTGTTGAGTCTTTGGGCCTTAGCATCTTCATTTGTTAAAAAGGGCTTGCTTATATCTGCCTCCTAGGGTTGCCGTGTGGATTGAATGAGATGATGCATGACAGGTGCTTAGGACAAAGCCTGAGGCATAAAAAGCAACCAATATGTGCCCACTGCCATGGGCCCTGTAGCTGTGATGGGTATAGGAATCGTTGGTGATGGCAGCGGCTCAGGGTGTTGGAGTTGTTGGGTTGCTGGGATTGCTTCTGTGGTTGCTGAGTTTGGGGCTGTGTTAGAGTGGTCGGAGGTGGGATTGTTGGGATGTGGTGGCAGTTCTTGCGGTTGTTCCTACGGTTGTCAGATTGGGTTGTGGAGGTGGCGATGGTGGTGGAGGCGGCTGTGACAGTCGTTGGAGTTGTGGTTGTTGGAGATGTCATGGGAGTCGTGGGGGTGGCTGGAAGGCTGGCAGAAGGCTGGAGCTGGAGTCCCTCTTCCAGGTGAAAGCCTGGTTTAAACCCTCTGGGGCTTAGAGGGTCTGAATTTCAAAGAGCTCTCAGGCTTTGTAAAATGGGAAGATTTGGATACAACTTAAATTAGGTGAAAAGGAGGCAGATGTCATACGTGGTCGTGCAGCAGAACCTTCTGCTGCTGGTTTAAAGCAGCCCAGCCAACCTGTGTGTGTTTTTTGTTTGTTTGCTTGTTTTTGTTTTGTTTTGTTTTGTTTTAGATTTTTATGTAGCAATAGCTAACTAATTCAAGTGTATTTGCTTTCTCTCATATTTGTCTATGCCCATGAGTTTTCTTTGCATGGTTATGTTTATATACAATCAGGTAACCTGGTCATTTTCACTTAACTTCTTATCCTGGGTAGCCTGCTATTCTTCATTTAATTTTATATCCCAAGTATGTTTCCATGAAAAGTGCATGTCTTTTATAAACATCACTTTAATAATAATTTAAAATAAGCATTTAAAGCCAGGGGTCAGCAAACCAAATCCAGCCTGCCATCTGTCTTTATAAATAAAGGTTTGTTGGAACACAGCCTTGCCCATTCATTTACACCTTTGGCTGCTTTCACACTACAATGACAGATTGGTAGTTGCAATGGAGACCATATTGTTCCCAAAGCCGAAAATTTTTTGCTATATGGCCTTTTACGGAAAACTTTCACCAACCGCATTTTAAAACATGTTTTTGTCAAATTGTTTTTCAAAAGGATTGTATTCATTTGCATTATCATTGGTATCAGGGAAACGTGTCAGTTTCTTTACATCCAGGTCGACATTCAGGGTTTATTTGTTTGTTTTAATCTCTGAATGTTTTAAAGATGAGAGAAAGAGTATCATCTTGTTTAGGTTTGAATTTCTTGCATCACTAGTGAGCCTGAGCCTTTTTTTCATTGTGTACTCACTCCCTGAATTGCTTGTTTTATGAACTCTATTCACGTTCTTTGCTCATTTAATTACTGGAGGCTAGTTTTGATTTGTTTTTAACAAATGTGTGCATGCTTTTTAGGAAGTGAAAATATGAAGCTGTGTCCGTCATCTTTGCTATATAAATTCTGAAAACCTCTTGCAGAAGCATTTCTGTCATCTATTAGCCCAGTGACTGGTTAAGCCACTTAACCTCGGAATAGAAATAAAATTATTTCTTCATGGCATTCTTCTGAAAACTTGATGACAGCTGAAAAGTATTAAAGAAATGAAAGTCATTATTTTTCTTATTATTATTAACTATAAAAACAATCAGCATATATTAAAGCATCAAATGCATTCTGCCTGGCTTTTAGGATAATATAAAGCAATGATTTTCAAACCATATTCCATAAGTCTTACTATAGTAGTGAAGATTCAGCTGCATGAGAGAAAGCCCAGCTCAGATAGGTGTAAGCAAAATAGGAAAATGTATTGGTTCAGGCCAGGGGTTTCAGGTGTAGCCAGATCCAGGAGCCCAAAGAATGTCATTAAGATTTGCTTGCTTTCTCTCCATCTCTGCAGCCTGGCATCCTCTGTTTTAGCTTTATTATCAGGAAGGCTTTCTTTTGTGGACCCCAGCAAATCCGGGCTTACACCCAACCAGCTCAGCAACTCCAGCGCAAATTGCATTCTCCTTATTCAGTGTTTCTAGGAAAAGTTCCAAAGCTGGACTGTTTGGACAAAGCTGGCTCATGTGTCCTTCCCGAACCAAGGTCTGCTGTGGCCAGACCTGGTTTGTGAGGTCCCGGTCTGAGAATGGGTGCTGCTACCAGACCAAAGGGGCATGAAACAGATATCACGGCAGGTGCCTTGGCTTGGGGGCCAAGGGGCCCCATCCTCTCCCCCCCATTTAAACCAGATTCCCTTCCTGTTTGTCTCTTTTATATATTTATTATATTGCGTCTTACCACTGGGTGAGCTCCTGCTGCCAAGTGGGTTTGCAAACCACTGACGTGGGAAGGAGTGAGCACGTCCAGAGAGAAGGCTGTGGATGTGAGAGACCCCAGCCCACATCTGATGAGGAGGCAGCAGCGAGGGGACTCTGAGGACATGAGAGACTCTTTCCTAGAACAAGCATTTATTGAGCATCGACTGTGTGCCGAACTTGGGACTACAGCAGGGGACAGACAAATACCCCATCCTCAGGGCTTCTAATTGGGAAGAAGACATTGACACATAAATAAGCAAAATATGTATTATATTATATCATATTATTTTTTATTCTGTTATAATTATAATATATTGAATTGTATTATCAAATAGTGTCACAAGCTCTGAAGAAAATGACATAGGTTAACGTAAAGAAGATTAAAGAGGGTTGGGGCTACTTTACCTCGGGTGGTCAGGGAGGGCCTCCCTGAGGAAGTGACATTTGAGCTGAGATCCTCAAGGAGGAGACCTGGAAAACAAGCAACCCGGCCGAGTGTACAACATGTGCAAATACCACGAGATGGGATGTACTTTGAGGACCTTCTTAGAGTGGCCAGCGGGTTTGGAGCACAGTGAGTGAGTGGGTGAGTGGATGAGTGGGGAGAGGGGGCCAGGGCCAGGTGGCAAAGGATGTTCTAGAGCCCTGGTCCAATATGCAGGGGTGTGTGTGTGTGTGTGTGTGTGTGTGTGTGTGAGTATTTGTGTGTCTGTGTTGTGCAAGCTTGTTCTATGAGGCCAGAGCAAGGCCGGCTCAGCAACAAAAGCTACAGGAAGAGAGTTCTGATTCTAGGTCACTTAGACCCATTCCGGCAGTCCATGCTGTCCACCTATGGGATGCATGGCCTGTAGGGGTGAGCTCTCCGTCCCCAGAGGTATGCAAGCAGTGTACAATGGCAGACCAGGCTAGATGCCTTAGCAGTTCCCTGCAGCACCAGGAGTCGGTGATTCTGTGAAATCAGCAGAAGAAAACAGGACCAAACTTGATAATAATGCTTAACAAAGTTTACAGAGGCAAAGGGCCCACTTAAAACATTTTAGCAGCAGCCCCACTGTGATCAGAGCAATCTCTGGAAATGATTTATTTACATATAAAAATGAGACATTTCCCAACAGCCTCGCGACAGCCCCTGGGGTGCAGCTCTCATTGGACGGCACCTCCCCCCCAACCCCCCAGGCCGGGAGGCTCAGCCCCTCCCAGGCTCCGGCCTCCACGGGGGGCTGATTGCCTTCTACCCTGCCAACATTCAGAGAGTTACTTCTCCAAATAAACCTCACGTAAGCATTTAAGCATGCGCTGAGCATGAAGTACAGTCAACATTTTTATTCCAAGCATGCAAACGAACCCCTAAGAAGCCTGAAAGAGCCAAAGATGTCCGCATCCAGAGGCCTTTCAAAACGCTGGAGCTGTGCACAGCCAGGCCCACCCTCTCGGGGCAGACTTGGGGAAACGGAGGCTCAGGGGTCGGCTCAAGATCATGGAGGCAGGAAAGGCAGAGTGGGGGCCTGCTGCCCAGGGCTCTCCATCCTGCCTGAAGTGCCCCCAGCAGGGCCTTACCCATTTGCAATAAGCGCCTCCCCACCCCCCCCAACACACACACACACACGCACACACACACACACACACAGGCAAGGGACAGGCAACGTGGGTCATTCGACATTAGGATTCACTCAAGGCGCTTTGCTGAGCTCAGCGGCAAGCACCAGGGACCCGTGGGGAAGAGGGGGCTCTCCCAGCTGCCTGAGGGCAGCATCTGACAGCACCAAGTCTGGAAGCTTCAGTCCGGGCTAGATCTGCCTGAAGGTCAGGAATGAGGATGCTGACCCAAGCCAAGGGAAGAGGCCATGCTCAACCTGAGGGTGTCCCAGCCCCGGTGCAGGGTCACCAGGTGCACACACACACACACACACACACAGCCTTGAAGGGGCTTGTCCTCCCGGGGCCTGGCACACGGCAGACATTCCAGCAAATCAACCTGCCCACAGAGGAACCTTTCCTTCTCTCCAGCTGGCACCTCCTTCCCAGAGGCCACTGCGGAAAAGTGTGCAAGCATTTGGTGAGGTTGGGTCCTGGGCAGGGGAGCTGTCCGGGGATCCCCCTGTGTCTCTGGCCCTGGGATCGGACACACCTGGATGCCTGGGGGCACCACTGGGCTGGTGAGCTCAGAGGCCCCCTCCACTGCTGACACCAGAGCATCCAAAGATTCACCCCTGCCAGGTGGGCCCCCAAGCCCGACCTTCTTGCCCAGAGACAGGCCACCCTGGCCTGCCACCCTCCCAGGCTTGCTCTCACAGTGGGTGACCTCTGCTCACCCCAGCAGTCGAAACGTTTGGTCTCACGGTCCCACGGGCAGGTGTGCTCTGGAGCATCGTGCAGCCCCTGGGCGGGCAGGGACCCTGGGCAGGCTTGGGAATGATTGGGGTCTCCTGACAGCGGGTGGGGGAGGGGGATTTGCTAGCAGGTGACATCCCCCCACTTCCCCCACCCAAGGCAGATCTTGAATTTAGTTTAATCCATAGATGGGAAAGATCATTTCTCCTTAGGAAGACAGTGTGCCCCCTGCCCCAAAACACCCCCCCCCCATACACACACACACTGCTGTGCTGGAAAGTATTTAGCCTTGTCCCATCTTGCTCACCAGCCCTTGAAAACTGGCACGGGCTCTCTTTACTGGGGCGGGGGCCCCTCCTGCCTGAACTCTCCTCTGCTCATCTCACGACAGAGTCGGTCAGGGTAGAGGTGAGCCCATCTATCCTCGTCACAGCACCACGAGCACTGATTTCCTTGTCCCTTCCAAGGAACCAGTCCTGTGCTAGGCTCCCAGCACGTCCCCCCGGACCCTGGGCCTGGCCGCCTCCCCCTGTGCCCACCCCTGTATTGACTGGCACAACTGGGCCGCCCGGAGGCAGGGAGAGCAGGAAGGAAAGCTGTTTTGCCAGAACCAGCCGGCCAGCCCCCTTTTCCCTCTTTCTCCGCTGGAGAGAAGGGAGTGCCTGGCTCCCCAGTCTCTGGAGAACTATAACTCACTTTAACGAGAAGGCAGATGGCTGCATGGCTGCCTCCCCCAAGCCTAGCAGTTTAGCACCATCTGAATTCCAGTTAGCATCAAGTTTCCTGGTAGAGGAGAAAGCCCCCCACCCCACCCCACCCCCGACACCCACCACCTTCCAGTCACACAAAGCTTGCTCGAGGGCGAGGCACATATGCATGTTCAGAGTCCATTCATTAAATACACATTTCTCACCACCTCCCGGGAGCCCCTTCCTGACAATAATAATAGTTACCACTGATGGCTGGCCCAGACCCCGATATCGCCCCCACCGCAGATGAGCAGACCCAGGCTCGGAGAGGCCTAGTGCCCCGGGCAAGGCCACCCAACCCAGGAGCCCTGGAGAGGAGGCTTCTCCCAAGACTTTATTCCAAAGGAGTATTGCAAGGGGAAAAGGGACTATTGCAATCAGGAGACCAAGAGTTAGGCAAAAAGGATTTTTCTTTTGCAGGAAGGCGTGAAGAAGTAGGCGTGGGCGAGTGGTTAGTGGGGAAGGGGAAAGAAAGGGTGGTGTGATCAGATAGTAAATTAGAGCTGATGCAGCCTGTTTTCTGAGAGGCCCCCTTAAAGTTGAGGGGTTGGGGGAAGGAGAGACGCTTAACTGAAGTTTTCTTCACAAGTATATTATTCAATTGAACAGTGGGGACAAGAAGTGCAACAAATCATGTATGAGGCCAAGCATGGGAATTTGGGGGTCTGTGTTAGCCTTGCCTAGGTAAACGGGGGGGGCGCCCGTGAGCATTGTCTAAGTCACCTGGGGGAAGATGGGTCTTTGCAGTAAGCCCTTCTACCGGAACACAAAAGCATGGGGGTGGGGGTGGGGTGGGGATTCCTTTAACCGCCAGGGTTCTCCAGGCTCACAGTGCTTGGATAAAGTTCAGCAGCATCACCTGGCACCTGAAAAATGCGCAGTGCTGCACAGCTGCAAAAAAAGCGTTACATTGGGGGTTAAAGTAGATCTATGAAGAGCAGCAGGTTAAGAAGCTAACAAATCTCCATTCCATTCTTTTTTGGAGTTGGGGGTGAAGTGCTGAGTTAGATAACTTCCCCCCGGAATGTGCCTTAGGACGAGACCTGGCACAATGGAATAAGAGCCCGAAAAGGGGCACCAGGAGAGAGGCCTGGGAACTGGAGGAAGGGTGGGTCCTGCTAGCAGAGGGGATCTGGGAAGACTGCCTGGAGGAGGTGCCATTGGCTGGCTTTGAGGGACAGGGAGGTTTTCAGCAGGAACAGTTCTCGTCCACACCTAAAGGACAGAGGAATTTCAGGCCACCATTCTCTCCTCCAGCCCCTGCCCTTCTGGTGGGCTGCTGCCATCTGGGTGTCCCAGGACCAATTGGGCCAAGCATGTCTGCACCTGCTGTGTCAGCCACCGTGGCCTGCACCCCAAAGGTTGTTTCTCCCACCCCAGACCATAGCAGTGCCCTCCAGGACCCAGGCCCTGGCTCTGTGGACCTGAGGACACCCCATTCAGAGTCCCTGCTCTCTCCTGGGGGGCCCCCCTTAATCAGTTCTTTTTTTCTGTCTTCTCTCACTCTCTAGGCCCTAGACTGTGAGCTTCTTGAGGGCAAAGTCGGGTCCTATCTGCTAGGTATACTGAGCCCAGGGCACGAGTCCCAGCACTGAGCAAACACCTGGTGGGTGTCAGCAGTTTGGAATGGAACAGAATTATGTACCATCTGCACCACTCCTCACCCCTCCTCCTTCCCACCATCCCACCCACCAGGACACCACGTGGCCCCAAAGCCCAGTCAAGGGTCCTGGATTCTGCCTCGGGTTCCATAGCTGGAGCAGGTCCCCTGGCAGCTCTAGCCTCAGTTTTCTCCTTTGTAGTAGGGGTAATTCCTGCTCTGCCTGCCCTTGGGGCTCACATCCCAAGAGATTCCTCATGTGGGAACTCTCTCCATCTCTTTAAAGAGAAGAGAGGGAAATGCTTTTAAAACTGAATTTTCAAATATTAATAGAATCCTTTGTTTGCTTTTGGTCTATCGAAATTTTTGTTTTGCCAAATCCCTTAAAGCATGAACTCTTCAATTAGTATTAGAATTATTTTAAAATTCTTGGTTTTTTTTTTTTTTTTTTTTGAGAAAGAAAAACAGTTTATTATAGTATAAGCCTTAAACCAGAATGTGATGCATCATAGGCAACCCGCAGAGAGACTGAAAAGACGAAAGGAAAGCTCACTCTTCTTATGTGCTACGAAGATACAACCCATTTTACACACATTCTCAGGATATTTCAGAGGTAGGTTCACAATTTGGGGCTAGAAGGCCCCTGTTCACTTCTTCCTAGGAAAGAGGGAGACGGATGTAATATCTTCCTTGATTACATTACAGAGAAATGCATTCCCTCCTTAAGGAGGCCTTCCTGTGGTGAAAGTAGCAAGAGGCTTATTCAACATTTTGCATATATTTAAATTTACACACGTTTGAAAGGACAAAGAGAAAGAGGATTTTTCAGCACAGATTTTCAAAAGTAAATACAAGTTAAACAGGGTGAATTAAGCCCCCTGTTACCATTATTTTAAAATCTGTATTTGCCATTACAGCTGGAAATTGAATACCTGCTAGCTCTGTCAACATCTGGTGTCTGATTTACTGAAACCAGATAGCACCTGCTCTAGGTTTCCTCTCAAATGGTTTCACTCTGAGGATGTGCAGCTCAACTTTCAGCCAAGGATTCTTGGGGATCCCCACCCCCTTCAGGAAGCCCATCTCTGCACGTCTCTCCTCTCCTCCATGCTTCCCCTCGCATTCCAGATGCTTCAGCAACCCCAACCTCTGATCTCGGCCCCTTAAACTCAGCAGGACTGTGATACTTTGTTAGAAAATTTTCCCCAGGCAGAGCTGGAGCAATACAAGGGCTCACTGTGTGAGGTTTCCTTTTCTCAGACAATGCAGCCTACGTTGGCCTATTTTTCAGTGCCTGAAAGCAGTTACCTCATGCATTTTGTCCATTTTATACTTGTTTAGTTGTCGTTCCAGTACCAGTCAGTTTCTCTTGGCTGGAACTATAGTTTCTTTTTTTTTTAATCATATTTTTTTAATTGTAGCATATAACATATGTATATAGAAGTGATAAGTTTCCAAATGCACTTTAACCAGTAGTTAGAGAGCAAAGTTCAATGAATAGTATGGGTTACAGTTCCAGTTTCCGTTATTTCCTTATTGTGAAATGTAGCATACATACAAAAAAAAAAACATCTTTCAAAGTATGATTTAACAAGTAGTTATATAGGAAACTTCCAAAGTTCTTACGAGTTACAGTTCCATAGTTTCAGCTATTTCCTGTTCTAGTTTGCTAATCCTGCCAGAATGCAAACACCAGAAACGGATTGGCTTTTATAAAAGGGGATTTATTTGGTTACACAGTTACAGTCTTAAGGTCCTAATGTGTCCATCAACAATAGGGTACCTTCACTGGAGAAATGCCACTGGCATCCAGAAAACCTCTGTTAGCTGGGAAGGCACGTGGCTGGGGTCTACTTGCTCCTAGGTTGCATTTCAAAATGGCACTCTCCAAAATGTCTGTCTCAGCTCCAGCTCACTATGAGCTCCTTCTATCTGAGCTTATATAGTGCTCCAGTAAACTAAACAAGGCCCACACTGAATGGGAGGGACCAAGCCTCCATGGAAATTATCCAGTCAGAGTCATCACCTACAGTTGGGTGGGTCACATCTCCATGGACACTGAACCAATAGGTTCCAACCCAATCCACACTAATATGTCTGCCCCCACAAGAATGCATTAAAGAATATGGCTTTTTCTGGGGGACATAAATATACAAACCAGCACAGTACCTTATTGTGAAATATAACATATATACAAAAATGTGATAGCTTTCAAATTATAATTTAACAAGTAGCTATAGAACAAATTTTAAAGGATGCTGTGGGTTACAGTTCCATCTTTTCAGTTCTTTCCTTCTAGCTATTCTAATACCCTAGCAAATAAGAAAAAGAAAATTATGTAGAGATTCAGTATTCATCATCCTTGGTTAAATTCCATCTTGTCTGTTGCTACCCCTGTCTCTAGTTTAATCACTTTCCCAATCTTCAGGGATGTTTAAGCAGTGACCACCCTAACTTGTTCATGTTGATAAGGGTTGCCAACTTGAAGAGAAAAGGGGACACATCTAGATGACGTTCTTGAAGAGGCTATTGCCTCTGGGCTTTGGGACTTAGCTGGCATAGGAGTTCTCTGAAGGATTAAAGTTTCTGAAGAATAAACTTAGGGAATGAAACATCTATAGAGTCTCAGATAGGGATCTGGGTATTCTTTAAGGTTTTCAGGACTACTGTTGACTTGGGCTTATCATATTGTGGTCATTTGGCATAGCTAGGTGAAGCTTGCATAGGAGTAACCTCCAGGACAGCCTCTCACTCTACTTGAACTCTCTTAGCCACTAAAGCCTTATTTTGTTGCCTTTCTTTTTCACCTCTTGGTCAAAAAGGCATTCTCAATCCCTAGAAACCAGGGTCAGACTCATTCCTGGAATCCATGTCCCACATCACCAGAAAGGCTCATTCATCAGGGGTCCTGTCTCATGTCGGGAGGAGGAGGATGGATTTATTTGCAGAGTTGGGCTTAGAGAGAAAAAGACCACATTTGAGCAATGAAAGAGGTTCTCTGGAGGTGACTCCTAGGCATAATTATAGGTGGGCTTGGCCCCCCTTTATGACCATAAGTTTCACAAGAGCAAGCCTCAAGATCGAGGGCTTGACTTATAAAGTAGGGTGTTCCTAAGTTCACACAGCATATGTTATGTTCATGATAATCCATCCATATCTCACATTATCATCACTTAGTTGCACAATCCTCATCACTCTCCATTTTAAACAATTTTCATGACCCAAAACACCTCCTAGCTCTTGTCAGCCCTTAATTATTTGTCCCTAGAATTTGTGTAGTACTAGTATGGTATTCCTATTGATTATAGTCCCTAATATGCAATAGGCAGATTTTTCCCATATACCCTTCTGTTTTCAACTCTCTGTGCTAGTGTCAAACCCTAGAAGTTTATCTTACAAGCACCTATCTGTATTTGTGGTGCTGATCTGTGGAAAACATGCCTTTAAATAACCCCTTTCAATCTTATTTGCCTTCAATAGAGCTCTAATACTTATAATCCCATTAATAAACAATCATCACCCATAGCCATTCCCTTACCTTTGAATTCACCATCAACACATCTGAACATATTAGACTATCATTCTCCCTCACAAGCCACTGTCTATCACTAGGTCCCCAATATTCTGTATTATGTGACATTAATTTTATATTGTTCAGAGAGTTCATAGGAGTGGTAACATACACTATCTCTCCTTTTGTATCTGACTTATTTCACTCAGCATTACATCTTCAAGGTTCATCCATGTTGCCATACGTTTCAGGACCTCGTTACTTCTTACTGCTGCATAGTTTTCCATCGTATGTATATACCACATTTGTTTATCCACTCGTCTGTTGAAGGACACTTGGATTGTTTCCATCTCTTGGCGATTATGAACAATGCTGCCATGAACATCAGTGTGCAAATATCTGTTTGTGTCACGGCTTTCAAATCTTCTGGGTATATCCCAGGAAGTGGAATTGCTGGATTGTAGGGAATTCAATATATAATTTTCTGAGAAACCACCAAACTATCTTCCACAGTGGCTATACCGTTATACAGTCCCACCAGCAATGAATAAGAGTTCCAACTTCTCCACATCCTCTCCAGCATTTGTAGTTTCCTGTTTGTTTAATGGCGGCCATTCTCATTGGTGTGAGATGGTATCTCACTGTGGTTTCGATTTACATTTCCCTAACAGCTAATGAAGATGAACATTTTTTTCATGTGCTTTTTAGCCATTTGTATTTCCTCTTTGGAAAAATACCTTTTCATGTCTTTTGCCCATTTTTTTAATTGGGCTGTTTCAACTATTGTTGTTGAGTTGTAGGATTTCTTTATATATGCAGGGTATCAGTCTCTTACCAGATATATGGTTTCCAGATATTTTCTACCATAGAGTTGACTGCCTCTTCAACTTTTTGAAAAAGTTTTTTTTTTAATTCAGTTTTATTGAGATATATTCATATATCATAAAATCATCCATGGTGTACAGTCACACAGTACCATCATATAGTTGTGCATTCATCACCCTAATCTATTTTTTGAACATTTTCCTTATACCAGAAAAAGCAAAAATAAGAATAAAAAACAAAAGTAAAAAAGACACCCCAATCATCCCCCCCAACCCTATTTTTCACCCAGTTTTTGTCCCTATTTTTCTACTTATCCATCCATACAGTGGTTAAAGGGGGTGTGATCCACAAGGCTTTCACAATCACACTGTCACCCCTTGTAAGCTACATTGCCATGCGATCATCTTCAAGAGTCAAGGCTACTGGGTTGCAGTTTGATAGTTTCAAGTATTTACTTCTAGCTATTCCAATGCATTAAAACCTAAAAAGGATTATATATATAGTGCATAACAATATCCACCAAAGTGACCTCTCAACTCCATTTGGAATCTCTCAGCTACTGAAACTTTATTTTGTTTCATTTTGCATCCCTCTTTTGGTCAAGAAAGATGTTCTCAATCCTACAATGTCAGGTCCACATTCTTCCTCGGGAGTCATATCCCGCATTGCCAGGAGATTTACACCCCTGGGAATCAGATCCCACAGAGGGGGGTGGGCAGTGAGTTCACCTGCTGAGGTGGCTTAGCTAGAGAGACAGGGCCACATCTGAGCAACAAAGAGGCACTCAGGGGGAGACTCTCAGGCACAACTATAAGAAGGTTTAACCTCTCTTTGCAGTAACCTGCTTCATAAGGGCAAGTCCCAAGATAGAGGGCTCAGTACACCAAAACACCAGTCCCCAATGTTTGTGAGAACATCAACAACAATCCAGGTGAGGAAGCCCAACACCTCCACATCTTCCTCCAGCTCCTCAGGGGGGCCCTGCATATATATTTTTATTCTCTGCCCAAATTACTTTGGGATGCGTCGCTATTTCACACTAACCTATAAAAACCTACCAGGTCTCACTTCCTATTCAAAGTTCCATGTAATTATGATATTTGAACAAACTGTATGAGCTAAATGTAGATCTTACACCAACAAATCATCTCTTCCCTTGGTCTCACATGGAAGTTGAAGTATTAAAACACAGTCAGTATCATCCTTTACCTTTGCCCCCATTTGCCCTAGGCCTAACCAGATCTGCTTCATTCATATCTCTAGTTGAAGTCTGGACTCTTTTTCAGCTTTTTTACAGTTGCTATATGCACTAATACTGACAAACATATATGCCGAGTTCTAGCTCTGAGTTTCAGGTGTCACATAGATACCCAGAGTTCCAGGGATCAATCAGGTTATACACAAAGGGATCAGTATCTCAGAATCTGAAGATAGCCATTATAATTCAGGAATAGATGTGACTGCTGTAGGAGCTTACAATTTAGGGATCATTATAATAAGTGCTCCCCTGATAAGCTGTGCTCTAAGATTCAATTCTGAGTTTACACATTGTAGTTAGTCCATACAGGTGAGGCATTATAGTGTTTGCTTTTGTTTCTGGTGTAGTTCACTCACAATGCTGTTTGATGAAGTTTTTTGAGGCGCAGAAGCTTTTGATTTTGAGGAGTTCCCATTTATCTATCTTTTCTTTTGTTGCTTGTGCTTTGGGTGTAAGGTCTAAGAAGCTACCTCCTATTACTAGGTCCTGAAGATATTTCTGTATATTATCTTCTGAGAGTTTTATTGTACTGTCTCTTATATTGAGGTCTTTGACCCACTTTGAGTTAATTTTTGTATAGGGTGTGAGGTGGAGATCTTCTTTCATTCTTTTGGATATGGATATCCAGTTCTCCCTGTCCCATTTGTTGAAGAGACTGTTATATTCCAGTTCAGTGTATTTGGGGGCCTTATCAAAAGTCAGTCGACCATTTATCTGGGAGTCTATTTCCGAACTGTCAATTTTATTACATTGATCAATATGTCTATCTTTATGCCAATACCATGCTGTTTTGACCACTGTAGCTTTATAGTAGGCTTCAAAGTCTGGAATTGTTAAGTCCTCCCACTTTGTTCTTCTTTTTTAGGATGTTTTTAGCAATTCAAGGCCCTTTTCCCTTCTAAATAAATTTGGTAACTGTACTAGCTTGCTAAAGCTGCTGGAATGCAAAACACCAGAAATGGACTGGCTTTTATAAAAGGGGGTTTATTTGGTTACACAGTTACAGTCTTAAGGCCATAAAGTGCCCATCAATAAAGGATACCTTCACTGAAGGAAGCCAATAGTGTCCAGAAAACATCCGTTAGCTTGGAAGGCACGTGGCTGGCATCTGCTTGCTTCCAGGTTGCATTTCAAAATGGCATTCTCCAAAATGTCTGTGTCAGCTTCCAATGGCCATCTTTAAAATGACTGTCTCAGCTCCAGCTCTCTATGAGCTCCTTCTGTCTGAGCTTATACAGTGCTCCAGCAAATTAAACAAGGCCCATGCTGAGTGGGTGGGGCCACACCTCCATGGAAATTATCCAATCAGAGTTATCACCTACAGTTGGGTGGATCACATCTCCACAGACACTGAACCAATAGGTTCCAACTCAATCCACACTAACATGTCTGCCCCCACAAGAATGCATTAAAGAATATGGCTTTTTCTGGGAGACATAAATATACAAACTGGCACAGTAACCAACTTTTCCTAGTCTGCAAAGTAGGTTGTTGGAATTTTGATTGGAATTGTGTTGAATCTGTAGATCACTTTGGGTAGAATTGACATCTTAACAATGTTTAGTCTTTCTATCCGTGAGCACAGAATATTTTTCCACCTATTTAGGTCCTTTTTAATTTCTTTTAGTAAAATTTTGTAATTTTCTGTGTAGAGATCTTTTACACCCTTGATTAGGTTTATTCCTAGGTACTTGATTTTCTTAGTTGCTTTTGTAAATGGAATTTTTTTTTATTGCCTCTTCAGTTAGGTCATTACTAGTATATAGGAACTTTACTGACTTACATGCATTAATCTTATATCCAGCCACTATGCTGAATTTTTTTATTAGCTCAAGTAGCTTTGTCATCGAAGTCTCAGGATTTTCCAAATATAAGATCATATCATATGCAAATAATGATGGTTTTACTTCTTCCTTTCCAATTTGGATACCTTTCATATTGTTGTTTTAGGGAATTGCTCTGGCTAGAAGTTCTAGCACAATATTGAATAATAGGGAGATAGTGGGCATCCCTGTCTCATTCCCAATCTTGGAGGGAAAGCTTTCAGCCTCTCACCATTGAGTACTATGCTGGCTGTGGGTTTTTCATATATGCCCTTTATCATATTGAATAAGGTTCCCTCAATTCCTACCTTTTGAAGTGTTTTTATCAAAAAGGGATGTTGAATTTTGTCAAATGCTTTTTCAGCATCTATCGAGATGATCATTTGATTTTTCCCTTTTGATTTGTTAATGTGTTAAATTACATTAATTGATTTTCTTATGTTGAACCATCCTTGCATAACAGGAATGAACCCCACTTGGTTGTGGTGTATAATTCTTTTAATGTGTCTTGGGGTTCGATTTGTAAGTATTTTGTTTAGGATTTTTGCATCTATAGTCATTAGGGAGATTGGCCTGTAGTTTTCCATTTTCGTAGTATCTTTATCTGGTTTGGGTATCAGAGTGATATTAACATAAAATGAGTTAGTTACTGTTCCTTTTTCTTCACCTTTTTGAAAGAGTTTAAGCAGGAGTGGTATCGATTCTTTTTGGAAAGTTTGGTAAAATTCCCCTGTGAAGCTATCTGGCCCTGGGCTTTTATTTGTAGGTAGATTTTTGATGTCTGATTGTATCTCCCTGCTCGTGATTGATTTGTTGAGTTCTCTATTTCTTCTTGGGTAAAAATTCTGTAATTTACCAAGTGTCTTTGTGTTATTATATCCACCAGCCCCCTACCTCCCAACAGAATGGTTTGCATCACTCTGATATTACAGTTGAGAAAGTAGCAGCTCAGAGAGGTTTAGTGACCCACCCAAGGTCACACAGCAGAAAAAGGGCTTGAACCCAGGTCTTTCCTTTTCTGCTATTGAAATAGCTTCCTTGAGGCCTGCTGACCTCTGGGCAGAGTCCCAGCTACTCTCCCAGGTCAGTTAATACCCCCCACCCCCCCGCCGACCTCACAGCCTCCCGTAATAAATCTCAATGCCTAGGCCTAACCTAACCCAGGCTGGGAATACCTCCAGGGCCTGCCCTCAGGCACACATCCATGCGTAGGGTGGGGATGGAGAGGGATGGGAGTGCCAGGCCTCCCAGGGCTGGCCCAACCTCAGGGAGAAGCCCTCAAAGGGACCTTATCAGGCTGGGCAGGGACTCATAGTTGTGCCCACCCGTCCCTCCCTGCCTGGAGCCCCTGAGGCCCAGGTGGCCCACGCCGCGTCTCCCACTGACCAGGGAAGGGCAGCCCTGTGTGGAGTGAGCACAGAAGCCCGGGAAGGTCAGAGGGATGGAGCAGGCACCCTAAGGGCGAGGATGTCAGGGCTGAATCTTAAAGGGTGAGCAGGAGCCTGCCAGCGAAGGGAAGGGGGAGATGGCATTCTAGACAGAGGCAACGGTGAGCAAAGGCTCTAGGGGTGAAACGACAAGCCAAGGGGGTACAGATGGGGGTGCAAGCCTCAATGTGGGTGGGGAGTGCTGGGGAAAGGGCAGCAGGGGCTTGAGGTCCAGCCCTCTCCAGTGTCAGAGCCCCTTCCCCTTGTGAAATGTGTCAGCTAAGTAAATGTGCATGAGCCTAGCGAATTTTCTATGAATACTTTCATTTCCTTGCATGACTGCCCCAACCACCCCCAAGTTGAATACATTTCAAGTCCCTCAAAACCCAGACCCGCCCTGCATGGAAATCCCCTTGCTGCCACAAAGCCTGGGCTTTGTCCTGGGGTGACGGGGTGGACAGGAGGACAGTGAAGGAGCGTGGGCAGCGTTGGCCCCAGAGTCCGGAATCTCAGATTTGGCTTGTGCAGAGTTGGACCCTGGCTCCTCCCTCCGGATCTGCTCCAGAGGCAGCCCCCCACCCCACGCACACCCAAGGGCTCAGGCCGGACACGGGGGTCACCCCCACCATCTCCCTTGCCCTCACCCTCTCCACAGTCAAAAAGCTAGGAGGTCACATCTGTCCCGCACGGCTGCCGCCTGCGTCCGCGTCGTGGCTCTGCCCTCCCAAGTGCCCGCCGTGGCTCCTGGCCTGGCCCTGGCTTCCTGCCCGTGGAGTCCTGCCCGCGTGCCCTCAGGCCAGGGCCACATTCTTTCTAGACTCCACGTCCCTTGCAGCTTGGGAGACTCACCCCTCCCTGCCTTACCTAATGTTGGGTAATGAAAGAAGATAATTGTCTTAAAATTGTTCTGTATACATAGTGCAAATACAGGGGATTGGGTTGCAGAAAACTTTCAGAAGGTTAGCTGAACCCAAATACGTTCATATAACAACCCCCCCTGGATGCCGGCTCCCAGGTGAGTGGGTTATGGTCAACTACACGGCTTTGTGGTTTTTTGTCACCATTTCTGAGCACCCACCCATCACAAGGGCAAGGTGCTGGGGGCCTGAGGTGGAAGGCCAAGTCCCACTCTAGAGGGGCCCCCTGGGTGGTGGGAGAGAGCCTCATAAGCAAGGCAAGTGCGTGCAAACTCAGATGTGGGATGAGTGGCCTGCTCTAAATATACCCACGATGGAAAAGGAGCTGGTGCTTCTGCATAATTTAACCCCCCAAGGTTGAATTACTCATCACATCGTCTGCACTTATAGGGTCACCTCCCATCCTGAGTCTGGGGGTTCTCTTTCAAAAGGAACAGACAGATGAGGAGAGGCCCAGGGCAAGCAGCTCAGGGACAGCGGGAGTGTGGGGTGAATGCCACCACTCCCAGCCCAGACCTCTGTCTTCCCGAGCCCCCCACTACCTCTCAGCTCCCCCACTCCTACCAACAAGAGCTGGCCCACAGGATGTGCCACCCCAGATGCAATGGTGGCTCCAGCTGGAACTCCCCTCCTCCCTGTCCAGCCCTGTGTGCTCCAGATCCTCTTTCCTATGGCACCTCCTCTGGGAAGCCAGACCTGGCCTCCCAGCAGGGGCTCCCCAGAGCACTTCATCACAACTTATAAGGTGTTGGTTTACTTGTCGGCTCACTCCCAGGAGACTTGAAGGGAAAAGATCTAACTCATCTTTGTGTCTCCAACATGGAGCCTGGCACACAGTGGGTGATCAATGGACACTTCACGAATGAATGCTGTGTTCCAGTTCCATGCTGCATTGCCTATTTTTTAAGGCTGAGACCAATGATCCCCAGAACCCCTTCCCTGGTAGACGTTGGCAACAAGAGGCTCTTCTCTGGGATCAGAGGTGGCCATGGTGCTCCTGAGGCTGCAAGGGCCGCGGATTACAGTTCCTTGAACTTGGGGCTTCTCAGACCCCAGCGTGAGCTCCCGCTGGGTGCAGCCCTCTGGCATCTGGACATGTGCACTTTCCCTGCCCCCACAGGGTCTCTGACTGCCCCACCTGGCTGGTGCTTAGGCCCAGGGCATGAAGACTGCTCCTCCCGTCTGGTTGCAGCCGGTGCGCCCTCCTGCCATGCCGTCTGAGCCCCTCTCCTGGGCCACAGTGCTTGTTCCGGTCCCACTTGCTTTCCAGATCCAGACTTGATGTTGTCATGATGTCTGTGCCCTTGCTTGGCCAGACACCCTCTAGAAGCAGACACAGTCTTAGACAAATGTGCCTCCAGGAGGGGCTGGCAGATCTGTAAGCTGCGCCTTCACCGTGGCAGTCAGGGTGACAGGCACACTGATGGATGAATTTCCACCCATCAGCTGTTCCGGTGACCCCCGGTCATGCCCACCCGAGAGAGCCCTCTGGCCAGGGTGACCTCGTCACTCACCAGCAGAAGCAGGGGCCGCATCCCAAAACTCCCCATCCGCTATTTACAAAGGCAGGAGGGCCGGGCAGTGGCGAGGGAAGGCTTTCCTGGGAGCAAGCCTGATGGGCTGGTGCCTCGGGACCCAGCCTCGAAGACATGTGGCTCCAGGGACATGTTTGGCTTCCATGGGATACTGAGCACAGTCTGCATCACCCCAACACCCCCAAGAACAGAACCTATGGGCAGGTATCCCAGGGAAGAAGGGTCTGTGGGCAAGTTTCAACCAACACCTTGAAGGCCTGTGTGCTCAGAATGAGCTGATGCATCCAGTGCAAGTCTCCCGATGGATCCTCGGTCTCTGAAAACTTCCACGCCTGCCTTGGACCACCCCACGGGCATCTTCCCTCCCCCTGATTGAGGGCATGGTGCCCCCCCGGCCCCTGGGAGCCAAGCTTCATGTTCCTCTCCTGCCTCCGAGCCTTGGTGCCAGGCTCCCTGATCACTCTAACCAGTAGTATTAGCTCATTTACTTTTAACAGGGCCAAGAAGCAAATATTATTATCCCCACTTTCTAGAGGGGGAAACTGAGTCCCAGAAGGGCTAAGTGAGGTGTCTGACATCATACAGGGATTAGGTGGTCAAGTTGGGAACTAGACTCTACTTTCAATGTTAGAACAGTGGTTTTCAAGCCTCAGTGAGGCGTGTGTACTAAAAATGCAGAGTCCTGGGTCCCACTCCCCCACACCCACCCCCCAAGGATTTCATTCAGCTGCTCTGACCGAGGCTCAGAACAGCTGAATCTGGACCTCATCTGGGGAAGGCCTGTGTTAAAATGCTCCTCTCGAATGGTGTAGTCTTTCTGGAGGTCACTGTGGTGGTTCCACAAGAAGCTAAGTATGTGGGGCCATAAGGTCCTACAACCTCATTATGGGGTGTGTATTTGGAAGATCCAAGAGCAGAGACATGAATGGACATTTGCACACTGGTGTTCATGGAGGCAGTAGTCATGATTTGCAGTGGGTGGAGGTGGCCTAAGGGTACACAGACTGAGGAACAGAATGGTGAGCTGTGGTGTGTGCATACAATGGAATAGTGAGCAACTACGAGGAGTGAAGCTGTGAGACACGCAAGGAGGTGAATGGATCCTGTACACAGCATTTCGAGTGAAGTATGCCAGAAACAAAGGCAAACACTATAATGCCTCACCAATATGGACTAACTATAATGTGTAAACTCAGAATTGAATCTTAGAGCACAGCCTAACAGGGAAATGATGATTGTAATAGTCCTTAGATTGTAAGCTCTTACAGCAGTCAAATCTGTTCCTGAATCGTAATGGCTATCTCCAAACTCTGAGATGTTGATCCCTTGGTGCATAAACTGATTGGTCTCTGGAACATTGGGTACCTGTGTGACACCTAAAACTAAGGGCTAGAGCTTGGTAGATATGAATATCAGTATTAATGTATATAGCAACTGTTAAAAAAAAAAAAAAAAAAGCTGAGAGGGAGCCCGGACTTCAATTAGAGAAATGAATGAAGCAGATCTGGTTAAAACTAGGGCAAATCAGGCCAAAGGGTAAAGGTTGAAGCTGACTGAGTATTAAAACTTGAACTTCCAAAAAAAAAAAAAAATGCTCCTCTCCATGAGGAAGTTATCACTTGCCCTCACTCACGGGGCCCCCTCTCCAAGTAGACTAACTGTAGCATCCCTCCCTCTGCAGACTCCCAGAGCCCATTCTGGTGGTGCTCCCTTTTGTTGAACTTGCATCATGCCAGGGTTCAAATCCCAGCTCCTCCACTTACTAGCTCTGTGACATTGAATAAGATACTTAACCTCTCTTTGTCCATTTTCTCATCTGTAAAATGGGAGAAGTACTTGGAACTATCTCAGAGTTGTTGTGTGTATGAAATGTGTCGTAAGTGTAGAACAATTAGAACAATCTGTGGCACATATAGACTCTCAATAAATATTAGCTGTTATTATTAAAACTGTACTTATGGTTATTATGCCTGTTGAGCTATTTCAAATGTGTAGGTCCTGTCTGCACAATGAGATTCCAAACTTCTAAAGGGCACAGCCTGCATATCCAGAGCATGATATACAGCAGATACCAATAAATACTCACTGAATGTATAAATTAATTACTTAACACATAATCAACAAATCCCATAATTAGTATATGAGGGAATGAATAATGATTATGGCAACAATAGTATAAATAATAATGCTGCTAATCATTTGTTGAATGCTTAATATAAGCTACAATTTGGGCTAAGCACTTTACATGAATTATCTCATTTAGTTGTCAGAATTATTCATGAGGGTAGTACTATTAACCATCCCATTTTGCAGATGGGAAAACTGAGGCACGGAGAAGTTAAGCCATCTGTCCACGTTCTCAAGCTGCTAAGTGGTGGAGGTGGTATGTTATCCAAGGTTTCCCTAATGCAACAGCTCATGCTTGTAGCCACAACACTGCGTGTTGGTTTTCCTTGCTAGAATGGAAGCTTCTTCCAGGGAGTAACTAGATCTCATTCATCTCTGTGTACCTATGCCTGGCAAAGGACTTGGCATAAGGTAGACATTGAAGGAAATGTTTTATTGGGAGTATGTTTGCATGGATGGATGGATGGGTGGGTGGCTGGGTGGATGGATGGGTAGATGAATGGGTGGATGGGTGGATGGGTGGATGGATGGATGCATGGGTGGATGGATGGATGGATGAATGGGTGGATGGATGGGTAGATGAATGGATGAGTGGATGGGTGAATGTGTCTTTGGGAAAGTGGGTGGATAAAATGAGTAAGTGTTAGGACGGAAGTGTGGATGAGTGGGGAGGGATACGTGGGTGGATAGGAGAATAAATGGAAGAATGTGAAAGTGTGTGAACAGATGCGTAAGTGAAAGAATGCCCTCCCCATATTACTCTGCAGAGCATTACACATCTCCCTTGAAGAATCCTGGAAACAGATGTGCATATGGAGATAAAAGAAGCTGAAAAGTGGCTGTTGGCCGTGCTGTTCCTGGAAGGAAGATGGAGGCGGGGAAGGCACATCTGTATTACAGGAAGAAGCATCCCCGCATTCAGCATCTTCTAGTCTGAAAGGACCCAGGGCTCCACAGTGAAGGCACTAATTGGATTTCATTAAAGTGAAATAGCTTTCCTAGCATTGGAGGAGCTAGTTCGTTAATTTAATACATGCTCTACCGCAAAAGGCACGGGGAGGGGCAGCCAGTTCCAGCCCACCTGGGCCAAGGTCAGATTTAGGGAATCTCCAGTTGGATTCCCACAAAGGTTCTGAGCACCTGCTCTACTCCAGTGCGCTGGGCACTGGGCGTGCAATGACAAATCAGATACAATCCCTACCTCCAGAAACAGTCTCGGGGAGTCAGGCATGCAGCAGGCAGGGCCACGCACTGTGACAGGGAGCTGGACAAGGAGAGGGCAGCACAGCCTGTCTGACCTATGCCCCTGGGAGGACCTGGGGGCCATGGCTCTCAGGAGGAAGGTCGCTTACCCAAAGTGGTGATTGCACCAAACCAGGGAAGAAGAGATGCGAGAGGGAGGGCTGCAGTTCATTCAATTGTTCAAAAATATTTATTGAACACCTACTAGACACATTCTAGGTACTGAGCATTCAATGGAGAAAAAGACTGACCAGGTCTTGGAGCTAAGGGAAGTGGTCTGGGCTGGAATTAAAGGGAAGTTTTGCACATTTAAAAAATGTTTAATGCCTGGGACCAGATGAGGTCACCTAGGGAAGGAGAGTAGGTAGAGTGGTTCATTCGAGTTCATTCTCCCTCCCAGAATTCCTTCCACAGCATCACTGACAGGTGGCCACCCAGCACCTGCTTGCATGCTACAATGACAGGGAGCTCACTACCAGTTGAGGTAGTCACACCTGGATTCGGAAGTTCTGGTTGTTAGTAAATTCTTCTGCAGGCAGAGTCAAAACCTCCTCCTGATGTTATCCCTTTGTCTTGGTTCTATCTTCTGCAGACTGGTTCGTCCAGGCATCCTTTCTGCCATCACCAGCCGGAATCAACAGGTGTGGGTCCACCACTTACCCTTGCCCTTATTTTTTTTTTCTGACAACAGGACCCCAAGTTTGTTTTGAGGGTACCACACCTTCCCTGCTGTCATCTCACATCTCAGGAAGCGATAAAGTATTATTTCATAGTCTGAGTTGTAGCCTTCTTGATGAAGAGAAAAGAAGAAAAGAGGAGACGCTTTCATTCTTGGGTCTTTGTTGCCATCCCCCCACCCCCACCCCCTGTCCTGTCAGCCCCCCTGAGGTGAGCGGCTGAGCTCCCCTGGCTGGGGTGGTCTCCAAGCTGCAGCCTCCACACTGGAATTCAGCTTGTATTGAAACCAGTAGCCCAGCAGGTTCCCTCTGGCCACCTCAACCCCCTCCTAGTTTTTTACACAACTTCTTTGTAGGATTTGACACAGCTGAGCTTTCTCTCCTCGAATGGATGAAATGTGGCTCCCACTTGCCTTTCTGCACTTAATCTTCCTGCAGTTTAATTTTGTCTGAGCTCTGGGTAAGCAACCCTTCTCCTGCCAGCCACAGCCTTGTGGGCCTCACACCAGCAGGGCCAGCTTCTCTCTTGCCCCTTCTGCCCACCAGCCTTACCCACCAGGAGAAAGAAACCAGGCCCTCTGTGCTGCTGTCCCCACATCACCCTGTTGGGTTACGTGGAAGTCCCTTCACCCCCACCAGACCATGAGCTTGGACCCAGGTAGCCAGACCCTCGTCCCAGTTTCCTGCGTCCACACCACTCCCTTGTACCTTGTGCCAGTTTGAATATATTGTGTCCCCCAAACGCCATTATCTTTGATGTAATCTTGTGTAGGCAGATGCAATCAGTGTTGATTAGATTGTAATTTTTTGAGTGTTTCTTTGGAATGAGCCCCACCCAGCTGTGGGTGACGACTCTAATTGGATAATTTCCGTGGAGTGTTGGCCCTTCCATTGGGTGGGCTTTGATCAGTGGAGCCATATAGATGAGCTGATGGGCAGAGGTAACTCAGTGCAGCTGTGAGTGATGTTTTGAAGAGGAGCTACAGCCAAGAGGGACACTTTGAAGAAAGCACAGGGGCTGCAGATGAGAGACAGTTTGAAGATGACCGTTGAAAGCAGACCCTTGCTCCAGAGAAGCTAAGAGAGGACAGATACCCCAAGTACAACTAAGAATGAAATTTTTGAGGAACTGCAGCCTAGAGAGGAACGTCCTGAGAGAAAGCCATTTTGAAACCGGGACTTAGCAGTTTCTTCCCACGTGCCTTCCCAGAGGTTTTCCGGACACCATTGGCCATCCTCCAGTGAAGGCACCTGATTGCTGATGTGTTACCTTGGACACTTTATGGCCTTAAAACTGTAACTGTGTAACCAAATAAACCCCCTTTATAAAAGCCAATCCATTTCTGGTGTTTTGCATTCAGGCAGCATTAGCAAACTAGAACATACCTTGAGCTTGATTCTGCAGCCAAGGCTCCGGCTTACTACAGATTTCACTAAACAATCTTCCAAATTTTGCTTAACAGATCATAAACCTGCTTCTCTGGATAGTGGTGCACATGAAGGTCACACACACTTGAGCGTGACTGTCCATCACAGACCACTGGGGACTTCTGCCTGGGATAACAGCTTTGTTTACAGTTTTTATGGGCCACCCCTTGATCTTAGAGTCTGTCGATGAAAATCCACAATGAGCGAAACAGTGCAAGCTCAGCAGAGCCTCGTCCCCCCCACCGTTCCTGCTCAACGCCACCCCAGGCTGCCCGCTGCTGATTGAGCCTCTTTCTTCCACTTGTCGGCTCCAATCCCAAAGTCAAAAGTCCCGGGAGCTCGGAATGGTACTCAAGCGACTCCTCCTGCTTACACCCCAAGCTGTGGGGGGTTAGAGGTGACCGTGGCTGTGTCAGCACTGGGGCCCTGAGGTCCCTACGGAGAAAGGCCAGACCTCTCCTCTGCAGGGTGGAAAGTGTAGAACCGTCCAAGGGCTGGTTTCTGTGGCAAGATGTGAAAAAATGGAAAGCAGCCAAGTCTGAGAGCAGAGAGGATCCTTCTTGGTGACTTCATAGCTGGGCCTGAGCCTGGCCTGGCCCCACCACAGACCAGCTGGAAAGAACAGCTGTCCTCATGACCCAAGGGTGGGACCAGGCCACCCCCACCCTCTACACACACATCCCCTTCTCTCAAGCACCCCTGACCTCCCAGGAAGGAGAAAAGGCCTCAAGGGTTGTCTGCTCCTGGTTTATGGGGCCTGGGGATATGAGAGGAGAAATTCATATCCTCTTTTTTTATTACTTTAATTTTTCTATTTAGACAATGGGTTCAGATTCTAGAAGCAAAACAGGAATCTAAATATTTGTTTGATGCTTGTTGGTTTAGAAATGACTTCCAAGCATCCTTCCACTTGATCTTCCTGATAATCCTGGAAAATCAGGAGGGCAGGAATTATCTCCCATCCCCCTTTTGCAGAAAAGAAACAGGATCAGAGAGATTCTGTGGGCAAGATGATGGTCAGGCCTGAATCTCAGTGCCCTCACTCCCTGCCACTGGGTAGATGTGTCAGCTCCAGGAAGAAGGGGAATTGGACAGAAGGTCCCTGTCACAACCCCCTTGTGAGCAGCTCTGTGCTCCTGCTGTTCCCTCTGCTAGGGGCACCCCTGCTGTCTACCAGACAGACTCCTACTCATCCTTTAGAGCCCCACCTGAATGTCACCTTCCTGACAAAAATTTCAGGATACTTGTGGGCAGGCAAAGTTACTTAATTCCCTGGACTGCCACAGCTCCTGGACTTGCCATTGGCTTCTTCATTGGATCATAAGCTCCTTGGGGACAGGGTCTCTGTTTTTCATTTCTGCAAGTCCAGTCCCCAGCACAGGGCCCAATCAGAGGAGACATGCTCTCTAACGTTTGTTAGCTCAATCAACCATCCACACAACCGATCAATCAAATCAAGTCGTCACTCAGTGTATTATTCACAAGGCAGATTCTGCACTTTCCTTTCTATTTATTTGTGTGTTTACAAATAAACACATGATCATATTCCTGTTGTAAGCAAGTCAAACAATACTGATAATCAAAAATCCATCTTGTCTTGTTCCCCATCCAGACCCATTCCCCCTTCATTCCAGTCTTGCCCTGGAGGGAACCCCATTATCAGTTTGGGGTGTCCCCTTTAGACCTTTTGATATGCATTGATACACATGCAGTGGATTGAAACTGCATGTCCCCCAGAAATTCATGTTCTTAAAGCTAATCCATTTCTGTCGGTGTGGACCTGTTGTAAGTAGGATCTTTTGATTAGCTTACTTCACTTAAGACATGGCCCAGGGTGGGTCTTAACCCTTTCACTGGAGCCCTTTATAAGAGAATCAAATTCAGACAAAGAGAGAGAAAGCCAAGGAAGCAAGAAGCTGAAAGCAATGAAACCCAGAAGAGAAGGGAGAGACCAGCAGATTCCGCCATGTGCTTTGCCATGTGGCAGAGGAGCCCAGGATCGCTGACAGCCAGTCTGCAGGAAGAAAGTGTTTTCTCAATGATGCTTAGATTTAAACATTTTCATTGCTTCAAAGCTATAAGCTTGTAACCTAATAAATTCCTGTACTTAAAGCCAATGAATTTCATGGTATCTTCTTTCAGCAACTTAGCAAACTAAAACCACACTTTCATAACTACACAAGGACAAACAAGGCTTCAACAGAAATGGAATTTCATGGTATTTTGCACTTGCTTTTATCACAAAACAATATATTGTGGACTTCTCTCCATGTCAGTTTCAGAGAGCTCCTTTGGCCTTTTGAGTAGCTGCATTGTATTCCACCAGGTAGCAGATCTATGGCTTCTTTATCTAGACTCTTCTTGATAGACATTCAGGCTTTCCCCAGCTCTTCGCTCTGATGATGTTCCAATGCCACTTTCTAATTATATCATTCCCTTTCTCAGGTGAGCACCTTCCTGATCCTTGCTGGAGCCCCAGATTATCTCTCGTTCCCCTCCAGCCAATGTGCTCGGCAGAGGCCTAGAGGTGGGTCAAAGTCTTCAGATTCTTGAGACCAAAACATCATTCAGTCCAACCCTTGTCTGAAATTTGTTGACTATTTATACAACATCCCAACAAATAATCACTGAGCCAGTGCTTAAATACCCCCAGGAATGAAACACTCACTACCTCCTGTGGGAGGGTCACCTAGTGGTAAGGAGTTCAGGGTGTGCATTCAGACTCTCCTGGCTTGGGGGCCTTGGGCATGGTGGGGAGTGGTCTAAACCTCAGATTCCCCATCTATAAATCAGGGACAGCAACCTCTGCCTCCCTGGGGGACAGTGAGATGGAATGAGATGAGGTGGCTGGTGCTCCTGGCACAGTGCCAGCTCATCACAGGCACCTCACCCGCATGAGCTATTGGGGTTCAACTGGCCCCCTGGGCCAAGGCAGGCTTCCCCCACCAAGCCCTTTTCCTTGCTGTCCATCCTGTCCCACCCCTTGTCTTCATCCCACCCCTTTCTGATGGGACATCACAGCCCAGGGGGGTTGTCTGGTATGTTTGGAAATATGATCTTTGTGTTTCCCTTATGTAAGACAGGACTGGAAATTCACCTGCTGCCAAAGTCGCTGAAGGCCAGTGTTCCAGGATCCAAAACGAATTGTATCAGGGCCAGCTCGTTCCCTCTAGCTCCTCCTGGTGTGATCAAGCCAGCAGAAAGGTCGCCAGGGACGAGGGGCAGCCTCCCTCGGGGATGGGGGTGTGGGGTCAGAAGGGCTGCCCCAGGCCAAACAGCGAGGCCCCAGGTCCTCTGATGTCAGCCGAGGTGCCATCCTGGCCAGACACATTGCAGGGAGTTCCTGAGCCAGGAGGAGGGCTTGGGAATGGCACCTTAGCCGTTGGGCCCCTGCACCCAGTCAGGAGATCCTGGAGTTCATGGGCACCCCAGGGTGGTGCAAAGGGGGACGTGGCATTGGCTGACGTGAGCCTCATTTATTTACTCTGCAATGTTAGACAAGTCACTCTGCCTCTTCCTGTGCTTTCGTTTTCTCCTCTGTGACATGGAAACAGGGCTGTGTCTCACGGGGTTGCTGCTGCAGGTGGATTCGCGTTCTTGCGGATGTCGAAAGCTTCGGACAAATGCCAGGCCTTACGACTAGGACACTCTCGGAGGGCAGATGTGGGCTAGCTCAGTATATCCAGGTAGGGGAAGTAAGGCCTCAGGTAGAAGGTGAGGAGAGGGGCTTTAGGGCACGTAAGTGAGAGAGAAGGAAGAAAAAACAACAGCATGCATTTGAAGGCCTTTTCCATTCCGCTCCCCTTTTATTTATGTTCCTACTGATCCTGGGCCCCATCTGGTTGTGTCTGTGGGACTCAGCGGGGCCCGGCCCGTCCTCCCCACACCCACCCAGGACTTGCAACAACACTCAGTGGCTGCGGCACTGCCATCCTCCGGCGCGGTCACTCTTCCGGTGCAAAAGCTCCCTGCGCTCCTGCCTCACTCTCGCCCTCTGCCCCACATACCGCAGCACCCCTGGGTGCTTGGAAAAGCCAGAGAGCTGAGGGGGACTGAAATTTTGATGTCCAAGCCAACCCACTCTGGGCATCAAGCCAGTCCCTGGACTGAAAAGTAAGAGAAAGAGAGAGAGAGAAAGACCACAAAGAAAGACAGAGAGAGAGAGATGGAGAGAAAAAGACAGGGAGGGAGAGAGCCCAAGGTATATATAAAGAAAACCACACAGAGATTTACAGAGAGCTAGAAAGTCAAAGATATATTGGGGGGTGGGGGTGGGGGGTTGGGGGAAGACAAACTCACATAAGAGCTATAGGGAGAGAAAGGGACCCAGAAATTGAGCCATTCACCAAGAGACAGACAGACAGAGATGGAGAGAAGGAGAGACAAAGAGACCCAGGAAAAAAGGAGACAGAGATGCAGAAATGCAGAAGGAAAAAGAGAGAAACGGAAAGATGGAAATAGAGGGCAGGGCCAAGGCACAGAGCAGAATTCCAAACAGCAAATTCTGCTGAGGATGATTCTATGGGATGTTAGGCATTTTGGGGAAAAAAAAAGAAAAAGAAAATTTGTGTTCAAACACATAAGGTGGAAAGCACAGGGTTAACCAAGAACAAAAAAGGTTTATTTTCTGCTGGCTTTTAACCTGCTAATCCAGGTGCTATGACTCTCTAAGAGGGGCTCTAGGGTTTCCCAACTCATGTGATAAACAACAACTAATAACAACAACAACAAATCCTGGCGTTTGGCTATATGCCGGCATATCATTCAGAGGCTTAGAGATAAAGGAAGAAGGAGACAGAAGGACATGGAGAGACAGACAGACAGAGCTGAGACAGAAACAGACAAAGCGAAAGAGAATTCAATGCAAAGAGACAGACCAGGCAAAGAAAACACAGATGCAGAAAGAGAAGAGCCGAGCTACAGAGAAAGACGAATAACAAAGCAGAGACAGAGACCCAGAGAGAGAAATCCTTGGTGCTGCCAGCCTGACTTTAAACCCGGAGAAGTCCTTGCTTGTTATGAAATGTGGAGCCCAGCAGATTCCCATTCCCCCCGAAGTTGGCCCAAATACACCTCCTCTCTCAGCTGGAAGCGCGTGTCTGCCAAAGCCAGAGGACAGACTCCCTGGGGAAAGACACTTAATCTGCAACAAAACAAATTAAGTAACCCTTCTGAAGAAGGGCTACAGAACATGTCAACCAAGCAGCAGCCCAATGGCCACAGAAGGAGCAGAGGTTTTGCAATGTTCCCTGCTTCGGGAAAACCGTCACTGCCTCACAGTTGCTGTCTTAGCCACAGGCTGAAATTAAGCTCCTAGAATTACTGAGCTGTTTTTAAAGGCTTTATCATTAATTTTATGGTTTTGCAAGAGCTTTCAAGATGAAAGATCAACAGGGTGACTTCTGAGGCTGTATTTCACTGGCATTAACCCTGACTCAACCCAGCAGGCCACCACCGCCTTTTAATCCCTGGGATCTTCATCTGTTCTGACCAAGATGATCCTAAGGGATGTCTCTGGAAACACGGCTCCACCATGGAGATTTATTTGTATCTTTGTTACTTGCAGCCCCGCCTGTCTCAGTTTCTGCTCCAGGCAAGAAGTCCAGAAGGTTCGGAGTCCTTCATCTGCTGCCCTGGGTGATGGCTGGGCAGTGGTTCTCCTTGGGACTAGCCCGACTCAATTCACCTTCATTAAGTCCCTATTCACGGAGATCTTTCCAAAGCACAGATACAAGTGGACTTCTCCCCTACCCTTCCTTCCATGGCTTCTCTTTGCCACACTGTTCCGCCTGGTCATCTTAAACCCTGAGAGATGTTCAAACAGAATTGTTTGCTGCACCAACCGTGCTCTTACGCAGCCATGGGGTTCTCTCGTGTTCCCAACAAACTCTGGATCTTCCTTCTGCTCTGGCTTCATTCTGCTCAGCCAGCTCTGACCTCTAACTCACAGCTGAGTTGTACCCTCCTCTGCACCTCACCCCCTGATCTGCTCACACTCAGCATTTTACAAGGTGGGGTCTTGACATAACTCTCTGTAGCTGCTGTTCCTGTGTCGGACAATGGTGAGATGCACACCTGGGAAGGCCTGTTGTGTTCCGCTGCCCTCCCTCCTCGTCCTGGAGGAAATAAGACTCAGTTGCGGGGATGATTCCCAAAGCTCTCTTCCGGACTCTGGTTCCATCGAAGCAGCTCCCTGCCCAAACTCATGATGTCCATCCCCTTTCTTACTCCATCCCACATCCCCAGTCTGGGTTATCGGTTATGAGAAGGCTCTCAGTCTTCCAGTTTAGAGAGCTGGGGTCTTCCTGGTGCCTCTTCTCCTTCACTCCCCTACTCCGCAGGCTTTCAACTCCAGTCCTTCCGCTCCAGAAGTTTGTCTGAACTCTTCTCTCCACTGCCACTTGCCAGTACCTAAGCTCAGGACTCATCGTCTCTTGCTCGGCCTACTGCACCAGCTCCTAATTGGTCTTCCTGCCTCCAGTCTTTCCCCTCCAGTCCACATCCCTGCCACTGTAAAGCTGGCCCTGTCATTGTCTTGTTCAAAAACCTCATGGCTGATGAAATCTAAACCCCCAACCACACTCGTCTCCCATCACATCCCCAACATGTTGCCCCGCTGTTTCTCAGACATGCCAGGTCCTTGCTCACCTTTGGACCACTGCATATGTTGTTGTTCCCTCTGCCTGGAGTTGTACTCCCTGCCCCCAACTTTACTTCTGCCTCACTTTGTCCATAACCTCCATGTTAGCATTAACAATATTATACTGTAACTTATTTGTGTGTTCCTCTTCCAATGGCCTGGAAACCCCTGGAGACGTGAGCCCAGAGCCAAGGACAGAGGTCATGTGCTATAAACATTTATTGACTGAATACATGGATGGATGGATAGGTGGATGGATGGGTGGATGGATGGATGGATGCATGGGTGGATACAAGTAACTGTCAGTCCCAGGCAGCATGGTGAGACATGCCCAATGACTGCCGGCCCTACAGCTGCTGAAAGGAGGAAGGAATTGCAGCTGAACCACAGAGCCCAGCTCTTGGCTCCAAAGCTGGACTCAGCTTTTTCCAGCTATCAACTCACTAAATAGGGGTTCTTAAGCTGACATTTATGGATCCCCAAAGAGTTTGCAGATAGAATTCAGGTGATCAGTGAACACGAGTAGCAAAAAATTATATTGTAGGCAGCAAACCACAGTATTAGAGGTATTTTGAAACTAAGAAAAATCACAGACATTTTTGTATGACATTACAGTTGTCACAGATATCTCAAAATGCCATTCATGCTCACTACCACCTTGATATTACAATCAGTATTAATGCACTAAAAAAGAAGCACATCTATTACTATATCACAAATTAGATTTTAAAATATGTTAGCAACTTTATTTCAGTATAATTGGTTTCCTTTTAATTCTGTGTTTTTTGTTTGTTTGTTTTGTTTTGTTGTTGCTGTTGTTTTTGTCTGCATTTACAAACATTATTCTGAGAAGAGGTCCATAGGCTTCTCCAGATTATACTCATGGGTCCACGGCACAGAGATGGTTAAGAATGCCCACACTGAAGCAGTGGTCAAGGGCAGAGCCCAGGGTGTCTGGGCAGCACAGGAAGGGAGCTAAAGCCTTCTGGACTGGTCCGATAGCCTCTGGGCCCTTGAGCCTCTGAGCCCCGCGCTGTCAGTGTTGGAGGCCTTTCCCCACCCTGGGGGAAATGTGGAAGGAGGGCCCGAGCCAGTCACTGAGAACTGACAGAGCCAGGCCAGCCTTCCCGGAGATTTTCCACTCCCTCCATAGCACCCACCCCTCGCTCCAGACAGCAAGACCCCTTGAATGGAAATTTTGAGGGATCTGATATCCAAAAGAGAAAGTTTCCTCCAAGATCCAAAAATATAATTCCTAAGGTATTTAAATGTCTCTTGGAGCTATTGGCCAAAGCTTGTGACAAGTGTGCAGAGAGGAACAAAAAGACAGAGTATTGCTGGTTGGCTCAGGAAGCCAGGCCTGGAATTGGGGAAGCTAAGCTGGAGAAGTAGGTGCTGTAAGGGGCCCCAGATGCGCTCTCCAGGACCCAGGCACTCACTGCCCCAGCTGCAGGGAGGGCCACCTGCTGAGAGCTCTCACAGCCAAGTCCCTTCCCAGGAACTGCCTGCCGCTGAGAGGAGCTGCCTTAGCCGCAGGCCACACCCCTCTCCAGGTGACCTGCATCCAATGCCCTGTCAATGTGGAGGTACAAAGACCACTACCTTGCCCCATTGTGGAGCATCTGAGGGACTATCCCAGCTCCAGAGCCCCTTTGTGTTGTTGGTTTCAACCTCTACTGCAACTACATCAAAGTTCAACTTCTCTTCCTGCCCACCCTGCTCCGAGACAATGGAGGTGAAATTCCCATCTATGACCGAGGAGGGGCACAAAACATGATGGACCCCTGACCCCAATCTGGTAAAGCTGATGGACCCCTGTCAGAATAATGTTTGGAAATGCAGACAATGAAATGCAGAGAATTATGATTTGGCTTTGGGAAAGCAGCCAGTAGAAATATGTCAGAGCCCTCCCGTCACACAGACCTGGGGCCTCCTGGAATGGAAAGTGGGAGTGGGTTTGCCAGATCAGATGCATGGGTGGGGCTTTGGGGGAGACTGTTAACTGCCACCAGTATTCCCTCTTCCTTTTTTTTTTTTTTTTTTTTTTAAGTAATAGGATCACCATTCTCACAAGTTTTAGTGTGAACCTGGCCATTGGGTATAGCCATATTTCCCAGCCTCCCTTGCAGCCAGGTGTGGCCATATGACTAAGTTCAAGTTCTACATAATATGCACTGGGACAGCATCTGCGTCCGTTCCTCAGATTGGTTTTTCTCTTCTTGCTGACTGAAACAGCTGCCTTGGACAGATGGGAGCCACGGGCAAGGATGGCGGAGGTGACCACAAGCCTGGGTCCTTGGATAACTTCATGTGACTGAGCCTTGATCACGGTGCACGGAAGTACATTGCGCTTCCAGTGGGGAAAGACACGTGGCAAAGAGTAGAGGTACGGAAAGCGGTCATGAGACGGGGCTAAGCATTTGCCGTGTGTACCGACACACAGGTACTAACATGGGAGAGGGTAAACCTCTGTTTTGTGTAAGCCACTGTAGCTGGGGACTCTGTTCTAGCAGCTCAGCCTGTACCTAATATGAGCCCCAACCTATGCCCTACCAGGGCAGCTAGCAGCAGGGAGAGCCAAAGTGGGAACCTGCAGTCCAGAGCCAGGAAAGATGAATTCCGTCATCAGGTCTAAGAGGCCACCTTGGGGCTATACTCAGGGAGCCAGGCTAAGAGGGTCAGAAGCTAGGGAAGGGGGTAATTTAATCAAGTCAACTGAGAGGTGGTGAGGTGGGGGCATGGGTGTGGGAAGGGAGCCAGCCTTGATCTACACAATCAACACATATGTACAGAGCACCTACTCCACGTCAGGCCCTGTGCTGGGTGCTGGGGACATACAGGACAGAGGCCCCCTCCCCCCATTAAGGACAGTACAGAGCCATGTGGGTGATACGGGACCTTACCCCCAAGAGAATGGCTGCTAGTTTCCACCTGCAGTGCGTGTGTTATCGCCCAACGTGGGCTCATTGCCAGATGTGCATAGCTGTGAGTGTCACATCTAAGGGGGTGATTTAGGATAAAGTGAAGTGACGTAGGTTCAGGGGCGGGCTTAGGTGGAGAATGTCTAGTTCCAAATCATGCTACTTCATACGTCACATGTTCAAAAATAATGGCTTAGCCTGATGGATGGGTGTGATTCTTACTATTACAATCTGGCAATGGTAGCTTTAGGTCGGGGCTTCCCCTGACATCAGCATGTGCCCTAGTGGCTGGAGCCAGTCAGAAACTGCTCCAGCAGGTGCTGCAAAGAGAGAGGAAACAGTAACTTTTCTTGCAGTGTAACAAGTTTCTTCTGAATAAACATGTGGAGGTAGGAGAGGTAACTTCTGTTGACCACTTGAAAAACAAGCTTAAGAAGAAAAGGAAAAGTTACAGACATTGCAGATAAGCAACTGGTTCTGAGCAGCTTCATTGACCCTTGGGAGTCTGTTGGGAAGGGAGTTGGGATTGCTGAGAAGGGAGGATGGGTGATCACAAGCCCATGGTTTCAGATGTTGCAGCCTCAAGCTCAGGTGCAACAAAGGCATCCTGGGAGGAAGTGACGTCTCTCAGCCTGTAGATGCACAGGATGCAAACGTTCACCTTCGTTTTGAGACACTTAAAAGTAACCTGGAAGATCATGAGGATATTCCCTTTAAAATAAGACTACAGCTTAAAAGAATGTGAATCCTTAAGGATAGTTTGGCCCCCAGAGGGCTGGTTTCTCTCCCACTTGCCCCTACAGACCACAATGTTTGTAGCAGTGTAGTGGGGGGGCGGGGGGGGGGCACGGGGAAGGGCTTTAAGGACTTGGACTTTGGAGTCCGACTGCCTGGTTCGAATCCCGGCTCTGCCTCTCACTAGCTGGGTGGCCTGAGGCCAGTTAGCCTCTTCTGTTCTTTTGTGTCCCTATAGGGGTGACATAAGGATTTAAGAGTATATATATGTGTGGCATGCGTAGAATAGTGTCTAACACATAGCAAACACTCCTGTTTTGTTTTTTTTTTTTCTTTTTAATTTTTACTGGGATTGTTCAGATACCATACAATTATCCAAAGATCCAAAGTGTACGATCAGTTGCCCCTGGTACCCTCATACAGCTGTGCATCCATCACTGCACTTAATTTTTGTTCAATTTTTAGAAACTTTTCATTATTCCACACAAGAAATAAAGTGAGAGATGAAAAAAGAAAAAGAAAAAAAAAAAAAAAAGAAAAGGAAACTCAAATCCTCCCCTATCCCTAACCAACCCCCCCTCAATTGTTGACTCGTAGTGTTGGTATAGTACATTTGTTACCGTTTATGAAAGAATGTTGAAATACTACTAATTGTAGTATATAGTTTGCAATAGGTATGTATTTCTTCCCTATATGCCCCTCTATTATTAACTTCTAGTTGTATTGTCATACATTTGTTCTGGTTAGTGGAAGAGTTTTCTAATATCTGTACAGTTAATCACGGACATTGCCCACCATAGGATTCAGTTTTATACATTCCCATCTTTTGACCTCCAACTTTCCCTCTGGTGACATATATGACCCTGAGCTTCCCCTTTCCACCTCATTCAAATGCCATTTGGCACTGTTAGTTATTCTCACATCTTGCTACCGACACCCCTGTTCATTTCCAAACATTTAAGTTCATCCTAGTTGAACATTCTGCTCATACTAAGCAACTGCTCCCCATTCTTAAGCCTCGTCCCATATTTTGGTACCTTATATTTCATGACTATGAGTTTACATATTGTAATTAGTTCTTACCAGTGAGACCCTGCAATATTTGTCCTTATGTGCCTGGCTTATTTCACTCAGTATATTGCCCTTGAGGTTTTGTCATCAACCCATTTTTTTTTTTTAATGGTTTTGTTCACACACCATACATTCCATCCTAAGTAAACAATTGATGGTTCTCTGTATGGTCATATATTTATGTGTTCACCACCTTCACCACTGTCTATATAAGGACATCTACAGTTCTTCTACAAGGCAGGAGGGAGAGTCAAAGAAGGTAGAGAAGCAAAAGAAAGAGGAAAAAAAATGACAGCTAGGAAGTAGCAAAAGGAAAAGTAACCTTAAATCAAAGTAGAGTAAAGAGTCAGACACCACCAATGTCAAGTGTTTAACATGCCTCCCCTATCCCCATGTCTTTTCTGCATTTACCTTGGTATATCGCCTTTGTTACATTAAAGGAAGCATAATACAATGATTCTGTTAGTTACAGTCTCTAGTTCACGTTGATTGCATCCCTCCCCCAATGCCTCCCCATTTTTAACACCTTGCAAGATTGACATTTGCTTATTCTCCCTCGTAAAAGAACATATTTGTACATTTTATCACAACTGTTGAGCACTCTAGATTTCACCAAGTTACACAGTCCCATTCTTTATCTTTCCTCCTTTCTTCTGGTGTCTCACATGCTCCCAACCTTCCTCTCTCAACCGTATTCATAGTTATCTTTGTTCAGTGTACTTACATTGCTGTGCTACCATCTCCCAAAATTGTGTTCCAAACCATGCACTCCTGTCTTCTCCTATCACCCTGTAGTGCTCCCTTTAGTATTTCCTGTAGGGCAGATGTCTTGCTCACAAAGTCTCTCATTGTCTGTTTGTCAGAAAATATTTTGAGCTCTCCCTCATTTTTGAAGGAGAGCTTTGCAGGATATAGGATTCTTGGTTGGCAGTTTTTCTCTTTCAGTATCTTAAATATATCACACCACTTCCTTCTTGCCTCCATGGTTTCTGCTGAGACATCCGCACATAGTCTTATAAAGCTTCCTTTGTATGTGATGGATTGCTTTTCTCTTGCTGCTTTCAGGATTCTCTCTTTGTCTTTGACATTTGACAATCTGATTATTAAGTGTCTTGGCGTAGGCCTATTCAGATCTATTCTGTTTGGAGTACGCTGCACTTCTTGGATCTGTAATTTTATGTCTTTCATAAAAGATGGGAAATTTTCATTGATTATTTCCTCTATTATTGCCTCTGCCCCTTTTCCCTTCTCTTCTCCTTCTGGGACACCAATGATACAAACATTCTTGTACTTTGTTTCATCCTTAAGTTCCCAGAGACGTTGCTCATATTTTTCCATCCTTTTCTCCATCTGCTCCTTTGCGTGTAGGCTTTCAGGTATTTTGTTCTCCAGTTCTTGAGTGTTTTCTTCTGCCTCTTGAGATCTGCTGTTGTATGTTTCCATTGTGTCTTTTGTCTCTTGTGTTGTGCCTTTCATTTCCATAGATTCTACTAGTTGTTTTTTTGAACTTTTGATTTCTGCCTTATGTATGCCCCATGTTTTCTTTACAGCCTCTATCTCTTTTGTGAAATAATCTCTAAAATTTTTGAATTGATTTAGCATTAGTTGTTTAAATTCCTGTATCTCAGTTGAAGTGTACATTTGTTTCTTTGACTGGGCCATAGGTTTGTTTTTCTTAGTGTAGGTTGTAGTTTTCTGTTGTCTAGGCATCTGACCTCCTAGGCCACCCCAATCAGGTTTTCCCAGATGAGAACAGACTCAGGTCATAGAAGGAGGAAATATTCAGTATCTGGTTTCCCTGATGGTTTTTCTTAGAGGATTGATACACCTGTGTTTTTCTGCCTGGCAGGTGCACCTGTCAGCCAGTCACCAGCTGGTGTAAGAGGGTGTGGCCTGTGGCTCTCTTCCCCCAGGCTTTGGGGTCTGGTTCCGGAAAGGCAGGCAGTGGAACTGGGCCCCTCCCATTCCTCTTGGGAAGCTATCCCCCCTCCAGAGAGGTCACTGCATATCAATAAGTTCTTTGTTTCTCTGACTCAGGTGATCAAAGTGTTTTGATTTTAAAATGGCTGAGGCTGTCTTTACTGCAAAGTGCTGTGGGCTGAAAACTGCTGAGGTTTTTGCCACAGAGGGAGAAAAGAACAGAAAAGCTCCCAGGTTCACCTGTCAGCCAGAGATAGCACCCAATTCTCTGGGCTCCCCGTCCTAAGACAGATATGTCCCCCGACTCTCCCAAGGTCAGTTGTCACCAAAAGCCTCTGTCTGCTTGTTGACGATTCGCTGTCTGTATTGAGCAGTTAACATTAAAACCCCAGTTGGAGCTGGGCTGAGGCACACTAGCTTGTTTGGAGAGTGCTGCTCTCTAGCACCGTGAGCTTTCCATGAGGGAGGGACTCTCGGCTCTCAGCGTGGGTCCACAGTTTTACTTACAGATTTTATGCTGTGATCTCGGGCATCCCTCCCAATTCAGGTTGGTGGATGATGAGTGGACAGTCACATTTGTCTCCCCACAGTTATTCCAGGTTATTTGCTAGTTTTTTGGTCATTTATGAATTGTTCCGGGGGGTACTAACAGTCTTCCAAGCCTGTCTATGCCACCATCTTAGCTCCTAACGCTCCTGTTTTTATACTACCCAACCTCTGAGCCTTTGTCCAGGTGGTATCCCCAAAAGACAAAGAGAACACAGAAGGAAACACAAGGAGCAAATGTTTGGAATCTGAAAAGTTGATGGAGCAGGGCTAGCGAACTGATGCAGCAGATCCAAGAGAGTGTAATCCTTAGTCAGCAGTGGAGAAAGCCAAGAGGCAACCCAATTTATACTAATAAACCTCCCAAAGACTAAAACATTGGCAACCATAGACACTTTAGGAAGTAGGGTGAAGATGGGGCATTAAAAAAAAAAAAAAAAAAAAAAAAAAGGAGGATTGTTTGAATGTCCACCCTGCACCACCTCTGCAGAAAGCTAGAGGTTTATTCTCCGAAGACGGTAAAACAGAAGGTTGTGGACTTGGCCACAGAGGCAGGGATTAAGTAAAATTTGCATATTGAAGGTTGAGATCCCTAGATTTTACCCCACCTGGCTTCCAGGGTCCTAGCAACCAGAACTTACCTTCCAGGTGAGAGAAAGAGAATCTGTGGAGCCTGAGAGAAAACATCTAAAAATATGCATATAGGGGGTTCTGGGTGAAAGAACATGGCCAATCAAAGTGGAGCTGCAGGGATAAAGCCCCACCCACAGGCACTGAGCTCCAATCAACTTGCTAGTGCCCTGCTCTTAAGTGTGAGTGGCTGGCCAATGACAGAGGCCAAAACAGACAGGAAAAGTAAGATGGAGAAAACAAGGAGTCTTCAAGAAAACTTAAAATACAAAACTATTGCTAAGATCCTCAGAGAGATAAGAGAGTGATACAGTAATAATACCCAACACACAGGGCTTAATCTAATCTTTACTTATTATTATCATTTTACTGAGGAGAGAATTCAGGCAATGAGGAGTTAAGTAACCTCCCAAGGTTACACTAGTAGTGAATGGGGGGTAGGGGTATTGGGCTTGCATGCAGGCTCTCTAGCTCAGTCCTGGCTTTTAACCACCAAGTTATAATTGCTTTCTTGAAACTTGAACAAGATGCTATTTTTTAAAGGTACATCCAGAAAAAATTGAGTGCTTAGAAATTAAAAACATGATAACGCTAATGAAAATTCAACAGAAGGACGAGAAGACATATTTGAGGAGATCTTGCAGAAAGTGGATAACAGAGACAAACTAAAAATAAGAAAATGAGAAGTTCAAGATCCAGATAATAGGAGAGAAAGAACAGTGGAAACCGAGAGGTCAAACTGAAGGGTAAGAGTTTCCAGGCTGAAAGGGTCTGCTGAGTGCAGGCACAATGGATGAGAGAAAACCTGCAAAGACCCAAAACATCCTTGTGAAATTTCAGGCTGCAGGGACCAAAGAGAAGATCTGAACAACTTCAGACAGAAAAGGATGAAAAATCAGAATGTCGCTGGATTTCCCAACAGCAAAAATGAAAACCGAGATAAGGGAGGAATGTCTTCAAGATCCAGAAGGAAAATGATTTCCAACCTAGAAATAGGAAAATGATTTCCAACCTAGTGGAATATCAATTCAGTTCATTGCTGTCAGAAATGTCAGGTCCCAAACTGTTTACCTGCTGTGATAGCCACTCTCCAAGATGGCCACTGAAGAGCCCCATCTCTTGGTGTTCAATCCCTTATATAGCCCCTCCCACACTGAATCAGGGTCGGTCTGTGGAGAATACCAGTGGAAATGGTGGCATGTTTCTTTCAATACTAGGCTATAAAAGACATTGTGGCTTCTGTCTTGCTCTGTCTCTCTTGGTTTACCCATTCTGGGGTAAGATAGCTGCCACTTTGTGAAGACACTCAAGCAACCACGAGGAGGGGCCTGCTTGGGAGAAACTGAGGACTTCTGCCAGCCACCACTGAGGAACTGAGGCCTCATACCAACAGCCACGTGAGTGTGTCATCTTGGAAATGTGTTCTCCAGCCTTGTCAGATGACGGCAGCCCTGGCTGATGGCTTTTCTGCAAACTGATGAGAACACTGTGAGCCAGAAACACCCATCTCAGCATTTCTGGTTTCTGAAATTCAGAAACTGTGTGAGATAATGCACATTTGTTGTTTTAAACTGAAGTTTGGGGTAATTTGTTATGCAGCAGTAGATAACTAATATACCTCTTATGCATCCTTTCTCAGGAAACTACTGTAGAATGTGCCTCATCAGAAAACAGAATAAAACAAGAAAGGGGAAGAGATGAGCTTCAGGAAGGTGGCATTCCAACACAGAAGAGAGGGTTAAAGGAACCACCCAGGATGCTGGTGAAAGCAGAGCCTAGAGTTACAGCTGGACAGTAGGTCAAAGAGCAGCCAGTGTAGACTGAAGCAACTCAGAATGTTCTAGAAGCCTCACAAGGACAGTGACACTGATTTAATAGACTGTGAATTTGAATAACTGAAAGGAATTTAGGGATATGTTATTGATAAGAACAGAGTAAAGCACTGAAAAGGAAAAAAAATCAAGAAAATTATTTACTTCAGGGAAAATTAAGTGTTGTGTTATAGATGAAGAATATTCATAGCATTCTATGCAGCTCGGCTGTAAACAGTCCAACACGGTCATAATATTGTAAACCCTGAATAGAATTCTGTTGAGATACTAAAGGGGACAAGAAGTATGCATGTGGGGTGTGTGTGTGTGTGAGAAAAGGAGCTAACTCCTCATATTTCAGGTTGAGAAATCAATAGATAGTGCCTAAAACAGAAATATCAAGAAGTAGCAATATAAGCATGTAATTAAAGATATAGAAGATACATACCAATGGGGAAAATCAGCTGAAAGGGTTAAAAGTGGTTGCCTCTGGAGATTTGGAAACCGGGCAAGAAGTGTCAGGGAGACAACTGCCATTTCCCTAACAAGCTTTTTAGAACCACCACATTTTCACAGATAATGAGGCACATGTTTTACACGTTAACATCTCTGAAACTACATTGTTTGTTTTTTTGTTTTGTTTTGTTTTACCATCAATGGCATCTTACAATTACAGCTGGTAGCATTTTTTTTCTCACCAGTATATAAAATAAGGACACATCTTACTATCAAGAGCATCTTTGATTCATGAAATGCAGCATTTGACTCGATACTATATGCAGGTACAAATTTGACTGAAAAAAAAAAAAAAAAGAAATTCAATGATGAAATCTGTCCATAAGGCAGAAAATCCTCTGCACTTTACAACTGAGCTTTGTGCATTTGCAGACGGAGAGTCTGAGAATGCCCTGGAGCTGTTGCTGCCTCACCGATGCATTCTTGGGCCAGCCTGGACCAGGGTGGAGAAAAAGTGGACAGCAGAGCATCAGGATGACGTGGACAAATCACTATTCTGTTTTTGCCACTGGAGTTCATGTATACCTCTCTCATCAATCAAGCGACCATATAATCAACAACCTAACCAGGAACTTTAAGACTAAAAAAAGGAAGTTTCTATTAAAAGTGAGCTCCAGGGTAAAGTGGGGTTGTCCCAAGCAAAGCCAGACAAGTGCTCACCCTTCTCGCAGTGTTTCTCACACCCCACCTGGATTGAATGGTTACAGAGCTGAGCCCTCACCTCCTGAGCCAGGGAAAGGCAGGAAATGTGTCTTTCATCTCTGTGCACCCAGTGCTCAGCACACAGCTGGTGCTCAATCAGTACTCATGGAATGAATGAACAAATGAATGCATTAAGGAATTAGTAGTGGACAACACAGTCATATTCTAGTTATTACTTTGCCATCAGTTATTGCTTTGTAATTTGCTACATAATATTCATGCTCAAGTTAACTCTCTCCCCAAGCATGTATAAATACATATATATTTCATTCTCATGGGGAATCAGTTTTTCTTAACTGTGGTTTTTTGAACATCCCCGCTTAAAAGAACTTCCCCAGACACAGATAACCCAGGCACCCAGAGGCAGCACCCCCTGGTGGAAACAACACCCTCTTCAGACACTGGCAGACTAGGATAAGCACCTGTTCTGCTGCGTAGAAGCTGTATGTCCTTGAGCGAGGCAGAAGCTCTCTGAACTTTGGTCTCTTTTGCTGTGAAATGGTCCGAGAATAGGGCCCAGAGGCCCACGAGCACTGCACAATGGCCGCCAGCTGCCCAGAGCCTTCGTCCAAGACAGAGAAGAGCTAGGACAAGGCCCAAATATTTCAGCCTTGGAAATTTGTGTCCTGGATGACCCTGAAAACTTGGGGGCAGGAGCAAGTCTTTACTCTGAATTACGCACGGAATTGTCACAACTTCATTTTGCCAGTCTACCGGCACCGTTTCAAAACCAGGCTTCACAAGGAGGAAGAGCCCAGAGCAATTTTCAAGTGACAGCCTCTCCCCCCACTTGCACTTGCCTGCTTTGGATTGTCTCTAAGCCCCAGGGCCCTTACATTTGGTGCCAATAGCTGTTTGTAAGCAAAGACACCCTTTCTTTAATCTTAGTACACTCCTGACTTAAAATGAGTAGCAGCAGACCTGGGTGAGGTCGGGGGGAAAAGGTGAAGGGGAGACCTTTTTACAGTCTCCATCCAAGGCCCTTTCAGAATATAGATTGAGAATCTCTTACATCAATTAGGATGAGTTTGACTGCAAGTAGTAACCCAAACCCTGATCTGACTAGTAAGCTGGGAACACATTTATATCTCCTGAAAATAAATACAGAGGTGGGTGTTTGCAGGGTCACAGCTCAGCAGCCCAACACCAACCAGGAAGCCTGGTTCTTTCCATCCTGTCATCCTTCTCCTGAACCAGCCTCGGGGCGTGGGCTTGGCCCTCAAGCTGGGGCTGCCTTCTAGAAGGCGGACAGGGGCAGGGGAGGGAATGGATCTGAGGGCGAGCAGTTATTATCTGAGGACAAAGGATTATTTTCCACACTTCACAGGGTCAGAAACTGAAGCACAGAGGGGTTAGGCAGCATGTGCAAGGCCACACAGCCAAGCCCGGGTCAGTCTCCTTTAGATGTCCTCTTTCTGCTGGGTCAGGCTGCGTCCTATCTCCTACCTGCCCTTTCACCAGCCATAGCTCCCACCCTCTACCCTGCACCCGGGAAGGAGCAATGGAAGCAGAACAAACTTCTCGAAGATTTGGGAAACACCATGGTTCTTGTATCTCGTGACCATTGGTTTAACTCTGGAGGTTTTAAAACAAGACCCCTGGAATCCTACCTCCTTTGTATGAGAAGGATGTGAGCCCAAATGAGCCCCCAATAGAAATTTGACTATGGCTGGGGTATCAGGTCATATTAAGAAATGAGACTTCATGACAATGACATTAGGCTATGTAAGAATATATCCAATGCTTTATTTTGATATGCAAACAGAAGTATTTATGGGTGACATGAGTTGGTGTCTGCAGTTTGCTCTAAAGTATTCCAGAAAACTGGGGTGGACACAAAGCATGTAGGGAGAAGTTTTGATATTTACTGAAGTTGGGTAAAGCACATGACAGGGCACGGTGGACTGTATTTTAGTGTTTGGAAATTTTCATAATAAAAATTACAAATACATTTATAAATAAATAGCAAAATGGACTCCCAGGGAAGCTGCCTAAGGCTCTGTGGAGTTAGTCAATGGAAACAGAGGCTGCTAAAAATAACCAAGAGATTGATTTGGTTTCTCTGCATGACATCTTTCATCATTTATCATTGATGCTCAGTTTGTTCTCCAGATATCCTGGATGGAGCTTGGTTTGAAGGAAGAAATGCCCCCCACCCCGCACCCCAAATCACATCTGCCCAAGTGCTCTTCCAACTTTGAATTGGGGCGGTGTAAGGAAATGCCTTTCCCTGATCCTGCTGTGGGCCTCAGTTTCCCCGTAGCACATGAAGTGAACTGATACTGCTCTGACACCTTCACACCCTCAAGGACACGTGGGAATGCTGGCACTGAAAGCCCTTCTTTAAAAAAGAGAAATGCCTTTCTTTTCTTGTTCAAAAGTGAAACTTGGTCATTGTAGAAAATCTAGAAACAAAAAATAATCAAAACAAAGGAAATAAAAATCACTCCTAATGCCACCACCACCACCATATAACAAATGCTATTATTTTAGTGTATCATCTTACAAGTTTGTTGATTTTCTTGTTTTGTACAGCACATGTGTTCTAAAATTTTTAAAACAGGCTCATATTATGTATGTAAAATTTTATTTTTTGACATAACACACTGTGATCAGCTTCTCCTGTCATTACAAATTCTTTCATGTGGAGCAAGTTGCAATATGACGCATCATGGAAACCCAGGCTCAGGCACAATAGAAACTTCAGCAAATGACCGCTTTATTGCTTACACAGCACAAAGGGTCCAAGAGAGCAGGGGAAGATCCCATCGTGACCTGTCCCCCGGGGAGGCCACCTCTGTCAGGCTCAGTGGGTGGCAGCTCCACCTGTCCCACTTCGTGTCAGAGAAAAGGGACAAATCTATACTGCCTGAGGGCAGGGTATTTATACACCCCAGGGGGTGGGGGCCCTGCCACAGAGAGTTCCCACCCTGATACACAGCTGGGGTGGCTTGTTACTGGGTTCTGGGTCAGGCCTTTTCATTAGACCTAAGGTCTCCCCCAGGCTGCAGAATGGAAATCTATTGAAACTTCTGCACACAATAGAAAAGGAGACAGCGGATAGGCGAGGGCTGGGAGATGGCCATTAGGTGTGTCCCTGAGTTTCCCAGCATTTCAAAATATTATTTTATATTTTAATCATTGCTGCATTTTCCATTATTTGCCCATACCATAATTTATTTAACCAATCTCATAGTGGTGGACTTTCAGATGTTTCCTTTTTTTTTTTTTTGCTATTATAAATAATTTCACAAAAATTTTTAACGTGTCTATGATGATCTTCTTAAAATAAATTCCTAGAAGTGGAATTTCTGGGGTAAAAACTATTCATCAGAGTTAGGTCAGGAAAAGGGAAATTACAGGTACTTCAATCACAGAGAATTTAATATAGGGACTTGGTCACATGGGTACTGGACAGATGAAAGAGCAAAATGATGCTGAGATTAATAGCTCAAGGAAGCAGTTACCACCCTGGGACTTGGAAAACAAAACAGAAGAGGCATTTTTACCACAACATAGGAGCATGGAGGAGAAAACAACAAAAGGCTCATGCTTGGACTCCTAAGGGGTGGCACTGCAAGGTCAGCACTCGAAACTCTTAACGGGGTGGACTCCTGAGAGGAGGGACAACAGCTGATCTCTGCAGGAGCACCATGTGCCTGCTGCTTAGACTGCTGGCTGTGCTCGGACCTCCAGAGGGGACAAATGGCATGGCTGCTGCTGGAACTTCAGAAGGGGGTGCAGCAAAGCTGAGCCTGGGAAACTGAGGCTGGAGCCATAGCTGTCTTCTGCTGGAGGGATGCAAACCTCAGGTGGCAGCCAAAGAGGAGTCGGTCCCTTCTTCACTAGTCCCATCTTCCAGTTCCCATAGTGCCTCCCACTTGCAGAACTGGAAGTCAGCAAGGCATCTGGAAAATGCAGTTTGCAGACTTCCAGCCCCATGTGGAGGCAGGTAGGAGACGGGAGAGAATGGAGACGGGACAATAGGTAATAGGCACAAGACTTTTGATATGTATTATTCTGTTGTCTTCCAGAAAGGTTGCATCAACTTAATACTTCTGCTAGCATGACATGAAAATGCCTAATTCCCGAAGTTCAATAACACTGAATATTATCATTTAAAAGTTTTTGGCCAATTTCAGCTTGTCTTCTTTTGCATTTCTTTGATTTCTAGTGATGTTGAATATATTTCTTAGGTTTTTGGCCACCGTGTTTATTACTTCTTTTGTGAATTGTCGAAATGTAAAGCTAAAATAATTAAAATGTCAGATTTTTATGTACTTTGCCCATTTTTATTATGATATTTGCCTTTTTCCTATCAATTCATAACACTTTATACATTAAGGATATTAATCCTTACTCTACAATACACGCTGCAAATAATAGTTTCTCAATGTGGTTTGACAGTTTTATTTACAGTGTTTTTAATGTCAGGGTTTTCATCTTATATGTGGTCAAATATATTAATCTTTACTTTTATGCTTTTGCTTTTAGTTTCAAGCTTAGAAAGCTCTTTCCCAGGCCAAGATTACATAAATATTTATATTTTCTTTATTCTTTTTGATATCTAAATTTTTAACATTCAATTTTTTACATGTCAATCTTTATTCTATGTGGTATTATTTGGGGATATAGTATAAAGTTAGAAATTATTGAATAATCAATTTTTCTTCTATAATTTGGAATGTCATCTTTATGCTCCATGAAATTCATACATACATAGCTATAGATGTAGATATAGATATATCCGTGTCTATTTCAGGACTATTTCTTTTATTCCATTGGTCTGTCTGATCATTACATTTTATGACATTCTCACAAAAACGTAAACTCCACGAAAGCAGGTTCTTTGGTTTTAGAACAGTGCCTGGTGCCTAGTTAGCACTCAAGAAGTCCATGGTGAATGATGGAATGGAGTATTTCCAAAGTCGGATTTATTGAGGTGTGATTTGTGCACAGTAAAAGTCTTCCTTTTTAGGGTATGGTTGGTTTTGACAAACACGTATACCCTAATCAAGATATAGAATAGCTCCATCACCTCAAAAAAATTTTTTGAGTCAACCCCTACTCCTAACCCTAGGCCCTGATCTATCTTCTGTTCCTATAGCTTCGCCTTTTCCAGAATGTCAAATAAATGGAGTCATACAATATGCAACCTTTTGAGCCTGGCTTCCTTCACTTCCCTTAATGCGTTTAAGGTTCACCCGTGCTGTTATGTGTGTCAGTACTTCCTTCCCTTTTATTGTTGAGTAATATTCTATTGTATGAATATACCACAATATAGCTGTTTCCCAGTCGAAGGGCATTTAAGTTCCCAATTTTAATTTTTGCAGTTTCATCATGCATTTTTATAATGAAACCATCTACAAAGCTGCCAAACAAATACCAATTATAGCCAGTACCAGGGGAGGACTCAGCGTCTCTGGAATGTGGAGATAAGAGCTCCCTCTGGGAGTGAGGGTGGCAGGGACCCACTAGTGATAGAGGTAAGGAGTGGGGCACCCAGAGGACCCACCAAGTTAGACTGGACAAAGCAGACAGTGTGGTGTGGCCGTGTGGCGTGGGTGCTGAGGGCGTGGGCTCGGGAGATGAGAGCTCTGAGTGTGGGTCCTCTCGCCAATGCTTCCTAGCTGGGTGATTGAGGCAATCTGCTTGCCTGCTGGCAGCTTTGGTTTGCATCTATAAAATGGGAGGAAAGACAGTATATGTCTCCTGTGAAGTGTAAGTGCAGTTGTGAGTCCAAGTAGGTACTTAATAATTGCTGCTTTTATTAATTGACGCCTTGGGAAAGAGAGACTGGCTCTTGGAAAAGAAAGCCACCTAAGAATTAATTCAGTTGTGCTTTTCCTGGAGAAAGAATGTGGAAACAACATAGGGCAACTCCGGTGGTTTTGAAACATGGCTGAAAATTCTTTGATGCTCCCCGCTTCAAGACTTGGGCCCAGATCCTCCGGCCATGAATTTGGGTAGGTTTGTGGCTGCATCATCTAATAAAGCACTGCAAGAGTGAGACGGCAGGAGTGAACCTTGTAGCTTCTGAGCCCAGGTCATAGAGGGTCGTGTGGTTTCCGCCGTGGTCCTGGAGCACCCACTCTTCGAATTATAGTCTGACTGCTGTGCTGGAGAGGCCCCGAGGTGAGATCTGAGAGAGAGGGCCTGACACCACCTAGAAAGAGAGAGAGATCTAAACAGGCCTCCAGCCCAGGTGCCTCCAACCCAGGTGGCAGAGATGTGAGTGAAGAAGCTTCTAGACGATTCCAGTCCTCAGCCAGTCAAGTCACTCCAGCCTTTGAGTTTTTCCAGGTGAGGCCCCAGGCATCATGAAGCCAAGCAACCCTTCTGCGCCCTGTCCAAATTCCTGATGCACCAAATTCATGTGCATAACAAATGGTGGATATTTTAGGTCACTAGGTCTTGGGTTGTTTTGTTATGCAGCCTTGGATAAAATGAACTGTGGGCTGAAAGGAATCTAGAGAAAAAAAGTAAGCCAAAGAGGGAAGATTTCTCAATGCTCCTCAAGTAGCTGGTGGAAGGCCCCCCACTGGTCTCAGCAAGCTCTCCCCCAGAATTGTGCAAACTTGTTTCCTTTGCTTTGGTGCCTACTGAAAACCAGGGGATGGGTAATTCGGCCATGAGGGCCAGGAATATTCCAGGTCCTGGAAAAGTTAGAGCAATGCTGTAAACCAATAACGCAACTTTCAGCTTTCTGGTTTGTACATCAGTCTCTTGTGAATTTGGTATGTGTGAATCAGTCACCAAGCTTCTGGACTTCCTTAGCAATGCAGTGGAAAGATCGTGGCTGAATTCCAGCTCTGCTATTTAATAGCTGTGTGACCTTGGGCATGGCACTTGACCTTTGGGACTTCTGTGAGTTTCAGTTTCTTTGCAAAATTGAGTCAAGAATATCTCCTTCATACTGTTGCAGGGGTTAGATGAGATAGTATCTGTAAAGGACCTGGCACAATGTGTGGCTCATGTTAAACCCGTGGCTGATGTTATACTTAACATTATTCTTCCGCACCTCTCTCCACCTCCAGCAAAGCTGTGGAGCAGATTCTGGACCACAGTGACACACCCCCACTCCTCTCTCCCAACCATCCCTCTCCCACTCCAGACATAAACCCTCAGAAAGCCTGGCCGGGGGTCCCAGCGGTGTTCCTTTCTGTCCCCTCCACCTCTGGCCACAGGGGTGCCTGCACAAATGGAAGCTGCCGGCATGGCTAGTGGCACATGGCTGGCTTCCTCTCCTGACCCACAAACATCTCTTGACTCCACTCTGGCCCCACAGGCTCCGACTGGAGAGGCTGAGAAGGGAGTGAAATAGGAGCCAACAGGGGACACGTCTCGGGGATGATGGAGTGCAGCCCCTGAAGGTAAACAGCCCTGCCCGTCAATTTGCAGGCGGGGAGAGAAGACAGGGGTTTGGGAAATTATGGCACCATCAGGCCACCATCATCTCCTGCAGTCATGAAAGTGATCAACGGCCCTTCAGCTCTCGTTTTAAGGATTTAACGGGAGGAAAGGTGACTCCATTGGATGTTAGCCCAAGCTGCTCGCAGCCTGAATGCCAGAAAGCGTGAAGAATTCAGTGCCTGAAACCCAGAAAGAAAACATGAAACTCCACATAATCCTGGAGGAAAACAGAGTGAGAGCCAAGGGAGCAGGTGCCCTCTTTGTCCCCCAGCCTCAGGACAGATGCCTTGGAGGTCCGGGCCCAGGGTCTGGAACCTCAGCTCTGGGAGAGCAGAACCTGAGTCGGTTTTGTTCAGCACACATTAGGCACTCAGTCAACAGTAGTTGAATAAATGAATGATTGAATGAGTGAATGAATGAATCCCTGTTCTGTCTTTTTAGCTATGAGGCTTTGCACAAGTCAAATGGCCCATCTGGGCCTCAGTTTCCTCATCTGTAAAATGGGACCAGGAGAATCTGTGAGGAAAGCCCAAAGGCTGGTGTATGTCACAAGGTGTCCAGTTCAGGGAGAGGCCAGGTGGGAGGGCCCAGGTCATGGGCAGGATGAGGGGCAGAAGGCCAGCGTGGCAGGGGCTGGCTCCGTGGTGCACAGCCCTGAGATGTTCTGGAGGAAGATGGCTCAGCTGTAGCTCACTGCTTTCTCCCCTCTGCCTGCCTCTCTCGTCTGTGTCCTCGGAGGCACTGTGCAGAGGGTTCTGCCTTGTGGTTAGTGAGTCCTTCTTCTCTGTGGCACGGGAATGGTACTCAGGAGGGTTCAGAGAGGGACTGCTTTGCCAGGAATGGTTCCGAAGGTGTCATGGAGGGAAGGGCACTTATACTGGTAGGTGACAGGCAGATAGCACATGGCTGGTGGAGGAGGAACCCAGGCAAGTTTGTGGACATGGCTCAGCTTCTGTGGAGGCTCCAAAAGGCCAGTCTGAGGACTTTACACTTAATCATAAAGGCAGCGGGGAGCTATGGAAGGTTATGGAGCAGGAGAGTGTCTACTCAAATTATTTTTCCTTCATGAAAAGGGATAAACAATTCAACATTAATCCCTGGAGCAGAAAGGGGAGAGAAAACACTGGGGCAGTGTTAGCCAGGGTCCTGGCCCCAAGTCACGAGATCCTGGTTCCACCCCAGTTCTCCTGTACAAAGACACTGGACTCTCAGGGAAGCCATTTCGCCTGCCCAAGCCTCGGTCTCCTCTCTGCTCAACGTGATGGACCGTGAAAGAATCCAAGTGGCAGGGCTGGGAAGGCCCCAGCACCGTGCCCACCTGGCGAGTCTGAGATGAATGTACCAGTGTCTGGGCTAAAACAGAGAAGGAGTGGGAAACACGAGGAGGACATACATTGTTCTGGAAGGGAAGGAAGAGGGGGCTGCAGGACCTTGATGTCCAGACAGCCTGATGTGGGTGTCTCCGGCATGCCTGGGGAAGCTTTCTGTGAGAGATAGCTCCTAAAAATAAGTGGCCCTGGGTGGGAGATTGAGTTGTTCTTTGTCCCCGAGGATTCTTCTCCTGCCCCTCAAAGTTCCCCGAAGTCCTAAGGGGCCTGTTGGAAAGAGGAGGGATAAGGGCTTCCTCTTTCACTTGGGGACAGGCTGGTGGGTGAAGTCCCGACTTCCTCAAGGCAAGGGCTGCCCGAGTGTAGATTCTTTCTGATCGAGGGGTCCCTGCAGATGCCCCGCCCCCCTCCGTGACCTCCTGGAAACCAGCCTGTCCACCACAGGCAGCAAGCAGACAGAGTGGTGGGCATGAGGACGAAGCCCCAGCCCAGAGGCCCGGGGTCTGGGGTTGCAGTGAAGCATATTGGAATGAAACCCTGTGTCCGGAAGGCACTCTCTGTGGCCTGGCAGCCAGCAGTCTGGGCACTTGTCCCGTATCCTCAGAGCCCATGGCACTAACCACCTCTCTGCTTCAGTTGGCCAAGACTTCGCTAAAAGGGGAGAGAGTTACATGCCTCATGTCCCCCTGACTCCCGCGTCAAACCTCAACTCAGCGGGAGATATTAAGCCAAGAGGTTCTTTGGGAGCAAGGTGAGGTTTGCTTAGTAAACACAATAAGAAAAAAAAAAAAGTAACTCATTACTCAGGGTTTCTCACTTGGCCCCCTTTCAACAGCTCCTAGCTGCTATTTCCTTCACCTCCAGAGTCACTCCCTGCCGAATCTAACTCTGGAGCATGCTGCCAGATTTGTCTGTCCTGACTGCAGCTCTGATCAAGTCATTCCCCTGTTCAAAAATTCTGCTGTGGCTTCCTCCAAGAAGTACCTATACCCTCCTTGCTTTTTGCATTTAATGCTTTCCCTCTGTTACAGCCAAGTTCAAATGCTGCCTCCTCCAGGAAGCCACTCCTGATTTTTCCAAATCATTCGTGAGTGTTCTCTTCCAGGCCCCCATCAGTCTTCACTTGTACCAGTGCCCGTCCTAAGGTCTGGGGCCCTAGGGCAACCAGAGCAGGGCACAGAGTCAAGGAAGAGAAGACAAGAGGAAGGGAAAATGCAGTCCCTCCCCATGGGGAGTGTACGGCTTCTCACATGCACACTGCCGTCTGTCAAATAAAGAACACAGTCACACAGATAGTGACCGACAAACCTGAGAGGCCAGCAAGGCCCAATGCTGGGCAGCTCGTGCATGAGTGTCTGGGTGTGTGTGCGCGCGTATGTACTGAAAAATATCTCAGTTCATCCAATCTAACATTGTTCCTTTCCATGCAGAGAAAATGAGGCTCAGAGAGAGGGTAAAGGGTAGATTTCCAGTTAGAGATAACTGGCATCATTATTTAATTCATTCAATTGTTCGACCATTCATTCTTTCAATCCTTCAACAACCTTACTAAGCCCCTGTTAGGTTCCAAAATCTGTACCAGACTCTGTGCACACAGAGCTGAGGAAGAAATGGCCCCAGTCCTCGCAGGGCTGAGAGTTCATGGGGAATGACAGGGCCGGGCTGGAGGTGAGTCTGAGGGACAATGGGGCAGAGAAGGGAATGGAGACTCTTCAGGGGGTGGTGAGGTAGAGCGGACAAGAGGTAGTCCTGGAAGGCTTCCCAGAGGAGGAGCTGTGTGGTCTGGCATGTGATGAATATGTACAGGTTTGCTGGAGTTGGCAGTGGAACCCCGGTCTGTGGACTCCCAGTCCAGTGCTCTTCCCTTACCCTGCACTGTAGGATTAACATCTCAGTCTTGCCTGAAGATAGTTGGAAGAAAAGGGTCCTTGTCACCTGGCTTGGCCTCTCTTCCGTAGAGCCGCAAGTCCAAGGCCATGTAAAGCCCTGCGATAATGATGGAGTTGGAAAGGCCCCATGTGACTTGGAGAGAGGCACTCACGGGAGTTAGAACGAAACCCACGCCAGCTCCGGAACAGACCTTTTGTCAAAGAACCAACCTCACGCCGGCGGGCTTGACTCCTGTAGTAGAAAAGACTTGGTGTCCACTGGCCTGTCCATGTCATTCTACAGATGGGGAAACTGAGACGCAGGCAAGGAAACCCTCTTGCTCAAGGCTACACGGTAAGCTAAAGGCAGAGCTGGGACTAAAACCAGATTTCTCAACTCCCAGTTTCGTGTGCGCCACAGAAGGCTCTCATCAATGAAGACAGCTCAAGCCTGGAGATATCAAATCCTGCAGGAAACACACAGAAACAAACAGAGTGAGAGCCTGAGAAGTGATGTGGTCAATAAGAGATACAGCAGTTAAGTGCTGAGCTGGGGCAACTTGTGAAAATATGTCCTTGAGTATGCACTGCCTCTTCCTCCAGGAAGCCTTCTCTGACTCCCCTCTGGCTGGACTGGGTGCCTCTTCTGAGCAACCCTGGCACTGAGTGTGACGGATTTCATATGCACTTGCACATAGCAGACCACACCGAACGGCTGCTCTCTCCACGGGGCTGTAGGCTCCAGGAAGGCAGGAGCGTTTCCTTCTTTGTGATGTTCTCTGTTACCCAGCATCTTAGTTTCCTGGGGCTGCAGTAATGAGTTGACACAAACCGTGGTTTAAAACAACAGAAATGTATTGTTTCACAGTTCTGGGAGGCTAGAGGGCTGAAATTGAGGTATCGGCAGGGCCCTGCTCCCTCTGAAGGTTCTAGGGAGGCTCCTTCCTGGTCTCTTCCAGCTTCTGTTGGCCCCAGGCTTTCCTTGGCTTGTGGTGGCATCATTATACTCTCCACCTCTGTCTCCACGTGCTGTCGTCTCTCTGTGTCTGTGAGTCTGTGCGTCTTCTCGTCTTCTTATAAGGACACTGCTCTTATTAGATTAGGGCCCACCCCAACTCAGCATGGCCTCATCTTAACTCGATCACATCTGTAAGACCCTATTTCCAAAGAAGTTCACATTCACAGGGGCTGGCAATTAGGACTTGAACATATCTTTTCGGGGGACACAGCCAGCATGTATCAGATGCTCAATAACATTTGCTAATTTAAGGAAAAGAAAATGTGGCCTGTTCTGTGAATTCAACCTTTATCCATCCATCCATGCATCCATCATCCCTCCATCCATCCCCCCATCTATCCTTCTGCCATCACACATTCATCTGTCCATCCATGCTCCATCCTTCTATGCACTGAACATTTCTTGAGCACCACAATAGGCGGGCCCCCAAGTTAAACAGGGCAATGGAGCCCAGTCTCTGAAGGGCAAAGCTGTCTGTTTGCAGACCATCATCATCAATGCTGTGGAAAAGATAGCAGAGCAATTTAGAGACGTGATTTAATCAATACTTCCTCGTCCCTGAAATCCATCTCTGTTAAGTGACCAATAGAAGACCAGAGAAGTGCTGCTGACAAGCCAAAGGAGAGAAAACTCAGACATGATGGGGAATGAACGTGCCTGCCAGGATGGGCTGTGGAGCCCATGGGAGCCTTTCCGTTACTACTAATTGTGGCCGTGGGAGCCCCTGACGTGAACATGGCAGCCCGTGCTCCTGAGCTGTGCCGCGAGTAGCAGGCACCGGTGACAACAGGTCTCAGGTAATGGCATGACAAATCCTCCTAAGGGACAGCCTCGGGGCAGGCCTGGCCCCAGCCCACCTGCCACGGGGGCCTTTCCCACTGAAGTCCCCACCCCACCTCCGGCTCAGAACTTGACAGAAGACAATACTCATTTCGGCAGCTGCCTGTTCTTTGCGGCTAGTACACATTCTTTTCTCCTTTGAGTCCTTTGAAGACCCGGCTGGGAGGACATGATTATTTTCCCCATTTCCCAGATGAGAAAACAGAGGCTTGGGAGGATCCACAGACCTGACTGAGGTCAGAAAGTTTGCAGCTGTCCATAGGAACACAAAACTGTTCCCTGACGGTTCGATCCCCTAACAAGGCCTTTTGGAGACGTGACTCAGTATCAGGGCATAATTAAAATCCCAAACAGCATCTTCCAGTTTAGACCTGGGGGGAACACAGGGCCAGTGTTGCCAAGCAGTCAGGAATGGGACTGGGCTGGAGGTTCAGTCCCTGGGCCTGTGGATGGGGGTGCCCCCGCGATGGGGGCTGCCTCTCCTCCCGCACAAGCCGGGAGGCTCACAGTCTTAGTCAGAGCTCTGGAGCATCCATCTCACAGCAAAAAGGCACGCACGCGGGCTGCCAGCTGTCATTTTTATAATGAAATTTGCTTTCAAAGCCCAGGGCCATGCAGACGACAAACTAAAGCAAAGTCGGAGGAGGAGGCTGGGGCGAGGGAAACGCCAGGAAACCTCACACGGGGGCTGAGCACGGGTAGTCGTGACTGAGATGACTGCACACGTGTACATATCGATGCACGTGTACACACACACACACACACACACACACACACACACACACTCATGAACATTCCTAACTGACAATCTGATGGCAGGGAAGGGTCCAGAATGCTGGATGCAAGAGACCGGGGATCTGATTCCAGCTCTGCCCCGACTTGCTGAGTGCCCTAACAGCTACATACCTCAGTTTAAAATGGGTGTAATGACAGTGTTTACCTTTAGAGTTGTGAGAACAGTGACAAGCCACTGTGAGTGCCATGTAAGTGTCAATTGAATTCAAATAAAATAATTAATCCCAGCTCTGCCACTAACTATTCAGTGGCTTTAGTGTATAGCTACCAAACTGTCTTCCTGGTCCCCTCCTTTCTGGAAATTGCCCCCCTTGCTCCCCTCCACATGGTTGCAACAGATCGGAGCTACGGGAGGGGTCCAGGCTGACAGCTGAGGATGTGGGCTCTGGTGCCAGACTGCTTGGGTTCAAATCCCAGCCATTCTGCTTTCTAGCTGAGCATCCTTGGAGGTCATTTAACCTCTCCAAGCCTCCGCTTCCTCACCTGTAAAATGGGGATAAGAACTGCGCCTATTCTATTCTATGGGGCTAACCCTGTTCAATGGGATTGTTGGGAGGTTGTGATAGGCACAATGCCTGGGCCCAGCCCATGCTAAGGGCTCCATCAGTGTGAACTGCTGGAACTACATTTTCATTCCAAGGGATTTTATGCTTCTGGCTTTAGTTGACGGGGTCAAGGGGCAGCACCTGACAGCAGCTGACCCAGCCAGCTTCTTCCCCAGAAATTTGTAACTGGCAGCAAGGAGTCACTTCCACCTCTACTTAGTGACTAGCCTGGGAAATGTGGGCTGGGTGCCGTGGCTGCCGACCTCCCCCCATGTAGGCTGAGGAGTCGAGGGAGCTGGTCTGCCAGGGAGAGGCAGAGAGAGAACTTGGGTTCCTGATTCTAGAACACTGTGAGGTCGAGGCACCCTTGGAGCTGCAAGGTCCCTGTGTCCTGAGAGGGTCCTCCCCATCTTTACTTTGGCTGATCCCAGTGAACCTCCATTCCTTGCCCTGACTAGCTCTCCATGTCCCCAGCTGTCAAGTAGCTGGGTTGGGCCCAAGACAGTGGAGGCATCTTCCAGCTCTGATATTCTGGGGTTCACACTGGAAAGCCGCAAAGTGATTGATGGAATCCCAGCCCTCCTGCAAACTGGAGCTGCCCTGACACCCAGGTCGACTTCAGGGTTGTAGGCAACTCTGAAATTACACCCCCTTGTCGAGGTTCCCCACACCTTTCCTTTGTGGCCCCCTGGTTAGTGCTCGGTCAGTTGCTCCTGCCACACTTTGATTCCCGGCTCTGCAGCTGCCACCGCACCGGTCACCGTGGGGAGCCTCCCGGATCAGGTGGCTTCTGCACAGATGCCCCGAGATGGGGACCAGGCCCCCCGGTCAGTTCCTCTCTACTCCGCTCTGCTTCTGGACTTCGGACGGAACCTCTGTCATCTCACACTTAAACACTGTCGCCTTTTTTGATGTCAACATCCCCTTTCCGAGGGTGAGTCCTGCGAGGACAGGATCTGGGCATTTTCTCCTCGAAGCTCTAGTGTGTGACAGATGCTTGTCAGGTGCTTGTGGAATGAATGACAGTGACACACGAGGCCTTCCAGGGGAGGGGGATAGAGAGGCGGAGGCTGAGGACCCCAGAAACAGTGAGGGAAAAGATGGTGAGGGGGCACCTGAGCGCTGTAAATGCTTTAGGGGAGTGCTACGTGGAGAAGGCTCCAGAATTAATATGGACGGTAGTTTACTGTTTATGGGGCACCTACTATGCATCGAGCCTTCTGCTGGGGGCTTTTCATCATCTCACTCCGTCTCACAGTGAACCCAGGATGGAATCCTCCTCATCCCACCTTAGAGATGGCAAAGCAGAAGCTCAGGGAGGTGAGGCCCCTTGTCCAAAGTCAGGGAGCTGGGAAGGAACGGAGCCAGGATGTTACAGCAGGTCTGTCCTAACCTTGATACCATTCCACCTCCCTGCAGCAAAAAAATTAAGATAAAATAAAAGGCCAGTGGCTCCCCAGGGCAGAACCGAACCTGATGAGGAGAAGGCACAGAGATGAAGTCTCTATCTCTGTCCTAAAAGAATGTCTAAAAGCCAGGGCTGGCCCCAAATGGAATAGGCAGTGAGACTCCTGTCCCTGGAGGTATGCAAGAAGCAGCAGTGAAGGCTCACTGGGGATGCCCACAGGGTCATTGGTTCCTCTCTCTGAAGCCAAAAGAGCCGGGGTTCAGACTCCACAGAGCACACCCCGTTCTCTGGAAACACCCGATATTGACAAGCCTCACCACCAGGATGCCAGTGCTGTGTCACCCACGTCCCAGCTCACAGGGACTCAGGGATCCGCTGTGTGACAGCTCTGCCCCCACAGGCACCCCGTGCCCCTGGGTCAGGAGGCCCCCCGGGGAGTTCCCATGCAGGCCCGGGAGCCAAGCCACTGAGTCAGGAGCTGCCGGGAGCAGCGCCTCCGGGGGAGTGATTGCTACCAGCCCACCGCCTCCAGGGTGTCACGGAGCCGCCTCGGCCGGGAGACTCAGCTCTGCTGGGGTGGGACAGCCCGGTGGGCTCCCTGAGAAGAAAGCCACCCCGTTCCAAGCACTTTCTGAGAGCCTGCTGTGTGCCCAGCAGCTCGTCTGGCAGCAGGTTCCCGAGCCCCTCAATGCCTCGTGTCTTCATCAGCAAGAGCTGATGCACATGACACCAGAGAACCCAGCTCCCCCGGGCAGGGGGGACTGTCACCTCACGTCATCCTCCCAACAGCCCAGTGAGATGGTGGAAGTGATCACGCTTTGATAGATGGGAAACAGAGGCATGCACCCAAGTTCACAAGGCTGACAGATGGCGGAGGCTGGATTCGATCCCAGGACGATGTGGCTCCAAGCCCAGCTCTGCTCTGGGGGCCTCTGCTCAGGTCAGTGCCCGGCACTGCCTTACCCATGTGCAGCGAGCGCGGCTGCCTTGCTGCAGGGTCCATAACCCCCCTCTAGCTGGGGAGGGCTGGCTGTGCTGATGGCCTCCCCTCAGCTGTCCCTACTGCTCCCAGCGAGAGGCTCCCCAGCCGGGTGGGGCAGCTCATCTGGCAGCAGTTTCCCAAGCCCCTCCGTGCCTCGTGTCCTCATCAGCAAGAGCTGACGCAGGGCTCTCAGAGAAGTCAGCGGGCAAGGCTGGAGCCCGAGCGACAGCCACAGAGAACCGACCCCGGGACAGGAGAAGGGGAAGGAGGGTCCTGTGGTCTGGGGCGACCTCCTCACTGAAGGGTGCAAAGAGCCTGGGGGAGGCTCGGGCAGAGAGGAGACAGAGCCGGCAGTGGGGGGCTAGGGCTGAGGGGCATCCTTGGCTGCAGGGCACACTGGTGGCTGCATCTTTCCTGGGCACACAGCATCACAGGCACTGCCCAGGCCCGAGGGGCCAGATTACAAGGGCCTGGGGCTCCCAGAGAAGCAATGTCCCCCAGGGGAGGTCTGGGTTCAAATCCCCATGACGGCACTTCCTGTCTATAGGAGCGTGAGACAGTTCCTCACCCCACTGAACCCCAGGTGGGCTTGTCTGTATGGTGGGAATTGGTGAGGCTGATCTGCGGAGAATGGAATCAGCCAATGGAAGCAGCAGCAGATAAAGTGCTCCCTAAACCGTCACTCTTCTAAAACCCTGAGACCACCACCTCTCCCGCTGAGGGACACAACTGTCAGGCAGCCTGATGGACAGAAGGGGGTCTCCCCCACTGAGGGGAGCAGCTCTCAGCAGGCTCACAGTGCACCCCAGGGCCTTGCCTCCCCCCAAATGCATGCCCACCCCTTTAGTGGTTTCCTCCCTGGGCTGCTCCAGAGACGTTTCCCAGGAGGAACAATGGATTGGTCCCTGTGGCCCAAAGCGGGGGGGGGCTTGCCAATCCTCCTCCAACCCCACAGGAAGCCCCTGACATGTGGTCTTACCCCACGGGTGCTCTTGGGAGCCCCCAGTGGCAGTTGCCCTAAGAAGGAGCTGCTTTCTCCTGGCTTATTATTTAGAGTTTGGTCATGGGGCTCTGAGATTCTGACAGGTCTGGGTTCAAATCTGCCCGTTCGCAGCTGAATGACTGTGAGCAAGGCCGCTCCCTTTTCTGAGTTTACTTTCCTTCTCCCTAAGTGGAGGTCATGATGTCCAGCTCATCAGGTTATTGGGAGATTACGTGAGACCATGCGTGAAATGTCATTGCACACAAAGTGCCCTACTGCTGAGTTTAGATTCTGGCTCCTCCGGTTACCAACTGGTGACTTAGTTACTAACTCGTGACCCCCTTCTGTCTTCCCACCTGTCTGAGCCACAGTTTCCTAAATAGGAAGAGAGGTATGCTTGCAGGGTTGTTGGGAGGAGAAAGAGATGATGTATAGAAAGCACCTAGCACAGGGGCTGGTATACGAAAGGCACACCATATACTGAGCCTGGAAAACTCCATATACCAGGAGCTGGAATTACTGGTGATCAAAGCACCGTCTCTGTCAAATCTTTTCCTTGGGGTGACCTTCCTCCACCTCCGGGCAGGTCCATGGCTTTCCTGCCCACCCCCCATAGATAATTCATTCAACATTTTTGTTGATGATATTTGTTGTATAATATTTGTTGGGCAACTACTATGTGCAAGGTTTTCACCAGCTGCAGTGCGCTGTGTGCAGGCTACGGGGATGCATGAGGGATTCCCAGCCTCCAGAAGTACCTCTTTGGGGACACAAATAGCCCAAATAGAACATGTGACAACCGCCAAGAAAGAGGAGCAGGAAAGAGTAATTTCAGGTGCAGGGGGAGGGGAGGAGTGTGGGGATGAGGGACAAGCTCCTGCAGAAGGTGACACCCCAGCTGGCATCTGCTGTGAGGCAGAGGATGTGTATCAAGGTACAGGCACGCAGCCTCCAAGGTGACAAGCACAGTCATCGCAAAGGCACAGAGGCTGGCGCTGGGAGTCTCTGCCTTTCTAAGACAACAGGAGGTAGGATGTGAGTTCTGCCCAGGCTTCAAGTCCCCTGACGGCTGCGTCACACTGTACCCCAGGACCTGGCAGGCATTAAGCAAACCACAGAGGTTTGTGGAACAAATGAAGACATGAATCAATGTCCAACTCTGTCAAATTTCTTGGGCCTGTTTTCTATAACACACAGTGGAGTGGCTTACAGAGATAGTTTCTGAAAAACTTCTCTGTTCAGAGTACTGCTGGTGAGGGGTCAACTGCCTTGAAAAGTTATCTTAATTTGCCCTTAATAGCAAAAGCCAGCATTTATGGAGCCCAAAGATGTGGCAGTTCTGTGCTAAGGGAGTTCAAGGAGGATGCTTTTCAATCTTTGTAGCACCCTTTAAAGCAAGGACTGTTACTCAGTCTACTTGACAGATAAAGAGACAGAGGTCCAGAGAAGCTAAGCAACTTACCCAAGGTCGCACAGCTGACAAGAGCAGAAAAGGGACCCAATTCCAACTACAGGGCTTCTGCTCCTGACCCCAAGGTGACGTTGGCCTGTCTCAAAGTTGGTGTATTTAGGGGTCAAATATTGACCTGGAAAGAAAATATAAACTCAGAGAAATCTGATTCGTATAGTAGATTTCTAATTGCTTTTAAAGAACCACAAAATAATGTTGAAGAAATATGAAAAGAAGAGCTAAAAGATATCCATAATTCTAACAACCCAGATCCATCCACCCACTCAACATTTAATGGGCACCTACTATGCGCCAGTCAGGCAAGCATTGTTCTAAATGGACACCTACTATGCGCCAGTCAGGAAAGCATTGTTCTCGGTGGGCACCCACTATGCGCCAGTCAGGCAAGCGTTCTAAATGGGCACCTACTATGCGCCAGTCAGGAAAGCATTGTTCTCGGTGGGCACCCACTATGCGCCAGTCAGGCAAGCGTTCTAAATGGGCACCTACTATGCGCCAGTCAGGCAAGTGTTCTAAATGGGCACCTACTATGCGCCAGTCAGGAAAGCATAGTAGGTGCAACAGTGAGCATGATAGGTAATGCCCTCTCAGGGTTTATGCTGAAAAATAAGTGACAGGTGAGAGAGGTGAGAGAAAGAGCTGGGTAGAAAAATAAATAAGAAAAATCAGATAGCAATAAATCTGAAATTTTATACTTCAGAGTATTAAAATAGGGTGAAGGAACAAAAATACGATGAAGTAATAGAGCAGTTACTTTTCATGGGGTCATTAGATGGGGGTGGCTCTAGAGGAGGTGACAGCTGGGCTGAGCAGTGACGAGAAGGGGGAGGCAGCTCTCTGACCCTTCCGGACAAGGGAGAGGCCTGTGCAAAGGCCTGAGTGGGGACACGTTTGGCACATTCCTGGATGAGTGAAAGAGGCCTGTACCCTGAGGCTGGAGGGGAGGGCAGGGCTGCATCCTGGGAAGGGCAACTGGATTCTGACCCAAAGACAGGGAAAAGTTGGAGGGAGTTTACAGATTTGACTCCTGCTACTTAAAGATTATGCTGGTCACTGGATGAGGACTGGACTGCAAATGGCAGGAGTGGGAGCCAAGGGCTGGGGCCATGGTCCAGGTGAGAGATGAGGACCAGGTGAGAGACGGAGGGCAGTGGTCATATTAGGTCAAGTCAGAGGGGAGATGGGGGAAAGGAGTGGGTGCAGGGACAAAGGCAAATTGAGAGCAATTCTAGGCTCTTTGCTTAAGCAACTGAGTGGACAGGGGTGCCATCGTGGGCACAAGTGGATTTGCGGAGAGGGTGGTCATCAAAAGGGCTCCTTTGGTCGTGTTAAGCTTGAGATGCCTTCTCGACATCCATTCTAGAAATGACAGGTGGGTGGAGGTGAAATGGAGCCTGGAAAATGACTTTGGATGTCATTGGCCCAGGATGATAAAGGGAATTAGAAAAGGGAGGGGCCCAGGTGGGCAGAGTTAAAGGGACTCTGGGAACCCAGGTGCCCTAATGAGGTGGCAAAGAGGAGGAAGACTCAGTGGGAGCAGCCCGAGAAGCAGAGAGAGCCAGGAGGAATGTGCCCTGGGATGGAGGAAGCGAGCAGCCAGCGGCTTGATGAATCGCCGCGGAATGCTGGCGCCCTGCTGCTTGGGTGGAATGAATGAGATGGGGGTGGAGGGATGAATAAAGTAGCAGAGCCAGTGAATCTAGACCACCTTTCCAGATTTGGGGCCATGAAGGGTAGGAGAGAAATGGGTGGTTCCTGGAGAGGGATGTAGGGTCAGGGAGGAGATTTTAAAGATGGAAGATCCTAGAAAATATCTGTGTGGTGATGTGAGTGATCTGGCAGAGAGGGAGAGATTGAGGATCTAGGAGAGTGGAGATCATTGCAAAGTGCTTGATAGGAGAGGGGAAAGGGACCTCGCACCCAAGCAGGGATCCTTTCTTTGTTGTAACAGGAGGGAAGGCAGCAAGTGTGGGCACAGAGGGGCTAGCTGCTTTGAGGGCAGGGCAATACAGGAATCCCCGCGCAACAGATTCCTGATGCACGTGAGGCCACCGGCTGAGAGAAGGGGGCAGGGAAGGCAGGAGGAAAGCTGGAGGACACAAGAAGTGTGAGACTGTCACCCTGGAGAGCAGAGAGGAGCACACGAGGACTTGGGGGCAGGGTTGAGGCACCCAGTGTGTGGTCAGTGGTGGGTCCCAACCCTCAGCGGGGGCAAGATGTCCCTCTTGTAAATCACGATGTGATGAACATCTCTGCGTTTTATGCCTTTTCCACATTGTGCACTGTTTTCTCAGAACTGAGTCCCAAAATTGGATGTGGGTTAAGGGATGTGAATGTTTTAAAGGCTCAAGACTGACCTGGAAACCATATTGTCACTTTGCTTTCCAAAAAGAGGTGCTCCAGTGGGTGCCACCCGAGCAACCTAAGAGACAGTGTGCTCGTCTTGCAGCTACATCCCCGGAACACTGCTGTGTTGTGTTTTGTGCAAGTCCATACTAATTTGATAGGCAAAGTGTAGTATTTCACCATTGTGCTTACAGCATTTCCATTTCTTTGATTAATGTTGAAGTGAAACATATTTTCATAAGCGTATTAGCGATTTGTCTTTTCTCTTGTTGTAGATTGTCCTTTTGTGGCATATTTAAAGAGTGTCGGAGATAAATCTAAGTGAAATGATGGGCACAAAGCCAATCGAGAGCAAAGCAGGGGAATGTACGCAGAGGGATTTGTGGCTATTTATTTTCCTGACAGTTGTGATGGCTTGAAGAAACAAACAAAAAGTAAGAAACTGAGTAAGGGCCAGAAATAGCATATTTTAAAGCTAATTTTAAAAAGGAGGCTTCATTTAAGTTGCCATCCCTCTCTCTCATACACACAGACATATACTCACATATACTGACAACAGTGAGGAATTATTTACAGAGTTATATCTCAACTGAAGTCTTTGTGATGACTTTTATTAATTATTGAATAATTTGATAAATAATTCAAGGTTTCCCTGCTGGCTCAAGCATCATCAAAAATCATGAGCACAAGTCAAGTCAACGTATAGTTTTCCTGAAGCTGGAATAAATCCTGATTGTGTTTCCATGTATGAATGAGTGTGTGAGCATGTGTTTGGGTGTATATCTGTGTGTGTGTGTGTGCGTGTGTGTGTGTGTGTGTGCACATGCACCTGGATGTTTGCCAGCAAGTTGTGGCAGCCTGTGTATGAACAAGTGTGTAAGTGATTGTGTGCAAGTGAGCCTGTTATGCAGGGCATTTGTGTTTGTGGCACATGTATGTGAGCCTGTGTGAAGAAGTATATATTCTAGGTGAGAGTGAGCTGAAAAGAAATTTCTCCAGTGACTTTATATTCTGCACTTTGTTATAATTTCTTTGGTCTCTGGTGCTGGGAATGGGAGTCCTTTCTTCATTATCCAGGTAAGTCCTTCTTAACCAAAACATCCAGATTTTGGGTAGAGGAAATTAAAATTCAAAATATGCACGCATGGGGGAGCAGTGAGAAGCAGGGCAGGGGGAGGGTGGGAAGAGAGCTGCAGAATCACCTCCACCAGGAAGCCTTCCCTAATTCCCCACGCTTGCTTCTTAGCACAGGGCTGGGCACATAACCGTCATGGGCCAAGTCACTGCAGAACAAAAAAAGATAAAGAAAAGGAGAAGCTCATTTAAGAGGGAAGACAAAGCAGGCCACCTACCTCAATGGGGTTTCTAGGCTGACCCTTTGGAGGAGGGGGCTGGTGGCCCAGCCTAGCGACAGGGAGGGACAGGCCTGAGGTGGCCAATTTTAGTATTCCAATTTATTTCCTCTCTTGCATTTTTAGCTGTACTTTTTAAAAATTATTTTTGGTAGTTGTTCTAGTGATTTTAATATGCATCCTAACTTATCACAGTCCACTTAGAATTAACATTATGCCATTTCATATTTCACTCTTTACACTTCTCAAATTTAAGAACCTTACAAGAGTAGAATTACATTTACTTTCCTATCCTTTATGATACTATTGTCACATATTTTACTTGTACATACAGTGTGAATGTAATATTACAATGATATTATTTTTACCTTAAACTGTTATTTGTCCTTTTAAAAAATTAAGAAATGAAAGTGAAGGTTAGTCTTTTATATTTATCCACATCTTTACCATTTCTGGTGCTCATCATTTTTACCTTCAGATCTGAATTTCCATCTACTATCATTTCCCTTTAGCCTGAAGAACTTCCTTTAGTATTTCTTGCAGTACAGGTATGCTGGCAACATATTTTCTCAGGTTAAATTTATCTGACAATGTTTTTATTTCTCCCTCATTTTGCAATATATACATATAGATTTCTGCATTGACAAGGATTTTTTCCATGTTTTAAAAATATTATTCCATTTTTTTTCTGATGAGAAATCAACCTTCATTTTTATTGTTCCCTGTATGTGATGTATCATTTTTATGTGGCAGCTTTTAAGATTTTGTCTTTATATTTGATTTGCAGAAGTTTGACTATGGTATTTTTAGGTGTAGTTTTCCAGGATTTGCTGACCTTCTTGGATCTTTTGACTGGTGATTTTCACCAAATTTGGGGATTTTTCAATCACTATTTCTTTAATTTTTTTTTTTTTCACCCTATTTTCTCTCTCCTTTCCTGCTGGGATTCTAAATATGTGTATTTTACAAGACTTGATATTGCCTCATTGAGGTGCTTTTCATTTAAAAATTTTTTTTTTCCTCCCTCTGTTCTCCAGATAGGATACTTTCTGTGCATCTGTCTTCAAGTTCACTGACTCTCCAAGTTGATGTTAAACCCACCAAGTGAATTTTTCATTTCAAATATTGTATTTTTTTAATTGTAAAATTTTCATTTGGTTCTTTTGTTTCCAATTCTCTGCTGAGGTTCCTCATTTGTTTACTCAGTGTCCCAGTTTGCTAAACCTGCTGTTATGCAAAATACCAGAAATGGATTGGCTTTTATAAAGGGGGTTTATTAGGTTACAAATTTATAGTTCTAAGGCCATAAAAGTGTCCAAACTAAGGCATCAATAAAAGCATACCTTCACTGAAGAAGGGCCGATGGTGTCTAGAACACCTCTGTCAGCTGGGAAGGCAAGTGGCTGGTGTCTGCTGCTCCTTTGCTCCTGGGTTCTGGTTTCAAAATGGCTTTCTCCAAAACATCTCTGGGCTTCTGTGTCTCTTAGCTTCTCTCTTGCAGCCCTGTGCATCCTTGCTTGTTCTCCCAGGGTGTTCATCTCTAAGTATTTGGGGGTCCTCTCTTATCTTCTCCAGGGCAAAATCTGGGCTGCATCTCTTAGCATAGCGTCTTCAAATGTTTTTCTGGCTGCATCTCCAAATGTCTGGGTCTGGTCAGCCCCTGCGCTCTCTTAAGGACTCCAGTAAACTAATGAAGACCCACCTTGAATGGGCAGAGTCACACCTCCACGGAAATAATCTAATCAAAAGTTCCCACCCTCAATTGGGCGGGTCACATCTCTGGGGAGACAACCTAATCCAAAGGTCCCACCCACAGTAAGGCTGCACTCGCAAGATTGGGTTAAAAGAACAGCCTTTTCTGGGGTACATAATAGGTTCAAACTGGAACACTCGGTAAAGCTGTCTTTTCCTTTAAGTCTTTGAACATATTTATAATAGCGTCTTTAATGTTGGACATATTTTGATAGCCTCTTTAACATTCCTATTGACTTCTTTTTTCTTAATTATGTGTCACATTTTCTGATTTTTGACATTTCTATTAATTTCTTATTGTGTTTTGGACATTGTGGGTGATACAGTGAAAGAAGTCTAGATTATGTTGTCTTCCTTTAAAGAGCATTGAGTTTTTGTTCTAGCTGGACAAAACAGTTAATGCACTGGCAGATTTCCTCCATGCTGTCAAGGTTTAGTTTAGATTTGGTTAGGGTATTCCTGGAGTAGCCTTTCTAAGGCATTGCCTTTCTGATATCTCAGATGAATTTCTCTCTACTCAGTCTGGTGCAGAAGTCCAACATCTCCGAGCACTGTGTCACATCTGAACACTCATTCCATTATAAACCTACTTGAAGCTATTCTGTGCAATGTAAGCCCAGCCTTCAACTGAAGATCCACAGGAACTCCCACCAACACTTCTATGGGGACCCTCTCCCTCTCCTAGAACAGTCTCCTCCTCTCTGATACCCGACCCATCAAGTTCCAGCTGCTTTGGCGCCCTGCAAGTTTGATTTTTTGCTTCCTTAGCTCAGTGGGACTGATAGGATCTGCTTGGGCTCCCTCTCCCTGTTCAGGTGCCCAACAAATGTAAGACTGAAAGAATGAAATCATAAATTCCTTTCCAGCCTAATCTGCCCCTTCTCAACCTTTATACTCCAACAACATCAAACAATATCTGTATATTACGCAGGTCCCACCTCTGAGTCTTTTCTTACATTGTTTCTGATACCCGGGATGCCCTTCCCTTGGCTCCACCTGAAAAACTCCTACTTATCCATCGGATGCATCCTGGTGAAAGGAGGAGGCCCAGGCCTTGGAGTCAGACACTCACGGGTTCAAATCACAGCTCCTCTATACTCTATGTGACCTTAGGCAGATTAACGTCTCTCAACCTGTTTCCTCTTCTATATACTAGCAATTTGTAGACTGCATAGGGATCAAACAAGATGTTGTACAGGAAGAGCCTGGCACAGGAAGAGCCTGGCACATAGTAGGTGCTTAATGAAAGGTCTTTTACTGGCCTTGGAGACTGGCGCATGAGACATCTGTCCCCCAAGCTCTTCCTGACCACTCTATCTGAAGTCCCTTGCTCTTTCTCTGTGCCCCATCAAACATCTCGGGTTTACTTCTCAACCCCATATTATTGTACTATCTGCTTATGCCCAGTCTCCCCACTAGACTGGGTCCTCCAGAGCGAGGCAGGTTGTATTCAGCTGTGCATCCCTGGCTCACAGTAGGTGCCCCATGCACATTTGTTGCACTCAGCTAAAGTGGCCCTTCCCTCAGAAGCCAGAAGCCAGTACACAGAGAGTACCATTTATCACTCTCTATGACAAGTGTTAGAGAGTTGCAATGGCCTCCCAGTAGGCCAGCAAACCTGGGGTCCCCTGTGCCTCCAGCTCTGTAAAACCATAATTGAAGATACATGCTGCATTAAGCATTGCTTGTATCAGGCCTTGTGGAAAAGCAGTGGCGCCTTGCCTCTAATAAGCTACTGACATTTCATTTTCATAGCATCAATGCCTCGTTATTACTCACTCCTCCTGCCTCGAGACCATAAACACCTTGTACTTGCATTCAGCTTTTCTGCTCGTGCAGCGCTTTCATAGCTGAAACTGTACTCAAATCTCCCCCTCCCCTCTATCTCAGATACCTGACTCCCGCACCACTGCTCTTTACAATGAACTTCCAATGATGATGAAGACAAAGGCCAATTGGATTCTCTGGGTTCCAGGCAGACACTCTGCACATTAACTCATTTAATCCTTATTAACCTTGAAAGATAGGTGCTTTGATTCCCATTTAACTGAGAGACTCAGGGAGATGACAGACTTGCCCAAGATCACAAGAATGGTGAGAAAAACCCCGGCCTTCCTGACTCTTTGCCCAGTTCCCTTTTCAGCTGACTGTTCACAGTGCCCAGCTCTGCTCCTCTCTGCCTCGGGGGGCAGGTGGACGCCCTCCCAGCCTCGCCATGGTCACATCAAGGCTCTTGAAGCTCTGGGGACTGGCACCTTTAAAGGGATATGACCATCTGTGACAGAGTGACCATGAGGCCTGCTGGATGGGTAGGACGGGTGGGGTGACAGGGACATCTAGGGTGGGGCATGACAGCTGCTTCCCACAACCACTGTAATGACACACGTCTGATGGGCAGTTGGAACCAGAGCAGACACCAGATACTTTACATAATTCTCTCCCTTCAGTCTTCACAACAATCCTGTGAGGTAAGCATTATTCCCATTTTACAAATGAGGAAACCGAGGCCAGAGCAACAACTGAGGCTCAAATGGGCGGCTGTCCCAGGCCTCACACCTGTGCCTGCCTTCTGTTCCTCCCCTGCCTAGTTCTTTCCTGGTTGCTATTTGGCCAGGCTGGGGCACCCTTGGCCTGGCCTGTAGCACCCCGAGGGCTGGGCTGGGGGCCCTCCCTTAATTTTACCGTGGGACTTCACACTTTGCACTCTCCTGGCCTGCTTTCTGCCCTGGCTCTCCCTCTAGGCTGTGAGCCACTCACATCTTACTTGGCTCCATATTATTAAAAGTGTTAGTTAAATGCAAAATGCCTGGCACATTTTACAATAAATGCTTTACTTTTATCGTCCCCATTGCTTACCACAATGCCAGGCACACACAGGCACTAGCCAGGCGAGGAAGGATATGTCAAATTAAGGAATGAATAACTACCGCACAGTCACACATCCCCGGAGCCAGGAGTACAATTCTGCCCATCCTAGAAGCTCGTGTACCACCCCTTTTCCCCCAGTCGAGACACCCTGACCTCCAGATGGCTGCCTCTCTATCGGCCAAGCTGGGGTCCCAGTGGAGTGGCTCTCAGCACAAGAACCAGTGGAGACCCCCATAATGGGCTTACCTTGGGCCCCACTCCCGAGACCACTGCCTCCAGGAAAGGAGGGCCCCGGGTCTCTCCTCTTCAGGGTGACTGAAAGGCTAGGGATGCTCTGAAATTTCACTTGGAATTCTTCAAATAAAATGCTGACCCTCTTCTTCTATAAAAGAGCAGGGATTTAAGCCCAGACTTGTCAATTGGCCTTCACTGGCCATCTGTCTTCCCCTGGGGAACTTGCACCGTGGCCCAGTGTTCACTCTCCACCCACACCGCCACCCCCACCCTACAGCCACTTTCTTCCCAGCCAGCCCTTCCTGGGACACACATTCCAGGCATCCTCCCTCGTGCTTCACCCCAGCTCCCCAGTGCAGCCCAAGGGAGTCTCAGTCCCCAGCCTCTCTCCCCAGTAACAATCACCTTTGCAGAAGGGGACGATCCCTCAGGTGCTTTGGCCTCCAGGCTAATCCTTCTTCAGCCAGTCCTGACCACGGCAGACCCACCAGCGCCAGCAGGAGGGCCTAGGACTGGCCTTGCTGCCCAGGCCAGGATTTGTGAATCTGAGCCTTCTCCACCAACCTGATTGCACTGGCCAGATTATCATCATCATCATCTCCTCTTCCTCCTCCTCCTCCACCTCTTCATCATGCTTCCCCTTTTTAAGGACTTAAAATATGTCAGAGACCCCCACTGAGGTAACTAGAAACTATCCCCATCACAGGGAGAACAGCTGGGACCACATAACTGCCTTCCAGAACTGATGCTGCCAGTTGCCAGCTTCACCCACCAAGTTGGATTCTCTTGAGCTTTGACACTGGTTCAAAGCAAGCTCATCGGAATACCTGGGTACTGGGTGTGGGCTGTGGGATCTGCCCGCAGGGCCAGCCCAGCAATCCAGCGCAGCTTTGGCTTCCTCCCTTTCCCCAAGCCCACGCCTGAGCCCCCAGCCTGCCTCGTGGCCAATCCCACTAAGATTAGGCGTGAGCTATCCATCGGCCACCCACAGTGAGCAAGTCCACCCAATAACTGATTAATTGCCTATTTTAATTGGCTCGGTGAGCGCCACCATCCTGGGCTGTCTTCCCAATTCTTTTCCTCCCACGTTCCTTTCAGCCTTTATAGAAGGTGAGTTTGTGTGGAGACATCATATGGGTGTCCCCTGCTGAGATTGCCGGGACATGGTTATCTTGTTAAAGCCACGGGGGAAAACCGTGTCCCTTTAGGCAGAAGTTGAGGCCCCCGGGAAGGGCGTGGTGCGGCAGTAACTGTGGCTGTGTATTGTATCACGTGTTCTGAGGGTCAGGAATTTGGGCAAGACTCAGCGGAGCAGTTCTGGCTCAGAGTCTCCCATGCAGGTGCAGCCAGGTATCGATCGCAGCTGCCTGGAAGGCCCCATCCAAGGAAGAGACTCACGGTGGCAAGTTGGTGCTGGCTGTTGGCCAGGGGCCTTGGTTTCTCTCCCCATGGGCCTCTCCACGGAGCAGCTTGAGCACCCTCACGGCCTGGCAGCTGGCTTCCCCGAGAGGCCGGGACAGAGGCTGCAGCACCTTTCATGGCCTGGCCTTAGAAGTCAGGGACATCTGTTGGTGACACAGGCCAGCCCTGATTCGATGTGGGAGGGGAATACAACGAGTGCATGAGCACCGGGAGGTGAGAACCACTGGGGGCCATCCGGGAGGCTGGCTCCCACAGGTCATTCCCAAGGAGGGGGCTGGTCCTCAGGTGAAAATGGAATTAGGGGCCCAAGAAGATTGGCCCACACCAATCCAGGTTCTGGATGTGGAGGCATCAAGTTGTCCAGCCGTGCGCTCTAAAACGCCCATCATATGAAACAAGCCAGCTATAAGGACCCTGCAGTGGAGCCCAGACCAGAGATGAGCAAATGCTGTGCATGCATCTGGCACCTGCCCCCACCCCTCCAACCCCTGCGGCCCACCCCTGAGGTCAGCTGCAGCTGCCTGGCAGTTCCTGGGCACTCTGACCAAGGGCCACCCATGGTGCCAGCCACAGGGCTTTCTGCAAAGCCAAAGGTGCTCGCTTGCTCGCACATAAGGTGGCCCAGCCAGTAACCCCTCCCAAGAGAGGATGGGAGCCGGTGGACACATGCCTCCCTTCCCTTTGCAGAAACAATTCAGAGGCTCATTCTATGCTGTTCCTTGGGGGTCCCCAGTGCAATGGAGACCCAGCTGCCCATGGCAGTAACCAGCCCAACCAAACACTCTTTATCACCTTTTCTTCTTCCTTGCCTGTCTCACTTTCCCTGCTCTCTCACCTTCTGAAAAAACTCCCTTCTTCCAACCCCTTGTCTCAAGCTCTGCTTTCAGGGGAACTCGAGCTAAGATAGTAAGCTTCACCTCATATTGCTTGTACGCCCTGTCTTCTATATTCATAATATTCTATCTCTTTTATTAAACAGGCACCTTTTAAGCACTTGATATGCACCAGGCACTGGGAAACAAAGGTAAGCCAGACATGATCTCAGCCCTCAAAGACTGTCAGCCTCACGCATGGCAGCCTAGATGGAGCCACTGGCAATTTGAACGCATTGATGGGGGGTGAGATCCGGCCGGGTCCCAGGATGTGATGGGAGCCCAGAAGAGAGGACTCTAAAACAGAAGGGGGTACAGGGTCTGGGAATTCTTCTCCAAGACAAAGCAAGGGGCAAAGTTTGGTTTGGCTCATTCCAGGCCAAGGGAGTGCTCAAGAAAAATAAAATGGATTGACATGGTCAAAAACTATTACAGCCAAGGCCCTTCATTGTTTTGTTTTGTTTTCTAACATTTCAGGAGAGCTTGTCTGAGTGTCCAGGCCTGTGCTAATTGCCTCACCTGATTTATTTCACTTTCTCCTCATGTCATGGTTGATGTCATGTGTCAACTTGTCTAGGTGATGGTGTCCAGTTGTTTGATCAAGCAAGCTCTGGCCTGATTGTTACTGTGTGGGTATTTCACAGATGGATTTGTATCTACAATCAGCTGATTGCATCTACAGCTGATTGCATCTACAATCAACAAAGGAGAGTGCCTTTTGGAAGGAGAGATTGTATTAATTATTACTGCCACCCCCATTCCGGCCTTCTGGGGGCACTAATTGCCCTCTACCCTCTGACCCTGCTGTGGACAGGGACTTTTCCTTTACGTACTCTGGAGCACCAGAGGGAATTGTTCTAACAATGTCCAGAGTTATCTGGAGTCTTAAGACCTCCAACCTTAATAAAATCTCCCAAGCAATGGTGATTTTCTCCAGCAAGGCCCCCCAGTCCCTCCCCATCAAGAAATTGCCCTTCACTGCTAACTTCCCAGGGTCTGGGATTTTACTAAGGAAAGTGACATTTTCTTTCAGGTATATGCGTCTCAGAAAGCCTGATAAGCATCGCCTAATGAGCAGCAAGGGCCTCCAGGGTGTGGTGATACACACTATGACTATTTTTGACCACCCTGCTCTTTTCCAGAACAATCTTAATTAAGTGGAAGGTGCCAGTAACTCTAAAAGAATTTACCAACTGCCTCTCAAAGTAACTCTGATTAATAGCAGAGGCACAAAGTGTCACCATAACCAGGTCACATGACATAATACAAATGACTGTCTGTTGCTATTTTTAAGTAATGTTTATTAGAATCTCTTGGTGCGTAATAAATTTAATTTACAGCCGCTTGCAGCCCGACTTACACGTGGTCTCCTGTGGCTTAGCTCATTAACACACTCGGGGAAGAAATGAGTTTTCTCTTGAATTCTCCCATTCCATTTCTCCTTTCTAATGAGGCCAGATTGCGAAACTCTTCAAGAGAGAATTTCTCCATAGTCTCCAGTACAGATTGTCTTAAATGCTCAATGTTTTTTAATTATCACAGAGGCACGCAGCACAAGTTCATGTTAGAAAGCTTGGGGCAGAGTTGGAGAATGAAACAGTGAACACTCCCCACTTACGTGAGCAACAACCTCAGAAGGTGGGACAAGGGGAAAAGGCTTGGAGGGGTCTTCAGGTATCCAGAACAGTCCAGTCAGAGATTCAGAGGCCTTAAAACAAATCAGACTATAATTGGCTTCCCCAGAGAGCAGCAGAAGAGCTCAAGGCAGGAAGACCAGAGAGCTGGGATCTAATTCGGCTTTGGAGGTTGGATTAGAAAACCTTTGGGAGCCTTTCAAACTCTTAGCCTGATTCTTTCCATTTCTTGGAAACTAATGACCGAATTCAAAGATCAAACATCTCAATCAATAGATACCCCTCAATCTATCCTATAGAATCTGTCATATAGAACAGGGGTCAACAAACTTGTTCTGTAAGGACCAGATAGTAAATATCTTAGGCTTCACAGGAAAGAGGCAATTGCAAGGATATTATCTAGATGCTTATATAACAAAAGAGAACAAATTTCCACAAATTATTATTGATAACATTCAAAATATAATATAAGGATTCGACATAGTATTTCACAATACAGATGTACTAATTAGAAGAATGAGATTCTTTTTTTATAGGATAGCATTTTGCTTAATTGTGGTTCAAAGTTAGTGTTCCCTATCAACAAACTTACTGCAAATGTTCATCTGTAATAACCGTACCTGGTGGGATAGATTGAGCCCGTGGGCCATGGATTGTTGACTCCTGGATTAGAATAGTATCTAAGGGTGCGGGCTCTGCAGTCAAACTAGCTGGGTTCAATCAATGATTAGCTAGAAAGTTACATAACCTCTTGAATCAGCTATCTACTGTCACAATCATACTGCAAAACTTCAGTGGTGTACAACGAGGAGTGTTTATTTAGCTCATGAATCTGTGGCCTCCTGGTGATGGCTGGGCTCAGCTGATCTGGGCAGGCTCACTTATGCCACTGCACTCAGTTGCAGACCGGCTACGTGGTTTTGCTGACCTTGGCTGGACTTGCCCACAAGCCTGAGGTCTAGCTGGCCGATGGAGGGCTCTGTTCTACATGCCTCTCAATCTTGGCAGGCAAGCCTGGGCAGGTTTGTCACATGGCACAGTCAGAGGAGCCAAAGCAAACTAACCCAGTGCAACAAGCACCTTCCAAGCTTCTGTTTGCTCCCCAACCACCAACATCCCATCGGCCCACAGCCAGCCACTGGGGTGCAGAGTCAGAGTTGGAGGGTAGTACCAAGTTATGTGGCAAAGGGCGTGGATGCAGCAAGAGGGGAAAGATGGCCATGGATGCAGCTACTCTGCCTCGCCTCTCTGCCTTTTTCCTTAACTATAAAACAGTGAAGATAATAGGAGCTACCTCATAAGGTTGCCGTTAGGATTTAAGGAGTTAATATTGTTATAACCTTAAAACACAGCCCGGAACTTTGTGAACAGTCAATAAATGTTAGCCATTACCATTATTTGGTTTACCTACTCTGCGTACCAGCATTCCAACAGTCTGGTAGAAGCTACACACTCTAAAGGTCTATAGATAAAAGGACCTAGAATGAATGATTTACTCTGGGGCTGTTTTAAGGCTTTCTCAGTTAGGTATGAATCATGGATGCCAAAGCATTGGTGGTTTCCTGTTCTACCAACTAAGAAATGGCAGATAGGGTGAGAAAAAGGTCCGAGTTCCTCGGGGAGACCTGTGTGTGTGTCCTGAGTTGGATGGTCCCACTCTGCCAGCATGGGATGGCTGCTGCTTGTTTCAGAGCCCTCCTTAGTCCCCTGTCAAAGCTCAGTGTCATCGTTGGTTGGCTGCTATGAAGGCTTTGCTTTCCCCCCATGTTGTGCCCTGGCCAGCTGCTGCTGTGGGGCACCCAGCTCCCAGCCTCTCTGAGCTGAGCTCCTGAAGCTGTTCTCTCTCTTTGCTCATAAGGTCTGGGTCAGTAGGAAGGGATTTCCAAGCCCCTCCTAAGGAGGTAAGTGTCTCTCTCTGCTTGGAGTATGACCCCAAAAAGAGTGCCTGTTATTGGAAAAAAAAAGGGATAACTTTGAGCCTTTTGTGTAACATAATTAAGCATTCCTTCTGCAGCACTGTCTCTCAGGTTGTTGTTTAATCACTTTCTGTCCAAGGTCCTATGGGATATAAAATACGTCACTTTAAGAAATCCAACTTATGAAACGCCGCAATGTAAATCATTAAAGGATGTGACAGATATTTCTAGTCATCTACTCATTCCCCAATATTCATGTCTTCTTTGTTGACTGGTAATGGAACCCCTGATTTTAAGTTGGGAACATGGTTTTCCTGAATAAGGAATGTGTTTCCAGCCTCCCATGCAGCCATGAGATTATGTTGAGGCCAATAGAAAGCAAGCAAAAGAGTTCTTAAAGGGAGGAATGTACTGTTCTTTCTCTATTCCTTTCTCCTGCTGACTGGAATATAGATGTGATGGCTGAGTTCAAGCAGCTATTTTGAACCATGGGGAGAAAAGAGACTCATATTATAAGGATGGTAGGATCAACAAACTAGAAGGACCCTGGATTCTGTCCTGTGGAACACCACATCAACCCTAGACTTCCTTTTACTGGAGAGAGAAATAAACTTCTACCATGTTTAAATCCTTGTTGATTTGGGATTTCTGAAATTCTCAGCTGAACCTAATCCCAACTAATGCATAGCCTTCCTTAAAATCCTAAGTTTCCTTATTGCACTTAAGATTATATTTAATATACACAAATTCAGTGTGTAATTTTCAGGAACTCAGAAGCTCTAAAAATGAAGTAAAGGTCAAAGATGTGAACTTAGGCAAGCCACTTGGCTTCTTTTGGTATCACTAATCATGTCTAGGATTTGCATGCTATTTTAGAGTTTACGAAACCCAAAGCCATTTCCATTTATGTTTGCCTGCGATCTTCCCAGGCAAAATAAATACCATTATTCCCCTTTACAGATGAGGAAACTGAAGCTCAGAGAGTGTAAATAATTGTCCCAGATCATACAGCTAGATAGAAGCTGTTATTTAAAACTAGACCACATAACTTTAGGTCCAGACTCCCAGCCAGAGCTTGGCTCACCTGCCTTCCATCTGCCTACATCTCCTCTGTCCTCATCTCTCCTCCCCAATACTGCCAGAGTGCTCTTTATAAATCACAAATATATGTAGAATGCCACTTTCTTGCCTAAAACCATTCAATGCCTCCTCACTGCCCCCAGAATGAATTCTAAGTGCCAGCAGGGCTCATGTGAGCCTCTGTAGTGGAGGCTTTCCCACCGCAGCCTCGTCTCCTGTACTCGCCCCCCCTCTCCTTCAGCCACGACCAAGAACATACAGCCAGGAAATAGCAGTACTGGGATACAGACCCAGCTCTGTCTGATAGATTTTTCTCCTAAGTCCTGAGACCCTCTCTTCCCCTCCCCATTACTCATAACCTTTATAATCACACTGGAGGGTGAGAAGGCAGCTAATAGCAGTCCTGTATCCCAGAGGACACACAGCCTTGAGGAGGACAGGATTCGCTTGCTGGGGTGTTGGGAAAGATAAGGCGATTATTCCTGGGCAGGATGACGGGAGCTGAGTTTTGAAGTATGACTAGGTCTTTGCCAGGAAGGCAGAGGGGAAATCATTCCAGGGAGGGGAAACCAGGTGTGCAAAGGAAGGGAGGTGTCAATGGCTAAGAGTGAGCAGAGGACCACGGCCTGGTCAGCCTAAAGCTGAAACCACAGTGCCCAGATGCTGAGAGCACCAGGCTCTTTCTGTGTGTCCGCAGCTTGTGCTCCCTTGGTCACTGTCCTTTCCACACCAAATTTATAATCCAGACCGGGAGCTCCTGGAGGGAGGGCAGGGACCTGGCTCAGGCAATTCCAATCCCCAGTGCCCAAGGCCTGGCACGTAATCTGTATTCAATAAATGTTTGTTGAGTGCCTAGATGAGCAAGGCTTACCTCAACCATGTTTCAGGGACTATCAGACCAAATTAGTCCACTCTGTAGACTGTGCTTTTGGGAAAGTTATAAAGGACAGCTAGGGGCTGGGCTGGTCGGTCCTGCTGTGAGCAGCAGATCTTCCGGCTCCCGGATGCTTCTGACATTTCTGACTAGAGTAAATGGCAAAATCCTCTTTCCTTGAAAAATCTGCAAAGCTCAAAGCAGTCAGGTTTCCAGGAAGAAGCCATTCAGTGAAAATCCTATTGTAAACAAGAATGAACAGAGTTCAGCAAGTTCTTCATATGACAAAAGTCACCCAAACATGTAATCAGAAGGCAGACACAAAACGGATAACTTTGTTTCTCTTTTCATTCATTCATCCATCCAACAAATATCTCCTGGGTCACCATGGATCAAGCACGGTGGAAATTGGTGGCTCTTAGTTTGGGTTCTCCCGAAAGCAGAGCATGGCATAAGGACTTGGGTGCAGGTGATTTGTTTGGGGGGTTACCCCAGAGCACCACTGGGGGACAGGGGCAGGGGTGGGGGGAGGGAGGCAGGGAGGGAGGAGCAGTTTTGGTTGCATTATGGAGCCAGTTCCCACTGGGGACCATTGGACCTCAATCCACAGCGGGGAGCCTGGAGGAGTTATGCAGGATGAGCCTCAGAACCGGCCCGCAAAGAAAGGGAGGCTGGGGCATGTGTTCCTGCCCCTGCCCTCCTGTTCAGGTAGCCCTGGAGACATCAACCACCTGCACATCCAGGCTGTACCTGCTAAGTGGGCTTCCTGGGCTCCCAGGCAGAAAAGCAGAGATGCTGTGGCAGGAGCTTGGTGGGGATGGGCGTTGCACCACCGTCACCACCCCCACTCCCCCACCCTTGCCAAGGTGTGTGGAAACCATCCAACAGGGCTGCAGGCCGAACCTGAGCAGGGCTGTTCGGGTTTGCTAATGCAGCCCATTATACAAAACACCAGAAATGGATTGGCTTTTATAAAGGGGGTTTATTTGGTTACAGAGTTACAGTCTGAAGGCCATAAAGAGTTCAAGGTAACATATCAGCAATCAGTACCTTCACTGAAGGATGGCCATAGGTGTCTGGAAAACCTCTGTTAGTTTGGAAGGCACGTGACTGGCATCTGCTCTGGAGTTCTGGTTTCAGAATGGCTTTCTTCAAAATGTTGCTCTTGGGGCATTTTGTCCTCTCTTAGCTGCAGCTCCTTTTCAAAATGCCACTCTCAGTTGCTCTGAGGTCCTTCTGTCTGTGAATTCCCTTATATGACTCCAGTGATCCAATTAACACCCACGCTGAATGGGCAGGGTAACACCACCATGGAAATTATCCAATCAAATGTTTCACTCACAGTTGATTGAGTCACATCTCCATGGAAACACTCAAAGAACTCCCATCTAATCAACACTAATATGTCTGCCCCTGCAAGATTGCATTAAAGAATATGGCTTTTTCTGGGGGACATAATATATACAAACCAGCACAAGGGCTGAGGGGATGCTGTACAGGAGACTGAAAGGGTCTGGTCCAGTGGTCCAATGAACAAAAGCACCCAAAACCCTGCCCTCATGGAGCTTACCTTCTAGTGAAGGGTGAATGATAAGCAAGGGATATAATAAACCAAGAGAAGGCAAAGTAAGGAGAAGGGAGAGCCCATGGGGGTGAGGGAGTTGAAGTCTTTACTAGGATGGTCGGAGTGGGTCTTGCTGGAAAAGCGACATGGGAGCAAAGACTTGAGAGAGGTAAGGGAGTGAGTGCTGCTGGTATCTGGGGCGAAATCCTTCCCAGCAGAGGGAGCAGGGGGAGCGGTTCTGAAGTTTGAGGAGTAGCAAGGAGGCTAGAGGCAGAGTCAGGAGAGAAGGAGAAGGGGAGGTTTAAGAAGAGAGGAGGGAGCAGCAAGTCCAGCAGCACTTGGCTTGTCCATTTAATATGCCGTATCAGGCACCCGCGAATCCTTACGGAACTCCTGTTACGCGTTGAGCACTGCCAGATGCCTGAATTCAAAGAAGAATGGCACAGAGTCTCTGCCCCCAAGCCTCTCACAGTTAGTGGAAGAGAGGGGACCTGTGATTAGATAAAGTGAACCTGATTCCTCATGGGCTGACTACCTGAAGGCACTCGGCTGAAAGCTTTACATGCATTATTTCTAATATTCCCCATTAACAGCCCAGCAAAGTAGATATCAGCATCCCCATTTGACAGTTAGGGAAACTGAGGTGCAGACAGGTTAAGGGGATTTCCCAGATTCAGCCCAGATTCAGGAGACACCAAAGTGGGGGCTCTGTCCACCAACTCCACGACCTGCTGTCTCCCTGACTGCACAGAATGACAGTCCGGTAGCTGGGGATCCACCCCCACAGGAGCCTGGAAGGTGGAGAGAAGGGACATCAGGGAAAGACTGAGCAGTAATTAGCCACGTGGACAAGAGAGGAAGGGATTCCAGGCCAAGGAAACAGCATGAGCAGGGAGATGTGAAACAGCAAAGCACCTGCTGGGCAAGTGCAGAAGCACTGAGTACAGAAGCCAGGGAGGAGGGGGCAGGGAGGAGGGAGACTGGGGTTGAGGGGGTGTGCTCCTGTGCTGTGTTAAGGAGTCTTCTGGAGAGTTTTAAGCAGGGAAGAGAAATATCCCTTTTTGCAGTTGAGGGGTTATGCATGTTCTCCTCCCTTGATTAGAATGTGAGATCTTGGAGAATTGGACCCATCTCCTGCATCCTGATGTCTCCTGCTTGGCCCGGCCCACACTGGCTCAGCTGCATCAAGGAGATGGAGCTGGCTCTCCCAACCAGGCAGGCATTTGGGCTTGACCAGCCTGGCCAAAGGAGTTGCCTGCCAAGCGGTTCCAACAGAATGTTCTCTTGGATTGTATTTGTTCAAACTGTCCCATGAAGCAGGAAAATCGCAATAGCTAGGCTGCTGTGGCTTTTGTGCCCAGATCTGATAACTTTTCCCAAAATTTTGATCCTTTCTCAGGGTTTAAGAAAGGAAGATGAGAGAGGGAACACAGAGACGGTTTAAAACTGAAGTTTAAAATATGGGCTGCTTCTTGACTCCCACCACATCCCAACATCATCCAGCTTCAAAGGGATTTGGACCAAAGGGTTCTTTATTTTTTTATGTTTCTTTTTATTGTGAACCTTAACATATATACATAACAGTGATAACTTTTAAAGTAGGATTTCACAAGTAATTTAGAGAGCAAATCTCAAAGAATGTCGTGGGTCACAGTTCCACAACTTCAGCCATTTCCATTACTGTAAAATATAACATACACACAGAAAGGTGTCATCTCTCGATATACAGCTCAACAGGCAGTCATATATGTAATCACAAAAATTGTTATGGATTACAGTTCCACAGTTTCAGTTCTTTCATTACACAGAAAGGTGAAAACCTTCAAGGCACAGTTCAACGAGCAGCTACAGAGCAAGTCCCAAGGGATATTATAGGGTTCTTGGTGAGTTTGGGGGAGAGGCAAATCTGCCCACACAAACCCACGTAATGAATCCTGCTGCCCAGCTATTTGATTACCATAGGGGCGATGGACAAACCTCAGGACAAGTGATGTCTTGGGCGAAGCCCGGAAGACACGTGGCGTGACCCTCCCCCACACCTACTCCGTCCAGGGTAATGTCCTCTTTGGACAGAGTCACAGCCGGCCTATCAAATGTGGCATTTAATTCAAGCAGAGGCAATGAACAACTTGGACAACACCAATGTCTTCTTAAATAACTGCATGTTTATTTGCAGCATTTCACAACCTAATTAGCCTGGATAATTTCATGCTTCAACAATGAGTGCTCCTTCACTCGTCAAAAGCATTTCCTTTGTTTTCTTTGTGTATTACTCAAAAAGATCCTTGATGCCAATTAGCACTCTCACAAAAGGGCAGGGGTATTTTTCCCCTTCCATCCTTCAAATTAATTGTAGATAGCCTTTTTGTGAACAGCTACTATGTGCTAGGCTAAGTATTTATATAAATTATCTCAGTTAACCCTTCCAAGAACTCTTGTGATCTAAGTACCAGTACCATCCCTGATAGACTGAGGAAAGAAATTGGGCCCTAAAGGTTTAGCAAAGTCACCAAAGATCCCACAGCTAATGAGAATCAAGAGGTCTGACCCAAGAGCTGATGTTCATGACCCGCAGGAAGCTCTTCCCACCCAGAACTTGTCGTATTTACAGAGAGACAGAGGCTGGAGGAAAGTCTCCCGGACCCCTAAGGTACCGCACCTTCCAACTGTCTGCAGTTGCACAGATGCTTCGGATACAGAATATCCTCCTTGCCACTTCATTTTATGCACATGGCCACACCTCTAGAGCCCATAAACCCCATAAGAACTTGTCTTAGTCTGGGTCCCCTAGAAAAGAGGACCTGAAGCAAAACTCATGTAATGACATATTTTAGGTGGTGCAATCCCAGGAGAGAAAGAGTGAGGGGGAATAGGAAGAGAAGCAGAGAAGGAAGGAAAGCAAATAAACGTGGTGCATTACTGACCTGGCCACAGTTTTGCAAGGAAAGAAGCCCAATTGCTCAGTGTTCTAGTTTGCTAATGCTACCAGGATGCAAAACACCAGAAATGGATTGGCTTTTATAAAGGGGTTTTATTTGCTTACAAAGTTACAGTCTTAAGGCCATAAAGTGTTCAAGATAGCACATCAACAATAGGGTACCTTCTCTGGAGAATGGCCAATGGTGTCCAGAAAACTTCTGTTAGCTGGGAAGGCATGTGGCTGGTGTCTGCTCCAAGTTCTGGTTTCAGATGGCTTTCTCCCAGGATGTTCCTCTCTGGGCCACAGCTCCTCTTCAAAATGTCACTCTCAGTTCCTCTTGGGGCATTTGTCCTCTCTTAGCTTCTCCAGAGCAAGAGTCTGCTTTCAATGGCTGTCTTCAACTGTCTCTCATCTGCAGCTCCTCTCTCAGCTCATGTGCGTTCTTCAAAGTGTCCCTCTTGGCTGTAGCAAGCTTGCTCCTTCTGTCTGAGCTTATATACTTCTCCAGTAAACTCATCAAGGCCCATGCTGAATGGGCAGGGCCACACCTCCATGGAAATTATCCAATAAGGGTTATCACCCACAGCTGGGTGGGGCGTATTTCCATGGAAACAACCTAATCCAACTTAATCCCCACTAGTATGTCTGCCCCCACAAGAGTGCATCAAAGAACATGGCTTTTTCTGGGGGACATACTATATACAAACCGGCACACTCAGTCACTCAAGCCATATTTAAATAGGCCATATGGAAGCAGGGATGGAGAAGGGGAGAAGAATTATCTACAGGGTCTTTCTGGCTCCTTGTCACTCACTGATCAAAGTTCATCCTGCAGGGAGTCAACTCCCCGCCCCCCTTCAGGTTGTGTTCCTCAGACCCTTCTGGCAGCTAAGGGGGAAACCAGATCCCACTCCTCCTGATATGGCGCTTCACCTGAGTATGGGGTTGGTGGTTGGAGCCAAAACCTCCATGAGTCTGGTCTGGCTGGACTTAGCCCCACAGCTGTTGTGGCCTCTGCTAACGTGGACACAATGGAGGCCACACTGAAGCTAAGCTCTCAAACTGGGGGAGGCTGAGGCAGCCAGGGATGGTGGGAGATGGCCCATTGTGGCAATGACCTGCCTCTCCATGGGGCAGCATCCATGGGCCAAGGAAGCAGATGGGGCCAAGCCAAGGTAGTGGGTCTGTAAAGGGCCCAGCACAGTCCACCTTTGGTGTCACTCAAAGTTGCTCACTTCCTTCTGTGATAGTTGGACCAGATTTGAGAGGGAAGCTAAGACACCAGCAGTGGTCAGAGCTCTGACTTGGACAAAGGACACCTTATGCTTGTTTGGCCTCCTTTCACCTCTACCCCCTGACAATCAGAACTTGGGTTTGATTTTCAGGATAGTCTGTCTTGTGGCTGCCAGAAGATGAGACTGTGCTTAAAGCTTTCACAAGGCATCCCTAAAGTTGACAATTAGCTGCCCTGAGCTTATCATAGTTCTTTTTTGTAAGATCTCCAGTACTATCATAAGAAGCCACTGAACCCCACAGTCCTTGTGATTATCCTTCCCCAACACTGAGGAAATGCAGCAGCCACTTGATCTCCCTCAAAGCCTTGTTTTCCCCTGCACTGCATTCCATTGGCCACAGATTAAAGCTTTAGTAATTGTAATGACACTGTTTGCCAGGCATGACCCTGCTTACCATCAGCAATGGTGCTTTCAGATAGATGGGAAATCCAACTGTCTAACTCCGAAGTCCCATCTGATGGTTTGCTTTCTAGGGCCACCGGTGGTACCAATTGTCTGAGCCTTGGTTCCTCAGGAGACAGAACCTAAGGCAGTGATCACTTACTTTATTGAGGGATGCAATCTTAGGGCAATAAAAATGAGAGGAAAAAGGAAGTGATGCAGGGAAGGAGCGAAAGCAAATACAAGGTTATGCAATATCGAGCCAGCCACATCTTCAGAAGAAGGCATTGCCAGCTGCCCAAGTGGGATATCTCCTGATGGGCCAAATGGACTCATTCACTCCAGAGGCTGGGTGTCTCCCATCTCTTGTCTTTCAATGCTCCAAAGTTGCCCTACAAGGTTTTAACCCCCCTGCATTTCTAGTCAGAATTAGCTGGCCCCTCCAGGCAGGTCCCATGTGTCGTGCTGTGGACTGCCATCTGAGTCTGGAAGGAGAGAGAGGAGCCAGTGCCTCTGTGGGAACTGCCATGGTGGGGGGGGGGGGGAGGTGACAGAGCCTGGCCCTCACCCTAAGGGAGGCTGCAATAGTCTGTGGTGTTAGGGGGGCCCTGGAGGGTGGGGGAGTTGCAGAAGTATTGACTGAATAATGCAGGCTTTCCAGCTTGCAAAGAGCGGGGTCTCCAAGAGCAATGAACCTCCAGTCCGGGCAGTTCTCAATCCCAGGCAACCCGCTGTGTGATGCTGGGTACTTCACGATGTCTCTGAAGTTGTCAAATAGGGCAATTTACTGACCTCACAGATTCTGAGCAGTGAATTGAAACCTGCTGTAAAGAACTCTTTAAAGTGACAAACAGCTCTGTGTATGAACCTCATGGGTTGTTGTTCTACCTACAAATTGAAGTGTGTTAAGCTTAGGCTAGAAAGGTTTTAAAATTCCCAGCATTGTTTTGACCTTAGCTGAACAAAAGTGGCTCAAATTGCCACCTCATTCCCCACTTCAAACTGTTTGGTGAGAGAAAGTGACAGGGGGAGCTCCCTGCCCTAATCATTTTCTTCCCATCACTCATCCTCTGACCATCCACCCCTTAAAGTGAGGGATCGGACCCAATGTGTCCACTGTTTTATGTTCAGCTCCGAATGCTGTGGCCTGCCCTTAGCGGGTGCTCGTGGACACGATGTATGGAATAAATGAATGAATGGATGAACAGATGTCTCCACATCTTTGCCCAAGAGAGTCACACTTGAAATGCTCCTCCACCCCCAGCTGGCCATCTCATGAAGGCTTGCCTCCTCTCTCCCTCCTGTCCCCATTCATTTGTCCTCCCATTTCAGTGTCAGCCCTCTTGATCACACCACAGCAGACAGTGCAATGTCAATTGGATAATGTTGATTACCTGGCTCCCTGACCAGAACCCAGGTTCTTGGAGGGATGGGACAGAGCCTTGTTCACATGTGTCCCCAGCATCTAGAAGGTTCAGATGAGGATCTGCAGAGTTGATAAGAGAAAGAGCCTCAGGGGCAGTGCTCTGGCCTGAAAGTGAGAAGGTCTCTGGGATCTTTGTCTGAAAGTTGGTTTGCAGAACAAATAGTTTTTACTTTGAGTGTGAGGTTCACGTGGAATGACAAAGGTGCTGAAAGAGGTGGGGGCAGTTCCTCAGTAACTTTGAGCTATGGTGCCCTGAGCCCTGATTCCCTCGCCCTACCTAAAAATAGATTTGCCCGGGCCTCGGGGGCCTTCTAGAAGCCACCTCCTCCGTCAAGGCACCTGCAAAATGCAAAATGCCTCTGCTGGAGGAGCAGAGCCGCGGCTCTGGGCTGTGAAGCTGCGCGAAAAGGCCAGAGGCAGCTTGTTTGAAGAAAATGTAACCCGGCGACTTGTTGATAATCTCGCCTCAAACAGAGGAATTTGCAGAAGACTGAGGAAAACTGATGGAGAGGCCCTCCCCGGGGCTGTATGCAACTCCTTCCAAGACGCAGCTTTGTGCTGGGGGAGAGGTCTCGGGCTAGAGAGGAGGGCAAGGGCACGTGGTCCCCGGGGGTGAAGGCCGGCACCCTCCAGCCCCGAGCCCGCGAAAGCCTGCTGGGGCTTCCGGACCGCTGGTGAGGAGAGGGGGAGAGTCCGTAGGGAAGCAGCGCAAAAGGGCGTCTCCTCAACGCACCCCGTTCTCCCTTCCCGCCGCTCCTGGAGAAACTTGGGGGAAAGGCAAACAAGGAGCAAGACCCCCTGGGACTGGGAGTCCACATCCTTCAGGGTGAATAAATAAATTATTAAGCGCCCAATACACAATAGCCTCGCTAGATGGAGACCAGGAATCACTGCAGCGGCGCTGGCGGCGGCGGCGTGGCGCGCGGGCGGGAGCGCAGCCCCAGGAGAGAGGCGGGCGAGGCCCTGGCTCGGCTCACGTCTGTTTTCCTTTTTCGTGCATTATTTATTTCGCCTCCGCCCGCAGCCCTGCTGCCTGAGCGAGCGCTCCCGGCCAGCGCCTCTCGCCGCCGCCTCCCGCGAGCAGGCGTGACGGGCGCGGAGAGCTCCGGCACCCCCGCGCCCCGGGCAGCCGCCGGGCGCCATCGGGAAGGGCGGGGACCCCGGCCGGCGAGAGGAGCCGCCACGGACTCAGGGAGGGCTCCGCGTTGCCGGCTCCGGGCGGCTGGGAAGAGACTTTCCCCGCCCTCCGCCTCCGCGTCGGCAGCTGGCCCGGGCCCTGGCTCCGGGGGCCGCCTCCCGCTCCGCGCGCGGCCAGGCGCAGCCGGGAGCCACTGCGCCCTGCGCCCCGTGCGAGCGCGCCCCTCCCGGGCTCCGCCGCCCCGGAGGCCCAAGCCGCGCGCAAACTTTTGCTCCAGTGCCCAGCGCTCTTCTCCGGCATGTGAAGCCCCCAGGCGCCCGCGCAGCCGCCAGGGTGAGGCCCGAGGCCCCGCCTAGAGGGCGGGGGACTGGGGAGGCGGCTGGCTTTAAATGGGGCCGTCCGGCAGCTCGGAAACAGAGCTACCGCGGGGGGAAAGCGGACCCCCTTTCCCCGCGCGGAGGATTTGGCTGGGGCCGCGGCCAGGCAAGGTGGCGAGAGGCACTGGCAGGGTGCGGGAGGAGGTGGAGGCGTGGGGGGAAGCCGACGCCCCCGGGCGGGAAGCCGGGGTTCGGGGGTGCGTGCCGAGGTGCATACGTTGCAGTGTGCGCAGTGAGGACCGGCGGGGCAGAGAGGGTGCACGCAGCATGTGATTTCGTGGTGTGCACTGAGGGTCAGCGAGTGTACAGGCAGCAGTCTGTGTGTGTGCATGGGGGTCGGTGGGTATACACGGCTGGCTCTGTGGGTGTGCACGCAGGGCGAGTGGAGCCCTCTGGGTTTGAAGGGTGCTCACAGTAGGAGCGAGCTGTGCAAGGCTGTTTCTGGGGGTGTGCACGGCGCTCGATAAGTGTGCTTGGCTGTTTCCGGGGGTGTGCACAGCGCTCGATAAGTGTGCTTGGCTGTTTCTGGGGGTGTGCACGGAGCCAAGGTGTGCACGCAGGATTCTGGGGGTGTGCGCGGGGCTAAAGTGTACATTCAGGGTTCTGGGGGTGTGCACGCAGGGTCTACGGGTGTGTAGGCTTGAGTGAAGGACCAGGCTTGGTTTAAGAGGGTGCCCCGGGGTGCAGGGCGCACCCGCCCGGCTCGGGCTAGAAGGTGTGAGGGTGCGCGGCAGCGATGGTACCCGCGCCGCCGCCCCGCCTGACCCGAGCCTTGCTCTCCTGACAGTTGACCCCGCGAGCGGGGGCTGGGGCCCGAGATGCTCCTCCGGGACCTGGTGCTGCGCGGTGGCTGCTGCTGGCCCTCGCTGCTGCTGCACTGCGCTCTCCACCCGCTCTGGGGTTTCGTGCAGGTGAGCCGGGGCGCGTGCTGGGCGCGGGCTGGCGGACTCCCGGGCGGGAGCGGGGTGGGGGCAGCTGTCACTTCACTCCCACCGACCCTGGCTTCCTGCAGCGACGTCTCTGATTGGTCCTCTGGAGAGTTTAGGGAAAGGAAGCATGCTGGAGTGCCTCATCCCTGGCCCTAGAAAGAAAAGGAAAGGGCGTGGGAGAGGCCCCTGTGGCTGCTAAGGCTGGTAGGACAGGGCCTGGGAACTGAAAGGAGCTTGGGGAACGTCTTCCCTGATGATACCATTTCACTGCAGAGATGTGAGCAAAGAAACCTCAGGGCTTTCCTGAACTTAAGACAGAAGTCCCAGAAATGTACATTCTTTAACCACTGGTGAGCTTCAATTTTTAATCTCACCTCAAATTGGTCTTCAGCATCAGAGGGAACTGGGTTTACTGTGAGCAGTGGAGTTGGGGGTGTGGACAGATCTTGTGGCCCTTATGGGAATGTAAGAAGGAACTTTCCATCTGTAAGGGCTGCTGAGGATGGAATCCCTCACTCTTGATCTCGAACCCCAGGGTCAAGGCCAGGCAGCCCCAGCTGGAGCTCATCCTGTTAGACTCAGAGAAAGGGTTAGAAGAAATGGTCCTGAGTACCTCCCAGAGTATTCATCGTCTGTGGTACACTGGGGGACCTGGTCGGCAGTCCTGAACTCTGAGTCCTTGCCACCTGGGGAACTCTTAACCTCTCTGAGCCTTGGTTTCTTCTTCCTCGCTGTGCTATTATATTTGATGAGATAAAGCAAGTTGAGATGTCAGTGCAGTGAGATTTAGTGGCTCATAATAGACATTAAATGGTAGTTGCCCTGCCATTGTTAGTGTTAGTAAGAGTAACGGCTTGTGAGGTACCCTGATTACTACATAGTCTGTTTAGATGTCTTTGAATTGTCAGTGGTTCAGCAGGCTCTGGAAAACATTTCCACTATTTCAGGCATTGAAGGAGCCATGCTGGGGTATTTGCAGCTTCGTGTTCTCCTGATGGCACTTTGGGGGTTGGAGACTGATGGTTCACATGGTTGCCCTGAGTAGGGGGTGGCAGTGGAAAGAAGAGGGAATGGGGTGAGACTGCTCCCCAGTCTGCTGTGGTCCATGAGCTGTCCCAAGTGATGGGGAGCTGCTGGGGACCAGCTCTGACTGTCCTTCTCAGGTGGGGGTCCGGCGACACAGAGAGAGACAGGGGCTCTGATGCTGTCACGAGCGTGTCAGGCGGCACCGGTGTACACCCTGCCCCCAGCTCCAAGCTCCAGTCCCCTGTCTTCTGCTGCCTTCTCTGGCTTGCCTCTGTCTCACTCACAATTGTCTTCCTTTGGGAATTGACAGCTTTGTTTAATGTGTGAAACAGCAGTTATTAAACTCAGCTGTGCCTTCTCAGGAATCAGGATTTTGTCACTTCTAAACACTTTGGTGGGTGGGGACCGGCTTCCCTTGTTCAACTTTTAGCTGAGCCTCAGATGCTTAGTTCATTTGGTTTTTTAAAAATATTCCTTTCTTTACGGTTTTCTCTCTTCTGTAAGAATTTTCAGCTAGTATGGAGAATGACATGATGATGTGGTCAGTTTCCCAGACTAGAATTCTGCTACATGAACTATCAAGGTTGAAACAACATCCAAAACCTACCCCTAGCAAAGAAGTAATTATGTGAAATCAGTTCAGTTTTTTTTTTAAGTGTTCTTACACAAGCAATTTTATGTGTGTGTGTGTGTGTGTGTGTGTGTGTGTGTTTGAGAGAGAGAGAGGATTCCAGATGCTATTACTCAATTCAAATCAATTTTCATGAAAATCGATTAGAAAAGGAACCCTTCAGATCAGTAGACTGGGTAAAATCTTGGCTTTGAGCTCCAGAAAAATTAATCTACAAATGACAGGGAAAAAGGGCTTTGGAATGAATAGATCTGGTCTTTAAGCAAAAGCACTGAAACCAGGGGAATGTCGGGGAGAAGAAAAATGGAAGGGCACAAAGCCATACGTTTCTCTTTAAGCGGAGGGAAAGAGAAGTGTGTCATGTCATACGAAGAGGAGCTCAGAGCTTCGATGAGCATTTTGCCAGGAGAATCCCCAAAAGTGGTAAACACTGGGAAGGGTGGGGCCAACATAATGAAGTCCTATAATAAACAGGGTAATCGGTGAGGCAAGACTTGTGTTTCCTCAGAGCTCCAGGTTTCAGCCCCAAGTCCCTGGTTCTGCCTCGATGATGAGAAATGTGATCATCAAAGTCAGGGGACATTTCAATTGGCAGAAGAGTTGGTGGGAGGGGGCATTTCTTAGCCCCTCTCCCCCTTTTTATTCTTTAGCTTGTTGGGAATTGAGCTTTTGCGTTTTTGTGATCTAGGGTTCTTCTGAGTTCACTTCCCGATGACTCCTTCTTTTGCAAGCAAAGAGGATGACAGGCTGGCAGATTTATTAGGTGTGATAGGAGTGTGTCTCATCAAGCTACTATGGTGCTGGCCTGTCTCCATAAAAGATGCTGGAAGCCGTCATCTTTGTGGCGCCCTCCTAAAGCACTCATCTGGGAGAAGGGCCTGAGCTGGGCTTGTGGGTCTCTGGGTGCTGGGTGGTGGCTACTCCAGACCCAAGGGGCTGAGCCCTCCTGTGGTCGGTTGCTACAGCTCTGCTCCTTTATGCAGTAGAATTTATTGGGCGCCTACTGTATGCCAGGCCCTGCATTAAATGCAAGGAATGTAGTGGTCACTGGCCTCATGGGGTTGATAGTCTGGCAATGGAGAGATAATTAAACAAGTAATTATGGGCAAGAGAGCTCAGTGGGAGCAAAGATCCAGGAGACTAAACCTGGCTGGGGAGTCAGAGACGCGTTGCAGGTGTGATGATTAAGCCGAGACAGAGGATGTGGAGTCAGGATGGGAAGTGAGGGTGACGTGTTCAGACAGAGGGAGCAGCCCGAAGTTGGAGGAGAGAATGGGGCATTTGAGGAACCCAGGGCAGGGAAGCACTGGGTAAGGCCACTGTTGTAAGCCACTAACATAGCATCTTGCAGTTTGCACTTGATCTTGAGGGCTACAAGGACCACTGTGGGTTTTAAGCCAGAGACAACGTGATCTCAGATTGGCATCTTAGAAAGCTCACTTTGGCTCTAGCATGAAAGGTGGATTTGCGGGGAGCAGGGGCAAGGCAAGGGGCAAAGGGGCTGGTCAAGCTAGGGTTGCCAGATTGAGAAAATAAAAACACAGGGTGTCCGATTAATTTGAATTTTAGATAAACAGTGGATCTTTTTTTTTTTTAACGTAAGTATATGCCATACAATGTTTGGGATATACTTATGCTAAAGTTGTTTGTTGTTTATCTGAAATTCAAATTTAGGGGGGCATTTTGTATTTTATCTGGCAACCCTAGGTGAGAAGCACGTGCTGCCCAGGGAGATAAGGTGGTGGCCTGGTTAAGGGTGGTGAGAGTGGGGATGGGGAGAAGTAGATGGATTCGAGGACTGTTTAGGTAGTGACATCCACTGGACCAGGTGAGCTGGAGAGCAGAGGGCTGCACTGATTGGCTGGGGATGGGGCACTGGTTGGAGAAGGGGATACCAAGGCTGGGAACTGGAGCCAGGGGCACCCCATCCCCAAGACCTCAATGACAGATACTAGTCCGGCTGAGGGCAGAACCTACCCATCCTTGGCCCACTCCCCATGACTACAGAATTTCCCAGACCCTGGCCACACAAGAATGCTGCAGAGCAGGAGTAGAAAGGCAAGTAGTGGCAAAATTGGGACAAGAAATGGTCTCAGGAAGTCATGATGAGACCAGTTCTCATTCTCTGGGCTTTAGGCAAGCCGCTGACCTCGCTGGGCCTCTGTCCCTTCTCTGTCAACCCAGCTTGAGAGCAGGTGACTTCAGGGGGCAAGTTTCTTCTCCTCGTGGGACTCCCCAGGACATAAACCAACCAAAAGAGGAGCTGAGATGAGCTCTCAGTGACAGGTTTCCTCTTCACTGGTGTCAGCACAACACCAGCAATCAGCAGAACCCCAAAGCAGAACCGGAGCTGGGGAACAGGACGGATCCCAGGTTCTCCACTCCTGGGCAGATCCATCCCCCAAAACAGCGTTCCTTCAGGTGCCCTCTGCCACTTTGGGTCATTCTCATGATGAAATAAGAGCATGCACCCCATGCCTGACATCTACTAGAGGCTCAAGAAGCCCTACCTGCTCAAGTTAATAAAGCGTACACCTCCTTGCCTGCCCCCCAAGATGCTCATGATTTACTGTGGGAGACACATCACAGAACAGTCGGGAAAGTGTTAAAAGGGAAGGGCTTACGAAGTGAAGCAGCAACTCAGGGCAGGGAGGTCTTATCCAGGGGGGTGTGGGGTTCAGGATGATTTGCCTGAGAAGGCAAGTGCTGGGTTGGAGGCAGGAATGAAGTTGGCAGGAGGAGAAGGGTCCGAATAACCAACTGTGCAAGCGAGTGAGGCTCAGCAGCCGCGGGCTGCACTGGATCAACCGCCAGGACGTCCGGCGAGGGCTTCTCCGTCACCCAGGGAGGTGGCCACCTCTACCAGGCCTGCAGCTTTGGTGACACTGGCTGGTGAAGCAGTTGTCTTGGCTCTCATTTCAGTGGGGCTTGTACACGGGAGACTGTAGATTTTTAAAACACCTTCACTTCCTCCTTCAGCCCTGGAACTTGGCCCCAATTACCCTGTCTGTAATTTCATCACATTAAATACTCTCATACATCTGTGTCCTTAAATCCTCTCACAAAAATAGGTCATTGTGTTGGGCCAGGTTAGGCAAACGTGCTCCTCTTTGAACTCTCTCACACAAATTGCACTTTGGAGAGTGGGAAAGTAATTGCTTTGGCAGTGGCATTGCTTGAAGTTTGCACACTTTGTGAGTTCAGCAGAGATGAGGTCTCGGAGGCCAGCCACTGGGAAAACGGAGCTTTCGAACAACCCCCCACGGTCTGAGAAGGTCAGAACCCAGAGGAGGACAGTTGCCCAGTGGAGAAGCCAGTGGATTTGCCACTGGCATGTAAGGAGGTCATCATCTCTGAAAAGTAACTTCCCTGTGGGATACAAGATAGCCTTCCAGCGTTTGAAGTGCAGTCAGGGGTCCTTTAAGAACACGAGAAGGTGGCGAGTAGAAGCCTCTTGGCCTGGTAGATACTAAGTGAGGGCTGTCAGTCAGCCCATCTCCTGCTGCTCTCCCCGTGGCCACTACCAAAGCCTGTTCACCTCGAGCGTGACGAGAGCATCCCAGCCACCGGCTCTCTCCTGCCAGGCCTGGGGCATGTGGCTGGTTGCAGGATAGTTGGGGGTTCTGGGTTTCTCTTCAATCAGAGATGACATCCAGGGAAGTGAACTGTAGCCATCATTGGGGTGAGGGTGTTGACCTCCACTTTGTGCCTTTAAATCGACTTGTTACGTGGGACAGTCCAAAAACATGGGATTCATGGATTTATGGGAGGGACCTTGGCAGTTAGTCTAAAGCGGCGGTTCTCATGCTGGCTAAACCTTAGAAGTAACCTGGGAAGCTTTAACAAGATGCCCATGGCCAGGTCCACCTGCAGAAACTGATTTGATTGCTCGTGGGTGGGGCTCAGGCATGAGTAGTTTTTTAAAGCTGCCTGGAAGATTCTAACACCAGGGTTGCGAATTGCTGGTCTGGCACAATCTGCTCCTGCTACCCTTCCCAGTGTGCAGATGAAGAAAGTGAATCGGGTAGGAAAAAACTACCACCAGACTGGGATTCAGAAGTGTGGATTCTGGTCCACTTTTTAATATTCATTCATTCACTCATTCATTCACTCATTCACCAAATGTTCTTTGAATGCTAGGCATTTGCTTAGGTATTGGGCTATCATAACAAAAGGAAAAACGAAAGAGGCCTGGACCCTTCCCTCGCGGAGCTCACAGTCCAGTGGTGAGGACGGATGGACACCAGGCACTCACCCAGATGCAGATTTCTGCCCCGGAGATGGAACTTTGTGCCAGGAGAGCCCATGGAAAGGGGATATGACGTGGTCAGGAGGTCAGAGGCACCTCACAGGGTTGCAATCACCAAGCTGAGTAATGGCAAAGCAATGGGAAGGGGCAGGTGGACGTTGCAGCCACGGGAACAGCATATGCTAGGTCTCTAGAGGGAGGGAACATTGCTGGGGTCCAGAAACTGAGAGAAGGGCAGCGAGTGCTGAGAGGAGCGTGGGGGAGCACGGGACGAATTGCAGCTGGAGATGGTGTCTGGGGCCACTCCGAGCAGGGCCTTGTGCACCACGGGACCCCATGACATTGAGAGGCCATTGGGGAGGGGAGGGGCTGGTTTGGTCCAAACCATTCCTGCAGGCCCTTCTCCTGCCTGGACCTCAGTTTCTTTCTTTGTATGAGGGGGAGATGTTATGAATTAATCCAGATTCTTGCCTAGCTTTCCTAATATCCAGGTGATAGTCCCTGGCAGAGCTGGAATTAAAACCTTGGGCTCCAAACCTCCCAGCTCAGCCTCCCGCAACATCTCCTTTGAGCCAACCCCAACTCCCCGTCCGTTCGTTCTTCTTGCTTTGATTTTTGGGGAACAACTCAAAAGTTGCAGCCTGGCAGGGGGATGGGGTGGGCCCGGCCCGCTTTGGCCCCATCGCCTCATTGTCCTCTGTGTCCCTTGGGCGTACGTGCCCACGTTCACAGGTGACGCAGGGTGAGCCCCAGAAGTCCTGCTCCAAAGTGACCGACAGCTGCCAACATGTCTGCCAGTGCCGGCCGCCGCCCCCGCTGCCCCCACCGCCGCCGCCCCCGCCACCTCCCAGACTCCTCTCCTCCCCACGTAAGTAAAGGCTCACTTGTTTGGGGGTTCACTCATTTGGGGGTTTCATTTTGTGTTTTCCTGGGCTTGGGAAGAAGCAGTGAGTGTGGCAGAGGGCAGCCCGGCTTCCTTTGTAATTTTCCACTGGCCGAGCAGGAGGGACGCCAAGGCCTAACTTTTCCCTGCAGTCTGCAAAACGTCTTTTCCACAGAATGTTCCTGCAAGATGGAGAAGGATGATTTCTCCATCGGTTAATCAGATAAAAGTCAATCTCCATTTGATGAGTGGCTCTGCCTGGATTGTTCCGAAGGGCAGACATTTAAAAGGGGGCAGCCACTGGGCACAGATTTTAAATACCCCTCCCCCCACACTTTTTTTTTTCGATTTTAATTCATCTTTAAGGAGGCAGTTATTATAGAATTGGAGTCGAGACCCGGTGAGCAAAGTTACAGAGGCCTTTTGGCCATTTGCAGCTAATTCTGCTAAAACCTCTCTCTGCCTTATTTGCCGTGGACGTTTTCTGTACAATTGGATTGCCTGCTCATCCAGACAGAGGAGGGTTTCTTTAGCCAGAAAAAGCCTCAGCCCTGACCATGGACTATTTAAACTTCCTGCTTACAACTGCTAGTTGATAAGGTTTCTTTCCAAAACGAGATTCTAGATTTTAGATTGATCACCCAAGCTTCAGCCTGTAGGATGCCTGTGATTGTATCTGGATCTACCTCATTAAACGCATCTCTGTTGAATTATTTGGGGCATATCTGAAATAACCTTGATGTGGCTTGTTCTCTGGGAGGCTGTGTTTCCAGTCTCTTGGCTTGCAGTCAGTGGTGTGGTGTGCCGGAGGATTCTTTGCAATTTGTGTGAATTTCTGCACTCTGTCTGCTAGGCTCCCACCTGCCTTCATCCTTACCTGACACCCTGCAGTCCAGGGCTTCTCAGAGTGCAGCCCTTGAACTACTTGCTGTGCCTGAATCACTTGTTTTAAGGTGCAGGTTGGAGGCCCCGCTTTAAATCCACCAAGTCAGATTCTTTGGGATGGAGCTTGGGAATCGTCATTGTAACAAGTTCTGAGGTGGTTCAAACTTCAGTTACAACTAACTTGAAGTGGCTTAAAGTTGAGCACCCTAAAGTTGAGGCCTAACTGTCTCCACTCCAGGCCCCTGCCTCCAAAGGATGCTTTTTTCTTAGGATGCTCATCCATGTCCTCTCTCCTGGGGAAATACCTGGGCAGGTACTGTGGGGCCCGCCGTCAGGCCCCTGCCTCGGAGATCACTTGCTTCCCTTCCTTTGGACCTCCTCCTCCTCCTCCCATTTGTTGGGTCCCAGGCCAGTGCTGGCTCCAGGTGTGCTTGGATCTGATGGGTCCCTTCAGTGCATCTCACTACTCAGCCTCTGTGCCAAGCGCTGGAGAAAAAGAGAAGGAACATTCTGGTTTTCTGGGTTCTCTCAGCCTTACAAGGAAGGCCTGACCATCAGCATCCTATCAAGTGTGGCCTGAGAGAGCACAAAAACTATTCTCCAGGTGCAGTGGAAATCCCCAAGTAGTTGGGCTTAGCTCCAGCCACAGTAAACAGTAACATTGACCTTAAAGGATAAATGGGATTGACTCAGGTTGCTAAGGAGGCTGTGGGGAAAGGCATCCAGGCAGAAGGAACAGGATAGGCAAAGGCTTGGAGGTATGGCTCGCTGAGACTCATCTTGGAAGCCTCAAGGCCTCCAGTGGGTTTAAAGGATGAGATACTCGGGAGACAGGCTTTGAGTAATGGTCAGGGGGTGGACTGTGTAGGGCCTTGTGTGTCTGACTGAGAAGGTCATACTTCATCCTGTGGATCATTGTTTGCCAAACCTCATTATCCTTCTCTGAGAACCACCTGTACAATTGATTGCTTTTTTTTCCTTAAAGAGACTCACTTTGAATATATTTACTTTTGTGTTTATACAAATTAGTTTTCAAAGAAAACTTTATATAACTACTGTAAATGAAAAACCAGTTTCACTTGCTGTCAATGCAAAAGTCACTATAAAAATAACGGCAAAGACATCATGGGATGGAGAACATCTTCTTGACCAAAAGGGGGATGTGAAAGGAAATGAAATAAGCTTCAGTGGCAGAGAGATTCCAAAAGGAGCCGAGAGGTCACTCTGGTGGGCACTCTTATGCACAACTTAGACAACCCTTTTTAGGTTCTAAAGAATTGGGGTAGCTGGTGGTGGATACCTGAAACTGTCAAACTACAACCCAGAACCCATGAATCTCGAAGACAGTTGTATAAAAATGTAGCTTATGAGGGGTGACAATGGGATTGGGCAAGCCATAAGGACCGCACTCCACTTTGTCTAGTTTATGGATGGATGAGTAGAAAAATAGGGGAAACAAACAAACAAACAAACAAACAGACAAAGATACCCAGTGTTCTTTTTTACTTCAATTGCTCTTTTTCACTTTAATTATTATTCTTGTTATTTTTGGGTGTGTGCTAATGGAGGTGTCAGGGATTGATTTAGGTGATGAATGTACAACTATGTAATGGTACTGTGAACAATCGAATGTACGATTTGTTTTGTATGACTGCGTGGTATGTGAATATATCTCAATAAAATGAAGATTAAAAAAAAAATAACGGCAAAGAGAACAAACCAATGTTTTAAAATTCTAGCCTACTGTGGACGGTTCTGGGCTTCAGGATTTCTCTCTTTTTGCTTAAAGGGGAGAATAACAAGTGACAGAGAGGTATCATGAAGGAGTCAGAAGGTTTGCCAGAGAATTCAAAGGGCCTCTGTTTCTGACATGTCCCATCTAAAATCCTCTCCCTCAACTTCCAGGGCATGTACCTGTCCTTTAGGAAGCACTGCTCTGGGCAGTGATGAACCCTGAAGGTGGTAAGCAAGTGTTAAGTAACATCCCCCCACATCATCTGCTTCAGAAACATAACTTCTGAGGGCAGTGTGGAGGGTGGGCTGGGGATGAGCTACTGGACTGGAGACAAGTGGGAGGCTCTTGAGATAATGCAGGCCACCCACAAGGGCCAAAGTCAGGCTGTGGGAGTGGAGATGGGGAGGAGGGGAGGGTGGGGGGGGTGGGGGCCTCAGTTTGACCTGTGGGCCAGAGGAGAGTGTCATTTGATACCATGGTATTCTAGTTTGCTAATGCTGCTGGAAGGCAAAACACCAGAGATGGATTGGCTTTTATAAAAGGGGTTTATTTGGTTACACAGTTACAGTCTTAAGGCCATAAAGTGTTCAAGGTAACACATCAGCAATCAGGTACCTTCACTGGAGGATGGCCAATGGTGTCCGGAAAACCTCTGTTAGCTGGGAAGGCACATGGCTGTGTCTGCTCCAAAGTTCTGGTTTCAAAATGGCTTTCTCCCAGGACATTCCTCTCTAGGCTTCAGCTTCTCCCCAAACTGTCACTCTCAGTTGCTCTTGGAGCGTTTGTCCTCTCTTAGCTTTTCTGGAGCAAAAGTCTGCTTTCAACAGCTGTCTTCAAACTGTCTCTCAGCTGCAGCTACTCTCTCAACTCCTGTGCATTCTTCAAAGTGTCCCTCTTGGCTGTAGCTCCTCTTCAAAATGTCACTCTCAGCTAGACTGAGTTCCTTCTGTTTGCCAGATCATTTATATGGCTCCACTGATCAAGGTCCACCCTGAATGGGTGGGGCCACACCTCCATGGAAATATCTCATCAGAGTTATCACCCACAGTTGGGTGGGGAGCATTTCCATGCAAACAACCTAATCCAAACGTTCCAAGTTAATCTCCACCAATATGTCTGCCCCACAAGATTGCATCAAAGAATATGGCTTTTTCTGGGGGACATAATACATTCAAACCAGCACACATGGCAAGGGCTTGTTCAGTTACAAGTAACAGAAGCCCATCTTGAAGTGGCTGAAGTGATACAAAAAATAAGCAAAGGGAGAGGTGTTCATTTTTTGGCTCATGTGGTAGAAGATATTCTGGCAGCAAGTCGGCTGAATCCATGATCTCAAATGGTGATGGTTTGGGGTCTCAGTCTCCTTCTGACTCTCTATCTCTGTATTTCTCTTCTGGTTTCTCCTGGGTTGCTGGTTCTGTCAGGCTGGCCCAGCCCCTGTGGCTCCAGGCTCCATGATCCCATCCAGTCTCCCTAAGGAGAGGCTTCACTTCCCCAATACTCCAAGCAAAGTCCTAGGGCTGACTTTCATTGGACCAGCTTGGGTCACATGTCCATCCTTGGACCAATCGTGGTGGCCTCCAGGATGGGAGATGCTGATTGGTCAGGCCTGGGCTACATGACTACCCCTGTCCCATCTGAAAAGGATGGATGGAGTGCAAGGGAGTGGTGGTTCTGCACAGGAAACGCAGGCTGGAGGAGCCCTAAGCTAAGGATGTGGGCATGGAGGCTGGGCAGGGAGGGCGGCAGCTGTGCCCCTCAGCCATGGCGGGCCTGGGGGTGGGAGGCACATCAGGTCAGTGCAGGGAACATGAGCCTTTCGTTCCCTTGTTCCTCCTGGTGCTCAGCCGAGAACCCTGCACACAGTTGTGCCAAAAAGTATCAGGCCCAGCTTTGGCCACGCCTGCGTCGTCCCCGGTCTTAAAATCCAAGTGCCTTTAATCCCACAGGGAGTTAGCCGTGCCCCGAAGGTGCAGGCTCCCTGCCATTGGGCAGATGTGCACTGAACGCGCCAGCCCTGACGCAGGCACGCTGGCGGGATGCTGGGGGATGTAGAGATGCGCGGGGGCTTGTCCTCGGTGGCAGGGCCTTGTAATGACAAGACCGTGGAGTCAGGGAGAGAGGCCAGCTTCTGCGAGCCCTGTGGACGAGGTGCTGGTGCTGCCACTTCCTCTTTACGACCTCAAGAGGGACGGTTAACTGAAGCCTCAGTTTCTCCTATAAAATAGGTTTGAGGACCACACTTGCCCCCCGGGTTGTCTTGAGGACTGAGGGTTCACGTTGCTTTTGAAAAACTGGCCAGGGGCCCATTGCTGCTGATCACGGTGTGAAAACAATCCTGAGAAAGAACAGCCTGTGCTAGACCTGGGGAATAAAAAAGGTGGTATTGGGGAGGGGACCTGACGCCAAAAGGGAGGGGTGGGGAGTGGAGAGAGGATCTGGGAAGGGGAAAGGAAGCCCCTGGTAGGCCTTGGATGGGCAGACGTGCAGAGAGGCTGGACAGGCTGGGGCGGGGGGGTGGCCAAAGCAAAGTTCCAGAATTAGGGGCCCAAGGATCAGGTAGACGGTAGACCTCCCACCCCTCCACCAAGGGCTGCCATGTTTGTGTCTGGGATAGAAGAAAAAAGAGGGGAAGAAAGAAATATTTGTACATGTTCACGCAGACCCAGGAAGGGCAGGGGGCCTCTGCTGGTGTTTCCTTCCAGCGACGATGTCCTGTGGCAGTGGCGGGTTTGCTGGAACTGTGAGGCGTCCTGCACGTGCCCAGGCAGCCTCCCTCTTCTTCCAAACAGAGCCGCCCAGGGTGACCAACTTGTCCCACTGTGCCTGGGACTCTCCTGGTTTTAGCCCCAAGAGTCTCACATCTTGGGGAATCCCTCGGCCCTGGGAAAACTGGGATGATCTGTCACCTCACAGCCGGGCCACCCTTCTTTTGGCAAAAGCAATGTATTTTCTAATTTTTTTAAATGATGTTTGCTTTTGGTGGGTTTGTTGCATTTTACCATGAAACTTTCAAGAGCATCAGTTCCCCCAAATACCATCTGGGAGTTCTTTTCTCCTGGGGGCAACTCAGCTGGGCAGTCCTCTGTGGTGTGGTGTCTCCCAGCGGACAGCCGGCCTGAGCCCGGTGCGGGAAGGAGGATGGAAAGGGGCTTTGCAGGGGGAAAGATCCTTGAGCAGCAGCTCCTCCTTCTGTCCCTGGCTTTTCGACCTCTGCCCACAACTCCCACCCTTAAGCCAAGGGGCGTTCTGTCAGGGTGGCTGCACTTCTGTAAACTGTTGTAAGATGGGGTCCGTAGTGTTGGGGGCACTAGACCCAGGGTCCTCAAACTCAAGTGTGCATGAGAATTCCCTGGAGGGATTGCTGGACCCACCCCCGAAATTCCTTCTCCTGTAGGTGGGATCTGAGAATTTGCATCTCTAATAAATTCACAGGTGATCCTGACACTTTGAAGGCCAGGGCCCTAGGTCGAGGGGCTGTGGGGCCACCGTCCTCTCAGAGCCTCAGTTTCCTCATCTGTGAAGTGGGGTTGATGATACCTACCTGGGAAAGGGCTGCTGTGAAGACTGAAAATTATAAGGGCCGAAATGGGGCAGACACCCCGTGCTGGGACGGTGGTGAGGCCACACCGTGGCTCTGAGCCCCACTTTCCTGCCCTCCAGCTCTTGTTCATTAGCTAAGTGATTTGGTGAGCTTTCCTTAACTGCTCGGGGCCTCAGTGTCCTCATCTGTAAAATGGGTCTGTGTGGGGGTCGTTGTGGGTTTTGGGTGTCCGTAGAGCACATGGCACCGAGCCTGGGACCCAGCTGCTGCACCAAGAATGGCTGCTCATAAGCGATGATAAAGGGTCACCAACCCAGACAGAGAATTGTTTCGACACGGCCAAGGCACCTGTCTGCCAAGAAAGGAGAGTCAGCTTAAAAACATGAGGAAGAAATGATCTCTTTAAGGGTGTGGAGACTCTCCCCTATGTCTTCAACAACAACAAAAAGTTTTCGGACAGTTCCACCCACGTGCCTTCCCAGGGAGCCCTTGTCAGGCTTTTGAGCCTCAAAGTCGAGCGGGGTCTCTCAGGCGAAGTTATTTCTGGAAGGTGTGGGTGCGGGTGAAGCCCGGCCAGGGCCCAGTCGTGCTCACAGGCCTGGCTGCCGAGCGCACAGCAGCGGCGGGAACTCGGCGCCTGGGCTTGGTGTGCAGATGCCAGTGGTGGCCCCGCTGGTCCCGCCTGTGACTCAGACGGCCGAGGCCGCGGAAGATGTGCACGCACACCCCCTCCGTGAGGCCTAACCCCCGGGCTGAGGGGGCCAAAAATAGCAGAGGCAGAACAGAGGCGTGAGCCTCCATTTCCACAGTAGCTGTCTAAGGAATTGAAAGTACCGGTGTAGATTTTATTTTTATTTTTTTATTTACTTTATTCTTAAAATCAGAAGAGAGGTTATTTTTAAAATCGGAAGAGAGGTTAAGGGACTCTCCCCGAAGGTCACACAGCAACAGTGGACCCAGGAACGGGGTCACCTGATTCCCCTGAGTGCCACGGGCCAGGTTTTAACACAGAAAGAAACATGGGACCGTGGAAGTTCTAGAATGCTTTCCCTACCCACCAGAAAACTGGAAGGAATCCAGTGTTTAGTTCTCAGAACTGAGGTAGGAGTTCTGCTTTCCTCGTCTCCTTTCATCCTGAAACACCCCTTTGTAGTAGCTGCTGTTATCTCCAATTTCTGTGAGGAGCCTGGGCTCAGAGAGGGTGAGTAACTTGTTACAGGCTGCCCAGCAAGCAAGGAGGGAAGATAATTCAAGGCCTTCTGACTCCTTCTTGCTGTAAGCCCTCCTCAGCTGTGCCCCTGAGGCCCCTTTCCCTTCTTTGGATGGTCTTGCTCCATCCTGCCTTAGGACTTTTGAAAGTCCTAGTGCTTCTGTCTACCATTCTTCTCCTGGAGCTGTATTCCTGCAGGTCTTAGCTCGGATATCCTTCCCAGGAAAACCTTTGCTGCATGCCACAGAGCTTACACAGTCCCCCTGCTCTGTTCTCCATGGCTGTGGAACAAACCACCCCAAAACTTCGTGGTGAAAAAACAGCACAGTTGTATTATTATCTCTCATGATTCTGAGCGTTGACTGGGCTCACATAGGAGGTTCTTGCATGGAGTCTTTTATGCGATTTTAATAAATCAGCTGCCGCTGGCGTCATCTGGAAGGCTTCCCCACTCATGCCTGGTGGTTGACGCCGGCCGTTGGTCGGCTCCTCTGTGGGGTCTTGGGCCAGAACACCCACCGAGATGCCTCGTGTGGCTCCCCCAGCGTGGCGGCCGGGTCCAAGGCTGAGAGGCAGGTGGAGACCATGTCACTTTTCCTGATGTAGCTGAGGAAGGCATACAGCATCACTTCCAGCACTTTCTGTTCCTTAAAAGCAACTGGTCAAGGCCGGCTCCAAGTCAAGGGGCAGGGAATTAGACTTCACCTCTTGAGGGAGGAGTGTCGAATCATTTGCGTATCTGTTAAAGCCTCTACACACCCTCTCTCTACACACACACTTACATACACACACTCTTTGAACTTTTCTTTTTCCATAAAAGCCCCTATCCCATCTTTTAAACACATAATTTATTATTTGCCTGATGCCCAGGTCCCTTGCTGGATATAAACAACCGTTGTCTTGTAGCAGACAGAGAAAGGGAAACACACTTCTCCGTAAGAGCGCACATCTGGTCTAACGGGTACTTCCCGGATGCTCTTTCTCATTTTCCAACTTTTAATTAAGATGAAATTCATACAACATAAAATGCACCATTGTAACCATTTTAAAGTAGACAATTCAGTGGTTTTTAGTTATTTACAATGTTGTGCAACCATCACCACTATCTAATTCCAGAATATTCCCATCACCCCAGAAGAAACCCCATGCTCCCCAATTTCCCCTTCCTCTGTCCCTTGGCAACTGCTGATCGACTTTCTGTCTCTATGGATTTGCTTCTTCTGGACATTTCCCATGACCCCGGGTGCTCCTGGGCCGGTGAGGTGGGTCGAGCCAGCCTCGGCCCCCTTGTCTCCCAGGGTGGGTGATGCCTCCTCTCCTGGTGGTTTTGGGAGGCGGAATCGGGAGAGGGTGTGTGTAGGAGTCAGGTGCTCAGAGTGTGTGGCCCCATCACGAAAGGGGGTCGTGCAGGGTAGGGGCGTGACCCCGGCTGAGAGGTCCCTCTGCTGCCTTGGGACCCAGGGCTGCTTCTGGCCTCCCCGTCACTCAGCCCCGATGACATCCCTGCTCTGGGCCAGAACCCGGCACCGTGCAGGTACAGAGGCACGCTCACCTGGGTGGAGTTTGCCAAGCTGAAGGGTCCTCTGAGCCATTCCTGGTTCCTGTGCCCCAGACAGGGCACTGCAGGACCTTCTTAGCCTCTCGCTTCCCATCACCCTCCTGGGTGCACCTCTCCTCGGACGCGGGGTCCAGTGTGAGGCTGCTCCAGTTAGAATCCTGCCTCTGCTACTTGCCAGCTCTGTGATCCAGGGCAAGTCGCTGAGTCTGGCAAACCTCGATTTACTCATCTGTAAAATGGGAACCTACCCTGCACTTACTCTGAAGGGTTGCTGTGAAAATTCAGTGAGACAGTGATGTAAATCAATGAGCCCAAGGCTTGGCATATGTACACTCTTAATATATGTTAGCTGTAGAAAGCCTCCTTACCTTCTGGCACTCCCGTGCCCTTCTGGGCCCTTCCTCTTCATCTCTGGCACAACCAGCCTCTGCCTGCAGGGTCTTGCATAGAAGTTGGCCATGGCAACATGGGGTGTACAAGTCTCGGAGACCACCAAGGGACCGGTTGCTGCTCCACTTTGCCCATCGGTGGGTTCCAGGACTCGTTGATCTGTCATTTGTTCATCCATCTGTTCATTCATTCATTCAACATGCCTAACTGTATTCCAGGCACTGGACAGAAATAAAAATAAAGACCCGGTCCCTATCTTTAAAAAGGTTGTGCCTTATTTTTCCTTCTTCAGTTTCTGCTTCTTGGGCCCTGGTGCATGACTTGGCAGTCTGTAGCTGAGGTCATGAAATCCGAGTGCTGGTTTCAGTTTTGTTTTCATGAGAAAAATTAAATCAGGACTTCTGCAAGGGTTCCCTGTTGCACATGTGTATGTGGATTCATTTGCCCTTAGGCCTAAGGGAAGTCTGCAATTTGTTCACCAAATGTTTGTCAAACCTGTGTGCCACGCTTCCATGCTAGGCCTGGGGATGTGTTGATTGGTGACTGGGATGAGTCCCTGCCCATGGGAATTCCAGCTCTGTCCTGAAATCACTGGCATGTCTGCATCAGGCAGCGGTGAGCTCACCTGGTCACGCACCTTGCATTGCAGGTGGGTGGGAGAGATTGTGGCCTTGATGTGAATGGGGAACTCTTTGGGTAACCCTTGAAGTTGGCCCTGGGAGACTGGTTATCCACCATCGAGTCATTCATCTCTCTCAGCAACCCGGCGTGATGGGTGGAACCACAGCAGCCCATTTGCCACCTGAGATGACTCAGATGCAGAAGTGTCAAGTGACTTTCTCAAGCTCACCCACTAAGTGAAGTATCTGGGACTGAGACCCAGGCCTTCTAAATCTGGGTCTTATTCCTTTGCTTCTGCTGTTCCTTGAACATAACACACTCTCCAACCCTTGTCTCAGATGAGGGAGTTGTTGAGAACATGGTTCATTACATTTAACCAAGAGGAAACATTGCTTTCTCACCTTACTATCAAAAATAGATGAGGGTCTCCAGACAAAGAGTACCTTTTATACCTTATGGCCAACACAAAAGTGTAAGTGACCTGGTTCCCTCTTTGCGCTGGCTGTTAGGAAGCATGGGGACAAATGGGTGGCTCCAGGCGCAGAGGACTTTTTGGCTTTTCATTTTCTCCCCAGCTTCATTCTGGGCTCCATTTTATGTCACACTCTTCACTTTATGTTGTATGTGTTAAGGCAAATTAGAAGACCATCAATTAAAGTAAATTACTTAGGAAGAGTACATTTCTGGGGAAGAGAACTTTCACCCAGCTTTTGGAGGGTCTGCAGGGATGCAACACAGGGGTCCCAGGAGGTCATTGAGAGAGAGAGAAAAAAAAAAAATACCTGTCCCATCAGAGGTGCATAGTTGAAAGCAAGAATTGGCTTTGCAACCTTCTCCTCACCCCCATGGCGCTGTCTCAGCCAGCTGTGACCTGCACTTTGTTATTCCAAATTCGAATCATTAGGAACCCAGGTGGCATCCTGCAGCTGTGTGACCTTGGGGAAGAGCCTTCCTCTCACCCAGGGCTTGTTTTCCTCGTGGGGCTGTTGAGAGGGTCCCAGGAGTTCCTATGAGATGGTGCTTAGAACAGCGCCTGGCACAGGGGCTCCCCCTGCCCGTGTGGCTGTTTCCACTGACTCCAGAATTCCCCGAGGATATTCCACGTGTACCCAGGAGGAAGCATCCACTCTGACCTGTTGGTTTCTGATCTGAGCCCTGAGGACCAGGACTGCGTGTGTTTTCATCTTTGTCCCCAGAGATACCACAGGGCATGACACAGACGATGTGTCACCTAGTGTTTGGATAAATGATGCATGCTCGAGTAGATGATGAAAGCAAGACAAAAGATCCACTCTGGAGGAGAAAGGAAGGAAACTTAGATTTTTTTAAGAGCTTGCCTGCCATTGGCCAGTGAGCACTTGGGGCCGTGTCTTAGTAGGGTTCCTCCAGAAAGAGACCCTGCAACAAGATTCAGTTACAGGTGGTTTTCTTGGGAAGTGGGGGGGTGAGACCAGGAGAGGATGGCAGCCAGGAAAGGGTGCACTGTCACGCCAGTTAGCACTGCGGGCAATCGGGGCTCCCTCCTGCTGTGGAACGCTGAGAAGTGATGGGGAGCATGCACCTCAGAGTTGTCCCTGAGGGACAAGGGGGCTGGGGTGTTTCAGCCCCAGCTCCCCTCAGTCACCAATTAAGAGCTGATTCCAGAAGAGTGGGAGAATCCCTTTCCCGGGCTCAGACGAGGAGGCGGCTCCGGCAGATGGGAGTTGAGCCAGCGGGCCCTGGAAGGCGCCAGCACACCTGCTCAGGCTGTGACCTTCCATCACTGCGACTGCTGGCAGTGACCTTGCCCTGGTCGCGCCCAGGTGGGTCCAGACCCCTGGGGCCTGGGAGCCAACACCTCCCACTCCCACCCAAGGAAGCCCCTCCGTGTTCAAGCGGGTGCTCTCCTATTAGAGACTAATTTATCTAGTTAGAGAACATAAATCACGTGCAAACGTTTATTCATTCAGCAGATATTTACAGAGCTCTGAGCGTGCCGAGCGCTGCGCTGTGGCCCCAGGCTGAGGGTCCCAGGCTGAGCAGTGGACGAGGCGGGTGGGCCCCAGGGGATGTTCGTGAGGGCGCTTGGGTTGTTCTTTCTCTCGGGTGGAGTTTTCGCGATGCCTGTGGAGAGCCGGGGGCGACAGGATGCCAGGAATCACGGGCTAAACAGAGCACAGGGAGTGCCGGGGCGCCAGTGGGAGGACTGCGTCTGAGGCTCCAGGGGTCCTGGAGGAGGCCGTGAGGTGGGCAGAGCGGTTCCCCCCAGTGAAGGTGGGGAAGAGGGCGTGCCGCTGGCAAGGGAGCGGGGGGACTGGGGGCCACGGAGGGTCTGCCATGTCCGAGGACTGGCGTGCCTGGGGGACACAGAGGGAGAGGAGCTAGAGGAGGGGGTGCGGTGGAAGACGTGTGGCCTTAGTGCCCTGGGTGGCGCAGCGCCCCGGGAGGGTCTGGGGGGCGAGCCGCCATCAGTGTCTCCAGCAGGCGTTAGCTGGAGGCTCGAGGGGAAAGCAGAGTGCAGGGAGGGGAAGGTGCCGGGGACAGTGGTGGCCTGGGCCAGGCAGTGGATTGGAGGGGGAGGGGGCTCAAGAGCCTTCAGGCTCCTGCCCACCAGCTTGGGGGTGAGGGAAAGGGGGACACCTGGGTGCAGGTGTCTGCTCAGACACCTTTCTCTGAGACGGGGATGTGGGAGGGAGAGTGTGATGGGCAAGAACTGATGCCCGTGGTGCTGGAGGGGCCCACGGGACAGCCAGGAGGCAGCCGGAGCAGCAGAGCTCACCCAGGGAGAGCTTGGGGGGGGAGACAGGGGGCTGAGGATGGAGCCCCAGGCCCCTGGGAGAGGAGCCTGCAGCATGGCCAGATGGAGGGCCGCCAGCCGGGATGAAGGAAAGGAGGCGTCTGTGCTGCGATCTGGGTGCCCAGGGAGGAGCAGGGCTGGGCCATGCTCCCCAGATCAGCCCCAGGCGTCCTGCAGTATTGATTCACCTGCTCCCACAACCGACCTCTGCCCACCAGGGAGTCCCAGCAGCATGCCTGCAAGCTGCTGAGTGGAGAGGAATAAAGGAGGAGGTAACATTCAAGCCAGAGGAATAAATGTTCTGCCCTTAGGAGCCATCATGGCTCGGAAGGCAGGTGGTGATGTAAGCTAGTGTAATCCGGGAAGGCTGCAGGGAGGAGGTGAGCTTGCTGTGGGCCTGGAAGGTGGGGCAAGATCCGTGGGCTTCAGGAAGGTGAACATCTCCCAGAACAGGGGACTGCATGAGCAAACATGAGGACGCTGGCATGGGCATGGCTGGGGGGGTGGGGGTGCAGCCAGGGGCCTCCCAAGGGGAAGATCTGGTCAGGGTGGTGGTGGGCATGTGCGCTGAGGGGGGCCCAGAGGTGGAGTCCAGGGCGCTGGGAACTGAGGCAGGGGAGGCAGTGCCGGAACTGGCAGACTTTTACTCGTTCAAACATTTCCTGAGCCTTTCTGCATTCTCCGAGTGTGGGACACGTCACTGAACAAGGTAGATGAGCTCTCTGCCCGTGCGGAGCTGACATCTGGCAGGGGGTGGGAGACCAGAAAATAAAAACTGTGATAAACCAATGAGTTACCTAGTCTGCTAGAAATTGCCAGTACTGTGGAAGAAAAGAAGAAGCGAGGCTAGATGCAGGCTGAAACTGGGGGCTCGGGGAAGATGTTGGGGCGAAGGCTTGCAGGAAGTGAGGAACGAGGCAGGTGGATTCCTGGGGGGAGTGTCCCAGGCGGAGAGGACAGCGAGTGCGGGTTTGAGGGACATCTGGAGCGGATGAGGTTGGGGAGGAAACGAGGGTGGGGGCGCGGCAGAGGGAGTGGAGCCCGCGGGCTCGCGGGCAGGGGTTATTTTTACCTGGAGTGCAGTGGGGAGCCCGTGCCGGGCCGAGAGCCGAGGACGGGTGCTGTGGATCGGATCACGGTCCCCACAAGGACACGTTCAGATCCTAACCCCTGGTGCTGTGGCTGGGAACCCACAGGTACAGAGGGTCTCTGGAGATGCTGGGGTGGCGCTGAGGCCACGCTGAAGCACGGTGGCCTTCACCCAACATGCTTGGGGGTCCTGATAAGCAGGGGACGTTTGCACACATGGTAGGTGACAGGTGGGGAGAGAGACGGCCACGTGAGGCGAGACTGAGTTATGGGCTTGCTGGCCCCCAGCGCCTGGATGCTACAGACGTCAGAGAACATCTGATCCTGCCCACACGTTGACGGTGGACTTCTGGCCCCACGAACTGCAAGATGATAAATTCCTGCCGTTTAAGCCAACCGATCCATGGCACTTCGTTGAGCAGCCCTGGGAGACTAGGACAGGGTGGGATCTGACTTGATCGTAATAGGGTAGAGGCTGCTGTAAAGGGGATCAGAGGCAGAAGCAGGGAGATCAGTTAGGAGCGAGTGGTGACAGATGCTTAGAACAGGGTGGTACCAGCAGGGCAGTGCCTGTGGTCAAAATCTGAATCAGCCCATGGGTGCCAACAGGTGGCTTCCTGGGGAACCAGGATAGGGAGCAGTGACGGGGGGACCCCACAGTTGCTCCAAAGCAAGCAGCAGTGGGCCCTTCCTCCGAGTGGCCCCAGGGATGGTGGAGATGGAGCTTCCTGGCGCCGGGACAGACCATCAGATTTCAGCTCCCAGCCAGTCCTCCAAGTGACAGCTCTTATTGCAACAAGGCTCTGATGATGTGGCCTCATAAATGGCCTGGTATTGGCATAATTAAAAGGGGGAATGCTGTGTGCAGCTGCTGGGTTGGAGATGAAGCTTCCACACCAGTGTTGTGCAGTGGGTAGCTGAGAGGGCTTCACCGCTGGCTCTAAGTGCCAAGATTGGCCTGAGACCTGGGCCGGACCCACCTGCCTGCAGAGCCCTGGGACTGGCGTTCCCAAAGCTGCCTCCGAGGCCCTTCATGCCGGCACCCACCGTCACCCAGGAGGGCAGAGGAGCATCTGACTATTGTGGGAGAGTTGTCTTTGTGGTTATAGGGAGAGACTCAGAGTCCAGAAGAAACATGGTAAGAGTTTTCTCTGAAGTAAAAGAATAGTGACAAATGCAAAAGAAAATAACAATAAAGAAGCTAACTATGCTCAGAAGCAGGAAGCCACTCTTGGTTTCTGCTATTAAAGCTCCCAACCTGAGTCTCTTCTAACATCCTCAGTCAAGAGCCAAATGAAACTGGAGCTGAGTGCACAGTGGGCGATCCCTGCAGGCGTTCAAGGGATCCATTCCTGCATTTCTACATGTGTTCACGCAGGTTTTCATTCATTCAACAAACATCTGGGCCAGATGCTGTGGTAGGAGCTGGGGATCCGGTAACAATTACGGGGCAGAAATGGAGACTTGGAGGGGCCCTACCTTCGATAGAGTGGCCCAGGAAGGCCTCGCCAAATGGGCAGATGCTAGAAGGAAGCAGCCCCAGGAAGGCAGGGGGAGAGCATTACAGGCACAAAAAAGAGGGGATGGCACGAACAGAGGCCCTGTGGTGGGAACAACCGTCATGGTTTGAGAAACCTGAAGATCGCGTCGCTGGGGTGTAGTGATGGAGGGCGAGAGGAGCCTAAAGTCTCAAGCCACTCGGGGCCTTGCAGACCACACAGTTTCCATGGTACAGAGCTGGCGTTTCTTCACGGTGCCACAGGAAGCCATTAAAGAGGTTTTGAATGTGGAGATGACACTAACCAGTTGCTTTTTAAGACAGTCATTGGCAGCTGAGTGGAGAATGGGTGGAAAGGGTAAGAGGGTGCGGGGCAGGGAGAGCAGTTTGGAGGCTCTGTTGGTTGCCCAGGTGATGGGAGAGAGAGGCCTGGGGCAGAGGCTGTGGAGAAGGAGTGGTGGACAGATCCCAGATGCAGTTTGGAGATAGAGCCAACAAGGTGGAGGAGGTTGGGGAGGGAAAGGAAGGAGCCAATGGGAGGAGACAAAGCCCAGGAGCTGATGCCAACAGTTTGGTGGCCCTGGGCCATCTGCTGAGCAGGGACGTTGACTTATTAAGCTAGTGTGTACTGAGCACCTCCTACCAACTAGACACTGGGTGGTACATAGCAAAGATGGCTGAGACCTGTTGCCTGCCCTGAAGGTCACCAGTGCAGGGAGCTCACCGGCCAGGGGAGAGAAGACAGGAAGATGGTACAAGATGTCATCCAGGCAAGAGTGAAATAGGTACAAAGTGCTGTTTGAGAACAGAGAGAGCAAGCCTTTCCCAGAGCCATCTGGGATGGCTGCTTGGAGGAAGTGGCATTGAACTGGGTCTCAGATCCCAGTAGTCAGGATTTTGAAGAAAGATTCAGGGAGGAGCGTAAGGGTTGGTGGAAGACGTGCTCCAGGTGGAAGAAATGGCGTGAAGGTGAGGAGACAGGAAAGTCCAAGGCCTTTTGGGAGCCTAAGAGTGAGTATAGGGTGCCAGGGGAGGGTCATGGGAGGTAGGAACTCTGTCTCAGGATGGATGTCCTGAGGAGTTTGGATGGGATTCTGGAAGAGCGAAAGGTTTTTGAGCAGCTGAATTAACCAGCCAAAGTGGTGCTTTCAGGCTACTGACCTGACAGAGATGGGAAGGAGACCAAGTCTACTGCATTTCTGTGTGTCTGTGTTCATCTCCTGCTGTGGCAACATCTCTTGCCAAGATTGCACCCCTTCACAGCCCAGTTTATGGGGACTCAATTTATGCTGACTCTCCGTTCCATTCCCTTCTCTAAATATGGTAAGGTGGCCATGCAGTGAGTGCTTTCTTTTGGTTTATCAAGGCTACAACCCAGCAGTTGTGTCTTTGCTGTCCTTTGGCCCCAGTAGAGGCTCAAGTGTCTTGGACCAGACTGTCTAGGAAGCTTCCGGACTGTGACGTTCACACTGGGGCCTCTGCCAAGGTCAAGAGCGGGTGGTGAACACCAAGTCCTTCTTCTTGGAAGCTCCTCTTCCAGGAAGGCCTCCCACTCCCTGAGGTCTGATGATGGGGTTATGATGGTGTTGCTCTAGTTGGCCTGTCAGGCAGCCAGGGGCAGGGTGGCAGCTTTCTTTCTCACTCCACCAGAAGTGCTGGCCTTAAGAGATTGTAAACTCTGTGCTGGAACGCAAGGTGACTGTGCCGGTTTGAATGTATTATGTCCCCCAGAAAAAGCCATATTCTTTGATGCAATCTTGTGGGGCAGATGTATTAATGGGGATTAAGTTGGAACGTTTGGATTAGGTTGTTTCCATGGAAATGCACCCCACTCAACTGTGGGTGATAACTTTGATTGGATAATTTCCATGGAGGTGTGGCCCTGCCCATTCAGGGTGGGCCTTGGTAGTTTACTAGAGCACTGCATAAGTTCAGACAGAAGAAGCAAGCTTGCTATAGCCAAGAGGGACACTTTGGAGAATGCACAGGAGCTGAGAAAAGAGGAGCTGCAGATGAGAGACAGTTTGAAGACGGCCATTGAAAGCAGACTTTTGCTCTGGAGTAGCTAAGAGAGGAAAAACGCCCCAAGAGCAACTAAGAGTTACATTTTTGAGGGACTGCAGCCTAGAGAGGAACATCCTGGGAGAAAGCCATTTTGAAACCAGAACTCTGGAGCAGACGCCAGCCACGTGCCTTCCCAGCTAACAGAGGTTTTCCGGACACCACCGGTCATCCTCCAGGGAAGGTACCCGATTGTTGATGACTTACCTTGGACACTTTATGGCCTTAAGACTGTTACTTTGTAACCAAATTAACCCCCTTTATAAAAGCCAGTCCATCTCTGGTGTTTTGCATTCCGGCAGCTTTGCAAACTAGAACGGTGACCTTCCTTCGCACTCACACTCTTCTCCTTCCCTTCCCTTCTTTTCAGGCCCTCTCCCTCCTAGTCTCTTTTATCCAAGTTCAGGTGCATCTCCCCCCACCCAGCCTTACACAGGCAGTGCCATGCCCTCCTTCACTACTTTTCCCCCTCTCCTTGATCTGACATACTTTTATCTTACCAGTGGTTCTCTATCAGGAATAAACCATCTGTTCTGGTTTGCTAATGCTGCCATTACGCAAAATACCAGAAATGGATTGGCTTTTATAAAGGGGGTTTATAGTTAAAGTTGCAGTCTGAAGGCCATGAAAATATCCAAATTAAGGTATCAACAAGAGTATACCTTCACTGAAGGATGGCCAATGGCATCCGGAAAACCTCTGTTAGCTGGGAAGGCACGTGGCTCGAGTCTGCTTGCTCTTAGGTTGTGTTTCAGAATGGCTTTCTCCCAGGATGTTTCTCTCTAGGTGTCTAGGTGTGTTTTCTTAGTTTCTCCCAGGCAAACTCTGAACTAGCAAAAGTCTGCTTTCAATGGCCATCTCCAAACTGTCTCTCTTAGCTGCAGCTCCAAAATGTCACTCACAGCTGCTCTCTGCTCCTTCTGTCTGTAAACACTTTTATAGGACTCCGGTGATTAAATCAAGACCCACCTGAATGGGTGGGGTAACATCTCCATGGAAATTAGCCAATCAAATGTTTCACTTGTAGTTGATTGAGTCACATCTCCATGGAAACACTCAATCAAAGGATTCCAACCTAATCAACACTAATACTTCTGCCCCCACAAGATTGCGTTAAAGAACATGGTGTTTTGGGGGACATAATACATCCAAACAAGCACACCATCCATCTAGGGTGCATTTGAAAATGTGGGGGTATTCGTATTTTGGTTGCCACCAGGACCTGGGTGGGTGGAATGCCACTGGCATTTGGTGGGCACAGGTGCCAAAGATGCCAAGTGTCATGCAAAGCAAGGAACAGTTTATGTAATGAACAGTCCCTCCCCATAATGCCAATAAGGATCCTGCTGAGAAACTATTTAACCATCGAGCCTTGTTTTCAAGCAGCCAGATTTCAGGTCCTATTCTGGTACCCCCAAAGAGTTGGTTCTTTCCATTTTTGGAGAACTCAGTGACCTGTGTTGCTACTGTGCAAAAAAATTATGGTCTCTTTTGGTGATTTTTTTCTCTGTTATACGATAGCTTTGGGCTGCTCCAGATTCATTTATAAACTCTTTTCTAAGTACCTCCTACTTGCCAGCAGGGAGAGATGCAAGATATGCAAGACCTGGTCCTCAGAGAGCTCAGGGTTAGCATCACTGATGAACTCTAGTGGACTTTAATGACCCCACTGACCTGTGGGCTTTAAGGAGGCAGCGAATGAGTCCAGTTCATCCTGAATCTGCCCCACGGAGCCTATTACACAGTGCCCTTGCCCGTCTTACCTGCTCTGCAAATTTGCAGCGCATTGAACTGATCCGAGGACTCCACCGTCATGGATATGTACATTCCAGTTGACTAGAGGACAGGGCTTCCGGGGCCTTCCTCGGGGCTCTTGTTCTACTCCCTGCTTCTGAATGTTGATATTTAGAACAGAACTTTTTTCACTTGGTGTTATGTGGTCAGGTACCTGTTTTAGGCTGTGCCTTAAAAGTCTTCATGTTTTTGGTGCTTCTCATGAGTCTGTTTTAGCCTAGAAGCAGAGCCTGAGACAAGGATTCAGGTGTGTGTCATGTCCTGAGCAAGTGCTTGGAGGAGGAAGTGGTGGGGCAGTGAGGGACGAGGAGGGAAAGAGGAAGGAGCTGAGCAAGGAGGTGGTGCCGGCTGGAACCCAGCTTCAGCTCTTGAGTGTGAGCAGCACCACTGTGTAAGCTCTGCCCGAGGCAAGGGGCCGGCCTCTCGGACCTCCCTCCAAGTGAGCCGTGAATGGGGCCTGGGGACACCAGCAGCATGGCCTACACATTCCTCTTAGAAGTGAGGAAAATCTCCTTCCACCTGGATTCTGTGCAATGTATATAAATTTCTTGACCCAAATATGACAGAATCCAATGGAGCAAAGACCTACCAAATTTCTTCTTTCGACTTTTGAGATTTTTAAATATTTCCCTCAGTTTTCCTCCTTTCTGTTTCTTTTTCCCTCATTTCCACTGAATCTTCTGTTCCCACCAAGACAGAGTTCACTGCCCTGAAATTCCCAGCTCACCTCAGAGCCTGGGAGAGCTTCAGTGACTCGGCGGTGGAGGAGGGTCAGTTACCACAAGGCCCTAAAGCACGGACAATTTGCTGCGAAAGGCCCCAACCCCTCCAGTCCCCTTTCCCGGGCCAGAACCCTGCGTTTCCTCATGGTCAGAAATACACAAAGGATTTTCTTCTCATCTCTGAGAACATTCCGGATCTTATGACCAGCAAAGCAGTTGATCTCCTTATTGAACTCTAAGATGCTTTCCACAGGCCATTTAAAGCCCTGTGGGATTAGCCTGCTCTGACGTTTTCACCAAGCCACTCATTATTCAGTGAGAGAATAACAAGGGTGTGAAAAGAGATGATGGCAGATGCTGACATTTATTAAGTGCTGCTGTCTTGGAGATGCAGCCATCAAGTAATAGGACTAATCCCTTTTTTAAAAAAACACACATCCCACAACTTATCCATCCTCCCCTTGGAAGTTATGACACCGTGTGCTAGTTCTAGCAAGGGCCATTGCTCGGAAAGTTTCTATATTCTTCCCTATGAGATTTTGAACCTGTATCATCAAATGGGGAACAACTTTTAGCAAAGACCATGGTCAAAAGATTGAGTTTTATTCAATGTCTGGTAAGAAGGCTTTGAAGAGCATTGCAAAGGATTGTAATATCTGATTTACCTTTTACAAAGCACACTCTGGCCGCTGGGTGGAGAACGGGATGGGAGGCGGGAGCAGGAGAAGAAACTGAGAGACCATTTAGGAGGTGATTGTGATGATGCAGGTGATGGTGACGGGATGGGGGAGGTGGGCAAATGTGAGGAAAGAACTGGCAGGACCTACTGTTGGACTGAATGGGAAGTGGGGGATGAGGGAGACAGGCTGCCAGGAAAGACCCCCAGGATTCTGAATTGAGCAGCTGGATGATTGGGGGGGGGGCAGGTTGAGGGGTGAAAGATCAAGAGTTTTATTTTGGGCAGGTAAAGTCCATGGTGGCCTGTGGACCACCCGAGTGGAGCAGTGAGTGACAAGTGGACAGATAAGTCAGGAGCTTGGGGGAGACACTAGGGCTGAAGCGTCTGATTTGGAAGTTGCTGGCATCTGGCTGGTACTTGAAGCCATGGGACTGGATGAGCTCCTGTGGGGAAAGAGTCTGAATAGAATCTGGAGCCAGGATTGGCAGTTTCAGGATCTTTCCGCTTGCCCACCCTTGGGTGACAGAGCTGCGGCAGGCCAGGGAGAGGCAACCCCAAAGCCCAAGAACTCTGCATTTGTTTTTCTTTCATTTTTCAAAAAGGCAGTCTCCTTTCCCTGCTTTATTTCCAAATAGATGGATGAGAACTGTGACTGGTCCGTCCATTCCTGAGATCCTCCCCCAGGTTCTGCCCCACAGAGGAAAGGCGGCCATCTTGGATGCCACACTAATGGCCATGGCCATAGGTTTACCCCGATGATGTTAAAAAAAGAGAATTAACAATATTAAGCAATCAAGAGGACTTCATATTTTTAAAATCCTGATTTCTGTATTCTCTAAAAAATAAAAAAATCAGTCCTACAGTGCTGTCAGGTGGCAGGTGTGAAATAAGACTCAAGTGTGAAGTAAGACCCAATGCTTTGGATTTTAGAAAAGTGATACCCTGAATTAACTGTAGGCTAAGTAACACCACCAGGCGGTCCAGCACCCAACAATGTGTGTGCAGTGTAATGTGGGGGTAGTCACACCAAGTGAGATGACTTAAGACCATAAACAACCCCACCTCCACTCCCATCAGGTTTTGCTCTCAACTCAGTTTTGGGGCAAACTACCTTTTGGGTTTGAAAACTATAAATAAAGGATTGAGATCCTGTATTTGAAAAAATAGCCTCTCCTGGACTGGTTAAATAAACTGTGGTTCAGCCATATAGTGGAATGCCATCCAACTCTTTGAAAAGGCAGTTGTACTCGTACTGATGTGAACACATTGCCACAACGTACTCCGTGGAATACATATCTCACAAATGGTTCCTCCCTGGTATGTGCGTAGGGTGCTTTCACGTGGGATATGTATAAATACACACAGTCCACTCTCTCTGGAAGGACATGTTAGAAATTGGATGCAGTAGTGATTGACCTTTGGGAAGGGAACTAGGTACTCGCAAACTCTTGGGACTCCTTCCTTTCATTGGCCAGTTTCTGGATGCTTCTAGAGGCTTCTGGATTATTGGTCATGTTGTATGGTTCAGAGGCTGTCAGAGCCAGAAGAGCTTTGAAGACCCCACCTCATTTCCAGTGAGGGGACGGAGGCCCAAGTGAGCGGCACCGTGCCCAGGCCTTGGCTGCAGTGCTGTTTGTTTCTGGAGCTTCGGCTTTCTAAAGCAGGTGGACGAGGCTAGCTCCTGAAATGTCACCCTGTCTGTAGGATGCAGTCCTCACCTCTGAGTCCCCATTAATGTCCCCATCAAAGGAAGAAGATGGAACAGTCGATTATGGTGACCTGTGTGGCCAGCTGTCATGAAAATTAAAGAGCAAGCAGGTAGCGGCTGTGTTCTTGAGGTGCTAACCATCCATTAGATTTTGGAACAATGTGTTCTGAGAGCCCCTGACTATAAGGAATTAAAGGGAGGGAGGGTGCAATTCATTCTTAAAATGACATAAAAAAATTACTCCCTACTTTCTCCCTTGCTGAGAATTTTGTTTCCTGTTTCACTCACTCCTGGGGTCCAAGGTACAGATGAAGCCAGTTTTATGCTCCCAGGTCTTGCTCTCAGACTCTTCAACTGAGTAAGTTGGCCCTTGAGAGGAGTGAATAAAAGCCCAGAGGAGGCTCAGAGTTCAGTTAGGAAACCAGAAGGTTGAGAACAAGACATCCCCAGGCGATGCTAAATTCTGTCCTTCAAACTGGACAGTTCTGCTGCTAACATCAAGCAGGAGTGGTTGCTGTAGTCAGCTGGGCTGCTGAAAGCACTATGCCAGAAGTGGGCTGGCTTTTACAACGGGGATTTATTAATCTGCAAGATTACAATTCTGAGGCCATCACAATGTCCAAATCAAGGCATCACCAAGATGTATCTTCTCTCTGAAGACTGGCTGCTGGAAATCCTGGACACCTCTGTCACATGGTGGTGTCTTCTGTTGTCTCCCTTGTCTTCTGAGTTTCATTTCTTTCTGCTTCTTGCTTCTGTGGCTTTCTCTCTGAGCTTGTGTGTCTTTCTCTCTGTCTCTTTCTCTGAATTGCATCGTCTTATAAGGACTTCAGTAAGACGATTAAGACCCACCCTGAATGAGGAGGGTCACCTTGTAAGATCCTCCTCACCACAAGATCCTACTCACAATGGGTCCACACCCACAGGAACGGATTAGCCTTAAGAACATAATTTTCTGGGGTCCATGCAGCTTCAAACCACCACAGTGTTCTTTTCCTAATTTACAAGAGGATGCAGTAGAAACAAGATGGACTTTGGGGTCAGATTGTCCTGGGTTGGAATCCTGGCTCTGCCACTGACTTCTCATTGAGCTTGTCCTCAGTTTGTAAATGGAAGTAATGATGCTTGGTCTCCCAATGGATAAGGAGACTTAAATCAGATGGCTCATAGCTAAGGGTGGCTACTGTTATTGTCATTGTATTTTTATTAAGCTAATGGGACAATTTTCTAAATGTAAAGATATAAAAACTTTCCTTGACAACCTTTTCTGCAGCCTTAGGCACATGCTTGTCCACCAATAGATAAGTAACAGATGAACACTGATCTGGCCCAGGGACAGCTTGGCAGTTCAGTGGTTTGGTGCTTTCGCATGAACATAAGTGACAGTGGCCGTGACTTCAGGTAGATTGCAATTAGACCATCTTGTTTTATGATGGGAAAATTGTTCACAGTATGAGATTATGCCTGGGGGTGTGTCTACCTGCTCTCTGACTTGTAGCTGCTCGCCCAGAACAAGTCAGAGAAGCCCTGCTCTGCTACGCCTTCCATTTATCAAGGGAATCCTGTTTGGAAGGAGAGCGGCATCATCTCTCTGGTTGGGCAAGGGGATGGTCCCCAGTGTTCTCTGAGAAGAACCCCTATTATTGGGCCTTCTGCCTGGAAAAGATGACGAGGTTCTGCCAGGCGGGTCAAAGAGGAACATCCATTGGTTTGTTCACCCTTCTTCCTCCAGAGAAAAACAAGGCAGTATGTGCAGGGTCTGTTCCCAAGTTTCTGTGTCACCCTTGCCAGCAATCAGCAAAGGCCAGAGGCCACCATTTCCTGGAAGAGATGCTGGCCTGTCCCCTGCCCGTCCGCCCCCTGCCTCCCAGAGACTGAATGGGTTCCTTGTTCTCCGATGTAGAAGGAACTGAACTGTGGGTGGCAAAGGCACATTGTCTCCTGCCTTGGCAGAGAGTATTGTGGATGCCTTGGAAAGTAAGTAATGCGTTAGCCTCTTCTCGGACCCTGATATGGACAGTTCTGCTGTGTAGCCTCTGAGTAGCCAGGGGTCATCCTGAAGGCGATCGGCTTGGAATCTTAGAACGTTCTGGCTAGAAGGCCATCAAGTTTAACTCCTGCAGTTGGCTGTGCTTGGCACGATACACTCAAGGAGGCTGAGAGTATCACACCACATCATTTGTCAGACCCAAGAATCGGATCTGAACTGTTGGCTGTGCCTGAATGAGAAGCCATCAGTCTGGAGCAAGTGGAGGAGCCAGGAAGGAGCCTTGGAGATCCTCCAGCCCAGTGGTTCTCAGCCAGGGTGATTTTGTCCCCTGGGGGACAATTGGAAAATTCCAGAGATGTTTTTGGTTGTCACAATTGGGGAGGGGGTGCTGCTGACATCTAGTGAGTAGAGGCCAGGGATGCTGCTGACACCCTACAATGCACAGGACAGCCCCTTCCCACGCCCCAACCTAGAATTATTCAGCCCAAATGTCAGTAGCACCAAGACTGAGAAACCCTGCTGTCCCTCACGGTCACCATTTGGCAGATCAGAGAGGTCAGAGAGGTGAAATGACTTGCAAAAGCTCAACAGGTTTCAGTGACAAAGCCTCGACCCAGCTCGTGTGGCATCCATCTTTGGAATGAGCTCCCTGTCCAGAAACAGAATGAAATTTGCAGGTCACGAGCGGTTTGCCGCGTTGAGGCCTTCTGCCCAGTCGCACATACCGTGACCTTCAGACGGGCCAGTGCCACGGAGGGTGTCCTTGGCATCGTGGCAGCGGGGTTCTCTCGGGCCTTGGGCCTGGCGCTCTTTCACTGCAGTGCCACCAAGGCCCATTGCAGAGGGTGGAGCCACCGGCAGCCCCTGCTTGGCTGCTATCGCAAAGACACAGCGGCCACTTTTTTAGAACCTGAGTGTTCCACTCACCAAGTCATGAGGCCAGTGCAAGAGAGTGAGTGTGTGTCCCAGGCGGAGGGGTGGGAACACACCCTGGCACCCCCGCTGCGCATCAGCAAGCTGCATCATGGGGAGGGGCATCCCCCAGCGCTGTGCTCCTTGTCTTAGGGCCTCCCAGGGGCGGCACGGGAAGCCGTTCAGCTCAGAAGCCCCCAGCCCCAGCCCTCGCCCTTTCACTGTACCAGCAGCCCCGTGACGTTGCCTCTTTGACTCTTAGAGCCCTCGGTTTTCTTATCTGTAAAATGGGACAATAATTCCTGTCTAGCCTATTTCAGGGGCTGAGGGTAAGGGAATCAAATAAAGGAATCGAAGACAAAGGTGCTTTGTAAATTGGTAGCACTGTCGGTGTACATGTGGCTATCTCATTTTGCTTTTAGTAGGGTAGGAAAACTACCTTTGGCTGCCTTTTCTGAAAGGGAAGCAGAACATCCCAACTCCCCTCATTCTGGACCAGTACGGTCCAGCAGGACTTTCTGCAATGATGAAAATCTTCACAATGTGGCTATTGAACACTTAAAATATGGCTACTGTAAACTCAGGAACAGAATCTTTATGTTATTTAATTTTAATTAATTTAAATTTAAGTAGCCACATGTGGCTAGGGGCAACTCTATTGGGCAGTGCAGCTCATCAGTATGTTTTGTTTATTTTTCATCTTTAATATTATCGTTTTGTCCCCAAGCTACAGACATTTCGGGGGTTTTTTTTTTTCTCCCTTTTGTAACAAAGACCAACTGAGCAGCAGTGAATTTTCTCAGCTGTGTTTCCGGACCTTTGTGGTCTCCCAACCTGGACTAAAATCATTCCCAGCCTTACCCAACAGGGACCCTTGCATCAGCACGGAGGTTCTGTCCAAATAACTGGCATAGGGTGGTTCTGGGAGGGAAACTTCTGGAATGTAGAGAGCTCACATGAATCTCCTCAGAGTATAATTTCATCTTTTTGATGCTTTCAAAGGCAGACCAGGATCTTTCAGCTCCTTCGTGACTCTGAGTCTGAGCTCCTCTGGAGCAGACCCCGAGATGAGCAATTTTAAAGGCAGTGTTCCCAGGGGAGACTGGTAAGGCTGCAGGGAAGGTGGGCAGGGAGTGGGCGGAGGCCAAGCAAGAGCACAGTCTCAGGCTCAGTCCTGCAAAGGTGGCCTCGGCCTGATCGCGCAGGGTGACTCTGGCACCGAGTGGCAGGGGACTGACTGCACGTTCACACTCCGTCCTGGCCACTCACTGGCCAAGGGCTGGGGGCAGGGGAATGGGGGGGTAACTTCCCAGGCTCTCTGCCTTGTGCATAGCTGTTCCAGTAGCCCTAGGACAGCCTTCCAGAGATGGGGTGGGGGTGGGGGGAGTCCAGTGTGTAGTTTCAGGTTGACACTTCTCTGCATCCAAACGCAGTGTCCCCTGCACCCAGCCACAAGGTGGGAAACAGCTTCCTCCTTACAGCTTGCACCTCCACAGCCAGGCCTGGGCATGGGGCTGCAGCAGCAGATGGCCTAATGCCAAACAAATAAAGAGACCCCAAGATATACCCAGAGGGGACAGTGGCTGGGAGCCTCTGGAGGAAGCAGGGGGCAGTGGCTCTCCTGTGTTCTTAAAACCTCCAGGGAAGGAATGGAACAGAGCCGCCTGCCCCACGCTGAGCTGAGGGTGCACCTTTCATCAAATTGGGAACCAGAAAGAGTCTTGACGCATTTCCTACCTTAGGAAACCGCTTATCCCATTGTTGGGCAGTGATGGAATATAGGAAGTTCCTGCTGATCTCAGTCCCAAATCTGCCCAAGTCCTAGTGCTTTCACTCGCAGGCCCTAGATCTGCCCTTGGATGACCCCTGAATGTGTTGTCGTGGCCACTGCGCCCTTTATCAATTGCCTGCTGCAGGTAGGGCCCCGGGGCAATACTGGACAGGTCACCTTGGTTGATCCTCCCCACCAAACTGTGAGGAAATGTGGTCACCCCATCATCTGATGAAGAAGCCGAGACTGTAAAATTAAGTGCTCTGTCTGGGGTCACTTAGCAGGTGGGGCCAAATCAGGATCCGAACTCGGGTCTGTTGGCTGTGCTTTGGCTGCCACACCACCTTGTCCCTATTAAAATCCTGGACAGGACAGAGCTCTGTGCCATGTGCCTAGAGCCCTCCCTTTGCACGCTGGTGTGGCATTTGGAGGTAAGGGCCCCTCTAAAATAAAATGAAAGGAGTGAATGTTTGCCAATTTGGGATATAATTTTCAGGAACTCGCAGGCTGTTCTCCTATGATTGTCCAAGAATCTCAGCTTAAGTCCTCCCTAAGTTAGGGCTCGGCAAACTTTTTTCTGTAAAAGCCCAGATAGTAAACATTTTAGGTTTTGTGTGCTGATGTAATACAGAAGCAGCCATGGACAATACATAAGTGAATGGCATGGCTGTGTTCCAATAAAACTTTATTTACAAAAGTAGGCGGCAGGCTGGATTTGAACCCTAGGCCATTGTTTGCTAACCACCAGTGCAAGTCCAACTTGAATCACTTCAAAATTACAGCTGTTTAGACAGAGAGTATCTACCTGGGTAGGCATTCACGGAGCTCCCGTGTTCTAGTTTGCTAATGCTGCCAGAATGCAAAACACCGGAGATGGATTGGCTTTTATAAAAGGGGTTTATTTGGTTACACAGTTACAGTCTTAAGGCCATAAAGTGTCCAAGGTAACACATCAGCAATCGGGTACCTTCACTGGAGGATGGCCAATGGTGTCTGGAAAACCTCTGTTAGCTGGGAAGGCACGTGGCTGGTGTCTGCTCCAAAGTTCTGGTTTCAAAATGGCTTTATCCCAGGACATTCCTATCTAGGCTGCAGTTCCTCAAAAATGTCACTCTTAGTTGCACTTCGGGTATTTGTCCTCTCTTAGCTTCTCTGGAGCAAGTCTGCTTTCAATGGCTGTCTTCAAAATGTCTCTCATCTGCAGCTCCTGTGCTTTCTTCAAAGTGTCCCTCTTGGCTGTAGCTCCTCTTCATGGAACAGAGTCGGTGCTGGCTGGACGTGTATGGAGTGAGTGCACGGATTAGCGCTTGAACGTGGGGTCAATGAGTGTAGAACTCACAGCTGCACTGAGTTCCCTCTGCCCGTCAGCTCATTTATATGGCTCCACTGATCAAAGCCCTCCCTGAATGGGTGGGGCCATGCCTCCATGGAAATATCTCATCAGAGTTATCACCCACAGTAGGGTGGGGCACATTTCCATGCAAATCTAATCAGCACCAAAACGTCTTCCCCACAAGGCTGCATCAAAGAATATGGCTTTTTCTGGGGGACATAATACATTCAAACCGGCACACCCCGTCATCTGTTCGTGGCCCTCTTAAAGGCGACAGACATTAGGCCCCATCCAGGTGCTGGGCCCTGCTGGGTGTGCAACAGACACCACGGGAACCATTTCCTGTCCCAAGGTTGTGAGCCCCTCACAAGCAAAAATGAGCTCACTGTTGCTCTGTTAATTCACGCTGGCTCCCCATGTTCAGGGTGTTATTATTTTTTGTTTTATTGTTTCCCGTTGTTCATACCTAAGTCCCATGCACGCCTAAGTGACTCTGTGAGGTGGGAATCACAAGCAGGCATTCACTTGGTGATTCTGAGTCCAGAGCTCAGTAGACTGTAAATGTCCTAAGGGCAGGGTCCCTGCTGTTTGGCGGCCATGGTACGCCCAGGACATGTGCATGGAACAGAGTCGGTGCTGGCTGGACGTGCATGGAGTGAGTGCACGGATTAGTGCTTGAACACAGGGTCAATGAGTATAGACTCAAGTGATCACCCAGAACTTTCTGGCCATGGCACCATCAAGTCCCTGCCCCAGGCACTGTGCGGTTCTCAAGCTGGCTTGCCTGTGGGCCTTCTAGACAGCTGTGTCCGCAGATCTGGGAGGGTACCAAGGATGAAAAGCAGAAGCGTGGGCTGCAACTACCAAACGAGAGTGGCTTCTGTTGAGTAACAAGCCCTTGCATTAGGTGTTTAACAAAGAGGGGTCTGGGTGAAGAACAAGTGGGAGGGGTCCTGCAGCCACCACCAGAGGCGTAATTCATTGCACCAGGCGTTGACCTCCTGCTGTTCTCGGCTGCAGCCGTGGCTTCCACCCAGTTCTTTCCTCGCATCCGTCGCAGAGGCTGTGGCTGCTTATACCGTAAAGACATGAACCCTATTCATAATTTTCCTTTCCTTATTAGCCACAGGAATGACGAAGACGATTATTAATAATGCATTGGGTTTTTTTCTATGCCCCCCTTGGGAGCCAAGCCTGAGAACAGTGCCCTTGTTGATACGCAGCTTCCCCGCCATCACCCTGGGCCCGGTGCCCGGAACGCAGGGCAGAAACAAATCAGAGGAGTGAGTGTCCCATGCAAGGCAGGCTTCAGGCTGGGGTCACAGACAGAGGCAGGATCCGGAGCCCCTCAGCTAGGGCTTCAGTGGGGAGGTCCCGGCCTCCAGCAAGGGAGCAGAGAGAGGCTTGGGGGGCCTGTGTCTCCCATTCCTTCCCCCACTAGCCGAGTCCAGCCCTGTAGGAGGTTTCCACAGAGCTGCCCCCCACCTGCTGTAGGACTCAACTTAAAGAGAGGCTTTCCCTGCCGCCCACGCTGCTGCAAGTGACCTCCCCTTTGCCTGTCAGGCCCCTGGTCCCATTTTCTCCAAAGTATTTATTTCGGAAATTTGTAGTTATGCATGCCTTTGCTCACTTACTTGTTTTGTCTCTGTGTAGTGGTTACGGCCTGGCCCTGGAGCTGGACTGTCGGGGATCAGATCCACCCCACCCTCCCAAGTAAAATTGAGCACCTCCATTTAACCTTTGTGTGTGCCTCGGTTTCCTCATCTGTAAAACGGGGACACTGAAAGCATAAATTCCATGCTTGAGAGTTATCCTCACTCTCTGTGTGCACACTCAGCTCCCTTGTCTCGCACACGCTTCATCGTACACGCTGGGTGAAGCCAGCCTTGGTTTCCCCCCTCTTGTCCTGCACCTTGCAGCTGGGAGTGGCTGGAGCAAAGTGGCCATAACCTCGAGCCTCACTGGCCCTTCCTCCTCCCTTCCGCACCCATTTGCTCACCCACCCTCCGAGACACCCACCCCATCCCACCCTTACTCTCAGCTGCTCACCCTGCGTCTCCCTTCACTGAGATGGTTAACACAGTAGAAGAAGCTTCCACAATGCCCACTGCCCCACCCCTCCAGCGTCCTTACCCACGTGCTGTCCTCCCACCTGCCCAGCACACGGGGCTCTATCTAAAGACTCCCTCCCACCTGGGCACTGGGCCCAGCTCTTGCAGCTCCCCTGTGTCCTTGCCCCAGCTCTTCTCTCCTCTCTTCTTCATCAGGTTCCCCTCTCCTGGGTCACGCCCATCAGCACACACACACACACACACACACACACCAGAGCTCCAGCACGGAGCCTGTAAACCGGCTGTTTCTATGTCCTCCCCTGCGTTCCCTCTTACACTGTCTCCAGTCAGCCTTCCTCCTATCACTCCCTCCCTCGAAACCACTTTGGGACAGTGCAGCGATGCCACGTCGCTCCGTCCAGTGACTGGGTCTCAGCCCTTTCTGAACTTGCCCTGCCCGCTGAGCTGGACACAGTTGACCTCTCCTCTCACTCCTCCCTCATGCCTTTCCTGATTTGGCTGCAGGACCCCTGGCTCGCTGACCTCTCCCCCTCAGCCTGCTTGGCCGGCTCCTTCTTGGCTCCTCAGCCCCTTCCCGCTGAGGCGCGCCGGGGCTCAGGCCTTGGCGCCTTCTCTTTCCTGTCCGTACTCCACCTTGGAGGACTTCATCCATCTCAGGCCCGGACACTGACAACTCCCACGTTTAGCCTCTTGCCCAGGCCTTGCTTCTGGACTCAGAATCAAAATCTGACGTGATACAAATTCCAAACTCCTGACCTACCCACCCCCACCCTGCAACCCTGCCCCACCCAGTCTTCTCCATCAGTGACGGCCGCCTCGTCACCCCAGCTCTTTATCTCTCACCCACACATCAAATCCTTCTGCAAAGCCCATCGACCACCTGCAAAACAGATCCGGAATCTGACCTCAGCTCACCACCTCTGCAGACACCCTCATCCCTCTCCTGCATGGTGCAGTGTCCTCCCAGGAGGCCCCCCACTTGCCTATCCTAGACACAGAGACCCTGCTGGCCTGTGACCTCCAGACCCTCCAGTGGCACCTCATGTCTTCGTATAAAAGCCCAAGTCCTCGTTATGCCTCTGGGCCCTACGTGATCACATCCCCTTCTGTTCTCTGCCTGTCTGTGTCATGGCTGCCACTCAGGCCTCCTTGCTGATCCTCAAACATGCCAGGCCTGCTCCACCTCAGGGCCTTTGCATTCCAGAATGCTCTTCCCCCAGATATCTGTAACTAACTCCCTTGGCTCCTTCCCGTCTTTGCTCAGACCTCACCCTCTTGAGGGTGACCCAGACCACCCTATTCACACTGCAGTCCTCCCACTCTGCACCCAGCACCCCAGGCCCCTTGAGCTTCTCAGTTTTGGAGTAAAGAAGGACATGGCAAGGTCCAGGAGGGAAAGAGAACTGCCCCTTCCTGTGTGTCTCCCTTAGAGCAAGGAGACCATTCTGGAAGCCACTAGCAGACTTTTCCTCTCATGTCATTGGCTAGAACTGGATCAGGTGCCCACCCGTAAACCAAGCAGGGGCAAAAGGACTAGAGCCACTGGCCCTGGGCAAGACCTCTGAGAACTCACCTCCCAGGCTGGTCAGTCTCCCCAGAGCCTGGCCCTGATGAGGGTGGGGGACACAAGAGTAGAATCAGGGGTCTGCTAGAGAGAAGGGAGAAGATGTGGGTGGGCAGCCGAGGGATGTTGCTGCAAGCCCTCTGATTCTGTGTCTCATTTAGTCCTGGCACCAATCCTGCAGAAGACGATGCTGCTTCTCCCCATTTACAGTGGAAGGAGCCGAGATTAAGTTAAAGAGATGAAATGATTTGCCCAAGGTCAGCATCTGGGTTTTTAAGTCTGGAATCAAAGCCAAGGCGGTAACCCCTGTGCTGAGCCAGGGAGTGCCCCAGGGAGGAGCGGGCATGAGAGGTGGGGAGGTGGAGAGGGTTTCAGAGGGACCAGTAACAGCCTAGCTGCGGGGCTCAGGGAGCTCAGGGTGGGGCCTGACCCTGGGAGGACTGGGAAGAGGAGCTGAATTGAAGAGGGCAGGCCCCTGGTGCATTAAGCTCACTGTCGGAGGCCCCCAGGCCAGGGGTGGGAGCCAGGCCAGGGCGGGGACCTGGGAGACACTGCCCACCCGGGGCTGTGACTGAGAAGAGGCAGAGGGAGAGAGGGGCCTCTCGCTTGGTGGTGAGGGGAGCTCCACGGCCCTGGGCAACTGCAGCCGGGTCAGCCCTTGCAGCTCGGGCCCCTCTGGAGCCCTGAGATGGTCTTGGCACAGGCTTGGGTCTGTCTTCTGGCCAACCCCTTGCCAGAGACTGACCAAGGCTTTGTGCCCTTCCATGGACCAACGATTTTCATCTATAGCAGATGAAAGCTATGAGCGCTCGTTCCTCAGCTGCAGCAGCCCACCACAGTCCAGCTGACCAGAGCAGGAAAGGGGCCGCTAGACAGGGATTGGGGGGCAGTGCGAGACTTCCAGTAGGGCAGCAGAAGGGGTGGTGAGCAAGAGACAGATCACCCCAAGTGGGCCAAGCACAGCGTCCCCACCCTGGCACAGTGACCCCCACCCCCCTTTGGAGGTGAGGTGTCCCCGTTTAAGCTGCAGTACCCACCACCTGCTTTCCTCCTACAGAGACGTGTGAGCCCCTTGCTTTTGGAAAAGGCAGGCATCCAAGGCACCCCCCGGAATTCTGCTCCCTCTGGGAGGCTAAATTTGCCTTCCTGTCTTCTGGGAAGTGCAGGCAGGCAGGGAATCCGTGTCTTAGGCCTAGGCGACTGGGCAGCTAGGGGCCTCCTGCTTTGGGAATCCTCTGATTTGAGGGAGCAATCAGGAAAGATTTGTGAAAGAGGGGGTCTTTGTGCTGGACCCAGAAGCCTGAGCCTGATTCCCCATGGTGAAGAAGGGGCAAAATGGCCCCCCAAGTTAAGGCACATCTACATGATGTTTTCATCTGGAGCAACTCCAGAGGGGACCCTTACTTCTCTCTAGAAATAAGGCCTGCTTACATTGTGTGCCTTTGTTGTTTTAAACTCCAGCCCAAGTGCTCTGGCTCCTGCGGAGTAAGACATAGCCAAGTAGGCCACACCCGGGCTGGCCTCCCTGGACCATCCTGGGCCTCTCCCGCCCAGGGGCCCACGGGGGAGGGTGGACGGCCTGGCACAGGCCTCCCCACTGACGCCGTGTGCCCGTGAATGGAGCGCGGCAGGCAGGAGAGGCAGTCCATTGTGTTCAGGAGACAATAGGGCTCTGTGTGGGGTAGGGCATGGGGAGATCGGCCCTGCCCCCCAATACTCCGTCTTCCTTTATGGACTCCCGGTCTGTGTGAGGCAGCCCGACAGGAGCAGAGCTGGAGGGCACAAGGCAGGGACGGGGTGGGTCAGCCCATGACAGAACTTCCGAGAACCCACGTCCTTCTCGGTACTTTGGGGCAGTAAATAGAGCCGGGCTGAGTGACAGGAGGCCTTGACTCTGGTCCCTGTGTGGCTTTGGGCAGGTTCCTCCCCTTCTCTGAGCCTCAGTTCCCTCCTTTGTCCAAAAGGTCAATGAAATAGGTTCTGCCGCCGCCACCCAAATATTTTTGTGAAGCTCCTGGCTTCCTCTCTGTCCTGGTGAGCCGGATGAGACACAATGGGTATTTTAGGTGACAAGTTGAGGGAGGGATGAAAAGTAAACATCCTCTTAAATTAATAATCTTAAATGTGTAGGCAACTTTCATTGTGCGCGCCAAGCCCAAAGTACAGGTGTTTTATGTCGATGCCCCGCACAATTTCCCCAAGTCCCTTCGTGCGGGTGGGAGGAGGGTGAGACAGAAAGGGACCCCGTGGGCCCTAAGGACCAAGTGTGCCATCAGCCTCTCCCTCGGAGCAGGGGCTGTGTGGGGCCCTTCGCCTCTGCCCCCAGTGCCCGGCACGGTACCTGAGAGCCGATAACGCCGGCAGGAAGCCACCCATGCCAACCTCAAGGCGAATAAATGACTCCCAGGCTGGCTTCTGACTTCAGTTTCCCACAGTCAGTGCTGACTTTTACGTTTAAGTTTGGGAAGCACATTTATGGGCATTAGACCATTAAGGAGACTGATCTCTAAAGCCCGGGGTGGGGACGCCCCTAGACCAGCCCTGTCCACCCCAGGATGAGCCAGGCTGGATTGTCCTCAGCAGCGGGAAGCCGGGGCGGCACCTGCTCACCTGGCAGCAATTAAGGCCACTGACGCCCCCGCAGCCGCTCCCGCTCCCCAGGAACAGCTGGGAAAGGTGCAGGCGGCCCGGGCCTGAGTCACCAAGGACTGGGAAAGTTGGGAGAGAAGTCTGAGACTGCACCCAGGCCTGAGGCCCACGGCTCGCCCAGGGTGTCAGCTGCAGGGTCACGCTCGGGGATTGGGGGTCCCCACAAGCAAACAGCTGCTCGCCGGAGGTGACAGCCGCCACCTCACAATGGAGTTGGGTTTTAAAAGAAAGAGCTTGGCCATCCGGCCTTCTAGGAACCAGGCTGCAGAGCTGTTGAAGATCCTCGGCAAGTTGTTTCCACCCTGCTCCCTGTTCCTCTGATTCCCACGCCTCCCTCAGTTCTCTCCCCTCGGGCGGCAGCCCCCCCACTTCCCCGCACGCCCCCCACTTCCTGCACAGCTGCCTCTGACGTGGAGGGGCCCGGCAGGCGTCCCCGGCGGATAGAAATGAGCTGAGTCACCAGGCGCACCCGGGTTTCAGTGCTGGCAGCCCCTTGGCTGTGTGGCCTCGGTTTCCCCACGTGGAGAAGCGTGTCTAGTCGCGTGCCTTGGCGATGGCCACTGCTCCTTGTAGCCACAGGGACTCTGTCTCCTGCATCGCCTTGACAGCCACAGAAGCCCTGGGAGCAATCTAGGGAGGGTGTTTGCCGCCGGGAGTGGCTGGGGCCTGCCTGAGTCCCGCGGTTCTGTGGCAGCTGCCCCAGCGCGGCGTCCCCTGCCTCTTCAGGGGCTGGGGGGTGTGGGTGGGGTGGCCTGACCTCTGTCCACCTTGCCTCAGAGTAATCACGTAGTCATTGGCAGGTTTACTTGTTTGTTACCGGCTTCCCCCACTCTGCTCAAACCACATCTTCCGTGTTCACCCGCAGCTCCTCTTTCCCTAGCGCGGTGCCAGCGCACATTAGCTGCTCAGTAAATACTTCCTGAATGAGTGAATTAATTTTTAAACCACCATTGAATCAGTGTGCAGTGTTGCTTTCAGGACATGTGGCACTTGTTTTGTTTTGCTTTTTTTTTTTTTTTCCTAATTGTTGACTATATTTTATTTCATTGTATTATTTGACAAAGTAAAGGATACACATAGTTTAAAAATTAAATAGCATGCGAAGGCTACAGTGAAAAACTGCAGTGGCTCTTACGTATCTGCAAACTAAGTCCCACTCCAGAGAGGCAGTGGAGTCTTTCACTGGAGTCCTGGAAGTTACCTGCATGTGTCTAAAGAATATGTAATTTTTTTTTTTTTTGCTTAAGTTTTTGATCGACATACACTAAACTGCATATATTTAAAATGTAAACTTTGATAAACTGTGACATCTGCACCCAGGAACTCGTCCACTCCGTCAAGATAATGAACATACCTGTCGTGCCCACGAGTTTCCTCGTGCCACTTGGTAATCCCTCCCTCCGACTCACCCTGACCCCCACGTCACCACGCAGCCACTCCTCTGCTTTCTGTCACTGTGCTTTGCTTTGCATATGTTAGCAAACTAGATATATATAGATGAAACCATACAGTATGTATTTTTTAATTTTGTCTTCTTTCATTCAACATTATTTTATTACATTATACATATTTATTGAATCTATTTGTTCAATATACACACTGCGATGGATGCAAAGATTATTAGAGAACATAATATAGAGAAAGATGGGATTGGGAGAGAGAAAATTTGGGTTCATATCCCAGCTTTGTCGTTTTCTCTTTTTTTTTGGAGAAGTTGTAGGTTTACAGAAAAATCATGCAGAAAATACAGGGTTCCCATATACACCCCTGCACACACACAGCTTTCCTTATTATTAACACTTTGCTTTAGTGTGGTATCTTTGTTACAATAGACAAAATAATCTTATTATAATTATGCTATTAACTATAGCTCATGGTTTACATTAGGATTCACTATTGCACAGTTCTGTTTTGTTTTATTTTAAAATTTTTATTCTAATGACATATACAACCTAACGTTTCCCTTTTTAACCACATTCAAATAGATAAGTCATTGTAATTAATTACATACACGATGTTGTGCTACCATCACCACCCTCCATTACCAAAGCTTTACCATCACCCCAGACAGAAACTCTGCACCAATTAAGCATTAACTCCCCCCGTCCTCTTCCTCCACCCTGGCCCCTGGTAACTGGTGTTCTAGTTTCTGACTCCATGAATGTCCTTATTCTAATTATTCCATACCAGTGAGATCATACAGTATCTGTCCTTTTGGGTCTGGCTTACTTCACTCAACATGATGCCTTCAAGGTTCATCCGTGTTGTCACATCTATCAGAACTTCATTCCTTTTCACAGGTAAATAATATTCCATTGTATTAAATAACATTCTGTTGTATGTGTAGACCACATTTTGTTTATCCATTCATCTGTTGTTGGACACTTGAGTTGCATTCATCTTTGGCAATTGTGAATAACATCACTTTGAACATCAGTGTGCAAATATCTTTCTGGGTGTCTGCTTTCAATTCTTTGGGGTATATACCTAGAAGTGGGATTGCCGGGTCATGTGATAATTCTATACTTAGCTTTCTGAGGACTTGCCAAACTGTTTTCCACACCGGCTGCACCATTTTACATCCCCACCAACAATGTACTAGAGTTCCTCTTTCTCCACATTCTCTTCAACACTTGTTATTTTCTGATTTTATTTTTTTTTTGATAGTAGCCATCTAGTGGGCATGAAATGATACCTCATTGTGGTTTTCATTTGCATTTCTCTAATGGCTAATGATGTAGAACATCTTTTCATGTGTTTTTTGGCCATTTGTATATCTTCTTTGGAGACATGTCTGTTCAAATCCTTTACCTGTTTTATAATTGGGTCTTTTTGTCATTGAGTTGAAGGATTTCTTTATATATTCTAGATATTAAATCCTTATCAGATATGTGGTTTCCATATATTTTCTCCCATTCTGTAGGCTAATTTCTTTCATGATAAAGTACTCTGATGCACAAAAGTTTTTAATTTTGATGAAGTCTCATTTATCTATTTGTTTCTTTTCTTGTTCATGCTTTTGGTGTAAAGTCTAAGAAGCTCTTGCCAAACACAAGATCCTAAAGATGCTTCCCCATATTTTCTTCTAGGACTTTTATAGCTTGGGTTCTTATATTTAGACCTTTGGTGATTTTGAAGTAATTTTTGTATATAGTGTGAGGTAGGGATCCACCATCATTCTTTTTCATATGGATATCCAGTATTCCCAACACCTTTTGTTGAAAAGCCTATTCTTTCCCCATTGAGTGGACTTGTCAAAAATCAATTGGACTTAGATGTATGGATTTATTTCTGAACTCTCAGTTCAAGTCCATTGGTCTATATGTCTATCCTTGTGCTAGAATTGTGCTGTTTCGATTATTGTAGCTTTGTAATAAGCTTTAAAATAAGTAGTAAAACTTAGTCATAAGTTTTAAAATCAGGAAGTGTGAGTCCTCCAACTTTGTACTATTTTTACAAGATAGCTTTGGCTATTAAGTACCCCTTACCCTTCCATATAAGTTGGATGATTAGCTTTTCCATTTCTGCAAAGAAGGCTGTTGGAATATTGATTGGGATTGCATAGAATCTGTAAATTGCTTTGAGTATAATTGAGATCTTAATGATATCTAGACTTCCAAGCCATCAACCTCGCATATCCTTTATATATTTAGGTCTTTGATTTCTTTTAGTGATGTTTTGTACTTTCCTTTATATCCTTGGTTAAATTCACTCCTACATATTAGATTATTTTAGTTGCTATTCTGAATGGAATTTTTTTTATTTCCTCTTTGGATTGTTCATTCTTAATGTTTATACACATTACTGATTTTTGATATTGTACTCTGCCACTTTGCTGAATTCATTTATTACTTTTAGTAGCTTTCTTGTGGATGTTTCAGGATTTTCTTTATATAGGATCATGTCATCAAATAGGGAAAGTTTTACTCCTTCCTTTCCAATTTGGGTGCATTTTTTTTTTCTCTTTTTGCTGAATTGCTCTGGCAAGAACTACCAGTATAATGTTGAATAACAGTGTTGACAATGGGCAGCCTTGTCTTGTTCCTGATCTTAGAGGGAAAGCTTTCAGGCTTTCACCATTATGTTAGCTGTGGGCTTTTCATATATACCCTTTGTCCTGTTAAGAAAGTTTCCTTCTATTCCTAGTTTTCTAAGCATTTTATCAAGAAAGCATGCTTCATTTTGTCAAATACCCTTTCGGTGTCAATTGATCTAGATTATTGTGTGGTTTTTTTTCCTTTGTTCTCTTAATATGATGTATTACATCAATGGTTTCCTTTTATTGAATCACCCTTGCATACCTGGGATAGAGCCCCACTTGATCATGGTATATAATTCTTTTATTGTGCTGTTGGATTCAGTTTGCTAATATTTTGTTGAAGATTTTTACATCTGTATTCATATGGGGTATTGGTATACAATTTTCTTTTTTATGCGGTATCTTTAACTGGCTTTGATATTGGGCTGCTGTTGGCCTCATATAGAACGAGTTAGGAAGTGTTCCCTCCTCTTCAATTTTTTGAAAGAGTTTGAACAGGATTGGTGTTGATTCTTACTGGAATGTTTGGTAAAATTCACCAGTGAAGTCATTTAGTCCTGGACTCTTCTTTGTTGGGATGCTTTTGATTACTGATTCAATATCTTGTCTTTTGGGGTCTTCTGTTTCTTCTTGAATAAGTGTAGATAGTTGATGTGTTTCTGAGAATTTGTCCATCTCATCTAGGTTAACTAATTTGTTGGTATCCTCTTGTAATCCTTTTTATTTCTGTGGGGTTGGTAATAATGTTCTCCCTTTCATTTTTTATTTTAGTTATTTGTGTCCTATTATTTTTCTCTGTCACTGTAACTAAAGGTTAGTTTTATTGATCTTCACAAAGACCCAAATTTGGGTTTTGTCGATTCTCTTTATTATTTTTTATTCTCTATCTCATTTACCTCCACTCTGATCTTTGTTACATACTTCCTTTCGGTTGCTTTGGGTTTCATTTGCTCTCTTTCTAGATCCCCCAGTTGTGGGATTGGGCCTTTGATTTTAGATCTTTATTTTATTTAGTGTAATCATTTAGAGCTATACTTTTCCCTCTCAGTATTGCCTTTGCTGCATCCCATAAATTTTAGTATGTTGTGTTTCCTTTTCATTCACCTCAAGATATTTCCTAATTACCCTTGTGGTCTCTTTTTGACCCATTGGTTGTGAGAGGATATTGTTTGATTTCTACATGTTTGTGAATTTTCCATTTCTCCTTCAGTTGTTGATTTCTACCTTTACTCCATTGTATTCAGGGAAGATACATTGTATGATTTCAATATTTTTAAATTTATTGAGACTTATTTTGTAACCTAACATATGGTCTATCCTTGAGAATGACACATGTGTACTAGAGAAGAATGTTTATTCTGCTGCTGTTGGCTGAATTCTTCTATATAGGTCTATTAGGTCTGGTTGGTTTATAGCATCATTTAAGTCTTTTATTTCTTTATTAGTCTTCTGTCAAGATGTTCTATCCATTATTGAAAGTGTTGTATTAAAGTCTCCTACAATTAATGTAGAATGGTCATTTTATCCCTTCAGATATGCCTATATTTGCTTCATGTATTTTGGGGCTTTCTTGTTAGGCACACATATATTTGTAATTATTATGCCTTCTTGTTGAATTGACTTCTTTATCAGTATGTTATGAACTTCTCTGCCGCTCGTAACAGTTTTTCACTTCGAGTCTATTTTAACAACAGCTAGCTCAGCTCTCATTTGGTGATTGTTTGCATAATATATTTTTTTCATCCTTTCACTTTCAACTTACTTGTTTCTTTGAATTTAAGGTGAGTCTCTTATAAACAGCATGCTTTTTTTTGTCCATTCTGCCAATCTCTGCCCTTTGACTGGAGAGTTTAATCCATTTATGTTTAAAGTACTAAAAGACTATCATCTGCCATTTTTCTATTTGGCCTTTATGAGTCTTATACCATTTTTGTCTCTCAATTCTTTCATTAATGCCTACTTTCATATTTATTTGATGTTTTGTAGTGTACCACTTTGAGTCCCTTCTCATTTCCTTCTGTACATATTTTTCAGATGTTTTGTTTGTGGTTACTGTGAGGTTCAAATTTAACATCCTAAATCTATAAAATCATGTTTGATTTGATGCTAACTTAACTTCAGTAGCACACAAAAACACTGCTCTTGTACTCCTCCATCCCCCCACCTTTTTGTTGTCCTTATTATAAATTATATCTTTTTACACTGTATTTCTGAAACCATAGATTTATCATTACTTTTTATGCATTTGTATTTTAGAACTTATAAGAAATAAAGAATGTAGTTATACATCAAAAAATACAAGACTGGTATTTATAATTCCTCATATAGCTACATGTACTGGAGGTCGTTATTTCTTTATGCCAGTGTATTCCACTGTCTAGTGTCCTTTCCTTTCAGTCTCAAGGTCTCCCATTGGCATTGCCTGTAGGGCAGGCTTAGTGGTGATGAGCTCCCTCAGCTTTGGTTTATCTGGAAATGTCATAATCTCTCCCTCATTTTTGAAAGAAAATCTTGCTGGATATAAAATTCTTGATGGGCAGTGTTTTTTCTTTCAGCATATTAAATATTTCATCCCACTGCTTCTTGTCTCCATGGCTTCTGATGAGAAATTGGCACTTAATCCCATTGGAACTCCCTTGTACATAGCACGTTGCCAAGTTTTACTGTTTGTTCAAAGATTCTGTGGGGAAACAGAGCCCCAGAGCATCTTACACTGCCATCTTGGTCACCCAGAACTCAACATAATTATTTGGAGATTCATCCATGTTGTTGTGTGTATCAATAGTTTGTTCCTTTTTATTGTTGAATACAATATTCCATTGTATGCGTGTACCATAGGTTGTTTAAATAATCACCTACTGATGGACTTTTGGTGTTGTTTCCAGTTTTTTACTGTAAGAAAAAGAGCTAATATGAACATTGCTTGTAAGAGCCTTGTATGGACATATGCTTTCATTTGTTTCATACCTAGAGTAGAGTATTGGAATTATATAATAAGTAAATTTTTAAATTTTGAAGGAACTGCCAATTGTTTTCCAAAGTAGTTGTACCATTTTAAAGCCCCCACCCCAGCATTGTGTAGCATTCCAGTCTCTCCACATCCTTGGCAGCACTTAGTATTGAGTTTTGAAATTTTAGACATTCTAATAAGTATGTCATCTTATCTCATTGTGGTTTTGATTTGCATTTATCTAATGATTAATGCTGTTTGTTGAGCATATTTTCATGTGCTTATTTACCATTCCTGTGTGATCTTTTGTGATGTGACTATTCAAATCTTTTATACAATTGTTTGTTTTCTTATTATTGAGTTTTTATGGATCTTTTAGTATTGTAAATACAGGTCCTTTACAAATATTTTATGTGCAAAGATTTTTTTCCAGTCTGTGAATTGTGTTTTCATTTTCTTAATGGTGTCTTTTTAAAAGCAGATGTTTTTAATTTTGATGAAGTTCAATTTATCAATTCATTCTTTAATGGATTGTGCTCTTGATGTCATATCTAAAGAATGTTTGTCTAACCCAAAGCCATAAAAATTTTCTGTTTTCTTTTAAAAGTTTTATATTTTTAGTTTTTACATTTAGGTCTGTTATCCATTATGAGGTTTTTTTTTTTTAAATGATGGAAGGTATGAATCCAAGTTCATTTTTTTTTCCATATTGATATACAGTTGTTTTAGCAATATTTGTTGAAAAACTATCATCTTATCCTTTCTCTGCTTTATTTTCTTTGCACTTTTGTTGAATATCGGTTGTCCATATTTCTGGGCTCCCTATTCTGTTCCATTGATCTTTCTCTCTATCTTTACACCAAAACCTCAGTCTTTTTATTGTAGTGTGAAATCAGGTAGTATGAGTCCTCCATTTTTGCTCTTCTTTTTCAACTTTGATTTTGCTCTTCCAGGTCCTTTGCGTTTCCATATGAATTATACTACCATTTTGTTAATTTCCACAAAAAAGCTTTCTGGGATTTTGATTGGGATCATTGTTCATCTATAGATCAGTTTGGGGAAAATTTACATTTTGACAATACAGTTTTCAGGCCCATGAACACTGTATATCTCCCCATTTTATTCAGGTCTTCCTCAAAGTCTCTCAGCAGTGTTTTATAGTTTTCACTATAGAGGACTTGCATCTCTTTTGTCAAATTTATCCCTAATTATTTGATACATTTTTATATTATATGTTTTTTTTTTCAATTTCAATTTTTAGTATTTCATTGGTACTCTATAAAATGCAATTGATTTTTGTATATTGATCTTACATAGTGCAACCTTGGTAAATTCATTTATTACTTTAGTATGTGTATTACCTCTGGAATTACTCTTCTGTTTTTGGGTAGAGTGATCTATAAATAACAATCAGGTTAAGTTTGTTTTATATCCTTATTGGTTTTCTTTTCACTCATTCTATCACTTACTGAGAGAGATTATTGATATTTCTGACTATAATTGTGGATTTGTCTTTCTTGCAGTACTATTTATTTTTGCTGCATGTATTTTGAAGCTCTGTGATTAGGTGCACATGTGTTTAGGATTGTTATGTCCTCTTGATGAACTGACCCTTTTATCATTACGAAACAATTTTCTTTATTCCTAATAATATTATTTGCTCTGAAATCTACTTCATCTAGTATTAATATAGACACTCCAAGTTTCATTTGACTAGTTTTAGCATGGTGTCTCTTTTTCAATCCTTTTACTTTTAACCTCTTAGTGCCGTTATATTCAAAGTGCATTTCTTGTAGGTAGCATATAGTTGGGTGTCACTTTTCATTCAGTCTGACAATCTATGCCTTTTAGTTGTGGTATTTAGACCATTTCTTAATGTGATTATTATTTATATGGTTCAGTTTAAATTTATCATCTTGCTATTTGTTTTCTATTTGTTCCATCATGTCTTTGTTCCCTTTTTTCTATTTTCTGCTTTGTTTTGGATCAATTGAATGTTGATTATGATTCCATTTTATCTCCTTTGTTGGCTTATTAGCTGTAACTATTTTTTAATTTAAGTGTTGCTTTAGAGTTTGCACTGTAAATCTTTAACTTATCACAGCCTATCTATAAGTGATATTATACCTCTTTACACATAGTATAAGAACTTTACAAAAGTATACTTCCATTTCTTCCTTCATTGTTTTCATTTATTTCACTTTTGCATATGTTATAAATAGCATACCACACTGTTATTATTTTTGTTTAGGTAGTCAATTATCCTTTAAAGAAATTTAAGCAATAGGAAAAAAAACTTAAATATTTACCCTTGTAGTTTCCATTTCCAGTGGTCTTCATTCTTTTTCTTAGATTCAGATTTCCATCTGGTATCATTTACTTCTGTTTGAAGGACTTTTTTGTATGTGTGAAAAAACTTTGATTTTACCTGTATTTTCAAAGGTATTTTTCCAGGGTGTAAAATCCAGTTTGACAGGGTTTTTTTGTTTTCCTTTCAGTACTTCTGGATATTGCTCTACTGTCTTCTCCCTAACATTGTTGCACTGGAAATCTACTTTCTTCCTTATCTTCTTTCCTCTACTTGATGTATCTTGTTTCCTCTGGCTGATTTCACAATTTCCTTTTTATCAGTGTTTTTCAGCCATTTGAATATGATGCACCTCGCTGTATTTTTTTTCATGTTCTGTGTGCTCAGGGTCTGTTGAGCTTCTTGGATCAGCAGATTTATATTTTTCATCAAATTTGAAAAATTTTAGTCATTATGTCTTCAAATACAATTTGATCGTTCCCTCTCACCTTCAAGGACTCCAGTTACACATGTATGAGGCCTCTTGATATTGTCCCACAGCTCTTTGATGCTGGTTTTTTTTTTAATTCACTTTTTCTCCCCGTGTTTCATTTTGGATCGTTAATATTGCTATGTCTTCAAGTCCATTAAGCTTTTCTTCTACTATGTCTAATCAGCAGTGCCTAATCCCATCCAGTGTGCTTTTCATCTCACGTATTGTAGTTTTCATCTCCAGGAGGTCAGTTGTGTGTTTTTAAATAAACATACCCCATATGTCTACATAACTTTTTTAAATAAATGTTTTATTTTGGAATAATTTTAGAATTACAGAAAAGTTGCTAATGTCTTACATTACCTTGGTTCTTTTATTAGAATGGCTAATGAGAACAGGAACTGTTCCTGGCCTTGTGTTTCTGGGCACTGCTAACTCTCATACTTTCAGGTGGTTCTTTCCTTGGCCTGGTAGTTTCCTCACATGCATGTGCTCAGTACTCTGCTGAAAACTAGAGAAGGACCTATGTAGATCTCTAGTATTTTCTGTGTAGCTCTCTCCTGTCTGGTTCTCTGTCTTGCAAATGCCAGTTGCTTTGGCCTCCCTGGACTCTGAACTCCATCTTCCCAACTTATGGATTCTGCCAGGTGCTCTCTGGCTTCCCCCTCCCTACACCACTCTTTGGAAACTCTCTCAAAGCAGTAATCTGGGGTGGACATAGGAATCGCCCCATTTGTTTCTTGTCACTTGGGGATCACAGTCTCTTGTTGCTGATGTCCACTCTTTTGAAAACCACTGTTTCATATATTTTGCATGTCTTTTGGATGTTTCAGGTGGGAGGGCAAATCTGGTCCCTGTTCCTCCATCTTGGCCAGAAGCAGAAGATGTGCATGTAAGCTTTTAACGATGCATTACTTAACTGAAAAGAATGCTCCTGCTTTAATAAAGCAAAATCAAGCTTGGGTACTTCTAAATTGATCTCTCTCTGGTTGCCAGTCCCATCATCTTTACAAGCATCATGAGTGTTTAAGGAATACAGCAGACAAAACCTCACTGAGTCTGGAGAGAGGGTGTGACGACCCCTGTGATGTCATGTCAGCCCCTGCCCTTCTAGTGTGTTTGCAGAATCTCTGCTGTGAGCAAGGGGAATGACAGAAGAAGCAGAGAGCTTTGGCAGCCTCGTTACTGAGACTTGCATTCTCCAAGTTGCCTTGGCCTTCTCCATCTGACTCTCTCACAAGCCATTACCTCAACTCTGAACCACCTTAGCACTGTGTGGCTTCCTCTCTTCGGGCACAAATGATCTCTCACCTTATATATTAGCAGTTTGCACATGTCTTGCCTCGTTTTGGATGCTTCTGGCTCCCTGAGCATGGTGATCAGGTGTTGGTCAGCTTTGTTATTATCCATGGCATCTGACACCAGGCCTGGTAAGGGTACAGTTTATGTCTGATTCATCTTTGAACACCCAGCCCCTAGCACAGTCCCAGGCAATGGAGGGTGCTCAGTAAATGTTTGGTGGATGAATGAATGAAAAATGAATGAATAAGTACCTTCATGATGCCATCTTCTCAAATATCAGCCATCATTCCGCCCACATGATAAGCTGTCGTAGCACATCTGGAAAGAGATACTGGTCACGCCCTGTGGGAGGGAGTTGGAGGTTCGGGGATGGAAAAACAAAAGGTTCGGTCCCAACTCTAGCCCTTGGGAAAGTTGCTTCCTGATCCTGAGCCTCAGTATGTATTCTCTTTTCTGAAATGATACCTCCTCATTTCCTTCAGCCCCAACATTCTCTGGTCAATTCTGATGTAAAAAGAATAACTCAAGCAAGGATAAATAAGGATGCATTATTTGAACACAACAGCCATTTTCTTAGCAAAACCCAAGATTTATGCCTCGGACTGTTTCATAAAATACCTCCCTCTTTTCATATCCATTAGCAAAAATGGAAGGACCCTCTCAAAGACTGTCTTACTGCTTTCAGCATCAATTGTGTTTTGAAAATGTAGTCACAGAAAGGAAATTCCCACCCTGTTAGCAGAAAGCATAAAAAAAAGAGCATTGAAAAGAATCATGTATGAAATTTAGCAGCAAATTCCAGGTGAGGCTAGGAATCAACCCTTCTGTTTTAAGTTGAGACAATTTCTCAACAGGAGCCCTGTTGGCACTTTTAGAGGCACAATTCCACCTTTCGAGGAATATCTGGTTCTTTGCTGGATGTTTAACATCATAGCCCAGAGCCGTTGGGCAAGATGCCCACAGCATTCCTCATTCACTGAGACAGCCAAAGACGGCCCCCTCCCCATATTTCCAATTGCCCAGTGGATTGGAGGTGCTGCTCCTGGCTGAGAACCACACGCTGGTTGATGTTCCCCTGGACTCAGGAGTGCTGAATAACCTTTCCTGGGCCATTGGTGGGCAGTCTGAGGTGGGCTCACACCCAGGGGTCTTGCCCAGAGGTTTTACAGCTCGAGATGGCATCGGCAGAAACCAAGATGGTTGCCCTTTGCAGTGAAAATGAGGAGGCCAACTTTTGGGGTTGGGGGCTCAGTGTAGACAGAACAGCCAGTGGATGCTCTGGCTGCATTTCTGACTCTCCAGCAGTGACCGCTGGTGTAGGAAAGGCTGGGACTGGATCTGCACTGTCACCCTGGGCAGATTCAGCCAAACCAGGGTCACCCCATATTGACAAGTTGGGGGGAAGAATTTTGTGATTGATATTGAAGAAGTTCATCATGGGGGAAATGAGAATCCTTTTGGACCTCCTTTCTCTTATTTTAGAGTTCCTTCCTATTTTGAGCTATGCATTGTGTGTCTTTTGGTGTTGGATTCTAAAGGCCTGACACCGCCTGGCTGGGAGTGGCTGCGCAGCTCAGTGACATCCTTACCCCCACCCTTCCTCGGGAAGAATTTCTGCATCTGGTTGGTCTCTGTGACAATCCAAGGCCCACCTCATAGGACTTCTGCATTTGTTAATGGCATTTTAGCCTCAGTTCCCTGGCAAACACATATGGCTTCAATCCTTGAGCTCCTAATCCAGATGCAACAGTTTGGTACCTGCTCACTTCTCCCATCTTTTCTCTCCCCTCTGTGTTTCACCTGGGAGTGTACAAGAGCACAACCATTTTGGAAAAACAGGTTGGCAGTTCTGTATGAAGTTAATCACACATACACCATACAACCCAGAAACACCCAAGGGAATTATGAAGACATGTCTATGCAAAACATGAATGCAAAAGTTTATGGCAGTTTTGTGCACAATAGTCAAAATCTGGAAACTGCCTAGGTGTCCATCAACAGACGACTGGATTAACACATTGTGGTGTATGCATATGATGGAATACTACCCAGCAGCAGAAGGGAAGGTGCTCATGACCCATGCAACGGCATGGAGGAATCTCGAAAGCACTACGCTAAGTAAAGTAAGCAAAAGAACAAAAGAACACACATTGCATGGTTCCATAACATGAATGTGCAGAACAAGAAAATCTAATCTGATTTAGAAATCAGAGTGGTGGATGCCTCTAGGGTGGGGATTGACTCGAAAAAGGCACAGGGGTCATGGGGATGTTCTGTGTCACAACAGAGCTGAGACTTGCACGGGTGCACGTGACTGTCAAAGCTGATCAGACGATACACTTAAGACTGATGCATTTCACTATGTAAATTACACTTTGATGATGATGATGAAGATGATAAAGCCATCCGTGGTGTCCCTTAGCAAGTCATCCAACTGGCTCCCCGTATGTGGCTGCCCCCCTCAGGGTGCCTGTTGTGAAGTAGATACAAGGCTGGCGCATCGTTTCCATTCTTTCTTACATATTGACATATCCAAAGCTAGTGTCCTTCTGTCTGTCTGTCTGTCTCTCTCTCCCCCTTAGTCCTTTTGCAACTCTGGGTATTTCTGTCCAGATGTGCCTGGGCCTTCCCAGAGCCTCTGGAGGAGGCTGTGTGATGTCAGCCTCTGCATTGCTCAGAGCTGGGGAGGAGGACAGGTTTGCCCCGGGGCCTCCATGGAGTGGTCAGTGATGGGGGCCCTGTGGGACCAAGGGTCAGATACTTTGATGATGATCTCGTGCAAACTGAGACCACATGGGCCAAATCCCGGAGGGGAGCGCCTGCCTTTTGCAAGAAATTGGCTTAAGAAACTGACACCGAATGGGCCTCCCTGACTCATCCTCCTTCCTTCCTCCCCCAGAGTCCCTGCCAGGCCTGCTCCCCGCCCCCACCTCCAGAGGAACCGGGTTTAATGCCTCAACTGAGAGAAGGCGATGTTCTGTTATTTTTCATGGGAAATTGAACCTGACCCTGCTGTCAGTTAGCTCATGCCAGGCGGGGATGGATAGCCCTGGGCGCGGAGCTTACCCTCTGCACCCAGAACACCAGGGCTGGGATGGGGGCTCTGTGCCAGCCTGGCGGGGGGCCAGCCGTGATGTCACCGGCCACCGGGGTGGGGGTGGGGACAGCATGGAAGGCTGGAGAGCCTTCGTCCTGGGTGATGGACGCTGGCCGTGGCCCACTCATCCGGGGAGACTCAGGCTGCTCCTGTCTCTTTCAGCCCCCAACTCCACCCCGTGCCCCGCTGAGGAGAGCTGGTGGTCAGGGCTGGTGATCGTCGTGGCGGTGTGCTGTGCCTCCCTGGTGTTCCTGACCGTGCTTGTCATCATTTGCTACAAAGCCATCAAGAGGTGAGTGCCCCAGTCTGCGCCCTGCGTGGGTCCCAGGTGGGCTCGGGGCTGCCCTGCCCATCCCCACCCAACTTTTAAAAAAAATTATATAATTTGTTAAACATATGAAACTGCGTATATGTACGATGAACTCCCATCTAGCCTCACCTTGATTCGACGGTTATCAAGATTTTGCTGTTTGCTGCATCCATTTCTTTTTTCTTCTTCTTCTGTCCTTTTCTTTGCTGACATATTTTTAAGTTGATCGCAGACATTATACCCCAATCATTTTTAGGGCGTTCAATCAGCAAGCATTTGATGAACACCAGCTATATCCCAGGCCCACAGCAATACAAAGGGACCCCTAAGGACTGCCAGTGGGTGCTCACTGACCGCCTGCCAGTGTGGCAATAATCCTTGCAGGGGAAGGTGACAGATGAGCCACTCATGGGCAGTGCTGCACTGGGTTGGAGCAGGAAACCAGGCTTTGGAGTCAGATCTAAATTCAGACCCCACTGCAGCCTCTTCCAAGGGCAGTGACCAGGAGGCTGTCACTTCACCGCTCTGGACCTCAGTTTCCCTTTCTGTAAAACGGGGTAAGAGTAGCCACCTCGTACTGCTCTGAAGTGTGGTGAGATGTCTTCTTTAAATACGCACAGGGTGTATGCTCTGCAGTGCCTGGCACACAGTCCATGCCCGAGTACCGTGCAGTTTCTGATGCTTCAGCGGAGCCTCGGGTATGGGGAAGAGAGATGACAGAGGAGGGAGCGATGCTTATGGGGAAAACTGAGATGCCTGAGAGAGGGTTTTCAGTGATTGTGACACCTGCATTGGGTTTTGAAGGATGAATAGGAGTGTTCCTGTGGAGTTAAGAGTGAGCCAAACACAAGCTATCTTCCAGTAACACTTACATAGCTGCCACCTCACTGTGCCTTACAAAAAGCTCACCAGGGGCCATCTCTTCTTGGCTTCTAGGAGAGTCAGAGTTGGGGTCCATTGCACAGTGTGACCACTGATGGGGTCTGAGGAGGTCTGCACAGTGCCCACAGTGTGGTGAAGTAGGCCATTGCTTGGGTCACTCCCTGGATTACACAGCACGGCAGCTTGGCTACATCACTTGATTTCTGTATCAGCCTCTGAAGTGGCCTCCGTAGCCCACAGAGCACTGGGAGAAGGCAGAGCCGAAAGTCAAAAATGTTGCAAAACACCAAAGGGTAACATGGGGCTGTTAATAATATAACATATCTCTAAGAAAGCTTCTAAAAATTCCCTGAGGCCCAAATTTCGAGGATCTACATTAAGAATAATCCTAACCTGAAATCCTCAATTTGACTCTTTTAATCAGTTGTCCTGTGTGATTTCACTTTAATAATTCAAAAGCAGAAAGAATAAAGTATCAGGTTAAAAGTCTTAAAACCCCCTAAAACGAGGGCAGAGTCAGGGTTCAGGGTGAAAGGCCACGTGGAGCATCAGCCTGTGGGTGTCCGGGCAGAAGAGGTGGGGGACCCCGTGGAGGCCCGGAAGGTTCCATACCGCCCCAGCCCCCAGTGCCCGTGCCCGAGACGCTCTCCAAGAATAATAATAACGGGGGACGGGCAGCCTGGGGCATTTCCTGGGGCCAGGCACTGTGCTCAGGCTCTTCCCAGCATCTTCTCTTGGTTCATCTTCGCTGCATCATTTCCCAATCAGCTCCATTTTACAGATGGGAAAACTGAGATTCACAAGGGTGAAGGGAGCAGCCCAGATGGCACTGCCAGAGAGCAGGGGAGCCAGAACTGAACCTAGAGCCACCCGACACTGACGCCCGGCCCGAGCCACAGCGGTGGGTTGCTGGGTGGGACTGAGTGGGACTCCAGTGTGGGGCTGGGAGGAGACCCCACTTTTCCTGACTGTCCTTCCTCAGAGGTGCCCAGACAAGGGGGCATTGAGGTGTGGGTGTGCCTTTGCCCCTCTGAGGCCAGAAGACAGACAGATAGAAAGCCCTGGGGCTTAACCTTGGAAACCAAGCTGGGTACCTTGACGTCTCCAGTGGTCACGGCTAGTCCCGTTCCCAAGTGCTCTGCGGGCACCGGCTGTGCCAGGCTCTGGCTATGCCCCCGGGCTGCTCACCTGACAGCCGGGGGGGGGGGGGGCAGGTGCCTGAATGGCTGTTATGAGGCAGGTGGGAATCAGGTACAGGAGGCTCGTCTGCCACCTGCTGTGGGTGCCCAGAGGGCCAAGGGTGGTTCCTGAGCTGAGAGCTGGTCTGGGCGAGGGTTTTAAGAAGCAGCCTGCCAGGCAGAGGAACTGGTACAAGAAAAGACACACAGGCTTTTGCCGATGGTCCCAGGTCTCCGGGAAGCCCCTGCACCAGGGAGATGAGGCTGCAGGGAGCCATGACTCTGCCCGGGAGGCCTTGGCCACCAGGCTGAGCTGTTTGCTTGTGACTCGAGGCACTGGGAGCTACTGAAGATCTTTGAGGACAAGCATGCCCTACCAGGGAGAGGGCTCCCAGTGCCCTCTAGGACCCCCCTCACCACATCCCCGTAGAGATGCTGAACCTAATCTTTCCAACAAGCTCAGGCTCCTACACTGAGTGACTCCTGCCTCCCTCGCTGCCCCAAACCTCCCCTAAAGTAACCTGCTACCTGCCTCAGCTGGGGGAGGGCAAGGGGAACACACCAGGAGAGCAAACTCACGTCGGTACTGCACTGCGCGGTGCTGGCCAGCCGTGGCTGTGCCAGGCTTTGTTCCTGCTGGGCTGAGGGGGTCCCGGGAGGAAGGCGTTTGGGGGGCATCACCCTGGCCTCCCTCTGAGCAGCTGTGGGGACCTCCTGTCTGCCCTCCCTCCCCGTCCACTGCTCTGAGCTCTTGGTTCTGGGCTCTCTTGGCCTCTGGAAAGAAATAGAACTCAGTCCCGGCATCCTTACAGGGTCTGGGTGGGTCCTGGAGCACATGGGGCTGCCAAGGCCGCGGGGACAAGTGGCAGGGGGAGCTGCCACCACCCCTGAGGCCGACAGGGCGAGGGGAGAAACGGAAAGGGGGGTGCCCAAGCCCAGAGAGGGCCAGAGCCTCACAGGAGAGGCACCCAGCAGAAGCTGTAGCTGGAACTGCCCCACACACAGCCCTCTAAAAGGGAGAACGGGGGGAGAAGCACCCCCACCTCTCCCATAAGGGTGCCTCCCATTGGCCAAACCTAAGGAGCAGGGGAGGCCGGGAGATGCCGTCGGCCAGGGCAGGGAGAGGGCGGGACGGACGGCGGGCACAGGCGCTCAGCGGCACTGTCCCTTTTCTGCCCCAGCTCCATGTTCTGCATCTTCCTCAGAGCCAAGGCTTGGGGCCACATGGGGGTCTAAGACCCAGCCCTCTGCCCCCAGGACACTCACTAGCCAGAGGGGTCCCTTCACATGCCGGCTGATTGTCGGTGTTGGGGGAGGCTCTGCTCGGCTGGGTGGAGGCAGAGAGATCAGGTGCTCCCAGGACCCTCCGGGAGGAGGCCTTGGGCTGGGGAGGGAGGCTCAGCCCCCCGGGGAGGACGGGGTGCAGAGCAGGTGCCCCTACGGTCCAGGGCTGCAACCTCAGCCGGGGGTTGGAAGCGATCGCTCGGTTCCAGCCAGCTGTCTGTCTGCATTTGTGCTCACGGCCAATTCTTTCTGGTCAGTAATTCATCTGAAACCTGCCTCTTCTTTCAGGAAACAAAACCATTCCATGTCACTGTGAAACCATTCAAAGGAAAATTCAATGATCAGCCCCACGTTTTTTCTTCTTCTTTGTTTAGACTCTGGCAGCCTCAGTCCTAAGGGAGCGTTTCTGAAAGATCTTTGTGAATGGCCTCACTGCAGCTCTTCAGAGCCAAACTGCTGGGAGGATGGTTCTAGAATCAGCTGGGGTCAGGAGGGGGCGGCTCCAGAGATGCTGGCTTGGTCTCAGGGGGGTGTCAGCCCAGGGGACCCCAGGCCTTGGTGGCTGGTGGGGTGGGGACAAGAAGTGACGAGGCCGTGAGCTTCCAACACTGCCCTCACCCATCACACGTGTGCTCAGAAAGACAGATGGACACAGTGACATAGATGGACCGCACAGGGGTGGGGGCGGGGGGGGGGGGTTGACCTAGGTGGGAAGTGGGTCTTGTCGGCACTCCCAAGACTCAAGATTCGGTGAATCAAGGCTTCATTCTGTGGCCCCACAAATGTTCCCCAAGTCCCAAGTCTGTGCTGGGTGATCCTGGGGTCAGGGGCAGGGAGGTTTCTTAGTGACATGAAGGTCAGTGGGCATCAGCCAGGCCAGGGGCCCAGGAGAGCGGGGGGCTTACAGCGGGACTGGCTCCAGCAGTGGCCCCAGAGTCTCTGTCAACCACCCCACCCTTCGAGGCCCCCCGGCCATGGGAGCCTGAGCAGTTAGCGTTGCTGTGAGCTCCTCAGCCTCGGCCTATTGAGAACAAGCTTCTCCACCTGCCACCGCAGGGTGAGCAGGTCCCAGAGCACTCAGACGCCCTGTCCCTGGGTGCCCCCTGCCCAGGCCTCCTGTCCACCTCCCAGCCTGGTGGGCACATGTCAGCCTGGAGTTGGTAAAGGACCCCGGGGTACCATTCCCAGCCCCAGCCCTGCTCAGTGGGTAGTGCTTCCCTTGCTGGGCCTCAGTTTCCCCTTCCCTGTCTGTAGGTCATCCCACTGCTCAGCCCATGTGATTGCAGCCACAGTGGAGGCCAGGGCCCAGCGGGGGGCGCAGCACCATGGGGTCCCCACCACACCGTGCACAACCTCTGGGGGGGGATGAGTGGGCGCTAGTGAGATGTTCTGCGAAGAAGAGGAGGATCTGAAGGGAAGGTCAGGGCTCTCAGTGCAGAGAACAGGAGGGTCTGTTACCCACTTTCTAAATCTACAGTGACTTAAAGCCCCCAGACCCAGGGTGCCCACCACCTGGGTGGGAGGGCTGGGCCTTAGTCCCCAGCTAGGGGAGGGCTCCCCACAGCCCCATAGAGACGGTCAAGTGTGAGGCCCCTCTCCACAGCTCTCTGACGGCCGCACCCTTCGCACAGAGAAGGGCTGAACTGAGGAAAGCGGGTGCCCGCCCCTGCCAGCCCCCTGCCCTGAGCCAGCCGTCACCTCCGGCCACAGGGGAGCTTCTCACCGTCCCTGGCGCTGACACACAGGTCCTCACCTTCTGCCACTGATTTGCCATCAAGCCACTAGACAGCATTTCCTTCTGAGTTACAGGGTGTTGGCCACGTAGTAACAAAAGGCCACGGAGCATTTTGACTGATCCTGCAGATCGTTATTTGCAGACAATAAGCAAGTGTGCTGTTCCTGGGAGTGAGCTGAGTGTGCGTGCCTGAGTGTGCCCGTGCTCGTGCGTGATTGCTCGACTGCAGTTGGCTCATCAGCCTTTGATGATCAAGCCACTTCCACGGAACTGGCCCTTTTGAATGCTGACGTCCTTTATGGTGCCTTAGAAAACCCACTGACTGGCACAGGGCTCTGTCAGTCCGTCAGTGTCCGTCCACAAATGTGTGTGAGCATCTCCCGTGTGCCAGGGCCTAGACGAGGTGCTGGGGAGGTACACACAGGGTAGCCCCTGCCCGCCCTGCTAGTGGAGAGGCAGATTAAACACACGCACACTAGCAAATAAATAAATGAGATGATTTAAGAGACCAGTAGTGCTATGAAGAGGAGAAAAAACAACAACAAAACAGGAAAATGAGGGAGAGAAAAGGAAGGTGGTGGGAACTCTTTCCCCGATGCAGAGTGAGGACAGTCTTGTCTGCTTTTGGAGGGCAGTGGTAGGAAACCACAGGTGTTGTGATTAGAAAGTGTGGATAAGGCTTTGTACATGCATTACCCCCTTTAAATTTCTATTTTTGTCAAAGTAATACATGCACATAGTTTAAAAAGCCAAATGTACCACAAGACTTTTAAGACTTTCCCCATCTCTCCCCAAAGTCTCATTCCTGAGAGGCAACTGCTTTTAACTGTTAGCTGTTTCTTTGGGTATTTTGCTACATAGTCTAGGTGATGCATATACTTCTCTTTGTTTTTCCATTTTAAACATTATCTGTTGACTTTCTGCAATGGAAGATGCAGGATTCAGAGTTCTCACACTGCCCACAGCAGGCAGTCCTCCTGCATTCAGTGGCTGTTCAGGGTTTACGTTATGTGACAATGTAAATACTGCTCACAGCTGAGCCGCATAGTGTACTATGATTATGATTCGTTTCCTGTCCTGAAGTTATCAATGTCTCCTCTCAATGTGGTCAAATATATCGGGTAATCAATCTGTCAGTTCCATTTTCGTCTTGGAGACTTGCCTCCCTGAGACCCCACCCCGTCTCCCGGTGGGCTAGAGGCTTTCGGATCCTCTTCTCCCACAGGCTTCCAGGTCCTAGCAGCAGCCTCTCAGGGGCTTGTTACGCTCAGCTCTCCCTCTCTCTCCCACACCAGTCTGTCATCTCTTTGGCTTAACCCCACCATGGAATTTTTCCAAGATTTTTCCTGAATCATGGACTTAATAGAAAATTAATTAGTGAAATTAATTTGCCTTTCAGAATTTACTTTCTTTTTGGGTGGCCCAGAAAGGGATTAGCTCTTACCAAGTATGTGGCAAGCAGGGAGGACCTGGTTATCCAGGGTAGCGGGAGTGCTGTGGATGGGTGAGAAGGGGGTTTCCTGTGGCGTCGGAGCCAGAAGGAGCCTCCATGGTCATGGGCTCACACCCCTGTTTTAGAGATGGGGAATCTGAGGCCTGGACAGGAAGAGAAATGGCTCATGCACACAGGTTTCCAGCTCAGACCAACTCTGCTGGTTGGCCTCCTCCTCTTGTTTCTTGAGCACCAGAGGGGCTCCCTCAGCTGTATCTCTTCTGTTGAGTCCTTCCTGCTCCTCCCTCAAGACCCAATTCAAACCACCTCCTCCAAGGTGTCCTCCTGGACTGGTGAGGATCTTCCTCTTCCCTGCCCAGGTGCCCAGGCTCATAGCTCTCCCTGAATTTCCATCTCTGCTATCTGCCGTAGTAGATGTGACATTGATGCTAAAGCGCACGTGCACTCACGTACGGGTGTGTGAGTGATTTTGTGTGTGCACACGCAAACACAGATTAGATGGAGCAGCCGTCTTGTCTTACTCATCGCTCTCCCCAGCACCTGGCATATAGCAGCTATTTGGTGACTGTTTCTGGAGTGTGAATGGAGGCTTATTTATGTAGACTTGCCAGATTCTTTTTAAATTGATAAATTCTATTCAGAATTTCAGAAAATTCATTTTCTCCCCTCCATCTGGGTGAGTGAAATCAAATCTACTGTAAGAGTAAATAGATGTGCCCAATTTTAAATGCCTGGCTTCACCCCTTCTCCAGTTTTGGGTTCCTTGACCCTCTGCCACCTCTGCTCCCCTCCCTCTGAGCCCCGTCCTCCTCGTTCCCTCAGCCTTCTGCACCCCCACAAGCTCAAGTACCTGCTCCCTGACTCAGCAACCCCCTCCATGCCTCTAGGTGGAGTCTTGATTCTACACCCACTGCACACAACACCCTCTCACCCCCCACCCATTGCCACCTCCTCTCCCTCCCCTTGTGAGGGGCCAGCCCAGCCCTTCCCCCCTTGCCCCTCCTCTGGCCTCCAGCTGAACCCCAGAGTCAGGTCAAATGAGGGGTGCAAGGAAGAGAAGGTGAGCGGGGCCCAGAGGCCAGCAGTGAGGAGCAGGGACTCAGGACCTCTTTCACCTGGCCTCAACTCGCCATGAACTTCTAGAAGCAAGAAATCCACCTTGCAGGCATCTGGGGCCCCTGCAGTCTCGAGCCGGGGCCTGTCTCGGGGCCCAGTCCCTCTGCCCAGGCTGGGACCCCATGCAGTATGCTCTGGGGCCTGAGACCCGGCCACCCCCACATGCCACTTCTAGTGGCCATCCGTATGGGTCCCCGTGACAACACCCTCCCTCCCCGGTCTCCCCAGCCGGGAATCAGCATTGCCAATCTGATTGCACCGCGAGGAGGGAAAAGCTAGCAGACTCCAAGAAACGGCCCCTTTTGGTCTCGGCTCAAGCTTTGCTGCCTGGACCTGGCTGCTGGGAGACCGTCTGACTTCCCTTTGTGCTTCGGCCACTTTCTGGGAGCTGGTTCTCGGGCTTGGTTGTAGAATCAAGACTCAGTCTTCTAACTCCGGGGTTGCACTGCCGTCTTGTAGGCTGTCTGGGGCTTGGTTTTTCTCCTGGTCGTGGGATCCTCACATGGGTTTAATTTGAGTCCTGGATGTCACAGGTGCTCTCCTCTCCATCGCCACAACCTTCCTCCCTCAAGAGGTCAGGCCAGGAGGGGCTGGACGCAGTGTCCTGGGCTGCCCCGGGCTGCAGCGCCTGTGGGCGTGTTGGTTCCTTATCCTGGGGAGGGGTGATGAGATCCCACCCTGAGAGCAGGGGGCAGCAGCAGGGATGAGCCTGCCCCGTCGGCTTCCCTGGTACAGGGGACCACGGAACCCAGGCCACCGTGGGACTGGGGACAGGGAATTGGCAGAAAGCTAAGCCCATGGAGGGTGGGCCCAAGGCCAGCTAATGGGGGACCCAAATGGGTCCCTGTGTCTTGGGGCCTTTTTCTTCTCTCACCAAAATGCGTCCTCTGTCTCTGCACTCATCCCTGCCAACACGCCAGGTCAACGTCACAGGGCAGCGCATGGGGGTGGACAGGGAGCCTGGTGAGTGGCTCCCGCTGCACTTCAGCTACAATCGAGCCGGGCCCTGCAGGGTCAGGCTCCTTCCCACGTGCTCTTCGCTCTCACTACTGTCATCTCTGTCCCTTGCTCGGGACGCTCTTTCAGTTCCCCAGCGTGCCAAGCCCTCTCCAGCTCGGAGCCTCACACCTGCTGCCCCCAGCCTGGCTCCCACCGGAGCTTTGGGTGACAGGCTCCTTCTCTCCACTCGGGCCTGGGCTTCTGTGCTGCCTCCACGGAGAGCTCTTCCCTGCTCCCCAGCCTGGAGCCCGACCGAGATGGCTTTTCTCTTGATTGAGCTGCAGGCCTCATCTCGCACACAACCCTGCCCACACCCTCCCCTCGCCCTGCTTTCCTCAAAACTAACCTTACTGCTGAGAAACTGCAGAGAAAAACTCAGACTACAGGGGAGAAACGTCAGCAAACTTCAGACACCAGGTACTTCCAGCATCCAGCTCACCCCCGCCACACCCTGCCTCTTTCACCGGTCGGCCCCCTGGTGCTTGCCCAGACTATAAAATTTAACCAACCCCTGCCTTCCTCCAAGGTGAGATCACATCCGATCTGCGTTCTCTCTCCCCTACTCTAGTAGTTTTGGACAAAGGCATCCTTGCCTTAGTGATATTGTCTGGTACAACTTTTTCTTTTCTAGGTAGGACCCCCTTCTTCTTTCCCTTGGTACCCCATTCTTTCTCTTGATTGCCTTCCTCATAATTGTTGCAAAACATCCATTTGTTTACTGCCAGCTGAATGGCTACCGACCTGGTGCCAGGGGGAGCCAGTGTCCTTGGGCCACGAAGCTGAGCCCACCTGGCTCTCATAAGACTCTGGGCTGCTGCCACCTGGGGTATAAACTTCCCCATGACGTGAGCGCGCTCAGCCTGAGGCTGACACCCAGGAGAGCATGGGGGCAGGCCTCTTCTCACCGACAGCCATCATCTCAGACCCCTCGTTTGCTTCAGGAACCCCCATGTGTCACCCAGGCAGTGCCTGGTGCCCCCGGCTGCTGTGGGGCCGTGTGACCAGGTGGGAGGAATAGGCTCAGGGCATCTGATCCGTCCTCCCTCCTCCCACCCAACTCACCCCTGCCCCTGGGTGGACGACGTGGCGTCCAGGAGCTCAGGACCAGCCTTCCCGGATTGCTCCAAGGCTCGCCCTGCCTCTCAGGAGGGACAGATACTCCGGTCATGTGTCCCTGTTGCCAGCGAGAGCCTTTTGCCTGAGTAAAACCAGGTGCAGGAAGTTTCATGACACGGGGGGACTGGGGTCCAAGGCATGTCTACCTTCTGTGGCTGCCCGTCCCCACCATTCTGCTGTCTTGCTACCTCCCAGACCTCGGCTGCCATGTCACATCCCTAGAGGGGTTCCCTGGTCCCCCCCATCTAGAATGGGGATGCAGAAAAGAGTTCTGGAATCTTGGGGAGCCAGGTGCCTGGACGCCCTGGGAGATGGGAAGCTCCTGGGCTGCCTCTGTCCACAGACCCTTTAGGAGAGTCACCACCACCCAGCGCCATGTGCCATCTCCAGGCAGGAAGGTGGTCGTGGCCTGGACCAGTCTGAGAGTCACCCTGTCCTGGTCTCTGCACGTGGCCCCATCATCCCTTCTTTGGCATCCAGACAGGGCAAGGCCTTGGCGCCAGAACAAGTCCCAGGTTGGAGAGCAGTGCTCCGGGGGAGGGAGGGTTGCAGGCCTGGAGCGGCCTTTCCCACTTGGTCCTTGAGCTGTTTCTCTCTGCTGCAACCCTTTGCTCTGCTGCCAAGGGAGGACGCCAGCTGGAGAAACTCACACCAGTTTTGTGTTTGTTCAGCAGACACAGGCTAAAAGGAAGCTTTGGGGAGATGGCCACACAGTTGGCTCGATGGATGTGTGCGGATCCCCGTCAGCCGTGCACTGACTCACTGTGCCTGGATGAGGCGGGAGGGGTGGGAAATGGCTCAGAAAGGCTTTTTCTGGCTTCCTGACCCAGGCTTGGGCAAGTCCACAGTCTACAGAGGTGTCTCGTTGTTGAGTGTGTGTGTGTGTGTGTGTGTGTGTGTGTGTGTGTCAGGCTGGGTGGTGGGGAGGACAAATGCCTTAGGAAGACCGGAGTCTGGGAGCTTTAACCTTCAGTTCATTGTAAACAAACCCCTCCAGTGGGCGCATGGGACAGGAAGAGAGCTGGGCAGCCCCCTCCTCAGCCCCCTCAGCTGCCCTCCAGCATCCCCAGCAGAGCCCCAGGCCGAGGCCTGCCCCCTGTCATGCCGTTCTCAGCAGGGCCCCAGGGGTGGCAGCCTGGCTGCAGGTGAGAGTGGCCGGCGCTGTCAGCCAGCACTCGGAGCAGAGAACCTGGAGCACCTGCTGCTCGCCCTGGGTCTCAGGTGGGAGAGTCCTTATCGGACAGGTATGTCTTTGTGAAGCCAACACCTGGGCACAGTCAAAGAAACACTCACTCACCTTTCTCCCGGTTTTAGGCGCCAGGCCATTTAGGGAGCCGTCTGTGGCCATCTCTGCCTGGACCAAGGTGGAACTGCCTCTCCTTGGTTAGCAGGGCCAGCCCTGGGTCACTGAGCCTGGAGCCCCGCTGGGTCCTTACTGAGCCTGGAGCCCGGTTGGGTCCTCACTGAGCCTGGAGCCTGATTGGGTCCTCACTGAGCCTGGAGCCTGGCTGGGTCCTCACTGAGCCTGGAGCCCACTGGGTCCTCATGAGCTTGGAGCCCGGCTGGGTCCTCACTGAGCCTGGAGCCTGATTGGGTCCTAGCCACTCTCTCTAGTGTTTCCAGCCCTGCCAGGGGCCCATTAGGTAGGATGTCTGTGCAGACTGGAGAATGCTGGCTGCTGCCAGCAATACTGATAAGCTAACAAACACTTATTGAGCACTTACTGTATGCCAGCGTCTCATCTAAATGCCTGACATGCATTAATGTGCTGAATCCTCACAACAACCCTCTGAAACAGACACTATTATTGTGCCCATTTTATAGACAAGGAAACCGAGGCATAGAGAGGATAAGTTGCTTGCCTGAGGGCACACAGCTGGAAAGTGGTGGAGCCGGGGTGTCCCGAGCTGTGACATCCGCTTCCCAGCCCTTCCTTCAGGGTACAGGATGGGGTTGGGGGTGGGGACAAGGGAAAGCCATCTTCTGCTCTAGGTAAAATCCAACTTCCATTGGGTTCCAGTGAATTCCAGAAAAACTTGGGGAGAGAGTTCAGGTAGCAGGAAGGGAAGCCAAGTCGTGGGGGGCACAGCCCCAGGCAGCAGGAGGAGGGCAACAAAATCCTCTTCCCAGTAAAGCCCTCTGGACAGCCAGCCCCTCCCCTGGCCATGCCCAGCTCTCGAATGCTCTAGTCCTGGGGCTGTACCAGCCAGAGGGGGCCCTGCCCAGACCCCCTTCCTCTCTTCCTGCCTGGGAGGCTGGCTGAGCAGCTGAGAAGGCACCAGGACTGTGTCCTCAGCCTGCTTTCCCGGGGTCCCTCCGGCCAGGTTGCCTCCTTCTGGCCCACTCCTTCCCCCGCAAGGCCCCCAGGAGTGCACAGGGGTCTCCCAGCCAGCAAGCCAGCTTTAGGACTCGCTCCTCCTGCCGAGAGAGATCCTGCTGTCTTCCCACCTCACCCTAAAAAGGGGTCAAGTCAGTACCCTCCAGCCTTTGCCCATTTCCATAGGAGCTCCAGACTCCTTGCTTCCTCTCCTACTTCTTTATCCACCCTGGAAGGCCTTTAAGCCCATCTCCCACAACCTGGACTGGCTGTAGTTGTTTTGTAGGCCTAAGACGAAGATTTAATATTTATTAAGGAGAAATGTAATGTGGGTTTGGGCCTAGAGTTTCTGCCTATTAATATTTTCTGGCATCTTTATTCTGATGTCCATTCTCCTCCTTGTATAAAAATGATAAATTTGGGAATCTCACAAGTCCATCAGTTGCCTCAGGGGGAGGGGGCAGCATGGGATCCCACTGGAGTAAAATCTCCCCTGCTCCCAATTTTCAGGCCATGCACACTAGCTGAGTGAGAAGTCCAGCCCACCCAGCAGTGTTAGAGCTGCCCGAGGCTCCCTGCAAAGGGGTGGGTGGGACTAGAAGGGATGGAGGAGACTGGAAACAGAGGGAGAGAAAAGCCCAGGGGCAGAAGTAGGCTGCAGGGCCCCTCATTTCCCATGAGTCCAGGGGATCTTCTTGGGAGACCCCTCAAAAGGGACAGCACGGCTGAGCCCTGCACACCTGGAGGCCCCAGAAGGTATAAGTGAGCATCTACCCAAACGAGCTCCTCCGCCCTGTGGGTTGGGGTGTGCTGGGTTAAAGCACAATGAACCCGACTCTTCAGAACTTCAGTGACTCTCCACGAGGAGGACGGAGGAAGGCTTTCCCAAGCTGTTTGGACTGCAGAGCCTATTTTTATGGAAACACCTGCTGGGAAAGATGATTTAATGGAAAGATGTTGGGACCAGGAGATGGTTGTAGGGAGGGATGGGCCAGGCCCCACCACAAACCAGCCAGGGATCCTTGAGCAAGTCATAGCCCTCCCTAAGCCTCAGTTTCCCCATGAAATGAATCTCTGAACTCCAAGTCTAGCTTCTTCTGGGGACCATCATGAGAAGTCCCTGTGGTTGAGAGTGCTTTGCACAAAGGATGCGACACCATGGGAGGCAGTGTTGATTTGCACTTCTTATTTCTAGAAGAAGCCACAGTAGCTGGGCTTGACCGCCTACACCAAGTGCACTTGGGTTTCATCACATGTCTGGAGAGCTACTTCCACTTCAAGAGAGAGGGGAGACATTAACAGATTTGATGGTGGTCTGTTGTTTCTGAGCTGGCTTATGGCCTGATAATCAGACCTCATGAACCCACTGAACCTACTGACGATCACCCCAGACCCTCCCTCCCTAAACTAATTCCCAAAGACCTTCACCCACCAGCATCAAACCAGTAACAAGCACCAGTTCTTCTCACACTGGGTTTGGGGAGACTTGAGGACATTTGAGAAGGCAGAAGCAATTGGTCTCCAGGCTTTTCACAGTGACCAGAAAGGTTCAATTTACAGATCACACATCAAGGCCTTGCAGGCTCAGCCCTGGGTCACTGGGGGCACAGGAGGTGCCTGAGGAATGGCCCCATGGGGGTCAGATCCACCCAGGAGACAGCAGTGCTGTGAACGGATTCAGGCTACGTATCGTGTGCCTCCTAGGCAAGGAGGGCTGTTACGACTCAGGCCTAGGGCTGGGGAGAAGGTGGGATTTGAGCCTGGCCAGACAGTACCATTGTGAATTCAGAACCTCAGCCACTGAGCAGCAGCCTTCTCAAAGCCTCCTTCCAGCCTCCCTGATCCCTTGTACTGCACAGGCAGGATGGTTCTTAGAGTTAAGTGGTCTCTGGAATGAGAAGTAAATGGCTTGGAGTGAAGTATTTGAGAACTACTGGCAAGTGCTAACTTAGCTTGGAGGTTCACTACCATCTTCACTACCATCATCACTCCCACCATCACCGTCACAATCACCACTCCCACCACCACCACCACCACTATCTTCAGCACCATCACTACCACCACCACCAAAATTCCATCAATGCCACCATCATCATCACCACTGTTACCACCACCATCACCATTACAACCACAATCACCATCGTCACCATTACAACCACCATCACCACTGTTATCACCACCATCATCACCACCATTAACATCACCACCACCACAGTTATTACAACCTTCACCACTAGTAATGCCACCATTATTACTATCACCACCTCCACCAACCATCAACACCACCACCACCACCACCATCACAACGACAACCACCATCATCACTACCATCGCTACCATTACCACCATCACCACCACCACCACCACCATCACTATCATCATCACCGCCAACATTCTCTTCATCACATTTTCCATTTGCCTTTGACCGCGCTGAGACAAAACTATAAAACCGAACTGCTAGCACCTCCTCTATTAACTGCCAGCACCCTCAAATATTCATCTTCAAGTCTGGTCATTTTAGTCAGAGGGATCAGTCAAAGCCTATGACTAGGCCGACCATACATGCTGTTTGCATACATGTGTTTCGCCCGGAACAGTCCCCGTTTATGCCTGTGTCCCTGCTTCATTATTAATAGACCCCCCTTTCACTCTCAGCTGTGCTCATGTTTGCATGACAGATTACGTAGTTGAGAACACCCTCAGCTTCTGACTGACTCTACAAGGACCCGAGGATGCTAACCCTGAACAGAGCCTGGGGGTGCTAGCTGGGAGGGCCTGATAAACCCCCACACCCAGTGATAACTGACGGATTCCCTGCGTCCCTCGCCCATGTCTTCCCTGCCGCCTCTGCCCACTTCCAGGAAACCCCTGAGGAAAGACGAAAACGGCACCAGCGCTGCTGAGTACCCCATGACTTCCTCCCAGGACGGCAAGGGGCTGGACGTGAACAACGCAGTGGTGTGAGCCTGCGGGCCCCGGACCTGCTGGCCAGAGGGACACCTCGGCAGCGCTAAGGCACGTGGGAGACGAGTGGACGCGAGCAGACGCTGGGCTTGTCCAGGACTTCGTTGCCTTGCAGGCCTCAAGCCCCCGAAGGAGAAACCATCCCCTTCCCGGCTGTGCCCCAGGCAGCCCGTGGCAGAGGCGACTCAGATGCCCGGCCTGAGCCGGGCTCACCCTGCACGCAGCGCCCGGGACCAGCCTCTCCGCCCGAGGCTCCTCCACGTCCTCCTCCTCGTCTTGTGTTTGACTCGCCATCCCCCAGCTGCTCTCTAAAGCTCGTGCTTGTCAGACAAGAAGGCAGAGGGGCCTGTCTGCCTGCTGGGACATGGGGGTGTCCCCCTTTTAGCCCAAAGGAAGGTGATCCAGGGGTCCATCCTCCGACTGAAAACCTCCTCCCCTCCCAGAAAGCCCATCTGCTTCTCTGCTGCACACACAGGTCCCAACAGAAGCCACTGGCGCAGCCCTGAGACTCCCCTCGCAAAGGTGCTCCCCACACATCTGTCTGTCGTCACCCCTGCCCCCACCCACAGCTCTCCTCACTGCTGCCCCCCTCCTCCTCTCCCCAACACCCCCTGGGCCCAAGCCCCTCTGCCTGCCATTAAGGACTGTGAGCCCAGCCTGCAAAAGCCCCTCTCCCGAGCAGACAAAGTTCATTTACACCAGGGGCTTGTGAAACTGACTTGCCAAGCCCCAGACCAAGGGCCGCCGGGGAGGGCAGAGGCCCCTGCACCTGTTCCCAGACTCCTTCCCAGACCCGCCTCCTAGGAACCCCCGCCCCCGCCTCCCTGGGAGCCAGGCCCCGCCTTGGTCCAGCAGAGGCTACCCTTGTGCCAAACCCGGCCTGCTGGGCTGGCCAGGCCTAGCTCTGGGCCTCCCTGACATGCCCAGGTCTCCTGACTGCCCCCCAAGAGCTTCCCTCCTTATCCTAGTGAGGTGGAGTTTTCTGAAAGTGTTGGGCACTCCTGAGTGGTTGGTGGGGGAGGGAAAGGGAGAGAGAAAGCAGAGAGGAATTTTCCAGGCTGGGAGCCCTGTGCAACCGGCCTGTTCCCCGTTGGCTGCTGGCCCTGTTGGGCTCATCTCTGGGCCCCTGGGGACAGCGGCCTCCTGGTGAATTGGAGGACACTTGTGACCCCGTGGGTGCCCCCATGCCCCACACACTTGCTCAGAAGGAACCAGATGCCTTTAATGGTCACTCCTGGCCGTGTAGGGATTTAGCTGGGTGGGCCCGGTTTGCCCCCCAGAGCACCATATGCACCAGTGAGTTCTCTGGCAGGTGTTTGGCCATGGAAATTGCCCCCCTTGCAAATGCAGGTGAGACTGATGGACTTGAAAGCCAGCCCCCATTTGGGCCGAACCTTGATCTGTCCGTTGTCCCAGAGCCTGGTGCTCGCAGGGTTTTCTGTGCATCACTGTCTTTGGGGCCCAAAGGACAGCAGAGCGTTTGCTGTGACACTAACCCGGGGTCTGTGGGCACAGGCTGAGGCCAGGCCTGGGGCCTGCCCCCTGACAGGTTTCTTCTTTTCTGTTTTCCTTCTTTTTGGGGGCTTGGTTTTGGTTTGGATGCGGGTTTCGCTCTCCAGCATGCCTTCCGTGGTCAGAGAGGGCAGCTCCAGCTAGGGGGAAGGGCTCTGTCTGTCTGCAGAGTGCCGGGAGCCCTGCGAGGGGAGCGGGACACAGCTCAGCGCTTTATAAACCCACCCCTCCCACCACCCCCAGACCTTGGTTTAAACCCAGGAGGCCCCAGATGACTCTGCAGTTAGCCTGATCCTCCGGTGTCCTGAGGCTCCCCGGCAGGGAGCCCCCCGAGCCCTCCGTGGGCCTGGGCATTGCCTCCCCTCCCCAGACTCGTCCCACGTCCATCCGTCCGTCCAGGGCTCAGGTAAAGGCTGACGTTTGCGTATAAATTTCCTCTAAACTGGGTTTATAAAACCCCTTCTCTCCCAGTTAGAGAAAACTTAGGAAGAGCCCAGTTTTTAGAAAGGATTCACTTGAGAACAACCCTCCAAACCCAAAACCAGTCACACAGAAGACATTTCGTGGTGGGTGAGTGGGCTCCTCCGGGTTTCTACCTGAGAGACTGAAGCGTACAGAAAACCACACCTGCCTTGTGTCTGAGCTTGAACTTTTTATTTAAGGAATGTATCTGCAGCCCTCAAGACAGACCAGTTCTCAGACTTGCCCATTCTGAGGTCGGGAATGAAAGGCACATTCCTTCCTGCATTTTATCAAACACATATTTTTTCAACTGCCTCACAGTTGAGGCCAACTTTAGAATTTAAAGGTACATAGGCGCCCTCAGACTTTTCAGGTGTTCCTTAGAAGCTTCTGAAGCAAGTTTTGGAGGAAAGCTTTATGTGTATAAAAATATAGACACATATATATATAGTTATATATATTTAAAGAGATGTTATATATACATGCACACACACAATTACTATACTCTCTGCATCTGTACAGAAAATATAGTGTGAGATTTTAATGCATGAATGTAAATATCCTGAAATCTGCCTTCTTAACGATGTGCTGTGTGCACGGGGAAGGTGACTCCCGTCCTAGGCTTCTGTCTCAATGGACAGACGCACATGTCATGGCCGTCTGTCCTCTGACAAGCCATCACTGTCAATTTTGTGCTCAGCTGCTGTGCAAGGGCCAGGAGCAGCAACAATGGGGGCACGAGGTGACACGAGGAAGAAAGCACCATGACTTTTTTTATTTTCAATAAAAATGTACTTCTAAAGATGGCTGCAGGTCGTTGTTTGTGGGGGGGGGGGGGCATTTGGCCCTGGGCGTAGGGTGGAGTTGAGAGGGGTCCGGTGGCTCCCCATTGAGCTCGTACCATGTGGGGTGGAGTTTGTGGGGTTTCTAAGGTGCCCATGTGGCCGCAGCCCTCCACCTGCCTTGCACTTGAATCGACTGAGAGTAGAGTGACCAGCCCTCCTACCTTGCCCGGGACCGAGGGGGATTCCAGGGTGCAGGACTTTGAGGCTAAAACTGGGGAAGTCCCCTGTAAACTGGGACGCATCGGTCCCCCTCATGTGACCCTGGCAGGCGGGAAGCAGGAGCTGCCTGCCTGGGGCTCCCGCCTTCCCCATCCGGATGCCTCCCCGGAGCAGCCTCCTTCCCAGCACTTCTGGGAGGGAAGAGGGAGAGAGAAACCCATTGCCCCTGCAGCATCATCGTGCCCATTTTACAAGTGAGGAGACCATTCAGAGATGGCATATGGCAGCCAAGGTCACACAGACACCAAAGCCAAGGTCACACAGATACCGGGAAACAGGGATAGAGCTGGGGTTTAAGCCCAGACCTGGTGCCTTCAGCACCCAGCGTTGTATGTGATTGAGGGGGCCCCTGACCCGGATGGTGGCTGCATGGTTGGGGCACTGCTGGGCGGGCTCTGCTGCCCCCAGCCTGGGCTCCCCGTGGCCTCAGAGTTAGCTCAGGCGAGGGGAGCCTGGGAGGGCCCCACGTGCCCAGAGCCAGGGGGAGACGCACAGGGCTGGCTCCCCAGCACTTCACATGCACTGTCTCTTTTAACCCTCCCTGAAAGCCTAGGAGGTACAGAGCACCACCCCCATTTAACAGGTGAGTAAACTGAGGTTCAGAGGTTAAGGAGCTCACCCACAGTCCAAAAAGCAAGTGGCAGAGTTGAAAGGCAGACCTCACTCCTGTGTGGCTACAAGCCCCAGGGCCTTCCAGCCCGGACAGGCCGTCAGAGTCCAGGTGGTGCGTTCTGGCCAGATTTACAACCCATGTGCTCCCGCCCCAGGACTAGGCCCCCCCACAGCCCGGACTGCACCTCGGAAGCAGAGAGGGTACCTGGGAGTCCAAGTCAGGGCTCCCAGGTACCCTCTCTGAGGAAGTGGGGCCAAGCGCCACATGAGGGGTGACCTGGCGAGGACCCAGGACAGCCCCTATGGGGGGTCTGCAGTCCAGAGCCAGAGGTGACATCCCCCCCCCCTCCAAGGGGGGCTACAGAAACGTCAGGGACGAGGATCCCGGCTGCTTGGCCGAGCTCTCGGGCTGGGGCCACTGCCTGCCGGGCCCTGGGGCTGTTCTGACCCCTTCCGTGTTCTCATCATCTGGGGGAGGCGCTCACTGCACACACAAGGACACGGGGGCTCTGGGAGGGGAAGGCCTTCACCAAAAGTAACCTGTTAAGTGAGGGTACCTGGGAGTCCAGCCCCAGGGATGGACCCAGAGTAGAGCCAGACCCACGGTGGCCCCCTTCTCACCTTCCCCAAGAGGGCCTCGCCTCTACCATGCTGGCCACAGGCTTGGGGAACCCCTTTTCAGCAAAGGGACGCACCAGCCAGACCCCAGGCCACAGAGGGGACGCCCCAAGAAGGGAGGTGCCTGCAGGGCTGCCCTTGGCTTGATGCATGAGGCCCCCTCCCTGCCAGTTCTAGCCCAAAGTGCTTGTTCCCTAATGTGGTGGGAGAGGGACCCCCAGGGTGCCAGGTGTCTGTCTGTGGGTGACCAGCTAGAGTCAAGAAGGTCTGCCTGGGGCGGCTTCTCAGGAGTAGGGGCAGGTGGAGGATCCCCTGCACAATAGTTGCCCTGGGCTTTCCAGCACCCCTGGTTCCTGCTGCCCAGGCATTGTCACCGCTGCCCCAGCCACAATAGTTGGGTCTTTCAGTGTCATTCTCTCCAAACAAGTCTTTGGAACCAGACCAGACCCCTATGCCCTCCCAGAACATTTCCCTGGGAACATGGGGTTCATTTCCTGTTGGGTAACCTCAGCCAAGGACCATCTCAGGCCACCAGAGACGGCCCTGTAATGGTGAATCCCAAAAGGGTCGGGGTCCAGGTTTAATCTCTCTTCTCCCAGGAGCTTCTGGAGCAAAGCCATCCTTATCTTTGCCAATAACACTGTCCACCCTTTCCCTAAGGTGATGAATATGTACTTGACCACCAGCCGAGAGTGGCTCCCCATTAATTCTCTCCAGAACAAAGCTCTGCTCTGAGCGGACTTGCAGTCTCCACCATTAGAAGGAGAAGCAACTGGCAACTTTAAGATGTTGCTGCTCACATCCACACACTACACCCCTTAATTTAAAAGAATGTCCTCTGTTCTACTTTGTTAGTGCTGCCGGAATGCAAAACACCAGAGATGGATTGGCTTTTATAAAAGGGGGTTTATTTGGTTACACAGTTACAGTCTTAAGGCCATAAAGTGTCCAAGGTAACACATCAGCAATCGGGTACCTTCACTGGAGGATGGCCAATGGTGTCTGGAAAACCTCTGTTAGCTGGGAAGGCACGTGGCTGGTGTCTGCTCCAAAGTTCTGGTTTCAAAATGGCTTTCTCCCAAGACGTTCCTCTCTAGGCTGCAGTTCCTCAAAAATATCACTCTTCGTTGCATTTGGATATTTGTCCTCTCTTAGCTTCTCCGGAGCAAGGGTCTGCTTTCAATGGCCATCTTCAAACTGTCTCTCATCTGCAGCTCCTGTACTTTCTTCAAGTGTCCCTCTTGGCAGTAGCTCCTCTTCAAAATGTCACTCTCAGCTGCACTGAGTTCCTTCTGTTTGTCAGCTCATTTATATGGCTCCACTGATCAAGGCCCACCCTGAATGGGTGGGGCCATGCCTCCATGGAAATTATCCAATTAGAGTCATCACCCACAGTTGGGTGGGGCACATCCCCATGGAAACACCCAAAGAATCACAGTCTAATCAAAACTGATATATCTACCCACACAAGATTACATCAAAGATAATGGCGTTTGGGGGGACATAATACATTCAAACCAGCACATCCTCATTCCCAGACTTGCTGACATGGGGGGGATAACACCACTTTGAAAAGGGATTCCTGGGGATGGGATGCCCTGCCCCCAAGAGAAAAGAGCTCTGAGGGTGGGCTGGCAGGTGGACGATGTTCTGCATATGTGACATTGAACCCAAAGCTCACCTTGAAGCAAACCCAGCCCACGGAGGCTCCGAGCCTGCCCAGAAACACGGGGTGGGGTCCACAGAGTGACCACAGCCAGTCCAGCCACACAGGTGGAGACCCTCAAGGTCATCCTGAACTTGGCCATAAAGAGCTCGGTGGGGACCCCCTCACCCTTTCCTTATGAAGGATCAGGATGTGGCAACCCACTCTGTGGACTTCCAGGTGGGGCTTGCCTGGAGGTTTACCCTAAACCTTCCAAGTGGGACATATCCCCAGGGGTCCATTTGTTCTCTATGAGAATTTAATTTTGTCTTTCATTTCAATGTTAAACCTAAAAAAAAAAAAAAAAGTAATGCAGGCAGAGTCTAGATTGTTGCAAGGCACATGGAGGCTCCAGCGCCCACATGTATGTCCCCAGCCCATTGACAACAAATAGCCGGGCTGCAGGTGATGTGGAGAGAAGCCGACTGGGTACCTTTGGGGGCTTTGCCTGCTCTGCCTGCCCTCTCCACACTCGGGAGCCCCTGGCTCTGCCTGGGACCCGTAACGCCTTAAATCCATGTGCTGAACTTGGCCTCCGCACCCCTGTCCAAGCCAGGGCCACTTCTCCTGGACTAAGTTCATAGCCTCCTGCCTGGTCACTGTTGCAGCCCCCACAGCCCCTTCCCACAGACGCCGGAGTGGCCTTTACAGAGCAGAGGCCAGCTCCTCCGTGATGTAAAATCCTACCGACGGCTTCCTGCCCCATCCCCGGGCTCACAGGCTCTTCCTGGTCTGGGCCCCGCTGTCCCCCGACTCCATCCCCGGTCCCTGACTCCCCGGCTAGGCCACTGGCCTTCCTGCCTCTTCTCCACATGGCCCAGACCCTCCCGACCGAGGCCTTTGCAGCCACTCACCCCCCGAGTCTCACCTCGTGGGCTTGCTTTGCCTCCACCCCGTCCTCCTCCATCCCAGCGCCTCGGTTTACGTTCAGTTCAGCCCTTCTCACCACCCGAGACCCTGGTGACCCGTGTGTGCGCCCACTGCCTTTCTCCTCCTGTTAGAACGTGAAGTCCACGGGAACAGGGGCCTCCTCTAATTTTCAGGCTTGCTCGTTCCCAAAACTTCCACACCCCCAACATGCCTGGAACAATAGACGTGTTGAATTAATTAATTGTGGGTTACAAATTTAACACAGTGCACCCAGGCACAAAGAACAGAATATAGCCTTTTATTTCACATAACTGCTCGGAGTCCCCACCTCACTGGGTGTGTGCAGAAAGGGTGCAGGAGCAAACCCTGAATTTGCAGGTTAAGGATATTTCGGTCCCTTCCAGTTTGCTGCCTTTTGGATGATTCAGTCTCTTTCAGATAAAGCTTTGGCTCTGAGACTTCCTGCCCAGGGCCTGCTTCTCTCTGTGAGGCACCTGGGTGGGCACCTGAGTAGGTGTCTGTAATCTCAGGTACAGGCAGAGCCGATCTCAGACCATGCAGTGACTTCTGGGTCCTCACAGGTCTCAGTGTGGCGTGGCCAGCCTGGGCTGCTTCATGGACAGGTGACTGCGGGGTGTGCTTGGGCCCTTCCAGCCTTTTGGGGCAACTAGCTGGCCCCCACTGCTCCAGCTGCAGATGCCCAGGCTATAGCCGTGTGTCCATCCTGACTGCGGCTTCTGCCCGCCTTCCTGCCCTCTCTGCACAGCGGGGCCCCAGAACCCAACACAGGCCAGGGAGGGCCATGAGAGCCAGGGCTCAGGTTCTAGCATGTAGCCGTCTCCCTCTGCCAGGGTGGTCCGTGGCTGCAGGGACCTCCCCTGGAGGTTTGCGGGCCACCGTGGTCTTGGGCTCCCTTGCGCCCATCTGGGTGCTTCTATAGCATCTTCACCCTGGCCACTCAGCCCTACCACTGCCAGCAACTCGCCCTGGTCCAGAGGTGGGCTCTCTGCCCCCTCATCCTGTCTGACTAGCACCTGCCCGCCCCTACACCTCTTCCGGCCTACTCCACCTCTTCAGGCCACCCACCTCCGTGGGGCTCTACAGGGACCACAGCTTCCTGCAAAAGAATAAACAACAGATCTATTTATTATTTTCAAAATATTATCCCCATCACAAACACAATGATGGGTTTGTACCATGTGAAGTCCACATGGCAGAGCGTACCTCACGGAGCAGGATTTCCCAGTTGCTCATTCAAACAGAGAAATGTGGCGGGAGAATGTAGTCACCACACAAATCCCAGCCACACAAGAATGTCATACTCCAAAGAATCGGAGCCAGATTTCCCTTGCAAGCTGTGAGTTCATTTCAGCACACCACCTGTCCCACTGCACCCATTTGAAGAAACAGTGGCTGCATGCATAGGAAGCGGCCAGCACAGCGCCAGGCACACAGGGGTAGTGGGTGCTCCTAAGGGCAAGCTCACGTTCTTGTTTGTGATTCCTTCTCTGTGCTAAGTGCCTGCCATGCATCATTTAGTTTGCTCTTTACCAAAACACAGGGAGAGGGGATTTGTCATCTCCGTCTTGCAGTTGATGAAACTGAGGCTTAGCGAGATGAAGTGACTTGCCTGGGGTCAGGGAGAAAGCCCAGATGGAGACCCCAAGCCCAAATGGGGCTGCTGCTGTGACTATCTTATGTGCCCCTCCCTCCACTGCCCCGCATCGCGGCCTTGGGGGCCCCTGCTCAGCACAGAGAGCTCCCCAAGGCTCAGGGCATGCTCTGCTGCCTGGAATTGGTCTGATACCTCCGCTGTGGACACCCCCTTCCTCCACGCCTCCAACTGGGCAGCGTGATTGTCCTCACCTGGAGAGTTTCTGTCCTTCATGCTTGATTACTTGCTGGTTCCTTTCTTTTCCAAGTGGCCACTTCAAGGAGCAGAAATCAGGGCTTCTGCCAGGCAGCCCTGCGAGGCTGCTTTCTCCACTGGTGGCTGGGGCCTGTCTGGGTTGCATAATTAAAAGCCAGCTTTTTGTTCTTGGAAACAGCCAAATCCAAATCCATGGCTTCTGCACCCTGCAGGGAAGCACCGGCCTGGCACTGACCAACCCCTCTGAGCTAAGAGAAACCAGGATGGAGGGGGCTGGAGCGAATAGCAAGGTGGCAACTGGCGGTTAGACAGGTGAGGAGGGGCAGGGCACAGGGTGTACAGTGATGCCAGGGACAGGGAGGCTAATCTGGGGCTGAGAGCACGAGGTAACCTTCACTGGCTTGCTGAGTGACTCTGGGGCAAACTGTGAATCCATAAAATGAAAGGGTCTCAGTCTAAACTGGGGTGACCAACTCACAGGCCTGCGGACCTCGCAGGCTAAATGAAGGAAGCTCGCCAGGCCTTGTCCACCACCCTCAGCTGATAGAATTTCTGCCGAGAGGCCAACAGGTTTGTCTTGCTTGGGAGGCGGAGGTCAGTGAGTCAGCCTGGATGCTCCACGGGAGGTATTCAAACCAGAAGAAGAAATTAAAAATACTCAAGCCCATCAAACAAAACCTGCTGGGGGGCAGGTTCAGCCAGCAGGCTGCCAGTTGGGGTAAATGCTAGACAAAATGATTCTAGGTAACCTTGCTGACCAGATGAGTGGCAAAGCCTAGACTTTTGAGTCAGCAATATCTGGATTCAAGTTTTGCTCCACCTCTGACTGTGTGATACTTGCAAATATTTAACCTCACTATGCCTCAGTTTCCTCATCGGTAATATTGGATTCACATCATTATTGTGAAGAGTGGATGAGATTACTGTAAAGAGCCCTCATATATGGTAACTATGGCTATAATTAATTAGGGACGAGTCAGACTTTCCATAGGGCTAAGCTAAGGTCCCAGTCTAGCAGAGCTCATCATCAGACTTTAGTTCATAAAATTTTATTCTTTTCCATTAAACTATTATATGAAAAATGAAACTAAATGTGCTTTTATTTCACAGAGCTATATTTTTTTCCTATCAATGAATTCCCAAGGCAATGGAAAAAACACCATTATTGATGGAAATTTATGATAGATGATCAATAAACAGAGAAGCCAGCAAAATCAGACTGCCTCAAAAAAAAAAAAAAGCTCTCAGATTTCTCTATCCTGTCTTTTAGCCAAGAGTCCAGAAATAAGGAAAGGGAAGAGAAATGAACTTTGATTGAAACTTTGACTGGGGTCATCGGGCCCTCTAGTCCTGGTGCTGCTCTCGACTGCCTGCATGATCTTGGATGAGTCCCTTGACCTCTGGGCCTCAGTTGCCTCACCTGCAAAATGGGAGTGATAGTAACACCTGTCTCACAGAGGGGCAGGGGGAAAGGAGGAGTAAAGATAATGTACGTCAAGTGCATAGCACCTAGTAGATGCCCAGTAAGTGGTGGCTATCGTGGCTTCTCTTGAATCCCCTCACAGGAGACTCACTGCTCGCTGTTCCTGGCAGTGGAACTGACCAGCCACTTACTGATAACCCTCAACCATCTCCCAAAGGGTTCAACTTTCCTAAAAACATGATTTGGTATGATCCCACTGAGTTTCAACCATGCCCTTCATTCTTCTTATGCATCTACCCATTACTGTCAAAACACCCAATTTGCCCAGTATACATATTTGCAAATTAATTCTATTAAAGAGATTAATAAATGATGTGCATTGTCCATTTAATGCCAGAGGCCCTTCAATCCCAGCCCTTGAAAGAGTTTTGGTGGATAGCCGATCTTCTCCGATCCAATACAATCTCATCTGGCCTGTAGCTTGGAAATGGAGATGAAGTTGTTTCATCCATTTGGCCTCAGACAAGACTCTTGGGGAAGAGCTTTGCTGAAAATGTCCTGATGTCAGGCAGAACAATGTGGTTTGCAAAGGGATGGCGACCGCTGGAGACAGACACCCTTGGCTAATGGCCACACTTTGGCCCCCATTGATCTTGTCTGTTTCTGAAAGACCAGCTGAAGGAAAAACCAACTGAGCCTGCAGCTGTGAGCTGCCTGTTCTGACAAGTGGTCTTTGTAAGGTGGCACTGGCCTTCCCAGAGGTCCACAGGTTCTTGTACAGTCTCCCAAGCACCATCACAGTCCTCAGCCCATTTGAGATTTCCATCATCCCAGGGAGATGGGTAGAGTAGCTCCATTTACAGATAAGGAAAAAACAGATGTTCAGAGAGGTTTATAACTTGTCCCAGGTCACCCAACTAGTAAGGGGCATGCCCATTGAGAAAATCAGTGAGAATGGAATCTCTGCATTTGGAGATTTAGGCCCATTCTACCCGTGGAAATCTCAGAATGTTCTGTTCACACTCTGAAACCAGTTGGAATCTATGAAGAACTTAAGTCTATCCTTTGGCCTTTCTTGAAGCCAATAATTAGTGCTGGCCACATATGGGTTAGGTAAAGTTTTTTTTTCTGGAATCTCTTTGCCCTTTGGGCCGCTATCAGTGGCTATCACCTGGGGCTGGTGTGCTGTGTAGCAGGAGGTAATATGGGGCAGTGACTGGGAGCACGATCTTGGGAGTCAGAAAGCTTGTGGCCAAGTCCTGGCTCTGCCCCTTACTAGCTGTGTGACCTTGGGCAAGTAGGTTTACTTCTCTAGGCTTTAACATGAAAATAAAAATAATAATTGATAAATTTTATTGAATGCTTACCATGTGCCAGGCATTGCACTGAGATCTTTTATTGCATTATTTTATGTTATCATCTCAATAGCCCTATGAAGTATCATTGTCCCCATTTTACAGATCAGGAAACACTAATACTGAGACTTCATTACCCTGAGGTAGTAGGGAAAATATATCCATGCAAGGGTTCTAGCTCAGAGCTCCTCAGAGGCCTTTACCTAGGTCCAGGGTCAACAAACTTTTTCCATAAAGGGCCCGACAGTGAATAGCTTAGGCTTTGCAGTCTGTTAGTCTCTGCCGCAACTCTTCAATTCTGCAACTGCAGAAACGAAAGTGGCCATAGACAATAAGTAAATGAATGGATGTGGCTGTGTGCCAATAAGACTTTACAAAAACAGGCCACAGGCAGCTGATTTGGTCCATGGGCTGTAGTTTGCTGACCCCTCAACTAGGTGAATGGCTTCTCCTCCTCCTTTTTAGGGCCAATCCTGGCAAATAAACTTCCATCTGTCTTCTCTTTTCTTGGATTTTTTCCTTCTAAGTGCCTGAGCCTGACTTGCTGGAGGGGCTGACATATATAACAAAAGATGACAAGGACGCTGGGAATTGCATGGGGCCAGCATAGGCTGGAGAAGTGCTGCTGGTCTCCAGCAGCCAGTGAACTAACAGGGTAACAGCACAGACAGTACCTGGGCCAGATAGGCAAGGAAAAGGTCATAGTTCTTAGAGGCAAGAGGGAGAGGTGACTGGGTGGGGCCAAGACTCCAGGTTGTGACTGGGGTAAAGGAAACAGTTCTAGACAGTAGGAAGCATTAGATCGGGGTGAGGAAAAAAGGCTGAGTGAAGGGCACATCTCCAGCCCTTGGGGAGATACAAACACAAAAGGGCAGCAGAAGTCGATTCAAAGAACTGGGCAAAGAAGATGGGGTTGCGAAGAAGCCATGGATAACTCCGGACCTTGCCTCCTGGTAGGACGGGGCCTGGGGCAGGGTGGGCTGGGATGAGACAGCTGGGCATCCAGTTGAGCAGGGTCAGGGAAGTCTGTCAACTCTGCTCAGGGAAAGCAGCAAGAACCTCATCGTCCAGCCGCTTTCTGTAACCCTCTCTGCCAGAAGGCTCCAGCAAGACCTGTTGCTTTAATGAATCCATTTAATTCAATAGACGTTAATCAAGCACATGCTGTGCACCAAACCCTGAGGATTCAGAGATGGTCTGGGCCCTCAAAGCTCTCACTGTTCACAAGAATGATAAATCCATGCACCACTTAGTATAATACAAAACAAAACATGGAAGCAGAACCGAGAGCTAGTGGGACTGAGGAGCCTTCTGCTGGGAAACCTTTCAGAAGAGGGGATGCTCGTTAGTAAAGTATGAAAAATGATTATTTCTATACTGTAAATATGGGGGTCCTAGTGGTCCCCTGAAAGTTTTCATAAGAATGAAGATCTGCCGCCCTGTCTTTCTAGAACTCATTGGAAATACTTGAGCATCTGGGGACTTATTTCCCCCTTAGAAGCATCACGGTGTTAGACCTCCCAGGAGAAGAGGGAACCCTCTTAAAAATCAATCAAAAAACTGTTGTACACCCTCAAAGTTCTTCCTAAAGAATGGGCTTCAGATATGCTCTGGGTACATCTCTCTCCACATGACCTGGAAGAAAGCCATCTCCTCTTAACAACAGCACTTGAGTTTTTAAGGGAAGTTTTAAGAGTTTAGAAGAAACGGTTATCAGGAACTACAGTCTATCTCTATAAACTGATTTTAAAAAACCCCAGGCTCACAAAGATAATAAAAAATGTATTTAATAGCATGTCAGTATACAGCTTAAATGTGTATTAATTCTTGTTTTAGTCAGTGCATTACAGGGATAAAGAGAACTATCATTTGTGAATGCACAGTCAAATGCTAAGTATAGCTGCTGATAAACCTCAGTGCTCTTCCACTATGAAAATCCGGTTATATGAAACGTAACTCCAGATGCAGGGTTCTGTGCCAGTGGAGGACTCGTTTGGTCCAATATGCAATCTACAGTTTCAAATCGAATTGTATACAAGTATTAACAAAAGAGTAAAATTTATTATTCACAAAACTAAAGTGATTATCATAAAGCTTACAAGAAAGTACAGCCTAGAACGAATGAGTTGAAAAACTAGTTTTAAAAATAATAAAACTCACTGGACAGTTTTGGAAAATGATATTATAAAACAAAGAAAACAATTGGCACAGTTTAACCACCTAATTTCTAAGTGCACTTTGTAATGTTCCTTGCAAGCTGCCACTTTTCCCAGGATAATGACAAAAAGCTCCAGTCAAGTGTCACTGGCTTATGGTGACGGGTTTTTTATTGCATTGCCAAGAGTGGATTTTTAAGAAAAAACACTACAAAGGTTTCAAAAACCCTATTTATTCTCTATCATCAAAAATAGCAACAGGGGGACTTATACAACTTTTCTGGGAGTACCCACCAGTCTATTTTTTTTTTCTTAAAAAAAATAGAAGTTAGTTAAAGAAAAATGATTTGGTTTTTAAAAAATAATGTAAGGAAACACTTAATCAGATAGCCCAAGGAGTCATCAGAAATATGTGTAGCAAGAAAGCTTCATTGCTGGCCTCCTCTGGCCTTTGCACGTCTTTTACTAAACTATAAAGAGAATGTACAGTACCAGTATGTTCCCCAACCTGCTTGGATCAAATTGTTTTGTTTTTAAACCCATTATTGCTAAACCAGAGTGTTGACACTGAACGCCGAGGAGTCCACTCATAGAGGATAAAATTGAGAGGCTGCTTCCGAGGACTGGATCTCCACCTGGGCCATCTTGAACTGGGTGCACCGCAGCCACTTGCGCAGGGCGGCCAGGCCGGCACTGCTCTGTCCGGAGCCGGGCAGCGTCCGCAGGCTGTGGTGGTTCACGTTGCTCTGGATGGCCTGGAGGCGAAGCTGGAGGCCCGCGGATAAGTGCTGTTAAGAAAGGGCAAGACACTGAGTTTCTTTCCTCCTCCCAACACAGGGAGTTCCAACCTGAGCTTCTTCTACAGGCAGAATTTAGGTTTGCTCAGGGGTTGTCCAGCCCCAAGGAGGCAAACTCTCAAATTTGGCAGTCCTCAGGGTAGAGAATGGGGGCTGGTGCCCTGTACCAGCACCTTTTGTTTTCAGGATCACCCAGCCCCAAACCACCTGAGCAATGGCACGCCCGTCCTGATGGACTCATTTCAGCAGGGACTTAAGAGTTGATGCCCACCCCGGTATCTGGGCTGATATTCTGAGTATACCTATACTCCTCTCCCAGAAGCTATCCCCTCTGTGGCACGGTACAGGGGGTAAGCACAGGCTCTAGCGCCCCAATCCCTGGGTTGGAATCCCAGGTCCTCCATGGGCATCTTGGGAAACAAAGTCTGTTAGACTTGTGCCTTTGTTCCCTCACCTACAAAGTGGGGATAAGAGCACTCACCCCATGGGCTGCTGTAAGGATGTGAGTGTTTAGACCAGAACCTGGCACACAGTAGGTACTCATTGCATTTTAATTATTATTGTAATCTCTCGCTTCTCCTGTTAGTGTGCATGAAGAAGCTAGGCTATAAGCTTTTTGTATCTTTCTTCCTAGCTTTTCATCAAGTTCCATTGACCTCCTCTTAGCATTGTGCGCAACTTAAAATTGCCAGAGATTACCACAGGCAAGGGGAGGGTGGGAAGAGCAATTTGGAAAGCTTCCAGGTGGGAGTACAAACAACTCACTTTTCACAATAAAAATTAGTCCCGAGATGAGGTTTCCAGCAGTGCCAATCACCAGAAGTGGCCACAAAGAGCACCAAGGCTGTAAATCAGGACTCCAGGCCTGAGGTCACTGCTGACAGCCTGCTGCCCTCTTCTGTGACTTGCCAAGACAAGGGGAGGGTCAGTGTGTCCTGCGTTCACACACCCTTCCTTCCGCTGGCATCCCTCCCCAGCTCTGAGAAGAAACCCAGTCAGAAGCTTCCACCTTCCTGCCCACTCCCCTAAAAGCTACTAGTGCCAAAGATGGGGCCCAGTTTTGGATGGAGCTGGGGGGGCAGCTTTGCCATCTTAATGTCAGATTCCAGTAATAGCGTTTACTAGCCAGGGAGTGTGTCTGCCCCGACAATGCTGAAGCTGCCCTCAAGGCGGGACTGAGGGGGTGGGAAATACACTTGGTCAGGTCTCACCTTCCTGGCCGGAGCGCCTGTCCGTTACTCTTCCTTTCTGGTACTGAGCTGTCCCTTCCAGCTCAATTGACGTATAGCTGGCATGCCTGAAATCAGATCCTCTGGGGATCCTCTGAAGGCAGGGTGGCTTTTCAAATCAATGAACTGAGCCTGGCTCAGACCCTGGGGTCCTCCCTCCCACCTGCCTCATCAAGAGGGAGCAACAGGACAGTGGGTCCTGCCGTCATCTCCTGCATTAGAAGCTCCCTGCGCCCAGGAGCTGGTTGACTCCTCACTCTCCAAAGGGGCACCAGCAGGCTCCACGAGCCTTGCAGTGTTCTCCGGCTCAGCACAGGGTAGCGGTGCGGAGAGCTTACCTTGAGATTTGACTGAATCATTGGCAACCACATAGGGATCAGCTGTATGGAGAGACAAGAAGCCATGTTACCACAGTCTGCATTTCCCCACATAAGCTCCCATGACCAGGAGGGAAGCAAGCACACTGCATCCGCTTAGCATCACGCAGGGAGGCGAGCACCTGCTGCGGAGTTACCCATTATCAGAAAAATGTCTTTTTGAGGCCAAATCCTGCTGAGCTGGTGGCATCTGGAGGTTAATAAGCACCCTGTGAGTGGCTGAATACACACTTTAGAGTAAATGACTGATTGTCTATTGAAAGCTACCAAGCATGGGAAGTTAAATGTGAATTTATTTAATTAAGTCCTCACTTGCTTGAAACAGAATTTCCTGCATGGGATCTTTAGAACTGAGACTCCAAGCAGAATGGTGACTCGATTTGCCCAAAGTCTTTAAGAAAAAAAATCACTGGAAATTGGTTGGAATGTTTCCATGATAGAAAGGGTTAGCCCCTGAGGTTGCCTGGCTGTGATGTGGTGGGTGAAATACAGCAAGGGTGAACGAGGCCAGGCACTGCATAGCAGGACTGTGCACCGGTAGGGACAGCGGAAGGCTCAGAGATCCAAGGGTCTGGGGTGCCGGGTCCCTCTGCGGCCTCTCTGATTGGCCCTTGACCCCCCGCCCCATGATGTGAGCCTTTGTAGGAGGTCACAGGTTGCCCCGGCCCACGGCCCCCAGCAGCAGCCCTGCTCTCAGCACTGGTCTCTCAGCCACATTTGACTCCTTTCCAAGATAAGTGAGTGTTCCCGGCCTCATAAATCCAGAAGTCAGGGACAGAATACAATGTTTCCCAAAGTGTGCTCCACATTAGTCTATTTTGGTGGGATTTAAGTGGGGTGTGGGGAGATGGCTCCATGGTCAAATAGGTTTGGAAATGCTGGTTCCTTTATTTCCACAGTTCTCAGTCCTTTAATTTGCTAATTTGTCATCACATCATTTCACTCAGTGTTCCTTCCTACCCTCCACTCCAATAGAGGAGCAGAGTGTTCATCTTTTCCCACACTTATTTAACTACAGATTTTAAAAACTAAATAGGGCATAATTCCAGACTAGTGTTCATAGAATATACCTTTGAAAATAATGATGTCATAGAATATGGAAGATTAGTTGGCGAGTTACATTGACAGTCCTCTGCATTTAGGGTCACTGATTTCAGATGCTGAAGCTGGGGCTGATTCCCAAGCACTGTAGAAGGACTTGCTATGAGTAATAGAGATTAAAAAAGGCAATCCCTTTCCACCAGAAAGTTACAATTTGACTAACTTTTCATACAAGTTAAGTACAAGGAGAGAACAGGGAAAAAGAGAGTCTGAAACCCACAGTAAAGGCTGGTGTGAGGTGAGGTGGCAGAAAGGGGACCTGGGCAGGAGCAGAACAATGAGCAGGGCTTGACTACGTGGAAACCAGGTAGAAGGCATTGCAGGAAGCAAAGAGGGAGTACAAGAGAAGCCCAGAGGCGGGAGGGTGCAGCGGCCTGAGGGAGCAGTAAAGATTGGAGAGCTGCTGGAGCAGAAGGATCTCAGAGAAGCAGAGGCTGGAGCCTCTCACAATCAACCCCCAGATGACCCTGAATGCCAAAGTAAGGGATTTGGGTTTTATTCCAAACTTAACACAACTGCTGAAGAGGGAGCCCCATAATCCGAGAGCAGACTTGTGTCCCAGAAAGATCACTGTGGCAGCAGTCTGCAGACTGGCATGAAGAAGGACCTGGGTGCAGAGGCCCGGCCCGTGCAGGGACCGCCTCGATGGCCCATGACAGTTCCTGGGAATGGTGAGCGATGCTGCCTGTGGGGACAACCCATGAAGATCTGAAGACTAGTTTGCTCTCTGGAGTGAGGAGAGAGTTAAAGAAGAAGCTGGGATTTCTAGCCTGGGGCAAACTAGAGACTAGAGAGGATGCACAAAACTGGACAATCAGGAAGACAGCATGTTTGGGATGGGGGAGAGTGTACGAATGGCCCCTCTGTTCGTGGTTGGCCAATTTATTTTTATAAACTTGGTGAAGTGATGAATTGCATTTCTCTTCATGCTTGTGTTCCCAAGGCTAAATCTCACAGTACTGACATATACAATTTGTTGATTTGACTTCCACTGATGTCTACGCCTAAACTTTCCTAAACACAGTGCTTATTTTGCAGTGAGTACTCCGTCCTTAACATAAATATTATGTTTAGAAACGAAGTATGTGTGTGTCAAAGAAAATGTAACTGGACCAAACCTAAAAAGATGACAAAACTACACTCTTTCCCTGTCTTCCCACTCCCTTAGCTAAACTACTGGATTACAAACTTCAGGTGCCAGACAAAGCTATGTCCTCTGCCCTTCAGTGGGACTGGGTCATCTAGACATTTTGAACAGGAAAATATAAACTAATCTAACCACCCTCACACCAAATGTCACACGCAGCAAAAACCAAACGCTGGGAGTCCTAATGCCTACAGACTTTTGTTGACTGTTGGTCTATTTAACATGGATGCAGGCCCACAGGAGTCCTGATATTTGGGAAACATCTGAACTAACTTCCCATTTCAGTTCCCAGGCGTCCAAGGACAGCTAGGACCAGGGAGCACGGAGCACTCCAGCCCTGGGTGGACCCTTCTCCCGGTGCTGTCGTTGGGACTAAGAGCCTGTGGAAGGCAAGAAGGGGAGGAACGATGCTGGTTTTAGAAGGAATTTTGTCATTCCCCCAGTGACGTAACATGTGACCATATGATTCTAAAATATACCAGCAAGGGAGCTTCATTTTTGTGGTTTACAAATCACATGACTGAAGGTTTCAGGTTAAAGCTCTTTGTTATTGATAGCACTATACAACCCTGCAGTCATCCTATTTCAAGAATGTTAATTTGACTTATTGAATAACATTCATTTTAGATCCCTTTTGCTCTTGGTTCCTACAAAGCTGTCAGTAAGAATTAGATGTAATTTATTTTGAGCTCTGTAATGTAATAATAGAATAAAGTTGATTGGGCTTTTTTTTCTCCTTTCTAGAAGCAATATCCAGAAAACTGAGGGACATTTAAAAAATAGGTTGTTTTTCACCAAAAGAAAACTGATATCTTGTTTTATGCTAATAACTAAACCAAAGACTGCCTGCTTGGTTGCTGTGTTCATTTCACTCAATGCTTGTTCCAGCCCTCAAATAAATTAAAATTGGTTGTGAAACTTCCTCTTTTAGCCATGACGGAGTAATAAAAACTGGATTTATCCACCAGTTTTACCTCCAGACAAATTGTATGAAACAATGGTTTTCAGACACTGAGCACAAGGCAGTGATCCCTATCACTGAGATGGGGAAAATAAAAAAAGTGAGCCCCATGATGACCCCAGAAAACTGCCTAGAGAGTTTCCAGGCAGCAGCACAGGAAGGGAGAGCCCAGGTGGAGCTGGCAGTCTCCCAGAGTGGAAGAGATGGAGCCGGGAGTCCCAGGATGCCACAGTGGCTAGAGTATGCAAAGCAGAGTACTGGAGAGGAGAGAGCTGCACAGAGAGAGAGAGAGAGAACACCAAAGATCTGCAAAGGATGCCCTCGATCTTCAGCTGAGAATGGACTAATGCACATGTGTGAGGAAACTATGTTAGCCCAAAGAAAAACAACCCAAAAGGATTTGGTGATCACACAGGGTTAGAAATAGTTAGTGTTCCCTACAGTCAGAGTGAAAAAAATTTGTAATTCATATAACATCAAGTACTCAGAAGGAAATTGCCTTAGTAGTCAAGAAATACTAGCCCAAGATAAAATGCTGCTCTGATTTCACCTTAGCAAAGCTTAAACAGAAGCCTCGAAATGATAAAATTGTTTCTAAGTAACTTTATGCCACAGAATAAAGTTCAAGAATATTTATTTATAGGAATACAACAATGTCTAGCAACCAAATAGGCCAAATACACAATGTCAGGCATTCAATAAAAAATTATCAGCCGGAAAGTGTGACTCATAATGAGGAGAAAAATCAAACAATAGAAACAGACCAAAAAATGATACAGATGACAGAATTAGTAGACAAGCACATTAAAAAGTTATTATAAATATATTCAATATGGTCAAGAAGGTAGAGGAAAGATTGAGCATATTAAGTAAAGACATAGAAGAAAATATTTGAAGAAACAATATCTGATAATTTTCCAAATATAATGAGAAACTGTTAAGTATACAGATCCAAGAGCAAATTCAAGTGCAAAAAGCCTGAAGAAAACTACATCAAGATGCATCATCAATAAACTGCTTAACAACAGTGGTAAAGAGAAAATCTTAAAAGCAGCCAGAGAAAAAAAGATATTTTATGTACAGATGACAAAAGATTAAGAATGACAGAGTTCTTGTAGGAAACAATGCAAGCAAGAAGACAATAGAGGAGCAAATCTTTAAAGTTTTGAATAAAATATAAAACCAAAAAAAAAAAAAAAAAAAACCTGTCAACCTAGAATTCAATACCCAGAGAAAATGTCTTTCAAAAATGAAAACATTTGGTAACGGATGGTGGTGATGGTAGCACAACATTGGGAACGTAATTAACAGTACTGAAATACACATGTGAATGTGGCAAAAGGGGAAATGTTAGGTTGTATATAAAGTACTAGAATAAAATTATTTTTAAGAATCCATGGAACTGGACTATACAAACAGTGAACCCTAAGTTAAACCATGGACTATAGTTCATAGTACAATTATAAAAATGTGCTTTCATCAATTGTAACAAATGTTCCACACCAAAGCAAGGTGTTAATAATAAGGAGATATATGGGATTCCTGTATTTTATGCATGATTTTTCTGTAAACCTACAACTTCTCTAATAAAAAGAAATGAACTGAAAGAAAGTAAATTAAAGACTTTCTCAGGCCTATAAAAGCTGAAAGAATTAATCACCAGCAGAATAAAGATGATAACAGATGGAAATTTGGATCTATAGAAAGGAATAAGACTACCCAAAATGGCAAATATAAATATGGTAATAATGGTATAAATAAATAAATATAACTTTAAAAAATCTCTTTCAAAGGTAATGGACTGTTTAAAGCAAAAATAACAACAATGCTTGTTTGGTTTATAACATATATAGAAGCAAAACGTATGACAACAATAGCACAAAGCCAGGAGGTGGGAAATGGAAGTGTACTATTGTAAGGTTCTTTTACTATGCATAAAGTGATATGTTTCTTGAAGGTAAACTATGATTAGTTAAAAATGTATATTACAAAGTCTAAAGCAAACATTAAAACAAAAACAACAACTAAGATGTATAGCTAGTAAGCGAACTAAAAATGACACTTCTAAATAACACATGGGTCAAAGAAAAAAACCAAAAGAGAAATTAGTATTTTGAATGGAATGGAAATGAGAGGACATCAAAATTTGGAGGAATGGAGCTAAAACAATAATTAAAGGAAATTTAGAGTACTAAAATTAATTTAGAAAATTTTCAAATCAATGGCGTTGGCTTCCATCTTTAGAAACTAGAAAAAGCAGAGGAAACTACATCCAAAATGGAATCATGAAAAAAAAAAAATCTAAAAGAAGGCAGAAAACAAAGAACAAATGAGAAATATAGAAAACAGTTGGCAAAATGATAGGTTCAATAAATCTAACAATACCACAAAACTAATTAAACAAAAATGGTCTAAAAATCCCCCAAAAAGGAAGGGATTGTCAGACTGGATTTAAAAATGCAAAACCCAACTATATGCTGCCTAAAAGAAACACACTTTAAATATAAAGACACAAATATGTTAAAAGTTAAAGAATGGAAAAAGATATTCAACCCTAACACTCATCAAAGGAAAGCCAAACGCCTTCACTAATATCAAAGTAGGTTGAGGAACAAAAATTATTAGCAGGGATGTAGAGAGTCATTTCAAAAATTTCAATTCATTTAAATTCATCAAAAAAAATAACAACCCTACACATTTATGTATGTAATAACAGAGTTTCATAATACATGAAGCAAAAATGGGTAGACCTGAAAACATAAATAAACAAATCTACAATTATAGATTTCACACACATAGAGGGACATCGAAGACTTGAACAACACTACCAACAAACCTGATCTCACATTGATGGACAATTCCACCCAACAGTGGAAGACATATTCTTTTCTAGTGTACACAGAACATTTACCAAGATAGATAATAAAACAAATCTCAATTAACTTCAAATGATACAAACACAAAAAATGTTTGCTGACTACAATGGAATTAAATTAGAAATCCATAAAAGAAAAATCTCTGGAAAATCCCTAAATATTTGGAAATTTTAAAATATGCTTACAAGTAACTAATGGGTCAAAGAAAACTAAAAGGAGGTAGGAAAGTATTTTGAGCTGAATGAAAATGAGAACATAACATACCAAAGTTGTAGGATACAGTTAAAGCAGTGCATAAAGAGAAATTTATAGCATTAATCACTTATGTTAGAAAAGAAAAGAAGTCTCAAATCAATGAGTTTCACATTCACCATAAAAAACTGGAAAAAGAAGAGCAAAATAAATTTAAAGTAATCAGAAGAGAGAAAACAACAAAAGTAAGAAATCAGTGAAACCAAAAGCTGGTTTTTTAAAATCAAAAGCTCACTAAAATTGTAAACCTCTATCCACACTGACTAGAAAGAAATCACAAATCACCAATATCTGAAATTTAGGAGGTGACATAAGTAATGCTGAACGACACAAAGCACTCCTCTTCCTCTTGTTTGCACAGATCATTATCAGAAGCATATTAAGGTAATATTATTAACAATAAAATTTTCATGCCAATAAAATTTGCTACTTTGATGAAATGGACAAATTCCTTGAAAGACACACACTGCCAAAGCTCACTCAAGAATAAACAGATAACTTAAATAACCCTATATTTATTGTGAAAGATGAATTTGTAGTTAAAAATCTAATTGCAAAGAAATTTCTAAGACTAGATGGCTCCACTGGTGAATTCTACCAAATGTTTAAGGAAGAAATAATACCAATTCTACGCAAATATTTTCAGAAAACAGAAAAGGAAGGAATGCTTCCAACTCATTCTACAAGGTCAACATTACTAAAACCAACAAAAGAATTATAAGAAAAGAAAATTACAGTACAATATCCCTCATGAACATAGATGCAAATATATATATATATATATTAAGTGTGGTTTGTCCCAGGAATACAAGGCTGGTTTAACATTCAAAAATCAATCAATGCAAGAGAACCTAAGATGGCGGCTAGGTGAGACAGGGCAAAAAAACACCTCCATGAAGAATACTATATAAAAGCCAGAAAGTGACCCAGAACACCACTTCCAGAGTAGCACCAGCCAGACAAGGTCTGCTAAATCTACAGGGACCATGCATTTGGTGAAACCAGGAGCTTGCATTCTGAAACAAGTGAGTGAGTCAGCTGAAAGTCCCTCGGCCACGCTGCAGTGTGGGGAAACAGTGGGTTGGCATTTGGAGACGGACTAGTTCTTTAAAAAAAAAAAGAAGCCCGGGAGTAGCTGCAGATACCACGGGAGTGGGCTGGGCTAACACCTTGGTGTCTGTTGTGGAGGATACCCCTTCCCACACCCACTACTGATTGTCTCAGGCCCAGGGGAGCAAAGGAGAGCCAAAAGGAGAAAAAAAACGCATGACTTGCAGCCATCTCCCCAGTGGGCGGGGGCACTGCTGCCCAGGCCCAATCCACAGCACAGAGCCACGCCAAGAAACCCAGCATGACAGGGAGTCTTTCCTGCAGCACCGCTCATATGCCACAATATTGGCCATGGACAGTGGCCTTTAATAAATCCATACGGCTGATTGTCCTGGAGCTGGGAGGGTGGAGCTGTGCAGAAAGGGGGAAGTTAACGCGTCCCATTCAACTGTCTTTAAAGTGGGCTGGGAACGCCCCTGCATAGCCCGACGTCCCAGGGCTTCCCTGGAGGCCGGCACACACTTGTGACATGGCACGGCCCTCCCTCCCTCAGCAGAGGTCCTGGAAGAGCACAGCAGGGAAGGGGGAACCACTCGGAAATCCCAGGGAACCTACGCCAATACCAAGGACTTTCGGGTCAGTGGTAGAGAACAGCCTTAAATCTTTAGGAACACCTGGGAGGTTTGATTATTAAAGCCCCTCTTCCTCCCTAACCACTCAGACACATGCCCCTCATTCAGGGCAGACAGCACCAACAACACACCCAAATTAAGTGCACCAATTGGACCCCACAAGAATCAGATCCCCACACACCACAAAGTTGGAGAGAACTGACTTGAGGGGAATAGGTGACTCACGGACGCCATTTGCTGGTTAGTTAGAGAAAGTGTACACCACCAAGCTGCAATTCTGACAAATTAAAGATCAAGTAAAGCAAATCCCAAGAGGCCAAAAACAACAGAAAATCTTAAAGCATATGATAAAACCAGACGATATGGAGAACCCAAAACCAAACACCCAAATCAAAAGATCAGAAGACACACAGTACTTGGCACAATTAATCAAAGAACTACAGACAGGCAATGAAAGCATGGCACAGGATATAAAGGATATGAAGAAGAACATGGCACAGGATATAAAAGACATAAAGAAGACCCTAGAAGAGCATAAAGGAGAAATTGCAAGAGTAAATTAAAAATATAGAAGATCTTATGGAAATTAAAGAAACTGTAGGCCAAATTAAAAAGACTCTGGATAGGCATAATACAAGATTAGAGGAAGCTGAACAACAACTCAGCCTCCTTGAGGACCACAGAACAGAAAATGAAAGAACAAAAGAAAGAATGGGGAAAAAATTGAAAAAATCAAAATGGATCTCAGGGATATGATAGATAAAATAAAACATCCAAATGTAAGACTCATTGGTGTTCCAGAAGGGGAAGAGAAGGGTTAAGGTCTAGAAAGAGTATTTAAAGAAATTGTTGGGGAAAACTTCCCAAACTTTATACACAATATAAATACACAAAGCATAAATGCCCAGCAAACTCCAAATAGAATAAATTCAAATAAACCCACTCCAAGACATATACTGATCAGATTTTCAAATACTGAAGAGGAGCAAGGTCTGAAAGCAGCAAGAGAAAAGCAATTCACCACATACAAAGGAAACAACATAAGACTAAGTAGTGACTACTCAGCAGCCACCATGGAGGCAAGAATGCAGTGGCATGACATATTTAAAATTCTGAGAGAGAAAAATTTCCAACCAAGAATACTTTATCCAGCAAAACTCTCCTTCAGATTTGAGGGAGAGCTTAAATTTTTCACAGACAAACAAATGCTGAGAGATTTTCCTAATAAAGACCTGCCCTACTTCAGATACTAAAGGGAGCCCTACCGACAGAGAAACAAAGAAAGGAGAGAGAGATACAGAGAATTTTAACAGACATATATAGAATATTACATCCCAGGTCACCAGGACACACATTCTTCTCTATGATCACGGATCTTTCTCCAGAATGGGCAGTATGCTGGGACATAAAAACAAGCTTCAATTAAAAAAAAAAATGAATTTGTTCAAAGCACATTCTCTGACCACAATGGAATACAAATAGAAGTCAATAACCATCAGAGACTTGGAGAATTCACAAACACCTGGAGGATAAAAATGAGGGGGAGATGAAAACATTCCCAGATAATCAAAAGCTGAGGGACTTCATCACCAGTAATCAGTCCTATAAGAAATGCTAAAGGGAGTTGAGCAGGCTGAAAGGAAGGGACACTAAACAATTGACTGAAACTACATGAAGAAATAAAGATTTCCAGTAAAGATCACATGGTAAATATAAATATCAATACTACTGTATTGTTGATTTATAGCTCCACTGTTTACTTCCTACAGGATCTAAAATACATGAACTGTAATGATAAATCAGTGGTTTTGGACTCAATGTAAAATATGTAATTTTTGACAAGAACTACATAAAGGTGGGGGAATGATGGCGTATAGGAACATAGTTTATGTGTCATATGGAAGTTAAGTTGGTATCAAAGAAAAACAAGATTGTTATAGATTTAAGATGTTAAATTTAAGCCCCACAGTAAACACAAAGAAAGTATCTGAAAATATGACCATAGAGATGAAAAGTAGAGTAGGGGTTCTGAGAAGTGGGGGAAGGGGCAATGGGGAGTTAAGAAATGAGAGTAGGGTTTCTGTTTGGGGTGGAGGGAAACTTCTAGAAATGGATGGTGGGAAGGTGATAGCATTGCAACATTCTAAATGTGATTAATCCCACTAATGGAATGCTAGGGAGGGAGTAGAATGGGAAGATTTAGGCTATATATATGTTTCCACCATTTAAAAAAAAAAAAAGAAGACAGTCTAAATAGATAACAATTAAATGCCAAAGATGATCCTGGATGGGATCTGAGGATGGAGGACAGGAGGCTCAAAGGGACACAGATGGGACACAAGAAAAAAAAAAGGAAATATAGAATGTAAGCTTTATATCAATGTTGAATTTCTTGAACTTCTTAGCTGCACTTAATGAGATTGCATAAAAGAATGTTCTTGTCCATGGGAAAGGTATATGTGAAATTATGTTGTTTGTTCAAAGATATGTGCAGCTTGCTCTCATATGTTCAGAGGACAGAGCAATAGATGATGGATGATAGGGAGGGAGGGAGGGAGGGAAAGAGGGAGGGAAAGAAAGAAACAGTGGTGTGACAGGATCTTAAAGGTGATGGATCGGGGTATCAGGGGAGGGGGGTCTGGGTGTGATGGAGTTCTATGTATGGGGTTTGTACTGCTTTTGCAACTGTTCCTGTAAGACTGAATTTATTTCAAAATAAAATTTATTAAATTAAAAAAAAATCAATCAATGCTAAATCCATAAATCTCCTAGATAAAAACATAGGGGGAACCTTCCTAGCCTTGGATTTGGTGGTGATTTCTTAGATATGACATCAAAAGCATGGGCAACAAAAGAAAAAATAGATAAGATGCACTTCATCAAAATTTAAACATTTTGTACATCAAAGGACACTATCAAGAAAGTAAAAAGACAGAGAGTCGGGCAAGATGGTGGCATAGAGAGGAGTGGAAGCTAAGTAGTCCCCCAGAACAACTACAAAAAACCAGAAACAACTAGTAAATAATCCAGAATAACTGCGGGGGGACAAACAAGACCATCCACTCATCATACACCAACCTGAAATGGGAGGAATGCCCGAGAACACAGCATAAAATCTGTAAGTAAAACCTGCGGAACCAGGTCGGGAGATCCCTCCCCCATAGCCCGAGCTGTGGAGCCTCGTGGTGCCAGAGAGAAGCTCTCTCCCAGCAAGCAAATACAGCTCAGCTGAGCTCCAGCTGGAGTTTTAAGTAGCGAGTGTGAACTGCTCACTACAGGTACGCATCCCCAAAAAACAGACAGAGGCTTTGGGTGACGACTGACCTTGGAGAGCCTTGGACTGGGTCTGAAGGGGGCTATCTGATTCTTTTTCGGCTCAGTGGAGAAAGCCCCAGTCATTTTCAGTTTCCAGGGCTGTGACTCTGGGAAGGGTGGAGACACCACAAGCAGAGAGCGAGACCATTGAAAGGCTAATGACCTCCACCTAGGGGGTCTGTCTTCTCTAGGAGGAAAGGGGTGGGGCCCTTTCCATTCACAACCAGACTCCAGAGCCTGGGAGAACACGGCCACACCGCCTCACACCAGTCAAGAATTATAGGCTAACAGGCGTCACTTGCTGGGCAGAAAAGCACAGTGACCCGAGGCATCAAAGGGTGGAGCAATTTTCTAAGACACACCCTCAGGGAAACCAGATACTGAATATTTCTTCCCTCTGGGACCTGAGCCTGTTCTGGTCTGGGAAAACCTGATTTGGATAACCAAGGAAACCATGCCTAGACAACAGAAAATTACAAACTACACGAAGAAAAACAAAGTTATGGCCCAGTCAAAGGAACAAACGTACACTTCAACTGAGATACAAGAATTTAAACAACTAATGCTAAATCAATTCAAAAAGTTTAGAGAAGATATTGCAAAAGAGATAGAGGCTGTAAAGGAAGAACTGGACATGTATACGGCAGAAATCAAAAGTTCAAGAAACCTACTAGTAGAATCTATGGAAATGAAAGGCACAACACAAGAGATGAAAGACACAATGGAAACATACAACAGCAGATCTCAAGAGGCAGAAGAAAACACTCAGGAACTGGAGAACAAAACACCTGAAAGCCTACATGCAAAGGAGCAGATGGAGAAAAGAATGAAAAAATATGAGCAACGTCTCCGGGAACTCAAGGATGAAACAAAGTACAATAATGTACGTATCATTGGTGTCCCAGAAGGAGAAGAGAAGGGAAAGGGGGCAGAAGCAATAATAGAGGAAATAATTAATGAAAATTTCCCATCTCTTATGAAAGACATAAAATTACAGATCCAAGAAGCGCAGTGTACCCCAAACAGAAGAGATATGAAGAGGCCTACACCAAGACACTTAATAATCAGATTATCAAATGTCAAAGACAAAGAGGGAATCCTGAAAGCAGCAAGAGAAAAGCAATCCATTACATACAAAGGAAGCTTAATAAGACTATGTGCGGATCTCTCAGCAGAAACCATGGAGGCAAGAAGGAAGTGGTGTGATATATTTAAGATACTGAAAGAGAAAAACCACCAACCAAGAATCCTGTATCCAGCAAAGCTGTCCTTCAAATATGAGGGAGAGCCCAAAATATTTTCTGACAAACAGACAATGAGAGACTTTGTGAACAAGACACCTGCCCTACAGGAAATACTAAAGGGAGCACTACAGGGTGATAGAAGACAGGAGTGTGTGGTTTGGAACACAATTTTGGGAGATGGTAGCACAACAATGTAAGTACACTGAACAAAGGTAACTATGAATACGGTTGAGAGAGAAAGACGGGGAGCATGTGAGACACCACAAGAAAGGAGGAAAGATAAAGACTGGGACTGTGTAACTTGGTGAAATCTAGAGTATTCAACAATTGTGATAAAATGTACAAATATGTTCTTTTACGAGGGAGAACAAGCAAATGTCAACCTTGCAAGGTGTTAAAAATGGGGAGGCATTGGGGGAGGGATGCAATCAGCATAAACTAGAGACTGTAACTAATAGAATCATTGTATTATGCTTCCTTTAATGTAACAAAGGTGATATACCAAGGTGAATGCAGATAAGGGGGTGGGATAGGGGAGGCATGTTAGACACTTGACATTGGTGGTATTGTCTGATTCTTTATTCTATTTTGATTTAAGGTTATTTTTCCTTTTGCTGCTTCCTAGCTGTCATTTTTTTTGTTTCCTCTTTCTTTTGCCTCTCTACCTTCTTTGACTCCCTCCTGTCTTGTGGAAGGAATGTAGATGCTCTTGCTTAGTATGAGCAGAATTTTCAATTAGGATGAACTTAAATGTTTGGAAATGAACAGGGGTGTTGGTAGCAAGATGTGAGAATAACTAACAGCACCGAATGGTGTGTGAATGAGGTGGAAAGGGGAAGCTCAGAGTCATATATGTCACCAGAAGGAAAGTTGGAGGTCAAAAGATGGGAATGTATAAAACTGAATCCTGTGGTGGGCAATGTCCATGATCATCTGTACAAATACTAGAAATCACTTCATGAACCAGAACAAATGTATGACAATACAATTAGAAGTTAATAATAGAGGGGCATATAGGGAAGAACTATATACCTATTACAAACTATATACTACAGTTAGTAGTATTTCAACATTTTTTCATAAACAGTAACAAACGTACTAAAACAATACTAGGAGTCAACAATTGAGGGGGTTGGTTAGGGATAGGGGAGGTTTAGAGTTGCCTTTTCTTTTTTTTCTTTTTTCATCTTTCACTTTATTTCTTGTCTGGAGTAATGAAAATTTTCTAAAAATTGAACAAAAATTAAGTGTGATGGATGCACAGCTGTATGAGGGTACCCAGGGGCAAGTGATTGTACACTTTGGATCTTTGGATAATTGTATGGTATCTGAACAACCTCAATAAAAATGAAAAAAAAAAAAAGAAAGTAAAAAGACAACCTACAGAATGGGGAAAAATTGTGAACCATATATCTGATCAGGGTTTAATATCCAGAATATATAGATGTAGAAAAAGTATTTGACAAATCTAACATCCACTCCTGATAAAAATTCTCAGTACACTTGGAATACAAAGAGAACCTTATTCAACCTGATAAAGGGTATCTAGGAAAAACAAACAACTAACATTTATATTTAATGAAGAAAGACTGAATACTTTATCCCTAAGATCAGGAAAAGGCAAGGATTCCCACTTCCACCACTTCTATTCAACCTGTACTGGAGGATCTAGCCAGAGAAATGAAACAAGCAAAAGAAATAAAAGACATAAGGATTGGAAAGGAAAAACTAAAACCGCCTTTATTTGCATACAACATGATGGTCTAGATAGAAAATATGATGAAAATTACACACACAAAAAAAGCTACTAGAACTAATAAGTGAGTTTAATGGGCTGTAGGTATAAAGTCAATATAAAAATCAATTGTATTTCTATATACCAGGAAATAACAATCAGAAATCAAAATTTACAAAACAGTACCATTTCAGAATCATGTAAGAATATGATATACTTATTGATGAGTTATATAAAAATATTCTAGGCCAATAAATGGAAAACTACAAAATATTTCTGAGAAAAGTTAAGGAAGATACAAGTAAATGGAGAGCTAGACTGTGTCCGTGGCTTGAAAAACTCAATATTGTTAAGATGTCAATTCTTCTCAAACTGATCTATCAAATGAATGCAAGCCCAATCAAATTTGCAGCAGGTTTCTTATAGAAATTGATAAACTAATTTTAAGTTTGTCTAGAAATTCAAAGGACCTAGAATAGTCAAAACAACTTTGAAAAAGAGGAACACCACCTGATATCAAGACTTATTATAAAGCTATAATAATTTAGACAGTGTGGTATAAAGGTAAACAAAGAAATCAATGGAGGAGAATAGAATCCAGAAATAGAACCATACATATGTAGTTAAATCTGGGCAAAAATGCAAAGACTATTGAATGGAAAAAATGCTAGCATTTTCAACAAATGATGCTGGAATAATTGTGTGTTCATATGTATAAAAAATACCTGAATCCACACCTCACATCATATATAAAAATTAACTCAAAATGGATCATAGACCCAAATGAACACCAAAACTATAAAACTTCTAGAAGGAAACAAAGGAGAAAATCTTTGTAACCTTGGATTAGGCAAAGATTTTTTAAATATGACATCAAAAATATGATTCATAAAATAAAAATTTGATATATTTTAGCCCATCAAAATTAAGAACTTCTGTTCTTCAAAAGACACCATTATGAAAATGAAAAGACAGGTCATAGAAAATCTTTGCAAACTACATATCTGAAAAAGGACTTGTATTTTAAAATCCAATAATAAGGAATAAAAAAAATTAAAAATGGGCAAATATCTTTCTCTCAGCCTCTGCAAATAAATTCACTACCCTCTGCCCTATGTGGGACATGACTCCCAGGGGTATAAGTCTCCCTGGCAATGTGAGACATGATTCCCAGGGATTAGCCTGGCCCTGGCATTGTGGGATTGAGCATGCCTTCTTGACAAAGAGGGGAAAAGAAATGAAACAAAATAAAGTTTCAGTGGCTGAGAGATTTCAAATAGAGTTGAGAGGTCATTCTGGACATTAGCTTTATGCATTATATAGATATTCCTTTTTAGTTTCTAGTATATTAGAACATTTAGAAGAAAATACCTGAATCTGTCGAACCATAATCCAGTAGACTTGATTTTTCATGATAATTGTATAACTATATAGCTTTTACCCTGTGACTGTGTGATTGTGAAAACCTTGTGAGTGACACTCTTTTTACCCAGTGCATGAGTAATAAAATAATGAATATATATATATAATGGGGGGGATAAGGGGCATGGGATATTTTGGGTGTTCTTTTTATTTTTATTGTTCTTTTTTCTTTATTTTGGAGTAATGAAAATGTTCTAAAATTGATTGTGGTGATGAATGCACAACTATATGATGATACTGTGAACCATTGATTATATACTTTGGATGGATTATATGGATTTTATCTCAATAAAAGTGCATTTTAAAAATGGGCAAATAATTTGAACAGAAACTTCAGCAAGCAGAGATATGGATAGCAAATACACATATGAAAAGATGCTTAATATCACTTGTCAACAGGGAAATGCAATTTAAAACCACAATTTGATACCACTAGACAATTCTTAGCATGGTTAAAATTAGAAACTGATTGCCACGTGTTGACAAAAATATGGAGAAAATGGAACTCTCATGCACTGCTGATGTGACTGTAACATGCTACAACCATTTTGGAAAACAGCTTGGCATCTTCTAAAAAAATTAAACATATACCTACCATATAGCCCAGCTATTCCACTCCTAGGTATCTACCCAAGATAAATGAAAGCATATGTCTACATAAAGATTTATACTTTATTTGTAATAGCCAAAAATTGGTAGCAGCCCAGATGTTCATTAGCTGATGAATGGATAAACAAAATGTGGTATATCCATTCAATGGAATACTACTCAGAAATAAAAAGAAACAATCTACTGATATATGCAACAACATAGATTGATCTCAACATAACTATTCTGAGTGAAAGAAGGCAAAAAAATGTACATACTGTAAGAATCCATTTATATAAAATTCTAGAAAGTACAAAGTAATCTATGTGACAGAAAGCAGATAAGTGTTTGCCTAGGGATGGGGAGATGGGGTGCAGGAGAAGTAGAGTGGTGGTGGGGTTATAAATTGTTATGTAAAAAATTTGGGTATGACAGATGTGTTCGTTCTCTTGATTTTGATGATAGTTTCACAGGTGAAACACTTGTCTAAACTTATCAATTGTATATTTAAAAATGTACAGTGTACTCTATGTAAATTTTACTTCTATAAAGCTGTAAAATATAATATCAGTTGTAGTGTTGTGTGAAAGGAGAGAAGGACTCCTCTTGACAAGAATGGAAGAGGCCTTCGGGCCTGCACACGTGCATACAGCTAAGACATTGCCACCTACTTTGTGGCATCTAACCATCGTTTTTAAGAAGAATTTAAAGGAATAAATAAAAAATAGCAGGTCTTACAGAAATGAAAGATATTGATGATCAAATTAAAATACACAACAGCAGATTTAAAGAGGCAGAAGAAAGAATAAGTGAACTAGAGGACAGACAAACTTAATGTGAAGGCACAAAAGAAAAAATGGTGAAATAAATAAAAAAATTTGAAATCAATCTCAGTGAAATGATGGACCAATATAGGAATCACTGTTGCCCCAGAAGGAGAAGAGAAGAGTAAAGGGCTAGGAAGAGTATTTGAAGACACAATTGAGTAAAACTTCTCAACACTTCTAAACGACATAAATATGCAAATCAAAGATACCCAACAAACTCAAAATAGAATAAATCCAAATAAACCCACTCTGAGACATAGACTAATCAGACTGTCAAATGCTGAAGAGAAGGAGAAAGTCCTGAAAGCAGCAAGAGAGATGTGATTCACCCCATACAAGGGAAACCACATAAGACTAAGCACTGACTACTCAGTGGGCACCATGGAGGTGAGAAGGCAGTGGCATGACATATTTAAAATTCTGAAAGAAATTGCCAGCCAAGAATTCTTTATCCAGCAAAGCACTCCTTCAAAATTGAGGGAGAGTTTAAAATTTTCAGCAAAAGCTGAGAGAATTTGTTAACCAGAGACCTGCCGTGCAAGGAATATTAAAGGAAGTTCTACTGCCTGAGAAAAAAGAAAGGTGAGAGAGGTCTGGAGAAGCACACGGAACTGAAGAGTATAGTAAGGGTAAATAAAGGGAAAAAAAGAGGAGAGAAACAGATCTGACAGACAGCAAAGGATAAGATGGTTGTGTGAAGAACTGCCTTCACAGAAAAAACACTGAATGTGAATGGAGTAAACTCCCCAATTAAAAGATACAGATTGGCAAAATGGATTAAAAAGTATGAACCATCAATACAAATCAAAAGGGAAAAATCAAATGATCATCTCAACAATATGCTGCTTAAAAGAGACTCATCTTAGACCAGCGACACAAAGAGATTGAAAGTGAAACTATGGGGAAAAATATTCCACGCAAGCTGCAACCAAAAGAAAGCAGGGGCAGCAACACTAGTATCAGACAAAATAGAATTTAAATGCAAAGATGTTGTGCTGGTTTGTATATATTATGTCCCCCAGGGGAAAAAAAAAAAAATGTACTCTTTAATGCAATCTTTTGGGGGCAGATGTATTAGTGTTGATTAGATTGGAATCCTTTGACTGAGTGTTTCCATGGAGATGTGACTCAATCAGATGTGCATGAAAAGTTTGATTGGATAGTGTTCATGGAGGTGATACCCCACCCATTCAGGGTGGGTGTTAATTGGATCACTGGAGCCTTATAAAGGAGTTCACAGACAGAAGGAACTCAGAACAGCTAAGAGTGACATTTTGGAGAGGAGCTGCAGCCAAGATAGACACTTTGAAGACTGAACAGGAGCTAAGCATAAATGTTTATGCACCCAATCAAGGTGCGCTGAAGTAAATGAGACAAACATTGGCAAAACTGAAGGAAGCAATAGATTTTCTACAATAATAGTAGAAGACTTCAACACACCACTCTCTTCTATAGATAGAACAACTCGACAGAGGACCAATAAGAAAATGATAAATGATTTAGACTTAATATTCATATAAAGAGCATTACATCCCGAATTACCAGGATATATATTCTTCTCTAGTGCTCATGGAACATTCTCCAGGATAGCTCATATGCTGGGTCACAAAACAAACCTCAACAAATTTTAAAAGATTGAAATTTTTCAAAGCACATTCTCTGACAATAATGGAATGCAACTAGAAGTCAATAACCACCAAAGAACCAAAATATTCACAAATACGTGGAGGTTAAACAACATAGTCCTAAACAATCAGTGGATCAAAGAAGAAATAGCAACAGAAATTGGTAAATATCTAGATACGAATGAAAATGAGAACACAATATATCAAAACCTATGGGATGCAGCAAAGGTGGTGCTAAGGGGGAAATTCATGGCTCTAAATGCATACATTAAAAAGGAAGAAAGAGCTAAAATCAAAGACCTAACTGAACAACTGAAGAAGCCAGAGATTGTTTAGCAAACTAACACTAAAGAAAGTTGAAGAAAAGAAATAACAAAGATTAAAGCAGAAATAAATGACATAGAGAACAACAACAACAAAAAACACACAAAAGAATAAATAAGACCAAAAGTTGGTTCTTTGAGAAGATCAACAAGATTGACAAACCCTTGGCCAGACTGACAAAGTCAAAAAGAGAGTAGACCCAAATAAACAAAATCAGAAATGACAGTGGGGACATTAGATGGATCATGAAGAAATTTAAAACATCATAAGAGAATCATACACCACGACCGAGTGGGGCTCATTACAGGCATGCAAGGGTTGTTAAGCATAAGAAAATCAATCAATGTAATACAACACATAACGAATCAAAAGGGAAAAATCAAATGATCATCTCAACAGATGTAGAAAAAGCATTCAACAAAATTAAGGATCCTTTTCTGATAAAATCACTTCAAAAGTAGGAATTGAAGGAAACTTCCTCAATATGATAAAGGGCATACACAAAAAACCCACAGCCAGCATAGTACTCAACAGTGAGAGACTGAAAGCCTTCCCCCTAAGATATGGAATGAGACGAGGTTGCTCGCTGTCACCTCTATTATTCAACATTGTGCTAGAAGTTCTAGCCAGAGCAATCCGGCAAGACAAAGAAATAAAAGACATACAAATTGGAAAGGAGGAAGTAAAACTATCATTATTTGCAGATGATATGATTGTATGTTAGCAAAATCCTGAGAAATCGATGACAAAGCTACTTGAGCTAATAAACAAATTCAGCAAAGTGGTGGGATACAGGATTAATGCGCAAAAGGCAGTAATGTTCCTATACACTAGAAATGATCTAACTGAAGAGACACTAAAGAAAAAAAATTCTATTCACAATAGCAATAAAAAAATCAAGTACCTAGGAATAAACTTAACCAAGGATGTAAGCGACCTCTACACAGAAAATTATAAAACTTTACTAAATGAAATCAAAGAGGAACAACATTGGTAGAAAGATACTTGGTGTTCATGGATAGGAAGGCTAAACGTCATTAAGATGTCAATTCTACCCAAACTGATCTACACATTCAATGCAATACCAATCTAAATTCTAACAACCTAGTTTGCAGACTTGGAAAAGCTAGTTATCAAATTTATTTGGATGGGAAAGTGGCCTCAAATTTCCAAAAACATTCTAAAAAAGAAGAACAAAGCAGGAGGATTTACACTTCCTGATTTTAAAGCCTACTATAAAGCCACAGTAGTTAAAACAGCATGGTTCTGGCACAAAAGATAGACATATTGATCAGTGGAGTCAAATCGAGTGTTTGGAAATAGACCCTCAGATCTACGGTCGACTGATTTTTGATAAGGCCCCCAAATCCACTGAATTGGGACAGAACAGTCTCTTCAACAAATGGGGCTGGGAGAACTGGATATCCATATCCAAAAGAATGAAAGAAGATCCTTACCTCACACCCTATACAAAAATTAACTCAAAGTAGGAGAGGTTGGGCAAGATGGCGGCACAGAGAGGAGTGGAAGCTAAGTAGTCCCCCTGGAATGACTACAAAAAACCAGAAACAACTAGTAAATAATCCAGAATAACTGCGGGGGGACAAACAAGACCGTCCACTCATCATACACCAACCTGAATTGGGAGGAATGCCTGAGAACACAGCATAAAATCCGTAAGTAAAACCTGCGGATCCAAGTCACGAGACTCCCTCCCCCATAGCCCAAGCCGCCAAGCCTTGTGGTGCCAGAGAGATGTTCTCTCCCAGCAAGCGAATATAGCTCAGCTGAGCTTGCCGGGTTTTAAGTAGCGAGTGTGAACTGCTCACTACAGGTACGAATCCCCAAAAAACAGACAGAGGCTTTGGGTGACGACTGACCTTGGAGAGCCAGAGGGTCGCCTTGGACTGGGTCTGAAGGGGACTATCTGATTCTTTTTCGGCTCAGTGGAGAAAGCCCCAGTCATTTTCAGTTTCCAGGGCTGTGACTTGGGGAAGGGTGGAGACAGCACAAGCAGAGAGAGAGACCACTGAAATGCTAATGACCTCCACCTGGGGGGTCTGTCTTCGCTAGGAGGAAAGGGGTGGGGCCCTTTCCATTCAGAAACAGACCCCAGAGCCTGGGGGAACACGGCCATACCTCCTCACACCAGGCAAGAATTATAGGCTAACAGGCATCACCTGCTGGGCAGAAAAGCACAGTGACCTGAGGCATCACAGGGTGGAGCAATTTTCTAAGACACACCTGCAGGGAAACCAGATACTGAATATTTCTTCCCTCTGGGACCTGAGCCTGTTCTGGTCTGGGAAAACCTGATTTGGATAACCAAGGAAACCATGCCTAGACAACAGAAAATTACAGCCTACACGAAGAAAAACAAAGTTATGGCCCAGTCAAAGGAACAAACGTACACTTCAACTGAGATACAGGAATTTAAACAACTAATGCTAAATCAATTCAAAAAGTTTAGAGGAGAAATTGCAAAAGAGATAGAAGCTGCAAAGGAAACAATGGGCATATATAAGGCAGAAATCGAAAGTTCAAAAAAACAACTAGTAGAATCTATGGAAATGAAAGGCACAACACAAGAGATGAAAGACACAATGGAAACATTCAACAGTAGATCTCAAGAGGCAGAAGAAAACACTCAGGAACTGGAGAACAAAACACCTGAAAGCCCACACGCAAAGGAGCAGATGGAGAAAAGAATGAAAAAATATGAGCAACATCTCCAGGAACTCAAGGATGAAACAAAGTACAATAACGTACGTATCATTGGTGTACCAGAAGAAGAGAAGGGAAAAGGGGAAGAAGCAATAATAGAGGAAATAATTAATGAAAATTTCCCATCTCTTATGAAAGACATAAAATTACAGATCCAAGAAGCTCAGCGTACTCCAAACAGAAGAGATATGAATAGGCCTACGCCAAGACACTTAATAATCAGATTATCAAATGTCAAAGACAAAGAGGGAATCCTGAAAGCAGCAAGAGAAAAGCAATCCATTACATACAAAGGAAGCTTAATAAGACTATGTGCGGATCTCTCAGCAGAAACCATGGAGGCAAGAAGGAAGTGGTGTGATATATTTAAGATACTGAAAGAGAAAAACTGCCAACCAAGAATCCTTTATCCAGCAAAGTTGTCCTTCAAATATGAGGGAGAGCTCAAAATATTTTCTGACAAACAGACAATGAGAGACTTTGTGAACAAGACACCTGCCCTACAGGAAATACTAAAGGGAGCACTATAGGGTGATAGAAGACAGGAGTGCGTGGTTTGGAACATAATTTTGGGAGATGGTAGCACAACAATGTAAGTACACTGAACAAAGGTAACTATGAATACGGTTGAGAGAGGAAGGTGGGGAGCATGTGAGACACCACAAGAAAAGAGGAAAGATAAAGACTGGGACTGTGTAACTTGGTGAAATCTAGAGTATTCAACAATTGTGATAAAATGTACAAATATGTTCTTTTACGAGGGAGAACAAGCAAATGTCAACCTTGCAAGGTGTTAAAAATGGGGAGGCATTGGGGGAGGGATGCAATCAGCATAAACTAGAGACTGTAACTAATAGAATCATTGTATTATGCTTCCTTTAATGTAACAAAGATGATATACCAAGGTAAATGCAGATAAGAGGTGGGAATAGGAGAGGCATGTTAGACACTTGACATTGGTGGTATTGTCTGATTCTTTATTCTACTTTGATTTAAGGTTATTTTTCCTTTTGCTGCTTCCTAGCTGTCATTTTGTTTTCTTCTTTCTTTTGCCTCTCTACCTTCTTTGACTCTCCCTCCTGCCTTGTGGAAGAAATATAGATGCCCTTATATAGATAGTGGTGAAGGTGGTGAACACATAAATATATGACCATACAGAGAACCATCGATTATTTACTTAGGATGGAATGTATGGTGAGTGAACAAAACCATATTAAAAAAAAAAAATGGGTTGATGACAAAACCTTGAGGGCAATAAACTGAGTGAAATAAGCCAGACACATAAGGACAATTATTGCAGGGTCTCAGTGACAGGAACTAATTATAATATGTAAACTCATAGACATGAAATATAAGGTACCAAGATATAGGACGAGGCTTAAGAATGGGGAGTGGTTGCTTAGTACAAGCAGAATGTTCAATTAGGATGAACTTAAATGTTTGGAAATGAACAGGAGTGTCAGTAGCAAGATGTGAGAATAACTAACAGCGCCGAATGGAGCGTGAATGAGGTGGAAAGGGGAAGCTCAGAGTCATATATGTCACCAGAAGGAAAGTTGGAGGTCAAAAGATGGGAATGTATAAAACTGAATCCTATGGTGGGCAATGTCCATGATCAACTGTACAAATACTAGAAATCGCTTCCATGAACCAGAACAAATGTATGACAATACAATTAGAAGTTAATAATAGAGGGGCATATAGGGAAGAAATATATACCTATTGCAAACTATATACTACAGTTAGTAGTATTTCAACATTTTTTCATAAACAGTAACAAATGTACTATACTAACACTACAAGTCAACAATTGAGGGGGGTTGGTTAGGGATAGGGGAGGATTAGAGTTTCCTTTTCTTTTTTTTTTTTTTTTTTTTCATCTTTCACTTTATTTCTTGTCTGGAGTAATGAAAAGTTTCTAAAATTGAACAAAAATTAAGTGTGGGGATGGATGCACAGCTGTATAAGGGTATCCAGGGGCAAATGATTGTACACTTTGGATCTTTGGATAATTGTATGGTATCTGAACAATCTCAATAAAAATGAAAAAAAAAATTAACTCAAAGTAGATCAAAGACCTCAATATAAGAGACAGAACCATTAAACTCCTAAAAGATAATGTAGGGAAACATCTTCAAGACCTAGTATTAGGAGATAGCTTCTTAGACCTTACACCCAAAACACAAGCAATGAAAGAAAAAAAAAAAAAAAAAAGGGAACTCCTCAAAGTCAAAAGCTTCTGTCCTCAAAGAATTTTGTCAAAAAGGTTAAGAGGCAGCAACTCACTGGCCATATATCTGATAAAAGACTGATATCCAGCATATATAAAGAAATCCTACAACTCAACAATAGTACACACAGCCCAATTATAAAATGCGTAAAAGATACGAAAAGACATTTTTCTGAAGAAGAAATGCAAATGGCTAAAAAATACATGAAAAGATGTTCATCTTCACTAACTATTAGGGAAATGCAAATCAAAACTACAATGAGATATCATCTCACACCAATAAGAATGGCTGCCATTAAACAACAGAAAACTTCAAATGCTGGAGAGGATATGGAGAAATTGGAACTCTGACTCATTGCTGGTGGGAATGTACAATGGTACAGCCACTGTGGAAGACAGTTTGGTGGTTCCTCAGAAAACCAGATATCAAGTTACCCTAGGATCTGACAATTTCACTTCTCAGTATATACCCAGAAGATCTGAAAGCAGTGACATGAACAGACATTTACACACAGATGTTCATAGTGGCATTGTTCACAACTGCCAAGAGATGGAAATAATCCAAGTGTCCTTCAACAGACAAGTGGGTAAACAAAATGTGGTATGTAAACATGATGGAATACCATGCTGCAGCAAGAAGGAACGAGGTCCAGATACATATGACAACATGTATGAACCCTGAAGATATAGTACTGAGTGAAATGTCAGGCACAAAAGGAGGGAGATTGTATGTTACCACTACTATGAACTCTCCGAACAATGTAAAATCAGTGTCTTATAATATAGAGTAGAGGGGACCTAGAGATAGACAGAAGCTAGTGAAAGGGGAATGATAACCTAATATGCACAGACATGTTAATGAGGGTAAACTTAAAGGTATGGGAATGGACAGGGGTGATAACTGTTCATTAATGGCATTATAAGTATCAGTGCTGCATTGAAGGTGAACATGATCAAAAGCGGTTGTTTAAAGGAATGTGTCCCACAGATTAGCACTACAAATGTTTGCCTGATATACTTCTAAGGTATGTCACTGGTACAGTTAACAGAATGGTATATGGGAAAAATTACTCATTGCATATTAGAGACTATATTTAATAGGAATACCTTACCAGTATGACACTAATTCTAGGGATAAATAATTAGGGGCTGATAAGAGCTTTGGGGTGTTTTGTGCTATGATAATTGTTTAAAATTGAGAGTGATGATAGTACAACTAAGTGAAGATAATGTGAGACACTGATTGTTTATCTTGGACAGAATACATGCTATGTGAAATTAGGATCCCCCTGTTAATAAGTCAACCCTTGATCTTGAGGCTTGCTCTTGTGAAACTTATGGCTGTAAAAGGGAGGCTAAGCCTACCTATAATTATGCATGAGTCACCTCTAGAGAATCTCTTTCGTTGCTCAGATGTGGCCTTTCTCTCTCAAAGCCCAACTCTGCAAATAAATTCATTAACCTCCCCGCTTCATGGGACATGACTCCCAGAGGAGTGAGTCTCCCTGGTGACATGGGATACAACTCCCAGGAATGAGCCTGGCCCTGACATTGAGGGATTGAGAATGCCTTCTTGACCAAAAGGGGGAAAAGAAAGGTAATAAAATAAGGTTACAGTGGCTAAGAGATTTCAAATAAAGCCAAGAGGCTATCCTGGATGTTACTCTTATACAAGCTCCAGCTAGATATCCCAAATGGCCACAGTATGCCATGCCCTAACCAACAGTAGTCCCAAAATATCTAGGTCCCTATTTAAGACCCTATAAAAGTTTCACTCACTAAGTTTATTTTTCAGAAACGTATATCTTCCAGATTGTTCCAATGCCAGGTAAGCCCCAAAACCCAGAGGAAACACCCTCTTCAAGAACATCAACCAGATGCAGCCCCTTTCCCCATAATGTTGATACCCCTTTTCAATATGAACAAATTGGGGTGGTTACTAGCTACATCCCTGAAGATAGAGAAAGTCATTAAATGAGAGGAAGGCATAGCAACAGAAAAGATAGGATTTAACAAAGGATTTCGAATACTGAATCTTTATATTAATTTTTTTTTTTTGGAAGGTAGGGTATTAGAATAGCTAGAAGGATATAACAAAAACCATGGAACTGAAACCCATAACATTCTTTGAAATTTGTTCTATAGCTACTCATTAAATTGTACTTTGAAAGTTATCTCCTTTCTGCATACATGTTATATTTCACGATAAGGAAATAACTGAAACTGTTGAAGTGCAACCCATAACATTCTTTGAAATTACCTATATAACTACTTGTTAAATTGTATTTTGAAAGTTATCACCTTTCTGTATATATGTTATATTTCACAATAAGGAAATAACTGAAATCATGGAACTGTAACTCATAACATTCTTTGAAATTTGGTCTCTAACTACTTGTTAAATCATACTTTGAAAGTTACCACTTTTCTGTATATATGTTATATTTCACAATAAAAATATTTTAAAAAACCAGTTGTTGATCATACATTTATAAAATCTCTTGTATCGTTGAGTTTTGCTATGGACTACAGCTAGAACGATATTTCACTATCCCATTTCAATCAACTACCTTGTGGTGTTCTAGCAATAGTCAAGTTTTCCCTGAAAATGGGTTGCTTCTTTTTATCACAGTGTGAGTTAACCTGGCAAGGGTCCTTTATCGAAGGATGGAGTCAACTAAGGAAAGAAATAGCAAGTATAACATTCCAAATTGATGCACTCTGTGCTGGTTGATGGTGATGGTGATGGTGGCTAAGATGATAGAATATAGAAGTCAAAGGTACAGAAAGAAAAGGTACATGAAGAAGAAGGGAAAAGAATCAGTGAGATGAAGAAGACGACAGGAAGGAAAGAAAGAAGAGGGGAGTTTAGAAAGATAAAGTGAGTGAGAAACCAAGTTCTCTACTCCTTTATGTTTTACTACAGTACTAAGTTTCTGATGCTCCTGGGCAGATAACAAATGTTAAATTATTTGCATACATTGTATAATAATTTAGGATAATATTTGATACTAAATTTGTTTTAGATAAAAGTATCAGCTACCGAGCCAAATAATTACAGACTAAATATTTTCCTTGATTTTCTGGATATCTTCTGCATAGTGAGGAACCACCAACCAATTTATATTAGTGGAGAGTCATCTTCAGATAAACTTTTCCCAGTCATATTTTAATTATTTGTGTTATATGAGATCTGGGTCTGACATACTGAGCCCAGGCAGAGGTGGCCACAGTGGTGGAGCAGGGGCAAAAACAGCACAGGAACTATTTGGTGAAGGGTTATCATGTGAGCCTGAAACCTCCACCCCTACCTCTGAATACTGAAATTCCATTGGGTTTAATTTCCTTGTCAGAAAGTACATTCAAAATAAATCCACATTTATTTTTAGCAGTAAGAAATGATCTATAAAAATCATAAGATTTTCCTACCTTGACAAAAATTGTTGAATTGCATTCTTGCAATGCCTCCATTAAACTAATCACATGGAGACACACCATTTCTACCATCTGAAACAACAAACAGGAAAATCAGTTCCACTCCCAGTGACGTGGAAACCTTACAACCTGAGCTGTGAACTAAACTGTCCTGTGCCCAGGAAATCCTCCTGCATAACGACCCTACAGGAACACAAGGAGCGGCATCTATTCACCTGCAAAACTTCAAACCAGAAACTGAACAAAAAATGCTCCAGAGGTTTTGCAATTGTCTTGCCTTCCTCATCTACTCGAGCTGCTGATGGGACTCGAGTCTTGACCTGCTAATCCCACACTGCCTGTAACTCACACCAGAGGATCAGTGGCTTCTGCTTCCTTCATTTCCAGCTGTACAACTCTGGGGTTAATTCCTGTTTTCCATCTTGATCCTTTCTTCACAGTTTATTCACCGAGAAAGGCTATTTAATTTATTGCAGATCTGGCTTTGAGGCTTTATCCTCTATGGAACAAAGTAGCCATGCTTATGCCAGTTAAAAAGCACAACAGAAATTATATCCCTCATCAGAAATTCCTAAGACTAGATTTTAAACACTCCAGGGGGATTTTACCTGTCTGGCTTATGATTAAACAAATTTTTCAAAATAAAATTAACATCATTTGTAAAAAGTTCAATTGTTACAAATTCATTTATAACATTTGATTAACAAGAGGGATTTGGAGGAGAGCTATTATTAGTGTCAAAAAAAAAAAAAATAAAACCAATGACAGTGTAAGGAAATTTCAAAACTCTACTCTAGGTTTAAGGTCTCAGTTTCATCACTGTAAAATAACAGAAAACAATGCTTGATCTCCAAGTTCTTCCTTAGTCCCAGATTCTATGATTCTAAAATGTAATTATTTCTATAGCACACAAAACTGTTTGTGAACCCTAAAATTTTCCTTCAAATTAAACGACACTATCTCTCTACAAAAAGATTTGCCCTATAACATCTGCTTCACTACAGAAAAGACAGTGCTGCATAAAGGAAATATACAGTCCCATTTCCAATTAATCACAGCTAAAAGGAAATATTTCTAAGGATGATATTCAGTCCACCAGAAATCATTTCCTGAGTGTCTTCTGTGGACAGTGCAGCGCTGCGCCTCTGGGTCCACTGGAATGCTCGGGGTGCTCTTCCCTCTTGCTCCTCACAGGCGAGAACTCGACTGGTGGCCTCCACAACCAAGACACTGGCTGCTGCTTGCTCAGCAGACGGAACCAAGAGCCCCCTTATAAATTCCTTCCCAACTGCTTGCAATTTTGACTCCATGAGGACTAATCCAAACCTGCTCAATGAAGCGGGTTCTTGCTAACCAGTCCCCAGACGTCTTGCAGTGAGGGCCGGAGGAGCCCCACTCCCAGCCTCCCCCACTCTTCCGTCCACCCACCCCACCTCCCCCAGCTTGGTGACACATCTACATTAAAATGGGACTGGATTTGGGGATTGGGGAGCTTAAGTCCTCATAGGGCAACTCAGAAAGGTGAGACTCTTTTCAGGCTTTGAGTCCTGGGTGGAATGAACCCATGTGGTCAATCTGCTCTTAAACTACCACAAAAAGATGATCCAATTTGCTAAGCAAGGCTTTATTAAATTGCTTAGAATCCAAAAGTAATATGAATCTCACTCCTAAGCACCAAAACAACTCTTTAAAGGTAGAAATTTCATATATATTTCATTTGGCATTAGGAAGAAAAAACAAAAATTACTGTTACCACATTTACTTGTTTGGTTTGTTTTTAATAGAAATTTATGCATGTAGAATAGCCAATTTATAACATATTAAGCCATTTATCCATGAAACTTTTAAAAAATATATAGCATGAGAACTGGGAGTGGTTAGGTATCTTGAGATTCCGTCCAAGAGGAAAAACTTATTGATGAACTCACCACTTTGTTATGGGCCATTAGCTGAAGGATGCTGGGCGTCACCCTACTCCAAAACTCTAGTGCTGTCAATATCGCTGTGAAGCTGAATTCATTCTGATTCTGGACATTGGTAGCCACTGCACTTTGTTCACAGTACACCGTCCAGAGCTGAGCAAAGATAAATGCATGGAAGAGGGAACACATGTGCAGCACAGAGGTCTGAAAGGGAAGACAGGGAGCCATTACCTTCCAGCGGGGAGTGGCGCTGCACGGAGCCCTCCCCAGGTGCTCAGCCTTGCCAGGGAACACAGCCAAAGCACTTGATTCAAGAGGTCTGAGGCTGAGAGTTCTCTCAGGGTTACAAACTCATGATTCATCACCTTAAAACAATCTGCTGTAGCTCAGTCAGTGGGAGTGTGCTCAGAGAACAAAGCATCTTTTCGAAGAAAAGACACCTGAATTTGCAGAACAGCTCTACCCACCCCCTGCCTTTTAATGAAACTGACATTCTCCTTCCTAACTTGGATTAAGAAGAATCATCATTCTACCATTTTAGAGTGCTTCCTCGTCTATAAAATGGGGATTACAGAACCCTCTCGAAGGAGCTGTAGTGAGGAGTAAACGAGGTGATCCCTAGGAAAGCACTGCCCAGTACTTAATAATGAGTCGGATGAGTCATTGAAACAGCAGTAGCAAGTGATGGTACTCGTACTAAGAGTCAGTATTTATTGAGTGAGCTCTTCCAATGTGCCAGACCTGTGCTAAGGGCTTTTTATACGTCACTTTCCACAATTCTCAATCCATCCCCTCATCTATTTTATGCATGAGAATATGAAGCTCAGAGAGGTTACCTAACTTCCAAGGTCACAAAATTTGACAGCACCATAGTTAGGACTCAAACACAGATCTGGGTTGAAATAGAAGGAACTGACTGTCTTAATTCCTTTTTGCAAACATCATTCAGGTCATTTTGGATGGGTGTTCTACTTTATATCATAGTCAACTTGCCCTGGCCTAAATCCCAGCTGTCCCCAAACCCACTTTGACCTCCCAGAACTTGCCTAAACTTCTGCGAAGGGCCCTTGGCTCCTCCTAGCTGATTAGTACCAGTGTGTCTGGTCTGCTTGTGCAGGCTCATGATTGGTGCCTGCCTTGGGTTTGCTTTAGTCCCTTAAGCACATCATCTGTTTCTGCGGTTTACCAAGTTCCTCTGTGTGGGTGATTCCAATTTGTGCTTTAGTAAGTTCCCAAATGGCCTTCCTATTTTCATTTTGTATCTTCATGTATCTCTAGAGATTTGATTTGGAAAAATAGTGTATGAAGAATTAGAGCATCAATTTCCCTCTACTTCATATTTGGTTCTAAAAACTGATCACAGAATTTTTATTATATCTCTAGCCTTATGTTTCTCTTCATTATTTTGAGATAGAAATGCCTAGGAAGCTAACTCTTGCTTGCCTCCATAATTTATCTTCATAAAAGTAAGTGGAAAAGCAATTTAGGGGGAAAAAAACGTAATCTGGGAATTTAAACAACTTTAAATAAGGCATTAGCAAAAGATGCTTTTCTAACATCCACAGGAGGGCAAGTGATAAGATGCATTTGCTTCTCAGAAGGAACATAATTGTCTGATAAGGGTTGCCATTAGCAATTTCCATGCATATGGTCTTAATCTTGCAAGAATCACTTACCTTTGATTGCTCTGGAAATCCAATCAGGATAACAATAAGATGATCTGCAATATGGGAACCTGCATCCAGAGGAATGGGCAGACAGGGAGAGGAGGCATTTGGACATACTGCATTGTGAGTGAGTGAACCCAGAAGCAGCCAAGACAGCAGACGGATGTGGGAGACACACTCGATGAATTCTTTGGGTCTATTGGAGAAGAAGGAAGTTTTAAAGATGATTTTATGTATTTTGTTTCATTGGGTGCTCAATAAATGCTTACTGAAGGAAGGAATTTAAAAAAGTGATCTCACAGGCAATTACAGAAAACAAAACACCAAGGCAATAGCGTACCAACAAAATGATGTATATGTTTTTCTTATTTCTCACCCTAATCCTGGATCTTAGCATCTTCAACAAAGAGCAGCCTGTGGCAACAGAGAATCAAACATTCTGCCTCATTCTTCCACAAACCTGTCTACCTCTTCTGACTAGTTTCTCTTCTAAACTCTTTTTCCTTTCCTTTCATTAGAAAGTTCTTCTCTGACATCCTGACCACAACGGGGCAGAGGGGATGCAATTTAACACATGGCCACTCATCTTCCTGCTCCTCAATAATTTTCTCCTCCTGCCCTCCTTCCTCCGCCCCCCCACCCCCAGTCCAAACTGTGTTGCTAGCCAGGAGGGCCCAGCATGCAAAGTGACAGGCTCAATCCTGCTCAGAGTTCCCAGCTAAATAGCCCACTGCCCCACTTACAGGAAAGATCAGGGGCTTGCACCTCTTTGCACTGTAATTATTTCATCTCTGCCCTGGATTTTGGTCCAGCTAAACTTTAAACTTGAAGATAGAGAAAATGTGAGGACCCAATAAATATTTATAGATTTATTTAACTAGTTGAAATTAAGAGTTAGTTACCCTGGCAGTTCTCAACTCCAAGTTTTCATCATACATCAGGATGACTGAGATTCTTGTACCAGGGTAAGTTTCTTTTATTGGCAGCATGTTACAAAGTGCTTGTGTTGTTGGATCAGCAAGTGAGTATGGAGATAGGCCTCAATTTCCATCTTCCCAACCAATCAAGTCCTACTTCCATATACCTTAAATGCATTCATTTGCTCTACCTGAGCCTCGGGAAATTCAGTGGTGTTTCCTGTCTTATTTACCCTCATCCCTGGAATAATGAGGAGACTTACCCTTGTTGCATTGCAGAAGGAGGATGATAGAGCCAAGGCAGATAGCGAATCACAGCTTTATTATCTCTGTGGTTGCCCCGTGAAATTTCCATGGCTGCAATCTGAGCCAGCCCAACTTTGAGATGTCCACCAAATGTATCTTCGTGCAGCGGCTGGGAACACGTCTTCATGTGGCTCTACAAAACCAAATGGTATTTTGTAACTTTGCACAGAACTTGAAGACATTCCAGGTCACTCTTTTAAAAGATCAGGTAGTCATTTCCACCCCTTCTGTCACCGCTGTTAAGTACAAATCCCATGGAAACTTCTTCAATGGCTTCCCTTTGTTCTCAGGAGAAAGAAAGGGAGGGAGGGAGAAAGGAGGAAGGTGAGGGGAGAGGAGGGAAGGGGAGGGGAGAGGAGGGAGGAGCCCTCCGTAGCATGGCCCAGAGCTACTGCAGACCTCTGCACCTCATTTCTTCTCCTCGTGGCTGCAGCCACACTGGCTAGCCAGGCTCCTTCCCACCCTTCCCACTAGCTGGCCTTTGCTCACACTGCTCCGCCTGAAACACGTTTCCTACTTCTCTTCACCTAATTAACGGCTCAACTATCACTTCTCCTGAGAAGCCATCCCTGACCCCCCCGGCTAGGTCAAATGCTCCTGTCAGAAGATTTGTGTGTCCAAGTCACAATTTGACTTTGGTCTGGATGAAATTTTCATTAAATGTAGCCTCCCCTCTAGACTATATGTTAAATGAAGGCAGCGGCTGTGCTTATTTTTGCTCCTAAGGCCTAAATAGTGCCAGGCACAAGGTAGGTGCTCAATACACATTGTTGAGCTAATTTAGAAGGATTTCTTTGCTCCATGTGGCAGAGTGGGAAGAGCACTGAACTGTGAGTTGAGAGACCTTGTTTTAGATCCAGCTCCACCCTAATCTGTTGTGTGGCCTTGGACAAACCACTGACCACTTTCCCTTTTTGATCTGTTTCCAAATAGGGAAAAATCAGAGGGTTGGATTATGTCTGTAGGTTCCCAACAGTTTGATCATCATAGATCCCTTTTATTATTTTCCTCTACACTTTTAGGTAATCATTGTTGCCTCTTCTTTACACACCAAAGTCACTTAAGTGTGGGCAACCTGGGTCAGCAGGCAGTAACCTGTGTGCCATCAAAAGCTAGGGGAGGTTACTTAGAAACTGCTGGGTTTAGAGGTCATGAGAAATTATCAATTTAAATTTTGATTTTACTTTCCACTTAGTGTTTGCAAACCTATCACTATATCAAGAAATACTTTGACTGTCTGAGAAGAATCTGGAAACTGAATTCAGTTATGAAGGGAACATATTTTTAGCTGCTGATCTTCTTAAATCACTAGGTTCCTATTTATCACAAAGGAATCATTTAGTGCCAGATTCAATTTGGCTGCTCCTGGGACCATATCTGGATTATCTTCTGCCCTCTGTCCAGGGCCTTCCTCAAACCTCTCAGATCACTGGTCGTCTAGCTCCCTAGTTGGACCATGGCAGGTGAGCTGACTTGCATCAGCAATTCACTCCATCCTGCAAAACAATCAATAAGCTCAAGAATTTCACTTGGATTTTGTCCATATGCCAACTAATTGTTGTTCTATCACTTTTCTTTAATTATTTTCTTGAAGAAGATAGCTTCAATGCAGATAAAAACAATGTGACTTGTACTTGCACGTGTTAAATTTGTAAGAGTCTTTTCACATATTTTCACATTAAACCTTAGAACGGTCAGGTAAGGTAGGTGTTATTAGACTTATTTTGCAAATGAAGGAATTGAGGCTTAAGGAAGTTAAATGAGGAAAGAAACCAAAGTTATACTGTGTCATATGGTGAAAAGAGAATGGATTTAGAGTGACTACAGTCAGATTCAACTCCAGATTCCAACACTTATGAGTGGTGTGACCCTGAGCAAATTATCTCACCACCCCAAGCCTTGGTTTCTGCATTTGTAAAATGGGGAACTGAATACCTGGCAAAAGTAAAGTAGGCACAAAATTGGTTCCAAATGAATATTCTTTCCTTTCTCCTTTCCCTCTTTGCAGAGCTGGAACCTTCTTGCCACAGCTGATGACAATAAATTCCATGTACTCGGCATAACGTGTTTCTGCGTTTGTCCACCACAGAAGGTGAGCGGATGCTCATGTGCTCTGAGCCCAGCAGCCACCTTACCTTGAGCCTGGTTAGCGTGTGCATGTCTGCCATGAAGTCCAGCACCTCGCTGATGTACTGCCGCACACATTCCATCGCCGCGGTCCCACACTGAAACACAAGGACACCGCTGGGTGCACTGGGCACCGGCCTTACTTCTGCCCCGATGGCAAAGATTGTCCTGTTCTGATGTCACGTGTTTACCAATGAGTCGTTTCCTTTTCTGGATTCTGACTCACTCCATTACTCCCCACACAGTCTGTGACTGTGTCTGCCCACATAAAGCAGTATGGGCAAAATTAGTGAAAGGTTGTGGTGGACAGCAAGGAAACAAGGAAGACTGATGGCAGGCAGGGTTAAACACTTTTCCCAACTGGGTCATTTAACTGAAAAATTTTTCCTTCTTTTTAAACTGGTTTTTATGCAAAGATTTAGCCTATGTAAAGCCATTTGTATCAGAGTCTTTACAACATGAATCGCTCCCAAACTACAGTAACATTTTATCACTCTAGAAAGTCTTAGGTATCTATACATGCCACCAGATTCTACTACCAAAATCTTGAATCTTTCTCTATCAAAGAAAAGTATATAATCAAATGGCAGGCTTGTTGAAAGAGTAAAAATTTCTCATATTTTAGTCAATTCACTTACAACTTAGCTTCTTATATATCATAGGAACACTATTAAATGCATAAATATATTCTTATCTAGTTCTTGCTAGGGATAAAAGAAAGAAGGAAATAAAATGGTCCTCTCTTCCCTCACACACTTAACAGTGTGTTTGGGAAGTTTTAAAGGAAAAGGAGCAAGTCCATGAAAAAGAAGCATACTTGTGTTTGAGGTTATTAAATGGCATAACCTGCTCTCTCAGGGAAATACAGTGAATTTAGGATTATAAGTAAAGAAAAGGAAAATAAATGGACAGGCTGCTATATCAAAGCTGAATTGAGAGAACCCACATAACAGGCGGTGTATAATGTGGATCAAAAGTAGGCAGTCTTTGAAGCCCTGTGAATTAAACTATGCTAAAGGGCTTTCTTGGCTTTGTTTAGGAAAATCTGGAACATTACATACTTAACTAGCTTACCCTGTGGCTCTCATTTCCCCATATTCATGTAAATCTGCACGGCACTGAACTATATCACCTTCCATCTCTTCTAGAATGTTACGCCTGTCAGTTCCTCTGACAGGATAACAAACAGTAAAATAAGGTCATTGGCAGTTCTGTCAGAGTGTTTTCCAAGCATTTCATATGTTCTAAGATTTTCTCCTTTTCATTTAAATCAAATGAAGGAATTACAAAAGGTTATTGTGTCCCTGCTTTTGGAATACCAATCCTCTAATGCAAGAAAGGATTTCCCCCCAATTTATTCCATTTTCTCTGACCTTTCACATGTCATGCAAATAGGAACATTTTCTCTGGTCTTGAATTTCTTGAAAGGGATTTGATTCTTTAACGGGCAATATCTTGTATCATTTCAGCTAGGCAAATGTCATAGAAAATTATTTCCAGGAGCATCGTTCAATATTTGTCTTTTAAGTTTCAATTTCAAAGAATAAGAGCAAAGCATTTACTATTAGCTAGTTACTCTTCTTCTAGAGACACAGCAATTACATCTAATAAGAGCCTTAAAATCCACTTTATAGTCATAATATTAATGAGCTATCTACACTCATAAAACAAAGCATATCATTTCCAATCCCTTCTCCCCCCACTTTTTCCACTTTGCCAAAATCAGTATAACCTTACATGTTTATTTTTGAAAAGTAACAACATAAAGAGTCAAGCTCCATTTGTTTCAGAAGTCCTATATTTATTTCAGTAGGAAAGCTGAAAACATGGACTGTAATCCCAAATAAATGTTTTGATGTAAATCAAATCCAATTCTTCCTCAAAACTTGTATCTTATTATTTAAGTTACAATTCTTAGATTATAAAAGCAACACATATTCCATGTAGAAAATCTGTATAAAATACAAATTAAAAAAAGGAAAATTAAAATCACCATAATCCCAACTACCACCCCCACCTGAGGAAATCACTGTTAACATTTCTTCCTAATTTTTGGAATGCATATAACACACACACATACATATAATTTTTATAAGATTGAGATAATATTTTTCTAACCTGCTTTTTAATTAAATCAATCATAAGCATTTTCTAATTAATTAAATATGCTTGGAAAACTTGATTTGATAGTCAAATAATAGTATCTATGGATGTATTTACTTTATTTAAATAATACCCTAACGTTGGACATTTATTCATTTCCATATTCTTGCCATTTTAAACGATGCTTTAATAAATGTCTCTCCCTAAATATATAGATCTCTTTCTATATATTATGTATATATAAGTCTTTATGTACATATTTAATTATTTTCTCAAACATATTCCTAGAAGTAGATTATCAAATTGTCCCCAGCAAGGTTGTACCATTTTTTACTACAACCAGGAGTTTATAAGAATTCTTGTTTCATTTCACCATCAGCAAGTTTTATTGTCTTAAAAACTTGCTGATTTGCTAGCTGATTTTAATTTTTATATTTTTAATGAATAATATTTTCATATATGTTAGTATTTTGTTTTGTATTTTTAAATTTACAGTCCATTGATTGCCAGTGAGGGCAAATGGTATATTTTGAACAGTTTATTGGTCATTGGAAGGGATTCTATGTGGGCAATCCTAACTGTTGCTTATTTTTTTGGTTGAGATGTTAGTCTTTTACCTACTGATTTATATAAATCCTCTGTATATCAGGTATATTATTTTTGGTGTACCACCTAACTAGCAAATATTGAGTTTCAAAGAATTAAACAGTAAGGAAACCAGTGTGTATGCAGCAGAGACAGGCTCACCAGACCCTGCTTCTTCTTTCCAAACACACCAATAGACCACATTTCCTAGTGTCCTTTGCTGCCAAGTAAGGTCATACGACTAAGTTCTAGCAAATGGGATGTGAGTGGAAGAAACATGCACCACTTCCAGACCTGGCCCATGAAAACCCTCCATATACCATATTCTCTTCTCTTTCCTCAGCCACCAGCTGATTGCAGAGGACTCCAAGGGCCTTAGGGAGAAGTCAAAGCACCTGAAGGAAGGAACCTTATTCCTGACTGTCCATGTGGAAGCCTTGCTTCCTACACTAACTAGGATATTGATTTAAATTTCATAAAAGAAAACAATGAACTTTTGTGTTAAGTTGCTGAAAAGTGGAATTTTCTCTCAAAGCATCCTGAATTACCCTAATGACTACCAAGAACCTTTTAAAAATCCATAGTATAAACTTCTGTTTCCAGAAATCTATTACAAAGAGAGTCTGAAATACAAAGCTTTAAGCACAAAGATGTTTATTGCTTATAATTATAATGGAACATTGAAAATAACAAAAATCTAACCATAGGTAGTTTAAACATTTTTAATAGCTAATGTTTACTCAGCACTTATTATGCTTTACATGCATTATCTCATTCAGTCCTCAGCCTATAATTAGGGCCTGTTATATCCCATTCCACAGATAATACAAACCAAGGAATCACAGGTCAAATAACTTTCCTGAAATCATACAGCTAGTAAAGGGCAGGCCTCAAACCCAGTGTCAGTCAAAGTCCACAGTCCTAACCACTGTTCTATGGTACTTTCACATGAGGCGATACTCTGCAGCTATTAAAATTTGGGGGAATTGCTTGTGACATATGAAGCCAAAGTTGTATCTAGTTTATTATTTCAACTATGTTTAAACAAATATACATAGAAAAAGAAGAAAGAAAATACAGTATGTTAGCAGTAAAATTATCTCTGGGTAGAATGATCGTTTTTTTGTTTGTTTGTTGTTTTTTCCTGTCTTATTTTTTCTCAAATCAAAAAAATAAAAAATAAAAAACCAAGTATTTTTTAAAATGATGTTTTGTGTTGCTGATAAAACTGGTATACATATAAATGTAAATTAATGAAACCCTTTTGGAAAACAATATGGTAATACATACCAAGGGACATAAAGATATCTCTACTCTTTGACTTCCTTTATCCCAAGGATATAATTCAATAGAAGCATGAAGGTAATTTGTGTGTGGGGGTGGGGGTGTATCTCAAAGAAATTGGAAAGCATATGAATGCCCAACAATACGAGAATAAGAAAATTAGGATACTTAATAGATCAAAACATGGAAAAAATTTCCAAGACAGAACAGTTCTTATATTAGGGCAGAGAGATTATAGGAGATCCTTTCGCTTTACTGAAATTTTTTCTATTTAACATTTAAACAATTTTTCCAGTTAATAATGAACATCTCTAAAGTTTCTGAGTTTGTTGCAGTAAACTTGTTATCAATAAGTTATTTCAGTTTCTCATCTTCAGCCCTATTGTGATGGTTTGAAGCTGTATGTACTCCAAGAAAATCATGTTCTTAAAGCTATTCCATTCCTGGAGTGTAAACTCATTGTAAGTAAGATCTTCTGATGAGGCTATTTCAGTTAAGGTGACCCACCTCATTCAGGATAAGTCTTAATCCTCTTACTAGAGTCCTTTACAAACAGGATGAATACAAAGAGAAAGAAAAGAAAGAAAGCCACAGAAGCAAGAAGCTGAAATCCACAAGACCCAGAAGAGAAGAGAGAGACCAGGAGATGCCACTATATGCTTTGCCATGGAGGAGCCAAGGATCTCTGGCAGCCAGTCTTTGGGAAGAAAGCACTGCCTTGATGATACCTTGATCTGGGCATTTTCACAGCCTCAAAACTGTAAGCTTGTAAGCTCATACATTTCCACTGTTTAAGCCAAAACCATTTCATGGTATCTGCTTTCAGCAGCCTAGGAAACTAAAACACCTATCAATGAGAATCTTAACGTATTTTTCCAAATAGTTCACTAGTTGATCAGAATGAAAATTTTACACATTTTAAGAGAAAATATAAAGGAAAGCAAGGGTAATTACAGTGCTTATTTTCTTCTGGCATTAGTCAAATCAAATTGGTTAGCTGGAACCAGTATAAGAAAATTTATTCTGGAAAAATTGAGCTTTAATCAAATATATTCTGTATCTCTAGTAATTTATTTTCTCTCCTTAACTGGCTGCTTAATTTTATTCACGTCCCCTGAAATTAAAAGTTTCCAGTAGCAGGGATTAATTTCTTTTTACTACTGCTCTTTCAAACAAGATGCTAATATTCAATTTTCAAATATTTGGTCTATCAAAAGTGAACCAGGGCACAGGCCAAAAATACCTCTTTGCTAAATGAGAGGGGGAGAAGAAATATAAAATATAGACAACTAGTTTGGTCAGGACTTACCCCAGGTACAGAGGCGATCATCTGCTTGCTCAGGATTGGTGACTCAGCTAGTTTGGTCCCAGCATCTGCACAAATAAACTAATAGGAAATTGAAAGAATAATTATTTTTAAGAGCTCTTGGACACAATGAGTAATTTGTAATTTTATTAACTTGGCTCAAATTCATTAGTGTTTACTTTCATGACAATCTTTCCTGGGTAGATCAGACTTGCTAACCATTACAGTTCAACTCTAATAGAAATTCAGAATCAGAGTACTGTCAAAGAAAAAGCGAATCCAGACTTGGTAAAGGTGGCGTTATTCAAAAGCATCATTGCAGTGGGGAAAGGAGCTATTGCAAGAGGGAGAACGCCCTGACCATAAGGTCCCCAAGCATCTCAAGAGTTAGGCAAAAAGGGGTTTTCTTATATAGAGAGGAAATAACTGGGAGTAGGAAAGTGGGATAAGAGAGTGGAGTGGTGAGACAGTAGGTCAGGGAGTGTTTTATGCTGAAGCAGCCTATTTTCCTGGAGGTGCCCTTAAAGTTCAGGGGTCTGGAGGAAGGAAAAAAGCTTCATCAAAGTTTGGTTAATAAGCATTTTGTTCCTGTTAATCAGTGGGGACAAGCAGTTCAGTTAATCATGTATGAGGCAAAGAATGGGGATGTGGAGGGTCCATGTCTGACAACAAAGGGGGATCTGTGATTCTTATATGGGTCACATGAGGAAAGAGAGGTCTTCACAGTAAGCCATATTCTGAAACATACAGTGGCCAGGTGGGGAGGTGGGGTGGGTCTTAAATTTAGCTGTTTTCCAGAAACACAGGGCTTGGATAAAGTTACACTGTCAGTACCAAGAGTAATAAACAAATTCTTACTTTACCAAGACAAGCTAAGTGGCATTGAAATGGTACATTCAATCAAAGAAGAAATAAAAGACATCAGTATTGTCAGATTTATTCTGAAGTCATCCTATTTATTTTTGAGCTCTCATTGACAGAAAGCACACATTCATATATTTTCAGGACTTCCATCATTCTATCATACATTTATACTTTTATATGGAAAACATCAGCCTCAGAGTATTCTGTTTCTTCCCCTTAGGACCCCTAAGTGGCTGCTCTCTACCTACCCTTTCAGTCTTGCTCCCTCCACTTCATATGCATACATTCTAGGTTCTACCCCTGCTGATCTATTTGCCCTTCATCAACAAGGTCATTAGGCCTTTCCACCAGCTGCTCCCTTGCAAATGCTTACTCTTTCTTTAAGATGAAACTCAAAAGTCACCTCCACTGGGCTGATCATGACTCCCACTCCTGCTATGTACCCCCATAGGACTCTTCACACACTTGGCTTATAACAGTCATCATATCAGATTGTGATGACCTGGGAGTCTGTTTCCCAACCTGCTATAAGCACACTTGATGCGTTCATCCCCAGCACCAACTTAGTGCCTGGCCTCTCATGGGTGCTCAGCAAGTGCTTGTGAAATGAATCCATTAATGCACTGTGACTTGAGATAATGATGAGGGTGAATTTGCCAGGTTACAATTTCACTTGCTTCATTACAGATTTTTACAGGTGTTTCCCACTTAATGCAACATCCAACTACTTAATAGTTTCAGGAAAAAAAATTAAACATAAAGTCTCTAGAGTTTGTAATGAACAACTAACTCCTGTTTAATTTCTCTTTCCTGGCCTCTGGCCATTGGCCTTAAGGACTTTGGGATTCAAAGCTGTTGCCAAGCAGAGGTCACAGGCTCTGAAAGAAGCTTTGACAGTGATAGCTTTCCCTTCTAATTCATTTCATTCTGGAAGAGCACGGGGAAGCTAGGTAAGTCAAGACCACGAGCTCAACAAGGCAGGCCTGATCCCAGCCAAACTGGGGAGAAGTAACATGGGGTAGGGTAGTGGGGAAAAACTCTAGGAAGCCAAACGATCAACTGCAGAACAAAGGAACCAAAAGCAGGATAACTCCAGGTCAATCAGGGATCGGAATCTTAAGCATTATTGGTAGGTAGCAGGTTTGGTGAAAAAGGTGTAGCCCTATGCCACAAGCCTTCTGAGGCCAGGAGTCCTTGTCCAGGGCCAAAAGCTGGTCTTCAAGTGTAGGTCTCCCTGGTCCTCCATGAAAAGGCACTTAGGTATAGGTGACTGAGCTGGAGGTGAGAGGGCAGAAAGCAGAGCTGTCCTGAAGAGCCACATGACAGCAGTGGACATGTAGCTACAGTTTCCCGTACGGTCATTTCCATTTGCCTCAGATACAGTGCAGAAAGTTGAAGAATCTCTTTGGCCATTAACTCTGAATCTGGCCAAGAAAATACCTGTTGGGAACATACAGGGCATGCCTGAAAATGTCTATTATTTTATTCAAGTATGTCTATGTCTGCTTATCTAACTTGGAATTATTCCTAAAAAAGGGAAAAGTGAAGAAATCAAGTAAAAAAAAAAAGTAAAGCCTGTAATTTTGCCCAAACCTCTAAGTAAAAAAGTGAAACCCATAATATTTGATGGAAGTAATAGCGAAAAGGAGAAACACTCCCAACCTCCTGGCAGATACGACGTGTTTTCCTACAAAATTTATTTTCAAAAGTGTCAGAGTTTACTACCTAAGATGAATTGCTTATAACTAAGCTTCGAAACCTCTGTTAGGATACTAACAATTTAATTCATTTCCTTGCCAAAGAAATCAGATTCCACAGCTAAGAGAGGAAGCACGGGAAAGATAGACAGCATCGACTGTGTCAGGCCGGGGAAGCACAGAGAACCTGTGTGCTCTGTCTTAGACAAATCAGTTTATTTAAGGAGGACTTAGAGCCCTTGGCCTCCTAACGTGTGCTTGTATGGCCTTGCTGGGCCCTTAAGTGAAAGATAAGATTTGTTAAGAGGCAATATTTCAAATGTCAGTATCTTCCTTCTCCGGATGCTACTCTCATCTACATACTCAACAAAACATAATGCGCACTTGACATCAGCATGGCTGTCTGCCATGGGTGTCAAGACAGGAGGTCAAATTCAAATGTCTGCTCTGTGATCACTCTTACAAGTCAGACTTAATTAAAAAAACTCCCTGAAATTAAGGGAATAAAAGTGCATAGCCCTCAAACTCATCTATTATTTTCTATCCATACATTTTTAATCCAGTGTATCTTTACATAATATGTATGCCTAAAATCTTAATAAACCTTTCTATGTTCACTTTATATAGCTGACAGCCATGAACTGAAAAAATCCATTACAATTTTGTGGAGTTGCTCAAAATACAAAATACAATTCCTAAAACCAGAGAGGGAAATGTCTACTGTAGAAGGGAGAATTCTATACTTTCAACTAGAAATGATACCACTTGAAAGATGTACTCCCCCATAAAAACAAAAGAGCACAAAAGAAACGTGATATCCATTATGTGTCATTACTAACTTCATTATCCAGATATACCTAAAATAGTATTTCCATCTCTCATCCCAGAGAGGGATCAGATTATTACTAACTCAACTAATATTAATAACCCCATGTCAATAGTAACTGTGACTTAAAAACAACAGCACTACCTCTGCCATTTCTTTGTCCTCCAGCCCACAACTAACCCATCTTTAAAAGAAAACCTTTCCCTGACATGATATCCTACAACTAAAATATGCAGGTACGCCCCATGGAGTGGGAGTATTTATATGCAGATTAGCAGAACATCTACCCTTGACACATAATAAGAGCTTAGGAAATTCTTTTTGATTTGAGCTTAAATATTCTTTATGGTGGCTTTTAATGAATTTTCACTGCATTATGAAAATTGTTTTAATCCATCTTAAGAACAGTTATAATAGCCTATCTCATACCAATAAAATAGCTACAGCAAACCAGCAGAAGAGAAAATGCCGTAAAAAACAAAACATCAATAAATCTGAATTATAACAACACGATAGTGCATCCGTACGGAATAGAGAAGGAGAGCTATACTTTGGCAGTCAACAATTTAGATTTTGAGTTTTCTTTTCTAGTTGGAAAATATTTTCCTTTCTCCATGCCTCTTTTTCTTAAAAAAAAAAAAAGAAAAGAACAAAGAAAAAGAAAAAAATGAAAAATCCACCTGACTTTATATGTAAGTAAAAACCAATAATAAGAATCATGGCTGGTCAGATACAATATGGCAGGCTGGGAAATTCCGCATGATGTCAGCCCCCTAAATACTCTGGTGGTTCCCTATGGGGTGAAAGAATGAATGGCAAATCCAGAGTTTGAACAACTGGCTCTCTTCTTACTGAGGGAGCCAGTGTCATTCATGATGGAACATCTGGGGAGTTTTTCCTTCCAGCTGTTTGCTTGTCTGTTTCCAAGTTGCATTTTCAGTTAAACAAACCCACCTCCACTGCCTCCAGATGATGATCAGTGATATCCACGAAGGAAGTCACTGCCTGCCACAGACACACTCTGTCCATACTTTGAGCTTGTTCTTCTGATACTCCCCATCAGTAAAGGGCAAAGCACCCCTTGGAATCCAGGCTAGACTTTCCATCCTAAGAGAAGCTACCAGAAGAGAACAGGCTATCACCCCCACTCCAGGGAACACATGGAGGACCCAGGCAGTCAAGGCCAAGAGAAAAAAGAACTAGGCAATGGTACAGAGAGATGCCCTACTTGTGAAGAGAAAGAAGAGGTGCTGCTCCCTCCCCACCTGAGTGACTACTCTCCGTGGCTTAGCCAGGACCACAGGGCAGAGAAGGGAACTGCTTCTGTTTTTGCAAAAGTATGCCTCTCTTTTATTTTTCTCAGTAACCAAAATGGTTTACTCCAACAGTTTATGGAACAGCGATTTTTATTACTTCAAAATGGGCATGATGGTTAACATTTTTAAAATCGTTTGAACTTGTGTAAACCTGGCCATTTTCCCAAGTGGAGAAGGTTGAAACATTCATCATATTGCTCCTCATGGGCATGACCTCAAAATGTCTCTAAAATCTACCTCTCCAATCGTGATAGTTAGGTTCGTGTGTCAACTTGGCCAGGTGACGGTGCCTAGTTGTCTGGTCAAGCAAACACAGGCCTAACCATTACTGCAAGGACATTTTGTGGCTGGTTTATTAAATCATTAGTCAACTGATTGCGTCTGTGGCAGATTACATCTGCAATCAACTAAAAGTGTGTCTTCTGCAATGAGAGAATCCAATCAGTTGGATTTAATCCAATCAGTTGAAGACTTTAAAGGGAGAAGAGAGAACTTTCATTTCTTCTTCAGCCAGCCAGCCTTTCCTGGGGAGTTCATGGAAGACCTTCATCAGAGTTGCCAGCTCGTGGCCTGCCCTATGGAATTTGGACTCTTGCATCTCCACAATTGCCTGGGACACTTTAGCAAATCTCATATTTACAGATATCTCCTGTTGGTTCTGTTTCCCTAGAGAATCCTGACTAATACACCAATCTAAACAACTTTACAACTTGATTTTTAAAATTTAATTTAATGATCAATGATCATATATATTTATTTTAAAAGATGAAAATATTATACATGTGAGGTTACATGTGAGAGTCCATAAAGCACATTCAAAAGTATCTACTTTTTTGCCTTTTTTCTTCCTAAAGCTAATTTGTTTCTGTTATTTATTCACCTAACTGTGATGCAATAATCACTGTTTTCGTGGTTTCCTTAAGCACTGGGTAATTTAAACTGTCAATGTTCCTTTGCTATCTTGTGACAAGTGCTTATTATGGTTGACTAATGTACTTCAAAGAAAACCAGCCCCCATCTGCAGTTAGTGTCAGGTGCTAGACCCCAAGAAGATCAGCCACGCAGATTTGCTCTGCTCAAGACTGGCAGCAATTAAGGGAATACTCCCCCATGCCCAAAGGCAGGTATCTTCAGCACCCTGAAACCTAGGTTGTTTAGAGGTGACACATCCCCAACTGAAACACTACTGGAAGCAAGCGACCTACAGACACTGTAAACATGCAACCTTAAATTCATGGAATACTTCACTTGCCCTCTCCCCCAAGCCGTTGTAGATCCCATTAATCTTTAAGGTCAGTTTGTCTCAAAGGCAGTGTTGCTGCTGATGTGTGAGTAGAAGAGGATAAAAAGGCCAATGGCAATCCACAGGAAGAAATTCAAAGCTTGTCTCTCCCCAGGAGCCCAGATAATTTTTTGATAGTGATTGTGCTTCTGCCTTCCTGCTGGGCTAACATCTTGGTACAATGGGAGCCATTTCATTCTGACTATGTCAAGCCCTGCGTTCACTGCTATCATTTTCCAGCAATTGCTAACTCATCACAGATGGTCTCAGAGAGCTTCAACATGCTCCTGAAAGTTCTTTAAAGACAACTGCAGACAACAGTTCATTGAAAGGACACCAACTTTTTATTATATCTCAGAACTTTGAGTAAAACTCAATTCTTGTCCTAATGATTAGTAGTACATGGTGAGGAAGAAGGGACAAGTCAGTAGATATTAAGTGGTAAATGGATCCATTTGATGGCAGGGCCAAGGAACCAAAGAATTGTTGGCCAGCCACAACACTATTGACCCTGGGAGGACGCAATCCATCTAGCCTCCAAAACTGTGAACCAATAAATCTCTGTTGTTGAAGGCAGCCCATCATTGCATGGTACTTATTATAGCAGCCTGGAAAACTAAGACAGGGTCTATGCCTTTTTCATGTCTATATCCAAGAACCTAACCCAAGATATGTTCAGTAAATATTTGTAATGGGAAAAATTGATGAATAGTCAAATGTGGCCAGATGATGGAAGACCTTGATAATTCGGGCACTACAAGGTCACTGTAGGTTTGTTGTTGTTTTTTTTTCCACATTTCCCCCCAGTCCCTCAGGGGAGTTCACTATAGGTTTTTGATGCAGGGAGTGATGTGATAAAAAGCAGAGTTTTAATGAAATTCCTTTGGGCAGCTATAGGCAGGAAGACCAAATTGCTATGGAGAAAGATGAAGGCAATGTGACAAGCTAAGGGCTGTGATAATAACCTAGGCAAGAGATGAAAGGAACCTAACTCTTTACATGGAATAGGACTGGGTTCTGGAGTCCTAAAGCCCTCTAGCGAGACGTTGACACTATCACTTATGGCAGCTGTGTGACCTTGGGCAAGTCACTGAACCCCCCTGAGCCTCGGTCTTCTCATCAGCAATACAGAATCAATCCTTTACAGCATTGTGACGCCCAAGCGAGGGGAATATGTAAAGCACCTAGCACACTGCTGGCACATAATAGACTCTAGATTACTATTCCTTTCTGCTTTGTCTCTCCAAACAGTACAAAAATTCAGGGAAACCTTGTCTAGTTCCTTGATGCCAAGCTCCACTTTCCTTCAATTATTTAACCTCAAACTTATAGTGCCCAGATTCTGGGCCTGTTCTTCACGCACAGCAGGGAGAACTGAAGGAGCTGTAACTCAGTAACTGGGCACCTTGCACAAAGGCAGTCTGACTGATGCCCTGATCCCAGCTGTAGCTCATGGCCAGGTCTTTATATCCAGCTCCAGCCCTTGGTGGGGGGAGAGGTCCAGTAACCTGACCCACTGCTGACTCCTGGGCACTGCCAGCCTGCTTTTTGTCCACCTCCCCCTCATGTCATTATCCTGAAATCTATTCCACATGGTTGGCGCTATTCTCCTGCCAGCCTAAGTCTCACCCTATTCCTTGAAGCCAGCCAGCACCCCCTTTACCTTGGAGAAAAATTCAATGCTGGTCCTAATTATTAGTATGCTGAACTCCAACCCCAGGTAAAGACATTTGCCTAAATCCACCAGTCCTTTGTGACCCAGCTCAAATCCCATTTCCTTCATGAAACCTCCCTGCTTCTACACTATATGGGGTGGGATCCCACCTGCTCCCAACTTCCCCAAAGGACTTTGTTTCCCTCTTTCTCACTCTCTCTCTCTCATGGCACTAGTCATAGCCTATCTTGGGTTATCAAAATCTGCACAGTTTCCTAGGATGCCAGGGGATGGGAGACCTTCACCCCTTCAGAGCAGCCCCACAACCAAAGGCACACTCTGCAAATTCTCTAGAGCCTGCCTCGTATGGGGTCAAGGTCCCCATCTCTGAACTCCCTGGGGTGCTGATTCTTTCACACCCTCCTCCCATCCTTGTTGGACTCTATACATCCTGCCTTTTGGCTGAATATCTGGCCTGGCCCACCCTCACCTCTTCTTCTGCTTCAGAGATTTTGTGACCCACCCATACTCACCCCACTCTGCTGTGTGGTCTCAGCATGGCCCCCTAGTTTTATTTCATTTGTCCTGCCTCAGCCCAGCAGCTCTTAGTGAGCTGTTGCACCCATCTATTAGGCTTGAGGACAGAAATTATCCATCATTCTTCTTTGTTTTCCCCCTACAGAAGTAGTCAGACAGTAGGAACAAAAGAAATACTCCTTTTTTGGGTTTTTTAGCTAAGTGGAAGTGCTGAGTGCCTGGTATTAGTTAGAGTGTGACTCATATAAGACACGGAATATCCTATCAAAGGCAGAGACATTTGGTTTTATCAGTGTGTCGCACAGCTTCATGAAAAGCATTGGGAATGACTCAGAACCCTACCTGGACAAGCAGAAGAAGGTTTGTATCTGGTAAAGGAGACTTGAGCTTCAGGGCCTGCAGGAGTTCTAGGACAACACTACGAGACAAGTAGAATTTATCCCGCTCCTAAATGAAACAACATAGAAGAACGTGAGCAATTTCTAAAAATCCAGTTAGAACAGATCTGCTTCCAAAAGGGCTCCCCAGATTCACAGATCAGAAATCAAAAATAGTAGTTAAAATATATATATGAAACATCCTCAAGAAATAGAATTAAAATTAAAAAGAAAAGACGAAAAAGGCATTGGCGTGTGTATAACAAATTTACTGACTTCTAAGAATACATAATTTAATGTATAAGAGAGAGATAAGCTTTTCTTAATTATTGATAACACAGGATTTGCTTCTTAATCAACAGGGTCCAAGAACTTAAGCAAATCTAAATGTATTTTTTTAACATAAAATGATTTACAAAGATACAGTATCCTATATCCCCTCCAAAAAAAAAAAAAAAACTTTTTAAATGAATTACTTCAAGCACACAGAAAAATAAATAAAAAGGAATATATTATGCACCTACCACCCATCCTTGTCAAATCATAGCATTCTGCTTTATTTAATCCAAACCATTTTTTATAATAAATGAAAACTTTACAGAAACAGTTAAAGCTACCTATAACATCTCCCTTCCTCCTTTCCATGAAGTAGCCACTATCTTGCTTCTTATGTCACATACGGTTTACACTTACACTGCATATGCATTTCCCCATAAAATAATGTTCAGTATTGTTCTGCATGTTTTTAAACTTTCTGTAAAAGATATACTGGGCATACTTTTCTGCAAATTATAATTTTCTCTACCTTATATTTTTGAAAATTATTCCTGTTAATACATGTAGTTCTAGTTCTTTAAACTAAACTGCTTAATAATATTCAATTGTATAAATATACCATATTTTATTGATGAGTTCTGTTGATGGGACATTCAGTTGCTTTCAATTTTGTAAGGCTTTTTTTATTTAAAAAATAGCACACAGAAAAGTATGTAACAAAAGTGAAAAGTTAAATGGATTGATATAAATTGAACACTCATGTAAAGACCCCCCCAGGTCAAATAAGAACATTGCAAGCACCTTAGAAGCCCCCTGGGTGTCCTTTCCTCACCATAATCAAGTAACTGGAGTTTCCATGGGTCTGTATCCATTGTCTTTTTTTTTCTATTTATTTTCACTCATGGTAGCTTGCCTTCTTGTATGTCTGGTTATCTTTGATTGTGTGCTGGATGCGATATTGAACAATTATTTGTTGAAATATTGTGAGGTCTGACACGTCTTTTCCCTTCAAGGAGCTTTCTGTTTGTGTTTTGCCAGATGACTGGGGGCACTGGCATGCCAGGGTTTCCTCAATGCACACACAAAGTTCACAGTGTGTTTCCTTATCCTGAGCCACCCACATGCCTTGACACTGAGCTGTGTCCATGCAAGGGCAAGTTTGCTTCTAGGTTATCTTAACTTTACGGCCCTAGTCAAAAGAGGGGCAGGGAGAGGGCAGTTACCAGAGTACTCACTCTTCATGGGTCCAGGATTCTGACTTCTGCCCTCTAACCTCATGGGGCTTCCAATATTGCAGCTCAGCGTCTCACTCACATCTTCCAGATTGGAAAATAACCCCAGGACAAAAACTGGTCCTTAGCGCTAGGATCCTGTCTCTGAATTCCATTTCTCTCCCAGATCTTAGCCTGGTAATGTTTTTCCTAAACCCACTGAGATAATGATAAAAGTTTTTCTCCTTTAATCTGGTAACATGGTGGCATTAGTAGATGGTCCAATATTTAAACCATTCTTACATTTCAAGAAAATCCCAACTGGATTATGATACATTATTTTTAATGCAATGATTGGCTGTTATTCACTTAGAATTTTTGCATCTATGAAGTATAACTGGCCTATAATTTTCCTTTCCGCTACTGCCCTTCTCTCTGTGTGGCATCAAGATCCTACTGGCCCCATAAAATGTACTGGGAAGTTTTCCCTTTTATTCTATTCTCTGTATCAGTTTGTATAGAATAGAGCTCATTCTGTTCTTCAAATGTTTGATGGAAATTATCTCTAAAACTGGATGGGTTTTTGTGGGTAGATTTTTAAACGACTGATTCCATTTTTTAATCACTTAAGTCATCAGGTTTTTCTTTTCTTTTCATTATTAGATAATATATTTTTTCTAGAAAATTACCCCATTGTCCAAGATTTCAAATTTTATGGCATAAAGTTGTTTACATTACTGTTTATTTTTCAATCTCTAATATGTCTGCAGTTATGTCCCCTTTTTAATGCTGATATTATTTATTTGTGCCTTTTCTCTGCTTTTCCTGATCAATCTTACCAAAGGTGTCCCTATTTCACTAGTCTAATAAAAGATGCACCTTTTGTTGTATTTAATTTATTTAGTTTATTTGTTTTCCAATAAATGTTCTTAATAGTTTCAATTTTCTTCTAAATATTTCTGTAGCTATATATCTCAAATTTTGGTACATAGTATTTTCATAATTGCTTAGTTCTAAATATTTTCTAAATTCTCTTACTATATATCCTTTGCTCTATGAATTATTTAAAAGTATATTTTTAATTTCCAAATATAGTAAGGCCCAGGCCCCATTAATCCATGTAGAACTCAGTATGAAATAAATATATGTATATATACATGTATGTACACACACACACATATATACATATATACACATACACGCATATGTGACTGCAAAACTTGAGCATCTGGATGAGTTTTCAGAGTCCTGGCAGGCAACAGCCCTGGCTGCAAGTGTGCATATGCACTCTCACTCACTCACACATACCCTGATGCCACACACAGCACACACACTGCACACATCTTGCTCCTGCAGGTAAAGTTGACTGTGAGGATCAGAATCCAATTAGAACAGATCTGCTTCCAAAAGGGCTCCCCAGATTCACAGATCAGAAATCAAAAATAGCACTTAAAATATATATATGAACCATCCTCAAGAAATAGAATTAAAATTAAAAAGAAAAGACGAAAAAGGCATTTGCGTGTGTATAACAAGTTTACTTGTTGAAAGACCCCTGAGAATAGAGAGAAGTCAAGAAAAGACTCCCAGGGTCTCCTGGAGGGTATTTGGGACAGGGCATAGCCATGTCCACATGTGTGCATCAGTGAGTGTGTGTTTGTGCATACTCTTCTCTATGTATGCATGGTCCTGTTAGCTGGTGTGGCTTTATGTAAGAGGCAAATTCGTCAATATCTCTTTATAATTCTATTAAATTTAATTTTATATATTTTGAGGCTATATTATTAGGTGCACAGAGCTTTAGAATTGTCATGTGTTCCTGAAGAATTGTTCATTTTATCAATATATGGTGAGCTTCTTTACAATAATATTTTTCAACTTAAAGTCAGCTTACTGACTTCAGCTTTCTTTTAATTAGTATTTGTCTGGTATATCTTTTTTTTAACCTATTTTCCTTCAAACTTCCTTTGTGCCTCTGTGTTTTAGGTGGGTCTTTTGTAGATAATGTGCACCTGGATTTTAAAAATGCAACATGTTAATCTCTGTCTTTTAATTGTTGAGCAAGTCTGCTTCTATTTACCAAGATTACTGAAATATTTGGAATTTATTTCCATCAACTTATTTGTGCATATTCCAACTTGTTCTATTATTCTCTTTTTTTTCTCAATTGACTTCTTAATCCTGTTTTCCTCTCTGTTTGGAATATATACATTCTATTTACAGTCTTTAGGGTTTGCACTTAAAATATTTACATATATTCTTAAGAGTTTAAAGTAACTCATTATCTCTGCCTTCCTTCTTGACAATATATAGAAAGTTTAAACTTCAATCTTCCCCCCTTACACACGAAAACACCCATCCCATCTTACAAGTTATTGTTATCCAGTATTTTATTGTCTCCTTGTTTTTATAACCATCTAATTACTCATTTTATTATTACTATGCTTTTTTGGCAATGACAACTTGTAGTTCTACACTTTATCAATTTTATTAGGCCACATTCCTTCATATATATCACTCCTTCCTTCTGGGTTCAATTTTCCTCTTCTACTACTACATCTTTTCATAGTTCTTTCAGTAAGAATATATTAGGGAAAAATTCTTTATTTTCCTAATAGTATATTTATTTAGTTTTCACTCTTGAATGATAGCCTAACTGGTGGACAGTTCTTTTTCTCATTATTTAAAGGCATTTTTCCATGATCTTCTGGCTTCCATTTTGCTGGTGAGAAGTTTGTTATAAGTTGTCTACAGTGTCTTCTCTTTTTGTTGTTCTTGAAGTATTTTATTTGTCTTGGCTGTTCTGCCAAATTGTACCTACTTATGTAAACTATGACATGAGCAGGTACAGATTTAATTTATTTTTTAATACTTCTAGGGCTCATTGTGCTTCCTAAATCAGAGGATTAATGCTTTTTATTAATTCTGAAATTGACAAAAAGCCTGTTTTTCTTTCTGCAATGCTTATTAGATATATAGTAGATCTTCTCATTATATCCTTCATCAGTTCATCTCTTTGAACTTTATAGGTAATTTCCTCAGATCTATTTTCCATTTCACCAATTCTCTCTTTGACTGTGTCTAATTTTCTGTTTGACCTAGCCATTGAAATTTTTTGTTTTTTTTTGTTTTTTATTGTCAGTGACTATTTTTCATCTATAGAATTTTCACTTGATTCAAATCTGCCTGATTCTTTTTTTGGGGGGACAGGGAGTACTGGGATATTTCATCATGCTTTTAATTCATTCATTATGTGCTTATTATTTAAGGTATGTCTTATAGTCTGTATTGGGTGGTTCTAATACTGGAAGTTCTTGCTGTTTGTTGACTCTGCTAATGTAGCTAATGGTGGATTATTTCCTCATGTGTTATGTAATTTTAGATTGTAATATCACATTCATCAGGATTTTAACTATGGAAATACTGCTGGGCCTTGGTTAAAGGCATGCATGTTCCTCCAGAGAGGTTTGAAGCTTGCTTTTGAACTTGCTTCTCCAAGACACTCCAAGGATGGTAATAGCTCAGCACCAATGCTACTTGCCTTTTCAGCTTGGGGATTCACAGAGCATACAAGTACTGTAAATTTAAACTCTAGAGCTGTTTGAAGACAGGCCCATGTTCACTAATTTTCATGGGCAACAATAAATTTTTTCTCCCCAGCTCCTAGTCTGAGAAAGATACCATTTTTTGCCACCTACATATAAAAATATAGTTTTTCTAAACCACTGTTTTACTAAGTACATATAGCCTTTTAAGGGTTCTGACTTTATGCTGCCATGACTCAGCTCCATCCCCCAACTGGAACAGTCCCAAGATTTCATATCTTTTCACAGTGTGTTCTTTAAAACTTAAGCCACTAAATTACCCAGACAAGCAACTCTCCCATCCCAGGGCTGCTATAATACCAACTCATGCTCACCACTCTGGTTCTCAGGTCTCTCTTCATTTTTGTTCCTTGCTTTCATATAAAATAAGCTATATATCTAAAATCAATTTATTACATTCCATCCAGCATTTCTAGTATTTTAAGTGGAACAGTTTCCAGGTTAGCTAGGCTGCCATATTCCCAGAACGGGAAGTATCCAAAACCCTTGTTTTTTTCAATGCCTTTATATTTGATTATATAAGGGAGAAGGCTCAGTTAGATACTGCTATATCTTTAAAATCTAATAGCTTCTCATTATTTTTGAGGAATACAGGAATACACTGGATTGGAACTTTCTACAAGTAATAGTCATTTTGTGTTGGAGAAATAAAGAATGACTGACAATGGGAAGTGGGAGGTCACTAAAGTTATGATGGATTATAAGGGGATACAATGTACAATAAATATTCAAAACCATGAATATTCTAAACTAAAGACTCTGGAAGGTTCCCTATAATCAACACTTACAGTTTACAATATAGAAACCACAAACTCATTATGGTTCTTCCTCCAGAAACTTGTAATTTAAATAAATCAGATGTGAAGAAGATTGAGAAATAAAAAGCATCTAAAACTAGAACATCTTTTCATAGTATTTAGGCAGTCTCTTTCAGATCTAATTTTTTTAAGTGAACAAAGTAGAGATAAGGTATTTTCCAGGAAAGATTTGAAAGAAGAAAAAATGCTGATCGTCTTGGTAGTTAAACAACATATTGCTTCAGGCAGAGTATTAAATAGTTTATAATTAGAAAGACCAAGGAGAAAATTATCATGGAACACTTAACATTGCAGAATGGACACAAGATGATAAGAAGGGGGGAGAGAGTGTTATAAACAGAACAGAAGCTTTGATACACAATTAGATTTTTATGAGAAATAAAAGATTTATAGAAGTGGAGAACAAGTACAAAGGAGCATTTTGAATGTTTAAGAGAAAACAACAGAAACAAAGACCCTATTGAAAATAAAACTGGAAGATATGGAAATTGGAAGGGTACCATTTGCACATTTTTCCTAAGGATAGAAGTGCTGCTAACTCATCCTGCCTTCTGCTCTTCCAGTAGGACAGGGTCTGTCCACTCCACAATGCTACTGTATCTACTGGGCAAACAGTACTTTTCCACTTCCTCAACAGTGGGGCAGGGGTGCTAAAGATAATGTAATAAAGAAGCCATAATAAAGGCGAGATGACAAAAGATGAGATTACAATCTCAGAGGCCAAGAGCCCAGAACTAGGTAGACAGACAAATGATGAGAATTAAGGAGTTCTCCATAGGCTTTTACAAAGGAAGAGCCGAGATTTTTCTACTTTGGACATAAAAATGGTATGTAGTGATAGCTTTCCCACTAATCATGAGGAGTGAACTTGAAAGGACTTTAAGAGGCTCATTTAGAACATCATCTCATTTCATTGGAAATACCTCTTCTCTTCTAAACCCTTTACCTACATGACCCTCAATTTTTCAAATTTGCATATTTTAAACATAATTTATGTATGCATGTATAAACTGTTTTTTTCTATACTTATCAGATCTCAGTAGAATTACTCATTTTTCAAGTATATTGAAACAATTAACGCAACAGGGATTTGATACTGATTAGAAAGCGCATACTTCTGCCAGTTTTCAATTTTACCTTAGTGAAAGCTCGGTAACATAAACCACACAGTTCCACCAGGTAAGCCAGAGTGAAGACAGCATTCTGAATTACAAAGCTGATCAGTTTTGAAAATGGTTCCAACAAACTCTGAAATGAGATTGGGGTCAAATAAAATCAATTCCTGATTCATTCATTAAAAAAAAAAAGTATTAAAGACATATAATACTTTAACATACTAGGATCATTCCTTTTCACTTAATGTATGTTGCCAGGAGACTAGTAGCAACCCTGTTCGTCTAACAAGAACAGACTTGCACCTTCAATCAACAGGTCAAAGAACATGGTTTAATCATTTTTATTGCTGAGGAGAAAAAATCCATTTTTCCATATGGCATCATTTACAAACCTACCTAATTTCACCACATTCCCATGTTCTTCCCAAATAATCAAAACAATAAATACTCTGTGAGATTTGCATTAGGATTTTCTCTTCTATTTCTCAGAGCCTTTAAGCATATATGGGTTTATCAAATACACATAATCTATAAGCCTGTCATCTCAGTTAAGTAGTGCAAACCACCCTAAAGTACTACTAGATTAGATAAAACTCTCATCACAAGCCATCTTTCCTGCCCATGCTTATCAGGAAGGCATAGTCCTTTTGGTTTCCCCATCTCAATCCTACCTATAAAGTGTCAGTTTTAGTCCTATATGCTTTATTAAGTTGTTTAAAAACATTTATTGAGCACTTCCTAAGTATCAGTGAGAGTTAGATGCTTTCATGTAGTTTATCTTATTCAAAGTCCTTGTAGCTAACCTGGGGGCATAGTATGTAATAATGGTTAATGACACAAGCTCTAGAATCCGACACAAGTAGCTTCAAATTCTAGTTTCTCTGTGACCTTGAAGAAATGACTTAACCTCTTTGAGACTAAGTTTTCTCCACTGTAAAGTGGGCATAATAAAAGCTTTCACTTCATTAGGGTTGCTGTGAGAATTAAAGAATATACTGTTTGCAAAGCACTTGGCAGCAGTGAGCCCTCCACAAACGTCAGCCATGATGTTCATCGTGAACTCTCCGAAGCCTTAGTATCCCTATTCTGAGATAAGGCCATTAAATAGGCAAGTGAGGTCACACAGCTATTGAACAGAATGTAAACCCAAGTTCCAGGGCTCTTTTGCAGAGATAGAGTTGCTTTATAGAGAATACAGGATTTTACTTGGGTTCTGAATCTTCCACACCAGCCCACAGGGATATCCACTACTTCTCCACCTCTTTAGTCTTTACTCTCCAGATTATAAAAGTAATACACACTTCAATTGCAAATTTAGGAAATATAGAAAAGTACCAGTATGGAAATAAAAGTTATCCATAATCCCACCATCTAATAATAACAATGATAGATTTCCCCTCTATGAATAGCAGTTTCCTTAGTTAAAATCTTACACATAAATAATTCTACATTTTGTTTTTATTAACAATACAATAAAAAGAATTTTTCAATGTCATTAAAATTCTTCAAAATCATCCACTTTAACGGCCACAAAAGTCGCATTTCATTATAAATAACATCTGAATAAATATGTTTTTCCATAAAATTTGCATTTGCATTTTCTTCCTTAGAATAGATTCTTAGAAAAGGAATGACTCAATCAAAGGATATGAGCATTTTTGAGATTCTTTTTCCTTACTAATACAAAAATGAATTTGTTACACATTAATTGCCCCTGAAGATAGAAATTATGTCTTTTACTTGTAAGATTTTCCACATAGAAATTCTTAAAGAAACTCTTTGAAATAGTTTGGATGACTAGATATTTGCGCTGTATGAATATTGTTGCCTTAAAACATAGACTATGGGGAAATGGGATTATGTCTCAAACTGATATATAGTGGATCCTTATTGGTCAAAAAGAGAAACCAGAATTTGAGCCCAGATAGAAACTTGCTATTATATCTAGCAAAGCAGCATGATGATGGGACAATATGGTACAACAGAAAAAGCCAGAAACTTGCACTCAAAGGACCTGTGGTGACATCTCAAATCTTCCACTAAGCAGCTATGTGACCTTGGCAACACACTTCATCTCTCTGAACCTGTTTCCTCACTCATAAATGAGCAGGTTGAATCAAATGAACTCTAAGCAACTTTCCAGTACAAACATTTCATGAGTCTATGAAAGCACAGTCAAGAGACAAGCATTGTTGGTATATAATCTAATAGTGCTAAACATTATTTGCACCATTCATATAACGTAGCCTGGAAATAAAGGGAGTATGAAGGTGAATGAGGCACAGTGTTGGACTTCATGAAGCTCACAGTCTCCCTGAAGGGTCTTTAGGACAATGTAAGCGCTAATATAGACTAGAGCTCTCTCTAAGCAAAGGCAAGGAGATATGAAATTAAATAAGATTATATATGTAAAACCCTTAGCACAAGGGTGAACATGGTATGTGTGCAACAAATGGTGGTGGTGGTTGTTTTGATGATGATGATAATGATGATGACAACAGTGCACAGGAGGCATGTGGGATGAGACAAGGAGCTAAAGATTGAATTGGAAAGGATGGCTGGCAAGTTAGGAAGTACCTTCTTATAAGCCATATTAAGGAATTTGGACATTATCCTGGAAGAAATGAGTTATTAAAGGTTTTCAAGCATGGAACGAACACAGTGAGATGTATGTTTGGAAGGACCACCTTGTCAATATTGTGGAAGACGCGTTGGTGGGCATGGCCCTGGATGAGGAAGCCCGATTATAAAAAAGTGGTATTGTGATGTACTAGAGCTCTTCAATCTAGACGCTGACCTAGCACAGAGGAGGAAAAGAGGGTGGAGGGAGGCACTCAGTAGGAACTATATCTTCAGTATGGCTACAGGCCTATCTCTTGAGGTTTAAAAATAATGGAATAACCAATTGGTAATGTTTTTTCAGACACATACATACCCTTGTGGCATTGGTAGAGGGTATCTTCAAGAGGCAAATCATAATTCTCAAACTGGAATCTAAAGAACACTGAGAACAAATGTGGAAGAAGTAAAAGTCAGTATTTTTCTTAATTTATCTTTTGCTTCAAATATTTCCCATAAGCATTTATTTTAGGGAAAAAAAAATCTGAAATATAACTGCCTGTATACAGTTAACCCCATGCTATCTATTCATGTTGAAAAAAATTTATTCTCAGGTTAAAAAAATAATTAATTAAATAATTAAGCAATACCAAAAAAGTAAATACTTAAGCATTGCTCCTGAACTATTTCTCAAAGACATAACCTAAAGTTAAGTCCGACAGAGACATGGATAGATAATTGGATAGATGGATGGACTGATAGATAGATGGGCAGGTAGATATTAAAATATGTCCATAGTCTAGTATGCTAACTTGTGAAAGGCCATGTGGAAAAAAAATAACACTTAAATCTATTTAAAACCATTATGCTTATTTTTCCAATTAAGAACCAGTTTCATCTGCCCTTTCTCTACTACAAGAAGGCATGTCAGAAACCTGGGAAAAAGCAATAAAATTTCTACAAGAGAAAATCATGCCTCATAAACCTATTAGAGATATATTTTGGCAATATTCCACATCAAAATGTCCTTTTAAAATTGAGTTTACTGAGATTGGGGGGAAATGTTATAGCAAGAATAAAGAATTATATTATTTAATATGTTAAAAATATCACAATAACAGGATAGTTAAATCTCTGCAGCTGTGTACATTATTAACCTGTTTAAGACCACAGAAACTAAGCTGGTGGTTCTCCAAGTGGAATCTCAGGACCAGCAGCATCTGCATTACCTGGAAACTTGTTAGAAATGCAAATCCTCAGACCCACCCACACCTACTGAATCAGAAGCTCTGGGCGTGGGGCCCAGTAATCTGTGTTTTAACAAGCCCTTCAGGCATTCTGATGCACATTAATGTTTGAGAACACTTCTCTAAATTGATGAGGACAAACTAAAGAAAAATTTTCAATGGCTTTATATTTTCCCCAGAGATTTTAAATTTAAAAAAAAAAAAAAAAAAGAAGGGTAGATTATGAAAGGCAGTGCCCAGATCCCATTTGGGACATAGAAGGGCAAATTCTTCCATAAATTCTGAAAGCCTATATATTTCACAAGCATCTTCTAAGGGTCTAGGCAATCTGCTTAATACTCAATGGAGTTGATGTGACATTTACTTTACTCTAAACCAGGGGCTGAAAATTGGCTGCTCATCAAGCCCCCACAATTTTAAAAACCATTTTGAAAAAAATGGGAAATCTGATACTACCAGGCCTGCATTCCTACATAACAGTCAGCTGGAGTGGAGTAGCAGCCAACCCCTGCAGAAGGGAATGAGTGAATGGTGCTTTCCAGTTCTCAAGGGTCTCAATTCTCATTATTATCTTACCTGACTCTATTTCATTCATCAACCTCGCAAGCAGAGTCCCTATGGGAACGGCTGATTGTCACAATTGAGGCTTACCAGTTGTTTACAGCTGGCAACTCTTCCAATTGGTGGGTGTTCAAGTTAAATATTTTGACTCTGGCACCTGCCTATAGCAGGTGAATTTGCCATGCCTGCTCTGCCCCATCTCTAAGTGTGTGGTTCTTTAACAGTGAATGGCCCTGAATGATCCTCTGGCCCTATAGAGGTTCCATGATGCCATGTTAAAATGTGTATACTTGATTTCCTATGTGGGTAAACACAGTAGTTATAATACAAACATGGTCTCAAAGTACATTTCCTCCTTGCTTGTATTTATTCAGCTAGTCTAGATTTGTGGCTAGACAAGGATTAAAGAATGGAAGAGATGGTAAAAACCCCTTGTTGGTATCCCTGATTCTCATACCAACTTCAAATTCAAAGTAGCGCACACTGAGCTAGAATCCCTGAATTATTACCCTTACGGATCCTACCTGTAGTATCTGACAATCTGGGAAAAAGTACCATCAGAGGTGGTTGCTTTTTATAAAATATTTCATATACAGGTAATATACCCATTTCAGAACAGATCTACCAACATGTAATTTCATTCATAAGATCAGCAAGTGATTCATCTTGTTGGAAGCTAAATACTTGTATCTGCCTGTGATCTGCACAGAGAAAGCACCAAAAACCGTGAGGAGTAAATGAGGTTCAAGGACAGCAATGGCCGCTGCCAGCCACCTCCTTCACCCTGCTCCACAGACGTGAATGCCTCCCACTTACCCCTGCTTTAGAAACGCTCTGGAAATCTGTTAGTGGAAAGAGCACTGAACTGTGAGGCAGGAAACTTGAGTTCTAATGCTCACACTGCTACCACTGAGTTGTTTAACAAACTCACACAGCTTCTCTGAATTTGCAGTCCACATCTGGGAAACGGAGGCCTTGGAATGGATGATTCTTTAAGGTCTCTTCCAGTTTTACTGGAATAGTTTCTGTTTTTGAATTTAATGGGATCACATTGCAATGTTACTTGGGTCAACAAATTCCCAGCTATGTTTTTGGGCTTGAGGGTAGTATGATAAGGGTAGATGGTAAGCAGTCAAATAGAAATATCATTTTGATCTTGCAAGTTCTGTATTCACAAACATACAAGCAATCACTGTCCTTTATGCAATTCTCTAAAATTGGAACTTCACATTATATGTCTGGGGTCCTTTTAGACAAGGCTATTTAGTTAGTTATTTAAATAATATCCTCCTGAGAAAACTTCCTAGATAAACACAACTTACCTATGTCTTCCTGACCTTTTTCTGATCAAGCAATCACTGAATCAAAATGTTACCACATATTGTTGTCCTTCTGTAACATTTGTAAAGAACAACCTAAATAATTCTCTCTTCTCTGTGACTAACAGAAGCTTTATAGCCACAGCTTTTTCTGATACATTAAATTACCCAAGACCCTGCTTCTCGTGTTGTACTCTGTAAGTGAATGGTCCCAGTGGAATACCTTAGGATCTTTAAAGACACCTGTAAATGGCAGGAAAGTATAAAATGAAATTCTGGCTTCCTCTTACCTTCAGAGGTAAAACACAAGGCAGCTTGGCAAAAAATGTCTGAAACTGGTTGCTGATTGTAGTCCAGAGGCTACTAGGAGAATCCATGGGCAAAGCTTCCATGAAGAGAGCAATGTTTTCCAAACAGCGTATCATAGCACCCCCTGCTGGTAAATTCTTTTTGTTATTTAGACCCTAAAAACAAAAGCATAGACAATCAAGTGCTGAAACAGCATGGGAATTCATATAGCTATTTGGTGAAGGTCAGTTTAGAAATCACATATTCATGCCATAAATATGTATGGAGTGGCTACTAATAGCCAATCATTGTAATAGAAGGGATACAGAGACAAATTTACAAGTTCAGACAAACTTAGGGAAAAGAATTGGTGATTTGTGGCTTTGTGAGAGAAGATGAAATATGAGCATGAAGTAAAAAACTGCCTATAAGGAGCCACTATCAGCATGGTTAGGTGCTAAGAAGACACAAGGATGTGTCAGATGCTTGCTGGAAAGAATTCCCCAGGCCAAAGATTGGGAGTAAGGCCCACAGGAGCTGCAGGTTCCCTGTAACAATCAGCAACTCCCTCCCTGCCCCCAAGCTAAGTGAGCGAGCTAATAAGCAGTGGCGCTGAGACTTGAACATTGTGCACTGGATACATTGTGCACTGCTCTCCCCCAGCCTCCCACATTTCGAAAGCCCGCCGGTTCTGGGGAGGTAAGTGCTTGACAGCTGACACCCACCACTTAGTTGAGAGCATCCAGGAGCTTTAAATGAGTAGTACATCTATACAAAACAGTAATGTTCACTGACACTTGTCTACGTTTTGGCAATTTTTAATTAAGTGACTTTTAATTTCTTCCTCAGTAGTACCATATGAAAAGAAACACAGCAACTCAACAACAAAAAGAAAAATAGCCTGATTTAAAAATGGGCAAAAGACTTGAATAGACATTTCTCCAAAGAAGATATACAAATGATCAATAAGCACATGAAAAGATGCTCAACATCATTAACCATTAGGAAAATGCATAGCAAAGCTACATGAAGTACCACTTCTCACTCTTCTCACTCACTAACATGGCTGTAATTAAAAAAAAAAAAAAAAAAAAAAAAAAAAAAAACAGAAAATAGCAAATATTGGTGAGGATGCTGAGAAATAGAAACCCTCGTACACTGCTGTAGGAACGAAAAACGGTTCAGCCAGTGTGGTTGCTCCTCAAAAAGTTAGACATAGAATCACAATTCCTCATCTAGGTACATACCCCCAAAGAATCGAAAACAGGGACTCAGACTAGCACCTGAACTTGAATTTTCACAGCAGGACCATTCACAATGGCCCAAAGGCAGAAATAGAAATGCATACATAAAAAAATATTATTCAGCCATAAAAAAAAAAGTGGCAATTTATGTTGCATTATGAGTGAACCTCCAAAACATCATAAGTAAAAGAAGCAAGACACAAAACGTCACATATTGTATGATTCCATTTATATGAAGTATCCAGAATAGATAAATCCACAGACTCAGAAAGCAGATGAGTCATTGCCAGGGGCTGGGGGGAGGGGGGCTTAGGGACAAACCCCTTAGTGGTTAGGGGTTTTACTTTGGAGTGATGGAAATGTTTTGGAACTAGACACAGGTGGTGGCTACACAAAACCATGAGTGTACCTATTGTACATTTTTTAAATGGTTAATTTTATGTTACGTGAATTTCACGTCAGTAAATTTTTTTCTTTTCCTTTGTGCCAATTTACACTCTAACCAGCTGAATGCCAGTGTTCCACATCCTCACCCACACTTGAAATTAGCTGTCTTTTTTTTAAATTCTAGTCATTCAGGGGAGTATGTAACACTATGGCATTATAGTTTTTTTTTTTTTTTCCTCACTTTTTTATTAGAAAAGTAGTGGGTTTACAGAACAATCATGCATAAAATACAGGATTCTCATACACCACCCCACCAGCAACATCCTGCTTTGGTGTGGAACATTTGTTACAACTGAAGATAGCATTAGTTAAAGTCCATGGTTTAACTTAGGGCTCACTGTTTTTGTAGTGTAGTTCCATAGCTTTTTAAAAAAATTTTATTCTGTTACCATATATACAATCTAATATTTCCCCTTTTAATCACATTCAGATATATATATACACATATATGTGTGTGTGTGTGTGTGTGTGTATATATGTGTGTGTGTCAGTGCTGCTAATTGCATTCACAATATTGTGTTACTGCCACCGCGATCCATTACCAAAACATTTCTATCATTCCAAATAGGAACCCTGTACATTTTAAGCCTTCAGTTCCCACTCCCTGTATCCACACTGTCCTCTGGTAACCTGTATTCTGGATTCTGACTCTATGGGTTTACATATTCTAATTGTTTCAAATCAGTGAGAACATACAATATTTGTCCTTTTGTGTCTGGCTTATTTCACTCAACATGATGTCCTTAAGGTTCATCCATGTTGTTGCATGTATCAGGACTTCATTTCTTTTCGTGGCTGAATACTATTCCATTGTATGTATTTATGACACTTTATTTATCCATTCATCACTGATGGACACTAGGGTTGCTTCCATCTTTTGGCAATTGCTATGAAAATCAGAGTGCAAACATCTGTTCAAGACCCTGCTTTCAAGTCTTTTGGGTATATACCTAGTAGCAGTATTGCTGGGTCATACAGTAGTTCTATACTTCATTTTCTGAGGAACTGCCAGACTGTCTTCCAGAGTGGCTGCACCATTTTACATTGCCACCAGCAATGTATGAGTGTTCCTATTTCTCCACATCCACTCCAACACTTGTTATTTTCCAGTCTTTTACTAGCAGCCATTCTAATAGGTGTGAAATTATCACATTGTGATTTTGATTTTCATTTCCCTGATGGCTAATGATGTTGAGCATCTTTTCATGTGCTTTCTGGCCATTTGTATATCTTCTTCAGAGGGTTGTCTGCTCAAATCTTTTGCCCATTTTTAAATTTGGTTGTTTAACTTTTTGTTAAGTTGAAGGATTTCTTTCTATATTTTGGATATTAAACCTTTATTAGATATGTGGCTTACAAACATTTTCTCCCATTTTGTAGGTTATCATTTTACTTTCATGATAAAGTCCTTTAAGGAATAAAAGTTTTTAATTTTGATGAGGTCCCATTTATCTATTTTTTTCTCTTGCTGCTGGCACCTTGGGTGTAAAGTCTAAAAAACCATTGTCTAACATAAGGTCCTAATGATGCTTGCCTACAAAAACTTGGAGGCATTTGATAGTTCTAGCTCTTATATTAAGGTGTTTGATGCATTTTGAGTTGATTTTTGTTTATTGTGTAAGGTAGGGGGGGTCCTCCTCCTCCTCATTATTATTATTATTTTGCACATGGATATGCAGTTTTCTCAGCACTGTTTTGAAGAAACTGTTTTCCAATTGAGTGGTCTTTGCCACTTTGTTAAAAATTAGCTGGTCATAAATATGAGGGTTGATTGCTGAGCACTTAGTTCTACTCCATTTGGTCTATATGTCTGTCCTTGTGCCAGCGAATGCTGTTTTGATTACTATGTTTGCAGTAAATTTTAAGATCAGGAAGTGTGAGTTATCTATTTTGTTCAGATCTTTGTTATTTTCTTTCTTCTGCTCAGTTTGGGTCTAATTTGCTCTTTTTTTCTAGTTCTTCCGTTTTTGAGGTTAGGTCTCTGATTTGAAGTCTTTCTTCTGTTTTAATGTAAGTGCGTAGAGCTATGTATTTCCCTCTCAGAACTGCCTTCGCTGCACCCCATAAGTTTTGGTATGCTGTATTTTCATTTTCATTGCCTCAAGATATTTCCGAATATCACTTTTGATTTCTTTTTAAACCATTAGTCCTTTAAGAATATGTTGTTTAATTTCCACATATTTATGAATTTTCCATTTCTCCTTCTGTTATTCATTTCTAGCTTCATTCCATTGTGGTCAGAGAATACACATTGTATGGTTTCAATATTTTTTAATTTATTGAGACTTGTTTTGTGACTCAATATGTGGTCTACTCTGGAAAATGATACATGTGCACTCGAGAGGAATGTGTACTCTTGTTTTCTTTGGGTGCAGTGTTCTATATCTGTCTGTTAGGTCTTGTTGGTTTAGTGTATCATTCAAGTCCTATAGTTCCTTATTGCTCTTCTGACTAGATGTTCTATCCATTATTGAGAGTGGTGTGTTAATGTGTCCTACTATTAATGTAGAATCATCAACTTCTCCCTTCAAATCTGTCAGTATTTGCTTCCTATATTTTGGGGCTCTTCTGTTAAGTGCATACATATTTATAATTGTTATATCTTCCTATTGTATTTATCAGTATATAATGACCTTCTTTGTCCCTTGTAACTGTTTTTGACTTAAAGTCTGTTTTATCCAATATTAGAATAGCCACCTCAGCTCTCTTCTGGTTACTACTTGTGTAACCATCCTTCCACCCTCAACTTACTTGTATCTTTGAATTTAAGGTGAGTCTCTGGCAGGCAGCATATAGTTGAGTCATGCTTTTCTATCCATCCTGCCAATATCTGCCTTTTGATGGAAGAGTTTAATCTATTTACATTTAAAGTAATAGTACAGGACTTTCTCTGACATTGCACTACTTAGCCTTTATAAGTCTTAACACCTTTTTGGTTCCTCACCTCCATTAATACCTACTTTTATATTTATTTGATTTTTGCATTGTACCATATTAAGTGCCTTCTCATTTCTATCTGGATAAATTTTATGTCTATTTTTTTCTTTGCGGTTACTATGGGGTTAATATTTGATATCCTCAATATATGACAATCATATTTGGTTTGATACCAACTTAATATCATGCACATATACTTTTTCTATACCTTTTGTCCCACCACCACAGTTTTGTACTCATTACCAAATATATCTGTGTACATTGTATGTCCAAAAACATAGATTCATCATTACTTTTTATGCATTTGCATTTTAGCTCCTGTAGGAAGTAAGAAGTGGAGTTACATACCAAACAATACAATATACTACAATAATACTGGCATTTATAAATACCCAGATGGCTACCTTTACCACAGGTCTTTATGTATTTATACCACTTTGAACTATTGTCTACTGTCCTTTCCTTTCAGTTCGAAGAATTCCCTTTAGCATTGCTTGTAGGATAGGTCTAGTGGTGATGAACTCCCTCAGTTTTTGTTCATCTCTCCTTTATTTTTGAAAGAAAATTTCACCAGATAAAAAATTCTTGGCTGGCAGTTGTTTCCTTTCAACACTTTAAATATTTCAACCCACTGCCTTCTTGCCGCCATGGTTTCTGATGAGAAATTGGCACTCAATCTAACTGAGACTCCCTTGTACATAACACGTTGCTTTCCTCTTGCAGCTTTCAGAACTCACTCCTTGTCCTTTACAGGGTGATCAGTAATATGGAGGGGTGTATTTTTCTTCATTTACCTGTTCAGTGTTCTCTGGGCTTCTTGGATGCACTTATTCATAGCTTTTGCTAAGTTTTGGAAGTTCTCTGTCATTATTTCTTTTACTATTTCTCTTGTCCCTTTCTTTCTTTCTTCTCCTTCTGGGACTCCCATAACACATCTATTGTTGCACTTGATGGTTTCCCAGAGGTGTCTTTGACTATTTTCACTTTTAATATTTCTTTTTTCTTTCTGCTTCTCAGTCTGACTCATTTCAAGTTCCTTTTCTACAAGTTCACTGATTCTTTCTTCTGCCAGCTCCAATCTGCTCTTGAAACCCTCCTGGGCATTTTTCATTTCAGTTACTATGATCTGCAACTCCAATAGTTCTGTTTGGTTCCTTTTTCAAATTCCTATCACTTTACTAAGTTTCCCACATTGCTCATTCATCTGTACTTTTCTTTTCTCCTTGAGCATTTTTAAGATCATGTTTTTAAAGGCTTTGTTTGGTATATCTATATTCTCATCTTCTTCATTGGTGTTTTTTGTATATTTATCCTCTTCCTTTGGATGGGCCATCATTTCCTTTTCCTTTGTTTGTCCTGTTCTTTCATTGCACACTGTACATTTTATCACTTTAAAATGTTACTCTGGGATTTTTTCACCAGGAAGTCTGTTTCTTGTTTTTGTAACCAGTTGGTGATAAGACAGAGATTTTCTTGAGCGTCAGCCCTCCTATCAGGAAGGTCTGCCCAGGGTAAGTGCAGTGTGCAGGGTTTTCCCTGTCTGTCTGGGTCTCTGTCTTGCCCTGCACTTTTGCTGGTTAGTTGTTTTGGAGTTCCCTGTTTACAGGAGTTGGTTTGTCCCCTCTATTTCCCAGAAGACAGACCTCCCTCTCCTGGGTATTTGAATCTGGCAGGCCTTTATCCCAGACTCTCCACCTCTTTTATACTCCTTTTTTTGTCTCACATTGCTTCAGCCTGGAGGGCAAATTCTTGCAGGAGGGTCACTCCAGAGAGGACTCTCCCAAGCCAGTCTCCCTCAAGCCAACACAGGGCCAGGTACCCAAGAAGGGGGCATACACTAGCTCCAAAGTGTCCTGGAGAGGGGATCAGGAAGGTTGCCAAGAGCTTCTCTGGTGGCTCCCCAAAGCTGAGTGTTTTCAACCTGTCCAAGAAATGCAGCCCGTCAGCTATTTTTCCCCAGAAGCCCTGAGGAAGCGCTCTGTCTTTAAATCTTCATTGCCTCTATCCCGTTTCAGGTAGGGTTGAAACAATGGCTGCCCCGGCCTTTGTCCAGGGCAGGTTGAAACAGTAGCTGCTGCCAGAGCCAGCACTCAGAGATCCCAATTTGCTAATTAAAATCCTTGATCAGTGATTGGCTGAGTCCACACCTGTTCTAGGGGAAGAGGATTTTTATGTCCCCTTCCATCAGCAGCAGCTAGCCAGGGACTGGACTACACAGCCACCTGCCATGAGGATGGGCACCGGTAGCCACTGCATAGACAGAGCAGTTTACAGTTCTTCACCTTAATTTAACACTGTCTTCCTTCTGCTCTTCCTTGGATGCTGTACCATATTCTTCCAGCCTCTGAGGTTTCAAGATAGTGGTTTCAGATAGTTCCTGTCTAACAGTTGTTAAGGTGGAAGGTCTGAGTTCTGGAGCTCCCTACTCTGCCTTATTCCCGAAGTCTCCCCTTGAAAATCCTTAATAGAAAAACCACCCATAAACATGACACATGATTTCAGTTGGGGCTCAGAGTAACATTAAAGCAAACCCACCTCCAAGAGCTGACTGAGTGCAGCAATAGAGCTCAGCTCATTGAAATCCATCAGAGATGTGGCTAGGGTCCGTAAAAAAGTCCCATCTGGAAAGCCAACAATCAGATTAAGTAGTGTTAGAGCTTCAATAATGAGCCACATTTGTAGCATCTGGATCCTCAATGGATAAATTACCTTTGATAGTGCTCTGGAACAGCTGCGGGAAAATGCCATTGGGAGCCAGCTGATGGAAGATACAGCGTAGGAACTGCTTGGCCACCCCCGCTGCATTGCCAGGGACCATCATGCTGGGTTTAACAGGAAGAGAAAAGACAAGAAAGCATGAACCAATGAGCATTTGTTTGATAGGTTTTTAGACCTTAGGCATTGATATACCAATCCTCTTACAGAATATCTAATGGTCATTTCTGTCAGTGAGATGAAATAATCAAGTCACAGCTAAACCGTGTAAACAATAAGATTCTAGAAAGAGAAAACCATGAAATGCCAGTACTGCCCCACACATTTCCCAGGCCCCTTAATGTACTGATGAGAGTTCCAAGGCCCAGAGAGAAAAGTGACCACACGTCTAGAAAATGGTGGCATCAGGATGGTGATTATCAGCAACAGCATCCCAGAAAAGTGTCTTTGGTTGAGAGAGCTGCTCTAAGGAAAACTGCAGGGAGGGAGACATTCATTCTCACTGGGAGATCCGGGAAGATTTCTTGGGGCATCTGAGCTGGAACTTGCAAAAAGGACAGGACCTTGATAGATGTGGATTTCCCTTGATCCCCGTACCACCTCTTCATGTCAAAAAGGGAGCCAAGGGAACTTTATGTGGCCTGATCTCTTGGACCAAATTATCAGAAGGGATGATCCCTGAGATGGTTATGGTATAAGTTATCAGAAGGAAGAAAGAGGAAATCAAAGAACCCAAATGTTCCTCTTACATAAACTGTTTCATTATGCCATATCTAAGCTGAAATGCTGGTCCAAACTTTTAGGTCCAAAATGTTCTTCAGGAAGAAATAATACCAAACTTACACAAATTCTTTCAGAAAACAGAGAAGGAGGGAACCCTTCCAATTTTTTTATAAGGCCAACATAGCTCTAAAACTAAAGTCATTCCAAAAAGAGGGGGGGGGGGGAGGAAGAGGAGGCAGAGGAGGAAAGAAGGAAGCAAAAATAGAAAAGAAAAAATGACAGAACAATAGTCCTCATGAACATTGAATCCAAAACTGTAGATAAAAAGGATGATACCTCCTGACCATGTAGGGTTTATCCCAGGAATGTAAGAATGGTTTAACTTTCAAAAATCAATTAATAGGAGACAACGAAGGCCACTACATACTGATAAAAGGGGCAATTCAACAAGAAGAAATAACAATCATAAATGTTTATGCACCCAATCACGGTGCTACAAAATACATGAGAGAAACACTGGCAAAACTAAAGGAAGCAATTGAAGTTTCCACAATAATTGTGGGAGACTTCAACACATCACTCTCTCCTATAGACAGATCAACCAGACAGAAGACCAATAAGGAAATTGAAAACCTAAACAATCTGATAAATGAATTAGATTTAACAGACATATATAGAACATTACATCCCAAATCACCAGGATACACATACTCTTCTAGTGCTCACGGAACTTGCTCCAGAATAGATCATATGCTGGGACATAAAACAAGGCTCAATAAATTTAAAAAGATTGAAATTATTCAAAGCACATTCTCTGACCACAATAGAATACAATTAGAAGTCAATAACCATCAGAGACTTAGAAAATTCACAAATACCTGGAGGTTAAACAACACACTCCTAAACAATCAGTGGGTTAAAGAAGAAATAGCAAGAGAAATTGCTAAATATATAGAGACGAATGAAAATGAGAACACAACATGCCAAAACCTATGGGATGCAGCAAAAGCAGTACTGAGGGGGAAATTTATAGCACTAAATGCATATATTAAAAAGGAAGAAAGAGCCAAAATCAAAGAACTAATAGATCAACTAAAGAAGCTAGAAAATGAACAGCAAACCAATCCTAAACCAAGTACAAGAAAAGAAATAACAAGGATTGAAGCAGAAATAAATGACATAGAGAACAAAAAAACAATAGAGAGGATAAATATCACCAAAAGTTGGTTCTTTGAGAAGATCAACAAGACTGACAAGCCCCTAGCTACACTGAAAAAATCAAAAAGAGAGAAGACCCATATAAACAAAATAATGAATGAAAAGGGTGACGTAACTGCAGATCCTGAAGAAATTAAAAGAATTATAAGAGGATACTATGAACAACTGTATGGCAACAAACTGGATAATGTAGAGGAAATGGACAATTTCCTGGAAACATATGAACAACCTAGACTGACCAGAGAAGAAATAGAAGACCTCAACCAACCCATCACAAGCAAAGAGATCCAATCAGTCATCAAAAATCTTCCCACAAATAAATGCCCAGGGCCAGATGGCTTCACAGGGGAATTCTACCAAACTTTCCAGAAAGACCTGACACCAATCTTACTTAAACTCTTTCAAAACATTGAAGAAAATGGAACACTACCTAACTCATTTTATGATGCTAACATCAATCTAATACCAAAACCAGGCAAAGATGCTACAAAAAAGGAAAACTACCGGCCAATCTCCCTAATGAATACAGATGCAAAAATCCTCAACAAAATACTTGCAAATCAAATCCAAAGACACATTAAAAAAATCATACACCATGACCAACTAGGGTTCATTCCAGGCATGCAAGGATGGTTCAACATACGAAAATCAATGTATTACAACGCATTAACTATTCAAAAGGGAAAAATCAAATTATCATATCAATAGACGCTGAAAAAGCATTTGACAAAATCCAACATCCGTTTTTGATAAAAACACTTCAAAAGGTAGGAATTGAAGGAAAGTTCCTCAATATGATAAAGGGCATGTATGAAAAACCCACAGCCAGCATAGTACTCAATGGCAAGAGGCTGGAAGCCTTCCCTCTAAGATCAGGAACAATACAAGGATGCCCGCTGTCACCTTTATTATTCAACATTGTGCTAGAAATTCTAGCTAGAGCAGTGAGGCAAGACAGAGAAATAAAAGGCATCCAAACTGAGTAAAACTGTCATTGTTTGCAGATGATATGATCTTATATCTGGAAAACCCTGAGAAATCAATGATACAGCTACTAGAGCTAATAAACAAATTTAGCAGAGTAGCGGGATACAAGATTAATGCACATAAATCAGTAATGTTTCTATATGCTAGAAATGAACAAACTGAAGAGACACTCAAGAAAAAGATACTATTTTCAATAGCAACTAAAAAAAATCACGTACCTAGGAATAAACTTAACCAAAGATGTAAAAGGCCTATACAAAGAAAACTACATAACTCTATTAAAAGAAATAGAAGGGGACCTTAAAAGATGGAAAAATATTCCATGTTCATGGATAGGAAGGCTAAATGTCATTAAGATGTCAATTCTACCCAAACTCATCTACAGATTCAATGCAATCCCAATCAAAATTCCAACAACCTACTTTGCAGACTTGGAAAAGCTAGTTATCAAATTTATTTGGAAAGGAAAGATGCCTCGAATTGCTAAAGACACTCTAAAAAAGAAAAACGAAGTGGGAGGACTTGCACTCCCTGACTTTGAAGCTTATTATAAAGCCACAGTTGCCAAAACAGCATGGTACTGGCACAAAGGTAGACATATAGATCAATGGAATCAGATTGAGAACTCGGAGATAGACCCCCAGATCTATGGCCGACTGATCTTTGATAAGGCCCCCAAAGTCACTGAACTGGGTCCTAATGGTCTTTTCAACAAATGGGGCTGGGAGAGTTGGATATCCATATCCAAAAGAATGAAAGAGGATCCCTACCTCACCCCCTACACAAAAATTAACTCAAAATGGACCAAAGATCTCAATATAAAAGAAAGTACCATAAAACTCCTAGAAGATAATGTAGGAAAACATCTTCAAGACCTTGTATTAGGCGGACACTTCCTAGACTTTACACCCAAAGCTCAAGCAACAAAAGAAAAAATAGATAAATGGGAACTCCTCAAGCTTAGAAGTTTCTGTATCTCAAAGGAATTTCTCAAAAAGGTAAAGAAGCAGCCAACTCAATGGGAAAAAATTTTTGGAAACCATGTATCTGACAAAAGACTGATATTTTGCATATATAAAGAAATCCTACAACTCAATGACAATAGTACAGACAGCCCAATTATAAAATGGGCAAAAGATATGAAAAGACAGTTCTCTGAAGAGGAAATATAAATGGCCAAGAAACACATGAAAAAATGTTCAGCTGCACTAGCTATTAGAGAGATGCAAATTAAGACCACAATGAGATACCATCTCACACCAATTAGAATGGCTGCCATTAAACAAAGAGGAAACTACAAATGCTGGAGGGGATGTGGAGAAATTAGAACTCTTATTCATTGTTGGTGGGACTGTATAATGGTTCAGCCACTCTGGAAGTCAGTCTGGCAGTTCCTTAGAAAACTAGATATAGAGTTACCGCTCGATCCAGCGATTGCACTTCTCGGTATATACCCCGAAGATCGGAAAGCAGTGACACGAACAGATCTCTGCACGCCAATGTTCATAGCAGCATTATTCACAATTGCCAAGAGATGGAAACAACCCAAATGTCCTTCAACAGATGAGTGGATAAATAAAATGTGGTATATACACACGATGGAATACTACACGGCAGTAAGAAGGAACGATCTCCTGAAACATATGACAACATGGATGAACCTTGAAGACATAATGCTGAGCGAAATAAGCCAGGCACAAAAAGAGAAATATTGCATGCTACCACTAATGTGAACTTTGAAAAATGTAAAACAAATGGTTTATAATGTAGAATGTAGGGGAACTACCAATAGAGAGCAATTAAGGAAGGGGGAACAATAATCCAAGAAGAACAGATAAGCTATCATGGGTAAATTTAACGTTCTGAGAATGCCCAGGAATGACTATGGTCTGTTAATTTCTGATGGGTATAGTAGGAACAAGTTCACAGAAATGTTGTTATATTAGGTAACTTTCTTGGGGTAGAGTAGGAACATGTTGGAAGTAAAGTAGTTATCTTAGGTTAGTTGTCTTTTTCTTACTCCCTTGTTATGGTCTCTTTGAAATGTTCTTTTATTGTATGTTTTTTTTAATTATTATTTTTATTGATTTATTTATTTATTTATTTTTCATACAGTTGATTTAAAAAAAAAAAGTTAAAAAAAAACAAGGGAAAAAATATGTAGAGCCCCCTTGAGGAGCCTGTGGAGAATGCAGGGGTACTGGCCTACCCCACCTCAATGGTTGCTAACATGACCACAGACATAGGGGACTGGTGGTTTGATGGGTTGAGCCGTCTACCACAGGATTTACCCTTGGGAAGACTGTTGCTGCAAAGGAGAGGCTAGGCCTCCCTATAATTGTGCCTAAGAGCCTCCTCCCGAATGCCTCTTTGTTGCTCAGATGTGGCCCTCTCTCTCTACCTAAGCCAACTTGAAAGATGAAATCACTGCCCTCCCCCCTACATGGGATCAGACACCCAGGGCAGTGAATCTCCCTGGCAACATGGAATATGACTCCCAGGGAGGAATGTAGACCCGGCATCGTGGGATGGAGAACATCTTCTTGACCAAAAGGGGGATGTGAAAGGAAATGAAATAAGCTTCAGAGGCAGAGAGATTCCAAAAAGAGCCGAGAGGTCACTCTGGAGGGCACTCTTACACACAATTTAGACAACCCTTTTTAGGTTTGTCTAAAGAATTGGGGTAGCTGGTGGTAGATACCTGAAACTATCAAACTACAACCCAGAACCCATGAATCTCGAAGACAATTGTATAAAAATGTAGCTTATGAGGGGTGACAATGGGATTGGGAAAGCCATAAGGACCACACTCCCCTTTGTATCGTTTATGGATGGATGAGTAGAAAAATAGGGGAAGGAAACAAACAAACAAACAAACAGAGAAAGGCACCCAGTGTTCTTTTTTACTTTAATTGCTCTTTCTCACTTTAATTATTATTCTTGTTATTTTTGTGTGTGTTCTAATGAAGGTGTCAAGGATTGATTTAGGTGATGAATGTACAACTATGTAATGACACTGTGAACAATTAAATGTACGATTTGTTTTGTATGACTGCATGGTATGTGAAAATATCTCAATAAAATGAAGATTTTAAAAAAATCAATCAATAGAACTCAATATATTAAAAAATAAGGAAAGTGATGTCATCAACATGGCAACGTAAATACCTACTAAAAACTTCTCTTCAGAGATTCAGTGAAAAAAAGAACAATTCTGAATTATTTGAAACTCTGAAGGAGGATACAGACTGGAGAAGGACCCTGCAAATGCCAAATTGAAGAAAGAAGAAATATCAGGTAGGAATCTTCTGTCTCGGACCAGCTGGTCCTCTGCCCTCCCCCTCACTCAGTCTCAGTGTTGGAAAGGCACAGAATAAGCAGACAGGACCCCTCTCAACAGGAACACAATCTATAAAATCTCTCACAGCAGTGGGACATACCCCCACTATTTGAAGAACAGGGGGACAGGGGAAGACATTTCAAGGGCCAAGTCTGTGAGGGACAAAGAGACAGAAAATGTGGGCAGAGACTATGTTTCCAGCCCTGGGTCTGAAAGCCCTTGCCCCACCCTTGGGTGAAGCAGCATACAGTGGCCATTTCTTGCCTTGGGCATGGCTGGAGTACTGGGTCAGCTGAGGGAGTACTTTGCCACAGACGGAGCCCAACACTGAGCCAGATTTTGGCTGGCAAAATGAGGGCATAGGCAACTTGCAGTTTCAGCTCACCTGTGTAGACACAGCCTGTGCTCAGAGGCAAAGCAGCTTCTAAGGATGATTAAGTTACCAAAAAGTGCCATCTGCTGGACAGTCCAGAAGGTGAAAGGGACTTGCAACACTTTTAAAAAGATGCTCAGACCCTTTCTTAGGACCACAGGAGTTGTTCTACTAGCCCTGTATGGAAATCCAAGCCCTGTTTTGGCTGAGAAATAATGGAAAACCTAACTGTTAAAGCAGGGCTCTAAAATAAACCCAGGTCTTGCTGGCCAGCAGAAAACAGCACCACTAGAAGCTAGCAGATTTGTACTGCCACACACAGTGAACTTGCTAGGGTGCCCAGTGCCCACCTTCCATCCCTGTGGCAGGCCACAGTGGGTGCCTGATTTGGGGGGAAGACTAGGGGATAGAGCCAATCTGCCAACTGGCCAGCAAGAGAAACAAAGAAAAGATAGAGATCAAAGATGACCAACAAGAAAACCCTAGGCAAAAGAGAGAAAACAACCTCCAGAATAAACTAATCAAGAAAATCAGATGCCTGGACAGCAAAAAGTCATGAGCCACATTAGGAAACATGGAGATGTGGTCCAGTCAAAGGAAGAAACTAACATCTCAACTGAGATTCAGGAGTTGAAACAACTAATTAAAGATGTTCAAACAAATCTTCTAAGTCAAATCAACATGTTGAAAAAAATGTGACAAAGGAGATGGAGGATATTGAGAGGACACTGGGTGACCACAAGGAAGAATTTGTAAACTTGAAGAAATAAATGGCAGGGTTTGTGGGAATGAAAGGCACAATGGAAGAGATGAAAAACACAACAGAGACGTACAGCAGTGGACTTGGGGAGGCAGAGGAAGGGATTGGTGAACTAGAGGACAGAACATCTGAAATCCTGCACACAGGAGAACAGATAGGGAGAATAGTGGGGAAATATGAGCAGGGTCTCAGGGAACTGAATGACAACATGAAGCACATGAAAATACATGTTATTGGTGTCCCGAGGGGAGAAGGGAAAAGGGGCAGAAAGAATAATAGAGGAAATTATCAATGAAAATTTCCCAACATTTATGAAGGACATAGAGTTGCAGGTCCAGGAGGTATAGCATACCCCAAACAGAGTTGATCTTGGTGGACTTCCTCCAAGACACTTACTAATCAGATTTTCAAGTGTCAGGAATGAGGGCAGAATTCTGGGAACAGCAGAAGAGGGGCAGACCATTGCATTCAAGGGAAGCTTGATAGGATTAAGTGTGGATCCCTCAAAAGAGACCATGGAGGCAAAAAGGCAGTCGTATGATATGTTCAAGATACTGGAGTGGAAGAACTGCTAACCAAGAATTCTGTGTCTGGCAGGGCTGTCCTTCAGAAATAAGGGAGAGTTTAAAATATTTACAAACAGACAGACACTCTTCTTGCAGAGGAGGTTTCTCATGAATGGGAGACCTCCTGTGCAAGAAATACTAGAGGAAGTGCTGCAGAAAGATGGGAGGTTACAGGAGAGAGAGGTTTGGAGAAGAGTGTAGAAATGAAGATATTAGGGAGTGGAAGGAGGGTAAAGATTGGGCATTTGTTGCTGAGGGAGTATACAATGTTCAAGAGGATTGACTCTATAGATCCAGAGGTGGATGGCACAATACAGTGTGATGGTAGCACAATATTGCAGGTACGCTGAACAAGGATGACTGTGAGTATGGTTGAGGGAGGACGGCTGGGGCTATGTATGATGACAGAAGATATAGACTGGGACTGAATAACTTAATGAAACCTAGAGTGGTCGATGATTGTGATGAAATAAACAAATATGGGAGTGTTTTCACATGAGGGAGAACAGATGGATGTCAACTTTGCAAGGTGTTGAAAATAGGATGGTATTGAGGAAAAAATACAATCAATGCAAACTAGAGTATATGGTTAACAGTTACATTGCAATATGCTTCCACTGGTTGTAGCAGAGGCAATACACCAAAGCCAGAAGTCTATAAGAGGGGGATATAAGGGAGGTGTATGGGAATCTTGGCATTGGTGTTGTCTGACCTTTTAATTGTATTCTATTTTTATTTTACTGTTTTAGTTGTCATTTTTTTTTCTTTTTCTTTTTTCTTTTTTCTCCTCTCCTTTCTTTGTGGAAGAAATGGAAATGTCCTCATATAGATTGTGTTGGTGAATGCATAACTATGTGATTATACCAGGAACCATTGTTTCTTTGGGAGAAAGTATATAGTTTGTGAATAAAACTGTTTAAAACATAAACAGAGGGATACAAGGGAAGTACCTAATCACCGTTGGTGGGGAAGTAGAATGGTGCAGCCCATCTGGAGGGTAGTGGGGTGGTTTCACAGGAAGCTAAGTATGGGGTGGCCATATGGTCCTGCAACCCTGTTACTGGGAATATACTCGGAAGAAATAAGAACAGGGATACGAATGGACATTTGTGCAGCAGGGTTTATGGTAGCAGTATTCACAATTTGCAATGGATGGAGGTCACCTAAGGGTGCATCAACTGATGAACAGAATGGCGAACTGTGGTGTATACATACAATGGAATATTGAGTGACTACGAGAAGGAATGAAGTTGTGAGCTATACATTTAGGTGAATGGACCTTGATGACAGTATGTTGAGTGAAATAAACCAGAAATGAAAAGACAAACATTATAATGCTTCACTAATATGAACTAACTATAGTGTGCAAACTCTGAGAATTGAATCTGAGAGCACAGGTTATCAGGGGAAGGCTTATGGTAAAGGTTCCTAGATTGTAAGCTTTTACAGCAGTTACATCTATTCCTGAGTTGTAAGGGCCATTTCTAAATTCTGAGATGCTGAGCTCTTTGTGTATAACCTGGTCAGTCCCTGGAACTTTGGGTATCTGTGTGACATAACACCTAAGACTCAGAGCCAGAGTTTGGCAGCTATGAATGTCAGCACTACCCCATAAAACAAATGTTAAAAGAGGCTGAAAAAGAGATCAGATTTCAATTAGAGATATGAACAAAATGGACTTGGTTAGGACTATGATAAATCAGACTAAAGGGTAAAGGAGGATACTGACAGTGTTTTAAAACTTCAACTTCTGTGTGAGACCAAAGGAAGAGATGTCCACTTGGTGCAAAATCTGTATTTTCTGTAGCACGCTATATAATTTAACTTGTATAGTCAGTTTATTCAAATACCATAATTACATTGAAGTTCCAATAGAGCGACTTCTGTTTGGTGTGTACAGGTTAGTGTGAAGTCCCAATACATACCAGAGTAATTTGGGCAGAGAATAAAAATGTATTTGCAAAATCCCTTGAGGGTCTGGGGAAAAATGTGGAAACTAAAAATAATGTAGATATTTTAGGTTATTTGCTTCCAACATGCTCCTATCATACCCCCCCAAAATTAACAAACCATAGTCGTTCCTGAGCATTCCCATAACATTAAGATTACCCTCCAAAACTTATCTGTTCTTAGATTATCGTTCCCCCTTCACTATTTGCTATCTATTGCTAGGTCCTCTACATTCTACAATATAAAACATTTATTTTACATTTTCCACAGAATTCACATTAGTGGTAACATACAATATCTCTCTTTTTGTGTCTGACTTATCTCACTCAGCATTATGTCTTCAAGGTTCATCCATGTTGTCACGTTTCACAACCTCATTCCTTCTTACTGCTGTGTAGTATTCCATCATGTGTATATACCACATTTTATTTATCCTCTCATCTGTTGAAGGACATTTGGGTTGTTTCCATCTCTTGGCAATTGTGAATAATGCTGCTATGAACATTGGTGTGCAGATATCTATTCGTGTCACTGCTTTCAGATTTTCCAGGTATTTATATACCAAGAAGTGAAATTGCTGGATCAAAGGGTAACTCGATATTTAGTTTTCTAAGGAACCACTAGACTGTCTTAAATAAAGAGTGACTATACCAATATACAATCCAACCAACAATGAATAAGTTCCAGTTTCTCCACATCCTTTCCAGCATTTGTAGTTTCCTGTTCGTTTGATGGCAGCCATTCTAGTTGGTGTGAGATGGTATCTCATTGTGGTCTTAATTTGCATCTCCCTAATAGCTGGTGAAGATGAACATTTTTTTCATGTGTTTTTTGGCCATTTGTATTTCCTCTTCAGAAAAATGTCTTCTTATATCTTTTGCCCATTTTATAATTGGGCTGTTTGTACTATTGTCATTGAGTTGTAGGATTTCTTTAAATATGCAGGATATCAGTCTTTTGTCAGATACTTGGTTTCCAAAAATTTTTTCCCATTGAGTTGGCTGCCTCTTTACCTTTTTGACCAATTCCTTTGAGGTTCAGAAGCATTTAAGTCTGAGGAGTTCCCACTTATCTATTTTTTCTTTTGTTGCTTGTGCTTTAGGTATAAGGTCTAGGAAGTGGCTTCCTACATTATCTTCCAGGAGCTTTATGGTACTGTCTCTTATATTGAGATCTTTAATCCACTTTGAGTTAATTTTTGTGCAGGGTGTGAGGCAGGAGTTCTCTCATTCTTTTGGATATGAATATCCAGCTGTCCCAGCACCATTTGTTGAAGAGACTGTTATGTCCCAGTTCAGTGGTTTTGGGGACCTTATCAAAGATCAGTCTACCATAGATCTGGGGGTATATCTCCAAATTCTGAATTCGATTCCATTGATCAATGTCTATCTTTGTGGCAGTACCATGCTGTTTTGACTAATGTGGCTTTATAATAAGGTTCAAAGTCAGGAAGTGTAAGTCCTCCTGCTTCGTTTTTCTTTTTTAGAACATTTTTAGCAATTCAAGGCATCTTTCCCTTTCAAATAAATTTGATAACTAGCTTTTCCAAATCTGCAAAGTAAGCTGTTGGAATTTGGATTGGAAATGCATTGAATCTGTAGATGAGTTCGAGTAGAATTGACATCTTTACGACATTTAGCCTTCCTATCCATGAACACAGAATATTTTCCCATCTTTTTAGGTCCCCTTCTATTTCTTTTAGTAAAGTTATGTAGTTTTCTATGTAAAGGTCTTTTACATCCTTCATTAAGTTTATTCCCAGGTATCTGATTTTTTTAGCTGCTATTGAGAATAAAATCGTTTTCTTCAGTGTCTCTTCAATTAGGTCATTTCTGGTGTATAGAACACTACTGACTTATGTGCATTAATCTTGTATCCTGCTACTTTGCTAAATTTCCTTATTAGCTCGAGTAGCTGTATCATCAATTTCTCAGGGTTTTCCAGATATAAGATCATATCATCAGCAAATAATGACAGTTTTACCCAGTTTGGATGCCTTTTATTTCTCTGTCTTGCCTCACTGCTCTAGCTAGAATTTCTAGCACAATGTTGAATAATAAAGGTGACAGCAGGCATCCTTGTATTGTTCCTGATCTTAGAGGGAAGGCTTCCAGCCTCTTGCCATTGAGTACTATGCTGGCTGTGGGTTTTTCATACATGCCCTTTATCATATTGAGGAACTTTCCTTCAATTCCTACCTTTTGAAGTGTTTTTATCAAAAAAGGATGCTGGATTTTGTTGAATGCTTCTTCAGCATCTATTGAGATGATCATTTGATTTTTCCCTTTTGATTTGTTATGTGTTGTATTACATTGATTGATTTTCTTATGTTGAACTATCCTTGCATGCCTGGGAAGAACCCCACTTGGTCATGGTGTATGATTTTTTAATGTGTCTTTCTTTGGATTCAATTTGCAAGTATTTTGTTGAGAATTTGTGTATATTCATGAGGGAGATTGGCCTGCAGTTTTCTTTTCTTGTAGCATCTTTACCTGGTTTTGGTATTAGAGTGATGTTAGCTTCATAAAGTGAGTTAGGTGGTGTTCCATTTTCTTCAATTTTTTGAAAGAGTTTAAGTAAGATTGGTGTCAGTTCTTTTTGGAAAGTATGGTAGAATTCCCCTGTGAAGCTGTCTGGCCCTGGGCTTTTATTTGTGGGAAGCTTTTTGATGACTTATTGGATCTCTTTGCTTGTGATTGGTTTGTTGAGGTCCTCTATTTCTTCTCTGGCCAGTCTAGGTTGTTCATGTGTTTCCAGGAAATTGTCCATTTCCTCTACACTATCTAGTTTGTTGGCATACAGTTGTTCATAGTATCCTCTTATAATTTTTTAAATTTCTTCAGGATCCACAGTAATATAGCCTCTCTCATTTATTATTTTGTGTATTTGGGTCTTCTCTCTTTTTGATTTTGTCAGTCTAACTAGGGGCTTGTCAATCTTGTTGATCTTCTCAAAGAACCAACTTTTGGTTTTATTTATTCTCTCTATTGTTTTTTTGTTCTCTATGTCATTTATTTCTGCTTTAATCCTTGTTATTTCTTTTCTTCTACTTAGTTTAGGATTAGTTTGCTGTTCGTTTTCTAGCTTTGTCAGTTGTTCCAGTAGCTCTTTGATTTTAGCTCCTTCTTCCTTTTTAACATATGCATTTAGAGCTATAAATTTCCCCCTCAATACCGTCTTCGCTGCATCCCATAAGTTTTGATAGGTTGTTGTTCTAGTTTGCAAATGCTGCTGGAATGCAAAATACCAGAAATGGATTGGCTTTTATAAAGGGGGTTTATCTGGTTATACAGTTACGGTCTTAAGGCCATAAAATGTCCAAGGTAACACATCAACAATCAGGTGCGTTCACTGGAGGATGACCAATGGTGTCCAGAAAACCTCTGTTAGCTGGGAAGGCACGTGGCTGGCGTCTGCTCCAAGTTCTGGTTTCAAAATGGCTTTCTCCCAGGACGTTCCTCTCTAGGCCACAGCTCCTCTTCAAAATGTCACTATCAGGTTGCTCTTGGGGTATTTGTCCTCTCTTAGCTTCTCCGGAGCAAGAGTCTGCTTTCAATGGCCATCTTCAAAATGTCTCTGTAAGCTGAAGCTCCTCTCAGTTCCAGTGCATTCTTCAAAGTGTCCCTCCTGGCTGCAGCAAGCCTCTGGGCCTGTGTGGCTCTTTTTAAAGTACTCCAGTAAATCCATCAAGACCCACCCTGAATGGGTGGGGCCACACCTCCATGGAAACTATCCAATCAGAGTTATCACCCACAGTTGGGTGGGTCACATCTCCATGGAAACAACCTAATCCAAATGTTCCAACCTAATACCCACCAATATGTCTGCCCCCACAACATTGCATCAAAGAACATGGCTTTTTCTGGTGGACATAATATACACAAACTGGTACAGTTGTGCTATTGTTTTCATTCATCTCTAGATATTTAGCAATTTCTCTTGCTATTTCTTCTTTAACCCACTGATTATTTAGTAGTGTGTTGTTTAACCTCCAGATATTTGTGAATGTTCTACATCTTCACTATTCATTGACTTCTAATTGTATTCCATTGTGATCTGAGAATGTGCTTTGAATAATTTCAATCTTTTTAAATTTATTGAGGCTTGATCTATGGCATATGATCTATTCTGGAGAAAGTTCCATGAGCACTAGAGAAGAATGTGTATCCTGGTGATTGGAATGTAATGTTCTATATAAGTCTGTTAAGTCAAACCTATCACATTGGTTAGGTTTTCAATTTCCTTATCAGTCCTTTGTCTGGTTGCTCTATTTACAGAAGAGAATGATGTATTGAAGTCTCCCACAATTATTGTGGAAATATCTATTGCTTCTTCCAGTTTTGCCAATGTTTCTCTCATGTACTTTGGTGCATCTTGATTGGGTGCATAGACATTTATGATTGCTATTTCTTTTTGTTGAATAGCCCCTTTTATTAGTATATAGTGACTTTTTTGTCTCTTATGATATCCTTGCATCTAAAGTCTATTTTATTTGAGATTAATATTGCAACTTCTGCTTTCTTTTGGATGTAGCTTGCATGGAATATTTTTTCCCATCCTTTCACTTTCAATTTCTTTGTGTCTCTGGGTCTAAGATGAATGTCTTGTAAGCAACATATTGATGGTTCATATTTTTAAATCCATTCTGCCAACCTATATCTTTTAACTGGGGATTTTAATCCATTCACATTCAATGTTATTGTGAAGGCAGTTCTTCAATCAGCCATTGTATCCTTTGGTTTTTATTTGTCAGATATATTTTTTCCCTCCCTTTATTTATTTCCTTTAATGTACCCTTACTAAAACTCTTTAGTTCTGAGCCCTTCTCCAGACCTCTCTCTCCTTTCTTTTTCTTTTTCTCTGCCAGTAGGATTCCCTTTAGTATTTCTTATAGGGCAGGTCTCTTGTTAGCAAATTCGCTCAGCATTTGCTTGTCTGTGAAAAATTTAAGCTCTCCCTCAAATTTGAAGGAGAGCTTTGCTAGAAAAAGAATTCTTTGTTGGCAATTTTTCTCTTTCAGAATTTTAAATATGTCATACTACTGCCTTCTCTTCTCCATGGTGGCTGCTGAGTAGTCACTACTTAATATTATGTTGTTTCCCTTGTATGTGGTGAATTGCTTCTCTCTTACTGCTTTCAGAACTTGTTCCTTCTCTTCAGCATTTGATAATCTAATCAGAATATGTCTTGGAGTGGGTTTATGTGGATTTATTCTATTTGGTGTTCACTGTGTATCCATGATTTTTGTATTTATGTCATTTATAAGGGTTTGGAAGTTTTCCCCAACAATGTCTTTGAATATTCTTCCTAGACCTTTACCCTTTTCTCCCCCTTCTGGAACACCAATGATTCTTATATTTGTGCTCTTCATGCTGTCCATCATTTCTCTGAGATCCATTTCAATTTTTTTTATTTTTTTTCCATTTGTCCTTTTGTGCTTTCATTCTCCAAAACATTTTCTTCAAGTTTGCTTACTCATTCTTCGACTTCATCTAATCTACTGTTATGTGTTTCCAGAATCTTTTTAATTTGATCAACAGTTTCTTTTATTTTCATAAGCTTCTCTATTTTTTATTTACTCTTGAAAATTCTTCTTTATGCTTTTCTAGGGTCTTCTTGATGTTCTTTATATCCTGTGCCATGATATTGGTGTTTGTGATTACTTCTTTGATTAAATTGCTCCAAGCTCTGTGTCTCTGGTTTTTTGATTTGGGTGTATGGGTTATCCATATCTTCTGGTTTCTTCATACGCTTAAAAATTTTCGGTTGTTTTTGGTCTCTTGGCATTTGCTTATCTTGATAGGGTTCTTTTAGGATATGCAGGCTTATTTGAATAATTATCTATAATTTGACAGAGCTACAGCATGGTGGAGTGCACTTTCCCTGACCTACCAGCAGATGGCATTCCTGAGCCACCTCTTACCCTCAAGCCAGTTCTCCCCAACTTCATCTGTGCAGTGAGTGGGGGTCCAAAGCCCGTGGAGGTCCAATCAGTACACAATTTTCTGTTTGCAGTTGGGACTTCCAGCTCTGAGGGTGGGGGGGGGGGGGCGTGCCCTGTGCAGTTAGGCAGGGAAGACAGCTATAAGACCCAGTACTCCCAGCCATACCTGGGGCTGCAGCTGGAATGCCCTGGGGCTGTAGCTCACTTCTAACCCTTCAGCTCAGATTCCCTACAGTCCTTTTCTGCCATGGGCCTACAAGTCCCTAGAATTGGTGTTGGGCTCTTGGCACTTCCGTGCAGGACCCTTGCCTCTAGGTTGTGCCCCCCGTGGGCTTCCATGCATGAGGATTGTGCACCGTCACAGGCGAGCAGAATCCCTATGGGAAGCTCTTGGCTTTGATGCTGGGAAGGGGTGTCTCCCAGCCTGCTGAAAAGATGGCTGTACAAGGCATGGAAACTTACCACTTCCATAGTCCTCCACCTGCTGCAGCAGCCCGTTCCTGGCTGCGGGCTGTTTGCTGTGGGTGTGTGAAGGGCTATCACCCACGCCAGATACTGAGGCAAGTGTCCAGGGTGTGGAAGGCACTCCCCACTGCACTTGACTGCAGCTCTCATACCAGCTCTGCAGCCACTTTCTGGGTTTTTAAACTAACCCACCTCTAAACACTGTCTCTAGGTTTCTCCCCTCTGTGGCACAGCTCGACTGCCATTTCCTCAGCAGCCTCAGACACTCACACGATTCCGAACATAGTCTCTTAGTTTCTCCAAATGCACAGTCACTGTGGATGAAGACCTTGCCCAGCCAGTGGAATCCTGGAACTGCTATTCTGGAACACGTTCAGTCTTTTATCTAGTGTTTTCCATGGAGGAGAATTTTGCTCTGTCTCTCCTAATCTGCCATCTTGAATCCTCTCCCTAGACCCACTGTTATATGTTTATTTTATTTTAACAGACCCCAATGTGCTTCAGTGGGCGAGGGGTGGGGAGGGCTGTATATCCACACGGAGCAAAAGCAACCCTAATCCCTACCTCACACCATACACAAAAATTAATCTTAGGTGGATAACAGACCTAAATGTAAATGCTAAAACCATAAATCTTTTAGAGAAAAACACTGGAGATTATATTCATGACTAGGATTTCTTAGGTAAACAACAGGAAGCAATAATCATAAAAAATTTTAATTTAATAAATTAGGCTTCATTTAAATGTAAATCTTCTTATCAAAAGATGCCATTAGAAAAGAAATAGGCAAGCCACAGACTTGAAGTAAATATTTTCAAAACATATATTTAACAAAGGACTGGTAATAAGGATATTTAAAGAGTTCCTTCAACTCAATAATAAAAATAACAACCCAATTAAAAATGTGCAAAAGATTTGAACAGAGAGTTCACAAAAGGAGATATACAAAGGATTAATGAGCACCTTGTGCCGGTTTGAATGTATTATGTCCCCCAGAAAAAGCTATATTCTTTGATGCAATCTTGTGAGGCAGACATAATAGTGGGGATTAAGTTGGAACGTTTGAATTAGGTTGTTTGCATGGAGATGCACCCCACCCAACTGTAGATGATAACTGATGGGATATTTCCATGGAGGCGTGGCCCCACCCATTGAGGGTGGGCCTTGATCAGTGGAGCCATCTAAACGTGCTGACTCAGAGATGGAACGGAGTGCAGCTGTGAGTGACGTTTTGCAGAGGAGCAAGCTTCCTAGAGAGGAATGTCCCGGGAGAAAGCCATTTTGAAACCAGAACTTTGGAGCAGACGCCAGCCACATGCCTTCCCAGCTAACAGAGGTTTTCCGGACGCCATTGGCCATCCTCCAGTGAAGGTACCCGATTACTGATGTGTTACCTTGGACACTTTATGGCCTTAAGACTGTAACTGTGTAGCCAAATAAACCCCCTTTTTATAAAAGCCAATCCATCTCTGGTGTTTTGCATTCCGCAGCATTAGCAAACTAGAACACACCTGAAAAAAAAATGCTCAAAAGCATTAGTCACCAGGGAGATGCAAATCACAACTGCAATAAGATACAAGCCCACCAGATTGCCTAAGATTGAAAAGACCAACAATACCAAATTTTGTCAAGGATGTAGAATGACCAGCAGTCTCAGACATTGATGGTAGGAATATAAAATGACACAATCATTTTAAGAGACCTCACAGGAAATACCCCAGTGGCCCACAAAAGGCACACATTAGCATCCCTCTTTCACAGATGAGAAACTAAGGCAGGATCCATTCTTGCCCTTCTCTGGTTCTTTCCCCACCCTACAGCCACAGTTACTTTTCCAAGACACACACACACACACGCACCCCACACACACACCCCTACCTCACTGCTTAAAACCTTCAGTGGCTTCCACTGCTGCTAGGACTTCCAAAATATTTAATGTGGTGTATAAGCCCTGCACAACTGACAAGGCAAGCTCAGAGAGATCTTGCATCTCTGTGCTGTAAGCCACATAGTTTCTCCTGCAGGCCATATTCTTTACCACCTCAGGACCTTTGCACAGGTTCTTCCCAAACCCACTTAGTTAAGCTCAACTCACTGTTCAGATCCTGGTTGAAGCATCACTTCTTCAGGTAAGTCCTCCCTCCCACCACCTGGACTAGACCAAGACTAGTTACACCAACTGATGGCATCAGCTCTCATCCAAGCCTCCCCATCTTGGTCAAAGGCACACACCATCCACCCAGTTGCTCACAACAAAACCTGGGAGTCATTCTTGCCTCCTTCCTATCTTCCTCTTGCACTTCATACCCAATCTATTGGCAAATTCTGTCGGCTCTGCTTTCAAAATATTTCCTGAATGTATCCTTTGTGTGACCACTTCTCACCTCCTTAGACCAAGCCCCTATCATGTCTGCTAGCTGGTTTCCTTGCTTCCATGCTTACCCACCCCTCCACTGCCTATTTCAACACAGAAGCCAGAGTGATCCTTTCAAAACATAAATTAAATCATGTTGCTTCTCGCTCCAGCGGTTCCACGTTTCACTCAGTAAAAGCCAAACTCTTTTCGGTGACCCACAGACTCCCTCTAACTTGGCCTCCCCATTACCTCTTTGATCACACCTCCCACCTCCTCTTTCATGCTCGTTCTGCTCCAGCCACATTGGTTTTGTTCCTGAAACACAATGGGCATCCTGACACAAGGCCTTTGCATTTGCTGCTCCTTCTGCCTGGAACATTCTTTCCTTAAATTGCCCCCTGGATCACTCCCTCAGTTAATTTTTTTTTGCTCAAATATGACTTCTTCAGAAAGGCCTCCCCTGACCACTATATGTAAAATGCTACCTGCAGTAGCTCTCTATACCCTGGTCCTGCTTTATTATTTTTCATAGCATTTAACACTAAATAAAATTAAATTACATTGTCAGGTTTCTGGTTTGTTAATTTGCTTATTAGTCTACCTCCTCAACTAGAATATAAGCCCTTGGAGAGCCAGGATTTGCCATTTTGTGAACCACCATATTCTCAGTACGGAGTAGTCACTAAATAAATATTTGTTGAATGAATGAATGTTATACAAGTCTCACAGCCCTCTGCACATTTTCTTTATAGTACTTACTACAGTTTACAATTTGAAACTTGTACGAATAGTTTATTCATGCTTGCCTTCCCAGTGGATAGTAAGCCGGGTGAGGGCAGGCATCATGTCACATTTGCCCCCAATTATATCCTAAGCATCTGGCAGAGGGTGGGCTTAAAAATATTTGTTGGCTGAATAAGTATGAGTATATGAATGAAGGGATGACATTAACAGAAAATAACAACTAGCGCTCTCTGGAGCCACAACTGGAACCTAACAATATTCCTTCCATGGTGTACACTCTAGAGTTTTAGAAAACAGATGAACATGCACAGGGCACAAAAGGAAACTGAAATTTGGGTTCACTTTAGGACCTTACCTTTCCGCTTGACTAGAAAAAGTAGTGCTGGATGCCAATCTAGGAAATAAAGTAAACAGAATAACATGAATATCTTAGATTTTCATGATGAAATGCACTAGCATTGCTGTAGGGGCTGCTGAGGCTCAGATTTAGATGAGGAGATACGTGTAACCATTGACAATTCCCTTGACCCACTCAGTAGTCTCCAGGGTTAAATTTAGCCTAGGCCCTGAGACCTGCTTTCTGTATTGTCAGATATTATACAGAAACAGGATATACTAAATTTGTGGATTTAGAAGAACATATCTGAGTAAGCAAGATATTGAAGAAACAAATAAGGAAAATGCTGCAAATTCATTTACTTGTTAAGATTAGAAATGTGAGTGGAGCTAAGAACCCAGGTGGAATAGAAGATCCAGCAACCAGGAACACCACACACCATTCCCAGTTACTTCTCTTATGGGGCCTTCTCATGCTAACGTCACTACCATGAATAGATAAACATTGGCAAATGAAATAAATAGTAATTAAAGGTGTACCTAGGAAAAAGGATGGGGTAAATTTTAATAGAAATATAGAATCCTACAAGGAAAGGCTTGGGTGGTAAATGAAAGGGTTATGATGAGCTTATATCCTCTTAGAGCACCTGAAATGGCTCCTGTGGTCACGACTAGCAAAGTAAACTGCGGGACACTGATTACGTGCTTCAACTTGGCGGGCCTGGGCTGGGGGACCTGATCAGCCCCTGGGGAGGGTGGTGGGCACGGGTGACAGCGCCCTCCGCAGCCCCCCGGGCCTGGGGAAGTGAGGCCGGAGGCAGGCCCCATTTCCTCACCCAAAATAACACTGTTAGGGGAGGCTTGCCGGAGGGAACCACCTTTTCCCCACCCCCTTATCTTGCCCGGACACTCCCCGTTGCCAGTGCAACTCCCATTACCACCAGTGCGCATACATTGTTGCCAGACACCGTTACCGGAGCAACTCTCGCCCCTTTTCAATCAACCTCCGCGCCCTCTCAGAACCAATCCAAGCCTTTAACCTCTACAGCTACCCCGCCCTCTAGACCGCCCGTTATAAGCTTGTACTCTCCCCTAATAAACGCTCTCTCTCTTGGTTTCCTCACCCTAAAAAGAAACGTGTCCCGCCTGTTCCTTTCTCGCCGCCCTCCATACTTTGCATGCCACCCCGCCGGGGACCTGGCCAAGTCCCCCGCCTCGCCCTCACCTCCGGGAAAGAGCCCCCGCCGCCGGTACCCTCCAAGCAATCTTGAGAGCCTAGGATTTAGCAACCGGCCGCCACCCCCCCCCCGACGAATCAACTGCGACCGCAACTGGCGCCCAACGTGGGGCCCCTGGAATTAAAGGTCCTCTCCACGCAGCGGTCCAGTAAACCACCCGCTCGCCCGGACGCCTCTCCAGCTCCCCTTCTCCTCGCCTGCAAAGTAAGGGCCGCCTCTCCCTCGCCGCCCCGCGGAGCCGCCTCTCCCTCGCCGCTCCACGTCCGGAGCCGCCTCTCCCACGCCGCTCCGCGCCCGGGCCGCTCTTCCTTTCCCTCATTAACCTGGCTTTTGCCCCCGACTACCTTTCGTCTTCTCTTCCTATGTCCCCCCATTCCTCCTAACACTCTTCCTCCAGTAGCTTTCCCTCTTCCCCTCCATTACTTTGCTGTGGTCCTTTGTGTCTTTGTTTCTTTGTTTCCCGCGGTGTGCCTCTTTGCGACCGCCCCCCCCCAAACTGCTCTCGCTACTAGAGGCTCCTGCCTTCTATTCTCGCCGTCTCCTTCGGCCTCGCGACCACGGTTTACCTCATTTTCTTTACTCAATAATCAACCCCCCTTTTTCTTTTCTCACTCCGCTATGGGTAATCGTCTATCTGCACGCCAAGCACCCCAAGTTCGTGCTCTGGCTGGTCTCCTAGACACACATCGCTGTAAGGTATCTGTCCGGCAGCTGCAAGTATACTGGGACCTCCTGCTGCCCTTTAACCCATGGCTCACCACTTGCCATCTTTGGGACCCTGTTACTTATGATCGCCTTATTGATCGGGTCACCAACGCCATGGAACATGAGAGCAAGCGCTTCCCTCCCGGCTTGCTCCCCACCTTAATAACCGTCCGCTCCTGCCTTCAAGGCTCCCTCCCCCCTGATCGAGGCCCCATTAAATCCAAGGAGGCCCTATCAACCCAGTCAACAGATTCAGACAGCGATACTAATGTAGACCACGATTCGGACACAGAGTCCTTAGTCGAGCAGATTAACAACGCGCTCGAAGTGACTCCCAAAAAACAAAATAACACTGAGCCTCGCCAAGATGGCGAACTTCCTCCTCCTCCTTCTTCTTCCATCGAGGGGAGGAAGTGCTCTGGCGATGACGTCAGCCCTAAGCTGGGCCGGAACCGCAAGCGCTTTACCCCGCCCTTTCACAGGGCGGAGCTAGTCCACCATCTTATGCCTTAGCCACTCCCACCGCGCCGCCGTCTTGCGACGCTTGGGGCCTCCCACTTCCGCCTCCCCCTCCGGCGAGCTCCCCCTCGGAGCCGCTACCGGCAGCTGCCGCCGCTCCTCCCACCCTGCCGACTAACAACCCCTGGCTGCCTTTTACACCTCAAGGCAACCCTTGGGGCAACGCTCCCCCTACCCCCACTCCCGCGCCAAGCCCTCTGCAAGCGCGTCCTCCTTTCTCTCGTGCTTTTCGCTGCTTTCCTCTTAACCTTACCCCCACACCACAGAAACCGTATGACTGGTATCCCATTGACTCTGATACTATCAAGCAGCTTCGCAGGGCCGTCAAGGAGGACGGGTTAGGTAGCCCATACGCTTCCCAAAATACTGCAGGATCTCGGCATGGACTTTTGCATCCCCCAAGACTGGGCCTCGCTTGCCCGTTCCATTCTTAACCCCGGCCAGTTTGTTGATTGGCGTGCCCACTTCCAGGCAGAAGCAGCTAGGCAAAGCGAGCAAGACGCAGCCACTGGAGTCTATCATCACCCCGAAGCTTACTTGGGCACGGGAGCATTTATAAATGCATCTGCCTATATTAATGCACCTGCCACCTTTTGGCCTATCCTTTGGGGAATCGCCTTGCGAGCGTTTGCCAACTGCTCTGCCTGTCGGCCTAATAAATTCACCAAGCTCTTCCAGGAGCCGAGTAAGCCTTTCGCCACCTTTGTCTCCAGAGTCGAAGAAACCTGCGCTCGAAAGCCCTCCAGCCGCACCTCAACTACAAGCAGCGCATCTGGAAACCGCACCTCAGCTACAAACAGCGCATCGCCAACCCCACCACCCCAACCTTTTCTGCCCCCCTCTCATTACTCCTCTCCCCTCCTCGGCCTTATCCAAGCAGCCTTCACCTCGGTAAATTTCTCCAACCCCAATCTTACCTCCTCTTGTTGGCTTTGCCTCTCCACTTCCTTCCCCCTGTATGAGCCAGTTGCCTCCAACCTCTCCTTTTCAGAAAACACAGAGGACAGCCCCTCGGAATGCAATTGGAATACCTCTGCCGTCCCCCTAACCTTTCATTCAGTCTCCTTTACAGGAAAGTGCATCCGCCCTCGCTCAAGTAACTCTCCCAACCTCACAGCTTGTGCCAACTACTCATCTCCCAGCAGCTCTGCAAAATTTCTCATTCCTCATAACTCCTCCCAATGGCTCTGCTCCTCTACAGGGCTTACCCCCTGCCTTAACGTGCAAACCCTCAATACAACTAATGAAACTTGCCTCCTAATTGTCCTCATCCCTAGGGTCCTATACCATAGTGAGGAAGACTTCTTCCTCCGCCTGGAAACAACTGCAGCTTCTGCCCCACTGCAAAAGCGAGAGCCCATCACCGTCCTCACGATTGCCTCCCTCCTAGGTCTTGCAGGCGCTGGCACCGGAATCGCTGCATTAGCCAGTCAAGGCTCCGCCCTAACTCACCTCCGGGCGGCTGTTGACGAGGACATTCGTCACCTACAAGACGCTATTTCCCATCTTAAAAATTCTGTCAATTCCCTCTCTGAGGTAGTGCTCCAAAACCGCCGAGGTCTCGACCTTCTCCTCCTCAAAGAAGAAGGCCTTTGCGCCACCCTAGGAGAAGAGTGCTGTGTATATGCCAATTCCACAGGTCTCGCCGAGGACAGCCTAAAGAAGGTCCGAGAAGGACTAGAACAGCGCAAAAGGGACCGTGAAGCCACCAGCTATTGGTCCCACATCTTTACCCCCCTCCTCCCTTACCTCCTCCCTCTCCTCGGCCCCCTACTAATGATTATTCTAGCTCTCACCTTAGGACCCTGCATTATCCGCAGAATTGTCCAGCTTGTAAGGAAACAAACGGATGCTATTTTCTCCTCGTTCGTGCAAGTCCAGTACCAGCGACTCGCCACCTCTGACGCTCCCTACTCCGAGATGACAACCAACCCTCCGCGACCTCACCGCCACCGGTCAACCCGCCGACCGCGAGGCCCTTCTCGATCGCCTGAACATCGCACCAACCTCGAGCTCCAGCTTCTCTGAACCTCCAACTTTAAACCCCCCACCCTCGTCCATCCCGCAAGCAGCAAGGCCCCTGTCGAGCGCCCGGACGCCACACCAACGCCGAACTCCAGCCTCGCTGAGCCACCGTCAACCCCTTTTTCCCCTCCCCAGCCTCCCCCTTCCCTCATCCCTTAGCGGACCTCTCCGGTAAGCTTCTTCCTTTAATTAGAAAAGAAGGGGGAAATGCGGGACACTGATTACGTGCTTCAACTTGGCGGGCCTGGGCTGGGGGACCTGATCAGCCCCTGGGGAGGGTGGTGGGCACGGGTGACAGCGCCCTCCGCAGCCCCCCGGGCCTGGGAAAGTGAGGCCGGAGGCAGGCCCCATTTCCTCACCCAAAATAACACTGTTAGGGGAGGCTTGCCGGAGGGAACCGCCTTTTCCCCACCCCCTTATCTTGCCCGGACACTCCCCGTTGCCAGTGCAACTCCCATTACCACCAGTGCGCATACATTGTTGCCAGACACCGTTACCGGAGCAACTCTCGCCCCTTTTCAATCAACCTCTGCGCCCTCTCAGAACCAATCCAAGCCTTTAACCTCTACAGCTACCCCGCCCTCTAAACGCCCGATATAAGCTTGTACTCTCCCCTAATAAACGCTCTCTCTCTTGGTTTCCTCACCCTAAAAAGAAACGTGTCCCGCCTGTTCCTTTCTCGCCGCCCTCCATACTTTGCACGCCACCCCGCCGGGGACCTGGCCAAGTCCCCCGCCTCGCCCTCGCCTCCGGGAAAGAGCCCCCGCCGCCGGTACCCTCCAAGCAATCCTGAGAGCCTAGGATTTAGCAACCGGCCACCACCCCCCCCCCCCCCGACGAATCAACTGCGACCGCAGTAAACCATGTGTTCGTAAATCCATATTGCCTTATCTGTTCTTCGTGGTGGAACTGAGGCATGCCAGGAAGCCCTGAATGAGGTGACTGTGGAATCTGTTTCCTTGGTAGCTTTGTTGAATAGGCTTAGGTTGCTAAGAACTGTGGCAGCTTGCCTTAAATGCTCTCCCTAATCCTTGCTAGGCCATCCACAGGAGGTAGATTTAAATATATGCATACGTAAATGAAAAAAAATGTATCTGCTAATCTGCTACTGTTTTTCCCTTGCTGTGTTTAAAGCTTCTGTGTTTCCATCCTAACAGTTGGCAATGCTTGAACAGGATTTATTCTTGCTTATGTTAACAAACAAAAACATAAACAGAACAGAGACCCTCTCTTCCTCTATTATCACTTAGATCAGCTGTTTCACGGAGACATAGTAAGTCAGAGCAATAATTCTCTCTGTTCCAAAACTATAAAGTATTGGTAGTAGGAACTGTGATCTTGTATGAACAAAAATCCCCAACTCCACAAGTATTGATGATAGCTGATAAAACATTTATTCCACAATTATTATGATTAGGTAAAAATCAAGGGCTTAAATAAAACAATTCATCTTTTCTTATCTCTCCATCTCCCACATTAGTTACTTACTTTGCACATTTGGTATTTCTAAGTGTTAAAGGTGAACTAAAACAGAAAAAAATGGGTGAAATGGGATAAGGAAGTCATACGGTTTGGAGGTCGAGAGGTTTGTCATTTCTTTCCTATTTGTCTTTAACTTGAAATTAGCATTTCTTCATTTGAAAAAATATATTAAATTTTAGTTCCATTAAGATCCATTCTTGGTGGTACTGGTAGCACAACATTGTGAAAAAACACCACTGAATTATATATTTGAATGTGGTTAAAGGAGAAATTTCAGGCTGTATATATGTTGCTAGAATAAACTTTTTAAAAAATCATAGGACTGTACAACACAGTGAACCGCAATATAAACTACAGACTATAATTCATAGTATAATTACAATAATATCGTCCCATCAATCGTAAGAAAGGCACCACACTAATGCAAAATGTTAGTAAGAGGGAAACTGTGTGAGGGGGTGGTGTATGGGAACTCTATTTTCTGCACGATATTTCTGTAAACTTACAAGTACTCTAATTAAAAAAAGAGAAAAAGAAAGAAAATGAAAACAAGACAAGCTCCTCGAAGTACTGAATCATGTCCTATGGTGTATGGCTACTTCATCAGTCCAGGCAGAACTGTCCTCTTCCAAAAACAGCCACAAGTGCTTGAGGGTAGGAGCTAGGTCTAATGCCCATAGTCTAAAGCACTTGCACTGTGCTAGCACAGATTGGAGACTTAATAAATCCATGTGCTGTTTAATTCAATCCTCTCCTATAAATTGGGTATGCTAGGACTGCAGTTTGTTGCTGAATTTAAACTTTTTCCGTTTCCGTGAAATACATGATTTATCTTCTAATGAACTATCTACTACTAAGCAGAATTTTCTTAACATGAACACTCAAAGTAGCTAAGCATAATCTTTACCCAGTCAGGCTGAAGTCCCTGTTCCCAAAATGTGCTCATCCTTCCTCTGTCTGAGAAGAAATGTGAAACCTGCTCTATTTCCATTATCCTGTAACATGTCAATATTCTTGGTTGCATAATTAAGTGAAGGAACCCCAAGATTACGAAATACTTAAGAGAATCCATTTCAAAACAAGTAAAGAGATACAGTAATAATAATAATAATAACCTAATAGCTAATTCCTATAAAGTACTTACTGTGAATCAGGCACTTTTATCCATTAGCTCATACAGTAATTGAGAACAAGCAATAGGGTTTTCTTAGTGCACTTTCCTCTAACTTTACCCTGATGTCGAGGACTCATATTACCACACAGCTGGGGAATACAATCAAAAGTTCAGTCCATTAAGTTTTTAAAAACAGTCAGTCTGAGTTGATCCCACAAATACCACTTCTGAACTGGGAGGCTTTATTTCAAGATATAGATTAAATAAGGCTCCTTCTACAAAAAAAGAGGCCAACATTCACCTTCCCACAGACTGCATGATATCCAGCAGCAGCGGGGCTGCCAAATCTGGACTTAAGTGAATGAATGTTGACAGAACCACGATGGCCAATCCAAGGGTTTCTTCATCATATTCTTCAAGAATGGCCCCACAGTCATGGCATCTGCAGATAAAACATAGGAATGCTTTCCATAAAAATGAAGCAATGGTGTCAACATATAACCAACTACCCACAGCCATTTCTGGTGAGTCTTAAAAAAGTCTCGAAAAGGAGGCCAGTTGCCCCATTCCAACAACAAAGAGGAAAATCCAGTGCTACCATGGCCGTAGATGCAGAAACGGCATGAATTACAGAAACCCTGAAGGATCCTTTGGTTACTGAAAATGTTCCTTCAATTCATAAACATGTGGCCTACATGTGAGTTCTGCTCCCTCTTATAACGAAGGTCAGTTGCACTACGAGCTGGAAGCTTCTGCTTGAGGGATTTTATGCCTGTGAAATTATTGCTATGGATAATTCAATAGGTGGTTTTTTTTTGCATGTGTCCAAATTTAAAAAAGGAAAAATATCTAGGCATAAGTGGAAGCTTTCTGAAGATTTCATATTGAAAAACAGTCTATTTGTAGGTGAGAGGCATGTCATCAAGCAAACAGAGCATTCCTAGGAAGCAGGGAGAGTCTGGATTGTAGGCTACTCTCCACCATTTATTTAAATCAGTTTTGTACACTCACCATGCCTAGTGAATTTAATATGTGAAAACACAAATAATGACACCTGCTCTTCAGTAACCTATCTCATATTGCTATTTGTAGTGTCCTAATGTAGGTTTGCTTCAGTTCAACTCAGGTAAAGCCAGAGCCCTTCCTTTCACCAACTGCTGGGCAGCTTTATAAAGTGAAGAAAAAGTCTACTGGAAATAACAAGGTAACCAGAGCTATGATGGCTATTGGAACCTTTCAAGCCAAAAAAAAAAAAATATAGAGAAGTTCCTTACCAATTGAGTTTTTAAAATATAGGATTCACTCTTATAATAACTAAAAAGAAGAGAAAAGGAGTATAGACAGGAAGGCAACTAGGAAGGACTAGGATTTGGAGGAGGACACAAAATGGGAAACTAAGTGATCCCCATGTGGAAATTCCAAATCAGCCAGACAAGCCAGACATACCTTCACTTCTTCAGTTATGACCATCAGCTTCAGCCAGGGGCATGGCTGCTCACACCAGACCCTTCCAACTCACCCTCCTTGCCTTTTTTCAGAAGCCCAAACAATTTGTCAGGTGGGTTCCTTTTACCAGAAAGCCATCCTGCCCCAAGGGGATCTCTTGAAATCCTACAACTCTAATTCTTTCTCATACTCAACTGAACAGGCATTTATATGCCCAACAATGTACTGCGTGCTGAGGGTTTAAAATACAGAAGAAATGGCCCCAGCCCACAAGGAACTCACTATCAATTATAGAACATCTACATATTAACAAATAAATAGTTAAAATACAATATAATCACTGCTGTAATTGAGAAATATACCAAATGCTTTGGAAACCTGGAGAATGGCATGATGAATTCTGCCTCGAGAAGTCAAGGAAACTTTGCTTTAAGCTGGGTCTTAAAGCATGAATAGGAGTTCACCAGGCAGAGAGTACAGAGAAGACACATGAAATCCCAGAAGAGAAAACACATCAGGCATGCTCTGGAAAAAGTGAGGGGGCTGGAGAAAGGGTTCCCAGTGCAAGTGGTAGGGCCACAATCTAAGGGGTCTTGGATGATAAGCTAAGGCATTTCAACTTAATCCTATAAGAAATCTGAAGGGTACTGAAGCCTGAAGGATGCTGAAGGGTGACATAACTGGTTTGAGATTTGCTTTGAACCGATTTGAGAAAGGATTCTGCTGGCAGGATGGAATAAGAATCAAATCTCATACTTACTCTCATCCTAACAGCTTGAAGTTTCTGTTCGAGGAATTTTATTCATATGAAGTTATTGCTAGAGATAATTGGTAAGGGAATTTTTTTTGCATATATCCAATTCTTTAAAAAAATGCTTAAGCATAAATGGAAGCTACCCATACAACTCTGTGTTCCCAAAATCACAAATGCATATTAACACTTATCCCTACACCCACTTGAAAGATGAATTATGATTTAGAAGCAAAGCTTCCCTTCTCTCATACTTTCTCATAACCAATGTGACCAAACTAATTCCATGAACATGGTAAAGAAAATCCCAGTGCAAGCTTACTTGTCAGTCATCACCGTAGGCTGCTCGTCAGTGAATTCTTCGGGTGCGGGCACAAACATGCTGACTATGCTGGGTGCTGACAGCAGGCTGGATTTTGTGGCACCTGAGAAAGCAGCAGAGAGAAAACTGGTGAATAAAGACCAACTTCTGGGGGCCAGGAAAGACCCTATTCTCTTCTTATAAACCCTCCCAAGTCACATTCAGAGAGATGTGACTTGGCCACCCCAATTATATTATGAAAAATCCTCAATAGGAAAATGAATTTGAGGATGATTATGATTTATGTATTTCTGCTTACATGATTTTAAAAGCTTGACTCCTATCTCCTCCTTTGCTCCTTAATTTTGAAAAAATCAGAAAGAGTTCACGTGTGCCAATAGGTGTTAGGATGAAGATTAAAAAAAAATGGGAAATCTATTCATGGGTACCCTCAAATAAGTTACAACCCTTGCTAGTGCCCACTAAAATGTTGTCAATTTGTGAAGGGATTAAGATCCCAGAACTCCACACACCTAAGCAAGGAGAGATATATCAGCCAAGAAATATATGAGCTAAGAAGTATCAATGCAGTTTTCTATTTTGAGAATTAACATCATAAGCCCCAGGGCAAAAAGACTTCATGTTTCAAACTGAAGTATTTATGAATGAAATAACAAGTGTTTTGAAGGAACCATCTAGTGGTTCATTCCACATCAGCCAATCAATTTCTCAATGTTTAAGATTTTGAGTTCTGATGCCTTCATAGAGATATGAAGCAGGGATTTTTGTCATATGTTCCAGTGATGAGTAAATGTGAGGGGCAGGAGGTTGTTCTCCATTAAGAAAGCCACCAGTGCTAGAAAAATTCCCTGGGAGCTATGGAAATGAGACACTCCAGAACAATGCCACGTTCTACAAGGTGGTAAGTGAGACTCAGTCCTTCAAATAGGGAAGAAGGCAGCAAAACCCAGTGGTCCTTAAAGAACCTGTTTCTCATCAAGGAGCTGATGATAACTTCATGCTAGGGTGGGAAATGGTATAATCTTTTCTTAAACAGAAGGAAAATGATTCAAAGAATTGGTTTCTAAAGAAATCAAATAAGATTTTTAGAAACCCAGGCAGGTGGCCAATGTGTTTCAATCTCAGGGAAAAAAAAAATGTTATCAAAGCCTTTGAAGAGGCAAGATGCTTCCATACTACAGAGACTCTCTTGCATGATGGGAGGCCATGAAATGTTTTTATGGGAAGCAGGATATCTGCAGATTGCAAATGGCAAAATAAAGCATCTGACAATATTTTTATGTCACTTCCTAAGCTCCTGAATGGGCATCCAGATTTTACTGCTGTATTCACCAGCTGTCTCTGCGATAACGTTCTTTCCTATGTATATCTAAATGTATCATTAAGAAATAACTTTCATTTGTTTCAAAAAGATGTTGTTTCAAGTAGAAGAAACAGTATTTATTATAAGCATAAGTATACATTGATTAATAACAGAAAAACTAAGTAGTAGGCCAAGATAAAAGAAGACATGGTTGATTATTAAACAGCAGGTAAGCAGCAAGAAGTTGCTTCAAGAAACCGAAACACAGAAAGTTTAAATTCAATACCCCACACTTCATGTCTACCAGATGCCAAAACACCTGTGTTAAAGTGGAACAAAATAGCCCATAAGATATATGGTGATAGGTACACAGTCTTACTAAAAACATAAGGAATTGATTTTTTAAAAAAAAAAAAAAACCTGAATCAAGGCTTTCAAAAGATTTTTGCCAATTAGTATGATACAGAAATCACAATCAATTACAAGAAAAGGGAGGGAATCAAAGTCCTTTGGGTGGTTTCAAACCCAATCATTACAAAATGCAAATAGCATCAGTCTTTTCATTGCATTCTAATTCAGTGACATGTTATCTGCCAAGGAATAAGTGTTTTTGACAAAGTACTGTAAAATTGTGTTTCCATATGACAACAGAGAAGGTATGATGCAATATTTATAGCAGTAGTTGAGAAAAACATAAAGGTTAAGTTATTGGGCATTGGTTCCCATAGGACATTAGCAGAACCAATGCTACCATTGAAGAGGGAGCAAAGAATGATGTGCAAGGAGGTGGGAAATGGAAACAAGAAAGCCAGAGACCGCAGCTATCTTTTGTTGTAGCTGAGTCACAACTGAGTCTGCAATTTTAAAGGCAGACCCACTATCCCTCAAGTGGATGGCAGCACTTCTGATGCTGCCACTGCTGGTTCCCCCTCTGGATACTCAACGTGCCCTCCATACAGAAGTAGGAGTGGAAACAGTTCTCAGAAACTTGAATAAGGAGACGAGCACCTCCAAAGCCCAACTTCAAAGCTGGAGGTTTTGACAAAAGCCTTTTGGGAATCTTGGAGCTAGGAAAACCTGGCTCAAAGCCTAAGCACAGGTATCAGCTCCCCAGCTACCACATCAGCCCTGGCCTCTTCAAGCACTCTGCTAACTTCATCCCCACTGCCTCAATCCATTGCTGCTGCTACTAACTGAGCCACTAGATCATGGACAAGCACCAGAGATTTTGCCTACAATTCGGGGTTCAACCACCCTGACTTCTAGTCATAGGAGCTTTTTCTATCCCCACAGATGAGAAAAGTCTCATCTCATCAGATACAGGTGCTAAAATTGCTACCTAGTGCCAAAGAAATGTTAAAAAACTAAAGATAAATGCTTCCTCATTCCTTAGGAAAATTGGAAGAGTGATCTGGTCTAGAAAAAATAGGTCTGCTTGATTTAAGGGACTAACTACGAGATGTGATCATGATTTTTTTTCTTTACAAATGATAGATTGACCTGATTTCTTAATTGAAAAAGAACAAAAGTAATCTTTAGTTGGCCATGGGGTGAATTTTGGAAAAAAAAAAAAAAAAAATCAAAACAGCATTCTTACGATCTTAGCACAAGTTTATTCTCAGCTTCCCCCCCAAGCAGGATAAAGTCAAGTGTATATTTTGTGTAATTTCAGATAGCTGAAAAGAAGCTGGTCACCTATGAGTTGAATTTTCTAGAAGGAACACAGACAAGCTGAAGCATGCAAAGAGAATTAAATTCAGGATGAATTCAGGATGTATTAGGAAGAATATTGAAGGAACCAGGGACATTCGGTCTAGAAAAGACAAGACTGAGGATACAACTAATAGGTGGCTAATTTCAAATGTCTGAAATATTATGTGAGAGAAACTGGATTTGTTCCATGTGGGCTCAAGGGTCAGTAAGTCACTGTAAGGAAGAATTTTCTGTCAGTCACATTCAAAGATGAGCCGCCATGCTCTCCCAGGCCCTGCAGGTGCTTGAGCAAAGGATGGAACCCATTTCGTGGGGCTTCTGAAGAAAAGATTTCAGCCTGTGCAGGGATTGACTACACAGCTCTTACAGTCTATGATTCGGTGAGGGAACTAACCTCTTGTTCTCAATGGCTGTCCCTCCAGGTCAGGGTTTAGGCACATTGGAACATTACATTGACGTTTCCCGGGCTGTATCTGTTCTGTGGATAAATAGAGCATTTCAGTCTTCAACGTGCTCAATTTAGCACAATTCACAATACAAAGAATTCAACCAATAATTTCTTGAGACCACTATTTGGTCACTGTTATTGTTGATAGTTAACATTTAAAAGACACATCCTAGATTTTAGGGTAGGGTTTGTTTGGGAGTTTTGCAACAAACATGCCTTTCACATATTTGAAATGCAATTGCAAGCAGGAGCACTTCTAAAGACACTCAAAAAAAGTTCAGAATTTCCTCCCCCATAAAGCTCAAACCCCTTATCTTCTGATATGAAATGAAAGGCTAATGTCATGGCTCTGAAAGAAATGTTTTATGTAAATCAATCAATCAATAAGCAATAATTTGGGGAAATGGCCAGAAAGGCCATATAGAAAACATGTGGAACTGGTAGCAAGGAAATGATGGATGTTTGACTTGGGGATGGGGAAGGGAGTAGTTAAGGGGGTAGGGACAGAAATGGAGAATTGGTGCTTCTGGAACATCTTTTATACATGAAAGATGAGGCAAGGAAAGAAGCAAGTCACCCAAGATGTGCATGGATGGAGAGGAGGCAGGTGTTCTGTGAGTGAGCTGGTGCATGCTGAGGCAACTCAGTCATGACCCACATCTCAGTCTGCCTTTCTCAGTGTGTCTGCACAAACAGATTCTTTTTTTTTGGAGACTAGCAAGTAACTAAATTAGCATCTGTGGCATTGTACTGCTACACATTCATAAATTCTCCTCTGGTCTTGGATCTGGGAAATATTTTTTCAGCACTAATGAAAACAAGAATATTGAGAAAAAGCCGTAGTACAACTTTGAGAACTAGAGAATCCACTTGGAGGATGGAAAACAAGCCCAAGAAAACTCAGGTGAAAGAAATTCAGACAGCATGTAAATGGGAAGTATTAAATAAGAAATCAGAGTGACATGAACAAAGTTGAAGTTTGGTTGAAAAGTGAACAATCCCTATAAATGGGTTATTTGGCATCATGCAGATTTTTAAAATTAAAATTTGGGTTGAAAATTGAGATCAATTTTCCTTTTTATAACTCTAATGAGTCTCTCAAACAAGGCTGTGACTGCGGTCAGAATTTAAAAGGGTTAGCTGAGGTTGAGCTACTTGCTACAGAAAACAGTAGCAGGATAAAATAATCTTCAGAGCCCCTGGTCAACCTAACAGAAGCTGGACATTTCTCAGTTCCGTATATAGCTCTGTCTCAGTAAAGAGAGAAGCCTCTTGAGGCTGGCTATGCAGTGTCTTTCTGTTTCCTTCCCTTGCCTTTTGGCTTTTGGCCATTTCAGGACTTGCAACCACTGAAAGATAGTGAAGTAAAGTGGAGGTACCATTTACCACCGAAAGGAAGATAAAAACACTTCAAAACTCTAAAATGTTAAGAACCCTTACAATGACCAGGAGAGTTGACACCATCTGTTAAATGTAGGTCTATGGGATTTGATTATCTAGACTGGTGCTCTCGTTTGAAGAATAGTGGAGAAAATAACACAAATGCAAATATTTATTGTGGTTTTGAAAAAAAGCATCTCAAGATTTTGCTTTTGCGGAAAGCATAATTTGTGGTCATAAGGTAGAACATTAAAATACACTCGAACAGCTGCAGCCAAAAAATACTAACCAGGAAACGAAAATAGTCTGATCCAAGTGTTGGTCCTCAGAGCATAGTACAATAATAAAGCCTTACATTTTCATAGTGCACCCATGCTGCAAAGTGCTTTCACATATATAATTTTCTATCTCAAACGACCCATTTAATAAAAAGAAAAAGGAAAGGCAAGCACTTAAGAGAGAAGGATTGTGGCAGTACTACTGGCTTGAGAAAGTAGCACATGTGCAGAATCTGGTTACAGAGTTTAGAAGATGCAGCGTGAGCATGTTTAAAGCAGACATGTCATGGCAGTCAATTCTTACTTTAAAATTGAGGTTAGATGCAGTTTCGTCATATGAGCATGAGGGTGTGTGACTGCAACCTGGTGACCCTGCTGACTAAAACACAGAACTCATTCCCAAACCTACTGGCAGATCATGATGTCACTAAGCTGACATTTATTATTACTATTGCTGTTGCTGTTTTTACTATTGTTAGTGTTATTCCCTTTTCTTTTTGGTACTTTATCATTTATAAAATACTATCACATACATGACCTCATTAGAGACTATTGGTAATCTAGTATATCTTTTTAAAAATGCATCATGAAATCATAGATCCATTCCCTCCTTTATGCATTTACATCATTTAACCTCCAGAGAAATAACCTAATATCTTGCATCTGATATTCTTTGACAGTTGGACCAGCCTAGATAGAAGAATGTGTGGCTCCAGGATACTTGGAAAGTTTAAACAGATTTATTGATTACCTTATGATTTTAAATTGTTTGAACCAAAGAACATGAGAGAAAAATCTATTCCTTAACAAGGGAGCAGAGGGGACACAGAGAAAGTGGCATTACTCATCCAAGAGGCAAAACAAGAAGAAAAAGCTTGACCCACCAGTGTCCCAGTTGCTGACGTTTTGGGGGGCGCTAGACTGATGTTCCAGCTGTCGCTTCATTAATTGGCTCATTGTCAGAGTGCCCAGTGATCCCCTTTTCATCTGCCTATACTGAGCTATATGGAGGAAATGGGGAGATGATTACTAGGGGAAATAAATTTCCACAGCACACAAAGGCTCTACACATCCATAGAGAATCTTAATTGAATCTTCATTAGCTAGTTGTAATTGTTTGATAAATTGTATGATCCTGACCGAGTGAAAAATTAATGCACTAGGCTATACTGGGTGCCTTTCTTCACTCCGTAAAGAAAGCAACAATACCCGTTAGCACTTGTCTGGAGCCTGTAAATATTTGATTCCAATTACAATATGATCACTTTCATTTCATTATTTTAAAAATTTATATAAATACATATATATATACATATATATACACACACACACACACACACACACATATATATATATGCTCTGCCTTGTTCCAAAAAAGATTTTTGAATTTTTAGCTCAACTTTTTTTAATGGTACCCTATGAGGCATCTCCACATACATGGTTTCAGTCTTCATTATATCCCCATAAGGTCCGTGTGTGTGTGTGTGTGTGTGTGTGTGTGTGTGTGTGTGTATGTATTTTGGAGTAGGGTGACACATATTAACCCCAATTTTTAGAGAGAGAAATTGAAGCAAATGAAATTATGTTCCCTAGAACCAACTAGCACCTGAGATGGCCCTGAAACCAAAACATTGACTACAGAGTCAAAGCTGGTTTAAATCTCAGTTTGAGCCTCTTCCTATTGTTGGAAAAACATGAAGCAAATAACATTCCACAAGTATACTAGCATATATGCTAGTATACATCTTTGTTTTAGAAAATAGTGGTAACATTTTTATCCTGCAATGAAGCACTGACAAATACCCCACCAGTGAAATGTCACATTCTAAGTGTTTCCAAACCAAAAAACAATAGAAAGCACTTCTGCTAGTAGAAAACAACCTGCCTCCTCTTCTCCTACCCCACACAGGCATTCCCACCAAGTACAAGCAGCCCGACACAAGAGGCGCCACTGATGTGCCTCTTCTACATGACCCCAAACATCTGGATATTTGAGAATGTGTGGTTTTAAGGACAATCTCATAAACTGAAGTCTGGGACTATGGGCCCCAGAAGGGGGTGGTAGAAGCTGGGATGATCATATGGCCCCTTGAGATTTCGTAAATGTTATATGCAGGTTTCGCAATCATGGCACCAAGACAGCTCCTTGGTGTGATGTGAAATCAATTATAACATTAGTTTTCATGTCATCAGCATGCTGCTTGATTAGTGGTGGCCACGACATGATTAGCTACAAAATAATCAGCTGGCAAAGGGATCAATAGGGAGGGATGTGATGGGAATTCTTATGTCTTGGAGTCCATATTACCTGAATTCACTGAAATAATGACTGATTGGGAAGAGTCTTTGGTTTTGGTTGTTGATTGGTAAAATATACAATTTTATGACTCACTTGAAAAGTATAGCTTCAGGTAAAACTCAAAAGCAGAAATCTTTTTTAAAATTTTACAAATTTAAAAATTAGCAGCATCTATCAGACTCAGTCAAAAGAGGATTTAAAACCTCAAAAGACTGGATAATTTCTCCAATTCTGTTATTTTTAAAGACAGCAGAATTTCCTGAGAATAAAAATTTTCAATGTTTAGCTTAGTGTGAAAGGCACCTGGCATTGTGCCTTCAAAGAGCAATCCAAGACACGCTTTTAATGGAGAGGAGGAGCAGGTGGCAATTTAGTGATGCTCTAACCTGAATCCTGCAAGGCTGGATTCTGTCATGATTTTGGGATTGACACATTTTATACAACTTCTAATGATATAATTAACTAGCACTGAAATCAAATTGACAATCTTGCTATCTCAAATTATACTCAACTCAGAATTCTACCTATATTCACTGGCTTCATTTTTTTAGATGACTCACAGCAAATTTTGAGGAGAAAATACACTTTCTTGATTTTAGTATGTCGACTTAAAAATGGGCATTTTTTCATGTGATCAGATTTTTTTGTGATAAAATATCAATCAGATTCAGAACTAGCAGTTCTTTGCTACCAAAAGGGCAAATAATTGTTACTTGGAAACTATTTTTTAGAACATCTACGATCTCTATCACAACTGAATTTGAGTTATTCTAAGACAATGTGGAATACTAAAAAAGAACACAGGCTCTAAAGTCAAACAGACCTTGCAGCAATTCCTATCACCATCACTCAGTAGCTGTGTGACTTCAGGCAAGTCATTTAGTCTCTCTGAACCTGTTTCCCAATCTATAAAATGGGGACAATAATACCTGCCATGCAGCGCTGATGCAAGGACTGAATAAGATAACAATGTACGTAACCCACTTAGCACAGTGCCTGGCACATGAAGAGTGTCAAATAAATGATGGCTATCATGACCTTTATGACTGTAAGCTCTTTGAGAGCAAGGGCTGTCTTATTCACTTTGATCCCCAGTACCAAGCACAGTGCTTGGCACCAACAGACACTTAATAAATAGTTGCTGAATGAACAAATGCATGAATGAATGATGAAGATGAGGATGTTCCATAATACCAGTCCAGCATTTAAAATTAAGATCTCTATCTGGTTTTTCAGGGTCATCCTCATTGCGAAAGGTGATCAAATGGAAAATTAACTCAGCTTTTTAGAGAATGTCCACATGGAATGCAAAAGATACTAGCACATGTGACAAGGGTTTCCAAAAGTTGCACCTTTGTTTGTAGCTTTGATTTCTATTAAGAATACCCTATGTTAACATCTCTTAATAGACTCTACTGAGCTGCTTGGTACCTTATCTTCACTTCACTGGGACCCAACCTCCACGTGGACAAAATCTAGGACCCAACAACAGAAGTCAGTTTTAAAATACTTGCCTCCTGTAGGTCTTATAAAATTTCATGCCATTTTTATTTTCCAGTACAATCATGAATTTGGTATCATGATGTATTTGATACATTCATTTTGTGATAATCTAGATACAATTTTGTCAATGAAGGAGGTGACTCAAATTAAATAAAGGTATTCCTTGTAAAATTCTCCCATGGACAATGCTTGTCACTTGTCCCCAAACCAATTCCATGGATTATGTTTAGGCTACTATAATATCATTGTTATTTTATTGGATGATGGAATTTGGTGATCATTCCTTAACAAATTAGGATTCTTAGCCAATAAGTAAACATTGATTTATCAAACACTTCAGATAATGACAAAAGTGAGCCATGCTGGGCCTCACAGTCGCCAACTGCATAAAAAATAGTGTCAACGAGGAAGCTAACAAAACACACACAAAATTATAATTGCAACAGTGCTAAATTTGAAAACAATGCGGCAGACAATGTTCCAAAATCAATGTACGGGTGAAATGACCACTGGAGGAAATCTTACTTGATATTGAGGAATGGCTGCTTGTTTCTGGCACACCGGCTTCTAACGTAGGGGCAGATGAGGATTCTCGTGGCATTTCTAAAGTTGAAAGTCCTTTGGTAGAGGTATCTACAAACAGAAATATTATTTAAAACTCACAATATTGAGTAAAAACAAGTTTCAGAACATTTTCTACAATCTTTTCCCCTCTTGCCTAGCTATATCCATTCAAATATTTATATACCTTCTGGCCCTACTAATTACCTTAATGGAAGTACATACACACTGATTTCAAAGTTCCGTGGAGAACTGCTTCCGAACTGCATTCTGCATCTGTGGCTATGCCTCTTAGAGATTAACAATAGCACAACTAAAAGCTAAAACACAGCATGCTCACAAAACATGCCCCTGAACAAGTCACTTAACCTTTCCATAAGTGAATTTCTTTTCACCTAATATTGAAAGATGCTTAACAGTTTGTTCCAACCTGTATCATTCCACCACTCCATCTTTGTCTGGCAATTTCCTATTCCTCATTTACATCTCAATTTATGTAGAAAATTCCTCCTGCAAGAAGGCTTCCAGGACCTTTCCCCTGCCCCATATATAAACAAAAAAACTGAGTCAGGTGTCCCTCTTATGTAATTCCAGAGCACACTGTCCTTAACCTCTTCCAGACTTATCACACTATAATGCAATTATCTTTTTGCTTGTCTATAACCTTCACTGAACCATAAGTAATTTAAGAGCAAGAACAGTATCTAACTTGGAATGAATACTCCCTATTAACCCAAGGTTTACATTTTATTACTTGGGCAAGAAACAGACTGCATCATCTACTTCTTCTAGTTGTCAAATGTTGTATCTGAGGTGAAATATTTTCTGCATTTAATATTGTCTTATTCACCTATCAACAATGAGAATGAGCTGTTCTACTTCATTCTAGGTAATTGGAGATTATCCTTTAAAATTTTTTGAAAATGTTAATGGCCAGTCATAGCAAACCTCCTAAAATTCTTTGTAAATCTTCTTGTCAGCTTACACAGGATTATGTATTGAACATAATGAGCATCTTGCTGACTTGGAGTTACTACTATGGGCCTTCATGATTATACCATCCACACCCCAAACTGTTTCATTTTCTTAAGGTGAATCATGTTTCTGCCTCATCCTTTTTACATTGCCAGTTGTTTTCTCTTGCCATGGAGCAAGTCACCATGCATTCGTACATACATACAACTTACATACGCAGATTCTGTTTTATTATTGGATAATCATTAAACTTGTTAAACAGTCAGAAACAGTGAGGGTCTGAAAGAAAAGTTTCTGAGCATTGATTTTGGAATATCTATTTCTGATTCTCAGAGGACTGTCTAAATAGATATCATTGTCAGATTAATAACTTCTTGATAAAAAAGTATAACTCAAAGTTTTCCAAACCCTCTTAAAAAATATAAAATAACTACTGACTTCAAATTACCTTATTCTTTAAGATATTAAAGTTTGGCTACTATTTTTCTCTCAGGTACTCTCCCCAAACTACTATTCAAAAACACACATGGTCATCCCCCTGGCCCTTATCTGCCTCAGTTCCATGTACCACCTCCATGCCATAGTAACTACACCAATAGCAACGTAGAAAAGCTTAAAGCTCAGTAAAGAATTATTTGAAAGATTATTGATAGCTTGGGTGTGTTTATTAAAATCCTTGACATAGTTATGATTTTAAAGAAATGTCATTACTATAAGATGGTTATTAATAATTACTAGGGTATCAAGATTCTTTAGGCCAAGTAATTTTTTTCTCAGTTCTCAATCATTTAATGAAGCCTTCCAATGGTCTATAGTTTAAGACTAAAAATACTTGAATATATGCATTTTTATATTCTAGCTTAAAATATATCCAATTTTTTTGTATTGATGTGCAGGAAATGTCATATTATTAGTTAATTAATTTATCAAGTATTAGCTAATTAACTCATCAAGTATCTACCAGGCACTTAGGTTACAATCAGTGAACAAACAAGACAACAATCCTTGCCTTCAGGAGCTTTCATTTTAGCGGTGAGACAGACAACAGTCAATATATATAATAAAAAGGTAAGTCATATGATGTGCTAGAAGATAAATTCTTTGTAAAAGAGAAATACAGAGGACAAAGAGATACCAAGATACCAAGTAGGGGTTGGAGTGTGGGGCTTAGTCCAGGCAGGCCTCACTGGGAATCAGATGTTGCTCAAAAAATTGAAAGAAGTGAGAGAGTGAGGCACGCAGATATCTGTGAAGGCAATTCCAGGCTGAGGGATCCGTCAATTGTGAAGGCTCTAGGTGAGAGTATGTAAGGAGTGTTCGAGAACTAGCATGAGGCCACTGAAGCTGCGGAGAAGAAATGTAAAGGGAGCCATGCAAAATGAAGTTGGATAGGTAAGGAGGACGGGGCCCTGCAGAGCTCTCCAGGCATTCAAAGGACCTGAGTTCTAACGATGAAGAAATAGGGAGCTGCTGGAGTTGTAAGCAGAGAACGGTGTAGTGTCATGGTTTAAAGTGTCACCCTGGCTGCCGGGTTGAGAAGATACCAGAGGGGAGAAGGGAGAAGCAAAGAGGCCAGTCAGTGAGAGATGTTCATGGCTCAGACCAAGGTGGAAGCAGTAGAAGCAGCGGCAGGGCCCAGATTCTGGATTATTTTGAAGGTAGATTAGGGATTAGAGTTGCCAAATACAGGATGCCCAGTTACATTTTAATTTCATTTAAACAACAGACAATTTTTTTAATATGAGTATGTCCCATGTAATATTTGAGAGACATGGCCCCATTTCTTCACTAATCCCTGAATCTGTGTGACTTGGAAGTTCTTCCTGGTACAGAGACAGAGTGTATTTCCCTTCTTGACTTCAAAGCTCAGCCATGTGATTTGTTTTGGCCCATGGAATACCTGCAGACACAACATGACCAAAGCCTGAAAAGCACTTGTGTAACTGGGCTTGTTCTCTTGTGTCTCTGCCATTAGTGTGAGAAGAATGTTCCCAGGCCCCAGGAGGAGGCTGGGAGACATGAGAAGCAGCCTAGCCACCAGCCAAGCCCAGCCTAGCTTAGCTGATCCCCATGTGGCCAACAGACTCTCAAACTAAACAGATGCTTATTGTTGTCTGCTCCTGAGATTTTGTGGTTTGTCACACAGCATTTTTCTAGTAATAGGTAACTGATAGAGGGGTCTCAGCCTACAGACAATATTTAAAGCCACAAAACCAAATGAGATCACCAAGGGAGTGACAGAGAAGGGAGGAGGGAGACAGAGAAGAGAAACAGATTAAGGACTGTGCTCCAGGGCACTTCCTTATTAGTGAGATCACAAGAAACCAGGGAAGGAGACCCAAGAGTGAACATTGAAAAAGAGGAAAACCAAGAGAGTGTGGCATCCTGGAAGTCATGTGAAGTGGGAGTGATCAACTGAGTTAAATACTGTATCTAATACTACACAAATACTGTATAAACACTAATAATGTTGGAAGATAAGACCTAAAAACTGACCTTTGGATTTAGCAATGGAGGTCACTGGTGATCTTGACAAGTGCAGCTTTGCTGGAGTATTGAGCACAGGAATGATTTTTTAAAATAGTGGAATAGGAGAAAATTGAAGATATTGAGTATAGATAACTCTTCCAAAAAGTTTTTCTATATGGGAAGGAGCAAAATTGGATAACAGTTAGGAGAACTGGGACCAAGAGCTTTTTCTTTTCTTAAGAGATAGAAATAAGATTATGTTTGTATGCTGAAGGGAAGGTTCCTTTAGATAGAAAAACTGAGGTAGGAGAAAGTGAGGGAAATCTCTGCACCTATATCCTCAGTAGGTGAGAGAAATGGGAGCTAGCCCACAAGTAGAAAGGCTGGTTTTAGATGGGTGCACAGACAGCTCATCTGTAGCCCCAGTAAGGAGGGCTAAGCAGGAGTACAGATGCTGGAAGGTAGGCAGATGAGATGCTAGGGAGCTGTTGAATTCCTTCCTGTTGCATCAAATAAGAAGAGATACTGAAGTTTGGAAGACAAAAGTAGCTGAGAAACAGTCATTCAGAAGAGTAGAAACATGAATGGACCAAAGAATGGAATCACTGTAAGAGTGCCAGGCAGCTTTAAGGACCCAATTGAGGTTGATGGTCATGAATTTAAAATGAGACCGGTCACCACTGTTATGTTTTTCTCCAGTCACTTTCATCCGATGGGTAGAGATGCCAGTAGACGGAGAGTTGGATTTAATGACAGTTGTGTTTAGCCAAGCAAGTCTGAACAATCAAGGACCAGAGAGGGTATAGGCAGGGAGGGATTATACTGACTGACCACTGAATTTAAGTTAAGGACAAGAGAATAAAAGACACAAAGTAGGTGAGGGACAGTGAAAGACAATAGGATCAATACACTATTGTCCAGGGAGAGAGGAAGTGGTCATGAGAGAATTAGAGACACAAAAGTGAGATCACAGAAAGGTTTCAGTTATTGATAACGACACAGTCTGTGATCTGACCATGGGAATGAGTAGCTGAGGTAGGATGGAAGGCAAAAAAAATATCACTAGAGAAGATGATCTCAAGGAACTGAGAAGATAGAGTGTCAGAAGATTCATCTATACTAATACTGAAATCAACAAGAATTAAGACAGGAATACTTTAGGAAAAAGTAAGAGGATTTAGGAGTCAAAATTGTCAAGAAATGAAGAAGAGTCAGTATTGGTAATGACAGCAACAATGAAAGTAGTGGGGAATGTGTTCTGAGATTCAGCGCTAGGGGGTTTAGAGCCAAGGAGGGGATGGTCTCAAGGTGGCAATGATGAGCAAGGCGGATACATACTCCCAGCCCTAAGCACAGGAGCAGAAGAGATGTGGGGAAAGAAAGGCCCTCGGGGGAGAACTGGATTTGCATTAGCGTAAGAAGGTAAAGGAAACAATCAGAGGAGAGGTTGAGCACATAAGGGACTTTGCTCATGAAGAACCATGAATCTCTGAGGACACAGGGGATGGGTTTCAGGATAGGGTAGTGGGACAACGATCAGAACAGGAGATGTGCAAGACCTTATGGAAATTAGAGTGGGGGCCATGAAGGATGACTTGACGCTCTGGGGCTTCTTACAGTGACTGACAGTTAAAATGCATAATGAGATTAGTCCTGGGAATATTAGGAAGGGTAGGTGTATGGGCCTCTCTCTTGACTCCTGTTGAGAGACAGGAAGATTTGGGAAAGACTTTCTTACTCTGAGCACACGGGCTTCTTTCCAATACCCACAAAGGCAGGGTGGGAAAGTAGTATCCTGTGGGACACTGGGCACTGTACAAATATAAAATTATGTCAGTATAATATAGATTATAAAAATTTAAAATACATATGATCATAATTGTCAGGTATTTTTCTTTTGTTCTGGAAACAAATGTATTAATGCAAAAGAAGTTTCCCCTTTGGTAGCCAGGGAACAAGGATAAGGATAAATAAAGAAGGCAAAACACACACACACACACACACACAAACACACACACTGCTCTAGGAATACAACCTAAATACCACATAAACCCAACCATAAACCCTGGTGCTCTATAGTTTCTAGGTCAATGCTGTCCTACATTCATATGCAACAATTTTCCTGGCTGCAAACAATAAAAAGGCACCCAGCTTCCCCAGAAGCCTTCTTAAGCTTCCTCGTTATTACCAGGATCTTTTTTTCTTTCTCCCTGCCTGGCTGCTATATGACTCTTTCCAAAGATTGATGTACTTTTGGCAGATTTGTACAAAGCATCTTCTAGCTCTGCCCTGTGAGCCAGAGAACCGCTAGAAACCTCTGAAGATGCCTGGGGAAAACCAAAGAAGAGAGCCCAATCTCTTCGGAGGTGTTTTGGTGTGGAGTAGAAGCAAGAAGGATGAGTCTGGAGAAAAGTCCTGCACTGCTCCTGCCTGGCTGTGTGAACTGGGTGTGGGACAGCACCTCTTCCAAGCCTCTGCATCCTCTTGTATAAAATGAGGGATACGCTAGAGGTCTCTAAGTTCTTAGCCAGTTCACAATATTCTACGGTCTATGAATCTACTGAAGTAATCATCCCTGGCCAATTCCATTTTTTCTGGAGTCACCTTAATTTTTTTTTTTTTTAAGATCTGAACTGGGAAATGAAGAAGCTGTATTATGGGAATACTTCAGAAGACTGTTTTAGGATGAGGTGGCTTATTGGCTTGCCACTTCTTCAAGTTCTCTTTCTTAGAAACAATGCCTCCAAGGAAATACTAGAAATGGCCCCTGAAGCAGGAAATCCATGTGCTGTTGGCAGCATCACCACCAAGTGACAACTACAGATCACAGTCTAGGTTGTAACTGGAATATTTTGGTTCCTTAGAGCACAGAATTTCCACCAGACTGCTGATATTTGATTGGTGCAGCTATGGATCCTAAATGACCATACAGCCAAATCTTAATCATGCCAAGCATTCGCTGCCTTATTTTAGACCTTTGCCTTTTGTTCCTTCCTTGGATTATGTCAGAGCTCACCATAGTAAGAAAAAAGAAAGCATTCAAATTAATGATTTTGCTGTTGGAGGAAGGTTAAAATGACATATTTGGAATATCCTGATATGAATTAACCATTGCCTGTTATTGCCAACAGTGGTCAAGACTTGACTGTAGTCATTAGAAACAGCAAATACAGGAACATTTATGGAGCCAGTAGAACCACATCTGAATCCATCATACTCTGGTAAGCAGGAAGGATTCAGAGTGATTGTGAAGCAATTATAATGTCATCCCTGACATTATAAGAATTAGAGTTTGATGCATGTCCAGTGCCAATAACCTAACAAGTAAGATGCACAAACTTGAGGGGAAGGCTGGGAAAAAGAAGAGAGTCGGGCTTACCTGGATCTTTCTGTTCTCCCAGTTTGTCTAGAATGTTGAAGGAAATGTCGAGATACTCTCTCTGGATCGCACTGACAGCAATCTTTCTCTGCTTCCTCTGCCTGGGAACGATCTGAATCTTAAATTCTGATTCCTCCACCCCATCCTCTTCTACCTTCCTTTCGGAATTCTGTTCTGTATCCGATTCAGCACTGGTATCGGGCTTTTCACTTTCAGTTTGAGTCTCAGCATCTTCAGGAACTTTGAGGAGGACAGTTTTTGCCACAGAACTTGGAGTCAGCCCACCAGGCTTCCCTTCCTCGGTGCTAAGGACGGAGCTATCATCCAGGGACATCTCGGGGAGAGCAAACGACTTCTGAAGGAGGTCTCGTTTTTGTTTAAGTGTTAGTGGGCTGCCACAAGACAGCTCTGGCAGCTCCTCTGGCTTTGATAACTCTTCCAAGTCTGCAAGGTCATGCAGAGTGATGAGGGAGGAGTCCTGGTTACCAGCAGCCTGATTATTTCCTGAGTCCTTAGAAGAGAAATCTTTGGAACAATCCTCCACATTTACTTGCACGAGGGGAGCTGTGCTTAGGCTGAAGGCAGGGGGGTGGCTGGGGAGGGAGGGAGAGGAGACAGCATTGGTGCCAGAGGCACCTCCATTTCCTTGATTCATCATCTCCTCTTCTTCATCGCTCTCGACAATTCTGAGAGGGGGGAGAGGCTCAAACACGAGAGAATCGCTGTCAGACGTTGAGAGGATAGAGTGTTTTTCAGGCCCCGATGTGGAATCTGAGGACAAATCGATCAGGTCTAGATCCTCCTTGGGATCAGGTTTTACTGGAGAATCTACTTTCACCTCAAACGTCTCTATGCAGTTTAACCTGACTTCGGGTATTACCGGCCTTCGAGTTTCTGGAAAACTTTCCATCACTGGGTTCTCAGGGATTTCGTTACTGTCGGGCCTTGTAGCGGAGTTCTGCCTGGGACGCCCGTGGTCATTTTGCCTTTGTATGATACAAGCAGCGTGGGCGGGAGGCTTATCTATGTCACAGCGGTCTATGCAGGACTTCCTGCGGTGCTCATCTAACGTAAACAAGAGGGAGTCTGCATTCCCTATATCAAGAGATTTTTGTTTTAAAGAGCGCAGCTTTTTTTTCTGAATGCTTTCTTCTCTCACACAGTGTAGAATGCTGTCTTGCAATGCACTCGTTTCTCTATATTCAGCCAGTTCTATTTCACCTGATTAAAACAGAAAAAGCTAGTACTATTTTACTTGGAGATTTCACTGTTTTTTCCCCCTGATATTTGGGTATACGACTGGCATAAATCATAAGCACAATCCCAGCTCCACCAGAAGGGAAAACTGACTTTCTGGCCAAGTGTTTGTAAGGTTCGTTCTAAATTTCAAAAACCAGAAAACTTTGTCATGAAAGAAACCAAAATAGCAGTTTAAAGTCATATTGTGAAAATCAGGCTTCAGGATAATTCCTCAGCCCTATTCATTTGTGCATAGGGGAGGGGATCATTTTTTGGCTGAGGCAGATCTAGGAAACTGTATTCAAATCATGTGGAAGAGAAGCAAACATTTTGCAACAAATCAAACCAAGCAATGGCCCTCTAAGACAATCATGACATCAATGATGTATCTGTCAATTCACGTATATATATAAGTATGTATATATATATACTGTTTGTGCATACATATATATAAAAATCAACAGTATTAAAATGTGTAGTAACATAATAAAATTAAGATTTCACCCCAAACAAACGGTAGAGTACAACATTTCTGCATAAAATTACTAAGAGAAAAAATTCATACTTCTCTGAACATTCATCTCAACCGGCTGATATTTCACCATTTTGCTGCCGCCTATCCTTTTCAATCTTGCAAAAAAAGTTTGAGACTCTTTATTGCAGGGTCCAGTAGGTGTATCATGAATATCAGATTCATCAAAAACACTATCTTCTTCTAATTGGGGAGAGAAAGTCAAAATTACACTTACGAGGTTATTCTCTCTTAGGCTGTGTCTACACAAGCATTTCAATGAAAGCATTATCAAACAGAGTCTGGGGTGGTTTCTGCACCAGCCAAAGTCTAGCCTTTGCTTGAAATTTCCTCCAGGCTTCAAATTATGCATATGTAGGAGAGAGCAACCATTACAAGATTGCCCATCGTTTTCCATGTGATAACTGGCAGCATTTTCAAGAGAGGCATCTCAATATTCCAATAGGACACATTCCTGGGGAACTTTTTCCAATGCAGTTGAAACTAGATGAAACATAATGTCAACTACTTTTCCTAGAGCATGATAGTTGCTTGAATGCGCCTACTTTTGGTGAATCTGGGTTAATTTGACAAAAGAAAGTTAAACAAAATGAGTGGATCTTGCCCTTTCCAAAAATGTATGCCTTCTTGGGATTTGGGCACCAGCATAGACACAGCCTAACAGTACATGCACCTTATATTTTGTGAATGCAAAATACTGTACTCTACATTTGATAATGAAACACACAAGACACAGAAAAAGCTTAGAAAAGCCATTGGTAATCTCAAAAGCTCCACAAATGATCATGGACTGAAAGAGTAAACAAAAGAAAAGGAAAACAGAAAATAACATTTCCTCCTATTGAAGTAAGGCTCTTCTGTGAGCAGTTTATCATGTGTAACTATTGGGGATCCTATGAGTCCCATGAGGAATCTTTGACTTTTAAGATCCTAATAAGCCAACTGGTCACTTACAGTGCCTATCAGTCTTATGTCTATGCCCTCTTCTACCCCCATTTGGCCACTTTTAAATCAAAGATAAAACCAAAAACAACCTAATGAGAAAATGGTTGCTACTTTGCAACCCATGAAGTTTACTTGACAAATTTTCTTCTTTCATCCTTTTGAAAGGTCAAAAGTCACATACAAAGCGGCAAGAGAAGAAACTACTAAAATGCATATAATACCGTGGAAAATGGAATTAAGATAGTATTCATGTTGAATCTCACTGAAATCATAATATTTGGCCTATATTCAAGTCTAACTCTATGAAGAAATGAGGCTCAGGCATGATTATGATTATTTAAAACTTCTTGAGTATAAGGGAATATAACACAGAGAGCTAAGTTTAAGGACTGATCCTGTCCTAATGCATAAAATTCAACAAGTAAATGAAACTTAGAAAGTAAACATTAGATGAAATAGACATACTAATCTTTGTAGCCAAATGAAAAATAAATGTTAATGACCAGTCACTTTTTTGGGGTGGATGGATACAAAACCCCCAGTGAACTTGAACAAAGATGAGAAAGCCTACTAAATCCTCAAGTTTCTGGGGAGATGCAACCTAATCATGTTTTCTTTAATTCCTTTTGTAAAAAAAAAAAAATCTCCTTTGAAAAATACAGTTTTTCAAGCAAATAATTATGTGACTGTCTTGCCTAACTTTGAAATAATTTTCAAAATGTACTGAACGGCAGGAAAGACCTCAAAATGGCAACTCCTATTCAGGAAGGTTCGACTGGGATCTGCCCAACGCTAAGCCCAGATTGAGGAAATCTGTAGTTCACCCAAATCTACCCAAATCAGAACCTAAACTGGTAGACAAGATATTCTTCTGGGAAGATCTGAATGGTACCAGAATTTAAAGAATCTAGATCTCAGAGTTCCTTCTGTGGCCAACCGAGATACTTAGACCTTTCATTAGTGAACAGACAGTGGAACATTGGCCACAGTCCATCCTACTGAGATATTTCCAGAGCAGAGTAATAGTCCCACCAAATAGACTGTACTGGCACCACAAAGGATGGATTAGATGATGTCACCTTTCTCAAGTCTAGGTACCCCGTGACATCCACCTTGATTCTTTACCTCTCACCTGAAAAGACCCAGGCTGTAATTTTATTCTATCCGAAGTTTAATGCTACTGACCTCTTTGAGGAAAAGCTAATTATAGAAAAGGTGCCGATATTGGAAATAATTTAAACCTATGCAGAAAATACGCTTAATTCAGTTCCCTTAAATTGCTTCTTTTTAAATAATGAGGATAGGAAAAACACTTCAGTAAATCTAGAGTCCACTCCAATTCTGTGAGCAGAAAGTTCAGGAGCAAACTAGAGACCTAAAGACGATGTCTCCATTGAGTGCCAGCAAGTTTTACTTCACAGCCCCAGAACAAGATGTTTCCAATACATGACAGAAGGCTAACAAAGGCTCCTTAATCCAACAGCAAATAATTGTTTACAAAACATTATTTCTTATGAAATAGGCTTTAGAAGCAAATCAAATATTTCTCCTGATTGCTCATTTAAAAATTAAAGCAGCAACATTCCCGGGAAAGTTTGAAAATCAATGAAGTGATACGTGACTTTTTCATCCCAGAATGATCAAAAGGGGGGCACTCCTCTATCTCCTAAGAAAAACATTGTCCAGAAATGTATTACATATTCAGGCTAAGTTGGGGATAGAATTCAGATGTAAAGTACCTTTTTCTTTCTCGCTGTATCTGCTTATGTTACTGTTGTCACTGTACAAAGGTCCTGCCGTGGCATGGGGCTTGCAGCTATGGTACTGTGCATTGAGGGTATTGACTGTTATGTGAATCAGATGCAGCAGGACCTTGCTGATCTCACAGTCTCGGTATGGATACTGCTCAACAGAATGGAGGCAGAAAAATATAAATGGTTATTTTTAAGGGTAAGTTTTTCCATTTGGTCTTGCTAGATGTTTTTCTCATCATCTCTTGGGGATAAAAAGAAATACATAGAAAAAGCAAAGGCCTAGATTCTGACGGCCTTATTTTTCACAGGGGACCATATTTCCTTCTTCCTATTCCACACTACTGATGGCAATGCATGCTGGTTCATAGTTACACTTCAGTTCAAGAAAATTACCTGCCATAAAACATTTGGTGCATGAATATAATTTTAAATATCGTCTTCATTTTCTGATGGACATAATAAGCAATATTTAGATCAAATATGAGATTCTGAGCACAAACAGAGGGTGTTGATCAATGTCCTACAACCAACCATTTTTTATTTGAAACATTTTTAGTGTATACACTGGCATGGTTTCCATTTCTATTTTCATTGCAATAGCCCTTTGCTTCTGAACACTAATTGTACATTGTGATTCTTCTTCTGAAGGTCAAATTATTATCCTACTAGAAATTCTCAACTTAGTTCTCTTAGGTGCCCTCGAAATGCTGTACTCTCTAAGAGAATCATTCCAACCAAACAGGAGTGACTACAGTGACATACCTTGTAAAGGATCACGAGCAAAGCCTTCAACCACATCTGCCGAATGTGAGGTTTTAGGGACCAAAGGGAACAACGAGGTGGCTGTTGGAAATAATGCCGCAGTTGAGGACAAGAGCAGTATTTGAGCACCTGAACCACCAAGGGAAGGAGGTGTTTTCCCAAGTTAATGTTATAGTCCATAACCTGAAATAGAAAAAAATTAATAAAAGAAGGAAAACTACAAAGAACACTTACAAATCAAGAGAAAAAATCTGAACCATCACAACAAAAACATGGGCAAAGTATTTAGAAGGCATCTCATAAAATATTAACAGTAATGGCCAATTTATATAAAGGGGGAAAAGTCCAAGCTCACAAGAAATCAAAAACTTGCAAATTAAAATAACTTTTTTACCTATTAAATTTGCAAAGTTTAGAATCAATGAAAAGACCTAGCATTGGTTACAATGTGGGGAAATGGGCATTCTCAGGCACTGATGCCAAGAGTGAAATTTGGCACAACTTTTCAGGACAACAGCTGGAGCAATAGGTACTAAGAAGTAAGAAAAAGCACATACCTTTAATATAGCCATTAAATTTATTCTAAAGAAATAATCACACAAGTTTTCCAAAATGTACATATAAAAATATTCATCATAGCTTTGTTTATAGACATCCCAAAGTGAAAGCAACCCCCATTCTCCACAATATGGAATCAATTAAATAAAATGTGGTTCATACAACAAGAGAATACTAGGTAGCCTTTAAACATGATACAACAGATAAAAATTTATTTACACGGTATGAAAGTCACAATAAGTTTTAGGTTGAAAAGAGGTTACATATTGATCAGTATGTATAATATGATCCCATTATAGTAAAAATATACATATTTATATATATATAAATTATATATACATTATATATAAATATATGTATAAAATATAATTTGGAGCAATCTACACTAAAATGTTAGTAAGTTATTTTTAAGTCATGGGATATTTTTATTTTCATTTTTAAATTTTTGCTTATATTCCTAAAATAAACATGTATAACAAGGAATTAGAGAGAAAGAAGAAAAGGAAAGAAGGAGGAGAAAAGCAAAGAGACAAGGAGGGAGGGAAAGAAATTTGGAATACCTGGAACATAGTGTATGTACATGACATTTGTTGATTGACTGACTGTCTCAATGAATCAATGAATAGAACTTCTCACTGAAAACTTGCATTTAACTCTTAATCTCTTAAGGCCATAGGAAGTGCATATATTGAGGTTTATCTTTTAATGTCTGGGAGTTGGGTCTGCCAACAAGATTATTATATCCTTGAAGATAGGATTATGTGTTAAACTTTTTAAAATGTGTTAAATTTTTAATTTTCATTGTAAACTAATATGTACACATTAGAAGCATGCAATCAGTACCAACAGACATACAACAAATCTCCATTTCATCTTAGTGCCTACCCCTTTAGTTCTGCCTCTGAGAGAATAGATATGGCAAAATTACCCTCACAAGAGGTTGTACTAATTTATATAATGAATAATAATGCAAAAGAGTGCCTATTTTCTTGTACTTTAGTCAAACATTATATATAAACAGTGGAGAATGAAGTCTCATGTTTTAATTTGTATTATTTTAATAGAGTAAGGTTGAGTATCTCTTTATATGTTTATTGGTCATTTGTATTTCTTTGTCTATAAATTGACTATTTGGCCCAGTTTTCAGCTGACACTGTTTCTTTTTCTTATTGATAAATATATTAAGCTATATTTGCCATATATGTTGTCAATATTTTTTTCAAAATTGCCTCAAGCCTCTTTCTAAGCGACACATGGCTCAACACAGTGCTATTATATACAAGGTGAAGTTTATTCATTCATTTATTCAACAAATATTTACTGAGCACCTACTATGTGCCAGCCACTGCTCAGATCCTAGGGATATACAGCAGTATACAATACAGACAAACAACACTGTCACTGTGGAATTTACTTTATAATGGGATTGACAGACAATAAACATATTAAGTAAGTTATATTTTATATTAGAAGGCACAAAGGGCAATGAAAAAATAAAAGTGGGGAAAGGTTTGCAGGAGGGGAGGTCACAGTTTTAAATAAGGTAGCCAGGTTGGCCCTCAATGAAGCACCGGTGAAAGGCAACAAGTCATGCAGTTATCTAAGAACACAGCATTCCAGGTAGAGGGAATAACCAGTACAAAGACCCTGAGATATATGTGAGTCCAACCAGCAAGTGTAAGGAACAGGTGGAGGGGAGGAAATAGGGGCTAGGAAAGAGGAAGATGATGCCAGAAGGGTAACAGGGTAGAGGTGGGAATGGTGGTAGGGGGTAAATCATGAGGGGAGAGGGAAGTTAACAGGCCTTTATAAGGACTTAGGCTTTTACTCTGAGTAAAACTGCAGATTTTGAAGAGTAGAGCTAAGATCTTACTTACATTTTAAAATAATCACTCTGTATGCTGTGTGAGAGCAGCCCAGGGGTTGTAAGGCAAAAGTAGAAACTGGGAGATGAACTAGGTTATAGGCAGTAATCCAGGTGGGACATAATGGACCAGGATGATGGCAGTAGAAGTAGTAAAGAGTAGTCAAGTTCTAGATATATCTTAATGGTAGAGCTAACAGGATTTTCTGATGGATTGGCTGTAGGGTATGAAAGAAGGAGAAGCATCAAGGATAACTCCAAGTTTTTTGGTCTGAGCAACTGAAAAGATGGACTCACCATTTAACCTGAGGTATACTTCAGGTTGATCAGGTTTGAGGAAAGAGCAGCAATTCCGTTTTGGACAAGCAATGTTTGTCTGTTAGACATCGAATTGGAAATGTCAAGTAGAGTTCAGACTAGATACCTGGGCTGAAGTATATACTTGAGAGTCATGAGCATATGGATGGTAATTAAAACCATGAGACTAAAAGAACTCACTAAGAACATGAGTGAAGATAAAGAAGAGACCCAAAGATTGAGCCTGAGAAAATATTGCTAGAAAACGTCTCAATATCTAAATGGAAGGAAGGAAGGAAAGAAGGAAGGGAGGGATAGACGGAGGGAGGGAGGAAGGGAGGGAAAGAGGGAGGAAGGGAAGAAGGGAGGGAGAGAGGGAACATACAAATAACAGAAGAAAACATGGATAAATCCCTTCAAAACTTCCCAAGTGACTCAAATTCCAGAAAGCAATAAAAGAAAATATTGATACATTCAAACTACATAATTTTTTTTAATTACAATTAAAAAGACATTACAAGAAAAGTAAAAAAGACAAATGACAAAAAAGGAAAAGACATCTGCAATATATATCGCAAAGCATTTATCCTCAAAATTGGGAAAAAAAGTTAAAAGCTCAAACCAGAGAGAAAAGGACAACAGAAATGGATGTTGACAGAAGAAGAAATTTAAATGGCCTTTAAACATATAAAATATCCTCAATTCATTAATAATAAAATAAATGCAAGTGAAAACTATAATTTGATTGCACTTTTCACCTATCAGATTGGCAAAAAGCCCAAAGTCTGACAACATACTCTTGGTAGGAATACAGGAAAACAAACACTTTCAGATATTGCTGGTGGAAATGTAAAATGGTACAGACCCTACAGAGAGGAATTTGGTCTTATCTAATAAAAGTACATATGCATTTACCCATTGACCTAACAATTTCACTTCTAGGAATTCATCCCTAAGATACCCTGGAAAAAAATATGAATTGACTTATGCACAAGGTTATTCATGGTAGTGTTACTTATATATCTACTTTTACAGCAATATAAAAACAAGCTAAATATCCACAAACAGGAGACCAATTGAATAAACTGTATATAGCCACACTACAGAAAACTATACAGCTATATATTAAAACAAATGAGGATCTCTATACGTTGATTTGGATAAATCTCCAGGATGTACTGAAGTGAAAAATCAAGGTGCAGAAGAGTATATATAGTGTGTGCTACCTTTTGTGGGAAGAAGCATATGAATATATAGTCATATCACTAATATTTACAAAAAGAAACACGAAAAGAATAAAAATATCAACAGAAATCATTACTTAAAAGGGGGAGGGGACAAGAAAGGAGAAACTCGATGAAAATGAGACTTCTCCAAATGTACTTTGTCATATAGTCTTGACTTGGCAGATAACTGTTTTATTATTAAAAAATAGAATTTAATAAAAATTTAAAAGGAATCCCTAAAAATTAAAATTAAACTAAAACAAATAAACTTAACTATTGGCACATAGAGACACTAAGTATTTCAAATTTCTATAGAACATTGCACTTGGACCAAATACCCTTAGTGGGTTACATGCTGAGGAAAAATTGGGTTCAAACAAATCTTAAATTTCATTCAATGATCTTATTGTTAGTGGTAATATTTGTATTATTACTTTAAATTTATTACATGTATGCATCTATTCCAGTATTGGTATAAGAAAAAGTAATAGTGTTGTTAGGAACCAAGCTTTGTGGCAAAGGTGAAAAAAACATTTTTTAAAATCTTTAATACTAAATTTGAATTGGAACTAGCAGTATGAATTCATTATACTTTTCCTTTCAAAAATACATATTTCCAGCTCTGTCTAGTGCTAGGAGCAATGACAACCAAATATCAATGAGCACACCAAGGGTCCAGATTGTGGTCTCTGAATACTACTCCCGATTGAAAGGAACCATAACTCCTTGGAATAATGGCTAATTTCACATGTGAAGCAGGAAATATACCAGATAAGCCTGAAATATCTTGCATCAGAAGTCAAGGAAGCTATAAAGACTGATGTGCTATATCAATAAGACATAAGAACCAACTTGAAATGGCTCCCATTAACCAAAGGTGGGACAATTTTAGTATCAAAAAGAATAATGAATGCAACTGATTGAAATATGTTAAATATACAAAAACCTATCAGTTCCTAACCATGCTTTAGGAAGCAAAATGAGGGAGGAGGATTGTGGGAAGACGGCAGAGTAGGGCACTCCAGGACTCAATCTTCCCACCAAAACAACTAATAAATAGGCAGGAACTGTCCAAAACAGCTAAATTGAAACTCCAGAGACCAGAGAACACTGTACAGCATCTAGGGAAGAGTGGGAAGAAGAGGCTGACAAATTACAGTAAAGAACAGTAAATTGCTCTCTCTGAGCAATGGCTATCAGTGCCCATCTCCCATTTTCACCACAGGCCACAATAGGGTTCAGCCCCTGGTTAGTTTGCTGGTGACTGAAAGGGACATCAAAATCCTTTTCCGGAATACCAGAGGTGGGCATGGCCAATCACTAACCACAGCGTTTGATTAGCAACTTTGGATTGCAGGGGCCCTGGCCATGAGGGCAGCTGTTGTTTTAACCTACCCAGACAAAGGCAGTGGCAGACATTGTTTCAACTCTCCCTGGACAGGGGCTGTGCTTCCTCAGGGCTGCAGGGGACAGTTAGTTGCAGGACTGCATTTGCTCGGCAGGCCAGGAAAGCTCAGCTTTGGAGAGCCATCAGAAAAGCTCTTGATGCCCTTCCTGATACCTTCCACAGGGAACTTTGGAGCCAGTCTGCACCCCCTTTGAGGGTCCCTGGTCCTGTGTTGACTGGAAAAGACTGACCTGGGGAAGTCCTCTCCACAGAGACCTTCCTCTCAGAATTTGCCCTCCAGGCAAAAAAGCAGCTTACAACATCGAAAAGAGTATAAAAAACTATAGAGGCAGACAGTCTGGGACAAAGGCAAGCAAGCTTCAAATATCCAGGAAAAGGGGTCTGTCTCCTGGGAAACAGAGCAGACAACCAAACTCCTGTAATCAGGGGAATTCCAAAACAACTAACACGCAAAAACACAGGACAAAACAGAGACAAAGAAAGACAGAGAAAACCATGCATACTGCACTCCCGTTGGGCAGACCTTCCATATAGGAGGGCTGAAACTCAAGAATATCTTTGTCTTATCATGAGCTGGCTACAATATCAAGAAACAGAAAACCCAGGGAGTAAATCCCAGAGTTAACATTTTAAATATTAAAATGTACAGCAGACAAAAAAAAAGAGTACAAGGAAAACAAAGAAATATGAAATGATGACCCATCCAAATGAAGAGGAGAAAAATTCAGAAAACACCAACAATAAAGATGAGAATGCGGACATACTGAACAAAGACTTCAAAAAGATGATCTTAAAAATGTTCAAAGAGATGAAGGAAAATACAGAAAAAGAACTAAAGGATATCAGAAATAGAATAGTGAGCAATATAAGTCTTCATAAAAAGACAGTACTTTAAAAAGGAACCAAACAGAACTACTGGAGTTAAAGACTACAATAATGGAAATGAAAAATGACTAGGAGGGTTTCAAGAGCAGACTGGTGCTGGCAGAAGAAAGAATCAGTGAACTTGAAGACACTTGAAATGAGTTAGAATGAGAAGCAGTAAGAAAAAAAGAAATATTAAAAGCAAAAATACCCTAAGACACCTCTGGGACACTATCAAATGTACCAATCCATGCATTATGGGAGTCTCAGAAGGAGGCAAAGGGAATATTCAAAGAAATAATGCTAGAGAACTTCCCAAACTTAGCAAAAGATGTGCACATGCACATCCTAGAAGTTCAGAGAACACCAAACAGGATAAACATGAAGAAAAATATACTCAATTTTATATTGATTACATTATCAAATGGAATGAACAGGAGAGAGTTCTGAAAGATGCAAGAGAAAAGCAATGTGTTACATACAAGGAAGTCCCAATTAGATTGAGTGGCAATTTCTCACCAGAAACCACAGAAGCAATAAGGCAGTGGGTTGAAATATTTAAACTGTTGAAGGAAAACAACTGCCAGCCAAGAATTTTATATCTGGTAAATTTTCTTTCAAAAATGAGGGAGATATTAAGACGTTCTCAGATAAACAAAAGCTGGGGGAGGTCATCATCACTAGACTTAGCCTACAAGCAATGCTAAAGGGAGTTTTTCAGACTTAAAAGAAAGGACAGAAGACAGTGGTCCAAAGTGGCATAAAGAAAGAAAGAACTGTGGTAAAGATAATCATTTGAGTATTTATAAATGCCAATATTACTGTAGTGTATTGTTTGGTATGTAACTCCACTTCTTACTTCCTACAGGAGCTAAAATGTGAATGCATAAAAAGTAATGATAAATTTATGTTTTTGGACATACAAAGTACACACATATAAGTGGTAACGAGTACCAAAAATGGTGGTAGGACAGAGGGGTATAGGAGAAGTATATGTGCATGCTATTGAAGTTATGTTTGTATCAAACCAAATATGATGGTTATATACTTAGGATGTTAAATTGTAACCCCATAGTAACCACAAGGAAAATTGATGAAAAATATATCCAGATAGAGATGAGAAAGCACTTAATATGGTATAACACAAAATAAATAAATAAATATAAAAGTAGGTTTTAACAGAGGTGAGAAACCAAAAAGGTATAAGACTTAAAATGGCTAAATAGCAAAATGTCAGAGAAAGTCCTATACTTTCTTTAAATGTGAACAGATTAAACTCTCTCATCAAAAGGAAGAGATTGACAGAATGGATAAAAAAGCATGACTCAACTATATTCTGCCTGCAAGAGACTCAACTTAAAGTCAAAGACACAAGTAGGCTGAGGGTTAAAGTTTAGAAACAAATATATACCATGCAAGTAGTAACAAAAGGAGGGTAGGGGTGGCTATAATAATAATGTATAAAATAGACTTTAAGTCAAAACAGTCATGAGGAACAAAGATGGTCATAATATACTGATAAAGTGGACAATTCAACAGGAAGATGTAACAATTATAAATATATATGCACCTAATATCAGAGTCCCAAAATACATGAAGCAAATACTGACAGATATGAAGGAGAAACTGAAGGTTCTACATTAATAATGGAGACTTTAACACACCACTCTCAATAATGGACAGAACATCTAGTTAGAAGATCAATAAGGAAGTACAGAACTTGAATGATACACTAAGCCAACTAGACCTAACAAACATATAGAACACTGTACCCAATGAAAACAGAATACACATTCCTCTCAAGTGCACATGGATCATTCTCCAGAACAGACCATATACTGGGTCAGAAAACAAGTCTTAATAAATTCAAAAATATTGAAATCATACAATACATATTCTCCAATCACAATGGAACAAAGCTAGAAATGAATAACAGAAGGAGAAATGGAAAATTCACAAACAAGTGGAAATTAAACAACATACTCTTAAACAACCAAAGGGTTAAAGAGGAAATCAGAAGCAAAATTAGGAAACATCTTCAGGCAAATGAAAATACAATATACTAAAACTTACGTTATACAGCAATTTTCATAGCAGCATTATTCACAATTGCTAAAAGATGGAAACAACCCAAGTGTCCAGCAGTCAATGAATGGATAAATAAAATGTGGTATACACATATAATGGAATATTGTTCAGCTGTAAAAAGGAATGAAATCCTAATACATGCAACAACATGGATGAACCCTGAAGACCTCATGTTGAGTGATGTAACCAGACACAAAACAAATATTAAATGATATCACTGATTTGAAACAATTAGAATAAGCAAACTCATAGTGTCAGAATCTAGAATATAAGTTACCAGAAGACATGGAAGGGACAGGGAAGGGGAAGTTAAGGCTTAAAATGTACAGGGTTCCTATTTGGAATGATGGAAATGTTTAGGTAATGGATGGTGGTGATGGTAGCACAACATTGTGAATGCAATTAACATCACTGAAATATATATCTGAATAGGATTAAAAGGGGAAATGTTAGAGTATATATATGGTAACAGAATAAAATTTTTTTAAAAAAAATCCATGGAATTACAATACACAAGCAGTAAACACTAAGTTAAAGTGCAGACTTTGATTAATAGTAAAATTATAAAACAGCCATTGTTAACAAATGTTCCACACCAGCACAAGGTGCAGTGGTGGGGTGGTGCATGGGAATCCTGTATTTTATGCATGATTGTTCTGTAAACCCACAACTTCTCTAATAAAGAAACAATTTTTTAAAAAAGCAAAAAGAAGAAAAATTCATTGGGTACCATTGGAAGTATCTATGACACAAACACAAGAATTAAACACTTATTTGACTTTCCTGTAATAACTATTTGTGCCGGTTTGAATGTATTGTGTCCCCCAAATGCCATTATCTTTGTGGTCTTGTGGAACAGACGTTTTGGTGCTGGTTAGATTTGCTTGGAATGTGCCCCACCCAGCTGTGGGTGGTGACTTTGGTGGGATACTCCTATGGAGGTGTGACCCCACCCATTCAGGGTGGGCCTTGATCAGTGGAGCCATATAAAACATGCTGACTCAAAGAGACTGAACGGAGTGCAGCTGTGAGTGATGTTTTGAAGAAGAGCAAGCTTGCTAGAGAGGAATGTCCTGGGAGAAAGCCATTTTGAAACCAGAACTTTGGAGCAGACGCCAGCCACGTGCCTTCCCAGCTAACAGAGGTTTTCCGGACACCATTTGCCATCCTCCAGTGAAGGTACCTGATTACTGATGTGTTACCTTGGACACTTTATGGCCTTAAGACTGTAACTGTATAGCCAAATAAACCCCCGTTTTATAAAAGCCTATCCATCTCTGGTGTTTAGCATTCTGCAGCATTAGCAAACTAAAATAGATTTTGGTACCAGAGAAGTGGGGTGCTTTTGCTGCTGAGTCTGCAAATACCAAACATGTTGGAGTGGCTTTTTAAGTGGATAAGGGGAAGACTCTGGAAGAATTGTGAGGAGCTTGATAGAAAAGGCCAAAACTGCTTTAAAGAGACTGTGGAAATGTGGACTCTAAAGATACTTCTGATGAGGACTTGAACAGAAATGATGAATGTGTTGTAAACTGGAAGAAAGGCAATCCTTGTTTTAAAGTGGCAGAGAATTTGGCAAAATTGAGTCCTGGTGTCAGATGGAAGGAAGAATCTGGAAGCAACAACCTGGAATACTTAGCTGAGGAGATCTCCAGACTATGTGTGGAGGACATATCCTGGCTTCTCCTTGCAGCTTATAGTAAAATGCGAGCAGAGAGAGATAAACTTAGAACTGAACTCTTGGGTTCAAAGAAACCAGAAGTTGATGGCTTGGAAAATTACAGGCTTCCAGGGGGTGGAATCCCAGAAGCTACAGCCCAACATGAGGATGTAACTAAACATGGAACCCAGCCGCCATTTCAGTACAAGCCAAGATTGGAAAAGGAGTTAAGCAGAAAGGATTTGTGGAAAGTCCTATTGTCTGATGGCTTTGACCCCTGCGTGCTTCATGCAAAGCCAACAGAATTTTTGCGAGATCTTTATAGACGGAGCCATTGCCGGTCTGGACTGGAGGAGACAGACAAGGAACAAATTAAAGGAAAAATCTCTTCAGAGACAGAGCCATGGAGGTTGAGGTCTGGAGTCAGGAGGTCTCGGGCTGGGAGAGCGGAGCAGCCCACATGCATGGAAAGGGTGAGTTTGCCCTGGAGGTCGAGGGCGGGCTTTCCACCTCGATGCTCTGGAAGAGTTTTGCCACCCGAGGTCCCAAAGAGGGTGGAGCACATTCCCAGGGAATTGGGGAGAGCCTGGCTGCCACCACACTGTTCGGAAGGGGTTGAGCGTGTGCCCCGGAGATGGAAGGGAATCCGGGAGCTGCCCTGATGTTTGAGGAGGGTGGGGCCGAGAAGGTGGTCTCCCCAATTTGTGGGTATGTTGGAGCACTCACCTAAGCGTTTGGAGAGGAAAGGGCTGCCGAAAAGGCCCTTAGGAAGGGTTAGGCTCCCGCTGTCTCAAGCCCCAAGGATGCAACATTTTTCTGTTAATGACTCTCAGACTTTGAAATCTAATGGAGTTTGTCCTGCGGGTTTTAGGAACTGTTTTGGTCCTGTTAACCCTGTTTTCCTTGTTCTTTCTCCTTATGGCAATGGAAATGTTTATCCTATGAATGTCCCTCCTTTGTATATTGGAAGCATATAACTTGTTCTAAGTCCACAGATCCAAGTTAAAGGAAAAGTATGCCTTAGGACTGACCATGCCTATATTTGATTTTGATGGGATTTTGTACTTAACTTTTGTTACTGAAATGGTTTAAGTTTTTGTGATATTGTGATGAAATGAATGTATTTTGTATTTGGAAAGATAATGTCATTTTGGGGTCCAGGGGGTGGAATGTGCCGGTTTGAATGTATTGTGTCCCCCAAATGCCATTATCTTTGTGGTCTTGTGGAACAGACGTTTTGGTGCTGGTTAGATTTGCTTGGAATGTGCCCCACCCAGCTGTGGGTGGTGACTTTGGTGGGATACTCCTATGGAGGTGTGACCCCACCCATTCAGGGTGGGCCTTGATCAGTGGAGCCATATAAAACATGCTGACTCAAAGAGACTGAACGGAGTGCAGCTGTGAGTGATGTTTTGAAGAAGAGCAAGCTTGCTAGAGAGGAATGTCCTGGGAGAAAGCCATTTTGAAACCAGAACTTTGGAGCAGACGCCAGCCACGTGCCTTCCCAGCTAACAGAGGTTTTCCGGACACCATTTGCCATCCTCCAGTGAAGGTACCTGATTACTGATGTGTTACCTTGGACACTTTATGGCCTTAAGACTGTAACTGTATAGCCAAATAAACCCCCGTTTTATAAAAGCCTATCCATCTCTGGTGTTTAGCATTCTGCAGCATTAGCAAACTAAAATACTATTCTTCAGTGTAATCAGATAGTGCTAGTTAATAAGGGAAAGTTATTCTTTTCAGAAGAATTTCAGATAAAAAGCATCAAAAACGAAAATAGGATTAGAAAATCACTAAGCTGACTGCAAAAGAGACATTGTGGAGGCAGTCAGGGAAGTGAGGGCCATGGACTCAGTGCGTCCATATGGTCACGTACACACCCACATCTAGGAATCACTGCTAGTACAGTTAGGAGAAACCATGGCATTATGGTTATATAAGAAAATGATACTCTTAGTGAGGCACATTGAAGATGTAGGAGTAAAATAACATGAGATCTGGGGTTTGCTTTAAAATAATTTTGGGAGAGCTAGAGAGAAAGAGAGGGGAGGGAAGGAAGAGTTACAGACTGACACAAATGTGGCAAAATCTTAATAAACATTAAGTCTGAGCAATGAACACATGGAGAGTAACTGCACTAGTCTTTCTACTTTCGTAAATGTTTGAAAATTTGAAAATGTTTGGAAAAAAGAAATGGAAACACAAATAAATAAAGTAGGAACCCCTGTCCCAGGTACACCCAATATGCACAGGCTGATTAGCAATCTTTCCCCACTTCTTTTACTAATTTGGGCAAATGAAACACAGTTAATGGACCCGAAGTTAAAGCCTATCCTTGGGTTTTGTATGTGAAATGATGTATGCTCCCTTTATCATAGACATCTGAGTTTCAGTGGTGATCCACCTAGTTATCAGCACCAGCTAGAGACAACTCTATGCATACTGCTAATACTTTACTTATCTATTTACCTTATATTACAATCTATTTCAGTCAATTGATAATAATGGTTACCATCTTTTGAGTTCCTGTCATAAGATATGCACTGATTAAGGTGCTTTGCAATATGTTGTCTCTAATCTCTCAAAAACTCTTACCTTACCAATAAGCAAGCAAGCAGATACTTAAAGCTATAATAGCTAATAAGTTGTGGAACTGAAATTCACATCCAGTCTTTCTAACCCCAAATCCTACACCCTTTGCAGACTTGTATCACCATTCTGGAAAGCAATTTGTAGCACTGGTCAAATTAGGCATTCAGAGACTCCATGATCCTGGATTCATATTCCAAAGGAATTCTTACATTGGTCGATAGATGCATGTACAAGGATGTTAGTTACTGAGTTGTTTGGAGTAGTGAGGAAGTGGAGGCAATATGAGCATCCATCAGTGTGGGGAATCAATAGGTAAAGTGTGGTAGATGTATGCAATGGCATCTGATACAGCATTTAGATGCAGCAGACAAACATGAGAAAAGACTTCCATGAACCAGTGATGACAGTATGACATGAAGCTGTATGATTAACTCAACTCTCTCCTCTTGAAGCCAAGAAAGGAAAGAAAAATACACGCACACAAACAGAAAATCCCACACTGCTTTCATGATCCCAGGCTGCTGAGTCTTACTCTTTATAAAATTCCCCTCCTCATACCCCTGCCTAAAACTACATCACTTTTATGGACTTTTACACTCAACAAATATTGGCTGAATGGAATGCAATGGCTTGCTTCTAGTAAAAATCTAATGGTGTGACCTCAGAGAGCTGCTATTACACTTACTTGGGCAATTCCTGCAATGAATGCATTAAAGCAAGTTGACAGGCGCATTTTTTGGGGTGCAATCATGAAGCAACCTTCCTGCTGGTCATAGCCAAGTAAGACGTACAAGTGCCGCTTGACCGTGTTGAAGGCCTTAGCACTGCTGATGTCTGACTCGGCGCTGCTCTCGTCCTTGGCCATGAACTTCATGAGCACGGTAATCAACTGATGAACGGTCTGGTGGTCAATCCCAGCATCCTCTGGGAGCAGGTCCTTGATGGTGTTGTCATTCTCAGGAGACTGTTGTCCTGTCAGTACAAGAAAACATCGTCAGTGGGTGACTCCCCCACAGGTGAGTGTACACTGAAATCTCACTTAGATATTGAAAAAGCAGCATTCTTTCTGCTCCCACTAAGTATTTAGTTTCTGTTCTAGACAAGAAACTTGGACACAATTTGACTTATTAAACAAAGCATTAATCTAAGGGTTTAAGTTACTGTGTTCATCAACAATCAAATAATTCAGGAGTCATAAGGGAGGGGCGATAAAAACAAGGCACTATGCAGGAATGTTATCCTCATACAGCAAGACAAACACCTAAATAAACTCTGCATTTAGCAATTTTTAAAATCTTGGCAAAGCTTTCTCCTCAGTGATAATGAAAGAGAAGTTTCCCTTCCAGCTTTGTAAAATAAGCACATAAGAATATCAGTAACAATAATAATATTCTAAAATCCACTGAGCATAAAACCATTCATTGGGTTATTTTGTTTAAATTATCATCTCAATTCAAGTATGGTCATAGGTCAGCTGGTACAAGAAAAAGTTTTCTTTTCCAAATGCTAAGAAAGATATATTAGTAGTGTGTACTCTTTGAAAGATACAGTCAAAATTATAAATAGCAAATTATAAGCCCTGCTGTATGTAATGAGAAACATACAAAGGAAAGGACAGAAAGAAAGAAGATGAACATTTAAAAACAAAGAAAAACACCACATGAAGGTGAGCTGAAAATTCACATGGAAAGAAAAAAAATACCTTAGCACTTGGCTTCCCCTTAATCTAATAAATAATTGTATCTAAGCACTCCCTGACATTGATTTTCTCTGCTATTTTTCAAAGTCAGAAATTTTCCAGCCCTTTTTGATCTGGTTTGGGTTTAGGACTTTTAGGGGCAAAGGAAGAGTGAGATTTGCTGTTCTATATTTATGTTTGGGGGCTAATTCAAAATAGACCCTTTGTATTCTTTGGACAAACATCAGAACTTCTAAAGTGAAAACAAAGTTTTTGCCTGATGAGTTTGACCACCAGACATCAACCTCATCTCTCATCCCGAGAAGAAACGTTCTAGGGAATGAGAACAAACGTTGCTTACAAACCATTATAAACCAAACCTTGGTTACATCCATTATAAATATGGCACAAAGGATGAGCCAAAGAGCTAGGTACTAATTTATATCCATTAACTCCTCAATTAATTTGGCAAAATCTCAATCTTCCAGGACACTACCAAGAGAAGTTAAGATATAAGAAACATTTTTGGAAACAAGAAATTAGCTGTCTCAAGCCCATACCCTTTTCTCTGGAGCAGTAGCATGAAGGTAATCTCAAACTCAGAATTTACTAGTTTAGGAATGCAAGTATAGTGACAAGCTTGGTTGTCTGGTTCCCCTAGATGGTCAGAAGGATATAGGTCTGTTCAAAAGTGATATACTGAGATGAAATGGCTGACAATAAGCAAAGAGGCAGCAGAACCAACTTAGTCTAAGAGCTTCTAACATGGGGAAAGCCTTCTGACATACTTCATAAGACCCTGGGATATTAATAACATTTTCTGTCTCATAGAGCCTGTTCAAGAAAGAATGAATATGTGCAATGTACTTCAGACAATTTTTTTAACCAAAATTTGTTAAACTAAAATCTAAGGATTTGTTTATTACAGTGTTTCACATGCAGAGAGTAATCAATAAATTGTTAATATTATTATTATTAGGCATGCATCAGTCACCAGAAAAAAAATCAATTTATGTGGAATACCCTTTTTCACCAAGATGCCAGAAATGTGAAGCATCACTGTCTATTATAATTAAATGTTTGGGGAAAATAGAAAAAGTTCAGAGAACTATTTTTTCAGCATTGAAAAGTAATTAACCTTGATTTTTTTTTCTTTCAGAGTAGTACTTTATCATTAGAAGGAAGTCATTGTTTTGAACAAGTTTGGACCAAGAATGTCGCAAGTGTGGGAATTTAGGTTCCCCTCAGAGTTTAATGCCATTGTAGCAGCAAGTGGTGGTTGTTAAAATGTAGCTTTGTTCCTCAATTGTCTGAGCCGTAGCCGGCAAGATTTAAGAGGGCATATAAACCTTCAGTCCTGCCCAGCTTCCTCCAAGTCCAATGGACTTGATTCCAAAGTCCCAGAGTTAAAGCTGGAACTGGGAAGAGGTTAAGAGGGAGTTGCACCCCTGTTTTATAGCTCCAAGAATCTAGGGGCCTAAATACAAACAAAAAAGGGAGTTTCAGACAACGCACCGCTAGGAGGCCAGCCTCCCATTTCATTCCATCCAAGTTCAAGTCTAGAAAATAAACCATCAGACTTCATCTGAAATATTTCAGAACTCCTCTTCCCATTACAAGTAAATGTGTAACCTTAACTTTTCTCTTCAAGGAAAGGTTTCCTATTGACTAAGTATCATTTCATAATGTCCTATTCTCATATTAGATTTCATAAATGCCCTAGTCTCAGATTAGACTCATCTTCAATGACCTTCAGTGCCGTAACTTTCATTTTGCTTCTCTTGCTTTGCTTTCCCTGAATGGTCAGTGGTGAGTGATCTATAACAAATCATTAAAAGTACTAAAAAAAAAAAATTACCACTTAATGGAATCTTTCACATAAAGCGGAAAAAAAAAAAAAGTCCCTTTGCCTTCCAGTAAGTTTACCCCTCCAGTGGTGGCTTTGCAAGTATATTTGTCTTTCTTTAAAACAGATTAAACTTGTAACTGGTACATTTCTCACAAAGAAAAGTTACCTTAATCAAATGCCTAAAAAAAAAGAGCTGCAGAGAGCTGAAATTTCCTTTATAATTCATAAAGACAATATTAATGTTTTAGTTATCTATAAATGGTATGAAATTTCCATTTTATACCTACATGCCTACAATATTTCCTCTAAGATGTGAAAATTAAAACACTTAGCTCTGAATTCTAGTCTATAAAATATCTATTTCTGTCTCAACAATAGAGATTTAACATGTGAAGAAGTATAATTTTATTATTTCTAGAAAGAAAAATATAAGTATTTTTATAATTATGGAGGCAGAAATAGTCCATCCATAACTTTATCCAGGTCCATCACAAACTCTTCACATAGTTACACAACTGATTGAACTCCAAAGCATAATACAATTTTATGCATTTAGATGATTTGAAACCAGGCAGGATCAGGATCTGCTTTTCCAGACTTATCTCCTATTTCTCCACTGCAAATATGCAACATTCTTCGCCCCAGATACTCAACATTCTTACCAGCTGGACTACTCATGGATCTCTGGATGCAACCACCATTTTTTTCACCTTTGTGTTTTGCTCATGATGTTCCCTTCACCTTGCACGGTGGTCCTCCAACTCCCTCCCCCCACACCAGTGTTATCCTATGGATCTGGTCCCCAGAAACTTCTTCCTGAATGTGCCCACCCTCCTCTCAGCAGTTGGATGGGGTCCCTGGAGGCTGTGAATTTCTGAAGGCAGATAAGAAGGGAGGATGGGAGGGAGACAGAGAAGGAAGAAAGAATTCCTTTAGCACTTCCTAACTCTCATGTGGCAAATAACCATAAAGCAAGACAGAACTTTCCATTTATTCATTTGCTTTATTTTCCCTACAAGTACATAGGCTCCGTGAAGGTAGGGGCTATGTCTTACCCATATCTATATCCCTTGCAGAATATGGGGCAGAGTCTGATATATAGTAGAAGCTTATTATTAATAAATGTCTAATTTAACTGAATTCAAATAAATATTTCAGACTTTGTCTTCTACATAAGAGAAAAACAGATAAAGTTTCAAAATAGCAGAGAAGTGGCTAGGGAAATACGGAACATTAGTCTATATACGTGGACTCACTGACCCACCAACAAACGACAATTTTGTAGAGGAGGCAATGACTCCTTCTACAAGCTTACTCTGCATTTGGTCTAGAGAAGCCAAATATCAAACACTATAAATGCAGTTCCATTATGAAAGTAGATCTAGTTTCCCTGCCCTGCCATCTCCCTAGCTTATTCACTCAACTTAAAACTTGTTCATAGCAGTTCTGTTATGTGCGGATGTGCACACAGCCACAGAAGGACTGCAGACTGGGGCCCATGACTAACTCCATATCACATATGCTGCCCATCCCTGCCTTTGCCTCTTCCTATCTGCTGTGCGAGCACCATATGTTGATATCTACCAGTCAAGGCCGGCTGAAAATCCACCTGTCCACAGGACCTTCCCTGATGCCTCCAGCGGGTAGAAAGCTCTCTTCCCCTTGCATTTGATGTAAACCATCCTGTGAGACTATCATTTTTACTTTAAATGAGCGTTTACTTATATTCCAACCTTATCTCCCTTACTTGACTATAGCATGCCGAGAGGGTTATGTTTTCTGATGCATCTTTTTATTCTTCATCTTTTCTAGCCCAGCAGGGACACAATAAACGTTTGTTGAATAAAAATTATCATTTTTCCAAATAATAATTTCAGACCAGAGCATTCCTATAAAAGCAAATGTATCCTTTGAGGTATTGGATCTTAGTGATTGGTAGGCATCTTAAGGTTAATGAAGAAGTAAACTGTAAAAGGACAAATATTGTATGATTCCCTATATAAAATATCTAGAATATGCAAATTAATAGAAACAGAAAGTAGATTACAGGTTACCAGGGGCCCAAAGGTGGAAGGTGGTAGATAGAAAGTTATTGCTTAATGGGTACGGAGTTTTTGTTTAGGATGATGAAAAAGTAGTTTTGATAATGGATGGTGGCAATGGTAGTACAATACTGTGAGTGCAATTAATACCACTGAGTTGTATGCTTGAAAGTAGTTAAAATGGGAAATTTTGTGTTGTATATATGTTACAACAATAAAAAAAAATTCAGTGAATTGTAAACCATCTGTAAAAATGAAAAAGAAAAAGAAAGTTCAAAGAGAAGTGATTGGGAATTCTAGGTTGGGGCAGGAAAGGCTAATATGAGAGTGTTTTACAAGTGCTAACTAACACTGGGCACCTACTGTTGAGGACAGAAATTCAGACCAAGGAATCTCAAGATTTCTCTGCAGACTGGAGAAGCACTGGGAGTCTCCAAGCTCCATCAGGGACTGGGGTGGCTCTGGACCAATTCAGGTGTCCTAAATGGGAAGGTCCTTCGGTCTGGACTCTCATGGGCTTATTCCACATAGTAACAGGTCAGAATGCCCAGGTCATCTCCATAACCCACTGGCATCCTCATGTCCACCAGGGAAGGAATACCCAGGCAACAATTTATTAAAAGATAGCCATAGTGGAAAGAAAGCAGGTCCAGCTTTCCAGACTCAAGTATCAGTCCTGTCCCTAACTATTCAATTATAGATAACCAAAAGCAAGTCACCTAGGCAGAATTACTTAATCCCTCAGCACCGCAGTTTTTGCCTCTGCATATGAAGTGAAAAAAATACTTTAAATATACCCAGAATTGTGAAAATTGAAATGAGATGCACTGCATGTAAACACTTTCTGTAGGTAAAGAGGTATTATACATATATGGAGTATTATCATTATTATACCTACTATTGTTTAATTACACACCCCATGTGTTAAGGAACAAGATATCATTAAGCTCCCTGTGTTCACATGGGGTTGATAACATTTGTTCCATGTTATGCTGATATAACACACCATAATGGCTGCATTATACTCAATTAATCTTCAATAAGTGTTCTGGATGTCCAAAGACAAAGGAGTCCTCATTCCTAAAGCATCAGTGAAAATATACCTTATATCTAATTATAATTATAATTTGTATAATTATAATACAAATTTCAGATTAGCAGGTGAAAAGGTTTTATATCTTATCAATTAGGATTAAATGAAGGTGCTGAGCTCCTCCTAGCATTTACCATATGTGCCTTCAGGAGGAATCAGGACATCTGAGTTGAGACCCAGATTAATTACCAACAAGCTTATGAAACTTGTTCCTTTCCAGGAACCTCAGTTTCCTCTTCTGTGAAACTAGAATACCAACATATTGTTAATGTTTCGGCTGTAACATCCTATGAATTTTATTTATAGGCCTTTTATTCAATTAACTAAAAAGGCCTTTTATTTGATTCATAAAATCAAAGAAAACAGCTCTTTACTAGCTTTGCAAAGTATATTTTCTATAGAAATATATTTCTGTTGCAAGATTTGCTGTGGGTGATGTGCAACAACTAAGATCAGAGAGTTATAAATTGCAAATCCAATGCCAAAAACTTCAGCCTAAAGAGCAATTAAAATTTTAAGTCATGCTGCATAATTAAGGGGCATCTGCTTTATTTCAGTCCTAATCAATAAGAGGTCTTACACAGAAGAGCTCATTATGTGCACCAAACAAAAGTATGATTATTAAGTGTCATTAAGTTATTCAGTTTCCATTTAATTACTATTTTAAACCATCCCACACAATCATATGATTATCCTGGTATGTCTTTCTTCCAAGTTTAAACATTCAATGTCCAATAAATAATGTAAAAATGGAAAACCAGCTTGAAATTGCTTTATAAGCTGGTCCAGCTGTTTCCAAATGTAAGCAAGCTTTGTTCATCTGGGTGCCATGTAAATTATCTTTCCAGAAGTTTTAGCTTCATGTTTAACTTAATGTTATCTGCCTCCTTTCCAGCTTGTCATCTTTGGGGTATAATTAGATGCTTGAAGGCTTTTCTTAACTTCAGAAATGAATATACATGTTTTCCAAAAAGATGTGAGAGCACTCTTTTGGTTGGATTGTTAAAATGGATAATAATAAAATAATAGCTTTTCAAGTAAACCTTAAGACAAAAAGACAAAATGAGGTAAATTAAAGATAATTTATGAAATTGCATACAAATAATCTCAAAGGGGCCTAACTAGAGGGGAACTGGATGGATTTCACATTTCTAATGAAGTTCAACAATAGAAGTTCTTATTTTTATTTTTTTTTCTTAATCTAATACAGTAGAGCCATGAGTGATGGGTAAAACAAGGTAGAGGGACCCTGCCAAGTGTTTTTTATTCTTTTTCTCTTGTTAATTTTAAAGAAGAAAATACACTTTGATCAACATCTGCTATCTGCATTTATTCATGATCTTTGGGGCTCTCTCTCTTCTCCTCTCCATCCCTAACTCCATCTTTCTGGCTTCCTTTTTATAACAAATACACATGGTCTTGAATGTTTCCTTACTTGCCAGTGTCCCTTTTACCCTGAGGATACTTCATGATAAATTTAAATATATCATGAAACATCAAATGATTATTACACTGGACCATGCTGAATATGATCCTATGGCCTTTCCATAATGGAAATCCTGCTCTCTCTGAGAAACAGAAATGATGTATAGTTGCAAAGAATTAGGAATGGCTAAGGGGATGAGTGGATGACAGTGGTTCAAATATATAACCTTTTAAAATGTAAATGAAATGTATATTTTTCATAGAGCAGATATATATGAACATACATATTTATATGTGTAAACACACATACAAATATAAGTACTATATATAGTTCCAGTCATACTGGTTCTCTGGGGAAAGGTGTACAATTGGGTAACATGATGCTTCTTACTGGACCAAAAGTTAACTGGGCCAAAAGTCATCTGCCAATATTGAAATTGAAAGAATTGCTAGGTCAGGGGATCAAATACTTGAACATCGGGGGTGAGACCCTTTGGAGCGTGCAAAACCTAAGTACATCACTCTGGTCCAGTTAGAGACACCTCATTCTTTACCTTGCCATCTGTGATAGATACTTGCACACAGCCCTTCAACGTCAGAAGTACCCACCTGGTGTCTGTTCGGGGGTTCCACCGAGAGCTGGAGCAGACTGCTCATGCCTGGTCAACCTCACAGCTTAAAAATCAACAACAACTCTATTTAAATAAGCATTAAAGACAACTTGAGTCTAGAAAATATACTCAGTGCTAACTGCATTGGGTAGTAGGGGTAAGTTTAGTTTTCCTATTTGTAATTAAAAGATTTTTATATCACTGAAATTTTGTAGTTTTGTTTGAACCTCAAGAACATCCTTGGATTTTACTTCAATTCTTAACCTTCAAATTGACATGTGAATCAATTAACAAGAAAATAACAATAAATAAACTGCGTATCCCAAAGTGATCAGTTAGGTTATAAAATGGTCGGGAAATTCAGGTAAAAATTGTAATTTATTTAATCTAGGCATTGCTTTCTAGGATCTGATGCAATTTCACCTGGGGCCTAGAAACTGCAGGTTATTCTTAAATAACCACCTTTAATTATCTTTGCTCCCTGAAAAACTGGACTATTGAATGTTTAAAGGACTGACTCTTCCAAAGTTCAAAACACCACATTTTCATATTTTGTCATAAAATAGAGAAAACATAATAAATCAAATCAAACCGTATTTATGATTAAAATGATTATGTTACATAAGGCTACTAAATATCAACAAAAAAGTAAATGTTTCAGCTTCTGACAGGATAAGATATATGTTTTATGATGTTATTTTATTAAACTCACAGCAGTTATTTAAAGATTAAATCATTTAATAACTCACAGGTTACTAATATATTTAAATATACTCACTAGGTAATATGATTTATTTATAAAGTTTTAATTATTTATCATTCATGAGCCATTGCTAATTATTAGAGTTTACCTATTCATTTGCTAATTTGAGGAGAATTTTGTTTGCTTTAAAAATGCAGTATAAAGAAAGACCTTTAGAAAACAAGTATGTACAGTCTCTTTTTTTTAATTGGTGGTGAAAACTTTTTAGTTACAATTTATCAGGTGAAGTTGGTCAGGAATTCACCTTCTCCTCGGCCTGATTTTTCTTTTTCAAAAGCAACCATTATTACTGGTTTGTCTAGGGATTGTCTGGTTGCTTCTATCATGTATGAAAAGAAAATGTATTCTAAATTTCAACTATTCCTCCTAAGCTATCATGGGTCCCATGGCAAAAGTCTTATTCAAGAAGCTCTTGGGTTACAAGGTTGGTGATGGAAAACTTCATTTTCTTGGACTTAGGAGCAAATGTGTCTTCTAACTTTGATGCCAAATGTCAATGAGTGCGCTGCCTTCTATGTTCAAAAACCGTCTACTGCTTGGAAAAAAGCCACCCATCAGGTTTATAACCCTAAGGAATCTGAAAGCCAAGCCTGCTAAAAGAGCTCAGTTTGCTAAATACACTACTCTCTGTGAACATTCAACGAGACAAGGCAGCCTCAGGAAGACAATAAACAGAGTGAAGGGAAGGACGGAGGAAGATACTCAACGGATTTTGGAGGTCAGGGTTTCAGGGAGGGAAAGCGCCCTCTTTGATTCCACGGGCCCTTTCACGCTGTCCCTCAGCGACCGCACGCTCTTCTGGCGGTTCCTTGCGAAACGAGCCCTCTTAATCTTCCACAATGCGGCGTCACTGAGATTAGCAACATTGGTCCTTACAGCAGTGATAGCTTTGCAGAAGGAATTAAAGAAGTTACAATTTTCCTTAACTGGCTATGCAATACAGCTAGTTTGAAACAGCCCATCTCTGTATATTTTTAATATTAAAACAGGTCTTTCGTGGAAACCTGAGTCATGCATCTCCCTCTCTGGTGAGTCATAAAAAATCATGGCTATTGCTCGTCATGACTGCTGCGTATCACTTTTCTTTTTAAACCATAAGACTAAAGTATCTAATTTTGTTATGCCTGGAGACATAGTTTAGTGACTAAAATATTTTCCCCATCTATTTAGAGCTGCGGGTAACTGACCAAGAAGCAAGCAAGATTGGGTTTGCAAGGTGCAGATGTATCTCATAAAATTGCTCAAGGACAACATCCTAAACATGATGATTGAACAGTATTTTAGACACATACAGTCATGAATGTTTATCATAGGTGCTCAAGGAAATAAGAATTCTAATTTTGATGTCAGAATATAGTTAAATCCATGGATTATTATAGTAGATACTTAATAAACTTTTTCATGAACATGAAGCAAAGATATCCTCCATGTTGGGGACTGATTCATGTACTCCACACACAAAAAAAAATGCTCTTAATCTTAATCCACATTTTTGCAGTTGTAAATCCATTTGTAAATGGGACCTTTAGAAGATTAGTTAAGGTGTGGCCAAATTGAACCAGGGAGGGTCTTTTTTTTTTTCCCCAGAGAATTTTTTTTTTTTTAAATAAATTCAAAGTTACAGGAACAGTTGCAAAAACAATACAAACCCCATACACAGAACTCCAGCATACCCTGACCCCCCTCCCCTGATACCCTACTCCACCAACTTGAACATGCTGTCACACCACTATTTCTTTCCCTCCCTCCCTATCATCCATCATCTAATTGCTCTGTCTTCTGAACATATGAGAGCTAGCTGCACAAATCCTTGAAAAAACACTATAATTCACATATACAATTCACCAGGGAGGGTCTTAATCTGTGTTCTTGGAGGTCTTATAAAGAGAATTTTGGATGCAGTCAGAGAGAGCCACAGGAGGAGACCAAGGATATCTCCATGTGACGGAAAACTGCCAGTGCCAGAATGCCACCAACTTTGGGAGCAGGCATGGCCTTGCCGACATCCTGATTCTGGACTTCTAGCCTCCAAACCGTGAGCCAACACAGTCTTGTTGTTTAAGACAACCCAGCATGCGGTATCTGTCACAGAAGCTCTGGCAAACTAAGATACTGCATAATGGGAAAGCAATATACATACAGGGTGTCTGTTTATTTAGCAAATACAAGAAAAGGAACTGTGACTATTTAAAGCAACTTCTTAGTTTTACTCACTTGTAGGAAAAGGGAATTCTTTGTTGCAATCCAAATGTAGCTGAGCTTCCAAGGAAAGTGTCTCAAATCTATTGACAAAGAACTCCCAGCTCAAAGCAGGAATATCTTGCTTAAGAAAATGCAAGAGTAAAAGCTTGCTCAATATTATGGGTCGGTCTTTAACCACGGTATCAAACTGGAAGTCAAGACAAAGACACAGACCCTGGGGAAGAGAAAAAAAGGGAAAATCAAGTACAAATATCTAAGTTACTTCAAAGCAAACACAATAGGCAAAGACAATGAAACAAGGCAACCACCTCAATCCTTGTTTATAATGTGGAACAACCCAATTAAAATTTCAGTTTGTAAAATTTGGTAGAAAAAATATTCAGAAGAGGAGCTTCTTCTAATTGTAGAGTATCCTTTGAATTTCTGTTCAGAAATCTGAACTAAATGTACATTACTGAATCTCTAATGCATCAAATAACAACCATTTAATCCAAATATCCTCAAACCAATGTTTCTTTATGTCGGTAGATTCCATTAACAGAGCATACTTTCAAAGCTACATTTTAGAATACACAAGAAGATGGTCTTTAAATTCCCTTTCAATCCTCAATTCAGTGATGCTAAACAAAATTAAAGTCATCTTTTCTTCTTAGAATGTGAGCAGAACATAGAATCTTAAAATCAAAGTTGGAATGGATTGAGGATCCATTTCCCTAAGTACACGAGTCTACCATCCCCCCTTTTTTAACTGAATGAGATAAAACACTGTAACTCATCCAACCATCCCATTCATTTATTCACTCTCATCCAATGACTGCCTGCTATGTTCTAGGCCCTGAGCACGGGTAGGACTTACAAGTACCTACTCTTATTAAAACAGAGAAGGCCTATGCAGGAGAAAACCAAGAATTTTACCAGAGAGGATGTGGGTCCACAGGCAGCATACCCTAAAATAATTTTTGCAGATCCTGCAAAGTTTTCTCTTTCTTCTTGGTCTTAAGAGCAGGAAGAAGCTTTATGCTACTGGATTGGGAGGCAGTGTGTACACACACACAGATAGTTTAAAGCATGAACTTTATTATGAGACAGTTCTGAGTTTGCTTTGCCACTCACTAGGTATGTGACTCTGAAAGTTTACTTAACCTTTCTAATCCTCAGCATCTCTATCTGTAAAATGGGAACAATAAAAGGTTATTGTGAGGATTAAATGCAATAATGAATGATGAGACACTTCCGATACACACAGTATTGTTGGCAACACAGTACCTATTAATAAATGTTAGCTTATTATTATTTTTAATAATAATAATATAATAAATCAGGTGTCATTAAGGAAAAACAGTAGATCAGGACTTTGGAGACCCAGGTTCTGTTCTTGATTCTCCCACTAAGGTGAATCACCTTGTGTCCTTTGATAAGTTACATTCTCTCTCTGAAACATTGTTTCTCCAACTGTAAAATAAAGGGACCAAACTAGATAAAAACACAACCCTCACCAGGTCTCATACTTCATGTCTCTTTGGTCTTAATTTGTGGTGTCTTGTTTTGGTAGCATATTTACCTTCTCACGTTTTGCTTTGATTAATATTATAACTCCTCTGAATTCTCTCAGCATCTAGCTTCTCACGACAGGGGCTGGAAGCCCAGGAGTCAACTAAATGGCATATGATAAATCAGCCTCATTTAAAAACCTGCCATGAAAACTTTTTATCTATGAAAAACTGATGTCAGCATATGAACAAGGACTGAAAAGAAGATACAAATAAAAACAGGTGATCTGTTAATAAGGTATGTTTTTCCCAACTTAAAATTTCCATTGTTGCAGTGATTGTCATCGTCATCAACATCACCATCATTGTATGTGTTTATGTGACAAATCATTGAATGGCTCAGTAGAGCTAACACAGGCTACCTGCAGAGCAGAGGACATACTTCTGCGGGACATCACCTGCAATGCTGGCCTCTTTATAGTGTCAAGCAAGAGGCCAGCTCTGGTGGCTACTGCTGGATTGACATCCTCCACGGCGGTCAGGAAGCAGCAGAAGGCATGTGCCAGTGAGTACTTCAGCAGGTGGTTTTTGGTCACTGAGTGAATATCCAGAAATCTACAAATTACAGCCACTTTTTCCACTGCAATTTAAAGCAGAGGGGACAAAAAAAAATTGACATTTATTTAGATACTCTGAGAATTGAATCCCCAGAGAAAAAGTTATCACTGACCACACCCCCACATGATATTTTAAATACCAAAAGGAAATTAGAATGCCATCTTCTTGTGTTTCAGTTCACCTACATGGTAAATACCATTTTCTCTCAGTGCACTTTTCTGCCAGGCAGCTTTGACTTTTTAAAATGGTTTCTCCCTTTGTTTAACTTAAATTTCAGCTACATTTCAAACTATTCAATGCCTCTTTGCTCACTTCTTGTGGCCGTTCCCTGGAAGTTCTGCAGACCACACAGACTCTTCTGGGGCTATGGAAACATATTTATTCTTCTATGAAATAGATGTGTCCTTATTTGACAGATTTCTAACTATTCTGCAAACCTATGTTAAATTATGAAATTATTAAACAATACAATGCCATATAAATGAAGACGTTCCAGTATTTTGCTTAAGCTATCCCAGTAGCCTGGAATATTCTCTTCTCTGAGATGCTTATTGACATGCTACCAACCTTGAAAAATCTGCTGAAATTCTACCTATTCTGTAAAGTCCACTGTGACCTCCTAGAGTAACTTTTCTATCCCAGGAACTCCTGTAAAAATATTATTTATTACGTATGTTTCATTTGCATACCATTCATTTACATACTATCCATTTTACACACCATTGTTTACATATGGTACTTGTGCATTCACATATAGTTATATGACATATCTTCTTCTGTGGTCTTGAATTATATTCATACTTTTATAGTTTCTTAATTTCTAACATGTTTATATTTGGTCTCATCAATTAAACTGGGAGACTTTTAAGAGCAGGAATCTGCTCTTATATTTCTTCTTATTGCTCCCATAGTGCCTAGTGCAGCCGGTGATTCACTTATTTTAAAAATACAGATTGAACGCTTAAGAAACTATCCTAGGCACTTGTAGGGGAGGAAGAAGTAAATGAAAAGATGAATTATTCACAGGTCTTGACTTCAAAAACTCAGTTGACTAGAAGATAGAAGACAAGTGCAACTACACTTGAAATGTAATATAAAAATATGTAAATGCCACTAACAAGGTATAAATAAAATGCTCTGAGATATCAGGGAATAAAGAAATGACTTTCTACCTAGGGGATCAAGATGGTGTACAGCAAGGGTGGCATCTGAAGGTAGAGCAAATGGAGGTGATATGTAAACAGGGCCTTGAAAGGAAGAGGATTTTAGATAAAGAAAAGAGAATGATCAAAGTCATGGACGAGGGGAAATAGGAATGAGTGGGAAAATAGTAATGGTCTGATTTGAAAGAGGAATGAGAGACCATGCTGCAAATACTTGGAATTAGATCAGGGAGAGCTCTGAATGTCAGTTTAAGGAATCTGAATTTATTCTCTAGGATCGAGAAACCATTGGTTTTTGAGTAGAAATGTGACATGAAGAGAGCTGTGATTCAGGAAGATTAACGTGGCAACAATCTAATCCTCAAATTGGAATGAAAGAGCATGGTTAAATATTTATCCTTTTTATTCATATTTAAATGCCTGTAAAATGTTGCTAATACTATGTAGCTTTTTGCTAGAAAAATTACTCTAATTCCCTACAACATCATGTGCTATCATATAAATGAATTAGCCCATGGGATTTATGCAGGCATTACAGAGTAAGAACTCTTTGAGGTGGCCCAATACTAGGCAATTGAACTCTGAAGTACAATAGTTAACTTGCCTGACAGAACTTCCATTTTTTTGACAAACTTTTGAGACCATGAATTGCATGGAACTGATGTGACAAACTGCACTGTGGCACATCCACCTTGCTTTGCTGCCCCTGAGAAAGGGAGTGCTGGCAGTGCACAATGACAAGGAAGCCAGCAGGTAGGAAGCTAAGAGAACAGGTTACCGCCTCTGAGAACATGCTATTCTTTGCTCTAAGAAATTATGATCATCACTGCACCAAGCTTGGTCCCAGGTGCCCCAACAGTAAGTATGTGCAGCAAAAAGCCTCCAACTTCAATGTGAATTACCTGGATAGCTTATTAAAAATACAGATTCCTGGCCTCGCCCCCAGAGATTCTGATTGAATAGGTCTGGGGTAAGGTCCAATAGTCTGCATTTTTAACAAACATTCCCAATTATTCTGATGCAGGTAATCTAATAGGTTGACCATAACATCTATCATCCAAGCTGCAACCTATTTGAGAGTGAACAAGTGTGCCTATTTCTAGACAAACCTGGACATAGTCACCCTACCTAAAGACCACTTTGCAAAACACTGTTGTAGAGGCAACTCAGCTACCAAAGAACAAAGCAAACAAGAGAATAACCTTAAAAAAAAAAAAGGGAGGGCCAAAATAGATGCCATGGTGGATCTTGTTTACCTGTGACCCAGAGAGAATTTTTAAGCTAATACAGAGGTACCTGCTTCAAACCTCATCTTCCAATCTTTGCTGTTGAAATTGCCATTTATGATTGTCCAGAAGATGTCAGCACCATGAGGAAGTGACAGCGCATGGAGAAGGAGAGGAACTGCCAATGAGGACAGCTGGGAGAACTCCGACTTGACGACTCTCCACAGGCTGGGGAATCAAGAAGAAGCAAAACAGATTACAGTTATCATGATCTTTCCAGAAATAAAAACATCTATGATCTTAATTTATGGTAAGTGTAGTTAGCAGGTGGCTGGTAGGGATGCTTTTGGTGAAATTACTCTCATTCACAAGACTATAATCCTCTGATAAACTTTTCCTATGTTCTGTTGTTAATGCTTCTTTTTAAAAATTACTTTTATTTAACATAGAAAAACACTTACTAATTAACATTACAATTTTCAAAATAAAAATTTAGAACTGTATATTATAAATTCGGTTGTATTAATTCAGCTGTATTAATTAACAATGACTGTTAATATACAAAATTAATAGTTAGGATGATGGGGTAAGTGATTTTTAAAAAATTTCCTTATAGTGGAGGTTTTTTTAGAAGAAAACTCTAGAGAATTTTGTTGTTTTTGCCTGTCCAGCAGCCTTTCGCCCTTATTCTGGCAAGGAAGCACTCTTTTTCTACTAAGAACAGCCTCTCCTCCAACTGGTAGGGCTGTCAATCAAGGTCCCCCACCTTCTCCATCCTGATGGTGGACACAAAGCCCAGGTTGGTCAAAGTACTCCAATTCTGGGAATAGGGTGATTAGTCCAGGGGTGGGCAGATGACCCAAGGATGGGGATACAGAGCCCTTTCTTCAGGGATTGATCTGGACACTGGGAGAGACAGGATTTTTTTCCTTCTGAAATCTCAGAACAAAGGACAATATTGTTCTAGGAAGCCAGGGACCCCTCATTCCCACCTCAGAGGGACAGCCTGCCTGAGAAGAAACCAACACAGATGGAAGTACAGCAAAGTGATGCAGAGAGAGCGCAAGAAGGAAGGAGGGAGAAAAATCCCTGATAACATCTTGTGAGTACCAGCCATGTCTAAAACCAGACCATTACTAGTCAAAAATTCACCTTAGTTTAGTTTAAGCTATGTTCCTATCAATTACTGTCAGAATAATTCTGAATTTATATTTTCAGCAATAATATAGTACTGGTTTCAAAAATTTTGTTCAGTTATTTAAAGTACTTCTTTTCTGTTTTGTTTTGTAATTGGCTCCAGCATTACTATCAGAATCACAAAACTACTTGTGACTTTAAAAAAACTCATAATGCAATGCTGAAATATCAGAGGAATGACATACAATTTTACAGACAGCACAACGAGGTACAAGTCACTAAAGTTGCTTATTCCTGAGAGAAAACATTCTGGAGCTGTAGAATCAAAAGGAACAACTTTTAGACCCCTTATACGTAACCTGAGTAGTGGAAGTCAGACAAATATGGATCTAATCCCAATCCTCTCATTAATTAGTTGTGTGATCATGTATGAATTTCTTAACTCCTCTGAACCATAATTTCCTCTCAATGCTGGTTGTATTATATGAGATGACGCACAGTGCTTGGCACATAGTAGGTGGTCAACAACCTGGAGCTGCTATTAGTATCATGAAGGTAAGGATGAAGTTTCTTCCACAGTGCAATAGGCCTTTTTTCCAAAAGAGAAAAGTGGAACCATCTGCCCCGTGGAGCTCTCAATTTAGTTTCAGGAGGAAAACCATAGCACTGCTAGAAAACCATCTCAGTGGCCTGTCCCATGTGGCTTTCCTGGTCCTCTAAAGGTTTGGATCCCAGGAAGGCTTGCTTGAAAAAAGAAAGAGGGTCCTTTTCCCAGATGCCTTCATTGTGTGGCAGGGGTTTTGTGTCAAGAAGGTACTTTAAGGAAAAAACCTGGACTGTGTATTCCAAAGGCTCAGAGATCCCACCACACCATCAATCTACTTGGCATGAGTACGTTGTGGGTGGGATTGTCTTTAACAACAGAAGTCCTCCCTTTCAGCATTTCCACATCCCTGGAATTATCGGACTTTCTGTTCAAATTCTGACCCCCTTTCCTTCACGTGCTGCTTGTCTCATCCTTTACACTCACCCTTTCAGATTACTCCTACTGTTCCCTGCATCCAAGGCAGCCCTGACCACCTTCTTTAAGATCCTCTTACCGCATCTATGGAATCCCCATCATGAGGAAACTTTGGTGGATGCTCACCTTTCTCATAATCTTTCCCCTTCTCAATTTAGCTGAAACCTGACAGTTTCCTGTCAACACAACTTTCCCTTCACCCTCTCAGTGAGGGCTGTCTGGTCTTCACTTGCTCCAGATGATCTTGCTTCCCACTACTTCTTCCAAGCCTTCACCTATCAGCCTCTTTTTTTTTCTTTTTTTTCTTTTGTAACCTATGACATCTACTTATACTGCCCTACCCTATTCTTGGTGAATTCAGTACCTGCTCAGTCTTCCTCCTTAGCCAAGCCTCTGATAAAATCTTTAGTGAATTTAAGCCCTGGCCTTATAGATCCCCCACCTCCTTAATCACAGTGGCCTTTGTCTCTACTCTACCAGGTGACCTACTGATCCACTGACTAAAAGATACAAGACAAGTCCCACTATACCTGAAATGTAGTATAAAAAGATGTAAATGCCACTAACAAGGGTTAAATAAAATGCTCTGGGAGATCAGGGGATAAAAAAATGACTTTCCACCCAGGGGATCAAGAAGGTAGACAAGCAAGGGTGGCATTTGAAGGCAGAGCAAATGGAGATGATATGTGAACAGGGCCTTGAAAGGAAGAGGACTTGAGATGGAGAAAAGAGAATGGCCAAAATCATGGATCAGGGGAAACAGGAATGAGTGACAAAACAGTAATGCTCTGACTTGAAAGAGTACTGAGAAACCATGCTTTAAACACTTGGAATTAGATCAGGGAGGGCTCTGAATGTCAGTTCAAGGAATCGAATTTGTTTTCTAGGCATTGAGAACCCATTGGTTTTTTAGTAGAAAAGTGACACAAACCAAGTTAACCTGAGCCAACCTTTTCCTTCTTTTTGCCTCATTCTCTAACATATAAATTGAGGATAGTATTTTTCTAACTTACTTTCAGGACAATTGTAAAACTTATTTTAAGGTTCTCAAGAAGAAAATTACTCTATAATACAATTATTCTTAAAAACCTCAGCATGCTAAAAAAATACCTTAGCAGACAATATATGGAGAGAGTTTAGATGTCTATTTGCAGTTCCATTTCAAGTAAAGAAATTGAGTAAGTCTTTGATCATTTATCTTAGATAAATATCAACTTATTATCCATTGACATTTTTCTTAAGCCACCTAACAGCTGAAAGGCATTTAAAAAGCTTTAATTTAACTTTTCTATTTTTAAGGAATCTAGCAAATGAAATTTACTATTCTCTTTATTGACATAGTTAAAAAGTAGACTAAACAGAGGAAATAAAAGTAGCTCCCATTGGCAATGAGGATCTCCTGGCTAAGAAACATAACCCAAATGAGCTAATAAGTGTTATTCTAACTTTATTTTTTACAACTAAAGGCTAAAATATAAACAAATGGAATAAACTGTTAAGAAAGACATACCTTGCAATCAACATATGATCCTGAATGTAGGCTAAAAATTGAGGATGATCTTTTCTGGCAATATATAAACACTCTCCGTTTAGACAGAGTATCTTCAGGCAATTGAGCATATTAAAAAGAATGTCTGGCTCTTCAAACTTAGCCATTTCCTATGCAAAGAACCCCATGGTTACTGAGTTATCCAAATCAGCAATATTATAAAACCAAATGTCCAAATATTTCAGAAAATATACCTGGAAAATGGTATATATTAGTCTCAAAGTTACTGGGAGCTGTTGGTAGCAAAATTTTCTTTCAGTATCATTCTTTATTGCTGTGAAGAAATAATTACACAAAGGTTAGCCTAACGCCACCTTTTCTCCCCCATGAGCTGATCCAGATCATAAAACCAAGAAGAATAAAATTAGATGTAGAATGTGTGCTGGTTTGGACCCCAGAAAAGCCTATGTTCTTTTAATCCAGTCTTATGGGGGCAGACTTATTGTGGGTGGGACCTTTTTGACTGGGTTGTTTCCAGGGAGATGTGACCCACCCAATTCAAGGTGGGTCTTTAATCCTTTACTGGAATCCTTTAAGAGAGCTCATGGAGAGAGCTTGGAGAAGCTAAGACAAATAGAAGCCCAGGGATATTTTGGAGAAAGCCACTGAAACCAGAAGCTAAACCCAAGAGAGAAGGATCAACAGAGCCAGCCATGTGTCTTCCCATGAGACAGAGAAAACCCAGATGCCAATGGCCTTTCTTCAGAGAAGGTATCATCCTGTTGATGCTTTAACTGGGACATTTTCATGGCTGTAGAACTGTAAATTTGTGAACTAATAAACCCCCATTGCAAAAGCCAATCCATTTCTGGTATATTGCATTCTGGCAGCTTCAGCAACCTGAAACTGAATGTATTAAAAAGTATTTGTGTAATGTTTTATGTGCTCTTCAAGAGAGTGTATGTCCCTTCTATAATGCAAGTGCTAGAGACCTTCCAGATTTAGGATTCTCAAATTCAATTTTTCACAACGTAGCCCTTCCATATTCAGCTACCTTTGGTTCTCTGGGGAACCATGCTCCTGGGGACTGCAAGTTCTGCTGTGGCTGGAAGGGGACCTGGAGCTGGGCGAGGCACACTTTCCTAACGGAAAGGGAGATAACGTGTTAAAGCGAGATGTCCAAGGTATGTCAACACCTAAGGAAGGATTTATCATGCACTAAAGCAAGAGGGGAGCATTTTTAAGAAGTTGAGAATACTCCAATCAGAACAACCACTCATGGTTTTATCTTCTCGTAAATATCTCTAAAACCTTTGCTCCTGTGGTTGGGGGTGGGGGTGGGGTGGGGTTGGCAGAGTGTACATGAGGCACACGAGAAAAAGAATTCACAAGTTAATCAGACATCAAAACTAGCTTAAAATTTGTTAAAATCAATATTATAAGTTTTGGCAATTCCTAGGCTCATAGACCATGAGTGTCAAACCCTCTTTGCCTATATAATAAGCAGTTTTCTGAGAATCTTCCATCCCAATGTATTTTATACGTTTGAGAGCAGCACTTGACTCTGTCTGGTTTAATGTGAAAGCTTTAGAAATATTTAACGGAGGACATCTCTGACTCCTTTAAGAAATAAGGGGCTAGGCCACAAATGCAGAAACAGAAAAAAGTCTAGAAGTTAGGGGAAATTACTGAGCACAGGTCTCTGGCAGCTCCCCTTAGTCCTGTGACAGAGGAGCTCATGGTCACAGCATGGAGGCCCGCAGAGCACAGTGGGGCTCTGAGCTGCAGGGAAGGCCAGTCTGGGAAGCAAGGCTAAGGGGGACACCCGGAGCAGGCAGTTCAGAACCTGAGTCCTGCATGACAGCAGAGATTAAGAGGAGAAAGATGGGTCAGAAGTGACTGGAGCCTGAAGTATTCTTTTGGCAGAGATGAATAGAGAACATGTTTCAATAGGTGGCATTTATAATAATTAAGCAAGGAAAAGAGTAATGTGTAAAAATAAATTGCTTAATGTTAAACTGTTGTTCAAATAAAATGTTACGTATAAATAAAAGTGGCATCAAAAGCTAATTGATTTGTGTACTGCATAAGTTTAAAAATATATTTGTCTATAAAGAGTACAGGCTGTTTTCCCATGAGTGAGACCCTGCTTCCCCTAGGCATCAGTGCCTGATAAGAACACAAGCCCTGGGCCTAGGTTTCTCTATGGTCCACGGCTGCAGCACCTAAAGCAAGTCAATTAATTTTCAGTAAACCAGGAGACCTGGGTTCCAGTCCCAATCCCACTGCTAGCTAATTGTGCAGTATTTGGACTTCCAATTCCTAGCCCCCACCTCAGCTCTACTGCATCATAATAGGGGCTAGCAGGTGGTGAGGGATGGGGCTAATTTATCTTGTTTGTGTTTAAACCCCTCGGATGATTATGAGACTCACTACATTTTCATAAGCATGTTATGTTTATAGCATAAATTATGAATGAATAACACTAGCTACATGATCAAGGGCAAATGGTTCATTTGCACATGTCTGTACTGAGAAAGCCAAGTGTGAACTTGCCCAAGTCGAAACTAATCCGAAAAACCAAGGTTCTGAACCTTGGGCTGGTGCAAGCTGGGATGTGCTCCCCAGCAAGAGCCAAAGTTCACCTACCAGCATGTTCAGTGGGCTCAGTGCAAGTGCCAGGGTTCTCCTCATGCTTGGCAGCTGGATTCTCCTCCTCCTCACCTTCAGGGTCTATAATAAACTCTGGTCTGGAAGAAAGGAGGCTATCCTCAAGGCTGTCTGTGGGTTCCTGAAACAAATAAGACAAGCAGCCAGATGAGCAGCCCTTTAGATGTCAAGAACGGCTCAGCTTAGTTCACCAAAGATCTGAGTGCCTGCTGTGTCCCAGGCCATGTGCAAAGGCAGAGCATCTCAGAGGAGACTTGAGCTTATTTCCATAGTGGCTAAAGGAAATGTGTATCAGTTGTTACTGAAACACTTTCATTCTCCTGAAATAAACATGGAAAAATATCAAAAACACTGTCAAATCTTCCTAAGCCTGCTTTCCCTTCTCTATTTTAATCCCTGTGATCCATATCCCACCCCACCACGTGACTCTCACCCCTGCAGTTTGTTCAATAACATTACTTAATTAAGAGGGAATAATAAGTGGTTTGCAGCAAAACATTGAGATCCAAATACGGGTTGTCTGGTGGTCAAACTTTCAGGAGCAAGAAATTGCTACAGTATGTGAATAGAAGAGAGCTAGGTATAGTTAAACTATCCATTTCTAGTTATCCTCCTATTATAACTATTCTTTCTTTCAGGTTCCATCTCAAATATCCTCTTTTAAAATTGTACTATTTTAGCCCACATCTTACCCAATAAACACTTTTTTTAAAAATTGTTTGACAGCCAACTCAAAGCAAGAGGCAAAGATCAATGCGATAAAAGAATGACATGAGGAAGGAAGAAATGACTGCTAAAACGGGGACTAGGAGGCACTGAAGAACTCGTTAGGTAACTTCAGAGTTTTGGTGAGGACTGGCCCTAATCCTAGTTTACCCGTGAACAAGACACCAAACCAAGTTATAAACTGAGTTTCATGCAATTAGATATGGTGAACATTGCCTCTTCTACACATACCCAGCGACTTCATTTCTGGCTATTGTCCTCCGAGGCAGCAGGAAGTGGAGGCACCTATCCTGCATACTCGCCTAAACCTCCCACTTGCCATCCCTCATTTCATCTCATCCTCTTGTCCTAAGAGAACTGACCTGCTAAGGTGGCTCATGCACACAGTGGGGAACATGTGCTCTAAGACATGGTCCTCTTTCACTGATAAGTATCTCTCCTCATGGAGAGGAAAACCAGATCCTCTAGCTTCACTTCTAAATGAGTTATTTTAAGCACATGACAAACGTCAAAAGAATAATACACATGAGAAATTGTTTTGGTGGCTCAGCTTCAACACATGCATGCTTATTCTTCCTTGTTTCTGGGACTCTGCTAGAGTTAGAGGAGAGGACAGACCCATCTGTCTTCCTCATCCTCTTGAAAGAGAAGCCTATACTCAATGAATCCACTTCCTCAGCTGGATCTTTTCCTCAAACCACAAATCACTGTAATCTGCCTTCAGTCCATGGATCCATCACAAAGATCACGAAGAATCTCCTGATTTCAGAATCTACTGGGCTTTTTCCATCTTTTACTTTTCTTCTCTTCCAAATTTGACATTGTTGATAGTTCCCTCCTTTTATAAACTACCTGTCACCTTGGCTTCTAAGTTAATAACCCTCTATTTTCTCTTGTGTCTCTGGCCTCTTTCAGTGGGTTTCTGATCTCTTCTCCCTTTTTTCCCTCTTAAGATTTGGTACTTTCCGGAATTCAGCCTTAGCTATCTTCCTTTCCCACTCTGTACAGCCTCTGCGTGCTCTAATCCACCCATGACTTCATCTACCCCAATGACTCCAAACTTACAGCTCCTTCCCACCTTGCTCTTAGAACCACATCCATATATCCCATAGTGCACAACATCTCCATTTGGATATCTAAAAGACATGTCAGTGCCTTTGCACTATATCGCACTCCTGCTCCCCCCCCAAAAAATCACTCCTCCTATTACAGTAACTAACAATCTTCTGTGAGTAACAACATTATCAGGTTCTAAGCCATAAAACCTGATGATTCCTAAACTTTCCCCTATGTAAACACCAACTAAACACCACCTGCTGTTGATTCTTCTTCCTAAATGTCTTCATCACCACCAGCCCTGCTGGTTCAGGCCGAGTTCAGGCTCTCAACTTTACCTCCCTAAGTTACTACTGTATTAGCCTTTTGATTAGATTCCATCTCCAGTGTCCACATCCTCCAATCTATCCCCTACATTGGCAGAATGAATTTCTCAAGTTCATCAAAATACTACTTCCCTGATTAAAATTCTTCAGGATTTCCCCTACTGTCTTCAAGACAAAATCCCAACTTCTCAGATTGGCAGACAGAGCCCTAAATAAATTTGAATATAAAACTGAGCCTATCTTTTCAGACTCAACTTTCACACTTCCCCATCCTCCATACTGCTCCAGCAAGACAGAACGACCTGCAGTTTCCTGAGTATATCATTCCTTCCTTTCCTCTATATCATTTAAGCCCATTGTTTTCTGTATCTGAAAGGTCCTTCTCCCTTACTATCGTCACTTCATTAACTCCCATTCCTCCTTTAAGTTTAAGCTCAGGTGTCACCTCCTTCAAGAAGAAATTCCTGATCCCTAATATATACCTAAGTTAGATCTGTTGACTCCTCTCTGTACTCCCATGGCTACTGTGCCGGTTTGAGTGTATTGCATCCCCCAAATGCCATTATCTTTGTGGTCTTGTGTGGGGCAGAAATTTTGGTGCTGGTTGGATTTGCTTGGAATGTGCCCCACTCAGCTGTGGAAGATGATTCTGATGAGATGTTCCCATGGAGGCGTGGCCCCGCCCATTCAGGGTGGGCCTTGATCAGTGGAGCCATATAAATGAGCTGTCTCAGAGAGGGGGAAGAGAGTGCAGCTGGGAGTGATGTTTTGAAGAGGAGCAAGCTTGCTAGAGAGGAACGTCCTGGGAGAAAGCCGTTTTGAGGCCGGAGCTTTGGAGCAGACGCCAGCTGCCTTCCTAGCTAACAAAGGTTTTCCGGACACCACTGGCCGTCCTCCGGTGAAGGTACCCGATTGCTGAGGTGTTACCTTGGACGCTTTGTGGCCTTAAGACTGTAACTGTGTAGCGAAATAAACCCCCATTTTATGAAAGCCTATCCATCTCTGGTGTTTTGCATTCTGCAGCATTAGCAAACTAGAACAGCTACCTATTCATACCTCTATCATAATGTACAGTCTTAACATTTTTCATTGACTTAAGTGACTTCCTAATTAGATTCTAAGCTTCTTGACTTTAATTTCTGTCTTATCATTATTATTGTGACTGTTTCATAGTATGGGTCCAATAAGTATTTTGAAAGACCATAATACAAGGATGTTACTTGGAGATGGGTAGGACTAGCACATAAAGTGGGCCAAAAAGTACATAAAGCCTGAAGAAACACTTACTACAAGTATGCTGTACCTCAAAACTTTTTGGAATAAAAAACACAAAGAAGCTATTTTCTGCACTAGACAAACAATACAGAGTAGGAAGAAAAAGAAAAGATGGCAACCACCAGCTCACATAATTCAGGTTCAACTACCTAAGATGGTATGAGGGTATTTTGGTGTTATGTGTGTCGGATGGAAAAATAGGCTAAACAGGGAATAGCTAATGTATGGTATAACTGATGTATGACATATATTAGCTGTTGCCTATTTAGATGACTTTCTTGGAAACAGGCAATGAAAGCAACCAGAAAAAGGAATGAGGTTTTATTGAGTGCTGATGAAGTCAATGGGTTTTCAAACTGAGATTACCTAAGAATTGTTTCCATATTCAACCTATTTACTTAATATTTGATATGCATATTTTATAACGTATTATTTAAACTCTGTAATATAACTTAGTGATAAAAGTTCTCTCTAGAATTCCAGTAAAGCTCATATTTGTGAAAATGGTATGAAAGGAGATGCCACCACCCTATCTGAAGCCACTTAACAGAAGGCTGTAGAGTTTGACTCCTTTTCATAACCATTTCCAGGATTCTGAGTTGGTGGAAACAACAGAAAAAATCTCTTTGAACCCGGTCTCACATATAATCCAGCATGGAGCATAAGATAACACTGGAGGAAGACTCCATTATTCGAGCTACTGCTGTCTTTATTACTATCATATATGGGTCATCTCATTTCTTTAACTACTTACCACCAGCCGGCTTTCTTCTTTGGGAGCTAGTCTCTCCAGGAGTTCACAAGCAAGCTGATAGCAGAGAATGCTAGACTGACATAAGTTACACTCAATTGCTTTTTCATCCTTCTGGCAGGTGTGGGAGCCTCCCCAGGGGGCTTGGAAGACATTGTTTATAATGGAAATAATGTCCTTCGACAAGCTGTGCTCTAAACCCATTGTGATCCCATCATCTTGTAACTCCATCTGAAAGACACCAAAAAGAAAAAAAAAGGCAAAAAAAAAAGAAGAAGAAGGATTTTGGTTCTTTTGTCTAATATTCCATTGGCACATGACTTGGAGAGAATTTTCACTAATTAACAACAATGTTAAATTGTTCAAAGATAATACAGGTTTCTAAACCATGAATATACATTCTTTTTCATGGATTAATCTAAAATGAATATAAACATAAGACAAAGTAATGAGAATTATTTTTTAAATTATGTAGGGCATTTTTAAAACAGTTGTCTTTTAAATTACTTACTTTGTGAGATTTTACACATTTTTAAAAATGGGACATTTTGTTGTGCCAGAAATTAAAGAAGTGCTCCAAGAATGATAAGGACACATCTAAAGAACACAAGACCAAGTCTGAAAGGACTCCCACTGGCCAAATATGGAACAATCTGAGCATTAAAGTAAATAGTCATGGTAACTGATTATAACCTATTGAATAAAATAAGAATCCATGAGTGCATCCTCATATAAATAAATAAATGCACACATACACACATGGGAGAGAACGGAAAGCTATTCCTTTCTTAAAATGCCAAGTAATAAATTTAGAAAAAAATGGTGGAATTAGAAAATTATCATTTGGCCACCATCAAGGTAATAATTGATTCAGGCATGAATTATCTCTTGATGCTAAAATTAATGAAGTTTGATGAGAAACATGAAATTTTATTGAGTGCTGATGAAGTCAATGGGTTTTCAAACTGAGATTACCTAAGAATTCTGTTTCCATATGCAACCTATTTACTTAATATTTGATATGTATATTTTATAATGTATTATTTAAACTTTGTAATGTAACTTAGTGAAAAAAGTGTTTCTCCACAAGTTACTCATCAATTACAAAGGAGAAAAGGGTAACTTTTTAGTGAAGAAGCATGGCAGAAATCTCCTTAATCAACTGATCAAAGTTAATCAAGTAATCAAAGTTAATGGGAAAAATTGACATCGTATGCCTCCTGATATGGTGCACTCAAAAGAACAGAGCATTACTTCTGTGGAATTCTTACCAAAAACGCATAACCCAAATCAATTCATAAGGACACAGACAAACTCAAATTGAGGGACATTCCACAAAATAGCTGGACTGTACTCTTCAAAAATGTCAAAGACATGAAACATAAAGAAAGAAAAAGGAACTGTCCCAGACCAAAGAAGACTAAAGAGACTAGACAGATCATTGCAATGAGTGTTCTTAGATTGTATCCTGGATAAAAAAGTTGTTTCTTTTGTCAGTTTAAAAATGAATAAGTTCTGTAGGTCAGATAACAATGTCAATTTACTGTGGCTATGTAAGGTGTCCTTATTTTTTATAAAATATACATGGAAGTATTTAGGGAAAAAGAGACATCATGCCTGCAACTTACTTCAAATAGTCTTTAAAAAGTTATGCATATTCAGGCATCACATACAAAAGAAGAGAGAGAGGTAAATGAAGTAAAATGTTAACATCTGGATAATCTGGGGGAGGGATATGTGAGAATTCTTTGTACTATTCTTGCAACTTTTCTGTAAGTCAGAAATTATTTCAAAATAAAAAGTTAAAAAGAAATGCCCTCCTCACCAAAGCCTTTTAAATTTCTCCTTTAAAATTGCCTTCAAAAATCAATTTATAATATATAATAAAATCAATCCATCATTCTAGAGTTGTATCATGCTCTTCCTAACAATATTATACAGTTTATTCAACCTATGTATTCAACAGAATTAATTCTAATAACGCTACAGTGTTTCTAAAATTCAAATCCACTCTCTTATATCAATATCACTGAAAATATACATACAAGTGTTTTTCAGACTCTTTAGGAAATTCCCTCATGAGTTTGCAAAATGTCTTTAGTGGTGCAGCATCACTTTAGTAAGTGTGCAGTTGCCCAACATATAGAAAGAATCACTATACAATGCTTTCCCTCATTCTTCACCTCTGAACTAAATTAAGCTCATGTTCCAGCTACCTGCTTTAGGAGAAGATCAAACATGAGGATGAAACAATTCAGATTCATTTCATCATCTTCACACTCAAAGTCAATAGTCCTTCCTCCTTGGTGTCCAAAATTCTTGAAAGGGCTACGAAATGGACTACGCATGGGACTCCGAAATGGACTCTGGAAAGGACTGTGGAAAGGACTCAGCATATTGTGCTGAACTCGTCGACCAGGATCAGAGGCAACACTCACCTAGAAGAAAGAAGATCAAGACATATAAATGAATTTGCAGAAGCTCAAATTACTGTATAAAACATATGGGGACTCTATGGAAGGTATTTCTAGCAGTCACATGATTTCCTTTTCTTATCCAATGGCATTAGTACCTCCAAGTACTATGGAGCCACTCAAAATGCAAACATAAGAAATAAAACCATCCAAATTTTCTGACCAATTTTTTGGTGAATGAAACATCAGCACCCTGAAAATATGAAGGTAGTAGTTGTATTTGCTATTATATTTTTCATCCCATCAAACTTTTCAAATTAAACTAAATTGTCTGAATCTATTGAAAACTATAACTTGAAAATGAAAACTTAAAAAAGTAAAATATTGCAAAATAAATTTTAGTAAGATAAGCACAGAATCTCAGATTGACATGACTGGTTAAAGAAGACTGGCCTCAGGATTACAATTATTAACCTATCATGGGAAAACTTAATACATATCAAGCCTGTTGAACTAGTCTCCACTTGCCCCACCCAGATCCTTGTCGCCTCTTCTCCCCTGCTCTGAACCCCAGGATGCTGTGGACTGCATTTCTCCTGGCTCCCCTGCTAGCTGGCTTGCAGGTGGGTTCAGCCAGTGGGAGGCACCAGAAGAAGATCTGAAGCAGGGGAGTGAGGTAGGAGTAATTTTCCCCACTCCCTGCCTGCTTTGGTGCTACATCTCTGACAGTATCTCCATCACTCTACAGCTCCCCTAGCCAGCTCTTCTTTAACAGCTTAAGCTCCCATTGGGGTCTGGGAACTCTGTTCTTTCTCCCATCAGCCCTAAGAGTGTGTGCCAGTTTGGAACTGTTATGGACCCCAGAAGAGCCATGATCTTTTAATCCAATCTTGTTGGATGGAAGCTTTTGATTGTTTCTACAGAGATGTGACTAACCCAACTGTGGGTGAGACCTTTGATTAGATCATTTCCATGGTGATGTGGACCCTGCCCATTCAGGGGGAGGGTCTTGATTGGTTCACTGGAGTACTTAAGAGAGCTCAAGAGCCAACTCAGACGCTGACACTTGGAGATGTTTGGAGATGCAGACAGAAGGACATTTGGAGATGCTAACCTAAGAGATGAAGCCCAGAGTTTCCCCAGAGAAGCTAAGAAAGGACAACCAGATGCTTAGAGAGAAAAGCCCCAAGAGAAACAAACAGAGAGCTGAGAGAAGCTAAGAGAGGCAGAAGGCCAGAGACATTTTGGAGAAATTCATTTTGAAACCAGAATCTGGGAGCAAAGGACCAGCAGACACCAGCCACATGCCTTCTCAGCTGACAGAGGTGTCCCGGACACCATCAGCCTTTCTTCAGTGAAGGTATCCTCTTGTTGATGCCTTAGTTTGGACACTTCTATGGCCTTAGAACTGTAAATTTATAACCTAATAAATCCCCTTTATAAAAGCCAATCCATTTCTGGTATTTTGCATAATGGCAGTTCAGCAAACCAGAACACAGTAGAATGGCTTCCTACTATTGCTGGACTCTGCGTGACCTTACCGACTCTTATTTGCTTCCTGTGCCGGTTTGTATATATTATGTCCCCCAGAAAATGCCATATTCTGTGATGTAATCTTGTGGGGGCAGACTTATTAGTGTTGATTAGATTGGAATTCTTTCATTGTTTCCATGGAGATGTGACTCAATCAACTGTGAGTGAAATGTTTGATTGGATAATTTCCATGGAGGTGTTACCCCACCCTTTCACGGTAGGTGTTTATTGGATCACTGGAGTCCTATAAAGGAGTTCACAGATAGAAGGATCTCAAAGCAGCTGTGAGTGACATTTTAGAGAGCAACTGAGAGTGACATTTTGAAGAGGAGCTGCAGCTAAGAGACGACAAAATGCCCCAAGAGCAACATTTTGGAGAACGCCATTTTGAAACTCAACCTGGGAGCAATCAGACGCCAGCCACATGCCTTCTGAGCCAAAAGAGGTTTTCTGGACACTAGTGGCCTTTCTCCAGTGAAAGTACCTGTTGTGGATGCCTTACCTTGGACACTTTATGGCCTTAAGACTGTAACTTTGTAATCAAATAAACCCCCTTATAAAAGCCAATCTATTTCTGGTGTTTTGCAGAACCGCAGCATTAGCAAACTGGAACACTTCCTTAATTTTTCCTATAATTTATAAGCAGAGTCTCCATTAAAATCTCTTCATTTGAACCATCTGGGATAAATCCTCTAGCAGAACCCTGACTACATACCTACACATCACGGTCAAATCATGTTTTCTCTCTTGAAGATCTTGCTAGTAACCAGAAAGTGCTTTGAGCAGTGATTTTTAAGGCAAAGTGGAAGAGCACCCCATTAAGAATCAGAATTCTGGATAATGACAGTGTGATCTACAGCAAGTCATTTCACTTCATTGAATCTCAGTTGTAAAACTGGGGTAACAAATTCTTCCCTGACTGCCTTACACAATTCTGTGAGAATTGAATGACATTATTAATTATGAAAACACTGCACTGTATAAAGTTGTATACAAAGTAATGTAATATTAAAGTCGAGAGAAGAAAGAAGCAAAGGTTTTGCAGACAGTTTCTAACAGACAGATGAGAAAAGTAATGATTTAAAAAAAAAAAAAAAAGCCCTGAGAAAACTATGATCCCCTTAGTTGTATTTTATTTTCCAGTCACCAGGTATGAGGTGGAGTCATTGAAAGCCTGAGGTAGAGGGCAAGGGAAATTTTAAGGAGAGAGGCTTGATAAGGAGAGAGGATTGAGGACAGTTCCTTGCAACCATCACATGAGTGTCAAGATCTCCAAACCCAATCGTGGTCTGAGAATGTCAGTATGTTGGCAGAAACCTTATTAGGTCATTGGTCCTCCATAGAAAAATTATCAAAATTGTCCAAGAATGTTCACACACTTCAGACCAGACTATGTTGACTTTTCTCATCCACAAAGGTCCAAAGGGGTCAATAAAACAGGTTTCATTGGTTCATGGTCACACTCAGTCACTGCCTGTTGATTGGGTCTTCCTAAAACATGATAGCTATATATATATATATATATATATATATATATATACAATCTCTTAAACCCCAAAGTGAATTACTGATAAAGAATTCTTATTTGCCAGGGTACAACAAAAAAGCTACTCCATTTCCTTTCATCAAGGGTGAGAGATAGCTAATAGGTGTGCACAGGAGAAAAACTCAAAGAAAAATGAAAACTCAACTTATGATTACAGATTATTCCAAGCATATGTAGATAAATGTTTATATTACTTAATGTGATTAAAAGATTCATGGAGTAAAATAGGATGAAAAAGCATTTTCAAAGTTTATCATGATGCCACTTTTAGACCGGGTATAACCAACAAAGGTTTTCAAAATCTTCACAAGACAAAAACACTTGTGGCAATAATTACCCTTCGAGCTGCAAGGTTCCCTGCCAGTTCACTGACTCTTGATTTTCTTTGATTTGCCAGTTCTTTGACAGAATTAACTCCATCAGAAAACATACTTATTAGTAGTTGAAGTGGAACCATGATGTCTAACTCTGATAATACCTGGAGAAAAAAAGACACATATCCACCCCCCCCAAAATGTAAACGTTAAAACTCAACAAAACTACATTTGACATATTTTTCCCAAAGTGAACCATTGAATGTAAGTACATTTAGTCTTACAAATATTCTGAATATCAGCACAGTCATCCTCAATTTTTCATACTAAGAAAATCAAAGTTATCAATGAACTGCCCTTTTGTCTACCTCCCACATCCAATAAGTTGCCATGTTCTGTCTATTAAAACTTCTAAGTATCTTTTGACACTGTACCCTCTTCTCCATACCCACTGCTACTGCCTTAGTTCATCACCTTTCTCCTGGACAACTGATAATCTGTGAACAACCATCCTCCCTCCAGTCCATTCTGAGTCTGATCTGCCCTCTCCATTGGTTAGAATGTCCCATTTGATCCTGCCCTCTGATGCACTCAGGTATCCTTCCAGGCCAAAATCAAGTCACCTTATCTGCCATGAATTTTCTGGAAACAGATGCCTCCTTCTTTCAGACAGAACTAATCCATCCCTCCTCTCTTCTTTCTCAGAACTTTGTACATACCCTTATTAGAGCAATTATCAGTTTTATTATATTTAATGATCTGATACCATCCCTCCCACTGTAAGCTCCTATAAGAAAGAAGTATAAGGAAAGGACAACTTCTCATTTCTATTTTTGTCCCAGTGATGACAGCAGTGCCTGGCACACAGGAACTCTATAAATGTTTCTACAATTAATTATAAATGAACCTCTTCTATTCCCCACATGGAACAAACTGGAGCACTGGTTCAAGTCTTCAACTGCAGGAACCCTGTCTTCAAACCAAAGCTGTGTCAAAGTCCAATCTGTAAACCATGAAAACTATAACTGCCAAGATTTATAGCCCTGCCTTTTCACCCCTCTAGTGGCACACCTTGAAAAACCACTTCTTTTTTTAATCCCTTTAAATAATTAACTGAGCCAATATCTAGCCATCTGTAGAAGGACTGGCTTTCCTAAAATGATAAATTATCTATTGATATCTGTTTGGGGATGACAAGTTTAAATTCTGAGTTCCAAAGGCAACTTTTAAAAAAAGGCCTCTTTACTCTTTGTCAGTTGTGAAAAATATTGTTCCTTAATTTAGAACCCAGAAAGGCACCTTCCCAACTAGAAGCACTTATGACATCACATCCTTTGGTGGCTCCCAGAAATGTGCTTACACCCATAGTTATCTTAACACTGATTTTTGTCCTCATTTTTTTAAATCGCCCAAATGTTATGTTGGGTATTCAACTCAATTTAATAAACTCTTATTGAAAATTCACTAAATACAAGGCATGTGCCAGATGTTGGGAGGAAAGGATGAAGGGAGTTGTAAATTCAAAAATGAATCAGACATGGTCCCTGAACTCAGGGAGTTTGTATCAGGGGAAGAAACAGAAAAAATTAGCTATAATGGAAGACAAAAATAGAATACAATTCACACAGAGAACCTGTACAAATACTGAGAAAAGGAATGATGAATTCTGACGCGAAGATAGGGATCTGAAATAGAAAACTTCATAGAGGAGATAGTTCCTGAGTTGGACTTTAAAGGATAAGTTGGACTTCGTAAATGGAGACAGGAGAAAAAAGCATTCCAGGCAGCGTGAATTACCCCCTAAGTCAGTAGCTCCCAACCTTTCCAAGCACAGGACTGTTTCATATCAAAAGATTTATCAAAATCCCACAAGACAGCTATTATACTTTTAGTACCCATTGATGGGAAAATACTTAAGGACCAAAAGCTACTATAGGCTCAGTAATGCTAGTGCATACATTTGTATTTTATTAATCACAACTATGGCTACATATATTGGAAAGATAGTCTTACATTTATGCATATAAGACATGACTCTACAGACAGTTCTTGGAAAACATGCAGATTTATGGACTCTTTGCAAGAACTCCCCACCCCTCTACCATGAGATCCAAAGCCCACAGACTATGAACTATTGCCCCAAATGATTAAAAGAATCATTCACTTACATGAAGCCATAGTAATGCTTGTTCCTGTACAGAGGAGGGGTATCCTGTAAACCGACAACTAATAAAACCAAACATCTCTTCCATGGAGAAAGGCAGAGGACAGAGCTCAATGTCAAACATTTTGCTGGAAAACAGGAACAAAAGTAAATGACCAATGGGCATATATTAGGGTCTACTGTTGCCACCAAGACATTTCTACTATACCCTGTCTGGGGAGCCAACCCACTTTAGACTAGTTGGTGCGCTGACTTGTTAGCATGCCCCCTTTTACTGTACTAGAAGAGTTTATGTCACTGAAATAGATGCCTCTGTAAAACAAATAATTCATATGGTTGGTGATAACATCAGTGGTCCTCCTCATATTAGGTCTAGCAGAAGCAATTGCATATAAAAGAAGTTAGGGTTGCTCCCCCACATCTAAAAACGTTTTCCCTTTGCACTTTTACCATCATGTCCAAATCATAATTATATTTGAAAATAAGCAAATAATAAAGTGTGTCTATTTATTATTCCACAAGAACAAATCTTTGCAGAACACTTCTTAATCACCATGATTTCAGCAGCTATTTCATGAGGGGGGCTTTACATTTCTCCACAGGGTTATTTAAAAGTCCACAGTAAGTGCTCAATAAATGTTAGATGTCATTATAATCACAGTGACTTCATTAAACTACTTACCCACCTTAATACTTCCCTGAATTCTTTCAACTGGTTGTCTGGGACCTCAGTTCTGATGGCTTCCAGCCATTCCGGCATGATGCACTCCCATACAGACTGACTGACCACATTGTAGGGGATCAGGCAGAGGATGCGGTTCAGACCTTCCTTCAACTGAGTCACTGTGCTGCAGGACTTGTCCCAGTACCCACCAACCTAATAGGATTTCCAAAGCCACAGAGAAAAATAACAAATGCACTTGCTACAATTATACTCCAGGACTTCCTAAAGGAAACGAGTACAGTAAAAAACCATGACCCATTACATCTGAATCCTAAGCCAAAATTCCTCAGAGTGAGATGTGTAAGAATTCACAAACCACAAGGAGCAATTAGCAAATAGGTCCAAATATTAATATCCAATTAAATTTGAACCATGCTACTGCAGAATTTCCAAATCACACATGACTTAAAATCCCAAAGATGTATTCCTACAGGATAAGCATACTTTTGGAAAATTATTATTTCCAAAGTCTGACTAACCCATTAAAATATGTGCAGTTTAACTTGAGCTTCAGAGGAATACAGGTTTCTACTACTATACATTCTGTATTGAAGATTTTTCATTATGGAAAATAAAATGGACTAGAGTGCTTCTTTCCCCTTATGCTACATATTCTGTAACTGTTTTTCCCCTAAGAATGCTTTAAGGTTGATTGAATCCATGAATAAAACAGACTGGCATGTTTTACTACTTAAGTATTATCTTCATTTTATACAGCAGAAAAATAATTTTAAAAAGGAATTTAGTTCTGCTTATAATTCTGTTGTTAGATAAGGAGCCTATATTCTTATTATAAGCATCAAAGTAGAAAAGGTTGCTGGTCTTAAGTCTTTACCATGCAACACAAGATATGTGGGAAATTATCTTATTTTAAATGAACCCAACTTTAAAATTTTAATTATTACATCAGAATTCTAAGTTAATCCAAAGAACCAAATTAATTCAATTTTAAATCTCAATATCTCTTTGGTGACATACTGACCAAAATCCTAGATAATTGTCTGAATATTTTAAAGAAGTGTCTATATTTCTGGAATAGTGTGTGTGTCGGGGGTGGGGGTGGTAGCTACAGACACAGACTCAAAGGACCTAGCACTACAATGTTGAGATCTTGGAATATATCATTGCTGAGGTTCCTTTGGCCATGTAATCATTTCTTCTTTCAGATCACACCAAGCCTTCACTATTCCAAAAGAAATAATCACAGAAAACATATCAAACACAAAGAATGCCAGGAAATGGGAAAATTCCATTATGCAAAACTTCAATGTTACATGTGAGTCAGTAGGTGGCAGCAAAGAAGAAAGATGTATGTTTTGATACATCCTTTAGACACTCTGGGTCTCAGAAATCATACAATAGCTACCCCTTTAGATGGCCTGTGTTCTGCTGCATCCTTAAATGTCTTATTTTTAAACTGCTTTAAACTGAAAATTGTCTCAAGACCTTTTTGAAAGTAAGAAGAAAATCACAAAAATAAAACTTAGAAAATACCTTGAAAAAAATTTCATGTATTGCTGCCAAAAACTGATTCTGGGTACCCACCTTGCTAGGTTAGATTTAAATTATATTGTATTCCAGAAATATAGGGTCTTCCCTGCTGCACATCTGAAGCCTTGATCCACTGAGGCAGAAGCAAGGGGATAAGCACAGAGTTATTTGTCCTACCAACCAGAGGAAAAGGAGCACCCGGCAGTCCCTGGACCTTTCCGGCATTTCAAATGTCAGGGCAGGGATGCCTGCCATTCATCTCCAGAAATATATGTGAACCCACAGGAACTCCCCCTCACTGAAGGGTAGCCTTTCCACAGGCCATAGACCATAAAGGGACTGAGCCTGAGCAACCTCACACAGAACCATTTTTGTTGTTGTTGTTTCTTAATAAAAATATTCATCAGTGTCAAGAAAGACTATCCCCTTAGGTTCTTAAAGATATCAATGAATTATCTTGCCATCCTTTCCCATTCCAAACCAACATCAAAGCAGCACATCAAACCAAATGTAGTTCCCATAAAAGATCCAGTTAGCTGCACTGATTAAAATAAGGAGAGACATTCCTCTTCTACAGACACTGATAACAGTCTACTAGCTAAAGTGTGCTTCTCCTCTCCACCAAGGTTCAAGACGTGGGCCTCCACTTACCCTGGCAAACTCCATGGGTTTGGGAAGAAGGCACATGACCATGACATCAAAGCGGACATCACATACTGTCTTCAACCACTTGGTGACAAACTGAGGCTTCAGTTTTTCCACCAAACTCCCGACTTCATCATCCATCATATATGCCGTGGAGTGAAACCATTGAAACACCATGGCCACCAGCCTGGCCAGGCTCTCCGTGGGCGTGTTCTCACTGGGTGTGCAGAGGCTCACCTGAAAATAGGCAGATTAGAGCCCTGCTTTAGCCTCCATCCAGCTTTACATCATTATGACAAAAAAAAAAAAAAAAGAAAAGAAAATTAAAAAGAGGTCCCAGATAATCCATTTGAAATAGGCAGTTTTACAAATGATAAGGTGCTTATCTAGGAAACTGTTCCCCTCTACAGGAAGAAATGGATTGCAACAATAGTGTCCAGTCTGTATTTCACTTCCAACAAGTCCTATTCTACAAGAAATCTATTATGTAATCTGCACTAGATAAATTCTTTTAAAAAGCTGTCTTTAAAATGATATTTCATCAATATCTTCTGTAAAAAAAATGAGCTAAAATTATCAGATTCAGCTAAGAATTTTGTATCAGTAATAATTCTGTCACTATGCACCACCACCTTGAATTCACCACATTACAAACAGTCATCTTAAAACAGCTTATCATTCATTCATCCTTCCATTCATTCTGAAATAAACATTCACTGAGCACAAAAAATAAAACACCTTCCCTGCCTTCAAAGAGTTCACAGCAGTAGTCATTTTGCTATTAGATCATAAGTTCTAGGTAGCAAGACATGAGAAATCAACAATTAAACCACAATTTTGTAAAGACTTTTTCAGGGGACAACGTGAAAACATAAAACAGATGCATCACTATGAGGACTTAATCCATGTATCTAATATGCAAAAACAAAAGCTTGCTTCTTTGCACAACTGGCAAATTCAGCTTGCTTGGGACTTTTGGTCTGTGTGTTGATCTCTACTGACTGCATGTTGCAGTTGAATAAGGCAATAGCAATCACAGTCCCTGCTAAAAGGGTCACACTGGTTAGTTTGGCTATAATTTCTATTTGGCTGCTCTCACAGACATTGCCATAAATACACAAAAAGCTCCACAGTGACTGAACTTCCAAAAAAAATCATATATATATATAGATGTTGGGATGTGAATTATCTCTACATCATGTTGAATCCAGTGTTTGACAATATAGCCAGCAACTTCCCCATTTGTTTCCTGCCAAAATGTGCATTTCAACCAATCTATGCCCTGGTATAGAAGGTTTCAACACCTGGCTATTCATTAGAATCAGCTGGGGAGTTGTTTTTAAAATACTGAACATTCTGGTTTTATTTGTCTCGGTTCCCAGGTAAATCCAATGTGCAGCCCAGGGTTGAGAGCCACTGTCCTAGAGTAAAGTCACATTTCTAGATTTAATTTTTCACTACTATTTACTTCTTTAAAAAGAACAGAAGACATTCCTCATCGGTGCAATCTTGGAATGAGAAATAAGAAAGTGGAGAAGAGTTAACTTCTTTTTCTTACTAAGAACCATATTCCAAATTGACTAAGCAGTCGCTGGTCATGTTTATCATCGTCCTTGTTATCAAAGTCAGTATTGTCCAAGGAATGGTGGGAAGAGGAGAGTCCCAGCTGCCTCCGGCGATTCAGCTCGTATTCCCGCTGCTCCGCGTGGAACTCGGCTTCTTTCAACAAGCTGTGAAAGAGGAGTTATTTCCAATTAGGCTATCTGAAACACATGACAGACTGCCACCTAGTCAGGGCCAATTATTTCAGGAATACATCGTTAATTGCTCTCCTCCAGATTGGTGGGAATTAGTCCAGGAGGCCTATTTACATTTCCTTATTATTTTGCCCTCCGTCTCCATTTCAAAGACAAACCGAGGCACCAAGAGGCTGCTTCCTACAATCAGGGTCCAGCAGAACTGACTTCTGACTTTGACATCTGGTTCACCAATCATCCCACTAGAAGTCAATGTGTCTCCTACATCTCTCTTGAAGCTAGGTGGACAGAAAATGCATGATACAAGGAGAAACTGGAGAACTTGTACACAAATGGAAAAATATTCAATATCTAGTATTCAAAGATCAGAAAGTGATGCAATAAAGATTCATTTTTCAATCTGCTGAACAAGTAATTTGAAAAATAATAATAATACCCAATGTTGGCAAGGGTGCAGCAAAAGCTAGCAATTTCATACAGCTCTGTAAATTTATATACTTGCTTTGAAAAGCAATTTGCTAATGTATCAAAAGGCATTAAAATAGTCACACCTTTTGACCCAATCAACTCACATCTGAAATCTACCCTAAGAAAATAAAAAAAATATAGGAACAGCACTTTGCACAAAAATATTTTCCAGAGTTACTTACAGTAGAAAAAAATGGGAGTAATCTTAATGTCTAATGAAAGAGGAAAATAAGATGTATCTAGATGACTATTATGTATCCACTTAAAACGATAAATACAGAAACTATACAGGGCAACAAAGAAAAGAGCAAAGGGTATAATGTTATATCAAAAAGAATCGTGGATACACTGTGGTTACTGTTATATAAATAAAACATGCATTTGAATAAAACTAGAAGAAGGTGCAAAACATGATGATAGCAATACGGCTGATTTTTTTTTGGGGGGGGGGTCTTTTCCCAAGCATTCTGTAACTTTTTATTTTACAAATATTTATTGCACTTATATCATAATATGTCAACCACTGGGATAAGAGAAAAATGAAAGACTTTGTCCCTAGTCTTTAAAAAGTGCATGCTAATATTATTTTTTATCTTAAAAAATCTTGCCTCAATGAATATTATACAAAAAGAGAACAACTCTAGACGTCATAATTTTTAAAGCTCCCTTTTCCGCCATGTGATAGATGGAGAAAAACCCAGCGCCATCCAGGATCTTACTGCACGGTTTTCCCCAATACCGAATTATTTGGAGTTCTACGGTACCACGCTCTTAGACCGTGCAGATTGGCTCGGGCTTGTCATCTTTCCCCTCTCCCCACTGGCTAGCGTCTACTGTCAGTCAAAACTCAGACATGTCTCTGCCCCACCCCTCACTCTGACCGGCTCCTCCCCTTCATTCCAGTAGCATTTCCTGGGCTCAAGGCTATTACTGCGCTCATCCGACTGGATTATAATTATATGCTTGTGTGTTTATAGTCTCTACTAGACCCTGAGGGCCTTGAGGGCAGACACTACATTTTATTTTCTTCTGTCTCCCAAGTGCCTAATACAGTGACACATAACTGACATTTGATAAAAACATTTATTGGATGAATGAATTAAAGCATCATCATTGTAACACCGTAGGAAGGTGAGCTACCGGGCTGAGGGCATTTGCAGTTGAATTAAATTATAAATCTCCATGTGCGGAGGGAGTTCAGAGCTAAGAATCAGCCGCAGTTTACCTAATCACGGCCTCCACAGCGCAGACCAGCTCCTCCGCACCACACTCCCGAGTGTTGATGGGCGGGGGGGACGTCTGGTAGAGGTGGGTCTCCGCGGCGGCCCCCACTTCATTACTGTGATGGTTTGAGTGGCATCTTTTGCAGTACCGGACAGGCCTGTTTCCGTGACGACCACAGCACCCCGCTGAGAAGCACGTGACAACTGCTCTTCTAACATGGGAACTGCAGTTCTAGAAGCAAAAGTTAAATCAATTAAAATCAATTGCTAAAGTAAATGTGGGTAATAACTGGAACAAATGGAAACTTTAACGGGCCACGGAAGTGACAGGACACTTCTAAAGTGCCACTAGTTTCCAAAACACAGGCTACCTCTAATCCAGTTACATTTTAGTCATAACTAAAAATAAAGGTGAGAAACTTTTTCTATTAGTGTGAGTGATAGAAATGTTCCAAATATCAGTGGAAATATGTTGGAAAGCCCTCTGTAAATCTGCCTCCCTTACAGCCAGGAGGAAAATATCTTTCTGGATTTTTTTGAAGTGGTGTTTCAAGTTTTTAGGAGAAATCTGAAGAAAAAAATTAAACAGAACTCCAGAGACAGGAAGCATCACAGCACATTAGAGCAGGAAAGGAATAATTAAGTATTTTATTCACTAATAAAACAGCATATTTCCATTGCAGTTCCTCCCCCTTGCTGCATTCAAGGACAAATAGGTAGTTGTGGAGCACTGAGCTGATGACCCCAAACGGGCCTTTTCATGCCCACCAGTACACTCTCTGCAAAGACCTAAATAATACATCAACTGACACCGCAAGAACATACCAAAACACAGCAAGAACTATTCATAGAATCAGCCATTGGCATCAACTACAGGAAAGGAATGAACAGATGAAGTGATGGAAATGAAGAGAGCGATGTAGCATAAGAGAGATTCCAAAGTTCAGAGTGACTTGACAAGTAGGCAGATGGGTAAAAAAGTATTCATGTGAAGCAATTTGAAGGGCAGTCAGAAAACACATCTGTGATGGTTAAGTTCATGTGTCAACTTGGCTAAATTATAGTGTCCAGTTGCTTGGTCAAGCAAGCCCTGGCCTAATTGTTACTGGGTGGGTATTTAGTAGAGGGTTTTAAATCATTAGATAGTTGATTGCACATAGGACTGAGCACATCTATAATTAACAAAGGAGATTACCTTCGTCAATGAGAGCAGTCTCCTCATTCAATCAGTTAGAGGCCTTAAAGCGAGAACTAAGGATTTCAGCAGTTAGAAAAAATTTCTGTCTCTACTTCTGCAGCCAGCTTCTCCTGGGGAGTTCAACACCACCTTCATCAGAGCTTCCAACTTGCAGCTTGTATTATGGAATTCAGTCATGCCACTCTCCTCAATCACGTGAGCCAATTCACATAAATAAATCTCTTAATATTTATGTACAGATGTATATGTGTGTGGTGTGTGTGTATATACATATGTATCTCCTGTCAGTTCTGATTCTCTGGAGAATCTTGACTAATATGAGCCCTCAAAAAAAAGACACCAAGCCTGTTAGAGTTTCCACCACCATCTATAGTCGTTGTGTCCAGAGTCTTTCAGGAGTGCTTATAAAGATGTAAATACCCCTGGGGGGGTGGGGGTGGGGAGAGATATAATACCCTAAGCCATCATGAACTCAGAACTTGTTATGGTTCTGAGAACCCTCCATGACACCTAACTGGGAGAGGACACAAAAGGGAAGAAGGCAAGCACAAAACCTACATCAGAATGTTGCTGATACAGTGTACCACCTATGGGAACAATCATTTTAAAGTAAGGCTTGAGTTCCACTTTGATTGTAATACAAGGCTGCTGGCTCAGGATGCAGGTGCTTGGCAATCTCATTTTCTAAACAGAGCTGAGGCCAAGAAATCCTAAAGGCAAGGTGAGTATACTTAGGCTATGGTATTTTACAAAATCTATCTCCATCTCTCCATCAGATAGTTACATGTTCATCATCTTAAGATTTTAAAATTTATGTAGTCTGGTTTTTCTTTCTATTAATAGGTTTTAAAAATTATGTGTTAAATATGTGTTTCTTCTGCACCTGAAGCATTTGTCTTCTTCAGCACCCATGTTCTCCAGCCCTGATGTCTTCAAGAGGGTTATTTTTCAGTTTTGTGGCCTTTCTCTCTCTTTCTCACTCTAAGTTTCATTCTGTAAACACAAGTCCTCTGGTTTAGGGCTTCTCCTGCCCACCTACAAACCACTACCAATCCGCCTCCAGTGTGATACCTGTCAGGGTACAGTCTTAGTGTTTACTTCTTCCTTTTGGGTACAATTACTCTTTGTTCCTTTGGGATTCCCTGGTTATATAAACAATTGGACGTGGGTATGGGTTTAGTGGATAGTTATTAGCTATAATAAACTCCCAAAGTTTAAGGCCTTCTCTCTCTTTTTCTTTTTCTATTTTCTACTGCCCAAACAACAACCAAATCCTAGTATTATTTTCAAATATTCTGGCCATTGTTCTATAGACTTCTTAGCTCATTATGGACAAGAAAGGGAAAATTTTCATAATTTTTTCTTTGGTTGACATTTTAGAATGTAACAAATATTTAGATTCGACAGAGATGGGATCAAGTGCTCACAATCTTTCCCAAAGATTCAGCTGTCTAAATAATGTAGATACCAATTAATCAGGAAGAAAACCAATAGATTCATAGATATCTTGTGAAAGCATCAACAAGAATTTATGAAGAGTCCACTGCACACCTGATACAATACTAAGAAATCAAATAAGTGTTCAACAGCCTGGGCCCTTTGCTGCTCAAGGCCTGCCTAAGTATGTTTTCCTTTTGTTCCCCTGTACATGTTTACATGTATTCAAACTCAGGAAAATAGTGACACTTGTAAAAAGACTTGTATGGCTAGGGATGTCTCAGGAAGATCCTCTCCACCCCCTGCCTCCTGAATCTGAGCTGGCCTTGGGACTTGCTTTTGAGCAATGGAAGGTGGCAGAAGTGATTTCATCTGACTTCCCAACTTCAAAAGGCCATGCAACTTCCATTCTCGTTCTCTTGGAAGGAGAGCACCCCCAGATACTCCAGTCATCCCATCCCTTCCAGCTGAAGCCCCAGACATTTGGCTGTGGTCATGTGGGGCCAGCCAAACTGCCAACTAACTACACACACGTGTGAAAGCCCAGGCAAGACCGGAAGAATTGCCCAGTTAATCCCAGGCCAAATTGCCAACTCACGGACTTATGAGCAAATACGTGGCTGATGTAATAAACCAAAACTAGGTTTGGGGATGGTTTTTTATGCCATCACTGAGACAGAAACTGACACAGAAGTGGGGTGCTATAATAACAAAAACCTAAAACATGTGGCATTGATTTTGGGACCAGGCAGCAGGTAGACTCCAGAAGAACAGTGAAAAGACTGATGATGAAAACTGGAGGAATGGCAAACAAGCTGTTAGTGGATGCTGGAAAAGGCAGTGAGGAAAGTGTCACTGGAAGCTTGAAAAAAAGATCATCTATATTTTGTAGTAGTGAACAACTGGCAAAACTGTTGTCTGCAAAAATCTGGAAGATAGAAGATGTTCATAATAAATGGGAATGTGACCAAGGAAATTTCTAGGCAGAAGGCTGAAAAGGCCAATTCATTTCTTTCAGCTGTGTTTGATAAGTTATGAGAGAAGAGAGATAAGAGAGAGCCATTCAATTGATAGGCAGAATATAGAGAAGAGAAAGAACCAAGAACATTCAATTGGCAAGCAGAATTTGGAGAAGAGAAAGAAGAGCCCAAAAGTGGACTCGAGAACAAGGTGAAGGGCACAGTACCACCCAGGTGAAGGCAATAAAGAGGTGCACTGTCCACAAAGAAGCTAAAAACAATAACAAAACTGATCTGTCCAGTTACTTCAGGTGCATGACAAACCACCTAAAAACTTGGTTGTGTAAAACAACAGCCATTTATTATGCATGTGGATTCTGTGGGTCAGGAGTTCAGACAGGGCACAGTCAGGATGGCTTTTCTCTGTTCCATGGTATCTGGGAAGACTTATATGGCTAGGGATGACTCCAACATTTGGGAGCTGGAAGACCCAGTACCAGAAATCCACTTCTGAGATGACTTCACTTCCCAGTCTGGTGCTGGTCTGTGAAGGTTGAAGGATGGGCTCAGCCAGTTTCCTTCACAAGAGCATCTGTATGTGGCCTCTCTATCCACACCTGGCTTAGGCTTCTCACACTACGGCAGATGGGTTCTGAGAGGGAGCATCCTGAGGGCAAGTACTTCAAGAGAACCAGGAGCAAGCTATGTGACCTCTTACGACCCAGCCTCAAAAGTGACACAGACTCACTTCTGCCATACTCTGTTGGTCAGAGCAGCCACAAGCTCACAGCAATTCAGGGGAAGAAACTTAGACTCCATCTCTCAATGGGAAGAGAATCAAATAATTTGATACGTCCACAATCAGTCCTCCAGCCACATCTTACTTCCTTTACTCCCACATGCAAAATGCACTTACTCCTTCCCAAGAACCCCCAAATCTCACTGTAACGATTGCCTAAACATAGTAGAATGGAGATGACTCATCTCCATTTTGCCCTGTCTAAATTCCTGACCCATGGAATTCATGATCATAGTAAAATGGTCCTCACTGCCACAAAGTTTGGAGTGGATTGTTACAGAGAATTTGGAACAGTATTTAAAACCTGGAAGTGAGGTGTTGCAATAACAAAAAACCTAAAACATGAGACTGGCTTTGTGAGCAGGAGGAAGATAGAAAGTCCTAGAAGAGATGGTTTAGTGAAAGAAAGATGGGCCTTAATTAGGGCCTAAAGAAAAGTGAGGAAAATTTTATTGGAAAATGAGAGCAAGGGGACCCTTGTTATGCAGTAGTGAAAAGTTTGGCTGCAATGTTGCCCAGGTAGTGGAAACTAGGAAGCATGTGCTGAATGAACTCAAGATCTAGCGAAGGAAATTTTCATGCTGAGTATTGAAGACAGCACCTGACCACCTATGGTGTAAATCATGAGAGGAGAGATGGACAAAAGAACAAATTACTCCACTTTCAACTAGAACAAAGAGGGAACATATTGAACTGAGGACAGTCTTTATAGCCAGCATGGGTTAGAAAAAATTTCAGGGCAAATATGAAATCCAGGATGCTATCAAGAAAATGTGGTCTCAAGGGGAAAAATAAATACAAGAGCATGACTGTAAAATCCTTTGTTAAGAACTCAGAATATAAGATGGTACAATATAGACCCTTTTAGACAGACAAAAGGTCTTCTAAGGAAATTAAGGGCATGCCTCATCCTCTCCATTAACAAATAAGTCTTCTAAGAATCTTAAAGTTCTTGTCCCCAGCATTCTGACAGAGAATCCAAGGTATAGAAGGACATGTCTCAAAGAGATTTGTACACTTGACTTTTGTATAATGAAGTAAGTCTATAAATCGATACAGAAAAGCACACAATACTAGAATACACTGAAAGGGACAAAAATAGTTCAAAAAGAAGAGGCTTCTGGACTTCCAAACTTTTATAAATAAGTACACTGAGAAAACTCAGCTGTAAATAGAAGAATATTTTTATGAAAAATAAACAGAGGGCAGAATCAAGAGTTCAGAGGACAGAGCCTCCAGCCACAGAGAACAACTCCCAGGAAGTAGGACTGACTCCTAACTAAGGAAGTAACAACATATGCCCTACTGAATATCAGAATTTCTATGGACCAATGACTATGTATCTCCTGTTCTCTCCCTTTTTAAATGAATGTCTATTGCAGTTATCCTATCCCTGTATTACCACTGCATGTGGGAAGCAGACAACTTATCTCTTTCATTCACAGGTTTTTACCTCAAGAGGAACCACACCTAAAGAGCCTCATCCATACCTGGACCTGATTTAGATGAGAAGATCTTGGACCTCAAGCCAGGATTTGCATATGGGAAGAATGTAAATAACGTGTGACCAGAGACGTGCCAACATGCCTCCCATCAAGAAGTGGGGTTTAGTCCCCTGTCTTTGAATCTGGATGGGTTTGTGGCTGCTTCAACCAATAGGGTATGGCAGACAGGCAATTTACCATACCCTGCCCAAATTCCTGACCCACAGAATCTGAACGCATAATAAAATGGTTGCTGTTTTATGCTGCTTAGTTCTAAGTGCTTTCTTATGCAGTAATAATATCTGGAATACCAATTACGTTGATCTTATTTTCATTATCATCATGCACCAACAATTCTAAGCAATATCAGTAATAAAATTCTTTTCCCAAAAAATATATTTTGTTGGTCTAAGTCCTAAACAATCGCTGGGGTTCCTGTTGAGTTTGAATAATACATATGTACACTAAAGATAGTCCCCAATGCATGTGCACTTAGCTACATGTATTAAACTAGAGAGATTTCCCTTAGATTCAGATTCAGCTTGGCATGCTTTTCAAATGATCACTCCAAACACTGTTTCACTGATTTGATTTTTAAACATTAAAAAAAAAAGAATCACTCCAAGTGGTCATACAGAATGACAGAACTGAAGTAACTCAAGATTGTTTTTTTATCTTTACAATCATGATAGTATCATTCTTTATTTCAAACCAACAGTATAAATGCAGAAATAATGGAGCATCACAGGAGGTGGAGACGAAAAATGTGCCCAAAGCAAGCTCAAACAATTCCAAATGTTATGAACAGAACGGAAACTCTCCAAATTAACTTCCATGTAGAATATAATCTTATTAAAAGATAAGTAATAAAATGTGATAATTTGAAGCTTACCATTAAAAATAATTTTATCATATAGAGAAGGAGAGTATTAAAAAATAATCTGAAAAACTAAGATGGCGGCTAGCTGAGACAGGGCGAAAAAATGCCTCCGTGAAAAACACTAGCTAAAAACCAGAAAGTGACCCAGAATACCGGTTACAGCAATGCACCAGCTGGACGAGGGCTCCTAGCTCCAGAGGGGCCATATACTTGGTGAAACCGGGAGTCAGCATTCTGAAACGAGTGAGCAAGCTGGCTGGAAGACCTGCAGCTGAGCAGTGGTCTGGGGAAGCCGGGGTTCAGTGTTTGGAGACAGGCTGACTCTTTAAAAAAAAAAAAAAAAAGGGAAAAACCCAGGAGAGGCTGCAGCTGCGATTGTGGGAACCACACAGTAAAACACAGCAAGAGGGGGCTGGGCCAGCGTCTCGGTGTCTGGCCTGGAGGATAGTCCGCTGCAGATACCCTTGGGTCCGGGGGAATGGAAGGGAGATCCGGAAGCAGAAAGAAACCCCGTGGCTAGCAGCTGGCCCCCCAGAGGGCTGGATAAACTCCTGCCTGGGGCCGTGCCCACAGCCCAGAGCCCCGCCAGTTGTCCCGGAGCTGGGAAGGAGGAACTGTGCAAGGAGGAGGGGGCTGAGACGCCCCGTTCGGCCATTTTTGCTTCAGGCTGAGAGCGCGCCGCCGCACGGCCCGGGGCTTCCCTTGAGGGACGGCGCGCACTGGTGATGTGGCGCGGCATTCCCTCGGCTGAGCTCCTGGAGGATCACGGCTGGGAGGGGGGACCCGCTTGGAGAACCCAGGGACGCTACGCCAACTCTGGTGGTTTGTGGATCAGCGAGAGAGAGGGTCTGGGGCTGAACTGAAATGAAGGCTTAGACTCTTGTGGTGGCCTTGAATCTCCAGGAACCTGGGGGATTTGAACATTAAAACTGCCCTTCCTTCCTGGCCACCTGTACACACACCCTACATTCAGGGCAGACAGCTGCAGCAACACACCCAAACTGAGTTCTCCAACTGAACCCACAAGAATCATTTCCCCACACACCGCAGGAACAAGGTTGAGAACTGACTTGAGGGATATAGGTGACTCACAGACGCCATCTGCTGGTTAGTTAGAGAAAGTGTATGTCACAAAACTGGGTTTCTGAAAAATTAGATCGATATCCCTTTTTTTTTTACAACTTGAAAGAACCCTATCAAGCAAAACAAATGCCAAGAGGCCAAAAACAACAGAAAATCTTAATGCATATGATAAAACCAGAAGATATGGAGAATCCAACTCCAAACACACAAATCAAGATATTGGAAGATACACAGTACCTCGCAAAATTAATCAAAGAACTACAATCAAGGAATGAAAACATGGCAAAGGATTTAAAGGACATCAAGAAGACCATGGCCCAGGATATAAGTGACATAAAAAAGACCCTAGAAGAACATAAAGAAGACATTGTAAGAGTAAATAAAAAAATAGAAGATCTTATGGAAATAAAAGAAACTGTTGGCCAAATTAAAAAGACTCTGGATATTCACAATACAAGACTAGAGGAAGCTGAACAACATCTCAGTGTCCTAGAAGCCCACAGAACAGAAAATGAAAGAACAAAAGAAAGAATGGAGAAAAAAATCGAAAAAATCGAAATGGATCTCAGGGATATGATAGATAAAATAAAACGTCCAAATGTAAGACTCATTGGTGTCCCAGAAGGGGAAGAGAAGGGTAAAGGTCTAGAAAGAGTATTCAAAGAAATTGTTGGGGAAAACTTCCCCAACCTTCTACACAATATAAATACACAAAGCATAAATGCCCAGCGAACTCCAAATAGAATAAATCCAAATAAACCCACTCCGAGACATATTCTGATCAGACTGTCAAATACTGAAGAGAAGGAGCAGGTTCTGAAAGCAGCAAGAGAAAAGCAATTCACCACATACAAAGGAAACAACATAAGACTAAGTTGTGACTACTCAGTGGCCACCATGGAGGCAAGAAGGCAGTGGCATGACATATTTAAAATTCTGAGAGAGAAAAATTTCCAACCAAGAATACTTTATCCAGCAAAATCTCCTTCAAATTTGAGGGAGAGCTTAAATTTTTCACAGACAAATGCTGAGAGAGTTTGCCAATAAAAGACCTGCCCTACTTCAGATTCTAAAGGGAGCCCTACCAACAGAGAGACAAACAAAGAAGAAAGAGATATAGAGAATTTCAACAGACATATATAGTACCTTATATCCCAAATCACCAGGACACTCATTCTTCTCTAGTGATCACAGATCTTTCTCCAGAAGGACCATAAACTGGGACATAAAACAAGCCTCAAGAAATTAAAAAAAAAAAAAAAAAAAAAAAAAAAAAATCTGCTCTCAGGGTCAAATAGGTTAAGTATGCCACCAGAACCCAGATGTGCTGATTTAGGAAGTGAAACTGTTTCTCATCCTAAATCTTGTTAAAGATTCTTAAAGTAAGAAATGATCTCACAATAAAGATCAAATTAGAGTCTTATCAGATGACTGTAAGATCCTTTGTTAGACACTCTCAGATAAACAATAATTTTAAGGGCAGACTGAAATGCCCAAAATAGAGAAAGGGCTATCTCAAAAGGAATTACACCATATGACCTGGAAATTCTACTCCTACATATATACCTAAAAGAACTGAAAGCAGGGACTCAAGCAGATATTTGCACACTGATGTTTGTTGCAATATTATTCACAGTAGCAAAAAGGTGGAAGCAACCCAAGTGCCCATCAAATAGATGAATGGATGAACAAATGTGATATATTCATACAATGGAATAATATTCAGCTATAAAAAGGAATGAAATTCTGATACATGTTACAACATGGATGAATCTTGAAGATCTCATGTTGAGTGAAATAAGCTAGACACAAAAGGATAAATACTGTATGCCTTCTCTTAGAATAAGCAAATTCATGGAGACAGAAAGCAGTGTGGCAGGAACACGGAGGAGGGAATGGGGAAATAATTGCTAAGCGAATATGAGTTCTGGATTAGGACAGTTAAGTAAAATAAAACGGCCACCTGCATTGAGCATTGCTGGGAGAAGACCGCTCTCCAAGAAGTGCTTTTCCAAAAGACAAAAACGATTTACCTCCAGGGGCTTTCTGAGAAAATGGAATACAACCAACAGAACTGCAGATAAGCAACACCTAGTGATAAAAATAATTTCAGTCCAGTAGAGGCAGCTTATCAGAATGGAAAAGCATACCATACTAATCAATGTAAATCTACACCCCACTTTGTAAGAACTCTCTATGTAAAATGGAAACAATGTCAGCCAATCAGAACATTTCCTCACTTGCTTCCATGTTCACTGCATATGAGCTCCCCCTTTCCACTCCCCCAGTGGAGCTCCCTTCCACTTTCTGAATGGGATGCTGCCCAATTTATGAGGCGCTCAATAAAGCTGCAAGCTCTGAAATTGCACGAAAAGCTTTTCTTTTATTAGGATGATAAAGTATACATGACAAAATTATTGTGACCATTTAGGCAGATAATTCCTTGACACTAAGTACATTGACAATTCTGCATAACTTTCACCACTATCTATAACCACTATCTATTCTATTTTCATCATCCTCAACTTCTACATGCAGGAAGCAGACAGAGAAAGCTGCTCAACTGTAACATGGGGAGGCTCTTATTGAAAAGGAAAGATGTCTCAGAGAGTAGAGCTAAGAGCCCAGGAGGAGAACAAGGGATTAGCCAAATATGCCCAGGAAACACAACCAGATCCTAATCAAGGCATGGTCATCATCCTGGAGAAGAGGAACCGCTGACATGTTCCTGGCTGGAACTGTTACGGACCAGTAACTGCTATCTGCTTCCCATTCTTCCCATTTTGAAAAGAGTTCTATTGCTGTTATCCTGTCCTTATCTCACCATTGTATGTTGGACGTGTAGGTGGATGTTCTAGTTTGCTAATGCTGCAGAATGCAAAACACCAGAGATGGATAGGCTTTTATAAAACGGGGGTTTATTTCGCTACACAGTTACAGTCTTAAGGCCACAAAATGTCCAAGGTAACACCTCAGCAATCGGGTACCTTCATCGGAGGATGGCCAATGGCGTCCAGAAAACCTCCGTTAGCTGGGAAGGCAGCCGGCATCTGCTCCAAAGCTCCGGCCTCAAAATGGCTTTCTCCCAGGACGTTCCTCTCTAGCAAGCTTGCTCCTCTTCAAAATATCACTCACAGCTGCACTCAGTTCCCTTTCTTTGAGTCAGCTCATTTATATAGCTCCACCGATCAAGGCCCACCCCGAACGGGTGGAGCCACGCCTCCATGGGAACACCCCATCAAAATCATCACCCACAGCTGGGTGGGGCACATTCCAAGCAAATCTAACCAGCACCAAAACGTCTGCCCCACAAGACCACAAAGATAATGGCATTTGGGGGACACAATACATTCAAACCAGCACAGTGGACAATATCTTGCCTCTGTTAGTTTACAGGTCTCTGAATAAAGAGAAGCTGCACCTACTGTGCATCAGTGACGACACCAAATGCATATAAGGAGACACTGGACTTTAAGCTTGATGCCATAAATGGATAACACTTTCAGGAGTCTTGGAAGGTGGCAAGTATACTTCACATGTGGCTAGAATGTGAATAATTATGTCCAGGGGGAAGACTGTGGCCCCCAAATTGTTCAGCTCCTTCTCTAAAGAGGAGGATTCTATTTCCCACTCCTTGAATCTTGGCTGGCTTTGGGCCCAGCTTTTGACCAATGGAATGCAGCAGAGGTGACATTGTGTGACCTCCAAGCTTCAGTCTCAAGAGTCCTTGAAAATTCCATTCTTGCTGTTTTGGAACACTGCTGTATTTGAACAAGCAAAGCCTAGCCTCCTGGAGAAATCTCTGAGACACCTCATGAAAAGAGGGAGGGCCAGGTACCCAGTCATCCCAACCATGCCAGCCATCCCCAGCTCAGGCCCCAGACAAATGAGTGAGGCTATCTCAGACCAGCCAACACCCAGCCCACCCATCAACTACTGCAAATACATGAACGAGGCCAGAGGAGTTCAGCAGAAGAACTGCCAAGATGAGCATAAGCCAAATTGCCAAGCCACAGAATTGTGAGCAAATAAGTGGTTTTATTATAAGCTACTAGGATGGTTTTTTTATGCAGTAATAGATAACTGAGATAGCCCTCCAAATGTACCCACTCATGCCAACCTCCCAAAAAGTTTAAATGACTTGTACAGTCATACAGGTAGATGGGTCTAGAGCTGACCAGAATCCAACTACCTCAACCAACTAGTCCAAAGTTTTGTATGACAGCATATTACCTTTTCTTGTACATTTCAACTACTAGAATGAGAAAAGAAGAAGGAAATGGGAGAGGGAAATTGTTATGAAAAGTGGCTAAAAGAAATTTAAAAGGGGAATCTTTAGTTAAAGAAACAATTCAGCTTTACATGTAAATGAATATTTTTCATATACAGCAAGTCTGGGTGTAATTTTGACATACATATATTAGACTATTTATACCATACTTCAAAAAATAGACTTTTTCACATACAAGATACTTCCTTTATTAAAATTATGTCCCATGTATTTTACTGTTATTCAAATATTTTTGTAATTAGACTCCTCTCCCAGAGTTACACATATGCTTTTGTTTCAGATTACTTATCGAAAACATAGTGGATAAGATGGAGGAGCAAAAGCAGAAATGGAAATAGAAACTTTCAGACACAGCAATATGGCATGCTAAATTATTTCTTTTCTTCATTCCCAAATACAGTGACATGGACATACTGGGAAACCATGGTGCAGAAATGAGGCAGATGTCAATGAATGAAGTTACATACAAACACAGAAAATCATGCCCCACCACCCAGATGGTTTGCTCTTACCTTCTTTTGACATATAGCAGATATCTCAGCTATAAGGGGGAGGTATACAAAATATCAACAAGAAAAAAAGAGAGCCCATTTTAAGTAAGGCAACCATGAAAGGGAATAAAAAACAAGCTTAGTAACACAACCTCTGGATTTGGCCAAAACAACTTCTGCTTTGTCTCATAAATTGGTATCTACTTATATCGGCCTCTAGTCTCCTCACAAGGCACAGCATACATCTCTTTCTCATCTGGTAGTGACTTTAGTGTATATGCTTAACGGGGTTAAAAATACCTGCACATGGCAAATATGTCACCTATTCTTATAGGTAATTCAATGTTCTCAGACTTGACTTAGAAATCAGATCATGTTAAAGCCAAACAACATTAATCTCATCTCCCCATTTTACAGAGAACAAAACTGAGTGCCACTATAGATGCATGACTTCTTCAAGATCATGTAGGCTATTAATGGTCAAGCTAGATCTAGAGCTTAAGTCTTCAAATTCCCTGTTTCGTGTTCTTTCCATTATACTGTGACATTGATTTGATGTTCAGAGTTCACCATGGGGATGATTTGCTATATCAGAACTACAGAAAAAAACTTAATAAGTTGACTTCTTACACTTGAACTCTCAAGTCATACCAGTCTTAACCAGTTTAAAACCAGCTGTAGGGTTATTTATGAGAAAGCAACTTTCAAATTCATGGTTAAAACAGTTAGAGCAAGGATGTAAAACCACTGTCTACAAGCAAGGCTAATTTCAATGAATAGATGAGAATTATTTTTAGTGGGAATATCAAATTACTTCCATGAAAATTAATGCTTGAGAGTATTTGAAAATAATTTCTCAAGAATCTAACATTTCCCCTGAAATAATAATTGTTCAAAAAAATGAACTTTATAGTATTGTCTATTATAATTTATTTTAAAAAGTCAAAGGTAAATGTCTCCCACAGCCTATCTAGAAATTATGAATTAGTGGTTCCCAAATCAATGAAATTTAGAATTAGGTTTTAAAAATTATTTTGTATAATTAATGGCTATTTAACAGTTTGCTATCCTAGATATATCCTAAAGCTTAAATAAGTTGAGGTTAGTGTCGTATCTCCAGACAAAAAAATGAAAAATTATCATTTTTCTTCCAAAAATGATTATCACCTGGAGATGATAACCAGGATTCAACAACATATCTAATATTAAAAAATGTATTTTAGAACCTGGCTATGGGTTTTACCTCAGAGCACTGCAGATTCACTAATAAGACATCTCAATTTGAAGCAAAACAATTTTCTTCCCCCTTCAAGCCCAAATCTTTTCATAGATATTCTTATATAAATTTTCAAAATACAGAAGCAGTAATTATATCAATTTCTCTCTTAAGGTTGAGATGACCCTAATATTAAAAGTTAGATAACAAAGAAATAGGGTAATTATTATTAAGCAAAGGCCTTAAGTTAAAATATAATGTTCACAGAATTTAGTTAACATTGAGGTTTTACATTTCTTTTTAAACAAATCTTTTCAGATGAATTTTTTTATTATCTACATCCGAAGTATCATATCAAGTTCCACCTGTGTGCCTGACCTGTACTCAGGGTATCCCCCAGCTTTTCCCACAATTCATCTTTCCCAGCCTTTCCTGAGTACTCTTCCTTGTCATTTCAGCCTCCTATTAGGTGCCTGGAATACCTTTCTTCCCCATGTACAGAGAAATAGCCTGTCTGGGCCCCCAACTTATGGGGTATAGCTTTCAGAACTCTAACAACTTCAAAAAAAATTTACCATCTCATCTGTTCACTAAGATGGGTTAGATATGCTTTATCCCCATTTTACTGATGGAGACACTGAGGCTAAGAGCAATTAAATGATGCTCCCCCAAAACCCAGAGCTAGTAATAGTAGCAGGAGAAAGGTCCATTATTCAATTTTCTTCCTGCTGCTATTCCTTAATCCCTTTCCTCCTGGCACAGCGACATAGCACTGGCAACACCTGTTAAACATACAGAAAATCCCTTAAGCTGTGCATTTTAGCATAGCTTTAGTCATATGAAATCCAAATTCCAACATTTACCCTTTATTTAGTAGAGATTGCACCTCGTCCCTCATTATTAAATGTGTAGGCATATTATCAGCAAGACATTGATTTAATACTTTATATCAATGAAAATTCATAGAATATAATTATTTGGTAACTGCCTTTATAAAATAAAATAATATAAAATATGATAAATCAACCATGTCATTAGTCATGAGTACTCATCATTCATCCTTGCTGAAGGAAACCATACCTTGTGGTAGAAGAACATCAATCAACCATTCACTGTGATCTCTATAAGAAAAAACAAAATTCATTTTTTGAGCTTCAGTGAACTATTACCTTTATGCATGAATGTTTATAAACTGCACACTATTGCTGAAATGCTTTTAATAGAAAAGTGTAATTAAGAGCTCTATGATAATAAACTTTTAAAATGGCTAATGCATTCCAGCTAAGTTATAAATTATAGACATTTCATCATATTCAGTTATCTTTAAAGGATACTCTCCAGATGCTAATTGAGCCAACCAAAATATGGCGTGATCTGTACAGAGCCGGGTGTGATTTTGTGAAACTAACTAGCAAAGAGAACCTCTAAGAATTTTATGCCATGTTTGGAAACCAATTTTCTTTCAAATTTATTTTCCTCTGTGGCATTTTTAACAGCCTTACTTCAAAAGTGGAGCTGCTTGGCTAAATACAATTGCTCTCTCTTGTCATGTGTAGAGAAATACTACAGCTTTTCAAAGCTGAAATCTCCCAAATGAAAGTTTGCTCTATGTTAAATCTCAGACAAACTAACCTTTAAAAGACACAGAGGAGCTGGTGGGAAACTTGGGTGATGTAAACAATTTAAGACCAAATGACTGTCCTGACTTCTCATTGTCACCCTATAGCCTTTCTCAGTGACCCCTATACCTACCCTGCAATCCTCTGGCTGCATTCCTCACAGAGGTACAGTGGCGGCGGCTTATCACCCAAAGCTACTGACAGGGAAGGGTCTATGCACATCTGAAACACATTGAAAAGATAGAATGAACTCAGAATGACAGATTTTCAAAAGGAAAGAGGAATATATATTTTTAACAAAATCCATGCAACCTTTAACTGTTTTTCCTGCACTGACTGCTAAGTCTACACTGGGGGGCTTAAATGTAACTACTGTTGGTTTTTCATTCCCCCTGTTATTTGCAGTTCAAGCAAAAAATAGTGTCAAGAAATCCACCCTCCATTCCACAGAGATAAAAAATCATCTCATTCAATAGCTGCTCAAATCGGCTGTATATTACTCCTAAGGCAATTTATTCTCTAAAGTGGTAAATACAGTAATCTCTATTTAGTAAAAGGAAAACACAGTATTAAGGTAACAAAATGTTGGCACTACAGAGTTCTGCTTCTTAAGAGATCTCATTCAGAAAGTTTACCATTCAGTCTAACACTGAGTGGCTCAGTTTTCTTATTCTGGAGTCTAAGTTCTATATCAATCATCCAATGCTTCATTTTTGTGTGTTTCTTTTTCTTCCACACATGACCTGTAATTTATTTAACTCTGCTGTGCCTTGTTCTATTCTGGATTGTTTATAGCTGGGTTTTTACTAGCCTAAGCTCAGAGATGAAAAGTGTTAATGTCACAGTTGATCACCAGAATATTTTAAGATATCTGGATGTTTGAAATTATGTGAACAAAATATTGAGATGACTACATAAATTTTAGACTTTGCATCAACTTAAGTTTCTCTGATTGATCAAAGTCATTTTGAATTCTGTTCCTGCCCTTCAAGAAATAACCCACGTTATAGCTGATTATGCAATTAATATGCCCAGTGCACAGATTCTCCTGGAATTTCCCTATCTTTTCTTTATTGTTTTTACTGATTTGAAGAGAAAAAATCACCGTACCCTATAACCAAACCAGCCTGTTATTGAAAGTTAAAATCCTGAGGAGTTTCAATGATTAGAATTTTTAAATTTAAATAATTGTACCATAAAAAAGTTGTAAATTATATATTCCCTGATGCTAAAGGCCTAATATGAAATTTTTCCTTAAGTAAGTTTCACACTTCCTTAAATGCAATAAATAAATACTCTTTGGCGTGTTAGATCAGAGCTTAGCAAACTTTTTCTGTAAATGACCAGAAAGTAAATAATTTAGGTTTTGTGGGCCATACAATGTCTGTTGAAACTACTCAACTCTGCCACTGTAGCACAAAAGCAACCACAGACAATATGCAAACAAATGAACGTGGCTGTGTTCCAATAAAACTTTATTTACAAAAACAGGAAGCAGGATAGATTTGGCCCATGGGCCAATGCTGTGTCAGATAAGCATCTGGGCTCCAAAGTATTTTATTAAGTGGTCTTCAAACAGTACAAGTAAAACAAAAAGCAGAGTGTGAGATAATGAACTATTAAGTACTTTTTAAAAGCCTATTGCAACAAAAATAGATAATGCTTTTCTATTTGGCAGATCAGTCCGGTCTGAATGATCAAGCTCTCTATTATGGAGATATTAGGCTTTTTGTCAGGATTAATCTATTTCCCTGAGTCATCTGCACCCCATATAGACCTCCTCTTCAGTATACTTTACTCTCTGCTCTAATGAGTCAGTGACACCTCTGCAGGTAAAGAGTTTCTTCATTTCATTCAAAAGTAAAAACTCCTGGAATGCTAGAACTGTAGACAGTCATTAGAGACTAGTCAGTTGACCTCTGACCTGTTAACTGACTTAATTAACTTGACCCATAAAGTTTGTGGCTATTAGTTTCAGTTCTGTTCTGTTCCAAACACCTATATTGATGTATTCATATCTATCACATTCTTTAAAACAGATAATTTTCTGTTTATAAATACAATATATTCCCAATGTAGAGGCTTAGGAAAATGCTGAAAAGGAAAGAAGAAAATTTAAATAACTCATGGACCCTCCATCTAGATGCAATTACTGCTAATGAGTAGTATCACCAGTTGTTTCTGATGAGTACCATCACTTGTTTTTCACTATGAATGTGAATATACATAATAATTTTTAAACTGCATTGGCATCATACTATATAATTTCACAACTTTTCAGTTAACATGATTTTGTAAGCATCTGGATGTTGGATACCCTTGATCTACATGTCATGTGGTGATATCAGTAAGGGTTTGGGGAATGTCATATTGTAAAGAAAGAACAATACTGAGTCAGATGTGTTGTAGTAAAAAGACAACCCCAGCCCAGGAAGTATTAACAAGAGTGTTACCTACTGGAAAGTGTAGCGTGAAAACAGAAAATAGAAAAACTGAGGTTCAGAGAGTTGGGTGGTTTGGCCTATCCTGGAGGGCTGGCTATGGGAAAAAGCCTATGAGAAAAGTGAGGTCATCCAAGGGGCGTGGACTGGGCTGTTTGCCTAGAAAAAAAGGGAGAAAAACTAATTTATGATGATTTCTGTGAGTGGGAAGCCAGAAAGCACTACTAATCAGACATCAGAAGACTTCTGGGAATGCAGTCTGACATAAAATCTAGGAAAAAATTAACTGGAAAAATCAGACAGAAAGGACCTACCTTCTTTCAATGTCTGGATGAACCAAAAGAGGGGGCTGTACCCTTTGTACCTTCTTAGGCAGGAAGAAGAAAGGAAGGATACAAATTAAAGTATGAGGGAACCATGAAAGTTTCACCACTGTGTGGAATCAAACTGAACTTCATGAATATATATGAGCTTACATGTGTTCAGCACAAAATGTCCTCACAGTATAGAAAAGTACCTTTGAACCACAAATGTCTACTAAAATTCAGAAGACGAGTGTACATGGAGGAATGGAAGAGGCCCACACTCCCATTGGTGAGTCATCCTTACCTGTTGTTTCTCAAAATAAATACATTCAATTTGCCTTCATTAAAGGAGAGATTATACATAATATAAGGATGTCCTTTGCTAGTAACACACTGTCGAATATCATTTGTGGAATCTATATTTGTGAATTAGCCTACTTGCTAAAATTTACTGTAACTTCAAAATCAGTTATCATGGCACCTTTGCCATCATTTGTAGGCATGTGCAGAGTGACAAAAAAAAAAATCTGAGTTGCCCATTGCACCTGTTCCCAGCTAAGGTTGAACAAGGCCACTCTGACATCTTGTTTCAACTCTCATACTGTAAACAAGTGTTCTTTTCCTGGTATATTAAGTGACACATATTTTGCATTTGGGGGCTTTTTTTTTTTTTTTGGTGATTTTGGTGTTTAAAATCGCCCCAAAGTACAAGGCTGAATTGCTATCTAGTGTTCCTAAGTGCAAGAAGACAGTGACGAGTCCGATAGAGAAAATAAGTGGGTTACATAAGCTTCATTCAGGCATGAGTTACAGTGCTGTTGGCTGTGAGTTCAATGTTAATGAATCAACAATATAAATTAAATAAGGTGTCTATAAACAGAAACACACGTAAACAAGGTTATGTATCAATATGTTGATGAAAATGTTATGACCAGAGACTCACAGGAGCCTGACCCTGTATTTCCCCTGAAAGCAATGATTCAGTATTCACTAATTCAGTGTTGGTAGCAACTTCATAGAACATACCTACCACGAATAACGAGAATCAACTGTATATTTAGATGACATTGTTTTTATTGGTACTCCTCTGACACTGTTGGTATGTCACAAATGTTCCTGGTTCCTGGTTCCTTTCATATTTCTTATATCTCATTTTACCTTTTCCATTTTGTTTCTATAAAATGATACTATTATATTTCTATTATTTGGTAATCTGTACAGTCTACCTACCAATAGAACAAGAGAGGCAAAATCCCATGATATGCGGATCCAAAACGTAGCTGTGAACTCTAATAAATTAACCCAACTCCCACTCTTAAGGGTATAAAAATTATCCCTTGTAAATCCAAACTCTATCCAGACAAGTGTTTTTTATCCAATAAAAATATCATGAACAATTTTGTAAAAGGTTGTGATTATTTTTCTTAACTTTCAACTTCAAAGATTCAGGTTTAAAACAGGTCAGACCAATTTGATGTGGCAGAAAGAGAATGGAACTGAGAGCAGGGTACCAGGTTCTGCCTCCAGTTCTCACACTGACTGGCTATGTGGCCTAAGGAAAGCAACGTGATGTCTCTAAACCAGTTTCTTTACCTCTAATGTAACTTTCTATGCATTTGTGTCCAACCAACTCCTGGTCATTTCGAGTAAGCCATATCTGTAATCTGAGCTAAGACTTAACAATTTTATCTAGTTAGGTCCTACAAGTCTTGAGTTTGCATAGTGACATATTAGGCACTCCTACTTTGTAGCATACACATGAAAATAGAGGAAAAGCACCTTTCCCTGAGTTTATTAGTGCAGATAAATCCTGTTAAGGACTGTGAAAGTGTTTTACTAGGACTATTCAGGTAATTAGCTCAGTGATACACAGTACTTGGCTTATGGACCTATAACTAAAAACTGCAGACACCACTATTCATTGCTCTGTACTGATTCAATCTGCCATGGGAGAGTCAGATTAAACACATGGTGCTTGAGAATACTACAGAGCACAGGTCTCCGCTTTACACAGAAAATGGGATGCCATCTACTCCATTTCACATAGAAATTTGCTCCTTATCATTTGAACACTGACAGTACAATTTGGCACCAGGTCTAACAAAACAGTACCTTCACAGCTGGTTTGTTAATCGCATTGTGGCATTCGATGTGCTGGCAGTGGATGGGATTCCAAGCTGTAATGCAAAGCACAAGAGATGAATACTTTTTATTGAAATTATTCATACCCCAGTAAGAAAAAAACAACAGCAGGCACTTTACTAGCTTTATTTTCCCCTAAAGATAACCATCATCAGGAGGCTTCCATAATAATTACCTCACAATGATATACCATTAGTAATTTCTCAAAGGTCTTCACATCTACAGTTTCACTTGATCCTCCCAACATTTCTGTGGGGTAGGTACTAAAGGTTACTAATGTTATTTAACAGAAGACTAAATTGAAGTTAAAAAGGCTAAGTAGCTTGCGATGGTTACTTAATTAGTAATAAACAGAGACTAGAACCTATCAGCTCTTGTTCTTGGCACTCTGCTCTTTTCACTATATTATACCATGCTAAACATCCTGGACTTTGGCATTAGGAGGCATTTCAAAGTGATAATAACTGAAATGAATGGGAAAGCATCCTCCACCATTCCAATTCCTACCTTAGCCCCATCAAACACAGAGACCGGAAAGGTGAGTTTCTTGCTGGAATTAAATGCTTCTCTCACACTTCACCCACTGACTAAACCTCTGTTAGTTTGCTAATACCCAACTCCTTGATTCAGTATACACATAGAATGCAGGCAAGAACCAAGTGACCTGGAATGAATCAGAGCAACAATCGCAACTAGTAATCAGCATCATCCAAAAGATTCTGTAACCCAGAGCACTTAGCTAACAACATTCCACCATTTTTAAAAAACATAATAGGTTTATATGTTTGAAAGTAGGACAAATTTCTAAATTGCTATATTCTAAACTTATAGGACTATGGTTTGCCTAATATATAAAAGTTTGAAGATGAGAAGATATTCCTACTTAGTCAAATATTCAATATAATGCAAAATTATTTATTATTAATAACTCAGTCCAAATTTATGCTCCAAACTGAAATGCTTTCTAGCAGTATCCCAATTTCAAATCTTCTGTCTATTGTTAGACCAGGTATAAGATCAACCACCTGATTTGGGATTCAGGAAAATATGGTCAACAGTGCCATTAACCTTCCAAAATATACACTGGGTCTATTTATTTAAAAAGAAGGCAAAAGGTGCAGACCAGAGATCACTACTCTAATAACATAGTATCATATTGATTATATTATTTTTAGAAATAGAGGAAGAAGAAATATGTGAATAAATGAATGCATAAATGAAGAAATAATTTGAGACTAGGCATTCCATAACTATGAGACTTGTTTCCCATACGCAGAAAAGTTGAGATGAATACAGAGAGTGGAAATAAGTTTTCTTGTACAATTACATGGATTTAGAGAAAAAGACTACCTTTAACCAGGGCAAGGAATGCAAATACATGAGTCATGCCCCATTCCTCCAACCCCAAACACATGATAGACACCACTAATTCATTATAGCATTCTTTCTTGCTGAGTCCAGAAGTGGTCTCAGAACCTTTTTCAAAACTGAGCTCCAAGCATTCATGACTAATCAAACAGAGTTGGCAAACAATAAGAAATCTGCTAACCATCTCTGAATCAGTATATTATGGGGATGTTTGCAGATTGCTTTATAAAAATTAATAAGTTCTTGACACAGGCAGGAGTAAATTTCAAAATATAGAACAACTGCTATGGCACAGGCATCAAATAATCAGAATGTGCACCACCATAGCACTTAAACAGGTTTCTAGAGACATCTGCTTTGCAAGTCATTAATACTATAGGTAAAGATGGTAGGGATATCTAGCCACAGTAATACTGAAATTTTTCACTCCATTTATACAGAGTGTCACTGAGTTCAAAGAAGGTGGTAGGATATCCACTTAAGTTCATCAAAGCTACATTACATTTAAGCTTTCTAAAGGAGTGATTTTAACTTCTGCCGTATGTGAAAACCAACTATCAAGGTTTTTAAAATACTGATGTCTGAAACCCATCTTAGATCTACTGAATACAAATCTCTAGGAATAGAGTTTAGGTACTTGGGAAAAGCACTGCAATTGATTCTGATATAAGTACAGTATATATCACTTACTACATACCAAATATTATTATAGTCATCATAGATCTCCCCTAACTGAAAAAATAAAATAAAATAAACAACAAAAATATGGCAGACAGGAGTTCTGCTTCCATCTAGGATGGAGGAAGTGGTACTTCATAAACTGCACCATAAACAACTAGAAAACTGGAAAATATATACGAAACTTTTTTTTTTCAGAAATTGGACAACAGGTAATTCAGGGTGGTGATTCTGGAGGAAAGCAAAACAATGAAGTGACCCCTACATTTACCCTGGCTTCCTTTCTTTATTTGAACTTAGAAGGGAAAAGGCAAGTAGAATAGGGTGATTTTATTGAGCTGAGGGGACAGAAACTGGAGTTTGAAGAGGCAACATGGCTAGAATTTTCTGGATAAAATAACAAAGAAGAGAGTACCATGGAAAGAAAAAGCTCCAGAAATCTGAGTAAGAGTCCTTTGGAGTCTTTGGTTTTATACCAAGCTGAATATGTTTAAGATAAAACTCCATGAGGCTGAGTAAAGAACAACTTTGGTGGATGTGTAAGCTAAAACATTCCTAGATTTCACACAGGGATGTGAGGCATTTGAGTTTCAACCATCCAGAGTGGAAGTAATTCACTGAACACCCAGGAAATTCAAGAGAGACTCCAAAGGGTCATACCCTCATAATAGAACCAAACTAGCATGAGAGAAAAAGACTACTCTAGACTTTACTAACAAAGTCTAAGAGCAAGCTTAGAAAGTATCAAGCTGATCCACAAGTAATGTAACTGACAGCTAAAACAGATTTCAACACACTTTAAAGGAAGACGAAAACATCCAGACATTCAATAACATAATATTCACAAAGTCCACCATCCAGTTAAAAAAATTATTAAATATTTGAAAAAGGAGAAAAATGTTACCCATAGCCAGGAAAAATAGTAGTCAATAGAAACAAACTCAGAAATTACAGAGATAAGGTAACTAGCAAACATGGACTTTAAAATAGCTATTATAAATATGTTCAAAGGAAAACATGAGCATAATGAAATGAGAGATGGATGATATAACAAAAGAACCAAATGAAACTTCTGGAAATGAAAATTTCAATATCTGAAATGAAAAATCCACTGAATGGGCTTAATATCAAATTAGTCACTACAGAAGAAAAGATCAGTGAATTAAAGACAAAACATTAGTAACCATCCAAATGGAAGTACTAGAAGAAAACTAAAAAGAGCTTCAGTGAGCTGTGGGAAAAATATCAGGCAATATAAAATATGTGTGACTAAAAGTCCAGAAGGGGCAGAAGGGGGGAAATATTTGAAGAAGCAGTGGCCAATTTTTTTTAATTTGATGAAAACTATAAACCCACAGATCCAAGAAGCTCAATGAATCCTAGGCAGAACAAATGCCAAAAAAAAAAAAAAAAAAAAAAAAATCACACCCAAACTCATCATAACCAAATTAGTGAAAACCATTTATATTGGGAAAATCTTAAAAGCAACCAGGAAAAAAAAGACACATTACTTACAGGGGAACAAAGATAAGAATGATCGCTGATTTCTCGTCAGAAACAATGCAAGCCAGAAGACAATGGAACGACATCTTTAATAGGCTGAAAGAAAAAAACTGTCAACCTAGAATTCTATACCCAGTGAATATATCCTTCAAAAATGACAAATCCAAGATAAGAGAATTCATTGCCAGCTAAGCTCCACTACAAGAAATATTAAAGGAAGTTCTCCAAGCTGAAAGGAAATAATATCAGAAGGAAGCATAGACCTACACAAAGTAATAGAGTGCTAGACATGGTAAATATGGTGAATAACTACAAAAGACTTTTTATTCATTTTAATATTTTGTTAAAATGATTGTTTAAAATAAAATGATAGCAATGTATTGTGAAATTAATTCCATATATTCAAGCAAAATGTTTGGTAACAAGAACAAAAAGGATGGAGGGGAATGAAAGTACATAGAGTTCTTACATTATATGTAAACTTATAAATATTATTTGAAGATAGACTTTGATGTTAAAGGTGTATACTGTAAACCATAGAGCAAATGTTTTAAATGGGTATATCAAATAATTCAATACAAGAGATAAAATGGAATACTAAAAATACTCAATCCAAAAGTAGGCAAGATATTAAAAGAAAAGAAAGGATGGGACAAATAGAAAACAAGTGTCAAGATGATAGACCTAAGCCCAATCTTATCAATAATTATATTAAATGTAAATGGTTAAACAATGTTTTACATTGCAAATACTGATCATAAGGAAACTGGAATATCTACATGAATATTAGACAAAGTATGTCCAAAATGTAGAATATTAGCAGCAATAAGGAAAGATATTTCACAATGATGAAAGGGTCAATTCATCAAGAAGAATTCATCAATCATAAATATGTCTATACTTATAGACTTTCAAAGTACATGAAGCAAAAACTGACAGAACTGAAAAGAGCAATAGACAAGTCCATTATAATTAGAGTTTTAAATTTAGACAATCTTCTCTCAGTAATTGATAAAACAAGCAGACAGAAACTCAGTAAAAAGAGACTTGAACAACAGTCTCAAACAACTTGACCTAACTGATATTGATAGAACTGTTACTCAATCCCTGTGGAATACACATTCTTTTCAACTGCACATGCAACATTTACCAAAGATAGACAATATTCTGGACTATAAAACGAGTCTCAAAAATTTAGGAGAGCTAAATCATGAAGTATGTTCTCTGTTCACAACAGAATTAAACTAGAAATCAATACAAGAAGAAATCTAAAGAATCATCAAATATTCATTAATTGTAAAATACCTTCTAAACAATACATGCATTAAAAGAAAAAACCCACAAGGGAGAAATAGGAACCCTTGTACATTGTTGGTGGAAATGTAAAATGGTGCGGCCACTGTGGAAAACAGTTTGTGGTTTCTCAGAAAGTTAAGTATAGAATTATCATGTGACCCAGCAATCCCACTTCTAGATAAATACCCAAAAGAATTAAAAGCATAGACTTGAACAGATATTTACACACCAGTGTTCATAGCAGAACTATTCACAATTGCCAAAAGGTGGAAGCAAACCAAACATCCACCAATGAAAGAATGGATAAATAAAATATGTTATACACATCAAATGGGCTATTATTCAGCTGTAAAAAGAAATGAATTTCTGATACATGCTCCAACATGTATGAACCTGAAGGCTTCATGTTGAGTGAAATAAGCCAAACCACAAAAGGACAAATATTGTACAATCTCACATATATGAAATAATTAGACTATGCAAATTAATAGAGTCATAAATTAAACTGCAGGTTACAGGGGCAATGGTGGGAGTGGGGATGGAGAATTAATGCTCAATATTGGTAGCACAACATTGTGAATGTATTTAACACCACTGAATTTTATTTGTGAAAATGGCTAAAATGATTAACTTTAGTTTGTATATATGATACCAGAATAGAACTATAAAACCCGAAGAATGAACCCTAATGTAAACCATGATTTGAAGTTAATCCTGTAATTATGGTAATAATGTTTCATTGATTTTAATAAAGGTACCGCACTAATGCAAAATGTTATTAATAGGGAAAACTGGGGGGAGGGGTTATATGGGAATTCTGATCTTTCTGCATGAATTTTCTGTAAACCTACAACTGCTTTAATAAAAAAAATTAAGAGAATATACTAGAATGATTCGGTAATTGACTCACCGTGGTGAAATTCTGGGAATTTTTTCATCATGTTCATGTTTTGTAATGCAGTTACTTTAAAATTCAGAACATTTTTCTAAATAACATTTATATTACTAAGAATCATGTTTCCTATTAATTTTATGCAAATGACTTCAATTAATAAAAATCAAAAGATGCAAAAAATACACAAGGAACATTAGAAAGTATTTTGTACTGAAATACAATGAAAATACAACATTTCAAATTTGCAGGGTGCAATTAAAGCAAAGCTTACAGGAAAATTTATATGTTTGAATGCTTATATTAGAATATATAAAATGTCCAAAATAAATTATTTTGCTTCCACCTTAATAACATAAAAAAAGAACAAATTCAATTCAATCTTAATAGAAGAAAGAAAGTAACAAAGATGAAAGCAGAAGTCAATGAAATTATAAACAGAAAACCAATGGAGAAAATCATAAAACCAACAGCTGGTTCTTTGGAAAGTGCAATAAAATTGATAACCCTCTATCTAGCCTGATGAAGAAAACCACATAGAGAAGACATAAATAACCAATATCAGAATTGGAAGGTAGGACATCACAACAGATTCTACAGACATTCAAACAAAGTTGACAACTTTGGACGAAATGGACACATTCCTTGAAAGATATAAATCACAAAATCTGACTCAACAAAATGTAGACAATGTAAATAGCCCCATAACTATTAAATAAATTGAATTCATAATGTAAAATCTTCTCACAAAAAAAACCCAAGTCCAGTGAATTCAGATGAATTCTACATTTAAGTAATAAATAATACAAATCCTAAATAAATTCTTTCAGAAAACAAAAGAGGAAGAAACATTTCCCAACTTATTTTATAAGGATGGTATTACCCTGTAAATAAAACTAGATGGGGACATTATAGGAAAAGAAAAATAGATCTGTATACCTCATAAATATAGGAGCAAGAACACTTAACAAAAACTTAGCATATTGAATCTGACAATATAAACACAGCATGACAATGTGGAATTTATCCCAGGGATGCAAGGTTGGTTGAACATTGCAGAGTAAATCAAAGTAATTTATTACCATATTTGCAGAATAAAGAGGAGAAACTATACGATCATTTCAAAAGACGGAGAAAATGCATTTGACCAAAATTGACAACCATTCATGATAAAACTCTCAGCAAACTAAGAACATAAAGAAACTTCCTCAATCTGATAAAAGGTATCCAGGATGAGGTTACATAAGTGAATATCTTTGTTCTTAGGAAATACACATGGAAGTATTAAGTGTTCAAGGAGCATGAAGTACAATGCAACCTACTCTCAAATGTTTAGAAAATATTGTTTTTGCAACTGTCTGTAAGTTTTGAATTATTTCCAAGAAAAAGTTTTATAAAAGGCATCCAGGATAAACCTACAACTAGTATTGTATTTTACGGTGAAAGACTGAATACTTTCCCCCAAAGATCTGGAAAAAGACAAGCATGTCCACTCTAAGCATTTCTGTTCAACACTGATCTGGAGGTGTAGGCCAGTGCAATGAGAAAAAGAGAGAAAGGGAAAGAGAAAGAAGGACAGAGGAATTTAGGGAGGGAAGGAAGCAGGGAGGGAGGCAAGAAATAAAAAAAAGAAGAAAAGAAAAGGCATAGAAATTAGAAAGGAAGAATAAAAATTGTATCTATTTGCAGAAGGCATAATCATGTATACAGAAAATAATAAGAAACCTAACCCCCAAATCTACAAAAACTAATAAGTAAATGTAGCAAGGATGCAGGATATAAAGTCAATATACAAAAATCAATTCTGTTTCCATATAGTAACAATAAACAAGTAGAATATTAAATTTGTTTAAACCACTATTTACAATAGCATCCAAAAACATAAAATACTTAGGAATAACTTTAACAAAAAATCTGCAAGACCTGTACATTGAAAACTAACAAGCATTGTTGAAAGAAATTAAAGATATTAATACATTGACAGATATTCCATGTTAAGTGAATCAGAAGACTCAATATTGTTAAGATGTCAGTTCTCCCCAAATTCAACTACATATTCAATGTAATCCTAGTTAAAATCTAAGCAGATTGTTTTGTAGAAATTGACAAATTGCTACTAAAATTTATATGAAAATGCAAAGGCCCTCATATAGCCAAAACAATTTTGCAAAAAAGTTTTCTAATTTAGAAAACTTATACTACATGATTTCAAGACTTAACATAAAGCTACAATAGTCAAGATAGTATGGTACCTGTGCAAGGACAGCCAACTAAACAAAACACAGAGTTTAGAAACATATGTGGTCAATTACTTTTCAACAAAGGAGTCAAAGTAATTTAATGTGGAAAGGATATTTTTTTCAACAAGTAATATTGGAACAACTGTATATCCACATGGGAAAAAATAAACTTCAACTCCTTCCTCCTATTATATACAAAAATTAATTCCAAATGGATTAGAGATTTAATATAAAAGAGTAAACTAAAAATTTCTAGAAGAAAACAGAGGAATTTCTTCACAACCTTAGGAAAGACAAAAAAAAAAAGAAACATTTAAAAAAAAGGATAAACTGGAGCTTATTAAAATTTAAAACTTCTGTTCTTTGAAATACCTAAAAAGGAAAGCCCTGGACTGAGAGATAATATTCGCAATACATATACACCTGATAAAACTCTCATATTTTGAGCATATAACAATAATGCAGGAAAACTCCAACTCATACATTACTGGAAGGAGTATAAAATGGTACAACCACTTTTCAAGAACTGTTTGGACATTTCTTATAAAATTAAACATACTCTAACCATAAGATCCAGAATTTTTGCCTGTAGGTATTTATCAAGAAAAATAAATGCATATCTTCACAAAAAACAGTTTCATGAATATTCATAGTTTTATTCATAATATCAAAAAAATGTCCATCAAAAGGTGAATAGATAAAATAATTATGATATTGACATATAATGGGAAACAAGTCAACAATAAAAAGGCATAAACTACAGCTGTAACATGGTGTGCCAGTTTGGATCTGTTGTGTCCCCCAAAATACCATTATCTTTGATGTAATCTTGTGTGGGCAGACCTATCAGTGTTAATTAGATTGTAATTCTTTGAGTGTTTCCATGGAGATGTGCTCCACCCAACTCTGGGTGATGACTCTGATTGGATAATTTCCATGGAGGTGTTGGCCCGCCCATTCAGGGTGGGTCTAAATTAAATCACTGGAGCCATATAAATAAGCTGGCAAACAGAAGGAACTCAGTGCAGCTGTGGGTGACATTTTGAAGAGGAGCTACATCCAAGAGGGACACTTTGAAGAATGCACTGGAACTGAGAGATGAGCTTCGGATTACAGAGACATTTTGGAGAAGGCCTTTGAAAGCAGACTTTTGCTCCGGAGAAGCTACGAGAGGACAAATGCCCCAAGAGCAACAAAGAGTGACATTTTTGAGGAGCTGAAGTCTAGAGAGGAATGTCCTGGGAGAAAGCCATTTTGAAACCAGAACTTGGAGCAGACACTGGCCACTTGCCTTCCCAGCTAACAGAGATTTTCCAGATGCCATCAGCCAACCTCCAGTGAAGGTACCCAATTGTTGATGCATTACCTTGGACACTTCATGGCCTTAAGACTGTAACTGTGTAACCAAATAAACCCCCTTTTATAAAAGCCAATCCATTTCTGGTGTTTTGCATTCTGGCAGCATTAGCAAACTAGAACACATGGATATATCTCAAAAACATGCTTAGTGAAAGAAGTAGAGAAAAATGGCACAAACCATACGATTTCATTCATATGAAATTCCAGACAGGCAAAACTAATCTATAATAACAAAAGGCAGGTGAGTGGTTGCCTGGGGTGGAGATGTGGGTGGATTGACTGCACAGAGACCCAAGTGAAACTTATGTGGTGATAGAAATATTCCATATCTTGATTGTGATGTTGGTTCATTTTTGTATACATTTGTTAAATGTTATCAAACTGTTATCAAAATAAGTGCATTTTATTGCATGAAACTTATACCTCAATAAAATTAATTTAAAAATGAAAAAAAAGAAGGACCAGCCAAAAAAATACTTCAGGCAAAAGAAAGGAAACATACTAAACAATGAGAGAAAAGACATGTTTGAAAATGATCTACTCCGAGTCCAAAGATATTAGGAAAGTATGTGGCATCTGAAATATGATACAAGAACACATGGCCTCAATAAAAACAGAAGAAGAAAGACAAATAAATCCATGTTGAGATAGAAGTGAACAGAGGGGAATAAAAATGGATTTGGATAACATATACAATAGGTGTAAGAAAATAAAAAATAAAATAGAAAATTAGAAACTCTCAATCAAACCAATAAACAGCAGAGCTGATTTGGGGAGGGGTGGAGAATCAAGTAAGTTATAGGAGAAACCAAAATGAGAAGGTAAGAATATAGAAGAAAGGATGAATATACGGTAAAATCAATGTTATAATAGCTATAGAGTACAGAAAATGGAATTTGACCTAACAATTACAGACATTTCTGAGCAATATACCAAAACAATTGGAAGAAAAGCAATAATTTAAAACCTAATTAATGAGAAATTCTTGAAAAGGACTGAAGGACCTGAATATGAAGATTGAAAGGGCTCTTGACATTACAGGCAAAATCAATAAAGACACTCCTATCTAGAAGCACTTAAGAAGAGTTCTTATAAATAAACATATAACTATATAAATAAATATATAAACAGATAAATGTAACCAAGCATTGAGAAAACCAAAAAGGATTCCTATAAAAGCTAGTCTAAGACTACTCTTTTATAACTCTAAATGCCAGAAAATAATTAGTATTTACATATTTTTCAGAGTGAAGCAAAGGTTCTCTTTCATGAGTGAAGCAATAGAAAGACATCCTTAAATATGCCAGAGCTTAAAAAAAAAAACAAAAAACCTACCTTCTGTTGAAAATATTACAGAAAAAAAAAGGGTTCCATTTCTAGAAATTACAGCCAAGGTAATCCAGGCCAAGTCTCCTTCTGAGAACAACTAGAAAAACTGGACATGATTAAAAGACAAAAAAAAAAAAAAAAACCAGAGTGATTTATGGGAGAATTTGGGGTCATGATCCAAAATGAAGGAAACTTCAGGAGGTGAACCTGACCACACTTTCCTTTTGCCCGTTTTGCTATTGGCTAATTCCACAAAATGAGCAGAGATTTCAACAGAGTCTTGGACTAAAGGGGAAAAAAAATTGGAATTCTTGGACCACCAAGAAGTAGAAGACATGAAAATTTCTCTAGATTATGTGTTGACTCTCAAAAGGTAACATCCTAGGAGTAAAGGTGAACCAAAAATAGACCAACCCTCAGGCAACTAAAGACCAACTTTGAATCATCCCAAGAATGGACTTTAGGCCCTACTTTTGTTTGTTTGAGCTGCATTAAGGTGATATGGACTGCTAATATGCATAACCTCCTGCCAGAAGCAAAAGTAAATCCTCTATAGATTTTCATATCTAATGTCTTGCACACACACACACACACACACACACAAAACCGTACAAGAAGACAAAAAGAAAGCAGGGTGAGGGAAGGAGAACTGAAAGAGATGGGGAGAGAAAAGGGGAGGAAGGAAGGAAGGAAGGGAAGGAGGGAGAGAGGAAGGGAGGGAGGGAACGCCAATAGAATCAGAACCTCAGAGGATCCAGATAAATGAGTTCTCAGACACAGACATTAAAATAATGATGCTTAATGTGTTCTATAAAATAAAAAACAAGTTAGACTATTATTAAAGAACTGAATATTATTTTTAAAAACAACCAAATGGAAATTCTAGAACTTAAAAATATTAATAACCAAAATTAAGGATAAAATGGACACCTAAAGAAGTAGTGAAAAAGGTAAGAAAAAAGCTTAAGCATGAAGCACAGAAAGACAAAATGGTTGGGGGTGAGTAAGGGGGTTCAGAAAAATAAGCCTAGGAGACGTGGGAGAAAGGTCTAAAATATCTGTGATTGGAGTTCCAGAAAGAAAGATGAGAATGTGGCAGGAGCAATTTTTAAGAGATAAGGGGACTTCCAGTTATACCATAATGGGAGAGCAGCTATTGGACTTATCTTTCCACTGGGCAAAAAGTATGAAGCAACTGTTTTCAGATATTGGACACAGATTAGCATAGGGATGCAATCTGTAAAACAAGTGAAGTATACCAGTTAAGTTCTACATTCACCCAGCTTTCTATCTAGGGACATTTAACAAACAGTAGCCAAGGGTAGAGGAGCCCAATAAGAAATCAGCATTTTTAGTGAATAGAGTAATAGAAATCAGAGTGAAAGTTTGCTATGGAAGCTGGAATTTGTGAGTAAAGACGCAAAAGAATAAGGGAGAGAGGAGGTGGGGCAAGATGGCAGCATAGGAAGGTGTGGAATTTAGTTAGTCCCCTAGAGCAACTAGTAAATAGCCAGGAAAAACTAAAAAATAGTCTGGAACAACTGATGGGTGGGGGGACATCCATGGCTGAACACATATCATACACCAGTCTGGAATGGGTGGAACGGCTGAGATTACACCATAAAAATGTAAGTAAAGCTCCCCAAACTGCAGAGCTGGCGCCCCTCCCCCACTGGCACAGTAGGCTAATTTGGAAAACTTCACTGTGGGAAAAAGAAGTCCCTGCTGGAGCAAGGGAATGTAGCTCAACCAAGCTCCAATTATGGTTGTTGTTTTGTTGTGTTTTTTTTAAATTTTATTGAGATTGTTCACATATCATACAATCATCCCAAGATCCAAAGTACACAATCAATTGCCCATGATATCATCATACAGCTGTGTATCCATCACTACAATTACTTTTTTTCAATTTTTAGAACATTTTCATTACTCCAGAAAAGAAATAAAGACAAAAAAGAAAACTCGAATCCTCCCATATCCCTAACCACCCCCCAATCCATTATTGACTCATAGTATTGGTATAGTACATTTGTTACTGTTGATGAAAGAATGTTAAAATACTACTAACTGTAGTACATAGTTTGCAATAGGTATGTTTTTCCCCTATATGCCCCTCTATTATTAACTTCTAGTTATAGTGTCATACATTTGTTTTACTTCATGAAAGAGATTTCTAATACTTGTACAGTTAATCACAGACATTGTTCACAAGATTCACTGTTTTATGCATTCCTATATTTTAACCTCCAACTTTCCTTCCGGTGAGATATGTGGCTCTAAGCTTCCCCTTTCCACCACACATGCACATCATTCACCACTGTTAGTTATTCTCACAGTAATGTGCCACCGCCACCTCTGTCCATTTCCAAACACTTATGTTCAACCTAATTAAACATTCTGCTCATAATAAGCAACCGCTCTCCATTCTTTAGCCTTGTTCTATATCCTGGTAACTTATATTTCATGTCTATGAATGTACATGTTATAATTAGTTCATATCAGTGAGACCATACAATATTTGTCCTTATGTGTCTGACCCATTTCACCCAACATAGTGCCCTCAAGGTTTCTTCATCAACCTGTTTGTTTAAAAAAGATGGTTTTGTTCACCCACCACACACTCCAATTGATAATCCCCTGCACAATCATGTATTTATGCATTCACCACCATCATCACTATCTATATAAGGACACTTCCATTTCTTTCACAAAGAAGGAGGAAGAGTCAAAGGAGGGAGAGAGACAAAAGAAAAAGAAAAACAAAGAAAAGAACAAAAAATGACAGCTAAAAAGCAACAAAAGGAAAGACAGAATTAAAGTACAATAAAAAAGTCAGATAACATCACCAATGCCAAGAGTCCCATAACCCACGTGCCCCCGTTACAGGCACCCAGCCTTGGCACACTGCCTCTGCCACATCAAAGGATGAATATCATATTTCTGCTGAATACAGTTTCTAGTTTGCATTGATTGCATTTTTCCCCAATACCACCTCATTTTCAACACCTTGCAAGGTTGACATTCATCTGTTCTCCCTCATGTAAAAACATATTTGTACATTTTATGACAATTGTTGGGCACTCTAGGTTTCCCTGGGTCACACAGTCCCAGTCTCTATCTTTTCTCTTTCCCTCTGGTGTCCCACATGCTCCCAACCCTCCTCTTTCAACCACACCCACAGTCATCTTTGATCAATGTACTTACATTGTTGTGCTACCATCACCCAAAATTGTGTTCCAAGCCTCTCACTCCTGTCTTTTCCTTTCTGTCTGTAGTCCTCCCTTAAGTATTTCCTGTAGAGCAGGTATCTTGTTCACAAACTCTCTCATTGTCTGTCAGAGAATATTTTAAATTCTGCCTCATATTTGAAGGACAGTTTTACTGGATATAGGATTCTTGGTTGGTGGTTTTTTTCTTTCAGTATCTTAAATATATCACCCCACTTCTTTCTTGCCTCTATGGTTTCTACTGTGAAATCTGCACATAGTCTTATTGAACTTCCTTTGTATTTGATGGATCGCTTTTCTCTTGCTGCTTTCACAATTCTCTCTTGTCTTTGACATTTGATAATCTGATTTGTAAGTGTCTTGGAGTCCATCTACTCAGATCTACTCTCTTTGCAATATGTTGTGCATCTTGGATCTAGAATTTTATGTCTTTCATAAGAGATGGGATATTTTCAGTGATTATTTCCTCTATTATTGCTTCTGCCCCTTTTCCCTTCTTTTCTCCTTCTGGGACACCCATGACACATACATTCATGCACTTCATGTTGTCATTCAGTTCCCTGAGACGTTGCTCATGTTTTCATTCTTTTCCCTATCTGTTCTTTTGTGTGTAGGATTTCAGGTGTCTTCTTCTCCAGTTCCTGAGTGTTTTCTTCTGCCTCTTGAGATCTGTTGTATGTCTCCATTGTGCTTTTCATCTCTTGTGTTGTACCTTTCACTTCCATAGATTCTGCAAGTAGTTTTTTTCAAACTTTCTATTTCTACCTTATGTTGACCCAGTGTTTTTTTTTATAGCCTTCATCTCTTTTGCCATATCTTTCCTGAACTCATTGATTTGGTTTCTTATTTGATTTAGCATATTTCTTTGAAAATCTTTGATTGTTTCATTAAAGTGAAACAATATCTCAACTGTATCTGCATTGAGGTGTAAATCTGTTCCTTTGACTGGGTCATATCTTTGTTTTTCCTATTGTAATTTGTAGTTTTCTGTTGTCTAGGCATCTGGTTTCCTTGGGTACCCCAATCAGATTTTCCTGGACCAGAATGGGCTCAGGTCTCAGAATGGGGCAATACTCAGGGTGTATCTTAGAAGAATGACAGGCTTTCCTGTGAGGCTTCTAGCCACTGTGCTTTTTCTAACCTGCCCAGCAGGTGGTACCTGTCAGACTGTGGCTCTGGACTGGTGTAAGGAGGTGTAGCCCCTTTTCTTTCTGTTTTGGTTGCTTTCCCCCAGGGTCTGGGGTCTGATTTCTGGAGAGAAGGCCAGCCTTAGAGCTGGGCCCTACCCCCTTCCTCTTAGGGAAGATACACCCCCTAGGGAGTTATCTTCTGCATTTAAATTGGTGCTTCTGTTATCTCTAACCATCAGGTCAGAGTGCTGCGAACTGAAAATGGCTGAGGCTCTCTCCACTAAACCACTCAGGTTGATTCGCCCATCGGTCAGAGAGAGCCCTTGGTCTTTCTGGCTTTTAAGGTCAGTCATCTCTAAAAGACTCTGCTTGTTAGGGGTTTTGTCTATGTTTCTAGCTTGTATTCAGCAGTCCACATTTGTTAATTAAAACCCTAGTTGGAGCTTAGCTGAGCATATTCACTGGCTCCGAGAATCCTGGTTTCTCCTACAGTGAGGACTCGTAGCTCATCCTGCCATGGGGGAAGGGGGCTTCCAGTGAGGTTCCGCAGTTTTTACTTACAGATTTTATGCTGCAATCTTAGCAATTCTACCAATCCAGGTTGGTGTATGACATGTGGACAGTCACGGCTGTCCCCCAGTAGTTGTTCCAGATTATTTACTAGTTGTTATTGGTTGTTTATTAGTTGTTCCAGGGGACTAACTAAATTCCATTCCTCTCTATGCCACCATCTTCACTCTCCCCCCCTCCCAATTGTGGTTTTAACAAATATAGACTACTGAATACATGCTATGAGCACAGATAAACTTGGAGCAAGCAGGAAAGGAAACCAGAGCTTTCTCCTGGCAGAGAGGAGATGGGGCTGATGGAAATAAAATACATAAATGAATAAAGACAGAGGCTTTTGGAGTCTGCTGAGCTCAGAAAACTGGAAAAGGACTGTGTTCCAAGAAAATTGGCACACAGAACTGGGTACCAACTTCAGTTTTTGCCTGGTGAACTGGAGGGCTGGGGACTGGCTCTAAAAAGGGGACTTCTTTTTCCTTTTTCTTTTCTCTCATATTATGTAGCTTATTAGAGAAAGCCTCAGGCATTTTCAGTTGTCAGCACTGACCCAGGCAAGGGTGGAGTTAAGATAGTCAGAGAGTCAAAGAAAAATCCAAGTGTCAAATATAATTCCCTAAAGGGCTTATCTTCCCTAAGAAAAGGGGGGATGCCCAGCTCAAGTGGCAGCCCTCCCTCAGAGAACTGAGACCCAGCAAATTGTCAGACTTTCCTGTGAGGCCTTTAGACTCTGTGCTTTTCCTATCCTGCCCAACAGATGGTGCTTGTCAGTCTACAGCTCCTTACCAGCATAAAGAGGTGTGGTGCCTTTAATTCTTAGTGGACCCTGTCCCAGCCACAGACTGCAAGTATCAGAAGCCAAGCTTAAGCTGTTACTGTTTCCCGCCAATTGGATGGTATAGAGAAAAAATACAATCAATGCAAACTAGAGTCTACAGTTAATGGTAACACTATAAGATGCTTCCACTAATTGTAACAAAGGCAATACACCAAAGCTAAATGTCTATAAGAGGGGGAGACAAAGGAGTGAGATGGGATTCTTGATGGTAGTGTTGTTCTCTGACATTTTTATTGTATTTTTTTTTATTTTTTTCTATCTTTTGTATTTTTATTCCTCATTTTCTTTTCTCCTTTTCCTCTTTCTTTGAGGAAGAAATGGACATGTCCTCATACAGATTGTGGTGGTGAATGTGTAATTATGTGAGGGATGTACCTATTCACTGTTGGTAATGAAGCAGAATGGTACAGCCCATGGGGGGGGGTAGTGTGGTGGTTCCACAGGAAGTTAACTATGGGGTTGCCCTATGGTCCTGCAACCCCAATTATTGGGTATATACTTGAAAGAATTGAGAGCAAGGACATGAGTGGACATTGCACATTGGTGTTTATGGCAGAATTCACAATTTGTAATGGATAGCGTTGGCCTAAGGGTATATCAACTGATAAACGGAATGGTGAACTGTGGTGTATACATACAATGGAATACTGAGTGGCGGCAAGAAGAAATGAAGTTGTGAACTATGCAACTATGTGAACGGACCTTGAGGACAGAATAAAATAAGCCAGAATTGAAAAGACAAACATTATAATGCCTCACTAATAGGGACTAACTATAATGCATAAACTCTGAGAATTGAATCTGAGCACATAGATTAACAGGGGAAGGCTTATGGTTAAGATTGTAAGCTCTTCCAGCAGTCACATCTATTCATGAGTTGTAACAGTTATCTCTAAATTCCAAGATGCTGAGCTGTTTGTATATAACCTGTTTAGTCTCTGGAACTTCAGATATCTGCGTGACACCTGAGACTCAGAGCCAGAGCTTGGCAGCTATGAATGTCAGCATTACCCCATACAGCAAATGTCAAAGAAGCTGAAAAAGAGATCAAACTTCAATTAGAGATATGAACAAAACGGACTTCATTAGAACTAAGGTAAACCAGACTAAAGGGAAAAGGATGATATTGCCTGTGTTTTTAAAACCTCAGCTTCTGTGTGAGACCAAATGAAGAGATGTTTATTTGGTGCAAAATCTATATTTTCTGTAGCATGCTATATAAGTTAACTTGAATGACCAGTTTATTCAAACACCATGATTACATGGAACTTTGAATAGGGGGTGAGATCTGGTTGGATTGTACAGGTTAGTGTGAAACCCTGAAACATCCCAAAATAATTTGGGCAGAGAATAAAATGTATTTGCAAAGCCCCCTTGAGGACTTGGAGGAAAATGTGGAAACACTAAACTTCCCCACCTGGGGAATTCCTGACATTCTTGCAAGCACTGGGGACTACCATTATAGTAGGCCATGTCCTCAATCTTGTGTCTTGCTGTTATGAAGCTTATTACTGCAAAGGAGAGGCTAACCCTACTTATAATTGTGCCTAAGGGTCACCCCCAGAGAACCTCTTATGTTGCTCAGATGTGGCCTGTCTCTCTCTAAACTCACTCAGCAGGTAAGCTCAATGCCCTCCCCACTATGTGGAACTTGTCTCCCAGGGATGAGCCTGGACCTGGCATCACAGGATTGAGAAAGCCTTCCTAAAAGTAAATAAAGGGAGTAAGAGAAAATAAACAAAATAAAGTTTCAGTTGCTGAGAGATTTCAAATGCAGTTGAGAGGTCATTCTGGAGGTTATTCTTATGCATTATATAGACATCCCTTTTTAGCTTTTAGGGTATTAGAATATGTAGAAGGAAATACCTGAAACTGTTGAACTGCAATCCAGTATCCTTGATTCTTGAAGATGATCGTATAACTACATAGCTTATACAGTGTGACTGTGTGATTGTGAAAACCTTGTGGCTCACATTCCCTTTATCCAGTGTATGGACAGACGAGTAGAAAAAAGGGGGACAAAAAGTAAATGAATAATAGGGGTGGAAGGAGTATGAGATGTTTTGGGTGTTCTTTTTTACTTTTACTTTTATTTTTATTCTTATTTTCATTTTTATTTTTTGGAGCAATGAAAATATTGAAAAAATGGATTATGGTGATGAATGCACAATTATATGATGATACTGTGAACAACTGTACACTTTGGATCATTGTATGGTGTGTGAATATATCTCAATAAAATTGCATTTTACAAAAAGAAAAAAGAATGCAGAGAAGGGAGCTGCAAAGAAGGCCCACAGATCTGTGCAAGGGTGTCCCTTGGGCCCTATCTACAACCTAACCTGCATGTACTCACAGCAAAACTGCAAGGCTTCACAGATAACACATGCTTAATGGTTGAAAACTGAATAGAGATTTTAGAGGTCATGCAGTGCTAGAGATACATTGTATTTCCAATGTTGCAAAAGTGAGGAACTTCAATGTACACACAAGGAATTCACTCAAGACCACCTTCAGAATAAAGACTATCCTCTAGGCCTCAGAGAATGAGTTAGGAAGTGTTCCTTGTGTGAGTTTTGGTACTTTATGTCTTTCATTGAATTGTATCATTTTACCTAAATTATCAAATTTGGAGCATAGAGTTGTTCATAGTATTCCTCCTTTATCCTTTTAAAGTCCATGGGATCAGAGGTGATGATCCCTATTTGATTTCTGAAATTAGTATTGTATGTCTTCTTAGTTAACCTGGCTAGAGGTTTATCAGATTTTCAAAGAAGCACTTTTAGGTTTCTTTGATTTTCTCTATTGTTTTCCTATTGAAAATTTTATCTTTAATTTTTGCTATTTTTCTTTGCTTGCCTAGGATTTAAATTTCTCTTACTTCTTTATTTTCCTAAGATAGCAGCTTAGATTACAGATTTTAGATACTTCTTTTCTAACATATTTCTAATATATATCTTTGATGCTATAAATTTCCTCTAAACACTGCTTTCATAAAATCTACAAATTTTTGGAGACAATCCTCTAGGAACTATGGTTATTGTGCCAGTTTGAATATATTGTGTTCCCCAAACGCCATTATCTTTGATGTAATCTTGTGTGGGCAGATGTTACCAGTGTTGATGAAACTGTAATTCTTTGAGTGTTTCTTTGGAATGTGCCCCACCCAGCTGTGGGTGATGACTGATTGGATAATTTCCATGGAGGTGTTGCTCCGCCCATTCGGGGAGGGTCTAAGTTGATCAGTGGAGCCATATAAATGAGCTGACGTAACAGAAGGAACTCAGTGCAGCTGTGAGTGATGTTTTGAAGAGGAGCCACAGCCAAGAGAGACACTTGAAGAAAGCAAAGGAGCTGCAGATTAGAGACATTTTGAAGACGGCCATTGAAAGCAGACTCTTGCTCTGGAGAAGCTAAGAGAGGACAAATACCCAAGTGCAACTGAGAGTGAAATTTCTGAGGAACTGCAGCCTAGAGAGGAATGTCCTGGGAGAAAGCCATTTTGAAACCAGAACTTTGGAGCAGACGCCAGCCACGTGCCTTCCCAGCTAACAGAGGTTTTCCGGACACCATTGGCCATCCTCCAGTGAAGGTACTTGAGTGCTGATGTGTTACCTTGGACACTTTATGACCTTAAGACTGTAACTATGTAACCAAATAAACCCCCTTATGTAAAAGTCAATTCATCCCTGGTGTTTTGCATTCCGGCAGCATTAGCAAACTAGAACAGTTATGCTCTAGGACTAATGGTAACACTGAAATACACCTGGTTTAACAAACCTTAAAGCTAAACATTGATAGGAGAAAGTGACCCACTGGTAGTTTCACTCCAGACATTACAAAACTTAATACCTTTTTAGAGGAAGCAAGTCTCTACAACATATTATCTATAAATCCCAGCATAAAATAAGAAAATTTCAAGACATGTAAAAGGGCAAGAAAATGTGATGATAATCAAGAAAAAAAAAAGTCAAAAGAAGCAAACAGCTGACCCGGACTCATTTGGAATCAAGAGCAAGGATTTTTAAATATTAAAATTGTTCAAGAATTTAGATTAAGGGGTGGTTAAGATGGGAATTTCAACAGAGAAATGAAAATTCTAAAATGGAACAAAAGATATTCTAGAACTAATAAAGAAAATATGTGAAATTAAGAACACATTTAAAAATATATTGGATTACATCAGATTTATATTTCAATATATGTATTACATATATTGAAATATAAATCTAACTAAAGAACAGAAAATATTTTTTTCAAAAGTTATGAAGTATTTGAGACCTTTAGCACAACAAATATTTTAAAAAGTCTCACAAGGAGAGGAGAAAAAGGAAGCGGCAGAAGAAATAATATAAAGACATAATACCCAAAATTTTTTCAAAATGATGAAAATAAAACCACATATTCAAGAATCTCAGCAAACCCCAAGCAGAATAAACACAAAATAACAAGCATATCATAGTGAAACTACTTACAAAAATAAATAAAAGGGAGCAGAGAAAAAAATTATATTCAGAAATACAACAATAAGAATGATGTCTAATTTCCTATCAGAAACAATGGAAGGCTGAACACAATGAATTGGCATCTTTAAAGTGTTAAAAGAGAAAAAACATCATTCCTTTTTATGGCTGAATATTGCTCCATTCATACAATGAATACACTACAATACAATACAATACATTTTATTTTTCCATTCATCTGTTGAGGAACACTTAAGTTGCTACCATTTGGGGCGATTGTGAATAATGCCATTATGAACATTAGTGTGCAAATACCTGTTTGAGTCACTGCTTTCAAATCTTTGGGTTTATACCTAGAAGTGAGATTGCCAGGTCATAATGTAATTCTATACCTAACTTCCCAAGGAACTGCCAAACTGTGTACCATTTTCCACTGCTACCAGCAATGAAGAGTGCTCCTATTTCTCCACATCCTCTCCCACACTTATTTTCCATTTTTTAAATAGCAGTCATTCTAATGGGTGTGAAATGGTATCTCATTGTGATTTTGATCTGCATTTCCCTAATAGCTAATGATGTTGAGCATCTTTTCATACGCATTCTAGCCAATTGTATATCTTCTTTGGAGACATGTCTATTCATGTCTTTTGCCCATCTTTTAATTGGGTTGTTTGTCTTTTTGTTGTTAAGTTGAAGGATTTCTTTACATATTCTGGATATTAAAAAATTATCGGATATGTGGTTCCCAAATGTTTTCTCCCAATGAGTAGATTGTCATTTTATTTTCATGATAAGGTCCTTTTATATGCAAAAGTTTTTTTTGTTTTAATTTTTTTTTATTGAGATTGTTCAGATACCATACAACTATCCAAAGTTCGAAAGTGTACAATCAATTAATTGCCCATGGCACCACCATACAGCTGTGCATCCATCAAAAGATATTTTTTTTTCAATTTTTAGAACACTTTCACTACTCCAGAAAAGAAACAAAGACAAAAAAAAGGAAACTCACATCCTCCCATACCCCTAACCATGCCCCCCCCCCACTCCATTATTGATTCATAGTTTTGGTATAGTACATTTGTTACTGTTGATGAAAGAATGTTAAAATACTACTAACTGTAGTATATAGTTTGCAATATGTATATTTTTTCCCTGTATGCCTCTCTATTATTAACCTCTAGTTATAGTGACATACATTTGTTCTAGTTCGTGAGACAGATTTCTAATATTTGTTTAGTTAATCACGGACACTGTCCACCACAAGATTCACTGTTTTACACATTCCCATCTTTTAACCTCCAACTTTCCTTCTGGTGACATGCATGACTCTGAGCTTACCCTTTCCACCACCTTCATACACCTTTCAGCACTGTTAGTTATTCTCATTACATGCTACCATCACCCCTGTCCATTTCCAAGTATTTCAGTTCACCCTAGTTGAACATTCTGCTCATAATAAGCAACCGTTCCACATTCTTTAGCCTCATTCTATATCCTGGTAACTTATAGTTCATGTCTATGAGTTTACATGTTATAATTAATTCATATCAGTGAGACCCTGCAATATTTGCCTTTATGTGTCTGTCTTATTTCACTCAATATAGTGCCCTCAAGTTTTCTTCATCAACCCATTTCTTTTAAGATGGTTTGTTCAAATACTATAATTCCATCCTAAGTAATCAATCATTGGTTCCCCATATAGTCACGTATTATGTATTGGGCACTCTCTATATAAGTACATTTCTTCCACAAAGATGGTGGAAGAGTCAGAGAAGGCAGAGAGGCAAAAGAAAAAGGCAAGAGAAAGAGAGAAAAACAAACAAACAAACAAACAAACAAAACTTGATAGCTATAAGGTGACAAAAGCAAAGATAGCATTAACCTAAAGTAGAATAAAGAGTCAGACAATATCACCAATGCCTGGAGTCCCATACCCTTCCCCTATTCCCCACCCCCTCATATGCATTTAGCTTTGATATATTGCTTTTGTTACATTAAAGGAAGCATAATACAATGTTTCTGTTAATTCTGGCCTCTAGTTTGCATTGATTGTATTCCCCCCCAATCCCACCCTATTTTTAACACATTGCAATGTTGACATTCATTTGTTCTACCTCATGTAAAAACATATTTGTACCTTTTATTACAATCGTTGAGCATCCTAGGTTTCCCTGAGTTACACAGTCCCAGTCTTTATCACTTGTCTTTTGTTCTGGTGTCCCACGTGATCCCAGCCTTCCTCTTTCAACCTATTCACAGTCATCCTTTGTTCAGTGTACTTACATTGCTGTGCTACTATCTCCCAAAATTGTTTTCCAAACCTCTCACTCCTGTCTTTTCCTTTCTGTCTGCAGTGCTTCCTTTTGTGTTTCCTGTAGAACAGGTTTCCTGTTCACAAATTCGGTCATTATGTGTTTGTCAGAGAATATTTTAAGCTTTCTCTCATATCTGAAGGATAGTTTTGCCGGATATAGGATTCTTGGTTGGTGGTTTTTCTCTTTCAGTGTCTTAAATATATCACCCCACTTCCTTCTTGCCTCCACGGTTTCTATTGAGAAATCCACACATAGTCTTATCAAGCTTCCTTTGTATGTGACGGATCTTTTCTCTCTTAATGCTTTCAGGATTCTCTCTTTATCTTTGATGTTTGATAACCTGATTATTAAGGGTCTTGGCATAGGGCTATTCAGATCTATTCTGTTTGGAGTATGCTGTGCTTCTTGGATTTGTAATTTTATGTCTTTCATAAGAGATGGGAAATTTTCACTGATTATTTCCTCTATTATTGCTTCTGCCCCTTTTCCCTTCTCTTCTACTTCTGGGACATCAATGACATGTAAATTCTTGCTTTTCGTTTTGTCTTTAAGTTCCCGGAGACGAAGCTCGTATTTTTCCATTCTTTTCTCTATCTGTTCTTTTGTGTGTTGGATTTCAGTTGCCTTGTTCTCCAGTTCCTGAGTGTTTTCTTCTGCCTTTTGAGATCTGCTGTTGTACGTTTCCAGTATGTCTTTCATCTCTTGCGTTGTGCCTTTCATTTCCATAGATTCTGCCAAGTGGTTTCTTGAACTTTCAATTTCCACCTCATGTACGTCCTGTGTTTTCATTATACAGTTCATCTCTTTTGCCATATCTTCCCTAAACTTTTTGAATTCAGTTATTATTAGTTGTTTCAGTTCCTGCAGCACAGTTGAAGTGCAAGTTTGTTCACCTGACCGGGCCATAACCTCATTTTTCTTGGTGTAGGTTGTAGTTTTCTGTTGTCTAGGCATGGTTTCCTTGGTTACCCCAATCAGGCCTCCCCAGATCAGAATGGGCTAAGGTCCCAGAAGGAAGAAATATTCAGTATCCGGTTTCCCTGAGGGTGTGTCTTAGAAAATTGGTACAACCTCTGATGCCTCCGGTCATTGCTTTTCTGCCCAGCAGGTGGCACCTGTTAGCCTATAATTCTTGACTGGTCTAAGTTCTGAATGAAAGGCAGGTAGTAGAGCTGGCCCCACCCCTTTCCTCTTAGAGAAGATAGACCCCCTGGGGGGGGGTCATTAGCATTTCAATGGTCTCTCTCTGCCTGTGCTATACCCTTGTCTGGGTCACAGAACTGGGAACTGAAAATGGCTGAGGCTTTCTCCACTGAGTCAAAAAAAGAACAGAGCTAGTCTGAGGCGACCCTCTGGCTCTCCAAGGTCAGTTGTCACCCAAAGCCTCTGTCTACTTGTTGGGGATTCATACCTCATAGTGAGCAGTTCACACTCGCTAATTAAAACCCCAGTCAGAGCTCAGCTGAGCTATATTCACTTGCTGGGAGAAAGCTTCTCTCTGGCACCACGAGGATTTGTAGCTCGGGCTGTGGGGGAGGGGTCTCCCGATTTGGATCTGCAGTTTTTACTTACAGATTTTATGCTGTGATCTTGTGCATTCCTCCCAATTCAGGTTGGTGTATGATGAGTGGACGGTCACATTTGTCCCCCTGCAATTATTCCAGATTATTTACTAGTCGTTTCTGGTTTTTTTAGTTGTTCCAGGGGGACTACTTAGCTTCCACTCCTGTCTATGCTGCCATCTTAGATCCTCCCTATATGCAAAAGTTTTTAATTTTGATGAGGTCCCATTTACCTATTTTTTCTTATGTTGCTTGTGCTTTGGGTATAGCCTAAAAAAAAAAAAAAAAAAAAATCACCTAACATAAAATCCTGAAGATGCTTCCCTATGTTTTCTTATAGTTATTTTACACTTCTGGTTCTTATATTTAGTACTTTAAACCATTTTGAGTTCATTTTGCATATGGTTTGAGATAGGGGTGCACCTTCATTCTTTTGCACATTGACTTCTCATTTTCCCAACACCGTTTGTTGAAGACACTATTCTTTCCTAATTTAATGGACTTGGCAGGCTTGTCAAAAATCAGTTGTCCATAAGTGTGAGGGTTGTTTTCTGAACTCTCAGTTTGATTCCATTGGTCATATGTCTGTCCTCATGCCAGTACCATGCTGTTTTGATTACTATGGCTTTTCAATAAGTCCTAAAAATAGGGATGTGTGAGTCCTCCAACTTCATTTTTCTTTTTCCAGATGGCTTTGGCTGTTCTGAACCCCTTATCTTTTGATATAAATTTGATGATTGGCTTTTTCATTTCTGCAAAGAAAACTGTTGGAATCTTTGATTGAGATTATGTTGAATCTATAAATCACTTTGGGTAGAATTAACTTCGTAACGATATTTAATCTTCCAGTCCATGAACATGGAATGCCTTTCCATTTATTTAGGTCTTCTTTGGTTTCTACTGGCAATGACTTGTAGTTTTCTGTATATGAGTCCTTAACATCCTTGGTTAGATATATTCCTAGATATTTCATTTTTCTCAGTGAAGTTCTGATACATGTAACAATACAGATGAAACTTGAAGACATCATGCTGAGTGAAGTAAGTCAGACACCAATAGGACAAATATTGTATGACATCACTGATATGAAATAATCAGAATAAACAAATTCATAGAGTCAGAATCTAGAATATAGGTTATGAGGGGATGGTAGGAAAATAAAATTTTTCAGTTTCTATTTGGGTTAATTATAAAGTTTTGGTAATGAATGGTAGTGATGGCACAACATTATGAACAGAATTAACAACACTGAATTATATATATGAATGTGATTTAAAGGGGAAATTTTAGGTTGTATATATGCTACTTGAATAAAGTTTAAAAAAATAGAACCATATAACACAGTGAACCTTATTGTAAACAATGGACTATAATTAATAGTAAAAATATATAAATGTTCTTTCATGAATTGTAGCAAATGTACCACACTAATTCAAGGTATAATAAACAGGAATGGAATTACAGAAGAAATCAAAACAAAAAGACAGCTAGAAAATATCTCAATATTTGAAAATTAAATCACATTCTCCTAAATAACACACAAGCCAAAGAAGATATAGGCATGAAATTTTTCTTTGAAATATTTTAAAGGAATGATAGTAAACGTACAAAATGTCAAAATTTGGGGAAGACAGCTAAAAGTAGAGCCCAGAGGGAAATTAATGACTTTAAATATTTTACAAGTTAAAAATTAACAATCTAAGCCTTCACCCCTAGAAATTGGGGAAAAGAGGAACAAATCAACTCTAGAAAGTAGAAGGAAGGAAATAGTAAATATAAGGGCAGAAATAAATGGAAAACAATTTCTATCCTTTTCTTCTCTGCTTTCGTTAAGTTTATCTAAGCATTTGATAATATTTAACTCCCATTCAGGACAAAACTTTCAGTCAACTGCAAATGAAATGGAACACCCTTAAAGTGATATAAAGGGCATCTGCAAAAACCCTACAGTTAACTTGATATTTAATGGCAAAATAGTCCCTAAGAACAAATAGTCCCTAGAAACAAATAGCTTCCTGGACAAGTACATCCTAGAAACAAATCAAGGATGTCCATTCTTTCCACTTACATTCAACATTGTACTGAAGGTCCTAGGCAATGCAATAAGAGGAGGGAAAGCAATAAAAGGTATAAAGATTAGAAAGGAAGTAGAAAAAAATTGTCTTTATTCACAGATCACATCATTGTACATATAGAAAATTCAACTCATCAATAAACCACTAGAACTAATAATTGGATTTATTGAAATCATTAAAAAAGCCAAAATGCAAAAAACAATTGTATTGTGCTTCTTTATACTAGCAATAAACAACTGGAAATTAAATTTTAAAATAATATCATTTGCAATCGCATCAAAAATCATGAAACACCTAGAAATTAATTTGACAAAAGATATGCAAGAACTCTACACTGAAAACTATAGAAAAGTTCTGAGAGAAATTAAAGAAAATCTAAATAACACAGAGCTATACCATGTTCATGGATTAGAAACTCAATATTTTAAACATATAATCCTTACCAAATGGATCTATAAATTAAACACAATCCAAAATTTCTGGAAGGCTCTTTTTATTATTATTATTATTTACAGAAAATGAAAGCTGAAACTAAAATGTATATAGAAATGCAAAGACCTAAAATAGCCTAATGATTGAAGAAGAACAAAGTTAAAGACTTGCAGTATCTGATTTCAACACTTACTACAAAGCTAAAGCATTCAAGAAAGTTTATATTGTTGTAAGGATAGAGATAGAGATCAATGATACAGAACAGAGAATCCAGAAATATACCCAAGTATATATGGCCAAGTGGCCAATGTAATTCAATGGGAAAAAGATAGTATTTTCAATAAATGGTGATTGAACAATCCATAAGGAAATAAATGAGCCATACACCAAAACTAAACTTGAGATGATCACAGACCTTAATGTGCAAGTTAAAACTACAAATATTCTAGAAGAAAACAATATCTTCACAACCTTGGAGAAGGAAAGATTTTTTAGACAAGACTAACCATAAAGGAAAAAATGATAAATTTGACTTTATCAAAATTTAAAACTCAAGGTCATCAAAAGATTCTATTAGGAAAGTAATACAGGAAGTCCAGACTGGAAGAAAATATTTGCAATACATAAATCTGACAAATTACATATATCAGACTACATAAAGAACAACTACATGGTCATAAGAAGAAGAAAAAGAACCAAATTCATGAATGGATTAAAAAAAAAAAAAAACCTTCATAAACTATGTAATGACAAATATTTTATCAAAAGGTACTCAACATCAGTCATTAGGGAAGTGCAAATTAAAACCACGATGACATGTACCCACCAGAATTGCTAAAACTTAAAACCACTGAAAATTGCAAGTGTTAGTGTGGGCAGAGAGCAACTAAAATGCATACATTGTTGAATAAAATGCAAAATACCATAACTACTTTAGAACACTGTTCAGGCATTTCTTAGAAACTCTCCGACCCAATTCCATCCCAAGGCATCTAACCATGAAAAATGAATGTATATATCCACAAAATACTTGTACAAGATGATCATAGCAGCTTTATGAATATTAGGAAAAACTGGAAACAACCCAAATTCTTATCAATAGAAGGGTGGATAAACTGTGCTATATTCATTCAATGAATACATATCCAGCAATGAAAAAGAATGAGTAATATCCTCAACAACAGGGATTAATCACAGTAATATATTGAGTGATGAGGTTCAGACACATACTGTTTGATCCTGTTTATGAATTTCAAGAAGAGGAAAAGCTAACCTCTGGTGATAAAAATCAGAGTATTGATTGCCTGAGGGTGGAAGGAAATGCTGATTGGAAAGAGACATGCCATTACTCTTTGGGGTGAAGAAAACATTCTATTATCTTTATCTGAGTGATATTACATGAGGATTACACATTTGTCAAATTCATCCTCCTATACACTTGACACCTGTTCCTTTTACTAAATATAAACTATTAAAAGAGGAGAAAACTTCATTATCTTCAAAACAGCAACAATAACTGAGAGGTGAATTCCCAATAGCAATAAAGGAAATGAAAAGAACAGGAAATATCTTCAAAGTGTAGGAAAAAAAATGACTGCCAATTTAGAATTATATACCCAGAGAAAATATTCTTTAAAAATAAAGTTTAAAGGGAGTTATTTAGAAAAATAAATAAAATAAATGCCAGATGGGTGCTTGGAGTTTTGGAGTTACAAAAAAAAAAAAAAGGAAGAACAACAATAAAGAAAGTCTAATGAATACTGACTGAATAGAATAATAATTATGTTTTGTGGAATTATTAAAAATATATAGCATAGAAGCAAAGGATAGAAGTCAGGAGAGGGTAAAAGGAATTAAATTCTTCTAAGGATTCTGTCTTACAGGAAAAGGTAAAAATACTATTTTATACTATTTTATAAATAAAGAATGCATTTTATAATCTCTAGAGTAACCACTGAAAGAATAGCAGAAGAATGAATAACTTAATAATATAAGGATGGTGGTGATGGAATATTTAAATATACTCAATCAGTATAAAAGGCAAAGAGGGAAGAAAAAAGAAACACAGAAAAGGCAAGAGAAATAGAAAACAAATAGAAAAATGGTGAACTTTAAATATACCAATAATCACATTACATATACATTGACTGAGTGCTCCAATTAAAAGATAAATATTATGAAAACTGAGTTTTAAAACAGAACTATGTGCTGCTTATAAGACACACATGAAATACAGGAATATTAAAATGTTGAAAATAAAAGGATGGAAAAACTTATACCAGTCAAACACTCATGAAAGCTGATGTAGCTATATTAATATGAGAAGGCAATTTTTTTAAAAAAAGCATTAATAGAGATAAAGAAATGCATTTAATTATGGTAAACATTTCAATTCATCAGGAAGAAATTGCAATTCTAAATTTCTATGCCCCTAATAATACAGCCTCAGAATATATACAGCAAATATTGAAAGAGCTACAAGGAGAAATAGACAAATATAAAATCATAGGAGGAGACTTTAATACTCCTCTTTCAGCAACTGATAGAAGAAATTGACAAAAATTCAATGAAGATATAGAAAATTGGGCCACACAGTTAAACTTGATTTAATTGACATATATAGAACATTGCATCCAACAACTGCCAAATGCACTTCCTTTTTAAGTACACAAAGAACTTTTCAAAAATGACTATATATTTGGTTCTAAAGAAGGTATAGAAAATGTCAAAGGAATTAAATAACTCAAAGTATATTGTCTGACCACAGAGGAATCAAGCTATAAATCAATACAAATTAGAGCTAGGAAAAAAACCCATATGTTTACAAATTATTGATCATCTTTCTGAATCAATAGATCAAAGAAGAAACCACAAGGGAACTTAGCAGTCAACACAGTAGAGGAGGTATTAGCCAGTGCAATAAGGCAAGAAAAAGAAATTAAAACACCTAAGGATTGTAAAGGAGAAATCAAACTGTTAATATTCATGAAAAAAAAATGTTTTAACTAAAACTACAAATAAAGTATTGGAATTAAAATGACTTAATGGAAGAAGGAGAAGATGGTGGCGTAGAAAGGAGTGGAAGTTAGTTTGTCCCCCCAGAGCAACTAATTAAAAACCAGGAACAACCAGTAAAAGATCTGGAATAACTGCTGGGAGATGACCATTATTGTCCACACATCATGCAACAATCTGGATTGGGAGAAATGCCCAAGATCGCAGCATAAAATCTGTGAATAAAACCTGCATACCCGATCCAAGAGCCCCTTCCCTCATGGCAGCCTGAACTGCAAAGCCTCGCAGTGCTAGAGAGCAGCATTCTCTGAACAAGCAAATATACCTCAGCCCAGCTCTAACTGGAGTTTTAATGTTAACTGCTCAGTACAAACTATGAATCTCCAACAAGCAGACAGAGGTTTTTGGTGATGACTGACCTTGGAGAGTCAGGGGACGTATCTGTCTCAGGACGGGGAGTTCAAAGGATCAGGTGCTATCTCTGGCCAACGGGTGAATCTGGGGGCCACAAACTGACCCTGAAAGAGGGCTTTCTGTCACTTTCTCTCTCAACCTGGGCAGTTCAGTGGAGAAAGCCTCAACTGTTTTCAGCACACAGTGCTCTGCAGTAGAGAAAGCCTCAGCCATTTTAAACTTGCAGCACTCTGACCCAGACAAGGGTGGAGATAGCAGAGTTAGAGAAACAAAGAATCTATTTATATGCAAATGACCCCTCTCTAGGGAGCATATCTTCCCTAAGAGGAAAGAGGTGGTATCCAACTCTACTACTGACGTTCCACTCAGAACAAGACCCCAGAGCCTGGGGGAAAACAATCATGGGCCACACCTCCTTACAGCAATCTGGAGTGTCAGGCTGACAGGTGTCACCTGCTGGGCAGAAAAGCACAGGGTGTGTCAATCCTCTAAGACACACCATCAGGGAAACCGGATACTTAATGTGGCAGTCCGTGGTCTGAACAAAACAGGCCTGCAGATCTTTGGTGCACAGCACTCTGCCTCACCTAGGCAGCTAATGTTTAACCTATTGTCTTTGTAAGCCAGTAAAGAGAAAAAGGGTAAATTGACCTTAAAATGTAACTTTATGAGAAGCAGGCAGGAGGTGAGAGGCTCTTAGTCTCAAAAAAGGGCCAAATGTAATTGTTCAAGTGTTCTTCTAGTTCTTCCTGCACCAGCCCTCAGGTCAGAGTGACCTGTTCCTGCATCTATGCTCCCCCAACCTTAGGAATGCCTTTGTCTTACACCCTTACAAATGGCTTGCTGTCCTCTTTGCATCAGGCAGTCGACTTCCCTGTGAATGCAATGCCTGCATGGCCTGAGAGAGACGTCATGATCCCTCCATAACTTCTCACCCTGTAAGTAAGCCCTGAATAAAAGTTTGTGTATCAGAAAATGCTCATTGTCTTCTTTGGCCTCTGGACTGGCATGGCCCTCATTGGCTGCGACACTGAATATTTCCTCCTTCTGGGACCTAAGCCTGTTCTCATCTGAGAAAACCTGAGTGGGGTGGCCAAGGAGGCCAGATGCCTAGACAACAGAAAACTACAACCTACACTAAGAAAAACAAAGCTGTGGCACAGTCAAAGGAACAAACTTACACTTCAACTGAGATACAGGAATTTAAACAACTAATGCTAAATCAATTCAAAAAGTTTAGAGAAGATATGGCAAAAGAGATAAAGGCTATAAAGAAAACACTGGAAATACCTGAAACTATCAAACTACAACCCAGAACCCATGAATCTTGAAGACGATTGTATAAAAATGTAGCTTATGAGAGGTGACAATGTGATTGGGAAAGCCATATAGACCACACTCCCCTTTGTCTAGTTTATGGATGGATGAGTAGAAAAATGGGGGAAGAAAAAAAAGAAAAGAAAAGAAAACACTGGGCATACATAAGGCAGAAATCAAAAGTATGAAAAAACAACTGGAAGAATCTATGGAAATGAAAGACACAATACAAGAGAAGAAAGACACAATGGAAACATACAACAGCAGATCTCAAGAGGCAGAAGAAAACACTCAGGAACTGGAGAACAAGGCAACTGAAAGCCTAAACACAAAAGAACAGATAGAGAAAAGAATGAAAAAATATGAGCAATGTCTCCGGGAACTTAAGGACAAAATGAAATGCAGGAATGTACATATCATTGGTGTCCCAGAAGGAGAAGAGAAGGGGAAAGGGGCAGAAGCAATAATAGAGGAAATAATCAATGAAAATTTCCCATCTCTTATGAAAGACATAAAATTACAGATCCAAGAAGCACAGCATACTCCAAACAGAATACATCTGAATAGCCCTATGCCAAGACACTTAATAATCAGATTATCAAACATCAAAGACAAAGAGAAAATCCTTAAAGCAGCAAGAGAAAAGTGATCCATCACATACAAAGGAAGCTTAATAAGACTATGTGCAGATTTCTCAGCAGAAATCATGGAGGCAAGAAGGAAGTGGTGTGATATATTTAAGATACTGAAAGAGAAAAACCGCCAACCAAGAATCCTATATCTGGCAAAACTGTCCTTCAAATATGAGGAAGAATTCAAAATATTCTCTGACAAACAGACAATGAGAGAGTTTGTGAACAAGATACCTGCTCTACAGAAAATACTAAAGGGAGCACTACAGACTGATATGAAAAGACTGGAGTGAGAGGTTTGGAACACAATTTTGGGTGATGGTAGCACAGCAATGTGAGTACACTGAACAAAGATAACTATGAATATGGTTGAAAGAGAAAGGTTAGGAGCATGTGGGACACCAGAAGAAAAGAGGAAAGATAAAGACCGGGACTCAGTGAAACCGAGAGTGTTCAACAATTGTGATAAAATGTACAAACATGTTTTTTCATGAGGGAGAACAAATGAATGTCAACCTTGCAAGGTGTTAAAAATAGGGAGGTATTGGGGGAAAAATACAATCAATGTAAACAAGAGACTATAATTAACAGAATAACTGTATTATGCTCCCTTTAATGTAACAAAGGCAATATACCAAGGCTAAATGCAGATAAGAGGGGGGCATGGGGAGGGGTGTGAGATTCTTGGCACTGGTGGTGCTGTCTGACTATTCTACTTTGATCTAAGGTTATCTTTCCTTTTGCTGCTTCCTAACTGTCATGTTGTGTCTTTGTTTTCTCTTTTTTTTTTTTTCTTTTTTTTTTCTTTTTCTTTTGCCTCTTTACCTTCTTGGACTCTTCCTCCTGCTTTGTGGAAGAAATGTAGATGTCCTTACATAGATAGTGGTGAGGGTGGTGAACACATAAATATGTGACTATACAGGAAACCATCAATTGTTTACTTAAGATGGAATGTATGGGGTGTGAACAAAACTACCTTAAAAAAAATGGTTAATGACAAAACCTTGAGGGCAATATACTGAGTGAAATAAGCCAGACACATAAGGATAAATATTGCAGGGTCTCACGGATATGAACTAATTATAATATGTAAACTCATAGACAAGAAATATAAGTTACCAAGATATAGAACGAGGCTAAAGAATGGGGAGCGGTTGCTTAGTACGAGCAGAATGTTCAACTAGGTTGAACTTAAATGTTTGGAAATGAACAGAGGTGACGGTAGCACGTTGTGAGAATAACTAACAGTGCTGAATGGTGCGTGGATGTGGTGGAAAGGGGAAGCTCACAGTCACATATGTCACCAGAAGGAAAGTTGGAGGTTAAAACATGGGAATGTATAAAACAGTGAACCTTGTGGTGGGCAATGTCCAAGATTAACTGTACAAATATTAGAAATCTCTTTCATGAACCAAAACAGATGCATGACACTACAACTAGAAGTTAATAATAGAGGGCACAGAGGAAAAAATACATACCTATTGCAAACTATATACTACAGCTAGTAGTATTTTAATGTTCTTTCATAAACAGTAACAAAGGTACTATACCAATAATATGAGTTAACAATGGAGGGCAGGTGGTTAGGGATATGGGAGGATTGAGTTTCCTTTTTATTTCTCTTAATTTCTTTTCTGGAGTAATAAAAATGTTCTAAAAATTAGACAAAAAATTAATTGTGGTGATGGATGCACAGCTGTATGATGGTACTGGGGGCAATTGATTGTACACTTTGGATCTTTGTATGATACGTGAACAATCTCAATTTTTTTAAAAAAGTGACTTAACAAGGTTGCTGGAACCAAGATCAATATACTGGGAGTAATTATATGTATACATGCTACCAAGAAAGAGCTAGAAAATGTAGTTTCTAAAAACCATATATCACTGACAATAATATCCAAAAAAAGTAAATACCTAGGGATAAACTACATGGGAGGTATGAAAAGCATCTACAGAGAAAACTATAAAACAGCATTTAGGGAAACTAAAGAAAGCCTAAATAAATGGAGAGATGTACCATATTTATGGATTAGAGGATTCAATATTATAAGAATGTTGGTTTCCAAATTAATCTATAGATTTGAGGCAATCCCAAGCAAAAGCCTAACAGTTTAGGTATGTGTGTGTGAGAGAGATTAACCTGACAAACTCTTAAACTTGCAAAGCTATTTATTAACAGTCAAGAGACTCTTGAAGAAAGAGGAGGAAGGGGAGAAAGGGAAAACAAGAAGGAACAGGAAGAGGTAGAAGAGGAGGAGGAGAAAGAAGAGGAAAAGAGTAACAGCAACAGGAGGTGGGAGTACTTGCCCTGCTGGATATCAAAAATTTTTAATAAGCTATTATTATTAAGATAGTGTGGTAATGGTAAAAGACAAATACACCAATTGAATTCAACAAAGAATCCAGAGATGGAACGATTCTTAAATAGACACTTGATTTATGAACAAAAATGGTACAACATAGCAATAAGGAAAGGAAAACATTTTCAGTAAACGGTGTTGAGTCAATTGGATAGCCACAAGAGAAAACAAACAAATCAAACTGATCTTTACTTCACACAAACAAAAAAATTAATTCTAAGTACATCGAAGTGTAAAAGGTTAAAAAAAAGATTCTAGAAGATAAAGAAGAATATCATCATAACTTTGGGGTAGGGTAAGTTTTTGTAAACAAGACACTAAAAGTACTAATTTTAAAGGTTAAGATTGCTGATTTGATTACGTTAAAAATAAGAACTTCATCACATCAAAAGTCATCAAGACTGTAAAAAGGCAAGCCACAAACTTAGAAAAGATATTTGCAATATACATAATTGACAAAAATTATATTTAAAAGATACCCAAATGGCCAATAAACATATGGAAAAGTATACAACTTCATAAGTAATCAGAGAAAAGTAAATTTAAACCACAATGAGACACTTCTACACACCTTCCAAAATGGCTAAAATTTAAGAGACTAACAACAACAACAAAAAACATCAGCCAAAATGTGGAATATAGTGCAAAAACAATCCTCATACACTGCTGGTAGGAGTACAAATTAATTCAATCACTTTGGAAAAGTGACATTATCCAATAAAGTTGAATACAGGCACACCCTCTGATCAAGCTATTTCACCCGAGGCATATGCCTAACAGAAAAGTGCCCCAAAAGATGTGTAGAAAGATGTTCAAAGTAGTATGGATTTTAATAGTCCAAAACAGAGAACAACCCAAATATCCATTAATACAACTGATACATAAACTGTGGTACATTCATATTGTGGGTTATATATAGCAATGAAATTTAGCAAAGTACAGATCTCCTCAATACCATGGGTAAATACCACATACACACACTCACAACCACACAAATAATGTATGATTCCATTTATATAAAATTCAAAAGCAAGCAAAACTAATCTCTGGTGTTGGAAGTCATGTTAGTGGACACCACCTTTGTGGGGAGGAGGAGGCAACTGGGAAGGAGCACACAGGGAGAGATGACCCACATACACATATAATTTTTGTGTTTTTCTGTGTGTGTATAACACATCAATTTAAAAGTTTTTAAATATTTTTAAAATTAGGTGGAAATATAGTCAGGATCATAGAAAGATAACTAGAAATTAAGAACTGAAAAAATGTGGAAGTTTTGACTTAAAATAACTAACAAACCCCAAAGTAGTTCTTCTGTTACTTAATCAGTGCACTGAACTCAAGAATTCAAAGGTACTAACATGGAGTTAGGCATTTGGTAGCCTGGATCAACGTCTGACCTTGTAGTGCTAGCTTTCATTATTCTCCATCTGCTTTTACAACAATCTCTGTATTGGAAATGCATATTTTATGCCACAACTTTTTGTCCCATAGTTCACACGAAAACTAAAAAATAATTCGTGCTGTTCTTTGCTAAAAAAGGCTAAACTATTTACTAGTTGGAAGCACTGTAACAAGAAAATTGCTAAGCAGTTTCTTTCTCCCTTACAGAAGCAGAGTTACATAGAATAACATAATGGCTATTTTGATTGCCAAGAAACTCAAGCTATAGTTTTTTGCATTTTTAAGATTCATATTTAATGACCAAAATAAATGCAGTTGTTGTTATTATTGATAAAAATGAACAAACCCAAAAGAAGTAACCATTATAAATCACCAAATCTTCATTATTTGATCTTGCTCATAAGACCTGTGATTACTATGCTTAAAAGGCAATACATAATTTACATACATATATACATCGAGATAAAAGTATGGCATGTTCTTAATGATTAAATCTAGGTGAAGGATATATGGGTGTTTATAGTATTATTCTTTCAACTTTTCTGCATTTTAAATTTTTCATAATAAAAGGCTTGGGAAGAACCTGGCATAATTATATACGTTGAGATAAAAGTATGGCATGTTCTTAATGATTAAATCTAGGTGAAGGATATATGGGTGTTTATAGTATTATTCTTTCAACTTTTCTGCATTTGAAATTTTTCATAATAAAAGGCTTGGAAAGAGCCTGGCATAATTATATACAATATAATCTCAATTTCATTTTTAAATATACATCAAAAATATTGGAGGGAAATATACCAAAATGTTAACAATGGTCATTTCTGAGTGGTAGAAATTTTCTTCTTCCTTACACATTCCCATAATTTTTCTATAAGCAGTTCTCCTTTTATAAAACCAACAAAAGTTGCTGCCCTAAGAAAGTGTGTCATCTGCGAGCTTCCAAACCCACAAAATTCTGTCTCAATATAATGTCCAATATTAAGACTCTTTGGGGTTGTAGTGTCATCTAAATACTGACGATACCCTTTAGTGTGTCTTTCATTGCAGCAGACATTGCAGAAAAATGCTAAAGCTTCAGCTAAAGTTTAATGACAGAAACGAACTGATAGAAGTGACATCACACTGTTATAGTAGAAAAATAAGAATTTTCAATTAAGATGCTCTAGGTTCAAATCTGTATGAATTTAGGCATGTTACTTAAACTCTGTGTCCCACTCCATCTGCCAAATTAAAATAATAAAACCTACATCTTAAGATTTGGGGAAGGGTTAATTGAGAAAATGTCTGTAAAACCTAATATGGTGCTTGGTCCCTAATCTATGTTCAATAAAGAAAAGGCTAAAAAATTTAATGAGATAATAGAGAGTTAGAACAATGTCTGACAAACAGCAAACGCTAAATAAATGATAATACAAGAACCAGAACAACTCCATGATCTTTTGTTTCCTGCAGGTCTACTAAAATGGTAGTTCCAAGACAGCTACTTCCCTGGTGCCTAGGACAGTGCCTGGCACACAGCAGACACATAATAACCAACTGTTGAAAGAAGGGAAGTATGAGTGTATGTTTACAAGGATGGACTGAAGAACGAATGGCCCTAGATAGGGGACATCTTGTTCAGATAGCCCAAGGGAAAATGAAAGAGTTGCTCTGATTTAATAAGTAGGCTTAGACAGAATGATTTTAGTGAAGATAGGTTTGGCTGGCTAGGCTCACAAGTGAAAGTGGAAGTGGCTGTCACTATGCCAAGTTTCTAGAATGCCTTAAACAGGCAAATCTCATCATGCAGTTTCTCCATTTAAAACCTGCATGTGGTTTCCCTTTGCCATTAGTCATTCACAGTTCCTATCCGACTTTCAGCTTACCTCTGGCTGCCCTCCTCCTCTCACTCCACTGTGTGGCTGCATTTGACTTCTTACAGTTCCTAAATATTTCATGCTACATCTTGTCTCCAAGTCTGAGCACATGCAGTTCCTTCTGCCTCAGACACACATTTATCCACTCATGACTCACTCCCCTTCTGATGTCTAATACCACCTCATCCTTTAGGCCTTGGCAGATATGTCACTCACTCAGGAGACCTTTCCTTGACCACTGCCTCCTCTCCAAACTTCCCCACCTTCAGGGTGAGGTTAGAGGACCTTCCAAAGTGTTCCCACAGCTCTCTGCACTTGTTCTACCCATAGGACTTCTCACACTGTAATGCACTTACCTAGTCTTTATCCCACAACTAGAATGCAAACTAAGATGTAAGTGTTTTTAGTCTGTTCTCTACTTTACCACCAGTTCCTAGAATAACACCCGACCAATAATAGACCCTCCATAAATAGTTGTTGAATAAATGAATGAATTTCCAGATCTAGATTGTGTTAAGCTCCATGAAATCTAGTTTTGCATCAATTTTGTTCAACCCTGTATCATCAACAAAGTGTACAGTGTCTGGCATATAGTGGTTACTCATCAAATATTTATCAAGTAAATAAATTTCATTTGATTTTGGTTACCCATTCATACATCATGTAAATACTTATTTTAGGAATTTCATAAGACAAAGTGGTGTCAAATATTTCAGTCATTTCACCTGTTGTTCTATCAACTCTTCCAACTTTTTTAATGCCTTAACCTTCAAATTATCCACTTAGCAATACTTAAATATTCCCTACCAATGATATAAAACACCAGAGATACCAATTTCCAATAAAAAAATTACTCACCATCTACCTCATTGTTTTATTATTATTATTGCTACCAGTGAGGCCAGTACTATTTTTTCTGGATTTAGAATCATCACGGCCCAAACATAGGCATAAACATCCTAGCCAGTTATTAACTTATCTTTCATCAGGAGTTTGAATCAGATATCTGAATTAAGTTAATTCACCATAAACCACCTCAAAATACCATTGTAAAGAAGAGTAGTACCAATAAATATATAAACTGTCAGAACACCAGTACATAATCCCACAAACACATGAATAAGAGCTAATCTTGCAAGCAGAGCCATCTCTTCCATTTTCAGAAAACATGTATACAAATATTTGAGGGGAAAGCATGGTCAAGGGGCTCAGAAGCTCCATTAGCCACAGGCTGCTTCTTTGATTTTGTAATATATAAACATAAGTAGCAACCTAGGACCTGGGATTTTTTGGTTTGTTTCTTTGTTTATTTGTTTGGGTTTTTTGTTTTGTTTTTTGGTGTGTAGTTTTTTGTTTTGTTTTACAAATATATGTCTTTACATTTAAAGTCCAATGTTTACTTCTCAGTCGTTAATTACACCAATATTCATCAATTGTTGAGTCTTCCTGACAAACTGAGCTTTCAGAGTCATTTAATTTTTATTTAACACATGAGCTGGTATTGTTGAAAGTGCTCCAAGTCTTCTTATCAGAGAATTAACCAGCTGGAGACTTTGCTAAATGATGAGCAAATCTGCAGCACTGCTCTCACTGCTCACACCTATATAGTGGTTAGTTAGCAATAGTTAAGACCACAGGCAGGTCTTACAGCATATGGGACCAGGACTTATACAATGTGCTATGGTGTATAAATACTTCTGAAATTGATTTTAATTAATTTATTTATATGCCACCTAGTTTCAGAAAGGATTTATCGTAATTTCTAAAGGCACAATAAATATAATCCAGCAAGATAAAAAGTATAAATAGGTGAGGCAAATGTGGCACAGAAGAAAAAACAATAGGGCATTACAGGAAAATTCTCTTCTTACCTGTGTACTGCAACCCCCTGTACTCGCTTATTGCCCCAGGAGGTTTTAAATTGGGCCAGTAGTGGAAAAGCATTTGCACAGCTGGAGGTTTCACTTGTGAGGGCCCATAGGCTATCACATACAAAAGATCCTAAAGGAAATGTGAAGCATATGTTTACTTAGCATCGTCAAATAAAAATAAAGGTAGCTCATTCAATTACCAAAGCAGTTCAAATTCCAAGGGAGGGGTGGAGGTAAGGAGTTTCCCTGAAATCTCATATTGCCATTCTCCGAGCTTATGATCCAGGCATGCCTCAGAGACCAGTCACATTAAAGCATTTTTTTTTTTCCTTCTATAAATAAGCACCCCAGGTACAGTCCAAAAGTACACTATCTTTTAAAAAATTTCTAATCAGATTAATGTTAAAGAAAGATTTTTAGAATACCATACGCCAGTTTGCCAGACTCCATTTTAAAAAATATTTGCCTAAAAACACATTTCTTAACAATTCATATCCTCTACTCAAAGGATGACAGATTTTCAAGCAGCCATTCTAATTAAATAGGATTATTTTTCACCTAAATATAATAGATGCTAAATTCTAAGAAAAGATACATTCAATTACTTTTTCTGTCAAGAAACTGTGTTTCTGCTCCAAATGATAATTAGCCACTGAGGAAAGAATCATAGGCTCTCCACACCAAAATAATGACATCAATAAATTTAACCTAAACAATAGGTTTAGTATGCAAACTATTTTTACTATATTATATAAATTAAGTTTGCGGCTATAAGTTAAGTTTGACCCCAAACTTACTTTCCAGACTTCTTGTTTATATTTCATGAGGCATTCCAATAATTGACAATGATACACTGTAAGAAAGAAAATGTAATTTGAACATGAAATGTAAATATAGGACAAAAACATCCTTTTAGATATAATAAACCACATTAGAATGACTTTTAACTCTAATCATTAAATTAGTAATGACTTACTTCCATGTAGTTCAAAAGTCATATGTCTTTCACTTCATTAATTTTATTCCAAGTTCCTTGAGAAGCATTTATTTCATTGTATAAACAAAAGAGATGTTTCAAAAATCCCTAGAAAGCATATTCTATAATATAAGCATATATCAAATAGAAAGAAAAAACAGTCTCACAATCACCATATGAAATAGATGCTATTATTATGCCCATTTTGCAGTCAAGAAACTGAGGCTTAGGGAAGTTAAATAACTTGCTCAAGGTTGGAGCAAGTGACAAAGAACAGAATGGAAGGTTTATTATTTGATCAGCAATTTCATCTTGTAGAGGAATTTTTAAAAGCTACACAACAGCAAGCTTCCTGACCTGGCAAGACTTACTTGGGGAAGAAAGACACTTTCAACCTAGTTAGATGCCTGTTTGATAGCTTCCCTAATCTATCATCCAACCCTATCATGTCATTGAAGCAGATCTCACTTTTGTCATGGTGACCTCCACGTCATTCAACCCAATGGACATTTTTCAGTCTGCGTCTTACTAGACCTTTCAGCAGTAGTCAGTATTGTTGACCACTGTCTCCTTTTTAAAACACTCTCTTCCCTTAGTTTCATGACATGACACTCTCCTATCACCTATAGTGGACACGGTTGTTGGCTATTCAACTGCTATTAACAACCACCTTCTTCCTTGACCATCTCCCACTATATAAGCTACAAAAGCAATATACTCACTTTCCCAAACTCCCTTGCTGCTAGGGTTGGTCATATGACTCGGTTCTGGCCAGTAAAACCTAAGGAAGAATCAGCTGGAGAGCTTCTGGGACATGTTTTTTCTCTCTGATAGGAAGAGACACACCAGGAGACCTTTCTCTAAGTATCCTGACTGACCCTATTATCTGTCTTCGTGTGCGGTAGTGTGAGGATGTAATACCTCACTGTGGCAGCCATCTTGCAAACAGGAGGGGAGAAACACAAAGATGCCATCTCAGCACCCTGATATTGTGGATCTATTTTCAAGATTTCCAATTAATTAAGCAATAAATGTTTTTGTAGTCTAAGCCTCTGCTAGTGACCCAAACACATCCTGACAGACACAACTTCTCTGTCTTCTTGGCAAGCTCATCCTCTTCCACTGGACCATTAAGTATTGGAGTTCCTGGAGGCCTGGTCATAGACCCACTCCTCTTTTCATTCTATGCTGTCATCTAAGCAAATTGACACTCATACACAGCTTTGATTACTGCTTATATGCAGTAACTCAGTGAAGGGCATTGCACAGTTACATAGAGGATCAATCCCAGAGGTCTGTTCTGAGCTCCAGATTCATACACACAACTACCTAATTACCGGCTCCTCTTAAATGTCTCAAAAACACTTCAAACACGTTTCCAAAATGGACCTTGTTTTCTTCCCCCAAAAGCCTGCTCTTCTTCCAATGACTCCGTTCTTGGTGAATAGTATTTACCATGCATCCAATTATGCAAACCAGAAATCTACCATATCCAATGTGCGCTAACTCCTATCAATTTTACTTCCTAAATAGAACTCAGATATTTCTGCTTTTCTCAATCTCAACAGCCCCCACCTTTGAGATGCCCACACAAACGTGGTGACTTCCTTATTAAACAATCTCTATCCATTCTGGCTCCTTTTCAATCTTTCAACTGCAGACAGATTACTCACATACCATACCCACTCAAAACCCTTCAGTGACTTACCATTAGATGTGGGGCAAACACAGAACTCCCTAACAGAGCCCACAACACACTGTGTGTTCCTGCCCATAGAATATAGTTTCATCTCACACCAGGCAGCCCTCACTCTCTGAGCTCCAGCTATAGTCATCTTCCTTCAGCCCCAGGTGCTTGCCAGGCTCCTTCCTGACACATATGATTTCCTCCTCCTGAACCTTCCCCTACCCTGTAGGCTTTGCTAATGGCTATTCACCTGTCAGTTTCAGAGAAGCCCTCCATGGCCTCCTCAATAAAAGCAAAATCATCTTTTATAGAGATTCAAAGCACTTATCACAGTTGAAACTTTACACTTTTTTATAATTATATGATTGATGTCTTCTCCCCCATGAGCTTCATGAGGTAAAGGCAAGGTCAGTTCTGTTTCACTAATCATGTGCCTGGCACATGGTAGATGCTCAGTGACTAGTTGCTGAAAATATGTATGGCCCTCTAAAACTGGAATTTTGTTCTTAAGCCATTACTGAATTCTTAAGTACACTGAATTCTCCAGGACAGACTTACACAGTGCCTGCCATCCTCCAGGTATCTGCTCTCCAGACCTTGTCCAGAGACATCCACTGACTGCCCCTCAAGAAGACCCGAGAGTCCTTTTGTTTAAACTGCTTCCCCTTCCCAGAATGCCCTGTGTGCCCCATGTATCCTACCAATCAAAATTCTATCCCTATTTTAAGACCCATACTAAGCTCAAGTGGAACAAATCCTTTCCTGATTACTTCAATCCATGGAGTTCTCTCCCTCTGAGGAATTAATCCTGTCTATAGTTTTTATTTGGTACTTTTCATGTACTACCCTACATTATTAATTAATGATTTATGTGAATATGCCTAATCTTCCCAATTAGTCATAGGCACCATTGCAAGCACCATGTCTAACACTTCTGTGTGGTTTTCACAATACCTAGCACAGAACTGGGTCTGTACATAGGAGTTACTTTAAAGGATGGCTGTTTCTTGAGCAAGGACTGTGCTACATCCTTGATATACAAACAGCTAGAAGCATCAAGCTGCCATTTGCTATCTCTCCCAATTAAAATTCAAATGTTAGAATGATGCCCTACCACTTGGTCCCAGAGAGTCCCTGGTGGATATTGCCTCACTTCTTAGCAGTTTCCCACATCACAAGACTAGTTTTGGTCCCAAATGCAATTCCTAGTATAAAATAAACATTCCCCCAAGAACAAACAAAGCTTCAGATTTGGAGGCAACAGACATAACTCTATCTGATCACAGTGGTTTTCCAGTGAAAAATTCTTGGCAAGGTAGAGATTAGCATTGCCATTTACTGAGAGTTTACAATGTGTCAGTCATATTGTAAACACTGTACATATACTTAACTCATATAACTTAATTCATTTAATCCTGACAACATTTTAGAACTACTACAAGAAGAATTATTCCATTTTAGACATGAGGAAACTTGTTTTTAGGGAGAGTAAATAACTTATGCTAACTAACTATTAGTGGATGAGTTCAGATGTGAACCCGTTATTCAACTGGATTCCAAATGAAGGATTTTTTTCAGGACATAATATGTAATAACTATGAATGATATTTTGATGGTCCTTTAAACCATACAGAATGAGATATGGATATAACATCTCACAAAATAAATTCATATATTTTAATTTAATTCATAAAATAATCATACGACATTTCATATTTAACAGGATGACACTCCAGATTAAGAAGCAGATTTTAAATGGAAATTTTGTTTTTCCTCATCCCTAATCAAAAACTCAATAATAATTTATTATGTAATTAAGTAAAAGGTTGAAAGAAGTGCCACAATATCTGTTCTCACAACAAATGAGCATTTAACAAAAATTAAAACTGAGTTCATATCTTAACATGAGAATCTAACAGTAAGACTCTTTTTAGGTCAATTTCCCAAAGTTCATCTGCAATTATACTGACAAATGATGATCCAAGAGAGTAAATCATAAGAAAAACTGTTCGACAGCATTAGTAATCAAAGAAATACAAATTAAAACAATGAGATATTATTTTTCATCATCCAATTTGATAAAATTTTTATGATACTATTCAACAATGGTGAGTATACAGTAAGACAAGTATTTTCATATACAACTAGTGGGGTACTGAAATTTTTTCAAGCCTTTAATCCAGTAATCCCTCTTTTGTGAATTTATTCTGAGGAAACATAAGATTTGTAGTAAAAGATGTATGTTCAGTAATACTCATGCGGCATTACAGTAGCAAATTTGCCAAATCATCAAAAATGGTTATCTTTGATTGTTAGAATTGCAGGTGATTTTCATAAATCTAATTTAACTATTTCTATATACTTCAATTCAATCAACTTCCAGTCAGAATTCTATAACAGTGTCCTCAACATCCTATAATATCACCATACAGTGGACTACTGCTATGAGCAGTAGGCAAGAGAAAGAAATTTTATTTCAACTCAAGCATCTGTTTTCTAACGCACCTCTGGTGGTCTATTCCACCAAGAGAAGTCCTTCTCACATGAGAAGTTCTAGCCTGCTTGTTTGAGGCTTTGTTTAATTATTGGTTCAAGAATTGGTCAAGCAACTCAAATTTCCACTTACCTGGATTGGACGTGTACTGCATTGCAATCATTAGCATGGATGATGCCGAGAGATTAACATGGGCAGGGACACCTTCTCTCCTAGAGGAACCCACTGCAAACAAATTTTTTTGATTAGAACAATTTAATCTATATATATAAACTTGCTACTTTGCATAGAGCATGAGAAATGAGAAGAAACTTTAAAAAAAAACTCTAATCAAGTCAATGGAATTTTTGCACAAATAAAACAACAAAATTTGTCCTAGCATACAAATGCTACAGTGGCCATCATCGATAGCAAACATTTAGAATTAACAATGCCAGAAAGGGATGTGACGGCTTTGTCAGAGTTGTAGCTAGATATGATCTCTGCTCCCAAGATGCTTACATCTAAGTAGAAAAGAAAGAAAAACCACATTTCTCTATTTTCCAAAATAGAACAGCATGTTGAAAGTTATTCCAATAAGAAAAGTAAAAATAAAAGATTTTTTAACCCAACTTGATTGCATCAACTTTTAGAGATGTAGAAGAAATAATAGCCTAGTTATCATGTATACTTTATTAGTTTAGTTACACATACAAATTTTAAAGCATTGGTTATACAAAATAACATATGAATTTAAAAATTATTTTCCACTCTCATATATCATTAAGCAATTTTATTCAAACCTTCACATGTTATCTTCATCACCAGTGTCAACATTATGAGAACCACTTTTTTACTTTTCCAGAACCTACCACTTGGTATCCATCCGAATTGTTTGAAATAAAGCACTTTTTGAATCTGTGAACAATGCTGTTACTAGACATTTTGTCCTATGCCACAAGTATTCAATCTCAAAGCAAGTTGGTTTCTTCAAAATTTATCTTATAGCTGTATAATTGTGATCTCCACATCATAACTGCTTAATCTAGTGCTTTTAAGTGACTTTTAAATGGCTTGTTTACAATGACATCTAACACTATATTAAATTTTTTTGTCTCTTTTTAAGTAGATTGTGAGAGGTAGCCCCTATAAGCATTCAAACCTAGAACCAATGGGGGTCATTTCAGGTAATATGTTGTCTCCAGAGTATTTTATTATTCCAAACACAGTAATTGAGAGAGGGGCCCACAATAGGAAAGACATTATAAGGACTCAAATATAAAAATGAATCTCTCTTTTCTCAGGGATAATTGCAGAAGTGGGAGGAACCTCTCCTTATCATTGGGTTTGTGTGGTAGATTGTCAAGAAAGCATGAACAGAACAGTGTATAGCGATTATAATACCCTCAAAAAAGTCCACGGTCAATATCCTACACATCGTAGAGAAGACCACTGACATGGGCAACAACAAAAAACCAGGTATCCTCAAAATCTGCTTTTTAAAATTAAATCAAATTTATTTTATTTTATATTAAAGTCCAGCATGTGGGGATTATATCTCTTCTACATTCAAAAAGAAGGCAACTTATAGTAAAATACATATATTATAGAACCATTAAAACACCAACAAAAGATGTGTCATATAAAAAGTAGAAGAGACAAAGAAAATTTAACATGATCCTATATTTTTACATAAGAATTTTAATATAATGGACAATGGTTTCAAGAATAGCTTTACACAAACAAGTACATAAATAAATAAAACAGATCAACAGTTAAGTCCCTTTACCTTAGTTTACTTTTATTGATCACTTGCAGCTGGGCTGCTGCAAACCCACCAAGCATGGGATGGTTGGGTGAAATTAGTTTGGCTATACAATATAAATAAGTAGTAATAACCATACAAAGATATGAGAACAGTTCATTGCTCTTAAGTGGTAATCAAATATGATTAATCAAGGTAAAAGAACTTTGAGACAAATTCTAAAATACATGATGCAGTGTTCTCAAACTTTAGCCAAGGAGCTTTTTCAAATGAAGAGCTTCCCATCAGTCTGTTTGGGAAGCAGGAAAGTGACATATTTAATAAGCATATCAGGTGATTCTAATGCAAGCTGGTCTTGTACTTCCCTTTTAGAAGTACTACCAGAAGGATATAAGAAATAGAAAGGAAACCTTCAGTATGTAGACAATGTGGGAAGGATAATTGTAGGCTCTTTGAGTCCTTTGTTTAAAAAAAATTGTCTAGTTTCAGACACTCAAGAAAAATATATATGTATATATTTTCAGCCATTCCTTTTGGGATGAGTGTTTTCACCTTTAGTTAAACTCACTCAAATTTTAATAATAAGCATTTTTAAACACTGGAAACCACTACTAAGGGAAGCTAAGAATCACTGTGCCTGGAGGCCTTTTAAAAATGGGAGAGATGCCCAAATGTCTCGGATGATTTAGGTGACGTCTGTTTGAAGGGTGGCCCTGAAGGCTGAGTGACCTCTGGATGCCCCTTCCACCCCGACAAATCCTTGCTCTCCCTGAAGTATGCTGAGCCACAAAGCCAAAGCATTCCATGGCCCAAGCCTAGGAAATTGTTATATATTATATAAACAAAAAATGCTTTGCAATTTCTTAGCCTTCTAATAGTGTGAATAAAATCAGTGCAATTCTAATTTAACAAACATGCACAGGCACACATCATTTATTGAATCTTGTTTAAAAGGCATGATGTAAACAGATGTGCAGCTTGTCCCAATGAGGGTATAGAAAGCCAAAAACACATACAATAAAAGAAAAAGAGAATTAATCAAAATAAGACAATTTTATATTTAACACTGTGCTCAGGAAATACAATTAAAAGTTTTCTGCCCCATTCCTTAATCCTCCCAGCACTGCAAGAACAAGCATTACCACCATCCCCTCCCTCCATGAACAACAACACCTCAAGCTGTTCCCGCATTTTATAGTTCCTAATGCATGTACAGCTCTTATTTTATCATAAAATACATAGAGAGAGATGGAAAAACATATTATTAAAAAGATCAAATTATTTGCATGAGTCACCAATCAAATTATTTGGTCTACAGCCCAAGCCTTTTAACTTTATAACTAATGCTCTAATCACTTATCCATTCAACAGCTATTTTTTCAGTACCTCCTATGTACCAGACATTCTTCTAGGTCCTAGGAATATAGCAGTAAACATGATAATCAAGCCTTTGTCCTTATGAAAGTCTTTGTATTTATGGAGATTAGATGCTAGAGCTGTAATGTCCAATATGGTAGCCACTATCTTCATGTGGCTATTTACATTTAAATTAATTACAATTAAATAATTAAATAAAATAATAACTCAATAAAATTTTAAAATTCAATTCCTCAGTCACACTACATACATTTCAAGTGTTCAATGGTGCGCAACCTGTGGCAAGTGGTTATGGTTTTGGACAGCAAAGAATTTTATAGAATATTCCCATCATTGCAGAAAGTTCTACTGGACAGCCCTGTTCTGAAGGAAAAGTCAAACAAAGACCCATGAAGACAAATAAAGTAGGGCAAAGGAATAGAGAGAAAGTGACGGAAGGTCCTGTTTTTGCTAGAGCGGTCAGGAAGGGCATCTCAAAAGAGGGGATGTTTGAGCCAAGTCCTAAAAAAGTGAGGAAGCAAAACTCAAGTCCTATTTGGGGAATGGACTTGTGAGACAGAGACAAAAGGATGGACGCATGCTCAATGCCGTTAAGAAACTGCAGAGAACATTCAGAAGAGGACTCTGAAGAGATCCTACGGATGAAAGAATCACTAAATGGAAGTAGCTGGGATTTTGTCATTGCTTGGATGAGAGCTGCTGACCAGAAATGTCTGATTGGACTCTGTGTGTGAGAACTAAATCTTGTAGTGTAAAACCAATGCAAGTTGGGGGTTGCTTGTTATGGCTGACCCTGATTAAGTATTAAGTGCTTAAGAAATATTTGATGAATAAATGAATAAAATAGAAAGACTTGCCAAAAAAAAAAGGAAACGAAAGAAAGAAAGAAACTGCAGGAAGGCCAATGTGGATAGGGCAGAATGAACAAAAAGAGAGGCAGTAATGAAAATAGTCACGTAGGGAGCAGCCAGATCAGAAAGGGCCTCCTGGTCTACGTAAGGGCATTTGATTTGATTTCTAAGAGTGATGGGACACTACTAGATGGTTTCATCATGGATGTGACATAATCTGATTTCCAAAGGACATATTAGTTAAACATAAAGAGAAGACTAGACAACATGACAATGAAGCCTTTGAAATATCTGCATTAAATATTAAATATAACACTAAATTAAATTTAATTTTGTTAAAATATTTGAGAATTTGTAGATTAATAAACTTACAGAGACAACTGCACATGTGTTCTGGCAGGTAGTATGAGATCAAAACCTGTTATAACAATTTCTATTATTATACAACAAACTCAGGGCGAGGCAGAGATTCCAAACCCCAGTGCATGGCCCCTTATCTGAATAATAATGAAGATGCTAAAATTTCAGGACAACATGTGAATTTGAGCAGAATATTGGAATTATTTACAGTGGATTTTGACATGTCTCTGATTTGACTATACACTTCTGTCACATCCTTGTATAAAATTTTACAATATTCAAAGGCCATTCCTATATATAATCTCGTCATCTTCACAACAAACCTGGAATGTAGACAAGGCAGATTATGATCATTCACCATTTTACAGTGAAGGAAACTGAAGTCCAGCAAAGTTAAGAGATTTGCCAACTGTCAAAGGACTAGAGTTCCTCTCTTCTGGATTCCTGTTCCAGAACATTTTCCACAATTCAACAATAGAGCTCTTAAAGTATAGTAAGACCTACTTTATAAAACAATCATAGCTAGCAAAACAGCTTGCATATATTAAAGATTATTTAAATACCATCCATATCTTGTGTTGGGCTTTCACTGCCTTTTTCTATGTATTATTTTTGGTCTTTGAAAAATCATAAAAATATAACATGTATCCTTGTGGATAAAACAAAAAATGATCCAGGGCCAATGCCCTGGAACCAGATACTCAACTAAGTCATACTATAGCTTTTAAGTCAATGCAATGATCTGAAAGAACCTTTCGTCTTCCTGTTTATAAATGACTTTTTGAGGAAACTGAAGTTGAAAAATAAATGAGATGAAGTTGCATAGTCCAGGATACTAAGTCCAAATTCTTCAAAAACATACTAGAAGGGCTTCTACCTGATATAATTGTTCAACTTTATTATTATCCTTAAAATAACATAATTTACATCAAGTCATGTTCCTTTGGAATTAGCTTTTCCTCTTCTCTGATTGGAAAAAGAGAGGCTTCCATGGAGAAATGTACATATTTTTCAATTCTTAGTATATTTTTTATAAACAAAACATACTATACACATTTAGAATAAAAATTGAAGGCTATTTTATTTATGGAAGGAGTTATAAAGAAAAGGCTATGTCAAAGGAGAATTTTAAAATTATCTGATTTTGCTCTGCAGAACCTCAAAAGAAGTTATTTGCAAATAAAAGTATAGCACTTGGTTTACTGACAAAGATGTCATGCAGGATAATCTGATATACATGCCGGTCACTATCTGAAGGAGCTACAGCCCCTCATTCGATCCACTTCAAAGCTCAAGACCTTCATTCTCTTGGTCCTTAATATCATCTTTTAACACCTGAAAAGCTGTCCATGTATTACATTTGACCTTGGGAACACCATATCGAAGAAATAAAAGCTTTTCTGTCCTAAAGACTTTTTTTATCAAGGGAACTCAGAAAATGCAATATCCTTTATCCTAACATCTAATTAGTCCTGAAGTAAAAATATTCTCAAAGAAGTCAAATGCTCCTTTCCTGTTTAGGTCAAAATTTCTAGACACTGAAACAACTAACAAAAATAAAGACAAGATGGATGCAATAAACAAACACATTCTTTTATTAATCCATTATAACATGATTAATCTAGGACCATGTTCTCTCTATCTTTGGGTCTGTGTCTTCATGTCTACCCTGTGAAGTAACAAGTACAAAAGAAACACATGAATAGTTTGGTAGACTTCGGCTTCAGAGATTGGTACTACAATACATTTTCTAAGGTTTAAAGATGATAAAGACTGCCTACTGTTGACCTACAGGTATGGTGATGAGAAATGAAAAGTCCGAACTAGAATAAACCTAGAGCAGCAATATAAACAAATAAACCAATAAGATCAACCATGGGGTTAGAAGAATAAATGTGCCTCTTACATAAAAGAAGACTGTTGTCTAACTTAGAATTATTAAACCAGAATTAACCCTAGAGACTGAATATTCTTTCCAAACCCCTCCTACATAGTTGAAAATAATGGCATCCTGGAGACATGAAGTGACTGGTATGTACCATTAAATGAACACCGTTACTCAAATAGCAAACATTAAAATTCAAAAAAAAATTTGTAAATTGAACGCTATTTTGTTCTTCTCATTTGCCAAGGTCCACACATTCAAATAAGTAAGGATTCTAAAGTGACTACAAGGCATGTTTGGAGGTCTATGTTTATAACTAAGGAGAAATTAATAATCAAATGTGAAAAAATAAATAGTCTCAATGCCTTATCAATCTTTATATAACTTCAGAGGCCTGATATATTTAATGCCTCTCCCAAAATTACGAACTTATTCCTAAGAAGTAGGGATACACTAAATTAGATTATCAGAAAGATATAGCCTCACCTGCTATTCTTCAAAAAAACAAGAAGTCCTATTCCTAAGTTTAAAAGTTAACATTTCTTACAAGAAGATATATGACTAGGCAATTCTAAAACTATATCTGTAAACAAATACTTGCCTTCTTGTAAGGCTACACAGAACCAAAAATTAGAACTATCAAATATTCTATTACTTGAACAGAGTAGGCAGTCTGCTAATTGTTTTCAAATCTCTATAGGATTTAAGCAGAAAAGTCAGACTCTTTTCTTAAATACATGAAAATTACAATTCCATAGCTGAAACTAAACTTGCCTGTAAAATAAGTAAATGTAGGTCAATTACCAAGTTCCAATTGTTATTAGAAGGCAACAGCTTTAATAAGATAATAAGTAGATCAAATTAAAATGGCAAATGATGATTGCTAAGAATTGAATGTGGCCAGAGAGGTATTTTTATAGAACAAGAGTTGAGGGAAAGAGAGAAGTAAACTAATATTTACTGACCAGGGATTGTGCTAGCACTTTAGCAATGTTCTGAATTAAAAATATTATCAAACAACTCCATGAGGTGGTTATTACTAATATTCTTATTGTACAGGTAAGAAACAGAGTAAGTAACTTGCCTAAGGTCACATGGCTAGGCTATGGTGGAGAGGTTGTTTGCCTCTAGATCTGACTCCTAAACCCTGAAAGATAGATTAATACATAATCCATTTCTTTAAAAAATGCTTTAGAAGAATTTTCACTGTAAAAAACAAAATACCCAACTTTTTTTCTCGCTTTACTTTCATGTCTGGAAAAACCTGCAGAATTAAATCTATGAAAGTGAAATTGAATTCAAATCAGTTCCATGCTTTGTAACAAGTTTGCCCATAAACTGCAGGCTTTAACTTTTCTCAGTGTCTTCACAAATTTTGACTCACTTTATCATCACAACAACCCTCTGAGGGAGAGCTGGTGAGGGAAAGCTGGTGTTACCATTTTGTAGATGAGGTTTCAACTATGTGAGTTGCCCAGCATCACACAGCAAATTAGGGACAGAACTGGGACCAGAATCTACATTTCTTGACTTTCCTTTGCACCCTACTGTCTTTAGATGAAAAAGATAAGAATTTCTACATTTGAGTCGACAATCTCCCTACCTTTTTTTTAATGACAAAAAAATATATAGACTGTAGAAATATAGACTGTTCCCTGATATGTTCTTTCTCTCTATTCTATAAGATTAAACTATGTGAATAACAGATTTTGAAAGGTACAATCAGCTTTCATTTATTTTCACCCTAACAGTCATGCTGAAATGGTCAAATTTAAATAATAGCATATCTATAGAACAAATGATTCCATTATAATCCTGAAAATACAGAGCCTATAACATCAAAAGCAATTTCCATTAGTACAATACATAAAAATAATATAGTATTAGATAAGATTGAACTTACATATAGCCATTGGTAGGAAAGATGTGCTAAGATATTCAATAATATCCTTGTGCAGAAATGGAGGAAAGGTAGCTAATGTTGATATCATCGTGTAGGGCAAAGTACTCAGAATATCATCATTGAGAAAGGGTAGCAAACATGTAGTTGTATAAAATATTGACTGTCCAAGATCTATAAAACAAAATTGAATAATCAGTCACTGAATATTTTGCCATAAACAAAATATGCTAACTTTACATTTTAAGTATTTATGAGCTGGTTTAAACTATAAGCAGCTATTCCTCCTTTCCTATTAAGAGTTTTGAAACATATTGCTTAGTATAATGAACTATATATTTAGTAGTTACTCAATAAATGACTGATGAGTAAGAAATACAAATATCTGTTACATGAATTTTTCTTCCACATCAACAATTTTAGTAATATTTGGTATTCATATTACTCTCTTCATGTGTTAATAAATCTTTAAATCACTTTAGTATTCTTACATCCATTCCATTTTATGCAGGATAACTTAGAAATAACAATGTTAAAATATTTGCCCACTGGAATGTTTAGAACGTCAAGGGCAGGACTGAAAGTAAAGCCAGGCTATTTTAGCTCTATCAACTAAACCACAAGGTTTCTAAAACCGGAGTCCTGGGCAATGCAGTGACTTGCATCCTCCAGCACAGCATCAGACTCAGCATACACTAAAGAAAAGAAACCATAAACCCATACTGTGTGATTCTGTACATTTAGTTATCAATGATCATGAGAGGAAGTAACACCCAATAATAATCTTTGTATGTGCATATTTGAAAAGGGGATAATAACAGTACCTACCTCACTTCGTTTGAAGGATTGCTATGAGGTTTAAAGAAGATAAATGTAAAGTGCTTAGCACAGCACATATTATCCACAAATATTAGCCATTATTATTAATATTAATATTTTTACTATTATTATCTGCACAGGAGTAAAAATAGAGGACATTCAAAAAACCATAATTATTTAGCTTTAGAATGCATTTAGACCAAATTCCATTATACTAAACATATGTTTTTGATGTATCAGGACCTCCAAATAAAAAGGCCATCAGACAAAACTTGACAAAGACTTCGATCATTTTAGAATTCATTATAATAGAAAGTTATTAGACTCGTTTGTTTGGCAGCAGATTTATCTTTTTAGTGTTATTTTGATTCCTAATGTTATTTCTGATTATCATTAAAATTCACATGCCCCCATCAAGAGGCACACCAACTGACAAGGGACAGTTTGGGGCTATACTGCATACTGGGCAGCAAGGATAAGTCAACCTTGGGCTCAAATAAACAAAATTGAAAATCTGCACATATTTTACTAAGAATTAACTGAGGCTGTGCCTAAAAGACACCTCAGCACTTGCCACATTAGCTGATCCTTTTAATCTAATTACAGAACATTAGCACTAAAAGGGGCCTGAAAGCCCACTGTGCCAATTTGAATGTATTATGTCCCCGCAAAACGCCATTATCTTTGATGTAATCTTGTGTGGGCAAACATATTAGTGTTGATTAGACTGTAATTCTTTGAGTGTTTCCATGGAGATGTGACCTGCCCAGCTGTGGGTGATGACTCTGGTTGGATAGTTTCCGTGGAAGTGTGGCCTTGCCTGTTCGGCACTATATAAGCCCAGACAGAAGGAGCAAGCTTGCTACAGCCAAGAGGGACACTTTGAAGAATGCACAGGAGCTGAGAGAGGAGCTGCAGCTTATAGAGACATTTTGGAAACGGCCTTTTAAAGCAGACTTTTGCTCCAGAGAAGCTAAGAGAGGACAAATGCCCCCAAGAGCAACTAAGAGTGACATTTTTGAGGAGCTGAAGCCTAGGGAGGAATGTCCTGGGAGAAAGCCATTTTGAAACCAGAACTCCGGAGCAGATGCCAGCCATGTGCCTTCCCAGCTAAGAGAGGTTTTCCGGACGCCATTGGCCATCCTCCAGTGAAGGTACCCAATTGTCTATGTGTTACCCTGGACACTTTATATGGCCTTAAGATTGTGACTGTGTAACCAAATGAACCCTCTTTATAAAAGCCAGTCCATTTCTGGTGTTTTGCATCCCAGAAGTATTAGCAAACTAGAACACCCACCTACAGTATTTTTCATATAAGGAAACTGAGGCTCAGAGAGGGGAAGTGATTGCCCAAGATCACCCGAGAGTTAGTAGCTGGACTATGGCAAAAGCATAGCCTGTACCATATAGCCCCAGTGTGAGAACAGCCTGTGGCTTTAGTGTAGTGGTTCTCAAACTCAGTGTACAAGAGGATCACCAGTGAGCTGGTTAAAAATTCAGTTTCTCAGGGCCCACTCCTCAGTGATGCTTACTCAAAAGTCCTGGGATGGGACCCAGAATTCTTTGGTTTTTACCAAGTAAGCTCCCCAGGCGATACCAATGTTTTCCTAACACACTTACAGAAATAATGCTCTATTGTTTTCTAACCTCCAAGGTATGGTCTACTGAGTTTTTTCCTATCTTCTAACTTCTATAATGCAGAACACAGTATATAAATAACAATGAAGAGTAAAGTCACAAAAAGGTATAAAAGCAAATATATAAATCATCTCCCTGAGACTGTCATAATTTACACTTTAATTGCAATTAAATGGGTTGTGATTTACCAAATCGAATGCCTTCATCTTAATCAAAGGGCTCTGAAGATAAAGGACAGCTTCCCTAACACAGAGGACCATCCTAAGATAAGGCAGGTCCACCGGGAATTCAGGATCGATAGTTAGAAAGAAAAGTTGTGTTCGGTCACTGATAGGCTCACCAACACAGTAAGCTCTGGCAACCTTATGTTCAAGTTCTGAGCTGGGACAGGATCACAATAAAAGTGGCTAGGCTTAAGAATGCTACAAAATTATACAATAAGCAACTTTACAAATTTATATATTCTTCATATTCATTATCAGAATTACACATATAAGAAAAAACAAACTCAATAATCATTATTTCATCATTTTTATGAAAGTCACTTTTTAAAAATGTTTAAAATTAGGAACACATCATACTAGATAAACCATTAAGCATTGTAACTACATGGCAAAATAACCCCCATCACCCACCCATTCTCCAACATTCCAATTTTTCTGTACAGAGAAACTTTTGTTATCATATTTCCAGGGAACAAATTATCTGTGTTTTAAAGTTTAGACAACTAATGTTTTAAAAGTGCATGTTCTTAAAAAAAAAAAAAACTCTTTTCTTACTGCATGGTTATCCAGTTGATTCTCCCAAAAACAATATTGGGTAGTTAATCAAGAGATATTACTGTATCCCCATTTATGGTTTAGAAGAATTTGGTAAACAAGCAAGATAATGAAATTAACTAAAAACACATAGCATAAAGGGGCAAGGGTTAAGAAAAGAACCATTCTCTTAGACACCCATCTGAAGCAGCATTAAGACTATTTACTATACACAGAATAGAACACCACTTCATACTGTACCACTCCGGCACTTTGTAATAACTATTGATAATTAGGTAAATTTGGAAGAGACCTCTGAGATTTCTTCTTCTCTAACCTCCTAAGTTTAAAGTCAGGAAAAAATGAGTCCCAAAGAGATTTAGGGATCTGTCCAAAGTCACAGAATTGTCAGCTCCAGTGCTTCCATCTCCACCTCCTACATTTTCTGCGGGATATGTTTTAAAATCTTAGCCTCCAAATCATAATTTAAACAAGAGCCCCCATGATAAGCACATCAGGGGAAAGGAAATAATGTCTTGTTATATTCTTCCTTTTTCTCCAGCCCATTCTCCCCAATACAGGCCCACTTGGATAACATCCCTCCAGCAATAAAACAGTGAAAAATGATAGGATGGGAAATATCATAATTCAATTTCAGTGTAAAGAAAGGCTTTAGCCACCTAAAGCCCCTTCAAGTGATCTATGACATGAATAACCACAATCTCCAAGCCCCTTGCTCAATGTACGTAAGTATACACGTATCTTTCAATGGTTTCAATTAAATGCTCACCGTGTTGGCCATGCTGTAGTAAAGGAACTAGATCCAGGAGAGTCACCAAAGTCACGTAGAGGCCTTGATAGTCCAAAGAAGGGTAGTCTGACAACTGAGCATCACGACTTTGCGGGCCGCGTTCAGAGGGAGCATCTCGCAGGACGCTGTAAAGGAGGGAGCGAGTAACAGTAGGGTTGATGGAACTGACCTGCGGTCTTAGAGATGGGGTGAGTGGGAATGGCACAGGAAAAAGACACATGGTCATGGGCACTGTCAAATTGGAGGCATCTTGGTTTTCCTTCTTCCCTGTGCGGGACAAAATGCTGTTGGGGGGACAAAGAAAAAAAAGAGACAACAAAGACACAAAGAACAGCACATTACATTGAAATGACACTCTAAAACAAATAATAAAACACCAGATACACCCCACATAAGATGCAATCGCCACACCAGCAGTGTCTACCAATATAGTACTGGTTGCAAGCATCAGGCTCAGAGATACCAATAATACAAAGTTTATTTTGTGGAAGTTTCATTGCATCTCATGTGTTATCTGGTTAATAAGGAGCAAAAATATAAAAATGCATGTTTCAGTGCCAAACCCATGTTTTACAGTTTATCAGTTTGGTGAAGGAGAGGTTTCCTAGAAGGAAAAACAATGGCTTGGTCTAAATAATAAGGGCTTTTATTACTAATTAAAATGCGCTTTCGAAAGAAAGGAAGTTTTCAGCAAGGCAGTCTTTATCAGGTAAATAAAAACATGCAAAATATAGGTATGGCACTTGCAGAAACATGTTTTAGCAAAGAATAAACATGTGTGTTTATTAAGAAAGTCTTAAAAAGCACATGTTTATTGCATCAAAATAATGTCTATATGTATATTATGATACTGTTTCATGACATTCTGTCAGTATCATTTGAGATAATGAAGTTTAAACAGGCATATGAATTTAGAAATAATACATATTTCTAAAATGTTAGCTAAACTACATTGGAAAAGCTATAAAATAATATATAGTAGATGGTCTGTAGCATATGTTTGTGAGCTAATGATAATGGTTATTTATGTGTGTTTTTTAATTTTGCGTGTTGGGGAGGAAACATTTTATTTTATGAATACAAACAGTGGTCTATTAAATAATTACCTGCAAAATTCTAAGGACTAAGCAAGCAGTATTTGTCATATAGCTGCACATCATACATGATTATCTCATATATTACTGCTGCTACTTACGTTATTATTCAACAAAACTCACTAAAAACTAAAGGAAAGATAATTTAGAAAGTCAAAAAAAAGTTTAATGGGAATAAAAATAAATTCTACAAATAAATTGGTTCTCTTTTAGCCTTAATTTTAAAATAGAAAGCTTTTAGTAAAAGTGAAAAGCAGAGAAGTTGCTAATTTAAAAATAGAACAAATTATTGCTTAGCCAAATGTTTAGGTTTGTTAAAATTAGGTTACACTATTTATTATCCAAGACAATAACTATGCATTGTAATGACAATATCTACTGCACTTAATAAGTGCTTTTATATAGTACACTTATATGCTAATCAAAATATATAACAATTTATAGATGTTTCATTACATAAAAATAAGCTTGTCTTACACTTATCCTATGTGCATCAAACATTTCTAAGTTCTTAGTTAATGATATTACATTTACAGCTTAACAGTCATGTGAAGAATTGGTTAGTGTCGAGCATGCTTGTTATGTCAAGTTTACATTTATTTTTGTTTACTCTTACTGCAATATATGTTGCAATGTAAGAAAAATGACTACATGCTTTTTATTTTCCATGTGCCTAAATTACCTCAATTTCCTTTGTCTTCTGTTACCCAATGTCCAGGGAAAAACAATTGATAATAATAAAAATATTTCAGAATAGTTATGTAATACTTCTTAGCAATAGATAAGATTTAGTGTAATTTTTTTTTTTTTACTTTAAAGGGATTTAATTTACTTTTTTGGGTGTGATTTATTTGACTTGTAAGCTCCGACTTTATAACGGGATAATATCAACATTCCAGTTACCCCCGATTGCCTACATCTATAATAAATGATATCAGACTTTATATTTTTCTCATATAAGTCAATTACTTCAGAAATTATCACCTTTAAACATTATTTTCTTGAAAAGATCAGACACCAAAAATTTGGTTTCACCTTATAGGATTCTATCCTACTGAAAATTCCTTAAGAATCACAATGGATAAAAATCAGATATATTATTTCCCCAACTTCAGTCCTTAATTAGCCTACCACCAGCATCTTTTCCAAATTATAAGACGTAGCCCTTCTAAAGGTGGTATAAGAAGTGGAACATTTTGCCTTAGAGGACAAAATTAGCTGAATATCATAATGCTATCCTTTATATTAAGTATAGTGCTCTGATCAAACTTCGATGGGGGAAATATAACATTATTTTTTTAAACATTAGTATTTTTCCAAAGTTTGATATAATCCAACAAATACTAGTCAAATCCACTTTGGAGACTCTATTTTGAAATTCTTCCCGCCCTGTAGATGTGGGTTCTCAAACGAGAGCAGCAACAGCTCTACACACGCAGGGAGGGAAGAATGTCGGCATTGAAACAGCAAAGCTGTCTTCTCGCTGCCTTTTGATTTAATAATCAGGTGAGGTTGAGAAAAAAATGACTGAAAATGAGTTATCCATGAAACCAGTTTTAAATTACCATTCATGTTTCAATGTAAGGAAATGTTTTCATTTGTGAAAAAACTTAAGAAGGGCTCATGAATAAATGTACAATGCATTGTGATTTTATGATGTTTTGTGAAATTTATTCAGAAAAAGAAAATACGTATTTCCCCAACCAAACTGTCTAACTTGGGAATGATAAAACCATTTTCCCCATCTGAATTTCTTTCTCAGTGATCTGAAGACTAAACCAAAAAGACTATTAGGAAAGCCTGCTCGGAAGAGTTAGACCCAGCAGCAACTTTTCACCTTTCCTGTTCCCTCATGAGCTCCTCCTTAGCAAGTATTTGCTTCCGACCTCAAGGGGGTAAAAAGAGGACCTCTGTGCAGAAAGATGAGATGTTGCCCTGAGGTATTTGTAGCACAGAAAATTAATGCATCAAAATAAAGTTTCTAATAGATTATGAATTTGTCATTTGATTGGAATCTATATATTGAACAAAATTTACCTGACTATGCTATGCTCTAAAGCATGGACTTCAGATCAATAAGTTTAAGGTATATATATTCTTCCTAAGCAATTAGAAATTACAATTTAGTTAAAATTATTGGGCTGAGAGTAGAATTCCCTTAAAAAACATATTGAACATTTTCTAAAGAGTTAGCAGCAAGCAGTTTTCCCCAAATGTAATGAATTCTTAAAATATTTTATGTGCAAGCAATTTGAATGGCACCAGAAGAGAGACCTTGGCAAAGAAATTTCAAAAGAATGCTTGACATAGGAAAAAGACTGAGAACTTTTAGATGTTCTGCCAGGTGAAAGGCAAGATCCTTAAAGAAGACCTTCGATGTTTAAAATATGGCCATGGAACGTTTCCAAGATAGAATGAACAGATTCCTCTGCAGGGCTGAGGAGGAGTTAAACTAGACAATCTTTGCAGCTGCTTCTAATGCCAAAAACAAACAAAAAAACTATCTGTTCACTGCTAAACTTATGTCCATGCTAAATCATAATGAGTACAACTCAGCACTCAGATGAAATTTCACCCAGGACCCCCAGTCACTGCTACAGTAAATAAATGCTTAAACAGAGTTCCTGCATTGGATGGAAGTCTGTACTAAAGTCAATGGAATTCAACAAACATTAACTGAACCCTTCCTATGTGCCAAACCCTTCACAGGCTCAAAGGCTACCAAGCTACACACAGGACTTGCCTTCCACTCACCTAGAGTTTAGGGAACCTCCAGGAACCTAAATATGAGTCTAATTTGAGTTAAGTGGACATGTGTGGACTCTTCAATTGCTGACATAGTCAATCACATTAATTTATAATTTCCCCACTCTTGTGGATTAAATTACTTGAAATACATACCCTTGGAAATATGTATGAAACTCTGCTGAAATAAGTAAGATTCATGCATGCATGCATGAACATCAGAGGACTTATTACTCCAAAAATAGAATTCTGATTTATGTGAACCTGTTGGAATTTCATGTTGCATATTTTAACCAGAAAAAAAACAATTAATTTTAACATCATTTAGAATATTCAAATAGAAAGAGAGTTACTCTGTAAACTCATCTCTAATTTTTAACTCTTGTTTCTTTCCAAGAACCTGAATTCTGAAAGTAAGAAATGCTTCTTAATGTAAAAATTATATAAAATTCAAAGGGAACCATTACTTCCTACAGAATCTAAAAGACAAATGCATAAAATGTAATGAGCAATCAGTAGTTTGGGACTCATAATGTATAAAATATAATGTGTGACAAGAACTACGTAAAAACGGGAGAACGGAGGAGTATAAGAACATAGTTGTGTATAGTATTGAAATTAAGTTGGTATCAAAGCAAACAAGAGTATTATAGATTTAGGATGTTAAATTTAAAGCCCCATATAACTATAAGAAAATATCAGAGAATAGGAAGGAAGGAAGGAAGGAAGGAAGGAAGGAGGGAAGGAAGGAAGGAAGGAAGGAAGGAAGGAAGGAAGGAAGGGGGGAGGGAGGGAGGGAGGGAAAGAAAGGAAGGAAGGGAGGAAGGAAGGAGGGGAGGAAGGAAGGGAGCAACTGAGGAGACAATGACAGTTAAAGTAAATACAGGATCCTGGATGGGCTCTAACAAGGGAGGAAAGAAGGCTCAAAAGGACATTATTGGGATATATGAAAAAATAGGAATATACACTGTTAGCGTACTGTCAATGCTAACTTACTTGAACTTGATTACTACACTTAAAGTGGATACATAAGTGAATATTCTTATTCTTAGGAAATGTACATGGCAGTATTAAGTGTTGAAGTAGCATGATGTGTACAACCTGCAATCAAATGTTCAGAAAATGGACTGACAGGCAGATAGACTGACATATAGATAGATGGATTGTTAGACTGATGAATAGGTACAATAAAAGGGCAAATGTAGAAAAATATTAAAGATGGTGGATCTGGCGATCTGAGGGATAGATGTATGTTGGAGTCTCTGTATGGGGTTTCTATTATCTTTGTAACTATCCTGTAAATTTGAAATTATTTCAAAATTAAAAGTATAAAATTGAATGGAAGTTTGAAAAATAAAATGCAAAGGGAACCATTTTGTTTGGTGTACAAAATCTTATTGCCAATAATCTTGGACCTCAAATGCCTAGATTGTCTTATTTGTCTTGAACAAATAGCATAAATAAAATGAAGATACATAAATACGATTTTATAGATTGTTTATATCAACATTGGAAGTGATTATAGCTTGGTCCAAGAAATAGAACAACAGTTTTAAATTCCAAATTTCCAGTAAACTAAAGAAAATAAAAGGTTAAAAAAAAAAAAACAGCCCCAGGAGTAGAGATAAAAGAAGAAACAAAATGCATTTGGTTCAGCCCCAGAGTTGAACCTGCAAGTATTAAAGTCAACTCATGTACACGTTGCATTCCTCAGTGTTTTCTTCCTCCCACCATTGTGTATAATTCGTGTGTCCAGGTGGGTGGGTGTCCTTCATTATAGCCTCTCAGCTTGCTCTAATCCTCCATCCACAACTAACTGCTGAGTAGGAAATAGAGCTAACCCCCTGGAAACTGAAACGCTGTCCACATGAGTTCAGGTACAGTTCAACTTTCCAAAAGGTAGAAAATCTTTGTGCTCAACACTGCCTTTCTCCCTCTTACCTCAAAGAGAGCTGAAACTACTCCATGGACTGGTAATCAATGCCAGAATTCCCAATGGCTAAACCAAGTTTTTGCTAAAAGTGTCCTTGAATATGATAAATAGCAGTACTAAAAAGAAAACAGTACAGCATAATTGTTGAGAGCAAGTCTTGTGGATCAGGACTACCACAGCCAAATCCTGGTTCCACTATTTATGAAATATGTAACTATGAGCAACTTATTCAATCATTCTGAACCTTAGTTTCATTATCTGTAAAGTGGGTATAATAATACACTTACAGAATTATTATGAGGGATTAAATGAGATGACCCATGCAAAGTGCCTAGAACAGTACTTGACACATACTAATTACTTTATAATATAATATTAATGTAATAATGATAGTTATTGCTAGTATTATTATTAATAGTTGTTGTTGAAGTTGTCTACCTTTCAAAACGTACTCAGCTCAAATGCATAGAATCTTCTCCAATAGACCACTTGAACAAACTACCTTAACACCTTAAAATGCTATCACTCATGGCCATATTCCAATGATACATTCTCAAGAAAATGGAATCTTCATCTTTCAAACATGACTTCAATATCTAAATTTCTTAAGTTTTTGTCACAATAACTAAATCTAGGCAGCAAGCTCAGAAGTACCAACTAGGATGTCACAGTTTCTTTGCAAATGGAATTCACAATCTTGCTTCACAATGAAAAGCCTCCCTCACTTTAAGAACTTTCAGAATTCATGACAAAGGAAAGTGTTTCCTTTTGAGAAGCATGACCTCAAACCCAAAAGAAGAATTCAAGAGAACATAATTAGATGTCTTGGTTTATAAACTTTTGTGATTATAATGATGAAAATTGGGATCATTTTCCAATGCAATTTGAAAGGAAGGGAAATATCCTTTCATAGGGTCCTAAACTTACTATGCAAGTATGAAATTTCTAAATCTGATCATCAGAATCCTTTTAATATAGAATATGGACAAGGAGAATTCTAAAGAAGAAAAGATAGTCCAAAGAATAACAAAGAATAACAAGAAAACTGAGGCAGTGGATCTGCAGAAGGCTAGTAGCTGACTTGACCATGTACAGCTTCTTCTACAAAGCCTTCAGTCTGACTGTGGCAAAGTCTTAGACCACTGGAAAAATCCAGCACCACTACAATCATTCCCGAATTTTTGTCCTTTCCTAATAATACCTGCTTGATGAATTTTTTTGACTGTTGTATTGCTAAAAGAAAGAGTAGAGTTCAAGTCCATTTATGTGTTTCCAAAATCAGATTTAGAGTGAGAAGATCATGGTAATGCAAGAGACCAAGATTTAGGATTTCATGGAAAGTGACGCATTCTTCTAACTTCAGTGTAATTTCTCAAGCAATTAAGACTTCCCCTGAAAGACTCATCATTGTCTGCTTGTTTTTCCTAATGAGAAGCGTGAAACAGAAAGGTCCCTCTTCTCTCTACCTTATGGTAAAAGCAGACAATATAAAAAGAGCTCCCGTGTTTTTGTTTCCTTAGCCTCTAAAGAGTTACACAGATTAAAAAATAATTGTTATTACCATACATTACATTTTAGGAAATATATCTGATGGGTCTAAAACACTACCTAATTCTGATTTTCCTAAGACCAAAAATATTTCCTATTCTTAATTTTAAGCCATATAGGTTCTCCTTTGAACCCCATTCTATATTAGTCCCCAAAGCATAACATTTATCATTTTATAAATCTCTTGAAAATTTGTTCAACTGAGAAAAGCAGGCAATAGCCACACAACCCATTATTTTCAGTGAGGCCTGTGATCCTATATGCTATATACACCCAGAGGGTTGAGTCCAGAATCTTCTGGCAGAGCACTAGAAAACATAAGGCCCTTCAAAACTATCAATTCAATACAAATTTAGGTCCCAATAAATTTAACAGTACTACCTAATAATTCTTTCAAAGTAGAGGATATTTTAAAGCTTACCTTAATAAGGTCTGAGAAAAGTATTTCAGGGTGTTTGCAATATCTGTTCCTGAAGGTACAGGATAAATGTTGTGAAGAACCCGGTTATGATATTCTTGCAAGTATCGGATCTTGGAAGCAACTAGATAAAAGCAAAAAAAAAAAAAAAAAAAAAAAAAAAAATTATCTTGTAATATGTATTAGGCATACATAACACTTAAGTTTTTACCAGAATTCCATGACAGAAACAATTACAAAAGACTTTTAATATTGTATAATTGCATTCAGCCTACAAAATTATTTTTAGTTATATGGTTTAATATCCCATTCACAAAGTATCCATTACTTTTTTTTTTATCACTAAGGAAAGCAGTGCTCCAAAGCGTTTTCTAATCACCCCCACATTAGGTTATTATTAGCAAAATATTAATAGATATAAATCTCTGCCACCAGAGAATTATATTAAATATCGGTTAACTAAAACTGAAGGAGAAATTTCCAAGGTCTTTCAGCAAAAGTCTAACAATCCTAAAATAAAAATGAGTCCATTGCACAATAGCATCAGTTGAAAGCAGATTTTTAACTCAACAAGTGATCACGAAAGAATGTTTAGATTATGCTTAAATTGTGAGAGTAGATTAAGAATAGAGTAACTTGGTGAATATTAAATAAGAATACAATGATTGTGTGGTAATAAAAATATAAAAAATGAATGTCATATTTTTCTTACAAAGAATTTCATAAATTAGAAAACTGCCTAATAGTTTTCTGAGCTTGGTTGCCCAGATCTTCTCAAGACTCAGGAGGGACTAAATAGATGCATTTACCCTCCTAGACCTACCTGTAGTCACCAGCACTGTCCACATTCCTGACCTGACTTTGGACCTGGCTGTAGTGAATGGCCCAGCTCTAGTCATTCCTCTTTGAAAATCCCAAGGAGCCATGATGATCAACGTCTCTCTGGTCTCCTCTTCCACAGAGTTCTCAACACTGTCCACTTGTCCTCTCAATCTTTAAGGCTACCAGGAGAGCCTTTTAGGTGGCATGGCTCACCATCAGCAGTAAACAGAAGACATATCAAGTCCTGGAGAAGCAAGGCCTTGCTGTTCCCAATGGAAACAAGATCCTGGATGAATTCTAACTGAAATGCTGTCTTGAGCAACTTAAATAAAGTCAAAATGCTTTTGATAGGTGTGGGACGTAGAATCACAAAATGATGAGATATCCAAACTGGGAGGAACTTAGAGAACTTTTCCAAAAACCACTTCATTTTAGAGACAGGGAAAATGAGGCATACAGGTAAATCAATAGCAGAACTAGATCTAGAACTTAGATTCCCTTACTCCCAATTCAGTGCGCTCAGAAAACAATTCTGAAATCATTTAATATGGAGATAGTGGAGTTTTATTCCATGAAATCAAAGCAGTTGGCAATTTTCAGCTGTTATTAGGTTAATCACCAATTCTAAATCCCACATACACCATATAGCAGATTTTCCTTTTCTCTCTTTTACTACTTGCACTATTTCCATAATATATTTGGCATGTTTACCAAAAATTAAATCCAGATTGCAGATAATAATACCTTTGGGTTTGTATGGCCTATCAGCTCTGAAGAAAGCAACAAGTTTATATCTACTGTCTCAAATAACCCATAAGTGTTTGATTGTAAGTAAGTTTTTCTTGAGATAAGGTATAAATAGGTGATGCTTTAAAATGCTTTAAGTACATCATCTATAAAAATCCATTTTCTTCTCAGTGTTTTTGATCGGCTATTAATAATTTTTTTTAAAATCACATTACAAGGAACCCCCACATTAATACATAGTTTCCAGTTCCAAACATATGAGATGTGTGCTTTCTGCCCATCCACCATCACAGTAATGCTTTCTTACTGTGACTTCTCAAGCTTTACTATTCAGCAGATTTTTACAGAGTATTTCAGGAATACCAATGGAAGCGCAAGGTGTGGACAATAAGCTCAAACGAGGAGAAAAATCAGAGAGCCTCCAACTCATTGGCTTGCTCATAACTCAAGAGCTATGAATTTGTCACTACACAACAATAACAATCATTCAAAAAGGTTGTGTAATGAATGAACAAACAAATGTTATCTTTATCGTTCATTTTGTTAAATGCAGTAATAGCTCCTTTCAACATATCCAAACATCCAGGGAAAAGCAGAGACTAGAATCACTCTCTTCTTCGAAATCTTTTAATATTTTGTAAACTTCACATTATATTGTCTCTGTTTGTTTACTTACCTCTTTATTTTTCTACACCAGGCTGTAAACTTCTTGAAGGCAGAAACCATATCTTAAACATGTCTCTAGCGCAAGCCTAACAAACTGCCTGGTGCTTAGTAGGTACTTCACATATTTGTAGGATAAATGAACAAATGAATTAATATTTTAATAATAGCAGTTAGCACTTGAAATTTTGTACACATGCTTATCTGTCTCCGACACTGGATTGTGGGATCTTTTAATCCCTACCAGTGCCAGACACCAGTAGGTGTGCTCCATAAATAATTAATGAGTGAAGATGGGTAAAAGGAAGAGAGAAAGGGGGGAGAGAGAGGAAGATAGTGGTGAGTAATCACGAAAGACAATTTATAGAACAAGTTGGAAGAAATGTTCAAGCTACTCTGTGCTTTGATGAATGCAACTAGATCTAAGAAGTCATGATTTAACTTTGCTGTTTTCAACTCTTTGAGAACAGCCAAAAAGGCCTGACATAAAACATTTTGTAAAAGTGCTGAGGATGTGACTATAATTCATTTACATTTCAATCTGGTGTATAAGAGATGCTCATTTGGCTGGTTAATAAGCCCACATGGCACCCTCATGGCAGCGCAGAGTTCTTATTCTTTACTCCACCCATATAGCTGAATATTGCTGCAGAAACTCAGTTAATTGGGCAGGGTGGATATAAATAAATTATCTCCAATCCCAATTGATGCTAAAACTACATTTCTCTAGTAAACTTCTTCCACTCTCTTCATTCACTGGTTCACCACTTCTCCAGGCTCTTCAAAACTCCCCCATGCCCACCACTTTCCTTATACCTTAAGAAAACAGAAGCCATCATATAGGAATTATTATAAGAGGAGGATAAGAGTTAAGAGTATGAGCTCTGAAATCAAACAGTTCTGGGTTAAGGTCTTGGCTCTCTCTACTTAACCCTAGTTTTCCTCATCTCTAAAATGGAGATAATCATAAAACAACCTTCGAGGCTGGGTTTAAATGTCATTAACTCACAGAGGTCTCTGCTGACTTCCCGGCATAAACTGATTTCCTAGCCCCACCTCAATTTTAACTCTGTCATTTCTTTTATGCTAATTAGCATAATTTGTAATTATATATTTATTTGTGTGGATGCTTACTATCTCTCCCACGTAGAAAGCTCCAAGAATTGTGTCTCTTATTCACACTGTATATACCCAGAGTCTGGTGGGTACTGAATTTATTGAATTCATCCTAGTAAGGATAAAAGGAAAAGAGGCAGGGAGGGAGAGAGTGGTTTTATGCAGTGATTAAAACTTTATTTCTTTATGAAAGTAGTTAAGAACGCCAAAGCTGTCGTGAAAATGAAGAATAAAAGAGGGTAGTCTAAGAAAGTGATGATTTTTATCCAGGCATACACGAGTCTAACCTTTGCTTCCACTATTTCAATACCCATCAAATCCCCACCATTTCTTAGAAGCTTTGGTACGTTTTGAGAGAAAGAGCCACAAAAGTAAAGTTCATTCATTTTAGGCATAGTTATAAAACAACTTTAACAAAATTGGGATCATATAGCAGTACATAAGTTTTGAATCTTTTTAAAAGCATTTTCCTGTCAATAAATACTTTAATAGCGACCCATTCCTCTCTTTAAAAATTTAATTATTTATGCTCCATATAATAAAAGTAAAAACTTTAGGTAAGCATAATGAAGAAAAAAAAATCAGGTAAGGCCCATTATTCAGAGACAACCATTAACATTTTGGTATATTATCCTTCTAGAAAATTTTCTCTGCATAAATAAACATTTATGAAAATGGGATTCTACTATTTTTAATTTTACAATCTGTTTCCCTCAATTCCTGGGTCAGAAATCCATTTCTATATCATCATTTTAGTGGCTTTATAGATTTCCCTATGTAAGTAGATCATAATTTATTTCACCAATTCTCTACTTGTGAAGTTTTAGGTTATTTTTCACTATTCTATTCAATGCTGCAAAGAGTATCCTTTTAAATATGTGCAAACATCTTTAATTATTTCCTTAGAATACATTTTTAGTAGAGGAATTGCTGAGTAAAAGAGGAAATATTCATTCAAGGCTTTTGATAATAATTGAAAAACTGCCATCCAGAAAGAAAGTATCTCCTTACAGACCAGTAGGGTACATATCATTTAAATGTGAATACTGACAATATCTACTGAATGCCTACTATGTACCAGATGCTCTATAAACTTATTTCTAATCCTCACAATAACTTTGCAAAGTGGTTATTATCATTGCCAACTAAAGCTGAATAAACCAAAACTCACAAGAGTAAATGACATGCCCAAAGGCATAAAGCTAGTAAGTGTTGGAACTGATATTTTAACTGGCTATAAACCATGCTTTCCCACCAGACCACATTTATATGGCTATGCCATGAAATATTAACATATCCCCCACTGTTTGTCATTTAGGTTGTTTCCAATAATTCACTAAGTATTACTACAATAAACAGATGAAATATTGGACTAACTCTGTGTTTATTTTTTTAAGAAGACACAAAACAAAAGCATGGTTAATTCACAAGCCCCACCGTTTTTTCCTTGAAAAAGCAAATCCCTTTAATCCTTCAAGGCCCATGTTGAGAGTCACAATATTAGTGAAGCCTGCTGACTCTTGACAGTCTTAGTATCTTCTTTTCTCTAACTACTCAACATTTATTGTGTCTTGAAAATTTTGTCACTTCATCATATAAAATTTTACTGAATGATCAACTGATCTGGATGGTTCTAAATTAGTTTCATGTTTGCAAATCAAGTTTCCCTAACAACACTTTATGATCCTTGAAGATAGAGCTATCTCATATTTTGTTTGTAACCCCCCTAGAACTTGCACAATGCTAGCCTAGGTATGTAGCAGATGTTCAACAAAAACACAGTGGTTGAAATGATTTGGAAGTTTAAAATGTCAACTATTTTCTACTCCTATTGATATTCTCTAAATAAATTATTTAAAATTCTTATATCATTTACACAAATAGTAATTTCCAGATAAAATTTGCTTGTATAACACATAAGTAATGTAGTATGCTTTTTGATGATTTATTTTCTTCCCATCTCTCATTCCAATCTAGCTCCAAATAATTGTTATTTGATATATATTTAAAATGTTTATAGATTCTTAATTATCATATCCAGTATTTACTGTTTTGTTTTGTTTTTTTTTCCTGCAAACAGGCCACTCTGATTTTGTTTACTATACCTTTGGACCTGAAACATGCTGGGTTGGTATCGAGTTATCAGGATGTTCTGCAGAGAGCTCTGAAATGGGTTGTAAGTTCCCACCCATAGCTATGTTTGACCTAAAGCAAATCATTTAATATCACTGAGCTTCAGGGGTGTTTTTTGTTTGCTTGTTTTGTTCTGTTCTGGTTTTACCAAAGGAGAAATTAGAATAGTACTTCGTCCACATTCTTTGCAAATGTTGACTTTAATGTTGTAGATTTGATAGCACATGTCATAACTGCATCTTAATTTTTATTGCTTTTTTCACCCACTACATAAAGTCTAAAATTTTAGGGATTTGCTGTCATTGCCCCATTTTAAAGTATTCATCTTCTTTCCAATCTAACCTTTCACTCAGAAATAAGAGATATAAACAAAGGCTATTTGGATATATGTCACTAATTTGGATTGCTATAAATATTAACCACAATGATTTAAGTAAAAATTATCCCTGGTATCTTTTTTTATTTCTTCTCTTGATTACAGTATCGTAAGGAATTCATATATCCTTCTAAATCGCCATAGAATATTTGTCTTTATTCACTATTTTTGTGTACCTCAAAATATATTCAGATCAAATAGATTCTACTTCATTGAATCCTGCCAGTTCTACCTCAGAAATATCTCTGGAAACTACCCTCTTCTCCATCCGCAATGATATCAGTTTGATTCAAGCCTGCTCAGCCTCTTTCCTAAATTATTGTTGTTAGATGCAGACTGATTCCCTTATGATCTTTTTTCCACATGAAAACCAGAGTGATCTTTCTAAAATGCAAATCTTCCTCATTTCCTGCTGGTTAAAAATCAACACAATTAATTTAGCATATAGAGTCCAGCATGAACAGATCCCTGCTCGCTGGTCAAGCTTCATCATCTGACTTTTTTTCCATGTATACTACACTTCAGCCATACTGAATTGCAAAAGCCCCAACTCATAATGCTCATACCCTTCCATGGTTTTGCACAACACTATTATCTCTACAGGAATGCAGAGAATTCAATTCAAAAGAATTCTTCAAAGCTGAGCTCTAGTCACTTCCTCTGAAGATACCTAACCCCAACTCTACCCTGTAAGCTGTGTTAGATAAATCTCTTTGGCGCTCCCCTACCATAACCTAGCACCTAGCACTATTATAGCACTTATCACAAAATGCTATAATTATTAATTCACTTGTTATCTCCTCCACTAGGCTATCAGATCCTTGAGATCAAAAACAGTCTCTTATTTTTATATACCGAGCATTTAATAAGTGCCTGGTCCCCCTAAATAAATGTTAATTGAACGAATTAATTAATTCACATATCACATGACTCATGGTATAACAAAGGTATTTAGAATTTGATTTCCTTTCATGGACTAGTGTTGGATCTTGGATATGACACTGAAGTTTCCATCCTACTTGTAGGAAGAACCATTTGTATCATGAGATCTACTGTATCACTTTCTTTCAAAACCTCCAAATGCACCATTATCCATTTTGGGTTGTGGAGCAGGGCTGGCTGAAAGCTGACTGAAGGGCTAAAGAAGGAGTTGTGTTTGTAAAACTAGAGCAAGAGCAAGGAGGATCTATCCATTAGTCAGAGGGACAAAGATCCCCTCCAGGGGACTATGTGACAAACCAGGCATGGCCTTCTGGTCGTAGGATGATATGTGCCCCTGATGAGCTCAGGGAGTAGAGTCACAGGCAAAGAATACAAATATTCTTCATTCTCTGAGTCAGTCTTACTGAGGGTTGGAGCTATGTATCCCTGAGTACAGGAAAGTGAATCACTCTTAGAGAGGCACACCTCTGGGAAAGACCTTTTGAGAAAACCTTTGCAAAGTAGAGAATACACAGGATTTAGCACAGCTAAAATTAGCCCCATTGCATTCAGAATGAGTTAGGCTTCCTTGCTGTGTTGAATAAGGACCACAAGAAGAACACCTGAGGCTAGCAGGTGCCCAGGCTACCCCAGGTGAGACACAAATCGGATCCCTGATACTGTTAAAGAACTGAAGCTGAGGGGGCCTTAGTTGGAGGATGATGTTATAGAATCAGACCAGAATTTGGAGTCCTGTCTGATATCCACTGAAGCTAAAATTCAGGTTATTTGTATCCTTTCACCCTACCACATGTAAAAGCCCCTATTAGCATAATGGCCTCTCTTCTGATTACTCTTTATTTTCACATGGAGTCTTTTTTTGTTTGTTTTGTGTTTGTTTACTTTCTGTTATGGAAATTTCAAACACACAAAAATAGAGAGAAAAGTATAATGAAGCCTGTGTGCCCATCACCCAGTTTCAATAGTCGGAATCTACCCCTCCCACTCTTTCTCCTTGGGTATTTAAAGCAAATCCTATTCATTGTATCATTTCACTCATAGATACTTTAGTATAATCTCCAACCAATAAAGATGTTTGAACATCATCGCAATACTATGATCATATTTAACAAAACTAACAAATAAATCGCTTATTATCAGAACCAAACGAGATTTGTGAGAAGCTTTTTCTAAATTCCATATGCACCCCTTCCTCTCTCCCTTCCAGCCTCACAATGACAACTCCCACCCACGGGCTCCCGAGAAGGCCATGAGGGCACACAGAAAATGGGCCTCATTGGTCTCTTTATAGCCATTTCTACCATCTGTTCCACCTTCTCCATGCCTTTCATCATTTATTTCAGTATAAAATCTATAATTTTGCAGCTACTTCCTCACTCTCTTCCTCACCCCCACCTGCAGCAATTGAAGCTTTTCTAAAAGAAAAAGCTCCATTTTACAGATAGAAAAATGGAGGAGCCAAGCAGTCAAGAAACATGCCCCAAGTCATACAGAACATTTGAGTCAGAACCAAAACTAAAACTCAAGTGTCACTGGTATTATGGCACTTCTACTTACTAGCTATGAGAACTTGAAAGTAATGAACTTCTCTGAGCCTCAATTTTCTCACCTAGAAAAGGAGATGGTGATATCTATCTCACAGGCTGCTATAAGGACTTTAAAAATACTGCATGTGTAAACTACTGAGCACAATAACTAGCACTTAGTAGATAATAAATTACTACTAAAATTAGCAGTTGCATGTTAGTTCCTTCTCATTCCCCTATGCCAGTCTATTGCCATAGCTCTAAAAATGGAATAACTTGTGGAGTGAGGAAAAGAGACCAATGATCTTTCACAGACAAAATTCAGCACAACCCCCCTACACACACACACACACACACACACACAATATACTACTGCATGTGGTATTGAAATCCAATTCCATATTCAAAGACTCGCCTTTTTTAAATAATAAGAAATAGATACAGGTAATAATAAAGATATTCAGAAATGGACATGTGGGGAGAACAATACATTGGAACATCTAGGAGAGAAGCAGGGTTCTTTGTATATCCTTAATCAAAGGGTGATCTCCTTTCTTTGAAGGTCATCCTCTTCAAATAAAAGCAAAACAGCATAAAAGACGGAAAAAAAAAAGGTGATAGAAAAGGAAACACATACGTAGAGAGCCAAAACAATCAAATCAACCTTCAAAAGCAAAAGGATATCAGATGTAACAAATTGCATTATTAAGCTCCTCAAAATATTTGTACACTTACATACACATGCTTCAGTCAGTTTTAGTTCCAGGTGGAAAACTTTACCAGGCACTTTCGGCAGACAGGACAGGTCAGTGAAGAACACCCCCACCATCATCATCATCATCACCACCATCATCTTACATTACATTTGTATAGCCATTTCATAAGATTAGAAGAAGCCTTAGAATTCCTATAAATAGGGGAATTTCTAAGGCCGTGAGTAAGTACAAGTCCAGAACAAAACACAGGCTCAGAAAAGATGGAGAGGACCTTGCGCTTCACTTTTCCCTCAGGCAGATCTTCTTGATAGGAAGACTAAACTCCAACCAAGAATACCAGCCAAGGCAGAGCCAATTAGCAAAGACTGTGAAAGGCTTTTATGCCTTCATTTGTTTGTTTTTCTTACCTCCCGGAACTCATATCATTAGCTGGATATAAACTTAAGTAACAGATACTTCAGGGACTAAATCACAGAATTAACATTTTAAAATATTAAAATATACAGTGTACAAAAAAAAAAAAGAGTACAAATGAAAAAAGAAAAGATGGTCTATCCAAAGGAACAGATAAAAATCCAGCAACAATCAATGAAAAAGACAAGACTTTGGACACAGTGCACAAAGATTTTTCAAAAAAGATCCTCAAAATGCTCTAAGGAGATGAAAGAAAACATGGAGAAAGAACTAGAGGATATTAGGAAACCAATGAAAGAATAATATGAGAATCTCAAGAAAGAGAAATTTTAAAAAGGAACCAAATGTAAATACTGGAATTGAACACCATAACTTAAATGAAAAACTCCCTGGAAGGTTTCTAGAGCAGATTGAAGCTGTCAGAAGAAAGGATCAATGAACTCAAAGACAACTGAAACAACTCAGGCTGAGGAGCTGAAAAAAAAAAAAGACAGAAAAAAGTGAACAGAGCCTGAGAGACTTATGAGACACAATCAAGGATACCAATCTATGCATTATGGACATGCCAAAAGGAAAAAAAAATAGAGAAATAAGCAGAAGGAATATTCAAAGAAAATTACGACAGAAAACTTACCAAATTTAACAAAAGACATGAATATACACATTCAAGAATCCCAACAAACCCAAAACAGAATAAACTTGAAAAGAACGATGACCAGACACAAAATATAAAAACTTTCAAATGCCAAAGACAGAGTTCTGAAAGCTGTAAGACAGATTCTCATATTGTTGAGAATTCTGATATTATTCTTTCATTGGTTTCCTAATATCCTCTAGTTCTTTCTCCATGTACATAATGAGTTATATACAAGGGAGCCCCAATAAAATTAAGTGTGATTTTTCATCAGAAACCATGCAGGTCAATCAACCAATAAATGGAGAAATAAAATATGGTATATAAATGCAATGGAATATTATTCAGCCATAAAAAGGAATGAAGTCCTGATACATGTGACAACATGAATGAACCTTGAAGAAATCATGTTGAATGAAATAAACCAGACACAAATATATTATGATCTCACTGATTTGAACAATTAGAATAAGCAAACTCATAGTCAGAATCTAGAATATAGGTTACAAGGGGATGTGGTTGGACAGGGAATGGGAAGTTGAAACTTAAATGTACAGTGCTCCTATTTAGAATGATGGAAATGTTTTGGTAATAGATAGTGATGATGGTAGCACAACATTATAAACAAAGTTAACAGCACTGAAATATATATCTGAATGTGATTAAAAGGGGAAATGTTAGATTGTATATATGGTAACAATAAAAATTGAAAAAAAATCCAGTTATCTATACTACACTAACACTGAACCCTAAGTTAAACCAAAGACTATAGTTAGCATACAATTATTTAAAATGTCCTATCATCAATTGTAACAAATGTTAATAATATGGTTGTATATGGGAATCCTGTATTCTATGCATGATTATCTGTAAACCCACAACTTCCCTAATAAAGAAAAGAAAGAAGAAAAACCAAAAAATAAAAATAAAAATAGAAGATCTCAATAGACTAATAACAAGTAAAGAGATTAAATAAGTCATCAAAAACCTCCCAACAAAGAAAAGCCCAGGACCAGTTGACTTCACAGGGTAATTGTGACAAACATTCCAAGAAGAGTTAACATCAATCTCCCTCAAACTATTCCAAAAAAAAAAACGAAGAGGAGGGAATAACCACCACTCATTCTTTTTTTTTTATTTTGAAATAAATTCAAAGTTATAGGAACAGTTGCAAAAACAATACTAACCCCATACACAGAACTCCATCATACCCTGACCCCCCTCCCGCGATAGCCCAATCCACCAAAATTAACATGCTGTCACATCACTATTTCTTTCCCTCCCTCCCTCCCTATCATCCATCATCTATTGCTCTGTCTTCTGAACATATGAGAGCTAGCTGCACACATCCTTGAACAAACACTATAATTCATATATACACTTCCCATGAACAAGAACATTCTTTTATGCAATCCCATTAAGCACAGCTAAGAAGTACAAGAGATTCAACAATGATACAAAGCTTACATTCTATATTTCCTTTTCCTTGTCTCAACTGTGTCCCTATGAGCCTCCTGTCCTCCATCCTCCAATCCCATCCAGATTCATCCTTGGCATTCAATTGTCATCTATTTAGACTGTCTTTTTTTATTTTTTTCAATTGTGGAAACGTATATACAGCCTAAATCTTCCCATTCCACCCCCTCCCTAGCATTCCATTAGTGGGATTAATCACCTTTAGAATGTTGTAATGCTCTTTCCCACCATCCATTACTAGAAATTTCCCTTCACCCCAAACATCAACCCTACACTCATTTGTTAACTCCCCATTGCCCCTTCCTCCATTTCTCTTAACCCATACTCTACTTTTCATTTCTATGGTCATATTCTCTGATAATTTCTTTGTGTTTACTGTGGGGGTTAAAATTAACCTCTTAAATCCATAACAATCTTGTTTTTCTTTGATACCACCTTTACTTCAATAGGACATATAAACTATGTTCCTATACTCCTCCATTCCCCCACCTTTATATAGTTGTCTAAAATTACATATTTTACACTGAGTTCAAAACCACTGATTTGTCATTAGAGTTTGTGTATTTTATATCGTGTAGGAAGTAAATAGTGGAGTTACAATTCAAAAATTATTGACTTCTATTTGTATTCCATTGTGGTTGGAGAATGTGCTTTGAGTATATTTAATTTTTTTTTTTAATTTATTGAGGCTTGTTTTATGTCCCAGCTTGTGGTCCCTTCTGGAAAAAGATCCGTGATCACTAGAGAAAAATGAGTGTCTTGGTGATTTGGGATGTAAAGTTCTATATGTCTGTTAAAATTCTCTATATCTCTTTCCCCTTTCTTTGTTTCTCTGTTGGTAGGGCTCCCTTTAGAATCTGAAGTAGGGCAGGTCTTTTATTGGCAAAGTCTCTCAGCATTTGTTTGTCTGTGAAAAATTTAAGCTCTTCCTCAAATTTGAAAGAGAGTTTTGCTGGATAAAGTATTCTTGGTTGGAAATTTTTCTCTCTCAGAATTTTAAATATGTCATGTCACTGCCTTCTCACCTCCATGGTGGCCGCTGAGTAGTCATAACTTAGTCTTATATTGTTTCCTTTGTATGTGGTGAATTGCTTTTCTCTTGCTGCTTTCAGAACTTGCTCCTTCTCTTCAGTATTTGAGAGTCTGATCAGAATATGTCTCAGAGTGGGTTTATTTGGATTTATTCTATTTGGAGTTCAATGGGCATTTATGCTTTGTGTATTTATATTGTGTAGAAGGTTGGGGAAGTTTTCCCCAACAATTTCTTTGAATACTCTTTCTAGACCTTTACCCTTCTCTTCCCCTTCTGGGACACCAATGAGTCTTAAGTTTGGACGTTTTATTTTATCTATCATATCCCTGAGATCCATTTCAATTTTTTCGATTTTTTTCTCCATTCTTTCTTTTGTTCTTTCATTTTCTGTTCTGTGGACTTCTAGGACACTAAGACGTTGTTCAACTTCCTCTAATCTTGTATTGTGAATATCCAGAGTCTTTTTAATTTGGCCAACAGTTTCTTTTATTTCCATAAGATCTTCTATTTTTTTATTTACTCTTACAATGTCTTCTTTAGGCTCTTCTAGGGTCTTCTTTACGTCACTTATATCCTGGGCCACGGTCTTCTTGATGTCCTTTAAATCCTTTGCCATGTTTTTGTTCCTCCATTGTAGTTCTTTGATTAATTGTGCCAAGTACTGTGTCTCTTCTGATATTTTGTTTGGAATTGGATTCTCCATATTGTCTGGTTTTATCATATGCATTAAGATTTTCTGTTGTTTTTGGCCTCTTGGCATCTGCTTTGCTTGATAGGGTTCTTTCAAGTTGTAAAAAAAAGATACCAATCTAATTTTTCAGAAACACAGTTTGGTGGCATACACTTTCTCTAATTAACCAGCAGATGGCATCTGTGAGTCACCCATACCCCTCAAGTCAGTTCTCAACCTTGTCCCCATGGTGTGTGGGGAAATGATTCTTTTGGGGTTCAGTTGGTGAACTCAGTTTGGGTGTGTTGCTGGAGCCGTCCGCCCTGAATGTGGGGTGTGTGTCCGGGTGGCCAGGGAGGAAGGGCAGCTTTAATATTCAAATCCCCCAGGTTCCCGGAGATTCAAGGCCACCACAAGAGTCTAAGCCTTCATTTCAGTTCAGCCCCAGACCCTCTCTCTCACTGTCCCACAAACCACCGGATTTGGTGTAGCATCCCTGGGTTCTCCAAGCGGGCCCCCCCTCCCAGCCGTGATCCTCCAGGACCTCTGCCGAGGAAATGCCGTGCTACGTCACCAGTGCGTGCCGTCCCTCAAGGGAAGCCCCAGGCCGCCGGGCCATGCAGGGGCACTCTCAGCCTGATGCAAAGATGGCTGAATGGGGCGTCTCAACCCCCACCCTGCTCCTCGCACAGCTCCTCCTTCCCAGCTCCAGGACAACTGGCAGGGCTCTGGGCTGTGGGGCATGGCCCCAGGCAGGAGTTTATCCAGCCCTCCGGGGAGCCAGCTGTGAGCCGCGGGGTTTCTTTCTGCTTCTGGCTCTCCCCTCTGCTCTCCCAGCCCTGAGGGTATCTGCAGTGGGCTATCCTCCAGGCCAGACACTGAGAGGCCGGCACAGCCCCCTCTTGCTGTGTTTTACTGCGTGGTTCCCACTGTCACAACTGCAGCCGCTCCTGGGTTTTTCCCTTTTTTTTTTTAAAGAACCAGTCGGTCTCCAAATGCCAACCCCTGACTTCCCCATACCACCACACAGCTGCAGGTCTCCCAGCCAGCTTACTCACTCGTTTCAAAAGACAGACTCCCAGTTTCACCAAATATATGGCCCCTGTGGTACTAGCAGACCTCGTCCAACTGGTGCATCGCTGTAACCGGTATTCTGGGTCACTTTCTGGTTTTTATCTAGTGTTTTTCATGGAGGTGTTTTTTTGCCTTGTCTCACCTAGCTGCCATCTTAGTTTCTCCCACCACTCAGTCTTTAAGGCCAAAATCACATGTGTCAGTTTGGATATAATATGTCTCCCAGAAAAAGCCAAGTTCTTTAATGCAATTTTGTGGGGGCAGATATATTAGAGTTGATTAGGTTGGAACCTTCTGATTGAGTGTTTCCATGGAGATGTGACCCATCCAACTGTGAGTGACAGCTTTGATTAGGGTGTGACCTCTTGACTGAATGTTTCCATGGAAATGCGGCCCTGCCCATTCAGGGTGGGTCTTGATTAGTTCACTGGAGTCCTATAAAAAGACCTCACAAACAGAGGGACCTCAGAGCAACTGAGAGTGACATTTTGGAGAAAAGCTGCAGCTGACACAGACATTTTGAAGACGGCCATTGAAAGCTGATGACATTTTGGTGTAAGCCATTTTGAAATGGAACCTGGGAGCAAGCAGACACAAGCCACATGCCTTCCCACCTAACAGAGGTTTTTGGACGCCATCGGCCATCCTTCCGTGAAGGTACCCTGTTGTTGATGCCTTATCTTGGACACTTTATGGCCTTAAGACTATAACTTTGTAACTGAATAAACTCCCTTTGAAAAGCCAATTCATTGCTGGTATTTTGCATAATGGCAGCATTAGCAAACCAGAACATCACCCTCATATCCAAGCTAGATAAAGATACTACAAGGAAAGAAAATTACAGGCCAATTATCCCTCATGAATACAGATGCAAAAATCCTCAACAAAATACTAGCAAACTGAACTCAACAGCACATTGAAAGAATCATACAGCTTGATCCAGTGGGATTTATCCCACACATGCAAAAGTAGTTCAACATAAGAAAATTAGTTAATATAGTATACCACACTAATAGAAAAAAGGGGGAAAAAAGATGGTCATCTCAATTTATGCAGAAAAGGCATTTGAAAAACCCAGCACCACTTCGTGATAAAACACAATCAGAAAACTAGGAATAGAAGGAAATTCCTCAACGTGATAAAGGGCATAAAAGAAAAAACCACATCCAACATCATATTCAAGAAGAAAGACTGAAAGCTTTCTCTTTATGATAAGGAACAAGACAAAGATGCCCACTTTCACCACTGCTACTCAATATTGTACTCAAACTTCTAGCCAGAGCAATCAGGCAAGAAGAAGAAAGGAACAGCATCCAGATTGGAAAGGAAGAAATAAAACTTTTCCTATTTTCAGATATCATGATCCTATAGATATAGAAAATCCTGCAAAATCCAACACAAAGCTAGTAGAGCTAATAAACAAATTCAGCAAAGTGGTGAGGTACAAGACCAACAAGCAAAAATCACTACTCAAAATGAAAAATCTGAAGAGGAAATCAAGCAAACAATTCCATTTACAATAGCAAATAAAAGAATCAAAAGCAAAGAAAAAAATGTACCAAGGATTTTAAGATCTTATACATGGAAAACTGTAAAACATTGCTAAAAGAAATCAAAGAATACCTAAATAAATGGAAAGATATTCTGTGTTCATGGATTGGAAGACTAAATACCCAAAGTGATTTACAGATTCAATGCAATCCCAATCAAAATCCCAACAATCTTCTTTGCAGAAATGGAAAAGCCAATCATCTAATTTACATGGAAGGGTAAGGGGCCCCAAATAGCTACAGCCAACTTGTAAAACAAGAACAATGTTGGAGGAGCCACACTAACTGATTTTAAAACTTATTACAGAAGATGGCAAATTAGGAGAGACAGAGCAAAATTCGTCCTCCATGAAAAATACTAAATAAAGGACAGAAAGTGCACCAGAACAGCAGTTCCAGGGTTCCACCAGCTGGGCAGGGAATTCTATGCCCATAGTGAGTGTGTACTTGGAGAAACCGAGAGGCTGCATTCAGACAGTTGAGTGTTCAGCCTGGAACACTGCCAAGGAATGAGTGGCTGGAGCTGGCTGATGGCAGGAGGGGACTAACCTTCCATGCCCCGGGCACCTTCCTCAGTACCTGGCATGGGTGATATCCCTTCAGAGAACTGTAACCAGGAGCACCCTAGCCTGGGACTGGCTATTGGAGCAGGAAGATGATCACAGAAGGGGGTAGTTTTCCATGCCCCATAGAGCCATCGTTGCATCTGGCTGGGAGACAATCCTTCACAGCCCTGCATCTAAGAGCTTCCTTGAGGGAATTCAGGATTTGGCAGGCTTGTGACAGCATTCACTCTTCCTCAATGGAAGCCCATGATGCACACAACCTAGGAGCTGGGGTGCCATACAGAACTGTCAGGAGCCCTCCCCCAATCCCAGGGACTCATGGGTACATGGTAGAGAGGGACTGTGGGACATTTCAGCTTAAAGTTGAGATGCACAGTTCTGCAGCCCCAGAGTACTTCATCTGCAGCCACAGGAATGGCCAGGACCACTGTGTCCTGGAACAGATTCCCTGCCAAACCGTGCAGGGCATGCCACCAACCCATAGGACTCAGTTCCCACAGAACACAGAAAATTGGTGCACTGATTGCACCTCCACATGGCTTGGACCCCCACTCAGTGCACAAAGTTGGGGGGGAACTGGCATGAGGGTAAGAAGTGGCTCAGGAGTGCCATCTTCTGGTAGATCAGGGAAAGTGCACTCCACAAAACTGTAGCCCTGCCAAATTATAGACAAATGTTCAAATAAACCTGTATACCCTAAAAGAGTCCTATCAAAATAAGCAAAAATCAAGAAGCCAAAAACAACAGAAAAATATAAAGCATATGAAGAAACCAGAAGATATGGATAATCCAAACAACCAAATTAAAAAGCAAGAGGAGATGCAGAACTTGGAGCAATTAATCAAAGAAATACATACAAACATCAATATCATGGCACAGGATATAAAGGACATGAAGAAGACCCTAGAAGAGCATAAAGAAGAATTTGCAAGAATAAATTAAAAAATAGTGGATTGTATGGAAACAAAAGATACTGTTGATCAAATTAAAAAGATTCTTGAGACACATAACACCAGATTTGAAGAGGTAGATGAAAGAATTGGTGAACTCAAAGATAGGGTTTGAAAGTGAAAGCACAAAAGAACGAATGGTGAAAAAAATCAAAAAGTTTGAAATGGATCACAGGGAAGTGATGGACAATATGAAGCACACAAATATAAGAATCACTGATGTTCCAGAAGGAAAGAGAAGAGTAAAGGCCTAGGAAGAGTATTTCAAGACATTATTGAGGAAAACTTCCCAACCCTTCTAAATGACATAAATATGCAAATAAAAGATGCCCAATGAGCTCCAAATAGAATAAATCCAAGTAAACACACTCAAAGACATATTCTGATCAGATTGTCAAATGCTGAAGAAAAGGAGAAAGTTCTGCAAGCAGCAAGAGAGAAGTGATTCATCACATACAAAAGAAACAACATAAGATTAAGTACTGACTAAGCAGCTGGCACCATGAAGGCAAGAAGGCAGTGGTATGACATATTTGAAATTCTGAAAGAGAAAAATTGCCAGCCAAGAATTTTTTTATCCAGCAAAGCTCTCCCTCAAAATTGAGGGAGTGCTTAAAATTTTCACAACCAAACAAATGTTGAGAGAATTTGCTAACAAGAAACCTGCCCTACAAGAAATACTAATCAGAGCTCTACCAGCTGAGAAAAAAAGAAAGGAGGGATAGCTCTGGAGAAGGGCACAAAACTGAAGAGTTTTAGCAAGGGTACCTTAAAGGAAATAAAGGTGGGGGGGAATACATCTGACAAATAAAAATCAAAGGATAAGAGGGCTGATTCAAGAACTGCTTTCACAGTACTAACATTGAATGAAATGGATTAAACTCCCAATTAAAAGATATAGATTGGCAGAATGGATCAAAAAATATGAACCATCAATATGTTGTTTACAAGAGCCTCATCTTAGACCCACAGACACAAAGAAGTTGAAACTGAAAGGATGGAAAAAAATATTCCATGCAAGCTACAGCCAAAAGAAAGCAGGGGTAGGAATACTAATTTCAGGTGAAATAGACTTTAAATGCAAGGATGTCATAAGAGACAAAGGAGGACACTATATACTAATAAAAGGGACAATTCACCAAGAAGAAATAACAATCATAAACATTTATGCATCCAATCAAGATGCTCCCAAGTACATGAGACAAGCACTGGCAAAACTGGTGGAAGCAATAGATATTTCCACAATAATTGTGGGAGACTTCAATATATCACTCTCTCCTATAGATAGATCAACAGATAGAGAACCAATAAGGAAATTGAGAACCTAAACAATGTGATAAACAAATTAGACTTAAAAGACATATATACAGCATTATATCCCAAATTACCAGGATATGCATGCTTCTCTAGTGCTCATGGAACTTTCTCCAGGATAGATCATATGCTGGGGCATAAAACAAGCCTCAATAAATTTAATAAGATTGAAATTGCTCAAAACACATTCTCTGACCACAATGGAATGCAACTAGAAGTCACCAGTCATCAAAGATCTAGAACATTCACAAATATCTGGATGTTAAACAACAAACTTCTAAACAATCAGTGGGTCAAAGAAGAAACTGCAAGAAAATTGCTAAATATCTAGAGACAAATGAAAATGAGAACACAACATATCAAAAATTATGGAAAGTACTGAATGAAGTATTGAGGTGGAAATTTATAGCTCTAAATGCAAACATTAAAAAGGAAGAAAGAGCTAAAATCAAAGAACTAATGGAACAACTGAAGAAGCTAGAAATGATCAGCAAACTAATACTAAACCAAGTCAAAGAAAAGAAATAACAAGGACTAAAGCATAAATAAATGGAGAACAAAAAACAATAGAGAGAGGTTCTGGAAGATGGTGACATAGAGAGGAGTGGAAGCTAGTTAGTCCCCCTGGAACAACTAATAAACAACCAGGAACAACTAGTAAATAATCTGGAATAACTGTTGGGGGATAAATGTGACTGTCCACTCATCATACACCAACCTGAATTGGGAGAAATACCCAAGAATGCAGCATAAACTCTGTAAGTAAAAGCTGCAGATTTGAACCCAGAACCCTCTCCCCCATGGCAGCCCAAACTACAAAGCCTCACTGTGATAGGGAGCAGCACTCTCTGAGCAAATGAATATAGCTCAGCTGAGCTACAACTGGGGTTTTAATAAACAAATGTGGACTGCTAAATAAAAGCTACAAATCCCCAACAAGCAGAGAGAGGTTTTTGGTGATGACTGACCTTGGAGAGCTGGAGGACCTCTCTGGGAGGGAGGGGGAGCCCAGAGGACCGGGTCTGTCTCTGGCTGATGGGTGAAACTGAGGGTGGCCATGGACTGGACCTGAAGGGGGGATTTCTGTCCCTTTTCTTTTGGCTCAGTGGAGAAAGCCTCAGACATTTTCATTTCTCAGTGATCTAACCCATTCAAGGGTGGAGATAGCACAGTCAGAGAGACTATTCAAATGCAAATGACCTCTCCCTAGGGGGCGTATCTTCCCTAAGAGGAAAGAGTTGGCACAAAGCTCTACTACCCACCTTCCATTCAGAAACAGACCCCAGAGCCTGGGGAAAAACAGCCACGGGCCACATCTCCTTAAACCAGTCTGGAGCTACAGGCTGACAGGTGTCACCTGCTGGGCAGAAAAGCACAGTGACTTGAGCCCTCACAGGATGTATCAATCTAAGACACCCTCAAGAAAACCAGGTACTGTTGCCTCTTTCCAATACCTGAGCCCATTCTGGTCTGGGAAAACCTGATTGGTGTAACCAAGGGAACCAGATGCCTAGACAAAAGAAAACTACAATCTACACTAAGAAAAACAAAGTTATGGCCCAGTCAAAGGACCAAACTTACACTTCAACTGAGATACAGGAATTTAATGCTAAATCAATTCAAAAAGTTTAGGGAAGATATGGCAAAAGAGATGAAGTGTATAATGAAAACACTGAGCATACATAAGGTAGAAATCGAAAGTTTGAAAAAACAACTGGCAGAATCTATGGAAATGAAAGGCACAACACAAGAGATGAAAAACAACAGCAGATCTCAAGAGGCAGAAGAAAACACTCAGGAACTAGAGAACAAGACACCTGAAAGCCTACACACAAAAGAACAGATAGAGAAAAGATGGAAAAATATGAGCAATGTCTCTGGGAATTGAATGACAACACAAAATGCAGGAATATACGTGTTATGAGTGTCCCAGAAGGAGAAGAGAAGGGAAAAGGCAGAAGCAATAATAGAGGAAATAATCAATGAAAATTTCCAATCTCTTATGAAAGACATAAAATTACAGATAAAGGAAGTGCAGTGTACCCCAAACAGAATAGATATGAATAGGCCTATGCCAAGACACTTAATAATCAGACTATCAAACGTCAAAGATAAAGAGAGAATCCTGAAAGCAGCAAGAGAAAAGCAATCCATCACATACAAAGGAAGCTTAATAAGACTATGTGTAGATTTCTCAAAGAAACCACGGAGGCAAGAAAGAAGTGGGGTGATATATTTAAGATGCTGAAAGAGAAAAACCACCAACCAAGAATCCTATATCTGGCAAAACTGTCCTTCAAATTTGAGGGAGAGCTTAAAATACTCTCTGACAAACAGACAACAACAGAGTTTGTGAACAAGATACCTGCTCTACAGGAAACACTAAAGGGAGCACTACAGACTGAAAGGAAAAGACAGGAGTGAGAGGTACACAATTTTGGGATATAATAACACAGCAATAAATGGAGATGTCCTTGTATAGACAGTGGCAATGGTGGTGAATACATAAACACATGACTATACAGGGAACCACTGACTGTTTACTTAGGTCGGAATGTATGGTGTGTGATCAAAATCATCTTAAAACAAAATGGGTTGATGAAGAAACTTTGAGGGCACTATATTGAATGAAATAAGACAGATACATAAGGACAAATATTGCAGGGTCTCAATGATATGAACTAGTTATAATATGTAAACTCATAGACATGAAATATAAGTTACCAGGATATAGAACAAGACTAAAGAATGGGAAGCGGTTATTTATTATAAGCAGAATGTTCAACTATGGTGAACTCAAACATTTGGAAATGGACAGAGGTGATGGTAGCATGTTCTGAGAATAACTAACAGTGCTGAATTGTGTGTGAATGTAGTGGAAAGGTTAAGCTCAGAGTCACATATGTCACCAAAAAGAAAGCTGGAGGTTAAAAGGTGGGAATGTATAAAACAGTGAATCTTGTGGTGGACAATGTCTGTGATTAACTGTACAAATACTAGAAATCTCTCTCATGAACTAGAACAAATGTATGACACTATAACTAGAAGTTAATAATAGAGGGGCATATAGGGGAAAAAATATACCTATTGCAAACCATATACTACAGTTAGTAGTATTTTAACATTCTTTCTTCAACAGTAACAAATGTACTATACCAATACTATGAATCAATAATGGAGGGAGGGTGGTTAGGAGTATGGGAGGATTGGAGTTTCCTTTTCTGTCTTTATTTCTTTTCTGGAGTAATGAAAATGTTCTAACAATTGAAAAAAAATTAATTGTGGTGATGGATGCACAGCTGTATGATGGTACCATGGGCAACTGATTTCACAATTTGGATCTTTGGATAGTTGTATGGTATGTGAACAATGTCAATAAAAAAAATAGATAGGGGTGATGAATGCATAACTATATGTTGGTACTGTGAGCAGTTGATTGTACGCCATAGATGACTGTATGGTATGTGAATATATCTCAACAAAACTGAATTTTAAAAAACCTCTTCATATGGAGTCCTTGGTTTCTGGCCTAATTTTGCCACTCTTTACCCACCCATGCATTAACACCTGCAAATCTTGGCTAAGAGACCTTTCTCTTTTCTCCACCCTCCTTTACCACCACCACCACCACCACCACCCAGCCAAGCGCTTTGAGCCAGCTCTTCCTAAATAAATAAAAAAAAATTTTTTTAAATAGAATAAATAAAACCAAAAGTTGGTTCTTTGAGAAGATCAATGAGATTGACAAACCCTTGGCTGGACTGAGAAAGTCCAAAAGAGAGAAGACCCAAATAAACAAGATAATAAATGAGGTGAGGGGCATTACTGCAGATCCTGAAGAAATTTTAAAAATCATAAGTGGATACTATGAACAATTGTATGCCAACAAACTAGATAATTAGAGGAAATGGATAATTTCCTGGAAATGCATGAACAACCCAGACTGAGCAGAGAAGAGTAGAAGACCTCAACAAATCAATCACAAAGAGATCCAATCAGTCATCAAAAAGTTTCCTACAAATAAAATCCCAGGCCAGATGGTTTCATAGCAGAATTCTACCAAACTTTCCAAAAAGAATGGACACCAATCCTCCTTAAACTCTTTCAAAAAATTGAAGAAAATGGAATACTACCTAACTCATTTTATGAAGTCAACATCACTCTAATACCAAAACCAGATAAAGATGATACAAGAAAGGAAAATTACAGGCCAATCTCCCTAATGAATGTAGATGCAAAAATTCTCAAGAAAATACTTAAATATTGACTCCAAAGACATTAAAAAAATCATACACCATGACCAAGTGGAGTTCATTCCAGGCATGCAAGGGTGGTTCAACATTAGAAAATCAACCAATGTAATCCAACATATTAACAAATCAAAAGGGAAAAATCAAATGATCATCTCAATAAATGCTGAAAAAGCATTCGACAAAATTCAGTATCCTGTTTTGATAAACACATTTCAAAAGAGAGGAATTAAAGAAAACTTCCTCTATTAAGGGCATATGTGAAAAACCCACAGCCAGTATAGTACTCAATGGTAAGAGACTGAAAGCTTTCTCTCTAAGATCAGGAATGAGACAAGGATGCCCACTGTCACCACTATTATTCAACATTTTGCTAGAAGTTCTAGCCATTGCAATCTGGCAAGACAAATAAATAAAAGGCATCCAAACTGGAAAGGAAGAAGTAAAACCATCATTTGCAGATGATATGATCATATATTTGGAAAACCCTGGGAAATCAATGACACAGGTACTTGAGCTAATACACAAATTTAGCAAAGTAGCAGGATACAAGATTAATGCACATAAGTCAGTAACATTCCTATACACTAGAAGGACCTAACTGAAGAGACACTCAGGAAAAAGATTCCATTCTCAATAGCAACTAAAAGAATCAAGTACCTAGGAATACACCTAACCAAGGATGTAAAAGACCTCTACACAGAAAATTACATAACTTTACTAAAAGAAATAAAAGGGGATGGAAAGGCATGGAAAGATATTCTGTGTTCATGGATAGGAAGGCTAAATGTCATTAAGCTGTCAATCCTACCCAAACTCATCTATAGATACAATGCAATTCCTGTCAAAATTCCAACAACCCACTTTGCAGACTTGTAAAAGCTAGTTATCAAATTTATTTGGAAGGGAAACATCCCTTGAATTGCTTAAAACATTCTAAAAAAGAAAAACAAATTGGGAGGACTTACACTTCCTGACTTTGAAGCTTACTATAAAGCCACAGTAGTCAAAAACAGCATGGTATTGGCACAAAGATAGATATGTTGATCAATGGAATCAAATTGAGAATTCAGAAACAGATCCCCAGATCTCTGGTTGACTGATTTTTTATAAGACCCCCAAATCCACTGAACTGGGATATAACAGTCTCTTCAACAAATGGGGCTGGAAGAAATGGATATCCATATCCAAAAGAATGAAAGAGGCCCCAACCTCACACCCTACACAAAAATTAACTCAAAGTGGATCAAAGACCTCAATATAAGAGACATGACCAAAAAACTCTTAGAAAATAATGTTGGGAAACGTCTCAAGACCTACACTAAAGCACAAGCAATGAAAGAAAAAATAGATATATATGAAATCCTCACAATTAAAAGCCTCTGTACCTCAAAGGAATTTGTCAAAAAGGTAAAGGGGCAGCCAACTGAATGTGAGAAAATATTTGGAAACCAAGTATCTGATAAGAGACTGATATCTTGCATATATGTAAAGAGATCCTACAACTCAATGATAATAGTACAAACAGCCCAATTATAAAATGGGCAAAAGATATGAAAAGAGATTTCTCTGAAGAGGAAATACAAATGGCTAAATAAAGATATGGAAAAATGTTCATCTTCACTAGCTTTTAGGGAGATGCAAATCAAGACCACAATGAGATATCATCTCACACCAATAAGAATTGCCATTAAACAAACAGGGAACTACAAATGCTGGGGAGGATGTGGAGAAATTGGAGCTCTTATTCTTTGTTAGTGGGACTGTATAATGGTACAGCCACTCTGGAAGTTATTTTGGTGGTTCCTCAGAAAACTAGATGTCAAGGTACCCCACAATCCAGCAATTTCACTTCTTGGTATATACCCAGAAGATCTGAAAGCAGCAACACCAACAGATATTTGCACACTGATGTTCATAGCAGCATTGTTCACAATTGCCAAGAGATGGAAACAAATGAAATGTCCTTCAACAGACAAGTGGATAAACAAAATGTGGTATATACACATGATGGAATACTACACAGCACTAAGAAGGAACAAGGTCATGAAATACATGACAACATGGATGAACCTTGAAGACATATGCTGAGTAAAATAAGCCAGACATAAAAGGAGAGATATTGTATGTTACTACTAATGTGAACTCTCTGAAAAATGTAAAATAAGTGTCTTCTAATGTAGAATATAAGGGATCTAGAGAAGGACAAAAGCTAGTGAAGGGGGATAATATGTACAGATAATCTAATATGTAGAGATATGATAATGAGGGTGATCTTAATGGTATGGGAATGGTCAGGTGTGACTATAGTTCATTAATGTAATTGTAAGTATCAGTGATGCATTGAAGGTGAACATGTTTGTAAATGGTTGTTTAAAGGCATGTAACCCACAAAGTAGCACCACAAACCTAAAAATGTGTTAGCATGATATACTTGTAAGGTATGATACTGGTGCAGAGGGTTAACAACAGAGTCATATGGAAAAACTACCCATTATGCATTAATGACTATATTTAATAGGAATATCTTACCAACTCTACACTAATACTAAGGATGAATAATTAGCAGCTGATTAGAGCTCTGGAATGTATTATGTTGTGATAATAGTTTAAAGTTGATAGTGATGATGATTTTACAACTAAATGAAGATAATGTAAGGAACTGAACATTTATCATGGGATAGAATATATATCAAGTAAAGTTAGGAACCCACTACTTAATAAATCAAGCCCTCAACTTGAGACTTGCTCTTGTGAAATTTAGGGTTGTAAATAGGAAGCTGAGCCGTCCTATAATTATGCGTAAGAGGCAGCTCCAGGGAACCTCTTTTGTTGCTCATATGTGGCCTTTCTCTCTCTGAGCTCAACTTAGCAAATAAATTCATTAACACCATCCCCCCCCGACACACACACACATGAAGGACATGACTCCCAGGGGAATGAATCTTCCTGGTGACATGGGATGTGATTCCCAGGAATGAGCCTGGTCCTGGCAATGAGGGATTGAAAATGCCTACTTGACCAAAAAGGGGAAAAAAAGAAACATAACAAGCTGAGATCACAGTGGCTGAGAGATTCCAAATAGAGTCAAGAAGCTATTCTGGATGTTTCTGATATACAAGCTCCAGCTAGACATCCCAAATGGCCACAGTATGACATGACCTTAACCAAAAGTAGTCCCCTAATACCTAGATCCCTACCTGAGATTCTATAAAAGATGCACTCACTAAGTTCCATCTTTCAGAAACTTAAATCCACCAGAGTGTTTCTATATCAGACAAGTCCTAAAACCTAGATCTTTAAGATCAACTATCAGATGCAGCCCCCTTCCTCATACTGTTGATACCCCCTTTCAATATAAACAAGTTAGGGTGGTTTCTGCCTAGACAACCCTGAAAATGGAGAAACAGATTAAGTGAGGCGAAGGGATAGCAACAAACAAGATAAGATTTAACAAATGTCTATGAATACTGAAACTTTATATAATTATATATATTTTTTTGGATGCTGGGGTGTTGGCACGGCTGGAAGGAGGTAAATAATATGGCGGAACTGTAGCCTATAGCATCCTTTGGGATTTGCTCCATACCTGCTTGTTGAACTGTGCCTTGAAGGTCTTCATCTTTCTGTCTATACATTCATTGCATAATAAGGAAAGAACTGAAATTGTGGAACTGTAACCCATAACAATTTTTGAAGGTACCTATATAATTGCTTGTTGAGCTGCACATCAACACTTGACACCTTTCTGTATGTGTGTTATATTTTACAATATTTTACAATAATGGAAATGGCTGAAGTTGTGGAACTGTGACCCATGACATTCTTTGAAATTTGTTCTCTAACTACTTGTGAAACTGTACTTTGAAAGTTATCACTGTTATGTATATATGTTAAAGTTCACAATTTTAAAAATAAAAAAAAAATTATTACAAAGCTACAGTAATCGAAACAGCATGGTACTTGTACAAGGATAGACCTATAGACCAATAGAATTAGTCTATGAGAGTTCAGAAATAAACCCTTATATCTATGGCCAATTGCTTTTTTATGTAGGTGCCAAGTACACTCTAAGGAGAATAGCCTCTTCAACAAATGTTGCTGGGAAAACTGGATATCCATATGCAAAAGACTGGAAGTGGACCCCTACATCACAAAATAGACAAAAATCAACTCAAAATGGATCAAAGGCCTAAATTTAAGAACCAAAATTATAAACCTCCTAGAAGAAAACATAAGGAAGCACCTATAGGACTTTGCATTAGGCCACATCAAGAGACATCACCATGAAAGTAAAACAACAACCTATACAATGGGAGAAAATATCTGGAAACTGCATATGTAATAAGGGTTTAATATCCAGAATATATAAAGAAATGCTACAACCCAACCACAAAGTCAACTCAATTTTGAAATGCACAAAAGACTTGAATAAACACTTCTCCAAATAAGCTATACAGATGGCCAAAAAGCACATGAAAATATGCTCAACATCATTAGCCACTAGGGAAGTGCAAATCAAAATGACAATGAGAGATCATTTCACACCCACTAGAATGGCTACTATTCAAAAAATGAAAAATAACAAGTGTTGGAGAGGATGTGAAAAAATAGGAACACTAGTTCATTGTTGGTGGAATGTATATTGGTGCAGCCACTGTGGAAGACTTCTGTGGTTTCTCAGAAAGCTAAGTATAGAATTACTGCATGACCCAGAAATCCCACTTCTAGGTATATACCCAACAGAATGGAAAACAGGGGCTCAAACAGATTTTAACACACTATGGAAGCAACCCAAATACCCATCAACAGAAGAATGGATAAACAAAATGTGGAATATACATAAAATGGAATATTTTTCAGGTATAAAAAGGAATGAAGTTCTGAAACATGCTACAACATGAATGAACCTTGAAGATACTATGTTGAGTGAAATAAGCCTGACACAAAAGGACAAATATTGTATAATCTCACTGATGTAAAATAATTAGAATAAACAAATTTATTGAGTCAAAAGCTAGAACTACCAGGGGCCAGGGAGGGAATGGGAATGGGGAATTAATGCTTAATTGGTATAGAATTTCTGTTTGGGGTGACAGAAAAGTTTTGGTAATGGATGGGGGTGATGGTAGCACATCATTATGAATGTAATTAATTCCATTGAACTACATATTAGAATGTGGTTAAAAGGGAAATTTTTTAGATTGTATATATGTTACTAGAGTAAAATTTTTAATAGGACAGTATCACAAACACACTGAATCCTATTGTAAACTATGGGTTATAGTTACTAGCATAATTGTGATAATATAGTGTCATCAATTTTAACAAAGGTACCAACTAATGCAAATGTAAATAATATGGAAAACTGCACGTGTGAGGGATGTGAACTGTGTATTTTCTGCATTATTTTTCTGTAAACCTTTTCTAATAATTTTTGGTAATTTGCTCAGCATTCTGAACACTCAGACTGATGTTAGGAATTTATGACTTAGGGTCAGTGAGTATATTCTAGGCTTTGTAGATAAAAATTGCTTATCCTGTAATGTTGAATCAAACCCTAGAACATTTTTTAAATATATTCTTCAAAGTGACTTTCTAAATATTTAAACATACTGTGTTAGCATTACAACGCCTAAACATAAGATAGCTAACATCTTGAACAAACAAACATGTATCAAAGTAATTAGTATGTGTGAAGTAAATTTACACTTCTTTCACCATTAAACACCCACCAAAAACACTGGAAGGTAGAAACATATATTTTAATGGGGAAAAAGGAGACTGTGAGAGAACAGAAGACCTGTCGAATATCACAGCTTGTAAGTGCCAGAAATGGGATTTGTACTTAGATCTGCTGACACTTAATGTCAAAGCACAGCTGCCTCAAGAACAATTTTAGGAAAACAAAACAAAACCCCAAACAAAAGTTTTTCTAAATGTGCACCCCAATGACTGTTCACAAAGCAACAGGATTCACATTAAATAGAAGACCCCTTTTTAAGACCAAAAGAAAATAAGAAAGTAACACTAGGAAAAAAAAATGCAGTAAAATAATTTTTGGAAGCTTGAACACAGATAGACAAGTAGTAATAGACTCAGCAGAGTAGAGAAAAACTAATCCCAAACCAGCAGCAGGGATATTAAGAATCAGCTGATATGTCTCAGAATTCTCAAAAGACACAGAACTGGCAACCCAAGAGAGCTCTGGAACTGGAGGTGAGGGGCAAAAGTGGAGACAAAAGACAAAGTGATTGGCTGGAGGTGGAAGGAGGAGGAAGAAGAAGAGGAAGAAGAGGAAGCAGCAGCAAAATTGGATCCCTAAATTCTTTCCCTTACATCACATCCCTTAGAGACCAGCCCTCCAACAACTCAGCAGATCTGGAATTTACTGTCTAAAAGGATATATACCAGAGGGTATATCGAATGAAGAAACCAAACACAGTTGAAGACAGGGTATTCTACCTAAACCAAGGAGATGTGACAGCTATATGTAGTATGAATGCTGAACATGGAGCCAAGCCAATCTCCAATCCCCAACACCTAGAAGTCAGACCCTTACCCTCCAAGCTGCAGATTGGAAATCTTTTTTTTCTCTCTCCTGTGAATCTGGCCAAAGAGGAAAGAGCTGAAGAGAGTGACATTAGGGGTCCCCAATAAATATCACTCAATCTCTTACACAAAATTGTCAAGCCCCATTAATGTGCTCAGGTCACCTTATTAGTACCAATCCTTAACAATGAGTAGAAGCAAAGGATGCCCAGCCATCTAAAGAAAGCTTGTAATATGGAAAACATACCAGAAGTAATAGAAAAGGCAACTTGGGGGAAACAAGTCAATGTAGGAGAAAGAAAGTTATTGATATCAGAAAGATATTGTACCACTGAAAGAATGTTGGACTGCTATAAAAAAAAAAAAAAACAACATACAGAGAACAAAAAAAAAGTGCTTGCAAATTAAAAACATGATCACAGAAATAATCAATAAAAGTGCTAGAAGATACAATTGAAGAAATTTCCCCAAAGTACAGCAAAGAGACAAAATAAAAGAGAAATTATCAATCCAGGAGACCCAACATCAGGATAAAGGGAGATTCAGAAAGAGGAAATAACAAAACAGAGGTATTTAAATCATCAACAAAATTATTTTTAAAATTTTAGAAAATGGTGGATTGAAAGAAAGAAATTAAGAGAAAGTTTCTCTTAGAAACATAGAAATTAAGAGAAACTATTCCCAACAATGAATAAAAATAGATACATGTAACATCTATGATTATGACATCATTGTGAAATGTCAGAAAATGGGGACAAAGAAAAGATTCAAGAAGTTTCTAAAGATTAAAAAAAGGGGAGATAATCATTTGAAGGTTTGATGGACCCCAGAAAGGTGTCTTCTTAAGTTAATCCATTCCTGTGGATGTAGACTTATTGTGAGTGGGACCTTCTGATTAGGATATTTCAATTAAAATGTAACCCACTTCATTCAAGATGGGTCTTAATCCTCTTATTTGAGTCCTTTATAGACTAATAAAAGCCCAGAGAGCTAAGAGATAAGGTGTGTTGCATACAAAATGGTCTCCTTCCCTGGGTGGGGGTGGGGGGACAGAGAGACTGTGGTAGAATGGCGGCTGCCAAGTGGGGCACTCACTCAATCCAATTACTGTTAGCTGGACCACCTAAACACAGAACAGACTTTTCTGAAGTGACCCACTTTCAGGATTGATTCCATCTGGCCCCCTGGCCCCTGGTCTCAGAATTGAAAAGTGTAAGGAAAACAGGACACTGAGGAATGGAATTTAAATAAATCAAATCATAAGAACTGGGGAGAAAATTCTGCACAAAAGCAAACAGAACAGATCAAGATTCCCAAAAAAGGAAAAGAGGAAAGGAAGCTTTCTCCTGGAAACAATTACCCATAAAGTGCAATCTTAAAAATTGTACCACAGGATGTAAACGGCTACTGAAAACTCCTCTCCAGAGATTCAATGAAAAAACGGACAATTCTGAATTGTTTAAAACTCTGGAGGAGAATATAGACTGGGGAAGGACCCTGCAGATGCTGAATTGAAGAAAGAGAAGAAATATCAGGTAGGAATCTTCTGTCCCAGGCCAGCCAGTCCTCTACCCTCCCCCTCACTTGGGCTCAGTGTGGGAAAGGCACAAAATTAGCAGACGGGAACCCTCCCACAAGGGACATAGATTTAAAAATCTCTCACAGCAGTGAGACATACCTCCACTGTCCACTAGGGGACAGGGGAGGACATTTCAAGGCCCAGGTCAGTGAGGGACAAGGAGACTGAGAAAAAATGGACAGAGACTGCATTTGCAGCCCGGGTCTGAAAACCCTCCCATTTCCTTGCCTTGGGGATGGCTGGAGTACTGGGTCAACTGAGGGAATACTCTGCCATTGGTGTAGACCCACATCAACCCAGATTTTGGACCAAAAATTAGGGCATAGGAACCCTGCAGTGTCAGCTCACCTGTGTAGGCACAGCCTGTGCTTGGAGGCAAAGCAGCCTTTGAGGACGATTAAGTTACCAAACAATGCCATGAAAAGTGCAAGGGAATGGAAACCCTTCTAAAAAGATGTTTCAGACCCTTTATTAGGACCACAGAAGCTGGTCTACAGGCCCTGCACAGAAACCCAGCCAGTTTTGGCTGAGAAATATGGACAATACAACTGTCAAAGCAAGCTCTAAAACAAACCCAGGTCTTACTTATCAGTGTGAAACAGAGGACCACTGGAAGCCAGCAGATCTACATTACCACACACAGTGAACTTCCTGGGGTGCCCAATGCCTACCCCCCATCCCTGTGGCAGGCCATGGTGGGTGTCTGATTTAGGGGGAAGACTAGGGAGCAGAGCCAATCTGACAACTGGCCAGCAAGAGAAACAAAGAAATATAGAGATCAAAGAAAACCAATAAGAAAAGTCTAGGCAAAAGAGAGAAAACAACCTCCAGAATAAACTAACCAAGATAATTAGATGCCTAGGCAGCAAAAAATCACAAGACACACAGGAAACACAAAAATATGGCCCAGTCAAAAGAACAAACTAACACCTCAACTGAGAGTCAAGAGTTGAAACAACTAATTAAAGATGTTCAAACAACTCTTCTAAATCAAATCATGAGCTGAAAGAAAATGTGTCAAAGAGATGAAGGATATAAAGAAGAAACTGGTTGGCCATAAGAATTCATAAGCTTGAAAAAAATGGCAGAACATATGGGAATGAAAGGCACAATAGAAGACATGAAAAACACAATGGAGACATACAACAGCAGACTTGGAGAGGCAAAAGAAAGGATTACTGAACTAGAGGACAGAACTTCTGAAATCCTACACACAAAAGAACAGGGAAAAGAATGGAAAAATATAAGCAGGGGCTCAGGGAACTGAATGACAACATGAAGCACATGAATATATGTGTTATACATGTCCCAGAAGGAGAAGAGAAGGGAAAAGGGGCAGAAAGAATAGAGGAATAACCAATGAAAATTTCCCAACTCATAGGAAAGACATAAAATTACAGGTCCAAGAAGCACAGCATACCCCAAACAGAATAGACCCAAATAGACCTACTCCAAGACACTTAATAATCAGATTGTCAAATGTCAAAGACAAAGAGAGAATTCTGAAAGCAGCAAGACAAAAGCAATCCATTACATACAAGGGAAGCTCAATAAGACTAAGTGCAGATTTCTCAGTAAAAACTATGGAGGTGAGAAGGCAGTGGTAAGATATTTTCAAGATACTGAATGAGCAAAACTGCCAACCAATAATCCTATATCAGGCAAAACTGTCCTTCAAAAATGAGGGAGAGTTTAAAATATTTACAGATAAGAAGACACAGAGAGTTCATGAACAGGAGACATCCTCTACAAGAAAGGGAGTGCTACAGATAGATAGGAAAAGACAGGTGTGCTAGTTTGAATGTATTATGTCCCCCAAAATGCCATTATCTTTGATGTAATCTTGTGTGGGCAGAAGTATCAGTGTTAATTAGATTGCAATTCCTTGAGTGTTTCCATGGAGATGTGACCCACCCAACTGTGGGTGATGACTCTGATTGGATAATTTCCATGGAGGTGTGACCCCACCCATTCAGCATGGGCCTTGGTTAGTTTACTGGAGCACTATATAAGCTCAGACAGAAGGAGCAAGCTTGCTACAGCCAAGAGGGACACTTCGAAGAATGCACAAGAGGAGATGCAGATGAGAGACAGTTTGAAGATGGCCATTGAAAGCAGACTCTTGCTCCGGAGAAGCTAAGAGAGGACAAACAACCCAAGAGCAAGTAAGAATGACACTTTTCAGGAACTGCAGCTTAGAGAGGAATGTCCTAGGAGAAAGCCATTTTGAAATCAGAACTTGGAGCAGATACCAGCCACGTGCCTTCCCAGCTAACAGAGGTTTTCCAGATACCATCAGCCATCCTCCAATGAAGGTACCTGATTATTGATTCATTACCTTGGACACTTTATGGCCTTAAGACTGTAACTGTAACCAAACAAACCCCCTTTATAAAAGCCAATCCATTTCTGGTGTTTTGCAGAATGGAAGCATTAGCAAACTAGAACAACAGGAAAGAGGTTTGGAGAAGAGTATAGAAATGAAGATACCAGGAGACAGAAAGAGGGTAAATATCAGGCATTTGATCTGAAGGAGTATAGACTATTCAACAGGATTGACTGTACAGATCCAGAAATGGATAGCACAATACTGGGTGATGGTAGCACAATATTGCAAGTACACTGAACAAGATGACTGTGAGTACAGTTGAAAAAAGAAGATTAGGGACATGTAGGACACCAGAAGACAAAGACTGGGATGTATAACTTAGTGAAACCTAGAGTGGTCAATGATTGTAATTAAATGTACAAATATAAGAATGTTTTTACATGAGGGAGAAAAAATGAATGTCAACTGTGCAAAGTTTTGAAAATAGCATGGTATTGGGAAAAAAATACAATCAATGCAAACTATTTTCTATAGTTAAAAGTAACATGTAATATGCTTCCATTAATTGTAACAAAGGCAATATACCAAGGCTGAACGTCTACAAGAGGGGGATATAGGGAGGGGTATGGTATTCTTGGCATTGATGTTACTGTCTGTCCTTTTTACTGTATTTTATTTTAATTTTATTTTTTCTTTTGTTTCTTTTTGGTTGTAATTTTTTTCTTTTTTCTTTTTTTTTCACCTTTTCCTCTTTCTTTGTGGAAAAATGGAAATGTCCTCATATAGATAGTGGTAGTGAATGTATAACTATGCTATTATACAGGGGACCACCAATTGTTCACTTAGAAGGGAATGTATGGAGGGAGGCGGGGCAAGATGGCAGACTGGTGAGCTGTATGTTTTAGTTACTCCTCCAGGAAAGTAGGTAAAAAGCCAGGAACTGCGTGGACTGGACACCACAGAGCAATCTGTCTTTGGGCATACTTCATACAACACTCATGAAAACATGGAACTGCTGAGATCAGCGAAATCTGTAAGTTTTTGCGGCCAGGGGACCCGCGCCCCTCCCTGCCAGGCTCAATCCCGGGGGAGGAGGGGCTGTCAGCTCCAGGAAGGAGAAGGGAGAATTGCAGTGGCTGCTCTTATCGGAAACTCATTCTACTGATTCAAACTCCAACCATAGATAGACTGAGGCCAGACACCAGAGACTCTGAGAGCAGCCAGCCCAGCAGAGAGGAGACGGGCATAGAAGGAAAACAACACGAGAAGCTCCAAAGTAAAAGCAGAGGATTTTTGGAGTTCTGGTGAACACAGAAAGGGGAAGGGCGGAGATCAGGCCTTGAGGCGCATATGCAAATCCCGAAGCAAGGCTGATCTCTCTGCCCTGTGCACCTTTCCTTAATGGCCCTGGTTGCTTTGTCTATTAGCATTTCAATAACCCATTAGATCTCTGAGGAGGGCCAGTTTTTTTTTTTTTTTTTAAATCCTTTTTGCTTTTTCTAAAACAATTACTCTAAGAAGCTCAATACAGAAAGCTTCAAAGAATTCAAATTTGGGCACGTCAAGTCAAGAGCAGAACTAAGAGAGCTCTGAGACAAAAGGCAATAATCCAGTGGCTGAGAAAATTCACTAAACAACACAACTTCCCAAGAAAAGGGGGGTGTCCGCTCACAGCCACCATCCTGGTGGACAGGAAACACTCCTGCCCATCGCCAGCCCCATAGCCCAGAGCTGCCCCAGACAACCCAGTGTGACGGAAGTGCTTCAAATAACAGGCACACACCACAAAACTGGGCGTGGACATTAGCCTTCCCTGCAACCTCAGCTGAATGTCCCAGAGCTGGGAAGGGGGAGCAGTGTGAATTAACAGAGCCCCATTCAGCCATCATTTGAGCAGACTGGGAGCCTCCCAACACAGCCCAGCAGCCCAGAACTGCCCTGGGGGGACGGCACTCACCTGTGACATAGCACAGTCATCCCTCAACAGAGGACCCGGGGTGCACAGCCTGGAAGAGGGGCCCACTTGCAAGTCTCAGGAGCCATACGCCAATACCAAAGACTTGTGGGTCAGTGGCAGAGACAAACTGTGGCAGGACTGAACTGAAGGATTAGACTATTGCAGTAGCTTTAAAACTCTAGGATCATCAGGGAGATTTGATTGTTAGGGCCACCCCCCCTCCCCGACTGCCCAGAAACACGCCCCACATACAGGGCAGGCAACACCAACTACACACGCAAGCTTGGGACACCAATTGGGCCCCACAAGACTCACTCCCCCACTCACCAAAAAGGCTAAGCAGGGGAGATCTGGCTTGTGGAGAACAGGTGGCTCGTGGACGCCACCTGCTGGTTAGTTAGAGAAAGTGTACTCCACGAAGCTGTAGATCTGATAAATTAGAGATAAGGACTTCAACTGGTCTACAAACCCTAAAAGAACCCTATCAAGGTCAGCAAATGCCACGAGCCCAAAAACAACAGAAAATTATAAAGCATATGAAAAAAACCAGACGATATGGATAACCCAAGCCCAAGCACCCAAATCAAAAGACCAGAAGAGACACACCTAGAGCAGCTACTCAAAGAACTAAAGATGAACAATGAGACCCTAGTACGGGATATGAAGGAAATCAAGAAGACCCTAGAAGAGCATAAAGAAGACATTGCAAGACTAAATAAAAAAATGGATGATCTTATGGAAATTAAAGAAACTGTTGACCAAATTAAAAAGATTCTGGACACTCATAGTACAAGACTAGAGGAAGTTGAACAACGAATCAGTGACCTGGAAGATGACAGAATGGAAAATGAAAGCATAAAAGAAAGAATGGGGAAAAAAATTGAAAAACTCGAAATGGACCTCAGGGATATGATAGATAATATGAAACGTCCGAATATAAGACTCATTGGTGTCCCAGAAGGGGAAGAAAAGGGTAAAGGTCTAGGAAGAGTATTCAAAGAAATTGTTGGGGAAAACTTCCCAAATCTTCTAAACAACATAAATACACAAATCATAAATGCTCAGCGAACTCCAAATAGAATAAATCCAAAAAAACCCACTCCGAGACATATACTGATCACACTGTCAAACATAGAAGAGAAGGAGCAAGTTCTGAAAGCAGCAAGAGAAAAGCAATTCACCACATACAAAGGAAACAGCATAAGACTAAGTAGTGACTACTCAGCAGCCACCATGGAGGCGAGAAGGCAGTGGCACGATATATTTAAAATTCTGAGAGAGAGGAATTTCCAGCCAAGAATACTTTATCCAGCAAAGCTCTCCTTCAAATTTGAGGGAGAGCTTAAATTTTTCACAGACAAAGAAATGCTGAGAGAATTTGCTAACAAGAGACCTGCCCTACTGGAGATACTAAAGGGAGCCCTACAGACAGAGAAACAAAGACAGGACAGAGAGACTTGGAGAAAGGTTCAGTACTAAAGAGATTCGGTATGGGTACAATAAAGGATATTAATAGAGAGAGGGAAAAATATGGCAAACATAATCCAAAGGATAAGATGGCCGATTCAAGAAATGCCTTCACGGTTTTAACGTTGAATGTAAATGGATTAAACTCCCCAATTAAAAGATATAGATTCGCAGAATGGATCAAAAAAAATGAACCATCAATATGTTGCATACAAGAGACTCATCTTAGACACAGGGACACAAAGAAACTGAAAGTGAAAGGATGGAAAAAAATATTTCATGCAAGCTACAGCCAAAAGAAAGCAGGTGTAGCAATATTAATCTCAGATAAAATAGACTTCAAATGCAGGGATGTTTTGAGAGACAAAGAAGGCCACTACATACTAATAAAAGGGGCAATTCAGCAAGAAGAAATAACAATCGTAAATGTCTATGCACCCAATCAAGGTGCCACAAAATACATGAGAGAAACATTGGCAAAACTAAAGGAAGCAATTGATGTTTCCACAATAATTGTGGGAGACTTCAACACATCACTCTCTCCTATAGATAGATCAACCAGACAGAAGACCAATAAGGAAATTGAAAACCTAAACAATCTGATAAATGAATTAGATTTAACAGACATCTACAGGACATTACATCCCAAATCACCAGGATACACATACTTTTCTAGTGCTCACGGAACTTTCTCCAGAATAGATCATATGCTGGGACATAAAACAAGCCTCAATAAATTTAAAAAGATTGAAATTATTCAAAGCACATTCTCTGACCACAATGGAATACAATTAGAAGTCAATAACCATCAGAGACTTAGAAAATTCACAAATACCTGGAGGTTAAACAACACACTCCTAAACAATCAGTGGGTTAAAGAAGAAATAGCAAGAGAAATTGCTAAATATATAGAGACGAATGAAAATGAGAACACAACATACCAAAACCTATGGGATGCAGCAAAAGCAGTGCTAAGGGGGAAATTTATAGCACTAAACGCATATATTAAAAAGGAAGAAAGAGCCAAAATCAAAGAACTAATGGATCAACTGAAGAAGCTAGAAAATGAACAGCAAACCAATCCTAAACCAAGTACAAGAAAAGAAATAACAAGGATTAAAGCAGAAATAAATGACATAGAGAACAAAAAAACAATAGAAAGGATAAATATCACCAAAATTTGGTTCTTTGAGAAGATCAACAAGATTGACAAGCCCCTAGCTAGACTGACAAAATCAAAAAGAGAGAAGACCCATATAAACAAAATAATGAATGAAAAAGGTGACATAACTGCAGATCCTGAAGAAATTAAAAAAATTATAAGAGGATATTATGAACAACTGTATGGCAACAAACTGGATAATGTAGAAGAAATGGACAATTTCCTGGAAACATATGAACAACCTAGACTGACCAGAGAAGAAACAGAAGACCTCAACCAACCCATCACAAGCAAAGAGATCCAATCAGTCATCAAAAATCTTCCCACAAATAAATGCCCAGGGCCAGATGGCTTCACAGGGGAATTCTACCAAACTTTCCAGAAAGAACTGACACCAATCTTACTCAAACTCTTTCAAAACATTGAAAAAAATGGAACACTACCTAACTCATTTTATGAAGCTAACATCAATCTAATACCAAAACCAGGCAAAGATGCTACAAAAAAGGAAAACTACCGGCCAATCTCCCTAATGAATATAGATGCAAAAATCCTCAACAAAATACTTGCAAATCGAATCCAAAGACACATTAAAAAAATCATACACCATGACCAAGTGGGGTTCATTCCAGGCATGCAAGGATGGTTCAACATAAGAAAAACAATCAATGTATTACAACACATTAAAAACTCGAAAGGGAAAAATCAATTGATCATCTCAATAGATGCTGAAAAAGCATTTGACAAAATCCAACATCCGTTTTTGATAAAAACACTTCAAAAGGTAGGAATTGAAGGAAACTTCCTCAACATGATAAAGAGCATATATGAAAAACCCACAGCCAGCATAGTACTCAATGGTGAGAGACTGAAAGCCTTCCCTCTAAGATCAGGAACAAGACAAGGATGCCCGCTGTCACCACTGTTATTCAACATTGTGCTGGAAGTGCTAGCCGGGGCAATCCGGCAAGACAAAGAAATAAAAGGCATCCAAATTGGAAAAGAAGAAGTAAAACTGTCATTGTTTGCAGATGATATGATCTTATATCTAGAAAACCCTGAGAAATCAACAATACACCTACTAGAGCTAATAAACAAATTTAGCAAAGTAGCGGGATACAAGATTAATGCACATAAGTCAGTAATGTTTCTATATGCTAGAAATGAACAAACTGAAGAGACACTCAAGAAAAAGATACCATTTTCAATAGCAACTAAAAAAATCAAGTACCTAGGAATAAACTTAACCAAAGATGTAAAAGACCTATACAAAGAAAACTACATAACTCTACTAAAAGAAATAGAAGGGGACCTTAAAAGATGGAAAAATATTCCATGTTCATGGATAGGAAGGCTAAATGTCATTAAGATGTCAATTCTACCCAAACTCATCTACAGATTCAATGCAATCCCAATCAAAATTCCAACAACCTACTTTGCAGACTTGGAAAAGCTAGTTATCAAATTTATTTGGAAAGGGAAGATGCCTTGAATTGCTAAAGACACTCTAAAAAAGAAAAACGAAGTGGGAGGACTTACACTCCCTGACTTTGAAGCTTATTATAAAGCCACAGTTGCCAAAACAGCATGGTACTGGCACAAAGATAGACATATAGATCAATGGAATCGAATTGAGAATTCAGAGATAGACCCTCAGATCTATGGCCGACTGATCTTTGATAAGGCCCCCAAAGTCACCGAACTGAGCCATAATGGTCTTTTCAACAAATGGGGCTGGGAGAGTTGGATATCCATATCCAAAAGAATGAAAGAGGACCCCTACCTCACCCCCTACACAAAAATTAACTCAAAATGGACCAAAGATCTCAATATAAAAGAAAGTACCATAAAACTCCTAGAAGATAATGTAGGAAAACATCTTCAAGACCTTGTATTAGGAGGCCACTTCCTAGACTTTACACCCAAAGCACAAGCAACAAAAGAGAAAATAGATAAATGGGAACTCCTCAAGCTTAGAAGTTTCTGCACCTCAAAGGAATTTCTCAAAAAGGTAAAGAGGCAGCCAACTCAATGGGAAAAAATTTTTGGAAACCATGTATCTGACAAAAGACTGATATCTTGCATATACAAAGAAATCCTACAACTCAATGACAATAGTACAGACAGCCCAATTATAAAATGGGCAAAAGATATGAAAAGACAGTTCTCTGAAGAGGAAATACAAATGGCCAAGAAACACATGAAAAAATGTTCAGCTTCACTAGCTATTAGAGAGATGCAAATTAAGACCACAATGAGATACCATCTAACACCGGTTAGAATGGCTGCCATTAAACAAACAGGAAACTACAAATGCTGGAGGGGATGTGGAGAAATTGGAACTCTTATTCATTGTTGGTGGGACTGTATAATGGTTCAGCCACTCTGGAAGTCAGTCTGGCAGTTCCTTAGAAAACTAGATATAGAGCTACCATTCGATCCAGCGATTGCACTCCTCGGTATATACCCGGAAGATCGGAAAGCAGTGACACGAACAGATATCTGCACGCCAATGTTCATAGCAGCATTATTCACAATTGCCAAGAGATGGAAACAACCCAAATGTCCTTCAACAGATGAGTGGATAAATAAAATGTGGTATATACACACGATGGAATACTACGCGGCAGTAAGAAGGAACGATCTGGTGAAACATATGACAACATGGATGAACCTTGAAGACATAATGCTGAGCGAAATAAGCCAGGCACAAAAAGAGAAATATTATATGCTACCACTAATGTGAACTTTGAAAAATGTAAAACAAATGGTTTATAATGTAGAATGTAGGGGAACTAGCAGTAGAGAGCAATTAAGGAAGGGGGAACAATAATCCAAGAAGAACAGATAAGCTATTTAACGTTCTGGGGATGCCCAGAAATGACTATGGTCTGTTAATTTCTGATGGATGTAGTAGGAACAAGTTCACTGAAATGTTGCTATATTATGTAACTTTCTTGGGGTAAAGTAGGAACATGTTGGAAGTTAAGCAGTTATCTTAGGTTAGTTGTCTTTTTCTTACTCCCTTGCTATGGTCTCTTTGAAATGTTCTTTTATTGTATGTTTGTTTTCTTTTTAACTTTTTTTTTCATACAGGTGATTTGAAAAAAGAAGGGAAAGTTAAAAAAAAAAAAAAAAGAAAAAAGAAAAAAAAGGTAAAAAAAAAAAAAAAAAAAAAGGTGTAGTGCCCCCTTGAGGAGCCTGTGGAGAATGCAGGGGTATTCGCCTACCCCACCTCCATGGTTGCTAACATGACCACAGACATAGGGGACTGGTGGTTTGATGGGTTGAGCCCTCTACCATAAGTTTTACCCTTGGGAAGACGGTTGCTGCAAAGGAGAGGCTAGGCCTCCCTGTATTTGTGCCTAAGAGTCTCCTCCTGAATGCCTCTTTGTTGCTCAGATGTGGCCCTCTCTCTCTGGCTAAGCCAACTTGAAAGGTAAAATCACTGCCCTCCCCCCTACGTGGGATCAGACACCCAGGGAAGTGAATCTCCCTGGCAACATGGAATATGACTCCCGGGGAGGAATGTAGACCCGGCATCGTGGGATGGAGAACATCTTCTTGACCAAAAGGGGGATGTGAAAGGAAATGAAATAAGCTTCAGTGGCAGAGAGATTCCAAAACGAGCCGAGAGATCACTCTGGTGGGCACTCTTACGCACACTTTAGACAACCTTTTTTAGGTTCTAAAGAATTGGGGTAGCTGGTGGTGGATACCTGAAACTATTAAACTACAACCCAGAACCCATGAATCTCGAAGACAGTTGTATAAAAATGTAGCTTATGAGGGGTGACAGTGGGATTGGGAATGCCATAAGGACCAAACTCCACTTTGTCTAGTTTATGGATGGATGTGTAGAAAAGTAGGGGAAGCAAACAAACAGACAAAGGTACATAGTGTTCTTTTTTACTTCAATTGCTCTTTTTCACTCTAATTATTATTCTTGTTATTTTTGTGTGTGTGCTAATGAAGGTGTCAGGGATTGATTTAGGTGATGAATGTACAACTATGTAATGGTACTGTAAACAATCGAAAGTACAATTTGTTTTGTATGACTGCGTGGTATGTGAATATATCTCAATAAAATGATGATTAAAAAAAAAAAAAAAAAAAAAAGAAGGGAATGTATGGTGTGTGAATAAAACTGTCTAAAGAATAAACAGAGGGATACAAGTGCTAGAGAAAATGTGGAGAGAGGAATCTATCTAATCACTATTGGTGGGGAAATAGAATGGTGCAGCCCACCTGGAAGCAGTGTGGTGGTTCCACAGGAAGCTAAGCATGCAAGTGCCATATGATCCTGAAAGCCTGTTGATGGGTATATACTTGGAAGAACTGAAAAGAGGGACATGAATGGACATTTGCACAGTGGGGTTTATGGTGGCAGTATTCATGATTCACAGTGGATGGAGGTGGCCTAAAGGTACATCAACTAATGAATGGAATGGTGAACTGTGCTGTATATATACAATGGAATATTGAGCTGCTACAAGAAGGAATGAAGTTGTGAGGTATGCAACTATGTGAATGGACATTGAGGACAATACGTTGAGTGAAATAAACCAGAAATGAAAAGACAAACATTATCATGCCTCACTAATATGGACTAACTATAACATGCAAACTCAGAATTGAATCTGAGAGCACAGGTTATCAGGGGAAGGCTTAATGTAAATGTGCTGGTTTGGATGTATTATGTTCCCCAAAATGCCATGTTCTTTAATGCAATCTTGTGGGGGTAGACATATTAGTGTTGGTTAGGTTGGAACCTATTGATTGTTTCCATGGATATGTGACTCAATCAACTGTGGGCAAGAACTTTGATTAGTAATTTCCATGGAGGTGTTACCCAACCCATTCAGGGTGGGTATGAATTAAATCACTGAAGCCAAATAAAAGAGCTGACAAACAGAAGGAATTCAGAACAGCTTAGAGAGACATTTTGAAGATGACCATTGAAAGCAGACTTTTGCTGACACCTTGCTCTGGGGAAGCTAAGAGAGGACAACTGCCCCAACAGCAACATTTTGGAGAACACCATTTTGAAATGCAACCTGGAAGCAAAGCAAGCAGACACCAGCCACGTGCCTTCCCAGCTAACAGAGGTTTTCAAGATGCCAATGGCCTTTCTCCAGTGAAGGTACTATTGTTGATGCCTTACCTTGGACACTTTATGGCCTTAAGACTGTGACTTTGTAACCAAATAAACCCCCCTTGTAAAAGCCAATCCATTTCTGGTGTTCTGCAAAATGGCAGCATTAGCAAATGGAAACAGTAAAAGTTCCTATATTATAAGCTCTTACAGCAATTACATCTATTCCTGAGTTGTAATGGCTATTTCTAAATTCTGAGATGCTGACTCTTTGTGTATAACCTGGTCGGTTCCTGGAACTTTGGGTATCTGTGTGACACCTGGGACTCAGAACCAGAGTCCAGCAGCTATGAATGTCAGCATTACACCATACGGCAAATGTTAAAGAGTCTAAAAAATAGTTCAGACTTCAATTAGAGATATGAATGAAATGAACTTGGTTAGGACTCAGGCAAATCAGACTAAAGGGTAAAGGACGATATTTATAGTGTTTTAACACTTCAACTTCTGTGTGAGATCAAAGGAAGAGATGTTTATTTGGTGCAAAATCTATATTTTCTGTAGCACACTATATAATTTAACTCATATGGTCAGTTTATTCAAACACTATAATACATGGAACTTTGAATAGGGAGTGAAATCTGGTTGTTTCGTACAGGTTAGTGTGAAGCCCCAATACATCCAAGAGTAATTGGGGCAGAGAATAAAAATGTATTTGCAAAGCCCCCTTGAGGGACTGGGGGGAAATGTAGAAACATTAAACTTCCCCACTGGGGAATTACTGATATTCTCACAAGCATTGGAGACTACCAATTTAGAAGGCCAAACCCTCAGTCTTGGGGCTTGCCCTTATGAAATTTGTTACTGCAAATGAGAAGCTAAGCCTACTTAAAATTGTGCCTAAGAGTGACCCCCAGAGAACCTCTTTTGTTGCTCAGATGTGGCCTCTCTCTAAGCCAACTCAGCAGATAAACTCACTGCCCTCCCCCCTACATGGGACATGACTCCTAGGGGTGTAAATCTCCCTGGCAATGTGGGCCATGACTTGTGGGGATGAACCAGGCATCATGGGATTCAGAAAGCCTTCTTGGACCAAAAAAGGGGAGAGAAATGAAACAAAATAAAGTTTCAGTGTCTGAGAGCTCATTCTGGAGGTTATTCTTATCCATTAAAAAGATATCCCTTTTTAGTTTTTAGTGTATTGGAATAGCTAGAAAGAAATACCTGAAACTGTTGAAAGACAACCACTAGCCTTGATTCCTGAAGATGACTGTATAAATACATAGCTTACACTTTGTTGCCATGTGATTGTGAAAATCTTGTGGCTCCCACTCCCTTTATCCAGTTTATGGACAGATGAGTAGAAAAAAGGGGGACAAAAAGTAAATGAGTAATAGGGAGGGACAAGGGGTATGAGATGTTTTGGGGTGTTCTTTCTTGCTTTAATTTTTATTCTTATTCTTTTTTTGTGGTAAAGAAAATATTCAAAAATTGATTGTGGTGATGAATGCACAACTATATATGGTTTGTGAATATATCTCAATAAAATTGAATTAAAAAAAATTGAACCACATACCCAAGGCAAGAATCAGATGAAGAAAAGCTGAGAAAATTTTATCAGTTAAACTCAAGCTATTCTAAAGGTTCAGAATAAGTGGGACCAAGTGTCAAAGAAGAGCCTTAACATAAAGCCAATCAATAATAAAACCCTAGACAAGAAGGAGAAACTGATCTTCAGAGTCACCTCATCAAGATAATCAGATGCCTAGATATCAGCAAAAAATCACAAACCATACTAAGAAACAGGAAGATATGGCTCAGTTAAGGGAACAAATTAAACTTCAGAGGAGACCCAGAACTTGGAACAACTAATCAAAGAAGTTCAAATAAATCTCCTAAAGCAATTCAAGGGGATGAAGCAAAATATGCACAAAGAGATAAAGAATATTAATAAGGCAATGTGTGAATGTAAAGAAGAATTAGAAAGTATAAAAATAAGCAAAACATGCAAAGGAGAGGCTAGGCCTCCCTATAATTGTGCCTAAGAGCCTCCTCCCGAATGCCTCTTTGTTGCTCAGATGTGGCCCTCTCTCTCTAGCTAAGCCAACTTGAAAGGTGAAATCACTGCCCTCCCCCCATGTGGGACCTGACACCCAGGGGAGTGAATCTCCCTGGCAACGTGGAATATGACTCCCGGGGAGGAATGTAGACCTGGCATCGTGGGATGGAGAACATCTTCTTGACCAAAAGGGGGATGTGAAAGGAAAGGAAATAAGCTTCAGTGGCAGAGAGATTCCAAAAGGAGCCAAGAGGCCACTCTGGTGGGCACTCTTATGCATAATATAGACAACACTTTTTAGGTTCTAATGAATTGGGATAGCTGGTGGTAGATACCTGAAACTATCAAACTACAACCCAGAACCCATGAATCTTGAAGACAATTGTATAAAAATGTGGCTTATGAGGGGGGACAATGGGATTGGGGGGGCCATGGGGATCACACTCCCTTTGTCTAGTTTGTGGATGGATGAGTGGAAAGGTAGGGGAAGGAAACAAACAAACAGACAAGAGCGCCCAGCATTCTTTTTTACTTTGGTTGCTCTTTTTCACTTTAATTATTATTCTGGTTATTTTTGTGTGTATGGTAATGAGGGTGTTGGGGATTGATTTTGGTGATGAATGTACAACTATGTAATGGTACTGTGAACAATCGAATGTACGATTTGTTTTGTGTGACTGCGTGGTATGTGAATATATCTCAATAAAATGAATATTTAAAAAAAAATGAAGATTACAATGCAAGAGATGCCAAAAAAAAAAAGGATATGACATATAAAAACCAAAGGATAAAATGGCTGAATTAAGTATTGCCTTCTGTAATAACACTTAATGTTAACAGATTAAATTCCCCAATCAAAAAAGACATACATTGGCAGAATGGATAAAAAAAGCATGGTCCAACTTCATGTTGTTTCCAAGAAATGCACCTTAGACCAAAGACACAAATAGGTTGAAAGTGGAAGGCTGAAAAAATATTTTCTACACAAAGAGTAACCAAAAAAGAGCTGGGGTAGTTCTACTAATATCGGACAATAATAAATACTTACGCACCTAACATGGTGGCCCAAAATAATGAGGAAAACACTGGCAAAACTGAAGGGGAGAAATAGACACCTGTATAATAATAGTTGGAGACTTCAATACACCATGCTCATCAATAGACAGTACATCTAGATGGAAGATCAATAAGGAAACAGAGAATTTGAATAATAAGATAAATGAACCAGACCTAACAGACATATGCAGAACACTGTACCCCAAAACAGCAGGACATATATTCTTCTCAAGTACACATGGATCATTTTCCAGGATAGACCACATGATGGGTCACAAAACAAGTCTCAATAAATTTTAAAAGATTGAAATTACATGAAGCATCTTCTCCAAACATAGTGGAATGAAGCCGGAAATTAATAACAGGCAAAGAACTGGAAAATCCAAAATATAGAGAGGTTAAATAACACACTCTTAAACAGTCATCGGTCAAAGAAGAAATTGCAAGGGAAATCAGTAAATATCTCGAGACAAATGAAAATGAGAACACAACATATCAAAACTTATGGGACGCTGAAAAAGCAGTACTGAGAGAGAAATTTACAGCCTTAAATGCTTACATTAAAAAAGAAGAAAGAACTGAAATCAAAGCCTATTTGCAGAACTGGAGGAACTAGACTAAGAACAGAAAATTAATCCCAAAGCAGGCAGGAAGGAAAGAAATAACAAAGATTAGAGAAGAAATAAATGAAATTGAGAATTAAAAAAAAAAAAGCAAAAATTAACAAAAGCAAAAGATGGTTCTTTGAAAAGATAAAGACAATTGTCAAACCCTTAGCTAGAATGATAAATTAGAAAAGAGAGAAGACACACACACACACATAAAAAAAAAACAAAATCAGAAATACGAGGGGAGACATTACTACTGACTCCACAGAAATAAAAAGGATCATAAGAGAATACCATGAACAACTGTATGCCAACAGTTAAACAATCTAGATGAAATGGACAAATTCCTAGAAACATGAACAACAGACACCAACTCCAGAAGAAATAGGAGATCTCAACTGACCAATTACAAATAAAGAGATTGAATCAGTCATCAAAAACTTCCCAATAGGGGTGGGACGATTGGGCTGCCTCATGGTCTGGAAGCCCAGACTGCACTGACATGCAGGGTCGGCATGGTGACCGACCCTACAAGGCCCGCTTCCCAGCTGTAGCCACCGAAAGTAAACTTTCCTCCTCTTTCCGCAGCGCTCCTGAGCCCTCGCCTGGGCTTCCCGGCGCGCCACGGTCAGAGCCTCCCTCCCACGAAACAGGGACTCCGCGCCTTGGATGCGACCGTGCTGGAGCGGCACGCGGTGCAGTTCGCCCGGCTGGCGGTGCAGCGCGACCACGCAGGTCGCTACTCAGAAACAGTGTTTTGCTACAAGGAAGGTGCACAAGCCTTAATTTATGCCGAGATGGCAGGATCAAGCCTAGAGCATATTCAAGAAAAAGTAAATGAGTATCTGAAAGAGTTCAAGCTCTACATTCAGCATTTCAAAGAATGTTGATCCTTTGAAATCAAAACATCAGTTGGATGTAGAGCGTGCCCATTTCCTTGTTACACAAGCTTTTGATGAAGATGAAGAAGAGAATATTGAAGATGCCATAGAATTGTATACAGAAGCTATGGATCTCTCTAAAAACCTTTTATGAAACTGCTGGTAAAATACTGCAAAATAAACTGAAACAGTTAGCTCCACAGGCACTGGATAGAGCAGAAGCTTTGAGTGAAACTTTGGCAAAGCCATTTTACAAAACCAAGTCAACAAATATTAAACCAAAGCCACCTCCAGTAAGAACCCATTTTCCATTAGGATCTAGCCCCTTCCTTGAAAGACCTCAACCATTTATAACTCCACAGTCAAGCGATGCACAGGGACAGAAATATACAGCAGAAGAAATAGAAGTGCTCAGGACATCAAAAATAAATGGTTTAGAATATGTTCCTTTCATGAATGTCGATCTGAGAGAACATTTTGCCTATCCCATGCCTTTCTGTGATAGATGGGGGATGCTACCATTGTCACCTAAACAAAAAGCTGCATTTTCCAAATGGGTACAACCAGAAAACCTCAACAACAATCCTACAGTGATTTACACTGTGTCCAGTTTTAGCATTAAACAGACAATAGCAACAGATTGCTCCTTTGTGGCATCACTGGCTATTAGTGCAGTTTATGAGAGATGATTTAATAAGAAGTTGATTATCAGCATAATTTACCCTCAGAATAAAGATGGTGAACCAGAATACAATCTGTCTGGAAAGTATATGGTAAAACTTCACCTCAATGGTGTTCCAAGAAAGTTGATAATTGATGACCAATTACCTGTGGATCATAAGGGAGAATTACTCTGTTCTTGTATCAACAATAAAAGTAAATTGTGGGTTTCTGTCATAGAAAAAGCATACATGAACATCATGGGAAGATTTGATTTCCCAGGATCCAATTCAAATATTGATCTTCATGCACTGACTGGGTGGATACCAGAAAGGATTGCTATGCATTCAGACAGCCAAACTTTCAGTAAGGACAACTCTTTCAGAATGCTTTACCAAAGATTTCACAAAAGGGATGTCCTTATCACTGCATCAACTGGAATGATGACTGAAGCTGAAGGAGAGAAGTGGGGTCTGGTTCCCATGCATGCATATGCTATTTGGGATATTAGAGAGTTCAAGGGGCTGCGAGTTATCCAATTGAAAAACCCTTAGAGTCATTTTCATTGCAAAGGAAGATACAGTGAATACGATGTAAAAAACTGGACTCCAGAGTTGCAAAAATATTTAAACTTTGATCCCTGAACAGCTCAGAAAATAGACAGTGGAATATTTTGGATTTCATGGGACGATCGATGCCAGTATTATAATGGGATTTATTTGATTTGGAATCCACATCTTTTTAAAGAATCAACATGTATTCACAGTACTTGGGATGCTAAGCAAGGACCTGTAAGATGTCTATAGCCTGGCCAACAACCCCCAGTACAAACTGGAGGTGCAGTGTCCACAAGGGGGGTGCTACAGTGAGGATTTTACTTAGACACATAATAGACAAGAAGGATTTTGTAAACAACCAGGAATTTATCACAATGGTTGTGTACAACACTGATGAGGAAAAAAGTGTATTGCCCAGCTGACCCACCTCCATACATTGATGGAATTCAAATTAACAGTCCTCATTATTTGGTTAAGATAAAGCTGACCACACTGGGACCCATACCTTTACATTAGTGGTTTCTCAGTATGAAAAACAGAACACAATCCATTACACAGTCCAGTATACTGAGCATGCAATTTTACTTTTTCAAAGATTTCCTTCACAATACACCTTATCAAAATGGATTAATGGAAAGTGGCGTGGTCAGAGTGCTGGAGGATGTGGAAATTTCCAAGAGACACACAAAAATAACCCCATCTACCAATTCCGTATAGAAAACACTGGGCCATTATTTACTGAGCTAAGAGGACCAAGGCAATATAGTATTGGATTTCAAGTTGTAAGAGTTTCTGTGGTGGGAGATCCTGGTTCTCATGGCTTTCAGAGGAAATCTAGTGGCAACTATAGGTGAGGGTTTTGCTACCTGGAATTAGAAAATATACCTGCTAGGATCTACAATATCATCCCCAGTACTCTTTTGCCTAAACAACAGAGACCCTTTTTCCTGGACTTTAATAGTACTATACCCACCAAGACAACACAACTTCAGTGATGAAGAAATTTAAGAAATTACTGGATTTTATACTTACCAAATATCAACTCTTAAAACGAGAACACAAATCTGTGGAACACTACACACAACAATCAGAACTTAATTCAATCTCCAAAACCGTATCAAAGTAGAATCTTGTATTTAAGTCAAGGTGTTTGGTGAGAATTGTATGTAGTCAGAATTACCCTAAGTCACCCAGAAATACAGGTGGTTTTGAGTATATAGAAAGTTGGCTTGCTTTCAGGACCCACATTATATAAAAAAAAGTATGTATCATTAAATTAGACTTACACTCAGTCTGCATTGTGAGATGCCTTTGCTAAGAGGACAAGGGAACTGAGACCAGCTGAGGAAAATGAAGGACACAGACTCACTGAGTGGAATGGTGAAAGCTGGTATAATGTCCTAAAATGTTACATTATTTTTATTTTTATTTTTTCAGAGCATGTTGTAAGTTAAATCTGCTTATGTTGTGATTCCACTGTATATCTTGGGCAATTAATTACCAAATGAATCATGTCACCATAACCAGATTTTAACTGTGCATTGATGATTTTGAAATATTTGTTGCCCAAGTGTTATGAAAGAATAAAGCTTTAAGAAGTACTCATTAAAAAAAAAAACAACTTTCCAATAAAAGAAAGCCCAGGACCAGATGGCTTCATGGTGAATTCTACCAATCAACCAATCATTCCAAGAATTAATATCAATTCTACTTAAACTCCTCGAGACAAATGAAGAACAGGGAACACTACCCAACTTATTCTCTGAGGCCATCATCACCCTAACACCAAAGCCAGAAAAAGATACTACAAGAAAAGAAAATCACAGACCACTTTCTCTTATGAATATAGATGCAAAACTCCTCAACTAAATACCTGAATATTGAATCCAACAGTACATTGAAAGAATTATACACCATGATCAAGTGGGTTTTATCCCAGGTTCGCAAGGGTGAGTCAACATAAGAAAATCAATAGATGTAATACATCAATTTAACAAAATAAAGGGGTGGAGGAAAACATATGATCATCTCCATTGATACAGAAAAGGCATTTGACAAAATCCAGCATACTTTCTTGATAAAAATACTTAGAAAAATAGGAATAGAAGGAAACATCTCAAAATGATAAAGGGCATATATTAAAAACCCACAGTTAGCATCATACTCAATGGGGAAAGACTGAAAGCTTTCCCTCTAAGATCTGGAACAAGACAAGGATGCCCACTGTCACCATGTTTTCCAGCATCGTTGTTTGATCAAAATATATATATATATATAAAATAATAAAATAAAATGCACCCAAATTAGAAAAGAAGTAAAACTTGCCCTATTTGCAGATGACATAATCCTATATATATAGAAAGTCCCAAAAAATCTAAAAGCTACTAGAGTAATACAAGAATTTAGCAAAATTGCAGGGTACAATATCAACACCCAAAAAATCAGTGGTGTTTCTATACACTTGTAATGAGCAATCTCAAGAGGAAACCAAGAAAAAAATTACATTCTCAATAGCAACTAAAAGAATCAAATTTCTAGAAATAAATCTAATGAAAGATGTAAAGAACTTGTACACAGAAAACTGCAAAATATTACTAAAGAAATCAAAGAAGACCTAAATCAATGAAGGACATTTTTACAAGTTTTGATCAGCTCCTCTTGATGGCAATGGGAAAAGAGAAACTAATAAATGGTTATCCTGATTTCATTTTGACCCACAGACAGGGAGTGACTGAATACCCACAAACCTGCTTCTAGAGGCAGCATTTATTTGATAAAAGGATATTAAATACCAAAGGATAGGGTTTAAGCAACAAAAAAGAGTAATCTTCAATATGCTAAAACAGGAGGATTCTGGGAAGAGTGTAGCGGCAGCAGCATAGTTTTGAATCAACCCAAGTCTCTCCATTAAAAACAGACAGAGTATCTGGACCCGGCATCGTGAGATTGAGAACATCTTCTTGACAAAAAGGGGGATGCAAAGTGAAACAAAATAAAGTTTCAGTGACTGAGAGATTTCAAATGGATTCAAGAGGTCACTCTGGTGGACATTCTTACACACTATATAGATAACCCTTTTTATGTTTTAATGCACTGGAATAGCTAGAAGTAAATACCTGAAACCATCAAACTCCAACCCAGTAGCCTCGACTCTTGAAGATGATTGTACAACAATGTAGCTTACATGGGGTGACAGTGTGATTGTGAAAACCTTGTGGATGGCACTCCCTTTATCCAGTGTATGGATGGATGAGTAGGAAAATGGGGACAAAGACTAAATGAAAAATAAGGTGGGATGGGGGGCATGATTTGGGTGTTCTTTTTTACTTTTATTTTTTATTCTTATTCTGATTCTTTCTGGTGTAAGGAAGATGTTCAAAAATAGATTGGGGTGATGAATGTATAATTATATGATAGTATTATGAACAGTTGATTGTACACAATGGATGATTGTATGGTATGTGAAGATATCTCAATAAAACTGAATTTAATTAAAAAAAAAAACAACAGAGCAATGAGGATAACAAAACCAAAGACTCACTGACAATATCTACAACCAAACTGGATGACAAGGTATACTGGCTTGAATCTATTATGTACCCCCAAAAAAACATGTTATTTTAATTCAGTCTTGTGGGTGGGATCTTTTGATAACGTTGTGTCCATGGAGATGAGACCCCACCCATTCAGGTGGGTCTCAATCATCTTTACTGGCATCCTCTATGAGAGGATAAAAGGCAGAGACATTTTGAAGAGAGATCAAAGACACTGAAAGAGAAACACCCTGGGAGGAACAAGCAGAAGGACCCAGGGAAGCTAAGACAGAAGCCCACAGACATTCTGGAGAAAGATATTTTGAAATCAGACCCAAGAGCAAAGGACCAGCAGGCACCAGCCACATGCCTTCCCAGTTGACAGAGGCATTCTGGACACCATCAGCCTTTCTTCAATGAAGGTATCCTCTTGTTGATGGCTTACTTTGGACATTTTCATGAACTTAGAACTTTAAATCTGTAACCTAATAAACCACCCTTAAAAAAGCCAATCCATTTCTGGTATTTTGCATTCCAGCAGCTTTACCAAACCAGAACAGATTTTGGTACCAGAAAAGTGGGGTGCTGCTGAGTCTGCAAATACCAAACACATTGGAACTACTTTTTAAATGGATAAGGGGAAGATTCTGGAAGAATTGTGAGGAGCTTTATAGAACAGGCCTAGACTGCTTTGAAGAGACTTTTGGTAGAAATATGGACTCTAAAGATACTTCTGATGAGGCCTTAGATAGAAATGATGAATGTGTCATTGCAAACTGGAAGAAAGGTGATCCTCATTTTAAAGTGGAAGAGGATTTGGCAAAATTCAGTCCTGGTGTGAGATGAAGGCAGATTTGAAAGTGATGAGCTGGCATATTTAGCTGAAGAGATTTCCAAACTAAATGTGGAAAATGCAGCCTGGCTTCCCCCTTCAGCTTATAGTAAAACTGGAAAGGAAAGTGATGGAAGCACAGCAAGCAGGGAAAGAACTGTGTGGAACCCACAGTGGTTCACAGCAACTCTTTGCCATGTGGGGTAGAAATATCTAATTGGGATCTTACCTTAAGGAACAAAACAGACTAAGGAAAACAAATTTTAGGCTATCTTTTAAATTCTTAAAGAATCAAAGTTGTATGTGTATTTAGCAGGTGTGTATATATGTGTTTGTGTGTGTGTGTGTACATAAATCTCCCCCCAAAAGATGAGATATGATATTCACATTCATTATGTTTGAGTTGCAACATAATCATAAAGGATGTGTTTAAAATTTTTGTGAAAACATTAGAAAACCTCATTATATTCATTAAGGGCCTCTCTTCTAGTTGACACTCAGATTATTTTCTGAAACACCTATCCTGAAACCATTCTTAAAGATTCTCTATTACTTGTTGGATCCAAATCTGTCAGAGCCTCATTTGATAGAAGTTTTGCTCTTGGTAAAAGCAGTTCTACTTAAGCACATAATATAAATACGATTTTCTATTTCACTTTGCAACCAACTTACATTATATCTGACAGAGAAGCTGATAAGGATGTTTATAGATACGTCAAAACCATATTTTATAGAAAATCTGATGAAGATGTTTATAGATGTTTAGTTAGGGACAATTTGCTTAAGGGTCAGCTGATTAGTAAATTTAAACCACCCACATTGAAATCCTGGCTAGTCATGCTCCAATTCCATTTCTCTCTCACCTGCTTCAAATGAATTTGAATCTCAAACCGTTGATGGGTGTAATGTTTACATAACCTGTTTGGCAAACATTTTGGTAATATGTATTAAAACCTCACAATTGTTGTAAACAATTCCACCAGCCACCATTTATTGAGTGATCATTTTGATTCAGTATTTGGCAGTTCACAATAATTTAATCACAACAATGCAGTGACATAGGTACTATTACCCCTCCTTTACAGATGAGGAAAAAAAGTTCACAGAAGTCCAAAAAAAAAAAAAAAAAAGTAGGGAAGGGAACTAAAGAAAGCAGATCTCAGAAAGTACAAGGCCATACTTTTCATTATGTGGCAGAAAAAATAGAAGTGGACCCCTAAAGTTGTTTTGACCATCCTTTCCCTCCTAAAATTATAGGAAAACTTACATCACTTAAAATATGAGCAACAGAAAATCTCATACAAATTTACCTTAAGAAAAAGAGACTAAAGCAGAGACCAGTCCACCAAATAGATGAAAATATAACTTAGTATTCCAAACAAACTAAAAGAAATTTAGAAAATGAGTGAAGCTATGAAAGAACAACATATGTCAGAATTATTAAAAACATAGGAATTAAGTGATTAGAGAAAAGAATGAGTTTGAAAAGGAAGGTGAAAAACTCTGGAAAGAATCAGAAATAAAAGAAAATTTCTTTTCAGAAATGAAGACTAAACCAGTAGAAGCACAGGAATGAATAAACCCAGTGGATAATACTTAAGAAAAAATAAAACATGGAAAGGAAGAACTCTTAAAAATTAAAAAGAAAGAAGAGTTTCTGTTTATGATAACCTAAATCCTACTAACAACCCCTCCCTCCTTCCTACAGAAAACAACTACTATAAAACTTAGGCATAACTTTAAAAAGCAACTACTTGAAGTTACAGACCCATGAACAGAGGAGATAGACTCTGGAAGTCATGTCCCATGGAGGAGGAGAGACAGGGAGATATACAGATAAGTTCCCCTCTCTGCTTTTAGCCTGGGACTTAGTGAAATCTATGCAGCACACACAGTGGTAAAGGCAGACGTGGAAAAACCCAGATCTATCTGGCCTGGGAAACCAGAAAAGTAAAACTGGTAAACCAAGAATGCTGATGTAAGCTGGGGAATCCCACAAGGGAGGAGCCAGAGAAGGGGATCCCCAAACTCTGAATATCCACCTCTCTGATGACCTCCAAATCACACAAGTGCAAAAGAGACTCAAGCAGCTTGGCTAAAGACAACAGATCAGAAGAGAGTAAGGAGCTACTGCATGAGCAATGGCATATGCAGTTCAAGTCTAGCCAAGAATACTACCTACTAAAATAAAAGAAACAAAATGCATCAGTGGAAAATAATAGAATCCCAAATCTCCCCAACTTAACATTCCTAATGTCCAGGATACTATTGAAAGCTACCCAGGAAAATGAAAGATCCTCAGAAGAAAAAAAGAAAAATCAATCTAATCTGTTCCTGAGATGAAACAGATGTTGGACTATCCATAGACAAGGATTCTAAGGCAACTACTGCACCTATCCTCAATGAAGCAAGCAAAACATATTTTCAATGCATGAAACTTTAAGCATAAAATGGGATTTCTCAGCAGAAAAAATACAAGTAATTTAAAAAGGACAAAATGGAAATACTAGAACTAAAAAATATAACTTATGAAACTTAAAAAAAATTTCCCTGGATAGACTTGGACAAATGGACATGCCAGAGGAAAGTGTAAATGAACTTCCAAATAGATAGATTGAGAGTATACAAGCTGAAGAACAGGGTCAAAAAAGACTGAAAAAAAAGAACAGTGCCTCAGAGACCTGTTAGATGATATCAATTATAAAATGTGTATGTAATTGGAATACCAGAAGGAGAGGGGGAAAAAATGGGGCAGGAAAAAGTAATTGAAGAAATAATGGCCAGAGCTGGGAAGGGGGAGCAGTGTGAATTAACAGAGCCCCATTCAGCCATCATTTGAGCAGACTGGGAGCCTCCCAACACAGCCCAGCAGCCCAGAACTGCCCTGGGGGGACGGCACTCACCTGTGACATAGCACAGTCATCCCTCAACAGAGGACCCGGGGTGCACAGCCTGGAAGAGGGGCCCACTTGCAAGTCTCAGGAGCCATACGCCAATACCAAAGACTTGTGGGTCAGTGGCAGAGACAAACTGTGGCAGGACTGAACTGAAGGATTAGACTATTGCAGTAGCTTTAAAACTCTAGGATCATCAGGGAGATTTGATTGTTAGGGCCACCCCCCCTCCCCGACTGCCCAGAAACACGCCCCACATACAGGGCAGGCAACACCAACTACACACGCAAGCTTGGGACACCAATTGGGCCCCACAAGACTCACTCCCCCACTCACCAAAAAGGCTAAGCAGGGGAGATCTGGCTTGTGGAGAACAGGTGGCTCGTGGACGCCACCTGCTGGTTAGTTAGAGAAAGTGTACTCCACGAAGCTGTAGATCTGATAAATTAGAGATAAGGACTTCAACTGGTCTACAAACCCTAAAAGAACCCTATCAAGGTCAGCAAATGCCACGAGCCCAAAAACAACAGAAAATTATAAAGCATATGAAAAAACCAGACGATATGGATAACCCAAGCCCAAGCACCCAAATCAAAAGACCAGAAGAGACACACCTAGAGCAGCTACTCAAAGAACTAAAGATGAACAATGAGACCCTAGTACGGGATATGAAGGAAATCAAGAAGACCCTAGAAGAGCATAAAGAAGACATTGCAAGACTAAATAAAAAAATGGATGATCTTATGGAAATTAAAGAAACTGTTGACCAAATTAAAAAGATTCTGGACACTCATAGTACAAGACTAGAGGAAGTTGAACAACGAATCAGTGACCTGGAAGATGACAGAATGGAAAATGAAAGCATAAAAGAAAGAATGGGGAAAAAAATTGAAAAACTCGAAATGGACCTCAGGGATATGATAGATAATATGAAACGTCCGAATATAAGACTCATTGGTGTCCCAGAAGGGGAAGAAAAGGGTAAAGGTCTAGGAAGAGTATTCAAAGAAATTGTTGGGGAAAACTTCCCAAATCTTCTAAACAACATAAATACACAAATCATAAATGCTCAGCGAACTCCAAATAGAATAAATCCAAAAAAACCCACTCCGAGACATATACTGATCACACTGTCAAACATAGAAGAGAAGGAGCAAGTTCTGAAAGCAGCAAGAGAAAAGCAATTCACCACATACAAAGGAAACAGCATAAGACTAAGTAGTGACTACTCAGCAGCCACCATGGAGGCGAGAAGGCAGTGGCACGATATATTTAAAATTCTGAGTGAGAGGAATTTCCAGCCAAGAATACTTTATCCAGCAAAGCTCTCCTTCAAATTTGAGGGAGAGCTTAAATTTTTCACAGACAAACAAATGCTGAGAGAATTTGCTAACAAGAGACCTGCCCTACTGGAGATACTAAAGGGAGCCCTACAGACAGAGAAACAAAGACAGGACAGAGAGACTTGGAGAAAGGTTCAGTACTAAAGAGATTCGGTATGGGTACAATAAAGGATATTAATAGAGAGAGGGAAAAATATGGCAAACATAATCCAAAGGATAAGATGGCCGATTCAAGAAATGCCTTCACGGTTTTAACGTTGAATGTAAATGGATTAAACTCCCCAATTAAAAGATATAGATTCGCAGAATGGATCAAAAAAAAATGAACCATCAATATGTTGCATACAAGAGACTCATCTTAGACACAGGGACACAAAGAAACTGAAAGTGAAAGGATGGAAAAAAATATTTCATGCAAGCTACAGCCAAAAGAAAGCAGGTGTAGCAATATTAATCTCAGATAAAATAGACTTCAAATGCAGGGATGTTTTGAGAGACAAAGAAGGCCACTACATACTAATAAAAGGGGCAATTCAGCAAGAAGAAATAACAATCGTAAATGTCTATGCACCCAATCAAAGTGCCACAAAATACATGAGAGAAACATTGGCAAAACTAAAGGAAGCAATTGATGTTTCCACAATAATTGTGGGAGACTTCAACACATCACTCTCTCCTATAGATAGATCAACCAGACAGAAGACCAATAAGGAAATTGAAAACCTAAACAATCTGATAAATGAATTAGATTTAACAGACATCTACAGGACATTACATCCCAAATCACCAGGATACACATACTTTTCTAGTGCTCACGGAACTTTCTCCAGAATAGATCATATGCTGGGACATAAAACAAGCCTCAATAAATTTAAAAAGATTGAAATTATTCAAAGCACATTCTCTGACCACAATGGAATACAATTAGAAGTCAATAACCATCAGAGACTTAGAAAATTCACAAATACCTGGAGGTTAAACAACACACTCCTAAACAATCAGTGGGTTAAAGAAGAAATAGCAAGAGAAATTGCTAAATATATAGAGACGAATGAAAATGAGAACACAACATACCAAAACCTATGGGATGCAGCAAAAGCAGTGCTAAGGGGGAAATTTATAGCACTAAACGCATATATTAAAAAGGAAGAAAGAGCCAAAATCAAAGAACTAATGGATCAACTGAAGAAGCTAGAAAATGAACAGCAAACCAATCCTAAACCAAGTACAAGAAAAGAAATAACAAGGATTAAAGCAGAAATAAATGACATAGAGAACAAAAAAACAATAGAAAGGATAAATATCACCAAAAGTTGGTTCTTTGAGAAGATCAACAAGGTTGACAAGCCCCTAGCTAGACTGACAAAATCAAAAAGAGAGAAGACCCATATAAACAAAATAATGAATGAAAAAGGTGACATAACTGCAGATCCTGAAGAAATTAAAAAAATTATAAGAGGATATTATGAACAACTGTATGGCAACAAACTGGATAATGTAGAAGAAATGGACAATTTCCTGGAAACATATGAACAACCTAGACTGACCAGAGAAGAAATAGAAGACCTCAACCAACCCATCACAAGCAAAGAGATCCAATCAGTCATCAAAAATCTTCCCACAAATAAATGCCCAGGGCCAGATGGCTTCACAGGGGAATTCTACCAAACTTTCCAGAAAGAACTGACACCAATCTTACTCAAACTCTTTCAAAACATTGAAAAAAATGGAACACTACCTAACTCATTTTATGAAGCTAACATCAATCTAATACCAAAACCAGGCAAAGATGCTACAAAAAAGGAAAACTACCGGCCAATCTCCCTAATGAATATAGATGCAAAAATCCTCAACAAAATACTTGCAAATCGAATCCAAAGACACATTAAAAAAATCATACACCATGACCAAGTGGGGTTCATTCCAGGCATGCAAGGATGGTTCAACATAAGAAAAACAATCAATGTATTACAACACATTAACAAGTCAAAAGGGAAAAATCAATTGATCATCTCAATAGATGCTGAAAAAGCATTTGACAAAATCCAACATCCCTTTTTGATAAAAACACTTCAAAAGGTAGGAATTGAAGGAAACTTCCTCAACATGATAAAGAGCATATATGAAAAACCCACAGCCAGCATAGTACTCAATGGTGAGAGACTGAAAGCCTTCCCTCTAAGATCAGGAACAAGACAAGGATGCCCGCTGTCACCACTGTTATTCAACATTATGCTGGAAGTGCTAGCCAGGGCAATCCGGCAAGACAAAGAAATAAAAGGCATCCAAATTGGAAAAGAAGAAGTAAAACTGTCATTGTTTGCAGATGATATGATCTTATATCTAGAAAACCCTGAGAAATCAACGATACACCTACTAGAGCTAATAAACAAATTTAGCAAAGTAGCGGGATACAAGATTAATGCACATAAGTCAGTAATGTTTCTATATGCTAGAAATGAACAAACTGAAGAGACACTCAAGAAAAAGATACCATTTTCAATAGCAACTAAAAAAATCAAGTACCTAGGAATAAACTTAACCAAAGATGTAAAAGACCTATACAAAGAAAACTACATAACTCTACTAAAAGAAATAGAAGGGGACCTTAAAAGATGGAAAAATATTCCATGTTCATGGATAGGAAGGCTAAATGTCATTAAGATGTCAATTCTACCCAAACTCATCTACAGATTCAATGCAATCCCAATCAAAATTCCAACAACCTACTTTGCAGACTTGGAAAAGCTAGTTATCAAATTTATTTGGAAAGGGAAGATGCCTCGAATTGCTAAAGACACTCTAAAAAAGAAAAACAAAGTGGGAGGACTTACACTCCCTGACTTTGAAGCTTATTATAAAGCCACAGTTGCCAAAACAGCATGGTACTGGCATAAAGATAGACATATAGATCAATGGAATCGAATTGAGAATTCAGAGATAGACCCTCAGATCTATGGCCGACTGATCTTTGATAAGGCCCCTAAAGTCACCGAACTGAGCCATAATGGTCTTTTCAACAAATGGGGCTGGGAGAGTTGGATATCCATATCCAAAAGAATGAAAGAGGACCCCTACCTCACCCCCTACACAAAAATTAACTCAAAATGGACCAAAGATCTCAATATAAAAGAAAGTACCATAAAACTCCTAGAAGATAATGTAGGAAAACATCTTCAAGACCTTGTATTAGGAGGCCACTTCCTAGACTTTACACCCAAAGCACAAGCAACAAAAGAGAAAATAGATAAATGGGAACTCCTCAAGCTTAGAAGTTTCTGCACCTCAAAGGAATTTCTCAAAAAGGTAAAGAGGCAGCCAACTCAATGGGAAAAAATTTTTGGAAACCATGTATCTGACAAAAGACTGATATCTTGCATATACAAAGAAATCCTACAACTCAATGACAATAGTACAGACAGCCCAATTATAAAATGGGCAAAAGATATGAAAAGACAGTTCTCTGAAGAGGAAATACAAATGGCCAAGAAACACATGAAAAAATGTTCAGCTTCACTAGCTATTAGAGAGATGCAAATTAAGACCACAATGAGATACCATCTCACACCGGTTAGAATGGCTGCCATTAAACAAACAGGAAACTACAAATGCTGGAGGGGATGTGGAGAAATTGGAACTCTTATTCATTGTTGGTGGGACTGTATAATGGTTCAGCCACTCTGGAAGTCAGTCTGGAAGTTCCTTAGAAAACTAGATATAGAGCTACCATTCGATCCAGCGATTGCACTTCTCGGTATATACCCGGAAGATCGGAAAGCAGTGACACGAACAGATATCTGCACGCCAATGTTCATAGCAGCATTATTCACAATTGCCAAGAGATGGAAACAACCCAAATGTCCTTCAACAGATGAGTGGATAAATAAAATGTGGTATATACACACGATGGAATACTACGCGGCAGTAAGAAGGAACGATCTGGTGAAACATATGACAACATGGATGAACCTTGAAGACATAATGCTGAGCGAAATAAGCCAGGCACAAAAAGAGAAATATTATATGCTACCACTAATGTGAACTTTGAAAAATGTAAAACAAATGGTTTATAATGTAGAATGTAGGGGAACTAGCAGTAGAGAGCAATTAAGGAAGGGGGAACAATAATCCAAGAAGAACAGATAAGCTATTTAACGTTCTGGGGATGCCCAGAAATGACTATGGTCTGTTAATTTCTGATGGATGTAGTAGGAACAAGTTCACTGAAATGTTGCTATATTATGTAACTTTCTTGGGGTAAAGTAGGAACATGTTGGAAGTTAAGCAGTTATCTTAGGTTAGTTGTCTTTTTCTTACTCCCTTGCTATGGTCTCTTTGAAATGTTTTTTTAATTGTATGTTTGTTTTCTTTTTAACTTTTTTTTTCATACAGTTGATTTGAAAAAAGAAGGGAAAGTTAAAAAAAAAAAAAAAAAGAAAAAAGACAAACAAGGAAAAAAAAAAAAAAAGATGTAGTGCCCCCTTGAGGAGCCTGTGGAGAATGCAGGGGTATTCGCCTACCCCACCTCCATGGTTGCTAACATGACCACAGACATAGGGGACTGGTGGTTTGATGGGTTGAGCCCTCTACCATAAGTTTTACCCTTGGGAAGACGGTTGCTGCAAAGGAGAGGCTAGGCCTCCCTGTATTTGTGCCTAAGAGTCTCCTCCTGAATGCCTCTTTGTTGCTCAGATGTGGCCCTCTCTCTCTGGCTAAGCCAACTTGAAAGGTGAAATCACTGCCCTCCCCCCTACGTGGGATCAGACACCCAGGGAAGTGAATCTCCCTGGCAACGTGGAATATGACTCCCGGGGAGGAATGTAGACCCGGCATCGTGGGATGGAGAACATCTTCTTGACCAAAAGGGGGATGTGAAAGGAAATGAAATAAGCTTCAGTGGCAGAGAGATTCCAAAACGAGCCGAGAGATCACTCTGGTGGGCACTCTTACGCACACTTTAGACAACCTTTTTTAGGTTCTAAAGAATTGGGGTAGCTGGTGGTGGATACCTGAAACTATTAAACTACAACCCAGAACCCATGAATCTCGAAGACAGTTGTATAAAAATGTAGCTTATGAGGGGTGACAGTGGGATTGGGAATGCCATAAGGACCAAACTCCACTTTGTCTAGTTTATTGATGGATGTGTAGAAAAGTAGGGGAAGCAAACAAACAGACAAAGGTACCTAGTGTTCTTTTTTACTTCAATTGCTCTTTTTCACTCTAATTATTATTCTTGTTATTTTTGTGTGTGTGCTAATGAAGGTGTCAGGGATTGATTTAGGTGATAAATGTACAACTATGTAATGGTACTGTAAACAATCGAAAGTACAATTTGTTTTGTATGACTGCGTGGTATGTGAATATATCTCAATAAAATGATGATAAAAAAAAAAAAAAAGAAATAATGGCCAAACATTTTCCAAATTTTATAAAATACAGAAATTTTCAAACACAAATTGAAAAGCAAACACTAAGCAGAATAAATACATAGAAGCCCACTGAATAGAAGCCCACATGATATTCAAGCTACTGAACACCAAAGATAAAGAGTATATCTCGAAAGGAGCAAGACAAAACAATATATTACAGACATATTTCAATTAATGGCTTACTTCTTCTCTGAAACCAGGCAGGCCAGATTACCATGGAATAACTTTTTTAAAGAAAGGTACTGAAAGAAGAAAGAAACACTGTAAAAAAATTCTATACTCAGCAAAAATATTATTCAAGCATAAGAGCAAAATAAAGTCATTTCCAGACAAAATGTATCTAAGAAATTTGGTCACAAGCAAAGCTACACTACAAAAAAGGCAAAGGGAATTTTTTCAGACTGAGAGAAATGATACCCATTGGAAACTTGGATCTTCTGAAAAGAACAAAGAGTATCCAAAATGGTAAACATCTTAGAAAACGCAAAACACAATGCTTCCCATTTCCAGTCCCAAATGCAAATGCAGGCTTAAAAATCATCATTCCCATTCTCACAACAAGAAAAATCAACAACTCTTCTTAGACCTAGAAGAAAATTAAGGTCACAGGGCAAACCACCACCCCCAAAACTGGAGAGACAGATACAAAGAATCACAGCCCTACTAGGAGCAGAAACCACCCCTGGAGCAAGCAACAGGTAAGAATACTAGAGACTGAGTATGCATTAGCTTGAGAGAGGAAAAACTCCTAGAGGCCCAGCTGTAAGAGGGTCCCCACACTTTCCTCAGTTTTACTTCCAGGAGTCCCACCAGTTCTCACCATAAACATTGGAGAAAACTCCCCTTGCAATTCCAGCATGGGAGGGAAGAAGTAACCATCTTGAAATACACCCAGAACACTCTGTTCTCCTTGGCAGAGGCCTGCTTTCAAGGGAAACTATCTTACCAGAATTTAACCAACTAGGGTTTTATCAGAGCCTAACCAACATGGAGGAAGGGACACAGAATTTGGAGCAATTAGTAAAAGAAGTACTCACAAACAGCAATATCATGGCTCATGATATAAACGACATGAAAAAGACCCTAGAAGAGCATAAAGAAGAATTTGCAAGAGTAAATTTTAAAATAGTGGATCTTATGGGAATAAAAGATTCTGTTGATCAAATTAAGAAGATTCTCCAGACACATAAGACAAGATTTGAAGAGGTAGAGGAAAGAATTAGCAGACTTGAAGATAGAGTGATGAAAAAGAAAAGCAGAAAAGAACAAATGGTGAAAAAAAATCAAAAAATTTGAAGTAGAGCACAGGGGAATGATGGACAACATAAAGCGCACAAATATAAGAATCATCAGTGTTCGAGAAGAGTAAAGGGCTAGGAAGAGTATTCAAAGACACTGTTGGTGAAAACTTCCCAACCCTTCTAAATTAATTAAGTACACAAAATCACAGATGCCCAATGAACTTCAAATAGAATAAATTCAAATAAACCCACTCCAAGACATATTCTGATCAGACTGTCATATGCTGAAGAGAAGGAGAAAGTTCTGAAAGTAGCAAGAGAGAAGTGATTCACCACATACAAGGGAAACAACCTAAGACTAAGTACTGACTACTCAGTGGCTACCATGGAGTCAAGAAGGCAGTGGTATGACATATTTAAAATTCTGAAAGAGAAAAATTGCCAGGCAAGAATACTTTATCCAGTAAAGCTCTCCTTCACATTTGAGGGAGAACTTAAATTTTTCACAGACAAACAAATGCTGAGAGAATTTGCTAACAAGAAACCTGCCCTACAAGAAATACCAAAGGGAGCTCTACTGGCTGGTAAAAAGAGAAAGGAGAGAGAGGTCTGGAGAAGGGCAGAGAACTGAAGACTTTTAGTAAGGGTACCCCAAAGGAAATAAAGAGAGAGAGGAAACAATACATCAGACAAATAAAAACCAAAGGATAAGATTGCTGATTCAAGAACTGCCTTCACAGTAATAACATTGAACATGAATGGATTAAACTCCATAAAAGATAGAGATTGGCAGAAGGGATTAAAAAATATGAACCATCAATATGTTGCTTACAAGAGACTCTTCTTAGACCCAAAGACACCAAGAAATTGAAAGTGAAAGGATGGAAAAAATATTCCATACAAGCTACAGCCAAAAGAAAGCAGGGGTAGCAATATAAATCTCAGATAAAATAGACTTTAAATGCAAGACGTCATAACAGACACAGAAGGACACTATATACTAATAAAAGGGACAATTCAACGAGAAGAAATAACAATCATAAATGTCTATGCACCCAATCAAGGTGACCCAAAGTACATGAGACAAACACTGGCAAAACTGAAGGAAGCAATAGATGTTTCCACAATAATTGTGAGAGACTTCAATATATCACTCTCTCTTATAGATAGATCAAGCAGATGAAGGACCAATAAGGAAACTGAAAACCTAAACAATGTGATAAATGAATTAGACTTAACAGACATATATAGAGCACTGCATCCCAAAACACCAGGATACACATTCTTTTCTAGTGCTCCTGCAACTTTCTCCAGGATAGATCACATACTGGGACATAAAACAAGCCTCAATAAATTTAAAAAGATTGAAATTACTCAAAGCACTTTCTCTGCTCACAATAGAATACAACCAGAAGTTAATAACCATCAAAGATCTAGAACATTCACAAATAACTGGAGGTTAAACAATACACTCTATAAACAATCAGTGGGTCAAAGAAGAAATTGCAAGAAAAATTGCTAAATATCTAGAGACAAATGAAAATGAGAACACAACATATCAATATGTATGGGATGCAGTGAAGGCAGTACTGGGGGGGAGGAATTTATAGCTCTAAGTGCATAAATTAAAAAGGAAGAGAGAGCTAAAATCAAAGAACTAATAAACAACTGAAGAAGTTAGAAAATGATCAGCAAATTAGTCCTAAACCAAGTAGAATAAAAGAAATAACAAGGATTAAAGCAGAAATAAATGATATGGAGAACAAAGAAACAATAAAGAGAATAAATAAAACCAAAAGTTGGTTCTTTGAGAAGATCAACAAGATTGACAAGCCCGTAACTAGAGTGACAAAATCAAAAAAGACAGAAGATCCAAATAAACAAACTAATAAATGAGAAAGTAGACATTACTATGAATCCCGAAGAAGTTTTAAAAAGATGTTACTATGAACAACTGTTCACCAACAAACTAGATAATTTAGAGGAAATGGACAATTTTCTGGAAACACAAGAACCACCTAGACTGACCAGAAAAGAAACAGAAGACCTCAAAAAAACTATCACAAGCAAAGAGATCCAATCAGTCATCAAAAAGCTTCCTACAAATAAAAGCCCAATGCCAGATGGCTTCACAGGGAATTCTACTAAACTTTCCAAAAGAACTGAACCAATCTTACCTAAACTCATTCAAAAAATTGAAGAAAACAACACCACCTAACTCATTTTGAAGCCAACATCACTCTAATACCAAAATCAGATAAAGATGCTATTAGAAAGGAAAACTACAGGCCAATATCTCTCATGAATATAAATGCAAAAAATTTCAACAAAATACTTGGAAATCGAATCCAAAGACACATTAAAAAAATCATAGCCATGACCAAGTGGGGTTCATTCCAGGCATACAAGGATGGTTCAACATAAGAAAATCAATGTAATACAACACATTAACAATCAAAAGGAAAAATAAAATGATCATTTCAATTGATGCATCCTTTTTTGATAAAAACACTTCAAAATGTAGGAATTGAAGGAAACTTCCTCAATATGTTAAACGGTATATATGAAAAATCCACAGCCAGCATATTACACAATTGTGAAAGACTGAAAGCCTTCCCTCTATGATCAGGAATGAGACAAGGATGCCCGCTGTCACCACTGTTATTCAACATTGTGTTAGAAGTTCTAGCTAGAGCAATTTGGCAAGACAAAGAAATAAAAAGCATCCAAATTGGAAAGGAAGAAGTAAAACTGTCATTATTTGCAGGTGACACAATCTTATATTTGGAAAACCCTGGGAAATCAATGACACAGATACTTGAGCTAATAAATAAATTTAGTAAAGTGACAGGATACAAGATTAATGCACATAAGTCAGTAATGTTTCTATACACTAGAAATGACCTAACTGAAGACTCAAGAAAAATATTCCATTTTCAACAGCAACTAAAAAAATCAAGTACCTAGGAATAAACTTAACCAAGAATGTAAGAGACTACACATAGAAAACTACATAACTTTACTAAAAGAAATAGAAGGGGACCTAAAAAGATGGTCAAATATTCCATGTTCATGGATAGGAAGGCTAAATTAGTCGTTAAGATGTCAATTCTACCCAAACTCATCTACAGATTCAATGCAATTCCAATCAAAATTCCAACAACCTACTTTGCAGACTTGGAAAAGCTAGTTATCAAATTTATTTGGAAAGGGAAGATGCCTCGAATTGCTAAAAACATTCTAAACAAGAAAAACAAAGTAGGAGGATTTACACTTCCTGACTTTGAAGCTTACTATAAAGCACAGTAGTCAAAACAGCATGGTATTAGCACAAAGATAGACATATTGATAAATGGAATCGAATTTGAGAATTCAGAAATAGACCAGCTCTACAGTTGATTGATCTTTGATAAAGCCCCCAAACCCATTGAACTGGTACATAACAGTCTCTCCAACAAATGGGGTTGGGAGAACTTGATATCCATATCCAAAAGAATGAAAGAGGACCCCTACCTCACAGCCTATACAAAAATTAACTCAAAAGTGGATTAAAAACCTCAATATAAGAGACAGTACCATAAAGCTCCTAGAAGATAATGTAGGGAAACATCTTCAAGACTTAGTATGAAGAGGTCACTTCTTAGACCTTATACCCAAAGCACAAGCTATGAAAGAAAAAATAGATATATGGGAACTCCTTAAAATTAAAAGTTTCTATACCTCAGAGGAATTTGTCAAAAAGGTGAAGAGGCAGCCAACTCACTGGGAAAAAATATTTGGAAACCATGTATCTGCTAAGAGACTAATAATCTTGCATATATAAAGAAATCCTACAACTCAACAATAGTACAAACAACCCAATTATAAAATGGGCAAAAGATATGAAAAGACATTTCTCTGAAGAGGAAATACAAATGGCTAAAAAAACAAAACACATGAAAAAATGTTCATCTTCACTAGCCATTAGGGAGATACAAATTAAGACCACAATGAGATATCATCTCACACCAATTAGAAAGGCTGCCATTAAACAGGGAACTACAAATGCTGGAGAGGATGTGGAGAAACTGGAACTCTTATTCATTGCTGGTGGGACTGTAAAATGGTACAGTCATTCTGGGGGACAGTCTGGGAGTTTCTTAGAAAACTAGATATTGAGTTACCCTACAATCCAGCAGTTTCACTTCTCAGTATATACCCAGAAGATCTGAAAGCAGTGACACTAACAGATATTTGAACATCAGTGTTTATAGTGGCATTATTCACAATTGCTAAGAGATGGACACAATCCAAATATCCTTTGACAGATTAGTGGATAAACAAAATGTAGTATATACACATGGTGGAATACTATGCAGCAGTAAGAAGGAATGAATGAGGCTGTGAAACATATGACAACATGGACAAACCTTGAAGACATATGCTGACTGAAATAAGCCAGACACAAAAAAAGAGATATTGTATGTCACCACTAATGTGAACTCTGTGAAAAATGTAAAATAAATGTCTTATATTGTAGAATGTAGGGAACCTAGAGATAGCACCTAGTGAAGGGGGAGCAATAATCTAATAAGAACAAATAAGATATTGAGGGTAATCTTAATGACATGGGAATGCTCAGGAATGACTATGGTTTGTTAATTTTCTTGGGGTATGGTAGGAACATGTGGGAAGCAATGCAGTTATTTTAGGTTATTTGTTTGTTTTTTTATTCCTTTGTTTTGTTTTGTTTGAAATGGTTTTTTTAATTTTTTGATAAATATAGTTTAAAAAAATTACAAAGCATTCTAAAAGGCAAAAAACACAGTTTAAAAATTAGGGCAAGCATCAGAACCATATTCAGATATGGTAGAGATTTTTCAATTATCAGATTTTGAATTAAAATAACTATGATTAATATGCTAAGGACTAATGGGAAAAGTGGACAACATGCAAGAACAAATAGGTAATGTAAGCAAAAAGATGGAGACTCTAAAAAAAATCAGAAGGAAATGCTAGAATTCAAAAACATTGTTACAGAAATGAAGAATGCCTTTGAGGGGCTTATCAGTTGATTGGATGTGGCTGAGGAAAGAATCTGTGAGCTTGAAAATATGGCAATAGAAATTCCCAACGGAAAAGCAAAGATAAAAAAGATTTTTTTAAATGGAACAGACTACCCTAGAATTGTGGGACAATTACAAAAGCTGTAACATATGCATGGGAATATTATAGTCAACTGCATAAAATCAAAGACAAAGAGAAAATCTTGAAAGAAGTCAAAGAAACAAAACACCTTACCTAAAGAAGAACAAGGATTAGAATTACACTGGACTTCTTGTCAAAAACTATGCAAACAAGAAGACAGTGGAGTGAAATATTTAGTGTTAAAAGAAAAAAACCCACCAACCTAAAATTCTGTATCCAGGGAAATTATCTTCCAAAAGTGGAGAAATAATGATTTTCTCAGACAAACAAAAACCTAGGAAATTTGTCACTAGTAGTCTGCCTTGCAGGAAATGTTAAAAGAAGTTCTTCAGAGAGAAGAAAAATGATACAGGAAAGTAACTTGGATCTACATAAAAAAAGTAAAAATGTTCAAGAAGGAATAAAGAAAGGAAAAGGAAATGCAAAAGGCTATTTTTTCTTTTACCTCCTAATTTCAATATAAACCATGTAACTTTAAAAATTAAAATCATAACATATTTTCTGGGGTTTATAATGTTACAGATGCATTACATTTGACTACAAAATAAAGGGGACTATGGGCCTATAAAATTGCAAGGTTTCTATATTTTAAATAAAGTAGTACATTATTAACTGTAAATTAACAGTGAAAATTAAGGATGTACATTGTAATTGTCATGGCAACTTTTATAAAAATAATGCAAAAAAAAAAAAAAATACCTAAGAAGGCAACAGGAAAATTTAAGTGGTTGAAAGGAAATAGATGGGAAAAATATATATTACACAAACAGTAAGCTGGAGAAGCAAGAAATATATTTCAAAACAAAATATACTAACAAAGATATAGAAGACACTTCATAATGATAAAAGGGAAAAATTCCAACAGGAAGACATAACATTCAAAAATGAATATGGATCCAGTAACAGAGCCTCAAAGCACATGAAGCAAAAATTGACAGAATTAAAGGAAAAATGGACAAGTCCACAATCATGGTTAAAGATTTCAATACATTTTTATCAGCAGCTGAAAGAAAAAGTAGACAAAAATAAGCAAAGACAGGAGATTTTAACATAACACCCAACAATTGCAGACTACACATTCTTTTCAAATGCACATGGAAAGTTTAACAGGGTAGACCAAATTCTGAGCCATAAAACAAAGTCTCAATGAATGTCAAAAGATTGGAATCACATAGAATATATCCTCTAATAAAAATGGGATTAAAATAGAAACAAATCCCAAATATTTGGAAATTAAACAACAGAATTCTAAAAAATGGGTAGAAGAAATTACTACAAGCTATATTAGAGAATACTTTTAACTGAACAATAATGAAAATTTAACCCATCAAAATTTGTGGAATGCAGGTAAAGCAGGGCTTACAAGGACACTTTTAGTTTTAAATGCCTCTCAAATCAATTACATAAGCATCCACTTTAAGAAAGTAGAAATAGAAGAGCAAATTAAATACAAAGCAAATCAAAGGAAAGAAATAGCATAGATACACAAAGAAATCAATAAAATGGAAAAACAATAGAGAAAATCATCAAACCCAAAAGCTGGTTGAGAAGATTAACAAAATTGACAAGCCTCTAACATTCATATCAAGAAAGAAAAAGAGAAAGAAACTGTCAATATCAGAAATGAAAGAGGGGACATTGCTACAGATTCAATAGATATAAAAAGAATACCAAGGGAATATTATTAACAACTTTATGCCAATAAATTTGACAACCTAAATGAAATGGACAAATTCCTTGAAAGACATAAATAAATAAAATTTTCCCAAGAGGGAGAAAAAAACTCCATATTAATTAAAGAAATTTAATTTGAAATTTAAAAACTTTTCACAAGAAAGTACTCCAGGCCTGATGGTTTCAAAGGTGAATTTTATCAAAAATTTAAGGAAAAAATAGTATAATTTATACACAAACTTCTTCAGGAAATAGAAAAAAGGAGAATACTTACTGGCTAATTTTATGAGCCAATATTACTTTGATTCCAAAACCACACAAAGATATCACAAGAGAAGAAAACAGTGAACCGATATTTCTCATAAACACAGAAGCAAATGTCTTAATCAAAATTTAGCAAATTGACTCCAACAATAAATAGAAAGATGTCCACTCATACCACTTTTACTTTACAGTGTTTTGGAGGTCCTATCCAGTGCAATAAGATAATATTTTAAAAGGAATTCAAATTAGAAAGGAAGACATGAAACTATCTTTATTCACAGAAAAGATGATCATGTACATAGAAAATATTAGGTAATCCATGCAAAAAAGCTACTTCATTAACTATACTAACAACATATACTTAGAAAATGAAATTTCAAAAACAACTCCATTATACAATAGCAGCAAAAAAAAAATACTTAGGGAAAAATTTAACAAAAGATGTATCAACTACAAAACATTGCAAAGGGAAATCAAATGAGACCTAAATAAGCAAATATATATATATATATATGTCAATTCCAAAGATTGGAAGACTCAATGTTGTTAAGGTAGTAATCCTCACCAAATTGATCAATAGATCAAAATTCAAATAATCTTCTTTTGAAAAAAAATGACAAGTCAATATTAAAACTTATACAGAAAGGCAAAGACTCAGAATACCTAAAAATGATTTTGTAAAATAATAATAAAATTGGAGGTCCTATACCACCTGATTTCAGGACTTACAATAAACTTACAGTAATAAAGATAGTACAGTATTGGCATAAGGATAAACATATTGTATGATTCCATTTATATGAAAAACCTAGAATAAGCAAATCCATAGAGACAGAAAGTAGATTTGAGGTTACCAGGCGCTAGAGTGGGCAGCAAGGGGGAATGGGAAATTTTTACTTACTTAATGGGTACAGAGTTTCTTTTGGATGATCAAAAAGTTTTGGTAATGGATTATGGTGAAGGTAGCACACACAATATTGTAAATTCAATTAATGCCACTGAATTGTACACTTAAAAATGGTCAAAATGGGAAATTTTAAGTTATATATATTTTACTACAATAATTTTAAAAAAAAAGAAAGAATGAAAGAAAACAAAAAGGCAAAGACCGGAAGAAAATTTTAAGAAAATTTTTTCAAAATGTATCTAAAAAGAGCTTGTATTCAGAATATACAAAGAACTCTTACAACTCTATAAAAAGAAGAGAAAAAATCCAATGAAAAAACAGAACAAAAGATTATAACATATATTTCCCAAAAGAAGATGTACAAATGGCCAATAAGACATGAAAAATTCTCAGCATCGCCAGCCTTCAGAGAAATGCTAATTAAAACCACAAAGAGATAATATTACATACACACAGTAGAATGACTAAAGTTTAAAAGGCTATAAATTCCAATTGTAAAACAGTGTCCAGTTCCTTATAATGCTAAATATGCATTTAAAATACTACCAAGCAATTCCACTCCTAGATATTCACCCACAAGAAATAAAAACTTATGTCCACATGAACACATGTATGCAAATATTCAAAGCAGCAATATTCATAATAGTCCAAAACTGAAAACAACCCAAATGTCCATCAACTGATGAATGGATCAAATTATGGTATATACATACCACAGAACATCACAGAGCAATAAAAAAGAATGAAATATTAAAACACACAATGACATGAATGAATCTCAAAAACAATATGCTAAGTCAAAGAAGTCAAACAGAAAGGAATATGTATTAATTATTCCATTTATATGAAATTCTGGAAGAGGCCAAACTAGAGTGACAGAAAGTGGATCCATGTCTGCCTGGGACTGGGGTAGGGGAACGGCGATCGAGAGCAAAGGCCACAAGGAATCCTTTGAGGATGAAGGAATTGTTCTTTATCTTGGTGGTTACACAATTGTATATAATTAGCAAAATTCATCAAACTGTGCTTTGAAAATTAGTGAATTTTATGATATATAACTAATTCTATAATTTTGAAAAGAAGACAAAGTAATATGTATTCTAATACACAGGTACTCAGGCATGTCTACATTGGAAGACATGATGTAATCAGATGCTTATATTTACTTACAATGAATAAGTTTGGATTTCTGAGAAATAAGATAATATTCAACTGAATACTGTCAACTGTTTTTATTTACATTTGATATTTCAAATGCAGGGCTATTTATATATGGAATCACCATGAATAGGTTAGTTCATACATAGACAAATAAAGGAATAGTGTATAGGTGACTCTAAAAAAATATACAAAAGAAATGAAGAGAGAGATTTTAAAAGCATTAAATAGGAAGAGATCCACAAAGAAAGTAACAGGAAAGACCTAATAGATGTATGACAGGAGTCTTTAAGGAAAAATACCCAACAATGGAACAAAATAAATACTAAAAATAATAATTCCAAAACACTTCCCCAAAATAAAAACTTCTCAAAATCACATATTGAAAGGTCACACTACAATCATTTCAGAATGATCAACACTGAATCACATTATAATAAAACTATTTTAAATAAAAACAAAAAATAATTTAGGCAACCAGGCAAAAAGACCAAGTCACTTATAATGGAAAGAAAACAAGATTGTTATCAGCTTCCTCTTCCCCTAAGCAGTCAGAGGTGATCTCTGAAAATGGTTTGCTACCCACTTGTCCCAGAAAACTCCACAAAACCATGCAAAAAATTAAGAGGTTCAAATCTTCATGTTCACTTTAAAAGCACAAGAGAAATTGCCCAGGCCATAAAGGGTGTGCACATGCGAAAAGCCACCAAATGTATGAAATATGTCACTTTACAAAAGCAAGGTGCGCCATTCCTTCTTTACAATGGTGGTGTTAGTAGGTGTGCCTGGGCCAAAGAGTGAGGTTAGATATAGGGTCAGTGGCCCAAAATGAGTGCTGAATTTTTGTTGCACACGCTTAAAAATACAGAAAGTAATGCTGAGCTTAAGGGTTTAGATGTAGAGTCTCTGGTCATTGAGCACATCCAGATAAACAAAGCCCCCAAGAGAAGCTACCATACTTACAGAGCTCAAGGTCACATTAACCATATTGGAGCTCCCTCTGCCACACTTAAATGAGCCTTACTGAAAAAGAACAAATTGTTCCTAAACCAGAAGAGGAAGCTGCACAGAAGTATATCCCAGATGAAACTGAAGAAATAAATGATTATGGCTGGGGAATAAATTCAGCATAACACAAATGCAAATAAAAGTTATTAAGAAAATAGATTGTCATCAGACTTTTTAACAGTTCTTAATGCCAAAAGAAAATGATTAACAAAATTAAGATACTCAAGGAAGGGAAAAATGAGTCAAGGACTTCATATCCCACCCAAACTGACCTTCAAGTACAAAGCTGGAAGCAAACCCTGAGGAACATGTCAGGAATGTTAGGGATAGTGATCTTGTGAGTGCCTCCTAAGGAATCTTTGGAAAATAAACTTCAGATAAGCAAAAAGACCTAGAGACAGCAACATAAGAAATTTTAGTGAGTATTAAATATAATTATACCTATAGAACAAAGCTAAACCATGGAGAACAAAGCTAAACCATGGGAGAGAATATAGTAGACATAGTATAATCATCAGAAATTGACAAGAGAACAAGAACTGTGTATGAAAACTGCTGATTGTCTTACAGGTGTTAATTGGCAATAAAAGGATATTACTTTAAATCAGATGCTGGGAGATAAGGAGGGGAAGAGGAAGAAGCGGTTATAATTTCAATACTATTTATGGTAGGAAAAATAAGTTCCAAAAAAAATGTGGACTAATGTATTTTATAAAGGTACTCATATAAAGTTAACCAAGAGAACAAATAAGCAAATAAAGTCCATTCCATGATGAAAGAACATACCTATAAAAGACATAAAAATAAAACAGCATGACAAAACTGAGGCCAAACATATTAATCACATCAATAGATGTAAATGGGCTTAACTCGCCTATCGAAAGAAAAGGATTTTCAGATTGGCTAATAAAGCAAAATCCAACACTATGCAGAATACAAGAGACACACCTAAAACAAAGAGATTCAAAAGAGTTAAAAATAAAAGGATGGATAAAGACATATCAGGCAAACACAGATAAAAAGAAAACAGGGTTACTATCCTTGATATCTGATAAGGTGGAATTCAGACTAAAAAGCATTAAAAAAAGATAAAGGAGGGCACTTTCTAATGCTTAAGTCCATAATTCATAATGAAGATATTATAGTTATTAATATTTATGCATCCAATAATACAGCAATAACTTTCGTTAGGCAACAACCTACAGGAGGTGCAAGGAGAAACAGACAGAAACGCACTAATAATAGACTTTACCTCTCACAATCCAAGATCAAGTGGACCCAAAATTAACAAGGATGTAGAAGACCTAATTAATATAAATAAAGTAGATCTTATAGATAGAGGTATCAAGCTCTGAACCCCAATAATAAAGATTAAAACTTCTTTTCAAGTAAGTACACACAGAACATCCATAAAAATTGACCAAATCCTAGCCACAAAGGAAAACCTCAATAAGTGCAATAGAATAGAAATAATTCAAATAGAATTCTCCAACCATAATGCAATAAAACTAGAATCAATAGTAACAACAACAAAAAGGCCCTTCCACATAGAAATTTACAAACACACTTTTACACAACTCTCACATCAAAGGCAAAGTACAAATGAAATTGCAGAATGTCTTTAAAATAATTGATGATAAGCCTGACATAATTAGAACTATAGGCTACAACTAGAGGAAGTGTCAAAGAAAAATATATCGCATGAAATGCTTATATCAATAAATATTGAAACTAAATATATTAACAGCCAACTCAAAAATCTAGAAAAGGAGCAGCACAGTAAATGAAAGAAATCAGAAAAAAAAAAGAGGAATTAGTAATAATGAAAGCAGAAATTAATGTTAGAAACCCAAAAAGCAGTAGAAATAATAAATAAATCAAAAAACTAATTCCTTATAGAAAAAAAAATCAACAAAATAGACAAACCACTAGCTAGCCCAATCTAAAAAAAAAAAAAATAAAGTCAAAGGAGAAAGCACAAATACACAATATTAATTACACCACATTAGCGAAGAAAACAAACACCAAAATAGAAGAAACTTAAAAATTTCTAAGAGTCATTTGCATAATTCTATACAAACAAATTTGAACACTTGGATGAAATAATTTTTAGAGACAAAAACTTACCAAAACTGACCCAGGTGGAGACAGAATCTAAATAGAACAAGTATCATAGAAGAAATAGACAAAAAAGTTAGAGTTCCTCTATAAAAAAAGCCCCAGGCCAGAGAGTTTCACAGGGGAACTCTGACAAACTTTCAAAGATCAGATAAAACCAATGTCACCTTAATTGTTCCAGAGCATAGAAAAACAAGGCAAACTTCTAAACTCATTTTATTTAGCGAGTATAACATTGTTCCAAGATTCTGACTAGAATTAACCTCCATAAAACAAACAATGGACTGATCTAACTTATGAGTATTGATGCAAAAATTCTGAAATAAAATGGGGAAATCCAATCCAGCAGATTGAAAGAGTAAAGAGAAGACGTCTTATGGCCTCCATAGATGCAGAAAACGAATTTGACAAAATTCAACACTCTTTCAGGTTAGAACAAAAGCAATAAAATAGAAATTAATGGATATTTCCTTTGTATATTACCTTACTCAAAAGCATATCTTATTTAATAAAGAAATACTACAGGCTTTCCTATTAAGGTTAAAACAACACATTATCTCTGCTATATTTAATATAGTGTCAGAGATATTCATCAATGCAATTAGAAAAGAGAAAGCAACTATGAGTTGGAAAAGAAAAGATAAAACTCTTCCATTTGTAGATTATATATCTTGAAAACACAAAAGAATGGAAAAACTTCAAAAAGAAAATAATTTAGTAAAGTAAGCTTATAGAATTAACACACAAAAATCAGTAGTCTTGCTGTGTAAAAAAATTAAAGTAAATACAATTAATGCAAACTAGGGTCTATAGTTAACAGTAACATTGTAATATTCTTTCAGTAATTGTAATGAAGGCTTTATACCAAAACTAAATGTGAATAAGAGGGGGATATAAGGGTGGGATATGGGATTTTTATTTCTTTTCCTCTTTCTCTCTGGAATAAATCTCATATAGATTATGGTGGTGAATGCATAACTATGTGATTATACCTAGAAGCCACTGATTGCACACTTAGGATGGATTGTATGGTGTGTGAATAAATCTATTTAAAAAAATTAAACAGAACACTACGAGTCTGGAGAAGATGTGAAGAAAGAGGTATACCTATTCCCTGTTGGTGGGTAAGTAGAATTGTGCAGTCCCTCTGGAGGACAGTGTGGTGGCTCCACAGGAAGCTAAGTATAGGGTTGCCACATGATCCAGCAATCCCGTTACTAGGTATATACTCAGAAGAACTGAAAGCAGGGACACGAATAGACATTTGCACACCAATGTTTATGGCAATATTATTTACAATTGCCAATGGGTGGAGAGGACCCAAGAGTCCATGGACTGATGAACGGAAGGGAGAACTGGGGTGTATACATACAATGAAATATTGTGCGGCTGCAGAAAGGAATGAAGTTGTGAGGCATGTAACAAGGTGAATGAACCTTGAGGACATTATGTTGAACAAAATAAGCTAGAAACAAAAGGACAAATATTGTATGATCTTACTAATATGAAATAACTATAATGAGCAAACTCTGAGAATTAAATTCGAGAGCATAGGTACGTTATCACGAGATAAAAAGTGGGCAGAGATTGCACAATCGATGATTAAGGAGTACAGAAAGTTCAATAAGGTTCGTTGTAAAGGTTCAGAAATGAATAGCACAATACTGTGTGATGGTAGGACAATACTGTAAGGGTAATTAACAAAGCAGAGTGTGAGTATGGTTGAAAGAGGAAGACTAGAGTGGTGTATGTCACAAGAAGGAAAGCTAGAGGATAAAAATTGGGACTATATAACTTAGCAAAATTCAGAGTGCTAACCATCATCATTGATGGTGGTTAATTGTATAAATATAAGAGTTCTTACATGAACTAGAGCAAACATACGTCACTATTACAAGGTGTTGATAATAGGGTGTTATATGGGAAAAAATACAATTAATGTAAACTAAGGTCTATAATTAACAGTAACACTGTAATACTCTTTCATTAGTTGTAACAAAGGCACTATGCCAAAGCTAAATGTCAATAATAGGGGGATATAAGGAGTATGGGATTTTTTTCTTTGGAAGAAATGCGAATGTTCTCATATTGACTATAGAGGCGAATGCATAACTATGTGATTATACCAAGAGCCACTGATTTACACTTAGGATGGATTATATGGTGTATGAATAAAACTGTTTAAAAAATCAATAGTCTTCATGTATTAAAAATAAAAAGATAAAATAGAAGAAAAGAAGACCCCAATTATGATAGAAAAAAAGATAAGAAAAGAAAATACTAGGCAAAACACTTCACAAAAAATTCCAAAATCCGTATGAGAAAAACTATAAAGCACCCCTGGAAAGGCAAAAAAGTGGCCTTGAACAAACAGGAAAACAAACTATTTTCTTAGATAGCAAGATTCAACATCATAAAGATATCAGTTATCCCTAAGTAAGTAATTTTATAAATTAATGTGATTCTAATAAAAATACCATCAGGCTTTTTTCTAAAGCTGTGCAAGTTGATTATAAAGTTAATTTGGAAGAATGAAAAGAATAGCCAGGAAAAAAATGAAAAATAAAAATCATGTTGAGTGGGGCAGTGAAGATTCTAACATTCTCTACAAAAATTTCATACCCCAGAAAAAAATGTAATAATGGTCACAAATGATTCTCTATGAGAAAATCGTGCCATGTTCAGTTCAACTTCCTATTTTTTAGGAATCTAAACAGGGTATCAAAGGAAAGTTGAAGACTTGAACATATACATCTCAGCAAACTATGATGCCTTTAGGGACCCAACTATATGCTCAACTAGTGCCTAGCACAGTGTCTGACACATTGTAGACACTTAATAAATATTTGTTGAATACATGAATGGACATGATGAAATATCGATTTGTAGTACTACAATACAATGGATTTGTAGTTGTGACTATCATATCCGAAATGTATTGAATAATGGCTCAAAGCAAACTTTAAACAAGTTTTTTAATGGCATGTCAAGGGGCTTTTGTGCTTCTTTTCTCCACATCAACATTTTTATTTTGTAAAGTTCATATAGGAATGGATATCGTCTTGATAGTGACACAAAACTAATGAAGGAATGACTAATCTGTGGGATGATAGAATGAAATGAAATTAATAAGATAAATTTTAATAGGATTAAACAAAGCCATACATCTTTCAACTGCACAGAGGATGAAGAAAAACAAGCATAACATATTTTCTATGGAAAATATCTGGCAATTTGGTGGACCAGCATGTTGACATTATTGTACAAAGAGCTAAAGAAATCTTTCAATCTGAAATAGATTCCTATACTTTGCACCAGTGGGGATACATATGAAAGATTGAGTCCTTTTACAAGTGCCAAATTTTAAGGAGGACATCGAGAACTTGGAATGCATTTAAAAACAGTGATATAAAAGGAAAGGGTCTGGAAATCAAGTCATGATAACCAACATTTTTTAGCAACTCCTCTACACATCTGGTATATGTTCTAACAACCAGAAGGAGCTCACTCTCCTCCCAAAGAGATGGAGCTCTAATATGTGTCAAAAGTGATGAGAAGTTACTGAAGGGTTTTACAGAGAAGAACGACAAGATGGTCTTCATATGTTAGATATATGACTGGGGCAGCCACATGAGGATAGATTTGATGGAGACAAAAACAGAGACAGGGAAATTAATTAAAAGGCTGTTATAGTAAGGAGATGATATATCCCTTAATTAGGATGATGATGGTAAGAATAAAGAGGAATGAGGTATTTGAGAACTATTTGAGAGAGAAAACCAGGATAAAAATATAATACACTTGTCTCTCAAAGTTATTAAGAGGATGATATAAGCTAATGTGAAAGTTCCTAGCACATAGTAGGTACAAAACAGTAAATATCTAAACTCTCCTTCTTGGAGAGCTTAAGAGAAGATTCAAATACATATAATTCTGACATGCTAAATTGGTTATATGATTATGAGTTTTCATGTATTCCCATTTCTTAAAACATATGGGTACATGTATGCATGTGTGCGTATGTGTGTGTGTGTGTGTGTGTGTGTGTGTGTGTGTATATATATATATGTAAATACACTATAGCTTTATTCTAGTGTCACACCAAGATTTTGATACCAGTGAAAATAAAAGACATCTTCAGATGCTGAACACAGTTCCAATATTATCCTGTATCAAAAATTAAATGAGACTCATATGATAAATGATATGTATTGGTCTTGAAAGCTCCAAAAGGAAAGGCAAACAAAACAGAAATAAAACTTACGGATTGAAAGAAGCTAAAAATTCTAAATGAAATACTTGAGCTTTCCACATTATAGAAAGCTAATTTATTGAAAGAATGTATTTTTGCTTAATGTACTTAATGTTTTTTTTTAAACATTTCACTTCTAAGCTAATACATGCATTCATTTAGGCAGATATATCCATATCTTTTCAGAATATGAGAAATAAATGTTTACAAATTTCCAACATAACAAATACTACAAAATGAGAGTCCCATTTATTGGTTGAGTAATCAATACAAAAAATTGAAGAGATGTATTATCGCAGGATCCAAGTCAAACTACAGCCTGAAGAGTCCCAGATATATTGTCACTTTATCTTCAGAAAAACAGTGATGTGTGCTAAGATTGCTTACCAATTAGGAATCTTAATTATTTAAGTTGAGTATAGTAACAAAAACCATAACCTATCAAAAAGAACCAAAAACACAATCAGTGTTCAGGAAAAGTATGACTTTTATATAAATACTACAAAATTTGATTTAGCAAATATATTTTTGGTATTTTTGACAATTGTATTTTTATTTACCTATAAATCCATTTGAAAAACATACATTCTACACAATGTTCTATACAATTTTACAGAATGCAGAATTTCACATTAACAAAAATGTAAAATCTTCACATTAATGATATCTAAAAACTTGATTCTCTAATCCTTTGTAAAAGACCTTTCACTAGCCCTTGATCATTTTACGTATTCAGGAAATACATTTTGTGCAAACACTGTGCACTAGACAAAGGTTGCATGCTGCAAACACAGTAATGAACACAATACAGTCTACACACAAAGTAAATGGGGCAACAACAAGAAAAGTAATTATTAAAACACTGTATGAGCACAAGTGTGGGGCATACAGGGGAAGAGTAGCAATCAGGCAGGGCTTCCAAGCTAAATATTGAAAAATATGTAGCCATTAAACAGGAAAAGAAAAGGTTCATGGAGGGAAAGAAAGCATTTCTGGCAGAAAGAACATGGTACATTAAAGGAACTGAAAAAAAACAGTCCAGTGTAACTAGATCAAAGAGGTAGGACAGGGATTGAGTTGGGTGAGCTAGAATCAACAGGGCTTGGTGATTTGTTGAATTGTAATGGTGGAAGAAAAGGAAAGATTTGAAACACTCTCAATTTTTTGACTTGGGTAAATGACTAAACTTAGGATCATCTAAAATGAGTAATATAACAAGTATGAGTTTGGCAGAGAAGACAATGAGTTTGAGTTTAAGATACCAATAGAGGCCTGGTTAGAGATAAAGGCATGTTTGGACTAGAAAAGTATATTTGGGAGTCATCAACAGAAAGGTGATAACTGATACCATGAAAATGAATGAGATCTAGAGTCAATAGGACAGGAAAAAAAAAGTACAGCATCCTAGGGAACCCCAATTTTTAAAGGGCAGGAAAAAGAGATATCCCTAAGGAAAAAAATCTGAGTAGGAACAACCAGAAAAAAAGAATAAAAGCAAGTTCTTTGTGTCATGGAAGCCAAGGGAGGCAAGTTTAAATGGGGAATGTGCAACTGGTATCAAATGATGCAGAGAAGTCATGCAAGACAGGGGCTAAAAACCGTGCTTTCTTTCTGATACCACAAATTCTTCTTTTTCTTACAAAGTTCCTTGTAGTGAAAATGTTTATGTAGCTGGTATGGAATCTGGAATGATAAAAATTAGAATTTATAGTTCTTTTATTTGGGATTCTAAAAGGAATCTAACTTTCTTCCCAAGCTTTCTCTGTCTTCTAAGAGTTAACATTGACCAAACTGGAGTACTTTGGGTGCACTCTCAAAAGAAGTGCTGTTTTTGGTAAGTGTAGAATTTAAGAGCTGGGGACATTTTAATTTTTGCATACATGAATAAAACTAGAGTTTCCTCTATAAGAGTTAGCAATGTTGTGCAAAGATTTTTAAACGACTACAGGTTGCAATGCCATTCAAAGAAGTACTTTTCTTTTTTAGTAATATTACTGTATAACATGCATAAAAATAAAGAAAACTATTGATTTCTCCAAGAATGTCCCTTAAATATGCATGGTAGAGGGAAAAGTTCAACTTCAAATTGTAGTACTAATTAGCTTTACTCTGATAAGTGTTTGTTTCTGATGCAATAAAAAGGATTTTTAGTTACTGGGATAAAGATGCTACGTAAAGTGAATAACTTAATAATAGTATACATTCACATTTCTATAATTAACTATTTATACTCAACTTAGCAGGTTAATTTCTGAATTTGACGAACATTTTTATGTTTCATGTGATTTATGTTTACCAGCTGCTACACTGTTATCAAAATACAAAAGGTGATGGATAGGCAGCTCATGGCTTAGAAATGTTCATTTAGATGGTCAACCAGTATACTGCCAGATACATCAAGTCAAGGAGTTGCCATGTAGGGATCCCCTCCCACCGAAACTGGGTCAGACTGACTACTATAGAGGATGACTGGGGATAAAGAAAGGAGAATAAAGAAGAATAAAAAATATTCCAATAGCCTATGTCCCATTTAAATAATATCATACTTTTTTTCTGCTACACTCTAGGAGGCTAGACCAAAATTTCTAATTGTCCTCATTTTAGCAGCAAGCATAGATTTTATACTTAATGATGGCAACGATAATAACAGCTAACATATATTGATTCCTCATTTGTGCCAGGATTCTGTGCTAAGCACTTGTCATGGATCACATAATTTAATATTGAGAATGACTACCACTATCCCCATCTTATAGATGATGAAACCAAGGTTTAGAGATTTTGAGTTAATTTGTTCAAGGTCACAGAGCTTGCAAGGAACAGAGCCAGGATTCAAACCTAGGCATGATTCTAGAACCCCAATTCTTAACTTCTCAAAAGCAGAGCTTCTTTTGAAAGAGTGCACCCAAAGTACTCCAGATTGGTCGGTGTTAACTCTTAGAAGACAGAGAAAGCTTGGGAGGAAAGTTATATTCCTTTTAGAATCCCAAATAAAAGAACTATAAATTCTAATTTTTATCATTCCAGATTCCATACCAGCTACATAAACATTTCCACTCCAAGGAACTTTTTAAGAAAAAGAAGGATTTGAAGGGGCAAAAATATAACTCTTGTGCAATCACCTGAGAAATTGCTGTGAGGCTTTCACCTTCTGTTATGATGTTCTGCACATAGCACAGGAAACAGACTGAATATTTTTAAAGACTATATCTTTGTTAAAACTAGCCTTTTATTACCCTTACTTATTTCATAAAAGAAAATGCCATTACTTGAAAATAAAATCATTATTCATAGCATAATATATTATATTTCAAAGGTACATCACGTAATCTGTTTGGGTTGAAATGCAAGTTCTTCCTCTTGCTGGTTCCACCAAACTATGCCCACTTCTTGTACCAGAGGAAACTTCACAACAACAAGAGGCCCCAGGAAAAAGTATAATAGAAATAGTTCTTTGACATTATATTAAGCCTAATTCTCCCTTTGATCCTTAGAAAAGTGGCACTGTACATACTCCTGAATGCAGAAAAGAAATAAACTCTACTGTTCTCTTCTTCCCTGGTGATCTTCACACCCAGGGAGCCTCTCTTCCCCTTCTTCTTCCCCCTAACCATATTCTTGCTGAGTCCAAGGATAAAATACCACAGGATGGACATCAATCATGCAGACTTTCATGTTCTTGCTCTATTTTCAGGTCTATCATGTGCACTAGATTGTCAACCCATTAAGTGAGTGCATATAACAGAGAAAGAAAACAGATTCTTAACTTCCCTTCACCCTAAATCAAGATACCTAAAATCAGCCAAAGCATCCTTATCCTTTTCACAACCTGCTCCCATTTACTTCCTTTGCCCTCCAAAACCCCTAGGACTGAACAAAGACAGCTACTACTACTATGCCTTACTTTATAGATAGAAACGCTGAGATATGAAGTGATTAAGTGAACTACCCAATGTCTCATAGTTAATCAGAAGGGCATGCAAAACTCAAATCCATATTTTCTAGCTCCACATATGGTGTCCTTTCCAACCACTACAGATGAAAAGCATCTGTTTTACCAACAAGTCTAAAATAGGTACTTAAACTCACTACTTGAACTACACAACCAAGTCCAGATGTAGATTTTATTCATCCTGGCATTAATTCTCTGGAAAGAGACAAGACAAAGTATCCAGTGCATCTCAAAATATAACAAGGAAGAGAAAACACAGGAAGAAGACAGTTCATACTTACTGGCTTTAAGCTGAAATTACTTATGTAATATGTATAAAACCAAATGACAGGTGGTGGGTTTTTCTTAAACAACAATACTATAATAAAACCTTCAAGGATATGATATCCTCAAGTGCGAAGTTCTACACGGATTCCAACTACATTACCATTACCCAAAGTGGAATGCATCCAATTTTTCCAAAAGCTTTTGTTGAAATAAATTTTATCTTTAAGAGTAGATTTAACTTTTGGAAACAGGCAAAAAATCACAAAAGAACTTCCTAAATATTTAGAAGAAATGGACTTAAGCAGGAAACCTTGAGAAATAATTGCCAAGAGCATAGCCATCATTTATTGAGTACTTGCTATGTGGTAGGTTCACCTTTTATATGTATTCCCTCATTTATAATCTCAACAACCCCATCGGCATTATTACTCCAGGTTTACAGATTTACAAATGAGGAGAAAATAAAGTTCAGAGAGGTGAATTATCATGCCCAAGGTCAAACAGTTATTGGCAAAACTAGGATTTAAACTCACATCTTCCAGATTCCAAAATACATTGTAAAGAGATACAAGCACTGGATGGTAGATGGGCATAAACAATCTCTAATGTACCACCAACCTGGGAATTCTCTGAGCCTACAGGTCATTCAGAATCTACCTGGTAAATAAGTGACATATTGCATTTTATCATATACAAGATATTTTCCAAAAATAATCAGACTAATGTTTTGTGTGTCTCATCAAATGGCTTTAATAGCCATTCCACAGGAGAATTATCAAGACTTTTAAGTAGTGACAGCATTATCAGCATAAGTGTGTACTGCTTTGAAAGAAACAAGTCATTTAGATGAATAAGTTATAGTGTATTTGTTAAAAATTCAAACATATGTGCTTAATAAAACATTTTTTATTTACAATCAGAAGTTTAAGTTCCTAAATCCCTCAAGTCCACTGAGTAAAAAGATTTCACATCAATCAACCTACCAGTACACACTGAAGGCCTACAAATGCACACTGCAATAGGGGACTATAGTAACTGTGTTAAAAACTTCCTCTGTGCTCAAGGAGTCAGCAGGTTGTTTCCAACCAAGCACACAGTCAATCATTACTGGAACAACTAAACCCTCCCTGCTATGTTAAAGTTTGTATGAGCTGCCCTGAAGATGAAACCTGCTCTTTGGAAAAAATAATGAGATCGATTAGATCATTTTCCCAGGGCCCCTCTCACTTTCTTGCAGGCTCTGACTCTTGCTTTGACCTAAGGTGGTGGTTAGTTTTAGCATTAGTGTTGGCATTAGTGAGTTAATTTTCCTCACACTGAATCCAAAATTCTTCCTGGCTCCATGCTCCCTCCCCCTTCTCTCCTTTGCCTCTTCAACCCAAAGTGGAAACTGCAGACTCAAACTCCCCTATGGCTCCAGCACCAAGAACTGGGCATGCTCAGAAGGCCAAGCAGGCTTTGGTTGCAACTGACAGTTCCCCGCCCCTGATTTGCCGCTGCCCCCCTTCCCCCACTCCAACAAGAGATACTGAAATGTTTTTCTGAAAGATACGAAGCCTCTTTTTCCCAACAATGACCCCATTTTAATTTCATTTCGCAGGGAGGGTCTTTTAGTCTTGTGAACCTCACCAAAGCCTGAGGAAGACTGCATTATGTTTCAGCACCAGGGACAGCGCGGCGTTGCCATTAACACCCACCCTCCCCCACCATCTCTTCCACCCCTCACCCCCAACCCGCGCCAACCTCAGCCCCCACCCCCCGCACCAGCACAATGCCAAGGTCTCCCAGCAGCCGCAAACGCCGCAACTGCAATAGCTCCCAGCCGGAGGCCAGGCCAGAACGTCGGGCCGGCTGCTACTTACACTGCTCCGCTTTGGTGGACATGGTGCTGTCCAGATGGAAAGGCTTTGCCCCAAAATCTGTGTCGTGTGAGCTCCCTCGCTCCGCCAGCGATGTTGCGAGGAAAAGAGCGCATACCCCCCACCCCCCACCCCCCTCGCTTTCCCCCTCCCTTAGGCCCGTGTCGCTACCATTCGGACAAAACGCACATCAAATTGCAGAATTCGGTCCCGGAAGGTTAGGAAATCGCCCCCGGAGAAATGGGTGGGATTTAATAGGCGGCCAAAGGCTTCCTGTCCGTCCCCTCCTGGAGCTGCCCGCGTTGATGTGGGCGGGGAGACCGAAAGGAGAGAGCAAGCTGCGGCTCCTGGTGAAATGGGAAAATGGGCTCGACCGGGGGAGGAGTATTTCCATTCATAAGGCGCACGGAGGGGCCGGGTGTTTCCCAGAGAAAAGCCTCTTAAAGTGCCGGAGTCCCCGACCATTTGGATCTCCCATTGGCGTTCTCCGGACCTGTAAATCCTGCTCTAGGAGCAGCCCCCAGTGCCTCAACGGGGTGACCGGAGAGAAGCACAGGTGCGCCCCACGCTTAGTCTCAACCTCCGAGAGGAAGGAGGGGGTAGGCGGATCCGGGGCGGGCTGGAGCGCGCCGAGGCCGGAGGGCGGCGAGGATGCTCCGGAGGGCCGCGAGGAAGGAAATGCAGAAGTAACCCTAAGCATGGCTTCCCAGCGTGCTGCGGTCCATGCCCTCTGCCTCCCCTCTTTGGATGGGCTCTCCTGCTGATGATTAGAGATGGGAGGTCCCACAGCCAGGGGGCTCTGAGAAGACTTTAAAAGTTGGGACCTGGGAAAGGCGGAGATTTCCATGGATGATGAAACTGAAAGGGCCGCAGAAAATAAGGATGAAAGACGGAGAGAGGAGGAACAGAGGTGTTTCCTTGCAACCATCCAGGCTGAAACGGGCATGCTAGGAAGCCCCTCTGCTGGGAAACTGAAGCCAATAGCGAAGGAAGGCAATAGTAAAGGAAAGCATGCATATTTATAGGAAGATGTTTAAAGAATAAACTACACGGTGGAGCAATATTCTGAGCCTGGGCATAGAATAAGAAAGAATCAGATTCAAAACCCAGGTCTACATCGCTCACTAGTAAATCTCCCTAAGCCTCCAGTTCTTCATCTGTAAAATGGGAGTGATAAACCTGCCCTGTAAGAGCTACTGGGTGGATCAAATGGTATATGGATGTGAGCCTCCTTTTTAAATTAAAGTACTGTAAAATTGCCAACCATTACGACTATTTTTAATTCAAATGATTTAAAAAGTTTGTAAAATCTGAGGAGCAATGATAAAGCAAATTGATTTAGCAAAGCTCTAGGAACAGAACAGTAAGGGTTGATCAGTTATTTCTATGCTGGTAACCACGGTGACTAAATCAATGTTTTCCCATTTCTCAAAAAAAAAAAAATTATTCTTATTTTAGGGAAAAGAAATAACATTAAATTCTATATGATGTGTAAAAAATATTAAATTTAAATCTTCGACAATTAAAATATATATATATGCAAACAGATAACAAGAAAGGATGTTTCTGAGTGTTCTAGTTTGCTAATGCCACCAGGATGCAAAACACCAGAAATGGACTGGCTTTTATAAAGGAGGTTTATTTGGTTACACAGTTACAGTCTTAAGGCCATAAAGTGTCCAAGTGTCAGCAATCGGGTACCTTCACTGAGGGATGGCCAATGGTGTCCAGAAAACCTGTTAGCTGGGAAGGCATGTGGCTGGTGTCTGCTCCAAAGTTCTTGTTTCAAAATGGCTTTCTCCCAGGATGTTCCTCTCTAGGCTGCAGTTCCTCAAAAATATCACTCTCAGTTGCTCTTGGGGCATTTGTCCTCTCTTAGCTTCTCCAGAGCAAGAGTCTACTTTCAACAGTCATCTTCAAAATGTTTCTCATCTGCAGCTCCTCTCTCAGCTCCTGGGCATTCTTCAAAGTGTCCCTCTTGGCTGTAGCTCCTCTTCAAAATGTCACTCACAGCTGCACTGAGTTCCTTCTGTTTGTCAGCTCATTTATAAGGCTCCAGTGATTTAATTTAGATCCACCCTCAATGGGTGGGGTAACACCTCCATGGAAATTATCCAATCAGAGTCATCACCTATAGTTGGGTGGAGCACATCTCCACAGAAACACTCAAAGAATTACAATCTAATCAACACTGATATGTCTGCCCACACAAGATTACATCAAAGAAAATAGCATTTTGGGGGACATAATACATTGAAACAGGCACACTGAGTAACCCAAAAAGTCTATGGATAGCAGGAAAGCTGCCCATTGTAATGTACAAAGTGACCAACTTTCACAGTATCTGTGGAATGTTTATAAGGGTTAGTGATTTGGTTCTTTAGGATGTATGTGTGACTGGACACCATCATTTCACTGACTGGCAGGTTGGTCTGGCTGATCAGACTAATCATCCTATATCATCGCTCATTCCCAAAACCACATCTTGAAGAGAAATCACATTCTTTAGTCAGAGGAATCCAACAATAAGTGATTATGTGATGAATGATGCTGACATGTTCATTTTTGATAAAAAAAAAAAGTTGGAATTATTTCAAAGAAAATAGGAATAAGAGGAAAATTTCTGAGATGATGACAAACATTTTGTGTAATTAAAAGAAAGTTCAAAGCTGAATTCATACATTTCTGGGCGACTTGAGACCTTTATAAAGAAAGCAACACTTGAAAAAAATTCTAAATGTGGTGTCTTGGATAACCCAGAGACAAAGTGACAAACTATATGTTCAAAAACTACCCTCCCTCCACCTGCTTACTAATCCTGCTGTTTGTCATCAAACTTCTTATTACCCCATGGAGAGTGTATATAAGGCTGTTAAGGGCACCAACTCTGGAGTTCAACTGCCTGGGTTTGAATTCTAGCCCTGTCTTTTATAAGTTCTGTGACCTAGGGAAAATTACCTAACAGTTCTATGCTTCAATTTCCTCATCTGCGAAATGGTCATAATAATGTAGCTACCTCAAGGAATGTTGTAAGGATTAAATGAGTGAACATAAAGAATCTAGAAAAGTCTCTGGCACATACTAAGTTATATATAAGTGCTGTTGTTAGCATTACTACTCAAGCCACTCTAATGCACCCATTCCATTAAGGTTAGTTCTGTTTCAGCTCCTATAAAGTCTGATATCATCCTGATAGCATAACCTAATCATCAACCTAGGCTCTCAAAACTTCAACCTTCTGACATGTCCATTAGGTTAATTCACTAACCTGGACCATATCCATTACCCAGTTTCTCCATTCCAACAAATGGCCTGACTTACTACTTTAATGAAACAAAGACAAACTCCCTCACATTTCCTTCTATTTATTCCCACCTATCTATCCCAACATTTCTCTCTTCCTTTTCTTCTACTGCAGAGGTAGTGACTCTTCTCATTGCCAAATGAAATGCCCTTTTTCCTTAATCTATGCCTCTAATTAAATACACTCCAATTTATTCTAGAATTTGAACTCTTAATTATCTTTTCTCTTTCCAGCATTTTAAGTCTCTGCCTTCTCAGTGGATTGTTCCATTCTGCTCACAAACATAGATACATTTTCCCCTATCCTAGAAAAGCTGTACTCATCCTACTGAATAAGTGGTCTCCATTTTTCCACTTACTGCCTTTAATTCTTCACCAACCTACGTGTTATCAACTCCTTGACGAAACAGGTTCTTTCAACAGTCACTAGTAATGTCTTAATAGTCCACTGCAATTATTTTATCTATTGGTGACAGCATATGAAATATCTCCCTATTCCTTTATGAAACTCTCTTTTCCTTTGATTTCTATGATATAATGTTCTGCAAAATCTCCAAATGTTTTGTTGCTTCTTTTGTTTAGTGAAGTACTTCAAACATACGAATATAAAAAATATCATGAACATCAATGATGCTACCACCCAATCCCAAAAGATCTTAATGTTTGTTGTATTAGTATTATTTTAGTTTTCAGAAACAAAACATTTAGATACACTAGAAGTTCCCCATAAAAGTTATTCCATATTTGCAGTTAATAATGCTCTATTCATTTATTCCTTTGGGAAATACTTATTTTTTTATTATATGCTAAACACTATTCCAGGCAGTCAGAGTACTGAAGTGAACAAAGCAGACAAAAATCTCTGCCTTCATGGATCAAATGTTCTAGGGAGGAAGACAGACAAACAAAAAACCCAACAAGTTAAATAAATAAAATATATAGTAGTTCAAGCACTGGTAAGTATCAAAAAGAAAAGTAGTAAACCAGGGAAAAGAGATAGGAAATGTTGAAGGGGTTGGAATTTTGGATAGAGTAAAATTTTAGATAGGGTGACTACACACTATGTATCCATAAACAATATACATTGTTTCACATGTCTTTAATATTTATATAAGTAATGCCACATTGTATGTATATTTTTCTGAAATTTCCGCTTTTTACTTAACGTTGCATTTTGACTTAATCATTTTGTTACATATATCATTAATTTATTCACATTTTACTACTCTATAATATTTCATTTTATAAATATCCTACAACTTATATTCCCCCCACTCTTGTTGATGGACATTTAGGTTATTTCCAATTTTTTGCTATTACAAAAAAAAAAGTTGCAACAAACATTCTTATACATGTGTCCTTATCTACATGTGCAAGAATTTCTCTACAAAATGCTCAATTTAACTTTTAATAAATACTGTCAAGTTCCTCACCAAAATGATTTACCAATTTATACTCCCTCCAGGTTCTACTTTCAGTATGGCCAAATAGTGACTGCCAGACCTACCCTCCCAAAGATCACAACTATAAACTCTAGATAAAATTTTTTAAATAAAGGGAAAAAACAACAACTAAAGGAATTGGAGACCAAGCAAAAGCAGGTAGATTTTGGAGAAGGATCAACACTTAGAAGAAAGGAATGTGTGGGATGAGTTTCCCATTCCTTATGGCGTTTAGTCTGAGCGCTGGACATAGTTGGTGTCACAAAGGGTAGCTAAATCTCCAATAGCAAACTCACAGCCTTTTTGGCCTAAGTGACCACAGCACATATGTTAGAGCTGCTTGAAGCAAGGGAGGTGAGGGGGACTACTAGAAAGTAAAAGCCAGAGTGAAAGAGACATAAATTATCTCTCTCCACTCAAATACCTAGCTGATCCCTGAATCATACATATTTAGGGCCACATGCAAACAACAACCACCTATCTAGGGAGAAAAGAACTATTCTGAGATTTCAGCTGCCACACAGAGTTAGTTTGTACCTTAAGTCCATTAAATCAGTTATGTGCTAAAACAAAAACACCAACACCCTTCAAGGAAAATAACAGAATTCAGAGTCTCCACAGCATAACACCTACAATGTGCAGAATACAATCTAAACTGACTTGACATATAAAGAAACAAGGAAATGTGATACATTCTCAAGAAAAAAGACAATCAATGGAAAATGAACCCAATATGACCTAGATTGTGGAATTAGCAATCCAGGATTTTAAAGCATCTAATTCTGCTCAATAAGGTAAAAGAAAATATGCTCATAATGACTGAAAAGATAGGAATGTCAGCAGAAAAACAGAAACTAATTTAAAAAAAAGAAGATGAACCAACTGGAAATTTTAGAGTTTAAAAATATAGTATCTGAAATAAAAATTCACTAGATGTGCTTAATGGCAGTATGCAGAAAATTGATGAAATACTTAGTAAACTTAAAGTTAGAACAAGGGAAATTATCCAATCTGAAGAACAGAGAGGAAAAAAATGGAACAAAATGAAAAGAGCCTCAGGGGCCTTTGGAATAATAGCAAAAGGTCAAACATACATGTTAAGTGTAATTACAGAAGGAAAGGATACAAAGACAGGGAGAAAAAAAATATTTAAGTAAATACTAGCTGAAATTTATCCAAATTTGGTGAAATAAAAATTTAAAAAGCCCTGAACACCCTAAGCAGGAAAATACAAAGAAAGTCATGCATAGGCATACTAAATTCAAATTACAAAAACCAAAGATAAAAGAGAAATCTTGAAAGCAACCAGAGAAAACTGACACTTTAAATATAAGGGAACATCAATTTAAATTATCGCTGTCTTCTAATCAGAAATAATGGAGATCAGAAGACAAGGAACCAATATCCTTAAAGTGGGAAAGGGAAAGGAAAACTGTTAATGAGAATTCTATATTGAGCAAAAATATCCTTCAGAATGAAGACAAAATAGATACCTTCAGATAGAAAAAAACTAAGAGAATTTGTCACCAGCAGACTTGCAATACAAGAAATGCCAGAGCAAGATTTTCAACCTGAAGTAAAGTGATTCCAAATGAAACCTCAGTTCTTCAGGAAAGAATGAAAAACATCAGAAATGGCAAGTACCTGAGTAAGCAAAATAGACTATATTTTTATTTATTTAAAACACATGTGACCATTTGGAGCAAAAATGCTAATATTGTCTTGTGGGGTATATAACATATGCAGATGCAATACATATGACAATTTTAGTATAAAGGATGGGGTAATGAGAATAAATAGATAAATTAAAATATAATTTTAAAATTATATAAATAATCCAAAAGAAGACATGAAAAGAGAAAAAAGGGAACAAAATGTGGTTAAATAGGGAAATTTTAGGTTGTCTATATGTTACTAGAAATTAAATTTAAAAAAAAAACCATAGGACTGTACAATACAGTAAGTCCTAATGTAAACTATGGAGCATATTTAATAGTCCAATTACAATCATATTCCTTTAACAACTGTAACAGAATTCCATATAAATGCATGGTATTAATAATAAAGGGGGCATATGGGAACTCTATTTTCTGCATGATTTTTCCCTTAACCTATAGCTTCTCTAATACAAAAATTATATTAAAAAAAAAAAGATTGAGTTAGGCCATGGATTACTGACAAGCAGCCACCAGAACTCTATATACTTCAGAGGAAGCATGGCCCTGACCGCACCTTGATTTCATACTTCAAGCCTCCAAAGCTGTGAAACTATCAATTTCTGTTGTTTTAAGTCAGGAAAAAAAGGACTCAGAAGAGACAATCAATCATAAAATAGTAGATCTAATTCCATTAAATGTAAATAAACTCTAGCACTGCAATTCAAAGGCAGAGATTTGTAAAAAAATCTAAAATATACATTGTCAAAAAGACATTTTAAATATAAAGACACAAATAGCTTGAAAATGAATAAAAAATGATACACTGTGCATACAGTAAGTGTAAGATAGCTGGAGGGGCTTTTTAATCTTAGATAAAAGAAACTACCTCCATCAATGTAAGAAAGTTCCATTTTTGTTCCACATCCTCTTTAATATTTGGCATTTTCTTATTTTTTTTTTCATTTTTGTCACTCTATTAGGTTTAAGTGGTAACTCTTTTCATTTATGATCCCTGTTTACTAGTGAGATTGAGTATCTTTTCTTACATTAATTAACCATTCACATTTCCTCTTCTGTGAATCATCTGTTCATATCCTCTGCCTTCTTTTCCAATGTCCTTCTATTCATTTATGAGTACTTTATACATTCTGAAATAATTCTTGATCCCTTACATGCAATCTTTCACTGAACAAAAGTTTTAAAATGCAAATCTAGCCAAATAGATCAATCTTTTTCTTTATAGGTTGTCTTTTATACTTTGACAAATTATTTCCTACCCCCAGATTATAGAGAGATCCCTATGTTTTATCCCAAAAGTTTTGAAATTTTTACTTTTCACATTTAAGCGTTTATTTCAACTTAACTTTTATATGGTATGAAGTAGAGTCTACTTTCTTCCATATGGATAAGTATTGTCCTAAACAATTATTAAATTCTTTCCCAATGATTTGTAATACCAGGCCAACATTGACATAAATCAGCTTTCTATATATACATGAGACTGATTTCCAACTCAGTTCTGATCCATGGTTCTGTCCATATATCTTTGTCTTAACCACACTATCTTAATAACTATAGGTTTATAAGTTCCCCCACTTTCTTCATGTTCTTCAAAATTGTCTTGGCTATTCTTAACCTTTTGGACTACCATACGAATTTTAGAATCCACTTATCAAATTACCTGAAAAACTGCTGATACTTTGACTGGAATAGCATTGGACTTCTTGATTAACTTAAAGGTAATTGCTATCTTGAGTGTTCCCATCCATGAACATGACTTATCTTACCATGTATCTAGCTTCTCAACAACATGTTGTAGCTTTCTCCATAAGAATCCTGAACATAATTGTCAGATTTATTTCTAAGTACCTTATAAATTTTATTGCTATTTTGAATGGGATCTTATTTCCTATCACATTTCCTGATTAGTTATTATTGGCATATAAAAAGAATATTGCTTTTTATATTGAACTTATGTCCAGCAACCTTGTTAAATCTCTTATTAATTCTAATACTTTGCAGATTCTCTAGAATTTTTTAAGTGTACAAATTTAGCATCCACAAAAAAATGAAAGTTTTGATGCATTCTTCCCAATTCTTATATTATTGTTTAATCTTATTACATTGGGTAGGAACTCCAGAACAATGTTCAGTAAAAGCAGTGATAGTGTAACTATACTTTATTCCAAATTTTATTCATAATGCCTCTAAAATTTTGCCACTAAATTTATTATGTTTCCTATAGGACTTTTTTATGGATACACTTACGTTGAGGAAGTTTCTTCCTATCACATTTAGCTAAGAGATTTTTTTAATTAGAGAAGTTGTGGGTTTACAGAACAATCATGCATAAAATACAGGATTTTCACCAACACCTTGCACTCGTGTGGAACATTTGTTAAAACTGATGACAGAATATTTTTATAATTGTACTATTAATTCAAGTCCATGGTTTAACTTAGGGTTCTCAGATTATGCAGTTTAGTTCAATGTTTAATTTTTATTGTTACCATATATTCAATATAACATTCCTCTTTTTAACCATATTCAGATATTTAGTGCTGTTAATTGCATTCGCAATGTTGTGCTACCATCACCACCATCCATTACCTTAACATTTCCATCATTCCAAAGAGGAATCCTGTACAATTTAAGCCTTAACTTCCGATTCCATATCCAATCCCATCCCCTGGTAACCTTTATTGTAGTTTTTTACTCTACGAAATTGTTTATTCTAATTATGTCATATCAGTGAGGTCATACAATATTTGGCCTTTTATATCTGGCTTATTTGACTTTCACTCAACATGATGTCTCCGATGTTCATCCACTTTGCTGCATATATCAGAACTTCATTCCTTTTTATACCTGAACAATATCCCATTGTGTGTATATACCAAATTTTGTTTATCCACTCATCTTTTGATGGATACTTAGATTGCTTCCATCTTTTTGCAATTGGAAATAATGCCGCTATGAACATAAAAGCCCTTTGTCAGTTATATAGTGACCTACATTTGCACTCTCTTAAGTTTCTCTTCGATGAAAAGAAAATCTTCATTTTAACGTCAAGTTTGTCAGCCTTTTCCTGTATGGCTACTGCATTTTGTTTCTTATTTTTAAAATTCTTTCCCTAAGTCATTGTAACATTCTTCTATTTTGCTTTATAAAGATTTGCTTTGCCAAGCATATTTATGTCTATGAGCTGCTGAATTGATTTTTGGCTCTGATATGAGGCAGATGGCAAGTCTCTCTTTTTTTCTTATATGGATATCTACTGTCCCACACAATTTATTTAAAAGACTATACTTAATCCACTACTATGCAGTAGTTCCTTTGTCAAATCAAGTGTCCAGATTCACATGGCTCTATTTCAGGGCTCCTCATTTTGTTGCAAGAATCTATTTTCTATTCTTGTGCTGACACCACAGTTTTAATTACTGTAGCTTTTGAAAAAAAAAAAAGATCCAGATATCTGGAGTTTTCCCATCTGGCTTCTTCAAGAGTGTTTTACTCTTCTTCATCTTTGCACTTCACTGAATCAGCTTGTCAAGTACACCCATACATATACATGCACACTTCTGGGATTTTGTTTGAGGTTGCTTTGAAGCCATACATGATTCAAGGGGACAATGTGAAGAGAACCTGGCATCTTTACAGTATTTGAGCCTTGTAATCCATGAACATTGAATATCTTTCCCTTTATTTAGGTCTTCTCTAATTTCTTTCAAAATGTAAAATTTTCTGTATAGAGACAGTGCATACTTTTCGTGGAATTATTTCCAATGTATTCAAAATTATTGAAGCTATTGTATATAGTTGCTTTTTAAATTTCATTTTACAACTGTTTGTGGCTGATATATAGAACTGCAATTGATTTGTATTTAATGATCTTCTATCATGCAACATTGCTAAATTCATTTATTAAGGCTAATAATTTTCCTAAATATTTTTTGGATTTTTCTACGTACACAATCATGTTATCTGCAGACAGTAATAGTTTATTTCTCCATTCCCAATTTGTATTTCTTATATTTTTCTTACCTGATTTCATAGGCTAGGATTTCCAGTACTATACTGAACAAAGATAGAGTAGGCATCCTTGTCTTTTCCAAAGCCTTCAAATTTCACCATTAAACATGATGTTTTCTATATGTTTACATAGAAACATTTTATCAGGCTCAGGAAGTTCTCTTATATTCATAATTTTGAAGAGTTTTTATCATGAATAGATGCTGAGTTTTATCAAATAGTTTACTATATCTATTGTGATAGACATATGATTATTTTTTAATCATTTCTTTTAATCTTTTAAGATAGCACATTACATTGATTAATTTTTTTCAATGTTAAATGTTTCAATGTTGAATGAATGTATCATCTCAGGAATAAAATCAACTTGGTCCTCATACTTACATGTAAGTACATACTTACATGTAAGTACGTACTTACAGGTAAGAGCATGTTACTAAATAAAGTTTGCTAAATTTTATTTAGAACTTTTGCATCTTTATTCATGAGTGAGTAGGACCTATAGCTCTCTTCTCTCTATAATATCTTTGGCCAGTTTTGGTTTCAAGGCAGTTCTAGATGATAAAACAAGGTGAGAAGTGCTCTTTTCTTTTCCCCTGGAAGAATTTGTGAAAAACCATGTTACTTCTTCCTTAAGTCCTGTATAGAATATACCAGTGAAGTCATCTGAACTTTAAGCTCTCTTTGTGGAAAAGTTTTTAATTATGGCTCTGTTCCAGTTTGCTAATGCTGCCATTATGCAAAATACCAGAAATGGATTGGCTTTTATAAAGGGGATTTATTAAGTTACAAATTAACAGTCCTAAGGCCATAAAAGTGTCCAACAAATTTACAGTCCTAAGGCCATAAAAGTGTCCAAACTAACACATCAACAGATGATACCTTCACTGAGGGATGGCCAATGGCATCCAGAAAACCTCTGTTATCTGGGAAGGCACGTGTCTGGCATCTGTTGATCCTGGGTTGTGTTCCAGCTCCTCTCTCAGCTTCTGTGAGTTCTTGGTTCTGTCTCCCAGGAAGTTTCTCTCTGAGAGCCTGGGAGTCCTGTCTTAGCATATCCTGGGGCAAACTCTAGGCTTCATCTCATAGCTAAACATCCTTTTGTCTGCATCTCCAAGTATCTCTAAATTTCAGTGTCAGCACTTAGCGTCTCTCTAAAATGTCTTCCTCAGCTGTTCTCAGCTCCTTCTGTTTGTGAGCTCTTTTATAGTTCTCCAGTTATTCAATCAAGACCCAAGCTGAATGGGCGGGGCAACACTTCCAAGGAAATAATTCAATCAGAGTTAATACCTATAGTTGGGTGAGTCAAATCTCCATGGAAACACTCAATCAAAATTTTCCAACCTAATCAACACTAATACATCTGCCCCCACAAGACTGCATTAAAGAACATGGCTTTTTCTAGGGAACATAATATATGTTACCTGGCACAGGCCCCAATTTCCTTATTTGGTTATGGCACTTTTCAGGTTTTTTATTGCTTCCAGTGTATATTTTTCAAGTTGTGTCTTCTCAGAATTTGTCCATTTGACATAAAGTTTTCAAAGGAATTGGCACAAAGGTGTTTGTATTACTTTTATTATTTTTAAATTTGTGTAGAGAGATGGAAGAATATGGCAGCACAGAGAGGAGGGGAAGCTAGTTAGTCCCCCTGGAACAACTAATAAACAACTAGGAACAACTAGTAAATAATCTGGAATAACTGTGGGGGGACAAACATGACCATCCACTTGTCATACACCAACCTGAATTGGGAGGAATGCCCAAGATCACAGCATAAAATCAGTAAGTAAAAACTGCGGACCCAAGCCAGGAGCCCCCTTCCCACATGGCCCGAACTGCAAAGCCTCCTAGTGCTAGAGAGCAACACTCTCCAAGCAAGCGAATATAGCTCAGCTGAGCTTCAACTGGGGTTTTAATTAACAAATGTTGACTGCTCAATACAAGATATGAATCCCAACAAGGAGACAGAGGTTCTTGGTGACAACTGACCTTGGAGAGCCAGAGGGTGGCCGCAGACTGGCCCTGAAGGGGGCTTTCTGTCCCTCTTTCAGCTCAGTGGAGAAAGCCTCAGCCATTTTCAGTTCCTAGTGCTCTGACCCAGAAAAGGGTGGAGATAGCACAGGCAGAGAAACTATTCAAATGCTAATGACCTCTCCCTAGGGGAGTATCTTCCCTAAGAGGAAAGAGGTGGAGCACAGCTCTACTACCCACCTTCCATTCAGAACCAGACTCCAGAGCTTGGGGGAAAACAGCCATGGGCCACATCTCCTTATACCAGTCTGGAGCTACAGGCTGATGGGTGCCACCTGCTCAGCAGAAAAGCAGAGTGACTTGAGGCCTCACAGGGTGTAACAATCTTCTAAGACACACCCTCAGGGAAACTGGATATTGAATATTTCTCCCTTCAGGGATCTGAGCCCATTCTGTTCTGGGAAAACCTGATTGGGGTAACCAGGGAAACCAGACGCCTAGACAACAGAAAACTACAATCTACACTAAGAAAAACGAAGTTACAGCCCAGTCAAAGGAACAAACTTATACTTCAACTGAGACACAGGAATTGAAACAACTAATGATAAATCAATTCAAAAAGTTAAGGGAAGATATGGCAAAAGAGATGAAGCATATAATGAAAACACTGGGCAAGCATAAGGTAGAAATCAAAAGTTTGAAAAAACTACTGGCAAAATCTATGGAAATGAAAGGCACAACAAAAGAGATGAAAGATACAATGGAAACATATAACAGCAGATCTCAAGAGGCAGAAGAAAACACTCAGGAACTGGAGAACAAGGCATCTGAAAGCCTATACGCAAAAGAACAGATAGAGAAAAGAATGGAAAAATATGAGCAACATCTCCAGGAGCTTAAGGACAAAAGGAAATGCAGGAATGTACATGTCACTGGAGTTCCAGAAGGAGAAAAGAGGGAAAAGGGGCAGAAGCAATAATAGAGGAAATAATCAATGAAAATTTCCCATCTCTTATGAAAGACATAAAATTACGGATCCAAGAAGCGCAGCATACCCCAAACAGAATAGATCTGAATAGGCCTACACCAAGACACTTAATAATCAGATTATCAAACATCAAAGATAAAGAGAAAATCCTGAAAGCAGCAAGAGAAAAGCAATCCATCACATACAAAGGAAACTTGATAAGACGATGGGCAGATTTCTCAATAGCAACCATGGAGGCAAAAAGGAAGTGGGGTAATATATTTAAGATACTGAAAGAGGAAAACCACCAACAAAGAATCCTATATCCGGCAAAACTGTCCTTCAAATATAAGGGAGAGCTTAAAATATTCTCTGACAAACACACAATGACAGTTTGTGAACAAGATACCTGCTCTACAGGAAACACTAAAGGAAGCACTGCAGACAGAAAGGAAAAGACAGGAGTGAGAGGTTTGGAAAACAATTTTGGGAGATAGTAGTACAGCAATGTGGGTACACTGAATAAACATGACTGTAATTATGGTTGACAAAAGGAATGTTAGGACCATGTGGGACACCAGAACAAAAGATAAAGGATGAAGACTGGGATTGTGTAACTCAGGGAAACCTAGGGTGCTCAATGATTGTAATAAAAGGTACAAATATGTTTTTACATGAGGTAGAACAAATGAATGTCAACATTGCAAGCTGTTAAAGATAGGGTGGGACTGGGGGGGGAAAACACAATCAATGCAAACTAGAGACTATAATTAACAGATACATTGTATTATGCTTCCTTTAATATAACAAAGGCAATATATGAAAGCTAAATGCATATGGGGGGGTATATAGGGAAAGGGTATGGGACTCCTGGCATTGGTGATATTGTCTGACTCTTTATTCTACTTTAGGTTAATGCTATCTTTCCTCTTGTTGCTTTCCAGCATCATGTCTCTCTCTCTCTCTCTCTCTCTCTCTCTCTCTCTCTCTCTCTCTCTCTCTCTCTCTCTCTCTCTCTCTTCTTTTTCTTTTGTCTCTTACCTTCAACTCTTCCTCCTTTGTGGAAAACATGGAGATGTCCTTATATAGATAGTGGCGATGGTGCTGAATACATAAACATGTGACTATACAGGGAACCAACGATTATTTACGTACAACAAAATGTATGGTGTGTGAACAAAACTGTCTTTAAAAAAATGGGTTGATGAAGAAAACTTGAGGGTACTATATTGAGTAAAATAAGACAGACACATAAGGACAAATATTGCAGGGTCTCACTGATATGGGCTAATTATAATAAGTAAACTCATAGACATGAAATATAAGTTACCAGGATATAGAATGAGGCTAAAGAATGGGGAGTGGTTACTTACTATGAGCAGAATGTTCAACTAGGGTGAACTTAAATGTTTGGAAATGGACATAGGTGATGGTAGCATGCTGTGAGACTAACTAACAGTGCTGAATGGTGTGTGAAGGTGGTGGAAAGGGTAAGCTCAGAGTCACATATGTCACTAGAAAGAAAATTGGAGGTTAAAAGATGGAAATGTATAAAACAGTGAATCTTGTGGTGGACAATGTCTGTGATTAACCATACAAATATCAGAAATCTCTCTCATGAACTAGAGCAAATGTATGACACTATAACTAGAAGTTAATAATAGAGGGGCATATAGGAAAAATATATACCTATTGCAAACTATATACTACAGACAGTATTTTAACATTCTTTCATCAACAGTAACAAATGTACTAAACCAAAACTATGAATCAATAATGGAGGGGAGGTGGTTAAGAGTATGGGAGGATTGAGTTTCCTTTTTTTGTCTTTATTTCTTTTCTGGAGTAATGAAAATGTTCTAAAAATTGAAAAAAATTAATTGTGGTGATGGATGCACAGCTGTATGATGGTACCATGGGCAACTGATTTTATACTTTGGATCTTTGGATAGTTGTATGGTATGTAAACAATCTCAATTAAAAAATCTAAAAAAATAAAAAAAAATTTGTGGGCATCTGTGGCATTGTCCTTTTCATTCTTTGCACTGATTATCTCTCATTTTCTCTCTCTCTAGCAAACTCATAAGAGTTTTATCAATCTTATCTTTTCAGAGAACAAACTGCTGGCTCTATATATGTTTGGTTTCTATTTCATTTATTTCTGCTTTTATCTTTATTTCCTTCCTTCTACTTTCTTTGTATAGAGTTTTATTTCTTATTTTAATTATAGGACATGGTTGCTTAGCTTATTAATTTTTAGTCTTTATTATAAGTATTTTAGGCTATAATTTTCCCTAATATCTTTAACTGCATTCCAAAAGTGAGAGTATGGATAAAATCACTCCTGCGGTCCATCTCTCCCATGTTTTGTTTACCTTGAATTATTTAAATTTTTATGAGAAACAAGTGGGAGACTGCTCCCAGTCTCCAAGAGATATTTGTGTCTCTAATCTTAATTTCTGCATCGCCCCCGGCAACACAAAAGCATTGACAAATATTTTCCTTAGCACCCAATTTTAAATATTTAAAACATTTTCTAATATCTGTTGTGACTTCTTTTTTGATTCATGGTTATTTAAAAGCATATTTCTTAATTTATGAATATATGGAAATTGTCCAGGTTTTTTAAAATTTGCCTCTAACAGAGAATAAATACTCTGTATGGTTTCAATCCTTTGAAATTTGTAAGGCTTCCTTTATAGTCCAGCATACATCAATTTTGATAAAATTTTTGTGTGTACTTGCAAAGAATGTGTATTCAGGAGGTTTTGAGTGTTATGTTCCATGTAGTGCCATCAAGTCAAGTAAAACTGATCTTATGTTTCAATCCCCTCTAGTTTTAATTATTTTTTTCTGCTTCTCCTATCAGTTGCTAAGAAAGATGTATTAAAATGCAGTAGTATTACTGTGGATTTCTTAACCCTCAAATTTCTGTGAATGTTTGCTTTATGTATTTTAGGGCTTTGTTATTATTGGCATATAAATTTTAAACTGTTATATCTTCCTAGTGAGTTGAATCTTTTATCATTATGAAAAGTTCTCTTTACCACTAGTAATGCATGTTCCCATAAACTCTGCTTTGATATGATTATAGCTATACCAGTTTTATTTTCATCAGCGTTTGCATGGTACATTTTTTCTATCGTTTTACTTCACTTCAGATTTTGCTCATAAACAGCACAGAAATAGGGATTCCTAACAAGTTTGGTAATCTTTCCATTTTAATTGGAGAAGTTAGTCCATTTACATTTAGTGTAGTTACTAATATATTTAGATCTAAATATATTATCTTCCTATTGTGTTTTGTATTGTTTCTGTTCTATGTCTCTTCTCATTCCTTTCTTCTCTTCTTCTATATCGAGTATTATGGCAGTCATTATTGCTATTGCTAAGTAGTCAACTTCTATCTTTCATTATTTTTGGATACGTATTAGGATTGAAGTTCCTGGGGCATTTATGATTAGGTGGGTCATGTCACAAGTTCTGGATAATGAATTTTGAGTGTGGAAGAGGTATACATCCCATCTGGGCCTAGTTTTTAATTGCTATGAGACCTTCCAAAACCATATTTTCCCTCTGTCATTCTCACTATTAAATATTCCAGAAAATGGTTGTTCCATCAGCCCAGATCCCAAAATGAAAACCCATGATGGACATTTAACATGAATGAAAAATAAATCTTCTGCTTTTCCTTAGCTCTGGAGATTTTGGATTGTTTATTATTGCAGCATAAAATAGCCCACCCTGACCAATATAAGTATTTTTATTATTACATTTTTTCATTGTTAGTTTAAAATGTGTGATATTTTACTATTCTATTAGTGGTAAGTCTAAATATTACCACACACATTCTTTATTTATCAAAATCTAAAGTTATTTGATACTTTAAATCTATTCATTGGCAATACAAGTACTTAAAAATACATTAATTCCATTTACTTATCTCCTGACATGTTATTGTTGTCACAAATTTTAATTCCATATATTTTTTAAACTCCACATTACATTATGATTATTCTTTCAATCATTCAGTATTCTTCAAGTTTATCTATTCACTGACCATTTTTGTAGTTCTAAAACCTTTCTTGAATCTATGAACCAACATCTGGAATCAGTTTTCTTCTGAATAAAGAATACCCTTTATATTTCATTAGTGTGGTACTTATGACAAATTATCTGGGTTTTTTTGTTTGTTTGTTTGCTTGTTTGCACACCTTTATTTTTGAATAATATTTTTACTAAAAATAGAATTTTAAATAGGCCATTATTTTATTCCAGGTCTTTAAAGAAATCATTTAATGGTTTTTCTTTTTTACTTTCATTATTTCTGTGGAGAAGTCAGCTGTCAGTTGAATTGCTATTCCTTCGAAGATAAGCTTTTTCCCTTTGGCTCTTTTAAAAATTTCTTATTATTTTCATTGTCTGAAATTTTACTGTAACAGTGTGTGGACTTCTTTTTATTTATCCACCTTGAGGTTCTTTGAATTCAATTGATGTATTTCAAAACTTTAGAAAATGCCTGCTATTTTTCATATAGTGTTTAATCCCTGTTTCCCTTCTCCTCATTTTCTTGGATTCCAATAACATATATGTTAGATTTTCTCATGGTTCCTCTATGTCCATTATATTCCCTTCTGTATTTTACATCCATTTGTCTCTGTGTGCTTTCTTCTATACAGTTTCTTCTGGTCTGTCTTCCAATTCACTAATTCTGCCTTCAACTGTGTCCAATTTTCTGTTAATTCCATCCTTGGATTTCTTCATCTAGATTATTGTATTTGTGTTTTACAACTTCTATTTGTTTGTTTTTCAAATCTGCTATGTAATATAATTTAGTCTCCAGCTCCTAGCTGAAATTTTCCAATTTTCTTTTATATCCTTGAACACAGAAAGCAAAGTTATTTTAAACTGTGAATCTGTCAATTCTAAATTCTAGAACCACTGCGTCTTTTTCTGTGGTCTTCTGTTTATGCTAGTTCCCATTCCAGTTATATGCTATATCTATAGTTTTGTGGTATGCATTGTATTTGAAAATTGTTTGTAGAAATAATCTGAGGTTTAGAATGATGTTATGGGATCTAGGAAAAGACAATACTAGGAAAATGAATATGCAAGCCATGGACAGGGGAAAATATTCACCATATATGAAGCTGGCAAAGGACTTATATAAATATGAGCATGACGATGAATATATTAAAAGCCTTAAATTCCATAATTAAACAACTCCATTTAAAAATAGGCAAAAGATTTGAATAGACACTAACAAAAGGAGATATACACATGGCCAATAAGCACATGAAAACATTCTCAAAATCATTATTCATTTAGGAACTGCACATTTAAACCACAAGATACAACTACCCACACAATAGAATGGTTAAAATGAAAGTGACAATATCAAGTATTAGCAAGGATGTGGAACTGAAATGCTCATATATTGCTAGTGGAAATGCAAAGTGGCACAGATAAATTGGAAATCAGTTTGGCTGTTTCTTTTAAAGTTAAATAAGCACTTACCATATGGCCTAACAATCCCACTTTAAGTATTTACCCAAACAAAACTAAAACCTTTGTCCAAACAAAGAATTGTATAGAGGTATTTATAGCAGCATTATTCATAATAGCCATAACATTAGAACAACCCAAACATCAACCAAATTGTTATATATCTATACAATGGAATATTATTCATCATTAAAAGAAAATAAACCACGGATACATGCATGAGTGAACCACTCATACAAACAAATGGGTGAATTTCCAACACAGAGGAATGCAAACTGTATCATTTCACTTAACACAAAACTCTAAAAAAGACAAATCTCTATAGTGACAAAGAGATTAATGGTTGCCCCAGTCTGAGGTTTGGATTGGGGGCGTTCCACTGGAAAGGGGCACAGCAGAATATTGCGCAGGGAAGGAATTGCTCTATATCTTTACTTAGGTTTTGCTTACTCAGTTGTATACATTTGTCAAATCACATTGAACTATATACTGTCCTCAAAAAAAGCATGCTAGGTTTTTTATTGGATTTTTGATGAGTCTACATCAATTTAGGAAGAATTAACATGTAATAAAAATTGAGTTTTCAAATTAATCATCATAATATAACTACCCAATTTTTTAAGTGTTCAGTTCCTCTCAGCAGTGTTTTTAGTTTTGAGAGGATAGGAATTATACTTATTTTGTTGAATTTGGGTCAAAAAATTTTAGGCTCATTCTTGGTTGGGAGGCGGGGCAAGATGGCAGACTGGTGAGCTGTATGTTTTAGTTACTCCTCCAGGAAAGTAGGTAGAAAGCCAGGAACTGCGTGGACTGGACACCACAGAGCAATCTGACTTTGGGCATACTTCATACAACACTCATGAAAACGTGGAACTGCTGAGATCAGCGAAATCTGTAAGTTTTTGCGGCCAGGGGACCCGCGCCCCTCCCTGCCAGGCTCAGTCCCGTGGGAGGAGGAGCTGTCAGCTCCGGGAAGGAGAAGGGAGAACTGCAGTGGCAGCCCTTATCAGAAACTCATTCTACTGATCCAAACTCCAACCATAGATAGACTGAGACCAGACACCAGAGAATCTGAGAGCAGCCAGCCCAGCAGAGAGGAGACAGGCATAGAAAAAAAACAACACGAAAAACTCCAAAATAAAAGCGGAGGATTTTTGGAGTTCTGGTGAACATAGAAAGGGGAAGGGCAGAGCCCAGGCCCGAGCTCAGGCCCTGAGGCGCATATGCAAATCCCGAAGAAAAGCTGATCTCTCTGCCCTGTGGACCTTTCCTTAATGGTCCTGGTGCTTTGTCTCTTAGCATTTCAATAACCCATTAGATCTCTGAGGAGGGCCCTTTTTTTTTTTTTTTTTTTTAATCCTTTTTTCTTTTTCTAAAACAATTACTCTAAGAAGCCCAATACAGAAAGCTTCAAAGACTTGCAATTTGGGCAGGTCAAGTCAAGAGCAGAACTAGGAGAGCTCTGAGACAAAACACAATAATCCAGTGGCTGAGAAAATTCACTAAACACCACAACTTCCCAAGAAAAGGGGGGTGTCCGCTCACAGCCATCATCCTGGTGGACAGGAAACACTCCTGCCCATCGCCAGCCCCATAGCCCAGAACTGCCCCAGACAACCCAGTGTGACGGAAGTGCTTCAAATAACAGGCACACACCACAAAACTGGGCGTGGACATTACCCTGCCCTGCAACCTCAGCTGATTGTCCCAGAGTTGGGAAGGTAGAGCAGTGTGAATTAACAAAGCCCCATTCAGCCATCATTTCAGCAGACTGGGAGCCTCCCTACACAGCCCAGCAGCCCAGAACTGCCCTGGGGGGACGGCACTCACCTGTGACATAGCACAGTCATCCCTCAACAGAGGACCCGGGGTGCACGGCCTGGAAGAGGGGCCCACTTGCAAGTCTCAGGAGCCATACGCCAATACCAAGGACTTGTGGGTCAGTGGCAGAGACAAACTGTGGCAGGACTGAACTGAAGGATTAGACTATTGCAGCAGCTTTAAAACTCTAGGATCACCAGGGAGATTTGATTGTTAGAGCCACCCCCCCCCGACTGCCCAGAAACACGCCCCATATACAGGGCAGGCAACACCAACTACACACGCAAGCTTGGTACACCAATTGGACCCCACAAGACTCACTCCCCCACTCACCAAAAAGGCTAAGCAGGGGAGAACTGGCTTGTGGAGAACAGGTGGCTCGTGGACGCCACCTGCTGGTTAATTAGAGAAAGTGTACTCCACGAAGCTGTAGATCTGAAAAATTAGAGATAAGGACTTCAATTGGTTTACAAATCCTAAAAGAACCCTATCAAGTTCAGCAAATGCCACGAGGCCAAAAACAACAGAAAATTATAAAGCATGTGAAAAAACCAGACGATATGGATAACCCAAGCCCAAGCACCCAAATCAAAAGATCAGAAGAGACACAGCACCTAGAGCAGCTACTCAAAGAACTAAAGATGAACAATGAGACCATAGTACGGGAGACAAAGGAAATCAAGAAGACCCTAGAAGAGCATGAAGAAGACATTGCAAGACTAAATAAAAAAATGGATGATCTTATGGAAATTAAAGAAACTGTTGACCAAATTAAAAAGATTCTGGACACTCACAGTACAAGACTAGAGGAAGCTGAACAACGAATCAGTGACCTCGAAGATGACAGAATGGAAAATGAAAGTATAAAAGAAAGAATGGGGAAAAAATTTGAAAAAATCGAAATGGACCTCAGGGATATGATAGATAATATGAAATGTCCAAATATAAGACTCATAGGTGTCCCAGAAGGGGAAGAAAAGGGTAAAGGTCTAGGAAGAGTATTCAAAGAAATTGTTGGGGAAAACTTCCCAAATCTTCTAAACAACATAAATACACAAATCATAAATGCTCAGCGAACCCCAAATAGAATAAATCCAAATAAACCCACTCCGAGACATATACTGATCACACTGTCAGACACAGAAGAGAAGGAGCAAGTTCTGAAAGCAGCAAGAGAAAAGCAATTCACCACATACAAAGGAAACAGCATAAGACTAAGTAGTGACTACTCAGCAGCCACCATGGAGGCAAGAAGGCAGTGGCACGATATATTTAAAATTCTGAGTGAGAAAAATTTCCAGCCAAGAATACTTTATCCAGCAAAGCTCTCCTTCAAATTTGAGGGAGAGCTTAAATTTTTCACAGACAAACAAATGCTGAGAGAATTTGCTAACAAGAGACCTGCCCTACTGGAGATACTCAAGGGAGCCCTACAGACAGAGAAACAAAGAAAGGACAGAGAGACTTGGAGAAAGGTTCAGTACTAAAGAGATTCGGTATGGGTACAATAAAGGATATTAATAGACAGAGGGGAAAAATATGACAAACATAAACCAAAGGATAAGATGGCTGATTCAAGAAATGCCTTCATGGTTATGACATTGAATGTAAATGGATTAAACTCCCCAATTAAAAGATATAGATTTGCAGAATGGATCAAAAACAATGAACCATCAATATGTTGCATACAAGAGACTCATCTTAGACATGGGGACACAAAGAAACTGAAAGTGAAAGGATGGAAAAAAATATTTCATGCAAGCTACAGCCAAAAGAAAGCAGATGTAGCAATATTAATCTCAGATAAAATAGACTTCAAATGCAGGGATGTTTTGAGAGACAAAGAAGGCCACTACATACTAATAAAAGAGGCAATTCAGCAAGAAGAAATAACAATCGTAAATGTCTATGCACCCAATCAAGGTGCCACAAAATACATGAGAGAAACACTGGCAAAACTAAAGGAAGCAATTGATGTTTCCACAATAATTGTGGGAGACTTCAACACATCACTCTCTCCTATAGATAGATCAACCAAACAGAAGACCAATAAGGAAATTGAAAACCTAAACAATCTGATAAATGAATTAGATTTAACAGACATATACAGGACATTACATCCCAAAGCACCAGGATACACATACTTTTCTAGTGCTCATGGAACTTTCTCCAGAATAGATCATATGCTGGGACATAAAACAAGCCTCAATAAATTTAAAAAGATTGAAATTATTCAAAGCACATTCTCTGACCACAATGGAATACAATTAGAAGTCAATAACCATCAGAGACTTAGAAAATTCACAAATACCTGGAGGTTAAACAACACACTCCTAAACAATCAGTGGGTTAAACAAGAAATAGCAAGAGAAATTGCTAAATATATAGAGACGAATGAAAATGAGAACACAACATACCAAAACCTATGGGATGCAGCAAAAGCAGTGCTAAGGGGGGAATTTATAGCACTAAACGCATATATTAAAAAGGAAGAAAGAGCCAAAATCAAAGAACTAATGGATCAACTGAAGAAGCTAGAAAATGAACAGCAAACCAATCCTAAACCAAGTACAAGAAAAGAAATAACAAGGATTAAAGCAGAAATAAATGACATAGAGAACAAAAAAACAATAGAGAGGATAAATATCACCAAAAGTTGGTTCTTTGAGAAGATCAACAAGATTGACAAGCCCCTAGCTAGACTGACAAAATCAAAAAGACAGAAGACCCATATAAACAAAATAATGAATGAAAAAGGTGACATAACTGCAGATCCTGAAGAAATTAAAAAAATTATAAGAGGATACTATGAACAACTGTATGGCAACAAACTGGATAATGTAGAGGAAATGGACAATTTCCTGGAAACATATGAACAACCTAGACTGACCAGAGAAGAAATAGAAGACCTCAACCAACCCATCACAAGCAAAGAGATCCAATCAGTCATCAAAAATCTTCCCACAAATAAATGCCCAGGGCCAGATGGCTTCACAGGGGAATTCTACCAAACTTTCCAGAAAGAACTGACACCAATCTTACTCAAACTCTTTCAAAACATTGAAGAAAATGGAATACTATCTAACTCATTTTATGAAGCTAACATCAATCTAATACCAAAACCAGGCAAAGATGCTACAAAAAAGGAAAACCACCAGCCAATCTCCCTAATGAATATAGATGCAAAAATCCTCAACAAAATACTTGCAAATCGAATCCAAAGACACATTAAAAAAATCATACACCATGACCAAGTGGGGTTCATTCCAGGCATGCAAGGATGGTTCGACATAAGAAAATCAATCAATGTATTACAACACATTAACAAGTCAAAAGGGAAAAATCAATTGATCATCTCAATAGATGCTGAAAAAGCATTTGACAAAATCCAACATCCGTTTTTGATAAAAACACTTCAAAAGGTAGGAATTGAAGGAAACTTCCTCAACTTGATAAAGAGCATATATGAAAAACCCACAGCCAGCATAGTACTCAATGGTGAGAGACTGAAAGCCTTCCCCCTAAGATCAGGAACAAGACAAGGATGCCCGCTGTCACCACTGTTATTCAACATTGTGCTGGAAGTGCTAGCCAGGGCAATCCTGCAAGACAAAGAAATAAAAGGCATCCAAATTGGAAAAGAAGAAGTAAAACTGTCATTGTTTGCAGATGATATGATCTTATATCTAGAAAACCCTGAGAAATCGATGATACAGCTACTAGAGCTAATAAACAAATTTAGCAAAGTAGCGGGATACAAGGTTAATGCACATAAGTCAGTAATGTTTCTATATGCTAGAAATGAACAAACTGAAGAGACACTCAAGAAAAAGATACCATTTTCAATAGCAACTAAAAAAACCAAGTACCTAGGAATCAACTTAACCAAAGATGTAAAAGACCTATACAAAGAAAACTACATAACTCTACTAAAAGAAATAGAAGGGGACCTTAAAAGATGGAAAAATATTCCATGTTCATGGATAGGAAGACTAAATGTCATTAAGATGTCAATTCTACCCAAACTCATCTACAGATTCAATGCAATCCCAATCAAAATTCCAACAACCTACTTTGCAGACTTGGAAAAGCTAGTTATCAAATTTATTTGGAAAGGGAAGATGCCTCGAATTGCTAAAGACACTCTAAAAAAGAAAAACGAAGTGGGAGGACTTACACTCCCTGACTTTGAAGCTTATTATAAAGCCACAGTTGCCAAAACAGCATGGTACTGGCACAAAGATAGACATATAGATCAATGGAATCGAATTGAGAATTCAGAGATAGACCCTCAGATCTATGGCCGACTGATCTTTGATAAGGCCCCCAAAGTCACTGAACTGGGTCATAATGGTCTTTTCAACAAATGGGGCTGGGAGAGTTGGATATCCATATCCAAAAGAATGAAAGAGGACCCCTACCTCACCCCTACACAAAAATTAACTCAAAATGGACCAAAGATCTCAATGTAAAAGAAAGTACCATAAAACTCCTAGAAGATAATGTAGGAAAACATCTTCAAGACCTTGTATTAGGCGGCCACTTCCTAGACTTTACACCCAAAGCACAAGCAACAAAAGAGAAAACAGATAAATGGGAACTCCTCAAGCTTAGAAGTTTTTGCACCTCAAAGGAATTTCTCAAAAAGGTAAAGAGGCAGCCAACTCAATGGGAAAAAATTTTTGGAAACCATGTATCTGACAAAAGACTGATATCTTGCATATATAAAGAAATCCTACAACTCAATGACAATAGTACAGTCGGCCCAATTATAAAATGGGCAAAAGATATGAAAAGACAGTTCTCTGAAGAGGAAATACAAATGGCCAAGAAACACATGAAAAAATGTTCAGCTTCACTAGCTATTAGAGAGATGCAAATTAAGACCACAATGAGATACCATCTCACACCGGTTAGAATGGCTGCCATTAAACAAACAGGAAACTACAAATGCTGGAGGGGATGTGGAGAAACTGGAACTCTTATTCATTGTTGGTGGGACTGTATAATGGTTCAGCCACTCTGGAAGTCAGTCTGGCAGTTCCTTAGAAAACTAGATATAGAGTCACCATTCGATCCAGCGATTGCACTTCTCGGTATATACCCGGAAGATCGGAAAGCAGTGACACGAACAGATATCTGCACGCCAATGTTCATAGCAGCATTATTCACAATTGCCAAGAGATGGAAACAACCCAAATGTCCTTCCACAGATGAGTGGATAAATAAAATGTGGTATACATGCACGATGGAATACTACGCGGCAGTAAGAAGGAACGATCTCGTGAAACATATGACAACATGGATGAACCTTGAAGACATAATGCTGAGCGAAATAAGCCAGGCACAAAAAGAGAAATATTATATGCTACCACTAATGTGAACTTTGAAAAATGTAAAACAAATGGTTTATAATGTAGAATGTAGAGGAACTAGCAATAGAGAGCAATTAAGGAAGGGGGAACAATAATCCAAGAAGAACAGATAAGCTATTTAACGTTCTGGGGATGCCCAGGAATGACTATGGTCTGTTAATTTCTGATGGATATAGTAGGAGCAAGTTCACAGAAATGTTGCTATATTAGGTAACTTTCTTGGGGTAAAGTAGGAACATGTTGGAAGTTAAGCAGTTATCTTAGGTTAGTTGTCTTTTTCTTACTGCCTTGTTATTGTCTCTTTGAAATGTTCTTTTATTGTATGTTTGTTTTCTTTTTAACTTTTTTTTCATACAGTTGATTTAAAAAAGAAGGGAAAGTTAAAAAAAAAAAAAAGAAAAAAGAAAAACAAGGGAAAAAAAAAAAAAGATGTAGTGTCCCCTTGAGGAGCCTGTGGAGAATGCAGGGGTATTCGCCTACTCCACCTCCATGGTTGCTAACATGACCACAGACATAGGGGACTGGTGGTTTGATGGGTTGAGCCCTCTACCATAGGTTTTACCCTTGGGAAGACGGTTGCTGCAAAGGAGAGGCTAGGCCTCCCTATGGTTGTGCCTAAGAGCCTCCTCCCGAATGCCTCTTTGTTGCTCAGATGTGGCCCTGTCTCTCTAGCTAAGCCAACTTGAAAGGTGAAATCACTGCCCTCCCCCCTACGTGGGATCAGACACCCAGGGGAGTGAATCTCCCTGGCAACGTGGAATATGACTCCCGGGGAGGAATGTAGACCTGGCATCGTGGGACGGAGAACATCTTCTTGACCAAAAGGGGGATGTGAAAGGAAATGAAATAAGCTTCAGTGGCAGAGAGATTCCAAAAGGAGCCGAGAGGTCACTCTGGTGGGCACTCTTATGCACACTTTAGACAACCCTTTTTAGGTTCTAAAGAATTGGGTAGCTGGTGGTGGATACCTGAAACTATCAAACTACAACCCAGAACCCATGAATCTCGAAGACAGTTGTATAAAAATGTAGCTTATGAGGGGTGACAATGGGACTGGGAAAGCCATAAGGACCACACTCCACTTTGTCTAGTTTATGGATGGATGAGTAGAAAAATAGGGGAAGGAAACAAACAGACAAAGGTACCCAGTGTTCTTTTTTACTTCAATTGCTCTTTTTCACTCTAATTATTATTCTTGTTATTTTTGTGTGTGTGCTAATGAAGGTGTCATGGATTGATTTGGGTGATGAATGTACCACTATGTAATGGTACTGTAAACAATCGAAAGTACGATTTGTTTTGTATGACTGCGTGGTATGTGAATATATCTCAATAAAATGAAGATTAAAAAAAAAATTTAGACTTTAAAAATTTGGATGATGCTATTTTTTTAATTAAATTCAATTTTACTGAGATATATTCACATACCATACAATCAACTATGGTGTACAAGCAACTGTTCACAGTACCATCATGTAGTTATGCCTTCATCACCCCAATCTATTTTTGACCCCTTTCCTTACACCAGAAAGAATTAGAATAAGAATAAGAAATAAAAGTGAAAAAGAACACCCAAATCATCCCCCCTATCCTACCCTAGTTTTCATTCAGTCTTTGTCCCCATTCTTCTACTCATCCATTCGTACACTGGATAAAGGGAGTGTGATTGGATGAGGCTATTTTAAATGTTATTTTTAAATTTCAATTTCCATTGGTTGTTGTTAGTATATGGAAATACAATTGATTTTTATATGTTGACATTAAAGTCTATGACTTTGCTAGACATAGTTATTAGTTTTAGTACCTTTATAAAGAATACTGAATAAAAATAGGCAAGGAGGACATCTTTGCCTTATTTATAGTCTTAGCACTCAGTCTTTCACCATGAAATACATATTAGTTATAGGTTTTTTTCTAGATGCTTTTATCAGATGGAAGGAGTCCCCTTCTATTCATAGTTTGCTGAGAGGTGTTGTTTTGTTTTGTTTTTTTGTGAATCACTTTAGAATTTTGTCAAAGTTTTTTCTTCATCTATTAAGATAAGCAAATGGTGTTTCTCTTTTATTGTTAATGTGGTGAATAATTTATTTTCAAATGATAAACAAACTTTGCATTCCTAGGATAAAGCCCACTTAATTATGTAGTATTGTCCTTTTAAAATACTTGAATTATATTTCCTGGATTTTTGAGCCTATGTTCAAGAGAGATATTGATCTGTAGTTTTCTTTTGTTAGAATGCCTTTGTCTGGTTTGGGTAAAAATATAATGTTTGCCTCATAAAATAAGCTGGGAACTATATTCCTCCTCCTATACTTTCTAAAAGAATTTGAGTAGGATTGATATTATTTTTTCCTTAAACATTTGATAGAATTCACCAGTAAAGCCAATCTAGGCCTAGAACTTTCTTTGTGAAAGGATTTTAATTACAAATTCAATTTCATTAATTTATACAAAGCTTCCCAAGTTTACTATTTCTTTTTGAGATCGTTGAGGTAATTTGCATTTTTCAAAGAATTTGCTTATTTCATCAATGTTTTCCAAACTACTGATATAAAGTTGTACAAATTATTACCTTATTATCCCTTTAATGTCTAAGGATCATTAGGAATGTCTGGTCTTTTATTCCTGATATGGGTAATTCATCCCTTCTTTCTTTTTTTCTTTAACGATCTATCTAGAGTTCAATCAATTATATTGATCTTTGCAATGAACCAGCTTTTGAGTTTGGCTTCATTGATACTCTCTCGTTAATGCATTTTATATTTCATTGATTTCCACTCTTGCCTATATTATGTCCTTCCTTCTATTTACTTTGGGCTTAATTTGTTCTTCTTTCTCTACCCTTGACATTAGGCCTTTCTTATTTTCAAATACAAGCATTTAAATTCTAAATTTCCCTCAAAGCTATGCTTTAACTTGAGTCACACAAATATTGATATGTGTGTTTTCATTTTCATTCAGTTCAAAAACTTTTCTAATTTTCTTTTTGATTACTTTTCTTTGACTCATGGGTTATTTAGAAGTATATTGTTTAATGTCTAAATACTAAAGGATTTCCCAATATCTTTGTTATTAATCCCATTGCAGTCAGAGAACATACTCTTTATTATTTCAGTCATTTTACATTTATTGATATCTGTTTTATGGTCCAGAACATGATCCAAGATAAATGTTCCATGTATACTTGAAAAGAACATATATTCCAGAATTGGCTGGTGTCAATTAGATCAAATTGTTTGAGAATTTTGTTCAAATATTTTATTCTTACTGATTTCCTGTCCAAGTGGTCAATCAATCACAGGCAAAGGAGTGTTGAAATGCCCAACTGTAATTGTAGATTTATTATTTCTTCTTTCAGAGTTGTCAAATTTCACCTTATGCATTTTGAAGCTCTATTATTAAGTGTACACAGATCTAGGATTGTTATGCATTCTTGAAGAACAGTTCCTTTATCAGTATGAAATGTCGTTCTTTATCCCTAGAAATATTTCTTCTTCTGAAATATTATGTCTAATATTAATATAGCCACTCCAGCTATCTTACAATTAGTGCTTGCAAGGTATATTTTTTTCATCCTTTTACTTTTACTATATCTTAGCTTTTATATTTAAAGTGTGTTTCTCACAGAAAACAAATATTTGAATTCTACATTTTATATCCAATCTGACAATTTCTTTCTTTTTAATTTTTTACATTTAATGTATGTATCACTAAAGTTGTGTTGAAAATTAACCAACTAGCTATTTGTTTTCTTTGTTCCACATGATTATGTTTACCATTTCCTCTTTTCATGCCTTTAATTGCATTTTTGTATATATTTTATGTATTAGTTAGGGTTCTCTAGGGAAACAGAATCAACAAGAGATATCCATAAATATAAGATTTATAAAAGTGTCTCACGAACTGTGGATATGCACGAGTCCAAATTCCGTAGTGCAGGCATCAGAATGGCAACTCCAACAAAGATGTTCAATGAACTCCTCAGGCATCAAACTGGCAACTCTGATGAACGTGTCCAGTGAACTTCTCAGGCAATGAACTGACAACTTCTACGAAGTCCTCAGGAAATGTTTCAGTGGTCAGCCAAAGAAGTGAAGGTCCTCTATCTGTCTCACTTAAAAGGCTTCAACGGACTGGATTAAATCCAACTAATTGCATTCTCTCATTGTGGAAGACGCCCTTCATTGATGTAATCAGTCACAACTGCAGCCAATTGACTGATGATTTAATAAACCAGCCTTCTGGCTTATTAACCATCCACAAATGTCCTTGCAGTAATGGTTAGGCCAGTGCTTACTTGACCTGACACCTGGGTATGATTACCTGGCCAAGATGACACATGAACCTAACCATCACATTTTATTTTGCCATTTATTGGCTTATTAGCTATACTTTTTCGTAATTGCTGCTGCTGTTGTTGTTTTTAGTAGTTGCTCTATGGTTTTCAATACACATCTTTAACTTATTATAGCCTACCTTCAAAAAACGTTATACTACTTCATATATAATGCAAAAACCTTACAACAGTGTACCTCTATTTCCCCTTCCCATCTTTTCTGGTATCATTGTCATACTTTTTACTTCTATATATGTTACAAACTACACAATATATTATTATTATTATTATTTGCTTTAAATGATAAATTATAGTTTTATTTTTTAAAAGTAGCTTTATTGAGGTATAATTAACACACAATAAATTGCACATATTTAATGTGTTCACTTCGATAGGTTCTGACATGCACAATCACAAAACCAGCACCATAATCCAGAAAGTAAACATATCCGTCATTCACAAAAGTTTCCCAGTACCCTTGTCATCCCTCCTTCCCATCTTTTCCCACACACTGCATTCTCAATCACTGATCTGCATTCTATCACATGAATTAGTTCACATTTTTTAGAGTTTTATAAAAATGGAATTGTGCAATATGTGACTTTTTAAAAACTTTTTTTGTGAATATATATAGATATACACAACATAAAATTTCCCATTTTAACCACTTTCAAGTGTGCAATTCAGGTGGGTGTTAATTACATTCATGATGTTGTGCCACCATCACCACCATCCGTTACCAAAACTTTTCGTCATCCCAGACATTAACTCTCCACTGGTAACCTGTAATCTACTTTTGTCTCTATGAATGTGCATATTCTAGGCATTTCATATAAGTGAAATCATACAATACCTGTCCTTTTCTGTCTGGCTTATTTCATTCAACAAGATGCTTTCAAGATTTATCCATGTTGTAGCATGTATCAGAATTTCATTCCTTTTAACAGCTGGATAATATTCCGTTGTAGACATATAGCACATTATTTTTATCTATTCATCCCCTGATTGGCGCTTGTGTTGCTTCCACCTTTTGGTTATTGTGAACAATGTTGCTGTGAGCATTAGTGTACAAATATCTGTTCAATCCCCTGCTTTCAATTCTTTTGGATAAATACCTAGAAATGGCATTGCAGGGTCATATGGTAATTCTATACTTAACTTTCTGAGGAACAGCCACACTGCTTTTCACAGCAGTTGCACTATTTTACATTCCCATCATCAATGTATGAGGGTTCCTATTTCTTCACATCCTTGCTAATATCTGTTATTTTCTCTTTTTTTTTAATAATAGCCATTCTAAAGGATGTGAAGTGGTATCTCATGGTTTTAATTTGCATTTCTCTAACAACTAATGATGCTGAGCATCATTTCTTCTGCTCATTAAGCATCTGTATATCTTACTTGGAAAAAAGTCTATTCAAATCCTTTGCAAACTTTTAAAATTCAACTATTTGTATTTTTATTGTTAAATTGTAAGAGTTTTTTTATATATTCTTGATGTTATACTCTTATCAGATATTTCATTTTGAAATATTTTCTCCTATGCTGTAGGTTTTCTTTTCAGTTTCTGGATAATGTCCTTTGATGCACAAAAGTTTTTAATTAAAAAAAATTTTAATTTTTTCTTTTGTTGCTCATGCTTTTGGTGTCATAAATAAGAATCCATTGCCTAATACAAGTTCTGAAGATATTCCCCTGCTTTCTTCTAAGAGTTTTATTGTTTTATCTCATATTTAGGTGCTGATCCAAGATCAATTATAGTTTAAAGAAATTTTTAAATGAGAAAAAAATGTCTTTTTACTTTTCCTCATATTTCCCATTTTTATACTCTTTCTCCATCCGAGTAGAGCCAAGTTTCCATATAGCATTGTTTTCCTTTCTGCCTGAAGAGATTCCTTTATCAGTTTCTTAAGTGCAAGTCTTCTGGCAACAAGTTCTCCCAATTTTTGTTTGCCTGCAAAAGTCTTTATTTCACCTTCCAGTTTTGGAAGATATTTTCACTGTGTATAAAATTCCAGGTGAACAGTTGGGCTTTTTTCCCCCTTTCAGAATTTTAAAGTTGTCATTCAAATGTTTTATTTTGGTTTTTGTTTGTTTGTTTTTTCTCTTTCACATGCATTGTTTCTGACAAGAAGTCTGCAGTCACTCTTATCTTTCTTCCTCTCATGTAATATGCCTTATTCGCTCTGAGTACATTTAGGATTTTATCTCTACCACTGGTTTCCAGCAATTTGATTACCTTATACATTGATGTGGTTTGCTTTGTGTTTATCCTGATTGGGATTAGTTCAGATTCTTAGATATTTCTTCAAATATTTTCCTTTTCTCTACAGCCCCTCTCCTGGAAATCAATTTACATGAATATGTTAGACTATTTGATATTGTCCCACCTGTCACTGATGCTCTGTTCATTTTTTCTCTCTGTGCTTCATATTATGTAGTTTATATTGCCATATCTTCAAGTTCATTGATCTTCCCTTCTGCAGTATATAATGTGCCATTAATCTATCCATAAAATCTTCTTTTCAGACAGTGCATTTTTCATCTGAGAACATTCATTTGGTTCATTTTATATGTCAAATTGCTACCCCATATGTTAATGTTTTCCTTAAAATCAGGTTTGGAGAACCTAAGATGGTGGCCAGGAGAGACAGGGCAAAAAAACACCTCCATGAAAAATACTGGATAAAAGCCAGAAAGTGACCCAGAACAACATTTACAGCGATGCACCAGCTGGACAAGGTCTGCTAAATCCACAGGGAACATGCACTTGGTCTGACAAATATAAACCAAAGGATGGGATAGCTGATTCAAGAAATGCCTTCACAGTAATAACATTGAATGTAAATGGATTAAACTCCCCAATTAAAAGATATAGATTGGCAGAATGGATCAAAAAATATGAACCATCAATATGCTGCATACAAGAGACTCATCTTAGACACAGGGACACAAAAAAATTGAAAGTGAAAGGATGGAAAAATATGTCATGCAAGCTACAGCCAAAAGAAAACAGGAGTAGCAATATTAATCTCAGATAAAATAACTTTAAATGCAAGGATGTTAGGAGAGACAAAGAAGGCTACTATATACTAATAAAAGGGGCAATTCAACAAGAAGAAATAACAATCATGAATGTTTATGCACCCAATCATGGTGCCACAAAATATATGAGACAAACACTGGCAAAACTAAAGGATGCAATGGATGTTTCCACAGTAATTGTGGGAGACTTCAATACATCACTATCTCCTATAGATAGATCAACCAGACAGAAGACCAATAAGGAAATTGAAAACCTAAACAATCTGATAAATGAATTTGATTTAACAGACATGTATAGAACATCACATCCCAAATCACCAGGATACACATTCTTCTCTAGTGATCACTGAACTTTCTCCAGAATAGACCATATGCTGGGACATAAAACAAGCCTCAATAAATTTAAAAAAATTGAAATTATTCAAAACACATTCTCTGACCACAATGGAATACAATTAGAAGTCAATAACCATCAGAGACTTAGAAAATTCACAAACACCTGGAGGTTAAACAACACACTCATAAAATAAATGGTTTATAATGTAGAATGTAGGGGAACTAGCAATAGAGAGCAATTAATGACGGGGGAACGATAACCCAATAAGAACAGATAAGTTATCGTGGGTAAATTTAACATTCTGAGAATGCCCAGGAATGACTATGGTTTGTCAATTTCTGATGGGTATGGTAGGAACAAGTTCATAGAAATGTTGCTATATTAGGTTATTTTCTTGGGGTAGAGTAGGAACATGTTGGAAGTAAAGTAGTTATTTTAGGTTAGTTGTCTTTTTCTTACTCCCTTGTTATGGTTTGTTTGAAAGGTTTTTTTATTGTATATCTTTCTTTAAAAATTTTTTTTGATATAGTTAATTAAAAAAAGTTAATTAAGAGTTAATGACAATCAATGCAATATATGATACTGGAGTGGATCTAAGAATGGAGGAGAAAAGCTCAAAGGGGGCATAAGGAAAAATTGGAATATAGAATTTAAGCATTATGTCCATATTAATTTTCTTGAATTAACTGCAGCTAAGTTAATGACATAAGTGAATATCCTTGTTCGTAGGAAATGTACATGGAAGTGATATGAGTTCAAGGAGTATGATACATGCAACCTGCTCTCAAATGTTCAGAAGATTATAAATAGGTAGATAGATAATTGATAGAAAGATAATAGATATAGTTGAAAGAAAGAGAGAGGAGGGAGGAAGGGAGGGAGGGAGGGAGGGAGGAAGGGAGGAAGGAAGGAAGGAAGGAAGGAAGGAAGAAACTGCAAATGTAGCAAAATGTAAAATTTGTAGATATGGTTATCTGGGGGTGGGGGGGTGTTGGAGTTCTCTGCATGGGGTTTGTATTGTATTTGCAACTGTCCTGTACGTTTGAAATTATTTCAAAATAAAAATTAAAAAAAAAATCAGGTTTGGCAAACTACAGCCTGAAGGCTGGTTGCCTTTATTTGGAAATAAAGTTTTACTGGAACACAGCCACACCTATTCACATTTTATCTATGGATGCTTTCATACTGCAATAGCAAAGTTTAGTAATTGTGACAGAGACTGTATGACATACAAACCCCAAAATATTTACAATCTGACCCTTTAAGAAAAAGTTCATCAACCTCTGCTTTAAATCCTTGAGAATATTGAGAATACTTGTAATAGCTGTTGTAATATCCTTCTCTGCTAATTCTATAATCTCTATTATTTCTAGGTCTTTCTATTGACTGATTTTTATCCTACTATAGGTCACATTTTCCTACTTCTCCTCAAGTCTAGTAATTTTTTATTGGACATTTATTGGACATTGGAGTGTCACCTTGTTGAGTGCTAGATTTTGTTACATTCTTTTTTAAAGAGTTTGGGCTTTTGGGTCATGTAATAAGTTACTTGTGGATTACTTTGATCTTTTTGAGGCTAGTTTTTAGAGTCTTTTTTTAGGGTAAGTGTTGAGTAGCATTTACTTTGGACTAGTTTAGACCAACTACCAACAAGTGACCTTCCTGAGATCGCTACTGAATGTCCCAGGTGTTCATCCAGATCTCTTCACTTGGCTGGTGGGAACTTAAATAATTCCCAGCCCTGTGTGAACTCTAAGAATTATTTGGCTTATAACTCTCAAGTAATTGATTTTCCCCCCAGAAGTTTTTCTTTGCCTATCCTTACAGAGTTTCAGCCTAACATGCTCAAATTGGTATTCATCCAAAGACTTAACATGAGCTATTTGCAGATTTTTGGAGCTCTTTCTCCACAAGGCTCCTTCATCTCTGATAATATTCCCCCCAAATTCTAGCTGCCTCAGCCTCCCTGTACTCCAATCTCTGTCTCCCCAATTCAGCAAGATCACCAGGCTCTGTCTGGGATTCCCTTCCCTACCACTGTCTGGAAATTGCCTCCAGGCAGAAAACAAAGGAAATTGTTTAGCTTGTTCCCCTTCACTCAGGGATAACAGTTCAGCAATGAATGTTGATCAAGTCTGAAAACAGTTCTTTTGTATATTTTTTCCAGTTTTCTAGTTTTTTACATTAACATGGAAAATCCTGACCCTGTTACTCTCTCCTGATCAGAAGTAGAAGTTAATTTTTAATTTTATTTCTGTCATCTCAGGTTTAAGGCAACTTGTTTTCTCATGTCCACTGTTACCAATTTTTTTATTGGAGCATCATAGATCTTATTTGGGGAATCATCCCTACCCACCCCCATTTCATGCAATCTTAGTGCATCTGTTCATCAAGATGTCCACCCTCCCGTGACCAAAGGATAGTAACATGACTCAAAATGGTTTTTTAGACTTTCTCTCTCCTGAGAACATGAATCATAAGCTCATTGATAAAAGGATAAAAATAGTTAGAACTGATCCATTCACTTTCATTCCTAAAGAGACTATCCACTAAGGAGGATTTTCTTGGAAAAAGCTAATCTAAACACGTTGGAACATAAAATAATTGTTCAACTCTTCTCTGAGTCTGAGATGTAAAGATAGTATTTCCCCCAGCTGTTGTACTACAAAACTATGAGTGAAAGAGGAAGAAGATCAAGGTCCCTCATAAGAAAGAAGTTTAAGACTTCGTCAATATTTTTCAAAAGAAGTGATCCCATCCAGGTACTAGGGATGCAAGACTGAAAAAAGCAGGAAAAATTTTTCCATCAGAACATGGTCTCAAACTAAACATATTCACCCATCAAACTGGCAAAAGCAACTTTTAAAGCAATGTCATTCATTACTGATAAAGATGGCAAGTAATGTGCACACTCATGCATTGCTGATTGGAATCTGAATTGTTGCAACCTTTTTTTGGAAATTAATCCAGCAATATCAACTAAAACTTAAAATACATATTTTTTAAACCAGAAACACTGTTTGGAAGTATCTAGCCTTTAGAAATAAAAGCATCAGTACTCAAAACATATATACAAAGATGTTTCTTCCAACTTTATCTGTTTTGACTAGAAAGAGAGAGAAAGAGAGAAAGAAGAGGAGGAGGAGGAGGTGGAAATGAAGGTGGAGGAAGAGGAGGAGAGGGAAGGAAGGAAGGGAGGGAGGGAAAAATCTGCATGTCAATCAAAAGGAAAATGATTGAATTTATTGAATTTTCATGTTATGAAAAATTGGCTTTCAAAAAGAATGAGTTATAGCAATACATAATGATCTGGAGAAATGGTTAGTTACACACAAAAGTATAGGAAAAAAAAAGAGTACAGCAGAAGCATAACTAGCAGTACCCTGGTCCAGAGACTCATACTTCCTGGTCTTGGTGGATCCTTTTATAGAAGTGCTTACATCAGATTATCTTACCTTGATAATGGCAAACACTCCAATTACGTGATTAAATCTTGTTTTTATCTTCCTGGTCACTTAAAAATGTATTTTTACAACACCTATGAAGAGAGTGTGGTGGTCAAAGGATATCAATACTCAGTCTCCTTGATGCTCTATTTCTCATTGTAAATTAATAAATTTGCTTTCGGGTTTTAAAATAAACACAAACACTGTAGATAAAGGCAGAATTTCCTCTCTACCATCCATCCCCAATCATCACACTCTTACCCCACAAGGATTGGCCCTGCTTTCTCTTCTTCAATAAAACTTTCTAAAGAACAGATTTTTCTCATGTGTGAAGAGCTAAGAATTGGGGAAAGGACAAAGGGAGATCCATAAGAAAGACACATGAAACTGGTCAGTACTTAATTAAAAGAGAAATACACCATTTGGGGCTGGGAGACAAGAACTCTGAGTTCTGCTGTTCCTATCCAAAATTAAAAATCTATTATATTAGACAATATTTTTTCTATCCTACCTCCATACTTACCACTTCCATTGCCCGCAACACCTCTAACCCCCTCTTCTCTCCAATTTCTCATGTAAGTGAGGGAGTAGAAACTACATTTCAGAGGCAAAGAAGGCTATCACAAATGCTAGGCATAAAAGGAACCCACAGTCTCTCTCATAAAACGATATAGCCATGAGAAAGATCCAAAAACATCCCAGCATATGGGAACTAATTCCTCTAAGACATCTGTGCAGTAAAGGATTAACCTTGCCCAAAGAAAGGTTTGGCCCTTACCTGGCTCCCAAGAGATAACCTCTAAGCCTCTGGAATGTCTTAGCAGGTCAGAGTACTTCGTTTACCTTGGGGCATTAGTCCATACCAGAATATCTATGCCAACAATGTGATTTATGGCGGGGGGCCTTGGTCCATGTGGTATCAGGTATCAGACTTGACTTCTGGAGGGGCTGGAGACTAAGATCAGCCAGGCAGTCAGCCGTGGACTGTGTTACAGACCCCTAATAAAAGTCCTGGACACTAAAGCTCAGATGATCTTCTCTAGTTGGCAACACTCCACGCATGTTGTCATATATAATTTCTGGGAGAAATAAGCGTTATCCACATGACTCCACCGGGAGAGGAGAGCTGGATTATTGCACCTGAGGTGTCCTGGACCCTTCCCTATGAATCATTTCCCTTTGCTGATTTGAGTCTGTATCCCTTCTCTGTAATCAACCATAACCAGGAGAATAACGACTTTTCTGAGTTCTGTAAGTTCTTCACACAAATCACTGAATCTGAGGATTGTCCTAGGGACCTCTATATAGCAACATCTTTCAAGACCAGTCCAAATGTCACATTCTTCAAGAAGGAGAAGGTTCTACTTGATTTTCTACTCCAGTTAAATATTCTTTTTTCAGCCTCTCAAATAAATACTGAGGCATTTTATTCATCTTTCCTTTGCAATATTCATCATATTCTACTTTGGATTACTGATTATAATCCATTCTACCATGTCTAATTTCCCAGTTTTATTTAAGAATAATCACAGAAGAGCTCAGTGGACATTTACTACTGATACAAGACAGTTATAACTTTTCTTATTAACTGTTGAGGAGGAAGATAAAATGGATGGGCTTTGGAATCAGAAGAAATGGATTCTATAACTGACTTCACCACTGGGCATGTGTAAAGTATCTTCCTGAGGTAGATACTCTTATCTTCTACAGCCAGGTCATAGAATTTCATCTATAAATAAGATTCTTTTACTTTTTTTTTCCAATTTACCTGTAAATGGAATTACAGGTGATTCTCTAAATTTCCTAGAGTGACTCCAAAGGTAAGCCAGGACCCTTAAAAATAGATAAGAATAAGCATTTAAAGAAATATCTCTAGGCTTCTTTGCCTCTTTTTACCTACACTGAATTACAGTGTATTAGTTTCCTATTGCTGCTGTAACAAATTACCACAAACTTAGTGGCTTAAAACAATATAAATTTGTCATTTTACAGTTCTGGAGGTCATAAATAGAGAATAAATATTACAGGGTTAAAAATCAAAGTCCCAGAAGGGCTGGTTCCTTCTGGAGCCTCTAGGGGAGACCCTGTTTCCTTGCCTTTTCCAGCCTCTGGAGGCATTCCTCATGCCTTGGCTCCTGAACCTGCATCACATCACCTTTTCTCCCTCTGCTTCTGTTGTCACATCATCTCTGCCTTTGCTCTCTTGTCTCTCTCTTATAAGGACCATTGGGTTATCTCAGGCCCACCTGGATAGTCCAGGATAATCTTTCCTTCTCAAGATCTTTAACTTAATCACATCGGTAAAGTTTTTTTTGCCAGATAACCTACTTAATAGGAGAAGATATTTGGAAACCACATATCCTATAAGGTTTACCATTCAGAATATATAAAGAAATCTTACAACTCAACCATAAAAAGACAAACAACCCAATTTAAAATTGGGTGAAAGACCTGAATACACATTTCTCCAAAAAAGGATATACAAATGACTAAAAGCACATGAAAAGATGCTCAACATCACTAGTTATTAGGGAAATGCAAATCAAAACCACAATGAGATATCATCTCACATCCACTGGAATGGCTACTATTAAAAAATAAACAAAATTACAAGTGTTGGAGAGGATGTGGAGAAATAGGAATACAGATTCATTGCTGCTGGGAATGTAAAATGGTGTTGGGAATGTAAAACAGTGCAGCTGCTGTGGAAGACAGTTTGGCAGTTCCTCAGAAAACTAAATATCAAGTTGCCGTACAACCTGGAAATTCCACCAATTGGTATATAACCTGAAGATCTGAAAGCAGTGACATGAACAGACATTTGAACACCAATGTTCATAGCAGCATTATTCACAATTGCCAAAAGATGGAAGCAACCCAAGTGTCCTTCAGCTGAAGAATGGATAAATAAAATGTGGTATATACATGCAATGGAATATTATTCAGCCATAAAAAAGAATGAAGTTCTAATACATGCAACAACATGTATAAACCTTGAAGACATAATGCTGAGTGAAATAAGGTAGAACAAAAGGACAAACATTGTATGATCTCATTGATATGAACTAATTATAATAAGCAAACTCATAGAGCTAGATTCTAGAATATAGGTTACCAGGGGCAGGTTGGGTATAGAGAATGGGAAGTTGTTCTAGTTTGCTAATGCTGCTAGAATGCAAAACACCAGAGATGGATTGGCTTTTATAAAAAGGGGGTTTATTTGGCTACACAGTTACAGTCTTAAGGCCATAAAGTGTCCAAGGTAACACATCAGTAATCGGGTACCTTCACTGGAGGATGGCCAATGGCATCCAGAAAACCTCTGTTAGCTGGGAAGGCACGTGGCTGGTGTCTGCTCCAAAGTTCTGGTTTCAAAATGGCTTTCTCCCAGGACGTTCCTCTCTAGCAAGCTTGCTCCTCTTCAAAACGTCACTCACAGCTGCACTGAGTTCCTCCTCTTTAAGTCAGCTCATTTATATGGCTCCACTGATCAAGGCCCACCCTGAATGGGTGGGGCCATGCCTCCATGGGAATATCTCATCAGAGTCATCACCCACAGCTGGGTGGGGCGCATTCCAAGCAAATCTAATCAGCACCAAAACGTCTGCCCCACAAGACTACATCAAAGATAATGGCGTTTGGGGGACACAATACATTCAAACTGGCACACCAATGACATGTATATTCCTGCATTTTGTTTTGTCCTTAAGTTCCCGGAGACATTGCTCATACTTTTCCATTCTTTTCTCAGTCTGTTCTTTTGTGTGTAGGCTTTCAGGTGCCTTGTTCTCCAGTTCCTGAGTGTTTTCTTCTGCCTCTTGAGATCTTCTGTTGTATGTTTCCATTGGGTCTTTCATCTCTTGTGTTGTGCCTTTCATTTCCATAGATTCTGTCAGTTGTTTTTTTGAACTTTCTATTTCTACCGTATGTAAGCCCAGTGTTTTCATTATACGCTTCATTTCTTTCACCATATCTTCCCTAAACTTTTTGGATTGACTTATTATTAGTTGTTTAAATTCCTGTATCTCAGTTGAAGTGTAAGTCTGTTCCTTTGACTGGGCCATAACTTCGTTTTCTAAGTGTAGGTTGTAGTTTTCCGATGTCTAGGCATGGTTTCCTTGGTTACCCCAATCAGATTTTCCCAGACGAGCACGGGCTCAGGTCCCAGAAGGAAGAAATATTCAGTATCTGGTTTCCCTGAGGGTGTGTCTTAGAAAACTGGTACAGCCTGTGATGTCTCAGGTCACTGTACTTTTCTGCCCAGCAGGTGGTGCCTGTCAGCCTGTAACTCCAGACTAGTGTAAGGAGATGTGGCCTGTGGCTGTTTTCCCCCAGGCTCTGGGATCTAGCTCTGGATGGAAGGCAGGTAGTAGAGCTGGGCCCCACACCTTTCGTCTTAGGGAAAATAACCCTCCTAGGGAGAGTTTATTAGCATTTGAATAGACTCTGCTTGTGCTATCTCCACCCTCATCTGGGTAAGAGGACAGGAATTGAAAATGGCTGAGGCTTTCTCCACTGAGCTGAAAGAGGGACAGAAAACCCTCTTCAGGGCCAGTCTGCTGCCACCCTCCGGCTCTCCAAGGTCAATCATCACCCAAAGCCTCTGTCTGCTTTTTGGGGATTCACAGCTCTTAGCAAGCAGTCCATGCTTATTAATTAAAACCCCATTTGGAGCTCAGCTGAGCTATATTCACTTGCTGGGAGAGAGCTTCTCTCAAGTACCACAAGGCTTTGCACCTTGTGGGGGGGGGCGGTTCCTGGCTTGGATCCGCAGTTCTTATGTACAGATTTTATGCTGCGATCTCAGGCATTTCTCCTAATTCAGGTTGGTGTATGATGAGTGGTAGGTCACATTTGTCCCCCTGCAGTTATTCTGGATTATTTATTAGTTGTTCCTGGTTGCTTGTTAGTTGTTCCAGGGGGACTAACTAGCTTCCACTCCTCTCTATGCCACCATCTTCACTGCTTGAAGGTCATTTTTAAAAACAAGGGATGGAACAGGGTAGGTGGAAATATCTCAGACAATTTGCAACCTCCTGGGTATGAGTATCACACTTGACCAATAATAAACCTCCCTGTCTGATGCACAGATGTTACATAGCTCATATTACTAAGTACCAGAAGTTTATACATACACTTTATATACACACACACACACACACACACACACACACATAAACACATACACATATATACTGACACTGAATTCTGAATTCAGAAATTAATATTAATTAATATGTCCAGTCCAGGGCAATTTTCAAATATCTTAACTTTATTTAAAAGTTAAAGGTTTTCTCTTCTTCCAGAAAGGCAGCATGGTTGCTTGTTTCATTTCCTAACCTAGCTTGTCCATTCCTCCTCCCCCACTTGGTAAGTTGCCCCCGGTTCCCCTAAGAGAGGCAGAGAAGAGTTAAGGTGCAAAAAAAGGTCTCATTTGACTCATACTATCCTGGAAATCTACCTCTAATGCCCTCTGAGCTGACACTTTCTAGAGGACACTTCTATAGTTTTTTTTTAACTTTATTTATCAAAAAATTAAAAGACAAAGGAGTAAAAAAACATTTCAAACAAAACCAAAATAAAGGAATTAGAAAAACAAATAACCTAGAATAACTACATTGCTTCCAACATGTTCCTACCATACCCCAAGAAAATAAACAAACTATAACCAAACAAAGGAATAAGAAAAACAAATAACCTAAAATAACTACATTGCTTCCAACATGTTCCTACCATACCCCCCAAAAATTAACAAATCAAAGTCATTCCTTAGCATTCCCATGACATTAAGATCACCCTCCATAACTTATCTATTCTTATTAGATTATCATTTCCCATTCACTATTTGTGTCTATTGCTAGGTCCCCTACATTCTACAACATAAAAATTTTATTTTACATTTCTCACCAAGTTCACATTAATAAATAAAACCAGAAGTTGTTTCATTGAGAAGATCAACAAGATTGAGAAGCCCATAGCTAGACTGACAAAATCAAAATGAGAGAAGACCCAAATAAACAAATAATAAATGAAAGAGGTGACATTACTGCAAATTCCGAAGAAATTTAAAAAAATTATAAGAGGATACTATGAACAACTGTATGCCAACAAACTAGATAAGGTACAGGAAATGTACAATTTTCTGGATACACAAGAATAACATAGACTGACCAAAGAAGAAATAGAAGACCTCAACAAACCAAATCACAAGCAAGGAAATCCAATCAGTCATCAAAAAGCTTCCCACAAATAAATGCCCAGGGCCAGATGGCTTCACAGGGGAATTCTATCAAACTTTCCAAAAAGAACTGATATAGATCTTACTTAAACTCTTTCAAAAAATTGAAGAAAATGGAAAACTACCTAACTCATTTTATGACGCTAAGATCACTCTAATACCAAAAACAGGTAAAGATGCTACAAGAAAGAAAAACTACAGGCCAATCTCCCTCATGAATACAGATGCAAAAATTCTCAACAAAATTCTTGCAAATCGAATCCAAAGACTCATTAAAAAAATCATACACCATGACCAAGGGGGGTTCATTCCAGGCAAGTAAGGATTATTCAACATAAGAAAATCAATGTAATACAAAACATTAACAAATCAAAAGGGAAAAATCAAACAATCATCTCAATAGATACTGAAAAAGCATTCGGCAAAATCCAGCATCCTTTTTTGATAAAAACACTTTAAAAGGTAGAAACTGAAGGAAACTTCCTCAATATGATAAAGGGCATATATGAAAAACCCACAGCCAGCATAGTACTCAATGGCAAGAGACTGAAAGGCTTCCCTCTAAGATCAGGAACAAGACAAAGATGCCTGCTGTCACCACTGTTATTCAACATTGTGCTAGAAGTACTAGCCAGAGTAATCTGGCAAGACAGAGAAATAAAAGGCATCCAAATTGGAAAGGAGGAAGTAAAACTGTCATTATTTTAAGATGATATGATCTTCTATCTGGAAAACCCTGAGAAATTGACAACACAGCTACTTGAGCTAATAAGAAAATTAAGCAAAGTAGTGGGATACAAGACTAATGCACACAAGTCAGTAATGTTCCTATACACTGGAAAGGGCCTAACTGAAGAGACACTTAAGAAAAAGATTCCATTCTCAATAGCAACTAAAAAAATCAAGTACCTAGGAATAAACTTAACCAAGGATGTAAAAGACCTATACATAGAAAACTACACAACCTTACTAAAAGAAAAAGAAGGGGCCCTAAAAAGATGGAAAAATATTCTGTGTTCATGGATAGGAAGACTAAATGTTGTTAAGATGTCAGTTCTACCAAACTCACCTATAGATTCAATGCAATTCCAATCAAAATTCCAACAACCTACTTTGCAGACTTGGAAAAGCTAGTTATCAAATTTATTTAGAAGGGAAAGATGCCTTGAATTGCTAAAAAAACATTCTAAAAAAAAGAAAAACAAAGCAGGAGGACTTACACTTCCTGACTTTGAAGCTTATTATAAAACCACAGTAGTCAAAACAGCATGGTACTGGCACAAAGATAGACATACTGATCAATGAAATTGAATTGAGAATTCGAAGATAGACTTCTGTAGTTTTTGAAATTCATTCACCATCAGTTCCCTTGACACATGGAGAAACATCTCCTCTGGCTGTTCTCTTAGAATTCCTTCTTTAGGTATATGGGAGTACCCCTCCAGCTTCTTTCTATGGAGGTCTCCTCAACTCTCCAGATAACTTTTTTTCCCCCATTTTTCTACTTGTCCTTCCATACACTGGGCAAAGAGGAGTGTGGTCCATATGGCTTTCCCAATCACATTGTCACCCCTCATAAGCTACATTTTTACACAATTGTCTTCAAGATTCATGGGTTTCCAGATACCTTTTTAAGGAAGAATTTTAAGACTGTCCCATTTGTCTCTTTCTCTTCTTCAAGTTGTCTTCATCTAGTCTACCAGAAACATGCTCCTTATCCAGCTATTGGTGGAAGTGCTGTTACTTTCCAGATCCTGACCTCTCCCTGACAAGCAGCTCCAGAGACAGCCTTTCATCCTTTAGATTTCTTAGGTGTGTGAAAGTTAAAGGATGCATACATGGAGCTCTCTGAGTGACTGATTCCATTAAAGCTCTCTCACCTGCATTTAAGTGAGGGAAAAGCACCTGCACAGCTTCTCTGCAAGGGAACAACTGTCCCAAATAGTCCCTTCACATCTCCAACAATACCTCTTGGCCTTTCTAATGTCTTTTATAGGCTGGAAGTACATAGTCAGCTGAAAGTTGCAAAACCAATTACCTGTTTTGCAAATCCTGCTTCTTGCTCTTCCAGCTCACATTATAGTTGGAGGTACATAACACATTTGTCTTGAAACCTGTGCCAAAAATGAGACAAAAGAATACAATTTTAATATTTCATTACATATATTTGTTTTAACAAAATTTAAGTCCTTCCTCAACATGGAATATAATTTCATGAGGGCAGAGATCACACTAGTTTTGCTGATCAATGACTCTAAGGCACACAATAAATATTTGTTAAATAAAAAACAAATATCAGAAGAAGATGGCAGCATAGAGAGGAGTGGAAGCTAGTTTGTCCCCCTGGAACAACTAATAAACAACCAGGAACAACTAGTAAATAATCTGGAATAACTGTGGGAGGACAAACGTAACTGTCCACTCGTCATACACTAACCTGAATTGGGAGGAATGCCCAAGATCGCAACATAAAATCTGTAAGTAAAAACTGTGGATCCAAGCTGGAAGCCTCCTCCCTCCATGGCCCGAAGTGCAAAGCCTCATGGTGCTCGAGAGCAGCACTCTCCCAGCAAGAGAATGTAGCTCAGCTGAGCTTCAACTGGGGTTTTAATTAACAAACATGGACTGCTAAATACAAGATATGAATCCCCAACAAGCAGACAGAGGCTTTTGGTGACAACTGACCTTGGAGAGCCGGAGGGTGGCCATGGACTGGCCCTGAAGTGAGCTTTCTGTCCCTTCTTCGGCTCAATGGAGAAAGCCTTAGCCATTTTAGTTCCCAGCACTCTGACCCAGACAAGGGTGGAGATAGCACAGGCAGAGAAGCTATTCAAATGTAAATGACCTCTCCCTAGGGGGTGTATTTTCCCTAAGAGGAAGCAGGTGATGACAAGCTCTATTACACGCCTTCATTCAGAACCAGACCCCAGAGCCTGGAGGAAAACAGCCAGGGCCACACCTCCTTACACCAGTCTGGAGCTACAGGCTGACAGGCGCCACTTGCTGGGTGGAAAAACACAGTGACTCAAGTCCTCACAGGATGCATCAACCTTCTAAGATACACCCTCAGGGAGACATGATACTATTGCCTCTTTCTGAGACCTGAGCCCATGCTGGTCTGGGGAAACATGATTGGGGTAACCAAGGAAACCATGCCTAGACAACAGAAATTACAACCTACACTAAGAAAAACAAAGTTATGACCCAGTCAAAGGAACAAACTTACACTTCAACTGAGATACAGGAATTTAAACAACTAATAATAAGTCAATCCAAAAGGTTTAGGGAAGATATGGTGAAAGAGATGAAGCATATAATGAAAACATTGGGCGTACATATGGTAGAAATTGAAAGTTCGAAAAAACAACTGACAGAATCTATGGAAATGAAAGGCACAACACAAGAGATGAAAGACCCAATGGAAACATACAACAGCAGATCTCAAGAGGCAGAAGAAAACACTCAGGAACTGGAGAACAGGGCACTTGAAAGCCTACACACAAAAGAACAGATAGAGAAAAGAATGGAAAAATATGAGCGATGTCTCCAGGAACTTAAGGACAAAACAAAATGCAGGCATATACATATCATTGGTGTCCCAAAAGGAGAAGAGAAGGGAAAAGGGGCAGAAGCAACAATAGAGGAAATAATCAACAAAAATTTCCCATCTCTCATGAAACACAAAATTACAGATCCAAGAAGAGCAGCGTACTCCAATCAGAATAGATCTGAATAGGCCTACGCCAAGACACTTAATAATCAGATTATCAAATGTCAAAGACACAGAGAGAATCCTGAAAGCAGCAAGAGAAAAGCAATCCATCACATACAAAGGAAGCTTGTAAGACTATTTGCGGATTTCTCAATAGAAACCACGGAGGCAAGAAGGAAGTGCAGTGATATATTTAAGGTACTGAAAGAGAAAAACCACCAACCAAGAATCCTATATCTAGCAAAACTGTCCTTCAAATATGAGGAAGAGCTTAAAATATTCTGACAGACAGACAATGACAGAGTTTGTGAACAAGATAACTGCTTTACAGGAAACACTAAAGGGAAAACTACAGACAGAAAGGAAAAGACAGGAGTGAGAGGTTTGGAACACAATTTTGGGAGATAGTAGCACAGCAATGTAAGTACACTGAACAAAGATAGTTCAGTGGGAATTTCTCTGAGCAAATCACATTCTAGCTGAGACCTAAAATTAAACATTAGCCACTGGGGGATGAGAAGTGCATGGGGGGTGGTGTGGAGAAGTCTTCCAAACAGATAGAAGAGCTTGTGCAAAGGCTCCAGAAAAGCCCTAAATCTGGGGAGGGGGATGGGATAAGGAATGAGGGAAAGTGGTCTTCGCGTTTTTTTGTTACATATCTCTGCATAATTTTAATCTTTTATAGCAAAAATGTATTAATATACCATTTTTATAAAATCATTAACTACTATGATTTTGGAACTGGATATTACATCTCAGTTCTAATTTCTTCTGAACCTAGGTATAAAAAAATGTCATCCCTTCCCCACCCCACCCACAAAAGGAGAAGAGATCTACCTGGCATATATAATATATGCCAGGTTTCTAATGTTGCATCTTTTATTCCTCAGATCAACCCTGTGAAGTTAAATTGAAGAAGAGAGAAGTGATATAGTTTGCCTAAACTGAGAAGTGATAGAGCTGGGATTGAATGTCTGCTCTGTATGAACTCCTGCATCAAGCGATTAAGAATACAAGATAATAACATTTGAGAATCCCCAAACCACTAATGACATCTTGCATTCAAATTTCTAAAACCTGAATCTGCAAATTAAGATCCCAAGCAGCCACAATAATTGCTTTACTGGATGACTTTAAATACATGCTGTATGTTAAAGCATATAGAGTGACAGCAAAAAAAAATATTTTGAACCTTATTAAAGTCTGAAATATACCAAATGAGGTATATTATAAATGTCTGCAGGATGTAAGGTAATCTCTGTGCTTAAAGTCATGAAACTTTTAACATTTATGGCTCAGTACAGAAGTCTCCACAATTCAACAACTTTAGAGAAAGTTTACTAGCCTGTTCATATTACCAAATACTTAATTAGAGATGGTGACTTTTGCAGGCATCTATAACCTGCTCCAACTGTCCCTCAATCTTCACCAATTTATAACCCTGCCTGTTTTAGTTCAGCTCTTTTGAAAACTAACAAAGACACATTCCACCTAGTTCAAGTAAAAGATGTTTAGAAATATTAAATCTGGAATAATAAGAAAAATCTCATAGATATCTACAAACAGAAATCCAAGTACAGATGTGGGCTGGAAGGATTTCTAGGTTTAAAGCAGCAATGCAAGTTCATGAATCCTCACTCTAATGTGCTAGTGTTAACATGAGTCCCCTATACTCTGCTTCTTCCTCTGTCCTGGATTTCTCTACTTTCTCCTAGAGAAAATTTTCTCTGCTCTCTCCTCCACATTCTGGCCTGTAAGTTTCACTGTTTTATTATATAGTTCTATCCATGTATCTAAGATCAAATTCCTGAGAAAAGGAGAGAGAGACTCTGATTGGCCTAGTTCATCTTTGGCCATATTTGACGAGCTCCTAGTCCAATCAACTATATCCAAGGAGAAAAGTGGGTCACATGATACAAAGCATAGCAGTGCCTCCTCACCCACTCCTATGGCTGGGGCAGTTTCCTTTAGAAGGGATTGTGGGTAAGGCATGCGTCGTGACATTTCTAGTGCCTGACTTTGCCTCCTGATATACCAATCCAAGTTTCCATACCATTCTTACTTCTTTTAACTATCCCAGGCCTTAAGGGCAGCATCTCTCAGGACTTTCCTCTTCTTCAACAGATTACACTGAAATGACAGGCATGATTCTGGAGACCACACTGAGTAGCATATGCTGCTACCTCTATCAAGATTATATCATTCACTCTACATTCTCTAATCCCAGGGAAGAAGTTCCCCAAAGGTTCTCTTTGAGGTTCTGAGAAGTTTGTTCTGGCCTTTCAGTAAGAGATGAGACTGAGAAGTGTTAGTCTTGTCCCTGGAAGGAATATTTAGTAGGGAAGACAAAAGTACCCGGGAAACACTTCGGAAGTCTTCGGTGCATAAGCATGACAGTAAACAGATACAATATAATCAGCATTAGTCCTAATGCTGTGGCTTATTTTCATCACTTATTTACTAATAGGCTGTTTTTAAAGTAATTTTTAACTAATTTTAGTAATTTCTAATGAATGAATGAACAAACAAGTCTGAATATCTGTTTGATGTATTTGCCAATTTCTTCAACTGTTTAAAGGCTGAAGTGTATTTGGCTGTTGTTTTTTACAAGCAAATGCAGCCCATGTGGCAGGGATCTTTCTCCTGGTTCCATGAAAGGTATTTCTAACTACCTGTGGGAGTGGGTGAGAACTAGGGGAGTTGTTCTTGTGGTCTTTCATGCTGGGGAGCATTCTTATGACACACCTCCACATGATATGTATCAGGGTAGGATGGCAGGGGGCATGGGTACACCCAAACAGTTTATCCCTTTCCAAAAACCACTTAGCTTGTCATTCTACTCAATATGCACTGGATTCCCCTAGAGGTTTAAAGCAGTTATTTTATTACAGGATTCTAAAATGTGTTCCAAAATGTGAAGTTAAAAGATAGAGAGTTGTGCTCTGTAATAGCTAACTCTCCCCTGTATCACATAATATAAGCAAGATCTCACTGGTCAAGCCTTCAAAATGTGTCATGTGTAATCAGTATCTTATTCCCCAACTCCTGCCTTCTCTCCAATACCTTTCCTCTTCCCCTCGCAGTGGTTCTTTTTAAGCCCTCACCTCTTATGTACTTGCCATCTCCTTCAGAAAACAACTGCTCTCACCTCCCTCCTTTCTTGAATCTTCCAAATTCCATAGCTTCAGCTGCAGCTGAGTATCAATGGACTCCCTCTCCTCAGGCCTCTACTAATTCCACAAAGGGAAAGGGAGGACTCTCATCATGTCACATTTGTAAGCCTGCATGTATATGTACGTGTGTGCATGACAGAAAACTACAGAAAATGAGAGGGGGCAAAAGTAACACTGAGAAAGAGAGAAAAAGAGAGAGAGAGAGAGAGAAATTGGTCTTGAGTTCAAACTGTCTCCACTATCAGGGCTGCACTAGGGTTTATTCTAAAGTATTAAACACAAATATAACTAAATGCAATATGGTAACCTGGAGTGGAACCTGTAACAGAAAAAGAATATTAGTGAAAAAAACTAGCAAAAGTCTAAAGTCAGGAGTTTAGTTAATAGTATAGGGAAACTCTGTGTATTATGTATTATATTTACTTTTCTATAAACCTAAAATAATTCCAAAATAAAACTTCACTTAAAACGTGTGTGTGTGTATATATATATATATATATATATATATATATATATATATACACACACACACATATACATACCCATGCATACAACATAAACACATATATGCAAGCTACATATACAGCTTGCCATTGTGAATTATTTTTCTCCATCACCACCCAATCTAGTCTACTCCCAGAATGTATTAGTTGAATAACGTCAATTTTACTGAAGATTGTGAAGAGAGATGGCAGAAAGATTTTACATCATGCAATACATGAAAACATTTATATCTCCATAAGATAGTTTTGTTCTTCCCCCAAAATCTCTCTAGCTCCCTCAATACTCCTCTTGGTACATATTAAGTATTCTAGTTATATATTGTCATATAACAAACCATCCTAAAATTTAGGGGCTTAAAACAACCATGTTAATTTAACTCACAATTTTTTTTCAAAAGTTCAGGAATTTGGGCAGGACTCGGGTGAATTTTCTGGTCTACATGGCAACAACTGAAGTCACTGGGTCACTCTGCAAGCAGATGGGATGATCTGAAGGATTCAAGATGACTTCACTCACATCTGACTCCTTGGCAGTGTTGACAAGAAGCTGGACACAGCTTGGGTTTTGAACCAGAGTGCCTATGCACAGCCTTTCCAGCATGGTTGTCTAGATAGACTTCTTACATGACAGCTCAGGGCTCCCAGAATGATCCAAGACACAGAAGTGGAAGCCTCCAGTTTCTTAAACCCTGTACCAAGAAACTAGCATAGCATCATTTCTGTCATATTCTGTTGGTCAGAATAGTTATAGAAACTGCCCAGATTCAAAAGAAGAGACATAAACCCATCAAAATGGGACAAGTGTCAAGAAATTTGTTGGGCATCCTTAATCTGCCACATTAAGTGTTTAGTGCACATTTCGTGCATATTGTTAAGTCAATGAGTAAGGAAATGAAAGAGCTTTTGCCATATTGTCAACACCCCTTTTCATCATGAAGAAGTTAGAATGGTCATTGCCCAAATATCCCTGAAGATTGAGATAATGATCAAATGAAAGGAATGAGATGTAACAGAGAAGATAGAACTTTGCAAATGATTGTGACTGCTGAAGCATTATATGGCTGTTTCTTTATAGTCTCCAGTGTATTAGAACAGCTAGAAGGAAATAACTAAAATTGTGGAACTGTAACTCATACCACACTTTGAAATTTGCTCTATAACTACTTGGTAAACTGTACTTTGAAAGTTATCACTTTTCTGCATTTGTTTTATTTCACAATAAAAAAATGTTTACAAAAAAAAAAAAAACTGGCTCATTAGATTGGCCCAAAAGACAAACACATACTTATTAAACTATACAGATGTTTTTTATTGTGTAAAAGTAATTGTTTTCCTTTCATCCATGGAAACTGACAGAGAATAGAAGTAATTATCTTTGACTCCTGGGAGTTTATCTCATTCCTTAATTCAAGGTGGACTTCAGAGTGGTTTTATTTTGAAAATATTTTCTATATTAAGACCAATAAGTTAATGAAGGTAGGTTTTTTCCTTTACTCCTAAATTTAAGGGTTAAGATCACATATTAAAAGACACTGAGCATCCCAAATTTTTTTTTAAGTGGCAATTCTTTACAATTAACAGGAAAAAAAAGACAGTATCAAGCACTGGTAAGAATGTAAAATGGTACAGCTACCCTAGAAAAATAGTTTGGCAGTTTCTTACAAAGTTAAACACTTACCATATGATCCAATAATCTCACATCTCACTCTGTTTTAATTTCCTAGGCTACTCAAGGCAAATACCATTAAATGGGTCAGGTTAAACAATAAGTATTTATTAGCTTACAGTTTGAGGACAGGAAAATGTCCCAAATCAAGGTATCATCAAAGCAATGCTTTCTTCCCAAAGACTACCTGCCAGTGATCCTTGGCTCCTCTGTCACATGGCAAGGTAAATGGCACCATCTGCTGGTCTCTCGTTCTCTTCCGGGTTTCACTAATTTCAGCTTCTTGCTTCCATGGTTTTCTCTCTCTCTGTGTCTGAATTTCATTCTCTTATAAAGACCTCTACTAATAGGATTAAGAGCCATCTTGATTTGAGGTGGGACACACCTTAATTGAATCAATCAAATTGAATCAAAAGGTCCTACTTACAATGAGTTTACACTCACAGGAATGGATCTCTAGGGTACATACAGCTTCAAACCACCACACACTCCCAAGTTATTTATCCTAGAGCTGGAGCTGTTAAGTTACTTCTGTGGAGTCAGATGAGAAATATTATAGACTTTGTGGGCCATATGATCACCGACGCAATGATTCAACTCTGTCATTGCAGCAAGGAAGCAGTCATTGACAATTCATAAATGAACAGGCACAGGTGCATTTAAATAAAGCTTCATTTACAAAAACAGGTGGGGGGTCAGCCTTCCAGGTGACAAAGAAGGTGGCATAAAATGCTCCAAGGTACCATCCCAAAACAGAATCTTTAAAAAAAAAACTAGCAAAAAATGACAGAACCATCTTCTTCAGAACTCTGGAAAATAGTTAAAGGGTTGCAGTAACTGGGTAAGTGCCAAATCAAGAAAAAGCAGCCAGAAAAACAGTAGGCTAAGCACATGGTGCCTTTGCTAGCCCCTTCCCCAACCCCTCCCTTGTGTAGTGTGAAGTCAACCTGCACTCCCACTGTGGGTCCCTGGCCTTGCTCACAGGGAGCAGAGTAATCCTTATGTGCATACAAGGGAGCTGTATGTCAGTGCCAAACCACAGGTAGAAGCCTGAAAGATCTAGTGATTGGAGGTGGCTTCCTAGACCTTACACCCAAAGCACAAGCAATCCAAGAAGAAATAGATAAATGGGAGCTCCTCAAAATTAAACACTTCTGTGCATCAAAAGACTTTGTCAGAAAAGTGAAAAGGCAGCCTATGCAATGGGAGACAATATTCAGAAACCACACATTAGATAAAGGTTTAATATCCAGAATATATAAAGAAATTCTACAATTCAAGAAGAAAAAGACAACCCAATTTAAAAATGGGCAAAAGACATGGACAGACACTTTTCTGAAAAGGAAATACAAATGTCTCAAAAACATATGAAAAGATGTTCAATTTCACTGGCTATCACGGAAATGCAAATCAAAACCACAATGAGATATCATCTCACACCTACCAGAATGACCATTATCCAAAATACAGAAAATTACAAGTGCTGGAGAAGATGCGGAAAAAGAGTCATACTTATTCATTGTTGGTGGGAAAGTAGAATGGTGCAGCCACTCTGGAAGACAGTTTGGTGGTTCCTCAGGAAGCTAAGTACAGAACTGCCATATGATCCAGCAATTCCATTACTAGGTATATACCCAAAGGAACTGAAAGCTAAGACACAGACATTTGTAAACCGATGTTTATAGCAGCATTATTCACGATTGCCAAGATATGGAAACAGCCCAGATGTCCATCAATGGATGAGTGGATAAACAAAATGTGGTATACACACACAATGGAATATTATACAGCTATAAGACAGAACAAAGTCACAGAACACATAATAATGTGGATGAACCTTGAGGATGTTATGTTGAGCGAAGTTAGCCAGAAACAGAAGGACAAATACTGTATGGTCTCACTAATATGAACTAATATTAACGAACAAACTTTGAGAGTTAAGAGAATACGGTTATCAGGAGATAGAAAGTTGTTAGAGATCAGGCACTTCATGCTGAAGGATTGTAGAATGCTCAACAGGATTGACTGTGTAGATCCAGAAAGGGAGAGTGCAGTGTTGTGGGATGGAAGCACAGTATTGTAGGTGAACTGACTGAGGATGTCTGTGAGTGGGGTTGAGGGAGGAGGGCTGGGGGCATGTGTGATACCAGAGGGGAGGATGAACAATAGAGACTGGGACTGTGTAGCTCAGTGAAACCTAGAGTGGTCAGTGATGGTGACTAAACAGACAAATGTAAAAATGTTTTTACAGGGGGAGAACAGATGAATGGTAACCTTGCGGGATGTTGAAAAGGGGAGGGTATGGGGGGAAAGAATATAACCAATGCAACTGGAGTCTGGGGTTAACAATAACCTTGTAGCATGCTCCCATTTAACGTGACGGGGCAATATACCAAAGCTGAACATCTGGGAGGGGGATGGGATTCTTGGTAGTGGTGTTGTTGACTGACATTATTGCTGTATTTTCTTTTTACTTTTCCTTTTATCCTTTTTATTATTCTTTTGTTTTGTTTTGTTTTGTTTTTGAGTAATGAACATGTGTAAGTGCTAATTGTGGAGACGAATGCACAACCATATGATGATACTGTAAACAACTGTGGATGATTGTACGATATTGGAACGTATCCCTATAAAATTGCAGGGGAAAAAAATGAGCAGAGGGACACAAGTGTTGGAGAGACCTTGGAGAGAGAGATGTATATATTCACTGTTGGTGGGGAAATAGAATGGTGTAGCCTATCTGGACAGTATGGTGGTCCTCCAGAGTGAAGCACACCAGAAACGAGAAGACAAACATTATAATGCCTCACTAATATGGACTGAATATAACGTGTAAACTCTGAGAACTGAATCTTAGAGCACAGCTCATCAGGGAAATGCTTATTGTAATGGGCTCTAGATTGTAAGCTCTTTCAGCAGTCACATTTATTCCTGAGTTGTAATGGTTGTCTCTAAATCCTGAGATGCTGTGCTCCTTGTGAATAACCTGGTTGGTCTCTGGAACTTTGGGTACCTGTGTGACACATGAGACTCAGAGTTAGAACTTGGCAGCTATGAATTGCAGTATTATCCCATATGGCAACCATTGAAAGAGGTGAAAAGTAATTCAGACTTTAATTAGCGATATGAATGAAGAGGATCTGGTTAGGACTAAGGCAAATCAGGCCCAAGGGTAAAGGACAATATTGACTGGATTTTAAAACTACAACTTATGTGTGTGACCAAGGGAGGCAATGTTTATCTGGTGCAGGATCTGTACTTTCTGTAGCTCACTAGATAATCTAACTTTTACCATCAATTTGTTTGAACACCATAGGTGCAGGGAATGGTGAATGGGAAGTGAGATTTGATGTGTTTGTACAGGCTAGGGTGAAATCCCAACAGATCCCAGAGTGATATGGGCAGAGAGTATAAGTGTATTTGCAGGGAACCTCTGACGAGCTAGGGAGAAATGTGGAAGTGTTGGAATTCCCCACCTGGGCTACTGCTGATTTTCCCGCAAACATTGAGGACTGCCAATTTAGTGAGCCTAGCTCTCGATTTGGGGGCCTTCCCCTGTGAGGCTACCTGCTGCAAGGGGGAGGCTAAGCCCACTTATAATTGTGCCTAGGAGTCCCCCTAGAGAGCCTCTTTGTCACTCAGATGTGGCCCCCTCTCTCTCTAGCCCTCTCGGCAAGTGAACTCACTACCTTACCCCCTATGTGGGACGTGACTCCCAGGGGTGTGAATTCCCCTGGCAACGCAGGAAATAACTTCTGGAGATGAGCCTGGTCCCAGCACTGTGGGATTGACAGGATCTTCAGGACAAAATGGGGAAGAGAAATGAGGCAAAGTAGGGTTCCAGTGGCTGAGAGATTTCAAATGGAGTTGACAGGTCACTCTGCAAGGTATTCCTATGTGCTATATAGGTATCACCTTTTAGTCTTTAGTGGGTTGGAATGGCTGGAGGCAAATACCTGAAGCTGTCAAACTGCAACCCAGTGACCTTGATTCTTTTTTTCTTTTTAATTAAATTCAGTTGTATTGAAATATATTCACATACCACACACAATTATCCATGGTGTACAATCAACTGTTCACAGAACCATTATATAGTTACGCATTCATCAACCCAATCTAATTTTGAACATCTTCCTTATACCAGAAAGAACAAGAATAAAAAATAAAAATAAAAAAGAACACCCAAATCATTCCCCCATCCCATCCTATGTTTCATTTAGTTTTTGTCCCCATTTTTCTACTCATCCATCCACACACTAAAGGGAGTGTGATCCACAAGGTTTTCACAATCACTGCCAGTGACCTTGATTCTTGAAGATGATTATTTAACTACGTAGATTGCACAGTGTGCCTGTGTGACTGTGAAAACTTGTGACTTGGATTCCCTTTATCTAGTATATGGACAGAAGAGTAGAAAAATGGGGACAAAAATTAGATAAAGAATATAGTGTGATGGAGGGGATAAAAAGATTTAGGTGTTCTTTTTCGCTTTTATTTTTATTTTGGAGTAAGGAAAAGGTTCAAAAATTGATTCTGGTGATGAAGGCACAACTGTATGACGGTGCTGTGAATAATGATTGTACACTGTGAATGACTGTAGGGTATGTGAATATATCTCAATTAAACTGTATATAAAAAAAAAGTAAACAATGGGAGGAGGAGAGGAATGGGATGTTTTGGATATTCGTTTTTATTTTAATTTTCATTTTATTTTTTGGAGTAATGAAAATGTTCAAAGTTTGACTATGGTGATGAAAGCACAACTATAAGATGACACCATGAACAACTGATTGTACACTTTGAATGATTGTATGTGATTACATCTCAATAAAACTGCATTAAAAAAAACAAAGGTGCATATGATCATTCAAATCTGAAACAGTACTAAGAGAGGCGAACAAAATTAATAAAATTACAACTGGTACAAATGTACTTACCAAATCCTAGAATGTAGAAATTTATAGAGGCAAATTTAAGACAAATTAATAAAATATTCTATTTGTCACAGTGAATAAAGTGTGGATCTCACTACTCTAAGTGGCAGTACCAATAGAATATAAAAACAGTATGAAGTATCACTTAGCTAAATTTACAAATATTACTTCACAGCTACATGGCTAATCTTTTAAGGTTGATGACACTAAACACAAGCATTCACTCCTATAAAATATCACTTGATGCCACAATCTGGGTCACATAAATATGTCTGACCCTGCACAACAGTTCTCATTATCATATTTTTCATCAGTAAATTTTCATCATTATGCTCACACGTAATACCAAGCATTGAGTAGGTATTTCAATTTTATTTAACTTAAACTGGACATTTTTAAATGACTGTGCAATTCATCTTTACATAATGCACAGTACTAAAAAAGTACAAAATATTTACCATAAACATATGGTTATGAAACTGCATACCCAACTAAGCACTTTTACTCATTTTTGAAAACCACAGATTTTTTTGAAAGCTTTTGGATACTGAGGGCTGCTTTACATCTTCTTCCATCTAATGTCTTCTGAACTCGTCCAGATTGCTCAACACCCAAGACATCGGTGTTAAAAAGGCGGTAAAGACAAACACAACTGCAACACTCTGGTCCTGGAAGAGAAGGTGAGAACAGTTGTTAATGAGTATGGATTCCTGCACCTCAGTAGCTGCATAAGAAAAACCACTTACAACATTTTGAGGAATTTGGCAGCTGTCCTAGAAACTAGCTCCTGGTGAAACCTAAAAAGCCTCACATTCTTGCAGGAATTCAATTTTTAGATGACCCAACTGAACTTTGAAAGAAAACTTATTTTTCTTCTAATGGCTTTCCAGTTCCACCCTTGGAACTCTTTAAACCTAGATGCTTCCCAGGATTCCCACTGTTTTAGGTAAAATGGTTGGTCTCGAGGATGAGGGGGCGTTAGACGGGAGTGAACTATTCTAAGAGGAAAGCCCTAAGGTCTTTGTAGCCCGGGAAAGGGTAACGAAGGAGGCCCCTGGCCTGGCTGGCCCTCGGGTCCCAGCCTTCTCTGAGGCCCGCGCGCTCCTCTGGGTCACCCGCTTCCTGCCCCTCAGGCCCAACCACGCCCCCGCCGCAGCCCCCCAAGGCGCCCTCACCGCCACCCGCTCCATGGTCCCGCTTCCCGCCCCGCAGGGCCCTCGGCACCCTGAGGCCTCCGACCCACTCCAACGGCGGCCCCGCCAAGAAGCCACCCGCCCAAGCCCAGGGGCCCCCGTCCGGAGCCGCCTCCCGCCCCTTCGGGCGCCACTGCCTGGGCCACCGTGCTTCCAGGCCGCGACGTTTGGCACCCGGGCCCCAACTCACCGCAGCCCACAACGACTGGCGACCGGGATTCGAGTGGACGAGGCGGCTCCAGCGCGGCAGGCCTACCGGGGCCACACGGTGGCGGGAGAGCGGGCAGAGCACGGTCAGACGCGGCATGAGGGGCATGGCGCTTCCGGTGAGGCGACACAAGGCGAAGCAACGAGGCACGCGCTCAGCAGCGGCGAGGCAGAGGGTCAGCTCCGCGGCCCGGAAGACAGGGGGCGCCCGCTCCTCGCACCCGGGGCTCAGCCCCGCCCCTTCCGCTCAGCCCTCTCGCCGGCGCCGTCCCCCAACTCCGTTCTGCCTGCACCTGGCTTCACGACAGCACCTGGGCGCAGCCGCCTACCCGCCCCCCTGCCTTACCTGCCCAGCGCTCACACACATAAAGTATCCTCTGATTTTCTGCTGGGTAAGGTGAGGAACTCAGCACTCCTACACTAACCCTTACCTTTTCTCCCCACCGATACTTCTTAACCATGCCATTTCTTGTCATTGTCAGTGTTTATAGCACGTCTACACTGTTCTCTAACGTTGTTTAAATCTTCCATAAATTGTTTATAGGTTGATTTTTTTTAATTCATTTTATTGAGATATATTCACATATCATGCAGTCATACAAAACAAAGCGTACATTCGATTGTTCACAGTACCATTACATGGTTGTGCATTCATCACCAAAATCAATCCCTGACATCTTCATTACCACACACACAAAAATAACAAGAATAATAATTAAAGTGAAAAAGAGCAATTAAAGCAAAAAAGAACACTAGGTGCCTTTGTTTGTTTGTTTGTTTCCTTCCCTCATTTTTCTACTCATCCATCCATAAACTAGACAAAGGGAAGTGTGGTCCATATGGCTTTCCCAATCACATTGTCACTCCTCATTAGCTACATTTTTATACAATTGTCTTCAAGATTCATGGGTTCTGGATTGTAGTTTGATAGTTTCAGGTATTTACTGCTAGCTACTCCAATTCACTAGAACCTAAAAAGGGTTGTGTATATTGTGCATTAGAGTGCCCACCAGAGTGACCTCTCGGCTCCTTTTGGAATCTCACTGCCACTGTAGCTTATTTCATTTCCTTTCACATCCCCCTTTTGGTCAAGAAGATGTTCTCCATCCCTTGATGCCAGGTCTATATTCCTCCCCGGGAGTCATATTCCATGTTGCCAGGGAGATTCACTCCCCTGTATAGGTTGATTCTTAACACTGAAAACCAAGAACAAATATCTGTACTGTGCTAATGATGTAAAAAATACATATAGCAGAATCAAATAGAGTGTTTGCAGCTATAGAGAAGTAATTGTTATTAAAATTAAATCTCTTACAGGAAAAATAGAATTTATTGTAATCTTCTAATTTAATAGTATAAAAAGCATTAATGTGCTCTCTCACTCCTTTTGATTTTTAGGCCTATTGCAAAACTATCAAGATGCTAGGATTTTGTTTCATTGCCCTTTTCGGTGATCTGGTATCTTCCTCTTTCTTAGAGTCCTGTTTCATTGTTTTGTGGTATATCATTAAGCAATTCTTTCAGGAAGGGTCTGCAGGTGATGCATTTCTTCAGTCCTTGGAAGTAAATATATATATATATTTTGCTCCCTACCTAAATGTTAATTTGGCTAGTGTGGTAAATTGAATTATGTATCCCATTTTAAACATGTTTTTAATCTTTTTTTTTAATTCCATTTTATTGAAATATATTCACATACCTTACAGTCATTCACTGTGTACAATCAGCTGTCCACAGTACCATCATATACTTATGCATTCATCACCACAACCAATTTTTAAACATGTAATTATGGTGTTTTAATAAACTGACCATACGAGTTAAATTATTTAGTGTGCTGCAGAAAATATAGATCCTGCACCAAAGCAACATCTCTTCCCTTGGTCTCAAACAGAAGTTGAAGTTTTAAAATACGGTCAGTATCGTCCCTTTCCATTTTTGGTAGAATTCACATGTGAAGCCATCTGGTCCTGGGCTTTTCTTTTTTCAGAGCTTTGTGATGACTGACTCAATCTCTTTACTTGTGATTGGTATGATGAGGTCATCTATTTCTTCTCAAGTCAATGTTGGTTGTTTATGCTTTTCTAGGAAGTTGTCCATTTCATCTAAGTTGTCTAATTTATTGGCATATAGTTGCTAATAGTAGTTTACTCTCATTATCTACTTTATTTCTGCAGAGTCAGTAGTTACGTCCCCTTTCCCATTTCTGATTATATTTCTTTGCATGTCTCTCCACCCTCTCTCTCTCTTGTTAGCCTAGCTGAAGGTCCATCGTTTTTATTGACTTTCTCAAAGAATCAACTTAATGTTTTGTTGGTTCTCTCCATTGTTTTCATGTTCTCAATTTCATTTATTTCTGCTCTAATTTTTGTTACTTCTTTCCTTCTGTTTGCTTTTGGATTAGTTTGCTGTTCTTTCTCTAATTCCTCTAGGTGAACAGTTAATTCTTCGATTTTTGCTCTTTCTTCCCTTTTAATATAAACAATTAGGGCAATAAACTTCCCTTTCAGCACTGCCTTTTCTGCATCCCATAAGTTTTGATATGTTGTGTTTTCATTTTCATTTGCCTCAAGATACTATTTTCTCTTGTAATTTCTTCCTTTACCACTGGTTGTCTAAGAGTGTGTTGCTTAGCTTCCTCTCTATGAGGATGGGATCTGATGACTCTGGAGACAGCGAGAAAGACATGCAAAGGCACCCACTTTGAACCCTTTGAGTTCTTTATCCCCCTCACAGTCTCCAAGAGTTCAAGGGTCATGCATGAGTCACTCTTGGATTCAAGCTCCACTCACTTTGTGTGTGAGCTCTCTAATCTCACTAGGTTTTAGTCCAAAGGTTAGTGGGTCAATCTTACTCTTTTGGTGTATTCCACACTTTCATTTTTCTGCCACTGATTTCTTTATTCTGTGCACAAGCTAAGTGCTGTGTCCAGGTTAGCAATTCAATATTATTGACAAGAAGGAAGGCTCAAAATTTGAGCCTCATTTCCTAGCTTGGTGTAGTCTGCAGTTTCACTTTTGCTACTTCTGGTTTCTTTGTCCTGTGAACAAGGTAAGAAATGAAATAATAAAGATAAGATCCTCAAACTCTAAAAACTGATTCTCCACCCTCAAGCACCCCAGCATATTACATGTTCAAAAATTACTGGGCCAGAAGCTATCTTTATCTAACAAAATAGCAAAACTTCACCAAAGTCAACCTTGAGTTCTAATGGCCCTTATGGAAAATATTCCAATTAGACAGATTTACTGATCTTAGAGGCACGCAAGGAAAAGGGCTTCTGAATTAAGAGTCTCTAAGTTCTTTGGGTCTGCTAAGAAATTGCAAGAGTCTAAAATAGTTTATGTAATTGAGTGAGTTTTGTATTTCTATGTTTACGCCTGACAACTTTTGACATTTTCCCTTCCCAAAATCAAACCATAAATGTGACATCTTCTTGATCTCAAAGGATTTGTTCTTTTTCCTTGTAAAAAGAGAAGTGCTAGAAATAGTTAGGTTTATTTGTTATGTTATGAGTTTCGTGGGAAGTACTGTCAATTTAAAAAGGATTTCTAACATTCTGTAGGTTAAATTTGTATGGGTAAAATGTTTTTTCTAAATGCAATTTTATTGAGATATATTCACATACCGTACAATCATCCAAACTGTATAATCAGTTATTCACAGCATCATCATATAATTGTGCTTTCATCACCAAAATCAATTTTTTGAACATTTTCATTATTTCAAGAAATAAAAATGAAAATAAGAATAAAAATGAAAGTAAAAAAGCACACCCAAAGCATCTCATACTCTTTTCCCTCCTATTATTCATTTACTTTTTGTCCCCCTTCTTTCTACTCATCTGTCCACACACTGGATAAATAGATGAGAGCCACAAGGTTTTCACAATCACACAGTCACACTGTATAATCTATATAGTTATACAGTCATCTTCAAGAATCAAGGATACTGGATTGCAGTTCAACAGTTTCAGGTATTTCCTTTTAGCCATTCTAATACACTAATAACTAAAAAGGGTTATCTATATAATGCATAAGAATAACTCCTCTTGAAATCTCTCAGCCACTGAAACTTTATTTTCTTTCATTTCTCTTCCCCCTTTTGGTCAAGAAGTCTTTCTCAATCCCATGATGCCAGGTCCAGGCTCATCCCTGGGAGTCATGTCCCATGTTGCCAGGGAGATTTACACCCCTGGGAGTCATGTCCAATTTAGGGGGGAGGGCAGTAAGTTTACCTGCATTGTTGGCTTACAGAAAGAGGCCACATCTGAGTAACAAAAGAGGTTCTTTGGTGGTGACACTTAGGCACAATTATAAGCAGGCTTAGCCTCTGCTTTGCAGTAACAAGCTTCATAAAGGCAAGCCCCAAGATCAAGGACTCAGCCTACTAAACTGGTAGTCCCCAATGCTTGCAAGAATATCAGGAATTCCCCATCTGGGGAAGTCTAATGTTTCTAATTTTCCCTAGTCCCTCAAGGGGGGCTTTGCAAATACATTTTTATTCACTACTCAAATTACTCTGGGATGTATCAGGGCATCATGCTAACCTGTACAAACCAACCAGATCTTACCCCCTAGTCAAGGTTCCATGTAATTAAGGTGTTTGAATAAACTGACCATACAAGTTAAATTATATAGCGTGCTACAGAAAATATAGATTTTCCACCAAATAAACATCTCTTCCTTTGGTGTCACATAGAAGTTGAAGTTTTAAAACACAGTCAATGTCATCCTTTTCCCTTTAGTCTGGTTTACCTTAGTACTAACCAAGTCCATTTTGTTCATATCTCTAACTAAAGTCTGATCTCTTTTTCAGCTTCTTTAAAATTTGCTGTATGGGGTAATGCTGACATTCGGAGCTGCTGAACTCTGGCTCTGAGTCTCAGGTGTCACACAGATACCTGAAGTTCCAGGGACCGACCAGATTGTACACAAACAGCTCATCATCTCAGAATTTAGAAATAACCATTACAACTCAGGAATAGATATAAAGCTAACAACCTAGGAACATTTACAATAAACCTTCCCCTAATTAACTATGCTCGCAGATTCAATTATCAGGGTTTGCATATTATAGTTAGTCCATATTAGTGATGTGTTATAATGTTTGTCTTTTCAGTTCTGGCTTATTTCACTCAACATACTGCCCTCAAGGTCCACTCACCTTTTGCATACTTCACAACTTCATTTTTTCTTGCTGCTGTTCAATAATCCATAATGTATACACCAGAGTTCACCATTCCATGTATCAGTCGATGTACGCTTAGGTAACCTCCATCCATTGCAAATCATGAATACTGCCACCATAAACATGGGTGTGCAATGTTCTTTCATGTCCCTGCTCTTGGTTCTTCCAAGTATATACCAAGTAATGAGATTGGAGGGCCATATGGCCACCCCATAGTTAGCTTCTTGTGGAACCAATACACTGCCCTCCAGATGGGCTGTGCCATTCTACTTCCCCACCAACAGTGGTACATCCCTCTCTCAACATTTTCTCCAGCACTTGAATCTATTTTTCAAACAGTTTTATTCACACACCATACAATCCATTCTACATAAACAGCCAGTGATTCCTGGTATAGTCACATAGTTATGTATTCACCACCACAATCTATATGAGAACATTTCCATTTCTTCCACAAAGAAAGAGAAAAAGGAGGGAAAAAATGAAGAATAAAAGTATAAAAGATAGAAGAGATATTTTATAAAATTATAAAAGATAGAAGAAAAACAAAAATAAAGTAAAATACAATGAAAAGGTCAGACAACAACAACAACACCAAGAATCCCATATCACTCCCTTATAACCCCCTCTTAAAGATGTTTAGCTTTGGTATACTGTCTTTGTTACAATTAATGGAAGCATACTAAAATATTACTGTTAACTATAGACTCTAATTTGTATTGATTGTATTTTTCCCCTTGTACCAACCAATTTTCAACACCTTGCAATGTTGATATTTGTTCTCCCTTTTTTAAAAACATTCATATATTTGTACATTTAGTCACCATCACTGACCACTCTAGGTTTCACTAAGGTACACAATCACATTCTTTGTCTTCTATCTTTCCTTCTGGTGTCATACATGACCCTAGTCTTCCTCTTTCAACCATGCTCACACCCATCTTTGTTCAGAGTACTTACAATATTGGGCTACTGTCACATAGTATTATGATATCCATTTCTAGAGCTATATAATCAATTTTGTTGATGCTTATGTACTCCTTCAGAATCAAATGTCCATTTTCTAACCTCTTTCTATCTCCTGATAACCTGTATTCTCAACTTTAACTCTCAAATTTCACTCATCAATATTACTTCATATTAATGAGTCCATAGAGTATCTGTCCTTTTGTTCCTGGCTAATTTCAATCAACATAATGTCTATGTCTACCATTTTGACTTTTGGAATATATATGTCATTTTTATATTTTATTTTATTTTATTTTATTTTATTTTATTTTATTTATTTTATTTTATTTTATTTATTTTCCCTCACCTCTCTTTTTCCTTTCACTGATAGTCTTCATTTCCACTCTCTTCTCCAGAGCTCTCTCTCCTGTCTTTTCCGATCTGCCTGCAATACTCCCTTTACTATTTCTTGTAGAGCAGGTCTTGTTCACAAATTCTCTCAGGGTCTGTTTGTCTGAAAATATTTTAAACTCTTCTTCATTTTTGAAGGAGAGTTTTGCCTGAAATAAAATTCTTGGTTGGCAGTTTTTCTCTTTCAAAATCTTAAACATATCATGCCACTGTCTTCTTGCCTCCACGGTTTCTACCGAGAAATCTGCACATAGTCTTATTAGGCGTCCTTTGTATGTGATGGATTGCTTTGCTCTTGCTGCTTTCAGAATTTTCTCTTTGTCTTTGACATTTGATAATCTGATAATCTTAGAGTAGGTCTGTTCTGATCTATTCTGTTTGGAGTACACTGTGCTTCTTGGATCTGCAATTTTATGTCTTTCGTAAGTGGTGGGAAATTTTCAGTGATTGTTTCCTCCATTATTCTTTCTGCCCCTTTTCCCTTCTCTTCTCCTTCTGAGACACCCATGACATGTATATTCACGGAGTTGTTGTCATTCAATTCCCCAAGACCCTGCTCATATTTTTCTATTCTTTTCCCTATCCTTTTTTGTGTAGGATTTCAGATGTGCTGTCCTCTAGTTCTTGAATTCTTTCTTATGCCCCTTCAAATATGCTGTTGTATATCTCCACTGTGTTTTTCGTCTCTTCTATTGTGCTTTTCATTCCCTTAAGTTCTGCCAATTGTTTTCAAACTTACAAGTTCTTCCTATGTTTGCCCAATGCCTTCTTTATATCCTTCATCTATTTTGCCATATCTTCCCTCAATGCATTGATTTGATTTTTGAATTGACTTAGCATATTTGTTTGAAGATCTTTAATTAGGTATCTCAACTCCTGTATCTCATTTGAAATGTAAGTTTGTTCCTTTGGGCCATATCTTCATTTTTTCTAGTGTGATTCATAATTTTGTGTTGTCTAGGCATCTGGTTTCCTTGATTATCCCAATCATATTTTCCCAGACCAAACATGCTCAGGTCTCAGGAAGAGGGTGTAATTAGTATCAAGTTTCCCTGAGGATGAGACGTAGCAGGTTGTCAGACTTTCCTGTGAGACCTCTAGAAGCTGTGCTTTTCCTATCCTGCCCAGCAGGTGGCACTTGTTAGCCTGCAGCTCCCCACCAACAGAAAGAGGTGCATTGCCTTTAATTCTCAGGAGACCCTATCCCTGCCAGGGGCTGAAAGTGTTAGAAGCCAAGCTTAAGCTGTTTCTGTTTTGTTTTGTTTTATTTTTTGTTTTGTTTTGTTTTGTTCTGTTTTGTTTTTACCCCAGGCCCTAGGGTCTGAGTTCTCTGAGGGAGGGCTGCCACTTGAGCTGGGCCCCATCTCCCCCTTTTCTCAAGTAAAATAAACTATTTAAGGATTTATGTCCTTCACTTGACTTCTTCCTTTGTCTCTCTAACTATCTTAATTCCACTCTTGCCTAGGTTAGTGCTGACAATTGAAAATGCCTGAGGCTTTCTCTAATGGGCTACTTAGAATGAGAGAAGAAATAGGTAAAAATAAAGAAATCCCCTTTTCAGAGGCAGTCCCCAGCACCCCAGTTACCAGTCAAGAACCAGAGTTGGTGCCCGGTTCTATGTGCTCCTTTTCTTGGGACACTGCCCTTTTCCAGTAATCTAAGCTCAGCTGACTCCAAAAGACTCTGTTTTCAGTTATTTATGTATTTTTTTTTTCTGTCATCCTCGCCTCTCTCTACAGGGAGAAACCTCCAGATTCCTTTTCTGCTTGCTCCAGATTTATCTGTGCTTGTAACTTGTATTCAGTAGTCCAAATTCACTCTTTATAACCACAGTTGGAGCTTGTTTGAGCTACCTTCCCTTCCTCCTAGTCAACTGCTTCTTTTTCCCATGGGAAGTGTTTTAGCTCAGTCTGCCATGTCAGTGGGGGAGACGCACCAGCTCCACAGTTTGGAGAGATTTACTTACAGTTCTATGCTGCAGTCTCAGCTGTTCCACCCATTCCAGACTGGAGTACAATGTGTGTCCAGTCACAGATGTCCCCCAACAGTTGTTCCAGACTATTTATTAGTTGTTCCTGGCTATATTCTAGTTGTTTCAGAGGACTAACTACATTTCACACCTCCCTATGCTGCCATCTTGCCCCACCTCTAAAAATGTCTTTAATATAAACATTTCAGAAATTGCATGAAGTGTCTAGAGATTTGTCAATGTCCTCACTGTCCATGAGCTGTCCTAATACTCAGCTGCCTGATATTAGACAACAGTAGTATTATTTGTCATAATTCCAGTCATTCTTAAAATAGTGTTTAATGAAATTTCATTTATCATTCAGTTTTGTAAAACAGCAATATTTCCCATGACCATTTTAAATCTCTCCTCATCTAAGGTAATTTTTATTCTGATGCTTCCCTGAAAACACTTGCAGTCAGTTACAGGCCACAGTGCTTTGTCTTTAACAAAAAAAAGGACATCTCAGAAAAACATGGAAACAACTATACCAGGTATTCTGGGGCCACAGGCTGCTAATGACACTGTTTAAGTAACTTTGAGACCATACTCCTGGACTGAATCAAGATCTCCAGAATTCTAGTGAAGAAGATGATGAATCTATGAAATTGCTAACACAAGATTGAGTGGAACAAAGATTACCTAGGACTGCATGAACTGATAAATAATGATTATAGTTTTGTTTGGATTATTGTTGATGTTTTAATGTTCTGTTTTCTAGATACAAGGAAACCCTTACTCTTTTCACCTGATCTATCTGTAATTCATAAAACATTCATCTTTTTCTCCTTGCCTAATCCGTTCAGTACTTGAAAACTCTAATTGAATATCCTTATTTTCATGACAATAAAATTATTTGTGTACATTCAATCAGAACCTGTCCTTGTTAATAGGACATAATTGGTGACAATGGTTTTATAACCAAGGTTTTGACTGGAATGTCATGTTTGATAATGATGATAATGGCTCCAGAGTTCCCAGCCTTACAGGTCAGTATAGAAGTGTGTTGGTTTGGATGCATTATGTCTCCCAAAACGCCATTATCTTTGATGCAGTCTTATGTGAGCAGGAAAAGTATTGGTGTTGATTGGGTTGGAAACTTTTGATTGGATGTTTCCATGGAGATGTGATCACTCAACTGTGGGCGAGACCTTTCATTGGATAATTTCCATGGGGGTGTGGCCCTGCCCATTCAGAATGGGCCTTGATTAGTTTAGTGGAACACTATATAAGCTCAGACAGAAGGAGCAAGCCTGCTACAGCCAAGAGGGACACTTTGAAGAACGCACATGAGCTGAGAGAGTAGCTGCAGATGAGAGACAGTTTGAAGATGGCCGTTGAAAGCAGACTTTTGCTCCAAAGAAGCAAAGAGAGGAAAAATGCCCCAAGAGCAACTAAGAGTGATGTTTTTGAGGAACTGCAGCCTAGAGAGGAATGTCCTGGGAGAAAGCCATTTTGAAACCAGAACTTTGGAGCAGACGCCAGCCACATGCCTCCCCAGCTAACAGAGGTTTTCCGGACACCATTGGCCATCCTCCAGTGAAGGTACCTGTGCTGGTTTGAATGTATTATGTCCCCCAGAAAAAGCCATATTCTTTGATGCAATCTTGTGGGGCAGACATATTAGTGGGGATTAAGTTGGAACGTTTGGATTAGGTCGTTTGCATGGAAATGTGCCCCACCCAACTGTAGGTGATAACTCTGATGAGATAATTTCCACGGAGGCGTGGCCCCACCATTCAGGGCGGGCGTTGATCAGTGGAGCCATATAAATGAGCTGACAAACAGAAGGAACTCAGTGCAGCTGAGAGGGACATTTTGAAGAGGAGCTACAGCCAAGAGGGACACTTTGAAGAAAGCACAGGAGCTGCAGATGAGAGACAGTTTGAAGACAGCCGTTGAAAGCAGACTCTTACTCCGGAGAAGTTAAGAGAGGACAAATATTCCAAGTGCAACTAAGAGTAACCCTTTTTAGGAACTGCAGCCTAGAGAAGAACGTCCTGGGGGAAAGCATTTTGAAGCCACAACTTGGGAGCAGACACCAGCCACATGCCTTCCCAGCTAACATAGGTTTTCCAGACACCATTGGCCATCCTCCAGTGAAGGCACCTGATTGCTGATGTGTTACCTTGGATGCTTTATGGCCTTAAGACTGTAACTGTGTAACCAAATAAACCCCCTTTTATAAAAGCCAATCCATCTCTGGTGTTTTGCATTCCGGCAGCATTAGCAAACTAGAACAGTACCTGATTGTTCATAACTTACTTTGGACACTTTATGGCCTTAAGACTGTAGCTTTGTAACCAAATAAACCCCCTTTATAAAAGCCGATCCATTTCTGGTGTTTTGCATTCTGGCAGCATTAGCAAACTAGAACAAGAAGTTATTTTCTGGCAAACATAGGAACCATATGTTACTCTGGGAACCTTGAAAAAGAGGAATTCACCCAAATCTATATGTATTGCAGGTGAAATCTGGCATCGTGTTCTTGGCTTGGCTTCACTTCCTAACTTCCAGAGGCATCTAAAAATCCAATCAGAATTTCTTTGAGAACTAGCAGAAAAGTAAACTTTAAAAGCCCTACATAGTATATCACCATTCCAGCTGCATCTATGTAAATAATAAAGAAAAGTCTAATGAAACAACCTTTATTTTATGACCAAGAATATTCTTTCTTTGAGGTTTTCTTTGATCAAAAGGAGGGCGGGGCGGGGCAAGATGGCAGACTGGTGAGCTGTATGTTTTAGTTACTCCTCCAGGAAAGTAGGTAGAAAGCCAGGAACTGCGTGGACTGGACACCACAGAGCAATCTGACTTTGGGCATACTTCCTACAACACTCATGAAAACGTGGAACTGCTGAGATCAGCGAAATCTGTAAGTTTTTGCGGCCAGGGGACCCGCGCCCCTCCCTGCCAGGCTCAGTCCCGTGGGAGGAGGGGCTGTCAGCTCCAGGAAGGAGAAGGGAGAACTGCAGTGGCAGCCCTTATCGGAAACTCATTCTGCTGATCCAAACTCCAACCATAGATAGACGAAGACCAGACACCAGAGAATCTGAGAGCAGCCAGCCCAGCAGAGAGGAGACAGGCATAGAAAAAAAAACAACACGAAAAACTCCAAAATAAAAGCGGAGGATTTTTGGAGTTCTGGTGAACATAGAAGGGGGAAGGGCAGAGCTCAGGCCCGAGCTCAGGCCCTGAGGCGCATATGCAAATCCCGAAGAAAAGCTGATCTCTCTGCCCTGTGGACCTTTCCTTAATGGCCCTGGTTACTTTGTCTCTTAGCATTTCAATAACCCATTAGATCTCTGAGGAGGGCCCTTTTTTTTTTTTTTTTTAATCCTTTTTTCTTTTTCTAAAACAATTACTCTAAGAAGCCCAATACAGAAAGCTTCAAAGACCTGCAATTTGGGCAGGTCAAGTCAAGAGCAGAACTAGGAGAGAGCTCTGAGACAAAACACAATAATCCAGTGGCTGAGAAAATTCACTAAACACCACAACTTCCCAAGAAAAGGGGGGTGTCCACTCACAGCCATCATCCTGGTGGACAGGAAACACTCCTGCCCAACGCCAGCCCCATAGCCCAGAACTGCCCCAGACAACCCAGTGTGACGGAAGTGCTTCAAATAACAGGCACACACCACAAAACTGGGCATGGACATTAGCCTTCCCTGCAACCTCAGCTGATTGTCCCAGAGTTGGGAAGGTAGAGCAGTGTGAATTAACAAAGCCCCATTCAGCCATCATTTCAGCAGACTGGGAGCCTCCCTACACAGCCCAGCAGCCCAGAACTGCCCTGGGGGGACGGCACTCACCTGTGACATAGCACAGTCATCCCTCAACAGAGGACCAGGGGGTGCATGGCCTGGAAGAGGGGCCCACTTGCAAGTCTCAGGAGCCATACACCAATACCAAGGACTTGTGGGTCAGTGGCAGAGACAAACTGTGGCAGGACTGAACTGAAGGATTAGACAATTGCAGCAGCCTTAAAACTCTAGGATCACCAGGGAGATTTGATTGTTAGAGCCACCCCCCCCTCCCTGACTGCCCAGAAACATGCCCCATATACAGGGCAGGCAACACCAACTACACACGCAAGCTTGGTACACCAATTGGACCCCACAAGACTCACTCCCCCACTCACCAAAAAGGCTAAGCAGGGGAGAACTGGCTTGTGGAGAACAGGTGGCTCGTGGACACCACCTGCTGGTTAGAGAAAGTGTACTCCACGAAGCTGTAGAGCTGATAAATTAGAGATAAGGACTTCAATTGGTCTACAAATCCTAAAAGAACCCTATCAAGTTCAGCAAATGCCACGAGGCCAAAAACAACAGAAAATTATAAAGCATATGAAAAAACCAGACGATATGGATAACCCAAGCCCAAGCACCCAAATCAAAAGATCAGAAGAGACACAGCACCTAGAGCAGCTACTCAAAGAACTAAAGATGAACAATGAGACCATAGTACGGGAGACAAAGGAAATCAAGAAGACCCTAGAAGAGCATAAAGAAGACATTGCAAGACTAAATAAAAAAATGGATGATCTTATGGAAATTAAAGAAACTGTTGACCAAATTAAAAAGATTCTGGACACTCATAGTACAAGACTAGAGGAAGTTGAACAATGAATCAGTGACCTCAAAGATGACAGAATGGAAAATGAAAGCATAAAAGAAAGAATGGGGAAAAAAATGAAAAAATCGAAATGGACCTCAGGGATATGACAGATAATATGAAACGTCCTAATATAAGACTCATTGGTGTCCCAGAAGGGGAAGAAAAGGGTAAAGGTCTAGGAAGAGTATTCAAAGAAATTGTTGGGGAAAACTTCCCAAATCTTCTAAACAACATAAATACACAAATCATAAATGCTCAGCGAACTCCAAATAGAATAAATCCAAATAAACCCACTCCGAGACATATACTGATCACACTGTCAAACACAGAAGGGAAGGAGCAAGTTCTGAAAGCAGCAAGAGAAAAGCAATTCACCACATACAAAGGAAACAGCGTAAGACTAAGTAGCGACTACTCAGCAGCCACCATGGAGGCGAGAAGGCAGTGGCACGATATATTTAAAATTCTGAGTGAGAAAAATTTCCAGCCAAGAATACTTTATCCAGCAAAGCTCTCCTTCAAATTTGAGGGAGAGCTTAAATTTTTCACAGACAAACAAATGCTGAGAGAATTTGCTAACAAGAGACCTGCCCTACTGGAGATACTCAAGGGAGCCCTACAGACAGAGAAACAAAGAAAGGACAGAGAGACTTGGAGAAAGGTTCAGTACTAAAGATATTCGGTATGGGTACAATAAAGGATATTAATAGACAGAGGGGAAAAATATGACAAACATAAACCAAAGGATAAGATGGCTGATTCAAGAAATGCCTTCACGGTTATAACGTTGAATGTAAATGGATTAAACTCCCCAATTAAAAGATATAGATTTGCAGAATGGATCAAAAAAAATGAACCATCAATATGTTGCATACAAGAGACTCATCTTAGACACAGGGACACAAAGAAACTGAAAGTGAAAGGATGGAAAAAAATATTTCATGCAAGCTACAGCCAAAAGAAAGCAGGTGTAGCAATATTAATCTCAGATAAAATAGACTTCAAATGCAGGGATGTTTTGAGAGACAAAGAAGGCCACTACATACTAATAAAAGGGGCAATTCAGCAAGAAGAAATAACGATCGTAAATGTCTATGCACCCAATCAAGGTGCCACAAAATACATGAGAGAAACACTGGCAAAACTAAAGGAAGCAACTGATGTTTCCACAATAATTGTGGGAGACTTCAACACATCACTCTCTGCTATAGATAGATCAACCAGACAGAAGACCAATAAGGAAATTGAAAACCTAAACAATCTGATAAATGAATTAGATTTAACAGACATATACAGGACATTACATCCCAAATCACCAGGATACACATACTTTTCTAGTGCTCACGGAACTTTCTCCAGAATAGATCATATGCTGGGACATAAAACAAGCCTCAACAAATTTAAAAAGATTGAAATTATTCAAAGCACATTCTCTGACCACAATGGAATACAATTAGAAGTCAATAACCATCAGAGACTTAGAAAATTCACAAATCCCTGGAGGTTAAACAACACACTCCTAAACAATCAGTGGGTTAAAGAAGAAATAGCAAGAGAAATTGCTAAATATATAGAGACGAATGAAAATGAGAACGCAACATACCAAAACCTATGGGATGCAGCAAAAGCAGTGCTAAGGGGGAAATTTATAGCACTAAACGCATATATTAAAAAGGAAGAAAGAGCCAAAATCAAAGAACTAATGGATCAACTGAAGAAGCTAGAAAATGAACAGCAAACCAATCCTAAACCAAGTACAAAAAAAAGAAATAACAAGGATTAAAGCAGAAATAAATGACATAGAGACCAAAAAAACAATAGAGAGGATAAATATCACCAAAAGTTGGTTCTTTGAGAAGATCAACAAGATTGACAAGCCCCTAGCTAGACTGACAAAATCAAAAAGACAGAAGACCCATATAAACAAAATAATGAATGAAAAAGGTGACATAACTGCAGATCCTGAAGAAATTAAAAAAATTATAAGAGGATACTATGAACAACTGTATGGCAACAAACTGGATAATGTAGAGGAAATGGACAATTTCCTGGAAACATATGAACAACCTAGACTGACCAGAGAAGAAATAGAAGACCTCAACCAACCCATCACAAGCAAAGAGATCCAATCAGTCATCAAAAATCTTCCCACAAATAAATGCCCAGGGCCAGATGGCTTCACAGGGGAATTCTACCAAACTTTCCAGAAAGAACTGACACCAATCTTACTCAAACTCTTTCAAAACATTGAAGAAAATGGAACACTACCTAACTCATTCTATGAAGCTAACATCAATCTAATACCAAAACCAGGCAAAGATGCTACAAAAAAGGAAAACTACCAGCCAATCTCCCTAATGAATATAGATGCAAGAATCCTCAACAAAATACTTGCAAATCGAATCCAAAGACACATTAAAAAAATCATACACCATGACCAAGTGGGGTTTATTCCAGGCATGCAAGGATGGTTCGACATAAGAAAATCAATCAATGTATTACAACACATTAACAAGTCAAAAGGGGAAAATCAATTGATCATCTCAATAGATGCTGAAAAAGCATTTGACAAAATCCAACATCCGTTTTTGATAAAAACACTTCAAAAGGTAGGAATTGAAGGAAACTTCCTCAACTTGATAAAGAGCATATATGAAAAACCCACAGCCAGCATAGTACTCAATGGTGAGAGACTGAAAGCCTTCCCCCTAAGATCAGGAACAAGACAACGATACCCGCTGTCACCACTGTTATTCAACATTGTGCTGGAAGTGCTAGCCAGGGCAATCCAGCAAGACAAAGAAATAAAAGGCATCCAAATTGGAAAAGAAGAAGTAAAACTGTCATTGTTTGCAGATGATATGATCTTATATCTAGAAAACCCTGAGAAATCGACGATACAGCTACTAGAGCTAATAAACAAATTTAGCAAAGTAGCGGGATACAAGGTTAATGCACATAAGTCAGTAATGTTTCTATATGCTAGAAATGAACAAACTGAAGAGACACTCAAGAAAAAGATACCATTTTCAATAGCAACTAAAAAAACCAAGTACCTAGGAATAAACTTAACCAAAGATGTAAAAGACCTATACAAAGAAAACTACATAACTCTACTAAAAGAAATAGAAGGGGACCTTAAAAGATGGAAAAATATTCCATGTTCATGGATAGGAAGACTAAATGTCATTAAGATGTCAATTCTACCCAAACTCATCTACAGATTCAATGCAATCCCAATCAAAATTCCAACAACCTACTTTGCAGACTTGGAAAAGCTAGTTATCAAATTTATTTGGAAAGGGAAGATGCCTCGAATTGCTAAAGACACTCTAAAAAAGAAAAACGAAGTGGGAGGACTTACACTCCCTGACTTTGAAGCTTATTATAAAGCCACAGTTGCCAAAACAGCATGGTACTGGCACAAAGATAGACATATAGATCAATGGAATCGAATTGAGAATTCAGAGATAGACCCTCAGATCTATGGCCGACTGATCTTTGATAAGGCCCCCAAAGTCACTGAACTGAGTCATAATGGTCTTTTCAACAAATGGGGCTGGGAGAGTTGGATATCCATATCCAAAAGAATGAAAGAGGACCCCTACCTCACCCCCTACACAAAAATTAACTCAAAATGGACCAAAGATCTCAATATAAAAGAAAGTACCATAAAACTCCTAGAAGATAATGTAGGAAAACATCTTCAAGACCTTGTATTAGGCGGCCACTTCCTAGACTTTACACCCAAAGCACAAGCAACAAAAGAGAAAATAGATAAATGGGAACTCCTCAAGCTTAGAAGTTTCTGCACCTCAAAGGAATTTCTCAAAAAGGTAAAGAGGCAGCCAACTCAATGGGAAAAATATTTTGGAAACCATGTATCTGACAAAAGACTGATATCTTGCATATATAAAGAAATCCTACAACTCAATGACAATAGTACAGTCGGCCCAATTATAAAATGGGCAAAAGATATGAAAAGACAGTTCTCTGAAGAGGAAATACAAATGGCCAAGAAACACATGAAAAAATGTTCAGCTTCACTAGCTATTAGAGAGATGCAAATTAAGACCACAATGAGATACCATCTCACACCGGTTAGAATGGCTGCCATTAAACAAACAGGAAACTACAAATGCTGGAGGGGATGTGGAGAAACTGGAACTCTTATTCATTGTTGGTGGGACTGTATAATGGTTCAGCCACTCTGGAAGTCAGTCTGGCAGTTCCTTAGAAAACTAGATATAGAGTTACCATTCGATCCAGCAATTGCACTTCTCAGTATATACCCGGAAGATCGGAAAGCAGTGACACGAACAGATATCTGCACGCCAATGTTCATAGCAGCATTATTCACAATTGCCAAGAGATGGAAACAACCCAAATGTCCTTCAACAGATGAGTGGATAAATAAAATGTGGTATATACACACGATGGAATACTACGCGGCAGTAAGAAGGAACGATCTGGTGAAACATATGACAACATGGATGAAACTTGAAGACATAATGCTGAGTGAAATAAGCCAGGCACAAAAAGAGAAATATTATATGCTACCACTAATGTGAACTTTGAAAAATGTAAAACAAATGGTTTATAATGTAGAATGTAGGGGAATTAGCAATAGAGAGCAATTAAGGAAGGGGGAACAATAATCCAAGAAGAACAGATAAGCTATTTAACGTTCTGGGGATGCCCAGGAATGACTATGGTCTGTGAATTTCTGATGGATATAGTAGGAGCAAGTTCACAGAAATGTTGCTATATTAGGTAACTTTCTTGGGGTAAAGTAGGAACATGTTGGAAGTTAAGCAGTTATCTTAGGTTAATTGTCTTTTTCTTACTCCCTTGTTATGGTCTCTTTGAAATGTTCTTTTATTGTATGTTTGTTTTCTTTTTAACTTTTTTTTTCATACAGTTGATTTAAAAAAGAAGGGAAAGTTAAAAAAAAAAGAAAAAGAAAAAAGAAAAACAAGGAAAAAAAAAAGATGTTGTGCCCCCTTGAGGAGCCTGTGGAGAATGCAGGGGTATTCGCCTACCCCACCTCCATGGTTGCTAACATGACCACAGACATAGGGGACTGGTAGTTTGATGGGTTGAGCCCTCTACCACAGGTTTTACCCTTGGGAAGACGGTTGCTGCAAAGGAGAGGCTAGGCCTCCCTATGGTTGTGCCTAAGAGCCTCCTCCCGAATGCCTCTTTGTTACTCAGATGTGGCCCTCTCTCTCTACCTAAGCCAACTTGAAAGGTGAAATCACTGCCCTCCCCCCTACGTGGGATCAGACACCCAGGGCAGTGAATCTCCCTGGCAACGTGGAATATGACTCCCGGGGAGGAATGTAGACCCGGCATCGTGGGACGGAGAACATCTTCTTGACCAAAAGGGGGATGTGAAAGGAAATGAAATAAGCTTCAGTGGCAGAGAGATTCCAAAAGGAGCCGAGAGGTCACTCTGGTGGGCACTCTTATGCACACTTTAGACAACCCTTTTTAGGTTCTAAAGAATTGGGGTAGCTGGTGGTGGATACCTGAAACTATCAAACTACAACCCAGAACCCATGAATCTCGAAGACAGTTGTATAAAAATGTAGCTTATGAGGGGTGACAATGGGATTGGGAAAGCCATAAGGACCACACTCCACTTTGTCTAGTTTATGGATGGATGAGTAGAAAAATAGGGGAAGGAAACAAACAGACAAAGGTATTCAGTGTTCTTTTTTACTTCAATTGCTCTTTTTCACTCCAATTATTATTCTTGTTATTTTTGTGTGTGTGCTAATGAAGGTGCCAGGGATTGATTTGGGTGATGAATGTGCCACTATGTAATGGTACTGTGAACAATCGAATGTATGATTTGTTTTGTATGACTGCGTGGTATGTGAATATATCTCAATAAAATGAAGATTAAAAAAAATAAAAAAAATAAAAAAAAAAAGGAGGGCGACTGTCGAGAGAATTTTGTTTCACTGGAAAACTATAGCACAGCCCTGTGCTTTATCAGATTCTGCTCCTGTTCATTGTCTAAGCTATTTTGCACCCCCTTTGTAAACTGCAGATAACTGCATGAGTTTTTTACCTACCTGTAAATTGGACTGGATCCTGTGATCTTGCATATTTTGTCTATCCTAAATGCCCGTCAAAAAGCTACCCTAGGATCTTTTGTATATCAGGCCTCAAACTGACAGAAGAGGGTTAATACATCAGTCCCTTGACCTATTGTAGGAACAGATGTCTTAGAGTAAGCAGTTAATAAAGACAGCTAAGGTTGTGAAATAGAGCTTTAATACAACCCCAAATGCTCTTCAGGCCCTCCAGGCTGAAGTCAGTAGCTTAGCATCAGTGTTCTTGCAAAACAGACAGATTCTAGGTACTCTGACTGCCCATGTACATTGTTGCATTTATGTTAATAAGTCCGGCATAGTGACAAATAACCTAAATATTTTAAAGGCCCAAGTTAAGGTCTTTCATGATATCAGACAAATTTAGACATATCAATGGACAGACCTATTTTCTGACCTAAGTTCTTGGCTTAATGGAATATGGGGACAAGCTAGTACTCTCTGGATTTATGCTTTTAATTGTGATTATCAGTCTATGTTTTTATTTCTTATACAAACTATGTTTCATGATTCTGTTCAAATTCCTTTTCACCCTCAAAACAGATGGCTGCTCTTAAGATAGCTAATCAAAAGGAAAATGAGATAGAAATAGGACTGTCTGTAGTGGACCAAGACTAAAAATAAAAATAATAGACACCCTGACTTGGAGAGAGAACTGCACCTGTAATCTACCCGACTTAGTAAGTAACCCCACTCCAAGGGTCTTAAATATAATTGAACAGCCACCCAACAAACCTCACTGCAATCTAGAGTGAAACAAATGTGAAAAAGAAAAAGAAAAAATGGAACAAAATGATCCACCAAGCCAACTCAACCACCTGACAGGAAAAGAAAGCAATGGTGGTGGCTGTTCGCATTGGACATTGCTGGAAGACAATCCCTTTCCAAGAAGGGCTTTTCCAGAAGGCAAAAGCAGTTAACCTGCAAGGGTTTTCAGAGAAAACAGAACACACCCTAACGGGGTTGCTGCTAAGCAACACCAGGTGGTAAAACTAGTTTTGGTCCAGTAGAGGCAGCTTATCAGAATGGACAAGCACACCCTGCTAATCAATGCATATCTGCTCCCCACTTCGAGAGACATGTAAAATGGACACTTAATGTCAATCAGACGATTCCTCACTTGCTTCCACATTCGCCCTATGGGAACTTCCCCTTTCTACTCCTCTAGTGGAACTTCCTTCTACTGAATGGGGTGCTGCTTGATTTGTGAATCACTCAAAAAAGCTGTGAGATCCTAAATTACATAAAAAAATTTTTATTTTATCACATCCAGTGTAACTTATAAAAAATGTGATGCCAATATAGTTCTCATTCCTTTGATGTGCCTCTGTTTTTCCTTTTGGAAACTTTTAGGAGCTTCTTTTTGTCTTTGGATTTGTGAAGTTCTCCAGGATATGGCTACATACGGGTTCTTTTCCATTCATATAATTAGCAGTTGGTGAGCGCTTTCAATATGAAGATGTATTTCTATTTACCTCTGTTATTTATTTCCTTCTGTTTTCTCTATTCTCAATTTGAAACTCCAATTAAATGGATGTTGATCCTTCTTGATGGGTCCTTTATGTTCTTCAACTTTTCTCTCATTTTTCATCTTTTGACCACTTTTTCTACATTCCAGGATAGTTTCTTAGCTTTTACTTTTAGTCCTTCTACTGAATTTTTCATTTTAGATTTGTATTTTCAATATTTATTAATAACATTTTGCTTTTTTAAATGTCACCTGTTCATATTTATAGATGCATTATCACCTCAAGTCCCTCTGAGACTATTAATTTGAACTTTATCTTCTCCTCTGTTCTCTGAACTATCTCTGTTTCCTCTGGGATGTGTTCTATTTATTCATTTTTGGCCCATTGCTTTTGCTCAGCTGTTGTGACCTTTGGTTGTCTGTTCATGCTTATGAATATGAGGAAACAGGTGAATTACTTGGGTATCTTTTCCATTACCAATCTCTCCCTGGAATGAAAATGCTGATTACGCATACTAAGTATGGGGGCTGATTATCACAACTGGCAGGCAGGAAAGATCCCTATTTCCCCCCTTGCCAAAGGGAATAAGTTCTACTCTAGGCTTCCTAACCTCTGCCATTCCAGGAATTTTTCCAGCTTCAGCCTAGGACAAACACTGCCAAAATATTACAAAGTTGGGGGAGGAGAGGGAGAGCAGCTGATCTACATACCTTTTCCAGTGACAGGTTTTCCATCAGTCACCTTGAACTCACGTTTTTTCCTCCCACTCCAGGTGGTCAGAGCTGTCAGTTTAAATAGGTGGGGGGAGGGGAGAAAAGAGAGGCTCTGCTGTGTAAAAGCACCTCCCTTAACCCCAGCCACCTCTTTTGTGCTGAGCTATGGCTCCCTCTTCTCTGTGTTACCTTTCAGTAAGATCTCATCACCTTCAGTCTTAGAGGTCTGACTCACCACAATCTTTGAATTGCTGATGTATCCCTACTCCTCCATTTCTCATTTCACTTATGGGATCATTTCCTCTTGTACTTGTCTACTGCCATTGTAACAAGTTTTCAGGAAGAAGGACTGGTGAACATTTGTCTTCCTTCCTTACCTCAGAGTGGATGCCTCACTTGAATCACTGGAGTTTACTAAATTTGATATGAAACCATTGATTTCCATTTTTCAAAGATCACCCTGGCTGCTGCATAAACACAAATGTGGGGCAAAAGGCTACTGCGATAATCAAGACCCATTAGCCAGTGATATATGGCTACCAAGCCCTTCTACTGAAGAACTGAATTTTTAATTTTATTTAATTTTAACTTAAAAACTGATACTTGATTCCATCATTAAAAGACTTTTAAGTATAAGTATGTTTGGAACAACTTGGGTATTTGAATCTACTTTTTAAACTAAATTTTATGAAATCTCAATAGAGATCAAGTATTTATATTGAAAACTTAGCATGCAAATTGAGATGTGACATTGTAAAATATGAAGACTTGGTAAGGAAAAAGAATGTAAAATATCTCATTAATAAAGATTTTATTATTACATATCAAAATGACACAATTTTGAATCTATTTGGTTCAATAAAATGTTATTAAAATTAATTGTACCTTTTTCTTAGTTCTTTTAGCATGGCTACTAGGAAGTTTAAAATGACATATGTGGTGTACATTATATTTCTATTGACAGAGATGCTCTGGAGTCTTATCCTGGCCTGCCAGGTCCTGTGTGAATCATTCCAGGCCACCTCCCCGAACTCTCCTCTCATCTCCACTCTCCCCCATGCTCACCATGCCCCAACCACACAGACCCTTTAAACCCAGCTTCATTCTGTCTCACTTACTGGTCCCTGTCTGGAAGTCTCCACCAAACAACCCATGGCTCAGTTCTCGAACTATCCTGACTAAAATAGCCCTTATCCCCCTCCCCAGCACTCTCTTTCCCCTTCTTTGCTTTATCTTTTTCATGGCCCATAGGAACTATCTGAACTTTTGCATTTTATCTGTTAATTATGTCTCCTGAATTAAGAGGTTAATGCTGCAAGGGCAGAAATCTTGTCTTACTTACTCACCACCCCCCATGGCCTAAGCACCCAAAAGAGAATCTCACACATAGTAGGTACCCAATAAATATTTGTTCAATGAATGAATGAATGAATGCTCACTCCTTGTTTTCCCATTTCATTTCCCTGCTAAAGGCACTCTGTGGAGAAAGTGAATGATTAAAGGCTAAGAAGAATTATACCCCTCTCACACATGATAGAAGCTGACAAAATAGGCAAAGGAGGCACTGGATTAGGAAGAGAGAGAATGCATGGTGGCACATTTAAATATTGGTCATCTCTTTGCAGAAATGAGATTAACCAGTGAAGAGCATGAATGGACAAAAGATATCAATGTTTAAGTGTTCCCAGATGTTTACTTCCTTCTATGGACCAAAAAGAACTAGTTTTACCTGCCCAGTTCCTTTCCCTTCCTCACCCTCCCAGATGGAGGATGGGAGTCAGAAGTATCTTTTGAACTTTCATAATGCAGAATAAGGAGGAAGGGGGTGGGGGGTGGCATGGACAAGAGGCTCAGGATACTCTTGGGAGCAATTTTCTGGAGAGTTGTAGAGAAAGGAGTGGGAACAGTTGCACTATTGAAGAAAGTAGAAAGAAGAGTGAAGGAGATTTTTTAGAAGAACTGTGGCAGTCTATGTATCTCCTTTAGGATATCTGAAAATTTTAAACAGAAAGCTTGCAATTTTGAAGCTGCTTTTGGGTAATAAATTATATGTCTTGAGTGACATTGCTCTGAGCCTGGACCACATGGTTGATGACTTCATAAAAGTTACATGGGTTTAGACCATTTACATTAAATGTAAATAAGTGTAAACAAGAAAAGAGAGAGCTTGTCAGATTGGATTTAAAAAAGCAAGATCCAACTATACACTGTCTAAAAAATCCCACTTTAAAGATGAAGATAAACGTAGGTTAAAAGTAAAAAGATGGAGAAAAAGACATACTACGCAAGTACAGAAGCCTGGAGTGGCTATACTATCAGACAATTAAATGTCCAAGCAAGGAATATTAACACGGATGAAAAGAGAAATTTAATAATGATTAAGGAATCATCAAGAGAATATAAAATTCCTAAATGCAATATGCACCTAATAAAAAATTTCAAAATACTTAAGGCGAAAACTGAAAGAACCCAAAGGAAAAACAAACAAGTCTAAATTAGAGTTGGAGAATGCAAAACCCATTTCTTAATAACTGATAAAACAAGTAGACAGATAATCAGAAAAGGATATGGAAGATTTGAACAACACCATCACATTGAACTAATTGACATTTACAAAACACTCCGGTTAACATACTTGGATATACATTCATTTCATGTGCAAACACAACATTTACCAAGATAGAACATATTCTATGCCATAAAACAATAAACTTAAAGGACTGACCTCAGATAGGGTATGTCTTTCGACCACAGAGAAACTAAATTAGAAATCAATAACAGAAAGATATCTGGAAAAATCCTCAAATATTTGGAAAATAACATATTTCTGAATGACCCATGGGTCAAATAAGAAATCACAAGGGAAATTAGAAAATATTTTCTACTGGATGAAAATTAAAATAAAACATATCAAACAGTGGAATGCAACTATAGCAGTGCTGAGAGGGAAATTTATGGCATTAAATGTGTATATTAGAAAAGAAGAAAGGTTTAAGCCTTTTATCTCTAATCATGAAATGAAAGACTACTTCTTCCTATTAAACACCTTCCCTCCTTTCCTCTAGATGGGAAACCACAATGAATATTGGAAAAATGGTAGATCTCACAATCAGACAAATCTAGGTTCAATTCCTGGCTGCTATTTTTAAACTATGTCACATTGAGCAACTTAACTCATCTTTCCACCTCAGTTTCCTCACTTGTAAAATTGAGTTAATAATACCTACAGTGCAGGAATGTTGAGAGGGTCAAATATGCTCTGGCATATGGAAGGTCAAACAATGGGGTATCCTACTAACCATGTCTCACCAGCAGAGGTGGACAAATTGTGGATTTGGGCACAGTGGCAACAAACAGTCAAGGTCCTCCTGGAAAGACGCCATTCAGGAAAAGTTTCTAACCCCTGAAACAGAATCAACTGTCATATAACTGTTAGAGAAACTCAAAGTACTGAATGTTGTAAATTGAGATATATACAGCCCAAGTTTTGAGATACTTTCTACCCTTCACTTCATTTTGTGTAGTATCTACCTTAACATAGGAATCCTAGATACTTTCCTACACTTTTCTCTGAATGGCTATTTTGGTTCCAATGTTGTCAGTATCTGGTGGGTCTGTGAGCTCCTCTTTTCGGGGAACTGCCCCTGCCCCATCAATGTGATTATTGCTGTTGTTGATATGATTATTCAATCCTCCTAAATGACCTTTTATTTGCCTGGCACCGCTCTAAGCACTTTATTCTTAATCCTCACATACCCTTATGAGGTAAATACTGTTATTATCCTCATTTATAGGTGAAGAAACTGATGAGAGAAATCAAGAAAGTTGCCCATAGTTTTATCAGTAGTTCACAAGCTTATTGATCTCAGGACGCTTAAAGATTGCTGGTAACTCTAAAGAGCTTCAAATGAGAAGAGGGACGTTGTTTTACACTTTTAAACCTCTTTAATACCTGGCTTACTAGAACCTACCTGGTTCTCACATCTGCCTCTGCTTCCAATATGTTGCGATATCACGTCATGCAGCCTCTGGCAAATTCCACCATACACTTTTGAGAGAATAAAAGTGAAAAAGACAAATAATGACTTAGTGTTATCATGAAAATGTGTTTTTTTTTTAAATTTTGGTCTTTTAATGATAATAGTTTTGATGAGGCAGAGCCCCTGAAAGGATCTAGGGGACTTCTAGTGATCCTCAGGCAATAGTTTGAACACCACTGGGTTACATAGTGAGTTCTACAGGAACTGATATTTTTGTAGAACCTTGTCCCATTCCCTGGCCACAGTTGATTGGTCTACGGATGGGCTCCTAGTTCAAATGCTGAGCCAATGAGCCCTTCTCCAGGGACATTAGGATGGCTTCCAGAGGGCTGGACCTCCATCTCTGTTACAATGGATAGTATAACTTGGGAACCATGTTTTTTCTGCCCCATGGCAAAAAAACCCTTCCATGGGAAGTTAATATTAAAGTCAAACTACTGAAAAAGCAGAGGTAAGACAGAGGCAACATCCTGACAGTGTCCAACACCCTGACTCTGGCTCTCTGTTCCTGAAGCTGGGACACTTCCCCAGTCCTGCAGTTCTGGGTCACTCCCTATTTTGTTAAGGATAAATCCTGCTTCTGCTTAAACTAGTTTAAGCTGGGTTTCTATCACTTGCAATCAAAAGGGTCTTAACAAAAACTGTATTAGTCAAGCCTCTTTTCCTCAGACCATTTTTCTTTTTTTAATTAAAAAAAAAAAAAAAGTAACGAAAATACTGAAGTAAGCCAGGAAAGAGCTCAATAAAAGACAAGCCTGGCTGAACTAATCCTAAATCTTGAAAAGCTTAGAATAGAGTGCAGCTGATGTGAGAATCAAGCATTTTAGGTCTTTCTCTGTGACAAAAACTTGAAATTACTTTCGACAGTGTCAGTAAATCTAACTCAAATTCAGCCACAACACAATTAAACTCCCTGCCGCCCACACCCACCCCAAGAGACAGCACTTTTAGCTCCTCAAATTACTGGTACAAACGATCTGTCCTTGGTTTAATTTCTCCAAGTCACAAAAGAGTAACACTGCTAACTCAAAACTCGACAATTTTCAATAAAAAGCTTAGTGGGCCCTGGATCCTGTGTACTTTCCGTGACCTACAAGGCAGGCCCTTCCTTCCACAGGCAGTTATATAAAAGGCATAATTAGAACTTCAACCTAGGGTTCAGGTTTTTTGAGTTTTATGTACACAATGAATAAGAAAGACACTCTCACCCACTTCATTTCTTTTTAATGTGATTTTTATAGTGTTCATTCTCTAAATAAACTGATTTTAGGATTCTGGAAAATTATATAATGAATCAAGGCTGCAGTACCTCAAGCCCAAACACCTTGAATTTTCACCTCTATGGAGAAACACTTTGAACGGCTGTTAAAAGACCAGAGGTCTTCAAGGATGTAGTGCTTCTCTTTGTCTCTCTTTGTGTGTGTCTTTGCAATGCAAGACCTCAGTGGCAGAGACACTCAGATAGCAAGCAACAAGAGTAGAAGAGTTGGATAGGTGGGAAAATCACCCAGATTATGCAACTGGTAACATCAGTAATATGCTTTTGAATTGCAAGCACAATGGTAATATAAGATCCAACAAAAGTAGCGGTCTATTATTACAAAGAATACTGAGAAAGAATTGCCCTATTCCAAAGATAATCTTGGTGTTCCAAGTTAACTGTTCTTAGACTGGGCAACATTATAAGAGAAAAAAAAAGTCAGTCCTTTCTTAGAAAAAAATTCACATATGATGAAAACAGTTTTAGTTTTCTTCATCACCCTTTAATATTTAAATTTGACATTCCTCTTCCTCTTCTGAACTCCATTCAGAAATTCTTCGATGGATTTCTGCAACCCTAAATGATACCAGCAGATCAAAGATCAGATACCAGCTCATATCTTACTAGCTACAAAACCTCAAGCAAATAAAGTGGGTATCTGCTGATGTACTATGGAAATTACATGAGATAGTATATTTATCATTAAATTTACTTTAGGTGAATGTTACAGAAAACCTATAATAAAGGAAGCTGATTGGCTCACGTAATTAAGAATTCAGAGGTGGTAATACCGATTTCAGGTGTAACTTGACTCAGCATCTCCAGTGATGTCAGCAGGGCATTGGTTTTCTTTTGGTTTCCTTGCTCTGACTTCTGCTACATCAGTTTTACCCAACAGCAGACTCCCCCCCAGGTAGTGAGTTGGTTGCCAAGAGCTCCTAGGACTATGTTTGAGTTTTCTTTGGTTGCTCAAACAAATATCATGTAATGAGTTGGCTTAAACGACGTGAATTTATTAGTTCGTGGTTTTGAGGCTAGGAGAAGTCCAAATCAAGGCATCATCAAGTTGATGCTTTCTTCACAAAGACAGGCATTCTGGGGTTGGCTACCAGTGATCCTTGGTCCTTGGCTCCTCCATCACATAGCAACACACATGGCGGCCTCTCCCTTCTCTTCCAGGTACTATTGACCTTCACTTTCTTGCTTCCTGTGACTTCCTCTCTGTCTGTGTGAATTTCAATTTATAAAAGATTCCAGTAAAAGGATTAAGATCCATCTAGATTGGGTTGGGCCACACCTTAACTGAAGTAATCTCATCAAAGTTCCTACCCATAGGAACGGTTTCAGTTTAAGAACATATTTTTCTCAGGTACATAGTTCCAAACCACCACAGGCTACATCTTTTTTCAGTCATATTCTGTGGAAAAGGAGAGTCTCTTCTAGTATTCTCTGTGGAAGAAGAGGTTTTCTTTTCCAGAAGCCCTAGAAAACATTTCACCATATCCTGGCTTTTGATGGGGTTACATGCCCATCACTGAACAAATTTCTGAAGCCAGGGGGATAGGATTTGCTGAAAACCCTAATCCAATCAGGCAATCAGGCATAAAACATGGGGTAGATCCCAGGGAAACCACTTAATTGGAAAAGTATAGAATTATGAGGAGGGGGGAAGGGAGGAAATATTTGGAGGACTATGGCTATGTGTGTGAATGTGCCGCTAAAGCATAGTAAGATGCTGAGTATTTCACAGATGAACCAGATTCTTCCAAAGGATTAAAGGCTTGATGATATTCTCACCTAATAGGCTTCCAGAATGTTCCCTAATTGGGATTGTATCACCAATATTAACTTGTTTTTCTTTATGATTTCATTTATAAATCAAATGGTCTAGTTTTGCCTGTTTTTGTATTTTATAGAATTTAAGATGTCATCAATGGTATGACATACCATTATGTGATGTCTCACTAAGAAAGAAAGAAAAAAATCTGTCAATTTGACCTAATGACCTAATGCTCAGAGATCAATTATAAGAGGTAACACAATTTCAACATTGCTAAAAATGTTTTCTTTTTTAAAGTGCATCTTAGAGAGGAGCTAAGACAGCAGCACAGAGAGGTGTGGAATTTAGTTAGTCCCCTGAAGCAACTAATAAACAACCAGGAACAACTGGTAAATAGTCTGGAACGACTGCTGTAGGACAACCATGACTGTCCATACATTATTCACCAACCTGGATTGGGTGGAATGGTTGACATTGCAGCATTAAATCTGTAAGTAAAAACTGTGGAACTGTGCCAAGTGACTCACTCCCCCCATGGCAGGCTAAGCTGCAGGACCGCGCTGTAGGAAAAAGCAGCATTCTCGAAGCAAGCAAATATCGCTCAGCCCAGGTCAAACTGTGGTTTTAATTAACAAATGTGGACTGCTAATACAAGCTACAAACATAGACAAACCCCTAACAAGCAGCAAAGTGCCCTGAGGTCACTCCCAGTGGAGAGAAGGGGGGGCTGACAGAAAAAAAAATAATTAATTAAAAAAAAGGAAGGAAAAAAACAGAGGCTTTTAGGGACTGAACTTCAAGAGTCAGAAAACACTTGTACCCCAGGAAAGGGAGCCCAGAAGACTGGGTGCTCCATCTGACCGATAGGCAAAACTGGGGGGGCTGTGGACTGGCTCTGAAAGGGGGCTTTCTTTCCCTTTTTCTGTCTCTCAACCTGAGTGGCTAAGTGGAGAGAGCCTCAGCCATTTTTAATTTGCAGCACTCTGACCCAGACAGGGGTGGAGTCAACACAGTCAGAGAGACTAAGAAGTTATTCAAATACAGAGGATAACTCCCTAGGGGGTGTATCTTCCTTAAGAGGAAGGAGGTGGGGCCCAGCTCAAGGGCCTGCCCTGCCCTCAGAACTCAGATTCCAGGGCCTGGGGGAAAACAGTCAAAACAGAAACAACCTAAGCTAAGATTTAAAGGGGCCACAATTCTTTACACCAGTTGGGAGTTACAGGCTGACAGGTGCCACCTGCTGGGCAGGATAGGAAAAGCACAGCAGCTAGAGGCCTCACAGGGAAGTCTGTCAATCTTCTAAGACACACCCTTAGGAAAACTTGACTCTGAATATAGCCCCTTGCTGAGACTTGAACCTGGTCTGGTCTGGGAAAATCTGATTGGGATAACCAAGGAAACCAGATGTCTAGACAACAGAAAACTGCAAATTACATTAGGAGAAATGAAGATGTGGCCCAGCCAAAGAAAACCACTTATACCTCAATTAAGATATAGTTAAGATATTGCTTCACTTTAATGAAACAATCAATTAAAGATTTTCAAAGAAATATGCTAAATCAAATAAAAAAACAAATCAATGAGTTCAGGAAGATATGGCAAAAGAGATGAAGGATACAAAGAAAACACTGGATGAACATAAGGTAGAAATCAAAAGTTTGAAAAAATACTGCCAGAATCTATGGAAATGAAAGGCACAACACAAGAGATGAAAAACACAATGGAGATACACAACAGCAGAGTTCAAGAGGCAGAAGAAAACACTCAGGAACTGGAGAACAAGGCACCTGAAAGCCTACACACAAAAGGACAGATAGGAAAAAGAATGAGAAAATATGAGCAACATCTCAGGGAATTGAATGACAACGTGAAGCACATAAATGTACATGTCATGGGTGTCCCAGAAAGGAAAGAGAAGGGAAAAGGGGCAGAAGCAATAATACAGGAAATAATCAATGAAAATTTCCCATCTCTTATGAAAGACATAAAATTACAGATCCAAGAAGCACAGCAAACCCCAAACAGAATAGATCTGAATAGGCCTACACCAAGACACTTAATAATCAGATTATCAAATGTCAAAGACAAAGAGAGAATCTTGAAAACAGCAAAAGAAAAGCGATCCATCACATACAAAGGAAGCTTGCTAAGACTATTGTGGATTCCTTAGTAGAAACCATGGAGGCAAGAAGGAAGTGGTGTGATATATTTAAGATTCTGAAAGAGAAAAACCACCAACCAAGAATCCTATATTCAGCAAAACTGCCTTTCAAGTATGAGGGAGAGCTTAAAATATTCTCTGACAAACAAACAACAAGAGATTTTGTGAACAAGATACCTGCTCTGAAGGAAGTACTAAAGGGAGCACTACAGACAGATAGGAAAAGACAGGAGGGAGAGGTTTTTGAACACAATTTTGGGTGATGGTAGCACAACAATGTAAGTACACCAAACAAAGATGACTGTGAGTATGGTTGAAAGAGGAAGGTTGGGAGCATGTGGGACACCAGAAGGAAAGAGGAAAGATAAAGACTGGAACTGTATAACTCAGTGAAACCTAGAGTGCTCAACAATAGTGATAAAATGTACAAATATGTTTTTACATGAGGGAGAACAATGAATGTCAACCTAGCAAGGTGTTAAAAATGGGGTGGTATTGGGGGAAAAATACAATCAATGCAAACTAGAGACTATAGTTGACAGAAACAGTGTATTATGCTTCCTTTAATGTAACAAAGGCAATATACCAAAGCTAAATGTCTATAAGAGGAGCATATAAGAGAGGTGTATGGGACATTTGGCATTGGTGATGTTGTCTGACTCTTTTATTGTACTTAGGTTTAATTCTGTCTTTCCTTTTGTTGCTTTTTAGCTGTCAGTTTTTCTTTCTTTTTTTTTTTTTTTTTGTCTCTCTACCTTCTTTGACTTTTCCTGCTTCTTTGTAGAAGAAATGGAAATGTCCTTATATAGATAGTGGTGATGGTGGTGAATGAATAAAAATGTGATTATACAGGGAACCACAGATTGTTTACTTAGGACAGAATGTATGGTGGGCAAACAAAACCATCTTAAAAAAATACAAAAAAAAATCGGTTGATGAAGAAACCATGAGGACACTACATTGAGTGAAATAAGTCAGACACAAAAGGACAAATATTGTTTGGTCTCACTGATATGAACTAATTATAATATGTCAACTCATAGACATGAAATATAAGTTACCAGGATATAGACCGAGGCTAAAGAATGGGGAGCAGTTGCCTATTATGAGCAGAATGTTCAACTAGGTTGAACTTAGAGTTTGGAAGTGGACAGAGGTGACAGCAGCACACTATTGTGAGAATAACTAACTGTGCTGAATGATGTGTGAGTGTGGCAGAAAGGGGAAGCTTAGAGGCACATATGTCATATGAAGGAGAGTTGGAGGTTAAAATATGGGAATGTATAAAACAGTGAATCTTGTGGTGGACAATATCAGTGATCTAATACAAATATTAGAAATCTCTTCCATGAACTAGAACAAATGTATGACACTATAACTAGGAGTTAATAATAGAGGGGTATATAGGGGGAAATATACCTATTGCAAACTATGTACTACAGTTAATAGTATTTTAATATTCTTTCATCAACAGTAACAAATGTACTATACCAATACTATGAGTCAATAATGGAGCGGGGGTGGTTAGGGGTATGGGAGGATTTGAGTTTTCTTTTTCGTTTTTATTTCTTTTCTGGAATAATGGATGCACAGCTGTATGATGGTACCATGGGCAATTGATTTCGCACTTTGGATGATTGTATGGTTTGTGAACAATCTCTATAAAATTGAATTTTAAAAAAAGTGCATCTTAGAATGAATAAAATACATGTAATTATCTTGGATGATTACCTTTTTAATCTTGCCTCTTTGGCTGAATAACATATTTGCTAGATTCATCTGTACTGTTCTTCATAACGCTTCTTCATTTATTGCATGAATATTCCATAATTTTTATCCAAGATATGTTGATGGCTATTTCACCTTATTTCCTGTTTTTTATTTATATTCTACTATGAATATTCTTGTTCATATCTGCTCGTGCACATGTGCATACGTTTCTTTATATTTCCAATAGTGGAATTGATGAGCTGTAGAACAAGCCAATTTTCATCTTTCCTAGGTAGTACCAAACTGCTTTTCCAAATGGTTTTTCCTATTTTTATTCCTGCTAGCATTGGTAGAGTTTCCTATTACTCCAGGTCCTCATCAATACTAGGAATTGGAATTGTCTTCTTTTTTTCCCTTTCATTCTTAACAATCTGATAAGTCAGTAAGTTAGTAATGTTATCTTATTGCAGCTTAATTCTTTCTTTTTACTTAAAAGCTTGCTTTTATTAAAGCCAGTAAAGTAAAATGATTATAAATGTTAAAACTTTGGGTAAATAAAAATTTTTAAACATTTTTTAATGTGAAATATAACATATATACATAAAAGTGATAACATTCAAAGTATGATTTAACAAGTAGTTTTAGAGCAAATTTTAAAGAATGTTATGGGTTACAGTTCCATCATTTCAGTTATTTCCTTCTAGCTGTTATAATACCATAGAGAATAAACAAAAATTATATAAGGATTCAGTGTTTGTAATCCTTTGTTAGTCCTATCTTGCCTTGCTTCTCCTCCCTCTCATTTGATCACTGTCTCAATCTTCAGGGATATCTGGGCAGTGACCACTCTAACCTGTTCATACTGAAAAAGAGCGTTGACATTACGGTGAAGGGGGATGCTTTTGGTTGATGTTCTTGAACAGGCTGTTGCCTTTGTGTTTGAGGACCTATCTGGCATAGGAACAATCTGGAGGATTTAAGCTTCTTAGAAATAAACTTAGTGAGTGAAACTTTTATTGAGTCTCCAATAGGGACCTGGATATTCTTTTGGATTTTGGGGGCTACTTTTGATTTGGGTTTGGCATATTCTTGCCATTTGGAATATCTAGCTGAAGCTTCCATAAGAGTAAACTCCAGGATAGCCTCTTGACTCTATTTGAAATCTCTTAGCCACTGAAATTTTATTTTGTTACTTTTCTTTTCTCCCTTTTGGTCAAGAAGGCATTATCATTCCCTCGATGCCCGGGCCAGGCTCATTCTGGGACTCCTGTCCCACATGCGTGGCTCAAATTTGTACTTCCCTTATACTAACATAGTTGTGCGTCTTTCCTTTTGTCTCATTTGGATTTCCTTCTTTATTTCAGTCTTTTGCCAATTTTCTGCTGGATTATCGGTCTTTTTCTTATTGATTGTAGGAGTTCTTTAGGTATTCTGAATAGATCTTTTGTTGGCTTTATGTGTTCCAAATACTTTTACCCATTATGTGGCTTGTCTTTCACTCTTTATTGTGTTTTTTGATGAATTGAAGATCATATTTTAAGTGTAATTGAATCTATTAATCTTGTTTTTCATGGTTTATAAGCTTTGTGTCTTGTTTAAGAAGTCTTTTTTCCCTGAGGTTATGATAATATTCTATGTTCTTTTCTAAAAGTTTTAGTTATTGTTTTTATTACTTAGGATTTATTAATTTAATGATTGATTATTTATTATTTAATTCATTAAGCACCTACAAGGTACTAATCACTGTCCTGGACAATTTGATACAGGTATTTTCATTCTTCACCACCTTTTAGATTCTAGGAAATTCAGAAAATGCATGGAAATAGTAGCATTTGATGCAAAGCAATAGGAGGAAATACAATTTTACTTCTCTTCATAATTTCTGAGACCTACTGTTCTGGTTAGCTAATGCTGCCATTTTGCAAAACACAAGAAAAGGATTGGTTTCTATAAAGGGGGTTTATTCAGTTACAAAATTACAGTGTTAAGGCCATAAAATGTCCAAGGTAAGGCATCAACAATAGGGAACCTTCACCGAAGAAATGCCATTGGCATCTGGAAAACCTCTGTTAGCTGGGAAGCTATGTGGCTGTTGTCTTCTTCCTTTGCATCCAGGTTGTGTTTCAAAATGGCTTTCTCCCAGGACGTTTCCCTCTAGGTGTCTGGGGGTGTTCTCTTAGTTTCTCCCAGGCAAACTCTGGAGTAGCAAAAGTCTACTTTCAATGGCCGTCTTGAAAATGTCTCTCTTGGCTGCTCACCAAAATGTCACTCAGAGCTCCTCTGGGTTCCTTCTGTCTGTGAACTCTTTTATAAGACTCCAGTGATTTAATGAGACCCACCCTGAATGGGTGGGGTAACACCTCCATGGAAATTATCTAATCAAAGGTCTTGCCCACAGTTGATTGAGTCACATTTCCATGGAAACACTCAATAAATAGGTTCCAACCTAATCAGCATTAATATGTCTGCCCCCACAAGATTGCAACAAAAAACATGGCATTTTGGGAGACAAAATACATTCAAACCAGCACGTTTACTTTCCCTACTTTTTCTCCAGGAAGATGAGCCCAGGGAGGGGCTTCAGGGAATGGTTACATATGGTAGAAAATGGAGGTACCAAGGGAAGAGCACACTGAAGTGACAGAAAGCAGAATACACTGAATTTAGAATTAGATGGGTTAGGTGACTCAGGTTTTCAATTTAGGTGACCAGGTGGATGGGGTGCCATTTACTGATAGAGGAAATATAGGGGAGAGGAACGGAACATGAATTCAGGACTCTTTTGGTTGCAAGTGACAGAAACCCACTTCCAATGAGCTTAAGATAAAAAGGGGAATTAGGGCAACTTAATCTAAATTTATAATCCCAGACTTCCAGGAAGATGACAGAGTAGGTGAGGCAGAACAGCCTTCTCCTCAGTGAAACTAACTGGAAAGGGGATGGAGGACAATAGGGATCTTGGTTTCAGGGTGTGACCAGCCATAGAGGGTCCCCACAGTATGTGGAGGGGACACTGACAAAAACGGAGGAGGGACTGCAGCTGGAGGGAAGGGGTGAGTGTGTTCCCATCTGACCGCTGCTAGGCAAGGGAGTGAGCAGCTCTCCACTCCTATCCACCTACTGTGACAGTTTCCCGGGAAGCTCCTGTGAGGGAACCCCATGGGCAGCATTTCCTCTCTCCCCACAGAAGTCCAAGGGTGTGCAATGGCGAGAAGCAGAGAAAGGAAAGGCCATACTGGTGATCAGAAGCCCCTCCATACCCCAGAGACTCTTGGCGGCAAGGGAGTGGGCAAGCAGGGCCCACATTCCATCCTCAGGGTGCCCTTGATCACACTCTCTGCCCACCTGCTCAGGGCCGGCATCACAGCCCCAGGACTGACATTCCCCAGTGCAGGTGGGGAACAGGTGCACTGATTGTTTTTCCATCTGGTTTGGACTTCACCCACCAAACAGGAGAGTGCCACCTGCTGTTAGGCTAGGGAAACTTCACTCCAGCAAGCTGTGCCTCAGGAGCACCACCTGCTGGTAGGATTGGGAAAGTGCGCTCCAGCAAACCAAATTATATATAAATGCTCAAATAATTCTGCATTTACCAAACTAACCCTATCAAGACAAGCAAATGCCCTGAAGCCAACAGAAAATTACAAAGCACTTGAAGCATCTAGAATATATGGACAAGCCAAATGAACAAATTTAAAAGCCTGAAGAGATGCAAAATTTGGAGCAATTAATTAAAGAAGTACAAAAAAAATCAAGAACAGCTGCAATGAGATGGCTAAAGACATAAAGGAAATCAAGAAGATTCTACAAGAGCATAAATAAGAATTTGAAAGAGCAAACAAAAAAAATAGCAGACCTTATGGAAATAAAAGACACTGTGGCTCAAATTAAAAATATATTTGTTGATGGTGCTGTGAGCAGTTGATTGTGCACCATGGATGATTGTATGGTAGGTGAATATATTTCAATAAAACTGAATTTAATTAAAAATATATATATTTGTGCCAGTTTGGACGTATTATTTCCCCTAAAATGCCATGTTCTTTAATGAAATCTTGTGTGGGCAGATGTATTATGTTCATTAGGTTGGAATCTTTGGATTACATTGTTTCCATGAAGATGTGACCCACCCAACTGTGGGTAATAACTTTGAATAGATTATTCTCATGGAGGTGTGGCCATGCCCATTCATAGTGGTTCTTAATTAAATCACTGGAGCTCTATAAGTGCTCAGACAGAAGGAGCTCAGTGCTGCAGCTAAGAAAGACATTTTGAAGCATGAATTTTTGAAGCACAACCTGGGAACAAAAGAAGTAGACACCAGCCACATGCATTCCCAGAAAACAGAGGTGTTCCAGATGCTATTGGCCATTCTTCTGTGAAGTTATCCTATTGTTGATGCCTTAGCATGGACACTTTTATGGCCTAAAGACTGTAACTTTGTAACCAAATAACCCCCCGTGCCAGTTTGGATGTATTATGTCCCCCAAAATAACATTATTTTTGATGCATCTTGTGGGGGAAGACATATTAGTGTTGATAAGATTGGAATCCTTTGATTGAGTGTTTCCATGGAGATGTGACTAAATCAACTGTGAGTGAAATGTTTGATTGGATAATTTCCACAGAGGTGTTATCCTGTCCATTCAGGATGGATGTTAATTGGATCACTGGAGTGTATAAAGGAGTTCACAGGCAGAAGGATCTCAGAGCAACTGAGAGTGACATTTTGAAAAACAGCAGCAGCTAAGAGAGGACAAAATGCCCCAAGAGCAACATTTTGGAGAATGTCATTTTGAAACGCAACCTGGGAGCATGTGGATGTCAGCCATGTGCCTTCCAAGCTAACAGAGGTTTTTCAGACACCAATGGCCATCCTTCAGTGAAGGTACCCTTTTGTTGAGAACTTAACTTGGACACTTTATGGCCTTAAGACTGTAACTTTGTAACCAAATAAACCCCCTTTATAAAAGCCAATCCATTTCTGGTATTTTGCATAATGGCAGCATTAGCAAACCAGAACAATACTAGAGACACACAATAGCAGATTTGAAGAGGAAGAAGAAAGACTTGAGGACAGAGTAATTAAATACAAGCACACAAAAGAACAAATGGGAAAAAAATAAAAAAAAATTGAAATGGATCTCAGAGAAATGATGGACAACATGAAGCAAACAAATGTAAGAATAATTGGTGTCCCAGAAGAAGAAGAAAAGTTTTAAGGGCTAGGAAGAGTGTTTCAAGACTAGTTGAGGAAAATTCCCAAACTTTCTAAGTGACATAAATATGCAATTCAAAGATGCCAAATGAATTCCAAATAGAATAAATCTAAATAAACCCACTTCAAGACATATACTGATTAGACTGTCAAATGCTGAAGAGAAGGAGAAACTTCTGAAAGCAGCAAGAGAGGAGTGATTAACTACATACAAAGGAAACAACATAAGACTAAGTACTGGCTACTCAGCAGGCATCATGGAGGCGAGAAGACAGTGGTAGGACATATTTAAGATTCTGAAAGATAGAAATTGCCAGCCGAGAATTCTTTATCCAACAAAGCTCCCCTTCAAAATTGAGGGAGAGTTTAAAATTTTCACAAACCAAGGCTGAGAGAATTTGTTAACAAGAGACTTGCCCTGCAGGAAATACTGAAGAGAGATCTACCAGCTGAGAAAAAAAGAAAGGAGAGAGAGGTCTCGAGAAGAGCCCAGAACTGAAGAGTTATTAGTAAGGGTAATTTACAGGAAAAAAAAGAGAGACAGAAAAAAAAAATAGATCTAACAACTAAAAGCTAAAGGATAAGATGGATGGATTAAGAACTCCCTTCACAGTAATAACTTTGAATGTGAATGGACTAAACTCTCCAACTAAAAGATACAGACTGGTAGAATGGATTTAAAAATACGACCTATCAAAATGCTGTTTACAAGAGACTCATCTTGGACTCTGTGACACAAAGAGATTGAAAGTGAAAGGATGGGAGGACCTAAGATGGTGGCTAGGTGAGACAGGGCAAAAAAACACCTCCGTGAAAAATACTAGATAAAAACCAGAAAGTGACCCAGAATACCGGTTTCAGCAATGCGCCAGCTGGACGAGGTCTGCTAGTACCACAGGGGCTGCATACTTGGTGAAACCAGGAGTCTGCCATTCTGAAACGAGTGAGTAAGCCAGCTGAAAGTCCCACAGCTGCACTGTGGTCTGGGGAAACCGGGGGTTGGCATGTGGAGACGGACTAGTTCTTTTGAAAAAAAAAAAAGATGGGGGGGGACCAGGAATGGCTGCAGTTATGACAGTGGGAACCACACAGTAAAACACAGCAAGAGAGGGCTGAGCCAGCCTCTGGTGTCTGGCCTAGAGGATAGCCCACTGCAGATACCTACATGGCCAGGGGAGCAGAGGGGAGAGCCGGAAGCAGAAAGAAACCCCACAGCTTGCAGCTGGCTCCCCGGAGGGCTGGATAAACTCCTGCCCGGGGCCGTGCCCTCAGCCCAGAGCCCCGCCAGTTGTCCCGGAGCTGGGAAGGAGGAACTGTGTGAAGAGCGGGGGGTTGAGACGCCCTGTTTGGCCATTTTTGCATCAGGCTGAGAGCGCTCCTGCACAGCCCAGTGGCCCGGGGCTTCCCTTGAGGGACGGTGTGCACTGGTGACATAGCACGGCATTCCCTCGGCAGAGGTCCTGGAAGATCACAGCTGAGAAAGGGGGCCCACTTCGAAAACCCAGGGATGCTACACCAAGTCTGGTTGTTTGTGGATCAGCAAGAGAGAGGGTCCGTGACTGAACTGAAATGAAGGCTTAGACTCTTGTGGTGGCCTTGAATCTCCAGGAAACTGGGGGGTTTGAATATTAAAGCTGCCCTTCTTCCCTGGCCACCCGGACACATGCCCCACATTCAGGGTGGACAGCTCCAGCAACACACCCAAACTGAGTTCACCAACTGAACCCCACAAGAATCATTTCCCCACATACTGCGGGGAAAAGGTTGAAGAGAACTGACTTGAGTGCTATAGGTGACTCGCAGACGCCATCTGCTGGTTAGTTAGAGAAAGTGTACGTCACCAACTTGTGTTTCTGAAAAATTAGATTGGTATCTTTTTTTTACAACTTGAAAGAACCCTATCAAGCAAAGCAAATGCCAAGAGGCCAAAAACAACAGAAAATCTTAATGCATATGATAAAACCAGATGATATGGAGAATCCAATTCCAAACACACAAATCAAAATATCAGAAGAGACACAGTACTTGGCACAATTAATCAAAGAACTACAATCGAGGAACGAAACATGGCAAAGGATTTAAAGGACATCAAGAAGACCATGGCCCAGGATATAAGCGACATAAAGAAGTCCCTAGAAGAGTATAAAGAAGACATTGCAAGAGTAAATAAAAAAATAGAAGATCTTATGGACATAAAAGAAACTGTTGGCCAAATTAAAAAGACTCTGGATACTCACAATACAAGAGTAGAGGAAGTTGAACAACGTCTCAGAGTCCTAGAAGTCCACAGAACAGAAAATGAAAGAACAAAAGAAAGAATGGAGAAAAAAATAAAAAAAAATTGAAATGGCTCTCAGGAATACGATAGATAAAATAAAATGTCCAAATTTAAGACTCATTGGTGTCCCAGAAGGGGAAGAGAAGGGTAAAGGTCTAGAAAGAGTATTCAATGAAATTGTTGGGGAAAACTTCCCCAACCTTCTACACAATATAAATACACAAAGCATAAATGCCCAGCGAACTCCAAATAGAATAAATCCAAATAAACCCACTCTGAGACATGTTTTGATCAGACTCTCAAATACTGAAGAGAAGGAGCAAGTTCTGAAAGCAGCAAGAGAAAAGCAATTCACCACATACAAAGGAAACAACATAGGACTAATTTGTGACTACTCAGCGGCCACCATGGAGGCAAGAAGGCAGTGGCAGGACATATTTAAAATTCTGAGAGAGAAAAATTTCCAACCAAGAATACTTTATCCAGCAAAACTTTCCTTCAAATTTGAGGGAGAGATTAAATTTTTCACAGACAAAAAAATGCTGAGAGAGTTTGTCAATAAAAGACCTGCCCTACTTCAGATACTAAAGGGAGCCCTACCAACAGAGAAACAAAGGAAGGAGAAAGAGATATAGAGAATTTTAACAGACATATATAGAACCTTACATCCCAAATCACCAGGACACTCATTTTTCTCTAGTGATCACGGATCTTTCTCCAGAAGGGTCCATAAGCTGAGACATAAAACAAGCCTTAATAAATTAAAAAAAAATTGAATATATTCAAAGGACATTCTCTGACCACAATGGAATACAAATAGAAGTTAATAATTTTTTAATTGTAACTCCACTATTTACTTCCTACGTGATATAAAATACACAAACTCTAATGACAAATCAGTGGTTTTGAACTCAATGTAAAATATGCAATTTTAGACAACTATATAAAGGTGGGGGAATGGAGGAGTATAGGAACATAGCTTATGTGTGTGCTATTGAAGTGAAGGTGGTATCAAAGAAAAATGATTGTTAAGGATTTAAGAGGTTAATTTTAAGCCCCACAGTAAATACAAAGAAATTATCAGAGAATATGACCATAGAGATGAAAAGTAGAGTATGGGTTAAGAGATATGGGAGAAGGGGCAATGGGGAGTTAAGAAATGAATGTAGGGTTGCTGTTTGAGGTGAAGGGAAATTTCTAGTAATGGATGGTGGGAAAGAGCATTACAGCATTCTAAATGTGATTAATCCCACTAATGGAATGCTAGGGAGGGGGCGGAATGGAAAGATTTAGGCTGTATATATATAAAAGATTTAGGCTGTATATATATAAAAAAATAAAAAATAAAAAAGACAGTCTAAATAGATGACAATTGAATGCCAAGGATGAACCTGGATGGGATCAGAGGATAGAGGACAGGAGGCTCAAAGGGACACAGTTGAGACATAAGGAAAAGAAAATATAGAATGTAAGCTTCGTATCATTGTTGAATCTCTTGTACTTCTTAGCTGTGCTTAATGGGATTGCAAAAAAGAATGTTCTTGTTCATGGGAAGTGTATATGTGAATTATAATGTTTGTTCAAGGATGTGTGCAGCTTGCTCTCATATGTTCAGAAGATAGAGCAATAGACGATGGATGACAGGGAGGGAGGGAGGGAAAGAAATAGTGATGTGACAGCATGTTAAAGTTGGTGGATTGGGGTATCGGGGGAGGGGGGTCAGGGTATGCTGGAGTTCTGTGTATGGGGTTTGTGTTGTTTTTGCAACTGTTCCTATAACTTTGAATTTATTTCAAAATAAAATAAAAAAAAAAGAAAGTGAAAGGATGGAAAAAAAATTCTATGCAAACTGCAGTCAAACAATACCTGGGGTAGCTATACCAATCTTGGACAAAATAGTCTTCAAATGCAATGATGTCATAAGAGACAAAGAAGGACACTGTATATTTAAAAAAGGGATAATTCACCAAGAAGAAATAACAATTATAAATGTTTATGCACCCAATCAAGGAGCTCCAAAATACAAGAGACAAACATTAGTTAAACTGAAGGGAGCAATAGACATGTCTACAATAATAGTAGGAGACATCAATACACCATTCTTTTCTATAGATATAACAACTAGAAAAGAGGACCAATAAGGAAATTGAGAAACTAAACAATGTGCTAAATGAATTAGACATAACTGACATATATAAATCATTACATTCCAAAGTACAAGGATATACATTCTTCTATATTGCCCATGGGACGTTTTCCAGGATAGATCATATGCTGGGCACAAAACAAATCTTAATATATTTAAAAAGAATGAAATTATTCAAAGCACATTCTCTGACTACAATGGAATGTAATTAGAAATCAACAACCACCAAGGAACCAGATCTTTCACAGATAAGTAGAAGTTAAACAACACACTCCTAAACAACCAGTGGGTCAAAGAAAAAATTGTAATAGAAATTGGTAAACATCTAGAGATGAATGAATACAACATATCAAAACCTGTGGGATGCAGCGAAGGGTGTGCTGAAAGGGAAATTTATAGTTCTAAATGCCTATATCAAAAAGCAAGAAACTGCTAAAACTAAAGACCTAACTGAAACAGCTAAAACTAAAGACCTAACAACTGAAGAGGCTAGAGAATGATTAGCAAACTAACCCAAAAGCAAGTAGATGAAAAGAAATAACAAAGATTGAAGCTGAAATAAATGAGCTTAGAACAACAACAACAAAAAAAAAAACAGTAGAGAGAATAAATAAAACCAAAAATTGTTTCTTTGAGAAGATTAAGAAGATTGACAGACACTTAGCTAGACTGACAAAGTCAAAAAGAAAGAAGATTCAGATCAATAGAATCAGAAATGAGAAGATCCTGAAGGAATGAAAAAAAATCTTAAGAGGATACTATGAACAACTGTATGCCAACAAGCTAGACAATTTAGAGGAAATGGACAATTTCCTGGAAACACATGAACGACCTAGACTGACCCAAGAAGAAATAGAAGACCTCTACAAACCAATCACAAGCAAAGAGATCCAATCAGTCATCAAAAATCTACCTACAAATAAAAGCCCAGAGCCAGATGGTTTCACATGGAAATTTTGCCAAACTTTCCAAAAAGAATTGACACCATTCCTGCTCACACTCTTTCAAAAAATTGAAGAAAATGAAATACTACCTAACTCATTTTATGAAGGTGTTCTAGTTTGCTAATGCTGCTGGAATGCAAAACACCAGAGATGGATCAGCTTTTATAAAATGGGGTTTATTTGGTTACACAGTTACAGTCTTAAGGCCATAAAGTGTCCAAGGTAACCAATCAGCCATCGGGTACCTTCACTGGAAGATGGCCAATGGTGTCCGGAAAACCTCTGTTAGTTGGGAAGCACATGGCTGGCATCTGCTCCAAATTTCTGGTTTCAAAATGGCTTTCTCCCAGGATATTCCTCTTTAGGCTCCAGATCCTCAAAAATGTCACTCTTAGTTGCACTTGGGGTATTTGTCCTCTCCCAGCTTCTTGGGAGCAAGAGTCTGCTTTCAACAGCCAGCCATCTTCAAACTCTCATCTGCAGCTCCTGTGCTTTCTTCAAAGTGTCCCTCTTGGATGTAGCAGCTTGCTCCTTCTGTCTGATTTATATAGTGCTCCAGTAATTTAATTCAGACCCACCCTGAATGGGCGGGCCAACACCTCCATGGAAATTACCCAGAGTCATCACCCACAGTTGGGTGGGGCGCATCTCCATGGAAACACTCAAAGAATTACAATCTAATTAACACTGATAGGTCTGCCCACACAAGATTACATCAAAGATAATGGCATTTGGGGGACTTAATACATTCAAACTGGCACAGAAGGTAATATCACTCTGATGCCAAAACCGGATAAAGACACTACAAAAAAGGAAAACTATAGGCCAATCTCCCTAATGAATACAGATGCAAAAATCCTAAACAAAATACTTGCAAATCGAATCCAAAGGCACATCAAAAGAATTATACACTATGACCAAGTGGGGTTCATTCCTGGCATGGAAGCATTATTCAACAAAAGAAAATCAATTAATGTAATTCAACACATTAACAAATCAAAAGGGAAAAATCAAACAATTATCTTGATAGACACTGAAAAAACATTTAACAAAATTAAACATCCCTTTTTGATAAAAACACTTCAATAAGTAGGAATTGAAGGAATCTTCCTTAATGTGATAAAGGGTATATATGAAAAACCCACAGCCAGCATAGTACTCAACAGTGAGAGTTGGAAAGCCTTCCCCCTAAGATCGGGAACAAGACAAGGATGCCCACTGTCACATCTATTATTCAACATTGTGCTAGAGTTCTAGCCAGAGCAATTTGCTAAGACAAAGATACCAAAGGTATCCAAATTGGAAAGGAAGATGTAAAACTATCATAATTTACAGATGATATTATCTTATATTTGAAAAATCCTGAGAATTCTACGAAAAGCTACTTGAGCTAATAAACAAATTTAGCAGAGTGGCTGGATATAAGATTAATGCACATAAGTTGGTAATGTTCCTATACACTAGTAATGATCTAACTGAAGAGGCAATCAAAAAAAAATTCCATTTGTAATAACAACTAAAAAAATCAAGTACCTAGGAATAAACTTAACCAAGGATATAAAGACCTCTACACAGAAAATTACAAAATTTTGCTAGAAGAAATTAAAAAGAACCTAAATAGGTGGAAAAATAGTCCATGTTCATGGATGGAAAGACTAAACATCGTTAATAGTTAATTCTACCCAAACTGATATACAAATTCAATGCAATTCCAGTCAAAATACCAACAACTTACTTTACAGGCTTGGAAAAGCTAGTTATCAAATTTGTTTGGAAGGGAAAGAGGCCTTGAATTGCTGAAAACATCCTAAAAAAAGATGCACAAAGTGGGAGGATGTACACTTCCAGATTTTGAAGACTACTATAAAGATACAGTGGTCATAACATCATGTTATTGGCATAAAGATAGACATATTGATCAATGGATAGACATATTGATCAATTGAGAGTTCGGAAATAGACCCTGTACTGGTTTGTATGTATTATGTCCCCCAAAACACCATGTTCCTTGATGCAATATTGTGGGAGCAGATGTATTAGTGTTAATTAGATTGGAACCTATTGACTGAGTGTTTCCATGAGGATGTGACTCAATCAGCTGTGGGCTAGACCTTTGATTGGATAATCCCCATAGAGATATGGACCCCACCCATTCAGGGTGGGTCTTGATTTAATCACTGGAGTCCTATAAAAGAACTCAGAAACAGGACCACAGTGTGGCTGTGAGTGACATTTTGGAGATGGCCATTGAAAGCAGACTTATGCTAGCCCAGAATTTGCTCCAGAGAAGCCAAGACAGGACAAAACACGCTGTGCCAGTTTGAATGTATTATGTCCCCCAAAACACCATTATCTTTGATGTAATCTTGTGTGGACAGATGTATCAGTGTTGATTAGATTGTAATTCTTTGAGCGTTTCCCTGGAAATGCACTCCACCCAACTGTGGTTGATGACTCTGATTGGATAATTTCCATGGAGGTGTTACCCCACCCATTCAGGGTGGGTCTAAATTAAATCACTGGAGCCATATAAATGAGCTGACAAACAGAAGGAACTCAGTGCAGCTGAGAGTGACATTTTGAAGAGGAGCTACAGCCAAAAGGGACACTTTGAAGAATGCACTGGAACTGAGAGAGGAGCTGCAGCATACAGAGACACTTTGGAGATGGCCTTTGAAAGCAGACTCTTGCTCCGGAGAAGCTAAGAGAGGACAAACGCCCCAAAAGCAACTAAGAGTGACATTTTTGAGGAGCTGAAGCCTAGAGAGGAACATCCTGGGATAAAGCCATTTTGAAACCAGAACTCGGAGCAGATGCTGGCCACATGCCTTCCCAGCTAACAGAGGTTTTCCGGACGCCATTGGCCATCTTTGAGTGAAGGTACCTGATTATTGATGCATTACCTTGGACACTTTATGGCCTTAAGACTGTAACTGTGTAACCAAATAAACCCCCTTTTATAAAAGCCAATCCATTTCTGGTGTGTTGCATTCCAGCAGCATTAGCAAACTAGAACACACCTCAAGAGCAATATTTTCAAGAACACTCAGGAGCTGAGAGAGGAGCTGGAACACAACCCAGGATCAGCAGATGCCAGTCACGTGCCTTCTCAGCTAACAGAGGTTTTCCAGACACCATTTGCCTTCCTTTGGTGAAGGCATACTTGTGTTGATGACTGAATTTGGACATTTTCATGGCCTTCAGACTGTAGCTTTGTAACCAAATAAACCCTTTTCATAAAAGCCAATCCATTTCTGGTATTGTGCATAATGGCAGCATTAGCAAACTGGAACAGACCCCCAGATACATGGATGACTGATTTTGATAAGGCCCCTTTGTCCACTGAACTGGGACAGAACAGTCTCTTCAACAAACAGGGCTAGGAGAACTGGATAGTCACAACAAAATGAATGAAAGAGGGCCCCTACCTCACACCCTATATACAAATTAACTCAAAGTGGATCAAAGACCTCAATATAAGACACAGTACCATAAAACTCCTAGAAGATAATATAGGGAAACATCTCCAAGACCTCGTATTAAGAGGTCGTGTCTTACACCTTATACCCAAAGCACAAGCAACGAAAGAAAAAATAGATAAATTGGAACTCCTCAGAATCAAAACCTTCTCTACCTCAAAGGAATTTGTGAGAAAGGTGAAGAGGCAGCCAACTCAATGGAAGAAAATATTTGAAAAGCATGTATCTGATAAGAGAGTGACAGCTTGCATAGATAAAGAAATCCTACTCAACGACAATAGTACAAACAGCCCAATTATAAAATAGGCAAAAAATATGAAAAGACATTTCTCCAAATACAAAATACAAATGGCTAAAAAACACATTAAAAAATGTTCATCTTCACTAGCTATTAGGGGATGCAAATCAAGAACACAACGAGATATCATCTCACACCAGTAAGAATAGCTGCCATCAAACAAACAGGAACCTACAAATGCTGGAGAGGACGTGGATAAATTGAAACTCTTATTCATTGCTGGTGGGACTGTATAATGGTAAAGTCACTCTAGAAGACAGTTTGGTGGTTTCTCAGAAAACTAGATATTGAATTACCCAATGATCCAGCAATTCTGCTTCTTGGTATATGCCCAGAAGATCTGAAAGCAGTGACACAAACTGACATTTGTACACCAATGTTCATGGCAGCATTGTTCACAATTGCCAAGAGATGGAAACAATCCAAGTGCCCTTCAACAGACAAGTGGATAAACAAAATGTGGTATATACATACAATGGAATTCTATGCAACAGTAAGAAGCAAGAAGGTCCTGAAACATTTGGCAACATGGATGAACCTTAAAGATATAATTCTGAGTGAAATAAGTGAGACACAAAAGCAGAGATACTGTATGTTACCACTTCTGTGAACTATCTGAACAGTGTAAAATCAGTGGCTTATAATACAGAATTTTTGGGGACCTCCTGATAGTAGCTAGTAAGGGGGAATGATAACCTGGTATGTTTAGATATGTTAATGATGGTGAATTCAAAGGTATGGCAATGGATAGGGGTGACTATTGTTTGTTAATAGGATTATAAGTATCAGAGCTGTATTGAAGGCGAATAGGAATGAAAGGGATTGTTTAAGGACATTTTTCCCACAGATCAGCACCAGAAATACAGATAGGTGCTTGCATGATATGCTTCTAAGGTATGACAGTAGCACAGAGAGTTGACAACAGAAGGGTGTATGGGAAAAATCTACATATTGCATACTAGGGACTATGATTAATAAGAATGACATACTAGTATTACACAAATACTAGGGACAAATAATTAAGAGCTGACAAGAGCTTTGAGGTGTTTTGGGTCATGAGAATTATTTAAAATGGAGTGTGAAGAGGATTGTACAACAAAGTGATGATAATGTGAGATATGGATGGATCATCATGGACATAACATACTATGTGAACATAGGAACCCCCTACTTTATAAGGCAAGCTGTTGATCTTGAGGCTTGCTCGGGTGAAACCTACAGTTGTAAAGGGGAGGCTAAGCCCACCTATAATTATGCCTCGGAGTCACTTCCAGAGAACCTCTTTTGTGGCTCAAATGTGGAGTTTCTCTTTCTAAGCCTAACTCTGCAAATAAATTGATCACCCTTCCCCCAGTGTGGGACAGGACCCCCAAGATGAATGAGCCTCCCTGGTGACATGTGACATGGATTCTGGGAATAAGCCTGACCCTGGCATCGAGGGATTGAGAATGCCTTTTTGTCCAAAAGGTGGGGAAAGAAAGGCAGCAAAATAAGGCTTTAGTGTCTAAGAGAATTCAGACAGAGTCAAGAGGCTGTCCTGGAGGTTACTCCTATGCAATCTTCAGCTGGATATGACAAATGACTACAAAGATAAGCCCAAGTCAACAGTAGCCCCATAAACCTTAAAGAATACCCGGATCCCTGTCTGAGACTCCATAAAAGTTTCACTCACTAAGTTTACTCTTCAGCAACTTAAATCCTTCAGAGTGCTCCTATGCCAGCTAAGTCCCAAAACCCGGAGGCAATAGCCTGTTCAAGAACAGCATCTAGATGTGTCCCCTTTGCTCATAAAGTTGACACCCCTTTTCAACATGAACAGGTTAGCGTAGTCATTGCCTAGACATCCCTGAAGATCGGGAAAGTGATTAAACTAGAGGAACGGGTAGCAACAGACAAGATGGAATTTAACAAAGGATCATGAATACTGAATCTCTATATAATTTTCTTTTTCTTAGCTGCTAAGGTATTAGCTAGAAGGAAAGAATTGAAATGGTGGAACTGTAACATATAGCATCCTTTGAAATGTGTTCTTTAGCTACTCATTAAATTGTAATTTGAATGCTATACCTTTTTGTATATATGTTACATTTCACAATAAGGAAATAACTGAAACTATGGTACTATAACTCATAACAACTTTGGAAATTTCCTATATATCTACTTGTTAAATCATACTTTGAAAGATATTACCTTTTTGTATATATGTTATATTTCATCATAAGGAAATAACTGAAACTGTGGAAGTGTAACCTATAATATTCTTTGAAATTTGCTCTCTACTTATCACTTGGAAAGTTATCACTTCTATGTGTATATGTTATATTCTATAATAATAAAATATGATTTAAAAAATGTATAATCCCAGAGAAAGAAAGAGAAAACATTTTTCCTTATAGCCTGGCAGAAATTTCCAGAAAAGGTTCTAATTTGCCTGTGTCACACACCCAACCAGATCTAACTGCAGACCTGTACCCTTTACCACTACTGAATATTATCTCAGCACTATCCTTTTTTTTCCCCCAATACTTTTTTGGTCTGTCTTCCTATGCAGAGCCTAAGCACCTCAAGAACAAGGAACCATTTACTTTCTTTTTTACTTCAATTTTATTGAGATATATTCATATACCAGATAATCGTCCAAAGTGTACAATCAGTGTTTCATGGTATCATCATAGTGTGCATTCATCACCTCAATCAATTTTGTAATATTTTCATTACTCCAAGAACACAAAAATAAGAATAAAAATAGAAGAGAACACCCAAAACATCCCATACCCCTATCACCCCCCCATTACTTATTCATTTTTTGTCTTTATTTTTTTATGCATCTGTCAATACACTGGATAACGAGAGTGTCAGTAGCAAGGTTTTCACAATTACATAGTCACATGTTAAAAGCTATATAGTTATACAATCACCTTCAAGAATCAAGGATACTGGATTACAATTTACTTTTTAAATCCTTGGCTTCTAGCACCTTGCTTGACACATGGTATTGTGTGCTTTAAAAAATACGTGACAGATCGAATGAAATAGACAAATCTAAGCCTTAGCACTTAAACTGATGAATGTGTTACTTGAGTAAGTTCAGTACCCTGATAACATAGCTCCTAAGTGGTATAATAAGAAAATCAGGGTGGGTGAATTAAAGAGCAGAAAGAATCACGGAATACTGATGCACAATTTCTGTGATGGAGAATCATATTCAACTAACCTACCAGAGTTCTCCCAATGTGCAGATAGGCAAAAGGAAAAGGTGGAACCAGCAGATACTATTTGGCTTTTCAAAAAGCCTTTGATAGATTTCCAGATCAAAGGTTCTTAGAAGAATGGCGATTCCTGGAATTACCTAGAATGCTTGGTATTGTTTTAGAATGTTGGTATTGTTTTAATTTTATTTTTTAAATTGTGGAAACAGAATCAAAGTCAAGTAATGAAGGTTAGAAATAAATGAGAAAGTTTAAGAGTGGAGACCCATCTTATTTAATATTTTAATAAATTATCAAGAAGAGGCATGGACAATGGAATTTTCAGTTTGCATGTACCAGCGCTTTCAGTTAATGCAATATTTAGCCGATTAAGATAAATAAAGGGCAAATAGCTGTAGGTGGTTTCAATTTAGATAAGTTTAAATTATACAGTTAGAGAAAGTATAATACTGTAAGGGATTAGGAGGTAGACATCCAGAACCAATTCTTTCCTCCAACTAGCTAGAGGTATTTCCCTTGAATTCTTCACTTTTCTGTGCACTTCCTGCCCACTGCCCACAGCTGTGTGCTCAGTTTAAGAGAATCTTACCAGTTAAAGGGGAATCCTTTTTTGGTCAAGGGACTACTACAATCTCTGCTACAATCTGCAAACCTTCAAAGATTGGGATAGGATAGATACACAGGGTGAAAGGAAAAAATGAAATTAAGACCAACTGAAAAGAGGTATCTTTCCAAGGAAGTAAGGAGGTGATGAATGAGCACAAGAAAGGTGTAACAAATCTAAAGAAAGTCCAGAGAAAAGCAGCCACGACATTTAAAGAGCTCAAGTTCTTCCACTGAAGGATGTAAAAAGATATATATAATCCCCCCCAACATAATAACAAAGCATATAAAATAACAAAGGATCAAGAGATGGTTAAAAACACTTCAAACAATCCCAAATGGCTCTCATTCTTTGGAGCTTAAAGGTAGCTTGAGAACAACAAAAAAGGATTGTGACAGAAAATGTGTTTCTTAAAAGGGAAGTAGAAAGTGAAAATGCAAATACTCTGAAGAGGGTTTTAAATAAATTCTCAGAGACAAATTCATAACTAATTGCTAAGGCATAATAGAGGACAGTGTTGTGTAATGGTGCCCGGTGACTAGAGTCAGATCTTCAGGCTGTATCTAGTCTTGGCTTGCCCACTTATTCATGCTGTTTCTACCGTTGGGCAAACAACTTGGTATTTCTGAGCTTGTTACCTTAGCTATAAAACGGCGATAATAATACCCGTTCTGACTACCTCAAAGGGTGGTTTTGGCCTTCAAACGAAACCATGCATTAAACCGTGTTTTGAAAACTGTAAGGTGCTCCATAAATATTGGGCATTTTTGTTATTGCACCGCTGAAATTATTGGAAATTCCCAGCAAAGGGCATCTAGGGAACAGCGATTTGGCCTTCCCGTGTGGCTACTGTGTACTTTCATCAGTTTTTGACCTTTGTTTAGGAGTGTATCTTGTGGAGGAAAACTTTTCAATGTCTTTTTAAGATTTTTTTTCAACCTATTTTATATATACAATTAGCAAGGTGGCAAATGTAAAAGTGCCACGCAAGCAGGTGCTTAAGATAAAACTGCCAAAAAGAAGCCACCGAAACGCCAAGGTTCTAGGAAAACACTTTTAAGCCGCAGCGTAATCCTCTCTGGAAACACGGTGCATTGTGTGCAATCAATCAAAGGCAAAGGATGCGGGCCGCTCTGGGCCCAACGCCGAATTGAAACATGAAATGGTAGAAGTGGTCGAACTGTAATGTAGTTATCATAATTCCATCCTGTTATATGTAAAATTCATCACAATTCCCTGGAATATGCGAGATGCTCAACAACCTACAAACTGAACAAGCAGACGCGTCACTCGCGGGACTGATGCGCATGCGCCCGGCTTCGGGGTCGCTCCCGGGTCCCGCGAACGCGCTTCCAAGGCCCGCCTCGGCGCGCGCGCCGCCGTCGGACCACGTGATTCTGGGCGCGGCGACGGCGGGGATGGGCGGGTGTCCGGGCTGGCTCCGCAGCGCCGCGCAGGCGCCCGAAGGCCGCGCCGAACCGAGCCCCTCCTGCTCCCTGTAGGAGTCAAGATGGCGGCGAGGGGAACCTGGAGCGGTCCCGGAGCCTGAGCCACTGACAGGAGCAGAGAGAGCGGCGGTGACAGGAGGAGCATGGCTGGGGGTGCTGGCGCCGGTGCGGATGGCGCTGCTGGTGGCGGCGGCGGCGGGGGCGGCAGCAGCGGTCCCAGCGGCGGAAGCAGCAGTAACAGCGGCAGGAGGAGCCTCCGGGGTAAGTGTCCGTCGGTGTCTCGGAGACTGTGGAGCCGAGGCTCTTCTCGGCGCGGCGCGGGGCGTCCCGGCGAGGAAGGGACTGTCCCTGGGCGGTGGGGGCGTCCGGGTTGGGCCCGTCGCGGGAGTCGCTGGGGCGCCGGACGAAGAAGGGGGAGTCGTCCGTCTGGAGCTGAGGCGGCGGCGGCGCCGGACTGGCCGGTCCCTGTGCGCTCCGAGGGGCGGGCTGGGCTGTGCGCGGCCGTCCCGGGGACCGAGGTGTGAGGTGTGGCGTTCGGGTTGGCAAGAACGGTCCGAGGTGGCCGAGGTAGCGGCCAGGCCGGCTCCGGGCTTCGAGGGGCGGGACCCGGCGTTCCCAGGACGCGGAGAACCCGCTCCCGAGACTCGGGCGTGTGTTTACCCCGGTGCGGGGCTGAGACCTCCCCGAGGTGGGCTTGAGAGCGGCCGTCCCGGGATTGGGAAGGAAACAGGCCTGTGGACGGCTGCTTCCAGGGGGAGAAATTAGATTGTCCGGGTAAGTTACTGTTTGGGGATAAAACTGGAGTTGGGCTTTGACAGGTGAGGAGGGAGACAATTACCGGGTGTGCTTGAAGTACTTGAATAGCAAAATGCGTGCATTTCTCAGTACCTTTTCAATTGCACAGCTGTTTACTAGCCTTACCCCGAGGATGAGAACTTTCTCACCGTTTTTGGAGCAGCTCTGAGGAGTGTTGTTTCTGCTTTGAATTACAGTAGCACTTCTTCACAGACCATCACGGATAATAAGTCCTCTGGGTTAGGCCTAATTTACAGAAGCAGTCTTGATTATCTTTACTAGAACACTGTTTCCTGTGCTGAAACATCTTGCTGTAACGAGGAAATAGGCATTTTTACAGAATTTCTTAGCTTTTTCAATTAACAATCTTCTGTCTCTAAATAGCATCCGTTTCTTTTAGATTGCTGAAATAAATTACTTGCTTTCAGAAATGTGGAAGAAAAGGAAGATTTGAGATTGCATTGCAGGAATCGTACATTTTAATGATAGCTGTGATTAGACTTGTCCTGGTATTTTAGAGTTAGAAAACGCTTTAGAAATCTGGTGTGACTTGTTTTAGAGCTGGGAACCTAGGCTGGGAGAGATGAGTAACTTGCCTAGGGTCCTACATCTGGAATGGATTGGGCCAAGGGAAGACCCAGGAGTCTCTGTGCTCCATTGAGAGAGCTATTTTCACCACACTTCTGGGCCTTTTGTTCTTCCCTGATTGCATTCTCTACCACCACTACTCATCCCCATCCCTAGGTCTTTGTGCAATAAAGTTGAAAGCAGAGATGAGAGAGTTCACTCCGATTCTGACAGCTACAGTCAGTTACCTCTGACTGTTGAAAATTTTTTTCTTAACCTGAATTTAATAAAAATTGAATGACATTTCATTTAGTGTTTTCATAGCCCTTGACTATATTTTAGCCCATTTATAGCATGGTTTATTCTTGCATTAATTCAGTAAAACCCATTGGTGACAAAACTACTACGTGGATCTGTGCCCTAACACCGGCACTTTAAACCAGCTCTTTGTATCAGACTCTAATTTTAGGATTTAAAGAACCTGTGTTGTGTTTGCCAGGTTATACTGCCAGACTTTCATGTATCTTCTTGTTGAGTCACAGCAGTTTTGTTTGTTGTGTGTCACAGGTTAACCTGCAGAAATACAATAATGCCTAATATTTCTGATTTCATATTCTAGTCACTGAAACTCACACATCCAAAATTGAACTTTGGGTTCAATTACACAAGTGATTATTGAAGATCTGGTTTGTATTTTGCATTATACTAGGTGCTGTGGGAGAAAGGAAAGATGTGTGGTATGTAGACATTGTCCTCACATTCTTATTGGAAACATAAGGTGGACCCCCATGAGTTTAGAAGATAATCTAGTGAGTACAAAGAATGCTGTAGATGTTCAAGATAGGAGAAGAGTGAGAGCTTAGAATAGTTGACCTGTAATAGTTGAGATTTACAGAGAGGTTGGAGCAGTTATTTTGTTGGGGAAGAGCAAAAGTATAAAATGGAGGTTAGATTTGGGGAAGGATAGGAGACTGGAATGAACTGAAAACTGAATTTCTTGGGGAGACTAAAAAGAAAATGCTAGACAGTTGGAAGAGTATCTGTTGAAAAGTTTGAGTGTTGAAATAAGGGGATTTGGATTTTTGTCCTCTTGTGAAAGGTATGGGGAACCATTGCAAGTGTGGAGACCAAAGATTAATGTAATAAGCCAGCTGAAGATGAACCTGTCAGGGATGTTCAGGTTGTTAGAATGAGAAGAGAATGAAATTGACCAGGGGTTAGTAGCTAGTGCGGTTGTCTGAATATGAAGAGATGAGATCGTAGACCAGGATAGAGTCAGTAGGAAGGATGGCATAGCATATATTTTTTTAAGAAAAAAATTTAGTTACTGGGGCTGAAGGAGAAAGTTTCTAGCCTGCTAAATGAGAAAAGTTTGGTGTTGACAGAATGACAGTATTGCCAAATTGATATTTTAGGCATTATCTTTGTACATTTGGAAGTCATATCTTTCAGGCTGAAGAAAATTCATACTATAGTTATTGAGGCATTTATTTGTATGACTATTTGATTGTCAGTCTCTCCCACAACCCTATAAGCCCTATAACGGCAGGAACTCGATCAATTGTACTCATAACTGTATTTCCAGCACCAAGTGTAGTGCTTGGCACATAGGTGCTCCCTAAAGCTATTAATTGAATCAAGAAGCAAAATTCTTAAGGTTTAACCCAATAAGCTAAAAAGTATGCTGTTTATAATTTTTTAATGGAAGAATGCTTATTTTTATTTATTTTTTAAACCATCTTTCCTGTTCACAGTCTTGATACAATGGTAAAACAAAACAAAACAAAATCAAACTTCTCCACTCTAGAAAGAAACAGGCAAGTGACTTTTTCTAAAGCAGGTATCTTTTTAAAAGTGAGGTAACATAATTTTCTTCTTAAGGTGATACTAATGGAAGTTAGTTATCAGAATCCAAAATTTCAAAGGGAAGCATGATTTGAAAGAAACGTTTCAAGTGCCTGCTGACTCCAGATTTATAATGAAACAAACGTTCAGTACTGCAATGTTTGCAAATCAAGTTCAAATTTCATTTCTTGCAAAATGTTGTGGCTTTTAATTTTTTTTATTTTTAAAATTTTGACACTCTAAATTTGACATTATAGATTACATCTTTCACATTGTCCTTACTGTCTCAAATAATATAGAAACTTTGGAAACATATAATGTACTAACTTTTATAAATTGACATTAAATCCATTAACGTGACATTAGTAATGTTAATGTTTGAATAAATAGGAATCAATTTAATCCAACACACAGAATATAGTTTAAATCACAGGACTCAGAGCATTCTTTTTTGCCCATTGTTGAGTTTTTAGGTAGAGTTGATTCCCATTGGACTGGGAATCAAACCTCTATTCACATTCTGACTGCTGCTTATAACTTTGGGATCTTCAGTCATTTAACCTGTCTGAGGCTCAATTTCCTCATCTATGAGGAATTTCCTATGCTATGTGAGATAGCAATGTCTTACATAGTAGCTTTTCTATCTTGTGAATAGTTTTTTATTTCAACCTCTTCCTCCCTAATACCACTGTCTTAGTTGTGTGGACTGTTGAATAGCCTATTAGCTAAGTCTGCCATTTGTTCTCCTGCTCTCTCCTCTTCTGGGCTATTTTCTGTATTCGTACCACAATTATGTTTCCGAAAAACCCGATTGAAGCGTGTTACTTCTCTACTTAAAAACCTGTGCTAACTTGCCATTGTCTGTAAGTTAAAGTCCGTACTCACTAGAATTTATATTGAGTCCAGCCTTCTATTTCCTGTCACTCTAGACATACCAAACTGTTTCTCATTCCCTATGCCTCTGTGTTTTTCATGTGTTTATTCCAGTGCTTGGAGTTCCCCTTATTCTTTGTCTTTAACTCTGTCAGCTGCCCACCTAGTATCCACTTCCCTCTTCTTTCTGACAGAAATCTGTTTTTGTTCATGTATCCAGGAGACTAAAGAAGATGACATAACCAATTCTTGGAGTAGATTTCGCTTAGTACAAACCAATCAGCTCATGGCATTTCCTTTAAAACTGTTATTTGTCCCAGTCAGATTGAAGGGAAGGAGACCTGTATGTGGGAAGGAGGATTCTTTCCATTATTGTGCACAAACAAGGGATTGGGTGGCCCCAAAAGCCACTGGTAGCCACCTTGTGACTGTGAGGAATGAAGCCTGCCCTGAGGATGGCAGAGCAGGGAGGTAGAATGAATCTGGGTCCTTGATAAGGTCATTTAGCCACCTACTGTACTAGGCCTGGAGCCTGCCCTACCATTGAAATGCTCATGAGAGATATCTTTCTTTTGTTTAGGCCGCTTCTTTGGAGTTACTTGCCATAAAAAAAATCTGATCATTACAGTCCTCTTATTCTTAAATACCCAATTCAAATGTTATCTTTACGAACAAACACTCTCTTAATATTTTGGACCTCTCTTTCAGCCCTTATCACAGTATATTATGATCACTTGTTTAAAACAAAGCGTACAGGACATAGCATAGTGTCTGGTACATAACAGACATTCAGTAAGTCAATTATTCGGATGAAACAATAACATGAAAAAGTGATTTGTAAATAATATTTTTTGTAAATAAAAGGTATGTTATTGTCTTTAAACTAAAGTGGAAATGGAAAAATCAATTAAACCAGACATGCAAATTTTTCTTTGCTTGCCCTTCATTATTATCTAGAAATTTTCACTTAGATAAAAATTTTGACAGTCTCTTCTGGTTATAGTCCCTTAAATTTCATGAAATTTAAAACAGGAATCTTGAAGGGGGCATTAGTGAATTGTGCTCTTAGAGTGCTATTTCCTCTCTGTCTCTCTCGCGCTATGGCTCTATCTCTCTATCTCTATCTCTCTCTGTCTCTGTCTCTCTCTCTTTCAAGGGAACACTTAAATGCCAGAACTAACTTCAAATATAATATGTGTCATTTTCATCCCTGTTTTTTTTTTCAACTAAATTCAATTTTATTGAGATATATTCACATACCATACAGTCATCCATGGTGTACAGTCAGTGTTCAGAGTACCATCAAATAGTTATGCATTCATCACCCTGATCTATTTTTGAACATTTTCCTTACACCAGAAAGAATAAGAGTAAAAATAAAAAACAAAAGTAAAAACACACAAATCATCCCCCATCCCTATTTTTCATTTAGTTTTTGTCCCCATTTTTCTACTCATCTATCCATACACTGGATAAAGGGAGTGAGATCCACAAGGTTTTCACAATCACACTGTCACCCCATGTAAGCTACATTGTTACACAAATGTCTTCAAGAGTCAAGGCTACTGGGTTGGAGTTTGATGGTTTCAGATATTTACTTCTAGCAGTTCCAAGACATTAAAACCTACAAAGCATTATTTATATGGTGCGTAAAAATGTCCGCCAGAGTGACCTCAACTCCATTTGAAATCTCTCAGCCAGTGAAACTTGATTTCGTTTCATTTCACAGCCCCCTTTTGGTCAAGAAGATGTCCTCAATCCTACAATGCCGGGTCCACATTCATCCCCGGAGTCATATCCTGCATTGCCAGGGAGATTTATGCCCCTGGGAGTCAGGTCCCATATTGGGGGGGGAGGGCTGTGAGTTCACCTGCCAAGTTGGCTTAGCTAGAAAGAAAGGGCCATGTCTGAGCAACAAAGAGGTACTCAGGGTGAGACTCTTAGGCACCCTCTCCTTTGCAGTGACGTGCTTCATAAGGGCAAGCCCCAAGATAGAGGGCTCAGCATACCAAACTGTCAGTCCTCAGTGTTTGTGAGAACAGCAGCAATCCAGGTGAGGAAGTCCAACACTTCCACATTTTCCCCCAGCTCCTCAGTCCCTCCCTATGTTTTGAAGTTATATTTAGGTCTGTTTAATTTGGGATGCATTTGTGCATTATTCTTTGGAGAAAATTCAATAATGTGCTTCTTAAGACCTATTATTTTTGTCTTGACTTTCCCAAAATATTTGTTGCTTGTTTGAGACTAGACATGAGAATTTTCTGGTAAGCAAAAATTTTAGTGGTAGAACTAGATGTTTGTAGCAAATGTAGTAGTTTATGATGGACGAGTCTCATTATAACCTTAATTGTGGAGTCATAGTTCTGTCACATGCTTTAACAATAAAGTCTGACAAGGGAGGAGGGACAGAGAAAGAAAGTTAAAATTTCTAGACTCTATACTTCACCATGTGTTGGCTTCAGTCAGATAAATGAAATTTTAATGTAGTAATTTGTGGTTATTTTTAAATAAAAAAAGTATTTTTTAAAATAAGAAAAAGAAGAATAGGATATATTTTAAGAAATTGTATGTATTGGGATGATTGTAGATAGGCAGTGTTTGGGTTTCCTAAAGCTGCTGGAATGCAATGTATCAGAAATGAATTGGCTTTTACAATAGGGGTTTATTAGTTTACAAATTTTGAGTTCGGAGGCCATGAAAATATCCCAATTAAGGCATCAACAGGATGATACTTTCTCTGAAGAAAAGACACTGGCATTCAGGGTTCCTCTGTCAGAGAGCAAAACACATGGCTGGTCCCACCCACAGGAATGGATCAAAAGAACATGACCTTTTCTCTGATACAGAACAGCTTCAAACCAGCACAGGCAAATTTTGTCATATTTGGCGAAGAAGAACTTTTCTTGTTTTGATGTCTAGTTGTTTGTTAACTTTTTACTTTGGACAAGTTAATATCCCTGTGCTTTACTTGCCACATTTGCAAAGTGAGTATTACCATCTTCCTCAAAGAGAATGATGAATTAAAGTAATCTATATGACAACCCTTAATATGGTGTTTGGAATATAGGTGCTTAGGCATTCCTCCTTTTTTCTCAGTAAACTTTTCAAAATTAAGTAATGACTTTAATGCTGTTGGGGTTTAGACGAGTATTTAAGCAAAAATCTCCCTTCTGCATGATTGTTTTTTTGTGTCTTATGGGCATTAATTCTTGAATAAGAAAAAGTATGTCACTTAATTCAAGCAATAGTATATGCTAATAAAACACCAATAACAAACAGCTCTCCCTCTAGAGTAAAGTCCAAACTTCTTTTCATGGACCAAGGCTTAAAGTCCAAGTTCCTTGTCACAAATCGTCCTGCCTTTGCTTCCTCCCTAAGCTCATATCTAACTGCAGCCACCACCCTTTCCCACTGAACTCTACATGTAGAATTTTATTTCCTCAAGAATCTTAACAGCAAAAATTATGTCTGTCTTATTCATTGTTATATCCCTGTGTAGATAGCACATAGTAGATGCTCGGAAAATATTTAAATGAATGAAAGTTATCTTATTTGAGCTCAAAGATGTTTTAATTAAATTCTTTTCAGAACCTTTCACACAGTGCATGTATGAGTAAATAGTCTTTTTCATATAGAGCATGCTTTTTATGATCAAGTAAATTGTGGTTTTGAAATATATTGCACACCCACCAGAGGTAGTTACAATCCCATTTTATAATCAGTTAACTTCTTTTAGCCCTGTATAACAATATCACTCTGCAGCTCAAAAAACTGGTGCTTTGTAAGCTTCCTTTTCACATGGTGTCCCTGTGTGAAGTGTTGAAATATAGATCATTTGTAATTAATTTCTAATTAATTACAAATGTAGTAATTTGTGGTTATTTTTAAAATAAGAAAAAGAAGAATAGGGTATATTTTAAGAAATTGTATGTATTGGAATGATTATACATAGGCAGTGTTTGGGTACTACTGTACTTTTTTTGCAGCCAGACCTCATTTCCTAGCACTTATAGGTTGTCCCTCATATGTGTACTAATTCCGCACTCCTCTGTCTTTACTTAAGCTGTTCTCTCTGTTGAAATGCCCTACCTTTATTTCTCCATGTTTAAATTTTAACGTCTTTCAAGGACTAGAACAGATGCCATGTTTCCATGAAAACCTTTCCTAATCATCCTCCTTTAACTCCTGTGCCTTACTCATATTTTCTCTCTCTCTATCCGTCTCTTGCACCTTTGGTGTTTCTTGTCTGTGTGAAATATGTCCTGTACTAGACTGTAAGCTCATTGTTGTATCCCTAACAGTATCTGGCCAAGTGCTTTGCACATCACGGGTGCTTAGATGTTTGTGGAAGGAATAATGAGGAGGTAACAATAGTGTGGAAGGAATTTCGCAGAAACAGTGGTTACTGGAGAGGTTGCTAAAGGTAGGAGAAAAAAGAGGGAAAAGGAAGAAAATTCAAAACTAAACATGGGATTCTTTACATTGTCTTCTTTCTTGACTTCTCTGATATAGACCTTTCCTATTTTTTCTTCTCCCTTTCTAAGCACCTTGTTTATTAAGAGTCCCCTATGAGCCAGGCACTCTTCAAGCTACTTGGAATACATAGTTACTGAAATAGGACACACACCCAGTACTTTAGAAACTTGTCTGTTTGAAGGCATGCAATGCTTAGCAATTAATTCCCTTATAGAGTGATAAGTACTGTAGTAGAAGTATATCCAAAACTCTCTGGTATCAATACAAAAGGGATGATCTCTCAATTTGGAGTAAACCTTATTCAAATGCCACTTCTTCCTTGCAGCCTATCCTGGTCACCGACCAGTCTGATTAGTGTTTTCCATGTTTTCCTTTATTTAGTTCTCTTTCGTTTTCAGCTGCCAGATCATCAGCATTTCCTATGGCTCAGCAGTTAGCCTTCCGTTCATTCTTCTATATCCTTTTCTTTAGGAAATGGACTTAATTCCAAGGTTTCAACTGACAACTTTCGAATCTGTACAAGCACCAAACAAAACATTTTTTATTGTGAAAGAAAACACACACAGAGAAATACATTATATAAATATAAGTTGAATAAATTACTTTTTAACAGATTATTTTAAAGCTAACACCACCATGGTCATGAAATAAAATACTGTAAACACTCCAAATCCTCCCTCATGCCTCTTCCCAAGCCTAACAATTTCTGTGGTAATTTCTTCCTGGTTTTTAAAAAATAGCTTTATACCTGAATACCACCTAGATATTCATTCCAAAACACTGTAGTTTTATTTTGTCTTTTTCGAACTTTGTAAATTAAATCATATAGTAGATATTCCTTTGTGACTTTCATTTTCACTTAATATTGACTGTTAAATTAATTTCATGTTGTGACATGTAGCTGTAGTTTGTTTATTTTCGCAGTTTATCTCTTCTCCTGTTGATGGTGATTTGGGTTGTTTCCAGTTTGAAGTTTGTGTCAGGGGTCCTTAAGACCACCCTAAGGCTCGATGATTCACCAGGACTTGCGGGACTCAGAAAAACTGTTATACTCGCAGTTAAAGTTTATTACCGCCAAAGGATACAAAGCAAAATCAGCAAAGGGGAAAGGTGCATGGGCAAAGTCCACAGGAAACCAGGCACAAATTTCCAGGAGTCTTCTCTCAGTGGAGTCACACATGGTGTGCTTAATTTTTCCAGCATCAACTTGTGAAAAAATTGTTTTCTAGGGAAGCCCATGGGACTCAGCACTCAGAATTTTAATTGGGGGCTGGTTACATAGGCAGCCTCTGACTGGCATATACCGAAATTCCAGACTCCTAGAAGGAAAGCACATATTCAACATACAGCATGTTGTTTAGGCAGACAGTTTAGGAACGGTAAACAACCCTTACCAGTTTTTCAGTTAGGGAATGATGGTAACACTCCTGAAATCCAAGCTCCTAGACACCAGCTAGGGCCAACCTTGTAAGCAGGTCTTTCTAAGGATAGCAGACCAGGCTTGCTATGTTAATTCTTTTCTGTGCAATACTTCTTGATTTTTTAACGCAAAATTTAAGTAAATTAAAAAATCAGTTTTCACATCGTGTTATATTCTTTCTAAATATATCATCACTAGCCTAGTGCAAACCTCCTCACTTCATACCTTGATTATTGTCACAATTGAAAGTGTGTTCCCCCAGGGGAGTGAATCTCCCTGGCAACGTGGAATATGACTCCCGGGGAGGAATGTAGAGCTGGCATTGTGGGATGGAGAACATCTTCTTGACCAAAAGGGGGATGTGAAAGGAAATGAAATAAGCTTCAGTAGCAGAGAGAGTCCAAAAGGAGCCGAGAGGTCACTCTGGTGGGCACTCTTATGCACAATTTAGACAACCCTTTTTAGGTTCTAAAGAATTGGGGTAGCTGGTGGTGGATACCTGAAACTGTCAAACTATAACCCAGAACCCATGAATCTCGAAGACAGTTGTATAAAAATGTAGCTTATGAGGAGTTACAATGGGATTGGGAAAGCCATAAGGACCACACTCCACTTTGTCTAGTTTATGTATGGATGAGTAGAAAAATAGGGGAAGGAAACAAACAAACAAACAAAGGTACCCAGTGTTCTTTTTTACTTCAATTGCTCTTTTTCAGTTTAATTATTATTCTTATTATTTTTGTGTGTGTGCTAATGAAGGTGTCAGGGATTGATTTAGGTGATGAATGTACAACTATGTAATGGTACTGTGAACAATCGAATGTACGATTTGTTTTGTATGACTGCGTGGTATGTGAATATATCTCAATAAAATGAAGATAAAAAAAAAAGAAAAAAAAGAAAGTATGTTCCATGGATTACAGTATATGGTCTCTCTTCCGGTTTGTTAATGCTGCCGTTGTGCAAAATACCAGAAATGGATTGGCTTTTATGAAGGGGTTTATTTGGTTACACAGTTACAGTCTTAAGGCCATAAAGTGTCCAAGGTAAGGCATCAGCAATAGAGTACCTTCACTGGAGAAAGGCCATTGGCATCCAGAAAACCTCTGTTAGCTGGGAAGGCACGTGGCTGGTGTCTGCTTACTCCCAGGTTGCGTTTCAAAATGGCATTCTCCAAAATTATCAACTTTCAATGGCTGTCTTCAAAATGTCTCTCTAAGCTCCTCTTCAGAATGTCACTCACAGCTGCTCTGAGGTCCTTCTGTCTGTGAACTCCTTTATATGACTCCAGTGATCCAATTAATACCCACTGTGAGTGGGTGGGGTAACACCTCCATGGAAATTATCCAGTCAAACATTTTACTCACAGTTGATTGAGTCACATCTCCATGGAAGCACTCAATCAAAGAATTACAATCCAATCAACACTAATAAGTCTGCCCCCACAAGATTGCTTCAAAGAACATGGCGATTTGGGGAACATAATACGTCTAAACCAGCAGAGTCTCTTACTTACTTTTTCTGAGAAAGGTCTCCATGAATAAATAAATTTGGGAAGGCTGGATTAAGAAAGTTAAATGGGTTTTTAACTGCTGGACTCTGAGCCTTTTGCAGTAATGTGCATGACCTAGCTTCTACCTACCTATCCTGCCTCATCTCACGTGGTTCTCCTCACCTTCCCATCCCCAACCCCTTTGCTTACTCTGAATCAGCCACCTTGACATTCTTTCTGTTCCTACAATTTGCTAAACTGTTTATGCTGCCTTAAATCCCCAGCAACATCACCTCCACTGTCAATAAATCAGCTCTACTCCTTCTTTCTTATAGTAGCCTAGAGTTGTCTTTCAAGGCATTTATCCAAGTGTATATTTCATTTATGTAATTATTTGTTTAAATGGCCATTTCTCTCAATTGACTGTAAGTAACATGAGAGCCAGTACTATTTTGTTCACCACTCTAATCCACAGCACTTAGTGTAATGCTGGGCACATAGTTGGTACTCAAATATTTGTTCAATGAATAATTCTACAAAACTGGCCTATAGTAAGGTGTTTCCCAAACTAAGCAAGATTCTATTTTTTTTTTTTTTTAAGTTTGTTTCAGTATATTTTGCAGGACTAATGTTCTGTACAATACACTTTGGGAAATACTGATGTAATTTAACGAGTAAAATATATCTGGAGTGTGAACAGGAGAAAAATTAGGAAATAGAATTTGTAGCTAGGAGTTTGTACTTTACTTTCTTAAGTGAACCTCTGTTATTTTTTGGAAGATTAATTGATGTTGGTGTGCTAGATGAATTAGACTGGAAGCAGAATCCAAGTGTGCCGGTTTGGATCAGTTATGTCCCACAGAAAAGCCATGTTCTTTCTTTTTTTTTTTCCCCAAAAAATCATTTTTTTATTGTAAAATATAACATATATACATAGAAGTGATAACTTTCCAAGTGCAATTAACAAGTAGTTAGTAAATTTCAAAGAATATTATAGGTTACAGTTCCACAGTTTGTTATTTTCTTATGAAATAAACACATATACAAAAAGGTAATATCTTTCAAGGTATGATTTAACAAATAGATATATAGGAAGTTTCCAAAGTTGTTATGAGTTATAGTACCATAGTTTCAGTTATTTTCTTATTGTGAAATATAACAAATACAAAAAGGTGATAGCTTTTAAGTTACAATTTAACAAGTAGCTATAAAACAAATTTCAAAGGATGCTATGTGTTACAGTTCCACGATTTCAATTCTTTCCTTCTAACTATTCTAATACACTAGCAACTAAGAAAAAGAAAATTATGTAAAGATTCAGTATTTGTAATCCTTTGTTAAATTCCATCTTGTCTGTTGCTACCCCTTCCTCTAGTTTAATCACTTTTCCAACCTTCATGGAACACTAGGCATTCACTACCCTAACCTGTTCATGTTGAAAAGCGGTGTCAACTTTATGAGCAAAGGGGACACATCTAGATGCTGTTCTTGAAGAGGCTATTGCCTCTGGGTTTTGGTACTTAGCTGGCGTAGGAGCACTCTGAAGGATTTAAGTTGCTGAAGAGTAAACTTAGTGAGTGAAACTTTTATAGAGTCTCAGATAGGGATCCGGGTATTCTTTAAGATTTTCAGGACTACTGTTGACTTAGACTTATTATATTTGGTAATTTATCATATCCAGCTGAAGATTGCCTGGGAGTAACATCCAGGACAGTCTTTTGATTCTATTTGAATTCTCTTAGCCACTAAAGCCTTATTTTGTTGCCTTTTTCCCCCCCTCTTTTCGTCAAAAAGACGTTCTCAATCCCTCGATGCCAGGGTCACGCTCGTTCCCAGAATCCATGTCACACATCACCAGGAAAGCTTATTCATCTTGGGGGTCCTGTCCCATGTTGTGGGGAGGGTGATGAATTTATTTGCAGAGTTAGGCTTAGAGAGAGAAAGTCCACATTTGAGCAACAAAAGAGGTTCTCTGGAGGTGACTCCTAGGCATAATTATAGGTGGGCTTAGCCTCCCCTTCACAACCAAAAGTTCCACCTGAGCAAGCCTCAGGAGTGAGGCTTGACTTATAAAGCAGGGGGTTCTGTCCACAATTATCCATCCATATCTCACATTATCATCACTTTGTTGTGCAATCCTCATCACTCTCCATTTTAAACAATTCTCATGACCCAAAACATCTCCTAGCTCTTGTTAGCCCTTAATTATTTGTCCCTAGTATTTGTGTAGTACTAGTATGTATTTATTAATTATAGTCCCTAGTATGCAATATGTAGATTTTTCCCATATACCCTTCTGTTGTCAACTCTCTGTGCTAGTGTCATACCTTAGAAGTGTATCATGCAAGCGCCTATCTATATTTCTGGTGCTGATCTGTGGGAAACATGCCTTTAAACAACCCCATTCAATCCTATTCGCCTTCAATACAGCTCTGATACTTATAATCCCATTAACAAGCAATCGTCACCCCTATCTATTACCATACCTTTGAATTCACCATCATTTACATATCTGAACATACCAGATTATCATTCCCCCTCACTAGCTACTGTCTATCACTAGATCCACAAAAATTCTTTATTATAAGACATTGATTTTACATTCTTCAGAGAGCTCGTAGAAGTGGTAACATACAGTATCTCTCCTTTTGTGTCTGACTTACTTCACTCAGAATTATATCATCATGGTTCATCCATGTTTCCATATGTTTCAGGACCTTGTTGCTTCTTACTGCTGCATGGTATTCCATTGTATCTATATACCACATTTTGTTTATCCACTCGTCTGTTGAAGGACACTTGGATTGTTTCCCTCTCTTGGCAGTCGTGAACAATGCTGCCATGAACATCAGTGTACAAATGCCTGTTTGTGTCACTGCTTTCAGATCTTCAGGGAATATACCGAGAAGTGGAATTGCCAGATCATAGAATAATTCAACATCTAGTTTTCTGAGAAACCACAGAACTGTCTTCTAGAGTGGCTGTACAGTCCCACCAGCAATGAATAAGAGTTCCAATTTCTCCACATCCTCTTTAGCATTTGTAGTTTCCTGATTGTTTAATGGTAGCCGTTCTTATTGGTGTGAGATGATATCTCATTTTGGTCTTGATTTGCATTTCCCTAATAGCTAATGAAGATGAACATTTTTTCCATGTGTTTTTTTAGCCATTTATATGTCTTTTCATATCTTTTGCCCATTTTATAATTGGGATGTTTGTACTATTGTCGTTGAGTTGTAGAATTTCTTTATAAAGCCGTGTTCTTTAATGCGATCTTGTGGGGGCAGACTTATTAGGCTTTTGATTAATCTCATCAACGGGCGTGACCTGTTGATTAGATTAGTTTCACAGAGGTGTGGCACCACCCATTCAGAGTAGGTCTGTATTAGATCACCGAAGTCCTTAAGAGGCTGAGAAAGAGAGGCAGGAGCCAGAGCCAACAGAGATGCTTAGAAATGCTTTTAGATGTGAACAGAAGGATGTTTGGAGATGCTAAGCTAAGAGATGAAGCCCAGAATTTGCCCTGGAGGAGCTAAGAGTGAACTCCTGGATGCTTGGAGGGAAGGCAGTGCAACCCAGGAGCAAAGGACCAGCAAATGCCAGCCATGTGCCTTCCCAGCTGACAGGTGTCCCAGACGCCATTGGCCTTTCTTCAGTGAAGGTATCCTCTTGTTGATGCCTTAGTTTGGACACTTTTATGGCCTAGGACTGTAAATTTGTAGCCAAGTAAACCCCCTTTATAAAAACCAATCCATGTCTGGTATTTTGTGCAATGGCAGCGTTAGCAAACCAGAACACCAAGTTTAGTTTTTGTGAAATTTCAAGAAGGAGATAATAATGACTTGATCCAAGTTGCTTGCAATGGGATTAGGGAACCAGTCTGAAATAGGGAGGAAGGTAGTGGGAGAGATGCCTGTGGTTTTGACCCTGGTTGCCCAGGGTGTCTTTAACTAAAGCAATACATTTGGCTACAGAGGACTAATTTAGTTTCCTCCCCTGCCCTTCTTTATCTTTACAAGTATATTTATTGAAAGCCTAGTATGTGTCAAGTGCTTTACAAAAATTAGTCCTTTTTTGGGTTTGGTGTATTGAGTTTGAGCTTCTCGTGAGTTATCCAGCAATAAATACACGGCTGGAATTTAAAGATTTTAGATTAGAGCTTGAGAGAGAAGATGGGGCTGAAGGTGTAAATTGTCAAGGAATTTATTCTTATAGAAATGATAGATGAAACCAATAATGTTAAGTCATAGGAAAGACTGCAGAGAAGAAGTGTGATCAGGCAGAGCCTTGGGACAGCGCAGGTTTTGGTAGTGAAAGAAGATGGAGCCAAATGGAAAACATGGCATCCTGAGGGAAGAGAATATTTCAAGAAAAGTAACAGTTCTAAATTGTCATTAGGGCGTGAAAGAAGGTAAAGACTGAGGGGGAAAATATTAAATTTGGCAAGTTTCAGAAGATATAGATACGTTTGCAAATTAATATCTCCACCTTGATTTAAAAGAAGCAGAGCTTTGAGAAGTGCAGACCAGAACATAGATGACTTTTAAGAAATTGGGTGGTAAAAGAAAGTAGAAGACTGTGGCAATACTAATAAATATTGAGGTAGAAAATACTTATTTATCTTCATTCTTACCAGTGAAGTAGGAAACAAGGTTATCTGCTGAGGGAAGTGTAGAAGGGAGCGGGGGGAAACAGAAGACTTGAAAAGATTTGGGACAGCTGTTGGAGGAAGGCAATAGAGTCATTAAGAGTTAACTGAGATCTTGGTTGAGATCTAATTAAGATCAGTGTCTCTAATCTTAAGGATTAAAGCTTAATTATGACTGTTATCAAATCTTGGTTGTGTATATTACCTAGGCATTTTCTCAGTTTGCCACAGCAAAATTATGATCCCTTTACGTCTTGCATATGAACCTCCCCTCCATGTCTGCTCAATACGTGTGTTCCGAAAAAAGCAAATTTATTTTGCTATTCCATTCATGTATTCCAAAAAATACATGAATGTATTCCAGAAAATTTATTGAGCACCTACTCTGTGCCGAGTACACTTTTAGTCACTGGAAATACAACAGTTAATAAAACAAAATCCCTGACCTCATGGAGTTTACTTTATAGTAAGCAGGGACAAAGAGGACAGAACACCATTAACAATACACGTTAGTTCCACTTCTAGGTATATATACTCAAGAGGAATGAAAACATATGTTCACACAAAAACTTGTACTCGAATATTCATATCAACATTAAACATAATAGCCAAAAAGTGGAAACAACCAGATGTCTGTTAGCTGATGAATGGATAAATAAAATGTGGTTTTTCTATTCAATGGAATATTATTCAGCTATAAAATGAATGAAGTACTTGTTTCAGTTTGCTAAAGCTGCTGAAATGCAGTATACTAGAAATGGTTTGGTTTTTACAATGGGGATTTACTAACTTAAAATTTCTAGTTCTTAGGCCATGAAAATGTCCAAATTAAAGCATCAACAGGATGATAGTTGGACTCTGAAGAAAGGCTGCTGGCGTCTGGGACACCTCTGTCACATAGAAAGACACATGGCAGAGATCCGCTGGTCCTTCACTCCCAGGTCTCGTTACTTTCAGCTTCAGGTACCATTGGCCTCCTCTCTGAGCTTCTGTGGGTCCTCTCTCAGCTCCTCTAGGGGCTTTTTCTCTAAGCTCTTTTCCACACTTCTCTGGGTGTTTCTGTCTGAGCTCTCTGGGCTTTTTCTAAAGTCTTTTATCCTCATAAAGGACTCCAATAAAAGGATTAAGACCCACCTTGTATGGGGCTGAGTCACATCTCAATTGAAGTAACCAAACAAAAAGGTCCCACCCACAATTGGTCTGTACCCATGGGGATGGATTAAAAGAACATGGCTTTTTCTGGGGTACATGACAGCTTCAAACCAGCGCAGTACTAACTTGCTATAACATGGATGAACCTTGAAAACATTATGCTAAGTAAAGGAAGTCAGTCACAAAAGGTCACATATTCTATGATTCCATTTATGTAAAATTTCCAAAACAGGCAACTCTATAGAGACAAAGTAGAGTAGTAGTTGCCTGGGGCTGGGAAATTAAGGGGAAACGGGGAGTGACTGCTAATGGATAGGGGATTTCTTTTTGGGGTGATGAAAATATTCTAAAATTGATTGTGATGATGCTTGTACAATTCTAAATATACTAAAAACTATTAATTGTAAAAAAAATTTTTTCTTTGATCTTTAAAAAAATGAGGAAAGTTGAAGAGAATTGATATCATGTTAGCTAGAAAAGAGAAAGTTTAATAGCAACGTAATTGCCTTTTTTTTTTTTAGAGGTTTGGTACCAATTGATTTCATTTCTTCTCGAGAAATTAAGAAAAAATGGATGTATGGAATGCTTGCTGTATTAACTGTCAGAGTCAGTATCTTAGATGAGTAGAAGAGAATGCCAGACGTTCCTTCGAAATCAACAAAGGTGCCATTCCTCAAGGTTGAATGATTTATTAAATCAAACATGCAAGAAGGAATTCTGGAAGTTTAAATGTATTCGTGTCTCAAAAAAAAAATGTCAGATACTCCTAAGTACTGTACAGAAAGACAGAACTGTGTAAAGAGCACAGAGTGCTGCAGTGGGAATAAGGACTGCTGTTTTATATAGGACTATCAAGGAAGGCTTCCGATAAGGGACAGGAAATGAAGGAAGTGAGGAAATGAGCTATTTGGGTATCTGGGTGAAGAGTTTTCCAGGTAGAAGGGATAGCAGTTGCAAAAGTGATTCTTCTGGGGTGAGAGAATGTTTGGTATATTTTAAGAGCAGTGAGGAGGCTAGGGGTGTTTGATGCAGAGTGAGCAAGGAGGAGGATGAGAGGAAATGAGTACAGGAGATATTACATGAACATAACAATTTTGAGAGTGTGTACTAGAAAAAAATGAGGTAGTATATTCCAAGGTAAACTTGTTTGAGCTATTATATTTACAGTTCTAAGAATCCTTATATTGCTTCATGCCTTTATCCCAGGAGAGTTGAGAGTTGGCTATAAGAAAGGCGTTTGTCAGGAAGGAGTTTAGGAAATTGCATAACTTTATTAAAACTCTTTGTTTGCATTAAGAGTGGAGTCAAATAAAACATTTTTGGCTAATACTTGAGTTAAAACTTAAAGTGTAGCATATGTTTATGAAAATGTAAATATGAGTAAGACTAATCAAGCTAGTGAGAAATTAGTCCAGTATACTTTTTCTTTATTTGTTAATTGTGTTTAAAATTTATCACTATTATATCTTCTTAGATATTATGTCATAACCTAGCACTCACGTGCACTGTTCCACTTTTTAGTATTTCAGGCCACTTACCTGGCAAACTTTTGGCAATCACAACTTACATAAACACTTGCAAAACTACAAGTAAGTAAAATTTGTAAAAAGTTAAAGTAAAAACCTTAATTCTAAAGGTGTAGTTATGATGTTGCTTACATACTTTATCACTTCTTAAAGATGGAGGTTTCTTTACTTGTTTTGACCTGGGGCTTCTGATTTCCCATGGCAGAATTCACTTATTTTCTATATTGCCATCAGAGAACAGAAAGATGATACATAGAAGCTTATGGAAAACAGCTTAGAAAGGATTAATATAGTATTCTAGAATCAGACCCACTGATAGCTGAAGAAAAGTAACTACAAATAGTGGGGAAAGAACTGTAAATTAGAAAAGCAAAGAGAAATACAGTAAAAAGACAAGCCTAATGCTGTACACCTCCAACTATCTGGGATATGTACCCATCTCATTTCCCAGCAAAACCAGATAATTGAATTATCTTCATGTTTAGGATTTAATAAAAAAATTTTAATTAGCACATTTAATTACTTAAACAGCAATGATTATGCTGTAAATTCTGTAACTATCTAATGTCACGTTTCTGCTCTGATTGGAGGGTGTGGCTAATTTGTAAATATTGTCTAATTTGGAAATTACAATGGAAATTAAAAAGGCTTTCTCAAATATTGGCTTAACTATGTAACATAATGTGCTGGTTTGAATCTATTGTGTCCCCCCACAAAAGCCCTGTTCTTTAATGCAGTCTTGTGGGGGCAGACTTATTAGTCTTTTGAATAGGGTGGACCTTTTGATTGGGTTGCTTCCATGGAGATGTGACCCACTCAACTGTAGGTGATACCTTTTGATTAGATCATTTCCATGGAGGTGTGACCCCGCCCGTCCAGTGATAGTTCACTGGAGTCCTTTAAGAGAGCTCATAGAGAAAAGGAGCTCAGAGAAGCTGAGAGAGACATTTTGGAAAGAAGCTAAGAGAGCCGACACAGACCCAGACATGAGACACTGGGAGATGCAGACAGAAGGGCATTTGGAGATGCTAAGCTAAGAGATGAAACCCAGAGTTTGCCCTAGAGAAAATGAGAGGACTTCCAGATGCTTAGAGAGAAATACCTCAGGAGAACCAAGCAAAGAGAGAGAGAGAAGCTAAGTAAGACGGAAGCCCAGAGACATTTTGGAGAAAGCCATTTTTTGAAACCAGAACCTAGGAGCAAAGGACCAACAGACACCAGCCACATGCCTTTCCAGCCAACAGAGGTGTTCTGGACGTCATCGGCATTTCTTCAGCAAAGGGATCCTTTTGTTGATGCCTTAGTTTGAACACTTTTATGGCCTCAGAACTGTAAATATGTAACCTAATAAATCCCCGTTATAAAAGCCAATCCATTTCTGGTATTTTGCATAACAGCACCTCTAGCAAACTGGAACGAACACACAGTTAGAAATTTGTTTTCTGATCCAAAATTGTTTATAGCAAGAAGCATGACATCCAGAACTTACAAAGGAAAACACTGACAGAATTAACTATGTAAAAATTTTAAAGATTTATGACAAAAGCCAATGTAGTTTTAAAAGGCTAATATAAATATTCTCCCTTGATATTTTAACATTAATGTAAAAAGTATAAAAATGCAAAATACAAATTAGTAAAAATAATAGCCAAATAGAAAAATGGGTAAAGAATATCAAGAAATGGACTAACAAACATATGAAGAGATTCAGCTTCAGTAATAGTTTTTTAAATACAGATTAAAATAACAAGATGATAATTTTTCCTCCATCATATTGGCAAAGATTAACAATGTCAGTGTTTTTGACATTTTCATGAAGAGTTGGGAGGAATGTAAATTGCAACTTTTCTGTCACTAGGTCTCCAAATTAGAAATATGTAATACTACTACTTGAAATTTATTCTAAAGACATAATTGAGAGTAGGGACAGATCTTTGGAAAAAGATGGGCAGCACTATGATTTCAAAAAGTTAGAAATTGCCCTTAAAACATACTGACTAAATAAATCATGGCATATATGAACAATGCAGTTCTGTGTTGGGACTTTTAAAAGATAAAGTAAAATTCTGTATATATTTCTATATCTCCAAATATATTATTGAAAGAAAATAGTATTTTACAGAATTGTCTGTAAAATAACCTATTTAAAACTGTTTAAAGTTAATTTATGTAATACATTCTAGAAAAGTAGAAATCAGATTGTTACTGGTTATCTTTGTGCAGAGAAAGGCACAAAGATTTCAGGGAATTGCCGTTCTTTATAGTCTACTGTATGTTTAAAAAATTTTCTTTTTAAGCAACAAACATATTATTCTCGTAAATGAATAGGGGAAAGTAAAGATTCTCATTTCTGTGGTGGGTGGAGGAGAGATTTAGCAACTATGCTTTTTGCATAGTTTGATCTGTAATGTAACCTTTAAAATGCCTTCAAGACTCAGCAGTGTAAATCCCAGCTTTCCAAACTGTCTAGAAATAGTAGGTAAATACATTTCTGGGTAAAAGGACGAAACAGAAAGAGACCATAAAGATGCTAAAAATGACTTTTTTTCAGGTCTTTAATAAAGAAAATAAAATTACATTTTAATCTTGCAAATTGCTAAACTGTTAGGGGTGGAGATAGGGAAGAAGAGCAGTGCATATGTGGTGTCATCAGATACAGTTAGTTTTCTGTTGAGATTAGGTACCCCATCTGAAAATGTTCTTCAGGACACAATGACCTTTCATCAGAAATGTAATAAAAAAAATTTGAATATCTTAATTATTTAAGGATTTAACAATCAGCAAACAAAATGCTCTGTACTCTTTATGCAAAAGAAATGTATGGGTGTACAGAAAAAAATAATTAGGTTAATAGTTGATAGCCCTGTAGCTAATCATCAAATTTTGCCTATTAAAGAGGAAACAGCCCTTGAAATATTGTACTTAAACTCAAACCAATTCACATGCTTGATGTCTAGGAGTGAAACATTTGTAAAATGATTCACTTTAGCTGTCTGCTTTTGTTTACATTAAATGTTCACCTTTTCTATTCTTGGATAACCCTACTTAAAGATTGCTATATTTATTTCAAATTTTAATGTACATCTGAATGCATAATAAGTGAGAAAATAGTGACATTTAATAATCATTTTCTATAACTGAGTATCTCATTTAATGATTTTTTCACTCGTTTGAGTTTTTTTTTTAGCCTAATAGGAATGATGCTGTAGATTTCCCTAGAGACTGAGTTGTTCATGACTCCTTGGAGATTATTTTTTTAAAATCATTTGGACAGCTAAGCAATAACAAATTTCAGACCATGCTAGATATACATTTATAGCAGATATTTTATTTTATTAAGAGATATTTCATAATTAGAAATAAGAGGGTACTAAGAGTATATAGTTTTCATTTTAGAAGTGAATTAAAAATTCACATACTTCTTCATCTCCCAGATTAAACTGTGAATGTCTTCAGTATGGCCAGAGTTCTAAGAACCAGACTCACCTCCTCATTTCTCTATATGTTTTTTCCTTCATTTTCCAGTTTTAAAATTCCAGTGGTTTCATTTAAAAGATTATTAGAATTAATAATGATGCGAATATAACAGTGATGTGCTGTTATATTCTCCAAAATATTGCATTCTTAATATGAAAAAAAGTACCTGCAGGGTTCTGGCAGCTGTTTTATATTAATAGTTTACATTAGAAAAAGCCCACATGGGCTTAAGATTTTCCTAAACAAAACCCTGAAAGTAATTTCCATTTTTCATAACACAAAGAAATTTTATGCAAAAGTGTCAATTTGAAAGATATTCCAATTAATATGACTAAAATATTTTCTGACTTTTTTGGTGCAAGGGTGTTCCGGTTTGCTAATGCTGCTGGAATGCAAAACACCGTAAATGGATCAGCTTTTATAAAGGGAGTTTATTTGTTTACAAAGTTACAGTCTTAAGGCCATAAAGTGTCCAAGGTAAGTCATCAACAGTTGGGTACCTTCACTGGAGGATGGCCAGTGGTGTCTGGAAAACCTCTGTTAGCTGGGAAGGCACATGGCTGGCGTCTTCACTGTTCTGGTTTCAAAACGGCTTTCTCCCAGGACGTTCCTCTCTAGGCTGCAGTTCCTCAAAAATGTCACTCTTAGTTGCTCTTGGGGCATTTTTCCTCTCTTAGCTTCTCCAGAGCAAAAGTCTGCTTTCAAAGGCCGTCTCCAAAGTGTCTCTGTAAGCTGCAGTTTCACACTCAGTTCCTATGAATTCTTCAAAGTGTCCCTCTTGGCTGTAGCAAGCTCGCTCCCTCTGCCTGAGCTTTTGTAGGGCTCCAGTAAACTAATCAAGGCCCACGCTGAATGGGTGGGGCCACATCTCCATGGAAATTATCCAGTGAAAGATCTCACCCACAGTTGAGTGAGCACATCTCCACGGAAACATCCAATCAAAAGTCTCCAGCGCAGTCAACACCAATACGTTTCCTGCCCACACAAGACTGCATCAAAGATAATGGCGTTTGGGGGGGTACATAATACATCCAAACCAGCACAGAGGGTAAGGGAAAAGATCATCCTTCTACTTGGTCTTTAGCTGTTAATTAGAGGCCCACACTGTTATTTACAATTTGAAATCCCAAAAGTTCTGAAAACCTTTTTTTTTTTTTTTTGCTGGGGAAGGGGGACTCATTTGATAGCAAGCTCTGACATGACCTGGACTCATTTGACAACAAAACCTGACCTGAACTAACATGGTTTAGTTTAGGTATTTAATATATTTTTCTGCAGAATATTGATTTGTTTGATTGTGGGGCATAATCATATGCTGCATATCCATATTTGTTATGGGTTGAATTTTGAATTGTATCCCCCAAAAGACATGTTCAGGTCCTAATCCCAAGTCCTGTGAATGTGAGTATATTTGCAAATAGGATCTTGGAAGATGTGATTAGTTAAAATGTTCCTAACTGAATCCCTAATATATCCCTAATATAATATGAGTAATAAGACAGGAAAGAAAACAGCAGACAGACACTGGGGGGAAGGCCCTGTGAAAATGGAGGCAGATGCAGTGACAGGCCAAGGAATTGCCAAGGATTACTGGCAACCACTAGAAGCTAGGAAGTGGCAAGAAAGATTTCTCCCTTAAAAATTTTAGAGGAAGCATGTCCCTGTCAACACCTTGATCTTGGACTTTTAGTCTCCAAGAATTGAGATGATACATTTCTTTTGTTTTAAGCCTCCCAGTTTGTGGTACTCTGTTAGGGCAGCCCTAGGAATCTAATACAGATGACAAAATGAAAACTTTAGCAACCCAAGAGTTGAGTAATAAAAACAGCATTACAGTACTCAGAGAAGCTTAAAGAAGCTTGGTTGTTCCCTTCAGAAAGGTTAGTATAGGAATGAAATTTTTTGTTTTTTGTTTTTAACTACAGAATTTGTTTATTAGATGAAAGAGAGAGACCAAGGAGAAGTCCCATGTGGATGGGGTAGGTGGGAGGAGGAAGGGGTGTCCAAGGCATGGGGGCTTTGAGACTCTGTGTATCTCCAGTTCTCAGGGATCCCCTCTTCTCCAGGGTAATGAAGAAGCCTATAGCTCCAGGTTTGCACTGACTATGGCAACGTGACTGTCATGTTGTTGGGGAGCCCCGCTGTCCTGGTTAAAGTCCTGGAAGGCCTTCATGGCTTTGGGGCTTATGTCCGGGTCAGAGCAGGGGGCTGCTGATCCATTCCTGGCCCAGCCTCCAGAGAGTATGGCAGAAAGCACTAGTTGGAACATGTGGGGTGGTGATTGAAGGTTGGGGAGTGGGCAGAGCTAGGTTCAGAAGTGGGGTCGGCAGGGAGTCGGGGGAATGGCAGAGGAGGAGACCCTGAGATTGGAGAATGCAGGCAGGGTAGCCTAAAGGATATATAGCTGGCCTAAAGGGCAGTTTGGGTCCAGGGAAGGGCAGGGGTGTATGGGGGTGTGGTGTGGGGGTGGGGGCTCAGGACTGAAGAATTTTGAGATGCTTTCTTGTTTGGGGGTAAAACAATAGATTAAGTATCAGAACGTCTGAGATCTAGTCTTGGCCTTGTCAGTTTACTATAGATTTATTTTTGGATAAGTAACTTTAATGTTTGTACCTTAACTTACTCATTTAGAAAATAGAGAATGATGCCTATCTTTTCTTCATGGAAGACTCGGTGTGAAAATAGATTTAATGCCTGAAAAAAAACTTTGTAAACTCTGAGTGTCTTTCTCATGTAAAATACTAGTCCCATTATAGTCATTCAAAGGAACTTTAAATTGATTCAGAAAAGGAAGGTGTGCTGGTTTGGATATATTATGTCCCCCAAAAAGCTATGTTCTTTAATGCAAACTTGTGGGAGCAGATTTATCAGTTTTTTGATTAGGGTGGAAACTTTTGATTGAGTGTTCCATGGAGCTGTGATTCACCCAATTGTGGGTGATACTTTTGATTAGATTATTTCCATGGAGGTGTGGCCCCACCCATTCAGGGGCAGGTCTTGATTAGTTCACTGGAGTATTTGAGAGAGAAGCTAACAGCTGACACAGATAGAAATGCTTGCTGACACTTAGAGATGCTTGGACATGCAGACAGAAGGACATTTGGAGATGCTAAGCTAAGAGAAACCCAGAGACATTTTGGAGAATGCCATTTTGAAACACATCCCAGGAGCAAAGGAACAGCAAACGCCAGCCACATGCCTTCTCAGCTGACAGAAGTGTTCCAGATGCCATTGGCCATTCTTCACTGAAGGTATCCTTTTGTTGATGCCTTAGTTTGGACACTTTAGGGCCGTAGAACTGCACATTTATAGCCAAATAAACCCCCTTTATAAAAGTCAATCCATTTCTCGTATTTTGGATAACAGGAGTTCCAGCAAACCGGAACAGAAAGTTGTGGTCATTGTATTTCTCTTTTACAGTATGGTTTTTAAAATACTTACTTCATTGCTTATGAATTTTGAAACATGTCAACAGAGACATATATCAGGTTTTATGTGCATTGTGGTCCATGAACCTTTTTCTAGGAAATTTTTTTCCCCAAGTATTTGAGCAGTTTTAAAATCACACTCTTCTGCGAGGCATAGACTGTAAAGGAGGAATATGGATCCTAAGAAACAATTTTTTTTTTTACTGAAAAGCTTAAAGAGTGATTTGAAAACAAGTCTTTCCTGAAAAAAGGCAGTCAATTGTTGACCAAGATGGCAGCATCAGACATTCAAGGGTGCCATTCCCCCACAAAATCTTTGCACAACTAGCAAAAACTGACAGAGCCATCTTCCTGAGAACTCTGGAAAACAAGGATGCCGTACGGTGTGTAAGTGCTAAATCAAGAAAACACAGTTTTAAAAAACTGTAGGAGAAGCTTGTTACACCCTGCTGACCCCTCCGCAGCATGGTGTGGAGCCAGCCTACATTCCCAATTGTGGATCCGTGGCCTTGTTCCAGAAAGAGCAGAGTAACCACTGTGCCAATACTGCGATGCTTGCATGTTGGTTCCAGCTCTACTGGGTGAAAGCCTGAAAGACTGAACCAGGAAACTCCTCTCTGGTTTGCCCTCCAAGAACTTGCCTTGCAGGCAGAAACAGCTTGTAAATAGCGGAAGCATTGTAAGACACAACTAAGTCAAAGAAGCCTGGGACAAAGCATTATCTGCTTTAAATCACACAATAGAGAACTCTAGAGGAGGGGAAACTCTATTTCATAGGGAGTAGGGAAAGCATGCAAATTCCTGTACACAGGGTAATTCCTAAGGCCAGAAACAAGCACAAGCCCAGGACAAGAGGTACTACTAGAAAACCTGAGAGGACTTTATACTTCACATTTGCCTCAGGCTGATTTCTTTACAGGAGGGCTGAACTCTAAAGGAGAACACCAGCCAACATAGAGCCAATTTGCAAAGACTGTGAAAGATGTTTTTTATGTTGCCTTGTCTTTGTTAACTCCTGACATTCAAGGAAATCTCTGTCCCATCTCTTGCTGGATACAAACTTAAGTAACAGGTCAGGGTCTAAATCCAAGAATTAATACTTTAAAATATTAAAATATACAGAGTACAACAAAAGATTCTAAGACAAAGAAACGGGAAATGATGGCCCATCCAAAAGAACAGAATAAAAATCCAGAAACCATCAAAAAAGAACACCAGACTTTGGACACACTGAACAAGGACTTTGAAAAAATGATCTTCTGTATGATCAGGGAGATAAAGCAAAGTATAGAGGAAGAGTATCAGGAAAACAATGAATTATTTATTCTATCCTAATAAAGAGATAGAAATTTTAAAAAGGAGCCAAATGGAAATACTGGAGTTGAAGTCTACAATAAATGAAATGAAAAATTCCCTAGAGGGTTTCAACAACAGATTGGAAGCAACAGAAGAAAGAATCAGTGAACTTGTAGACAATACAATTGGAATGATTCAGGCTGAGGAGCAGAAAAAAGAAAGAGAGCTGTAGGACACCATCACCTGTACCAATATACACATTATGGAAGTCTCAGAAGGAGAAGAAAGAGAGAAAGGAACAGAAGGAATACTAAAAAAAAAAAATGGCAGGAAACAACCCAGATTTAATGGATGGACATGAATATGCACACTCAAAAAGCCCAATGAACCCCAGACAAGATAAACTTGAAGAAAACCATGTGCAGACACATAGTAGTGAAACTGTCGAATGCCATAGACAAGGAGAGAGTTTTGAAAGCTGCAAGAGAAAAGCAACATGTTTGTACAAAGGAGTCCCAATAAGTTAAGTGTGATTTGTCATCAGAAACCATGGAGGCAAGAAGGCAGTGGTAGGATATATTTAAACTGCTGAAAGAAAACAATTGTCAAACAAGAATTTTATATCCAGTGACAACATCTTTGAATATGAGGGGCATGTTAAGACATGTCCCAGTAAACAGAAGGTGAGAGACTGCCGTAGCAGCAGTGGTAAAGGGAGTTCTTCAGACAGAAAGGGAAGGACACTAGCCAGGAATCAAAGTGGCATGAAGAAATAAAGACATCCAGTGAAGGTAAACATATGTGTAATTTTAAATCAGTAATATTGCATATTTTAATGTGTAACTCCATTCTTTTTACTTCTTACACATTCCAAAATTCAAACACATACAATAAATCTGCGGTTTTAGATAAATATATAAAGATATGATCTATAAAATGTACAATGAAAAGAGGGGAAATGGAGGAGTATACTGACAGTGATTGTATATATTATTGAAGTTAAGTTGATGTCAAATCTAATGTGATTGTTACAGGTTTAGGATGTTAAGTATTAGCCCCATGGTAACCACAAAGAAAATATCTGAAAAATATATCCATAAGGAAATGAGAAGGGATTAAAATGGCACACTTCAAAAAAATAAAATCAAATAAATATCAAAGTAGACATTAATGGAAGAATTGGGGGACAAAAAAAAGTGTAAGACTTACAAAGACCAAATACCAAAATGGCAGAAGAAAGTCCTGCATTATCAGTAGTTAATTTAAATGTAAATGGATTAAACTCTTCAGCAAAAGACATAAATTTGCGCAATAGATAAAAAAGCATGACCCAACTATATGCTGTTTATGAGAGACTAATCTTAAATTCAAAGACATAAATAGGTTGAAAGTGAAAGTTTGGGAAAAAATGATATCATGCAAGTAGTAACCAAAAGAGAGCTGTAGCTATACTAATATCAAATAAATGAGACTTTAAGCCAAAAACTGTTATGAGGCAGAAAGGAGGTCACTATTCACTGATAAAGTGGTCAGTTCATCAAGACAACATAACAGTTATAAATACAGATGCACATAATGGCAGCACCCCAAAATATATGAAGCAAATAAATATTCACAGATCTGAAGGGAGAGATAGTTCTACATTAATAGTAGGAGACTTCAAAACACCACTTTCAATATTGAATAATGATGAATTTGCAATGATGAATAATGACACAGCATCTAGCCAGAAGATCAAGAAGGAAACAGAAGACTTAAACAACACTAAAAACCAACTAGAATTAATAGACATGTATAAAACATTTCACCCAAAAGCAGTGGAATACACATTCTTCTCCAGTGCACATATGTGGTTCTCCAGAATAGACCATATGTTAGGTCACAAAACAAGTCTTGATAAATTCTAAAACATTAACTAATACATTGTATCCTAGTTGATCACAGTAGAATGAAATTAGAAATCAATAACAAGGAGAAATGGAAAATTCATAAATATGTGGAAATTAATGCATTCGTAAAGAACCAAGATGTCAAAAAAGAAATGAGAAGGGAAATTAGGAAATATTTGAGGCAAACAAAAATGAAAACACAGCATACCCAAAGTTATGGGATGCAGCAAAGGTAGTGCTTAGAGAAAAATTTATGGCTCAGAATACTTACATTAAGAAAGAAGAAAGATCTCAAATCAGAGACCAAACCTAACAACTGGAGGATCTGAAAAAGAAGAGCAAATTAAACCCAGAGCAAGCAGAAGGAAGGAAATAACAAAGATTAGAGCAGACATAAATGAAATAGAGAATTTAAAAAATAGGTTGAACCAAAAGTTGGTACTTTGAAAGGATTGATAAAATTGAAAAACCATTAGCTAAACTGACAAAGAAAAAGGACAAAACGAAAGTTGAAAATGAAAGCGGAGGGGGGACATTACTACCAGCTCCACAGAAATAAAATGGATTATAACAGGATAAAATGAACAACTGTATTCCAACAAATTAGATAACTAGATGAAAATGGACAAATTCCTGTAAACACACAGACTACACTGACTGGAAGAAATAGAAGATCTCAGTAGACCAATAAAAAAAACTAAATTAGCCATCAAAAACCTCTCAAGAAAGAAAAGCCAGATGGTGAATATTACCAAACATTCCAAGAAGAATTAACACCAATCTTGCTCAGACTCTTCAAAAAACTCAAATAGGGAACACTTCCTAACTCATTCTACAAGGCCATCACTACCCTAATTCCAAAGCTAGATAAAGGTACTGCAAGAAAAGAAAATTATAGACCAATGTCCCTAATGAATATACATGCAAAACAATCTTCAGCAAAAATACTAGCAAATCAAGCCACCTCGACAGGTGATCTCTTTGCCCTCCTTCCTACGTGGGACCTGACTACCAGGGGCATAAATCTCCCTGGCAACACGAGATATGACTCCTGGGGATGAATCTGGACCTGGCATCATGGGATTGCGAACATCTTCTTAACCAAAAGGGTGACGTTAAACGAAACAAAACAAAGCTTCAGTGGCTGAGAGATTTCAAATGGAGTCGAGAGGTCACCCTGGTGGACAGTCTTACACACTTTATAGATAACACTTTTTAAGTTTTAATGTATTGGAATAGCTAGAAGTAAATACCTGAAACATTCAAAACTGCAACCCAGTAGCCTTGACTCTTGAAGACGATTGTATAACAGTGTACCTTACAAGGGGTGACAGTGTGATTGTGAAAGCCTTGTGGCTCGCACTCTTTTTATCCAGTGTATGCATGGACGAGTGGAAGAATGGGGACAAAGACTGAATGAAAAATAGAGTGGGATGGGGGAGATGATTTGGATGTTCTTTTTTACTTTTATTTCTTATTCTGATGCTTTCTGGTATAAGGAAAGTGTTCAAAAATAGATTGGGGTGATGAATACATAACTATATGATGGTACTGTGAGAAGTTGATTGTACACCATAGATGATTGTATCATATGTGAGTATATCCCAATAAAACTGAATAAAAAAAACACTAGCAAATCAAATCCAACCCCACATTCAAAGAATTATGCACCATATAAATGGGCTTTATTCCAGGTATGCAAGAATGTTTCAACTTAATAAAGTTAATGTAATATAATACTATAAATAGAATGAAGGGGGAGAAACACATTATCATCTCAGTTGACATGTAAAAGGCATTTGACAAAATTCAGTATCCTTTCTTAATAAGATAACTCAGAAAACTAAGACTAGAAGGAAAGTTTCTCAGCATGATAAAGGGCATATATGAAAAACTCACAGCTACATCATACTTAATGGTGAAAGACTGAAATCTTGCCTTCTGAGATCAGGAACATGACCAGTATGTCCACCGTCACCACTGTTACTGGTACTGGAAGTTCTATCCAGAGCAGTCAGGTAAGAAAAAGCAAAAGAAAAAAGGCATGCAAATTGGAAAAGAAGTAAAACTTTCCCTCTTGGCAGATGACATGATCCTGTGTACAGAAAATCCTGACGATTCCACGAAAAAGCTACTAAAACTATTAAACAGGTTTGGTAAGTGGTGGTTTACAAGGTCAGTGAGCAAAAATCAGTTGTGCTTTTCTATACACTATTCATGAACAATCTGAAGAGGAAATCACACACAAAAAAATTCCATTTACAAAAGCAACTAAAAGAATTCAGTATGGGGGAGAACCTAAAATGGTGGCTAGGTGAGACAGGGCAAAAAAACACCTCCATGAAAAATACTAGATAAAAGCCAGAAAGTGACCCAGAACACCAATTCCAGCTGTGCAGCAGCCGGACAAGGTCTGCTAAATCCACAGGGACTGTGCATTTGGTGAAACTGGGAGTCTGCATTCTGAAATGAATGAGTGAGCTGGCTGAAAGTCTGGCGGCCACGCTGCGGTGTGGGGAAACTGTGGGTTGGCGTTTGGAGATGGCCTAGTTCTTTTTTTAAAAAAAAAAGAAAAAAAAACCTGGAGCAGCTGCAGTTATGACGGTGAGAACCACGCAGTGAAGCACAGCAGGAGTGGGCTGGGCCAATGTCTCGGTGTCTGGTGTGGAGGATAGCCCTTCCCACACCTGCTGCTGATTGTCCCGGGGCCAGCGGGGCAGAGGGGAGCCAAAAGGAGAAAGAAACCACTCCCCTTGCAGCCATCTCCCTGGCAGGCTGGAGACACTCCTGCTCGGGGCCAGAGCTATAACCCAGAGCCAGGCCAAGGGACCCACTGTGACAGGGAGTGTTTCCCACAGCACTGCGCCCATGCCACAATGTTGGCCGTGGACAGTGTCCTTTAGTGCACCCATAGCTAATTGTCCCAGAGCTGGGAAGGGGAGCTGTGCAAAAACGGGGAAATTAACACGCCCCATTCAACCATCTTTAAAGCAGGCTGGGAACACCCCTGCACAGCCCGGCAGCCCAGGGCTTCGCTGGAGGGATGGCACACACTTGTGACGTGGCACAGCCTTCCCTCAGCAGAGGTCCTGGAAGAGCACGGCTGAGGGGGGGGCCTGCTCGGAAATCCCAGGGACCCTACGCCAGTGCCAGGGTCTTGCGGGTCAGTAGCAGAGACGATCAGTGGCGGGACTGAAATGAAAGCTTCGACTCTTGCAACAGCCTTAAATCTCTGGGAACACCTAGGAGGTTTGATTATTAAAGCTGTCCTGCCTCCCTAACCGCTCAGACACATGCCCCACATTCAGGGCGGACAGCACCAACAACACACCCAAATGTAGTGCTCTGTCTTCTGAACAGTGGGGTGGTGGCCAGGCTCTCCCCAATCCCTGGGGAATGTGTTCCACCCTCTCTGAGGCCTGGAGAGACAGCACTCTTTCTGAACATCGAGACGGAAGGCCCACCCTCAACTTCGGGGGCAAGCTCATCCTGTCCATGTGTGTGGGCCACTCTGGTCGCTCATCCAGAGGCCTATTGACTCCAGACCTCAACCTCCATGGCTCTGTCGTTGAAGAAATTTTTCCTTCAATTTGTTTCTTGTCTGTCTCCTCCAGTCCAGACTGGCAGCATCTTTGTCTGTAAAGATCTCACAAAAATTCTGTTGGCTTCACATGAAGCACACAGGGGTCAAAGCCATCAGACATAGGACTTTCCACAAATCCTTTCTGGATAATTCCATCTCCAGTCCTGGCTTGTACTTAAATGGTGCCTGGATTCCATGTTTGGTTAAATCCTCATATTAGGCTGTAGCTTCTGGGGTCCCAGTTTTTGGAAGGGTTTTCCAAACTATCAGTTTCTGGTTTCTTTGTACCCAAGAGTTCATTTCTCAGCTTTATCTCTGTCCTGTCACATTTTATTGTAAGTGCAAGGAGAAGCCATGCTATATCTTCAACATTTAGTTTGAAAATCTCATCAACCAAATATCCCAGCTTTTCACTCTCAAATTCTTCCATCCAGTATCAGGACTCAGTTTTGTCAAATTCTCCTCCACTTTAAAACAAGAATCACCTTTCTTCCAGTTTTCAACAACACATTCATCATTTCTGCTCAAGGCCTCATCAGAAGTATCTTTACAGTCCGTATTTCTACCAACAATCTCTTCAAAGCTGTCCATGCCTTTTCTATCAAGCTCCTCACAATTCTTCCAGAATCTTCCCCTTATCCATTTAAAAAGCCATTCCAACAAGTTTGGTATTTGCAAACTCAGCAGCACCCCACTTCTCTGGTACCAAAGTGTATTCCAGTTTGCTAATGCTGCCATTAAGCAAAATACCAGAAATTGATTGGCTTTATTTTACTGTTGTTATTGTGCTTGTTCACATACTGTACAATTATCCAAAGATCCAAAGTGTTCAATCAGTTGCCCCTGGTACCATCATACAGCTGTGCCTCCATCACCACAATTAATTTTTTTTTCAATTTTTAGAACATTTTCTTTACTCCAGAAAAGAAATAAAGACCAAAAAAGGAAACTCCAATCCTCCCATATCCCTAACCACCTCCCCTCAATTGCTGACTCGTATTGTTATAATACATTTGTTACTGTTTACAAAAGATCGTTAAAGTACTACTAACTATAGTATATAGTTTGCAATAGGTATATTTTTCCCCTCTATTATTAACTTCTAGTTATAGTGTCATACGTTTGTTATGGATCATGAAAGATTTCTAATATTTGTACAGTTAATCTTGGACGTTGCCCACCACAAGTTTCACTGTTTTATACATTCCCATGTTTTAACCTCCATCTTTCCTCTGGTGACATACGTGACTCTGAGCTTCCCCTTTCCACCACATTCATGCACCATTCAGCATTGTTAGTTATTCTCACAATGTGCTACTGTCACTTCTGTTCATTTCCGAACACTTAAGTTCACCCTAGTTGAACATTCTGCTCATGATAAGCAACCACTCCCCATTCTTTAGCCTCATTCTATATCCTGGTAACTTATATTTCATGTCTGTGAGTTTACATATTAGTTCCTATCACTGAGACCCTGCAATGTTTGTCCTTATGTGTCTGACTTATTTCACTGAGTATAGTGCCCTCAGGATTTCTTTATCAACCCATTTTTTTTTAAAGATGGTTTTGTTCACACATCATACATTAAATCTGTTCTAGTTTGCTAATGCTGCGGAATGCAAAACACCAGAGATGGATTGGCTTTTATAAAAAGGGGGTTTATTTGGCTATACAGTTACAGTCTTAAGGCCATAAAGTGTCCAAGGTAACACAATCAGTAATCAGGTACCTTCACTGGAGGATGCCAAATGGCGTCCAGAAAACCTCTGTTAGCTGGGAAGGCATGTGGCTGGTGTCTGCTCCAAAGTTCTGATTTCAAAATGGCTTTCCCCCAGGACTTCCTCTCTAACAAGCTTGCTCCTCTTCAGAATGTCACTCACAGCTGCACTAAGTTCCTTCTCTTTGAGTCAGCTCATTTATATGGCTCCACTGATCAAGGACCACCCTGAATGGGTGGGGCCATACCTCCATGGGAATATCTCATCAGAGTCATCACCCACAGCTGGGTGGGGCACATTCCAAGCAAATCTAATCAGCACCAGAAAGTCTGCCCCACAAGACTACATCAAAGATAATGGCATTTGGGGGACACAATACATTCAAACTGGCACACCATCTTAAGTAAACAATCGATGGTTCCCTGTATAGTGACATATTTATGTATTCACCACCCTCACCACTACCTATATAAGGACATCTCCATTTCATCCACAAAGCAGGAGGAAGAGTCAAAGAAAGTAGAGAGGCAAAAGAAAAAGAAAAAAACAACAGCAACAACAAATCATAACAGCTAGGAAGCAACAAAAGGAAAGATAACATTAAACTAAAGTAGAATAAAGAATCAGACAACATTACCAATGCCAAGAGTCCCATACCCCTCTGTTATGCCCCCCTCTTATATGCATTTAGACTTGGTATATTGCCTTTGTTACATTAAAGGAAGCATAATACAATGTTTCTGTTAATTATAGTCTCTAGTTTACATTGACTGTATTTTTCCCCAATACCTCCCTATTTTTAACACCTTGAAAGGTTGACATTCATTTGTTCTCCCTCATGAAAAAATATAATTGTATATTTTATCACCATTGTTGAACACTAGGTTTCACTGAGTTATGCAGTCCCAGTCTTTTTCGTCTTTTGTTCTATGTCCCACATGGTCCTAACCTTCCTCTTTCAACCATGCTCACAGTCACCTTTGTTCAGTGTACTTACAGTGCTGTGCTACGATCTCCCAAAATTGTGTTCCAAACCTCTTACTCCTGTCTTTTCTGTTTGCAGTGCTTCCTTTAGTGTTTCCTATGGAGCAGGTATCTTGTTCACAAACTCTGTCATTGTCTGTTTGTCAGAATATTTTAGGCTTCTCCCTCATATTTGTAGGACGGTTTTACCAGATATAGGATTCTTGGTTGGCAGTTTTTCTCTTTCAGTATCTTGAATATATCATACCACTTCCTTCTTGCCTCCATGGTTTCTGCTGAGAAGTCTGCACAGTATTATCAAGTTTCCTTTGTATGTGATGGATTGCTTTTCTCTTGCTGCTTTCATGATTCTCTGTGTCTTTGATGTTTCATAATCTGATTATTAAGTCTCTTGGCGTAGGCCTTGTTCTAGTTTGCTAATGCTGCCAGATGCAAAACACCAGAAATGGATTGGCGTTTATAAAAGGGGTTTATTTGGTTATAGTTACGGTCTTAAGGCCATAAAGTGTCCAAGGTAACACAACAACAACAGGTACCTTCACTGGAAGATGGCCAATGGCGTCCGGAAAACGTCTGTTAGCTGGGAAGGCACATGGCCGGCATCTGCTCCAAGTTCTGGTTTCAAAATGGCTTTCTCCCAGGATGTTTCCCTCTAGGCTCCAGCTCCTCAAAAATGTCACTCTTAGTTGCTCTTAAGGCATTAGTCCTCTCTTAGCGTCTCTGGAGCAAAAGTCTGCTTTCAAAGGCTGTCTCCAAAGTGTCTCTGTAAGCTGAAGCTCCTCTCTCAGTTCCAGTGCATTCTTCAAAGTGTCCCTTTTGGCTGTTGCTCCTCTTCAAAATGTCACTCTCAGCTGCACTGAGTTCCTTCTGTTTGTCCTCTCATTTATATGGCTCCGGTGATTTAATTTAGACCCACCCTGAGAGGGTTGGGTAACACCTCCATGGAAATTATCCAATCAGAGTCATCACCCACAGTTGGGTGGGGTGCATCTCCACGGAAACGCTCAAAGAATTACAATCTAATCAACACTGGTAAGTCTGCCCACACAAGATTACATCAAAGATAGTGGCATTTTGGGGGACATAATACATTCAAACTGACACAGGCCTTTTCAGATCTGTTCTGTTTGGGGTACCCTGCGCTTCGTGGATCCGCAGTTTTATGTCTTTCATAAGAGATGGAAATTTTCATTGATTATTTCCTTTATTTTTGCTTCTGCCCCCTTCCCTTCTCTTCTCCTTCTGGGATACCCATGACACGTACATTCCTGCATTTGAAGTTGTCATTCATTTCCTGGAGACATTGCTCATATTTTTCCATTTTTTTCTATCTGTTGTTTTGTGTGTAGGCTTTCAGGTATCTTTTTCTCCAGTTCCTGAGTGTTTTCTTCTGCCTCTTCAGATTTTCTATTGTATTTTTCCATTGTGTCTTTCGTCTCTTGTGTAGTGCCTTTCATTTCCATAATTTCTGCCAGTTGTTTTTTTGAACTTTTGATGTCTACCATATGTATGCCCAGTTTTCTTTATAGCCTTTATCTCTTTTGCCATATCTTCCCTAAACTTTTTGAATTGATTTAGCATTAGTTGTTTCAATTCCTGTATCTCAGTTGAAGTGTAAGTTTGTTCCTTTGACTGGGCCATAAGTTTGTTTTTCTTAGCGTAGGTTGTAGTTTTCTGTTGTCTAGGCATCTGGTTTTCTTGTTTATCCCAATCAGGTTTTTCCAGACCAGACCAGGCTCAGGTCCCAGAAGGAAGAAATGTTCAGTATCCAGTTTCCCTGATGGTGTGTCTTAGAGGATTGACACCCTGTGCTTTTCTGCCCAACAGGTGGCCCCTGTCAGCCTGTCACACCCAACTTGTATAAGGAGGTGTGGCCCGTGGCTGTTTTCCCCCAGTCTCTGGGGTCTGGTTCTGAGTGGAAGACAAGTAGTAGAGTTGGCACCACCTTCTTCCTCTTAGGGATGATATGCCCCCTAGGGAGTTTTCATTTGCATATAAATAGATTCTTTGTTTCTCTGACTCTGCTATCTCCACCCTTGTCTGAGTCAGAGCACTGCGAGCTTAAAATGGCTGAGGCTTTCTCCACTGTGCTGCCCAGGTTGAGAGAGAGAAAAGGCAACAGAAAGCCCCCTTTTGTGGTCAGTCCACTGCCCCCGGATTCACCCTATTGGCCAGAGATAGCCTCGATCTTGAGGGTTCGCCTTATGAAACTTATTCCTGCATAATAGAAGCTAAGTATGCCAGTTTGAATGTATTATGTCCCCCCAAATGCCATTATCTTTGATGTAATCTTGTGTGGGCAGACCTATCCGTGTTAATTAGATTATAATTCTTTGAGTGTTTCATGGAGATGCGCCCCACCCAACTGCAGGTGATGAGTCTGATTGGATAATTTCCATGGAGGTGTTGGCCCACCCATTGGGTGGGTCTGAATTAAATTACTGGAACACTATATAACATCAGACAGAAAGAGCGAGCTTGCTGCAGCCAAGAGGAACACTTTGAAGAAAGCACAGGAGCTGCAGATGAGAGACAGTTTGAAGATGGCTGTTGAAAGCAGACTCTTGCTCTGGAGAAGCTGAGAGAGGACAAATATCCCAAGTGCAACTAAGAGTGACATTTTTTAGGAACTGCAGCCTAGAGAGGAACGTCCTGGGAGAAAGCCATTTTGAAACCAGAACTTTGGAGCAGACGCCGCCACGTGCCTTCCCAGCTAACAGAGGTTTTCTGAACACTATTGGCCATCCTCCAGTGAAGGTACCTGATTGCTGATGTATTACCTTGGATACTTTATGGCCTTAAGACTGTAACTGTTTAACCAAATAAACCTCCTTTTATAAAAGCCAATCCATCTCTGGTGTTTTGCATCCCAACAGCATTATCAAACTAGAACACTAAGCCTACTTACAATTATGCCTAAGGATCACCCCCAGAAAACCTCTTTTGTTGCTCAGATGTGGCCTTTCTCTCTAAGTCAACTCTGCAGGTAAACTCACTGCCCTCCCCCCTACATGGGACATGACTTCCGGGGTGTACATATCCCTGGCAACATGGGACATGCCTCCTTGTGATGAGCCTGGCCCTGTGTGAGATTGAGAAAGCCTTCTTGGACCAACAGGGGGAAGAGAAATGAAACAGAGTTTCACTTGCTGAGAAATTTAAAGCCAAGTTAAGAGATCATTCTGGAAGTTATTCTTATGTATTATATAGATGTTCTTTTTTAGTTTGTTGTGTATTAGAATAGCTAGAATGACATACCTGAAACTGTTGAATTATAATTCAGTAGCCTTGATTCTTGATGATGATTGTATAACTATATAGCTTTTATTGTATGACTGTGTATTTGTGAAATCCTTGTGACTGACACTCCCTTTTTCCAGTGTATTGACAGATGAATAAGAAAATAAGGACAAAAAAATAAATAAATAATGGGGGGGTAAGGGGTATGGGATGTTTGGGGTGCTCTTTTTCATTTTTGTTTTTACTCTTTTTTTGTAGTAATGAAAATGTTTAAAAATGGATTGTGGTGATGAATGCACAGTTGTTTGTATGCTTTGGTGATTATCTGGTATGTCAGTATATCTCAGTAAAATTGCATAATTAAACAGCATGGTACTGGGACAAGAACAGCCATATATACCAATGGGATTGAATTAAGTGTTCAGAAATAAACCCTCATTTCTATGGTAAATTGATTTTTGACAAGGGTGCCATGTCCACTCAACAGGAGAAGAATAGTCTTTTCAACAAATGTTGCTGGGCAAACTGGATATCCATATGCAGAAGAATAGAGGGGAACTCCTACATCACACAATGTACAAAAATCAATTCAAAATGGATCAAAGACCTCAATATAAGAACCCAAACTGTCAGACTCTTAGAACTAAACATAGGGAATTGTGCCTGTCTGAATGAATTATGTCCCCCAAAATGCCATTATCTTTGATGTAATCTTGTGTGGGCAGACATATCAGTGTTGATTAGATAATAATTCTTTGAGTGTTTCCATGGAAATACACCCCCCACCCATTCAGGATTGGTCTAAATTAAATCACTGGAGGCATATAAATGAGCTGACAAACAGAAGGAACTCAGTGCAGCTGAGAGTGACGTTTTGAAAAGGAGCTACAGCCAAGAGGGGCACTTTGAAGAATGCACAGGAGCTGAGAGAGTAGACTGTTTGAAGAGGCTGTTGAAAGCAGACTCTTGCTCTGGAGAAGCTAAGACAGGGCCAACATCCCAAGAGCAACTAAGAGTGACATTTTTGAGAAACTGCAGCCTAGAGAGCAATGTCCTGGGAGAAAAACGTTTTGAAACCAGAACTTTGTAACAGACGCCAGCCACGTGCCTTCCCAGCTCACAGAAGTTTTCCAGACACCATTGGCCATCCTCCAGTGAAGGTACCCGATTGCTGATGTGTTACCTTGGACAAAAGGTCTTAAGACTGTAACTGTGTAACCAAATAAACCCCCTTTTATAAAAGCCAATCCATGTCTGATGCTTTGCATTCCAGCAGCATTAGCAAACTAGAACAGGAATCATCTTCAAGATCTTGTGTTAGGCAATGGTTTCTTAGACTTTACACTAAAAGCATGAGAAACAGAAGAAAAAATAAACAGAACTTCATCAAAATTAAAACTTTTGTGCATCAAAGGACTTCATCATGAAAGTAAAAAGACAATCTACGGAGGAGGCGGGGCAAGATGGCAGACTGGTGAGCTGTATGTTTTAGTTACTCCTCCAGGAAAGTAGGTAAAAAGCCAGGAACTGCGTGGACTGGACACCACAGAGCAATCTGTCTTTGGGCATACTTCATACAACACTCATGAAAACGTGGAACTGCTGAGATCAGCGAAATCTGTAAGTTTTTGCGGCCAGGGGACCCGCGCCCCTCCCTGCCAGGCTCAGTCCCGGGGGAGGAGGGGCTGCCAGCTCCAGGAAGGAGAAGGGAGAATTGCAGTGGCTGCTCTTATCGGAAACTCATTCTACTGATTCAAACTCCAACCATAGATAGACTGAGACCAGACACCAGAGACTCTGAGAGCAGCCAGCCCAGCAGAGAGGAGACAGGCATAGAAAAAAAACAACACGAAAAACTCCAAAATAAAAGCAGAGGATTTTTGGAGTTCTGGTGAACACAGAAAGGGGAAGGGCGGAGATCAGGCCTTGAGGCGCATATGCAAATCCCGAAGCAAGGCTGATCTCTCTGCCCTGTGCACCTTTCCTTAATGGCCCTGGTTGCTTTGTCTATTAGCATTTCAATAACCCATTAGATCTCTGAGGAGGGCCGTTTTTTTTTTTTTTCTTTGTTTTGTTTGTTTTTTTTTTTTTTTTAAATTCTTTTTGCTTTTTCTAAAACAATTACTCTAAGAAGCTCAATACAGAAAGCTTCAAAGAATTGAAATTTGGGCACGTCAAGTCAAGAGCAGAACTAAGAGAGCTCTGAGACAAAAGGCAATAATCCAGTGGCTGAGAAAATTCACTAAACAACACAACTTCCCAAGAAAAGGGGGGTGTCCGCTCACAGCCACCATCCTGGTGGACAGGAAACACTCCTGCTCATCGCCAGCCCCATAGCCCAGAGCTGCCCCAGACAACCCAGTGTGACGGAAGTGCTTCAAATAACAGGCACACACCACAAAACTGGGCATGGACATTAGCCTTCCCTGCAACCTCAGCTGAATGTCCCAGAGCTGGGAAGGGGGAGCAGTGTGAATTAACAAAGCCCCATTCAGCCATCATTTGAGCAGACTGGGAGCCTCCCAACACAGCCCAGCAACCCAGAACTGCCCTGGGGGGACGGCACTCACCTGTGACATAGCACAGTCATCCCTCAACAGAGGACCCGGGGTGCACAGCCTGGAAGAGGGGCCCACTTGCAAGTCTCAGGAGCCATACGCCAATACCAAAGACTTGTGGGTCAGTGGCAGAGACAAACTGTGGCAGGACTGAACTGAAGGATTAGACTATTGCAGTAGCTTTAAAACTCTAGGATCATCAGGGAGATTTGATTGTTAGGGCCACCCCCCCTCCCCGACTGCCCAGAAACACGCCCCACATACAGGGCAGGCAACACCAACTACACACGCAAGCTTGGGACACCAATTGGGCCCCACAAGACTCACTCCCCCACTCACCAAAAAGGCTAAGCAGGGGAGATCTGGCTTGTGGAGAACAGGTGGCTCGTGGACGCCACCTGCTGGTTAGTTAGAGAAAGTGTACTCCACGAAGCTGTAGATCTGATAAATTAGAGATAAGGACTTCAACTGGTCTACAAACCCTAAAAGAACCCTATCAAGGTCAGCAAATGCCACGAGGCCAAAAACAACAGAAAATTATAAAGCATATGAAAAAACCAGACGATATGGATAACCCAAGCCCAAGCACCCAAATCAAAAGACCAGAAGAGACACACCTAGAGCAGCTACTCAAAGAACTAAAGATGAACAATGAGACCCTAGTACGGGATATGAAGGAAATCAAGAAGACCCTAGAAGAGCATAAAGAAGACATTGCAAGACTAAATAAAAAAATGGATGATCTTATGGAAATTAAAGAAACTGTTGACCAAATTAAAAAGATTCTGGACACTCATAGTACAAGACTAGAGGAAGTTGAACAACGAATCAGTGACCTGGAAGATGACAGAATGGAAAATGAAAGCATAAAAGAAAGAATGGGGAAAAAAATTGAAAAACTCGAAATGGACCTCAGGGATACGATAGATAATATGAAACGTCCGAATATAAGACTCATTGGTGTCCCAGAAGGGGAAGAAAAGGGTAAAGGTATAGGAAGGGTATTCAAAGAAATTGTTGGGGAAAACTTCCCAAATCTTCTAAACAACATAAATACACAAATCATAAATGCTCAGCGAACTCCAAATAGAATAAATCCAAAAAAACCCACTCCGAGACATATACTGATCACACTGTCAAACATAGAAGAGAAGGAGCAAGTTCTGAAAGCAGCAAGAGAAAAGCAATTCACCACATACAAAGGAAACAGCATAAGACTAAGTAGTGACTACTCAGCAGCCACCATGGAGGCGAGAAGGCAGTGGCACGATATATTTAAAATTCTGAGTGAGAGGAATTTCCAGCCAAGAATACTTTATCCAGCAAAGCTCTCCTTCAAATTTGAGGGAGAGCTTAAATTTTTCACAGACAAAGAAATGCTGAGAGAATTTGCTAACAAGAGACCTGCCCTACTGGAGATACTAAAGGGAGCCCTACAGACAGAGAAACAAAGACAGGACAGAGAGACTTGGAGAAAGGTTCAGTACTAAAGAGATTCGGTATGGGTACAACAAAGGATATTAATAGAGAGAGGGAAAAATATGGCAAACATAATCCAAAGGATAAGATGGCCGATTCAAGAAATGCCTTCACGGTTTCAACGTTGAATGTAAATGGATTAAACTCCCCAATTAAAAGATATAGATTCGCAGAATGGATCAAAAAAAATGAACCATCAATATGTTGCATACAAGAGACTCATCTTAGACACAGGGACACAAAGAAACTGAAAGTGAAAGGATGGAAAAAAATATTTCATGCAAGCTACAGCCAAAAGAAAGCAGGTGTAGCAATATTAATCTCAGATAAAATAGACTTCAAATGCAGGGATGTTTTGAGAGACAAAGAAGGCCACTACATACTAATAAAAGGGGCAATTCAGCAAGAAGAAATAACAATCGTAAATGTCTATGCACCCAATCAAGGTGCCACAAAATACATGAGAGAAACATTGGCAAAACTAAAGGAAGCAATTGATGTTTCCACAATAATTGTGGGAGACTTCAACACATCACTCTCTCCTATAGATAGATCAACCAGACAGAAGACCAATAAGGAAATTGAAAACCTAAACAATCTGATAAATGAATTAGATTTAACAGACATCTACAGGACATTACATCCCAAATCACCAGGATACACATACTTTTCTAGTGCTCACGGAACTTTCTCCAGAATAGATCATATGCTGGGACATAAAACAAGCCTCAATAAATTTAAAAAGATTGAAATTATTCAAAGCACATTCTCTGACCACAATGGAATACAATTAGAAGTCAATAACCATCAGAGACTTAGAAAATTCACAAATACCTGGAGGTTAAACAACACACTCCTAAACAATCAGTGGGTTAAAGAAGAAATAGCAAGAGAAATTGATAAATATATAGAGACGAATGAAAATGAGAACACAACATACCAAAACCTATGGGATGCAGCAAAAGCAGTGCTAAGGGGGAAATTTATAGCACTAAACGCATATATTAAAAAGGAAGAAAGAGCCAAAATCAAAGAACTAATGGATCAACTGAAGAAGCTAGAAAATGAACAGCAAACCAACCCTAAACCAAGTACAAGAAAAGAAATAACAAGGATTAAAGCAGAAATAAATGACATAGAGAACAAAAAAACAATAGAAAGGATAAATATCACCAAAAGTTGGTTCTTTGAGAAGATCAACAAGATTGACAAGCCCCTAGCTAGACTGACAAAATCAAAAAGAGAGAAGACCCATATAAACAAAATAATGAATGAAAAAGGTGACATAACTGCAGATCCTGAAGAAATTAAAAAAATTATACGAGGATATTATGAACAACTGTATGGCAACAAACTGGATAATGTAGAAGAAATGGACAATTTCCTGGAAACATATGAACAACCTAGACTGACCAGAGAAGAAATAGAAGACCTCAACCAACCCATCACAAGCAAAGAGATCCAATCAGTCATCAAAAATCTTCCCACAAATAAATGCCCAGGGCCAGATGGCTTCACAGGGGAATTCTACCAAACTTTCCAGAAAGAACTGACACCAATCTTACTCAAACTCTTTCAAAACATTGAAAAAAATGGAACACTACCTAACTCATTTTATGAAGCTAACATCAATCTAATACCAAAACCAGGCAAAGATGCTACAAAAAAGGAAAACTACCGGCCAATCTCCCTAATGAATATAGATGCAAAAATCCTCAACAAAATACTTGCAAATCGAATCCAAAGACACATTAAAAAAATCATACACCATGACCAAGTGGGGTTCATTCCAGGCATGCAAGGATGGTTCAACATAAGAAAAACAATCAATGTATTACAACACATTAAAAACTCGAAAGGGAAAAATCAATTGATCATCTCAATAGATGCTGAAAAAGCATTTGACAAAATCCAACATCCGTTTTTGATAAAAACACTTCAAAAGGTAGGAATTGAAGGAAACTTCCTCAACATGATAAAGAGCATATATGAAAAACCCACAGCCAGCATAGTACTCAATGGTGAGAGACTGAAAGCCTTCCCTCTAAGATCAGGAACAAGACAAGGATGCCCGCTGTCACCACTGTTATTCAACATTGTGCTGGAAGTGCTAGCCAGGGCAATCCGGCAAGACAAAGAAATAAAAGGCATCCAAATTGGAAAAGAAGAAGTAAAACTGTCATTGTTTGCAGATGATATGATCTTATATCTAGAAAACCCTGAGAAATCAACGATACACCTACTAGAGCTAATAAACAAATTTAGCAAAGTAGCGGGATACAAGATTAATGCACATAAGTCAGTAATGTTTCTGTATGCTAGAAATGAACAAACTGAAGAGACACTCAAGAAAAAGATACCATTTTCAATAGCAACTAAAAAAATCAAGTACCTAGGAATCAACTTAACCAAAGATGTAAAAGACCTATACAAAGAAAACTACATAACTCTACTAAAAGAAATAGAAGGGGACCTTAAAAGATGGAAAAATATTCCATGTTCATGGATAGGAAGGCTAAATGTCATTAAGATGTCAATTCTACCCAAACTCATCTACAGATTCAATGCAATCCCAATCAAAATTCCAACAACCTACTTTGCAGTCTTGGAAAAGCTAGTTATCAAATTTATTTGGAAAGGGAAGATGCCTCGAATTGCTAAAGACACTCTAAAAAAGAAAAACGAAGTGGGAGGACTTACACTCCCTGACTTTGAAGCTTATTATAAAGCCACAGTTGCCAAAACAGCATGGTACTGGCACAAAGATAGACATATAGATCAATGGAATCGAATTGAGAATTCAGAGATAGACCCTCAGATCTATGGCCGACTGATCTTTGATAAGGCCCCCAAAGTCACCGAACTGAGCCATAATGGTCTTTTCAACAAATGGGGCTGGGAGAGTTGGATATCCATATCCAAAAGAATGAAAGAGGACCCCTACCTCACCCCCTACACAAAAATTAACTCAAAATGGACCAAAGATCTCAATATAAAAGAAAGTACCATAAAACTCCTAGAAGATAATGTAGGAAAACATCTTCAAGACCTTGTATTAGGAGGCCGCTTCCTAGACTTTACACCCAAAGCACAAGCAACAAAAGAGAAAATAGATAAATGGGAACTCCTCAAGCTTAGAAGTTTCTGCACCTCAAAGGAATTTCTCAAAAAGGTAAAGAGGCAGCCAACTCAATGGGAAAAAATTTTTGGAAACCATGTATCTGACAAAAGACTGATATCTTGCATATACAAAGAAATCCTACAACTCAATGACAATAGTACAGACAGCCCAATTATAAAATGGGCAAAAGATATGAAAAGACAGTTCTCTGAAGAGGAAATACAAATGGCCAAGAAACACATGAAAAAATGTTCAGCTTCACTAGCTATTAGAGAGATGCAAATTAAGACCACAATGAGATACCATCTAACACCGGTTAGAATGGCTGCCATTAAACAAACAGGAAACTACAAATGCTGGAGGGGATGTGGAGAAATTGGAACTCTTATTCATTGTTGGTGGGACTGTATAATGGTTCAGCCACTCTGGAAGTCAGTCTGGCAGTTCCTTAGAAAACTAGATATAGAGCTACCATTCGATCCAGCGATTGCACTTCTCGGTATATACCCGGAAGATCGGAAAGCAGTGACACGAACAGATATCTGCATGCCAATGTTCATAGCAGCATTATTCACAATTGCCAAGAGATGGAAACAACCCAAATGTCCTTCAACAGATGAGTGGATAAATAAAATGTGGTATATACACACGATGGAATACTACGCGGCAGTAAGAAGGAACGATCTGGTGAAACATATGACAACATGGATGAACCTTGAAGACATAATGCTGAGCGAAATAAGCCAGGCACAAAAAGAGAAATATTATATGCTACCACTAATGTGAACTTTGAAAAATGTAAAACAAATGGTTTATAATGTAGAATGTAGGGGAACTAGCAGTAGAGAGCATTTAAGGAAGTGGGAACAATAATCCAAGAAGAACAGATAAGCTATTTAACGTTCTGGGGATGCCCAGAAATGACTATGGTCTGTTAATTTCTGATGGATGTAGTAGGAACAAGTTCACTGAAATGTTGCTATATTATGTAACTTTCTTGGGGTAAAGTAGGAACATGTTGGAAGTTAAGCAGTTATCTTAGGTTAGTTGTCTTTTTCTTACTCCCTTGCTATGGTCTCTTTGAAATGTTCTTTTATTGTATGTTTGTTTTCTTTTTAACTTTTTTTTTCATACAGTTGATTTGAAAAAAGAAGGGAAAGTTAAAAAAAAAAAAAAAAAGAAAGAAAAAAGACAAACAAGGAAAAAAAGATGTAGTGCCCCCTTGAGGAGCCTGTGGAGAATGCAGGGGTATTCGCCTACCCCACCTCCATGGTTGCTAACATGACCACAGACATAGGGGACTGGTGGTTTGATGGGTTGAGCCCTCTACCCTAAGTTTTACCCTTGGGAAGACGGTTGCTGCAAAGGAGAGGCTAGGCCTCCCTGTATTTGTGCCTAAGAGTCTCCTCCTGAATGCCTCTTTGTTGCTCAGATGTGGCCCTGTCTCTCTGGCTAAGCCAACTTGAAAGGTGAAATCACTGCCCTCCCCCCTACGTGGGATCAGACACCCAGGGAAGTGAATCTCCCTGGCAACGTGGAATATGACTCCCGGGGAGGAATGTAGACCCGGCATCGTGGGATGGAGAACATCTTCTTGACCAAAAGGGGGATGTGAAAGGAAATGAAATAAGCTTCAGTGGCAGAGAGATTCCAAAACGAGCCGAGAGATCACTCTGGTGGGCACTCTTACGCACACTTTAGACAACCTTTTTTAGGTTCTAAAGAATTGGGGTAGCTGGTGGTGGATACCTGAAACTATTAAACTACAACCCAGAACCCATGAATCTCGAAGACAGTTGTATAAAAATGTAGCTTATGAGGGGTGACAGTGGGATTGGGAATGCCATAAGGACCAAACTCCACTTTGTCTAGTTTATGGATGGATGTGTAGAAAAGTAGGGGAAGCAAACAAACAGACAAAGGTACCTAGTGTTCTTTTTTACTTCAATTGCTCTTTTTCACTCTAATTATTATTCTTGTTATTTTTGTGTGTGTGCTAATGAAGGTGTCAGGGATTGATTTAGGTGATGAATGTACAACTATGTAATGGTACTGTAAACAATCGAAAGTACAATTTGTTTTGTATGACTGTGTGGTATGTGAATATATCTCAATAAAATGATGATTAAAAAAAAAAAAAAAAAGACAATCTACAGAACTGGAGAAAATATTTGGAAACCATATGTCCAATAAGGGCTTAGTGTCTAGAATATATAAAGAAATCCTGCAACTCAACACAGAAAGACAAAGAACCCAATTTATAGTCAAATGTCTTGAATAGACATTTCTTCAGAGAAGATTAGCAAGCTGTCAAAAAGCATATGAAAATATGACAACATCTATTTGTTATTTCTCCCAAGAGACCTTATTGGGGTGTCTGATCCTTGGTTCCTCTACCACATGGGAAGGCACGTGATGGTGTCCTCTGGTCTCTTTTGGGTTTCATTGCTTTCAACTTCTTGCTTCCATGGCTTTTCTCTCTCTCTCCCTCTCTCTCTCTCTCTCTCTCCCTCTCTCTCCCTCTCCCCCTCTCTCTCTCCCCCTCTCTCTCTCTCCCCCCCCTCTCCCCCCCTCTCCCCCTCTCTCCCCCTTTCTCTCTCCATTCCTTTTATAAAGGACTCTGGTAATAGGATTAAGACCCATCCTGCATGAGGTGGGTCACACCTTAACTGAAATAGTCTCATCAAAAGGTCCTACTCAAATGGGTTTACTCCCACAGAAATGGATTAACTTTAAAAACATGTTTTTCTGGGGGTTCTTACAGTTTCAAACCACCACAAATAGGTAGAAGCCCTGGAACAAATGGTCATTCTTAGGGCTAATGCCCTATTATATGTAGCTTGCTTTTTCTTTTCAATAAAAATTTGAAGCCTGTTCTAGTTTGCTAATGCTGCCAGAATGCAAAACACCAGAGATGGATTGGCTTTTATAAAAGGGGGTTTATTTTGGTTACACAGTTACAGTTTTAAGGCCATAAAGTGTCCAAGGTAACACATCAGCAATCGGGTATCTTCACTGGAGGATGGCCAGTGGTGTCCAGGAAACCTCTGTTAGCTGGGAAGGCACATGGCTGGCGTCTGCTCCAAAGTTCTGGTTTCAAAATGGCTTTCTCCCAGGACGTTCCTCTCTAGGCTGCAGTTCCTAAAAAATGTCACTCTTAGTTGCACTTGGGATATTTGTCCTCTCTCAGCTTCTCCAGAGCAAGAGTCTGTTTTCAATAGCCGTCTTCAAACTGTCTCTCATCTGCAGCTCCTTTGCTTTCTTCTACATGTCCCTCTTGGCTATAGCTCTTCTTCAGAACATCACTCAGCTCCACTGAGTTCCCTCTGTCCGTCAGCTCATTTATATGGCTCCAGTAACTCAACTTAGACCCACCCTGAATGGGCGGAGCAACACCTCCATGGAAATTATCCAATCAGAGTCATCACCCACAGCTGGGTAGGGCACATTCCAAAGAAACATTCAAAGAATTACAATCTAATCAACACTGATAACGTCTGCCCACAGCCATTTATTTTCCACCATATGTATTTGGACTCTTAGTCTGGATGATATGAGAAAAAATAGAAATTAGTATAGAAGTATCTCCAGCTTTTAAACTCTTATGATCTTCCCATTTATAAGAACTTGAATAATTCATGGAGTCATTCACATAACCATTCCCTTGATGATCCAACAGTTTGAAATGTGAACAGTGCCCTCATTGAGGGCACCTTTGCATCCATATTCATAATTCTGTTTCATCCTGTTTTCTTCTCCACATGCAGCCATAGTCTTAGGGTTGCTATCAAGTTCACCCAGCATGTTTTCATCTCTCTCCAGTTCTACCAGTGGAACCGACAATACCTTATCAACAAGCAATACATCCTTTTATTTTTAACATTTGCAAAGATGGTGCCAGAGAATCTGAGTATTTGTCATTGAGAAATTTCAGTGTTTTTCCTTTAAATTCAGTTGCTTTGAATCTCTTCTTTAATGCCTTCATTTCTCCCTATAAATTCTCTGTAGAACAACTCTAGACTCAGACATCTCATCACTTTCTCTAGACATCCAAAGCCGCCTTTCTATGCACCACTAAGCTTAACAGTGAAAATAGTTGTCCCCAAGTAGAACAGTGGCGTCATTTATTTACTCAGATATCGTGTGCCTGGCTCAAAACTCGTCTTTCTGTCATCAGCACAGAGAATCCAAATGGCTCTGCTATTTTATAAGACAGTTCATTGGACAAGATCCACAGTCTGTCATAAAGGACCTAGGAGAAGACAACAAAGGCATTGGTGTTGGGGGTAACTGGGCCAGGGAAACTCGTGATCCTGCTTTGATTGCTCTGGGCATTACTACTCCAGCCTGGGCTGTTCCACTAGGTCTCCTTTACTCCTGCCAGAGGCCCTGATAAGGGTGATAAGCAAAGCCTGTCAGCCATGGAGAAGCTTCCTTCTGGGAACAGCCTTTTCAGGTCTCTGTTCCCATTCCTTCACCCATTACTTCTGGTGGATCTTATTCTGAAGTTACAGGTCAAGATGAAGTATTTTGAGTGTACCCTCTGAGGTAGACGTGGCAGAGTGAGAGGTCCATTCAGGTCTTCACAGTACAGCCAGATAGGTTCTTTATTCATCATATTCCAGGAATTGGGCATCAGCTTTAAATATCCAGAAACTGAATTTTTCAGAATACCTCAAGAGTATCTCTCTAAGATGTAGTTCATCCAGGTTGGACCTGACACAAGCCTAGGCCCCTCAAAACAAAACACTCCTGGGATGGATTGCTTCCTTTACTTTCCACTTAGTTTGTGTTACTTAACTCTTAAAACAACTCTGTAAAGTAGGTGGTACTATCCTCAGTTTAGAGATAAGGAAAGCCAGGCCCTTTCTAATCCTTTTCTGGACTTCAACAATAATCCTCTGTAGGTCTTCCTTCCTGAAGTGTCTTCTGCCTTCCAACCATCCAGTGATCTTTCTAAAACACAAATGTACTGGTGCTTCTCTCCAATGCTTTGCTTCAGTCATTCCCCATTGTGTTTTGAATGAAGACCATATGTCTTACTGTGGCTTTCAGATCTTTTTGATCTAGCTACTCCTCAGACACACAGATGTACATGTACCCATCAGGATTTAGACACATTTGTATTCAACACTCATGATAATAACTAATATTTATTCACTGAGATATTGCGTGTCTTACTTTTCCGTGGTGATGGTCAGGATTCTAGGATGAATAAACAGACTACCTACCCTTGGAAAAGTTAGAGTTTTGTGGAAATGTAAGTAATTATTCTACAACATTAGTATAAAGTAGAGGTATAGGGTTATGAGAACTGGGAATGGGGTGCAGAGTGGGATGGGAGTTATTGCTCTTTACTCATTCTGTTTCTTGTACCTTGAATGACTTCCTTTCTTACTTGATACACTACTATTAATTCTTAAAAGTCTGACTCAAAACTAGGAAGCCAGAACAATAGTCTTTTTTCTTAATTTTATAAGAAATGCTATTAGGATAAGATCACTGCTCTATTCCCAGGGCCTTTCAAAGTGACATGTGGCCCGTGATCAGAATTGGATGGATGGGTGGATGGATGGATGATCAAGCCTTAAGTGTCATCCTGCCATCAAGGAACATGTAATGAAGCTGTGATTATTGAAAAAGACATTTGCTTTTTGCTTTAATTTCACAAGCTATCTTTTCAGAATTAAGTCATTTTTGCCTTATGTGAGAGATCCTTTTAAGCACCAGAAGTAACACTGTCAAGTATATACTCAATTTTCATTTCCCAAATGAAACTGTATTTTTCTGCTCTGGAAAGTTTTCCTTCAAACATTTAGCAGAAAACAATTGCAAGGATAACATGGCTTATACATAAAAGAGCTTTTTACCTGAATGCCAACCCTGATTCTACAGCTAACTAGCTTTGTGACCTTCTTAACTTCCCAGTCTGTCCTTGTATAAAGTAGGAATAATAATAGACCTACACTTCACATTATTAAGAAAATTGAAGGAGTTAATTCCTGTAAACTGCTTAAGAATGCCTGGCTCATAGTCAGTACTCAGTAACTGATGGGCATCATCACTATTCTGATTCTTATTATTATCATAATATACATGGACCTCTTCAGTCTTCTCCATTTATTTCTTTAAGAAGCTGAAAACATTTAAATTCTAACTTTAAACTTTACATGTTAAATTTAAGCATTTAAATATAAATCAGAGCAATTTTGATAATTCCAGAATCCATATGATGAAGATTTGTTTGGAAGTTCAGTAAACTATTCTCTTTTGTTTTGTGTATGTTTAAAATTTTTCATGATACAATTTTTTCAATGCAATTTTATTGACATATATTCACAAACCAATCCATTTAAAGTATCAGTAACAGTATCATTGCATAGTTGTGCATTCATCACCCCAATTTTCAAACAATTTCATTCATCCAGGAAGAAAAAAAAAAGAGAAAACCCAAAACATCCTGTACACTCCACCACCACCACCCCCCCGCACCCGTCATTGATCCCTAGCATTGGTGTGGTACCTTTGTTACTGTTGATGAAAGAATATTAAGATATTATTGTTAGCTATAGTCATTAGTTTGCAGTAGGGGTGTGTGTGTGTGTGTGTGTGTGTGTGTGTTTTACACTCTATTATTAACTACTTATTCTAGTTCTTGGAGGAAATTTTTTATATTTGTACTGTTCACAGTCATCGTCCACCAGAAGATTTACTGAATTATATATTCTCATGTTTTTACCTCTGGGTTTCCTTCTATTGACATAGGTGACTCTAAACTTCCCCTATCAACCACACTCACACACAATTCAGCACTGTTAATTATACTCACAATAATGTGCTACCGTCACCTCTATCCATTTCCACTCATTTAAATTTAACCTAGTTAAAAATTCCGCACGTCTTAAGCAACCGTTCTCATTCTCTAGCCTCATCCTATCTCCTAGTAACCTAAATTCTAGATTCTATGTCCAGGAGTTTACATAGTATAATTAGTTCATATTAGTAAAATCATGCAATATTTCTCCTTTTGTGTCTGACTTATTTCACTCAACCTAATGTCCTCAAGTTTCCTCCATATTGTCTCATGCTTCGGGACTTCATTCTTTCTTACTGCTGAATAATATTCCATCATATGTATATACCACATGTTGCTTTATCCATTCATCAGTTAATGGACACTTGGGTTGTTTCCATCTTTAGCAATTGTGAAAAATGCTGCCATGAACATTGATGTGCAAGTGTCTGTTCGCATCTCTGATTTCAGTTCATCTGGGTATATACCAAGTAGTGGGGTTGCTGGATGGTGGGGCAACTATATACTTAGCTTTCTGAGGAACCATCAAACTGCCTTCTGCAGCAGCTGTTGCATTTTACGTTCTTATTAGCAGTGAATAGGTGTTCCTGTTTTTCCACATCCTTTCCAACATTTGGAGTTTCCTGTTTGTTTAATAATAGCCATTCTAGTAGGTATGAAATGATATCTCATTGTGGTCTTGATTTGCATTTCCCTAACAGGTAGTGAGGCTGAGATTCTTTTCATGTGCTTTTCAGCCGTTTGTATTTCCATGTTGGAAGAACATTTATTCATGATTTTGCTCATTTTTAAATTAGGTTATTTGTCTTTTTATTGTTGAATTGTAGGGTTTCTTTGTATATTCTAGATAGTAAACATTTACTGGATAGGTGGTTTCCAACTATTTCCTCCCATTGAGTCTGCTGCCTTTTTACCTTTTCTGCAGAGTCCTTTGAAGCCCAGAAGTATTCAGTTTTGAGGAGGTCCCATTTAACTAGATTTTCTTTTTTTGCACATGCTTTAGGTGTAAGGTCTAGGACCCTACCACCTATTGTTAGAGCTTGAAGATATTTCCCTACATTTTCTTCTAGGAGTTTTATGGTACTGTCTCTTATATGTAGGTCTTTGATCCATTTGAGTTCATTTTTGTATAGGGTGTGACATAGGCAGTTCTCTTTCATTCTTTTTGAAATGGATATCCAGTTCTCCCAGTACCATTTATTGAAGAGACTGTCCTGTCCCAGTTGAGTGTACTTGGGAGCGTGTCAAAAATCAATCTTCCATAGACTTGAGGGTCTATCTCTGAACTCTTAGTTTGATTCTATTGAATAATATATCTACCTTTTATGCCAGTAGCATTCTGTTTTGACCATTGTGGCTCTATAAGATTTTTTTAATTGAGGAAGCAGAGTCCTCCTACCTCATTCTTTTTTTTCCCCCCAAGATGTTTTTGCCTATTTGGGGCTCCTTACCCTTCCAAATAAATTTGATAATTAGCTTTTCCATTTCAGCAAAGTAGGCTGTTGTAATTTTGATTGGTGCTGCATTGAATCTGTAGATCAGTTTGGGCAGAATTGACATCTTAACAACATTTAGCCTTCCAGTCCTTGAACATGGAATGTCTTTCCATTTGTTTAGGTCTTCTTTGAATTCTTTTAGCAGTGTTTCATAGTTTTCTGTGTACAGGTCGTTTACTTCCTTGGTTGAGTTTATTCCTAGATGTTTGATTCTTTTAGTTGCTATTGTGAATGAAATTTTTTTCTTGATTTCCTCCTCCTCGGAGTACACTCTACTGGGACAGGACTAGAAACAATACTGATTTGGGGGTGTTGATCTTGTACTCTGCTACTTTACTGAACTCATTTATTAGCTCCAATAGTTTTGTCATAGTTTTTTCAGGGCTTTCTAAATATAGGATCATGTAGTCTACAAATAGTAAAAGTTTTACTTCTTCCTTTCCGATTTGGATGCTTCTTATTTCTTTTTCCTACCTAATTGCTCTGGGTTGAACTTCTAGCACAGTGTTGAATAGTAATGGTGACAGTAGGCATCCTTGTCTTTTTCCCAATCTAAGAGGGAAAGCTTTCAGTTGTTCACCATTGAGTACAATGTTAGCTGAGGGTTTTTTGTATATGCCCTTTATCATGTTGAGGAAGTTTCCTTCTATTTCCCTATCTTTCAAGGATGCTGGATTTTGTCAAATGCCTTTCTTGTGACAATCAAGATGATAATGTTGTTTTTCCCTTTCAATTTGTTGATGTGGTGTATTACTTTCATTGATTTTCTTGTGTTGAACCATCCTTGCATACCTGGAATAAAACACCTTTGTCGTGGTATAGATAATTCTTTTAATGTGCTGTTGGGTTTGATTTGCCAGTATTTTGTTGAGGATTTTTGCATCTATATTCATTAGAGAGATTGGTCTGTAGTTTTCTTGTAGTATCTTTAGCAGGCTTTGGTATTAGGATGATGTTGGCTTCATAGAATGAGTTAGTTAATTTTCCCTCTTCAATTTTTTAGAAGAGTTTGAGTGGGAGTGGTGTCACTTCTTTTCCTGTTTTTTGGGTGTGCAGTATTCTCTTGGAAGATTTTTGATAACTGATTCGATCTCTTTACTTGCTGTTGGTTTGTTGAGATCTTCTATTTCTTCTTGAGTCATTGTAGGTTGTTCGTGTGTTTCTAGGAAATTGTCCATTTCATCTAAGTTGTTTAGTTTGTTGGCATACAATTGTTCATAGTATCCTCTTACGATCTTTTTTTTATTTTTATAGTATCCTTGGTAATGACTTCCCTCTCATTTCTGATTTTATTTATTTACATCTCTCTTTTTGTCTTCTGTCAGTCTAGCTAAGGGTTTGTCAATCTGATAGATCTTCTCAATAAACCAACTTTTGGTTTTATTGGTTCTGTTGTTTTTGTGGGGTTTTTTTCCCCCTCTGTGTCATTTATTTCTACTCTAATCTTTGTTATTTCTTTCCTTCTGCTTGCTTTTAGATTAGTTTACTGTTCTTTCTCTAGTTCTCCAGGTGTTCAGTTAGGACTTTGATTTTAGCTCTTGCCTCCTTTTTAGTGTTTAGGGCTATAAATTTCCCTCACAGTACCACCTTCACTGCATCCCATAACTTGTGATATGTTGTGTTTTTGTTTTCATTCGTTTCAATATGTTTATGACTTCTCTTGTAATTTCTTCTTTGACCCACTGGCTGTTTAAGAGTGTGTTGTTTAACCTTCATATATTTGTGAATTTTCCAAAGTGTGGAATTTAGTTAGTCCTCTAGAGCAGCTAGTTAGTAGCCAGGAACAACTAGTAAATACTCTGGAACAGCTGTTGTGGGATATCCATGACTGGACACGCATCGCACACCAGTCTGAACAGGTGAAATGGCTGAGAACGCAGCATAGAAAACTCCCCAAACTGAGGAGCTGGCTTTCCTCCCTCACAGGCACAGCAGGCTGAGTTGGAACACTTCACTATGGGAAAAAAGCAGTCTACTAGGAGCAAAGAAAAGTATCCCAGCTAAGCTCCAATTGCAGTATTAATTAACAAATTTGGACTACTGAATACAAGCTATGAGCACAGATAAACCCAGAGCAAGCAGAAGAGGAGCTGTGAGGTCTCTCCCAGAAGATAGGAAGTGGGACTGATGGAAAATAATAATAATAAATAAATAAATAACAGGCTTTTGGAGACAGTCGAGCTCAGAATACCAATATAGTTAAGATACTGAAAGAGAAAAACTGCCAGCCCAAAATTCTATATCCAGCAAAACTGTCCTTCAAAAATGAGGGAGCATTTAAAATATTTTCTGACAAATAGACACTGAAAGAATTTGTGCACAGCTGTGTCCCAAGGAAAGGGGCACATAGAACTGGGTACCAATTCTGGTTGACTGGCAAAACGGGGGCTGCGGACTGGCTCTGTAAAGGGGATTTTGTTCTTTTTTCTTTCTCTCATTCTAAGTACTCCTTAGAGAAAGCTTCAGGCATTTCAGTTGTCTGCACTGATCTAGGCAGGGGTGGAGTTAAGAGACTCAGAGAGACAAAGGAAGAAGTCAAGTGTAGGAGATAATACCCTAACAGGCTTATCTTCCCTAATAAAAGGAGGGTGGATTCCAGCTCAAGTGGAGGCCCTCCCTTGAAGAATAAAGACCCCGGGGCCTAGGGAGAAAAAAAAACACATACAGCTTAAGCTTGGCTTCTGACACCCTGGCCCTGGCCAGGACAGGGTTCGCTAAGAATTAAAGGCGCTGCACCTCTTTACACCAGTGGAGAGCTGTGGGCTTTCAAGCATCACCTGCTGGGCAGGATAGGAAAAACAGAGTCTATAGGCCTCAGAGGAAAGTCTGACAACCTGCTGGGTCTCATCCTTAGGGAAACCTGATACTGATTACACCCTCCTCCTGAGACCTGGGCCTGTCTGGTCTGGGAAAATCTGATTGGGATAATCAAGGAAAACCAGAGGCCTAGAAAACAAAAACTTAAGAGTCACATTAGGAAAAATGAAGATATGGCCCAGTTAAAAGAACAAACTTATACTTCAAATGAGGTACAGGACCTTCAGGGTATCCCAGAAGGAGAGGAGAAGGGAAAGGTACAGAAACAATAATGGAAGAAATAATCGCTGAAAATTTTCCATCTCTTGTGAAAGACATAAAATTTCAGATCCAAGAAACAGAAAAGCTCTGAATAGACCTACTCCAAAACACTTAATAATCAGATTGTCAGATGTCAAAGACAGAGAATTCTGAAAGCAGCAAGAGAAAAGCGATCCATCACATTAAAGGGAAACTCAGTAAGACTGTGTGAATTTCTCTGTAGAAATCGTGGAGGTGAGAAGGCAGTAGTATGATATAGTTAAGATACTGAAAGAAAAAGCTGCCAGCCAAGAATTCGATATTTTCTGACAAATAGACACGGAGAGAGTTTGTGAACAAAATAGCTGCTCTACAAGAAATACTAAAGGGAGCACTACAAGCAGATAGGAAAAGACAGGAGAGAGAGGTTTGGAGAAGAGTGTAGAAATGAAGACTATCAGGGTAAAAAGAGAAAGAGAAAATAAAATGAAATGAAATGAAATAAAATGCGACATATAGAATCCAAAAGACAAAATGATAGTAGACATTATGTTGAGTGAAATTAGCCAGAAACAAAAAGACAAATACTGCATGGTCTCACTAATATGAACTAACATTAATGAGTGAACTTTGAAAGTTCAAGTTGAGAAAACAGGTTATCAGGAGATGGAAAGAGGGTAGAGATCAGGCATTTGATGCTGAAGGAGTACAGAATGTTCAGCAGGATTGATTGTATAGATCCAGAAATAGATAGCACAGTACTGTGGGATGGTAGCACAATATTGTAAATGCTCTGAACAAAGGTGAATGTGAGTACGGGTGAAAGAGGAAAGCTAGGGGTATGCATGATACCAGAAAGAATAGATACAGGGTAAAGACTGGGATTGTTTAACTTAGTGAAGCTTAGAGTGGTCAATGATGGTGATTAAGTGTACTAATATAAGAATTTTTTACATGAGGGAGAGCAAACGAATATCAACGTGCAAGGTGTTGAAAACTGGATGATATAGGGGAAAAAATACAATCAATGCAAACTAGAGTCTATAGTTAACAGTAACATTGTAATATGCTTCCATTAATTTTATCAAAGGCAATATACCAAAGCTTAATGTCTATATAAGAGGGGCATATAAGGGTGTGGTGTGGGATTCTGGGTGGTGGTGGTGTTGAGTGTCCTTTTCATTGTATTTTATTTTATTTATCATTTTTTATTCATTTTTTTCCTCCTCTTTCTCTTTTCATTGCGAAAGAAATGGACATGTCTTCATATAGGTTGTGGTGGTAAATGCGATGTGATTATACCGGGAATCATTGATTATTTACTTAGGATGGATTGTATGGTGTGTGAATAAAATGTGTAAAAAATAGACTGAGGTATATAAGTGCTGGAGAAAATGTGGAGAGAGGGATGCACCTATTCACTGGGTGGGAAAGTAGAATGGTGCAGCCCATCTGGAGAGCAGTGTGTTGGTTCCACAGGAAGCTTAAGTATGGGGTTGCCATATGGTCCTACAACCTTGTTATTGGTTTTATACTTGGATTAACTGAGAATGGGGACATGAGTGGACGTTTGCACACTGGTGTTTGTGGTGGCAGTATTCACAATTTTCAGTGGACAGAGGTGGCCTAAGGGTACATTGACTGATAAACCTAATGGTGAACTGTGGCATATACATACATGGAATATTGAGCGGTGGCAGGAAGGAATGAAGTTGTAAGGTATGCAACTAGGTGAATAGACCTTTAGAACAGTAGGTTGAGTGAAATAAGCCAGAAATGAAAAGACAAACATAATGCCTCACTAATATGGACAAACAATAATGTGCAAACTCTGAGAATTATTTCAAAATAAAAAGTTAATTTTTAAAAAGTAAAAATAAAAAAAAAGAATTCTTGGCTGGAAAATTTTCTCTTTCATATCTTAAATAATCGTACCACCACCTTCTCGCCTCCATGGTGTCTGATGAGAACTCAGCACTTAGCCTTACATGGCTTCCCTTGTATGTAATGAATTACTGTTCTCTTGCTGCTTTCAGGATTCTCCCCTCTTTGGCACTTGACAGTCTTATTAGTATGTCTTGGAGTGGGTCTATTTCAATTTATATTGTTTGAGGTAGGTTGATCTTCTGCAGTTTGCATATTGATGTCTTTTATGAGGGTTGGGAAATTTTCAGCAATTATTTCCTCAAATATTCTTTCTGGCTCTTTTTCCTTCTCCTACTGGGACACCTATTATTTGTATATTTATGTGCTTCATGTTGTCAGTTATTTCCCTGAGACCGAGCCTAAATTTTTCAGTTTTTTTCTCCATTTGTTCTTTCACGTGTTCCAGTTTGGTTGCTCTGTTTTGTAGTTTGAGGATCCTTTCTTCTGCCTCTTCAAATCTGCCGTTCTGTGTCTCTGCTATATTTTAAATTTCATCTACAGTGTCTTTAATTTCTGTAAGATCTGCTGTTTTTCTGTGTATTCTGTCAAATTCTTCTCTATGCTCTTTTTGTGTCTTTTTGATATCCTTTATCTCTTTAGTCATCTCATGGAAATTATTTAGGTGATTTTTTTTAACATCTTTGATTAGTTGTTCCAAATTCTGTATCTCCTCCAACTTTTTAATTTGATCATTTGGCTTGGCCATATCTTCTTGTTTCTCAGTGTGTCTTGTAATCTTTTGCTGGTGTCTGAGCACCTGATTATTTTGTTAAGATTATTTTGATAGTTGGTTTCCCTTTGTTGTCTAAGATCTTGTTGTTGCTTGGGTTCACATTAAAGGTCTTTTTTGGCACTTGGTCTGTCAGTATTTCCTAGCCACAACAGGGCCAGGGTCCCATGCAGAGAATGCAGACCAATTCCAAAGGGCCCTGGAGAGAGGGTCAGGAAAGCAGCTTCCCAAGAGTGCACTTTCCCACTCTTTCCACCAGGTGGTGCTCTTCGGCAGCCTATTCCCCACATCCCTACTAAGGTAAGTTATTTTTTAGCCTTTTGATCCCTCAGTTTCTGAAGCAGATGGAAATGATGGCCACACTGTGCTGCAGTTGCCTGTCTGGAAAGGACCAAGGCTGTGGTACCCCATGGTCCAATTTCTCCAGCCAACAGTTGGATCTGAACTGTGCTGTTTCCCCCTCTTTTCCCTGGGGGTGGGCCTCCCAGTCTTCCCAGTATGCAGCAGCCAGCTGGGCAAAAACCAGGCTGACCCAAGTCTGAAGGCTTCAGGGTTAGAGGGTGGGTGCTGGGAGCCACAGTGGAGAGCTCAGTCACTCACAGCAGTTTCTGTCTGTGTGGAGATAATGGAGCCATAAGCACCTCAGGCTCCTGCGTGGAAAGGCTAAGGCTCTGGGACCTAGAGGGTCACCCTTGCCAGGCAACAGTTTGATTGGAACTGTGCCATGTCCCCCTCTTTTCCCAGGGGTAGGGCCTCCCAGTCTCTCCCAGACCATAGCAACCAGTCAAGCGAGAACCAGGCCAACCCAAAGCTGCGAGCTTCGGGTGGGGGATGGGTGCTGGGTGCCATGGTGGAGATCAGTCACTCACCGCAGTCTCTCTGTTTGTGGAAATAACGGAATTGCGGGAACCAGAGGGTTAACTTTGCCAGCCCACAGTTGGATCAGGACAGTGCCGAGTCTCTGACCCATAGCTGACCCACAGAGACCCATGAGTCTGTGACCCATAGCTGCTGTCTTTCGGTGGAGGATGGCGCTGGGAGCTGCGGTTGAGTTCACTCACTGCAGTTTCTCGGTCGTAGTTTCTCTGATTCTATATCCAGCTCTTCCTTATATGTTGCAGTGGTCTTTCCCTGGTCTCCCGAGCCCCAGAACTGCTGCCTCAGACAGTTTCTGTTAGTTCTTTAGGTGTTTTTGGTGGAGGAGTGAGTTCTGCCTCCCCTTATTCCACCGTCTTCTCGGATGTCCCCCATGGTACAATTTTAAATCAGAAATGTGCAAATATAAAAGGTTAAATAACATTTTCTCTAAATATAAAATTTTGTTAAAGTGTACTACATTAGTACAAATATTATGTTGTCTATATAAAGTACTGTTTCTGTTTCATTTGACATTGAATGTTAATGATTGATATAATGAAATTCCTGAAATGGAAAGATTTTGTCTGGCTAAAAAAAATATAGAAATAACTCCCTTCCCCATCTTTACTTCTCAAATCGAGGTCATATACAGCTTCATTGAGTTTTAGGGACCCTGTTTCAACTTCCTTATTTTATAGATGCAGAAACTAAGGTCCATAGGAGTTCAGTATGACTTGTCCCACATACATGGTAAATTAGTGACAGAGAAAGAGCTTTATCTCAGATCCTTGGCCCCCAGTGTTCTCACGACTGCGTAATGCAGTCAAATGTTTTTATGGCAAAGGTCAGCATTTTCCAAAGTGTGTTATGTAAGCCTGTCCCTTTAATGCTCTGTGGAGCAGACACTCCCTTAGATCAGGCTGAATACTTCCTTTTGGAGGTTCACAATGCATGTTAAAAGTGCTAAAGTAAAGTAAAATGTCCTGAAGTGAAGAAAACTTTGTGGCTTTGTTTAACCCTGCATTTTCCAAACCTTAGGAAAACTCCTTGGAAAATGGTAGCCTAATGGTGGGGATGTGGGCAGGGGTAGGGTTTTGTTTTTGTTTTTTTGATTTTTAATTTCTCATGGAGTTGTTTATTCACTGTTGCATTCAGTGTGACTTTTTCCTTTTTTTTTTTTTTTTGTTTACTTGGCTCTGCTGCAGTCGCTGAAGCTTATTTTAAGCTAGTCACATCATCAGATTGTGATTGGTCATGTGGACTATAAACAGAGGGTTGCTCCCCAGAATGATGCTTCTAGAAAAAGGATCTGTCAACCTACTAGAGCCCCTTTTTTCTGGGGACTTCTCCAAGCCCTGTAGACCTCTCTTTTCCTTTCCTTTCCTGTCACATCATCCAAAAATCAGATTTCATCTGTTATATATAGAAGACAGACTAGGCTTGTCTGGAAAGAAAACATCATCAAGTCTAGCAGTGGATTAGATTAAGAAATTAATAACATAATACTATGCTCCATTTGGCATAGGTTTTGGTTACCTGAGAAATAAATAAATGTATTCCCTGAGAATGTTGATAAGAAATAGTTAAGAAGTTTTCCAGTGTTCTCTTGAACACTGTAAGATACTAATGTACATAGATAAATAAATTTTCATGTAACATGGTAGAAAAAGATTGGAGGAAAACATAAAATGTTAACAATGGTTTTCTTAAACTTAAATTCCTAAGGTTATGCAGTGTCAGTAACAGAGATGAAAATAAATTCCAAGAATCTTGACACAGATATATTTTTCAGCAGGGTTTTTTTGTGTGTGTGTGATAATGGGTTTGTGTGTTTTTAACTCTATTTGTTAAAACACTTCATCCTTCATTATCAGGCTAGATAAAGTGCCTATCGATTGGTTTCCTAACAATTCCAATAATTTTAAATTGTGTTTTCTCTTCTTAAGCCATTATTCCTTTTAGACAGATACATTTTATCTATCCAGATGATGTAAGGGTTTAGAACTGTGTTCCTGTTAGCCCTATTCTTTCTGTTAGGTCCCAGTTTTTTTGCCTACTGCTAGCAGCCCTGAGAGTTAAGGTTCTGTGGTGCAGAATTTAATCTTTAATTGTTAAAATTATTTCTTAAATAGATACTGCCCTGTCCATGTTATGTCATATCATCAGGTAGTAGAAAGCAGGATTTTTATTTCAGGGCTGTATGAGGAGAATAGATAAAAATTTCTCTTTTCCTTGTGCAACTATATTTATAATTTTTCTCAAAGTTACTGAAGTACAAGTAGCCTTAAGATACTTGGTTTTAACTGCCTGCCTTTCAGATTAAAGATCATTTTAAGCAAATTATATCTAAGGCAGAAAACAAACCAATCACTTGATTATCTGCTCTTTGTATGTGTAGTACTGGTATCAACCTCTTAAGTGTTTGTAAATTGTTTAGAATGTTAGATTATAATGACTGCTGGTTACATTTTAAGGATTTTTTTTTTTTAAAAAAAGGTTGTAACATTGTTTTAAATCCAAAGACTTTTCCTTGTGAGTTGAAATACCCTTTGTTCTGATTTGCTAATGCTACTGTTATGCAAAATACCAGAAATGCATTGGCTTTTATAAAGGGGATTTATTTGGTTACAAAGTTACATTCTGAAGGCCATGAAAATGTCCAAGGTAAGGCATCAACAATAGGGTACCTTCACCGAAGAAAAGCCATTGGCATCCAGAAAGCCTCTGTTAGCTGGGAAGGCATGTGGCTGGCATCTGCTTGCTCCCAGGTTGCATTTCAAAATGTCGTTCTCCAAAATGTCAGCTTTCAATGGCCGTCTTCAAAATGTCTCAGATGCTCCAAAATGGCACTCTCAGTTGTTCTGAGTTCCCCTGTCTGTGAACTGCTTTCTAGAACTCCAGTGATTTAATTCAGGCCAACCCTGAATGGGTGGGGTAACACCTCCATGGAAATTATAAAATCAGAGTCATCACCCACAGTTAGGTGGGTCATATCTCCATGGAAACATCCAATCAAAAGGTCACACTCTAATCAAAAAGATTAATCAATCTGCCTCCACAAGGTTGCATCAAAGGTAATGACGTTTGAGGGGCCATAATACATCCAAACCTGCACACTTCCTATAACTGTATGTATTTAAATTAATCTGACATGCTATTTCTTGCTGTGTTTGGAAGTATATAATTGGTACATTTCATGGCTGAAAATTGCACTTAACACGGATTCATAATTCAGTTTTTAAAACTTCTTTACATTTTCTGGTTTTTATATGTGATTTTAACAGTATGTCATTATTTGCAAATAAAAGCAGTTTTCAGTAGCTTCTTTTTTTTTTTGACTGTGATTTGAGATACATTTGGAAAAAATGAATGAAATTATTTTTGTTTCATATCAAGAAATGGATGAAAAGAGGCTGCTGGATCCAGGGTTGAAGGTTCATACAAGCCTCTGGGATTATACTCTGAAGAACCAGCAGATGGAATGCCTGAGTGACTGAAGAAAATGGGTGCTAATGCATCTAACTATCCTCATTCATGCTCCCCGAGGATAGGGGGAAATTCACAAGCCCAACAAACTTTTATAGGTAACTTTTCTGTTTTTCTAACTTCATTTTCTTTTGTGAGTGTAAATAGAATTGTGTTTTCAGTGGTCTTTGTGGGTGAAAAGTTATTATAGATAATGCTGCTGCAGCATCTAGATTTTTTCCCCCAGGAAACATAGATCTGACTGGTGATTTTTATCCTAACCAAACTGCTGTAGATAGCCCAGTTGATCTTTTCTGTGGTCATCTTGCCCATAATAGCCAATTAGCAATCTCCGTTGGTGTGAAAATACTGAAATGCTTGTTTTCTGTGTCCTGGTCCATTTATTTTGCCCATACAAATGCAGCCTTGATGTAGTTAAGAAGAAAACGAAACATTTTCCAATTATATAAAAGTAATATTCTTAATTTGTAAGTCTGTCTAGCTCTTATTTCCTAGAAATCCATGATTAATATCTACAAAGTCCTTGATAGCCGGAGAACCAAAAGCATTTTTTCAATTCAAAATAATTTGCTCTGTTCGTCATTCTTTGTTATTTAATAGAAAAATGAATTATTTGAACTTGGTATCTTCCTTTATAAAAACAAAAGTTGACTCATTTGTATGATTCAGGAAAGTCTGTTTGCAAAATCTTTTGGCATGAAATATATTTAAGTAAATGTTGAAAATGAATGTTAAAGAAAAGAGAAACATTTTCATTTGTTTCATTTCCTTCTTAGGAACATCATCCTATTCTCAGCAAGGCTATGGTTGTGAATCAAAATTGTATAGCCTTGACCATGGCCATGAGAAACCACAAGACAAAAAAAAGAGAACCTCTGGCCTTGCCACCCTCAAAAAGAAGTTTATTAAGCGTCGAAAATCTAATAGATCTGCTGATCACGCCAAGCAGATGCGAGAACTCCTCTCTGGGTGGGATGTTAGAGATGTCAATGCTTTAGTGGAGGAATACGAGGGAACTTCAGCCTTAAAGGAGCTTTCTCTACAAGCCAGTTTGGCTAGACCAGAAGCCCGGACATTGCAGAAAGATATGGCCGATCTTTATGAGTACAAGTATTGTACTGATGTAGACTTAATATTTCAAGAAACTTGTTTTCCTGTTCATCGTGCCATTTTGGCAGCAAGGTGTCCATTTTTTAAAACACTGCTTTCTTCCTCACCTGAGTATGGAGCGGAGATAATAATGGACATCAATACAGCTGGTATCGATATGCCCATGTTTTCTGCTTTGTTACACTACCTTTATACTGGAGAGTTTGGAATGGAGGACTCAAGGTTTCAAAATGTCGATATCCTCGTTCAGCTTAGTGAAGAATTTGGAACACCAAATTCTCTCGATGTAGATATGCGTGGACTCTTTGATTACATGTGTTATTATGATGTTGTCCTTAGTTTTTCTTCAGACTCTGAACTGGTTGAAGCTTTTGGTGGAAATCAGAACTGCTTAGATGAAGAGCTCAAAGCTCACAAGGCTATTATTTCAGCACGGTCCCCATTTTTTCGAAATTTATTACAAAGGAGGATACGGACTGGTGAAGAAATCACAGACCGAACTTTGAGGACTCCCACAAGAATTATATTAGATGAGTCCATTATACCAAAAAAATATGCGAAAGTTATATTACACTGTATGTATACCGACGTGGTGGACCTCTCCGTTTTGCACTGTAGCCCCTCTGTTGGGAGTCTCAGTGAAGTGCAGGCTCTTGTCGCAGGGAAGCCAAACATGACTAGGGCAGAAGAAGCCATGGAACTTTACCATATAGCACTGTTCTTGGAATTTAACATGCTTGCACAAGGTATGAAATTCTGATTTTTAAATCTTGATTTCTAGAATTACATATTTGTCTTCCAAATTGAAAACACAACTGATACATTGTATGATTTCAGTGTTTTGGATGTGATAGGGTAAGTTGGTTTGTTTTTTTTTCTAACTTAAAATTATGACATCTTAGAATTGAGGGTCAATATTATATAGCTCTTCATGGAGTATTAAAACCAAGCATTCAAAACTAGTGACTAAATAGCGGTACATGAGACTTGAAGACTCTTTCCTCCCTATTTTAGTGTGGTAGGTGTGCAGCCTACCACCCATCTATACCATCTCCACCCAAGTTTTGGATTAGCCCAGTTTACCAGATTTTAAGGTTATTCTTAACCTAGGACTCCTTGAAAAACTTAGATTTTCGTATTTACATTTAGTGCCTTGTTGATGCTTAAATGTTTAGAATAAGAATAAATACTCATTTAAAAATGAAGATGGTCACATTTGGATACAAATTTATTTGAATTAGAGTATTGGGCAGAGCTTCCGATTTAAATATCCTGTGTCTTATTTTTAAGCTCAACCTGTATATCATGCAACAGCCTACAGTGTGTAAGGCATAGTGCATACTAGACTCATGTGCCTTCATTTAATTTAAACAAAATTTTAAGTTGGGACAGCACATCAGCACATCTTTTGTGTTATAGCCAATAAATACATGAAAGTTACATTAAAAGAAGTATCTATCTGTTGGGAAATGCCAGAATCATAGCATTTCAGAGCTGGAAAGAGACCTTTTGTGGGAGAGCGAAGAGAGTTTACTGTTTTGACAGAATGCGTACTGAGTTTTCTATGGCCTTATATACAAGAAAACAAGCTACGTCACATGAGATTGTTTGAGAAATTTAACTTAATGTTTATTTACTTAAAAATACATTAGAAGTTGCCAGTTAGAATGTTAATGTTTGTATAAAAAGACATGAATTTAAATAAGGAAAGCTAAGTACATTTTTCTAACTTTAGAGTAATGTGTTTTTTATTGCTAAATCAAGACATTAAAAGGCTTTGAGGGAAAAAAGCCTCAAATTACTAACATTAATATAATGTAAAGAGTTATATAGGAGAACCATTGATAAACATGGGTGAAGAAAAGTGGAGATTCTTTTACATTTGGATACAAATCTTATTTTACCATTATCTTTTCTAGTAATAGTATTAGGTTTGCTTTATTAATCACAATCAAAATGTCATTAGGATGTTTTCTTATTAGTTTAAAATAAGAATCACTGTATTAATAATAGAATATTTTGATGTCAGACATAGGAAAATATGTTATTAAAAATAATCTAGTAGGAGCTTGAGCTTCCATAATTAACTCTGTAAAATCAAATTTGTCAGAAAATGCCTCTAAAGAAAAATTTGAAGGTTGCAATACATTACCAAAAAGGTATAATACTTTATTTCCTTGGATTGTTTTTATTTTTTGACATATTTAAATAATGAGAAACAAAATGTGTTGTCTTTACTTTGCTGTTTAAAAAAATAAGAGAGAAATCTTTAATGTACTGGGGGTTTTTTGTGTGTGTTTTAAGTTTTGAATGAAAGGTAAAATTATGGGCCAGCTCTTGGTTCTTTAGTAACACTTGATTACTCTCAACTAGAGTTATTTTATCTAAGTGAGTTAAATTTTTTTTCGTTTAGCCAGAAATTGTATTTTGCTTGTACAGTCAAAGATATAAAACAGCACTCGTGTTATTTTAATCTGGTTACTTAAAAGAAAAAAATTGAGGTATAGGTCTTCTGTTTCCTTTTATTGTTAAAAATAATAGGGTTTGGTATTTTTTGTTTGCTTGTGCCCCATGTAGACGTTTTCTTTCCCCTGTGTGCATGATAATACTACTCATTAGGGTTTATAACAGACATAACTTAACATAATTTTTGTCTTATTTCCATGGGAGGGAGATATTTGGTCACTTGGGGATGGTTTGATAACATGAAGCTTAAGAGCTCAGGCTTTGGAACCAGAGAGACTGGGTTTGAATTCTTTTCTGCTGTGTCTTAACTTGTTGACCTTAAGCAAGTCACTTAACTTCACACCCCTGCTTTCTAATTTATTATATGAGAAAAGTAACTCTGTGAGGTCGTATTATGAGGATTAAAGGAAATGATGTATGTTAAGTGAACTGAATAGTGCCTGATACATCGTAAATATTCAGTAGATGTTAGATGTTAGCTGCTAAGTGATAATCACCATCACCATCAGTCTTTTCTAAAACCAACTTTTTTTATGTTTTTAGAAGATAATTTTAATAATTATATTGATTAAACCTAGTATTAAACAGATTTTACAGATTTTTGCTAGATAATTTTATCGATTTTTAAGGTTTTCTTATAATTTTATCATAGTAAGATGTTACATATACGTCTTATCATTACACTTACCAAACTGTTATGTGTCTAGCTATTCAGCACTCTACAATCAGCTTTCCTAAGGAGCAGGAAGTAAAGTCGGAATCTTTTTATTACGACTAGACTTTTTTTAAACTGTGAACATATACTGCTTTGACACAAACTTATTTTTTTTAAAATAAAATATAGATAGATGTGACTTCAATGCCCAGAAGAATCAGAGAGGTCTAGATGAGATGCCAATTCTAAAGAACTGTGTAATTTATTGTATTATCTATAGGGAATATTAACTAATGAGATCATTTTTTATAATTTTAGTTTGCAGAAGGCTTTTACTTTATTTAATTTGGTCATCCTGACAGCCTGTGACTATGGTGGGGCTCAGAGATTAATAGCTAGCCTTTATAGTGAGGAAGTTGTGATTCATATCAGTTCTTCTACTAGGAATTTTGGCATGGTAAGAGAAGGAAGAATTATGAGAACCTTATTCCGGAAATAAGGGTGAAAAGCTGTGGCCTAGTCATGAGAACAAAACCGCAAACTAGTGATTGAAAACTCAACTCAAGGGGAAGTCTGAATCCTGAGCCTGATTTGTTGCTGAACCATTTGGGCTGGGGCTAAGCACATGCTTGGGGACAGTGTGGACCAGATGGGCAGTTTAAAAAATCTGGAGGCAGGAGGATGGGTAAGTCGTCACTCAGACTGCTTCAGAGCACTTAGCTAGGGAATGCCGAGCCTTGTATTGTTTCAACCTTTCTTTCCTGAGTAGATGAGTGTTACTGTATAGGTCATTTGAGTTTTTTGGCAGCCCAGTATTAGAACCTTCTTCCTTAGTTGGGGAGAATTCCTCATTGTATAGATCTTGATTGAAATATAAAAGCCTAAAGGTCAGATACTTGCTTTCTTGTTCTTCTCTGTGGTTAGGGCTTCAGCAGGTAGCCCAGGGCTCAGCCTACTAGCTGGTGATGTAGAGAAGCAGGCTGGGGCAGGAACATCGAGTGGAAAAGAAGTGAACTCAGTGGGAGTGGTGCCAATGATGGCATTCACTGTCCGAGGACAGAAGCACCCGTATAGTGGCCAGGGTCCCACAGCACTACAGGGTACATTCCAGGCTGTTCCTGCAGGGTAGTCCTCACTCTGCAGCTTTCCTTTGTTCCTGTTTTCTGAGCCCAGTTTCCAACTTTCTCAGCAATTATATGGGCCAGCAATATCCTTTCAAATAAATTCTCTTTCTGTTTAAGCCAGTTAGAGTAGTTTTTTGCAGTTGCAGTTTAGAAACCTTATAGATAGCGGTACCTACAAAAAAAGACTAGTGCATAAAAATCCAAACTTCCCAAATAGGTGACTAGATTGGAGGAGCCTCAAAAGAAGGACCAGATGTCTGATCACTGTAACTTTTCTACACTGGGTAAACAGCTGTTAAATAGTTGAATATAAATTAAAAGGTAACTACTTTTGTCTTAAAATAATTCTTTCACTACAAAGTTTTACTCTGTTTCTTGAACTAGATGCTTTCATAGAGGAACTTCATTTACAGAGAATTAAATAAGGTTAAATAGTTGGGAAATCTAAAGCTAATGTTAGTATTAATACCTCTCATGCATGGAATTTCAGGGAACCATCACTAATTGAAAGTAAAGCAGCCTTGAAAATCTGAGAACAGTAAAGAGGCTATATTATTTGATTCTGAGGAAACATTCACTCTTTAGAAGAAACATGAGTTTTCTCATGAACTTTAACAACTCGGGTGCTTGCCATAGGAATTTATGTTTCCAAGTCAAAACTACATTGACCTCAGAACAAAATAGCCCAGAATTAGCACCAGCATCTACATATATATAATTTCATTGTGGGGCATTTTAAACTTTACACGGCAGATTTTATTTTATTTTCCATTTGATCAAAATGTATTTTTCAATCTCTGGAATATGAAATTTATGTTATTACTTTAGTTCCAAATGGACTCTAAAATGCATTGTTAGTACTTTTGGTCATAATGCATGTGAATGATATTTTGTTGAATTAAAAATCTAACAGAGAAACTTCACTGAAAGCAATGACCTAATTTTTTTCCTTAGCAATTTGATCAGCTTTCAAGAATATGTGACTTAAAACAAATGCAAAATAGTAAAGACTAAACTGTCTCCACTAATCCATTCCTCCCTCTCCCCAGCCTCTCCATTGTCCCCATGTTGGCACTCTTCCTTCTGCCTCAATTCAGCTGAGCTGGCAGTTCTTTATTCTTCTGTCTGTAATTGTTTCCTCTTCAGGAAATTAGTTTGAATGTACTTTCTGGAGAATAATGGAGCCAAGCTTAAAACCATTATCAACAGATCAGAATAGTAAATGCAGGTTTCAGTAAAACACAAAATACAGATGAAGAATTAATCTCACTTTCATGAATGGCAATTTTAATGATTCTCAGGTTATACATCTCTAATTATAATGAAATCTAGCATTTTAGAAAAAAAAATTCTTTTCTAAATATTACACCTTAGAACTTTACTCATAAATTCATTACATATTTTATTTAGGAATTGAACCATTTCTGATGTGGACTACAAACTTTCTACTTCTGTCCCTCTACTTGCACTGTTGTTTTGTCTGGAATATCTTTACCTTTGATCTCTAAATGTCCAAATTCTACCCTGTCTTTCAAGACCAAATTCATATGCCACTTCCCTTGTTTTGTCTTGTCTACTCCAAGTTAAAAGTATTCTCTACTTTTTGAGGACTTCTAAAACAGCCTTTATTTTTCTTTTAGGTTTTTATGGCTTCTGGCTTGTTTTGGAATTGCCTATGTATCTGTCTCATTTCCTCTTTCAACTGCTAGTGTGTTATATGCTCCCTAAAGACCAGATCAAAATCTTGGTCATCTTCGCATCACCCAAAGAACCTAGCACAGTGCTTTCCTCTTAGTAGACTCTCAGTTGCACATTTTGAATTATTTTTAATACCTTTAAAAACTGAATAACTTTTTTCTTTAAAAAATAGGGGGAGGGAAGTGGGAGATATAATAAATGTTATATTAGAAGTCACAAATAAAATGAAAACACTTTGTCCCAACCTAGTAGATAAATATGAAGAATAATTTATAAAAGTTAGTTTAGTTGTGACCTTAATGGTTTATACTGCTCTACCAATAAACTCACGGTTTTAAGTTAAATTTCAAATAAAACTTTCTCAACTCGCTACCTGTTTGTCCATTTATATGAAATAGAATATCAACTGAATTTAAAATATTCTTAAACAAATCAAGGTTATTCATCTTTTGAAGTCAGAAAAGTTTAATTGAGGGGCAATCTTATCTTTTCGCACTAATTCATAATTTAGATCAAAGAACTAGTTATTTAAAATTTTAGTAATAAAATTTTATTTACAGTAATAATGATAATTTACACTCAGGGATAAATTATATTATTGAGAATGTTAAAGTAATTTGGAAATTCTTATTCTAAATCAAATATCTTTTTACTTTTTACTTGTCCTGTTTCGTTTATTAAAGGAAAATAAAATTATGAGGAGTTACCAAAATATTTATTTCTTGAAAACAAAGTGATTGAAAGTGGGTTGTTTATTCATCCCTATTTGTATACTTATAAGACAGTGAGTGTAAATGAGTATCATGGTTTGTTACATGATTTTTAAAATGTCAGTGTATAGCAGACACTTTGTAGCCATAGCAAGAAGTGTTCTTTCTAAAATACATACAGGGGGGGCGGGGCAAGATGGCAGACTGGTGAGCTGTATGTTTTAGTTACTCCTCCAGGAAAGTAGGTAAAAAGCCAGGAACTGCGTGGACTGGACACCACAGAGCAATCTGTCTTTGGGCATACTTCATACAACACTCATGAAAACGTGGAACTGCTGAGATCAGCGAAATCTGTAAGTTTTTGCGGCCAGGGGACCCACGCCCCTCCCTGCCAGGCTCAGTCCCGGGGGAGGAGGGGCTGTCAGCTCCGGGAAGGAGAAGGGAGAATTGCAGTGGCTGCTCTTATCGGAAACTCATTCTACTGATTCAAACTCCAACCATAGATAGACTGAGACCAGACACCAGAGACTCTGAGAGCAGCCAGCCCAGCAGAGAGGTGACAGACATAGAAAAAAAACAACACGAAAAACTCCAAAATAAAAGCAGAGGATTTTTCGAGTTCTGGTGAACACAGAAAGGGGAAGGGCGGAGATCAGGCCTTGAGGCGCATATGCAAATCCCGAAGCAAAGCTGATCTCTCTGCCCTGTGCACCTTTCCTTAATGGCCCTGGTTGCTTTGTCTATTAGCATTTCAATAACCCATTAGATCTCTGAGGAGGGCCGTTTTTTTTTTGTTTTTTTTTTTGTTTTTTTTTTTTTAAATCCTTTTTGCTTTTTCTAAAACAATTACTCTAAGAAGCTCAATATAGAAAGCTTCAAAGAATTGAAATTTGGGCACGTCAAGTCAAGAGCAGAACTAAGAGAGCTCTGAGACAAAAGGCAATATTCCAGTGGCTGAGAAAATTCACTAAACAACACAACTTCCCAAGAAAAGGGGGGTGTCCGCTCACAGCCACCATCCTGGTGGACAGGAAACACTCCTGCCCATCGCCAGCCCCATAGCCCAGAGCTGCCCCAGACAACCCAGTGTGACGGAAGTGCTTCAAATAACAGGCACACACCACAAAACTGGGCGTGGACATTAGCCTTCCCTGCAACCTCAGCTGAATGTCCCAGAGCTGGGAAGGGGGAGCAGTGTGAATTAACAGAGCCCCATTCAGCCATCATTTGAGCAGACTGGGAGCCTCCCAACACAGCCCAGCAGCCCAGAACTGCCCTGGGGGGACGGCACTCACCTGTGACATAGCACAGTCATCCCTCAACAGAGGACCCGGGGTGCACAGCCTGGAAGAGGGGCCCACTTGCAAGTCTCAGGAGCCATACGCCAATACCAAAGACTTGTGGGTCAGTGGCAGAGACAAACTGTGGCAGGACTGAACTGAAGGATTAGACTATTGCAGCAGCTTTAAAACTCTAGGATCATCAGGGAGATTTGATTGTTAGGGCCACCCCCCCTCCCCGACTGCCCAGAAACACGCCCCACATACAGGGCAGGCAACACCAACTACACACGCAAGCTTGGTACACCAATTGGGCCCCACAAGACTCACTCCCCCACTCACCAAAAAGGCTAAGCAGGGGAGATCTGGCTTGTGGAGAACAGGTGGCTCGTGGACCCCACCTGCTGGTTAGTTAGAGAAAGTGTACTCCACGAAGCTGTAGATCTGATAAATTAGAGATAAGGACTTCAACTGGTCTACAAACCCTAAAAGAACCCTATCAAGTTCAGCAAATGCCACGAGGCCAAAAACAACAGAAAATTATAAAGCATATGAAAAAACCAGACGATATGGATAACCCAAGCCCAAGCACCCAAATCAAAAGACCAGAAGAGACACACCACCTAGAGCAGCTACTCAAAGAACTAAAGATGAACAATGAGACCCTAGTACGGGATATGAAGGAAATCAAGAAGACCCTAGAAGAGCATAAAGAAGACATTGCAAGACTAAATAAAAAATGGATGATCTTATGGAAATTAAAGAAACTGTTGACCAAATTAAAAAGATTCTGGACACTCATAGTACAAGACTAGAGGAAGTTGAACAACGAATCAGTGACCTGGAAGATGACAGAATGGAAAATGAAAGCATAAAAGAAAGAATGGGGAAAAAAAATTGAAAAACTCGAAATGGACCTCAGGGATATGATAGATAATATGAAACGTCCGAATATAAGACTCATTGGTGTCCCAGAAGGGGAAGAAAAGGGTAAAGGTCTAGGAAGAGTATTCAAAGAAATTGTTGGGGAAAACTTCCCAAATCTTCTAAACAACATAAATACACAAATCATAAATGCTCAGCGAACTCCAAATAGAATAAATCCAAAAAAACCCACTCCGAGACATATACTGATCACACTGTCAAACATAGAAGAGAAGGAGCAAGTTCTGAAAGCAGCAAGAGAAAAGCAATTCACCACATACAAAGGAAACAGCATAAGACTAAGTAGTGACTACTCAGCAGCCACCATGGAGGCGAGAAGGCAGTGGCACGATATATTTAAAATTCTGAGTGAGAGGAATTTCCAGCCAAGAATACTTTATCCAGCAAAGCTCTCCTTCAAATTTGAGGGAGAGCTTAAATTTTTCACAGACAAAGAAATGCTGAGAGAATTTGCTAACAAGAGACCTGCCCTACTGGAGATACTAAAGGGAGCCCTACAGACAGAGAAACAAAGACAGGACAGAGAGACTTGGAGAAAGGTTCAGTACTAAAGAGATTCGGTATGGGTACAATAAAGGATATTAATAGAGAGAGGGAAAAATATGGCAAACATAATCCAAAGGATAAGATGGCCGATTCAAGAAATGCCTTCACGGTTTTAACGTTGAATGTAAATGGATTAAACTCCCCAATTAAAAGATATAGATTCGCAGAATGGATCAAAAAAATGAACCATCAATATGTTGCATACAAGAGACTCATCTTAGACACAGGGACACAAAGAAACTGAAAGTGAAAGGATGGAAAAAAATATTTCATGCAAGCTACAGCCAAAAGAAAGCAGGTGTAGCAATATTAATCTCAGATAAAATAGACTTCAAATGCAGGGATGTTTTGAGAGACAAAGAAGGCCACTACATACTAATAAAAGGGGCAATTCAGCAAGAAGAAATAACAATCGTAAATGTCTATGCACCCAATCAAGGTGCCACAAAATACATGAGAGAAACATTGGCAAAACTAAAGGAAGCAATTGATGTTTCCACAATAATTGTGGGAGACTTCAACACATCACTCTCTCCTATAGATAGATCAACCAGACAGAAGACCAATAAGGAAATTGAAAACCTAAACAATCTGATAAATGAATTAGATTTAACAGACATCTACAGGACATTACATCCCAAATCACCAGGATACACATACTTTTCTAGTGCTCACGGAACTTTCTCCAGAATAGATCATATGCTGGGACATAAAACAAGCCTCAATAAATTTAAAAAGATTGAAATTATTCAAAGCACATTCTCTGACCACAATGGAATACAATTAGAAGTCAATAACCATCAGAGACTAAGAAAATTCACAAATACCTGGAGGTTAAACAACACACTCCTAAACAATCAGTGGGTTAAAGAAGAAATAGCAAGAGAAATTGCTAAATATATAGAGACGAATGAAAATGAGAACACAACATACCAAAACCTATGGGATGCAGCAAAAGCAGTGCTAAGGGGGAAATTTATAGCACTAAACGCATATATTAAAAAGGAAGAAAGAGCCAAAATCAAAGAACTAATGGATCAACTGAAGAAGCTAGAAAATGAACAGCAAACCAATCCTAAACCAAGTACAAGAAAAGAAATAACAAGGATTAAAGCAGAAATAAATGACATAGAGAACAAAAAAACAATAGAGAGGATAAATATCACCAAAAGTTGGTTCTTTGAGAAGATCAACAAGATTGACAAGCCCCTAGCTAGACTGACAAAATCAAAAAGAGAGAAGACCCATATAAACAAAATAATGAATGAAAAAGGTGACATAACTGCAGATCCTGAAGAAATTAAAACAATTATAAGAGGATACTATGAACAACTGTATGGCAACAAACTGGATAATGTAGAGGAAATGGACAATTTCCTGGAAACATATGAACAACCTAGACTGACCAGAGAAGAAATAGAAGACCTCAACCAACCCATCACAAGCAAAGAGATCCAATCAGTCATCAAAAATCTTCCCACAAATAAATGCCCAGGGCCAGATGGCTTCACAGGGGAATTCTACCAAACTTTCCAGAAAGAACTGACACCAATCTTACTCAAACTCTTTCAAAACATTGAAGAAAATGGAACACTACCTAACTCATTTTATGAAGCTAACATCAATCTAATACCAAAACCAGGCAAAGATGCTACAAAAAAGGAAAACTACCGGCCAATCTCCCTAATGAATATAGATGCAAAAATCCTCAACAAAATACTTGCAAATCGAATCCAAAGACACATTAAAAAAATCATACACCATGACCAAGTGGGGTTCATTCCAGACATGCAAGGATGGTTCAACATAAGAAAAACAATCAATGTATTACAACACATTAAAAACTCGAAAGGGAAAAATCAATTGATCATCTCAATAGATGCTGAAAAAGCATTTGACAAAATCCAACATCCCTTTTTGATAAAAACACTTCAAAAGGTAGGAATTGAAGGAAACTTCCTCAACATGATAAAGAGCATATATGAAAAACCCACAGCCAGCATAGTACTCAATGGTGAGAGACTGAAAGCCTTCCCTCTAAGATCAGGAACAAGACAAGGATGCCCGCTGTCACCACTGTTATTCAACATTGTGCTGGAAGTGCTAGCCAGGGCAATCCGGCAAGACAAAGAAATAAAAGGCATCCAAATTGGAAAAGAAGAAGTAAAACTGTCATTGTTTGCAGATGATATGATCTTATATCTAGAAAACCCTGAGAAATCGACGATACACCTACTAGAGCTAATAAACAAATTTAGCAAAGTAGCGGGATACAAGATTAATGCACATAAGTCAGTAATATTTCTATATGCTAGAAATGAACAAACTGAAGAGACACTCAAGAAAAAGATACCATTTTCAATAGCAACTAAAAAAATCAAGTACCTAGGAATCAACTTAACCAAAGATGTAAAAGACCTATACAAAGAAAACTACATAACTCTACTAAAAGAAATAGAAGGGGACCTTAAAAGATGGAAAAATATTCCATGTTCATGGATAGGAAGGCTAAATGTCATTAAGATGTCAATTCTACCCAAACTCATCTACAGATTCAATGCAATCCCAATCAAAATTCCAACAACCTACTTTGCAGACTTGGAAAAGCTAGTTATCAAATTTATTTGGAAAGGGAAGATGCCTCGAATTGCTAAAGACACTCTAAAAAAGAAAAACGAAGTGGGAGGACTTACACTCCCTGACTTTGAAGCTTATTATAAAGCCACAGTTGCCAAAACAGCATGGTACTGGCACAAAGATAGACATATAGATCAATGGAATCGAATTGAGAATTCAGAGATAGACCCTCAGATCTATGGCCGACTGATCTTTGATAAGGCCCCCAAAGTCACCGAACTGAGCCATAATGGTCTTTTCAACAAATGGGGCTGGGAGAGTTGGATATCCATATCCAAAAGAATGAAAGAGGACCCCTACCTCACCCCCTACACAAAAATTAACTCAAAATGGACCAAAGATCTCAATATAAAAGAAAGTACCATAAAACTCCTAGAAGATAATGTAGGAAAACATCTTCAAGACCTTGTATTAGGCGGCCACTTCCTAGACTTTACACCCAAAGCACAAGCAACAAAAGAGAAAATAGATAAATGGGAACTCCTCAAGCTTAGAAGTTTCTGCACCTCAAAGGAATTTCTCAAAAAGGTAAAGAGGCAGCCAACTCAATGGGAAAAAATTTTTGGAAACCATGTATCTGACAAAAGACTGATATCTTGCATATACAAAGAAATCCTACAACTCAATGACAGTAGTACAGACAGCCCAATTATAAAATGGGCAAAAGATATGAAAAGACAGTTCTCTGAAGAGGAAATACAAATGGCCAAGAAACACATGAAAAAATGTTCAGCTTCACTAGCTATTAGAGAGATGCAAATTAAGACCACAATGAGATACCATCTAACACCGGTTAGAATGGCTGCCATTAAACAAACAGGAAACTACAAATGCTGGAGGGGATGTGGAGAAATTGGAACTCTTATTCACTGTTGGTGGGACTGTATAATGGTTCAGCCACTCTGGAAGTCAGTCTGGCAGTTCCTTAGAAAACTAGATATAGAGCTACCATTCGATCCAGCGATTGCACTCCTCGGTATATACCCGGAAGATCGGAAAGCAGTGACACGAACAGATATCTGCACGCCAATGTTCATAGCAGCATTATTCACAATTGCCAAGAGATGGAAACAACCCAAATGTCCTTCAACAGATGAGTGGATAAATAAAATGTGGTATATACACACGATGGAATACTACGCGGCAGTAAGAAGGAACGATCTGGTGAAACATATGACAACATGGATGAACCTTGAAGACATAATGCTGAGCGAAATAAGCCAGGCACAAAAAGAGAAATATTATATGCTACCACTAATGTGAACTTTGAAAAATGTAAAACAAATGGTTTATAATGTAGAATGTAGGGGAACTAGCAGTAGAGAGCAATTAAGGAAGGGGGAACAATAATCCAAGAAGAACAGATAAGCTATTTAACGTTCTGGGGATGCCCAGAAATGACTATGGTCTGTTAATTTCTGATGGATGTAGTAGGAACAAGTTCACTGAAATGTTGCTATATTATGTAACTTTCTTGTGGTAAAGTAGGAACATGTTGGAAGTTAAGCAGTTTTCTTAGGTTAGTTGTCTTTTTCTTACTCCCTTGTTATGGTCTCTTTGAAATGTTCTTTTATTGTATGTTTGTTTTCTTTTTAACTTTTTTTTTCATACAGTTGATTTAAAAAAGAAGGGAAAGTTAAAAAAAAAAGAAAAAGAAAAAAGACAAACAAGGAAAAAAAAAAAAAAAAGATGTAGTGCCCCCTTGAGGGGCCTGTGGAGAGTGCGGGGGTGTTTGCCTGCCCCACCTTCATGGTTGCTGACATGACCGCGGACATGGGGGACTGGTGGTTTGATGGGTTGAGCCCTCTACCATAGGTTTTGCCCTTGGGAAGACGGTTGCTGCAAAGGAGAGGCTAGGCCTCCCTGTATTTGTGCCTAAGAGTCTCCTCCTGAATGCCTCTTTGTTGCTCAGATGTGGCCCTCTCTCTCTGGCTAAGCAAACTTGAAAGGTGAAATCACTGCCCTCCCCCCTACGTGGGATCAGACACCCAGGGAAGTGAATCTCCCTGGCAACGTGGAATATGACTCCCGGGGAGGAATGTAGACCCGGCATCGTGGGATGGAGAACATCTTCTTGACCAAAAGGGGGATGTGAAAGGAAATGAAATAAGCTTCAGTGGCAGAGAGATTCCAAAACGAGCCGAGAGATCACTCTGGTGGGCACTCTTACGCACACATTAGACAACCTTTTTTAGGTTCTAAAGAATTGGGGTAGCTGGTGGTGGATACCTGAAACTATCAAACTACAACCCAGAACCCATGAATCTCAAAGACAGTTGTATAAAAATGTAGCTTATGAGGGGTGACAGTGGGATTGGGAATGCCATAAGGACCAAACTCCACTTTGTCTAGTTTATGGATGGATGTGTAGAAAAGTAGGGGAAGCAAACAAACAGACAAAGGTACATAGTGTTCTTTTTTACTTCAATTGCTCTTTTTCACTCTAATTATTATTCTTGTTATTTTTGTGTGTGTGCTAATGAAGGTGTCAGGGATTGATTTAGGTGATGAATGTACAACTATGTAATGGTACTGTAAACAATCGAAAGTACAATTTGTTTTGTATGACTGCGTGGTATGTGAATATATCTCAATAAAATGATTAAAAAAAAAATAAAATAAAATACATACAGTTCACTTACAGTATTGTCTATTTAGATATCTTCTACTTGCTTTTATTTAAAATTCTGTGGAATTTAAATTAGAAGCCTTTTCTCTGTGACACTGAAATTCCAAGGATGGGTAGAGTGAAAAAGTGAAATAGAGGAAGGCTTGTAAACTTATGGTAACACATTTAACTTTAAATTATTGAGATATCTATTCCTCACTATTGCATGTATCATCATTTATATATGACTTTCAGAGTAAAACAGAATAGTTAATTGCATCAATTGATCCAAACTTTTGGTGTCAGTAGACCTAAAATAAGATGCATGTAATCTTTTTAAGATCTTAAAAACTAATTTCTTTTATTTCAGGTTAGCATTTATTGAACACCATTGCTATGCAAGATGCTACACCAGGGAGAAGAGAACTAAAACTATCATTATTTGATAGTACCCTATGTACTAACTCTGGGATAGACACTTCACATAACATTGTTTCATTTCATCCTCACAACAACCCTGTGAAGCCTGGAGAATGAGTTTCCTGTTTGCACAAGAGGTGCAGAGATAAATAACAATGCCCAAATTTAATGGTATTTTAAAAATATGTTGGACTTAGATCTCTGTTCCACTTCTGGATCTGCCACATAGTAACCATACAATTTCTGGTGGGGTACCTCAACTTGGGCTTGTTTTCTCCTCTTCATATGTGTGTAGGTACCAAGCTCTATGCTTGGCTCACTGTTGGGAGGCCCTTGACAAATATTTTTAAAACTCAATTGTATTAACTCTTTAGTAGAAAGTTTCTAAAGGTAAGACTCCAGTTACTTCCCTTACACATCATTTTACAGCACTGTTCCAAGTTTCCAAAGTCTAAAATAGTTATCAGATTCAGACTTTTTAAATTGGTGACGCATATTTCACATTCAGCCTCAGCATCTATATGTTTACAATTTCAGAGAGCATTCAACATTAGATGACAAAACAGGGTCATAAAAAAATGGTTTATAGATTGAGCTTTTCCATGGTGGGCTATTTGATGTAAACTCCTACTCTACTGTACTTTGATTCAATTGCTATAGTCCTTTTTTCTCTTAGGAACACTAAAAGAAATGGCCTAATTGTTGTTGCCTTTTTCTAAAGCCCCAACTTAATTTTATTTTTCTGACTCAGCCACAGACAAATTTGACAACTTCTCTTACACCTTTACCGTAAAGTTCAAAACTAATGCATTCAAGGATGCAAGTTATTTGGTTTGAAGAAAATAGGATTAGGGGATGGCATTAGTGATTGAGGAGAGAAAATGACAGAAAGAAGGAAGAACCTGTGCATTGTACAAACTTCCTAGCTTTTCAGATTCACAAATTAGATACAAGTTGAAGTTTCTGCTTTAAAATCAATATTGCTCTGATCTCCTAAAATATCCAGAGCAGAAACACTCTGACCAGGCACAAGTACTCTGGCTGCTTCTCATTTTGAAAGTGGCTAGAAGGAAGCTGTTACAAGAATAAGATAGATTAATAATGATATTGTTTAGCTATTACTATGTGCAAGACACTGGATTAACCTCTTTTTATGGATTGCCCCACTTAATCCTTACATAGGTTATGCAGTAACCAAAAAGTTCTTCCCATTTTAAAGATGAGGTGTTTTTGTTTCCAAAGCAAATTACTGTGAAAGGGTTTGCTTAAACAATGGGAATTTATTTGCGTACAGTTTTGAGGCCAAGAAAATGTCCAAATTAAGGCATCATCAGAGTGATGCTTTCTTCCTAAAGACCTGCTGCAGGCAGTCCTTGGTTCCTCTGCCACATGGCAAGGCGTGTGACGGCATCTGCTAGTCTCTCCCTTCTCTTCCAGGTTTTGTTGCTTTCAGCTTCTTGCTTCCATGGATTTCTCTCTCTCTCTGATCCATTCTGTTCATAAAGGCTCTGTAATAGGATTAAGACCCATCTGAATGAGGTGGGTCACACCTTAACTGAAGTAGCTTCATCTAAATGTTCTGCTTACAATGAGTTTACCTCCACAGGGATGGATTAACTTTAAGAACTTGTTTTTCTGAGATATATACAGTTTCAGACTACCACATGAGGCAACAAATATTTAGGTTGTTATTTCCCCAGGCCACTTCTTCTGTTCAAAAGATGGACTTCTAGACAATGCTCAGTAATCAAGCTTCCAGTATACTTTGCACTTTAAAATACTTTAGATGGTTTCTTTGACTTCCCAGTAATATTTATAAATAAACCATCCCCTGTAACAACTCTATGCTAAAACTGCCTTTTAAATTTGAATTAATTTATTTCAAAAGCAGTTCATGCTTATTGTTGGAAAGAAAGGTAATGATACAGAAACATAAAATAAAGTATATATGCTTTCACCCACTATATTCTTTTCCCTAAGTCATTATTGATGGCAGACTGTGAACATTTTGATGGCTTTCTTTACGAATCTTTATATATATGTGAATATGTATGCATTTCATGTGCATATCCTTGTTCTGTTGTAGTGTAAGTAGCATTGCATTAAACACGTTACTCTGTGTCTTCCTTTTTTCATGCTTAATAAACTTCGAAAAATCTTTCATGTTAATACATAGTTATTTTTAATAGTTGCATGTTATTTTAGTTACTTTCTGAAAATGTAACTAATAGGGTCAGAAATTCAGATGATACAAATAGTACACAAGGTGTTAAGAACCCTCCCAGTCTCATTCCCCAAGGATAACCACTATTAATAAAAAATTAAAAAAAAAAAAAGCCTGCAAAGGACTGAAATTAGTTTGGAGTGTATTTATGGAACTGCTACAACATTTAGTGAATATGAGTTGACCAGAAACTGTGTGGCTTCACCCATTTTTTCATGTTTTAGTGAAAAAGAGTAGCAGTTTTATCTATTACAAATTAACATGCGCAAGCTTAACTAAATATGTCTCCATGAAGAAGATGGCTTTGAGATACTAAAAACCTGAGCTCAGTTTGGGTTCTTTGTGCTAAAACAGTTTTATATACCTCATACTTAGTATTGACAAGACTAAAAAAACCTCTGATAAATGCCTTACATTTCATGGCATTTGAAGGTGAAATATCCATACATCTGAAAGTAGTGCAGAACACTGAAAACACGTTTGCACACTTAATGCCTTTGTTTCTAACCATATTTTTCCTTAACCATAATAATTAGGCCTTTTTTGAAGTGGTTGAGTTTAAGTTCCCACTGTCACTGTTCCTTCCTGAGTGAAGTTTACATTAAAAAACAATGCTCAGTTTTGAAACCGTGATTCACTAAAATAATTCTAGAAGGTACATGGGCGTCACATTGGTTTTCTAAACCTGACATCTCTGCTTGTGTCTAATTATCAGAGGTTCCAAAAATGTGCTAAGTTAAACTATATGGTTAACTAATTTCTTTTTTGTTATTTCATACATCATACTTGATCTTAAACTCTAGAGTGATAGTTTTCTGTTTATAAGCAATAAAAATACTAAGTATCTGTAGTCTTCATTTCTTATTGCAGTATGAATGACACTTTAAACTCTCAGAGTATTTGTTTATTGAGCTGAGGTATTATATTTAGAATTTTAAGCTGAGATTCAAAAAGGAGAGTGTAAAACTCTTGGTAAGAAAGAAGCTCTTTTCTGTGATTTGCTTATTTGTTCCTACACCATTTTATTTCAGTTTGTGAAAGATTCGACTTTTTTGTTTGTTTTTGTATGTCCTGCAAATATTGATTCAACACTAATTTACTGGAATTGAGGAAGGTGTTTTGTTTTTTTTCCTCCCTTAATATAGAATGAGTATGACCACTTGATTAATGTGCTCAGGGATAAGTCATTTGCCTTGGTCTTGCTAAAGAAATATAAAGATCCTCACTGTTGTACACAACTCCTGAAATATAATTTTATATCAGTTTTTCAGAGGTACTAGATTAATTATAAGCAATGGGATACAGTAGACTGATCATCATAATAGGTCTGATCATCATAATAGGTCTGTAAAACTGAGAGACTACCAACTGAATTTTCAAGCAAATAAAGGTAAAATTGGACATTATTGGGGGGGGGGTGTATAATCTGTCAATACACATGCGTCCCTTGGTATAGTATTGGTACCTTGACTCCTGTACTTTATTCATTTAATGTACTAATTCTCTCATTGAGCTCTTATTGTATGCAAGGCCCAGAGATTGAAGTAATAAGAAAGTCTACTGGTAATTACCAGTAGGCAGTTACAGTGTAACATGCCATAAAACAGCAAGGGAACACATAGGAGGAACAGGACCCCTAAACCCTGGTAGGGGGAGTGGGGGAGAGAGGACATTATCAGGAACTTCCCATAGAAGCCAATATTTGGAGATTGAATAGGATTTAAGTAAATAAAGGTTGGGAGGTAAAGGGAAACATATTCGATGGAGAGAACTGCAGGTACAAAGACCCAAAGATAAATGAGAACAAGGCACATTGGTGTGGGAGGACTGGCATTTCAAAGATAAGAGACGTTTGGCAAGAAATGAGGCCACAGAGGAAAGTAGGGCTTTATAATAAAGGACTTTGTATACCACACTGAGACATTTGGCATAACAAGTCATGTGACCTGATTATATTCATATTTTCTGAAATATTTTTTGTTTTAATACATACAGTCTTGAAGTTGATAAAATATATAAACTGTAGATCAAAAAATTACTGAAAGTTTCTTAGTTTGCTAGACTACTATGATGAATACCAGGCTACTATGACAAAAACACAGTGGGTTGGCTTAAAATACAGGAATTTATTGTCTTACGATTTTGGAAGCTAGAAGGCTTTCTGCTTCCTGGGGTCAGTAGTTTTCTGGTATTGGCTTGCTACAGTCCTTGGGTTTCCATGGCTTTTATCTCTGCCTCTGGTCACATGGCAATATTCTTTCCTTTCTTCTTCTCTGACTTCCTTGGTAATCTGTATAGAGACCCACCCTCAGTGCCGCAGGGCCACAGCATAATTTAAAAAAACATCTTCAAGAAGTCATATTTACAAGGGGCTCACAACCACAGGAATAGAGATTGAGATGAAGATCATGTCTAAATTTGGGTGCATAATTCAATCTACCAGAGTTTCTTCCTGTATTTATTCGTTTATTCAGTTGGATTTATTGAGTATCTATTCTTTGCTAGACAGTGTTAAGCATTTTACTCACATTTTCTCTTATGGTAGGCATTATCTCCATTTTACAGATAAACTGAGGTTTGAAAATATTGTTATTTGTCTGGAGTTACCAAATCTGTTCCTTCCCTTTTGTAGGGAAGAGGATTATGATTTCTATGAGAAGAAATCATCTATGAGTTACATTATTTTGAAGGGAACATATGATCGTATTTAAGAGGTAACCAGTAGATATTGAAAAGTTTTCTTGAAAATCAAAATTATATGGCTCTACCCTAAAAGCTTTGGCCTTTTTCTTTATTATTATAATGAGTTAAGGATACCAACTTACTGTTTTGTCACTAATGAGAAAATGGTTTAAAGATAGTAAAGAATGTGTAGGGGGTATAGTGCTTGCTTTTCAATTGGAATACACCAGGACAATGGGCACCCTTCACGAGGAAACTTATAGTAATAGCTGCTGTTCATTTAATGTTTACCAGGAGTTAAGCAATGTACTAAGGGCTATGTGTGTTTGTATTATCTTATATATTCCTCAAAATAAGCTGATAAGGTAGGTGGTATTTTTCACATTTTTCAGCTGAGGAAACAGGCAAAATGCTCACACATTACAAAGTGAATTTGAACGGGGTCTCTGGTTAGTCACACTCCAGTGCTGTGTCTTACATCTCTCTTCCAGGAAGATTCCTGCATATAAGAATGTGTGCAATTTCAAGGAGTTTGGACATCCTGTGGGTGCCAGAGTTAAGATCCCCCTGAGCTCTAGTGTAGCAGAAGGTTACACGGTGTATGTGACCAGAGAACTGATGTCCCCATGAATGCTTTTTCCCTTTCATTATGCTTTTCTCACTTACTCCAAGAAACAGTTAAGAATCAATATTAAAAATGTTTTATTAGAGAAGATTAATTTATAAAGTAAGCATTAGAGAAATATAAATCTTTATTCAATTAAGTATTTTAAGGGCTCTTAATCCTTTTTTTTCTTTCACGGCTTAAAGAGAAGTCTTAAATTCTTTGTCTTATCACTTGTCTGAGTCCTTTAATCTCCTGCTTTACTAAGTTACTAAAGTTCTTCTCTAGAAGTTTTCAGCTTCTTTCCCCTCTTTACCTGCTTTTCCCTCTCATGCAGCTTGGCAAAGCTACATAAGAATAAAGAGTACAAGCACTCAGTGTACATTTTTACCCATTAACAGCATGAATTTCAGTGATTGCCTTTCCTGTTAGAAGGGAGTTATGTTTTTGAAGTAGAGAACCGTCTCATTTCCTTTCCAATGTTTGCTTGGATTTTGTGGTCAATGATTGATTTTATGCTGAGCACTGAGAGAAGGAACTCCCAGCAAACTTCCATAACCTACTTTTTTGTGTCTTTTTTTTTTTTTAACGTTTGAATAGAAAATGCATTCATGTGGAACAAAATTCGGAAAGTACAGAAAAGGTATTCAGCAAATAGTCTCCTACCCTTCCCTTTGTCCCTCAGCCACTCTTTTCTCCTCCAAAGAGGCAACCAGTGTTACCAGGTTCTTGTATATCCTTCCAGAGATTATCTCAGAACATAACTTTTGAAATATATTGAAAGGGAACAAAAAGATACTTAAAATAGGTTTTTGTTAAAATATTAGTAATGCCTTCTGGGATTTAACTATTGCAAGAAACTCGTGAGATTGGTAAAAGGGGCAGAAACTTGGAAGAGGTACTTCCAAGTGGATAAATATAAATTATAATTTAAGATGCTATCTCTTTATTATGCCTCTCTACCTAGCAGGGATAACCAATTTCTGAGCATTAGCAAAAAGGGTATGAGAAGTAAAACTCAGAATAAAAACCCACTTTTTTTTTTGCCAAACTGCGGTTCATCTTTCTCTAAAATACTGATTGTAGGACTCACCAATCTTCAGAGTAGTAGTAAAGTTAGACATGTTCTGAGAAAAGACAGTTGAAGTAGATCAAACTAATGGGAGCATTACCAAGGGTAAGCTAAAATGATTAGTGTTGTCCAGTCGGTCAGAAAGGGTATTCCTAAAGTGGTCATGAACTTTTTGTTTCGTGACAAATAGACCCAAAGATAACCCCCCAATAATCCGCATCTTCTGGTATTCACATCCTTATGTAGCCCTCTCTTCTTAAGTGTGGTGGAACCTATGTCTTGCTTCTAACCAATACAGTATAACAAATGTAATGTTATTCCTGTGATTACCTTAAATTATACAAGAGTCTATCGTCTTGATAGTACACTCATACTAGAGACTTTTTTTGCTTGCTGGCTTAGAAAAAGTAAGCTGCTATGTGGTGAGAGGGCCTGTAGAGAGATACACATGACAGAGAATTGCAGGCAGCTTCTAGAAGCTGACCATGACCCCAAGCCAACAGCCAGCAAGAAGCTGGGTCCCTCAGTCAGAGTCACAAGGAAATGAATTCTGCCAACAATCCAGATGAGCTTGGAAGCAAATTCTTGCTCACCTGTGCCTTCCCTGGATGAGAATGCAAGCCCAGTTAACCCCTTGATTGCAGCCTTGTGAAACCCTGAGCAGGAGATCCAGCTGACAGCTGCCCAGACTTCTTGACCACAGAAAAGATGATATAATAAATGATTGTTGTTTTAAGCCACTATTTGTAGTAATTTGTTATGCAGCAATAAATTAATACATTACTTAATCTTCTAACATTATTTTCATAAGTCAAAAATGTCTAATACCAACAGTTTCATATGATTTAACTTAGAGAAAAACAATTTGACAAAACATTTAAGACAAGCGCTTTGATTTTGCAGAGCAAATTTGATGACCTCATTTCTAAGAGAATAGATTCAAATTGCTTGTAACATTCTGAGTGACAAATCTATAGTACTGATGGATTATAGGCAACTAAAATTTGTGATGGAATCTAGATTGTATTGATTATTTTTTAACAATACACCATTTTTTTAAACATGATCACTTCATGATCATGTTGACCCTCAACAACCTCTATACAAATGCATGCTGTTCCCTCTGCCTCGAACACTGCTTCTTTCCCATTCCTCTATAGGTTTATGTTAGATGTCACCTCAACTGGAAAGCCATCCCTTAAAATTCCCACCCCATCTGAGATTTAGGTAGCTGCCCCCCATTCTGTACCTTAGCTTCCTGTATACTCCTGTTATAGCACATATGACAGAGTTGAGATCAGCAACTATATTGTTCATTACTATCCCCAGCATCTAGCCAAGAGCTTGACATTTGTTTGTTTGTTTTTTTGTTTTAATGAAGGGCTTACAAGGTAATCTGAAATCCAGGTCTGAATGGCCTATTAGACCAAAATCTGGAGTGATAATTAAAAATAGCATCATCTATTTCTTGTAGACCAGTCTCAAGACTGGAGATTTTTGTGCCTGCTTTGTCTTAGCTTGGGTTCCCTCCAGAATGTGAAGCCTGGGACAGTTGCCTCCATGCAGATAATTGATTTGGGGAAGTGCTTCTAGAGAACAAGAGGGGGATGCTGGAAATGGTGAAATGGTATGAGAGTCAATACAAGTGTGTGTTATTGAGCTGATAACTGCTATGGGGCTTAATACTGCTGGACCCCTCTGAAAAGCCATATGGAATACACTTTGGAATTGTCCACATGAGGGATGGAAAAGGAGAGCGTTTATCCACCGATTCTCATTCCCCCAATGGAAAAAAATGTTGCCATTAGGGTATTAACTCCTTTACCCTCAAAGCTTGCATGTATACACATGCCTGCACATGCCCAAAGGTGTCCTGCTCCAAGGTGTCAATTTCCACAGCAAAAAGCAAGAAAAGTACCCCTGAGGCAAGGTGCTGCTAGGTTACCTGTGAAACTGCAATAAAAGGCAAAGAGGATATGAGGTGAGCACAGGAGATAACTTAATTCAGCCTACCCTTTGCATCTCTCCAGTTGGTTTGTATTGTTGTTAAATCCAGTGCTCCAATCAGTTTTTATTCTTGTTAAATCCAGTTTGTCACAGAGCCTTCAAAGGTCACACCTCTACAAAAGACTCAATTCAGTTAAAATGATGGAAGTAGCCATAGTCCCAGCTGTTGCAACTGGCTGGAAGCTGTAATTGATACTCGCGTAAAATCAGAGTTCATTCAGGAAAGCTGAGCAGCTCTGAGCTATAAAGGAAATTTAGGAATTAGACTTTACACAATTTGAAAAGAAGCTAGAATCCAAAGGAGTTACCACAATCATCCCAACATGCCAAGCACAGCCAGGCACTGAAGTGGGACTGTGAAGAGTGAGAGTAGTGGCTGCTGTTGTGCCTCCACCTTCCAAATCTGACCCATTTCTCTTCTGGCCAACTCTTAAGGAGGCATACAGGGATGGAGATTGTGGAAAACACAGTTCTAGCTTAAGCAAATTGACACAGTACAAAAAATTGACACAATCTCCCTCTTAATCATCCAACCTAGATTTCTGTGACCCTTTGCCACCATTTCAGCATGTCCAGGTTGCCTGCCAGCTAAGGTGACCCAGACCTTCACACTAGAGGTGACTGATCTCTTAGTTACTTTATTTACTGTTGCTGCAGTTGTCCAGTTTCTATTATCACTGGGCAAAGAAACATCAAAAGATGCCTCCAGTAAATCCCTTGGGTTCCGAATGAACTCCTTCCTGTTCCTATTGCATTGCCACAAACCTTGGTCCAACACTTTCAAGGTCCACTTCACGTGTAGTTTTCAGTACCTGCTGCCAGTACATGTAGCCAGGTTTTGCAAGTCTTTGGGTGTGTACACTCTTTCGTCTGGAACAGGGACTATATTTTCCCTCTCAGACTACGCTGTCAACCTGTTCCTGATTATTGGTTTGGAGGTAATGAGAGGAGGCAGGGGCAGATCCTAGAGAGGACAGGCAGTATCTTCTCAGGCATTTGCAGGGTGTCCAGACAAGGGGAAACTGCTGTCTTTTACTAAGGAGTTGGGGAGAGCCTTTTCCCAGCCTGACAGTTCAGGTGAATCTTGGGGTTTAACTTCCTCAGCTTATTTTCCCAAATATCTCCATTCAAGTCTCTATCCGTCTGTTCCCATCAGGACCCAGATTTTATCATCGAAGACTTGTCAAGTTTCTTTGGAGCTTTGGTATCCTTAAAGTAAGTCTTGAGCCTGAATTTTTGCAGCCACTTGAAATTAAAGTTTCTTTAAATACTGACCTGGAAGTCTGCTGGCTTTGACAGAATACCTTGATTTGAAAGCCGGCTAACCCAAGCTTCTTGTTTCTTTTTTTATGGGTTCTAAGCTATTAACTAAAGTCAGCCAACATCAGTCCTTATAATTACTCATGTTCCCGTACCACTCGGGTGCCCCCACTACTGCTAAGCTTTTACTTCACCTTCCACTTGCATCTCATTTTAATCTGTTGCTGGTATTAAAAAAAAAAAAAAAAAAAAATGCTGTCATGCTTCTGCATGTAGGGGTTATCACCGCCCCACTTACCATTAGGAATGGGGTCCTTTTTGCCATCTGACCAGTGAGTAATCTAGTCCCAGAATCTCACTTGAGAGTCTTGTTTTCTAGGACTGCTTCTGTTTCTAGTTACTTTTGTCTGATATCCCTTCCCATTACCCGATTCCCCATGCTGAAAGCACAGCCCACACCACAGGTTTACATGCAGTTAGTTTATTTAAGTAATCCCATGAAAAGGAGTGGGAATTGGGGAGAGGGGTACAGGGAAGGAGGGAAAGCAGTACAAGAGCTGGTCACCACTGGAGGCATCTGGGATTCAATCCTGCCAGGATTCTTTGAGGAGCTCATAGCACAGAGCTTGGTGCATAATAATCTTTCAATTATTAGTTGGTTATTATTATTATGGTTTTTTTTACTTTTTCTTTTGAAATACTTTCACACTTACAGGACAGTTACAAAAATAATGAAACCTCACATAGAGATCTCCAACATATCTCTATCCCCCCAGACACCCTGATCCGCCAAATTGACATTTTGCTACATTTGCCATATCATTCTATCTTATCTGTCCATCTATCAATTGATACAGCTATCCAAATCCATCTGTCTGTCAATCCATTTTCTGAACACCTAAGTATAGGTTTATACATTATCCTCCTTGAATACTTAATGCTGCCATGTGCATTTCCTAAGAAAAAGAATATTCGCTTATGTAACCACCTTAAGTGCAGTTATCAAGTTCAAGAAATTTAAAATTGCTATAAAGCTTATAGTCTCTTTTCCAAGTTTTTCACACATCACAGAAACGTCCTTTTAGACTTTTTCTCCTCCATTATTAGATCCCGTCTAGCATCCATTTGATTATAAATGAAATTATATTCCATTTAATTCTTGTCTCTTTAGTTGAATCTTTTCTTAATTGTGTGACCATATATACGATATAAACGTTCCCACCTCAGCCACTCCCAAGCATGCCATTCAATGGGGCTGCTTATATTCACTATGTTGTCTTGTACTCTCACCACCTTCTATTATAAGCCCCTACATCAATTATGCTTTAACTCCCCACTTCCCCTTCCCACTGCCCACCCTGGAAACCTGTACTCTACTATCTGTTGCTCTGACCTTGCATGTTCTCTGATACTTTCTTTGTGATTACCATGGTTCTTAAATTTAACATCCTAAATCTGTAACCATCGCATTTGCTTTGATACTAACTTAATTTCAGTAGTATACACAAACTGCATTCTTATACACCTCCGTCCCCCATTTTTTGGTAATTCTTTTCACAGATTACTTGTTTATACATTATGAGTCCAAAACAACCGGTTTCTGCCTTTTACATCCTGTAGGAAGTAAAAAGTAGAGTTACAGACCAAAAATATAGTAGTACTGGCATTTATAGTTACCCCTGTCATTACCCTTCCCATGTGGCTTCTATCTATTGTCTTTTCCTTTCAGCCTACAGAACTCTCTTTAGCATCTTTTATAGGCTGGTCTAGTGGTGATGGACTCCCTCATCCTTTATTTATCTGGAAATGTCTTAGTTTCTCCTTCATTTCTGAAAGATAGTTTTGTTGAATATAGAATTCTTGGTTGGCAGCTTTTTGCTTTCAGGACTTTAAAAAGTCCTTTCACTGCCTCCTTGCCTCCATGGTTTCCCAAGAGAAATTGGTACTTAATCTTATTGAGGCTCCCTTGTCTGTGACACATTGCTTGTCTCTTGTGGCTTTCAGAATTCTCTCTTTATCTTGGCATCCATCAGTTTGATTATATTATGTCACAGTGCAGTCTGTTTGGGTGTATCTTGTTTGGAGTTCATTGAGCATCTTGGATGTGTATATTCACGTCTTTCATTAAGTTTGGGAAGTTGTCAGCCTTTATTTCTTCAAATATTCTCTCTACCCCATCTCTCTTTCTTCTTCTTCTGAGACTCCTACAGTGTGTAGAGTGGTATGTTTAATGGTGTCCCATAGATTCTTCAGACTCTATACTTTTCTTCATTCTTCTTCCTGCTTCTCAGACTGGATGATTTCAGTTGTCTTACCTTCTTGTTCACTGACTCTTCTACCAGCTCTAATCTGCTGTTATGAAACCCTCTAGGGAATTTTTAATTTCTGTTAACTATGGTCTTCAGCTGTTTGGTCCCTTTTCATAATTTCCCTCTCCAATGGTATTCTCTTTGTGTTTATCTGTCATTTTCCTGATTCCCTTTAGTTCTTTGTCCATGTTTTCCTTTAGCTCTTTGAGCATATTTGGGACCATTTTTTAAAAGTCTTTGTCTGGTATTACCCAGGTCTGGTGTCCTCATTGATGATCTCTAGTGTTTTAATCTTCTTTTTTCATGGACCATTGCTTCCTGTTTCTTTGTATGTTTTGTAATCTTTTGTTGAAACCTGGACATTTTGCTGTTTTAATGTGTTATCGCCAGAATTTAGACACTGAAGCATCTGTTCCTTAAGCTTGTAGCTGGCTAGTATTTTGACACAGCATTCCTTGAATGGTAGGAGCTAACAAAAAAAAAAAAAAAGGGAGAAAAGAAAACACCTTTCCCAGTCTTTGCAGATTGGCCGGTGGAAGTGCTCTCCAGAGCTTATCCATATGGTGAGTTTAGAGAATAGCTCCAGGCCAAAACATGGGGCCTCCCTGATCCTTTCTCTACACACATCTTGTCTGGAGCATGCACTGTGGCCCTAGGAATTCCCCCATATATATGGATACAAATTTCCTCCCTTCCATAGGAAACAGTATCCTCCCGGGCCTGGGCATCTGTACTGTATATCCTAAAGCCATGACTTGCCCCAAGCAGCCATGACTTGAATGCTGTTCTACAGTGTTCTCTAGGGAAGTTCTGTGAGTTGCCTTCTACATGAGGGCAGATTCTGGGATGGCAAGCCTGCTACAAGGGTCCTGGTTCAGTCCCTTAGGCCATCAGCAGACAAATTGGACCAGACATACATGCTCCCAGTGTATACATGAGGTTTACTCTGCTCCTCCCAGAATTGGGACCAGGAACCTGCACTGGGAGCACAGGCCAGCTCTGGGCTATAACCAGTAAGGGATGGGTGAGGGGCCAGCCAGGACACCGCAAGATCCTACTGCTTTTAATTAAAGTTTCCTTTTCTTGATTCAGTATTTGTACTGTTTCTGTGGTCTTTAACAGTAACTCTCCATAGCTTTGAGAAAGATTGTTTCTGTCGTTTCTTCGATGGGAAGGAGGGGGCTGAGCCCTGAAACGTCTCACTGTGCCATCTTGATCAGGGCCTATTGTGTTTGTCAGGGGTAAGAAAGGGCTTCTAGCACAAAGGAGTTCCTTAGTCTTGTGGAAGAGTCACACAAATATGTCAGAAAGATATGATATTATGAGAGTTTAGTGCTGTTGTAGAGAGAAACATGGAATACCATGGAAACATTTTAGAGGTACACCTGACCCAGGCTTTGGGGTGCTGGAGCCTGGGAGGCATTTGAAAACTGCAGAACGCTTCAGGAAAAATGGAGCAATATTTGCAAAGGCCTGGAGGTGAGAGAGTTTGGTGGAATACTAGGAAATTGTAGGTAATGTAATATGGTTAAAGAATAGAATATGAGCAGAGATGGGGCTGGAGAAGTAAGCTTGGGCAGATCATTGGGGGTATTGTAGTTGGGGTTTTATTTTGAAGTCATCTGGAAACTGTTAAATAATTTGTTACAGAGAAATCTATAATCTCATTTATGTTTTAAAAGACCATTGTAGCAGTAGCATGGAGAACAGATTGAACGGGAGAAAGACTGGAGATGGGAATTCTTTTAGGCTATTGCAGTAATATAGATAGAAAGTATCAGGTTCTGAAATGAAGGTGGTATAGTAGAGATTCAAAGTGGCGGGGGATGGATTTAAAAGCATAGACTTAATAGCATTTAGTGATAGATTGGATATGAGCTTCAGGAGAAGGAATCAATAACAGTAATAATCAATAACTCAGATCTCAGCCTTCAGTGACTGGTGAATCTGATATCCTTCTCTAACACAGGGAGTACAAAGGAGGAGACTAGATTTCCCAGAGGAAATGAATTGACTTTTGTATGTAAGATGTCTGTGGAATATCTATGTAGAACTGTCCAGTGGTGTGTTGAACCAGTGAGTCAGAGTCAGGAGGGAAATCCTAATTGGAACTATAGACTTGAAAGTCACAGGAATACAATGGGAGGTAAGGTTCTGGGGAATGGATTACATCACCCAAGGAAAGTATGCGGTGAAGACAAAGCTATGGTCTTCATAGTGCTTAGTACGTAGCTACTCCAAGTGTTTGAATGAAAGAAGAATGTCAAGGGTAGTCTCATTTAAATCTCACATAACCCTGTGAGTTAGGAAATATCCCAGTTTTACAGATGAGAGCATTGCAGGCTCAGAGTGATTTGCCCAAGATGGCAGAGCTGATGCTTCAAGTCCAATCTGTCTGATTTCAAAGCCCATTTTTCCTACTATATCCTGCTTCTTTGTAAACTTCAGAAGTTAAATATATGGTAATGTTGTCTTTAATTCTTTCTTCACCTTTGCAAAAATCCTCATGTAGTAGGATTCTAACATATGGTTTTAAATAGCCACCCTTGTCTAATTTCCCCTGTTCCCTTGCCAAACCTATCTATAAGATTGGCTCATCCTACTCAACTTTACTCGAATGCCTGCTTGAAAACAACAGACCAACATAAATCCTCTACTGGCTACTGAATGAGGTCTCTCCTCCTCAGCTCGTTATACAAGGCTCACTATGAAATCATGAAAACTGTTCAGAACCTTCCCATATTTCACACTTCTCATCAGCACATCTTCATGCCTTTAGGTGTCATCACATGCAGGTTTCATTATGGTGTTCCTTATTAGGATCTCATTTTAATGTTCAAACTAAAAAATTAATCTTATGTTTATTCTGTTATCATTTTTCTAAAAATAATTTTATCTTCATTATATGAGCAGCTTGGAGTCAACTGACCTTAGTTCCCTATCCAGTGTAAGAGTTCTTTGTACTCTGGTTCTTATGGGGTGAGCCAGCCTCTGCTCATACTCTTTTCTAGAGGGATAGAGAGGAGGGCAATTCTAATTGTTAGAAATTTCTGAATGTTGCATCAAAATCTCCCTTCTTTTAACATCCATTTGTTTCCCAAGGCCTGCTCTTGGCACAGCAGAGGTTAGTTATCTTTCCTCTGCCTAATGAATACCCATCAGACATTTAAAGACTGCTCTTAAGTCTCGCTTCGGGTTTCTCTTACATAAACCAAGTAATCTTGTTAGTTTGGAGCTTTTCTCCTATGACAAGTCACAAACCTTTAGTGTTCTCAGTGCTGTCCTCTGAAATTCTGCAGTTTTGTCAGTGTACCCTGTAAAACACGGGCCAGAGCAGGATATGGTGCCCCACAGGATAGCAGTGCACCACCATTACCTCTGCTTAGGACTCTGCCCTTGTAGTTTAAAAGCTGGAGACTGCTCAGCTTCCTAGCAGCCGTGTCACATTTTGTATTCTTTCCATGAAAATACCTGGTCATTTATTTTATGTCAGTGATAGTTAAGCTGCCTCACCCCTGTCATCTACTATGCAGTTGATTTTCTTTGAATGTAGAATTTTCTGTTTTTCCTAGTTGGATTTCATTTTCATTTTGACCCATCTTTTTTGCCAGTCATGTTTCTACTATCCAGTGTGTTAACAGTGTTTTCCCAGTTTTTGGTCATCTGGAGATTTTGAAGCTTACTTTCCACATCATCAACCAAAGTCTTCATAAACATGGCAAAAGCAGAGACTCCCTGCTTCCCTACTCCAAGTTAATCAGTGCTACTTATGACTGGTTCTGCTAGCCACTGTTCTGTCATCCATTTCTCATCTCTTTTTCTTACCTGCAAAGATCTTATTTGTACATTCAACAGATATTTACTTAGCACCTACCATGTGTATATAAGATACGTGCTGGAGATACAATGAAGACAGCAGCTCCTGTCCTCGTGGAGCGAACAATTGAGTGATATCGTGAAATAGTTTGTTGAATGTTTTGCAGAAATCAAGTGGCACAGTTATCTATGAAATTTCCCCTTATCCAGTACCATATCAGAAAAGAGAATGAGGCATTACTTTTGGTAGATTCCATATTGGCTACTAACGATCTTGGATCACCTAAACCTGGGACTTTTCCTACTATTCTTTTTACCTTGAACGGCTTCACAATCAGTTGGAGCTTTGGAATTCTCTGGAGTTCATTAATGCCGTTTCTTGTAGCTGTGTCTTTTGAAGTTCTGAGCTCATTAAAGAGCAGTACATTTTTGTTGATGTTATTTAAATGTCTTCCCCACCCCCCATCCCCACATTTTCAAGATTGTTTTTTATTTTATAATAAACTTAGTTATGAAAAATTTCTGTCTGAATTTAGCTATTTTCCCTTCCACAGTCTTTCTCACTCAGATTTTACTTATATTTCATCTTTATATTTTGAAATGGTCTTTCCTAAGAACAATAGCTAACTATCCTCAGATTTCCTTCTCTTTTTTGAGCTCTTAACACACTTTCTCCAAGATCCTGGTCTTTTTCACTTAAACAACTTATATCTTCTTTGTCAGAATTAAGCCCAGGTGAACATAAAACTTGAACATTTTGTCTGTTTTGTGAGTGACTGAGCTATCAACAATGCAAGATGTTATGTTTTTCCTGGGATGATACTTAGATGTCTTCACAGTTGGCAGCCCTCTTATCGTCTTCTCAGGTTTGGATTCTCTCACCAGTCAGTCTCATCCTTATCCTTCCTCTGACTAGCCGTTCCCACAACCGTATCTTTTCTACCAACTCTTTTTCCCCCTTTGTTCCAGTGCTTCCCACAATGGTGTCTTACTCAAGTTGTTGGATTTGCACACACAGTTTATTTTCTTGAAAAATTATGAGGATTCTCTGCCTTTTCCTCCAGATCTATTTCTGTAGAACAGCAGATTTCCTATAGATGTCATAGTCTGTTGTACCCCATCCCACCAAGTCTTGGTGATTTCATGAGACTTTATCTCCTTTGGTTCTTTTTTATTATTGCTACTTTTGAGTTTAGTGCTTAGCACACTGATGTTCAATAAATAATATTTATGATTAATCTTAAGAAGTATTTGCCTTCTTTTTTAGGCTGTGAGGATATCATTGCTGAGAGCATCTCATTAGATACCTTAATTGCCATCCTCAAGTGGAGCTCTCATCCATATGGCTCTAAATGGGTGCACCGACAAGCTTTACATTTCCTCTGTGAGGAATTTTCCCAGGTCATGACTTCGGAGGTTTTTTATGAACTCAGCAAAGACCATCTGCTTACTGCTATCCAGTCTGACTACCTACAGGTAATCATTTATACACCTGTCAAATTCATTGTCATTCATATGTGCATCATGAAATCCATCTGTACCCTATTATTCTTCCGTCTAGGGTAGGCAGTGGGGAGAGAAACAGGCTGTGATCAACCCACCCAGGAATGCCCTTTTCAGATTTGTACAACAAAGACCTTTGTGCTCACTGGCCCTTAATGTACACTGCTGCTATGACTCAACCTGTAAACAAGCACAGGCCCCAACCAACACCACCACAAAGGGGATGAGGCAGTAGGAAGGTCAGAAGCATACCCAAACAGTGACTTTCTTGACTTCAGTTAATGTAGATTCACTATAACAGTTTCTCTTAATTTTAGTGGAGTGTCAGATATAGACTGTAGACATTTGCTTAAGCAGCACAAAGTAAGAATAATATTCAGTTTCTGATCTGCTTAAATGAGTATAAAAACTTAGTGTATGTGTTCTGCCAAAGTATAATAATGTTTACAACTATATATTTTTAATAAGGAGTAGTTTTTGGCAAATTCCCATACCTTTGACTTACCTCAATCTAATTTGGTAATTTAAACTAATAATAGCTTTAAACTGTTAACAAAAATATTTTCAGGTAAAGTATGTTCAAACCTATTTTTTTTTTGCATTGGCTATGTCAATTTTATGTTGAAAATTGTACAACAGTTTTAATGCTGTTAAAACAGAAACCTGTCAAGCCTTTTCCTATTTCTTTGTATTTATGCTAGAAAAATTGTAAGAATTAACCATCTCAGAAATTCAGTGAAGGGTTAATTAATCCATTTAGCATCTGTGCTTTTCTTTACCTTGCTTTAATTGCAGTACAAATGTTTTCATAGTTGGGTTTGATTTATTGAGGCTCTTTGTTCATTAACCGTGTTTCACTGTCCTTACCTAAACTTTGTATATTAAGTTTATGGGAATTAGGATTTGTCAGTTCTCTTAGATTATCGTCTTTAAGAGCATTGCGTTTCTTCCTAGAAAGTAAAAAACTTGGAGAGTAGCCTGGATTTACAGTTTTAAAATAAAGGACAAAGAGATGAAGGGTATATTAACATTTCACAAACTATCCTTGGCGAGTCCTTCACTAGTCAGTAGGATACGTTGTGGAGAGTGCAGTCTCTTATGCCAAAACTTAGGTAGCCAGGCATGGTCAAGTTGCCATGCTTTTTTTTTCTATTCCTGCAGAAAATCATAATCATTCTATGTTTCTATAATTTTACTTTTATTTGTCTCCATCTTGTTCAAAAAGAATTTAAATCAGCTGTATACACACCATATAGTAAGATAAAATAAATTTAAAATTGATGACTTGAACAGGACAAATTAAAAATAGAGACGGAAGTAATTAAAAATTTAGTTGGAGCCAGAGTGAGGTTAGCGAGGTGCTGTATATTTGCTGTTATTAGACTAAACATTTAATTCTGAAATTTCAAACAGCCAACGTAAAGAGTGAAATATGGTAAGTTACACACTACATTTACATTTATGACTTAGGAAATGTCATTAATCAAATTAACCATCTATGTAATTTCAAGAAAATAAATATAAACCATTTTTTATTATAGGCAAGTGAGCAAGATATCCTTAAATATCTGATTAAGTGGGGAGAACATCAGTTGATGAAAAGAATAGCAGACAGAGGTAAGCTCAGAATATTAGCTTGCTCTGTAAGTTTTTGGTAGTTCTTATATTCCCAAAGCCTTGCTGAAATGTATGCTGCATATCAGTCTTGAAAATAGATACTATTGCTTGGTGCAAATAAGAACATTTAATAATCAGTAAAATCCTTTAGAGGAGAGGGTATAGTTTGTTAGAAACATGTATATAAGAAAATTTTATTTTGCAAAGGAAACTTGCATATTTCTGTTGCTTAATAATAAATGTTGACTGATTCACAGAAATACTGCAATAAAGCTTTTCATATAATGATTTAAGTGTTATAAAGCATATTGTTGGTGAAAATGCTCTGCAACTAGAGCATTGTGGTTGCACAACATTGTGAGTGTACTAAAAGCCACTGAATTGTACACTTTAAAATAGTGAATTTTACCTCAATAAAAATATGCATATGAAAAACAGTCATATTGTTATTTATTTAAAAATTTTGTGGTAGGTGAAGGAGAAATAATACATCAAAATGATCTCCAACTAGGTATTTTTCAGAAGAGATGGAAGCATCAGATGTGGTAGGAGGGCTTTCAGCTTTGGAAGCTTGTGATTCTATAGCCAACTTTTATTTATATCCAAGGTTAGAGACTCACTTATCCTCCTCTCACAACATTAAATTTTAATTAGAAAAATTAGATATGGATTTCCCTTTCCTGTCTTTTTTTTTTTTAACTACTTGAAAATTACAGGAGAGTTGCAAATATAATACAAATCCCATATGGAGAATTCCACTATACCTCTACCCCCACTCACATACCCCAATCCACCAATATTGACATTTTGCCACATTTGCCATATCACTCTTTCTTTATATCTATCAACCCATTTTCTGAACACTTGAGGGTAGGTTGTATACATCATACTCCTTGAACACTTAATACTGCCATGTACATTTACTAAGAACAGGTATATTCATTTATGTAATCACTGTAACTGCAGTTATCAGGTTCAAGAAATTTAACATTGATATACCCAGTCTATAGTCCAGTTTTTTCATATGTCCCAATATCCTTTTGAGCCTTTTTTCCTCCCTTGCTAGTAGTCATTGTCTCTAGTTACTTTTTTTTTTTTTTTGTAATTGTGGGAGCATATATACAACATAAACTTTCTCTTCTCAACCATCCCCAACCATACCATTTAGTGGGATTAATCACATTTACGTATTATGGTACCCTCTCCACCTTCCATTGCTAAAACTTTCCTATCTCCCCAAATAGAAACCCTATACCCACTATGCATTAACTCCCCATTCTTCCTGCCCCCTGCCCCTGGCAACCTCTCCTGTCATTTTTAACTGCTTTATCAAGATATAATAGACATACCATAAACTTCGCCTGTTTAAAGCATTCAAGTCAATGGTTTTTAGTACATTTACAGAGTTGTCCTGTCACATTTCATGCTAAACCTGACTTTGAACCTTTTTATAGTATCCTTTTAATGAGCTACTACTCAAGCACTAGGGAACAAAAGCAGTTCTCCTACTTTATTTCTTCTAATTAATTTTTCTGTGGCCTGCAAAAGCCTTTAGCAGTTCTCAGATTTGATTTTTTTTTTAAATAAAAACTACTACAATTGGAAAGTTTTTGAAATGCCAATATATTTAACTTTACACAGATTTCATTTGAAAACAGGGCTCCACTACTTTAAGAAGCTTTTGAAAATCAATGCCTTATAATATAGAAGTATGACACCAAATCATAGCAAGGCAAGGAAAAAATACCTTTTCTGTAACACTTGCTACAATTTTATTTTTAATGGCTCTAGAAGATTAGCTTCCCTAAAACAATACCTATTTATATCCATATGTAGCCCATGGTTTGAGGAAGATACCAGTTTGTCAGTAGTAGAGTTATTACAAAAAAAATTTCAGTATTCACGTTCGTGAATGACAAAGATCTTTTTCAGTGGTATTTTTTAAAAAATACAGCCCCGTAGATTAAAAACATTAAAGATTTCCAAAATTTATGTACTTTTTCTTCCCACCTCAATGTTGTAAGCATATATGCACTTCAAATATTCCATTTCATTAATATCCAATGAAGAAAAATTTTTTTCTTGGCTCTGGAAAATGGAACTATATTATGTGTCAGATGTCAAAGGATTCACTTTGTGTGTATGTTTTAGCTTTTTTTTTTTAATGGAGTTATATTGAGATATATTCACATACCATATAATCTAGCCAAAGTTTACAATCTGTAGCTCACAGTATCATCATATAGTTGTGCATTCATTGCCACAATTAATTTTAGAACATTTTCATTACTCCAAAATAAAGAGAAAAATAAAAGAGAATACCCAAAACATTCCATACCCCTTATTTCCCCCCCTCCCCCCATTATTTATAGATGTTTTGTCTTTATTTTATTACTCGTTTGCCCATGCACTGGATAAAGGGAGTGTCAGTCACAAGGTTTTCACAGTCACATGGTCACATAATAAAAGCTGTATAATTATACAGTCATCTTCAAGAATCAAGTCTACTGGATTACAGTTCAACAGTTTCAGGTATTTCCTTCCAGCTATTCTAATACACTAGAACTAAAAAGGAATATTTATATAATACATAAGAATAACCTCTAGAATGGCCTCTTGACTCTGTTTGAAATCTCTCAGCAACTGAAACTTTGATTTGTTTCATTTCTCTTCCTCATTTTGGTCCAAGAGGGCTTTCTCAACCTCACAGTACCAGAGCCAGGCTCATCCCTGGGAGTCATGTCCCACATTGCCAGGGATGTCCCACATAGAGGGGAAGGCAGTGAGTTTACCTGCAGAGTTGGCTTAGAAAGAGAGGCCACATCTGAGCAACAAAAGAAGTTTTTCAGGGGTGACCCTTAGGCATAATTGTAAGTAGGCTTAGCTTCTCCCTTGCAGGAATAAGTTTTTTAAGTGTAAGCCCCAAGATCGAGGGCTTGGCCTATTAAATTGGTAGTCCCCAGTGCTTACAAGAATATTAGGAATTCCTCAGATAGGGAATTCTAATAGTTCCACATTTTCCCCCAGTTCCTAAAGGGGGCTTTGCAAATACTTTTTTATTTTCTGCCCAAAATACTCTGGGATATATCAGGGTATTACATTAACCTGTACAGATTAACAAGATCTCATGCTTTATTCTAGGTTCCATGTAATTAATGTTGTTTAAATAAACTGACCATACAGGTTAAATTAAATAGGGTGAGTTCCGGTTTGCTAATGCTGCCAGGATTGAAAATACCAGAAATGGATTGGCTTTTATAAAGGGGGTTTATTTGGTTAAAAGGTTACAGTCTGAAGGCCATAAAGTATCCAAGGTAAGGCATCGACAATAGTGTACTTCACTGAAGGATGGCCATTGGTGTCCTGAAAACCTGTGTTAGCTCGGAAGTCACGTGGCTGGCGTCAGCCTGCTTCCAGGTTGCATTTCAAAATGGCATTCTCCAAAATGTTGCTCTTGGGGCTTTTTATCATCTCTTAGCTGCAGCCCCTCTTCAAAATGTCACTCTCAGTTGCTCTGAGGTCCTTTTGTCTGTGAATTCCTTTATACTACTCCAATAATCCAGTTAACACCCACCCTGAATGGGCAGGTAATACCTCCATGGAAAGTATCCAATCAGACAGTTCATTCACAGTTGACTGAGTCAAATCTCCATGGAAACACTCAAACAAAGAGTTCCAACCTAATCACATTAATACATCTGCCCCACAAGATTGCATCAAAGAACATGGCTCTTTCTGGGGGGCATAATATGTACAAACCAGTACAGGGCACTACAGAGAATGTAAATTTTGAACCAAATAAACATCTCTTACGCAACAATTGAAACTCAGAAATAGATGTGACTGCTGTAAGAGCTTACAATCTAGAAGAGGCTGGGCAAGATGTCAGACTGGTGAGCTGTATGTTTTAGTTACTCCTCCAGGAAAGTAGGTAGAAAGCCAGGAACTGCGTGGACTGGACACCACAGAGCAATCTGACTTTGGGCATACTTCATACAACACTCATGAAAACGTGGAACTGCTGAGATCAGCGAAATCTGTAAGTTTTTGCGGCCAGGGGACCCGCGCCCCTCCCTGCCAGGCTCAGTCCCGGGGGAGGAGGGGCTGTCAGCTCCGGGAAGGAGAAGGGAGAACTGCAGTGGCTGCTCTTATCGGAAACTCATTCTACTGATACAGACTCCAACCATAGATAGACTGAGACCAGACACCAGAGAATCTGAGAGCAGCCAGCCCAGCAGAGAGGAGACAGGCATAGAAAAAAAACAACACGAAAAACTCCAAAATACAAGCGGAGGATTTTTGGAGTTCTGGTGAACATAGAAAGGGGAAGGGCCCTGAGGCGCATATGCAAATCCCGAAGAAAAGCTGATCTCTCTGCCCTGTGGACCTTTCCTTAATGGCCCTGGTTGCTTTGTCTCTTAGCATTTCAATAACCCATTAGATCTCCGAGGAGGGCCCGTTTTTTTTTTTTTTTTTTTTTTTTAATCCTTTTTTCTTTTTCTAAAACAATTACTCTAAGAAGCCCAATACAGAAAGCTTCAAAGACTTACTATTTGGGCAGGTCAAGTCAAGAGCTGAACTAGGAGAGCTCTGAGACAAAACGCAATAATCCAGTGGCTGAGAAAATTCACTAAACACCACAACTTCCCAAGAAAAGGGGGGTGTCCGCCCACAGCCATCATCCTGGTGGACAGGAAACACTCCTGCCCATTGCCAGCCCCATAGCCCAGAACTGCCCCAGACAACCCAGTGTGACGGAAGTGCTTCAAATAACAGGCACACACCACAAAACTGGGTGTGGACATTAGCCTTCCCTGCAACCTCAGCTGATAGTCCCAGAGTTGGGAAGGTAGAGCAGTGTGAATTAACAAAGCCCCATTCAGCCATCATTTCAGCAGACTGGGAGCCTCCCTACACAGCCCAGCAGCCCAGAACTGCCCTGGGGGGACGGCACTCACCTGTGACATAGCACAGTCATCCCTCAACAGAGGACCCGGGGTGCACGGCCTGGAAGAGGGGCCCACTTGCAAGTCTCAGGAGCCATACGCCAATACCAAGGACTTGTGGGTCAGTGGCAGAGACAAACTGTGGCAGGACTGAACTGAAGGATTAGACTATTGCAGCAGCCTTAAAACTCTAGGATCACCAGGGAGATTTGATTGTTAGAGCCACCCCCCCCCCTGACTGCCCAGAAACACGCCCCATATACAGGGCAGGCAACACCAACTACACACGCAAGCTTGGTACACCAATTGGACCCCACAAGACTCACTCCCCCACTCACCAAAAAGGCTAAGCAGGGGAGAACTGGCTTGTGGAGAACAGGTGGCTCGTGGACGACACCTGCTGGTTAGTTAGAGAAAGTGTACTCCACGAAGCTGTAGATCTGATAAATTAGAGATAAGGACTTCAATTGGTCTACAAATCCTAAAAGAACCCTATCAAGTTCAGCAAATGCCATGAGGCCAAAAACAACAGAAAATTATAAAGCATATGAAAAAACCAGACGATATGGATAACCCAAGCCCAAGCACCCAAACCAAAAGATCAGAAGAGACACAGCACCTAGAGCAGCTACTCAAAGAACTAAAGATGAACAATGAGACCATAGTACAGGAGATAAAGGAAATCAAGAAGACCCTAGAAGAGCATAAAGAAGACATTGCAAGACTAAATAAAAAAATGGATGATCTTATGGAAATTAAAGAAACTGTTGACCAAATTAAAAAGATTCTGGACACTCATAGTACAAGACTAGAGGAAGTTGAACAACGAATCAGTGACCTCGAAGATGACAGAATGGAAAATGAAAACATAAAAGAAAGAATGGGGAAAAAAATTGAAAAAATTGAAATGGACCTCAGGGATATGATAGATAATATGAAATGTCCAAATATAAGACTCATTGGTGTCCCAGAAGGGGAAGAAAAGGGTAAAGGTCTAGGAAGAGTATTCAAAGAAATTGTTGGGGAAAACTTCCCAAATCTTCTAAACAACATAAATACACAAATCATAAATGCTCAGCGAACCCCAAATAGAATAAATCCAAATAAACCCACTCCGAGACATATACTGATCACACTATCAAACACAGAAGAGAAGGAGCAAGTTCTGAAAGCAGCAAGAGAAAAGCAATTCACCACATACAAAGGAAACAGCATAAGACTAAGTAGTGACTACTCAGCAGCCACCATGGAGGCGAGAAGGCAGTGGCACGATATATTTAAAATTCTGAGTGAGAAAAATTTCCATCCCAGAATACTTTATCCAGAAAAGCTCTCCTTCAAATTTGAGGGAGAGCTTAAATTTTTCACAGACAAACAAATGCTGAGAGAATTTGCTAACAAGAGACCTGCCCTACTGGAGATACTCAAGGGAGCCCTACAGACAGAGAAACAAAGAAAGGACAGAGAGACTTGGAGAAAGGTTCAGTACTAAAGAGATTCGGTATGGGTACAATAAAGGATATTAATAGACAGAGGGGAAAAATTATGACAAACATAAACCAAAGGATAAGATGGCTGATTCAAGAAATGCCTTCACGGTTATAACGTTGAATGTAAATGGATTAAACTCCCCAATTAAAAGATATAGATTCGCAGAATGGATCAAAAAAAATGAACCATCAATATGTTGTATACGAGAGACTCATCTTAGACACAAGGACACAAAGAAACTGAAAGTGAAAGGATGGAAAAAAATATTTCATGCAAGCTACAGCCAAAAGAAAGCAGGTGTAGCAATATTAATCTCAGATAAAATAGACTTCAAATGCAGGGATGTTTTGAGAGACAAAGAAGGCCACTACGTACTAATAAAAGGGGCAATTCAGCAAGAAGAAATAACAATCGTAAATGTCTATGCACCCAATCAAGGTGCCACAAAATACATGAGAGAAACACTGGCAAAACTAAAGGAAGCAATTGATGTTTCCACAATAATTGTGGGAGACTTCAACACATCACTCTCTCCTATAGATAGATCAACCAGACAGAAGACCAATAAGGAAATTGAAAACCTAAACAATCTGATAAATGAATTAGATTTAACAGACATATACAGGACATTACATCCCAAATCACCAGGATACACATACTTTTCTAATGCTCATGGAACTTTCTCCAGAATAGATCATATGCTGGGACATAAAACAAGCCTCAATAAATTTAAAAAGATTGAAATTATTCAAAGCACATTCTCTGACCACAATGGAATACAATTAGAAGTCAATAACCATCAGAGACTTAGAAAATTCACAAATACCTGGAGGTTAAACAACACACTCCTAAACAATCAGTGGGTTAAAGAAGAAATAGCAAGAGAAATTGCTAAATATATAGAGACGAATGAAAATGAGAACACAACATACTAAAACCTATGGGATGCAGCAAAAGCAGTGCTAAGGGGGAAATTTATAGCACTAAACGCATATATTAAAAAGGAAGAAAGAGCCAAAATCAAAGAACTAATGGATCAACTGAAGAAGCTAGAAAATGAACAGCAAACCAATCCTAAACCAAGTACAAGAAAAGAAATAACAAGGATTAAAGCAGAAATAAATGACATAGAGAACAAAAAAACAATAGAGAGGATAAATATCACCAAAAGTTGGTTCTTTGAGAAGATCAACAAGATTGACAAGCCCCTAGCTAGACTGACAAAATCAAAAAGAGAGAAGACCCATATAAACAAAATAATGAATGAAAAAGGTGACATAACTGCAGATCCTGAAGAAATTAAAACAATTATAAGAGGATACTATGAACAACTGTATGGCAACAAACTGGATAATGTAGAGGAAATGGACAATTTCCTGGAAACATATGAACAACCTAGACTGACCAGAGAAGAAATAGAAGACCTCAACCAACCCATCACAAGCAAAGAGATCCAATCAGTCATCAAAAATCTTCCCACAAATAAATGCCCAGGGCCAGATGGCTTCACAGGGGAATTCTACCAAACTTTCCAGAAAGAACTGACACCAATCTTACTCAAACTCTTTCAAAACATTGAAGAAAATGGAACACTACCTAACTCATTTTATGAAGCTAACATCAATCTAATACCAAAACCAGGCAAAGATGTTACAAAAAAGGAAAACTACCGGCCAATCTCCCTAATGAATATAGATGCAAAAATCCTCAACAAAATACTTGCAATTCGAATCCAAAGACACATTAAAAAAATCATACACCATGACCAAGTGGGGTTCATTCCAGGCATGCAAGGATGGTTCAACATAAGAAAATCAATCAATGTATTACAACACATTAACAAGTCAAAAGGGAAAAATCAATTGATCATCTCAATAGATGCTGAAAAAGCATTTGACAAAATCCAACATCCCTTTTTGATAAAAACACTTCAAAAGGTAGGAATTGAGGGAAACTTCCTCAACATGATAAAGAGCATATATGAAAAACCCACAGCCAGCATAGTACTCAATGGTGAGAGACTGAAAGCCTTCCCTCTAAGATCTGGAACAAGACAAGGATGCCCACTGTCACCACTGTTATTCAACATTGTGCTGGAAGTGCTAGCCAGGGCAATCCGGCAAGACAAAGAAATAAAAGGCATCCAAATTGGAAAAGAAGAAGTAAAACTGTCATTGTTTGCAGATGATATGATCTTATATCTGGAAAACCCTGAGAAATCGACGATACAGCTACTAGAGCTAATAAACAAATTTAGCAAAGTAGCGGGATACAAGGTTAATGCACATAAGTCCGTAATGTTTCTATATGCTAGAAATGAACAAACTGAAGAGACACTCAGGAAAAAGATACCATTTTCAATAGCAACTAAAAAAATCAAGTACCTAGGAATAAACTTAACCAAAGATGTAAAAGACCTATACAAAGAAAACTACATAACTCTACTAAAAGAAATAGAAGGGGACCTTAAAAGATGGAAAAATATTCCATGTTCATGAATAGGAAGAGTAAATGTCATTAAGATGTCAATTCTACCCAAACTCATCTACAGATTCAATGCACCCCAATCAAAATTCCAACAACGTACTTTGCAGACTTGGAAAAGCTAGTTATCAAATTTATTTGGAAAGGGAAGATGCCTCGAATTGCTAAAGACACTCTAAAAAAGAAAAACGAAGTGGGAGGACTTACACTCCCTGACTTTGAAGCTTATTATAAAGCCACAGTTGCCAAAACAGCATGGTACTGGCACAAAGATAGACATATAGATCAATGGAATCGAATTGAGAATTCGGAGATAGACCCTCAGATCTATGGCCGACTGATCTTTGATAAGGCCCCCAAAGTCACCGAACTGAGCCATAATGGTCTTTTCAACAAATGGGGCTGGGAGAGTTGGATATCCATATCCAAAAGAATGAAAGAGGACCCCTACCTCACCCCCTACAAAAAAATTAACTCAAAATGGACCAAAGATCTCAATATAAAAGAAAGTACCGTAAAACTCCTAGAAGATAATGTAGGAAAACATCTTCAAGACCTTGTATTAGGCGGCCACTTCCTAGACTTTACACCCAAAGCACAAGCAACAAAAGAGAAAATAGATAAATGGGAACTCCTCAAGCTTAGAAGTTTCTGCACCTCAAAGGAATTTCTCAAAAAGGTAAAGAGGCAGCCAACTCAATGGGAAAAAATTTTTGGAAACCATGTATCTGACAAAAGACTGATATCTTGCATATATAAAGAAATCCTACAACTCAATGACAATAGTACAGTCGGCCCAATTATAAAATGGGCAAAAGATATGAAAAGACAGTTCTCTGAAGAGGAAATACAAATGGCCAAGAAACACATGAAAAAATGTTCAGCTTCACTAGCTATTAGAGAGATGCAAATTAAGACCACAATGAGATACCATCTAACACCGGTTAGAATGGCTGCCATTAAACAAACAGGAAACTACAAATGTTGGAGGGGATGTGGAGAAATTGGGACTCTTATTCACTGTTGGTGGGACTGTATAATGGTTCAGCCACTCTGGAAGTCAGTCTGGCAGTTCCTTAGAAAACTAGATATAGAGCTACCATTCGATCCAGCGATTGCACTTCTCGGTATATACCCGGAAGATCGGAAAGCAGTGACACGAACAGATATCTGCACGCCAATGTTCATAGCAGCATTATTCACAATTGCCAAAAGATGGAAACAACCCAAATGTCCTTCAACAGATGAGTGGATAAATAAAATGTGGTATATACACACGATGGAATACTACGCGGCAGTAAGAAGGAACGATCTGGTGAAACATATGACAACATGGATGAACCTTGAAGACATAATGCTAAGCGAAATAAGTCAGACACAAAAAGAGAAATATTATATGCTACCACTAATGTGAACTTTGAAAAATGTAAAACAAATGGCTTATAATGTAGAATGTAGGGGAACTAGCAATAGAGAGCAATTAAGGAAGGGGGAACAATAATCCAAGAAGAACAGATAAGCTATTTAACGTTCTGGGGATGCCCAGGAATGACTATGGTCTGTGAATTTCTGATGGATATAGTAGGAGCAAGTTCACAGAAATGTTGCTATATTAGGTAACTTTCTTGGGGTAAAGTAGGAACATGTTGGAAGTTAAGCAGTTATCTTAGGTTAGTTGTCTTTTTCTTAGTCCCTTGTTATGGTCTCTTTGAAATGTTCTTTTATTGTATGTTTGTTTTCTTTTTAACTTTTTTCATACAGTTGATTTAAAAAAGAAGGGAAAGTTAAAAAAAAAAAAAAACAAGGAAAAAAAAAAGATGTAGTGCCCCCTTGAGGAGCCTGTGGAGAATGCAGGGGTATTCGCCTACCCCACCTCCATGGTTACTAACATGACCACAGACATAGGGGACTGGTGGTTTGATGGGTTCAGCCCTCTACCACAGATTTTACCATTGGGAAGACGGTTGCTGCAAAGGAGAGGCTAGGCCTCCCTATATTTGTGCCTAAGAGTCTCCTCCTGAATGCCTCTTTGTTGCTCAGATGTGGCCCTCTCTCTCTGGCTAAGCCAACTTGAAAGGTGAAATCACTGCCCTCCCCCCTACGTGGGATCAGACACCCAGGGGAGTGAATCTCCCTGGCAACGTGGAATATGACTCCCGGGGAGGAATGTAGACCCAGCATCGTGGGACGGAGTACATCTTCTTGACCAAAAGGGGGATGTGAAAGGAAATGAAATAAGCTTCAGTGGCAGAGAGATTCCAAAACGAGCCGAGAGGTCACTCTGGTGGGCACTCTTACGCACACTTTAGACAACCCATTTTAGGTTCTAGAGAATTGGGGTAGCTGGTGGTGGATACCTGAAACTATTAAACTACAACCCAGAACCCATGAATCTCGAAGACAGTTGTATAAAAATGTAGCTTATGAGGGGTGACAGTGGGATTGGGAATGCCATAAGGACCAAACTCCACTTTGTCTAGTTTATGGATGGATGTGTAGAAAAGTAGGGGAAGCAAACAAACAGACAAAGGTACCTAGTGTTCTTTTTTACTTCAATTGCTCTTTTTCACTCTAATTATTATTCTTGTTATTTTTGTGTGTGTGCTAATGAAGGTGTCAGGGATTGATTTAGGTGATGAATGTACAACTATGTAACGGTACTGTAAACAATCGAAAGTACAATTTGTTTTGTATGACTGCGTGGTATGTGAATATATCTCAATAAAATGATGATTAAAAAAAAAAAGTAAAAAAAAAAAAAAAAGAAGGGAAAGTTAAAAAAAAAAAAAACAAGGAAAAAAAAAAGATGTAGTGCCCCCTTGAGGAGCCTGTGGAGAATGCAGGGGTATTCGCCTACCCCACCTCCATGGTTACTAACATGACCACAGACATAGGGGACTGGTGGTTTGATGGGTTCAGCCCTCTACCACAGATTTTACCATTGGGAAGACGGTTGCTGCAAAGGAGAGGCTAGGCCTCCCTATATTTGTGCCTAAGAGTCTCCTCCTGAATGCCTCTTTGTTGCTCAGATGTGGCCCTCTCTCTCTGGCTAAGCCAACTTGAAAGGTGAAATCACTGCCCTCCCCCCTACGTGGGATCAGACACCCAGGGGAGTGAATCTCCCTGGCAACGTGGAATATGACTCCCGGGGAGGAATGTAGACCCGGCATCGTGGGACGGAGAACATCTTCTTGACCAAAAGGGGGATGTGAAAGGAAATGAAATAAGCTTCAGTGGCAGAGAGATTCCAAAACGAGCCGAGAGGTCACTCTGGTGGGCACTCTTACGCACACTTTAGACAACCCTTTTTAGGTTCTAGAGAATTGGGGTAGCTGGTGGTGGATACCTGAAACTATCAAACTACAACCCAGAACCCATGAATCTCGAAGACAGTTGTATAAAAATGTAGCTTATGAGGGGTGTCAGTGGGATTGGGAAAGCCATAAGGACCACACTCCACTTTGTCTAGTTTATGGATGGATGTGTAGAAAAGTAGGGGAAGGAAACAAACAGAGAAAGGTACCCAGTGTTTTTTTTACTTCAATTGTTCTTTTTCACTCTAATTATTATTCTTGTTATTTTTGTGTGTGTGCTAATGAAGGTGTCAGGGATTGATTTAGGTGATGAATGTACAACTATGTAATGGTACTGTAAACAATCGAAAGTACGATTTGTTTTGTATGACTGCGTGGTATGTGAATATATCTCAATAAAATGATGATTAAAAAAAAAAAAAAAGAAGGGAAAGTTAAAAAAAAAAAAAAAACAAGGAAAAAAAAAAAGATGTAATGCCCCCTTGAGGAGCCTGTGGAGAATGCAGGGGTATTCGCCTACCCCACCTCCATGGTTACTAACATGACCACAGACATAGGGGACTGGTGGTTTGATGGGTTCAGCCCTCTACCACAGATTTTACCATTGGGAAGACGGTTGCTGCAAAGGAGAGGCTAGGCCTCCCTATGGTTGTGCCTAAGAGCCTCCTCCCAAATGCCTCTTTGTTGCTCAGATGTGGCCCTGTCTCTCTAGCTAAGCCAACTTGAAAGGTGAAATCACTGCCCTCCCCCCTACGTGGGATCAGACACCCAGGGGAGTGAATCTCCCTGGCAACGTGGAATATGACTCCCAGGGAGGAATGTAGACCCGGCATCGTGGGACGGAGAACATCTTCTTGACCAAAAGGGGGATGTGAAAGGAAATGAAATAAGCTTCAGTGGCAGAGAGAATCCAAAAGGAGCCGAGAGGTCACTCTGGTGGGCACTCTTACGCACAGTTTAAACAACCCTTTTTAGGTTCTAAAGAATTGGGGTAGCTGGTGGTGGATACCTGAAACTATCAAACTACAACCCAGAACCCATGAATCTCGAAGACAGTTGTATAAAAATGTAGCTTATGAGGGGTGACAAGGGGATTGGGAAAGCCATAAGTTCCACACTCCACTTTGTCTAGTTTATGGATGGATGAGTAGAAAAATAGGGGAAGGAAACAAACAAGACAAAGGTACCCAGTGTTCTTTTTTACTTCAATTGCTCTTTTTCACTCTAATTATTATTCTTGTTATTCTTGTGTGTGTGCTAATGAAGGTGTCAGGGATTGATTTGGGTGATGAATGTACAACTATGTAATGGTACTGTGAACAATCGAAAGTACGATTTGTTTTGTATGACTGCGTGGTGTATGAATATATCTCAATAAAATGAAGATTTAAAAAAAAAAAAAAAAGCTTACAATCTAGGAATCTTTACAATAAGCCTCATTGAACATTCTGTTCATTCTTATTGAACATCAATTGCCCAATCTCTGCCCATGTTCTTTCCCCTGATAACCTGTGCTCTCGAATTCAGTCTCAGCATTTGCTCATTATAGTTAGTTTATATTAGTGAGGCCTTACAATATTTGTCCTTTCATTTCTGGCTTATTTCACTTAACATAATGTTCTCAAGGTTCATTCACCTAGTTGCATGCCTCACAGGATTCGCTTTTATGCCACAACATTCCCATAGTATGGAAATTTAAGGAACTGTCATAGAAATCTTCAACTTAGAGCATGTATTAGGTTTTGCTGCTTTGGACAGCAAGTAATTAATATCTTGTTAAATTGCTGTTAAACATATAGCAGCCTAGTGAGTATATTGAAAACATCACTACAGCCACCAAAAATAGCATATGTACTGTGATGCTCTTTTTTTTTTTTTTTTAAGTTCAGTTTTATTAAAATATATTCACATACCATACAATCATCCATGGTATGCAATCAACTGTTGTGATGCTCTTTTTGTACTGAAAACTGGCCACAAAAGGAGAAAGCTAATGGAAAACTCTTGATTAAACTAGATTTTAATAGATTCTCATCTTTTCTTGCTTGAGTTAGTATGCAGAAAAAAACCTTTATTCTTTAGTGCAAAACAATAATAAAAGAATGTTTATAAACTATTGAAACCATATTTTTTCTTTGTCTAAGAAATCTCTGTTAAATAAACTTCTTATAGCACAAAATAATTTATAATCCTTTGCAAAGCAAGTATACTGAGGTCTACTAGAGTGTTATAGAGAGTGTACTACAGAAAAAGAAATTTTCTCTGAAATTTTGGATTTGGTTGGAGACTTCATTTTCTGTCTCTTAGAGCCAAACTTACTGAGTGGCACTGCTCATAGTGTGAACAAAAGAGGTGTAAAAAGACGAGACCTGGACATCGAAGAGCTTAGAGAGATCCTTTCTCCTCTCTTACCTTTTGTGCGAATTGAACACATCTTACCTATAAATAGTGAAGTCCTAAGTGATGCAGTAAGTGACTTTCTTCATTTATCCCTCTCTGAAAATAAAAAGCACAAAAATGTACAGGCTTCTTTTTTGTTTAATATTGTAAATAGTTTTATTGCTAATAGAGTATTGTAAAACATAAGTTTCATGAGGAAAGAGACAGATGTCTGTTTTGTTCAATATTGTGTCCCCCACCTCCCGTGTCTGGCACATGTATAAATAAATGTTTGGTGGATGAGAGTTAAGTGGGTAAATTGGTCTTTTGCAAGAGCATAATTTCTAGGGAAATTAATTCAGTAATTTACCCATGTGGAACAAGTAGATCGTTATTCAAAGAGGAAAAGGTAGAAATTACCTTTGGAGACTTTTCAAGGACTGCAATAAATTGGTTAGAGAGCAAGAAAGAGGGAGATTGGATCAACATAAAAAAGATTAATGAATCTATGATTCTGTTTCAGACCTAGTTTAAAAATTAATGGAACTGGTCATGTTACTTTGATAATTTTAAAAATTAGTGAATATTTTAAAACTAATAGAATTGCTCAAATTGTTGGATATTCTGTTTATTATACATGGGAAAAATAAAATAAATATTAGTTTTTCACAAGTTGGTATAAATTTAATGTAAATCTTATAAACATCGGAATCTTTTTTGAAATCACACAGAAACATCATAAAAATTATCCAGAAAAATAAATTAAGATTTTTTTTAAAGTTCTTTTAAAGGGAAATAATGAAGGAGGAATAACTCTTCTAGACTCTAAAATACATTAAAAACTAATCTTTAAACTGTGATGCTAATATAACAGACAAGACAAAATAGCCCAAAAAAAGATCCTAAAATAAGAATTAAATGCATAGTAAAGCTTTCACAAATCAGTATGGTGCTGAAATAACTGATTAGCAGATGAGGGAGGAAATTTGTTTAAAGTTAAATCCTCATTTCACTAGCACAGAAAAGTAATAATGCCTGTTAGATCAAAGAATTAAATATTAAATTGAAACATGGAAAAATCAGAAGAAAACAATTAAGTATTTATGGAATCTCTGATTTGAAAATGTGTTTAGTCTCAGTAGTACTCACACACACATCTTAAAAAGCAAAATAAAAGAGTTAGTAATCATTTTTTTTTACCTGTTAAGCCAGTGATTTTTGAAATAATATTACTATATCATAGGACAGATGCGCCTGGTACATTGGTAACATTGCCAATTGCAACAATCCAAATGAATAGCAATTAGGCAAAATATTATCAAGAGCCAGTGATATGTTCATATTCTTTGATCTGCTCATTCCACTTTTAAATGCTGCCCTCAAGAAATAATTCCAAATATGGTTTAAAAATATACATACATATAGACATATATATGTACACAAAGATGTTTATTGTTACTTAAGTATTATATAAACATTTAGAAATAACCTAAATGTCTAATAATGGGGAAAATGGAAGTAAACTATAGTATAACTCCCCAACAAAGTATTTTGCTGCCCTGAACTAACATAGCCCTGAACTAAAAAGACTAATATAGCAACATGGAAAATGCTAATGATGATGACTAAAAAAGGATACAAAATATGTATTTTTATGTATGTTAGAATCCAAGTAGGTAAAAATTCATTTGAAAAAGGCTGGAAGAAAATACATCAATATTATTACAGTTGTAATAGTTTAGAGTTATGAGGGCTTTTTTCTTTTCTCTGTTTTCTAAATACTATGTAATGCTGTATTTTATCAGTTACGAATAATTTTAACTGATGCCTCAATTAGGTGTTTATAATATTTAGCAAGAGTAACATTGGAGAAACAAATTCTGGTTTTGTTCAAAATTTGGGATTCAAACCGAAGTGAATACTATATTTGGTTTAGAAAAATAATTTAGAACTTTAGTTTAGTAGTCTTAGAAGAAATGTATATATATATATATCTCTGTTCTTACTTCCATTCCTAACCCTTAAGTCCCCAGTAGAGGTTTGCTAATAATGGCTGTTAACCTTAGCGCTCTCTTAGAATCTACTAGGCACTGTGCCAAGGGCTCTTATCTGCATTACCTTCATTTAATCCTCACAATCCCTGATGAGCTGTAGGTACTTGATTTATATTCGTTCGGTATAGATGAGGAAACAGCAGGACCACAACATTCAGTTAGCTGTGCAGTGCCCCATCTCCAGGGCCATACAGGAGCCCTTGAGGGGAAGCCCAGGTAAATGAGATGGCCAAAGTCACATGGATGTTAAATTGGAGAGTTAGGGTTTGAGCCAAGTTGGCCTTCTCCTAGAGCCCTGCTCCTAATTACCATGCTCTCCTGCCTTGCATCCTTGTTCTGTAGATAGAGGCCCAAGTAGATGTTACTGCATTGTTTTGTTTAGGATGGGGTGGGGAGCAGAGATGGAATCAGTTCCTAGTTGAGTAAGGAAAAAAATAAAAACTGGTTTTCATTGAGGATTCTGAAAGTTACTCCAACTCATTACAGTTTTTAATTATTGTGTCTTTCGTTTTTAAAAATATTCCTGTGTTAGAGGAAAAATTGGAAATTATAGTACCTTTATATTGCTGAAGCCTTTAAATATTACTAAATATTTCTGGTATTTTTAAATTTTGCATATATTTCTAAATTTTTATTTAAATGTAAGTTTGAACATTCTGATATATAGGTGTAAATATTTTGTCTTAGTAGTTGGTATTGGAGTGCTACATAAATCTGTAGTTTATCTAAATATGTATATTTTTTTCTAAGATGAAAAGAGGCTTGATTAGCACTCCTCCATCAGATATGCTTCCTACAACAGAAGGTGGAAAGTCGAACGCCTGGTTAAGGCAAAAAAATGCTGGTATATACGTTCGTCCTCGACTGTTCTCTCCCTATGTGGATGAAGCAAAGGTAACAAAATCCATTTTAAGATATTAGACTACTTTATTGCAAACTATCTTCACAAAGATGCTTATTGTGGCATTATTTAAATATTTGGAAATAACCTAAATGTTCAACAGTAGGGAAAGTAAAAGTAGTAAAAGTAAATTCTAGTTTGTCCTTGTGGAGTGCACTCCCTTTATCCAGTGTATGAATGGATGAGTAGAAAAATGGGGACAAAAAACTAAACGAAAAATAGCAGGGGGGTGATTTAGGTGTTCTTTTTTACTTTTATTTTCTTATTCTTATGTTCACTTTTTCTGGTACAAGGAAAATGTTCAAAAAATAGATTGGGGTGATGAACGCACATCTGTATGATGGTACTGTGAACAGTTGCTTGTACACTTTGGATGATTGTAGGGTATGTGAATGTATCTCAATAAAATTGAATTTAAAAAATTCTAGTTTGTCTACTCAACAGAATACATGTCTGAAATGTTCAGTTATCAAACATGTTTTAAAAGCTTAGGTCATGTTACAATGCATTTTACATTTTTCTCAATTTAGTTACCTTGCAAATTGTTAATTTGGGGAAAAAAATTCATTTTACCAGAATAGTTGTAAGTATTTTGTGGTTTTGAGGATGGGAAAAAATGTTTTGAAAGAAGATCACACTCATTTTGTCTTCCTTAGTAAACTAAAAGAATGCTGTGATTTCTTGTAACACTGCTTTAATAATTGACTGTTGGGAACTGTGTTTAGTTTTTGAATACATGCTCATACTAAGACAAAATTTCAGACCTATTAGGTAAATAGTTGGCCCTATTTATATTATAATAAAAAGCTCTCCTAGAAACTATGGTAATGTATTAGAAATGAAATACTGTAATTTGTATTAGATGCATTCAGCCATAGTAACTTTGGGGGGGGGGGGGTAGGCTTTTAAGGAATTAACAGCCTTTGAAAATCAGAAATCACATCAAGCTTTCTGAAATAAATTTAAAAGTCAAAACCATTTGGGTATAAAATTAAGTTTCCTTTAAACATTTTTATTTTCAGAGTTCCTAATTTAATATATATGAGAGGATTTGTGGGAATTTTACCTTATTTTATTGAATAAATTGATAATCTCATTCCTATTGAGTAGTTGGCATTTTAAGTAGTTGTAAAATACAGGAACAAAATGGAAGAGTTAGGTCTGGTCTTTTTAAAATAGGTTTCATTCTAAAAGTCACTCAGGTTGCTAAAGCCTTCACAGAAGGTTGAGTCTGGTGGTAAAAGATCTGTGATAAACTGGACCCCACCTCTATTCTTTTCTGACTCAACTCAGAATGGGACAGCGGAAAGCTAATCAGGCAACCCTCCTGGAACTTCTGTTTCTCAGATGGCCACGCGCATACATAAGTTTAAGTATAATTGCCCCCAGTAAATTTGCAAAATGTTTATACATTATCTCTTTTGGCCATTCTGAAGTTTGGTAAGATTGATTCATTTGAAACTAATATGATAAAGTTGGATTTATTTATAGGTCTGTAAAATTTAGTATCGTTGATATTTTGTATTTTGAACATCTTTCATTGGATCTGATATTTAGTCCATGCACACATTGTTTCCTTTATAATAATTTTATGTATTTTTTTCTGATTAATTTTATATCCTTCCATCAAATTTCAAATACTTCAATTAAAAGCGAACTTTTCAGAAGATGATTATTTCTTTTCAAAGATGCTCCAAAAAGATTCTTTAAAAGTTAAAAGAGGTTTAAACTTTATAAACTAGGAACAGTATATTAATTTCCTTTTTGTATGATGAAGGCAGTACTCTTCCTCCCAGTGTGATTTCCCAGAGGTGAAGGGTCGACTAATTCTAATAATACTGAATTATTATTTCAGTCAGTGCTAGACGAGATGATGGTGGAACAAACAGATCTTGTGCGTTTGCGAATGGTTAGAATGTCCAATGTGCCAGACACACTTTATATGGTCAGTAATGCCGTGCCACAGTGCTGTCACATGATCAGCCACCAGCAGATCAGCAGTAACCAGTCAAGCCCTCCTTCAGTTGTAGCCAATGAAATTCCAGGTAAGGCATTTATATTTAAATGAATAATTTTATTCTTTTTGTAATTGCTAATGTTTGAACCCTTCTATATGTTGTAATTCTCTCCATGCCTCAGTACCCATTATGCATTTTTCTCTATAAAGAATAATACTTTATCAGCGTTCTGTTTTGTGTTTCATTTTACATTATCAAGTTTATACAGTTTTCCAATTTAGAGCAGTTTCTCAACTTTGGCCCTATTGACATTTAGGGCTGGGTAATTTTACATTGTGGAGAGCAATATTGTGCGTTGTAGGATGTTCAGCAGCATCCATGGCCTGTATTCACTAGATGCCAGGAGCACCACCCTTCCCCAGCCCCCAGCCCAAGCTGTGGCAACCAAAAATGTTTCCACACATTGTGAAATGTCCCCTGGGGGGCAAAATCACTCCCTGTTGAGAACCCCTGGTTTAGAGGAATTCAGGTTTTTCATCACCATGGAGTGGTTCTCACATTTTAAGACTCTTTGGGAGAGTAGTATGAACTTAACACCTGGTAAACTTCTTTGAATCTACATATGCTCAAAAAGAATGTGATCCCCATTGGTTTCCTGGAGATCCAGTTTCCCAAGATCAGCTACATGAAACTTGAAGTGCAAGTCTTAAGATTTTGGGGGAATTGGCCATAGATGGAGGTGAGCATCAGTTAATGTTGACTTTAGCCAAAGGGCATTAGTGTCATTTTCTTTCTAAAACAGTAGTGATCCAGTGGTCAGAAATTTATAGCTTTTGCCAGTTGCCATCACAAGATTCAAAATAAAAATCAGCAAACTACAGCCTTAATGGGAATGGTGCAATTCATTTCCTCTGTCTCAGTTTCAATTAAAGATAAATAAAAGACATTGGGCAGAACTTTTAGTTGAACATATGCATTTTCTTCCAGGACCAATATCTTTAATTAGCTGTTGCCTTTTCAGTTTGGGCCACTACACACTTACTTAAAGCATACAGTGTGAAGAAGAGTATTTCTTTAGCTGGTTTGTACAGATTTTGAAGCTTTGGTAATTGACAGTTTTTATAGGCTTGAGTTAATACAATTGAATATTAGCACAAATTAATATTGGAACTGAACTTCAGAAGCCCAAAGATATTCACAATTAAGCATGCTCAGAAAAATAAGACTTGTCTTTCTGTGGTTTAGCCAGTGAGTCCCTATTCGTGTGTCATCATAGCTTCTTTCTTCCTTACCAGCCTTTGAATTCTAAACTCTGGCCATGCCAATGACTTATACCATGCTGTCTCTCGCTTGCATGTTTTACACATGCCTGGTCCTGCAGCTTGGAAGATCTTTACCCTGCTTTCTTTGTCTGGCTAGTTCCCTCTCTTTCTTTCAGATTCCACTCAAAATTCACCTCATCTAGGAAGCCTTTCCTGCTTGCCTTCAGTCTGGGTTGGATGCCCCTTTGAATCCCTTCAGCATCCTGTGTGTATTTCTGTTCATGGGCATTTATGACCCTGTAGTGGACTTTTGAGCTTAGTTTACTTCAGTAAAGCCTGAGCTCTTTGAGGGCAGGAGCCATGTCTTTCATTCTGTGAACACTAACACCTGATCCAATCCAATCTTGTGAAGATAAGAGGTTCTCTGTATACAGCAATTATGTATCTTGCACATAATAAACTGTATTTAAACTGAATTTAACTGTATTTAAAGTCAGTATTTAAAACTTACTTGAATAAAAGAATGAATATATTTAAAGACTTATGAAATATCCTGAGATTTAGAAGAGAACATGAACAAATAAAATTTTATTTGGGCTGTGAACTAAAATAATACAAATGAGGAGCTGTTTGGTTATGATCAAGAGCCTTTTTTGGCACAGTGAAATTTTAAAACCTTGAAATGTAATTAGAGATATATAAATTCATATGTTGCCAGGAAATTAAAATACTATCAAAATTTTGTGTACAAAAATACTGAGGCAGAATGCATGCTATCCCCTTGTGTTCACTGAGGGGTCTTTTACGTAGCTCATGTATTTTGCCTACGCACTGTTTTTCTTCTTCTAGTTCCTCGTCTCCTCATTATGAAAAACATGGTCAGGCGTCTGCAGGAACTACGACACACTGAGCAGGTGCAGAGAGCCTATGCACTTAACTGTGGGGAAGGCGCCACCGTCAGCTATGAAATTCAGATTCGAGTATTGAGAGAGTTTGGTCTTGCAGATGCTGCTGCAGAGCTCCTACAGGTAGGAAACAGCATTTAACTGTATTTAAAATAGGACACCTCGCTCATTATTCAGGGAGTATTTTAGACATTCCAGGGAGCACTCACAGCATGCCTCTTTTTCCTAGGACATGCTCTTTTGCTGCCTCAAGAATCTTGGATAACCTGAAAGCACCTCCTGGTGAGAGGTGGTGTGGTGAGGGAGACTGAGCACAGGTTCTGCATTTATATCCTGGCTCTGCTGCTTACTAGTTGGTTAACTTGGGGCAAGTTACTTAACTCTCTGAGCATCAGTTTCCTTACTTATAAAATGGATTGTTGTGAAGATAAGTGGTGCTCTGTATACAGCAATTATGTATCTTGCACATAATAAGCATATAAAGGGTGACTGCTAAAAGTTCCATGGTGTGTATGCCCAACAGAGATGGCAGAGGAAGTTGAAAATTCCGACTCCACTGCTCTCTCCCCCTGGTTTCATCACTGGATTACTGGATTTCAGGTTTGGCCTACTACCATACTTCTAGATTTTCAGGATGTCGCTCTTTTTTCTCCATCCTGCCCCTTATGCAAGAAATTTCTTGCCTGAGCATTCAGACCCTGTAAGCATGAGAATTGAGGAGTGAATGCTTTTCGTTTAACCCAGAAGGAAAAAAATCCAGTCATTTCTAGTAATTATGAGGTACAAGAGCAATAGCACTGGGCAGGGAAACGAAGCAATAGCATTGGCTTTACAGTTAAGATAGAAGTTGTAAAGTAGTATGATCATAGCCACTAAATCCCAGCCTAACACAATTTCATTTCATCTGGTCAAGTGATTGAGTGGTTTGCTTGCCACTGACTCCGAACTCCTTTAGCCTGAGTCTGTAAAAGGTAAACGTGCTATGGTATTCTTGTGATAGAGCAGCAGGCCATTTTAAGTTCTTGAGCTTCATTTTTTGCCATGGGTTTCATCTCTAAAATACATGTAGTTTGGTTTTCTATTCATTTCTATTCCCTTTGCCATTCTAAATTGCATCTTAATTTAATTATGTTATCTAAAAAGTTTGTAATTATGTATTCTCGTGTAATGTTTATCAAAACACCAGTCAAACTTAGTCGTGTGTAATTTATAAGAAATTATCTTATGGTTTGCATTTCAGACTGAGAGCATGCAGATGTTTTGTCAGAAAGTTTTAGGAGGATCCTTAGTTATATACTTTTTCTTACTTTGGTGTTTAATGTTAATTTTACCTTTCTTAGCAAATATTACTTGTATTAGATTTTATTACCTGTTTTTACATTATTACAAAATCTTGCAAGAAATTACTGACCTGATTGATGGAATAGTCAATCAAGAAGCTCTCTTTTATAGCAGTATATTTGGTTATACTCAGTCCTTTTATACTATTATTAAAGTAATTTTTTTGTTGGGCTTCTGGACTAGAAAAATATGCTGTACCTTTTATTCTCACTGAATGTGGTGTTTTTTACAGGAAGGTTACTTAACTCTTTCACTCTGTAAATCCCCATCTAGGAAATCTTCTAATAAATATCCTTTCTTTTTTTTTTTTTTAATCTCCCTTAGAATCCTCACAAGTTCTTTCCTGATGAACGTTTTGGGGATGAAAGCCCGCTCTTGACAATGAGGCAGTCTGGCAGATGTCGAGTTAACAGTACCCCTACCACAGAAACCATGTTTACAGACCTGGACTCTCTTGTGGCCTTCCATCCACCCTTGCCCCCTCCTCCACCTCCATACCACCCCCCAGCTACTCCAATTCATAACCAGCTCAAAGCAGGTTGGAAACAAAGACCTTCCAGCCAGCATCCTTCACGTTCATTTTCTTATCCCTGTAATCATTCACTGTTTCACTCCAGAACAGCTCCTAAAGCTGTCCCTCCTCCAGTCTATTTGCCCAGTGTTAAAGCGGCACTGCCCGACTGTGCCAACACTGCAGGACTGGGGAGACAGACGGTAGCTGCCGCCGCAGCCGCTGCCGCATCAGCAGCAATAACGTCTGAAAAACAAGTGGTAAGTCAACTTAGATAACTAACTGGAAGTAAAGAGTTTAAGGAATATTAGAAACAGTTCCTTTGGCCCCAAGCTCCCCACTAGTACTCAGCAGTGCCCAGAAGTGTTACTGACAAAAAGCATAGACTTGAGGGGTGTGGAAAAGATAGTGTCGGTGAATAAGAAAGGACGGGAGAAGAGAGACTAGAGGTGTATTTGGTGGGAGTAGCACGGTTCCTTCCTAATCCTTATTTTAATTGCAAATATTAGAAACGAGTAGGGTTACTGGACAATACAAGTGGATATACCAGTTTCATAATGTTCTATTCAAGCACTTGTCTAGAATATGTGACTAAGTACCCAAATCTAAGTGCAAGAATCTACTGTCCTACAGAATGCTTTGATGGAACGAGAAGGGGAAGTTCTTTATGGCTAACTATACCATCAGGGACAAGGTAGCAGAAGTCTCCCTACTCAGAAAATGGGCAGAAAATTAGTCCACATGTCTCTGTCTCCGACAGGCTCATCCATCAGAGCCCTTGTTTGACTTTGAATCACAGGAGTTAGTGCTAGTAGATATTAAGAGAATTTCTTGCTTGATATTATACCACATTAGAGGCTGAATTTCTATCTTAGGTAATACATTTAGGGGGAAAAAGTTATTTTTAAGACTTCCTACTCAGCATTTAATATAGAGAAAAACAAAAGATACATTTAGTTCAGGGAAGGTTCATTGAGCTACAGACTGATGTACACCTTGGTTCAAAGTGTGATCCTTCCTTACCTTCTCACACTCAGCTTGCTCCTCTCCCTGCGACACACCCCCCCTTCCCACACCCCCGAAAAAGAAGCATCAAGAGTTGATAGTGTGTGATAAACCAAATTCCCATCCTGTTGGCTTGGCCTTGGTTCTACAATTACAAAGTTTCTACTGCTTTGCATTTTAAATCAAACTCCCTTTAAAGGTAATCTATTTGTATGTTCATTGCAGTCTTGATTATAGTGAAAAATTGGAAACACCCCAAGTGTCCAGCAGTGGGAAAATGGTTAAATAAGTCATGGGTCATCAGTACAGCGGAATATTACAGTGATTGACATTGGTGATTGCAAAGACAACTTAATGACAACTACATATATATACTAAGTTTTCTGAAAAGTGGTATATATGCAAGGATACAAAGGGAGAAGGGGTGAGAAAAATATCTCAAAATGTTAACAGTGATTATCTCTGTGGGGAAGGTTGGTGTGATTCTTTTTTTTTTTTTTTGGCTTTATAGCTTTCTGTATTTTTATATTTCTTAAAAATAAGCATGTACTAGTCTTATAATCAGTGAACATCATTTTTATGAAGAAGCTTCATTGGCCTTTTTTTAAAAAATGCCCCTCTCCCCTTTACTCTGTTTGCAGTGTACACAACCTGTGCTAAATGATCTAATGCCAGATATCGCCATGGGTGTATCCACATTGTCACTCAAGGACAGAAGGCTTCCAGAACTTGCCGTGGACACAGAATTAAGCCAGTCAGTTTCTGAAGTAGGACCAGGGCCTCCTCAGCATCTATCATGTGTTCCACAGAGACATACACACACTTCTCGAAAGAAACACACACTGGAGCAAAAAACAGATGCTAGAGAAAATCAGCATGAATATCCAGATTTCTATGACTTCTCAAGTGCTGCTTGCAGACCTTCTGCTCCTGCTCCTTGCAGACGTACTCCTTCCCCTTCCCAAGGGGGATATTTTGGTCCTGATTTGTATAGCCACAATAAGGCCTCAACAAGTGGCTTAAAGTCAGCCTACCTACCTAGCCAATCCTCTCCTAAAAAACAGGAAGAAGCTAGGAGAGAATATCCGCTTTCCCCTGATGGGCATCTACACAAACAAAGGAATGAGTCAATACATCTTGATGTAGTCGAGCAACCTTCCCAGCGATCAGACTTTCCTTTGGCAGCCCCAGAAAATTCCAGTAATGGTCCAGTCCACTTCAGGGGACGAACAGCAGTAGAAACTGACTTGACTTTTGGGCTGACTCCTAACAGACCTTCACATTCTGCATGTGGCCCTGAAGCTCCAGAAGAGAGATCCAGCAGGAGGGTGGCAGACAGTGAGTCTCTGGGCCATGGAGCTCAGAGAAGTTCAGATTTGGAAAGGGAGGATTCAGTAAGCAGAGGAAGGAGGTCACCAAGCAAGCCAGACTTCCTCTACAAAAAGTCTGCCCTCTGAGAGCAACCTCCAAGTCCTCTGTGCCTGAGATGTGAAACATCCCATTTATGATGTAACCCAACAACTTATGGACCAGTTTATTGATGCCAGCTGATAATTCAGTTTCACATTATTTTATACTAATTTTTTGTATATATATGTTTATTAGGCGTAGCATGCTAAGAAGGTTATTTTGAATGCTGCATCTATTTTGTGTTTGAACAATTGTGTGAGGAAGCATTTTTAAGAGCGAGCAAGCTGGCACTTTTTTTTCTCTTTACAAAATGATGGAATTTTTTTTGCACTTGTACATTTATTTTACCTGTATTGATTTTATATCAGTATGTTAACTTTATTGCCACATTTAAAGAACTGTATTTTCATACTTTTTTGCATTTTACTTTTCATCACCCAATTTCCACGTGCATTGGATTGCACACTAAGATGTATTTTCTTATGAAATAGTTCTGTGTTTATTTTTTAATTATAGAAATTCCAAAGAACAGCACATCAAAATGCTCCTCTCTTTTCAGTAATTGTTTTAGTTCGGAAATCTTCCTATTCAATCTCTATTAATCCCACGTCATTCTTTTGTAATAAGTCTTGGGAGCTGGTCCTCATTCCTTCAGCAGGAGTCCACTCAGGATGCTGAAGTTTTCCAAGGTTCAGAAGAGAGCGTGGAAGGAGAAAAACCTTCCTTGTGGTACCAGCTAAAGCTGTTGCTTTTTTCAAAGTGTGGATTCTGGTGGTATGGATTTAGAACTTCACTAAATCGGGTTCTAAGAGATCGGATTACTTGGAATTACAAAGCAGTAGAAATAGCAAATTAACTGAAAGATTTTACTGCCTGGATTTCCGATTCTGAGAGTCGACTCCCCAGCTGCAACGGGTGACATGCCTGCTGCTGCCTTCAGTTGTCTTGCTCTCAAAAGGAAAAAAAAACAAAAAACAAAAGGGCTTCAGTCTATGGATGTCATTTGGTGTTTGAAAGCATATTTTTTTAACAATGTTTTTCAAAGTATGTCTGAACTTTGCCGTGCTATAAAAAGTTGTTGTATAATGCATAATGCTTTGCCACCAAAAAAAAGGAAAAAGAAAAAAAATTTTTCAGTTAAACACTACATGTCCTACTTGAACTCCACCGGGGATGCTGGTTTGGGCATTTCACTGAACCACTGCAGCACACGGGATATTTTAAGATCCTCTCCCTTGGAAGGGCAATGGGTGAGCTAAGGACTGTTTTTTTCTTACTCTCCAATGTAAATATATTAGTATTTGAGTTTTTAAATTACATCAACATTATTTGAGCATTCACTTTGTATTTTTTACAAACACACACACACACACACACAGCCGTAGCACTTAGAAGAAAAGAGACTTTCTGAACATTCCCTCATAGGAAGGATGTTTGGAAACCTCTTTTCCATGTATGTCTATATATATAACTATAACTCACTCACAGTCACTCTGAAACTATGCAGGGCCAGGGAGCCTTTACAAGCTACCGTATAAATGAGTTACATGCACTTTCAAGTAAATAGGTTTCTATTAGGTGTCAACAACTCTGATTTTTCCCAAAACTGTATCTTCTCTTACAATCTTTTCCTACTTTACCCTGTGGATATACACTCAGGAATAATCTGACATTTAAAAAAATCCTAACAGTAGATAGTCTCAAAGATGAGACCCATGTCAGTATATCTATTTACACCGGCAAACTGCTTGCCTGGCTAGTTAGCTGCTGCTAGTGCATCTGTCGATGTGGGTCATGTTGCATCCCGCTCTCCAGTCTCCCCAAGTTAACACTAGTCTACTGTAAGGGTGGCTGCGCATCGCCTTCAAGGCCCCTTTTTTAAAGATAAAAAAACATAGGACTCTGTTCTCATTTTTAGGAGGTTTGACTCTTATAATAGATGATGGTGTCTTTTGAAGCCCAATCTCTGTCTGTCTTAAGAAACAAAAGTTGTTAATTCCATGATACTCCTTAATGTGAATTTTTGTGGGTTAACATGAATTATTTTGATATAGTTTTAAATTTCTCTTCTGAATCAGACTGTACTAACCTGATCCTGCAAAGAAGAATGAATAGACCTAATTTGGATGAGGGGGGAAAAAAGTTCTCATCTCTGACCTTGTTTTTTAAAATGTTAGAATACAGCTATTGATCCCACATATTCATTTGCCGAAAAATTCATTGAATATTCTTTCATATCCCAAAAACATAATTATAAAGATAAATGGCCACTGTTCATATTTTATTTAATTTGTGACATTTGCTTTTAATAATTTAGTAGCTTACCTGGGCAAACTGTGTGTATAAAGGGAAACTTTGCTTTAATTTATGGGATTGTGGACTGATATGACTAGCAGAAAGTAAAACGATGTGGTTTTTTGTGTGTTAGGGTGTTAGTGGACTTACTAATGTATCTTGTGGAGTATGGTTAATATCAGTTAAGTTGAATAGCTACGTGCCTCTGGCTTTTGAACCCATCTAGTAAATCTTTTTGAATGCTGTATTAAGATAAATGTGAAGTCTGCATAAGATTGCTCTCAGAAAAAAAAAAAAATAGACATATAAAATAAAACTTAGGCCACAGGAACTGGCATTTTACTTGGTATAGCAATTTGATGAGAACCAAATCAAAAAATACCAGCTCTCCTTTGGAGGCCATGGACAATCGGGCCGTTCAGACAATCACCACTTTCGTACCCATTGTGTGTTGAGATTAGAGAATAACCATTTAGATCATAGAGTAGAAAGAGAAAATTCAAGTTTCTTAAAGATGCTGTTGGTCTTTTTCTTATGTTTTTGTTTTAGTTTTGTGGTTTTGATGAGTAATTTCTTAAGTTCAAAGTTCCCTGTGACTCCTAAAGAAAAAAATAGCAGCATGAAAAGTAAAAAATTATTCCTGAAATGCAGTTGTTTAAATTTTTCACGTAACATATCCTTTCTCACATTCCCCCTTTAGCTTTTCCTAGGCACAAGTTCCTAGACTTTTAAGCTATCCTGACATTTTGATAAACAGTTAGATTTTAAGGATTTTTAGTGAGAGGTCTGTATATTTAAGTCTTTCTGTAGAACTCTCTGTGAAATTTTACGTAATTTTTGTTTGAGCTTCCTCAAAAAAAATCTTGTTTTTATTACAATTGTCATCCTTTATTGACTTTTCTTTTGATTTGATGTTCAAGTTCTAGCAGTGGACACACTACGTGTGCAAATGAATTACAATGGTGATGCAGAATTTAAAGGGAAAACCACAATGCGTCAGCAGAAGGGGGCTCAGAGCTGACGTCCACTGTCGTTCTCTAGAGGGGAAGGAGGAACATTTCTCAGTAACTATGCTAGCAAAAGATGTAATTTCCTGACGTTTTGTTTGCTTTGAGTTTCATGAAACAGTTGTGAGATACTTGTTTTGCCATTCTAAGGCATTAATGTTTTTATCTTAGGACCGAATTCAAAGGGAAATGCTTATTTGACTTTTTAAAATTATTTGGTTGACTTTCAACTTTCTTTAGTTATTAAAATAGCAGTGATGGGTGCTATTCCCAGTTCTGCGATGGTTTACTTTGTCTAATAAATAATTTACTTTCAAACCTCACTACAGCTAATCTTTCTAAAAGAGTTACTGTGCACACAGCTAAAAGGTATTTTACTATTTTCCATCAATACTGTTGTATGAACAATGTTTTATCAAATGTATTTTTGTCCTACAGATTGCAATAGTTATATAATTACTGTATTGGCAAGTCTTGTTTTTTTTTTCCCCTCTAGAAAACCCTAAGACTGTGTGTCAGCTTTCCATTTCTTGAGTATTACAAAGCTGTGGCTGTTTCTATAGAAAGAACACTTGCAAGCGTGTGTCTTGAAATTCACCTTTTGTGTTAGTTTGCTTATGTGGACTCTAAGAAGCAGGAAGGCTCTGGAAGCTCGTCGTGTGCACCTACACACTGGGCATCCTGCTCGTGGGGGTGGGGTGTCTGAAAGATAAAGATTCCTGAACTCAACTTGCTGTTTATGTACCACGTCTGTCCTAAAGAGAGGTGGTATCTTCTACAACACTACATTTCTTGTGGTTGTGCTGTTACTGGTATAAAGTCAAGTGCCTTCAATGCTAAAGGCTCAGAAATTTTTCTTAAACTGATTTCATGTCCTATGCAAGTGTTTTCTACAACCTGCATAAACAGTACTTTGTAAAACTTGTTTACGCTTCAATTGTACATAGTGTTTTTTAAAGAAATATATAGTATTTTTATTTAGGTACCTCCAAACTTGAATTCGTCTGTGTGAAGCATTGTAAAACGATACATTTCTCTTTTGAGTACCATTACAGTTGTACAAAGGTTTTCACTGGGTTCTATTTTTCTACTGTTACTGAGGAGCATGTAACACTGACTTTATCCTGCACATAGTTGGCATTTCAAATAAATGGCTTGTATAGAACCTGCTGAGTTGGATACAGTCTGTTTTAGCAGCAGAGCAGAAAGTCCTTGATTATAGAAATGATTATTCCCCCTAGGGTGGAATTGGAGGGGTGTTCTAGGTGAATTTCCCCCCTTTCTAGGATTTCAGACATTTTAATCTGAATCAAGTTCATTATTTTCTGTTATTTCTGAGCGATTTCATTTTACAAATTTGAGGAAAATGTGATTTGCCTGGAGTCTTCAAAAGAAGTTAAGTGTCCCCCCCACACGGACCAGGCACCCAGAACGTGCAAAGCTCTGTGCCCAGGGCAGGGGCAGTTCACAGCAGCCCAGATGCCAGGACTCTGCACGTTCAGGAGCCTGGGTTGAGGCTGAGCTTTTTTCTCTTTCAGGCTCAGGCTTAATAATATTTTTTAATATGAAAGAGAAAACGGAGTCATGATCTACATTCTAGGTTTCTGGAAAAAAAATTCCCCAAATGAAAAGTTTTATAATTTCCGTTTTTAAAAATTGCTATAAAATACCTCTTGTTTTAAATTTGGTTTTAATTATTTCTCTAGTAAGTTCTGTCCCAGCACTTCACTCTTCCTGCCAGGCTAGGCACAACTTAATTATATTTTGTAACCATCTTAATGTTAACTGGAGAATCAAGGTAAGATAAAATCTGAGGGTTTTGTGGGTGAGCTTCTTAAAAATCTGAAAAATAAAATTTAATAAATCAACTTTCATTTCTGAATTTGTATGTTATCCCTGGAAAAATGAATTCAAGCTAGCTTGATAAAACAAGATATCTGTTCTCAGGAACTGTAAACTCTTAACTGGAGATAACTTTTTCCCTAAAAACAATCAAAACAGTACAGAGCAGTAGGAGAGCATCAGGGCTGAGGGGAAGGCCGGGTTGAAGTGGCCCAGGAATGAATGGGAGGAGTCTAGTGAGAAAAATGCTGGATTTGTTGCTCAGCAGTTTATATATTCTTCCCCTGAATCCTTTAGTGAATTAGGTGCTACTTCCTTTAATGCTTTGTGAATTAGGTACTATTAGTGCCATTTTACACATGAGAACACTGAAGCACGGAGATGCTGAGTAGCAAATCATCCACCTCGTAATTCGGCGCATCCTGGGCTTAGACCCGGGCGTCTGGCTCCGGAGCCCAAGTTCTTGCTGTGTCCCCTCTCCATCATCCATCAGCGTTGCTCTGCGGACCAGCAAGTAGGGTGGGCCACGCCAGGGGACTGCAGCGTGCCGAGAGGCAGAGGTAGGTACAGGCGTGGCAGCCGTTTGTTCTGCCAACATTCCTTCACCCAGGGTTCACTGAGCAATTTCTGTCTGCTGGACACTGTGCCAGGCACTGAGGCAAGAGTAATGAAAAGACAGTCACGGTTAGCCCTGGACACTGACAGGGTCTTGAGGAAGAAAAGACATTGAGTAATTACAGAGGTGGTCCTGGGGATCTGACTGTCCTGGGGGTTGTGGGAGTGACCTTCGAGGTGCCCGTGAAGACAGAGTCAGGACCACAGGGCAGGGAGGTCGGGAGAATGGTTAGGGTTAGGGGGAAGGACAGAGGCCGAGGCAGGGAGGGCTGAGCCCTCGGCAAACTGTGGCTTCATGGTTGGGGTGACAAATGGGTGGGGGCCGATCTAGCCAGACCTCGAGGGGCAGGATAAGGATTTTGAAGTTGGTCCTAACAGCCACAGGAAGCGGCTCTAAGCAGGGGCTCGGGTCTGCGTATTCCTGGTCATTGGCCAATGTGTGAGACATGGATGGAAGAGCATTCAGGAAACCTGGCAGGAGGCTGCCCTGCAGTCGGGGTTGCAGGGAACAGTGAGAGAAGGAGGACAGATTCAGAATATGATTAGTGTCTAATGTCTCCATGACTGAGTGAGTGGATGTGGAGAGAGAGGAGGAGGCGGAGGTGGATGCAGGGAGATCATGAGTTGAGTGTTGGTTAACTTGAAAGTAATTGAGAAGGAGCCAACTGCCAAAAGGTAAATGGTGTAAGCTGGGAGCTCAGAGGAAAGGGTCCAAGCCAAAGGTCCGTATATGTGGTGGCATTTAAAGTCTTGGGAGTCGATGGGGCAATTTAGGGAGAAAGTTTTAAAGTAAGACAAAAGAGAGGACCCAGGAATCAACACTTACCAGTCAGCTAGAGGGAGCCACTGGGCAAGGGCAGCCCACCAGGCAGGAAAAACCAGCCCAGTGGGGCTCCTTAGAAGGCTAGGGGAGACTGTTTTAAAAAACCAGCCCAGTGGGGCTCCTTAGAAGGCTAGGGGAGACTGTTTTAAATAAGGAATAAGATCCTCAGAATGTATAAAGTGAAAAAAGCAAAATACAAGACTGCATATGTATGCCCCCACTGGTGGGGAAGACAAGGAAAAGGAGATACAGAATAATCTCGTGTGAGCGTAAAAATTTCTGCAAGAATCCCCAAGTGATAAAAGGTCCTCCTCCAGCAAGAAACATTGGCAGTCTGGGGCGGGGAGAGCTTTTAACTGTATACATTTCGTACTGGTTGAATTTTTAAATTATGTGCATGTATTTTTTCAAGGTAAAGTTAAGAAATTAAGGATCGGTTCCACCCCCCTCCTCAAATGTTGATTCTATGCTGCTCGGAGGTTTTGGAAGATCAGGCCCCAAAAGATGCTTAGGGGTTGGCAACGTGGAGAAGCTGAGTGAGGGGAGGTGGGGTGGGGAGAAGCCGTGGGGGCTGGTGAAGTGAGTGGGAAGTGGGAAAGTGGAGACGAGATGTGGAGATCACGTTTTTGAGAAGAGAGGCTGGAACTGAAGGAGTTGTGAGGTGTGGGGGGGTGACCAGAGGACCCAGAAGCTGGCGGGGTCATCACTACCCAGCCCCCTCCCCGTGCCCTCCATTGCCCCATCTCCTCCAGGAGCCCCCCAGGAGGCCCAGCGCAGCCTCACCGGGGCTCATCCCCCCACAGGCCATGTGGAAACGTCCTTAAGGGCTCACTTAGTTCCGAGCCGAGGTGACTGGGAGCGTTCAGAAACCATGGAGCCACCGCTGGTGGTTCCCTTGACAACCCAGAGTTACCGGATCCTACCACCCCAGCTTAAAAACACAAAAGCAAATGAATCGGGAGGTTTGGCCCTTTCCGGTGTTTGGGTTCCGGTCCCTTTCTCGGTCACCCTGTACAGATGGTCAGCGGGATGCCGGGTCCCTGGTCACTCCCGCTGCACCCTCGGGGTCCCCGGGGCCTCCTGCCGCCTGGCCTGCCTCGGGTCTCACTCCTCACACTCACTCAGCTCGTCTGGGTTGGAGGGGTTGGATGGGGTGTGCTCTTTAACAGAAAGTGAGTGGCATGGCATCTGCAGACCTTGCACTAACTGCCATTGCTCTCCACATGACGTTGATCCTGCCGTCACCTCTTCACCCACCCAGTGGGCCCCTCACATCTGCATGAGTCTCGTCACAGAGCCCTTTCCCTTCAGTCCCAACAGCACCCTGGTCCTGGGCCTTTTCATCAGCATTAAATGTCACCACCATTAAATGTCATCACCAGCATTAAAATGTCCTCCTCTGAGGTCTCCCCAGTGGTGTGAACCGCATTGCCTTGCAGAGCCTCTGATTTGGGGGTCAGCGTTGCTTGTCTCTAAATCCCAGGGAATCTGTGTCCGTAGAGGCTGGTGTCCTCATGCACACGTGACCACTGATGGCAGCAGAACTTCAGGGGCCGAGGAAGCAGAGACGGGAAGTCCTGCGGGAGGAGGCCTGGCCCGGAGGCCTGCTCGAACCACCAGGCAGGTCTGGAGACGACAAGCGTTCCCCACTGAGCTCCTAATCCTCAAACCTCCTGAGCAACGGGTTGTCCAATTCCCATTCTCAGCTGGGGAAACATCTCCTCAATCCCTGCCTCGCAGGACTGCTTTCTGTGGGCCCTGTTGACCTTTACTCTCACCTCCCGAAACCCATGACCCTTATGTAGCTACGTAAGTACCCTCCGTTTCCACAGTCTTCCATTAGATGAACCATAAATGCCTCCCTGACCTCCGGGAACTACAAGCATTTGTTCTTCCTGTTTCCCCACGTTCCCACAGATCATCCCAGACCTCCCAGGATTCCCCAGTTAGTCTAGGGGTGCTGACCCCTGAGAAGCTCGGGGCTGTGGGGACTCTGCTCTTTGCACACTGCAGTCTGTTGACTCCCCCCCCCTTGACCCCTGTACTTGCCACTCTGGCTCCCCCGGGTCACCACTCAGCCCTCTGGGTGAGCCCCTCCCATTACCCACCTCCCCCTTGAGCCACTTCCCACCCTCCCCAGTCGCTCCACCCACCTGAGGTGACCTTATTCCGCCACACCACTGCCATCCCCCATTCTCTTCTTCCTCTTCCACCTCTTGCCTTTCCCAAGTCCCAGCTCTCCGTGTCCCCTGTAACCCTCTCCAAGCGGTGGGCTCACTCTCCCACTCTCCTTGGACCTCATGGTCAGGAAGGGCAGTGGGTGGCCCCCTCATTCTTGTAAGCCCCTAGCACCTCACAGCTCCCCCCCACCTGGCTGTCCCATGCTCACCCTGGCAGCTCCCGTCCCCTGGCATACCCTGGAGGCCGGGCCCCCGGCCTCACTACCCGGAGCCCGGCCGTCACCCCAGGCAAGCAGCCTGGACCATCTCCACTCCACGCCACGCCCCTCCCCTTGTCCCCGGGATGCCTCTACCTTGGAAAGCCTTGCCTCCCTTCCTGCTCTCAGACCCCCATCTCCTCAGGTCCTCCTCTGGCAGAGGGCCTGACCTCCTTACACCCACCCCTGCTCACCAGCCCTGCCTTCCCCTCGTCCTAGGCCAGCCCGCTCACCTTTGACCCATCCTGGCCAAACTCAATCTGTAAACAATGGGCACCTCCATCTCCTGAGCCTGGACCCAGCTTTGGGGAACAGCTGAGACAGTCGCAGCCACTGCCCCCCCATAGTCACCAGCCCTTCAAGGCCCTGGCCCTTGGGGTCATCCTTCACCTCCTCTCCCTGGGGCTGCTTTCCAACCTCTCTCCTCTCCTCGCTCCTCACGCTTGGAAAGCAGATGCCTGCAGGTGGGAACTGCCCCAGCCTTTTGGCCCTCAAGCCAACACCCTAAGCTGTGCCCTCCTCCTGTCCTCCCACCCCCTTGGGCTCTGAGGTCCATCCTTTCCCATCTCCTAACAGCTCTTCCTTTTTCAGGAATCCGCTGTCACTGGAGCTCCACCTTCTTAACAATACTGTGTCCTTCCATAAGAATTTCCGACTGCCCCCGTGTCTCTCTATTCTTTATAAAGAGCATCTCTCCAGACCTACATCCTCCTCCCGCTCCCATCCTGTCGTCGTCTTCTCACAAACTGCTTTCAACAGTTGTCTCTTCTTGTAGTCCGCACATCCTCACCTCCCACTCCCTAGTCTTTGCAATCTGGCTTCTGCCCACACCACATGCCGAAACGGCTCTCGCTGAGCGCAGCAGTGGCCTTCCTACTGCTGAGTTTGGTGGGCACAGTTGACGGGGAGCACCTGTGCCCGCCCCTCGCCTTCCTTCCGGGTGAGGGTCCTGCAGGGGAGCGCTGCTGGCTTCTCCGCGCCTCACTCCCCTCCGACTTGCTGGGGTGCCTTTGAGTTAAGGACCAGGCTCGAGAGGCTCTGCCCTGCCTTTAGCCTTCTCTCCCTCTTTCCCTTCTCTTGGCTGCTGCCCAAGATGACATCAGCTCTTGAATGCCCCCAACCAACCGGGGAAGCTTAGCGGCATGGACCCTGCATTTTTACCCCTGCAATGGTGGGGGCCTGCTAGCAGGTAAATCTGCCCAATCCTGGGGTTTGGTACTAAGAGCCCATTTAGCCACAGATTAAGCCACATTTATCCACATCAGCTTTATCAGAAATAAAAGGGGAGGGGGTCTTGATCCATCAATCTTACTCCTTTGCCTCATTTCTCAGTTGGTTTAGAACTTGGCTCAGGAAGAGGGGGCTATTGGGCACTTGTAAACCCTAACAGACTCTTTATCCCACTTGACATTGTCACACACCCTGACACACACACACACACACACACACACACCAACCAAGCTTCTGGATCCTGGGGCTCCTGGATTTCCCTCTGCCTCTCTGGCTGCCCTACTCAATCTGCTCCTTGGCTTCCTCTATCTCTGCCACCCTTCGGTGCTGGTGTCCCCTGGGATCTGTCCTCAGCCCTCTTTTCTCCTCACTTTCCATATCCCTCCCTGGGAGAAGAGCTCATTCATTCCCAGGGCTTCAGTTCCTACTGGTGCTGAGTTCCAGATGTTTCTCTCAAGCCTTGAGCCCTGGACTTCAGACCCGTATACACACCACCTCTGCCTTTTGCACCCACTCATCACCTCCCATTTCCTCCCTAACCCTGTCCTGTGCCACGACAAAACCATTTGTTCCTCCCCAAGCTCTTCAGTCTTCAGCTGAAAGGTGGAGTCTCCAAGACCTGCAGCTTCCTGCCCGGGACTTGGTCTTCGTTGGCCACTGGGGCCTCTGACAGGTTCTTTGTCCCTTTGTCTTACCCGCCACAAGCTCCTGCAGCAGCCCCCAGCCCCCAGCAGGCTCCCTTCTTGGACTAGGTCTTCCTTCAGGTGGGCAAACACTTCACCCTTTCTAACGACTCCTCACATTCCAAGAGGCCCTCCCCACCTCCACCCGGGAAGCCACCCTGTGTTGGTAGAACACGCAATACTGGAGGGGAGCACACACCGGCTACTGAGTGAAAGGCTATGGAAACAGGACCCCCTAGGCGTCCAGCTCCGAGTTGCAAAGGTCCAAATGCTAAATATGATACCCAGCACCCCCAAGGAGAGGGGAGGATGGTCTGGGTCCCACGACGCCCTGCCAAGCACCCATTCACTCACGGGGAGACGCTCATTGTGTGCCTCCCGTGTGCCAGGCCCTGCCCTGGAGAGCGAATGGCAAGGACAGGAACAACCTCTGCATTCACATCACGGGGTGTCATCTAGTTTCATTTGCAAAATATTTCCACCCCAATTATTTCACTTGTGTCAGCATCCTTAACCCAAAAAAACTCATGGAATTGAATACATATCAAGAGACTTGGGGTCCACCTCTGCCTTGCTGAGTTACTGTGAGCTAGCCTCTGCTCCCCTGAACCTCAGTTTTGTCATCGGCCAGGTGGTAATAAATGGTTAACATCTAGTGAGCGCTTTCTCTGTGCCGGGCACCTAATCGTCACAACCACCTGGTGAGGGACATGAGTATTATCCCAATTTGGCAGACAAAGAAACCGAGGCACGGAGACTAACCTGGCCAGGGAGATCTGAGGGCAGGCCTGTCCAACCTCGTAGGTGGTTGCCCTGCTACACTGTCCTACTGCTCTTGTCCCAGGGTTCCAGCGAGAGCCACCAAGAGTCATAGAAAGCCTCAGTGGACTTTTGTAACTATTCATTTACTCCTTCCATCAAAGTTGCCAGGTCACAGAGATGGAAATAACAGCTTTTGACTCTGACTCCGACTCCAACTCCAGTCGCAGCTTCTGACTCCAACATAGCTCAGGGCCTGAGCTAGGAGTGGGCTCTGCCCAAAAGGCTGTGGGTTTCCTTTTGCCATTAGGCCAAGACAGTCGAGGGCAGGATGCCATTTCCCTTGTATTTCCCACAGCTCCTGGTGCCCTGATCTGAGTCTACACAAGCCATCAGCCCTTGCGGCTACCACTTTCTTCCTCATGTTCTGTGTGGTACTTCTGATGGGTGGAGACAGGCACCACTTGGGTGTCACCCTCTATTCCCAGCTTCTTGCTCAGGCGGCTGAGCTGGAGTCATGTTTCTTGGAAGGTTTAGAAAATCTCCCTGGAGTAGTGTAGATGCTGGAAGAGGCGAATTCGGTCATGAAAGTCCAAGTTAATATACCAAAACAAAACAGGAAGAGAGTGCAGTGTCCTTCTTACCCCAGGGCAATATATGACACGCTGTGATTTAGGCAAAAGCTGTCGGCATCGTCCTTGATTTCTGCCTCCAGGTGCTCCCCCTTCAGTCAGGCCAGGCTGGAGGAGGAAAACGAGCAAGGCGTGGGGTCACATGTGGCTGGACTTGACTCTGGACATCACCATTTACTAGCTGTGGGTCCCCAGCCTCTCTGAGCCTATTTCTACATCTGTAAAATGGAAATGGACAATCATCTTCTTAGGGTCTTTGTGAGGATTAAGTGAAATAATGTACACAGCCTCTCCCAGCCCAGGCCTGGTGCTCAGCACACTGCTGACCACATGAATGAGCATGTCCGTTTGTGTGGTTAAGGAATATTGCATGGCAGGCACCAGGCTGGACTCTAGGACCACGATGAGCAGGGAAGACATAGTCTCCAACCTCAAAAAACTTAAGGTTTAGTGAGTGTTAGAAAGAACGGTGTAGTAAATGCTCACACGACTGTGGAGGAGAAAAGAATTTTTTCATGATCTTGCAAGAGCGGGCGCACTACCAAAGAAACGTGACAGGCACGCCGAATAATAGAACACAGCAAAATTTATATCCTAGGACAAACACGCAAGTCCCTCCCCTGTTTCTCCATTGGCTGGATACTCCTCTCCGAGAGAGCTAACCAGTCCGCCCTTGGGAAGGAGCTAGCTCCAACTCGGGGCTTACGTCAGGGGCTCTCTCTTTCCCTTTAACCTCGGAGCCCATTTGAGCCAGTCTTCTACTTTCCATTTTCCCCTACTCCACGTTGCCTTTATGTGAAAGCTAAACTTAACCCTTTCTTACAGTGGGGAGACAGGCATTAATCAAATCAACTCACAAAAAAAACATTCTTGCCCTCCAGGCTAAGTGCTATTCCAAAGTGAAATATCAGTGGCCTGAGTATTTCACCACATTCACGACGTCCCGGGTCTTGTCTTCTCCATGCACAGTAGGTCACTGATGGGGAAGAGATGCTTTGCAGGGGCAGGAGGGAGCAGGAAAGGCTCAGGCTGCAGCACTTCACTGCAAATGGACCAAGGGAACCTGGCAAACGAGTGGCTTTTGACTCTGCAGCTTTTGTAAATAAACCGTGTAGAAAAGGTGCATTTACCATTCGAAAGCAGCTCCCTTTCTTCCCAGTTGCTGCCCCGTGCCATTTACAGCACTCAGCCTGCGGGGTGAGCTTTCCCCCCAGGTGGGCCCTGCTGTGACCCTGGGATGGTTACTCCACTGCTCTGTGCCTCTCGGCTGGCCTCTGTAGGATGGGAACAGGCTGGGTTGTATCTGGGGCCAGAGAGGACGTAGAAGGCAGAACACAGGCCACTGCTCCCCCTGGCTCCGGGCTCCAGGGCCCTCCAAACCCCAGGGGACCTATTGTGTTCCACCAACAGTGCTAGAGGTGGAAGGAGATAAAATAAATGGGTTGGTTGTAGGCCTGTGCCAGTTTGAATGTATTATGTCCCCCCCAAAAAGCCATATTCTTTGGTGCAATCTTGTGGGGCAGATGTAATAGTGGGGATTAAGTTGGAAAGTTTGGATTAGGTTGTTTGCATGGAGATGCACCCCACCCAACTGTAGATGATAACTGATGGGATATTTCCATGGAGGCGTGGCCCCACCCATTCAGGGTGGGCCTTGATCAGTGGAGCCATATAAATGAGCTGACTCAGGGAGACAGAACTCAGTGCAGCTGTGAGTGACGTTTTGAAGAGGAGCAAGCTTGCTAGAGAGGAATGTCCTGGGAGAAAGCCATTTTGAAACCAGAACTCTGGAGCAGATGCCAGCCATGTGCCTTCCCAGCTAACAGAGGTTTTCCGGACACCATTGGCCATCCTCCAGTGAAGGTACCCGATTACTGATGTGTTACCTTGGACGCTTTATGGCCTTAAGACTGTAACTGTGTAGCCAAATAAACCCCCTTTTTATAAAAGCCAATCCATCTCTGGTGTTTTGCATTCTGCAGCACTAGCAAACTAGAACAGATTTTGGTACCAGAGAAGTGGGGTGCTTTTGCTGCTGAGTTTGCAAATACCAAAATGTTGGAACGGCTTTTTAAATGGATAATGGGGAGTTTCTGGAAGAGTTGTGAGGAGCTTGATAGAAAAGGCCAAAATTGCTTTAAAGAGACTGTTTGTGGAAATATGGACTCTAAAGATACTTCTGATGAGGCCTTGAACAGAAATGATGAATGTGTTGTTGCAAACTGGAAGAAAGGTGATCCTTGCTTTAAAGTGGCAGAGAATTTGGCAAGATTGAGTCCTGGTGTCAGATGGAAGGAAGAATTTGAAAGCGACAACCTGAAATACTTAGCTGAGGAGATTTCCAGACTACAGGTGGAGGACGTACCCTGGCTTCTCTTTGAGGCTTATAGTAAAATGCGAGCGGAGAGAGATAAACTTAGAACTGAACTCTTGGGTTCAAAGAAACCAGAAGCTGATGGCTTGGAAAATTACAGGCTTCCAGGGGGTGGAATCCCAGAAGCTACAGCCCAATGTGAGGATGTGACCAAATGTGAAGCCCAGCCGCCATTCAGTGCATGCCAAGATTGGAGATGGAATTATCCAGAAGGGATTTGTGGAAAGTCCTATTGTCTGATGGCTTTGACCCGTGTGCTTCATGCAAAGCCAACAGAATTTTTGTGAGATCTTTATAGACAGAGCCATTGCCAGTCTGGACTGGAGGAGACAGACAAGGAAAAAATTAAAGGAAAAATCTCTTCAAAGACAGAGCCATGGAGGTTGAGGTCTGGAGTCAAGAGGTCTCGGGCTGGGAGAGCAGAGCAGCCCACATGCATGGAAAGGGTGACTTTGCCCTGGAGGTCAAGGGAGGGCTTTCCGCCTCAATGCTCTGGAAGAGTTTTGCCACCTCAGGTCCCAAAGAGGGTGGAACACATTCCCAGGGAATTGGGGAGAGCCTGGCTGCCACCACACTGTTCTGAAGGGGTTGAGCGTGTGCCCCGGAGATGGAAGGGAATCTGGGAGCTGCCCCGATGTTTGAGGAGGGTGGGGCCGAGAAGGTGGTCTCCCCAATGTGTGGATATGTTGGAGCACTCACCCAAGCATTTGGAGAGGAAAGGGCTGCCACAAAGGCACTTGGGAAGCATTAGACTCCCACTCTCTCAAGCCCCAAGGATGCAACATTGTTCTGTAAATGACTCTCAGACTTTGAAATCTAATGGAGTTTGTCCTGCGGGTTTTAGGAACTGTTTTGCTCCTGTTAACCCTGTTTTCCTTACTCTTTCTCCTTATGGCAATGGAAATGTTTATCCTATGAATGTCCCTCCTTTATATTGGAAGCATATAACTTGTTCTAAGTCCACAGATCCAAAGCTAAAGGAAAAGTATGCCTTAGGACTGACCATGCCTATATTTGATTTTGATGAGATCTTGTACTTAACTATTGTTACTGAAATGATTTAAATTTCTGTGGTATTGTGGGATGAATGTATTTTGTATTTGGAAAGAATATGTTTTTCTGGGGTCCGGGGGGTGGAATGTGCCAGTTTGAATGTATTATGTCCCCCCAAAAAAGCCATATTCTTTGATGCAATCTTGTGGGGCAGACATAATAGTGGGGATTAAGTTGGAAAGTTTGGATTAGGTTGTTTGCATGGAGATGCGCCCCACCCAACTGTAGATGATAACTGATGGGATATTTCCATGGAGGTGTGGCCCCACTCATTCAGGGTGGGCCTTGATCAGTGGAGCCATATAAACGTGCTGACACAGGGAGACAGAACTCAGTGCAGCTGTGAGTGACGTTTTGAAAAGGAGCAAGCTTGCTAGAGAGGAATGTCCTGGGAGAAAGCCATTTTGAAACCAGAACTTTGGAGCAGATGCCAGCCACGTGCCTTCCCAGCTAACAGAGGTTTTCTGGACACCATTGGCCATCTTCCAGTGAAGGTACCAGATTACTGATGTGTTACCTTGGACACCTTATGGCCTTAAGACTGTAACTGTGTAGCCAAATAAACCCCCTTTTTATAAAAGCCAATCCATCTCTGGTGTTTTGCATTCCGCAACATTAGCAAACCAGAACAAGGCCTTTTCATTTCTCCCTTGGGAAGCCAAGGGAAAGGCCAGAGGCTTCTAGCCTCTTTCCATAGAAAAAGACATCAAGGACTGAGAATTGGGAATGAGTGCCTTATGAGATATGGAGCATTCTGTTACTAGAAGTGTTCAAAAGTACATACCAGAGAACTGTAGATACACTGTCTGCCAGGGACAAGTCTACCAGTAGCATAAACTTCAGGCGAGGCTTGATCCAGTGGCTCAATGTCTGGATCACTAAAGACCCAGTGTCTTTTTCTCCTTTTTGCCTTTCAAGATGTTAGCTTCCTCCTAAGGTGGCTCCCTTGCTGTTCACAAGATTTTTGCCAGCAGCTGGGAAAGGGGGTGGAGTCAGTGTCCCTCCTGTCACATGGCAGGGAAGTGGAAGGACAGAGGGCTGGCTGAAAATGGGGCCCTGCCACCACCAAGAGCATGGAAGCATGGAACCTACGGTCCCCTGTGATGGTCACCTGTAGAGGGAACAGCTCCTGCCCTCAGAAGAGCTGGGGCTGGGTGACTTCTTGTGTCCCTTCCATTGTAAGTATGGAGCCAACACCTACCTTTAGGTGTTAAATGCCCGTTCGTTAAGGAGAAGTGAGGTGCCATATGGCTTTGTCCCAGTGCCACCTGCTGGCTGCACCCTCCCATGGCAGCTTTGGGGTGACCTGAGAAGCAGCCTCTGGCTCCGGGGAGCATTGCCAGCTTGGTTTCCTGTACTTGCCATGTTCCCGGGACCACACGGATCTTCCACAGGGGGCTGGACTCAGTCACTTCTAAGGTCCTATAAGCACTTGAATTGCTCTTTCAATTTTCTCCCTCACCACTAGGCTCCTTTAGGGAGAACTGCAGTTTTTCCTGGCATTGACAATTACATAATCCTGGGTTTCTAGATACCTGAGCAGCTCCAAGGCTGTTACAAGCACTTCATTCACCTAAGCTTATATCACCAGGGGCAAAGACCACAAGTTTCAATCATCTCCAAGGAAGCAAGAGCTGGAAGGAGGCCAAAGACAGGCCTCTACATTGGCTTTTAGGTTTGTTTTCATATTTACTTTTGAAATAATGGCTACCGTGTAGGTGGACCTCATCTTTTCCTTAGATTGAGCTCGAAAGTAGGAGTCATCCTGTATACAGCAGTTTCTGGGCAAATTGTGATTAGCCACAACCCAAGCCCATTTCTTTGTTCCCCTGTTCATTTAGAACCCAACAGGAATCACGGAACCTCCCTCCCAGGAGGTGTTGTAAAGCAGGGTGTGGAGATGGTAAAGCATCTCTACTTGGGGGACTGCAGATCAGGCTGCATTCTGAGAAACAGCAGGATGGTAATGAACTACTTAATGTCTTCAACCAGGCGCTCTGCTTGGAGAGCAGACTCTCCAAGAATCAGCATTAGAGTAGACTTGTATTATTCTCATTTTCTTATACCCTGCAGAGAGAGGCTGTATAGATTTCAACATGACCAAAAACAATCTGAAAAGTCACTATTTTGAATTGGTTTTATTTCAATTTTTACAGAAACCTGATTGGAGTTAAGTATGTAGTTATAAGTTCAATAACAGTTTCTACAAAAATGCTCATACGATGCCAGAATTCCTTAAAAGCAACTAATATCATATTCTTGTTTTGCATAAAACATGCATTAGTATCAACTGCCTCATAATGGCCAAAATCAGTCTCTACAAGAAGAGATGGTCCAACACAGTCAATAAGAAAACTAGTTATGAACAACAGGTAAGAAAGGTTTCCTGGTTAATGTAATGTAAAGAAGGAACAGTACCTTTCATAAAACAAGCCCTTCAGCACTGGGGTGATCTGCAGTTATGTGCTGCACTGTAATACATCACCTGTGAAACTTGGTCCTGACCTATGAGAGGAAATAAAGAACTTTCTGGTAGCTAAATCAGAAATTTCAGACTGTATAAACTTTTAGGCCACAATGGTACACAAATAGTGCAACTGTGCAGGAGTTCAAAAAATCCTCAGACTTAGAAAAAAGTTCCCAAGCTGTTGATTGTAAACAATCTCAAAAACACCCTGAGCTTTTTAACCCAGCTTCTCTACAAGGCCAGCTTGGGGCACACAAGCACCTCCAGCTGCCACAGACCTTCTGGCTCCACACATCTTCATGAGGATCCATATCTGTAATTAGGCAGTTTAGTGGGTATACCATTTCTTTGAGACCTTGGCTTTTTTTTAAGTCAGGTTCATCTTGTCCAGGTATTGGTAGGCCATCATATACATGGTGACTGCCAGGCACACAAACGAATACTGGCCCCAAAGCTTAAAATGCTTATGGTCACATACCTCAAAATGTGCCATCTATTGTCAGGAAAGACCTCATTGCTCCAGAGGGAAAGAACAACTGAATGCTCTGCATTTATCAAAGGGTATTTTCCACATAGACTGGGGGCCTTTAAGGAGATTTCACACCAACTAAAAGGACTTCTCCTCAAATATGGGGCTTTATACAATATTCCTTGGGTATCTTCAAAAGAAGATTTCATAGTCATTAAGGAACCAGCTGTGGACATAAAGTTTATATACATAAAACTCATCATTCATGCAGCCTAGGACCTTGTTCGGAATCTCTTCCAGAGCCAGCCTCTTCCAAAACGGCAAGTGCTTCCCTGCTTGCTTGAGCCAAGTCAGTATGTTTTTTTTCTTAAGTACAGATTTAAGGGGAAAAAATAATTTATTGAGGTTCTAATAACATTTTCATAACAGAACAATATCAAAATAGGTTTGTTTTTAATATATGCATATGAATATCCCTGATAGTATAAAGAAATCCAAAAGACTTTGTAAACCACCAAGATTTTTACAGGGGTAGTACCTGGTCTATTTCACTAGGCAGCAGAAAAGGGACTAGTATACTGGCCAATTTTCTCCAGGAAGCCCTGTGAGCGCTATAGTACAGAAATTCTAATATTCTAGTGCCAGCAGAATTGTGAATGAACATGTCACTTTAAATTCACTAGTAAAAATCATAACAAAGGTTGTTTCCTCAATTCTGCCATCATCCCATCTCCCTGCCTGTGCCAGACATCCAGGTCAGAAATCCATTGGCGTGGCCATTTGGGAGGGGAGGCCCAGAAGAAAATACTTCAAAGGTCCCTTTCTCAGCCATCACCAACCCTCAAAAAGCAGGGATGTGGGGGAAGGAGCAGACCAGGCTTCAGGAAGCTCTGACCCAAAGCACCACTCTCATAGGGTGGGGAACCCAGAGGGGTCGGGTCCTAGCTTACAGAAGAGAGCCGTCCGCAATGCCCCACAAAGCGGGTCTTGGAATACAATAGCTCTGTGGCAAAGTAGACATAGTAAGGAGTTAAAGAAACCAATTTAATTTCTTAAAATCAAAGCAAACTTCTTAAAACTTAAAAGCAAATAACCAACGGGTGTATCGGAGTAAGGGGGGGCGTCTAGAGTTTGTGGAGTATGTTGCATTTAGCTGAGTCATTAATGAGAATGCTGGCTGTGAAATCAGCATCAACACTGTGGCTACGCAAGTTACGGGGAAGGAGGGAAGCACAAGGCTGGAGGAGGAGGCCTCTTGGAAGAGGGGAGGATGGAAAGTGGACCAAATGTGAAACATGCCTCTTTTATTCCCGGAATAGTAAGTGGCATTTTCATTGGCCTGAAAGAGCAGGCTCATGCTCCATTCTAGCTGCAATAATACTGCACCCCATCCACTCTTCTTCTCTTTTTTGACTGAAATTCTTCAAAGAACTGCTGGATGTCTTCTCTCTTAACAACCTGTTGATGAAAAGCAAGACAAGGAAAAGGAACCAAATTGTAGAACAGCAGTGATGGGCCATAGATTCACAAATACGGCAAACAATATTGCTGCCAAGAATTACTTTAATGTGTAACTAATTATACTATCTCAATTTTATAGAAGAGATCACCGAAGCTCACAGAGACTGGACTATTCAGAGTCATACAGCGAGGCAGACTAAATAGCATGGTGGTTAAAAGACACTTAGGTTCTCCCACCAACCTCAGTTTCCTCATGTGAAACGGAGATAAAAGCACTACATATCTAAGAGGGTCATTTGAAGATCAGATGAGATACAGTGCCTGGTACATAGTAAGTTCTCAATAAGTATTAGCTGAGAAGAAAAGTGACAGAGCCAGCATACAAAATGAGAATTCTAAAGGTCTCTGAGTCTGCAGATCTCTTCACGCTCACTCGCTCGCTCACTCTCTCTCTCTTCAAAAAGCTGTGTTTTTGGAATGTCTCTCAGCTCTGTATAAGCACCCAAAAAATACAAATCTGTTTGCTTTAAGATTTGTGCTTTCTTCTTTACCAATAGTAGAGAATTTTTTTAAAAAGAAAAAAAAAAAAGAACCAAAAAACATTTCCCTTTCCAAGAGCCAAAAATCAAAGAGGTTTGCTACATTAACAGAAAATTGGCCCAAACAAAAAACAAAAGCATAGAAGCTGCTTTTAGTAAAATGGAATGTCCATTTTACACAATAAATAGGAGACATTTATGCTCCATTTTACTAACAAAGGATTTAGAGCTTCACACAAAAGTGTAAGACAAAGGGAAAAATGGATAAAATACTGAACTGGGACAACCCAGAATGAGTCCCTGTTCACCCCAGGAATGAGTCTATGCGTTTGACCCTAGAACTAAAGCTTTCTAGGGCATCACAAAGAGAGGTTTGTTAATTTGTGTTTTAATTTAAAGAGTAACAGATTCTTACTGTAATAAGGAAGGAAGGTGGGGCGGGGAAAGGGAAGGAGAGAGAGAGCATATGAACGCAAGTGAGCAAAAGGGACAAAGAGATGGAGTAAGAAAGAGGTCACAAAACCCTCCCATGCTCTCACCTCAGGGGCAAAAGTGATGTCAACATATTCAAATGGCAATGCTAACTTGAAATCACTTTCTTGGGTTAAGATACTTAATCCTCTAAATGAAGGAACTTAAGTTTTGTTAGTACTCTACTAGAAACCAATAGCTGATATTCAAGTTTCACTAGCACAAAGAGTAAAATCTTGAAACTACTTGACAACTGATGAGGAATTAGAACCCCTAACAGAGTCAGGATCTAGATGGCTAACAACCCCAAATAACTGCAGCTTAAAGCCCTAATACATGTGACTAAATGGCTGGGAAACTGACATTTATAAAATGCTAATAAATACAATACTTTAGGCGTTCCAAAATGAGTGATCTGTCCCTACCTTGGATCACAAATATTAACCACTGAAAAGTCACAGGAAAAAGAAATAATTTCTCTGGCAAAGATATTGTAGGAAGAGACCTAAAAATACATAAATTAGAGTGTGAAATTTTTAGTGTCTAGACGTCCTCAAATCGTCACAGCCAACTGCAGAATAGAAATGGTTTGTCTCAGAAAATTTGTATTTTCTAAGTGTTATTTTTTTTATAGTCCAACACAAAACTTAAAAGTCAGTTCTTCATCTAAGAACATCCAGAATTTACTAACATTACTCCCTGTGGACAAACACAATCAAACTGTTATGTTCAGTTTTTTTTGTAAGGACCTAGTTAGTAACTGTCATGGAACAAACAATAAAAAAAATCATATCTTTCTGTCCTTTCAAATCATTATGTCAGATAAAAAACCATCTCTTGAAGACTCATAAAGAGTGGCTCTAGAGATAATGGAGAACTGAATGTTGAAGATACACATGAAAACTTGGAAGAAAATTGTTTCAAATGTGAATAGAAAAAGGCAACATATCTAATTTTTTTCTTTTACAGGATTTTAACTGAGTGTATAATAAAATATGTAAAGAGCACTGTGACTACAAACTGCACAAGAGGGAAGACACAACAGCACTGCAGTCAGGAACACACACTTGGACACCGTTTGAAACACCTAAAGCATCTATTAGTAGAACCAAGGTTGAACAGACCGCAGGCCGTCCACACAGCAGTAAAAGGGAATGAGGAATATCTACAGAGATGGTATGGGCTGATCTCCAGGATACCATGTGAAATGAAAAAAACAGGTAGAGAGAAGTGTGTACATCCAAAAAAGGGGGGAGATACAAATATCCATATATTTGTTTATATTTTTAAAAGTATATAAAATATACAAAAGAAATACATGTTTAAATTTTTACTTGTAAGATGAGAAAGGGAACCAGTTGGAGAGGACAGGAATAGAAGCTACACTTCTCTAAACATTACTCACTTTGTAGCCTTGACTGTGGAACCATGTAAATATTCTACATAATTAAAAAACAAAATTAAATCAAAATGAGTAAAAAGACCCCTTAAAATCAAAAGCAAAATGCAATAAATGAAGCTGATTGTGTACTGAATTGTTGATTTAACCCTTTAGGGAGGGCTTATTTCACTGTTAACTTTGAAACATCACAATCTGACTGAACATCCCTAGCGGGATATATACTAAAGGATAAATACAAATGAAAACCTACATAAAAATTGTAATTATTTCAATAATCATATTGTTAGTAATAATATTGATATTGTTATTCCAAAACATACATATATAGTTGGAAAAAGCAAATAAGTAATTATATTACTGTCATTAGGAAACAGGATTTTCAGGGTATAAAATCAAAGCAGTTCAGTAAAATTTAAATCTAAATTGACAATGTCAATGTGAACTCATGATGTATTTTTGTTAAAGTTTTTATGAGCTATATTCACTGAAAAAGCCTAGGAACAGTGGCCAAGCCAGTACCACTGAGCTTTTCTGGGGTTTATACTGAGGCCTCTAAATACATTTTCCCACTAAAGAAACCAAGGACGCTGGAGAAAGGGTTATTTCCAGCTCTGAGACAAAATGTACAAGAGCCTAAACATCTTTTCGTAGAAAGCAAGGAAGCTATCAAAGACTACTGAGGTTGTATCTCAAGGACTCAAGAGCTAAACTGAAGAGGCTCCCAATGGCAAAATGAGGGACAATTTCAATATCAATAAGAATAAGTACAATGGACTGAAACAGTAAATGTGTTAAATCCATAAATTCATAATGATATGAAAGAAAAAAAAAACAAAAACACTGGATACCCTTGGAGGATGCTATTGAACCAACTCATTATTTGAAAACTAGTAAATAAAGGGAGATAATCAAAAATCCATAAATTCATAATGATATGAAAGAAAAAAAAAACAAAAACACTGGATACCCTTGGAGGATGCTATTGAACCAACTCATTATTTGAAAACTAGTAAATAAAGGGAGATAATCAAGCAATGGGCCTACCTTTCCTGTCTGACTTGTACCTCAGGGTAACCCAATAAAAGGAAGGAAGGATGATAAAATTAGAATATCGCCATTTTACATATCCCTAATGAAATAAGGTATCTAAGCAATAATTCAATGGCCACTAACATCACAAAAAGAGACAAGAAATATTATGCACCCCTGATGGATATATACAACACCAACTATAAAATATTCCTCCCCTCCCCACTCAACCAAATCTGAATCAGATCAAGCCCCTAAAGGACAGAGAAAGATGTTAAATGACACCATTAAAATGCAAAGAGCAAAATCCACAATGTAGGAAACTTTTAGGACCAACAACCTGTTTTCTTTAACAATCAATTTTCATGGGGGGAAAGGGGAGAAAAGAAACCTACAGAATAAAGAGCCTTAAGAGACAAGGCATGAACCTTGTTTGAAAACTAATTTCAACAAACCAAGTATAAAAAAAAAAATCAAGAAATTTGAACATTGACAAGGTTTGATATTATGGAAGGACAATTAATTTTTTTAGGTGTGACAATGGCATTACAGTTATTTTTTTTTTTAAAGATACCTTCCCTTTTAGAGATACAAACTGAAATATTTACAGATGAAATGATGTCTGAGATTTGTTTCAAAATAATTGAGGGTGGGTGGGTGCAAGGAGAGGTACAGATGAAACAAAAGTGGCCAGGAGTTGTTGCTGGATAATGGGCATATGGGATTTAATTGTTTTCTACTTTTGTGTTTGTCTGAAATGTTCCATGGTTAAAAAAGAAACCAACAAAGAACACAGCTTTCAAGTCAGACAGGCTTGGATTCAAATAGTGGCTCTGTATGACCGTGGACAAGCTATTTACCTTTCTAAAACTCTAAAATGCACATTGAAATATTGATCTCACCAGGTTACAGCAGGGACTAAATGGGATAATGTTTATGAAGTACTCAGTAAAATGTCTAGCATAAGGTAAGTAATTAGTAAATGGTACCTATCAATATTGACACTTATTGTTATTAAGTGAAAAGGAAAAAGATGACAAAGACTAAAGATCAGCCACTGTGATCAGTAATTACTACCTCTATTTTTAAATTCAATTCAATTATGATACAAACTGGTTCACATAATAGAGGGTATATATGCAAGGATAGCAGATTGTATGAGATATAAGTAATAAAGGAATAATTGGATGATATGTGAGAAAAAAGCATATTATTATTTGGCATATGTGGCCCAAGTTCAAACACAGTCAAGACAGACTTATTGTTGCCATCTGCTTAATGTCCTTTTTTGATAACTGGATAGATCACAACAACAGTTCACAACTAGATCTTTAACAGTTGTTTATAAAAGACAAATTAAAACATAAAGGGAGGGAGTGAGATGATTTGGGGCTCTGTCCACCCACAAAATCTTTGAACAACCAGCAATAACGTCTTTCTCAAAGCTCCAGAAAACAGTTAAAGGACTGCAGTAACAGGGCAAGCACCAAATTAAGAAAAAGGCAACTTAAAAGCAGTAGAATCTCAGGTACTGGCTGGCCTTCCTCCCACCCCTTGCTGGTTTGGCATGAGGCCAGCCTGCACTTCTAGTTCAGATCCCTGATCCCAGTTCTGGAGGAAACAGTAACCCTCATGTATGTACTGGAAGCATGTACATTGACCCAACCCGTCTGGGGGTGGCTTGAGGGACTTGCTGTCACAGAACTTGCCCCGTGTATAGAAGCAGTTTGCAGAGCTCTCCTACAGAATGCTGTGGGAGAGCAGTTAACTAGTTGCCTGGGTATAGGATAGAGAGTTCAGAGCCTGGGACCATGAGGAAACTGCTTCCTAAGGAAGAAGTTCAAATCCATGTAAACGGGAATTCCTAGACCTACCTGCACATACCTCACACAAGCCAAATGCACGGAAAGGATCAGGGAGGCCCCTACGCTTTTTGGTCTGGCGCTATCCTCTAAACTCATTGAACAGATAAGTTCTGAAGGCAAGTACTGGCAGAGATTAATCTGCAAATACTGGAAAAGGAGTCCCCCCCACCCCACCTTTTTTAGTTAGCTCCTGGCATTCAAGGAATGCTCTGTCATAACACTAGCTGGATGGATACAAGCTTAAGGAACAAACAACTCAGCGTCTAAGTTTCAGCAATAAATTCAAATAGCAAAATGGACAGGTTTCAGTGAAAGATTAAAAGACATACAAGAGAGAGAGGCGGGGCAAGATGGCAGACTGGTGAGCTGTATGTTTTAGTTACTCCTCCAGGAAAGTAGGTAAAAAGCCAGGAACTGCGTGGACTGGACACCACAGAGCAATCTGTCTTTGGGCATACTTCATACAACACTCATGAAAACGTGGAACTGCTGAGATCAGCGAAATCTGTAAGTTTTTGCAGCCAGGGGACCCGCGCCCCTCCCTGCCATGCTCAGTCCCGGGGGAGGAGGGGCTGTCAGCTCCAGGAAGGAGAAGGGAGAATTGCAGTGGCTGCTCTTACCGGAAACTCATTCTACTGATTCAAACTCCAACCATAGATAGACTGAGGCCAGACACCAGAGACTCTGAGAGCAGCCAGCCCAGCAGAGAGGAGACAGGCATAGAAAAAAAAACAACACGAAAAACTCCAAAATAAAAGCAGAGGATTTTTGGAGTTCTGGTGAACACAGAAAGGGGAAGGGCGGAGATCAGGCCTTGAGGCGCATATGCAAATCCCGAAGCAAGGCTGATCTCTCTGCCCTGGGCACTTTTCCTTAATGGCCCTGGTTGCTTTGTCTATTAGCATTTCAATAACCCATTAGATCTCTGAGGAGGGCCGTTTTTTTTTTTTTTTTTTTTAAATCCTTTTTACTTTTTCTAAAACAATTACTCTAAGAAGCTCAATACAGAAAGCTTCAAAGAATTGAAATTTGGGCACGTCAAGTCAAGAGCAGAACTAAGAGAGCTCTGAGACAAAAGGCAATAATCCAGTGGCTGAGAAAATTCACTAAACAACACAACTTCCCAAGAAAAGGGGGGTGTCCGCTCACAGCCACCATCCTGGTGGACAGGAAACACTCCTGCCCATCGCCAGCCCCATAGCCCAGAGCTGCCCCAGACAACCCAGTGTGACGGAAGTGCTTCAAATAACAGGCACACACCACAAAACTGGGCGTGGACATTAGCCTTCCCTGCAACCTCAGCTGAATGTCCCAGAGCTGGGAAGGGGGAGCAGTGTGAATTAACAGAGCCCCATTCAGCCATCATTTGAGCAGACTGGGAGCCTCCCAACACAGCCCAGCAGCCCAGAACTGCCCTGGGGGGACGGCACTCACCTGCGACATAGCACAGTCATCCCTCAACAGAGGACCCGGGGTGCACAGCCTGGAAGAGGGGCCCACTTGCAAGTCTCAGGAGCCATACGCCAATACCAAAGACTTGTGGGTCAGTGGCAGAGACAAACTGTGGCAGGACTGAACTGAAGGATTAGACTATTGCAGTAGCTTTAAAACTCTAGGATCATCAGGGAGATTTGATTGTTAGGGCCACCCCCCCTCCCCGACTGCCCAGAAACACGCCCCACATACAGGGCAGGCAACACCAACTACACACGCAAGCTTGGGACACCAATTGGGCCCCACAAGACTCACTCCCCCACTCACCAAAAAGGCTAAGCAGGGGAGATCTGGCTTGTGGAGAACAGGTGGCTCGTGGACGCCACCTGCTGGTTAGTTAGAGAAAGTGTACTCCACGAAGCTGTAGATCTGATAAATTAGAGATAAGGACTTCAACTGGTCTACAAACCCTAAAAGAACCCTATCAAGGTCAGCAAATGCCACGAGGCCAAAAACAACAGAAAATTATAAAGCATATGAAAAAACCAGACGATATGGATAACCCAAGCCCAAGCACCCAAATCAAAAGACCAGAAGAGACACACCTAGAGCAGCTACTCAAAGAACTAAAGATGAACAATGAGACCCTAGTACGGGATATGAAGGAAATCAAGAAGACCCTAGAAGAGCATAAAGAAGACATTGCAAGACTAAATAAAAAAATGGATGATCTTATGGAAATTAAAGAAACTGTTGACCAAATTAAAAAGATTCTGGACACTCATAGTACAAGACTAGAGGAAGTTGAACAACGAATCAGTGACCTGGAAGATGACAGAATGGAAAATGAAACATAAAAGAAAGAATGGGGAAAAAAATTGAAAAACTCGAAATGGACCTCAGGGATATGATAGATAATATGAAACGTCCGAATATAAGACTCATTGGTGTCCCAGAAGGGGAAGAAAAGGGTAAAGGTCTAGGAAGAGTATTCAAAGAAATTGTTGGGGAAAACTTCCCAAATCTTCTAAACAACATAAATACACAAATCATAAATGCTCAGCGAACTCCAAATAGAATAAATCCAGAAAAACCCACTCCGAGACATATACTGATCACACTGTCAAACATAGAAGAGAAGGAGCAAGTTCTGAAAGCAGCAAGAGAAAAGCAATTCACCACATACAAAGGAAACAGCATAAGACTAAGTAGTGACTACTCAGCAGCCACCATGGAGGCGAGAAGGCAGTGGCACGATATATTTAAAATTCTGAGTGAGAGGAATTTCCAGCCAAGAATACTTTATCCAGCAAAGCTCTCCTTCAAATTTGAGGGAGAGCTTAAATTTTTCACAGACAAAGAAATGCTGAGAGAATTTGCTAACAAGAGACCTGCCCTACTGGAGATACTAAAGGGAGCCCTACAGACAGAGAAACAAAGACAGGACAGAGAGACTTGGAGAAAGGTTCAGTACTAAAGAGATTCGGTATGGGTACAATAAAGGATATTAATAGAGAGAGGGAAAAATATGGCAAACATAATCCAAAGGATAAGATGGCCGATTCAAGAAATGCCTTCACGGTTTTAACGTTGAATGTAAATGGATTAAACTCCCCAATTAAAAGATATAGATTCGCAGAATGGATCAAAAAAAATGAACCATCAATATGTTGCATACAAGAGACTCATCTTAGACACAGGGACACAAAGAAACTGAAAGTGAAAGGATGGAAAAAAATATTTCATGCAAGCTACAGCCAAAAGAAAGCAGGTGTAGCAATATTAATCTCAGATAAAATAGACTTCAAATGCAGGGATGTTTTGAGAGACAAAGAAGGCCACTACATACTAATAAAAGGGGCAATTCAGCAAGAAGAAATAACAATCGTAAATGTCTATGCACCCAATCAAGGTGCCACAAAATACATGAGAGAAACATTGGCAAAACTAAAGGAAGCAATTGATGTTTCCACAATAATTGTGGGAGACTTCAACACATCACTCTCTCCTATAGATAGATCAACCAGACAGAAGACCAATAAGGAAATTGAAAACCTAAACAATCTGATAAATGAATTAGATTTAACAGACATCTACAGGACATTACATCCCAAATCAACAGGATACACATACTTTTCTAGTGCTCACGGAACTTTCTCCAGAATAGATCATATGCTGGGACATAAAACAAGCCTCAATAAATTTAAAAAGATTGAAATTATTCAAAGCACATTCTCTGACCACAATGGAATACAATTAGAAGTCAATAACCATCAGAGACTTAGAAAATTCACAAATACCTGGAGGTTAAACAACACACTCCTAAACAATCAGTGGGTTAAAGAAGAAATAGCAAAAGAAATTGCTAAATATATAGAGACGAATGAAAATGAGAACACAACATACCAAAACCTATGGGATGCAGCAAAAGCAGTGCTAAGGGGAAAATTTATAGCACTAAACGCATATATTAAAAAGGAAGAAAGAGCCAAAATCAAAGAACTAATGGATCAACTGAAGAAGCTAGAAAATGAACAGCAAACCAATCCTAAACCAAGTACAAGAAAAGAAATAACAAGGATTAAAGCAGAAATAAATGACATAGAGAACAAAAAAACAATAGAAAGGATAAATATCACCAAAAGTTGGTTCTTTGAGAAGATCAACAAGATTGACAAGCCCCTAGCTAGACTGACAAAATCAAAAAGAGAGAAGACCCATATAAACAAAATAATGAATGAAAAAGGTGACATAACTGCAGATCCTGAAGAAATTAAAAAAATTATAAGAGGATATTATGAACAACTGTATGGCAACAAACTGGATAATGTAGAAGAAATGGACAATTTCCTGGAAACATATGAACAACCTAGACTGACCAGAGAAGAAATAGAAGACCTCAACCAACCCATCACAAGCAAAGAGATCCAATCAGTCATCAAAAATCTTCCCACAAATAAATGCCCAGGGCCAGATGGCTTCACAGGGGAATTCTACCAAACTTTCCAGAAAGAACTGACACCAATCTTACTCAAACTCTTTCAAAACATTGAAAAAAATGGAACACTACCTAATTCATTTTATGAAGCTAACATCAATCTAATACCAAAACCAGGCAAAGATGCTACAAAAAAGGAAAACTACCGGCCAATCTCCCTAATGAATATAGATGCAAAAATCCTCAACAAAATACTTGCAAATCGAATCCAAAGACATATTAAAAAAATCATACACCATGACCAAGTGGGGTTCATTCCAGGCATGCAAGGATGGTTCAACATAAGAAAAACAATCAATGTATTACAACACATTAAAAACTCGAAAGGGAAAAATCAATTGATCATCTCAATAGATGCTGAAAAAGCATTTGACAAAATCCAACATCCGTTTTTGATAAAAACACTTCAAAAGGTAGGAATTGAAGGAAACTTCCTCAACATGATAAAGAGCATATATGAAAAACCCACAGCCAGCATAGTACTCAATGGTGAGAGACTGAAAGCCTTCCCTCTAAGATCAGGAACAAGACAAGGATGCCCGCTGTCACCACTGTTATTCAACATTGTGCTGGAAGTGCTAGCCAGGGCAATCCGGCAAGACAAAGAAATAAAGGCATCCAAATTGGAAAAGAAGAAGTAAAACTGTCATTGTTTGCAGATGATATGATCTTATATCTAGAAAACCCTGAGAAATCAACGATACACCTACTAGAGCTAATAAACAAATTTAGCAAAGTAGCGGGATACAAGATTAATGCACATAAGTCAGTAATGTTTCTATATGCTAGAAATGAACAAACTGAAGAGACACTCAAGAAAAAGATACCATTTTCAATAGCAACTAAAAAATCAAGTACCTAGGAATAAACTTAACCAAAGATGTAAAAGACCTATACAAAGAAAACTACATAACTCTACTAAAAGAAATAGAAGGGGACCTTAAAAGATGGAAAAATATTCCATGTTCATGGATAGGAAGGCTAAATGTCATTAAGATGTCAATTCTACCCAAACTCATCTACAGATTCAATGCAATCCCAATCAAAATTCCAACAACCTACTTTGCAGACTTGGAAAAGCTAGTTATCAAATTTATTTGGAAAGGGAAGATGCCTCGAATTGCTAAAGACACTTTAAAAAAGAAAAACGAAGTGGGAGGACTTACACTCCCTGACTTTGAAGCTTATTATAAAGCCACAGTTGCCAAAACAGCATGGTACTGGCACAAAGATAGACATATAGATCAATGGAATCGAATTGAGAATTCAGAGATAGACCCTCAGATCTATGGCCGACTGATCTTTGATAAGGCCCCCAAAGTCACCGAACTGAGCCATAATGGTCTTTTCAACAAATGGGGCTGGGAGAGTTGGATATCCATATCCAAAAGAATGAAAGAGGACCCCTACCTCACCCCCTACACAAAAATTAACTCAAAATGGACCAAAGATCTCAATATAAAAGAAAGTACCATTAAACTCCTAGAAGATAATGTAGGAAAACATCTTCAAGACCTTGTATTAGGAGGCCGCTTCCTAGACTTTACACCCAAAGCACAAGCAACAAAAGAGAAAATAGATAAATGGGAACTCCTCAAGCTTAGAAGTTTCTGCACCTCAAAGGAATTTCTCAAAAAGGTAAAGAGGCAGCCAACTCAATGGGAAAAAATTTTTGGAAACCATGTATCTGACAAAAGACTGATATCTTGCATATACAAAGAAATCCTACAACTCAATGACAATAGTACAGACAGCCCAATTATAAAATGGGCAAAAGATATGAAAAGACAGTTCTCTGAAGAGGAAATACAAATGGCCAAGAAACACATGGAAAAATGTTCAGCTTCACTAGCTATTAGAGAGATGCAAATTAAGACCACAATGAGATACCATCTAACACCGGTTAGAATGGCTGCCATTAAACAAACAGGAAACTACAAATGCTGGAGGGGATGTGGAGAAATTGGAACTCTTATTCATTGTTGGTGGGACTGTATAATGGTTCAGCCACTCTGGAAGTCAGTCTGGCAGTTCCTTAGAAAACTAGAGATAGAGCTACCATTCGATCCAGCGATTGCACTTCTCGGTATATACCCGAAAGATCGGAAAGCAGTGACACGAACAGATATCTGCACGCCAATGTTCATAGCAGCATTATTCACAATTGCCAAGAGATGGAAACAACCCAAATGTCCATCAACAGATGAGTGGATAAATAAAATGTGGTATATACACACGATGGAATACTACGCGGCAGTAAGAAGGAACGATCTGGTGAAACATATGACAACATGGATGAACCTTGAAGACATAATGCTGAGCGAAATAAGCCAGGCACAAAAAGAGAAATATTATATGCTACCACTAATGTGAACTTTGAAAAATGTAAAACAAATGGTTTATAATGTAGAATGTAGGGGAACTAGCAGTAGAGAGCAATTAAGGAAGGGGGAACAATAATCCAAGAAGAACAGATAAGCTATTTAACGTTCTGGGGATGCCCAGAAATGACTATGGTCTGTTAATTTCTGATGGATGTAGTAGGAACAAGTTCACTGAAATGTTGCTATAGTATGTAACTTTCTTGGGGTAAAGTAGGAACATGTTGGAAGTTAAGCAGTTATCTTAGGTTAGTTGTCTTTTTCTTACTCCCTTGCTATGGTCTCTTTGAAATGTTCTTTTATTGTATGTTTGTTTTCTTTTTAACTTTTTTTTTCATACAGTTATTTGAAAAAAGAAGGGAAAGTTAAAAAAAAAAAAAAAAAAAAGACAAACAAGGGAAAAAAAAAAAAAAAAAAAAAAGCGATGTAGTGCCCCCTTGAGGAGCCTGTGGAGAATGCAGGGGTATTCGCCTACCCCACCTCCATGGTTGCTAACATGACCACAGACATAGGGGACTGGTGGTTTGATGGGTTGAGCCCTCTACCATAAGTTTTACCCTTGGGAAGACGGTTGCGGCAAAGGAGAGGCTAGGCCTCCCTGTATTTGTGCCTAAGAGTCTCCTCCTGAATGCCTCTTTGTTGCTCAGATGTGGCCCTCTCTCTCTGGCTAAGCCAACTTGAAAGGTGAAATCACTGCCCTCCCCCCTACGTGGGATCAGACACCCAGGGAAGTGAATCTCCCTGGCAACGTGGAATATGACTCCCGGGGAGGAATGTAGACCCGGCATCGTGGGATGGAGAACATCTTCTTGACCAAAAGGGGGATGTGAAAGGAAATGAAATAAGCTTCAGTGGCAGAGAGATTCCAAAACGAGCCGAGAGATCACTCTGGTGGGCACTCTTACGCACACTTTAGACAACATTTTTTAGGTTCTAAAGAATTGGGGTAGCTGGTGGTGGATACCTGAAACTATTAAACTACAACCCAGAACCCATGAATCTCGAAGACAGTTGTATAAAAATGTAGCTTATGAGGGGTGACAGTGGGATTGGGAATGCCATAAGGACCAAACTCCACTTTGTCTAGTTTATGGATCGATGTGTAGAAAAGTAGGGGAAGCAAACAAACAGACAAAGGTACCTAGTGTTCTTTTTTACTTCAATTGCTCTTTTTCACTCTAATTATTATTCTTGTTATTTTTGTGTGTGTGCTAATGAAGGTGTCAGGGATTGATTTAGGTGATGAATGTACAACTATGTAATGGTACTGTAAACAATCGAAAGTACAATTTGTTTTGTATGACTGCGTGGTATGTGAATATATCTCAATAAAATGATTATTAAAAAAAAAAAAAAAAAAAAAAAAAAAAAGACATACAAAAAAAATAGGAAGTGATAGCCCAGGCAAAGAACAAAATTAAAACATTAGACCATCAAGGAGGAGGAACAGACCTGGGACATACCAGAAAAGACTTTTAAAAAATGATCCTAAATATGCTCAAAGTGCTATAGGAAAACAGAACAAAAGGAAATGAGGAAAATGACAGATAAACACGAAGACAATATCAATAGAGAGACAGAAATTATGAAAGGAACCAAAAAGCTGAAGACCAAAGTTACAGAAATTAAAAATTCCTTAGAGGGTATGCCAGTTTGGATATATTGTATCCCCCAGAAAAGCCATGTTCTTTGATGCACTCTTGCGGGAGCAGACCTATTAGTCTGTTGATTAGGGTGGGACCTTTGGTTAGGCTATTTCCATGAAGGTGTGGACCCTACCCATTCAGCATGGTTCTTGACTGATTCAGTGGAGTACTAAGAGAGCTCAGGAGCCAATGCTTGGAGATTCTTGGAGATGCAGACAGAAGGGTATCTGGAGATGCTAAGCTAAGAGACGAAGCCCAGAGTTTGCCCTGGAGAACTAAGAGAGGACCGCCAGATGCTTACAGAGAAATGCCCTGGGAGAAAGAAGCAAGAATGCCCAGGAGCTGCAAGAGAAGAGCTAAGAAAAAAGCCCAGAGACATTTTGGAGAAAGCCTTTTGAAACAACCTGGGAGCAAAGGACCAGCAATCACTAGTCCCATGTCCTCTCAGCTGACAGGTGTTCCAGATGCCACTGGCCTTTCTCCAGTGAAGGTATCCTCTTGCTGATGCCTTAGTTTGGACCCTTTTATGGTTATTTGTAACCTAATAAACCCCCTTGATAAAAGCTAATCCAGAAAGAGCCGGAAGAAGATGGTAGCATAGAGAGGAGTGGAAGCTAGTTTGTCCCCCTGGAACAACTAATAAACAACCAGGAACGACTAGTAAATAATCTGGAATAACTGTGGGGGGACAAATGTGACTGTCCACTCATCATACACCAACCTGAATTGGGAGGAATGCCTGAGATTGCAGCATAAAATCTGTAAGTAAAAACTGCAGACGCAAGCCAGGAGCCACCTCCTCCCATGGCCCAAACTGCAAAGCCTTGCAGTGCTAGAGAACAGCACTCTTCCAGCAAGCAAATATAGCTAGCTGAGCTCCAACTGGGGTTTTAATTAACAAAAATGGACTGCTCAATATAAGCTACGAATTCCCAACAAGCAGACAGGCTTTTGGTGACAACTGACCTTGGAGAGCTGGAGGGTGGCTGTGGACTGGCCCTGAAGGGGGCTTTCTGTCCCTCTTTCGGCTCAGTGGAGAAAGCCTCAGCCTTTCAATTCACAGCACTCTGACCCAGACAAGAGTAGAAATAGCACAGAGAGACTATTCAAATGTAAATGACCTCTCCCTAGGGGGTGTAGCTTCCCTAAGAGGAAGAAGGTGGTGCCAAGCTCTACTAGCCTCCTTCCATTCAGAACCAGACTCCAGAGCCTGAGGGAAAAGAGTCACAGGCCACACCTCCTTACACCAGTCTGGAGCTACAGGCCAATAGGCACCAACTGCTGGGCGGAAAAGCACAGTGACTTGAGGCCTCACAGGGTGTATCAATCTTCTAAGACACCCTCAGGGAAACCGGATACTATTCCCTCCTTCCAAGACCTGAGCCCGTTCTGGTCTGGGAAAACCTGATTGGGGTAACCAAGGAAACCAGATGCATATACAACAGAAAACTACAACCTACACTAAAGAAAAACGAAGTTATGGCCCAGTCAAAGGAACACACTGACACTTCAAAGGAGATACAGGAATTTAAACAATTAATGCTAAATCAATTTAAATAGTTGAGGGAAGATATGGCAAAAGAGATGAAGCGTATAATGAAAACACTGGGCGTACATAAGGAAGAAATTGAAAGTTCGAAGAAACAACTGGCAGAATCTATGGAAATGAAAGGCACAACACAAGAGATGAAAGCACAATGGTAACATACAACAGCAGATCTCAAGAGGCAGAAGAAAACACTCAGGAACTGGAGAAGCCTACACACAGAAGAACAGATAGGGAAAAGAATAGAAAAAATATGAGCAATGTCTCAGGGAATTGAATGACAACATGAAGTGCATGAATGTACGGGTCATGGGTGTCCCAGAAGGAGAAGAGGAGGGAAAAGGGGCAGAAGCAATAATAGAGGAAATAATGAAAATTTCCCATCTCTTATGAAAGACATAAAATTATGGATCCAAGAAGTGTAGCGTATCCCAAACAGAATAGATCTGAATAGGCTTACACAAAGATACTTAATAATCAGATTATCAAACATCAAAGATAAAGAGAGAATCCTGAAAGCAGCAAGAGAAAAGCGATACATCACATACAAAGAAAGCTTGATAAGACTATGTGCGGATTTCTCAATAGAAACCATGGAGGCAAGAAGGAAGTGGAGTAATATATTTAAGATACTGAAAGAGAAAAACCAAGAATCCTATATCTGGCAAAACTGTCCTTCAAATATGAGGAAGAGCTTAAAATATTCTCAGACAATGACAGAGTTTGTGAACAAGATACCTGCTCTACAGCAAACACTAAAGGAAGCACTGCAGATAGAAAGGAAAAGACAGGAGTGAGAGGTTTGGAACACAATTTTGGGAGAGAGTAGCACAGCAATGTAAGTACACTGAACAAAGATGACTGTGAGTATGGTTGAAAGAGGAAGGTTGGGACCATGTGGGACACCAGAATGAAAGATGAAAGATAAAGACTGGGCCTGTATAAGTGAGTGAAACCTAGGGTGTGCAACAATTGTAATAAAAGGTACAAATATGCTTTTACATGAGGGAGAACAAATGAGTATCAACATTGCAAGGTGTTAAAAATAGGGTGGGATTGGGGGGGAAATACAACCAATGCAAACTAGAGACTATAATTAATAGAAACATTGTATTATACTTTCTTTAATATAACAAAGGCAATATACCAAAGCTATATGGGGGATACAGAGGAAGGGTATGGGACTCCTGGCATTGGTGATGTTGTCTGATTCTTTATTCTACTTTAGTTTAATGCTATCTTTCCTTTTGTTGCTTTCTAGCTGTCATGTTTTTTTTTTTTTTCCTCTCTCTCTTTTTTCTTTTTCCTTTGTCTCTCTACCTTCTTTGACTCTTCCTCCTTCTTTGTGGAAGAAATGGAGATGTCCTTATACAGATAGTAGCAACGGTGCTGAATACATCAATATGTGACTACACAGGGAACCAACGATTGTTTACTTAGGAAGGAATGTATGGTATGTGAACAAAATCATCTTAAAAAAAATGGGTTGATGAAGAAACCTTGATGGCATTATATTGAGTGAAATAAGACAGATACATAAGGGCAAATATTGCAGAGTCTCACTGATATGAACTAATTATAATACGTAAACTCATAGACATGAAATGTAAGTTACCAGGATATAGAATGAGGCTAAAGAATGGGGAGTGGTTGCTTATTATGAGCAGAATGTTCAACTAGGCAACTAGGGTGAACTTAAACGTTTGGAAATGGACAGAGGTAAAGGTAGCACATTGTGAGAATAACTAACAGTGCTGAATGGTGTGTAAAGATGGTGGAAAGGTTAAGCTCAGAGTCATGTATGTCACCAGAAGGAAAGTTGGAGGTTAAAAGATGGGAATGTATAAAACAGTGAATCTTGTGGTAGACAATGTCCATAATTAACTATACAAATATTAGAAATCTCTCTCATGAACTAGAACAAATGTATGACACTATAACTAGAAGTTAATAATAGAGGGGCATATAAGAAAAAATACCTATTGCAAACTATACATTACAGATAGTAGTATTTTAACATTCTTTCATCAACAGTAACAAATGTACTATATCAAAACTATGAATCAATTATGGAGGGGGGTGGTTGGGGTATGGGAGGATTTGAGTTTCCTTTTTTTGTCTTTATTTCTTTTCTGGAGTAATAAAAATGTAAAAATTGAAAAAAAAAATTGTGGTGATGGATGCACAGTTGTATGACGGTACCATGGGCAACTGATTGTACACTTTGGATCTTTGGATAACTGTATGGTATGTGAACAATCTCAATAAAAAATTAAAGATTAAAAACTATATTAAAAAAAGATTAAAAAAAAAAACCCAATCCATTTGTGGTAGTTTGTGTAACGGAGCATTAGCAAACTGGAACAGATTTTGGTACCAGAGAAGTGGGGTACTGCTGAGTTTCCAAATACCAAACATGTTGGAATGGCTTTTTAAAAGAATAAGGGGAAGAATCTGGAAGAATTGTGAGGAGCTTGACAGAAAATGCCTAGATTGCTTTGAAGAGACTGCTGGTAGAAACATGGACTCTAAAGATAGCTCAGACAAGGCCTTAGACAGGAATGATGAATGTGTCATTGCAAACTGGAAGAAAGGCGATCCTTGTTTTAAAGTGGCAGAGAATTTGGCAAAATTGAGTCCTGGTGTCAGATGGATGGCAGAATTTGAACGAGATGAGCTGGGATACTTAGCTGACGAGATCTCGAAACTAAGTGTGGAAAATGCAGACTGGCTTCTCCTTGCAGCTTATAGTAAAATGCGAGAAGAAACAAAGAACGGAACTCTTGGGTACAAAGAAACCAGAAATTGATGGCCTGGAAAAATTCTCAGTTTCCAGAAAGTAAGACCCCAGAGGTTAGTGTGCCAACTATTTCAGTACAACCAGCCATTTCAGTACAAGCCAGGATTGGAGATGGAGTTATCCGGAAAGGATTTGTGGAAAGTCCTCTTGTCTGGCAGTTTTGACCCCTGTATGCTGCATGCCAAGACAACAAATGTTTTGCAAGATCTGTATAAATGGAACTACTGCTAATCTGCACTGGAGGGGACAGAGAAGGCACTAATTGAGAGAAGGCTGACTTCAAAGGCAGAACCATGGAAGCTAAGGTCTGGAGCCAAGAAACCTCAGGCCAGGAGAGTGAAGCTGCCCTTGCAGGTGGGAAAGGTGAGTTTGCTCTGGAGGCAGAGGGCAGGCCTTCCACCTTGATGCTCAGGAAGAGTGCCGCCACCCCAGGCCTCATGGAGGGTGGAGCACATTTCCCAGAGATTGGGGAAAGCCTGGCCACCACCGCACTGTTCTGAAGGGGTTGGGCGTGTGCCCCAGAAAAGGCACAGAGTCCAGGTACTATGCCAATGTTTGAGGAAGGTGGGACCGAGAAGAAGGTGGTCTTCCCAATGCGTGGATATGTTGGAACAATCACCCTGGCATTTGGAGAGAACAGGAAGGCCACAAAGGCCCTTGGAATGTGTGGAATGGCCGCTCTCTCAAGCCCCACAGGTAAAACATCATTCAAAAAATGACTCTGAGACTTTGAAATCTAATGAAGTTTGCCCTGCAGGTTTTACAAACTGTTTTGGTCCTGTGACCCCTGTTTTCCTTCCAATTTCTTCCTATGGCAATGGGAATGTTTATCTTATGACTGCCCCTCCTTTGTATAATGGAAAGAGATAACTTGTTCTGAGTTCCACAAGTCCACAGCTAGAGTAGAATTTTGCCTTAGGACAAATCACGCCTGTAGTGATTTTTGGTAAGACTTTGTACTTACCTGTACTGTGGTGGAATGAATGTATTTTTGCATTTGGAAAGAACATGTCTTTCTGGGGTCCAGGGGGTGGAATATGCCAGTTTGGATATATTGTGACCCCCAGAAAAGCCATGTTCAACAGCAGATTGGAGTTCATCAGCAGATTGGAGCTAGTGGAATAATCAGTGAACTTGAAAACAAGCTAAATGAAATCATCCAGTTTGAGGAGCAGAAAGAAAAACAAAAGGGAACACAGCCTGAGGAACCTGTGGGACACCATCAAGGGCACAAATATATGCATTGTTGGAATCCCAGAAGGAGAAGACAGGGGCAGAGAGAATAGTCAAAGAAATAATGGCTTAAAGCAAAAGACATGAATATACACATCCAAGATGCTCAACAACTCCAAACAGAATAAACCGAAATAGACCCACACTGTGACATATCATAAACTGCTGAATCCAAAGATAAGAGAGAATTCTGAAAGCTGCAAAAGAAGAGCAACCTGTCAGTTACAAGGGAGCCACAATAATATTAAATGCTGATTTCTCATGGGAAACCATGGAGGCAAGTCAGCAGTGGGATGACATATTTAAAGTGTTAACAGCAAAAAAACTGCAAGCCAAAAATTCTGTATCTGGCAAATTGTCTCTCAAAAATGAGGGAGAGATTAAGACATTCCCAAATAAACAAAAGTTGAGGGAGTTTGTCACAATGAGACCAGTCCTACAAGAGATGCTAAAGAGAGTTCTACAGATTGAAAAGAAAGGACACTAACAATAGATCAAAGAAGAGAGTTCTACAGATTGAAAAGAAAGGACACTAACAATAGATCAAAGCCAAATTAAGAAATAAGGATCTCTGGTAAGGGTACTGACATGGGTAAATATAAATGTCAGAACTATTGTATTTTTGGTTTGTAATTCCACTTTTTACTTCCTACAGGATATTAAAAAAATACATAAAATATAATGAGAAATCAGTGGTTTTGGACTTGTGCGGGTTTGAATGTATTATGTCCCCCAGAAAAAGCCATCTTCTTTGATGCAGTCTTGTGGGGCAGACATATTAGTGGGGATTAAGTTGGAACATTTGGATTAGGTTGTTTGCATGGAAATGCACCCCACCCAACTGTAGGTGATAACTGATGAGATATTTCCATGGAGGCGTGGCCTCACACATTCAGGGTGGGCCTTGATCAGTGGAGCCATATAAATGAGCTGACAAACAGAAGGAACTGAGTGCAGCTGGGAGTGACATTCTGAAGAGGAGGTACAGCAAAGGCATCTTTAAGGAACTGCAGTCTAGAGAGGAACGTCCTGGGAGAAAGCCCTTTTGAAACCAGAACTTTGGAGCAGACGCCAGCCACGTGCCTTCCCAGCTAACAGAGGTTTTCCTGACACCATTGGCCATCCTCCAGTGAAAGTACCCTATTGCTGATGTGTTACCTTGGATACTTTATGGCCTTAAGACTGTTAACTGCGTAACCCGATAAACCCTCTTTTATAAAAGCCAACCCATCTCTGGTGTTTTGCATTCCGGCAGCATTAGCAAACTAAAACAGGACTCATAATGTATAAACATGTAATTTGTGACAAGAACTACAAAAAAAGGAGGGAACAGAGGAGTATAAGAACATAGTTGTTTGTAGTATTGAAATTAAATTGATATCAAAGCAAATGAGAGTATTATAGATTTAGGATGTTAAATTTAAAGCCCCGTGGTAATTACAAAGAAAATATTGGAGAATATGCAAGCTGATAGAGACAGAAATTAACAGTATGAGTTGCCAGAGGTGGGAGGACAGGGGAAATGGGGAGTTAATACATAAAACCCATTGAATGGTGTGCTTGGGAGAGGCTAAGATGGGGACGCTTATGTTGTACACATGTGTGCATGATTTAAAAAAAAAAAAAAAGAATGATAAAGAGACAATGAATGACAATTTAATAAACTAGTGATGCTCCTGGACAGGATCTAATAATGGAGGAGAAAGGGCCCAATATTATATATTATATATATATTATATAGTCTCACTTATATGCAACACCTTGAATAAGGAAATTTCATAGACACACATAGATTACAGGTTACCAGGGGTTGAGGGTTAGGAGAATGGGTCGTTATTGCTTAATGGGTGCAGAGTTTCTGTCTGGGGTGATGAAAAAATTGGGGTTTTGGATGTTAGTGATAGCAGCACAGTATTTTGAATGTACTTAACATCATTGAATTGTACACTTCAAAGTCGTTAAAATGGGAAATTTTTAGTTGTATATATGTTACTGCAATAAAAAGTTTAAAAATGAACCATATGGAACTGTAATCCTAACATTCTTTGAAATTTGCTCTATAGGTACTCCTTAAATTGTACTTTGAAAGTTATCACTTCTCTGTATACAATTTATATTTCACAATAAGGAAAGAACTGAAACTGTGGAACTGTAATCCACAACATTCTTTGAAATTTGCTATATAACTACTTGTTAAATCATACTTTGAAAGTTATCACTTTTCTTTAAACATGTTATATTTCACAATAAAAAATGTAAAAAAATTACATGTACATAAAAAAAAAGAACCATAGAGATAACTGATTCTATTATCTTTTTATACTTTCAGTCAAAGACGATTTGAAAACCATTGACTTCCTATAACCATCAAAGCTATTACGAGAATGCTGAAGCACTTGCCCAGAGGAAGCTGATTAAAGTTCAGAAAAAATCTGACTAACTTTCTGCCCAGCAGTGTGCAGGTTCAAATCAGCTTGATTATTCAAATTGTTTGTAGCTTGAAATCGGCCCTGATGGGAGTATTCACACTACAGAGATTAGCGTATGCCATAAATCAGTGCTTTTTTTTTTTAACCCACAAAGCTGATTTATTGTCAGACCACTTTTCCTGCCCTTATTGTTACCTTCTGACTCAATCTATGGACCAGGGCAGTATTCAAACCATGAAATGTTAATGAAGAAAATATTTCATGATACTGAATTTATCATGCAGGCTTTCTAAAGGATTTTCTATTTTAAATACTGATTAATCCTAAAATTACATTTAGAAATCAAATACTAAGAAGAGACTGAAAAAAATAAGGTGAGATTGTAAAGCCTACAGGAAAAAAAAAAATCACCTTCTAATGAAGAAGAATATGTAGGCTCAGTGGTAACACAGGTAAGCCATCCCATAAAATTCTTAAAATAACAAGGCAAAGTCCTCCATTATATTCATGAACATTCTTATTCTTAGTTCTAGTGATGGAGGAGCATGAGTCTACATTAATCAGAGGATAGCCTTTGCAACAGAAACAAGAATAACTCTTGTTTAAAAACTGTTAGGAAGTAGGGAGACAGTCATAGTGATGGTGGAGCACATTTTCTAGAAAATGAGAAAAACATTTAGGCAAAGGCTCTTTTAACCTCAGACTTTACAATATATCTTGCAGAAAGGCAGGACTGAACTTGGCCAGAAATTCAGGCAGCTACAAATTTTTCACACATTTATGAGAAAGAAGAAAATGACCCAAAGTAGGCTGTCAGAGACTTTTTCCAAGAAAATGAGTCTCAAGGCACTTCTTGGGTATCCATCAGATTCATGTCTGACTCGCTCTGTATCTCTGGCAAAAGCAGAACAAAATATTTACTGTTCCTGAGGACCTTAGGCCACGAAAAGAAATGTTAAATTTTGCTTTGTATCTGCCTTTGGAAGACAAAACTATTTAAGAAAAAGTTCTGCCACAGATGTACTAATAATAAAGGGCTAGGAAGTATTTTCTAAATTAATTCAGGAGCCTATTTTAAAACATTACACATTTCAGGATCAGTGTTACTCTTAAAAGTATATGACTGTGGAGTGATGTTGGTAATGGATGGTGGTGGTAGCACAACATTGTGAATGTAGTTAACACCACTGAATTCTATAAATGAAAGTGGTTAAAAGGTGAAATGTTATGTTGTACATAAGTTACTGCGATGAAATTAAAAAAAAAGCATATAGACTTCCTTACTAGGAAGATAATTCTTTAGTCCCCATTATAAAGTTCTCCTATTCTAAACTATGGAACTCAGTATCTCAGAAAAGGGGTCTGGTTTTCATTTTCTCCTGCCTGGTCATTTCCCTCTTCCCATCCAGGGATCCTTGGTTCAAAGTCAGGACATTGCTGGTGATTCTTTCCAGTGGTCCTCTCCTAAGCTACAACCACTCTTTCTAGATTCTGTGACTGCTCTCTCCCTTCATTCCTTCTGGGATAGAGATGGTAATGACTCCCAAGGTGGCTCATCCTTTGGTTAAGGTACCCTTAACCCTGAAAATATCTCTACAGATAGTCTCTGCCTTAAACTCTCCTCAAGTATCCCATTTTATTGCAGCTATTTACTTCACTGAAGGACATAAACAGTCTTTTAAAATACAGGGCTATCTTCCCTCTACGTGGGACCTGGCAATGCAGGATGTGACTCCCAGGGATGAGTCTGAACCCAGCATTGTGGGATTGAGAATACCTTCTTGACCAAAAGGGGGATACAAGATGAAACAAAGTGAAGCTTCGATGGCTGAGAGATTTCAAATGGAGTCAAGAGGTCACTCTGGTGGATATTCTTATGCACTATACAGATAACCTTCTTTAGGTTTTTGATGTATTAGAATAGGTAGAAGTAAATACCTGAAACTATCAAACTCCAACCCAGTGGCTTTGAGTCTTGACGACGAGTGTATAGCAATGTAGCTTACAAAGGGTGACAGTGTGATTGTGAAAACCCTATGAATCGTACTCCCTTTATTCAGTGTATGGATGGATTTGTAGAAAAATGGGGACAAGGACTAAATGAAAAATAGGGTGGGATGGGGGGGATAATTTGGGTGTTCTTTTTTACTCATAAGGAAATTGCTCAAAAATAGATTGGGGTGATGAATGCATAACTATGTGATGGTACTGTGAACAGTTGATTGTACACCATGGATGACTGTGTGGTATGTGAATGTATCTCAATAAAACTGAATTAAAAAAAAAAATACAGGGCCATGATTAAAATTCTTTAACTCAACATACCGTTCCTTCATCAGCAAATCTCTTGAGATAGTCTTTAAGCTCAGTCTTCAAGTCATTGTATTCTAAATCAAAAGAACAAAAAAAGTACTTATGGTAAGGCTTTTTCTTTTAAAAACAAAATATTTCTTTATCATTGACATTTGAGTAAGTTAATAGTTTAAACCAAAAATGTCTTAAATGAAATTTGTGCAGAAATTTGTTTCCAATTTCTCCCAAATTCTCTGGACTTCCTTCATTCTGATCTCTAGGACCCTTTTTCTTAAAAACAAAAAAAAACCACCAAAACATAACAGAGACAGCCGCACTCCCAATAAGATTAGCTAAGAATTTTTTTTACGATTTCTCTGGGATTCTAGTACCTGAAATAAACTTGTACTAGTCAAACAAATTTTAAACTCATTCATTCTCTTAACAGCTTGTATTATGTACAAGGCACCTTGAGGGCTACAAAGACCTTTCAGATGCAGTCTCTATCTTTAAAAAGCTTTCAGTCTAATAAAAATGAAAAGCAATTAATCAAGTAGTTATAAATAGAAGACAGAACTGACAAATGCCGTAAAAGGTGAACAAAGGTACTAGCATCTGAGTGGAAATTGACTGGGATGGAAATCTGAGATACAAGTTGGGCATACCAGAGGAAAAAAAATGTAAAAGCCTACAATTAAGGATTTGGGGATATTTTCCCCTCTACTGGTTTCCTGTGAACCACTGAAGTACTCTCAAGAGCTGTCAAAAAGATGACTTGATAAGTACAATGCTCAATGAAAATTATTACAATGGGTGGAAAAAAATTGGTTTTCTATTAGTCTTCCTTTACACATCTACCCTTAATCAAAATAGCACGTTGTCATTTCTCAAACCTATCATTATCCTAGCATGTAACTCTAATTCTATTGTAATTATATATGAATATTCAGCAATATTAAAATCAAGCAACTGTCGTTGTGGCCTACTATACAATACAAAATTTTAACTTTAAGTTAAAACAATAGGTGTTTATTGCCCTCCTTGTACATATGTTTTTTAAGTAGTGAAGGAAACTTTATGAATCTCATGAATTCTCACACACACAGAGTATTTACCACAAATAAGTTCCACTTGTTGCACTCTATTCATGCTGTTAAGGGTATCCATTAAAGGGTCTCTCCTGTCAGTTGCCTGGTCAATCTTGCCTTTGTTTTCATAAGCCAGGACTGTGTCATATTCATCTGTCAGGAACAGGACATCTAGATCTCCATACATTTTCTTAAAAAAAAAAAAACAACAAAAACAATTTCCCCATTAGAACTGTATGTCATTCTCAAAAAGTCAATTTCATGAGAATCACTAAAAATTTATATGATTTTTTTAGATGAACAGCTAGAAAAACATGAGTCTTTTAGCAAAGAGTTGCTTTAATGATTTATTCTTTTTATTCAAATCTCTTTCAGAAATCCCCCAACTACACAGTAGATGTTGTTTGTGTCTATGAGATCTTTATTTAAAAAGCATTAACTTACTGTAACTTTCAGTTTATTTCCAAGCAACTCTATGACATAAAAATAGAATTGCTATTTTCCACTAAAATAAAGATAAGATAAATAAAAAGAATTACATAATTCTTAATTTCTTCCATTAAGTTTGATAAGCATTCAGACTGCAAGTACTATTTGAGAAATGTTCTTAAGAGGAAATTTCTTTAATTCCCTATACTCCTTATAGCAATTCCATAAATATACTTTTCAGATGTTCCTATTTTAGACATCAGTCAAAAAAAATACACTAACATTAAAGTGATCAGTTACTCACCATACAGTCTTTGCAGGTACATAACTTGCTACGCCAGTTCAGGGGCCAATAGGTGGCAGTGTCTTTCTTTACAAATTGCTTAGCTTTAAGTGCCTGAAGTTTGCAGCCGGATTCTGATTCTGTGTTGAGACTTTGATTCTTAAATGCTGTCTGAAATAAAATTAAGTTTGGAAGTATGTTTTTAACACTCACAGTTTTCATAGTTTAAATTTTGTAAAGGCATTTCTTTAAGCAAAAGGTACAACTGAAATCCAAAGCTATAGAACATACTGCATTCATTTTGCTTAAGTTTTGTTTCTTTTATGGCTCATATTTCATATATTACCTGGAGATCAGATTCAGAACTAGAGCTGGTACATGGTTCATTATTCTGCTCTGATTTAACTTCCTTGATGGCATCTTTTCCATCTTCTGGGACATCCTCTTTGAGGATACTATTTTGATGACCTCCATTTTCAGTTTTGATAACTTCCTTATCACCCATTCCATCCCCATTCAGTACCAACCCATCATCGTCGGCAGATATTTTGGTCACTGTGGGTACAACAGAAAAAAACACACATATCCACACCTCTCAGACAATGAAGTTACACAGCCCGATTTTAAAACATTTCAGAACCTGGAAAAGGAGAAAAGCCAAACTTTATCTCTGAAAGGAAGGAAAAGTAAAGACCTAATCCACAGGATTCAAGTAATTGAACAATTCATTTAAAAATATCAATTACTACTTAAGCAGTATATGCAAAAAAGAAAAATACTGCAGGTATTAAAGAGAAATGGGATAACTCAAGAAACAAGAGGCAATAAGAAGAGCTTTAACTGCAAACACAAGTAGAAGGGTAGTTTTGCAAAACCAACCAGCTTTTCTTTATTGAAGGAAGAAATAAAGAATGGGTAGAGCAGCAGAAATACTGGTGATGGAGAAAAGAAAAACGATGAGAGCTCATAATGGATGATGACATTTCAGTTTACTGGGAGATGAAGTCATCAGCTGATGAAGAAGGAAATGAAGTGGGATGAAAGGGTGAGGAAGTGGGGAAGGACCGACTCAGAAAAATCAACGAATGAGAAATACATAAAGGAGCAGTGTCTGTGGAAAATAAGAAGTATGATTGGAAAGGATGAACAGAAAGAGAAAGCACCAAGTTTAAGAACTTTGAAGCAAACCCAAAGTATACAATGATTTTAGGTGAAGCTATGCTGCTTGTGGCTTATATGGTAAAGTGTTCCCTAAAGTTGAAGAAAGTAAGAAATTAGGAGGTCAGAGCAACAGATGGTAGGAGTTAACTGCCATCTTACAAGTAAATTAAATAATACAAATAGCATTATCAATAAAATAAAATATTTAATGCAGTAAGACCACGCATTGCTGATTCTTTTGCTTTGTGTCAATTTCTTAGTGTATAATAAAAGTACTAGCTGATAAACATAATGCCACCTCTTCCCCAAACAACACTATGTCTTACATTTAAGAACCCTTATTTTATTTCTCTTTATTTTTCAAAGTCCCATTCAAAAACTGCTTCTTCCATTTTCTCTAATTCTGATCTCATCTATCCTCTGCACCAAGCCATTTCAGTACAAATTTGTTTTCAGTAGTCTCCCAACTAATCTATAATGCTTGAGGAGAAGGAACATATAATTCTTACCTCAGATGCCAATTAAAAATAGGTGCTAAACGTTTTTGATTGAACACACAGGTTTCATTTCACAAACACATACCTGCCAATTGTGCAGCATAAGTCCACAAGAAAGAGCAGTGTTCCATACAAGCCTGGCACACCATCTCCTGGAAATCCCCACTCTCGGGGGGAATGGCACCAAGATGCTGTCATATAGAAAACAGTATTTTTCTTGTGATTCCCAAGATGTCCAAAATGCCCACTATTTTACAATATTGCAATAATACAATGACAATATTTTATAATTTATTTTTAGAAGAGTAATTATAATATAAAATATAACAATTCAAAAGGAAAAGATCCTTTTATTTTTTTGTGAAGACAATATAATAGCTTCAAAATGTAAAACAAGCTTTCCTTACCCTTCCATGGAACCAATCTTCACAGACTACACACTGGATCATCTCATCTGGAATCTAACACAGAAAAGCAGTTTGCTAATGATTATACTGAATTCTGGAATACAGAAGTAGCTCTTGGCAGGCAGCAGAATTAGATATTAAATAACTCTCTATCAACTCTGTTGGCCAGTAATGGGGGAAGGGGAAAAAGCAGATTAGGGAACAAAGGAAATCTGTTCTACATGAACTGATGTTATGGAAAGATTATGCTGAGATGAGCACTCTGCAATATCAAAGTTCTTTCACATCAGTTACCTACTATCTGATTATCATTAAACTTTAAAAGGAGGGTATTCCCAGAGGCCCAGGGAGGTAATGTGAATTGACCAATGTACATGGCAACTGTGACTTTTCATCACATCATGCTGCAAAGTAAATTGAAATGTGAATGTTACACTCTCTTGTAAATATGGACAGCAACAACTTTAATTTGAATAAATTAAATAATTAAATGCTGGCCCTAGAAAATTTATATACTGAAGAACATAGATTTTTCTTGGAATCAATTTCCTTTTATGCACAAGCTTTCATATCTATTGATTAATATTGTAATGTCATTCTGTCCTTTTCCTATGGTGGTTTCTTAAAGAAAAAAAAAAGGCATATATAAAAAGCAGTTTTATTTTTTCTTCTGCCTTGATGACTTTGTCATCTTATTTTTTTGTCTGTTGAGTCAACTGTGTTATAAGTAACACTTTATCCCATATGTTAAAATTTCCAGTTTTAAGGTTTCATTTTTATTAATTCAAAGATATCTTCAATTTGTTCTTCTATATAATTTGGTTCAATAGTTATAGACAATTCAAGACTATCAGGCAATAATTCAAGATAATTAGAAAGCAAAGAAGAAGGCCAATTACTCTAAATATACAAAGAATATTCCTGAATCAGTAAAACAAACAAACAAACAAAACCCAACACAATCAAAACATGGGCCAAGGATATGAAAGGACAATTCAGAGAGAGGTTACTACAAATGTCCAATAAACTCATGAAAAGATTCACAACCACCCTCATGATCAGGAAATGAAAAAAAAAAAAATTTAAAGATACTGTTCTTCACATTTCCAATCAGCAAAATTTTGAAAGACTGATAGTATGTAGGGTTGACAATGTCGGTGGTTCAACACTTTGGCAGACATGATTATGATTTTAAATGCATATACACTTTGACCCATCAATTCCATCTCTAAGTATACATTCTACGTAAATACTTGCAGGAGTATACTCAGTTTTATTACTGTATAAGGATGTTCACTGAAGTCTTCTTTTTAATAGTGAAAAATGAGACATCACCATTCTGTTATAGAAGAAAATTTAGGTTAACCGACACAGCATATCAGATTATAGTACACTATGCAACGGTTAGAATGAAATAGATTTGCATGTTTGACATGAAAGGATGTCTACAATATATTAATGAGAAAAGCAGAACCAAATGTACAGAATTTTCCCCCTTTTTAAAAAAGGAAACTACACACAGAAACACACATTCACTGAATCACTTGCATGTGCATAGAGAAAGATCTAAAAATATATACACCAAAAAGTATTAACAGTGGCTATGCCTGGGAGGTAGGAAGGTACAGGAATGAGGAAAAAGAAAAACCGTGTATTCTTCCAATTGAATATTTTAAGAGGATGCAGTTTGTACACTCAAACACTATTTCTTTCCTTCCAAGGAAGTGAGAATTTGAAGGTCATTTCTTGAAAAATTTAAGGGTGGGGGGGGAGGGAAAGGGAGGAAAGCAAAAAAGTAAAAAAGAAGGAAAGAAGTCCAGGCCTTGGAAAAGTTCTGTCCAATACCTCATTCTCATGATTGAAGAGTGAGAGTAGTTCAGATCTGTACCAGTTATAGATACAGCCCACATTCATAAGAAGGGATAAATCTAGACAAATCTAGAATACTTTCACAATTGCTAAATTCCCTGAACAAGTACAGAAGCTCAAATATGACCAGAGGCTGAGGAGTCAAGACCAGAGATGACTCCATTCCAGGTTTTAATCTCCAATTCTCTTACCTCATCTTCAGGATCAGGATAAGGTCTCTTGCAAATACAGTACAATCCAAAAAAGTTGTCATTGTACTTATTGCCTGAATTTACTTTTGCTTTATCCTGAAAGATAATAATAATTATCTTAATAATTATCATAATATGGTCTAATGTTAACTACAATTTCATGCATCATGAAATTTATGCATTAAATAAACTTATGGATTAAATATCTTCCCCCCACCTGGAAGTCGGTCTTTAACTTCCAAAGCACAAAGAAAAAAAAATTCACTCCTACTGAAGGGATACTTTTTCCAGGATACAGAAAAAAAACAAAATTTATTTTTTGTATCTTCTTTGTAGAAATTGGGGGAAAATGAATAGACCCATTCAATAAAATGGAGATAAACATTAATCATAGGTATTAATTATCAACCTATGTAAACCAACATTGGCCTGGAGTTTCAGGTACTTCTTTATGCCCAACTGTGATAGCCAAGGACTCCCAGGTTAATAGGAGGTCAAAAGCAGGCAAGGAAATTGTCCAAAAATAACCTTCGAAGAACAGCTTCGAAGCATGACAGCTTTAGCAATTATGAGAGAGCAATGTAACATCCCTTGCTTTTCTTTCATTTGTTATTTTATTAGAAGTTACTGTAGACATATAGTTTTTATTAACCAGAAAGTAAAAAACTTCTATGTGCATTTAGTCCATATACATTATTATCATGTTTTATTTCCTCCAAAAGTTTTCGTATTACTTAATCCACACTGTAGGGTCTGAACAGGTTAGTTTTTCCAACAAAATAAAAAACAAGAGTATGGTCAAATATTTATTTGATCATTTGCAAAGAATAAGAACAAGAACTTCCTTTTCAGAAAACATTTGATTTTCACCCACTCTGGCAAACATCAACCTCAGTTCCTTTCTATATTTTATACAGTTACAGTGCTTACTTACAGGAAATAATTTGCATTCCAAAGTTTTAAACTTGCTGTTTCCACAATCACAACGAAAATTTCTGAAACAAAGGAGGAGCCAATTTTATTTTTCTTTTACATCTAACGAGTTTAAAGAGTAATTTAAATTCAAATCACAGTCTCTTCTCTTTTCCACTATTTTCTATGATCTAAAAAGTGGCCTTGATTGCTTTTCACGTATCCAATTCAAAATTTCCCCAACATACAACAGTAAAGGATTTTACAATTCTGACTCTTAACATGCAGAGAGACAGATATGTAGAACAATGGCAGAGAAGGATCAGTAGTTTGAGTTTGTACCATAATTATATTTTAAAAGGCCCTCTGGAATAACTATTCTCCCCAATTAAAAAAAAATAAATTTCACTACTGTACAACTACTTTGAATGGGAAAAACGAGATCAAGAAAAAAGTGCAGTGGGGAAAGAAGATTACTATTTAAAAAGCATTCAGCAATAATCTCTGAGTGGCTTTACCTTTTTGTGTATAGCTCAAATAGTTTATGACTTCCATGACATTCATAACTGCAAGCTAGGCAAATTCCAGCTGGTTCTTCTCCCTCTGGGGTGCAGGTACTACAGGCATATAGTGCTTGTCTCTTTACTAAGCCCTAAAAAAACAGCCCCAAAATGGGGAAAAAAAAGAGGCGGAGCAAGAGAGAGAATAAATTAAAGAAATATGGAAGAGTTACCTACAACCCATGCTGTGATCTAAGAAATTGAAATCAGATTATTTGTGGTCAAGGTCTTCCTGTAAAAACTACAAAGACTATTTAAAAACCTCACACAATAAAATACCAAAGCAATATACTATACATGTGCTATACTAGTGCTTGTTCTCATACCATTTTTTCTTAAAGTGCTGGGAAGTTTAAAAATTTCAGATAATTGTGAATAAACTGGTCTAGCTAATCAGGATAACACATAAAAATGCAGGAGAATGCATAAGGTTTTTATAAAGTAAATGCTTGTTATTCCATCAAAGAGCAAACCAACATATTGAGTTCCTTTGAGTCTCAGGAGATGCAAGCTGAAGTATTTAGAGGTGCAGTGTCTCAGAATTTGCAACCTATTTTCAAATTGTTCAGCCAAAAAAAAAAAAAAAAAGGATATTACAGAGAGAGAGAAAGATAGAGAAAATGTGGCAAAATGTTAAAAAGAGGTGAATACATGTAATAGAGGTACACAGGTGTTAATGCTATTCTTTCAACTTACCTGTAGATTTAAAATTTTTTCAAAATAAAAAGTGAAAGAAAAAATTGACAAAACATATATGCTTTTAGAAATTTTGTTAATGGTTACCCTCCAATAGGGAGGAGGGAGAGACAGAGGAAGCTTCTGGGATGCTGGTAATGCTTCTATTTCTTGATCTGGGTGGTGGGTACTGCGTGTTCACTTTTTCTCAAGCCATAGATGTTTATGATTTGTGCAATTTCCCACATATTTTACTACAATAAAAAGAAAATTTTAAGGAAGTCCCTTTTATAAATCTAGCTACATTTCAAAGATAGCTTACATACAGACTTAACACCTATTTTTTGAAAAAAGGATAGCACAGAAGAAGTTGTTTTAGTAGTAACCAAAGGTTTTATAATACCAGCCAACACCTGGGAATATCTCTGAATACCAGGTTTACTCAACATTGTAACCACTTTAAAGCATAAACTCAAGTCAGTCAACGATGACAACCTGTATTATGATCTCAGACTAGGTCACATAATGACAAGAATCTCTCCTCGTCCTCCAATGTTCTATTCAACCCCCCTGCCTAGGTAACCTTCCTCTTCCTACCAATTCTCATTCCTTGTAGTTTTTTTCTGCCCACCCTTCTCCATTTTGTACCTAAAAATACAGGCTGAGTCACCAAACACCCCCTTAAACCTTTGGCGGCAACGTCTTCCCAATGCCAAATTTTCTCTTCAAACAAATGTTTTTCTTGTATCCTTCTTCCCTCCCTGGCCAGTGCCACCTGCTGTTCTGGTTCCGGTCTATTTCCAGGCAGGCAGACACAGTACTAGCTTCGTTCCACCAAAAAAGTACTAGCCCTTGCAAACTAAATTGCGAAGAGGAATCTGTTGTCTGGGAGACAGGAGACTTTCAAAGCCATAAGCACCCTCCTTTACTCTGCTGTGACTCTCCCATTCTCTTCCTGACAGCCTCAGGATGGGAAAAGTAACGACAAAGATGTCTGGATTTGGGAGGTCACGGGGATGATTTCCTGAGAAGTGGACAGGGCACCAAGAAGAGACTTGAAAGGAAGGAAAAAGCAAAACCTGGGAATCCTAAGGGGTCGCACGGAGGAAGACCGCGGGACAGGGGGCCGCCCCTGCTGGACCTGGACTAGGAAGGGGGTCGAGGAGGCGGAGGATATAAAGGGCAGCAGAGCAATGGGGAAGCCTAAGGCGAACGGCGGCCCCGGACCATCACACGAAAAGCAGTCAGGTGGGAATAGGGAACGTGTAGCCGGAAAGGGGCAGCTCAGCGGGAGACTGAGCGGGAGACCGGGGCCCGGCCGCGCGCCCACCTGCGAATAGGAGCACTTCTCGGAGTCGCTGCCGCCCAGTACTGCGCACGCCTCATTCTCCAGCTCCTCGTCCTCCTCAAGTACGTCGACCAACGATACCACAGGCTCCAGCTCCGACTGCCGCCCAGCAGGCCCCTCAGCTCCGGCCATCCTCAACTGTCACCCGTGCAGTACCTCTGCCCGGGCGGAGGCGGGAAAGGCGGCAGCGAGGGGCGTGGCCGGAGAAGGCGGGGCCTGTACCCTCGGAACCAATCCCAAAGAAGAGAAGCGAAGGAAGGGGGTGGAGCGACTTCAGACAAACGGAAGTCACGCCTCTCCCTTCTCCAGCCCGCGCCTGTCACGGGCTGGCTTCCGCTTCCGGTGGCGCGCGCTGGAAACTCAAGCGGTCACCATGGAGCTGTCGGCTGAGTATGTCGGGCGCGACGGGAAGCGGCAGCGGCTGAGGGTGTCCTGCGAGGTGCCTGGCGACCCTGACCCTTTCCATGGCCTGTTGTCGGGCGTGGCCCAGATGAGGGAGCGGGTGGCCGAGCTCCTTGGCCCCCTGGTACAGAAGGAAGCGCAGGACCGCGTGGCGGCAGTTAGATACGGGGCCTTGGATGGTGAGTTCTGAAATTGTGTTGGAGCGACAACAGGGCGGAGTGGGGGCTCCCAGGGCACATCTGCTTGGGGAACCGTGTAGAGTGGCGGACTTGGGAAAGAGAGCCAGCCCTTTGTGGAAAAAGGATTCCTACTAAGAATTTCTGTGTGCACTGCCATGTTTGTTTATCTGGACTACTTCTACCGAAGCCTGTTCACAATTCTTTATTTTTATTTACACACACACACGCTGAAGGCTTACTACTGCGTGCCAGCCATTGGGCTGAGCTCTGGAGAAAGAATGAGGTGAATGCCACTCAGTTTCTGCTCTGGTGGAACCCACAGGTTTAGACAGGCAAACAAACGCTTATTATTAAAGAGTGAAATTATAACCCTGTGGCCATCTGTAGCTGTTGCAAACTGAGAGAACCCGAGGGAGGCTTCAGAGAGGGCATGGTCAAATATTGAAAGATGTAAAGGAGTTTTACCAGCTGTGACATTACAAACATGTCTGGAATACTGCAGTCTGTAGCATAATAGAAACAGGTTCCGAAGACGGGGACTGACTTCCATTTAACAAGACTTAACTGAATTCCCAGGATTTCTTTTCCATGTGCCAGCTTTGTAGATGCTATTTGAAAGTAGAAACGTGATATTTCAGTGCATTTTTAAAAATCTTGCCTTCAATACAAAAATAGGTAGGAGCATTTTAACTTCTTTGAGCTGAAAAACTTAAGAACTAAATATTGGAGTCAAATTCCTCCTCTGTAGATGAGCTTAAACCGTCGTTTCCTTTCCTTTCTTTTCCTTTCTTTTCTTCTTGTTTATATGTTGATAGTTCCACATAATCTGGAGGAGTCAATTCAGAACGTTACACTGAGTTCCAGATAATAGATTATTTCCATGAATAAGTTAATTAGCTGTTGCCACAAATATTGTGAAGTCCTGTTTCTTAGTTCCAAAAGTACCTTTTTTTAACTTTTAAATTGTTTATCATATTTTTTATTGTAGAATATAACATATATGCATGAAAGTGGTAACTTTCCAAGTACAATTTAATAAGTAAAGAGCAACCAAAAGTACCTTTGATCTGTTGAAAATGTTACTGATATAAGGACAAGAGTATAGCTAGAGCCATTTTTTAAAAACCTATCATTACTTATTGGAAAAATAACTACCAACTGTTTTTATATGTTTAATGATGAAGTCCTCATAAAGCCTAGATTTGAATTGCCTTTGTAAAAAATGATAGAGATTAAAGTAGTGAATTTTATGTTGTAAATTACATCTCAATAAAAAATGATATACAATTTTTTAAAGTATTAGCGGCTACTAAAAAAAAGTAATAGAGCTCAACACTAAAAAGACAAATAACCCAACTTAAAAATGTGTAAAGGATTTAAATTCACAGTTCTTCAAACAAGATACACAGATGGCCAATAAGCACGTGAAAAATGCTCAACATCATTAGGCATCAGAAATGAAAATAAAAAATACTATGAGAAACCACTTCACACCAACTAGGATGGCTATAACCAAAAGGATGACAGTAACAAGTATTAGTAAAGATGTGGAGAAATTGGAACCTTTATACATTGCTGGTGGTAATGTAAAATGGTATACGTGCTTTGGAAAACAGTTTTGCAGTTCCTCAAAAACGTAAACATAGAGTTAACATATGACCCAGCAATTCCACTCCCAGGTATATACCCTAGAGAACTGAAAACACATTTGCACAAAAACGTTTACACAAATGTTCATGGCAGCATTATTCGTTAGTAGTCAAAAGATGAAATAACCCAAATGTCCATCTGCAATGAATGGGTAAACAAATGTATGACCATCCAGCGGAATATCGTCAGCAATAAAAAGGAATGAAGTACTAAACCTTGCTACAATATGGATGAACCTTAAACATTCTAAGTTAAAGAAACCGGACACAAAAGGTCACATATTGTATGATTCCATTATATGAAATGACCAGAATGGGCAAATTTGTAGAGAAGACAGAGTGGTTGCCATTGGCTGGGAGAAATGGGGAGAACTCCTCATGAGAATGGCATTTCTTTTGGGAGTGATGAAAATGTTCTAGAACTAGAGAGTGGTGATGGTTGCACAACCTTGTAAATATATTAAAAACCACTGAATTGTATACTTTAAAAGGATGAATTTTATGATATGTGAATTGTAGTTCTAAAAAAAGTAATAGAAAAGAAAAATCTTAGATTAAACACCAAAATTCCTGAATTTTTTTTAACCATACATTATACATTTTGAATCTGAACTGTGCAGTTTTCTTAATCCCTAAAGAGAATTAGTCTCATTATCAACAGTTTAGCTATCTATACTTCTTTTCAACTATTGAACAAATTGTCATACAACAAATATTTATTTTAAAAGGTGGTGATGAAGATGATGAAGACAATGAAAATATCATTGATAACAGAACTAACTCAGATGGACCATCTGCAAAACGGCCAAAACCACCTTCTTAACAATAGCTTTTATGAAATTTAAACTAAAAGACTGCCACTATATCCTAATTATCACATAGCGATATTTCAGGAAGACTTGTGCTGTAATTTGGAAAAGCATTGGTTTTGTTCCCCTGGGACAATTTTGTCAAAGAAAAAACTACTTCTTCTGTTTCCAGCAAAAGATATAATAAATGTTTAGGAATAAATCTATTTTCTTGAGTGAGAAATAAATTTCAGACCATGGGTATAAAATGGGACATTTCAGTATAATGTATAAAGTCCTCTAATTTGGCAACTGGACTTTTATCATTGTTTTCTACGTTTAAAATAGCTATTGAATTAAAATGTGTGATGTGTACATCTTTTTAGCTTCTGCTTCTGTTAGGAACATGTCATGATTCATAGGCAGTAAAATTTCAAAGAACTAACATGAGCGAGCAGTGAAAACCGGGTATTAAATATTAAGAATGGTAGTTCTTCAAATAGAAATACTGAAAAGAAAGGAGAGTCCTTGAGAAGTGACCCAAGGAAACCTTGAGTCTATACTCAGATCCCATATATAGACTTTCAGAGATCTCAACAAATATGCACTAATTGATTTAATTTTACCTTAAGAGAGCTAGATGGAGTATATTTCTAAGCTGTGATCCGGTATATGTATAAATAGAAATATAAGGCCTTAAGTAAATATCTGTGTTGGCTTTAACTTAGATATTTTCTCTCCTCCTGTAGCCATACTTTGATTTTGATTAATAGAGGACCATTGAATCCTTTTAAAATATATAGTCCTAAAATATATGTGTGTATGCATGTGTATTCCTTTTCTTCTTGTCAGTCTAACTAAGGCATTTTGTTTTACTCTACTGTGCACCTTATCCAATCCATTTAGACAGTTAATATGCAAATGAATGCAAAGAAATCAAGTAGCACCTACCTAATGAAATACAAATAGTCACGGAATTTTAGAATTGAAAGTAACCTTACAAATTATATGATTTATATCAGAAAGAAACTGAATCTTAGAACAGGTGTTTGCCCAGAGCTACACAGCTACCATTGGCGGAACTGGGTTACATACATAGCCTTTTGCTTTTGTTTTCCCTTAGGCTGATTAAAGGTTAGAGAAATCATTCATCCGCTTTTGTGAATCACTTTTATTATGAAATAATTTCAAAGATAGAACTGTAATACTTTCCCAGTTACACATTCTGAAATACATAGCTTGCAAAGTAAAGAAACTGAATGTACACATCTTTTCATATCCTTAAAGTATTGTTTAACTTGGAACAGCAGCCTTCCTCTAAGTACTCTTAGTTAATCAAAACAATACCAACTAGAAAAAATATTTTATAAATGGTCAGTAATTATTTTAGTAATAAAACATTAGTAATAAAACATTAGTTTTATTAATAAATTAAACATAATTTAGATAATATAAATGTTTAATTTGTGATAATGTGTCTAATACTGGAACTTCAGCTCAGTTATTGATTTATAATAATCTTTTTTATCCTTATGCAATCCTTTTAAAAACTGATCTTTATAGAATTAAAATAGATCATATTTTAAAATTACTAGCTGAATTTTGCTCCTGAACGTTTTGTTTCCTTCATTGTTTAGTAAATGTGTTTATAAAGGAGAAATTTCAAGATAACGTTTGTGCTTGTGGTCCTGTGTTTTAAGGTTCTGGGTTACAGGTTGCTTCATCTTTTTCTGAATTTTAATACGGATTCTAATACTGTCTTCTTTATAAATGGGCCACATGGGTGGCAAAAATGATCAGTTTGAACGACTCAGATCGGAAACAACTTTCTAGTTTTCTAATCTGCTGTCTTCTAATGGTGCAAATGTTAGCCACAGTCAAGCAGAACAAAGTTAATTTCTGAAAGAGCTCCAGCGTTTGTACAGGAAAGTCAAGCCCACAGTTCTGTCAAACAAATAAGCTGAGTTTTGACACTAGACTTAGATAAATAATCTTTAAAATGTGTTGGACAATGACTGCGGTTAATTGTACGAAGAATGTTCTTACATGGAAAAAACAATGTGAAACAGTTTATGCAAGATAATGTTTCTAAAGGTTCAGCAAGTTTTATGTCACATTAAGAAATACTTATTTTAATAGTAGATTTTTGTGGTCAAGGATACGAAGAGGTTATGGTTGCTGGTCTGTAACATTAGAATGTTAAACCTTTTATAACACCTGGGAAGAAAATTTACTTTAAGAGAAGAAAAAGTGTAGTAGGAAATCAGGATGTTTGGTTTTTTTGTTTGTTGTTTTGTTTTCAATTTAGAAATGGGTATCCACACTCAGGATTTATGCTTTTGCAACTGTCTTTCATATCCTGATCCAAGTACTCTCCTTTGTCTATCTAGCTCTTCTCATCCTTCAGGTTTCTGTGATGGTTTGAAGTCTTGTGGACCCCAGAAAAGATCATGTTCTTAAAGCTAATCCATTCCCGTGGGTGTGGACCCATTGTGAGTAGGGACTTAATTTGAGATGTGATCAACTTCATTCAGGATAGGTTGTAATCTTACTAGAGTCCTTTATAAGAGGATAAAAGATAGCAGCTGAGAAAGAAGGACACACAGAAACAGAGAGGAAGCCACTGAAGCCAGAAGCTGGAAGCAGTGAAACCTGGGAGTGAAAGGAGAGAGCAGCAGATGTCACCATGTGCCTGGCCATGTGACAGAGGAGCTGAGTATCACCAGTAGCCGGTTTGGGGGGAGAAAGCATCTCCTGTTAATGCCTTGATTTGGACATTTTCACAGCCTAAGAACTGTAAGCTTGTAAGTTAATAAATCCCCATTGTAAAAGCCAACACATTTCTGATATACTGCATTTCGTCAGCTTTAGCAAACCAAAACAGTTTTATTTGAAACACTCCCTCCAGGAGACTTTTCCTGACTTCCTAGATAAGTTAGGTCCTACTGCTATGCTTTCTCTGGCACCTAGAGCCCTGTACTCACCCTCTCATAACATGAAATGTAATTTATTAGAATTCTTTTTGAGGCAATCAGAATGTTTCTTCTTTGAGAAGGCCTGTACTTTTTTTTTTTTTTGCATGTTTTTATTGTGAAATATAACATATACAGAAAAGTGATAACTTTCAAAGAATGTTATGGGTTTTAGTTCCACAATTTCAGTTATTTGCTTATTGTGAAATATGACATATATACAAAAAGATAACTTCCAAATACAATATAAAAAGTAGCTGTAGAGCAAATTTCAAAAAATGTTATGGGTTACAGTTCCTCCATATCAGTTATTTCCTTCTAGCTATTTTAATCTCCTGAAACAAAAAACAAACGAAAAATGTGTATAATACATAAAGATTCAGTGTTTGTTATCCTTTGTTAAATCCTATCTTGTTTTTTGCTACCCCTTCCTCTCGTTTGATCACTTTCTCAATCTTCAGGGATATCTGGGCAGTGACCACTCTAACTTGTTCATACTGAAAGGGGATGCTGACATTATGGTGAAGGGGGAGACATCTGGTTGATGTTCTTGAAGACACTGTTGCTCCTGGGTTTTGGGACTTATCTGGAATAGGAACACTGGAGGATTTAAGTTTCTAAAAAATAAACTTACTGAGTGAAACTTACATAGAGTTGCACATAGAGACCTAGGTATTCTTTAGTATTTTCGGGGCTACTGTTGATTAGGGGTTGGCTTACTGTGACCATTTGGAATATCTAGGTGAAGCTTGCATAGGAGTAACGTCTTGACTATTTGAAATCTCTTAGCCACTGAAACCCTATTTTGTTACCTTTTCTTTTCCCTCTTTTAGTCAAGATGTTATTCTCAATCCCTTGATGCCAGGCCAGGCTCATTCCTCATCGCTAGGGAGACTGCCTTCCCTGGGAGTCATGTATTTCCCATGTAGTGGGGCGGGTAATGAATTTATTTGCAGAGTTGGACTTAGAGAGAGAAAGGCCACATCTGACAACAAAAGAGGTTCTCTGGAGGTGACTCTTAGGCATAATTATAGGTAGGCTTAGCCTCCCCTTTACAGCCATCTGTTTCACAAGAGCAAGTCTCAAAATCAATGGCTTGACTTATTGTAGGGGGTTCCTGATTTCACATAGCATATATTCTGTCCAAGATAATCAGTGTCTCACATTATCTTTACTTAGGTGTACAATCATCATCACTCTCAATTTTAAACAATTATCATAACCCAAAACACCCCAAAGCTCTTATCAGCCCCTAATTATTTGTCCCTAGTATTAATCTGGTACTGGTAAGGTATTCCTATTAAATATAGTCTATAATATGCAATAGATAGTTTTTACTATATAGCACTCTGTTGTGAACACTTTGTACCAGTGTCATACCTTAGAAATTTATCATGCAAGCACTTATTCATATTCGTAGTGCTAATCTGTGGGATACATGCTTTTAAACAACCTCTTTCAATCATGCTCATCTTCAATGCAGCAGTGATATTAATAATCCCATTAACAAACTGTCATCGCCCCGTCCATTTCCATTCCTTTAAGTTCACCCTTACTAACATGTCTGTACATAGTAGGTAAACATTCCCCCTTCACTAGCTTCTGTCTATCTCTAGGTCCCCTATATTCTGCATTACACTGATTTTACCTTGTACAGGGTGTTCATATTAGTGATAACATACAGTATCTCTCCTTTTGTGTCTGACTTATTTCACTCAGCATTATGTCTTCAACATATGTTGTCATATGTTTCATGACCTCATTCTTTCTTGCTGCATAATAGTCCATCATATATATATACATTTTGTTTATCCATTTGTCTGTTGAAGGACACTTGGATTGTTTCCATCTCTTGGCAACTGTGAACACAAAAAAATGTGTCAGTGCTTTCAGATCTTCTGGGCATATACCGAGAAGTGGAATTGCCGGATCATGGGGTTTGCTGGTTTGAATGTATTATGTCCCCCAAAACACCATTATCTTTGATGTAATCTTGTGTTGGCAGACATATTAGTGTTGATTAGATTGTAATTCTTCAAGTGTTTCCATGGAGATGTGGCCCACCCAACTGTAGGTGATAACTCTGATTGGATAATTTCCATGGAGGTGTGGCCCCACCCATTCAGCTTGGGCCTTGATAAGTTTACTAGAGCACTATATAAGCTCAGACAGAAGGAGGGAGCTTGATACAGTCAAGAGAGACACTTTGAAGAACAAGCAGGAGCTGAGAGAGAAGCTGCAGCTTATAGAGACATTTTGGAGACAGCCTTTGAAAGCAGACTTTTGCTCCAGAGAAGCTAAGAGAGGACAAATGCCCCAAGAGCAACTAAGAGCAATATATTCGAGGAACTACAGCCTAGAGAGGAACATCCTGGGAGAAAGCAAATTTGAATCCAGAACTACAGAGCAGACATCAGCCATGTGCCTTCCCAGCTAACAGAGGTTCTCCAGACACCATTGGCCATCCTCTAGTGAAGGTACCTGATTGTTGATGCATTACCTTGGATGCTTTATGGCCTTAAGACTGATTACATCAACAAAGGAATGTCTTCTGCAGTGAGCAAATTCAATCAGCCGGATTTAATCCAATCAGTTGAAGACTTTTAAGGAAGAGAGAGAGAGGACCTTCACTTCTGCTGCTAGCTAGAGAAGCATTTCCTGAGTCATCGAACACCTTCATTGGAGTTGCCTGTTCACTGCCTGAGGAGCTCATCAAACACCTTCAATGGAGCTGCCAGTTTGCTGCCTGCCCTGGACTCATGCATCACCACAGTTGTGTGAAACACGTTTATAAAATCTTATATTTACAGATACCTTTTATTGATTCTGTTTCCCTAGAGAACTCTAATATATCAAGTTACCCCATGTTCTAGTTTGCTAATGCTGCCAGGATTCAAAACACCAGAGATGGATTGGCTTTTATAAAAGGGGGTTTATTTGGTTATACAGTTACAGTCTTAAGGCCATAAAGTGTCCGAGGTAACACATCAGCAGTCGGGTACCTTCACTGGAGGATGGCCAGTGGTGTCCGGAAAACCTCTGTTAGCTGGGAAGGCACGTGGCTGGTGCCTGCTCCAAAGTTCTGATTTCAAAATGGCTTTCTCCCAGGATGTTCCTCCCTAGGTTGTAGTTCCTCAAAAATGTCACTCTTAGTTGCACTTGGGATATTTGTCCTCTCTCAGCTTCTCCAGAGCAAGAGTCTGCTTTCAACAGCCGTCTTCAAATTGTCTCTCACCTGCAGTTCCTGTGCATTCTTCAAAGTGTCCCTCTTGGCTGTAGTGCCTCTTCAAAATGCCACTCATAGCTGCACTGAGTTTCTTCTGTTTGTCGGCTCATTTATATAGCTTCACTGATAAAGGGCCACCCTGAATGGGTAGGGCCACGCCTCCATGGAAATTATCTCATCAGAGTTATCACCTACAGTTGGGTGGGGTGCATTTCCATGGAATCACTCAAAGAGTTACAATCTAATTAACACTGATAGGTCTGCCCACACAAGATTACATCAAAGATAATGGCGTTTGGAGGGACGTAATACATTCAAACAGTGGGTAAGGCATTCCGTAAGTCCATAGATGGTAGTTTTGGCAGAAGCATTGCATGCAGGCAAATCCGTATCCAGAGTATATGTTTATTCCAGTGAGAGCAAATTGCTGCCCCTTCCACGATAAAGGTGGTCGAATGTAATCAACCTATTACCAGGTAGCAGGCTAATCACCTCGGGGAATGGTGCCATACTGGGGACTGAGTGTGGATCTCTGCTGCTGGCAGATTGGGCACTCAGCAGTGGTGGTGGCCAGGTCAGCCTTAGTCCATGGAAGTCCATGTTGCTGAGCCTACACATAACCTCCATCCCTACCGTCATGACTGCTTTGTTCATGGGTCCACTGGGCAATGAGAGGAGTGGCTGGGGAAAAAGGCTGACTGATATCCACTGAGTGGGTCATCTTGTCTACTTAATTATTAAAATCTTCCTCTGCTGAAGTCACCCTCTGGTGAGAATTCACATGGGACATAAATATCTTAATGTTTTTTGCCCACTCAGAAAGGTCCACCCACATACCTCTCCCCCAGATGTCTTTGTCACCAATTTTCCAATCATGTTCCTTCCAAGTCCCTAACCATCCAGCTAAATAATTAGCACAGCCCGTGAATCAGTATACAAATGCACCTCGGGCTGCTTCTTCCAACCAAAATGAACGACCAGGTGCGCTGCTTGAGGTTCCGCCCACTGAGATGATTTCCCCGCACCACTATCCTGGGACATCCCAGAAAAGGGCTGCAGTGCTACAGCTGTTTACTTTCAAGTGATACCTGCATATCTTGCAGAACCATCTGTAAACCAGGCCCGAGTTCTCTCTCCTCAGTCAACTGATTGTCAAGAACTCCCCAAGACACCATAGCTGTGGGCTGGGAAAGAGAAGGTAAGGTGTAAGGAGTGGGGGCCATGGACATTTGGGTCACTTCCTCATGTAACTTACTTGTGCCTTCAGGACCCGCTTGAGCCCTATTTCGTATATACCATCTCCATTTTATGATGGAGTGCTGCTGTGCATGCCCAACTTTATGACTTGGTGGGTTGGATAACACCCAGCCCATGATAGGTAATTCAGGTCTCATGGTAACTTGGTGGCCCATGGTTAAGTGTTCTGTCTCTACTAGGACCCAATAACAGATCAAAAGCTGTTTCTCAAATGGAGAGTAGTTATCTGCAGAGGATGGTAAGGCTTTACTCCAAAATTCTAAGGGCCTGCATTGTGATTCTCCTATAGGAGCCTGTCAAATGCTCTGAACAGCATCTCTATTTGCCACTGACAGTTCCAGCACCATTGGATAAGCTGAATCATAAGGTCCAAGTGGCAGAGCAGCTTGCACAGTGGCCTGGACCTGTCGCAGAGCCTCATCTTGTTCTGGTCCCCACTCAAAACGAGAAGCATTTCTGGTCACTCAGTAAATGGGCCAGAGTAGCACCCACAAATGAGGAATATGTTGTCTCCAGAATCCAAAAAGTCCAACTAGGCATTGTGCCTCTTTTTTTGGTTGTAGGAGGGGCCAGATGCAACAGCTTATCTTTCACCTTACAAGGGATATCTTGACATGCCCCACACCCCTTGGACACCTAGAAAGTTTACTGAGATGGAAGGCCCCTGTATTTTTGTTGGATTTCTCTCCCATCCTCTGACATGCAAGTACCTTACCAACAAATCTAGAGTAGTTGCTACTTCTTGCTCATTAGGTCCAATCAGTATGATATCATCAATATAACGGACCAGTATGATGTCTTGTGGGAAGGAGAAACAGTCAAGATCCCTGCGGACAGTATTATGACATAGACCTGGAGAGCTGATATACCCCTGAGGTAGCACAGTGAATGTATACTGCTGGCTTTGCCAGCTGAATGCAGACTGTTTCTGGTGGTCCTTACCAACAGCTATTGAGTAAAAAGCATTTGCTGGATCACTAGCTGCATACCAGGTACCAGGGGATATGTTGATTTGTTCAAGCAGTGATATCACATCTGGAACAGCAGCTGCAGTTGGAGTCACCACCTGGTTAAGCTTACAGTAATCCACTGTCACTGTCCAAGATCTGTCTGTTTTCTGCACAGGCCAAATACAACAGCTGAATGGGGATGTGGTGGGAATCACCACACCTTCATCCTTCAAGTCCTTAAGAGTGGCATTAATCTCTGCAATCCCTCCAGGAATCTGGTATTGCTTCTGGTTTACTATTTAGCTAGGCAGGGGCAGTTCTAGCGGCTTCCACTTGGCCTTTCCCACCATAATAGCCCTCACTCCGTGAGTCAGGGAACCAATGTGAGGATTCTGCCAGTTGCTGAATATGTCTGTCCCAAATTATGCATCCTGGAACTGGGGAAATAACCACAGAATGGGTCCGGGGACCCACTGGATCCACTGTGAGATGGACCTGAGCTAAAACTCCATCAATCACCTGACCTCCGTAAGCCCCAGCTTTGACTGGTGGACCATAGTGACATTTTGGGTCTTCTGGAATTAATGCCACTTCTGAACTGGTGTCTCATTATCCCCGAATTATCTCATCATTTCCTTTTCCCCAGTGCACAGTTACACTGATAAAAGGCTGTAGGTCCCCCTAGAGAAGGCTAGGAGGAAGATTGACTATAAATTTTTGGCAGTGTAACAGGGTCCTTCCCCAAGGGTACCTGGCCTTCTCCTCATTCAAGGGGCTTGGGGTCTGTAAAGTGTCTCGAGTCTGGGAATTGATTAAGGGGCCGTGACACTGTTTTTGTAATTCAAGGTAGACTTTTGTTCACTTGACCTAGAGTTCTTCTGCTTATACAACCAAACAAGAATTCAGTAGACTGCCCATCTATTTTATTTCTAGGCACCCCATGATCTACTAGCCAATGCCATAAGTCTTGCAAGTCAGATTATTTTGACTGCTACTTTGAGCCTGTTTTCCATTATGGTAACCATGCCCAGTTTGTCTTTCACAATTAACTGCTGCCACATGGCTTCTGCCAACTCGGGATCTGATTGTCCTCATTGTGTTTAAGGATTCCAGCTCAGTGACAGCAGTTCCCACAGTAATATCTGACCTGTAGAGGAGGGTGACTACAGAGCTCTTCAGGGATGATGGAGCTAGTCTCACAAATTTATTCCTCACAGTCCATGTAAAAGGTGTGTCCTCTGGACATTCCAAGGGTGTGTGAGCAGATCTTCCATGATAAATCCACTCTAACATTCCATTCTCTCTAAGCCTTTGAATCCCCTCCTCTACATTATAGCAGTGCAGTTCTGGCATTTCAACCTCAGGTAATGTTGGCCACCTTTTGATCCCTGTTTCAGCCAACCACCCAAACAAACTGTTAATACCCTTTCTAACCCCTCAAGGTACAACACTGAATGCAGAATCTCTGCTTAGTGGGCCTATATCAATAAAATCAGCCTGATCCAACTTTATATTCCTTCCACCATTATCCCACATCCTTTATCCATTCCCACACATATTTCCCTGATTTCTATCTATATAAATTGGAAAACTCATGCAGTTCTTCTAGAGTATAGCATACTTCCTTACAGGTAACATTTGTACCTCACCCTTCGGGGCCTGTTGGGGCTTTAGTCTAGTTACAGGTCTTGAAGCAAAGACTGGTGGTGGGGATAGATCATGAAAAGAATTAGAGGTATCCCTCAAGCCATTTACCTCCAGACATTCCTTGCAGTCTCATCTCGTGAAACAGGATTGATCTTTCCAGACAGAGGACTGAGGGCTGCTTTCTCAGGGGAGGTGATTATAGGTTTAGCAGGCACTGAAGGGTTAATCTCTTTAGATAGAGGATGGATCGCAGGCTCCTCAGGGCAGATTGGAGGTCGGGAAGCTGTTTCCTCAAAGCAGGCTGGACGTTGGATAGCTGTCTCCTCAGGGCAGACTGGAGGTGTGGGGGCTTTTTCCTCAGGACAGACCACTACAGGTATATCTAACAAAGACTCAGGGTTCCAGTGTCCTCACTGCCATTATTGTCAATCCGTATGTCCCCATCCCAAGTTTCAGTATCCCATTCTTTTCCAATCCATGCCTTTACTTTAATAGCAGACACCCTGCGAGGTTGAAATTTTAGTTTACGTTGTAAATCTGCCACTTGCACAATGAGACTTTCATTCTGGTTTTCAGAAATCTCAAGTCTGCCACCACAGGAAATAAGATTTTCTTTCAGGGCACACATAGAAACCTTTACATCTGTCATACAGCGCTTAAGTTTCAAATTTGAAGCCTTTAGCTCGTCACTTTCTCTTATAACTTTATCTAGCGTATCTAAGAGCAACCAGCCAACATCATTATACCTCTTAACTCTGCAAAACTCTGTCAAGGTGTGAAAAACACTGTCACCGAGTGCCTTGCTTCATGCAAGAGTATGATTAGGAGAATCAAATGGTGCTATTTTGTGTATTTCCATTGCCAACTCATGCCATGTACTGTCAGTGCCATCTTGATTATTGGAAATGTAGTCGTTAGTGCCTTTGAATGTAATCAGAGTAGAAAACCAATTGTAAAAGCCCACTTTAAGATTTTGTTTTTCAAGAACCATTCCTGGTACCAAGCTGTATTAGGGTTCTCTAGGGAAACAGAATCAACAAGAAATATCTGTAAATATAAGATTTTATAAAAGTGTTTCACGCAACTGGGGCAGTGCACGAGTCCAAATTCCATAGGGCAGGCAGCAAACTGGCAACTCCGATGAAGGTGTTTGATGAACTCTTCAGGCAGCAAACTGGCAACTCCAATGAAGGTGTTTGATGAACTCCTCAGGAAACACTTCGCTGGCTAGCAGAAGTAGTGAAGGTCTTCTGTCTTCCTTAAAAGTTGTCAACTGATTGGATTAAATCCAACTGATTGAATTTTCTCATTGCAGAAGACATGCCTTTCATTGATGTAATCAGTCACAGGTGCAGTCAATTAACTGATGATTTAATAAACCAGCCTTCTGGTTCATTAATCAGCCACAGATGTCCTTGCAGTACCAGGACAGTGCTTGCTTGACCAGATACCTGGACACCATCACATGACCAAGTTGACACATAAACCAACCATGACACTTGATAGCTAGTTTTCTGAGGAACTGCCAAACTGTCTTCAACAGCGGCTGTACCATTGTACATTTCTACCAGCAGTGAATCAGTTTCAATTTCTCCACATCCTCTCCAGTATTTGTAGCTTCCTGTTTCATGGTAGCCATTCATATTGGTGTGAGATGATATCTCACGGTGGTCTTGATTTGCATTTCCCTAATACCTAGTGAAGATGAACATGTTTTTATGTGTTTTTTAGTCACTTTTATTTCCTCTGCAGAAAGAGTCTTTTCATATCTTTTTCCTATTTTATAATCAGGCTGTTTGTACTGTTGTCATTGAGTTGTAGGATTTCTTTATAACATGCTGGATACCAGTCTTTTATCAGATATATGGTTTCCAAATATTTTGTCCCATTGAGTTGGCTGCCTTTTTGACAAAGTCCTTTCAGGCGCAGAAGCTTTTGATTTTGAGGAGTTCCCATTTATCTCTTTTTCTTTTGTTACTTGTGCTTTGGTTATAAGGTCTAAGAAGCTACCTCCTATTACTAGTCTTAAAGATGTTTCTCTATATTATTCTCTAGGAGTTTTATGGTACTGTCTCTTATATTGAGGTCTTTGATCCACTTTGAGTTCATTTTTTGTATAGGGTGTGAGGTAGGGGTCCTCTTTCATTCTTTTTGATATGGCTATCCAGTTCTGTCAGTCAAGACACTCTTCTGTCCTAGTTCAGTGGATTGGGGGCCTTATCAAAAAATCCGTTGACTGTAGATCTGGCGGTCTATTTCCGAATTCTTGGTTTGATTCCATTGATCAGTCTTTGTGCCAGTACCATGCTGTTTTGACCACTGTGGCTTTATCATAGGAAGTGTAAGTCCTCCCACTTTGTTCTTTTTTAGGGAACTGTACTTTTAAAGGAAATAATGTTTATGTTTTCTCCCAAATGAGAAATCAATTTGAGATGTCTGTGGCCCTCAGTTTGTTATTTAGTGCTATATATCTAGTTCCTATTTAGTATCAAGAATACATCTCTTTCTCAGTGAAATTGCTCAGTCTGTACAAGTGTAGAATATTATTTCTTATGTAATCTATTACAATAAGAATGCAATAAGTTATCCTGAAAATCTAGTCTTTAACTCATTTGTCACCTACTATGTGTGATCAGATGTTAAGCAATTCCTATTTGAACTTACTGCAGTTGGTAGTTGAGCACCTGAAAGTTTAACACTATATACCATAAATGCAGATACTTACAGATAAAGTATATTTTGGGAAGTTTAGTTATACCACAATTATTTTGAGTTTGTTAGATATTTAAATAAGAGTAGAGTATAAAATTCTTACTTGGAGAAATTGAGGAATATTTCTAAAATAACAGTTCTAGTTTTATTTAAAGAAATGAGAAGATAAACAAGTTGGCTAGTTTTTGTGAAGAAATTGATTCTTTTCTCACTCTTTAGAGCACAATAAATTCCAGATAGATCCAAGAATTTTAGTGTAAGTGAAACCATATAAGTACTAGAAGAAAATGGAATCATATATTTTATAGTCACAAGAGTGAAGAAACAAGATTTTTTAAAAAACTAGAAACCATTATAGAAAAGATTGGGAAGTGTGATTACATAATAATGAAAATTTCAGCACAGTCTAACCATCAAAAGGTGAAGGGTAAAAGTATTTGAGCACAGATGACTAAGAACGAATTCATTTGTATAGATCTCTTATGTACCTGTCAGTAAAAGACAACAGAAATGAGCTAAGGAGAGTTTCATCAAGATCACAGGCAAAGAAATACACATTGACTTTTTTTTTCCCAAACTCTTTTTATTGATTTAAAAGCTGCTTTTCCACTTAAAGTATTTTCTTTGTGGTTAATTAAATGCTCTATTGGAATTAATAGTCTTTAATGCTGTTTTTATAATGCCAACTTTTTGGGGTTTTTTTAATTTGTTTGTTTTTTAAATTAAATTCAGTTTTATTGAGATATATTCACATACCATGCAGTCATCCATTGTGTACAATCAGCTGCTCACAGTACCATCATATAGTTGTGCATTCATCACCCCAATCTATTTTTCAACATTTTCTTTACATCAGAATCAGAATAAGAATAAAAAATAAAAGTAATAAAGAACACTCAAATCATCCCCCCCATCCCACCCTATTTTTTATTTAGTTTTTGTACCCATTTTTCTACTCATCCATCCATACACTGGATAAGGGGAGTGAGATCCACAAGGTTTCACAATCACACTTTCACCTCTTGTAGGCTACATTGTTACACAATCATGTTCAAGAGTCAAGGCTACTGGGTTGGAGTTTGGTAGTATCAGGTATTTACTTTTAGCTATTCCAATACATTAAAACCCAAAAAGTGTTATCTATATAGTGCGTAAGAATGTCCACCAGAGTGACCTCTCAATTCCATTTGAAATCTCTCAGCCACTGAAACTTTATTTCATTTCATTTCACATCCCCCTTTTGATCAAGATGTTCTCAATCCCGCAATTCCGGGTCCAGATTCATCCCCGGGAGTCATAACCTGCATTGCCAGGTTATCTGGAGATTTACACCCCTGGGAGTCAGGTCCCAAGTAGGGGGAGGGCAGTGAGTTCACCTGCAGAGGTGGCTCAGCTAGAGAGAGAGAGGGCCACATCTGAGCAACAAAGAGGCACTCGGGGAGAATCTTAGGCACAATTATAAGCAGGTTTAGCCTCTCCTTTGCAGTAATGAATTTCATAAGGGCGAGCCCCAAGATAGAGGGGTTGGTGTACGAAGCTGTCAGTCCTCAATGTTTGTGAGAACATCAGCAACAATCCAGGTGAGGAAGTCCGACACTTCCACATTTTCCCCCACATTTCCTCAGGGGGGCCCTGCATATATATTTTTATTCTCTGCCCAAATTACTTTGGGATGTGTCGCTATATCACTCTAACCTATACAAACCTACCATATCTCACTTCCTATTCAGAGTTCCATGTAATTGTGGTATCTGAACAAACAGACTGTAGAAGTTATATTGTTTAGAAAATATAGATCCTGCACGAAATAAACATCTCTTCCCTTGGTCTCACATGGAAGTTGAAGTTTTAACACACAGTTTCAAACTTTACCCTTTGGCCCGATTTGCCCTGGTCTTAACCAGATCTACTTCACTCATGTCTCTAATTGAAGTCTGGGTTCTTTTTCAGCTTTTTTTTTTTTTAACAGTTGCTGTGTGTGCTAATACTGACATTCATGTCTGCCGAGCTCTAGCTCTGAGTTTCAGATGTCACACAGATACCCAGTGTTCTAGAGACCAATCAGGTAATACACAAAGGGATCAGCATCTCAGAGTTTGGAGATAGTCATTACAGTTCAGGAATAGATTTGACTTCTGTAAGAGCTTACAATCTAGGGACCATTACAATAATTGTTCTCCTGTTAGGCTGTGCTCTGAGATTCAATTCTGAGTTTATACATTGTAGTTAGTCCGTTTTGGTGAGGCATTATAGTGTTTGCCTTTGATTCTGGCGGCATACTTCACTCAAAATGCTGTCTGTAGGATCCATTCACCTCATTTTGTGTCTCACAGCTTCACTCCTTCTCGTGGTTGCTCAGTATTCCATTGTATGCATACACCACAGTTCACCATTCTGTTCCTCAATGTACCCTTAGGCCATCTCCACCCATTGCAAATCTTGAATACTGCCTCCATAAACACCAGTGTGCAAATCTCCATTCCTGTCTCTGCTCTCAGTCTTCCAAGTACATACCCCATAATGAGGTTGCAGGACCTTATGGCCCCCACGTACTTAGCTTCTTGGGGAACCACCACACTGACCTCCAGAAAAGCTGTACCATTCTGCCTCCTCATCAACAGTAAATAGGTGCATCCCTCTCTCCATATTTTCTCCAGCACTTTTACCCCTATTTATATTTTTTCCTACAATTTTATAGAGATGTATTCACATACCATCTAATTATTCACAGTATATAATCAGTTGTTCACAGTATCATCATATAGTTGTACGTTTGTCAACACAGTCTGTTCCTGAACATATTGATTACTATGAAAAAGTTGTGTGGGGTTTTTTTTGGCGAATAATAAAAAAGATAATAAAAAGAAAAATAAAATGTCATACAATAAGTATAATAGTAGGGACACAAAACAACACCACTACCAAGAATCCCATATCCCTACGTTATATCCCCCTCTCATACACATTTAACTTTGGTATATTGCCTTTGTTACATTTAATGGAAGCATATTACAATGTTACTGTTGACCATAGACTCCATTTTGCTTTATGTTTTTTCCCAAATACCATCCTTTTTTCAACCCTCTGCATGGTTGACATTCATTTGTTCTCACACATGTGGGAAGATTTCTATATTTGTATGTTTAGTAGCAGTTATTGGCCACTCCAGTTTTTGCCAAGTTATACAGTCCCAGTCTTCATCATCTATCTTTACTTCTGATGTCATACATTCCCCTATCCCACCTCTTTCAGCCTTACTCACAGACATCTTTGTTCACTATACCTATCATATTGTGCTACCATCACACAGTATTATGCTATCTATTTCTGGATCTATACAATCAATCCTGCTGAGCATTCTGTAGTCCTTCAGCATCAAATGCCTGATCTCTACTCTCTTTCTATCTCCTGGTAGCCTGTGTTATCAGCTTTTAACTCTCAAAGTTTGCTCATTAATATTAGTCCCTATTAGTGAGACCATATATACTATTTGTCCTTTTGTTTCTGGCTAACTTCACTCAACATAATGTCCACAAGTTTCACCCACATTATTACATGTTCCATGTCTTTGTTCTCTCTTACAACTACACAATATTCCATCATGTGTACATACCACAATTTGTTTATCCACTCATCCGTTGATGGACATTTGGGCTGCTTCCATTTCTTGGCAATCATGAATAATGCCGCAATATACATCAGTTTACGAATATCCGTTTGTCTTAACTTTCAGTTCCTTTGAGTATATAACTAGCAATGGAATAGCTGGGTCATATGGCAAATCTATACTTAGCTTCCTGAGGAACCTCCACACTGTCTTCCAGAATGGTTGCACCATTCTACATTCCCACCAACAATAAGTGTGCCTCTTTCTCCACATCCTGTCCAGCACTTGCAATTTTCTGTTTTTTGGATAATGGCCATTCTGGTAGGTGTGAGATGATATCTCATTGTGGTTTTGAGTTGCATTTCCCTAATAACCAGTGAAGTTGACAATTTTTCATGTTTTTGAGCCTTTTTTATTTCCTCTTCAGAAAAGTGTCTGTCCATGTCTTTTCCCCATTTTTTAATTGTGTTGTTTATCTTTCTGCTGTTGAGTTGTAGGATCACTTTATACATTTGGGATATTAAACCCTTATCTGAAATGTGATTTCCAAATATTGTCTCCCATTGTGTAGGCTGCCTTTTTTTTTTTATTATTAAGATACATTCACATACCATGCAGTCATACAAAACAAATCGTACATTCAATTGTTCACAGTACCATTACATAGTTGTACATTCATCATCTAAATCAATCCCTGACACATTCATTAGCACACACACAAAAATAACAAGAATAATAATTAAACTGAAAAAAAGCAATTAAAGTAAAAAAGAACACTGGATGCCTTTGTCTGTTTGTTTGTTTGTTTTCTTCCCCTATTTTTCTACTGATCCATCCATAAACTAGACAAAGGGGAGTGTGGTTCTTATGGCTTTCCCAATCCCATTGTAACCCCTCATAAGCTACATTTTTATACAATTCTCTTCGAGATTCATGGGTTCTGGGTTGTAGTTTGATAGTTTCAGGTATCTACCACCAGCTACCCCAATTCTTTAGAACCTAAAAAGGGTTGTCTAAATTGTGTATAAGAGTGCCCACCAGGGTGACCTCTCAGCTCCTTTTGGAATCTCTCTGTCACTGAAGCTTATTTCATTTCCTTTCACATCCCCCTTTTGGTCAAGAAGATGTTCTGCATCCCATGATGCCGGGTCTACATTCCTCCCCGGGAGTCATATTCCATGTTGCCAGGGAGATTCACTCCCCTGGGTGTCTGATTCCATGTAGGGGGGAGAGTAGGCTGCCTTTTTACTTTCCTAACAAATCCTTTGGTGTACAAAAGTGTTTGATTTTGAGGAGATCCCATTTGTCTGTTCTTTGGTGGCTCATGCTTTGGGTGTAAGGTCTAGGAAACCATCTCCTATCACAACATCTTTAAGATATTGTCCTACATTTTCTTCTAAGAGTTTTATATGGTCTTAGAGCATATGTTTAGGTCTTTGATCCACTTCGAGTTAATTTTTGTATTAGGTGTGAGATAGGGGTCCTCTTTCATTATTTTGGGAACGGATATCCAGTTCTCCAAACACCATTTATTGAAGAGGCTGCTCTGTCCCAGTTGCTTTGGTTTGACTGCCTTATCAAATATCAGTTGTCCGTAGATGCATGGGTCTATTTCTGAACATTCAATTCAATTCCACTGGTCGGTATCTCTATGCTTATGCCAGTACCATACTGTTTTGAACACTGTAGCTTTGTAATATGCTTCAAAGTCAGGCAGTGTGAGACCTCCCACTTCATTCCTCTTTATCAAGATATTTTTGGCTATTTGGCTCAACTTGCTCTTCCAAATAAATTTGGTTATTGGTTTTTCTATTTATGCAAAGTATGTTCTTGGGATTTCAATTGGGATTGTATTGAATCTATAAGTCAGTTTAGGTAGAGTTGACATCTTAATTATATTTAGTTTTGCAACCCATGAACATGGTATGTTCTTCCAGTTTTTTAGGTCATGTTCAATTTCTTTTAGCAATTTCTTGTAGTTTTCTTTGTATATGTCTTGTGGCCTTCGTTAAGTTACTAAATACTTGATTCTTTTGATTGCTATTGTAAATGGGATTTTTTTTTTAATTTCTTCCTCTTGTTGCATATTACTTGTGTATATGAACACTGTGCTGGTTTGGATGTATTATGTCCCCCAAAACACCGTTATCTTTGATGCGGTCTTGTGTGGACAGGAAACTATTGGTGTTGATTAGGTTGGAGACTTGATTGGATGTTTCCTTGGAGATGTGATCACTCAATTGAGGGCAAGATCTTTCATTGGATACTTTCCATGGAGGTGTGGCCTCACCCATTCATTATGGGCCTTGATTAGCTTACTGGAGCACTATATAAGCTCAGACAGAAGGAGCAAGCTTGCTACAGCCAAGAGGAACACTTTGAAGAATGCACAGGAGCAGAGAGAGTAGCTGCAGATGAGAGACAGTTTGAAGAGGGCCGTTGAAAGCAGACTCTTAATCCGGAGAAGCTGACAAAGGACAAACGCCCCAAGAGCAACTAAAAGTGATACTTTTGAGGAACTGCAGCCTAGAGAGGAACATCCTGGGAGAAGGCCATTTTGCAACCAGAAGTCTGGAGCAGATGCCAGCCACGTGCCTTCCCAGCTAACAGAGGTTTTCCGGACACCATTGGCCATCCTCCAGTGAAGGTACCCGATTGCTGATGTGTTACCTTGGACACGTTATGGCCTTAAGACTGTAACTGTGTAACCAAATAAACCCCCTTTGCAAAAGCCAATCCATCTCTGGTGTTTTGCATTCTGCAGCATTAGCAAACTAGAACACCCTTCATTTTCTTAAAAAAAAAAAAACAAAAAAAAAAACCATCTTTTGTCTGAAATGACTTTTGTTGTCAAATTACCTCTGCTGGATGGGCCTGCTTTTTGAGTTTTTGTTTGCCTTTCTTGACTGTGGTCATCACCATGTCACCCACACCAGCAGCAGGAATTCTATTCAGCTGTCCCATGATCCCAGAGAGAATACACATATTTTTGGCTCCTTTATTATCAGCATAGTTGATCACAGCTCCTACTGGAAGACCGAGGGTATTCCAGAAATTTGCCCTGGATGACCTACCATGTCCTCACTTTGACATCTTGAATGCCAGAAAAAGAAAAGTGTCGATCAATTTTTAATTTTCAAAAGTCATGCTCTCATTATTTAATAAGAAAAAAATAAAGAAACAATGAAGTAAAATTAAAAATGCAAAAAATATCTAATAAGAGCAGATCAGCCTTATTATCAGTTTAAAAATTGTCGTGTAAGTAATTCAGGGAAAAAATATCCAATCCCGATTTGAAATACAAAACCAAACAAAAAATCCATATTTCCTGTCTGATTACTCCTTTGTCAATAGAGTGAATAGAAAGCAACTTTCCAGAGAAGGTAGGCTAGCTGGGCTAAATCTGGGGTAGCATACCATAAAAAAAGACAAAGTGTTTCTAAAACTGTTGTGCCTAGCTCTAGCCTTGAGAAAAATTGCCCTATAGTTTGTGCTTTATTTTCAAATTGGGATTTCAGAATATTGCTCCAATTATTTCAATTCTCAGGTTACCTTTGGAATCAGAATTGCTCTGTTTAAAGACTAAGCTCATGAAATAGTGAATGCTGGAAGTAAGCTATTTAAATCTTTTTAAAAGTAGCAGCTTAAAGGCCATTGGGGCACAGCAACAAGGCCATTGGAGTAGAGTTCTAAAGAGATTTAAACCAAAATTCACTCTGACTGACCAAGCTGGCAGCATAAGATGCTCCAGGGTGTTGTTCCCCCGCAGAATCTTTAGAATACTTGCAAAACTTCCTCAAAACTCCAGAAAACAGTTAAAGGCTTATGGTTACTAGGCAAATGCTGATTCAAGAAAATGTAGCTTTAAAAATGGTGTGAGTCGTGACATCATCAAAGTGGTGATTTAAGACGTCCCTGAAACTCTCCTTAGAACTCTGGAGGAATGTAGAGACTGGAGAAGGACTCCACAAACACTGAATCAAAGAAAGAAAAATATTACAGAAACTTCCATCCCAGACAAACTGGTTCTTTTCCTTCCCCCTCACTCAGTCCCACACAGCTTGGGAAGTGACCAGAAGCAGTGGCCCGGATGCCTCCCACCTCCCATCGGAAACACAGGCTATAAAGACACAGTAGTGAATTAGAATACCATGCATATCCAGACACAGGGACCCAAGTCCACAGAGACCCTGGGCAGAACACAAGCTGCTGAGGAGTGCTGAATACAAAAATGGCCCCAAGGAGGAATTTCCAAAATGGATGCTTAGGGAAGGAGCAGCAGAACCCACTTCTCTCCTAAAACCAGTGAGATGACAGGCAGAAACTGCCTGAATCCACTGTTTGGGAATTTGGAGCCCAGGGGAGGTAAGCACAACAACACTCAGGCAAGTGTGGGATGAAGAGACTAAGAAACTATGGTAGAGAGTAATTCCATCTGCAGTTCCTAGAAGCCATCCCCTACACTTGAGGGAAGCAGTAGCAAGTGATCAGTCCTTGTCTGGGGGATGGCTACAGACTGGGATGGCCGTGGAAGTCCTCCAACCCATGTACAGAGGTGGTCACAGCCCAACACTGAGCCAGATGTTGGCTGGCAAATTGAAAACACAAGATCCCTGCAGTTTTAGCCCCTCCCAGTTACGGCCACCAGTCACCACTGTTTCAACTGCTTTAGAGGTGAATTTGGCAAAAAGTCATAAAACTCTGCCTTTGTATGGTTAAAGGGAATAGGTAGCCAAGGAACACCATCTGATGGGCAGGCTGTAAAGTATAGGGGAAAGGGGGCTTTTGGTAGTCTTTGCAGACCCTCTCCAAGGGCCCATTGGGTCTGGTCTGTGCTCCCTACATGGGTACTCTGTTTTGGCTGGAAAGTACTGATGGTCCAACCGTCAAAGAAGAGCCTTCAGAATTTTCTCCTTCTCTTCAGCATTTGACAGTCTGATTAGTATGTGTCTTGGGGTGGATCTGTTTGGATTTATGTTGTTTGCAGTATTGGGCTTCTTAGATTTGCATATTTGTGTCTTTTATAAAGGTAGGGAAATTTTCAGCCATTATTTCTTCAAATATTCCTGGTCCTTTCCCTTGCCTTCTCCTACTGGGACACTGATGATACATATGTTTGTGTGCTTTGTGTTGTCAATCATTTCCCTGAGACTCTGCTCAAATTTTTCCATTTTTTTCTCCATTTGTTCTTTGTCTGTTTGAATTTGGTGGTTCTGTCTTCTAGCTCACTGACCTTTCTTCTGCCTCTTCAAATCTGCTGTTGCATGTCTCCAGTATATTTTTAATTTCACCCACAGTGTCTTTTATTTCCTTAATGTTCTGTTACTTTTCTGTATATTCTTTCAAATTCTTATTTGTGTACTACTAGCATCTTCTTCATCTCTTTATATAACTTTTCTTTCATTTCTTTGAATTGATTCAGGAAATTTGTTTGAACATCTTTCATTAGTTCCAGATTCTGTGTCTTATCTGACAATTTGAGTTTTCCTTTGATTGGCCATTTCTTCTTGAGTTTTCATGTGTCTTGTGACTTTTTGCTGATATTGGATCATCTGATTGTCCTGATGGGTCTATTTTGAAGGTCAGTTTCTCTCTCGTCTATGATTTTGTTGTTGCCTGGGTTTGTATTGGAGTACTGCTTTGACAGTTTGATTGTCAGTATATCTCAGCCAAAACAAGGCTGGGTACCCATGCATGGGGTGTAGACCATCTCCAGTGTGCCTGGGATGGGGTCTGGAGAGGCTCTGAAAAGCTCTGCAGTTCCCCTGTACTTTCCAGCCTGACCAGCAAATGGCGCACTTCCATTACTTGATCTTCTTAGAAGCCATGTACCTCCTGGAGCCCCACAGCATATGTCCCCCAGGGAAATATCAGGCTGCCCCTGCTTTTTCCCTCTAGGATTGGGGAGGGGCACCACACCCACAGCTGGATTATAGTCTCTGTCCATATTTTCCCAGATTCTCTGTCCTTCACTGACCTGGGTCTTGAGATGCCCTTCCTGTCCCCCAGGCCCCTAAACAATTGATTCAGACAGTTTCTGCCTATTTGCTGCTTTTAGGAAATGTTTTGTTGTTCCCTCACTATTCCTCCTTTTGGAAGCTAAAGAAGAGCTTTAATAAAAACCCAATGAACAACAAAAGCCTAGACAAGAGAAACCGACCTTCAGAATAAATGCATCAAGATAATCAGATGACCAGATATCAGCAAAAAATCACAAGGCATACTAAAACACAGTAAGATATGGCCCAGACAAAGAACAAAAAGTTGAAGACACAGAATTTGGAACAACTAATCAAAGATTTTTAAATAAATATAAAAATTTGAGATGTCTAAAGAGATACAGGATATTAAGAAGACACTGGGCGAGCATAAAGAATTCAAAAGAAAACATAGAGGAATAACAGATCTATGGAAATGAAAGACACTATAGCTGAAATAAAAAAAGCACTAAAGACACGCACAGATTTGAAGAGGCAGAAGAAAGGATCATCAAGCTGGAAGACACAGCATCCGAATCTGAAAAGACAAAAGAAAAAATTGAGAGAAAAATAAAAAACTTGAGAAGGGTCTCAGGGAAATGAGAAAAAATATACTTATCATAGAAGTCCCAGAAGGAAAAGAGAAGGGAAAAGGAACAGCAATATTTGAAGACATAATGGCTGAAAATTTCCCAGCCCTTATAAAAGATATGAATATGCAAATCTGAGAAGCCCAGCATACTCCAAACAGAATAAATCCAAATAGGAACACTCCAAGACACAATATTAATCAGACTGCCAGATGCCAAAGAGGAAGACAGAATTCTGATAACAGCAAGAGAAGGGTGATTCCCCACATACAAGGGAAGCCAAGTAATACTAAGTGTTGATTTCTTATCAGAAACCAAGAAAGCAAGAAGACAGTAATATAATATATTTAAGACACTAAAAGAGAAAAATTGCCAGCCCATAATTCTGTATCCCACAAAACTGTCCTTCAAAAATGAGGGAGAAGGGGTATGAAATCCCCTGGCAATGTAGGTAATGGCTACTGGAGATGAACCTGGATCCAGCACTGTGGGATTCAGAGGATCTTCTTGACCAAAAGGGGGAAGAGAGATGAAACAAAATAAGGTTCCAGTGGCTGAAAGATTTCAAATGGAGTCGAAAGGTCACTCTGGAGGGTATTCTTATGCGCTATATAGATATCACCTTTTAGTTTTTAGTGTTTTGGAATTGCTAGAGGGAAATCCCTGAAGCTGTCAAACTGCAACCCAGTGCCCTTCATTCTTGAATATGATTGTATAACTATGTAGATTGCAAAGTGTGACTGTGTGATTGTGAAAACCTTGTGGCTCACACTCTCTTTATCCAGTGTGTGGACAGATGAGTGGGAAAATGGGGACAAAAATTAGATGAAGACTAGGATGAGATGGAGGAGATGGAAAGATTTAGGTGTTCTTTTTTGCTTTTATTTTTATTTTGGAGTAAGGAAAAGGTTCAAAACTTGATTTTGGTGATGAAGGCACAACTGTATGATGTGCTGTGAATAACTGTACACTGTGAATGACTGGGGTGTGTGAATATATCTCAATTAAACTGTATAAAAAAAGTAAATGAACAACAGGGGGAGAAGGGAAATGGGATGTTTTGGATATTCTTTTTGATTTTAATTTTTATTTTATCTTTTGAATTAATGAAAATGTTCAAAGTTTGTGGTGATGAAAGCACAATTATATGATGACACTGTGAACAACTGATTGTACACTTTGAATGATTGTATGTTATATAATTATATCTCAATAATTTGCATTAAAAATGAGGGAGAGTTTAAAATATTCACAGATAAACAGAAGTTGAGGGAGTTCATTAATAAGACACCTGCCCCACAAGAAATACTAAAGGAAGTTCTGCCACCTGAAAAGAAAAGACAGTAGAGAAAGGCTTGGAAGAGAATATACAAATGAAGATTATCAGTAAGGGTAACTAAAAGTATAAAAAGAGAGAGAAAAATAGATCAAATAAAAGCGAAAGGATAAAATGTTTGAAGTAAGGACTGCTTTTACAATAATAACATTGAGTGTTAATGGAGTGAACTCCTTAATCAAAAAAAAAAAACACAAATTGGCAAAAAGAATAAAAATATATAGAGTTCCATCTATATGCTGTTTACAAGAGATCATTTAAGACCCAAAGATACAAATAGGCTGTAAGTGAAAGGATGGAAAAAGATTCCACGCAAGCAGAAAACAAAAAAAAAACAACCAAGCAAGCAAAAAAACTGGCATAGCTATACTAATATCAGACAAAATAGACTTTAAATGCAAAAAGTTATGAGACAAAGAGGGGCAGGGCAAGATGGCGGCATAGAGAGGTGTGGAATTAATTCTCTAGAACAACTAGTAAATAGGCTGGAACAACTAGTAAATAGTCTGGAACAACTTGTGGGAGACATCCATGATGGTCACATATTGTACACCAGCCTGTAATGCATGGAATTGCTGAGAATGCAGCACAGAACTGTAAGTAAAACTGCGGAGCTGGCGCCCCTCCCCCCAACAGCATGGCAGGCTGAGTTGCAAAACTTCTCTTTGGGAGAAAGAAGCAGTCTCTGCCCAGAGCAACGGAACATAGCTCAACCAAGCTCCAGTTGTGGTTTTAATTAACAAATTTGGACTACTGAATGCAAGCTACAAGTATGCATTAATCTGGAGCAAATAGGAAAGGAAACTGAGGTTCTTCCCAGCAGAGAGGAGACATTGCTGACAGGAAAAAAAAATACATGAATAAATAAAAACAGAGGCTTTTGTGAAGGGTTTGATGCATTCTACAGCCCTAGGGTATTCCACCCACAGCCCCGAGAACAGCTGGAAGTACTGTGTCTTAGAGCCATGTTCCTGCCAAACTGCATAGGGCACGCCACCCAGTCACAGGGCTGCCAGTCCCCACTGCACATAGAAAATTGGTGCACTGATTGGACCTCCACATGGTTTGGACCCCCACTCAGAACATAGACAAAGTTGGGGAGAACTGGCTTGAGGGTGAGAGGTATCTTGGGAGCACCATCTGCTGGTAGGTCAGGGAAAGTGCACTCCACCAAGCTGTAGCTCTGTCAAATTATAATTTTTTTAAATAAGCCTGCATATTCTAAAAGAACGCTATCAAGATAAGCAAATTCAAAGAGGCCAAAAGCAACAAAAAATTGTAAAACATATGAAGAAACCAGAAGATACGGATAACCCAAACGCCCAAATTTAAAAACCAGAGGAGACATAGAACTTGGAGCCATTTATCAAACAAGCACCAATATCACGGCTCAGGATATAAAGGACATCAAAAAGATCCTAGAAGAGCATAAAGAATTTGCAAAAGTAAATTTTAAAATAGCAGATATTAAGAAAAGAAAAGATACTGATGATCAAATAAAAAAGATTCTTCAGACATATAAAACCAGATTTGAAGAAGTAGAGGAATGAATAAGTGAACTCAAAGATAGTCCGTTGGAAAGCAAAAGCGCAAAAGAACAAATGGTGAAAAAATATCGAAAAATTTGAAATAGATCTCAAGTAAATGATGGATAACATGAAGCGCACAAATATAAGATCACTGGTGTACCAGAAGGGGAAGAAAAGGGTAAAGGACTAGGAAAACTTCCCAACCTTTCTAAGCAACATAAATATGCAAATCATAGATGCCCAATGAACTCCAAATAGAATAAATCCAAATAAACCCACTCCGAGACATATTCTGATCAGATTGTCAAATGCTGAAGAGGAGAAAGTTCTGAATACAGCAAGAGAGAAACGATTCACCACATACAAAGAAACAACATAAGACTAAATAGTGACTGTTTAGCTGCCACCATGGAGGCGAGAAGGCAGTGGTATGACATACTTAAAGTTCTGAAAGAGAAAAATTGCCAACCAGGAATTCTTTATCCAGCAACGCTCTCCTTCAAATTTGAGGGAGAGCCTAAAATTTTCACAAATGCTGAGAGGATTTGCTAACAAGAGACCTACCCCCACAAGAAATACTAAAGGGAGCCCTACTGGCTGAGAAAAAAAGAAAGGAGAGAGAGGTCTGGAGAAGGGCACAGAGCTGGAGAGTTTTAGTAAGGGTATAAAGGAAATAGAGAAAAAAATACATCTGACAAATAAATACCAAAGGATATGATGGCTGATTCAAGAACTGCCTTCACAGTAATAATACTGAATGTGAATGGATTAAACTCCCCAATTAAAAGATATAGATTGGCAGGATGGATTAAAATATATGAATCATCTATATGTTGCTTACAAGAGACTCATCTTGGACCCAGAGACACAAAGAAATTGAAAGTGAACGGATGGAAAAAAATATTCCATACAAGCTACAGGCAAAAGAAAGCTGTGGCAGCAATTTTAATCTCAGATAAAATAGACTTTAGATGCAAGAATGTCATAAGAGACAAAGAAGGACACTATATATAAATAAAAGGGACAATTCATAACAAGAAATAACAATCATAAAAGTCTATGCACCCAGTCAAAGTGACCCAAAGTACGTGAGACAAACATTGGCAAAACTGAAGGAAGCAATAGACTTTTCCATAGTAATTGTGGGAGACTTCAATACACCACTCTCTCCTATAGATAGATCAACCAGACAGAGGACCAATGAGGAAATTGAAAACCTAAAAATGTGATAAATGAATTTGACTTAACAGACATATGTAGAGCATTACATCCCAAATCACCAGTATACATATTTTTCTCTAGTGCTCATGCAACTTTCTCCAGGATAGATCATAGGCTGGGGCATAAAACAAGCCTCAATAAATTTAAAAAGATTGTAATTATTCAAAGCACATTCTCTGATCACAATGGACTACAACTAGAAGTCAATAATCATCAAAGATCTAGAACATTCACAGATATCTGGAGGTTAAACAGCACACTCCTAAACAATCAGTAGGTTGAAGAAATTGCAAGAGAAATTGCTCAGTGTCTAGAGACAAATGAATACCAGAGCACAACATATCAAAACTTACGGGATGCAGCAAAGGCAGTATTGAGGGGAAAATGATAGCTCTAAATGCATACATTAAAGAGGAAGAAAGAGCTAAAATTAAAGCACTAATGGAACAACTGAAGAAGGTAGAAAATGAACAGCAAACTAATCCTAAACCAGGTAGAAAAAAAAGAAATAACAAGGATTAAAGCAGAAGTAAATGATATAAAGAACAAAAAAATAGTAGAGTGAATAACACCAAAAGTTGGTTCTTTGAGAAGATCACAAGATTGACAAGCCCTTGGCTAGACTGACAAAGTAAAAAAGAGAGAAGACCCAAATAAACAAAGTAATAAATGGGGTGGGGGGCATTACTGCAGATTGCAAAGAAATTTTAAAATCATAAGAGGATACATGAACAATTGTATGCCAACAAACTAGATATTTAGAGGAAATGGGCAATTTCCTCTCAATACATGAACAATGTAGACTGACCAGAGAAGAAATAGAAGACCTCTACAAACCAGTCACAAGCAGAGAGATCCAATCAGTCATTAGAAAGCTTCCTACAAATAAAAGCCCAGGGCCAGATGGCTTCACAGGAGAATTCTATGAAATTTTCTAAAAAGAACAGACATCAATCCTACTTAAACTCTCCAAAAATTGAAGAAAACAGAACACTACCTAATTCATTTTATGAAGTCAACATCACTCTAACACCAAAACCAGATAAAGATGCTACAAAAAAGGAAAACTCCAGGCCAATATCCCTCATATTCTCAACAAAATACTTGAAGATGGAATCCAAAGACACATTAAAAAAAATCATACGCCATGACCAAGTAGGGTTCATTCCAGGCATGCAAGGGTGGTTCAACATAAGAAAATCAGTGTAATAAAACACACTAACAAATCAAAAGGGAAAAATCAAATGATCATCTTAATAGATGCTGAAAAAGCATTCAGCAAAAGTCAGCATCTTTTTTTTGGTAAAAACACTTCTAAAGGTAGAAATTGAAGGAAACTTCCTCAATATGATAAAGGGCATATATGAAAAACCCATAGCCAGTATAGTACTCAATGGTGAGAGACTGAAAGCCTTCCCTCTAAGATCGAGAACGAGGCAAGGATGCCCACTGTCACAACTGCTGTTCAACATTGTGCTAGAAGTTCTAGCCAGAGCAATCTGGCAAGACAAAGAAATAAAAGGAATCCAAATTGGAAAGGAAGAAGTAAAACTGTCTTTATTTGCAGATGATATGATCTTATATTTGAAAAACCCTAAGAAATTGACAACACAGCTACTTGAGCTAATGAACAAATTCAGCAAAGTGGCAGGATACAAGATTAATGCACATAAGTCAATAATATTCCTATATGCTAGAAATGAACTAACTGAAGAGACACCCAAGAAAAAGATTTCAATTCTCAATAGCAACTAAAATAATCAAGTACTTAGGAATAAACTTAACCAAGGATGTAAAAGACCTCTATACAGAAAATTACATAACTTTACTAAAAGAAATAAAATGAGACCTAAAGAGATGGAAAGATATTCCGTGTTCATAGATAGGAATGCTAAACATCATTAAGATGTCAATCCTACCCAAACTAATCTACAGATTCAATGCAGTTCCAATCAAAATTCCAACAGCCTATTTTGCAGACATGGTAAAGCTAGTTATCACATTTATTTGGAAGGGAAAGGTGACTCGAATTGCTAAAACATTCTAAAAAAGAAAAACAAAGTGGGATGACTTATACTTCCTGACTTTGAAGTTTACTGTAAAGCCACAGTAGTCAAACCAGCATGGTACTGGCACAAAGATGGATATATTGATTATTGGAATCAAATTGAGAATTCAGAAATAGTCCTCCAGATCTACAGTCGACTGATTTTTTGATAAGGACTCCAAATCCACTGAACTGGGACATAACTGTCTCTTCAGCAAATGGGGCTGGGAAAACTAGATATCCATATCCAAAAGAATGAAAGAGGACCCTTACCTCACACCCTATACAAAAATGAACTCATAGTGGATCAAAGACCTCAATATGAGACAGTACTGTAAAACTCCTAGAAGGTAACGTAGTGAAACATCTTCAAGACCTAGTATTAGGAGGTCACTTCTTAGACCTCACACCCAAAGCACAAGCAATGAAAGACAAAATAGGAACTCCTCAAAATTGGAACTTCTCAAAATGAAAAGCTTTTTTCCTCAAAGGAATTTGTCAAAAAGGTGAAGAGGCAGCCAATTCAATGGGATAAAATATTTGAAACCATGTATCTGATAAGAGACTGATATCTTGCATGTATAAAGAGATCCTACAACTCAATGACAATAATACAAACAGCCCAATTATTAAATGGGCAAAAGATATGAAAAGACATTTCTCAGAAGAGGAAATAAAAATGGCTAAAAAACACACACAAAAAATGTTCATCCTCACTAGCTATTAGGGAGATGCAAATCAAGACCACCATGAGATATCATCTCATACTAATAAGAATGGCTGCCATTAAACAAACAGGAAACTACAGATGCTGGAGATGATGTGGAGAAATTGGAATTCTTATTCATTGCTGTTGGGACTGTATAATGGTACAGTCACTCTGGAGGACAGTTTGGTGGTTCCTCAGAAAACTAGATATCTACTTACCCTGTGATCCAGCAATTTCACTTCTCGGTATTTACCCAGAAGATCTGAAAGCAGTGACACAAACAGACATTTGCACACTGATGTTCACAGCAGCATTGTTCACAATTGCCAAGAGATGGAAACAATCCAGATGTCCTTCAACAGATGAGTGGATAAACAAGATGTGGTATAACACTTGATGGAATACTATGTGGCAGTAAGAAGGAATGAGGTCATGAAACATGACAACATGGATGAACCTTGAAGACATAATGCTGAGTGAAATAAGCCAGACACCAAAGAATCGATACTGTAAGTTACCACTAATGTGAACTCTGAAAAATGTTAAGTGTCATACAATATAGAATACAGGGGATCTAGATACAGTAGAAGCTAGAGAAGAGGGAATGATAATCTAATATGTACAGATATGATAATGAGGGTGATCTTAATCATACGGGAATGGTCAGGTGTGACTATGGCTCATTAATGGGATTATAATTATCAGTGATGCATTGAAGGCAAACAGGTTCTTAAGTGGTTCTTTAAAGGCATGTACCACAGAGTAGCACCACAAACCTAAATAAGCATTAGCATGATATACTCATAGGTTATGACACTGGTGCAGAGGGTTAACAACCGAGTGGTTTGGAAAAACTACCCATTACGTATTAATGAGTATATTTAATAGGAATATCTTACCAACTCTACACTAATACTAGGGATGAATAATTAGCAGCTGATAAGAGCTCTGGATGTATTATGTTATGATAATTGTTTAAAGTTGAGAGTGATGACGATTGTATAACTAAGTGAAGATAATGTAAGAAACTGTTTATCTTGGGATAGAATATATATTAAGTGAAATTAGGAACCCACTACTTCATCAAGCCCTCAACTTGAGGCTTGCTCTTGTGAAATTCAGGTTTGTAAAGAGGATTCTGAGCCTTCCTATAATTATGCCCCCAGAGAACGTCTTTTGTTGCTCAGATGTGGCCTTTCTCTAAGCCCAACTCAGTAAATAAATTCATTAACCTCCACCCCCACAAGGGACATGACTCTCAGGGGAATGACTCTTCCTGGTAATGTGGGACATTCTCGGGGAGAATGGGCCTGGGCCTGGCAGTGAGGGATTGAAAATGTGTACTTGACTAAAGGGAGAGAAAAAGAAAAGTAACAAGCTGAGATCATAGTGGCTGAGAGATCCCAAATAGAGTCAAGAGGCTTCCCTGGAGGTTTTTCTTATGCAAGCTCCAGCTAGACATCGCAGATTGCTACAGTATGCCATGCCCTTACCAAAAGTAGTCCCCAAATTCCTAGGTCCCTACCTGAGATTCTAGAAAAGATGCACTAAGTATTATCTTTTAGAAACTTAAATCCACCGTAGTGTTCCTATACCAGACAAGTCCTAAAACCCAAAGGGAACAGCCTCTTTAAGATCAACTATCAGATGCGGCCCCCTTCCCCATACTGTCAACACCTCCTTTCATTATGAACAAGTTACGGTGGTCACTGCCTAGTCATCCCCAAAGAGGCAGAAAGAGATTGAGAGGAAGGGGTAGCAACAGATAAGATGGGATATAACAAAGGTCTATGAATACTGAAACTTAATATAATTATATATATTTTTGGATGCTGGGGTGTTGGAATGGCTGGAAGGAGGTAAATGACATGGTGGAACTGTAGCCTATACATCCTTTGGGATTTGCTCTATAGCTGCCTGTTGAATTTTGCCTTGAAGATCTTCACCTTTCTTTGTATACCTTGTATTGCATAATAAGGAAAGAACTGAAAGTGTGGAACTGTAATCCATAACAATTTTTTAAATTACCTATATGTCTGCTTGTTGAGCTGTACATCGAGAGATGACACCTTTTTGGGTGTATGTTATATTTTACAATAATGGAAATGGCTGAAGTTGTGGAACTTCTGTGATATTCTTTGAAATTTGCTCTCTGACTACTTGTGAAACCATACGTTGAAAGTTATCACTGTTAGGTGTATGTGTTAAAGTTCACAATAAAAAAAAAAAAAAAAAAACCCACAAAATATCCTCACAGTAACAATCAGGCCAGTGCTTGCTTGACCGAGCAACTAGACACCATAACCTAGCCAAGTTGACACACAAACTTAACTATTACAAGGACTGAGACTTAACCATTGGATTTAGTTATGTATAAGTAAACAGCCTCTTGACAAAAGAGCAGTTTTGATAAGAGTGGGAGACCTGGTAGTGTGTTCAGGACAAACTGGAAGAGATGACGTGGGATCAGAAAATTTAGACAAGTGTTTAAAGATTTGCAGTTAAAGCAGTTGCAATGAACTTAGTGCAAAATATTTGTTCAAGCTGTCTCAAAGAGCAGCACAGCCCTCATGACTAACAGTTAACGTCTTTAGAAAATAGTGCATAAAACCCCATGGACAAAGGATACTCAACCCTAATAGAATTATATGAAGAGCTTTTAAAATAGTATTGCCTGGGCCCCATCCCCAGAGATTGATTTAATGGTCTGGAAAGAGCCCTGACAAACAAAGGAGTTTTCCTTTGTTTTTATTTCCTTAGGTGATTCTAATGTACAAGCCACAGTTCAAGACCCACTCACTGCCTTAGACCAAGTCATGAGCGCTAATTCATGACGACTCCCAGTCAGGGTCCAGAATTTTATACAATTTTATATACTCTGTTAACGAATTTATAAATATTTAATGCAGAAATGAGTCACTGTATTGTAATAAGCTTTTCTGACAGTGTTTTGGAGATTGAGTATGCTAAATTCATCAAGAAGGAAATCAACACCAGATAATCTTAATGAAAAAGTCTTGAACACTCACTACCCATGATAAACACACCAGCTGGATTTTATGGGTATAGTTACTCTCATAGGAGCACTTTATCTGATGACTCCACTTCCCAAAAGAAAAACTTTTTGTTCATCATACAAGTTTTGAAATAGACTCAAATTCTAAACTTAACAGAATCACGTTTTCTACTTTAAAAGTAGTGTCTTCTTTAAAACCAGAGAATTTATGTGGTGACTAAAGCTCCATGAGGTGCATGTTTGTTTCTGCAATTCAATGATACGTTCTCTATACTGGCACTTTTGAAAAAATATCTGACAAGTTTCCGTTTAAAACATTTAAGGTCATTCATCATTTCAGGTATAATTGCAAATAAAATTACTGTTGTTCAAATTTGGATATAGCTCTATTTTGCTCATATCTAGAAGCAGTTACTGTTTACTAGTTATGAGTCCTATGGTGCCTATCAACTTCCCTAAAATCCCTGAAGCACTCATCTTTTCCATCTATCTGGCTACCTAATTATGTATTCAGTGCTTTATATAGTGTACTGTGAATATGAAATAAATGGTGTTCTGCTATAATACACAGGTCTCCTATGCATCCGTTTCCACTTCCTCAATCTTAAGAGAGCCAGGAGATAAAATGTATTTAGTTTCACCTTTCCCTCTTACCCTATCAAAGGAATGCTTCTGAAGTATTAAATAGCCATACAGAAGATCCACAACTTGGATAATTAATTCCTAAGCAACCTAAGAGTAAATTAACCTTGCAAAATGAAAATTAGTAATTACATTTGGAAATACTGCATTAATCCTTCTGTAATTATTTCAGTATTTCTACTATCAAGTAGTATGATCTTGAAAGAGAGGGACTGAACATTTGCTTACCAAATCCCAAAATATTAAAAGTTGAAGTCCACTCCAATGAAAAGGAATTACTATTTTACAAGTGGCAAACTCATAAACCTTGCAGTACATCAAGCATTTATCAAACAGAAAACAGTTGAACATTTTATTAAGTCTTTCCCAAATCTCATCACTGTCTCAACTAATGTAATTAAAAATGGGCAACTGCTGGATTTTCCTCAAGTTTTCCTTCCTTTTTGAGAAGCAATGTAGTGGAATGATAGAGCTGGGGCACTGGGCCAGATAGCATAGAAATCCTAACCCTTCCATCTACTTCCTGTGTGACCATAGGCAAGTTACCAAGTCCTATGTGCTTCAGGTTTTTGCATTTCCCTCTTCTGGAAACTGGTACTAGTAACAGAATAACACCTACATCATGGGATTGCAGATAAATGTAGATCACTCAAAATTAACACCTGCAGCATGCATATTATGGTACTCAAAAGATATAAGTGATTTGATTAACTGACCATCATCACAGAAAGGTATTTCAAACTGCTGCTTACTTTGAAAATCCAGTTATCATATCAAATGATTTATAAATTCAATAACAAGGCCTTTGGAAGTAGTAGGGGAGATAAATGAGATTAATTGGAGAGGGATCTGTTTGTGCTGCTTTTGAGTTTCATAACCTGCTGTGAAATGCTCAGCCTTCCATTCTGGTCAAATAATATGTAGCTTTAAGGTTTTGAGGCTGCTAGAAAACTTTCAGATTTTCAGTAGTTCACGTACAAACTGAGAAAAGCCTTTCTCAATAAATACTGCCACTTCCATTCTTGGGGCTGGGCAGACAAGTACCCACTCTTGAAACATTTGTCATTTATGAGCACTATGGATAAGAAATGTGTGAGAATGCCTGGTTATACCCCTGGCTCTGCTACTTACTTGTCGTGTGACCTTGGACAGGTTACTTCTCAGTGCCTCAGTTTCCTTATCTGTAAAGTCTATATAATACTAATAGACTGCTGTCCCCTAATCACTTTTAAAAATAGGGTATAATTTCTTTGCCTCAGTTTCCTTATCTGTAAAATCTGGATAATAGTAATTGTTATCTCACAGGGTTATTGTGAGGATAAAATGCATTAATTATGTAAAGCTCTTAGAACATGGCCTGACAGAGCAGGCATCAAAAAATGTTGTAATAAAAATATAATACAAAATAAATGTAATAAAAAATAAAAATATTGTAATAAAAATGTATTAAAATTTATTAGTATAAACTTTCCCTGATATTAATAATACAACTCTATAAAAAAATATATCATGATCTCACCCAGAAAAAAAAAAAAAAGCAAAATCCTAAAATCCAATCTTTCCATTTTTTAGTTACTTGAACTGGTACCAGACATGAGGTAGTACAAATGCAAAGGAGGTGTGGTACAAGAATCACATCTTCACGCAAATGACCTACATTTCCTGAAGACTTTTTTCTTTTTCCAAAGTATATTAGCAATTCAGCAGTTAATCCTGACCTTGAGCCAGGAAAAAAAAAAAAAATTAGAAGGGACAATGACTTGATGGCATCTTTTACCATGCATCTGATAGCAACTGGACTGAGTTCCCTATTTTCATTGAAACACCTTGTTTCCATCTTCTCTATGTAAGTTATTTCTCAACTTTCAAACATTTGGTCTCTTCCCAAGGAATTTTCTAGAAACAGGATAATAATGAGCTAACCAACCATTACCAGGAGGAAGAACCAATTCTGCTTATCAAGACAGCTACTGCCTCAATATTCTTAGAGCAGTTCCCTGTAAGTTGATAGAAAGCAAGCATAAATAGTTGGCTTAGCTACAACAGGATGAATTGATGGTTTAATATGAAGAATTTTAAAGCAAGTCAAGTAATTTTATAAAATTTAAATTTTATGATCATGTTTGGAGTTTTTTTACATTTAGCACAATGGAAATAGTCACATTTTTTTTTCCCGAAGGAAAAATTGCTGAACCATCTCTGTCGCACAGTAGAATAAAAATGAGTTCAGGTAACTTATTCAAGTTTCTAAAGAATGCGAATAACACACAATTTTACTTCCAAAATGTGAAGTCAACAACATGATTTTTCAGTACTGTATCTCAGGATTTACCTAAAAATTCATTATTCAGATAAAGATAGCCCCCTAATCACTTTTTAAAAAGCCTCTGCCCCACCACAACTTCCTGAAAACTGAAGGAACTGCAGTCTTGTGATCAGGCTCCATAGAGTAATGGTAGTTTTGTAATCAGTTAGGAAAAAACGGTGACTAACTTTATGTGTCAATCAATTGTAGTCTGCTGATCTGATTAGAAGCCTTGACAAATGCCTGGTGGCGATTGCAAATAACTGCCAAGCATATTGGGATGATACAGTAGCCCACAGTTTTGGGGTCAGCTCTTGTACAGGAATAAAGGAACAAAAACATCTGTAAATAAGGTATGAGAAAGATAACCGTCCACAACCAAAAAGGCAGGGAGAGCAATCGAGCTTTCAAGGAGTGTGTCCATGTGGTTCCTTCAAAAGGCTCCTCAGGGTGCTGTTGGATGTGTTCCAAGGCCAGCCTGTTGTAAGTCTCATTGACTTCAAAAACATAGTAAAATGCTGCTGCACTTCCTAACAGATACAGTCCCACTCCAATCCATCCCATCCGTTGACGGAAGTTCATCATTCTCCATGCTCTGTGCCTTCAAATTAAAAAAAAAATAGTTAGGTTCTAAATGTACTCATTTATTTCCAATGAGTTTTTAAATACTCTACTAACGCATTTAAAATTGAAATTTAATTAAATTTACATTTATTAAGAAATTACTAATTTACAGGTTTTGTGTAACAGTCGTGGACAAATAAAAGGGTTTCAGTATACATTGAGATCTGCTTTTTCTATGAATCCCTACATTTCTGCTTAAAAAGCTCCAGCAGAATATCCCCTTAAGAAACAGGAATTAAGCTAGTTTCCCACGGACACACTTCACTTTTATAAATCAATTACTTCCTGGTTTAAAAGTATCCCTTCAGACGCAAAAACTTGGGTCTACAAGTCAAACCAATGTTGGAGCCCCCAAGTTAAGACAGTAACTCTTAAACACTTACAATGGTCCCGAAAATCTTCCTGTTCCCACGGCAAGCGTTAAAGAGTCACTCAGTTCTGAATAATCGGGTGGCTTTGGCATTTCAGAGAAAGCAACCATAAAAGAAATTCCCCGGTTCCCTGGCTTGGAGAAGGGTGAGCGCGGCCAGCCTAGAGCACAAGCTAATAGTGATTAAGCACAGCGGGACTGCAGCCGGTCACGCGACCGTCCGGCCCCTGTCGCCGTTGCCGGAGCCTCAGTCTGTTTCGGCCGCCCGGGCCGGGAGGCGCCGGAGACGCCGGGGCCTCCCCTGCAGCCCGCCCCGCCCCCTGCCGCGCTGCAGGGCCGGCCTGCCCCGACCAGGCTGCGAAGGCAGCGCCAGGCCCAGGCTTCGCCTCCCTGCAGCGCCGCGAGTCCGGCGCCGGGCAGTAGCTAACCGCGCAGCCGGCACAGCAGGACAGGTTCCGGATCTCACCTTCCTGTCCCGAGTGGCCCTCCCGCCTGCCGTCCCGGATGCCGTCGCAGTCAGGGCTTCCGGCTCGGACCGGAAGCGCGCGAAACACGCTCCGAAAGGCCCGCCCCTTCTGACGTCAGGGCGCCTTGACCCGCAGCGAGCGCGCTGGGGATAGAGCCTATTCCCGCCTGGGTAGAGGTTGTGGTGGCGCACGGAGCTGACAGTTCCCTGAGGTGGGCGCCGCTCGGCCTTGCTCCTTGCTCCGATCGCTCCGTCCCTCTTCGCCGCCGAAAGCAGCGCAGATACTGGGCGGTCCTGCACCGGTTCGCCGGCGCTCGGCACGCCTCTCTGCAGAGCCCTCCCTATCCCTGTCGAGTCTGCACGTGAGTCGAGGAGAGGCCGCCCTCCCGCTCCTCAGGCCTGGCTGCCCTGGGCACCTCGGCCCGGAGCAGATGGCCGTCAACAACCAGATGAGGGTGAGGGGCACCGGGCCCCGACGTCGACGTCTCCCGCGGGGTGGGGGATGCGGGTCTCGCGGGTCCTGCGTGAGCGGCCTGGGGCAGTGACACCTGTAACTGACCCGACTGCTTTGTCCTCACAGGCTTCCTGAAACAAGGGATTTTGACTCGACCTATCTCGGGTACCGCGGAGGATTACCGTGAATTGCAGTGGGGATCTATGCCACGGACAAATTAGAGTTAAAACTATTCTTTTGGAAACCATGACGCTAAGGCTCTTAGAGGACTGGTGTAGGGGGATGGATATGAACCCTCGGAAAGCGCCGTTGATTGCCAGCATCCCCACGACCTGTAACGAGGTGGACATCGAGGAAGCTCTTCAGGCTGGTTTAGCTCCTTTGGGCGAGTACAGACTGCTTGGGAGGATGTTCAGGAGGGAAGAGAACAGGATTGTAGCCTTAATAGGGCTTACTGGGGAGACTAGTCGTGCGTTGGTCCCTAGAGAGATAGCTGGAAAAGAGGGGCCCTGGAGAGTGATCTTTAAGCCCCCTGACCCAGATAATGAATTTTTAAACAGATTAAATGAGTTCTTGGAGGGGGAGGGCATGACAGTGGGTGAGTTCACCAGAGCCCTTGGGTATGGGAACTGCCCTTTTGACCTTGACTGGGACATAATCCCAGAAATGCAGGCCCTTTTGTTGGCAGAGGCATTTGATGCAGCTCTTCAGCCTACCCTGCAATACCTGAAATACAAAAAGCTGACAGTATTCTCCGGCAGTGATTCTCCAGAACCAGAAGAAGAAGAATTTGAACCCTGGCTGTTTCATACTACTCGAATGATAAAGACATGGCAGGTATCAGCTGCAGAAAAGAGAAGACAATAGCTAGAAAGCCTTAGAGGTCTAGCATTTGATATCATTCGTGTCCTCAAGATAGACAACCCTTTCATTACGGCCCTTGAATGTCTGCAGGCTCTTGAGCAAGTATTTTGGCTTACTGATAACCCTAGGGAGTTGCAGGTGAAGTTTCTAACCACTTATCAGCAGCCTGAAGAAACATTATCTGCTTATGTGCTAAGGCTGGAGCCTTTATTACAGAAACTGGTAGAGAGAGGAGCAGTTGAGAGAGGACCTGTGAACCAGGCCCGCCTAGACCAAGTCACTGCTGGGGCAGTCCACAGCAGAACACATCACAGGAAACTTTCTCTGCCAGAAGACAGCCCAGCCCCAGGCTTATTAGAGTTACTGACACTGATAAAGGATGGAGAGGCAGCTGAGGAGGAGGAGGAGGCGGAGGCTCTTCTCCAGGTAGGCTTAGAGGGGCATTTCACCTGAGTTTTAGGAAACCAGGAGGGGATGTTGGGCAGTGAGCAGAGCATGAAGGTCAAACAGTCCTTATACTTCAGTGACACACCTTAACCAGCTCCCTACCTTGTGCTGCCACTTTTGTACACTTCTCAGTATAAAACCCTTTATCATTTCTGTGTCTATTTGACGTCTCCTAAATGTGTCATTTACTAAGAAAGATGTAGTTCCTCACTGTTATTTATATATTTCAGTTCACACCTGTGATTTTTTTTTTTTGTCATACAAAATTGTACAAAAGGTATAAAATTGTACACTACATATGTGCAGTGCTCTGAGATGACAGCCAAGGTCAGGCCAGATGCTTGTGCTGTCTAGAAGATACTGGTGCACTTTTGGCTTGTGTGGGAACAGTTGCAAGTGTAGCATGTCCAGATGTGATATTGTATCAGATAGTTTTTACATGTGTATTGTCTTACATTTATGAGGAAGATCATGAGCAGTAGTTAAGACCTTAAGTATATTCTGGGTTTCACAGAATTACATTGTTTCTGTTCAATCACAAGAAAAGGCAGAATTGGATCCTGAGACTGAAGGTCTGCAACTACCATTTTTAACCCCAGATTTCTGATGTGTGAGATCAAAGCATCTGGTTGTTCAGAATATCATTGTAGTAGGTGTTATAAATGTGAACTTATAAAATAAAGGAATGCTAATCAAATGATCTTTTACCTATTGTATTTATATTGGCGTTTCAAGAGGGATTTCATTTGAACAAGCAGTTCCAAAAGCGTCAGTCTAAAAACCATTGAACTCAATTTTATTTCCCTTGGGCTCATTCCTCTTGGTGCCCATGGGGTATTACTGGAGCAACCTGCTATTGTAGCTGTAAAACAGCGGAATGAAACAAAAACAGTGTGCAATTCCGTGCAAGTTGTACGGTCCAGATGCATCAGTGTATTGAATTTATAGGAAGAAAGGAAAGAAATGAAGATTGCATACTTCTGTTAGGACTGGAATGTGTTTTCCCACATATTTTTTCATTTAATCCTCTTAAAAATCTTGCAGTGTAGAAAATCAGTTTCACACTTGTGGAAATGGGCAAAGAAAGGTAAAAAATTTGCCCAAGGTGAAACAACTAGTTAAGTGGCAGGGCCAGAGTTCTACCGGCTGCCTTGCTGCAAGGTCCATATTTTTTCCACTGCCAGGCAAGATGGAGAAGCAAAGATACCTATATTCTAATGGCCTCGCAAGTGAAGTGGGGCAGGTGTTAACATTTCATTAATGTGCTTCTTATATGAATTAGTGTGGGGTGCGTCATTCTGAATCAGCCCTCCCACAAATGAGGCACTCTTAGCAGGGGAGGATGTGACCCTGCATGACCTAGTGGGCATTCAAGGATGAGAGACATGGATGGGTTAGTGATTTGGTCCCTAAAAAAGAATGAAAGTCATAGGATAAAGAAAGTTTGAAAACTGCTGAAAGGATAAATTCTTTATTTATCTTTAATAAAAACATCCAAAAGGACCAAGTTTGGGATGTACACCTTTGGTTTTGGATTCAGAGGCATAGGATAATGTTTCTCTTGTGACAAAATATCATAGTTAATTTCTTTATAAGTTCTCCTAAGTTCTCCCACCCTGGAAAGCTAGATATTAGATGACATATGCACTCTGAGTGAAATAAAAAGGTATAATGCTCATCTTGTTTATATTTGTAGAATTGTTTAGAGCAGACAAAGCACTTTCATGCAGGTCATTTCACTTGCCACCTCAGGAGTGGGAAGAATATTAGCTGTGTTTTGCTGGTAAACAGACACTCTGTGTGTGCACACTTAGGTTTTTAATAAATGTTGTACTTCACCTATATGCAAGGCACAGAGCTAGGCCCTTTGGCCTGTATTATCAATCAAATTTAAATTATAATCCCTGTCTGGAGATCGTTTTAGATCAATAGCTGACATTGAACACTTGAGCACCATCTAACTCATTTGATCCTCCAATGATACTGAAAGCTAAGTCCTTTTATTTTCCCCATTTTACAGACAAGGAAACTGAGGCACAGAGAAGTTAAGTATCTTGCCCACAGTGTCACAGCTAATAAGGGCCAGGCCAGGATTTCCACTGAGGCAGTCTATTCACCGAGTCCTTGCTCTTAGTCCCTATTTTATGCTGCCTCATTTACTCCTCACGGAAACCTGTGAGAAACATACTATTATTTCCTCTGTTTTACAGATGAGAAACTTGAGACACAGAAAGATTCAGTGCCAGGGGCAAGGGCACGAAGTCTGACTCCAGAGAGCTTTTCTTAAAATATGCTGAGATATGTGTCTGTAAACACGACACAATTATAAAAAGTGGCAGTTATGTTTCTGAAATCATAAGAAGTAATAAAAGTTTATATGTTCTTTAAATAGCTATGTTTCAAAACTATGAACAACAAAGAACTCTTTAAAATGCTAACTGTGGTTATGTAAGGATGATGGGATTTTAAGAGACATTTTTTGTAGTTTCCTAAGTGTGTGATTTTTTAACAAAAAATAAATACGCAAATGCTCAAAAAAAAAAAAAAAAAAAAAACTGGCATGACAAAGGGACACAGGAACCACTTGAAGGAGCTCCCAATGGCCAAAGCAGCAACAGTGTGAGCAACAAATAAATAACACAGTATTGGGTTGTAACCCAAAGTACAAAAGAAAGATCCATGAGTTCATACTTATGTAAACAAATGACTGAAAAAAAAGAAAATGTGGGAGAAGAGACTAATTTTCCTTGCAGAAAAATTCAAAACGATTTATGTAGCTACTCTGCCCTTCAGGAAGTGGCGCTTTTAATGCCCTTCCCACTTAAATGTAGGCCGCAATTAGTGACTCACTTCCAAAGAAGAGTATGGAAAGCAGGGAAAACTAATTTATCAGTGGAGAAATCTGGCAGATGCTACCTTCGCTCGGTGATCAGGGTTAACCTCAGTGCCAGGTCCTGTGGATAACACAGCCTGAGGTGACATGATGACATGATACTTCACTTCTGTGATCTTCCTCAAAACCCATAACCCCAGTCTAATCACGAGAAAAATACCAGACAAACTCGAATTAAGGGACAATCTACAAATACCTGGCCAGTTCTCCCCAAAGGTATCAAGATCATGAAAAACAAGAAAAAGCAGGGAAGCTCTCACAGACCAGAGGAGACTAAGACAGCTTGATGACGAAATGTACTGTGGTATCTTGGAAGGGAACTTGGGGCAGAGAAAGGAAATTAGCAGAAAAGGAAAATCCAAATATCGTCTGGAGTTAACAGTAACCTATCAATATTGGTTTCTTGGAGGTGACAAATGTACTGTGGTAATGTAATAGGGGAGATGTGGTGAAGGGTATATGGAAACTCTGTCCTATCTTTGCAACTTTTCTGAAAATCTAAACCTATTCTAAAGTAAAAAGTAGTTAATTGAAATAAATAAATACGCAAATAACAAATGATCTGGAATGCCAACCAGTGAAATAAATTAATAGGGAGTGAGTAACTGGAGAGCCCGCCCTTCCTGACATTGGTTTTTCACGGGAACACCACTAGGTGGAGATGAGCCCTCAGGGTAGGCCCAGGCAGGCCAAGCAGGGAAAGGGATCATTTCTTATGTAAGTGGACTCATACCTGCCCCCCTCCTCAAAGACTGGAAAATTTCTCAAGCCTCTATGTGGAAAAATACTTGAATACTCAGTCTGGAACAGTGACTTCCTCTGTCCATCCATGACACGGCTAGAATCTTCTAAGTCAGCTTGTCACGGAGGCCTCGCAGTGCATGCAAGTGAAAACACACATGGTGATTCTACTCTTCACTTGCAGCCAGAGCGTTTCATGCATTTGGAAACTGGATGGTTTTAGAGCTCAACTTCTGAAAGTCTCTTATTTTCAGGAGGATAAAATTTGGGTCCAAAGTACTATTTCGCTACCTTGTGTTTCCCACACACTCTCCTGCCTCTGCTGCCAGCCACCTTTAAGAAGTGTTAAGTTTTCTTATGTAGACAGGGATTACCATATAAACTGGGCCAGGATATTAAATAATACAATGAAGAGTAGGATTGTAAGGCTGTTTAACACCCTGAGAGGTGAACTGGGAGTCAAAAAGCTAAGGCCTAAAATAATGGAATTTTCAGGTGAGGAAAATGAGGCTCAGAGAAGGTGAATGGCCTGTTCAAGGATGCACAGCTAGTTAGTCCAGAGCCCAAACTTGAACCAAATCTGAGCCTGCCTCTGGCTTACTCTATGACCCAAAGTAAAGTCACTTAATCCTTCTTGGACTTCAGTTTACTTACCTACAAAATCTATGGTCCCTTTTAGTGCTAAAACTGACTCAAAGGATCCTTCTAAATATCTTTATTTAAATCTTCCATAAGCTGACACTCAGACCTTTACCTAATATTTGGAGTTTAATTTCTTCCCTAATATTATCAGGATATCTTTTGATGAATGTGCTTTCTCCCTAACTAGACTGTATTTTCCCCTTAATATCAAGGTGTATTATATACCCATATAAGTCCAAGTAGTGTTTCACACATGGAAGGAATAAACATTTTTTAACCAGTTAGTAAGGCTCTAGTGTACTTTATTATATAATAATGAAAACCATCATTTGTTAAGCTCTCCCTGTTGACATTGGTGCTAAATGTTTTTCACGTGTTACCTCATTTAATTCTGACCACACCCCTTGTGGGTAGATTACTATCCCTAATTTCAGATAAGGAAACAGGCACTTGGATGGGTCAAGTGGCTTTCCCAGAGTCAACAACCAGAAAGCTACAAAGGTCTGTCTGGTTCCAGAACCAGGACCTTTAATAGCTGTGCCGGAGGGCCTCCAAGAGTATCTTGTCTCTGAGCCAAACTAGCACCCACTTCAAGAGTGGGTATGAGTAAATGCATATGCTCATTGGTGAACCAGTTTCTGACCATATAACCTGAACACCCATCCATCACCACTCCCCACTGTCTCCCTACACACACACACACACACATGCACACACACAAAACCTAGCTACCACCTCCCACCCATCAACCGTCTTCCTCTTTTGTAACTAAACCCACATTTGTTCACCCACTTCACAGACCATGAAATTCAGCTCAGCCTTTCCCTGGCCCTGGCAGACAGTGGTCGTCACGAATCTTGCTTACTTTATAAGATGATTTGGTACCCTTTGCCAAACTGCTCACTTTAGACAGGGGCAAATAATGCAGGTCTTGTCAGTGAACCATGACTTGCTATTCTTTTATCTTTATTTCTGTGAGTCTGGGCCCTGGTGCCAGACTACTTCCGCTCAGTTTCCAGTGTCACCCTTTTCTAACTCTGTGATGTTGGGTAAGTTTATTGACCCTTTTTAGACTGGTTTCCTCAACTGAAAATGGGGCTAATAATGGTCCTTATCTCATAGGATCATTCTAAGGACCGAATGAATTAATCCTTGTAAAGTGCTGAGAACTGTACCTGCCACCTAGTAAGTAGTCAGTCAATAGTTATTGTATTTGCCCTCTATTGCTGCATAACAAATTACCCCAAAGCTTGGTGGCTGAAAAACAATACCAGTTATTATCTCACAGTCTCTGTGGATCAGGAATAGGGAGTGGCTTAGCTGGGTGGCAGCTGGTGGATTCTTAGACTCCTCTTCCAAGCTCATCCCCAGGGTCCACTCCATGGGGCTCCCTCAGGACAAAGCAGCTGATCCAAGAGACAGCCAAAGAGAGCACCCAAAAAAGAAAGGCACAGGAGCACTGGGCCCCTCCCCAGATGCAATCCACTGGGTGGGAGGGGTAAGCAAGGGGGGCGGCTTCACTTCTAGCCCTGGGTGAGGGGGACACCCAGGTGGGTGGGTGGAGCAAGCGCCTCCCAAGTCCTTCTGTGACCCCTCCAGCTGCTGGGAACAGGGGAGAAACAGGGGGCTAGGAACCCCCACCCACCCATAGAGGGAGCAGGGAGCGTGGCTTTGGCAACCGCACCTATCATTTTAAAATGGGAGCCCCGAAGTTTGGCAGTCGGGACTTTCACAGTGCAGGGCTGTTGGAGTCACCTGTTACACAGATGAACAGCTCCACGAGGACAGGGATGATGTCAGTTTTGTTCACACCTTTACCCCCAGTACCTTGAACATAGAAAGTGATAAATATTTGTTGAATGATTGAATAAACTTCCTCCTTAAAAAAAAAAAAAGTCACAATCCTTTCATAACCTTATCTCACAAGTGATAGTCCATTGGTTCAGTCATATTCTGTTCATTAGAAGCCAAATCAATAAGTTCAGGGCCTACTCCAGGGAAGGAAACCCCGCAAGGGTGAAAATTCAGGAGGCAGAGAGCATCTGTGCCATCTTAGAGGCTGCTCTGTTATTTTTACATAGACAGAGAATGAACCCATACATCTGATACTTCTACTTTGCATTTTACCTATAAATGACAAAATTGCTCTATTAGAACCAGGTTAAAAGAAAAAACCCTCTGTCACTAATGTAACTCTTTCATGTGTCCCAGTAGTAAACGCAGGATTCTTCTTTGGCTGTTCTAAAGGCCGCCACAAGCCCTCTTACGCTTTACAACCAGCATATGCTCAGCTTTTTAGCGTACAAGCTTAATTACCTTCTAAATCTCTTTCTGCTAGAGCAGTAAATGCCCAGCGGCTTCTCAGTGTCCCTGAGTTCCTTCTGATCTCACCTCCCTCTGAGTGCTCTTTAAAGTGAAGCTGTAACCCACAGAGTCCCTGATACACTGTCACACTTCCTGGGGTGGGGGTGGGGAGTGGGAAGAAGATTTAACCTTTTACCCACCAGCTCCTGGCTTCTAAGAAACCACACCCTCAGTTTGCAGCAAAAGCTTTTAAAATGTGCATTCCTTTTGTCTAATCTATTCCACTTCTAGAAATATAGCCTAAGAATCTAAATAATAATAAAAAATTGGCTAAGAAAGTTTTTCATTACAGTACTTTTTATAATTGTGAAAAAGTTAATAATTGTGAAATGCCCAGGAATAAGTGACAGGTTGAGTAAATTATGCGATATCCAAAGGGTTATAAACTCTGCAGGCATTAAAACGAAATTGTATTGACTTGAGCTCATATGCAATTGCTGCTTTTGTGGGTCAAAACTGTTTGAATATTTGTAATTTCATATGGTTCAACCTAAAAGAAGGATTTTTTTGGCATATAAAAAGGTTTACAACCTACTTAGTGAATAAAACCGAGTACAGCAGTATTTATGAACAATATTGTCTTTATATTTACAAATATACATAGATATATTTGTTAGAAAAAAATCTACAAGAGCAAACACCAAAATGTTCACAGTGGTTATCATTGGAGGGCAGAATTATGGGCCATTATATCCTTTTTTAAAAAATGAAACTTCTGCTTTTCTCCAGTGAATGCTTCCTACTTGCATAATATTTACACATTAGTAAATGAAGAACATAAAACAAGCTATGAAAGATAAATTCCAAGAGGGCCACCCTATTCCCTTATTTTTCTTTAATTAATAATTTATAACACATTAAGCAAAATGGGGGTGGGGTGGGGTGGTAAGCAGCTTCTCCGTGGAGAGATGTGACAGTCCAAGCTATCCAGAGGGTTTCATCCGAAATCAGGGGAATGACCAGGCCTAGGGCACTCAAATGACTGGGGCTTTTTATCTATGTTCTGACCCCCATTTGAGCTGACTTAAGACCAGAGCAACTAATGAATGTACACATTCTCTAGAATGTCTGTATTAGACACTCCTCTTCTCCAGCAGCAGCCCCAGTTTTTGTCTGGGGCTCCTCTTCCCAGTGGCTTCGCCATAGTTCAGAGGTGGATAAGATGACCTGGGCCTAATTAATGAACCACATTTTTCCTGGCTACAGTGATTAGCAGACATGCGACCTGCTCAGGAGTGGTCGGGAGAGGATGTGCAACCTGCTCAAGTTGCTCTCTCTTCCAGTCTTTCTGTTGAATTTTTAGATTTTCAGTTATATCTTTATTTTCCTAGTACTCATTCATATTGTCTGATTATTCCATTTTTATTAGCTTTCGATTCTTATTTCATGGCTGTATTACTCATCTATTATTGTCTAATAAACGACTCCAAAACTTAGTTGCTTAAAACCACAATACTCATTTATTATCGCTCATGGTTTCTTTGGATTCAGACCGGGCTTAGCGGGGATGGTTTGTCTCTGTTGCACGACATCTGGGGCCTTGGCTAGGAGACTCTCAGGCAGGGTCCGACATCATTTGCAGTCTCCTTCACTCACTCATCTGGCGAGCGCTGCTGGGGTCTGCCAGAAGGCACAGGATTTTGTCTCCATGTGGCTTGGGTCCCAAGAGAGACGGAGCCAGGTGGGATGGGTCCTTGCTATGATCTGGGCTCAGAAGTCCTACCGCAGCCCTTCTGCTGTGCACGGCTGGATGCTGGCTGGGCAGCCACGGGCCCTCTCCTCCACCCAGAGCTAAGGAATTAGAAAAAAAGACAGTAGATCCCACTTCAGTCACCATTCAATAAGGGCATGTGAAATGGGATAAATATGTCATCAGAAAATGCATCAGCCTCAACGGCTGTATATCCTTCATTATCACTCTTAGGATATGTATTACAGTTTTGTTTGTTTGCTGGTTTTAGTTTTCTACAATTCCCTATATAGTCACTGCAAACAGGTCCATCCCTGGATAACCACTTGGGTGGAAGCCACAGCGGGCTGCAGCTTATGCTGTTTATTGGACCTGTGTCCAGCTTCCTTTTTTCTGTTTGTTTTGTTCTCTTATGTTGGAAGTTTTCTCAAATGTGTGTGAGAAAATGTGTGGTGGGTTCTCAAATGTGTGATGATCATTAGCTGTTGATTGCCTTCATAAAGCGGGGCCCTAAATGGCTGATGGTAAGTGCTGTTTTCCTGGAAGGGGCTGGTGGTCTGGAGAGAACTTCACCATGGGATGACTGGAGGGCAGGCTAGCTTTGGGATTGGGGGCCTCCAAATGGCAATAGCTGCAGATCTTTTCTCTTGGGCTATTCAGTTTCTCCAGGGAACAATCATTTAATGTCTTGTCCATGGGTTATGAGCCTGATTACTTACTTTACAGGAGTAAGATGGGGAATGGAGGCCCTGGGTCTCCCTCTTTGGAATGCACACCCTCCTTACTCTCCTGGATTTCAGGCAGGAGTCTTGCCCGCACCTGCACTATGTCTGGCATCCCTGAATCAGGAGATCCTCTGGTTCAGGTTCAATTTGTCCAGAGACTAAACCTGTCTCTTGCCAGGGGGGCAGCACAGGGTAATGTGGGGCTCCAGGGAGTGTCACAGCTCATTATATCTACCTTCAAACCCTCTGTATTCATTTCCCATAGCTGCTGTAACAAATCACTGCAAACTTGATAGCTTAAAACAGCAGAAATTTATTTTCTCATAGTTCTGGAGGCCAGAAATCTGAAATAAGTCTCACTGGGCCAAAATCGAGGTGTTGGCAGGCACGTGCTCCCCGCAGTGGCTCTAAAGGGGAATCTGTTCCCTGCTTCTTCCAAATTCGGGTGGCTGACAGCATTCCTTGGCTTGTGGCCACATCACACCAATCTTCAAATCTGTCCCACCCCGTCCTCACGTTGCCTTCTCTTCCATGTCTGTGTTAAATCTCCCTCTGTCTCCCTCCTGTAAAGACATGTGTTTGCATTTAGGGCTCACCCAAATAATCTCATCTCGAGATCCTTAACTTTAACACACCTACAAAGACTCTGTCCAAATAAGCTAACGTTTAGGGATGAGGACCAGGTACCTTTTGGGGCCACTATTCAACCTTCTGCAACCTGTGTTTTCAGCCCCGTGCCCTGCTTTCTGCTGCCTCTTGGGCCTTTAGTGCTTTTTGGAAGTTCTTTGTGGGGAGAAGGCTTGCTTTTGATTGGCAGCTGCCTCTGTACGAACTCCAGGTTTTGCTATCTCTGCTCTTCTAGTTCAGTGCCATTTCTTCAACAGTTGACCAAAAACAGGTTGGTGCCTCTCCTCTGTGGTCGGTGCATCTACTTTTCCTTGAATGTAGGCTGATAATTTGTTTTAGTCCTTGGCTATCATTTTGAATGAATGTCACATAGAAACACAGGTAGACATATGTGTTCAATATACAGTGTTTAGCCAAATGTCTCTTCAATGGTTTTAAACATTTTTACAAATAGCCTTATTGTTTCATCCATTTGTTACAATATTATATGCTTGTTTTCAAAATATTCTTACACTATAGACAAGTAGAGAGATGGCTAGAAATCACATCTCTTACCCAAAGGCAATCATTAAAATTTGAGTCTACTGTTATAATAATTTTTTAATACAAATCCAAAACAGTATGGCATTTTGCCCCTACATACCCCAGTATATTCCTCTTTAAAAATAGACATTTTCTTATAATGCCAATATCATACTGGACAAAATTGTCAATAATGACATTAATAACTAGTTCATATTCAAATGGTCTTAAAAATATCTTTTTAAAACTGGATATCCACTACCTCACAGCATGTACAAAAATTAACTCAAAATGGATCAAAGACATAAAAGTAATACTCTAAAGCTCTTAGAAGAAAATGGGAAAATCTTCAGGACCTTGTATTCGGCAATGGACTCTTAGAGATAACATGAAAAGCACAATCAACAAAAAGAAAAGTAAATAAATTGGACTTCATCAAAATTAAGAACTTTTGTGCATCAAAGGACATTATAAAGAAAGTGAAAAGACATCCTACAGAATGGAAGAAAATCTTTGGAAACCGCATGTCTGAAAAGAGTTTAATATCCAGAATATATAAAGAACTCATACAACTTAACAACAAAAAGACAAACAACCCAATTAAAAATTGGCCCAAGGACTTGAATAGACAGTTCTCCAAAGGAGCTATACACATAGCAGATAAACACATGAAAAGATGCTCAGCATCATTAGCCATCAGGAAAAGACAAATCAAATCCATAATGAGACCCCACTTCATAACCATGTGCCAGTTTGAATGTATTATATGCCCCCAAACACCATTATCTTTGATGTAATCTTGTGTGGGCAGACCTATCAGTGTTAATTACATTGTAATTCTTTGAGTGTTTCCATGGAGATGTGCTCCACCCAACTGTGGGTGATGACTCTGATTGGATAATTTCCATGGAGGTGTTGGCCCGCCCATTCAGGATGGGTCTAAATTAAATCACTGGAGCCATATAAATGAGCTGACAAACAGAAGGAACCCAGTGCAGCTGAGAGTGATATTTTGAAGAGGAGCTACAGCCAAGAGGGACACCTTGAAGAATACACAGAAGCTGAGAGAGTAGCTGCAGATGAGAGACAGTTTGAAGATGGCCATTGAAGCCAGACTCTTGCTCTGGAGGAGCTAAAAGAGGACAAACACCCTGAGAGCAACTAAGAGTGACATTTTTGAGGAACTGCAGCCTAGAGATGAACATCCTGGGAGAAAGCCATTTTGAAACCAGAACTCTGGAGCAGATGCCAGCCACGTGCCTTCCCAGCTAACAGGTTTTCCGGATACCACTGGCCATACTCCAGTGAAGGTACCCAATTGCTGATATGTTACCTTGGATATTTTATGGCCTTAAGACTGTAACTGTTCTGATATTGATAAATTTCTGTTATCTCTCATTTTTTCAGTTGGACTTCTTAGTTACCAATTTGTCAATCTTTTCAAAGAATCAACTTTTAGATTTCCTAATTGTCAATGAAATCAATTGTTCAGTAGTATACAGATCTTCTATATCTTTACTGATTTTTTTCTATTTGATCTATCAATTATTGAGAGTATGTTCTTAAAGTCTCTGACAATAATTGTAGATTTGTGTAATTCTTGCTATCTTTCTGTCATTTTACAGCATGTATTTTGAAGCTCTGTTATGGCATATTCATTTAGGATTGATATGTATTTCTATTAAATTGATCTTTTCATTACCAGAAAAAAAAAAAAAAAAAAAAAAAAAAAAAAGACTGTAACTGTGTAACCAAACAAATCCCCTTTTATAAAAGCCATCTCTGGTGTTTTGCATTCCAGCAGCATTAGCAAACTAGAACAGATTTTGGTACCAGAGAAGTGAGGTGCTTTTTGCAGCATTAGCAAACTAGAACACCCACAAGGATGGCTATTTTTTCAAAAGTGGAAAATAATTGTTGGTAAGAATGTGGATAAAGTGGAATCTTTGTGCATTGCTGGTGGGACTATGAAATGATGCAGCCTCTGTGAAGAACAATTTGGCGATTCCTTAAAAAGTTAAATATAGGAATACCACATGACCTGGCAATTTCACTCTTAGGTATATATCCAAAAGAAATGAAAGCAGGAACTCAAACAGATACTTGTACACCAGTGTGCATAGGAGTGTTACGCACAATAGCCGAAATGAAGAAACAACCCAAATGTCCATTGACAAGTGAAAGGATAAACAAAATCTGTTCTATCCATACAATGGAATATTATTCAGTCATAAAAAGGAATGAAATGTTGATATACACTATAACGTGATGAACCTTGAAATACTGTGCTAAGTGAAAGAAGCCTGACACAAAAGGACAGATATTGAATGATTCCACTTACATGAAATACATAGAATAAGCAAATTCATAGAGATAAAAAGTAGGATAGAAATTACCAGGAGCTGGGAATGGGGGAGGGAGAATGAGGAGTTACTGCTTAATGGGTCCAAGTTTTTGTTTGGGATGATGAAAACGTTTTAGTAATGGAAGGAGGTGATGGTAGAACAATATTGTAAAAGTAATTAATACAACTAAACTGTACACTTAAAATGGTTAAAATGGCAGATTGTATGTCATATATATACCCACAATAATATATATTATTGAGATATACATTATATATATATTTTACAGTTGGTTTATTAGAATCAGAATCCAAACAAGGGACATACATGACATTCACAAGTCTTTACAAAAAGACATGCTATTCTTTACAGAGCATGCTATTCTTTTACAGAAAGACTTGTGAATATGACTTGGAGTGTCATGGAATCAACTTAGGTCTTGCTCAGATCTCAAATTCCAGCCCTAGGCATTCTGTCCTCACAGCAGCTCTGAAATTCAGACTTCTTGAATAGGCATCTGCTTTTCACCCAAAGGGTCTCGAGTGGCCCTGTCCAAGAAAAGCTATCTTTGGATTCAGATGGGGTCAAGAAGAAGGCAGAGACCCAGACTTCAAGTTCCTTCTGCAGAGTTCTGGTGCTCAGAGGATGCCCTGGCTACATTCCCTAAAATTGATGTACAAGTGTTTTTCAAGAAGAAACATTCAAGGACCCTCCCTTTGAATTATTGTTTCAGAATATTAATTAAACATGTATGAGAAAAGAAAATTTGTATTTTCTTGTCAGGGCAGAGGGCTTCCATACCTCCTTCTATATTTGAGGATTTGCTCACTCTGTAAGTCTGGTAGGCATCTGGAGCTCGCCTATTACTATAGAAAATGAAAACATCTGCTTTGCACTTTCCCAGCCTCCCTGCAGGTACTCACAGATGTGTGGCCTGGGCTTGCTCAGTAGGGTACACCTACATAGGATTTTGTATCTGGATTTAGAAGTGCAAAGAAGCAGGGGTAGGGGGGTTTCTTTTAGCTGGTCATGTGTATTTGTCAGCTTTTGCTTCAGTAACAAACAACCCCACATCTTCGTAACTTAGAACAGCAAACATGGATTTCTCACTCACAGAACTGCTCAGTTGTGGGCTGGCAGTGGCTTGATTTCTGCTGGGTTCTGAGGGGCTTGGCTCCAGGCTGAACACAGGTTTGTGCCATCTGTTTTATCCCAGAACTCAGGCTGAAGCAGCAGCAGCCTGCATTTCATGGAAGATGGCAGGAGCATGAGATGGGGGGCAGAAACACGCAATGCTTTGTGGGTCCTCTGCTCAGAACTCGCAGATGGTCATTTCATCCATATTTCCTTGGTCAGTGCTGGTCACAGGGCTGAACCCAAAGTGGGGGGCAGGGTATGTACTCCACCTACAGGGAAGCAGGGGGTAAAGGAGGAGAAGAGGAATCTGTACTGAAAAATAGTATAATCTGTCCCACCATGGTGGCAACACCCGGATGCCAGGCAGGTGATGTCCTCCCTGGTCCGGCTCTGGGCTGTGATTCTGGCCGTCCTTCTGTTCTCATTTCTAATCTTGTCTCAAGCTGGTTCTGTGCGATGCCCAGTAGCCTTTGGGAGATTTCTTTTCTGCTTAAATCAGCCAGAGTCGGTTTCTGTGGCTTGTGGCCAAGATCCCGGGATAAGACCCAGGGTATTAACTCCTCCGTGACTTTGGAAGTGGATTGGTTGTCCCCGGCCTAGAGTCGCTCAGCTCCACCTTCACCCGTCTGTTCTGTTCTGGGGCTGGGACTCTGAAAACCACATTTCCAGACTCCCAGGTGAGTTGGCTTTCCAGATGCAGCCCTGTAGAGAAAGACTGGAAGTTAGGAAGAGAGAAGGAACCTTCTTCCTGCTGTTTTACCTTCCTGCCTGTGTTGTCATAACAGCCTCCGGAACCTGCTTCATTGTGCCGCTCTCAGGTGTACCAACAGCAGCCGGGCAGAGCTCCCTCCTCAGGAGTCTTGCCAACCACTGTCCCACGTTGGGGACCTCCAGCTCGTGTTTGTCATCCTCTAAGTACAGCTTGAGGCCTGCTCCTGTCCTGCCACTGGGTGGCTGGATGCACCTTTTGGGTCGTCAGGTCCTGGAGCATTTCAAGGAGGTGTCCAGTCTGCTTGGTCAGACAGGGACAGAACTAAGTCTCGTGGGTGCTGTTCCCACTGGGCAGTCCCTGGCAAGAAGCTGACTCCCTCCTGCTAGCAGACAACAGAGGCGCCTGTGGTCCGGGGTCTCCTGACCAGAGGCTGGGTGGAAGCTGGTGAGGTTACACCGCAGCTCCCAGGCGCTCAGTGGGACCTCCCTGCAGTCCTTCCTTCTTAATCCCTTCACACAAAAGCCCCACTCTCTTGTGTTTCCTGATAGGCTCTGATGGCCCAATAAAACTGGACACTAAGTCATTAGCCATTGGAAAACTGGTTTCCCTTTCCCCAAGAGCTGGAAGTGCTTGTTCTTCAAATACTGCTGGAAAGGGAAGGGAAATGTTTGCACTGGTGTGTGTGCAGGGATGGGAGGGGACTCCCTTCCTAGATTATGTTGAGTCTTTCCAAGACAGGGAAGAAAGGGAAGAGAAACAAAACCATTTCCTGTATTTAAAAAGTTCATAATCTGTCTCAGCTTTTAAACTACATTAAAATTTAAAATACACACAAAAAAGGCAATGAACTCCAAATTAAAAACATTAAGTCAACATGATGGATGATGTTTTACTGAAGCTGAATCACTTATAAATCACTGGGATTTGGTTTAATTGAAGAAAGACGTATTTTCAACTTGATTTTTTTGTGTGTGGGGGGCAGAAGGGAAATGTAACCGTTATTTGAGTCACTGACATTATCACATTTGCTATATTTTTGTTTGTTTTGAACAATGAACTCCCTTTCAGCCACCTAGCCATTATTTTAATGAGCCAATCAATTTAATCATGTACCCCCGAAATATAATACAGAGAACATTTAAAGAGTATTTAATGAAAACTTTATTGCTTTTTTACTACCACACTTGCCACCAGTGCTGCATATTGTTGCAAGTTGGTTGGGAAGGGGATGCGGTACAGCCATCATCTCGCAGGACCGTGCAATTCTCCTGCCATCTTTCTCTATTTGAACTCCAGTGAAATATTTGCCTTCTGGTTCATCTTCCATGATCATGACCTTAACCCAAGTGTAAACGCAGGTTTTAAAATCATGAACCGCACTTGTTTCTGGGGTGATCATCCAGATGATTCAAAAATGAACATGCAAAATTCAAAACTTCTGGCAGCACTCATAGATTCCCAGGGATATGCCTGCAGACCCCAGTTTGAGAAGCACTGCCCTGAGTTACTTCTTTGTTTGTGTGGGGGGTGGGGGGGATTAGGATGAAAAGAGATTGCTTAGGGGCTACATGCATGGGCCTGGAGGTGTCCACTGCTGGCCTGCAGAAACAGCGTGGGAAGACACTAGTAGATGGAAGGAAGTGTGGGTGAGTTTCCAAAGTCAAGTGTAGGTACCTCTTATACATGTGAGGAAAAGGAGGCCTCCTCAGGGAGCCTGGTGCAATCCTGGCCAGAGTGGGGCTGCTTCTTCTGGAAGCAACAGAAGATGTGTGATTGTCCTCCAAATGACTGCCTTGCAATGTGAGCTGCAAACGTCTCAAAAAACCTAAAATGAGTTCAGTCTGCAAAAAATTTTGAAAATCAATAGTTAATGGTGCTTGTCTCTGGAAAGTGGGACAGAGGTAGTCAGGGGACTTCCTTTCCACAATATCATACCCTTTTGCATTTTTAACATGAGCATGTATTACTTCTATAATTCACTTTTTTAAGGAATAAAAAATGCTTCAACTCTCCAAGATCAATAGTGGAGCAAAGTTCATAGCAACCACAAATCCTGGATTTTCTGGCCTGGCACCAAAGTCTGTTCTTTTGGTGAAGAGTCATTTCCCCTGATCTTAAAAGTAAGTCAAGCTCATCATAGAAAATTCAGTGAAGTGGGAAGGAACCAAACAAGTTTTCACCACTTAGAGACAATCACTGTTAACGCTTAGATGTATTTCCATTCCCACCTTCTTTGAGGTATATATGCCCTTTCCTTTTGTACATTGCAGTCACATTGTGAGTACAGTTCAGAAGGTTTTTTTTTTTTTTTTCCCCAAGCAATAACAAGACGTAAGCATTTCTCCTGTGGTTCAGTAAAGACCAGCTGAGCACTAACATTTGAAAATATATTTTGGAGATTTTGTCCATATCAATTCATTACCTAAATTTCTTAAAACCTTTTTATTTTTAAATAATCATAGCCTCACAGGTAGTTGCAAGAGCAGTACAGATCCCATTACCCTTCACCAGTTTTGCTTGATGTTAATATCTTATATAACTCTAGTACAAGATTAAAACCAGGAAATTGATATTGAAACTATCTACAGAACTTATTGTAATTTCATCGGTTTTTAAATGCACTCATTTGTGTGTGTGTGTGTGTGTTGCATCATTTTTAAAGGTAGAGAAACCTAAGGCTCAGATTGGTAACTACTGGTTAAGTCAGTCTGATTTGAAGCCTGCTGTAATAAGAAGCCTGAGTTTTTCTCATTCAACCTGAGTGGAAGAAAGAGAAGTGAAACGGGGAGACAACAATTATGAAAAAACAACTGAAACACTGAAAATTTAAATGTAAACATTGAAGATTTAAATGTAAATATTGTCAGAAGGTTGATTTTAGTAGTCAGGAGAGCCAGGCTTGGTTCTCCACTAACCATGAGACATTGAGCAAGCTTTTTTATTTCTATTGACTTCAGTGTCCTAGTCATAAAGTGGAGTGGCTCCCCAAAGTGCCCTCCACCTAGGGCTGTTGTAACATAAACAATTCCCAGGAGAAACTGGAACTCTTATTCATTGCTGGTGGGACTGTATAATGGTACATCCACTCTGGAGGATAATCTGGAAGTTCCTTAGAAAACTAGATATCGAGCTACCCTTCGGTCCAGCAATTTTATTTCTCAGTATATACCTGGAAGATCTGAAAGCAGATATTTGCACACCAATGGTTATAGCGGCATTATTCACAATTGCCAAGAGATGGAAATAATCCAAATGTCCTTCAACAGATGAATGGATAAACAAAATGTGGTATATGCACATGATAGACTACTATGTGGCAGTAAGAAGGAACGAGGTCGTGAAACATATGAGAACATGGATGAACCTTGAGGACATAATGCTGAGTGAAATAAGACAGACACAAAAAGAGAGATATTGTATGCTACCACTAATGTGAACTCAGTGAAAAATGTAAAATAAATGTTTTATATTGTAAAATGTAGGGGACCTAGAGATAGACAGCAACTACTGAAGGGGGAACGATAATCTAATAAGAACAAATAAGCTATTGAGAATAATCTTAATGTTATGGGAATGCTCAGGAATGATTATGGTTTGTAAATTTTCTTGGGTATGGCAGAAACATGCTGGAAGCAATGTAGTTATCTTAGGTTATTTGTTTTTCTTATTCTTTTGTTTTGTTATGGTTTGTTAATTTTCTTGGGATATGGTAGGAACATGTTGGAAGCAATGTAGTTATTTTAGGTTATTTGTTTTTCTTATTCCTTTGTTTTGTTTTGTTTGAAATGTTTGTTTTTTTTTAATAAAGTTTAAAAATTTATATATACATAATTCCCATAGAAAGACAAGTGCATTAGACAAACGCACATACATACATACACACCACCACACCCAAACACAGGTAAACACACACACACCAAAAGACTGTTATTTTACTCAAAAAATTTTGTCTCCGAAAAATGTTCTGACACGGGAAAACGAATAGAAACTCCCGAATCTGGAATCGAAAGCTTGATGTAAACTGAATACAGCAATTACATTTTATGCAAATTTATATTGTGGCAATCTGAAACACTATAATGTAAAATTATGAATAAAGTCTCATGTTATGCCCGATCATTGAAATACTACAGCACTCTCCCCACCCCTCAATTAAAAAAAAAAGTCAAGAATCGTATTTCAAACCGGGTGGGACTCTGGATTGCACACGGTTCATGATGGTGCCGCACGGTGGCGCCACTTCAGCAGGTAAACCGGAATATGTTGTATCCCGGGTCCGCGTGGTGGGGATCACAGCGTTGTTTAGGTGTCCTGGGGCTTCCGAGTGAATCAAGTGTATTGGAAGCGCCAAGGCCGAGAAATGCATCAGTGCTGCAACCACTTTTGCGGAAAGGGCAGCGGAGATAAAGTGCTACGAAGAAGGCCAGTCACAGTGATAGAGCTTGCTATTGATTAGGTGTGAGCATTCTGCAAATACAAGAGAGGGCGCTGAGAACAAAGGCTCAGTGAAAGCGCTGCTAAAACGGATCTAGAATTTGCGTTCTGAGGATCGTGCCCCCAACGTTAGAGTTATTCCTATGGGAAAATTAGTCTTGAGTTGAGTTGTTGAGTTTTAGATGATGCAAGTCTCCAGAAACCCATCCTTCTCAGATGTGATTGACTTGCAGATTTTGATGTCTCTGCTGGAAAGGAAGGCCCACCCTCCCAGCCTTTCCCAGGAAACCCAGTTCTCTCCAAGAGAAAAGAGAAGAAGCTAACCGTTTTTAAGCTCACTTTGGAGTGCCTCATACTTATCCACCTGCTCTCATTTAATCCTCTCAGCCCTACCTGATTCTGTCATCCACCCCTCCACACCCACAGCTGATCTTTTATCAGCATGTTTTCCTTCCTTCAACTGACCTTCAGGGAGGTTAATATGCCCACGACCCCCACAGCTGGCAATCAGGAGAACTGGGATTTCAATTTATGCCTAACTGGCACCTGGATTCCAGCGTGCGTCTACCGTAGGCTCGGCTGTTATCTCTATCATAAAAATTTTGGCAGGAATAAACAGATGTCTGCTGGTGGTGCGTGTGGATGGAAGGTGTGATGAATGAATCACACAATATCATTGTGCTCCCATAAATTTTCTGAACTTTGTAAAGCGTCCTTCGACAGATGAGGTGTGAAGATTATTTACGAAGGAACAGCCACCTTCTCTCCAGATACAATGTCACCCTCTGTGGTTAACGCTGACACGACATGCCTGTCAACAAACTTCTCTATCAGTGATTCACTTGCAAACCTTTGTCTTAATTTTTAAATCAGCTAGCCTTTTAATTTCGTGGGGTCAAGGAGAGGTTGGAGCAGGCCAACAAAGGGTAGAAATTGCAACAGATGGCAAGAGCAGAGACCCTCAAATGCTTCCTAATTCCTTGGGAAATTGGAATATTATTTATCCATCCGTTCACCAGACAGATGAGGAAATAAAAACTTGGGGTCTTGGATAACTCACCCGTTACCAGATAACAGGCCAGCCCCTGCCTCGTAAAATAGCATCATTCTGAGAACGTGTGGCTGTGTTCTTGATTACATTGAAAGTCTAAATGCAATTGAATCTCATACGTGTGATTACAGGGGCTTTGCAAAACGCATCTTTCTTTTCAAAATGCTTTTACACTTATTAATTTATCTCTGCACAACCTCCCTGCCTCGAACAAACTTTTATTATGGCACTTATCACTCTGTAATTAATGTTTAATGTATAGATCTGTCTCTCCCACTGGTTTATGACCTTCGGGGCCCCGCCGTATTCATGCATGTTTAAAGCCCTAGCACTTGGATTTGTTTCGTTGCAAGCAATAGAAACCCACTGGATGCAGTTTAAGCAGAAAGGGGGGCTTTATTTCAAAGAGCCCCAAGGCAGGGGCGTAGCACGTCGGGGACGAACAGGAACTAGACTCTCTCCTTTCCTCATCTCTGCGTCTGTCTCATTGACACCTCCACTCTGCTTCCCGGTTCCTCCGGCTGAAAATCTGTCTGCTGGCATCTCCCGGGTTGACGCGCAGCCCTGCACGGAGAACCGCAATCGTCCTTTGCGTACCAGTCACCCCAGGCTCCAGGGGTCGAGACTCGGATTGGTCCAGCCTGGTGAGGTGTTCACCTTTAGTCCAATCAACTGTGGCCACAGGGGCGTGGTCTAATCTAGGAACGTGGTTGTTCCTATGGTAACCAAGTGCTGGGGGAGCGTAGGAAGGAAGGAGAAGCAGTGCCTTGAAAAAAGGGGGAAGTGGCGGGGCAGCCTCAACAATAGGGGGCAACCTTCTGGTATATCCTTGGTGCTCTACAGATGATTACGCGTCCGCCTAGTTCTAAACGCCGCCGCCACGCTGGCTTCTTTTAGTTCCCTAAACGCGCAGTGCTCTTTCTGGCCGCAGGGCTTCCCACGTGTTCTCTTTACCGGTGGCTCTTCCCCACAGGCATCTCCTTGGCCTGGCTAACTCCTTCTGAGGAAGGGCTTTCCTGACCCGGCCCAGAAGATCCTATTCTGTTTCTTCAAAACATCCAGGGCTTTGCAATTTCTTGTTTATTGCTTGTCTTCCCCAGTAGACTGTAGGTTCCGGGCGGTCATGGGCACGCTAGCCCCGGGCAAGGCGCTCAGTAAATGTGTGTTGAATGAATGAGCCGGGCAACTTCGAAGTGTGCGTGTGTAGATGTGAGTGGGGAAAGTTAATGCCCCATGAAGCAAACCTCTGACAAGTCAGAGATGAGAGAAGTGGACAAAGCTTACCCCCTTTTCCCCCCACGCACTGTCCTGAAATGAAATTTATATGGCTTTTGAGAGACGGTCCTGAGAGATGGAGCATCTTTGGAGTGATTGTGCCTCCTTCCGGCCTTGTTCCCCTTGCCCTCATTCCCGCTCTCTGGAATTGTACTCTCTTGTAAAGTAGTGGCAAATAGGCCTTTACCGCACGCTTTGTTCTGGTATAAGCAAAAATTTAAATGCATTGGCTTTTGTGGAAGCACAATGCTTAATGGATGTCAGAAATCCCGCTTTCTCCATCCCTAAGCTCTGCTTTCCTTTGTATTGGTTTTATTCTCATTCAGGCTCTCCTAAATGCAGGCGAGGTTGCCACCAGCAGCTCTAGCTCGTCCCCATGCACAAAGAATTGTATCTCGACTTCAGCCCAAGTCCTGGAGGTGACCCTCCGGGCTCTGATTGGCCCATACAGGGTCATGTATTCACTGCTGAACCAATCACGGTGCAGGGTAGGGACCGAAGTTTCACAGAGAGGGGAAGGGAGAAGATGCTTCCAGGGGTGGAATGGAGCAGGCAGGGGGCCGGGAGTTTGTGATCCCTTCTCCCCCATCAGCACAGCTCCGCGGGGCGGGGAGGAGAAGGGGTGGCCGGGTCAGGCAGCCCTCCAAGTAGTCAGAGCGGGAGGCTAGAGCTGGGGCTGGCCAGGCAAAGCTCCCCCATCCCTAGTGTCCAAGCTGGCGCTGGCCCCGTCCACCCACCAGGGCCTGCCCCCTGAAGCTCTAGGCCGCAGAGCCTTCCCCCAAGGCAACCCCTCCCTCAGGACGCCCAGTCCCTCCGTGGCGGGGTGCTGCGCGTACTCCAGGTGGAAGCAGCCTCGGGGATCCCGTTGGCCACGTTGCTTTCAGCCATGCGGACTCACGGGAAGGCAGGTGGGCGCGGTCCTGAGGAAATCACATCTAGCGGGGGCAGGGGAGCCCCCATGGCCTTCCATCTGCTCGTCTTGAGGTCAGCCTCCCCCACCCCCGTGGTCCCTCGGCCTCAGTCCTGCTTCTCTTGCCGTCCTCATCACTGTCTCCGTGCTATGGTGAGCCCGGGGCTGGTGGAGTTAGCTTTCCATTCCTAACGCCTGATGCTAGTTTTCAAGGCTCACGGAACGCTTACCTCGCCGGGGAAGTGTCTAAGTGCTTTATGGTTATGGATTCATTTAATAGTCATGGCAAAGATGCTCTGAGAGCAATGTATTGTCCAAGAAGGGGTCCTGATTTGAAAAACGCCATCGGCAAAGACCTTTGGGGGGGCTTTTAGGTAAATCTGAAAGATATCAAGGAATTATTCTTCCTTTTGTTAAATGTGGTAATAGTATTGTGGTTTCCTTAGGAAAAGCTTTCTTATTTTTTTACGCATACTGAATCATTTAGGAGTGAAATATTAGGATGTCCATGCTTAACTTTAAAATACTTAAAGGCAATGACCAATAAATGAAGTAAATATGGCAAAGTGGTAAGCTGTCTGTGTAGTGGTTTATGGGTGTTCATTCTACTAGTTTCTCTACTTTTCTGTACATTTGAATATTTTACAATAAAAAGAAAAAAATATATAAATAAATCAGAGGTGAGTAATATCAGTAATCTCATTTTACAGATAAGAGAGAGCTGAGGCATAGAGAGGCAAGGTCGCCGCCACAAGGTCACCGCCACAAGGTCACACAGCCAGAGGGTGACAGAGCTGGAACTGAACGCTGCGGCTTCCCCATTGGATGTGCTTTCCCCTCCCTCTTCAAACAAAGGTTTAAAGGGTCTTAGCCCAGCTACCTCAGATTCGTCCTGGAAAGCAAGCTCTGGGCATCCAGAGTCTTCCAAATGGCCTCTGCATTGCTCTCCCGCCCCACCCCTGGTCTCCTAACAGCTTTCCTCATGCAGCCAGGGGCCCTGTCTGCCGTATGATCCGACCCCAAAACTGCCCTATCCAAAACCCTTCCTGGTAGCTGGGTGGAGGGTGATATGGAATAATAGGGAATTCTTGCTTAGTGGGCACAGAGCTTCTGTTTGGGGTGATGAAAGTGTTTTGGTAATGGACAGTGGTGATGGTAGCACAATATTGGGAATCCAATTAATGTCACTGAATTGTACACAAGAAAGTCGTTAAAAAGGGAACTTTTGGTTAAAAAGGGAACTTTTGTGTTGTGTATATACATTACCACAATAAAAATATAATTGAAAAAAAAGTGACTTTCTGGGTTGTTCATTCAAGGTTTTTGACTTTTTTTTTAAGCTTTTATTTAGTTCCCTGAATGGGTAACAATGCACATGATTTAAAACTTAGGAAGTGCAAACAGGAATATATTAGAAGTGACTCTCCACCCCGCCCCCCACCAACCCACTCAGCCTCCAGGTTTCCCTGCCTGGAAGCCACCGGCACCTAGTGTCCTGGGTACCCAGAAATGGTCATGTGTCTAGAATTAGGGAGGGGAGAAGGGGCAAGACCCTCTGCACCAACCCCCACCCTGCCTTTCTCCAACCAGAGCAGCTCTCTTTTGCCTTTTTACAGTTTGCCCTTTTGCACAAGATTCTATTTGAAGAAAGGGTTTCTAGGGCTAGGAAAGGGTTGAAGCCACTGATAAAGTCATTGATGGCTCTTTTCCTGGACCGGCCCACCTTTATAGCTCTACCTGCATCCTCCTCCAAGCCAGCCCAAGCTCTGGCCACACCAAGCTACTCCCTGTTCCCTATTTATGTCCTGTGCTTTCTTGCCTGCAGCTTTCTGCACAGCATTTCTGGAATGTCCTGATGCCTTTCTTTGTTTCAGCTTGGTGAATTCATCCTTCAAGATCCAGCTCAAATATCACCCTTCTGTGTTAGTCACCTATGGCTGCATAATGAATCACCCCAAAACTTCGCAGCTTAAAACAGCAAACATTTATGATCTCCCACAGTTCGTGAGGGTCCAGAATCTGGGATCAGCTGAGCTGGGTGGTCCTGGCTCAGGGTCTCTCATGAGGTTGCTACCAAGCTGTCGGCCAGGTTGTCGTCATCCCAAGACTCGACCAGGGCTGGAGGACCTGCTTCCAAGCCCACCTGTGTGGCTGTTGACAGCAGGCCTCAGTTTCTCAGCACATGGGACATTTCCTAGAGCTTCTCATGACATGGCAGCTGGCTTCCCCCTGACTGCGTGACCAAAGAGAGATTGAGAGAGAGAGGACCTAAAGGTTGGAAGTTAAGCAGTTATCTTAGGTTGGTTGTCTTTTTCTTACTCCCTTGTTATGGTCTCTTTGAAATGTTCTTTTATTGTACGTTTGTTTTTTGTTTGTTTGTTTGTTTTTTTTCATACAGTTGATTTAACAAAGAAGGGAAAGTTAAAAAAAAAAAAGAAAAGAAAAGAAAAACAAGGAAAAAAATATGTAGTGCCCCCTTGAGGAGCCTGTGGAGAATGCAGGGGTATTGGCCTACCCCACCTCGATGGTTGCTAACATGACCACAGACATAGGGGACTGGTGGTTTGATGGGTTGAGCCCTCTACCATAGGTTTTACCCTTGGGAAGACGGTTGCTGCAAAGGAGAGGCTAGGCCTCCCTATAATTGTGCCTAAGAGCCCCCTCCCGAATGCCTCTTTGTTGCTCAGATGTGGCCCTCTCTCTCTAGCTAAGCCAACTTGAAAGGTGAAATCACTGCCCTCCCCCCTACGTGGGATCAGACACCCAGGGGAGTGAATCTCCCTGGCAACGTGGAATATGACTCCCAGGGAGGAATGTAGACCCGGCATCGTGGGACGGAGAACATCTTCTTGACCAAAAGGGGGATGTGAAAGGAAATGAAATAAGCTTCAGTGACAGAGAGATTCCAAAAGGAGCCAAGAGGTCACTCTGGTGGGCACTCTTACGCACACTTTAGACAACTCTTTTTAGGTTCTAAAGAATTGGGGTAGCTGGTGGTGGATACCTGAAACTATCAAACTACAATCCAGAACCCATGAATCTTGAAGACAATTGTATAAAAATGTAGCTTATGAGGGGTGACAATGGGATTGGGAAAGCCATAAGGACCACACTCCACTTTGTCTAGTTTATGGATGGATGAGTAGAAAAATAGGGGAAGGAAACAAACAGACAAAGGTACCCAGTGTTCTTTTTTACTTCAATTGCTCTTTTTCACTTTAATTATTATTCTTGTTATTTTTGGGTGTGTGCTAATGAAGGTATCAGGGATTGATTTAGGTGATGAATGTACAACTACGTAATGGTACTGTGAACAATCGAATGTATGATTTGTTTTGTATGACTGCGTGGTATGTGAATATATCTCAATAAAATGAAGATAAAAATAAATAAAAATAAATAAATAAATTAAACAATCAAAGAAAAAAAAAGAGAGAGAAGCTGTGGTCCTTTCTAATTTAATTTAATTCAGTTCAGATATTTCATATCATCACTTCTACCTTATTCTGTTGGTCAAAGAGTCCAACCCTGGTGTGATGTGGGGGGGACTACTCAGGGTGTGGAGGTGAGATGGGGACCACGGGGACATCTTGCAGCCTGCCCGCCACAGCTCCCCGCTGCAGTCCCCAGGGGATGGGCACCTTGTGCACACCCCTCGGGGAGCCTCTCCCACGCTGGGTTTGGAGGCCTTGCCCCACTCCCAGTCCGCAAACTCTTTGAGGGTAGCAACTAAATCTTATTCATCTTGCCTTTTCCTTCACTTCAGTTTGAGCCCCACATACTCTCTAAGACAGACCATGTATTCAATAAATGTCAAAATAAATCTGAAGGCATGATTGGAATGAATAAATAAATGAATGAATGAGTGACTGGATGGATAAATAATAGTTCAAAGGACTAGATGAGATAGCATGAAATAGTTGATTCATTTCCTCCATGTTCTGCTGGTCAAGATCCCTAATGAGATGGTTGCTCGGATCTTGCTTCTTTTTTCTCGAGTTACTTCTCCTTCTGACCACCCCATGGTTATAGCATCAAAGGGCTTGGTCACTAAACTGGTATAAGGATATCCTGCCCCTATCACAATTGATTGGACCAAGGCTGGACACCTGACCCAAGCTGGCCCACGGGGTCCTTCCTCAGGGAATTTGAAATTAGGACTAAGAGAGGCCAAGCTTTGGTCTGGCTTCTCTTGCTAATAGCAATTCTTTGCTCAACAGACTGGGGAGCAGAGAAAGCCAATCTGCCACAATAGGAGAGAAGAATGAATACAGAGGAATGAATATTGAAGGGAAAGAGAGAAAGGATGGCCTGGGTTGCGAAAGCATTCCAGAACCTGCTTCTAACCCAATCTTGAGACCCAGCTGTGTCTCCTCTCTTCGTTTCCATAAGCCTCCCTTATATTATGATAAATGGAGTTCAAGCAGGGGTGTGCTGAAGCTGGCTAACACCAGCTCATGAGAGCCACTTGTGCTCATTTCTTCAGTCACTTCACATTCATAGCTTGAAGTGGGCCATGATGGGACTCTTTACATCACAGAAATTTGCAAAGTCTACAAATCAGGGATCCTTGCCCCACCTCCCCACCAAGAGTCAATTATTAAACATTTAGAAGAATACCAATGGGCTTAAGACAGTTCCAGCAGGGGTTCTGTAACTTGCAGCCCAACAAGTCTTACTGACTAAAGCATCTGCTGGGCAAACTCCTACTCATGCTTCACAACCCAGGGCATCTCTTTCAAGAAGCTCTCCCTGAGGTGTGCAGGCAGCTACTTCTCTGTGTTCTCAGCATGTTAGTTATGCCTGTACTAGAACATTTTATCCTGTAAGAAAGTACCTAAAAAACACCATAAGATGGTCCTAAATGCTGAGGGTTACAGGATATAGGCCATGGGTAAGACAAACACCCCACCTAGGCAATAACGATTGCCCTTGGAGAGAAGTCCACACTCCTTAGCATGGCAGGTTGGCCCTCTGAGCAGTGGCCCCTGCCCCCTAGCATCTCCTGGCTCCTTCAGACCAGCTCCCCACTCTGCCCACCTCATCCCTACCTCACCCCACCCTATCCCATCCCGGCCTCCTTAGCCTTCTCAAACTCCAGCCCAGTTTCTACTCGACAAGTTATCAGTCATTTGGAGAAACTCATAAAGTCATTTGGAGAAACTCATGGGCCTTCTGCCTGGAGGAAACACACACACACACACACACACACACACACACACACGCAATTTCAGGGGAGTCTCAGACCAAGAGTCTTCTTTTCCACGGTGTCTTTCCAGACTCCCACATCCTATGTGCAGCTGCTCCATCCCAACCACTCCTCTGCATCATCAGCATCTTCGGCAGGTATTTATACCTATTTTTGAGTTCTTGACTACACTGGCAGCTTCTCAGAGGAAGTACTGAGTATTGTCTTGTCTATGAGTGCACGGATGACAGAAGGATGGCAGGTGTATTAACTGCCAAACTCTCATCCCAGGATCAGGGGCAGCTGCAGCCACAGCCCGGGTGTCTAAGCACAGAGGAGTGTCATTGACGATGGCATGAACATGGCCGAAGGAAGAAGATGCCAAACAAAAAAGGCAGGAAAGTGAGGAGCAGGGATTGCAATGGACAATGTATTCCCAGCACCAGTGTGATGAAGGAGGATCGGGAGCCTCGGGTGGGGGGGTTCACTGGGCAAAGGAGAGGGGCACCTCAAGTGTGGTGCCGGGGATAGAATCTGAACTTTGGGGTCCCAGAGATATAGGTTCCGATTCTAGCTCTGTCACTTACTGTCCTGGGACTCTGAGCAAGTCACTTTGCCTCTCTGAGCCTCAGGGTTGTTTTGTTTTGTTTTGCTTTTCTTGTGGTAACATATATACAGAACATAAAATTTGCTACTTAACCATTTTGAGCCTCAGTGTTCTCACCTGTCAAGCCCCACTTTATTGAATCATTGTAAAGATTCAGGAAACAATCTATATGAAGTGCATGGTACATAGGAGATGCTCAATAAAAGTTAGTGTTGCTTTCTTTTCCTGTATTCCTGATTCTGTTGGTCATATGCAACAGAAAACAACTCTGTTTAACTAAAACAAAACAAAGAATTTATTTGTAAGAGTGGCAGAGACTGCTCACTGTCCCCAATTGACATCACCCCTTTCTCACCTGGAAAAATAGTTTTTGGCTAGGTACATAGTTACTCAGCTGAAGGCTACATTTTTTCCCTAGCCTCCTTTGCAGGTTGGCATGACCTGGTGACTAAGTTCTGGCATGTGAGCGGAAGTGATATGTACGACTTCTAAGTCTTGTCCTTAAAGGAATGGTACATACCCAACCCGTCTCTCTTTTCTCCCATCCTTCTGGCTAGAACAGGGATGTATTGGCAGGAGGTGAAGCAGCCATAGGGGATCATGAGGAAGAAAGTGACTGTTGATGATGCAAAGAAACAAGGCAGATAAACAACAACAACAACAACAACAACAAAACAAAGAAACAAGGTAGAAGGAGCCTGGGTCCCTAATGACTTAGCAGAGGAGGGGCACTGTGCTAGCTCATACTTTTAAGTGCAAGATAATTATGCTTCTATTTACATAGCCATTATTGATCTTTAGGCTTTGTTACAGCAGCCAAGCCTACACTCTCTCTAATATTCAGTAAGCCAGTAAGGAGCCCATAGCAGTAGGGAGAGCAGGTATTAGGAGGAAATTTCCAGGACTCTCAGTAGGGAGCTCGTAGACCAAGCTCATATGAATCTGGCTTTGACCATTGCTAGCTCTTTCAGTGGGCTCCTGGGTCACTTTGCCAAACCCACTTCATTTGTTTTCTGATGCACTTCCCTACTTTCAGCACAAGATGTTTCAGGCCCTGGAATCAGCCATTTCAACAAAGTTTTAGTACCTTTAGTGGAGAACGGTACTAAGAAACCAAGATCTGGGTTTTAGGTGTGTTTTTGCTACTAGGATATCATTGCTTTCCCAGCCTTCAAGGAGACAGAACTAGGAAATATATGTACATAATTATATATATACACACACAATGACAAGCCAAATGTGTATACACATTTATGCCCACATATATATATATAAATATATATACATCTATATCAATGTCTCTCTCTATATATATACATATATATGTATATATATATATATATATATATGTATATTGTTTTACCATGAGTTTACACCAACACCTCTAATTCTAATCCAATACCACAGCATTTACTCTAGTCTTTCCTTTTCCATAGGAAATGTTGCTTGCTTCTCTGACAGTAAGAAACTGGAACTGGATTTCTTCTGCTTGAAGAAAGAAGGTGCTAGCTGCAGAGAACCCTCAAAGGAGGAGCCTGGAGGTACAAAACCTGGAACTTTCTCCAGCACCAGCCCAGGAGGTCCCACCCCTACTAGGAAGCCTGATGCTCAGCTGGCTATTCCTCAAGAGCATCCAACTCGCCCCCTGTGCTGGTTTGGGTCTATTATGTACCCCAAAATGACATGTTCTTTGATGCAATCTTGTGGTTGCAGATGTATTACTGTTGACTAGGTTGGAATCTTTTGATTGAGTGTTTCTATGGAGATGTGGCCCACCCAACTGTAGGTGATAACTCTGACTGAATTATTTCTATGGAAGTGTGGCCCCACCCATTCAGGGTGGGTCTTAATTAAATCACTGGAGCCCTATAAGAGCTCAGACAAAAGGAGCCGGTGCTGCAGCTAAGAGAGACATTTTGAAGATGGCCATTGAAAGCTGATGCTTTTTGGAGAATGCCATTTTGAAACACAACCTGGGAGCAAGCAGACGCCAGCCACATGCCTTCCCAGCTAACAGAGGTTTTCCAGGCGCCAATGGCCATCCTTCAGTGAACATACCCTATTGTTGATGCCTTACCTTGGACACTTTATGGCCTTAAGACTGTAACTTTGTAACCAAATAAACCCCCTTCATAAAAGCCAATCCATTTCTGGGTTTTGCAAAACGATAGCATTAGCAAAGTGGAACACCCCCTTCTTCTGATCCCATCCTCAAACACCACTGCACAACAATAGCAACTTCTACCATGTTTACCAGCATTACTTCACATGCCAGGCATAGGATAGAGGTTTTGCATATTTGATCTCTTTCAATCCTCACAAACAATATTAGGAGGTGGCACTATTATCCCCATTTTACAGATGAAGATACTGACTCTTAGAGAAGGGAGTGAACCTGCCCACGGTCATGGGACAAGTATCCAGGCAGGAATTTGAACCCTCACAGTCCAGCCCCACTGCCCAGCTCCAAGCCTTTGACCTCCCCACTTCCATGCTCTTTTGACCTTTACCTGAAGGTCTGAGGCTGCCCATACTCTGGCTGCTTCTGGTTCTGTCCAGGAAATACAGTCTGTGGCTCACACAAGACTTTGGCACCAAGCTCTTAAACAAGTATTTGTATGTGATATTTCACACAAAGACAATGTAGCATACATGTGTAAGTTACAAGACACAATAATAAACAACCCCTGATCCCTTCCCCAGTCCTTAGAAAAATAGGCTTAATCTTTTGTATTTTTAGGGAGCTATTGGTTTTTCAAAATGCACAACCCTTCTCAATTTAATCTCATAACTGGTAACCCAAATAGCCATGTGGGTTAGCTGGCTATCTCCCTCTGTCATCCTAGAGGACATGTCCTGCTGGCCCAATCGTGACTCCTCCATGTGGAAGGGTCAGAGTCCATGGGCCTTGCCACAGTCCACCAGGCTCCATGGGGCCTCAGCTCCACGAGTCTCCCTCTCCCTCCTCCCCAGCCGTGGCCGCCTCCTTGTCATTCCCAGATGTGCACACGGTCATCCCTCCCTCCCTGGGGGCCTCTGCTCACTGGGACATCTGCCCTGACTTGCCAGCCCCTTTCTATTCCCCTGGTCCTCAACTCTACAACCTATCAGAACAAATGCCACTCCCCTTTTTATTACATTTTGCAGTGCCCCCATTACAAGCATGAAATAAACTCATGGCTAATAAAACCTACATAAGCACATACTTTAAAAAAAAAAATCAATAGGATGCACTATAATTTAGTATATATTTTAACATTTAACTATTCTGGCATCTGTCTGCATCTCTATGTACCTAGAGTTGTAAACGTAGCAGGGACAAAGGCAGGCTGATGCAATTTCCTAAAATGGTGAGCCACGCTTGGTAGAGTCCCAAACACAACAAAGTATCACCTTCCCTCTGTGCACACAGTTCTTGAATTCCTGAAAATTCCGTGAGTGATAAATCTGTACACACAACACTTTGTGCTTAATTATAAAACCAAGTAAGTTAGGATCTAGGCTCAAATAAACAGATTTCCACCTGAATGGATGTCTGCTGGAAAGTTCTAGAGTCACGTGAAGAGGGTCAGTCTTCGTCCCCTCATCCCTTCCTCTGTCTTGTGCATCGCATGTTGTCAGGCGTCCCTGGCACCTGCCGGCCAATCTGGCTGTGCCCCTAATCCACGCGACAACCAGAAAAAGCCTCCGGGAGGTTCCAAAATACCCACTAGAGGGCGCTATGTCCCCAGGCAAGAACCGCAGAAGTTCCCTCTTCCTATTTTTCTTCTCAGCACCCACCACACGTGACACGCTGTCTTCATAGCGTTGTTTGTTTGTCGCCTGTCTCTGCAACTAGAACATGAGCTCCGGGGGCAAGGGGGTGCAGGCTTTGCATCTTTCACTGGCATATCCCTCATTCCCAGGACCCCAACCGGCACCCGGTGGCTGCACACTAAGGGAGAGAAGAAATGAGTGACTAGATCCCTAATTTGCATTCCTAGAACCCTGCATTAAAACGTGTTCAGAATCATCTCAAAGAGGAGATAAGATTTAGAAGTCAAAGTTGACCTACACTCATCCCCCCTTTTTTTAATCCAACCCCTATTAGAACAGCGAGATTTTTTGAAGGCGGTGAACACCAGCATCTCTTTCTTTCCTCGCACTGGAAAGTCATTTAAATGCTTACCGCATTCTGGGCACTGTGTGACTGTGCCATGAGGGTCATCTCATCTGATCCTCTGGAACTCCCCTGAGCTGAGGGGGGTAGGTGCTGCTGTCGCCCCCATTTTACAAATGCGGAAACTGAGGCTCAGCAGAGAGTCTGGGCACTTTCTCCAAGTCATGCACCCGCCAAGTGTGGGGAGCTGGGTTTTGAACAGCAGGCAGTCAGACGCTGCGCCCACAGCCTCCAGGTCCCATACCCCTTGATCTATTCTTCGGGAAGGACAGTAGATTATAGTAGGAAGAACTCGGCTTCAGGAGCCACAGATGTGGGTTTCAGGTGTTGTTCTGCCACCTACTTGCCCTGTGGCTTTGGGCAAGCTGCATGACCTCAGCCTCCTTCTCTGCAAAGTGGTAGAACCTGTCAAAAATGTTAATTTGATCCGAGGCTGCCTTAGTAGAAGTATTGCTATCTACTTCCAGCAAAGAGAGACTTCAGCTCTGCCCTGAGCCAGCCAGGCTGTGCCCCGCATGGCCTGGGGCAGACTCCAATGTGGGCACCAGATGGAGGAAATGGGGCTGGAGAGAGAAGACTGGAGGGTGGGGACAGGCAGGGTGACTGTCTTCTCGAAAGGGCCTTCTGAGGACAGAAGAGTTCTGCCGGTTTTCCATGAGTGCCCCAAGGACGCCCGCCTGGACGGAGGGCAGAGTTCACCCCCAGCCGTCTGGAGGGAGGGGCTCCTCAGAGCGACCTCAGTCTTAGGTTAGAGGACAAGAAGGTCCGATTCCACTCTGAGGGGATCAGAGGTGGGCCACAAAAGAAGGAAGAACTTTCTGGAATCGGTGTGTGTGGATGCAAAACGGGCTGCCCTGGTGGAGGGAAAGCTCTGGGTGAGCTGAGCCCAGTCGGGAAAGTCGTCCAGGGAGCTTCAAGAAGGCCTTGAAAGTCCTTTCCGACACCGAGATGCTGGGTAGACGACCCCTGAGGTTCTTTCCAGCCTGAACTCCCCTCGTATCCCCGATCAGTTGGATTTTTAAGGCTAAGATGCCCTGTCCTTCCCTTCCCTCTGAGCCGTGAAAACCCTTGAGGAGCTTTCCTCGGGAACAATGTGGAAGAAGCTGCCGTGACCTATTTACCAACCCTCTGGGGCCGGGCCTGCCTGGATATTTCTGGCTCTCCCAAAAGAAAACAAACCTTTACCCACTCATGTAAACAGGCAAAATCTTTACCCAGCTCGCCCAGGCCATGTCCAGGTTTCCTAATAAGGCACCGGGATTGCACCCATGGCGCCCAGTCCACAGGGTGCCCCTGCTCTCAGGAGAAGGGAAGGAGGGGCTGACCCAGGGGGCAGAGAAAGGTCACATTCACGCCGAGGTGGCCTCAGAGATTGGCCGGCTGCTCTAGGGTAGGGTTGCCGGATAAAACCCAGGAGACCCAGTTAAATTAGAATATTCCATAAAGGATGAATAATTGCTTAGTATAAGCATATCTACAGCCCCATTGGGACATACTTATACTAAAAAATTATTTGTTGTTTATCTGAAATTCAAAATAAATGGACCTTCTGCATTTTTATTTACTGAATCTGGCAAGCTTTGGGGCTGTATGTAAATAGGGTAAACGACGGGGGGGGGGGGGCTGACAGTGTTTTTAAAGGGAGTGAGTGTGTGTGAAAGGAGGACTTTGTGCAGGCAATTCAGGACTTCATTACATGAGGTAATTTATATATGAAAACTCAACCCCATTTGCACTAAAAACAACTGAAACTTAAATGGCTGCTGCAAACTGGGGTATCACCTTTTTAAAAGTAACCATAGCATTTTGAAAGCAGTTTCAGCCTTTTGGGACATGCCTGTGGCTTTCTGAAGGAATGGGACCCCAAATTCCCCTCTGAGGAGTCCCTTCCAAGGACATAAGAAAGTTTCAGGTGCAAAGATAGCCATCTGCATGATATATAATAATAGCTAGCACTTATGTGGCAGTTGCTTTTCTTAGATGAATTGTTTAATCCTAACTATTCTAATGCTTCATAAAACTGAAAACCAGAGAACAACTGATGTGTCCAATATTAGGCAACTAGTTAAGTGAGTTGATGGTCTAATCACTAAGTGGAATATTAGGCACTTGTTAAAAGTAATTATTATTAAGACTGCTGTCACATAGATGATGCTTAAGGTATGATTATTAGCAGGGAAAAAGCAGGACATAAAATTTAAAAAGTTACTTATGTACAGAAAAGACACTGGAAGGTAATAAATGCTAATGATTATTATACTGGATAATTTTTTCATCCATGGTCTCTTTTATCCAGATTTCCTTTAATGAGTGTCTATTAATTATATTTAAAAACAGAAACAAACAAACAAACAAAAAACCAACAACACTGAAAACTATCCAACATTCCTCCTCTCTTCCAAGGCAGCCAAGGAGAATCCAGAATCTATCCAAGGTTATCTCACAGAGGCATATTCTGCTACTCTCTCCCCATCCCTCCCTACTTTTCAATGAATTAACAAGAATATTTAATAAACAGCACAGGCCAGCACCAAGAATAGTTGGAATATGGAGTTGAGAAACATGCAAAACCTACCCTTGAGGGCCTTGCAGCCACAAACACTTTTATGTAGCATCTGCTAACGCTTAGTGGTCATTCCAGACTCACCACCTCCAGGATGTCTTCTAGGATGTTCTCTCCTTACATCCACACTCCTCTGTGGGAAACTTACCTGAGTGTCTCACAAGACCATGAACTTCCTGAAGCCAAAGACTGTCTCTTTCCTCTTTGACTCTCCTGTGCTTGGAACTAGCCTCACAAGATGATTGCCATATGAATGCTTCAGAGACCCCATAAATGCATGTAGATAGCTTGGAGGGTACCTCATGCTCCTAAATTTGTCTTTTTGATTTTCGTAATGAGGTGCTTGCATTTTTCAGGCCTGGCTCCAATTCCAAGAAGACTGACAGTGTCTACATATAAATATATGAGAAAGGTGAAACGCTAAGGTCTCCTTTTGCTGTAAATGTTTATATGGTCTCATGCATCTGAACAATCAATATATTTGCATTCACAGACTTGAATTGAGCCACCAGAAGTCTTGGACAAGCAGTGAACTGGTTCATTGTTGAACAATCCCATAAAAGCAAATTTATACACGTTAGAATTTAGCAGGGTTTGGGGCTAAGATCAAGATTTATTTATGTGTACAAAGGAAAGAATTTATAAACAGTGTAACTGTTTAGGGCAAGGATCAGCAAAGCTTTTCTGTAAAAAGCCAAGGAGTAAATAATTTCGGTTTTGCAGGCCATACAATCTGTGTCACACTCAGCTGTTGTGTCACAAAAGCAGCCACACAAAATATAAGGGATGGATGTGTCTGTGTTCCAGTAAAACTGGATTTGTGGATGCTGAGATTTGGATTTCATATAATTTTTGCATGTCATGAATAATTGTTCTTCCTTTGATTCCCCTCACCCCCTAACCATTTAAAAATGTAAAAACCATTTTTAGCTCGTGCACCATACAAAAACAAACGGGGATGCAGTTTTGGCCCTGCAGTTTAAGCCGTCCTGGCAGTTGTTAGCTGATCCCTGGTTTACTGCACAGGTTCTGGGGTCAGCCAGTCTGGGGGTTAGCTCTAACCTCCCCATTCACTTACTGTGACGTTGGGCTAGTTCCCTAACTGCTCAGCCTCTCAGTTTCCTTGGAGGGAATCAACTTGGCCATTGCATAGTGCTGTTGGAAGGACTGAATGCTGGAGCCTTCAGGGAATAAACTTGGCCGTTGCATAGTGTTGTTGGAGGACTGAATGCTGCGGTTAGATTTTTAACTGTAAAGAATATTGAGTGACTGATTATAAATGATGTGGATGGTAATTTCACAATTCATGTCTCCTTATATGTGGGTATGGCGTAGTAGTTCTCAATTGCCATGTGCATCCAAATAACTTGGTGAAGACTTTGTGTTATTTCTTGTGTTTATTTACATAGACCTTAGATGCATAGGGTTTTGTTAATTATACTCTTCACTGCATTGCACGTTATCATCCCTGGCACATGCAACAGGCTGCTCTTACCTGTTTACTTTTGAGTCCAACCCTCCCCCACCCCCACCTGCAGATTCTGATTCAACTGGTCTGAGGTGGGGTCTGGACAGAGATACTTGTTTTTAAAGCTCTTCAGTGACTCTAATGTGCAGCCAGGGAACCACGGATTTAGTTTCTAGTATCTTGCTACTCCGAGTGGCCCATGGACCGGGAACATCAGCATCACCTGTTAGAAATGCCGTGTCTCAGGCCCACTGAATCAGAGCATGCATTTTAACGAGATCCCCGGGTGATCCCTGTGCTCAGGTAAATCGGAGAAGCATAGCTCTTGTGTCCTGTGTGTGAGGATGCCTCTTTTCCTGTATCTGTGTGTCCATGAAAGTGGGCTCTGAGACACATGGCTAAGATGGCCTCATGTTTTGGACCCAACAGGAGCTGGTAAAGCATCAATCTCTGCGGCATTTGTGCTGGGAGCTTCTTTTGTTTTATTTTGTTTTGCAATCTAAGGTCCCTTTGCAGTTGTCCGTCTAGCAGAATCAGAGGGTGGGACTGTGCCAGGAAAAGCAGTTTAGGACCCAGAGGCCACCAGGGGCCTTTTTCCCCATGACCCTGGAGGATGGACGTCACTGGGGCTCATGGGGCTGGCCCAGGGTGGGACACAGGCGGCATTTCTTAATATAGTTAGTCAATAGCTATGTTTTCTAAATGCCACAGAGGACTAGAAGAATGTCACCAAGTGTTTGGCATGAGAGAAATGATGGCTTTGAGAGGGACATTTTCCAGACCTTGGAAGGAGGACAGATGGGATAGAATGGAGCCTCACAGACACAACTCCCACTCCCAGGCCTGGGCAGGAATATGATGGTGTGAGCAGGGAGCTAGCATTGCCCCAGAAGGCTCTGGACACTGCATTCCTTGGGGCATTGCTCAGACCGCAGGCAGGACTGGACACTGCTGGCTTTCTACCTCTACCTTGGTTTATTGTCTTGTAAAAAGGGTGACCTGCTGTGGCTGTGTTTTTTTCTTTTAATTTTAAAATTATACTTTGAAATACTTTCAAACTTATAGGGCATTTACAAAAATAAGACAAACCCCAAACTCAGAACTCTGGCATACCTCTATCCCTCAGATACCCAGATCCACCAATTTTACATTTTGCTACATCTGCCGTATCATTCTGTCAAGCTGTCAATCCAACTCTCTCTCTACCCATCTATCTGTCTATTTATCAGTCCATTTTCTGAGTGTAGATTGTATACATCAGACTCCTTCAACACTGAATACTGCCATGTATATTTCCTAAGAACAAGGATATACATTTATGTAACCACCTTAAATGCAATTATGAAGTTCAAAAAATTTAACATTGGTGTAAAGCTTATATTCTGTGTTCCAATTTTTTTTTTGTATATCCCAATAATTTCCTTTCAAGCCTTCTCTCCTCCCTTGTTAGATTCTGTCCAGGATTGTATATTGCATTTAATTGTCATTGTCTCTTTAGTTTCTGCTTTTTTTTTTTTTTTATTGTGGGAACACACATACAACATGAACGTTCCCGTCTCAACCCCTCCCAAGCACAACATTCATAGGGATTAATCACATTCACTATTGCTAGAACTTTCCCATCTCCTCAAACAGAAACCCTATGCCCATTTGCATGAACTCCCCATTCTCCCTTCCCTCTCCCAGCCTCCCAGGCCCTAGCAACCTGTACTCTAATTACTGTCTCTATGAGCTTGTATATTCTGCAATATTTTCTTTGTAGTTACCATTGGGCTTTAAATTTAACATCCCAAATCTGTAACAACCTCAATTGCTCTGACACCAACTTAATTTCAATACTCTATACATGTATATTCCTATACCCCTGTCCCCCAACTTTCATGTAGTTCTCGTCATGAATTACATTTATACATTATGAGTCCAAAACCACTGATTTCTCATTACATTTTATGCATTTGTCTTTCATATACTGTAGGAAGTAATAATTGGGGTTACAAACTAAAAATACAGTAGCAATGGTATTTGTATTTACCCCTGTCATTACCCTTACCATGTAGCATTGATTTACTGTCTACTGTCCTTTCCTTTCATCCTGCAGAACTCTCCTTAGCATCTCTTGTAGGACTGGTCTCATTGTGACAAACTCCCTTAGCTTTTGTTTACCTGAAAATGTTGTAATCTCTCCCTAATTTTTTAAATTAAATTCAGTTTTATTGACATATTCTCCCAAACTTTTGAAAGGCAGTTTTCCCTACAGACTTCTTGGTTGGCAATTTTTTTTTGCTGTCAGCACTTTAAATATGTCATCTCCCACTGCCTTCTTGCTTCCGTGGTTTCTGATGAGAATTTGGCCTTCATCTTATTGAGGATTTCTTGTATATGGCACATTACTTCTTTCTTGAGGCTTTCAGAATTCTCTCTTCATCTTTGGCATTCAACAGTTTGTTCATAATGTGCTGTGGGGTGGATCTATTTGGGTTTATCCTGTTTGGAGTTCCTTGAGCATCCTAGATGTGTACATTTTATGTCTTGCATTACATTTGGGAAGTTTTCAGCCATTATTTCTTTGAATATGCTCTCTGCCACATTCTCTACTTCTTCTCCTCCTGGGACTCCCTCAGTGTACAAAGTGGTATGTTTAATGGTGTCCCACAAGTTTCCTGGGCTCTGTTGACTTTTTTTCATTCTTCTTTCTGCTTCTCAGACTGGATGACTTCAATTTTCTTATCTTCAAGTTCACTTTATTCTTTCTTCTGCCAGCTCCAGTCTGCTACTGGACCCCTCTAGGGAATTTTAAATTTCTGTTACTGTGGTCTTTAGCTCCGTTCGGTTACTTTTCATGATCTCCATCTCTTTATTGATAGTCTCTTTGTACGCATCTATTATTTTCCTGATTTCCTTTAGTTCTTTATCCACACTTTCCTTTAGCTCTTTGAGCATACTTAGGGCCATTTTTAAAGGTCTTTGCCTGGTATGTCCCAGGTCTGGGCCTACTCACTGATGGTTTCTAATGCTTTAATTTTTTCCTTTGCCATTGCTTCCTGTTTCTTTGCATTTTGTAATCCTTTGATGAAACCTGGACATTTTGATATCTTACTGTGTTATTGCTGGAATTTAGACTCTGAGGTGTCTGTTTCTTAAGCTAGTGTTATGACAAAGCTTTCCTTGAATGGCAGGAGCCAACAAAAAAGGAGGAGGAGGAGGAGCAGCAGGAAGATGAGGGGGAGGAGGAGAGGGAGAAAATGAAAACACCGTTTCCAGCCTTAGCAGATTGATCTGTGTGGCTGTTCTCCTTCAGGGCTTATCCATTCAATGATTTTATAGACTACCTTGAGGCCAGAGCACAGGGGCTGCCCTGATCCTTTCTGCCCATGTCTCTTGTCTTAGGCTTGTGCACATGGCCCTGGGAATTCCTGTTTATGTGGATAGGAATGTCCCCTCTTCCCTAAAAAGTTTCTTCATGGTCCTGAGCACTGCACTGCATGTCCTGCAGCCAGCAATCCCTCGCCCCCAGGCAGCCAGCTGACTGCTCTCCCACAGTGTTGTCTAGGAGAGCTTCTACCACCAGATAGACTGGGCCAGATGGGCGGGGGAGGGGCCAGCCAGGTCACTGTGGCTGCATTTTGAAACTTGATTGCACTGTCTTTTGCTTCTCTGAGCATTTCCTTCCTTCTTTCCCCCAGAGATCTTGAGAAGAGGGTTCCTGTCCTCTGCCTCTCCCCACAATAGTGAAAAATGCTGTGAAAAGGCTAGCACAGAGGGATCAGAAAACCAGGCCCAGCTCTAACATTGGTGTGACTTTGCACTGGGCTCTTCACACATTGGTTTCCTCATTCAGTAAAATGGTGAAAGCACCCTCTTCTTGCAGGGTGGCTGCAGGATTACATGAAACAATGTATTTAATAGTTCAAAGTCTCAGTAGCCAAATGTCCCTTGTGTTGAATCATCTCCCTCCTATCAGACCTGCATTGCCAGTTTAAATCTTTCCTATCCCACTTTTTCAGGGATGACAGCTGACTCTAGAGTCTGATTAGTGTTGTAATCTATTTGAGAATCCCTGATTCAGGCCAGATTATCAATTTGGTGTTCAGTCCATTAGGAGATCCATCAGCAAAGGAATGGACAACAAAATTGTGGTATATTCAACAATGAAATAAGACAATAATAAAAAAAAAAAACAACTATCGGTACATAGAACAATATGGTTGGCTCTCACAGATAATACTAAATCAAAGGGTTGATACTTTAAGATTTCATTTATATAAGTACAGAAACAGGTAAAACTCATCTGTGTGATATAAGTCAGAATGAAGTTTCCTTTGTGTGTGAGCTCTTACCCAAAAGGGGCATGGAAGGGAGGCAGCTGGGGAGGTGGGAATGTTTTGGATCTTGATTTGGGCTGTGGTTACACGGATGGATAAAATAGTAGCACAACTAGACCTTATGTATTTTCTAGCAATACCACAATATCATTTATTTCAACTGAAAATGTTTAACTTGAGTCTAATCAAATGCCTTGGCCCTAACAACAGTTTGCAGGAAATGTAGGGGCAGGGGAACAAGCTAAACGGTACCACGAGGAAGCAACCAGACAAATTCAGAAGGTTGTACCTTCTGCAGGACGCCCAGCCCAGGTTATTTTGTAAGAGGATCTGGTGTAGATCAGAAGAGCTCAAGAGACATCACAGCCAAATATAAAGCAAGGCCAGCCTACCATTGGATACTGATTTGGAGAAACCACATGCAAAGGACATTTTAGAGCCAGTTAGGACTATTTGAATACAAATTGAGTTTAGATGATGGTGAGGAATTGTTTTTATTGTTTTAAAGTGTGATGATCCTTTTTTGGTTCTGTGGCAAATGTTATTCTTAAAAGATGCATACCAGAAAAAAAAAAAATTCTGATCCTTTCAGGGCTTGAAGGGCAAGCCAGTCCATAGGGTTGCTTTGGAGAAGGTTTTCCTTTCTGCAAACAGTGCTTTTCAACAGGAAATGGATATTTTTTGGATTTCTGTTGTATGTCAGCACTTCATATATTTTCTCATTGTGAGATAGCCATGCTCTTTTCCTTTTTATACCTACTTTTAATTGAAAAAGTAATACAGGTTTGATGAAAACTATTTTAATAGCTCAACAATTGTGCAATGAAAAATGAGATGCCTCTCACTCCAGGAGACTTGTTTCCCAGTTCCTTTCCCCATAGGCAACCACTGTTAATGGTTTCTTATGTGTCTTTTCACACAAACATATTTATGTACATACTCAGAGACAGCCTACCTTTTACACTGTAATTACACTTGCTTTTTTTTTTTTAAATAACTTAATATATCTTAGAGATTCTTCCAAATCTGCTCTCATCAAGGTCACCAATGACCTCTGCAGTGCCAGATCCAAGGCCACCTCCCAGCCCTCTCATTACTCAACCAGCTGACTGCTCCCGCCTCCCGCCTCCCGGGAACTCTGCTCACCAGGCATCCAGGACAATGGACTCCCCTGGGTTTCTTCCTACCTCTTTTTCTCTTTTACTGGCTTGTCAGCTCCTCCCTGATCTTGAACACTATCACGCCCCAGGGCTCCATCTTTGACCTTTTCTTTGCCTACCTGCACACCCTTGCTGATCTCATCCAGTCTGGAGCTTTAAGAACCATCTCTACACTGGCAAACTCCCAGATTTCATATCTCTATCCTGAATCCCTCCCCTGGACTTCAGACTCTTTTATCAAATTGCCTACTTGACATCTTCACTCCTATCTGGCAGCTGTTTCAAACCAAACATGTCCCAAACAGAAGTCCTGGCTTAAGCCCCACAAACTGGCACCTCCTGCAGTCTTTCCCTTTTCTATTGCTGACTGTTTCACCCTTCCAGTTGCTCAGGACCAAAGCCTTGGCATCCAGGACTTTCCTCTTGTTCTCAGTCATCAGATCAGCACATCAGCGGATTCCTTTGGCTCTTCCATCAAAGTACATCCAACATCTGGCTACTTCTCACCATCTTCACTGCTACCACCAGCTCTGAGCCACGATAACTAAGAAATGCTAAGATATCTGGATTACTGCACTAGCCTCCTATCAGGCCTCTCTCCTCTATTCCTGCTCCCTGTACAGTCTCAAAACTATACGAGGTCCTCTACTTCAAAAGTACCTGTCTTACTCAGAGTAAAGGGCAACGTCCGGGCAATGGCCCACAACCCCTACCTGATAAAGCCTGTTCTTTCTCCCTGGCCTCATCTCCTCCTCCCTCCCTCCCTCCCTTGGTTCCAGCCAGTCTGGCCTCCTCGTCATCAACTGGCAACACCAGGTGGGTGCCCACCCTAGGGCACTGGCAGTTCCTCAGCTTGAGAGCTCTTACCCACCCCAGATTTCTGCATTACTTGCTCACTCACCTTTTTCTCACTTCTGCTTAAATGTCATCTTCCAGTAGTGCTCCCCCGACACCTGATTAAGATCACAGCCCACCATTATCCACCCCCATTAGGTTTATTTTTTTTCACAGCACATATCACTTTCCAACATACTAAGTAATCTATCGACTTATTGCATATATTCTTTGTCCACCCCATGAGAATATCAGCTCCGTGAGAACAGGGACTTTTGACCGTTTTCAGGGTTGCTGTATACATAGTGCCTAGAATAGCATCTAACACATAGAGGGTGCTTGATAAATATTTAATGAATGAATGAATGCATGCATGGATGGATGGATGTTACTCTAATTATTTTTATGGCTGCAGGTGATCCATTGTCTGGATGATTCCATAATAACAGCACAGTGGTAACCAACACTCATAAAGCATGTCCCAAGTGTTTTATGAACTCAGACTCATTTAATTTTCTCAACAACCTTACAAGCTAGATTTGATGATTACTCCCATTTAATAGATTGTAAAACTGAGGTTCTGACAGATTTATTAACTTGCCCACAATCTCACAGGTAATAAATGGTCATGCCAATTTGGCTGTGTCAGCAACCAGTACATTCAACTGTGTGTTATAGTGTTGCAGAGTGGCTGTACCTTGACTTACTTACCCATTTTCCCATTAATGGACAGCTGTCAGCTCCATCAGTTTGAACCAGAGGTTTGAATTCTCATCCGCTACATTCTGTCCTGCTTCCAAAAGCCTCCTTCCTCCCCTAGAGGAAGGATTGGGGTTAGGAGATCTTCCCCAGTGGCTAACTTCTGCCCCTTGGCTGTGCCCTTTGTCCCTAAGGCTCTCTTTCCATAACATTTCTTCTTTTAGCTCTGGAAGCCTCTCCTCCAAGACAGTTTCTGGCCATGGATGCACAATAGCCCACTTAATCCATTAATTGCCCTTGGTGCCTCCAAAAGAGCAGATGCCTGCAGGTTCCTGTCATGGAGGTTCTCTGCTCAATGCCCCTTACCTTAGACAAGTCTGGAACCACCTGGAGGGACTTACCTGACATCCATTCAGTCAATATTTATTGAGTACTCTGCATGAAAGGCACTGTTAGAGGCCATCTGGCTTCAGCTAGAAACTAGATAGAACCCACAGTCTTAGCCAGGATCATCTACTATTGTGTTAGTGAGCAAAACATCAATAGTCCCTGCCCTCAAGAGGCTTATAGTCTAGTGCTGGGGACAAACAATCAAGTACTCAACCAACACAAAAGTCCACCTGTGATTACCACCACCACTGGAGGTGCAGAGAACTAGCCACTAAGATGCTAAGGAAGGGGCCCCCAAGCTGAGAGCTGGCAGATGAATGGAGTTATTAGGCAAGGTGGGGAGAGAATATTCCAGAAATAGGGACTGTATATCTAAAGGTCCTAAAGGAAGGCAGGGATTAAAAGAGGCTAGCATGAGGGACAGAGTGAGGGGGGACCATGGTGGGAGATGAAACTGGGAGGCCTTGGCCTTGTCAAGGAGTTTTGGTTTTATCCCAAGTACAGTGGGAAGCCATTTCAGCTGGGGAGGATAATGGTATAGCCTGATCAGATGAACTACTCTGCAGAGCGGAGAATAGGCAACCAGTAGGGACTGGAGGGGACAGGCAAGGGGAAAGGGTGAAGTGAGGGGACCCCCCCCCCCCAGTGAGGCATGTACCCTCCCCGGGTGAGCTCCCTTGAGTCAAGGTGGGATGGCACTCAAGGATGGTCCTAGCGCTCCAGCTCCCTGTGGGATGAACAAGACCGGAAGACAGAAAAATGTAAAATTTCCCTTTCTCTACGGAAATGAGGCTTGAAGCCAGGGTTCCAGGGAAGAGGGGGTGTGTCTCTGGTCCCACACTGGGAGGATCCTGTTCTACCCCCAGATGGGGTTCCCAGTTCTCAAATCCTCAGGGCCTGCCCCTCTCTTCTCACGTCTTATCTTGGGAAGGGCAATGGGCCCAGATGTGGTGCTGGTGGTGGGGTCTCTTGGCTTTAGGATGCTGGTCCGAGCTTTCCCACTTACTTCCTCTGTGGCCTTGGGCAAATGCCCTCCCCTCTCTGGGCCCCAGTTTCCTCATCCATAGGACAGGAAGTCTGAGTAGACCCAGTGCCTCTTAACTTTTGGGGCAGGTCACAAACCCTTGGGGAGTTTGCTGAAAGCTATGACCATCATGCACATAATCTGGCTCTGAAATTTCAGGCAACTGCTGGGCTTCTGTTGGAGAAGAGCTCAATCTGGGTTTCAAGTAAAGAACTCATGGATGAGAAACAATCACCCACCATTTCCGACGGCCTGCCACTCCAGTACACTATTCTAATCCTCCCCACAATCCTTTAAGTTAAGTATTCTTGTCCACATTTGATAGAGGATGAAACAGGAGCTCAGAGACAGAACTTCAACCTCCCAAGCTGGGAAGTTGAACTGGGACCTCCAAGACAGGTCTTTCTAAAGTCAAAGGCCATTCTTCCCATTACAAGGAGAGAGAGCATCATTCTAGCTCTTTCCCTGGTTCCCCACTACGCCCCCATAAGACCAGATATCTTAAACCTCATAGCCACTGCTCTTTCACAGTTTGAAATGCTCTTGTGAGACAGAACTTACCTCCATTGACAGGTGAGCATCTGAGATTCCAAGAGGCAAAGGGGCTGCCCAAGGGGTCTCCACAAGGGAGCCTTAAGGCTGAGAAATGGCCCTGTCACTCCTGCCCTTTCCTCATGGGGATAGGGGATGCCCGTGATCACCCTCAAGTGCCAGTGGGCACAGGCATCACCTAAATGGGATGCAAAAGACCCATAGCAAGAAGGGTGGGGGAAGATTGTAACCACAGGGAGAAAACGGGCCCCGAGGGCTGGCCTTCAAGAATGAGGGTTCCCAGCAGCAAAGTCTGCTGACCCCTTAAATCCTCCCAACTCTGTTGGGGGTGGGGCATTTCACCCCCACTTTACAGATGATAACAAAAGAACTTGACCCAGTTTCCCTTTAGGAGGTGACTCCACACACACATACACACGTACACACATAGACACATGCCTTCAGGGTCCTTCCCAACCCCCCCACCCCACCCCCAGGTCCACTTATCAGGCCTCATCTTGGTGCCCTTTCCCTCTCACCAGACCCAAGTATTTATGGTGTCCTTATCTTTTCTCCCTCGAACCTTGGGACCTGCACTTTCCTCTGCCTGGAATGTTCCTCCTTGTCCTTTTCAGCCGACTGCTCGTTCAAGGTCCAGTTCCAGAGTCTCCCCAGTATATCCATTTTCCGGGGACCTGAGGTTTCCTATCTCTGTATCCCAGTGGTCAGCGGTGTCTCTGGCACACACGGGGCTCCAGGTGTTTGCTGGAGGACTGAAGGAATTCCAGGAAGCCCCTCCACCCAGCCTCAGAGGCTCCCTGTTCCGGAGAACACCAGAACATTTACAGCCTGTGCTTAAGTGAGGGATTTTCTACAGTTGACCTCAGCTGTTAACAAAACCTTTACTGGTGTCCCCTTCTTCTTTCTCAGTCCGTGTCTTAGTCTGCCAGGGCTGCTATCACTAATACCACAGATTGTTTGGCTTAAACAACAGGAATTCATTGTCTCACACTTTTGGAGGCTAGAAGTCTACAGTCAAAGGGGTGGCAGGATCACATTTTCTCCTAAGTCTGGTGGCTGGTGGGACGTCCACAACTCAATCTCAGACGTTCTCTCTCTGTCCATCTCCTATTCCTGACCGTGTCCAAAGTTCTTCTGCTTATATAGGACCCCAGCCATAATGCATTAAGGCCCACCCTGATTCTGTGTGGCCTCACCTTCACCAATAATGATTTCAAAGATCCTCTTTACAAATGGGTTCACGTCCACAGGGCCAGGGGTTAGAACTTAACGTGTCTTTGTGAAGGACATGATTCAATTCGTTAACACCCTCTTAGCCTTCCTTTCCTTGGTTCTATGGGATGTCTTTGCAATGATCTCCCCATTCTTCAGCCTTCCATCCTCCTAGAGCCAGCCTTTCTAAGGCACAGAACCAACCCTTGATCCTGTCACCCCTTCCTCAAACACCTTCTATGGCTCCATGTAGCCTAGAAAACTTGTGCACCCTTGAGCAGGGCATACAAAGCTCTAGGGGTGTATGTGTTTGGGTGTGTCCTTTTCACCCTCCACATTGGTCATTTTTTCTCCCCCTAACAACCTGGTCCTTTCATTTCCCTGTACCCCAATCCCCCACTTCTTAGGCCAAAATCTCCCTTACTTTTCAAGGCCAGTTTAAATGTCTCCTGTGAAACTCTCCCGGAGGCCCCAGGGGTAATCCATTTCTTCCCTGCCTCCGCCTGGGGACAGACGTTCACTTCTCCTCCCAGATCTGGAGCTCTCGGGAAGTAGGGAGTGTTCCCTTAGTGCCCCTGCAGGGCTGGGGCAGGGCGGGGCAGGGCTGGGGCAGGGCGGGGCAGGGCTTAACGAATCCACGGTGCTGACTCGCATCTCATTTCGCAAAGGAAAGCTTCTCCTGGAAATGTCCCACCCTCATCGCTGAGACGTCTAGTCCCTGCCCCTTCCCCCTCCACTGAAGAGGACAGAGAGTGTGAGTCGGTGGCCCATGTCCTAAGCCTGGGAAGGCCTCCCCAGGGTCTGTTTCCTAGAGGGAAGGGTGATGATCTCACTAGACACTTCCGTACCCAGTACCCAGTCGAAATTTCAATGAACTACCCTGGGGGGCCGAGCACGGCCGGGGGTACAGCGGTGCTTCTGAGGAAAAAAACTCAGTGGCTCGCACTGAGCCACTGTCCTTTCCGCCAAAGTACAGGCAAAAAATACCCACACACCTCCCTCACCCCTTTAAAAACCAACACCACTTGGCAAGGCCGCCCGAAATCCAGTCCTGCGCCCTCCACCCCTCCAGCTCCACAGCCCCGGCCCCCGACACAAACAAGCACCCCACAACCAGCCAGAACCGGGAAGGCGCGGCGCCTTTAAGAGGCGGCGGCCGGCGCTGCCCCCTGGCGGCCGGCGCGGGCGCGCTTCCTCCGCCGCCCCGCGGGGTCCAGCGGGCCGGCCGGCCGGGTCAGCGCGGCGGCGGGGCCGGGCTGGGCTTGAGCGCGGGCGCTGGCCGCCGCCGTTCTCTGCGGGCCGCGCGCGAGGCCGCCGAGGAGGAGGAGGAGGAGGAGGAAGTGGCGGCGGCGGGTGAGGATGGCGGGCGGCGCCGAGCGCGGGCAGGGCAGGGAGTGCAGGCCGCCGCGTGCGCCCCGCCGGGGTCCGAGCGCGCCGGGGAGGGCTTGCGCCCGGCTCGGAACCGCCGAACGCGCAGCGCGGGGCTTGGGGGGTGGGGACGGCGAGGGAGGAGAGAGGAAGGAGGAGGAGGAAAGGGAGGAGGAGGAGGAGGGAAGCAGGGCTTGGGGGCGGGCGCGGGGGCTGAGCTGCCGCTGCCGCCCGCCTTTTCCTCGGCGGCCGCCGGAGGGCGTGTTGCTCGGGCTGGGGCGGGGGCCTCGCCGGGCGCCGCCTGGGCGGGGACAGCCGGCCTCCTGTCCGCCCTGGCCGGGTCGGCGAAGTTGCGGGCCGCCGAACCCCGCGGGCGTCCGGGCGGCGGGGGCGTGGGCGGCGGCGCGGGCGGCCCCACCGTGGCGGCAGCCAGTGGCGTTCCTCGCTGAGCGCCGCTCCCTCCTCCGGGCCGTCCTCCCCGCCCCTCCCGGCAGGACTGCGCGCCCGGAGCCCCGTTCCGCGTCCCCGCCGCCGGGAGGAGGTACCCGCACGCTCGCGGCGCGCTTCAGGGCGCCAGCTCGGCCTGTGGGCGATTTCCTCCGGACCCGAGCTCCTCGCCCGAGGAGGAAGATGCAGACCTTTCTGAAAGGGAAGAGAGTTGGCTACTGGCTGAGCGAGAAGAAAATCAAGAAGCTGAATTTCCAGGCCTTCGCCGAGCTGTGCAGGTAAGGAGGGAGGGGGCGCTGGCACCCGGGGAGCCCCGGCCTGAACCTCGGTTCCGCCTGGGCGGTTGTTTGGGGAGGTTGGAGCAAAACGGGAAGATGGGGCGCTGCGGGGTCCTGAGTCCGAGTAGCCAGGGGGGCGCTGTGGTGTGTTTCGAGAGAAGCGGTAGCCGATAGAGGCGTTGTGGCGTGGACCAGGGCTCCTAGGTGCACTGCGACCCCCGGTAGGGAGGCCCCCCCGCTGCGGTGGGAGCGCTGCTAAAGGTTAGGAAAGCCTCGCTGTTTGTCAGTGGCTTGAGGTTACTTTGGGGCGCGAGTGATTTCTTTCCTCCGTCCTTTCGCTTTAGTGGAGAGGGGCACCGACCTTTATTGACTGCCTCCCCTGTGCCCCGCACATTTGGTTCTTGAAGCTGTCGTGTCGTGCCCCTGTGTTCAGCCTAATTGAAGCGGGTGGCGGTCCGTTGGCATGAACGTGGTGATTTGCTGTCTCATTAGAGCCTGATAGCGGGCTCGTGAATTGGTGGAGATGATAATTCTGGGCCATGCGTCCCAGAAGGGGCACCGAGGCGCGGGGAGGTGAGGGACCTGCTCACAGCTAGGGAGTGGCTGGTGTAAATGCATGTGGGATAGAATGACCTTCTGCTCCCCCCTCCCCCCGTGCTGGCCCCAAACGGTGGAGATTCCGGATGTTTAATAGGAGCACATTCTTCATAAATTGCAGAAGCAGAGAGGCTGGGTTTAGGTGTGCCTTGCCTTGCCTTGTGCCACAACTGTGGCTTTGCCTCCCAGAGGCTGTTAGTTGAATCCTGTTCCAAATGAAAGTCTGTAAGAGAATCCAGCTCTTGAAATCCTTCTGGAAAGTTCAGGCAGAAACCTGTTATTATGTAGTGCCTCTCATTGGTAGATTTGATTTTTTGAACATGGGCCCCACTTGCATTTTTGTCCCTATTGCGTCCCAGACATCTTGATGAATTGGACAGTTGGGTTTCTTTATCCCTGGAGTGTGGGAGTGAGTGGCCCGTCTGCGCTGGCATGGGCAGGCAGGCCTGGCACCACCTCTGTGGCCCTCGCCCATGCTGGCGGCCTGCTTCTCCTCTGCTCCATGCATGCCCCACAGGCGCTTCTCTCGCCCAGTTGGAGGGGCGTGCCTTAACATAAAGTAGGCTCTGATTCTGTATCCCTGGGTGTGGGGATGGAGTTGGCTGCCTTCTCCCAGGCCTGCTTCTCAATGAGAAAGCTTTTCATGGTCAGGAGGGAGTGCAGAGTGGTCCTGGGATTCACAAGGAAATCAGGAGGAACGTGCAGCCAGAGCTTTGTAAACGGGTCTGAGGGTTTTTGGAACATTCAAAAAGGACACTTGAATAATGTACCTCAGATTCACACACTTGTGGAAGAAGCATGGACCCTGAAGACATTTGGTGAAGCCTCTTTGGCATGATGCCAGGACCTTGAAGTCCAGTTCTGGTGTAAGACACTGGAGCTCCCCCTGCAGTCATATAAGTCCTGGGAAACCCCAGTAATGCCTTGCTCCCTTTTTACAGATTTCTGTCTTATTTGTGTCATCTTGTGTCTGCAGCTAAAGCCTGAGGCTTGTCATCAGGTTGGTATGTTTTGCTCAGTATTTAGGAGATATAACAATCCTAGCTGAGTCCTCAAGCTGGACTTGCAGATGTGCTTTTACCTCCTTATGGAGCCCCCTGCCCTTAAAGAGGGGCAAGAGGGGCTATTTCAGGGCAAGCGAGGTGTTAGCTTGTTGGGGGCTGAGCCTTAGTTTCTCCAAAAGGGTTGTCTTGCACAGTGTTGTTCCCTTCTTCTGGCCAAAATATTGGCTACCAAGAGATGGCAGAGAGCATCTGGGTCATTCTAGAAGTCTAGGAAGCCCATTCGGTTTTTTTCATTAGGGAAGCTTTAGCTCTTTTGTCACTCGGACTTAAGAATGGAAAGAACACACCAAGAGTTTTGCTGTTTCTCTTTTATTGCTTTCAGGGCAGTGCCCCCTGGCGGCCGCATTTTCACACTGGGTGCAAAATGCTCCGACAGTTGAGCTGGTGCCTTTGCTGCTGTTTGTTTGGTAGGAAAGCGGGTAGGATTTTAGTGGCCATCAAGGCATGCTGGATGGGGCTTTGGCATGTTTTCGACATTGAGAATCTAGGGGTGATGAATTGCCTGTGAATTCCCTAATGAAAAAGTACAGAGATGTATGAAAATGACAGGCTGCTCTCCTCTGAATGTTTGGGGACAGCGTCAGTGCCAGAGAGGATGACCTGAACGGACGGTGATGAGTTGCTCAGTTGAATATCAAGCCTTGTAAAAATCTCAGAGCAGGAAGGGATGTTGGAGACCATCTCGTCCAGCCCCTTTGTTTTTACAGATGGAAAAACAGGCACGAGAGGGGCAACCTGGATACTTTTGCTCCTTTCGTTTAACTGCTGGACAGGATCCAACCTGGAGACCTTGAGACCTGTGTAGAAAGCCAGCCCTTTCTCCTGGGGTACCATCGGCAGTCACTCACTCACTTGTTTACCTTCCCAGTGGCCCAGCTGCTGCCATTTTGTGGACACTTCCCTTGCAAGGCTGAGGCTGCCCTGAGTGTAATGACTGTGCCTTCTCCTCTGAGGGGGTGTGGCAGATTGGGGCATCTTAGGTGGCTGGAGCCAGGTCCTGGGAAGTGCCCCACCTACCTGGACACTTTGCGTGGGCATCATGGCCAACCCTTCAAATTGTGTGCCGTGATGGGACAGGACCTCTGGCTAGTCAAAGATGGGCCTTTGCCTCAGCTTGGATGTTAGTGGTATTTTGTGCTCCTCTCATTCCCCTCGGGTCCTCTCCCTCCCCACTGGACACCAGCCTGGCTGTCTTCTTTGCCCCTCCCACTTTTCTTCCCCTGCCCATAACCCTGGAGCAGTGGGTCAGCTCCCTCACACCCTCTTTGTGGCTCTTCCAAGATGCCAAGAAGAAGGAACTGAAGAGGGGGAGGAAAGAAATAAAGCTGTTAGTTGGAAACACTGGGCAATTTCTTTCACCTTTTTTTTTTTTTTTTTTTCCCCAGCTCTTCACAGTGCCCCGTTTGGGAATGCCGGCTGAGCCAGGTTTCCTTTGTTCAGTGTTTTCTGTGTCTCTCCTCCGACTCCTTCTTGCCCTCCCATTCTTCTTTTTCTGTGGCTGAACTGGTGATGCAGGAGGTGGTAAAGAAGTGCTTGATTTTGTGAAGCATTTTGGTATAAAATTTGGATGCGCCTCTGTCCATCTCTACTATACCGACTGACTTTTTTATGAGATGCTTCTGGGGACCTCATTTAATCGTCCCAGTAGCCCAGGGTTGGAGGGATGGGGAAACTGAGGCTCGGGAGTATTGGGGACTTACTTGCCACTTGGCACGGCCAGACCAGGGCTGCCGTGAGCTCTATCCCAAGGCCTTTCCACCTGAGGATGCGGCTTCCTTGTTTCCTGAGTGTCTCTGTTTTACCCAGGGTGGGGGGCTTCCTGGAGGTTCCAGAAGCTGAAGATTGGGTGTGAGGACCTCATCCTTGAGAATCTTGGAGGCCAGATTGGGCAGTCTTGGCTCACAGGAGATGTGTGTGTGGAGCAATCTCAGACAGTTTGATCAACTTGCCCTCTCGTGTCAGCGCAGCTCCCCCAGAAGCAGCCGAGGCGTGGTGGTCACTGATGCTCACTTTTCTTGAGCCCCTTCTGGAGCCCAGGCCTGGTGAGGGGCGTGTTGGGTGTGCTACGGGGTAGACTCTCTGCCGTCCTGGAGCTGGGAGTTTGGTGTTAACAGTCAACTGGCCTGGGGGGCATGCAGTGAGCGTGTAGGGTGTTGGTGGGGAGACATTTCTTCCTTTAAAAGGGGGTCATCTCGGAAGTCCCTTTCTGCTGGGATGGCTTAGCATTCTGGACTGGAATTCTGAAGATTCTAGGGCAGGGAGGAAAGGGGATCTTGTTCCAAGATTAAGTGATACTGGTGTGTGGGTGGGTATTTTCATTTGTTTGTTTCTTTTAATGTCTGGATTTGGCACCATATTGGGGTGTGGGGGCGGGAGGGGGTGCGGACTTAGGTTTCCTTTGCAGCTGTGCACCAGGAATATCCATAACCCAGCCTTGCAGACAAGTCTTTCTACCAGCCTCCAAGGGAATAAACCAGAAGTAAAGTGAGAGAAACTCTCCATCTGGACGCTGGCAGTCTCTTGAGAAGAAAGCCTGGGTTCCAGGCTTAGCTGCTGCTCTGACTACCCATGGGACTCTGGGCATGTTACTTAACCCCTCTGTGCCTCAGTTTCCTCATCTGTCAATGAGGATAATAGCAGTACTTAGGTTGTGGTGAGGATCTGATGGGTTTCTGTGCTGGAGATGTGAAGCACTTAGAATAGTGCCTGGAGCTGTGTCTGTGTTTACTGTCACTGTTGATTTTTCTTGCCGCTGTTATTTTTTTTGTTCTTGGGGAATGGGGGAGTGGGTTTCTGCCCCCGAATGACTCTATTTAGGGACCTTTGGCATTTGTAGATTAAGCGTTCTTGGTTCTGACAGTTTGTGAGCAGCTCTGTGGGATGCCAATGGTTATTTTGCTGGGGCGTGGGTTTGTGGATTTGCAGCTGGTGGGCCTGGACATGACTAAGGAGGGGGCGCTGTCCTGTCTGGTGGCCTTTTGATCACAGCTGGGCTCTGTTCTCCTTTAACACCTGGCCCCATTTGAATCTTGCATCACCCCCGGGAGGCGGGTGTGCTGCCCCACCCATGTCATGGATGGGGAAACTGAGGAAATTATGTGAATGGGATGCAAGGTGATTCTTTTTTTTTTCAGTTTTGGAGATTCAGGAAGAGTTTGGGCTGGCTTTTCTAAAAATGCCGAGTTTCCGTTAGTGAGTGTATTACAATTATTAGCAAACATTTATTTATTTAATGTTTATGTTTTTTTGTCTTTCTAAATATTTAATACGTACATATGGTAAAAAAAAAAAAAAAATTGGGAGGACTCAAAGTATTCATGAAAAGTCAGTCAGTTGCCTCTGTCTTCCTGAGTCCCAGGTACTGCAGCTACTGTTGGCAGTCTGGCTCTTTTGGATAAATGCAGACACATGTGCATGCACCTCTCTCCATACACACTGGTTCTGTCGTGGCTCGTTTCACCTAACACTGTGCCTTGGAGAAATTCCACATAGTTGCTTCATTTGGAGACAGCTCTTTATCACTTGCCTCATTTTTTGGTAATGGCTGTGTGGTCCAGGCCATTACAGCGATGGACCATGTCTTTTTCCTCGTGGACCGTAGGCTGCTTCCTGTCTTTGGCTGGTGGGGGCAATGCCACCATGAGTGGCCCGCCCATTGTCTGGGTGCATGTGGCTAGCTGAATCAGAGTGCTGGGGCAAAGGGCATGTGCCTTTTACTTTTTCGTGGAAGTTCTGAAGCTTCTTTTACAGAGGAGACCCCAGGCTTCCCATCCAGTGACAACGAATAGGAAGGCTCTTTACCCACACTCTCCTGTGACTCAACACATAAGTGGCCCTTTGGATTTGGGTGTTTTTTACTGTGCTGGAGATTGCAGAGCTCATGTTGTCAAGAGCCAGCCACATACCCGGCTGGCACTGGGCAGAGCTGCAGCTCCCGCACGACGGGCTCAGTGCCTCTCTGTTTCTGCCCATCCAGCCCTCCTGCCTCCACTGATTATTTCTCCCACATGGTCTAACAGATTTTGGACATTCAGCAAATACTCAGTGAAGTGCCTCGTGAATGCAATTCCTGAATAGTTGGATGTAAATAGGGTTTCTGTTTCCCTTCATATTTTGAATTCAGCTGGTAAGCTAGCTTTTTGAAGCAATGCTATGGCAACTGCTTCTTAAAAAAGTAATATTCATTTTAGAAAGCACATAATCATTCAGGAGCTCTTCACCTATTTCCTTCCCTGGCAGAGGCAAGGTCTTAAACATTTCCGCCTTCCTGCATGAATTGGGCCTAACTGGCCTTTTCACCCCTCCTGGCCCCTGGAAAGCCTGCCTGGGTGTGTGGCCTTGCTTTAGGGAGAGCCTCGACGTTGGTGGCTTGTCCAAGGTCACACCTTGGGGATGTGGCTGGGGACCTTGCCCCTCTCTCTACCCAGTGTCTCCTCCCTGCAGGCTGAAGTCTACTTTCAAATGGGCACTTGTGAATGAGGGTGGCTATTGGAACAGGCCTGGTCCTTGCCATTGGGCTGTTTAAATTGCCCTTGGCTTTGTCTTGCCTGCTCACTGCCTCCTGCAGAAAGCAGCTGCCCTTTGTGGCCTGTGCCTCCCCAGTGGGGCCTCCAGGCTTGTTTCTGTAGGCCCATCATTGGCCCTGTGCCAGGCGGAGGGTTGGCAGCTTCAAGAGTACGTCCCCCCTACCCACCCAGCCTGCTTTTGGGGCTCAGGGGCAAGATCTGTCACCGGCTGTGAAGATTAGAGACTCACCCCCATGAGGGAGTTCCAGACCCTGCCCACTCCACCCCCATGTCCTTTGGCAACAGGGCCACCCTGTGGGTGCTGGGGCCCATCCCTGTGGGTGCTGGGTGCCTGCCCTAGGTGGGCAGGAACTGCCCTGCCTTCTTAATTACTCTTGGTGTTCCCGGGAGCGTGGGCTGGCAGAGCCCTCCACAGTGGACTCTGCCAAGTGCCAGCTGCCCCTGGAGGGGGAAACAGGCCAAAGTCCCTTCCAAGGGCAGCTTCTGGGAGATGTGTTTTTTTTTTTACCCTTTCACTTAGAATATTCAACACATAGTGATCCCTGGCTGCTGAGCTTGTTTCTTTTTCTCTGAACTTGCTTGTTGTCTGTTTATTGTCCCTTTCCCCATTAAAAAGCTGGTTCTGTAAAGTTTTGTTCCCTGCTGAAACCCAGTGCCTGTAACAGTGCCCATAGTAGGAGCTCAGAAGTGTCTGTTAGGGGGTGGGCAAATGGATATGCAAACTGGCCCATTTTTGAAGCTTTTTCCATGCCCCTGGGGCTCAAGCAAAGCCAACCGTGGCTCCTCCAGAATGCTCTGGGCCAGGAGGGAAACCCCAGGGTGGGGGAGATTGGGGTGGAGTGTGGAGCAAGGGGGTGAGTCCCTGGTCCAGGAGGAGCTTGTCGTCGGCTTTACCCATTCATTGTTTTATTCACTCCGCAAATCCTGAGCATCTGTCCTGGCCAGGTCCTTGTGCACCCGGGGGAGAGGGACAGCAAACTAACACACAGATGCCTTTAAAATACTGCAAGGTAGAATTAGAGCCCTGCCCAGATCATGCAAACCGGGGCTCAGCGGGGGTGGCTGGATCACTTCAGCTCTCTGTGGTCAGAGAAGGCCTCTGCAGGAGGTGACGTTTAACTGACAGGGCCCAGACCTCTCTTCTCTGGGAGCGGAAAGATGGACAGTGTGCACTCCTGGAGGCTGCTCCTCCTGGCCTGCCCCTGGCTTCGTGTGCACCGAGGGGAACTGTCTGGGGAAGGGCAGGCAGCTCAGGGCATAACTTGCGGCCAGTTTTCACTGCAGACGGGGTCCTTTCAGAGCCCTCTTCCCCTAGTGGAATGATGAAGGGGGCCAGGTGGGTGGCTCTGGGACCCTCCTCCCAGCCCAGGCCACAGGTGCGGTCTGGGGTCCCAGCGACAGGAGGACAAACGCTCCTGACTGGTCCAGCCCAGTCTAGTCTTTTGTATTTAGGAAATTAGCAATTCTGGGCATTGGAGGGTTTGTGTCTGTAGGGGTGGGGAGGGGAGATCTTATCCTCCTTGTAGGCCTTGGGTCCGCTGACGTTTCCAGAAGCTCTGGTTAGGCCTGGGGTACCAAGTGGGGTGGGGATGGAAGCCGCACCTGAAGCTTGTCCTCTCCAGCAGTCTTGACCATTGTTTGCTGAACTTGCCCAACAAAAGAAGCGCCTGGGTACTAGTCAAAAATACACCTTCTGAGCACCCCTTCCTCCCAGTAAAATAATTCCTAGAGAAGGGACAGGGAAGGAGGAGCCTGGGAATCTCCTTTTTTTTTTTTTTTTTTTTTTTTTTAACAAGACCGTATATATTTTACAGAAAATACAATATGTTTTTGGCTGACACTTCCCTAACCTCAGAAGTCGGACCTTGGTGCAACACAATAAAAGAACTGTTTGCCAGTATATGTCACCAAGGATTACATTGGAAATATACATATAGTCAATCTTTCAAATCACAAAAAGAAATGTAACTAAAGAGAGCCCCCTAAACCTTTTTTTTTTACATGCATCGCTTTTTTTCAATGTGAAAAGAAAATGACCAAACATCTGTCATAACACCCATATTATCAGGTAACATACTGATATTAAATTCAGAATTGACCTGTGGATCTCAGGGAATCTCCTTTTAACAAGTGCCTCGATGAGTCTTACTATCAGGCACTTCTGGGAAATTGGAATTGTCCTTTCCCCAACATGATCCTGTTTGGGGAAACACGGAGTTGAAACCAGCTGACTCGGACTCTTTACCTCAGGGCTTCTCAGGGACTTAGTTGCTCTCCAGGAGGGTGTCTGCAAGGTTAGGGTCCCAGGCTGATCTGTCTAGAGAGCCCCTTTGTGGGAGGATTGACTCGTGGGGCTTGTGTTCCTTGGAACACACTCTGGGGAACTCTCATCTGGCACAGCCATCTGATACCTCGTCAGAGACTCACTGGACGGGCAGCACGTGGTCTGCTGGTTGTGGTCTGCTGGTTGCTGCCTTTTGGGAAAATCCCCTCCCTCCTGTTTATAAATGTCTTGCCTCCGGCTGCTGATTTGCAATGGAATGTATTTAAAGGTGGATCCCGAGGCCTGAGAGGAGCTAGTTTTTGCACAGGAGAGCATTGCTGGGGACTGGACCAACCTGATGTGGCACTGATTATCAGGGCCAGGCCCAGTCAGGCAGCCGAAGGCAGGCAGCTTACCCTGCAGACTCAGTGACTTCTCGTCAACAGTCCCTGCAGGCCAGTGGGCAGGCCAGCCTGAGGCCACTTCAGAAAAAGCAGGCCTTTGCAGGCACTCTGGGTGCGGGAGTACCACCTCCAACTGGGAGGCCAGGGCTTGTGGCTTATTCTGGAGGTCAGCTATGTACCTGCAGGAAACCCGCCACATGCCTGGAGGAGGCCCGCCAAGTGCCTGAGGGAAGTCCTTCATGTTTTTCAAGGCACATGTTGATGTTCCCCATGCAAAAGGGCCTCCCCCTTAAGTTAGCAGATGGCACAAGATTTCAGAGGATAGTGAGAAACTACTGCTGGCCAGGCGCTGGCCAGGTCCCTATTGCAGATATGAAATCTACCTTCAGGATGGATGTGGCGTCTCCATTTGCTAGGTGAGAACATTCAGGCCCAGGGAGAGGGGAAGTGACTTTCCGCTGAGCTGGGATTCACCCTCAGGGCTGGTGGTTTCCAGCCTGCCAGGTCACCTTTGCCCTGCATTTAATGGCACAGTGATTCAAGCACCATTGTGTTGATACCCAGTTTCAAAAGAAAATCAAGGCGTTTTTTCCTGGGTATGCTCTGTGTGCAGTTATTGGGCCCAGAGGTGTCGTAGGTGGTGAAGATCACAGTGAACTCAGACATGAAACTTGCCCAACTTGCTACATGTGACCGGGCAGTCATTCTCCTCCCTCCTCCATCTGTCAGGTGGGTGTAGTTCCCCCACTTCTGAGGTCTGTTGAACACAGTGGGTGCTCAGTAAATGATGGAATTGCTCCTTCCCCCGTAAGAGGCCTCCTGCCATGACTTTTTGCCCCCCCCCAGGCCCGGGGACTCTGACACAGGCAGCTGTCCACTCCTGCCCTGGCATTTACTGGTGGGGGAAGGGGTCTCTTGTCAGGAACTAGGACATGTCTGTGGTCTCCTGGTGAGCTCACTGTTTCCTGGGAGGGTCTGGGGTGGTAGGTGAGGGTGCAGGGAGTTTCACTTTCATTTCTGCCTCACACCCTCCTTCCATCTGACCATCGTGGGTGGGTGTGGAGATGTGGCAACATTGGGGCCCTGCCCACAACCTGGGCACTTGTCCTAGGGCAGGCTCCTGGGCCCCCCTCTGGAATGACCCAGGGGTGGGGCACAAGCATCATTCTGTCAAACATTCGTGCAGTGCCTGCTGCCTACTGGGCACTCTTGGGTCCTGGGGATAGATACGGCAGTGAACACCACAGAGCCCCCTCTGGCCCCAGAGACAGCCCTTTTAGGTGGTCCTTGAGCCACCGAAGGGCTCTTCCCCCAGTCCGGGCTGGGTCCTGTGGAGGGGAGGTTGGTGGGAGGGGGTGCAGGTTGTGTAGGATTTTTGCCCGTTCTCTGAAGGACAGTGGGGGAGCCCTGGGAAGGGAGGGAGGCATCCTGGCATGTGCGTGGGTGCTTGTGAGTCCCTAGGGTGCTGGTTCCAGAAGGCTTGGCTCTTGCTCATCACAGTTCTGGGTTTGTGGTCTTCTTTATGAGGAGTGTTCAATGATGCGGACTGTTTGGTTTCTCTCTGGGTGAAATCTCTTCTTCACCCTGCATCCCTGTCCTTCTTACAGGTGAGGACACAAAGGCTCAGAGAAGATGCAGTTGGCCCAGAGTTGCTCGCAGATGGAGCAACTTGCATTTGAACCTCCGCTTTGCTAATGCTAAAGCTTACTTTCTTTAAGATTTTATGAATTCTTAAAGTCATAAAGCCATTTTGAGATCCTTGAAGAGAAAAGCACTCCTGGCCGTTCCATCAGAGACCTGTTGCTGCCTCCCTGTGGGCAAGGCCTGGGCAGGGGCATTGGGGTCCTGTAGAAAGGAAGGCATTCTGCTTCTGGCACAGTCAGCCCCTGGCACCCTTATCCTCACTCTGATAGCCCTGAGTACAAGCCAGCCTGTGGCCTGGGCACAAAGAGGTTCAGGTGCCCTGTCACCTGGTTGCTCGCTGCTGAAGCTGAACCTCAAGGAGGTCCAGGCCCAAGCCTCTAAAAGGCCCCTTCCAAGGCCTTTGTCTCTAAATAGAGAAGTGCTCTTGCTGGCGAGGAACGTGCCAGTTCTCTTGGGGAGACTGATGGTGGCTGCCCCTGGTGCTCAGGGGACAGTGAGATCCCCCTCCAAGAGCATACATTAGCCTTTGCATGAGATGGCAAAGTCATTCCTGCACTGCGTTATTTAAGTAGCCTGAAAACAGTTTAGCCCGAGAAGTAATAGTAGCTCTGGTTTATTGAGCTCTGCTATGTGGCTGGCACTTACAAAGCTCAGTCCTAGGATCCCATTTTACATGTAGAAACTGAGGCTCCGTGAGGGAAAGTGACCTTCTTGGAGTTTCATAGCTGGTCACTCCCGGGCAGAAGTGAACTTTCCTTTGTGTGACACTGAAGCCCATGCTCTTGACTGTTACAGAGGTTTTTCTCTTTTTGAATGAAGGCAGAGGATGGCTTCCCTCTTGTCTGAGGTCTTCTCCAACCAGCCACCCTCAGTGCCCCATAGTTCACTCACTTTTCTTTTTTTCCTCTTCAATTTCAATGGGATGCATTGCTCACCTGGAGGGTGCCCGGAAGTTCAGTTGCTGACTCAGGGTCTAGAGGTGTTGACCCCCAAAGAGCCCAGGGAGGCTAACGCTGGGCCTGCCCGGGACCCTGCCACGGGCCAGCAGTTGCCACTGGTCTTGTGGATGCCGAATTTGGGCTGCCCAGTTTGTGACATGCTCTGTTCACACGGCCGTGGGCTCAGGCAGATACCCAGGCTTAGGGTGAACCCAGCATCCTCACTGCCACTCCCTCCTTGGCATGCTCCTTTCCGCTCTGAGCCAGTGTGGATGAGGCCGCGTGGCCCCCTCCTCTGTTAAAACTGCCACTCACGCCCTGTCCTGGGGATCACCTTGGGGACCTTGGAGCTTCCTCCACTGAAGCTGCTGACACGGCCTAGAGGGTTTAGAAGCTCCTTGGAAAGATCCCCATAGTCTGGGAGGATTTGTGGAATATTATCATTGGGCAAACCCTCAGTCTCAAAGGGAGGGATGCCATGAAAGGTCTTAGAGGTCAGGAGTAGAAATTTGGAGGCCTCATGCTGCATTTCTGGCTGTGTGACTGGACAGTGACCTAACCTCTCAATTTCTGCATCTAAAATGGAAATTTTAGTACTGTTACGGTTTGCTAATGCTGCCATTATGCAAAATACCAGAAATGGATGGCTTTTTTAAAGGGAGTTTATTTGGTTACAAATTTAGAGTTTGAAGGCCATGAAAATGTCCTAATTAAGGCATCAGCACAAGTATCCCTTCACCAAAGGAAGGCCAGTGGCATCTGGAAGACTTCTTTTAGCTGGGAAGGCACGTGGCTGGTGTCGGCTGATCTTGGGTTGTGTTCTAGCTCCTCTCTAAGCTCCTCTGCATTCTTCAAAATGTTGCTCTTGGGGTGTTTTGTCCTCTCTTCGCTTCTCTGGAGTAAACCCTGGGCTCTAGCATCTCCAGAGTGTCAGCAAAAGTCTGCTTTCAGTGCCCGTCTCCAAAATTCTCTCCAAAACGTCCCTTTCAGCTGCTCTGAGGTCCTTCTGTTTGTGAGCTCTTTTATAGGACTCCAGTGATTAAATCAAGACCCACCCTGAATGGGCGGGGTCCATATCTCCATGGAAATAATTCAGTCAAACATTTCACCCACAGTTGATTGGGTCACATCTCCATGGAATCACTCAATCAAAGGATTCCAACCCAGTCAACCCTAATCCGTCTGTCCCCACAAGATTGCATCAAAGAACATGGCATTTTGGGGGACATAATGCATCCAAACCAATGCACAGGTACCAGTGTGCAGGATAGTTTTGCAGATTGGGTGAGCTAATGCAGGTCAAGTCCTTTCATGGTGCCTGACCCCTTGGGAAGCTCTCAGTAGCTGTTACTAACGTTAAGGTCGGCCAGTAAGGTGGAGCTGACCACTGGGTGTTGGGCCCAGTTGCAGGGAGCTTATGCGTGAGCACCCATCCCTGGGGAAGAAGCTGGGCAAGCTGAGGATTAGAGTTGCCAAGGCTTCCTGGTAGGGAGGGACGTGTGGCTGGGTCCCTGGTGAGGTCATGGAGTCAGAGATGGGACTGGAACCCCCTCTCAGCCTCTTCACGGGCACGTGACCCTGGGTGGGTGACCCAGTGTGTTTCTGCACCTCTCTGGGCCTTCATTTCCTTGTTGGGAGGAGTTGGCCTTGTTCCTGGGTGCAGGAGGGTCCCAGCCCACACGAACCTCTCTTCTGTCTCGTGCAGCCAGTGGCCATCTCTGTTAACTTGTAGTCACAGCCCCTGTGTCAGACAGGTGACGTCAGCGTGCCTCAGGGCGAAGTGCTGAGAGTCATCATCCTAGGGGAGTCATTTTCCAAAACCTTTGAGCTGGAGGGGTCTTGGCGGATTAGGACTTGGCACCCAGAGCGGCCCCGCCTCGCAGACCCATGCACACAGTGATTGGGGTGCCCTGTGCCCCTGCCACACAGTCTGAGGTGGGCAGGGCGGGTCCCCAGATGGAAGCTGGGAGACTGTTCCCTGAAGATGGTGGGATGGAGTTGGGCAGCAGGGGTGGGGAGATGGAGACACTCCCTGGTTCTGAGTCTCCAGTGAGCAGTGGGTGTGAGGGTGGAGGCTGCTCTCTGCGAGCCTTCAGCTGAGGTCCAGTGTGGCAGAGACCCGGGAAAGGGGTTTGCACTGTCTCCGGAGATGGCTGAGCCAGGACCAACTGCTCCCCCACTGAAGGCTGGGTCCCTGGTCTGGTTGCTCGGCCACCCAGAGGCGGGCAGATCTGGTACACTCTGGGTCCTGAGGTCAGGCAGGCCGGGCACCCTGCAGAAGGGTCTCAGGCCACCCTGCCCTGTGGGGTGGGGAAAGGCTGCCCTGGGTTCAGGGTGAAGGCTGATGTTTCCCTGCCCTTCCGTAGCTGTTGGAACCTTGGTGTTTTGACACCAAAGTATTTCAGAGTGAAACAGTCATGTGTTATGTAAACACACAGCCTGTTGCTGTTTGGCCCTGTCCTGCTCGGGGAGAGTTTAGGGATCTTTCCACCAGGAGACTGGAGGACTTGGCAGCTGTGAGCTGTTGGATTGGGGGTTTGTTGGAGCTGGAGGGGAGCACTGAGAGCCTCGGTCTTGCCCTGGGGAGCACTGGTCCAGGGGGGGCCAGAACCAGGACACAGCTCAGATATGCAAAGCCAGGTCCTGATCCCTTCCCCTATCCTAGCAAGCCTGGTGGGAGCTGCAGGGATTTCCACGTGGAAAGGGGAGGAGGTGAACCGCGAGTGGGGGGGGGGGGCGGGGCACAAACCCAGGCCTTGCCACACCTGGAGGAGCCAGCGGCTGGCCTCTGGGAGGACCTGCTCAGAACCCCCTATCCTAGATTGCGTAGTCCCCTGCAGGTGTCGCCACTTGGGTGTCCCTGGATTCTCAGCGGCTGATGGGTTCCCCGATGGCATGGCGCTTGAGTACAGCTAGGTAGAGGCTGTGCTGGTGGAAAGCGGGGGAAGGGGAGGCTGCTTCAGGCAGCTTCCCCTTTGCTTTGGGCTGCAGGGACAGGAAGGCTGGCTGACATGGGCCAGCCCCAGCGTAGCTTCTCAGACCACACTCTGCACTGCTTAGCTGTGTGGCTTTGCATGGGAGCCCCTGTGTGAGGGCGTGAAGCTGAGGGCCCCCAGCTCAGGGGCCCTGTGGAACTAGTTTGTGACCCCTGTTTCCAGTTGTCCTGGTGGAACTGCAGTTTGGACCCTAGCCGTGCAGTGGGACACTGAAGAACCCAGGGTGGGTACCCAAGTGGGCATTTCTGTTCATCAGCTCATAAAAGGAGAGCACTGGAAGACAAGAGACCAGGCTTAAGAAGGTGACTCTTTTTCCTTCGGTGACTTGGCCATGGAAAATTCCACACCATCTCTTTTGGGCAGGTTCATGACGGACTTGTGGACAGTACTAAAAAAACCGTTGTTGAAAGTGATAACCTACACAATCAAAAACGAAAATCTCACCAAGGGAAGCACAGTGAAAAGCCAGTCTCCCTCACGCTGGCCCCCAAGCCCCAAGGCAGCCATGCTGCCACCTTCTTGCATGTTCTTTTGGACACGTGCTGCACTCATATGGGCAGGCATGTAAGCACACGTGTGCACACCTGCACACTCACTCCACACACATGTGCACACACAGCCCTCCCTTCTTTGTGTCTGCACAAACGCTGGCCCATTACTCATGCTCTTCTACATTTTATTTTTTTTATGTAATGACACTTATTAATTTAATAAAGCTTATTATTCAATGATTCTGTGGCTATGCTGACTTTGGACCATCAGTGTCCCAGACATAGTGAATGTGGCTTCACCCTTCAGTTCTATTACAAGCTCAGGCTTGGGAAAGACTCCTTGTCAGTCTCTTCTGGGGGTCTGGGCCTGCTGAGGGCTAGGGTCTTCCCTGCCCCCCTGCAATGGGGATGTGTGGGAACAAGCTGGGACCTACGGAGAGCTGAAGGGAGCTCTATGCAAGTGGCAAACCCCCACCCCCACCCCCACCCCGTCGTCCTCAGCCCTGGCCCCCAGTGCAGGCTCTGCTGGGCAAGGAGGCTGCCCCATGTGCTGGCCTGTGCCCGCTGGTCTGCTGACCTCGGGCAGGCAAGCAGCTTCTTGGTTCCGAGCAGCCTCACTTTCTTCATCTGTAAAATGGAGCACCAGTACCCAGTTGTCAGGTGGTTCTGGGGGATCAGGAGATGAGGTCTGAATTGGTGGAGGTGGTTTCTGGGATGTTAATGGATGCTCTGATTATAATTTGTTCTCCCCCTAAAACAATTTTCTTTTCCTGACCAAACACTGGGTGTCATCTGAAGGAAGGGGCTGCTGGTGCAATCCCTTAAACGGGGAAGGCCTGGTCTTGGGGGCTCCCCTCACCCAGTGTTCCTCCCTGCCTTCCTGCCAGCTGCAGGGGATCCAGGAGCTTGGAGAGGTGGGCGAGGGGCTCTCTACAGTCCGGCTCCTCTTGTGGCCTCCAGCAAGGTCCCCCTGACTCCCCTCCCAGCCCACATGCTTCTGGGAAGGGCCCTCCACCAGCCCCAGCCCTGCTCGCACACTGAGCTCCAGCTGAGGGGAATGAGAGGCTGTTGTCTTTTTCCTGCTTTTTTTTGGTCCTCTGCAAAGACAATTTAATATCGTGAAAGCAAACTTTGAAGAGACAAACCATCCTCATGCCCCCCCCGCCACGTCTGTTTCCTTTTTGTACATTCTCTTCCCTTTTTGCATCTAACATTCATAGAGCTGAAATCATTGTAGGTGGAGCCGTTTGATTTCTGCTTCCTGCACGTAGGCACGTAGCATTGCAGTATAAACACATTCCATGTTTCCACAGTCTTGATCTTTTATAAATTCGATTTTTGTTACCTTTTTTAAAATTTCCAACATACGCAAATGAACAGTGAAATGAACAATCCATCCTTGCAGTACCAAGTGTTAACCATTATCAACATATGGCTAAACTTGTTTTGTTTATTTCCCTCATATCGTTTTGAAGCAAATCCCAGATATATGATTTCATATGTAAATACTTTAGCATGATAAGAAATGTCCTAATACTAATATCACATCTGAAGATAAAATACAACGGAGAATGGTCATTTTAAGTTAGTACAGAATAGTTTCATTGAATGTCTGTGCTGTAATTATTAAGCTGTAATCCTATTGTTGAATATTTAGATTGTTTCTAGTTTTATTATTGGCACAGATAATGCTGCATCAGACATCTTTGTGAATATAAAGTTATCCTTCTTTTTCTGATTCCATTCTGGGTAAGGTGGAGTTTTATCAGCTGTTGCTGAATAACAGCCACCCCAAAACTTAGTGGTTTTAAGCCGGAGCCATTTTTTGGGTCTTAATCCTTTGGGTTGGCCGATTTAGGCTGGCTTGCCTGTGTGCTCCTGGTCTTGGCTGGTCTCCCTCGGGACCTGCCCCTCCACCACCTCTGGCACCTCCTGGGCAAAAGGAGGTGCCCATTCTCGAGTAGACCCCGTAAGGACTGAGTGCCCAGCCATTGTTCCAAGAGCTTTCCTGAGTACCCACTCTGGGCGCAGCTCAAGCCAGGCGTGGAGGAGATGAAGGGAGGGATGAGGCTAGGCTGGCCGTCCAGAGCTTGGCGTTGGCTTAAGGAGAGGCGGCACCTGTGGGTGACTGAGGGCGGGAGCCTGCCGGGAGCGACAGCCAGCGTGGTGGTGTGGTGGGGGTCCTTGCCCCTGGGTTTGGGGCCTGGCACCACCACCCCACCTCACACTCTGTGATGAGCTGTGGTTTCCTGAACAGGAAGAGGAGGAGGTTGGAATAGAGGAGCCCCTAAATTCTGGAACAGGGAAAGCCCCTGGGATTACCAGCAGGAACTGGGGTGACTATCTGGCCAGGACTCCCTCGCACCCTCTCCCATGCTGCCGGGTGCCTGTGTCGCTTCTGGGTCACTGCTTCACCCACAGTCTCCTGTCGTCGGCCTGCTTTTGCGGAGTTCCACGGGGACAGCCCCTGCACCCCCAGCAGAGCCATCTGTCTATGGCCATCTGTTGGCAGTTCTCCATGCCTGGCCTCCCGGTGAGGGTGGGAGAGCACCGGGGACCAGGATGGACAAGGCCCTGTCCTCTTGGAGCCTTTGCGCGGTTTGGGGATTGGGGTGGGCAATAAAAATGCAAACTGGTGAGTAAAAGGGGTAATTTCGGTGGGATCAGGAAATGAAATGTGCTGAGGTGACAGCGGTGATGGAAGGAGTCCAGGGGACTGGCCGAGGATGGTCAGGGACAACCTTTCCAAGGGAGGGACTCGGGCGGAGACCTGGCGGGTCAGAAGGGCTGTGGAAAGCGCTGGGGTGGAGCACCCCAGGCAGAGGGGCGGCAAGTGCAGAGGCCCTGGGGCGCCTGCCAGCGACTGGGGTGTGGGGTGCAGCAGGGAGGGAGTGTGGTAGACAGGCAGCAGGGTCAGGTTCTTCAGGGCTTCCAGGCCCTGGTGTGCAGTTTGAGTTTAATCCTATGTGAGAGAGGAGGGCAAAGTCCCCATCCAATTATCCCGCAAAATAGTCCTTGAACACTGACGACTCTTTAAGAAGCTTTGGGCAGCATTCTCTAATGCTGGGGCTGTGGGCCAGCCGCCCGGGCCCTGTCGGTATGGATTATCCTCTGATGACCAAAGTTAAAGGAAAAGCCTTGCTCTGCACGTCGTTGGCGGGTGATGGCCTGCGTGTGTGGTCCTGCTGGGTGGACATACCCAAGGGGGCCCGGGGACACCTCTGTACAGCCAGGCAGCCCAGGCTGGGGTGGGTTTAAGCCATTTCCCTTCCCTTCAGCTCCCTGCCAGACCACCAGGAAGGTGGCTTGGAATAGGAGACACCTGGGCTTCGATCCTTGCTTCTGCCATTTTCCAGCTCCATGGTTTGGGGCAAGTCATTGAGCCCTGAGCCTCAGTGTCACCATTTGTAGAATAAACAAAGCACCACTCAACTCTCAGGGTCGATGTGTCCGTGAGATAAGTATCAAGTTCCAAAGTTCCGTGCCTGCCACATTTATTTGTGAATTTATTTACAAATGTTATAGATGTCTCCTGCGGGGTCCTTACTACACTGTAGATGGTGGTTTTGTCGGGATGGTGGCCGTGGCATTCTTTAGGTGGTGCTGGGTGACTGGGTTAGACGTGGTGCTAGGTGCTAGGGACGCAGATATCCCCACACCCCAGGCTTGGTTGGGAGAAGCATCGAAGGCTAGACTAGACTAGTTTTGTTCAGGTGACTGTGGTGCTGGTAGGAGTTTCTCTGGGAAGATTCAGGAAGGCTTCATCTGGGAGGTGACCTTTGAGCTGCGTATCTGAGGGTCAGAGGAGCTCGCTTGGCAGGCAGGGACCTGCAGGTGTGGAGGTGTGACGCATGCTCGCCGGGCGGTCAGGAGCACCACATCCCTTCGTGGTCGGGGATGATAACAGTGCCCACCTTCTAGGGCTGGTGAGATGTGCCAGGCGCTGGGTGTTCCCTTGGCTGTCACGTTGATAAGACCATGTCTCGTCACCTGGCTCCTGCGGGCTGCATCCAGCCGACAGGCTCTTGTTGACCTGCTGTAGGGTGGTGTGCGGCTTGGCACCCCAGGGCAGCTCTGGTTTTCACGGGATGGGAGTTTGGCTGGCCTGGGTGGCACCGGCCAAGACCACACCTTGCCCCGCTGGATTGCCCCACAGGCTCTGCCCATTGCTGAGGGGCTGGGGATGGGGGACAGAGAGGGGGACTTTGCTGGCTTGATCATAGGGCATGGCACCCTCTGGAGTTGGGCTTGTGCCTCTGTGGGCATCTGAATTAATGATCTAGTAAGAGGATTGTCAGCAGGCATTAGGAAGGCTGACTGGTTATTTTGCTCCAGAAGCTAAAACTTGTGAGGTTGGGTGGTTGTGGGAGATGTGTAAATGCATGTAAGTGTTACTTTTTTATTTAATTAATTATTTTTTAAATTTTTGAGCTAATATAAAGTTATTTAAATAGAGAACACAGTCATACAATTCAAATCAAAAGACAGAAAAGGATTTATAGTGAACAGGGTCTTTCCTTAGCTGTGTCCCTTCACCCCTGGTTTCTGCTCTGGAACTGTTCCTAGTTTCTTATCCTTCCTTGCCAGCATGTACATGTGTGTTACAAAGATCCATAAATATGTGTGTGCATACATACATACATATGTATTTATTTGAAAGTTGCTTTTTTAAATTGACCCATGTCCAGGTAAATCCAAATACTTTTCATAGTTGACTGTGGCTCAGGGTTTCTCAGCTGTTGTACTCTTGACATCTTGGGCCGGATCATTCTGTGTTGTAGGGGCTCTGTCTTGTGCATCGTAGGGTGCTTAGGTGCATCCCTGGCTTCTGCCGCAGCCAAAAATGTCTCTAGGTTTTGCCAAATGTCTCCTGGGGGCAGGAGTGCCTGGGTTGAGAACCACTGCTTCCAGAGGTCCACTTGACAAGTGATTTCTTTCTTGTTCCCAGCCTGCCTTCGTTGCTGACCTGTGTGGAAGGCAGCTCGCCATCCCCTCCCTGCTTGGCGGTGTGTTTGTGGTGCTTGGGTCTGGGAGTTGAGGGGCCTGGCTCTCCTGTCCCCTTGTCGGGGTCCTGAGCCTCTCCTTTTACCTCTCTGAACTACGGTTTCCTCATCTTTGCAATGGGCTGTGATGGCCCCTCTTCGTGTGCTGGTGCCAGCGTGTGTCTCTCCAGCACGGGTCTCATCATGGGTGCCTGGGGACAGTTTGCTAATTTCTCCTTGACCCTCCCCAAGACCTCAGACAAGTCCCATTCAGTTCTGGGCCTTGGTTCTCTCGTTTGTAAAAGGGGAGAACCCTGTGAGATGGAGCCTCGAGCACAAAGGCCACCCAGCCAGGGCCCGGATGTTCTAAAATCTCAAACCCAGAGTCTGAAGAAGGGTGTGTGCCCAGGGCGGGGAGGGCTGGGTTGCAGTCCGACGTCTGAGTGCACACTCGTCCGTCTGCCCTGCCCAGCAGGTGGCATCCTGGGGAGCCCAGAGTGGCACTTTCCACTGCCCCCCAAGCCCAGCAGGGACCCAGTGAGATTTGGACTTGCACAGAGCTGGGTTTGCATCCCTGCTCTTCTGCCCACTAGCCGAATCATCACGTGGCCTCTGAGCTTCAGCTTCCGCATCCAGAGAGGGTCGTGGTCACATTGAAAGGTCGTACACCTGTGCCAGACACGGTTCGGTCCTCCCAACAGCGCCACGAGCTTCCTACCACCACCACGCCCATTTTACCAATGGGAAAACTGAGGCCCAGAGTAACGCACCTGTCTCCAGTGGGCGTGCAGTGAATGAGGCTGTCCTCGTTATTATTCTGCAAGTGCTCTTGGGATTTCAATGTGGACATCAAAGATCCTAAAGATTAAAAAAGAGAGCAAGTGAGAGAAAGAAAGAGGATGTGCCTCGTGCCTTCCTGGGCAGGCCCCTGGCAGATGTGGAGGAGAGCGAGGCGCCGTGTGTGTCGTTGGCTCTGTGTTGGGTTTCCTGGCCGGTGCTCTCCCTGGGCATTTGGAAGCACTTCTCTGGGAGCCGTCTGGCCCTGGCGCCTTGGTTGGCTTTGTTATTTTTTGCCTTCAGGGGCCCGAGCGATCTGTGCCGATAGGAAACATTCATCGGGCTGACGTTATAATTACACTGCAAGGGACACTCGAAATTATATCGGCGTTTGGGAAGCTAATTTTAAAGAACGTTTTCCCTCTGTAATTATACGCAATCAGCCAGCCAGCGTTATGGGGGATTCTCGTTTTCCCTCCTCAGCTGAGAGACCATCTGCTTTTCTCTTCCTGCCTTCTCTTCCAGCTTGCAGGCAGCCACCTCCCCGGGAGAGGAACCACCAGCTCTTGGCTGCTTCGAGTCCCAGATGAAACTTTTTCATGGTTATTGTCAGAGGGCAAGGGAGAGGAGACGTGAGATTGATGCCAAGCTACTGGGTGGAAGGTGGTGTCGGTTTTCAAGATTGAGGCACAGGCTGATGGAGAAGGTGATGGAGTATGATGCTTTGGTTTGGACGTTATAGTAGCCAGCCGGGACTCTTTTGGATGCAAGGGATATAAAACCCAATTCAGATGAACTTAAACAAAAAGGAGAGAGTAGCCGAACTGGCACATGAACAGCAGCACCCCAGGGCCCTGAGACTTGCCTCCTGCCTCTCTACCCCCTCGTCAGCTGATGGAATCTTTTTTCTGGTTCTTTGGCCACTCTGGACTCTTCACTACCACGGGACCTTTGCATGTGATGATCCTGCCGCTTGGCAGCCTCTTCGCCACTCCTCGCATGACTGACCCCTCCTCAGTCTTTAGTTCTTCGCTTTAAACACCACCTCCTCAGAGCGGCTTTCCGTGACCACCCCATCCAAGCAGCCCCCGTCCCCAGCCCCGTGGCACACAGCACTGTACGCATTTCAGTCGTCTGTCTGCTTGTTTGCCTTCCCCTCTAGCATGTAAGCTCCTGTGGACGGGAACCCTGCTGTCATTTTGACTCCAGTGTCCCCAGCACTCGAAACGATGCTCATAGTAGGTGCTCAGTAAGTCTGCAGGAAATGAATGAATGGCAAGAATGCCTTGGGCAGAGAGGCAGGGTGCAAGAAAGCAAGTCATCAGGGAGAATTCGATTTAAGAAGACGCCTGCTCCCTCCCACCCCCGCCCCTTGCAAATTGGGCTCATTCCTCTGTATCTTGAGTTACTGTCCTGGCTTTGAAGATTATTCCTAGACAGTTGTCCAGCAGATCGGCATTCCAAATCAGGTGTGGGGGTGGATGTTTGAGAGGTTTTTTTCCTCCCAACAGGGGAGGGAACAAAATAGGCTTTTTGTGTTGTCCTTTGTTAAGGAGAAATTCAATTCAGAAGTGGACACCATTTGCGGAGACTTCCAGGTCATGGAGTTTTTCTTTCTTTCTTTCTTTTTTTATTGTGGTAGAATATACAAAATGTAAAATTTACCATTTTAACTATTTCTAATTGGATACAGTAGCATTAAGCACATTGACGATGTTATGTAACCATCACCACTTTTTCCAGAACATTTTCATCACCCCAAACAGAAACTCTACCCACTGAAGCGATAATTCCCCCTTCCCCACTACGCCCGGCGCCTGGTAACCTCTAAGCTGCTTTTCTGTCTCTGAATTTGCTGATTCCAGGTATTTCATCTAAGTAGAATCATAGGATATCTGTCCCTTCGGGTCTGGCTTATTCCGCTCAGCATTGTGTTTTCAGGGTTTATCCGTGTCATAGCATGTATCAGAACACCTTCTTTTTTATGGCTGAAGTCCACTGTATGCATAGACCACCTTTTGTTTCTCCATTCATCCATTGATAGGCACGGGTTGTTTTCACCTTTTGGCCACTGTAAATATGCTGCTGTGAACAGTGGCATACAAGTGTCTGTTTGAATCCCTGCTTTTATTTCTTTTGAATATTTATCTGCAAGGGGATTTGCCGGGTCAAATGGTAATTTTATGTTTAACATTTTGAGAAACCGCCAAACTTTTCCACAGCAGCTGTACCATTTTATATTCCTGCCAGCAATCCATGAAGGTTTCAATTTCTCCACATCCTCGCCAACCCTTGTTATTTTCTGTTTTTCTTGTTAATAGCCAAGTAGCCCTCCTAGTGAGTATGAAGTGGTATCTCATGTGGATTTGATTTGCCTTTCCTTAATGCTGATGATGTTGAGAATCTTTTCATGTGCTTATTGGCCATGTGTATGTCTTCTTTGGAGAACTGTCTATTTTCCCATTTTTTGATTGTTCTTTTGTTGTTGTTGAATTGTAGGAGTTCCATATATGTTCTGGATATTAATCCCTTATCAGATACATAATTTGCAAATATTTTCTCCCATTCTTTGTGTTTTCTTTTCACTTTCTTGATAGTGTCCTTTGGTGTACAAAGGCTTTACATTTTAATGCAGTCCAGTTTATCAGTTTTTTCTTCTGTCGCCTGTGCTTTTGGTGTCAGATGGAGCTTTTCTTTTAAAACAGCAGGGAAAACTGGCCTCTCAGAGGGTGACTGCCTTCCTCCTGGGTTGCCCTCTGAGAGGGCAGTGTGAGGAAGGGGCTTCCAGCATTGTGCATGGTGGGTGAGGAGTGGGGGCCTTCCAGATGGGGCGGGCAGGGAGATGTGAAAGACCCAGCTCGTGGGGGGCGAGTACGCAGTAGCAGAGCGGGCTGCAGCAGCGGGGGTGAAGACGGCTGGGCGAGGTCAGCGGGCACCCGCAGCAGAGGCCCCAAAGGCTGGGCCAAGGGCTTGAAGGGGGCAGTGAGGTGATGAGTCACGTTTAGATGGAAAGGTCACTGACCTGGCTGGAGGGGGCGTTCAAGTACAAAAGGGACCGGCCTGGGGGCAGTCGGGATGAGGACCTCGTGGCCATGGAGTCGGAGGCCCCCCTTTGCCTGCACTCAAGCATTCTTCTCTTCTGGCTGGGGTGCTGTTTTCCTCTTTTTTGGCATTTCTCACTTCTACCCAGGCCCCAGCTCTTGGCTTTGGTTTGGCTGCTGCCGTGACACCCTGCATGGGGCTCTTGGAGGGATTTCTCGAGCTCTTTGGGGTCTGTTGCCATGGCTCCCAGCTGCAGAGCCTGGCAGGGTCCAGAGCTGGACAGGGAGGACGTGGGGCCAGTGAGCCTACCCAGCAGCATGTCCGCCTGCCTGGAGGTGGCCCTTAGCCTTGACTCTCGGTGGTGGGGACCACTGAGGCCCTGGGCTCATTCTCACCTCCTCCAGATGCCTGAGCTGGCCTCTGCAGTCTCACATCATCGCAGAGCCCTTTCCTTCCTCAGGTTCTCTGACCCTGGCTGATTTCCCTAACTGGTAGATTCAGAAACCTTCAGATGGGTCAGGGTTCCTGAGACATGAGCCCTGCTGCCTTCCTGTGTCCCAATCTTGCCTCCCTCACAGGTGGCCATTCGGCCTCTGCTTGAGTCCTTCCCACTACGGGGCGCTCACCATCCATCCCCACGGCTTTCCTTTGGATGTTGGAAACCTCTTCCCACACTGAGCTGGAATCTGCTTCCTTGTCCCTTCTGATCCTGAGGAAAGGTTTCTTCTGCTTGGAAAACTTGGATTCTAGGTGACATTGTAGTCAGAAAGAGCTGTGAGTGCTGTAGAGATGGGAGGACTGAGTCCCGGCTCCCGTTGCTCTGGGCCTTGTGTCCAGTCCCTGCTTCACAGTGGACCCGGGATACACATGTAAAGAGATTTATTGTAAGGAATTGACTCATGCCTCTGTGGGGGCTGGCATTTCCAAACTCTGTAGGGCAGGCCACAAGCTGGGGACTCCGATAAAAGTGATGTTGAAGTCCTCAGTGTGGATTCCCAGGGGAAGCTGGCTCGTTCAAAATTCCAGCACGATCCAATGCTGAAGTCCACACAGAAGTTCTTCTGACCTCTGAAACCTTCAGTTCCAGCTTTTAAGACCTCCAACTGATTGGACAAGGAGAATCCCCTTTGTTATTAGAGCTGCAGCCAACCACATGCAGCCAACTGATTCTAGATGCAAATCCCATCTGTGAAATACCCCACAGGCCAGCGCGTCCTTGAGAAACACCATGACCCAGCTACATTGATGCACGAAATTAGCTGTCACCAACCTGAAGGCCAGCGGTGTCTTCTGGGCTCCTGGCACCAGGGCCGCTCCCCAGCCTGGTGGCAAGGTGGGAAGGAAGGATTTCAGTCCAGACTTGGGGTGGGGAAAAGGATGGGTGAGGGAGGCAGCTCTGTCTAGGACATGTTCTCCTCCAGAAATCTCAGAAGCCTTAGCCCCAGTGGACCTGGCTGGCCCCCCTCCTCCCAGGGAGGTCGGATAGTGTCACGGGTGGGGGCAGCCTTTGCTGAATTGAGATGGTTTCTGCTTCTTACTTACTGAGTCTTTGGGCAAGTTCCTTAACCTTTCTGAATTTCCTTGTTTGAAAAACAGCAACATTCTTATCACCCCCCACCCCCCCATGCAGCTATGGAAATGAAATGAAATGCGTGGCTGCATGCCATCGCTGTGCTTGGCACGGGTAGGCCCCTTCTAGCCCCCACCTCCTCCATCACTTCTCTTGCCCTACTTGGGGAGAATGGTCTGGGTAGGGGGTGAGGGAGCTGAGGACTAACTAGTGTCAGCCTCTCAATGACTTTGGTCGTCCTAGGCCACTGGAATCCTCTAAGGATCTCATGGGCGGATGAAGTCCCTTGCCCATTTCTAGAGCCAGGGTGCTCAGTGCCCTGGGACCCGAGGGCTGTGGCCAGGCCCCAGTGCCCCCAGGCCTGTAAACAGGGAGCTAGGCAGGCCCCTGCTAGGCCTTGGGGAGCCTGGGGCTGGGCCTGGTGCCCTACGTGGGCTCAGGCTCTGAAGGCCACTGTGCTTGGTGAGTCGGTGGCCGCTCGGAGCCCCGGCAGTGTCTGAGGAACGTGGTGCAGTGCAGCCAGTGGCCTTGGGATTGGGGATGGGAAGGCCTGGCTGGCTGGGCATCTCTCACGGGCCTCGAGATGGACCCAGCTCACACCGAGGCTTCCCGACCTGGGCCTTGGGTCTCCACCACCTGCCCCACCTCCTCCGCCCGGCTCTTGGGGCCTCTTTCCTGCTGTTCCCCACAGGGACCCCTGTAGCCTCATTTGGTTGTTTCCAGTGTGCCTTGGGAATCCTGCGGAAGCTGAGCTCCAGCCTCCTCCTTGTTAACTTCCGAGGCAGCTTGAACTCTGGAGCCGTGTGGACACTGAGGGAGCATCTGAGATTCGGGGTGGCTGAGCTGCTGGGGCCTTGGTGTTTGTGGTAGTTGGAATAATGGCTCCCAAAGGTGTCCAGGTCCTAATTCCTGGAACCTGTGACCTTACATGGCAACAGGGACCTTGCAGATGTGATGAAGTTAAGGCTCTGGAAGTGGGGGATGGTCCTGGACTACCTGGGTGGGCCCAGTGTGATCACAAGGATCCTTATAAGAAGGAGGTGGGGGGTGGGGCAGAGAGAGGAGAGGTGATGATGGGAGCAGGTGTCAGCGTGGGGCCAGGAGCCAAAGGATGCGGGCAGCTTCTAGAACTGGAAGGCGCAAAGAAAGGGATTCTGCCTAGAGCCTCCAGCAAGAAGGAATGCAACTCTGCTGACCCATTTTAGATGTCTGCCCTCCAGAGCTGTGAGCTGATACATTTGTGTGGTTTTAAGCAGCTGTGTTTGTGGTGATTTGTTGCAGCAGCCACAGGAAGCTGATAGTGTTCGTCTCACTGACCGTCTCCGGGCACAGAGATTGGGTCAAGGTCAGCGCGAGTGTGCTGCCAAGTGGGGTCAGAAACAGGCTTCCCAACCCCCACCCTTAACCACAGGCCAACGAGTGCAAGGTGCTCCCCAGCTTCTTGGGGCTGGTACATCTGAGGGGTAGGGGAGGGATCAGAATAAGTTGCCTCATGGTTTAAGTTTCCTGAGATTGGGGGTGGGGCTGACTTGTACCTTTTCCTGGTGCTTGTGGCGGAAGGGCCCGGGGAGCCCCAGCACCCAGAGGCCTCACCTCCCCATTTGCTGCTCGCAGAGTCCCTGGCCACCTCCCTCCGGTCGATCTCTAGGGCTTGGCTCAAATGGCAGCTCTTCTGAAACCTTCCTTGCTCCCCTGCTGCCCCCTCCCCCATTTGCTCTGTTCAGGGAGGCCCATGGCACACACTGGAGGGAATGGCATGTGCTTTGCCGCTCTTCCCTGTGGCTGCCAGCGCCTCCAGGTAAGGCTTGCTGCTGGGAGCCCTTCAGTTTCTGGACCAGCCCAGGGCTCAACAGAGAAGCCAAGCAAATGTTTGATGAAAACCAGATGGGGGCTTTCTGCTCCTGCAGTTGGAGGTGCAGTAGCAGGGCAGAGACCCCGAAATCTCCAGGGCCTCAAAACACCTGCTCCTGGTCTTGCCCTGCAGGGCCTGGGGAGGCGCCAGGAGGGAGGCTTTCCGTAGTAGGGAGTTTGAACAGCAGAATCGGGGTGGAGGCAGGGAGACAGCCTTTAGAAAGGCAACTCACCCCAGAAGGCAGGCCCGGGCACACTTCTGCAGGTATTTTAAGCACGTGTAGCACCATGAGGATAGGTGCAGAAAAAATCACATGTTCTTGGGCTGGCTTGTCCCCCCCCCCCCCCCCCCCGCAGTGAGTCTGAGGGAGTCAGCCCAAGAATTTGTCTCCCACCCTGCAGTGGCTTACTTTGCTCATTAGGCTGATATCAAAATGACTTTGCATTCTTGGGGTTAAGAAATTGCTGTGAGCGGGTGAGTCCACCCTTCCAGCGCCCTGCCCCTAATGGCAGCACCTGCAGGGGGTAGTGCAAGACTCAAGAACAATTTCAGGTAAAGAATTTTTATTTCAAAAGACAGGTGTGTCAAGGGCCATTAAGGGAATAACTTTCACCATTTGCGTTTGGACTAAAAGTGAGGGAGATCTCTGATCTGAAATTGCGACACTTTGCACGCAGCACAGCACATTCTTGGTAATCGGCAGCCCAGCCTGCCTGTTTCCCCATCCTGAAATGGAAGGGTGGAGTTTGAGAGGTGTGCAGCCTTAGGGGGTGAGCCTCATAGCAAAGGCCTCTCAGCTCCCGTGGCTCCTGCTCGCCTCTCCTGGAGGTGCCAGGGAAATGAGTCACCCACCCTCCTCCACGTCCTGAGTTTATGAGGGAAAGCCACTGCCAGGGACCCCTCTGGGCTTGTTCCAGGTCTGGAGAAACGAGCTGACTCACACTGCTTGTGTTTGCCCTGAGGGAAACCTTGGACCCTGGGCTCACCTGCCTCCCCCAGGTGGGGCACCCAGTACGGGGAGGGCTTCAGTTAAGGTGGTGGGAGACTGTCCAGCCAGAGGAAGGCTGGGGAAGGATGTAGACCCCTCATCCCCCACCACCTTTGAAAAAAACATAGGCAGCATCCAACTTATCTGGTTCTTCCCTGGAGCTGTCCAAACAATTCAGATGTTTGTACTAGTTTCAAAATTCTGTTCGTATGTTGCCTTAATATTGGGCCATTTCAGTTTCTGGCACTGATAACTGGAGGAAACTCCAAATTACAAATCAACCAGCAAGTGAACCAGGGTGGCATGGAAGCCTCAGGCAGGCGGACTGGGGTGGGGCGGCTCAGGGCTGGGGCACGGGAGGCTTGGAGTCCTCATTCAGGGAATGTTTGCAGAGCACCTGCCAGGTGCCAGGGTCTGCGGTGGGCACCGGGGGTGCTGAAATAAAGCACGTTGTCTCGGGGGCTCATGGTCTGATCTGGGCAACATGACAGATACACCAAAGCTGAGCAGGGCGCAGTCTTAAGTGTCAGGTTGTGAAGTGGGTAAAGAGCCATGATTCCTCCTGGGCAAAGGGCAGGGGATGCCTCTCGCTGAGTATGGCGTTTGAACGGTCCTTGCGGATGAGCAGGAGCTTGTACAGAGAGGAATTGCATCGCAGGTGGAGGGGACAGCTGGTGCAACGGCGTGTCAGGCCTTGGTGTTTGCAGGGGCCTCTTCTGGAAAGGTTTCAGGAGAGGAAGGACTGGTGCTACCCCCACCCACACCCCACCACCTTGTATGCTGAACCCCCAAATGCCCATGTGTCAGATATTGTGCTTAGAATGTGGGAATGTAGACATGAGGGCATGAGTCCTGATTCTTCCAGGATCATTTATCAGTTAGGATAGGCCCGTTCGTGCTGTGACAACAAAGAACCCTGAGATGATTGAAACAATAAAGATTTCTCCGTGGCTCATTCAGTGTCCACTTGGGAGCTGAGGACCCTCCAGGGCTGTTGTGCTCCCTAGTGGCTCAGCGCCATGCCTCCTTCCCAGCAGTTTTCCACCTCGGCACGTTCACATTTTGGGCTGGATAATTCTGTGTTTTAGGGGGCTGTCCTGTGCACTGTGAGATGTTAGGCAGCATCCCTGGCCGCTACCCACCAGATGCCAGCAGTACTTTCTCTATTTGTGATGGCCAAAAAAGTCTCTGGGGAAGCAAAAGGGCTCCCCTACCCCCCCCCCCCCAAACAGTTTCTTGCTGATTTCCAGGGAAGGGTGGGGTAGGAGCCAAGGAAGGCCCCTCCGGGGGAGCTGACCTCTGGCAGGGGCCAGGTGGTGATGCTGGGAGTGGCCTTTGAGGCAGTAGGAACCGTGTGTCCCTCCATACGCACGGGGGTGAGAGAGGAAACCCGGCTGCCTGTCAGGGACATCCTGCAGCCTCTCGGGGTTGTGCCGGGAAGGGCAGCGTGGGGAGTAGCTCAGGGTCTTTTCCCCACACCCCGGGTTCCCAGAAGTTGCACTTGCAGACCTCGTGGGAGCTCATGGGCCTTGTTATTCTGGGTGCTTGGACTCTGGCAATTATCAAAACGTGCTGCCAGTTGCTCAGCTGACTAAGTGCCTGGCTCCCTCTTGTGTAAATTACACACTTCCATCCCTAAGTGTTTTTAGTGCTGGGTGCAGGTGCAGCATCTTTTTCCTCGCTCGTTGGTGGGAGGGAGCCTGCATTTCTGGGTCGATTCCCTCTGTGTGAGACTTTTGGGTGCCTGGCCTGGCCCCCCCAGCGGCTTGGTCTCCGCCATGGCCGGCTCTAGCTGCGCCTGGGCTGGGAGTCCCACGTGTTGTGGGAAAGTGGTTGTTGATAAGCGCCTTTTTTATTGTGATAGCACAGACACACATAGAATTTGCCTTTTTCATCATTTTTAAGTCTGTAATTCAGTGGCATTAATTACATTTGCAATGTTGTGCTACCAACACCACCATTGATTACCAAAGCTTTTTCATCATCCCAAACAGAAGCTCTGCACCTATTAAGCAATAACTCCCCATCCCCCACCCCCCTCACTGCTGTTAATCTCTGGTCTGCTTTCGGTTCTGTGAATTTGCTTATCTAGGTATTTCAAATAAGTGGAATTATATGATATTTGTCCTTTTGTCTCCTGACTTATTTCACTTAGCATAATTTTTTTTTTCACGTTTCTTCCAAGTTGTCTCTTGTATCAGAACCTCATTCCTTTTTACGGCTGAATAATATTCTCTTGTGTGGATAGACCACATTTTGTTTATCCATTCATCGGTTGATGGACACTTGGGTTGTTTCCACCTTCCAGTTATTGTGAATAATGTTGCTATGAGCATCAGTGTGCATATATCTAAAAATGGGGTTACCAGGTCATATCATAATTGTGGTTTAACTTTCTGAGGGACCGCCAAACTGTTTTACAGTGTCTGTACCATTTTATATTCCCACCAGTGAAGCTTAAGGATTCCAGTTTCTCCATGTCACCACCAGCACTTAATTTTTTTTTTTTTTTTTTTTTTTAATAATAACTGAGGGCCCCCTTTTTTGATGAGCTTCACTATTTGGTTGCTACTCTGCTGTTTCTGAGCCCCTGGGATTCTCGCAGCTGCCGCTTGACTCTCCTTGCTGGCCAGAGGTGCCTCTGTGCTTTGGCATAACGCTGACTCCCCTGCCTAGTTGCCATCTCTGCCCTGATAATCAGCATGTGCTTCACTTGTCCATGGCCATTGGGTCCGCACACCTGCCCTGGGAAGTCCTTTGGGGCCAGGAAGGTCATACCCATTTATCAGACTTGAAAACCGAGGCCCAGGGTGGCTCTGTGACTTGTCCCATGCTTGCTGCCGGTTCTTCATGGGTCCTGAGCCCTCTGTGCCCTGCTCCTGCTGTGAGGCAGGACTCCGGCTTTGCTTGCTGCAAACCACCATCCCCCAGTGTCCCACGGTAACCTTCCTGACGCCACAGCCGGTGGCCACGCTCCAGACTGTCCTCACGTGGCCTCGGCCTGGCGTGGGCACTGCAGACACCCCTCCTCCTGCCAGCCTTGCCCCTGGCTTCTGTCATCCGGCTCCTTTCTACTTCTGCTTTGAATCCCTCTTTGTTGGACTCTTTTCTCATCCCCTCTTCCCTAACAGCCAGGGTCATTTTTCTAATGGTAAGAAAGTGGTAACCACTGTCACTTGCTGAGCACCTGCTGTATACTCAGCATACACTGGCTTAAGGAAAACACACAGCTGGAAATCCGGAGTGGACGGCTGGGTCAGGGCCTTATACTCTGGCAAGAAAATGCTGTCCTTCTTTTGCCCCTGGCTCAGCCTTTTCTCCTGTTTTGCTTTCCTCCTCATCTTCATTCTAGCCGCATAGAGGCAGAGGTGTCCTCCAACACCCCCCAGCTGCATCATTCTTCCTGCCGACAGTACCCCAGGACCTGGCCTGGCGTAGGTCCCACCCCCCTCCTGGAACAGTGTGCTACCAGGTCGTGTGCCCACCTGGGGGTGCGGCCCCTCGATTGTTCGATCACCCGTCTGAATCATGGGAGAGAGGAGGGGTGGTTCCCAAAAGACGGGTGTGCAGGACAGAGCCTGCATCCCTGGAGGGCCCCGGCGCTGCATGGGGCTGAGCATTCCTTCTCCAAACAGTCTGATGGGGCGGGTTTTAGTGTTCTTCCCATATCACAGGTAAGAAAACCGAGGCACGAGGTACACCTGGGTCTGCGTGCATGTTCTCCTCTTAGGGACACACCCCGCCTCTTCCTCTTCGGGGCTCACTCCCAGCTGCCTCTCAGTGTGTTCTGCCCCCCCTGAACGGTCTGCTGAGCTCGGTCTTGGACCTCTTAACCTCCTCGGGCCACCCCAGACCCAGCCTGCCTGAGACAGCCGACTGCTGGTGTGTTCCTGCCGGGCGCCCTCTCCCCTGGCCTCATACATGGCCTTGGCCTGTTCCAAGCTGCTCAGACCCTGTGCATCATGGATATTTCTAGTTGTTTCATCTCCTGTACCCCTGTCCCCCAAGAGCTGGAGGGGCCACCTGGAACCTACCCCCTCTGCTCAGGGCCTCCCCTTAGCATGTCTGGTCCAGGCATGCAGAGCTGCTCTCCAGATGTGCAGCTGTCCCACACCTGGCTGCTCCTGAGCAACACCCAGGCCCTACCCCTAGACCTACCAAGCCAGAGCCTTCAGGAGTAGGCCCTGAGTTAGTACTTTTGACAAGCTCTCTTGGCAAATCTTGGGGCATCTGCCCTAGCGCTTAGGACCCACTGGCCCACGGGGTAAAGGCCAGGCTTCACCTTGGTATTTGGAGCCTCTGGGGCAACATCTTCCATACTGCTTCCCATCACTTCCATCTGCCTCTGCCGTGTGATTTCTGATCGGCATCCCCAGCTGCTCCTTGGGGAGGGGAGCGGTCCTCATGTTATTTTCTCAGCCTGGGTTGCCCTTCCTCTTTATCGACTCCTCCCCATCTCTGCCTGGCGTTACCCTTCAACATCTCTCAGGTGGTAAATGCCACCTCCTCCCTGAAGCCCTCTCTGATTGCACCTCTCCTCCCCTCCAAGGTTAGTTCATTTTGTAAGTGAGCATTTTAAATTCCCCAACGGTGTACTCACATTGGACATCTGGGGTGGGAATCCTTTTGCAAAGTGGATTCTTCCTTCATCGGTTATTCAGCTTTGGAAAAGCAAGTTTATATTTATGGGTTATGGGATAGATCCCTGTGCAAAATGACAGTTTTAGAGCCTATAACATTTTCCTCCAAGTGCAAGTTTTTTTTTTTAATCTTCATTTTATTGAGATATATTCACATACCATGCAGTCATACAAAACAAATTGTACATTCGATTGTTCACAGTACCATTACATAGTTGTACATTCATCACCTAAATCAATCCCTGACACTTTCATTAGCACACACCCAAAAATAACAATAATAATAATTAAACTGAAAAAGAGCAATTAAAGTAAAAAAGAACACTGGGTACCTTTGTCTGTTTGTTTGTTTCCTTCCCCTATTTTTCTACTCATCCATCCATAAACTAGACAAAGGGGAGTGTGGTCCTTATGGCTTCCCCAATCCCATTATCACCCCTCATAAGCTCCATTTTTATACAGTTGTCTTCGAGATTCATGGGTTCTGGGTTGTAGTTTGATAGTTTCAGGTATCCACCACCAGCTACCCCAATTCATTAGAACCTAAAAAGGGTTGTCTAAATTGTGCATAAGAGTGCCCACCAGAGTGACCTCTCGGCTCCTTTTGGAATCTCTCTGCCACTGAAGCTTATTTCATTTCCTTTCACATCCCCCTTTTGGTCAAGAAGATGTTCTCCATCCCACGATGCCAGGTCTACATTCCTCCCTGGGAGTCATGTTCCACGTTGCCACAGGTGCAAGTTTTTAATAAAATTTGGTAACTATTTATCTTTAACGTGTATGGTTTACTTTTTCTAATTCTGGCAGTAATATTTATGGTCATTGTAGAACACTGAAAATACAAGCCCATTTAAAGGAAAAAAACACACATCCATTTACTGCTGTCTGCCAGAGCTGCAGCCAGAGGTGACACTGCAGTACATTTGCTTTCAGCGTGTTTCCCAGGTCTCTGAGTGTTTAAATTGGCCAGAATTCATTCTGAATGCTCCAGTGGATGACCCTCTGATGGCCTTGGAAATGGGTGCTGTTCCAACTCCTCTTTGAGCAGAACTTGACACTTATTTTGCTAGCTCCTGAGCTCCTCTGCTCCCCTTCCTTGATCAAGTAACTGATTCATGCTTTGTTGGGCATCTGCTTTATGCCAGGTTCTGGGAATGCTGGCAACTGGAGTTCTACTTGTTCTTTAAAACAGAATTTAAAAAATATTTTTTCTGGTTTTTGAGAGTATGTTATAGGCACATTGCACAAAATTCAAAAGACAAATGAAGATGCACAGTGAAAAGAAATTCTCCCTCTCGCCCATCGCCTTGGCGGCCGTGAGCCCTTGACCCGAGGTCCCGCTGGACTGGGTTTCCTAGGGTGTATACAAACACACATTCTGGTATTGTTCTTAACACAGATCACTGTGTATAGCACACACAGCTTTGTACCTTGCATTTTCCACAATAGTGTCTTGGAGATAATTCCTTATGGCATGTAGGAGCTTTCTCGTTCTTTTTTATGACCGCGTGGTGGTCCCCTGACGTGGATGCCATGTTTGTTAACGGCCCCTCTTGGGGGATATAGGTTGATTCCTGGTTGTTTTCTGTCACAGACAGTGGGGCAGGTAATAGCTCAGAGCCTGAAGCATTTTGCTCAAGTGTGAGTGTGATTGAGGGATGAGGAGGTGGGATTTCCAGCCGGAGTGTCAGTCACTCACAGCCGGTTCTCAGCGCCCCCTTCTCTGCTCCTTCTCCCTGCCTCCTGCCCCCACCTGCCCCTTCTGTTTCATGATTCATTTTCTAAACTTTCTGGTTAGGATGGGATTTCCTTGGGAATTCCAGGTTGTTGGTGTCTTTGCTCTGCCTGAGTTCCAGGTGGAGGAACGAGCCCCGACAGGTTTCCACGCTGTTTTCTTGAGCAGGCTGTGGTGCTATGTTTAGCATTTCACCGCCGGCGGGAATGTTATTTTCCGCCTGCCTGTCCATGAGGGTCTCCCCGTTGCACTGCAGCCCTGGAGGTGGGGGATCAGGCCAAACCCTCTTCAGTGCCCCCCTCTTCGGCTGGCCATGCAGTGGAGAGCCGGGTTCCGGAGCCAGCGCCCACACTTGCTGAGTTGGCCTGCGAGCCTCTCTGGGCCACTGCGTGCCCTTCGGAATGAGCAGGCGAGCCCGGCCGGCCTCCCTCGTGGGGCCGTGGGGAGGTGCCACTGAGCAGAACGCACTCGGTACACATTGGTTCTCACCAGCGCTCATCACCAAGGAGATACTCAGGAGATGTCTGTGGCCTGATGTGGATCGAAAGGGGTGGTAAACCCCCTCTTTTCTGCCAGGCCTTGATTTATGCTGTTCTGGAGACTGGAGCTGCAGAGAAATTGTGCTGGTTCCTGGGCACTCAGCCCGGCGTAGGATTTTCAGCTTACCTACTGTCAAGCCTACTCTCTCTGTTGCTTTCTTTTATTTTACTGTTCTCAAAGTTAGAGGCGTGCTTTTTAGTGCTAGGGTTGGGGGGTGTCCCTGTCCAGGATGACCTAAAGTGTGGCCTGGTTGAATGTGACCATGGTTGGCTTCGTTAGGAGATGACAGCCCCACGCCAGGATAATTGGATCCACGAGGATTAGCTGGGCGGGGAAACTGAGGTCTGGGCCTATAGCTGGTGGAAGCCCACTCCTCCTGGGAGGCTCTCTCTCTCCTCCAGTGCCCTCTGCCTTTCCCACTGTGCACTGCAGACTCCTGGTTGTTTGGAGCTTCACGGTGGGATTTCTCTCCCAGCTGCTTAGGATTTCCATCCTGGAGGCCAGCAGGGCCAGAAGAGGAGCCCTGGGGCTCCCCAGTGCAGCTGCTGGGGCTGTGTGCTGGAGTGACCCATCCCTTTGCCCTCCACAGGGGCTGGACCCTTGATGAGCCCACCCCCAGTGTCCCACAGGGTCTGTCTCCTTCACCTTCCCTACGGGTTTTCAGATGTGTGGATTTTTGCTAGTCTTGACAAGTGAGAGGTGGTGCTCGCCTGTGTGCTTTAATTTGCATTTCTCTTCCTGTGCGTGATGTTGAGTCTCTCTTTGTGTTAGCTGAAGTGGCTCAAAACAAGACAAATGCATAAAGTTCTAGAGGTCGGAAGTCTGAATTGGGTCTCACTGGGCTAAAGGCAAGGTGTGGACAAGGCTGTATTCCCTCTGGAGGACCTAGGAGAGAATCTCCATCCTTGCCATTTCCAGCTTTTAGAGGCTGCCCACATCCCTCAGCTCAGGGCCCCTTCCTCCCTTTTTAAAGCCTACCACTTGATGTTTTCCGTTCTCAGTCTGCCGCTCGCTCTCTGCCTCCTTCTGCTTATTGGACCCTTGTTCCTACTGGGCCCTAGACTGTCACACTGGACAGTCTAGGAAAATGTCCTTGCTGCAGAGTTATCCGATTAGCAACCTTAATTCCCCTTTGCCTTGGACATAACGTCTTCACGGGTTGCAGGGATTCGGGTGTGGCAGCTTTTGGGGGGCCACTATTTCGCCTGCCCCCGTCTTCATGTGCTCAGGGACCCTTTGTACTCCCTTTTCGCTGAACTGTCTGTTCACATCCTTTGGCCTTTTTTTGTGATTTTTTGAGTTGTTGGTATTTTTCTTAACAGTTTTTTTAGGAACTCTTTGTATTATAGGGAAATTAGACCTTTGTAATAAGAGCTGCAAATATTTTCCCCTAAGTTATAGCTTGTCATTTGCTTTTGTTTATAGAGGTTTTAGCCATTTGGTCAATTTTAAGTTGTAATATTTTTCTATTGTGGCTTTTGAAATTTGAGTCATGGAAAGCCTCCCCATGTTAAGACTATAAAGGGATGCTCTTCTCACACCTTGATGGATTCTTGCTCACCATTTAAATTGTTATTCCAGGGGACTTTGCCTTGGTGGGTGACTTGAGGAGTGGAGACAGCTTTACTTTTGTCCCCCGATGCCCGGCCACTGATCCCAGTGCCACTTACCCCGTAATCCCACTCTCCTCCAAGCCTCCACGGGCCTCCTTCCTCAGATTCTGAAGGCCTGGTTGGGCCCCATTGACTTTTTCCTCATGGTTTTGGGCCAGACCTTGAGAGCACCAGTTCTTTGATGATCTCATGCTGTTTGTTTAGACCCGGAGAGAGCCGGCTTTCACCCGTGGTGGGTGGGCAGGCTGCGTTTGCAGGGTCCCGACTGGTCCCCAGGGCCGAGCAGGCTGTGCTCAGGGCCTGTGGGCCTGCTGGCTGCTGTGACAGGGAGGGGGTGAGCTGTCTGCGAGCTTCTCCCTGGTGCGGACCTGGGGCCCTCAGCTCCTCGTTCCTGGCTGACATGTGGTCATGTGTTGCTTCAGCTGCGCATGTCGGAACGGTACCTGCTCACTGTCGACTGAGGGTTTCTGCGGGACTTTGGTCTGTCTCTTCCCTTAGACTGGGAGCCCCTCGAGGCCCCAGTCATGGCGGTTCTGCTTTTTGTGCCCCCGGGTGTCGGGTCCGGGCGGGGAACGGGAGCCACACCAAGTTTCTACTCATTTATGCCTCTGTTTTCCAGCAGTTGTTTATTGGGTGTCTGCAGGCTGGACGCACTCTAGCTAGGCATGGGGCGCATGCAGCTTTTAAATTTGGCCCAGTCCCTGCTCAGGGAACTTGGGCAAATAAATGAAAGATTCCTGACCTTTGCTAGGGGTCACAGCTTCCTCTGGGAATCTGCTGGAGGCCCTGCCTTTCTTCCATCAAAATGCAAACAGGGAGAGCAGGTGGCATGCCATCTATAGCCCGTATGGATCCCCACAGGTCCCGTGACCCATATGGATCCCCAGTGGCCCATATGGATCCCAGTGGCCTGTACGGATCCCGGGTAGCCCGTATGGATCCCCTGTGGCCTGTATGGATCCCCTTTGGACCATATGGATCCCCCATGGCCCAAATGGATCCCTGTGGCCTGTATGGATCCCCCATGGCCCATATGGATCCCCCATGGCCCGTGTGGATCCCCAGTGACCTGTATGGATCCCCTGTGACCTGTATGGATCCTTGTGGCTCATATGGGTCCCCCGTGGCCTGTATGGATCCCCAGTGGCCCGTATGGATCCCTGTGACCCGTATGGATCCCTGTGGCCCGTATGGATTCCCACAGGTCCCGTGACCCATATGGATCCCCAGTGGCCCATATGGATCCCAGTGGCCTGTACGGATCCCAGGTAGCCCGTATGGATCCCCTGTGGCCTGTATGGATCCCCTGTGGACCATATGGATCCCCCATGGCCCAAATGGATCCCTGTGGCCTGTATGGATCCCCCATGGCCCATATGGATCCCCCATGGCCTGTGTGGATCCCCAGTGACCTGTATGGATCCCCTGTGACCTGTATGGATCCTTGTGGCTCATATGGGTCCCCCGTGGCCTGTATGGATCCCCAGTGGCCCGTATGGATCCCTGTGACCCGTATGGATCCCTGGTGGCCCTCCCACCAGCAGTCTTCCCTGGTTGATAGCCAGTCAGTACCCAGAGTGAAGGGCCTCAGTCCTGTGGCAGTAGAGAGTGGGGTGCTCCGGTCCTATGTGTGGTGGTGGGGGTTGTGGATCAGGGAAGCTTCCTGAATGAGCCTCTGCCTGAGTAGACTCCTAAAGGCTGGGGTGGAAGGTGTGGTGCAAGGCATGGAGCTGAGACCCAGCTCTGGGTGCACAGCGGGCTGTTTGCTGACGCTTACAGCAGGAAGTGAGTATGGGGGCTGAGGGTGAGGGGCAGTGGGAGCTTTGTGCTCTGTGTGGGCCCCGGCACAGACCCCTAGTCTCTTACGGTTGGGTGGGGTGAGCCAGGGCAAGTGTGTGAAAGACAGTGGCTGCGGGAATGCGTGCGAGAGGAAGGGAAAGGTGGTGCGTGCCGGGTCCCGGCTCGGAGAGTGTTGGCGAGGCCGGGTAGGTAGAACCAGGGGATGCGCAGGGTATCATTGGGGGCCGGGGCTGGCCGCAGGATTGGAAAAGCAGCCGGAGCGGGACTGCGAACGGTCTGGGGCCGGGGAAGACCATGGTTCCTGCCCCTGAGAGTGGATGGGGGGGGGTGTGGTGGGATGCAGCAGACCTGAGAGACCAGGCCAAGGTGTGGGCTTGATGTGGGAGGAGATGGGGGGCCCCGGGAGGTGGTTGAGTTGGGAGGGCTGGCCAGGGTCTTGGGGAAATCCAGACTGGGGCCCCACTGACGGAGGCCTGGCCTCAGGATTAGGAAAGGGCTGGCTGTGAGGGAAATGAGCGAACTTGGGGTCTCCAGAGAGCTCCAGCCCTGTCCTTCTGGGGAAACCAACACTGTCTCGTAGAGAGAAGATGGCTTTGAGGTGCGGCCAGGGGTTCATAAACCTTCCCCTCAGAAATGGGGACCGCGGCCTGAGGGGGCAGCTGCTGGCTGTCCTCCTGAAGCTGTCCGTGCGGTCCTGCCTTCAGCTGGCTGTAGTGAGCCTTCTGGAAAGTTTGCCTGCAGGAGTAACATTTCTTTTCTTTGTTTTTTTTTCCCACAGGAAGCGAGGGATAGAAGTCGTGCAGGTGAGTACAGACCACATCCTGACCATTTTTGAAGCATTTTTGGTGTTTACCTGTCCCCTTTTCGGAAGCTGAGTGCTTGGTCCTGTCTTTACTTACATCTTGATTTTGACTTTCTCCCTCTGTGGATATGACATGATTTCCACTCTGGGCTGAGCACTGGTAGGGGTTAATGTGTGGGTTTGCTGATTTTGTCAGTAGAAAGGGAGAGGGTTTGGGAGGTGGGGGAGTGGGTGGGGGGAGGCTGCATGCTTGGGCTGGGTCAGCTCTGGGTGGTGGGGGTGGGAAGGGTGAGGGGGTCCTGGGGCCCGTGGTGTCCCTGCCTCTTCAGGCTCTCAGTTGAGGGGAGGTGCCACCGCCCTGTCCAGGCAGATGGTCAGCACCCCCTGGCTGCCCTCTGCCCCCCTCCGCTCACTTGGCCGCCTCCGCAGACTGCTCCCATCCCCCCTGCCCTTTAGGTGTGCCCTGGGTCACGTCACCCCCTTCTGCTGTTCGATGGCCACACCTGATCTGTTCTCCTGGCCCCGGGAGGGTGGACTGAGTCATCGAGGACGTGCGGCCCTGCCTTGCCTCACCCAGGGCTGGACTTGGGTTGGGTGTGCATTAGCTGGAGAAGGGAGGAAGGACAGATGGCGAGAGAGGCTCTTCCAGGCTGTGGAGCCGTGTGGCCCTGAAATACGGAAGCACAGGCTCCATTTGGTGAAACCAGAGGTTCGAGCTGTCCGAGCCGAGGCTCTGTGTGGGCCACACTGGGGAGCCTGATGGGAAGGGGGCGTTTCTTTCCACGGAAGCACACACAGGTGTTCAGACCCTTCCTCATTTCCGAATGTCCTTTGTTGAGGAGGGTAAGGGGCAGCTGTGACATCTGTGCTGCAGGCTGGGTCTGGCACCTGATAGGTGCTTGGGAAGACTGGGGGTGGCCTGGGCATGCCCTCTGTGGCCCTCGCTGTCCCTTTCCAGGACGAACCTGCCTGTCCTTGGAGCCAGGCTGGCGGCCTTCCTCTCTCCCTGCCTCCCGGGCCTCATCTGTCCTGCAGAGGCTCCCTGGTGGCACGGGATCAGGGGTCCATGAGGAGCTGGGCCCTGCTCAGGTAGCCGGAGGAGGCATCCAGAAAGCCTGCTGGGAAGGTCTCAGAGCCCACCTGTGTTAACCTCAGCACCAGCCCCCTCCCCCTCTTAGCCAGGAGGCCCCTCCTCAGCAGCCCAGGAGAGGGGCTTGTTTCCCGACACCTGCATCTTCAGTGTTTGTGTACTGAGGTCGGAACTAAAGGGCTGGCAGAGGGACGAGAGTGGGGTGGTGGGCCAGGCGGGGCGTCTCTGTCCAGTGGCATCCGCGTAGAGTTGCTGGATTTTTCCTCCTGGGCAGAAGGCCTCCTGGCTGCCCTCCGCATGGCCTGTGGGTTGAATTTGTTTTCAGGAGGCTGAGGTTTGTTATGGGTGGAGAAGGTGGTTTCTAGATGCATCTCATCAGCTGTAGGTTTTTTCTTCCATAGGCATAGTTGTGTGGTCTGCCCTGAGCTATTCTGTGGACCTTAATTTCTCTGTCCACCACCCAGGGGAAGTTGGAGTTCAGGAATGGCCAGGAGGTGTGCTTTCACACTGTGATTGATTGGTAGTGGCTGCCTGGAGGATTTTAAATCTGCGAATGGGCCAGGACTGGGATCAATTCATCATGTCTGCCAGGGGTCCAGGAAGGGGGCATGGGAGGTACAGTTGTATGTTTATCGTTCTGTGGTTAGTTCTGTCTCTCAGTGGTCCAGCTCCAAGATGCTGGGGCTTATTTTTTCGGTTAGCCCTTTCTGATGGTTATCTTAGAAGCCCCTGGATCTTTAGCAGATGCTGTTTTACCACATCACCAAGGCCTGGATTCAGAGTTGAAACCATCTTGGACCTCACCATGCAAAGGTCACTGTGCTTCCCTGTGGTTAGCTCAGGTGCTTGTCGGCGTTTACAAGGAAATTGCTGCTGGGAACCACTTTTAGTGGAAATGAATTCAAGTACTCACCGACAAACACTCTGCTTTAGGGAAAAGTTGTGCTCCTTTCCCCAGTCCCTCATTCCAGTTCACACAGGACCCTGAGCCACGGTGTCCTGGAATGTCGGCCCTCACCACGGAGCACTGACCTTGGAGGCAGCGGGGCGCTGGGCACCTGCTTCCAGATGTGAGAGCTGATCTGGTGTGCATGGCTTCTGGGAAGATTCCGACTAAAACCTTTAATCCGCTTTGTCTGGGGGTGGAGCAGGAGGCAGGAGAAGAGCTGTGACTACTTCTTGATGTGTCTGCTGTTCATTTTTATGATGAGTTTGGGGGAGGATGTGGTGGCTTGGGACCCAAAGTGAAGCCAAACTGGATGTTTTCCACCCAGGCATCCAAAAATAAACCCCACCGAGCCTTCTCTCTGTTTACCGCCTCTTGGCATCTCTGCGTGTTTGGAGAACTTTACAGTTCAAGAGGTGGGGAAAGGCTCTTTTCAGAAACTGGAAGCCAAGCTGCTTGGCTGGGTTTGCGGAACAGCTGGGCTTCCTTGCGCTGGATCCCCAGACCGGTGGCACCCAGGTGCTGGAGTCGGGCCTTTCTCCAGTCACTGTGTCAAGTGCTGGTGATGGGAGCTGATGACAACAGCCAGGCTACTAGCCCCACCCAGTGATGTGGATGGTGTTGTCACGGTCATTTGATAGATGACAAAACTCCGAGAGTGCTGTGGCTTCTCTTGGAGGCTCAGCTGTAGGTGGTGTGGTTGAGCATTGAGTGTGCAGGTCTGTTTGCCTCCGAAGCCCATGTTTTTTCCTGCTAAGTGGGTCTCTGCTGCAGGTTAATAGGCTGCCCTGGTTACTCAGTGCTTCCCTGCCTGTTATTACCTGGTATTTGGCTACTATCTAAGAAAAGGATGTTGGGGCCTTGGGTCAGGAACCAAGACTGTAAAATGCTGGCAAGGCCCTGAAATGTTTGTCCTGGCCATGCTGGTGATTTCTCTTCTTGCAGTTTTAACGGTAAAGGCAACAATGCCAGCGTACAACATGTATTGGGTGCTACAGTGTACCAGGCAGTGACGCCATTTATGTTAAAGAAGTATTTGTGCCAACCTTTCCAAGTGGATGGGGGAGCATATTTTAAGAAAGTAAATTTTGCAGATCCTCAACATCCTCATGTGCTTGTCACACAGCTGGTGGACTTCAGAACCAGCTCGTCAGCTCTTCTTCTGGCCACCCCATTCCCGGTGTCCCTCTCCCGTCCCCGCCGGGGCATGACACTGGGTGATCAGGAGTAGGACCACAGGGTCCAGTGACTGGTTGTGTGACCTTGGGCCAATTGCTTAACGACGTTGTGCCCCAGTATCCCCGTCTGTAAAGTGGGGATCCCAGGAGTGGCTGTGCCCCAGGCTTGTTGTGAAGACCAAGGAGTTAACTGGGCAGAGCGTGTGGCACGGTGCTGGCACCCGCGGTGGGTTACTGGCAGGGCCGCCGTGCCCTCCGTATCACAGCTGCATCTGCCCTGCACGCGTGGTCCCGGGCACCGGGCCCTCCCAGGCGCCAGGGAGGTGGCCCTTCATCGTGCTCCGTGGGTGGCGAGGCAGGTCTTTCCAGTTCTTACCCCGCAGCAGCACTGACGGAGGACCCGATCGAGGTGTCAGCTGAAGGAGTGTTGGAAATGAGCTTTCAGAATAAGTTGCTGGGATTCGCAGCATATAAGTCTAAAGGAATTCACAGAGTGTGCTGTTGTAAATTTTTCTTTTCCATCTTTTTATTTATTTGAGTACGTTGTTTCAGTACTTCTATCTACAAAAAAAATCATAAAATGGAAATAGAACTGATCCATATTCTAATAGTAACTGGTATTTATCTGTGGCTACATAAAATAATTAAAAAAAAAAGAACTCCCATTCATCTCTTCCAAGATGCATATCTAATAAAGCTTTACTTTTTATGTTTACTACTTTACACACTTATAAATATATTTCTTCTGTTTGGCTCAGTGTGTTCTCATAATAATTGTAATGATAATTCAGCCCAGAAGGAAAATAACACTTAGAGCTTCATGGTTGCGTGAACTTTAAAAAAAAAAAGGAAGCATTTATATGCTTTTTTCCCCCCAGTAGTATGATAGAATGGACAATAAAATGCTTTCAAACATAAAATACATTGTGATACATAAACGTCTCTCAGGGAAGTGGATTGGAAATTAAGAGTTTGGGGAGGAAAAAAGAATGTTGTTATATTTCCTACTGTTAAAGAAGGGCTTGATTCTGTAACTTTAAAATGGATGATGGTGATTTCTCAAATCACCATCATCTTTGGATTCCATTGGATCTATGTAAAAGAGAAAGAGTAACAGTTTTATTTCAAAATGCTAATATTTACGATATGTTGGAAATTACATCCTCTGCAAGTATTTAAATTTACGAGGAGAAATTTCTAGATGTTAGCTTAAAAATGTGCAAATGAATACGCAGCTTTAAATATTTGTTTTGGAGGGCATGAGAATGACGAGGTTTGAAGGGCGCGGCTTAGAACCCCACCTCAGTCAGTGCTCCGAAGCCCCTCTGGGGGAGGCGCCACCCTGGGGGGGGACGGCAGTGGCCCGGCTCGCAGGGCGTCCGCTGAACCCAGGGAGGCCTTTCCCTGGCAATGGCCTTGTCCTGGACTGTCTGTCTCCCTCCAGCCTGGGGCTGTTAGGCCAAGTGAGAATAATTAAAAAAAACGCAGCCCCCTGCCCAGTGAGGCTCACCTAGTGTGAAAAAGCCACGAGCGAGCTAGAGTCTAAGGAAGCCCAGGAGGCGTGCAAGTCTCGGCCTCTGCTTAATGCCGGGGTGGCCTTGAGCGCGAGGGGGACAGTGTGGCAAAGGTGATGGGACAAGATGCCTGTGCTCCCTGGGGCCCTGGGGGCGGGGAGCTCCCCGTCATGGGTGAAGGGCACAGATACCTGCCTGCCTCAGTTTACTCTGTTGTGTTGTGATGTGGGTGCTGGGTGCACAGGCCCACCTGGCTCCACAGTTTCCATTGTTGATAACCGGTTTGTGCAGCAGTGGGTTGGAAACCTGGGCATTCCTTGCAGCAGTGTTCGGCAAACCTTTCCTGGGTGCCCGCTGTGTACCTGGCTGCAGGTGCTGGGGACTCACCAGAGGCCAAGGCCAAGTCCTTTCGGCTCTCTGAAGTCTGCAGTTAGCAGCCAGTGGCCTCGGTGGGTGGGAAACACTGGGATAGGCATGGAGGGGGCTCTGACCCAGCTGATAAGTCAGGAGGGCTTCCTGGAGGAAGGGTGAGCCCGGCTATTGGCAATGAGTCTCGTCCACCCAACAGAGCTTTGCCGAGGGGCGAGGGCCAAGCTTGCAGCCTCACCAGGGCCCTTCTGCTCCTGCTCCTAAAGTAACCAGATGCTAAACAGCCACATGTCAGCACAGCACATGATCACTGCCCCTTGGCCCAGTGAGCCTCTGTTAGGGCAGAACATGCCTTGGCCGGCTAGGTCATCAGGGGCCTGGGGGGTGAGGGGTCCTGGGGCTCTCCTGAGGGCCAGACACGTGGCCTCCGCCGGCCTTGCAGGACAGTGTTTTCCACTCTGATCTGATCTGTTGAGAAAGCTTGGGTTGGGGCTGGGGGTGAGGGCTCTGAGGTTTCCCTTTGCATGGAGTTGGTTGCCACTTTGTAGGACAGCCCTGAATTTGGTGGAAGACAACCCGGGAGACGAGAGAACACCACGGTTACTGCCCAGCCAGGCTCCGGTCTGGGCATCCTTAGGAAAACGTGTTTCACATCTAGCTGCCCCTACTCCCCACCCCCCTATTTTTTGGGCTGCCTTTCAGCAGTTATTTAAAAGAGCAGGGGGGAGAGGAGATGACTCCTACCATGAGAGGGGTTGGGGTTTTATTTAAAACACAAATGAGCAAGCTGTGTGAGAAGTCTGGTAGCTGGTTGTAGGTTCACTGTTCTCTTTCCAAATTCCTTGAGAACTCAGACATTACGAAACCCGGTCCCTGAAGCAGCCGCTGTTTCTCAAGTGGGCAAGGAAGTAAGTAAGTTTCTTCAGCTTGCAAAAGAGTGAAGGGTGGGCAAGATGCCTTTCTGTTGGTGCTTCCTCCACTGTTGCTTGCTTGAGTCACTGGAGTTCTTTGTATCTGTGTTTTTCTCCTTTCTGCACAAACCATGCAGGGAAGGAAGTCAAGTGGCAGACCATCCGGTAGGAAAGGAGAGGCAGACAGACAGACAGCAAGATGCAGGAGAAGGCCCATGTGCCCAGAGACTGATGGGGAGCTGGGTGCTGGGCATCGAGTTGGAGGGGCTGCTGAGAGTGACCTCTGAGGCCAGCCCAGCGGGCGAGGTGGGCTTGTCTGTGCCAGGGCAGGGGACTTCGTGGACGCGGGGCGGGACAGGGCAAGGGGGTGCACACAGGAGATAGGAAGGCCTTATAGGGAAGGTGATACCTGTTGACATAGAGTCAGCAGGTGTAGGTGTTGGCGGGGAGGGGAGGTATTAGGAGGGGGCTACAGGCAGAGCCCACGGTGTGTACAGAGATGCAGAGGCCTGGCAGGGGTTTCTGCTGGCACGAGTGTTTGGTAGGGCTGGATCCTGGGTCCTGGGTGGGTTGGCAGGAGATGAGGCTGGAGAACGTGGCAGGACCAGACCACAGGAGGGCCCAGTGAGGGCACTGGTTCTGGGATAACGGGGCTTTGAAGGCTTCTTGGAGGTGGAGTGTGGGGTCCAATTGGAGGCGTTGGGTGAGGTCCCTCTAGGAGGGCACATGCAGGGTGAGAGAAGGCTGGGCTGGAGGGTGAAGAGCCAGGTCTTCTGCTGGGAGGCTGGGACCATGACCTCGTCAAGGGTAATGCGTTCTAGCTGCAATCAGGACAATAGTGGAGAGCAGGGGAGAGGGCGAGTGGGGAAGGTGTGTTGAATGCAGGCCACAAGAAGTGTGTCCCACAGCTGGTTTCCTAACTTACAGCCACAGAGCGGTGTCGTTGAGTATTAGACTTCTCCCCAAGGATTGCAGATGCCAGAGTCTCCTTGTCAACATTAAAAAACCTATTTGTTACTTAGCTGATATATTCACATAGTTCAAAATTGTTTACACAGGTGTGCAGTGGAAAGTGTCCACTGGTTAAGCCCCGCTGGGCTCCCTCTGCCACCACACTCTCCCCAGAGGACCGGCCGCCCCGGGGCCTGCCTTGGGTTTTATTTCCAGGTAATTGGGACAGAGGTGTGGTTGGAGACGCGTCAGCCTTCTTTCCTTCTGTTCCCTCTGTCTGGTGCTCTGGAGCTGGGTGCAGGGGGCTTTGGGAATGTCGGTGGCCCTGGTCTTTGTTGGGGGGGCTGATATCCATCCTTGGAGCTGCAAGGGCCCAAGGTGGATGTCCTGGTCCCCCGCATCCAGGGGTAAGTGAGGAAACGGAGCTTCCCCGGAGGGTGGTGGCCTTCTGAAGGCTGCCCAAGCTGACCCAGGCCCTGACATCCCAGCAGACCGCAGCACCGCCGGGGAAAACGGCCTCGGGGTCTGCATGGAAGTGGGCTTTGCACGGAAGGCTTCCGCGGGGTCATTTGAGATGGCTCTGGGGTGTGTGGGGCCACCCCATGGAGTCCAGGGGCCCGGCTGTGAGCTTCTGTTGGTCTGTTTTCCGGCTGGGTGTTTTCCTCATCTTTATAATGGTGCTGACGCCTCACAGAACGTAAGGAGTGTCATTGGTACTGATGAAGTATCAGTTTATTTTTCCTCATCCTGTGTTACCAACAGTTGTGGCTTAAGAGGGGAAAGAACTGTGCTGCTTAGAAAACTGTGTCACCTCCATGTAAAGAATGTGGCCTCTCGGCTGCCAAAGAAAAAAAATGCTACTTTTGGGTTTCTAACTATTGTGGATTTTAGCTTATTAATTCTTTTTAAAAGATAGGTTTATTTTATGTTTTTTTAAAAATTTGAAAAACAGGTATTTTTATTTCTTTTTATCTAAAACATGGAAAATTGTTTTCATTCTCAATCATTTATTTTGGATATATATATATGTTTTGAATTTTGGGGTATTTTATTTTCAGCCTTTTCTTTAGGTGTACCTTTCTGCTGTTTTTATGTTATTCTCTAATATAGTTGTGAACATGCTGTAATTTTGAAGCCAGCCTTTTCCCTTTAGTATATGTCATGGCACAGTAGACTTTGATAAGAAAGACCATGTAAAGTTAAGAATGCTATTAGTTCCTACTGAGACGCAACATAGAAAGTCATATTATATATTGAGTGTCCACTATATGATGATCACTATGCTAAATATCATGCCACTGTTGGATGTATGTATAATGAATAGAATTAGGCAAATTCATGTGAAAGAGCGATCAGCATAGTATTTTTTTAAAAATGATGACACTTGGGGCAAATAGTTAAATAATCAGGGTTTGCTCACGTCTAATTCATGTAGCTGTAGAAAAGATTCCATTTTAGAAGACAGTGTGAGAAAAGGCTCCTGAGGTGGTGGTAAGTGCTGTGGTAAGTGCTGTGGACGTACACCGAATGGTTTCAGTTCTGTCCGTTTTATTTTCGTCCTGTGGGCTTTTTAGGCCTGTTGTTGCAAACTGAAACTCTTTCTGGCGTCCTTGGGGAAGTCCTCGGTGGCATGATAGGCTGAGCACCTCAGGTCTGGCGTTTCTCTTTCCTTAGCCTTGGACTCGCTGAGTCAACTTGAGCAAGTCCTTAAAAAAAAAAAAAGGAAAAAAAAAGGTTCCTACTTCCCCTGTCAGGAAAACAAAATTCCTGCCAAGGAAGCCGGGTGCCCCAGGGTGGCCGGGCATGCTCTTGTGGGCAGGTGCCCTGGGCCCAGCCGGTCCTGGTCCCCCCAGGCCTCTCCTCACCCTTCCCCGAGTGGGGAACAGACCTCCCTGGTACTCTGACCCTTGGTTGGCCTTCCAGAAAGTTCAGCGGCCTCATTGGGGTGTGCCGAGGAAGCACTTGACTGAAAAGAGATGGAAGAAGGAACATGGAGAGTTGGAAGGAAAGGAAGGGGCAGCTGAAAAGGCAGGAGGCAAAGGTTCAGCTGGGAAAGGAACCGCCCGCGCTGAAGGTGCTCTGGAGTGAAGTTGTCTGGAGCTTTGCTCTTCAAAGTGCAGTCGTCAGACCGTCCGCATCGCTTCGTAGGATGCCCCCACCTGAGCTGCTGGATCTGGACTCTCACGTGATGTGGGGACTCTGGTACAAACACTGGACTCCCCAGCAGTTGGTGCCCATCGGGTCAGGGGAGGGCACCCTGGGCAGCGCAGGTCCAGGACTCGAGACCCTGAGCAGGGAGGTGAACTGACATGAAGGCCTCGGAGCGTGTTCCTTGCCCAGCTGGGTGTGCAGCTGTCACAGTCAGAAGCAGGAATGGAGTCAAGCGTGGCCTTCAGCTCGGTTTCAAAGACCACGAAGCATCCTTGAACCTCTGGAATGTGCAAGAAGCTGGCAGCTCCCTCTCCAACCCCTTCCCTCCCTCAGACTTTTTTTTTTTTTTAATATTCATTTTATTGAGATATATACACGTACCACGCAGTCATACAAAACAAATCGTACATTCAGTTGTTCACAGTACCATTACGTAGTTGTGCATTCATCACCAAAATCAGTCCCTGACACCTTCATTACCACACATACAAAAATAACAAGAATAATAATTAAAGTGAAAAAGAGCAATTAAAGTAAAAAAGAACACTGGGTGCCTTTGTTTGTTTGTTTGTTTCCTTCCCCATTTTTCTACTCGTCCATCCATAAACTAGACAACGGGGAATGTGGCCCTTATGGCTTTCCCCTCAGACTTTTATTTATGCTGTTAGACCTGCTCAGTTCTCACCTTGCCTTTGGCACCTTCCCTGCTCCTCCGTAAGCTGGAGCTGCCTGTTGACGTGTCCTCCTGGTGTGTCCTCCTCCGGGACAGACGTTTCTTGTCTCTGAGGAGCTCAGGGTTTGGCGTTGGTGTGGGCTGTGTGTTTGTCGGGTGAGTGAATTAAGGACGGAGCTGTTTGTTCCACACAGAATATGGCAGACTCTGAGGGTCTGTGTTTGTTAAAAATAACTCTTGATTATTCTTTCTCTGAGTAAGGAATGCATACTTGTTGAAAGTTGGGAAATAAAGACAAGCATAAAAATGAAAACCCCGAAGTAGTCATGAAAACAAGTTTGTGGTGTGACATCTTCTATTCTTTTCTCGTATCCTTACATAAAACGTTATTTGCTACATACTGGGCGTATCCAGGTTGGGTTTTCTGTGCCCAGAGTTTTGTGACCTGCCTTTGGGGGGAATGTGAGGAGCGTTGGCTCATGGACCCAAACATCTTTGAAATCATCATTGCAGAGGCCACCTCTGTTTTCTGTCATCTGTGTGCCCAGTGCCTGTAGCTGTCTCTTTGCTCTAGAGCCTCAGGCCCTGGATTGTTTCTGGTTTTCGCTGTTTCGTTGCCTTGGGTGTCCTTGGACCTGAATCTCTGCTTGAATCTCGGATGGTTGCTTTGTCTCGACATCTGGAAGTGCAGCGATGGAGTTGAAGGTTTCCGGGTTTTAGACTGTGGTGCTGCCAGATGGCTCGTAGTCCTCGAACGCTCACAGCCCGCTGCACCCCACTGCAGTGCGGGCCGGCAGCGCCTCTGACCGGTGAGCTCTGTGTCGACTCTGCACCCCTGGCCTGCCACTGTGCTCGGGGGTAGCGGGGGGAGTGCGGCGGTGTGGCCCCTACCCCACCAGCTGCCTCACGTGGCCACGTGGGTGTGATCGAGCGCATGCTCTGGGCCAGCCACCCTCATTTGCACAGATCAGTTCATCTGTTCTTCATAACAGCTCTGATGGGTGGATGCGCCTTCCTCCCTGCACAAGTGAGGAAACCGAAACAGAGGAAGGCTAACTGGCTCTCCGTTACACAGCTGACAAGTGGAGGAGCCAGGATTTGAACCCAGGCAGTTTGGTTCCAGATGGTTTCTTCATGATTATTTTTAAATTTTCTTTTATGGAAAAATAACATGTATCTTAAGTGAGAGAGAGCATATAGCGAGTCCCTGCATGCGTTTCCTCATCTTGATGTTTATCGAAGCATGGCCAGGATCGTTTCGAGGAGACCCTGTTCCCCACTGGGCCGTTTTGAGGCAGAGCTCCCTGTGGTCGCATTCATCGGTACATGTTGCAGTGCGTGTCTCTGGAAGAGAAGGACTAACCCTTCTTGGCCGCCCCCGGGGCGGTTTCCTGCCTGGGGGAGCTGAGTAGAGGACAGTGTGCCAAGACCCCGAGGCTGGCCGCTGGGCCTCCGGGTCCGTTGATTGGATCCCTAGTAGTTGTTCCTGCTCACGCCTCCTTAGCGGGGGTCTCCATGAGGGGACTGCAGGGTGCACTCCTCGAGGGATCCACAGCAGCCTGTGCAGAGTGCCTGATGTCCGGATGGCAAGGCCCAGACCTCCCACGCCATGTCGCTGCAGCCTGCTGCGCCCTGTTCGCCTGGTGGACACTCATGCCCTGGCAGGACCAAGCTCACGGTCGCCAGCCCCCCAGACCCTTCCTGACCCTCCCAGGCCCAGTCCAAGCCCCACAGGCCCTACACACCCAACTTTGTGAGCACAGGAGCTTCCATTCTGTGGTGTGATGACAAACTTGGTATGCTGCACTCTTCTCCGTGAGCTCCTCAGGCCCCAAACCACGTCTTAGTCTTCTGGGGGCTGTGCCGGCTGAGCACAGGTCCTGGTATGTAGATGCATCGTCCCAAGAAATCTTCAGAAATTACTAAATATTACAGAAATATACGAATTAGAAAGGTTCTCCATCATCTTTTCCCCCAGAAGTAACCATTAAATTGTCTATTTTTTTTTTCCTATGCCTATACGAACATATTTTTTTGGTTCTGTAACTTCTCTTTAAAAATCTTTTTAATACTTTTGAAATTGGGATGTGAACATTTAATATGATGGTTATAACCGATGGTGTCTCTGAATGGAGGAAATAGAGTAGCTACGTTCTTGTCTAATTGTGGAAGGGCCTTAGTCTGCATTTGCTGGTGGGTACGTGTCGGCCAAAGCTGGGTGAGAGATGTTGGCATTTCTCAGCAACAGGCTGACATGTCATCTGGCACCATTTTTAAAGGGCAGAAAGTCTTCATGAACTGGAGATAATTTTCGTTATTCACTTGAAGTGGCAGATAATTTGCCATTTAGCTTTTCCCAGAAAGGGAAACATGAGTTGCTTTTATTAATGTTATGCTCTAGGCACGTTCCTAGCTTTTAAGTGTTCTGTATATTTTACTTTCTACTTCTTTCCCCCAAAGGAAAGTTTAGTAAAATAGAAGCCCCTGCATCTCAGGCTATTCTCTTCAGGTGAACTCGCTGCTGCTTGCCTCTCCTTGTCCAGAATCGAGCCGCGCCTGGCTATCAGATCAGCTGGGAAGTGCTGTCTTTTTGCTGGGCACGTAGTCACCTCCAGTGAACTCAGAGTTCTGTTACTAAAGAAGACGGGGGGCCTGGGAACGGGCGCTGGGCTGCAGAGCTAGCAGTGCCTAGCATGCTCGGACTCTTGAATTAGAACTGGACAAGTTACCTAGCTCCTCTGAGCCTGTTTCCTCATCTGCCAAGTGGGAAGAAGAACAGGACTTACTTCTTGGAACTGTTGTGAGGATTAATTGAGATAATGCAGGTCGGAACAGCCCCGAGCCGGGCACCTGGGTCATCCTCAGGAACCTCCTTTTCCTTGTTAGTTACCAGATCCCTATTATCATTGTTGGCATCAGGGTCCATGGAAATTAATACTTTAGATGAGTTAGATGAGGGATTGTGTAGTTAAGTGATTGGGTAGGAAATGAGCCAAAATAAAAGAGGGTCTTTTGTTTGATTTTTTTTAATCACCAGTAGAGAAAAGTAAAGAAGCCAGAAACCTCTGTAACACCAGTGATGCGTATTGACTCTGCTTCAAGAAGGGCTGAACAGGGCTGATTCTTCTGCCCAGACCCAGGGAGGTCCCAGCTAGGGGATCCCCCTCCTTGACGTGGTGGCCCGAGCCCTCTGCTGTGCCCAGGTGTGGGTGCAGCCTGGTTTGCAGAGCCCCCTGGGATCAGTTAGGTTTTGCCCTGGCCAGAGGTGTACCTGGGGGCACAGGCCCTGCCTCACCCTGATTTCTTCCGTTCCTCTTTCTGGGTATCCCTGTATCCAGCCATGATAGGGTGAAGGCATCACCTCTGAAGGGTGCTGACCTCTGACCCTGGCCCCATGAGCCTCCGACCCCACGCTGTCCCTAAACCTGGCAAGCTCGCCTAACCATTGCCTGGGGCTGCCCAGGGAGTCCCATGTGCAGCTGAGATTTCATGGCTTTCCCAAAATGTGTGAGAATCCAGGGCTGTTCTGTAACTTGGTTCTCTCTCTCTCCCGCTGAACTGCCCCCCAACCATGAGCTTCCCTGGGGACCCACAGCCCCCGTCTTTCTCCTGAGATCTCCAGTGTCTGTCCAGGCAGAGATGGCCCTTTTGGGGACCTGGTTACTCTGGGTGTCTTGGTCCCTTCCCACTCGGGTGTAGTTTCCAGCATGGCCACCGCTCTGAGTCCTTTTCTTTTTGGACGTCTCTAATGGCCTAGAGCATACCCTATAAGGAGATCCTGGCTCACGGGTGCTCCGGCTCTGCAGCCACTGCCCAGGAACTTGGCAGTAGCAGGGGATCGATCGTCACTTCCACGAGAGCCCCCTGGGGAGGCTCTGATGGGAATGGGGTTGGGGGGGGGATAGAGAAGGGGGAGGCTTTTCCCAGAAGTTCGGGGGGACCATTTAGGGCTTCTGGTCTGTCTGCAGGGAGCCCACCAGCCCTGGCCTCTGGGCAGCAGATGCTTAGTAGGATCGCTTCAGAGCTCTGAGATGACCGCATAAAACTTCTAAAATGCTTTTGGTGTTCTCGTGCTGTACATCCACAAACCAGCACCTGCGGCAACAGTGAGAACTCCCAGTGCTGCCAGCCTACAGGTGCCATGTGGGTGCCCCCAGTTGGCAGTCAAGAGGACTGAGGTTCAGACGGCTGCCGTGCCTCTGCCCTGCACCCCCAGCTAGCGAGCCGCAGAGCTGGGGTTGGATTCCAGAGATGGGTTCCTTTTCTGCCCAGGAGGCTGCCTCCTTGGACTAGGTCCAGGACCCCGCCCTGTCCCAGCTTGGCCTCTCTTTGGCTCTGCAACCCTGGGTGAGTGGCAGAACCTCTCTGAGGTTCATCTCCCTGTTGGTGACAAGATTGATGAGTGAGAAGAGGCGAGGCCACGGGCAGGTGAGGCGGCCTGGTGAAACTGTTGGACCCTCCTGAAGGGCAGATGTGCGCAGCCTGGGGCCAGGAGGTGAGGTTTAGGTTTGGGGTCATGTGGAGCTCTCAGCAGCTCACTCGTTGTCTTGCTCCTTGGAGGCCTCTCCGGGCCTGGGATGACCCAGGGGCTCTTGTGAAGCTCCACCCCCTCATCTAGGAAGAAATTTGTCCTTGACTCTGTCGCTCCCATCTCTGGTGGTGGTGGTGGTGGTGGATGTGGTGTGTCCCAGGCCCGAGGGGTGTGGGTTTCCTGGCAGAGAGGATATTCTTGGCTCGCTTCCTTCTCTCCTCCTGGGCAGTATTTCTGCCATCGGCCCTGCAAAGTAGAAATAAGTTATTAACAGTGTTTTGACAGGATCATCAAAAGCCTGGATGGGCAAGGATGCCTTTGGGTCTGAGTTAATGGCCTAAGAGTGTGGACTGGGGGGAGGGGGCCTGCCAAGTGAGAGGGAGAGTGGGGGTCGGTAGGTGGTGAGGGCATAGCACACATTTATTAAACTTGATCGAGTGAGGCTGGCCCTCTCCTATGCCCAGGGCTGCCGGGCTCTGGTGAGAGCGAGCCTTGTTAAGATACCTGCTGATGGAGCGGTCCGGGGCCTCACCTCAGGACCCCTGGCAGCATTACTTCGCTGTCTGAGGCCTCAGTACCCCCAGCCATCCCTTCGGGTCCAGGCCTCCTGCCCAGCAGTGGGTCCTGGTGTGTGACGGCCGTCAGCCTGTCCGTTCTGAGCCCTGCTCGCTGCTTCAGGGCGAGGGCTGCCTGTCTGAGCCACGCTGGCGTCTGTCCACATAATTCTCTCTCTCTCCAGAGAGGGGTTTGCAAATGTCTTTTGAGAAGGCCCAGAAGCGCTTCTTACATATCTTGTAGAAGCAAAACACATTTGCCACACAGCCCAGAGAGTGTCACCACTAACACTTCACAGATGTCCCTTGAGCTCTTTTTTTCTGTGTGCAGAAATATAACATGCCTTTTATATTTTAAAGTTCTCATTCCTGCTGTAATCAGTCCCCCTCCTCCCAACACACGGAGCATATCCTCAGCGTTTCCCCTCTTGTTCGGTGTTCTACTCAAGCTTGTTTTCTTAATGGCTGCATTATTTTCTCTCTGGTGGCAACCAAAACTTAATTCTTTCGGTGGCCGTCAGTGATGCTTCTGTCTGTTGCTCCTATAGATAATACTGCGTGGAGCACCTGGTTTTCCTTTCACGGGGGCCTTATATCTTTAGGCCTCATGGATGTTTCTTTGGACCCCATAAGTAATAAATCATATTTATTGTTATTTCTAAAAGTAACACGTGCTTCTTGAAAAATGAAAAGACCACACCAAGCATGGTAAGGAATCCTAGAAAGGGCGTGTCATTTTGGAGTCTGTCCTTCCATACAAGCCCTGTTCCCCACCTGCACCCAGGTGAGTACCTGGAGGCCGTCTCTCTCTCTCCCGTGTCTGCCCTCCCTCCTTCCTTTCTCACCCCAGCCCTAGACCCTTTAAGCTTTCTCTCCCCTTGGGGCAGGGGCTTGGGGCCCGGCAGCAGCTCTGCCCATCGGCACTTTTGCCCTGCGTTTGGTCTGACCCAGGGGAAGGACGAGGAGTTGTGGACTCACAGGTAGGGGGTCTGTCCCCAGGGTGCTCTCCACTCTTGCTTCTTCCCAGCACTGCCAGGGCTGGCGGGTGGCTTCCCTGACGGGTTCTGTCTGTCTGCACCGTGGTCCTGGCATCCCCCTCTGAGGGCCCCTCTTCTTCTGTTTTGCTCCCAGCCCCTTGGGGTTCTAACACACGGCCCGTACCCTCTGTGTGCTCTGCCCCCAGACCCCTGCTTTGCTCCTGTTTGCACAAACCTGTGGTTTGCCATCTACGGGGGAATTAAGACTATGCCAGGTGGTTGAAAAGCTACCGTCTCCCAGAACCTTATTCTGGAGAGGTGCCAAGTACCATGTAATGGTCAAGACTTCACACAGCCGCTGGGGGCTCCACTTGCCAGCCAGGGAAGTGGTTGTTGCACAGGTCTCAGCTTCCTTGCTGGAAAAGGGGATGGTCATGCTCAGGGCACCCGCCCCTCGGGTCGAGGAGATGAAATGAGACAGCGGGTTGTACAAAGCCTGGCGCAAAGCATGTGCTCAGAAACTCATAGCTGGTGCTGGTGTATTGATTCACCCCTGCCCTTTGGCTGCTGATTTGTATTCGGGGCAGGGAGGCCTGAAAGGCTCGTTGCTGAAAAGATAACCCCCAGTTTGCACGTCAGGCTCCTTTTTGGAGTGTGGCTCTCTGTCGACCCCTGCAGTGGTTCCCTTGTGGAACAGGTCCGGCCCAGACTTTGAGGAGAATTTCCAGATTGGAAGTGGGTTAATGTCCCAGAGAATCCTGGCCTCGTGGGCCTTGAACCAATTCCTTCTTGTGGCTGAGCCTGTGTTTCCATCTGTCTGGGACACTTTATTTCTCTCTTACTTTGTTCTCAGACTGGCTCTGGCAGGTGGGATCTCTGTATTATTCTCCTTGTGTGGCAGATGAGGAAACTGAGGCTCAGAAATGTCACTTATGTGACCTCCAAGGTCACAGAGCAGGTAATTACCAGCTGCTGTGGTCTTTGAACCCAGACCTGCTTGGCCCCCTTGGCTTCTCACCCTGTGCTGTCCCCTGTGCTAACCTTGGTGTCCTGTAGCAATGTAGATGACTCTGCCTTTCCTGCTTCTGTCCAAGGCTGTCACAAACCCACCCCCTGCAGCAAAGCAGGGGCATCCTCAGGCCTGTCGGCCGCCTATTCCCCAGCTATGCCCATCTCTACACACTCACCTTTTCAACCCGGTCACCCCACCAGCCTGCCCACCCTCCCCACAGCCCTCCCTCCCTCCCTCTCCCCTGTGTGTCTTCCCCTTCCCCCCATCCCACCCTTTTGCCCCCCAGCCTGCCTACCCTCCCCCCAAGTCCTCCCTCCCTCCTGGTCCCCAGCCCGCCCTCCCTCCCCCCAGCCCCCCAGTCTGCCCCCCTTTCCCCAGTCCCCTTTCTCCCCCCAGTCTCCCTTCCAGCCCTCCCTCTCTCCTGACCCCCAGGCTGCTCCCCCTCCTGATGAGAAGGCCCCTGCCCGCTCTGCACAGTGGTTCTCTCCCTTGTCTCTCCTGCTCACTGTGGTCGTGCCCCTTTTTCTGCTTCCGTGATGTTTGGTGACCCAGACCTTGTCCCTCCTCGTGCCATCCAGGAGTCTGGCAGGAAGGAGAGCCCACCCTGGTGGTTCTGCTGCAAGGACTTCACATGGGGCCACTTGCAGGGCTGTGGGGAGGATGGAGGGGGCCTAGCAGGGGCAGGAGCTGTTACTGCTCCTGGGGCCCACAGGCCAAGGAAGGGAAGTGTCCCCAGAGCTCAGTGCCAGTGGGCAGGGCCTGCCTGGAGGTGGCTGGAGTGACGGGGAGACACAGCCACTGCCCAGGTCATGACCCTGCCCCAGCCCCCCTCTCCTCCTGCCCCGAGCTCCTGTGGGTGCGCCCCTGGGCTCAGTCTAGCTGGAGCCAGGGTCCTGCATGGTCCTCCCGGAGGTGGGCCTCCCGGGCATGGAGCAGGTGCAGCATAGCACCCCCGCCCCGTGACCCTGTAGGTCACAGGGCAGAGCAGCGTGTGTCCTGCGGCCTCCTAGGTGCCAGCCCTGGGCTGTCGGCAGGGCATCCAAGGCCCTCTGCCCCTCCTCAGACTCCAGGTGACCACCCCAGCTCTGACTTTCGTACCTGCCCTCCCGGGTTCCCCCATGGCCACTAGCCCACAGGCCCATTTTCTATCATCTGTGTTGGGTGGGGAGTGATTTTCCTTCCCTTGCCAGGCGTGCACACAGGCCCCAGCCGCAGGCCCTCTGCTGTTCCCTGGAGATGCTGACGTGACCTGGCCTCTGATCTTGACCCCCGTGGCTCTCCTGGGAGATGGGGGGCACAGCAGGCCCCTGCCTGGGACCCAGGAGGTCTCCTGCCGGCACAGCTCGGGCAGACGTGGATCTCCTTGCCTGCCATCAGCTCTGCACCTTGCTTCCCTGGAATCTCTGTCGTGATTCCTTTTGTCTCCATCAGGGTGCCTGGAGTGACAAGCCTGGTGACGAGGACACGGGGTGCCTGGTGGGCGAGTCCTGAGAAGTCTGGCCTGAGCAGCGGGAGCCCTGGGCTCACAGCAGCCCTGTCATTCCCTGCTTTCCTTGCGGTTTGGGTTGGGACTGACAGGTCTCAGGGTCCATCTTACTCTTACCTCTGTGACCCTGACTCTCTGGAAGGCAGGAGTGGATATCCTCAGTTCATAGCCTTTCACCTTGAAGAGGGCCTGGTGAACTTGCCACATGCCTTCTGCACTGCTGAGGGATCCGAGCCCTCCCGCCGCCTTGGGTGACGAGTGAGTGTGTGAATGTGAATGTGTTGGTCAGAGCCGCCCCCTTTGATGCTCTAAATAGGACAGGTTTCAGAGAATTCAGCCAGCTCCCCACATCAGACATCACTTGGGTGCAGTGTTTCATGTATCGCAAATGCACACGTGGCTGCCTGTGTGTGCACGTGGACTTGGAGATGGGTGGATGGACCTGTGTTTGAATCCTGTCTCTGACCTTGGCTGGCCACGTGACCTTGGGCAAGTCACTGTGCTTCAGGCTTTTCATCAGCAGCCAGGCCCAGCATCATAACTGTGGATAATACTTGCTCTGCCCCTCACCCAGGACCAGGCAGGCACGCGCAGGTGGAGGCGCTTCATAAACTGTAAAGTGCCCCGGAGGTGAGCAGACACACTGAGGTGCTCTTCCCGGCAGCGCCAAACCAGGAGGCTCGGGAAGGATTTCTCGCAGGGCCCATTTTTAGCCTCACAGCATCATGCTTGAAAAATGCTCGCATGCGGTTTATTTAACTTTAAGTGGGACAGATTCTGAAATGGGTTGTTTATTGTCCCGGTTGAATTTTTAATTTCTCATAAATTCCCTGCAAATTGCCTTAGTACGTCTCTGTTTATTGAATCTGTCAGGGTTGTTTATGGCACTGAGGCCTGGGCTGCCCGTGTTTGTGGGTTGTTGTTATGGTGACACCCCCAGCTGGGTTTGAGGCTCTGGAGGAGATGCCCTGTTCCCCGGCAGTGTGGACGGTTCTCTGAGTGCCTGGAGGGCTGAGAACTTTCATCTCTGATGAGTGTCCAGGGTCGTCTTGCTGCTGCTGGTCCAAGGACCACAGTTTGAGAACCGCTCATTTTGAAGAATGTTGGTGAATGAAGTTGTGAAGCCAGATGCACCCAACTTGGAGAGCCACTCAGGCTCTTCCCAGGTCCTCTGGGATATTCCAGGTGGCCGTGCTCGGCCCCTTTTCCAGCTGGCACTGCCTGCTCTGAGTGAGGGGCCGAGCCTGGGAATGGGAGGTGGAGGGCCGGGGGATCCTGGGGTCGGAAGGATGGTGGTGATATAGTTACGGTGAATGAAGGGTGGGTCGGGAGCCAGGAGGCTAGGGGAGGCCAGGGGGCTTGAACTCAGCCTCTGGTCCTCAGGCAGTTTGTCTCAGGCCAGGACAGACGGGACCCCCAGGGTACGGACAACGCAGGGCCTCCCTGGGTGGGTATGTTGGGTGGCAGGGAGGCTGACGTCAAAACTTGGACCCTGTACAGTGCCCAGAATACCAGGGTCCTTGGGGAGAAGGAAGCTGCTCTGCGCACCCGGGATCTGTCATTAAAGACCTTTGGTGGAGATTACCTACCAGATAGGCTGCTCTGTCAGGCAATAAAACAAGCATCAACATAGCTAACATTTGGGAGTGGTTTACAAAGCCCTTGAAAAAAAATCCCCTATATAAACTTCAAGACAGCCCTAATGAACTCATGTTCAGAAACATTAAAAAGAACTCTTCAGTAAAGAGCCATAAAGTGGGATTTGAACCCCGCAGTGTTGCCACCAAAATCCCTGTGCTTTCTGCTCTCCGGAGCTGCCCCTCTTCCTGAACCCCCAGGCGGAGAATACCCTCCCAGGCTCGCGCTGGCTGCAGACAGGTGAAAATGGTGGTGCTCTCAGGAGTGGAATGTGCTAGAATTCCTCGGAACAGCTGTTTTGAAATAGATGATTGTTCTTGATATTTTTCTCAGCCCAAAGCATTAGAAGTGAGCACCCCGTGTGAGCCATGAAGGGAGGGATGGATGAGTTATTCAGCTTGCGAATTGAAAACCTTCTGCTACCTCTCCCATTTTCCATTTCCTGTGCTAATGAATTTTGAGGCACAGGATAGTTCCCCGAGCTCATGGGCTGGGCCCGTGAAGGGGGTTCCTGCTGCCTGGGTGCTAACGCACATGCGCAGCAGGCTCCCCTCCTCCTCGGCACCTCCTCTTCTATCTGTTTTTGATTTGGGGTCTTCATGTTAGATTTTCATTCCAAGGAACCATCTTGGGTCTAAGAGGATTTGGAAACCCCTGGTGGGGTGGGGTCGAGGCAGGGGCCAGGGCAGCTCGACTCCCCATTGAGGGTACCACGATCGTTAGGGATTCCAGGCCGCAGCGTCACTGCATTGATGGATTCGTTGATTGATTATCAGGCATTGCCCCTGGGTGCCCCCGGCAGGCCAGGTCCTGCGACCAGTGCTGGGGATACAGTTGAGCAAAGCCACCGTGTCCCGGTCCTTGAGCTTCCACTTGAGGGGGAGGACAGACTCTGTCGGTGGTGACTTCGTCCCCTTCTGGCACCTTCTGGACACTGTTAACAGTGCATTTTAATCCGACGGGTGCTTTGGCCGTTCCTCATTTCTGCCAGTTGGTCAGCTTTGTGCACTTCTTCCCAAGCGCTGGTGACTGCGGGTCACGGGGGCTCTGCGGCGGGGTCTCCCAAGGTCCCGGGACCCCCGCCCAGGGGAGACCAAGAGCCAGCATCTTGGTCTCTACCCATCTCCCGCCCAACCTCATCTCTCAAGCACCGTGCTAGCCACACCTCCTGGCCTTTCACCACCTTTCCAGGTGGGCGAAGGGAATGAAAGACAGCGGGAGGCGTCATCGGAGTTGGAGGGGCCCAGGAGCCAAGGTGGGACCCGCAGCCTGGAGGAGGTGCTTTGAAAGGCCCCCCCAGCGGTGGACCCCCACCCCACCCCGGCAGGGTCTTTGTTCCTCTCTCTTGCCTTGGGCAGGGCAGAAGTTGCTACTCTGCAACCCCTGGAAAAGCATTTGGAGGCCACGGTGCTCAGCAGTGAATCACCCAGGTTTTGGCGCTGGGTGGCCGGGCCTTCATTGCAGGGCCGGGCCAGCCGGTGAATGACGAGTGGCGGCTTGCGGAGGAGGCAGGAGTGGAAGTGCCTCCCAGCCCCTACTGCACGGAATGTGGCGAAGATAAGACGCGGCCGTATCCTGCCCTCTCGAGCCTCTTGGGGGATGTTTACAAGTGCAAGCCCAGTTCTTACTTGACAGGCTGGCAGCAGTGGTGGGACAGCACAGCCGTGGGCTTTCTTTAAAACAGGCCTTGTGGGGGCACTGGCGAATGCCACTGATTCACCCTCTGGATGTTTCCCACCTGCGTCCTGTCTTGGGTCCGCCCCCCCCCCCCCCCGCGCCCCGTCACCCTCCCCCTCCCCCTCCCCCAATATCATCAAGCCTCTGGCTGGTGTCCCTGCCTTGTGTCTCTCCCTCCTTGAGCCCACCCCACCCCCATGCTGCGGAGTAATCTTTCAGCAGGAATATCTGTGTCCCTGTCTCCGTCCCCCTTTAACCTGTACTGGCTTTCCACTGTCTTTAGGTTAGAGGCTCAGCCCTTTGAAGCAGTTGACAAGGCCTGTCCCAGTTGGTCCTGCCCGTCCCGGCAACCTTGGCTCTTGCCACTCCCTGACTCAAACTCCAGCCAACGCCCTGCTGCGCCATATCCCCGTGGCTTTGCGCAGCCATTCTCCACCCACCTTGGCAAACCCTCTTCCATCCTTCAGACCCCTGGTGGAAGCCTCCCCAACTCCACCTCTCCCCCTCCCCTTCTAGAAGGCCGCTCTCTCCCCTGGGCTGCCTCTTCTGGGCACTGTGTGTCCTGAGTCACATGGTGACTGTCTCCTTCCCCCTCACCTTGACGTCCTAAGGTGCCTGGCACGCAGGCGTCCTCCACGACTAATTCTGGTGTGTTCGTGGGCTTTACCCTGGGATCAACTTATAAGCCACTTACAAGCTTTTTAGGGCTTTTTGGGACAATCTGACTCTATTGTTTGTTTTTATCTTTGCTATCTGCAAAGTTGCTTTCCCAGCATGTTTTCACTCTCCGTCTCCCACGCAGTCCTTATTTTGTTGTGGCTGGCAGTGCACCGAGTCCGTCCTGATTGGTGATTGGCCTGGGCCTACCGTGGGAACACAGATTCCTTTGCCCTGATTCTTGCTTTCCCAGCCTCTCTTGCAGCTAGCGGCGTCTGTCTTGCATTTCTGACAAGTGAGATATAAGGGGAAAGAGTGTTTCCTCTCTTACAAGAGGAAAGCTCTTTGGCCCATGTCCCCTTCTTCCTGCCTTCCAGATTCCTTGTGGGGACGTGGTATCTAGTGCTGTGGCAGCGACTTGTGACCATTAGGTGACAGACACGAGGATAAAAGCCTCACGTGTAACTTGAGAGAGCCTGGATTCTTGCTGATGTCAAAGTGTTGAAATACCCTAGAGACCCACCTTACCTTCAAACTTTCCTGTTCTTACAGTTCAAGCCATTTTAGCTAACATTGCTTACAATCAGACACATCCCAACTGATTACTCTGAGCTTGGCTGAACTGTTTTTATCAAAACTCAGATGCACCTTTGGGGTAAAGACTGGCCATCACTGACAGAATTTTGAAGGCTGACAGTGCCTGCCAGAGGGATGGACACCAATTCTTTGAGTGTTTGTTGCTGTTAATGTTTAAGTTTCGTTCCCCAAGATTATGACTATTGCACATACATTATGTGGAAACTAAATATCTGGTATCGCCTGTTTATAATTTACCAGATGTGATAACACTTAAGGGCTCTTGAGGTTGTAAGTAGCATTTCCAACAGGAGAGAAAACAGTTAAGGAAATGCCCATAAATAGAATTTATTGTTAGCACACTTGTCTCAGAAAGTCCAGAGGTAGGTCTGATAGGTTTCAGGCCAAAAAGGACTCAAATTTATGTCATCAGAAGTATTTCTTTCTTTCTCAGTCTCCTTGTATAGGTTAATTTTGGGGGCAGGCCTTTCCCTAGTCATGTCAAAATAGTTGTCAGAGCTCCATCCTGTCAGCTTTGCAGCCCCCCGCCTGGAGTTTCAGCAGAAGCCCCAGGGCCGGCTGATGCTCCTTGGTTCTGATTGGTCCGGCTTGGGCCACACACCTGTCCTTGAACGAGCGTGATGTGATGATCTGACTGTCCAGGCCCAAAAGTGAGGGTGGGTCAGCTCACTGGCTTAAAAGTGGGGGAGGATGGTTCTCTGGAGGACTGTGTCGAGGGCAGGCCCAGGATGCGAGGCGAGCAGAGTCGGTGGTGGCGGAGGGATTGGGGGAGAGTGTCACCAGACCAGACCACTAAACTCACCACAAGGGTCCAAACTGTGTAGATTGTGAGTGGCCCACAGGTCCGAGTCTTCTTTCCTGGTCCCCACCTCCCCATGTCCATCCTTTGGTATTTGGGGTATGGACAGTTGGTTCGACCGGGAGGTGGACGGGGAGGGAATGCAGGGGAACAGTGAAGAGGCCTTTGTGATTTACCCACTGGCCACTTGCTCTGGGCCAGGCCCTGGGAGGGGGGCTGAGGCCCCAACTTAAGAGGAGCCTGGCACTGGGCCACGTGTCGGCTTCTGCCCGTCTGTCCTTCCACTGCTTCCTCTGAGCAGAGCTGCTGATGGAGGGACCCAGCCTGGGCAGGCCATTGATTTAGTAATTGGGTTTTGACTTGGCAAACGATCCTTGTGCTTTTTTTAAAAAATTTATGGCAAGTGTTTCAGCAGCTGGGCAAGGAATGATAAAAATATTGTCATTGGGACGGGAGAAGGTTGTTGGAGTGTTTGGCCCACGGAGGAATCAAAAAGCACCGAGGCCCTGAACTCTGCCCTGGCTTTCTGGTTGACCACTCCTTTGCAGACATTTTCCCAGGCATAGGGCTGTCCCTGGGACCCTTCCGAGTGGTCCTGCACCCCAGCGTGCTTAGGAGCATTTCTGTGACCACTACTGACCTGCCTTTCACTGCTTCCTGTATCTTATCTCTTTTATGACAGAGGCCTGGTTCCTAATTTCCTTTTATCTAGGGCCTGTGGGGAGGAGATGCCTGGGAGGAAGCTCGACCCAGCGCCAATCCTGTGGCCCTGGGTTAGTTTTATTTCTGAGCCTCAGTTTCTTCTTCTGCAAAGTAGAAAACTGGCCCAGACTTGGCATGCCTGGTGGTTGAGACTTTCCTGTAAGTGATTTCCTGGCAGCAGCTTTGCATGCTTCCGAGACCCTGAGTCCTGGGCAAGTCACAGAGGAGTCTTAATTTGAATTTATGATCTTCCTGGAAGATGGAATCAGGACGCTCAGAGAGTTAAGAGAGCAGTGGATGTCTTTGTTTCAGACCCATGGGGGCATTTGCTGGGGAAAAGAGCACAGTGCGGGGCAGGGGTCGGAGGGCGTGTGTGTAGGCCCAGGGCTTGGAGCCGGTTCATGGGCCAGAGAGTAGTGCCTGTGAGGATGGGGAGGAAGCTAGAGCCAGCGCCCAGGGGGCTTCACCTCTGGCATTGTGGGGCCTGGTTTAGGGGCACTGGGGAGTGCAGCTTTAGGGGTGGGTGGAGAGAGAGCACTTTCAGGAAGGGAACTTGGGCAGTTCTGGCCCAGGGTAGGTGGGGTTTGGTTCAGGCCCCAACTGGACTCTGATATTAGTTCTGAGGCAGTAAGAAGTCTGAATTAGAGAGTTTCAAGTAATGAAATATAGTTTAATTTTAATTACTGGTAAGAATCCTCATTAATCAGTTCTGTGATTTGCCTACAGACCAGGGTCTCCGATGGGCTTGTAGGTGCTGTGATATGTTGTCCGAGGGCACACCAGCACCTTTGCCTGCCCCCCGCCCCCTCTCCACTAGTGTGTGGAAGCCACAGTCCTCCCTTCAGGCCTCCTTGTCTGCAGCAGGCACTTCGGGGTCCGTAGAGAAGTTGAGTTAGAAACTGCGCTGACCTGGCCCCCTGGGTACTGGCTGGAGGGCTTGCAGGTGGGCGTTGGATAGCCCGAGGGCAAAGGGTAGAGGGGCCTGAGGGCTTGCACAGAGGGGAAACTGGCCTCTGTTTACTCCCGAGAGGTGAGGCCTAAAGGTTCCATTTGATTTAATGCCCCACTTCTGCGTGTGAACGACCCTGAGAGGGCCAGGACAGCAGTGCCCGGGGAGCCTGCAGGTGCGGACCTTCAAACGCAGGCCTTGATTTCAGGCTGAGGGGCACACGACACGGCTGCAAAGTCAGGGTTCCTGTTTTCAGCGTACAGGGTTCTTGTAAATGCCCCTGCCCTCCCACCTGCCAGGGCTCCCTAGCCAGACCTGTCTTGGAGCCCTGGAGCCTGGCCTGGGTCACAGTGTGAATTGATGTTTTTTGCTGCTTCTTCCTCCTCCTCAACCAGCCTTGGTCCTTGAGGTGGCCCTTCAGCCAGATATGTGGCCGGAGACCCACCCACATCCCCCCCCCCCCCCGCAGTGCTTTGTCCCCTCTGCCACAGGCCTTCCCCTCACCTCCCCACGGATCTGAGATCCCCTGGGGCTGGGAATGAGCTCAGCTGCCACACTGGTCAGTTATTCTGTCTGAATTAATCCTGGGTCCTTGTATGGCCGGGCAGTCTAGTTCCAGACTTCTCCATCTTCTACCAAGCCTAAGGCAGCTAATAGGTGGGAGAGTTACTTAATCAACACTGGCCTAGGCTTTGGGTTAAATTTTATGCTGGACTTGCTTAGAAATTACTGGTGTGGCCTTGCCAACGGTCCTCTTCCTTGTGGCTGGACCAGAGCACATGTGGGCGGCCTGGACCGTCCTGGCCTGCAGGAGATGCGTCTGGCCCACATAGGATTACATTTTTTTCTTTGAATTAGTTGCCATATTTAAACCAGTTGCCCCCGGTCCTTCCCATTCCCTGTTGTCCCACATTATTTAAATGTCCCGTGGCATTTCACTTGGGGGTCCCCTGGGTGCCTTCAGGCCCCTCCTCCGTGTTGGAATCCCCCTGCAGCCTCTGGCCTGTCCTCCGTGGGTGCTGGGACAGAAGAGGACTGGGGTGAGGGGCTGGCCATTCGCAAGCCAGATTCCAGAACGATGGGAGTTCGGGGATCTGGGGAAGGGCAGAAGGTTCTCCATTTGCTCAGAACTCAGGCTGAGGATGGTGTGTGAATAGTGGACTTTGAAGCCATGAATATTTCAGGGGCAAATTGAAAGGAGAACTGCGGAAAGATGTGCCAGGAAGGGAGGGTCTGTGGTGTGGGAGTGGTCGCAGCTGAGCTCCCTGTAGCGCCCCTGCAGGAAGCCCACCCTGCCTCTGCCCGGGTCTGGAAAAGATGGTGATTTGGGCGTGGCCCCTGGAACCTTCACGTGGTCCCCTCCCAGGCACCTGGCTCTAGCACCCCCAGCTCAGGGTCATGCTTTAATCAGGTGACAGATAAGAATGAGCCTCTTCCCTGCCGGGCTGGGGCTGGCGGAGGCCTGGGTGCACTTTGTCCTCCGGGGCGGGAGGAGTGGGGCTGCCCTGCTGGTTTGGACCCAGGGTGGAATCTCCCCCGCCTGACAAGCACATGGAATTTCCTGTTGGAAATAACCCCAAAAAAGAGCACAGTCAGTGGGTTGACTTGTGCGTGTATTAAATGCATGTGGGTTTCTGCCGTCTCCATTCCTCCTTGTCTTCTGCTTTCCCACTGGCATTTCCTGCCTTCAGAAATGGACCTGCCCCTGTCTTTTTTTTTTTTAATTAAATTAAGTTTTATTGAGATATATTCACCTACCATACAGTCATCCATGGTGTACAATCAACTGTTCACAGTACTATCATATAGCTGTGCATTCATCACCCCAATCTATTTTTGTACATTTTCCTTACATCAGAAAGGATAAGAATAAGAATAAAGCATGAAAGTAAAAAACAACACCCAAATCACCCCCCACATCCCACCCTATTTTTCATTTAGTTTTTGTCCCCATTTTTCTACTTATCCATCCATACACTGGGTAAAAGGGAGTGTGATCCACAAGGTTTTCAGAATCACACTGTCACCCCTTGTAAGCTACATTGTTATACAGTCGTCTTCAAGAGTCAAGTCCACTGGGTTGGGGTTTGATAGTTTCAGGTATTTACTTCTAGCTATTCCAATGCATTAAAACCTAAAAAGGATTATCTGTATAGTGCATAAGAATGTCTCAACTCCATTTGAAATCTCTCAGCCACTGAAGCTTTATTTCGTTTCAATTTGCATCCCCCTTTTGGTCAAGAAGATGTTCTCAATCCCACGATGCCAGATCCAGATTCATCCCTGGGAGTCATATCCTGTGTGGCCAGGGAGATTTACACCCCTGGGAGTCAAATCCTACGTAGAGGGGAGGGCAGTGAGATCACCTGCCGAGTTGGCTTAGTTAGAGAGAAAGGGCCATGTCTGAGCAACAAAGAAGCACTCAGGGGGAGACACTTAGGCACAGTTGTAAGCAGGTTTAGCCTCTCCTTTGCAGTAACGAGCTTCATAAGGGCAAGCACTATGATAAAGGAGTCCTGCCCCTGTCTTTTGACCTGTCCCTGCCCTCTCCCTACCCTGGGAAGGCGTGCCTCTCCCCCTCCCCTCTCTCTGTCACCCCCTGCACACTTCGAGTCCTGGCCTTGTCCCTCCCTAGGTGTGTCATCTGGGGCGGGTTATGTTACTTTCCTGAGCCCTGGCTCTACACCTCTCTGTGCCAGTCCTGGATCGAGGTTTTGTGCCAAATGCCAAGCAGGTTCTAAGGTAGGTCTCACGGTGTGGCCCATGGGCAGGAGCCGGTGGCCCTGCTGTCTTATCCTGGCAGTAGCTGGGTGAGAAGGGGTTTGGACTTATCCCTTGTCAGGGATAAGGTTGAAATGTTCATTTTCCTCTCCCTGCCCAAGGCCACACTCTTTCCTTCTGCCACAGCCTGCTCCTGGGGCTCCCAGCTGTCCTAAAGCCGGTACCCAGGTCTCCCCACACGCCCCAGTTCCCAGGCAGGCCCAGCAGGAAGTGCAGATGGAGCCCTGTTCTGCAAAGCCCTGCTAGCTCCAGCTGTGCCCCGGCTGATTCCCGGCCCCACCGTGGTAAGGGCGTTTGATCAGCGGTCTTCAAACGGGCAAGATCTTAGCTCAAAATGGTTCGTCAGATGACTGCTTGTCGGCAGGTTTCGGTGACCTGAGAAAGTGCCAGGCGTTTTCCAAAACCCCAACAACCATCAGCCATCAAGGACCACCCAGGACTGGGGTCAGAGCCACCTGGCTGAAGATAGCAGGACCGTGTTTGTTCCTGTGTGAGCACTTTCTGTTCAAATATGGTTGTTACTTAGTGAACATTTATTAAAACTGCGGGGCCGCAAAGTACAAAAGAAAAACACTTGCTTCCAGGTTGCTACACCTGTGTTTGAATCCAGATTTGTGACTATGAGATCTGGGACATAGAAGTTTTTTGTACTCTTGAAGCTTAATTTCTTTAACTTAAAAAACTAAATTTAATTACACGTGGCCCAGCAGCGGGGTTGTGGGGGTTGATGATTTATGAAGCCTCTGTGGGGCCCAGTGCCGTGCCTGCTTGTGGTCAGTGTGTGATAAGCAGTCACTGCTGTTGTTGAGCTGGTGGCGTGAGGGGTTAGACAGCACGGGGAGCCCGGGCTGGGCGAGACGGTGTCTCCACTGAGAGGCGCACGGCAGCTGCTGCAGTGGGTGTTTGCTGTGTTTGGGGGTTCCCAGCATCTGAACCCCTTCCTGGTTGTCTTCACATGGTCTTGGATGCCAGGCCCTGTTCTCTCCTTGTCCTGCAGAGCCCGGTGTGGACACATGCTGGGTGACCACAGCGTGGCACTGGTATTTGGGAATTGGGGACAGGGAGCATTTGGTTTGGTGGCCCAGGGGTGGAGCTGCAATCCTCTTGGGAGCCAGAGGTGACACTCCCCACCGGCTTCCCAGATCTTGTCTGGGCAGTGGGTCCTTGGTGGACAGACGGCCTGGAGGAGGTGGTGTGGATGGGATTTGAAGAAAGCGTGACTGTGTGATGACAGCTCGTGGACTCCAGCTATTCTGGGTATTGCTCGCCTCATTCATTCATTCACTCATTCATTCATTCACTCACAGAGATGATTGAGCGGGATTAGCTTGCCTCGTCCAAATCCCAGCTTTGCCACTTGCCCACTGTGGCCTTGTGGCCTTTTAAAATCTGTTTCCTTATCGGTAAAATGGCAGTGACACTAGTCCCTGCATTAGAGGGTTGTTGTGAGGAGTAAAGAGTTAAGGACAGTGCCTGTCCACGGTAAGGTAAAGGTGGGTGGATTCTGCTCACCTGGTGCCGGGTGCTGGGAAGTGGGTGAGCAAGACATGGCCCCATCCTCAAGCCTCCTGAGTGGCAGCGGTGAGACATTCCAGGCAGCACAGCATTCTTGGCCCCACCGAACCCCACTGGGGAATTAGGTTCAGAGCAGTTGGAGATCAAGTACCCCCGACTGTGTCCTCAACCCCCCAATCCCAAGCTCTGTATTGGTTGGAGTGGGGAGTAACTGCTCTGAGCTCTGCAAGTTACCTTCCCATCTTGTTTAATCCACACGACACCTTGTGAAGTCTGTGTGGTCCTTCCCAGTTTTAGACGAGGAGATGGGGTAAGTTCCCCACCCCTGTTCCCAGGGCTAGCAAGCCATGGAGCTGGGGCTTCACATCCTATCCTCCTGCCTCCCAAGCTTGGGTGTTTCCCACCACCTCTTCCCACCCCGCTTGGAGGGAGGAAGGGAGGCATGGGAGAGAGAGAACTTGGGGAGGGGGGATATGTGACAAAACGTTATTACCTCTTGAGGGTAAAGTAATTGTCTTGTGTAAACAAGGAACTTGGAATTTGGGCACTGAAGCGGAGAAAGCAAAGGAGAACTTGGAATGCATCAAGTGTGGGTGAGGCCCAGAACCGCCCCCTGGGGCATGAGATGCTGCGAGGGCAGCCACCCACCGTCCATCAGGAGCTACCGGGGGCCTGGCCTCGTTTGCTCTCAGGTGACCCTCTGAGGTGGGGTGCTTCCTGCACAGAAGGGTGTGCCAGCAGCAGGCCTGAGATTCCAGGGTGAGTGGGCCTGGCCCCAAGTGCCTTCGGTGTGGGAAGACAGCGGCTTCAGCAGGCACGGGGGGAAGGAAGAGGGTTCTTGTAGAAGAGGGTCGGGAAAGGCTTCCTGGATGGGAGGCCTAGAAGGCAGGGAGAACAGCCTTTGCAAAAAGCGCAGCGGTGGCAGGTGGCGGGAGGGCGTTTCTGGGGAACCGGGAGCAGGCGTCTGGCTTGACCTGGCCGGTGGGGCCTGGTGTGAAAGGGAAGGGGATGGGGACGAGGCAAAAGCAGGCTGGGGTTGGATCAGGGCTGAGTGGTGGGACTCGGGGACTGTGTGCTTTATATAGTAGGAAACGGGGAGCCGGATGTGGGCTTTCAAGTACGGCAGGGCCCCAAGGAGAGCTGGGGGTGAGCTCTTGTAGCAGCTGGAGGGGTTTACAGGTTGACAGCAGGGGCACAGGGCGTTTAATCCACAACTTGAGAGGCGTCATCTTTTGGGGCTCAGTTCAGGGCCCAGGTGTTAGGAATAGTCATCCGGACATCTTATTTTTTGGCGTGACCCGGGAGTGAGGTTTCCCACTATAGTTTTTCTTATGTAGTCGTTGCTGAGGGCTTGTCTGTCTTCCGATTAACAGGTTCCCAGTTTTAAACACACATCACACTCTTCCTTACCTTCCAAAAGAGGCTATACAGAATGTAATTTAATCTTTTTTCCTGTGTTATTTGTAACTGTACAATTGGGAACAACCAGTGTCATATGGGGAATTGGTTAAGCAAATGATGATTGAGTTTTTAATGACGATTTAAAAAAACATGTGATGTCAAAGGAAAATGTTCATTATAGCATGTTAATTACAAAGTAGGCTACAAATCTATGTAGCTAGTGTAGTTTCAGTTTTGAGTAAAGAACATATAAACATTGGAGGGATGTATAATGAAATGTTAGCAGTTCTCTCTGAAATTGAAGTAGTTGTCTTAGGTAAATAAGGAACTTGGAATTTAAAGATTTCTTACAAGGAGCACATATTCATTTGATTAGGAAAAAACACATTTTTTTAAATAGCCACATTTGGTGTCTTTCCAGTCTACTACTCGCCCCTGTTTCCACTGCAGGAGGCTCTAGTCTGACCTCGGGGCAAGTAGAGGGCAGCTGCGTCCCCTTTGGCGTTTCTGGGGCATCCAGTGGCCTTACTGTGTCCTGGGCTTTCTGACCGCACCCCGGTTTGAGTCCTGGCCTGCACTTGCTACCTGGGCCTCCTTGGGTCCTTGGCTTGGCCCTGGGAGCCCCGAGTTCCTCCCTGGTGAAGTGGGGTCCTACCCTGGGTAGTAGCTGAAGTCGGCCCTAATGTGCTATTAGTTGTCGCTCTCTTTCGGAGCAGTGGTTGTGCGGCTGGGGCGGGAGGCACTAGGGGTCCGCAGGCCGCACCGTCCTGTGCTGCTTCCGGAAGCCTGGCTGGGCCTTCAGCCCTTGGATTGTTTGCCACTCCTTTCAGATAATGAGACCAAACCTTCAAGTTTCTGGAAATACCTTTATGAATTCTTACTATATAAATGAAGTTTTGTTAGAAGTCAATGCACAAGTTGGACCCTTGGCCTTCTCTTTGAAAGAAAGACTGACACCCCTTCCCTCCTACCCCCTTGCAGAGCCAGCAGGTGGATCTGACATCCTGGACCAAGATGCCCTCTCACCCTCCCCTTCCTTTTTCCTGCTGACAGCCACCCAGCCGGCCTTGCAAGAAAGTGGTGGGGCTCTGCCCTAGGGGTCAGAGGTTGACAGATGCCTTGGTCTGTGGGGTTCGGGTGTTGGGGAATGACTGGACGGCTGCAGCCGGAGCAGGGAATAGCCTTCAAGGGGGCCTTGTCCAGCTGCCTGGCCCTACAGGCCCCGCTGGGAACAGCCCTGAATAGTGGAGTCACTGCCCAGGAGAAGAGAGCATTGTTGGGGGGCAGGGGTGGGGACAGGGCGAGAACAGCTGGGGGTCTGGCCATCACTAGCAGGGACGCTCTGGGTGTGTCCAGGCTTTCCCAGCTCCCCAGCCATCTCGGGGCACTGTGGTGTGGAGCCCCCTCCTCGTTCCCCCTTTGCCACCTGACAGGTAAGTTCTTTTCTTCCCTCACATCTACTTTGCCTTTGGCCACTTCCAGCCCCTTCCAGCCCCTCCTTGCTCTGGTTCTGGCAGGTTTTTCTTAAAACTACTGAGTTCTTCTCAGAGCCCTGTTCTCCCCAGCCCCCATGGTGTTGAGATGAGTGGGGGAGAGGGCGGTGGGTGCTTCTGGTCACGCTCCCGGAGCCAACGCCGAGAGAATAGGGGCAGTGTTCCCAGGCCTGGCGTGAGCGCAGGGAAGGAATTAGAGCCCCCCTGGGAGAGCCCTCCACCCGGCCCCCTGGGGTGTCAAACCAGATGAGTCAGTTTGCCCTCTCTCAGATTGGGGGGTGCGAAAGCTGGGGAGGCTTGTGTAAGGGTGGGGGGTGGGGATGGGTGCCACCAGCAGCAGGAGAAGAGTCTTGAGGGTCAGCTGCCAGCTTGTTGGAGGAAGTCACATTTTATTCATTGTTGGAAGCATCAGAAGTCCATGCAGCCAGCTGAGCACATTGGGAAGCCTGTTTGTTCTCAGTGTCTTTGGTTCTATCTTAAACCTCGATGAAACATTTGGGATTTTTCTTGTACTGTCACTCATTATGACCTTGACATGACCTTGTGCTTTAGGGACACTCTGTCCTCTGCCCTCGAGCGGGCACCCAGGGCAGGGCTGGCCGTCCCAGGGAGCACACACGGCCAGCAGCACACGGATGGCCTCGTGCACCGTCTGCTCCCTGCAGCGTGTGTATCTGCCACGGTGGTAGTCGGCCTCAGGCCCTTTGGGAAGGGGCATAGTGCACTGAATCCACAATTGCCACTGCTTCCCATGCTTGTTTCCGGGGAAAGGGGTGGTCTTGGGCTTGGCAGACGTCCCCTCCCACCTGTTCCCATCCTCTCTAAGGAGAGGAATCAAGGTGCTCGTGGCAAGGCAGAGACCAGGCTGCCACTCGGTGTCTCGTAACCCTCCCTGCCAGGCTTGTCTGGGACCACGGGGTCCAGTCTGCAGCTCTGTGCCACAGGCCTTTGTGGACCCCTGGCTGGGCCACACGCAGGGTAGTGACCTTCGGGGCCCCCAGTCGGCTTTGGATGGGAAGTGTCAGGAGCAGTTACTGAAGGGGGCAGCCTGTGGTCCCAAGCCATGCCGGCCTGATTGGCTGTCGGCTCTGCTCTCCTAGTGCCGAGGAAGGTCAGATGACGTGTGTCAGCGTGGCGCAGCCAGGGCACCAGCACCGGTCACCAGGCGGTGTTGCCGGCCGGCCGTCGTGTGGACTTCTGCTGCCTTGAGGTGCCTCCCTCCCGCCCCGTCCCCTGTCCGAACACAGCCCTGAGGCAGCGTCCCCTCTTCCATCTGCTGACCGCCCCGTTCCTTCTGGAGCCACCAGCAGAATTCCCCTCGTGTGTTAGTCCACGCTGTTGATTTGGGAATCCCTGGTTTGTGGGTGTGCACCGCCACGCCACACGGAGGGGGGAAGTGTGCTGTCCTTCACGGCGCAGCACACTGGCCACGTCCTCTCCCCCTGGCTTGAACAACTGCACTCGCCGCTGTTCCCACCCTGCTCTCTCAGGTCATTGAGGAAGAGCCCCTGTCCCCTTTTGCCTCACTGCTCCACTGGCGAGCCGCAGCTGCCCCTCGAGGGCCTCCCCCTCGCCCTGGTGCGGTGGCCAGCACGTGGCCGGCCCTCAGTGTCTGGGTGTTGAGTGAATGACGGTGGAGGGGCACGACCGAGGTCCCCCAGCTCGTTAGCAGCAGCAACCAGGTGAGAAGCAAGGAAGGCCCATGTGTGTGCAGCGTCTGCCTGTCCCGTTCTTCGTGGAAGGTGCTGCAGAAGCGCACACATCACTGAGGGAGGAGAAGGCATGGGCTGGGCCGAGGGCCGGAGTCACCCTCTGAGGAGGCCTGTGGGTGCCCCATAGGGAGGAGAGTTTCGGGGTCGGAATCAAGACATTCAAGAGCCCGTCTGCGCTCCAGCAAAGGTGCGGCTTTTCCCCGAGGAGGGAGGGAGTGATTGCCGTAGGAACTGCTGGCTGCTGCTGGAGCTGGAGCTGTGGGGCTCATGCCACCCCCGATCAGTCTGTCCATCTGGGCCTGTGCCGGGGCAGGACGCCGAGGGAGGCGGCTGGGAGGAAGGTGTCGGGTCAGGAGGTAGGAGGGTCTCACGGGAAAGTGTTCGACTCGGTCGGGGGGCTGGGACCTCGCCTCGGAACACACTCTTTCCCCTCTTTCCTGGCTGTGGAGAAAGGCCGCTAACTAGAGACCCCAGCGGCTCCCCTCGGCTGGAATCAGGCCTGTGAGATGGGGTTCCTGTACCCTACCCCACCCTCGGCCCCCAGCCCCTCCGTTGCCATGCGTTTTTGCCTCCACCATCTCTTTGTGCCCCTCCGCTCCCTCGAAAGCTGCCCTTGTTCCCAACCCCGTGAATCCCCCTTTCTGCCCAGCTGCCCTCCTCCAGCCCCGTCTCACCCCCTCCACCCACTCCCGACTCTGGGGCCAGAGTCCTGTCTTACCTGCCCTCCGTCTTTGGACTGTGTGCACACGTGCGTACACACACACTTTCACACACACCTCTCCCACACTCTCTTGTACACTCACACACAACACTCACGTGTGTGGTCAAGCCGTCCTCTCCTGCCACAAGACCTCCCTGGCTGCTGAGTCCCTCGGTGTCCGTGGGACCCTTCTGTGCTCTGGCGTCTGCTCTGCTGCGCCCCTCTCTCCTGGCAGGCCATCCCCCTTCCTCAGACGCGCTCCCCGTCTGAGCTGCCTCTTCACGTGAGCTGCCCCCTCTGTCCCCGCTCACCAGCCAGCTTGGGCACCCCTCCTCTCTGAGGAAGCTTGCTCTCCCTCTGCCACCTCAGCGCCCTAGCAGGACGCCCCTGTCCATGGCCCCCCAGCTCCTCACACAGCCCTCCGCCCCCGCCCTGGGGGTCCGCATACTGATCACTCACCAGTTTTCTCCCTGCACTGGGCTTTGGTTCTTATCACCCGGCCCCGGCCTGGAGGAGCTGCCCAGGAGAGCTTGGGGGAGTGGGATCCGGGGCCAGCTGCCGTGGGACACTGACAGAGGCTGTCACTGCCGAGGGGAAAGTAGCTGTGTCCTGGGCATGGCGGCCTTCCGAGCTGATACAGTAATTCAGTTTCACAGCTGAGGAGACCAAGGCTCTTGGGTTAAATGGCTGTTTGCTCATGAGTTCTCCAATGTGCTAAGGCATAAGTGCTTTAAACTCGACGTCACCTGTTCCGGGAAGCCCTCGTTGATCCAGTCCCCCAAGCCTTGGGCCCTACGCTCACCTGAACGCCTGCAGTAACAAATTACACCAGTCACGGGCCTCTGCGGAGAAACCGTGACACCACACACACATTTGAATTTGCTGATTTCATTTGTAGACTCTGGCAGCACCCGAGCTGGATCCCATTCCTCACTGCTGGAGAACTCAGCTCCTGTCTCTTGCAGGGTGTTTTCACGTATCTGCTTTCCCTCTTCATCTCTCCTGGACGTCTGTGTCATGGCCTTGACAGCTGCCACCACAGGGAGATTAAGCAGAGCAGGCCGCTTGCAGGAGACCCCAGGCCCAGCCCCAGAGAGAAGGGCCAGCTCCGCAGGGTGCTGACCTCTGCAGGCCGCCGGGCCCCGCTAACCTGCGTAGAGTGTGTCATAGTCTGCAGGATGCGCTTGGTACAGTAGAGAGGGTCTTAGTGACTCACCACAGTCCCAGCCAGAGCCGGTCGCCATGCACGACTCCAGGCCCTTCCTAATGAGGTGGTCCAGCTGCCCCTCGTGTGGCAGGTGCACGGTCCGTGGGCATCCTCCAATTGTGCAGGCTGGGGAGGGGGGTGTCACTTGCATTTTCCAGGGTCTTTCCCGGGGTGGTTCGGTCCAGTTTCTGAAATGCTATAACCTGGCATTGCTCTCTGGAACCCTCCACAAGAGTTTGGGAAGGGTTTTGAGGTAAGCTTCTTCCCTTAATCAATGCCCAGTGCACACAAGTCCATCAAAGTTCCTGAGAAGTCTGTGGGGACGGCTCTCATTGAACTTGACACAACCCAGTGTCTTTCCAGACAACCTTGAGTATTGAACCTCTTTTCCATGAGATGTTTTTTAAAGAAATGTTCCTAAATTAACATCATATCAAATACCGCTTTGGAAACTGCCTCAAGGAAGGCTCTTCGTGAACTGGAAAGAAAAGAATGTAGAAACAGTACTGCTTTGGGGCTTAAAAAGAATAATCTATGCAGGCTTTGTAGAAGTTTGGCTCAGACGTTTTCCTTATTGTTAGAAAGGAAGTACAGAGAGGATGTATTTTTGGCTTGGAGAATTCTTAGCTGCTCGTGGCTTGGGCTGCCAGTTGCCATTCTCAGAGGAAAATGGAGATAAAGGACACACTGAGATGTTTTTTGTCAGCAGAAAAAAACATCTTGGGCCGGGAGCCGGGACAGAGCAGAAGGAGCACAATTTGGGGGGTGCAGTGGGGATACAGTGTTGGGTTGGGGGGCAGCTGTTCTCATACGCCAGTTCTCAGAACCAGACCCAGTGGCCCTCAGCAGCCCTGGCCCTCATTTTAAAGACTAGAGCCCCAAGTTATAAACAAGGAAAGTACCGGCCCAGGTCACACAGTCAGCCCATGTTAGACCCTCATCCATGGCCCCTGCTCTCCAAGCATCATCCAAGCATCTCCAAGCATGGAAGTCCTTACCTAAGTCTCGTGTCCCAAGGGGCCATAGCAACACTCCATTTATTGAGGATATCCAGCATGTCCTGGGCAAGGTGCTCACATGTTTACTTAGATTTGCAGAGTGATCTCTTCAGAGGGACCCACGAGCAACTAACTCCACAGCTTAAAACCTTCTGGTGGCTTCCATCACACTTGGAACCCATTCCCAGGTCTTCACGGGAAGGCTCTGTACAACCCGTCCTCCATGCCCCTTCTCCACCCCGGGCACCCATGCTGGCCTCCTTGCTGTTCCCGAGACCCCCACCCCCACCCCCAAATTCATTCTTTCCTCGGGGCCCTGCACTTGCTTTCCCCTTTCCTTGGAAATCCCTTGCCCCAGATCTTTCTCTGGGTCCTTCTCCTTGTTTAGGTCTCAGCCCAAGAGTGGCCTCATTAGGGCCCTTCCCTGACCAGTGCCCCACCCTGCCCACCGCACCCTCCTCCACACTTATTTGACTGATGTAACCCTTGATGACCACCTGAAATGATTTCATTTACTTCTCTGTCCATCTCCCCGCACTGGAACACAAGGTCCTGAGAACAGGGCCCTCCCTCAGCTGTCGCTTTCACTGCTCTATCATCAGTGCTCAAACGATGCCAGGCACAAAATAGTCACTTATGATAACCACAGAATGAATGAATGGCTGACAGCACAGCCCTTGGAAGCAGGTATTGCTGTTACCTCTGTTTTTCACTCGCGCGAACCGAGGTTTAGAGAAAACAAGAGCAGAGTGAAGAACAGGCTTTGTGTGTGATTCATAGAGCGGTAGCAGTTTCTCTTTTATTTCGGTCTTAGCTAAAGGGCAGGAACATGGTATTTTTGCATTCTGAGTGTTTTGAGAGCGTGTTGAGTGGGACACATCTCACCTCATTTTACTTTTGCGTGTCTTCCCGTCGGTTTCTGCTAAATTTGACAGTTCACTGCAGAGCCTGCAGGATGCGGTCCTCTCACACCTTCCGTCAGCACATCTGCTGAGAACGTGGCCCGTGGGGGGCTGCGGCAGGTCGGTTGGGGTACAGCCTGCACCGGGCACAGCGTCTGAGTTCAGCTCCAGGAGGAAGGTGAAGTCTGGGTCTGTTGGTCCTTGACCTGAAATCCTGTGTGGAGGGCACAGGGAGAGAAGGCAGGGTAGAGGGGTATCTGGAAGGGTGACTGGGGTGGTGCTTGAATTCATCTGGCAGGGAGCTCAGACAGAAATGCACCCCTTGCCACAGCTCACATTTTCTGCTTTGGTACGGTCAGGTGTGGTAAGTGGTAGCCTGTTGTTGGCAGTGGAATCCTGACCCCTCAAAAGGCAAGCTCAGGTCCTAACCCCTGGTCCTGTGGGTGTGACCCTATGTGTAAATAGGACCTTCGAATATGTTGTTAGTCGAGGTGCCCAAACTGAATGAGAGCGGGCCTTAATCCAGCATAGCTGAAGTCCGTCTAAGCCAAGGAAATTGGACACAGAGAGGAAGCCACAGGGAGCAGCCAGAAGCTGGAAGTCAGAAGGGAAAGAAGAGGCTGTCATGTGCATTGCCATGTGACAATGGAAAAGCCAGGGAACCCCAAGATGACCAGCCTGTCAGAAGATACCGAGCCCCCTGAAACCATGAGCTGGCAAATCCTGTTGTTGAGCCACCCCATTGCATGGTGTTTGTTTTATCAGCTGGGGAACTACAACACCTATCTGTAGGGGACCATTAATCATCAAGAGCTCAGGTGTCCCCTCCTGCAGGGAACATTCCCTGGTTTAACGACTTGCTCCCTGTATTGGCCTGTGCCTCCTTTCTTTGTTCTCCCTCTTGGGTCTCAGAGGGTCATTGTCCAGTGACTCCCCCATCCTGCATTGTGCTGGGCTCTGGATGGACACCTGAGGCAAGGGGACCCTCAAGACCTCACATTCAACTTGGGAGGACAAGACTCAGGCCCAGGAAGCTGTCCTGGGGGCCAAGGGGCTGTGGCAACTCCCTCTTCCTCTCCTGTGCCCGTGGCTGGAGCCCTGGAGATTGCAGCCTGCTAGTTTGGCTCAGGACACAGCTGCTGTGATGTCTCCGTGGAGGCCATGTCACCTCTCTGCAGGCAACAAGTCCTCTTCTCCTGGGCTGGAGTGCCCATATGTGCCTGTGCCTCACAGGCACACTTGTGTTTTCTTACCATGTCTGCAGCTTATTCCTGGGGCCACTTGGGGCTTTGGAGAAATCTGTCTGGGATTTTCTTGGGTGGGCTCTGGGAGACTGGAGCAACCCTCCTGGCTATGTAACCTGTGTGTGTGAACCTATGTAACCAAGCCTGTGGGGAGGGGGCCTCGAAGGTTCCAGCTGTGTGTGTGTGTGTGTGCGCGTGTGTGCTTGTGCAGGCATGCTAGAGATGGAATAGGAGGGTGGCTGCAGGGAAAGAGTGGGTAAGAGCTTGTGTCTTCTGATCAGGGATCCCTGGGCTGCCCCTTATCCCAGTTGCCTTGGGCTAGTTACCTTATCTGTCCCTGTCTTCATTTTCTAATGCAAAATGGAGATAGCATCTACCCGGTAGGGTGGTTGTATAAGAACTCACTAAGAATTGGATGAATGAACGAATGAATGAATAGTGTAAGTCTGGCTCCAGCTTGGGGGAATCGATTTAGTGTATTTATATTGCTCCCTGGCACGGTGGGGCTCTCTGCCACACCGTGCAGGGGTGACAGGGAGGACCTGACCTCAGCAAGGGTGTACGGGAACAGGCCAGGGAAAAGGCTTTCTGCTGCTCGCCGGTGGTGTGGGCCGGGGCAGCTGGCCGCGTGAGCCTCTCTGTTCTCACCTCTGGAGGAGGGTGGGAGTGCTCACCACCAGAGGAGTGGCAAGGAGCCAGCGAGGCCCCTGAGTGGGAGCGGCAGCCCCAGGCACGGTGTCCGGTGCCCTGAATGTTCCAGCAAGTTGTCCCTGAACCAGAAAGGAAGTCCCTGTTTGGCTTCAGAGGGAGAGGACCCAAAAAGGAGTGTGACAGATGGGAGCCTGGAAGGCCCGGAGAGCCGAGAATGCTCCAGTGGGGGAGAGTGGGCAGCCTGCCTGGGGGGCTCGCCAACACTGTGGTGCTGAGTGTGGAGGTAGGTGGCACTGGCTGCATCTTGCAGATGAGGAGACGGACACTCACAGGTGTTGAAGGTGGGTAGCTGAGGCCCCGGCTCTGTCCACAGCTGCCCGCCCTCCTTTGTTTGTTCCCAGTGTGGGAGACGTGAACCCCAAGGCCACCCTGGGGGAGGATACACAGTGAGAAATGTCCCGGGGAGAGGTTTTCCTGGCTGGGTGTGTTTGTCAGCATAGGCAGAGCTAAGCTGCTGTGACAAACAGCCTCAGTATCTCGGTGGCTTAACACAGTGAAGGTTTTATTTCCTGCTCCTGTCACAGTTCAGTGCAGTCTGGTGGCCTGTCCAAGCAGTGACTTGAAAAGCTGGGTGCCTTCCATTGTGTGACTGTGGCATCCCAGAGTCCTTCTCTCTGGCCACGTGGATGAGGTCTGGGGAGTGGGCTTGGGGAAAACACACCAGACACCAATGCGTAAATTATCTTGGCCTGGAAGTAACCGCTACTTCCACTCACATTCCATTGGCTAGATCTGGTCACATGGCTCAAGCCCGGCTGCAAGGGACCCTGGGAAATGCAGAGGAGCATGTGGCCACGGGCATGCACACACAGTGTCTGGATCTGTGGCTGGAGCCAGCAGGTACATTTCCTGCTGGTGTCCTCTTTTTTCAGAGAGCCAAGGGCTGATCTCAAGGTGACTTGCAAAGCTCTGAATCTCTGGCTGGATTGAGGAGAGGAAAGCCAGGATACCCTCCGGCTCTGACGCCTGCATTGCGAACTGGGGGAATTTCTCAATGAGCCTCTTGCTGCTCTAGGCTAAACCAGGCAGGTTAGATGGACTTGGCTGAGAACAACGGGGGTTCCAACGTGTTTGGGTGGAGGTGGGTAGGTGGACAGTGCTGGAAATCATTTCCCTTTAAGCTGGCAGTTCTGTTGCTAATTGAGTGGTAGCACGTATGTGCAGAGACCCTGGCAGCTAGTAAGGAAGAGTGTGTATGTGTGCATGTCGGAGAGGAGACCCATGTGCACTTCTCCAGGTGTCCAGCCCATGTCTTAACTACCTGGCCTCATACCCCGGCTTCCCCCTTACTAGCTGTGTGAATTGTGGCCAGTCGTCATCCTCCCTAGGCCTTAGTGGGGAACCCCTGTCTCACAGGGTTGTTGTGAGGATAATTCATGGACAGTGCCTGGAACAGTGCCCGGCACGCAGTTGGTGCTCAGGGAATGTTACACATTGGCTGGATTCGCACCCAGGCCCTGGTTGTCACAGTGGTTATTCAGATAATTTATTTAAAGAGCCAAATGCATAGACCTGTCCGTGCATGTTTCCTTTCCCTACTCTTAACAAGGAGGTAAGTTTGAACCTGTTGGAAAATGTCCCTAGTAACTCAAATTTAAATTAAAAATGAATAGTGCATGTTACTGGTTGAAATTCAGAAATGCACGGTGAGAAGTCTCCCTTTCACCCCATCCCCCAGTTCTCCCAGAGGCCACCACTGTGACCAGTTTCTTTGAACATCCTAAGATGCTCTGCATACACAAGCACATGTATATGTAAACCTTCTCCCCACACGTACTGTAGCATGCTGTACTCACTGACCTGCACCTCCGACATCTTTCCGTGTCAGCACAACAAGCACTTTTCCATCCTTTTTTATGGCTGGGAGGTAGTCACCATCTGGGTTATGATAAGCGATTTAATCAGTTCCCTCTTGATGGACTTTTATGTTTCATTTTTCTTCTATTTTGCTTTAATGACTAGCCAAATGTTTACATAATTTTACAGGTGTGTCAGTTCACCTGTGGGATAAATCCCTCGAAATGGAACTGATGGACTAGAGGAAATGTGCGTCTAAAATCATGATGGATATTGTCAACTCGCTCTAGGTGTGATGATTTAAATTTACATTCCCACCAGCCACAGACATCTCTCCACCCCTCGTCAGGTACCATGTGTTCACAATTTCTCGGACTTTACCAATTCGGTGCACAAAAAAATGGCATCTTAAAATAATTTGTATTTGTCTTATGAGTGAGATTGAGCATTTCTAATATTTATATGTTTGGAGCTGTTGTTTACTTTTCTGTTCTTATGTCTATACATTTTTTCCATATTGGGTTAATTATCTTTTTCTTACCAATTTATAGAATCTTATTATAAATGAAAGAAATTAGCCACTTATGATATGAGTTGCAAATATAGCATGCCATATTCTTGGTTAGGAAGATTCAGCATCATAAAATCATCAGTTTTCCCTAAATTAGTCTATAAATACAACTCAGTCCCAGTCCTGTTCTAAAGGTTGTGCAGAAAAAAAAATGAGTGAGCAAGGATAGTCAGGAAAATTCTGAAAAAAGAATAATGAGAGGAACTAGCTTTTCTAGATATTAAAACATACCATAAAGCTACACTAATGGAAACAATGATTATACAAATTATTGGAGGGTCCAAAAAGAGACCAAAATAAATATGGGAATTAGTGTATGAAAATAGCATAGTGGCATCTGAAAACAGTGGGTAAAAGGTGGGTATTCGAATTCTTAGAGACAGAAAATAGATTGGAGGTTACCATGGTATGCAAGAAGGGGGAAAAGAGGATGTTGCTTGGTAGATGTAGAATGCTTGAAAATATTGGAAATTTTAACATAAAAGTAATAATAAAAAAGATGGGCTATCAGTAAGTTGTAGTGGGACAATTTAGTATCCATCTGGAAAAAATATATACATAGATCTGTACGTCCAAAATAGATTCAAGATGGATCAAAGATTTAATTATAAAAAATGAAAACATAAAGATACTTGATGAAAATGTGGGATTATTTAAAAAACAATCTTGGGAATCAGAATCCAAAAGTGAAAAGACTGAGAAGTTTGAATTACAGAGACGTATACATTTTCTGCAATGCAGAGTGAAAAGACAGACCACAAACCTGGGGATGTTAAATAGGCTTTGTCACCACGTGCCCTTGGATCCCAAAGCTGTTGCCCCCGCCACTGTTTTGCTGGGCAGGTGTGCGGGTGCTGGGCCCCTCAGCTCGGAGAGCTCCCGCTGAGCTGACAGCGGCATGCTCTGCTGGCAACCAGCAGGGTGGAAAGACCCGGAATCCCAGCCCTCGACATGCTCAGGGCCCTTCCACAATACCTGTGCTTCCCGACACACGTCATTCCCAGGAGATGGGTTTTGGTTAAAAGCTTCAGGCTCACCTGCTAGCATTTCTTGTGTGTATGTTTGTATATGTATTTTTAAAAATTGTGGTAACATCTATATATAAAATGCAAAATTTCCCATTTTAACCATTTTTAATTGTACACCTCAATGACATTAACTACACTTACAGTGTAATTAGCACCATCCATTACCAAGACTTTTCCATTACCCCAGACAGAAACTCTGTACCTATTAAGCAGTAACTACCACCACCACCACTCCCTTACCCCTGCCAACCAGCCCCTGATAACCTGTCTCTATACATTTGCTTATTCTAGATATTTCATATAAGTGAAATCGTATAATATCTGTCCCTTTGTCTCTGGCTTATTTCACTTCACATCATGGTTCTTCTGTGTCGTTGCATGTATCAGGACTTCATTCCTTTTTATGGCTGCATAATATTCCACTGTGTGGGCAGACCACATTGTGTTTATCTGTCTATCAGCTGATGAACCCTTGGACCAGCTGGGACTTCTAAATCATCCCCCTTCCCCTGGAGCTGAGGGCAGTACTGGCTTGGGGACCCTCTGCCCACGGTGCCTCCAGACAGACACTTCTGTCTCAGGCCCTGGAGTCCAGGAATGCTCTCCCCAGCCACACCTTAGACTCCGTGAGAGGAGCCCCTCCATACTGCCACTGCGAAAGCTGTCTGGCAGGCCGTGTTCCCGGGCCACTCTCTTTCCTAAAGAAAGCAGAGGGCTTGAGAACCTCCGTCCCAGAACCTCCGGAACCTGGGTGTGAATCCTGCATCCTTGCTTACTGGCTATTCACCCTCAGGCAGGTTATTTTGCTTCCCAGAACTTTCCTTGCCTCATCTGTAAGGCAACAGTTCTCCCTGCCTCCTGGGGATATTGCGAAGGTGAGATGGAATATTGGATGGCCGCGTGCTCAGTGCCATACCTGGCATGTTGTCAGGGCTCTGTGAGGCCCGCTGGTGGCGATGGTCAGGATTGCGCCAACAGGGCCAAACAAGGCAGAGAGGCTGAAGAAGCGAAGCCCCGTGTGCTCACATTTGGCAGTCTGTTCACAAAGGGAGTTGCGGCATGTCCCTTCCTGACGTCCTCGCGATGGCTGTGGGGAGGGTGTCCATCTCCTCTCACTTGGCAGGTGAGAGATGTGCCCTCCCCAGGGTCCCACAGCTGGAGACTCAGCCCCCTGCCCTCTGCATCTCCCACCTCGAACCTTCCGCCTGTGGAGGGAGGGCTTGAGAAGAGAATCAGCTGGCTACGCCAGAGGGAGTGCTGAGGACGAGGGGACACGGCGTGCTTTTTCCTCCAGGCTTGGGGACAGGAGATTAATAAGTGGGACCCCCCCCATCCCTCCACCCTCCCTCCCACATACAGAATGCAGTGGGACTTTGTGATGTTGCCTTTGACTCCCCTGCATGGAGTCCCACTCTGCCAGCCCTTTTTATGCTCCTTCCTTTCTTTCTTCAGCCAGCCTATGATTTGTGTTTCTCCCTCGGGTCAGGACCAGCCTGGTGCCACCCGCAAAGGGAGGGCTCACTTCCCACCGGCTCTGGCTCTGTCTCACCGGCACTGCGGTGACAAGGACGTGGTCACACAGCGAGGGACTCATCCGGCAGATTTAGGGGGCTGTCGGGCGGGCTTTTCTGGGATGCTGGAGACCAGCCCCGTTCATGCTGGGCCTCTTCTCAAGGTTTCTACCTTCTGGGTCCTCAGGGGTAGGACAAGTAATCTCCCCCTTACAAGATAAATCTCTGTTCATCTAGTTCGTCCAAATGCTAAACTATAACTTAAAAAAAAAAAATAAAATCCCAACAAAGCCCCATCTCAACCTCACTGTTACCATTGAGGTCTTTTGGATTTCTTTTAGTTTTCTTTCCCACACCCCTTCCATCCATACTTCCTTTGTCTCAAAAAATGTCAAAAGAAGACTTGGGGATAAAGCACGGATTGTATCAGTGAGGAGAGACTGGGCTGTGCTGTGTTAACAAACACCCCCCAGGTCTCAGCAGCTTCAGGCAGCGAGTTCTTTGCAGCTCCTGCTGCATGTGCATGGTGGGTGAGCTGGAGCTGACCGAGCCACCATCTCCAACATTGCCACAAGGAAGGTCAGGCCCTCTGGAGGCTGTCGCACTGCAATTGAATGGCCTGGACAGAAGTGATAGGCCTCACTTTCTCTCACAGCCCATTGGCCAGAGCCAGTCACGTGATCTCACCCAGCTCCAGGGAATCAGGAAGTGCTGTCCCACTGTATGTCCACCCAAGGGGCTACTATGTTCGTACTGACTATGATTCCCATCATCCCCCATTTTTGTGGTTTGTATTTATTTCCCTTTTCAGCTTTGTCCACAGCTAATGTTGTTTCACGTGGTTTTAATAGAAGCACACTCCTTTGTTTCCACCGAGACCTCGTAAGTGTCATCTCTCGTGCTAATACCCCCTTTTCGGATGTGCTAGTTATTTACTTAGCCAGCCCCCCACATCTGGATGTTGACGTTATTTCCTTGTCTTTCTTCTTGTGGATACAGCCCCAGGGAACCTCCCTGGGCCAGGCCAGTGTTTTTTGCCCTTTGATTATTTCCCTAGGCCAGCATCCCAGGAGAGGGTTTGCTGGGTCAAAGGCCATGGACATGTTTATCCCTTTAATCTGCTCTTGAACCTGGCTCTTAAGCGTTGGGCGCAGACCAGGGTTTTCCTGGCTTCTGAGAACTCAGGGTCAATCATGTTCTTCAAGGAACTGAGTGTGCTGAGTGGGCGTAACTTTTCTGGCTCTTTGAAATAAAGTCTGCGCACAGAGTCCCAGAACTTTGAAGCTATGAGATTCCTTTATCATCAGGCCATTTAATCTTGGCCCCTCATATTTTAGGGAAGAAAGGTTATCTGTCTGCTAAGCTGCTTTAGCCAGCTCGCTGTTTCTTCCCATTACCCCAGTAATTGGAAACCAGTTATTGAGCAGTTGGGGAATTGGGTTAGGGAACATTTCCCTGGAGCAGAGGCTGCTGGCCTGACCAGCACTGTCCTCTGCCCAGCCTACCGGCCTTGGCTGCTGACCTTGGCCAGCCCCAAGTGACCCCCAGCTCCTGACTTCTCTGAGGGACACTTTGAGCTCCTCTGGGAGTGGGAGTTGGTTTTGCCAAAGAAAAACGCTCTGTCTGTCCTCCCTGAGCCATCTTTTGGAACCCAACCCACTGAAAAATGTCACTGGTGCCAGATCCTTGGTGACCAGACTCCGCCCCTCCTTTTTTTTTTTTAATTAGGAGAATTGTATGTTTACAGAAGAATCATGCATAAAATCCAGAGTTCCCATATTTCACCCAGTTATTAACAACTTGCCTTAGTGTGGAACATTTGTTACAATTCATGAAAGAACATTTTAATGAATGGACTGTAAACTATACAGTCCATCATTTAAATAGGCTTTGCTGTTTGTGCTGTCCAGGCCCCCTTTTGAGTCTGTCCGCGAGGCACCCAGACCTCAAGAGAGCACTGCTTGGCGAGGCATTTAAACCCTGGAGATGGCATTTCTTCCCCCGAGCCTCAGATCCTTGGAGATTGCAGAGGGATAAATCAGACTTAAGCCCACATGCCTTTCATCCAGGCCATTTTGTCTTGCCCTTGGTTGAGACAAAACGTTTTATCTAATGACTCCCTTCTGAAGTCACAGCTGAGAATACTGCTCCTGGGGTGAATTGAGAAGAAGGGGATGCAAGGCCGACCCCAGGCACCCAGGAAGCCTTTTGGTTTACCGGTTAATTGTCTGGCTTTGCATGAGTCTGGATTCCAGTGCAGCTGGTAACTTCTGGCAAGTTATTTATGTCTCTGAACTCTGTGTAGGTGTCCTCCGCTGTACCTCATGTGTCATTTGCTTGTGAGCATAGTATGGGGCCCAGTGTAAGAACTTTGTAAATGTTAGTTATCATCATCAATGACAATACATTTTAGCCTGGCAACAAACACTGAAATGTCTGATATGGACCAGTATGAATGACTGAAGCTTTGTAGAATTCAAATTCTGGCCCATCCCTGACTAGTCAGCAAGCTCTTATTGCCAGAATGTCAAGGACGTTTCCACTGGTCACAAATAAAATGAGTAGTAAGAATAGGGAAAAAATCATAGCTGCTTTTTTTTTATCAAGTGCTCTGTAGTTACTGGCTGGCACTGTTAGGAAGGGCATGAAGCTGTGAGACCTCCAGCCAGTTACCAGACCTCCCTGTGCCTCACTGCTAGGTACCTGCCTCACAGCTTGGGAGAATTGAGTGGCACTGAGTGTGCAAGAGCTGCCTGCTGTAGTGCAAGGGTAATGAGGTTTCTTGCTTTAAAGATGAAGAGACTGCAGTTCTGAGAGGTGATGCCCACACAAACCTGTCCTTACATTGGTCTGGCTCCCGTGCTGGCTGCACTTGTGGCCTTTTGAACTAGTCAGTTGCAGCCTGTTTGGGCCGTTTGGAGAATCATGGATGTTTTGTGTGGCTCTGGGCCTCCACCATCGTGTAATGCTCTGCAATTTACAGCTAAGGGCTCCAAGGATCAGAAAGGACAGGCAGCCCCCAGCATGGGGCTGGGAAGCCAGTTTCTCTGGGTTCCTGGCCTCCCTGATGAGCCCCAGGGTTGGTTTTTATGTTTCTCTCAAGCCTAACCTGTTACCAATCATGGCAGGGTAGTATGTGAGGCGGTTTGGGAGAGAACGGAAGGCAGAAGTTCTGCCCAGTGGGCCCTGGGGCATCGGAGCTGCAAGCCTCTGCTTTTCATTTCCTCTTGGCCCACGTTGCCTCAGTGGCTTCTCTCCTCCTCTTCCCCCCTTCTCATACCTGCTCCCCCTTTCTGGTTTGTATTAGACAGGGTAGGCTAATCGCTATACCGTAAAACCCCCAAATCTTCTTGGTTTAACACAGTAAAGGTTTATTGTTCATGTCACAGTACAATTCTGGTCCGTGCAATGCCTCACACCCCCCAGGACCTCAGAGTCTCCAGGATCCTCTACTTCTAGCCTGCAGATGAGGCACAAATGAGCTCTCATGGGAGGTTTTTACAGGCTGGGCCCATAAAAGTGCAATGCAAAACGTTGGCATTTGCCAGAACTGTCACATGGCTGCCCATCTGCAGAGGAGGCTGGGATGTGCAGCCTAGCTCGTGCCCACCCTGGAGGTCGAGGGCATCTGTTGTTGAAGGACTGTGTCACGGACCCCTCCCAAGGTGCCAGTCGGGTTAGTGCTGTAGGAAAAACACTTTCTGCAGAGGATGTTGTCTGGGGCACCTGTGGTGTTGACAGTTTACAAATACAAGGTGAGTATCTAATACAGGTGTGTGCCACACCCCTGTGGCTGCCCTCTGCCTGCATTGCACCTTCCTTCATCTCTGGAGGGCCACATCCTCCCCCTCCCTTCATGGCCTGGCCTAGGCACCTCCACCCCCAGGACGCACCTGCTAAACCCTTAGCCTGAAAGAGTCACCCTAGTCTGTGGACCCTCCCTACAGCCTGGCCTGCACTATTCTTGAAGGTGTCAGATGCATTTGGCAGGTACTAACCAAGCTTGTACCTGGAGCCACTGTCCTAGGTCCAGGGGACACCAGCCCTCCGTCCTTGCTTTGGGCATCTCACAGTCCTGTGGAGGAGACAGTTAGAAAAATGACTTTATAACTGAAAGTTGTGGCACAATCCTGGGGTGGCATGCAAAGGGCTCCTGAAGGGATGTGCAAAGGGTTCTGGGGATGTAGAGGAGGGTAAGAAGGCATTAGTGCTTTCCGATTGGGGCCACATGGGCTGAGAAGTCCGAAAAAGGATTGCACCTTTGAGCTGGGACTTGGAAAGGGAGTAAGAGGCCACGCTGTGGACAGGAGATGCAGGGAGAGGGGACGTTTCCAGCAGAGGATGCTCAGGCAGAGACACACCGTCTCCTGGCTGGGAGGTGGGCCTGCGTGTGGGTGAGTCAGTCACCCGGGCTGCTCCATGGTGAACCGAAAAGACCATAGAACACACTGAGTTCTGCAAGAGGGCAGGGGCAAGTGGTCCCCTCCTGTCTGCAGCTGTGCCTGCAGCCCAGAAGGTGCCCAGGAGACCCTTGTCAAACTAAGGACTGAGCAGGTAGACATGGGAAGTGGTCTTGAGGGCTTGGAGTGTGGTCAGCGCCTGGCGTCTGCGATGACCAGAATCCCCTGAGCCACACTGCAGCCCCGGGAGGCGCGGGCACAGTTAGCAGCAGCCTCCAGTTATGGCCGGGGAGCTGGGCATGGACAGCCGGGAGCAGCAGAGCTGGGATGCTCTCCAGGCCTGTCTGCCTGGGGATGGGGAGGGGGAGTATGGGGCTGGGCATTGTTGGGTTAATGGTTCGGGAAGTCGGAGGTGACTTTCAGGCCTCTAGGGTTTTCAGGCCTTTCTCCCAGCCCACACCCCTGGCTGCCCCAGTCACTGAGGGAAACAGTGGCCCCTTGTTTTCTCTGAATTCTGAACTCTGAGTGCCACACAGAGCAGAATCCAGAGCTGGCCCTGCAGGGTGGCGTGACTTGCAAACGTGGTGCCCTCAGCGGGGGATGCCATGTTACTTGCTGAGAGGGGCAAGTCAGACCCTTACTGTGATCAGAAACACAAAATAACAAACTGAAATGGGCCCCATCCTCACCCCATCTGAGGGTAGCACCTCTGCATGGTCTCCCACCCGTGCTGTCCTCTTTTCTGCAGTGTCCCCTCTCATCGGCACTCTCCCCCCCACAGTGACCCCCTGCAGTGTCCCCTCTACGGTATCCCCTCTCTGCTCCATCTCTGTCATGTCCTCGTCCCACACTCTCCCCCTCTGCAGCACCCCACACCCTGCGGCACCCCTACTTCTCAGGAGCCCTTTCTCGGAGATGCATCTGGGCTGGGAGTCACCCCTGCCCTGAGGGCAGTGCCCGGGGGCCTCTGCGCTCCCTTTCAGCTGTGGGGAGAGGCTGACGTCCCTTCCGGGTGATCTTGGGGGTCCGACTACCCATGGGAAAGTGGGTGCCGGGAGAGCCTTCTAGAGCCCCGAGGGCTCTGCTCGTGCCACAGCCAGGATGCCATGGGAGGGTCGGCTGCTGGGAGACCAGCCAGGCCTGATCCACGTTCCCAGTTGCTGTTTTCATGAAAGGGTTTTACTGGCAAAAAAATGCTTGAAAAATACACAACGGGAGGTGGCTGGCTTCCAGCACGCAGTTGTTGACTTCCAGTGGAGCGGCTGGGAACGCGGAGAGTTTATTTTCCAAACAGCCCCTGATCTGCAGGTCTGCAGGCCTGCAGGCCCAGGCGGTGCCAGGTGAGGGTAGAGCCAGGGGCAGCGCCTCTGCCTACCCCCTCCCCAAACCTCTGGGGACCTCCCCAATCCAGGGCCCCTCTCAGGCTGATTTCTGACCCACCTGTGCTGCACAGGAGAACCAGAAGGTTCTCCGGAGGTGCACGTGGCAGCCAGAATGGCGGCTCTGCCAGGCCGGGGGGCACATCACCCAGCATCGCCTGAGTGACCAGTAGCTATTTTGTTCCGAAGATACTGGCCTCTCATTATGGTCCCTGTCGCAGTGGAGCCACGGGACACAGGAAAAATGGGTCTGTGTCCACGGCACCTTCTGAGAGCCTGCGCTTCCTTGCTGGAAACCCTTCCTGCTGGCTTCTTCACCTTCGTTCATATTCTGCATTTTCTGGGAAGGGAGATCGGATGGAATACAGAATCTGCAGATAGAAGCAGAGAGGCCCTTGCAGTTTCTTCTTTTTATGGAAGGGGAAACTGAGGCCCAGGGGATGGTGGACTGGGCGTGTGCACAGGCCCCAGACACCAGCAGCTTGGCAGAGGGGCTGGGCCCTGGGCACTTTTGGACGGCCTCTGGCCAGGCCCCAGCGCGGCTTCTCTAACTGCAGGGCCCCATTTGCTTCCCGGCGTGTTGGTGGCCTGGTCTGTGACGGTCACCCAGCTCCCGGGCTGGTGGGAGGGTGAACAAGTACGTGACTCTCGCTCTCCTCGTCCGTGCTCCTCCTCCTCCTCCTGAGCCCCCGGGAGAGGTGGTCAGCTCCCGCTGGCCTGCTGGTCGGCTCTGTTCTCTTCTGTTCTGTACCTGGGCTCATCACCACGGGGAGTTAGGAGGCCTCTTCAGTAGCTCCTCATTGGTCAGTCCACGGATTTTTCAAATTTTGTTTAAATAGGGAAATCCTTTGACATCCTTTGGGGCAGGTTGTAGTGCAGAGGGTTGCGTGGGCATCCCAGCAGGAAGGAGCTGGCACATTCCAAAGGTTTGACTGAAAATAGGTTTAAATTAGGGGCTGTCAGAAGGTGCGAGCTGGTCACGGGAACCAACGAGAGAGATTGTGACGCACCCTCAGCGCTAGCAAGAGTGGCGGGCTGTCACCACCCCGGGGCCTGAGGGGTGGGGGGTTCCGGAGCCCTGTGGGAACACACGCCCTGGCCGCCCTCTCCTTCTCTCTCTGGTCTTCCGCTGGTGCCTCCAGTCGGCCAGTCTCGGCCGGAACACAAGGGAGGCCGGTGGATGTGGCTCCACAGTCAGCGTCCCAGGGCACAGAGGGGTCTGGGGGGTGGGGTCTGTAAACTGAACAAGCACAACTTCAGACCCAGGTCCTCACTCGGGCTCCACCACTCCCCGGCGAGGAGATCCTAGGCTAGTGAGCCAAGTCCCTGTTCCCTACTTAAAGCATTTGTGAAATATTTCCTTCACGTGTGGTTGGAGGATAAAATAGAATAAATGGATATAAGCTTGTAGCACGATGCCTACTGAGAGTGGATGTTTGGAGCTGTCACTGTGATTTCTTGAAGAAGTCAGCCTTGCTTCCTGCAGGGAGCCCCACTTGGGAGTGAATGTGTGTGTGTGGGGGGGGCTTGCGGTCCTCTCTAGTCTCCGCCGAGGCCATCCAAGGGTCAGCCAGGTGCTGGCTGGTGCTGCTGCCCCCGAGGGTCAGTGTGCGGGTAGGTGTGCGTTCAGCGGCAGGAATCTGGTGGGTGAGGATGGGGTCAGGCTGCTCCACCTGTCGGCAGGTGCCACTCTCGGAGGTCAGCTGGTGCTGATTGTCAGCCGGCAGCCCTGGCTCCCTTGGGGCGCCATCTTCCTGACCGCCTGCTCTTGATAGAATAAGCACATCCCCCATGGAGCTTGGCCTGCAGGGCTTGACAGATTCCAGGCAGCCTGCACTGTTTGCTTTGTTGTGATGAGCCCGATTTCAGCATAACATGCAAGCTGCTCATCTCCTAGATTCATGAAGAGCTCAGCTTTTCAGAGACTTCACAGAGGTTAATGGAAAGAGGATTGACTTTGGAATCTGCCAGATCCAAGTTCAAATCACGCTGTCTGACCGTAGTTACATTACTTGACCTCTCCAAGCCCCAGTTCCCCGGTTTTGGGGCAGGTGGGACCTGTTTACACGCTCTCTCTAAAGCACCTTCAGGGGTGAAGCTTGCCTGACCTGTGGACACTTTGCCACCTAAATTCCATCCTGAGTAGCATGGTTTTCAGGGAGCAGAAGTACAGACCTGGCACCTGCCCTGGAGGTGGTGGTGGGAGAGGCGAGTTACAGGATCTTAGATTTGCATCAGGGTTTCCCATGAGTGCCAGCCCTCTTCTTGCCCCCTCTCTTGAGTGCTGCAGGGAGGGCCGAGGGTCTTCTGATGACATGCAGAGTTTGGGACTGGATGGGGTTAGTGGGCTCAGGTGCTGAAGTTGTTCTTGCTCACTTTCCCCCTCACAGCTCAACCTGAGCCGGCCGATTGAGGAGCAGGGCCCCCTGGACGTCATCATTCACAAGCTGACCGATGTCATCCTTGAAGCTGACCAGAATGACAGCCAGTCCCTGGAGCTGGTGCACAGGTTCCAGGTGAGCGGGGAAGCCGTGGGAGGCGGCGGAAGGCCCTAGAAGGCTCTGTCCAGTCTGTAAAGCTGTAGCAGCTGTCTGGATGTGTCACCCATAGGGATGGGCCTGCCTGTGATGGGAGCCAAGCTAGTGGGCATGTCCTTCCCAGCCAGGGCATCAGTCTCTGAGGTGTAAAAAGGAGAGTAAACCAGGTTGAGCTTGGCACACCTGCCCTCCCATCCCCTGTCCACGAAGACATTTGCTACCAAGTCCTGGTGAAGCCTCCAAATCCTCAACCCAGATGCTCCTGCCATTACTGGTGGCTCTGAGTTGGCACACAGGATTTTTTGGCTGCATTTGGAGAACGGAGACCCCGAAGGGCCTTCGAGCTGGCCCAACCACACTCGCTGTGGCGGAGGGCCCCCCACTGTGTGCGTCACACTGGCCTCTACTTGCTCAGCTTTGAGCACAGCTTGAGATGTCTTCCTGAGCTGATGGGTACAAATCCCCTGGCTCTCCCCTCTTCCAGCCCCATTTCCCTGCTGGCCTCCCAGGTCCTGACCCCACAGGTGTTCTCGCAGGACTGCCTCTGCTGCCACTGGCTGGTTTCGTGCTTTCTCAGTTGTGGACAAGGACGTGGTTCATTCCTCTGGAAAGCAACACAGAGGTCACGGAAAACAAAGTCATATTATCAGTAGAAATGCAGCTGAGAGTGGCTATTCTAGTGGGTCTACCAAGGGGAAGGGGATGCTTGAGCTAGCGCTTTTTGGTGTATGATAATCAGAGGCTGGACATCCTGTTTTTCTTTGTGAGGACAAAGGGGACTCTCGCTCGCCTTGTTGTTCACAGACTAGCCGCCAGGCTGACTGCACTTTTCTTTACCAAATACATTTGGGGTTGCCAACCTTGGCCTCCCTCACTTCCCTGTGACTCCCTCCCAGTTCCTTGGCGAATGCTCTGCCCCAGGTTCCCGTGTCCTGTCATGATCTGCTCGTGGGTCGCCTCCCTCTGGGGGTCCTCCAGGGCCTCGGCCCGGCCAGCAGTGTGAAGTCCTGCCACTTGCTGGGCAGTTTGCACAGGGCTGGAGGGCATGGGAAAGGCCGTGGGAAATCCGCAATCTTGTCGAGCCTCTTTCTTGTAAAATGGTGGTAATAATAGGAAAACCTCGTGCTGTTGTGGGAAGAAGACGTCGGTGTGTATGGTGTGCCTAAACCCATGCCTGGCCCCAGTCAGTGCTCAGTAGGAGATCAGTGTCCTGTTTACTGGGTCCTGCTGTGTGCCCAGCGCTCTCCCAGGCCCTGGGGTCAGAGCACTGACAAGGCAGACAAGGCCCCGGCCCCATCCAACGGACTGTCAAGCCCCTGCTGTGCCAGTGCTGAGCCGAGCTGATTGGTGCTCACTCACCATGCCTCCTGGAATCCCTACAACCCTTCAGGGCAGGACTCAACAGCCTGGTTTTATATCTGGGGAAGCTGAGGCTCAGAAGGATGTGCTGGGACTCAGCTTGCAAGGGGCAGAGCCAGATCAGTTTTGACTCTTGGGTGACGTGCTGCAGGGAGCCGGCCCTTAGACCTTCCCTGGGGACCCTGTGATCCCAGTCCTGGGGCAGCTCCAAGTGCCGGCATTGCGGCCTCTGCAGCCCAGCCCAGGCCTGTTCCTGCCTGTTAGCAGCAACGCTGTACCCTTCCTTGTCCCAAGTGTACCCAGTCCTGCCTCACTCCACATCTCGTCGCCTCAAGGAGGCTGTCAGGTGCTTGGCTTTGAACATGGCTTGAGCTGTCTTCCTGAGCTGATGGATACGAATCTCCTGTCTCTCTCCTTCCTGCCCCATTTCCCTGCCAGCCCAGGTACTCATAGGTGACATCCTCTGGGGGAGCACAGTGAGCTTGGGGCAGGGATGACGATCTCCTGCAGAACCCATCCGAGTGATGGGCCTGGTGGAGACAGTCAGACATTTTTTGGGAAGGCAGATTAATGTTTAGTATTAATATTATTATTATAGCAGAAAACTCAGAGCAGTTACCATACGTCAGACCTACTCCTAAAGCATTTTATAAATATTAACTCATTGATTCCCATGAGGCAGGCACAATTATTCCCATTTTACAGACGAGGAAACTGAGGTACAGGAAGGCTAGGTGGCTTCCTCAAGGTTGCACAGCTGGAGAGGGGCAGAGGTGGGATTTGAACCTGGCCTGGCTCTTGCCTGCTTACGGGGCGGCCTCTCAAGAGCGGGATAGGGGAGAGGTCAGAGGCCGCCTGGGAGGTGAATCCCATTTCCACAGCTCAGGAGCCACGTGAGCCTCAGTTTCTTTGTCTGTGAAACAGGCTCGCCCATAGTTCTGCTGCTCAGCATGGACAGGTTGCTGCGAGGAGTGGCTGTCCCTGCATGGAAAAGTGCCCAGTGTCGGCTGGGTGCTGAGAGCTGCTGCTGCCGCCACCACAGCTCCTACGCCATCTCCACTTAGAGAAGTTTCTGGACCCTGGTGTCCCCGGAGTTATGGAACAACTGGCCCCACGGGCGGGGACTCCCACCCCACTCCCTGCAAACACACGTAGCCAGGGCAGCTCGTCGTGGAACAGTAGAGGAGGAAAGGGTCTGTGTGTTCCTGCTCTTGGCTGAAAGGAATCTGCGAGAGAGGAGAGGCTTGGGGACTTGTGGCAGAAGGATTTCCTCCCCGGGGTGCACTTCCCAGGGTGAGTCTAGGCTGAGTCCCTGGAGACTATCCCCCCAGGACACACACGTGTACACATAGACAGACATGCAGACACACCCGGCCCTCAGCCCGGGGTCTCAGGGTGCCCCACCAGCCTCAGTGTTTCTGGGAGACCTCGTGGCAGCCAGAGCTTCAGCCTGCAGCGGACATCTGATAAGGCAGGAGGTTTCCTTCCTCGTGAGGAGAACAGTCCTTTGGGGAAGAGGGTGATGGGCTGTGCTTTCCAAAGGCCCCAGGAAGAGGGGGGCACCGGCCTTCCTCCCGCCACCAGGCCCTGGTCCTCTGGCACTGCTGCCACCCAGAAGAGGCTGGAGTTGAGAGCCACACCCCTAGGTGGGGGCAGCCGACACGCCAAGGATGCCTTGGCTCCGCCGGGGAGCTGGGGGATGGGCCTGAGGCGAGTCAGCTTCCAAGGAGGGGGTGGGGGTGGGGAGCAGAGCCCAGGGCCCGGTTTGTTGTGTCCCCCGAGACAGAGTGAGGATGATCTGCTCCAGAAGGGGCTCCGCATGGAGGGGGGTGTGGCATGGAGAGAGATGAGTTTCTGAGATGTTCTGACAACTCGAGAACATTCTGCCCCTCGTGGCAGTCTCTCCAGCTTTCTCCCAATAAGCCTCCAGCCCCAGGGATGGAGAGGAACCCTCAGGGCTGAGAGGCTGGGCCTTTTGCCTCTGCGGACAGGACAGTGTGGAGGCAAGAGGCTGGAGGGAGTAAGTGGGGGCTCACTGCAGATTGTTAAAGCTTGTTGTTGTAGGAAATCCACTGCACCTCCTTTTTTTTTTAATTGGCCTCGAATCGGCCTGGCTTGGAGAATCATCCAGATGATTCAGTTGTTTCTCTGCTCCAAGGTCCATGTGGAGTCGACGGCCTGGTGCCAAGTTGCTTATCAGCAAACAGACCTGGGCAAAGGGCCTGCAGGGCCCGGTGATGGGACGATGGGGGGGAGGGGGGTCCCTGCCCAGCCCCCTGTGGGCCTCTCAGATGGCCTCCCCAGGGGAGCAGGGGGAGCCCCTTCTCGCTGTGGCAGCTGTGGCTGGGGTTCAGCCCTCCTCCACTGGCGCCCTCTCCAGCCCTGGGGTAGCCCTAAAGGGTGAGCCTGGTTGCCTTCCTTGTGGCAGTCGGAGCTGTCCTGGGTCAAAAGGGGCCTTAGAAGGAGCCTTGAGTCTAAACTGATGCCGTTTCCCCCCAGCTTGATTAGCTGGAAGCGTGTCCCTTGTTCCCTATATGGTCTGTGGACCCCTAGTTGGCTGAACACATTCTACAAGGGCAGCTTCCTGCACAGTGGCGCTCCCTTAGCTGAGCCGTCCCGGGGCTCCCTGCCCAGGCCGAGGGCGGACAGGCAGACCGGCACCTACCCTCATTGCCCCCGGAGGGACGAGTTGGGACAAACACAGATCTGCTCCCAGCACTTCCTTCTGTGCCTTCTGGTTAGAGCAGAGACCAGAGGTCTTGACGGGGCCTGGGGGCCCGCATGACCCCGTGCTCTCCCTCAGCCGCGTCCTGTCCCACCACCCCTTCTTGCCACACTGACCCCCGCCTCCAGCTGCTCACGCTCTGAGCCGCTGCCCAGCCTTGGGGCCTTTGCACAGCTCTTCCCTTGCCTGAATTCCATCCCACCTCCCAGGCAGCCTCCAGCCCTCTGCACAGCGTCCCTCCCCGAGGGATGTCTTCCCCGATTATCCCGCCAATGTCTCATCTCCTGTTCTAGGCCCTCGTGCTTTTCCTGCACACCATTTGGAAGTTAGTATTTCCTTTCCCCTGCTGTTGTCTGTCTCTTCACTTGGGGGTTGGCTGCACAGGGGCCTGGGTGTGTCTGCCCCCAGCTCACCTGGTGTCCCCGTTGCCGTCCACGACGCCTGCCTCATAGGAAGTGTGCCTTACATGTTGTCAGTGAAAGAACATGGGGCTGCTGGCTGAGTCTGGGGCAGGGTGCTGGGTGGGGCAGGGGTGGGAACCGGCGGCTTTGGGAGCTGGGATTGGGGAGCAAGGACAGAAGGGGTCAGGAGGGTCCTAAGGCAGCTGCCCGGGGGGTACATGGGGATGTCTCAAGGTGACCATAAGGGTGGAGAGAGAGAGAGAGGCTGGGCCAGATCTCCGAGGGCTTTTTCATGCCAGGCTTGGGAGCTTGGACTTTATCCTATAGGCAGAGGGAGTGATAAGATCAGACTTAAGTGGAATGAGGGAGGCCCTGCTGGAAAGGGGGGAAATTGCCAGTGCAAGATGGACTGGAGCAGAGAGGCCTGGGTGTTTGAGCCAAAGGGGGAGCTCCTGATGTTGGAGGCTCAGGAGGACCCCCACCCTCACCCCAGCACCTCTGGGGTCCTGAGTGTCCCCCTCCTCATCTCGGGACTTGTCTGGTGTGCACAGACCCACATGGGGCCAATCCCACTCACCACTTGGGTCTCGCCAGCTGGGTAAGAGTGTAAAATGGGCCTGGGGGGTGGGCAGGTTCTCATCTTGCCCTTCTGGATGCAGGAAGGAACACGCGCTTTGCCACGTTGGTTCCTCACTGTGCCTGAAAACACGACGGTCAGTCAGCCTTCAGCAGCCCCCACACCCCCTGGTGATTTATGGGGAAATATCTAGAACACCCAGATTAGCCTTTATCCCCTCTTGTCTCCTGCCGCCTGGGTCCAAAGTTCTCCCCATATTTCCTGCTGGTGGCCCTTGGGCAAGTCTCTTAACCTCGCTGTGCCTCAGGTGCCCTGTATATAAAGTGGGGACAACAGTCGTCCCTTGTCTTAGGGCTGTGGGAGGACTGTGTCACAGCAGCATCTGACACTGGTGCCAAGGCCTGCTTATCCTGGAGGGGGAGAGTGGTGGGCCTCTGCTGGGGCCTGACCAGGGGACAACAGGCACACGTGGGGACAGTGAGGCTGTAGCCCACCTCTTGCTGGCTGGGGACCTACAGGCACCAGCCTCTCGTCTTGCAGGTGTGGGACCCAGTAGCTTCCAAGGCCTTTCTGGCTTTAATTGTCAGGATGGGCCAGGCTGTGCCACAGTAACAAGCAGCTCCTGTAACTCAGTGGCTCATTCCTGGCCTCTGCCACGTGTCCAGGGAGGGCTGGCTGCTGCCCTGTCCTGTCTGGGGCCCAGGAGGATGGGCAGCTGCTGACAGTCGTCATGGCAGAGGGAACAGAGCATGGTAGAGCTGGACATGCTGGCTCTTAGTTTCTGCTCCACGGTTTCACCTGCCACGGACTCGGAAGTTTCCTCGGCCACACTGAGCCTTGTGGACAGTATGGGTGATGGGTTCGGGGGAGCAGGCTCTCCCTTCAGGCCAGGGAGCCGGAGATGGGACGGTGATTTCCCAGCCACCCCACAGCTCCCTTTTCTCTTTAAAATAATTGCACCACCTCCTCGGGTCACTGCGAGGATGAAGAGAGTCCTGTACGCGAGGCCCTTAGAACAGTGCCTGGCGCTAAGTGCTGCTTGTATATGTATGTTTATGCACGCACATGCGCACACACAGACACGCACACATGCACATTTGTGTTCGCCACTGTTACCGTTAGCACTTGTGGTGGTTGATGCAGTAACGCGGGTGAGGCATCGGCACAGGCCTGGCACTAAGTGGACGCTCCCTCGGCCCTACCTGGGAGGTTGGCCCCAGCACCACAAGAATTCTGTCATAATTGGAGCCAACAAGGCAGTGGTCGTGAACATGTCCTCAGATGGGACGAGTGCTCTGTGTTAAGGAAGAGAAACGTCGGCTGTTGTGAGCTGAGGAGGCAGGGCCCGGTGGGGGTCAGAGGGCCTTGGGGACCACGTCAGCTCCACCCTCCCCTGCTGACCGGCCCGGGCTTCAGTTGCCCTGCCTGCCGCCCAGGGAGCACCTGGGATGGGGAGGTAAGGCGGTGGCCTGGAGAGCGCCGTGTCGAGCTCAGAAGGCCAGGAAGTACGGGCAGCGGGTTGTCACCTCCCCAAGACCACTGCTTGGTTTTGCCCCCCACCCTTAGGGGCCTCTAAAGTGACCGCATCCCGCTCAGGTGTTTGAATGCCGCGGATGCCGGGCTCTGCTGTGTGCTCTAGCCATGGTGAGGACGTAGGGGGACAAATTTTTTGTTGTTCTGGGCTTTCCAATCTGATTAGGAAGATAACATCTAAACCAATTAAAAGTTAAGCAGCAGCATAAATCCTAAATGAGTTCCATGTGTCTTGGGGGCAGTGCATGAGAGGCGTGTGGGCCTTCTGGCTGGCAGAGTCGGAGTAAGAACCGTGGACGCCAGTGAGGGGTTCGGGCTGCCACGGGGGCGGCCAAGCTCTGCCCCCACTCCCCAGTCTGCATTGGACATGTCACATCTCCTACCTCACTGACTCCCCATAGCCCTTGGGAAAATGGAATTACTTCCCCTTTTTCAGATGAGAAAACTGAGGCCCAAGGAAAGGAAATCATTTGCCCAGGGTCATGCAGTTTCAAAGTGGCGTTGCCAGGAATATGTGTGTGCTCTGTTCAAATAGGCTTCAGTGGGGCGGCCGACAGCTTCCCGGGAGGCACAAGGGCCAGAGGTTCAAGGTCACCCAACCACGAGGCCGTTGTCCCGGGATTGCCTGTCACACAGATTGTGCTGTCCGATGGTGAAACTTTGGCCGCTGGCACGCTAGGAGGCCAAGCTGGGCACCCGGAGGGCAGCCCCGGCCCCGAGCAGCAGACCTTGCCTGGGTGGAGGGAGGTCAGCCTCTGCGTGGCCTCCGCCCGGATCACAAGGCCACCCCCCCCTTGGTGGAGACGCCTGCACAATCTGGCCATTGTGGGCTGAGGCTGAGCCAGGCAGGCAGAGCCGTGAATTGTCCTTCTTCTCCGGGAGGTTGGTGCTATTTAGGGCCATGAGTTGTCTGCAGGGCTTTCCCATGGGGAGAGGAAGTCACGGAGCCCATGATCTGAGGCTCCTGCTACCACCCCAGAACAGAGCTGGGCTTTGTGCAGCCCTGGGTGGGTCAGTGGGAGCAGAGGGCCGGCCTGGAGCGCGAGCCCACGACCCAGCACCCTGGCTGTGGCCCCTCTGTGTGCATGTACGCGGTCAGCTTTTGCAGCGCAGAGTTTGGGGCAGGTTGAGCTTCAGAAATATTAATGGATTGTCGTCATTCCCTTTTACAAAATTTTAGAATGAGCTTTTATTCACACGATTTCTGGATTTCTGAGGCTCTGTACTGTTAATGTGTTGAGTTGGATGGTCCTTTGTCTTGGGCAGCTGTCCTGTGCGTTGTGGGGTGTTTAGCAGCATCCTGGAGGCCTCCACCCACTAGATGCCAGCAGCAGTCCCACCTCATGCACCCCCCACCCCCCATTTGCGACCACCAAAAATGTCTCCAGACATTGCTGAATGTCACCTGGGGGACAAGATCTCCCTGGCTGAGAACCACCATATTTCTTAAGAGCTCTTCCTAGCAGCAACAAGAGCTTAGCCAGGTCAGGAAAACTGTTTTATCAGCATGGACGCTGCGGCCAGGTACGGCATCTTTGGGTTTTTGAGGTCTCCTCCCTGCCTGGTGTGCAGATCTTGTGGGCATCTTTGCTTCAGTAACGCCAGGAGCACTGAGGACACCTTCTTTGCACTCCGCTCCCGCTGGGTTTGGGGGGCAGGGTTTCATGGGCCTAGGGAGGTCGTGTGGCTTCCTTCGGCCTCACATGGTAAATCGCAGAGCCGCCTCACCAGCCCAGGTGCAAAGGCAGCCAGGTCCACTGCATGCCCGGACAGACTGAGGCCCGGGACGGTCTCAAGCCCCCACTGCATGCCCCACACTGGCTGGGGGGAGGTGGGACTGGCCCCTCCCACACCCCTGGGCACCCCCCCCACCTGCCTATAACTTTCAGCCTCTCCATTGATCTGCGAGCTCACTCATCATCCATTCAGCAGATCCTGATTGAGCACTTCCTGTGTGCCAGGAGTCATAGAAGACGTTGCAGATGCTACACGAAGGGAGACAGATCAGGTGGCCACAGCCCCTGCTCTCCCAGAGTCATATTTGGGGAGGTGGGGGGTGGGGCAGCATCGAGGCTAACAAAAACACAAGTAAACAGATGAAAAAGTGATACAATCCCCAATTATGGTAAGTTCTAGGAAGAAACAAATCAAGGCCTGTGACAGAGACCAGGGGAAGGTTCTTATCCCCTCATTGTGCAGCTGCCGGAGGCCTTGACCTTGAGCTGGGGCCTAAAAGGACAGGACAAAACCATCCTGGGGAGCTCGGGGAGCAGGCTGAGGGTGCAGCAGGGCGCGGTGGCCAGAGCAGTTCCCAAAATGAGTGGGAGGCCGAAGTCAGGCCATGCAGGTACCCTGTGGTCTCTGTGATGTGCTGCAGAAGCTGCTGCAGAGTTTTATGTAGTTCTTTCTGGACAGGGCAGGATCAGGGCAAGTGACGTGTGGGGCCCTCTCTCTGCCGACCCTGAGGACCAACAGACCCAAGTGCCCTTTTCTGGTTCCAAAGCCCTCCAGGAAGAAAGAGCTCCCCTCCCCACCTTGGCTGGGATCGGCAGCAGGAAGCTTGGTGACCGCGGGCATGCTTGGTAGAGGTGGGGCTGAGTTGCACTGAGGGTCACTGCACGGTCGTCTTTGGCAGCAGCACCCAGCTCTGTCCTCATGCAACCAGACCCTGAGCTGGAAACCGGGCAGGTCAGTGTGTTAATGCTTAGCCGGGAGGTGGGTGCTGAGAGCAGAGCGAGGAACCCAGGGTCCCTCTGGTTTGAGTAACGCCCGGTTCTCCAGTGTTCACTGGCCACTGCAAACAGGGCATGGCTTCCAGCTGACCCTGTTTCCCCACAGACACGAGTTTGGGTACCCTCAGTTCTGGCTTTGAGTTAGGCGTGCAAACTCAAGGAAGCATTGGGTAGGTAGATGTCAAAGAAAGCAAGGAAGCCGATGGGCCCCAGGGGGCTGGCTCTCTGCTTGGTCTGGCTGGAGGGCTTGTGCAGGGTGGGGCAGGACAGCAGCAGGGCTGCAGCAGGCAGGCACCAGGCCAGGGGAGGCTGCCCAGGGGCTGTCCACAGGGGAGAGGCAGCTCTGCAGGTCCCCTGAGCGGCTGGAGGAGAAGAATGTGCTGGGACAGAGTGAGCAGGCCGCTGCTGAGTGGGGTGGGACCCATTCGGGGTGACCTCGGGCCACACAGCCCCTTTTTGGCCTCGCTTTTCTCGTCTGCAGGCTGGGTTGGGCTACGTGACTGCAAGACCTCCATCCCAACCCTCAAACAGCTTGTGCTCCCCCGAGTGGGATCCTGGCCTGCTGAGCAGACGTCTCCTGACCAGGACCCGGGCCTGGCCCTTTGCCCAGCTCCGGGGGCTGTGTGTGGTCTGGGTCTCTCCCGGTCTGCTCCTCTGCATGACCGGAGCTGTGGCGTGTGACCCGGGGCAGCCGCCGGGCAGCTGGTGCTTGTCAGGGGACATGCCTGGCTGGCCTCCTGCTCCTGAGTTGGGTGCTGAGACCGGGGGAGAGAAGGGAGGCATTGTTTTCCGTGGGGGGCCCGGGAAGAGGGAGGGAGAAGCTGTTCGCTCTCTCAAGATAACACAGTGTTCAGTTTCCTCCCAGCCTTTCTCCCGCAGTGTTCAGGGTGGCGTTTTGTCCTGAACGACAGTTTTTCAGACTTTGCCACCAGCTCCGTGAACGGCAGGGTCTCCGCATAGAGCCCACGGCTTCTCCCATCGCGGTGTGTGCTGTTCGGGGGGTGGTGGGGTGGTGGTCTCAAAGCAGGAAGCAGGGACCTGGGGAGGGGGCGCAGAGCCACACGTCCAGGAGAGCCCGATGTCAGAGCGCTCAGCGCCCCAGGCAGGCCGCCCTGTCTCTGTCCCCGAGGGGCACTGGTCAAATCCAGTGCTCCCTGGAGGCCGTGACCCAGCTGCTCGGCCCCTGCCTCAGCCTTTCTGAGCTGCTGACTCCGTGGCTGTTCAGGGAAGGGTAGGGTGGAGGTTCTTCTCCAAGGAAGCCTCCTTGTTCTTTCCGGAATGTTCCAGGGTTTCTCCCATCTCTTGTTTAGTCTGCACGTTGACTGGGATTCTGTTTGATTCTGGAGATGGGGCCTTCCCTTTGTCGCCTCAGCCCTAATTCATGCATTTCTGTAATAGCTCGCACATGCATATGGAACAGATTCGACCCCAGGCTCCCCCACCCCTGCCCTGTTGTCCTGCTATCTGGTTCCCCTGTTGGGGGGCAGCCCTTGGCTCCTGCCAGGTCCCCAAGTGTGCTGGGCTCCCTGCCCCTCCACGCCTTTCTGTTTGCTTCCCCCTCTGCTTGGAATGCGCTTGCTACTTGTGGCCACTGGCTTGGAAACCTCACCTTTTCCCCCCTCCCCAGGTCCGGAAGGCCCCCGTCCATGTCCACACTCCCCCACTCTGGTATCATCAGTCACTCACCTTTGCCCCTCCAGAGTTGGAGGGGCAGAAAGTGGCTGCCTTGTAGCTGAAGAGGTGATGCCCTCTTTTTATGGGATGCCACCCTCCCTGGTCTGCTGAGGGAGGCCTCAGGCAAAGGCTCTGACTCAGGATTTCTGCAGAATACAAACCAGGGTTGGGTAAGACCAAGGTGGCTCTGATGGGGAAGCTCAGCTCTCCCAAGGAGCCATTTTAGAAAAGACGTGGTAGGTGAGGAAGACCCTCCACGTCTGAGGGCTACATCTAGAAGAAAGGAGGGCCCTTTTTTCAGACTGCACAGACGACAGCCTCACCACATGGTCTTGCTTGGGTCGTCCCCGACCTGGGGCCCACTGCTGTAGGCGGCGTGCCGGTCCTGCGTGTCTTCCTCCCTCTTCGTGGTAGGCGGGGGTCTTGGCCTGCAGGGACCTCATACCTGGGCAGTCACTCGGCCACGTGTGTGCACTGAAGGCAGCAGGCCCCGGGCTTACGCATTTGGCTCTGCCAGGCCTGGGGTGGCAGTCTGTCTCCGCTCAGGGGCCTAAGACCTCATTCTTTATTTTTAGCACCATAGAAGGAACCGTAGAATTAAATGTCGCAAAGGACGTTATGTATGAGTTATTCTGACCCTCATTTTGCAGGTGGGAAAACTGTAGCACAAGTAACTTCGGCAGTTTTCAAAATCACATATCAATTGAATGGCAGACTTAGGGCTAGAACCCAAGTTTCTTGTCTCTGCCTCAGGGTCCCTGTGCTGCCATGGGGACTGGCCAGGTGTGGCTGGGCTGAAAGGGGTGGTCTGCCAATGATTGCGGGCAGAAGCCTTGGCAGACAGCCATGGACTGTTACACAGGTTGTGCACTGCACAGCTCTGTCACAGGCTCTGTGAATGGTACCCCTGCCACGTGGCCAGACTTGGTGGTCCTGCCACAACCTTCTCTTGGCTCTGGGGAGCCCACTCCCAAAGTTTCACTGCCCTGAATCTTCAGCCCCAGCCCTGTGTCAGAGACTTGGCTGCCTCTTCAAACCCTCTCCCTGCCTGTGTTTGAACAGCTATGGCCCCTGGGGCTGAGCCGAGCATCATGGCTGGCTGCCCAGCACATCCTGTTACACCAAGGCACCCGGCCCAGCAGGGATTCCTCAGGAGCGTCATGGTCTCCTCTAAGCTGCAGTGAGCAGGCAGGCGTTCCGGAAGGCACTGGGAAGGCTTTACCTGGGGGGGGCCCGGGCCACGGTTCGTTTCATGTCCATCAGCACTGGCTGATGCCACGGCTTCAGTGGTCTGTCAAGAGGATTCGGTAGGTGTCCTCCCAGAAAGCACCACTCAGCATGGCTCACAGCCTCATCCTTCCAGGGGCAGGTGGAGGTTTCTCTTTCTGCAGAACTACTGAAGGTCGGATTGCACTTTTTTTTGAATTTTTAATTTTTCCCGTGGTAACATACATGCGACAACATTTCCCTAACCACTTTCAAGCATACAATCCAGTGCTGTTAATGACCTTCACAATGCTGTGCTGCCACCACCACCAGCTATTACCAAAATTCTTCCATCACCCAGGCAGAAACTGCACCGTTAGGCAAAAGCTCCCTGTTCCCTTCCCCCGGTACTGTTACTACTTTCTGTCTCTATGAATTTGCACACTGTAGGTATTTCTTATGCATGAGATCATACAATATTTGACTTTTTGTCTGGCTTGTTTTACTCAGCCTGATGGGTGTGTTTGCTCTCGAAACAGTGGAGTGGGGGTGTCCCCCCTGCGTGGAGCCCCTCTGTTCTGCAGGCGGGAGCCGTGGCTCCCCTGTGTGTCCGGCACCGTCTAGCCCTGACACTGTCCAGGAAATGGCAGATGCCCTCCCGTCTGCCACACGGGTCTGCCCCCAGAGGCCCGTGGACTCTGAGATCTGTTAAGTCACTTCTTACTCCCTAAGGGTCTTCTGCTTTCCATTTCTGTTAGTTTATCTTGATGCAGGACTGGGAGCAGGTGCAGAGACTGCTCCAGCCGTGGGTGAACCCTTGGAAGGTTTTCAGAGAACAATGGACCAGGGTGGACCAGGGAGCGGAGGAAAGCGCAGACTTTCCTACTCCACCACTTCACCATGTGATCTTGGGCTAGTATTTGCTTCCTTCTAGAAGGTATTTCTCCTCTCTGAAAAGTTGAGCTGGACTGTGTGAACCTTGAGGGCTTTGCCAGTTCTGACATCTGTGACTCAATCTATGGAAAAAGAAATTGCCAACTCCATGTGCTGTTTTTCTTGGGTGCTTTCACTGCTCTGTCCTGCCACCAAATGGCACCAGGGCTGATTCACCAGGCCAAAGGCTGGGCTTGCTTTGTCAGAACCTGAGACGGGCTTACTTTTACCCTTTGAACAGACTTTGGAATAATGTAACTGAGCACGCCTAACCCAGGCTAGATAGGATGGTAGATGCTTTTCGTTAGGCCAGGCTTTCCTGTGCCTTGCTCTGGCCCCTTCCATCCCTTTGATTAGAGGGCTCTGGAGGCAAACTGCCTGAGTTCAAATCAAGACGCAGCCACTTCCTGGCTGGGTGAGCCTGGGCAAGTACTGACGTGGCCTGAGCCTCAGTGTCTTCACCTGTGAAGTGGGCCTGACAGCAGGACCTGCTTCACGGGGTCGCCATCAGGATTAAACGATCTGTTCCCTGTGAAGTGTGCAGAGCACGACTCCACCAGGGTGAGCACTAAGGAAAGGTGAGCTGCTGCCACCATCATAATTGTTGTAATTAGTAGTAATAACAGCCCATCCTGGAATCTGGCCAGGACTGCCATCATGGAGTTAAGGTTTTTGGAACTAGAAGCTTCCTGGATTTTCTGCCCTCCTCCTGGAGTGGAGGGAGCCAGTTAAAGGGCCAGCCTTTGCGTCCATGAGCTAGTGGGTCTGGCCTTGGCGGTGCTCTCAGGAGGAGCCAGAAGGAGTGGGAAGAGGCAGAGTAAACCCAAGGTCAGCTCCGTTCTCAGAAGAGCCCCCAGGAGTCATTTTTAACAGTTATAAGGAAGTCATTTCCATTCTTTCATTGAGGGGCATGTCCCTGGCTGGCAAATCTTTGCTGACTGGTTGTTACGTGAAACACACAAACCCAGATTTGTGGGATCCTGGAGTCTCCTTGGAGAGTTTTCTTCTGGACATGGCATGTTGGGTTCGTTTTGAGGGCTGACCTTGCCTGTTTGGAGAGCCAGGTGTCGGTCAGGATTCTGAAGTCCGTCAGGGTTTAGTGCAAGGTGGTTGTAACCCGTGGTGGTTGGTGCCCCGATCGGTGGTGATGGCTGTCATGGCCGTGGGGCAGCACGAGGGAACTGTGCCCCTTTTCCATAGACTGGAGCCCCGGAGAGGACAAGCATAAAGTGGGTCACATCTCAGAGCAGGGACTGGAACCCCAGGTCTTGCTCTCCAATCTGGTGCCTTCTTTCTTTATCTTTTAACTTTTTATTAAAGTATAATATACATATAGGAAAGTGCACATATCATTGTGAATTTTCACAAACCAAATACATCCATGTAACCAGGATTAAATTGGGCGGTAGATCATTGCCACTACCCAGAGCCGCTGCTCATAGGCTCCCTGACACTCTCCAGTGCTTGCTTGCTTGATTGTTACTTCCTTTCTCCCTTCTTTCTTCCCTCCCTCCCTCCCTCCTTTACTCAGAACTTAGCAGCACCTTCCCACCCTCTGTCGGAAGTGCTGCATCTCCTTCCTTACATGTTTAGCACTTGCACAGAGATATCAGTCAGGTCCTGTATTAATTTTCCATACTGTGTAACAAACAACCACAATCATAGCAGTTTAAAACAGCATACCTTTGTCATCTTTCAGTTTCTGTAGGACTAGAAGTCGGGGCACAGCTGGGCTGTGATCCAGGGGTCGGCCATGGCTGTGGCCGTGATCTCATCAGAGGCTCAACTGGGGGCAGGTCTGCTTCCACATGGCTCAGGTTGTGGGCAGGATCCGTTTCCTTGGGGCTGCAGGCCTGAGGGTCTCAGTTTTGGATCCTAGAGGCCACATGCAGTTCCTTGCCATGTGGGCTTCTCCATCATGGCCACTTGCTTCCTTCGTGACAGCTCATGTCTTCAAGGCCAGCAATGGAGAGAGAGCACGGCTTCTGGGAGGATGGAGTCTTAATGTAATGCAACCCCGGCAGTGACATGCTGTCACCTTTGTCATCTTCCCTGGGTTAGAAGCAAGTCAGAGGTCACGCCCACACTCAAGCGTTGGGGAATCTCCAGGAGCGGGAGTACCAGGGGCCGCCTTAAAGTCTGTCCCGCCCAGGGCACCGGGGACTCACAAGTCATGTCCTTCTGGCTCGTGGACACCAGTGCCCTGTGGCAGGACTGAGTCAAGCAGACAGGTCAGAGGAAGCCCCTTCCCACTCCCAGGGCACAGCTCCTGCCCTCCCACCACGGCGTCCTCTTGCCTGGGGCTGGGGGCCGGGGTACTGGCTGCTGGGAGGAGGGGGAGGCTTGTTACCAACCAGGAGGTTGACTCTCTCGATACTGGATGCTCTCAAATCTTGGTCCCCCTACGCTGCCACCAGGATTTTCCTAAACCTTCCCTTCAGTCCTGTGACTCCCGTCCTGAAAAGCCTCTCTGCCTCTCCCTTGGCCCTCAGATCACATGCTTGGTGGAGGGCTTGGCCGAGGGCCCCTCGCAGCCTGGCACTGAGCCCACCTGTCCTGCAGGTGCTCACCACGTTGTTCCCTGCCCCACCTCGCTGGGATCGAGGGCTCCGTAAGAGTCACCCTGTAAACCAGGAAGCCGCCTTCCAGCTAGCGTGTCGGAGATCCCTCTGCTGGAGCCGCAAGGGGGGTGGGCACTGCCTGCTTCCCCACAGGGCAGGGCTGCCCTCCTGCTGGACACCGTTCTCCCATCACTGGCCCTGGTCTTGTCCTCTGTGTCCTGGTCCCAGCTCTCCAGACCCACGGAGGACCTCCCCAGGGCTCTCCAGCACCTAGATTGGAAACATGGCCTTAGCTTTTATGGGAATTAAAAGCTCTTCAGCCACATGACTTGTTTTTGGACAGTTGACCCAGGGCGGGGGGTGTGTGGCACTGGAAGTGTCTTGGGTTTGGCGTCATAACAGCCAGTTGTGAATTTGTTAGAGCCCCAGCTGGCTGTGTCTGACCTCGAGCCAGCCACTTTGCCTCTGAGAAACTCGGTTTCTTCATCTATAAAATGGGAATAAAAATATAGGTATATGCTCTGTAGACCTCACAAGTTATTCTGAGGGTCAAATCCAATGTTTTGTTAGACTGCACCTTTGAAAACCAGAAAAAGTGCAATGCTTGTGAACTGTGGTAGGTAAATGTGCTTACAGTTTAATGTCCACACTGGGAGGCGCTGAGACATTTTGTGCTCTTTTCTGTTTTTTGTTGTTAGCAAAGTGGGAATATGGGATCCCCTTAATTAAAAAAGAATTCTTGCAACTTTTTGTATTTTTTTCTTTTTAAAAATGTAATTTGCCTTTTTTTTCAAGGTTACTACAGTGACACGTTCATTAGAGAATTCGAGATATGGAAAAGCATAGATAAGAAAGTAAACCTAGGCCATGGTCCTCCCACCTGTAACTTAAGTTTTTCTTTCACAGAAGTCAGCTTCTGTGGCCCACCTCCCCTCCCCTCTCCCTGCACATTTCCCATGTTAGAGAAGAGGAAGCTGATGCTCGGGGTGGGGGTGGGGGGAGCGCAAGGAGGAGGGCGGGTGGCCTGGTGACGGTGGCCCCTGTGCCCTCTGGGGGTGGGGGCTTGGGGTCTGGGCCTGCGCGGTGGCCGAGTGGGCAGCGGTCAGCCCCGTCCCCACCGCCCCCCGGGTCTGGCAGCATCTGGGGCTCTGGATGCAGGGCCTGCGGACACCCTCACCCGGCAGAAGTGCCGGGACACCCATGGTCCCTGGAGACCCGCTCCTGTGCCCGGAGCCTCCGGGTCCCAGCCCCAGCCTGTCTTGCAGCACTTGCACACCCCAGAGCTTGTGGGTCCCCCAGCAGCGCGGTGAGGGGGGCAGGTTTTCTCCGGAGCCTGAGACTGAGAGGTTTTGGGCAGAAGCAGGTCCCCTGGTTCCTAGGGAGCCCAGGCTCAGGGGCTCGCTTGGGAGATCCGCCCTCTGACGGGTGGGGGAGCTGGGATAGGGAAGGAGCGCTGGGAGTTCCCTCTCCTCTCTGGGCCGGCGGCTCCCTTCCTGTGAAGTGGAGGCCAGTGAAGAGGTGACTTCATCAGACCTGGGTTCAGTCCCACCTTGCCCACTTGCAACTTTGGGCATTCCTAAGTCAGACCTCGTCTATAAAATGGGGCTCCTAATAGTTTCTGCCTCATTTTTGTCAGCTCTGTTGAGATATAATTCCCGTCCTGTGCAATTTACCTGTTTAAAGTGTACGAGTCAGTGGCTTTTAGTCTATTCACAAAGTTATGTAAGACCAACACAGTCAATTGTAGAACATTTCATCACTCCCCAGAGAAACCACACACCCCTTAGCCAACACCCCATTCCCCCCCAGCCCTAGGCAACCACGAATCCACTTCCTGTCTCTGGATTTGGCTATTCTGGACATTTTGTTTAAGTGGAATCAATATGTGGCCTTTCCGTCTTGCTGCTTTCACTCAGCACAGTGTTTTTAAGGTCCATCCGTGCCATTGCATTTATCAGTGCTCCATCCCTCCCTATGGCCGGGTTATTCCATCGTGTGGATAGACCACATTTTGTGTGTCCATTCACTTGATGATGGATACCTGTTTTTTTCCCACCTTGGGATATTGTGAATAATGCTGTGTGAACATTGGGGTACTGGCTTCCGTGTGGACATATGTTTTCAGTTCTCTTGGGTATGTACTTCAGAGTGGAACTGCTGGGTCAAATGGTAACTTGATGTTTAGCTTTTTGAGGAACTGTTCGATTATTTTCCAAAGTAGCTACATCATTTTACATTCCCACCAGCTGTGTATGAGGATTTTAATTTCTCCACATCCTCTTGTCTTTTTGGTAATAGCCATCCCAGTGGGCATGAAGTAGTATCTCATTGTGGTTTGTTTTTTTTTCCTTAAAGCAATTTTTCTCACATACCATACTCATTGTGGTTTTTATTTGCATTTCTCTGATGGCTCAAAATGTTGAGCATCTTTTCACTTGCTTATTGGCCATTTGCATATCTTCTTTGGAGAAATGTCTATTTAAATCCTTTGCCCACTTTTAAATTAGGTTGTCTTTTTATTGTTGAGTTGGTAATAGTTCTTTTAATATTTTGGGTACTAGACCCCTATCAGATAACTGATTTGCAAATATTTCCTTTTTCACTTTCTTGATAGTTTCCTTTGAAGCGTGAAGGTTTTTAATTTTGGTGATATCCAATTTATCTATTTTTTCTTTTGTTTATTGTGCTTTTGGTGTCAAATCTAAGAAACCATTGCCTAATCTGAGGTCACGAAGATTTATGCCCGTGTTTTCTTCTAAGAGTTTTATAGTTTTAGCTTTTACCTCTTTGAGTTTTATATTAAATGAAATGATAGTCAAAAAGCATTTTATCCAGCAGTGTGCATATGGCAAATGCCAGGTAACTGGCGGCTGCTATTATTTTTAAATTATTACCAATTATGATTATTATTTCTCATCATCATCATCGCAGTTAACCTCTCAGGGTTTCCCACCTGGGTAGCTGCCTCTTGTGCCCCCCTGGAAGAACGAGCTGACGTTTGAACCCCTTTCTGGCATAGCTGGGAGGACAGGGTGGAAGAAGGGGAGAACCTCATCACCAGCAACTCCCTACCCCCTTTTTTCCCCCCAAACTTTTTATTATGGAAAGTTTAAAAATGCTTGAGGGAATGAGGACATGTCCTTCCACGTACCCGTCGCCAGGCTTCACCAGTTATCACCTCTGGGGCCACTCTTGTTTCATCTGTCCCTCCCCGACTTCTCTCCCCACCCCATGCCTGGAATATTTTGAAGCAAATCTCAGATGCGTCACACACATTGCAGCACGTTGCACAGAGTGCAGATCTCTGTCAATTTCAGTATGCATCTCTGAGGGATGAGACACCACTTTCTCAGAAGGGGCTCGCTGTGGTCTGGGGGTGTGGGACAGAGCCCTCATTACCTCCCCAGAATCCAGGGCGGGTTCTGGGAGCGAGCACCTCTCTGCTGCTTCCCAGGCGGAGGAGGTTGTGCAGTCAGTGTGGCGGACTCCTCTGTTGGGACCTGACCGTTCCCGGGGGCCTGTCCCTAGAGCCAGGCTGCTTGGTGTGGTGCATTGTGTCGTGAACCCAGGCCTCAGCAGGAGGGTTGGCACAGGCCAGAACAGCTCAGCTATCCATCCCAGGTGCATAGATGGCACTCTCCTCCTTGGGCTGCTGCATGGAGCAGGGCAGGGTGAGTTCAGAGATCATGGGTCAGAGTGGACCCCAAGAAGCCATGGGTTAGAATAAAAAAGGGAATACTTTTAACTTTCACATTAACGAAATCCTTTCAGATCTGTGATCTTCTTGATCCCCCAGAAGCTCCCTAAGTTTTGGTGCACATTTTACAAATGAGAAAATGGAATCTCAGAGAGTTAACTCCACCTTCTTGGTCACAGGCATAGAGTAAGTGGCTCAGTCAGGATCTGAACTGGGCTTCTGACTACATACTCCATGAGTCCAACAGAAATTCCCACGCCTCATTCCCTGCTCGTTTCGTGTCTGTAAATGGAACCATGGAGGATACGGTTCCTCTGACATTCATTTCCACTCAGCTCAGCGGGGAGATCTTGACTCACCCCAGCCCAGGTGAAGGCCTTGGTATCCCTTTGGGAATCATGCCGCAGGCCTGGGGTGTCTAAAGAAGCCCAGGGGAGCTTGTGTTCCTGGGCAGGCGTCTGGCTGGCTCTGTAGCCTTGCCCCTGTAGCAAGCAGTCAGTGTTCTCCAATCCCCCTCCTGCCCTCCTGACTTTGTATTTCTGCTTTTCCGTCTTTTCAGTCAGCTTAAAACCAGGTTTCCCTTGCTAGGAGTTCCGCAGGCCCTCCAACGGAACACAGTTTACCTTTTGCCATGGAGACCGTTTGGGCCTTTCTTCTTCTGAGTGATAATAAAATGGTACAGGGCGCTCAGCCTTCCTGCAGTTTGTTTGGAGACTTGTGAAAAATGCTTGAGGCCTGCGATACAACAGATAAGCTGAAAAGCTTGGAAGAAAACCCACTTGTGGATGGCCAGGCGATTGGAAAAACTCTTTGCCCTCTCAGTCCTGATCCAAAAGAGAATGTGTTTAGGAATAATTCCTCGTTAACACTGAGGCTTTCATACCAGGTCAAAAGCGCTTTGGCGCCTGCTTGTCCGATACCTCCCCACCCCCACCCCTTGGTTTCTTTTAGCTTCTTTCCCTCACGAATTTGGCTTGAATTCATGTCTTAATAATTCTGAGTTCTCTCTTTAAAGGTCACTGTCCTGATGCATGAAAGTGGAACCACAGTCAGCTTTGCGATATTCAGTAACCCCGAGGGTCCTTTTCCCAGGGACAGAGGCCTGGGGAGCTGAGGGGGTGGAAGTTGCTGACAGCGTCAACATGACCCCAGGTTGTGCGGGGAGAGTTGGGCCAGCCCACTGATGTGAGCGTCTCCGATTTTTCCCTCCTTGTAGAAGGGAAGGTGGGGTGCTTTTGTGTGTCTCTGCCTGTTGCCTGTTGCTTCTAGCAGGTGGCTGTGTGTTGGGTTCTAGAATAGCCCCTGTACGTGGCCTTGAAGTCTGCCTCCATCGACTGGTCTTCGTCTTTCCAGCCAGTTTAGACCCTCAGAACCAGAAAGTGGTTTTAAGAGGACCCTAAAGGCCCTTTGCAGTGGCTTCTCCTCATTCACAGACAAGGAAATCAAGACCCTGAGAAGCCAGTGGCTTGCCCAGTGTGGGGGGCAGGTGACAGTGACAGTAGTGTGGGAATCTGGGCATCTGGAGTTTATCCACTACCCCAGGCTGCCTCCAGGCGTGTTGGAGGGAGTCGGTGCCTTGGGTGCATGCCCCAGACCTCGTCGTCTTTGGCTGTGATTATGCCTGGAAGACTGTGGAAGGCCTCATTCAGCTGTGTCCACTGCACCTGCCTGGTGCCCAGACACTGTCACCGCTGTGCTGGGTGATGTGTTCTTGTTGAGTGCATGAAGGCACAGCAGTAGGACTTCAGTTATCATTTCGTAGTGTGTGAGTCTTGGCGAGCAGGGGCCCCTCCTGCATACATGCTGTTGGGAAGTCCTGAGAGAAGAAGGGGTCCTGAGGGTTGATTGCTGATGGGGAGCCCCACTTGAGAGGGGGGCTGAGGCACAGGCCCCGGGGTGAGGCTGAGACTGTTAGGAGAGAGGAGCTAAGCATGGCTAGTTGGCCAGAGGGCCGCTCGGGATGAAATGTCCAGAATTTGACCTCCTGGCTCATCCCCGCAGCAGATGCAGACTCACGACGCCAGTGGCCTGGCTTGTTCTGTGCAAGCAGGTGAGCAGCTGGTGAGCTGCCAACCTGACTTGCTCCACCGTTGCGCTTCTTGGGAGGAGGCACCGTGCAGGCAGCTTCTGTTGCTTTTAATTCTGCAGAATGTGTGGGGCGAGCGGAGCCTCTGAGGAGGGAGAGTATCGGCCCCACGGACTCACGGGATGAGGGAAGGAATGCGGGGCCTCCCCAGGGAGGTGCGCTCGGCACCCTTCAGGGACCGACAGTGGTTTGAAACAGAGAAGTGGACACAGACGGGCCCGCAGCTGCCCACTCCGGTGTGTGAAACTCAAGGGTAGGCAGGGAAGGGGGACTCCCATAAGAAGTGGAGGTGTATCTCTGGCTCTTGTCATGAGAGCTCTTTAAAATGATAACGAGAGCCCAGAATAGGTTCACTGAAAAAAAAAAGAGTAATTCAAAATGGATCTTTCTTTCGGTCCGTCCCCTTTACCAGAAAAGAAGCCCGTGAGTTCTTTTTTCCGCCTTTGCTGACCTCACATCCTGGTCTTGGGACCTGGTGGAGAGGGCAGTGGTGGGCAGAGGGGGGGTGGGGGTGGCATGAATGGAGCTGGCTAATGGCCTTCCTCAAGCCGCCTCTTCCTGAGACCCTGTCCCTCCAGCCCTCTGCATTTTTGTTCTTAGGATCGTAGATTTTTAGAGCCGGGGCCTAAAACGGGTTGTACTGACTGTGTCTGATGGCCTGGCCTGCAGGGCTGGATGGGTTCCAGTGGTCCCAAGGGTGACTGGTGCAGGGCCAGGGTCCCAGCGACTGGCCCGTCTCTCAGCCCGTGTTCTTTCCCTGGAAACTTTTTCCTCCTCTTTTTGTTGCACAATGTTATAGTTAATAGTCTCCTTTTTCCCATAGGCACTTGTGTTATTTCTCCCAAGAAGATTGTAAATTCCTTAAAGACTGTGATTTTGTTGCACTTCTGCATTCCCTAGTTACCATAAAGTGGTAGGTATGGGATAAGTGCTCATAGAATTGAAATGCTTGAGTGCCAGGAGCGAACCCCCACGCCCACCCAGATACCCTTTTGGTGAATCCAGCAGTGTTTCCTGCTCCTGCACAGCCATTCTCAGTTGCGTGTAATCGGCATGTGGCATAGATAGATCTGGTTTCCGGTGAGGCTCTATCCAGGGCTCGGTGTGACCAGAGCCTGGTTTCTCTCCTTTTTCCGGCTCCGATTCCTCTCTTGGCTCCATTGCTGAGCTTTGGCTCAGTCAGGTCTCCTTAAGGTCCCAAGCTGACAGCTGCCCCGTCCCTGAGCTTCCTCTTTCTCCTCAAACGAGGTAGAGCATGTCCAGCCAGGGTGCCGAGCCGTGCCCTGATGGGCCAACTCGGGGTTGCACATCTGCTCCTGAGCCCACGGCCCTGGGACGGATTTACCCCACTGGGTGGAGGCTGCTTCAGACTGTGTGATGGGCGCCCCCGACAGAAATCAGGGCTGGTGGGAGGGAGGAGAGGAGTGTGGACCCGGGAGGGCTGCCCTACGATAAGGCCTTGCTCACCGTCCTTGTTTCAGTACCAGCCTCCCCTCTCTCACCGGAAGGAGCATGCTTTTGTTTCAGGAATACATCGACGCCCACCCCGAGACCATCGTCCTGGACCCCCTTCCTGCCATCAGGACGCTGCTTGACCGCTCCAAGTCTTACGAGCTCATCCGGAAGATTGAGGCCTACATGAAAGGTACGGAAAAGCTAGGCCCGGTGCCCGTGGCCAGGCAGCCCACTCCTTGGCATGGAGGGTCCGCTGTTTCTAAGCACTTTGGGTCAGGGAGTGGTTGAATGCTATGGGGGAGACACTCGGTGTGGGGGGGGGGCTTTGCTTCTGCCTCTGTGACTGGCAGAGTTGGGAGAGCCGGCTCCTTCTGACAACTTTAAGACGGTTTTGTTTCTTTGTGTTGAACCCACGTCCTGGCAACGAAGCGCCCCGTAACACAGTAGAGTACGGTGGCACGCATAGAACAGCTCAGCAGTGAGCAGAGTTATGTAACTGGGCGAAGGAGACAAACAAAGAAATTAAAGGGCCTTTAATCAGGCAGATATGTGAACTGGCAGCTCAACCTCCCAGGGCCATGCAGTTCTTGGGCAGGAGCACCCCTCTTGGCTGTGGGAGCGTCTCCTGCCAGCTGTCAGCTCCTGTCCCACCTCCCCACCAGCCGAGGCTGCCTCCCCAAGGTGCTTGTCCCTGCGCGAAGGGCTTGGGGAGAGATTTGTGTTAACAGTGACCTTCTCATCCCGGCCCTGTCCAAGTGTTCCCTGCTCAGAGCCTTTGTTCGGTCTTACGGGGAAGTTCTTTGCTCAGGCCCTGGGAAGTGTGTGGATTCCTCTTAGGGGCAGGAGAAGCTGTGCCTGCTGGCAGACCTCGATTGTGGCCTCAGGGGCCTCCCTGACCCCTGACCTGGATGGTGACTAGGCCCCCGGGTTGTTCCGTGTGACGTGGGACCCGGGTCAGAGACAGCCTGTCTGAAAGGGGACCCTGTGGAAACAGTAAGAGCAGCAGTTGTTGGGTATGTGCCATGTGCCTCACAGCGGCCAAGCCTGCTCCTTATGTTGTGTCTTTTGGGGCTCATAAAGGTGGGCCTGGTGAGCCTCCCAGTTTCATGGATGAGAACCCGAGGTTCTGAGAGGTTGGCAGATGTGCAGGGACCACAGCCTGTGGGTGGCAGAGCCGGCATGCGTCAGGTCTCTCTGGCTCAGGACCCCCGGCTCCACACTCCTGAGCTTGACTTTTCATGCCCATCCGTTAAGTAGAGTTAAGCAGCTAAAAACTAGATCACCCTTGAAGGTGGTCTTGGAGGGCCCTGGATGGAGCAAGTGTCTGGGAGGGAGTAGCTGAGGTCCCCAGGAGAGCTGGGAGGCCTTGGTTCTTTCTGTAAGGAACATGCCCTGTGGAAGAACTGGGCTCCGGACCTGGCAGTCCTGGACAGGGGTCTCAGGCCTCTTTCTGGCTGCCTGGCACTCAGCAGCCTGATGCACAGTTTTGGGTGCCTTCCGGGGGTTTCCCCAAGCAGGCAGGCTTTTTCAGCAGCCAGTGTCCTTTCTTCCTTTGGCCTGGAGTGATCGATCCCACTCTCAACTCCCCCTCCCTTTGCATTCCTTTGCTGTGTCCAGCTAGAACCCCTAAACAAGAAGGAAGGTCTATAGTGATGTTCCTTCTAGAAAATTCCCTCTGGGGCCACCCTCACCCCAGCCTGGGCTGCTGAAGTTCTGGCCAATATTTGACTCTGGAAGGGTAACCGGCCTCTTCCAGGAGGTGTCTGACCCGACTGTGTGAAGGGACACAAGGCAGTTTTTTTGTTTTTGTTCTTTTATTGTGAACTTTAACACGTATACATAACAGTGATAACTTTCAAAGTACAGTTTCACAAGTAGTTAGAGAGCAAATGGCAAAGAATGTCATGGGTCACAGTTCCACAACTTCAGCCATTTCCATTATTGTAAAATATATATACAGAAAGGTGTCATCTCTCGATGCACAGCTCAACAAGCAGTCATACAGGTAATTTCAGAAATTGTTATGGGTTACAGTTCCACAGGCTCAGACCCTTCCCTATTATGCAATACAAGGTATATACAGAATTCAGCGAGCAGCTACAGAGCAAATCCCTAGGGGTACCACAGGCTACAGGTCCACCACGTCATTTACCTCCTTCCAGCCATTCCAACACCCCAGCAGCCACAAAAAAATATGTATTTACATGAAGTTTCAGTATTCATAGACCTTTGTTAAATCTTGTTTGTTGCTGCCCCTTCATCTCACTTAATCCCCTTCTCCATCTTCAGGGTCTCTAGGCAGTGAGCACCCTAACTTGTTCATATTGAAAGGGGGTGTTGATGGTATGGGGAAGGGGGCTGCTTCTGATTGTTGATCTTACAGAGGCTGTTGCCTCTGGGTTTTAGGACTTGTCCAGTGTAGGAACACTCTAGTAGATTTAAGTTTCTGAAAGATAAAACTTAGTGATGGTATCTTTTATAGAATCTCAGGTAGGGACCTTGATATTTGGGGGCTACTTTTGGTAAGGGCATGGCATACGGTGGCCATTTGGGATGTCTGGCTGGAGCCTGCATAAGAGAAACCTCTAGGATAGCCTCTCGACTCTATTTGGGATCTCTCAGCCACTGTGACCTCAGCCTGTTACCTTTCTTTCCCCCTTTTGGTCACATAGGCATTTTCAATCCCTCACTGCCAGGGCCGGGCTCGCTCCTGGGAATCATGTCCCACGTCACCAGGGAGATTCATTCCTTTGGGAGTCAGGTCCCTCATGGGGGTGGGGTTTTGAGGCTGTTGTAAAGGTGAGATGCCCCACCTGTGCCTCGTGCCCTCAGGAGTTGTCAGGAGAAGCAGTGAATTCTGCTGTGATTAGGGAAGGGGCTGTGGAGAGGGCTTTCTCAGAGCCTGACACTGGAGCAGAGTCTGAATCCGTTTCTTGCTAGCTGCGGTCTTAGACAAGAAGGTCTCATTCTACCTGTCTTCTGTAAGATGTGAATAGAGACCGGTTTCTCCCGGGGGTTGGGGTCTCGAGAAGACGTTGTAGAGCACTCAGCACAGTGCCCAGCTACTCCCGCCGCCCCTGTCACGGTTGAAGGGGAGCAGGCATCTGAATTGGGTCTTGGGGTCCATTGTGGAGACTCAGGGCTGGGGGTCATGTGGGAGCCCAGCCTGAGGAGGGAGTGCCGCGTGGTCAGGGAGCAGGGCCCAGCCGGGGGTTGGACTGCACGGTGCACGGGAAGGGAGGCGGGGGGACAGGGAGCTCCCCCCACCCCCACTGCCTGCCCAGCTCCAGAACGTGGCCTCTGTCCTGGGCCAGTGAGGAGTCAGAGCTTTTGCGTAAATGAGCATCCGAGTTCTGTTTGGGTGTTAGCAAACTCCCGCTGGCCACAAGGTGGAGGTAGGGTTGCAGGTGGCAAGAGGTGGTGGTGGGGTATGTGGCAGGTGGTAGGGGTGGGGGGGACTGTCTTGCAGTAGGTGGTGGGGAACTGAGGGGCATTAGACCCAGACCGAGGCGGTATTTAGGAGGATGCGTCCTAACTTGGCCTGGGTGACAGAGCAGGGGTTGGAAGAAATAACAAGGGTTGGCCTAGGTGTTCCTAGCTCCAGGGTGGGCTGCACCCTCCCAGCTCAGAGGCAGCTCCCGAGGGGCTTCCCTGGGCCCATGGGAGGGCTGGCTCCCTGGGAGTCTTGGGCCCCACCCTAGGCCAGCAGAGGGTGCCGAGGGGCCTTGAGAGCCCCTTGTCCCGGGGCTCCTTTCTTGGGGAGGCCGCACCTCGCTCCCCGCCCTGACTGTGCTTGCCCCTTGGGCTCAGATGGCAGGTGAACAGCCAGGTCATCGGCCGGCATGTCTGCATGGATCAGAATCAGCGCAACGTTGCGCTAAGTGACATAGGCCAGACATAGACAGACAAATATGTGATTCCACGTGTGAAATATCTAGAGTAAGCAAATTCCTAGAGACAAGGTAGTTTTTAGAGGTCTCCAGGGGTTGGGAGGAATGGGGTGTTAATGTTTAATGGGTGCAGAGTTTCTGTTGTGGGTGATGGAGAAGATTGGGTAATGGATGATGGTGATGGTAGCACAACATTGTAAAAGTAATTAATGCAACTGAGTTGAACACTTAAAAAAGTGAAAATGACAAATCTTATGTTATATATATGTAACCCCAATTAAAAAAAAACTCAGCAAACATTAAGCTCAGGCCTCCTGTGCATCTGCTGGGGCCGACAGAGGGCTTGGCCGTGGAGTCGGGTTCAAATCCAAGGCTGCGACCTGGGGTGGGTGGACACACTGCATAACGCCCCAGCCTGGGGCTCGCCTCGTGGGTGGTCACTGGGGCAGCAGTCCTGAGGGCACAGGGCCTCGCTCTGCGCCTGGCACGTGGCGATGTGCGCTCCTTGGCGGTGGGGGAGTTCTTGTTTTTACTGAATCAGAGGTGGGGATGTGATCCCTGTCCTGGGGTCTCATCCAGGGGGAGGAGAAGGAGACAAAGACGTGACACCTTTGATCTCACGTGGACTGTGGTCCGGTGAGCTGCACAGAGCGTGGAGAGTTCGATTCCTGCTGGAGGAGCTTCCTTCCGGTGGTGGCCTTTGGGCGGGGCCGTCCCTGGTGGCTGGACTTTGATGGGTGAAGACTGAGGAGTGGCCCTTGGGTCTAGCGGGGTGGGAGCTAGAGAGCGGGTGAGGGGTTGGAACTCCTCGTGCCATCGTGGGCCTTGTTGTGGGGCAGCCACTGAAGGGGTTGGAGCTGGTGGGTGAGGAGAGGAGATTACCTTTCCAACAGGTCAGCAGAGGCATGGCCTGGAGACAGGTTCTCGTGGCTGTACTCCCATCCTACTGTGGCTTGACATGGTGCCTATGTCCTGGGCCTTCTCCAGTGACACCCATCCAGCTGCAGCCCAAGGCCCGCTGACAGGCCTCCAGGGGGAAGCGAGTCAGACTGAGCCCACCCTGCTGGGCCTGGGAAACCTCCCGGCCGCGTATTGTTTGCCCGGGAGCTGCCGGCTGGGGGAGGTGGGTGGGTCACCCAGGAGGGAGGCCCATTCCCTTCCACAGTCCTGGTTCTAGGCCGGCCGGGAATGCCCTGCAGAGGCTGTGAGGGCTGCACCCTAGAGTTTTCCTCATCACGCAGGCCAAGCCTGGGTCTGTATTCTTCAAGGAGGGCGGGCAGAGCCTGGGGTTTCCTGGGGCCCTTTCCTGCAGCTGCCGGTGGGCTGCTCATTTGGAAGCACTGGTGGGGTCCGTCTCTCCTGGACACTGCCCCCGCCACACACACTGCCCTCCCCCCCACACACACTGCCCTCCCTGTGTCTGGCCGCCTGCACTGTGCAGGCACCGCCAGCCCCTCTGGCACTGTCCCACCCCACTTCCTGCTATTCCTGGAGGCGCATGGCATGTTTAAGCATACTATACACTGCTATAATTACCCTTTACGTTCCCATAGATAATTATAGCAATCCAAGTGACACCGCTTCGTGTTGGGAGAAGGAGCCTGGCAGAGCCTTCCTCGCATTGTCACCACCCCCGTGCTGGGGCGGCCGCTGCAGGGCTGACGTGCTGGGTGACAGGAGCGGGAGAGGGAGATGATCAGGGCTCCCTGCTCTGTAGCAGGGGTGGGTGGGCAGGCATGCAGGGAGGTTGTCTCAGGAGTGATGGGCAGGGCACGCGGGCTGCAGTCCCCACACAGGCAGGCTGCCTGGCTCCCTGCCAAGCATCAGTGTGGGGGTCAGAGCACCCCCTCCTCCTGCCCAGCTCCAGAGGCAGATGGGGCCTGCTCACTGGAGCCCCTGGCCTCACTTGTCTGAGCCCCTGGCCTCACCTGTCTGCACATCTGCACATCCTCACCTCAAGTTGCATGTTCCCCAGAACGCACTTTCTAAATCAGAGCCTAGAGGGAAGGCAAAGTTCTTTTCCTCTGCCTGAGGCCTGTCAGTCTCAAACCCATTGATTTATTAGCTGTGATAACAGAGACCCAATATAGGGAAGACATAAATAAAGTCGAAGTTCATTTCTCTCACCTGGAAGTCTGGAGGGAGGCCATCCAGCACTGGCATCGCAGCTCATTGGTCTCCTATCTTGTGGCCCTCTGTGGTCCAAGATGGCGGCTTAACTTCAGCTATCACATCAAGATCTAGACATTAGAGTAGAGAAAAGTGGAGCAAAGGGCAACAAGCACCAGCTGTCTTTTAAGAAAGAGTCCTGGAAGCTACAGCTTGACTCTCTGGTCACATATCATTGGCCAGCAGTTAGTGATGAGGCCATGCTGAGCTGCAAGGGAGTCTGGGAACTGTAGTCCCCCTGGGCCAGCCATGTGCCCAGCTAAAATTCTGGCGTTCTGCCACCACGGAAGAAGGGGGACAATGCGTTCTGGGGGACAACTAGCAGTCTGCCACACCACCTTCTGAGATCTGGGCACCTGTCTGGGGACCCGCCTTTCTCGTGGGTGATTGACACTTTGAAAGGACCATTCTCTTTGATGTCAAGGGCAAGTCTCTCCAAGCAGCAGCTCGAAACAGTGTGAGGTAGGTAAGCTTGTAAAGTGGCCCTGGGCTTCCCTAATAGATGACCACCTTTGGGACACAGCCATTGGGGGACACACTTACAGCCACACCCCCATGTCCATCCCCACCCACCCCTCAGGAAGGCAGCGGCAGCACTGAGCCCCCCAGACATTAAACATTGATAGGCCCAGGCTGGGAGGGTGGGAAACAGGAGGCTGCGTCGACAAACCAAGAGTTGTCTTCTGTTCATTTGTGGCCCGTGTCTCTCTGGGCAGCCCCCTCGGCCTCCCCAGGCGGGTTTTTGGGCAAGGCCTTGCCAGCTCCTGGGCTGGCTGAGAGGTTGCATGTGAAGGCTCTGGGGCCAGGTTGGAGTAACATGGATTTGCCTCCTGGGCTCTGGGGGCAGCTGTGGTGGAGGCTCTCGGGCCACGGGGCAAGTTGACGACTGTGGGGAGGGGGTGGCTCTCCCGTCCTCCTGTCCTCCTCCAGACGTGCTTGGAGGTGACACATGGCCTGTTCCCTGCGCAACAGAAAGCCAGCGCTTCTGCCTGCTGTTCCTTTGGAATTTAATCAGGGCTCATCCTGGAGGCCTTGTGGACACCAGATTGAAATTGGAGACACCACGTGGATAGAAAATGACACTCCTTAAAGCCTGGGAGAAATGATTCCCCGAGGAGCATCTGCCCAGGGTGGGGTGGGGAGGTGGCCAAGTTCAGGGGGCTCCTGCTCCTAGAGGAGGGGGCTGGCAGGCTGCCCTCGGCGAGGGCGGGGTGTGGCGTCGTTGAAGGCCTGGCTTCAGGGACCCTGCGGGAGTGGCCCGGGGTGGTCACTTTTCCCCCTGGGCTTGCTCTGCCAGCTGAGGCGGGCAGTCAGCGCTCACTGCCTGCCAGGTGCAGATTTAGGTGCTTTACGTATATCAACCCATGGACTCCCGTGTAGTTTTCCGGTGGCCCCGTGTGATAGGTGAGGACACTGCTGCGCATGTAGCTCAGTCCTTCAGGGCCCCACAGCGACTGGGTGGCAGAGCAGGGTGACGAGCCCCAGCAGCCTATATGTGCCCTTGGCCAGGAGTCCACAGCCATATGCCTGTGGGCAAGTGACAGCCGCACCCTCCTGGTGTTCGCAGCATCCCCAGGGCCCGACTCTTCCAGTTACTGGGGGGGGGGGGGGGGGATAAAAATCTATCCGTGCTTTTTCGTGAAGTGGGGGTGGGGGAGTGGTTGGGAAGCAACACCTTGAAAGGAGGTGGTTCGCAGCCCCCTCGTGGGCTGGGCCCCACCCTTTTCAGGTGCTGCCATCTGCCCGCAGAGAAGTGGGCAGGCTCTGGACACTGCCTGCTCCCTCCGCCTGGTCTCCCGGGCACTCAGGTTCCTAGGGGACAGGTGTGAGGCAGAAGTCAGCTTGCTCTCCACAGAGGAGAGCCCTTATCAGGCTGGATTTGGGGATTGGCCCCCAAGGGAAATGCCTTGAACCATCTGGCAGAGTGGCCGGGTGCCCCCCACAGCTTCCACCTGCCCCTGGGCCGTGGCCTCTCGGGTGTCGGCCTACCAGCCCACCTGGCAGAGGTACCCGCCCACAGGCTCTCCGCTCCTGGTTCCCGTTCCTGGGCTACAGGTGTGTCAGACAGGAACTGTCCTAGTTCTCAAGTCGCGCGCCCCCATACCCACCCCCGCAGGATCCCCTTTAGGGAGGTGCTGTCTGCAGAGCCGGATCCTGCCCCAGGTTCCACTTGAAACCAGACCCACCCATCCTGGGGCGTGGTGAGCACCACAGGTGGCAGCTGCCTGAGTCCCAGCCCTGCCCTGGGGCCCTGGATAAGGGCGGAGCCTCCCTCTGCTCACCTGCCAGGTGGAGGTAGGTGTCCCCACCCAGGAGTCCTGAGGACTGAATGCAGTGACCAGAGGGAGCACTTGGGACCAGGCCTGGCCCCAGGTGGATGCCCTGGCGGCTTCCTCCACCCCTTTTTGCCAAACCTCCAGACACCCCTGCAATACTCTCCCTTTTCAAATGAGAAAACGGAGACAAAGGGAGGGGAGGTAATTTGCTTAAGGCTTTAGGGCTGAGAAACCTTAAAGTCCACCTGCCCCCCTGCCGCTGCGGACCCCTGGGTGGGATCTGTGCCTGCCCTGCCTCCAGACCCAGGGCCACAGCTATGTGGGAGCTGGGAGCCAGGCCCCCCTTGTCAGCCTCCAGGCCCCCTGCCCACGGGAGCTCTGCATCTCCTCCTGGGCCTGCCCCTCTCCTGCACATCCCATTCTGAGGGGCGGCCCCATTTCCCCCAGGGGCCCCATAATCTGGAGAGCCTCCCTCTGCTGGCTGAGCTCAGAGTTGGGGCTGCAGAACCCACAACTCGCTGAAGGCAGGATCCGGCCCAGCTGGGCCTCCCACGGGGCTTGCACCCCGTACAGGCCCCACAAGCCCTGCACCCCAGCCTCCCCAGCAGGTCCCACACTCCCCGCACCCCCACCTCCCCCACAGGCCCAGGCCGGCTCTCTCTCCTCAGGCCTGCAGGCCAGCCCCAGGGCCCTTTCCCTGTCATCTTGAGTCACTGTGACTCTGGGCTACTGTTTAGAATGGATCCAAGTCCCTTCTTCTGGTGGGAGACGTCTCATCCCTCACTGAGCACCTCCTGTGTGCCCAGCTCTGTGCTGGCGGCCGGATACCTGTCTTTACGCCACCGATCTTCTAACGTATTTACCAGCTCCTAGAATCATGTTAGAGGAGAGAGACCTCAGGGTCTCCTAGTCCAGCGGTTTCCCCCCCATTTTACAGATTAGAAACTGAGTCCAGCCAGTGTAACCCTCCCTCCCCCCCAGGGAGACTTGCTGGCCCGAGGGAGCTCTGAGATTTGGGCCAGGCGTGGCACTGCCTCTCCCCAGCTGGGTGGCTGTGTGAGCTGCCCACCTGCCCACCTGCCCCAAGTGCGCCTTCCCGCCTGCCTTCTGCACAGGCTCCCGGTCAGGATCCCTGAAGCAGGATCACTCATCCTTGAGGAGATTGCGGGGTCCCTGGGGGAGCTGCGGGGTCAGGTGTGCAGAGGAGACTCCCTGACCCCACCTGGGACGAATCTACAAGTACCCCCCCCTCTGGAATTTGCTAGAGCCAGCTTCCCAGAGCCAGGGCTTCTGTCTAAGTCAGGCTAGCGCCAGCCCCACTCATCATACTCTCATGCCGATGCAGATTCCCGATATGGGGTGTGGCTCCACGTTGACACTGACCCCCTCCCCCCAACGTTGGCAGCCCAGCGGCTTTGGCAGAGGATAACGGATGCCTGGAGCCTTCTTCCTGGCTCCTCACATCCTCAGCCTTGGCCCAGCCCACAGATCTGGAGTCTCCAGGGGAGGACTCACGGGAGTGAGATGAGCTCCCGTGGAGGGTGGTGACAATCTCCAGAGAGGCAGATGCACCCTTCGGAAGAATGGCCTGTTGTGGTTGATGCCTTCCACACGTGCGCTCGTGGGACCTTCTGAGCCTCTGGGACTGTGGCAGGGACCCACCCTTCCAGGAAGGCCCCAGCTCCCCACAGCCACTTCCCTCCTGCCCTGTCCCGCTTGGTGGCTTCTGGACGAGAGCCCCGCTCTTGGGCCAAGTGGGCTTGTCCAGCCTTCTGCAGAGCCTGCTGGGAACCCTGTCTCCTCTTGACCCTCAGCCCCTGTCCCGCCCCAAGAAGGGATCCCACCAGGCTCCAGTCGCTCCTCTAGGCCTGTGCCCATGGCCCCGGAGAGTGCAGGCTGACCCAGGCCAGTTGGTGCATCAGGTGCTGTTTGTCTTTTGGACGTCTAGCCCCCCTTTCCCAAATTCCTTTCCTCTTCTGGTTACTAATCCTCTCTAGACTGAAACTCCCAGGAGCTTCCTTCGCGCTCCTCATATGCAAAAGTCTCCCAGGTCTCAGGTTAAAAGTCTTGCATCTCTTCCCTGGGACATAAGTAGGGTAGGCAGATGCTCAAAACATACTTGTCAGTCAGGCCAACCAGAAAGCGTCTGACACCAGTCATTTACACTTTAGTGTGAATTTTAGGCCCAGCTAATGTTTCCAGCTAAAAGAGACCTTGAGCTCTTCCCATCCCTGAAAAGCTACTCATCTCCAGGTCTTTAAAGATGATGGAGTCTCAGGGGGGTGCACAGGACTGGCCCAGCTGGTAACCAGCCTTCTGACTCACAGTCCAGTGCACACTTCTACAGCATCTTCTCAGAAGTAGTTCCCTCTAAGCAGATACAGTGACTGCAGTTAGATGTCTGGGTTCAGACCCTGTCTCGATCACTTAGCTGTGCGCATTTATAAAGGCAAGTTATTTAATTGCATTGAACCTCAGTTTCCCGTCAGAAGAAATGTGGGTGATAATGGCGCTTTCTTCGTAGGGTTGTGGTAAGGACTAAATGTGGCAAATGCTCAATAAATGTTAACTCTCTGGGGTGATGCCGCATTATTTGCAGCCCAGAGCAGGTTTCAGGCCACAGCCTGTGCATCGTGACTGGATGAATCCCAGGCTCCTCTTCAGCTCTAGTTGTGCTGCCTCTTGGCTCCTTGGTGCTGGGCCTCTGTGAGCCCCCTGAGTCCCCTCTCTGTTCATCCCTCCCAGTCGCCTGGCCCCATGTTTGTAAATTCACAGCCAGGGTTTATTTCCCCAAACGAGTATTTTCAGGGTGACCTGAAAATTTTAAATAAGTTTTTTAAAATTTTATCAATATTATATATTTATTAAAATTTCACATTGTACAGGTTTTTAAATGTAAAAACTTTATTTTAGACTCATAGAACAAATTGCAAAAACAGTACCCAGAGTTCCCCTATACCCATCATACATCTTCCTCTAGTGTTGACAGCTTATATGACCATCACACGGTTCTCTAAACCAGGAAATTCACCTTGATAACAACTGTTGATTAACCTGTACACCTTATTCTACTTTCTGCAGTCATCCAACGAATACCCTTTTTCTGGTCCAGGGTCCAATCCAGTTGTCATTCTCTGCAATCTCCTCCAACCTGGGACAGGGACTCAGGCTGTTGGTCTTTCATAAACATGACACTTTGGAAGAGTATTGGCCATTTTTGTAGAATGTCCCACAATTTGAGTTTATCTGATGTTTTCTCACGATGGGGTTGAGATTATGCATTTTTGGTGGGGATGCCACACCTTGATGTTCCCTCCTCAGCGTATCACGGGCCGCCAGGTGTCCACATGTCTTCTGACTGCCAAGTGTTGGTTATTTGGCTTAAGCAGTGGCTGCGGTGTTTTTCCACTCTCAAGTTTCTGTTTTTCCCATTGCAGTTGACTAGTTTCCTACAAGGAGATTCTTTGCAAATATCCTATTTTCTCATCGTGCTTTTGCCCACTATTTTAGCTCCCTTGGTGGTTCCTGCCTGCAACAACTGCTGTGGTGGCATTTGCCAGTTGGTCATTGTCTTAGTCTGTCAGGGATTCTCTGATAAATACCATACAGTGGGTTAACTTAAGGAACAGGAATTTGTCGTTGCATGGTTTCAAAGGCTAGAAGTCCAAAATCAAGGTCTCAATAGGCCGTGCTTCCTCCTGGAGTCTTAGCGTTCTGCTGCTGTCTTGCTGCAGTCCTCGGGGCTCCTTGGCTTTCGTCTCTGCCTCCATCACATGGCGATCTGCCTCCTCAGTCTCCCTGTGGCTTTCTCTGACTTTTGGCTTCTGAATTTCCTCTGCCTTGTGAAGACTCCAGTGACATGGGTCACGGCCCACTGTGGTTCAGTTTGGCCTCATTTAGATAGGATCTTGGAAGGTCCTCTTCCAGGTGAGGGCACGCCTTCTTCTCTGATAGCATCCTCACAGGTCCTATTGACAAAGGGGTTCAGGCCCACAGGAACATGGATTTAGGTGCAAACTTGTGTTTTGTGTCCCCAAACAGTCGTAGTACAGAATTATAACATGTAAACGTGTCCCCCTCTTCCCCACTTGCTCGGAAAATGACGGACCCCATTGGCTGAGGCGTTCTTGCAGACATCTGCAGGGTGTCGCGTGGTAGAGCCTGGTGTGGTTCTCATTTGTGGAACAGAGGGACAAGCAAGGCAAAGAAGGGCAAAGTACAAAAGGGCAAGGCTCACGGGATAGTGAAGGAAGGGAATGGGGTTGTGTCATATATTGGAGAAATCTGGAGTACACGGGTTAGTCGGGGCCTTTAACATGCTAACACAAATAAGAATCATCTGGATGTACTGAATTTTACCAGCAATTGTAAGATGCACTGATATTTTATATTCCAGGAAGGGAGAAAAAATTCTAATTAAATTGTGAGACACCATCTGTAGGACACATCCTGCTTTCAGAGAAGGGAACTATGAAAAACCTGTGTCTCAGAATCAAAGAAATACAGCAGTGCTTTAGCCTTTTCCATCTAATTGGCTGTGGATCCCTGTTGGTGAGATGAACTGCCACGCCGGACACGCTTCAGGAATTCTGGACTCAGTACCTCCCGAGAGCTCCTCACATCCACTGTAACACAGAGCTGTTGTTGAGTTCTGTCAACGCACAGGGCCCTAATTGCAAGAAACTCACAAATCTGTTCAGCTCCAGCTTCACTGCCCAGAGGCAACCACTGTTAACAGTGTAGAATTGGTCTTCTAGACCCTTCTCATCCAAGTCAATACATTTGCACTTAAAAAAAAGGAACAGGGCCATATTGTGTGTGTTCTGATTCAGCACCCCCATCTACACACACACATACACACATAATATATCTTGACTTCTTTCCATGTCAGCCCATTAGAGATGAGGGAGATAAAGGCCGTCCTTTTTGATGGCAACATAATATTTTAGCGTGTGAATGAATTTATAATTTATTTAGTTAAGTTTGGCTCATAAGGTCATTTCAGTTCTGTTTGAATTTTTTTTTTTGTAACAAGCTCAGCTGCAGTAAACACATATCTTTGCATCTTTTGATAAAGTTAATCCATAAAAGTGGAATTTCCAGATCAGAAGTTATTATAAACATTCCTTATGTTGACAGGTGTTGCTGGGTTGCCCTTTCAAAAGTTTGAACATATTTGACACCTCATTACTCCAGTCTACTCTGGGGAGATGGTATCTATTTTAACTAGTATTTCTTTCGTTATTGGCAAGGTTGAGCATCTCTTTATATGTCTGTTGGCCATTTGCGTTTCTTTTGCAGATGAATCTTTCATGTAATTTGGACATTTTTCTGTTGGGTTATTGGTCTTTTTCTTGCTGTTGGAGCCCTTTTCGTAGTGAGGAAATTGTCTCTTTTTTTTAATGTGACTACTGGGTCAGTGTAAGCATCATCTCTGCGCTGGGGCCAAACAGACGTTTTCTGTGTGCAGTTAGAATATGCAGTGTCAGAGAGAGCACTTCAGATGTTATCTTTAAGATGTCTTGGAAACAAAAGGCTGCTGTGCATTGGGAGTTTGAGCCGAGTGGGGGCAGCGAGCATCTGCCCGGGTCGGGAGGGGGCCGTGAATCCATGCAAACAGCTGCCACACGGTTACTCCGCGTTTCCGACAGCCAGCTGGGCCCGGGAAGGGCCGCGTCTCCTCCGCTGCCCCTGGGCCGCTAACAAGCGCCTGCCCCCTCGAGATGAAACGGCTCACCTGCCCAGTCGGACGGGAGGAGCCCTCCTCTAGCCCCCTCCACTCTCAGTCGGGCCAGGCCGGTCCCTGCTGCCGAGGTACCTGTAGCATTTGCTTCTCCGTGTCCTTTCCCAGAAACAGCCCTTCTCCCCCTGATTTCAGGTGGGTTCCCCATCCTCTGGTTTATCCCCCCAAGACAGTTCACCTGGAGCCAGGGAGGTAGCAGCTGCAGCGAGGCCCGAAGGTCTCCAGAAACCTCCCTGGGAGCAGGTTAGGGGGCTGCAAATAACAGTTGTTTCCCTTTTGAAAACTCGTGGTAACCAAGTTGTTTTAGTTTTCTATTGCTAGGTAACAAATCACTGCAAACTGAGTGGCCAGCAGTACCCGATCGATTAGCTCCCAGTCATGTGTGTCAGCAGTCCGCACGGCGGGCTGGAATCAAGGTGTCAGCCAGGCTGAGTTCTTCCCTGGAGGCCCGGGGTAGGAATCGGCTTCCAAGCTCGCTCCTGTAGGCTGAGTGCAGTTCCTTGCAGTTGTGGGACTGAGCTCCCTGTTCCCTTGCTGGCTGACAACCAGGAACTGCTCTCAGCATGTGCAGCAAGCAGTGGTGGCACGGTGTGCTTTCTTATGCGTCGAGTCTCTGACTTCTTCCTCCATCAACAACTGGAGAAAACTCTGGCTTTTAAAGGGCCCACGTATTAGGTCAGGCCCACCTCAGTAATCTCCCTATTCTGAGGTCACTCGTGCCTTGTAGCCTAATGCATCGTGTTTACAGACCTGGAAAGTATGCTGGGCGCTCGGCCCTAGGATTCTGTCTCTCACACCGAGCAAACAGAATAGTTTTCCTTGTAGGCTTCTAAATTAAGTTGACTGTAATGGATATTTATTAAGTGTCTGTTATGCCCCATGGCCCCTGCCCACCCCTTAGCCAAAGTGTCATTGCTTGCTCTGTGGGCCCTCACACTCCTCACTGCAACTGTGCCCAATCTCCTGGGCTGCTCCCTTTTGACCCTGGGCCTTTGTCCATGGCATTTGCTCTGCTTAGAACCCCAGTGCCCTTGGCTAGCTCCAGCTTTGAGAGTTGGCTCAGGCCACCTCCTCCAGGAAGCCTTCCTGGCTGCATACCCTGCCCTCATGTGGGGCTCAGCACAGACCCCTCTGCTGCCCTTGTCACAGCACTGACCCCACAGTGGTGTCATCATCTGCTCCTTGTTCCACCCGACCTGAGGACCCTGAGGATGGGGAGTGTGATTTTGGGGGCCTTGACTCCCCAAGGCAGGGCCTGGAACATAGTAGACGCATATTAAATGCACAGATGAAGGCAGGACTGGGTCAAGAGGCATACACGTAAGAAGCAGGTACACTGGGGAAGCCTCTGGGGCAGAAGTTCCCTGGAGACTGAGAGGGGCTGGCCTGTGGCAGGGTGGGCTGATGGGCGGGACCAGAGGAGGAGCTGCCCCTGGCCATCTGGGGGCTTTGGTGATGGGATCTGGACGTGATGTTTGAAGCGGGTCTGGAACAGTGGGCCTTAAGAAAGGCGGGAGCCCTTCTGCTGAGCTAGCAGGATGCTCAGGGTGGGCGCGGGGGCCACAGCCTTCGCGACAAGAATCCCTATTCAGCAGGTCATGGTGCAAAGGGGGGCCTCCCTGGGGGCAGGTCCAGCTGAGGCAAAAGCCAGGCTGGTCACCACCAGGAACAGGGAGCCTTTGGCTTTGTGAGGGCCCTGCTGGGGGGTTTGGGTAGGTGGGGGGCTGGTACCCGCCCCACAGCCCAGCCCTGGGCGGCATCACTGGCCCTGCTGCGGAGCCCTTCGCCCTTCTGCCCTCGGCTCAGGCCCTGGGGGGAGACTGCCCCAGGGGAGCTCTGCTACTCAGAGGGCGCTGGCTCTGGCTGAGAACACCTTTTCACAGCCCACCTTCAGGTTTTCTCACCCCGTTGCCACCACAGCTGCGGTTTTCTCCCATCCCGGCAGAGAGCTTTGTATTCTAGGCCGGAGGGTGCGCCTTCCCCGCTGAGGGCTTTGCCAGGAGGGGCCTGGCCCACGTCTCGGTGGCCCTCCGCGGGGTGGCTTGGGAGTTTGCAGCTGACCTCCTCTAAGAGTCTGCGAGCTGTCACAGCGGATGGAGGGACGGACAAGAAGGCTCCATCACCCTTATGTGATGGTGCCTGATGGCAGGTGTGCTGCTCCTCCAGTGCATCCAGGTGCTCCTCTCCCAGGGCCCTCACCGAGCTGCAGCGGGTCTCTAAGGTGATCTCGGATGTTTTAAAATGCGGTTCTTCCAGTGATGACACCAGCAGTAATGTGACGGGGAGGATGGGGGCCTCCCACTTAGTACCTTCCACGTGCCAGTTTCGGTGACTGGTGCTTTGTGTCTTAACTCACCTGATGGCAGGACTGCTCTTGTCTCTATTTTACAGATCAGCAAACTGAGGCACCGAGAGGGGAAGTAATTCACGCCTGGTCCCACAAACCCAGGTGGTCTGCAGCATCCAGTCAGGCAGTCCCAGGGGAGACCTCGTGGTGTAGGGAACACGGCAGGCCAGACACCTCCATTTCCTGGTCCCTGAAACGGGGTGGGAGCTTTTCTTAGCTCCTTCCGGGCCCAGAGTTCCAAGTCAGACAGGTCAGAGTGGGCAGAGGCGTGGTGCCTGCCTCACAGGCGGTCACAACGTGGACCCGCCTCGCGGTTAGGAGTGTGGCCTGGAGCCAGCCACCTGCCTGGAATCCCCGCTCCCCCACATACTGGCTTTGACCTTGGGCAGGCTCCTCAGCCTCTCGGGGCCTTGCGTCCCTCATGTGCAGGATGGAGGTGACAGTGGTGCCTTCCCTGCGACATCGCAGTGAGTCAGGTGGGTGCCCGTGCACAAGATGTTTGCAGGTGCTGGCGGCACTCGCCTCACCTGGGCTTGCCCGGCCCTGCCGTCGGGACTGAGCCCAGCGCCTGGCACGTGCTTCTTGCCCTCCATGTGGCATTTTCCGTACACCTCCCCGCCAGTCATACGTTACTGTTCACAAATCGGGCTCAGCCAGGCCAGCACGGCAGTTCACCCGCGGGGTCTCTCCTGGCCACTCAGCTTGGCAGCTGCAGAGTAGCCAACGTCTCACGTGTGGCCCAGGGCTCCAAGAAAAGAGACCTTTTGTGGCCTTGCCTCGAGAGTGTGCATTCTATTTGCTGGAAGTGAGGCCCCCAGGCCAGCCCAAGGTCGGAGGGAAGACAGTCAGTGTCCACCTCTCGCTGGGAAGATCCACATGTTAAACTTCCACAGCTTTCCGTGGAGGGCAGCTGTGGCTGGCCCGCTGTGTTCTGAGCACCAGGGTGGGACCCAGGGGTCCAGCAGGGAGCAGGACAGACACAGGCCCTTCCTGCCTTTGCCGAGCCCGCTGTTCTCATCAGGGATGTGGACTGTTATGGTTGGGGTGAAGGTGCCAGTGGCGGGGGGCGCACACCAGGGCACAGAGCGAGGACCCAGAGGCAGGAGCTTGTTTGAGGAGCGAAGCAGTACCCATTGTTGTCCAGGGCACGGGGGACAAGTAGGTTGTTGGGGAGGGAGCTGGAGGTGCAGGTGTGGGCTCGCTCTTGGGGTGCCTCTCAGGTGGGCTGGGGAGCCTTGACTTGCTGCTGAGATCAGTGGGGCCTGTGGAGGAGTCTGAAGCAGCAGCTCAGCCTCGGGCTGGGCCTTCCCACAGGGCTCCTACCGAGTCCTCCCTTGCAGCCCCTTCGGAGGACTGAGGGAGGGACAGTGTGAGCTGGGCCTGCTCTCAGGAAAGGGGAGGGTCCTGGGAAGGAGCCCTGAGGTCCCTGTCCGGGCCGTGTGGCTGGGGGCCCTGGGTGCTGGTGTCCTCTGGGCTGGAGCCCTGGGCTTCCCTCACACCCTCAGGCCTCATGTGGCCCTCTTGTCCTCAGACCTCTGGGTGATCTGGACAGAGCAGCAGTGCTCAGTCCTGCCTGAGGGTGGGGGTGGGGATGGGGGCTTGTCTCCAGCCATCTTTCAGTGACCAGGTTCCCTGGGAGCTCCTCAGCTCTCCTGCAGGGCCTTCTTTCCTCACTTGTCCCCGGAAGAGGTGCCCAAGTGGGCACCTGTGTCCTTGTGCCCAAAGCTCACACCGTGGTCCTGGCTGCCAAAGGGCCCTCCAGACTCCTCCACAGGCTGGAAGTGGCCTCCCAGGTCGTGGGTGGGAGCTCAGATGAGCAAGGGGAGGCAAACCAAACCCCTAGCAGCAGCAAAGGCTGGCTGCCACCGGACTGACTGTGGCACACGGTCTCAGCACTTGAACGTCGGTCTCCTGCAGAGGTGGAGGCACAGAGTGGTCAGTGGCCAGCCCCAGGTCCACCAGTGGGAGTAGGATTGTAAGTTAGGCACCCAGCTCTGGAGTCCTCCCTTTAACTGCCACTGCGTGAACCCCTAGCCCATCCAAGGCCCCAGTGGGCAACAAGGGACCAGGATGAGAGCTGCTTCTCCTGGGCCCTGACCCGGCAGCCATCCCTGCTCTGCAGCAGCTCCAGCTTCCACAAGTCAGGCCGCCAGGGCATGCTGGCGCCAAGGCCTGGAACTTCTAATGTCTTAACCAACACAACACAACAATTGCTTCAGTTGTCTCATTGGGGGTATTAGCGGATCTGATGATGTCACTGCCATCCAATTTTTTCCATCCCTCTGCAGCCCAACACAAATCCCTCCTTTTTCCCAACAAATCCAGCCCTGCTGTGTGCTGGTACCTGCACTGGCCCTGCCCTCCAGGGGTCCTTGGGCTCAGCGGGAGATGCGTCAGTTCACCATGAGCCAAATGCAGATGAGCTGTGGCTGGGGCGGCTATCGGGGGACGCCCTGGAAGCACAGAGGAAGGCGCAGGGCTTGGTGGAACTGGGAGGAATCAGCAGAGGCGGAGGAGGGGAAACTCATTTACCTGAAGGAGGACCCTGGGGGTGGCAGGTGGAGAAACGGGCAGCCAGGTCCCAGGTAGAGGACGCTGCCTCAGGGAAGTCGTGGAGGGAGGCGTGGGGTGGAGTGCAGCCTTCAGGAAGGGCACGCGGGCTGCTCCTCCTGGATGCCTGGACCCTTCTGTGCCAGCCTAGGGGTGGGAGGTTGCCCAGCAGGCAGCAGGGGCAGGGGGAGTGGGAGGAGGGGGGAGGGCCTCCTCCGTCCCAGGCTGGCGGTCCTTCCCATGTTGCTGTAGGTCCTTCCAGGTTGGGGAGCAGTTCCGCCTTCCGTTCCCTCTCCTGCCCGGCTCGGCCCTGCAGTTGCTTTCTCATCGCCCCCATGTCTGCACTTGACTGTGCCCAGGTGGGCACTGCCCTCAACATCAGCCTGAAGCTGTTCAGAGCTGCCATCAGGCAGAAATGTGGGTCTCCCAGAATGCACAGAACATCTTGCCCTGTCCAGAATTCAAGCGCGTGCGTTGTGGCTCCTGCCCCGGAATGGCAGAGGGACAGTGGAAAATCAGGTGCTCAGGGACTTGTGGACAGGAGCTTGCAGATTGGCAGCCGGGCTGTGGCAGCCGCCACCCAGGCTGTTCCGGGCCAGCAGCGCCACATGGTGGCCAGTGTGGGAATTGCAGGCCACCTCGTTGGCCTCTGGCTGGTTGTGCTGGCTCTCTGCTTCCCTTCTTTTGTTTCCAGTGCTCACGGTGACTTTTACCCCATCACTGAAGCCATCTTTTCACACGTGCCCCTCGTCAGCAAGATGGCTCTTACGGACACCTGCCTTCTCTTAGCAGCCTAGGCTGGGAGTAAGGCCTAGTAATGTTCAACCTTGTCAATGAGTCAGAATTCAAAAGTGAAACATTTAACAGAGTACGAGACATAAATAACAAAGTAAGGTAGCAAAGCAAGAGTAGGTTCTAGAACAAAGATGACTCTCAGTGGAAGATGCTGGGTGGCCTCTCCATGATGGGACGGCTCACTCTCAGGGAAGCAGTAGAGCTTGGGTGGCTCCTGGAGGGGGGGGTTGTGCCAGGGGCGAGTGTGGGGAGTGACGAGATGCTCGCTTGGAGCTAGAGTCTGGCTGGGGGTGACCTTGGGCTCTGCAGTCAGAGAGGAGTCGGGAAGGGTGACAGGGTAGGTGCCAGAGACCTGGGATGGCTGAGACTTTCATTCGGGAGCCAGGGGCAGCTGGTGAGCTGAGAGCTGCCTCAGGACAAGGGGAGCCTGGGAGAGATGAGCCACGATCCAGCAGCCGTGTGCAGGGTGGGTTAGATGGGGCAGGGCAGCGGCAGGCGGGAGTCTGGTGGTCTGCAGGTAGAACAGCTGCAGGGGAAGGGGATGGCTGTGGGCTGAGGGTGTCATTAAGAGGATTCCTTGGGTAACAGGCTCCTTGCCACTGTCAGGCAGCTGGGAGGAAGGAGGCTGGAGAACAGGCCCAGGGGGTGGGTTGTGCAGCTGAGTGGGGTTGGGGGCAGGAAGGGGGGCAGGCACAGCAGTGCTGGGTGGCGGGGTTTAGCCATATCGTTAGTGTCATGTTTGTTGTTAAACAAGATTTGAAGAAAATATGATGATGAAATATGAACACATATTCTTTTCTGTATTTAAGAACTATTTCACAATTTTAAAATGTGTTTTCTTATTGTTGGAGAGGGGAGAACAAAGCAGTGAAGTATGTAACTGTTGTCATCCTCATTTTACAGCAAGGAAACTGAGGCACTGAGAAGAAAAGTTTCTTTGCCAGGTCACACAACGCTTGTGCAGTGAGCTGGGATTCAAACCCCGGCAGACCCCCAGGGCGTCCAGTGGGGTGAGGGCGCAGACACACGAGCAGCCTGGGGCCCTTGGTGAGCCCAGCAGAAACGGCCTCTTTGCAGGGAAGGGGTATTCAGGGAAGACTTCCCAGTGGCGGTGACCTGATTGGGGTGTTTGAGGGCAAGCACGAGTTCCCCAGGCTTGTGGGGCAGAGACCAGCAAGGGCAAAGGCTCCAGGCCTGGGGAATGAGGGCGCTGGATTTTCCCCAAGACTGTCTTGCAAAAGGTTGAGTGAGAACCTGAATCCTGCTGACCCCCTCCCTGCGCCTGCCCTGTCAGTGATACAATGGGGCGCCCTCACCCCCTCTGAATAAGGCCATTTCCTGCCATTACAGCCCTGGGCCCCTGGGGACAGGGAGTGGCCTGGGACAGCCTCGTCTGGGAGGCAACGTCTGGGGACGGCCCAGCAGGGGCTGGGGTTTCCCACACTCGGGCTGAGGCCAGCGGTGCAGCCGGTCTTCGTCCCTCCAGCCAGGAGAGGCAGGAGCCCAAGGCCAGCGTTTGGTTCTCCTTGCGCTCATTGACTGGCTAGTTTGCTGGGGATACTGCTCTCCCTTGTGGAGCCTGCCTTCTACTTGAAATTTGGAGATACCCAATGGTTGCAGCAGCCCTGCCGCTAAGGCTGGAGGATTTGGAGGGATTTTAACTTCCCACATTCACCAGTCCCAGCTGGGATGTCACCTCCTGTGGAGCCCTTGGTAGATACCCCTGAGCCCACGAGCCCCTGAGCACCAGGCCTGGGGCTGGGGTCCCTCCACAGCCCGGCTCCCGTGGTCCGCTAGCTAGAAATCAGAGTCATGTGCTGGCTACGCCCCTCCCGGCACTCACAGGGGTCAGGGGGCCTGTGTTCTCTGCTTCTGCCTCCCATTAGGGGGCTGAGGTGGGGAGGGTCTCTCCCCACCTCCTGCTCACGGTGGTTCCTGCGGCCCAGAGCCTCACTCACCAAGCAGCTGTGTCGGAATGGGGGGGCAGCACCAGACCGTGGCTGGCCTTTTTATCTGGTGTTGACAGATTCTGCCGCCCATTTTTCATTGTCCTTGAGTCTCACCGCAACTGTAGCATCATGAGACTTTCTACCAGTCTGGAACCCAAAACCCAGGGGCTGGCTCAGGGAACTGCCGGAACTTGCATCCTGTTCTCCGGGCCCAGCTCCAGGGCTTTTCTCAGGATGTCCCGCGTCGGGCTGTGCCAGGCCTCGGCGTGCTGGTGCGTGCTCCCCCTGCTGGGGACCCGCCACCTCCTCCCTCGTGACGGTGCTCAGCACCCTGGCTACCCAGGGCTGGTGACGGTCAAGAGCGTTCACTGCTGGCACCCCCTTTGGGAAGCACCTTGGTCCTGTGTGGCAAGAACCCACAGAAATGCTTGTCCCCGTGGACTCAGAAACCCCACTTCCGGGAGCGTGGCCTGTGGACATGACTTTGCACCAGCACAAAGCTGTGTGTGAGAGGATGTTCCTTGGAACCCCGTCGGTGGGGAAAACTGAGAGCAGCTTAAATGTCCGACCTTGGGGTGGGGGAAATGCCACCATTCAGGTGACCAGGATGTGCAGAAACACAGGAAGATTCGGACAGCAGCAATGGTCAATAGAAGCAGAATTAGAGGAGAGTGCAGTCCCACCATGGCGAAGCAGGCAGACCAAGCCATTCAGAGCAAAAGGAGGGCCAGGAAGGTGACCGGAGCTTGCTGTCCCCTCACCGTTCCCAGTGGAGCTAACCTGGGTCAGCAGCATGGGGCAGCTCAGGGGCAAGGACCTGCGGTGGTGTGAGGCCCTCAAAGTGGGTTAGATGGCACCTAGGCATTTGACCGCGGGCCCTGCGTCAGTCCAGATGTGGCCAGATGCCACCGAGGCAGCCCTGTGTGGTGGACAGCCTCAACCTTTCACTTACAGGCTGGTTCGTTCATTCCACAAATCCGTCCTGAGCACGGGCTGGGGGCTGGGCAGTTCTGCAGCTGAGCAGAGCCGCCAGAACCCTGCCCCAGCCCAGGGACGTTCTGGAGGAGAGACCCAATCCATGCCTGTGTGTTACAGGTGGGGGAGTGGAGAGGGTGCTGCCCGGGACAGGCTCCTGGCCCTGCTGGCCCCACCCATTGCGCTCTCTGCCCGCTCCCCGCGTCTGTCCTCCTGGCCTCCTCTCCCATCTGCACAGCCTGAGTGCCTGGGCACCACTCTCTCCTTCCAGGGCCCTGCCCACTGCCTGAGCTGCAGAGCATTCCCACCCTGTGTGTGCTTAGGGACCGTCAGGCCCCAGGGCCTGGGTGGAGACTTTAAATTCATCCAGAACGAGGGAGCTGCGGCAGAGCCTCACCCAGCTGCCCCACACCCCCCACGGCCAGTGGCCACCCGAGGCTCCCTTCCCGGCTCTGCCAGGAGGCCACGGCACACGCCCCTGGGCACTGCCGGGGGTGGGAAGAAGCCCTCACCTCGCCCGGTCTGCGTCCGGCAGGTCCAGGAAGCTGGGGTGACAGCACACACTGGTGGCCACAGTTGCACGTCACTTGCTCTTCTTGGGTCCCGGCCTCCCAGCGGCCCTCTCGGGAGGCACCCCTGCCATTTACAGAGAGGAAGGCAGGCTCAGCGGGGCCAGGTTACTCGCTGGCCCTGGTTCCGAGGCCGGCTCCAAAGCTGCCCCTGCAGCACACCATCTCACGTCTGCACCCCAGTGTCCTCTTGTGTCCACCTGTTTGTCATCAGTTCTTGTGTTTTCTGCCAGTGGGATGAGAGTGAGCACACCTGCCAGAGTGGACAGGGCCGTGACGTGCTCTCGGGGCTCCCAGGGTCTCGTCCTGGCCCTGCCGGTGACTTGCGTGGCCTTGAACTGTTTTCTTCCCCTCTCTGGACTGTGAACCCATGTGGCTGGGATTTGCCTCTCTCCAAGGCCCTCGGTTTCACCTCCTCTGATGGGGATAGGGCAGAGACAGAAGATGGGTGCTGTTCAAGTTCCCAGGAGCTTAGGTTACAATTTTTAAAAGCACACAACCCACATCTAACCAAAAAAAGCCTCTTTCCAATTCCCAGCCAGAAATAAGGACGTTAAATAAGCAACAGTAGCCTTTTTCAGGGAACCAGAAATAGCCGCCCAGGCTCCCAGTACCGACTTAACGGAAACAGGCTTGGCCCTGGCTTCATTTGGAGAAGGTTGCTGGTGACCCCCAGGGGTTCCCCAGGGATGAGCTGCAGGAGCCTCTGCGTCCCCGGCGTGGGGCAGGGCTGCGTGTCTTCTGGGACAAGGCAGGGTGAGTGCACCCGGGCCACGGGGCCACCATTCAGTGAGGGAGCTGGGGCCCTGGCCCTGATGCCGCGGGACCCAGCCCCCCAGGCAGCCAGGAGGCTGCTGTGTCCACAGCTGGACTGAGGCCATCAGCCCAAACCGGGATGAGTGGACAAAAGTGGTGATGTGGATGTGCCCCTCTTTCTCAGCACACTTGGTCCTCTGCCTCCTCTCCTGGATCCCTCCCGCCATCAAGGCCACCATCTTACACACAAGAGACCAAGATTACAGAAAGGTGGGTCATCTGGTCTAATGCTGGAGGGGCCCATTCATGGGAAATGTCTTGTCCTTGCATTTCATCTGGACCCCAAACACCTCTGGGGAATGTTCTCTCCCAGCACCCTTTGCTCCTTCTCTGACATCACCCTGGATGCAGCAGGGGGGCAGGGGCAGGGACTCTGCAGGTGTGTGGGGTGGATTGAAGGAGACCCTGGATGTAAAACACTTTTTTTAGCCCAGTGACCACTGCTGTCTTATTGCCCTTGTTCTTTTAAAAAGTTCAGATAAAATTCACATACATTCACCTTAAGTGTACATACAATTCAGTGGTTTTTAGTATATTTACAAAGTTGTACAATCGTCACCACTGTCTAACTCTGGAACATTCCATCACCTTCAAAAGAAACCCCACACCCATTAGCAGTCACTTGCCATTCCCCACTCTTCCCATCCCCTGGCAACCGTGAGGTACTTCCGGTCTCTAGATTTGCCTATTTTGGACATTTCGTGTAAATGGAATCATACACTATGTGGTCTTTTGTGGTTGGCTTATGTCACTTAGCATAATGTTTTCAAGGTTCGTCTTTGTTGTAGCACACATCAGTACTTCATTCCTTTTTGTGGCTGGATAATATTCTATTGTATGGATGTACCATGTTTTGTTTATTCATCCATTCAGCCATTGGTACACATTGGGCTGTTTGCAGTTTTTGACTGTTATGAATAATGCTTCTCTGAACATGCGTGTACAGGTTTTTGAGTGGACATGTCTTCATTTTTCTTGGGCATGTACCTAGGAATGCAATTGGGGGGTCACGTGAGAACTCTACATTTAACTTTGTAAGGAACTGGAGACTTTTCTAAAGCCGCTGCACCGTTTTACATTCCTGCCAACAAGCAGTGTATGAGGATTTCAATTTCTCCACATCTTCGCTAACACTTATTATTACCTTTTTTTTAAATAACCGTCCCATACTCCAGTGGTTGTGACGTGGTATCTCACTGTGGTTTTGATTGGCATTTCCCTAATGACTAATGATGTTGAGCATCTTTTCATGTGCTTATTGGCCATTTGTTTATCTTTCTCGAAGAAACGTCTTTTCAGATCCTTTATCCATTTTTAAATTGGGCTATTCCTCTTTCCATTGCTGAGTTGTAAATAGTTCTTTTTATTTTTTCCATGCTACACCCTAAATGGATGTATTTTGCAAATATTTTCTCCCATTCTGTGGCTTGTCTTTTCACTTTATTAATAGTGTCCTTTGCAGCACAAAAGCTTTTAATTTTGAAGCTCAGTTTGTTTTTTCTTTGGTTGCTTTGCTTTTGGTGTCATGTCTGAGAATCCTTTGCCAAATCCAAGACACAAAGACTTACGCCTATATTCTCTTCTAGTCTTATAGCTTTAGTTCTTACATTTATGTTTTTGGTCCACTTTGAGTTAATTTTCGTATATGGTATGAGATAGAGGTCCATATTCTTTTTTTTTTTTTTTTTTTAGAGTTGTCAGTAGCATTTTTTTTAATTAAATTCAGTTTTATTGAAATACATTCACACACCATACAATCATTCATGATATACAATCCACTGTCCACAGTATGATAACTAGTTACGCGTTCATCACCACAATCTATCTCTGAACATTTTCCTTACATCAGAAAGAACCAGAACAAGAATAAAAAATAAAAGTGAAAAAAGAACACCCAAATCATCCCCCCATCCCACCCCATTTGTCCTTTAGTTTTTATCCCCATTCCTCCACTCATCCATACACTAGATAAAGGGGGTGTGATCCACAAGGTCTTCACAATCACACTGTCACCCCTTGTAATCTTCATTATTATATAATTGTCTTCAGGAGTCCAGACTGCTGGGTTGGAGTTTGGTAGTTTCAGGTATTTACTTCTAGCTATTCCAGTACATTAAAGCCTAAGAGGTGTTATCTATATAGTGCATAAGAATGTCCACCAGAGTGACCTCTCGACTCCATTTGGAATCTCTCAGCCACTGAAACTATTTTGTCTCATTTTGCATCCCCCTTTTTGTCAAGAAGATACTCTCAGTCCCACGATGCCAGGTCCACATTCATCCCCAGGAGTCATACTCTGCGTTGCCAGGGAGATTTACACCCCTGGGAGTTGGGTCCCACGTAGGGGGGAGGACAGTGAGTTCACCTGTCGAGATGGCTCAGTTAGAGAGAGAGAGGGCCACATCTGAGCATCAAAGAGATACTCAGGGGGAGACTCTTAGGCACCATTACATACAAGTTTAGACTCTCCTTTGTGGTAATGAGCTTCATAAGGGCAAGTCCCATGCTCGAGGGCTCAGCACATCAAACCGCCAGTCCCAATGTTTGTGACAACATCACCACCAGTCCAGGTGAGGATGTCCAACACATCCGCACCTTCCCCCAGATCCTCGGGGCTGGGGAGGGGGAGGCTGTAAATATATTTTTTATTATCTGCCTGAATTACTCTAGGATGTGTCACTATTTCACTCCAGCCTATACTAACCTACCGTATCTCACTTCCTATTCAAAGTTCCATGCAATTGTGGTGTTTGAACAAATCGACTGTAGAGTTGTACCATTTAGAAAATTTAGATCCTGTACCAAATAGATATCTATTCCCTTGGTCTCATAGGAAAGTTGAAGTTTTAAAACACAATCAGTTTCAACCTTTATCCTTTGGCCTGGCTTGCCCTGGTCTTAACCAGACCTGCTTCATTTATATCACTAATTGAAGTCTGGGCTCTTTTTCAGCTTTTTTTTTTTTTTTTTTTTTTGACAGTGGCTGTATGCACTAATACTGACATTCATATCTGCTGAGCTCTAGCTCTGAGTTTCAGGTGTCTCAGAGATATGCATTGTTCCAGAGACCAATCAGGTTATATGCTAGGGGATCAGCATCTCAAAGTTTAGAGATAGGCCTTACAATTCAGGGATAGAGTTAACTGCTGTAAGAGCTTACAATCTAGGGACTATTACAATTATTGCGTCCACGTTAGGCTATGTTCTAAGATTCAGTTCTGAGTTTACACATTGTAGTTAGTCCATATTGGTGAGGCATCATCCCTCTCGCCATGTTTTCTCCAACACTTTTACTCCTATATATATATTTTCCTACAATTTTATAGAGTTATATTCACATACCATACATTTATCCACAGTGTACAATCAGTTGTTCATGGTATCATCATAAAGTTGTATAGTTATCACCACAATCAGCACTTGAACATACTGATTACTACAAGAAAAAAATTTTTTTTTTTTAGCAATAAAAAATGATAAAAAGAAAATAACATGTCATACAATACAATATACTACTAAGGACAGCAAATAACACCACTACCAAGAATCCCATATTACTCCCCTATATCCCCCTCTCATATACATTTAGCATTGGCATATTGCCTTTGTTACATTTAATGGAGGTATATTACAATGTTACTGTTGACCATAGACTCCAGTTTGCTTTGATTATGTTTTTTCCTGAATACCATCCCTTTTTCAAATTTCTACATGGTTGACATTCATTTGCTTTCCCACATGCAAAAACATTTTTATATTTGTATATTTAGTAACAGTCATTGGCCACTCCAGTTTTTGCCACATTCTACAGTCCCAGTCTTTATCATGTATCTTTACCTCTGGTGTCATACATTCTCCTATCCCACCTCTTTCAGCTTTACTCACAGACATCTTTGTTCAGTGTACTTACAATACTATGCTACCATCACACAGTATTATGCTATCTATTTCTGGATCTATGCAATCAATCCTAAACATTCTGTAGTCCCTCAGCATCAAACGGCTGATCTCTGCCCTCTTTCTATCTCCTGGTCGCCTGTGTTGTCAGCTTTTAACTCCCAAAGTTTGTTCATTAATGTCTGTTCATATTAGTGAGACCATACAGAATCTGTCCTTTTGTTTCTGGCTAACTTCACTCAACATAATGTCCTCAAGGTTCATCTACATTATTACATGATCCATGTCTTTGTTCTGTCTTACAGCTGCATAATATTCCATCATGTGTATATACCACAGTTTGTTTATCCACTCGTCCTTTGATGGACATTTGGGCTGTTTCCATCTCTTGGCAATTGTGAATAATGCTGCAATAAACATTGGTTTACAAATGTCTGTTTGTGTCTTAAGTTTCAGTTCCTCTGAGTATATACCCAGCAATGGAATAGCTGGGTCATATGGCAATCTATATTTAGCTTCCTGAGGAACCTCCATACTGTCTTCCAGAGTGGTTGCACCATTCTACATTCCCACCAACAATGAATAAGTGTGCCTCTTTCTCCACATCCTCTCCAGCACTTGTCATTTTCTGTTTTTTGGATAATGGCCATTCTGGTAGGTGTGAGATGATATCTCGTTGTGGTTTTGATTTGCATTTCCTTAATAGCCAGTGAAGTTGAGCTTTTTTTCATATGCTTTTGAGCCATTTGTATTTCCTCTTCAGAAAAATGTCTGTTCATGTCTTTTGCCCATTTTTAAATTGGATTGTTTGTCTTTCTGTTATTGAGATGCAGGATTCCTTTATATATTCGGGATATTAAACCCTTACCTGATATGTGGTTTCCAAATATCATCTCCCATTGTGTAGGTAGCCTTTTTACTTTTCTGACAAAGTCCTTTGATGTACAAAAGTGTTTAATTTTGAGGAGATCCCATTTGTCTATTTATTCATTGGTTGCTCGTGCCTTGGGTGTGAGGTCTAAGAAACCACCTCCTTTCACAAGATCTTTAAGATATTGCCCTACATTTTCTTCTAAGAGTTTTATGGTCTTGGTGCTAATGTTTAGGTCTTTGATCCACTTTGAGTTAATTTTGGTAAAAGGTGTGAGATGGACATCCTCTTTCATTCTTTTGGAAATGGATATCCAGTTCTCCAAACACCGTTTATTGAACAGGCTGCTCTTTCCCAGTTGCTTCGGCTTCACTGCCTTATCAAAGATCAGTTGTCCATAGATGTAAGGGTCTACTTCTGAACACTCAATTCAATTCCATTGATCAGTATATCTGTCCTTATGCCAGTACCATGCTGTTTTGAGCACTGTAGCTTTGTAATATGCTTCAAAGTCAGGTAGTGTGAGACCTCCCACTTTATTCCTCTTTCTCAAGACATTTTTGGCTATTTGGGGCACCTTACCCTTCTAAATAAATTTAGTTATTGGTTTTTCTATTTCTGTAAAGTAAGTTGTTGGGATTTGAATTGGTATTGCATTGAATCTGTAAATCAGTTTAGGTAAAATTGCCATCTTAACTATATTTAGTCTTCCAATCCATGAACATGGTATGTTCTTCCATTTTTTCAGGTCTTGTTCAATTTCTTTTAGCAGTGTCTTATAGTTTTCTATGTAAAGGTCTTTTATGTCCTTGGTTAAGTTTATTCCTAAATACGTGATTCTTTTGGTTGCTATTGTAAATGGGATTTTTTTCTTGATTTCCTCCTCTTGTTGCACATTACTTGTGTATAGGAACACTACAGATTTTTGCGTGTTGATCTTGTAGCCTGCTACTTTGCTGTATTCACTGACTAGTTCTAGTAGCTTTGCTGTAGATTTTTCTGGATTTCCTACATATAGAATCATGTCATCTGCAAATAGTGAAAGTTTTACTTCTTCCTCTCCAATTTGGATGCCTTTTATTTCTTTTTCTTGCCTAATTGCTCTAGCTAGAACTTCCAGCACAATGTTGAATAACAATGGTGATAGTGGGCATCCCTGTCTTGTTCCTGATCTTAGAGGGAAAGCTTTCAGTCTCTCCCCATTGAGTGTGATGTTAGCTGTGGGTTTTTCATATATTGCCTTTATCATATTGAAAAAGTTCCCTGCTATTCCTGTCCTTTGAAGTGTTTTCATCAGGAAAGGATGTTGAATTTTGTCAAATGCCTTTTCTGCATCAATCGAGATGATCATGTGGTTCTTCTGCTTTGATTTATTGATGTGGTGTATTACATTAATTGATTTTCTTGTGTTGAACCAGCCTTGCATACCTGGAATAAATCCCACCTGGTCGTGGTGTATAATTCTTTTAATGTGCTGCTGGATTCAATTTGCGAATATTTTGTTGAGGATTTTTGCGTCTATATTCATTAAAGAAATTGGTCTATAATTTTCTTTTTTTGTAGTATCTTTGTCTGGTTTTGGTATTAGGGTGATGATGGCTTCATAGAAAGAGTTAGGTAGCTTTCCCTCTTCTTCAATTTTTTTGAAGAGATTGAGCAGGATTGGTACTAATTCGTTCTTGAATGCTTGGTAGAATTCACATGTGAAACCATCTGGTCCTGGGCTTTTCCTTTTTGGGAGCTTTTTGATGACTGACTCAGTCTCTTCACTTGTGATTGGTTTGTTGAGGTCATCTATTTCTTCTTGAGTTAATGTTGGTTGTTTATGCTTTTCTAGGAAGTTGTCCATTTCATCTAAGTTGTCTAGTTTATTAGCATATAGTTGCTCATAGTATCTTCTGATTATCTCCTTAATTTCTGCAGGGTCGGTAGTTATATTTCCTTTCCCATTTCTGATTGCATTTATTTGCATCTGCTCTCTCTTTCTTTTTGTTAGCCTAGCCAGTGGTCCATCGATTTTATTGATTTTCTCAAAGAACCAACTTCTGGTTTTGTTGATTCTCTCTATTGTTTTCCTGTTCTCAATTGCATTTATTTCTGCTCTAATCTTTGTTATTTCTTCCCTTCTGCTTGCTTTGGGGTTAGTTTGCTGTTCTTTCTCTAATTCCTCCAGGTGAGCAGTTAACTCTTCAATTTTTGCTCTCTCTTCTCTTTTAATATAGGCATTTAGGGCAATAAATTTCCCTCTCAGCACCGCCTTTGCTGCATCCCATAAGTTTTGATAAGTTGTGTTTTCATTGTCATTTGCCTCGAGGTATTTACTAATTTCTCTTGTAATTTTTTCCTTTACCCATTGGTTTTCTAACAGGGTGTTGTTTAGCCTCCATATGTTTGTGAACTTTATGACCTTCTGCCTTTTATTTATTTCCAACTTCATTCCATTGTGGTCTGAGAAAGTGTTTTGTATAATATCAATATTTTTATATTTGTTGAGACTTGCTTTGTGACCCAACATGTGGTCTATCCTAGAGAATGTTCCATGAGCACTTGAGAAAAAAGTGTATCCTGCTGTTGTTGGATGTAGTGTTCTATAAATGTCTGTCAAGTCTAGTTCATTTATCATACAATTCAACATCTCTGTTTCTTTAGTGATCCTCTGTCTAGATGTTCTATCCATTGATGAGAGTGGTGTATTGAAGTCTCTAACTATTATTGTAGAGGTATCTATTTCTCCTTTCAGTGATCGCAGTGTTTGCCTCATGAATTTTGGGGCATTCTGGTTTGGTGCATAAATATTTGTGACTGTTATGTTTTCTTGATGAATTGACCCTTTTATTAATATATAGTGTCCTTCTTTGTCTCTTTTAATTGTTTCGCTTTTGAAGTCTAACTTGTCTGATATTAATATAGCTACTCCCGCTTTTTTTCTGGTTGTTGTTTGCATGAAATATCTTTTTCCAACCTTTCACTTTCAGTCTATGTTTGTCCTTGTGTCTAAAGTGAGTTTCTTGTAGACAGCATATAGATGGGTCCTGTTTTTTAATCCATTCTGCCAGTCTGTGTCTTTTTATTGGGGAGTTTAATCCATTTACATTTAGTGTTATTACTGTAAGGGCAGTACTTTCTACTACCATTTGTATGTCATATCTTATTTTTTCCTCTCCTTTTACCTTTCCTGATAATCTTCATTTCTGCACTCTTCTCCAACTCTCTCTCTCCTGTCTTTTCCTATCAGCCTGTAGCACTCCCTTTAGTATTTCTTGTAGTGCCGGTCTCTTATTCACAAACTCTCTCAGTGTCTGTCTGAAAATGTTTTAATCTCTCCCTCATTTTTGAAGGAAAGTTTTGCTGGATATAGAATTCTTGGTTGGCATTTTTTCTCTTTCAGTATCTTAAATATATCATGCCACTGTCTTCTTGCCTCCATGGTTTCTGCAGAGAAATCTGTACATAGTCTTATTGACCTTCCCTTGTATGTGATGGATTGCTTTTCTCTTGCTACTTTCAGAATCCTCTCTTTGTCTTTGACATTGGACAATCTGACCAGTAAGTGTCTTGGAGTAGGTCTATTGGGATCTGTTCTATTTGGGGTACGTTGTACTTCTTGAATCTCTAATTTTCTGTCTTTTATAAGAGTTGGGAAATTTTCAGTGAATATATCTTCTATTACTCTTTCTGCCCCCTTTCCCCTCTCTTCTCCTTCTGGGATACCCATAACATGTATATTTGTGCGTTTCATGTTGTCACTCATCTCCCTAAGACCCTGCTCATATTTTTCCATTTTTTTCACCATCTGTTCTTTTGTGTGTATGAATTCAAATGACCTGTCTTCCAGTTCACTGATCCTTTCTTCTGCCTGTTCAAATCTACTGTTGTGTCCCTCCATTGTGTTTTTCATCTCCTCCATTGTGGCCTTCATTCCCATGAGTTCTGCCATTTGTTTTTTTAAAGTTATGAATTCTTCTTTATGGTCAGCCAGTGTCTTCTTTATGTCCTTCAGCTCTTTTGCTATATCTTCCTTCATTTCATCAAATTTATTTAGCATTAGTTGCCTCCACTCCTGTGTCTCAGCTGAGCTATTAGTTTGTTCCTTTGGCTGGTCCATGTTTTCATGTTTCCTGGTATGGCTTGTTATCTTAAGTTGTCTAGGCATCTGATTTTCTTGATTAGTTTATTTTGGAGCTTGTTTTCTGTCTTTTACCTAGTGGTTTTCTTGTTGGTTGGCTTTGTTCTCTGGCCTCTGTTATTCAGTTCAACTTATTCTAGACCTCTAACTTAGGTTCTATTTAGTTGATCAGAATTTTTCCCCTCTTGTTTTTTCTGTTTCTTGCTCTGCCTCTATGTAACCTTTTTCTGAGTGGGTCTCCTCATGTATGGTCGACCCTAGTCAGATTTTCCCAGTCTAGTGAGGCCCAGGTCTCATTGGGAGGGTATGGAGTTTTCCTGAGAGTGAGACCCTCCTATGAGGCCTTTAGAATTGGTGCTTTTCCTCTCCTGTCCAGCAGGTGGCGCTGGCAAGCCCGCAGATCCCCCACCAGTGTAAGGAGGTATGGAGCCTTTAGTTCTCCTGGTGACTCTGATCCTGTCAGGGGCGTGGCTGACTGAAGCTGGAATCTGAATTCCAGCCCCTGGGGTCTGAGTTCCCAGAAGGAGGACTGCCAGTTGAGCTGGACCTCCCTCCACTCTCCCAATCCTCAGAACTCCAGTTGTCTCTCAGGGGCACTATTCCCTTCTCCTCTCTCCTCTTTGGGGCCTCTCCAGGTAGATTCCTTGGTCAGCCTGAGTTGCCAATTAAAGGTGGGGATGGAGGCCTTCAGTAGTGAATACGGAATTCAAAGACACTGTGGGTATTCTGTCTCCCCCAAGCCCAGCCTGGTCCCTCAACCTGGGCTTTCCAATAGAAAATAACCACATATATTACTTTTAGATTTAAAAAAAAAAAAAAAAAAAATTATAAAAGAAAACAAGAAAAATAAACAATGAAAAAAAAAAAAAAAAAAAAAAGAGTCTCTTTTAAAAGTCTTTCCCCAGCCTGGAAGTTTTGTCAGTGTCAGAATAGAGCATTTAAAGATATGCTTTGGGCTATTGTCTGATAATTACTCTCCAACCGCTTCAGTTCCACCCCTGCCGGGGGCTATTGAAATGCAAAAAGATAAGGGATCAGTGAGAAGTCAGAAGGGACAAAATGTAGGGGAAAGAAAAATGGCTTTTTTGGAGTCTGGGAATGGGTGCCCGCTTTTACGTGCCCCCACGTCTCGGAGCCCAGCCCTTCTTTAGCACCCCAGCTCCCAAAGTTAGTTAATTAATTTGTTAATTCTGCAGTTGAGGCTGGGTTGAGCCTCCCTTCTTGCCCTCAGCAGATTGCTGTTTTTTGGCCCCCCCCACCTCCTTCCAGGGAGCCAGCAGCAAGACAGTCTGTGAGGTCTGGGTGGGGAGGGCGCCAGACCCCTGGTCCGGGGAACTTACAATGTTCGCTGTGATCTCAGCTTTTCCTCCAATTCCAAACTTGCGTCCAATGTGTGACTGGTTACTGGAGACCCCGAAAACACTGTTTCATATAGTTCTTGGGTAATTGCCAGCTGCTCTAGGGGAGAGACGAAATTCTGCTCCTCACCACTCCACCATCTTGCCCCGCCTCCCCACATTCATTTTTGCATGTTGTTATCCAGTTGTCCCAACACCATTTGTTGAAAAGACTGTTGAATTGTCTTGACATCCTCTGGAAAATCAGTTGACCATAGATGTATGGATTTATTTCTGGATTCTCAATTCTTTTCCATTGATGTAATCTCTATCCTTAATGCCAGTTCCACACAGTGTTGATTGCTGTAACTTTGTAGTAAGTTTAGAAATCAGAAGTGATGAGTCTTCCAGCTTGATTCTTCTCTTTCTAGATTGTTTTGGCTATTCTGGGTCCTTCCCATTTCCATATGAATTTTAGGGTCAGCTTCCAGTTTTTGCAAAAAAGGCAGCTGGGATTTTGATTGAGATTACATTGAACATGTAGATCAATTTGGGGAGTATTGCAATCTTAACAATATTAAGTCTTCCAGTACATGAATGTGGGGTGTCTTTCCATTCATTTAGGTCTTCTTTAGTTTCTTTAACTGATGTTTTTATAGTTTTCAGTGTGTAAGCTTTGCAGTTGTTTTCTAAATTTATTTCTGAACCTTTTATTCTTTTTGATAATATTGCAAATTGAATCTCATTTAGTTTTGGGTAGCTTATTGCTAGTATACAAAAATACAACTGATCTTTGTATTAATTGATTTTGTATCCTGCAACCTTGCCGAACTCATTTATTCGCTCTAATCGTTTTTTTGTGGATTCCTTGGGATTTTCTATTTATGGGATCATGCCACCAACAAACAGAAACAGCTTGACCTCTTCTTTCCCATCTGGATGCTTTTAATTTCATTGTCTTGCCTACTTGCCCTGGCTAGACCCTCCAGTACAGTGTTGAATAGACAACATCCTTGTCTTGTTCCTAATCTTAGAGGGAAAGCATCCGATCTTCTGCCTTTAGGTATGGTGTCGGCTGTGAGGTTTTCATAGATGCCCTTTGTCAGGTTGAGGAAGTTTCTTTTTATTCCTAGTTGGTTGAGTGTTTTTATCATGATGATCATGTCATTTTGTCCTATATTGTCTAAACAGGGTGTATCACATGGATTGATTTCTGTATGTTGAAGCTGCTTTTGTTTTGGGGTTTGCTGCCTGGCAGATGTGTGTGCCATCATCAGGGACCCCCTGAGCCAAGGGTCTCATGGGCACTTTTTCTACCTGGGAGGCAGTGGTTGATAGCACGGACTCAAGACTGCCTAGCAACAAACCCCCCCCGACAGCTCCATGTTCTCACTGTGTAACTCTGGACAGGGAACTTCTCCTCTCTGTACCCGTGTCCTCAGCTGTAAAGTGGGGGTGACAGTAGTGCTTCCTCACGGGGTTCTGGTGAGATTGAACGTGCTCCCACCTGGACCCTGTGGAGCGGAGTCTGGCACGCAGTAGGTACAGCACACTAGAGTTTCATTGACGTTACATGAAAGTCCAGAGGGGGGCGGGATGATTTAGGGACACTCTGTGAGGCAAGGCTGAAAGCCAAGTGATTGACCTGCTCAGAAGACTCCAGTGGAGGGGCGTTTGGGAGCTGTCACGGGACGGGGCACTATTTGGCCCCAGGGACTCAGGATCTTCCTGCGCGAGGGGGCCCTGGGCATGGCCGCGTCTCTAGCGTGAGCGCTCACTGTCCTGGGGCTGAGGTCCACGCTGGCTTCCTCCCTGCGGCCCCGGCCTGCCCTCCTGCCCAGGTGGAGGAACGGGGCCCTGGGTTTACATCCCCTTTAGGCAACAGTTCATAGCGGAGAACCAGGGCAGGACCCCCCCATCCCCACCCTGATTTTCCTGCTCTCCCTCCTGGTCAGTGGCGGGAGCTGCCACATGACCTGCGCCGTGGTATCGGCCTCAGTTTCTGGATCTGGGAGTCAGGACGGCACCCCAGCACCGTGGAGGATTAAATGAGCGCTGGCTGTGTGCAGTGCCTGCCACACCACCCAGCACAGGCTCAGCAAGTGCTGGACCTAGACCGCCCTGCTGGGGCCCCCACGAGGCTCTGCACCCCGAAATCTGTCAACACTCTGCACCTGTTTAGCGTTTAGGCATTGGGAGGGAATAAAAGCACTTTAAATAGGCCCTGTATAGTTCTTGGCATCCATTTTTATGAAATAAACGAGGCAGGCTCTTACCCTGGGATAATGCATTGACTTCCTTCCCAGCCAGGGAGTTAAAAGCTCTGGGGACAGGCCACTTGGCTTGTTGACTCTGGGTTTGGTGTCCCTGTTTGTGGGCGGGAGCTGCCCCCACCCCCACTCATGATCAGCCTTTCCTGGCACCTGTGCCCGAGGAGCCCGCGGTCGGACTGTGACAAGAAGGAATATCAACAAACCAGTAATTTTATATTCGTAGTGAGGTACAAAGTGCATTTTGTTACCCACAAATAATCCGTTCAGCCTTGGTGGGGAGCCTGGGACCCTAAGGGTAATGACCGACGGCCAACATGGCTTCCAGAGCATTTCAGAAAACCCAGGACACAGTTAGTGGCCCCTGAGGGATGCCCCTTCTGGGACGTGCACCCCGGGGAGGCTCCTGGGAGGGAGCCAAGGCACGGAGGACCAGGTGTCGGGGGGTCCAGTGGTGGCAGTGCCGGGGCCTGGGCTGGGTGGGCTGTGGGGGTATTTAGCAAGTGGGCGGGTAAGAGGTTTAGGAGGCAGGACCCAGCAGGCAGGCAGGTGAGTGGATGTATCGTGGATGTATCGGGGGTGCCATGTTATTTTACATGTTACCTTGGGGCGTGAGGAGGTGGGGGGTCCTGCCCCGTCCCTGTGGCCTCCTTAGTGGTTATGTTGAGGAGTTCAGAGGGGACGTGTGCAAAGCCCTTAGCACAACGCTGGGCGCATGGTGAGGGCGAAATGTGTGGCGTTGTTTCTAAGATTAAGCCAGTTAAAAAAAGAATGTGCTTTCATCACCATCTGTGTGTGTACCTGCTGGGTTCGGGGAAGGTCCGATCAGGGAGCACAAGGGGCCTCGAGGGTGGTCCCTGGAGGAGGCGGGTGGCAGCCACCCAAAGGCAGCAAAAGGAGGGAACTGGTGGAGAGAGAGAGGGGGCTTGGGATTTCCAGCTGCAGGCACGGCCTGGGACTGTCATGTCCTGTGGGGTCAGCGAGCAGGGGCTTTGGGCCCAGCAGAGGGTGAAGCTGGGTCCTGTCAGGGCCTGCCCTGTGGGCTGAGGTGCTTTGCCCCCAAGGGTGATGGGCAGGTGGGAGCCACAGCAGGGCCTTGAGCTGGGCGAGGAGCTGCTGCTGCTGCAGGGGTGCAGGGTCCTCACGGGGCGGGCAGTGCTGACGATTCATAAACGTGGGGGTCAGGAGGCACAGGATGTGGTTGGGGGTGCCCCGAGCCAGGTGCAGTGAGCTCAGCTCCAGGCCTCGGGCAGGAGAGGCCCCATGTGAACAACTGCCCCTGGCTGGGCGGCCCAGGGCCCATCACCCTTCCTCTGAGCCTGGGTGGCCTCGAGAAGAACAGACAGGGCGGGGTGGGGAAGGCACAGGCCTGGGTGGAGCGCTATTCAGCGAGTGCTGCCCAGTCTTCCCAAGAAAATCTTGATGTAGGGAAGACCCCAAAATTAAGAGCCCAAGTTACAGACTCTGACTAGCTAAACCAGGTGGGGACTGGTGGGGTGCAGTGCTGGTTTCTGTCTCGCTTTATCCTTCCACTGGCTCAGAAGTAACCAAACACTTCCCCAGCTGCCCATGTGACCTGGAGACCCCCTGGGTCATGGGGAGCCTGAGAAGCCCTGGGGGCTGGGGGTCTGCCAGTACCATGAGATCACAGATGCTCTGGCCCCAGGGTCCCAGCTCCTTGTGGGGTGGCCATGCTCTATGCTGCGTGCACCATGCCCAGGGCCCTAGCCTGCTCCCCCTGGCAGCGGGGTGGGCGGGCGAGGGAAGCACAGGGTACCCACCAGGCAGAGAGGGCCCGGGGGCTCGTTCAGGCTCTGAGGCTGAGGGTGCTGCCTGCTGATGTGGTTTTCTCTCTGCCCCAGATGACAGGATCTGCTCTCCGCCCTTCATGGAGCTCCCGAGCCTGAGCGGGGAGGACACCATGCAGCTCCTGGAGAAGAACGGCCTGGCCTTCCCTTTTAGTACGTACCCCCAGGGCTCTGCCCGGCAGTGCCTGGGAACAGGAGGGCCCCAAACTCAGCCACCTCAAAGGCCCTGCAGGCTGGGCCCGGTGGGAGGAGGCTGGAGCTGTCCACGGCCCCACCTGGTTTGAAACTTGCCTGAGAATGGAGGAGGGCCTGGCCCAGGCACATCCTTGACATGGGTCCTGGGGAGGTGTGGGCAGAGGGCACGCTCCCCACCCAGCCTGGCGGTGTCTGTCTGCATCATCCGGAGCACAGCGACCCATCGTCGTCGAGCCAGCATGTCTCAGCAGCTCTCCCTCCCCTTCCCCTGCATGGCTGCCCGAGACACCACATCTCAGGTCAGCCTTTGTGGATGAACCATCTCACTAACTCCTCTCTGCTTTTCTCTCCCCATCCATGTAGTTTGCAAAACCAGAGTGGCTCACGGCACCAATTCTCACGAGGTGAGTGGAGGATGATTTGCCCGTCCTGGCCCAGTCTCCCCTCAACCTGCCATCTCGCCCCTCCCCGTCCTTTCCACTCACGCACCTTGCCAGGACCTGCTAAGTCCTGTCCATGCCACAGACCTGCTATTGCTGCTCCTCCTAGTGGTACTTGGCTCCCTGGTGGGCCCCTTCCTCCTGCACCCTGCTCTGGTGTCCCCCCCACCACCCAGGTCCCACAGGAACCCACTGAGCCCCAGCGCTGGCGCTCTTCACGTTGTCTGCAGGCTCGCCTCGGTGCCTCTCCTGCCCCCAGCAGGATGGATTTGCGGGGCCCATCTGCCCCTTTCGAGCCCATGAAGGTCACGGCCTGGCCTGGCCTTGGCTCTGCCCTTGGGTCCCTTGGGGCAGTCATTTACTGAGCCCCCGTTCTCACAGGCGCTGGACCAGAACCAAGCAAGGCTGTGGTCCTGTCACTGCCCCCGAGCATCTGTCAGTCCTGCTGCACTTTGAAGGGGGTTGGGCGCTGAGGGGCAGCCTGCCACCGGCGTGTGTGGATTCACGCTCCCACCCGCTCGCCCTTTCACTCCTCTAGCCGACGGTCCAGCCCGGCCTCGGATGCCAGGGCAAGGATGCTCAAGGTGGGATCCCTGCCCAGTGGGGAGGCAGAGCCTGTAGAGGGAGATAGTTCTGATAGGTGTGGGAGTAAGGGGGAGGCAAGGCAGGCATTGGGGGTGCGGGGACAGGTGGCCATGCCCCTCGCAGTCCCAGGAACTCACACTGGGACGTTTTTTCCAGGCCTCCTTCCCATCCTGCACTTCCCGTCCCAGGGGCTCAGCCCAGCCTGGAGCCTCCACATTAGACACAAGCTGGGGTGCAGCGGAGGGAGGCTGGGCATCCTGGGGGACAGCATGATTCAGGCAGCAAACATTTGACCACTCACAGCCCACCAAGTGGGCTCTTGGGGAGATCTGCCCCAGGACTGCCCCCCGTCAGAAACACTCCAAGAGCACAGGGCTAAAAACGGAAGACCCCACAGCAGTGACCTTTTATAGACAGACATAGTGCTGTTTATCCCCAGCACGTATTTATGGGGAGATGTCTATAAACAACGTCAGCACGGCGTGGCACTGGCTGTGAGGGGCTGCCCAACTGAGGGGGGCTGCTCATGCTGGTGGCAAGGAATGTGGGGGCAGCCAGTCTAAATCCCCGCCTGCTGCAGTGCTCTCCTAAGATCAGCACCCTTCTAGAACCTTTCTGCAGCTGTTTACTTTTCCTGTCTGTGGCCTGCCTGGCTCCGTGCCAGGCAGCGGCTCCCTAAGGGAACTACTTTGTGGTCAGCGTCCAGGGATGGAGCAGTCAGGCCCCAGAGCAGCCAAAACCGTGTTCACAGAGCCCTGCTGCAGAGCCTAGCTCCCTCGCCGGCACCAGTCCCCGCCTGCCAACCTTGTCCCTGCCCCTTTTCACCACCAGGGTTCCCCTGCTGGTCAGTTCCTTGGGTGTTTCAGGACTGAAGGGCAAGTATGACCATCAGTGTGATTCAATCAAAATATTGCAGCTTGGGAGGAGGAAACCCCTTCTGCTCTTCACAGGGGGCTTAAGAATTGGGCTTTGGACTCGCGCAGACTTGGGACCTGTTCTGGCTCTGCACATCCCCAGCTGTGTGGCTTGGGGCAAGTCACTGAGCCTCTCTGAGCCTCAGTTTCTTGCCTTTGTTACTGGGGATATCACAGTTACTGTGAAGGATGAGTGGAGCTGTGGCCGGGACCTGGCTCGGAGGGCGTGCTTATTAGCAAAGGACATCACTGAGCTGCTTCAGAGCAGCTGCCCGGAGCCTTCTGGGTCGTTGCAGAAGTGCGGGGCGAGTCTGGATCTCGGCCAGCTCCCTCCTCAGGAGGCCCCTGATGACCCGGGGGCGTCTTAATCCTCAGCTGGGTGATTGGTGCCTTCAGGGAGGTGATACTCACCCCTCAGTCCAGCTGTCCATGTATGGCTCCGGGACGGACAAACGTGCGCCCCCTCACCCCCACCAGGGTGCCCCCGCAGTTGGCAAGGTGTGCTCTCTCGTGGAGGGGCTCCTCTCCCCTGGTGGTTCCAGAGGGCAAAGCTCGGGGCCAGGCAGACCTGGATTCCATTCTGGGATCTATCACTTCCCAGCAGTCACTTCTTAGGGCCTCAATTTCCCCACCTATAAAAGGGGGGTGATAGTAACACCTACTTCAAAGGTGCATTTCGAGGATGGCACCAGGTCTCTAAGTCACATATTTAGGATGAATCCCAGCACATTGCCAGAGCTCAGTGGGGGGCAGCTCTTGTGCTTATACAGGCTTTGACCCAGGGCCTCTCAACTCCTGATCCAGAATCTTCTGCTTCCTACCTTTCCCCTCTGGGTCCTTGTGGAGGAGCCTCTAGAGACATCATGAGGGTTAAGTAAGGGCACAGCCCACGGTTCAGAGACTGTGTAGTGTGAGTAGTGCTCCTGGAGTTGTGCATTGCGCAGCCTGCTCAACCTAACATGGCAGACCTGATCGGTGCAGGATTTCCAGACGCCCCCACAGAAGTGATCCCCAGGTGTTCTTGAGTCCCCCTCCATTCACCCTGACTCAAGACTCTTCTTGGGGAGAGGTTCGTGTCACAGGGCCATGATTGGACTCTGACGGAGCTCTCGGCCCCCTGTCTCCCCAGATGGCCATCGTGTTCAATCAGGAGGGCCTGAATGCCATCCAGCCACCCTGCGTGGTCCAGAATTTCATCAACCACAATGCCGTCCTGTACAAGGTGTTTGTGGTCGGCGAGTCCTACACTGTGGTGCAGAGACCCTCGCTCAAGAACTTCTCGGCGGGCACATCAGGTAACCAGCCTTCACACTTGGGACCCTCCTGGGCCCAGGGACATGGCTAGGACATGTCATCAGCTGTCTGTCCCTCAGCAGTGACCCCTGCCACCCTGTGTTATTTCTGGAGGGAGTGGATAGAAAGTTGGAAAAGTCTTGGAGAATGAGTTAAAAAATCCAGCTCCACCTGATGCTGTAGAAGGCGCCATCCATCTGAGCTGCCATTGAACTCCAGGAAACCTCTGAAAGTTTCCTGTACCTGTGCAGCTTCCCGCGGGACCCAGGCAGAGATGAGGCTAGGGGAGCTCCGTGGGAATGGGCAGAGTCAGCTGTCCGTTGGCTGGCCCTCCTGGGGAGTGAGGGAAGTGACAGGTCTTCGGAGCTGGGCAGAATCCTAACCACTTTTCCCGTGCCTTCCTATGGTCATTATTCCCGTTTTCCAAATGAGGAAACTGAGGCTAGGTTACTTGCTGCTTGTGCAGCAGCTGAGGTGACTCAGCACTCTGGCAGGGGTCTGCAGCCCTGGGCTGTGGGGTCTCCTAACGCGGGGAGCCTCTGGCAAGCCCAGAGTGGGTGCAGTCTCCCTGCCATGCCTCCCTCCCGGCTGAGGGGCATGTCAGGATGACGGCCACTGAGCGTCCCTCAGATGTAACAGGAGGTATTATTTGCATGGCGCTGCCATCATCTGGGGTAATTTAAGTGGTCCCTGAGGGGGCAGCCTGTATAGTCAGCCGAGGGGCTTTGTGCCCAAGGCTTTCCTCCACCCAGCTGCTCGCCTGGCTCTCCAGCCCTGGCACCCCTTTACCGTTTCAAAAACTGACTCAAAGATAAAGAATTTGCCGACCAACAGTGGGACTGCTCTTAAAAGAATGTTCTAGTGGTTCTGAAGGCATCTAGCTCTAAGGCAAATTCCGGAAACCTCTGGAACAGCAGCAGCAGCTTTTGGAATAAGGGTAGCTTTCCAAGAAGTCTCCCTGGAAGAACATTTGACTGCCCTGATGTGGTTTATTCACACACGTACATTTATCTTGGCAAGGGAATCTCGCCATCGCTAGACGCCTTGAAATGCCCAGGCTGTTTATCTCCATCGGAGTAAACATATATCTTCTTCAAGTCCCTCCTCCCGGGACTTCCCGTCACCATCCACACCTTGTGGCTTTTAAAAACAACTCTTGAATTAAGTTCAGCTGTTCTCGTCTTCCCCTCTCAGCTGTTCTTCCCCTGGGTGACGTTTTTCCTTCCTTTAACCCAATACAGAGAGCAGACAGTTTGGAAATGTGCATCTGTTTTCACTTTCCTCCTGAGTGCAGGCAGCGCTCCCAGCCAGGCCCGGGGCTCTCGGACTCGAGGTTCAGCCCCTCTTACACTGGTCCCATTGCCCACTGTGGGGAAGAGGGCAGGCAGATCTTCTTGTATGAATCTTTTTGCATAACTGTGCAAGCAGGATGCATTCTTACCAATTGTGGGCAGAAAGAAGCTGACCTTTTTTTAATTCTCTTTATTATTTTATTGATTTTTTTTATATCTTCTTTAAATCTGTGGAAAACAAATTAAGAGTAGTTTTCCTTATACAGTATCACTTCTTTTTCTTTTATTTTCTGTTTTCTTTTTTTTCTCTTTACCGGCATCACTGTATCTCCAAAGAAATTAACCACCAGATTTCCTTTCCTATCCACATAAAAAATGTGGCCTCTTTTCCATCCTTTTTCTCCTGGTTGCAGAATGTGGGGCCTGCCTGCATCGCACCTGTCGGAGAGAAGTGTGAACTTTGCATCCCGCATCTACAGGGATGTTTACCCTAAAATGCAGACCAGGGTCCAATAACTATAGACAAATGCACCGAGATAAAGGAGAAAATGTTTATTTGTGTCAGCTGAGTAAGTCTCGGTGCACTTGTCTCCATCCATCCCCTAAGCTGATCCTGGGTCCGTGTCCTCAGGTTTTGTCCCTTCACCTACACACCCTCTGCCCTGGCTAGAGGCATAATGTGGCAGCGGCCCTTTAAGCTGGGCCCGCTGAGGAGGGGCCTCTTTCCCAGCCCCACTCAGGCTTTCTGCTTCCCATTACCCAGTGGGGCCGGTCCCACAGCTTCCCACATCCAGTGCGCATCCTTCCTGCGAGTTTTCTGGACCTGGGTGGACACAAGGACACAGGTTTTCCATAACAACCATTTTCTTTTGATTCTAAGTGCATGGCTTTTGTTCTCTTTTGTTACATCTGTGTGTCCAGCAACCACTGGCATCTTGCATTTGCTGTTGGCTGGGAGCCCTAGAACCAAAGTCATGTTCTTACACAGAAATAACGTTCACTTGTGCCAGTCACCAAGAACATTTGGGATTCTCTGCCTGTGCTTCAGATCCTTGGGGGAGGTGTCTTCCCTCTGTCCCCCAGTGTGAGGGTTGAGCTGGGCTGGTTTCTTTGCTCTCTCTGTTTGTACGGTGGGTTTATTTCTCATTGACCTTCGTTCTGAGGATGCAGCCCCTTGGGCTCCCAGCTTTAAGCAGGGGTCCTCTGATACTCTCCATCTTGGGCCTTTTTTCCCCTTAGGGGTACATAAAAGAATGGGACTTCTCACAGTGCAGAGCAGGGGTCAGAAAACTTTTTCTGCAAAGGGTCAGATAGTAAATATTTTTAGTTGCATCCTGACCATTCGATCCAACAAAGCATTGTCAACAAGTGGGCTTGGCTATGTTCCAATAAAACTTTATTTACAAAAACTCTTTTTTTACAATCTGCAGGCAATAGTTTATAAGCCCCTGATGGTAGTTTCGCCAACCCCTAACCTTGACCCAGTGAAATATGGCATTTATTGGGCCTGCTGTGTGCCCAGCCCTGTGTGAGGTCCTGGGAGCCCCACAGGAACAAGATAATGCACCGAGCGTTCTGCCCTCATGAGCCTGTGTTCTAGTGGGAGAAACAGCAAACAAGGAAATGGGTAATGGAGGGGTTAGTTGTGGCTGAGCTAGGGGGCTCCAGAGGAAATAGAGCGGGTCTTGGGGAGCCACTGAGAAAAGGTGGCCACGCTGACCCCCTGGGAGGTGAGATTTGTCCAGATCTTGCAGAAGCTGGGGCCACCCTCTGTGGCAGTATGACGTGGTCCCCTCAGGAGGGAAACCCCAGAGAGATGGAGAGGAAGCACACGCTGCTGAAGGCAGTGCAGCCACTGGCTTTCAGCTCTTGTCTGCACTGCTGTGTGGCTGGGTTATTTGGGGGCTCGTCTTGGAATTTACTCTTCTTCTTTTGAACTTGTTTTTCACATCTGCGAAGTGGGACCCAGAGCACCCACTTGCTCCCTTCCTTGTCCTCCCTCACCTGCCCTCCCCTGCAGGAAGATAGTGGTGGTTCTTCTGTGCTTTTATGTGTCCTGGGCCGAGTCTGGGGAGCAGAGGCAGATGGACCCCTGACAGCCAGGGCACTGCTGTGCTCCAGGCCTGGCCATGAGCTCTCAGGGAGCAGGGACTGGCCAGGCCCCTTGCTGTGCTTCAAAGGGGCCAGATGTCTTCCGGCTGCCTGAGGAGTTGGGTGCCAGGGGACCTGTGACCAGGCCTCTTTCTTGGGGCTCTGGCCTTTCTGACTGCCTCATCATCCCACAGTCTCTTGGGTCACAGGGAGGGCTGAGTGCTGTCCCCACTGTGTGCACAGACACACATGTAAAGGGCTGAGCACAGGTGTCTTCACAGCCCTGCCGACTTGTCATCTGGCCAGGGCTCCTGGGAGGGAGAAAGCAGCCCTTTTGGAATGGTCCAGGCGTTTGTCTCTCTTGCTGTAACAAGCTATTGCGTGACGTGGTCTGTCCAATTCTACGGGTCTTTGTTAGTCCCCTCTGGGTCCCAGCTCATTCCTGTTCTGCCTGTAGTCTGGCACCTGTGATGTTTTCCCTGTGGCACCTGTAGGTTTCCCAGCCTCCCTGTACTTGGCTTTGTCCACCTGCCTCCTGAGGTCCTGCCCGTGGTGGCCCTGCCCTTACCCTTGGGCCTGTTCTGCCCGGGGGGCCTGGAGGCGTATGTGAGGAAAGGTGCCCTGAGCTTGGTGGGGCTGGGCTGCAGGACGAGAGGGAGGGCAGCGCCTGCAGGAGACCACCCTGCCCTGCCAGCTCCTCAGGCTCGGCTCCAACCTCTGGCCCATGGCTGCCTCTTCCTGGCCGGCGGCCTCTTTGCACCAGCCCTGCAGGGTGTTTATTTTCCCCAGGCTCCTCCCCAGGACCGTCTCTCGTGCCCCCTGTCTGGATTGGCTCTGGTCGGAGCGGGAGGACTGTCAGGCACACCGGGGCGGCAGGGGGCCTGCGTGCCCCTCTAGCGGGAAAGACGCCAGGTACATCCCAGCGCCTGCCTGCCCGGCCTCCGCCCAAATCACCTCCCAATGCATGATTGTTGCGGCGCCGCAGAGCCCTTGCGCTGGGTCAGGGTGGGGGCAGGGGGTAACTGGAGAGGGAGCCACCCCCAGCTTGGCCCTGGGCACCACCGTGCTCCACCTGCCCCTCCCTGTTCCCGTGCTCGGGGGCCTGGACCTCAGGGGTGAGCAGCAGTGCTGTGCGTCGGGAGCTGCCAGGCCTACCCCGGAAGGATTCAGACAGAGCCTGCCGGGCTGCCGTTCTTGGGGGAGGCCACGGGGTGGGGGTGGACTGGACAGCTTTTCCTGCAACTTGGGACCCTGAAGCACCAGGATTTTGTAACTCACGCATTCTTGACCCATGCTCCCAGGTGCTTAAGAACAGGATTCTGTCTGATGGACTGACCGGCCATCCTTTGTATTCCCAAGGACGTTTCTGCTCTGAGATGACCAAGTGCACTGTCTGCTTACCGCTGTCCTTTCTCTTGGGGTCGGTCTGCCTCCGGGAGCCCGCCGAGGGGAGCTGAGGGGTGGGGTGGGGGTGCAGGGTCCTTGGCCTGCGCCAGCTTCCAAAGCCAAGCACGTTATTTTGTGGGCTTTCTTGGATGGATCCTATGGAAGTCCACATTCTGATTCCCTATTTTTCCCCGAGTGTCTGGGGAACAACAGAATCATTTGAACTTGAAGTGCTCACCTGACAAATGGCAGCTGGGCTGTTTCTCCGTAGCATGTGCTCGAGCGCTCCCCAGGGAGAGTTCCCTGGGCCAGTGCTGGGGGTGTGGGGAGGGTGCAGACCTCGCCACCCTGGGAGCTCTGGGCCTCTGATTTTTGGGAACACAGCATTTCCCACTTAACCCCTTCCTCCACTAGTCTGCTTCTTGGTGACATCCATAGGACATGCTCTGGGAAGGGGGCCTTGGGTATTGGGGGAAAAAGGTCCAATTCTGTAAAATGGTGGTGGAGGGAGGCTTGTAGAGCCCATCATCTTTATGTGGGAAGAACGAACAGAACAGAAGCCCTGATGAGGCACAGTTCATCGTGTCCGTCGTGGTGTAGACCGGACTGGCCCTCAGCGAGCCGGAGCCCAGCTGGCCGCTGCTGGCCCTCTTGCCCCCTCGGCCCGTGGCTGGGTGGCACTGCCCCCTGGCAGCGCATGGCGGAGCCGCCCCCTGCCCCAAGCTCACCGCACCTTCTTGTCTCTGTCTCCTCAGATCGCGAGTCCATCTTTTTCAACAGCCACAACGTGTCCAAGCCAGAGTCGTCCTCCGTCCTGACCGCGGTACGTACCTCCCGCCCGTCCGGGGTCTTTGCCCTGTGCCAGGACCCACCTCTTTTGCTCCTGGCGACCGGCACAGCTGAGCCTGGGTGCCCATCTGGGGAGCGGGCTCTCCGGGGCTCAGGGGAAGGAACACCGGCCCTGGGTCATTCCGGTGGGAAGATTTTCTGACCTCTCCTCACACGAGGAAATGGAAGGGCTGCTATCTAGTTGGCCTTTTTCCTGATTAAGGGCAGGGGGACCAACACCATCTTCTCCTTTTCCTTCCACGTCCCCATTGGTTGTAAAAAATCTGTTGTCCCCCCCCCCCCAGTGGGTGCCAGGATGGTGGCTGGCATTCGGCACAGGTGCTGTGCCTGGCTCATGCCAGCGGCCCTGCAGCGTCTCAGCCTGTTCTGGCCACAGCCTCACAGCGGAGGGACAAGCAACTCCATCTTCCGGAGGAGGGGTGCGGAGCTCAGAGAGGTCAAGGCCCAAGGCCACACAAGGTTCACACAGTGACAGAGCAGGGATTTGACCCCAGGCCTGGGTCTTCCGGGAATTGTAGGACCCCCTCACCTTGCTGGTGACTCCCAGGGCAGCCGTCACCCAGAGCAGACAAACCTCCGTGAGACTGCTTTAGCCTTTTCCCAAGTCCAGCGAGCGCTTGCCCTGAACTCGGAGTCCTCTCTGGGGCCTCCTGTGTCCTGGTGACCTGGGGAGTGTGGTGGGTCCTCACTCTCCTCGGGCTGGTTTCACTAACGAGCCACAGCTGACCCCCATGCCCCCGGCCTTGCCCCCTCCGTCACTGTCAAGCCCACAGCCCTGGCCTCACCCTCTCCATCCCCATCGGTTCCACAGTCCGGCCTCACCCTCTCCATCCCCGTCAACTCCAGAGCCCCAGCCTCACCCTCTCCATCCCCATCGGTTCCACAGCCCCGGCCTTGCCCTCTCCATCCCCATCGGTTCCACAGCCCCAGCCTTGCCCTCTCCATCCCCGTCAACTCCAGAGCCCCAGCCTTGCCCTCTCCATTCTTGTCCACCCCCACCCCTGGCCTCACCATCCTCCGTCCCCATCAAGGGCCTGCCCTCAGCTTGTGCTGCTGTCCCTGGAGCCCAGAAGCCTGTCCCTTCCTGGCTTCTGTTTAGTTCTGTTCCTTGAGAGAGGCCAGTTGTGTGCCGAGCATTCAACAGAGCCCAGGCAGGAACCTGCAGGGAGCACCCCCGTCCTCAAGATGTCAGATGTTCCCAGGAACAAGCTACACAGTCAAGAGAACTTTGGGAACAGTCAATTTCTAATCAGACTTTTTGGCCACAGACCTCTCGGTGCCTGGCTTTGCTCAGTATATGTAAACAGGTGTGCAGTGTAAGAGGAGGGAGGTTTTCTGGTCTTGTAAGCTTCAGAGACTTTAGGCCAACCCAGGTGAAGAGGTTTTCCCTTGCAGAGCATCTCAGAGCCTGGCTTGGCCGTGTGTCCGGTGACACCCGAGTGGGTGGCGGACTCGACATTGCTCAGGCCAACTAGCTGGCCCCCAGGGCCACATCCGCCAACCTCTCACCCGGTGCAGGGCTGGTGGTCATCTCAGGCTGTGAGCTGTGGCCAGGAAAGCCCCTGAGGGGCAGTGCACATGACTGACCCACCCAGAGCCACCTTCTTGGGTAGTTACTCCTCAACTACTCAGCCTCAGTTTCCCCATCTGTGACACGGGGTGGGGTCAGCCTAGAATAAGCAGGTCCTTCCTTTCCAACCCCAGTGCTCACAGCGTCTCCTCCCTCCCCTTGGAGTGTGATGGCCGTTCAGAAATCCCCTGAGACTGACATTTAAAAATAGGGAGATGGGTCAACCGTCACCCTTTCCGTGTGACATCCACAGCCCCCAGTGGAAGGGCCAGCCTGACACACACAGCCCCGTTCCTGGGTTCATGCATCCTGGATGTGCTCTGTGCTTGCCGCCCCATGCCCTCCTGGGTTTCCTCGGGTTGCTGCCTCGATCTCCTGGGAGGCCCTGCAGGGAGCCCTGCCCTGGCCTTGCAGTCCTGGGTGCCCCCGAAGGTGGGCCCAGGCCCCCTACCCAACTCTCAGCTCCCAAACACATTTTTACTTTGCAAGAGCCGATACCAGGTGGCGGATGAGAGCCTGGGCACATTCCGTCCCCTCCTCAAGGGTCCTTATCCTGCCCCATAGAGCTGCCGGAAGAGTCCGTCACCCTATGGAAAGCACCCACGGTAGCACCTGGAACGCAGGAAGTGCTCGAGCTTGGCTCCCAGGATGCAGGGTGACTAGCTGACCACGGTGACCCCCACGGGCACCTCCTCAGGTCCTCCATCCCCTCCCCGTCTTCCCAGACGTCATTGGGTCGTTCCTGCCTGGGACCCACGGGCAGGATTTCCTTGCCTGGACCTCATCCTAGGAAGGGTGTTTGGTTTCAGATCACGAAATGACTGCTTTAGGAATTCTGGGATTCCATAGCTGAGCGGAGGAAGAGCTTTACAAACACGTGCGGTGAGGGGTCCTCTCACCTGCAGCAGCCCTGGCCACCTTGCTGCCAGCCTGGGCCGCCAGCCTCAGCCCCGATCTGCTTTGATCTTCACTGCAATCCCGTGTGCAAGTGTTTTTATTACCCCATTTATTCAAGTGAGAAAACAGGGCCCAGAAGGATGAAGTGTCAGCTCAGGACACGCAGCGGGGAATGGGCAGCACCGGCACGTCTGGCCTGAGTCTCTGACGCGGCGAGGGCCCCCGGACTGCAAGTCCAGACCTGGGGAGCCTCTCGCAGCGGCTAAGCTGCTGCATTGGGCGAGAGGGCCTGGGAGAGTCTCCAGCGCCGAGGAGCCCAGCCAGCGCTGAGTGACGAGGGCCTCGGACAGCCAGGCTGGCACCCGCCCGGGGCGAGAGGCCCAGGCACCGGGACCGAGGGCACAGGCCACCTGCTCTGCAGAGCTGGCCGGGGTGGCTGTGGCGGCAGGATGTGCCCGAGTGTGGGCTCCCTCTTCAGCACACCTCAGGAAGTTGCCTGTTGGCCATTTCCACTTCCTGTGCTGGGGTAAGGGCTGTTTGTCCTTGGGGCCCAGGGCTCTGTCCCCAGCCCTCTGACCCAGCTTCACTTTTTTAAGTTGAGATGAAACGCACATTAGGTAAAAGTAAACGTTTTAAAGTGAAAATTCCATGGCTTTTGTTTATTCACAATGGTGTGTAATCACCACCTTTATCTAGTTCTAAAACATTTTCATCACCCTGAGATAAAACCCTGAGGCTTTTAACCAGTCATCCTCCCCACCCCCTGCCCCAGCGCCTGGCAGCCACCACTTTGCTTTCAGTCCCTATGAATTTACGTCTTCTGGACATTTCATGTAAATGAAAGCCTACAGCGTGGGACCTTTTGTGTCTGGCTTCTTCCACTTACTGTAATGTTTTCGGAGTTCATCCTCATTGTCACACGTACCAGAACCTCATTCCTTTTTATGGCTGAGTAATGTTTCATTCTGTGGCTAGACCGTGCTTTTATCTGTTGATGGACCCTTGAGTTTCTTGCACCTTTTGGCAGCTGTGAATGATGCTGCCGTGGGCATTTGTGTACAGCCTCCTGTTTGAGTCCCTGCTTTCAGTTCTCTGGTGTAGACACCTAGGAGTGGAATCGCTGAGCCGTGTGGTAATTGTATATTTTTGACCCAGCTTCTCGTTGACTTCTGGTGGATCAGCCACCCCTTCCCCTCTGGCCCCTGAGCCCAGTTCCCGCCACCCTGGACTCCGGTATTTACTGAGCACCGAGTGCAAACTCTACCCCACTGACTTAGAGGTGGCACGATGCCGTCCTGCCTCGGGATACAGATCCTGCAGCTCCTTTCCCTGCCCACCAATGGCCTCGTTGCTCCTCCCTGCAGTTGAGGGTGGAGACGTTGTTGGTTCCTGTCAAATGAGGGAACTGAGGCACAGAGGCTAGCTGCTTTCCCCAGGGTCTTGGCTGGGACGTCACTGCCAGGATTTGAATTCGGATCCCTTGGACTCCAGGGTCCTTCCTAGTCCATGCTCCCCTGCCTTAGATGCCCTGGAACTTGTGCGTTTGTCCCTGGTCGTCCGTGACATGTGCAGAGAAGGAGCAGCACAGCTGGGGGCGTCAGGGCAGGGGGTGGGCCTGTGGGCTGGGAAGGCCAGCGGGCCCCGTGGAAGCTTCGTTGACAGCTGGACTCAGGCCCGGGTGTTGGGCGGTAGCAGCAGAGCAGCCTCTTTGGGGAAGCCCAGGTCACGTGGGAAGGACGTGAGTTTGGAGCCACTTGCTGTGAAGGGGAGGTTTGTGGGCCCAGCCACTGAGGCTGGGGGCAGCAACGGTCCCCAGAACCCTCGGGGGCGATGGAGGGCTGGCAGGCAGGTGACGCCGAGAAAAATTGGCTCTGCCTCTCCCCACTGCCCGGCTCCATCCTGGGTTCTGGCACATGAGGCTTCCCTGCGGGTTCTGGGCTTCTGTTCCTTTGTTTCTGTCGTGCCCTCCCCTGCTCAGACCCTCCCGTCTTCAAGGTCCGGCTCCAGCGTTCCCGGGTCCAGGACAGACACTGCCCTCCTCCCTGGAAGGCGTCAGCATGGGCTTCAGGGGCTGGAGGTCCTGGTTCCGCATCCAGCACGAGGCTCCGAGCTGTGCCGCCCCAGCCTGCCCACCCCACGCGTCAGTCTCCCGGTCAGCGAGCACCCACCTCCCAGCTTGTGGTGACGGTGGAGCCCCTCACCCTCGCTGCGTCTAGCACTTTCTGCGGCCGGTCTCGTTGTCCTGCCCCCCGCACCCCGCCGCAGCCTGACTCCGTGTTTGTGTCACAGCTGGACAAGATCGAGGGCGTGTTCGAGCGGCCGAGTGACGAGGTCATCCGCGAGCTGTCCCGGGCCCTGCGGCAGGCGCTGGGCGCATCGCTCTTCGGCATCGACATCATCATCAACAACCAGACGGGGCAGCACGCTGTCATCGACGTCAACGCCTTCCCAGGTGAGGGTGCCTGGCGCCCGCCGGCTGCAGGATCTGGGCCGCAGCCTTCACGTCTGTTGGTCAAATCTCAGCCCTTGTAGATCCAAAGGGCTGGAAGGGCATTGGAGAGAACACACCCCCACCCCCCACCCCTAGTTTCTACGTAGGGAAACTGAGGCCCTAGAGAGGAAAAAACCGTCCAAACGCTCCCAGCAAGTTGGCGGCAGGGCCAAGGCCCCCAGTCACGTGCTCCTTCAGCCGCCCTGGGTCACAGCACGGCGAACAGGGCTTGGGAGGGTTTCCGGGGCCCAGGCCCAGTTCCCAGAGCTGAGGCATCTGCTCCCTGCTGTCTGCCGGGGACCCTGGGCAGGGACCGTGCGCCAGGCCCCTTGGAACCTGCTGCACAAAGCCAGGCTCTCTGGGTAGCACAGACCTCCACTCAGTGAGGGACTCAGTGGGAGCACAAACAGGCCCTGGGGGTCAGTACTGCTGGCTGAGAGCCCAGACGTCACCCCTGGGCAGAGGCCAGTTGCCCCCAGCTGGTGGGCTGCACATCCCGTGAGGCAGACAGACGCACATGCACACACACAGACACGACCTCTATGGGTGCATTTGTTTATTTATTAATCTTACTGAAAATCCCCTGATGGGACTGGGGGCACCCGAGGCAGGCGGAAGGCCCATCTCTCGGGCACTGCTGGACGTCCCAGCCTGGGGGAGTGTCTTGCCCACAGTAGGTGCTCAGGACGCATGTGCCATATCAGGCAACACACGCACAGAGCCAGATGGAGGGTGTGTCCGCGTGTACACACTCACAAATCAGAGAGATTGTGGACACACATCTGCAGCCAGTGTTAAACCAGATACTCACACCCAGCACATTCTAGGTTTTCTTCTTCTTCCTGCTTGTTTCCCTCCTTGCCACTACTAGCTCAGGAGATGCAGGCTACACCTGGTAAGCAAGAAAACAAGCTCCCAGTCTCTGGAAAATCTGACTAAGGCACAGATGACTCGTAACTAAGGCTCAGAGGTGTGTCAGGGGACATGTGTTCCCCAGGGGGGCGAGTGGCTGAGTCTAGAGCCCCAGGCCAGAGCCCACTGCAGCCTCCCAGGAGTGACTGCCCAGGCCCTGAAGGCACTGCTGCCCTTGGCACAGCCCCCGCTCCCCGCCGGGGTCCCGGGGTCCGGCCAGACCCGGACGGCACTCCCCAAGCTGCCCAGGGCTCTCGGCCCCCACACGTTTGCTGGGTGCCTGGTCTCCCTTGCAGCAACGGGGGCTGTCGTTTTTGGTTTTCTGTTTGAAGAAATACTGAGTGATGTAACTGATAGCTTAAAATAAATGCTATTTTCTTTTCTGATCTCTCTCGAGATGTAAAAATAACATTTTTTTGGCCTGCGGGGTTTCAGCTGAGAAGCTCCATTTTGCACCTTTTCTTCTTGCTTTTCCTCAAAGGGGCATTTGTCTGCCTGGTGCAGAGTCCCTCAGTCTGACCCCAGTTCCTTGAAAAGTGTGTTTCTTTGGAAACAAGACTCTGTGTGGACTGGGGATGGCAGGGCCTGGGTGGGTCCCCACGGTGGGCTGTGGGGTCGGCCTGTCGCCTGTGTCCTCGGAGCCTGCCCCTCCCTGCGTCCGGGCATTTTGGGGACAGCACTGTCACGTGGGTGGCCCTCTAGGTGTCCATAGCAGCTCTGCATGGTGGAGGTTAAGGCTAGAGTTAGAATATGGGACCATATCCCCATTTCCCAGACTAGGAAACAGGCCCAGAAAGGGCTGATCTGGCTGCAGAGGAGCCCGCCCTGCCCCTGCTCTGTCTCCCGATCCCCCTCTCCACCCTGTCTTTCCTCTTCCTTCTGGGCCTCAACGCAGACCCCTCCCCGCCCCCTGCACATGCAGGGCCTTTAGTTGTGACGGTGCAGGGGATGACCGTGTCCTTGGCCAGCGTCCACTGGGTGCGTGCCCCCCACTCCTCTGTCCCTGCCTCCTGGGGTTATCCTTGCTGACATATGAGGACACTGAGGCCAAGTGACTTGCCCCTCCTGGCAGGATCGAGGCAGGGCCCAGCTTTAAATCAAAGGAGCCCCAACACAGCCTGTGCACTCGCCAACTCCGCCACTCCGCTCCAAGGTGGTATTTCCTTCTTTCTTCCCTTGAGTCCTGCCTTTGTCGCGTACCTGCTGTGTAGGTGAAGCAGCGTCACTCCCTGCTCAGTGGGTGTGAAAACCTTCGGGAAGTGATTCCTGCCCTCCAGGAGCTTAGCGTCTCGCCAAGGGGTCCGTGCTTGGCCCCCAGGGATTCCTTGGGAGCCATGTGGACAGGCACCTCAGGACGCTTCGGCGGCTGCAGTCAGGACCTCGATCTGCAGCCCAGGAAACTGAGGCACGGGGGGGGCCCCTCCCTCCCTCCTCTCAACCTCTATAGAGGTCACTGCCTGCAAGATGTTCTGGATATGGGGGTGACCCTCAGAGTGCTCTGGAGGGGGACAAAGAACCAAGGAGCAGGATGCCCAGGATAAAGCAAGAGCCATCAGAATGGCCATGTGCTTCTCTCCAGTCTCGTTGGGTGTGGGTTGGTATAGATGGAGTATTGGATTTAGCAGAGTTTGGGTTTTGACAAGCAAGTATTTTGGGGTGAGAGCGGGAGAGGGTGCTGAGGGTGTGGTTAGGGCAGCAACTGTAGTCTCCAGGGACTGTAAGCCAGGGAGAGCACTGGCCGGCAGCAGAAGGTGGCAGTCAGCGAACTGGAGGGGAGGGGCAATCCAAGGGCTGTTGGAGTAGAGTCCTAGGTAGGAAGGTGGTAGTGGGGGGGTGGGAAAGTCAGCCGTTGAGCTTTTGATTCCTGCAGAGTCAGCCTGCAGGAGCTGAGCCCGAGTCTGCCCCCTCCCAACACAAACAGCTGTGTGTCCCAGAGCCAGGTGTCCTGGTGTGGGGTCCTGGGTGTTTGGAGGGGGTCGGTCACTGAGCCAGAGCAGGGAACCAAGAGAAGGGCTGGCAGGGCATGGCTGGGCACCGAGGTGGGGGGGAGGCTGCCAGGAGAGACGAGGCTGAGCTGAGAACAGCTGGGTGATGGCCCCATGCTTGGGGAAGGCCCGAGGGGAGGGCACGTTGGCCCGGGGGCCCCAGGGCTGAGCAGGAGCAGGTATCCAGGCAGCAGCTGCTCCCAGGTTTCTCTCCAGCTTTGTCTGCCAGCCTCAGCCGAGGAGCCCTGAGGCCTCCTGTGGGTGTGGGTATGGGAGCGCCCGGCCAGGGGTCCCCCACACTGGACTCGGGCGGCTGTCACAGCCCCAGCTGCCCATCGTGGACACCCCTGCGTCAGACCCACTCTGGGCTTCACTCGCAGCACCGCCTGTCGTTCTCCCTACAACTTCTGCAGAAAAACTCGTCCAGGGTCCCGTGGCTGGCAGGAGGTGGGGGTGGGATTGGAGCGTGGCCCGTCGGCTCGGGGGCTCAGTCCTTGCCTCTGTTTGGCAGGATGGCTTGGCGAGCCCCTGCACTGGGCAGAGACTCGGTCTGGGGACTGATTCCCCTCCCAGGGAGGCGGTACAGACTGGGGAGAGGGCGTCTGTCCGGTGCCAGTTCGCCCCTCGGCCCCTCCCCAGGCCAGCCGAAGGCCCTGAGAGTGAGTGTGGGGCCAGCACCACAGGGCCGGCCCGGGCACTGCCATGGCTCACAGGCCTGAAAGGGGCTCCCCCTGGTCACCAGCCCCCTGACCCCCAAGGCCTCTGAGGGTTCGGCCTTGCCTCCACACCGTCCAGGAAGCTCACACATGCACGGCCACACCTGCCCAGGCCTCTTGCCTTTTCCGAGGACAGCAGGGTGTGTGCAGTTGCCGAGGGAACAGTGACGCTCCCTGGTGTTGACGGAACAGTGCTGTTTCCCTGAGAACATCCGAGCTCTCCTCCCTTGCTGACGTCTCTGCCCTGGAGACGCAGCACTGCTCCCGTGGTGGCCTCCAGTGGCATGGGCTCTGCCAGGCACCCCCCATTCTCCAGGCACTGAGCACTCGGGTCAGGACCCAGCGGTCCTGTGGCCAGACCCAGGGCTGCCCTGTTGACACACAGCCCCAGGCCCAGGAGAAGCTCCAGTCTCCTGGTGGATGCGCCTCTAGCACCATGTGGTGTTTTGGGGCACAGACGGGGCCAAAGGGAGGTTCAGATCATGGCTCTGCCACATGTGAACTTTGTGACTTTGAGCCTATCTAACCCTCAGTGTCCTCATCTGTAAAATGAGGATAATCCCAGGCCCACCCCTGGGGGCTGCGGGGACACAGTGAGCTGAGGAGTGGGATGCATGGAGCCCCATGGGGGCTTGCCAGGAGCATGTGGGGAGCACCAGCTGTCGATGACGTCACCACCTTCGCCATCGTGGCTCATCGCCACATGTCTGCCTGTTAACGGTTCTGTGTGTCTTTGGGGCCTGTTACTTAACTCTTGGCACCTGTTTCATCATCTGTAAAATGGGACACGGGCTCATAGGAGTCACGAGGGACAGTTGTGTGCTGCATACACAGTGCTGGCCTGGAGTTTGAGCCATTTGGGTTTTATTATGGGAACCCACTTCCCCTTCTCAGCTTCAGGCTTTGTCAGAACTAAGCAGCTTTTCATGGAACACATAAGCATGTGAGGAGATGAGCACGTCCCCCCTGGCTGCCCCACACATTCCTCAAAGGGGCTTTTCTTTAAAGGCACCTTTTCTAAAACCTTTGTATCTGACAAGTCAGATGACAATTGCAGAGGATGTGTGAGGGTCTCCGGTAGCCACTTGGCACAGGCCGGGTGTCGACGGTGGTGACAGCCGCTGGGGGGTAGATGGGCTGTGCCTGGGGCCCCTCCAACAGCCAGCTGGGCCCACTGTGGTTCCTCTTCGAGGGCACACGTCTGTTGTCACTGCTCCTGGAGCTGTACGCCTGGTTTTCATCCCTTCAGACTCATTCAGGCAGGGGGGAGGCACCCACCCCAGTTCTGCTGTGGGCCAGCAGAGTCCTTGCCCTGGATCCATAGCCCACCGGGCAGCTCCTGCAGACTCATTTGCTGACATGCACCTCTGGGTTAGGAAACAGGCACCCCTGTGCACCCCAGCAGTTTCTGCCCTAGAACACAGGCCCTGCTCTGTAAAGGGCTGAGCCTTGGCCTGGGGGTTGCTTTCTTGGTGATAGCCTGAGTTTCTGTCCTGTCCCTTGACTTGGGTCATCGAGGGGAAGGCACAGAGGGCTCAAAGGGCCTCACCTGCAGGGGTCTGGGGTGAGAAGGAAACAAGGCCAATCCCAGTACAGCCCCAGCTGTGTTCCCGTCTCTTGGTAGGGCCCTCAAAAGCTCTGTGCCTCGAGAGGTGGTGTCCTCGGTTCACAGAAGAAGAAACTGAGGCTCAGGACAGAAGTGATGAGCCAGGAAGCAGGCCTGAAGCCAGACTCGGCTGGCCCAAGGACTCGAGGGGGTGTTTGTGATTCAGAACCTGCCACCTCCAGCTGTGCCACATCCCCCACTAGAGGGGGTCTTACCATGTTGGGTTGGGTGAAGGTCTAAATGAGCCATTGTGGCTGTGCCTGAGGGGGACAGGGTCCCAGGGTCCTTTCCCATCAGCTCAAAGCCAGATGCACCTGGTGTTGAGTCAAGGTGAATGATCTCGGTCGGTCTGTCCTACCTCCCAAGCCTTGGTCGTCCCTGGAATGGGGTGGGAGCAGCACCCGCCTCTTGGGTCCTATAAGCCAGCCTGCGTCCAAGGGCCTCCAGCCCGGTCAGTCTGCTCCCCTCCTCTCCAGTCGTGCCACCTGCCCACGGCCCTCTCTACCCTGACTAATGACCTGTGTCTGTCTGTCTTCTCCCCAGGCTATGAGGGTGTGAGTGAGTTCTTCACAGACCTCCTGAACCACATCGCCACCGTCCTGCAGGGCCAGAGCGCAGGCACAGCGGCCACGGCAGCGGTGGGGGGCGTGGCCCCACTGCGGCACAGCAGGCTCCTGGCGGAGCAGGCGGGCAGCCTGGTGGGCGAGCGGACGTGCAGCGCCAGCCCCGGCTGCTGCAGCAGCATGATGGGCCAGGACGCAGCCTGGACGGCGGAGGGGGGCACGGGCAGCACCGGCAGCACCGCCAAGCTGCCGCACCAGAGACTCGGCTGCACGGCCACCGTGTCGCCCAGCTTCCAGCAGCACTGCGTGGCCTCCCTGGCCACCAAGGCCTCCTCCCAGTAGGCACGGAGCTGGACCCGGAGTGCGGCGCAGAGCAGGGCCCGGCAGTGACGGCTACTACTAAGAATCCCTGGTGATCTGATTCCTCCTTTTCTTTTTCCAGTTCTTAACCTGATTTTCTGGTGTCATAATGTAAATGCGGGGCGGCAGGGTGGGAAGGAGCACCAAGTGGTCCAGCCTTGTGGAAAAGGGCCATCCTGCCTCATTCCTCTCTGCAGACCTCTTTCCTGAGTTTACACTTGCTCGTGGTTTCAACACTAGGCCTGAGTGTGAGGTGGTGCCCGTGTGCGTCTGTGTGTGTGTGTGGCCGTGGCCGTGTGCGTGCACATGTACTCGTCATGTCTGTCCGTCTCGGTGACTGCTGGGGCCTGGGGGTCAGGCTGTCGATGGCCGCACCGAGAGAGTAAACAGTTTCCCCTTCCTCTTCTCTCCCAACCTCCCACTCCCGACTGACCCTCCATGTGTTTCCTCCCGTGGGCAGCTCCGTAGCCCTGGGAGAGGTTTGCAGCCGACCCTCCCTGAAAGCATGGCCCAGAGGAGTCAGGAGGCCGCAGCAGCTGTCCCCAGGAGCTGTGAGGGTCTCCAAGTCATCCTCGCGGGCTCCCATGCAGGGGCTCCAGGCTGCGACATGCCCACTTGCCTGATCCGCCAGGAACCCCCTCATGGGAGGGAAGGGACAGAAAGCTTTCCAAGGCCTTGGGTTGGCTGCGCTCCGTAAGGCCGGCTCCCTGGATATCCCCTGGGCTGGCCAGTGGCTCCAGCCTCGCCCTTCCCTGAGGGCCTGAGGGTCAGGCTGGGCCATCGACATGTGCCCTTACAGCTCCACTTGGAGGGAGCCCCCAGGCTGATCCCACACCATGGGGTTGTGGTGTGACTGGGCAGATCACTCTGAGCATCTCTGGGCCACCATTTCGTCACCCCTGATGGACAGGCAAGACCAGAGAATCCCAAAGGACTGTTGAATTCTCTACAGCCTGCGACGCCGCCTGCCCGTGGGGCTGACCTGGCTGAGGGCAGGTGTGAGGAGCTTCTCCTTGGCATGCCAGAGGTGGGGGGCCCTGTTCCCAGGCAGGAGGTGGCTGCCCATCGGCCCAGAGCTGCTCACGGCCTGCCCAGGGCAGCTGGGGGAGGCCGAGGGCCTGGCAGTGTATCCGAGGGCCTGGCAGTGTATCCGTTCTCACCTCCCGGCCCCACCTTACCCCATCTGCCTCTCCATCGTGCATTGCCAGGTGTCCTGCAAGTCCCCGATACTAAGGTGGCCAGGTTGGGGGTGCTACAGCCCCAGAGGGGAGAGAGGACCTGTCCCCAGCCCCCGTTAGACTCACCCACCCCCGTTCGCAGCAGACCACAGGCTGGTCAGTCAGAGCTGCAAGCCAGATGGCTCTCAACCCCCTCTGCAGGGACAAGAGGGGCGAGAGAGTGGCTTGTCAGGCCCGGAAGATTTGGACCTTTAGGTGACATGCATATGACCCCTTGTGTATGATCGTGTCATGGATGAAATGTAAAAAAGGCCTTTGTGCTTTCCTGGGTGTTGTCCAGGGAGGATGGCCTGAGAGGGGTGACTCGCTCACCTTCCAGAATGGGGGTCTGGGGTGGTGCCCACCCACCGTGGAGGAGGCCTGGGCTGGGGGAGCTGGAGGCCCTCAGGACCCCACCTCACCCCCCACTGTCTTGGAAACTGAGGACCCGCCCACTAACTGTGTTTACACAACTTGAGTGTTGACCCCATTAAAATGTCTGTCACCTTTTCCTAGTTCTCACCCCGAGCCCCAGGGAAGTAGGAAAGCGTGGCCAGCCTCTTGCACTGCTTTGTCTCCAAAATAAACTACTGAAATCAAACTGCATTTTGCACTCGTTTACAAAACGTTTCTTGAATTTGTTATGCCATTCCATATTTAAAGGAAAGAAGTTTTAAGAAGTAGCTTGACCTTTTTGGAATAATATTCCGATCCCTTTCTGCCTGGGAAACAGGTTGGGGGTGTGAGGCTTGACACCAGGCGGGGGCCCTGGCCGGATTGTGTTCTTGGTAATTTATTTTGGCTCCAGGGTCACCCGTGGTAGCCTTCCGGGCCCAGCTGCTAAGTGACTGCTGGCCGGTGACTTGATGTTTTCGCAGGCCTTGAAGCTGAGAGCTTGGGGATTGCTTTTTCCTGCAGTAGGAACCAAGGGGGGAGTCTTGCTCGGGAAGACGTGTTTCTTTCTTCAGAGCCTTGGAGCTATGAGGTGGGGGGTGAGGGACCAGCCCATGCTCCAGGCGCCCCACAGTCCTTTTCTTCCCTGCTCGGACACTGTCCAGCAAACTAGACAGCCATCTCCGAAGGACTTCCGTGGAGCCATCGAACAGTCTGAGAGACGGGCCTCAGTAACCAGGCTGAGAAAACCCTGTTCTCAGAATGTCACCTGGTTGTCCCTGAACCTGATCCCATAGAGTCAGTTTTCCTTTAGGTCTCATCACCCCTGGGCTTGGAGTTTAACTGAAACAAGCTTGGCCTTTGCAGCCTTTTTCTCAGAGCATGAAGGTGCTATCTACCAGACGGAGTGCCTGGAACCTTCTGGGATGCTTGGGAAGGGTCTGTGGTGGTTTCGTGAGGGCAGGGGAGGTTGCATGGTGGTGCACAGGTACTGCCCCACAGAGGGCCCTGCCGGCACGGGGGAATGGGGAGCAGTTGGGCCTTATCCCTGAGCTCGTGCCCAAGCCAGTCTCACTTGGGGCTGTCCTCCTGGCTCGTCTCTGGCCCCCGTGGCACTCTTCCTTGGTGGTGGGCGCGACTGAAGGGAGCTCCTGGTCTCAGGTTCTGGGAGCAAGTGGCAGGCCCAGGTTTTGGCTGAGGACTTGGTTAGTTTCAGAGGGCCACTGGCAGCCTGGATTGGAGGCCTTCCATCACGTTCTACTTGAGGATGCTTTGAGCATGTGATGATGGGAGTCCACAAGCATGAAGCCCCAGCTGGGTGCCAGGTCCTGGATGTCTGTCCTCCCTGCAAGCTGCAGCAGGGCCCTTGCTGTGCCTCAAGGAGGTGTCTGGCCTGCAGCCACCTGCCTCACCTCTGGGAATCAGACCTACCCAAGGCCCCGAGGGGCACCTGTAGTGGACGCTCAGTGCCCAGCCTGTGTCTGAAAAAGAATTTCCCTCTCCATCCAGGGCACTGGCTTTACAGAAGGTTGAAAGACCGTGGTAGGAAGCCATATCAGTTTCAAGCCAACTGGGCCACACGGCTGAGTGGCTGTTTGCTGGACAGCCGCTCTGGGATCAAGGGAGATGACGTGCCCTTTGTCCTCTAACCTGGAAGACTGGTCCTTGGCTCTTGGATGTACCAACTGGCCACTCGCCACAGAGAGCTATTGAGTAGTTTCGCCAACATCCCTGCGGTTTGGATTTTCCCTCTCTATCCCCCCAGAAATTGTAACCATTCACTCCATAGAATCCCCGACACTGCCCTGCTTTCCCCATGCCAGCTTCTCAAGGACCCCGTAGGCTCCGGAGACCTTCCACTGGGTGCTGTTTCTTGTTCTGAAGGAGCCCAGCCTCTTCTGCCAGGGGGAAGAAGAAATGAGGCAGAGAATGCCTGGTTCCTTGAGAAAGGTTCTGGGCGTCCACCTCCTCAGGGCAGCCCGGCCTGGGTTCGGATGCCTCACACGTCTGCCTGCCTGCCCGAGCGTGAGAGGCTGTGGCCGCGTCCTGAAGGGGTTGTCTCTGTCAGGCCTCCTGCTCTTGTGCTTCTGCCCCTTCTCTCTGCACAGCCCCTGCCACATGCCCTGGGTCCCTCCCCGCCCGGGGTTCGGAGGGAGCTGGGGTCCTCTGACCGCTGGCTCCAGCCCGGCCAGGCTTGGGCTTCTGCACATCCAGAGCCCTCTCCCTCCTGGGTCTGATCCGCAGGACTTTTCCAGAACACCTGGGACATTTTCAAAACTGGTGCACATTTCCTACACAGAATTGTCCATAACCTGGCAGCTTGGAGGGACTGCCCCCTTCCCACTGCCTGGCCTCTTCCTCTTGAAGCTGGCGCACCAAAAGCTGCTTGCGTGGAGGTTTCATCGATCCCTGTCCCACCGTCAGAGTTAGCCCCTGTGCTCTGTAATGCGTGGTATTTGCCTCAACCCTTTTCACAATCAACTTTTACTAAAATCCCAGGCTGGTCTGTACTTTATTTATGTGCATACATAAATATAAATATGTACTGTGTATAAAACTTGGCTTCTGCAAAAATCAAGAACTCCTGCCCACTAGCTCTATTGATTTGGGTGCATGTTTGTCCCATGTGATTATGATAACACGGTGGCTCATCTTTGGGATGAGTTAATTCAGAGACAAGGTGTCCCTGGATTCTCTTTATTTGCCGACTCATCTTGGTAGTTGATGTTTTGATGTCTTAACAATCGAGTGGAATACAGGTAGGGTTGTATTTGTATTTTTGTAAAGGCGGGGGTGGGGGTGGGAGTACAAAAGTGTCTCTTTGAAACATGTGAAGAAGCAAACTGCTTGTACCCCCAGCCCTTCTGAGGGGGTCCCTCTGTGCTTTGGGGACTGGCAGCCCCAGCCGCAGGCAGCCCCTCGCCAGCCTCGTCAGAGAGGCCCAGGCCTGCTGGGAGCCCACAGCGGAGCGATTTGCATCATCATCTAAGTGTTTCCTGGGCCCTGCTGTCTGTGCCCCTCGAATCCTCACACATTCTGGTGAGGATAGTGTTATCCCCACTTTACAGATGAGGAAACCGAGGCTCTGCTTGCCCAAGCTCTCCGGCTGGTTAGTGTCTGGGCTGGGGGTTCAAACCCACATTCTTGCCCCTGAGCTGCTCCTCAGCCTCACCAGACAGAGCCTGAGCCCTCTGGAACGTGGTTCCCAAACCTCAGCTGGCACTCTGGGCTTGTCCTGGGCTCTGCCCTGGTCCCTCGAGGATGGCAGTGACACCACCTTACGTGAGGCCCACTCCCTCCCTGTCCCTGGAAGGAAAGCTTTAGTGATGCAAGCTGCTCTTGCCACCTGCCAAGGCTATTGCAAGTGCCAGGAAGAATCTTGCTCTGCTTGGTCTTATTTGAGTTGCGCAGGCCATGAGTGGTAGCCCCAAAGCTGCCACCCAAAGAGTGCTCACCCAAGGGCCAGCCAGCCGGTCCCGCAGAGATGGGCTTGAATTCAGCCTCCTCCTGCTCAGGAAAGAGGCTGGGGGCAGGAGGGGAGAGGCCGCAGGCCGCAGTGGAGCAGGCCCTGAGCGTGGGCTTGCACTCCCTCCTGTCAAGCGGACGTTTCTCTGTGGGTTACTTTCCCTGCTGAAAAGTCTGACTGCCCACACTGAGCAGTGGGCTGCTTGACATCAGGGCCGGGCCCAGCCACCTCTGTGTGTGCAATGTGTGATGAAGGACCGAATGATTGGCCCTGATAGTGACTGGTCACACATTGGGTCCATTCTGGTCACTAATCCTGCCGGGGGCCCATCGTTAAATAGTTTAAGCTTCACCCCTGCCTGTGGCTTTGATGTGTCACTCCACCTTCTGAGCCTCAGTCTCCTCCTCCTCAAAAATGGCCCTAGGTACTGAACTGTTAAATGTGCAAGAACCACATTGAACGGATCCAGTGCATGTGTCAAGTATCAGGTCAGAGGTCAGGGTAGACTTAGGCCGAGAGGGGCCTGCAGTTCGGAGGCCAAAGTCAGGAATCTGAGGCTGGTCTGGTGCCTGGGGCTGTCTGGGCCTCTATCTGTCATCACAGGTCGCCAAGGCCCATGAGGACGGAGAGATGCGGGTGCAGAAAGGAGAGACTTTCCCAAACTGCCCCCTCCTCTGCATGGCCCAGCCCCAGAGTGACTGGGAGAAGGCAGAAGGAGCACTGGGATCCTGGGTCAAGGGCTTTGCATTGTTATTTAATCCCCCCAACACCCACCCTTTGAGGCAGGTGTCACTCTCCCCATTTTACAGATGAGGAAACTGAGACTAAGAGGTGCAAAGCCGCCTGCCCGAGACCCTGCAGCTCGGAAGTGGCCCAGAAAGGAGTTGCCCCTGGGGTGCTGAACATCCATTTCTTTTGCCCAAATCTAGCCCATCCCACCCCACTCCAAGTCAAGGAAAAAAAATTTAAAAAACCCAGAAAGAGCCCAGAGCAGGTTTATTTTTCTGTAGATAAATTTTGTACAGAATATAGTATAGTCAGGAGTTCTCCACTTTCATCAAAAGGTCAGAAGTTATTGCAGACATACCCACCGGATCTGACGGTGGAAGGGAAACTTGGAGAAAGCTGCCTGTGATCAGAGAGAATGAACCATGTTTAACGTAGGGGCCCGCCCTGCAGACGGGCACACCAGGGCAGGGATCAAGAGCGGGGCGGAGGGGAGTGCGGGGGCAGCAGGCGGCCTGGGCTTGGGCAGGTGGCAGGGCTGCCTCCCCATCAGCAGGAGAGCCCAGACCGTCTGGCCAGGACCTGCCAAGGGGACCGCAGAGCCAGGACCACCAGGTGCCTCGGGACCCTGGCCAGGCCCGCTGGCCAGTGCCTCAACCCTGCTGCAGAGCCTGCAGCTGCCGGGCCACCTTCTCCAGCTCCGCCTCGATGGCTGACAGGCTCTCCAGCTCCTGGTCCTAGGAGAGAACATTGGGGGTCAGGCGGGGGCCACCCACAGAGCCCTGGACGTTAACGGGGCACAGACTCAGCCAGCATGGCTGCCGCTGGTTAGCTGTGTGGCCTGGGGCAGGTGGCTTTGCCTCTCTGAACCATGGGGCTAATGCAACCCCTGTTGGGCTGTTCTGAAATGGAGAAAGAAGCAGGCAGCCCTGACCCCACAGGTGCAAATGGAGCTGTCTGATGCTTTCAGAGCCCCCGACCCAGGACCCCCTTCAGGAGGCCAGGCCTGCATTTCAGGGCTGCCCACTTCAGGCCCTGCCTACCCAAGGTGGCTGCAGGGAGTGCTGCCCCCACAGGGACCTCCTGTCTGGCCCTGGGCCTTGATCCTTGACTCCCAGCATGGTTCAGGGGACACTTTTGTGAGCCTTGCTTGGTGCCCCAGCCTCAGGAAGCTTCCAGGCCCCGGAGCTCTTGAAGGACCGGCTCCCTCAAGAGTGTGCCCTCAGACCTAGAGCAGGAGCTGAGGAGAGGCCACCTCCCCAATCCTGGCCTGGGAGGGTCGCCCTCCTGGGGTCTCTGTTGGATGCCAGGCTGTTGAAGGCAGCCCTGGCCCTGGGGCGGCACCAACAGCCCACCTGGGTCCCCGTTATGGATGATAGTTGCCATGGAAACGGCCTGGCAGTGTGAATTCCATGATGCTGGGGCCATTTCTAAGAAGGCCCTTGGGCCAAGTGGGGAAGGCAGCCACCCACCCTGTCCCCCTGATTCTGAGGTCCCCACTCGCTACCCTGCAGTCCAGGGTCCCCTCTGTGGAGAAGGGAAGTGGGCAGCACCTCGGGGGCACTCACTCTCTCCAGGGAGAGGACTGGTTAGCTGTGTGGCCTTGGGCAGGTGGCACTGCCTCTCTGAACTTCAACGGGCCTCATCCAAACCATGGGGCCGATGCTACCCCTGTGGGGCTGCTCTGTTTTGGACTCAAAAGCTGGGGTGGGGGTGACAGGGGCAGAGCTGCTGTTTCCTGTAGCCTCTTCCCCTCTGTGTTCTAGGGGCATAGATAGATGCTCCCTTCTGGCTCTGGCTCCCGTGAAGACACCTTCTCAGACTGCCAGCCAGACCCCAGCTCCAGGGAGCCCAGGCCCTGGCCCAGAGGGAGGGGCCACAACCTCTTCAGGTGGACAAGAGCCCTGGGATCAGGACTTGAGACAGCTCCCAGCTCCTTGTAGGTACCCCCAGGCCTCCTCCAGGTGCAAGGTGGTGTTGCCCACTTTCCAGGGGACCCGGCTCCTGCCCTCGCCCCCCACTGCAGGGCTGCAGCCTTGCACCCCGCTGGCCTCCCCACTGAGCCCTGAGTGTGCTGGGTGTTCAAAGCTCGTTTGTGTCCCAACCATGATGATGAGGTGAGTGGAAAGGACTCTGACCCCCACTTCACAAATGGGGGAACCGATGAGGCTCGGGGAAGCAGAGTGACCTGCCCAAGGTCACACAGCTAGGAGGAGGCAGAGCCCAGGTCTTCTGGCACCTGTCTGGGCCACCCCCTGCCCGCTCAGTGCCAGGCCCAATGTTCCCCCCTTCTTCATGGGAGCTGAACCTGAGACGGGGGATGCCCCAGGAGGGGACATGGCCCAGCCAACAGAGGTCTCCCCAGGACACTCCTGTCCCTTAGTGCCCCGCACCCCCACCCTGCACTGTCCAGCTCTCAGGGGCACTGGAGTCCTGGGCCTGGATCCCCCAGGCCACCGGCCCTGCTGAGTCTCCCGACTGCCTTCCAGAACTAGCCCCGCTTACCACCTCGCCAGCTTCCTCTTCACAGGCTGATCTGACACCTCCCTCTCCCAGCCACTCACTCTGTCCATCTAGCCAGCTTTACTGGGAGCCCGTGGGGAGCCCGGGGTCCCTCCACCACAGGCCTTCTCCTGGCACTCCCTTTTTCCTGCCCCTTGGAGTCCCCTGAGAGCCCCAAGCTGAGTGTCTCTCCAGTCCCAGAACCCCAAGGGGACCCTGTCCCCACAGTGGGCGGCTGAGGCCACACATTCTGGGTGCAGCTGCCCCCCGTCCCCCAAGCTGGGCCTGCTCCCACCCCACACCAACCTCGGGCCTGCGGTTGGCACTGCCCTCCTCCTCCTTCTTCTCCTCCAGGAAGCCGCGCCCGGGCAGGGGCCGGCCCGCCTCGTCGCTGTCCTCCCGGGAGGACGGCCGCCAGCCCCGGCGGAGCAGTGGCCCAGGGCGCCCGAAGCCGAAGGCCTGGGTCCGGAAGGGCCGCTTCAGGGAGCGGTCGGGGTCCTCCTCGTCCTCGTCCTCCAGCCGCTTCTCGGCCGTCAGCTCCTGGGCCAGCTGCTCCATCTTGCTCCACCGCTTGGCGTCCTCCCACTCCTTGGAGAGCCGCTCCTCCTCCTCGTCCTGCTCCTGCTCCAGCTCCCTGCTCTTCCCGCCCCGAAGGGGGCCTTGAGGGGCCCCTGCCGCGTCCTCCTCCTGCTGGGAGTGCTCCCGCTCGCCCTTGCCCTTGGTCTTCCCGGCCGCGTCCGTGGCCAGAGCCTCGGGCTGACCTGGGGCACAGGGTGGACAACAGCAGGACGCTGAGGAGGGGCTGCCACCTTCCCTGGTCCCTGCCACTCCCCAGAGGTGGCCGCAGACCCCACTCCCCACGCAGACCCCACTTGGAAGAGCCATCTCGACACCACACTGTGCAGACCCTCCCAGTGCTCGGCTGTTTGGAGCCTCCTCCCTTCAGCCCCCTCTGCCAGAAGGCCCTGAACCCGGACGGGTCACCCCGCGGGGGCAAGGGAAGGCCCTGACCCGAGGAGCCCGTCTCTCCGAAAGCCTGGCTGAAGTGGCCCCGGCCCCAGCCCAGCCCCCTCCCACTCATGCTGTCCCTCTGTCCCTAAGGCCCACCCACCACTCCGCACAGCTCCTCCCACCCCCAGGGTAGGGGCTCGCGGAAGAGTGGGAGGTGCTGGTTTCAGAGTCAGACGGACCTGGGTTGGAATCTCAGCTTTTACTACAAGTTAGCTGTGTGCCCTTGGGCAAATTCCTTAACCTCACTGAGCCTCAGTTTTCTGTCTGGCAAACAGAGATAACAACCACCTTTCAGGGTTTTTGTGAAGATGGACTGAGATCGCGGATGAGTCCCCCCACCGACCGCCGCCGCCCCTCCCCAACACTTGTTGGGGTCTCAGTCGTCATACATACTTTCACCCCTCAGGGTCTCCTTGTCGCCGGGGCTCGGGTGGGGGTTCAGCGCCACAGTGGGCCCTTCCTCCTCAGTGATGGCCTCCCCTCCAGCCTCCTCCTCCTCCTCTCTCTTGGCCTGCTGGCCTCGCTCCGCACCCCGGCCCTTCTCTGTGTCCAGCAGATCCTGGAGGAGACCCGCACTGGCCCCCTTGGCCTGTGGGCCTCGGGGTTTCTGGCCAGGGAGGCTGGTTGGGGGGTTGGTGTTGGCAGCCTCCTCCTCCCCAGGGATCTGGGGATCCTGCTCAGTCTCAGACCCCTGCCCAGGCTCCGGCAGCACTGGGGACCCATCTTTCTCGGTGGCTTCTCCGTTCTCTGCCTCTTCAGAATCCCCTCGTTTCTCCACAGTGTCCTTGGAGGACGCCTCTCCAGCCACCGCTGCAGAAACAGCAGAACCAAGTCGGGCCCTGCGCACAAGGCTTCCTGCGGGTCTCCCCAGAGGCCAAGTTCAGATCTTACTCATTGAGTCTCTTGGCTTCCAACTGGGCCCAGCCCACGACAGAATTGGGGTCCCTCTCCATGTCTGGGTCAACCTGAGCACAAGTGGACTGTGTTTCTTTCTTTTAATTCTGCCTCTTAAAACAGGATGTGATAAAAACAGAGCTTGAAAATGACCCCAGAAAATAGAGCCTTGAACTGAAAATTAGGACAGCTACTGAAATGCTGCATTATCTTGGGCAAGTCGCTTAACCTCTCTGTGCAAAGGGCACCATTAATGCAAATTCCTTCTCCCTCCATTTGGGGCTGCTCTGCCTTCAACATCCTGTGAAAGTGCTCAGCTCCTCAATCTTGGTACGCTTCATTAGAGGGTATTCTCTCGTGGCTGCCCTGAAGACAGCATTCTAACTGGCAATTCTCCCTCCTGGCGCTAGAATGATTTACATTTAACAAAGTACTACCAGGTACATTTCACCGTTTGAACTTCACCAGGACTGCAGGGGAAAGGCACTTCTACTCCCATTTTATAGAAACTCAGACTGATCCTTAGAAGGGGATGGTGCCCTGCTCAGCAGAACTGAGCCTGGAACCCAAGCCTCCGAATGCGAAGTCCAGGGTGCTCTTTGCACTGACAATTGTGCAAATTAAAGCTTCCGGCACTCAGATGCCAGGAGGACCGCAAGGTCCTGGCTCTAGGACACTGGCCTTCAACATGCAGAGAGCAGGCCCTGCAGGAGCAGTTTGTGGCTGTTTCCAGGCAGGGAGGGTGGGTGGGTGGGGCCTCATGTGGCCCTGCACTGTCATCTCTTTGACCCCTAAAAGCTCTTTGGTTTCAAGGAACATGATCCAGGCTCACTGAGGGCTTCAAACCTACTCCCCTGGGATCCTCCTACTTGGCTGTTCTAAGGCACCGCCAAAGCCCAGGGGGCAGGGTGGGAGGTAGGGGACATGGGGGCCCTGCTGCAACGGTCCCTGGGTTAGGGCCCAGCGTTGGGGCTGCCTGCCTGCCGTATCAGAGACATCCTGCCCTAGAACGTCAGCCCCCTGTGGGACAAAAGGGACCTATCGAGGGGTTCGGGTAAGACAGACCGAGACTCAAAGCCCCAGTTTTGCAGCTCACCACCACCGAAACTTGGCCAAGGTACTCTACCTCTCTGGGCCTCAGTTTCCCCCTTCGTAAAAGTGGGGGAAATAATGTCTACCTTACGGGGCCTAAAGGAGGGGCTCCTGGCTCTCAGGAACCCGCCATCCATCATAACCACTATCCTTAGTCTCGCCCCTCCCCTGCCTCCAGCCAGGCTGGCCGACACTGACCCTCCAGCTCAGACTGGTGGCTCTGGTTCTCAAGGACCTCCGAGAGTTCATCTTCAAAGCTGCTGTGTTTCTTCTGCTGATGAGCCCTCTCCTTGGCACCTGGTATGAGAAAAGGAAGCACAACAACAAAAAAACACTTGGCCAGAGCCCAGCCTGGTGTATTTGTCTAAGAGAGTGGGGGCCTCAGCTCCCTCATCTGTGAACTGGGCATCAGGTTCTGGGCCTGCCCGATGAGCGACTGGGGGACCAAGAGCCTGGGGAGCCAGGGAGGGTCGGCTGCCTCTGCCCCATCAGGCAGCCAGGCCCCCTCTCCATCTCAGTTTCTCATCTGGGAAGCAAGAACGAGCCCTGCCCTGCTGCCTCCCCTGGCAACAGAGGCTCTGAGGCCCAGGGACAAGAGCAGGGAGTGGGGCACCCCTTGGGGCCTGGCTGGCAGCTCGAGGGACCCTGCAGCGGGAGGTCCCAGTCACTGCTTGTCCTCTCCTGGGGGCCCTTGACTCAGGCAGCCCCTCCTGGAGCCCAGAGTCCAGGCCCTGGGGAGAAGGTCCAGCCTGGCACCTGCCTCTGAGCTTGGTACTGGGGAGCAGCCCCGTCCCCACACTCCCTGCCTCTGTCTTCACCTGGACCTGGTTCCTAACTGCAGCTGGGGATGATTTTGTGCCTGTGATGGGAACAGCCAGAGCTGCCTGATACAAAGAATATGCCCCAGCTCTGGCCCAGGTGGACCTTTTAGAAAACAATTATCTACATATATGTAGACTGAATGTTGTTTATATTGGGTATACACATGAGTGGATTTGTGTACAGATGTTTCAGGACCCAATGCCCTATAATAGTCACTGTGGCATTATATTTAACTATTTAAGTAGTCATTCAATATTTAACTTGAAAATTATTACATTGTAATAGTATAAAATAATTAATATTTAAAGAAAAGACAACAGGGTCAACGATGATGACGTTAAACAATGTGGTGATCGGCGCCACGGCCTGGCCCGGGACCTGCTGTGTGCCAGGACCTACTGTGCGCTAGGCACTCACTTCCTCCTCCTGACAGCCAGGCTAATGGGCATGTGGGAGGAAGAAGGGCCTGGTAACTTGGAAGGGCCTGGGGATCCCTGCGATTGATGGTTGTTCACCTCCTCCCCACATTGCTCTCCGTTCTTCCATGTGGCACAGTGCCCCCCACACCCCCCAAGACACGAGTCCCGCCCTGAAGTTTCAGGATTTGTGCTTGAGGGCCTGTGATCAGGGGGAGGGACAAGGGTGCCAGGGGCCCAAATAAATGACCACTTCCCACAGAGAGTCAGCCCAGGGCAGAACCAGAACCCAGGTTTTCCAACAGGCCAGGGCAGGGCTCTGTGCCTGAAGCTGAGCATCAGCCTAACCCCTCCATTCCCGCATCCTGTCCAGGCTCTGCTTGAATATCCTCAGTGACAAGAAGCTCACTACCTCACAAAGTCACTCTATTCCCATCAGTGGATTTTTCTAGTCTCTGAAAATCTACCCTGCAAGCAAGACCCTGCCTCCCCCATCGTCCCCTTGAGCAGAAGATCACATAGGAAAAGGGGCCCTCCTTTCTCCTAGCAATCAATTTACTTTTAATTTAACAGAGGGAAATGGATTCTCTCTGCAGTCAAGCATTGAAATTGCCCCCATTGAAATGGCTGGAACTAGAGAGACCATGGGGTATCTGATCATGGCATGGCCCTAGCTCACTTTGTGACCTCAGACAAGTCACTCAACCTCTCTGAGCCTTGCTCTCCTTAACTATATCAATAACAGATTGGAGCAGGTGGCATGGAGGGCCCCACCTTTCCACTTCATAACTGAAGTAACTGAGTGCCACAGAAGCACAGGACCTTGCTCAACCCTCCACCCTGATTTTCTGACTCTCAGTTATTGGAATTCACCCAGAATCATGTGCAGTGGCTGGAAAATACCTTGGAGGGCGAGGTCTTGGAGTTCCTTCAGTAAATTCTGATGTCTCAGGATGGAAAGGATCCGCTCATCTGCAGTGAGGGAAGGTTATTACGGGTGATTTCCAGAGAACAGCCCAGAAAGCGATTAAATCAGTATTTTCACCTGAGCACAAGGAATTTATTCTGGAAACTCAAAATCTGGGTGGCAGCTGCCAGATTGGGTCTGGAGATAATACTTTTGAAACTACCTTTGTTCCAAGGTGCTGATCAGTTTTCTACTAGATGAGAAGGGTCAGCCACTGTCCCAGAACCCAGGCCCCTCAGTCAAGGGGTGGCAGCCCCTCAGACAAGGTGGTGGTGTCTCTAAACACAACATATTTTGCCCATCTCCATGCCTTTGCTTGTTGTCCCCTCCACCTGGAGTAATCTTCCTTCATTTTTCTACCAGTTGGTTTCCAACTTTTCTTTTAAAGTCCAACCCAAATGCCACTGGCTCCATCCAAGCAGCTGGTCAAAACTTGACTGCCTGGTTGGAAAAAATTTGTCCTTCTCCTGCCAACCCACACATATTCATTCATTCATCACATATCTACAGTCTCCACCATGTGCCTAGGCTGTGGCTTATTTCACACACAATCCTTGTTCACGAGAAGCTCGCATTCTGGTGGGGCTTGCTGTTTTAGCCCTGGTTTCATTCTGTCCAGAATTCTAGTTAATTGTCTTCACATCTGTCACCCTCAACTGGACTGTAAGCTCCAAAAGCACAGAGGTCATGACCCCTGCATCACCTTTCACCCTGCAGTGCCTGGCACAAGGCAGGCACTTGGCCAGTGACTATTAAATTAAATCAATGAATTCCATCAAAAGCCACATGTCCATCTCCTGGCCTCCCAGCCCAGTCGGCAGCAGCCCCTGACCCCCAGCCTCTACCCCTCACCTCCTCGGAGTGTCTCGTAACACTCCTGACTGACGGGCATGGGGCTGGGCTTGGAAAGTGTGTCAGAGATAACTTCGACGATGCACTTCATCACCTAGGAAGAGAGTGAGGGCAGGTTGGCGGCTGGTTTGGGCATGTGGTTCAGCTCCCGATGCTCTAGAGCAGGTTTCTAAGGAGGGGCAGAAAGGCATTTTTGCTTTTGTCTACAGGAGCCCAAGAAGTACTGGCTCAGGGGCACAGCTCTGCTTTCTTAGCCAGACAATAATAGCAACAATAATAGCAAATCCTTCTACAGTGCCCACCATGTACCAGGTGCTCCAGTCACAGGGGCATCAGGGGCGACTAAGGTTGATCATGGTTGGGGTGGGGAGGGGTGGTGGGCACCTGGTATCTTCCCATCTCCAAGCAGTGTTTCTCTAAATATGGGGAAGCTGTCCCTGGACATTGGAGGGATGTCTTGCAAAAGCACTTCAATCTTGCAGATGTTCAAAAGGTCAGCTCCTCCAGGAAGCCCACAGAACAAACCTTCCCTGGCACTGATCTGTCTACAAACTGGACCTGGATCACGGTCCTCCAACCCCACTGTGTTGTCACATGCAGGGAGTGACGACCTCACAGTCTGGCCCCATATTCATCCATGGGATGTGTCCCCTGGCTGGATATTGGGCACACATTGGCTACCTCTGGGTGCTGGTCCCATTCTAACAGGAGCTGTCTCTCTGAAAGTCTTACCCACTGCCCAGCAAGGCACCGTGGTCAATTAGGTGCTTGGTAAATGGGCAACATTTGATGATAGAGCAAACTGTAGTGTGATATCCAGCTGTATAATCTTGGGCAAGTGACTTAACCTGAGCATCAGTTCCCTTATTTGTAAAGTAGAAGTGAGAATACCTGCCTGACCACCCTCTTGGGATGATGAGGTCCAGATGGGTAAACAGTCTGTAAAGCATGATATGTCACAGACACCGGGGGAAGGATTCACAACTCCCAATGTGCTTCAGCTGCCTGAAGCCAGGCGGAGGAGCAGGAGGTGTCAGACATGCTTCAGGCAATGATGGCAGGGACTGAGGGGGTGGAAACTCTGTCTATGGGGTGTCAAGGCAACCAGCCCAAGGATCCATGACAGCAAACTGGCAAACAGACTCTATGGAGTATGTAGTCACAACATCCTCTGATGGAACATTCAGGTATTAACCAGCTGCTCTGATGCCCCTGGCCCTGGGCTACCGAGCATAATATGGTGACCAGAGGGTCTCTCAGGAAGCAGCTAGCAAGGGGGATCTTGCAGCCTGTATCCTGTAGCTCCCTGCAACCCCAGACCCTGCACTGGACACACCAGAGAACCACCATTACACGTAGACAGGTACTAGGAGAGAGAATTTGGGTAGGGGTCCCCAGCGGAATGGGGAGTTCAAGAAGGGAAGCTCTGGGAATAATGGTGCCCATTTATTGAGGATCCACCATGTGCCAGGCAGTTCACATCCCTGATCCCTACTTCTTGCAACTCCCCTCAAGGGAAATATTGTTACAGATGGAAAAAGTGGAAGCTCAGAGAAGTTAAGAAGTTTTCCAAAGGTTGTAAGCTAGAATGAGTGTAGAGGTTTAAATTTGGGTCTTTTTCTGTAACTAGAAAAGTAGGGATAGAATTGGTCAAATTGAGGTTGAAATAACTTGGGTGCTTTGGGTCTTAAACATGGTCTCTCTGGAATGGAATGAAACAGCTCCTGGAAAGGAGGGGAATGGTGATTTCTCTGAACCTCAAATGGAGGTATCTGTGAGCCCTGGAGACTGGAAAAACAGGCCCCAGCTCAGACAGGAATGAATTTCAAGCATATGCCCAGCACAGAGTGTCTCTTACTGGCCAGAAAACCCCTACCAAAGCCACCAAGGCCTTTGCCTGGGTAACTAACACATCACCCCAACAGGCTGGGGACCAGGGAGTAGAAGCCATGGACAAGAATATTTTAATTGTGGCCCTTTGGGGAAGCCAGGACCTGAGGGGCTGCAGGTGGGGGGTGTCACTGACAGAGGCTTGGGGGTGGGGAGAGCAACGGGGGTCTGCAATCACAGGGATGCCCTCCCCCCCAGCCCCATGGTAGGCCTACTGAATTCACATTGTCCAAGAAGAGGGCCGTCCCTTAGCCCAGCAGGGAAGACACAGATCCTGTCGGGCTGTACATCCAGCTTCAAGATAGCTGGGGAAGTCCCCACAGCAGGAAATCAAGGAGATCAAGGAATCTTTGTATCTTCTTTTGCAAGCTGTCCCCAGACTCAGCAGCCGCAGTGCTGGCTCTTGGCTTTATGCCAGCCTCAGTCCTGCAGCTGCCCAAGAACTGGTTGTGAGGTGTCCACTGGAGCCCCCCACACCCCGTCCCAGGGTATCCCCAGTCCTCCATCTTACCTCAGTGTCCCCTTTAGTCATCGGGCTGTTCACAGGGAGGGCAATGACTGGGAAGGAAAAGAGAGAGCTGGGGTCACTGCTCTGCTCCAATGGGGTCATCAGGGGCCCATGCACCGCAGCGCTGCCCCTCAAAGTTCCTTCACCCCAAATGAGAGGCTAGGGCTGATTTGGTTTCCCTTTCCTCACTGCAGGCCCCAGGGGCGGTAGCCCACAGAGGCTGCACGGAGAGGCCCTAAGCTTCTCCTTTGGGGACCTCCTGCTTTGGAGGCAGTGTGGGAGCTGAAGGCAAGTGCTATGAAAACAAAGCCAAGGTTGGAGTGGGATTGGAGTTAAGGGGAAGATGTAGAGAGAGGGAGAGAGACCCCAGAGGCGAGAGAAGAGAGGCGGGGATAAGAGGTGGAAGAAGAGGGATGGAGAGATGGTGTGCAAAAGTAGAAGTCAAGGGCAGAAAGACGTGGAGAGCAGAGCGGAAGGTGGAAGAGGTGGAGAAGGCGAGTGAGGAACGGCCCTCCCATCGCGCCCACCCCCACCCCCACCCCATGACCTTGGCCGGCCACGGCGCTGACCCTGAGGCAGCCGACGGGCCGAGCCCAGAGAGGAGGTGGGGGCGCGAGTGGGCTCTGACCGCAGGGGTCCAAGGAGTGGGGTCTGCGTGTCCTGGGCCAAAGCCACACTGCGGGGCCGGGCGGGAGGCAGGTGCGCTGTCCGCGGTGCTGAAATCTCACCGCGCCGGAGGGGAGGCATGGAGAGCAGAGCGGCGCCGCGCGGTGCTTGCACTGCGTGGAGCGAAGGGGCCGACGGGGACTCCCGGAGCCCCTGCTCCCGAGTTCTGTCCACCCCGCGCTCCCTCACCTTGCCCGGTGCAAAGCAGAAGTGCCAGGACAGCTGAGCGCATGGCGAACCGGGACGCGGAGCAGCTGGCAGTCTAGGGCCGGGCACCCGGGCGAGGGGCGGATGGAAGGGCTGGCCAGCGGCGGGCTGCGGCGGCGGTGGCGCGGGGGTGGGGATCGCAGTGTCTCTGCGTGCGTCCGTCTGTCGACCTGCAAGCCACTCTGTCGGAACCGACTTGGGCACTGCAGCAGCTGAGCCCCGCGCGCGCGCCGCTTATATACCCCCAGACACCGGAAATTACGTCAGCGGAGCCGCCCCCTGCCCCTCGTTTCCCCACCTCCAGCTTAACCCCTTGCTGACGCTGGCCCCCATCGCTCACAGCTCCTGGGTCAGGCCAGGTGGCCCGGTCTGGCTTCCTAGAGGTGGTGCGGGTCTCGGATAACCCCAATGTCACAGTGCACCTGGTATCTTAGCGGTTTAGCATCAGCTGGCGTCATACAGAGTCCCTTTTTCCTTCTTCCTGTCCTCCCGCCCCCGGCAATCTGCTGCTGCTGTATCCTACTTCCTGCCCCGTGCTGTGCCCATTCCTGCCCCCAAAGGAGAGTCTGGTGGGAGCTCACAGGAGAACGTGGCCTCATTCATTCATTCAATGATGATTTCTTAAGCTGCTACCATGTACTTAGACCATCTTAGAGCACCTATGTGCTTAGAACACCTTAGAATAGCACTTGACTGTTCTAGGTGATAAGAATACAGCAGTAAACAAAATAGACAAAGGCCAGGTCCATATGGAGTGTCTATTCTGGAGGGTGACTACAGATAATGAACAGTGAAGAAGTAAATGCGTAGTATGACAGGTGGCAACAAGTGCTATGGACAAAACAAAGCAGGGAAGGGGATTGGGAGTGGAATTATATTTTAAATAGAGAGGATCTGAGGAGGCCTCACCAAGAAGGTGAGCTGCGGAGGGACTGAGCCAGCATGCGTCTAGGGAAAGAGAGATCCAGGCAGAGGAACAGCAAATGCCCAGAGGGAAGAGTGTGCCCCACATGTTCACAGAACAGCAAGAAGCAGTGTGAAAAGGACCTGGAGAATACAGCTGAACTATAACACAGGTTCCTTATTAAAAACTTAGAAAATTTGCAAAAATACAGGGGAAAATCACTTGTACTCACACCACCCAGAGATAAGCATTGATAATTTTTTAAATATTTATTCTTATCGTCTTTGTAGAGGCAGCTCCCTTCAGTAAAGGGCAATTCTCAAGAGGTACTTCAGCTTAGCCCCATCAGTGCCCAATACTCCTGGCAGCCCCCAAAGAGGGGCTCTACCACACGGCGTCTTCCTGAGTGTGCACAGGTGTGTAACCTGCTTGCTTCCCAGCATCCTGTCATAAACACTCGCCCATGACACAAGCATAATAGTCCACCAAATTCATTCTGTACTACATTTTATTTGACTAATACTTTGTTTTTGTTTTTGTTGTTTGCTCTTATAAAGAACAATCTTGTATGCAAACCTCTGCAGCATTTCCAATTATTAAATAGGAGGTGAATTCCTAGGTCAAAGGAAATGGACATCTTTAAGGCACCTGATACACTTTACCTAACTGCTATGCAGAAAGTTGAACCACTTCCCAAGCTGAGTAGACTCTTATAAAGGGAAATTTTAGAGCCATTGCTATCCTCCCAGGAGAACAGGTTCTCCAGGGGCCTGACCCCGCTTGCCCCCAGGAAACCAGGCACAACCAGCCAGCACAACTGCCCCAAACTAGGCTTGAAAAGTGACAATGTCAGTAATTAATATTTGCCCCAGGCTTCCTAGCTCTTTCAAAATGTTCTACCGTTGAACACTTGTGGTACCCCTAGGCCTAAGTCAGAGTGGGGTTTTTGATGTTACTCAGCAGGTTTGGAAACTGAGGCCCAGATGTTAGATATTAGAGTGTCCACATTGGCAAGTGAGTGGTAAGCTGGACCTAGAGCTTGTTTCCCCAAGTGCCCTGTGTTTCCACCCCTCCCTTGACGTCTTAGTGCTGTTTCCTTTCTGCAGAATGCCTCCCAATTCCTACCCTTTCCCCTCCCTTACAGCCTGGCAAATCGTTCCTTACCTTTTAGGCCCCAAGGTCCTAAAATGGGGACCTAACTGCTCCCTCCTCTTTGCCTCCACAATGTATTGGAGCATTTATCACAGAAGGTTAACATTATTTGCCTTTAGATTCTTCTGTCTTGTTGCCCATTGAGCTCCTTGGTGTCTGGTCTGTGTCTCACACGTCTTGGGACTTCAGTTTCTGGCACAGTACTGGGCATGTGGTAGGCACAAAGCAAAAAGGAAAGAAGGGAAAACTCACATCTCTCAATCGCAGACTTGAGCTTTGTGCTGGGTTGGTTGGGTCAGCACAAGCTGCCATAACAAAAGACCCCAAAATACAGTGGAATAGGATAGAACCTTGTTTCTCTCTCATGTAACTGTCCATAAGTGAACAGTCCAGACTCATGGGGCAGCTCTGCCACCTTCAACATGCGATTTCTCTCTCTGATCCCAAGGCAGCTGCTCCAAGTGTCACCATTTCCCAACCAGCACAAAGGGGGCAAAGAAGAGGTGGAGGGCAAGCAGCTTCCTTCCTAAGGATGTAATGCAGAATTTACATGCATCACATCTTCTCATATCCCATTGGCTAGAACTTAGGCAACAGACACACCTACTTGCGAGAGAGGCTGGGAATCGTAGTCTCTACCTGGGCAGCCATTGGGAGTGGTTCTGATAACTAAAGAAAGAAGGGATATTGGGAGACAATGAGCTTTCTCTACTACACAAACTACATAAATGGTGGTAACAACTAACCCTTGTGGGACACATGCTAAGAGTCAAGCATTGTTCTAAGAGTTTTAAATATGTTAACTGACTTAGTCCTCATTATAGTCCTAGGAGGTAGGCACGATTATTATACTCATTTACAGAGGGAGTTGTCCAAGAGAATTATGCCAAGTGCCCTGAGGCATCTATGGTATACAATGAATGAAGAGCTCTCCTGCACATCTAGAATGGTGCTAGTTATCGTCCTTGGGAGAACTGAGAAAACAGCCACTCAAATGATGCTCTCTGTGTCATGGGGTTCAGTAGGACCCCGGCTATGGTGCTCTTGATGGGGACCTTTCAAGGAGCCAGACACCGAGTATGGTGCTTGTCCTTGTTTGGGTTCTCCCAAAAGCAGACACTAAGAAAAGGATTTGTGGGTATAAGTAGTTCATTTGGAGGTGATTAGGGGAAGGACAGTGAGGGAATAAGGAAGTGAGACAAGGAAGGGAGAAGAGCCAATGAAGGATGCAAGTCGCTGTGGATCAATCTTGCTGGGACTTGTTGAGAAACTGTAGAATACATCTCAGAATTGTCGAACTGAGGGATGAGAAAGTCGGGGTATTGATTCATCAATTCCCTTTGCTGATGAGGGTTTCTCCTGGAGGCGCTGACCTCCAGCACTTCTGGTGTGACTGGTGAAGGGGCCAAGCAAACTTCCTCTGCTGGAGAACACCCTCAGGTAAAGAGGCACAGGAAGCTGTTGGTGTGTGTGGGAACTGTCTGCGGGTGACCTCCAGGGTAGCCCCAGGAGACATGGGTGGGACACTCACATCATCTGCCAAAGTGCTTTACACGTGTTATTTCATTTCATCTGCACAGTAGAACTGTGACTGAGTTGTCAGCATCTCTACTTCTCAAAGGCAGAAGCTGGAGCTCAGAGAGGTAAAGTAACTCCCCCAGCATCACCTAGCTAGGAAGTGGTGATGCTTGGGCTCGAGATAAGCCATTCTGTCTTATGCCACTCCATCCACAGTCCCCTCCCCAGGCCCCAAGCCCCCTGCCAGTCTGTTTTAACTGTCTCCATCGGCAGCCCCCACCCAGACCTACTCCCTGCAGACTCTTTTTGGCATTCTCGTTCTTGGAGAAGGCAATTGCTGTTTTCACAAAGTTAGGTGAGGTGCAGGAGAAAGGCTATTTTTATTGCTCTAAGTCTATACATGCAATCTCCAAAAAAGCCATGTCCTTGCTTTGCATATGCAGCTCTGGACAAGGCCCAACACCACCCACCAACCCCCCCAATCAGCTCACAGGCCACAAGTCCCTCTTATCTTGACATTCTGGAGCTGCCCCTGGTTATAGCAAGTGCCTCTCATCCTGTGCCCAGGCTGAGGTCCTCAGCTTCCTCCAGACAAATGCCGTTACTGTGAATCATTCCTACTGGAATGCAAAGGCCTGAGATAGAAAGCCAAGATGTGGTTCACTCTTCATTAATTATGCAGTAGGAGAGAATCAGAGAGGGGGGTTGTTCTGCCCTGAAGGTGGCTTAGCAGCCTGTCTTAGAATCATGTTAAAGCAGTGAGGGAACAGGAGTCCATGACTGTTTCCCAGGTCTGCTACCAAATATTGATCCATGCATAAAATGTGTTTTGATTATAGCTAAATATATACACTGCCTTGGTTTTGTCTATCAGACGAAACATTGAGCTGAGTGGGTTGTAGGGAGCTGTGCGGTGTGCAATGTTGCTCACTGAGAGGAGCAGGTGAGGGGCAAAGCAAAATCAGGAAGCTTTTGCCTTGTGAGTATGTAGAAGGCATCGCGGATTAGATTGCTCAATGTCCATTCCAACCTCTTCTGGTAGAAAGCTAAAGACTACACTTCCCAGACTCCCTTACAGTTAAGAACCTGGATGTGACTTAGGTTCCACCAACCAGAGGTACTTGCACTAGAACTGGATTTGGAACTGAGTCATGTGTGGAGAGTGGCAGGAGCAGGGTGACTGTGGTGCCAGTGTGGACTGTGCTGTGGTATCAGCTTCCTGACTTGCCAGTGGTTGCCTGATCATGGCAGCTCAGTTCTGAGGTGTGGCTTTGGAAGCTCTTTCTTGAAACACAGTCTATGGTCAACATCTTCAGCCCTCCCAAGGAGTCCGTAAACCATTTACTAACCTGCTTTCTGCAACTGATGCATGTCAATGATCCAGTCGGGGCAGCGAACAGCTCTAAGAACAAAACCAGGCTGGAGGGTGGCCAGGTGAACAGGGAATCAACTGTGGGTGTGTTTATCAACCCCTTATTGCAACCTCAAAAGAAAGGGTCTGTTCAGTGCCAGGCCCTCTTTATTTCCATTTCGCAGACCAAAGAGGTCCTAATTCATCCAAACCATGCAAGCTTCGTGAAGGATGCCCACACTTCAGGGTTTTCTCATGGGAACAGAACCTTTCTCGTTAATGGACAAATGTCTGAATTAATACCATACAGTGATCAATTTCCAGGTCTGTAAGAATTCAGTGGATGATATTGGTATTGCCAAATTCTGTTCCCACTCCTAAAGTCCAGAGATGGGAAGGGACTTACCTGAAGTCACACAGCAGTTTGGTTGTAAAAACCAGGACCAGTTTTTCTGACACAATCCAAATATTCCACTGTTCCACGAATGAAAGAATGAATGAATAAATGAATGCAAAAGCTATAGGACCTGAGTCAAAATACTGACCCCTGCCCCTGAGTTTAGAGTCCCAGGGCCTGTCTGGGGTAGATCTGGGGGAGAAGAGAGGAGTCAAATTTGGACCATGGGAACTACACTGAGATGTTTTGTAAAAATCACTCTTGGCCCACTATTCCTGTGGAGATATTGGCCACAGCAATTTGGCGGCCTCCTGGCTGACGGGTGGAGAGCAGCTGTTTCCCAGACTGTTCTGTATGGGGGACCTCCAGCCCCAGGCACTGAGCTGGGAGAACAGGAATCCTGCTGGGCACCAGAGCCCCCTGTCATCAGAGCAGGTCTCTCAGGACTCCGTAGGTGGTTCTCACAGACACACAGCCCCCCAGAATGCTGAAACCAAGAGACACCCCAGAGACAGCCTGATCTGCCCCCCTGGGTTGCTGCATGCTCAGGGCTGGGCCAGCCAGGAAGAGCCCTGCCCATGTCTCTTGGACATTGTGTTGTGCCCACAGGATCTAGCTCTCTGGACCTGAAGGCTTGTGCAGAAACCTGGAGGTCACTCTGCTGAAAGCTCAGCATCCCAGGAGGAATCTTCCATCACTGAGTCTCAGGCATGCGCTTCCAAATACCCCAGCTTTTCACCCCTGGGTGGGGTAATTCTGAGCTGTGTTTTCTGTACCATTCCCTGGCATTGCCCTGGGGGTTGAAGTCCCATCTCTCACAGTGGTCCATGGTGTGATGGCGCACACTTCACTGGCTTCCTCCCCTTCCCCACCTTACTTCTTCACTCCTCTACCAGGGAATCCTGGAATCACCTCCCAGATAAACCACATGCACTCACATCCTTGGCTGAAGGAGCCCAGGCGAGGTCGCCGGCCCCTGCGGGGTCAGTGTGTGAGGTGGGGGGTGGTCCGGCAGTGCCCTGACTCCTCCTGCGGTCCTCGGTCCCTCAGTCATGTGGAGCCCAGGGCTTGACAGATTTCAACTCCATCCCTCATTCTCCTGTGCCTGAGGCTTGGTCAGTGTCAACTTGGGGGAGTCATTAGACATTTGCCCTATCTAGGAAGGGTTTTGCCCAACACTAAGCCACTGCAGTGCCTCTGTCCCCAGATGAGGCCCCAATGGGGAGGATAGGCCAAGGCCAGGGTCGTCTGGGGTGGGGAAATGAGCAAGGCCTCGCGTTAGCCCAGAGCTGCTATCTTCAAGCATGTTTAGAGACACTCAGGCTTTTGTATTTGTGAACACCAAGCCACAGTGAGTCCCAGGCTCTCGATCAGCCAGACATGGAGGCTGCCTTGGGCTTCCATCAACCAGCCATTTCCCATTCTGTGCCTCAATGTACCCACCTGACAAATGGCCATGAGCACAGAGCCTGGGACACGGTTGTGCTCAAAGTGTGCAAATCAAATTGGAATGATAGTAGTTGACCCTTTTGCATGTGTTGATTTTACTCTTCACACACCTGGGAAGTAGCACCTGTCGTTACCCTTGCTTATAGATGATGGGATGATGGCTCAGAGAAGTTGCCTCAAACACCTAACATCACACAGCTAGTAAGTGGCAGAGGCAGGATTTGAACTCAGGCTGTATGCCCCCAAAGCTGTAACATGGACATTTATTGCTTTTAGGTAAAGAGGGTAAATGCTAATATTTGACAAAAGAGGAAATTGTGGCCCAGAGATGGATAGTGTCTTCTCCCAAGTCACATAGCAAATCGACAGCAGGTCTGTGATTAGAGCCAAACTCTCCTGTGCCTGGCCTTGGATTCTCCTTCCTGGACATGTTGCCATCCTCCAGACACTGGTGGTGGTACTGGGTGGTGGGCTGCTCCAGACCCACCCAAGGAGTCCATGGCTGCCTTGCAGAGGTGGATTCTGAGCACTGTCAAACTCTGTCCTCTCTAGACCCAGCCCCCTTTCACCAGTTCTGCTAAAGTTATTGGGGGACTGGGAAAGGGAGACTTGCCTTCATTTGACAAATATTTTTGAGCACCTACTGTGTGCCCCGCTCTGTTCCAGGTACTTGGGATATGCCAGTGAAAAAAAGAGGCAAGACCCCTGCCTTCTTGTATTCTAGGCTTAGAAGACAGACCATAATCAAGAAACCATAAAAATAAGTACAGTATAGTGTAGGTTAGAAGGTGGCAGTTGCTGTGGGAAGAAAAAAAAGATAAAAGAGCAGGGTAAGGGCTTGGGGATGCTAGTGTGGAGGGCCCAAGCCTTGTTTATAGGGGTCAGGGTGGGCCTCGTTGGAGGATGGTGATTGAGTAAGGAGTCGAGGGAGAGAGGCAGGCAGGTATTTAGGGGAAGAACATTCCAGGCAGAATGAGCCCCAGTGCAAAGGCCCTGACGCAGGAACATAGCTGGCAGGTTTGAGGTAAAGCAAAAAGGCCAAGATGGCTGGAAGACAGTGAGAGAGGCAGAGAGTCATGGGAGTTGAGAACAATATGGGGCCAGATCATGTAGGGACTCGTGGGCCTCAGTGAGGACTTTGGCTTTCCTCTGGGGGAAACAGGACTCACTGGGAGAAGATGGGCAGCAGGAGATCAGAGGCGGCAGGATGCTCCAAGGCATCGTGTGTACGTGCCCATCGTCATGGCTAGCTCCCAACAGCCCGCATGCCCCACTCCATCCCAGGGAATCTGCAAAATGCTTCCGAACCAGGAGTCAAGAAGTGAAGGGGAGAAACCCATTGCCACAACCTGCCCGTGGTGGCCAGAAATGGCCCCCTCCGGTTTTCCCAGAGCACTGGATCCAGGAAGTGACTGTGGCTGTCTCCTCTGGCTGGAGCCCAGGTCATCTCCACTCGGGGAAGTCCCTTCCAGGGGTTGTTTGGGAGCAGTTTTCTGCCTCTACCCCAGGGAAAGTGGCAGCTGCTTATCTGATGGTAGAGCCTGGGGCATTCAGCAGCAGAGTCAACATGTCCTTGGCCCTGCTTACAAAATCATATTTTCCAAACATCCAAGCCCCTTATCAGGCCACCAGGTGGAACGGCCCCGTTGCCTGGCAATGTTGGTTTATCAGCGAGGTCTGCTCAGAGGCCAGTGCAAGGTGATTTCATTAGATCCTTTCCCATCTGTCTCTGCAAACATCCCCAGGGGCTCCAATTAAGGTTTTGCTTTTCTTCTTTGGCAGATATGTTTGTTTTAATCTAATAAAGTGATTTACAGGCCTCGTCAATGGGTGGGTGAGGGCTTTGGTGGGTCCCAGCCCAGAAGGGTGATGGGAGAAGCCAGTGTAATGGGGAGGGCATGTGGACATCAAGCACCGCACACCCAGGGTTGGCTCAATGGGGCATGAGGCAGAGCAGGTTGGCCGGAAGGACCAGACCTGGACAAAGCTGGGATGGGAGCTCTTCCTGTGTGCCCCACCTCTGGTCGTAGTTCCTGGGGCCATCTCCCCATGTATGTCCACGGCAGTGCTTTCCTCCTGAGCAGGATGACTTCTAGGTCAGAAACTCCTGAATCCAGGGAGATGTATCTGCAGAGCTTCATAAAGAAGGTGCTATGGAAGAATTGTTTAAGATGTTCAACTCTAAAGTCATGCCACATAGACCAGAACATTGGAAATGGCAGCTCTTGGGGAAGAGATGATGGCGAGGGTTAGGTTCAGGATGGAGGAGGAGGCAGTCACACCTGCCTAGGGACAGGGTCAAAGTGATGTCATGTCGGATGTCTGGGATGGAACTAGGCAGCCAGGTTGCTGAGGGTGATAGGACCCCCTACCTGGGCCCCAACCTTTCAACTCTAAGGGTTCCAGGAAGGTTGATTTTTTGGGTCTCCCAGCGAGGAGACTTCCAGTGACTTCAGGGCAAATCTGGACCCTAGAACCCATCACTGGCTGACAGAGGCAGCTTAAGACGGTGAAATGAGCTCACTTTGGAGTCAGGGAGACCTCAGTTTGATTCCTGGCTCTGCCAAGCACTTGGCTGCATAGCCTTGCAAAGGTCATTCAACCTTTTCAAGCCTCAGTTTCGTTTTTCACAAGATGGCCCGATCATTCCTTGGGTGGCTTCTATGAGTGTAAATGAGAGAATTCCATCCCACCAGCATTTATGCACCCCCTCTATGGGCTGGCTCAGGGGTGCTGATAACAGGAGGGAATGCCCCGGTAGTGTGATTTCCCATCCCCCCATCCCATGTCTCCCAGGTGACTGTCAGAGCTCTCCCTTCCCTCCCTTCTGCGGATTCTGGCCTCTGGGAACACTTGGTTCATGTGGTTCCATTTTGTAGCTGGCTGACTGAATGAGCCAAGTCCTTCAAGCTCAGAAGCAGCAGGTGTGGGCAACTCAACTCCATGGGGAGCCTCAGTTTCCTCATCTGCAAAATGAGGATGAAGATGAGAGTAACTACCTCCTAGGGCTCTTGAGAGTAAAGCGTTTCTCACAGGGCCTGGCCTAGAGTGAGTACCAAGCCAATGTCACGCTTACCTGTTACAGTAACTCTGGGATGTGATTTTCTTCCAGTCACTGTGTGTCTCTGATGTTCAGGGGATAGCGGTCTGGTGCCCTGGGAAAGAGGACCCTGGAAATGGGAAATGGGATACTAGGAACCCCTGGAGACCAAGGGATGCTGATTCTGCTCTCCACAGAGGAGCAGGTGGTGAGCTGGCCTGCCCAAACCTCAGGTTGCCCCTCAGCAGCCAGCCTGGCTGGGGATCAGGGACACAGGCAGAGGGGTCATTCGGGGAGCTCTGGTCTGGAGTGTGGGTGAAGAGGGAGCTCACAGATGGCCTGGGCCTGCATGGCAGAGCTTGAGGCCTCTTATCTCCTGCCAAATGATGTTTCAGAACCAATTAGCTCAGCAGCTTTCTCCCCTAACGGACAGGCTGTTCTTACACCCCTCCTCTCAGCCCCACAGCTCAGAGCCTGGGCAGTCTGGATTACCCGTTTCTCCTCCTGCCTCCCCACCCCTGCATTCGTCTGTCAGAGAATCCTGGGCCACGTGGGGCTCAATCATGGGTTTCACCTACACCTGAGAAAATTCGGTTGTGACCTGGTGCCCTCAGCTTCAGCCATATAACCAAGGAGATTTCTCTTTCTTCTTGGCTGAATTCCATTATCAATGCTTCAACCCTTCAGTTAAAGCTTCGTTGCTGCCCCCATTCACTCCCATCAGGAGGTGCCATGCTTTAGGCCAATCAGTCATTTCCTCTGCAGAATGGGGATCCATGGAAGTGGGGTGACAGAGGGCACCAAGGACCTGGAGGTGAGAAGATATTACTCAGGGAGTAAAAGGAACTAGGAAAGGAATAAGAGGATCTGCCACAGTTTTACCTTCAACAAAAGTGAAGAATTCATACCCTCAGTCTACTCCCAGTGTATTTTACTAGCTTTCTCTCTCACTACTCCATTTCTTACCCCATCAATAATTCTCTGCCACAGCCAAACTAATCTAATTAGGGTCCTAATACTTCTCCACCTCTCCTGTGATACATGTATGTATTATGCACACTTCTGCCCCCATATCCTTTTCACACTTCCCCCTGTCAAGAATGTCTTCTCTTTCTTCTCTTCCCCATCCTTTAAGGCTCAGCTCATTTCCACTCAATGCCTCCCTTCCCAGGAAATCTTCTCTGACCAGCCCAATCCACCTAGATCTCGCTATTTGCTGAGAACTTGTGGTGTTCACCATCAGGACCACTAATTGACCCTTACCAAATACTGTGTTTCCCTGTGCATTGCTGACTTTGTATGCAAATATATTATCTGCTCAACTAGAATCCAAGCTTTTAGAGGGGAAGGATAGCCTCAAACCACCTCCTTCCCTACAGTCATGATCTATGTTTTTTTCATAGCTTAACCCAAATACGATAGCTTAACCTAAATACAAGAATAATGGTGGAATTTTCCACAATATGGGAAACTGGATGGAGGAGATGTTTGGGGAGCCTGGGGTCTTTTCTGGACTCCATAGCTGTGTCACCCTGTTTATAATACTCACCTTGGCACTTCATGGAAAGGAAGTGATTACATGTGCTACTCCACAAACTCTCGGGTTTACTTTGGTGATGTGGGTGGAAGGTATAGAAGCACAGACCGCAAGATAGAGTGCAACCACGTGGGCTGCTGTCCGTGGTGCTGAACCATCACCTCCAGCCAGGGGACCTGGGGCACGGCTTGGTGACTCTTGTTTTAAGAGTCTCATTTCTTTTTTTAGCTTACTTAACTTTTTGAAATTTTAAGCCATGGCAGAATAATTAGAATCATGGCTTTGTTTCACAATTTATGTAAACGTTTCTGTCATGAAGTTTCATCATATTTCCAATAGTTACACATTTTTCCACCTCTGAGAAATTGGAGTCATGTGCCTACCCTATGATGTCCCTCACAGTAAAAAGTTTATGGTTAAAGACCCTCCTTACCTGATGTGGGTCCATTTTACTCCCAAGTTTATGCATCATTTTTGACATCGTCCCAGCTCTATCTTGCACTAAGTGGATGAACTTGGTCAAATCAATTCATCCACCTGGGCCTCAATGTTCTTCTTTTAAAATGGGAGAAGTGATGGGGGGAGAGAGATTTGGATTTGATTATCTCAGGGATCTCTTTCTTTGCTGAAACAGTGACTCACAATTCACTGACCTTGTCTCCCACATCTCCATGAATGATTTTTCTCAAGCACTTTAAAATACACAAGAAAACCTAGGACATTTCCTGCATCAAACTGAAAAATTTTCTCATAGGTGTCTTCACTTCTGATTACCAAGAATAACAGGAGGACTTCTGCCTATAACACCCAATGCCATCTTAGAAGGAACATCCAAAACAATCATTCTTATGCTTTTATGTGAAGGTAACCTTAAAAATATCTCAGCTTTCTCTGGTGGAAGCTTACATGGTGAGAAGTATTTGGTCCCAAAAATAAACAGCAAATAGCTCATCCAGACACCAGCTCTTCCAGAAAAGGTCTGCGCCTGGACAGGAGGTTTTGGAGACAGCAAAGCCTACCTGACTTGGCTTCAGAACCAGGGAGCCTCCCAGCTGGGGAGATGGGGGGAGCTCAGAGGTTGTTTTAGTTTGTTGAGCCACTCCAAGCAGATACCATGAAATTCATTGGTTTTAATCATGAAAATTTATTAGCTTACAAGCTCACAGTTTTGAAGCCATGAATATGTCCAAATCTAGGCATCAATAAGATGATGCTTTCTTCCTGAAGACCAGCTGCTGGTGATCCTGAACTCATCTGTCACATGGCAAGGCACATGGTAGCATCTGCTGCTCTCTCTCTTGACTTCCAGGTTTCTCGTTGTTTTCAGCTTTTTGCTTATCTCTCTGTTTCTCTCTCTCTCTCTCTCTTCTACTTATAAAGGAATACAGGAAGAGGATTAAGATCCACCCTTGGCCCCACCTTAACTGAAGTAACCTAATCAAAAGGTCCTACTTACAATAGATTCACATCCACATCCACAGGAATGGGTTAACTTTAAGAACATGATATTCTGGGGTACATACAGTTCCAAGCCACCACAGAGGCCTTTCGCTGTTGTCACAGTCCTGATTTAACTCCTTCCCCCTCCACCAGCTTTCTTGGCTCCCAGCTGCAGGACAGTGGCTCAGGGCAGGTGGTTAGAGGAGGCTCTGGCTTAGAGCTAGACTTCTCCAAACAACTGAACCCCTTTGTCTTGGGATCCCAGTGAGGGCTCTTATTCCTGAGGCATTGAATGCTGCTAAATAATAAATGCCAAAGCAGACACAGGACTATGGTACTGAGAGTCCAGAGAAGTTTTACAAAAGGTGTAACTGAGTTTTGAATGCATTTGTCTCAGAACTGCAGGGCTGGAATGTTCCTTGGGAGACCACCTTGTGTCCCTCACCACCTCTCTAACAGCAGAAAGGAAGAATGAAAAACTCAGGCAGAGAATTCCAGGGTCTCCATATCCAGCCTTACCTCCTAAATAGGAAAGGCAACCTAGCCCTGGACAGGAGGTCTGGAGGCCCAGGTGAATCTCTCAAGTCTCAGTATGTGACCTTGAGCACAGTTCTTAAACCACCCTCAGTTTTCTCGTCTCTCAGTTGGAGCTAATATTCTTTGCCCTGTAGAGGGGTTGGTTCTGTGAGAGAACATTTAGTTCAATTCAATGACCATTTGCTATTTCACTCATGCTGTCATTTATTTGACAACTATTTATTTGAGTCCCTATACTATGTTCCAGTCCTGGTGTTTGGTGCTGGGGACACAGCAATTTACAATGCAGACAGGCCTGCTCTTCTCATGGAGGGCTGTGAGCCAGCCCTGTGACATCACTTCCGGGGGAGGCAGGGTCTCCCTGGGCCAGGGCTGGGAAGAAGAAGAAGGGGAAGATGAAGAGGATGATGATGATGATGGAGTGGAAGAAGATTGATTGATTGAATAAATGAATTAAAAGTATTGGCTCATTCATCTGCAGTGAGAAAGGGATGATTCATGTACTACTGCCACTAATCCAGGGCTAAAACACTCAGATTTATAAAGTAGCCAAAGGAAGTGGCAATATGAATTTATTAAAGTCTTAAAATGTGCATGTCCTCTGACCCAGCCATTCAACAAGATTGCTGATATGAGTGTATGAAGGTGTTCTTTGCAGCATTGTTTATAAAATCCCCCAAATGAAAAATAGCCAGATGTCCAACAATTGGGAATCAATTAATACAATTAATTAACACACACAAGGGAATATTACACAGGCATTTGGATCGATACTTTAGGAATTTATCAACATGGAAAGATGTTCATAATACATAGTTAAGTGGAGGAAAAAAATACATGGTACTATTCCCTACGTACATGTATACATGGAAAGTATCTGAAAGCAGATGCATTAACATTAGTCCTTTAAGATGGTTTATGGGTGTATAAACACTTTTTTCTTTTTGATTAGTGATATTTGCTAAAGAGAGTATATATTACTTACAGAGTTAAAGTATTTTTCAAAAACCTGCCACACAAATATGCACATGAAAAGATGTTCAACATCATAAGTCACTAGGGAAATGCAAATAAAAACCACAATGAGATAAAACCATATGCCCTTGTAAGAAGGTCTAAAATTTAAAAAGATTGACCATTCCAAGCATCTGTGAAGTTGTGGAGGAAGTGGAACAGTCATACACTGCTGGTGAGATGTAAAATTGTACAATTTGGAGAAGAGTTCGGCAATTTCTTTAAAAATTAAAGATTAATCTACAATGTGACTCAGCCATTCCACTCCTAGATATTTACTCAAGAGAAACTAAAGCATTTAAATACTTGTGCATGAATGTTCACAGCAGCTTTATTTGTAACAGTCCCAAAGTGGAAACAACCCAAATAAACAAATATGATATATCCATGTAACGGGATAATACTATCAATGAAAAGAAATGAACTAGTGATATATGCAGTGACATGGATGAATCTCAAAATAGAAGACAGACAAAAAGAATGTATACTGTATAATTCCATTTGTATAAAATTCTGGGACATGCAAATTAATATACAGTGACAGAAAGCAGATAAGTGTTTGCCTGGGAATGGAAGTAGGGGGAAATGGACAGGGAGGGAGGGATCGCAAAGGGTCATGAGGAAATTTGGGGGGTGATGGATAGATGAACTCACTATCTTGATTGTGATGATGATTCCACGTGTGTAAACGTGTCAAAACTTACCAAATTGTACAGTTTAAATATGTGCATTTGGTTATACATCAAATGCATGTCAATAAAGCTGTTTTAAGATAGAAAACTGCTGCAAGAATGCAGGCATAGAGGTGTAGATATTTCCCAGTCTCGAGCTGGTTTGATCGTCACAGAAAAGAGTTATTGTCTTCCATTGGACCCATGAAGATCCTGGGACCCAGAGAGGTTAAGTGCTAGGTCTGAGGCCATACAGCAAGCCCAGAGTGAGCTCATGGCAAGATCCATGCTTCTTACACTGGGTCCAGCACTTTTTCTGCAACATGCTAGCTATGTTCCCAGGAGCCATTCAGGGCTTGTCAGCACACCCTGAGCTGAGGGACAGGATGTCCCTGCCACCTGAAGGTGTGATCTCCCCTCCACACGACAACCCTCCCCTTGCAGCAGTCCCTCATCCTGTGCTTGCAGCTGGGAGACTGGCTTAATTTGCAGAGACACGGTGGTTATAGCCTCTCCCCAGGAGGTAATAAAGAATGAGCAGGAACGAGATAAGGGACAGTACAATTATCTAATTGCTGTTATCTGTGCCAGAGAAGGACACAGGCCATGCTGGTTCCTGCTCCCTGCCCCAGCACCATGTTTCCTGTCTCAGAGCTGATGGGAGGGTGGAAGGCATCCTGGAGAGACTGGCAGGTCTGCCTACCCCTGGAGAGTGCCCAGGGCAAGGGGTCTTGGGGAGCAGAAAGGGGTGCTGGGCTGGGCCCAAGCACCCAGTCAGTTTCTGTTCATTTGTTCTCCGCCAGCTCCAGGGTCCCATACAGAGTGTGATGACAGAAGCGGATCCAGAGTGGAACCTGGAATTGCAGAACCAGGCTTTGTGCATGGATGGACCTGGGTTTGAATTCTGGTGCCAACCAAGCCTCAGTAACCTTGCCTGAGATGTGGGAATAACGGTGGACCCTGCCTCATGCAAAAATAGACCTGGCCACATAAAGACTCAGTCACCCTGGCTCCCCTCCCTTGCTTGCCCCTCTAGCATATGTTCTCCTTTTAATGTACAAACCAAAGTCAGGACTTGCTGAGGAAGGAGGACACGCTGATCCTTGAGGCTGGGTTGGGAGAATGAGAGTGTGGTGAATCAGGGGCCACGTTGACGGAGCACTGGACTGAGCACTGGACTGAGCCCTCTGCAGGCTTTATCCCATTCAAGCCCCACAACAACTCTCAGAAGCTCTTACTCTCATCCTGCGTCACCAACAAGGACACTGAGGCTTTGTGAGATTAAATTGCTTGCCCAAGTTCCCAGAAAGTAGAGAGAGGCAGAAGCAATTCAGGTGAATTCAGGTAACTAAACTCCTGAGTCCATGGCCTTGTGGGTAAAGTTCCCCCTGGGTTTCTGGATCTTTCCTTTTCTGAGTTCTGTTCCCCAGGGCTGGGAAGCATGTCCTGGCAGGGATCCAGGTTCAGGCTACCTCCGTTCTTCTACTCTAGCCTTCCTTGGGATCTCTCATATGTGCAAAGCACTCTACAGTTTGCAAAGAACTCTCCCACCACTTATTCCATTAGTTGTTCCCCATCCTTTGAGAGAGGAGGAGCCCTATTTTTCCACCCACTTCACGGAATCACCTCCCAGGGGGTGATCAGGCTCACTAACGACTTTTCACACAGTGGACCATTTTATCTGCACAACAATCCTGAGAAGTAAATGTCATTAGGCCCAGTTAATAGATGTTGAAACGAGAGGCCCAGAGAAATTAAATAACTTGCCTAAGTTTACAAAGGTAGGAAGTGGCTAAGCCAAGATTTTCTCCCAGATTTGATGGGCCCCAAAGCCCCCCAGTTTCTTTGGAAATGACCCTGAACAGGACCTATCCCTATCTGGAAAGACCGTGTGTTAGCCAAGGGAAGAGGCAATAAGTTTCCTCCGATCTTCCCTGCCCCTCTCGGAGGGAGGCACTGAGGTCCTTTATGTGAAGTCTCCACCCTGCCCTTTCCTGCCAACATTCATTCATTCATTCATTCATTCAACAAATATGCATGAACCCTCACTGCATTCCAGAAACTCTCTGAGCACTGGGTTCTGAATGTCTGTTCGTCATGGGCCCTGCCTGCAAATAGTTCACTGTCTGGTGGGGAGAGAGATGGTGGGCGTGGAACCTGCCCCCTCTGTGGGTTGCAAAGTACACAGGCCCCACATGTACCTTGGTGTACTTGGTGCAGAGAAAAGTGTCTATTTTGAGTCTCAATATTCAGCAGTTTCTATGGATACCAGATCATAATAACTAATTACACCAAATCAAGTGCAAAAGAAATGTCTAGTTCAATGACATCTTTGATGGCATCAGTTTCCAACCTTTATCCACTTGCATTTATTTCAATCATTCATTGAACATCCCTGAGCATCTACAAGGCTCTGTACTTGAATGAATGAGTTAATGAGCACCATTATAACAACAATAACAAAAAATAACTAGCATTTATTGAGAATTTATTATGTGCCAGGCATTGTTCCAAACAAATTTACATGTATTAATTCATTTAATCCTCACAATACCCCTTTGAGGGAGGCGCTAGCATTATTGTTATATTATTATGATTATTATACAAATGAGGAAACAGAGAAAGTTTAAGGATTTTGCCCACTAAAAGTATCAGTCATCAGCTGATTTCCAAGTGATTCAAATATAACAAGATCTGGTTGTCAATACCTGCCTCCCAACAAGGCCACCTCCTCTCCTACTGGTCCCTGATTCCAGCATCAATCTTTCCCATTCCTGTGCCTTTTATATAAAGCGTCCATGAAAATAAGCACAGGCCCACAGGCCCAGGGCCCATAGGCTCCAAGGCACAGTCATCGAGCTGCTTGGGAGCTGTTCCCCACGTGCCTGACCCATCAGTGCCTCCAAGACAGGATGATGTTTCTGAGAAATTTGGGGGAGAAACATGTGACCTCTTTACCCATTTTGACCTCTTCCTACCACCCCAATACATCCCTTCCCTCATGCATGATCAAATGGAAGACAGGCACTGAGCCAAATGACAGTGCTGTGGGAATTTGAGCAGGTCAGTGTACAATGAAAGCCCATCTCTTGCCCAGAGGCAATGGAACTTTGGAGGAGGAGCCAGAGGGGCCTCGTTGCTGAAATCTAGATGGGCTGTATCCATTTTTTATCATTACACTTGAGCCCTGGGGACAAGGATGCCTTCCCTTCATCCCCTCCCCACCCCCAGCCCCAGCCAACCCCAGAGTTTCGGCTCCCCTAGGGAGGTTTCCTTGACTTTCCAGCCCTCACAGACCTATAAATCCTTGTCAATCATGAGATCATTGGCCCCAAAGGGGCCCTAAATATCATCTAGATGGGAAAACCAAGGCCAGCCTGGAACATGTGGAATTTGGACTCAGAACATGGGTGAGCTCATGGCTCTGGCCCTGATCATCACGCCCTGACTCACCCTGTTGCCCTGTGATTCTTCTGCATTTTTCCGGGAATATAGCCCACCAGTGCTCACCTTACTAACCTGCCTTTTTCCTGCCCTTTCACCTCCTTGTGAAGTCATGTCAGGAGCACACAGGTCTTCCTGTGAAGGTGCCCACCTGGAAAGCTTCCTTCGTGTTTGTTCCTGAAATGTGGGATCACAGGCGCTTTGGACTTAGAAGGACGTGGGGTCTGATGCTTTGTAGGGACAAGACCTTGGGCAAGTGGCTTAGCCCCTGACTTCGGGTGCCTCGTCTGTACAGTGGGCATATTGAGCCTAACTTGGAGGACGTGAGGATCAGAAAACAACTATTGTTGCCCGGCCCAGCTGGACACACTAGAGGCTCCCGAGGCAGTGCTGTCTCCTTCTACTGGAGTCCTGGACACACTGCGCTCCTGTGAGCACAGGAGGTGCCCCGTAATAGACACATTTCTGCCTCCTTGTCTGAACCATTTGCATTTTCCTGACTTCTGAACAGGCTGTTCCTGAGTCATCAAGAAGCCCACTCTCTAGGGCACCTGTGGCTGCCACACCCCACACCCCACACCCCCGACACTTGTTCCAGCTCCTGAGTCAATTGGCACCCAAACGCTGTTATTTTCCCTCATTGTTTTCATGAGGAGGAGTTACCTCCTTCCAAATCGGGAAATGAGGCCACAAGAAAATAGCTCAGCAGACTTGCTTCCCCTCATTGTCTGGCCAGTGCGGGGATGTCTGTGTTGGATTTCCATATGGCTTCCTGAGAGGCATTGCGTTTCCTTCAGCATCTCCAGTAGATGCTATTGCTGCAGACTTGGTAGACAGTCCCCATGCCTGCCAATGGCTTCCTGTCTCAAAACTTACTGTGTCTCCCAGATTTTCTGCTTCAGCACTTTCCCTAGCGAAGTGGGGAGGTGGGGGACAGGTATTCACTTCCCCAGGAACAACCTCGAATCAGTGGGGGTGTTGCCGGAGCCCGATGGCACCCGAGGTGAGCTCCGGTGTAAGCTCGTTTTCTTGTCTCAAGAAAGAATTCAAGGACAAGAGGAATAGTAGCAAGCAGTAAAGTTTATTTGAAAAGCCAGCACACATGGGGAAATAGCAAAGGTTGGTAAGAAGGAATACACGCTTGAGAGGTTGGTGGGGGCAGGCCCCAAGAGAGGGGCTGCACCGGGTTGAGCTATGTCCAGGTTATGTTATATGTTAGCCTGTTGCTAAGCTTTAGGGCAGGGTTGGGGGTGGAAATACCCATTCTCCCCCACCCTGGCTTAACGCCTCCTTTTCCTCCATCTGGCTATCTCAGCTGATTCTGGGAATTAGGGTTTGGTTTTCCTTTCGCTTGGCCCTTCTTTCCTGCTCTCCAGCTGGCTATCTCAACTATGGCTTGATGCTGACTCTCCATTTGAACTGACCGATGCCCCTGGCCTGCCCAGAGTGCCCTATGCTAGCCTGCCTCAGGGGCAGCAGTCACTGGGTTCATGCCCCAGCCTCCCGTTGCTCAAGCCAATTCTGAGGTGCGTTTTACAGGGTCTCTTAGAAGGTCTCTGGTGGGAACAAGCCCCAGTTGCCCACAGAAGTGGTCAGCTTAGCAAACTCCTTTATTGGCTTTCTATCCTTTTCTCACTCTTCTTGCTCCCTTACCCCAGCCTCCTGGGATGACCTTTTAGGTAAACTCCCTTAACCCCAGTCCATGTCTCAAGCTCTGCTTTGGGGGGACCCAAATTAAGATCGTGTCCTAAGACCAAAATGCGAGCCAGGCTATTGGAGAGCAGCGAGTGGAGGAGAAGCCCTGGCTTAGGAGTCAGGAGACACGAGCTCCAGGCTACATCACAGAACAGAGCATGAGTTTCACGAGCAACTTTGCTAATTAGTATATTGAATGCATAAATGAATGACTGGGTGAAGGAATGATGGTGGTTATTACTTTGCCTACCTGGAAGATTAGGAAACTGTGCTTGTCATTTCTAGCACTTACCAACAATTTCTGGACATACACTGTCATTGTCTGATGACACCCCTTGAAGTTAGGTGTGAACATGTGACTTGCTTTGACCAGTGAAATGTGATCACAAGTGATGTGTTTCACCACTGGATGAAAGCATTTAGGAGCCAGTGCGCAATGCTCTCTGCTCCCTTACTCTGCCCCTACAAACCCTGAAACAATGTGTTAAGATGGAGGTGCCAGAAGATTGATGCAGCTTGACTGCGAAGACATTTCATGGAGGACAGTGAACCTGGAGTTGCCCAGAACAGCAATGGATTTGTTTTGGGTGAGAAGTAAACTTGTTGTTTTGAAACACTGAGATATTGGTGATCTTACTTGTTACTGCAGCATAACTTAGCTCATCCTGACTGATACACAAACCAAGCCCCAAAGGAGAAGGCAGTAGAGTTGAGCCTGGAACCGGGGGTCTACCCTCAGCTCAGGTGGCTGTCACTGATAGAAGTCTCTGCTTGTTTCCAGATGTCTGGAAGCAAGGCAGTGTGGCCAAGGGAGTGGACATTTCCATTCTATTCCACTTGGCCAACCCCAAGTGAGCTCCTGAAAGGGTCTGTCCCTAATTCACCATCTGGCCTCTGTTTACCCACTTATAAAAGGAAGGGGTTGGAAAAGATCAGAGGTTCTGAAACTGCTCTGCAAAGCCCCTGGTTCCACAGAGGGGTCACAGCTTAGTAGGGGAGGGTGGTGGGCTGTGCTCCTTGACCTCTTCCTTCAAACAGAACATCTACTCTTTCATCCGTTTGACATTAGGGAAGATTCTACATTAGGGAAGATTCCATCGGTAGCAGTTTGATAAATACTAAACTGGATGATCTGTGCCTCTGAGATGAGGGCATTTTACCTACAGACTCCTCAAAACATAACTTCATCTATTCCCACCCAACTCTGTCCCAATGAGAAATTCCAGGTGCCCTCAATCCTGAATCCCAGCCATCCCATGAATGCTCAGATCCCCAGTGTGAACAGTACAAAGAGGACACTTTCTATAGACATGGTCTCTGTGCCCAGGATGGGCCAGTCACCAGCTCCCCGCCTGACTCCTGATGGGCCAGCCAAACATGGAGCTTCCTCTTGGGATGTCAGCCTCTCACCCTCCCCAAACAGGGAGGAAATCTCAACAAAAGTGTGAAGAGCATGGAAACTGAGTCTAGAGACCTGATCTCTAATCCCAGCTCCATCACTCTCTCACTGTGTGACTCAACTTCCTTTTCTGAAAAATAATAAGACCAAGAGATGAGTGCCAGGTCCAGGACTGTACTAAGTAGATGACATTCTATATCTCATTATAAAGGCTGTGCCACATGATATGTGGAAGAGGGAAGGATGTGGATCTTTTGCCTACAAGAGAAGACTTGGAAGAGTGTCATGAGAACTAGCTTGAAAACTCTATGGGGCTCTAACTGAAAGGATGGGTTAGGTGTCAGTTTTCATCATAGCAATTATCACTACCTGGCAGAATATTTTCTATTTGTTTGTTTAGTATGTCAATCCCATAAGGTCAGGATAGGAGTCTTGTCTTGTTCACTGCCTTGTGAAAAACAGGGCGGGTAAACAGTAGGTACTCACCAAACGTTAATTGAACGATTGAACTTGTCTTGAATGGTTTCCATGGGATGAAAGTTCCAGGGACGGAGATGAGAAAGGGTCACCAATTTTTTCCTGCCTATCCCTCCCCGCCAACAACTCTGCCCATCCCTCCTTCCTTTGCCCTGCACCTCCCTCTATGTTCCTGAGTCAGCCACTTCTTCTCTTAATTGGAGTTAGAGTCAGACTTCCTGCTGCTCAGGGTGGTGGCTCAGGTGACTCTAATCAGGGCTGACAGCTAGTGGGTGATTAATCAGCTGAGGAGGCTGGAGGTGGGTATTGGCTGAGCTGAGCAGAGAAACAAAAGAAAGTTATCCCCAGAAAGAGAATAGCTCCCGCACCTCAAATACACACCCAACATCCCAAACTGTGGGCTGTGGCAATCCTTATGTCGGTCCATCCACGGTGGGAGACTGGGGGCTGGTGAATTGGGACCCACTGAAATTGCAGTTAATTTCAAGGCACGGTACGGAGGGTGGGTTGGGGGTAGTGTAGTTGGATGTGAGGATGGAGGGAGGGAGGAGTGGAGATGAAGTGCAGGTGCAAGTTCAGGTGGTCAAGTGGGAGAGGCTCCCATTGCTGCAATCCAGAGGGGAGCAGCAGGCGTGGGGGAGATGAGGGCGAGGGTCAGGGACTAGTGGCCTTGGGCTGGGTGGAGGTGTCCAAGGGAGCAGGATGAGCACTCAAGACCCAGATGGAAAAGGAGAGGTGGGGGAGTGAGGAGAGTAGGGGGTGGAGAACAGAAGCTTGAGGAACACCAAGATTTTAGGGGTGCGTGGGGGACAAGCCCAGAGGAATATTGGGACTCATAGCCCCTGGCCCTGAAGCTACGTCTCTGATAGCCATGTTCTCTACAGAGTCCCACTGATGGATCTTCACTCACACTCTTGCATTCCCCAGCTGTCCTGAATTGTGTAAACCCGAATCCCATCATGCCTAAAGCCAACTCCAACCCATCCTGCCAAGTTATGTGTTGTAATAATGGGATAAATTCTCTGTTTCTTTTTAATTTGCTTATACTAATTTCAGTTAGGTTTCTGTTCTTTGTAACTGAAAGAGTTCTTACCGATACATGCTGTGGTGGCTGGAGCTATGTAGTCCAGAAAAACATGTCCTTGAAGTTAATCCATTCCTGTGGGTGGTAAATAGGACCTTTTGACAAGGTTACTTGAGTTATGGTGTGGCCCAACTGAATCAGGATGGGTCTTAATCCTGTTACTGTTGTCCTTTATAAGCAGAATGAAATTCAGATACAGAGAAAGAAAGTCATATAAGGAGCAGCCAGAAGCTGGAAGTCAATGGAACCAAGAAGCCAGGAGAAGATGCCATGTGCCTTGCCATGTGACAAAAATGCCAAGGACCAAGCAGCACCAGCAGCCAGCCCCAGAACACCACAGTCTTCTGGGAGAAAGCATCAGCTCAAGGATGCCTTGATTTTGGACTTCTCTTAGCTTCAAAACCATGAGCCAGTAAATTCCCAATGCACAAGCCAACCCATTTCATGGTATTTGTTTTTAATCAGCCATGAAACTAAAACAGATGCCCCAAGACTAATGTCGCTTGGGTGTGATTCTTGAGTCCCAATATGAAACCTTTGTTTGATTTGTAAATTTTTCCAAAATCATCCAGACAGTTCCTGTCCCCAGGCTACAGCAGTTGCTCTGGGTATATCAGTTCCCTATTGCTGTGTAACTAACTACCTCAAAACTTAGTTGCTTAACAGGACAATAAACATTTATTATCTCACAGTTTCTGAGGGTTAGGATCCAGGAGTGGCTGAGCTGGGTAGTCTGGCTCAGGGTCTCTCCTGAGATTCATTCAGGATGTTGACTGAAGGATCACTTCCAAGGTGACTGGAAATTGGTGCTGGCTGTTGGCCAAGGGCCTCAATTCCTCACCACATGGCTTTTCCTCAAGGCTCAAGTGTCCTCATGACAAGGCAGCTGGCTTCTGCCAGAGAGAATGATCCAAGAGGGCAAGGATGAATCCACAATGTCTTGTATGACCTAGTCTCAGAAGGCACCATCATTTCTGCAATGTCCTATGGGTTACACGGGTCATCCCTATTCACTATAGGACAACAACACAGGCCAAGAATACCAGGAGGTAATACCAGGGGCCATTGTGGGGGGTGCAAACTCTAAGCCATCTGGTGACTCTACTTACAGCAACTTCCTGGCATCCCCACCGTCCTGGAGAGAAAGGCTCACCCCAACTCCTCTGCATGAGTCAGTCCCACCCAGAAGGGAAGTAGCCCTATCACCCCCATCCTTGTACCTGCTCCAACCTCCCCCCCCAGAACTGTAGGGCCAGGAGGACCCTGAGGAGAACAGCCTCTGTCCCAACAGCCCAACTTTGATACCATGGGCTCATCCGCTCTCACTTCCCTCTTAGGTACAGAAAGCACAGCATTGGCCATCTTGGGGCTACTACTATAACTATGGTGGATTCTTGGGTTTCCTTCTTTGGCAGGGGTATCATAAGTGATGACAGGCTATGGGCCAGAGGGGTTGGACTCACATGTGATGGGACATAGGCCAGAGCTATTCCTAACAAGAGTCCAGGAGTCAGGGCTACTTTTATTAAATTGTGGTAACATACATAAAACATACAATTTCCCCTCTTAGCCACTTTTGAGTATACAGTTCATTGATATTAATTACATTCACAATGTTGTACTACCATCACCACCACCCACTACCAAAACTTTTCCATCACCCCAAGGAGACACTCTGAACCCATTAAGCATTAACTTCCCTTCCCTTCCCCCCACCTCTGTTAACCTCTAATCTACTTACTGTCCCTGTAAGGCTGCATATTCTTGTTATTTCATGTAAGTGGAATAATAAAATATCTCACTCACCGTGATGTCCTCAAGGTTCATCCATGTTGTAGCATATATCAGAACTTCATTCCTTTTTACAGCTGAAAAGTATTCCATTTTATGTATATATCACATTTTGTTTATTCATTAATCTTTGATGTACATTTGGGTTCCTTCCACCTTTTAATTATTGCAAAGAATGCTACTACGAACATCAGGGTAGAAATATTTGCTAGAGTCCCTGATTTCCATTCTTTGGGGTATATATACCTAGAAGTGGGATTGCCGGGTCACATGGTAGTTCTATGTATAACTTTTTGAGGAACTGCCAAACTGTTTTTCAAAGTGGCTGCACTACCAATAAAGTTCCTATTTCTTTGCCAACACTTGTTATTTTCTGTTTTTAAAATAATAACCATTCCAGTTTCTAGTGGGTATGACATGGTATCTCATTGTGGTTTTGATTTGTATTGCCCTAATACAATAGGGCTAATGATGTTGAGCATCTTGTCATGGGCTTATTGGCCATTTATTTATCTTCTTTGGAGAAATGTCTATTCAAGTCCTTTGCTACTTTTAAGTTGTTTGTCTTTTTTCTGTTGAATTGTAGGATTTAAAAATACATATTCTAGATAGAAAACCCTTATCAGATATATGGTTTCCAATTATTTTCTCCTGTCTTAGGTTGCCTTTTCACTTTCATGATGAAGTCCTCTGATGCATAGAAATTTTTAATTTTGTTGAAGACCACTTTATCTATTTTCCTTTTGTCGCTAGTGCTTTTGGTGTAAAGTTTAAGAATCCATTGCCTAACACAAACTCCTGAAAATTTTTTCCTGTTTTCTTCTAAATGTTTTATAGTTTTGATTCTTATATTTAGATTGTTGATCCATTTTGAGTTAATTTTTGTATGTAGTGTGAAGTAGGGGTCTAGCTTCATTCTTTTGCATATGGACATCCAATTTTCCCAGCACCATTTGTTGAAGAGACTGTTCTTTCCCTTTTGAGTGGTCTTGGCATTTTTGTCAAAAATCATTTGACCACAGATGCATCATTTTATTTCTGCATTCTGGTTCTATTCCATTGGTCTATTTGTCTGTCCTTGTACCAGTACCACACTGTTTTGATTACTGTACCTTTGCAATAAGTCTTGAAATTCATTCTTTTTCAGGATGTTTTTGGCTATTCATGACCCCTTCCCCTTTCATATGATTTTGGTGCTTGGCTTTTCCATTTCTGCAAAGAAGGCTGTTGGAATTTTGACCATGATTGCACTGAATCTCTAAATCACTTTGGGTAGTATAGACATCAATATTAAGTTTTCCCATCCATGAACACTCGATGTCTTTCCATTCATTTAGGTTTTCTTTTATTTCTTTCAGCAATGTTTTGTAGTTGGCAGTGTACAAGTCCTTTACATTTTTGGTTAAATTTATTTCTAGATATTTGATTTTTTTGGTTGCCATTGTAAATGGAATTGTTTTCTTGATTTCCTTTTTGATTGTTCATCACTGGTATATAGAAACACCACTGATTTTTGCATGTTGACCTTGTACCCACAACTTTGCTGAATTTGTTTATTAGCCCTAGTAGCTTTCTTCTAGATTTTCTGGGTTTTCTATATATAGCAACATGTCATCTGCAAATAGCTTTAATTCTTCCTTTCCAATTTGGATGCATTTTATTTCTTTTTCTTGCCTTATTGCTCTGGCTAGAACTTCCAGCACAATGTTGAATAGCAGTGGTGAAAATGGTCATCCTTGTCATGTTTCTGATCTTGGGCAAAATCTTTCAGTCTTTCACTGTTGAGTATGATGCTGGCTATGAGTTCTTCATATATGCCCTTTACCATGTTGAGGAAGTTCACCAGCACTATTTTTAAAATATCATTTGAAGAAAGTGGTGTAGAAAAGAGCAGGGGCTGTGGACCAGATAAGTTCAAATGTCAGTTCCAACACTGGCTATTTTTCCTTGGCCAAGGCACCAATTCCTCTGATCCTCAGTTTCCGCATTTGTGAAATGGGGATAATCAGTACCCACTTCTGGCACTGAATGAGAAAATACGTGCAGAAGTCCCAGACACACCTGTTGGTGACGGTGACCTTATTATATCTCTGACTGTTAGGTTTTGTATCTATGAGGGAAAGGTCAGGGAGTTTGACCCCTCCACAGCAACGGAGGGTGGCACAACCGAGGCAGGCTGGGCCCGTTCTGCTGGGTGGGCTCCTTCTGTTTCTGCTGGCCCTTGTGCACTGGGCAGCAACTTGACCCCTGGAGACTCTTGGCTCTCTCCTCTATTTCCCATGCTGCTCCCAGCACCTTCGCAGGCCTGGAGGCATCTTTTCCTGATGGAAGTCAGGGCCTCCTCATGGGTCTCTGCCTGTCCTTCACTCCTACCCCCACCTCCATCATTCCTTGCAGTTTATGGAGGGCGAGTTGCTAAATTGTAGATTTATTTCTGTTCCTCTCCTGCTCAAAATCCTTCGATGGCTCCTGATGTTCAAAGGTGAGTCCTGGAGGTGTGACTTGCCCCCAGGGAGCCAGACTCCCAGGCTGTGAGGTGGAGGAGAGGGGCCTTATTCAAACCCCATTTGACCCTGCAGAGATTTTGACCCTCCCACCCATCTCCACACCTGCCCCTCCTTTTATATATAAGAAAAATTTTATATAAACAAACTTTAGAAGTTTAAACTGCAAAGAATACCATGAACAAAACAAAGTTAAAATGAAATAACAGAACATGAAATAAACAATTGCAAAATGTCAGCTCCCAAAAATGAATCACTAAAATCTAGGATTAAATTAACAAAATACTAGTAAGTGTAGATTGGGGTGTTGCTATTGTTTCGGTGTCTTTGTGGGGTTTTTTCTTTTCTTTTAAAATCCAATCAACATTTACCAAGGTTAGTTTTACAGATTTCTTATCACACCTCATAGCATATAGGAATAGACTTTAATATCTCAAATATCTCCACTTGGTCTTGTCAGACTTCAATTATGGTGAAAGTAGTAGTGGAACAATTTATTCATTTAAAATACATACTTATACAATCTAATTCTAGGGGGTTTCATTAAAATAGAAATAGTGTATTCTTATGAATTATATTCAACCATCTATATTCTGAAACACTCTCTTAGGAATTATAATTCTATAAAACTTCAATCAGAGGAAATGGAGATATAATCAAGTAACGGAAGTTAAACTAAGAATATATCAAGCAGAATCACTTTTAAAGGGAGAAAAACTGCATCAGATGCCCTCCTGTCCAGTTCTTCAGGAAGAGGCTGCTGTATGCCCGAATCAACTGTGTGTGTCACGGTGGATCTCTGCACCCTCACACTCTGCCCTCCTTCTTCCCTGGGGACCTGTCGATGCAGGGGTTGTCCGGACCCTCTCGGGCCTCCGTCTGCACTGCTGTGAAATGCTGCAAGACAGCACTTGGGAAACATTGGAATTTAAACTCTGATCCAGACGGTTCTTGTCTGTTGTGATCACTTTCATTTCTTAGTGCACCTCCCCTTTTGATAACGTATTACTGATGGGAGTGGATCCTATCTATCAGCTATCCTGAGGCAGGAAAAGAAACTATGATCTACAGATACTGCAGGATGACACCCCCAGATTCCTGAGCCTAAGAATACGTGAGATTCGGTTCTGCGGGGACATGACTACCATATGCATTGCTACCGTCCCAACCCCTGACACGGCCCAGCATGTAGTAGGTTCTCAATAAACCTGTGCTGAGCCTCTGGCATCTCTGTGAAGGGATGTTTGAATGGCTGAGTCTAATTTCCATTTCTCTGGGGGGTCAGGGCAGGATGTTGGGCTGGAGGAAGCTGAAGCTGGGGTGACTCTGATGGAAGAAGTTGGGGGGAGGCAATGAAGAAGGGGGAGGCTGGTGTTTGCTCGGCCTTGACCCTGAGTCCTGCTCACAGGTTGCCTGGCAACCGCTGTTCACTTAATCACCTATCAACTTTGAAAATAGAAATCAATTTCCTGTATGACATTAGCCAGAGAGCCATATTAACCCCCAAGGTTAAGCGGTCCGATTTTATTGCTCAAAGATTTATGAACCAGGTTGTACATAGAGTATTGTTCATAACAGGAAAAGTTTTGGGGGGCCCGGAACCTAAATGTCTGTCAGAGGGATGTGATTAAACCTAGGCCTTTTCTCACAACAGAACACTCCGCAGCTGATAAAAATGACGATGAGCTCTAGGTGCACTGATGGAGGCAGCCTCACAGTGTAGTGAAAATGACAAGCAGCTTACAGAACAGGATGTATAGCATGTTGATTTATTTAATAAAAAGTGTGTGTGTGTGTTAATGAAAACATTCTGGAAGGATATACAGCAGAATAATAACAATGATTTTCCCTGGGGAATGGGATTGCAAGTAATTTAAGTTTTCTTTCTTCCATTCTGTATTATCTGATAAAAAATTAAACAAGTATGTGTTACTTTTTCAATCTGTAAAAAGAGTAATGCTTTTTTCTTTTTGCAAATGGAGAATTCCAACTTTGGGGGCCAAGAGAGTAGCCCCTTGAGGGGTAAGTGGGGTTTGAGACTACCTGGCTGCCAGGTGAGCAGGTGAGCAGGTGAGCAGGAGAGTGGAGGAGGAAAGAGGCTGACCCTATCCCCAAGACCAAAGAGCCCTTCCTGGACTCCAGTAGAGAGTGCCCAGCCCTGGCCTCTGGGAGTGTTCAGGCTACAGCTGGATGCTGAGGAAGGGGTCCCTGCCCTGGGGAGAGACGGGGCTTGATGCCTCTAAGACAGAAGATTGAGAGGGAGGGAGAGGCAGGGAACAGACATCAGCGTGAGACCAGGTGGAGGTGGCAGAGGCCCACCTCCTTGGCCTGCTCCTCCTCCCACCCTCTCTCTCCAAGCTGCTCTTCCTTCCCATTGTGCTCTACACCCTGGCTGGCTCTGGGCGGTCACCTTCCTGCCCACCTGGACACCAACAATGCCCGACTCTCCTCCAGGCTGTCCCTTCTTCCTAAAAGACACACTTGATCACGTCACTCCCCTGTTTGCCCAAGACCTTTCATGGGCTTCCTTGTGCCTGCAAGGAAAGGATGCATGGCCCTTTAGACCTGGGTCCAATCCAGGCCCATTGCCTTGGCATAAGGGTTCCCAAGGGTTCCTCTCCCCACACTGCCACCCCTTTCTTGTCTACAAGATAAATTCCTGCTTCTCCTTTAAGACACAGCCCGAAGATTACCAACGCCACGAAGCCTTCCCTAATTTCTCCAGGCACTCCATCCTCTGTGCTGCCACAATCCTTTGTATGCCCCTCAGTCACAGCACTCCTCACACTCTACTGTCACTGCTATTGACAAGTTGGTGTCCTATTCTCAGCCTGTGAACTCCGTGAGGACAGGCAGCTTGTCTACCCAGCTCCTGCACGGAGTCATGGTGGGAGGGATGGGGAGAAGGATAGAAGGATAGATGGATGGATGGAGGGAGGGAGGGAGGGATGGATGAATGGAGGGAGGGATGATGGATGGACGGATGGATGGATAGATTTAGATGGAGGGATAGAGGGAGGGAAGGGAAGGATGGAGGGATGGATGGAGGGAGGGAGGGAGGGATGGATGGAGGGAGGGAGAGATGGATGGCTGGACGGATGCATGGATAGATTTAGATGGATAGAGGGAGGGAAGGGAAGGATGGAGGGATGGATGGATGGATGGAGGGAGGGAGGGATGGCAGGCATTTATTCCTTCAACATAGAGATATGTAATATCTCCCATCTTAAAAAAAAAGACCACACTCCCTTTGTCCCCCACCCCCACCTTCCCTTTATAGCAAAGCTGCTCTAAGAAAAATGCCTTTTTTGTTTTTTGCTAAAACAAAAAAAAATGGGTTGAACTTAACAAAGGATTTTATTGGCTAACAGTTTCAGAGGCTAGGAGGCTTTCTTCCTCTCGGGTCCGTATCTTCTGACCGGCTGGTAATCTCTGGGTTTCCTTGACTTTCCATCACATGGCAATGCACATGGTGGTGTCTTCTCCTTTCTCTTCTAGCTCCCATTGACTTCCAGCTTCTGGCTGCTCCCAAGGCTTCTTTCTGTGTCCAATTTTCTTTGCTTATAAGGACCTCAGCCATTTTGGATTAAGGCCCACCCTCGTTCACTTTGGGCACACCTTAACCAATAACGTCTTCAAAGGACTTATCTACAAATGGGTTCACACTCACACGACCAGGAGACAGGAACTGAACATGTCCTTTGTGGGTGAACGTGATTCAATCCCCCAAATATTTCATCTCCAACTAGTCTTCCCTTTCTGCCTCCATCCTGCTCCTCAGACAAGCCAGGCCTGCTCTTGTATAGTGGCATTTGTACTTCCCATTCCCTCTGCATGGAATGCAACACTCCAGGTACCCACGTGGCTCACTCCTTCACCTCTTTCGGGTAAAGACTCTAATGTCACCTTCTAAGAGAGGCCTTCACCAGCCACCCTATTTAAAACACCAGGTCCAGTCCCACTGACAGCACTCCCCAACAGCCTCCCTGCTTCTTTGTTCTCCATGGTACCTATCACCGGCTGTCACACTTTATCATATATATATATGTGTGTGTATATATATATATATATAGATCAGTTGTGGATTTACAGAAAAATCATGTGGAGAATATAGGGTTCCCATATACCCCACACACATACACACATTCAGTTTTCCCTGTTATTAACACTGCATTAGTGTGGTATCTTTGTTACAATTGATGAAACATTATTATAATTACACTACTAACTGTTGTCCATACTTACATTATAGTTCACTGTTTGTGTTGTACAGTCCTATGGTTTTTAAAAAACTTTTATTCTAGTAACATATACAACCTAAAATGTCCCCTTCTGACCATATCCAAATATATAATTCAGTGGTGTTATTTACATTACAATATTGTGCTAAGATCACCACCATCCATTACCAAAGCTTTTCCATCACCCCAAACAGAATTTCTGTACCAATTAAGCTTTAACTCCCCATTTCTCAGCCTCTGTCAACCTGTATTCTAGTTTCTGAGTCTATGAATTCACTTATTCTAATTATTTCATAACAGTAAGGTCATACGATACTTTTAATTTTGTGTGACATTTCACTCAACGTGATTGCTTCAAGGTTCATCCATGTTGTCACAGGTATCAGAACTTTATTCCTTTTTACAGCTGAAAAATATTCCATTGTATGTATAGAACATATTTTGTTTATCCATTCATCTGATTCAATCTCTTTACTTCTTTTTGGTCTGTTGATATCTTCTTTTTTTCTTCTTGAGTCAGTGTAGGTAGTTAGTGCATTTCTAGGAATTTTCCATTTCATCTAGGTTTTCTAATTTGTTGGCATATAGTTGTTCATTGTATCCTCTTATAATCTTTTATTTCTGTGGGGTCAGTAGTAATGTCCCCCCTTTCATTTCTGATTTTAGTTATTTGTGTCCTCTTTCTTTTTTGTCAGTCTAGATAAAGGTTTGTTGATTTTATTGATGTTTTCAGAGAATCAACTTTTGGTTTTGTTAATTCTCTTTATTGTTTTTAATTCCCTATTACATTTACCTCTGCTCTAATTTTTGTTATTACCTTCCTTCTGCTCACTTGAGCTTAGTTTGCTCTTCTTTTTCTAGAGCCTCCAGTTGTGAGGTTAGGTCTGTGATTTGAGATCTTTCTTCTTGTTTAATATAAGCATTCAGATCTATAAATTTCCTTCTCAGTATTGCCTTTGCTGCATCCCATAAGTTTTGGTATCTTGTGCTTTCATTTTCATTTGCCTAAAGATGTTTCTTAATTTCCTTTGTGATGTCTTCTTTGCCCCATTGATTAACAGTATATTGTTTATTTTCTACATATTTGTGCATTTTCCAGTTTTCCCTCTTGTTATGGATTTCTAACTTTATTCCATTGTGTCAGATAAGATGCATTGTATGATTTCGTTCTTTTAAAATTTATTGAGACTTATTTTGTAACCTAACGTATATTTTGCTGGAGAATGATCTATGTGTTCTAGATAATGTGTATTCTGCTGATGTTGCATGAAGTGTTCTATATATGTTTGTTAAATCTAGCTGGTTTAGAATATCATTCAAGTCGTCTATTACCTTATTGATCTTCTGGCTAGATGTTCTATCCATTATTGAAAATAGTATGTTGAAATTTCCAACTATCAATGTAGAACTGCCCATTTCTCCCTTCAAATCTGTAAATATTTGTTTCATATATTTTGGAGCTCTATTAGGTACCTATATATTTATAATTGCTATGTCTTCCTGTTGAATTGACCCTTTATCAGTATATAGTGACCTCCTTTGTCCCTCATAATGGTTTTTGACTCAAAGTCAATTTTCTCTATTAGTGTTCTAGTTTGCTAATGCTGCTGGAATGCAAAACACCAGAAATGGATTGGCTTTTATAAAGGGGGTTTATCTGGTTATACAATTACAGTCTTACGGCCATAAAGTGTCCAAGGTAACACATCAGCAATCGGGTACCTTCACTGGCGGATGGCCAATGGTGTCCGGAAAACCTCTGTTAGCTGGGAAGACACATGGCTGGCATCTGCTCCAAAGTTCTGATTTCAAAATGGCTTTCTCCGAGGACATTCCTCTCTAGGCTGCAGTTCCTCAAAAATGTCACTCTTAGTTGCACTTGGGGTATTTGTCCTCTCAGCTTCTCTGGAGCAAGAGTCTGCTTTTAATGGCCGTCTTCAAACTGTGTCTCATCTGCAGCTCCTGTGCTTTCTTCAAAGTGTCCCTCCTGGCTGTACCTCCTCTTTTTTTTTTTTTTAAATCTTCATTTTATTGAGATATATTCACATACCACGCAGTCATACAAAACAAATCGTACATTCGATTGTTCACAGTACCATTACATAGTTGTACATTCATCACCTAAATCAATCCCTGACACCTTCATTAGCACACACACAAAATTAACAAGAATAATAATTAAAATGAAAACAATTAAAGTAAAAAAGAACACTGGGTACCTTTGTCTGTTTGTTTCCTTCCCCTATTTTTCTACTCATCCATCCATAAACTAGACAAAGTGGAGTGTGGTCCTTATGGCTTTCCCAATCCCATTGTCACCCCTCATAAGCTACATTTTTATACAATTGTCTTTGAGATTCATGGGTTCTGGGTTGTAGTTTGATAGTTTCAGGTATCCACCACCAGCTACCCCAATTCTTTAGAACCTAAAAAGGGTTGTCTAAATTGTGCATAAGAGTGCCCACCAGGTTGACCTCTCGGCTCCTTTTGGAATCTCTCTGCCACTCAAGCTTATTTCATTTCCTTTCACATCCCCCTTTTGGTCAAGAAGATGTTCTCTGTCCCACGATGCCAGGTCTACATTCCTACCTGGGAGTCTTATTGCACGTTGCCAGGGAGATTCACTCCCCTGGGTGTCTGATCCCATGTAGGGGGGAGGGCAGTGATTTCACCTTTCGAGTTGGCTTGGCTAGAGAGAGAGGGCCACATCTGAGCAACAAAGAGGCATTCGGGAGGAGGCTCTTACGCACAATTATAGGGAGGCCTAGCCTCTCCTTTACAGCAACTGTCTTCCCAAGGGTAAAACCTATGGTAGAGGGCTCAACCCATCAACCACCACTCCCCTATGTCTGTGGTTATGTTAGCAACCATCGAGGTGGGGTAGGTCAATACCCCTGCATTCTCCACAGGCTCCTCAAGGGGGATCTACATATTTTTTTCCCCTTTTTTTTTTTTTAACTTTTTTTTTTTCTTTTTAAAATCAACTGTATAGAAAACAAACAAACAAACAAAACAAAACAAAACAAAACAAAAAAAACAATAAAAGAACATTTCAAAGAGACCATAACAAGGGAGTAAGAAAAAGACAACTAACCTAAGATAACTGCTTTACTTCCAACCTGTTCCTACTTTACCCCAAGAAAGTTACCTAATATAGCAACATTTCTGTGAACTTGTTCCTACTATATCCATCAGAAATTAATAGACCGTAGTCATTCCTGGGCATCCCCAGAATGTTAAATAGCTTATCTGTTCTTCTTGGATTATTGTTCCCCCTTCCTTAATTGCTCTCTACTGCTAGTTCCCCTACATTCTACATTATAAACCATTTGTTTTACATTTTTCAAAGTTCACATTAGTGGTAGCATATAATATTTCTCTTTTTGTGCCTGGCTTATTTCACTCAGCATTATGTCTTCAAGGTTCATCCATGTTGTCATATGTTTCACGAGATCGTTCCTTCTTACTGCCGTGTAGTATTCCATCGTGTGTATATACCACATTTTATTTATCCACTCATCTGTTGAAGGACATTTGGGTTGTTTCCATCTCTTGGCAATTGTGAATAATGCTGCTATGAACACTGGCGTGCAGATATCTGTTCGTGTCACTGCTTTCCGACCTTCCAGGTATATACCGAGAAGTGCAATCGCTGGATCGAATGGTAACTCTATATCTAGTTTTCTAAGGAAGTGCCAGACTGACTTCCAGAGTGGCTGAACCATTATACAGTCCCACCAACAATGAATAAGAGTTCCAATTTCTCCACATCCTCTCCAGCATTTGTAATTTCCTGTTTGTTTAATGGCAGCCATTCTAATCGGTGTTAGATGGTATCTCATTGTGGTCTTAATTTGCATCTCTCTAATAGCTAGTGAAGGTGAACATTTTTTCATGTGTTTCTTGGCCATTTGTATTTCCTCTTCAGAGAACTGTCTTTTCATATCTTTTGCCCATTTTATAATTGGGCTGTCTGTACTATTGACATTGAGTTGTAGGATTTCTTTGTATATGCAAGATATCAGTCTTTTGTCAGATACATGGTTTCCAAAAATTTTTTCCCATTGAGTTGGCTACCTCTTTACCTTTTTGAGAAATTCCTTTGAGGTGCAGAAACTTCTAAGCTTGAGGAATTCCCATTTATCTATTTTTTCTTTTGTTGCTTGTGCTTTGGGTGTAAAGTCTAGGAAGTGGCCGCCTAATACAAGGTCTTGAAGATGTTTTCCTACATTATCTTCTAGGAGTTTTATGGTACTTTCTTTTACATTGAGATCTTTTATCCATTTTGAGTTAATTTTTGTGTAGGGTGTGAGGTAGGGGTCCTCTTTCATTCTTTTGGATATGGATATCCAACTCTCCCAGCCCCATTTGTTGAAAAGACCATTATGACCCAGTTCAGTGACTTTGGGGGCCTTATCAAAGATCAGTCGGCCATAGATCTGAGGGTCTATCTCTGAATTCTCAATTCAATTCCATTGATCTATATGTCTATCTTTGTGCCAGTACCATGCTGTTTTGACAACTGTGGCTTTATAATAAGCTTCAAAGTCAGGGAGTGTAAGTCCTCCCACTTCGTTTTTCTTTTTTAGAGTGTCTTTAGCAATTCGAGGCATCTTCCCTTTCCAAATAAATTTGATAACTAGCTTTTCCAAGTCTGCAAAGTAGGTTGTTGGAATTTTGATTGGGATTGCATTGAATCTGTAGATGAGTTTGGGTAGAATTGACATCTTAATGACATTTAGCCTTCCTATCCATGAACAAGGAATATTTTTCCATCTTTTAAGGTCCCCTTCTATTTCTTTTAGTAGAGTTATGTAGTTTTCTTTGTATAGGTCTTTTACATCTTTGGTTAAGTTTATTCCTAGGTACTTGATTTTTTTAGTTGCTATTGAAAATGGTATCTTTTTCTTGAGTGTCTCTTCAGTTTGTTCATTTCTAGCATATAGAAACATTACTAACTTATGTGCATTAATCTTGTATCCCACTACTTTGCTAAATTTGTTGATTAGCTCTAGTAGCTGTATCGTCAATTTCTCAGGGTTTTCCAGATATAAGATCATATCATCTGCAAACAATGACAGTTTTACTTCTTCTTTTCCAATTTGGATGCCTTTTATTTCTTTGTCTTGCCGGATTGCCCTGGCTAGCACTTCCAGCACAATGTTGAATAACAGTGGTGACAGCGGGCATCCTTGTCTTGTTCCTGATCTTAGAGGGAAGGCTTTCAGTCTCTCACCATTGAGTACTATGCTGGCTGTGGGTTTTTCATACACGCTCTTTATCATATTGAGGAAGTTTCCTTCAATTCCTACCTTTTGAAGTGTTTTTATCAAAAACGGATGTTGGATTTTGTCAAATGCTTTTTCAGCATCTATTGAGATGATCATTTGATTTTTCCCTTTTGAGTTTTTAATGTGTTGTAATACATAGATTGATTTTCTTATGTTGAACCACCCTTGCATGCCTGGAATGAACCCCACTTGGTCATGGTGTATGATTTTTTTAATGTGTCTTTGGATTCGATTTGCAAGTATTTTGTTGAGGATTTTTGCATCTATATTCATTAGGGAGATTGGCCGGTAGTTTTCCTTTTTTGTAGCATCTTTGCCTGGTTTTGGTATTAGGTTGATGTTAGCTTCATTAAATGAGTTATGTAGTATTCCATTTTCTTCAATGTTTTGAAAGAGTTTGAGTAAGATTGGTGTCAGGTCTTTCTGGAAAGTTTGGTAGAATTCCCCTGTGAAGCCATCTGGCCCTGGGCATTTATTTGTGGGAAGATTTTTGATGACTGATTGGATCTCTTTGCTTGTGATGGGTTGGTTGAGGTCTTCTATTTCTTCTCTGGTCAGTCTAGGTTGTTCATATGTTTCCAGGAAATTGTCCATTTCCTCTACATTATCCAGTTTGTTGCCATACAGTTGTTCATAGTATCCTCTTATAATTTTTTTAATTTCTTCAGGATCTGCAGTTATGTCACATTTTTCATTCATTATTTTGTTTATATGGGTCTTCTCTCTTTTTGATTTTGTCAGTCTAGCTAGGAGCTTGTCAATCTTGTTGATCTTCTCAAAGAACCAACTTTTGGTGATATTTATCCTCTCTATTGTTTTTTTTGTTCTCTATGTCATTTATTTCTGTTTTAATCCTTGTTATTTCTTTTCTTCTACTTGGTTTAGGATTGGTTTGCTGTTCATTTTCTAGCTTCTTCAGTTGATCCATTAGTTCTTTGATTTTGGCTCTTTCTTCCTTTTTAATATATGCGTTTAGTGCTATAAATTTCCCCCTCAGCACTGCTTTTGCTGCATCCCATAGGTTTTGGTATGTTGTGTTCTCATTTTCATTCGTCTGTATATATTTAGCAATTTCTCTTGCTATTTCTTCTTTAACCCACTGATTGTTTAGGAGTGTGTTGTTTAACCTCCAGGTATTTGTGAATTTTCTAAGTCTCTGATGGTTATTGACTTCTAATTATATTCCATTGTGGTCAGAGAATGTGCTTTGAATAATTTCAATCTTTTTAAATTTATTGAGGCTTGTTTTATGTCCCAAAATATGATCTATTCTGGAGAAAGTTCCGTGAGCACTAGAAAAGTATGTGTATCCTGGTGATTTGGGATGTAATGTCCTGTATATGTCTGTTAAATCTAATTCATTTATCAGATTGTTTAGGTTTTCAATTTCCTTATTGGTCTTCTGTCTGGTTGATCTATCTATAGGAGAGAGTGATGTGTTGAAGTCTCCCACAATTATTGTGGAAACATCAATTGCTTCCTTTAGTTTTGCCAGTGTTTCTCTCATGTATTTTGTGGCACCTTGATTGGGTGCATAGACATTTATGATTGTTATTTCTTCTTGTTGAATTGCCCCTTTTATTAGTATGTAGTGGCCTTCTTTGTTTCTCAAAACATCCCTGCATTTAAAGTCTATTTTATCTGAGATTAATATTGCTACACCTGCTTTCTTTTGGCTGTAGCTTGCATGCAATATTTTTTTCCATCCTTTCACTTTCAATTTCTTTGTGTCCCTGTGTCTAAGATGAGTCTCTTGTATGCAACATATTGATGGTTCATTTTTTTTTGATCCATTCTGTGAATCTATATCTTTTAATTGGGGAGTTTAATCCATTTACATTCAACGTTAAAACCGTGAAGGCATTTCTTGAATCAGCCATCTTATCCTTTGGTTTATGTTTGTCATATATATTTTTCCCCTCTCTCTATTAATATCCTTTATTGTACCCATACCGAATCTCTTTAGTACTGAACCTTTCTCCAAGTCTCTCTGTCCTGTCTTTGTTTCTCTGTCTGTAGGGCTCCCTTGAGTATCTCCAGTAGGGCAGGTCTCTTGTTAGCAAATTCTCTCAGCATTTGTTTGTCTGTGAAAAATTTAAGCTCTCCCTCAAATTTGAAGGAGAGCTATGCTGGATAAAGAATTCTTGGTTGGAAATTTTTCTCTCTCAGAATTTTAAATATGTCATGCCACTGCCTTCTTGCCTCCATGGTGGCTGCTGAGTAGTCACTACTTAGTCTTATGCTGTTTCCTTTGTATGTGGTGAATTGCTTTTCTCTTGCTGCTTTCAGAACTTGCTCCTTCTCTTCCGTGTTTGACAGTATGATCAGAATATGTCTCGGGGTGGCTTTATTTGGATTTATTCAATTTGGAGTTCGCTGAGCATTTATGATTTGTGTATTTATGTTGTTTAGAAGGTTTAGGAAGTTTTCCCCAACAATTTCTTTGAATACTCTTCCTAGACCTTTACCCTTTTCTTCTCCTTCTGGAACACCAATGAGTCTTATATTAGGACGTTTTATATTATCTATCATATCCCTGAGGTCCATTTCGATTTTTTCAATTTTTTTCCCCATTCTTTCTTTTATGCTTTCATTTTCCATTCTGTCATCTTCCAGGTCACTGATTCGTTTGTTCAACTTCCTCTAGTCTTGTACTATGAGTGTCTAGAATCTTTTTAATTTGGTCAACAGTTTCTTTAATTTCCATAAGATCATCCATTTTTTTATTTAGTCTTGCAATGTCTTCTTTATGCTCTTCTAGGGTCTTCTTGATATCCTTTGTATCCGGCACTATGGTCTCATTGTTCATCTTTAGTTCTTTGAGTAGCTGCTCTAGGTGCTGTGTCTCTTCTGATCTTTTGATTTGGGTGCTTGGGCATGGGCTATCCATATCGTCTGTTTTTTTCATATGCTTTATAATTTTCTGTTGTTTTTGGCCTCGTGGCATTTGCTGAACTTGATAGGGTTCTTTTAGGATTTGTAGACCAATTGAAGTCCTTATCTCTAATTTATCAGATCTACAGCTTTGTAGAGTACACTTTCTCTAACTAACCAGCAGGTGGCGTCCACGAGCCACCTGTTCTCCACAAGCCAGTTCTCCCCTGCTTTGCCTTTGTGGTGAGTGGGGGAGTGAGTCTTGTGGGGTCCAATTGCTGTACCAAGCTTGCGTGTGTAGTTGGTGTTGCCCGCCCTGTATATGGGGCGTGTTTCTGGGCAGTCAGGGATGGGGGTGGCTCTAACAATCAAATCTCCCTGGTGATCCTGGAGTTTTAAAGCTGCTGCAATAGTCTAATCCTTCAGTTCAGTCCTGCCACAGTTTGTCTCTGCCACTGACCCACAAGTCCGTGGTATTGGCGTATGGCTCCTGAGACTTGTGAGTGGGTCCCTCTTCCAGGCCGTGCACCCCCGGGTCCTCTGTTAAGGGATGACTGTGCTATGTCACAGGTGAGTGCCGTCCCCCCAGGGCGGTTCTGGGCTACTGGGCTGTGTAGGGAGGCTCCCAGTCTGCTGAACTGATGGCTGAATGGGGCTTTGTTAATTCACACTGCTCCACCTTCCCAACTCTGGGACAATCAGCTGAGGTTTCAGGGAAGGCTAATGTCCCTGCCCAGTTTTGTGGTGTGTGCCTGTTATTTGAAGCACTTCCGTCACACTGGGTTGTCTGGGGCAGCTCTGGGCTATGGGGCTGGTGATGGGCAGGAGTGTTTCCTGTCCACCAGGATGATGGCTGTGAGCGGACACCCCCTTTTCTTGGGAAGTTGTGGTGTTTAGTGAATTTTCTCAGCCATTGGATTATTGCCTTTTGTCTCAGAGCTCTCTTAGTTCTGCTCTTGTCTTGACCTGCCCAAATTGCAAGTCTTTGAAGCTTTCTGCATTGGGCTTCTTAGAGTAATTGTTTTAGAAAATGAAAAAAGGATTAAAGAAAAAAAAAAAGGGCCCTTCTCACAGATCTAATGGGTTATTGAAATGCTAAGAGACAAAGCAATTAGGGCCATTAAGGAAAGGTCCACAGGGCAGAGAGATAAGCTTTTCTTCGGGATTTGCATATAAGCCTCAGGGCCTGAGCTCTGCCCTTCCCCTTTCTATGTTCACCAGAACTCCAAAAATCCTCCGCTTTTATTTTGGAGTTTTTCGTGTTGTTTTTTTTCTATGCCTGTCTCCTCTCTGCTGGGCTGGCTGCTCTCAGATTCTCTGGTGTCTGGTCTCAGTCTATCTGTGGTTGGAGTTTGGATCAGTAGAATGAGTTTCCGATAAGAGCTGCCACTGCAGTTCTCCCTTCTCCTTCCCAGAGCTGACAGCCCCTCCTCCCATGGGACTGAGCCTGGCAGGGAGGGGCGCGGGTCCCCTGGCCGCAAAAACTTACAGATTTCGCTGATCTCAGCAGTTCCACGTTTTCATGAGTGTTGTATGAAGTATGCCCAAAGTCAGATTGCTCTGTGGTGTCCAGTCCACACAGTTCCTGGCTTTCTACCTACTTTACTGGAGGAGTAACTAAAACATACAGCTCACCAGTCCGCCATCTTGCCCTGCCTCCTGTACCTCCTCTTTAAAACATCACTCACAGCTGCTCTGAGTTCCCTCTGCCTGTCAGCTCATTTATATGGCTCCACTGATCAAGGCCCACCATGAATGGGTGAGGCCATGCCCCCATGGAAATATCTCATCAGAGTTATCACCCACAGTTGGGTGGGGCACATCTCCATGGAAACACTCAAAGAATTACAACCTAATTAACACTGATAGGTCTGCCCACACAAGATTACATCAAAGATAATGGCATTTGGGGCTCATAATCCATTCAAACTGGCCCAATTAGTATAGCTACCCCAACTCTCTTTTGGTTACTATTCGCATGATTTATTTTTTCCTCCTTTCACTTTTTTTTTTTTCTTTTGGCTTTTATAAAAAGGGGTTTGTTTGGTTACACAGTTACAGTCTTAAGGCCATAAATGTCCAAGGTAACACATCAACAATCGGGTACCTTCCCTGGAGGATGGCCAATGGTGTCCGGAAAACCTCTGTTAGCTGGGAAGGCATGTGGCTGGCGTCTGCTCCGGAGTTCTGGTTTCAAAATGGCTTTCTCCCAGGACATTCCTCTCTAGACTGCAGCTCCTCAAAATGTCACTTTCAGTTGCTCTTGGGGCATTTGCTTCTCCAGAGCAAGAGTCTGCTTTCAATGGCCGTCATCAAACTGTGTCTCATCTGCAGCTCCTCTCTCAACTCCTGTGCATTCTTCAGTATCCCTCTTGGCTGTAGCAAGCTTGCTCCTTCTGTCTGAGCTTATACAGTGCTCTAGTAATCAAGTTCCATGCTGAATGGGTGGGGCCATGCGTCCATGGAAATTATCTCATCAGAGTTATCACCTACAGTTGGGTGGGGCACATCTCCATGGAAACACTCAAAGGATTCCAATCTAATCAGCACCAAAGCATCTGTCCCACAAGATTGCATCAAAGAATATGGCTTTCTCTGGGGGACATAATACATTCAAACTGGCACACCTCCCCCTTCCTCTTGTTAGATTAGATCCTCTTTCTCTGATCATGCAGAATGAAACTTGGCTGTAAACAACTGGTCCAGCTTTGCTGGTGCCAATGTTCTGGATATTAGCCTGGCCCATACTGCCCCTAATTCAGCAGTCACCATGGTGGTGAAATTGCCTGTTGCTTGTTTTTACTCCTCACTAGAATGAAGACTCTCTGAGACCAGGAGCTGGGATGGAGTGAGCAACAAGTAACTACTAAACGAACTGTTGAAAGGAATGAAGGCCATGCCAAATTTTCACCACTAAAATAGGATCAGAGTAGCCCAGGAACATATATTGTCTCTGCTTCATTTCATCAACATGTGTTGGGGCTTAGTTACATTACAGGCAAATTCTAGGTGTTGAGGAAGACAATAGGGGAATTGAAACAGATCCTTGACTTGATAGAGCATTCCATATGATGGTCCTCGGACTAAGATCCTCAAGTGACTTGACACTGCCTGAAATGCCACCAGCAGTGCATTCCTTGGGACTGACAGGCATTCCTTTGGGACAATCCTCATTCTCTTCTTCTACATGACTCGGAACCCAAAGATCCCAGGTGAGGATGGGAGAGTCTTTGGGTTTCCCTGCTGTAAATGCATCCTATGCAATGCCAAGAGGCCAAGCTTGCTAGAAAACAATCATTCTAATATTTTAATATTTTCCCTGCTCAAAAAGTATTGTGCCTTCACATTACACACAGAATAAAATGCAAACTCCCCAGCCTAGATTTTAAAATCTTCCCCATTTCTAACCCATCTTCTACTACCTCCACTTTCCTGTCCATATGCCATAAGACCTAACATCAGTGGTTCTTACATGATGTTAAGGTCAGACTTATGCTTGCCTCCCACAGTCTATAAGAAAATTGAATAGGGTTTGCCCTCCTCCTTTCACTTTCAATGTACTTGTGTCTTTGAAATTAAGGTGAGTCTCTTGTAAACAGCATGCTTTTTTTTTTTCTAACGCAGTCTGCCAATCTGTATCTTTTGACTGGAGAGTTTAATCCATTTACATTTAAACTAACTACTGATAATGCAGGACTTTCTTCTGACATTTTGCTATTTGGTTTTTGTAAGTCTTATACCTTTTTTGTCCCTCAATTCTTCCATTAATGCCTACTTTCATATTTGTTTTTTTGTTTGTTTGGTTTTTTTTTTTTTTTTTGAAGTTTACCATTTTGAATCCCTTCTCATTTCCTTCTGTATATATTTTTCAGATTTTTATTTGTAGCTACCATGGGGTTAATTTTAACACCCTAAATCTGTAACAATCTCGTTTGATTTGATATCAGCTTAATTTCAATAGTGTGTGCAATCACTGTCTCTATACTTCTCCATCACCCCCTCTTACTGTTGTACTTTTTACAGATTATATCTTTATATGTTGTTTATATAAAACCATAGAGTTATCATTAATTTCATGCATTTGCATTTTAAAACCTATGAGAAGTAAAAAATGGAGTTACATACCAAAAAAACACAATAAAATGGTACTGGCATTTATAACTAACCACCATTACCTTTACTTCGTTTCTTTATGCCACTTCAGTCCACTGTCTGGTGTCCTTTACTTTCAGTTTGAAGAATTCCCTTTAGCATTGCTTACAGGGCAGGCTATGGGTGAGGAACTCCCTCAGCTTTTATTTATCTGGGAATGTCTTAATCTCTCCCTCATTTTTGAAAGACGGACTCTCCAGATACAAAATTATTGATTGGCAATTGTTTTCTTTCAGACTTTTAACTATTTCCCACTGCCTTCTTGCCTCCATGGTTTCTGATGTGAAGCGGACACTTAATCTTGTTGGAACTCCCTTGTCTTCAGAACTCTCTCCTTGTCCTTGGCATCTGCCAGTTTGACTACTATATGTCTGGCTGTGTTTCTCTTCAAATTTATCTTCTTTGGGGTTTGTTGGACTTTATGAATGTGCGTATTTATTAAATTTGGGTAGTTTTCCACCTTTATTCCTTCAAATATTTCTTCTTCTCCTTTCTTTCTTTCTTTTTCTTTTGGGATGCTCATGATATGTTGATATATCGAATCTTGATAGTGTCCCATAGATCTCATAGGCTTTGTTCATTTTTTTCCCATTCTTTTTTCTTTCTCCTCCTTAACCTGAATCATTTCAATTGTCTTGTCTTCATGTTCTCCGATCCTTTTTCTGGCAACTCCAATGTGCTGTTGAAACCCTCTAGGAATTTTTCATTTCAGTTTTGTGGGCTTCAATTCCAGTTTTCCTGTATGATTCCTCTTAAAATTTTCTATGTATATCAAGATTCTCATACTGTTTATTCATCATTTTCCTGATATTCTTTAGTTCTTTCTCTGTTCTTTCCTTCATCTCCTTGAAAAAATTGAAAATCATTTTTTTTTTAATCTTTGCTGGTATGTCCGAAGTCTGTTCTTCAATGACAGTCTCTGAATTTTTATCTTACTTCTTTGGATAGGTCATCATTTCCTATTTCTTTGTTTTTCTTGTACTCTTTTGTTGCATGCTATACATTTTAATATTTTAATATGTTAACTTTGGGATTTAGTTCCTTAAGTTTGTATTCAGCTAGTGATATGACAGAGATTTCTTTGAGTGCTAGGAGCTAACAGAAACAAATAAAGCAATGTGAAAAAACACCTTTCACGGTTGTTTTAGTTTCCTAGGCTGCTGAAAGCAGATGCCATGAAATGCATTGGCTTAAACAATGGGAATTTATTCACTTACAGATATATTCCAGGAAAATGTTTAAATTAAGGCATCATCAAGGCAATGCCTTCCTCCTGAAGACTGGCTGCCAGTGATCCTTGTTTTCTCTGCCACATGGCAAGCCTCATGGCGGCACCTGCTGGTCTCTCCCTTCTCTTCCAGGTTTTGTTGATTTCAATTTCTTTCTCCCCTGACTTTCTCTCCCTCTCTATGCATTCATTTATTTATAAGCAAGTCCAGTGAGAGGATTAAGACCCACCCTGGGTCACACCTCAACTGAAGAAACCTCATCAAAAGGTCCTACTTACAATAGGTTTACACCCACAGGAAGGGATTAGCTTTAAGAACATGTTTTCTGGGGTACATAAAGTTCCAAACCACCACAGCAGTCTTGGCAAATTGGCTCTGAGTTGGCTGGTGCTCTCCTTCACAGTTTAGTCCTCCTACTGGGAAGATTGACCCAAGGTGAAAGTAAAGTGCAAGGTCATCTCCATTTGTTCTGAGTCTGCACCTTGTCCTGGGCTTGTTCTAGCTCATGGCTTTAGGAATTCCCCTTTTTAAAAGAATCTCAATGTCCGCTCTACTACTTATGAAATAGATTTTCTCCCCTTCCCAGGTGCTCTATTTTATGTCTTAAAGCCCAAAATTCTTTGCCCCAGGCCACTCTGACTTAATTGTTTCTTATGCTGCTTTAGCTATCTGCAAGCTGCTTCTGCCAGTAGGAGAACTTGAGTTTCCTGGTTCAGTCTTTCAGGCTGCTATCCAACAGTTTGGCTCCAACATACAAGTACCCTACTATGTGCATGAGGAGTATTCTGCTTCCTCCAGAACAGGGCCAGGGACCCATACTGGGAGCATTGGCTGGCTCTACACTGCACATCGTGCTGTGAGCTTCTCCTATCTTTTTTTTTTTTTTTTTTTTTTTTTTTTTTTTTTTGAGTTACCTATGAGTTTAATCAGGGACTTACAAAACAAAACAGGAGACAATTTTTCCCAATGGTGGAGGTTTGGGAAAGTGAAGTCAGCATTCCACCATTCCATGCAGAGAGAGAGAGGAGTGCCAAGGGGGTGGCTTATTAAGGTTTGTGACAATGAAGTTTCTCATGAGATTTGGTTGCATTGAGGTCTCCCCAGATATGGTTACTGACAGTGATTAGGGGAAGAAAGTTTTAATGCTCTCCCTCATGGGGGGTGGGGCCTGTTGCCTGGTCATGTAGGCAGCTGCATGTATCTCACAATGGAGGAGGAGGTGGGCCCCAGGCCCTGGGTCCTCACAACATCAACTTCATTTACCACCACACCCCAAGTTTTATACATTGTATTTTCTTAATATATATTTTTAAAATCAAGACATTATTTTTACACAGATAATGTGCATTTACACTTACCCAATCATTTACATTTTCTAATGCCCTTCATGACTCCCTGAATCTCTAAGCTTCCATCTAGGGTTATATTTCTTTTTCCTGAAGGATATAATTTAGTAGGTCCTGTTTGTGAATGTCTGCTGGTGACAAATTCTGTCAGTTTTTGTGCCCTGGAACTGTCTTCATTTCACCATTTTCAAGGGGCATTTTTGATGAATTGGCAGCTATTTTCTTTAACCATTTTGAAGATACATTCCATTGCTTCTGGCTTCCATTATTTCTTCAAGGAAGAAATGCCAGTTTTATTTTTGCTCCTTTGAAAGTAGTCTCTACTTTTAATTTGACTGCTTTTAAGATTTTTATCTTTGTCTTCAGTTTGAAGCCTCAAGAAGACAGCATGTGTGCTTTCTTTTTGAGGCTTGTAATGCTTCTTGAATCTAGGGTCTCATGTCCTTAGTCTGTTTTGGAAAATTCTCAGCTAGTATCTCATCAGATTTTGCTTCTGCCCCAGTCCCTCACCTCTCCTCTCCTTCTGGGACTCCACTTACGTGTGTGTTAGACCTTTCACTGTGTCTCTAATGTTTCTATCCATTTGTCTCCCTATGCTTCATTCTGGATAGTAGTTCTTAGTTATCTTCCAGTTCACTGTTTTCTTTTTAATGATCTCTAACATCCTGTTAAACGTTATCTGTTGAAGCATTATTTGGTATTATCATTTTGGTTGTTGTTATTTCAAGCATTTTTACTTGGTTATGTCTTATAGTTTCCAGTTATATCACTATCAGGAAATGCCTTGTTCCATGACAACGGTGGGCTGGGAATGTTGGAAGTTAGTGCTCCACCTCCTATCATTTTTAAAGCTGTGTTTTGTTCTGTTTTTAAATTTAGCACCTGCCCAGTTACTGCAACCCTTTAACTGTTTTCTGGAGTTTTGAAGAAGATGGCTCTGCCAGTTTTTACTAGTTGTTTGAAGATTCTGAGGGGAAATGGCACTCTGGAGTGTGTTACACCACCATCTTCATTGAATGAAAGTAGACACTTTATAATTTATTCAATTTGTCTGTCTCCTCCATCAGAATATTAGCTCCATGAGTGCAGGGATTTGGGGATTTTGCTCTCTGCTGCATCGTCAGTGCCTAGAAGACTGCCCAGCACATTCTAGGCTCCCTGTAAGTGTAGCAATTGGATGTTCTTATTAACCCTTATATAGCCCTGCATGACTGGTATTGCTATACCCATTTTTTGGATGAGGAAGTAGAAGCAGAGAGGTCAGCTAGCTCACCAATGGTCACTCCCGACCCACCATGATTTGAACCTAGACACTCGGACTCCAAATTCTAAATACCATGCTGTATATTCTGAGCCTCAGTTTCCCTATCTGTAAAATGGATGAGGTAATAATTATGGCTGTCCTGCAACTCTCACAGAGTTGTGAGGCTCATAAGAAATGATGTTTGTGAACATTTTTTCAAAATATAAAACTGTATGAAATCTTGACTCTTGTCATTTTCCCTTCTCTCATAACAAGTAACATCCCACTGGGCAGAAACTGAAATGAAGACCTTGGAGAATAATTCATTATTCTTTGGGTGGAGAAGAGAGAAATTCAAGTTCAAGACACCTGGGTTACTTCCAGGCATGTGTTGGATTGTTCTGTACAAAAAGGATTTGTCTTCTCAGATTGCTATCTCCTTGTGAGAAGCACAGCCTGAAGGCATCCACCCATCTTTCCATCCATCCATCCCTCCATGCATCCTTCCATTCATCTATTTATCCTTCATCCTTTCATTCATCCGCTTATCCATCTAATTATTTTCCCAATTATCCATCCTTCCATATATCCATCAGTTTACACAAGTCATTGCCTGGAGGCCTGCAGAGTGGCAGGCCCTGGGCTTGGAGCTGGGGAGAGAGATTGAAAAAAAAAGAAAGCCATCTACCCTACTAGAGCTTCTCAGGGAAGGAGAAGTTTTGTAGAAGGAGGACTCAAATGAGTGTAAAGAGAAAATGTCGTAAAGCACCCAGCTTGGCTTTTGGTGTAATAAGTAGACAGGAACCTGGAGCTGTCTGTGATTATATAACACACCTGAGGTTCCACACCTCAGATGGAGGAGCTGGTCCAAAGCCCAAGCTTAGATTGAGTATTCTTCTCACCCTTTTTCCTGAAAGACTAGCCTGACCATCACCAGCTCTGAGACTAAATGGCAACAGTGTAAGTGCCGGGCCGGGACTTCCCGCAGTTAGGAGACCATGCTGGTTGCCCTCCTAGTGATCTCCATGACACCAGTGCCCCGTGCCCAGGGACAGGCAGGGCAGCAGAGGGGGCAGGGCTGCGGGCTGGGTGCCAGCGGGCAGGAAGCTGCACAGGGGAAGGGAGCAGTTAATTTATCAGGCAAGCAGGCCAGCCAAGATTTTCACATCAAGCCCCTTTATCTCCTTGCAATTGTCTCCCTATCATGGCAATAGAAAGCAATTTCATTAAGTGGTGAATTTAATCACACAGCAGCCATTCAGAAACCACTTAATGTCTTTGACTTGCAGTCAGCTCTGAAGTTCTCTGCTTACCTGGAAAGCACACCTCTTCCAAACACAGGGCTTTGATGGACTCAGCAACTGGTTTGTAGGACAGTAAAAATCACAGAACGCCATTGCTGAAAGGCAGCTCAGGGGACGCTTCTTGTTCAGCCCTTTCATCTTGGAAACTGGGGTGGGGGGTGGCAGAAAAGTAAATGTTTCCAGGATCATCAGGGCGGGCTGAAGTTTCCACTGCTGTTTCCACAGTCATATGCAGTGAAGGACAGGGAGGAAGAGAAGAACTTTTGCTTTTTCCCGGAAGAGCTTTTGCTTCCTGTAACTATCAAAGGTGAATTGTTGACATCTTTGTGAACCTGGAGTTGGTAAAGATTTCTGAAATAGGACACAAAAAGCCCCCAGGGTGGGGGTGGAGCCCCAGGGAGGAGGGCAGCTTTGCTGGCAGTAGTGCGGCCAGGAGATTAGTTACTTGGGGGATGGCAGTGAGGGGAGTTGAACAAATAAGTAAATAGGCTGAGGATAATGGGAGCCAGGTTTCTCACTGTCAGAGAAAGGAGTTATAAGCATGGAAAGGAGGACGGCTGGAATAAACCCTGGGATGTAGGATGGGAATTGGAGATATTAGTGTGCACTTGTGGTTTTCAATATATTTAGATATATTAGGCATAAATAAATATAGATGTAGTGAGTGTGTGTGTGTGTGTGTGTGTGTACTCTGTCAGCTCTCTCCCCTGAGAGCACCCAGGATCTGTGACACCTCGATAGCCAGGAGCTTCAAGATCTTGGTTTTGTTAACTGAGAAATAAACTAAGCTGCAAGGCAACAAAGGCATTTATTTGGGGTCTTAGAATTGCAATTCGGGGAGCACAGATTCAGATAGCAACCCAAATGGTGCCCTGTCTTGGCATTTCCAGGTAAGGACTTTATTTTTTTTGTTTGTAAAGGAGGAGAAGGTTACACAGGTTGTTTGTGGCTGGAGGCTATTTGGGGTTCTCTAATCGTCCTTCAGTTTAGATAGTTAACTGGGTTCTTTATCTTGTGGCTTGTTGATGATGTCAGGATGTCCTTGGGGTTCTCAGGGACATTGTTGCTGAGACTTTGCCTACTCTGGCACTTTGTGATCTCCGGCTGAGACCCGCATACGAGTCACCTCCAGAGTGACCTCCCGACTCCGTTTTAAATCTCTTAGCCATGGAAACTATTTCATTTTATTTCTTTTAACAGTTTCTAAACACTGTTCTCCACTAAAAGGAAGCAAATCATGATTGATTCTAGGGCTGGGGCATGGAATGTGCAAGATGAGCCCAGAACATCTTCTTGTGCCAGAAAGTCAGAAAAATGCTCCCAGAATCATGGTGTCCTGTCAAAAGGACACAGCAGCCGGCCTGAAGTGGTGCCCACTGGCCAGTCTGGTGTGTATGAGCAGCAACATAACTCATACTAGTTATAGATTATAACCATTAAACAAAATTGGAATCCATGAGTCCAACTGATACAAACAAATAAATGAACCAAAAACTGGGGAAAAGAGAAAGCTCTTCCTGGCAGTAGAATGCCAGCCAACTAATAAATATAGAAGGGATGATAGAATTGGAAAATCACCATTTGGCAACCTTATAATAATAAATAATTCAAGCTAGAAATATCAGTGGACACCAAAATAGTAGGTCAAAGTTTGGTGGGGAACGGGGTATATACAAAGTCCTAGATATCTCCCCACAAAATATCTGTTAATTACAAAGGGAAAAAGAGTACCTTAATGGCAGAGAAACCTGATATCACTTTTATCCAGGGATCAAAGTTACCATCTGTAATTGGGACAAATCAAAATCGTGTACCACAAGCATCGTTTCTCTGATTTTCCTTCTCCCAGTGCACAACAGAGACCACCCGATTGGCTGGAATGTAATTTCTAAAAGCATCAAGGTCAGGAAAGCCCGAGGAGCTGCCCCAGATTGAATGGGACCACAGGGACATAGCCAGTAGCTGGAACATGGGATCCCAGGTTAGAGCCTTTGTCAACAGAGGATGACATTGAAACACTTGAAGGGGACCTGTGGGTTGGATGGCCATGATGGACCCGCGTCAGCTTCCTGATTTTCGTGGTTGTCTCGTGGTTACATAGGAGAATACCCTTGACTGTAAAAAATATGCACCCAAGTATTCAGGGATGATGAACTTCAGGTGTGCAACTTACTCTCCAGTGGTTCAAGAAATAAGGATTTTTGTATTCTGCTTGCAACTTTTCTGTAACTTTGAAATCATTAAAAAAAAAAAAAGTAACAAATTGGCCCTGGGCAGAGAGACCCAGCAGGAAGCTGATTTACTGCTCCAAGCCAGAGAGGAGGGAGGTTAGGGACGAGAGTGAATGTGGGAATTCTGTTTCTCATAAATTCCTCCAACAAGCCTATGGTTGTAGGTGCATATTCATCTCACAGACCCTGAAACCACTGCTCAGAGAGTCTCACTTCCTCGCCTGAAGTCATACAGCCAGTGCGGGGCAAAGCGTGGGTTCCTAAGGCTTTCCTCCTACTTGTTTGAATCCCCCCCGCTTTTTTTTTTTTTTCTAAACAATAAGCATATGTTCATGTATTACTTTTTTTCCATGTATTACTTTTGTTTTTAAAAGTCTTTCCGTTGCACCTCCTGAGTGTTCTCTACTTTATCTCTCAATCTCTCTCAGTGTTTATAACCCTCTCCACTCCACGGCCACTGAGTTCAAACCCACATATCTCCGTGCCAGGTCCCTGTCACCTTCTTCCTTCCACCCCACGCCCTGATCCTGATGACCTCCCTCTCCCCAATCTTGATGTCCTCTATTTTTCCACCGTGTTGCTGCTTGAGGGGGATTTCCAAAGAGCGGATCTGGCCACATCTCTCCCTGCTGAAACCCCGTGCTTGCGCGGTCACCCACTGTGCTCCTGGGGCCCTGCCCAAGAGACTCGGGGTGGGGAGAGGGACCAGGCAGGAACCAGAGGCTACCTCCTTGGGGAAAGACTTTGGGAAAATCCACCCCTGTCAGATTTACTCCAGAATTCTGCTTCCAGGTTCACGGTTTGAACCACTGCTGATGTCCTGTCTTTCCTCTGCTCAGAATCCTTCTGTGGCTCCCCACTTCCCCACTGCGACTCGTTGGTGTAGTATTCCAAGCCCTTCACTATTCAACTATACTCTGCCTTCCCCCCAACCCGAGAGGCCCACTCGCCATTTTCCCAGACAAACCACGCACTTTCCAGCCTCAAGTTCAGCCAGCCTCCTCCCGCCCCAGGGCCTTTGCACCTGCTGGTCCCCCAGCCTGGCTCTCCGTTGCTCACACCCCTCCAAAGCCCTGACCCCTCCGGCTCTTCCCATTACTCCCCACTCCACACACGGTGCGTCTGCTTCAGAATTGTCTCCTCACAAGGAGGTCTTAGGTCAGGTTCACCCAAAGCAAACCCTGAAAGGGGGCTCTGTGTGTGAGGGATTTATTAAGGAAGAAAGACTGGAAAGGGGTCAGAGAAAGCAGAGGAGGGAAAAGAGAGAAGTGTGGTCTCAGGCACAGACCCAGCCTCAGCTTGGCCCCTGGGAAGCTCTGGAGAGTGACAAACACCTCAGAATTTTTTTCCTGACCCTTGGCCAGGGAATTGGGCTTTCATACTCCTGAACTAGTCAGGGGCTGCGAGCCTCCCTGGGGAGGAACCCAAGCCCCAGGCACTTGCCAGCGCTAAGAGCTGAAAGGAAGTTTGCTGAAGAAAGCGGGTGTGACTTCTCTGTAGCAAAGCACACCAGGGCAGGGCGTGGGGGTGTGGAAGCAGTTAAAAGGGGTCGGAGGGGCCTGGGCAGGGCTCAGGGCTTGCCAAGAGCCCATCCTCAACCATCCCATCCAAAGAAAGTCCTTCACAGTCTCAGCCCCTTGTTTCCTCCTTACAAACAACTGTCTGTATTTTATTTATTTGTTTCTCTGCTTGTTAGTGGCTTCTCTCCTCCTGGAGAATGCATCTTAAGGGCAGGGACCGCTTCTGGCTTGTCCACACTTGTACCCTCCACGTTCAGCACAGTTCTTGGCATTAGTGTTAATGGGCACTTACGAAATGAATATAGGAAGGAATGAACACAGCCGGTGAGTGGTAAGTCCCTACTCAAATTCAGGACTCCACGCCCAACGGAGAGGACCGGTGGCCAAGAAAAAAAAAACTGGCAAAATTATTAAAAATTAAAAGGCTTGAATTTGAGATGTTTTTAAAAATGATTTTTTTCAAAATGTCAAAGGACAAAATAATCCAAAGGAATATATGTACTTTTTTGGAACACAGAAAAATATAGAGAGTGACCCAATTTATTTTACAAAGCCAACATAATCCTAGGCTTTATCTGAAGTAGAACAAAAACTATAGACTGGTCATGAATATAAACAAAAATACATTCGTTTTCCCCTTCCCTTTAATAATAGAGTCCTACATTTTAGCTTAGCACATTGCTTCCTGGAATAAATGCCTGCATTTCTCAGGAATTAGGATTCAATTGTATGTTAAAAGAATCATATGACAAAACCAAGTAGGGTTTATTCCAAGAATGTAAATGTACAAATAAAGCATATCACATGGTATATAAATTCATATAAAAAAAGCATGCAATTATCTCAATAGATACTCAAAAACCACTCAAGAAAATGCAACAATCTTTCTCTAAAAAATGTCTTTAAAAATTAAAAATATAAGGATATTGTCTTAACACAATAAAGAATAAATGTGTCAAGCTATATGCCAGTATTACATTAATGGTGGAACACTAGAGGAATTACCAGTAAAATCAAGATTAAAATGAGGTGGCTTCTGTCACTGTATCAGATGCTATGCTTTTGAATGACAAGGGCCTGAAAAATAATGTCTTAAACAAGATGGAAAGTTCTTTCTCCTAGAAAAGAAGTCTGGTGGTACGAAATCCAGGGCAACTCCATGGTTTTTAGGGACCAAAGTCCCTTCCATATTTTCCACCAAATAGTGTTTGGCTTCCATCTTTAGGGTCACGTCATGGTCTGTATTGGTTTTCTATGATTGCTGCAATAAATTGCCAGAAATGGAGTGGCTTAAAGCAACATTAATTTATTGTCTTAACGGTTCTGGAGATCCGAGGTCCAAAATGGGTCTGATGGGGCTAAAATCAAGTGTCCCTGTTAGGAAGGATCCATTCCTTACAGTTTTAGTTTCCTGGGGGCTCAAGCAAATACCATGCAATAGGTCGGATTTAACAATGGGAATTTATTTGCTTATGGTTTTGAAGCTAAAACAAAGTCCAAATCAAGGCATAACCAAGGCAATGCTTTCTTCCCAAAGACTGGTGCTCTGGAGCTGGTTGTTGGCAATCCTTGGTCCTTAGTTTGCCACATGGCGAGGCACATGGTGGCATCTCTGGGCTTCTCCCTTCTCTTCTGGATTCTGTGATGTTACCCACAGTGTTTTAGAGATTCTGGTCAAGGTAAAAAGACAACAAAACAGTAGTGAATTATAACTCCCAGAAAGAACTGGGCACAGCAACATTATCTGGAGATGGTATGATTTAATTACCTTGAAAACTCGAAGTTCAATGAAGCTAACATAATCCTAGGCTTTATCTGAAGTAGATAAAGGGGAGGGACACCCTTAGAAAGGTATTTCAGAATCTCTGGAGAACAGAGGTGGTTTGAAAATGCTGACAAAGGGAAATAAGAGAAATGTAGATAAATGAGAGTTGTTCCATGTCCGTGGACAGGAAAGCTTTCTATTTTAAATGGTCAACACAAATAAAATAAAGTGCCAGTAAAGTTCTGTTTTTTTTTAAATTGGCATAATTATTTTAAAGTTCATATGAAAAAATGAAGAGAAAAATACAATAAAAAAGTTATGAGTAAATATAACTGTTACAGTAAAAAAAAAGTCTTACCTGATACACAAAATAAAATGACAATAACTAAGACAATGTTGTACCACTGTGTGGGACTAAACAGGTCAACAGCCTTGTGCTGGTTTGGCAAATGTCCCCCCAAATTCATGTTTCCCTAGTATCTCAGAATGTGACCTTATAAATAGGGTTTTTGCAGTTGTTAGTAGTTAGGTTAAGATGAGGTCACACTGGATGGGGTGGGCCCTAAATCCAATGGCTGGTGCTCTTATATGAAAGCCACGTGAGCTCACAGGAGTACAGAAAACAGAGATGGATGCTCATGGAGAAAAGCACCATGCAACAACAAGACAGAGATTGGAGCCATGCAAGCCAAGGAGAGCCAAGGAGAGCTGAAAAACCGCCAGAAGCTGGAGAGGCAAGGAAGGATCTCCCTGTGCCAGTTTGAATGTATTGTGTCCCCCAAACGCCATTATCTTTGATGTAGTCTTGTGGGGCAGACGTTTTGGTACTGATTAGATTTGCTTGGAATGTGCCCCACCCAGCTATGGGTGATGACTCTGATGAGATATTCCCACGGAGGCGTGGCCCCACCAATTCAGGGTGGGCCTTGATCAGTGGAGCCATATAAATGAGCTGACTCAAAGAGGAGGAACTCAGTGCAGCTGTGAGTGACGTTTTGAAGAGGAGCAAGCTTGCTAGAGAGGAACGTCCTGGGAGAAAGCCATTTTGAAACCAGAACTTTGGAGCAGATGCCAGCCACGTGCCTTCCCAGCTAACAGAGGTTTTCCGGATGCCATTGGCCATCCTCCAGTGAAGGTACCCGATTACTGATGTGTTACGTTGGACACTTTATGGCCTTAAGACTGTAACTGTGTAGCCAAATAACCCCCCTTTTTATAAAAGCCAATCCATCTCTGGTGTTCTGCATTCCGCAGCATTAGCAAACTAGAACACCCCCCCTACAGGCTTCAGAAGGAGCATGACCCTGCTGACACCTGGATTTCAGAATTCCAGCCTCTAAAACTGTGGAAGAATAAATTTCTGTTGCTCCAAGCCCCCCCAGTTTGTGGTACTTTGTGACTCAGCCCTAGGAAACGAACACAGGCCAGAACAGGTGTCACTGACTCTAATGGATGATCTGTAGGTACAAGGGACTCAGTGGAGACACTTGAAAAGGACAAATCAAAGTCCCTCAGCTGCTCTGGGCCTCTTTTTGTGCCTGAGAAGCTGGCAGCACAGTATCCCAAGTCAGTGCTGTTTGTATGTCTGGGTAACATTTATCAATCACCCATTGCAGAAGCTGTTTTCAGAAAACTTGTGGGTAGAGAGAGCCATGACATCCACATATGAGATGGGAAACCCTCCTGATTATCGAGGGCAAAACTGCATGGAGAAGCCTGGTATTCTTATGAATCACAGGGCCTGGCAGGTTACCACATGGATGAAAGCAATCTGAGGGATTTGAATAGAAAAGGTAATCCAGTGAAAAACCTGCAAAGCAGAAATTGAACTACTTGGGATCTGTGAGCTGCATAAAACAACTTATTACTGAAGATCCCTGTTATGGGAATGACTCCGCCTCTGAGACTGTGACCAGCCGTGTGTTAGGGGCTGCAGAGCATTCTGGAGAAGTCACAGTAGAGCTGCATCCTCTCCTTGCTGAAGACCAACAGTGATTAACATCTTCACAGTGATGTTCTAGGTTTTTCAATCAATCAGTGTGTGTTTTGGTTTGCTAAAGCTCCCGAAATGCAATACACGAGAAATGGGTTGGTTTTTACAAAGGGGCTTATTAGCTTACAATTTTACAATTCTAAAGCCATGAAAATGTCCAAATTAAGGCATCAGCAAGAGGATACCTTCTCTGAAGAAAGGCTGCTGGCTTGGGACACCTCTGTCACATGGGAAGGCACATGGCCAGTGTCTGTTGGTCCTTCTTTCCCAGAGTTTCGTTGCTTTCAGGTTCTGGCTTCAGTGGCTCTTTTGGCTTCTGTAAGTGCTTCTCTCTCTGAGCTCTCTTGAGCTTTCTGTCTTTTATCCTCATAAAGGACTGCAGTAAAGGATTAAGACCCACCTTGAATTAGGTGGGTCACATCTCAGTTGAAAGAACTTAACCCCAAAGTCCCACCTACAATAGTTCTGCACCCACAGGGATGGATTAGAAGAACATGGCCTTTTCTGGGGTACATAACAGCTTCAGACCAGCACAGTGTGTTAAAGTGTAATGTTTCCGTATCTCAAGGCCACAACTGTTCCTTCAACTAACCTACTCTTTCTGATCTTAAAAAATATTTATAGGTAGAAATCACTGTGTTTGGAAGAAGAATTAATAACAATCTTTTATTCAGACAGTTTATGGGGTACATTAAATGTTCTGAAACAAATTGGACCTCTTATTTTGTCCCAATTACAAAAAGTGGAAAAGACAAAATAGTAGAACCACAAAATATAATGATATTTTGTGCATTTTGTAACACAATCATTTCTTTCCAATGTTTAACCCTAAGGTACTAATCCAGTGACAGCTAGCTTAATTATTATTTTAATAAATAAAGCATCACTTTATGGCCCAAGTCAATATCTGATCCCATTGAGACTTTAAAATAATCCCCGTCTTCAGTAAGTTGATATGGATAACTTGATGGACAAATGTCCTCTATTCACTTATACTGCCTCTCATCTCTTTACCCTAGGGCCTTTTATGTAATTACATACCTCTCCTCACAGGAGTTCACAATCTTGATTGGAAGTGTTCTATTTCTACACATCCATAGCGCACATTTGTATGTTAAAAGGACAGGAAGGAGAGAATGATTTATGGAATTAAACTTTAGCACCTTTGATTATTAATTTTTATCTAGTTATTTTTTTTTCCAAAAGAAAGTTAGCTTTTTGCTCCCATTTGGAGCACTTTGCTTTTGAAAATTTATTATATCCAGAAAGGACACTGTATGCTGTTTTACCTTATGCCCACTTTGACAAATGTGTCTGTTTTTATATGCATGTATAACCCAAATGTCAAATATATATTGGCAGCTTAGATAAGAAAAATAGTCTGAAAAGCTGAAAAAAGAAAATTCTATTATGTTGAAGTCCTTACATAATATGTAAGGGGTTCTTTTATCAGTGTTTCATTTACAGAACATAGGTATTTCTGTGTACTTTGAGAGAACTGAAATTTCAAATTAATTTGGATATATATCAGAAAAGATTGTTTTCAAAATAAACTGGGGAATATAAAAACACAATTGAGCTATTAAAAAAATAATAATAAAAAAGCACAGGTCCAGGGCTTTCAAGGGCTCTAAATTTAAGGTTGAGACCTGCTTTGAAATCCTAGCTCTACCACACACTAGCTGAGAAACCTAGGATGTCATGTAATTTCTCCGAGCCTTGATTTCCTCATCTGCATAATGGGGATAATCATATCTGACTATTGGATGATGATAAAAGCACTTCAAATGGTAAAAAGGGGGAAAATGCCCATGATAAACAAGTATTTTGAAGTCAGAATCTGAATCCATGGGTTAAGAAAAACCTGAGTTCTTATTACCAGCACAAAGCTGGAGTTTTTTGAAATGTAGTCTGACAATTCTTAGCTATTGAGAACTTAGTTCACTTACCTTTATTGTGATTAGTGATGGTTTGCCTTCATATTTAACCTCTGATTTTAAGTGCTCTATTCACCTGGATATTTCAACTTTTTCTTTCTTTAGTGTCTTTTATTAGATTGATCAGATTTCCTTTATTCTCCCTTTACCCCTCTCTTGGTGTGACATACATTCTATTTTGCTTCTTTTAGTGTTTACTCTTAAAATCTTTAACACACTTGATTTAATATAAAGTTCATCAAGATTTCTCTTACTTTCCAAATAATAAAAAAGACGCTAAACTGTTTTACCTCCAATCTTTCCCCATCTTGCATGTTATTATTGATCAGTATTTTAGTCTTATTTTAAAACTCCCTCAAAGTTGTCACTTTTATGATTAGTGTTTCCTACATTAAATGTTTGTTTAAATGTATCCATGTTTATTGATTTCTTTGATCAAGATTCCTTCTTCTAACTTCTCCCTTGCTCCTGAACTGGGTTTTCTTCTTCCTATAGTGTATCCTTTAGCAGTCTTTTAACATGGTTGGTTTAACAGTTAATTTGGTCTTTGTCTGAAGAGGAATTTATATCTTCCTCATTTTTTTGAACAATGTTTATGCTGGATAATAGTTATATCCACAAGCATTTCAAAGATATTATTAAGATATTCCATTATCTTTTGATTCTTTTGCTGTGATTGAGAGCCTATTGTTTCTTTGTAATCAATCTGTCTTTTCTCTCTGTTTTGAGGCTCTTCTCCTCTACTTTAAGGTTCTGTGGATTCTCTATGATGTGTCTAGTTGTAGAATCCCTTATTTTTATCACGCTCAAGACTCATTGTGATTCTTTGATGTAAAGATTTATATCTTTCTTCCATGATGGAAAATTATCAGCATTATTTTTTTCTATATTGTCTTCCTCCCATTCCTGTGTTCTCTTCTTTTCATTCCAATCCTTAGGCCTGTGCATCTTTCCTTCATATTCCATCTCTTTATCTTTTCCACAACTTTATCTTTTGTTGATGTTACAACTCTAGGTTCCTATTGTATAAGCATCCTCTCTCCCCAGTAACTGCCTTCCTGAGTCACCCTCTCAAGCAGAATGAGGGTCTCCCAAGCCCATCCCCAGAAGGGGCCAGTGGCTTCAGATCCTTCCATCAGTCCACTCGGAGTTCATGGGAAGACACCAGAAGCAGGAGATGAGACCTTCTTCTTCCAAGCTGCCTGCATCCAGACCCATAGGGAGGAGCAGAGAGCTCACAAGGTTCTAGCCATAGTGGAGATGAAAGGATGTTTCTTTGGAGGCTTGACAAAAACCACCTGCGTCCCATCCCTCTTCTAGATAGAAGAATGAATAAAAACATCCTGAGTCCATCATGTGACCCAGAGTGAAGCACAGGCCATGACTACACAGCTTACTAAAAAGTTAGGCCCAGGCTCTTGGGCTTATTTTCTGTCTCTGCTGTTGTTTCCATCTTCTGTTCTGTTTCCCACCAGCATCTACCCCTCTGGGAAGGAGCTAACAAAGGCCCCACATCCAGGCCCTGCAAGGCTGCCTGGAAATCATCAGCTGTTCCCCTCTGACAGTTGGTGTTGGGACTTTGACTTGGTGACCATCGTTGGTCCCCTTCTGCCTGCCCACTTCCCGCCTTTTGTTGTGGATGGACTGGGCTGGGGACTGGGGCCTGAGGCCATCCTGAGAGGTCACCACCAGGCACTCTGGGGCAGGCCCTGAGATGATCTCGCTTCCAACAGAACCTTAGAGCCATGTTCCAGGGCCCTCAGGCCTCTGTCACTTGGGGGTGAGAAGGGGGTGTGTGTTATTATTTCATTGGGGAAAATATAACCTCAATAAACAATGAAGCTATGTTCCCTGACTGTGAAACTTTCACAGGCTGCACATGTGAAATAGACATGCATTTCTCAGACTCTCAGACCTGAGAGTGAAAGCACGGTTATGTAGGCCACACTTACTTACTTTTTATTTTAAAAAAAGTCTCTCTTTATACATTATATTAGTACATATATAGTAAATACAATAAATATTATGGAATGTTTGGTACATACATAGTAAATATAATAAATATTATGGAGTGTTTGGTGTGTACTGGGCTCTGTGCTGACAGTGCTACTTTCTCTTGCCCTGTGATGTAGGGATTGTCCATCTTATGTTGAGGAGAGAGCAGAGAGCTAAGGGTAGATGGGGTCAGGATGTGGAACCATGTGCCTAACCACTGGACTGAACTGCCTCCTGAGGAGCTGAGGTCAGGGAGGAGAAAGGAGCCTTCCACAGCTGGTGATGGCAGAGGCGGGACTCAAACCCATAATTCCCTACAACTTGTTTGTGTTGTGTGGGAAATAAGGCCAGTTGGATAGAGGCGGCCCTGCTTTAAGCAACGCAGCTGTAACTCAACCTGTCCCTACATGCTGAAAAATCAGAGGCAGCTCTTTGTTTGCTGAAGGGTCCCTGCAGGTTCTGTGAAATAGCAGCTCCCCCTAGTGCACTGTGATGGTTGGGTTCATGTGTCAACTTGGCCAGGTGATGGTACCCAGCTGTCTGGTCAAGCAAGCACTGCCCAAACCATTGCTGCAAGGACGTTTGTGGCTGATTAATAAACCAACAGGCTGGTTTATTAAATCATCAGTCAATTGACTGCAGCTGTGACTGATGACTCACAAAAGGGCGTGCCTTCCACAATGAGAGAATGCAATTGGCTGGATTTAATCCAATTAATCAGTTGAAGACTTATAAGCAAGACAGATAGAGGACCTTCACTTTTTCTTCGGCTGCCCAGTGAAGCATTTACTGAGGAGTTCGTCGAAGTTGCCGGTTTGTTTCCTGAGGAGTTCATCAAACATGTTCATCGAAGATCCCAGTTCATTTCCTGAGGAGTTAATCGAAGTTGCCGGTTTGTTTCCTGAGGAGTTCATCGAACACATTCGTCAAAGATCCCAGTTCATTTCCTGAGGAGTTCATCGGACATCTTTCTTGGCAGTTTGCTGACTGCCCTACAGAATTTGGACTCATGCATACCCACAGTTGTGCAAGTCACTTTTATAAATTTGATAGTCAGAGACACCTCTAATTGATTCTGTTTCCCTGGAGAACCCTAACTGTTACAACTTGGTACCGGGAGTGGTTCCTGAGAAACAGAATCTTAAAATGGGCTTTTACAATTTGTTTTCTACTCTGATTAGATTCAAAGGCACTAATGACTCTATTTCCCATAATCAAGAGGGCACTGACAGTCCATGGCATGAGTTGGCAAAGGAAATACACAAAATAGCACCGTTTGATTCTCCTAATCATACTCTTGTATGAAGCAAGGCTCTGGGTGACAGTGTTTTCAACACCTTCACAGAGTTTTGCAGAATTAATGATGTTGGCTGGCTGCTCTTAGATACGTTGGATAAAGTTGTAAGGGAAAGGGATGAGTTAAAGGCTTCAAATTCAAAACTTAAACACTGTATGACAGATTTAAAAGTTTCTATGTGTGCCCTGAAAGAAAATCTTATTTCCTGTGCCTGCAGACTTGAGGTTTCTGAAAACCAGACGCAGACTCTCATTATACGAGTAGCAGATTTACAACGTAAACTAAAATCTCAACCTCTCAGGTGTCTGCTGTTAAAGTAAAGGCATTGATTGGAAAAGAATGGGATCCCAAAACTTGGGATGGGGACATATGGATTGATAATAATGGCAGTGAGGACATTGGAACCCTGGATTCTGCTGAGTCATTATTAGACTTACCTATAGAGGGCTGCCCTGAGGAAACAGCTCCCATCCCACCTCCAGTCTGCCCTAAGGAGCCTGCCACCCAACCCCCACCTAAGGAGATTAACCCTTCAGTGCCTGCTAATCCTGTTATCACCTCCCTTGAGGAAGCAGCCCTCACTCCTCTGTCTGGAGAGATTAATCCTGTTTTAAGAGATAAAAATGCAACAGAATGTCCTGAGGTAAATGGGTTGAGGGATAATTCTAACTCTTTTCATGACCCACCTCCACCACCAGTCTTTGCTTCAAGACCTACAACTAGACTAAAGTCCCAACAGGCCCCAAAGGGTGAGGTACAAAGTGTGACCCATGAGGAAGTACGCTATACTCCAAAGGAACTTCATGAGTTTTCCAACTTATGCAGACAGAAATCAGGGGAATATGTGTGGAAATGGATATTAAGGGTGTGGGATAATGGTAGAAGGAATATAAGGTTGGATCAGGCTGAATTTACTGATATGGGCCCACTAAGCAGAGATTCTGCATTCAATGTTGTAGCTCGAGGGGTTAGAAAGGGTGTTAACGGTTTGTTTGGGTGGTTGGCTGAAACATGGATCAAAAGGTGGCGGGCATTACGGGAGATTGAAATGCCAGAACTGCCCTGGTACAATGTGGAGGAGGGGATTCAAACGCTTAGAGAGATTGGAATGTTAGAGTGGATTTATCATGGAAAACCTGCTCACACACCCCTGGAATGTCCAGAGGACACACCTTTTTACCAGGACTGTGAGGAATAAATTTGTGAGACTAGCTCCATCATCCCTGAAGAGCTCTGTAGTCACCCTTCTCTGTAGGTCAGATATTACTGTGGGAACTGCTGTCATTGAGCTGGAATCCTTAAACACAATGGGGATAATCGGGTCCCGAGTTGGTAGAAGCCAAGTGGCTGCAGTTAATTGCCACAGACAAGGTGGGCATGGCTACCATAATGGAAAACAGGCTCAAAGCAGCAATCAAAATAATATGACTCGCAGAGACTTATGGCATTGGCTAGTGGATCATGGAGTACCAAGTAGTAAAATAGATGGGCAATTGACTAAATTCTTGTTTGAACTATATAGGCAGAAGAATTCTAGGTCACATGAACAAAAGTCTCCCTTGAATTACAAAAACAGACAGTCACGGCCCCTTAATCAATTCCCAGACTTGAGACAGTTTACAGACCCAGAGCCCCTTGAATAAAGGGAAGGCCAGGTACCCTTGGGGAAGGACCCTGTCACACTGCCAAAAATTTATACTGTTAATCTTCCTCCCAGCCTTCCCCAGGGGGACCTACGGCCTTTACCAGGGTGACTGTGCATTGGGGAAAACGAAATGATCAGATATTTCATGGATTATTAGACACTGGTTCAGGAGTGACATTAATTCCTGGAGACCCAAAACGTCACTCTGGTCCACCAGTCAGAGCTGGGGCTTACAGAGGTCAGGTGATTGATGGAGTTTTAGCTCAGGTCCATCTCACAGTGGGTCCAGTAGGTCCCCACACCCATTCTGTGGTTATTTCCCCAGTGCCGGAATGCATAATTGGAATAGACATACTCAGCAACTGGCAGAATCCTCACATTGGTTCCGTGACTCATGGAGTGAGGGCTATTATGGTAGAAAAGGCCAAGTGGAAGCCACTAGAATTGTCCCTGCCTAGCAAAATAGTAAACCAGAAGCAATACTGGATTCCTGGAGGGATTGCAGAGATTAATGCCACTCTTAAGGACTTGACGGATGCAGGGGTGGTGATTCCCAACACATCCCCATTCAACTCTCCTATCTGGCCTGTGCAGAAAACAGACAGGTCTTGGAGGATGACAGTGGATTATTGTAAGCTCAACCAGGTGGTGACTTCAATTGCAGCTGCTTTTCCAGATGTGGTATCATTGCTTGAGCAAATCAAAACATCCCCTGGTACCTGGGATGCAGCTATTGATCTGGCAAATGCTTTTTTCTCAATTGCTGTCAATAAGGACCACCAGAAACAGTTTGCATTCAGCTGGCAAGGCCAGCAGTTTACATTCACTGTGCTACCTCAGGGTTATAGCAACTCTCCAGCCCTATGTCATAATATTGTCCACAGGGATCTTGATCGTTTCTCCCTCCCACAAGACATCACACTGGTCCGTTATACTGATGATATCATGTTGATTGGACCTAGTGAGCAAGAAATAACAACTACTCTAGATTTGTTGGTAAGGTATTTGTGTGGCAGAGGATGGGAGATAAATCCAACAAAAATACAGGGGCCTTCCACCTCAGTAAAATTTCTAGGTGTCCAGTGGTGTGGGGCCTGTCAAGATATTCCTTCTAAGGTGAAGGATAAGCTGTTGCATCTGGCCCCTCCTATGACCAAAAAAGAGGCACAATGCTTAGTTGGCCTCTTTGGATTTTGGAGACAACATATTCCTCACTTAGGTGTGTTACTCCGGCCCATTTACCGAGTGACCAGAAAAGCTTCTAGTTTTGAGTGGGGAATGGAACAAGATGAGGCTCTGTGACAGGTCTAGGCTGCTGTGCAAGCTACTCTGCCACTTGGACCATATGATCCAGCTGACCCAATGGTGCTGGAAGTGTCAGTGGCAAATAGAGATGCTGTTTGGAGCCTTTGGCAGGCTCCTATAGGAGAATCACAATTCAGGCCCTTAGGATTTTGGAGTAAAGCTTTATCATCCTCTGCAGATAACTACTCTCCATTTGAGAAACAGCTTTAGAGACAGAACACTTAACCATGGGCCACCAAGTTACCATGAAACCTGTTACCTATCATGAGCTGGGTATTGTCTGACCCATCAAGCCATAAAGTTGGGCATGCAGAGCAGCACTCCATCATAAAATGGAAATGTTATATATGAGATAGAGCTCAAGCAGGTCCTGAAGGTAAAAGTAAGTTATATGAGGAAGTGGACCAAATGCCCATGGCCCCACTCCTTACACCTTACCTTCTCTTTCCCAGCCCACAGCTATGGCATCTTGGGGTGTTCCTTACAATCAGTTGACTGAGGAAGAGAAAACTCAGGCCTGGTTTACAGTTAGTTCTGCATGACATGCAGGCACCACCTGAAAGTGAACAGCTGCAGCACTGCAGCCCCTTTCTGGGATGTCACTGAAGGACAGTGGTGAGGAGAAATCCTCCCAGTGGGCAGAACTTTGAGCAGTGCACCTGGTTTTTCACTTTGCTTGGAAGGAGAACTGGCCAGAGGTGTGTTTGTATACTGATTCCTGGGTTGTTGCTAATGGTTTGGCTGGATGGTCAGGGATTTGGAAGGAACATGATTGGGAGATTGGTGACAAGTCTGGGAAGGGGTATGTGGATAGACCTTTCTGAGCGGGTGAAAAACATGAAGATATTTGGGTCCCAGGTGAATGCTCACCAGAGGGTGACTTCAGCAGAAGAAGATTTTAATAACCAAGTGGATAAAATGACCTGTTTGGTGGATACCAATCAGCCTCTTTCCCCATCAACTCCTGTCATTGTCCGATGGGCTCATGAGCAAAGTGGTCATGGTGGTAGGGAAAGAGGTTATGCAGGGGCTCAGTAACATGGACTTCCACTCACCAAGGCTGACCTGGCCACAGCCACTGCTGAGTGTCCAATCTGCCAGCAGCAGAGACCCACACTCAGTCCCCGTTATGGCGTCATTCCCCAAGGTGATCAGCCTGCTACCTGGTGGCAGGTTGATTACATTGGACCACTTCCATCATGGAAGCGGCAGCAATTTGTTCTTACTGGAATAGACACATACTCCAGATATGGGTTTTCCTTCCCTACATGACATGCTTCTGCCAAAACTACCATCCATGGACTTACAGAATGCCGTACCCACCATCATGATACTCCACACAGCATTACTTCAGACCAAGGAACCCACTTCACAGCAAATGAAATGAGGGAATTCTGTGGTCTTACCATGTTCCCCATCATCCAGAGGCAGCTGGGTTGATAGAATGGTGGAATGGCCTGTTGAAGACTCAATTACAGCATCAACTAGGTGGCAATACCTTGCAGGACTGGAGCAGTGTCCTCCAGGAGGCTGTGTATGCTCTGAATCAGTGTCCACTCTATGGTGCTGTTTCTCCCATAGCCAGGATTCATGGGTCCAGGAATCAAGGGGTGTAAACAGGAGTGGCACCACTCGCTATCACTCCTAGTGATCCACTAGGTAAATATTTGTTTCCTATCTATGCAAGTGTAAGCTCTGCTGGTCTACAGGTCTTGGTTCCAAGAGGAGGAGTGCTTCCACCAGGAAACACAACAATAATCCTATTGAACTGGAAGTTAAAACTGCCACCTGGCCATTTTGGACTTCTTATGCCTCTGAATCAACAGGCAAGGAAGGGGATTGCTGTACTGGCTGGGGTGATTGATCCTGACTATCAAGGGGAAATAGCACTGCAACTACACAATGGAGGTAAAGGAGAGTTGTCCTGGAATACAGGAGATCCCCTAGGGCATCTCTTAGTACTACCATGCCCCGTGATTAAAGTCAATGGAAAACTGCAACAACCCAATCCAGGCAGGACTACCAATGGCCAAGAAAGTTGAGGAATGAAGGTTTGGGTCACCCCACGAGGCAAAGAACTACAGCCAGCTGAAGTGCTTGCTGAGGGTAAAGGGAACATGGAATGGGTAGTGGAAGAAGGTAGTGATGAATATGAACTACGGCCACGTGACCAGTTACAGAAATGAGGACTATGATGACATGAATATTTCCTCCTTGTTTTGTTATGATTATGTTTGTATTTGTCTGTAAAGCAAATATCTTTGCTTTCTTCTGTCTTATCCCCTTATCATATGGCATAACCTGTATTGTTCATTTTGCTGTATTTAAGCTAAGGAAATTAATTTTAAGAGCTAATGTCACCTAAGGACTTGCACCCTATTCTGGACAGATTTAGTGTGTTTCCAGTTGTACGCTGCACAGCGGAGTATTGTTAGGCAAAATATATGTCTGTTATTGTTATCTACTTAGAGATAAAGTATGGTTTTAGGTGATGTGTATAACTGCCAAGTTGAAAAGGGGTGGACTGTGATGGTTAGGTTCATGTGTCAACTTGGCCAGGTGATAGTAACCAGCTGTCTGGTCAAGCAAGCACTGGCTTAACAATTGCTGCAAGAACGTTTGTGACTGATTAATAAACCAACAGGCTGGTTTATTAAATCATCAGTCAATTGACTGCAGCTGTGACTGATGACTCACCTAAGGGAGTGTCTTCCACAATGAGAGAATGCAATTGGTTGGATTTAATCCAATTAATCAGTTGAAGACTTATAAACAATACAGAGAGAGGACCTTCACTTCTTCTTTGGCTGCCCAGTGAAGCATTTCCTGAGGAGTTCGTTGAAGTTGCTGGTTCATTTTCTGAGGAGTTCATCGGACATCTTCCTTGGAGTTGACAGTTTGCTAACTGCCCTATGGAATTTGGATTCGTGCATACCCACAGTTGCATGAGTCACTTTTATAAATTGTATAGTTATAGATATCTCTCATTGATTCTGTTTCCCTAGAGAACCATAACTAATATATGCACCAAAAAAATGACTAAATTGAATATTAGAAAGCAAACAGAGAAAGAAGGGAGGGAGGAAGGGAGAAAGGGAGGGAGGGAGCAAATGTGAGAATAGGGGAGCAGAGGGGAAGGGAGGACAAAAGAAACATTATAGCTATTTCTAGGAGCTGTGAATTGTACAGAGGGAGATCATCTCTGGAGTTAATTAAGAAAAAAAACAACATTCATTGGGAACCTTGGGAACAAACATTCCAGTAAATGTGACCAGGAGGCAGGTGGATCTAAACCCCACTGGGGAACCTGTGAACTGGCCCAGCTTTCCCAGCCCCCTCCTGTGCACCTGTTGAAGGATTGAACTGTGGCTGGGCTGGGGAAGTGGGGACTCCTGCACTAGGAAACCAGCTGCCTTTAGTTCTTGGATTGGAGAAACTGGGGCTGAGCTCATCACTGTCAATCAGAGATGCCCCTCTGGGGTCCTTATTACCCAACTGACTCCAGAAAGCCACCACCCCCTTTTCCACGGAGGCTTAGAGAGGTGGTATCCCACCCCAAACTGCTGACCCAGCAGGTGAGTACAGAGTTGGGTCTTTTGACTCCCACCTCTATTGTGCCAAGCTCTTCAATCCTTTCTAATTCTCTTCCAACCCCTCTAACAGAAATTCACATTTACAGAGAGAGACAGCTTACATGCAGTGTCTCTCTTGGTTGTCAAACCAGCTCTGCAAGATGGACGTGGATTTCCACTGATTCTGAGATGCCATGTTTCATTTTTATCATCTCTGAGAAAGGGATGTATCTAACGATCACTGTTAGGCAACAGTCATGATGCAGTTGTCATCGACTGGGTGTGTGCATCAAAACTTGCAGATTGCCTTGTTCTCACCACTCCATTCACCTTGATATACAGACTAGAAACTCAAAGGAGGCTGTTAACGAGAAAGGAGTCCTTGGGGGAGATGGCTGTGATTCTCCCCTTCTCCTCTCTCTGAGAAAGGGAAGGCAAGTGTCTCTGTGCTACCCAGGCCAGGTAAAGAGAGATCTTGGAGCAACACTCAGAAATGTGGAGGATGCTGCAGAAGGGGAGCCTGGCTGACCCTCCCCAGGTGGATATTGGCAGAGCTGCAGACATTCCCAGACCCGCCCTGAGGCGGCCGCAGTGCAGAATGTGGGAGATCCTTCCTGGGAGGCCTGGGCCATGCTGCCTGTGCTTCAGGGAAGTAGACCACAGTCTCCTGTGTCTCACCTGGAGAAGTCGGAAGGAGGGACGCTGAGCAGAATGGCCCAGTGTAGCCCCATGAGGTGAGAGGACTGCAGAGTTTGGAGGGGGCAGGTTGCCCCTGCACAGGCCAAGCCAGTGCCATGGGAGAGAGTGGCCAGCCCCATCTCAGGGGGGGCAGCAGGAAGAGACTGGGTGGCGGGCAGGAGCTGGGAGAGGTGAGAAATGGCACACAGAGTGACTCACCAGGTCAGGGGCCCCTGTGGAGAGAAGACCCCCTCCATGGAGGCTTCTGAAAAGCCCTCATATATACCTGCAAGAGAGTGAGCACCCTCCTGGCTGTCACAGCCAGACCCGATGACCCAACAGGGAACCACAGCAGCAGGACACATTAAAGAAAAAGGCTTTGACTCTTTTCTTCTAACTCTCACTCCTTCTGCTCACCCTGAAAGGCCTGAAGATGAAAGGAGAAAGGAAGAAGACCTGAGTCACCAGTCAGACCTGAGCTGTGGGGAGGAGGAAACTTTAGAGCAAGAGTAATGATTTTTGCTGCCTGAATGTGAGTCTTGGTTGTCAAAACAAACATTCCTATAGCTAAAGGGATCTGCCTGAGCTGCTGTGAAAGAACGGAGAAGGGAAATACAACAAAGCATGCTTGAAGGCTGTGGATGGAGAGAAATAAAGCAAATTCTTAGGAAAAAAAAACTTGCAGAATGACTCTTAGCAGCTTGGGAGAAAATCTCAGGGACAATAGTGGAGCATCTTTTCAGAAGCACCACATCACCAATGTCCTTGATGGCACAGACCAATATTGTGTGGAAAACACAGATACCAAGGATTATTACTTGAAACATCGTGTGATAGGGAGAATCAAATACCACCTATGAAGTCTTGCCAATAAGAGTAAAACCTAAATCTGATCAAGCCTCTAGGTCTAACTAGGGAATTTGGGGGTCAGAGGAACACTAAATGACATGCTAAAGATGCAGTCAGCAAAATGCAAAAACTCTACAGGACAAGAAAACTTTCCTAGGGAAGGAAAACATTTGTATCCATGTAAACAGTGGATTCCTAGGGCCAAATGTGCATGCCCAAAACAAGACACATGCACAGAAAGGACCTACGCTTTTGTCTGGAGCTATTTTCTAAACTCATTTTATTGAGAAACTCTGAAGGAGAGCATTTGCACAGGTCAGTCTACAAAGACTGGGAAAGTCTTCTTCTCTTCTCCTCCTCCTTCTCCTTCTTCTTATTTTTATTTTTATTTTTTGGTGAGCACCAGGCATTCAAGGAAAGATCTGTCATAACACCAGCTGGATACAGGCTTAAGGAACAGATGCTTCAGAGTCTAAATTCCAATGCGAACATGCTAAAATATCAAAATGTCAGGTTTCAACAAAATATTACAAAACATACAAAGAAACAGGAGGTGATGACCGAGGCAAAGGAAAAGATTAAGGCATTAGAAACTATCATTGTGGAGGACAAGACCTGGGACACACCAGACAAAGGTTTTTAAAAAAATCATCTTAAATATGCTCAAAGAGCTAAAGGAAATCATGGACAAAGAACTAAAGGAAATCAGGAAAACAATAGATGAACACAAAGAGAATATCAACAAAGAGATGAAAATTATGAACAAAGCTGAAGACCACAGTAATATATTAAAAATTCCCTAGAGAGGTTCAACAGTAGACTGGAGCTGGCAGAAGAAAGAATCAGTGAACTTGAAGATAAGACAAGTGAAATCAACCAGTCTGAGGAGCAGAAGGAAGAAAGAATGAAAAAAAAGTGAACAGAGCCTGAGGAAACTGTGGGACACAATCAAGCACACCAACCTATGCATTGTGGGAGTCCCAGAAGGCAAAGAAAGACAGAAAGGGACAGAGACAATATTCAAAGAAAGAATGGCTGAAAACTCCCTGAATTTAATGAAAGACATGAATATACACATCCAAGATGCTCACCGAGCTTGGAATAGGATTAACCCAAATAGAACCACATCACACCATGTTACAATTAAACTGTCAAATGCCAAAGATGAAGAGAGAATTCTGAAAGGCACAAGAGAGAAGCAATGTGTTACATACAAGGAAGCTTCAATAAGTGCTAATTTGTCATTGGAAACCATGGAAGTAAAAAAATAGAGGACACATTTAAAGTGCTGAGAGCAAAAAACTGCCAACCAAGAATTCTGTATCAGATAAAACTGTCTTTCAAAAATGAGGGAGAGGTTAATACATTCCTGGGTGAATAAAATTTGAGGGAGTTTATTACCACCAGACCTGCCCTACAGGAGATGCCGAGGAGAGCCCTGCTGGTTGGAAGGAAAGGACACTAGATAACTGACTGAAGCCATATGCAGAAATAAAGATCTCCAGTCAAAATAATGACACGGGTGAATATAAATGCCAGGTCTATTGCATTTTGGGTATGTAACTCTACTTTTTACTTCCTACAGGATCTAAAATGTAAATGCATAAAATGTAATGATGTATCAGTGGTTTGGGATTCATAAAGTATTAATATGTAATCTGGGACAAGAACTAACGGTGGGGGGATGGAGGGGTATAGGAACATTGTGTATGCTGAAGGAGTTAAGTTGGTATCAAAGCAAATGAGATTGTTACATATTAAGGATGTTTAATTTGAGTCCTATGGGAAACACAAAGAAAACATCAGAGAATATGCAAACTCATAGAGTCAGATAGTAAAGTACAGGTTGCCAGGGGTGGGGGCAGAGACAACGGTTAGTTAATGTAAAGTGAGTGTAGGGTTTCTGTTGGGGGTGAAGGGAAAGTTCTAGTAATAGATGGGGCTGAGGGCACTGCAACATTGAGAAAGTGATTAATCCCACTGAATGGTTTGCTTGGGGGGGATTAGGATGGGAAAATTTATGTTGTATATATGTTTTCACAGTTTAAAAAAAGAGAGAGAAACTAAAGAAATAAAGACAATTAAATGCAATACATGATCCTTGATGGGATTTAAGAATGGAGGAGGAAAGGCTCAAAAGAACATTAATGGGACATGAGAAAAAATTGGAATATAGAACATAAGCTTTACATCAATGTTAACTTCCTTGAACTTGAAAGCTGCACTTAAGGAGACTATGTAAGTGAATATCCTTGTTCATAGGAAATGTACATGGAAGTATTATGTGTTCAAAGATTATGATGTGTGCAAACTACTCTCAAATGTTCAGAAAATAGATGATAGATAGAAAGATAGATAGAACAATATGGCAAAGGTGGAAAGATGTTAAAATTGGTGGATCTGTGTATCTGGGACTATATGGATATGTTGGAGTTCTCTGTACAGGCTTTATATTATTTTTGCAACTGTCCTGTAAGTTTGAAATTATTGCAAAACAAAAAGTTAAAAAAAAGTCAGCTCTGCAGGACAAGTGACCAGTTTCTTCCACAAATAAATTGCAAGGGAAAAAACCCAAGCAAGAGGAAACATAGAGATTAAAAGAGGCTAGAGACATCAATCAAATGCATTTGAACAAATCAGCTGTAGAAAAATAAGGAAATTTTGCACATAGAAACTGAAATATTTACAAATTAAATTATATGATATTGAAATTTATTTCAAAACAATCATGGATGGGTGTGGGAAGGGGGTACAAACGAGACTAGATGGGCAAATGGTCACTGTTGGTGATGGAAATGGGGACCACACTACCCGACTTTCTCCCTAATTAAAAAAAAATTAAGACATGAGAGAAGAAAATAAAAAGTTCTTCCTTGTGTTCTCCTTTTTATGATGGCACAAAATAAGTGTTCTAATAAAATCTACGTATAAAGTAACAATACCAAGCAGTAAGATGACATATGCCTCAGTGATGCCAGCTGACTTCTCTTCTGCTGGTGTCTTAGTGTCTGCGAGGTCCAGCATTTTCCCTCTTTCCGGAAGAGGAAACAAGCTCAGCTCCCTTAAGGGGTTCTAGGTTAAGTGGGGGCTTGAAGCCGAGTCGGCGTCCAGTGCTGTCTGGGGGGCTGTGCCAGGAACCAGGCCCTGCAGCGGGCCCTGGCCATCTCTCCACTGCGCCATAATCCCCTCTGCCAGGACACAGAAACAGCCCTCGTATGCCAGGAGCCCGCGGACATTGATCAATAGCAACCTTGGGGACTGCCGATGGTCACTGACGCTCCACGGGTGGCCGGCTCGGAAACAGACCCAGGTTTGGTGGAGGGTCAGATCCCTCAGGAAATGTTGAACCCAAACAGGAATCACTTGTTTGTACTTCCCAGAGTCTGGGTGAAGTTTGGAAGGACAGACAGGGTGTCCTCGCTCAGACCAGACAACTGTGCTGTTTCACAACCCTGGCCAAGAGGCCGATCTGCCAGGGACAGGGCCCCGGGAGGAGCCAGGGAAGCTGGTCACCCTTGCTCCCGCCAGGGGCTGCTCGGGGACCAGGGATGGCCGATGACTAAAGGGCTCACATACATCAGTGGGTCAGAGAAGAAAACCCCAATGGGAAGAAGAGGCAAAGGCCAGCAGCAGGCTGTGCACCAAAGGACATGCACAAACTGACGATTTGCACCCCAGAAGAAATGCTCAGCTTTGCCAGAAATCAAAGAACTGAAAAAAAAAAAACAAAAACAGGATACCATTTGGGGCCTGTTATGTTGGCAAATGTTTTAAAAACTTATAATGCCCCAGATTAGAGACTAAAGGGACAAGGCAATCAAATGCGTTCATGAACCTGAGTTGGCTCCTGGAAGGGGGAAAAAACTCTAGCATTTGGACATGGGTTGTGGATTAGATAACAGTATTGTTATCTAATTTCTTGATTTTTAAAATTGTACAGTACTTACGTAAGAGGTTGTAAGGAAAACCACACTGCAATCTCTGGGGGCAAGTGGCCATGATGGCTGCATCTTACTCTCAAATGGTGGAGGAAAGAAAGAGAGGGAGAGAGAGGGCAGAGAGACAGAGAAAGAGAAAAGAAAGCAAATGGAACAAAACATTAGCCCCTGGTGAATCAGGGAAAAGGAGGAGTTTTTTGTACCATTCTTGCAGCATTTCTATATATTAGAAATTATATCAAAAAGTTTAAAAATAAAAAAGCTTATAATGCTTAGTGCTGACAGGGGTGCAGGGAAATGAAAACTCTTACCCTGCTAATGGGAGAGCTAACTGGAAGAGAATTAGGCAATAAATAGCAAAAGCTTTGACCCAGTAATTCCACTTCCAGGTCTTTAGTCTAAAGAAATAACCATAGATATGCCCAAAGATGGAGTGAGCTACAAAGATTTTCACAGAAGCGCTAAATGTTTAGCAATAGCTTGGTTAAATGATGGTTCCTTCACAAATTGGAACACTATGTAGCCATTTAAATGGTATTGTGAAGTGCATCATAATACATTGTTCATAATAAAGTGTTCATAATAAATTAAGTGAAAGAGACAAAAAGGATCCAAGACATTATGTTTGGTGTGATTATTATGCTAAGTACCAGTCCAAACCAAATCAAATCAAACTCTGTGTGTGTGTGTGTGTGAGTGTGTGTGTGTGTGTGTGTGTGTGTGTGTTTCCATTTTAAGCTCCCTGAGGTCAGGAACCAAATCTTATTTATCACTGTATTCTCAGTGCTAATGAGTCTGCTTGATGAATGAGTAAAGAGCCATAAAAAAAAAGACCAGAAGGATGTACTTCAGAATGTCCCCAGCAGTATTTCTGGGTGGTGTGACTACAGGTGATCTTATTGTTATTTCTTTTTGTCTATCTGTAAGGTCTATATGTTCCATACAGAACATTGATCCATTCTGCAGTTAACTGTTTAAAACAATAAATGCATTTAGTTAAAACAATACATACAAAGCAGAGAAAAAGTAGGCTTGCTCTCAGGACCCTTAGTCCAGGATCTCTTGGAATATGGTTCAAGGTGACATTGAACCACCTGAAAATTACTCCAGCTGGTTCTGAGTGCCTCAGTCACAAGGAGGTGGGGGTGCTGGGGCCTTAACCAGTCATTGGACCTCTTCCTTGGCTTCTGCTTTCTCCCCTACCACCAGGAGAGGGTGCAGGCACCACAACACAGAGCCTGTGCCGTCAGCCCCTCCCCTCTGAGCCCACCACTGCTGCATGGACCTTTGGCAGGGAGTAGGGAGGGAATGAAGAATAATGTCCCCATTTAACAGATGAGGTGACTGAGGTCTGGAGGCTAGAACTGGAACCCCAGGGGAGCTGCCTTATATCCTGCAGAGTCTACAGGGGCACTGGGCCAGTGGCAGATGGCTTTCACTGGACCTCCCCCAATCCCCCTGATATCAGGAACCCCTCTCCATCCCTGCTCTGACACAGCCTGATCCCGGCCACCTGAGAACCGATCTGCCCAGGGGAGGTGAAACTCACAAGTGTCTTCTGTCCTGGGGGAGGCCCTGGAGAGCACGGAGTCTCCCACCAGGATGATAAACGGCTGCTCTCCAGCGTTGGCCAAGACCCATCACTTCACTGACCCAAGGAGTAAGTCATGGCTGGCCCCTGTCATCCAGCTCAAGAGCCTGTCCTGGATCCATCGGGAAGACGCACAGCCTGTGGTTTGCTCATTTCAACATGACAAAGCCCAGGCTTTATTTTCAATGAAAAGCAAAATGAGGAAATTTTCCTAATAAAAATATTCTCATTACAGGAATCTAGTGAAATCCATGAAAAAAGAAAACAATCCCCCAAATCCTATGTCCTAAAGACAATGCTGTTAAAATTCCAGGGTAATTTCCTTTTTTGTGGGTGCGCTCTTGTGGGGACGTTTTTTGGTCATGTGGTACATGAAATTTTGGATCCTGATTTTTTCATTACTTATAACTTGAGCTGTCTTCATGCTGTAAATTCTTCACAAGCCTTTTTTTCTTGTGCATTGTTTTAAGGTCTGTAGTATTTTCCCTTGAGTGGGGATATCACAGTTACTTAACCATTTCTGTTTCTGGACATCAGATTGTTTTCAATTTTGTACTAACATAAATAAGCCTGCCTTGAACAATTGGTGCTTAAATAATTGTATAGATTTTTTCCCCACTGGCTCAGAAGTGGGGTAGCTGAGTCAGACAGCAGGAACGTTTTTAAAGGTAAACCAGACATGTCTTTAAGAGCGGAAGGTGAGTGGTTCTCTGCCTTTGTGGCTTTCACGGGACCACATGCTTTAAGAGATTTTTGTCTATCAAATATAGTTCATCAAGAATTAATTTTCCTATGTATGCCCTTTGATCCCACACCTTGGGGTCTAGGGATCTTTCCCTGTGGCAGACTGCTGGCTGTCCTTTTGGTTCTCTTTGCTGCCTCTTCCTGGATATGCTTCCCGGCTGCAGATGCCATCTCCCAGCTCCCTGCAGCAGCCCTGGCCGTGGCACCAAGTTCTCAGGAATTTGGGCAGCAGGAATTACATGCAAACTGTTTGGAGGATTTGCTGCTGCTGTTTAGAAGGTTTGCTTGCCCCGAACTTTCTCTCATTCTCCTTCTTACAACCAGAGCTTAGGACGTTGGCCTCAGGGATGGTGACGCAGCGAGAAGGGAGGAACCTGGGTCCCACATGACTTTCTAGAACTCCTGGAGCCGAGCGGTCCTGCCAGCCATGCCTGGCTGAGCTGCTACCTGGTCTCTTTGTTACGGCATCTGGGCCTTTCCACAACTATCACAGCCCTAAGGGAACACACACACCCATGCAAAACGGCCTGTAGAAGGTCATTTGTTGGGCATTGCTTATGTTAGCAGATGAGGAAAACAACCTAAATGTCCACAAATAGGTGACTGGCTAGAAGAAATTGAGACACATTTGTCCAGTGGAATTCCATGCAGCTGTTAAAAAAAAAAAAAAAAGGTGGTAACTTTTTCATAAATAAAAGCAAGATCTGGAACAGTATATTTGCTACCAATTGCGTATTTTTAAAAAGTAGAAGTAAAAATATATATCTAGATTTGCTCATAGATGCCTAACAAGATGTCTGAACAGGGTCCATCCACAGAAATCCAGTGGTAGCAGTTACCTGTTTGAACCCATGATGGGTGGGGATGGATAAGAACTGGGGAGATGGGGGTCAGGGGTGGGAAGAAGGTTTTCACCATTTATCTTTTCATACATTTAATGTTAGACCCATGTGAATGCATTACCTATTCAGAAAGTAAATAAATACAATTTAAAATTTTTAAGTAATTCATTTTTCCACTTAATTGTAATTCAAAAGATAAGTAGACCCATTCAGGTTCTGATCAGCACAAGATAACTGTCCTTGACGCCCTGAGCTGAAAAGCTGCCAGCTGAAGGCAGAGCTGCTCGAGGGTCGTGTCCCCTCCCAGGACCCTTGTCCCCGTCTGGCCTCCTAAGGCCGGCAAGGCCCAGCCCATCTGCTGCCCCAGACAGGAAAGCTGTCACCCCCTTGCCTGCCAACCGAACCTCCTAATTACACGATAAAGACTAATTGCCTGTGACTGGGATCTTCCACAGTCATCGACATTAACTACAGTCCTGCCTAATGAGCCTCACGTTTAATTATCCGTTCACCCTGCTCCAGGATTTAATTAAACTGTGGCAGGAAATAGCAACCCACACAGGATGCGCGAGGGAACGGAGCTCTCATCGGGCGGCCCGGTGAAGCTGCTCCCAGCCCCCCATCCAGGACCCCGGGATTTTCTGCTCCCAGCCCTCCACCCAGGACCCTGGGATTTTCTCAGTGAACAGAAGGAGATACCACAAAACCTTGGGGGTTGGGGAGGAGAGGAAGGGGAGCGAGCTGCGTTTATCCAGTGCCGGCTGCATGCCAGGCAGAACTGTCACATCGATCATTTACATCATCCCACGGTCACTGTGGAGCTGGGTCCTCCTATTTCAGTGAAGGAAACAGAGGTTCAGAGACGTCCACTGACTTGGCAAGCAGTGGGCAGAGCCGGGTCTTCTGGGCTGTAGGCTCATGTGTTTCCCCCACTTGTTGCTGGAGGGATGGTCTTAATGATATATAGATTTTACTATAACCTTGAACTTCTGTAGTGTGTTTTCTTTCTCCAAAGCATTACTAAGCATATTTCACCTTAGTCTCAGTACATAATTCTATGTATACTTATAGACGTATATACAGTTCTATTCAGTTCTATTATTAGTAATAATTACTATCATTAGCATCTTGCATTAGGGTGGTGCATTTGTTACGATGAGTGGACCAATAATGATACATTATTATTAACTACAGTCCACAGTTTACATTAAAGTTCACTCTTTATGTCGTGCTGTTCTGTGGATTTTGACAAAGGCAGAATGACATATTTACATCATTACGGTTTCAGGCAGAATAGTCTCACCTCCCTAACAACCCCCATGCCTCACCGATTCTCTTACCCCAAATCCCTGTCAACCACTGATCTTTTTATTATTCTATAATTTGTCTTTTCCAAAATGTCAGAGAGTTGGATTCATAAACTATGTAGCATTTCAGAATGGCTTCTTTCACATAGCAATATGCCTGTAAGATTCCTTGATGTCTTTTTGTAGGTTAATAGCTCATTTCATTTCATCACTGAGTAATATTCCATTATAAGGATTACCGGAGTATTTATCCATTCACCTATTGAAGGGCACCTTGGTTGTTTTCAGTTTTGGGCAATTAAGACTAAGTTGCTATAAATATTTCTTGTGCATATTTTGTGTGAACTTAAGTTTCCAACTCAGTTGGGGAAATAACTGGGAACATGATTGCTGGTTGTATAATGAGACTACGCTTAGCTGTGTAAGCAACTGCCAACTATCTTCCAAAGTGCTTACATTGTTTTGCATCCCCACCAGCAATGAACAAGAATTCCTGCTGCTCCACATCCTTGCTAACATGTGTTATTGTCAATTTTTTTTTGGATTGTAGCGATTCTGATAGATGTCTCCTAGTATAACATTGTTGATTTACTTTGCGACTCCCTAATGACATATGATGTTAAACATCTTTTCATATGCTTATTTGCCATTTGTATTCTTCTTTGTTTAGATCTTTTGCCCACTTTTAAATAGATTGTTTTTTCTTATTGTTGGGTTTTAAGAATTTCTTGTGTATTTTGGATACATGTCCCTTATCAGATATGCATACTTAATATTGCCATGTATGTTTCCTGAGAACAAGGACATTAAGTGCAGTTACCAAGTTCAAGAAATTTAAGATTGATACAAAGCCTTCAGTCTGTATTCCAATTTTTTCATATGTCCCAATAGTGTCCTTTTGAGCTTTTTTTATCCCTTCCATTTTTAGATCCTGTCCAGGACCATGTACTGCATTTAATTATCATTTGTCTCTGTAGTTGCTGTTTAAAAAAAAATTGTAGGAATCTTTATACATCAATTTTCCCATCTCAACCACTCCCAAGCATACCATTCAGTGGGATTAATCACATTCACAATATTGCCGTACCCTCACCATCTTGCATTACCCAATCTTCCCCATCTCCCCAAACAGAAACCCTACGCCCATTAGGTATTAATTCACCAGTTCCCCTGTCCCCCTGCCCTGGCAAACTGTACTCTAATCTCTTTCTTTATGAACTTACATATTCTCCAGTATTTTCTCTGTAATTATCATGGGGCTTAAATTTAACATCTTAAATCTATAACAATCTTATTTGCTTTGGTACTGTTTCAGTTTGCTAATGCTACCATTTTGCAAAACACGAGAAATGGATTGGCTTTTATAAAGGGGGTTTATTTGGTTAGAAAGTTACAGTCTTAAGGCTATAAAGTGTCCAAGGTAACGCATCAACAGGAGTGTACCTTTACTGGAGAAAGGCCGTTGGCATCCGGAAAACCTCTGTTATCTGGGAAGGCACGTGGCTGACATCTGCTTGCTCCCAGGTTGTGTTTCAAAGTGGCATTCTCCCAGGATGTTTCTCTCTAGGCATCTGGGGGTATTCTCTTAGTTTCTCCCAGGCAAACTCTAGAGTAGCAAAAGTCTGCTTTCAATGGCCATCTTCAAAATGTCTCTCTTGGCTGCAGCTAACGTCAGGGGTCCACAACTCCAAGCATATCTAAGCATCAGCATCAGCAAGTATCTGGGCCTGTGTGGCTCTCTTTTAAAGGACTCCAGTGATTAAATCAAGACCCACCCTGAATGGGTGTGGCCACACCTCCATGGAAATGATCTAATCAGAGGTATTACCCACAGTTGGGTGGGTCACATCTCCATGGAAACAACCTAATCCAAAGATTCCAACCTAATCAACACTACCATGTTGCCCCCTCACAAGACTGCATTAAAAAACATGGCATTTTGGGGGACATAATACATCCAAACTGGCAAGATACCAACTTAACTTCAATAGTATACACAAACCATGATCCCATACCCCTCTGCCCCTCCACCTTAATGTAGTTTTTATCACAAATTATGTGTTTATACATTGTGAGTCCCAAACCACTGATTTATCATTACATTTTATGCATTTGCTTTTTAATGCTGTAGGAAGTAAAAATTAGAGTTACATACCAAAAATACAACAGTACTGGCATTTATATTTGCCCATCTTGACTGGAGATCTTTAGTTTTGCATATGGCTTCCATCAATTATCTAGCGTCCTTCCTTTCGGTCTGAAGAGCTCTCTTAAGCACCTCTTGTAGGGCTGGTCTAGTGGTTATAAAGCCCCTCATCTATTATTTACCTGGGAATGTCTTAATCTCTCCCTCATTTTTGAAAGGCAGTTTTGCCAGATACAGAATTCTTGGTTGGCAGTTTTTTGCTTTCAGCACTTTAAATACGTCATCTCACTGCTTTCTTGTCTCCATGGTTTCCAATGAGAAATTGACACTTTATCTTCTTGAGACTTCTTTGTACATGACATGTTGCTTCTATCTTGTGCCTTTCGAATTCTCTCTTCATCTGTGGCATTCAACAGTTTGATTATACTATACTGCATTGTGGTTTTATTTGGGTTTATCCTGTTTGGAGTTTGTTGAACGTCTTGGATGTGTATATTCCTGTCTTTCATTAAATTTGGGAAGTTTTCAGTCATTATTTATTTGAATATTTTCTCTGCCACTTTCTATCTTTCTTTGTCTTCTGGGACTCCCACATTGTGTAGACATGCTTGATGGTGTCCCATAGAATCCTTAGGCTTTTTTCATTTTTCTTTATTCTTTCTTATTTCTGCTCCTCAGACTGGTTGCTTTCAATTGTCTTATCTTCAAGCTCTCTGATTTTTTCTTCTTCTAGCTCCAATCTGCTGTTGAAGCCCTCCAGGGAATTTTAATGTGTTACTGTGGTCTTCAGCTTCGTTCAGTTCCTTTTCATAATTTCCATCTCTCTATTGATATTCTCTTGTGTTTATCTATCACTTTCCTGATTTCCTTTAGTCCTTTGCCCATGTTTTCCTTTAGCTCTTTGAGCATATTTAGGACTATTTTTTAAAAAGTTTTTGTCTGGTATGCCTCAGGTCTGGGCTTCTTATTAATGGTTTCTACTGCTTTAATCTTCTCCTTTGCCTAGGCCATTGCTTCCAATTTCTTTGGCTGTTTTGTAACCTTTTGTTGAAACCTGGACATTTTGATATTTTAACATATTATCATTGGAATTTAGACTGTGAGGCATTTGTTCCTTAAGCCTGTATCCAGCTAGTGTTATGACAGAGCTTTCCTTGAAAGCCAAGAGCTAACCAGAGAAGGAGGAGGAGGAAGCAGAGGAAGAAGGGAATAAAGCAAACACTTTTCTTAGCCTTTGCTGATTGTCCTGTGCAAGTGCTCTCCTTCTGGGCTTATCCATACAATGAGTTTAGAGAATAGCTCGAGGCCAAAATGTAGGGGCCTCCCTGGTCCTTTTTTCACATGTGTCTTGTGTTGGGCATGTGCAGTGTCCCTGATAATTCCCCTGTTTATATGGCTACAATTGTCTCCTCTTCCCTCAGAAAGTTTTCTCATGGTCCTGAGTACTGTACTGTATGCTCTACAACCAAAAATCCCTTTCCCCAGGCAGTCAGAACTTGCCTGCTCTCCTACGGTGTTCTGTAGGAGAGCTCTGTGAGCTGCTGTCTACATGAAGGGCAAGTTCTGGGATGGCAAGCCCATGACAAGTGTCTGGCTCAGTTCCTCAGGCCACCACCTAGAAACATTGGGCCAGACATACATGCCCCAGTATGCAGACAAGGGTTACTCTGCTCCTTCCTAAACCAGGACCAGGTACCTGCCCCAGAAGAATGGGATAGCTCCATGTTCATCTGGTGAGGGGATGGGGAAGAGGCCAGCCAGGGCACCCTGAGATCTTACTGCTTTTAAGTGGTCTTTCTCTCTCTCTCTCTCTCTTTTTTTTTTTTTTAGTTAGAGAAGTTGTAGGTTTACAGAAAAAAACATGCAGAAAATACAGAATGACCATATACGCCTCCCAACCCCTCAGTTTTCTCAATTATTAACACTTTACCTTCATTTGGTATCTTTGTTATAAAATTGATAAACCAATATTATTATACTATTAACCTGCTCCAGTTTGCTAAAGCTGCCATTATGCAAAATACCAGAAATGGATTGGCTTTTATAAAGGGGATTTATTAGGTTACAAATTTACAGTTCTAAGGCCATAAAAGTGTTCAAACTAAGGCATCAACAAGAGGATACTTCTACTGAAGAAAGGCTGATGGCATTCAGAACACCTCTGTCAGCTGGGAAGGCACATGTCTGGTGTCTGCTGGTCCTTTGCTCCCAGGTTCTGGTTTCAACATGACTTTCTCCAACATGTCTCTGGGCTTCTGTCTCTCTTAGCTTCTCAGCTCCTGTGCATCCTTGGTTGTTCTCCCAAGGCATTTCTAAGTGTCTGGGGGTCCTCTTTTAGCTTCAGTGGGGAAAACTCTGGGCTTCACCTCCTGACTTAGCATCTCCAAACATCTTTCCTGTCTGCATCTCTAGGCTTCTGGGTCTGTGTCAGCTCCTGAGCTCTCTTAAGGACTCCAGTAAACTAATCAAGACCTACCTTGAATGGGGAGGGACACACCTCCATGGAAGTAATCTAATCAAAAGGTCTCACCCACAAGTATGCAACTAGGTAAATGGAGCTTGAGGACAATATGTTGTGTGAAATAATCCAGAAATGAAAAGACAGACATTATAAAGCCTCACTAATATGGACTAACTATAATGTGCAAACTCTGAAAATTGAATCAGAGAGCATGGGTTATCAGGAGAAGGCTTATTGTAATGGTTCCTAGATTGTAAGCTCTTACAGCAGTTCTCTCTATTCCTGAGATGTAATGGTTATTTCTAAATTCTGAGATGCTGAGCTCTTTGTGTATAACCTGGTCGGTCCATTGTATTTACATATATATACATATACACACACACACACACACACACACAATATTTTTAGTTTATCCCTTCATATGTTGATGGACACTTGGGGGTTTCCATCTTTTGGCAATTGTGAATAAAGCTGCTAGGAACATTCGTATGTAAATATCTGTTTAAGTCCTGCTTTCATTTCTTTTGGGTATATACCTAGAAGTGGGGTTGCCAGGTCATATGGTAATTCTATACTTATATTTTTGAGGAAACTCCAAACTGTTTATCATAGTGGCTGTGCTATTTTACATTCCTACCAATAATGAATGAGTGTTTCTATTTCTCCATATCTCCTCCAACACTGATTTTCCATTTTTTGAATGGTAGCCATTCTAGAAGATGTGAAATGGTATCACATTATGGTTTTGATTTACATTTCCCTAACGGCTAATGATGTTGGACATCTTTCATGTGCCTATTGGCCATTTCTTTGGAAGAATGTCTATTCAAGTCATTTACCCATTTTTAAATTGGGTTGTTTGTCCTCTTGTTGTTGCATTATAGAATTTCTTCATATATTCTGGATATTAAACCCTTATCAAAGATGTGTTTTTCAAATTTTTTCTCCCATTCTGTAGGTTGTCTTTTCACTTTCACAATAAAGTCCTTTAATACATAAAAGTTTTTATTTTTAATAAGGTTCCATTTATCTATTTTTTCTTTTGTTCCTCATTTGTGACCTTTTCCTTGATTTGGCAGTCACTCTGATACTGCAGTCCTTCAACTGTTTTCTAGAGTTTTGAGAAGGGTGTTTCTGTTAGTTCTTGCTGGTTGTTCAAAGTTTCTGTGGGGGGACAGGGCCCCGTAGCTTCTCACTCTGCCATCCTGATCCATCTCTAGACCGTTCACCTTTAAAATAATTAATGACATAATTAGATTATCTGCCATGTTTGTATTTGTTTTGTATTTTTGCATATTTTCTTTCTTTTTTAATCTATCCCTCTTTTTCTGGTTTTAATTGAGCATTTTATATAATTCCATTTTATCTCATCTGTTAGTACGTTAATTATATTTCTTTATAAAAATTTCCAAATTTCCAAATTAGTTGTAAATATACATTTACAATTAATCTCTGTCCACTTTCAGATAACATTATATTGTTCCACAGGTAGTGCTGGTGCAGGTAGGTACCTCATAACAAAGTCTTCTCAGGTCCTCCCTCCCATCTCTGGAAATATTGCTGCCATCCACTTCATTTATCTGATTTCTATAATCATCTGATACATTATTGTTATTATGACTTTGAACACTTATGTATTAGGTCAGGCAGGAATATGAAAAATAAAAATTTTATTTTGTCCTCTTATTCCTTCTCCAATGCCCTCCTTTTTTTCAGGTAAGAGTTTCTGATCTATATAATTTTCTTTCTCTCTGAAGAACTTCTTTTAACATTTCTTGCAGTGCAGGTCTACTGGCAACAAATTCTCCTCCCCTCCCCCTCACTTTATTTTTGTTTGAGATAGTCTTTATTTCTCTTTTAGTTTTTTAAAAATTGGGGGTAACATATATATATATATATATTTCATAAAACATGTAATTTTAATCATTTTGAGTGTACATTTTAGTGACCTTAATCACAATAGAAATGTTGTCCTACCATCACCATCTTCCATTGCCAAAACCATCTCATGATCCTGAAACAAAAACTGTACTCTTTAAGCAATAACTCGCATTCCGCCTTCCCCGAACCTATGGTAACTTCTAATTTTCTTTTTAAATCTCTATGAATTTCCTTATTTGAGATGTTTCATGTAAGTGGAATCATACAATATTTGTCTTTTGGTGTCTGGCTTGTCTCACTTAGCATCATGTCTTCAAGTTTCATCCATGTTGGAGCACACCTAGTCCTCTCTCAGGTCGGTGCCCAAAAAGAACCACTGAATATTACAACTCATAAATCCCTTATTAGCATAACCAGAGTGACACTTTTGAGGAGCTGCAGCTTAGAGTTGAACTTTTTGGGGAGAAAGCCATTTTGAAACGAGAACTCTGGAGCAGAAGCCAGCCACGTGCCTTTCCAGCTAACAGGGTTTCTGGACGCCATTGGCCATCCTCCAGTGAAGGTACCCGATTGTTGATGCCTTATCTTAGACACTTTATGGCCTTAAGACTGTAACTTTGTAACAAAATAAACCCCCTTTATAAAAGCTGATCCATTTCTGACGTTTCCCGAAAAGGCAGCATCAGCAAACTGGAACATCCATCAAAGGCATTCTTCATTTATGGTTCAGTGTTTTTGATTCCTAACCTTTCCTTTTGATTCTTCTTTAGAGTTGTATAGTATAATGAAAAACTTGGCTGGTCTTTTCCCCCAGTTCCTGGGGAGGTAACGTCTGAATCTTTGGAATTTCCCATTAGAGGATCATCTTTGGTTATTTATGGTGGACCCAGGACCACACCTGAAGGTTCATATGCTAACAAGATTGATGATGGAGAGCCCTGGGAGTTCTTGATGCTGGAGAGCCCCGGGAGTCCTCAGAGAAGTCAAGACCTCAACCAAGGGCTGACACTGTGAAGGTTCTTGATTCAGCTGCAGGAAAGAATTCAAGGACTAGTCACTGTGTACAGCCAAAAAGTTTAACGTGTAAGTACACACCCAAAGGGGTGAGCATGGGTGTTCTCCAAAGGAGGAGAAGCCCTCTGAGGTGGGGATCTGTGCATTATAAGGACTTGCAGGGGCCCTTCCCCCTCTGGTTATGCTAATAAGGATTTATGAGCTGTAATATTCAGTGGTTCTTTTTGGGCACCGACCTGAGAGAGGACTAGGTGTGCGAAGGCTTGGTGTGCCTGCACCTAAAGGAACTTCCTGTCATGGGTCTTAGGGACACTTCCCCCTCTCTCCTTCCCTAGCTAACTGCCTCAAGGTGACACGATGGCGCCAGCCTTACCTGCAGACTTAGGGTAGGGGCTGGCCCCGGGAAAGGCCAAGCACGTGATAAGCAGGTTGAGGTTTTCAGCTGTATCATATCAGCCAATATCAGCCTGAACTCTTCAACCTCTGGAAGGGGAGCGGGCTGCAGATTGAGTTCAGCCACAGGGGCAATGATTCTATCAATCAACCTACATAATGAAACCCTGTATGAACTCGGGACACTGTAGGCTTGAGAGAGCTTCCATGACTGATAATGACATCTCTGAGCCTGGAGGGTGATGAGTTCTGCCTCCGCATGGAGAGGACAGGGAAACTTTTTGCATTTGAGACCCTCCCAGAACTTCCCATAGTGGGTGGTGGGAGTTCTGAATTTGTAGCCAGTTGATCAGAAGTGTGACTGGTGCCAAAAGGGCTATCTCACAGAGAACTACCCTTGACCTACAGATTCTGGCCCAACCCCATGTAGTTGGAGTCAGAATTGAATTGAATGGAGTTACTGCAGTATTTGAACTTGGTGCCAGAAGCTGTTGGAAGTTGTTGAAGTTTTTGATACCTTACATATTTGCCATCTCTCTGCTTACATTACCCATCTGTTCTTGCATATTGTCTGCTTTCTCCATAAGAACTCTTAGTGTATTAATCATAGTTATTTTAAATTTCCAGTCTGATAATTCCAAAATCTCTGCCATATCTGAGTGTGGTTCCAATGTTTGTTTTGTCTCTTCAGATTGTGTTTTCTCTTGCCTTTTAGTGTGTCTGTAATTTTTTTGTTGAAAGCCAGACATGACGTATTGGGTAACGGGAACTGAGGTAGATTGGCCTCAGCTGTGAGGGTTTGTGTGTCTCCAGCTGGAAGTCAGGCTGTGTTTAGCGGTTGCTGGGTCTGTAGGTGTCAGAGGTGTCAATTGCCTCAAGTGTTCTTATTTTTGTCTCCCCCATTGTCTTTTCATTTTCTTAGGCACTCCTTCTTAGAGTCTGGGCCTGACGGTTCTTTCAGCAGCAATCCACTCTTCTCACACAGGAGCCCTGCTGACGTGGTGGTCAGGTGTGGGGGTGGGGAGATGTTCCACCTCTCAGTGAGCCTGTGCCCCTGGGCTGTGAGCTTCACAAGTGCTTCTCAGCGTGGTACCTTCTTAGAGGAGACAGGAAGGCTAGAGGGGCTGGAGCTGGGCAACTTCCCCTCCCCCTAGTTGGTTGAGGCTCTGGTGGAGTCCTTCCCTTGCTGGGTAGGTTTTTGTTATGGGGAATGCTTGGGGCTTATTTCAGAAAAGTTACTTTTCCCTTGCCCTAGCCAAGAACAAGGAGATTTTTCTCTGATCTTCACTGTGAGAAACTGGGGGGCTCTCTGTGGTAAAAAGTACAGAAGAGTGAAAGGGTGGGGGTCCCTCTTAGTTTAGGCCCCTGTTAGTTGCTAACTCCCAAGTTAGTCAACACTCAGTCTCTAAAGATCCATCAGAGTTACTGTCTGAGTCTCCTACCAGGCTCCAGCAGCTGTGGCTTCAGGTAAGTTCCTCTGTATTTTCTGTGTTCACCTGTCTGTACAGAATGCGGGGTGGCAGTGTGTCTCGGTACCTAAATTCTTTAATGGACCTAAGAAAAGTCACTGATTTTTAGTTTGTTCATCTTTTTCTTATTGTGAGGGCAGGAGAGATGACCTCCAAGCTCTTTATATGTCAAAAGTGGAAGTCTGGGGAGGGGAAGAGAGTGGTATAGGAGACTGGAAAAGAGGGAAAGACAAGGGCCCATGTTCTAAGGGTGGAAAATTCATAGAGAACGCTCTACTTTTTGAACTTTGAACTCTGAAACCATCAGAGGCAGGGTTCATTCACTGACAGCACAAGTTTCATTCAATCAATTCAAGAGTTGAATGGCTTCACCAGCCCTGGTCTCAGGAGAAATTAAATTTTCGCACTGGGGCAGGGGTTCACTTCAAACAAACAAAAAAACCCACATTAAAAAAAAAATCCCAAGAATTAACTGATATCCAAAATGGTTTGTCTTGAATCATGAGATCCATCTGTTCTAGAGCTGCATCTAGAGCTGTACTGTAAACTCTTTTTAGGCATGTGTTAGGTTTCTGTGAAAACTTTGTTTATACGTAAACTTCATATCACACTGTTTCTTTCTTAATATAACTATAGATTTATTAAAAAAAAAAAAAAAAAAAAAAAAGCAGAAGTCCCCTGGCTGCTTTTAAGATCTTCTCTTTGTCTCTGTTGTTATGCACTTTCCCTATGTGAAGTCTGTGTGGACTTATTTTTATTCATCCTTCTGGGGGTTGTTGGGCTTTTTGACTCTAAGGCTTGATTTCTGTGTTCATTAGAATGAGTAATGCTAGCTGCTGTAACAACCAACCTCCAAATCTCAGCCATTTAGGTGGAAGAAGAGTTCATTCATTGTTCACTTATAGAAATTAGGTGGTCATCACAGGGCCTCAGGGACCTGAGGTCCTTCAATCTAGTAGAGGAATTTTTTTTTCTTTTATTAGAGAAGTTGTGAATTTACAAAACAGTCATGCATAAAATACAGTATTCCTGTACATCACCCCACCGCCAAAACTTTGCATTAGTGTGGAACATTTGTTGTAATTGATAGCACTTTTTAAAAATAATTGTACTATTTTTTTAACAGTAGTTACCTTTGTTACAATTGATGAAAGAAATTATTAAAATAGTTCTATCATCCATTATTTACATTATGTACATTTTTCCCATATTATTTTTCCCTATTATTGCCACCTTGTATTAGTATTGTACATTTGTTACAATTCATGAAAGAACCTTCTTTTACATGTCCTATTAAGTAAAGTCTACAATAGGGTTCACTGTTTTGTACAGTCCCTTTTAACCACTTTCACTTCTATAGTTCAGTGCTGTAGATTACGTTCACAATAATGTGCTACCACAACCACCATCCATTTCCAATCTTAACCATCAGCCTAAATAGAGATTCTGTATAAGCATCAACTTCCCATTCTCAAATCCCAATCTATCTCCTGGTAACCTGTATTCTAGACTCTAATTCTATGATGTTGCTTATTGTAAGTAGTTCATAACAGTGGGATGGTGCAGTTTTTGTGCTTGTGGGTCTGGCTTATTTCACTTAACATAACATCCTCAAGGTTCACCCATGTTGTCACATGCATCAGGACTTCATTCTTCTTTACGGTTGAATAGTATTCCACTATATGTATATACAACGTTTTGTTTATTCATTCACTGGATGATGGAAATTTGGGTTGCTTCTATCTTTTGGCAATTATAAATTAATGCTGTTATAAACATTGGTGTGCAGATATCCGTTCAAGTCCCTGCTTTCAACTCTTCTGAGTATACATCTAGTAGTGGGATTGCTGGGTCAAATGGTAAGTCTATACTTAGCTTCCTGAGGAAATGTCTTCCACAGAGACTGCACAATTTTACATTCTGACTAGCAATGAATGGGTGTTCCTATTTCTCCACATCCTTTCCAACACTTGTAGTTTTCTGTTTTTTTAAAAGTGGCGTTTCTAGTAGGTGTGAAATGATATCTCATTGTGATTTTGATAACTATTTCCCTAATAGCTAGTCATGTTAAGCATTTTTCCATGTGTTTTTTACCATTTGTATTTCCTCCTTGGAGAAATGTCTATTGAAGCCTTTGTACATTTTTTTATTGGGTTGTTTGTCTTTTATTGTTGAGTTGTAGGATTTCTTTATATATTTTGGATATTAAATCCTTATTGGATTTGTGGTTTCCAAGTATTTTCTCCCATTGAGTAGGTTGTCTTTTCACTTTTTTGACAAAGTCCTTTAATGTGCAAAAGTTTTTAACTTTGAGGAGGTCCCGTTTATCTATTTTTTCTTTTGTTGCTTGTGCTTTGGGTGTAAAGTCTAAGCAACCATTGCCTACCACAACAGCTTGAAGATGCTTCCCTACATTTTCTTTGAGGAGTTTATAGTCCCAGTGCAGGGATTTTTTTTTTCACCCGGGGTCCATGTTTGGATCCCTGAGAGGTCTATGGATAGAATTCAGGGGATCTATTAATTTAAATGGAGAAAAATTACATCTCTATTTTCTTTATTATCTAAAATTGATTATTTTTCTTTAATTATGAATGTGGGCAACAAACTGCAGTTTTATACCTGTGAATTTGTTACTGATGAAAGTCATGGGTATTTTTATATCACATTAGATTTGTTGCAGTTTTCTGGGGTGACTGTTTACACTCATACACTGCTTTGAAACTATGATAGTATTAAACCTGCTTCTAGTTTGCACAAGATCAAAGTCTGTCTACAAATGTTCCAAAGTGGCTGGCCCATTACTGGGCAACTATGTTCCTTGTCATCATTTGGCCACAAATGGCAGCACTGCCTGCTCTCCCACTGGTGACCTAACTATCTACCTAGCTTTCCAGAACTGTTAATCAGCACGTGGAAAGAAGTGAGTCAAGGTCACAGTTTAATGTTCTTATACAAGCTAAGTAATAAAAGCCTTCGCTCTAATACGTCTTTAAAAAATACAATAACTTTGATGTACATTTAAAATGTTCCGAGTTTTAGTATGTTAATAGAGATTCTCATACTTTTTTTCTCTCTCTCTTTTTTTTTTTTTTATCAGTTGTCTGTTTCCACTGAGTATCTTATTTCAATTACTGTATTTTTCATTTTGGGAAATTCTGTTAGATTCTTTTCCAATTTCTTTTTAATGAATCTTTATAGGTTTTTAAATTTCATGAGCATATTGTTAAGCTCATATCCCTAGCATCAGGAATGATGCCTGACAAATAGTAGGTGCTGGATAAATGGGTGCTGACTGCTATGGGTGCAGGGATGGTGTCACATGGGGACCAATGAAGGGGAAGATGCTAGGCCAGCCGACACGGCTGCATCTTGCCAGGGCTCAGGCAGGTACAGCCACACCTCCGCAAGGGGTTATGCCGTGAGGGGTTGACAGCACGGATTTGGGGGTCAGTATCTGGGTTCGAGTGTCAACCCCTCACTTACCATCTGTGGCTTCTTCATGCATAAGTCAGGGATACTATTTAGCTTCCTCCCCGGACAGCAGTGAGGAGAAATTACATGAGTCACATCTAGCACTTACAACATTGCCTGGCAAAACGTTCCAAGTGCTTACGTATATGTACTCATATACTATGTATTACTAATATGGAATATCAGTAAATATTAGTTATTTCTATTGCAGCTACTGCTTTTATACACCAGGCCCTACACTAAAGGCATATTTTCTTACCGAAACTTATAACCACCCAAAGTGACAGGCATTAGCCACATTTCACATGAGGAAACAGAAGCTCTAAGAGACTACATAAATTACAATTGTTCAATAAACAGTAGTGATTAGGATTATTGTGTTAAGTACTTAAGAGGGGAGTCAGGTTCTGTGAGGGTTTTGGGGGGGTCAGGGGGTGACAGTAGTTTTTCACAGGAGACCGCATGAGTACAAGTGCCTTAGCTTTGTGGGACACCCTCCCTGACAGAGAATTTTGTGATTCGTTCTCCCTCTGAGACTTGAACACCCTGTGACCCTGGCAGCTTTATTCTGCACAGATGAAGTGAGGCTCAGTGCTGCCGAGTGACACGTCTAAGGTCACAGAGCCGGCCCACGGCAGAGCTAGAGCCCTGGCCTGTGTCACTCCCCGCTGGGGCTCTCTCCTGCCTCAGCCACGATGGCAAGTATCACAGTGGGCCTCGGGGGCTGGGCAGCCTGCCTGAGGGGATGGGGACAGGAACGGGAGGAGACGGGCTCCCGGGACCCAGGGGAGGCACAACGGCAGAGACGCCAGGCTGTTCTCCAGGAATGGAAAGTGGTTTTGGGAGAGCTGAGGGTAGGCTGTGGAGTGGAGTGGTGGAAGGCAAACCTGGAGACTAGGGCCAGACCATCGATGGCTTTGAGAGCCAGGGTGAAGCAATGGGGAGCCACTGATGGTTCTGGGCCTGAGAGGGGCATGACAAAGGCATTCTTTGGGAAGGAAAGCTGGGCAAGGGGTGCAGGCTGCAGTGGAGGAGTCAGGAAGAGGCATCTGGACCTCAGCCCAGCTCCCCAGCTGCAGAACTCGGCAACCCTTCTGGACCAGAGCAGACGCCTCCAGCTTCCTTCAGGGTCTGTCAGGCCCTAATTTAGGGCCCACGACCCCAGCCTTTGCGGGACTCCAGCCCTGGTGTGTTTTTAAGCAACCACAGAATGCTTCCCACATGTTGTCCCAGCTTCCCTAGGGACAGATCTCAACTGGGCTTGGAAGCCAAGCAAAGGGAGAAGGATCAAGATACTTGTTTTTGTTTCCTGACGGCTGTTACCCCTGAAGGCTTCAAGGGGGTGGTGAGTCTCCCACGCCCTTTCGGAATTAAAATCCCTCTCATATGTGCAGTGGAGAGGCCACAAACAGAGAGCCAGAATTAGCTACAGAAACCCGTGTTTTTTATTTGTTTCAGCTGAAAGCACACTTCCAGAATGCTGGAAATGAATGTGGAGACCCCTAGTTAACAACCAGCCCAGCCCAGGTCCTGAAGGACGTCCGTCCTGAGCCGCAGGGAGGGTGCACAGTGAGCTTGGTGTCTCCGAAGCAGAGAGGATTCTGGGTTGAGAGTCCTGGTCAGGGGCCCCACTCTTGTGCCACCAGCACCCAGCTCTCCAGCTGCAGGATGCCAAGCGACGGCCCTATCTTTGAAGCCCCCTTTCCTTGCCTGTAAGATGAGGGGTTTGGGCAAGGTGATTGCTAAGGACCCTTCCTGCTCCAAATTCTACCCTCCCTTAGGTTCTAATCAGGTGCCCATCTTGGGGGGCAAAGCCCTTGTCAAAACGCTAATCAGTTGCAGCAAGATTCTGGAAGATGTGATCTTTACCCAAAATGGCTACGATTTCTAACTTCCCATGGAGAAACCTCCCTAGTCTTCATCAGAGCAGGATTCTGCAGCTTTCGACATCACCCTCTGTCAGGCCATGGGACCCCTGACCTCTGCGGGAACTGCACCAAAGGGACAAAAGAATTGTTATGTCCGAGGATTCAGAAAGGAGGTTCTCCAAAGCCCCGCTTCCCTTACAACATACGGGAAGCCGGTGGTGGTGTCTGCTCTGTGCCCAGCCTGGGCCACCCGCTTCTCATGAGACCTCCCTTTCCTCATTTGACCTTCCCGGCAATCCCGTGTCCTCCCCATCTTACCAGTGCAGGTGTGAGGCTCCTGGCGTTGAGATGGCCTGTCCAGTCCCGCACAGGTAGAGGGCAGACAGAATCTGCGGCCTCTGTCAACTGTGTGGCTCTCTGTCCATCTCCATCCCCCGAAATGAGCGCCCCTGCTGACCTCTGTTACAAGTCACATGACAGAGAGACAATCCCAGGCAAGGTGCCATGGACACAGAGACCACTGTAGGACAGGGCCTGCCCTCAAAGAGCACCCAGTGTGGTGGGGCTGCAGGCAAGGGGACGCCTCCAATGAGGGTGGAAAATGGCGGGATGGGGTTATCGGCCTGGGTTTCCTGACCCCCATTAAGGTTTCTTGTTGTAGTCTTTACTTTCCCTTGACAGCAGGGATTGTTGTTTGTAATACTGGAAATTTTACATTTATCTGTGTTGTTATTTAATGCCAACCTCCTCCCCTTAGATATGAGCTCCCTGGGGAGCAGGGATAGTGTCTGCTTTGCGTGCAATTATATTCCTTGTTCTAGCACATGCCTTGCATGAGGTAGGCACCCAGGACACTTTTGGATAATGAATGAATGAATGAATGAATGAACTAACAAAGGGAGGGATGGCATCTTAGCTTGGTGAAGAGTGGGGGTGTGCCTGGGATGGGCATTTGTATCATCAGGGAAGGTTTGGGGGTGGTGATGGTGGTGATTGAGCCAAGACACAGGACAAAGCAGAGCGAGGAGGAGGATTAGTGGGTGCAAAACGTGGGGTGGGGTGGGTGAGAACCCCAGGGTGTTGCTTTCTCATCATGGAGTGCTCTCATTTGCATCTCAACCAACCAACGGAAATCTTTCTTCTTTTCAAAACTCAGGTCAAGTGCTGCCTTGGGCCTTTGCACCTCATTGGCTGTCCTGACTCCTGCTGGACTTCGGGAGGGACCCATGAAGAGATCATATCGTCTCCGTTTGCACCTACCGCTCGGATCATGCGGTGCAGATTATCAATACATTCTGAGAATATTAAGAGTATTCACTTTGTTCCTGGTTTGCTGAATCTGCCCTTTCAAATGACCCAGTTTTATAAAACATATTCAAATAATAAACATGAAAAATGTTCAGTCTATGTTCAATCTGGCCTGTAATCCAAGAAATGAAAGTTAAACCAAGGCTTTCTACTGAAATGTGATGCTTTCTGAAAAAAAAAAAATTCTAACATTTAATGTTGGTGAGAGTGCACTAAGAATCACATCTACTTCTAGTGGATAAATTGGCACACTCTTTTGTGAAGGGTAATGAGGTGATTTGCAATATGAATCCGAAAAATCTCTCTCTACCCTTTAACCTAGTGATCTCCAGTTTAGGATTCATCCCTAAGGAACTCATTCTCAAGTCAAAAAAAGATTAATGCACAGAGTTTTGTTTTGTTTTGTTTTGTTTTGTTTTAAATCACAGCGTTATTTTGAATAGTGAAAGATTCTCTCCAAAATACCCAGTATTAATGAAATAGTTAAGTTATGGTCCAATCACTTAATGGAAATATTTTGAAGCAATTTAAAATCATGGTTAGCAACTTTAAAAATGGTATGATGATCCTAATGTTGAGCTTTTGAGTTCTAAATACTATTCTCCACCAAAAGGAAGCAGGGGGCTTCTTGGAGAAATGGCTAATTCCAGGTTCAGCGCAGGGAAAGTACAAGGTTAGCCTGGAGCATCTTGGTTTGCCAGAGCAGAGACGTGCTCCAAGACCAATGCAGACGGGGTAAGGGGCAGAGCAGCTTGGCTTGAAGGAGTTCCTATGGGCAAAATCTGGGACAATTTAAATTCAACAAGAATAATGATAATGGGTTTTAACATTGAATTAAAAAAAAAGAATCGATAGGTATATTGTGATAGTATAAAAAAGCAGAGGGGAGGGAAAGGAAAAGGCCAGCTACCATCTGTAAGAGGAAAGAGGATAGAATCAGCAATTTGTCATTTTGAAACTACCAATGTAATAATTCAGGCAAAGATCACCACGGCATTCTAGATCCATTGGAAATTTGTTGGGGAATAGGATGGTTGCAAGGTATCACCCAAAAAAACTTGTATTGATAATGAAGGGGAAAATGCACCTTTATCATAGAGACACCTATGGCAGACACCAGCCTAATCAAGTGGTCGAATTTAGCATCCCAGCCCTTATGTGCCCCCTGAATTAATGCAGCGACACACCATGACCTAATAGTATTGCATTCTTCGCCAAAATGTTAAACCTGAATCTAATCATGAGGAAACAGTCAGGCAAATCCATTATATGGGCCATTCTATAAGATAATTGGCCTGGACTCTTCAAAATACCCATGCATGAAAGATGGAAAAAGGGAGGTGGGCTGTTCTGGATTAAAGGAGAGTGAAGATATGATATGATAATCCAATGCAATGTGTGACCTTGGATTGGAGCCTGGATCAGAGAAATTTAAACAGCTACCAAGAACATCTTGCAGACTGTCAGAAAAATTTGAACATGGAATGTATATCAGGCAATATCATTGCACAATGTTAAATATCTTGGATATGTTAATGGTATTGTTATTATATACTAGGAGCTGCCTTTATTCTCAGATCCAAGCTGAAATGTTTTGGGGTTAAATGCCATGAGGGCTGCAATTGATTTTAAATTGTTCAAGCTGAGAAAGAGAGAGAGAGAGAGAGAACAGATGGGGTAAAATGTTAACAAGTAGGGCATCCAGGTGAAGGGTATATGGATGTTCAAGCACTATCTTCTCAACTTTTCTGTAAGTTTTCAAGTTTTCATCTTGAAATTAAAATTTTTTTCATGTTAATTTTCATAAACATTGGGAGAAATAGTATGGGCGGTGTTTGTGTTTATTACGTTATTGTTACCTACTGTTATGTCAACAAGGTAGGATATAAACCTGCACATATATTTGCATATACAGGCATGCACTGCACGCATCGATAGGGGGTGGCTGTTTTGTCATTTCGCTTCCCTTTTTCTCTTCAGCTAGCAGCACCCCTGTTTTCTTTTGGCACTTACCCCTCCCCTCCGGCTCATGAGGTTTGGATGTAGGCAGATGAACCCATCCATCTGTCCCCAGAGATGGGTGGAAACATATCTTAAGTTAGTCCAACCAGAGCCAGTGGACATCACCCAGGACTCTTGTTGGGCCTAGGGGGAACAAGCAGTGTCCTCCTCCACTGAGGCTGCCAAGCGGACAGGATGGGAGCTGACACGGTGCCGTCATCTCTGTTTGGGGAGTAGCTGTCTGTGACCCAAGCTAACACAGAAGAAAGAAGGGCTAAGAGAAGGAAGGAGAAATTTATCAGTTTACTTCATTTGAGCGACTGGGTTAAACATGCCGGAAGTTAAGTAAACCTATAGATTTCCTTTTCACTTATACCAGTTCAAGTTGGGTGTCTGTTGCTTATGCCCAAAAGTCCAAACCATTCCAGTATGGAAAAACATACAAAAGGTGTTTTAGTTTTTCTATTACAGTGTAACAAAGAAATGCAAACACAGTGGCTTAAAACCTCACACATTTATTATCTCATGGTCTCTGTGGGCTCTAAGCAAAATGTTACCTGGGGCTGTGTTCCCATGGGAGGCTCAGCTGGGGGAACAATCCACTTCCAAGCTCATCCGGGTTGTTTGCAGAATTCACTTCCTTGCAGTTGTGTGATGAGGGCCCTGGCTATTTGCTGGCTGTCAGCTGGACGCTGTCATCAGCTCCAAGCAGCGTCCCACAGTCCCTTGACACATGGGCTTCCTCATTGGCTGTTCACTTCATCAATGACAAATAGATTCCAGTTTGCTAGGTGAAAGCTTATATAACATAATCATGAGGCTGACATGACACCCTGTCACCTTTGTCATGTAACATAACCAAATCAAGGGAGTGACATCCTGTGCCGGTTTGAATGTGTTATGTCCCCCAGAAAAAGCCATATTCTTTGATGCAATCTTGTGGGGCAGACAGAATAGTGGGGATTAAGTTGGAACGTTTGAATTAGGTTGTTTGCATGGAGATGTGCCCCACCCAGCTGTGGGTGGTGACTCTGGTGGGATACTCCCATTCAGGGTGGGCCTTGATTAGTGGAGCCATATAAACGTGCTGACTCAGAGGGGGAATGGAGTGCAGCTGTGAGTGACGTTTTGAAGAGGAGCAAGCTTGCTAGAGAGGAACGTCCTGGGGGAAAGCCATTTTGAAACCAGAACTTTGGAGCAGACGCCAGCCATGTGCCTTCCCAGCTAACAGAGGTTTTCCGGACACCATTGGCCATCCTCCAGTGAAGGTACCCGATTACTGATGTGTTACCTTGGACCCTTTATGGCCTTAAGACTGTAACTGTGTAGCCAAATAAACCCCCTTTTTATAAAAGCCTATCCATCTCTGGTGTTTTGCATTCTGCAGCATTAGCAAACTAGAACAGATTTTGGTACCAGAGAAGTGGGGTGCTTTTGCTGCTGAGTTTGCAAACACCAAACATGTTGGAACGGCTCTTTAAATGGATAATGGGGAGTTTCTGGAAGAGTTGTGAGGAGCTTGATAGAAAAGGCCAAAACTGCTTTAAAGAGACTGTTTGTGGAAATATGGACTCTAAAGATACTTCTGATGAGGACTTGAGCAGAAATGATGAATATGTTATTGTAAACTGGAAGAAAGGCGATCCTTGTTTTAAAGTGGCAGAGAATTTGGCAAAATTGAGTCCTGGTGTCAGTTGGAAGGAAGAATTTGAAAGTGACAACCTGGATTACTTAGCTGAGGAGATCTCCAGACTACCTGTGGAGGATGTAACCTGGCTTCTCCTTGCAGCTTATAGTAAAATGCGAGCAGAAAGAGATAAACTTAGAACTGAACTCTTGGCTTCAAAGAGACCAGAAGCTGATCGCTTGGAAAATTACGAGCTTCCAGGGGGTGGAATCCCTGAAGCTATAGCCCAACATGAGGATGTAACCAAACACGGAACCCAGCTGCCATTTCAGTACTAGCCAAGATTGGAGATGGAATTATCCAGAAAGGATTTGTGGAAAGTCCTATTGTCTAATGGCTTTGATCCCTGTGTGCTTCAAGCAAAGCCAACAGAATTTTTGCGAGATCTTTATAGGCAGAGCCATTGCCGGTCTGGACTGGAGGAGACAGACAAGGAAAAAATTAAAGGAAAAATTTCTTCAAAGACAGAGCCATGGAGGTTGAGGTCTGGAGTCAAGAGGTTTGGGGCTGGGAGAGAGGAGCAGCCCACACGCATGGAAAGGGTGAGTTTGCCCTGGAGGTCGAGGGCGGGCTTTCCACCTGGATGCTCTGGAAGAGTTTTGCCACCTCAGGTCCCAAAGAGGTTGGAGCACATTCCCAGGGAATTGGGGAGAGCCTGGCTGCCACCACACTGTTCTGAAGGGGTTGAGCGTGTGCCCCGGAGATGGAAGGGAATCCGGGAGCTGCCCCGATGTTTGAGGAAGGTGGGGCCGAGAAGGTGGTCTCCCCAATGTGTGGGTATGTTGGAGCACTCACCTAAGCATTTGGAGAGGAAAGAGCTGCCGAAAAGGCCCTTAGGAAGGGTTATACTTCTGCTCTCTCAAGCCCCAAGGATGCAACGTTATTCTGTTAATGACTCTCAGACTTTGAAATCTAATGGAGTTTGTCCTGCAGGTTTTAGGAACTGTTTTGGTCCTGTTAACCCTGTTTTCCTACTGTTTCTCCTTATGGCAATAGGAATGTTTATCCTATGAATGTCCCTCCTTTGTATATTGGAAGCATATAACTTGTTCTAAGTTCACAGATCCACAGCTAGACGGGAATTATTCCTTAGGACTGACCACGCCTAAGTTGGTTTTGATGGGATTTTGTGCTTAACTTTTGTTACTGAAATGATTTAAGTTTTTGTGATATTGTGGGATGAATGTATTTTGTATTTGGAAAGAATATGTTTTTCTGGGGTCTGGGGGGTGGAATGTGCCAGTTTGAATGTATTATGTCCCCCAGAAAAAGCCATATTCTTTGATACAATCTTGTGGGGCAGACAGAATAGTGGGGATTAAGTTGGAATGTTTGAATTAGGTTGTTTGCATGGAGATGTGCCCCACCCAGCTGTGGGTGGTGACTCTGGTGGGATACTCCCATTCAGGGTGGGCCTTGATTAGTGGAGCCATATAAACGTGCTGACTCAGAGGGGGAACGGAGTGCAGCTGTGAGTGACGTTTTGAAGAGGAGCAAGCTTGCTAGAGAGGAACGTCCTGGGAGAAAGCCATTTTGAAACCAGAACTTTGGAGCAGACGCCAGCCACGTGCCTTCCCAGCTAACAGAGGTTTTCCGGACGCCATCGGCCATCCTCCAGTGAAGGTACCCGATTACTGATGTGTTACCTTGGACACTTTATGGCCTTAAGACTGTAACTGTGTAGCCAAATAAACCCCCTTTTTATAAAAGCCTATCCATCTCTGGTGTTTTGCATTCTGCAGCATTAGCAAACTAGAACACATCCCATCACCTTAGCCACATTCTGTTGGTTAGAAGCAAATCATAGGTCCCACCTGCACACCTTGCGGAGGGCATTTCACAGGGGCATAGACACCAGGGGTGGGTCTGCTTAGGGGCTGCCACAAAAGGGATGGGAAGAACCACCCAGTGGCCATGTGTGTCTCACCCTCCACTACCCACTTATCAATTGGGTATTTACAATTGAGCAGTAAAGTACTATGTGTATTTACCCCATTGCTTCCTAAGTTAGCAGTGGTTATTGCTGCGCAGGGGTGGATGGGGAGGTGCTGAAAGGCCTCTAGAACTTTTTTGCTCTGTGTATCATATTGGTTGAAAGTTTTACAGTGAGATGTGTTCATGTATTATGCAATTTTAAATTATGATTAAAAAATGAAAATTGTATGTACAATATGACTTCAACTATAAGGTGCTCTCTCTCCATCTCCAGACCTTCCTGCATATGAACACATACATGGGGGGAAAGACTGGAAGGAAACAGGCCAAAATGTGAAGAGTTACCACTTTGGGGTGGTACGTCTATGGATGAATGATATCTTCTTCTTTATACTTTTCTGTATTTTCCACAATTAAGGAACATTATTCAAACAATCAGAAAAAAAAGCAATTTGAAATATGTTTTTTAATTCCAATTTTATGGCTGACAATAAAGCAAACCCTCTTGTTTACCTTTTGCAGAAAGACAATTTCCTGCTTGGGAGGCTGATGGAGTGTCTGCACCTAGAGCTCAAAGACATGAATCAGACGGCTGTGGGGAGCACACACCTGCTTCCTCTCACGCTGATAAAGAACAATTAACTCTCATCAGAACACATCTGGCTTTGCCCCAGAGCTAAAGTATATTTTAAAAAATAAGGCAGATTTTCTCCAGCGACTAAAAAGTACTGGAAGGTCTTAACCAAGTGGGGAAATAGAAGACTGTGTCCCAGACAGACTTGGTAAGCTGACATGTTCAATAACCAAACCATCCAAACCCACGGATATACGAAAACAGACAAAAGATATGCTTGATCCAATTTTTAAAACTAATTGGAGGGCCTCGATGTGTCTCTGAAATGGTTTGCTTCTCTGTAAAATTAAAGGATTGAACATGAGGAGCTTCTGCCGGAGCCAACTGGACAGAAACTGGCCGCTTGCTGCAGGAAGGCAAACGCATCCCGGGAGCCAGAGCATCACCTCAGTGAGGGCAGATGGCAGGTGTTTCCTCTAGGGCTAGGCTTGGGTTGGGTGATGGTGGGGGCGTGAAGGAATCGGGCTGGTTCTGGGTTGGATGCTGCCAAGAAGCAGGGGCAACTTTGTGATTATCTCAATAATTGTCACCTAGAAGGGAGGGTTAAAAAGAGGCTTGAGTTGTTATTGGTAAAGGAGCAGCAATTGTTGAGAAAGGGGCAATGCTTGTCAGAATGTTTGATCATTTTTGTGCCTGTAAGAGTGGCCTTGCCAATATCTTGTTTATGTTCTGCTGGGAAAACGGTTGACTAGTTGTCAGCAGAGTCGTTTTTTCACTTTCTTGGCCGCATCCAGCTTTAAAATAAACATATCATCGTATAAAACTAACATTTGAATACACTTTAGAAAGTAGGAAATGTTCTTTTTACCTGTGGGGACGTTCTTTGTGACAAGGAAACTGAGGGCCAGGGATGTTAAGCAACTTGCCTTGCAGCACAGCTAGTTAAGTGACAAAACCAGAGAGCAGTAGCATCCAGCTTTAAATTTAACTTTTTTTTTTTATTGGGATTGTTCAGATACCATACAATTATCCAAAGATCCAAAGTGTACAATCAGTTGCCCCTGGTACCCTCATACAGCTGTGCATCTATCACCATACTTAATTTTTGTTAATTTAACTTCTTTTTAGCCACATATCACTGTTCCTTGCTAGCCCTGGTTTTGGAAGTTGTTCATTGCACAAATCTGCCTTGAGTCGTTAAGAAGTGCCTTGCGCTGGTCTAGGCTCTGAGGATACAATTGTGGCAAGCCGGACATGCCAGCTTAGAGTCTAGTTGGTGTGATTGGGGAACTAAGTGCTACAGGAGCCATGGCCAGTGAAGGACACTGTATTCTCTGGCTGCTGTAACAAATTATAACTTAATGGCTTCAAACAAATTTATCTTATGGTTCTGAAGGTCAAAAGTCCAAAATGCGCCTCATGGGCTAAAAGCCGGGTGTCGGCCAGGCCGCGCTCCTTTGCGGACGTAGGCGGGAACCTCAGCTTCTGGAGGCTGCCCACACGCCTTCACTCGCGGCCCCTTCTGTGTCCCAAAGCAGTCGCATCCCTCCCACCTCTGTTCTGTCATCAGTTTTTCTGCCTATTCCACCTCCCTCTTCCACCTCTTAAGAATCCTTATGATTATGCTGGGCACAGATGGACAATTCAAGATAAATTCCCTATTTTAAGATCCTTAATCACATCTGCAAAGTCTCTTTTTGCCACGTAAGGTAACATTTATAGGTTCTGGGGATTAGGACGTGGACATCTTTGCAAGACCATTATTCTGCCGACCATAGACACAGCTTAGTTGATTTCTTGGAAGGAGGGGAGAGAGGAGGAGATTCTGACTCACAAAGTGGCATCTAAGCTGACACCAGGAGGGGACAGGAACCTGAAGGGAAGTGTCCAAAGCAAAGAGGAGGTGTGGAGATGTGTTAGAAACAAGCATTATACAAAAAATGCTCACCCGGTTCTGGGGGAGAAAAGAATTTATTTACGATCTTGCAAGAAAGGGCACACAGCCAAAAACGTGGTAGACTGGTGCGCCAGAGGAAGAGATTGGCAAGCTTTTAATCTCCTATTCCTAATGCGCAAGTCCCTCCCGTTTCCCCATTGGCTGGGTACTACAGAGGTTACCATCTATCCAAGAGAACTAACTAGCCCGTCTTTGAGATTTTAATTTGTACAGCCCACCTGAGAGAGCCAACTAGCTCATTATTGAGATTTTGAATTGATCAGCCTATCCAAGAGAGTTCATTCAGTTTAAATTTTCTGCTGGGAGTTGCCGCCTCTGAATTTACCTCATATCTCTTTACATTCCAGTAACCATGGTTACTTTTCCATATAAGGAGCTGGCGCAGATTCTCTCTTTCTTCCCTTTACCACAGGGCTTGTTTAAGCTGGTTCTGCCTCCATTTTCCCTATTCCATGCTGTCCCTATGTGAAAGCTAAACTTATCCCTTTCTTACAAGATGGAGACAGCACAGTGCCCAGGTGGGGGTGCATTGGTCAGCTGTCGCTAGATTTGCTTCAGTCACAACCAAACTTCCAAATCCCAGCCCACAAACACAAGATTTACTTTTCACTCAAGCTACGTGTCCCTTGAGGACATGCTCCATGTTTTGGCTCTGCTCCATGTCTCTTCACTCCCGGCCCTATGCTGAAGGAGCAGCCCCTTTCTGGGACATGCTGAGCTCATAGCAGAGGAAAAAGTTAGGTGGCAAAACTGCAAGACGACTCTTAAAGCTGCTTGCAAGTGGCATGCATCTCTTCTACTCCTATTTCACCGGCCAAAGCAAGTCAGGTCATCTGGCCCAGGCCGACATCAGTGAGGCAGGAAGTAAAATCCTTCCATAGGAACAGGCAGTGAATAATTGGAACAATAATGCAAACAGAGCCCTCAGGGGATATGAATGTCTGAAGACCTCGAGTTTATGAGGCCTGAGAGTGTGATAACAGTGGTACCAGGCAGCGAGCCACGCTAAGGTCAGTTGTCAGAGGATGGGAGACACCTGCCATCAGACCTGAAGAGTTCCACCCTTGGGATTTCATTTTTGTTTGTCCTTGACTTGAACAAAGATCAGGGTGGAGGCTGTCTGCACCTCATTAAGATGAATCATTTACTATTTAACATTTGCTTGTGGAACAACTGCGGTCTTCAGATTTCCAAAACCCATTTTAACAGGTTTTCCCTGTGAAAAGAAGGCGGTGGTTCAGGGGTAGAAAGGGTTACTAAGGACAAAGAAAAACAGATTTTTCCTTCCCCTGGCCTCCATCCAGGCCCCACACCACCTTTCTCCCCACCTTCGCTGTTCTGTTCCAGCCTCTGTGCTGCTCTACTCCACCAACCCACCAAGCAGGCTCTCATTTCAGAGGCTCTGCACTTCGTGTTCCTGTAACCGAGAAGTTAGGATTTAAGGACTGATTATGATTACTGAATCATTATACACATATTCCTTTTTACTTTCTGGTAAAAAGCAGACAGAGGGAAATACCTGAAACCTGAATTGTAATCCAGCTGCCTTGATCTCTGATAATGATTGTATAGCCTTTATCTTGTGTCCTTGTGATTGTAAAAACCTTGTGACTAACCTTCACTTGTACCCATTTATCCAGTTTTTCTACTTTAGTCTTATGATCACTAAAGACAGCCCCTAATTCTCATTAATGAAGTCTTTTCAGCCCAAAACTAACCCACCCCAAGTCCAAAGTTATCTTGATAACCGAAGCTGGATCTAACCAAAATGGGCCTGCTTGAAGTGTGCAGTAGCTTCAACTTTAACCTACAAGTCACCTATACCTCATTATAGTACAAAAAATCATGACCATCATCATATTAAGGACATACGTTCTGTGACTGAGCATGTAATCAATCTGCACATGCTCAACAATTAGATCACTTCCAATCACATTGTCTGGGGCCCTTTTACTCATTATCCTAAAACCTGCCCATCTTTTGACGCTATAAAACTAACAGAATTTCTGCTGTTCGCGGAGACAGATTTTGGACCAACAGGCCATATGTTCTCCTGCTTCGCACCTAGCACTAAAACTCTCTTTGAAACCCCGGTGTCTCAGGAATTGGTCATTTGACTGCATTGGACAAAAGAATCCACCGCCTTGGTCCAGTAACATTCCTACTGCCTAGAAAGCCCCCTCCATATTCTGCATGACCCATCACTTCATTCTCAGCTCTGCAGAGAGGCCCTCCCAGGCCATCCCCCCATTCCAATTTATAACCTTACCCCATTTTTTTTTAATATAGCATTCAACCCTGACACCGTGTATGTCTATGGTCTGCCTTTCCCACTAAAACATAAGCTCACCGCTCTATTCCACTGCCCAGAAGGGGCCAGCACATAGGGTTCCATTACTTTGTACTTACTGTGGTTTAAAATAAAATTGTTTTACCACCCACTTTTTCTCCTTGAGACATCTTCTACAAATGAGGCTTTTAACATGACACACATCTGACACTCAAGTGTGTTTACATAAGAGAAAAATGCATTTATTCTGAGGGCGTTGGTGTGTCTGCTTCTGTGTCTGGAAAGCAGATCACCCCTTAGAAGTGTGGAAGTTCAGAATCATTTCATCCATATTCGTCCCACTCAGGAAAAAGTTACGAGGAATCTCAGTTCTCAGCGTAGGCAGAAAAGCCACAAAGACATCTTTCTCATCATTTCTTTCTTGTGGCCAGTCAGTCTCAAGTCCCTGGACTATCCTCCTTGGGCTGCAGCAGCTCTTTCCTTCTACTTCCTGCTCAGACTAAGTTGCCCACACAAGGCTTTCTCAACACCCAGCTGGCCTCTCGCCACAGGGAGCTGGAGCCAAATGAAGTATACTCAAGAAGGTTGTTTCCCTATGGGGTGAGTTGAATGTGAGCCTTTCTGAAGTCTAGACTGCCCAGCCCCATTCTATTCCCTCATCTACAGAACTAAATGCTAGGCACCTATTTCCATCATATTTTAACAACAAAACCCCATGCTTTTGCCTTTGAAGTTTTTGTTCTGTAGCAATAGAAAGGTAGCTATCAGTAAACACAAAGGTTAGAGAAAGGGAAGCTTCAAAATAACCTTATTTTCCAATTGATAGCCATAACGACAAAGCAGAACAAGAGTGCCAATAATATGTCTGTGTATGGGTGTGTGTGTGTACATATATGTTTTTATATACATATAGTTTATATGTATTTGTGTGTACATGCATAATTTAAATCAATTCTTTGGATTGAGAGGGGGGAAATTGGTTCTCATACAACCCTTTTAATTAGGTCAAGAAGGTAGCACTTTTAAAAATCCCCCAATTTGTTAGTGGTGAAGAATACTGAAACTTAGATGACTAGATAGAGAGCCAGATAGCTAGCTTGCTAGCTAGATGGACAGAATGATATGGCAAATGTGGGAAAATGTTAAAAGTTGGTGGATCTGGGTATGTGTGTGTTGGGGGCGGGGGAGCGGTACGCTGGAGTTCTCTGTATGGGTTTTTTATTATTCTTGCAACTGTCCTGTAGATTTGAAATTATTTCAAAATAAAAAGTTAAAAAAAAACTGAAACTGAAACCCAATTAAAGAAATAAGTGCAGAAAAATAATTCTGGAAGCATTTTTCAAACTATTTCCAAAGAATGAACAAAAGATTTAGAGACATCCCCACAAAAGCCAGGAGGACATACACAAAGCTAGGAAGCCTGCAACACCCAATGACAAAGCAGGCGCTGTTTTCCATTTTAAGTGTGTAACATGGTTTTAATCATTTCCTAGAAATGTTTCCAATTAGGAGAGAGAAAATCTTTAAAAGATATTGAGACTAAACTCTTACTTTATTCTCTTTGAGACCAGACGTGACTTCACAGCCCAAACTGATGGGTGATCAAAGCAGAGTAAGAACCTGTGAGATGAATTCGGTACAGCTTTAGGAATTTCTCTACCCCACCCGCCAATATCTCATACCCACAGTGTTTACGATATGAAACTTTCTGCCTTTTCCACTCATGCAAGTTGAAAAAGTTCAAACATATCCAAGATGACTTTTTAAAACTTCATTTTGTGATGAAAAATAAGGAATATATATGCCTAATAGTGGACCAAAATGAAGGGTGTGTAGTGCTCACAGGTTTGTCAACTCAAGTTCATAGTACAGATATCCTTAGAGTAGAAACTCCTGTCAAGTTTCTACTTAGGCACCAAACAGAATGTCTCAAAGACATGCTGTTTCCTGGACAGGAAGGGCTATCCCTAAGACAGCCGAAGATTTACATCTATTAATCACATAGGAAGAAAGACAGACCACAGTAACCAGGTGACAAAATAACTTAAGAATTCAGGCATGCAGATGAAAAGAAAAGTCAAACCAGACATTATATTGGACTTAAAGCAAAGAAAGGGTCTTTTTTCAAAGAATAACTCTACAACCTCTCTGCACTGAAGTGTTTTAAAATGCAAAGGTTGCTGAAACAGACTCAGTTCCTTAATACTAGAAGCAGGGCCTATGGATGTCATGAGCTAACCTAAGGTACAGACTGGAGAAAAGAAAGGAGGAAGACAGGGAAAAAGAAGAACATACATTAGGGAGCAGTAGCAAACCACTAGGAAGCGACTTCAGCTGCTGATTTCTGATGAACCAAGTCCATCTAGAAAGGTCTAGCAATAATGGGGATGGAAAATAATTATTTTTAAAAAAAGAAAAATGCACAATAAGTATTATTTATGTATTTATAGAAATCAATTGGGCTTTTAACATGTAAAAACAAATCTATATTTACAAAGTTAAAAGTAGGAAAATACAAAAGCAGACTAAATTATCAAAAAAGAAAAGTTTTTTATTTATATTGTTAAATATAATTAGTTTCCCTGATCATAACCCATAATCAGTAGGACCTAAAATACAAGATGGTCTGTACAGAGATGAACTACCCCAGTATACATACATATATATATATATATAAGAACCACTGAACTCAGAAAAAAGCAAAACTGCGCTTGTTAAATTATTGTAAGTTAAAAGCTTGTAGTGATAAAATAATCGTGTGCATCCTTCTCAGAAATTTTAGATAATCGACCTTTCTGCTGATCCCAAGTCTAGAAAAAACAACCAATTGTTGAAACAACTGGGTACGGGCGGTTCATTTGCCATGTGGTTGGTCATGGTGCATTTCTGGGGTATAAGTCAATAGAACAATCATGACCCACAGGTGAAGCAAAGCCTAAAGAAAGAACAAACAAATTATGGATTAGCTGATGAATCAATCTTTACCAAAGGCCCACTGTGTGCTGCCCTGAGGGCAGGTACCATGTATAATCTGTCTCTCTGTCCTCTGGGCCTCACCCTGTGAAACACTGCAGGGCCTCAGCACCCATTAACTAGATAGAAAATGTGGGAACAAATGAATGAACAATTAAATAAGCCGAGGGCAATGAAGAGTAATCGAGGGTAGCTGGACCTTCAGGACTCTCAGTTGAGGGGAATAAAGTCCTGAACTTAAACACATTCATAATATACACATTTACACATCAATAGCCAACCAGGTAAGTATAATGCAGAATGACAGTACGATTAAAATTGCTAGGATTACATGAAGTTGGTTGGAAAGGCTTTCTAGAACCTATATGGTCGGTGTTTTAAAAGACAGTTTAGCAAGGATTTGGTGAAGAGGAGACGGGAAAACATTCCTGACAGGATCGTGTCAGGTCTCTGAAGTTGAATTAGGGTCCAGTACACAATCCACAATGATAAATTTCCACTAATCCCCTCCACGGTGGTGCTGAAATGACGTACAGTCCACTGCTAAGTGCCTCAGCACTTTGCAGTGTGTGACAAATCACATCTTCAACTGTCACAGGGCACAGGCGTTACTTATAGTCTCTAACACCCAGGAAATCAATTTTACCCACATGTGGGTCTGTGCTGAATCCTTTCGGGTGCCATTCAATTTTTTTTTCTTTTGTTCCCCTCATCCCTCTCTCCTTAAAGAATTTTTATTTAAAGGAATAACTCTTCCCTCTAGTAGATCCCAAAGAAATTTCTTTTTAAGTACATTTTACATTCTTTTCAAGAAAACTGCCAGTCATAATCCGACCTAACTTCTTTTAGACATACCCACTCATAATAGCTAGTGGGCTTTTCAGGCACAAAGGGCCCAGGAAATGGCATATCAAATTACTAGAATCATTTTATTAGAGCTAAGAAATCTAAAATAAAATAAGTCAACCTTGAGTTCATTTAAAAAAATAATGCAAAATACATGAAATATAATTAAAGTAACTTTACAACATCAAGATAAAAATTAAATCATTTATATAGTGTTATCATTATAGACTTAAAAACAGAGGTAACTATTAAACCGTACTCAAGTTAATTTTATTTGTAGAAAAGCCTTTGAACAATTTATATTTTAGATATAATGAATTGTCAACTTACAATCTATTCAAAGAAAATCTTAACTATCAAAAAACGAATTCTATTTCTTCAAAAGTGACTGCTAAACTATTAGTATGATCAAAGGCTGAAAAAAAAACTGGTTAAAAATCAAGTGCAACATTGCTTTTCTCAAACAAGTTTACTTACCATATATATAATTACAAACACCCGTGCTATGGGGTATCTTCGGAGAAAAATTCCCAGACGGATGCTGTGCAAACCAGAGGGGGATGGGGAGGGAGACGAGAAGACAATTACTCTCAAAACCAATCTTCCTGTGGTACTGTCTAATGATTTTTAAAATTTCACTCATTTAAACTACTTATGTGGCCACCATTAAAGTATGATTTTTATAACAGATTGCTGCATGATTACTTGAAATAACCATATAGAAATGTCATTGCAGCAAGCAAATTCCTTTATCATTATTTGGGGTTATCTCTCTTAATTCTACAAGCTACAACTGCTGGAGGCGCTAGGTCCCTCTTGTCATTTTTCTTTTAGGAAATAAAGCACTTATAAGAGGTAAGGCAAGCTATGAACCATCTCCATAGGAACAAAGAATCTGGTTGGAAGTTACTTGCAAATAGCCAATCTAACAGCTTCTGCACCGACAAATGCTTCTAAAAGGGAGAAAATTAAAGACACTCAAGTAAAATAAACAAACAAGTGTGAAGGAATATGATGGCCAGATCCTCTCACCCATGCCTCTTTGCAACATTTTCCCATTATCAAGATGGATATACGTCCAAGCAAATACATCTTTCTTCTATGCCTTTCTGCTTCTTTCACTGCCACTAGCACAAATGCCTTGCATAGGTTCTCTAAAAATACTATGAATGTTGAATAAATAGTTGAAATAGATGTGCTTAATAACTTGGAAATAATGACTATGGCATCCCAGTCCCACACGTCAAGAAATATAATAAAATCATTCTGTTTATTTTTAATACCACAGTTCTATTATGATACAGAAGTTTAAGAAAAGATTACTCTATTATGCAACAATCTGTGAGAAGTGCATTCAATAATAAACACTAAAAGAAAAAAGAGTTTAGTAACTTATTTTGAGAGACCAAACTATCAAGGCTATATATAAATTGTCAAAACATTGTTTATAAAGGGGAAGTCTAATTGTATAAAAATTTATATATAAACATACATAAGAAATATATATTTTATATTACTTATGTAATTTATATATTGTTTAAATATATAAATATATAAAATATATATTTAAACAAGTCTTGTTTATTTATCTATTGTAGCATCTTTTATTCTAACCACATGATAAAGTACTGGGATAAAACACTCAAATAGATACATTTACATGTGATAGAGGCTTTCTCAATGAAATTTATGAGTTTTTAAAAATAGAATTTTTATAGAAAGAAGAGAAATGGCTAAGGTTAATCACCTTCAATTAAACGTGTGAACTAGCAGAACTCTTGAAACAATTTAGTAACACTGAAATATCTTCAGAGGAATAAGGTAAATGTCACCTTAAATATCAGCTTTGCCTGATGGAACTGACTGAAACCACCAGAAAATGTTATAAAAATAGCTGATGGTCCATCACTCGTCATTACTGGCATCTCTTACCTAAATTGGTCAATTGAACTAGCAGCTTTGCGGACTTTTCCATACATTCCTGCCAGATTAGTTTCTGTGTCATTAAAAAGAACAGGAACATTTCGCAGACGTGTCCCTGTTCAAACAAGAAAATATCAGGAAATTATTGCACTGACACAAAAACAACTGTCTAACAAAATAGCTGAGTATGCATTATATTACATATGGAAGAAATTCTCAAGGCCAACTTTCTAAGCATTACACCCAAAATAGAAAAAACCATAAAGAAAAGGCTGATAAATCTGATTATATAAAATGTTTAAACTTCCATAATCACAAAAATCAAAACCAAAATTTAAACATTAAGAAAAATATTCTTCCTACAAAATTAGCAAAGATCAAAGAGGTTAAAAATACCCAGTGCTGGTAAGAGTTAATATAAATGGGTACTTTCCACCTGTGCTAGCAAGAGTAAAGCCATATTCTTTTTCCATATAGCAAAGCTGATGACTCCCAAATTTAGATATCTAGCCCAGACCCTCCCATACTCTAGACTCATCCAGTTGCCCATTTCGTCTCCATTTGGATGTCTAATAGACCTCTCAAAGTTAGCATGCCCAGAACTATTATCTTCATTTTCTGTCCAAACCGCCAACCTACCTCTATCTTCTTCCTATCTTAGTACATGACAACTCCATCTTCCTTCCATCCACTTAGGCCAAAAGCCTTGATTCCTTTCATTTTGTCAAACTCCACAACCAATCTGCCAGCAAATTCTGCAAACTCACCTTTAAAATAAAAAAATCCTGAAACTATCCCCTAATCCCCACTCTGGTCTGAATCACCATCTCCTCTCACATGAACTAATCCAATGGCCCCTCACTGGTATCCTGCCTCTTTTCCTAGCTCTCTGCAGTCTATGCTCAATAAAGCAAACAGGTGCATCCAGTTAAAATGCAAGTCCGATCAGCCACCCCTTTTAAGACCCTTCCATGGCTTCCTACCTCACTCAGAGTGAAAGTCCTTGTGCTGGCCTCAACAGCCTCCTCAAGCAATCTGAATTCATCTCGCACGATCTCCCTCTCCCTCTACTTCAACTGCACTGGCCTCCTGCTGTTCCCGCAACACGGGAGGAACACTCTTGCCTCAGGGCCTTTGCACCTGATCCTCTCTCTGCTGGGAACACTTTTCCTCCAGACCTCCATAGTTCACCACCTTGCCTCCTTTGGGACTATACTCACGTGCCACCTTTGCAGAGGCCTTCCTTGACCACCTTATTTAAATTCCAATCCCATCCCCACATCTGGAACCCTCTTTCACCCTTCCCTGCTTAATTTGTTTCTGTAGCACTTATCACCATGTGACATAATTTGTTTATTGCCTATCTTCCCTGCCTGTATCCTCCAACCTTCCTGATACCAAAATATAAGATCCATAGGGCAGAGATTTTGGGTTCTTTTATTTACCCCTATATCTCCAATGCTAGGACAGTATCTGGCATAGAGTAGGTACACAAAAATTACTTGCTAATTTTTGGCAATAAATATCAAAATCCTTTAAATGTATATCCATTGACCCAGCAATCCCATTTCTGATCATTTATCCTAAGAAAACAAGATGTACACAAAGGATATTTTCCTCAGTACTGCTTAGGGACACATCAAAATATGGCAACAATCTAAATGCCCAACCATTCATTAAACAACTTATCATATTTCCACATGATAGAATTCTATGGAGCCATAAAAAATTACGGCATGAAATACATTGTGGAAAGATATTTATATTCTCGGAAAAAAAGTTAAAAGTGAATAAAATAGATACTACAAACATAAACAGGACAAAAATCTGAAAGGAGATGTTTCAAAATGTTAGTTCAGGGTCGCAGATTATCAGGTGACTTTAATTTCCTTTTTTTTCTTTGTATTTCTTTCTATAATAATCATGTGTTACTCATGCTATTAAAAGGAGAGAGGAAAAATTTAAATTCAAAGAACTGAGAAATTTGCTGAGTAACAACTCTGCAGACTTTATTAAGTTCTAAGGTTAAAAACCTGACTTGTTGAAGTGTACATTCTTTCTGATCATATATTTTGGTAATCTATAAACTTCTCTATTTAAATTGTAGAGTAGAAAAATCCTTATCATTGATATGTATTAGCCTTAATATAGACTAATATTCACTGGAAGATTATTAAAAGGAAATCTTGCTTCAAGTTTCCTGAAGTACCTCTCTACTGAGTTATCTGCCTGGTCAGTGTCATTTTGTCAAGTATCCTATTATTTCAAAATGATTATCAACAATATTAATAACAAGGGATATTAACTAATCCATTATTGAGTTTACTAATGAAATTATTCAATGGCACATGCCCAGGTCTTACATCAGATAATCAGGTCTTTCACTGATGAAATTTCTCACCAAATAAAAATGGCTTTCTGTAATTATTCAAAATCATTTTGAATTTGCGAGGCTGGAAATAAAGGCACTGAAATGAATGAAATGTTCTTTCGGGAGGCCTTCTTTTTTGGTTACCTTCGCCATTGTCGATTCCAGGCATGCTAATAGAAGACCCATTATTACTCCCAGAGGCAGCGTTCATCTGCTGCTCGAGGCGCTCCAGCTGAAAGACCAGAGAGTTCTTCTCTGTGCTGAGACTCTCCAGCATGGTCTGCTTCTGGATGAGAGTCTCTGTTAGCTGATGGAGTCGGTTTTCCAACTCGGACTGACTGCTATTGCTTAAAGTTTTATTGGTAAGCTAAAAGGCAAAAGTGTTCATAGATTATTACATAAAATGAAAGTCATACAACCTAGAAACCACATTACTACATTCTCACAGGTAAATTGTGAGAATAATTTATTTCATTATGACTTTTCAAAAGTCTACAATGAATTCTGTTTACAGGTGTGGGTCCCACCGCCGCCCCAAACTGTGGGCCAAAACCTGTTAATGATGGGTTATGAAATCAGTTTAGTGGGTTGCAATCGGAATTCTAAAAAATGTAACAGAATAGAATTGGATGCATCAGATTGTATAACACATAGCATGTGCATTATTTTGTGAAACTTCTGTTTTGGTTTTACTGGTGTGAGTATCATGTGAGTATCAGTGCATGATGTAAACTGAGTTTCATACTATGGCATCCTGGTCAGAAAATGTGAAAGCCCTGGTCTACAGGACACAGTTCAAACTTCTCAGCCTGGATTCCAAATCCTCCATAATTCAACAGTGAGGTGTAGTGCAAAGAACAGTTTTAGGTTTTCATCTCTGCTCTATAATTTACTAGCTATCTGACTTTAGACAAATTGCTACAATTCCTGAATCTGTCATCTTATCTGTAAATGAGGATAACAATACCTGTTGCATATGGTATTTAAAGAAATTAAATAAGTTTCCCTAGTAAGGTCTGGCTGAAGTTGGTATTCCAAACCTTCATTCCATCTTCTATTTGATCGTGTTTTTCACCATTTCCCTCTACTCCCACGCAGCCTCTGTTCTGCTGTTCATATTCTCTATCGGGAAAACTCTTTCCCTTCTCTTATCAATTCTACCTGACATTCAAAGCCTCCTCTTTGAATCCCTCTCCAACCACTCTAGCCTGTGATGTCCTTGGTCTTGGCATGTATCAATTACTCTGGCAACATTATTTTATGTGTCAATTATTTCTTCTCATGTAACTGTAAGTCTGCTTGAGGGCAGGAATCACTGTCCGAATCAATAGTTATGAAAAGAGTATGAGCTTAAGATATTGATCAAAATCTGCTAGCAAGTCACATTATATTTGGTAGCATTTCACAAATATAGACAAGGGAAGTGAACACTCAGATCAGTTAGCTATGACCTGTTCCCAACTCTTACGAAGAATTAATAGAACTCAATATAAATCATTTAAATGATTAATGAGTCAATTATTTGCTGGTTCAATCATCTGAGTATGAGGGAGGAAAGAACAATGTACAATTACAGGGTAAGTAAATGCACAATTCTATCAGTTAACTGTGTTTCAGTAAACACAGGTGGTAGGCACGTCTATCATTTTCTGTAATCTTCTGTATGTTTCACATTTCACGGTTTAAAAAAGATCTTCTTGACATTTTTGAAAGACCTATCAATTGTTGCTAGGAAGATTTATCATTGGATTTTTCTTAGGAAACACAATTATGAAGCTGGCAATAGGAATGACCATTACTGAAGTCATAACCTAAAACAATTAGGGAGGAACTCACATCTATTTGGTTTACTTTGGCTATAAGACACTTATAAAAGAAGCAAGCCAGAGAACATAGCAAATGCAGTCTCAAACGGCATTAGATGAACTCAATTCCAGGTTGAAAGTAAGTTATTTCACTACTGCAACAACAGAACTCAAAGTAGCTTTTACTGAGTTGTGAATGCTGATTCATACCTGATTCCTGAGTTTTTGAATTTCTTCTTCTCGATCTTTAATTCTGCTTTGCAATGTGTTCTTTGTTCGATACAGGTCTTCTTCTATATAATGGCATTCCTACAAAGTGAGGCAAATAAACAAAAGCTAAAATCAGCATTCCCTATCCCATCCCTAGCACATGAAACAGTGCTTGGCACATGACAGGCACTCAATCAATATTTGCCGAGTATATATTGAATGGACCTAATAAAAAGTTATCATCCAGTATGATGATGTAAACACAGGCCCATAAATAATTTTTAAGAGGATAAGTCATCAGAAAACAAAGAAATATATTATTTTGATTTTGCAGCAATGAAGAAGAATGGGTCATCTCTCCAAGAATTTCAGGTACAACAACAAACTGGAGAAAATATTTAAAACATATATGATAAAGACTGATATTCTTAGCAATAGAATGTTCATAAAAACAGACTTTTTAGAAAATAAACTATAAGCTCCATTAGAAATATGGGCAAAGTGTATGAGAAAATAAAAACATTAAGAATTCAGTATGATGGTAGGATACAAAATAACATATGAAAATAAACAGCTTTATCTAAAAGCAATAACCAGTTAGAATAAAGGAAGAAAGACCCCAATGTTCAATAGCAACAAAAAAGGGAAAAAACTTCACAGTAAATGTGAAAGACTTATAAAAAAAATACTTACAAATATCTCTAAAGAGTACAAAGTGATACCTGAACACATCGAAAGCCACACCATGTTCTTGGACAGGAAGACAACATCATAAAGATGTCAGTTCTTCTCAAGTTAATTTATAAATTTGGCATGAATTCAATAAAAACAAAATCTTTCTTTTTTAAACTAGATAAAGTGATTCTAGAGTTCATACAGAAAACTGCACTAAAGACCAGACAGGATAACTCTGAAAAGGCTGAAAAGGGGAACTAGCCATAAGAGCTATTAAAACACTTTATAATATATCTAATATTATGCATAATACTATAATCTCAATAATTAAAAACAATTTTATACTGGTGCATAAATGGACAAACTGATCAATGGAAGAGAACAGAAGTCCAGAAACAGATCTAGATACCTTGAGAATTCAGGACACAATAAAAATGGTTCCTCAAATCAATAAAGAAAAGATAAACTATTCAAAAAATGGTAATGGAACAATTAGGTGGCCATACGAAAGAAACTAAAGTTGGAGCCATACCTCACCCCACACACCAAAATAAATTCCTAATACTTCAAAGATCCATATGCAAAAATAAAACCATAAAAGTACTAGAAGAAATCTATACTGGTGAACATCTTTATAATTTCAGAAAGGGGTCACTTTTCTAATCATAATTAAAAATCCAGAAGCCTTAACAGAAAGAATGATAAGGTTGAGTACATAAAACTCAAACTTCTGCAGGTCAAGAAAACAAAATAAAAGACCTAAGCCAACTAAAAGACAAAGGACAAACTGGGAAAAATTATTCACAAGTCATATCATAGATAAAAAGGCTAATTTCCCTCATATACGTGATCTTATAAACTGATTTTTAAAAAGATCAATAACAAAACAATGGAAAAAAATGAACCAAGTTCATAAACAGTTTTCAGAAAAGGAAATACAGATGACTCTTAAATACTAAGAAAAGCTACTCAGCCTTACTCATAGCCTTACTCATAGAAAGTTTAAATTACCCTGAGATATCATTTTTCACGTAGCAGATTGGCAAAAATCCAAAATTCTGATAACAAACTTCCTTTTCCCACTGCTGTTGGGAAACAGTTATTCTCGTATTTGATGGTGGGATTATAAATTGGTACAAACCTCAGGGAGAGCAATTTAGCAAAATTTTTTTAAATCAAAAATACAATGTACCCTTTTTCCCAGCAATATTATGCCTAGTAACAAACAAGAAAAATGGTTCAATCTCACTAACAATCAAAGTAATGTAAATTAAACAATGAGTCATCCTTATAACGTATTAATGAAACAAATACATTTTAATGATATCTAATGTTGACAAGGATGCAGAGAGACAGGAATTTATCATCATATATAAGTAGATAAAAACTCTTCTGAAAGCAATTGGGCAAAATATAGTAAGAGCCTTAACAAAGATTTATTGCAAAATATATTAAAAGCCATAAGAAAGATTTATAGCCTTTGATCCAGTAAGTCCCTTCCTAGAAATCTTATCTAAGAAAACAAAGATGTTCATTCCAGAATAGTAAGAGCAAAAATTTTAGAAAACAACAAATAGAATTGTTCAACAATAGGGACATATCTAAAGAAATTACACATCCCTGTTGTGGAGTATAATGTGGCCATTAAAACTGTGCACTGATGATATGTGACATTTAATTATTTTAAAAATGAAAATGGGAGAAGCAATTTTGCTTATAAAATTTATATATAAGCATAAAAAAGACAAGGAAAAATTTTATCAAATTTTGATAAAACACTAAGTGGTAGGGAATATGTTTCTGAGCGAAACAATTCAATAAATTATTTTATGGTAAGAAAAAAAACAATCAACTGGCAATGAATTCAGGCTATGATCTCCTAATTTTTCTTTCTTACACTATCTACCAGGCAATACCATTTTTAAAAATCAGTTTTGAGGTAAATTTACATACAATAAAATCCAATTTAAGTATACAATTAAATGAGTTCTGATAATTGTGTAATCACTATCACAATCATGATATAGAATATTTCTATCACCTCAGAAAGTTTCCTCATGCCCTTCTGTGGGTGCCTAGCTGGCCACTGACAACCACTGATCTGCTCTCTATCACTAGAGTTTTGCCTTTTCTGGATTTTCAAATAAATGTAATCATACAATATGTTGTCTTTTGTGTCTGCCTTTCACTTAGCATAATGTTTTTGAGATTCCCCATGTTATACAGTATATCAACGCTACAAAAATATACTACAAAAAAAGTTCACTCCTGTGCTGGTTTGAATCTATGACGCCCCCCCAAGAGCCATGTTCTTTAATGCAGTCTTGTGGGGACAGACTTATCAGTCTTTTGATTAGGGTGGAACCTTTTGATTGAGTGTTTCCATGAAGATGTGACTCACCCAATTATGGGTGAGGCCTCTGATTAAATTCTTTCCATGGAGATGTGACACCACCCCTTGCCATCCAGTGATTAGTTCACTGGGGTACTTTAAGAGAGCTCATGGAGAGAAGTGCAGAGAGGCATTTTAGAGAGAAGCTAAGATACGTAATCCAGAGTTTGCCCCAGGAGAAGCTAAGAGCAGACGCAGATGCTTGGAGATGCTGGGAGATGCAGACAGAAGGACTTCTGGAGATGCTAAGCTAAGAGATGAAGCCCAGAGTTTGCCCTTAAGAAGCTAAGAGTGGACTCCCTGACATTTAAAGAGAAACACTCCAGGAGAACCAAGCAGAGAGCTGAGAGAAGCTAAGGGAGACAAACCCAGAGACATTTTGGAGAAAGTCATTTTGAAACCAGAACCTGGGAGCAAAGGATGAGCAGATACCAGCCATATGCCTTCCCAGATGACAGAGGCGCTCCGGATGCAAACTGCCTTTCTTTAGTGATGGTATCCTTTTGTTGATGCCTTAGTTTGGACACTTTCATGGCCTTAGAACTGTAAATCTGTAACCTAATAAATCCCCTTTATAAAAGCCAATCCATTTCCGGTATTTTGCATACTGGCCGCTTTAGCAAACCAGAACAACTCCTTTTTTATTGCTAAATAACAATTTCATTGCATGGATATATAACAATTCACCTGTGACATACATTTAGGTTCTTTCCAATTTTTGGCTTTTATAAATGAAGCTACTATCCAAACACAAGTCTTGATATAGACATTACTTTCATTATTCTTGGGTAAATATGTAGGTGTAGTATCATTGGATTATATAGTAAGCATATGCCTAATTAAAAAACAAACTGCCAAACTCTTTTCTAAAATGGCCGTATCACTTCGCATTCTCACCAGCAACCTATGAGAGAGGGTTCCAGGTCTTCCACATCCTTGCCAACACTTGGTATTGTCAATTGTGCAATTGCAGCTATACTAATGGATATGTAGTGGTAACTCATTGTATTACCCTAATGATTTATGATACTGAGCAGCTTTTCATGTGCTATCTGTATCAGGTAATATTTTGTAGTATGTGTGTTGTTCGATCACCCACAAAAGAGAACAAAAAAACACCTCCAGATATTCTAACTGTACCAAGTGCACTGTAAGTTTGTACAATTAATATATGGATATTCTGTATTAGTATTAATAATACTCACAGATACTACGAGCCAGATTCAGGTCTCAATCTAAGAGCAAAGTATATGCCAATTAAAAAAAATATGCCCAAAGGAAAAAAATAAAAAACAAATTAAAAAAAAAAAAAAGCCCAAGTCACTGAAATACAACATAGCACAAGGAAGAACAAGTAATTAAAGTTAACTAAGTACCTTTAAAAGCATTATGCTTAACTATGCAAAGTAAGTAAATGGAGGTATACGAAGAAGTACAGACAGGTAATATGGAATAAAATTGCTACTGACTACTGTGCTGGTTGGAAGCTGTTATGTACCCCAGAAAAGGCCATGTTCTTTTAATCCATTCCTGTGGGTGCAAAACTATTGTGGGTGTGACCTTTTGGTTAAGTTATTTCAATTGAAATGTAACCCAGCCCATTCAAGGTAGGTCTTAATCCTGTTTTTTTTTTTTTTTTGGAGTCCTTTATGAGGATAAAGGACAGAGAAAAAGCCCAGAGAGCTCAGAGAGAAACACCCAGAGAAGTGTGGAGAAAGCTGAGAGAGGAAAGCCCCAGAGGAGCTAAGAGAAGACACAAAGAGGAAGCCACTGGAACCAGAAGCTGAAAGCAATGAAATCCTGGAGTGAGGGACCAGCAAACGCTGGTCACGTGCCTTCCCATGTGACAGAGGTGTCCCAGATGCCAGCCACCTATCTTCAGAATCCAGGTATCAACTTGCTGATGCCTTAACTGGGACATTTTCATGACCTAAGAACTATAAATTGTAAGTTAATAAATCCCAATTGTACTAGCAAATCCATTTCTGGTATATTGCATTCCAGCAGCTTTAGCAATACCAAAACAACTTTAGACATTTTTAGTTCAACTTGCTCATTTTACGGATGAAACCACTAAGATAAGTGGGGAGAAAAATAGAAAGGTAATCAGGGTAGGAGAATCACAATTTACAATAAGGTTTAATAACCATTTGACTGATTTCTTTCAAGCTCTAGACAAGCACAAATTTTAAGGCTGAAATTACATAAATTAATAAGAACCATTAAAGAACTATTTAATCCCAAAATTAAGTACTTTACTTCTAGAACATGTAATCACCAAATAGATAGTTATAGCTACATTTACTTCCATTTTCCTATACTTAACTCCCATATTTTAAAAAAGGGCACTGGGAAGAGTGTTGGATGTGTTGGATGGTTTGGGGAGGGCCCAGGCATCTGTAATTTTTTAAAATTCTGAGGTGATTGATTCTTCTGGACAGCAGGGTTGAGAACCACTGGGCTCACAGACCAGTTAATGAGTTCCTTCAAAGTTCAGAGAAGAGCACTGAAACGATATACTTAGGGAAAACGTTAAAAATCTGAGTTGTAAATGGGGTTTCTCTGAAAATCCATGTTATCGTGATTAGCTAATGAAGAACCATCCTGTATATTTAAAAAAGTGAGGGGATGGGGAATAAAGGTTGTCCCTGCAGGTTAAAAAAAAAACAAAATCAAGAAACAAAAACAGTTCTATGAAAATAATAGATAATTTGACAGCAAGCATCAGTAGCCCAAAGGACTGTTATACTTTGTGAACTGTATTTACAATTATTACTAAAAACTGTTCAAGCTTAAAAAAACACACAGTTGAAATGTATGTGAATGTAATCATACTAAATACATTATTTTATTTTGGAAAAGAAAAAACATCTGCCATAATAAGATGAAAATTATCTCACTAACCATTAAGAGCATCAAGTTTTTGCCTTTTAATATATGCAAGCTGCTTGAATAAATTAAAATCTAATTTCTGAAAAGACTACCTTGTAACTAAATTATCTAAAATAGCTTACTATTTTTTGAGTTTCTCTCTTCCTATGCAGGAAACAGATTTAAGTACTACTTTCATAATAGAAAAATTTATCTGAGAATAGAACTAGTTTCAGAAATGATAAATCCTAATTTAAAAAATCTTTAAAAAACAATTAAGCAAAGCTGGAAATGTTATGAATAGTGCACTGAAAATTGTAAGAACAGTTTTCTCTTCTGACAAATAAAGAGAATAATGATTTTATTGTGTGGATGAAATAAAATAATGTATACTAAGTGCCTGCAACAATGTAGTTACTCAGTAAATTATAGATGTTATATTAGAAATAGAATCTTATTCTGAAAATGTGGTTATAAAGATGTTTAACTGTGTTAATACTGAAACTATTATATAAATGTGTTAAAGTAAAATAATTTGGCTTGGGGAACAGACAACTGGTAATCAAACAATGAAATGATTTTAAATATGATTTATAATAACATTCAGTAAGCATTTTGTTTCAAACAGAAAGAGTAGCCTAATATGGCACTAATATTGTATTTGTATTCATATTAAATGATATTTTCTGTTATTCCTAGAAAGTACAATGATGTTTCAAAGTTTTCTATACATACATACTTGAGGAGGAAATATTAAAATGTGCACAGGGTAGGTAAAAGAATTCTGGGCTCTGAGACAGAGGCAAGTCATGTTGCCACTTAGTGCCTCTATTTTACACTTATTTAAAAAATGGGGAATGTGGGATAAGATAAGGTGGCGACGGACAAAAATACCCAGTACAGTGCTCTCTACCATTAACATTCTGAGCCCATGCTCTAAAAATGTCAATAAGCTGCTTTTGGGGGAGGTTGTATATGACCACTGGATGAGTCTTCCTTGGTAATCACCAATCTAAAACCCTTTACCTGCTTCTGTCGGTCCAATTCCGCCTCTACCTCTTGTTTTGATGCTTTTTGCCGAGCTATATGGTCTTGTAGATCTTGTAACTGTTCTCTTGCTGATTCTGCTTCACTAACCTGTTGAGCTTCCATATCCTAAAAAGATAAACCTTATATTTGAAAGTTGTAATTAACTGTTCAGGGTCAACATTTACCGAGCAATTGCAAACTGGGCTTGGTTGGCACTGGAGGGAGAGGGATAAAGATGAATGAGATAGTCTCAGCCTATGAGGAACACAGAAACTATCTCCTTCATTATATAACATGACAAACGTTGAGGGAAATGAGCAGGATATTTGCTACAGCATATAAATCATTTGGTTTAATGATGAGTATGAATAGACAGTGGCTCACTGGGAGATTATGTCTCTAATCAAAAGCTAACAACTTCTAAGAGAGCAGAATTACAACACAAAAAAAGACCTAATGACAAAAGTCACTGCATTAATCCCCTGAAACTGTAGGTTATAATTAGCTATCCTGTGTGTACCAATAATCAATATACAGTAAGAATATAAACTTTCTCTCATATTACCTTAGGTTAGCACATTATCTTCTCTTAAGATTTATTACTTGTTTTCACATCTTCCCATACTCCTTGCTCTTACTTCTTCACTTTGGTGTCACAACTTTCACTTACTCAAAGTTGAAAACCACCCTCAGGATTTCTTATGAAATCTTTTGCTTATTTTTTATTTTTTTTTATTTTTTACTTTTGTTTTTTGTTTTTTGTTCCTGTGAAATCTTAATTCAGTGGGCAGGAACGCAGCTCAAAGTCCTGTATTTCCCCATATAGACTAAGCCAGAGTCCACTCACATAATACTACATGAGTTTAAAATCGGTGTCATAATTTGCCGTTTTTACCTTTTGTACATTCTGTTCTACATTCATTTCCATGAACTCTGGCACTTCACATACTGTTTGAAAGAAATGACAGATTACCAATACTCCCAGACAATCACAATGTACTCCTCTAAATTCACATGATTTTTTGGATTTCGATGAAAACAGCGAGAAGTATAACTATTTTACCTTATCTTTGACTTCTGGCGTTAGTATCAGGTAGATTAATCTTTGTCATCAATTTGACTAACTTAGGTAAATTTTTGAGAGGCAGACAGTATGCTCAGTGGTTAAGAATGCAAGTTTTGCATCAGACAGACTCGGGTTCTAATCCTGGCTCTGCCACTCTACTAGCTTTGTGGCAAGTTACTTTCCTGCTCCATTTTATATTTCCTCAATTGTAAAAATGAGAATAATATCATCTACCTCACAGGGTTTTAAGGAACAAATGTAAGGATATATGTTAAATGCTTAATTTACTAATGCTTAGTAAATGACAGCCGCTATTATTATGAACAATTCTATTTTGCTTGATCCAATACTTTTATTACAGATTTCATATACTTAAGCAGGGGTAGGAAAATGGGTCAGTGTCATCAATGATGTTGAGGTAGAATGAGATATTAAATAAAACAAAAGCATCATGTTTTTCACAGTCTCACCCAAAAGACATGGGAATGGATATCAATAAGTTTAGCATCTATTAAATCTCCAAGTTCACGGGATCAAATTCTTTGGAACTGAAAATTATTCATTAAAAAAAAATTCTGAATTTAAAGAATAGTAAGGAAAGAAAACTCCAAATAACAGCAACTACTCTTTTCTATGTTGGGAATAATGAATGCTAGATCCTTTACATATACTATCCCTTATTGCCAACAGAGCCTTATTTATGTGTATTTTACAGACGAGAAAACTAAGGCTCAGCAAGATGAAGTGCCTTACACCAGGTTACACATCTATTATGTGCCCAAATGTGAGATCTATATCCAGACCTGTATGATATTAAACCCTATGCTCTAGATTAGATATCCTACTCTCACAACTTCCACATTTTCTTTTGCAATTCACATAGGTCCTACAATCAACAATTTGCTGAGTTAATGCATGGGTAAATATTCCTCACAAAAATATTTTTTTTAAAAATATTTTTTTAAAAGAGAAGGCTCAAATACTGTACTTTATCTTCTCTCATCCTCAGAGACTCTTACGAGATGTATGTCAAAGACACCATTTTTAAGCTTAAATAAATGCCTAATACTTTTAGATTAAACACAGCAATTACACATAAATTATAAACTATAAGATTATCCATGAAACTATAAAAGACCATCCCTGAGCCCATTCTATTACCAGAGAACATTCCAGTTTTACATACAAGACCAAATATAATTTGTTTTTAACCACTAGAATGTAAGATCCATATATATGAAGGTTTTGTCTGGTTCTGTTTTATCTCTGCACCTAGAAGCCTGGCAGATAGATAGATAGATAGACAGACAGACAGATAGGTAGGTAGATAGCAAGCACTCTGTAAGTGAAGTATTTGCTGAGTGAATAAATCAGGTTACCTATATTTCTTATTCCCAGAGTTTATAGCCAATCAATGGACAAGAACTCTATTGCTTGGGATTCTCTTCCATATGAGAACTAATATTACACCAGGAGGTTTCACACGTTATTTCATTAGTACCTTCTTAAGAGGCACAAAATGCATTACCTTTTAAACTGTTAATAGCGGGGGTTAAACGGATGCCTGTGAAGCTGAACCACAATGAATCTTACCTGTAATTCAGATCTCAGCTGATGTATCTGGCCCATCAGCTTCTGTATTTCCTCCCTTTGCAGTTCCTTCTCGTGCCGAAGCTCTTCTAGCTCCATGCTATTAGCAGTACTGCTATCTAGACCTTCAAAACCAGATCCTTCTTTTAAGCTATTAATCAATTTTTCTTTCGACTATTATAAAAAGAGAAATATGTTTAAGGAAAGCAGAGATTAGCTTACATGCTGGATATCTTCTACTAAATAGAAACTAGACAGCCATGGAAACATTCCATTTATATTCTCCTTCAAAAGAGGTTCATGGGTGGTTAAGTCCAAGGACAGAGCCTGCTGTCCTTGGATTTTAGGTCCCAGGATTCACGGTATAGTTGAAAATTTTTTATTCACAAGTTTTTTCTCATGCTTTCTTAAAAAAAGTATTTTTTTCCAATCACATTCCACTCAACAAATATTTATGGAACACCTATAACGAATGGATTTAGTACTACGCCAAATGTTCCATGCAATAAAGATAATTTCTCTCCCTGCTGGAAGGTACCCTCTGCCTTACAAACTAAAACAGAAGTTACAGATATCCAGGAGAAGGAAGTAAACACAAGCTGAGAGATATGGTCTGATTATCTGCACAGTTCTGAGGAGTTTCCACTTCTGGGGAAGAGAAGGCTTCACTTGAGAGACAGTATTCATGCGGGCCTTGAGAAACGTCTAAGATTTTAAAAGATGTAGAGAAAGCAGAGGGCAAAGCATAAAAATGTAAAAGCCCAAAGGGCCTTTAAGTAAGTGCTGAGTGACATGGCTCAGACAGCATTTTAGAAGCAAACCGTAGGGCTTCAGATGCCTGCTTAAAATGTGTAATTTTGTTTGGTAGGCTAAAACAAGCACCAAAAAGCAGAGAGGGGAGTGATATAACCATAGATGCATTAATCTGGCAGTGATATAAAGCAGAGGTTGGCATGGGCCATTTCTGCCCCCAGCCTGTTTTTGTGAGGCCCAAAGCACTAAGAATGGCTTTTATGTTTCAAAGGATTGTAAAAACAAAACAAAACAAAACAAACAAAAAATGAAGAATATGTGACAAAGCCTAAAATATTTACTATCTGGACCTTTAAAGAAAATGCTTGCCAACTCCTGGCATATAAGAATGAGTTGGAAGAGATCTGACATGGAAAGACCAGTTTAAAGACTGCTGTAATTCTAGACCAGTATAATGAGGACCATCAGCTCTTTGACCTCAGAATATAAATTTTTTAAAGTCACTCTCCTCCATCAAAAATAACTTTTCACTTTCCAGGTAGCATTATGGGTGATTCTGATTTTCTTCAAATTTTTCTGTATTTTTCGAATTTTCTACAATAAACCTGATCACTTATATAATTTTAAGTTTTTTAAAAACTCAAAGAAGCAAAATTCTCCCAGCCCCACAACCCTGTCAAGCTGTCACTGTCTTCATAGCTTCATCTCCTGATTCAGCCTGGAACTGGTCCTTCTGTGAGGTCCCCAGGGATGTTCTAGTTGCCAAATCCAAGAACTCTGTTCAGACCTCATCGCATTAGAGCTCCGTATTATACCTGACTCTTCCTGCTGAGCTTCCCTGAAAGGTATCATTCTCTCCTGGGTCTCCTCCAACCTCTGACCACCTCCTTCTTGTGCCTTTCTTTTGAAAGTTATTTTCCTTTGTCGAGTTTAAGATGCTGAGCTTTAAGACTGTGTTCTTAGACCTCAGCCTTCCTCCCTCTCAGGCTACATACCACTCTTGGGTAATTTTACCTATACTGCAATTTACATGACTAATGCCCAGGCCTGTCTGCTGAGCTTCAGGCCTCTATTTCTAATTGCCTGCCTGACACCTTCACCTCAGTGTCACGCCAATTTTGCAAACTCACTGTAATTTGTCATAATCTCCCTCAACCCTAACTTGTTTTCCTTTTACTGTGCAGGGGAACATTATCCATACACACTCAAATGAGAACCCCGGGAATCATCCTAGATTCTATTTGCCTTTTCCCCCTCCCTCCAATTAAATCCTCAAATCTCATATATTCTTACCTTCTACATATCTCTTACCTATTCCCTTTTTGTCATCCTCTCTGTACAGCCTTAGATCAGGCTCTTATTATTTCTTACCATTATTTCTTACAATTTCCTCTTTACCAACTACATGCTTTTAATCTGACTATCCTATCTCATCCCTTCGATTCATTCAACAAAAATTTGTCAAGTACCTACTATGAGCTAGGCACTGTACTGAGGATAAAATAATAAACAAGACAAAGGTCTAACTCTCTTCCAACCTCCCCATTGCTGCCACAGTTCTTACATTCAAATCTGATCATGCCACTCAACTTCTTTACCCCCACTCCCATCACCTATAGGAGAAAATCAAAACTCTTAGATGGTATACAAAGTCCATTATGATCTGGCTTCTGCCTGGCATTGAGTTTTATCTCCCACCTCTTAATCTCTGACAGTTTCTGATCCAGCAATATAGAACCACTGCAGTCTCTCAAACATGCCATGTTCTCTCAGGCCCCCTTGCTCTGGCATAGGCTGCTCCATCAGGCTGTGCTATCTGAAGTTTCTCCCCTACCATGAGGTCTTCCCACAAACCCTTCAAGTTTCTTTTTATAAAATATCTCCTCAGTGCAGTGATCTCTACCCCAGGTAGATTTTAAACACTTCCTCTCTTAAGCTCCCACTGCACTGCATCCATCAATAGTTTCACTGTATCACTGATCTCAATGCTTTCCCACTAAACCGAATGCTCCCTGCAGCAAGAGGGCATGTCCCTTAAGCTTTGTATCCTTGGCACTATCATGGTGCCTAATGAAAAGTTAGATGTTCATAAAAAACATAAAAAAATTAGAAGGGTGTGGGGAGATGGAGATACTTCATGGAGGTGGAGTCAAAAAAGTGTTCACAGCCAAAAGGAAATAGGAACAAACAGAAAAGGTGGAGTTGAGAATGACACTGAGCTTTCAAGCTATATTCCTGGAAGACAGCAATATTTACTGAAAATGGAAAAAAAAGAAAAAAAAGGAGAAGCTGGTTTAGGGACTGAGAACATCCCATGTAAAAAGGCAAAGAAAGCAGTCAGAAACTGGGGTCATTCACACGGAGGCAAAAGATAGAAGCAGAGCGATATGAAAATGCAAAGTAAGACAAGACAGAATAGTAAAAGAGGCTAGGACAGAACTCGAGAGGACTCCTGCTCTTTGGATACTGGTAAGAGGGCCCAGAAGAGACGGAAAGAGCCATTAGGTACAAAGAAGAGCCAAGGCAGTGCAAGCGGCATAGAAGATACGAGAGGAAAAAGGCTCAGGAAGGTGGGACGGTTAGTAGTGTCAAATGCTCCACCAAAACCAAGGAAGATGGAAACTAAGAAAAGAACAGAGAATATATATTGAGGCCATTAAAGATTTTTGAAAAGACAATTCAGAAGTTAAAGGAGGGAAAGATTATATCAAGGAGTTAAAATTAATGAATTCTAAAGAAGTGAAGGCAGCACAGATACCACAATTCTGACAACCTAACACTGATAGAAAGGAGAGGGACCAGGGCAATGGTTCAAAGTGGTCAAAACGCCAAGAGGATTGTTTTTTCTTAGGTAGGAATTCCAAGATCTAGTCTTCATTCTCCCACTAATTAAACATGTGCTCTCAAGTAAGTGGAGCAAGGTAACAGCCAGAAGAAGGCAGCAGAGAGGGAAAGATAGGAGATACCTAGGAAGAAAGGGGGTAGACCTATGGAGAGAGGGCTTAAAGTAGGTAGCAGGAGATGGAATCAATATTCAGGCGGAAAAACTGCTAAAAAAAAAAAATGGACATATTTTCCCTCTGATATGAGACAAAGAAAACAGAAGTTGAAAACTACATTAGATGACTGCAGTCTTTTTTAGTAAAGTAGAAGGAAAGGTCACCTTAGATCTCAGTGAGGGAGTAAAACAGCTGGGTGAGGCCTAGACCAGCTGCTTCAAAAGATTTGTTAGAGAATCAAAAGTATGAATATAAAACAACTGCTTAACAACTGACATTAATAGTATTACAGTGATCAAGGTGATAGGTTGAGAGCCTGAGGCAGATAGTGGCAGAATGAATGAGTTAAAAAAAAAAAAAAAAAAATGGCAGGAACGAGACATTTTATCCTTTTTTTACAAAAGTTTTAAGTAGAGCAAGGTACCTGAAGTGAGCCAACCCAGCCAAATATGACATCATTTCAGAATATCTACATAGTGGCTCAAAGTGTCTCTCAATTAACTGGTACATTTTAATATTCAAAAGTGTACATTTCATGCTTACTTGGAGTATTCTAGTAGCTTTTTGTTTGTAATCAATTAATTCCTGCTTAGAGGACTCCAAGTTGGACTTATACATCTTGACTTGCTGCTGTAGCTCATCAACTCTCTTCTTCTCATCTGAGAGTTTTCTTTCTGCCAGAGTAACTGCTTCTGCCAAATTCTGACGTTCCACTTCCATTTTATTAAGGCGTGCAGCAAACTCACTCTAAGATAAAATTTTATAAGCATATTTATATCATTTTGCTTTGAAATATATTTTACAACCATCCACCATTCAGGTATCCTGTGGGAATTATTAGCTCAGCGCAACAACATAATAGTGGAAGGAAAAAATCTTCATTTATTAGCAACTGAAGAATAAGAAATTTAAAGTTGTGGCTCCCAAACATGGCAATGCATCAAAATCAACTGGGAGTTTGATAGAAATACTGCTATCCAAAGCCAAGCTTACTGAATCAGAATGTCCAGGACAAGCTTGGGAATCTGTTTTTTTAAGACATTTCCAAGGCGATTCTAGTCACTTAGATACTAAGTCTAGTCTGATATTAGCTGGTCAATGAATAGTATTTCTATAGAAAACTAAGAAGTCTATTAGAAAACAAATGGAAGAATTAAGTTAACAGCTAGATCTTTTCTAATACAATATTTTCTCCCTTAGTCCAAGTTATCTAATAAACTAGTTCAATGTCATTTTTTTAGCTTAAGAAATGTTTAAACCTAGAAATAAAAATGTATCAAGTTCTGAGAATTATTTTTTTACCTTTATTTCTGAAAGCTCCCATCACTAGAAAACTCAGAAGGTGAGGCAGAAGTCAGAAAGCTTTTACAGGTACACACCAATAACTAAAGCCCACAACCTTCCAGTCTAGTATCAACTCTTGTTTTGGAGAAAAAGAGAAAGAGAACTAACCGTACATACGTTAAAGTCTTTTTTGTTGAGTCGGCCAGTTGGCTAGTTGTTTTAAAGCTACATAAGTGCTTATGGCTATGAAGCCAGGACAATGTTCCCCATAGTACATACCTGTGCTGTCCAATACGGCAGCCTCTAGTCACATGTGGCTACTGAGCATGTGAAATGTATCTAATGCAAATGCAGAACTGAATTTTTAAGTTTATTCATTTTAATTAATTTAAATTTAAAAACTAATAATTCTGTTATTGGACAACTTTTAAAGAATAACAGCTTTATTGAGATACTATTTATATATCATAAATTCACACTTTTAAAGTATGATTTAAGTGGCTTTTAGTATATTCAGAGTTGTACAACCATCAATGCAACTTAATTACAGAACATTTTCATCACCCTAGAAAGCAAGCCCATGTTCATCAGCAGTCACTCTCTGTTCTCCTCTCCCCCAGTCCCTACACCACTACTCTACTTCTGTGTCTATGGATTTGCCTACATTAGACATTTCATATAAGTGAAATGATACAATATGCAACCTTTTATGACTGGCTTCTTTCACTTAAGCACAATGTTTTCAAGGTTTATCCATGTTGTAGCATATATCAGTACTTCATTTCTTTTTATGTCCGAATAATATTCCATTGTATGGATATATCACATTTGTTTATCTATCTATCTATCAGCTGATGGACATTTGGATTATTTCCACTTTTTGGTTGTTATGAATAATGGTACTATGAACATGCATATACAAGAAGCTTTTGTGTAGGCATATGTTTCTACTTCTCTTGGGAATATGCCTAGGAGTACAATTGCTGGGTCATATGGTAACTCCCTGCTAAAATTTTTTGAGGAACTGCCTTTTATCAGAAAACCTTTAAGTATGTTTAGAACAACCTAGATATGCAAAAATGCAGATCATGTTTTCCAAAGAAAATGTAGTAACTGAATTGAGATGTGCTTTAAGTATAAAATACACATATTTCAAAGACTCAATAAGCAAAAAATTAATAATTTTAATATTAAGTGCATGTTGAAAAGATAATACTTTGGATACACTGGATTAAATAAAATATATTAAAATTTTAAAAAAACATTATTTTACTTTTAGGACTGAACTATTTTCACATGTTAAAATGACAGACCTGGGCCAGTGGTTCTCATCCCTGACTGCCCATTAGAATTACTTGTGAATCTTGCGAAAACAAAACAAAAACAAGTCCCAGGCTTTACCCCACACCAATGCAATCAAACTGCCTGCGTCTGGAGGCTGTGCATTGGAAAATATTAAAAGCTCCACAGGTGATTCTAATGTATAGACAAGGTTGAGACTCACTGAACCAGATGCCAAAAGTCATCACAGAGTAAAACTCTAAGTAATATTATGTCCACTTTTCTCATGAAATAAATGAATCAGATTAAACTGGAATCATAAAAGCTTAAATAAAAATAATAAACAAGATGCCCCAAATCAGCATTTAATTAAAATAAAGTGAAAAGATGCATCTTTCTAATGAAAACTATTTTAATTGCATCTCAATATACAAAATTAAATAAATTTAGCAAGGATCAAGCTAACTTTTCAAATATCTGGTTTACGTCACAGAACAGAACATTTTCTGAAATGCACTGCAGAGTTTTAATAAGGAATGAATGTGTTATGAAACAGCATAAAGATATCCCTCCTTGTCCAGACAACAAAAGAACGATGTTTTCCCCCATTCTGACCTGCATTTGTTTATAGCTCTCTTGTTCTCTCTTCAGATTGGTTTCTGCCTCGTGTAGTCGCTCCTGAAGAGCTTGCAGAGCTTGATTCTGTAGGCTACTTCCTTCACTATGATCCTGCATTATTCTAAAAGAAAACACATCACTTGAAATCACTCATTTCCACAGCGTAAAGGTACAAGTGATAAGGCAGAATAGTTTTTAAAGCAAAGGCTTATTAGTCACAAAAAAGATGGTTTGACTAAAACGTTCTTGCCGCAATCATTTTCCTTTGTGATGGGACATGATCTATATTTTTAGACATCTGAATAAGCACATACCATGTCTTGTTATATGTTGAGAGACACGAGGTTCTTCAAATGTTATATTTAAATTCAGAATTTACTAACAATGGATGTGAAGGTTCAAACAATAAATCCATTTTTAATTACACACATTTCTAACATTACCAAAAGATAAAATTGCCCTCTTATAGATTTCCAAAAGCTAATTTTTCAAAAAGTGAAATATACTACAATTTTTCCCATTACTTGTATTAGAAAGAGAAAATCATTCTAGCTCATTTTTTCAATATTAATGGAATTAGCTACCGTGATTTTTCATTCTGTAAGGCTTCTAATGCTTCTGTGCGTGTATTCAGTAGCTGATCAGCTTCTTGTAATCTCACTTTCAGTACAGCTAGCTGGGAATCCTTGGCAGCCATTGCTTCAGTCAGGTCATCTACTTGGGCTCGAAGCTCCCGAGTTATTCGATCACTCTTTGAATGGTCAACATTCCACTTTTCAACTCTTTCTCTTGCTTTGTTTAATTCTGCAAAAAATAAAAATTTTCTATACAAGCAAAACCAAACACATCTTTCCTGGAACACAGACAGAGTCTCCTTTAAGTTTCTTTAGTATCTTACTTAGTCTCAAAATTAGGAGCTTCAAATTTTTTTTTTGCCCCAAATGGAACACCCACTTTTCTTTCCTTATACACAAATCTTTGCTTTTATTTACCAGTTTTCAAAATAAGAGTTGGTCTGCCAGTACCCTCCAAAGGTGAGGATTCATTTTTTTTTTAATTATCACTGTGAGCATTTCATTTGAACATATCTGATGTGGTGTTTTTTAAAGCAGTTTTATTGAGATATATTCACATACATGCAATCCAGCCAAAGTGTACAATCAATGGCTTTTAGTATAATCACAGAGTTGGGGACAACCATTTTTAAAGGCCAATATTTACACCTATATTACAGTTAATAGGTAGGAAAGAGGCATGACACTAGCTGCTCTTCCACAAACATTGTTTTTTCTAAAACTGCATCATAAAGCAATTGGGAGCCCTAACTTATAAACAGCAGAGTTAGCAACACTAAAATGGTAAGTGGATTTGTAGAGCTCTGCTAAAGATGGCAAAGAATACAAATCCAAATGTAAACTCCATCCCCCAAGTAATACCAAAATAAGCAAAAATAAAACCCAAAGATAAACACAAAAAGAACCCATTTCTTCCAATGACTGTTGGCAAAAACAAACAAATAAACAAAAAAAACAACTACTCTTTTAACCAATCTGAAATATACTGACTGGCATTTCCACTCTTTCCTATACCAACTGTACTGTACTTACAGTTTGCCACCAAAACTTGTTTTAATTGTGAAGCAAACTTCACTGAGTCTCAGGAAAAGCTCTATTTCTATGTCTAAATTAGTCTGGGTAAAGTGAAGCTTTTTCTCCAGTTAACTCAGTCTGACTAGTTTTACAATTATCTTCCTATTCTATGCTTCTGAGCCTCCATCTGCATCTCACATAACTTTCCCCACCATCCCCTGCATTCTTTCTAATTACCCCCAGGAACCAAGGCAGAGATTTCTTTTCTTTTGTTTCCTCTTTAGCCACACTTAAAATAACATTTACACATTTTCCTGTCACTATGTAGGTCATGGGATTATTTCCTGTTGAACTACCCACTTCTGAGTAACTCTTGGGTTTTTCTCCTCCAAGGTCCATTCAGTGCACAGTTCCAAGAGGGCACTATTCAAACTGTATCTGTGCACATTTTATACCCACCAGAGCAGGGCAATACAGCAAATCTACCCACTAGTGCCCATGGCTTTCAGTTTAATCCCACCTCTGGTAAAAAAGAACAGTTTCCCTTAGAAATTGAGAGTAAATACATTGAACAAACCAGATTACTAATGTTCCACTTGTCTCAGTTCTTAAATTCTTTGGTTCTTAAAGAATGACCCAACGAATCAATGTTCTGTGTTTTAGTTTGGTGGGAAGATGACTGGCTCCATTTCCAAATCTGTCCCCTATATTCCTAAGGAAACACCATTTCATATGTCACATCTAAAATATTTCTAATATTCTGGGTGTAAAGTTTTTAGTTTATTTGCAAAATGCTAATTTCTAACCCTGAAAATTTTAAATAAGGTTCTACCGTCTTGAGTTTCCTTGGATCTTTGAAGTAAAGAGGCCATTTCTTGATTTAAAGATTGAACTTCATTCCTCAGCAACTGATTCTCCAGTCGAAGATTAGATAGTTCATGTGACATGCCATCATCGTTAGATGTTGGGTTGTCATCAACACAGGCAGCATTTGATGATGTACTTTCCTTTGAAGAATCCTCTTGGCCTTCAGGACCAGAATGTAAATTATTAGAGGCTTCTGTAAAAAAGGAATACATTTCATCCGTTACACTGGCATGCTCAACATGCATGCATTAATAGCTTCCTTGGGTAGAATACCTTTGGTTCAAGTAGATGTCTATAGCTAAAATATCAAAAAAAAAAAAGAAACAAATTCACGATAGAATGCCCTCTGATGAAATTTCATTCTCATAAATGGAGCCTATAGAACTCTCTAATGACCTGCAAAGTCAGGATACACTGAATGAATAGTAAAGAATAGATAAAAGAATACAATTCTGGGAAGGAGAAAACCAGAGATATTTTGAGCAGTTTAGGTTCAGGAAATGAGGAGCAAGTCTGAGTTGTTTTGGGAGTCTATAATACTGAAAATTTGGGGAAGGCAAAAAAGACTATGGGCTTTCAGGCAAGGAGAACAGCAACAGGCCAGAGCAATCTGTTACATACCAAATTGGAATTCAAAATGCCTTAACCAAAAAGCTATCAAATCACTAACTCAGGTAGTTTTTAATTTGTTACTAAAAGTATTACAAATAAAGACTTCTGACTTAGTCTTAAAAAAGTAAAGTATGTGCTTAAAACCTGAACCATTTCTAAATGATAAAACTAACAAACAATAACTGTATGGATGAAAGACTTGAACACACACTTCACAAGGAAAGAATAAACAAATATTCAATAAGCACATGAAAAAAGTTATCAACACCTTTAGACATCAGGGAAATGAAAATTAAAGCCACAATGAGAACCAACACACACCATTAAAAATGGCTAAAATTAGAAAACAACATCAAAAATAGACAAGGATATGGAGCAACTAGAACGCTCATACATTGCTGGGAGAGTATAAAATAATACAACCACTTTGGAAATAGGTTTCACAGTTTCTTATGCAGTTAAACATGCACCTACCCTTTGACCCAGTAATTCCATTCCTAGTGCTTGCTGTTTATTCAAGAAAATTGAAAACATTTGTCCATAAAAAACCTAGTATAAGAATGTTCATGGCAGCTTTGTTCACAATATCCAAAACTGGAAACAACCAAATATCCATGAAGGAGAATGGATTAATGGAATACTATACAACAATAAGGAGAACTACTGGTATACACATTAACATGGATGAATCTCATGTTATGTTGAAAAAAAAGCCAGACAAAAAAGTATACATACTGTATGATTCCATTTATATCAAGTTGCAGAACAGGAAAAAACTTATCTAAAATGAAAACAAACAAACAAAACAAAACAAAAAACAGAACAGAGGTTGCTTGCAGAGATGGGATGGGAAGATTAACTGGGAAGAGATATGAGGAACTTGCTGGGGCAATGGAAATGTTCCATATCACATTAGAGGTGTGGGTTACATAGGTACAGCCATGTGTACAGCTAAGATCTGTGCATTTTGATATACATAAATTTTATCTAAAAAAAAAAACTTTAAAAATGATAATCCAGTAGGATGGGGTGGGAAGTGGGTGGAGATAGATATGATCCATATGGAAGCTGGATTATGGGTACAGAGGATTCATTACACTTTTTCTGCTTACATGGTACAGGCTTGAAATATTCCACATAAAACATATTTTTTTAAAATGACTGTAAGCAAGCAAAATGTCAGTAAGGAAAAAAAAAGACATGAAAGCACAGTTAATTTTAATGCAAGGATTTATCTAGAACAGAGTATTCAACAAATGCAGAGTACACATCCTTTTCAAGGGGACATGGACTATTTATCAAAATTGACTAACTGGAACATAAAAATATCTCAAATTTCAAAGAACTGGTATCATACAGACCATGTTATCTGACCTCAAAACAATTAAGCTAGATATCCTTTACTAAAAGAAAACTAGAAAAATCCCATTTCTGGAACTAAGAAAATACCTCTAAATAACTCATAGGTAAAGGAACAAATAATAATTAAAATTAGGATGTATTCAGGACTTAACCATAATTTAAAAAATACATATCTGTTTATTCAACAAATTAAATGCAAGAAAAAAGTGGCAGTAGATTAAAAGAATCTTAAGCGCTATTTCAACGGAATGCAATGTGTGAACCTTGTTTGATCTTCATTCTAATAGACCAAATATAAAAGAATAAAAATAAATGTGAGACAAATAGAAAAATATGAATACTGTCTAGATATTAGATATTAAGATATTAAAATTTTTTCAGGTGATAATGACATTATGTTAGTTTTTACAATTTTTATCTTTTAAAGAAACAAAATGAAATATTTATAAATGAAATCTTATCTCTGATTTGCTTCAAAAAAATTGTGTGGAGGGTAGAAATAATGGAAGGGATGGGAAATGGGAAGGTGTAGATGAAAAAATGGCCATGAGCTGTTGATTATTGTAGCTGGGTAATGGGAATTATGGAATCATGACTCTTTACTTTTGCTAGGTATGAAATTCCTATGACAAAAATTTTAAAAAGAAATAAAGTGCTCATCTAAACTTGTGGGATATATCTATAGCAGTATTTAGAAGGAATTAATAGTCTTAAATATTTACATTAGAGAAGATGAAAGGAAGAAATGAATGAGTTAAGCATTAACTTAAGAGGTTATAGAAAACAATAGCAAAATAAATCCAAAGAAAGTAAAAATGCAGAAAGTTAACAACTAAGACCAGAAATGAACAAAATAAAAAAGAAATACACAATAGAGAGAGGATCAACATAACCAAATACATTCTCTGGAAGGAGACATATTATAAAGAACAATATGAAAAGGCATGTGATATCAGTACTCATCAAATTGCAAACTTTAATGTGTACAGTTTATAAATATTAGTTGTAATTCACTAAGGCTGTTCAAGAAAAAAATAGACATTTAGCACAGTGCCAGGCATATGATAGGGCTAATTATAACCCAGGTATTGATATTCTTCAGGCAGTATGTGTGATCAAGCTTTGGTTTCTGCAGGGTTAGTCTGAGTGATTAGGTTAGTATCAGAGTTTTGTAGCTAGGACATACTCATTTCTGCCCTGAAGCTAAATAAAAGAAATAAAACCTCCCCAAAAGATATATGAAATAGATGAGTTCTTAAGAAAAAAGTAACTTACCAAAAAGAGATTTAAGAAGAAATGGAAAACTAACTGAATCAATAGTTAAAATCTTCCTCTAAGAACATCCCAGGCCTTGATGGTTTTACCAGTGAGTTCTAGTAAACATTCAGGGAATAAATAATTCCAATCTTATACCAACTAATTCAGAGAATAGAAAGAAAATATTTCCTAACCCATTTTGTAAGGCCACCTTAATTGTAATAATAAAATCTAACAAGGAAAATTACATGAACAAAAGATCGTGAAATATGATTACGTAAGGGTTCATATTATTATGAAAAAGATTATGAAATTGCAAAAACTGTAAACAGAACAATAGCAAACTGAGAATAAGTTTGGGTTCACACTAAAAAAATCAATTGATTTGATATAGCATTTTAATATATTAAAGAAAAATCATATGATCATCTTATAATAGGTACAGGAAAAAAATGCTAAAATTCAGCATGATAAAAACTCACACTAGATATATATGAGAACTTTCTTAACCTGATAAACACAGTCTATGAAAAACCTAATGCAAACATCATACTCAACAGTAAAAACAGTCAAAGAATCCCTTTAAGATAAGAAACAAGACACAAAAGTGGTCTTTGGGCCATAGGCAATGCTATAAAACAAGAAGATCTTTTTTTAATATAGAGTTAAGAAGAAACCAAACCATTTATTAATTCATAAACCATATGATTGTGTTGTTGAAAATCTAAATAAATATACAAAAAATATGAGAATTAAAGTTTAGATTGCTCATATACATGTATATACATACAGATACATATGTATACATGTATATATAAACACACACACACAAACACACACAAAGCCAATATGCCAGCAATAAGCAGAAAGCAAAGGATACCATTTACAATAGCCTCAAAAAATAAAAACTACCTAGGAATAAATCTAACAAAAAGAATGCAAGACTTTCATGGAGAAGACAATAAAATCTTAATGAAAAAGTTAAAAAAATAAGGAGAAATTGTACTATGTAATAGTTTAGAAAATTCAATATTATTATATGCTGATTCTCACCAAACTGAAATAGAAGCAATGGACTTCCAATAAATAAACAAAAGGAATTTCTGTGACACTTAACAAGCAAGTTTGAAAATACATATGGAAAAGCAAAACTCCAAGAATAGCCAAAATATTCTTGAAGAATGACAAGGTGGGTGAAGTTGTCCTATTAGACATCAAGACATATTATAATGCTACATTAATTAAAATAATGTGGCATCGACATAAGGATAAGCAAATAAACCAATGAAACAATTAAGTGCCCAGAAACAGACCAATGTATAGATGGATACTTGTTATATGACAGAGATGGTTCTGCCAATTGGTAGGGAAAGGACAGACCTTTCAACAATTGATGCTGGAACAAATGATTTCCATATGGGGAAAAAATGGAATTGGATACCTACCTCATCCTCATACATAAAAATCAATTTCATGTAAGTATGAGAGATAAAACTATAAAACTTTCAGAAGACAATATGGGAAAATACTTTTATGGCCTCAAGGTAGAGAAAGATTTAAGACACAAAAAAACACAAGCCATAGAGGAAAAGATTAATAAATTCTTCAACATTAAGAACTTCTATTCATTGAGATACCACAGAGAGAGAGAAAATATGGTACAAACTGGAGGAGAATGAGGAAGAATTAGCTTCTAGAATATATAAAGAATTCCTACGAAACCATAAAAGAAAAGGTAAATGATCCATAGAAAATACTGATAAAAGTACTCTAACAGGCACTTTCCAGAAGATGAAACCTGAATAGTGAAACATATCAAAAGATGCTCAACTTCATTAGCAATGAGGGAAATGAAAAATAAATGACAAAACATTTCATATCTAATTAGCGAAACATTAAAAAGTCATATTGAACATACCAAATATTGGTAAGAATGTGGAGCAAAAGGTATTCTCATTCACAGCTGGTGGGAGTAAAAATTGGACCACTCATTGGCATGGTGGACTTGAACACTGCCACACCCTACAACCCAGCAATTCAACTTCTAAGTACATTCCCTTGAACAGTTCTCAATCTGGGGTGATTGTAACCCCACGGGACATGTGGCAATGTGTAGAGATGCTTTTGGTTGTCACAAGTGAGTTACAACTGGCATCTAATGACCAGAGGCCAGGGATACTGTCCAACATCCTACTATCCCTGAGGATAGTCTCCCACAACAAAGAATAGTGCCCAAACTGAGAAACTCTGCCCTAGAGAAACAAAACTTAATTTTTACAGCTCCCATGTATTATAAGGTTCTAACTCATTTCCCTGTCACTAGGTTCCCTCTGGGCCGTTCTTTACAATTAAATACAAGTTGTTTTCCTTAAAAGTAGAAAAAAAATTTGTGTCAATTCTTGGCTTAAATGACCTCTACTAACACCACTATGGCAGTCACGTTTTTCAACTTGTATTGGTCTAACAACCATCCAGGTAACAGACAAGTTCTGGTGCCCTGGTTCTATCCCCAGAAAATCTGATTAAAGAAGTCTGGGGAGGCACCCAGTAACTCATTTTTATTAATCACATAAGTGATTCTAATGCAGGTTGTCCAGGGACCACTCTTTAAGATACAAGATTTTTAAGTAGAATGGGTTTAAACAAGTAGACAGTGGCACACAAGGGCTTTCATAAACAGGCCCTAGCTTTCTTCACTAGTCTTTCTTCCTCCCTGCCCCTCTTCCACTAACTGCTCCCAGAACTTTCTTACAAAACTTTTTCCTACTCTACCAACCCTTTAACAAATCTGCATGGAATGCAGTCTCCAATCTCTCTCCCTTTCACTGGGCAAACTATTCATCCTTTAAGGCCCAGATAAAATCACAGATCCTCCGTGAATCTTTACCTGAATACTTTAAGCAATTATTTACTTCCTCCTCTACACTTCCACGCTATGCCCATACCCCAATTATTGCAATTCTGATACTATATCTAATTCATCAGTTTACATGTCTATCTCCCCCACTAGCCCCCAACTCATTCATTTTTTTATCCTGGAGATTCTCAAAATATGTTTGTATCATTAGCCAAAAGATAGTTGAAAAGAAATTTAGAAGTGTTTGTATATAATGAACTACCAGTGCTCCTGTCTCAAAAGACCAAAACCTCTGCCTCAATATCACTTTATCTTGAAGATAAAAACAGATTTTATTCAGTAGCAAGCCAAGATGGTGAAAGAAGCTGCAGAATTTAAGAACATAACAAACTTAAATGAATCCCCAACTCCACAAAAAATCTCTACAAAAACTTATTATGTTTATTGCTATTTGAAAATGCTTTGTAGGTATTTGTATTAGTCACACTACCACATTAACCTCATTTTTTCAGGTGAGATGTGATTGTAGAGATAATTCACAGCAAATTAAACAAATGAAAACCAGAATTCTAAGCAATTATTCCACTACTAGTTCAATGCCTTCAACTCTTCAACTTGAATCAAAGTTGTTTTTTTTTTTTTAATCTTCATTTATCAAACTGGATCTAAAGCTCCTTATTCTTGGGGGATGCAGAAAAATACACAAAGAAAAACACAACCTAGAATCCTTGTGAAGTATAGCCTCCTGTCATTTTCATGATCCCAATGACAACCTGCACCGTGATAGTCCCAAATCCAAAATTATATGATGATGTTTTCTTGCAGATTTCAAAATTTCCTCATTTTTATATCATAAACAATATACCTCAGGCAATCAATTTTGACATCATCTCCTAGATGCTGGGCTGGGTACAGGTACCATAACAGATAATATTTTAAGGCCAGTAATATAACTGCATATTAACTACGGTATTCAGCGCTGCCTCCCTTGTTTACAACTTGCATTTGTAGAGGCTGCCCCTACACCAGAAGGGTGAGATACACTACCAGGGTGCTTTTAGACTATAAGGACACATCCAATACGTTTAATTCTAAATGGAAGAGAGGACAAATTAACTACCATGGCTTTGGTTCCCAGAAGAACTTTCTTCAATGGTTTTGATGGTGGTTACACTGGTGTTCACAGAACCGACACTTGATGTCCGAGACCTCTGAAAGACAGGTGTCTTGACCCTTTCTTTTTTGATTTCCACCTTCCCAGTAGGCTCCTTCTGTGAACTATTAAGAAAATCAAACAGCAGCTCATCATCAGGTTCTGACTTTTTTCTTCGAACAAACTGGGATGAAGGCTTAGGACTGGATGCATTTTCAACAGGGTTGGAGGCCTCCCCTGACGTCCTGGATCCTGCTTTTACATTTGCAGTGCCAGCTAAGATGGTGGCTTTTTGATTTCTAATGTTTTCAGCTGCTGAGGAAATGTAAGTAGCTTTAGATCTGGTCTGGTAAGTCAAATCTGTACTTTGCTGTTGAAGTTCAGGATAGTCAGTATTTTTGTTATATATGAGGTTGCTGGTGTTCTCTTTTCTATTAAGAGCCGTTGCTGCCCCTTGATCAACTCGGTTTAAAAGATCTTCTGCCTTTCCAGCAAGATCAGCCAACCAAGACATGATGATAGCAGAATAATCCTATTGGTGAACCTACAAAAAGGACATAAAATAATCAGTGTGGCGTAACAGCAGAGCACAGTAGTTAAGAACCAGGCTCTGAAGTCAGGTAGTACTGGGTTGAAATCTAAACCCTGCCCCTTACTGGCTATGTAACTTTGACCAAACCACTTACTTGCAGCTGAGAAATCTTACCTAGAAAATGGAGGAAATATGTGTACTTATCTTAAAGGGTTAAGATGAAATTACATATAGAAAGCCTACTTCAAAAACGCCTGACACACAATCAGCATCAATTTCAGCAGCTGCTATTACAATCACCACAACTACCACTACAGTTATTATTACTATTCCAACAAAGAGCAACTCAATGCAGCAAAACCACCCAAATATCAAATAACATGACAAAATTCCAATAGAACCAAACAAAAACAATTCTCTGAAGTTTAAAGTGATAAAACTTGAAAAAACCTCTCATGAATCAATACAAAAGGAATCTTAATGTTAAAATGCACAATTATCATGGATAATTTAGGTATGCATATATGTAATATGTCTAAAATATACCTTCTATAATTCAAATATTCAGTACTTACTATATGTACATTAAGTTTGTTCAGAATTTTAAAAAATGATCACATAGCCATTCGTTTGGTACATATATTTGAGTATTTATCATGTGCCACAATCAATCAAAGTAATGATGAAGCAATTTCTTCATGATATGGAAGAAAGAGTACTGGGAAAAAGCACATTTACTGAATGTGCACATTGTTCCTCTTGTCCGGAGCATTCTTTCATGGTTAACTCTTCCGGGTTCTTGGTCTTCACCTGAAAGTAATCTACTTGAAGATGAGTTTTCTATCCAAACAAAATTAAGTCCTATCATTCTCTGATCACATTCTATTCTTTTCATCACAGACCTTCATGTTTTATAACTGTTTTTGTTTGCTTGTTTTAAATAATTTATTAGACAAGTTGTAGATTTACAGAAAAATTATGCATAAAATAGTTCCCATACAGCCTACCCCTCCATTATCAACATTTTGCATTAGTGTGGTACTTATGTTACAAAGAATATTATCATTGTACTAACTATAATCCATTAGGGTTTGCTGTTTGAGTTGTCAAAGCCAATAGTGGTTTTTTTTTTTCATGCTTATTCTAGTAACATATACACAACCTAAAATTTCCCCCTTTTAACCACATTCAAATATATAATTCAATGGTGTTATTTTTTAACTTCTGTCTATCCCTATTGGGGGAGGGGACGGGGAAGGTACTGGCTAGAGGCTACCTCTGTTTTGCTCACCCACGAATTCCTGGCATATAGCATGAGTAGGCACTCATAAATACTGAGTGGATTTAAGTTTTATGTGCCAGATGGTGTGCAAGCATTATCTAATGTAATTTTCACAACCACTATATGCAGTAAGTAGCAATATCCTTCATATCTTTCTCTTACAAATGGGAAAAAGGTTTAGTAAGGTCCCAGAGTTTAGCAGGCAGTGCCGATATCCAAATAAAAGTCAAAGTCTCTCACACCTTTTCATCCCTGCCTCTCCTAATCTAGTCTTTACCTTTAGAACCTGTTTCTTACAAAATGGAACTGTTACCTGCCAGTGTATTTCAAAGAGTTTATGCAAACTCAAACGAAAATGGAGGTGGAATGCTTTGCAACATATAAAACGCGATACAGAAGTAAATCATTATCGCCAAGTAAACAACAGAACTGACAGGGGCTGATTACCTCTTCTAATAAAGCAATCAAAACACACTCAGTAATTCCTTATAGCTTGTCTTCCATTTTAAAGTTTAATAATAGTACCTTAAAACAAAAGCATATGCTTTCATGCGGATTCCCATTAAACAAATACTAAGAGTTAATTAATGTAACGGGCCCTGGACACATGCCTCTTTGACAAACACAAAGAACAACCCGAGCAGACTTCAGAGGTACAAAGCTCTCAAGTAATTCTCTGGCACTGCCCCAGGAAATGGCCCATGGCCTACGCGACATGGCCTACGCGAAGGTGGGAAAAGAAGGAGGGAGCGAGAGCACACTAGGTATCCGCGGGGTGGGGGCCTGCTTCGAAGGCTAGGTGTCAATACAGAGGAAGGGAGCTTGGGGATCAGTCGGTCAGGCCCAGACAGCCAGTCCCAGAGAGTCTGTCAGCGGGTCCCAGGTAGGAGAGTTGAGGCTCCATTCCGCTTCCCACCCACCTTGCTCGAAACTCAGAAGGAAAAGCTTCCAAACCAGGCTGTGGGGGAGGGCAGGGGAAAAAGTAAAGGTGAAGACACTACGCAACCTCGGCAGAAGCCCAAGTGGGCTTCCCGTTCCCTTCGTCAGCGAAGTGCCCTTCGGGAGCGCGAAGATGAGCTCGGCCCGAAGGCGGAGGGACCCGGGTCCCCGCGGGGACACCTAAGGCTACTGACGTCCCCAAGCGGATCCTTCCTGTCTACTGGGCCCTCGCCGGCGCCTCACCTGAGGACTCCGGAGCGGGTGTATCGCGGCCTCGGCGCCCTCCGGGGTTGCCCCCCATCAGAAGCCGGCCCGAAGCCGGCCTAGGCTAAGCAAATCCCCTCCCCAAGCTGCCGTGGCCCGGGTGCCTCTTCCGGGAGACGTGGAAGGGCGGCAAGGACCCCAAAACAGAGTGGCTTCCGAGCTGCCTGAACGGCGGGCAGTGGAGAGCACCCACAGGCAGAAGACTCAGGCGGCGGCGCCGACGGCCACAGGGGCCTCACGCCCGGCCACGCCCTTCTTCCGCCCGCGACGTGATCAGCGTGGGGGCAGGGCCTGCGTGCGTATGACGTAGCTCGTCTCCCACGGGCAACAGCCTGTACGCAGCCAGCACATTGATGGAGGCCACGCCCTCCGGGGGAGTGCCGAGGCCTCCGCTGCGACCCACGTGGACAACAGAGGCGATTCTGAGTCCTGAAAGGAACGTGGGGGGCGTGTGGTGGGGGGCGTGTGTGTGTGTGTGTGTGTGTGTGTGTGTGTGTGTGTGTGTGTCCGTGTGTGTGTGTGTGTCCTCCACGTGTGTGTGTGTGTCCTCCAGCCCTTACCTCAGCCTGGTTTTCTTTCGAGGGTGTGTGTGTGTGTGTGTGTGTGTGTCCTCCTCCAGCCCTTACCTCAGCCTGGATGTTGAGACCCACGGCCGGGCTTCGGAAAGCAGCAAGATCCAGGATTTCATGGAGCTTACCTTCTTGTGGCAGAGACCGATACAAACAAATAAACCAATGAATGAACGAGATAATTTGAGAGTTACCCGAATTGTAAAAAAAGGAAACGGAGAAATGACTGGAGGTGGGAGAAGAGGAAATACTTTAAATCGGGTGGTCAGGCAAGGTCTCTCTGCGGAGGTGACCTGGGACCCAAAAGTTGGTGAGATGGAAAAGGGCTTTCGAGAGAGCAGTATCGTAACTATTGTATGGAGACAGTTCACGGAATATTTGAAATTAGTCGAAAATCCACATTCAATAATTCAACAAATACTCCACACCTACTGTCTGCACAGGATTGGATTAATTTGACCCAAATGACAAGTCCACAACATAGGCCCAAGGATCCCATTTTCAGGTGGAGGAAATTAAGGTTCAACTAGGTTAAGTAACTTATCCAAGATTATCTGTCCAAATAAGTCCACATTATTCCAAAGCCTGTGCTCTTAGAAATCAATGTTTTATTGTATCCCTATTAAATACTGGGAATAATTACAACCCTTCTTTTCTCCCTTTGAAGTCAGGATCAGCCCAGTCCAGCTAAGAGAAAAACTTTCACCAGCACAAGGAAGTAATAATAATAATAGCATCTAACATTTATTGAGTCCTTATTAAGTGCAAGATACTGTATTAAGCACAGGAGAGGTGTTTCACCTTATTTAATTCTCACAAAAACCCCGTGGTAGATTGTATTATTGTTCCCAACTATTAACTTCCTCTTCCTGTTAAGGAACTCCCTACCTGTTGCCAAGTGGCTGCACCCCATCCTGTAGGAGGTGTATCCTTTCTGGCCTCACTGATGTCAGGCTTGATCATGTGACTTGCTTTGACTGTGAGCAGAAGTGCCTTTCACATCTGAGAAGAATCATTAAGAGCCGTTGCGTATTTCCACCAGCTCTCTTGGTCTTTTTTATTTGTCACGAGAAAGGCCCTGTTTTAGTTTCCTAGGCTGCTCAAGCAAATATTACGAAATGGGTCAGCTTAAACAATGGGAATCTGCTTTGAGGACAGGTAATGTCCAAATCAAGTCGTCGTCAAGGCAATGCTTTCTCTCCAAGACTGTGGCTTCTGGGGCTGGCTGCTGGCAACCCTTTGTCCTTAGCTTGTCACACAGCAAGGCTCAGGTAGTGTCCTCTGGTCTCCGCCTTCTCTTCCGGGTTCCCTTTCAGCTTCTTGCTTCCTGTGGCTTTTTTCTCTCTGAATTTCATTCTCTTACAAAGGACTCCGGTGATAGAATTAAGACTCTTCCTGATTGAGGTAGGTCACACCTTAACAGAAGTAGCCTCATCAAAAGGTCCTACATGCACAGAATGGATTAGATTTAAAGATCATATTTTGGTGCCGGGGAAGATGTAGGTGCCTCTTCTCCAAGCCAGCCCTTTGCCTCTGGACTTCTCTAGGGCCAGCAGCCGCCCGACCAGGGGCCTGGGGCCATGGGCTCAGGCAAGGAACGTGGGCTCCGTGTTCAACTAGCAGTTTGCAGATGTCTGCGCCAAGGCGGCAGAGGAGGCTCTGGAGAACACAGCCCAGGAGGCAGAGGAACCGGATATGCTGCACAGAGCTGACATCTGTTAAGTGGTTCAACGTGCACATGGGATTCGGCTTCCTGTCCTTGACCCCCCATGCTGGGTTTGCGCTTGACCCCCTGTGGATGTCTTGTGCATCAGAGTAAGCTGCACACAGAGAGCTTCCGGAGCCTGAAGGAGAGTAAAGCAGTGGAGTTCACCTTTAAGAAGTCTGCAAAGGACCTGGAATCTCTCTGTGTCACTGGACCTGGTGGGGTGTTCTGTATTGGGAGTGAGAGGCAGCCAAAGGGGAAGAACATACAGAAGCCCAGATCAAAAGGAGACAGGTGATGCAAATGTGGAGGTCTAAGCAATCATGCCAAGGAATGCAAGCTGCCACCCCAGCCCAAGAAATGTCACTTCTGCCAGAGAATCAGCCATATGGTGGGCTCATGTCCACTGAAGGCCCAGCAGGTGCCCAGCTCACAGGGAAAGCCCTCCTACCTTCCAGAAGAAGAGGAAGAGATCCACAGCCCTGCTCTGCTCCCAGAGGCCCAGAATTGAGCCTATAGCGCATGGGGGCAATCCTTTTGCGATTAGGAAGTTCCAAGGAGCAGGCATCAGTCAGCAGAGTGGACAAAGTGGGAGAGGGTGGGTAGGGGGCAGCTGGCACTGCCGTGTATCTCAGGCTGGGGTCCATAGCATTACCCCCTCTTTTATCTTGGTGGGGGTGGGTGGTGAGGCAAAGGTACTCCAACCATGGTCTATCCAAAAACAAGTGAAGGCTTTCAGAAGAAATACCCCTAGAGCCTGCATGAAATACCCTAGAATCTCTAGCTTTTTGACAGTGGCCTGGATGGGGAAGTTTTCCTTTAAAAGACAATTTATAAAAATTTCTCATGCCAGAATGAAAAGATAAGAGCAAATGATGGACCCAATCCAGGAGCTACTACGTTCTGTGGGAGGGAATCTCTCAGGGGTGAAGCAGGGTTTTTCCATGTCTCGTCTCAAAACCCTCTCTTGGGACAGGGTGCTGGGAACTGTCCTGAGCAGTGGGTTGTGATGACAGGCAAAAGGGATGGTTGGTGGGACAGCTGCAGACGTCTGCGCTTAAGCTTGCTCCTACCCCATTCTGGGCCAAAACGATTTTATTTATTTGCTCCCTTGGATAACTGCACCTTGGGTCCCACTTTCTCCAGGATGCCAACTGCACTAGCTGTGTGCAAATTATGGATCTTTTGCATTTTAACTTTTTTTTTCCTCTTAATGTAAATATTCTGGTTTTGTGTTTTTGTATATTTTAATCTAAGGCCCTCATTCCTGCACTGTGTTCTCAGGTACGTGAGCAATCTCAGGGATAAGTCGGCAGCAGCTCCAGGTCTGCACAGCAGGAATACTTTTTTATTGTTGTTGCTTTATCACCACAAAGAACAACTGCTTGAACTACCTCATTTTTGCCAATTAGAGCTGGCTTTTCTGCCATAGTGCCCTCTTGAAATCCCTCCCATTTTAATTGGGTCACCCCATGACTTGATCTCCTACTGGAAGATTGGAAATTAGTTTAAATGGGAAGATGGTGCAGAGAGGTTAGGAGAGGCTGGGCCAGGTTAAAGGTCAAGAGAAGAAGCCAAGATTAGGTGAGAGTTACCAATATATGTAATAAGGGATTCCTGTTCCCAACCTCTTAATCCTAGGGCACAGGAGTTGCTTGGTACACCGGATCCATCCTTCTCTGGAGTAGGCTGGGCCTGCCATGCACAATGGTGTGTGTGTGTCCAAAGATGGATGTATGAAGCAAAGTCTAAAATTCTTAACCTTTCAAATTTCTGGACTTTTCCTGCTTGGCTTCCAGAGAGACCACAGTGAAGGCTTCTTTGTGGCATCCAGAGCCAATATCCTACCCTGCTGCAATAGTGATTATAGTGTCATAGTAGCTAAAGGAGAAAGGGGGTTTCATTTACATGCTGTGGGATCACTGCAAACCTACCTCATTGTGTTGAAATGGGGCAAATGCACTAGAACACATTGGGTGTTGTGTGTTTGATCCTGGGTTCTTGTCTCCCACAAATGCTGCCCCCTCTAGTTATTGTGTCTGGGCTTTGTAGAACTTCACGAGTCACTGATTTGGTGATTGCTAGGTGGCCTAATTTGTGTAAATATAATGTGTTGGCCTTTCTCCGTGTTCTTATGGGGTTTTTATGGTTTACAAACATTTTTTTGTGTGTGGTGAAAGAAAAATAGCCAAAGCATCTTTGACAGAAGATTCTGCACCAGGTAAAAAGATCTGAAACATGCTTGGGAGCCACTCTTTGAAGTGGGGATCTTAAACCATCCTTTCTTTTGTGTTCTCCTTCCCTTATTTCCTATTTTGGACTAGATCTTCTGTCCTAAAAACTTACCCCATCACCCCTTTCCAGCTTCACCCCCCCCAACCCCCATATGCATAATTTTGGGGGTATCTTCACAACTCTTTAATGACTTATGCAAAAGACCTGAAGAATCTAGGAACCCTCCATCTCTCATTCCCAACCTTCTGAATTAAGACCATTCCTTGACATGACTCATGCCAAAAGTGTAACTCTGCTGTACTTGGATTGACCAAGTCTACTTCATCCTAGGATAGAGAGAAACAATGGGTGTTGTTTCCATGGTTCCATGTAGAAAGTGGAGGTACGAGATTCAAAGAGGGAAGATGAATGTATATCCAAGTCACTCAGGAAAGTTTATGCAGGTGCAAAAAACTTATGTCAAAGTGGCCACAAGATTGTTTTACAGGAGATGGAAGAATGTAACTCCATGTTTACTGCTAGAAACCAAAGCTTTGTGGGGAATCTTGAATTTATGCGGATAAAGGGAGTGTAGGAAAGCATGTACCTGTCTGTTTCCCTAATCATTTCCCCTCATTCCTGAACTGCAGGAGACTGAGTCCCCTTGGGCTTCAGTGGCCCTATCACTGGGTATGTTTATTTGATGGTTGATTTTGTACTGGGTACTTCCTTCCCCTTCTACTATCATTTTATAACACATGCTGACCCTTTCCCCTTCCCCGTTTTTCCTCATATAATACAATGAATAAATAAATACTTATTGGTACCAAAAAAAAAAACAACATATTTTTCCGGGATATATACAGCTTCAAACCACCACAGGCACCTCAACCTGAGTTCCAGAAAGCAGAAGAGATGTGGAACAGAGCCATAGTCTACCTGTGGTAGCCCACATCTAACATCTCACGTGAGCAAAAAATAAACCTTTGCTATTAGAAGCCACTGATATTTAGGATCATTTCTTACACAGCCTTACCTAATCAAATCTGACTAATACATACCCCTATTTTACAGTTGAAGATACTGAGACCCAGAGATGTTTAGTTACTTGCCTGTGGTCACAAAGGGAGTAAATAACACATCTAGTATTCAAACCTAGGTCACTGTAACCCAGAAATCATGTGTTCCAGTTTGCTGAAGCTGCTGTTATGCAAAATACCAGAAATAGATTGGCTTTTATAAAGGGGATTTATTAGGTTACAAATGTACAGTTCTAAGGCCATAAAAGTGTCCAAACTAAGGCATCAACAAGGATACCTTCACCGAAGTAAGGCCAATGGCATCCAGAACACCTCTTTCAGCTGGGAAGGCACGTGGCTGGTGTCTGCTGGTCCTTTCCTCCCAGGTTGCATTTCAAAATGGCTTTCTCCAAAATGTCTCTGTGCTTCTGTCTCTCTTACCTTCTCTCTGTCAGCCTCTGTGTATCCATGCTTGGACTTCTGTATCTCTTATCTTCTCTCTCTCAGCTCCTGTGCATCTATGCTTGTTCTCTCAGGGTGTTTCTATCTAAGTGTCTGGAGGTTCTCTGTTAGCTTCTCCAAGGCAAACTCTGGGCTTCATCTCTTAGCTTAGCATCTCCAAATGTCCTTCTGTCTGCATCTCCAGGTGTCTCCAAGTATCTGTGTCTGTGTCGGCTCCTAAGCTCTCTTATATACTCCAATCAACTAATCAAGACCTACCCTGAATAGATGGGGTCAACACTTCCATGGAAATACTTCAATCAGAGATCTCATCCACAGTTGGGTGAGTCACATTTCCATGAAAACTATCAAAAGTTTCCTTCCAACAAGATTGGATTAAAAGACCATGGCTCTTTCTGGGGTCCATAACAATTTCAAACTGGCACACCATGTTTTTAACCTTTGAAGGAGTGAGAGTGAAAGAAGTTGAGGCAGAGCCAAATCTTCCAGGTCCCTAAATTTGGCAATGAGCAGGCCTCAAAAAGAATGCCCCAAGAATGAAAATTTCACTAGAGTGACTTAAGAACAGATTTGAGCTGTTAGAAGAAAGAATCAGCAAACTTGAAGTTAGGCCAATAGAATTTGTCCAATTGTCAGAAAGAATAAAGAATGAATAAGAATGAACAGAACCTCAGAGACATGTGGGACACTACCAAATGTACCAATATATGTGTCATGGGAGTTCGAGGAAGGGGGGGAACAGAAAAAAATTGCAGGAAAGAATGGCCTAAATCTCACAAATTTAATGAAAATTGAACCCACACTTTCAAGAAGTTCAACAATCACCAAATAGATAAACACAGAAAAATCTACACCTAGACACATCATAGCCAATCTGTTGAAAGACAAAGGGAAAATCTTTAAAACTGAAAAAGAAAAATGACTCATTACATTCAGGGACACAGGGTATTAGCACTGGAAACAATGGAAGGGTGTGGGAAGACATTTAAAGTAATGAAGGAAAAAAAAACCTGCCAACCCAAGCATTCTTTATCTAACAAAACTATGCTTCAAAAATGAAAGTGAGAAAAAGACATTCCCAGATAAACAAAGTCTGAGAGAATTTGTGGTTAGCAAACCTGCTGTTTCAGTTTGCTAAAGCTGCTGAAATCCAATATACCAGAAATGGGTTGGATTTTACAATGGGGATTTATTAGCTTACAAAGGTACAGTTCTAAGGCCATGAAAATGTCCACATTAAGGCATCAACAGGATGATACCTTCTCTGAAGAAAGGCCCCTGGCACCTGGGACACCTCTGTTAATGGGAAGACACAAGGTCAGCGTCTGCTGGTCCTTCTTTCCTGGGTTCATTGCTTTCAGCTTCTGGCTTCAGTGGCTTCCTCTCTCAGCTCCTCTGGGGCTTTTTCCCTGTATGCTTCCAGGCTTTTTCTGTCTTTTATCCTCTCATAAAGATCTCTGATAAAAGGATTAAGACCCACCTTGAATGGGCTTGGTCCCATTTGAATTGAAATAACCTAACCAAAAGGTCCCACCCACAATAGTTTTGCACCCACAGGAATGGGTTAAAAGAACATGGCCTTTTCTGGGGCACATTACAGCTCCAAACTACCTCACCTGCCTTATAAGAATTACTAAAGAAATCCATCAACCGAAAGGTCATGAAACCAGATGGTAAAATGAATCCACACAAAAGAAATTAAACAGAGCTGAGTGTTAAATACTAGGACAATTCAAAAGTTATGGAGTCAAGCAAGGTATCATCAAGAAAATTGTTAGTCAGAGGGAAAAAATGGGAATTGGTTAAGTATAATGGAGAGGAATCATTGGAAGAAATTAAACCATTTCCTGTCAGTATCCCCAATGAGTCAAGGCTTCCTAATAAGCTGGTTACACTAATATCTCAGTGTGTTTGCCACCTCCATAAGCTGCTTGTGGGGAACGACTCTCTTTCTGTATTTTCTACTTGGCTGGTGTCACAACTGTTATACTCCTTCCACTCTCTACTTTTCTGTCTTACCATTTACACAATTTTAATCACATAAGGAGGTCAAGGACAATGTGTGTCTTTCCGTGGCTGTATACTTAGAGCCTAGGAAAGTACATGGCACAAGTAGATACTCTTACATATTAAATAATGAATGAATAGGAAGTTCAGTGAATTGAGATAACAGGGTAAAGGGGCAGAAACCACATAACCTGTTAATTAGCTTTGAATGGCTTAATATTGCTCATTCTCAATTTTAACATCAGAAAAAAAGAAAGAATGTAATGAACTACAAGATACCTATGGCTGGAAGTAAGAAAACCTTTGTTCTGATCATGGTTCTCTACTTCCTAGCTGCTTGAACTTGAGCAAACTACTTCACTTTCCTGGCTTCATTTATGAAATGAAGATATTGAACTAGAATTAGGAATTACAAGTTTGAAACCTCAATTAATTGCTTTTGTTTTGTTTTTGCCACAGCACAATCTATAATTTTTTTTTTACAGAAACATGAAAACACACTCACAATGTGTTGACAAAGGAGTGTGGATATAGGCAATTTTATACATTATTGGTAGAAATGTAAATCAATACAACCTCTATGGAGGGCAATGTAGAAAATGTACATAAAAATTAAAAATTCACAAAGCTCTTATTTAGTCAATTTGATATCCATACAAAAAATTAACCTTAACTTCCACTTTACACCATATGTAAAAATTAATTCCAGATAGATTGAAGATCAAATGTGGAAGGTAAAATAATAAAGCTTCTACAAGAAAACATAGGAAAACATCTTATGACCTTGTCTATCCCAAGGATAGACAAAAGTGCCTTATACATGACACACAGAAAAATACTGACCATGAAAGAAAAGACTGATAACTTGGACTTTGTTAAAGTTAAGAATTTTTGTGCATCAAAAAAAAATAATAATAATACTAAGAGAGAAAAGGCAAGCCAAAGATTGAAGAAAATGTTCATAATACATATATCTTTTAGGACTTATATCCATAATATATAAAACACTCCTACATATAAATTTAAAAAGGCAATTAACCCATTAAAATGGGCTAATATCTTAAATAGGCACTTCACAAGAGAAAATATCCAAATGGCCAAAACTACGTGAAAAGTATTCCATGTTGGCCTTCGCTTCTCACCCCTGTTTTCTTGTGAGAGTGCCCACATGTCCTCTTATATGCATTTTTTAAAATTGTTTTTTTAATTAACTCTTTTTTTAAAAATCAACTGTATCAAAAAACAATTAAAAAAAAACAATTAAAAAAAAATTCAAACAAACCATAACAAGGGAGTAAGAAAAAGATGACTAACCTAAGATAACTACTTTACTTCCAATATGTTCTTACTCTACCCCCCCAAAAAAATAACCTAATATAGCAGCATTTCTGTGAACTTGTTCCTACCATACCCATCAGAAAGTAACAGACCCTAGTCATTCCTGGGCATTCCCAGAACATTAAATTTACCCATGATAGGTTATCTGTTCTTATTGGGTTATCATTCCCCCTTTCTTAATTGCTCTCTATCACTAGTTCCCCTACATTCTACATTATAAACCATTTGTTTTACATTTTTCAATATTCATGTTAGTGGTAGCATATAATATTTCTCTTTTTATGCCTGGCTTATTTCGCTCAGCATTATGTCTTCAAGGTTCATCCATGTTGTCATATGTTTCACGACATTGTTCCTTCTTACAGCCATGTATTATTCCATCGTGTGTATATACCACATTTTATTTATCCACTCATCTGTTGAAGGACATTTGTGTTGTTTCCATCTCTTGGCACTTGTGAATAATGCTGCTATGAACATTGGCGTGCAGATATCTGTTCGTGTCACTGCTTTCAGATCTTCCGGGTATATACTGAGAAGTGCAATTGCTGGATCAAAGGGTAACTCTATATTTAGTTTTTTAAGGAACTGCCAGACTGACTTCCAGAGTGGCTGAACCATTATACAGTCCCATCAACAATGAATAAGAGTTCCAATTTCTCCACATCCTCTCCAGCATTTGTAGTTTCCTGTTTGTTTAATGGCAGCCATTCTAATTGGTGTGAGACGGTATCTCATTGTGGTCTTAATTTTCATCTCTCTAATAGCTAGTGTAGCTAAACATTTTTTCATGTGTTTCTTGGCCATCTGTATTTCCTCTCAGAGAACTGTCTTTTCATATCTTTTGCCCATTTTACAATTGGGCTGTCTTTACTATTGTCATTGAGTTGTAGGATTTCTTTATATATGCAAGATATCAGTCTTTTGTCAGATACATGGTTTCCAAAATTTTTTTCCCATTGTGTTGGCTGCCTCTTCACCTTTCATATGCATTCTTAATAAACTTTCTATCTGTTTTCTCAACCTGTGCTATGCACTTGAATTCTTTCTTGCAGCATTTCCAAGAATCTAGGAACCCGAATCCGGCAACATATTTTGGCGAGCCAGCCAGGAGACACTTCTCTTCTCCAACCTTCTGGACAGGTGAGTACTGGGAGGCTTAGCTATGTGCTTTTGCTTTCTTCTCTATTGACTCATTGTTAGCCTCTTTTATATCTTCATGCAACTCTGTGTTCTCATTTTCACTGTTCTCTCTAAGAATCTAGGGACTCTGATCTAGCTTCCCCAGGACATAATCCGGTCTACTCTGAGTTCTCTTTTCCCTCCCATGAAGAGGCAGAAGCCCATCTCCATGCCATGCAGACCCAAGGAGACTCAGAGCAGCAGGTGATACTGCCCTTGAGACCTGACTGGGGGCTTCTCCCCATGTCATGCAGGAGTCCAGTGGAAGCCAAATCAAGTCTCCCAGTCTCTCTCCCTCTCTCTCTCTCTCTCTCTCTCTCCCCTTAGCTCTCTGAGACTTCCCCACACTCTCTCCTTTCCTCCCCTCTGGGGACCCAGACCCTTCCTTCTGCTGAACCTGCTTCTCTCTTCACCTCTTCAACAGGATCTCTCTTCAGCCTCAATGATAGTCTCCTCCTTTCTCCTCTGTCTGGCTTTCAATGCCCTCTGAGACTTTCTATGTTTTGTAACACAGGATTCTGGACTAAAGATTCTTGTACCAAACAAGGTGCTGTCTTTAATATTCTAGGGAGTCACCTCTGGTCTCCGCTTATGGGAATTGAATATTTTCCAGTGGGAGTGTCTTTCCTCTGGGCCTTGATTGTTTAGTCTCTATTGAGACCCATTGTGGCCAAACAAAAAGCTTCCCTTCTTCTAGATTGTGCCCACTCTTTAGCCCTCAGGAAACAGGAAACAAGAGGACAAAGTTATTTCCTAGAGCGTTTTCCTAGACTTCTCTCAGGTGGGGTGAGCACCTCTGCCTCAGAAGTGTAGGTCCAGACGTCTCCCAGGGAGAAACATCCCGGGGATGCCTGGTGACACGTCCCAGGATGCCGGCAACTTTACTTCCTGTGTTCCCAAGAGATTGGGCTGGCGGTGATGGAAATGCCCAGCTCTGATGAGCGTTGGAACACCATGTAGTCACACTGGCACTAGTGAGCCTCCTCCATTTCCTTTTCCAGAGAAAATGGGAAATGCCAACAGTCAATATAAGCTAAAAGATGGGGAAGCACAGCCCTCCACTGGGACTCTCAGTTACAATACCATCCTCCAGTCTGTAAAAGACAGAGAAAGTGTCAGAAATCCCCTATGCCCAGAGGTTTATAGCTCTCAATCAAGACAAGGAACTAGGAAAGACTTGTTTGTGTTGTGCCCATGTCTCAATTTCCATTAGAGAAGATCTCAATGATCCCCTTTTAATATTTATTTGCTATAAAGCATGGAGAATGTACCACTAAGCCAGTTAATTATAATAAGCTAAAGGAGATCACTCAGGAGAAAGAGGAAGACCTGGCCCTGTTCCAGGAGAAGTTAGTAGAGGCCCAAAAAGTATACTTATGTAAGCCCAGATTCCCAGGTAGGTCAGATTTTGCCGGGCACCCATTTCATCAGCCAGTTTGCCCCTGATATTCAGAGAAAGCTACTAAAGCTCTCCGTGGGCCTGCAAATTCCCACTAATGATCTATAGAAACAGCCTTTTTTGTATTTAACTGTCAAGACAAGGCCAAGGAGGAAGAGACAGCAAAGAGAGGTAAGTAGAAGACCAGAGAACAGGCTCAGCTTATTGCAGTTGCTATTAAAAGTGCCCTGTCCCCTTGAGGTCACCTGAATCGTGGCTCCAAGCCTCAAGGGCCTTGCTTCAACTGTGGTTCAGCAGGCCACTGGCAGAGAAAGTGCCAGAAACCTCAAGACAACCCTTGACCTCAGGACCCACCAGGGCATTGGGCCCAGGGACTGCATTGTCTCCTGAAGGGGGTCAGGACGGCCCCCAGGGCCCTGCTTGTGCAAGTGAAGATGACTGAGGATGCCCAAGTCTACATTTGGCTCCGCTGACTTCACATCTGACCATTGACCTCGAGGAGCCTCAGGTGACACTCAACATGGCAGATTAAAGGCCCTTCACAACAAACTTCTCCTTACCAGAGGCTACACTCCTGTTCCCCACGCTCAACCAGCCACCCTCAGTAGCATAGCCAGAGACCTCTGTGCTCCCACAAGTAGAGCCTGTGACCCCACCGACAGCCTGAGGCAATTACAGAAGACAGACCATCAGCCCAATATCCCGTAAGATTAAAGGAGCTAGAAATCTCTGAGGGGAATATTGAGGCAGGGTTAGAATTAGGGCCATGGCTGGCTGTTGAGCAACGGGCAATTTGCAGAGAGCAGACAGGTCAGAAGGAGAAAGATATCTCTGAGAAGAACAGCAGTAAACAGCACCTAGGGGCCAAAAGGCCCCCCCTGAGTGAGTTATCTATGCTCAAGCACTACAAAGGAGGGGGAAGGGTGGAGTCAACCGACTCCACCTGAGCCATCTACAGTCAAGCTTCCAAAAGCAGGGGAAAGGGAAGGGTAGAAAGCTGGTTAATGAAAATTACAAAAGGAACAAAAATCTATAAAAGCAGATTGCCCCACAGTGTTGGGGCCTCTCACCCCTTACCCCTCTTTTCTTGTGAGAGTGCCCACATGTCTTCTCACATGCATTCTTTTTTTTTTAAATTCAGTTTTATTGAAATATATTCACATACCATACAATCATCCAAAGTGATCAGTTGTTCACAGTACCATCATATAGTTGTGCATTCATCACCCCAATCTATTTTTGAACATTTTCCTTACATCAGAATCAGAATCAGAATAAGAATAAAAAATAAAAGTAAAAAAAAACACCCAAATCATTCCCCCTCATCCCACCCTATTTTTCATTTAGTTTTTGTCCCCATTATTCTACTCATCCATCCATACACTGGATAAAGGGAGTGCGATCTACAAGGCTTTCACAATCACATTCTCACCCCTCATAAGGTACATTGTTATACAATTGTGTTCTAGAGTCAAAGCTACTGGGTTGCAGTTTGATAGTTTCAGGTATTTACTTCTAGCTATTCCAATACATTAAAGCCTAAAAAGGGTTATCTATATAGTGCATAAGAATGCCTACCAGAGTGACTGCTCAACTCCATTTGGAATCTCTCAGCCACTGATACTTTATTTTGTTTCATTTTGCATCCCCCTTTTGGTCAAGAAGATGTTCTCAATCCCACGATGCCAGGTCCAGATTCATCCTCAGGAGTCATATCCTGTGTTTCCAGGGAGATTTACACCCCTGGGAGTCAGGTCTCATGTAGGGGGGAGGGCAATCTCACATGCATTCTTAATAAACTTTCTACCAGTTTACACTAAAAACAAAGTATTCCACGTCACTGATCATCAGAGAAATGCAAATTAAAGTGACAATGAAACATTTCTGCACCCACCAGAATGGCTAAAATGTAAAAAGATAGAAAATACCAGGTATAGCCAGGAGGTAGAGTGACTAAAATACTCTAACATTTCTGCCAGTTGTGTAAGTGATAGAAACACTTTGGAAAACTTTGGTTATAGCAACTAAAGCTAAACCTAGGCCCACTCTATGACCAAGCATAGGTCTACCGATGAGTCAGCAATTCCACTCCTACATGTCTACCCAAGAGAAATGAATGCATGTGTCCACCGAAGACAAAGCCAAGGTTGTTCAGAGCAGCTGTGGGAGTTTCAGACCAGCTGAGGAGTTAGCCGTTTATATGAAGTGATAAAGACAGAGGCTTTGGGAGTCCCCGCAAGACCACCCTCACCTCTCACCATCCTCACCTGTGAGAGTTAGAGGGCCTGTACCCAGGAGTGCCCTCGCTTCTGAAACCAATTGCAAGTTTGAGGAGTTCCTGAAACCACTCTGTTTTGATAATTCACTAGAAGAATTCACTGAAGTGATTGAAGGTTGTTATAACCACAGTTATGGGTTATTGCAGGGAAAGGATACAGATAAAAATCACCACACACAGCTTTACTCAGTGGTCGCAAACTCGAAACAGCCCAAATGGCCATAAACTGGTAAATGGATAAACAAATTGTGTATAGCCATACAATGAAATATGTCACACCAATAAAAAAACATCAAAATGCAACTACATGCAGCAACATGGATGAATTTCACAGACATATGCCGAGTTAAAAGAAGCCAGTCTGAAAAGAGTACGTAATTTCAATTTTATGAAGTGATAAAGATGGAGGCTTCTGGAATGCTGATAATGTTCTATATCTTGACTTTGGTGCTAATTATACAAATGAAAACATATGTAAAAACTCATCAAACTCTATACCTAACATTCATGTACTTTATTGCATGTGTATTATACATCAATTAAAACAACTTTCACAAAATATACGTACTCTTTAAAAAGGCAATTCTACTTTTAGGAGATTATCCTACAGATCTACTCACATGTGCAAAATGACAAATACAAAGGTATTAATTACAGCATTGCTTATTATAGCAAAATGATATTTTAAAAAGTTAAATATTCATTGATAAAGGACTGATTTTTTAAATCTTGGTACATTTATCCACTGGAATACCCGTAGCTGTTTAAAAAAATTACAAAACAACAGAAGCTCTTATGTAGGGATAAGAGAATTGTCTCAAGTTCTTAAAAATATCTGTCACAATCGACTGACCTTGGAGAGCCTTGAACTGGGTCTGAAGGGGGCTATCTGATTCTTTTTCAGCTCAGTGGAGAAAGCCCTAGTCATTTTCAGTTTCCAGGGCTGTGACTCGGGGAAGGGCGGAGACAGCACAAGCAGAGAGTGAGACCATTGAAATGCTAATGACCTCCACCTGGGGGCTCTGTCTTCTCTAGGAGGAAAGGGGTGGGGCCCTCTCCATTCACAACCAGACCCCAGAGCCTGGGAGAACACGGCCACACCGCCTCACACCAGTCAAGAATTATAGGCAAACAGGCGTCACTTGCTGGGCAGAAAAGCACAGTGACCCGAGGCATCAAAGGGTGGAGCAATTTTCTAAGACACACCTGCAGGGAAACCAGATACTGAATATTTCTTCCCTCTAGGACCTGAGCCTGTTCTGGTCTGAGAAAACCCGATTTGGATAACCAAGGAAACCATGCCTAGACAACAGAAAATTACAACCTACACGAAAAAAAACAAAGTTATGGCCCAGTCGAAGGAACAAACGTACACTTCAACTGAGATACAGGAATTTAAACAACTAATGCTAAATCAATTCGAAAAGTTTAGAGAAGATATTGCAAAAGAGATAGAGGCTGTAAAGGAAGCACTGGACATGTATACGGCAGAAATCAAAAGTTCAAAAAACCTACTAGTAGAATCTATGGAAATGAAAGGCACAACACAAGAGATGAAAGACACAATGGAAACATACAACAGCAGATCTCAAGAGGCAGAAGAAAACACTCAGGAACTGGAGAACAAAACACCTGAAAGCCTACACGCAAAGGAGCAGATGGAGAAAAGAATGAAAAAATATGAGCAATGTCTCCGGGAACTCAAGGATGAAACAAAGTACAATAATGTACGTATCATTGGTGTCCCAGAAGAAGAAGAGAAGGGAAAGGGGGCAGAAGCAATAATAGAGGAAATAATTAATGAAAATTTCCCATCTCTTATGAAAGACATAAAATTACAGATCCAAGAAGCGCAGCGTACCCCAAACAGAAGAGATATGAAGAGGCCTACGCCAAGACACTTAATAATCAGATTATCAAATGTCAAAGACAAAGAGAGAATCCTGAAAGCAGCAAGAGAAAAGCAATCCATTACATACAAAGGAAGCTTAATAAGACTATGTGCGGATCTCTCAGCAGAAACCATGGAGGCAAGAAGGAAGTGGTGTGATGTATTTAAGATACTGAAAGAGAAAAACCACCAACCAAGAATCCTGTATCCAGCAAAGCTGTCCTTCAAATATGAGGGAGAGCCCAAAATATTTTCTGACAAACAGACAATGAGAGACTTTGTGAACAAGACACCTGCCCTACAGGAAATACTAACGGGAGCACTACAGGGTGATAGAAAACAGGAGTGTGTGGTTTGGAACACAATTTTGGGAGATGGTAGCACAACAATGAATGCTTTATGTGGAAAGCTTCAATGTGAGAATGTACAAGGCACACCAGTGTTTGGAATAATGCCTACTTTTATTCAAACCTCCATTAGAGATACCACATGTTGGGGTGTAGATTTTCAGCTAGGATCAGATGTTCCAGATCCTGGGATGGTGAATGAAGGCACAAAATGTGATGCTGGAAAGATCTGTAGAAACTTCCAATGTGTAAATGCTTCTGTTCTGAATATGACTGTGATGTTCAGAAAAAGTGTCATGGACATGGGGTATGTAATAGCAATAAGAACTGTCACTGTGAAAATGGCTGGGCTCCGCCAAATTGTGAGACTAAAGGATATGGAGGAAGTGTGGACAGTGGACCTACATACAATGAAAAGAATGCTTCATTGAGGGATGGACTTCTGGTGTTTTTCTTCTTAATTGTCCCCCTTATTGTATTTGCTGCCTTAATCTTCATCAAGAGAAATCAGCTACGGAAAATCTGCTTCACAAAGAAGAGATCACAAACATATGAATCAGATGGTAAAAATCAAGCAAATGTTTCCAGACAGCCAGTGAGTGTGCCTCGGCATGTTGCTCCAGTGTCTCCTCCCAGAGAAGCTCCTATATATGCAAACAGATTACCAGTACCAACCTATGCAGCCAGGCAACCTCAGCAGTTCCCATCAAGGCCGCCTCCACCACAACCGAAAGTTTCATCTCAGGGAAATTTAATTCCTGCTCGCCCTGCTCCTGCACCTCCTTTATATAGTTCTGTCACTTGATTTTTTACCCTTCCTTTTGCTGATGTCATCAGGGAACTGAGCTAATACTATCTTTGCTTTCCTGATGTTTTCCTGAAAAGCCTTTCCTCCTGCTGCGACTATGAATGAAAAAATACCACAAAACCAATTTTACTAATATAGAAAAACAGGAACCAAGTTTTGAGAATTGAGAAATATAATGAAATGCAGAAAAAGCCAGGGAATTTAGAATAATGTTTCCATTTCCATCATTGAATAAGCCTTGTTAGGTCATCTGTGAGGTTAACACACTTAACATAGATTATGTTATTTTGAACATGTTATTGTAATGATTCTCCAATTAACTGTATTGGTTTAAGTTTTGTCATTATGTGCTTAAATGTTACTCCAAATTTTTGACCTTAGTTGTCATTATTGTGATTCTGGTTTGAACCTGTGATAATCTGATGCCTATGAAAACTGACTAATTAGCTGCCAATAATATCTAATATTTTTCATCTTGCACAGACTCATAATCATCATTGCTGTCTTCAGAAGAATGCACAAAAACCACAATTAAGATGTCATAAGATTATTTTAAAGGTATAAAGTACTCTAAAAGTGCGTGTGCATTCACACACAGATATTACCTTTCATTTTTATGATCTCAACTGTAGACAATGAATATTAGAAAACTTAATTTAATATTAGAATTTCTACTATGAATCATGTTAAATCATGGCATCCTTTTACAATAGCACTATTATTTTAAACAAATTCTAAGATTTAAGGTACGAAGTATTTAATAGATCTAATCAGATATGCTGTTGATTCATGGCAATAATAAAGCAGGAACAATTATAATATCTTTAATCAGTTGAACTGTTATAAAACCACTAGGGAATTTTGTGAGCACTTTAAAATTAAGTCGAAAATCTGAATTTTTCAAGTTTGCTATTAATATCATTTAGAATGTTTACATTTACTAAAGTGTGCTGGATCATGTCTCTGTTATCACTAATATTTTCAAAGGAATTTGGCTGGAGAAAGGAAGGAAGAAAAGATTTTCTTAGATAAGTATAAAAAAGTGTCCATATCTGGTATCTTCCCAGCTGTGTAAAAAAATGAATTCTTACGATGGAAGAAATGGTATGGACAGTACAATTTTAAATGCTTAAATTTTTTCATAACCTTTCATAATAAAGTTTAATAATAGGTTTATTAACTGAATTTCATTAGTTTTTCAAAAAACAGTTTTGGGGTATGCGTGTATAAATATATATATATATACAAATATAACATTTACATAAATAAAGTATTTGAAATTCTGAAAAAAAAATATCTGTCACATTAAAAAAGAAAAGAAAAGAAATGGTGAGTATAGTATACGATCATTTGCATAAAGATGACTTTTTGGGTACAGACCATCTCTTGAGAGATAACCATGTTTGCATTCTGGGGAGAGAATGTGGCTGGGCCACAGGGGTAGGAGGGAGGTTTATTCTTAATGCATGCTTTTGTACCCATTGAACTCTGTACCATGAGAACTATTGTCTTTTGGAAAGTAAATAGCATTAATTTTTTTGTTTGTTTTTTTTACTTTGAACACCTTAGAAGGCTGAGTGTGCTCCCTATGTCTTCACAGCCTTGAATCATCTTACATCACTTATGTAATTACCTGCCCAGACCCTGTAGGCTCCGCCTAGGAAGCCTGTGACCCTCCTTAGCAAATTCTTGTCCTTGCAAATTCTACTTCCTTGCTGAGCAGCTCTGAAGAATGAAATTGTGAACCTCTTGGTGCATTTTTGTTTTCCAGCAGCAGGGAGCACTCAGTACTTAAAAAAAAACAAAACCCAAACCAGTATGTCTGGATTGGCAAGTAAAATGAGTACTGCTGTATCCTTCGATTTATAGAGCACAGAGTATAATATTTCCATGAACTGATCCTGGATGATCCAATGGAATTTCATATTCCCATACCAGTTTGGAAGTTCCTCCAGATGAGACAGAGCAATTCCGACATTTCCATGTCCTCCAGGCTGCAAAACTGCTCCCAGAGATTAGTCCTTTGGGCACTGAGCCCCTGACGAGACCTCCTGGACCCCCAGTCACCCCATATCCTCAACCTGTCTTTACCTCTGTAGAGAGGCCCCTCCAACCTGCTTAAGACCCCTGGTCGCATAGGGGCTGAGTGGAGGAGACGCTCCCCGTGGTCCTGGGATCAGCAACGAACATCCTGTTGCTTATGCCTTGCCGTGGCTTGGTGGGCAGCTCCTCAGTTTCTTCATCTATAAAATGGGTGGCTAGTGTTTGTAAGGTGTATGTGAGCTATTGTTTGTTTGTTATACCATAGGACTCTTTCTTTAAAGGAGTCTTAAGTCTAAGCCCCAAATGTAAGATAACTCTAATTAGAACAGTCCTGGTTGAAGAGTGTGTACGATGTGGGTGTGGCAGGGAAGAGGGTATCCAGAGCCCCACCTGAATTTTCCCCACCCCCCACCAGGAAACTCCTGAGATATCTCTGAGGAAACTTCCAGAATTTTAAAATGCCTTTGCACTCTCTTTTGGGTGGTCTTTAAGAGCCCTTTCCAGCTCTGAGATGCTGGGATTCTATGGAGATCAGCCTGGCTCAGGTGCAGAGAAGGGGCTCATATCTGATCTTCTTTGGGACTTGGACCCCTTTGCAGAATTTTGTTTCTAAATGCATAAAATAATATGCATAGAATTACAAAGGAAACTAATTATGTTGAAATATGGTTATCAAAATATTTTTAAAATTTGTGATTTAGTTATCTATGTTCTTCTTTATGAACACACTAAATAGCAAAATCTAAGTCTAATAACTACTGTGATTTTAAAATAGTGATGTTTGTGAATGGTATTTTGAGATTCTGCAGCAATTGTAATGTGAAATGAAAATATATTGCTAATGATGCTGTGTTTTTTTGCCTACACTCATAATTTAAGAAAATATTAATTTCCAGTTACGGATTTCTGAAAATAGATTTATAATATTTTCCCCATCTAAATTTTCAGACTCCGTAATTTGAATCAACAGATCCCTTGGGGCTTCCTGAACCCTAAGTTAACAACTCTTGAATTCTAACTAGGTGTTATGGAGGAATCTTTTAGTGAAATCTTTTAGTGAAATAGTCTCATATAATTACATAGTTTTTAAGCAATTTTTACTGCTTTTTAAAAATTTGCTACAAAAGTAAGGCATGTTCATTTTAGAACATTTCGAAAATAAAGATAAAAATAATCAGCTTAGCCAAAAGGGGAAACAATCCAAATATCCATTAATTCATGAATGAATGGATAAACAAAATGTACACACAATGCAAGATTATTCAGCAATAAAAATAATGAAGTGCTGATATGTGTCACAACGTGGATGAATTTCAAAAATATTATGCTAAGTGAAAAAAGCCAGGTGCAAAAGAAAATATATTGTGTAATTCCAGTCACATAAAATGTCCAGAATAGGCAACTATATAGAAACAGAAAGTAGATTTGTGGCTGCAAAAAATGTTCTCAAGTTTGCATAACTCAGTAAGTCTCCTAAAAGGCATTGGATTCTATGCTTAAAGTGAGTGAATTTTTTGATATGTAAAATATACCTCAATAAACTTGTTTTTAAAAAATCAAGCTATAATAGAGTGTCCTTTTCTGGCAGCTGAATTCCCTGGCACACTAGTAATGTAGCTGCAGGCAAGATGCGTTTGAAGTTTTGTTTAGGAAGAAATGTTTCTCTGCACTGAATTTTAAAAGGGAAATCAAAAGATGAACTTAATTGAAATACAGTTCTTTGAGGGGAATTCTTTTTTTTTTTTCCTTTGGCAAAGGCAGCCCCAGTCCTTGCTCTAACCTTTAGCACATCCCTTTCTTAGAACTAAACCAGAGTGTCATCCACAGCCCTTTCTCCCATCAATCCAGTTTTGCAGAGGGGAAAGTGATAAAGAAAGCCAAAGGCCGGTCAGAGAAAACAGTAGAAAACAGCTGATCTCTCCTGGGAGGAGCTTGTTGATGAGGATCAACCCCTAAATCCAACACCTGCCCATTCCTTCCTCCACCTTCGCTGTACAGGAAGAGTTTCAGAAAGAATCCCAGGCTAAAACAATTGTTTCCCTGTGTTTAGCAGCTTTATTCCTCCTTGGTGCCCTGCCTCACGTGGGACAGTGCTCTCTGGTGATACTGAGAGCAGGTGACATTCTAGAAACTGCCGTTCTAGATACCCTGTTCCAGCTCTAGTGTCAGGGATAGGATTTCAACCCAGGCTGTGTGACCCGAGAGGCATATTCTTGTGCATATCCTTTTGCTTCTCCAAATAGGCTTTGATGCAGACTAGAGGAGGCAGAAAAGGGCCTTCAGGAATCAAGTGAGAGAGAGGAAGGAGCTGGAAGTACACAGAGGAGAACCAGCTTGATAGTGGAAATCTAATCCCGGCACGGGGTGGTGTGTCAGAATTCTCAAGGGCAGGGCAGGGAGGCTGCTGGCCCCAGGAAAAGATGCAGACCATAAACTAGGGGACAGAAGGGCTCTCTCCAGTGTCTTGTGCACCCCTGCTGTTGGCACCCACTTCTCTCTCTGTAGCCCAGCTGCTTTTGCTCCTCACCCTACAGGGTAGAGCACAACTGCCCCTCCCCACCACCCAGCTTCCCAGTTGATATACATGATTCCGGAAGGTTACTTTCCCCTGCCCTGGCCCACATCAAGGCATATTCAGCGTATCCTCAGCAGAGTGTGGGAAACTCTGATTCAGGCTGAAATCAGGTGTCCAGGCAGGTGCAGGCCGCTGTGGCTGCGTGCAGGTGGAGGTTAGTTGCACAGCACAGCCTCAGCCTCTGGGCCTGGATGCTGTGTGATCCCTGGAGATGCCCCAGTTCATACCACCAGCCCGGACCTCTCCTCTTCATTTAGGTGTCTCAAAGGCACTGCAAACCTAAGTCCACATTGGAACTGTTTCTTTACCCCATCCCCTAATCCATTCCCCCTGTCCTCCAAATCTCAGGAAATGGCATCTTCATCTACTCAACTACTGAAGCCAAAAACCTAGGAGTCATCCTTTTCAACTTCTCTTTGTCTCACCTCTCCCCCCAGCTCCTTCAAATTCATCTGAAATCTGTGCACTTCCTTCATCCCTGCTTCCATTGCCCCAGCCCCATCATCTCTGCCCTGGACCACTCTGCTGGCCTTCTAGCTGGTCTTCTGCATTCACTCTTGTCCCTCTCCTCTCCATTCTACACCTGGCAGCCAGAGGGATCCACAGTAGAAAGCAGACTATGTCACTCTCCTGCTTAACCGCTTCCAGAGGCTTCTGCTGTGTGTAAAATTAAACCCAGCCCCTTACCTGGCCCATAAAGTCCCAATGGATCCAGCCCTGCCTCCCTCTGGAGCTCCAACTCAAACCATACTCCCTCTTATACACACCGTCCAGCCATCCAGCCCTCGGGAAGATTGGGTTTGCTGTTCCTGCTGCCTGGAACTTTCCACCACCCTCCTCCCCCACCACACGCACACTCCCCCTTCTTGTGGATGGTGCCTTCTCACCCTCAGGCCTCAGTGTTAATACCACCCCCGCCCCGGCCACCAAGTAGGTCTCCCATCTTGTTCTCCACCAGCACCTCATTCATTCCCTTATAATATTTACTCCTATCCCAAGTTGTATGATATGTAAATCATTTTATTTGTTTATTTAGTGTCTGTCTCCCCTCCATGAAAGCATGGACAACATCTGGCCTTTTTCACTATTTTGTACCTGGCACCTAGGACAGGGTATACTACGTAGTAGGGCTTAAATACTTGCTAAATGAATGAGTGAAGTGGGGCCCAGTTCACTGAGGGAGGTAGACTGCCCGAAATAGTCCACCACTGATGTAACGCACCCAGCATGATGCTTGGCACAGTCAGGTACTCAGTAAATGGTAGATATGATCTTTATGTCCCTCAGATTTGCCGCTGCATGTCTCTCCCTCATTCTTCTCCACCCAAAGCCCACACATTCTATTGGGGATGGAATCGTGTTCCCCACAAAAGGCATGTTTGGGTCTCAACCCCTGGTCCTGTGGGTGTGGACCTATTTGTAAATAGGACCTTTGAAGATGTTATTAGTTAAGGTGCCCACACTGAATGAGGGTGGGCCTCAATCCAGTATGGCCAAGGTCCTTATAAGCAGAGGAAATCGGACATGGAAAGGAAGCCACGGGGAGAGCCAGAAGCTGGAAGTCAGTGGAAGCCAGAAAAGAAAGAAGAGGCAGCTCCAAACAGGTAGGTCTTCCAACCATCCCGAGGACATGCCTTGTTAATTCCCAGCTGCTGGCCTCCTTTCACACTGACCCATGATCTTCCTTTCATACATTCATGCATTCAACTTTTGTTGAGTTGCCTTGTTCATGCCAGGCCCAGGGCTGCATTAAGGATACAGATGAAATGTCTGCTCAGGAAGAGCTCAAAGCCTGTGATGGGGGTAGATGGACAAACTGACAGTGACAAACAAGGTCAGTCCTGGAGGAGAGGTCTGTGGAATGAGTGAATTAGTGAATTAATGAATGAATAAGTCTGGCTGTTCCAATAGAACTTAACTGATGCCATCCAGTAGCCCCAGCTGGATGTTGTGACCAGTTTTATGTGCACCTGATCCCTGGGGCACAGCACAGGCAGGACTTGGACCTGAATTCGCCCCCTATTAAAGACACCTGTGGGCCTCCTGAGGCAGAAGGTAAGGGAAGTGGGATCCTTAAAAGGTTTCCCCCTTCAATGAACAGTAGGGAATTTTTCCCTTGATCAGTACAACCTTCTCTTCTTTTTAAAGATATCTCTTGGAAAATTTATTCATTTATTGATTCAACAGGGATTTATTGAGCATCTACTACATGTCAGCTGGGATATAGTGAAGAACAAAACAAACAGAGGTCCCTGCCCTTACAGAGCTAACATTTCTAGTTGGGGGAGGCAAATAAACAAAGTTAGTCAAATTCTTGGCTCCTTCTCTGGAGGGACATGAAGCAGGGAATGAGAGGGGTGGTTAAGATGAGGTCACAGTTTTCAAAAGGGTGGTCAGGAAAGGCCTGATAAGAAGGTAACATTTCTATAAAAGCCTGAAGGAGGTGAGGGAGCATTTGCAGAAGAGGGGAGAGTAAGTACAGAGGCCCCAAGGCAGGGGCAGAGGGGGCCAGGATGGCAGAAGAGGGGGAGAGGGCCGGTGAGCTTGGAGAGGTAGGCGGGGATCAGATAATATAGGTCCCCATAGGACACTCTAAGGATCTTGAATTTTATTCTAAAAAGGCCAGGAAGCCATTAGAGGGTTTTTAGCACTTCTGTCCTACCAGGGTCCCTCTGGCTGTTGCTTTGAGAATCGACCAAGGAGGCCCCAGTATAGGAGCAGGAACAGTGGTTAGCGGCCACTGCAATATCTGGGTGGACAGGAGGGCAGGTGGCTGCACCCGGGTGACAGCCGTGGAGGTGGTGAGAAGTGGTCAGATTCGGGATCCATTGGACGAGAACCGACATAGGCTTTGCCGACAGATTGAATGTAGGGTATGAGAGAAAGAGAAGCCTCAGGGATGAAAACTCCAAGTTTTTTGCTGGAGAGACCTGAAGGATGGGCTTGAGATTATTAGGCAGGGAAGGCTGGGGGAGGGCAGCTTCGAGGGACAATGAGGGGCTCACAGTCGAAGGTGACAAGTCGAATGGAGGGGCTAGTAGGCAACGGGGTAAACAAGGGCGAATCCCAGCTGCAGAGAGAATTTTGGGGTCATGAGCACACAGTAGTACTTCAAGCCACATGGCTGGATGAGCTACCCAGGGAGTGGTCCAGTGCTGAGCTGGGGCCTCCGCTGGGCAGAGGTCGGGGTGGGGGTGGAGGGAACCAGGGAGGGCACCTTCCTGGAAGCCATGAGAGCAAAGTCTTCCAAGGAAGAGGAAGAGACAGAGCACATGAATTTCTGCAAGAGGTCAATCTGGAGAGTGGGAAGTGATGGGTAGAGTTAGCAGTGTGGAGGTTACTGGCGACCTTGACGAGAGTTGTTTTCAGGGGATGTGTCAGCAAAATGCTAAATGAAGTAAGTTCAAGAAACCATGACCTAAACCTATGTGAAGGCCCATCGCAGGCCACAGTTCTTTACAGGAGATTCTCATCTCTCAATGCAGAATCAAAGCAGAACGTATGTCTTCTTGCTGTCTGTCAGTTTTATTCATTAACTTCAGAGCTTGCCCACCTCCTGGAATCTGGCTTTGACCTTGGCCTCAGCAGATTTCCCTTACTTTTTTGCTTTCTTGCAAGCTCATCCATGCATTTAAAATGATGGTTTTGTCAGACTTTTTGCCAAACTGGTAGGTGTCTAGTGGTATCTCTTGTGGCTTTTTATATGTAAATATATATTTTATATGTGCATCCTACAAGAAAAAGACAAACAACCCAATTTAAAAAATAGGCAAAAGACATGAATAGACCTTTTTCCAAAAAGGAAGTACAGATGGCTAAAAAGCACACGAAAAGATGCTCATCTTCTCCAGCTATTAGGGAAATGCAAATCAAAACCACGAGATACTGTTTCACATCCATTAGGATGGCTGCTATTAAACAAACAGGAAACTACTTGGAGAGGATGTGGAGAAATAGGAACACTTATTCACTGTTGATGGGAATGTAAAATGGTACAGCCGCTCTGGAGAATGGTTTGGCAGCTCCTCAGAAAACTAAATACAGAGTTGTCTTACAACCAGGCAATCTCACTACTTGGTATATAGTCAGAATATCTGAAAACAGGGATGATAACAGACACTTGCACATTGATGTTCATAGCAGCATTATTCACTTTTGCAAAAGATGGAAACAACCCAAGTGTCCATCAAATGAACGGATAAACAAAATGTGGTTATATAGATATATGATGGAATATTTTTTTGTTGTTATTTCTTTTTTTTTTTTTAAATCTTCATTTTATTGAGATATATTCACATACCATGCAGTCATACAAAACAAATCGTACATTCGATTGTTCACAGTACCGTTACGTAGTTGTACATTCATCACCTAAATCAATCCCTGACACCTTCATTAGCACACACACACAAAATAACAAGAATAATAATTAAAGTAAAAAAGAGCAATTGAAGTAAAAAAGAACACTAGGTACCTTTGTCTGTTTGTTTGTTTGTTTCCTTCCCCTATTTTTCTACTCATCCATCCATAAACTAGACAAAGAGGAGTGTGGTCCTTATGGTTTTCCCAATCCCATTGTCACCCCTCATAAGCTACATTTTTATACAACTGTCTTCAAGATTCATGGGTTCTGGGTTGCAGTTTGATAGTTTCAGGTATCTACCATCAGCTACCCCAATTCTTTAGAACCTAAAAAGGGTTGTCTAAATTGTGCGTAAGAGTGCCCACCAGAGTGACCTCTTGGCTCCTTTTGGAATCTCTCTGTCACTGAAGCTTATTTCATTTCCTTTCACATCCCCCTTTTGGTCAAGATGTTCTCCGTCCCACGATGCCAGGTCTACATTCCTCCCCGGGAGTCATATTCCACGTTGCCAGGGAGATTCACTCCCCTGGGTGTCTGATCCCACGTAGCGGGACAGGGCAGTGATTTCACCTTTCAAGTTGGCTTAGCTAGAGAGAGAGGGCCACATCTGAGCAACAAAGAGGCATTTGGGAGGAGGCTCTTAGGCACAATTATAGGGAGGCCTAGCCTCTCCTTTGCAGCAACCGTCTTCCCAAGGGTAAAACCTGTGGTAGAGGGCTCAACCCATCAAACCACCAGTTCCCTATATATGACGGAATATTATTCAGCAGTAAGAATGAAGTCCTGATACGTGCAACGACATGGCTGAACCTTGAGGGCATTATGCTGAGTGAAATAAGTCAGGCACAAAAGGATAAATATTGTATGATTTCACTAATATGAACTAATTATAATACGTAAAATCTAGAACATAGATTACCAGGAGACAGAATGAGCCTAGAGAATGGGGTGTAGTTGCTTAGTACATGTAGAAGTTTGAACTAGTTGTACTTAAATGTTTGGAAATGGATAGAGGTGATAGTAGCATGTTATTGTGAGTATAATCAATAGTGCTGAGTTGTAGGTGAATATGGTTGAAAGGGGTAGTTTAGAGTCATGTTGAGGCAGGATAGACTAGGGCATTGAGGCTTTCGCCCCTGGTCCTCTATTCAGCTTTGAAAGAGTTAATGCAGAGCTGTGAATGTCAGCTGCAAACCTCATGGAACAAACATTTCCCCTAAAGCTCCAAAACCTCCACAAACCATAATAGCTTGTAAAATCATAGGCCCAAAGCAAATTTCTTAGTTAATGACAGAAAGCATAGGGTCATAAAGGTTGCTAAACATCTGCCCAAAGATGAATTTTAGATACATGACAGCAGTTACAAGTTCCAACAGCTATCTCCTCCTAGGACAAAGAAGACACCTGGTGGTCAAAGGTCAAAATAAGAAAACCACTGTAAAACTTCCCTGTAAGAAGCTAGCCCACTGCTACTTGGTGTGTGCTTCTCCCTTGTACACATCCGCGTTATCTCTTTGATGTGTACTGTTTCTCTCTTCTTTAATAAACTTTACTACTTACTCCTCCTGGCCCCTGTCATCTCTGAATTCTTTCTGTGGCAAGAGTCCTGAACCTGGAACAAGGTTCTGCCTGACACCATTGCCAGCAGGGCACCAGTTACAATGTTTGTTACCAGAAGGAAAGCTAGAGGTTAAAACATGGGAATGTATAACACAGTGAACCTTGTGGTGGATGACGACTTTGATTAGCACTACAAATATAAATAAGTTCTTTCATGAACCAGAACAAATGTACGACACTTTTACAAGTAGTCAATAATAGAGGGGTATATGGGAAAAAATGTACCTATTGCAAACTATAGACTATAGGTAACAGTAATATTTTAATATTCTTTCATCAACAGCAACAAATGTACCACACCAATACTAGGGGACAACAATAGTGGCGGATAAGGGGTATGGGATGCTTTGGGTTTGCTTTCATATTTTTATTTTTGGAGTAATAAAAATGTTCTGAAATGGATTTATTGTGGTGATGAATGCACAATTATGTGATGATACTCTGACCCATTGATTATATACTTTGGATGGATTGTATGATGTGTGAATATATCTCAATAAAATTGCATTAGAAGGCAAAAATATGCATAAAATATATATATGTAAAATATGTGTATACATAAATATGTTTGAATATGTAAATATATTTTATCTAGTATTTTTAGACGTTTTAATGTAGGAAGGGTTTAGGATACTTAACCCACAATTTTCTTGGAAACAAACTTCCCTTACATTTTTTTAACCTGTTTTTTTTTTTTTTTTTTTTAAACTACTAGCTATAGTTCATGGTTTACATTAGTATTCGCTGTTTGTGTTGTGCAGTCCCATGGTTTTTTTAAAATTTTTAGCCTGGTAACTTATATATAACCTACAATTTCCCCCTTTTAACCACATTCAAATATTTGATTCAGTGCTGTTAATTATATTCACAATGATGTGAAACATAACACTCAGAAGAAAGTCCAAGGCACATGGTTTTGTGGCTAAGTGCCGCCCCTGGGTCCATAAATCCAACACTGCCCAATGACTCCGATGACTCTGAGTTCCTTTTCTATTATGACTCTCTTCTCCCTTGAAGGGAACGATGATCCCGATTTTTATGGTGATCTGCTCCTTATTTTCATGCAAGTTTGTGCTTATTTTCATGCAAGTTTGGCTGCACAGTGTGGTTTAGGTAAGACTGTTTGTGAACTTCATGCATATGGAGTTGTTCTGTATGTTTTCTTCTGGGTCTGGCTTATTTTGCTCAATATCAGGTGTAAGATTTGTCCACGTTGCTGCATGAGGAATTTTCATTGTTCTGTGGTATTCCAATGTATTGATATGCCATAATTTACTTATCTAAGAGAGAGAGAGAGAAAGAGAGAGAGAGAGAGTTTGCCAGGAGGGAAATTAGAGACAGTGAGTCTGACCATTCTTCCAAGGAAATCTGTTGTAAAGGAAAAGAGAAACGGGGCAGTATCTAGAAGAGAAGGTGGGATCAAGAGAGGTTGGTTTTGTTTTTCTTTTCTTTTTTAAGAGTGGAGAAAAAATAGCATGGGAAATATTTTTGTTTGGGAAAAATCTGAAAGAGAGAAAAATTGACGCAAAAGGGAGAAAGGATACTTTGTTGAGGCAACGCCCCATGGTGGATGAGAGAGGTGGATATTGAGGGCTCAGGAGGAGGAGATGGCCTTGGGGAGGAACAGGGACGCTGCATCCATCCTGCCTGGAGGGCAGCGGGAGATGCAGACACCACTGACAGTGGGGCTGGATGTGCCGGTGAGAGCTTGTCCAAGTTCTCTTCTGACTGCTTTGTTTTTTCAGGGGACCAGGGCCTGAGGCCATCAGGGATGGGAGGCTTAGGAGAAGAAAGCATGAAAGCACCACGTAGCAGAGCAGGAGTGTGGATGGACAAGGGAGAGTGCATGTGACCGTCAGGTCACATCCAGTGTCCACTTCGAGTTGGAGGTCACGGATGGGTATGAGAGGAGCCAGTCTGGCCTTGTGTCCTGTTGGCCATGTGTCCCACAGCTCAGGATGGTTCCCAGCAGGTGGAGTGATGGACTCGGCCAGGGCGATGTTCAGCTCGGTGAGTGTGAGGACATGAGCAAAGCCATGGAAGTGGTTAACAGGTTTGAGGACAGCAGGCAGATGGGGTTGGGAAAATGTGTGGGTGGGACAGGTGGTTGAGTCTGGAGGGTGGGAAGGACGGTTGGGGCTGGGATCTAAGAGGGAATAAAGTGGAAGGTAAGAGGAAGTGGTGGAAAGTAGGACATGAGATTGAGCTTATGGGGGGCTTGGGGTTCCTAGTGATGACACAGTCCACTCTAGGATGCAACATGGGGGTGGAGGGCTCAGTCTCGGAAGGACTCGCTGTGGGTTTATTGAAATCCCCAAGAACCGTGACAGGCACTGTGCTGGACAGAGTGACAATAAGCCAGGGGCCAACCTCTTCAGGGGGCGAGGAGCTTGGTGTCAGTATCAGGAGAGACGGCTACAAGGATAAGCGGTGGTCAGTGGGGTCTGAGACTCAGAGCTGAGTGTTTGAGGGAAAAGGCAAAGGCCCTGAAACCGAGTGGTAGGGTAGGAATCCCTCACCCACTCCAGGGCACACCCAGCCCTGCCTCTCACCCCCAGGGCCTCCTCCCTCCCAGGTTGGAGGGTTGAGTAAGAGAGTTCTATGAAAGTGTTCAGTGAACTGAGGATTCCAGACACTCTGAGGAGCCACTGAACAGGCCTTGAGCAGGTAAGGAGTATTTTTTTCACCTTAGAAAAGATCCCTGGAGTGTGACGACAGCAGGTGTTAAAATCACATGAAATGTCGTTTTGGAAGGGGGCTGGTCAGTGGAAAGTGCTGGAGCCACAGGTACATACACCTCCATCCACAGACATGACGGAGCTGACTTCCACTGCCTCCCCCACAGTGGGAGAACGGGGTGCAGCTGCCATCCCCACCTCAGGGCCTGTGCCCAGAACACTCATCCTCCAGAATCCACGAGCCTGTCCCCTCTTTCACTCAGGCTCACCATTCTGATGACTCAATCTAAAGGAGCCCACCCACCCTTGCATTCGCCATTCCCTTATTCTGTTCTATTTTTCTTCATATCATGTATCATCACCTGATACTAAATTATATATTTATTATTTCTGTCTTGACCCTAAAGGCTTCCTTGTTCATTTCAAGATTAAAAAGCACCTAGTGCCTGGAACTGCCCAGTAAATAGTTTTTGAATATGAATGAAATTAATCCCGAGGAAAATTACAACTCTGTATCTTGATTGTGTTGGGGGTTACATGCATCTCTAGATGTGATAACAGTGCATAGAGCTACACACACACACACACACAAACAAACACAAATGAGTGCATGTAAAAACTGGTGAAGCCAGCTGGTGGTGTTTCTGCTAATACAACTTTCTTTAAAACTTTGTGGGTCTCTTATGAATCTCATTAGAGTTTACTCTACTGGACAAATGAAAACCACAAATATCTTTGAGATCAGCTCTTCTCTTCTTGGGCTTTGTCTGAGATTGCCTAAGGGCAATCCTCTTAAGACTCTAATGAGCTCTATTATTTGAACAGCTATCTGATCTTAGGTCTTAGATCTTTCTAAGGTCTTAACCAAGGATTTTACAGTCCACCCTTGGTTTCATCTTTAAACCATGTTTTCCTATTTGTGCTCTGATCTTAGCTGAGAAGCTGTTTCTTGATTTTAGCCTTGTTTGCTTTCTGGAGAGGAATTATCAAATGTGGCAAGGCCTGTTTTTTTTACATTTTAGATTTATTTCTTTATCTCTTTCCTCTTGCATTTTACCATGGGAAGCTAGAAGAAGCCAGGTGGTACATTCAACCTTCTTCTTGGGAATCTCCTTTGCCGGATCACCCAGTTTATTAGATAGCATGAAGGTTTGTCAACTTGGCTAGGTAATGGTGTCCAGTTGTTTGGTCAAGCACTGGCCTTGTTGTTACTGTGAGACTATTTCATTGATGGATTTAAATCCTTAATCAGTTGATTGTATCTATGGCTGATGGAATCAACAATCATCAAAGGAGATTGCCTTCAGCAATGAGAGAAGTCTCATCCAATTAGTAGGAAGCCTTAAAGCAAGAACTGAAGATTTCAGCAGTCAGAGAGAAGAATTTCTATCTCCACTTCAGTCAGCCAGCTTTTCCTGGGGAATTCAATTTCACCTTCACTGGAGTTTCCAGCTTGTGGCCTGCCCTACAGAATTTGGACTTGTCAATCTCTCTGGTCATGTGAGACAATTCCTATAATAAATCTAATAATATTCCTATAATAAATCTAATAAATCCTGTCAGTTCTGCTCTTCTGGAAAACCCTAATGTAGATAGATTTCCTGCTTTCCATGTTACTATCAGTGACAGTGTTTCCAAATTTTCTGCCATTAAATAACAAGGATCTGTTTTCTTCAGCTTCCAATAACATTTTCCTTATTTTCCTTTTAGCCTTTGCTGATAAGCTCCTTGAGGCCCATCAGACTTCCTACAGCCTCTTTGAGGCTGTTTAGGCTTTCCTTAACATTCTCCTGGAAGTCCTTCCAGTTTCCACCCTTTGCTTGGTCTTGAAGCTACTCCCACATTTTTAGGTTTTTGTTAGGGCAGCCCCCCACTTCCAGGTACTAATATCTGTATAGTTATCTGTTGTTGCATAACAAATTATCCCAAAACTTAGTGGCTAGGGAGGAGCTAAGATGGCAGCATAGAGAGGAGTGGAACAACTAATGAACAACCAGAAACAACTAGTAAATAATCTGGAATATCTGCAGGGGGACAAATGTGACTGTCCACTAATCATACACCAACCTGAACTGGGACAGATGCCCAAGATCACAGCATAAAATCTATAAGTAAAAACTGCGGATCCAAGCCGAGAGTTCCCTCCCTCACAGCAAACTGCAAAGCCTCTCTGTGCTAGAGAGCAGCACTCTCCGAGCAAGCAAATATAGTCAGCTGATCTCCAACTGGGGTTTTAATTAACAAGCCTGGACTGCTCAATTCAAGCTACAAATCTCCAAAAAGCAGACAGATGCTTTTGGTGATGACTGACCTTGGAGAGCTGGAAGATGTCTCTGGGATGGAGGGGAGCCCAGAGGACTGGGTGCTGTCTCTGGCCAATGGGTGAAACTGAGGGTGGCCATGGACTTGGCCCTGAAGGGGGGGATTTCTGTCCCTTTTTCAGCTCAGTGGAAAAAGTCTCAGCCATTTTCAGTTCCCAGCACTTTGACCCAGACAAGGGTGGAGATAACACAGGCAGAGAGACTATTTGAATGTAAATGACCTGTCCCTGGGGGGTGTATTTTCCCTAAGAGGAAGAAGGTGGTGCCAAGCTCTACTACCCACCTTCCATTCAGAACCAGACCCCAGAGCCTGGGGGAAAACAGCCACGGGCCACACCTCCTTACACCAGTCTGGAGCCACAGGCTGACAGGCTCCACCTGCTGGGAAGAAAAGCACAGTGACTTGAGGCATCACAGAGTGTATCAATCTAAGACACACCCTCAGGGGAACTGGATACTATTGCCTTATTCCAAGACCTGAGCCCATTCTGGTCTGGGAAAACCTGATTGGGGTAACCAAAGAAACCAGCTGTCTAGACAACAGAAAACTACAGCCTACACTAAGAAAAACAAAGTTATGGCCCAGTCAAAAGAACAAACTTACACTTCAACTGAGATACAGGAATATAAACTACTAATACTAAATCAATTCAAAAAGTGTAGGGAAGATATGGCAAAAGAGATGAAGTGTATAATGAAAACACTGGACATACATAAGGTACAAATTGAAAGTTTGAAAAAAACAACTGGCGGAATCTATGGAAATGAAAGGTATAACACAAGAGATGAGAGACACAGTGGAGACATACAACAGACATACACTCAGGAACTGGAGAACAAGACACCTGAAAGCCTACATACAAAAGAACAGATAGAGGCTACATGAAATGCAGGAATGTACATGTCATGGGTGTCCCAGAAAGAGAAGAGAAGGGAAAAGGGGCAGAAGCAATAACAGAGGAAATAATCAATGAAAATTTCCCATCTCTTATAAAAGACATAAAATTATGGATCCAGGAAGCACAGCGTACCCCAAACAGAATAGATCTGAATAGGCCTATGCCAAGACACTTAATAATCAGATTATCAAACATCAAAGATAAAAAGAGAATCCTGAAAGCAGCAAGAGACAAGTGATCCATCACATACAAAGGAAGCTTAATAAGACTATATGCGGATTTCTCAATAGAAACCATGGAGGCAAGAAGGAAATGGGGTGATATATTTAAGATACTGAAAGAGAAAAACCACCAACCAAGAATCCTATATCTGGCAAAATTGTCCTTCAAATATGAGGGAGAGCTTAGAGTATTCTCTGACAGACAATGACAGAGTTTGTGAACAAGATACCTGCTTTATGGGAAATATTAAAGGGAGCACTAGAGATGGAAAGGAAAAGACAGGAGTAGGAGGTTTGGAAAACAATTTTGGGTGATAGCACAACAATGTGGGTACACTGAACAAAGATGACTGTGAGTATGGTTGAAGGAGAAAAGTTAGGAGCATGTGGGACACCAGAAGGAAAGAGGAAAGATAGAGACTGGGACTATATAGCTCAGTGAAACCTAGGGTGCTCAACAATTGTGCTAAAAGTTACAAATATGTTTTTACATGAGGGAGAACAAATGAATGTCAACATTGCAAGGTGTTAAAAATAAGGTGGGATTGGGGGGGAAATAAAATCAATGTGAACTAGAGACTATAATTAACAGAAACATTATATTATGCTTCCTTTAATGTAACAAAGGCAATGTACCAAAGCTAAATGCCTATGGGGGGGAAGGGTATGGGACTCTTGGCCTTGGTAATGTTGTCTGATTCTTTATTCTACTTTAGTTTAATGCTACCTTTCCATTTGGTGCTTCCTAGCTGTTATGTTTTTTTCTTTCTCTTTTGTTTCTCTGCTTTCTTTGACTCTTCCTCCTTCTTTGTGGAAGAAAAGGAGACGTCTTTATATAGATAGTGGCGATGGTGGCAAATACGTAAATACGTGACTATACAGGGAACTATTGATTGTTTACTTAGGATGGAATGTATTTTGTGAACAAAACTGTCTTAAAAAAAATGGGTTGGTGAAGAAACCTTGAAGACACTATATTGAGTGAAATAAGACAGACACATAAGAACAAATATTGCAGGGTGTCACTGATATGAACTAATTATAATATGTAAACTCATAGACATGAAATTTAAGTTACCAAGATATAGAACAAGGCTAAAGAATGGGGAGCAGTTGCTTATTAAGAGCAGAATGTTCAACTAGGGTGAACTTAAACGTTTGGAAATGGACAGGGGATGGTAGCACATTGTGAGAATAACTAACAGTGCTGAATGGTGTGTGAATGTGGTGGAAAGGGGAAGCTCAGAGTCACGTATGTCACCAGAAGGAAAGTTGGAGGTTAAAAGATGGGAATGTATAAGACAGTGAATCTTGTGGTGGACAATGTCCACGATTAACTATACAAATATTAGAAATCTCTCTCATGAACTAGAACAAATGTATGATGCTATAAGTAGAAGTTAATAAGAGAGGGGCATATAAGAATAAAATATACTTATTGCAAACTATATACTACATTTAGTAGTATTTTAATGTTCTTTCATCAACCATACCAATACTATGAATCAATAATGGAGGGGGAGTGGTTAGGGGTATGGGAAGATTTGAGTTTCCTCTTTTTGTCTCTATTTCTTTTCTGGAGTAATGAAAATGTTCGAAAAATTGAAAAAAAAATTCTGGTGATGGATGCACATCTGTACGATGGTACCGTGGGCAACTGATTGCACACTTTGTATCTTTGGGTAATTGTATGGTATGTGAACAATCTCAAAAAAAAAAAAAACAACTCAGTGTCTTAGACAAATTATCATTACACAATATCTACCCCAGTTTCTGTGGGTTGAGAGTTTGGGAGCAGTTTGGCTGGCTCAGGTTCCCTCCTGAGGCTCTCAGTCAGTCATGAGCCTGGGCTGCAGGGCTCAGCAGAGAGCTTGACTGGGGCTGGAGGATCTGCTCCCGAGGTGGCTCCTACACAACTGGCAAGTTGGCGTTGACTGTTGGTGGGTGTCCCGTGGAGACCACCTCTCCACATGGGCCTCACCATCAGGGCTGAGACTAGGGTGAGACGAGTGAAGGGGGCACTCACTCTCAGGTTGGGTCAAATGCAGGGTCAGCACCTGAGGGTAGGTGCCTCCCTAAATTTTGCACTTGAGGTGCTTCACTTGCCTCACCCAAGTTCCAGCTCTGCTGGCACAGAGAGCAGTGTGAGAAACCAAGATGGAAGCCACAGCTTCTTTTATGACCCAGCCCTGGAAGTGAGAAGCCAATGCTTCCACCACATTCTACCGGTCACACAGACCAGCCCTGATTCAATGAGGGAGGAGAACATCACAGGCATGAACGCAGGAGGTGAGAGCCATGAGGGGCCATCTTTGGGGCTGACGACCCCAGTAGAGATAAACTAATGTCTGGGATTTGTTATAAAATAATGTGGACTGGGGGGAGTGGGTAGAGGCACAAATAAAACAAGAGCGGCCATCAGTTGTCATTGTTGAGTCTGACTGATCAGTGCATGGAGGTGCATTACACAGGGCTGTCTGTTTTAGTAAATGTTAGAGATTTTCCATAATAAAAAGTGAAAACAAAGAAAATGTGATATAAGGTGAGAGTTCCCTATTCAGTCAGAAATTGTTTCCAAACCCAAGGCCACCTTTTCCCACTAAGCCTCAGTGTTTGACACACACTTGCCTAATTGGTAAGAAATGGCTGAAAGCTAACATAATTATTTTCACAAAAAAGTAATTTCATTGTAAAAAAAGGAGTTGAAGAACTATACATATGCTATAACATTTATTTAAAAGTTTTAAATCTATAAAACAATACTATATGATTTTTGTAGATGTATAGAAGCATATTAAAAGTATAAAATTCACAGGAATAATAAATATTAATTTGTAACAGTAGTTACTTCTGGCTGGAGAAAGAAGGACACACAGGCCTTCAAAATCAAATTTTTTATGTATCAGAAACGTCGAACTGTCGGCACACTGCCCACTGTGCTGGTTGGTCAGTCAGGAGAGACACCTGTTACCTCCTCCAGGGGTGGGGTCTTGGTGCATGGAAGATAGCAAGAGCCTAACAAGGCCACCACCAGGAATTGCAGTGTGAGGGTCCTAACACTCCATACCTCGCAGATGTCGAGGCCCCCAGCAAAAGCCCGGCTCACACAGGCACTGACGGAGGGGCGGGCACTCACACAGAAGGGGCAGAGAGAGGCCAGCTTCCCTAGTGGGCCTCCGTCCCTCATGGCCATTGGGTCTCCATCTGCAGGCGCCACCTGTCTTGTGCCCAGTGGAAGGATGCAGCAACCTTCCTCCTGGCCAGGAGCAGACATACAACGGGGTGGGGTGGGGGGTGGGGGCAGGGGAGGTGGGGGGTTGAGCCAGATTCATAAAATATGCCAGGCTTTAACCCGACTATCTCCAGCGAATGTTTACAGAGCCGGGACAATAGGGATTATGCTGGTGTCCCCATCTGCTAGGACCAAGGCACGGGGTGTATTTATGTATCCACGGGAAAGGGGGGCCAGCCACACTTGAACTGTCTCCTACCACAGGAAACAAATATGGCATAATGTTATGATTTGATAAAGCTGGGTGGTGGGTATGAGGATGTTTGTCATTTTCTTTTCTTCTCTTATGTTTGAAATATTTCACAACAAAGTGAATTGCTAAAAAAAAAAAAAAAAAAATAGGAAACCCATTGTTATTCAACATTGTGCTAGAATTTCCAGCCAATCGAATAAAACAAGAAAAAGAAATAAAATGTTTTAAATTTGGGCAAATGATCCCATATGAAATGAGAAAACTTTTAGGGGTTTGGGTAAAGGATTTCTTTTTTGTTGTTGTTGGTAACATGAGAGTATTTGTTCAGGGGGCAGTTACAGTATGAAGACACAGAGCTCCTTCCGAAAGATGAAGGGAAGGTATGGGGCGCTGGGAGCTGGTAGCACACGGCATCCCCAAGAGGATGGAATCCATTCACAGTCCCTGCATGACTGCTCATCGTTTCAGGGTCTGTCCACTCATTTATGCAGTTTGCAGGGAGTCTTCTCTGGGATAAAATGCTTTGTTAGCCATTTACTGCTTCCTGTTTTATTTTCTTTTTTCCCAAGTCAGCAATCTCATTTTTAACCAAGTGCTTTGTCATAAGGAAAGAAGGGAAAAAAGGAACTCTTTTCTCACATTAACTATTTTTACTTTTTAATTCATATTAATTGTTGTCAGCGTATTTTACGGAACATGACAAGCCAGTTTCACTCTTTATGCAACTGAGCTCTGATTTGGGGAAGTCACGGGTGCCAGGATACCAGCCAAAAATAATAGTGGCTTTTGCTACATGCCTTTTGTGCTCATTTGGGGCTAAAGATGGAAGATGTGATGAGAGATGATATTGATGATATTTCTTTGATAAACTGAAGCTCAATTAACTGGACCCTAAATTGGAAAAGGAAGCTTTATTTGGGAGAAGTATAAGGACGTGAAGCAAGGTGATTCTGGGAACTCGGTTCAACGAGCAACTTCCAGGGCAGGTCCTGAGGTCCTGAGGTCAGCCTGGAGTCAGCCCAAAGTCTTGGCCTCTTTCTCCTGCAGTGGGAGAGGCAGCTGGACCGGAAACCGGGAACCAGCCCACCGCCGGCTCTGCAGCATCTTGCTGTGTGATATCAGGCATCACGTCTTCTTCGGTGTCTCGGTTTCTTTATTCACAAAACGAGGGGCCTGGGCTCTTTCATCTCCAAAGTTACCCAGCCAGAAGTCAGAAAGGGGCCTTATTGATTCTAGAAAGGTCACGAGAAGTTGGACCCGGAGGGCTCTTCAACTCTCATCTACTCATTGCACACTTTGTTAATATTTGCTAAGTTATAATGTCTTGAGGGACTGGATAAAAACATATAACAGGGATCCTTGTCCATGGAGGAAGCTGTGATTTCTGGAGCAAGATGTGGATTGATGGAAGGAAGAAAATGTCTTTTCAAAGGTTTAACCAGAATTTGGTTTTGCCACTGGGAAGACCATGTGAGTAATGATAAGAGCTAATAATTCTGCAGAGTGCTTCCGATAAATCAGGCACTGTTCTAAGCCCTATTCAACATATATTAACTCATTTATACTCACATCAGCCTTTGAGGGAAATGTTGGGGATTGAATCATGCCCCCCACAAAAGGCATGTTCAGGGCCCAGCCCCTGATCCAGTGGGTGTGAACCCATTTGTAAATAGGCCCTTTGAAGATGTAATTAGTTAAGGTGTGCCCAGCTAATGAATGAGAGTGGGCCTGATAAGCAGAGGAAGTTAGTCACAGAAGAGAAGCCACGGGAGCAGCCGGAAGCTGGAGGTCAGCAGAACCTGGAAGAGAAAGGAGAAGATGCCATCATGTGCACTGCCATGTGATAGAAAAGCCAAGGAACCCTAAAGTTTGCCAGGCAGCCAGAAGATACTGACTCTGGGAGGAAGCAAGTCTTCTAACTTCTGAAACCATCAAACCAATAAACTGTTAAGCCAACCCATTGTACGGTATTTGTTTTAGCAGCTGGAAAACTAAAACAGGAGGGATTATTAGCCCCATTTTACAGATGAGGAAGCTGGGGCCTAGAAAATTTAAATAACTTACTGAAGGTCACATAGAGTATGTAGTAGAGTGGGAATTTGGACCCAAACACCGAGTTCCAGAGATTATGCTCTTTATCCCAACCAATGATGCCTCCCTGCATGTGTCTGCTAGTGATGGAAAACCAAGGCTGGGAGTACTCTATAATCCAGTGTATTAGTTTCCTGGCACTGCTGTAACAAACTACGGCAAACTTGGTGGCTTAAAGCAACAAAAATTTATTATTTTGCAGTTCTGGAGGCCAGAAGTCCAAAATGGGTCTCACTGAGCTAAAATCAGGATGTGGGCAGGCATGCACTCCTTCTTTCCTTTTTCTGCTACTAGAGACTGTCCACACTTCTGAGCCCTGGGCCCCCCTTCTGTCTTCAAGGCCATCAGTGGCCAGAATGTCTTTCTCATGCAACCTCCTTCTTCTACTTATGAGGACTCTTCTGATCACACTGGGCCCACCTGGGTAATCCAGGATCATCTCCCCATCCCAGGATCCCTAACTTGATCCACAAAGTCCCTTTTGCCATGTAAAGTAACATAGTCACAGGATCTGGGGACTAGGATGTGGGCACCTTTGGAGCACCATTATTTTGCCTGCCACACCCAGCAATTCCTCTCCTCCTCCTTAGGCATTTACCCAAGAGAACTGAAAGCATACGTCCATACAAAAACCTGTGCACAATGTTCACAGAAGCAGTGTTCATAATAGCCAATCAATGGAAACAATCCAAAGGTCCAGCCATTGCTGAACAGATAAAATACTGTGATATATCCGTACAATGCAGTATTACCCAGCTACAAAAAGGAATGACGTTCTGAGACTTGCTACAACATGGATGGCGCTTGAAGGCATTATGCTGAGTGACAGTAACCAGACACAAAAGGCCACATGTTGCATGATTCTGTTATATGAAATGCCCAGAACAGGCAAATCCATAGAGACAGAAAGTAGATTAGTGGCTGCAGGGACTGGGGGGAGAGGAGAACAGAGAGTGACTGCTAATGAGCAAGGGATTTCTTTCTGGGGTGATGAAATGTTCTGGAATTAGATAGTGGTAATGGTTGCACAACGGTGTGAATCTGCTAAAAGTCGCTGAATTGTATACTTTCAAGGGTGAACTTCATGGTTTTTAAATTACATCTCAGTAGAGGTGTTATTAAAAGATGTATAATGCTCACCAGGATTGAGACCCACTGACGTATATGGAAAGACATTTGATGGTATGAACACGTTTTTGCCTTGAAATAAAGGAAATGTTTTCCACCTCTAATTATGGATTGCGATCTTTCGACATTGAATGAAAAACTATTGCTCGTCTTTGCTGAGATTTGTGTGTGTTTATGTGATTGAAGGTTGTTAGATGTCAGGAGCCAAGGATGAGAAGTCGAAGGGACAAATTGAGGCCTGGGCACTAGCATCAGAGGCGGAGGTCTAGTGGGAGCCTGGTGGGCTGTGCCAGGACCCGGAGCCCCGCCTGGGTGGCCAGAGAGAAAGGGGAAGTGAGCATCTGGCCTTCTCCCTTCTGGAGAGGAAGGCAGGCACTGCCTCCTCCAAGAATTGATCAGTGAAGATTCTCCATTAGCAAGGGGGTACAGATGCTGAGCTTCCCAAGACACAGCAAACATCCCTCGACCATGTGTCCCTGGGCCAAGGATCCACTCTGCTGTATGGCCACCCCCTCTGCTGGGGAGACAGTGTGGTATAATGGAAAGAACGGTGCCCTGTTCCCAGGCTGCTGCAAAATGAAAACGACAAACCCTCATCCATTGCTGGAGGGAATGTAAAATGGTCCCACCACTTGGAAAACAGTTTGGTAGTTTCTTAAAATGATAAATATAAATTTGCTATATGACCCAGAAGTTATTCTCCCAGGTATCTACCCGGGAGAAATGAAAACATTTCTCCGTACAAAGACATGCATGAGAATGCTCACGGCAGCATAACTCATGATAGCCACAAACTGGAAACACCCCAAATGTCCAATGACTGGTGAAGGGATAAAAAGAAATGTGGTATATCCATACAATGGAATACTACTCGACAATAAAAAGGAAAGAAGTCCCGATACATAATATGACAAAACATTATGCTAAGTGAAAGAAGCCAAACACAAAAGACCACATACTGTCTGATTCCATTTATAGGAAATGTCCAGAAAAGGCAAATCTGTAGAGACAGAAAGTAGATGAGTGGTTGCCAGGGGCTGGTGGTGAGAAGAGGAAGTGACTGCAAATGAGTATGAGGGATCTTTTGGGGATGACGGAAATGTTCTAAAACTAGATTGTGCTGATGGGTGCATAACTCTGTAAATCCACTGGAAATTATTGAATTGTACACTTAAAATGTGTGCATTGTATGGTATTTAAGTTATGTCTAATAAACCTGTTGGGGAAAATGAGATAGACAGGGCCAGTGCACAGTGCATATGTTGAAGCTGCTGAACCTTTTTTCTTAACAAAGACTGTCTTTTATTCTGAGATTATTTCCTTTTTTTTTTTTTCTTTTGATTTTTTTAAATGAAATGTCCTTCCTTTCTGGAAATCATGTTGACAGAAAATGGCAGTAATAGCAGCTGTTGTTCATTCTCCTCACTTGAACTGTCCTCTGCCAGTTCTCGAAAGTTGATGAAAACTGTCCTGATCAATGAAACCCAAGTGTCTGGGAAGCCCTAGACCTGTGGGTCTGTTAAAGCCGGAAAAGGCCTGAAGAATCATTGAGGGCAAACCTCTCGTTTTAGAGACCAGAAAGAGTGGGAGGCTGTCCCAGTTTGCTAGGGCCGCTGGAACCATGTACCACAACCGTGTGGCTTAGAACACCAGAACGTTATGGCCACACAGTTTTGGAGGCTGGAAGTCCGAAATCAAGGTTGCGGCAGGGCCCTGCTTCCTTGGAAGTCTGTAGGGTACTGGTGGTGGCTTGCTGGTCGTCCACGGTATTCCTTGGCTTACCGCAGAACTCGATCTCTGTCCCTATCGTGTGGCTATCGTCCCTCTGTGTCTGTGTCCAAATTTCCTCTTCTTATAAGGACACCAGCCATATAGGAGTACGATCTCATCTGGACTAGTAACATCTTCAAAGACCTTATTTCCAAATAGGGTCACAATTGTAGGACTGGGGTTTAAGATGTGAACCTATCTTTTTGAGGGACACAATTCAATCCATAACAGAATTGGAGGGACTCATCCAAGGGTGCCCAGCCAGTTTCTGGGTGGTTTGCATTGGTTCCACTATCACTGCCTCCTCTAAGGTGTCTTCTGATTTCAGGAATCTAAGAACTCATTATCAACCTGCCTATCAGTGCATAATAAGGAATGACATTCCAGGCAGGTCAATGTTAAGAGGCTCTTCACCCAGGACACAGTTATAGAAAAATGCTCGGCTCAGCTGATCAAATCTGGAGAAGTCATCTGATGCAGACCCACCCACCCCATCACATGTCAGCCAAAGGTTGTGGAGTGCATCTGCCAAGTGACTAAGAAGTGCTTACTGGCCCAGAGAAGACTTTGACTGTGGATGTCAGTAACTAAGGATACTGCCCTAAGACTCAGCAGACTGGGCCATGTAACTTATATCCATTGAGTCTGGACCCTATGGCCACAATCCCAGTTTCATGCTAGCTGCTGAAAACATGTTGTAAAGCGCTGTGAAAATATCTGAGCCCCCAAGAGTCAAGAAACTTGGAGAATGCAAAGATGAACCACGTATTTGTGACCGATTTATTTATTTACACCCAGTCTTATTAAAGGCAGCTCTTTATTTGCCTAAAATAAAAAGAGCATCAATAAAAGGAAGAGTGATACTGAAGCTATGTAAATATGGAAGACATATTCCTGACCTGAAACCCACCTTTTTATAAAAAATTTTTATAGGAAATACAGGCATCCCCTCTCAGGCTTTGCTTCTAGGGAGCTGACCCGTCTTCCTAATATATCCTGATTTGTTTTGAAAAACATTATAAGAAAGGAAATCTTAGAAGGGCCATGGAATTCATTGGCCACAGTGTTGCTGGACAGAAAACCCAAAAAAACACTTTAAGTTATTTCTCCATTGATGGTAAAACTCTGAGACACCCAGCATTGCACCTAAGCCTGGCTCTACAAAATCAAGGTTTTTCCTCCCAAGCACAGGTTCTTACATTAAAAGACTGACCTTGGGGATAAAAAGTGCAGTTAGCTCTTCCACATCACTAGGGTTAGGGGTGAGGTGTCCCTGAGAACCGGAAAAACACATAAAATTTTTTGGCCCTCCCTTTGTACCAGAGAAGAAGTCTGACTTTTTTCTTTTTCTTTTATGGGGTGTTTACAGTACCATATTGTAAAATTTGGGTTATTGGTCATAGTATATGTAGGTCAATGTTAAGGAAAAATACTGTATGAAAAGGAACTTACAAAATATGAAACAAATAAGAAAAATTTTTTAAAAAGAAACAAATTTGAGGAGAATAACACCAAACATACTGCATATATAACAAGACATTAAAAAAAAATAACCTATGAAATTCCCTATTGGTACTTACCATTAGCCTTTGGCATGTCTCTACTGGCCTTTGCATGTTGTCTGTGGCTTCTACAAAACTCCAAAATAAGTTCCCATTTAATTTCTCATGCCCACCTGCAATATAGTGAGACTGAGATGAGGAAGTCACAATGTGGAAGGGATAACTGCAGAAGTAAAAGAAGAAATAAAAGTGGTGGTAACATACAATGTGGCCAGAAATGAGTCTGAAAACTATGGTTTATAACAACATATACACTTTCTTTGTGTGGGCCACAGGTTTTCCAGAAGCCTTGTATTTGCCAACACACAGACAGCCATCTATTCATTTATCCAACACACAGCGTCTCCACTTTATAAACCACCTGCATGAAGGCCAGGCAGGAATGTCTACCTGGGTCCCTCTGAAGAGTAAATGCTCCCAGGGGGTGCAGGGTGTCCTTGGGGCATCCTTGGGGAAGAAAAGCCCCATCCCAGCTTGACTGATCCCCAGCCCCTTTCTCTCTCTCTCTCTGGAGGGAACTGGGGAAGCTGTCTCTTCTTTCTGGATGGCAGCCCTTCCGGATTACATCTTCCTCTTTCCCCACTTCCCGAACATCCCTACGCCCCCGCCTGATAAGAGGCTTAGCTCAGTAGCTCTCAACTGGGAGTGGTTTTGACCCCCAGGGGACATTCGACAATGTCTAGGAACATATTTGATTGTTCCAACTTGGGCTGCAGGGAAGGTATGCTACCAGCATGTGGTGTGTAGAGGTCAGGGCTGCTGCTAAATATCCTGTGATGCATAGGAGAGCCCCACCCACCAGCACCCATAACAAAGAATAATCCAGCTTCAAACATTAATAGTGTCGAGGTGGAGAAACCCTGGCTTAGCCTTAATTGAGGATGCACTCTGAGGCAATATGATTTACAGGGCAATGCTAAATAACTAGGTTTAATAACCTCCCCATTACATTACCAAAGTGGGATCCAGCACCCAGCTGTGATACAGAACTAAGTGGTGTGTTTTCCTGAGGCTATTCGACAAGTGTGCATTGAAACACTTCCCATGTACCAGGCACTGTTCTGGGCACCAGAGGTACAGAGATCAACAGATCAGGCAAACGCCTTGCCCTTCTGGGGCTCACATTCTAGTAGAGAACCAGACAATAAAAAAAATAGTGGATCCCCCCACTATTGCCTGGCTCTCCCACTCAGCAGCAGCGTGACCTTGAGCATGTTACATAATCTCCCCGGCTTCTGTTTCCTCATCCATAAAATAGGCTTAATAACAGCACTGACCACATAGGGTTGCTCCTCATTGGGTGTTGGAGGGATTAAAAGATATAATACCTGTAAAGCACTTGGACCACAGCCTGGCTCCTGTCAAGAAACAAAAGTAACTCAACCCAATAAATATAGAGTATAATGTCATAAGAGAAATATAGAATACAATGCCAGAAGGAAGAAGATGAAACCAAGTGAGGGGATGGAGAGCAGCAGATGGGGACCCAGGGTTTTTATTATAGAGCATTCAGGGGAACCTGTCTGACGGAATGACATTTGACAGAGATCAAATAAAGTGAGGAAATAACTCATTCAATCTACAAAAAGTCAGTTTCAGGTAAAGTAAAGACCTCAAGTGAGAGGCTGTACCAGATGTACCAGAGTGGCAGAAGTGAAAAAGTCTGCCGCCACCAAGTGATGGGGAGGCTGTGGAGCTAGTAGAACTTGCATATGTGGGGGGTGGGAGGGGAAAGTGGGAACCCCTGGGAAACCAGTTTGGCATCATATAGAAGAGTTGAAAATACACCTACCCCATGATGCAGTGATTGTATTCCTAGATCTTTAACCAAGAGAAACTCCTGTATATGTGCAAAATGCAAGAATAATAATATTCATACCAGCATCACTCCAAACTTGGAAACAACCCAATTGTCCATTTATGGTAGAAAGATAAGTAAGTTGTGATATGATTGTACAACATATGACTGCAAAGCAATGAAAATGAATGAACTGCTTCTATAAGCAGTTAATGGAAGATTGGCTTATACATAATGTTTAGCAAAAGCAGGGCACAAAAGAATAGTAGAAACCCAATCACAGAAAGCTCAAAAGCAGGCAAAACTGAACTATATTGTTTAAGGCTACAGGGTTAGGTGCTAACCATAGAAAAAAATGCAAGGAAAGAGTTACAGTGACTGAGGTTTGACTCTGGGGGACGGGGGAGGGAGTTGTGATCAGGTTGGGTCAAACAAGAGTTTTTGAGGTGCTGGTGATGTTTTAATTCCCGACCTGGGTGGTGGATATATGGTATTTTTGCTTTATTAAAGCATTAAACTATACATACATGTTTTAATGCACTTTTCTGTATGCTTATTATAGTTCACAATAAAAATAAATAAACGAGCCTTGTGGATTCCATGGGAAGAGGATTCAGGCAGCAGAAAAGGTCAATGGAAGGACATTAGGCAGGAAGGACCTTGGCATGTTTGAGAATCAACAAGGAGACTAGAGAGGAGGTTGCAAGGGGGTGGTGTGATGGATTGAATTGTGTTCCCCCAAAGACGTGTTCAAGTCCTAACTCCTGACCTGTGAAAATGGTCTTGTTTGTAAATGGGATCTTTGACAATGTTATTAGTTCAGAGGAGGCCACATTGGTATAGGGTGGGCCCCAACCCAATAAGACTTGTGTTCTTATAAGAAGGGGAGAATTAGACACAGCAGGGGACAGAGAGCAATAGTGCACGCAAGGCGGGGGTGGGGGGGTGGGGGGGGGTGGAGCGAGATGGCCATGTGATGGAGGTGGAGCCTGAGTTATGCCACAAACCAAGGGACATCCCGGGTAGTTGGCCACCATCAGAGCCCCAAGACCCTGGAGAGAACATGGCCCTGCTGCCACCGTGATTTGGACTTCTAGTCTCTAGAACTGAGATGATAAATTTCTGTTGCTCAATCCAACTATTCTATGGTTCTCTGTTACAGCAGCCCTGGCAAAGCAAGACAGGCAGATCATGGGAGATGAGGCCAGAGAGGGAGCTGGGGAGTTAGGTCACAGAGGGCCTTATAGGCCCGAGTAAGTTTTCATTAGGGGAGAGCAGGGATCTTCTAAAAATTTAAGATCTAAAAATGTAAGCAGTCTGGCTGCTGTGCAGAGGATAGATTGCAGGGGGGTTTTGAGACTAAACTAAAAAATGCAATGGGGATGAATGGAGAAGAAAGTGAATAGTTATTGAGCAACTATTGTATGCCTTAATCCTCCCTTTTTAAAAAGTTAAGCATTATTTCCATTTTATAGACAGGAATACCAAGCTGATAAGTTGCAGAGCCAGAATTCAAACTTAGATCAGTCTGATGTAAAAACCAAAGCCTGTGCCAGAAGACTGCCTTCAGGCTGGGAGCTAGGTGACCTGGGTTTCCACACTCCCTCTCTCTTCCCAACACATTAAGACTTAAGATGAATTGCTTTACTTGTTTATCTGTGAGACGGGAGTTATAATCCCCAAATGAGTAATGTACATGAATGCTGTAAACCAATTGTATTAGTTAGGGTGGTTCAGTGGTTTTCGAACTTGAGCATGCAACAGAATCCCATGGAAGGCTTCTTAAAACATAGAATTCCTGCTTTGTAAGATACATTAGTTTTCCTATGTCTGCTTGTGACAAATTAACACAAACTTGGTGGTTTAAAACAACACAAATCTATTACCTCACAGTTCTGCAGGTTTGAGAAATGAGTATTATGAGGACTAAAATCAAGGTGTCAGCCGGGATACGTTCCTTCTGGAAGCTTTGGAGGAGAATCTGTTTCCTTGCCTTTTTCATCTGCTAGAGGCCTCCTGTATTCCTTGATTCATGGCCCTTCCTCCATCTTCAAGGTGCATCACTCCAACCTTTGCTTCTGTCATCTCATTTTTTTCTTTCACCCTGGCCATCCTGCCTCCCTCCTATAAGGACCCTTGTGATCACTTTGGGCCCATTTGGATAATCCAGGATAATCTCCCCTTCTCAATATCTTTAACTTAATCACATCTGCGAAGTCCCTTTTGCCATTTAAGGGTAACAGATTCACTGATTCCGGGGATTAAGATATGGACATTTCTGTCTTCCACAGTAGGTCTGGGGTGGGTCCCAAGAATTTGCATTTCTAACAAGACCCCAGGTAATGCTCAGGCTGGCGGTCCCGGGACCACACACTGAGAACCTCTGGGATAGGCTAACTGCTGTAACAAATAGTTCCCCACATATAAAATGGCTCAAACACAAAAGAAATTTATTTCTTGTCCACATAATACTCCTGGGTGAACAAGCCAGCAATGAGAGTCTCCTCCAAATAATCATTCAGGGACTCAAACTGGGGGAAAGTCTGCAAACTTCAAGACATGGCTTCTAGGGCCATCCTGGGAGAAAGAGCAAATGGAGGAACACAGTAGGAGGTTTGAATGAAATGGACCCAAAAGTGGGTCACGTCACTTCTGCTTATATCTCATTGGCTAGAACACAGTCACATGGCTAAGACACATGGCTAACTCAGCACAGCCAACAGCAAGGGACACTGGGAAATGTAGTCTAGTGGTGTGCCAGAAAGACAAGGAGAACATGGATTGTGGTAAGCAGCTGGCAGTCTCTACTACAATGGTAAATACTGTGTAAGTATAAAGGGCTCATTATCAACTCAGAGTTGCTCCAAAAAAGGGCACAAAGCCTAATCCAAATCTGGGTTTTACTTTTCAAATGGTTGGAGCTGTTTCCTGAGAATGGGAGGAAATGTGGGCATGTCTGGAGAGGGGAATGGTGGGGCCGACAGGTCAAGATGGGCCAGGAACTGGCTGGGCCCTGTGACACTGACACAGGGAAATGCAGCCCCCAAGGGGCTCCTCTCTCAGTGACCAGAGAAGGCTGGTCTGAACTGGAACCAAGGCTCACAGTCTTTGTGTTCATTCCACCCCACTGTAAGCCTCTTGGGAAGCTCTATCACCCATGTGCCCAGTGCTGAGGGCACAGTAGGGGTCTGTGTACGTTTCCTATTGCTGTGTAGTGAATCAGCACACATTTTGCAGTTTAAAACAACACCCTGTTTCAGAGTTCTGTAGGTGAGACATCTGAGCAGGCTCGACCAGGATCTCGGCTTAGGGTTCCAGGACTGAAATGGGATGTTACTCAGGCTGGGCTCTTATCTGGAGGCTCTAGGACCATCCATTCCCAAACTCATTCAGGATGTTGGCTGCATTCAGCTCCTTGTGGCTGGGGATTCAGTTCCCCATTTCCTTGCTGGTTGTCAGTGGTGTGGGGGTGGGGGGGCGGGAGGGCCCTCTCTGAGCAACTCAAGGCTGCCCACGTGCCTGTGGCCTCTTCCATCTTCAAATTGGCAATGGCTTGTCCCTCTCACATTTTGAATCTCTCTGCGTCTAAAGGGCTTGTGTGATTAGATTGGGACCATCCACCTGGCTGATCTCCCTTTTGCCATAGAATCTAACATAATCATGGGAGTGCTATCTCATTATAGTCACAGATTCCAGCCACACTCGAAGGGGACCAGGTTACACATGGATGAGGGTCACTAGGTCTTTTGTGGAATACTGCCTAGCACAGAGTTCAATAAATGCTTATTGATTGGCTTAAAATCTTCAACAACCAACTAGAAGAGATGCTGCCTCCTCTGTGTACAGGAGAACAGCAAACCGTACTTGCCTTTATCATAGCATTTAATTCTGCTAATGTATATTTACTGGGCTCCTATTATATGCCAGGTACTGTTCTAGGCACTGGGGGTAGAGAAATAAGTAAGACAGACTGGCCCCTGCCCTCATATAGTTTATATTTTAGTGGAGGGGCAGGAAATTAACAACCAAATATATTGTGCTGGTTTGCTTCTATTATGTCCCCCACAAAAGCCATGTTCTTTTAATCCAATCTCGGTGGTGCAGATTTATTATGGGTGGAATCTTCCGATTCGGTTGTTTCCATGGGACTCACCCCAACTGTGGGTGAGACCTTTTTAGATTATTTCCATGGAGATGTGACCCCATCCATTCAGGTTGGGTCTTGACTAGTTTACTGGAGTCCTTAAGAGAGCTTAGAGCTGACATAGACCCAGACGCTTGGACATGCAGAAAGACGTTTGGAGATGCTAAGAGAAGAGATGAAGCCCAGAGTTTGCCCCAGAGAAGCTAAGTGAGAACCCAAGTGAGAACCCACAGACACTTAAGGAGAAAGTCACTGGAATCAGAAGCTGAAAGCAAAAGCAATCCAGGAGCAAAGGACCAGCAGACACCAGCCATGTGCCTTTCCAGCTGACAGAGATGTTCCAGATACCATCGGCCTTTTCCTCAGAGAAGGTATCTACCTCTTGATGCCTAATTTATACACTTATATGGCCTTAGAACTGTAAAGTTGTAACATAATAAACACCTTTTATAAAAGCCAATCCATTTCTGGTATATTGCATTTCCGGCAGCTTTAGCAAACCGGAACATATATAAATGTTAATTCAGCTAGTAAAGCGAGATGAAGGGCACGAGAGGGCTGGAGGTTTGCGTGCTATTTGAGGTCGGCTGGCCCGGGCTTCCCTCTCCGCTTTGGGCAGGAGCCAGCTGTGTGACAGGAAGGGCGAGGGCACTACAGGCAGAGGGAACTGCAAACGCAAAGACCAGAAGGCCTTTTGGACTGGAGTGGAGCGAGGTGGCAGGAAACGAGGACATGGGACAGGAAGGGGTCAGGCGATGTCAACTTGGTAGGATTTTATTCTGGAAGGGATGGAAAGGTCTTTGAGCTGGGAATCATGTGATGTGATTTGTGTTTAAAAATGACTCCCTGAAGGAGGTCCAAGGGAGGCTTCTGGGGTACTGGCCAGGCTCAGATTTTTTATCTGGGTGCTGATTATTTAAATGTATTCACTTTGCGAAAATGTATTGAGCCGTATGCTTTATAAGCTGCAGATTTTTCTGTATGCATATTATACGATTGAAATATTTACACTTTAAAGATGATCACTCAGTGTGCAGTGGGGAGAACACACTGGGGGGACCCTGGGGCCCAGGCAATGCCCAGCACTTACCATGCTCTCGGGAATAGCTGACATGTGGCTAGACCTCGTCCTAGGTCGTTTTAACTCAAATGAATTAATGAATATTAATTCATTTGATCTTTACAACAACTTTATGAAATAGAGCACTGCTCCTATCACTGCCTATTTTACTGATGAGGAACCTGAAGCACAGAGAGGTGACGTGATCATGCAAAGTCATACAGCTAGGAAGTGGCAGAACTGGAATTTAAACTTGGGAATTTGGATCCCAGGCCCTGAAATAGATGAATGAATGGTGTGTTCTGCTCTGTCTCTAAACTAGTGGTTCTCAACGGGAGAGGGGAGGAGGATTTTGACACCCTCGTTTCTCCCCAGGAGGCTTTTGACAATGTCTGGAGACATTTTTTGTTGTCACAGCTGGGGTGAGGTGGGGAGGTTTACTGGCATCTAATGGGTAGAAGCCAGGGATGCTGCTAAACATCCTACAATGCCCAACATAGCATCCCTCCCCCCATCCCTCCATCCCCCCACAACAAAGAATGAGGCGCCTCAAATGTTAACAGTGCCCAGGTGGAGAAGCCCTGCTCTAAACCAAAGCACTTTCTTTCAGTCTTCCCAATACCTGCTGCTTTACAGGCTTAAATCTCTCACTTAATCTCCCACTTTCAGATAATAAAAGCAGACCGACTCTGCTGTTATCCCGATGGCCCAACTGTCTGCGACACCCTCACGAAGGCACAGATTCACATCTAGCACAAGCCTAGGGAACCACTGACCACAGGAAAGAGTCCCAGCCTGGGGCTTTCCTTGTGAGAGTTCTGGTGGAAAGCCCTCTGGCCGTCCCTGGCCGTTTCAGGGCCCAAGTCTGTACCTGATCTTGCCCTTGCTGCAGCACTTCCCACAGTGTACTGAGGGTGGGTGCCAGGAGCACAGGCAATGCCCAAGGTCAAAGACTTCCACCTTCTCTCATTCAATGGTTAGGATTCACAGCCTCCTAACCCAGGGGGCAGCTAATATTTATGGGCACTTACTTGTGCTAAGCACTGCTAGCAAATTTCCCAGAGGAACCTTGTGTAAACGTTACCCAAAACATCTACAGCTGCTTCTGACACCAACTATGGGGTACAAAATTTCAATCAGCAATTGCAAAGAGTGCAGTAACTCGATTTAATTCAATTCTGACTCTACCTGGAGTTAGCCCAGACCCCACAGGTTAAGGTGAATCCTCTATAAGATTGTCCTCCAGGCATAAGTTGGAAGTACAGGGGCCCAAGCCACCAAGACTTCTGACCAACTGGCTACAAATCTGGGGATTCTCATCACTTCCCTGGGTTAGATCATTTGCTAGACTGATTCACAGAAAATGCTATACTTATGATTATAGCTTTATTATAGCAAAAGATGCAAATAAGAAGAAATCAAAGTTAGAGATGCACAGGGTCAGATATGAGTGCGTGTCAAATGCAAGCTTCCATATCCTGTCCATGCGGAGTCAAGATGCATCACTCTTTCAGCACAGAGATCTAGCTTCTCAATCATGGAACTCATCCCGAGTTTATATGGGATCTCATTACATAGACAACGTTGATAGAATCAGTGTCCACAGGGCTGAACTCAAGCTGCAGCTGGTAAGGGATGACACGACATGGTTCTAAGCCCCACCCCCTAATCACATGGTTGGCCTTTCTGGGGTGGCTGGCCCTCAACCCTAAGACTACAGGTGTGACTGGCTCTACCTCGAGGACTTGTTAGCATATGAACTGTCAGGTGAGGTCCAAGGCCCACCCTGAATACAGAAGATGCTCCTGTCTTGGGAAATTCCAAAGATTCAGATGTTCCTTCCCTATGATCTGGGGACAAAGATTAGCCAAGTTTTTCACTGTACACGCCTTATGAAGTAGGTACTGCTATGTCCATTTCACAAGTGGGAAAATCCAGGCACTGAAAAGCTGATTTATTTACCCAGGTCACAGAGCTTGTCAGTGGTAGAGTTGAGATTTGAATGCAGCTTCCCAGCAGAGCCCACTGTGTGCACCCAGCACTTACCGTAGGCCTCTCTCATCTCGGCCAACTCCTCCTTGCTGCATGGCCCAGATTAGCCACCTTCAGTCTCTCTGGGGTTTCCCTGAACCATCACCCTCCTAGCCACCCACTAGCACTCAGTTTTCAGCCACCTTTCCTTTTCCCACACTGGGAGCTCTCATCCTACAGTGCTGCTGAGGGAGGTGAAGAGGCCATCCCCTGCCCTTTGTTTGCCTAAGCATCCCAGAGTTCAGTCCACCACTTCTATTCCATTTCAACTGTAGACAGTGAATTTCCAAGAAGGAACTGAATCTTACTTCTCTCAATGCTCAGCTACACCTGACACATAAAGGCACCCACTAAATGTGCTATTAATAAATAGGTGAGTGAGCTCTTAAAGCTCCCTTTTGCAGAAGACAGTGAAAGCACAATGGTCATGCAAATTGACTTCGAATTTAGATAGACCTGGGCTTGAATCCTATGGCCATCTCCGAGCTCTGATTTTGGCCCATGATCTTAATTCAGAGGTCAGCAAAATTTTTTGGTCAAGTGTCAGATGGTAAATAGTTTTTACTTTGTGGGCTATAAGGTCAGACGGTCTGTGAAGTTCTCTGAAAACAAAGAAAACAAACAAAACAGGTATGCTGACCCATGATTTACTGTAAAACAAGACGGTAAAAGATTAAAAGACATAACTTATGTATGTAGTAGTATGCATGTAGTCCTGGATCTTGATGTCCTTTGGGCAGGGTTGCACTTTCCCCATCGCATCGATTCCGTTCAACTTCCTGGGCGCCAACCACATGGCATTCGCACTAGCAGTATTTCATTTTTTTCTCCACAGTTCGCTATGAGCTAATAAGAAACATTTGAGAAGTAGCACTGTGCAGGATTAAGAGGATGGGACTCTGGCAACAGACTGCCTGGGTCCCAGCTCAGCTTCTGCCACTTGACCTTGGAAAACAACTCAGCCGCCCGAATCTCAGTTGTCTTATCCGTCAAACCAGATAACAATAACAGGGCCTACCTCCTATGGGGTTGTCCTGAGAATTAGATGGGTCTGCACTTCCGAATCACCTGCGGATCTTGAAAAATTCTCAAACCTAGGTCACATCCAGACCAATAAATCACAATAATCTCTGGAGGTGAGACGCAGGTAGCGGCATTTTTAAAGCTTCTCGGGCAGTTCCAACGTGAGGAAATGTTTTAATCACTGGGTTAAAGTCCTTCACACGCTGGCTTTGGTCCCTCGGTTGACATTCTGGAACCAAGGCCCCTCGCGTCTCCGTACACCCCAGGACCCCGACTCTTGCTCATTGGGCAGCTCGCTCTCCAACTTCTCGAGGTCTCAGGGCCCTGAAGTTCTGGCAGTGCGCGCTGGGACTTGTAGTCACTCTGGCTCGCCGGCCTCATCCTCGTTTCCCATTGGCTTTCGTAGACGCCCCGCCCCGAAGCTTCACCAATCACCGTGGCGTAGTAGGCCCTCAAAACTGGGAGCTAGGGGCCTCACCGCAATCACTGCTGGGCGGACGTCGGGCGCCGGTCGTCTGAGGCTGCGCGCTGCGAGGGGTTCCCACGGTCCCGCCACCGCCACCACCGTCGTCTCCCGGCGCAGGTAATCGTCGGTCCCGGTGGGAGGCCAGGGTCGGATTCCGTGCCCCGGGCGAGAATCGCCTGTCTGCCGCCCTTCTCGGCCGGGACTTGCATTTCCCCCGGCCTTCTGTGAGTAATTGGTTTCTCGCTCTGCGACGGAGAATTTCGGGAAACAATGACTCCCAAGGGAAACCCCGCGACTCTCAGCCGGCCAGTCTGTGGGGTGGGGTGGGGTGGGGTGGTGGAGTCGCTCTTCTGTCGCTCGTGCTCAGGTTGGAAGCCCAGGCTCCTCCTCCACGCTGAGGGGGAGACTGAGGCGCAAGCGGACTTGGCTGAAGTCCACAGCCAGAGGTCCCTGCGGGCTGCGGGGCTGGGGCTTCTCCGACCTTATCATCTAGGAACAATCCAGGCTGTTGGTTGCTTTTAAGGTTGGCACCTGTTTCCAGCCAGGGCTGTTAACGACAACAACAAGAACTTCCAAACGTCTAAAAATACCTGCTCGGAGAAGTCGGGGAAGCCCTCGTTGTCAGATGTTTGAGCTAGTGAGAGCTGCAGGACGAACCACTTCAGCGGTGGAAGTGAAAGTAGCTGGGTTTGGTCCCTGTCCCTATTAGAGTGGAGGTTATATCTCCACAGGTTTTCCCATGCCGATGCTTGAGAATCCAACACTGGCAGCTGGAGGAATTTCGTGTCACGTGCTTCGTTTTATAGATGAAAATAAGTGCCGGTTCAGGGACTCGCCCTGTGGTGTGGAGTGAGTGGAGTAGCGCAGCGTTCTTTTCGCAGGGCTTCGTTAGTCAACAAACATCTGTTGAGCCTTAAGAAGCTTCTAGGGAAGGGATTGTTTCTTAAGCGTAGAGGGCAGTCAGTAGTGAACAATTCCAGAGTTACAGGGGCAGCGTCTAACCTTGATTTGTGAGCAGAGTTTGGGGGATGAGCAGGAGTTAGTGAGATGGAGGAGAAGAAAGGGTTTCACCTGGAGAATATAGGACTGCGGCGGCGCGGAAAGAGCAATGCTCTTTGGATCTGGAGTAGCAGAGCCTTGTTGGAGGAGGGGATTTCATGAGATGCCAGAATAGAGGGTTAAGCAGAACTACAACTGGTTTGCTGGATTGTATTTAGTCCTGAAAGTGCATATGGTCAGATCTGTATCTTAGATTCTCCATAGTGTGGAAAAGTACTGGAGAGAGGCTATGTTAGAGATAGCAGGGCATTGCAGTAATCCCTGGGGGAATTGTTGAGGGTTTTAAGATAGTTGCAGTGGGAATGGAGAGAAGAGTAACAATTTGAGAGCTATTAAGCAGGTAGAATCCATCATAACTAGCATCTGGCATGTAATATTAGTCAGTAAAAATGAACTAGCATTAGTTCTGTCTCTTGGGATTTCCAATTTACAACTATTTTTTGAAGAAATGCCAGCTTTTTTTTTTTTTTTAAACTGTAGAAGTTGCTTTTTAGGCCATAATTCAAATTCCAGCTGATGATGGGAGAAGTTGTCACATGTATTGAGGGTGTTGAAATCTGAATGATTAATAAACATAGAATGAGACTCTTTTTCTGGTAATCCAGGAAATGCAAATTAGATCATTTTATATCTACCAGAGTAAGAATTTTAAAGTTTGATACTATCAAGAGATTGTAGTATTTGAGGAACTAAATTCTCATTCACTACTGGTGGAAATGTACCTTAGAACAGCATAGCCACTGGCAAAATGCCTCTCTTAAGGCCCAATGGTTTCACTTATAGAAAATACCCTGGAGAAATAGAGACATTTGTACACAGGGACAGGGGTATAAGGATGTTTATTTATTATGTATTTATTATTTTTACAATGTTTATTATTATTACAATGTTGAAATGGTAAAAAGTGGAAACAGCCTTAAATGTCCATTAGTCCATTAGTAGGGGAATGTTTACAGAGTGGGTATGTATGTTTTAAAAAGTATAGTAAATGGATTAGAAGAATAGTGGTTACCAGTGATGTAGGGGAGAATGGGACTAGGAGACTGGGGAAAATTTCATCTGTAACGTTTTATTTGTTTTAAGGGGCCCAAAGACTTAAATGCACAAAATATTCACAGTTGATGGTTTGGGAGATAGGTAACAGGTGTTTTATGTTTGTTCTTTCTACATTGCTTTGGTTTAAGGTCCACTCTCCAATTTCTTGAAATAAAAGTTATAACAGCATTTAACTTAAAATTTAGCCATACAAATTGTGTTCAGTCATTTTGGAAAGAGACTACTAAACTGCACTGACCTCAGGCTTCCAAAAATAGTAATTTGGGTAAAAGAAGTTCAAATGATAAATGAGTGTTGAAAATGTGGAAAAACCGTTAATCATTGACCCATATTTACTTTACTAGATTCCTAAATTCTCTTCACCATTAGATATTAAAAATATTCTTTTGATTTGTATCTGTATTCATGAACAGTTCGGTTGTTTGTACCTTCTGTAATGTAAAAAGATAATTTAAGAAAAGATAAAATCATCACTCTGTGCTCTATAAACACAGCAAGTGTTCAAGATTTTATTTGACTCATTGGTGAGATGTTACATCCAGGCACTTTAATAGATCAGGAATATTTGAAATGAATGTGCAAATAGGAGGCAAGACTGACCTATTTCCAATGGGGGCGCAAGTCCATTGAACCTCCACTTGACAATTCATTTGCATATCTATAGATAAGCATTATCTGCATTGCTGAAATCCAGTTTACAGAATTATAAAACAACTGCTATCGAATCAGTGTTGGGTAACCTTGAAGGGTGTGCTCTATCTAATCTAGAGTCTCCATTGACATTGAATCACAAATATTTCCCTTTCGAGGAAAAAATGGATAAACCAACTTGAACAAAATACATTTTTTCATTTGAGATTTGAGATAAGATCTAGTTGGGTTTTGTTTTAATCCCATTCTTTAATCATGAAATCAAAGGATTTGAGAACTGAATGGCCCCTTATAGCTTGGTGCTACCATGTCATTTCACTGATGGAGAATCACAGCCAGGGAGGAAAGCACTCTCCTGAGTTAGTGGCCGTGACCTGGCCTCTCTCCTGTTGTCAGCCGAGGCTCACATATGAATTTATTGTCACCCCCTGGGGACTTAACACTGGGCTTGAAAACCTTCAGCTTTGGAAGGCTCTTTACCCCCCCATTGTGTAACCAGCTGCTCTGCGTGGCTTGAGTTTATCATATCTAACCCCGTCGCAGTGAGGACAGGCCGGGAGAGGTCAGGCCTCGTGGTGGTGAAGGTGTGGGCTTTGCCGTCAGACTTGGGTTTGAATTTATGTGGCCTTGTGACCTTTGTTGCTGGTGATAATTTATCTAGAATGGGCATTGCCCCCAAACCTCGTACCCAGAACTCCCTCTCCCTGCCTTGGGTTTCTGCAAAGCAATCATGGCTGGCTCACAGCCTCTATGTTTATATTTAAAGTGTTCCTCTTCCTCTTGACTGTGAGCTCAGTGAAGGGCTTGGTCTCTTGGTTCACTGTTCAGCACCCACCTTGTGAGTGTTCAGTCCGCATTTTTGGGTAGATGGATGGATGGATGTTGGAGAGGGGATGGGTATGAGGGCACATTCAGGGAGACTTCTGTGTGTCTGGGACCATGGAGGGCTACGGGCAAAAATAGCAGAGTCACAAAGATCTGGTTTAGCAGGGACCATTTACTTTTGCTTCACAAATTTTTCACTTTGATGAAACAGAAGAGTAGGGATGTGGCAAGATCATTTGTGACTTTGTTTGGTCCTTCAGCTTTGTCAAGAATGATGCTGGCTAGGAAATTGCCTTCTGAGGCCAGCTGCATCAAGAAATGTTCATTGCTGTGGGTAATAGAGCAATGATATTACAGTACTTTCACTTCTCATCTTTACTCAGGTCTCAGTCTATTTCCCCAAATAGTGTTAGACACATGGTTTGTAAGTGGAGTTTTCGCTTGAGTGTGTGACGTACTGTGAAGTTTTTGACTTGGCTTTATTTTCTAGGAAATGCACCTTTTTTTTTTTCTTCTTTTTTTTAAGTTAGAGCAGTTGTAGGTTTACAGAAAAATCAAACTGAAGAAGCACAATTCTTTATAAGAAAAAAAATGACAGGGGCAACATAGCCAAATATTAAGTTTGATTATCATTTGTGTATTAATAAGGTACTTTTCCTCACTGAAGAGTAACTTACCAGTATATCAGCAGAAGAATGAAAGACAAACTTGAACTTGTAAAGATAGCCAGGCATTGCTTTTTTAGTGCCTGCTGCCTTGATTGCTAATTTACACAGTTCCCCTGGTGGTGTCCATTCTGTTGTTAATGACTGTCAATGAAAGATAAAAAGAAGACAGGCTGTCTTATGGACTGGAGGGACATTTTCACTCCCTAGGGTAAGGGACAGCGAACGACCACCAATAAAGTTTTATTGGAACATAGCCGTGTCCATTAGTTCATATGTTGTCTATGGCTGCTTTTGCAATGCAGCAGCAAAGTTGTATAGTGACAGCGATTGTATGGCCTGCAGAGCTGAAAATATTTACCATCTGGCCCTTTACAAAAAAGTTTGTGGCCCCCATCCTAGGGGAAGGCTTCCCGAGGAGGCTTAATTTTAGTGAGGAGATTGCTGGGCGAGCTCAGAATCAGGTGTGAGCCATTGGTTGGATCATCTCAGTGTCGCTGTCACATTTCCCCTCCAGGGGCCACTGAAGATCCCTGGGGACATGGAAGTTTTTGCTCCATTGGTATCTCTTGCTTGACTTCCTGGTTGCTTCTTCAGATGTTTGTGTAATTGACCTTTTATCCATTACCAAGAGCCTGAGGATGACTTGGTCAGGTGGAGTGGACTTGGGAGTAGCCTCCTAAGGTGTAAATTCTCAGACTGTCCCGGTTCTGGCAGTGAGGGGTGGGGGTTGGGGACTCAGTTCGGTGACCCCATAAGAGATAGGCAGGTCATTGCAGTAATTCCTGGGAGAACTATTGAGAGTTTTAAGATAGTTGAAGTGAGAAGGGAGAGAAGAGGGAGAACAATTTGAGAGCTATTAAGTAAGTAGTATATTATACCCAGTGCCTGGATTTAATATAAGTCAGTAAAAATATGCTAGCATGAACTCTGTCTCTTGAGATTTCCAACCTGCAACTATCTTTTGAAGAAATGCCCAACTTTTTGTGCTGTATTAATTATATTAATATTAATTAATATTAATGTGTCATATTAAAAATAAATATGTAATGCTCACCTGTTCCAGGATGATCATAAAAGCAAACCCGGGGGCACCTTACTGTGGTTCCTCACCCATGGACCTCACAGTGTTGCTAAAGACACCTGAGTTGAGCACCAACTCAGTTAAGAATGAAGTTGGGGTTCAGAGCAGTGCAGTCTCTTGACAGGGCTGCTGGACCTCGGAGAGAGAGGGACCCTGAGCCCACCAAGGTTAGGAGAGGGGCCTGCCAGGTCAGAGTGTGGTTCGGGGCCAGCAGCACCGGCCTGGCCTGGGAGCTGTTAGAAATGCAGAATCTCAGGCCCCACCCCAGACCCACTCCATCAGAATCTGCATTCTAACCAGATCCCCAGGCATTTTGGTGCCCTGGCCTAAGGTACTCTTAGTCATTTAAACTTTTACAAGAAACTCAGGCTTCCTTTGGCTTACTTATGGGGGAAGACCCATTCCATCATTTTAGGTTTTAGCAGGGTTCTAGTGCGGAATGTGGAAGAAGGCTTAGAGGCCTTGAGGTGGCTCATCACTGGGCTGGCTGCATGCTTCACGAGGAGAGGCTTTGTCCCCGAGCCCACTGGATTCCCAGTGCTTGGCAGGGTTGGTAGTCTGGGGACACGGGATGGATGAATGAGCCATGAAAAGACGAGCCCGGGTCAGCCCTGCGGGCCGGGTGGCGCCGGACAGAGATCAGCCCTCGGCCTCCTTTCCGCTCTGTGCTCTTCTTATCACAGCCACAGGCCCGGCTTCTGTCACAGGAAGGCCGTGTTTTAAATAACTTTTGGCACTGAAGTCTAAAACTGGGCATTTACTTTGTTAAGAATAAAGTCAGGAGATACTGAACCGTGTAGCAGAGAGAGCGTTAGACCAGGAGTCGCGAAGGCACGGGCTCTGGGCTCAGGCCGGAGGTGACTGTCCGTGGATACTGGGCCAGTTACTTGCTTTCTTGCTTCACCCTCTGAAAGAGGAGTGAGTATTTGCCCTGCCTGTTGCATAGGACGCATCTGAACGCGGTGTGTTATACAAAGACATTAATTTGGACTGTTGATGCTTGAACAGAGCTTATCCAGGTAACTTGTCCATAAGCCTATAAATTGCCCATTATATTGAACATATGTGAATTTTTACAAACTTTATAAGTAATATATATTAATTGTATCAAAAAGAGATCAGTGTAAAGAATGAAATCAGCTTAATCCCACCTACCACCCAGAAATAACTATTGGTAAATTCTTATGTCTGCCTTCCATTTTTTTTTTTTTCGGCATATGTTACAAGTATATTCTTTTCTTGCAAACGAGAATGTGATAAACATTTTTGAATGCAGTGAGTTTTGTTGATGAATTTTGCCTGCTGTGTTCCAAGTTGTGACAAAATATTTAAAAGGTGCCTAAAGGGCTTTCTGGATATTCTTTAGTTTATACTCCTGCCTTCAACCTATTGTGAAGATTGGGAGTTTCAGGCAGGCCCCTTCTCCACGTGGGGAAAGGGGCAGCAGAGCTGAAAACAGAATTCTGCTTTGTCACGATTTTCATCCTTATGTAGTCTGTCTGATGACTAAATGATCTTACCTTTTTGATGCAGGTTGTGCTGGTTTGAATGTATTGTGTCCCCCAAATGCCATTATCTTTGTGGTCTTGTGTGGGGCAGACCCTTGGGTGCTGGTTGTATTTGCTTGGAGTGTGCCCCACCCAGCTGTTGGTGATAATTTTGATGAGATGTTCCCATGGAGGCTTGGCCCCACCCATTAGGGGTGTGCCTTGATCGGTGGAGCTATATAAATGAGCTGACTCAAAGAGGAAAGAGAGTGCAGCTGGGAGTGATGTTTTGAAGAGAAGCAAGCTTGCTAGAAAGGAACGTCCTGGGAGAAAGCCGTTTTGAGGCCGGAGCTTTGGAGCAGATGCCAGCTGCCTTCCAAGCTAGCAGAGGTTTTCCGGATGCCATTGGCCATCCTCCGGTGAAGGTACCCGATTGCTGAGGTGTTACCTTGGATGCTTTGTGGCCTTAAGACTGTAACTGTGTAATGAAATAAACCCCCGTTTTATAAAAGCCTATCCATCTCTGGTGTTTTGCATTCTCCAGCATTAGCAAACTAAGACACAGGTACTGGCAGTGTCCTTATGTTCTTGCTATTGCTTTTTGACTTGACTCTGCTTTTTTCTTCTCAGATTTCTGCAGATGAACCCAAGGCACAGAATGATTTGGAAAGTAGCCGTGTTGCTCAGCTCGGTCCTGGGGATTGGTGCTTTTCCCCTGGATGATCCTGAGGAGGGAGGCAAACACTGGGTGGTGATTGTCGCAGGTTCAAATGGCTGGTACAATTATAGGCACCAGGTAAGAAAATGAGTAATCTGCTTCCTCATGATGCTGGTATTCTGTAAACCATCTTGGACATTGTTAATAGAAAAGACTTTTAAAACAGCCATTTATTACCCTGACTAGGCTGGCTAAAATATAAGTGTCGGTGAGGATGCGGGCAATTGGAACCCTCATACATTGCTGATGGGAATGTAAAATGGTGCAGCCACTTGGAAAACAGTTTGGCAGTGGCTCAAAATTTTAAACAGTGGCCATATGACTCAGCAATTTCACTCCTAGTTATATTTCCCAAGAGAAACTGAAAACCCTTGTGCATACAAAAACTTAAATACGCATGTTCATAGCAGCATTATTCGTAATAAACAAAAAGTAGAAACAGGCCAGTGTCCATCAGTTGATGCATAGATAAACAAAATGAGGTGTGACTATGTAAGGTAATATTTGGCCAGAAAAAGGAATGAAGTACTGATACATGGTTCAACATGGATAGACCTTGGAAACGTGAAAGAAGCCAGACACAAAAGACCACAAACTGTATAGGCCCATTTATATGAAATGTCCAGAAAAGGCAAATCCATAGAGACTGAAAGTGAATTAGTGGTTGCCAGGGGTTGGGGGATAGGAGAATGGAGAGGATGGGGTTTCTTTTTGAAGGGGATGAAAGTGTTGGAATTAGATAGTGGTGATGGTTGTATAACTCGGTGAATATACTTTAAAAAAACACTGAATTGTATACTTGAAAAGGCTGACTTTTGTGGCATGGGAATTATATCTCAGTAACGCTGTTATTTTTTTTAAAAGTGATGTAGTCTCTCCATTTTCTGAAATGAGATGTTCAGACAATCCTGGTCTCCGTGTGCCAGGCATGTCACACGCATTAACTCAGTTAACCTCGCGCCATGTGCTGTAGGTGTAGTTCTTATCCCCTCTTTAAGAATGAGTGAACTGAGGCACAGAAAGGGAAAGCAAGTGGCCCAATGTCACACAGTGAGGGTTGAAACCAGGCAGGCTAGCTCTAGAGCAGCACTGCCTGAGAGAAGACAAAGGAGAGCCGCAAATGTGAGCTGCATTTGTAATTTAACATTTTCTAGTAGCCACATTTTTGAAAAGTAAAAAGAAATGGTGAAATTTATTTTAATATATGTTACTTAATCCCATATATCTGAACTAGTATATTTTAATATGTACTTAATATAAAAAATGTCTTTTTTTGATGCTTAGTCATCAAAATCCTGTGTGCATTTCACACTCCCGCACATCTCAGTGTGGACCAGCCACGTTTCAGATGGTTGGCACAGGTCTGGGGTCTGTGCTGCCTGTCACGTGAGAACTCACTCAGATGTTTCCCTTCCGGGGTCGGCGTTCATGCCTGTGAAATAGGGGAGTGGTTCGATGAGGTCCCTACCAGCTTTAAAATGCGTTGCTTATTGAATGATCTATTTCTTGAATAGCATTTGTATTTTAACTGAATTGGCTCGATTAAAAAGTTGTTGCATTGGCAAAATGATCCCTTTTCCTTCTACTTAAGTGCAGACTTGACCCACTTAGAGAGGAGCAACCTGAGTAGGTAACTGGTTCAGCTCTTTGTTTTCTCCTCCCTCTCTAACCAAAAGTTAGAAAGAGCATGTGTTAAGTGTAGATCATGAAGGACGAATGGGCTGATTCATCAACCACCCTGGTTTTTACACAACCAACTTAAAAAAAAAATTAGCTAATCATTAAGCATAGGTTTTCCAAGTACCTTTGTTCCCAGAAAACCCTGTTTTAAAGGTGTTATTAGTTTCCCTGGGTGAAATACTAAATATCGAAATAGACAAAATGAAGAGAAGCAAGGCACAAAGAGTGGCATAGACTGAAGTATCTGTCCCCAGTGAGAGAAGGCGTGCTGCCTCATCTCATTCTCACTCAAGTGCACACACACCCCCGCCCGCCAGCTGGATCTGCCCTCAGCCGGCCACCAGCATTTGCTTTCTGGACTTTGGAGGCTGATCATTAAAAGCATCTGAAAGCTTTCCACATAGAACCTATGAAGAGTTTTATACATAGATTTTTCTAGAGGTTTACATTTTCCTTGGATTAACATGAAATCCATTATCACACATCTTTCATCTAGGGAAGATCAGCACATCAAATGCAATAAAATCATTACAGGGTGCTTTCCTATGCTTTATGATGACTACTTAAGCCAATTTTTTTTTTTTTTTTTCCTGACTTGTGTTTCCTGTTCTGCATTTCTGCCTGGGATTGATGGATGACCTGTGGAGAGAGGTTGGCTTACAGGGATGCTGGCAGGAGGCTGTGCATCTGGGCTCTGGGTGTGTGCTGGGTCGGGGGGCCTCTCATGGGCTGAGCTGGGTCTGTCAGAGGCTGTGGAATCTAAGTGTGTTCTCCGAAAGGGTGGCATGGACAGGATGAGCTAAATGAGTGAGGCAGGTGGGTGTGGGAAATGGGGAAGATAGTGGAGATGGGACTTGTTGATCACCAGCACAAGAGAGATGCAAGGGCTGGGGTTGGCCCGGGCAGTCCCTCCGAGAGGTTCTAGCCGAGGGGGGCAGGTCTGGGGTGAAGGGTGCTGGCCCTTGGGAAGTGAGGCAGGTTCAAATGGAGTAAGCACACAAGTGGCCCAGGACCACAGGGCCCCCAGGGGAAATGGTGTTTGCTCCTTCCTGGTAAGCGCTCCTCGGAGTCGGGTGCTGGTCCGGGTGCTGGGGTGTGGGCGTAGCTCCCTCCCCGTGGTGCTGACTTTGTGGTAGGAAAATGCTGCAGGTTGCTGAGCACTGACACTGTGCCGGCTTCGGCTCTGATCACTTGAAGTGGGTCATTTCCCTTAGTTCTCAGACAGCCCAAGGGGGTAGATGCTGTTACATCCCCATTTGAAGATGGGAAGCTGAGGCTGGAGAGGCCTGGGTATGAGGTCACGCAACTAGAAAGGGTGGAGCTGGGGTGTGAACCCAGCAGTGTGACTTCACTGTCCACGCTCACCACCACTGCTCTAGACACGTGACGTGCCTTTTGTTTTAAAATAGTTTCCTTTCTTTTAAATTACAAAATCAACACATCAAGGTTGATTATAGAAAACTTAAATACAGATAAGCAAAAGAAAAACAGGTCACTTGTAATTATACTGCTCAGAATCACTCTTACATTGCATTCTGAAAATGGCAAATGTGGCAGAATTTTTCTGGGCATAAAAACAGGCATATTGGTCTATTTCGCTGAACACTTCTCTTGGAGGCTCACGATATGCAAAGGTGTGTATATATGTGGGGGCAGGTGGGTGGCTGTGGGGTTAGAGAGAACGGTGGTGCAGGGGCCCTCTGGTTGGGAGCCCTTGGCCTTACTGGGCAGGTGCACAAATACCTGAACACAAGGCCGAGAAAGGCCAGTTCCTACAGGAGCTCCAAGTCCTGAGTGTGCGTCAGGGAGGAAGTGAGGCTGGTCAGAAGAAGGGAGCAGAGGATGGCATCGTGGAGGAGAGATCTGAGGTTGACTGGAAGGGTGATGGCATTCCCACAGATGGAGCTGGGAGAAGGGGTGACTTCAGTATGGAGGGTGTCCTCATTTCCTAGATCTGCTGTGACAAAAGTGCCACAAACTGGGTGGCTTAAAACAACAGAAATTTATATCCTTTCACAGCTCTAGAGGCCATAGTCCAAAATCAAGGTGTCGGCAGGGCCACGCTCCCCTGAAACCTATAGGGGAGAATCCTTCCATGCTTCTTAGCTTCTCGTGTTTTCTGGCACGTTTTGGCTCGCCTTGGCTCATAGATGGCAGCCCTCCAATCTGTCTCCATCTCCACATGGCCGTTTTCTCTCTGGTCTGTTTCTGTCCTCTGCCCTTCTTATAAGGATGCTCATCATACTTGATTAGGGCTCACCCTAATCCAGTTTAGCTTCATTTTAACTAGCATCATCGGACTATATTTCCAAATAAGGTTGCACTCATGGGACCAGGGGTTAGGACTTGAATGTATCTTTTGGGGGGGATAAAATTTGACCAAAACAGGGGACTAATTAAGCATGCAACCCTGTTGCCTATAACCCAGTTCCTTTCTACTTTTCCACTTTGCCATCATTGTGGTTTTGACCTGTCCTTGAGATGCAATATGGCTGCAGTTGTTCCTGGTGTCACATCCAAACAAACATAATCTTGTAGAAGATAAAGAGGTGATTTGTATATGTGTGTGTATCTGTCTGTTTCTCTTTATGTCAGCATAGAAATCTTTTCCAGATTTCTGGTCAGAATTCAGTGCATCACACGTTCATCCTCAGACCAGTCCCAGGTGAGGGGAAAGGGGCTTCCAGGTCTGACACAGAGAAGTTCCTGACCACTTGGAGCTGGGCAGGTAACCTGGGGAAAGCCAGTGCTCTGACAGAAAGGACGAGTGGCTGACAGGGCCCATAAGGACAGCACATGGTCCAGATGGACTGGAATGGGGAGCCAGTGGCAAGTTTGGGTGAGGACATGGTGAGACATGTTGGGGGCTGAGAGGCCAGCTAACAACACCCCCTTTCTTTCCACTTATAACTAGATAAAGGAGTTGGACTAACCCCTAAAGTGATCCCTGGCCCCACATCACCAATTGCAGAAGGGAAGAGGGAACCCCAGGACTCACTGTGTGCCTGTCAAGTTCCCGCCAACACACACACACTCGGAGTCTCCCCACTACCATCTGGCTCAAGATCGGGAGTCAGCAAACTTTTTTCAATAAGGGACCAGATAATGAATATTTTAGTCTTTGTGAGCCAAGAGGAGAAATCAAGGACATTAATGTAGGTACCTATATAACCATTTAAAATGTAAAAAATGTAGCTCTCGGGCTATCGTTGTTTGCCAACCCCTGCTCAGGGCCCCCTGGACTGACCTCCTCAGGCTCTTGACCCTCGTTTATATCATGGACTCTGGGATGATCTGTCCTGCCCTGTGGGTGCTGAGGCATGTGATACCCTTCCTTGCCTTATTCTCCTCCTCCCCTGGCTTCCTGTAACCCTTCACACTCTCTGGAACAGGGCCCAGCACAACAAATAACTTGTTAACTGAATGAACATATGGAGATTAAACAGAATATTAGCTTTATTGCTGGTAAAGCTGGATTGAGAACATGGTTTGGCTCTATGTCCAGATGGACGTCGTGCTCTTTCATCCCCACTGTCTCCCCAAATGTAGGCCTTGGAACCACCCAGTTTGGTCTGCAGAGCTGATAGACCCTTATCCAGCTGCAGAAGGAATCATGTTCTCATCTGGAGTGCCTGAAGAGGATGGGCTGCGAGAGGCTTCCCAAAGGCAGGGTTGGGCCCAACTCAGCTGTGCTTTTCTCCACGGGAGCAGGCCAGGCACCTTCTGGGCCCTTCCTGCAGGCAAATACCCTGAGAGGGGAAGAGTGACTGGAAAGCCTCAGACGAGATGAGCTCTTGGTAACTCGGGAGGCATGGGGCAGGAATTTCTCAGTCTTTACACTGTAGAATGTTTGGCAGCACCCCTGGCCTCTACCCATTAGATGTCAGCAGCACCCTCTCTCCACTTGTGACAACCAAAAATCTCTCCAGAAATGTCATATATGTATTCTGGACACAAGGGGTGGAGGAGCGGGGCAGACTCACCCTGGGTTGAGAGCCTTGGCATAGAGGAACCATTGGAAACTTCTGGTCTGGGACTGATGAAATAGAGACCACCTGGGAAAGTTTGTTTGCAGTGGAGTGTGGCATGGACTGGAGTGTGGAGTTGGGGAACTTGGGGGGCAGCTTGGAAGCTACTGTAGAGCTTTAGCTATTAGAGGGAAAAGTCTGTCCGGGAGTTTGTGGTCACAGTGAGGATGCAGCGGTCTGTTTTGAGCTTGGCTTTGTGGGGAGCATAAAGGAACAGGAGTTGTCTTTACAAGAACATCATTACCTGGTTTCCAAATAGATCACGCACCTCCAGGGTGCCTGGGCTGTGGCTGGAATTTATTCTGCAGACATCTGAGTCCCTACTGTGTGCCAGGACCACAGTGGGCACTGGGACCCTAAACAGATGTGGGCTCAGCCCTCAAGGAACTCCCGGAGGCCTGGGGGGTTGGACTGCTCAGTAAACAAACAGTTGTCACTAGTGAGGTGAGTGCAGCATTGGAAGCTTAGACAAGGGCTGGGAATGGCCCCAAAAAAGGAGTGAGTTCCCAGGAGGGGCAGACACAACTTTTCAGAGGAGGAGATGTTTGAGGTGGGTTTTGGTGGGTAAGTAAGAGCTCTTCAGGTGAGTAAGATGGAGAAAGGTGATGCTGATAGAGAGAGACCACTGTGTACAGAGGCATTTAAAGAAAAAGCAGCCTGCCGTGTGGGGAACTGTAAACTAACTGTCCAGTCTGACTGGAGCATGGGTGCATGCTGGCGTGTGGTGGGAGACGTGGCTGCGGGTGGGTGTGGGAAGAGGGGCTGCAGCAGTCGTGAGGGGCCTGGTAGGTGCCATCCAGGAGAGTGTAGGTTTTACACTGTGTCAAGTGGGGAGCAGTTGATTGGTTTTAAGCTGGGAAGTCAAATTTGCACAATGGAAGGCCATCTGGCATTGTTGTGGAAGCTGTATTGACAGTGGGAAAGCAGATACCTCTGGTAGAATAGAGAAGAGCGGAGGGAGGGATTGCAGATGTATATGAAGTTGCCACAGGACTCATGAGGGGTGGCTTTCATGGATGGAGGAGAGGGCAGATTTGGGCTGAGCCCCTGGCGGTGGCACCTAGAAGGTGTGATGTATGCAGTTGTGTGATGAAAGGTCTGTTGTGCAGTGTGCAGATGTGTGATGAAATGTTGGTGGTGAGATGCACATGGGCCGTCTGCTGGCTGATGTCTGGCATGTGGTTGAAGGGACAGGTCTGGAAGCCTGGGAAAAGGTAGTTTGGGGAGCGGAACTTGCAGGTTGACAGCATGTATGTAGCAGCCAAACTACAAGAGTAGGAGATATTGCTGGGAGAGATTGTAGACCATGAGGAAACCTGGCAGAGGAGCTGGGAAGGCTTGGCTCAGGGACGGGGAGAACCAGATGGCATCAGGAGTTGTACGTTTCTGGAAGGGCAGGGAGGAAGATGATGGTGGCAGCAGGCCCTGGGCACTGTACTGAAAATTGTCGGCTTCATTGAGCAATAAGTAACTCCCTAGGGGCCTCAGGAGGCAGATTTTTGGAATGGCAGGGGCAGAAGGAATGTGTAAACAGCATGTGGTTGACAGCTGTGCAGTCTGTTTGGCCAAGTTTGAGAAACAGGTCACCTGGGCAGGGGTTGGCCTAGGGGAAGATTTTTCAGGATGGAGAGATCTGGGCAGGTGGGCAAGGAAGGCCTAAGACCTCGATGAGGGTGGAGGGCTGGGCTGTTGCAGTTGGTTGAAGGTGAAGTTTGCTGGTTGCTCAGGTCATCAGGAGAACTTGGAAGATACCCAGGAGGATAATGGGAGGTGAGGCAGACCCCGAGCCGGGAGCTGGGCTCTGGGGCTCCCGTGAGGGGGTTGTGGGCTTTGCATCGGCAGGAGGGCAGAAGGGAGGAGTGGTTGGAACGCTGATGCCCACTTCTTTTTGCCAGTCTAGAGCATGGAGCTGGTGGCGAGAGAAAGGGAGCCCCCGCCTCCTTCTAGAAAGGCTTTAAGGGCATCTGTGTCCTGGGGTGGGGTGGGGCAGGGAGGGACGGGGGAGTCCGGGAGAACTTGTTCCTGTGGGTTGGGAGGAGGAAGTTTGATGGAGAGGCAGGTGGGCGGAAGGACCACCTCCTGTTTTATGAATGTATATTTTAAATATGTGCAGTAACCACTTTCTCATTTTTAATTAGAGAAGTTGTGGATTTATCGGAAATTTATGCATAAAATCCAGGGTTCTCTTATACCACCCTGTTATTAACACCTTGCATTGGTGTGGAACATTTGTTACCATTGAGGAAAGCACATTTTTTAATGGCTTTTTTATTTATTACAGAAGTAATTTGTGTTCACTGTGGACCATTTAATTCTGATACTATAAAGAAGAAAATTAAAAATTCCCATAATCCAGCCCCTAGGGACTATTTATTGATAATCTTCAATTTGTATAGTCTTTTTCCTGTGCATGCATATATATCAGGTACGCGTTAATGAGATCCCACTATGCCTACTGCTTTGTAACCTGTCTTTATTATTAGAGAAGTTGTAAGTTCACAGAAAAATCATGGATAAAATAGAGATCCAGTAGACCACCCTCTTATTAACACCTTGCATTAGTGTGGTACATTTGTTACCATTCTTGAAAGAGCATTTTTATAATTGTATTATTAGCCATAGTCTGTGGTTTAACTTAGGTTTAACTCTTTGAGTTAGACAGTTGCATGGATTTTTAAAAAAATCTTTGTCCTAGTAACATGTATTTAACCTACAATTTCCTCTTTTAACCACATTCAAATATATAATTCAGGGCTTTTAATTACATTTACAGTGTTGTGCTACCATCACCGTCATCCATTACCAAAACTTTTCCATCATCCCAAATAGAAAATCTGTACATTTTAAACCTCAATTCCGTATTCCCTGCCCCTACCCCATTTCCTAATAACCTGCATTCTAGATTCTGATACTGTGGGTTTGCTTATTCTAATTATATCAAATCAGTGAGGTCATGCAGTATTTGCCCTTTTGTGTCTGGCTTATTTCACTCAACGTCATGTCTTCAGGGTTCATCCATGTTGTCGCATGTATCAGAACTTCATTCCTTTTCATAGCTGAATAATATTCCATAGTATGGATAAACCACATTTTGTTTATCCATTCATCAGTTTATGGACACTTGGGTTGCTTCCATCTTTTGGCAATTATGAATAATGCTGCTATGAACATTGGTGTGTAAATATCTGTTTGAGTCCTTGCTTTCATTCTTTTGGGTATATACCCAGAAGTGGAATTGCTGGGTCATGTGGAATTCTATTTTTTATTATTATTAAATTCAGTTTTATTGAAATATGTTCACATACCATACAGCCATCCATGGTGTACAGTCAGCTGTTCACAGTACCATCATACAGTCATGCATTCATCACCCCAATCTATTTTTGAACATTTTCCTTACATCAGAAAGAATCAGAATAAGAATAAAAAACAAAAGTAAAAAAGAACACCCAAATCATCCCCCCATCCCACCCTGTTTTTCATTCAGTTTTTGTTCCCATTTTTCTACTCATCCATCTATACACTAGAGTGTGATCCACAAGGTTTTCACAATCACACTGTCACCCCTTGTAATCTGCATAGTTGTATAATTGTTTTCAAGAGTCAAGGCTACTGGGTTGGAGTTTGGTAGTTTCAGGTATTTACTTCTAGCTATTCTAATACATTAAAACCTAAGAGGTGTTATCTATATAGTGCATAAGAATGTCCACCAGAGTGACCTCTCGACTCCATTTGAAATCTCTCAGCCACTGAAACTTTATTTCGTTTTATTTCGCATCCCCCTTTTGGTCAAGAAGATGTTCTTAATCCCACGATGCCAGGTCCAGATTCATCCCTGGGAGTCATATCCTGCATTGCCAGGGAGATTTACACCCCTGGAAATAAGGTCCTACGTGGGGGGAAGGGCAGTGAGTTCACCTGCCGAGGTGGCTTAGTTAGAGAGAGAGAGGGCCACATCTGAGCAACAAAGAGGTACTCAGGGGGAGACACTTAGGCACAGTTATATGCAAGTCTAGCCTCTCCCTTGCAGTAATGAGCTTCATAAGGGCAAGTCCCATGACAGAGGGCTCAGCACATCAAACCGCCAGTCCTCAATGTCTCTGACAACATTAGCATAAGTCCAGGTGAGGAAGTCCAACTCTTCTGCATTTTCTCCCAGTTCCTCAGGGGGGCCCTGCAAATATATTTTTATTCTCTGACCAAATTACTTTGGGATGTTGTCACTGTTTCACTCTAACCTATACAAACCTATCATATCTCACTCCCTATTCAAAGTTCCATGCAATTGTGGTGTTTGAACAAACTGACTGTAGAGTTATACTGTTTAGAAAATGTAGATCTTGCATCAAATAGACATCTCTTCCCTTGGTTTCACATGGAAATTGAAATTTTAAAACAGTCAGTTTTGACCTTTACCCTTTGGCCCGGTTTGCCCTAGTCTTAACCAGATTTGCTTCATTCATATCACTAATTGAAGTCTGGGCTCTTTTTCAGGTTTTGTTTTGTTTTGTTTTGTTTTAGCAGTTACTGTATGCGCTAATATTGACATTCATATCTGCTGATCTCTAGCTCTGAGTTTCAAGTGTCACAGAGATACCCAGTGTTCCAGAGACCAATCAGGTTATACACAAAGGGATCAGCATCTCAGAATTTGGAGATAGCCATTACAATTCAGGAATAGATTTAACTGCTGTAAGAGCTTACAATCTAGGGACCATTACAGTAATCGTTCCCTGCTTAGGCTGTGTTCCAAGATTCATTTCTGAGTTTTACACATTGTAGTTAGTCCATATTGGTGAGGCATTATAGTGTTTGCCTTTATTTCTGATGTATTTCGCTCAAAATGCTGTGTACAGGATCCATTCACCTCGTTGCATGTCTCACAGCTTCACTCCTTCTTGTAGTTGCTCACTATTCCATTGTATGCACACACCACAGTTCACCATTCTGTTCCTCAGTCTGTGTACCCTTAGGCCACGTCCACCCATTGCAAATCATGAATATTGCCTCCATGAACACCAGTGTGCAAATGTCCATTCATGTCTCTGCTCTCAGATCTTCCAATTACCTACACCTTAGTGAGGTTGCAGGACATTATAGCCCCCACATACTTAGCTTTTTGTGGAACCACCACACTGACTTCCAGAAAGGCTACACCATTCTGCCTGCTCATCAACAGTGAATAGGTACATCCCTCTCCCCATGTTTTCTCCAACGCTTTTACTCCTATATATATTTTTTCCTGCAATTTTATAGTTATATTCACATACCGTACATTTATCCGCAGTGTACAGTCAGTTCACGTTATCATCATGAAGTTGTACATTTATCACCATAGTCAGCACTTGAACTGTATAACTTGGCAGAAAAACTGGAGTGGCCAATGACTGTTACTAAATGTACAAATATAAAAATGTTTTTACATGTGGGAGAACAAATGAATGTCAACCATGAGAGAGTGTTGAAAAAGGGATGGTATTTGGGAAAAAACATAAAGCAAACTGGCGTCTGTGGTCAGCAATAACATTGTAATATGCTTCCATTAAATGTAACAAAGGCAATATACCAAAGTTAAATGTGTATGAGAGGGGGATATAAGGCAGGGATATGAGATTCTTGGTAGTGGTGTTGTTTTCTGTCCTTTCTTGGAATTCTATTCTTAACATTTTGAGGAACTGCCAAACCGTCTTCCCACAGCAGGTGCACCATTTTACATTTCCACCAACAATGAAAGAGTGTCCCTATTTCTCCACATCCTCTTCAACACCTGTGTTTTTCTGTTTTTTAATAGTAGCCATTCTGGTGGGCGTGAAAGGGTATCTCATTGTGGTTTTGATTGCACTTTGCTACCAGTAAATGTTGTTGAGCATCTTCTCATGTGCTTTTTTGGCCATTTGTATATCTTCTTTGGAGAAACGTCTGTTCAAATCTTTTGCCGATTTTTAAATTGTGTTAGTTTTTTTGTTGTTGAGTTGAAGGATTTCTTTACATATTCTGGATATTAAACCCTTATCAGATATGTGGTTTCCAAATATTTTCTCCCATTATATATATGTATGTTGTTGTTTTACTTTCATGATAAAGACCTTTGAGGCTCAAAAATTTTTAATTTTGATGAGGTCCCTTTTATCTATTTTTTCTTTTGTTGCTTACGCTTTTGATGTAAAGTCTAAGAAATAAGAAACCATTGCCTAACACAAAGTTCTGAAGATGCTTCCCTACATTTTTTTCTAGGAGACTGATGGTTTTTAATTACTGATTCAATATCTTTACTGCTTATTGGGTTTGTTGAGATTTTCTGTTTCTTCTTGTGTCAGTGTAGATAATTTGTGTGTTTCTAGGAATTTGTCTATTTCATCTAGGTTATCTAACTTGTACAGTTGTTCATTGTATCTTTTATAATCCTTTTTATTTCAATGGGATCAGCAGTAATGTCCCTGTTTTCATTTCCAAATTTACTTATTTGTGTCCTTTCTATTTTTTTTTCAGTCTAGCTAAAGGTCAATTTTGTTGATCTTTTCAGAGAACCAACTTTTAGTTTTGTTGATTCTCTATTGTTTTTTTTAATTCTCTGTTTCATTTATCTCTGTTCTATTCTTTGTTATCTCCTTCCATCTGCTGACTTTGGATTTAGTTTTCTCTAGTCTTCCAGTTTTGAGGTTCAGTCTCTGATGTAACTTTTTCTTTTTCATTGTAAGCATTTATAGCTATAAATTTTCCTCTCAGCACTGCCTTTGCTGTATCCCATAAGTTTTGGGTGGTTGTGTTTTCCTTTTGATTTGCCTCAAGATATTCCCTAATTTCCTCTGTGATTTCTTATTTAACCCTTTGGTTGTTGAAGAGCTTGTTGTTTAATTTCCACATTTGTCCCTCCCTTATTTATCTGTAATGTCATTCAGTTGTGGTCAGAGAAGATAAATTGTATCATGTCAATATTTTTAAATTTACTAAGACTTGTTTTGTAACCTAACAAATGGTCTGTCCTGGAAACCGACAAATGTGTACTTGAGAAGAATCTTGTCTTCTGTTACTGTTGGGTGAAGTGTTCTATATGTGTCCGTTGGGTCTGGTTGGTTTAGGCTGTCATTCAAGTCTTCTATTTCCTTATTGATCTTTTTGTCCAGGAGTTCTGTCCATTATGAAAGTGGTATAGTAAAGTTTTTTTACTGTCAATATGTAACTGTCTCTTTCCCCCTTCAAGTCTGTCAGTATTTGCTTCATATATTTTGGGGATTTGCTGGTAGGTACGTATCTATTTATAATTGTTACATCTTCTTGTCAAATTGACCCCTCTATCAATCAGTATACAATGACTGTCTTTGTCCTTTTTAACAGTTTTTGACTTCAAGTCTAATTATACTGATATTATTATAGCTACCCTAGCTCTCTTTTTGGTTACTGCTTGGATGGTATACTTCTATCATTTTTCACTTTCAAACTACTTATGTCTTCGAATTTTACGTGAATCTCCTGGCAACAGCATATAATTATAGTTGGGTCATGCTTTTTTATCCATTCTGCCAACCTCTGCCTTTTGACTGGAGGCTTTAATCCATTTACATTTAAAAAAGTGGTTACTAATAATGCAGGATTTTCATCTGCCATTTTGCCACTTACTAGTCTTTGTAAGTATTGTACCTTTTTTTCCCTCAATTCTTCCGTTAATTCCTACTTTCATATTTAATTGATTGTTTTGTATTTTACCATGTTTGGTCCCTTCTCATTTCTGTATGGATATATTTTCATATATTTTCCTTGTGGTTACCCATGGGGTTAAAATTTAACATCCTAAATATATAACAATTATATTTGATTTTATACCATCTTGACTTCAATAGCATACACATACATTGTTCCTATATCTCTCTGTCCCCCACCTTTTTTGTACTTGTTACAAATTATCTTTGCACATTGTATGTCCAAAACCACAGGTTTACTGTTACTGATTATGCAACTGTATTTTAGCACCTGTAGGAAGTAAGAAATGGAGTTATACACCAAAAAAACAAAAACAATACAATAATACTGGCGTTTATCATTACCCAAATGATTACCTTTACTGGACATCTTTATTTCTTTATGCCACTTTGAACCACTCTCTGTTGTCCCTTCCTTTCGTCTCAAGAACTCTCTTTAGCATGTCTTGTAGGGCAGGTGTAGTGGTGACAAACTCCCACCCTATTTTTCATTTAGTTTTTATCCCCATTTTTCTACTCATCCATCCATACACTGGATAAAGGGAGTGTGATCCACAAGGCTTTCACGATCATACTGTCAGCCCTTGTATTAGCTACATTGTCGTACAATTGTCTTCAGGAATCACAGCTACTAGGTTGCAGTTTGATAGTTTCAGGTATTTACTTTTAGTTATTCCAATACATTAAAACATAAAAAGGGTTATCTATGCAGTACATAAGCATGTCCACCAGAGTGACCTCTTTTTTTTTTTTAATCTTCATTTTATTGAGACATATTCACATACCACGCAGTCATGCAAAACAAATCGTACATTCGATTGTTCACATACCATTACATAGTTGTACATTCATCACCTAAATCAATCCCTGACACCTTCATTAGCACACACACAAAAATAACAAGAATAATAATTAAAGTGAAAAAGAGTAATTGAAGTAAAAAAGAACACTGGGTACCTTTGTCTGTCTGTTTGTTTGTTTCCTTCCCCTATTTTTCTACTCATCCATCCATAAACTAGACAAAGTGGAGTGTGGTCCTTATGGCTTTCCCAATCCCATTGTCACCCCTCATAAGCTACATTTTTATACAATTGTCTTTGAGATTCATGGGTTCTGGGTGGTAGTTTGATAGTTTCAGGTATCCACCACCAGCTACCCCAATTCTTTAGAACCTAAAAAGGGTTGTCTAAAGTGTGCATAAGAGTGCCCCCCCCCCCCAGAGTGACCTCTTGGCTCCTTTTGGAATCTCTCTGCCACTGAAGCTTATTTCATTTCCTTTCACATCCCCCTTTTGGTCATACATTAAAACATAAAAAGGGTTATCTATGCAGTGCATGAGCATGTCCACCAGAGTGACCTCTTGACTCCATTTGAAATCTCTCAGCCACTGAAACTTAACTTTATTTCATTTTGCACCCCCCTTTTGGTCAAGATGTTCTCCATCCCACGATGCTGGGTCCAGATTCATCCCCGGGAGTCATATCCTGTGTTGCCAGGGAGATTTACATCCCTGGGAGTCAAGTCCCACCTAGCGGGGAGGTCAGTGAGTTAACCTGCTGAGTTGGCTTAGCTAGAGAGAGGTCTCCCTCATTTTTAAAAGAAAGCCTCACTGGATATAAAATTCTTGCTTGGCAGTTGTTTTCTTTCAGCACTTTGAGTATTTCAATCCACTGCCTTCTTGCCTCCATGGTTTCTGATGAGAAATTTGAAATTAATCTAATTAGGCTTCTCTTGTACATAACATGTTGCTTTTCTCTTGCAACTTTCAGAACTCTTTCCTTGTCTTTTGCATTTGACAGTTTGATCAGTGTTTTAGTTTTCCTGGGCTGCCCAAGCAAATATCATGCAGTGAGTTGACGAACAATGGGGATTTATTAACTCTTGGGTTTGAGGATAAGCCCAAATCAAGACATTATTAAGGTGATGCTTTCTTCCCTAAGTCTGATGCCCTGGGGCTGGCTGCTAATGATTGTTGGTCCTGGGCTCCGCTGTCACGTGGCCATGCATGTGGTGGCCTCTCCCTTCGCTTCCGGGTTCTGTTGACCTTCAGCTTCTTGCCTCCCTTGGCTTTCTCTCTCTCTCTCTGAATTTCCTCCTGCTTATAAAGGACTCCAGGAGTCGTAGTGAGACCCGTCCTGAGCCACAACGTACCTGAAGAAACCTCATCAAAAGGTCCTACTTACAATGGGTTCACACCCACAGGAATGAACTTTCTTTTTAAGTTTAAGAACTTTTTTCCTGGGGTACATGTGGCTTCAAACCACCACAGTTAGTATTTGACAGGACGTATGTTTCATCAAGTCTATCCCGTGTGGTGTTCTCTGGGCTTCTTGGATATGCATATTCACGTCTTTTGCTAAGTTTGGGACATTGTGCCTTTTGTTTGAATATTCTTTCTGCCCCTTTCTCTCTTTCTTCTCCTTCTGGGACTCCTTGGGGATACTTAATGTAGAGATCTCTTAGGCTATTTTCACTTTTCATAATTTTTTTTTTTTCCTGCTCCTCAGCTTGACTCATTTCAATCAACTTATCTTCAAATTCACTGATTCTCCCACCTGCCGTCTCCAACTGAAACCCTCCTGCGAATTTTTCATTTCAGTTATGGTGGTCTTCAACTCCAGTAGTTCTGTTTGGTTCCTTTTAAAATTTCTGTCTCTTTATTGAGATTTTCATATTTTTCATTCATTGTTTTCCTGATATCTTTTAGCTCTTTCTCTGTATTTTCCTTTATCTCCTTGAGCATATTAAAGTTTCTTCTGCATATACGTATCTGTCCAAAATGTTCACAGTCTGGTCTTCTTCGCTGATATTTCCTTGGTTTTTATACACTTCTATTGATGGGCCATCATTCCCTGTTTCTTTATTTGTCTTGTAATCTTTTGTTGCACACTGTACATTTTAATATTTTAAAATGTTAACTCTGGTATTTATTCTCTGATATGTCTTGTTTCTCGAGTTTATATTCAAGTGATGATATGACCGAGATTTTCTTGAGTGTCAGGATCTAGTAAAACCAAGCAAACCTGAGCCAACAGCACTTTTCACTGGCTTTGCACTCCTACCGGGAAGGTCTGACCAAGGTGAGTGCAAAGTGCACGGATGCCCCTGTCCTTTCGGGGCCTGTATCTTCTGGGCTTGTGCTTACTAGCAGTCTTAGGAATTCCCCTGTTTACAGGAGTTTGAATGAGCTCTCTGCTTCCCAGGAAACAGACCATCTCCCTCTCCATCTCCCAGGTGTTCTACCAAAGGAGAAGCCTTTACCCTGGGCCATCCAGCTCAGTTGTTTCTTACAAAGCTTGTCTTGTGTCAGCTTCTTTGGCCTGGAGGGCAAATTCTGGCGGGGAGGGGAAGACCCTTGAGAGGAGTTTCCCAAGTTACTCTTTCTCGGCTGGAACAAGGTAAGGCACCCGAAAAGGGGGCATCGGCTGGCTCCAAGCTGCCCTGGGGAGGGGATCAAGGAGGGGTCTGGAAGGGTGCCAGAGCTTCTTCTGCAGCTCCCTAGAATTGCACTTTCTTGACTCAGCACCTGCCCAGCAAATGCAGTCCCTCAGCTGCCCTCCGCAGCTCTGAGGATCATACATCTTTGCCAACACCTTTGTCCAGGGTGAGTTGGAATAACAGCCACCCTCACACTTGGGCCCCCAGTGTTCTGAAGTAGCTGATCAAAAGCAGTGACCAGCAGTCAGATTGCGCTCCCCCCAGATCTTGGGAAACTGGATTTTTATGTCCCTCTGTAGCACCAGCAAGCTCTGCCAGGGGCCGGACCCCACTGTTGCCTGTCATGAGAGTGGGGATGGGTGCTGATAACTGCTGCTTGGAGAGAGCAGTTTAGTGCTATTTACTGTAATTTACCAGCCTCTCTCCCCCACTCTTCCCTGGATGCTGCACAGTGTTCCACTGGGACTCTGGAGTTTCAAAATGGTTGATTCAGACAGTTCCTGCCTGTAAAAGTTTTTCTGGTGGAGGGTTTGATTCCTGGAGCCTCCTCCTCTGTCATCTTCCCACAATTCATCTATAATTACTTTTTTTTTTTTAATTGGGATTGTTCAGATACCATACAATTATCCAAAGATCCAAAGTGTACAATCAGTTGCCCCTGGTACCCTCATACAGCTGTGCATCCATCACCACACTTAATTTTTGTTCAATTTTTAGAAACTTTTCATTACTCCTGGCCAGAAATAAAGTGAAAGATGGGGAAAAAAAAAAAAAAAGGAAACTCGAATCCTCCCGTATCCCTAACCAACCCCCCTCAATTACTGACTCGTAGTGTTGGTATAGTACCTTTGTTACTGTTTATGAAAGAATGTTGAAATACTACAAACTGTAGTATATAGTTTGCAATAGGTATATATTTCTTTCCTATATGTCCCTCTATTGTTAACTTCTAGTTGTATTGTCATACATTTGTTCTGGTTCATGGAAGACTTTTCTAATATTTGTACAGTTGATCATGGACATTGCCCACCATAGGATTTAGTTTTATACATTCCCATCTTTTGACCTCCAACTTTCCTTCTGGTGACATATATGACTCTGAGCTTCCCCTTTCCACCTCATTCACATGCCATTCAGCACTGTTAGTTATTCTCACATCTTGCTACCTACACCTCTGTTTATTTCCAAACATTTAAGTTTGTCCTAGTTGAACATTCTGCTCATACTAAGCAACCGCTCCCCATTCTTAAGCCTCTTCCTATATCTTGGTACCTTATATTTCATGTCTATGAGTTTACATATTATAATTAGTTCTTATCAGTGAGACCCTGCAATATTTGTCCATATGTGTCTGGCTCATTTCACTCAGTATATTGCCCTTGAGGTTTTGACATCAACCCATTTTTTTTAAGATGATTTTGTTCACACCCCATACATTCCATCCTAAGTAAACAATTGATGGTTCTCTGTATGGTCACATATTTATGTGTTCACCATCTTCACCACTATCTATATGAGGACATCTACATTTCTTCCACAAGGCAGGAGGGAGCATCAAAGAAGGTAGAGAGGCAAAAGAAAGAGGAAAAAAAATGACAGCTAGGAAGTAGCAAAAGGAAAAGTAATCTTAAATCAAAGTAGGGTAAAGAGTCAGACAACACCACCAATGTCAAGTGTCTATCATGCCTCCCCTATCCCTCCTTCTTATCTGCATTTACCTTGGTACATCACCTTTGTTACATTAAAGGAAGCATAATACAATGATTCTGTTAGTTACAGTCTCTAGTTTACATTGATTGCATCCCTCCCCCAATGCCTCCCCATTTTTAACACCTTGCAAGGTTGACATTTTCTTGTTGCCCTCGTAAAAGAACATATTTGTACATTTTATCACAATTGTTGAACACTAGATTTCACCAAGTCACACAGTCCCATTCTTTATCTTTCCTCCTTTTTTCTGGTGTCTCACATGCTCCCAACCTTCCTCTCTCAACTGTATACATAGCTATCTTTCTTCAGTGTACTTACATTGCTGTGCTACCATCTCCCCAAATTGTATTCTGAACCACACACTCCTGTCTTCTCCTATCACTCTGCATTGCTCCCTTTAGTAATTCCTGTAGGACAGGTGTCTTGTTCACAAAGTCTCTCATTGTCTGTTTGTCAGAAAATATTTTGAGCTCTCCTTCATATTTGAAAGACAGCTTTGCTGGATATAGGATTCTTGGTTGGAGGTTTTTCTCTTTCAGTGTCTTAAATATGTCACACCACTTCCTTCTTGCCTCCATGGTTTCTGCTGAGAGATCTGCACATAGTCTTATTAAGCTTCCTTTGTATGTGATGGATTGCTTTTCTCTTGCTGCTTTCAGGATTCTCTTTTTGTCTTTGACATTTGATAATCTGATTATTAAGTGTCTGGGCGTAGGCCTATTCAGATCTATTCTGTTTGGAGTACGCTGAACTTCTTGGATCTGTAATTTTATGTCTTTCATAAGAGACCTTTTCCCTTCTCTTCTCCTTCTGGGACACCAATGATACGTAGATTCTTTTATTTTGTTTCATCTTTAAGTTCCCAGAGATGTTGCTCATATTTTTTCATTCTTTTCTCCATCTGCTCCTTTGTGTGTAGGCTTTCAAGTGTTTTGTTCTCCAGTTCCTGAGTGTTTTCTTCTGCCTCTTGATGTCTGCTGTTGTATGTTTCCATTGTGTCTTTCATCTCTTGTGTTGTGCCTTTCATTTCCTTAGATTCTACTAGTTGTTTTTTTGAACTTTCAGTTTCTGCCGTATGTATGCTCAGTGTTTTCTTTACAGCCTCTATCTCTTTTGTGAAATACTCTCTAAAGTTTTTGAATTGATTTAGCATTAGTTGTTTAAATTCCTGTATCTCAGTTGAAGTGTATGTTTGTTCCTTTGACTGGGTCATAGCTTCGTTTTTGTTAGTGTAGGTTGTAGTTTTCTGTTGTCTAGGCATCTGACCTCCTAGGCCACTCCAATCAGGTTTTCCCAGATGAGAACAGGTTCAGGTCACAGAAGGAGGAAATATTCAGTATCTGGTTCCCCTGATGGTTTTTCTTAGAGGATTAATAACACCTGTGCTTTTCTGTTTGGCAGGTGCTGTCTGTCACCGCCTGTGTAAGGGGGTGTGGCCTGTGGCTCTCCTCCTCCAGGCTTTGGGGTCTGGTTCCGGAAAGGCAGGCGGTAAAGCTGGGCCCCTCCCTTTCCTCTGGGAAGCTATGCCCCCTACAAAGAGGTCACTGCCTATCCGGAAGTTCTATGTTTCTTTGACTCTGCTGATCAAAGTATTTTGATTTTAAAATAGCTGAGTCTGTCTTTACTGCAAAGCACTGCGGGCTGAAAGCGGCTGCAGTTTTCTCCACAGAAAGCAGAAGGGACAGAAAAGCTCCCAGGTTCACCTGTCAGCCTCTGGGCTTCTCATCCTGAGACAGATATGTCCCCCGACTGTCCCAAGGCCAGTTGTCCCCAAAAGCCTCTGTCTGCTCGTTGAGGATTCACTGTCTGTATTTAGCAGTTAACAGTAAAATCCCAGATGGAGCTGGGCTGCGGTACACTAGCTTGTTCGGAGAGTGCTGCTCTCTAGCACCGCGAGGCTTCTGTGAGGGAGGGGCTCTCGGCGCTCGGCTCTCAGCGAGGGTCCGCAGTTTTACTTACAGATTTTATGCTGTGATCTTGGGCATTCCTCTCCGTTCAGGTTGGTGGATGATGAGTGGACAATCCCGTTTGTCTCCCCGCAGTTATTCCTGGTTATTTACTAGTTTTTTGGTCATTTATGAATTGTTCTCGGGGGGACTAACAGTTTTCCACTTCTCTCTATGCTGCCATCTTTTCTCTATCTTGTAATTACTTTTTAAAAACAGCTTTATCAAGACAAAAGTTTGCATATCAGGCAGGTCACTCATGATAATTGTATAGTTATATGATTTTTAGTAAAATTATGCAGTTATGTAACCATCACCACAGTCCAGTTTTAGGACACTCCCAGCATTCCAGAAAGTTCCCTTGTGCCTGTTTGCTGTCGGTCCCTACTCCCAGCCCCAGCCCCCTGCTGCCAAAGGTCTGCTGTCTGTTGTGCCTTCTCTAGAAACTTCTTATAAATGGAGTCATACAATATGAGTCTGCTGCATCTGGCTTCTTTCACTTGCATCAAGTTTTTGAGGTTAATCCATATTGCACAATATTACTTATATTTAGGAAAAGAAATCTGCTTTTAAAGAGGGGCATAATGGGAAGGGATTAGGATGGAGAACAGAGCATGGCTGAAATGAGGAAAATGCTGAGCATGGCGGGATGAGGGCATGGGCAGTTAGGACAGTAGGATTGTCCTCGTAAATGCCAGAGGCAGTGCAGGATCGTGGAAGAACGTGGACTTTGTACTCGCACAGACCTTGTTTGTAATTCCTGTTCTCTGCTCACCTGCTGTATTAGTTTGGTCATCTCACTTTAAGTTGCATCATGTCATCACTCCATCTCATTTTAAACTTTGGTTTCTTCCTCTGAAAATGCAGAGTTGGTGGTGGACTCAGTGAGGCAACCCTGAAAGCCCCTGACCAGTTGCCGAGCTTAGGCAATGCTCAGGGGTTTTGTCAGGAAGTGATAATTATAGGCATGGCTTTCAGATTTGCAGACCATGAAACCCCTTCTCAGCTCCTCCCCACTCCACCTGCTGGGAAGTGGTCGTCATCGTCCGTCCATCCTTCCGTCCATTGCCCCCCACCCCTTACAGTGATCTCCATGTGGATCATATGACGCACCAATTATGTTTATACCTTGTTCCAAGCCAGGTGTGTTTATTTCGCTGACACTTGGCCCAGGCTGGAGGCAGTGCAAACAGTGTCCGGACGGGGGCCTGCATCAGGAAATCACTGGATGCATTTGTGAGACTATAAGAACTCCTGATGCAAGCTGTTGAACAACCTGAGTCACAGCATTCTCTGTTCATCAGTCTCAAGGGCCCTGCCCTTTTAATAAAGTCTTGCTCAATACCCTTCCCTCAAATGTTACCTAATACGGCTTTTCTGTTTTTCAAGGGGGAAAATGCATATCACAGGTCAGCTAGGTTCCAAGGAAATAATTCAGATAACCTTTAACATCATTGCCAAATTAGTTGGGTTGGTTTAACCCTACTTTTATTTCTTTTAAATGCCAGTAAATACTTGAATCTAACAAGGAAGCTTTTTCATTAAAAAGTTACAGGCAACCAGGTATATCCAAGGGTCCAGGAGGGAAACATAATCCGACTTTCAGATTCCTGTGTGCAACAAGGGGCACAGCACACAAAGTTTTCAGACCAAGATCCCTCATGAATATAAATGCAGAAACCCTCAACAAAATATTGGCAAACTGAATCCAACAGTATATTAAAAGAATTGTACACCATGACCAAATGGAATTTACTTCAGAATGCAAGGGTGGTTCAACATGAGAAAATCAATGTAATACACTACATTAATAGAATGAAGAAAAAAAAAAAACAAAACCACCTGATCATCTCAATTGATGTAGAAAAGGCCTTTGACAAAATCCAACATTGTTTCATGATTTAAAGCACTCAGAAAACGAGGAATAGAAGGGAACTTGCTCAGTATGATAAAGAGCATTTATGAAATACCCAGAGCAAATATCATACTTAATGATGAAAGACTGAAAGCTTTCCCCCAAAGATCAGGAAAAAGACAAGGATGCCCATTGTCACCACTTTTATTCCACATTGTATTGGATGTTCTAGCCAATGCAGTAGGGCAAGGGAAAGAAATAAAAGGCATCCATATGGAAAGGAAGAAGTCAAATTATTCCTATTTGTAGATGACATGATCTACATGTCTGATCTGACATTTTCATGTCTGATTTTATTTTCTATAGAAAATCCTAAAGAATCCAAAAAGACAGCTATTAGAACTAATAAATTCAGCAAAGTTACAGGATAAATATACAGAGATAAACATACAAAATAAACATACAGAAATCAGTTGGGTTCCTATACGCCAGTAATGAACAATCTGAAAAGGGAAGCAAGAAAACAATTCCATTTACAGCAGCAACTAAAAGAATAAAATAGTTAGGAATAAATTTAACCAAGGACGTAAAAGACTTCTACACTGAAAACCACAAAACATTGCTGAAAGAAATGAAATAAGGTACAAATAAATGGATAGACATCCCATGTTCATGGAATGGGAGACTTAATATTAAGATGTAAATTCTGTCTGAAGTGATCTATAAATTCAGTGCAATCCCTATCAAAATTCTAGCATCCTTTTGTGAAGAAATGGAAAAGCTGATCCTCAAATTCATACGGAATTGCAAGGGGCCCCAATAGCCAAAACAATCTTGAAACAGAACAAAGTTGGAAGTATCACACTTCCTGACTTCAAAACTTACTACAGAGCTACAGTAATTAAAACAGTGTGGTCCTGGCATAAGGATAGGCATTTGGACCGATGGAATAGAATTGAGAGTCTAGAGTTACATTCACACTTCTATGGCCAGTTGATTTTCAACAAGGCTGCCAAGTTAATTCAGTGGTGGAAAGGTGAGTCTCTTCAGCAAATGGTACTGGGACAACTGGAAATCCACATGCAAAAGAATGAATGTGGATGCTTACGTCTCACCATATACAAAAATTAACTCAAAATGGATAAAGACCTAAATGTCAGAGCTAATACTATAAGACTCTTCTGAGAAGACATAGGGAAATATCTACAGGACTTTGTAGTAGGCAATGGATTTTTATATTTTATGCCAAAAGCACACACATGAGAAAACCATCAAACTGTTTTCCAAAATGGCTGCACCATTTTACATTCCCACAAGCAAGGTATGGAGGGTCTTGGTTCTCCACATCCTCGTCAGCACTTGTTATTGTCTGGCTGGCTGTGAAATGGCATCTTGTTGTGGTTTTTACTTTGCATTTCCCTGATGACTGATGATGTTGAGCATCCTTTCATAAGCTTATTAGCCATTTGTATCTTATTAGGGGAAATATTTTTTCAAATCTTTTACCTATTTTTTATTCAGTTTGTCTTATTGAGGTGAAGAGTTCTTTGCATAATTTGTATACAAGTCCTTTATCAGATAGACATGTGTTTTTTGTTTTTTTTTTGTTTGTTTGTTTTTTTCATTTTTATTGAGATTGTTCAGATACCATACAATTATCCAAAGATCCAAAGTATACAGTCACTTGCCCCTGGGTACCCTCATACAGCTGTGCATCCAATCACACTTAATTTTTGTTCAATTTTTAGAAACTTTTCATTACTCCTGACCAGAAATAAAGTGAAAGATGAAAAAAGAAAAAAAGAAAAGGAAACTCTAATCCTCCCCTATCCCTAACCAACCCCTCTCAATTGTTGACTCGTAGTATTGGTATAGTACATTTGTTACTGTTCATGAAAAAATGTTGAAATACTACTAACTGTAGTATATAGTTTGTAATAGGTATATAGTTCTTCCCTATATGCCCCTCTATTATTAACTTCTAATTGTATTGTCATACATTTGTTCTGGTTCATGGAAGCAATTTCTAGTATTTGTACAGTTGATCATGGACATTGCCCACCATAGGATTTAGTTTTATACATTCCCATCTTTTGACCTCCAACTTTCCTTCTGGTAACATATATGACTCTGAGCTTCCCCTTTCCACCTCATTCACACACCATTTGGCACTGTTAGTTATTCTCACATCTTGCTACCAACACCCCTGTTCATTTCCAAACATTTAAGTTCATCCTAGTTGACCATTCTGCTCGTACTACGCAACCACTCCCCATTATTCTTAAACCTTGTCCTGTATCTTGGTACCTTATATTTCATGTCTATGAGTTTACATATTATAATTAATTCCTATCAGTGAGACCATGCCATAATTGTCCTTATGTGTCTGGCTTATTTCACTCAGTATATTGCCCTCGAGGTTTTGTCATCAACCCATTTTTTTTTTTTAATATGGTTTTGTTCACTCACCATACATTCCATCCCAAGTAAATAATCGATGGTTCTCTGCATGGTCATACGTTTATGTGTTCACCACCTTCACCACTGTCTATGTAAGGGCATCTACATTTCTTCCACAAGGCAGGAGGGAGAGTCAAAGAAGGTAGAGAGGCAAAAGAAAGGGGAAAAAAAACGACAGCTAGGAAGCAGCAAAAGGAAAAAAAACCTTAAATCAAAGTAGAATAAAGAATCAGACAATACCACCAATGTCAAGTGTCTAACATGCCTCCCCTATCCCCCCCTCTTATCTGCATTTACCTTGGTATATCATCTTTGTTACATTAAAGGAAGCATGATACAATGATTCTATTAGTTACAGTCTCTAGTTTATGCTAATTGCATCCCTCCCCCAATGCCTCCCCATTTTTAACACCTTGCAAGGTTGACATTTGCTTGTTCTCCCTCGTAAAAGAACATATTTGTACATTTTATCACAATTGTTGAATACTCTAGATTTCACCAAGTTACACAGTCCCAGTCTTTATCTTTCCTCCTTTCTTGTGGTGTCTCACATGCTCCCCACCTTCCTCTCTCATCCATATTCATAGTTATCTTTGTTCAGTGTACTTACATTGTTGTGCTACCATCTCCCAAAATTGTGTTCCAAACCACGCACTCCTGTCTTCTATCACCCTGTAGTGCTCCCTTTAGTATTTCCGGTAGGGCAGGTGTCTTGTTCACAAAGTCTCTCATTGTCTGTTTGTCAGAAAATATTTTGAGCTCTCCCTCATATTTGAAGGACAGCTTTGCTGGATATAGGATTCTTGGTTGGCAGTTTTTCTCTTTCAGTATCTTAAATATATCACACCACTTCCTTCTTGCCTCCATGGTTCCTGCTGAGAGATCGCACATAGTCTTATTAAGCTTCCTTTGTATGTGATGGATTGCTTTTCTCTTGCTGCTTTCAGGATTCTCTCTTTGTCTTTGACATTTGATAATCTGATTATTAAGTGTCTTGGTGTAGACCTATTCATATCTCTTCTGTTTGGAGTACGCTGCGCTTCTTGGATCTGTAATTTTATGTCTTTCATAAGAGATGGGAAATTTTCATTAATTATTTCCTCTATTATTGCTTCTGCCCCCTTTCCCTTCTCTTCTCCTTCTGGGACACCAATGATACGTACATTATTGTACTTTGTTTCATCCTTGAGTTCCCGGAGACGTTGCTCATATTTTTTCATTCTTTTCTCCATCTGCTCCTTTGCGTGTAGGCTTTCAGGTGTTTTGTTCTCCAGTTCCTGAGTGTTTTCTTTTGCCTCTTGAGATCTGCTGTTGTATGTTTCCATTGTGTCTTTCATCTCTTGTGTTGTGCCTTTCATTTCCATAGATTCTACTAGTTGTTTTTTTGAATTTTTGATTTCTGCCGTATATATGCCAAGTGTTTCCTTTACAGCCTCTATCTCTTTTGCAATATCTTCTCTAAACTTTTTGATTTGATTTAGCATTAGTTTAAATTCCTGTATCTCAGTTGAAGTGTACGTTTGTTCCTTTGACTGGGCCATAACTTTGTTTTTCTTAGTGTAGGTTGTAATTTTCTGTTGTCTAGGCATGGTTTCCTTGGTTATCCAAATCAGGTTTTCCCAGACCAGAACAGGCTCAGGTCCCAGAGGGAACAAATATTCAGTATCTGGTTTCCCTGCGGGTGTGTCTTAGAGAATTGCTCCACCCTTTGATGCCTCAGGTCACTGCTTTTCTGCCCAGCAGGTGATGCCTGTTAGCCTGTAATTCTTGCCTGGTGTGAGGAGGTGTGGCCGTGTTCCCCCAGGCTCTGGGGTCTGGTTCTGAATGGAAAGGGCCCCACCCCTTTCCTCCTAGAGAAGACAGACCCCCCAGGTGGAGGTCATTAGCATTTCAATGGTGTTGCTCTCTGCTTGTGCTGTATCCTCCCTTCCCCCAGTCACAGCCCTGGAAACTGAAAATGACTGGGGCTTTCTCCACTGAGCCAAAAAAGAAACCCTTTTCTTTCAAAAAAGAAACCCTTCAGACCCAGTCCAAGGAGACCCTCCAGCTCTCCAAGGTCAGTCGTCACCCAAAGCTTCTGTCTGTTTTTTGGGGATGCGTACCTGTAGTGAGCAGTTCACACTCGCTACTTAAAACCCCAGTTGGAGCTCAGCTGAGCTATATTCGCTTGCTGGGAGAGAGCTTCTCTCTGGCACCACGAGGCTCTGCAGCTTGGGCTATGGGGGAGGGGGTCTCACGACTTGGATCCACAGGTTTTACTTACAGATTTTATGCTGTGTTCTCGGGCATTCCTCCCAATTTAGGTTGGTGTATGATGAGTGGATGGTCTCGTTTGTCCCCCCGCAGTTATTCTGGATTATTTACTAGTTGTTTCTGGTTCTTTGTAGTTGTTCCAGGGGGACTACTTAGCTTCCACTCCTCTCTATGCCGCCATCTTGCCCTGCCTCTAGATATGTGTTTTGCAAATATTTTCTCTCTGTTGCTTGTCTTCATTTTCTTAATGATGAATTTTGAAACACAAAGTTTTAAATTTTGATGAGGTCCAGTTTATCAGTTTTTTCTTTTATGAACTGTGCTTGTGGTATCATATCTAGGAAATCTTTGAACCCAAGGTCTCAAAGATTTTCTCCTGTGTTAACTTCTAAAGGTTTTATACCTACTTTAACTCTGAAAGTTTTATTGGTTTCGCTCTTACATTTAAGCCTCTGGTCCATTTTGAGTTAATTTTTGTGTATGCTGTGAGGTGAAAGTTTAAGTTCGTATTTTTGCATGTAGGTTCCAATTGTTACGGCATGATCTGTTGAAAAGACTGGCATTTCCCATAGTTTTGAAATTGGAAAATGAAAGTCCTCCAATATTGCTCTTTTTCAAAATTCTTTTGACTCTTCTAGGTCTTTTGCAATTCCACACAAATTTTAGGATCATCTTGTCAGTTTCTGCAAAAAGCCTTTTGGAATTTTAGTGGAGATTGTATTGACTCTGTGGATCAATTTGGGGAGATTGGCCATCTTAACAGTATTAAGCGTTTGGATTCGTGAGCGTTAGGTGTCTCTCCACTTATTTAGATCTTTAATTTCCTTCAGCGATGTTTTGTAATTTTTGGTGTACAAGTCTTACACTTTCATTGGTAAAGTTTTTCCTGTGTATTTTTGATGTCTGACAAAGGAAAACGCCAGGACGATTTGTCACGGGTGTAGGGGTGGGTGTGTCTGCTTACCGACACTTTATCATAGTAGTGAGTTAAATTTTATGTAATATTGATTTGATTGTTTTTCTTATGAAATGGCAGACATATAAACATCTGTATAACATATATATACACTTTAAGGAGAAATTATCAAAGGAATACCTGTGTACCTTATACCCAGCTAAAGAAAAAGAAATTATTTGTACCTGGGCCCTGTCGGATTGAAAACCCCTCCCTTCCCTCCAGAGACGAAGCTCCCAATTTTTTCGTTCCTTTGCTTTGCTCTGTTGTTTTACCACATACGTATTAAACTGTAAACAGTGTGTTTACTTTGGCCTGTTTTTTACCTTTAGATAAATGTAAGCACTGTGAAGGCATTTTTCTATGATTTTTGCTCTTTTTCTCCATGTGCTCCTAAGATTCATCTGTTTTGAAGCATGGGTTGCATGCCATGTGTTTATAAGACTCAGTGGTGGCCTTTATGTGAGCATGGGAGAGTTGGTTTCTCCTGCTGTGGATGGTCATGTGGGTGACTTCTTGGTTTCTGCTGTTACGGCGATGCCATCAGCAGTCTCCTTGTACGTGGGCTGGAGTTTCTCTGGGGCACAGCTAGAATTGCTGAGTTGGGGGGCATGGCTTCCACTTGAGGGGACAATGCCAGAATTTTCCAGATCAAATGCCAAGTATGCTGGACTTCCTCCATTGGTGTATTAGTTTCCTCTCACTGCTGTAACAACTACCACACATTAGTGGCCTAAAAAGCACAAATTTATTCTCTTACAGTCTGGAGGTGAGGAATCTGGGCTAAAATCAAGTGTCGACAGGGCTTCATTTGCTTCTGGAGGCTCTGGAGGAGAATGTGTTTTCTTGCCTTATCCAGCTTCTAGAGCTGCCTGTATCCCTTGGCTCATGGCCCCTTTCTCCATCTTCAAATCCAGCAGTGGCCGGTCGAGTCTTTCTCTGTCCCATCACTCTGATATTGACGCTCCTGCTTCTCCCCTTTCACATATAAGGACCTCTGTGACTGCACTGGGCCCCCTGGAATAATCCAGGGTCACCCCCTGGTTTAGGGTCAGCTGCACAGCAGCCTAGATCCCACCTACAGTCTTCACTCCCCTTTGCCGTGTATCATAGCATATTCTTAGGTTCTGGGGATGAGGGTGTGATGTCTGGGGGAGGCCTGTGTTCCACTGGCCGCTGTTGGCATCTGAGGGTCCTCATTATTTCACCGCCATGAGGATCTAAACATGTCAGCAGTGTATACATAGAAGATGTTTAGTAACTATTTAAAAATGATTTCTGTTTAGACTTACAGTTCTTCACTCTTCCTGGCCTCCATAAGTTTAATTATTCTTCACTGGTTCCTGTATGAAGTGATACCAAGTTCAGGAGTCAGAATGCCTGGCTCATTTGCCATGAGCTGTGACTCGGGCAGGTCACCTCCCCTCTACAAAATCGGGACCATTACCTACATCATGTATAGTTGCTTTGCAGATTAAATGAGATAATGCACAGAAGGCCTTAGGTTGTTGCATTACAAATGGAAGAAAACCCACAAATATTAGCTATTAGCGTTCATATTTCTTTCGTCAACACTCTTGAGTGCCAGGCCCTTGGCTCCCCATGCAACTTTCAACAAATATATTGCAATGGAGTCGGTCCACTTGTGTGGGGCACCTAGAGGCAAAACACTGGATGTGATGTCTGACGAGCTTTCTTCTTACTGCGGTGCTGCGTGGTATTTCGTCTGTGACGTGTCTGGGTCTACTTCCTAACACCTTCCTCCCTAAGTAAGAAAGAGCTAGACACAGTACTCCCTTTAGGCTTGTGTCTTTCTTCTAGGAGATAATTCAGTATGAGCAGAAATTTAGGTAACTTTTCTCCTCTCTGACCCCAAATAATTTCCATGTCGTGGGGTGTCGTACTTGTCACGTAAAATAAGGAAACAGGAATGCCTTCACGCTTTTTGGACAAAGAATCACATTAGCAAAGTTTTTCTTTTACCCCAATGTTATCATCATTTTTATTATTATTTTTTAAAGTAAAGAGCACATTCCTCATTTCAGTTCCTATGTTGAACTTCTGAGTTTTCACTCAATTCACTGAACAGTGGCCACGGCAGACAAGGTTACTTGTATCAGAAGACTCCTGTATGAGACACGCTAACTTAAGCTTTTAATCTGCTGGTTCTTCATTCTGAGTCATTCTGCTTTTGAAAACTAAATCAGTGCATTTCAGAGACTTGTATGTGGTATGAAAATGAAAATAAGCTACCAAGGACTTGGAAAGGCCCTTGTTACCTGCAGGCATGGCGGCTGTGCATGTGTGTGGCCCACACAGACACTGACCACCTGCTGAACAGGAGTTTGGATTATGGGGTGCATGAGGAATCTTTAAAAGTTGAAAATAAAACTACAGATGTATGGGTTTTGAGATGATAAATTCGAGGCCTGACCAGGAGGGGATGTTTTGTAGCAGGCCTTCTGTGCCAGCCCGTGGTGCCCACTGGCTCCTCCGGGCAGAGCCTCACACTTGCCCAATGACCCCTGCAGGCGGACGCGTGCCACGCCTACCAGATCGTCAGCCGCAACGGGGTCCCCGATGAGCAGATCATCGTGATGATGTACGATGACATCGCCAACTCTGAGGAGTAAGTAGGAGCACTGGGACTTGGTGGGGAAGGGGTCTGGGGCACTTTTGGAAACTCCGCAGACCGCCGGGAACCCAGACCCAGGCCCCGTGTTAGAACGCACGCGGGCTCCGCAGCTCAGCGGCAGGGAGCTGAGCACATTGAGCTCGGAGCAGAGCTCCTGGGCACCTCGTCAGAGGCAGAGGCACAGGAACAAGATGCCGCAGAGACGGTTTAAGCCAAGTGACCCCTCACCCTGGGGAAGGCCTCGCCGGATCTCTGCGGTGCCTGCTCCTAGCCTCCAAGCAGGGAAACAGCTCGTGGGGGCACCAGGAGAAGCGCCTTGTGTCTGTAGGTGGGACCCTGCTGCCCTTCTTTCTAGGCCTGCCTACTTTTATTAGTTGTTGAATTTAATTTTAAAAACAATTCTGCTGTGCCCACTTACCTGATTACTTGAAGAGATCACAAGCGGCAAGTATGGGTCCTAATGTTATCCCCAGTTCTAATCTCCCAGTCCCTGGGTTCCCTGCTGCAGCCCCTTTATGTCATCGGGGCACAGCTCAGAAGACGTTCTGAGGCTTTCAGTCTGGAGCTCTTGTAGCAAAGTTTTATCTTCTCTCCTCTCTTTTTCCTGAGCTCTTGGTGACCTCTTGCCCCCAGGATGTTAACTGGTTTCCATCAGGAGGTCCGAGGAGCCCAAGGCTTTGGTCCCTAGCCTGAGTTTTTGAGCTCAGCCCTTCACTGCTCCTGCTCAGAACCCCTGAGTGTGGGACACCCGACAACCCCGGCTGCTGGAACCCCAGCCCCAGCCATGCAGGCCACGAGAAGCATCTTCAACAAACGTGGTCATTTACTATTTTTTTCACATAATGGGGACATATTTTGAAGCAAGATTTCAGTGATGTGTCACATTTTGTGTTTCAATAGTCACTTAATTTTCAGCAACCCCACTCCAGGCGTGGTGATCAACAGGCTCAACGGCACAGATGTGTATCAGGGAGTCCCAAAGGACTACACCGATGAGGTGAGTGGGCTGCAAGCTTGGCGCCTGTGGCTTTCTGTTCACTTCAGTGAAGATTCTCCCCTTTCCCGTATTTCTAGAACCAGAACTTTCCTAGACTGATTCCTATTCAGTGTTTTGTCTTCGTATTAAGGTTTGTGCTTGAGAGTTGTGAAAGCAGAGAATAGGAAAAATGTTAGCAGTAAGTTGCAGCCTATTGATATTTAGTTTCTGCTCTTCACTTTAAGCCTGATAATAGATTTCCTTTGATAATGCCCAATTTTCTTGAGCTATTGCTGTTAATCTGATTATACATTATCTGTGCTCTCTTATGAAAATCAGTGTTGTCAGCACCAGACCTGGTGAAAAGTATCTCAGCATTTTGCTGAGCCAGTGTTCTGTTATTATTCTATTCCTTCTGAGTTAATTATTATATCCCTTCTAGTCAATCGAGACTATAAAATTGATGCATTTTTAAAAACACTGTAATAACTTTAGTCTTATGGTTTTCATAGTCATTCTTAACCTCTAAGCGATCTTTTAGGGACTGATTTTCTTGTGATAAACATTTATCTGAAGTTTAACAATTCCTTTGGTTTCATTTCATTTTTTTCTTTTAAATTCAAACAGTTAAATTTAACACATCATACATTGATCACATTTCTTATGAAATTGTTGCTTTCTATAGAATTAAATAACAGAATGTCTGGAATCTAGATGGTGGGATTTTGGGTGATTTTTTTTTTTTCCTCTTTGTACTTCTCTGTATTGCTTTTTTAATGAGCAGGACTTGTTCTTACAAAATTCCCTTCAAGGGGAGGACCCAGTGCTGAGGTTTCTGCCTCCCTCCTCGCTGCCTCCCTGAGGCCGTGTCCTCTAGCACTGCTATTTTCCCACCCACCAGTGTCTTTGGGTTTCTCCCTATGGACTTTATATTGGTCAAGAAGAATTGGCAGGCTCGCTGAGTCAGCAACCAGATAATCGAGCAGAGGCCATGCATGCCTTGCTTTGGGTCTCTTTTGGTTCCAACGTGTTTGCCTTCAAGCCTTGGGCCTTGGAGATGGGTGGGCCAGTGGCTGTCTCTGCTGCACACACAGGAAACTCTCCGATGTGGAATAATAGCTGCCTCTGATTTCAACTTCCAATCCTTCATAGAACGTTACTCCACAAAATTTCCTTGCTGTGTTGAGAGGTGATGCCGAAGCAGTGAAGGGCAAAGGATCTGGAAAAGTCTTGAAGAGGTAATGTCTGTTTTACGTTCTTAGTTCCTGGCCGGTGTGCTTGTGGGAAGTGACCGAGTGGGGAGCTTTGTCTTGACTTGAGACAGACCACACATGCCTGAGGTCCCCGTGGCTTCTCTCGGCAGCCCTTGTCTGTACAAATTAGCCCTATCAGAGTCCTTGTCACTCTCAATGAAACATCCCATAGCATTGAAACCCATGGTTCTTTGTTGTCTGGGGGTCCTGGTGCTGCTACGTACCACTGTTAGTGGAAGCAGCAGGTGTGACTCCCTGCAGGCCGGTCAGGTTGCAGGGCCCCAGCCTGCCCCCAGCACTGTGCTGTGATCACAGGTCAGCTCTGTGGGGAGGGACAGATTGCTAAGTGCAGAACTCCCCTCCCCACTGGGGGAGACCACTCCCAATGCTGATCCTGATGGATGGGGTTAGCGATGGCTTGGTGTTCAGTAGATCTTCATGATTTTACATGATGCTACTTCAGTGGCATTCTCCAGCGTCTCAGATACTTGGCAAATGCTGGCATTTCTCTTCTGCCAGAGAGGAGACCTGGGCACAGCTGAGTGCTCATGTGTTAAGTCAGAGAGGGATGTCTGTGTTGTAGGATGGACCACATTGGCCCCTAGTGAGCTGGTATCTCGCCATGTTAAAGCAGCACCCTCCAAGTGGAAACCCTGGTGAGGGTGGGCAGGCGGGCCCCCAATTTGTGTGTTAGAGGGGATGGTGCTAGATTGTGTTCTGGCTCCCCTTATTCATTTTGAGAAGCTCTCATTGGAGAGTGTGGCTGCCTGGGATGAGCCCAGTGGCCGAAGGACCCCACTATCTCCATCACACCTGGTCTTATGGGCCACTCAGCAAAAGTCTCTTCTTCCAGCCCTAATTCCAGAGTTTCAAACTCAAGGGTATACCCTGTGGTTTAAATAACACTCCTGGGGAGCAAGGGGAAGAGGCTGGCTGGCAGGCCCTTGTGTCCCTTTTCACGCTTGGTTTCTTGGCCTCTGTTGCCCATTCCCACCTGTGGCCCTTCTGTGTCCCTGCCCGCCCACCTAGCATGGGGTGTTCTCTCTTGGCAGTGGACCCCAGGACCATGTGTTCATTTACTTCACTGATCACGGAGCCCCTGGACTGCTGGCTTTTCCCAATGATGATGTAAGTTCTTCTTGACATTTTTAAGAGAAAATAGGAGAAGAGAAAACAGAACCCATGTGTTGGGATTACAGCTGTAATGTGTGTTTTCTAGCATCCCTTCAGGGTTGGTTTGTATGTATGGCGGGTGAGTGTGGGAGACCAGCTCAGCACCTTGAAATCTGTCCAACCCCTTCTCTTCCAGTAAGTTCTCCTGACTTTGCTCCTCCCATCCCAGCATCAATAGCTGTGTCAGGCCATGGGTGGACTACACTTGACAAAATAATAGAACAAATGTCTTAATACCTAAGAGATTTAAGAGTAATGAGTGATGCAGCACATTCTCCCCCCTTTTTAAACATGTGAATGAGATACTTCACATGACGTTTTAGGTTCACGTTCACCATCATTTATAAGGACTGGTAACTAAGAATTTATAAAGCATCATCAGGCCTTTATCAGTGGGTTATCCAGCCAGTGGTTCCTGTTGACGTGTTGGCCTGAAGTTCAGTGTTCTTGCCTTGCAGCTTCATGTAAAGGACCTGAATGAAACCATCCATTACATGTACAAGCACAAGATGTACCAGAAGGTATTGCCAGTCCTGGGGAGGCCTTGGGGAAGGAGGAAGGGGAAGGCAGGGGGAGCAGAGCCCACAGCTCCCTGACTGGCCTTCAGGCTCCAGGGGCCGTGTTTCCTGGGACAGGTGTCCTGCAGATCGGTCTTGACTGCTGCTTTCCCAGGATCAATGACGAGTCTAGAGCTTTAGCTTGGCATCCTGATCCCTGGGGGGCTTGTTACGACATAGATGGCTGGGCCCCACCCCCGGAGCATTTGCCTTTCTATCAAGTGCCCAGGTGATGCTGATGCTGCTGGCCCGGGAACGCTTTGGGAACCGCTGTCCTAGGGCATTTTGGACAGTGGAGGGGCAAATGTCACCACCCCGTTTTCACTGTGGCTCTCTCTTGCCTCTGCAGCCCCTTTGGAGGAACTGGGTAGCTCTAAAGCAGGGTGTGTGGTAGTGTGGAAAGGCGGCCTGCCCAGTGCTTTGTTCTTTGAAACTGCTCCTGTTTTGGACAGTGGAACAGATGAGTGGCCTCACCTGTGGCAGTATTTTCTCTGCATCATTTCAGCTAATAGCCATTTTCTTCTCTTACTGATGAATGAATTTGAGTCTCTCAGTGAATTGCAGCCTCTGGCAGCAGGGTTGTCTCCCAAAGCAAAGGGTTTGAGTCTTCACAAATGGGCAGAAGGCGTGGGCAGAGCCACAGTGACCTCTGCCCGGGGCCTGTGCCTGGTGGGTGAGACCCTGTGTCCTGTTCTGCATCTCAGATGGTGTTCTACATCGAAGCCTGCGAGTCTGGGTCCATGATGAACCATCTGCCCAATGACATCAATGGTAGGTGGTGGCAGGCTTGGCCTCGGAGCCAGGCTGGGTGGGCAGGGTGCCCGGCAGTTCCACTGGCTGCCCTCAGATCCTGCCGATGTGTTCCCCGGGGCTCCACACACACAGGGCTGGGGCGGCTGGATGCACAGAAGTGGGGAGATACTTGCGGCTTTACCGGGCTTCCTCTGCTACTAGAGGGCTAGTGGTCCAGGGACTAAGAATCTGCCCATGAACTTCACGGTGCCATTCTGGGTTCTAGTAAAGTTCTTCACGTCCAAACTCTGGATATGGGGTGAAGGAGAAATCCCATGGGCTTTGGGCCAGCCTCAGTCCTCTGCAGTTTGCCACCTGCTGGTCCTCTGACCTTGAGCAGGTCGCTCAGCCTCTTTGACCCTCAGTTTGCCCATCCACGAAATGGGGATGCCTATTGGGAGAGTCACTGTTAAATGACAGAGTGTTGGTCCAGCAAGATGCAGAGTCCCAGGCAGCTAGATAGTAAATGGTAGCTCTGATATTGGTTCAGTTCATCTCAGTGTTTGTTAACTTTCTCTGGAAACTAAATTAGGCCCATATTCTTCAAGTTTCCAAACTTAAAATCTGTCATCATTCTTCTGAAATACTTTGATGTCCTGAACACAAGTGCTTCCTTATTGCTTCTCTTTCTTCCATGTTTAATTTGAGAGGAGTTATTGTGACGACATGAGCAGTGCTGGATATAGTTCAGTCTCCCAGCCCTCTCTGTGGCATGCTGCCACGTGACTAAGGGAGAAGGAAGGACTCAAGCTTTAAGTGTAATCCACAGGATAAAATATAACCATAAGATGCTTTCATTTCCTCTTAGTTTATGCAACTACTGCTGCCAACCCCAGCGAGTCATCCTACGCCTGCTACTATGATGAGAAAAGGTCCACGTACCTGGGGGACTGGTACAGCGTCAACTGGATGGAAGACTCGGATGTGGTGAGCCAGCGACCTGGGCTGACTGTTCAGCTGAGACTTGGCCAGCAGGCTGTGATTATTGAAAACTTTAATGTTTTCATCTTTCAGGAGGATTTGACTAAAGAGACCCTGCACAAGCAGTACCGTCTGGTGAAGTCCCACACCAACACCAGCCATGTCATGCAGTATGGAAACAAAGTGAGTAGGGCAGCCCCACACTCTCCCTGTCCACCTCCTCGAGCCCCAGGCTGACTTGCCTGGAACGCTTCTCTCCTGGTGAAGAGAAGTGGGGGTACTGAAGACCCTGCCTGGGCTTTAATCAGACCTTGCTAGGTTCAAACTCACCAAGTTGCGAGACTTTGGGCAGGCTATTTAACATCTCTGAACCTCTGTCTCCTCTTTGTCAAAACCCTAGAGTACCAGGAAGCTGGGAGCATAAAAGAAGATAGTGCATTTAACACACTAGCCATAGGTCTAGCACATGGCAAACAGTTACTGAATGGAAAGCTGCTCCCTCAGACGAGTGCTGTGGCCTTGCCCGTAGAACCTGGTCCTTGATTCCTCAGGGTCCTGTCTCACCAGACACTGCAGTTTGTTCCCTTAAACCTTTAGCTTATAAGTTGAAGACATTTCCCACTCTGTTTTCAGAAGGGACCTGGGTAGCTAAACAGGTAAGTTCACGGAGGCCCCAGCAGGTGGTTGTGGAAGGCAGGGCCTTAAGTGAAGCCTCTGGGGCTAGCCCTTGGTGCACCCAAAGGAAGTAATTTGTGCTTGGCTTCCTGGTTGTCCTTATGTCCAAAAACTGTCTCCCGCGCAGCCTGCCACCATCTAAGAGCTCACCAGCAGGGATGTTTTGCTTTGGTACAAACATTGGCCTCCTAGAAGAACTTGTGAGCCAGTAAATCCAGCCATCCTTTCCCATCCCCCGTGGCATGGGGGCTGGAGGGCCTGAGCTGCCCCTAGCACATCTCTTCTCACTCAGAATGATCCCCTCTCTCTTTTTTTTTTTCCTCTCTCTCTCCAGTCAATCGCTGCCATGAAACTGATGCAGTTTCAGGGCATGAAGCACAAAGCCAGCTCTCCCATCTCTCTGCCTCCAGTCAAACACCTTGACCTCACTCCCAGCCCGGAGGTGCCCCTTGCCATCATGAAAAGGAAACTGATGGCCACCAATGATCTCCGGGAGTCCAGGAAACTTCTCGCAGAAATCAACAGGCACCTGGAGGTAAGAGGGTGTCAAAAGAACCACTGCCAGGGGCTGCCCCCGCCCACATGGGTAGAGGCTGCATAGGGGAGCACTGCTCACTCCCCTTCCTGCCACTCGGGGTCCCAGCCTTGGCACTCTGTGAAATGGACCCCAGTGAGCAGAGCAGGGTCATCTTCATTCTTACTAAGTTACTAAGTTAACTGACCTGGACCTTCCGGTAGCAGGCAGCAAAGAAATGGGCCCGTCTCTCCCATATCCTGCCAAGAAGCCGAGGCCCATGGGTGCTCCCCTCTTTGTACCCAGCTGCTTGGAAGATGGTTTTATTTGGCTGCTTGTTGACTTAGTAGTGCTCACCCATCCACTAAGACTACCAAGTCTGTTTTCAGTAACTCATCAGTTTGTTTGAAACTGGCAATATCCTTTTCAAATCCTAGCTGTGCGGCTGGGAACCACAGGGAGCGCAGTCACTGGACTGCTGGTCAAGGGGCGAGCGTCCTCCAGCAGAGCCAGTTTCTTGCTAGCTCATACCCACCCCACCCCACCCCGTCAGCACAGCGAGGCCCCGCAGTGTACTGAAATACACTCTGAATTCTCAGGGTTGGTTTTAAGTGCATGTATTGAATCATCCTGAGAATCAGGAGCCCGTGTATGGCGGCCGTGATAAGCAGGTTGTGCCCCAGCTGGTGCCAGGCACGCTGTGAAGCGCTCTCCTCCGTTTAGTCTCAGCCCCTTTGCACTCGTGAAACTATTGATCCCAAAGAACTTTGCTTACATGGCTTATGTCTATCACTGTTTACCATATTGGAAATGAAAACTGAGATTTAAAAAGTATAACTCATATAGAAATAACAGTAATAAACCCATTTGGGGTTAATGTAATTTTTATGAAAGGTAACCATTTTCCAAAATAAAAGCCCAGCTTAATAGAAGACAGCTGGATTCTCATATCTGCTTCTGAATTCGAGCTGTTGTGATGCGTATTTAGTTGAAGTATAAGAAGAAAATCTGGCCTCACACAGATGTATAGTTGGGAAAGGGGAAGAACCTCATGGGACCCTGGCGACGTCTGGGAACCCACTCTGAGAACGGCTGGTTGGCTCAGCAGGCAGGAGGTCTTCGCTGGACTCGGGGATGGATGAAACAAACTCTGACTCAGGACGGGGTGGGGTTGGGCCAGGGAAACATGTTTATAAAATTTGGTGGATGTAGAAGCAGTTTCTTCATGATGCTGTTTTCCATCTGGGATGGAAACAATGCCTCCCCTTTTGCCCCTAATGATATCCTGCTTTCCCGAGTGGGCAGAGGTGCCCGTGAACCCACGCCCCATTCGTCGAACAGCAGGCTGCCTGGGGCACTGCCTCTACAGCCCCCTTTCCTCGGAGCAGGCCAAGCCTGCTCTTCAGTATTTAGATTTCAATATATCCACAAGGCCGAAAAAGCCCCAAAAGGGAAGGCATTGCTAAAGGTTTCCAGCTGCTACAGAAGGCTTTCTGCAGTGACTTCTGACACCAACTGCATGCAGTGCATTTCCCACACTAGTTACCCAGAGTTAGATGCCACTGGTTAAGGGCACAGTCCTCCACAAGACCACCCTCATTTCAGACCCCAGCCTGAAGTTGGGGGTTCCCAGGCACCCACACTTCTGACCAACTGGCTACAAATACGGGGCTTCTCACCACCCCCTCAGGTTTGATGGTTCACTAGACAGACTCATAGAAACCGAGAAAGTGCCGTGCTATATTTATGATTACAATTTTATTATAGCAAAAAGGATACAAATAAGAAACCAAAGTAAGAGACACAGGGGCGAGCTCTGGGAAGGTCCCCAAACACACAGCTTCCCTGTTCTCTCCATTTGGCGTCAGAACACGTTACCTTCTCGGCACAGCAGTGCGTGCCACCAGCCAGGGATGCTCACCTGTGTGGGGTTTCATTACACACGGGCCCGACTGAGTTGATCCGATGCCCTTGTGGTTGAACTCAGTCTCCAGCACCTCTCCCCTACCCGGAGGTCAGGCTGATGTCACACGGCTCAAAGCTACAACCGCCTGATCACAAGGTTGGTGTTTCTGGGGTGACCAGCCCCCCACTCTAGACTGCTGTGGCCACCTCTACCCTGAGCCACCATTAGTATAGACTGTCAGGGATGGGGCGGGGAAACAAAGATAACAAATCACTGGAAATTCCAAATATTTAAAGGGTATCTTCCAAAAACGGGACAGAGGCCAGCCAGGTTCTTTATTATACGATACTTCCATGTGCAGCTTTTGTCTTCCTCGGACATCTGTTTTACCGGCAGGGGCTGGGAGAAGAGGCCTTTAAATGCACTTCCTGCATGCCCCGGCTCCAAGGAGACTGCGTTAGGTGAGGCACTTTTCAGAAAGACGTGTTTCTTCCCAGGCTAGGCACGTCATGGAGACGTCGGTGCGGAAGATCGTGTCCTTGATGGCAACCTCTGACGCCGAGGTGGAGCAGCTCCTCTCTGAGAGAGCCTCGCTCACGGAGCACGACTGCTACCAGGCGGCTGCGGCCCACTTCCGCACCCACTGCTTCAACTGGCACTCGTCCACGGTGAGCCCACTGGCCGCCCGCTCCTGCGCCGGCCTTCCTCCAACAGGGCTCTCCCGGCTGCCTAAATCCAAAAGCCGAATGAATTTGTCCAGTGGGAGTCACCTGAGACGTGTCACCTAGTAGAGAGCTGAGGCTCTGCCCAGGCTAAGGAAATGATGGGCGTATTTCAGAGGCCTTGGATGGGGCGAGGAAGAAGGCCATCCCGGTTCATGCCCAGGACACTCTGAATTGTCACAGGGGACAAGCGGGCAAATATTAATGACCAGAATCCTGTGTGACTCAGTCTCTACCCACTTCTCTTCATGTTCTTGCTGTCCTTGCCAAGCCCCATCCCTCGCCCCTTCCTTCTGAGCCTGACCCTTCCCCGAGTCAGGCCCTGCCCCATGGAGAGGAAAGTACTAAGCTTCTGCAGATTGTAGAACGTTGGGGTTGGAAAGCTTTCTGGTCAGTACTACGTGATGCTTGGATCCTTCTAGAGCCGGGGTTGGCAAATGACAGCCCGTGGGCCAAATCTGACTCACCACCTGTGTTTGTCAATAAAGTTTTATTGGAACACAGTCATGTTCATTTGGTCATGTACCGTCCATGGCTGCTTTCTCGCTACAGGGGTAGAGTTGAGTCATTGTGGTAGAGAGTATGGCCCACAGAGACTAAAATATTCACTCTCTGGCCCTTTATAGAGGAAGTTTGCCAACCCCTGCTCTAGAACTGTGCTGTCCAGTATGGTGTTCACTAGCCACATGTGGCTTTTAAAATTTAAGTTTAAATGAATTAAAATTAAATAAAATTTGAAACCCAGTTCCTCAGCCACACTAGCCACATTTCAGATGTTCAGTAGCCACATGTCACTAGTAGCTACTGGATTGGGGAAGCTTATAGACGTTCCCATTGTTGCAGGCAGTTCTTTTTGGCTGCGCCATGAGCATCCTGGCCATGCTTGAAATCTTGCGAAGGATGGAGTGCTTGGCACTCTGGAGGTAGCTCTCTGTCATTAGGAAGCTCTAAGTTTTTTTTATTAAACAGAGCTTTTCCTATAGTGGGTTAACATGTTAGTCTGCTATACTTTACCCTCTGGTCTTCTATTTTTACCCTCTAGAGCCACACAAAATGACTCTCTTCCCACTCCTCTGAGGGTCCTCAGGATCCCCTGGAGTCCTTTCCAAGATGACCGCCCCAGTCACTTCAGCCTTGGCTCGTGGGGCCCAGTTTGCCATTCATTTTCCAGCCGTCTCCCTCATCAGTGTGTTCCCCCCAGAGTGAGGGCCCCAGAACCAAGAGCCAGACTCCCCGGAGAGGTCCTGGGTGGCAGAGTGGGCAGGGCCATCGGGAGCGCTTGGTTGGAGTCTTCTGGGACTGAGTGGGCTTTCGGAGTCCTGCCAGACCCCTGCAGTGGGAGCAAACCCTTGCCTAGGAGCCCTTTTCTAGGGAGACAGTCCATAAATATCACCAGGTTATCAAAGGTGGGAGGGGATCCTGACCCCAAGGGGCCAAGAACCACTGGCCAGGATGCTTTGCTTCTGCAACTGCTGAAGTGCAGCATTCCCAAGCTAAGAATGAAGAGTTGAGTGTTAGGTGAAAGGATGATGTCTGATTTCTGTCTTTTTTTGGTCTGTTTTCTTCCAGTACGAGTATGCTTTGAGACACTTGTATGTGCTCGTCAACCTGTGTGAAAAACCTTATCCAATTGACAGGTAATTTAGCACTTGGCACCCAAAGGATCACAGCCACCTGAAAGCTGAAGGGGCAGCACTGCTGAACTGTCCTGCAAGTGGGCAGTGTTGCTGCTGCCAGCCCCTGCCTCCACCTTTGTTCTAGATATGCATATCAGTGGAATTCAAAAGAGCTGCTTTTTCCATGATCATTGGTGGGTGGGTCTGTCTTAAGCTACTGCCTGCTCCATGCTGGATAGTGTCTGTCTTCATTTCTCCAGACTCCACGTGATCACAGTATTCTTCTGCCTGTTTCTTACAGAATAAAACTGGCCATGGACGAGGTGTGCCTTGGATACTACTGAAGAGCTGCCTCCTTGATCTTTTCCAAGCACGAAGACCGTCACTTGGAACGTGGACTAACCAGAGGCTGCGGAGGTGGAGGGGAGGAAGCCCACCTGCTTCAGGCCCCCGGGGCCGCCAGGCCGCTCCTCGGCTGCTCCACAGGCCTAGCTCTCAGGACCTCACTCACCTTTCCTGCCTTCCAGGCCTTTTTCTCACGGGACCCTCACTCACTCTCACCGACGCCCCCATCTTCTACAGATCACATGCGACTCTCTGAAAAAAAAAACCCCACAAATTTGGGTGGGAAAAGCTCTATTCGGAGAAAGAGTTTTTTTGCCCATGCATTTTATGGAAAAAAAAAAGCTCACGTGGGTTTCAGTAGCCAGTGAAAGAGTCTTTGTTACAAAGAATTGGAAGCAAGTTGTAGCTGAAGCCTCTGAAGTCTTCAGAATTATTTTATTGAAGAGGATCATAAGCCCCCAATGGAAAATTACTTGTGGATAATATTTTCTATTCTTTGATTGCTTTGGTATTTTATTTTGCAATAATGGACAAGTCTTAAAAATAAAGATTTATAACTGATGTCAAGTATTAACTTCTGGCCCCCAGTTTGAAGTTTATGCTCCTTCTCTTCCGAGGGGCATAGGCTCCTGGGGTCCAGTTTGCCCTTCGTTTCCCAGCCATCTCCCTCTCAGTGTGCCCCTCCCAGAGTGAGCGTCCAGAGCTAAAAGCCAGACTCCCCGGAGAGCTCCTGGGTGGCAGAGTGGGCAGGGCTGTCCGGAGTGCCTGGTTGTAGTCTTCTCCCGGGACTGAGCGGGCTTTTGGGGTCCTACCAGACCCCTGCAGTGGGAGCAAACCCTTGTCCCTCCAAGGGGGACCCAGCCCCCACCTGTCTTTTCCTCCCCTTCTCCCCTCATTTCTCCTCCTGTACCCCTCTCTTTCATCCTTGTCTTAGTTTGCTAGGGCTGCTGCAACCAAAGTACTACCAGCTGGGCACTTAAAACAACAGAAATCTATTGTCTCGCTGTCCTGGCGGCTTGAGGTCCAAATGAAGGTGTCGGCCGGGCCATGCTCCCTCTCAAGCTTGTGGGGTCCTGGCGGTGGCTTGCTGGCAGCTCAGGGCGTTCTTTGCTTCGTGGCGTAACTCAGCCTCTGCCTTTGTCACATGGCTGTCCTCTTGCTGTCTCTGTGTCCAGATTTCCTCTCCTTGTAAGGACATCAGTCATATTAGACAAGTGCCTACCTATTCCAATTTGATCACATCCACGAGACCCTGGATTGTGAATTGAACACCTCTGTTTGGGGGATGCAAATCAATCCTTAACAAACCCCTTCCATGCCCTTGTGCTGCTCAGCCGCCTCTGCCTCCTGTTCCTCTCGCTCTGGAATGACTCTGGAATGCCTTTCCCTTCATCTCCGCAGATCCTCAAGGTTATCTCGGAGTATCCCCTCTCCAGAACCTTCCCCAGCTTCCCCCTGCCCCGCCAGCCAGTGGTGCGATCTCTGACCACCGCGCTCCCTCTGCCTCTCTTAGGGCACGTGTGGGGTCTCCCTGGAGTCCGGGGCTCCCGAGGGCGGCAGGGCTGCCTGGCTAACCGCTGTCCCTTGGCCGGTGCCTCAGCAGGGACGCTCTCACCACGGGGTGGTTAAAGACGTGTAACAGCAACACTGACTGCATCTGTGACCTTGAAAACCTGCTGAGAGGGGCCAGTCACAACAGACCACATATTGTATGACTCCATTTGTGTGAAATGTCCGGAATGGGCTACTTCAGAGAGAGTGAAAGTAGATGAGTGGCTGGTGGGGGCTGGGGGGAGGGGAGAATGGCGCCTCAGTGCTAATGGGATGATGGTGGCATACGAAGGGAATACAGCTAAAATCCACTGAACTGTGTACTCCAAATGGTGAATTATATGGTTATGTGAATTATATCTCAATAAAGCTGTTTTTTTTTTAAGCCTTATAGCTAGATGGCTATTTATGTAGATACATAGCTAGAGAGAAAGCAGAGCAAAATAAAAAGCACCCCCCCCCAAAAAAAAATAACTAAACCCTCCAGCCTTTATATATCAATGCCTTTCTAATTTAGCAGTTTGGAGTAATAGGATACCAACAATTAGGGTGATGATGACAAATTCAGGAGTGATATTTTTGTTTCCAATTGGCCAGCTTTTCATCAGCATGAACAGAGGATCCCTTCTCATGGAGGTTGCTTCATATGGCTAATCAAATAACTTAAGGATTTATAAAGAACACTTACTGTCCACAGATTTGGGGGGCTCTGAGATTCTGGGGAACAAAGTCAAGAGGCTGGCTGTGTGTGTCCTGGCAAATGGTCAAAAAGGGCAAACCTGAAGGGCTGCTGATGTTTGAGGAAAGGCAAATTCTGGAATGTACAGTTGTCAAGGGAGTGTCTTAAAGGCCTCAAGCTCAGAGGGTAAACAGGCTGCTTCTCTGTTCTCTGGAGCTGTCACCTACCCTTGAGACTTTCAAGTTTGTTCCCCTGTAGAATGAAAGTATATCTCACTATTAAATAAATTTAGGAACTTGAATGTGGTTCTAAAGGTTAAGGCAGTTATGTTTCCTTTTTCAAGTGAATGATAATTTCACCAGTTACAAAGGTTTGACTTTCATTTCTTTTTTAAAAATTTCCCCTTTTCTCTTTTTTCCCCAAGGCATTATCTCTTGTGTTTATTTGAGTGTGTATTTCTTTTAGTTTAGTAGTCATTTCTGAAGTGATTTTCTTTTTATTTCTAATTTTTTTCTTCAATTTTATCTCATTTCTGAGTTTTTCTAATTCTGATTTAGGTATTTCTTTTGAAATAGGTTGCATTTTAAAATCTGTTTTAGGAGGCACGGCTTTCTAGAATGTTTCCATTGTCCCTATTTACTTGCATCTCAGTTCGTGGAGATACCTTGACACCTAGTTTGGTTATCAATGTCCGTGAGTTTTTGGTTTAGTTACCAGTTGCTCTGTTTTTCTATGGGAATTTGGAGAGGCTGAGAAACTTAGGCTGCTGCTGCCACCACCGTCTTCCCAGAATCCAAAATACCCTTTTTAAGAAAGCAAATGCAGTCCTGCTTTCTATTATTCCATGAAGTAACTTTTTTACATTGAACAATAGGTCTTGAAGATTTTTTTCTGCTATTCTTTCAAGGGCTACAGAGTATTCTATATTGTAGCTCTACCATAATAGTAACCTCTCTCCTCAAAGACATTTCCAACCAGATCTATCACAATGTTACAATCATGCTGCAGCAAGCTTACTTATTCATCTTTCTTTAGCATATGTGCACAACTTCAGGATGGTGTCCAAAATGTGCAATTGTACATCTTTTAAAAATCCATTTTTTACTTTAGTTTTTATTTGACTCTGTGAAATCAAGACGTTATTTTTTTTTAGCAGTGCTAGCAGATCCTGTTTATCTTCTTAGAAAATGAATGATTAGTATTTTTAGACTTGGACCTGAGGTACAAGATGTGTTGGGGGATATCCTGCCCCACTGCTCAGAAGGTTCTGGACTCGCAGATCCCAAAGGGGCCTCCTGGATTCCTTTCAAGGTAGCTCAGCTCAAGGCTCAGTCTCACCTGAGTGTCAAATGTAGGGAATCTTGGGGCCACTGGCCCATCTGGGTCTCAGGACCTCTTTATATTCTTAAAAATTATTGAGGGCCTACCCTTCCCCCAGGAGCTTTTCCTTGTGTGGGTGGTAATAGAAACTAAAAGTGAGGAATTTAAAAAGTATTAATTCATTCAAATATAATAACATTACATGTTATTACAAAAAAACTTTTCTATGAAAAATAGTTCAAAAAAAAAATTCAGTGAGAAGAGTGCCATTGTTCTATGATTTTGCAAATCCTTTTAGTGTCTGACTTATTAGAAGACAGCCAGATTTTCCTATCTACTTCTGCACTCAATCTATTGTGATAGTACATGTTACAGAGCCTCTGGAAAGTTCAGTGGTGTACCTGTTAGAGTATAAGAATGAAAAAGGCAAATGACATCTTACAATTATTATTAAAATAGTTTTAACCTTGTTGGACTCCATCCCATACCCCTCAGGGATCCCAGGATTACACTTTGAGAACCGCTAGTTGAAGAGCCGGCAGGAGGGAGCAGAGAGGAGGAAAGATTGGGAGAGAGATGGGGGCCAGAGCGTGGCTTTCTCAGGATTTCCCGCACTCTGAATTCGTGCCTCCTGGAGCTAAGCTTGGGTACCATGTGGTTTTCCTGCAGGAAGCACAAGGTCCTGTACCAGGATTTACAATTCCAAAGTTCTCTCCAGGGCAGTCATGTCCATGTGCAGCTGGGTTTGCTTTCCATCCTCCAGTGAAGGGATCTGCCCAGATCACATGGCCTGACTAGTGGTGGAGCTGGTGTCCAATGTTCCTCTTGCCTTGGCCCTCAGGCTGCCTCCCTCCAAAAAGGAGTCTGCAAATCCACAGCTGCTCCAACTCATGTTTAACCGTAAGGCCTGTTTCCCTAAACCCGGCTCTGGGGAGGAGAACACGTCAACAGGAGGGCTAGCAGGACGAGCAGGGAATGGGGAGAGAAAGGCCACTCCATTTCTCCTGTGAGAAGTGCTCAGGGTCAGCTGAGGGGGCTTCAGCCTTTCAGGGAAGATGGTCCCCAGGCCTGGAGGTCTGGAAATGGGTCTGGGTACTCACCACGAGGCAGGCAAGGACTTCCCAAGGGCAGAGCTCCCCACCCATCTGCAGGCCTTGGGCTCTGCCTTCTCAGAATAGTTGTCCCTGCACTCCCACCCTCCGTGGTGAACCAGAAACTGGCTCCTAATACAACTAATTTCACACCCCAAATTACAGTGTTGGGGGGTCATCATGGGCCAGTGAGAGCCTTCCTGTCTCAGCTTGGAGAGGGCTGATGACCCCCAAATCCATGTCTCCACCTCCATGTGGTGCCCTGTGTGCACCTCACATCCGCAGCTGATAAAATCTGAAGCCTGGGTTTCCCTCTTTCTCGGCTGGTGGCCAAGATAGAAATCTGGAAGTCAGTCATTCTAATCTCCAATCACTGACCAATTTCTCTTGATTTTACATCCTCAACATTTCTCAAGTTTAACCACCTTGGCCATTCCTGCTCCCCCTCCCCCAGTACAGGCCTCACCTCTCCCCTGGGTCGCTTCAGCGGGTGTCTGTAGGTCCCCCTGCCTCTAGCCTGGCCCTTCAATCCAGCTCCACGTGGGTGAAGACAGTCCAGACTCCTTGGCCTGCTAGCCAAGGCCATTCATGGCCTAGCTGGACCTGCCCTTCAGCCTCCTTTCACACCATTCCCCTTGTCTTGGACTTTCAGGTTCAAGCCATCTTGAAATAGCCCTTTCTTCCCTCATCTTTGTCAAGACCTGAGAAGTCTAAGATTTTTCCCTAATTGCAAGCTAGCAAGTTAGCTTGTCCCAGTTTCATAGTTGTTGGCAGAAGATACAAGACTCCTCGGCCAGAGACAAAGGACTTACTACTCACGGCCCAGCAGGTTGCATGAGCTTTGTCATTTCCCCTCGTCCATCAAGTCCCCTGGGGGTGATGAGGGACCAGGAAGATGCTCTGCACACAGTGGGTCTGTGTCATTAAAGAACCCCAGTTAGGAAATCCCAATGTTTTAAAGAGGGCTACTAGAAAACCTGCCCAGCTTTGGCCCTGGAGGGAGACATTACTTTATTATTCTAGTTAGGACAAAAATGTGCCCTCTGCTCAGAAAGGAAGAAAGCATCTTTTATTTTTGGAGGCTGTTTGCTAATGAAACATCCTTCAAAATACAGTCTGGACCATAATTGCTAGTTTGATTGGAGGCAGGAGCGGAGAGCCCTGGGTCGCCCCAAGCTGCCATCCTAGTTACCCTCACACCCTGGCAGGAGCCGCGGCTGCCACAGCTGTCCCCAGACACTGTCACGGCAGCTCTGAGCAGCAAGGCCGAGACCCTCCCTCAGCACTGGGCAGCCTCACGGCTGGCAGGGACAAAAAGGTCATTGCAACAACAGTTTTGAGGGCAGGAAAAACAGTTCAGTGTAAGAAGCAGCTATGATCTCCTCAAGGAAGATGTTATTTGTACAGCAGAACTGCCATGGAGAAGAATAACCCCGGGGAGCACCTGCACATTGCGGGAGCTGCAGAGACTGTGGAGTTAGTTAGGCAGCAAATGTCACAGGCCCTGGTGGAGTTCCGGTGCAAGGCAGTAAATATGCAGCAGACCCGGAACCATTATAGACGTGACCCACGGGGCTGGGGCTCTCCAGCAGAATTACTTGAGCAGTGAGAGTGAGGATAGGCTGAGGGATCACAGAGTGCCCCAAAGGCCAGGCCTGACAGTGCCGGCCCCACGCAGGTGAGGGGTCCCATCCTACCACATGTGGGTACCCCACAGGGTGTCCATGGTCCCCCACCCCCTCCCTCTCTGTGCAGGGAGAAGCAACGAAGGGTGTTGAAGGCTAGGGTGCAGGAGAACAAGGCAGATGGTGAGGCAGAATAGGACCGGGTTTCAGACCACGATGTCCACAGACAGCCCAGAGAGGACGGAAAATCCAGGCGATGAGGCCTGAGGCCAGCAGCTACCTGACATGGCACCACCTGGACACAGATGCCCAGAAAACTCTAACCCATGAGATGGAAAACGGACAAAAGCAGCCGGTCCTCCCGCTAGATGTCATCTGCTCCCGAGGCCGGGCTGGCTGTAGGCCTTGGCCACTGGGGCAAACGGGATCTCAGGTCCCACTCGCCCGCTCGGCTGGGAAACTCTGGGAGGGAACAACCTCCGTGACCACAAGGGGAAGTCCTGAATTCATTTACCTTTTCAAAAAGATCTGAAATCCCCCCTGCCCGCCCCTGCCCCAGGAGCTCCTGAGACAAGCCTAGGAAATGGGAGAATAAGCGCTGTCATTTTAAGGATGGGGAAACGGAGGCACCCGGAGGTTTAAGGGACAGGCGGGGGTGGGTGGGAGGCTGGGGGGACGCACAGCTGGCCCCCAGCAGGCCTGGTCTCCCAACTCCTCCTTCCAGTTTCTCCCCACCGCAGACTGCCTGGGTTTTCTGACCTTGAACTCAAACAGCTTTCAGAGTTCCCCTGTGGCTTAGGGCTGCGTGGGCCGCAGACAGGCGCTTCCCGGAGAGCCCTCCTGGGCCGCCAGGGCTTCCCAGCAGAGCGGGTGACACGGCCGAGGGGGAGAGACACCGCTGAGTTGACACTTCTCTCCCCAAAGCCTGGCTCCATGTCACCCACCTGCAAGGAAGGGCCTGGTTCCAGTCACAGCCGCCCCCAGCCCACCCTGACCCTGTTGGGTAGGGGGCCGCCCCGTCCTGCCTTCAGGCTTCTGGGCTGAGTGCACCCAGGCCGCTGCCTCAGCAGGGGCACCGGCTGCCAGGCAGGGCCTCGAGGCAGACTCACCAGGAGGGGGGCTGATTTGTGTGTGTGTGTGTGGGGGGGCCTTCCCCTCCTCCCACCATCCCTCAGGGCCTCTGGTCCTCCTGTCCTCCTCCCCTGCAGGCTTGTCCCCCCACTCCCACCCCCATGGTGAACCAGGAACTGGCTCCTAATAGGACTAATCCCACACCTGACATTATGGTGTTGGGGGGTCATCAGGGGCCAGTGAAAGCTGTTCCTCTGGGACTTTGTGCCCAGGTGCCACGGTGCACATGGGGCTAGGGGAGCAGCAGGGCAGGGGCTCCCTGATCTGAGGATCCCTGGTGGCTTCTCCAGCCCTGGCCTAGGGTGGTGCAGCCCGTACAGCCAGAGGGACTGACGAGGGAGCCAGCCCACTAAGGGGAGGGGCAAGCACCAGGCAGGAGACAGAGAAGCCCCCACTGTGGGTCGTCACTCTTGGGCACACACACACAAACACACACATGTCTGCGCATGTGCTCATGGGGCACGTGGAGGAAACTCCAGGTCCTGTCCCCAGCACTCCAGCCACCAGCCCTGTGTTCATCAGGGGAGGGGCCCTGCCAGGTGAGGATTATCCGATTTTGGTTTTCTCCCACAGCCCACTGGGGCCGTGCTGGCAGAGAGGGGTGGGGTAGCAAAGAGAGCCCTAGATTTGGGGTCAATCAGCCCCCTCAAGTTCAAACTTCACTTTGGCCTCTAACTGGCAACGTGACCTTGGGCAGGTCACCCTCTTTGAGCCTTCCCTCCAGGGGCTATCATGAGGATGAAATAAAGCAATGCAGGGAATTGCTGACTGGTGCCAGGCGCCCTGAGGTGTCAACCCTGCCTCGTGACCCTGGGTCAGGTGCATCACACCTCCTGGGGGCAGGGGTACTGAGGTGACAGGGACTAGTAGCCCTGTGCCTTCTGCTCTCTGGGCACATGGGGGTGACTGGCCTCTCCTGCTGGGCAGACTCCAGCATTGGCCTCAGGACGACAGACCCAGGAGGTGTACACACATGTGCCCAGGTGTGCACTCACACACACACACACACACACAGTGCACCTGCACAGACACACACATGTATACACGCACACACGGAGCTCTTACAGTGACCCCCCTCCACCCTCACTGGCTGGCTCTGCCCCTTTCCTGGGAACTGGTCATAAGCCCCCCCAGGGCTGGTAGCCAATCTGACCTCTGAACCCCCACCCCACTCAAGCTTGGGCTCTATCTGGGAGTTTGGGTGCTCAGGTAAGTGGACCCATTGGGCTCAGATCTAGGGAAGGCAACGGCGCTAAGTTTGGCTCAGGTGAAGGGAGTCAGAAGCTGAGGAAGGTGGCAGGGTCTGCACGGGGAGGGCTGAGGGGGGCAGTCTGGCTCTTGGCTGGCTGCCCCCAGCTGCTGGGTATTTCCTGTTTTCTCATCTCAGTTACAGTGATCCTGGCATAGAAACTCCTTCAGGGCCAGCCCACCTCCTGGAGCATCCCGAGCGTCTCATCAGGACCCAGAGTCCAACAGAAGTTTGTTGACTGACTGACTGAGCTGGCTGATGTGCAGGAGTTTAATTCAGCTGAGTCCAGCTGACCTTCACTGGGCAGCCTGCTCATTGCCATTCATATTGGGTTTCCATGTGAATGTCTGTTTTATTCTCTGCTGTTTCCCAGGGCCTAGAAGAGTGCTGACACTTAGTAAGCACTCAGCAAATATCTCCTTAAATTCCTGCTGATAACACAGACATGAATAAAATATGGTCCAAATCTGGTGTGGAAAGCAGAAGTATCAACAGATAAGTGCAATTTGGGGGGGTGGGGGATAGATCTTCTTAGAGACATGTGCCCTGGGTGCTGTGGGAACACGGACAAAGACCATCCTGCCCAGCAGCAGTCAGGGGAGGCTCCCTGGAGGAAACGGGCTTAAAAGGATGAATAATAGTTGATTAGACAGAGCATACAGGGAACAATACTCCTAGAAGAGGCAGCAGAGGGGGAAAGGTGAGTGATTGTTCCAGGAATGATCCACAGATGGGAATGATGGGAACCAAGCATGGTGGGGAGACAGATGGCCAGGCTGAGAGGCAGGCAGGGGCCAAGGCCCGGGGCCGAGAGGAACCCCCAGGACATAGCACCTCTTGCTGCAGGTTGTCAGAGGACCAGGCCCTCAGTGGCAAGGACAAGGCCTTCAGGTCCCCATCTGGGAAGGGGGCTAGGCCTGGGCTGGCTGAGCAGAGCGGCAGACCCTTTAGGAAAGGAGAGACAGTTTCAAAGGGGCTTTTATTAACCCCGCCCCACATGTGCCTCTTGTAGCAACTGCCTGGGCCCTGGGTGCCTCCACCAGGGAGAGGACCCTGTCAGTTTCCCCCACTGCCAAGGCTGGGCTTGTCCAGGCATCCAGAGCTGGCCTTGCTTGGTGGTCCTGGGGTCTGTCCAGCTGCTCCTGGAAGGGCTCAGGAGCTGCAGAAGGGCTGTGGACACTGGTTGGCTGCAGGCAGGGCCCAGAGCAGAGTAGTGAGCCTGACACACGCCCTGAGAGAAGCTCCTGAGACATCGGGAAGATCCGAAAATTCCCAGCTCCATCCTGGGTGCAGCTGTGGCCAGGCCACCTCTTCTCGGCCAATCCTGGGGAAACTAAGCCAACGCCCTTCCCCAGGAACTATCGAAGATCGGGGCGGGCATGAGGGAGGCAGAGGGAACGACCTGTGGGACCGTGCACCTACAGAGGCAAGCTTGGGCTTTGCGTGCTGCAGCTGGCGGGAGAGGCCCTTCCCTCTCTGGGCCTCAGTTTCCCTTTCTGACCAACAAAGAGACTGGCCTTGGTGGCCTCTCAGTGCTAGGACTCTCCCTGGGAAAAGCCCCTGCCCACTACATTTTCTCTCACGACGGTCCCGTGATTCAGCCTGGGTGTGCTCAGTGGCTTGTGTGCGGGCAGATGTGTGGCGGGTGCTGTGTGTCCGTGTGCCTCCAGCTGGGCCCGGCATGGCCAGACCTGGGGGCATGCGAGAGCGGGGAGGTGGGGGCGAGCGTGCACCCGCCCCGCCTGGGCCGGCCGCCGGTCCCGGGAATCCTGCCATTGCCTGGGGGCCGCCGGTCCCCGCTCACAGGAAGTTGGGCTCCCGCACCACGAGGCAGGGCGGGCCCTCACCGCCCCCGCCGCCATCCAGGGGCCGGTACACGAAGTGGAAGTCGCGCTTGGGCTCGCTGCGCAGCAGGTAGCCCTTGATGCGGTGCGGCAGCGCCTCGTCGGCCAGCTGGAAGCAGCGCCCGTCCACCAGCACGAAGAGCCGGTGGTCCTGCGGCCGCGCCACCTCGAACTTCTCCGCGCACTGCGCGCACAGCGCCTGGGCTAGCGTGTCCGCCCGCGACGCCAGCGTCCGCGCCTGGTGCTCGGGCTCCAGGTACGACACGCAGATGAAGTCCTGCAGGAGGGAGGCGCAGGGGGCCGGGGGTCACCGGCGGGGCCGCACGGGCGTCCTGCCTGCCCACCCCCTCCCCGCCCCGGGAGTTCCGACCCTGGGTGAGGGGCTGAGCAGCCCGGGACGAGTCCTTGGGCCTCTCTGCCCCCAGGCTCGTTGCTACAGAGCGAAGTCGGGGAGCGGGAAGACGGGACACCCCCCCCGCCTTGCAGCCAGGCTGGCTGTGTGACCTCCGGCCAGGCCCCGCCCTCTCGGAGCCTCGCCGAATGGGGGCTCCAGTCGTCTCCGAGGCTCTGCAGCGAGGGGTGAGCGCGCCCCCTGGTGGCCCTTCATGAGCGCTGCAGCCTCCGTTCATTCACTCCCCTCCGAGTCCCCTGAACTCCCCGCGCAAGGCTGGGCACGCGGGGCACGCGGGGCCGCGGCAATAAAATTGGAGGTGCGGGATGGTGGGAAAGAGCATTACAACATTCTAAAGGTGATTAATCCCACTAATGGAATGCTAGGGAGGGGTGGAATGGGAAGATTTAGGCTGTATATATGGTTCCACAATTGAAAAAAAAGAAAAAAGTCTAAATAGATGACAATTGAATGCCAAAGACGAACCTGGATGGGATCGGAGGATGGAGGACAGGAGGCTCAAAGGGACACAGTTGAGACATAAGGAAAAGGAAATATAGAATGTAAGCTTTGTATCATTGTTGAATCTCTTGTACTTCTTAGCTGTGCTTAATGGGATTGCATAAAAGAATGTTCTTGTTCATGGTAAGTGTATACGTGAATTATAGTATTTGTTCAAGGATGCGTGCAGCCTGCTCTCATATGTTCCGAAGACAGAGCAATAGATGATGGAGGATAGATAGGGAGGGAGGGAAAGAAATAGCGATGTGACAGCATGTTAAAGTTGGTGGATTGGGCTATCGGGGGAGGGAGGGTCAAGGTATGATGGAGTTCTGTGTATGGGGTTAGTATTGTTTGTGCAACTGTTCCTATAACTTTGAATTTATTTCAAAATTAAAAAAAAAAAAATTGGAGGTGCGGACCCCACCCCAAGTTCCCTCAGTTCAGCCGGGGGCTGCTAGGCCCAGAGGAACAGCCCAGCCCCTCAGGGCTGGAAGAGCCTACTGCGCTCAGGGCGGTGGCGGGGCAGGTGGAGCGCGGCACGCGTGAGGATGGCGGCGGGGACGGCGGGAGGCCTGCGGGGCGGGGGTGGGAGCACCTGCACCCGCCTTCCTGCGCCAGCCCGGAGGGGGACGATGCGGTAGAAGGATAAGTTCCCTGACCTGCCTGGACTTGAATCCGCTGCCACTTTCTGTGTGACCGTGACCCCTCTGAGCCTCCATTTCCTCGGCTGCAAGCCGGGGCTGACGCCGGGCCTTACGCCACGGCTGCCAGGGCACAGGTCACAGCCCGGAGCCTGGACGGCTCTCAGGGCGTGTCTGGACTGGTGTGCGCGGCTGCCCCCCTGTGGACGGAGTGGTAACAGCAAGCGCGGAGGGCATTTAGGAGGTGTCAGTTTCCCAGCCAAGAGCTTCACCAGATTGTGCGTTTCTTCGCGCAGGGGACGGCCCAGCCCACTCCCCCCAGGTGTTAGTGGCTGCCTGTGCTCGCCCTGTTCCTCGGGACCCTTTATGTCTATTGGTGATGCTCAGGTTCTCCAAGATTTGGGGTGTGGGGTGCAGGGGACGCACTGGGAGAAGGCAGAGATGGGGTCCTCCCCAGGTCCCAGAAACAGTGCTGAGGGGGCCTGTCTGCTCTGCTGTCCCTGAATGCTCCACCTCCCCACCCCAGACCTCTCTCCTAGGTTCCCACGTCCCCTGGAGTGGGTGGTCCATCTCACAGATGCTAGGCCTGGCCCAGTCTCGAGAACCCACAGGATGGGAGCTGTAAGTAAGGGGTGTCCAGCTTGGACCAAGAGTTGGTGGGTGGAGGGGTGCCCCAACAGGGGATGGGGGCAGTGGTTTGCTGGAGCTGGCTCCTTCCAGCCATTCCAGCTTGGGAGAGCCATTGCCTGCATCTCTTCCCAACCTGGAATTCAGTGATGCCAAATTGGTAGCTTGAAATTGGCCCTGGTGAGTGTATTTACACCCAGGAAATTGGCAAATAAAAAACCAGCTACACTCCCCCACCCCCCAACCTGAGAGCCAGCTACCAAATATGTATCAGCACACCATTGATAGGGGTACTAGGGTCAGCCTGGCAGCTTGGATCATGCCCCGGGAAGGCAGAACTCGTCTGGTCCACTGTCCACCTGGGACTCTGAGGCCCAGAGAGGGGTGGAGACTTGCTTAAGGTCACACAGCAAGCCAATACAGAGCTGGATCCAGAACTTGAGCCTCCTGCCTCCAGGCCTGGGCTCTGCCCCTTACAGAAGGGCCATCTTGAAAGCCAGGGGTGGGATTCAAGACTGGCATGCTCTGGGTCCCAAGGGAGAGGCTGCATGGCTATTCACAGCTCTGACTGCTGCCTGCTCACTGGCCTAACTCCCTCTATTCTGTGCACATCCAGCCCTGCTCTGTCCAGGCCCTGGGCTTGGGGCTCCTGAGACTATGGGACGTGGCCCCCATGCTCCCAGCTTCATTCTCAGGCTGTAATGGGGGAGGGAGAGGCAGGAGGCACAGAGGAATGGAGGGTAGGGAGGGCGGGTCTGGGAGGCTTCTCAGAGGAGGGGCTGTCAAGGAACTAAGTTGTCTTAAAGGAAGGGCAGGTGAGAGCCAGTGAAGGCGCTGGCACGGCACAGGCAGAGGCTGAGTGGAGGGAGGTGAGCTCAGCACATTTGGGGAACTGTGGGTAGCTGAGCTGATGGAGTCTGGGGGTGTGGGGGAGTGAGGGGGGGCAAGCTGGGAACGGAGGAGGAGGCAGGAGTCTGGCCACCAGCTGCTTGAATACTGAATGTGTGTAGAGATGTGGGGAGGTGGGGTGGTGGGATTGGAGGGGACAGGCTAGGCACAGCTGCTGCATTTGTCCAGGGACCAAGTGGCAAAGCTTGGGACCAACCCATGGGCTCCCCAAGGGCATAACTGGGCGGCCCTCTCTCCCCATTTCCAGCCCTAGCTCGGTGCTGGGACACAGTCGGTGCTAAGTAATGATGGATAAATGTTTTCTGCCTCCTATATCCTTTTTTTCTGCCCAGTGACGACACCCATGCCTGGGAACACTTTCTAGGCGCACCCAGAGCTGGGCACCCACTGGCGGCCCCGCTGCTCCCCTGAGGGCAGGGCTGGCTGGGCCTGGCAGCCAACCAGGTCTCGGGGTTCCGGGGCGTGTCCAGCCGGCGCCCCCCGCCCCACCCCCGCCCCTGACTCACCTGCACCGACGAGCGCGAGGCCCGGGCCTTGTTGAGCGTGCGCCGGCGCTCCCAGCGGTGGATGGAGTCCTGCACCTCCACGCTCAGCTGCCGGGTCACCGTGATCCTGTCGTAGTTCTTGATGTGCTCCAGGGCCCCGTAGGTGGTGGTCAGATAGTAGGACCCTGCGGGGACAAGGGCGCAGAGGTGGAGCTAGGACGTCCCCCCACCCCAGGCACCCCCTCCCGCAAGTCAGAGCCGCGGCTGCCCCAGCCCCCGCCGCAGCCCTGTCACCTGCCGAGCTGGCCCAGCTGAGTCTGCCCCACGCCCACCCACCCGCAGCCTATGCAGGTTCCCGGAGTGCAGCCCTGAACTGTCCCGCCTTGCTCAGAACTTTCCTTTGGCCCCCATTCAGGAGGGAACTCTTGATTAGTTTTAAAAGAATGCTTTGCATGGACTGTCCCTGGAAGGATACAAAGAAACTTCTAACTGCAGAGACCTTTGGGGTGGGGAGCCTGGGGTGGGCAGGAGAGGTCTCTTTCTCTCCCTAATGTCCCTATGTCTACTTTTGTTCTTCTAAATTTTGAACCATGTAAATATATAACCAATCCTTAAAAAATGATTGTTAAAAATGATGTAAAGAAAACTAACTATGGTTATGCTATTTCATGCAATTTTTAAAGATTAAAAATAAGTAGAAAAATTTGAGTCATTCATTTATTTTTACCTTCCTAAGTTAATTCACACCTATTATTGGTACCTAGTGTTTTCTAAAGTAAAATGAGCTTTCTGATACTTCAGATTACAAAATTTACAGGAAGTAGTATAAAAGACAATAATTTAAAGAACTCTTGTGATTATGCAGATACAACAAATTCACTCTCCTTAGCTCATTAAGCGCACTCATCTTAGAGAGGAAGAAACTGAGACCCAGAGGGAGGTGACCTGACCAGGCCACCCAGTGATGGGGGCCAGAGGAGAAGGGGGTCTCAGCACCCTGGTCTCCTCTGGCCTGGCCATTTCCAAGGGCTCCCTCCTACCTGCCAGGCCTTTCTCCAGAGCCCCTGAGTCACCAGAATGATGTTTCTGTCATGAAGCAGATTCTGCTAGTGAACACCCCCCCCCCCCAAAAAAAATCCCATATTCCCCTTCTTAACTAACGGAACCCCACTTTTATTCAGGGAAACAACACTCAGCTGAAAATGCTCACTTCCCAGACTCCCTTGCGGAGGGTGGGGCAGGAGACCCTGTTCTGGTTATTGAGATATATGTGGAAGTTTCTGGATGGGGCTTCCAGGAAAGCCTTTTGACAGGAACAGACTCCATGGATATATCCCTTCAGGTTTTTGCCTGTCCCCCTTCCTCCTGCCTGGAACACAGAGGTGAGCCCGGAGGCCCAGCGATCAGAGGTGACAGGTCCAAAGACAAAAGGAAAGATGGAAAGAGCTGGGTCCCTGCTTCCCTGCTGGCCCCGCTGGAAACTGCCTCCCTTTCAGTTGTTTACCTCTGGATGTCTTAATGCAAGAGACAAAGCAGCCCTTCACTCTTATGTAAATCATTATTAGTTACATTGTGAGTTATCTGCAGCCAAAAGCATTCCTAACTGCTACACTGTTTGAAGCTGCCTACATAGCCCTGCACATTCCAAAACCACTACGGGGCAAGTTTGCACCTTGGCCTGGCTGGGATGGGGGGAATTAAAGGGGTTTGTGGCTGCAGAATCACCCATCCTTTCATGGCAGTGTAGGAAGGAGAAAGACATTTTTTGAAAGAAAGATGTCAGGGCCAACAGGGAACTTGGCTTGGTGTCCCTCGTCAGAGAAGAGCCACTAAACTGCTTTCTAGCAGAGCTCAAAGCTGTGTGGGCAAGAAGCCTCCAGCCCTTGCTGCCCCCAGAGCCTGCGCCCTCATTGGCCTCTCCGTTGTCCTGGTTCCTGCAGGAGGGGAGGGCGAAGCGGGGACACTCAGAGACACCTCCCCTCGCGCCGAGCCTCCGTCCTGGGCCCCGATGCCCAGCAGGGAGCGCCAGCGAAGCCGCGGCCCAGGCTGGACTCCCCGGGTCGCTGCAGGCGAACCCCCGGGGGCGGGGCCCGGCCTGGATGCTGCGACTTCCCCAGCCGGGCCTTCCACGTGGGAACACAGGGAGGAGCAGGGCGGGGCCAGGCCTCCCCCGCCCTGCCTAGTGCCGGCAACTGTGAATGCTGGAGGCCTCCGGGTGGTCACTTCCACTCCGGCTTGTCTCAAAGATGCAAGGAGCCCCGAACAGGCCACCGCTCCCGGCAGAAGGACCTGCTTTTCCCACCCAAAGGCTGCAGGCGTCTGGGAACGGGAAGGACCCCGGGAGGTCATGGCAGGGTGGGAGGGGGCGGGTCCCTCAGGAGAGGACAGCGGGGCCGGGGGTGTCCCTGCGCCGCCCCCGCTCGGTCCCTGTGGCCAGGAGTGACCGGCCCAGCCCAGCCCGGGAAGCCGCGCCCCGCCCCTCCCAGGGCCTTCCGGGCGCCTGTCTCAGATGTCACAGCAGCCTGCAGGGCGGGGCCGCATCCCTTCTGGCAGATTTAAATGATGCCCTCCTGCCCCAGCAATATTTGTAGCTCATGAAAAACAGAAAAAGAAGTAAAGAGAAGGCACTAAGTATTCTGTGCTCACAGCCTTCTCTGTCTCCTGGGCTCCTGCTGACCCCACGCCCTGCCCTCTCCCTCCTGCCCAGTATCTCCATCCTACCAGCCTACTTCCGATTTCTTCCCAGCACTCATCAGATGTGATCAGATATGCAGTTACCTGGTTTGCTTATTTACTTAACCTGTTTGAGGTCTGATCACCCCCTCCCCCCACTGGAATGAAACCCCATGAGAAAAGGGATCGACCGTCACTTGGCACAATGTAGCGGCTTGGCGAATAGCTGATGAATGAATGTCTTACTGATTTTCTTGGTGATTTATATGAGCCTTTTATATATTAAGGCTATTTCTTAATTTTCGGTTTGCCTACTTGTGGGACCTCTTTCCTCTGGTTTACTGTTAGTATTCTATTCTATTTATGGTAAACACGTAAAAGTTTGAGCCTTTAGAGGTGATGCTATGGCAGTCACACAACCACAGCTAAAATTTCTCCTGAGGGTGCTAGGTGGGCTGGGCTACCCCTCAGGGGCTAGTCCTAGGAAATAGGGTGCTCGGGGTCTGGAGCCGGAAGCCAATTCTGTTCACAGCCTCCAGGAGTGCCCCTGCTTCCCACTCTTCTGCTTCCCCCAGGCTGATGAGGCTCGTGGGAGGTGCATCAGTGCTGCCTGGAGGCCTCTGACCCCTTCCCCAGCCTTGTGGTGCTTCTGTGTGCATGCTCAGGGTTGGGGAAGACCAAGCAGGAAGGCCAGCGAGGGCCTGGAGTGGGGATCCCAAAGCTCGGAATGCAGAATGAGGTATTCATTCATTCTCATGAGAATGGCTTCACCTGTCTTGCCCTGCTCAGCAGCAGTAGCATATGGCACAGGCCCTAGTACAGGGTAGGGGCTCCCTAAGTAGCTGCTGGCTGGTTAGATGGACAGATGGATGATTGGCTGGATGGGTGGATGGAAGGGTGGATGCGTGCATGCCCTGGGCAGCAGATAATCACTGCTGAAGAAAGTCCAGCTTCTCCTGGAAGACAGGTTGTTCCAATTGCAGGAAAACTATTTTTATCCGAAAAGGAGGAAAAAATAGTTCCTGGCCACAAGCCCAAATGACAGCAAAGTTCACGACTTTAACACACTCCTCTGTGCTGCCAAGAACTCACAGAACCATCCATGTCAAACTGTCACCCCAGAGATTGGCACATTCTAAAAATGCAAAAAGATGCGAAGGGGATCTGCTAATCTCAAGAATGACAAAGCCCAAAGGGGACACTTGGAGTCTGGAGGTCTGGCTCCATCTTTGGAGGCTGATGTCTCAGAGGATGACCTGGGGCTGCCACAGAGCCAGTGTCTGGCTGCACCCGGGGAGGATGAAACCCAAAGGATTCTTGGTAAAGGGGCAGCTGAGGCTAAGTGGGTGGGTGAAAGTGGTGGGAGGAAGGAAAGGGGAAGGGAAACCAAGGGTGGGGTGGAGCAACCTATACCTCTGCCGTCATCCCATCCATCGGGTGCGCAGGGCCCCTTGCCCAACACATCATTAACCTCCTCCCAGTGACAGAGGAGGGCCCAGGGCTGCAGGAGCAGGCGCCGGGTCCCTGGGAGCCTCCCTTTTCTAAGAACTGGCCATCACTCCCGCTGAAACCCAGCCTTATCTTTTATACTAGCAGCTCCTGCTGTTCCCTTTGTGGAATATGCCTTTTCCTCTTCTTTGTCTGGCTGGCTTCTATTTATCCTTTCACACTCGGCTCAGACATCATCTCCTCCAGGAAGCCTCCCCTGACTGCAGAGCCTGGGTAATGTGCTCCCAGTACCCTCTGTGCTTCCCATGCACCATACACACACTTGTCAGACAGCAGTGACGTCAGCTGTTTCCTGGCCCATCTCCCCTACTAGTCCCTTAGCTCCCCCAGGACTGGGCGTGGGTCAGGTTCATAGTTATATCTCCAGAGCGCAGCTGGAGCCTGGCACCCAGGAGGTGCTTGGGGGGCTGCCCGGTGTGCCCCAGTGTGGCTGGGTCTGGGGTATGCTGTGTGCCTGGTGGCTGTGAGATAGGCCCAGGTGGAGACTCACCCTCCCCGAGCTGCAGAGCGGGGTCCATGAGCTCCATCATGTACTCCACGTTGAGGAGCATCTCGGTGAGGTTGCTGCGGGCCAGCACGTACATGAGCACGGGCAGGAAGTCGTCTGCCCCGTAGGGCTTCCCTGGAAGGAGGAAGGAGGGAGAAGGCGGTGAGAGCCAGGCCCTCCTTGGGAGCTGCTCCCCACGCAGGGGAGGGGGCCGTGGTCTCCTAGGTGGGGGTGGGGGTGGGATCAACCCGGGAAAGAGGAACCTTCCCACCCTCCAGGCTCTCAGTGACGTTGGGACCAACCTCCCTGGTGAGGCCTGAGACGTAGCCCAGGTTTAGGAAGAAGGAACTGAGAAGGGCGTCCTTGCTCGTTTGGTGAGACCCCAACCCCTTCCTTTTTCTGAGCTCCTGCCCGTGAACGCACCCTTGCTGCTTGTGGGACAATAAAGCTCATGTTGCAGGTATTTACCGACCCCACTCCCCCAAAGAAGGCAGCTGCCTATCTAACACTGAGGTCTTCTAAGGAGATTCCCTTCCCCTTTGACCTCGTGCCTCCTTCTCCACCTGCAAAATGAAGAAAAACCCTCCCTCGATTAGAATCCAGAAGGTCTGAAATTCCACCATCCACCTTTTTCTTTCGGGTTAAGCAGTGCCCTTTCCTGAGGGTTTCTTTCACAAGGTAAACACCCTTGGAAGGACCAGCTCCTCCCATCGTCCTTTATGGAAGCTGTTCACAGGCCACAGAACATCTGGACAGAAGCAGATGCCTCACAGGGCAGGCAGAACAGAGCCTGGAAAGGAAAAGGCACAGAAAGGAAGGTGGAAGGAGGGCCCAGAGTTGCCTTCCCAGTTTGCCCCTGGGCCGGCTCTGAAGGTTGCCCTTTCTGGCCACCCAAGGCCCAAGGTGGACCTGCTCGGAAGAATTCTGGTAGGGACTGAACCTTCTAGGGGCCGTTGGTGGGCACCTGGTTTGTCTCTGAGTGTGTTGGGGAAAAGGAGAACTTGAGCGAGCAGCTATGCACAGTGGGGAATGGCCACACCAGGTCCCCAACTGCCTTCTCACTTTCTCTAACCAAAGGGAGCCCAGAGATCTCCAGCTTCAGTCAGAGGTTACCAGCCCTGGGTGTGGCCCCAGACCGAGCAACTTACAGTTCTTTCAAAACGCGCATTTCTACTTCCCTTGTTTTACAAGGGAGTTAGGTGACCACTGGGAAACACACATGATAAAACAGTCAATTCTAAATAAAAATTTAAACATCGGGACAAGGAATAGAAATCACAAGAGAAATTGTACACCATAGGAAAAATAAAAACACAAAAAACCAAGAATCTACACAACTGCTGAGAGCTCCAAATGTGGCTTTGAGTTTCCCGGTGGCCAAAGTGAAGAGGAAAACATGGTAGGTTTCTTTCTTTTCATTGTCCATGAGAAGAAATCATATCTGTTTCTTGGGAGAACAAAATGACTTTTCTAATCCTTAGCTCTAAAAAATTTTTCGTATGTGGCTTCATGAGACATGATTGGCAAGTTCCTATAGCACACGTAGGGATGTTTCATTCAGTGATTTGCATCACATTGCCCCAAGGTGCATGTCAGGGCAAGCACTTTCACAGTTTCCTATGCATGTTCACGTATGTTCTTCATAACAACTACATAAAGTGGGTGTTAGACCACCTTACTGAAGAAGAGACTGAGGTTCAGAGAGTTTAAGTGACTTCCCTTTGGCCATACACATTCTGAAATCCTGAGAGGCACAGCAGTGAAGAGCTGGGTCTCTGCCTCAGGACTGGGTTTAATCCTGGCTCTGCCACTTATTAGCGGCAGACCACGGGAAGTTCCTTCCCTCCTCTAATATTGGCAGAGAGGTTGGAGAATGAGGTGTGCATGGCTGTCGCAAGGATTAAATGACATGAAGTGGTGGTCAGTGCTGTGTCGAGTTATATAGGGAGTTGAGCAGGAGGAAAAACGTGCTTCTAGATATATCCTCCCAGATTTTGAACCAAGCAGAAAAATTTAAATGCTCTACAATTAAAACACACACACACACATACAACTATATATAAAATGCTGTGTTGCCCAATCTGTTTGCACACCACTGTTAACCCACATGAACTCACGTGGGCCTGGGAACCACAGGCTAATTGGAAATGACTATTCCTGTTGCATAATGCAGGTTATGAAACAGAGAACAGCCTGTCTTTATCTAAAATTTGATATTTTTTGTTGATTGTGCCATTTTGGAGCTGTAATGTACCCCACAAAAGGCCATGTTCTTTTAATCCATCCCTGTGGGGGCAGACCAATTGTAGGTGGGACCTTTTGGTTTAATTGAGATGTGACCCAGCGCATTCAAGGTGGGTCTTGATCCTTTACTGGGGTCCTTTGTGAAGAGGACAAAAGACAGTAAAATCCCAGACTGCTTAGAGAGAAATGCCCGGAGACATTTGAGGACAGCCATTAAAACCAGAGCCAGGAGAGAAGGACCAGCAGACATCGCCATGTGTCTTCCTATGTGACGGAGGAACCCCAGATGCCAACAGCCTTTCCTCAGAGAAGGTATCTTCCTCCTGATGCCTTAAGTTGGGCATTTTCATGGCCTTAGAACTGTAAATTTGTAAATTAATGAATTCCCATTGTAAAAGCCAACCCGTTTCTGGTATATTGCATTCTGGCAGCTTTAGCAAACAGACACATTGGTCATAGATTTTTTGCACTAATTTACACTTGAAATATTTCATTAAATATTATTTATCTTACATAGAGTTACCATATGACCCAGCATTTCCACTCCTAAGTATATACCCCAAATAACTGGAAACATGTTCACACGAAAACTTGTAAACGAATGCTCACAGCAGCCTTACTCAAAATAGCCAAACAGTGGAGAAAACCCACATGTCCATCAACTGGCAAATGAACAGACCAAATGTGGTCTGTCATACAACAGAATGCTACTCAGCAATAAAAAGGGATGAACTTCTATGACACGGGTTAACCTTAAAAACATTGTGCTAAATGAAAGAAGTCGGTCACAAAAGACCACATAGTGTACACGTCAATTTATGTGATATGTCCAGAATAAGAAACCCATACACATGGAATGTGGATTAGTGGTTACCTAGGGCTGAGGTAGGGTGGAGGAAAATGCAGAGTGACTGCTAATGGGTACAGAGTTTCTTTGGGGAGTGATAAAAATACTCTGGAATTAGATAGTGGTTTTGGATGCACCACCTTGTGAATATATTAAAAATCGTGGATTACATAATATAAATAAGTGAATTTCTACAAAAACACAATTTATCTCAATTACTGAGGTTTTTGGCACCCCCTTAAATTTTGCACCCAAGGTGAGTGCTTCCCTTGCATCACCCAAATCCTGGGCCTACAGGTGGCATTTAGGGCAGTGGCTGGTGCCAGTGAGCAATGGTATCTATCATGATTGGGCACGACGTGAGGTGGTCCACCCAGGGGGGCAGAGGGAGTGAGTTAGAGCTGGTCCTGCCCTCAGGAGCCTCTCAGTCCAAGGCCAATGGCCATGCCAGGGACCGTGATTTTGGGGTCCCTATCAGCGCTCCCACGAAGGGCCTTTGTTCCGTGCCTGCTCAGTCTTGGTCTAGCCGGGTATGAGTGGCAGAGAACACAGCTCCTCACCTTACCTCTCCCCACACACATCCCAGGTATCTAGTCCCTTTATTTTCAAAGTCAACAGAACTCTTGATTCTTAGCTGGGTTAGGCTACCCAAAGTAAAGACTACATTTCCCAGCCACCCTTGCAGCCGGGTGGGGCCATATGTCTAAAGTCTGGCTTACAGGATTCAGGGGTAAATGATATATTCAACTTCCAGTTTGTGTCCCTACAGTGCAGGTGGATGGAGAGAAACTCTGAGGATGGTGGAGCAACGAAGTGGAAGGAGCCGGGTCTCTGAGGACTTCCTAGAGAAGAGACGGCCTCCCAGCCAGGACTGTTCCTGGAGAGTTTTGTTTAAATCACTGTTACTTATGCTTGTGTGTGTGTGTGTGTTAACACCAGCCTAAGCTCCTACAGAATATGACTGCATTCCCAGTGGAAAGTGGCTCCAGTTAGTGGTCAGAACTGCTGGGTCATGGGTATGCTTGCTCATTTATTCATTCATTCATTCACTAAAACTCTCTTATTAACCATCCTGTCCTGCAGCTCTTGCCTGCCTGGGTAATAAGACCTGACTTTCTCAATTCCAGGGGGAGGGTCAGAAAGATGCAAATAAAAGACAGGGTATGAAAGAGCTTTGAAGTACTCAGTGTCGAATCCAGCAGCCCTTCTGCAGGCAAGCTGTCCCCACTTCCTATGCCGGACACCGTCATGGGGCACTGGGTCACACCCCAAGAAGCGCACAAGGGCAGTGCCTCTGAGGGCCCCGGGTGGGCACGTGTGTCTCCACGTTGCCGAGTCTCCATGGGCACAGCCCAGGCTGGCCTGTCCCCTCCGGGCTCCTCCATCAGATCTGCAGTCCAGCACTGGCTCGTGGAGGGCTCCAATAGTGTGAGCCCAATAGATGCCCCAAACTGCTCACAACTCACCCTCGTTTGGCTTTCCAGAAAACAGTGAGCCCTGCAGCCTGCCGTCCTGACCACCCTCAGTTTCTGCATCTGCAAAATGGGGCCAGCATCACCAGCCCTGCCAGCTTTCAGGATTTGTGAAAAAATAAAATGAGAAAAAGCATTTGACAGTGATCCAGAACCTGGTGAGCTATTATTGACATCTCTGTTAGGCTTTCTCCAGGGGCCTCAGTTTTCCCACTGGTACAGTGATCAGGCTGGAGGTATTGGTAATCCCGAAAAGCAGCCAGGCAGACCTTGCTCGGAGTCCCTGTGCACTACCACTCCGCTGTGTGACCCTGGGCGAACTGCTTCACCTCTCTGAGCCGCCATATCTACTCATGTGTGAACTGACACACAAATCATGACCATCCTATGGGGTTTTCGTGCGAATTCCAAGAAATGATTTACTTGGAGGGCTCCCAGGGGAATGTCTGCTAGGGCCTACTCTTCCAAATATTCTAGCCTGCGTTCCGAGGCTGCCTGATGATTAGTTTCATGGTTTAGTCTGTTTTGGAGAAAAGCCTTTCCATAAGCCTTTGTGAGCCTGAGACACAACCAAACGGTTACCAGGGAAAGATTATTTTGTGCTTAGAGTTGTTTATCATGTTGCTAGTTTAATAACCAGAATCCTGGCATACGGGCAATTTTTTCCTTTTTTGGTTTATGAGTTAAGGAACGCGGTGAGTCTGACAGCACTGACGTAAAACAATTCTAGGCCTTTTGGAATTCACCGACAACTTGTGCACTGGTTTAGAACTGACTGAATTTTGACTCTGTCTCTAAGAACGGTGGTATTGTGTTAACAACTCACCAAGGAATATAATTGGGCAGGTTCTTTTGCTTTAGGGCAGTGGTTCCCAGTGGAGTGCTCTTGTCCCCCAGGGGACATTGGGCAGTGTCTGGAGATGCTTCCCTGGTTGTCACAACTGGGGGTGCTGCTGGCATCTAGTGGGAAGAGGCCAGGGAGCTGCTAAACATCCTACCATGCACGGGACAGCCCCACAACAAAGAATTATCTGGCCCCAAATAACTCTCTGCGTGAAAGGACGTGACTTTCAGCTGGCAGGATGGCCCAAGCACGGCCCTAGGTTTGCGGCCTTAGAGATGCTGGAAGCTTCAGTTCTCAAGCTGAGGAGCGTCTCTCCGCCCAGGGGGACTGGATGGTGTGGGCACGAACAGAACAGGAAGGGAAGGGGGCTGTCTCCTTGGCTTCCATCCCACTGTGTTCCTATCTTGTGACCACAAATGCTCCACTATGGGGGATCCACTGGCCCCCCATTTCTTCCCCCCCACCTCCAGTGAGCACCTTGAGGGCAGGCCCCTGGTCAGATTCATCTCCGACTCTCCAGTGCACAGGGCCTTGCATGACGAAGGCACTCAGCAAGTGGCGCTGGCTGAATGAATGAGTGAATGAATGCATGAATGAATGCTGGGCTCCCAGCAAGCATGTAGAGCCTATGTTCTGGCATTGACTCAGATGGACCCCTACTGAGACCCCAGGAGTCCCTCCACAATCAGGGGCCAAGCCAAAGTGGCCCCTTCTTGGTGCCTCCCCACTTCTGTCAAGGAGCCCATTTGCCTCCCCAGTCTTGAGATGCAAGAGTCTTCCCTCTTTCTCTTGGGGCTCTCTGACTCCTAAGGCCAGCCAGGCCGGAACCCTGGAGGAGTCTTCCTTCTGACTGCTTCCTGCACTTGGCTTTTGCTTTTTCCAGCTCTACTCCCAGAGCTGGCCCTCCCAGCAGGGTCTCTGACCTTTGACCCACTCTGCCCCGTAAGTAAAGCCCTGAACATGCTATGTCTGTGCTCCAGAACCATCCGTGCTCCCCTCTGCCTAGAGAATCAAGTGCACACCTCTTACCCCGACATTCAAGACATCCTGTGCAATTCGCCCCACTCCTGCCCCACTCCAGCCAGACTGTCTATTCAGTGCCCTCAGAACAGGTGACTTGCTTTTCTGCCTCCAGGCACCTGTCACACTCATCTATCCCACAAGCCCTTCCTTTGCCATCTGCAGGCCTGAGTCATACAGCTCCCCCGCAGCATCAACATTTGTGTGACAATTTAAAATGCAAAGTGATTTATAAACATGCTATCACTGAATTCTTAAAACAGTGGGTTAGATTCATTGTACCCACTGTACAGAGGAGAAAAGTGAGGCTCAGAGAAGTTAAGCTACTTGCCCAAGCTCACATGGCTAGGATGTGGGGAACCAGGACTTGAACCCAGCTTTTCCTCACCCATACCCCAAGCCTTCTGCTACTTCAACTCTCTTCCTTCAAGTTCCACCTCCTCCATGAAGCCTTCCTGGACTGCTCCAGTCACTGAGGCTTATGCTCTACTTTCCAGCTTCCAGCTCAGTATGGTATTCTGCCTCATCACCCTCAGGTGTAACATTCCACGGTGTTGACTCTCACAACCATTCCTGGAACTCCATGCACACTCACAAATCACTGCCTGCGACACCCTCCCTCCCTGCCCCTTACTAACGTCTCCTTGCTCTCTCTCATATCCTTAAGCACAGCTGGTCGGTTCTTGCCCCAGCTCCCATATGCCACAGCTATTTCAGAGTCGGCCCTTTGCCTTGGACTGTGACACTCCCTGAGGGCAGGGACAGAGGCTGTGTGAGTTTGGGCAAGTTCCTTAACCCCTCTGAGTCTCCACCCCATCGCTGTCTCTCCAGCTTCCGGCACAGGACTCAGGACGTAGGATGCCACAGTGGCCCGAACGGAGCCCCGTGTGTGTTCTCCCTGGACACCACTCTGTCCTGCTCCGTGCTGGGGGCAGGGTCATGGGTACAGGCGTCCACAGGGGGCCTCAGACAGTGGGGTGCTGGGAAATGTTTGCCAACCAGTTCTCTGAAGGGGGGGACAGGGAACACAGCTCTGATTTGTGGCGTTTGCAAATTCCCATTGTAGGAATAGTTCTACAATGGCCAATTGCAAGCTTCCAATATGAATGTGGAGTTGGGAAGGGACATGCCTAATCGGCTCTCACGAGACATATGAGCCAACTCCAGTCCACAGCCAGCATTAGATTCCTGTTAGCCAACCCCACTGTGGGGAAACTGAGGCTCAGCTGGTCAGTAGCGGGGCTGGGAATAGAATCTAGTCTCTTGCCCCTGACATGATTGGAAATGCCCGTAGAAGCATCCAACCTGACAGCTGCTCATGGACAATACCAGCTCCGTCTAAATGCCCTGGCTCCCTGCCCATCCTTCCGGGACAGTGAGGGCTGCATCCTCCTTCCTGTGAAGTCCGGAACCCCAGGCTCAGGGCTCAGCCACGTGCACAGCAGAGCCTCGGGCAGTGCCACTGGGATGCTGAGACACAGTTGCAAAATCTGTTATCAGAACATCTGTCTTACTTGAGTGAGCGATTGCATCCATCTGGCTGTGCATCTTGAAAGACGTGCTGGGCTGCAGCCTGAATTTCCTGGTTATTTCTGCTTTCTTTTTTGCCAAGTCATATCTGTTGCCATCTGTAGGTTTGGGGGAGCTGGTGGTATTTTAAAGACCTGGCTGGGGGCCTTAAGCATCTTTCATGGGCTGGGACATTTTGGAGAAGGAAAGGTCTCTCAGATGACATGAGCTGAAGCATGCTCTCCTGGGTCGCGCAGACCACGGGAAGCACTGGATGAGGAGGCCTCCAACTCTGCCTCTTAACTAGCTACATGACCTGGCCACTCTGAGCCTCAGTTTTCTCATCTGAAAAATGAGGGATAATAATAAAAGTAGGGCTGAAGAGAGGATCAAATGAGTGGCTGGATTTAAAAAAAACAGTTTTGTTATCTAGGAAGCAGTATCTAGAAGAGGCCCATTTTGTTGTAAAGGGCCAGATAGTAAGAATGTCAGCTTTGCAGGCCATGCAGCCTCTGTTGCAACGACTCAATTATGTCATTGTAGCAGAAGCAGCCAGAGACGCCACAGAAATGAATAGACAATAAAACTTTATTTACAAGAATAGGCAGTGGGCCACATTTAGCCCACAGGCCATAGTTTGCTGACCCCTGATCTAGAGGAAAGGGTCGATCATCTCATCATGACTGTTCCCCAAACTTGCTGACTGGGGTCCTACTGAAATCAGGTGGCAGATGCAACAATCCTGGGGCAGCAAGATGCTCTCCACGAGATCTGCTTTGGCCCTTATCCTCTACCTGATTCCCACCTGAGGCTGCTTTATTCCTCCAGGAAGTCTTCCCAGAGACCCGCGCTCCCACTGATGGGGCTCAGTGCCTCACAACAGTTTTCCCTGTCCTTGCAGATGGAAAAATAACTATCAGCAGTTAACCAAGAGAGTCCTCCCCTGACCCCCCAACCCGGAACAGCAATCTCCCCAGAAGGGCAATCTCCTTCCACACCTCACCCCCTTACCTTGCTTTATTATTGCAGCAACAAGCTGCAGTGCCTGACAATATAGTTGGCATTTTGGTTTACTTGTTTATTGCCTGTGCCCCCCGCTAGAATGTAAGCTTTGTGACAGCAGGGGCTCACGGTTTATATCTAACCCCTCAATGCCTGATCTGTAGTCAGTTAGTGTTTAATAAATATATTTGCTGAATGAATGAATGAATGAACAAATGAATAGCATTTATCACACTGTATGATTGTTGCTTGTTTAATGTCCTGTTTTTTGTTTGGATCATGAGCATCCTAAAAACAGGGACTGGGTCTAACTGTGGTTTTGTCATTAACATCTGTGGTGGCACTGACTGTTTAGCTGTTGGGTGAATGAATCTATCTGATAAAAACCCAGGACAGCAGGGATTGGAGACCATCTAGAAAACTGGGTTTTACATTTACTTTTGCAGTGAAAGCCTTTTGTTAAAGGGGTATATCCTCTGCAGAACTCAGCTCCTCCGTCGACTCAGGGTGGGGGCAGCAGGCCCCCTGACTCGCGCTGAGCTCCCCAAGGCTCCCACTGTACACGCTGCAGACAGATGCTGCTTAAGACTTACTTCTGTTATGAGCAACAACATATCCCTGAGGAAATCGCTCCAGCTCCCCAGGTCCCTCTGCTGAGAGCTCAGCCCGCATGCTGCTCAGCCACGAGGGCCGTGGGCTTGGAGGCCCAAAGCCACCAAATAACTGGCCTGGCTCAAAAAGGCATGAGGCTGCAGGGCAGGCCAACTCAGCCCATGACGGGGACTCTGTCTTTTCTGAGGGCGTGTCTGACCCCCGGATGCCCTGGGAAGGCAGGAGGGAGAGGGCAGTGGTTCAGCTCAGGGCCTTGGTTCAGGTCCCAAGTCTACACTCACCTGCTCAGGTGTGTGACCTTGAGCATGCTACTTTACCTCTCGGCACCTATTTCCTTGTATCCCCATAAAATGGGGATAGCAACAGAGTCCACACTTCATGGGGTTGTTGTGGGGCTTAAATGACGTGACTAACATGTGCCTTCTGGGTTCCTGGAGTGTGATCAACGTGAGCCACGGTTATTATTAAAGATGGGAGGGTAATATTGGGTAATATTTCTTACAGCCCTGGTGTGTGACATCTTAGAGGGCCTGAGCTCCGTTCCTGCTGGGCATCACTTCCAGGCCTGCTCCCACAGGCACTCCTGCCCACCCCCTGGACATCAGTGCCCGGGGACATCTAGAAAGCCCCCCTCAGCCTGGATCCCCAAATGAACATATGGGTCAGCACCTCCCACCCCCCATCCCAAACCTCCTCCATTCGACTGGACTCACATAAGTGAGAGAGGAACTTCTACTGAGTTAGAAATTGTGGGTTTTTTTGTGTTATAGCAGCAAGTATATCCTTAGTTAATTAATTACCTACCTATCTATCTACATTTATTTCAAAAGGTCTAGGAAGAAATTCACCAAAATAGTACTGATTGTTTTTTTTCAACAATAAACATGAGTCACTTTAGTCATCAGAAATCAGTTAAAATTTTTTTTTTTAAATCATGGATTTTTTTTTACAAAACCAAGAGCCAGATCTCCCTGTCTGTTCTCTCCACCCTGGTCAATACCACAAGGTTTGCTGTTCCACCATCCTGCAGTTTCCATCGATGCCCTTCTCCCACCCTGTCCCTCAGCCTCTGCTCCAGCCTCAGCTAAGTTGTGGATTCCTATAAGCTGTGTCCTCGGCTGGGTTGCTGGATGGGGTGGGGGTGGGGCCTGAGGGACTCCTGACTTCCCGGGTGACCCCCACATCTGACCAGCTGGCCACTGGGCCTCCTTCCCCCAGGGTCAGGAGCCAAGCTCTGCTTCTGGAAGCTTGGGTGGCATCAGGGTTTTACAGACTGTTGGAGGGACTGAAAAAGGCACCCAGTGACGTTGAGCCTGCACCTCTGTCTGCATTAGAAGGCTATTTACGTTCTGTACCCCACTCCTGCACACTCTGCCTTCCTCCTTCCTTCCTCCCCTCCTGTCTTAAGGAGGATTCTTGGGCTTGAACCCAGTTCTCCCCAGTAGCAGGACTGGTGCTGAATGCCTGCTCTTACACAGCGAAGAGACGGGAATGGCTTGTATGTCACAGTAATAGGAAAGATGATTCTACAAGTTCTGACTCCTCTCCCCACGCCCCACGAAGCTCACGAGGAGCCCAGTCTGCTCCTGGCTGCAGGAAGGGGCACCAAGTTTACCCAAAGCTGTTTGCCTTTGTGAACTCCCCGCTATGCCCGACCTAGGACCCTAAACTTGCTGCAGTGGGAAAAGCACTCCATCAGGATCCAAAAACGTGGGATCCGTTCCTAGACTGGCTGCTTGGTACAGCGATACAAGCACAGGCTTCAGAGCCAAATAATTCTAGGTTTGAATCCTGGCCCATGTGCATTTTGGGCATGATAGCAACTACCTTTCTGGGAAAGGTGGCTTAAAGGGGTTAATTGACTTCCCTAAAGCTACCGGGCCAGTTAATTCAGGACTTGACCCCTGAGTTCAGCCCTTTTCCAGTGGTCCAGCAGGTCTCGCCAGCAGCCCAGGCCCCATTTTATTCCTGTTTCCAGGGGGCTCTGTGGGCACCATATAGGGCTGCTCTTGACAGCATACTTGTGGTGGCAGAGGTGGGTGGGAGGTATCTTCCCTGGAGGTGGGAGGGCTGGGGGGTCTAGAAGTGGAGCTGCATGGGCAGGGAGAGGGGCTGTTCTCTGCTTAGAGTGGGTGAGTGGTGGAGGGAGCAGGTTGGGGGGTAGGTGGGGAGGACCTGGCTGGAGCTCTGCCCTCCATGGGCTCCCCAGGGGCCCCCAGGGCTCAGAGGTGATGCTGCTGGGCTGGGACCACCCTGGAAGCAGCAAGGCTGCTGGGAGCCGCTGTCAGGAGGGAGGCCTGAGCCAAAAGCCCGGGGAGCGGGCCTGGTTCTAAAATCACTGAATGTCAAAGTCTGACGAGAACTGAAGGGTACGTCAGGATCTAGCTGGTAAGGCATAACCCCAGTCTAATCATGAGGAAACAGCCAACAAACACAAAATGAGGAACTTAACATTTAAAAATAAAAGTGTGGGGGTGGGGAGGAAAATCTGTATTCTTCAAAAATATCAATGTCACAAAAAACAAAGGCTGAGAAAAATTCCAAATTAAAGGAGGTTAAACACACATGACAGCTGAATTGCAGAATTCAAACCTTGACTGCATCCTGAGCTGGAGCAGGGAAAAGGCTGTAAAAGACCTTATTAGATCACTGACCACCTGAAATATGGACAGATTAGATAAAAATATGGTATTGATGTAAATTATGCTGTGGACAACTGCGTAAGTTGTGGTTATGTGGATTATATCCCTATTCTTAGGAAAGTATTTAGGGATAAAGGACCATGATGTATGTAACTTATCCTCTCATGATTTAGTAAAAAGAATACGTACGTACAGAAAGAGAGAGAGAGCAAGAGAATGAGAAAGAGAACAGATAATAGAGGAAACGGGGCAAACTTAATAAACAAAGGGTATGTGGCTGCTACTATTTTAATGTACTATTCTTATTCTTGCTACCTTCTGAAGTTTGAGATTATTTCCAAATAAAATTTCTAAAAAGATTAAGCTGCAGAACTCATTGTTTCAAAGAAAATCCCACATGGAGCCCTGTGTGTAAAACAGGCACTAACAGGGCTGTTGGAGTGAAGCCAGCAAGGGGCCCGGCCTGTCCTGTGCCCCTTTTGGGGTCCCTGGAGTACCAAACCACAGAGTCAGTTCAGACCCTGCATTTTTGGGAACATGGTGGAGAAGCAGCCATGCCCTCATCCTAACATCTGCGGAACACCGACACATTCTTGGCGGTAGCTCATCCTGACAATAGCCCTGAGAGAGGCCTTCCTGGCCCACTGTATAGATGAGAAAACTGAGGCTCAGGACGCTAAGTAACTTCTTGGGCACCTATGTGGTCCAGGTGCTTCCCATGGGCTCTCCCACCCACCTGCACACCCACCCGAGAAGCAGCTCTTATCATCCTCATTTCACACACATGCAGAGGCTCGGCAAGATCAATGTCCGAGGCTACAGCACCAAACCTGGGGCTCGATCCCAGGTCTGCCAAACGAACCGCCAAACCCCTGCTTTTCTCAGGAGAGCCCGCTCCCCGCCAGGTGAAGAAGCTGAGGCTCCAGGTGGGGCCGCCTTGGCCTGCTAGGGGCAGAGATGAGGTTAGGAGCTGCTGGACTCCTGGTCCAGTGCTCACCCAGTGGTGGGAAGGGGAGCACACTGTCTGTTCCCTGATGAGAAACACATCTGTTCCTGGCGAGGAATCTTCCCAACCCGGCCTGGCCTTCAGGTCCCCGAGTCTTCTGCCTGAGCTGGCTTTGAACCACCAGAGTCGAGCTTTCTTCCTGCTGAGGGCAGGGCTTGAGCCTGTATTCCGCTCTGTTCTTTCTGCCCTGAGCTGGCACCCATTCTCCAGCCACTGCCTTTCTGGCCTCTACCTCTCTCTCAGTAGCAGCCATACCCTCTCCCATTCCCTGTGCTCAGGTAACTTTTTTTAGTACGTGAATTTGCGGTTAGTACCCCTTGCAATGTGACTTTGCATCTCCTTCCATCGAGATGGGGAGTCTGTTTCCTCACCCCCTGAGGCTGGTATGGTCTTGGGACCTGTTTGCTCCATGAAGTGCTTTGCAGTGATGTGGTGCCAGTTCAAGTCTAGGCCTCAAGAGGCCTGGCAGGTTTCACACGCTCTCCTGGCCCCTGCCACTGCCAGGGGCCCAAGCCCAGGCCAGCCTCCTGGAGGATGAGAAACCCATGGCCCAGGCCAACCAACAGCCAAGCCATCGCCCAGCACCCGAGCAAGGCCAGCCTGGACCAGCCAGCCTCCCACCGACCCTCTCTGACCACAGACCCAGGAGTGAGCCCTCCAAGCATGGGCACACCTGGCCCCCATCAGCTCGACTCATCAGCCACCTGCGGACTTGTGAACAATAATCCACGCTAACCGATACAGGAGCCTTCTCCTAATTCATCCAAGGGCATGGCATGGGCGGCTCCCGTGCTTGCCTGTGGCACAGCAGCAGCCAATCATGGCTCCTGCTGGTTTGCAGGTATTGCCAGGAAGTGCCCAGGATTCTCACCTCTACCCCTGCCCAGTCCCTCCCCAAAGGGCCTGTGAATCTGGAAAGGCTTCTCTACTCTAGTGCCAGGCATCCTTGGCAGGGGTCACGGAGACATGCAACACTGCAGCCCACAGGGCCTTGAGAGAGCCCCCTGCCCCCCTGCCCCCGGCCCGGACCTGTTCCCAGCCACTGGCCCACCTGGGTTGCCGAGGGCCATGGATTCGTAGATGAGCTTGCAGGTCTTGAGTAGGATGGCAATCTTCTTCTCAGGCGAGTAGGTCTTGTGCATGCTGGCAAACTTCTGCAGGATCTTCTCCATGGTGGGCACCTCTGGCACACTGGTGGTAACGCCCAGGTCGGTGGTGGTGGTGGCCAGGATCACCAGCTGGTTGTCCTTGAGCTGCTGCAGCGAGCCGTCCTTGCTGTGGATCTCATGCAGGCAGGAGTTGATGGCTTCTTTCAGTGGCTTCAGGACACATTTGTACAGGGCAGACTCCACAATGGCTTCTGTGGGCAGGCAGGAGTGGGGGAGGTGAGGAATGTGTGGCCGTCCCCATGACCCGCTCCCCAGATGCAAACTCAGAAGCTATGACCCATGAGATGGTGTCTCTTGCTCAACAGAAAGCCACACCAAGAAGACACTGGCTCAGGAGACCCCAGGATGGGTGCCAACTGGTCACTGTATCCTACTGCCTTTTATGGGGCCTGGTGTAGTATGCAGCTTCAGAAGCACTATTTGCACTGGAGTTGTGCAGTGTACAACCTGTGCAGCTGTGTGCTGCAGGCCTGGGTGCCCAGTAAGTGTTTGGTGGAGTCATTCTTGATGCTTCTATTTCTTTCACTTTCTAAATTCATTTGGCTCTAGTCTCAAAATACAGTATGCCCAGAACCTGACTTCTGACCACTTCCATGACCTGGGTCCCCGTCGTCTCTTGCCTGGGTTACTTGAATATCCTCTTGCCCTGGTGGCTTACATAGTCTCCATAGAGCATGCCAGCATATTCTTGCTCTGACATGTGAGATCACGACACTCCTGGGCTCAGAACCCACTAACAGCTCACATCTCCTGTACAGTAAGAGCCAAAGTCTCCCAAGGCCTACAAACCCCCGCCCCACGATCTGGCCTCCGTCTCCTCGTCAGCCTCACTAACTTGCCTCCTCCCCTGTGCTCGTGCTGCTCCAGCCACCCTGGCCTCCCTGCTGCTCCTCCAACCTGCCAAAGCAGCTCCTGCCTCAGGGCCTTTGCCTGGAGCAGTCACCTCACAGACAGCTGCATGGTTCGCTTCTTCACTGTTCCAATGTCATCTTATCCGAGAGGCCGTCCCCGATCATCCAGAGGAATGGGAGTTAGTGAGCTTTGACCTCACAACAACCCTGCAATGTACATGCTATTCTCCCCATTCCACAGATGGCCCAACTTAGGCTCCGAGGGGGTGGGTCACACAGCTAGTTGGGGCTGAATGAGGATTTGAACCCACATCTACCTGCCTCCAAGGCGATGGGCAGCTGCTTTGGGCGGCAGCTGGGAAATATTCCCAGGGAGCCCTCTTGGCCCTTCCGCAGTCTCCAGGGTGGGGTGTCTGGGCTGTGGGCCGTAAGGGGAGGTTCCAAGCCATGTCCCTGTTGGGGCAACACGGTGACACCTGCACTGTCCTAATGCCCTGTGGCTGGTTCTCTGTAGGGGCCCAGGCAACCCACCCCTGACCACACCGGCCGGGGCGGGGGGAGGCGTGTCGGTTTGGGGCTGGTCCTGCCGTCTGGGTCCCCGTCTTGCTGCCGCCCTCTCCCTTCTGCTTCTCCAGCCCCTTCAGCAGGAGAACATGCAGCTCCCCTGTCCCCCTCACCCCCATCCTGCCAGGTCCTCATTTTTTCCCCTTTCCCCTTGAAGCCTCTGCAGACAGGGGCGGGGTGACCCGGGGCAGGGACTTGCATTTGGCTGCACTGCTGCCCCTGGCTCCTGCATGACCTTGGCCAAGTCACTGCCCTTCCAGGGCCTGTTTCCGCATCTAAAAAGTGAGTGGGTGACAGCCCACGCCCGCTGAGCTCCTGTCCCTCTCTGAAAGCCACTGGTTCTCCTGCACGTGCCTCCTCTCTCCCCAGATTCCATTTCTCAGAGGACACACATGTGAGTGCTTTCCTGTCTCAAAGTGCTCCTTGGGACTTGCCTCCCAAATAAAATCCCAGGGGTGGGGTCTGCCGGCCTCCTAAGTGGTTTAGGCTCCTCCTCAGTCAAACTGAGTACAGGGGCAGAGCTGGGACATACGGGGCAGAACAGGGAAGTGATCAGTTCATGGAAAGCATCAGGCTGCCTGGGACCCAATCCTGGCTCCCAGCTCTCTGCGTGATCTTGCCAGGTCACCCCCTCTCTGAGCAGTGGTTTTCTGGGAATAGTAGCCCAAGCCCACAGGGTCTGGCTCATAGTCAAGAGGCTGAAACATGCAGTACTTGGGGTGCACCTAATACTGTTGCTGATGCCGACTTTGTTCCCCTCCCCCAGGACACCCTTTCCCGCTGTCTCTGCAGGTCCAACCCTCCCTGTCCCTGGAGGCCCGGCTCAGCGGCCACCCTGGAGGCCTCCTGCCCCACACCCGTGCCACCTGCCTGGCTGCATTCAAGGTCTGGCCGCTTGTGGCTTCCAGGTACCTGTGACCAAGCTGGCTTTGACAGATCCCTGGAGGTGAGTCCCCAGCCTGCCTGCTGGCCCACCCCAGGGCTGGAGTCACCCTTGTATTTTCCATCCCAGGCCAGGCTGCACCCAACCCCGGTGGTCCTGCCCCGTTGCGTCCCAGCCCCAGAGCCAGCCTCCTGCCTTGACTCCCCATGTTGCCCCTCCTCTTTGCTCTCTGCATGAAACACCCTTCAAGGGGCTCCATCAGCTCCAGGCTGAATCCTCAGCCTGACTTCCATGGCCCCGTGTGACAGTCCCTGTGACCCTCCAGCCTTGTCCCCACCTCTGAGTCTCTGTCCCCACTGCTGCCTCTCCCCGTAAAGCCTGCCCGCCACTGTCCCCAGAGTGTGACCACCTCTCGGTCCTCCTCTACGCCCCGCTCTTACTCAACTCCCCCACACGGGAGGGCAGGGCTGACCGCAGCTTCCTCTGGGTGCTCAGAGCCCAGTGGGGCCCCTTCCACGCCCTCGCTGATGGGCAAGGTCCCCGAGTTCAGGCCTCGGTCCTCGAGGGACTCGACCATCTCGGTCTTTTCTTGCTGACGATTCCCAAATGTTTACCTTTAGCTCACAATTCTCCCCAGAACTGAAGACTCGTACCTCAACTCAACCGTTCACCTGGGCATCCTGCAGGTGCCTCCAATCTCCCTGCCCTGAACGGGGCTCCTGGCCTTCTCCCCAGCACCAGCCCAGTGGCTGCTGTCCCCATAGCCGCCCTATCCCTCCAAACGGCGCCCACGTCCTTCCAGGGGTTCTGATGACAACGCTTGCACTCACCCGGCCTCCTCTCTCACCCCTCCACCGTCTGATCTGTCAGCCAATCCCGTTGGCCCCACCTTTGCGACAGATCCAGAATCCAGCCACTTCTCATCACCTCCCCTGCCTCCTCCCTGGTCTGGGTTGCCGTCATCACTGGCCTCCATGACGGCAGTAACCGCCTCCCCTGCTCCTACTCAGCACCACGGTGCAGCAAAGCTGTTCACGTTATGTGAGATCAGGTCACTCTTCAGCTCAGACTCTCCCAGGGTAAAAGCCCAAAGCTTTACAGAGGCCCTCCAGCCCTCCACAACCTGCCCCCAGTGCCTCCTGGCCTCACCGTCCCCTGGACTTATGCCCACCTGACTCTAATTTACTAGCTACCCCTGCTTAGTGCCTATCCCCTCCACAGAACGTAACAGGGGTTTGGCCTGCACTGCTGGCCACCGGGTCCCCAGCACCGAGGCACCTTCTGATGTGGAGTGGGTGCTCAGAGACTCTTTGTTGAACGAAATGTCTGCTTCCCCGGCTCACTCCCTGCCCAGTCTTTGAGCTCCTTAGGGGCTCAGTGTCCTGGTTTGTGGTGTTTGTCCCAGGCTGCCCTGGTGGGCCCAGCCCATGGTGCCCCAGTCCCCACACCCCCTGTGCAGCCCCTCCACCCCCAGGTCATCCTCTCCCGAGGACAGAGGTGCTGGCCTGTGATCTCAGCTCCGCCACCCAACACCAAGCCTGAAATTCCACCATCAATCTTTCAGCTTTGCAAATGTCAGTTTTTAGGAGTCCACTGTCAAAATCCAACAACCCTGGGAAAGCAAACACCTTAAGCTCTTTTTCCAAGAAACATTTGCTAGAATCTACCATGTGGCAGGGTCCCAAACGTCCCTTCTTTTGCCCAGCGTTAACTGTATAATTCCTGGATGTGGGGAGAGGGCACTTGGAGGGCTCAGGGCAGTGACAATTTACTAACTGGTCCAGAAGTAGCTCATCATTTTAACAGCCAGGTGGCCACGCCACTGTGAGCTAAGTGAAGGTTTTGTGCAATTGGTTGCAACGTGAAATATGTTTCTCACCTTGAATCACAATCAAAAAAGGTTCAACAGTGACCGAATTAGAGGTTGGTGGGGGGGCAAGAGAAGGCTGCAGGGGTGATGGTGGCAGTGGGCTGCTTTCAAAGAGGTGGTCAGAGCAGCAAGCTGTCTTAGCTGGGGTTTCTAGAAGCGGAGCCTGAGACAGGGGTTTGGGTGCATGTGACTTACTGGGGGCATGCTCTCAGGGAAAGGAGTGAGGGAGGCAGCAGGAGGCTGGGTGAAGCCCAAGCAAGGATGCAGCCTCAGGCTGATCCCAGGGGGGGCTCTGGAGCATGAACTGCACCAAGCACATGGTCCACCTTGACACAAGGAGGCCGGGCTTCCTACCCTCATGGCAGGGAGGAACTGGTGGTGGGCTGCCCGTAGTGGAGGTGGGGGAGTTAGGGCCCCTATATGGCCCAGGTTAAAGCTCTAGAAAAGGGGGCAGCTGTGAGCTGTTAGCAGCCAACGTGTGCAGCAGAGGGGGCAGAATTGCCCCAACTTGGGAAACCTTCACCCTCCTTGGTGGCTGATTCCATGAGTTGCCCTCCCTCTCTCTCTCTCTCCCTCCTTCCCTCCCCCTCCCCCGCGACTCGCATTCCAGGGCAGGCACTGACCGAGCTCCTCCTCCGAGTGCAGGATGGGGTCCACTAGGGCCTTGAGCTCGGTGCTCTGCAGCAGGTAGCTCTTGAGCTGGGTCATCATGGTGCGGATCTCCTGCAGCATCTCGGTGCTAGAGGTCTGACGCGCCATCATCTCCAGGCTGTACACCTTGTAGTCCTGCACCAGGCTGCCGAAGTACGAGGTCTTGTCCTGGGCCAGCTCCACCACCTTCTTGTACAGCTTGCGGTTGTTGGAGAGGAAGGCGTTGAAGACGCTGGTGAAGCTGACGAAGCTCAGCCGGTGCCGCGCCTTGCCCAGGATCATCGACTGCTTCTTCCTCGCGTGGGGGCTGCTGAACTGCTCCAGCTCCTCCTCCGTGCTGCTGGTGGAGTACGAGTCCTGGTCTGTGGCCGAGGAGGGCACCCCCAAGCTGTCTGACAGGGAGGCCAGGGAGCCTTTGAACTCTGAGGAGCTCTGGGGACGGGCGCCAGCCGGGGTGTGGCGGCTCTGAGCCCCAGCTTGGGGGGCAGGGCTGGCATCTTCCCGGGACGGCCCAGGCACGGGTTTCACAGAGGCTACCTCTTCTGTGGTGAGCTCGGCGCTCTCCGGGGGCCTGCGGAGGGCCAAGGCCTGCTGCCGGGAGATCCGCTTCTTTCTGGGAGGTGGGACTGGGGGTTGTCTGACCCTCCTGGGGGGCTCTGGCATGCCGCCCAGTCCGCTGGCTTTGGCCTCTGCCTCCTGGCCTTGCTCCATGGTCCTTGGGGGCCTGTCTCCAGAACCATCCGAGGTCTCCTGGGAAGGCAGGCCGAGGGGGGTGGCCCTGGTCCCCTCTGCTGCCACATCCTGCCCATCTAGGGAGACCCTCTCGGAGACGCGTCGCCTGGGAGGGGCCGCAGGGAGGCTCTTCTTCACAGGCACTGGGGGGACAGCGGCCAGCTGCAGGGGGCTGGGGGCCACTCCCGGCTTCATCTCTTCCTCCCCAAGGTGGCCTGGGCCTGGGGTGGGGTGTGGGAGCCTCTCGCAGGCTGTCGTGGGGGGCTGGCTCGGGTGGTCTGGGGGGCCTAGGGGCTGGGGTGCCGGGTGGGGGGCAGACACCGGGGATGCGAGAGGAAGGGCTTCTGGAGGGTGGGGTGAAAGAGACAGAGGGCAAGCAAGAGCAGGAGTGGGGAGAGGAGGAGGGACGAGAGATGGGGACCGGGCAAGGCTGTGGGGGTTGACAGGGGGGCTCAGGGAGGACGCCGGCGGAGGAGGAGGTGGGCGGCGTGGGGCCCACCTGGAGGTGGGCGAGGTGGCGTCAGAGGGGGAAGGCATCGGGGGCACAGGGCAGCTTCCAGGGGGTGGCAGCTGGGCCGGGAGGGCGCTGCCGCAGTCCTCGATGAAAATGGGATTCACGAACCACAGGCGCTCATTCCCTCCCGACAGCTCGATTTCACACGCGCAGTCTGCGGGAGGGGCCGGGGGCCTGAGGCCGGAGGCCGGGGGTGCTCTGGGGGCCGGGTCTCTTGGGCGCTCAGCCGGGCTCTCACCTCCTGGCCGGGGGTTCAGCGAGGACTCCCAGAAGCCTGTGGAGACAAGCGAGGGAGAGGCGGTCAGCGGTGGGCTGCGCCGGCCGCTGGCTGGAGGTGGCATCTGAGGACCGGGTGAGGGAGGGCTGTGCCCAGCGTTTGCGCCACAGCTTGGTGGCTGTTTTCCCTCTTGGGTTGTTTTAAATGTCACTCACCACTTCCTGCCCCGATTGGGGAAGCCCCACGCGATCCTCCCCAGCAGCGCTGGGTGGGGCTGGAGGGTGACGGTGAACGTGTCTGGGCTCGGCTTTGGTTCCGAGCCTTGGAGCATGGGAACCCACCACGGAGGGCACCTGTGACATGGGTGGGGGTGATGGCCCACCTGCCTCGAGCCAGGCCAGCTGCAGGTGCATGTGGGAAGGCACAGTGGGGACCAAGGAGGGGGGTCCAAGGGGCCAAGGGCTGAAGCTCCTACACCTGAGCCAGGGGCAGGCCACTTGACTTTCTAGACCTCAGTTTGATCATCTCTAAAATGGGGGTGATGAGAGTACCCACATCACAGGCTTGCAAGGAGGAAATGAGAGAACATCAGGGAAAGAGTTTGGCCTCTGCAAATCATTAGCCTGTTTTGGCCACCATGATTCTTGTGTGCAGGGAAAACGGACCCAGGGTTTGGGACTGGTGGGATCAGACTGACTGCCCAAGCAGGGAATTACTGGTAACTGCAATACCATCCGACTCAGGCCTATCTTGATGTTAACATAAGAAGCCAGTCCATGTCCCAGCTCAGAGAGCAGGGCCTGCTGTCCCACCATGCCAAGTCCCAGCAAACACCTATCTACTGGCCTGGTGCTCTTGGGCTCAGCCACCCTCATGCCACAGCCACGCAAGCGGGTCCTCTGTTGAGGCCTGTTCCTGTCGTGTTTGCTGGTCAGTGCTGGGCTTATTCTGGTTAAGGGTCATGGAACACCCAAGCTAAAAGGGCATCAGGGGTCACTTAGCTCAGGGGTTCCTGACCTCTGGGTATCATGCCCTACTGAAAGTCCGACAGAAGCTCAGGACCCTTCAAAAAAGGGCAGAGAGACAGAACACTCTAAGGTTAATTTCAGTTGGCTTGCAGACCACGTTGAGACTCGCTCAAGTGGCTCCAAACATGGGGGAGGGACGTGACACCCAGATCTTGTTCCAACCTGTTTGCTTTAGAGATGGGTGGAGAACTAGCCAGGCAGGCTAGGATCCCTGGTTAACCATGGGGCTGGGATGGGGCCAGGCCTCCAGCCTCTCTCCCAGGGCTCTTTGCTTTTGGAAGGGACCTTTCAGGAAGGAAACTATCAAAAGTAACACGAAGGACAATCCCAGGAGCAAACACCCATGTGTTCTTGCTGGGTGCCAGCCTGTGGGCTATGTGCTTTCCAGGGATGAGCTCATCGATCCCTGATCACAAGCTTTTAGTGTCAGTTTTAATACATCCCGGTTTTACAGATGAAGAGGAGAGCTTCAGCAAGATCCAATAACTCCCCCGGGTCACAGGGTTGGTGAGTGAGGGAGCTGGGGTTCAAAGCAGGTGAGACCAGCTCTAAAACCTATGTGCTTAGCCCCTGCGGCCAGCCGTCACAGGAGACATCTCGGTTGCTCTTCCAGCATCTGTGGGTGGCAGGGTGGTGTGCACCCCAGAACTGGGGCTGTGGGGGGATCACACAGGCTCTTAACATTGAAAGAAAGGGGACATCACAGGACGGCCGAGGGCAGTTGTGCATGTGCCCGCTCCGTGAGACCCACCTTGCTGAGCAGGGGTCGAGCTGCCAGGAGGAGAACAAGTCGTGGTAGGGCCTTCCTTGCTCTTTCAGAGCCATTTCCAACTCCGGCCTGGCACTCGGGGAGCCTGCACATCTATTCTAGTGGCATCTATGGAGCCTTAGCCCCACTCCATCTGCTGCTCACATCTTCCTGAACAGGGCACACACTGACCCATCTTCAGGTCTTGGCTAATGCCGTTCCCTATGCTGGGAAGGCTCTTCCCACCCCTCTCTCCACCCCCCTCCTTCAAGACTCAGGTGAAATGCTACCTGTTGGCTGGAGCCTTCCGGATACATTCAGGCCTCACCTGGACCATAGTGACCATCATCCGGGACTGGGACATCCTGTTTGTTTGTTTGTCATGCATCTGAGTTTTCCCAGCCCCGAAGACAGGACTTGGCACCAGGCAGGTGCTCAGAGTTTGCCTCTTAGCTCACATGACGGGGAGCCCAGCGAGAGTGGGGAGGGGCACTGGAGAGGTCAGGTTTGCTGGCAAAGTCACAATGGCCTGGATCATCAGAGGCAGGAGGAGGCAGAGATGGGACGGTGAGAGGGAGAGGAGGCAAAAAGGAGGGTGGGGGAGCCCCGAAAGTGGATGGATCACTGACCAGCCAGCGGGGTAGCAGGTTGTTCCATGACTGCTCAGGGAAAAAAAAAAAAGTACATTTTCCACCACTCAGATCTTCCCATGGGTGGAGCAGGCAGGGTCAGGGGGTGGGCGGGCGGTGCATATGTGTGAGGTGGGGGGTGGGGGCGACGGTGGGACAAACCCAGGGAAATGAGCCTGGGGCCTGAAGGATGCACACTAGCAGGCAGAGGCCTCAAAGTCAACACTACTCCTAGGAGTGGGGAAGCTGGGACCTGGGGGTCTGCATCCTAGGTTTGGAGGGGTCTGTTAGGGAGCCACAGTGGCAGTGCAGGTCTTTAGGCTCAAAAAAAAAAAAAAAAAAAAAAAAGGAAGTAGGTAACTTTCTCTGCAGCCTGCCGAATGCCAAGGCCAGAGGAGAAGCAGAACAGTGTGTCACGCAATCCGAGGGGTTGACAAAGCTGTGGGCACGTCTGTCCAATGGCACCCAGCCACGCCTTGGCACGGTGTCCTGCTCATCTGCCGGCACTGCCCTGACGAAGGGCCTGTTCTTTCTCTTTCTCTGCCCTGCCCTCTGGCCAAGGCAGCCACTTTGCAGACCCTGCTGCCTCCAGGGTCCGGCTGCGGGTGCCTCTTGCCAGATGTCCACTCCCACAGTCCTCAGTGGGCCTGGGCCGTGCCAGGGTCAGGCTGTAGGCCCTGAGGACAAAGGTGACTAAGGCTTCCCCTTGGGGAGCCCTAGGCTACTGGCAGGACAGGGGACAAGTTAATGCAGCAAGACGTAGACACCATGGAAACAACTTGAAAGTCCAACAAGTTCAGCGATTAAATATTGTCATGGCATCTCAAAGATGAGGTGTTGGGCAATCAAACTCAACTGTCCAATGAATTTTTAATAATAGGAAAATTCTCACCATACAATGGGAAGGAAAAAAAACAAGTCACATCCAAACTTGGAACAGCTATAGAACATATGCCTTTTCCAAACATATTTTTAAAATATTAAACATGTACACACTGCAAAATTGCTTGAGAACCACTACAAATCTGACCCTTATTTATCGTTGGCGCCTCTAAATTCCTTTTGCACTGAGAATGAACTGAATATAGTTTAGCACTTACTTATTCCATATGTGAGTTTTGGGGCTGCAATTAACCTGTAAGATCTCGAAGTCCAAGATTACTTCCTAAATGGCCTGCACTTTCAAGTCTTGCTTCTTCAAGACCAAGCTCAGACTCCCCTACGTCAGCTCACAGATGAACACCCCAAGCCATCACACGATGCTCAACTGGCAGGAAAATATCTCCTTTTCGGTCTGTCTCACCTGCTTCGCCCCTGTCTGAACAGCAGGGCTCGTGCAATTATTTGGATATTCATTACATTCTACTCATTAAAAAAACAAACAAACAACAAACACCAGAAATAGAAAAAGTACTGACCCAAATGCAGGGAGCATACAGCCTCAGGGACTCACAACAACTGAGAAATCATCAGATGGGCTGACCCTTAACTACAGACTTCCTGGCTGTGAGCTCTCGGAGAGGAAGAAAACTCACAAATATGTTCAAACCAAAGGAAATAAAAATGCAAGATGCAAAATCATACATCCAATTGGGTCTGCGTGTATTAAAGAGAAAAAAAGACTGGAAGGAAACACACCCAAAACTCGCATCAGTGGCAGGATTATGCCTCATTTTCATCCTCATCCTTCTCTGGTTTTGTGAGTTAAACACCCACACGTTACACGTGACTTTTACAATGAGAAAAAAACGTAATGAAAACGAAGCACGTACAGGGTGTGACATGGGGTTGGGGAACCCCGTGGCCCTCCCTCTCCCCAAACTAAACCCCGGCCCTCTCCAAAGGGTGCCAGGCTGCCTTCCCCTGGAGCAGGGCAAGTGGCAGGAGGGGGGTGAGGGGTGGGAGGCTGAGAGCAAGGCCGGCCGAGGACCAGGCGAAGCACAGTGCAGAACAAAGAGCATGGGTTCAAACTCGGAAACCCCAAGTTTGATTCCAGCTTCTGTGACGTCCCAGTGAGGAAAGATCTTTAGTCTCTCTCTTTCTCTCTCTTTGGGTAACAGCTGTTTTGAGACAGAATTCACATACCATCCAATTCACCCACTTAAAGTGTACAATTCCGTTGTATTTAGTATAGTCACAGAGTTGTGCAGCCATCACAATCAATTTTAGAATATTTTTATTGACCCCAAAGAAACCCCATACCCTTTAGCAGCCACTCCCTAGTCCTCCCTAAGCTCCCAGCCTCTGGCAACCACTAATCTACTCTCTGATCCTTGGACATACTGATTCTGGATATTTCGTATAAATGGAATCATAATAGATAGCCTTTCTGTGTGACTTCTTTCACTTAGCTCAGTGTTTTCAAGGTTCAGCCATGCTGTTGAATGTGTCAGCACTTTATTCTTCATTACCAAATAAGCTCTTTAGTCTCTTTGACTTTCCATTCCCTCATCCGTAAAGAGGGTTTTGTGTGTGAATGAGACGAGATGGGGGATGGGTGGTGACAATCAATGAATTTGCCTCCCAATGTCCTTTTGGTTTTCCCTGACAGGGTAACAGCTGGCTTGAGGGTCCCCAATCCCCAGGCTGGCCAGTGATCATTCAGATTTTCCCTGGAGGGGGTGGGCTGAATGAAGGGTCACCGTCAGGTGCCCAGTTGGGGAGCAGGAACCTCGAGTCAGCAGAGGAGACAGCCGCAGCGAGAAAGGACCCGGCAAGCGTTTCCCACAAAGCCTGGCTGACCTTCTGCCTTCATTTCTCAGCCACCCCCCAGGTCCCTCCACTAACTTCCCTTTTACTGGTGCTAGTTTGAGCAGGTTTCAGTTCTTTGCTGCACTAGTGCCTTGCCCCAAACAGCCTGTCCTAGGTAAATGCCACTCTCTGTAGACTTGTTGTTGCCACTGCGTTGACAGGGTTGAGGCCCGGGCCTGCTCACCCCAGGGCCAAGGCCTCTGGCCCACTCTGCCTCGGCAGGATGTTCCCTTTCAGCTCTGGGTCTTGATCTTTTTGGGGAAGGACTGACAAGTTAACCTGTCCTTAGCTCTGCGGAAAAGATCTAATGAGCCTCAAAGGGCTCCTCTCACCTTACTGTTCTCCAGCACTTGGGGACACAAGGCCTGAACAGGGCCATCTGGTTCCAAAGCTGCCACATACTCAGGTTTCCCTTAAATCCCAGGCTCAAGGAAGTCAGCGTGAACTGCCTTTGGTCTCCCTCCTAGACCGTAGCCTCCCTTCCCCACTTCCTCTGCAAGCCTGAGATCAAGCCCTCCTAGGAAAGAGGGGCTTATCTACTCCATATAGAAATGTGGTTCTTCCGAGAGGAGCAACTTGTTTCAAACACAGCGTATTTGTAGGTTGAGGGGCAGCCCTGCTCTTGCAGGTGACAGGAACCCGCAGGGAGCCCCAGGGCCGTCAGTCCCAGGGACGCTTGCCTGAACCCTGCAGTGAGCCGAGGGGGGCAGCCAACTGGACCCCTCCTCTCAGAGCTGAGCCTCCCTGGACAGGCTGCTGACCCCTCCCAAGAGACGTAGCTCCCTTGTCTTCCAACTTGGCCTTGAAACTGGCTGCAAAAATGACAGAGGCTGTGGGGTGCAGCCAAGGAGCAGCAAGGCTGGGCGTGGAGTCACAGTGCCCTGGGTTCAGGCCCTGGCTTTGGGCTTTCCTAGCTAGGGCAACTTGGATGAGATGCTCAACCATGCTGGGACTTGGCTTTCTTATCTTCAAAGCAGACACTTAAACAAGACAATGGCGAGGGCTCTGCAAGAGTCAGAAAGTGTCAACATGCCATTTTAGGCCTCCGTGGCAGGGGTGGGGGTGGGGTGGGGTGGGGGGGATGGAGGAGTGGTGTCATTTGTGAATTCTCACCCATCCCACAGCCATGATCCCGGGAAGATAAGAGCCAACAGCTAAAACATCAGGGGGCCCGGTTCAGTGTTTATTCTCAACACCAACTGAAACCTGACTCTAAGGTTTATAAACTGAGTAAGCCAGAACTAGAAAAGGTTGGATGAAGGGTGAAGGGGTAGCATAAGACAGTGTGAGGTTTGGCGCTAAGCTGCCTGGGTCAAACCCCAGCTTCACCCTGTACTGTGTGACGTTGGACTTGTTACTGAACCTCTCTGTGCCTTAGTTTCCTCCACCACAGAATGGGGATTATAATAATAGTACCTACATTACAGGGTTGTTGGAAGATCTGATGAGTCACTGCTAGTTAAAATCATAGTATGTGCTCATTAAATGTTAGCATCCAAGGGCCTGAACCCTTTCTACTTTGCGGCCCTTTGGCAACTGCTGCCTTGCGGCGTCTCTTGAACTGCTGCCCAGAGGCGCCTCTGGGTGCTAGATGGCAGTCTGTTATGTGGGCCTGGGTGTGCGTTCTCTATCCCAGGGCTTCCCCTAACGTCCTCAGGGTCTTGTCCCACCCCCGGGTCATTCTTCTTCCACTCACTCCCTGCTGGTGAACAGGGTGTGCTGTGTCCCAGGCACGTGCTCAGCCACAGGGCTCAATCTTAACGCAGACTTAACATCACCTGCTTTGTTCATAAGAGCGACCTGGTGGGCCCGGGGACGAGGCTCTGGGACTCCCTCCTGGCTTTGGAGTCTGCAGAGGTTCAGGAAGCAGCTGCCCAAAACAGGGTCCCCTCTGCTCCCCCTTTAAGAAATTCTCTGCTTCTGGCACAGCTGCCAGGATGGTTGGCCTGGCTTCCCGGCAGCTACAGGCTGGGGAGGCCCTGGATACAGGTACAGCTTACAGGTCAGCGTCGGCTGATCTTCTCCGTGTAAAGCCTCACACATGGGGAGGGCTTGGTACACGTGACCTATTTTTGTTATGTGGAAGAGATGGCGTCTGACGTGCTCTGTCCCCTCCTCGCCGTCTCCCTTCTTTTCCTCTCCAGTTTTCTTCCCTCAAAAGGTCAGAGCTGAATAAGGCTGCGTGGAGGTGCAGCTGGTTGCAGGGGACACGCAAAGGGGTGAAGGGCACACCCCAGTTTGTGGTCACGTTCACGACGCTCGTCCTTCTGACGAGGGCAGGAATGGGGCCAGGACTGCAGCGGCTGCTGCTCCCCAGCTCTCTGGCCACCTCTCAGACCCTCCCGGGGTCCAGGCCCCGCCCTGACAGTAGGTCAGCCCGTGCTGGCTCGGACCACCCCGCAGGGTCGTCATCAGGACCTCCCGGGCGGCTGTAAATGGTGGCACTTTGGAAACTGGGAGACTCTCCGTGTACAGTGGCTCAGCAGCCCAGGGCTGGGGTGAGGGGTCCCACGGGAGCTGGGACTCAGGATCCAGCTTGGCTTCAACCTGAGGACCACCAGACACGGTCCTGGGGCCCGTTTCCTAGAGTCCCGCCCCTCCCTGGATCCCGCGGACAGGACTTACCCAGGCCCAGGTTGGAGATGGCCTCCAGGTCTGAGAAGCTGCTGGCCTCGAGGATGGCCTGGGGCAGCCTCAGCGTGAAGGGCAGTAAATCTCTGTGGAGACACGGTGGGTGGAGGTCATGTGGGGAAGTGTCTGATGGGTCCTTTCTCCAGGCCCCCAAACCTGCAGCCCACACAGGAAGAGTCACCCCAACCCCACTGGCTGCTGGGTCTCCAAGCAGAGGGCGCCTTCCCTGGGGGCCACGGGGCAGCAGCCTGGGGCCGAGGGAGTAGCTGGGCGGGGACTTTACCGAGCATCCAGTCGGATCTAGTTGCTGTGCTAGTGCTAGAGGTGGGAGACCCTCCCAGGGAATCAGGGTCTTCCTGATTGTCCTGGCCTACAGGATAAGCCCCCAACCAGCTTCCACTTTACCTGCTATTCTGGTTAAAGTAAATCACTGACCCTTCCCTGCCCTCTGGTCCTTGCTGATTCAAACTATGTGCCAGTAAGTGCAGTCAGACACCCCCAGTGAACACACAGACACCCCCCAGTGAGCACACAGACACCCCCCCAGTGAGCGCACAGACACCCCCAGCGAGCACACAGTCAGACACATCCAGTGAGCGCACAGACATCTCCCAGCGAGCACACAGACATCTCCCAGCGAGCACACAGCCAGACATTCCCCAGTGAGTGCAGATATCCCCAGCAAGTGCACAGACACCCCCCCAGTGAGCACACAGTCAGACAACCCCCAGCGAGCACACAGGCACCCCCCAGTAACGCACAGACACCCTCCAGTGAGCACACAGACACCCCCCCAGTGAGCACACAGTCAGATAACCCCCAGCGAGCACACAGACACTCCCCAGTGAGTGTCACTCAGACATCCCCCAGTGAGCACACAGCCAGACACCCCCCAGCGAGCACACAGAGAACCCCCAGAGAGTGCACAGACACTCCCGAGTGTCACTCAGACATCCCCCAGCAAGAGCACAGACACCCCCAGCGAGCACACAGACAACCCTCAGAGAGTGCACACACTCTCAATGAGTGTCACTCAGACACCCCCCAGCAAGTGTCACTCAGACATCCCCCAGCGAGAGCACAGGCACCCCCAGCGAGCGCACACTCCAACATTCCTTGGCGAGCACCCAATCAGGCACTCCCCAGCAAGCGCACAGCGAGGCACCACCTGACAAGCGCACAGTCAGTCGGTCAGCCTCTTTCTGATGCCTTTGGTCTGAATGGGTAAGTGTCCAGGGATCTTGCTAGAGATCCCCCGGAAGGGATTGAGACACCCCTCACCACTTTATTATACAAATGGGGAAACTGAGGCCCAGAGAGGGAAAGGCCCCATTGTGGGAGAAGGGCAGCATGTGCTCGGCCCCAGGCCTCCTGGCTGCCAGCCCAGGGCTCCTTCATGGGGCACGTCGCCCTGCCTGGGTCCTGGGAGGGGCGACCCAAGTCTATACCGGGTCCCGGCAGTCGGGGCCCACCACGGGCTGACCCCAACGCCCCTTCCAGACATATGTCCCACTCCTTCCTCCTCATTCCCTGCTCTGTTCTCTGAGCCTGATTCCTCCTCTGTGAAAGGGGAGGGACTGAGGAAGGAAGAGATGCATGCAGGGGACTCGGCACGGTGCTTGACGCCGTGGGCACTCGGGGGCGGCAGCTACTGCGGTTATCAACCACCTCGCTGTCGTCCATCCTCCCCTGTCCCTGCCCCATCCACCTTCTCCCCAACCCCGATCCCAATCACTGAAGCCCCAGCCATCTTCCCTCCGCTGCGGAGGCTTCCATGATTGCCAGTGGTGGGAGCGACCTTCTCTCAGGGACCCTCCTGGCTTTACTGCAGGCACGTGCCACCGTGTCCTTCACCTTCTCCCTCTTGGTGCTACGCAGTGAGCCCTGGGAGCTCCTGGAAGGGGGCAGCTTCCCAGGTCTCCAGCACCCCACTGTGCTTAGCACCCCAGAGGCTCATCAGTACCTGCTGAACACACAAGTCCAAACTTGGGAACTGGAGGCGAAGGGAGAGCAGGGCACATCCCCACCTGGGATGGAGACGGGCAGTGGGCTCCCCAGAACCATCTCTGTTGCCAGAGGCACGTTGGCTCGGGATGTGGGCTTCCCAGGGAGTTCCTACCCCTTTCTGTTTAAGGAGGAGCAGGATGGGGCAGGCTGTGGCAGAACATTCTGGAACTTCTTGCAAGGTTCTGGGATGTGGCCTTCGGCCCCTTGCCACCTCAGCTTCTCCTTATCACGCAGGGAGCAGGGTGCTCAGCTGATTTTTGCATCTTCTTTTCGTGTCATAATTGTGTGATTTTGCAAACCGAGGCCTTCTTACGGTCGCTCTCTAGCCCTCTAGTCCTCAGGGCTCCACTCCTACCTCAGGCCCTGTCCCACCACCACGACCACAAGCTCTGATTTTAAAGGGTAACAAATACAGCCCCATGTTGCCTCAGTTTACCTGGATGGCTGTGTGGTCTGCCAGTGGGGAGCAAAGTTTTCCAATGCTTCCTGGGTCACCGTTTACTCGTAATGCCCAGCAGAGGAGGCTCAGTGACTCTGAACCCCATCCCCTCACCAGCAGGACAGCTCCCGACAGCCCCTTGCACCCCTCACCCACCTCATCAGTCAGTCTGTTGCTCCAGGCCCTGCGGGGTGTCTGTGACTCACAGCCCAGCCCCGAACCCTGGCACTGGGCCTTCCCATCCCGGTCCCTGCTCTGCCTCTCCAGCTTCCCCCCTACTTCTGCCCACCAGGAGTCCTGCTCCCTCACTCAGGCGGCCCATTGCCATCTCCAGAAATGTCAGGCTCACTTTTCCTGTAGGAAACATACCTTGCTCATTCCCATCTCCAGATGAAAGCCGGGAGGGATGCCCTCCTCCACCTCCCCACGTGTGACTGCTTCGATGCACCTTCTTCAGGGGACTCCTCCGTGATTCTGTTTCCAGGGATTTTATCTGTCTCTGTCTGGTGTCAGCCAAGCCAGCATCTGGCCCGGGGACTACTTATTCCAGTACAAGGAAAAGCACCCCAGGGACGTGGGCATTTGTGGAGCACCTACTGTGTCCAGGTGCCAGGCCAGGTGTCCTACAGGCCTTAGAGCACATGATGATGATGTCGTTGTCGCTGTTATGATTATGATTAGATCACAGCAACCCTCTAGGTAGGCATCGACACCCCCGTTTTACGGCTGATAACCTAGAGGCTGGGAGAGCTTAAGGTTCCCGCCCCAGGTCACCTGGACGGTAGCAACTTCTGAAACAACTTCGGAAATACTGAATCCATAATTCAGTATTTTTTAAATCCATAATAATGCAAAACTTGATGCCGTTCACGGCAATACTTTCAACCAGGATCACAAACCACTTATTAAAGTTTTTTAAATGTTAGTTTTTTTTTTAATTAGAAAAGAAATACATATTCACTGTGAGAAAGTCAAACAATACAAAAGTGCAAACTAAAACCTGCAGGTCCTGCCCTCAGCAGCCCAATCCAGCCTTCAGAGGGCCCCACTGCTGAACAGGGAGCGGCTTCTCCAGCCCTTCTCTGTGCACTTGCACACACACGCACGCACGCGCACACACGCATGCACACACACAGACCATTTATTTTAAAAATGAAAATGGCATTGTGCTATACATACTGCTCTGCAGCTTGCTTTCTTCATTTAGCAATAAATCTCTACATAGTGAACATTGTTACAAGTCCATATGTTTATACTGACCTCATTCTTTTTTTTTACATGAAATTTTTGTTTTTTTTTATTATCCAGATTTTATCATAGTAAATTACATTAATTTTGTAACCAGAGGGTACTTACTGCTTGATAGTAGAAATAAACCTTGAGTTTCAAATGTTTCCACTTGTGAAACTTCTCACATGAAACTCATAACTACTGTTGATGTTACAGATGATATGCTAAGCCTACCCAGAAATGTATTTAAATAGAATAAATTAACTGCTAAGATTCATATTACACAATCTACAGTTATCAAATACACTAACAATTATAACCTATCAAATTTCCCGTTGAGCCATTTTATAATTCCTTAATAGAATAAAACTAAAAGACAAAATAAAGTCTATCAGTTGAGACAAAAAGATCTTGCTGTTGTTACGAGTCTTCAGAGCAGCCTCGATGGAGGAGGATCAACACAGCAGGTGTTTCCAGGTTACATAAACAGCAGCGGGAGTCTCGGGGTTGGGGTTGATTCACCCTGTCACCCATGGAGATCAGTGTTGGGCCAGGGAGGGCCGCTGGCACACAGGCTCTCGGGGAGCTTCCTGCTCACTCTCCAGGATAGTGGGAAGCCCGGGATGTGCCTGTCTCAGGAACTTCTTCCAGGCACTCCTTCGTAACTTCTGACCCGGACGGGGGGGCAGTGTGGAGGGCCAGGGCCTGGGCCCGCCACTCCCCCATCATGTGAGAGGGCTGAATGAGAAGAAGCTACTGAGCTGCTTCTGCCTGTGTGAGGAGCCCAAGACCAGCTCTGTCTTGATCTCCTGTGGCACCTGCTGTCCCAGGAGGGGGTTGGCCCGACTGAAGGGACCCCAGCGTCCGGCAGCTGGCCGACACAGGGCGTGCTGTGCCTGCCGTCACCATCTCACCTGCTGCTCCTCCTTCCGAGGGGAACTGTTGGTCCAGAGCATTCCTGGATGTGCTTTCAGGACTCCGCCAAATGCTCCGTTTGGGTCATCAGGGATGGAATGATAATTTTCAGAACCCCTATGTTCTTCCTCAATTAATTTCTGTGCCATGTATGCATTTTCTCTTCTCAGTTCACACAGGTTTCTCTCAGCGATAAGAACGCTCATCCCCGTATCATGAGCTTTACTCTCCTGGGATGAGAAGGCTTTGGTAATACCCAGTGACTCTTGATTTTTTCTGAAATGATTTCTGCTTGAATTTTATATGTTTTTGGGTCTTCACATTCATTGCTGATATTTTCATTAGCTTTGGAAAAATCCTCCTCTATCTTTATGGAGTAAATTGTCTCTAAATTGAACATTGCATAAAAACAGGTTTCCTTTTCTTGATGAAGTTCAAGATGGACTTGTATCTGCTGGAGCTTCTGCCTCTGGCTTTCCAACCAGGTGATTTCTGCTGGAGCAAAGCTTTTTTGGTTTGGGAACTTTCCACACACTTATTAAGTGCACTGATCACTTTGATTTCTTCTTGTAATTTCACGTACGTTTGTTTTCTTTTTTCTTTGAGCGTTTGTAAGCAAGTATTTAAATCCATTCTGTAAATCAACAGTCCTTTAGATTCTTCATCTATGAGATCTCCATTTTCTGACGTCCTCTGTATATACAACTCCGTGATGCCAAGGTCCATGTCATCTTCCTTGACAACAGCAGCCGAATCGCTCATCTTTAGCAAGTGCTCACCTGCAGGCTTAATCTGACTCATTTTATTATTATGAACTGGCTCCATAGGCAGTTTAGTGTTTTCTGAGGTATTTTTCTCTTTAGTAAATTTGCCCATGCTTCCCTTCCATTTTTGAGATTCCTTTGAAAAGGGTTTTATGCTTCTTTCAAGCCTGGCATTTTTCCTCCAAAGCCTCTGTTACTGCTGTGTGAAGCTGTTCTGTATTCTCCTGAGGGATTCTGAAGGATGATTTGGGTGGAGCTACTTGATATTGGATGTGCTTTGTTGTCTTCTCGGGAAGGAGTCTTCCTTGCAATGCCAGCCCTCAGCTGAGCTTCTTGTATACATTTAGATGTCCCTCCTCTCGATAACTTTCTAGACATATCTACCTTAAGTCCAAGTAAAGAGTTGTAGCTTTCCAGTTCTTTATTCATGGTCCTCACGTTGACAATTTCTGATACTTCATTCTTGGGACTGGCTTTTGTTATGGTTGATTTAAGGTCTCCAAATACTATTTTGATGTGGTGAAACTTATCAACAATTTGATATCTTTCTTCTAGAAGAGCAGAAATGCCAGTGGCCAGTTTTTTGCCTCTCCTTCCACCATCATAAACAGATTTAATAATAAAAACTCCCACTATGAATGTACAAGCTGCCATCTCCCACGGCATTCCTTGGGGAGCTGGGCTTGGAATAAAGTTCTCTGCCAACACCTGGCACGAGGTTACCAGGATAAGGAGTGTGCAGAGCATCACGGCCATCCTCAGACCCTCTGAGGCTCCAAGACCTCTGCTGAGTCAGCTCAGGGTTGGCAGAACCTGTAGCCACAGCACAAGATGGAACCCCACTGCCTGGCAACCGAGGCAGACCCCAGTGGAGTGGGGAGGGGGGAAAATCAGTGCCTCCATCATCCCCCACACCTTGGCCCACAAAGTTGGTGATCACATCACATGACCCAGGGGATACGGACTAGACACTGTAGGCCAGAGGGGATGGTCCACGGCTCTCACCATGCTAGATCCTTCCTGGTGGCCCAAGAACCAAGGAGATGTCTTCCCATACCTGTAACCATCTGGGGCATTCTGACCTTATTCTTCTCATCTGCTGTATGAGAATAAAACTAAGTTTAGCTTTCACACAAGGTGAGATGGAATAGGGGAAATGGAGACTCAGGCATAGAAACTCCTGAAATAGCCTCGTAACTTGTTACCAGACTAGCTCAAACTGGCGCTGCAATTAAAGAACAAAGGAAAGAGGCCACATAAGCATAGAAGTGGTGTCAGTGCCTTATTGGGCATAACAGTTATAGTTGGGGGTGGAGACTTGTTTCAAATGTTTCAAATCTGCGTGGGTTAATTAGGCCTGTCCAATAGGCGTACCCTCTGGAGTATCCAGCCAATGGAGAAACAGGGGAGGGACTTATATGTTAGGCTTAGGGAATAAATAGTGCTGTGTTCTATTGTTCCACGAGCCAACCACCATGTATCGGTTGCGCGCCCATTCTTGCAAGATTGTGAATAAAATCCTTTCTTCTCCACTGTCAGGTGAGCATTTATTCCTTTTCAGATATAGTGCTTGTTCTCACATGCTGCAGAGTATGCCATGGCATGGCCCTTTTTTATTTTTCCCTCTTTTAATGGACATCCAGACTTTTTTCATCTTCTACCAGTGCTAACACTCACAGAGCTTACTGAGTACCCAGGCACCATTCTAAGCACTTTACATACATTAGCTCTTTGAATTCTCACTGTTCTCATACTCTCAACAACCTCAAGAAGTACGTACTTTCCTTATAACCATCTCACAGTTGAGAAAACGGAGGCACAGAGAGTCCAAGGGCTTGTGCTGATCCCATAGCCGGTGATAGTGCCTGAATCTGAATGCAGGCAGGCTGGCTCCAGTGTTCTCTTTTTCTTTCTTTTTTTTTTTTTTTTTTAGCAAAAGATGGTTTCTAAATTGTTATTGGATCAAACTAAGCTACAAGGAGCAATTTTAGCAGGTAATCATTCGCTCTCACGTTGGTATTTCTATAGGATAGATTCCTAGATAGTACATGGGCCATGGGTACATGTACTTAAAAAATGCCAGAATTTGCCAAACTGTTCCCCTTCCCCAAGGCAGGTACCTATTTACCCTCCAACAGACAATGTGTATGAGTGTGGGCTCAAAAGCAAGAGGTCCCAAGCGACGGAGCTGGGTGCTTCTTCCCGTACTAGAAGAACAGGGATCGAACATGCCCACTCCTCCAACCTAAACCTCAGGTGTCTCCGAGGCACCCTCTGCTCAGTGACAAAGGTGGGCCCTGCGCAAATTGAGTTTGGGGACTGGTGGCACGTCAGCCTGCACAAGTACAGCTTAGCAGGGTGTGAAGAGGGCGGCAGGGTCTGAAATTGGGGATAAAATGTGTGACTTACTCACACCTCCTCTCACACGGTTCACCCTCGGGTCTTATGGGTGTTACCAGAGGGACACTCGATGACTATCAAAACCCCAAAAGGAACAGGGCAGTTTTGAGGGATCTACTGTATCCTAAACTCCCATATCTTCTGTACAGACTGCTTCTGTCAGAAACCCCTGGAATTTCCAGGGGCAAGTCTGGGGGTGAGGCCTGGGAACCCACATTTTTAAACCCAGGCTTGGGTGGGAATACCCCCCCCACACACAAAAAGGCTATCGTTAAAAATAAAAATTAAGCCCTCTCCAGATATGTATAGATGTTTCCTCACATAAACTATTAAGTCCATTAAAAAGCATTCACAAAAATAGAAATTTTCAAATTGGGGTTTTTAGAATAAATGTTCTAACCTTCTTCCCACACTCCAATGGATCAGTTTGCACAGCTCCTGGGGCCCAAACGTCCAGCTCTGGGGGCCTTTTTTCTGGCCGACGTTTTCCAATGTCAGCCCCGACTGACCGATGGTAAGTAACACATTTGACACCACAATCGGCGTGTTCATTCACACACACACACACACACACACACACACACATGCACACACACAACTAAAACCAGAGTTTAGCAAAACAAGACTTACACCAACTACATGAGATGTATTCTGATATTTTCCAGTCTAGTTTATTTGCCATGAAAACAACTGACAGGCATAGCCCACTAAACAGATTTGAAGACCCTCCACTGGGCCGTGATCCACAGATTGAAAAGGTCATAAAGCCATGTACCTGACCTCAGGCATTCTTTAGCACAGGCCTCCCCCGATGCCCGTGATCCCCCGGCCAGCCCGCACGGCGCTGTATAGCTTTGGAGATGTGACCCCCATGGGGAGACGCAGTGTCCTGGGGAGGGGTCCCAGGATGGAGCCCCTTCCCTTACAGCTCGTGGCACCCTCAGCGCCATCTCCTCTGAGCTTCTGGGTGACTTCAGTGGTTTTGAAAGTCACCCTATGTAGGGGAAAAGCAGGAACTCACCCTGCTAAATTTTTTTAAAACAAGCAAGAGGGAGAGAAAGAGAGAAAAAGCAGTATGGCCTTTGGAATTGACAGACCTGGGTTAAAAATCCTAGCTCTGCCATTCCCGGCAGGTCATTGTTTCAACCAGGGGGACGCGAGGCTGTCTTACTGGGCTGTTTGGAGCATTAACTGAGCCGGGGTGTGGAGGAGATGCAGCCCAAGCTTGTACCTAGTGGGAGCCTGGGTGTTTCCTGCCTCTTTCCGGGGTTAAGGACCCTGCCTGGGGCCTCTGAGCAGAGGGGCCCTTCTCAGCTGACTGGCTGAACAAGGACCGTCCAAAGGCAGGACTGGGGTTCGATAAAGTTGGTGCTTGGCTCCAGCAAAGGGGGGGCTGAAGGGGTGGCTCCACATGTGGCGATAGCAGCTTTCTTCAAAGGCAAAGCTGAACCGCTGGCCAGCTGCTGCCCACCCCACCCCTCCCTGGGAAAGCAGGGTGGTGGCTCAGTCACTAGGCCGGGTGCCTGGCAGCATCCTGGAGGACAGGCCCAAGGGCCCGCCCCTTCCTTCCTCATTTCATCATCCTCCTGCTGCCTGTGACAGAAACCCCAGCATCTGCCCAGGCTCCCCCTGCTCCCCACTCTCCTCCCTGCGGTGGCCGGCCCTACTGTCCCTGGCCCAGGGCAGGCTCCCCCACGTGGTGCTTCGATGGCTGCTGTGGCCCCAACTGGCCACCACGCTTCCCTTGCTCCGCCTGCTGTGGCTGCCTTGGGACTGAGCTAGAGCAGTCTGACTGTGGGCTCTACAGGGTCCCTGCACCTAGAAGGAAGTCCCTAGCCTGGCCTCCGAGGCCTTCCAGGCAAGTTGTCTTTCACCGGTGTGTCAGCTCTCTCCAAGAAGCTGTCCTGAAGCCATCCTTAGCTTCCCCACTTCCAGCCTTTGCCCACGCTGTTCCCTCTGCCTCAAATTCTCTTCCCTGCTACCTTGGCCTGCCTCGATTCCCCCACGTGGAAGGGGAATCTAGAGAAGGGGGGAAACACGCTTCCCCTAGGCTTGTACAGCGTGCTGGGCACAAGCAGCTTGGGCTCGGCCATTGGACAGACTCGGGTTCAAACCAGGCTTGGGACTTAGCTGGGCGACACGAGGAATTGATACACCCCGCCCCCTCCAGCCTCAGTTTCCTCATCTGTAACAGCAATAAGAATATGCCTGATCATTTTCTTGAGTGTGATCTAAGCCCCTTACAAGGCTCAGCTCATGAACTGGGTCTGAAGATAACACCTACCGACCCTGCAGGACTGCTGTCAGGGTGGGAAAGGACCGTGAGGTCGGTGCCAGCCCAAAGCCTGCCTCAATTGCAGGAGGTGGCTGCAGCAGACACTCCCAGGCCCCTTGGGCCCCGTACCAGCTCTGTGCTCCTGAGGCCTGGCCCCCATGGCCCTCAGAGGCTCGCCCTGGCCTGTGTGCATCTCACTGCCTGCCCCACGGACAGTGCGGAGTCTAAAATGCCTCCGAATGCCCCCACCCTGCAGCTGCGGGTGATGGCTGGCTGTTACCTTTAAGTGGGATAGCTCCAAGGCGTCCTATCTACCCAGAGCTGCCCGCAGGAACAAGGTGAGGCTGGGGCCTCACCTGAAGCCACACCCCTGACCCTTGCTTGACTTCTCTCCCATCCGCTTTCTCCAGGGTCCCATCCTTGGCCATCACATGCACAAAAATCCCCGTCTCATAGCGATCCCCAGCTAAGCCATTGGTCTCACTCCCTGAGAACCAGTTCCCAAATGCAGATTCCCATGCTCCCACCCAGGCCCACTGAGGAGTCTGTATTTCTAACCAGCTCCCTGGGGACTCTGAGCCCAGCCAGGTCTGGCAGCCCTCTCTGGAGCCCTCACAATATCCAACATTCAACCCTTGTGTGGGGGACAGAGGCTGCTGATGGAGCACAGAATGTGCTGAGAAGGATGAGAAGGATGCAAAGGGGAGGAAGTCAGGCTTGGATGATGACATCTTCCCTAGCTGTCTCAGGACTGGTCCCCATTTTCCTGAGGAGGGTGCCCGGTCCCAGGGCCCCCGGGGCCTGGGGGAGAAGGCTCGGTGAAGGGGCGTGGGGGTGCTCACTCAGGGCCTGGCCGGTGGCTCAGGGCGGTGCACAATGTTCTCAGAGCTGCAACTGACAAGCATTTATCAAAACACCCCTATGCACGTGAAACATGCATCTTTGTACTTCTCAGCTGCCTCCAAGCGTTTGGTACTTAGAATTTATGGAACCACAGAGCTCCAGCGCTTTGGTGCCCAACCTTGACAAACTCTGCTTGATGGATGAGGCCAGCAGGCCCGGGGAGGTCACAGGGCTCCCAAGAGACAGGTCTCCAGCTCCAGCCTGGAGCTCCCCCTCCTGCAGCATCTCACTCCCGAGACTCTCACAAGCTCAGTCCTCGGGGCTGCCACCTCCCAAATACAGGGCTCAGGCTCTGTGCCGTGGGACCTCCTGGTGGCTTCTCTGGGAGTTTGAAAGCAGGAGAACAGGCATTTGCTCGTCTGGACAATGGAGAACAGCAGCAAGAATAGGTGGTAGGTGACCTTGGTGGCCTTGGTGACCGTGGCTCCTGACCTCCCCGGACACAGATGAAGCTGCGCCCCAGCCATGGTCTGGGCAGCTGGCAGAGTGCTGCTCCCTTCCACATGTTCTCTCCTCCCGCGTCTATATAATCAGCATCATCCTTCCCATTTTATAGAAGAGGAAGCTGAGGTTCAGGGAGATTATGTAACCAACTCAAGTTCTGAGGTTTGCAAAGATGCCATCATTCATTCACTCATTCATTCAAAACACCTAGCTCATGCCAAGCGTTAAACTGGGCACCTTCTAGCAAGGTGAGAACTTCTTTGATCAGGAAAGGGCCCATCTCCCTGTACTCGACATGCTGTAATGCACAAAGGGCTGACGTTCTGTCTTGTGGGATGCACGAGGTCATCAGCATTAATGTGGGATGCACGCAGTGGGGCTGCTCCAGCAGAGAGCATGAACCTTGGAGTGCCGTTAGTTTGAATCCCTCCTCTACCACTTAACAACCATGTGACCTTGAGCAAGCTACCTCTCTTAGTCTCAGTTTCTCATCTGCAAAATGGGGATAACAAGAGCACTTACCTTGGGGAACTGTTAAGAAGATTTAAAAAGATATTGGGTATAAAAGTCCACCTGGCACAGTGCTGGCTACCTGGTGAGCCCTCAACTGAGTTGGTGGTAGCTGATAGCATCACTTATAATCAGCACCACCTTTCTGCCCATCAGGGGGGCCAGGAGGGTCTAGGGAGGTGAGGAGGGGTGTTCCGGGTTGAGCCATGGCTTTCACCAGAAGGTGGGAGAAGTGGGCCTGGAGCGCTGGCTCCCCGGACGTTCTGCTCAACCACCAGCCAGCCCTTGTCAAGGCCCTATAGTTCAAGCTATTGGTTTCTGGCACTGAATGTATTTTTAAATTCTGTTGACCTGAAACCAGTTCTGAATTAGTTGAGTGGATTCTGAGGGTGGTTATCAGACACTTACTCCACCCAGCAGCTGCTTAATAATTACAAGCTTCCTCCCACGGAGGGAGGTTGAGCCCCTCATGCTGCAGCACCTGCAGGAAGCTCCCCTGTCCTTCTATAACCCCTGAATCAGGGCCAGGGTCCACACAGGACTCAAGCTGTCCTGGGAAGCTGGTTGCACAGGAAGTTGGGGTGATGGACAGTGAGCCAGGGAGGCCAGCAGTGTCGACAGAGGGGCCCTGGCCAGCTGGTTGAAGGAAGTGTGAGTGACGACACTTCCTCTCTAGTGACCAGGGCAGAGCCAGGGGGCCGTCCCTCTCTCCACTTCCTCTGGGTGACACCCTTCTCCCTGGGGGCTCCCCTGTCCCACCACCAATGGTTGCATGGGACGTCTATCGCAACCAGCTGACGTCCTGTGCCTTCCTGGAGATGCTGAGTGCACTGGGGTGGGCAGGGCTGGGCCTACTCACCTACTGACACAGTAGAAGGCAATCAGTCTGAAGATGTCCTCAAACACAAGCACCGAGCCTTCCAGGTACAATACTGAGGAGAGACGAGAAAGGGCTGGGATGAGTGTCCTGCTCAGAGGGAAGGAGGCGGCGAGTCCCTGAGGCCGGGGCCAGGTCTGCCACGCTCATGGGGGTCCCTGGCCCTCTAGAGTGTCTGGCCTGCTGTGGCCCCATCCACATCTACTGCCAACTGGCCTTAGATAAGTGAGAAATGAACTTCTCTTGTATCAATCCACTGAGATTTCAGGGAATTACCTATTGCAGTAGCTGGTGTTACCTTAACTAATCACACTAATCATCATGTTGCAAAATGACACGGACGATTCTAGTCTGGAAAGCAGAATTAAACATTTATCTCCAGGAACAGTCTTCCTACTTGACAATTCTGAGGACTGTGAGAGAATGGCTGGAGGAGAGCTCTTCTGTCTGCCCGGGCTCCAGGAGGTACAGCAGTCCAGGGGTGCTGAACTGGGGCCACCGGCTTCTATCCAAAAGCCTGACTTGAGTTGGCTACCCAGGTAATGCAGGGCAGGATAACCCCATTGAGTGATAGTCTGACAAGGAAGGGCAATCAAAGCATTTGCCCGAGATCCCATCACAGGGTGGATACAGCTCCTCAGAGAGGCAGGGAGCCAGGATGTGGCAGCCAGTGCCCAAAGGCTGGGGACGGCTGCCCAGAGGAGAACAGGCCCAGAGAGTAGATAAGTTGCTTGAAACCACCTGCTGCTCATCAGTGGTCCCGGTAGGCACCACCCCAAGGACCCCTGACTCTTTCCAGTGCTCCATCCACCCAACAGGTGGTGCATCCGGGCTTGGGAGCCCCACAGAGAACGTTCTCAGGCATCAGAGGAGCTGAGAAACATGTGGCCATCACGCTTCAGTTCCTGTTCCCGAGGTTCTTCTAGCTTCTGTGGGGCGGAGAGGGAAGGCAGGACCTGGGCTCCAGGCCTGGCTCCGACCTGGGGGCTGGCAGTGTGACCTAAATACGTCCCTTCCCCTCTCAGTGCCTCGGTTTACCCCCCTTCCAGCTCTAAAAACACAGGCATCGAGGGGACATCAGTCTGCCAGTGTCCAGTTTTCAAAGCCTAGGACAGAACTCTGTTGGCATTGGTGGTCCCGAGACTGTTACAGGAATAAATCAGCTGAAGTTGATTTTTATATTCACATTCTATCTACATGCTAAGCACTGTTCTAAATCCTTAACATGACTTTTTAAAAAATTAAAATTCATTTATTTATGGCCAAAGATAATGGTTTCCCATTAGAATAGACATAAAAAACATTTTTGAAGTGAGTTTAAAAATATATATAAATATATTACAGTACAGGAGGTCCTTGGAAGATGTGACTGAAGTCCTGACAAACCATAATCCCTCCTATTATCTGTCACCCTCTGAATTACCAGCCGGGGGAGGCAGCCCACAGCGCCACCTAGTGCTCACCTTTGGTTCCTCGAGGACTTTCTCCAGGAGCCGCCCAGACTGCAGCCAAGGGAGGCTGGGGCAAAGAACCCCTGGGGCAGTGAGGGGCAGAGAGATGGCTCCATCTGTAAAATGGGACCGTAAAGGCCTTCCTCACTAATCCCGCAAGTGGGATGAGTGGTGATGCTTGCAAAAAGCCTAGCCTAGCATGCCTGGGCTTGCTCAACAATTAGCAGCTTTCCATCGCCACTGAGACATGGTCTTCCTTTGCAGCACGCTTGTGAAACCTTGAAGGATGAAATCAGTCACTCTCTCTTCTGCGCCCCCTGGCACTGTATACGAAGCCCTTTCTCTTTCTTTCTAAAACAGCATCATCACACGGCATCATCCTTAGTGTCCCCGACTGTCTGCGGGCTGGGTCAGCCGCTTGCATTGTAGGGACTAGGGCTCATTCATTTTTGTAGCCGGGGCCCAGCCCAGGTCTAGACACAGAGACCAGTCCAACTTTATTGTTCAAACTGCAGGTCTGCAAAATCGCAAGCAATGGCAAAGCCTCACATTCGCCCCTTTGCGGTAAGACCTCTTTCTCCCCCCTGCTACCCCTTCACACAAAGTGACAGCTTCCGTTCACACCGAGGCCACCACCCAGGGGAGCTCCTGCAGGCCAGGCCGAGGCTTTGCCCAGCTCTGAGTCACCCTCAGCACCCAGCACAGTGTGTGGTACGCAGTGGGGAAGATCGGTAAATGTTTACTAGAAGTCTGCCTGGGACAGAGACCTCTGAGGTGCCCTTGGCTAGGGGCTCCGATCTCCCACCACAAGGCTCACGTCCCTTCCCTCCAGGGTTTGCAGGGGTCCCAACAGACAGGCTCTCACGATTTTGGAACAGAGGTGAGCACAAATAAAGTGTTCAACAGCCCTTTGTTGTGACGGGTGGGAGGCTCAGCTTCTAGGACTGCACCGTGTCCTGCGCTGCACTGGCCACGTGGCTCGTGTGTAGGCTCCGGGGCCAAACTGACCGAGTGTGCGGCGTGTCTCCATCACTGAACAGCTGTGAGCTTGTTGCTTGTCCTTCCGATCCTCGGTTTCCTCAGCTATCTAACAGGGATAATAACTGTACCCACTGCATAAACATTGCTGGGGGTGTTAAGTAAATTAGTTCAAGGGAACCATGTAGAGCAATGCACAGCATGTCCTAAGTGTCCAATCAATGGTAATATTATTAAGCCATAATTTTAAATACATAAGACAGTCATGGTGGGAAGTGTGATCGGAGGCAGAAGAATTTTTTTTCTGGCCTCGCCCGATCTCATTTTGTATGGCTCTCGTACCCAGCTCTGCTGGACCGTTTTTCTCCCTCTCCCTTAACAGTCCTCGTTCTCACCTCTCTGCCCTTCCCTGCCTTCAGGCTCAGCTCTAAGTCACCTGCTGCCCTAGAGCCTTCCCCGAGACACCCTCTCTGCTTGGCACTGTACATTCGGACAAACTGTTCAAACCGCACCTTCTTGTACCGGGGAAACCGACGAGTGTTTATACTGAGGGTGAGAGGTGTGGGTGCCCAGATTGCAGGGCTCTGAACGCACTGAGCAGGAACGGGTCTTTGTCTTCTCTCGTCACCTGTAAAGAACCGCTGGGCTGACCCGGCCTTCTGGTGTTGAAATCAAGAGTGGACTGAATTTCACTTCCTGCTTTAGGGTTTTCTGGAATTGTTATAACAGGCATGTATGACTTTTGTAAGCAGAAAGAGATAAAGATTTTTCTCTAAAGCCAATCGGTTTCCAGGGCTCTCTCAGCTCACACTGCTTAGTAGATATTCAAGCTGATGAGTCCCTGCACGCCCCCACTGCTGAGGGGACTAGTCCCCCCTTACTCTGCCGGCCCCTGAAAGACCCCCAGGAACCTCCTGGGCCCACCCCTGCCCTTGACCACAACCCCCAGGTTGCCCGGCCAGCCTGCCCCGCTCAGCAAAGATGCCAGTTCAGGCCAGCGCCTGTGAAAAGCACGAGCTGCGACGCCTTGCACTGTGCACTGGAAACACAACGGATCTGCCTGAGCCATTTCTCTTTCAGAGGGTGAAGCGACAGGACGGGCACTAGCCAGCTGAACCTGGCTCAGATCCGAGGCGATGACAAGGGGAGGCCGAAGAGACTCTGCCTCAGCGCAGAAACCTCTCACCTTATCGCTCGCCAGCAAGGGCGAGCTGGGCATGGGGTCGAGACGCACTGGTCTGGCTTCAGGCATGTACAATCTCAAAGTCAATGAAGAACTGGAAGCCATTAGAGCACTTTTTGTTTTTAAAAGAAATTCCATTTTATCACTCAATACTACAAATGAAGAACTAAGGGCAGAGGGTACATCTCTCTGGTTCCGGGCACACCACTGGTTTGCAAATATTTATGTATTTTCTTTAAAACCTTTTTATTTTGAAACATTTATAAAGTCACATGAAGTTGCATAGACTTCAGGGAGGTCCCAGATACCCTTCACCCAGTGCCCCCCAGTGGTAGCATCTTGCATAATTATAGGACAATATCACAACCAGGAAACTGACATTGGTGTAATTTTAAGAGTTTACTCAGATTCCATCAGTTTAACATGCATTCATTTGAGTGTGTGTGTGTTTGCACAGCCTTATACAATTTTATCACATGTGTAGCTTTGTGTAACCACCACCACAGTCAAGATGCTTAACTGTTCCATCACCAAAGGTTCCCATGCGCTACCCCTTTTTAGTCACACCACCCCTTCCCCCATCGCTAACCCTTGGCAACCACTAACCTGTTCTCCATCTCTATCATTATGCTATCTGATGAATGCTATCTAAATGGAATCTTGCAGGCTAAGTCCTCTTGAGATAGGTTTTTCCACTCAGCATATTTCCTTGAGGTTAATCTAAGCTATTGAGTGCATCACTACTTCATTCTTTTCTATTGCTGACTAGTATACTATGATATGGACAGACAACAGTTTGTTGAACCATTCATCCATGGAAGGATATTTGAGTAGTTTCCAGTTTTTGGTTATGATGAATAAAGCCACTATGAACATCTGGATACAAGTCTCTAACGAGTGTAATTGCTCCATCATAGGCTAAGTCTATTTTCAGTTTTAAAGGGAATTACCAAATTGCTTTCCAGAGTTGCAATGTCATTGCACATCCCCACCAGTAAAGTACAGTGATTGTTTTCTCCGTATCCTCACCAGCGTTTGATGTTGCCACTATTTTTTATTTTAGCCATTTTGATAGGTATGTAGTGATATCTCGTAGTGGTTTTAATTGGCATTTCTCTAATGGCTAATGATATAAAATTTTTTTCATGTGCTTATTTGCCATTTCATATTGCCTTTGGCGAAATGTCTGTTTATGTCTTTTGCCTATTTTCTAATTGGATTGTTTTTTTTAATCTTGATATTTTTAAAAGAGTTTATTCAGACACAATTTGCAAACCATACAATTCACCCATTTAAAGCATATCATTCAATGGTTTTAGGATCTTCACAGAATTGTACAACCATCACCGCAATCATTTTTAGAATGTTTTCATCACCTCAAAAAAAAAAACCCCATACTCATTAACAGCCATGCTCCATTTCCTCCCAATTCTCCTAGCTCCTGGCAACCCCCAACCAATTTTCTGTCTCTGATTTTGCCTATTCTGGGCATTTCCTATCAGTGGAATCATACATTATGTGATTGGCTTCTTTCACTTGGTGTAATGTTTTCAAGGTTCATGCATGTTGTAGTATATGTATTATTATTTCATTCCTTATTTTAGCTGAATAATATTCTATTGCCTGCATATACCATATTTTGTTTATCCATTCATCAGTTGGTGGACATTTGGGTTACTTCCACCTTTTGGTTATTATGAATAAAGAGCTGCTATGGACACTGATATACAAGTTTTTGGGCAGACATATGTTTTCATTTCTCTTGAGTATATATCTAGGGGTAGAATTCTTGGTCATATGGTAATTCTAGCTTTAGCATTTTGAGAAACTGCCAGACTGTTTTCCAAAGTGGCTGCACCATTTTACATTCCTACCAGCCATGTATGTGGGTTCCAATTTCTCCACAACCTCACCAATGTTTGTTATTGTCTGCCTTTTTTTTTATGTTTATCCTAGTATGAAGCAGAATCTCCTTGTGGTTTTGATATGCATTTCCCTAATGACTAATGATGTTGAGCATTGTTTCATGTCCTTATTGGCCATTTGCATTTCATCTTTGGAGAAATGTCCATTCAGATGCTTTGCCCATTTTTAAACTGGATTGTCTTTAATGTTAAGTTTTGAGAGATCTTTATATATTCTAGATACCAGTCATTTGTAAGAAATGTGATTTGCAAATATTTCTCCCCAGTCTGTAATTAGTCTTTTTAACCTAACAGGATATTTCAAATTTTTTTTTAAAGAATGAATACATGAATGCTGTTCAAGCTTGCCTGAAAACTTGTAGGCACTTAACTGATATTATATAAATAATTCAATAGAAGCATTGTCAAACCTGCTTTAATTAAGAGTCAACGTTTATTTGTATTTGTAGTATCTATTGTGTGCTTGTTTGGACGTATTATGTCCCCCAAAATGCCATTATCTTTAATGCAGTCTTATGTGGGTAGGAAACATATTGGTGTTGATTGGGTTGGAGACTCTTGATTGGATATTTCCATGGAGATGTGATCACTAAACTGTGGGTGAGATCTTTCATTGGATAATTTCCATGGAGGTGTGGCCACACCCACTCAGTGTGGGCCTTGATTAGTTTACTGGAGCACTATATAAGCTCAGACAGAAGCAGTGAGCTTGCTACAGCCAAGAGGGACACTTTGAAGAATGCACAGGAGCTGAGAGAGGAGCTGCAGCTTACAGAGACATTTTAGAGATGACCTTTGAAAGCAGACTGTTGCTCCAGAGAAGCTAAGAGAGGACAAACGACCCAAGAGCAACTGAGAGTGACATTTTGGAGAGAAGCTGAAGCCTAGAGAGGAACATCCTGGGAGAAAGCCATTTTGAAACCAGAACTCTGGAGCAGATGCCAGCCACGTGCTTTCCCAGCTAACAGAGGTTTTCCGGACACCATTGGCCATCCTCCAGTGAAGGTACCTGATTGTTGATGTGTTACCTTGGACACTTTATGGCCTTAAGACTGTAACTGTGTAACCAAATAACCCCCCCTTTATAAAAGCCAATCAATTTCTGGTGTTTTGCATTCTGTAAGCATTAGCAAACTAGAACATAATGTTTATAATTACCGTGTGAGTGGCCTTTAACCAGTTATTATTCACACCTAGGCCAAAGTCTCCTTTGCAATCTTATGACACTATGAATTCACTTAGCAGACGTTTTCTTTGCTGATGGTGCAAACGTAAACTCCAGACATGCCCAATTTTAATCACCATAAAGTCCAAGTGACGAACCAGAGCAAATGCAACAATGAAAATATATACTACATCATCTTCAAGCTAAGCAGCTATTGATATACACCTTCACTAGGGTCTGATTTGTCTCTGCTAGCAAACAGAGAATGAACATTTGTTAGCCTAAGCCTGACCTTGGGCTTTGATGATGAAAAGGTCATTAGTGAAAATGTTGAATGAGGATCCACCTTGCCAAGGAATCTTTAGATTTGTGAGGCACACATTTACTTGGGAAATACAAATGCATTCTTTAGTATTGGCAGGTAGCCTTGTTAACCCAAGAGATCTTAATTCTAACACATTTTGGTAGACAGTAGAGTTTTTGTTAATAAATTTTCCAGTTATGACCCTCATTTGAAGGGCTTGGTCAAAGTTACTCTTTAGCCAAGACATTATCATTATGTATTCATTCATCAATATGTATTGTGCTCAGTCTGTTGAAATAAAGGGTAAATGGTCATGGAAGTTGAGAGGAAGCCACAGAGTTAGAAGGGTTCCAGGGAATTTCCAGTGTTACTGGGCCATAGAACCTATATGGACTCCTTCCTGGGGACTGGAGATTCAAAGCAATCAGCACACTCTCTTTTGATGATTGAAAATCAGAAAATGTGGTCGGGTCGGGATGGGGTGGTGCTAAATTGATTTTATCTAAGATAAAAATCTTGCAAGTAGCAAGGATTCAATAGGTGTTTGTGGACTGAGCATTGGATGCTTTAGAACTGCCCCAAACTGGGACAGTTGTCCTGATGAACTGAGGAAGGACTGGACACCGCTTCTGCGGGAGGGGTGGGGTTGCTGACTTTTCAGGGGCCTTTGCATCTGCTGGGGAGAAACCGTGGGTGGTCCCAGGAAGCGGCCCCTCCCCAAGGCCCTTCCATGACACTGCTGAGTCAACCTCTGAAACCGCCCACCTCCCAGAATGGGCTGGAAGACATGATTCTGATGATTGATCCCCCTTCCTAAAGGGGACACTACATTTCTAAGTTTGGTCCCTGGCAGGAAAGACTAGATGTATGGGTCTTTGAGGATGAAAAGCCAAAGTGACAAGAGCCTTGTTGGCATTGGTGCATGGTGGGGGAGCGGGAAGGAGGCACCTGCTGGGTGGTGGGCGAGGAAAGGTGATGGGCCAGGCAGGGGCCACGTCCATTCTTCCACCTGTGGGCCACCGTCAAGGAGCGTGCCCCTTCCTCATTTTGTAGGCTACGGCAGCCTTTTGGCCAGGGCCTACCATTGCTCTGCAATACCATGGTTACCATGGAAACCACCACTTGAAAGGTTTGTGGTTGAGGTGGAGAAAGGGCTGTTTGTTGCTCTCACCAGGCCTAGCCGAAGGCCCAGTTTTCTGACATAGGTGAAAACCACTGCCCCTGTTCCCAGCAATTGCTCTGGAGTCCTGGGACCCCATGGTTCTAGGCCCACTTGCTTCAAGATGATGGTGCAGCTCAGCTGCCTTACCTGTGAGGCGGGAGAATAGCCCTCTCCCTGCCCGGAGGAAGGTGCTGCGAGCCTCGAGCTTCCTGGATCTCTCTGGTACCAGAAGGCAGAAGCGCAAGCAGTCCCACGCTAGCCAGAGCTGCTCTTGGATGCTACCAAACCTTCCAAGGGTTGGAACATCGAGGGAGACAACGCTTGTTCCTGCCTGGGGCAAAGTCCAGACCTGAACAGGGCTGACCAGGTGTGAACTCCTGGCTCCACCAACCGCACACCCCGAGCCGGGGCCACACCTTCAACCCTCTAATTGCCAGGTAAGAGGAGAAAGTAATCCAAGCCCCTCCAGGCCCTCTGTGCCAAGGCTGGGAGTGGCGCAGCACAGAAAGTTCTGCATGAGGGACAGCGGCCACCCCACCAAGGATGGTACAGAAGCCTGGGAGACCCCGGGGGTGTAGGGGGGGTGGCTGGGAGAGCTGGAAGTGGATGCTGATTCCTGAATGTGCTAGAAAAGGTTCATTCTCTCTCCCCGGCTGTTACTGAGAATATGGTGAGGACTTTTGCCCCTGTCTGATTCCCTGGGGGGGGCCTGAAGCCCCTTCACTATGGATTGACCACGCTCCCCAGCGTCAACTGCCCCAATGCCCCAATGCCCCTGCCTGGCCCTGCAGCCTCTCAGTGTAAGGTCACGCTCTCGCACCCCCAGACTCCTTCACCAACCATGGCCCAGGGGCACTGCAGGGCTCACCACCTGCTGTGCCACATCCAAGAGCCTTGGGCTGCAGGCAGAGGGCAGAGAGAGGGGGAGGACCCGGCAGCCTTGGTTCCGGGTCCAAGCAGGGGCCAAAAGCACGCCTCCGAGTCTCCACCACAGACAGGAAACCACCGAAAGCCAGAACTGATGCTCTGGTTGAAGCCCCCCTCCCTGCACTGCACAGATGGGAAACTGAGGTCCAGAGGAGAGTCATCATTTTGCAAGAAACCCTGGCATGGGGCACAAACCTCGATTTAGAGCAACGATTACACCACATCATCCCTGGTTTACAGGCCCGACTCGAGCCCTGAATGGCGCTGCTGGGCAGCAGGGCCCAGGCCTTCTTTCTTTTTTATTTACTTATTTTTTTGCCCCCATTTTTCTACTCATCCATCCATACACTGGACAAAGTGGAGTGTGGTCCTTATGGCTTTCCCAATCACATTGTCACCCCTCATAAGCTACATTTTTATACAATCGTCTTCAAGATTCATGGGTTCTGGGTTGTAGTTTGATAGTTTCAGGTATTTACTGCTAGCTATACCAATTCATTAGAACCTAAAAAGGGTCGTCTATATTGTGCGTAAGAGTGCCCATCAGAGTGACCTCTCGGCTCCTTTTGGAATCTCTCTGCCACGGAAGCTTATTTCATTTCCTTTCACATCCCCCTTTTGGTCAAGAAAATGTTCTCCATCCCATGATGCCAGGTCCATATTCCTCCCTGGGCGTCATATTCCATGTTGCCAGGGGTATTTTACACCCTGGGTGTCAGATCCCACTTAGGGGGGGAGGGCAGTGATTTCACCTGCCAAGCTGGCTCAGCTAGAGAGAGAGGGCCACATCTGAGCAACAAAGAGGCATTTGGGAGGAGGCTCTTAGGCACAATTATATGGAGGCCTAGCCTCTCCTTTGCAGCAACAGTCCTGCCAAGGGCAAGTCCTGTCAAACCACCAGTACCCCATGTCTGTGAGCACATCAGCAACCATCGAGGTGGGGGAGCCCAACATCCCTGCATTCTCCACCAGCTCCCCAAGGGGGCTCTGCATATTTTTTTCATTGTTTTTTTTTTTCCCCAGGCCTTCTTTCTTTTCACCGTCCCTGCACTGAGACCTTGCCCGGGTCACACTGTAGGCTTAATGGGTGCCTGCTGTCATTTAAAGCCCTGTCTTCTCTGAACTTCGAGGCCGTCGTTTTGGCAGTTACATCTGCAGCGACTCCCCACTAAACTGTTCAGGCTGGAATAAAACATCCCTTTCCTTGGACGGTGCTCTTCCATATTTAGCAAGTGTGTGGATGAGACTGCAGCATCTGAGAAGAGGAACACAGCACGAACTGTCACAATGCAGACAGGACTTCGTCTGGGAACTATTTATAGGTTCAGATGCCAAAACAGAAGAGGAGACATTGGACAGATTTGTAAATTGCCAAGTGTCAGAGAAGACTAAATAACGAGTAAGCATACGGAGTTTTCTGGAAGAAGGAAAGGTAGAGGGGCGGGGAAGGAGCTGCTGTGCAGGGGCAGCCAGCCAAGGGACTGGCAAGTCTGGGAGAGCCATCGGCCTTGCTCCCTGCTCACACTGCAGGGGTGGGGGTGGGGTGTCCTTGACTGCACCCCACATGACAAAACACTCTGCTCTCTCTGGGAGCAGACAGGAACAGGCAAGGCGGTACAGGGCACTGCCCCGATGGCAAGAACAGCAACTAGTGTCACTGGAGGAGGCGTTACCAAGAATGACCAGAAAACAAAGCGGGCTTCAAGTTCAGGCTCTTACAAATTTCCTCTCTCCGCAGGGTTTGGGAACTTTTATCCAAAGTCAAGAAGAAACTGCCCACGACTTGTGGGAGCTGTGAGGCCCAGAGGGAGGGTGGCTTGCTGAAGGCCACAGAGCTCTGAAGTAACGACGCCAGGTCCTGGCCCTGAGCCTGACTGGCTGCCCAGCCCTTGCCCCTCATGCTGGGCGGTGGCTTCTATGGGGCAACGCTGCCCACTAGGAACAGGATGCGAGTCACACACATCATTTTACACTTTCTCACCACCACATTATAAATAGCAAATGGAAACAGGTAAAAGTAATTTTAATATTTTATTTATGCCAATATATCCAAAATATTATCATTTCAACATGTCATCAATATAAAAATTATTAGCTATTATTTCACATTCTTTTTTTTCCACCCTAAGTCTTTGAAACCCGGTGGGTATTTTAGACTTACAGCCCATTTCTATTCAGACTTGCCACATTTCAAGTGCTCAGTAGCCACAGGACGGGGTAGCCCTAGAGCCGTGAGTCTCAACTGGGGGTGATTTTGTCCCCCGGGGACATTGGGCAATGTCTGTAGCCGTCTCTGGTTGCTGCACTTGGGAGGGGGGGTGCTCCTGGTATCTACAGGGTGGAGCCAGGAGGCTGCTACACATCCTGCAATGCACGGGCAGACCCCAATACAAAGACTGATCTGACCCCAAACACCAAGAGTGCTGAGGCTAAGGGATGCTCTAGAAGAGAGCTAGGCTGTGCTCCCGGGACAACGGGCAGGGCCCCAGAGGGGCAGCGGGTGCCAGCACAGAGCGGGTCCGACCTCAGTGCTTGGCGGTGACCTGGAGGAATGGAACACAGCCACGCCTTCAGGCCCACCAGCCACCATGCTGCCATCCTCACAATCAGCAGAGACACTGGGAGCCATGGAACAGGTTGTGAAAACAAGAACGAGGGACCTGTCTCAGAGCAACTGACATTTCACTAGCCACGGGATGCAGCTGAACCACCTGCTCACGAACGTCCAGCTGCCCCAGCCTTGCACGAACCCAGAAGCCCCGTGCACCTGCTCCACAGGTTCTGTGCTCACGACAGGCGTTGGAAAGAAAAGCATCACGCATCCCTCCCATGCACCAATGCTGAGTACCCGGACACCGGCTTCTCACACACGTTTCAGTTCTGCACTAGATGTTCGTGGATTTGCATTTTTAAAATGCATTGTTGGAGGAAATGTTTCTTCCCAAATTTTCAAGTTTCAGGGAGGGCCACGTTCCCCACCGTCTCACTCACCCTCCAGTGTCGGGAGATCCTTCTCCTGGGTGCAATAAAATCCTAACACCCTCTTTGAATCCTTAGGGCCTGGCGCCCTTACATTGAGTAAATGAATAAACAAAGGTCTTATGTAATTCTATAATTATTTAGTAGACATGATTCTTGCCTCTTAAAATAGATAGCTGCTTCCCTGGGAGCAGAACCCAGTTTTCAACTTGAGAGCAGGGCACCTAGTATTAAGATCACATGCCGTTCCATTAAACAAGTGTGTGGGCAGATGAGTAATAAAATAATGACCAAAAATATATATATAAATAATAGGAGGGATGAGGGATATGGGATGGTTTGGGAGTTCTTTTTCCTTTTTTTAATTAAAAAAATTTTTTTCTTTATTTTATAGTAATGAAAATGCTCCAAAATTTATTGTGGTGATGAATGCACAACTATATGAGGATTCTGTGAGCCACTGATTGTATACTTTGGATGGGTTATACGGTGTCTTGAGTATATCTTAATAAAACTGCATTGAAAAAAAAAAACAAAACACGTGCTTTGGAGCCAGGCTGCTTGGGTTTGAACCCCGGCCCTACCACTTACTAATGTGTGACCTCGAGCAGGTCAATTAGCCTCTGTGCCTCAGTTTCCTTACCTGTAAAATGGGAACAATCATTGTTCGGTAATCTACTGTTGCACAACAAATACTCCTAAAATTTAGTGGCCTAAAACAACCATATTATCGTAGCTCACGATATCATGGGCCAGGAATTTGGGCAGGGTTCAGCTGCATGAGGACTCTGTTCCTCATGGCGTCACCTAGGTCACCTGGGGGTCCTCTGCTGGGCTGGGCCGGAGGGTCCGGGATGTCTTACTCACGTGCCTGGTGCCTTGCCTGGCAGGCACAGCTGGAAAGCTGGACTCAGCCGGGCCTCTTCTCTCCAGGATGGTGGCCTTGGCGTCACTGGGCTCATTCCGTGGTGTTCCAGTTTGCTGATACCGCCTTTTCGCAAAACACCAGAAATGTATTGGCTTTTATAAGGGGGGTTTATTTGGTTACAAAGTTACAGTCTTAAGGCCATAAAGTGCCCAAGGTAAGGGGGTACCTTCACTGAAGGATGGCTGTTGGTGTCCAGAAAACCTCTGTTAGCTCGGAAGGCACATGGCTGGCATCTGCTTGCTCCCAGGTTACATTTCAAAACGGCTTTCTCCAAAATGTTGCTCTTGGGGCATTTTGTCCTCTCTTAGCTTCTCCAGAGCAAAAGTCTGCTTTCAAAGGCCATCTCCAATATGTCTCTGTAAGCTGCAGCTCCTCTCTCAGCTTCTGTGTGTTCTTCAGAGTGTCCCTCTTGGCTGTATCAAGCTCGATCCTTCTGTCTGAGCTTATACAGTGCTCTAGTAAACTAATCTAGGCCCATGCTGAATGGGCAGGGCCACATCTCCAGGGAAATTATCCAATCAGAGTTATCACCTACAGTTGGGTGGGTCGCATCTCCATGGAAACACTCAATCAAGAGTTACAGTCTAATCAACACTAATACCTCTGCCCACACAAGATTGCATCAAAGATAATGGCGTTTTGGGGGACATAATACATTCAAAACAGCACACATGGCTACTCAGAGCCCCCGAGTCCAAGCAGAAGCTGCCAGCTCTCTCAGAAGCTAGATGCAGAATGGGCACCGTGTCACTCTGCAGGCTTCCCAGATTCAAGGGGAGAGGCAATAAACCCTACCCCGTTAAGGGAGGAACATCAAAGAATTTACAACCATTGTTATCTGCCACATAATAGCGTTTATAAGATTAGGACTGATAGCAAGATTCAATGACTTAATTCAAAGAAAGGGTTCCGTAAATGACTGCTGTTACTATTTTACTTCCTTAGTCTCTCACACTGTACCAAGCAAAGGCCTGGGGCACACAGCCAGTTCTCAGTAACTACTTGGTGTCTTAAGTCAGTAGAGAAAGAGGCACATGGAGAACATTCTAGGTCGGGCAACACAGACAGAGCTTCTTGTACCAACCCCTGAGCCACGTTCTGCCAAACAGGGATCCAACTAAGGCCCTAAAACAGCGATGTGAGAATGGAGTTTGTTGAAACAAATGCGCGACACTATTACAAGGAGTTAATAATAGAGGGGTATATGGAAAAAATGTACCTGTTGCAAATGATGGACTATAGTTCACAGTAATATCTTAATATTTTTTCACCAACAATAACAAATGCACCACACCAACACTAGGAGTCAATAATAGGGAGGTATAAGGGGTATAGGATGTTTTGGGTTTTCTTTTTAATTTTTCTTTCTTTTTTTGGAACTTTTTCATGAAAATGTTCTAAAATTGATCATGGTGATGAATGCACAAACAATGTGATGATACTGTGAGCCACTGATTGTATACTTCGGATGGATTGTAAGAAGTGTGACTATATCTCAATAAAATTGCATTAACATAAAAGGAGTCCTGAGGGAGCCTAAGGGAAATAGCAGAAGTAACACAAATCCAATATAGTCAACCTATGCCAAGACCCCTCGCCCTGACCCAGTCCAAGGGTCTCCAAAAACGCAGTGAGGGAGGTACCATTCATTATTTTACAGGTGAGGAAACCTGAGCTTGCCCAAATTCAACCAGGTAATAAGTGACAAACCAGACTTCAAATCCAGGTCTACCTGTCTGTCAGCTCTTTCTGCTACTGCCCCTGCAACACTGGCATTTCTCAAAGGAAACCCTTGGAAATACTGAATGACATCTTTGCAATGGCTCCAGTGCTACAGAACCCCGGAGCCAGTAAGGAAGAGCCCCTCAGGCTTCCACTAGAAAACATCTCTTGATCTCAAATGCCATTCTGTTGTCTGCTGGCAGTTGTAGGCTATCCATTTGATTTCTCCAGAAATCTGTGCTACACTTGTCCTATTGCTCCCTGATTCTGATTTATATTTCCTGTTTCTACTAAGATACAGCTTTTCATACAAACATTATAACAGATTATCTGTAAACACACACACACACATCATGCTTTAGTTTGCAAAATGCTCACATATATACCACCTCCTGAAAGCTTGATGAGGTGGGCATTACTATAACCATTTTATCAATGAGGACGCTGAGCAGTGGGGTGTGTCGGTAAATGTTTAATAAGCAGCTCTCCAGGGGGAAGAAAGCCCTGATTGACAGCATTGGCCAATTTCCCTGATGTAAATACTCCTACCACAGCTGACTTCAAGCCAACAACAAGATGTCAGTGAAGGCAGAATTGGGAAGAGCCAGCAGAATCAGCCCCTGTGAGCTGGTGCAAGCGTCTCAGCACACTGTGCAAACTGCTGCCCCGAGACAAGTGCACTCTCACACAGTCATGGAGAGGCAGAAGCGGGCCTGGGACCCTGGGACTCCTCAGACTCCAGGGACCCCACCTCCCACGGCTGCCCTCAGGGAAGCGGTGACGCCTGGTCTGCTCCCTTTCCGCCCAGCTCTTGATCTTTTCAATGAACATAATGCACAGGGATATAATCTTTAGCTAAGGCTTCAGACTCTGCGGGTAACTCCAAAGTTCTTTATGCTTTTTAGATCCCCGCCTAAAAGAGGAAACAATAAGGCACAAGCCATGCAACAGCTATAAATGTCTTGATTATTATCTGCCCTACTTCCCTCTCTGGCGTCTCTACCTACCCCCCTGACTTGGAGAGTCCTGGATGAGGAACAGGGAGATAAGACAAGAAACAGCCTGGCCAGAAAACCTTTGGGTGTGGAGGTGACAGACCTGGGTCCAATCCCAGGTCCACCTTGGGTATGATTTCCTCGTCTGCAGAACGGGGATCCTATCACTTGCTTCACAGCGTTGTGGAGAAGACAGAAGAGGTGATGCCCATGAACACCATGCCCAGGGCCTGGTACCCAGCAAGCCCCCAACACTGGGTGCCAAAGGCCAAACAGAGAAGATGTCACAGGCAGGGCCTGGCTATTGGGGAACTGGGTCTCACCCAGGTGGCCCTGTTTTTGTAGGTGCCCAGGACAGCGTTGGGCTGGCAACAATGACTACATTAAAGGAACATTCCAGCAGGGGAAATTCCACTGGGACAAGTTCCCTAAAAGTTTCCGCTGTGAAAACCAAGACCTTGACAGCAATAAGTCCAACAAATGTTAACAGGATTCGGACTGCAGGTAAAAGCAGGGCAAAGTACCCAGTGCTCCTCAGCAGATAAAGGCAGATGGACACGAAGAGCCATGGAAGATACTGGTCCATTTCTTTGGTACTTTCCAGATGGTCTCACTTCCGAGTGGTTCCTTATATAGTTTGGGCAGAAAGGAGAAGCTGGTGGGATAGGCACAAAAACATGGCTTTGCCAGAGGCCAGCTGGGCTGCCAGACACAGCAACATCTACTTTCCTTGGCTGAGGTGAGGCTCTATGATCCAGGTCAGTGAGGGAGGGGGGATCAGGCAAATTAAGAATAGTACCTTCTCTCCATGTGGGGCTTTATCCTTCAAAGGCATTTTGTATTCACGTCTCAACAGGTGAGGTTGGGGTCCCTTCTCCCAGGAGGCCCAGAGACATTGAGCAACTTGCTTAAGGTCACACAGCAAGTTACTGGAGATGCCAGATTAGAACCCCTTTCACTCTCACCCATGGTTTTGCCACAAGCTCTAAGTGGCCCTGACGCTGCCCATGACTTCCCCATAGGTACTTCCAGAGCAGAGCAAATCTGAGAGGTGCTTCCCTGACTCTGTGCTCAGAGATGCTCAGGGGGAACAATGGGCATTCCCTTTCAGGAAAACAAAACGAAACAAAACCTAAAGCTGAGGCCCCTAGGAACATCCCCTTAGAAGTCCTCTCTATGAGTGGTCAACCCAGGACAAACCAAGGCTCCTCAGTGATGCTGCAAGAACAACAAAGCACTTGTAAAAGCACCCTGGCTTGTCTCTCCCACTCCTGCCCATCCACACAGCCAGCCAAGTAACCCTTTAAGAGCAGCGTATGGCACCTTGATGGCTTTCTCCCCCTTTTGCCCAGAAGACAGCATAATGACGTCAGTGCGTTACGACACCGCTCCAGGCTTCTTGCACGCATCTACCCATCAATCCCTCCAACTCTTGTGCTGCAGACAGTCCCATTTTACAGATGAGAAAACAGAAGAACAGAGAAGTTAAGTAACTTGTCTGAGGTCACACAGAGACATAGAGAGAATAAAAACCTTGAGCTGTTAACCTTTCCAAAGCTCTAGATCATTCACCATGATGCACTACTGTCTCCCTGCAGAAGTTCCAAGAGGTTGCCTGCTCCAGACCAACCCCTACTTTAATAACAATCATTCCTTATCATCTTTAGAATTTAATACCCTTTGATTCAAATAGAGGTTAAATCTCATCCGAGGATAATGAGTCAGTTGGTAAAAGGGACACCAATGGAACGCAAGGACACCAACGGAAATTTCCCTTGTAGAATTCAAAGGCATTCTGGGTGACACTCTGGCCTGCCCGTACATGCAGCTCTCTACTGCCCTGGAGGACTCATTTGGAATTTCTCCCCCAGTTGGCTTAAAAGGTGCCCCCAGACCACTGGTGATAACCATCAGTTGGACTGATCAGCACAAGGATCACCGTATTTGCCCCTGGTTGGGCTCCTGTTCTTGGGTACAAATCTACCTCTCCAACTTCAACTACTTGACCTAAAATACAATACCTGAGAGCAGAAAATTACCATTGGGCAAGAAGAAATGCTACCTGAGCCAGACCAGTAGCCTTTCTCAACCCAGGGTTCAGCCCAGGCAATAGGGAAGAGGCAGGGGGAAAAGAGGGGCTGGCCTGGGAAACACGGCTCAGACCCTGTGTCTGGGAGGCTGGCTACTTGTGTGGGCCAGATGCACTGTCCCTCAACTGTTCCTCTTTTAGGGACAGGGCCAACCATTTTCCTTTTATTTAGCAGCCAGCAGGAAAGAATGTGGCACTGCCACCTTCTTCAAGGGTGCAGGTTAAGAAAAAGGTAGCGAGAGGACTCGGGCAAGATGGCGGCATAGAGAGGAGTGGAAGCTAAGTAGTCCCCCTGGAACAACTACAAAAAACCAGAAACAACTAGTAAATAGTCCAGAATAACTGCGGGGGGACAAACGAGACCATCCATTCATCATACACCAACCTGAATTGGGAGGAATGCCCGAGAACACAGCATAAAATCTTTAAGTAAAACCTGCGGAACCAGGTCGGGAGACCCCCTCCCCCATAGCCCGAGCTGGGGAGCCTCGTGGTGCCAGAGAGAAGCTCTCTCCCAGCAAGCGAATACAGCTCAGCTGAGCTCCAGCTGGGGTTTTAAGTAGTGAGTGTGAACTGCTCACTACAGGTACGCATCCCCAAAAAACAGACAGAGGCTTTGGGTGACGACTGACCTGGGAGAGCCGGAGGGTCACCTTGGACTGGGTCTGAAGGGGACTATCTGTTTCTTTTTTGGCTCAGTGGAGAAAACCCCAGTCATATTCAGTTTCCAGGGCTGTGACTCTGGGAAGGGTGGAGACACCACAAGCAGAGAGCGAGACCATTGAAATGCTAATGACCTCCACCTGAGGGGTCTGTCTTCTCTAGGAGGAAAGGGGTGGGGCCCTTTCCATTCAGAACCAGACCCCAGAGCCTGGGGGAACAGGGCCATACCTCCTCACACCAGTCAAGAATTACAGGCTAACAGGCGTCACCTGCTGGGCAGAAAAGCACAGTGACCCGAGGCATCAAAGGGTGGAGCAATTTTCTAAGACACACCCTCAGGGAAACCAGATACTGAATATTTCTCCCCTCTGGGACCTGAGCCTGTTCTGGTCTGGGAAAACCTGATTTGGATAACCAAGGAAACCATGTGTGCCGGTTTGAATGTATTATGCCCCCCAGAAAAAGCCATATTCTTTGATGCAATCTTGTGGGGCAGACATAATAGTGGGGATTAAGTTGGAATGTTTGGATTCGGAGATACGCCCCACCCAACTGTAGATGATAACTGATGGGATATTTCCACAGAGGTGTGGCCCCGCCCATTCGGGGTGGGCCTTGATCAGTGGAGCCATATAAAGCATGCTGACTCAAAGAGACTGAAAGGAGTGCAGCTGTGAGTGACGTTTTGAAGAGGAGCAAGCTTGCTAGAGAGGAACGTCCTGGGAGAAAGCCATTTTGAAACCAGAACTTTGGAGCAGACGCCAGCCACGTGCCTTCCCATCTAACAGAGGTTTTCCGGACGCCATTTGCCATCCTCCAGTGAAGGTACCTGATTACTGATGTGTTACCTTGGACACTTTATGGCCTTAAGACTGTAACTGTATAGCCAAATAAACCCCCTTTTTATAAAAGCCAATCCATCTCTGGTGTTTTGCATTCTGCAGCATTAGCAAACTAAAACACCATGCCTAGACAACAGAAAATTATAACCTACACTAAGAAAAACAAAGTTATGGCCCAGTCAAAGGAACAAACGTACACTTCAACTGAGATACAGGAATTTAAACAACTAATGCTAAATCAATTCAAAAAGTTTAGAGAAGATATTGCAAAAGAGATAGAGGCTGTAAAGGAAGCACTGGACATGTATACGGCAGAAATCAAAAGTTCAAAAAACCTACTAGTAGAATCTATGGAAATGAAAGGCACAACACAAGAGATGAAAGACACAATGGAAACATACAACAGCAGATCTCAAGAGGCAGAAGAAAACACTCAGGAACTGGAGAACAAAACACCTGAAAGCCTACACGCAAAGGAGCAGATGGAGAAAAGAATGAAAAAATATGAGCAATGTCTCTGGGAACTCAAGGATGAAACAAAGTACAATAATGTACGTACCATTGGTGTCCCAGAAGGAGAAGAGAAGGGAAAGGGGGCAGAAACAATAATAGAGGAAATAATTAATGAAAATTTCCCATCTCTTATGAAAGACATAAAATTACAGATCCAAGAAGCACAGCGTACTCCAAACAGAAGAGATATGAATAGGCCTATGCCAAGACACTTAATAATCAGATTATCAAATGTCAAAGACAAAGAGAGAATCCTGAAAGCAGCAAGAGAAAAGCAATCCATTACATACAAAGGAAGCTTAATAAGACTATGTGCGGATCTCTCAGCAGAAACCATGGAGGCAAGAAGGAAGTGGTGTGATATATTTAAGATACTGAAAGAGAAAAACCACCAACCAAGAATCCTGTATCCAGCAAAGCTGTCCTTCAAATATGAGGGAGAGCTCAAAATATTTTCTGACAAACAGACAATGAGAGACTTTGTGAACAAGACACCTGCCCTACAGGAAATACTAAAGGGAGCACTACAGGGTGACAGAAGACAGGAGTGTGTGGTTTGGAACATAATTTTGGGAGATGGTAGCACAACAATGTAAGTACACTGAACAAAGGTAACTATGAATACAGTTGAGAGAGGAAGGTGGGGAGCATGTGAGACACCACAAGAAAGGAGGAAAGGTAACAACTGGGACTGTGTAACTTGGTGAAATCTAGAGTATTCAACAATTGTGATAAAATGTACAAATATGTTCTTTTACGAGGGAGAACAAGCAAATGTCAACCTTGCAAGGTGTTAAAAATGGGGAGGCATTGGGGGAGGGATGCAATCAGCATAAACTAGAGACTGTAACTAATAGAATCATTATATGATGCTTCCTTTAATGTAACAAAGGTGATATACCAAGGTGAATGCAGATAAGGGGGGGGATAGGGGAGGCATGTTAGAGACTTGACATTGGTAGTATTGTCTGATTCTTTATTCTACTTTGATTTAAGGTTATTTTTCCTTTTGCTGCTTCCTAGCTGTCATTTTTTTTTCCTCTTTCTTTTGCCTCTCTACCTTCTTTGACTCTCCCTCCTGCCTTGTGGAAGAAATGTAGATGCTCTTATATAGAGAGTGGTGAAGGTGGTGAACACATAAATGTATGACCATGCAGAAAACCATCGATTATTTACTTGGGATGGAATGTATGGTGAGTGAACAAAACCATATTAAAAAAAATGGCTTGATGACAAAACCTCGAGGGCAATATACTGAGTGAAATAAGCCAGACACATTAGGACAATTATTGCAGGGTCTCACTGATAGGAACTAATTACAATATGTAAACTCATAGACATGAAATATAAGGTACCAAGATATAGGATGAGGCTTAAGAATGGGGGGTGGTTGCTTAGTATGAGCAGAATGTTCAACTAGGATGAACTTAAATGTTTGGAAATGAACAGGGGTGTTGGTAGCAAGGTGTGAGAATAACTAACAGCGCCGAATGGTGTGTGAATGAGGTGGAAAGGGGAAGCTCAGAGTCATGTATGTCACCAGAAGGAAAGCTGGAGGTCAAAAGATGGAAATGTATAAAACTGAATCCTATGGTGGGCAATGTCCACGATCAACTGTACAAATACTAGAAATCACTTCATGAACCAGAACAAATGTATGACAATACAATTAGAAGTTAATAATAGAGGGGCATATAGGGAAGAACTATATACCTATTACAAACTATATACTACAGTAAGTAGTATTTCAACATTTTTTCATAAACAGTAATAAACTTACTAAATCAATACTAGGAGTCAACAATTGAGGGGGTTGGTTAGGGATAGGGGAGGTTTAGAGTTTCCTTTTCTTTTTTTCTTTTTTCATCTTTCACTTTATTTCTTGTCTGGAGTAATGAAAAGTTTCTAAAAATTGAACAAAAATTAAGTGTGATGGATGCACAGCTGTATGAGGGTACCCAGGGGCAAGTGATTGTACACTTTGGATCTTTGGATAATTGTATGGTATCTGAACAATCTCAATAAAAATGAAAAAAAAAAAAAAAAAAAAAAGAAAAAGGTAGCCAGTGCCCCCCTGGGTGGGTGATTAATCCTAGCCACTTAGGGACAGGGCTGCAGCCCCAGAAACTGGCCTGGCCTCCACCCACCCCATGACCTGCTCTTTCGTCCCCTGCAGCCCCACCTCAATGTCTCCTCTGCTGGCTCTCTTCCCCTCCCCTCCAAATCTGGCCTCCGAGGGTCCCCAGTAAGGCCAATGGGTGACCCAGACACCACAAAACCATCTTGTCACCTTCACGCAGCAGATAGGAAGACTAGGATGTAGTACCTGGTGGTGCTTGTTCAAAAGAGTTGCTGCCCCTCCCTTGCAGGGGGATGAGATCAACCATCGGTGGTGGCTTGGAGCGATGGACCCCGAAGAAACGTGTTCTTAAAACTAACCCTTTCTTAGGGACATAGATGGGACACAAGGAAAAAAAAAAAAAAAAAAAGGAAATATAGAATGTAAGCTTTACATCAATGTTGAATTTCTTGAACTTCTTAGCTGCATTTAATGAGATTGCATAAAATAATATTCTTGTTCATGGGAAAGGTATATGTGAATTATATTGTTTGTTCAAAGATATGTGCAGCTAGCTCCCATATGTTCAGAGGACAGAGCAATAGATGATGGATGTTAGGGAGGGAGGGCGGGAGGGAGAGAGGGAAGGAAAGAAAGAGACAGTGTTGTGACAGGATCTTAAAGGTGATGGATTGGGGTATCGGGGGAGGGGGGTTGGGGTATGATGGAGTTCTATGTATGGGGTTTGTACTATTTTTACAACTGTTCCTGTAAGATTGAACTTATTTCAAAATAAAATTATTGAAACAAACAAACAAACAAAAAACTAACCCTTTCTTGTGGGTGTGAATCCATTGTAAGCAGGACCTTTTGGCGAGGCTAAGGTTAAGGTGTGGCCCTGGATGGGTCTTAATCCTCTTACTAGAATCCTTTATAAGTGGAAAGAAATTCAGACACACAGAGAGAAAGCCACAGGGAAGCAGCCAGCAGCTGAAAGTAAACGGAACCTGGTGGAGAAAAGGGAGCCCAGGAGAGGCCACCATTGCATCGCCATGTGAGAGAGGAGCCACGGGCCAAGGAGCGCCAGTCTGCAGGAAGAAAGCATCTCCTTGATGAGGCTTTGATTTGGCCTTCTCTTGGCCTCAAAACCATGAGCCAACGAGTTCCCTTTGTTTAAGCCAACCATTGCATGGTATTTGCTTTAGCAACGAGGAAACTAAAACGCCATCCCCTGGGGCGGGCCTGGCTGTGTAATAACCTGCTTGGGTCAGCGAGAGAGGAGGCACCGCCTGCCACCTCTGAGCGGAACCTTGGGGTCTATCATGGAATTCTGCATCCCTCCCAATCCCCTCTGCCCCACGATGGGGGCTGCGCTTTTAGCCTGGTCCAGAGGGAAGGAGTTTCTGAAAAGAGCCTCAGCTGGCCCGAAACACGAGTGAGAAATACGCCTTTGTTGTGGCAAGCCACGAAGTTCAGCGTTGTTCACTGCAGCAGCAAAACTAGCCCAAGTCAACTGATTAGTGCTTTGCAAAGAAACTCCTAACGAGAAACGAGAGGAAACTCCAAGCCCACAGCAGCACAGAAGTGGTTCAAATGAGTCTTTCTTGTTCAAAGCAAACAGTAGACATGGAGAGAAAGTATCATCCTTTTCCGGGGCAGCCCCTGGTCTCCTTCCCTCGCCTCAAACTGAGGGGAAGCCCAACAGAAGGCCCCAGTCCCAGGCCCTGGGCCTTTCCCTTACCCACTTCCTTCTTCGGCCACCCCTGCTGCAGCCACCACAGCCAGGCGAGGACCCAGGGGCTCTCCGTCCTCGGGGAGGCTGGCGGGCTCCCTCCTCCCACGAGGGGCTATGAGGCAGCCCCCCACGGGCTCGGCTGGAATATATCCACAGCCTTGGAATCCTGAGTCTAGGCTCATTCCACTCCTCCTTCTGAATTTATCCTGTAGGAGGGTTAGTTATAATATAGTAATAATAATAACAACAACCACAAACACGTATATACAACGTTACTCTGCTCCAGGTACCGTCCTAAGCATTTTAAGACATGGCAACTCCTCCTAGCACCCCATGAGGGAGGTGCCATTATTATCCCCATGTTACAGATAGGGAAACTGAGGCCCAGCAAGTTTAAGTAACTTGTCCAAGGTCAGAGGAGTAGTAAAAGGCAGAGCTGGGATGCAAACACAGACTGTGCTTGTTTACTGTCTAAGGAAGAAAGTACCAAATGGGAAGAGAGGACAAGAAGGTAGGGGCTGCGAATCAACACAACAAAGAAAAGTTACCTGCTGCTGTCCGGGTCTGCCTAGTGGCAAACCTCAGGGGTCTAGGGTTTGGGGAGCAGTAGAATAATATAAGAAAAGAGCCAACAAAACATAAATGTACTGATGATGTCTGGGTATTAATGGGGACTGGGCAAGAATAAAAATTGGAAGAGTTACGTTACGCAGAGAGCATTTGGTTTTGTCTATTTTGGCGGAGCCGAGCACTAAATGTTTAAAAGTGGAAAATGAGATTCTGTCACATGGCCCTGGGAGGAGAATGCGAATCCAGGGCAAGAGGCTGCCTCCATCCCCGAGTCACCGGTTTACCCCTTGGGCTCCTACTGGAAATGAGACATGAAAGCAGGTGTGGCGTCCTGGATCCACAGGGTAGGCCTAGTGAATGCTTCCTGATCAAGTTCCAATAGGCTGGGGCAGCCAGGGGTGTGACTGGTTCAGAAAGACCTAGAAGAGGTTACCATAGGGGCAAAGGCATCCATCTGAAGGAAGGAAACTGGATTCCAGACCTTCTGTTGGTCCTGCGCAATTCTCATTTCCCACCACCCTGCCGTCAGATTCCCGGAGCACATGTGAGTGCAACCTGCTCGACACATCACTCCACCCCTCTTCCAGCTACTGTTTCCAAGGCTGGTTTTGAAATTCAAGGGTACAGTTGTCTCATGCATTTCTAAAGATTTGTAGGGAACTTGTATCTGGGCAACCAAGCCCCTGAAAGCCTGGTCTACCAGGCTGAAAGCAGGACTACCCCCGGCTGGTCCCACACGTCCATGAGCAGATAGGATGATGGTCGGTTCTCCTTCAGGGGGCCACACTCGGGGCCCAGCAGCCCCACAGGAGCAAGGACCCTGGTTCCTGGAGAGCAGTCAGCACCCCAAACAACTCCAGCCCACTGCAGTCATCCAGGGGTACTATTATTTGGTCTGGGAAACCAGAACACTTTCTTCCCTCTTTGGTTCCATGTCCCTACGCGTCCCTCCCTACCGGACCCTGCAGGATGGGGAGGTCATTAGAGTTTGCTGTATAAATTAACAGCCTCCCCCCAGACCCCATGTTCCCCATCCCCCTTACCCTGTGAGCAGACTCCTCGGAGTTCACCCAAATCTAGGGCCTAAGCTTCTTCCTGGGCACACGATGGAACCACCTTTCCTAGTCTCCTTTGCAGTTGAGTTAGATGTGGTCATGTGACCAAGTTCTAGCCAATGGAAGGTGAACATCAGTGACACACCCATTGTGGTCATGTGACCAAGTTCTAGCCAATGGAAGGTGAAGGCCAGTGGCACGCCCACATGGGGGCCCGGCAGTGAGAGCTGCCCCCAGCCCTCCTCCATGCTGTTTCCCCCTTCCAGCCCGCTGGGTTGGAATCGGCCATAGGAACCCAGAGGCTGCCTGCGGAAGGTGCCAGGGCCTCTGTCGGCATCCATCACCCCGAATGAGCCTTTCCCACTAACCAGGAAACTCCCACGTGAGTGGGAAAGAAGCTTCTTCTGGGTGTAAGCCATTACACTTTTTTGTTGTTACAGCAGCTAGCCAGTATTCCCGGCTTCCGTGTTCTCTGTGCATTACTCTCCATCCTATAATTTTCCCTGTTCATTGTCTCTCTTCACCTGAATGTGAGCACCTAGAGGCAGGGGATGTGTTTTGTTCCCTGCTGTATCCTCAATAGTACAGCAGCACCCAGCACAGAGGAGGCATGTGGTAATAAATGGAATAAATGAATGAATGAATGGTGTTTTACCCACTCTGCATGAGTCTCTGTGGAGAGGCCCCTTATTTCCGGTTTCACTTTCTCATCCACTTCTGAGGCTAGAAAATTAGCCTTTAATCAAACAAATCAATTCACCCTTGAGGACCCAGCTTAAATGATCCATCCTCTCTGACACCTCTCTGAGCCACCCCCCACCCAACGGTGATCTGCATCCCGTGCCCCTCAGCAAGGGATCCCTTTGCAGCAACACGTGTCACCCTGCACAGCAAGTGTTGATGACTTTGTCTCTCCCCTGCCACCACGTCCCCACCCTCCCACTAGAGTGGGAGACCCTCGAGGCCAGGGAGTCTGTCGTAGTCATCCTGGCGGCTTTCTAGTGCCTGCCACAAATGTGTCTTGAGGAACAAGTGCTTCTTTAACTGTTGTCACTCTGCTGCTTCCAAGGGTAAAAAGATTCTCGCAACCACCTGGGATCCATTTACAACAGGATCTAAGCAGATGCTTGGAAAATTCCAGTGTGTTCTAACAGGCTTTTTGGACCTGAATGCCTGGCGAGTGCACAGAGAGGAGTGCAGCAGCCCAGCAGGGCCTCAAACCCAACAACATGTTCACCGCTGCAAACCCACCCTCGACCATGGGCCCCACACCTGCTCCTGGCCGCCCTGTGCACACACGTAGTTTTTGTCTTTCAAAGAACTTGCCTACTTGGCCCTTACAGCGGCCCCGAGACAGAGGTAGGACAGGGACTCATGTTCATCTGACAGACGGGGAAACTGAGGCTCAGAGAGGTAAAATGAACCAAGGTCAAGGTTTGAGTGTGTGCTGAGCTCACACTAGGACCCCAGGTGCACGGAGAATTCCCTCCTTTTCTTCTCTCTTCTCCAGCCTCCCTGTTGTGCTTCGTTAACAAGAGGAAACTTTGTGGGGGCCCATGAGGAAGCAAAGCTAACAAGCCCTGACGTGGGTGAGCGGAAACTAAAACTGACTTTTGAGCGATAAAGTGAGTTCTAAAGTAAAGTTGGTCAAATATCTTCCGCAGACTGCAAGATTTTATCCCCCCTCCTATTTTTAAACACCTCTGGTTCTGACTGGAGTGTCTGTGGTCAGAGGGTGCAGCGTGTGCTGCTGCCGTGTGGTCAGAGGCCAGGATGGGGGGACGGGGCACTTACTCGACTTTTCTTCTTTAATGGTGTATTCGAGTACCTGGGGCCAGCTCTCATTCAGGGAAGGAAAGTGGACACAGAGCACCAGGCGCTTCAAGCTGCTGTCTCGGCAGACCAGGAACATCTGAAACGGAAGGAAGGGAGGAGCGGTCATGCCAGGCAAGCCTCGAGTGGTGGGTAGAAGGACGCCATGAGATGGAAGTCACCCGGAATGTTCCAGAAACAAAGTGTCAGTGTGGGACGGTCAGGCATCTCTCAGGAGAACTGGGGGTCTGCCCTACGAGCAATGTGTCACCTAACCCATGTCACCTGGTTCCTTGACTTTCAGTTCCTCACTGGTCCCCTGGGGAGGTTCAACCAAATCAGTGTTTCCTAAAGAGCATTTGTAAACAGTCAGCCTGGTGGGGGGGTGGGGGGAAAGGGGAGTGTTTAAAATGCAGATTCCTGTACCCTACCCCCGAGATGCTGGTTCTGGAGGTGGGGGCCCAGATCGGCATTTAAACAATTTGCCCTGGCTAATTCCAGTGTGGGTGGTCTGGGGTCACACTTAGACAAGCTGTGGGGAGAAAAGCGGGGAGTCCAGATAAATTTCCACTAACACCCCAGCATCTACTCTCTGGGGAAGCCTGTTGGAAACAATCACAGAGATTAGTCAATTCACACTCTATTTCGGGGCTGCAAAAATAAAAATAACGCATCCTTCGCATAGAGCTTTCTTGATGACTGGAAGTGTTCTGAATACTTTATATATATTAGCTTGCTTCATCCTTTTAATAGCCTCATGACGTGGGTTTTGTTATTAACCCCATTTCACAGATGAAGAAACTGAGGCACTCTCAGTCAACCCAGGGCCCACCTCCTAGGGGTGGTGTGACGATGGACCGAGTTGTTACCTGTAAAGGGCTAGGCTCACAGGACACACTCAGGTGGGTCAGCTCAGCCAGCATCGCCCAGCTGTAAGGGGCAGAGCTGAGGGTCCACACCCCACCTCTCCATGGGACCCCATTACCCGCCTACGAGTTTTTCTTTTCCAATAATGATGCCTCTGGGCCCTGAGGACGTAACTGTGCTCTACTATCAAAATTACCCAAGCAGTTGTATTTATAGGCACTTCACTCTGACTACTTCTGCGCCAGTGGGAGAGGCTGTGACACCGTGGGTCACAGTCACACCCACAGTGGCCCCCTGGGGCAGTGCCCTCCCCTGAGTGACTGTGGGCAGGGGAATCGCCACTTCCTTTCATGAACTCTGGCATCTTAAAATGGCCTTTTCAGTTTCGGCTAGGCCCAGCCAAGTTCAACACTCCTTCCTGGAGACCCCACCTCCCGATCTCCCCAGCCTCTAGAGGTACCGCAGCCAGGGAGGGGGTTGTCCTTCAGCTGGGGCAGGGGCACCCCCATCCCGAGAAAGGACGTGGTCACAGCGTCCCCTCCCCACCAGCGCTATCGCCTCCACACCCCAACTCTCCTGGCCCTGGGGTCCGAGCCTTCCTGACTCTGGGTTACAGTCTGGAAGAGACGAGAACGGGAGTGTGGCCACAGTTGTCAGGGACAGGTGGGGGCGCAGGGCCAGTGGGCCATCACGGAGGACATGGCCCCAAGCAGGAGAGGACCTAGGAGCTCTGAGGTGGCCCTTCCTCCTGCTCCACACCAAAAGCTCGCTCTGTCCTACCACCCCTTTGGGGATGCTCCAAATTCTGCTGTTGTTGATTACTAGCATTATTATCAGGACATTGCTACATTGGTATAATTGTTAATAACACGGAGCTGCTAACACACACCGCCTTCCCAGTCAGCACCAAGCCCTGACATCAGTGCACTGGATTCCATGATCTCCCATTAAACATGTGTGGGGGGCGGTACTGTTCTTATCCCCATTTTACAGATTAGGAAACTGAGGCAGAGAAGCACGTAATGCCAAAGATACAGGGTGAGTAAGTGCCGGAGCTGGGATTTGAGCTCAGACCCTTCAACTCTAGATCCTGGACACTCAACTACCCCTCTAGCCGCCCCACAGAGGGTGGGCCCCTCAGTTTAAGATTTTGCTCTCTGGGAGTGCACGCTCCTTCAGGGCCAGCCGCACAATGAATCTATTAGTCATTACCCATGCTCGGAAAGGAGCTGGCCAGACCCTCTCCTCGGGTGGGGAGAGGGGGAGAACCGGAGCAGACAGAGGAAGACGGGGGGTGGGGGGATGCTGTGGGCAAACGTCCCCCAGCCTGGAAGGTGGTCGGCCCCACTAAGGGGACCCAGCAGGAGGCTGACTCACTTCTAGATGCTTCCGCCGGCCCTTGCCCTCTGCTCAGAGACGGCACCTCAGCTCCTGCCACAGCCTCACCCTACTTTGAGTGCAGTTGTCATTGAACTTAACCTGAACCTGAAATGACCCCAGGAACATGTTGTCTTTCCAAGAAAAGCGGCCACTTTGCCTCCCCTTCTGAGGGCAAGGTCAATTAACCCCTTGCCCACCAGGCCCAGGGCAACCAGCAGTGTGGGAGGGAATACGGCTGTGTGTGTGTCTGAGAGAATATGAGCGTGTAAGAGAGTGTGTGAGTGTATCTGTAGAGTGGGTGAGAGTGTATGTGTGGATGTGTGAATGTGTGTGTGTGAATGTGAGTGTGTGAATGTGTCTGTAGGTGTGTGAGAGTGTGACTGTGAGAATGTGTGACCGAGTGAATGTATGCGGATGTATGTGTGTTTGAGTGTGTTAATGTGAGTGTGTGAATGTGTGAGTGTGTGAACATGTCTGTAGGTGTGTGAGTGTGACTGTGACACTGTGTGACCATGTGAGTGTGTGTGGATGTGTGAATGTGTGTGTGAATATGAGTGTGTGAACGTGTCTGTAGGTGTGTGAGTGTGACTGTGACACTGTGTGACTGTGTGAATGTATGTGGATGTGGATGTGTGTGTGAACGTGTCTGTAGGTGTGTGACAGAGTGTGTGACTGTGACACTGTGTGACCGTGTGTGTGGATGTGTGAATGTGAGTATGTGAATGTGTGAATGTGCGTGTGAACATGTCTGTAGGTGTGTGTGTGACTGAGAATGTGTGACCGTGTGAGTGTATGTGGATGTGTGTGCTTGAGTGTGTGAATGTGAGTGTGTGAACGTGTGAGTGTGTGAACGTGTCTGTAGGTGTGTGACAGAGTGCGTGACTGTGACACTGTGTGACTGTGTGAGTGTATGTGGATGTGTGAATGTGTGTGGGTGAATGTTAGTGTGTGAATGTGTGTGTGAACATGTCTGTAGGTGTGTGACAGAGTGCATGACTGTCACACTGACTGTGTGAGTGCATGTGGATGTGTGAATGTGTGTGTGAATGTGTGTGAATGTGTGTGTGAACGTGTCTGTAGGTGTGTGACAGAGTGTGTGACTGTGACACTGTGTGACCGTGTGAGTGCATGTGGATGTGTGCTTGAGTGTGTGAATGTGAGTGTGTGAACGTGTGAGTGTGTGAACATGTCTGTAGGTGTGTGACAGAGTGCGTGACTGTGACACTGTGTGACTGTGTGAGTGTATGTGGATGTGTAAATGTGTGTATGAATGTGTGTGAACGTGTCCGTAGGTGTGTGACAGAGTGTGTGACTGTGACACTGTGTGACCGTGTGAGTGCATGTGGATGTGTGCTTGAGTGTGTGAATGTGAGTGTGTGAATGTGTGAGTGTGTGAACATGTCTGTAGGTGTGTGACAGAGTGCGTGACTGTGACACTGTGTGTGAGTGTATGTGGATGTGTGAATGTGTGTGTGTGAATGTTAGTGTGTGAATGTGTGTGTGAACATGTCTGTAGGTGTGTGACAGAGTGCATGACTGTGACACTGTGACTGTGTGAGTGTATGTGGATGTGTGAATGTGTGTGTGAATGTGTGTGAATGTGTGTGTGAACGTGTCCGTAGGTGTGTGACAGAGTGCGTGACTGTGACACTGTGTGACTGTGTGAGTGCATGTGGATGTGTATGTGTAAGTGCACACGCACAAGTTTGTGTGTGTGACCCTGTGCCAGGGCAGGAGCTGAGGCTGGCGCCCCCCTGAACTGACACGAGACAGGGGCGCCTGCTTCTGCAGGGAGAGCACCCCTAGTCCTGGAGCAGCTGGGGAGAGCACGTGCCCCGTCCCTTCTCAGAAGCACAAACACACAGCTGAGCCACCCTGGTCCCTCGTGGGGGTGTCAGGGACAGCACGGGAAGGGCAGGGTTTTCCAAACTGCAGGCCATGACCCATGAGTGCAACTGCCACCAACAATTCTTTTTCTCAAAATAAAAATAGAAGAGAATACAAAAGAAGATCCTTGCCCGGAATAAGGTTGGACTTTGAATTAGAGGGAGAGAGAGAGACACCTACATAGGTCCAGGTCAGAGTTCAACATGTATTTCTTACTCCACTGACAGTCACCTTCTCCCCTTACCTTTCTGACCCCCTATAACCTCTCCCTAGGGTGACTGACGCCACCAATCATGGGTGCCAAGCTCAACCGGGCCCTCCCTCGAGGTCACCCGGCAATCTACTCAGCTCTCTCACCCCCGGTACACAAACACTTCCAGCCGTCTCCACTCCACTCTGACATCCGTCCTGTTCTCCACCCTCCATGGTCCACGGAGGGAAAGGAGCGAGGCGCCCTCAGCCGGGAATGCCTCCAGCCGGGCAGCGGATCACAACACGTCCTTCCTCCTGGGCTCCCAAAGGACCCGCACAACCACCTCCTCCCCACAGTGATCAGCTCCGCGGCCCTGAGTAACTATTCCCTCAGCCTCTGTGCTCTGACCCGTAAGTGGGGACAAGAACATCTACCACCACCCAGAGGGAGCAAACAAAAAAGGACACCAAAGCCCTGCCTCTCGGTGTTGGAAGAACTGAGAAACTGCACAGAGACGCCCCAGACAGGATAAATGGGTCTCTGCAGATGCTCGCTAAGAATTAATTCTCCACTTGCCCCACCACAAGGTTGGATTGCAGTTGTGGTTGTATATATATACACATCAAAAAATTTGTCATTCTAATCATTTTCAGTGAACAACACAACAGCATTAATTATATTCACCATGTTGTGCTGCCATCACCACCATCCATTACCAAAACTTTTCTATCACCCAAACAGCAACTCTGCACCCATTAAGCAATAACTCCCCATTCCCCCTCCCCTAGTCCCTGGTAATCTCTGATCTACTTTCTGTCTCCATGAATTTGCTTATTCTAGATATTTTATACAAGTGGAATCACACAATACGTGTCCTTTTTTGTCTGGCTCATTTCACTTTGCATCATGTTTTCAAGGTTCATCTGTGGCTGGGTTTTGTTCTTCAGTCTCCCAGGCTCAGACTCCATCTAGGACTGGGAACGAGCCCCTGCAAGTATTAATGGTGAAAACAAATCAGAAGGGACTTCCTTGAGGCAGGAGCTGGGGAGACAAAACTTACAAATCCAGAGCAAGAGGAGCCAAGTGCGAGACAATAAATGAGAGAGAGAGTGGGACAGCCCACGCTCTGAGCCGGTCTGTTCCTCCTCCCTTAGTGGACGGAGACCCCAGGGCACTGACAGGTTCAGTAAGCCTGGGTCCACAGCCAGGACACGCAGGAGCAGGGCCAGACCCAGGCATGACCACCACCCGGCCTGGAATCTGACCAGTCTCTCACCACCCTGCCCAGTGTCATCTACTCGATGGGGGGCCGGGGCGTCCACAGGAGTGGAAAGCCCGTGAGGCTGGACTCTTCCAGAGCCCCAGTTATCAATGCCCAATACCAGCCCTTTCCACATGGCCATGGAGCTCTCACGTGATCCCTCCCTTCGGCCTTAGTCAAGTTCTGGGCTGGTTATCTGAAAACCTTGACAAGGCGCTGGCCCAGGAGGCAGAGCCAGCCAGAGTGGGGTGGGGAGGGATGCCCAAGCGTGGTCTGGCTGGAGGAGTCCTCTGACCCTTCCTGCCCAGCTGGCAGTAGGCGAGGGGGGCACTGACAGGGACCCACTGTGGGCAGAGCCCGGGTCAGTGGTCTGCTTGGCCACTGTCCGCTGGAACGAGATGGTCAGCTCTGGGTGTCCCTCCAGGGGGATTTAGCTGCTCAGTCACTGGCCCTCTTCTAGGAGGTATCTACAGATGGCACCTTGAAAACTCTGTCACTGTGTGGCAAACTGCTTGAACCTTCTAGATTATGGTCCAGGACATCAGAGTTCAGCTAGAGTCAGTGCCATGCAGAAGACCATCTTTGTGAGCTGTTTGCAACCCCCACCCCGACCCTCACTGGTGTCCACCGATTAGAGCCTAAGGAGGTCTTGCCCACCATGGTTGTTGCAGGCAAGTACATAGGAGGCTCAGAGCCACCCAGAGCTCTTTCTTTATGCTTTCTCCAAGCCTCCCTTACTTCTCTTTCTGCCTCCCATGGCCAGCTGTTTGGATTTGCAGCAGAACATGAATCCCAGCTCTACTAGTTACTAGCTACAGGCCCATGGACAAGTTACTTTTACCCCCCCCCCCCCCAGGCTCTCGATTTCCTCATCTGAACATGAGAATAACAACATCCATCTTTCAGGGTGGTGTGAGAATTGCTGATCATGTACATAAAATACCTTAGCACAGAATATGCAATAATAAATACTAATAACGATAGACTACAACCATTTACTGAACACTTACTTGTGTACTAAGATTTTAACACATCTCATTTTAATCATAAATGATAATTATTAATAAGATTATGTATGTATATTTTCCTGCTTGCATCTGGACTAAACAAAGAGATAGGAAAAGAAAGGATTCGAAGACTATAGTTCTAGGTGTTAGATTAAACACTGGTCACAAATTCTTTGCAGCTCCTCCCATTGAGAGGCAGAGTCTAGTCCCCACTCTCTGTAGGGTGGCCTTGGGACTGGCTTTCCCCAAAAGAATGCAGAAGTGACACGGTGGGAGTTCTGAGCTTAGGCCTCACAGGCCATGCTGGCTTCCATGCTCGGCCTTTTGGATCTCAGCTGTCGCGTAAAGAAACCATGTGGTTCAGCCAGCAGCCGGCACCGACAGCCGGATGTGTGAGCGAGGCCATCTGAGACCACCCAGCTCCAGCCGAGCTGCCGGATGACCGCAGCTGCAAGACGGAGCTCAGGAGCGACCACAGCGGAAGAGCCGCTCAGCTGAACCCAGCCCAAACTGCTGACACGCCAAGTCGTGAGCAAATAAGATGAAGACTGTTTTAAGCCACTGAATTTGGGGGTGGTTTGTTATGCAACAGTAGCTGATGGTTTAGCCTGTTAGCACAGGATATTTTAAACTCGCCAGGCCTGCTCTCCCCAACTGCTTCAGCTTGTTTGACACAAGAAGGAAAGGACGTATCTAGTCTGGTAGTTTGCAAATTGTTTTGAGATTTTTAGCAGTGCAGTCCTTCTTCAAACCACTTCTTGTGCAAAATCCTAATATATAAAAGAGACATGAGTAAAGGATCCCAGTGATATGGACATGGGGGCCTCCCTTCTAGGAGGCGTGACTGAAGAGACTGCAGGGGTTGGTGGGGGAATTTGAAACCCCTCACTCGACAGCCAAAGAAACTAAGACCCAGAGATGTGAAAAGACCCTGCTGCTTAGTGGCAGAGCCAGGACAAGAATGCAAGGCCATTGACCTTTGGGCCAGGGTTCTGATCACTACCATACATGACCTCTGACCCAGCTAACTCACCAAGTGTTAATTGAACACCTACCCTATGCTGGGCACCAGCCTCTTTCGACAACTCTCTCTGTAAAGCTCAGGATATTATACCCACTATACAGATGAGCAAACAGTGGGGGGAGAGGATCAGTAAAGAACAAGGGAAAAGGGCATTCAAGGGGGAAGATCCAGAGCATCAGATGTTGGGGTCACCTGGTGTAAGGCTGCAGTGCAGAGGCCCTGGAGCTAGACTCCCCAAATTCAGTCCTCAGTTGGCCACTCCCAGCTGTGTGACTTCTCTGGGGCTCCTGCTTTTTTTGCAGAATGGCATTATAGTTTTTGCCTGTGGCAATCACAGTGATGAATTAGCTCTCCAAGAACTTGTCCTCCTCCCCTTCCTTCTTTGACCTGAGTGGCAGTGTGCCCTGCCTCAGGAGATGCACAATGTTTGGTCAAAACCAATCATGGTTCTACTGCTCCCCTTTACCATTCACCCCTTGTGGTGGTTTGAAGCTGTATGTAACCCAGAAAAGCATGTTTTTAAGTCCAATCCATTCCCATGGGTGTAAACCCATTGTATGTAGGATCTTTTGATGAGACTACCTCAATTAGTAGGTGTGACCCACCTCATTCGGGATGGGATTGTATCCTGTTACTGGAGTCTTTTATAAACAGAATGAATACAGAGAGAGAGAGAGAGAGAGAGAGAGAGAGAGAGAGAGACAGAGAGAGAGACAGAGAGAGAGACAGAGAGAGAAACAGAATGAATACAGAGAGAGAGAGAGAGGGAGAGAGAGAGGGAGAGAGAGAGAAAGAATGAGAGAGCCATGGAAGCAAGAAGCTGAAATCATCAAAACCCGGAAGTGAAGGGAGTGACCAGCAGATGCTGCACGTGCCTTGCCATGTGACACAAGAGCCAAGGATTGCTGGCAGCTGGTCTTTGGAAAGAAAGCATTGCCTTGATGATGCCTTGATTTGGGCAAAGAAAGACACCCTGAATAGCAGCTGCAGACTTCAGCCCTGAGTGAGGATGAGCCCAGGGTGAGCATGGGGGGACAGAAGGTGACAAGTGCAGATCCCAGGGCCTTCTTTATCTACTTCCAGAAGTAGACTTCTGGGCTGCCTGGGGTTATTACAAATGGTAGCAGTTCACCACCAGGCCCATGGTGGAGCCTCCACTGGCCACTGTCTCCTCAAAGCTATTCCCTGATTAGCCAGGCCACCAAGAAACCTGGTTGTGTCCCAACACCTTAATTTGACCTCTCTCCTCTAGCCTCTGGTGCCCTGCTGAGCTGATATCTGAGTCAGCCCATTCCTTCTAGTCCCTCTTCCCCCTACCTTTTGTTAGCTCCCCCGGTGTGATGGATTAGGAACTGTCAGCAAGCAGAAGCCCCTTCCCCCTGTTGTCTAAACAGCCAAGTGGCATGTCTACTTTGAGGGTCCTATCATCTTTGAAGAGCTAGGATACCCTCAAAATATCCCCTTACTCTAAAACAACAGAGGCAGAGTGGTGAGGGCACTGGGCTGGGGGTCAGGACACGTGGTTGGCTTGGTGGCCTTCAGCGAGTCACTTCCCTTCTGAGCTGGCCTTTCCCAGTCTGCAGTGAGGCAGGTGGGCTGAAGGATCCCAGGACTACTTCCTTCTAGAAGATGTTCTTCTAGCATCAGTGCTCCTGGGATCTTTCCAAGACCCTAATTAATGCAATCCAGGAAGTTGGTATGGCCAGCTTTGGGATCCCCTCCCTGTCTACCTTCAGCAAGCAGGGGTTTCTGAAAAACCTCCTGATTTCAGTACGAGCTGGGACAGAACGTGCTTGGAAAAAGAATTATGTAGCCACTGCTGTCCTCTTCCCCTCCAAGTAAATAGAGAACAATCCAAAGCTAATGACACCTAAATGGTTTTGTTTTCACTATCCCAGCAGGCCTGAAGCTCGCAGCACCAGCCCTCTGCTCTTACCAGCTGTGACCCAACCACTGTACTCCACCTCCTCCTCTGTCAGTGGGGACACTAATAATCCCACCTGATAGAAACTGCTGTGAGGATAAATAAAGTCATGCAAATAGCAACCGTGAGTAAATACTTGTTATCAGAGTATGAGCCTCAGGCTTTGCTAATGCTTGAAAATAAAAACACTCACAGGGAGGAGAAGGGGTCATGGTAGAGAGCAGAGAAGACAGCAGAAGGTGTGATGGTACAAACAGTTCCTCCTTGTTTTGTTATGAGTATGTTTGAATTTGTCCATAAAGCAAGTATCTTTGTTTTTCTCTTTTATTTCCTTATCATATGACATAAGTTGTATTGCTCATTTCATAGTATTTAAGTTATAGGATATCAAGCTTAAGAGTGAATGTCACCCAAGGGCTTGCACCCTATTCTGGAGAGATTTAGTGCATTTCCAGTTGTACACAGGACAGCTGAGTATTGTTAGGTGAAACATGTCTGTTATTGTGTTCTATTTAGAGATCAAGTATGGTTTAAGGTGCTGAGTTGACAAGGGGTAGACTGATGGTTAGGCTCATGTGCCAACTTGGCCAGGTGATGGTGCCCAGTTGTCAGTTCAAGAAGCACTGGCCTGTTATTGCAGGGACATTTCGTGGCTGGGTAATAAAGCAGAAGGCTGGTTTATTAAATCATCAGTCAATTGATTGCACCTGTGTCTGATTACATCCGTGATCAACTAAGGTAGTGTCTTTTGCAATGAGAGAATCCAATCACTTGGATTAAATCCAATTCATTGAAGACTTTTAAGGGAGAAGAGAGAACTTTCACTTCTTCTTCAGCCAGGCAGCCTCTCCCAGGGAGTTCGTCGAAGACCTTCATCAGAGTTGCCAGCTCGCGGCCTGCCCTACAGAATTTGGACACGTCCATCTCCACAGTTGTGTGAGACGCTTTTATAAAATCTCCTGTTTACAGATGTCTCCTGTTGGTTTTGTTTCCCTAGAGAACCCTGACTAATGCAGAATGCAAATCGGCTGCAGGTCCGTTTCCTTGGGGCTGACCCAGCCCCCGAGGCTGCTTCTTGAGCTGCCTCCTCTCTGGAAGGGTGGAAAGCTGGTCCCTTCAGAAACTACTGAGGGGAGTGCATGCTGGGTGGGGGCTGGAACACCTGGGGAGCGGACCCCAGATTTTATTTCTACCCAGTTCTGGCATCTGTTCTGAAGCCCTCAGACATTTAAAAACTAAAAATCATTTGGTGGGGAGGAATAAGAACACAGGCTTTGTTCTCTTGAGGACCACAAACCCTGCCTCTTCTCCAACTTTCCTCCAGCCGCTCCTGTTCATCCCTCCAGAAGGCATCCACAGACTCCCCGGCTGCCCCTGGGCGCTGAAGTGGGGGCTGAACTGGCCCCGGGAGTCCCCTCCCTGGTCAGCAGGCCTCACCTGGGCCCTGCAGGACACTATGGGGACCTCCAGCTCCCCCCTCCTCCCCGTGGCAGGGCAGCTGTGGCCAGGGAGGTCAGGTCTTTGCTAGAGGCCCCATAAGTTCCAGTAATTCCACTTTCAGGTGTAATAGCCAGGTTGATGGACTTCACCAAGTCCAACGTGAAGGACTCCACTAACCAGCGAGCCCCAGGCATTTATGAGCTGGGACTATTCCTAGGATACAGAGAAGCACTCTGCACCATGCCAAGGTGAGACAGCACACTGCACAACAGCTGAAAGGTATGATTCCAAGTGTCAAATAAAAAGTGTGTGTACAATACGGCACAGGACCCAGCCAGACTGCCTGCGTTCAAAGGCGGCCTCAGCCACTCACTTGCTGAGTCCCTTTGCGGGTGGAGCACTCAATTTCGTTGTATATCAGTTTCCTTGTCTGCATAATGGGCATAAGAATAACACTTACTCCCTAGGGCCACTGTGAGGATGAACTGGGCTAATTCGCATGAAGAACTTAGAAGAGGGCCTGTCACCTAGTAAGTACTGAGCAAAGCTAGCTCTGAATCTGCACAGAAAATGACTAGAAAGACACACCCCAAACTTCTAGCAAAAATGACTTCTGGGGAGTGGGTTACATTAGAGAAGGTAGGAAAAAACCTTAAAAGGATACCGTACTTTTTACTTTAGCCATTTATGTCCAGCTTGATTTTTTTTTTTTACAGTGAATACATATGTATGTCATTTTATAATTTAAAAAATTAAATGTCTTTTAAAAAAGAAGTAGGATTTAAGGGAAAATGCCTGGGGAGGGGGCCAGAAAGTAGCATTTGAGCTCCGATTCATATTTCATTATACACGCCTGCACATGCACACATATATGTGTATATGCACATACATACTCCCATGTAAACCATACAACACCCCATTTCAAAGTAAGCAAAGGGAGGCTCAGAAGATTTAAGCCATTCACTCAACTCACAGAACATGAGTTCAAAAAGTACTTGACTCCATTGCAAGGCCCCATATTTTCATATATAAAATAAGAGTGTAAAACAACTTGTCAGGTCCCTCCGGCTCTGAGGCTCTGATCCTCTCTAGCCCCCGATGGCCTTGCTGAGCTCCTGAAGTCAGCGCTGGCCAGGTCAGTCCTGCCTCTCGTGTGCCCAAGTGCCCATCAGCCTAAGCCAGCCACAAATTCCCCTGCCCCCCAGCAGGAACGCCTGCTCTCCAAAGCAGAAACCAGTCCTCCCACCACACTCTGCCCCCAAGTTCTGGACAAAAACACCGTGGTGGGAAAGCTGCTAACCCTAAGATGGGGCAACAAACAAGCGGCTGTGCAGATGGCAGCCACTCCACGTGGGAGCTCCTGCTCCTTACAGGCCGGGCCCCTGCCCCGGGGTGAGATGGAGAGACCCCCCCCCAACTCACCCCAGCCGCCTCCCGGCACAGGATCCGCGCTGCCTCTGCCCGGCCCAGGCCCAGCTGCAGCCACACCGGGCACGTCTTGACGAGCTTCTCCAGGACGCTGAGGCCCCGGCGGGGAAGGCAGTTCCTCGGGGCGGCCGGCGGGCAAGGGCCCATGCCGTCTCCCTCCTCCTGGTCCTCTCCCTCTCCTTTGCCAGCATCTGGAACAGGACTGAGAACAGAAGCCAACCGTCAGCACGGCCTGCAGCCAGCCCAGGGAGGGGCTGATAACAAAGGGGCATTAAAGTCAACCATGTTTATTTATCTAGCACCTGTGTGGCCAGTGGCTCTTTGGGGAATGCAAAAATGAGCAAACCTTGGTCCCCACCTTGAGCTGCTTGTAATAAAGCAGCAAGGCACACACTGAAACAACCGGCTGTAGCAGACAGGAAGGAAGAAAGAAAACACTGGCACCAGCACACTGCAAGGCAATTAGCTAATTCCAACCCAGGGCATTAGGAAATCACAGGTGGCATTTGAGCAGAGTCCTGAAAAGGATTTAAATGCTTTTTTAATTGACGTATAACTTACAGTGAAATGCACAAATCTTCAGGGTATAGCTAGATTTAAAAAAAATTTTTTTTTATCACCCGGGGATAACCTCTATTAATATTTGGGTCTATTTCCTTTTGGAAATTAAATTACGTACATAATTCTCTTTTAAAATAGCCTAACTGCCTATGACTTTTTAAATCTAATATTACAATAGAAAACATTTTTTAAACAGTTTTGTTCACACACCAAACAATCCATTCAAAGTGGCTCTTGGTATAATCACAGAGTTACACGCTCACCACCACAATCAATTTGAGAATATTCTCATTGCTCTGAAAAGGAAAAATACATATATATTCCATACCCCTTACCCTGCCCCCATTATTGTCACTTAGCTTTCATATAGTATCTTTGTTACAATTGATGAAAGAATATTACAATGCAAGACAAAGTTTTACATTTGTCTATACCCATGGGACTACCATCAGATCAAGATAGAGACCTGTGCTGCCCAATGCCACAGTCACCAGCCAAATGGGGTTATTGAGCTTTTGAAGTGTGACTAGACTGAATTGTGATGTGCTGTAAGTGTAAAATATACACAGGGTTTCTAAGACGTGTGAAAAAATGGATAAAATATGTTATTAATATGTTACACTGATTACATGTTGAAATGATAATATTTTGGAAATACTGGTTACATAAAACATATTAAAATGAATTTCACTTGTTTTTTTATGCCTTTTTTAATGTGGCTCCTGGAAAATTTAAAATTACTGTGTGGCTTGCCGCATATTTCTGTTGGACTGCATGGATACAGAGTATTTCCAGCCCTCCAAAGGCTCCCTGGGGCCTCCTGCCAGCTGACAGGCTGAGCCCCCCGGTCCCCAGAAGGAGGATGTGTCAGCAGGTCGGGGCGTGGGGGAAGGGGGTGGGCAGCAGGCCTAAGAAGCAGCGAACCCAAGGAGAGTCGCCTCGGGGAATGGGCACTGCCTCCTGTGAACGCATCCGGTTTAGAAAGGCCCAGACTCTCTCCAGCAGTGCAGTGGGTCCACAGTGTGTGGGTTCCAGAAGTGAAAAAGTTTAATGGGACAAAGGAGGGTGGTTATAAAGCCAGAGAGATGCGGCGGCTGCCCTGTGTCTCCGGGAAGCTGGCCCAGGTACAATGACTGGGGCTGGCATTCAGGAAGCTCCCAGAGCTACAGGGGCTTGGGGTGGGGAGGGGGCGAGGCATGGAATGAGCCCTGCCAAAGGACATGAGAAACAAAAACCACTCCCAGAGGTGCTGGAGGTGGAGGGAACAGGATTTCCCAAAAGAAGTGTTTTGGGGAAGTGCTGGATTAAATAAGGTCCAGCAGTGTTGCATTATTGAAGCAGCAGCATTTTGCAGTGACCTGGCCATGAAGAGCGACACAGAAGCCAATGTGCTGCTCAAACTCACCAGACCACAAATCAGTGGAGTTTTGTGAGTTTTGGCCGATCTTGTGGAACAGTCTGGAAACACTGTCATAGTCATCAAACCCAACTGCTCCATTTTATAGACAGGGAAACTGACCCAGGGGGAGCTTAAGTGACTCATGCAACGTGACGTGCTATAGAGCAGGGTCCAGAACCCAGACAACATTTTAACTGCAGCCCACAATGCCACCTGCATTCATTCATACATTCATTCATTCGTCTGATGGTTCATTCATTTACTCACTACCTCACTTAACGATCGAATACCATGTGTACACTCCAGCCACCCCTGCGTGCAGGAATTCCTGCTGGGACTTGCTGCTCACCTCCAGGGGCCGGATGCCTCTTTGCTAGCCCCTCTGCCCAATAGTGGGGTCCAGGAAGCTGCAGCTGTTCACGGGAGTAGAATTGAAAGGTCACAGGGGGCCTGATCATGTCCTCCTGTCCCCCACCATCCAAATGGGTCACTGGAGAGTCCTCAGTCTAGGTTTTCTTTTCTTTCTTTAGTTTTTTTTTAAGAGCTGGAGAGCACATGGACAATAACTCCTCCCTGTTCCCCAAGCTCAGAGAAGTTAGCCCAGCAGAGGGCCAGCTGCGGGGAGGGGCGGGCGGCACAAAGCAGGGAGCCGGGTGCTGGGTGAAGGCAGAGATCCTCACGAGAAACAGCAGCTCCTCTAGGATCGAGGCTCTCCCCTGGGCCAGCACCAGGGCCTTCCTCGGCCCCGACTGGGCTGCCTGCTGCCCTCGCTGCACCGACTGAGGAGGAAAGTCCGAAGAGTGTTGAACACGGATGAACTGGCTCTGTGCAGGGCGCATTCATGTGCTAACTTACGGCGTCTTCCCAACCACCCCGGTGAGGTGGACGTTACCTCCCTTGGCCCAGAGCGATCCAGAGCCCAGGAGGACTGAGCATATCTGCTGATCAGCGCAGTTCAACCAGGGCTCACTGAGCACCCGCCCGGTGCCAGCCGCTGGCCTCTCCTGGGTGCTCGGGATCCGAGAATGAGGCAGATCGTGACAGCAGAGGGGTGGGTTCTGGGTGTAGCATTTCCTCCCTGGAAGCCCTTCCTCCTGGCCTGGCATCCTGGAGACTGGGGAGCAGTCTCCACACTTGGTACCCAGGGGCCAGGGAGAGAGATTCTTCTTCCATTTTTATAACCCTGAACCCCAAGTTGTTAGTGGGGAGGTTAGGGGTCCCGTGGGAAAAGGCAGGATAAATGCCCTCAGGCATTCTCTACCTTATCATGCATGAGCACTGGGGGCCTTAGAGAATATCTAACTCGACTGCTTGCAGAGAAGCCCAGAAAGGGGTTGTGCCAGTTTGAATGTATTATGTCCCCCCAAATGCCATTATCTTTGATGTAATCTTGTGTGGGTGTACCTATCAGTGTTAATTAGATTGTACTTCTTTGAGTGTTTCCATGGAGATGTGCCCCACCCAACTGTGGGTGATGACTCTGATTGGATAATTTCCATGGAGGTGTTGGCCCACCCATTGGGTGGGTGTGAATTAAATTACTGGAGCACTATATAAGATCAGACAGAAGGAGCAAGCTGCTACAGCCAAGAGGGACACTTTGAAGAAAGCACAGGAGCTGCAGATTAGAGACAGTTTGAAGATGGCTGTTGAAAGCAGACTCTTGCTCCGGAGAAGCTGAGAGAGGACAAATATCCCAAGTGCAACTAAGAGGGACACTTTTTAGGAACTGCAGCCTAGAGAGGAATGGAGAAAGCCATTTTGAAACCAGAACTTTGGAGCAGACACCAGCCACGTGCCTTCCCAGATAACAGAGGTTTTCCGGACGCCATAGGCCATCCTCCAGTGAAGGTACCCGATTACTGATGTGTTACCTTGGACACTTTATGGCCTTAAGATTGTAACTGTGTAACCAAATAAACCCCCTTTTATAAAAGCCAATCCATCTCTGGTATTTTGCATTCTGGCAGCATTAGCAAACTAGAACAGGGGTAGAACCAAAGCTGTAGAACCCTGTAGAACCAAAGCTGCCAACAAATAGGCTCTGGGGGAAATGAGGTGTTGGCGCCTCATTCATTTGCACTGTGAATACTTCCTGAGGACCTGCAGGTGCCAGGTATTCCAGCCACAGAGGTTGGAGCAGTGAACAAAACAGAGAAAAAAAACAAAACAAAACCAAAAAAAACACACCTATACTCATGGCCATGGGTGAAGGAGAGTGGGTTGGTTGGTGATACACCCTAAAGAGGAAAGTAAAGGGCCATGAGGGGGAGGGAGCAGGAGAGGCTTGGGGTTTTAAATTGGGCAGCCAGGGAGACCCTCATTGAAAAGGTGACTTTCGACTGAACACCTGGATGCAGGTGTCTGGGGAAACAGGTACAAAGGGTGCCTTGCCTGTTCCAGGAGGAGCCTCCAGGAAGCCCAGGTGGGGGAGCAAGGGTGGGAGAAGGTGAGGTCAGAGGGGTGCAGGGACACATCCCTGGGGCCTTGAGGTCCCACGTAAGAATTCTGGAGACACTGGGACCCGGGGAGTGGCTCTAAATCTGTAGCTCTAGATTCTGGGTCACTCCAAGAGACATGGGAGCCACTGGAGGGGCTGACTTTAAATCCATGCATAGGGAAGGGGCTGGGTTTCTGGCAAGCCACTGGCCCAGACCAGCCTGCAGGTTTCCTCGGCAAACTGCTGGGCCCTCAGAGAGCAGGTGAGAATCCACAGAGATAACCCTGCACCCCTAGCCCTGACAGCTCCCCCTGCTTCCTGAAGGCACAAGGCTGCTGCTTTCCGGGACTCTGTCATCTCACTCTCTTGTGACCACGTCCACTCCCTGCTCTTAAGCCTTCCGTGGCTCCCCACTGCCTAAAGAATCCAAGGCTTTCTGACTTTTCCCACGGGCTCCCCCCACAATGGACTACTCTCGTTGCCCAAACAAAACCTGCACTTTCCCCCACCTGGAGCTCCTGCTCAGGTGTCTCCATCCACCCGCAGTTCCTTCTTGTTCTCTATTTCTTCCTCCCCAAATTGTCTCTGGCTGGCAGACAAAGGTTTCTTGGACAGGACTCAGAAAGTAATAACCATGAAAGAAAAAAATTTGCATCAAAATTTAAATCTTCTGCCATCAAAAGATATTGTTAAGAAAATGACAAGGCAAGCCACAGGCTGGAAGAAAATATTTACAAAATATGTACCCAACAGAGAATGGGCAAGCCAATTAAAAAAAAATGAGCAAAAGATGTGAACAGATACTTCGAACTATCTGGCCAGGGAGCACCTGAAACAGGGCTTGAAATTGTTACTCATTAGGGAAATGCAAATTAAAACCACAATGAGATAACCACCACACAACCACTAGAATGGCTAAAATTAACACAACTGACACCATCACACGTAGGTAAGGATGGGAAGTGTGATGGTTAAGTTTGTGTGCCAACTTGGCTAGGTGATGGTGTCCAGTTGTTTGGTCAAGCAAGCACTGGCCTGATTGTTATTGTGAGGATATTTCATGGAGTTAAATCATCACTAAGTTGATTGCATTTTTGGCAATCAACTGAGAAGATTGCCTTAAAAGGAGAACTGATGATTTCAGCAGTCAGAAGGAAGAATTTCCATCTCAACTCCAGCCAGCCAGCTTCTCCTGGGGAATCCATCGAAAACCTTCATCAGAGTTCCCAGCCTGGAGCCTGCCCTGTGGAATTTGGACTTGCCAATCCCAGAGTTGCATGAGCCAATTCCTATGGTAAGTCCTGTAATATTTACATTATACATACACACATATATATACACACACACACACATACAGATATATTTATATCTCATGTTGGTTTCCTTTCCCTGGAGAACCCTAATATAGGAAGTAATCAGAATGTTCATGCATTGTTGATGGAATGTAAATTGGCACAGTCACTTTGAGAACAGATAGAGCAGTTTTTTATAAACCTAAACATACACCTGCCCTATGAGCCTGCTGTTCTACTCCTAGGTATATATCCAAGAGAAGTGAAAATAAATGTCCACAAAAAGACCCGAAAATGAGTGTTCACAGCAGATTTATTCATAATAGCCCAACACTGGTCCAGGTGTCCATCCATAGGAGAAGAGGAGAATGGACAAACAGACAATGGCACATCGACACAGTGGATGGATCTCAGAAACATAATGCTGAGAGAGAGAAGCAAGCTGCAAAAAAGTACACTGTACGAACTCATTTCTATGAAGTTCCAATGATACAGTTAAAATACATGTATTGGCATTTTCATCTTAGGTAAATTTTACACCAAAACAATAGAAAAGAACCATAAATAAATACTGATCTCTAACTAAGGATATGCAGGCTAACATATTTGGGGGATAGTGTACTGATGTCTACAGCTTTTTTTGAAATGCAAGAAAAAAATTAGATGGATCGATGGATAGATACATGATAAAGCAAATACAGTAAAATACAAAAAAAAAAGCCATTAAATGTGAGCAGATGGGCATATGGGTGTTTCCTGTAAAATTCTTTCCACTTTTCTGTATGTTTTAAATCTTTTACAGTAAGATATTGGGGATAAAATTCTCCCCAGCTTGCAAGAGCCATTCACACACAGTTCGTATATATTAGAAGCTCGTCTATATTAGAAGCCCTGAGTTTGAATCCAAGCTGTGTGACTTTTGGCCAGTTATTTTATCTCTCTGACCTCCTGTTTAGTTACTTATAAAAAGATAATAATCATCCCTACCTAGTAGAGTCATTTTGAAAATTCCGGTACTTAGCACAGAGCCTAGCACGTCATTCGGTGGATGTTAGCTATTGTTTTTCTATCCTCCAACCCTCTAGCTGGAATAGTCTCCTGTTCCCTTGCACAAGTCTCCCGCCTTTGTAGCTTATTTTAGGACTTAGCACATTTGATTAGTGACTGCAGTCCATGTCTGTGCATCACTCATCTTGAACCCTAGGCAACGTCTCGCCCCGGTGGTGAGTTCAAGTGCCTGGGAATGTGTGGCTTGGCACAACCACAGAAGTCAATTTTCTTAGCACAGAAACAAACCACTTGGAGGATCCCTCTTGCACCCTGAGCCCAGGGTCATCCCAGGGACCTTACTGTGACAAGTGCCAAAGGGGCCAACCTCAGCTGCTCAGACAAAACCCTTGGCCCTTAAGATACTGCTTCCCATGACCTGCCCAGCCCTCCCAAGGTTCTCCTTTCTCTCCAGGTGGCACCCCACAGAGGCTTGCTCAGGACCCCTTAAGTGCATGGGCAGAGTTAAAGATCCGAGGGTCGGAGAGGAATCTGTGACAGGTCAAAGGCTCCAGGCCCCTCCCTTCAAGCAAGAAAGTCTAGAAGTTAGAGAAGGAGCAGCTGCTGCTGGGGAGATTTGAGTCTTGCTCCAGGTCATAGGAATGCAAAGTTCTCACCAGACGAAATGATGGGGGCACCTGCTCTGATAAGGCCAACCAAGGGTAGCAGGCTGGGGACAGCAGCCTTCCAGTCTGGACGCCCTTGCTGACTTTTGGACCTCTTGATGTCTCTAGGTGCCCATTTCTGACAGCAAAATATCCATGCCAGTGATGGAGCTTGGAGCTTGGGCACAGATGGAAATGCCCAAAGCTGGCAACACGTTAGGTTTTGCTTACTGCAGTGCTGGCTGCTGTAACCCAGCCCGACTACATCAGCTCCAATGGCTCGGGACAGTGCCTGAGCCAGTGACTCTGACACCCACGCCATCCCCCTCCCCAGCCAAACTCCAGCAAAGGCAGCTGCAGGGACGTTGGATAATTAATGGTGTTGCTCGTTCACAATAATGAGCCTCAGAAACTTTAGAGCAACTCCACCAGAAAAAGAAATCATTTCAAGACCAGTGTTCCTTCCACTCACGGGGAATAGAGCAATTAGCTCTAATCAGCAGTCGTTGCAGCCTTCGAACCCCACAGGACCCGCTGTTCGTGGACGCCCAGGCTGCCCCCACCCAGATGCAGGGTGGTCTGAGACGCAGGACCACCCTCACTCTGGGCTGCAGGGAGCAGGCCCTCACCTCTGTATTCCAGCTCTGGGGGGATTTTCTCACCAGCCCTTAGAAGGAGTAAGTGAACTGGTGTGGCGTGTGCACGGAGGGGCCTGGGCGTGCTGCCTGCACCCCACTGCAGGCCTGTTAAACCCGGGTGAGGAGAGGAAGGGCTGCCCCAGGGAGCGGGGAGGGGGGGCTGGCTCACCTGTGGGGTCAGAGCAGTGCCAGCAGCAGCCTTGGGATATGGGGTCCTCAGTGGGGGCCATCTGTGTGGAAGGAAGGCCCAGAAGATCCCAGCTCAGGAGAGCGCAGGCTTTGGGCTGCCTTTGTCAGCCCTGGGGAAGCAGCTCGGGGATTTCAACGAGGCCGGGTGGGAGGGGCTGCAGTCCCTTGTATGGACCTGGGCAGAATTCGGGGTGAAGGTGGAGGGGGAGGACCAGGAAAAGCCGTCACCCCCCTACCTGGGGGGCTGCTCTGACCTCGACAGGACAGTGTTCCCAGATCACTCTGGACAAGGCACCCTGGGACAAGAGGACGTGGAGGGCCAGGCTGGGAGGGGACCAGGTAATGCCAGCCAGGGCAGCACCTGCCTGTTTCATTTATAAATCACCGACACCGCACAGAGCACTCAGCATCTTCATACCAAACCTATGAGGGGGGCCGACGTTCCCCTTGTAAAGAGAAGGACACCAAGGCACAGAGAGGTTAAACAACCTGCCCAGTGTCACACAGCCAGTAAGTGGTAGATTTGGGATTCAAATTCCAGCACATTTTCACTCTGGAGTCTGTGCTTTTAGACAGTAAACTATTCAGGCTCTCAAAAAAAAAAAAAAAAAAAAAATTCCCATGTGTATGTATCCTTATAACACCTGCCAAAGAAAGGGTGTTCAATAATGTTTGTTATTCCATTTGGGAATAAACATACACACAGACATATATAAATATATAGAAATAATTTCTAAAAGGATGTAAAGACATCACTAAAGATAGTTATTTCTGAGAAGTGCAGAGGGGTTGCTTAAAATTTTTATAAGTAGGATTAAAAAGCATTTTATTATAAACCAATACCTGTGTCTCACGTGCCTGCATGCAGAGTGGAGAGCTGTCTGCTTTGGAACCTGCACTGACTCCGTGGGGAACTTGGATACTTTATTAACCCCTCTGACCTTCTGTCTCTTCTTCTGTGAAGTGACAGTACAACTGGTGGGCAGGTTTCTCTTGGGAGTAAATGAGGTGAATGGTGGGCAGTGGCATGGAGAGGGCATTCGATGTGTGACTGGAGTTGTCAAGAGCAAACCTCAAAGAGCCATCACTGAATTGCCTGGGCCATAGCAGATCCCTGCACTTCCAGAAGCCTGGTGACCTCTTCTTCCCTTTCAAAGCAACACCTCTTTCCTGAGCTGGGACAACACTGTCCCGAGGCCCAGAGGGGAGTTTTCTCTGCCCTTGGAGTCCTTGAGAGGCAGCCATGCCTCAACACTCACAGGGTCAGAAGCAAAGATGGCAAAACGATAGGATGAAACAGCTAAGTTATGATCTGTGGTCTCTGGGACCTAAACCTATTCCTTCTGCCAGTGCCAGCCGTTTCTCCATGACAACTCCACTGCTCGGGGTGTTTAAGTCTGTTCTGGAGCCCAAATGCCTGTGCTGGAAGGTAATCAAGATGGGCCCAGCCCCCCAGATCCATCAGGCCCTTAGGGGCTTTTAGGGAAATCCTGCTACCAGGTCCCCAGAGCGAAGCCAGAGGTCACTGAGGCCTGTTTCCTCTGGCAGTCACAGGGCTTGGGCTAGGGAGCAGCAGCTGATACAGGAGGAAACGGTATCTTAAAACTCCTGATTCTAGATAAAGATGCAGGCTGCAACAGTGCAGTCCCGGCCACAAGGCATTTGGGGCTGGGAGAACGCCTTGTTTGGAGGCCCAGGTGCGATGAACAAATTGGGCTTTGTGTGGCAGGCCCCGTGAGCCCAGGTGAGCTGCTCCAGCTCTTTGAGCCTCAGCATCCTCTCTGTAAACAGGGAGGACCATCCCACCTACCTCCTGGGTTGTGGGAGGATTCATGTGTCAGGGTAACTAACAGACCAGGACAATACCCCAGAGAACTAAAAGCAGAGATTCGAACAGATACCTGTACACTAATGTTCACAGCAGCATTAATCACAATAGCCAAAAGGGGGAAAGAGCCCAAGTGTCCATCAACAGGTGAACGGATAAACAGTGTGGTGCATACACACAATGGAATAGTATTCAGCCATAAAAAGGAATGCAGTTCCAATACATGCTACAACATGCATGAACCTTGAAGACATGATGCTAAGTGAAATAAGCCACACACAAAAGGACAAATTTTGTATGATTCCACATATCTGAAATATCTAGAATAAGCAAATTCACAGACACAGAGAGATTAGAGAGAACCAGGGGCCAGGGGGAAGGAGAATGGGGAGTTATTGCTTAAAGGGTAAAGAGTTTCTGTTTGGGGTAATGATGAAAAAGTTTTAGTAATGGAAGGTGGTGATGGTAGCTCAACACTGTAAAAGTAATCAGTGACACTTAGAAATGGTGAAAATGGAAAAAAAAAAAAAAAAAACAACAACCAAAAAACAAAAAACAAAAAAACAAAAAACTCAGCACACAGCTGACAAGTGGTAGCTACTAAAACGAGATGGAGGGCTTGGAGGCCAGTTGATGGGGGATCCAGGCTGAATTGGACCTTCAGGTAGAGCAGAAAGGTGGGCATGCTGAAAGACCATTTGGAGCATCTGGTTGGGATCAGTGGCGGCTAGTAAAGCGCCTAAGGAAAAAAATCGCCCTGATGTGTAGTGATTGCCAATTTCCATGGTGGAAAGACGTCCACCATTGCCCGGTCAAGCTACCAATGGTTTAACAACCAGCTCACAAAATTCCTGAATATTTAACACTAGGCTCTTGTGGGCCCACCAGCTGCAGCACACCACTAGAACTTTAAGGCTGTCCTCTGCCTCAAATGTCCCCCTGACACATCAGTCCCCTCTGTACTATGTCTATTGAGCAGTTGTTGTGTCTGTTTGAATACTCGAATGACGGGGATCTCACTACCTTACTGCGTAACCCATTCCACGCAGCAGTTCTGACTTTCCTTCTGTTGAGATGAAATCCACTGCCATTAAATTTTTCCTGTTGTTGCTGTTTCTACACTTTAGGGGCAGAGAGACCCCCCACAACCACCAAAGCCTTTCAGATATGTAAAGATGACTCACACATCTCCCATCCCAGGGTCTTCTCCGGGGTGAACAGCCCCACTCTTCCACACAGACACCTGAAGCTAACATTTATCGGCTTCTTTCCCTGTGGCAGACACTGTACTTCATGTTTTACTTACACTGTCTCAGACAATTTGCATGTGAAGTGCTTCATTTTTTAATAATAGCTTTATTGAGAGATAATCACATGCCACACAATTCACCCATTTAAACTGTACACTTCAATGGTTTTTAGTATATTCACTAAATTGTGACCTCACCACCACAATCAATTTTAGAACATTTTCATCACCCCCAAAAGAAACCCTGTACCCATTAGATGTCACTCCCCATTCCCCCCAGTTCCTCTGGCCCTAGACAACCACTAAGCTGCTTTCTGACTCTCTAAATTTGCCTATTTTAGACATTTCATGTAAGTGGAATCATAAATTATGTAGTCTTTTGTATCTGGCTTTTTTCACTTAGCATAATGTTTTTGAGGTTCATCCATGCTGTAGCATGCATCAGTACTATATTTCTTAAATAGCCAAATAATATTCCATTGTACAGATATATCATATATTATTTATCCATTTGTTAGTTGATGGACATTTGGGTCATTTCCACTTTTTGCCTATTATGAATAAAGCTGCTATGAACATTCATGTACAAGTTTTCGTGCAGGCATATGTTTTCACTTCTCCTGGGTAGATACCTTGGAGTAGAATTGTTGGGTCATAAGGTAATTCTAAGTTTTGCATTTTGCGGAACTGTCAGACTTTTCCACAGTGGCTGCACCATTTTACATTCCCATCAGCAAGTGTGAGGGTTCCAGTTTCTCCACATTCTCACCAACACATGTTATTTACCATCTTTGTTTTTATTATAGCCATTCTAGTGGAGGTAAGGTGGTATCTCATTTTGATTTATATTTCCCTGATGGCTAATAATGTTAGGCATCTTTTCATATGCTTATTGGCCATTTGTATATCATCTTCGGAGAAATATCTACTCAGATCCTTTGCCCATTTTTAAATTGGGTTATTTGTCTTTTTGTTATTGAGTTGCAGGTGTTCTTTATATATTCTAGACACAAGTCCCTTTTCCGATATAAGATTTCCAGATATTTTTTTCCCATTCTGTGGGTTGTCTTTTCACTTCCTCAGTGGTGTCCTTTGAGGCACAAAAGTTTTTAATTTTGATAAAGTCCAATTTGTCTATTTTTTCTTTTGTTGCTTATGCTTTTGGTGTCATAGCTAAAAAAATCATTACTACTTCAACATCATGAAGATTTACCCTACATTTTGCAAATGTTTTATAGCTTTAGCCCTTACATTGAGGTCTTTGTTCCATTTTGAATTAATTTTTTCATGTGGTGTGAGGTAGGGGTTCAACTCCATTCTTTTGCATGTGGATATCCAGTTGTGCCAGTACCATTTGTTGAAAAGACCATTCTTTCCTATTGAATTGTCTTGGTACCCTTGTCAAAAATCATCTAATCATCAATTACGGGGTGATTTTGAGCCCCCACATCACACTGTTTTTATCCTTCTCAATATGCTGAGTATCTGCCTGCCCTTGCACCTCTGAAATGTGGCATCCCAAACAGGGAAGCAATAACCCAGGTGTGCGTGCCCTGAGCAGCACAGACAGGCACATGACCATCACCTCCCACAATCTGGAGACTCTACCCCTATTAACATGACCCAAGACAGCATCATGTTTTCTGCAGCTATTCAACACTCTTGGGAATTAATTTGGATTCTGAGGGAGGGATCATAATGTGGAGATGAAGAGAGACAATAAGTGTTTACGAAATGAGTAGAGACATGAAAATTTGCTATTTTTTGGGAGGAGTATGATATAAATAAAGGAAATGGCATTGAGCCTGGACTCAGGAGACTGTGGTCTGTTTCTGTAGCTCACTATATGACTTTGGGCAACTCACTTCCTCTCTGTAGGTTTGTGGCCGGCCTCTTCCATAAAATCCGAAGGTTGGACTAGATCTGGGATGACAAGTGGAATTTCCGATGTGAACTCTAGCTGGTCGGCAGCAGCTGCTAGACTGTTATGCTGAAGGTTCAGCAAAGAAAGAATGTTGGGATCTGCCAGGGATGTCTGCCTCGGGTGCGACATGGGAGAGCCACGGCACCTGTGCTTCTTATTTACCTAGCATGGATAGGACTGAGCCTCGAGGTTCCTCCCAGCCTTATGTGTTCCATGATTCTGTGACTCAGCTGATCCTTGGCTAGGTGCTGCTTGATGGCTTCCTTCCAAGCCAGGCTAGCTCAGCCTCAGCCACAGCCTGGGAGGAGGCAGGCGGCCAGGCCAGCTTCTCTGTGGCTTCCTCCCTGCCAGACCCTAGATGTGTAGGAAGTTGAGCCACAGCTGCTGTCTCGTCCCGGCCCTGGCCCAGCCTTCGGTGCACATCACAAAATCACAGCTCCAGGCTGACCATGGGGATCACGTTGCGATGGAAGAGAAGTAGCTGGTTCCAGAAGCAGAATCTCTCACACACTTATAGTGCACAAACACTCTCAAATGTCTCCAGCCCAGTTCCATGGCTGCATAACTACAGGAGATACTGGCAGGTTCCCACAAGATGCTGGGAGATCTAAGGATCCAGTCTGGAAAATCCCTTTGAGAGAAAGTTCCCCAGGTTTCTCCCCTTCCAGGAAACCAAAAGGCCTTCCATGAGGAGGTGGGGCCTCGGGTGCAGCTGGAGGCCTCCCACCCTCAGTGGGTTAGCTCCCAGGAACCTGGGACGGGGCTCTGTGGGCCCCTGCTCATGGCCTCTCACAGGGGAAGTCAGCCTCAGCAGGTCTTCCGGACCCCGGAAGTGCTGGGAGCAGGTCAGGCTGTCATGGTTCACACGTCACAGCCCACATCAAGGGGTCTGGCAGGTCAAAAGGCCTTCAAACTTTCCACATCTGTGTGTGCTGCCGGCCTCCTGCCCAGCTCCCAGCCCGGCCCGCTCCACCTCAGCCAGGTGCTCTGTGACCCCCGCCAGACCCTGGTGGAGCCCACAGGAGGCTCCCAGTGTCAGTGCCCTTCCAGTGGCTGCACCCCACTATGCCCCACTATGCCAGGCCCATCCCCAGACTCCGTTTCTCCATTACTGGTTCATGCTGCCCTCTGTCTGGCCTCTGGCCCTGGCTACTTGGCCTTCACCTTGGGCTGTGTTCCTGAGTGCCTCCTGAGGATCTGGGCTGAGTTCATCCCCCCTGCCTCCGTTACCTCCTCTGGCTCACAGGTCCCGGCTTCTTTTCCTACCCCAACCTTTGCCACCAGGCCTAACCCGACTCAGCCTGCCTGTCCATCTGGTCCCACCCCATACTCCATCCTGGGCCAGGACAGTCCACCACTCTAGGGACCCAGCTCACATATGATGGTGCCGAGCTGTCCGTAGTGCCTTGGGCAATTGGCTTCGGTGACAATGAGGTGCTGTGTGACTCAGTGATCTAGGGCACAGGCTCGGGAACCAGACAGCCTGGGTGAGACAGTGACTAACCCTCTTTGCCTCAACTTCCCTATATTTAAAATGGGGAATATAAGAGTGACTCCCTCATGGGCCTGCTGGAACGAGTTAGGACGGTGACCAGCAAATGGCAGACATCCAGTGGTCCTTCATCCAGTAAGTATTTACTGAGCATTTATTACGGACCAGGCACCATTCTAGGCTTACCATGATAATAATTACAATATCAGTCATGAATAGTGAAAGAGCACCTGACTTTCCCCCCCAGTCCCCCCGAACAAAATCTCCAGAAACATCACTGACTGTTCCAATTTGCTAATGCTGTGGTTAAGCAAAATACCAGAAATGGATTGGCTTTTATAAAGGGGGTTTATTTGATTACAAGTTACAGTCTTAAGGCCATAAAGTGTCCAAGGTAAGGGAGTGCCTTCACTGAAGCATGGCCAATGTGTCCGGAAAACCTCTGTTAGCTGGGAAGGCATGTGGCTGGCTTCTGCTCCAGAGTTCTGGTTTCAAAATGGCTTTCTCCCAGGACGTTCCTCTCTAGGCTGCAACCCCTCAAAAATGTCACTCTTGGTTACTCTTGGGGCATCTGTCCTCTCTTGCTTCTCCAGAGCAAAAGTCTACTTTCAAAGGCCATCTCCAAAATGTCTCTGTAAGCTGCAGCTCCTCTCTCAGCTCCTGTGTATTCTTCAAAGTGTCCCTCTTGGCTTTAGTAAGCTCCCTCCTTCTGTCTGAGCTTATATAGTGCTCCAGTAAGCTAATCAAGGCCCAGACTGAATGGGTGGGGCCACACTTCCATGGAAACCATCCAATCAGAGTTATCACCCACAGTTGTTTCCATGGAAACACTTGATCAAAGAATCACAATCTAATCAACACTGATATGTCTGCCCACACAAGATTGCATCAAAGATAATGGCATTTTGGGGGACATAACACATTCAAAATGGTACACTGACTATGGAGGCAGTTACTAGAGAAGAGAGGATTTCAGGGACCTGTTTCCTGGCTGGGATTGAACCTGCAGGTGGGGAGGACACAAAGCCCAGGTCAGAAGGGCAACAGCCAGCAAAGGTGAGTGCAGCCACACCTACCTGGTACACAGCTCCAGTCCCATCAGAACATCCCTGCCAGGCGTGGATGTGTTTGTCACACATGCACGTGGATGTTCTCTGGAAGAATATACAGGAGAGGGACTACAGTGGTGCTCAGGGGCTATAGGGGGCAGATTAGGGGGCTGGTGGACAGGTTATCCACCACATACCCTTCTGAATCTTTTGAGTTTGAACCATGGGACCATGTCACCTATTTGAAAAATAATTAAAACAATTTCAAACTTTTTAAAACAAAGGTTCTCGTTAAGTGGTATCATATATGTGGAGCTGAGGAGGTGTTGTATACAAACTGATCTTAAGAACTCTGCTTTCTTGTTTTGCTTAAGATTGCAGACAATGGGCTAATTTCCCTTCTAGAATCTATCTCAAAGAAATATTTTTGAAATGCAAATAAAGCTTAATGAACAAAGATGCTAATATTTGACTTGCAGTCATCAAAAACTGGAAACAATCAAATGATGAACAATGCCTCTTGCTATATGCCTGTCTCTTCCCGACCCCCAGCTTCCATGTTCCAGAAGGCCCTGGTTCTGTCTTTTGCCACATGCCCAGGCCTAGCAGAGAATAGGTGTGTAATAAAGATTTCTTGAATGATTAAGTGGTTAAGGAAATATTAGTACCCTAAGAGATAGGCAACATTCAATCATCTTTGACCTACAAAGAAGCAAGCTGGGATGTTCAACCTAAAACAAACACTGGAATAATGCCCAGACATATAAAGCTAAAGCACTCTCCACACAGCCTGGGGGGGCATCAATAAGCATCAATTAGGACAGCCTTCATCACAGGCTATTTAGCAACTCCTATTACAATCGCAAATGCCCTTTGACCCAGAAATTGTAAGAACTTATCTTATCTTCAGAGATAAAGCTGCTATTTGCAAAACGGTATATAGACAGACACTCATTAGAGCCTTATCTGTAATGGGGAAAAGACTGGAAACAAATGTCCACCAACAGAGGACCAGGAAAATAAACGGAATGCTGTGCGACTGTAAGAAAAAAGAATGAGGAAGCTCTCTGTGTACCGATACGGAAAAATTTCCAGGATACGTGGTTAAGTGACAAAAACAAGGTACAGAACAGTATGTATAATGCACTGCCTTTTTGGAAAAAAAGAATTATTTACATATGTACAAAGAAACTCTGGAAGAAGACACAAGAAACTAATAACTATTGGGGCAGGGTGCAGGAGGACAAAGGTGGGGAGACTTTTTCACTGTATATCTTTTTCTTCTGAATCCTATGACTGTATTGTCTACTCAAAAATAAATTAACAGCATTTCCAGAGATTTCTATTTACTCTCTGCCAGGAACTGTTTTAACTGCTTTACATAGGCAAAGCTAATCCTTTAAAACAACCCTGTAAGGTAAGTACCGTTATTTCCATTTTGAAGAGGAGGAAACTGAGGCAAAGAGCAGCTAATTAACTCACTAAAGTTGCAGTATCAGTAAGTGGCAGAGGTGGGATTTGAACCCAGGAAGTCTCTGAGTCTACAAGTCATGTTTTTAACTGCTCTGCCACACCCGTCCTAATGCCTGCTTATGAGATTTAACATTAAACATCACACACAGACACCATGCGAGTAAAGAGAGGGAAGGACAGATCTTGTCCATGGATTAGAAGACTTACTACTGTCAAGATATCAGTTCTACACATTGGTCTAGAGAATCAGTGCAATCCCAATTAGAATCCCAGGGGTGTTCTGTGGCAAGGCACATGGAGATGCAAAGAGCCGAGAAAATCCAAGACACACCTGGAGAAGAACAAGGGTGTAGGGTATCTCAGCTCCGTGGGGTATTGTTTTAGTTTGCTAATGCTGCAGAATGCAAAACACCAGAGATGGATTGGCTTTTATAAAAAGGGGGTTTATTTGGCTATACAGCTACAGTCTTAAGGCCATAAAGTGTCCAAGGTAACACATCAGTAATCGGGTACCTTCACTGGAGGATGGCCAATGGCGTCCGGAAAACCTCTGTTAGCTGGGAAGGCATGTGGCTGGCATCTGCTCCAAAGTTCTGGTTTCAAAATGGCTTTCTCCCAGGACGTTCCTCTCTAGCAAGCTTGCTTCTCTTCAAAACGTCACTCACAGCTGCACTGAGTCCCTTCTCTTTGAGACAGCTCATTTATATGGCTCCACTGATCAAGGCCCACCCTGAATGGGTGGGGCCACGCCTCCATGGAAATATCCCATCAGTTATCATCTATAGTTGGGTGGGGCGCATCTCCATGCAAACAACCTAATCAAACGTTCCAACTTAATCCCCACTATTATGTCTGCCCCAGAAGATTGCATCAAAGAACATGGCTTTTTCTGGGGGACATAATACATTCAAACCAGCACAGGTATCAAGACTTATAATAAAGCTGCAGCATGGCACCGGTGCGGGGATAGGCACGTTGGACAGTGTTACAATGGCTGAAACCATTAAAAAAAGAAACAGCAGATACTAAAGTGTAAACACATTATGACGTCATCTATCAAGAAAGAAGAATGGGAATAGTCCAGAAATAGCCCCACACATATGCAACCACTTCATTTATGATGCAGCCACAGCAGAACAGCAAGGAAAGAACAGCCTTTTCAGTAAGAAGTACAGAGATAACTGGGTGTCAAGACAGGAAGAAAATGAAATGAGCCCTTTCTCGCAGCTTACGCAAAAACTAGTTGCAGGCAGACTCAGTCTGGACCTAAATGTGGAAAGCAAAATACAAAAGCTCCTAGAAAAAAATAGAGAAGAATTTCTTCATAATCTGATGGTACAGAGAGATTTCTCAAACATCCACACCCATCCTCCAACACCAACCTTAAAAGACTGATCAATTTGACTGTAGTAAAATTAAGACTTTCTGTTCATCAAGACACCTCAAAGAGAGTGAAAAGTCAAGTCCCAAGTGGGAGAAGGTACTTGTAACCTATACTCAACAAAGGGCTCATAAGCAGATAATATACACAACTTCTGCAAATCAATAAGGAAAAAAATGAGACAACAAAATAGAAAAATGAGCAAGAGGCTTGGACTGGTACTTCAAAAGAGAGGATAATGATGGCCAATAAGCATATGAAAGGACTCTCAGGAGCATGAGGAATCAGGGGCTTTTAAATTAAACCTGCAACAAGAGTCCACCAGAAGGCCACAATGAACAGACTGACACTGCCAAGGATTGGGGATGATGCCGGGCCACTGGAACTGTCACTCTGCCAGTAGAGTGTAAACTTGTACAACAGTGGCTGCTAATACTGAGCTTAAGCGCTTTCTTTCTCCTTCTTTGCACTTTGCTGTACACCCCAGATTTTCATGATCAGTGTGTATTAGTGTGGAAAAAAAAAAGGTGAAAATTTCAGGGGAAACAGTGAAAATGAAAGAACAGATGCCCAGGAGTGAGACTTTCCAGAAGATTGCTTTGCTCATTTCAGTCTCTCGCACACACAGTGTAGGGATTTATAAAGACCATTACAGACTCCCTACCTGGCTGCACCACAGCTGCTCTTGACACAGGGCAAGACCTCTGTCCCAAGGGACAAACCTGTCTCAACCCTCCCCTCACCTGTATCCATTTACCTTCTCTGAGTCCCAGTTCCCTCATCTGTAAAGAAATGGGAAATGTCACGTTTCATATACCCACAGGACCAGGTCTCGGGGCACATCAGATGGAAACGTGTATGTGACGGCATTAGATAAACTCAAGGAAGCTACCTCTACAGACACCCATGCATATTAAATACACAGAACCAGGTCCAAAGCTGATGCCAGTGGTTATTTCTTGGCTGAAAGTTTTATCCCCATGTACAGTCTAGCCGGTACTATCCAACAGAATTTAGGGCAATGATGGAATGTTCTGTCCATGCGCCATCCAGTGTGGTCACCATTTGCTACTGAGCCCTTGGGATGTGGCTAGGACAATCAGGAGGTGCATTTTTATATGACTTCATTTTAACTAATTAAATTTTTTAAATAGCTATAGATGGCCAGTGGCTACCATATTGGATGGCACAGGTTTAGACTTCCCTATTTTTAAAATCTTTTCAGTGTGTGTGACTCCGTGTACTATGTTTTTAATTAGAAAGAAAAGAACCAGGTTAAAAAGAAAACTACATGCATGTCAAGTGTCATTGCCATTGATTATGACTCTATTTCAAAAGTTCTTCTGGGCTGGAAATTCCACTCCCTGGGTCAATCCATTCAGGAGCTGCTACAAGAGCCTGCTTGGTTGCATTTCAAGACCCAAGACCCATTCTTCAGTCTGGCGTTTGCACGCTGATCCCAGACCAGCCCTCCCGGGCTTGTCCCTTACAGAACTTCCCAGCCTTCTAGAGACCCCAGCTCCCTTGTCCACCTTCCTCTGCTCCCCAGGGATAAACCAGGCTCAGAAAACAGAAGCAGGAAGGCTTGAGGCTCAGAATGGCTCTGGGGAGGCACCCCCATCTGTTGTCCTGCCGTCCTCCCTCCAGGGCACCCACGTGGCAGCCCACACACCCCACCATGACCCGGGTCTCTGGCCCCGCTTACTGCTTACTCAGTGGTTCCCCATTGTCCCGGATTGACATGGAGAAAAGGGAAGGAGCTGACAGCAGAGGGGAGCAAGGGGGGAGGGTACAGTGGCCCTGGGCCGGCAGGACTCACCCCAGAAGGACAGACCAGGGGCCTTCCAGACCTCCTCAGGCCCCTGCCTGCTGGGTCTCTTTCTCTCTCTGCTAAGTTTTCTCTTTTCCTCGCCCTGAGTGTAAAGGGCCTGAATAAACTCCCCCGAGACTGGCCTCAGTACAAGACTGACAGCAGTACACACCCCACAGGGTCGCTGGGTCGACAAAATGGGCTAGTTCATCTGGAGCTCAGTAGCGGCTCTACGAGCAGCTGTGGTGGACACTCTTCAGCCTGGACAGCTCTGAACGGCACAGCGGATGCTTTACCCTGGACAGGGAGTCAGCTCTATTCCAGCCCCAGACACCAGCTCGCTGTGCAACCTTGGGCAAGTCTCCTTGCCTCTCTGGGCCTCAGTCTCAACAGTAAAATGGGAGAAAGGATACTTGCCTCCTGCCTGCTTCGTGGGGTTGCTGGGAGGGTGGAACACGACCACGGGGTTGGAGTGTATTTGAAAAGTGAACCTCCATTTCTAAACTGGAGGTGGGATCTAGCACAGAGCCGGCCCACATCTAGGGGCCGAATGCAGCGCTGATTCCTGACCCCATGCCTTCTGCAGGCCCTGCCAGCGTCCTGGGGGTGCAGGCTGAGGACACAGGCCCCGACTCATACCTTGCAGGAAACTTCTGCGGCGTCACTGTCCTTCCACCCTCTGGTGACACTGAGTCAGCCTGCAACCCACCGAGCAGCTGTGACCACATTTCCTCCACTGGGGGATAAGCGAGTCACGTGAGCAGCCAGGCCGGCTGCAGGGGGATGCGGCTGGCAGCTGCCTCCACCCAGGCCAGGGCTCGGGTCCAGGTCCGCACCCTAAACAAAGTGGAGCCCCCCACACACCCCTTTTAAGTGTGTGTGCTCCCTCTTCACATATACGCCCACCTGCCCCCACCAGATTTGAAAGTGGGACCAGTCACGCCTGCCATAGAATGACGGAAGTGTCACTGGGGGGCTGAGTTTTCAAGAGCAGGAGGGTGGTGGCACATGGGGCTGGCACTGGAGGGGGTGAGGGGAAGGTGGTGGCACCTTCCATCCCACCCAACTTAAACCCCCCCCCACCAAAATACACCCTAATGTAAACTATGGGCTATAGTTAATGGTACAATTTTCATATCCATGATGGTGTGAAGCTGTATGTACCCAGAAAAGATCATGTTTAGAAAAGACCAGCTAACCCATTCCTGCGGGTGTAGACCTATTGCGGGTGGGAGCTTTTGATTAGGTTATTTCAGTTGAGGCCTGCCCCAGGTGGGTATTTATCTTCTTGCTGGAGTCCTTTTGAAGAAGATAAAACACAGAAAAAAAGGCCCCCAGAGAAGGTAAGAGAGGAAGCACAGAAAACAGAAAGAAACCAACAGACAAACAGCCAGAAGCTGAAAGCAACAAAATCCGAGAGGGAAGGACGAGCAGACGGTCGCCTTGTGCCTTCCCATGTGATGGAGGAATTGAGGCTCGCAGGTAGCCGGTCTTCGGGGAGAAGGTATCGTCCTATTGATGGCTGAATTTGGACATTTTTCACAGCCTCAGAACTGTAAGCTTGTAAGTTAATAAATCCCAGTTGTAAAAGTCAACCCATTTCTGGTATGTTGCATTTTGTCAACTTTAGCAAACCAGAACAATATTCTTTCACCAACTGTAACAAAGGTACCACACTCATACAAAGTGGTAACAATACGGAGCAGGGGGTATATGGGAACGTTGTATATTTTACACGATTTTTCTGTAAATCTACAACTTCTCTAATTAAAAAAAAAATTTTTTTTTAAATGTCTCCCAAAGACTCTGAGGACAAGAATTGTATAGGCAGGACTTTGCCAGTGGATGGTGGAGGGAAGACAGGTGGGGGCCAGGTAGCCGTTTTGGCAGCCTCTTGGGTGCTTTACCTGTGTGTCCACATAGGGCCGACTCAGGGAGGGAGGCGGGGAGGCAGGAGGTCAGCCTCTCCGTGGGGCTTGGAAGGCGTGGGTGGGGGGAGATTCGAACCGGAACCCCTCCAGGATCCAGGCACCCCTGGGGTCTCAGGGGAGGGTCTCTGGGCCCCAGAACCTTGGGATGCAAGACAGGGATGCAGGAAAGTTCAGGGGCTAAAAGTGGAGGCTCCGGGCTCGGAAAACTCCAGATTCAGGTCCTGGTTTTGCCAGGTATTGCTGAAAGCTCAATCAAGTCATGGGCCGGCCTCAGTTTCCTCACCTGCAAATGGGGTCTGTAACCCCAGCTTCATGGGGCTGTGAAGATTAACTGAAGAAAAGCTCTGAGGAAAGGGGCCTAAATTAACCCCTCGAGACATGATCGCTGTAATTATTAGTGTGAAATCTATGAATGCCAAGAATTCCTGCTTTTTATTTGCCTTGATCAATATGCTGTTCCCTGCAGGTATTCTCCCATTAGAATCACAAATATGCAATTGTGCCAGTTTGGATATACTATGTGCCCCAGAAAAAGCCATATTCTTTAACGCACTCTTGTGGGGGCAGATTGATTAATCTTTTTGATTAAGGAGTGACCTCTTGATTGAAAGTTTCTGTGGAGATTTGACCCCACCCATTCAAGGTAGGTCTTGATTAGTTTACTGGAGCCCTATAAGAGCTCAGACAGAAGGAGCTCAGTGCTGCAGCTGAGAGACATTTTGGAGATGGCTGTTGAAAGTAGACTTTTGCTAGCCCAGAGTTTGACTGGGAGAAGCTCAGAGAACACCCCCAGATGCCTAGAGAGAAACGTCCTGGGAGAAAGCCATTCGGAAAGCAGAAGCCGGAGCAGATGCCAGCCACGTGCCTTCCCAGCCAACAGAGGTTTTCTGGATGCCAAAGGCCTTTCTTCAGTGCAGGTATCCTCTTGTTGATGCCTTAGTTTGGACACTTTCATGGCCTGAGAACTGTAAATTTGTAACCTTAAATAAACACCCTCTATAAACGCCAATCTGTTTCTGGTATTTTGCGCAAGGGCAGCTCTAGCAAACCGGAACAGCAATATTTACATTGACTCCCCCGCTTCTCGGAATTGTCTTTCTAAATCTTAAATTTCACTGGGGGGAGGGAGGAACCGAGGCTGGAGACCAGAGGATTGATGTACCCAAGGGCATGTGCGTTTTCAAGAAAGACCAACAAGAACCCAGAGGAAGGAGCTGCTGACCGTCGATGTGTCGGACTGTGGGGTGGGGGCGGGGGCGGCAATGTGGGCAGACTATTGACACGATGGGGATAGACGTCTCTTGGTGAGGCTGGCACCATCAGGGCCAAGGTAGACATGAACCCTGGTCTCATCAGTGCAGGCTGGGTCCTGGCTGCGGCTGTGGCACTGGAACCACACCCTTTCCCTCAGGGCCAGGCCAGGCACCGGCTCACCACTGACCACGGAGCTGCTGAGGGCACTGGGCTGCCTCCGCCAGCTCTGGTCAGAAGCAGAGAATATATCTGGGAGGAAGAAGGAAGGATGATATTGTGGCAGATGTAGAAGGAACCTGTGCCAGTCCCCAAACCAGAGGTGTCCCAAGAGCCACTCCCCTGGGCCTCCCAGGCTCTTGGCCTGAGCAGGTCATGCAGCTGACAAGTCTTTGTGAAGTCCCTGCAGTGTCACCCCTTGCTGTCACTGGCACACCATGGGGCTCCGTGCCTCCACACCGCCCACATAGAGGAAGCGATGATCAGAGAGGTCAGGGAGCCAGCCCAAGGCCTCACAGCACATCAGAACAGATTGGGGACCAGTCACCTGGCCCCCCAGTTCCCAGCGATGGGGCTGTCCACTGTTCCAAAGGGCCACAAGAGACACCACTAAGAGGCTCATAGCCAATACACACAGAGCTGGGCCCTTCAGAAGGACACTGATGTCAGAGGACGGCAGGAAGCAGTCCCCCATGACACCAACTATGTGTCAGACTGTTTCAACGTCACGACAGCTCTTTGAATTGGGAACTCTGATCACCTCCATTTTACAGATGAGGAAACTGAGGCAGAGGATGGAACATGAATCCTGACAGGCAGCCAGGCTAAGCCACGACAGCCAACCTCCCCTGGAGTGGTGTGTAGGGACCACACGGGGCCTCCCCACCACCCACCATCCCCGCACCCCAATCTCCATCAGCGCCCATCCACCCCAGCCCCTAAACGCTCCTGTGCACCCACGCCTCCTCATCCGGTGCCGAGACCCTTGTCCAGGCCACTCTCGGTGCTAGCCCGGACCCCTCCCTACCTAGCTTCCTTCTGGTCCCCCAAGCCCTTCCGGTACCCCCATGCCCGTCTCCACCCGGCAGCCAGATTGCAAGTTCGCCTATGTGCGTCAGCTACACAAAATCCCGTGTGCGAATGTTTGTAGCGGCTCTATTTCTAATTGCCCCAAACTGGAAACAACCCAAATGTGCCTTGGTGGGTGAATGGTATGTACAGCCGAACAGTGAAAGTCCTCCCGGCAACAAACAGGAACAGGCAACTGAGACACGCAGCACACATGAACCTCCAATGTGCAAGGGCAAGAAGCCAGACTCGCAGGGCAACATGATCATTTCTATGACCTTCTAGAAAAGGAAAAATATCAGGACACAGAAGAAAGATGTTATGGCCAGGGCCTGGGGAGGGTCTCCTAGGGAGGGGGAGGTGGGGGGAGGGGTTACTAGGCCTGGGGGAGGGGGGCGGGTCGCCAGGGCCTGGGGTGGGGGAGGGGCTGCTGGGGGCAGGTGGGAGCGGGGGTGGGGGGTTGACTTGTTAGAGGGCGGGAGGGACTCCTTATCTTGGTTGTAGTGGTGGTTACACATTTGTACACGTTTGCAAAAACGTGCAGAAGTGTACACTAAGAAGGGTAACATTTACATTAATTATACCTCAATTTTTAAAATGGGGGGGAAAGCTGCACCAGAATCTCCACTGTCTCAGGATGTTGCCTGAGACCCTCTGCTGCCCGGTCCCCTCCTCAATCCATGTACAGTGCAAAAGTACTGCACCCCGAGTCGGCAGCACCCCCACACCCCAGGCTCCCCTGGGTAGCTCCCAGCCTGGCTTGGTCCAGGTCTCACCTCCCCAGGAAAGCTCCCCCAGATGCCGCCTGGTCTGAGCAGCGAGCCAGCCTGGGGGCCGGGGCGGGGCTTCCGCCAGGTCACCATCCTCCTTCCCATGGCCACCGGCCACCGTGAGCAAGCACTGCGAGTCACTCCTGTCTCCCCAAGGGTGACTCATCGGCTCATTGAAGGACAGCCTCGTGCAGGCCAGCAGGGGTGTCGAGGACACCATACTGCGTGACACCCTAAGGACTGGGGAGGATCTGGAGGGCTTTGGCAGCTGCGCCCACCCTGTGCCCAGCCCCATGGGGGCCCCACAGACCTCAGGCCATGGGACTGCCTGGTACAGCCCTGGTTTCTCTGGCCATAGCCACTGCTCTTGGGGGTACCCCCACCACGAGCTGGCCTCGATGGTCTGTCCAGACACCCCCACACCCCTACAGACCACAGGCCCCCACCCCTTCTCACAGAGGCCCTGTGCCCTGCTCAGTTCCTCCTCGCCCCTCTCCTTGGCAGCAGCCCACCACATATTCATCCAACAAACGTTAGCCAAGCCCCGTGCTAGACACTCTTTCCCAGCCCTAACAACCCTTGCTCAGCTCAGATGTTCTCCGAGCCTGTGTTCTGCATACTGCCCGGCTGATCTGCCCCTGCCCTGGGTGCTTACAGACGAGCAGGCTGCAGACGGACAATGAGCAGCTACAGGCGGGAGGGGGGAGGTTTTGAGGGCCTGAGGGGGCTTCTCCAGCCGGGGTCCCTGCTCGCCCATGTGGCACCTCGGTGAAAGTTAGGAAAAGGTGCTCCTTGTTTCCGTGGATGCAGACCCTGCCCGCATCCTTCTCCCACCCTGTCTTGACACGTGGCTTGGCAAGAGAAGGTGATTTCAGCCCCCACCTGCCCACCCTCCCCAGCCAGGTGCCCTTAGACCTCATGCAAAGGAGCAGCCTGGGCACCTGCACAGAGCCCTGGAAAAGGCCTGGGTCCAATTGGGAAACCACTACCCTTCCACAGACTCATCCGTAACCAGGGCTGGTTTAGGGGTCTCCAGAGGACACTCCAGCTCTGACGCCTGACGACGCTGGAGGCAGGGACAGGGCTTCTTTGGCCAGTGGAAAGAAGACCCCTGACTGTCCTTCAAATCACTTCAAGGGGACACTTGCACAGCCCCTCAGAACAGCCTACTCTGCTCAACCCCAGGACAGGCTTGGGGCCCGTCAGACACAGCCCTGAAGGCCTCCCCATGTCCGGGGTCAATCCTGGGGAGTCAGAGGCGACTCAGGGCAGCGTCTTTCAGGCTCCGAATGAGCCGGTGCTGCCCCAGGAAAGGGGAAGTCAAGCCCTAGGCATTTCAGGACAAACAAACCATTGCAAGGACGGGCCAAGAGGTGAGGTGACCACCAAAGACCCCCAGTGGCCAGCGGCAGCACTAGCTCAGCTTGGCACCCAGCAAGAGATGGTGATTGTACGAATGGACAGATGGATAGATGGACAGATGGATGGACGGATGGATGGACGGATGGACGGATGGACGGATGAATAGCTGGGAGGACAGGTAGGAACGTGGATGCTGTTCAGACTGAGCCCTGGGCCTTTCTTCTGCTTGTGTGGTCAGGAGACAAAAGCTCAGATGGAGCTGCAGAACCTTGGCACCAAAAGGGTTAACCTGGGAGCATTCTCATCCAAACCCCAAATTTCACAGATGAGAAAACTGGGGCCGAGAGAGAAGATGCAGGTGGCTTGATCAAAGCCCAAGGATTTCGGGTTAAGAAACACAAACCAGAATAACTGGTCTGAAGCTTCTTGTGAAACCTAACCCTAACAAACATTGACTATGAAAACTGTTTACAAATCTAGTCCTTGAAACAAGAGCCTTGGTCGGTGCAAAATCACCTTTCCTTTCTCTTCCTCTTCCTCTTCCCATCTCCACTAGGAAACAAGGGCTTGCAGGTATCCCTGCAAAGCAGCTTAGCATTTCTGGCATAGTCTGGTCCTATGTGGCAAGAAATCTTTTGTGTTGATTAGGATTAAGTTTGGCTGTAAATGGCAGAAAAGCTAAAATAAGAGGGATGCAAACAAGACAGCTCTGTATTCCTCTCTCATATAAAAGTCTGGGTAAGTGATCCAAGACTGGGCTGATGTTCAACCATATGCAGGACCCAGGCCCTTACTGCATTGTTGCTCCAACCTGCATAATTTCCATTCACCTCAGAGTTTAATATAGTTGCTGCAACTCAAGCCATCATTTCTGCACCCCAGCCAACAGGAAAGAGGAAAGAAATGCCTCTTCCTTTTAAGGACCCTCTAAGGAAATTGCACACATATATCCCACTGCACTGAGCTTAATCACATGGCCAAAGCTAGCTGCAAAGGAAACTGGGAAATGTTCAGCTAAAAGGTATGCCCAGCTAAAATTCATGGACCAGTCAACAGGCTCTGCTCACTATTAAATTCAGAGACTCCAGGAAGTGGTAGATCCCAAGAAAATGAATGGTCTCCAAACAGAAGTTTGCAGGAGCTTCATTTAAAACAGAGGGTGCTTGGAAAGAAATCAACACGGGGCAGGTGACTAAGCCAACTCTGTTCCATTAAAATAATCATAATATGATGAGGCCACCAAGGATGTTAAGTAGGTGACACATGGTAACACGTCTTCAGTGCAGCAAATAGAAACGTGCATAGGAAATAGTACCCGGTGAAAGAGGAACACAAAATAACATGAGCATGCGGCAGAAAACTGTAAGGACAATTGTGTAAACATGCATTTGGACTAAGAGCAGATTTGAAAAGCTGAAAGTGTTTGATGCTTTAAATTTCACTGTTTTGGGGTGGCTACATGTGAACTTTTTCAAGCATTTAGAAAAAATTCTTTTGGAAAATCAACAGTCCTCACTGCAGCATACAAAAAGACACACCATTCACATCCAGGTAATAGCTCCCAACTGGCCTCACAGCCCAAAGACCTAAGGACACCATGTCATGTAATCCTGACTACAACCCTAGAGGTAGAAATCCTTGTCCTACTTTGCAAATAAGGAAGAAGACGGTGTTCTGGGCAGGTTAAGTGACATGGAAGTCATACAGGGTGGAGGTAGAAAGTGTGAGAGCCACGTTTTCACTATCTTGGCAAAGTCCCACCTCTTCTGCCAGTGTGCCACCTGGGTCCCAACTTCCCTTCCAGGCCCATCACATGCAAAACCCCTTATCCCTACTCCCATATCAGGCTCTTCAGGGCTCCAACACAACTTGTCCATTCCTACTTTCTACACTCAGTGTCTTTCTCCCATCTGGAATACCCTTCTCCACACATGCTCAATTCCAGTCATTAAAATCCTACTTATCCTTCAAAACCCAATGCAAACGCCATTTCTGTCAGAGAGTCTTTCCCACTCACCACAGCCAACTATGACAGAGCCCTAGCACATTTTCACATAATGCCCTGTACTTTAATTATTTGCATATTTGTCTTATTTTCTTTAGTAAGTAAACTGGAAACTCCTAGATGTTCAACCAGGGTTTGGTGGATGAATGGATGGATGGATGGATGGATGGACAATGTATGGATAGATAGATGAGGTATGGATAGTTGGATTGATGTATGAATAGATGTATGATGTATGGATAAATGGACGATGTATGGATAGACAGATGATGCATGGGCAGTTGAGAGGATGGGGTAAATGGGTAAAGAAGACACATTGAGAGAAGAAGCCCTGAATATATTTTAGATGGATGTTCTGTCAAAGATATCAAGAACAGAAAGAAGCGAACATAATAAATGTGTCATCAGGTGCCAGCAGTAGAGAGCAAGTCCTTGCTTTGAACTGCAACATCCCTGGAGACATTTACATTATCAGTCTCTGACATTCACTGTGAAGATTAAGGAAGCTGGGGACACAGAGGTTGGAGAAAGGAGTCCTGGCTGAATTCTTTCTTGACAACTCGCTCCTTTAGCCAGAAATCATCAGATTGCGAATTTCAAAGGCAAAGCCCTTTATTTCTTTGGACCCCAGAAGCGGGTGAAGGAGGACATCCACTGTCCCAGGGAACGATTCAGTCCTGGAAAACCTGTGGGGGAGGAGAAGGCTGTGGTCCCCTCTCCTTCCTCTGGGCTGTCCCCCTACACCCATCTCTCCAGCAAGTCTTTTAGAAAACAGGGTCTTATGTCAGTCCCTGACACCTCATCTTGAATGTCAATCAAGGAGTTGGGGGTGTATTTGGCATTTAAAGTCTCATCCCTTAATTAGGGAATAAAAGGATCTTGGCTTTGCTAAAGACCCCAGAGTCAGTGATGAAATGGAGGCCACTTTAAGGGGGGGGGGGGGGGGCAGTGTCTGTAGGTGAGCCACTCTAGGGACCGATGGGCTCCAAGCTGCCACCCTGGTCTTCCTCGGCTCCAATCCTTACCACCCCAGGATCCAGGGTTTGGGGTGAGGCCAGGCTCTGGGGGCCCTCACTCTGCCCAGGCCTGGGTCAGGGAGGATGCCGGGGGCCTTGCCCTCGCGGCTGGCGTCATTACCCCGTAGGATGTGGCCTGAGTGTGCACTGTGCGCTGCACTCTCAGGCAGCCTTGACCACAACCGCTCCGGGGGCTGTTTCTTCTAAACGGGAACCGACATTTTGTAGCAGTCTGGTTTGTTCTTTCAAATGCGGACTGATTGGGGTGGGGGCACCCCCCAGAAATCATTGGCAAGATTGGGGGGTGTCTGCTGCCACTTTCAAATCTGCTGACCTGCAGAGGTGGCCATGGGGGCAGCCTCCCCGACCCCCACTCCTGTGGAGAAGGGACATGCCCGAGGCTGCACAGGCCCCAACTGGCAGGTAGAGCAAAAGGCAGCAGCCATGATGGTGGTTTCCGGACTCTTCTATAAAGGTCGAGGCTAATAACCACCTAGATGAGGAATCAGTAAGGCCCCTCCCAGTGTCTTGCAGGCACCCAGGCTGAGGGGAGGGCGTTCCTATAACCACCACCCTTTTCTTCTCCTTCAAGGCTGCGCTGGCAGGAGAGAAGGGACTGAGCTCAAGTGTAGCACTGTGCGGGGTGAGGGGCACACAGCGTCCTCCCCCACCCACCCAGGGACAGGCTGGCTCCTTTGGGGCAGTGCTGGACGTGCTAGAGGGGAGGCCGCGGCCTGGCAGGGAGCCGCGTCCCTCAGCTCCGGTGCCCCCGACCCTTCTTGCCAGGGCCTCCTGAGAGCTCATCCTCCTCACTTCCGACAGGAGCGGGCATCACAGGCAGCTCCCCGGCCAGGAATCCCACAAAGCTGGCTGCATGTCCTCAGCATCCTCACGGCCCCCACACAAAATGGCCGGCGGATGCAGGGCCTGTGGGCTCCACCCCACGGATCCAGACAGGCTCTGAGAGAGGCCCCTCCGACGTGACCCAATCACTCCTGATGGAGAGAAACCTTCCCAACTCACAGCTCAGGCAGCAAGTCCCACCAAGAAGCCAGGAGCCTTTCCCCAAGGCATTTAAAGTCTCATCCCAAACCGATGCACTTTTTTTCTAGAGTAGCTGAAAAACCAAACCAACCCACAGCAATGAAAAAAAAAAAACAAAACATTTCCTTCCAGGCACTTGGCTAGGGTGATGACCAGAAGACTCCTTTCTGAGTCTTTATTTCTCTTTATCACTTATGAAAGTATACTTGCATGTTCTAGATTGATCCATAAGGCCACCCTATAAACCTTCAGATGGCACCTCAGTCCCCTGAACCCCAATATTGCTCTAGCACACCAGCTTCCACAGATTGTTGGGCCACTAATTTGGGGAATCACTGAATGTCAGAGCAAGCAGGGGCACTGGAGATCTCTGAGCTCATTTCTCAGATGGGAAAATTGAGGTCCAGAGAGAGTAAGGGACTTGTTTCCTTCAGTAAAATCCCAAAACGCCAGAGGGGATATGCCCTAGTCTCCAAGGACTCCAGCCCTCCTGACATCCTAGAACATGCAGTCCCCAAGCATCTTCAAAGTGCAAAGGAAGATACAGTTGGGTCAGCTATCTCACTCCCAGGCATGTGGTGGGGGAGGAAGAGCGGGTGGGAGTACAAAATGGATAAATTCCACTGAAGCAACTAGAGCAGCATTTCTCAGATTTTGGGTCAGCAACTTTTAATTTTGCAAAAAAGAAAAAAAAAAAGACATTAAAAACCAACAACCACCATTAACTTACTTGATAATTTCTTAAAAGACAGGAGACAACACTTTGCAGGGCAATAATCTTAGACAGTTCTGCCCAAGAAAGGGCAGTTTGGCCACCTTAGCTGATACCCTGCACACTCACACACAACAGCCTTATTCTCCCAGTTTCTCAGTGGGCCACAGACCTACATTTGGGACCCACTGACCCAGTCAGTTCCTCCAGAACCTACACACCCAGCTCATCCCCATTCCTTTGGCTGACCCAGAACTGGCTTCTCCTCCCCACAGAGAAGTGTGGAGAGCACAACCGGGAAGGCTAAATCAAGTGGGGTTCTGCAGTCTCCACTCAATTCCCTAGTGGCTAGCCAGCTCCTTTCATTCCGAGGGAGGGGTGTGCTGGCCTTAGGGGGTCACAAACTGCTGAGGAGCAGGAGCTGGGGCCCTCCCTCCCCAGTCCTGGCACCTGCCCCTCCTGGGACCTACACTGCGATCTGGGTGGCCTTGAAAATGGCCTCTTACATTTAGGAGCTTCAACACAAAAGGGAAAGCCAAGAGGCAATTTTAGAATCCTGTTCAGTATGTCATGGTCCTTAAGCACTTATTGAGTGCCAACTGTATGCCAACTTCTTTCTTTAGAAGTTTACAATTGCATTAGGAAGAATGATATTAATGGGTATTAGTGTCTCTAAAACTGCAAGGCAACAAGTGGAAAGAAGAGCATGGGTAGTAAAAAAGGAGAGTGGATGGAGGGCTTCAAGGAGGAGGTGGGCCCTTTAAAAAGGGCAGGAAGAGTAGAGGTGGCATCCCAGGTAGAAGCCACAGGGAGGACAGAAGAAGTGCTAGTTGGCTTTGGAGAGTGGAGGGCAGGGCTTCCCTGAGGGCCTTCTAAGTAGGAACGCCTGGCTCCTGAGGGTGATGGGCTGATGATTTGCTGCTGTTCTCGCTGCTCAGATGGTGACAGCGATTGGACAAGCTGCCTTCTGTCTCCATCCCCGAGAACCACAGGCTCATTTGGAGGGTGTGCTGGTTTGCATATATTATGTCCCCAGAAAAAGCCATGTTCTTTAATGTGATCTTGTAGAGGCAGACCTATTAGTGTGGATTAGGTTGGACCCTATAGGTTCAGTATTTCCATGGCAGTGTGGCCACACCCATTCAGCGTGGGCCTTGATTAGTTTACTAGAGCCTTTATAAGCTTAGACATAAGGAGCAAGCTAGCTGTAGCTGAGACAGACATTTTGAAGATGGCCGTTGGAAGCTGATGCAGACATCTGGAGAACGCCATTTTGAAACGCAACCTAGGAGCAAGTAGACACCAGCCACGTGTCTTCCCAGCTAACAGAGGTTTCCCGGATGCCAGTGGCCTTTCTCCAGTGAAGTACCCTTTGTTGATGGACACTTTATGGCCTTAAGACTGTAACTGTTTAACCAAATAAACCCCCTTTTTAAAAGCTAGTCCATTTCTGGTGTTTTGCATTCCAGCAGCAATAGCAAACTAGAACAGAAAGGGGAGGGGAAAAAGCTTAGAAAAGTTCATTAAAGGCATGATTTCCACCTTTAGCTCCAACCTTGGGGAAAACAATCCGCATGTTGGACACCCTGGGGGGCAGTAGCAGTTCAACATTCTGGTTCTTAGTATCAACAGCAGGTTCAGGGTAATAGCGAGAGGACCAAAAGTTCTGGAGCTGGCCATGGAGCAGCTGACTTCCCAGGAATGAGACGTCTCAATTCTCCTCATTCCCTTTGAAAGATGCCTCCTTATGGGTAGACAGCTGGGGGCGAGCAGGAGGTTAAGGGGCTTTTCTGGGCATGTCAGTTCCCCAGATCCCTGGAGTGGTCCAGGCCACCCCGGTGGGCCCTGTGGACAGCACCCCCTGCTCCTGCCCCTGCTCCCTCAATGTCTCCCTGGTCAAAGCTTCCCTTTCCAGGCCCCTGCTGGCTGAAAAGCAGTGTGCACAGTCTGATTCTGGGTTCAGTGTAGACCCCCTACACTGCCCTAAGCTTCCCACCCGCACACCTTGGCTCAGGCTTCTCTCCCCTCCTTCTCTTCCAGGCTGCCCTCCCCTCCTCAGCGCCATCCACCGACTTCTACTCATCTGTCGCTGGATGACCTGACCCCAGGGGAGGACACACACTGTGACAGCTGGAATCGGGGAGGGCGTCAGAGGGAGTGTTTGTCTGTCCGTCACCTTTCCTTCCTTCTCTCGGCTCCCCAGCTGGGAGGCACCCACCGGAGGCTGCCTCAGCTCCCTCCTCTGTAAAATGGAGGTCCAGGGAGGCCCGAGAGGATGGCAAGGGGTCCAGGATGGGTGATCCCTCAAACACCACGCCACCCTCTGCTTCCAGCAAGAGACCCCATTCCTGGGGGGATTTGGTTTTTGATTTCCAGATCCCCAGCACCCACGTCACACATGCAGCTGGTACTTTGGCAAAGATCATTACACCAGTACCCAGGCCCAGGATAGGGGGGCAGCGGGCGGCAAAGGGAGCTGGCAAGGGGGCCTCAGGGGCAAGCGTGCTGAGACTCTGGCTCCCGAGTCTACTCCCCTGTGGCTTCTCAAGGCCCAGAAGTGCAGCCTGAGCTGACTTAGCTGAGACAACCCGTAGCTGACTGTGGATCAGAGTCTCTGTTAGAGCTGGGAATGGAGTCTGTTTCCCAGCTGAGTTCCAGCCAGGACCGCCTGGGAGCATTAGCCCCTGAAAGGAAAGAAGCCCAGGTCAGCGGGCAGAGCCAGAGCCGTGAGTTCGGACCCTTTACTCATCACTGGCTCCTGCTCTGGGTGGGCCCTCCCTGGAGGAGCCTCTGCCCCGGAGCTCAGCAGCCACTGAGGCTCAGAGCCTGGAGAGGTTGGGGGGCTCCCCTCTCAAAGGGCTCAGCACCAGCCCTGCGTGACATCATGAGTGAGGTAGAAAGCCAGGGTGCTCCCAAATATGGGGGCCTTGCCCAGGCAGCCTCTTGCAGGCCCAAGGCTCAGGAGACCCAGGTTCAAGGCTCAGCTCCACTTCCAGCTCCCACAGCCTTAGGTAAGGCACTTTGTCCCTCTGGGTGTCCGTTTCCTTGTCATTCAATTAGGAGGCTGGATTAGGTCAGTGACAGCCACACTGTTTTCAGTCCCCTTCCCACCCCCCTACCCCGTCTTGGCTCTAAGTGCATACGTCTTAAGGTGACCCCTCTACACAGCTCCACATCCATCTCCTGAAGCACAGGTCCCTTGGGAGCCACAGCCTCCCCTCAGAATTCCTCTCCCACCTCACCTCCAATCCATCAGCAAGTCCCGTGGGCCTACCTTCTCGGGCTGCGCTGCCTACACCATCCCAGCCACCACCCCTCTCCTGGCCACCGTGGGGGTCTCCTTGCAGGTCTCCAGGCTTCCCCTTTGCTCCCAGAGAGAGCCTGCTCAAAGGGGACCCAGGCACCCCTCTGCTCAATGCCCTCCTGTGGCCCCTTCTTGCCCAGAATGCTCCACAAGTCACCAGCTTCTGGCCTCATCTCCCACACTCCACTCCCGCCAGCCTGGCCTCCATTCCCAACACACAGGCACACCCCCTCAGGGATTTGCCCTCACTCTCCCCACTTCCTCGGAGTGGCCTTCCCTGACCCCCGCCCCACAACAGCCCCCCTGGTTCCCCACCCCCCGACCCTCACTCTGGCTCTCCTCAGGGGAATGTCAGCCCAGCCTAGAACAACGCCTGTAGGCTGAACAAAGATTCAAGCTTGGCAGAGCCCTTGAGCGGTGTGAGAAGGCATTTGTTCCTCGGGGACCTGGCAGCCTGTCCCCATTTTCTGTCTCCTCAGATGATTTTTTCAACCAGAAGCAGACAGCTTGCTTGCCGAGAACCCCCAGACTCCTATTCCACGGTGCCCACACCCAAGTGACACCATCCTACCCCCTGGGGGTGAGAGTGGCAGCCCTTCCCCCAGCTCCCTGATCATCCCTCCCCAGAGAGAAGGAGAGGGCTGAGGGAACAGCGGGGAGGGGGAGAAGGGCCGGCCGGGTCCGAGGGTCACTGCAACTTTGCCCTCATCATCTCCGGGCACCGCAACACCTAGGGAGCAGGGGGTGCTGGGGGCGCGGACTGGGAACTGCCTTCAGTGCCTGAGAGTCCAGAAGGCTCCGGCTCCTGAGAACAGGGCCCCAAGGCGGAAGCCAGAGAAAGAATTCCTTAACAGAGCTCAAGTTCAGGAATTCCTTCCTCAGGCATCTGCCTGCCAGGAGAGCTGCCAGCAGTGGAGGCAGGTTCTCCATGGCTGGAGGATGCGCACACCCCTTGGGAAGGGCTCCCTGCACCAGGGGCAGGTTGAATGGGATGTCATCCAGGAATCTTCCCGTCTGAAAGGTTTTCTAAAATAAAGTGACAGCTCCAGCAATGAATCAACGTTCACACTGCACTTACGATGTGCCAGGCACTGTTGTACGTGCTTTAAAAGTATTAATTCTTGCATGATTGTTCTATAAATCTATTACCTCTCTAATAAATATATATATATGAACTCACCTAATCCTCATAATCATCCTTGAGTAGGTGCTACTGTTACCCCGAATTTCCAGATGAGGCAGAGGCCAGGTGGCTTCTCCAAGGTCACACATCTGGCAAATGGAGAGGTCACACCCAACAAATGAAAATGATAGTGCTAGGAACTAAGTCCTGAGGGTTTACTCTGCACCCGCTAGGCCAGTGTGCCTCTTTCTATGCCTTATCTCATTTAATCCTCAAAACAACTGTAAGAGGTAGGTACTATTACTCAGCCACAGTTTTTAGATAAGTAAACTGAGGGGCAGAGAGAGTAAATAACTGACCCAGAAAGAAACGGAGAAAGGCAAGAGGAAGTGGGGCAGGCTGGGGCAGCCCTGGGTGGGGAATGGGAAGCTGGTGAGGTCAGGGTTCCACCTTCCTCCCTGGGGACCTCCTGGTCGGCTCCAACCAGCAATCTTGGATGTGGCAAATGTGGCCCATAGGGGCCCCTTCCCCAAGGACAGGGAGGCTGCGGGCCCAGAGGGTCACAGAATTCCCACTTCCTCCTACCCAATGATGCCTTTCCAGAGATTATTTCCAAGGGAAAGCCAGCCAGCCAGTTTCCAGCATGGGGCTGAGGTGGGGGAGGGGAGGAAAGGAAGGAGACAGTGAGCTAGATGCATTTAAGGGCCCCTCCAGGCACCCCTCCCCACCCGCTCCCACCAGAGTGGGAGCCAAGCACCTCCAGCTGCCCCCCAATCCGGGACCGCCCAGGCTGGTGAAGAATGGAACAAGAACGGCCCAATCCTCCTGTTTCGCAGAGTTGGACTGAGGCCCTGGGAGATGAGGTCACCGAGCCAGGCCAGGCCGGGCGGCAGGATGGCCATCGCACAACGGACCCCGGACTTTTAAACCAAAGCGCAGGCAAGTGCTCCCCCCAGACACGCCCAGCAATCGTGGCACCCCGAACGGTTTTGAGAGGCCTTCCCGGGACTCCGCCTCCGACCTGGAGCGTCCCCAACACCTGAAGCTTCCAGCTAGGAGCTGCCCGGAACGCCTTCTGGGCTGGGCGGGGCTAGGGGACCTTCCCCGCGGAGAGCAGCTCCAAGCAGAGTCCTGAAGCCCGAGGTCGCGAGGTGGGGGTGGGGGGTACGAAACTAGACACGGGACCCTCTCGGAAGCCGGCTCTCAAACCGGTTGGGCTGCACGCCGTCCAAACCGCCCCTTGTTCCCGGAACCCCACAGTCCGTGCGCCCTGGACCCTGCCCAAGTCCCCGGCTCGGCAAGGGCCGGTCCGAAGTTCGCGGTCCCGGCTGGGGTCAGAGGGGCAGGAGGAGGGGACGCGGGTCTAGGCGGGCGGGTCAGCTGTTGAGCTGCGGGTTCTCCGAATCCAGGGGGCCCCGACCCACCATCCCAAGCCGGGCCAACCCCGGAGTCCGAGGGCGCGCTGGGGCGCATGCGGAGCGGTGGGAGCTGGAGGCTGCCGGGTCCGGGTCTGCGCGCGTTTCCATCCCAAGTTCAGGCGGGACGGGGACTGGGGGAGGGGGCCGCGTCTACACAGCCCCTCGGCCCGGGCTCTGACAGATAGTGACGACCCCCCTCGCACCCGCCCCAGCTGCGCCGCCGCCGAACTTCTCGCCTGGTGTTCCAGTGAGAGGCGCCTGCACTTAAAAGTTTAGCCAAATCGCCGAGTCCCTGCAGGCACCGGGGCCGCCCGCTTTCCCGGAGATCCTAGGGTTTGGCCTTCTCCGCAGTCGGGGGTCTAGTCTCAGCCGGATATTTCCGACGTTCAGCCGCCCGGCTCCGTCCTGGAGCACCGGGCACCCCGAGGGCTGGGGGGCGGGGAAGGGGAGCGGGGAGGCCGAGCGGGGGGCCTTGGGAGCTCGGAGGGAGGAGGGGGCTCCCGCCCCAGACTTACCCCTCGGGGTCCCCGCGCGCGGGCGCCCCGGCCCGTCGGATCATGCCGCCGGCAGCTCCGAGACAGTGAGCGCTGGGGCTCAGGCGCCGGCACGAGCGGGCCGCGGTGCTCCGGGCGCCCGCATGCCCCTGGCGCTGGCGCTCGAGAAGGGCCCGGGCCGGCGCCGCCGCCAGCCCCGCGCGGAGTGGGGAAGCCGCCGTCGCCGCGCTCCGGGGCACTCGCTCCCTTCTACTTCCTGTATCGGAGCGAGCGGGGCTTTCAGGAAGAGGCTGGCCTTGGTGGTCAAGGGTACTTTGTCGAGAGCCATTCGGCGGCGGCTCGCGGCCCGGATTCCCCCCTGGGGCAGACGGAAGCCCCGGCAGCCGCGCCCCTAGGGCCGGGCCTGGCGGCCGGTGGTGTTGGGCCGGGGCGCCGGGCACGGGCAACCGAAGCCGGGTGCGAGGCCGCCGGGCCGGCCGCGGGTGCTGCCTCCGCGGGCTGGAACTGCGGCCCGAGTGGTTCGCGGGGCTCGCGGAAGCCCAAGAGGAAAACTTGGAGAAAAGTCTCCAATTTGACTAGCGGCCCGGCGGAAAGGCGCTCCCCGCTCCCGCCCGCAGGGGCCGCGGGCTGGCAGGTGGGGTGGTTGACAGCGCTGCGCTCTGCGCTCCCGGAACGGGGAGCCTCGGCCTGGCCTCCCGCCGGAGGGGGCCTCGAAGTCGCCCCAGGGCGGCCCCACACCAGAGGCAGGGTGCCTCCTCCATACCCCTGACAGGTGGCCGTGCCGCCTCCTCTTGGGAGCTTCCACTGGCCATGAGCCCACTATCTCACGAGGAAGTCTGCCAGTTCACCAAGCCTGGCATCCAATTCATCTACACGCGGGACCAAACCTAGATGGGAGCAGAAGGAGAAAGCGTGTCACCTCACACCAATACAACATTCACAGCAAGCCAAGTGAGGCCAGGGGGCCTCTCCTCCCAGGACCGAGGTATTCAAAAATTCCTCCTGAAGCCAAGAGCATTTCAGGACTGACTGGGCAGGACTAGACCCTACAGGCTCACCTTGGTCAAATGCAGGGTTTCTGGAGCTCAGCACTGTTGAGCTAGGGCTGGGCAATTCTCTGTTGGGGGTGGGGTGGGGTGGGGTCCTGTACATTGTAGGATATTTAGCAGCATCCCTGGCCTCACCCCACTTGGTGCCAGTAGCATCACCAGCCCTGGAAACAAGCAAAACATCTCCAGATTTTGCCAAATGTTCCCTGGGGAGCAAAATTACCTCAGTGAGACCAACTGGTCTAATGTGTTCATTTTATAGCTAAGGAAACTGAGGCCAGAGAGGTTAGGTGACTGGCTTGAAGCCACACAGCAAGTGGAGGCACAGGCAGCCTGAAACCCAGGGCTCAGGTAAAAGCACCAGGAGGCCTCTTTGTTCTGCTCTGCTGCTACTCACCCTCCTCCACACACACACCCTCCTCCCCATCTTTCCTGACGTTTCTGCCAAATTGGCCTGTCGAAAGTTAGAGAGAAAAGAATCCATATCTGAACATACATTAAAAATACAGCCTCTTGCTAGGAATGTAGAATGATGTAGCCATTTTGGAAGACAGTCTGGCAGTTCCTCAGAAGATTAAACATAGAGTTACCATATGACCCAGCAATTCCACTGCTAGGTATATATCAGAGAAATGAAAACATGCCTACACAAAAACCTGAACACAAATGTTCACAGCAGCATTATTCAAAATAGCCCAAAGTAGAAACAACACAAATGTCCATCAGCTGACAAATGGATAAACAAAATGTGGTTCATTCACCCAATGGAATATTATTCAGCCACAAAAAGAACATAGCACTGAATCATGCTACAAAGCAGATGAACCTTGGAAACATTAAGCTAAGTGAAAGAAGTCAGATGCAAAAGACTGAATAGTGAATAATTCCATTTATATGAAATGTCCAAAATAAGCAAGTCTCTCAGACCAAAAGTGGAATGGTGGTTTCCAGGGGCCAGTGAGAGGGGGAATCAGGAGTGATTGCTAATGGGTATGGGGTTTCTTTTTGGGAAGATGAAAATGTTCTAAAATTGATTGTGGAAATGGTTGCAAAACTTTGTGAATATACTAAAAACCATTGAATTGTACAGTTTAAATGGGTGAATTGTATGGTATGTGAATGATATCTTAATTAAGCTGATTGTTTAAAAGGAGGAGAAAAAATATAAAGTCTCCAGGAGGCCCTCCTAACTGCCCCAGCTCCCACCACTTCTCCCTCTGCCCAGATGCCTCCAGCCCTCCCTAGGTAGGTCTTAACCATACCCTCCACTTTTCCTCTGCTCCAGAGGCTAAACTGTCTCCTCCCTGGACAGGGACTATCTTCACTACAGCAAGAGGGCTGTAGCTCCCTGTTTAAAAACATGGGCTTTGAGGACAGACACATGTTCAAATCCAACCTCAGGGCCTTCTAGCTCGGTGTTGTTGGGCAGGTCACCTCCCTGTGCCTCAGTTGACTCATCTGTAAAAAAGATGAGTTCAAATGAGGTGGGCAAGAAAGTCCCCCCACTCCCCCATGCAAGGTGCTATTATTATTATTTCATTACTGTCCCTAAAACAAGCCTGCAGACCATTCCCAGGCCTTCCCAGGCCCCAGGGAAGTGGTCTAGCCAACGACCACACCTAGATCCTTCCTTCAGGCCCACCTAGGCTAATGTGGACTGTTAGGACCCCAACTCTTCCATGCCCCCAGTCCCCCACCGAAAGGTTTCCTTCCGCTCCTGGGGCCACTGCCGAGAAACTCTGGACAAGCCCCTCACAGCCTGTTTCCATGGGACCAACCCCAGGCTCTTGCCAGATCTCTGTGGAGGCCTCTGCAAGGCCCTCTGCTTGCCTGCTCTGAGAAGCCAGAGATCTTCAGGCAGACAACAGATGAGGCCCCCTGTGGCTGATAACTGAGTAACAAGGAGGTTGCCAAGACTCCAAAAATCTGACCAGACTCCTTTAGTTGTGGCCTCTGGTCCACCTGGATGCAATGTGGGGCCAAGCGTGCCCTTAGCCCCCTTTCTGGGTCCCCTTTGCACTCCCAGGTCCTCACATCCTCCACTTCTCTCCCTGGCCATGTCTCAGGACTCCTGCCCTGAAGTGAACATCTGCTGCTGTTTGAGCCTGCAAGCCCCACACATGGTTTTTTTTTAGGTGACAGCACCCCATTTCCCTTTAAGGAGCCATCCCTCCCCTCCTCCGCACTCATCTGTTGGGATCAGGTTGAAATGAGGAAGCATATGATTCTAGTCTAATCAATCAGAGTTCAACATTTCCCGACAAAGTGATTGGTTCATGAGTGAGCACACGACCCAAGCTGAGCCAATCAAGATTCCTCCCTGAGACTTTTTGCTGGCACTGACTGGAAACACCAACACTCTCCTCCTCACCCCGAAGCTGGTGTTAAGCTGAGAGAGCATAAACGTGGGGTAGCCAGTAGCCACCTGGGCCACCCAGCTCTACTCAAGAAGAAAGCCAAGCAGATGAAGCCAATGCGGAAAGAAAGATACTATGTCCTGGTGAATCCTTTGAGGCTTAGAGCCTGACGCTCTTAAAGCCAGCTGTACCTGGCTTCTTTTAGCTAGACACCTCAGTTAAAAGAACCAATATAGTCCTCTTCCTTTTTGTTTTTGAGAAGGTCAAATTCATTGGCATCAGGTTTTCTTTAATTGTCACTGAGAGACTCCACTCTATCCATGATGGCAACCCCTCCTTCGATCTTCCATTGTCTTGCTGGGCCTGGAGGATGTCCAGTTGTGGCAGCACAACTGTCCCCAAAGTTTAAGAGGCTGATTTGTGCCTCTGGGGATCTCATGGGGTGGCTCTCACCTTGACTTCTCCTCAGCCCCCTCTTCCCTGCCTCCACACAGCAGGAGTCCTCAGCAGGAGTCCAGGGATTTTCCAGGGGAAGGACACCTTTAGGGAAGTCAACTCAGCCTCACTGGGGTTTCTGGGAGTTATTAGTGAAGAAAAAAGTCTCACAGCACAGCCTTGCTTTTTAAACCCCCCAAAAAGCTTGCTCTGCGTTGGAATATATCTTTTGAGGAAACAGAGCTGTTGTGTCAGATATTTCCCTACTACATAGTCTAGTGGATAAGAGCAGGGACCCTGAAATCAGACCTCCAGAGTTCAAATCCAAGCTCTGCCACTTAAGCTGTGTAACCTTAGGCAAGTTACTTAGCCTTTCTTTGCCTCATTTAACTCCTCTGTAAGGTGGGATAATGGTACTGGCTACCTCATAGGGTTGCTGTGAGTACTAGAAGAGCTAACATAGGTAAGGTGCTCAGGGCAGGGCCTGTCATATAGTAAGTGCTCAATAAATGTTAGCTATTGTTTGTACTATAATTAAAGCCCTCAATGTATCAGTCAAATCTCATTGGACGCCTCATTTGGGATAATTTGAGGAAGGTTTAGGATACAAGGGAGGGTGTAAGTAACCCTCAGAGCTGTTACTTTCCCTGGTCAAAAGGATGAAGAGAGGGAGTGGTTAATCAGACCCAAAAGAAGAGTCTTGGAGAGATAAGCAAAAACTGAGAGAGTTTGTCATCCAAACAGCTGCCCAACAAGAATTGCTAGGTTGAAAGGAAAAGACAGGAGAGTGTGGCTTGGAGCAGTGTGAAGAAGTGAGGATCTTCAGTGAAGATAACTGTTCTGGTTTGCTAATGCTGCCATTATGCAAAATACCAGAAATGGATTGGCTTTTACAAAGGGGGTTTAGTTGGTTACAAATTTACAGTCCAAAGACCATGAAAATGTCCAAATTAAGGCACCAACAATAGAGCACCTTCACTGAAGAAACCGATGGTGTCCAGAACACCTCTGTCATCTGGGAAGGCACAGACACATGGCTGGCGTCTGCCCCAGGGTTCTGATTTCAAAATGGCTTTCTCCAAGGACATTTCTCTCTAGGCAATTGGGGGTATTCTCTTAGTTTCTCCCAGGTGAAAAAGTGGACTAGCAAAAGTCTGCTTTCAACGGCCATCTCCGAAATGTCTCTCTAAGCTGCAGCACTGAGCTCCTTCTGTCTGAGCTCCTGTAGGGCTCCAGTAAACTAATCAAGACCCATGCTGAATGGGCAGGGCCACACCTCCATGGAAATAATCTAATCAAAAGGTATTATCCACAGTTGGGTAGGTCACATCTCCATGGAAACAACCTAATCCAAAGAATCCAACCTAATCAACACTAATATGTGTGCCCTCACAAGATTGCATTAAATGGCATTTTGGGGACATAATACATCCAAACTGGCACAATAACTAAATGGGTAAATGCAAAGCCCAATAGTACTGTACCCTAATATACAACTCTACTTTTTAATTCCTGTAAGAGTCAGAACACAATTGAACAAGAAAAAGGCATATTTCCTGATAAAAGTTAAAACACAATTGAATAAGAAATAATATTTCCTGATAATGGACATGCAAAATATAAGAGTTAATGTGGGGACAAAAATAACATAAAGAGGGAAATGGAGGGATATGGGAGCAGAGAATGTGTGTGCTATTGAAGTTAAGTTGCTATCTTTTGAAAATAGTAGGCTTAGGTTGTATAACAAAAACCCCAGAGTAACCACAAAGAAAGTATTTAAAAATATACAGAAACGGAAATGAGAAAGGATCAATCAGTTACATCACAAAAGATCAACTATACACAAAAGGAAACTGCATAAAGGAAAAGAGCAGACAAAAAAGACTTGAGCTATAAAAGCAAAGGACAAAATGGCTGAAATAAGTCCTGCCTTTACAATAATCACACTGAATGTTAATACATTAAACTCCCCTATCAAAAGACTCAGATTGGCAGAATGGATAAAATAGCATGATTCAACTATATGTTGTTTATAGACTCACCTTAGACCCAAAGACACAAATAGGTTGAAAACGAAAGGACGTAAAAATATAATCCATGCAAATTGAAAACAGAAGACAGCTGGGGTAGCTATACTAATACTGGACAAAATAGACTTTAAGTCAAAAGCTGTTACAAGACACAAAGAAGGACACTATATATTAATAAAAGGAACAATCCACCAAGAAGAAATAACAATCATAAATATTTATGTATATAGTTATTTAGGTAACCACTGTGCCCTAAAATACAGGAGGCAAATACTGGCAAAACTGAAGGCAGAAATAGACAGCTCTGAAATAATTGGAGATTTCAATATACCACTTCCATCAATGGATAAAATAGCTAGACAGAAGATCAATAAGGAAACAGAACTTGAAGAATATGATAAATGAACTAGACCTAACAGACATAAACAGAACAGTGCACCCCAAAACACATTCTTCTCCAGTATAGACTGTATGTTAGGTCACCAAAAAAAAGTTCCAATAAATGTAAAAAGATTGAAATTATACAATGCATCTACTCTGATCACAGTGGAATGAAGCTGGAAATTAGTTAACAGGCCTCATTGTTACTAAATTCTGTGGACTTAAATCATCAGTAAGTTGATTGCATCTGTGGGCGATTACACCTATCATCAGCTGAGGAATTTGCCTTCCACAATGACGTCTCCGCCAATCAGCTGAAGGCTTTAAAAGGAGAAGTGATGATTTTGGCATCACTTCCACCTCTACTTGAGCCAGCCAGCTTCTGGGGAATTCATTGAAAATCTTCATCAGAGTTCCCAGCTTGCAGCCTGCCTTAAGGAATTTGGACTTGTGCATCCCCACAGTCTCATGAGACATTTTTTAAAATAAAAATCTCATAATGTTTACAGAAATCTCCTGTTAGTTTTGTTTCTCTAGAGAACCCTGACTAACACAGCTTTGGTACTGGAGTGGTTCTTGAGAAACAGTATCTTAAAGATGAGATTTCTAAATTGATTTTGGGAATTGGTTCTCTAATCTGATCAGATTCAAAGGCACGGATGACTCTATTTCTAATAATCAAGAAGGCACTGATAGTGGGTTGGCAATAGAGATATGTGAAATATCACTTCCGGATGCAGCTGCTCAAATGCTTATAACAGCCAAGGCTCTGGCTGAGAGTGTTTTGATACCTTAATAGAGTTTTGTGTAGTTAAAAGGTATAATGATGTTGGCTGGTTGTTTCTAAATATGCTAGATATAGTTATAAAAGAAAGGATAAGCTCCATGCTTCAAATTCACAACTTAAGCACTGCATGAAGGATGTGAATGTTTCTGTGTGTTCCCTGAAAGAAAATCTTATTGCAGACTTGAGATTTTTGAAAACCAGACCCAAATCCTCATTGTGTGAGTGGCTGAGTTATAATGTAAACTAAATTCCCAACCTTGTAGGGTGTCTGCTGTTAAAATGAGGGCATTGATTAGAAAGGAATGGGATCCTGAAAATTGGGATGGGGGCATATGGGTTGATGATGGTGTGGAGACATTGAAACCCTAGATTCTGCTGAGTCTTTGCTAGATAAACCTGAAATGGTCTGTTCTAAGTAACCAACTCCTGACCTCCTGTCGGCCTTGAGAAATCAGCCATCCAACCTCCACTTGAAAAGATCAACTCTGCTATGCCTGATAAACTTGTAATCACCTCCCCCAAGCAAACAGTCCTCACTCCTCTGTCTGAAGAGATTAATCCTGTTTCACAAGATAAAACTGCAATGGAATGTCCTGAGGTAGTTGGCTTGTAAGACACTTCAAATTCTTCTCATGACCCACCCCCACCATCCTTCTTTTCTTCTAGACCTATAACTAGACTGAAGTCCCAACAGGACCCAAAAGGTGAGGTACAAAGTGATCCATGAGGAGGTGTGCCATACAAAAGAACTGCATGATTTTCCCAATTTATGTAGGCAGAAATCAGGGGAATGTGTGTGGGAATAGATATCAAGGGTGTGGGCTAATAGTGGACTGAATATAAAGTTGGTTCAGGCTGAATTTATTGATATGGGCCCACTAAGCAGAGATTCTGCATTCAATGTTGTAGCTCGAGGGGTTAAAAAGGACGTTAACAGTTTGTTTGGGTGGTTTGCTGAAGCAGGAATCAAAAGGGGGCTTACATTTCCTGAGATCAAAATGCCAAAACTGCCCTTATATAATGTAGAGGAGGGGATACAGAGACTTAGAGAGACTGAAATGTTAGAGTAGATTTATCATACAAGACCTGCCCACCCACCCCAGGAATGTCCAGAGGACACACCTTTTACCAGGACTGTGGGGAATAAACTTGTGAGACTAACTCCATCTTCCCTGAAGAGCTCTGAGGTCGCTCTTCTCTGTAGGTCAGATATTGCTGTGGGAACTGCTGTCACCAAACTTGGATTCTTACACACAATAGGGATAATTGGATCCTGGGTTGGCAGAAGCCAAGTGGCAGCACTTAATCACAAAGACAAGGTGGGCATGGACAGCAGACTCAAAGCAGCAGTCAAAATAATCTGACTCACAGAGACTTATGGCATTGGCTAGTAGATCATGGGGTACCTAGAATTAAAATAGATGGATAGTCTACTAAATTCTTACTTGATTTGTATAAGCAGAAGAATTCTACGTCAAGTGAAAAGTTTAACTTGAATTATAAAATTGTGGAGAGGTATGTGGACAGAAGTTTCTGAGTGGGCAAAAAGCAAGAAGATAATTTGTGTTCCATCTGATTGCTCACCAGAGGGTGACTTCAGCAGAGGAAGGTTTTAAGTGGATAAGATGACACATTCTGTGGATACGAGTTGGCCTCATTCCCAGCCACGCTTGTCATTGCCCAAGAGGCTCATAAACAAAGTGGCCATAGTGGTAGGGATGGAGGTTATGCATGGGCTCAGCAACATGCACTTCCACTTACCAAGGCCTACCTGGCTACAGCCACTTCTGAATGCCTAAGCTGCCAGCAGCAGAGATCAATACTTAATCCCCAGTATGGCACCATTCCCCGACATGACTAGCCTGCTACCTGGTGGCGGTTGATTACATTGGACTACTTCCATCATGGAAGAGGCAGCAATTTGTTCTAAACTGTGGATACAAGTTTGCCTCCCCTGCATGCAATGCTTCTGCTCAAACTTCCATCTGTGGACTTACGGAATGCCTTATCCACATCATGGTATTCCACATAGCATTGCTTCAGCAAATGAAGTGTGGGAATGGGCACATGTACATGGAATTCTCTGGTCTTCCCATGTTCCCCATCATCCAGAGGCAGCTGGATTAATAGAACAGTGGAATGGCCTACTGAAGACATAATTGCAGTGCCAACTAGGTGGCAATACCTTAAAGTGCTGGGGCAATGTTCTCCAGGAGGCTGTGTATGCTCTGAATCAGCGTCCACTCTATGGTGCTGTTTCTCTCATAGCCAGATTTCACAGGTCCAGGAATCAAGGGGTGGAAATGGGAGTGGCACCACTATCACCCCTAGTGATAGTGATCCACTAGAAAAATGTTTGCTTCCTGTCCCTGCAACCTTAAGCTCTGCTGGTCTACAGGTCTTAGTTCCAAAAGTAAGAGCACTCCTACCAGGAGACACAATGATTCCATTGAACTGGAAGTTAAGACTGCCACCTGGCCACTTTGAGCTTCTCATGCCTCTGAATCAACAGACAAGGAAATGGATTACTGTATTGGCTGGGGTGATTGATTCTAACTATCAAGGAGAAATAGGACTGCAACTACACAATGGAGATAAAGAAGAGTTTTCCTAGAATACAGGAGATCCCCTATGGTGTCTGTGCTGGTTTGAATCTATTATGTACCCCAGAAAAGCCGTGTTCTTTTAATCCAATCTTGTAGGGGCAGGTGAGTCTTAACCCTTTACTGGAGTCCTTTAAGAAAGCGCATGGAGAGAGAGCGCTCAGAGAAGCTAAGATATGTTATTCAGAGTTTGCCCCTGGGGGAAGCAAGCAAGGACCCCCAGGAATTGAGACAAAAGCCCAGAGACATTTTGGAGAAGGACACTGAAAGCAGAAGCTAAACCTGGGAGAGAGGTTTCAGCAGAGCCAGCCATGTGCCTTCCCATGTGACAGAGGAACACGGGATGCCACTGGCCTTTCATCAGAGAAGGTATCTACTTCTTGATGCCTCAATTTGGACATTTTCATGGTCTTGCAACTGTAAATTCACAATCCAATAAATCCCCATTGAAAACGCCAATCCATTTCTGGTATATTGCATTTTGGCAGCTTTAGCAAACCAGAAAAGTTTCTCTAGGTACAACCATGCCCTGTGATTAATGTCAATGGAAAACTGCAACAACCCAAAATAGGTAGGACTACCAATGGCCAAGAAACTTCAGAAAAGAAGGTTTGGGTCACCCCACCAGGCAAAGAACCATGACCAGCTGAGGTGTTTCCTGAAAGTAAAGGGAACATGGAATGGGTAGTGGAAGAAAGTAGTGATAAATACGAACTATGACCTCATGACCAGTTACAGAAATGAGGACTATAATGGTTAGGAATATTTTTCCTTGTTTTATTATGAGTATGTTTGTATATGTACATAAAAAAAAATCTTTGTTTTCTTCCCTATCTTATTCCCTTATCATATGACATAAATTGTATTAGTTTCATATTGTAGTATTTAAGTTATAGGATATCATGTTTAAGGGTGATATGACCCATGGACTTGCACCCTATTCTGGAGAGAGATTGTGAATTCCTGATTATATGCAGGACAGTTAGGTATTGTTAGGTGAAAAATATGACTGTTATTGTCTTTTAGAAATTAAGTATGGTTTAAGGTGATATGTATGGCTGCCAAGTTGACAAGGGGTGCACTGTGATGGTTAAGTTCATATGTCAATTTGGCCAGGTGATGGTGTCCAGTTGTTCCGTTAAGCAAGCACTGGCCTGATTGTTGCTCTGAGGACATTTTGTGGACTTAAATCACCAGTAAGTTGATTGCATCTATGGGCGATTATATCTACCATGAGCTGAGGAGATTGCCTTCAACAATGAGAGATGTCTCATCCAATCAGTTGAAGGCTTTAAAAGGAGAAGTGGTGATTTCAGTAGCCAGAAGAGAGAATTTCCTACTCTACTTCAGCCAGCTTCTCCAGGGGAATTGATCAAAAACCTTCATCAGGGTTCCCAGTCTGTAGCCTGCCTTGTGGAATTTGGACTTTTACATCCCCATAGTCATGTGAGACATTTTTTAAAAATAAAAATCTCATAATATTTACAGATATCTCCTGTTGGTTCTGTTTCCCTAGAGAACCCTAATGCAAACACATATTTACTATCCCACAGTATCTGTAGGTTAGAAGTATGGGCACAGCTTTGATGATTGCTTCTATTTTGTGGTCTTCAAAGGCTGCAATCAAGTTCTTGCTTGGGGATGGGTCTCATCTGAAAGCTTGCCTTGGGAAGGGTCTGCTTCCAAGCTTGTTGGCAGGACTCAGTTTCTTGAGGGCTGTTGGACTCGGGGGTCTCAGTTCCTTGCTGGCTGTTAACTGGCCGTCATCAGTGTCTTGCCACATGGACATCTCTGACACGGCCACTTGCTTTGTCAAAGTGTGCAAGTTGGGAAGACAATAGAGAGAGTTGACTAGCAAGACAAGTCATATCTTATATAGTCTAAGCATGGAAGTGACATCCCATCACCCTTGCCACATTCTATTGGTTATAAAAAAGTCACAGGTCCCATCCATACCCAAGGGGAGAGGATTACACTAAGTTGTGAAGACCAGGAGTTGGGAATCATTGGGAGCAACTTAGAAGAAGCTGCATAATATAGGCAGGCTCCAGGGGCAAAATAATAAGGGACTCCATGTTGTTGTCAGTCACTCAGGTTTGGTTCCCCTCTCTCTGCTCTGACTGCTTCAATTTTGACTTCATCCTAAGGCTGGTTACCCCATGGATCCTAGATAGCTGCCCAGTGGCAACTGGGGACATGATCTGAGTCCAACCTGTGGGAAAATGGAAAAGCCTTTCTCCTAAACATGGGATGGATACAAGTTCATATGGTTTAATTGACCAACTTAGGTCACATGGCTGCCCAAGTCACCAGAAGAATGTCATGCACTGATTGGCTTAGGTCAGTAAGGATCCACTCTTGGTGCCGGGGTTGGAAGTGACTTTCCCCTGGGTCACAATGGGGAGAGGTTGTAACCTGATCAAATGGATACTGGGTAGATAGCCAACAGCATTCACTTTATCGGTATAGAAATAACCAGGAAAAAAAGGGCTGTCCACGAGGAGACTTTTGTTGCGATAGATGTGTTCATTATCTTGATTGTGGTGATGGTTTTAGGGGTGTATACATAAAGCAAGACTTAATAAATTGTATAACTTTAAACATGTACAATTTATTTTATGTCAATTACATTTTAATAAGCCTCTTTGAAAAAAGTGTATTGTGTCTTTAGGCATTTTGTTGTAAAAATTACAAAAAATAAGAGAGTATTCTTCTGGTTTTTAAAAACCATTGTTGGGTTCTGCAAAGAAGTCATTCCTGCCATTGATGAATGACTAAAGCTCTGACTTATGCCTTGATTGTTTTGTTTTGGTTGTACTCATTAAAGTAAACAAAAATATCAGCCAACATTCATGTCATTCATTAACTGCAAACAGAGGTTAGTTATAGATATACGAGTTTGGGAAAAATCTGTGGAAGCATTCTGTGAGAATCAATTGGCTATGAGAAATTTGTAGTAAAGAATATTATATATTATATTATTAAAAAAATAAGTTAAAGGTCTAAGTCAAGTTGATCTGACATATGGCTCATAAAGTTTCAGCATGAGGAAACCACTTTTCAAGATCATTTTCTTTGATTCCTCTCACCCCACTTGGTTAAAGGACGGCCAGGGAGACCTGGAGGAGGAGATGGCCCTTGAGTGGCCTTGAACGACTCAGACCCTTAACGCTGGCTGCAGGCAGGGGGAAGGCAGCTAGCTAGGAAAGACTCTGTACTTGCTTGTTACTCATGTTCTTTTCCTTGGCAGCACTTGAAGTGAAGGAATGGAACGAGGCTGTGAAACAGTGATCTCTGGGAAACAAGTCTGCATTTTTTTGCAACAAGCCAGATGATTAAGCACTAGCAGCTCATCATTTCTAAGTTGGCTCATCTACCGGAAGGCAAGTCAGGAGGCTGGGACTTTGCTCTGGGAATCCCAGCTCCTACTGTGTGCCAGGTACCATGATCCTACTGTGTGCCAAGCAGAGTAAGGGACAAGAGTACCAAGGGCACAGACACAGAAGACATAATTTCTGCCCCAGCCCCCAAGAGCTCCTGTTCTAGTAGGCAATCTTTAACCATGTCTGATTCATCCCTGTATGCTCAGGTTGGGGACTCAGGACATCCAATAGATGGGGGTGAATCCTGTATACAAAATGTATTAATTATCAGTTGCTACATAACAAATTGCCCCAAACTTAATGGTTATAAACAACAACAAACATTTTTTATCTTACACAGTTTCTGTAGGTCAAGAATTTGGGAGCAGCTTAGCTGGGTGGTTCTGGCTCTCTGAGGAGATTACAGTCAAGAAGAACTTGAGCTGCCATGTTGGACCATGAGCCGGAGCTCTGTGCTGAAGAAGGCAGAGCAACAGGGGAGAAGGAGGCTCAGTTGCCAACACCATGGAGTGCTACACAGCCCTGGGCTGCCCACCCTTGTCTTCTACTTGAGAGAGAAATAAACTCCTCTCTTAAATCACTGCTATTTGAGGTTTTCTGGAATAGAGTTTCAACATGTAGCATCCTAGAGGGGAGAAGACGGTGTGAACAAAGGCCAGGAGGTTACACCCTATTACCTCTCAAGACAGTGGTGAGGCCAAAATGAATTTTTGCCTTAGAGTGTAAGTGCCCACCACTGAGTGGATTTGCAATTGCCAATAATAGCTAATCCTCCCTGTACGTCTTTTGCCTTGGGATCAAGGACCGTAATTCACACTGCTCTGCATAGCGTGCTTGGCAAAAAAGAAGTTCCATAACTACTTGGGGGTGAGGCTGTGATTTGTTTCTCTCTCACTTCCCTCTTGGTGGGCTGTTTACTTCCTCTGAAAATCAAGTGCGGTGTCCTCCAGCCTTCTGCCATGTGAGACAAACCAGGGCAGTTCACTTGAGATCATGGGATGGCGACAGTCCAGTCCCACGCTGGAATTTGGGGTCACATTCCCAGCCTGGGCCTCTGCTGTCATCCCAGGTGAGTCACAGACAGGTGTGCACTTGGCCGGAGGTTCCTGGGACCTTGGGTAAGAGCATCCCAAGACAGGACTCAATTTCTTTTTTTTTTTTTTTTTTTTTTTTGTCTTTTAACATGGGAATTTATTTAGCTTAAAAACTTACAGTTCTGAGACTATGAAAATGTCCAAATCATGGCATCATCAAGATGATGTTTTCTTCCTGAAGACCAAGCTGCCAGTGATCCTGGACTCCTCTGACACACGCAACGCACATGGCAACACCTTCTTTTCTGTGCTTTGTTGCTATCAGCTTCTTGCTTCAATGGCTTTCTCTCTCCCTGTATTCATACCATTTATAAAGGGGCCTAGAAAAATATTAAGACCCACCCTGGGCCATGCCTTAACTGAAGCAACCTCATGGAAACCTACTTACAATAGGTTTACACCCACAGGAATGGAACATGGTTTTCTGGGGTACATACAGTTTCAAACCACCTTAGTGGGGTATATGGAAATGCTGTATTTTTTACATGATTTCTCTGTAAACCTACAACTTCTCTAATTAAAATTTTTTTAATTAAAAAAAGAAACATTATGATTTTATCCTCATTTGTTTAGGGCAGTCCTGTTTTACCCTTATTATCCTGAAATTAAAATAGCAACCCCTTCTTCTTGACCAAAAGGGGGGTGCAAAATGAAATGAAATAAAGTTTCAGTGGCTGAGAGATTTCAAATGAAGTTGAGAGGTCACTGTGGTGGACATTCTTACACACTATATAGATAAAACCTCTTAGGTTTTAATGTATTGGAACAGCTAGAAGTAAATACCTGAAACTATCAAATTCCAACTCAGTAGTCTGGACTCCTGAAGATGATTGTATAACAATGTAGATTACAAGGGGTGACAGTGTGATTGTGAAAACTTTGTGGATCACACTCCCTTTATCCAGTGTATGGATGGATGAGTAGATAAATGGGGACAAAAACTAAATGAAAAATAGGGTGGGATGGGGGGGATGATTTGGGTGTTCTTTTTTTTCCTTTTATTTTTTATTCTTATTCTGATTCTGATGTAAGGAAAATGTTCAAAAATAGATTGGGGTGATGAATGCACAACTATATGATGGTGCTATGAACAGTTGATTGTACACCATGGATGACTGTATGGTATGTGAATATATTTCAATAAAACTGAATTTAATTTAAAAAAAAAAGAAAAAAAATAGCACCCCCTTTGATTTTCTGAAGTGTCTCATTTGGATGATATGATGATCCAGGACTCACCATCTCAAAGGCTGCTGGGAGGGCCTGGAGTGCTGGGGGACACTCTGGCTGCTTCTGAACCACTCTTGCCATTGGTGTGACCTTGAGCAGGTTTCTTAACCTCTCTGGACCCAAACTTCCTCTTCTGGAAGAGGGGTGGAGGCATGCCTGCCCACGGCTGCTTGTGTGGCTCATAAGGAAGGTGACCAACAGTGACTCACCTAGAAGGCTTGGGACAAATGTGTTTCCCTTCATTGGTTTTTGCAGGGAAATGCCCAGCTGTGTGGGCTCTGCAGAAACCTTCCACCCTGAGCCCTGGCACTGACAGGGCTGCCAAGAGATGTGTTTGGGGGAAGGTTGGGTTCAATTCTGTTGCCATTAATTAATGCTGCTTGGGCAAGGTGCTATTGAAGACCCAGAGAGGGAGATGATGTGTCCCTGCCCCCCAAGGGTCTTGTCTGCAGGAGCTGCAGATTTCCATCGTGATCTTCACAGTGACCTTGATCTAGGTGCACGGACAGCTACGGAAAGTATGGGGTCAATGCAAAATGGAAAGGTGGGGCTCCTTGTTCAAAAAGTATTAAGCATGTCAGGATGGGGATATCAGAGCATTAAACCAAGCAGGGGATTCCTAGGGGGGCCCTCTAAGCCGGGGCTCAAGGCACTGCACAGGTCACATGCCGAGTGAGCTGGCCCTGCCTAGGGTGGCCATCCTTCCTGGTTTGCTTGGGCCTGAGGGGTTTCCTGGGACTCAGGACTCCCAGGGGTCAAACTAGGACTATCCTGGCCCAGTCTTAGCCCAGTGGTTACACTCTCCCTGGCTCAGTTTCACCACAGTCCTTGCTGGTTCTACAGACCCCTCAGCCTCTGCCACTTCTCAGCCCCTGCTAGCAGGCCAGCGGCCCCACAGGAGATCTGCCAGGTCCTCCGGGTACGGGCAGCGCCCTCTGTGTGTGCTGGGCCATGCCACCCTGCACTGGGACTCTGCCAGCCAGCCCAGCTCGGCTCTGCCTCCACGTGCTTCCCCGAGAGGCTCCGAGGGCAGAGTGTGGCCAGAGCCACCCTTTGTTCCCCATAGCTTTATCTCCCATACCCTCTCCCAAAGCAGAAACCCAGAGAAGGCAATTTTAGGTCCTCCCACCTCTCCTTCCTCTCACTCCCCCCAGCCCCAGGGCTGATCCGAGAAGAGGGCAGGATCTTCTCACCCTCCAGGAGAAACCTTCCCCCGAGTCCTCTAGGCTTGGTTCTCGATGTACTAACTGAGAACAGAAACTCCTCTTCATTCCCAGGCCTTGTTTTCAAGCCTCACGTACGTGCCCTTCCTTGTCCAGGGAGATAAGCCCCTTGGAGAGAAAGCAGCGAGGCAACAAGGGTTAAACCTTTAAACGGAGCGGTTTATCATTTGCTGCAGGTGTCTGTGCTTCACCTACAATAATATTTGCCATCCCTGGGTGTTTGCTAAATCAGAGGCACCAGGCCGGGTGATGAGGATACATTATCACAGATTATCTCTTAACAATCTGTGCAGTAGGGTTCGTGATCCTAGTTTTGCAGAGGGGACTGGGACAGCGTCTCTGAGAAGCTAAGTAATGTAGCCAACGTTCCACAGGCGTCCCAGACTTGCATGTTCCAAATGGGCTCGTCATCTCCCATTGCCCCACACCTGCCTCCCCCTGGGGGCCTTTCCCTGCTCCTCTCTCTCTCCCTGATCCCTGATCATCAGGTCCCAAATCCGGGAGTGACAGCACTAGACACAAGCCAACAAATCACCCAGGCCACGTGTGCCTCTACCCTTCGCCCGTCTCTCCCCTCTGCGAGCATCCTCACCACCTCTCTGGGGTTTGGAAGCCTGTGGATAGTTCTCGTCCCAGTCTCGCCACCTGCCCTGGCCCAGCCACTCTCCCCACTGTGGCTAGAGAGATGGCTCACAAACTGGAATCTGCAGCAGCCACCCCCCTACTTAGCAGCCTTCAGGGGCTCCCCACAGCCTGCCCTCCCAGGGGCCGGCCCCCAGCCTCACCCTCGGCCACATCTCCCGCTTCACCTCTTTCCACACTGACTCTTGGGTCCTCTATTAGCGTCCAGTGGCTCCTGGAACAAACCACCACAAATGTAGTGTCTTAAAACCACACAAATGCACTCTTTTACGGTTCTGGAGGTCAAAGTCCAAGATGGGTGAGTAGGGCTGCTGGGTGGAGGACAGATTGGGAAGAGAAGGAGGGTAGATGCAGGGAGATCAGGTGAGAGCCTGTGGCTGGACCAGGGAGGAACTAGCAGACCGAGAGGGAGACACCGCAGAAAAGATTGCACGGGCAGACATGGGAAGAGTGATCATTGTGTCCAACGCTGGGGCCAGTGGACAGAGTCGACAATTTGCAGCCAGATGACTGATGAGATGGTGATATTCTTGAGATAGTGGCCATAGCAGGAGTAGATTTGGGGGTGGGTGAATGAGCTTGTTTTTTCCCCATTTTATTAAGAAAATGTTCAAACACAGAAAAGTTGAAAACTGTATGGTGAACATCCAGATGTTCACTACCTACATTCTACCATCAACATTTTGCTAAACTGGCTTTATCATAATCTGCCCAATACCTAGCCATCCACCTTGGGTTTTTTATTGTTTTTGTTGTTGTTGTGGTGGTGGTGGTGGTAGTGGTGGTTTTTGTTGTTGTTGTTTTGGCTTTAAACTTTTTATCTTGAAATACTTTTCAACTTACAGGACAGTCACAAAAATAAAACCCACTGCATACAGAGAACTCTCGCATGCTCCTATCCCTCTGGAGAGCCCTAACCCCCAGTAACCAGGTCCACCGGTTTTAACATTTTACCACATTTGTCATATCATTCTATCTATCCATCAATCAATCCATCTACCTACCCATCTGTCTATCTATCAATCTGTCAATCCATTTTCTGAACACTTAAGTGTAGTCTGTATACATTGTGCTCCATGAACATTTGATACTGCCGTGTACATTTCCTAAGAACAAAGACATTCACTTATGTAACCACCTTAAAGGCAATTATAACATTCAAGAAATTTAACATTGATATAAATCTTACAGTCTATATTCCAAGTTTTTCGCATGTCCCAATAATGTCCTTTAAAGCCTTTTCTCCTCCCTTGATAGATCCCATCCAGGACCACATATTGCATTTAATTGTCATTGTCTCTTTAGTTGCTCTTTTTATTTTTAATGTGGGAACATACATATAACATAAATCTTCCCATCTCAACCACTCCCAAATGCATCATTCAGGGCGATTGCTCATATTTACAGTGTTGTGGTACCCTCACCACCTTCCATTACTGAAACTTCCCCATCTCCCCAAATAGAAACCCTACACCCATTATGCATTAACCCCATTCTCATTGTTCCCCACCCCTGGCAACCTGTACTCTAATTTCTGTCTATCTGAGCTTGCAGACACTCTGTATTTTCTTTGTAGTTACCATGGGGCTTAAAGGTAATATCCTAAATCTTTAACAAACTCTTGTTTGCTTGGAAACCAACTTAACTTCAACAGTAGATACAAACTATGTTCCCATACTACCCCCCACCCCACCTTTATGTAGTTATTGTCACAGAGTGCATATTTATACCTTATGGGTCCAAAACAACTGATTTACCATTAGATTTTTATGCCTTTGTCTTTTAAATCCTGTAGAAAGTAAAAAGTGAGTTTCAAACACAAAAATGCAATAGTACTGGCATTTATATTTACCTACGTCGTTAGCTATCCTTACTAGAGATCCTCATTTCTTCAGTTTTGAACTATTGACTAGTGAGTGCCCTTTCCCCTGGACCTGCAGAACTCTCTGCAGCATCTCTTGTAGGGCGGGTCTATTGGTGACAAACTCCCAAACTCCCACAGCTGTTTTTTTTTTTTTTTTGAAGTGGCAAAATTAATTTTATTTCTGGATGAATGGTAGAAGAATTTTAAAATGCACATTGTTGGTGGATTCTAAGTAAAGAACACTTTCTCCTTGAAGCCTGGGAATTAAAATAATTTTGAATAATATGGGTTTATTCATAAAGAATTGAACTTTTTCAAAAATGATTCTTAATAAAAAGACTTAAATGAACATAAAGACCATTTGTAAAAGACTATTTTGGATATTATGTAACCATATAAATGCTCAATATACACTTTCCATGTCACAGTTCATATCAGTCTCATAGTACAATTTTTCTCAACCTTTATTTTTTTTTAACTAAACTTTATTAAAATATTTTCATATACCATACAATCCCAAGTATACAATCAATTGTTCACAGTACCATCATATAGTTGCGCATTCATCACCACAATCAATTTTTTAAACATATTCATTACTCCAAAAAAAAATTAAAATACAAGTAAAAAAGAACACCCAAAACATCCCTTACCCCCAGCCCCCCTCTCCCATTATTCACTTACTTTTTGTGTCCATTTTTCTACTCATCTGTCCATACACTAGATAAAGGGAGTGTGAGCCACAAGGTTTTCACAATCACACAGTCACACAGTGTAAGATACATGGTTATACAATCGTCTTCAAGAATCAAGGCTACTGGGTTGCAGTTCAACAGTTGCAGGTATTTCCTTCTAGTTATTTCCGCATACTAAAAACTAAAAAGGGGATCTATATAATGCACAAGAATGCCCTCCAGAATGACCTCTCGACTCTATTTGAAATCTCTCATCTACTGAAACTTTATTTTGTTTCATTTCTGTTCCCTTTTTTAGTCAAGAAGTCTTTCTCAATCACACATTGCAGGGTCCAGACTTATCCCCAACTCCCACAGCTTTTGTTCATCTGGGAATATCTCAACCCCTCCTTTACTTTTGAAAGACAGTTTTGTCGGTTATAGAATTCTTGGTTGGCAGTTTTTGGCTTTCAGCACTTTCCGTATGTCATCCCACTGCCATCTTCCTCCACGGTTTCTGAAGAAAAATCAGCACTTAAACTTACTGAGGCTCCCTGGTATGTGGAACATTCCTTCTCTCTTGTGGCCTTCAGAATTCTCTCTTTATCTTTGGCATTTAACAATTTGGTTATAACATGGTGTGGTGTGGGAATATTTGGGTTTATCCTGCTTGGATTCATCAAGTATCTTGGATGTGTATAATCATATTTGGGAAATTTTCAGTCATTATTTTTTTGAATATTGTCTCTGCCCCTTTCTCTCTTCCTTCTCCTTCTGGGACTTCCACATTGCACATACCAGCATGCTTGATGGTGTTCCACAGGTTCCTCTGTTCACTTTTCTTAATTCTTTCATCTTTCTGTTCCTCAGACTATATAATTTCAATTGTCTTATATTCAATGTCATGGAACCTTTCTTCTTCCAGCTCCAATACGCTGTTGAATCCTTCTAGAGATTTTTAAATTTCTGTTACTGTGGTCTTTAGCTCTGTTTTGTTTTTTCATAATTTCCATCTCTCTATGGTATTCTGTTTGTGTTCGTCTGTTGTTTTCCTGATTTCCTTTAGTTCTCTGTTCACGTTTTCCTTTAGCTCCTTGAGCATACTTAGGACCATTTTTAAAAAAGTCTTTGGCTTCTCCCCGGTCTGATTCTCCTCACTGATGGTTGCTACTGTTTAATTTTTTCCTTTGCTTGGGCCATCACTTTCTGTTTCTTTGTGTGTTTTGTCTTATTTTGTAGAAACCTGGACATTTTGATATTATAATGTGTTATTGCTGGAATTTAAGCTGAGGCATCTGTTCCTTAAGCTTGTATCCAGCTTTCCTTGAATGCTAGGAGCTAACAAAAAATAAAAATTAAAAAAGGGAAGAGAAAACACCTTTCCCAGTCTTTGCAGATTGACTTCACAAGGTCTCTCCTGGAGAAATTATTCACACAATGAATTTAGAGACTAGCTCCCAAGTGTAGGGGTATCCCTTATCCTTCCTGTCTCTTGTCTCGGTCATGTGGCCTTGGTAATTCCCCCCACTTACACAGATAGGAATGTCCCCTCTTCCCTAGGAAACAGTTTCCTCCCTGTCTGGGGCTCGGTACTGCATGGCCTCCAGCCAGCCATCCTTGCCCCAGCAGCCACGTGGCCGCTGTCCCAGTGTCCTGTAGGAGAGCTCTCCAAACCACCTGCTACATGCAGAGCAAGTTCTATGTGGCGAGTCCCTCAGGCCACTGCCAGATAGATTGGGTCAGCCATCCATGCTGCCAGTGTGTCCATGAGGGTTACTACCTCTGGAACGGACCAGCAATCTGCAGTGGGAGAGTCAGCTGGCTCCGTGCCAAGCTGGGAGGAACGGGGAAGGGGCAAGCCAGGGTGCCAGGAGAGCCTACTGCTTTTAAGTAGCCTTTTTCTTCATTTGGCACGTACCTTTGTCTACCAAGAAATAACAAAGTGAGCTGCAAGGCAACAAAGGCTTTATTTTATTTATTTATTTATTTTTTAATCATTTTATTGAGATATATTCACATACCACGCAGTCATACAAAACAAATCGTACTTTCGATTGTTTACAGTACCATTACATAGTTGTACATTCATCACCTAAATCAATCCCTGACACCTTCATTAGCACACACACAAAAATAACAAAAATAATAATTAGAGTGAAAAAGAGCAATTGAAGTAAAAAAGAACACTGGGTACCTTTGTCTGTTTCTTTCCTTCCACTACTTTTCTACACATCCATCCATAAACTAGACAAAGTGGAGTTTGGTCCTTATGGCTTTCCCAATCCCATTGTCACCCCTCATAAGCTACATTTTTATACAACTGTCTTCGAGATTCATGGGTTCTGGGTTGTAGTTTGATAGTTTCAGGTATCCACCACCAGCTACCCCAATTCTTTAGAACCTAAAAAGGGTTGTCTAAAGTGTGTGTAAGAGTGCCCACCAGAGTGATCTCTCGGCTTGTTTTGGAATCTCTCTGCCACTGAAGCTTATTTCATTTCCTTTCACATCCCCCTTTTGGTCAAGAAGATGTTCTCCGTCCCACGATGCCGGGTCTACATTCCTGGCAACAAAGGCTTTATATTTGCAGTCTTAGAATTGCACAGATCCAGGTAGCAACCCAAATTGTGTCCCATTTTGGGTCTTCCAGGCAAGGGTTTTTTTAAAAAAGAAGATGACGTAAATTGTTTATGATTGGTGGATGTTGGGGTGTTCCAAATGTCCTTTAAGTTAGATAGTTTACTGATTCCTTTATCTTGTGGTTTATGGTGTCCAGATGTCTGGAGGGTTTTGAGGAACATTGTTGCTTGGGGTTTTGTAGACTTTTGTGATTTGTGATATCTGGCTGAAATTTGCAGAGTAATCTCCTGAATGACCTCCTGACTCATTGTTTAAATGTCTTAGCCACAGTGACTCTATTTCATTTTATTTCTTTTCACACTTTTTTACTAGAGCTTTGAGAAAGAGTTTCTGCCAGTTCTTGCTGGTTGTTCAAAGCTTCTGTGAGGGGACAGAAGGATCTCGCTCCATCATCCTGATGGGGCAGGGCCATCGGATGTTTTTGTTACAGTCAAAGTAAGTTGCAGACATCATTGCTCTCCACCCTGAAATGCTTTAGCCTGAGTATCATTATCTGGAGTTCAATATTTGTTTAAGATTATTTTAAACTGATTATCTCAGCATTTCTTTAGAATTATTTCTCCTTCACTCCACCTGTTGATGGATGTTTGAGTTTTCTCTTCTTTTTTTTTTTTTTTTTTTTTTTTTTTTTTTTTTTTTTTTTTTTACTATTAGGCATAAAGCTGACGGGAACATTTGCCCACTAAAAAAATTGGGTTGTTCTTTTTTGAGCACTGACTTTGAGGGGCTTGGAGGGCCTCCAGCTGAGGAGTCTGGTTGGAGATCAGAGTGACTCAGCAGCTCTGGAGGGAGTCAGAACATTGGGGCTGGAGGGATCAGTTTGGGGTTAGCAGAGAGGGGCTTGTCCCTGCTGTCTGGGGAGGCTGAGCACGTGGGTGGAGCTGCATACCCTTTTCTGGCATTGGTCACATATTCGAATCCCCTGGGGAGCTCCCAGACCAAGCTGATCACCTCTAGGTGGGGTCTGTGTGTTCTAAGGCTCCTCAGATGACCTCAGTGGGTGCCAGGATTGAGAACCTTGGGCTAGAAGAAAGAGCCTCCAGGGTGGGCTGTAATAGAAATATTAACATGGAGGGGAAGCCAGGGAAGCGGATGAAGAACCAGAGAGGTGGAGAGAACCAGAAGAGTGAGACTGTTGGTTTGTTAAGGACAAGATCCACAGTATTAAAAACTACAGCGTGACTGAGAACAGAGGCCCAGGGATTATTGGGGTCTGATGACACATTCCGTGGGGCTCCCCGAGGTGGAGGGTGCGATGGGAGACCCCAGGGGCGGTGAGTGTAGGCTCAGCCTCAGAAAGGAGCCCTTGGCGGGGAGGGAGAGGGGTCAAAGTCCACTCCCCTGCCTCCTCCTGGCTCCCCTCTGGACACCGGCCAGCAACAGGGCAGAAGCGAGAAGCGGGGGAGCAGGCCTGTGTCCCGCACCGGAGAACCTCAAGGCGCACAACCGCCCCAGTTAGCCAGACCCGGGCAACCTCATTTAAGCAGACGGCCTGCACCAGAACGCTGGCGAGCTTGGCATGGCCTGTGCAATTTTTAGAAAGTGTCAAAAGTGAGTGGGTGGAGACAAGAGTTGCAAAATCAGTTGAGGAACTGAGCTTGCCCAATGTAGCCCAATGCCCGCTACCTTCTCTGCTCTGGGCAGCCCTGGCCAAGGAGGAGACCCAGCTTCTAAGGCTGGTTCTTAACAGCGAGCAGATGGGAGACCCTGGGCACAGCACATATCCTCTCCGTCCCTCACTTCCTCACCTGGGAAGGAGGAAGGATACCCCCTTCCCGTGTTTCACTGGCTCTGAAAGCCATGAAACCCCAGATGATTGAGGGACCCACGGAGTTACTGAACTGGAATTACCAAGGCAAAGTACTTTGTGAATCCTAGGTTGACTTTAAACAGGAAAGAGTTAACACAAAAAGAGATTTCTGGGTGACTCTCATCTAAAGTAGAACCTCTCAAATTATCTGTAGGAAAGATTATAAATAATTAAAAAAGAATCTCCAATCCATTGGCGATTTATATTTTTATCAAGTTTAATAAAAACAAATTACTACGAAAAGCACAACAAAACAGATTCAGACATAAAATTATTCATCATGTCGCCATAAATGTTTATATTCACTAACTCTCAGATTGATAATAAACCGGTGTTCAGATCCCATTTGAGTATCTTCTTGCTACTCAAAGTGGACAAGCAGCACTGGCCTCACCTGGAGCTTCTGAGAAATGTAGCCTCCTGGCTTCACCCCAGACCGACTGAACCAGGGTCTGCTTTTTAACAAGATCCCCTGGTGATGTGCGTGCTTGTTCAAGTCAGCAGCGGCACGAGATCTGGGGGCAGGTGGGGCTCCGAAACCTTTTGTAGAACGAAGGAATTAACCAGAACCACTTTCCCCAACCTCAGTATCCCATGACACAAGAGCTGATCCCATAAACTTTATTCCTGATGAGCAGGAACCGACTACATAATTTGCAGGTCCCAGTGCAAAGTAGAGATGTGGGGCCTCTTGATTCAAGTCATTAAGAGTTTCAAGATGGTGACAACCAAGTATGGCGCCCTTCTGAGCACAGGTCTCCAACCCCACCCCATGAAGCCAGCACTGCTGGTGGGTCAGGGAAGGGTCAGAGCATCCAGACTCAAGGACATTAGCCAAGATCAGTGATGAGGGCTCTGCCCTGATTTATTCATTATCCATCATCATCATTAAGAAGCTCCAGTCCTCAATCTTTTTGAAGTTTATTTTCTCTCAATATGTAAACAGAAATAGTTTCAAATGGCTGTTACTCCAGTGTAAGCAATTCTTTCAAAAATTAAATGTGAATGGAAGCTATATATAGTGAAAGACAACTTGCTTTTGTTTATTTTATTGACAGTGTACAGATTTTGATATATTGCATCACAATACTGACTGCTAGATTTTTTATGAAGGTGTAATTCATATTTAGTCTAGAGTTTTCTTCACAATAAAAATAAACTCATGCCAGTGTTGAGCAACCAATAATATTAATTCATTCAAATTTAATGATAGTTTTATTGAACTAGGAATCTCATATCACAGAGCATTCACAGTGCAGAAGGTCAGTTATTGAAAAAATAAATAGTGGGATAAAGATTCATTATTTACAGCTTCTCAACTCATTGCTCCTGCTTGCCTGTAAGAGAAAATGGACAAATGTGGCGGTGTTCAGCCCAGCATGCCAGAAATGTCTTGTGAGGCTCAAGCAATGTGTAGCAGCCTCAGAAGTTCTTGGTTTTGGTAGGTTCTTTCTGGACATGAGGGTCCTCCGGTTCCATGTACGTCTTCCTTGGTAAGCCCTGACTCACCAAGGAAGATCCAGGGGTCCTGTGGGACCCATGCCCAGTCTGCCTCTCCGGCATCTTGGATGTGCTCGGGCCCTCCCAGCTTGGCCCTTTGCTTGGCAGCTGCCACGTCTGCCTTGGGCCTGGCCCCGTCTGGCTGGCAGCCCTCTTTCCTCTCAAGGTAATCAAGGCTCTCTTTGTGTTCAGACACTGAGCAACAACTCCTGGCTGGCAGCTGCTGGATGGGAGACACAGGCAGAGGACACCCTGCCAGGAAAGTGGGCTCTAAATCGGACACCCAGTCCCTCTGTGGGGCTCCCCGAGAGCCAGCCACAGTGGCTCTGCCACAGCTCTTTGGCTAGATGCCAGAATGCCCCTGGTTCAAGCTGCATGTGAGAGCAAGTGGATAGTGGGGTCTACAGCTCAGAAGGGCACCTTGGAAAGGTGAGGGCAGAGACACCCTGGTGGCCAGAAAAACCCCACTGGAATACTTTATTTGGACAAACAAAGCTGCATCGCTTGCATCCCATTTTTAGTAGTAGGAGGGACTTGTTCCTTCTGTTCAAAAGAAGACCATGTGTCCATATGAGATGGACTTGGGAACTCCTTTCTTGGGAATTCTGGAGAGGCAGCAGGGGGCTCTGTTGTTTGAGACCCTCCCCTTCTACACCAAGGCTGATCATACCAAACGGAGCAACTAGAAACCAAAAGCCGTATGCTCCCTCTCTTGACCCCTTAACAAATTTGTTTCCCAGCTGGGGGTGGAAGGGACCCACACACTCCAGGATTAAGGATTTGACTGGCCTCATCTATAGAAACGTCCTGACCAACGTGTTGAATAAGCAGCAGCTGTGTGAATTCTGGCAACTGTGGCAATTGGTGTGGCCTAAGCTGGTACTTGTCATTGTGACTATTAACTAAGGAGCAGCCAACCCCAGACCCATAAATCTAAGAGACAAAAGAGCCACACGGCCAAGGGCTCGCCGTTCGCATAGGCACAGTGGGTATTTTCAGCTCACAGACGTGCCTCCCATGGCCCCAGCATTGTCCCTGGACATGCAGGGGGTAGACATTTTCCTCGACCAGAAGTGAGCAAATTCTTAGCCCCTGCTGACTGAGCAGTGGGAAGAGGACACACAACTTAGACAACTGGACACTGAGACCACACAATGTATTAAGCGTAAATGAGCACGGCCATGTGCCCACGACACCACGTGCTCAGAAGTGCTGGAGAATTTAGCAGAGACAAATGGAACCTGAGACCCGCCTGTCATTGAAAAGGTAGAATGTTTACAACCCAAGCCCATGTGTAATAATCCAAGCTCCAACACCACCTCCACCTTGCCCCAAGCTGCCTTCCCTGTCCTGATGGAGAAAACATCTCTATTCTGGTGGCAGAAGCAGGGGAAAGTGCCTCTTTTCCCAGTTTCAGGCAGGCACTTGCTTCCCCTGGGTTGGGAAGTGCTGTGACGGCTGGGCATTCTCCCGCCAGCTACCAGACCTGACGTTAAGCACAACGCTAGTGTCCCAACTTAGTTTTCATTATTAACAAGCACATAAAACAATCTAAATTGAAATACCATTTAACAGTCTGTACCTTTGTGTAACGTGCTCTCTGCTGCAAGGCAAAGGGGCCCCCACTTAAGCCAAGTTTGCAAAAGCCGTGGCTCTAATGGAGCAACAAGATCTGTATCCCCCTCACCTGCCAGGTTCTTTGCCTTGTGGGATGGGCTCACGGAAAGCCTCCCCTCGCTCTGGTTCTACCACCTACGTGACTAACACATGGGAGAAGATTCACACCGAGTACCAGAGGGGCCCTTCTCCATGCTTTTAGAGGGCCCCAGTGAGGCTTCCTCCTAAGCGGCTCCCATGGTCAGCAGCTGGGGCAGGAAAGCCAGAAAGGAAGGGTCCACACCTGGCCGGGGTGCCCGCATGCTCTCTGGATGAATCCACATACGAGCGGGCAGAGGCCAGGGAGATAGCGTGATGCGTCCAGGGAGGCAGGTGGGGGATGAGGGGCTTCCTGCCACCCACAGCTTGTCCAGGGGAATTTTCAGAAATTCCTGGAAGTTTCTATGGGCACCATGTGGTGATGAAGCTGTGGAGCCAGGGACCATCTTGGTTGTCCTGAATCTACCCACTAACTGCCCCTGGGGGAGGACAACTGCACACAGCAATCATGGGCAGAGGGCATTACACAGACCCGTGAATATTTAAACCCCAGCGTGTGGATACAATCTCCCGGAGATTTTTGCCCTAAGTGGCAAGTTTATTCAAGCAACAAGCCTTTGCTGAAAGCCTAGCACATGTGCAAAGTAGCACGCTTTTCCAGCCAGGGAACACAGGGCCAGCAAGGAAGGAAGGTGAAGGTGGGCGCGGGGGGAGAAGAGCACGGTCCCTCCCCTCCGTGCCCATCCACAGTCAGGGCGGACGGGGCGGGGGTGGAGGCGCCCCCAGCAGAACCCACAGCTCGCTGAGCCTGCGCCAGCCATGCAGAAAGGTCTCTGCTTCTCTCCTGTTGACTCCAGTGGAGAAATTCCAAAACATGTTAACAGAACCCCTGCTGTTCCAGTACCCTAAGCCCCGCAGCCTGTTTTCCTCCAGGGGAGGAAGGGCTGGGTAGAAAGCAGCTTCAGCCTGTGAGGCTCCGACAAGGGCGCTGGGATCCTCTCCTGCTTTTCTCGCCCGAGTGGCGTCTGTCCACCCCCAGCCCTAGGACTCGGAGGCGGCGGCCCAGGAGGAAAGAAGGGTGTCGGGCTGGGATGCCAGCCATGCCTAACGAATTCCCACCCTGTTTAGGGAGGCCAGGGCTCCCCAAGTTCCTCTGCTGATACTTGTTGGTTCTCACATAAGCCATGATCAACAGGCAACAGCAGGTGGTTCCTTCCCTCGGGCCCAGACCCTGGGATGCCCAGGAGGGGGTCTTTGGTCAGGGGTCTGCAGGGCTGCCCTCAGGTGATGGGCACACGCTCTGGTTTCACCTGGCTCAGGGAGGGTTAGTATCTTACCAGCTACTTGGATCCGTAAAGGGAGGGCCTGATGGGACAGAAGCAAGCAGTGGCCCCAAAAGATGAGACACAGTGAACAGGAGGCAACTCCCCAGGGCAGCGGGTCTGTGCGCAGGTGGACGTGCAGGTGACCAGGGGAGCACAGGAGCCAGCAGACCTGGGAGTGGTTGTGGGAAGGCTGGGGGAGGGGACAGAGGGAGGAGAGTGTGGGGTCAACTCTGACCTGCCCACGGGACCCGGAACCACTTAGTCTCTCCTTGCAGCTGGCCTAGAACCTTCCCCAGGGGCCAGGCTCTAAGATACTGCGACACCTTCCACCCTAACCGTGCTTGGGCTGGGTTAAGGACAAACTCCAAAGCAAGAATTGTCAGGAACCACCTGTTTCTGCTTCCACAGATATTTTCTGAGAAAAACAATTTGCTTTTCTTTTCTGCCCCCAATTAGAAGAGCTAAATTTATTTTTTAATTGCCTATTTTTACAGCAGAGTAATTATCCCATGCTAATTAGCTTTGGGAATAAAATAAAGGAAGCAGTCCTGGGTAGTGATAAAAGCATTACTTTAAAATGAAGGCCTAATTAATCAAGCAATTCTTTAAACTTGTGATGGAAAAATATTTAGTTAAAAAAGAGAATATTTTTCACCTACAGCATGTATATATATATATTAGTTTTCTAGATATAATAAATGCATAGACCCTTAGAAAATTACATTGGCACATTAAAGTCAAAAGAAAATTAGCCACGAGAAGTGCTCTACAGATTTAAAAACATTATTTTCTAGTCTCAAACTGCAACCGCAGTACACTTTAAACCTCAAATGGATTCTGCTGAGGAAGAGGAGGCCATTAGGATGTTCTCTGAATGCATCATAAGAATTCAGAGAATTGAACACCAGTGGGCCATGTGGCCTGTGCCTTGTGGTAGCTAAAAATATCTCTTAATGTTTTTCAGAAAAAAAAGGGACATTGGATACAGACACATATCAGGATATGACCTGGAGGTCCCAGGAATTGGTTAAATATTTGATGAGGTTCTGACTCAGTAAGAACCAACCAAGAGGGCAAAGACATACACCTGCTCCCATCCACCCAAGGACGGCAAACCCACATGGAGGGGACAGGGGCAGTGCTGGAGCTCGGTCCACATTTTGCTGCTTTAATGACCACTGACCTTGAGTCACTTGACCTCTCAAGGTTCAATTTTCTGTTAAATGAGGAGAATGATTCGTACTTAACATTTGAGAATCAAAACTGATATGGGACACTTTGAAACTCGGATTAGTCTGTAAAGCGGGAGAGTCCAGGGGGCTGTGCCATGAGGACACAGAGTGATTGCAAGGGCTCTGAAACCCCCTGCATCTAACATTCAATTAAATGACGAACAGCTTCCCTGGCCTCCTGCTTAGCTGATTTCTCAGGGAAATCCCGGCCCTCAACATGGAGACCACGGAGCCCAGCATCTAGGTGGAGGAGCAAAGAGAAGCCTTAACTCAGTGTAACTGCAAATACTGCTGTGGAAACAGAATCGAAGCCTGGGGACGGGAGCTTGGTCCCACCTTAGGCTCATGCTCAAGGGGACTCAAGGGACCCAAGCTGTAAAATTTCCTCCTTTCGAAATTCGGGAGGCCACCACGAGCATAGTCACAACTTCCAACGGGGGGCACCAACCTTGTGTTTCATGAAGGGATTAGTTACTGGATTTGAACTCACGTTTGACAACATCACCGAAATCTGGTTTTAGATGAATCACTAAAAACCTCCCTTTCTCACATCATCAGGGTAGTTCCCATATGGTCTTCCATGCAAAATATCCCAGTATTAAAAGTACATCAAATCTGATAGACTTTTGCAATAGAAACATTAAAAAAATAAAAACAGACTCTATACAAAATTAATTGTGCTTTCTTTTAAGAAACCGTGAACGGTTTGCGTTCATATGCCTTTTTAACATATACATATATTTTAGAGCTAGGAAGCAGTTGAAGATTGTCTTAAGAGTTTTCTATCTACTTTGCAATCAGCCTCCTGTCCTTGGCCTTTCCTTTGCAGCAAACTAATGAGGTTCAAGTAACTTAGCTCTCAAAGTTCTAAGCCATGGTTTTCCAAACTTGCCTTCAGCTAACCTGAAAGCAATTGATTTTCAGGACACCTCTCGTCATTAACCATCACTTCTGGCCCTGCTCATTCCACCGGAGCAGGATACTGGAGATTTGTTGGGCATATGAACAACTGAGTTTTTCAACAGGGTGCTTTTGAGACTAGAGCATCAACAAACACAAACAAACAGTACAGAAGTTCTGGAATGTGTAGCTGTAAACTACAGTCTCTGCTGCATCTTGGAATCAGCACCCATTTTGATGTTAGTCTCTTACCTCTTTCTAGATTCCAAACTGAACAGCTCAGTGCCAACGCAAGGTGACACACACAGGTTGTGTTTTCTACAGGCATTACCTCTTTGATTCCCATTGTGGTCCTTTTGTGCAGAATGAGATTTTTCAAGTATTGCGATCTATATGATATTTTATTTTTAGTATTTCATTGCTTGTTCTCTGAATGCATCAGTAAAACTGGTAAGAATAGTCACTTGTTTTTCTCTCTTAATGCAGTGAAAAACTGTTTACATTCTTCCAATTTTCCCAGAAAAACTGCAGGCACTGCCCCAAACCCCAACAGGTTGAGGCCTTACCCCTCTGCACCTAAAGTGCCTCCAGCAGAGTCGGAGGCTCTCAGCAGCACATCCTGCATCCTGAGCTCCTGCCCTCTAGCCCAGAGGTTACACTTGACAACAGCATTCCCATTTTGCACTTGCCCCGCGAGACTCATGCTCGCCGACTGCCCCATGTCCAAGGCTGCCCACGCGACAAAGAAAGACAAACCACGCTTTCTTCCAAAGTGTGCAAGAGAGAATGGAGATGCTCGCCACATCCCCACGGCTGGCAGCTCAGAGGTCTGGAAAGCTGCTCAAACAACTGCCCCTGAATCTTGCCTTTGGGGGTGGAACTCCAGCGAGGAGGAGGATGTCCGGCAGCCTGGCCTGTGACCAGACAGAGGCCACGGTGGCTTTTCCTTCTGGTGGACAAAGGAACAAGACGGTGGCTGCGGATGCAGGCGAGATTCGTGGTGGGGGAAGCAGAGAGAGGAGGATGCCAGCATCATGGGGTGTCTGGAACGGCTCCCCACGGGCAGCGGCTCAGCTTTAATCGTCTTCTCGGCACATCGGCAAGTTGACGAAGGTGAAGACATTAAACTCTATCATTATTGAGAAGGACAAGAAAATGGCATAGAGAACCAGCACGTAGATACCCAGCTTCCGGTCCAGTCTCCATTTGTTTAGGTGGATGCCGAGAACCTGGAAGGATAGGGCAAGAGTTGGGATTGGGGGCAAAGAAATATGCGAGGCATTTTTACCAGAAAACTACACACGTTAATTATGAACCCTAGAACTTTCTGCCAAATATGGACAAGAGCAGAAAGCAGTGCTGGTGCTGCCAGGCACCTCTTCAGTCTGATCAGAAGGAGTCCTGGAGGCTCTGGACTTGTCTGAGGCGTGGCCCAGACCCCTGGCTTCTGGGATGCAAAGCAGCTGCCCACCACGGAAGGACCTCTCCAGGCGGGCACACGGCCACCTGGGGACCCTGCCCAGGCCTTCCCCAGGGACGAACAGGGCTTTTCTCTGGATGATCCCTTTGTTCCAGGTCTTTTCCCCTCAGCAAAGCTTTCAAGACTCCTACTGGCCCATGACCAGGCAAGCTGCAGCTTGGGCCACCTTTTGCTAACAGTGTTTGGAGGAGAAGGGGTTTCAGCACATCCTCATCCTGTCTTCTTCCCAGACTCGCCCCACATCTTCCTTCCCTGCCTTTCTTTCTTTGTCCTAAGGGTTGGGTCATAGTTACCCAATCAAAGCACAGGGGATAGAAAGTTCTCGAGTTCTATAAAGACAGTCAGACTTGGGTTCAAATCCAAGCTTTGGCATTTCCAATGACCTTGGGCAAATTCCTTAGTCCCTGAGCCTCGATTTCATCAGCAAAACGGGAATGATGAGAGCACCTCCTTTGTCAGGCTGTTGTCAGGACTGACTAAAATAATGCAGAGGTCAAGTGCTTAGCACAGACCCAGGTGCAGGGACTAGGGAGGCCCTGATTTGCATCATGTGTTGGTCTTGGGGCCTGGCTGCCAGGCCTCCTGCCTCTCGGCTCAGGGGCTGGGGGCAGATCACTGCTACTGGCCCCAGTAAGTGGAGACTGGACGGGGCAGCAAGAGGAAAGGAAATGTAATTCCGTGCCCTGGATGACGTCTTGGCCACTCAGGGAAAGGTGTCGTGGTGGGTGCCAACCTGGGGGTATCTGTGAATTTCTACATTCACGCGGCTTTATCCCTCACTGCCAAGGGGAAGCAAGAAGTGGGCTCGGAGTACTGTGGGTGACTTATCATCAGCTGAAATGAAGTGCACATATGCGACTTTGATTTGAAATGCTAAAAACTCACAGTGAGAGCGACGGAGCCCAGCAAGAGCACCACAGAAAAGATCAGACCGCGGCTGTTGATCTTCACCTGGAGAAACAAACACATGTGCCCTGAATCTCTTGACTGCTCAGGGTCCAACCACCGTGAAAGCCCACAATGCTCAGTCCCTCAGCTGGAAAACTCGGGTGTTCATGGGTGAGCCCGAGGCCTTGGGGGGTCAGGTAAACATGAATTCAGGGCTCCACCCTGCTGACCTCAGCCTCGTCTGAGAGCAGTGGACGAGGCTGGGAGAATGGCTGGAGAGCACCGATGCGTGCCAGCACACAGGGCCCTCTCCTGCAGATGCCCCCCTCTTGGGCTGCCTGGGAAGCATTTGGGGAAAGTGGGTGCCAGGGTGCCAAGGAGAAGGGGACAGCGCACCCTGCAGAACCCTCAGCTGGACCTGGGCCACTGTCACTGTCATTTGCTGCAAAGTGCACGTGCCCAGCATGAAGGAGGCAAGAGGAGCTTACCGTGGATCCATAATTAACAACCATGGTCTGCAGGCCCCACGGTATGCCGAGTCCTACCAGGATGTCAAACACGTTGCTCCCTATGGTGTTGGAGACCGCCATGTCTCCAAGGCCTTGGAGGGGACAATCGACACAGTTCAATCATTAAGACCAGGTCACCAGAAACCCGTGTTCCTTCCCAAAACTGTGCTGTGCTATTCCTCAGAAAGGAATTCCTTCTTCCCGGGCCCCACATCTCTAAAACCTTTCTATGAGGTCTAAGATCCACTCCCATCATGAAGCCTAAAGGTGCCCTTCGTTATTTCTCCCGCCAGGTTCACCAGCTGATACTCCCTGGGGACTTCACGATGCGCTTAGCTTCATCCTCCCGGTGACTCTGGGAGGGAGGGGGCATTGTCCCCAAGTGGCAGATGAAACAGAGGCTTGGGACTTGCCAGGGACACGGTTGGTGGGTAGCCTCATCTCAGGACACCTGATTCCATGCTCCTTCCACCAAGCCAGGACGGGTATTTGTGGCCCACGAGAGGGCACTCCCACCTTGGCTGGGATAGGGCAGCCGGCCTTATGCCCTGGGGTTTTCAAGGGGTAAACTCTTTCCCCACCAGGTGAGAAGCATCTTAGAGGCCAGGGGCCCTGTCATCTGTCTTCCTCTTCCCTCCCACCTGAACAGCGGCATGCACAGGTATTATACGTTAGAAAACAAATGTAACGGTAAGGCTCATGCTGGCTGGCACCTGTTCCTACCTGGCCACTGAGCCCTAATTCGACATGATCGTTGCAACTTAACACACAGACAAATAAATGTTTGTGGAATAAACAAACCTGAGAAATAAATGCCTGGTCTTTCTTGTTCTTGCCAGGGTTTCCCAGCGATACACCTCCTTCACTTAGCAGTGGTGGTTCCCCAAGAGTAACAGTTGGCAGCTTTTCCAACCCTCTCAGCCATTCTAGGCAGGATTCTAAATTGGCCCCTAAATTCTCAGCTCCTGGTGTACACACACTTTCTCCCAGTTACTCAAACAAACACTAGTCTAGGTGCTGCAGTGAAGGGGTTATGCAGAGGCAATTAAAGCCCCAGGTCACTTGACCTTGGGATAGGGAGATCATCTTCCATTCAGGTGAGCCTTCAAAAGAACACAGTCCTCCATGGCGAGAGAGATTGGAAGCCTAAGGGAGATTCAATACAGGGAGCGTCTCCGCTGCTGACTGTGAAGATGAAGGGGGACATCTGGCAAGAAATGAGGGAAAGAATCATGTCGAATTAGGGCTCAGTGGCCAGGTCGGAACAGGTGCCAGCCAGCATGAGCCTTACCGTTACATTTGTTTTCTAATGTATAATGCCTGTGCATGCCGCTGTCAGGTGGGAGGGAAGAGGAAGACAGATGACAGGGCGCCTGGCCTCTAAGATGCTTCTCACCTGGCGGGGAAAGAAATGAGGGAAATGAGAATGGCCCCAGTTAACAGTCATCAAAGGAAACAGGGACCTCAGTCTTATAACTACAAGAAACTGAATTCTGTCAACAACCACAGAGCTTGAAAGGCAGCCCCTGCAGACACCTTCTGAGCAGAGACAGTTGGTGTACAGAACTGTAAGCTAATAAATGGGTACCGTTTTAAGTAGCCAAATGAATGAATGAATGAATGAATGAATACCTGTAACCTTAATATTGTTTCAATAGCTGAGACTCAGCATCAACTGAGTGTATGTATTCAAATCACCTGGCGGTCTTGTTAAAGTGCAGATTCTGGGGTTTGACCTGGGAGTCTGCATTTCTTACATGCTCCCAGGCAAAGCCGATGCTGCTGGCCTGGGCCCCACTTGGAGCAGCGAGCCTTTGGGGAGTCTAGGATGCAGTACCGTGTGTGCAGTCTCCTGCTTTGTGTACCAGACTCTGAATAGAGGCTCTGGAATCCTTTGTCATCAAAGAAACCATCCATTCTTTACTGTGTCTGTTGGGTTCTTTGTCAATCGCATTAACGTTGCCTTTGTGACAACTGCACGCTCCCACCCTGTGACCTCACATTTCCTCAACTTCCCTTCTTCCATGCTCCACCGTAGCCACTCTGAGATGTCTTCCCTCAGAGCCCCATTTCTCCCTTGTTCTTACAGAGCCCCTTCTTTGACTTCATCAGGGCCTGTCCCCCGAAAGGCCCCTCCACCCCAACCCTTGACCTCCTTAATTCAAACTGCCCATTCTCTTGCCCCCTTGACCTTCCATGGTGTCCACTGGCCAACCCCAGCTCTGGGTGAACTTGTCATCTCTCACCTGTGCATTGCAGGAGCTGGCATGACTGAATCCCACCCGAGATCACACTACAGAGCATCACCAGGCACCAGGTGAGCACCTGGGCTTTCCTTGTACTCACCTCAAAGGTCACTCGATTAAATTCCATTCCCTTCAATTGCTGTCCCCAACCATCCTCGTTCTCCACAAGGCCCAGCCTAGCACCAACGACACTCCCACACTTCCCTTCCCCTCATCTCATGCTTTCTCAGGACCAACTGACCAACCAGTGACCCCTTGGTCCTATCTTGGAGGAATAAAACGTCCCATCCCTCTTTCTCTTTGGGCACTTCTCTCCTCTCCTATTTCTTCTGAGACCTCACTCCATTTTTCATTCCCCAAGCCCCGTCCCATATTTTGAAACTTTCATCTACCAAGGAAGAGCTGCGGAAGTCCACGCTGGGATGCGATCTCCCCTGGCACACAGTAAATAAAGGCCAGGCTCTTTACTGCCTATTTGTTCTGCCACCAAAGGGGATACAGTCCCTCCTCACCTGCTCAACCCAATTAACTCTCAGTAAGCGCAAAGGAAAAGCCACCCAACAAACCAAAACATTACACATGTACCAGAACTTTGAAGAAGAATGGAAAAAGAGTTGGATGTATCACGTGCCCCCCACTTGCCTTCCTGGAACCAGAGCGTTTCTCATACCAGCTCATTTGCTATATAAAGTCCCGGCTTAGGCTCTGATCAATCTCACATTGAATGTTTGTTTCAGAACATGCTCATTTTTACAGAACTGGTCTCGAGCAAATGCTTCTAGAGGTCTGAAGGAGTTTATCTTGGTGGAATTCTCCCCATGGATGGAACCTAACAAATGATGCTTTCCAGATGTCACCGTTGCCTCCATACCAGGACTTCAGCTCCATATAAACCAACAAGAGCCGTGAGCGCTAACTCAGGCCGGGGTGAGGGGGCCTGCGAGGTGATGCTGATGGCCGTCTGACCCGGCAGCACCTGTACCTTGTCTCGCCACGATTAAGCTCGCCATGCAGTCCGGAACGCTCGTCCCTGCCGCCAGGAAAGTGATGCCCATGATGACGTCAGGGATCCCCAGTGTGTATCCAACGATGGTCACCTGCAGAAAGGTGAGGGTGGGGCGTGAACGCACAACGGACACTTAGCTTACCCTCGGTGTCCTTGAACATGGCCTTGCTGTAACTGATGAAAAAAGTTTGGAAAATGGATTATTTTAAAAATATATTTTTATTGCTCTTCTTTCCTGATTACATGAGTAATATGTGTTAACTGTTTAAAAAATTTAGAAAATAAAGTAAAATGAAAATAAAAATTATTACCACTCCTCATGACCCACAGACACCCACTTTCAACACATGGACTGGCCAGTGGTTACCAACTGTGAGCATTTAGAAAATGGGTGTGAAATGAGCTTGGTAATAGCGCCTTCCACCTTAGTCAGAGGTGAATGATAGAGAACGTGAGCTTTTGAAAGCAGCACACCTGGCAGGGGGCTTGTTAAAATGCAGACTGCCAGGCCCTACTCCCAGAGCTTCTGATTCAGGAGACCTGGGGCAAGGCCTGAGAATTCGCATTTCTAGGTGGGACTCAGAGACTGCTGATCTGGGTACCCCATTTGAAAATCACTGTTTTAGAATACAGCCCAGATCTCTGAACTTTCTGGTATGTGTGTTAAAAAAATGGAATCAGATTATATGATGTATGTATTTTATAACTGTTTGTTTCATTTAATAATACATCGTGAATTCCTTTCCATCTTGAATATTCATCTGCAACATTGTTTTAAAGCGATGCACAGATTTCACTGTATGGCTGTACTTTTTTAGCCAATCCCTTCATGTTGGAACATTTTGGTAGTTTCTTTTTTGCTATTGCAATGTCACTGAACATAGTAAGTAACACTTACTGAGCACTTACTGTATACCAGTTACTCTACCAGGTGTGTTGCTTTCAAAAGCTCACGTTCTCTATCATTCACCTCTCACTAAGGTGTAAGGCACTATTACCAAGCCCATTTCACACCCAGGGAAACTGAGGATCTAAGAGATTAAATGAAAATGGGCCTGCAGCCGGTAAGCGGTGCAGAGGGGGTTCTAAGCCAAATCTGCACAGCTTTACAGCCTGTGCTCTGTCCTCTCCACCATGCTGCCTTGGGCATACATATTTGGGTTCTCATCAGACTACTTCCTTAGGATGATTTCCAAGAAAAAGAACTCCTGTATCAAAGGATACGTGGGCTTTTAAGAATTTTGCACACATTCACATACTTCTCCAATACATGTCTGGTACTTGGGAGATGATTGGGACTTTCAGCAGAGGTCACATGGAAAGCCTTGGAAGTACTTGGACCACCTCCTTCAACCCACACATCAGCTTGGCCTCCCCATCTAGAAAACGGCAACAGTGGCCCCCTTAGGCACCCACGTCTTGCTAATGGTTCAACCCCAGCTAATGGCTGTGTGACCTTAGACTCCCTCATCTGTAAAATGGGCTTGCTAAGGGGGAGTCAATGAGACACTTTAGGGTCACAGTGCCTGGCCTAAGAAAGATGTTCACAATTAGGTGTTTCCCTTCTCTTCCAATCACTTGTCTTGCAGTCTATGGGGGCAGAGAAAACAAGGGAAAAGAGATTCGCAGGGCAGAGAAAATGAGGGAGATGAGATTTGCAGGGCTCGGAGAGTTCCAGATTAAGTGTGCCTTCTAAGTGCAAAGCTCAGCCCTGGAGCATAGCCAGGATGTACGTGTTTAAAAGCTATTCCTTTTGGGAGAAAGCTTTACAGAGGGGTTGAAGACACCCCCACTGCCCAGAGGGCCCAGCTCGGTGTCACTGGCTCACCCCAGTGCTCTGGAGTGGGGGCCGCCATTTTCTCAGGGCGGGGTGCAGAGCGCATGGTGAAGGCACTGCTCCGGGGACTGCTCCTGGCCCAGCAAGGACGGAGACACTTGGGAGGGCAAAAGAGAGCAGCTGATCCATCCGTGCTCAGTCTGCGCTGGCCACAAAAGAGACCTCCACGAACAAAACGAGGCTGTGGCTGGCAAGTCCATAATGGGCAAAGCCAGGCACTGTAAAGACAGGAACCTGGGTTATTTGAGGATTATTGAGGCTGCCTCTTTTTTTAAAAACAAAACAAAATAAAAAAACACTCAGCTGTGTGGGTAAGAAGTTGAAGGATGGAAAGACAGAAGGAAGGAAGGCTTTGTGCCCAGACCCTTCCGGACTGCATGGGCCTGGCGTCTCCTGGGCCCTCTCAGTCCTCCCCCTGCTCAGGTGCTGGAAAGTGAGCAGAGCTGAGGCCAGAGCCCTGGGGCTCACCTTGACTTGTCCTCGGACTACCTCCAGGACCCTGTGGAAGTCACGGCCCCTTCCTGGTCCTGAGTCTCCCTGATGCACATGTGTACCGGACAAGCGAATGAGCTAAACATTTCTAAGGTCCCTCCTTTTGGACATGGACATCCAAGGCTCTTTCTTCTGAAGCCTTGGGGGTGCAAGAGGTAAGAGGTGCCAGGGGTGGGCAGGTGGGACTCACTGCTCCCTGGCGCCAACTGGTCATAAAGAGAACGCACGGCACCCAGGCCAGCAGACCCTGCCTAGGGAGAAACCCAGGCTGATGGCGGCACCAGGCCATTCCATCCCCTCACGGAGGACACCTGAAGTTCAAAACCGCAGGTAAGGGCACCCAGCAGGGTGGCTCCTGTGACTGCGGGCCACACAGTTTCCTGCGTCTCTGATTTAAGAAGCAGGTACAGCCACGGTGTGTGAGGGTAGGAGTGCTATAAATATTCCCCTCATTGCTAATTTGTAGAACTTATTTAATAATACTTTTATTTTCAATAATTTATGAAGAAAAAATTTCACACATGCGTTAATTTGATCTTCCTAATTCTCACACCACTCGAATGTCATTACGTACTCTTTTAAACTTGTAATATTGTTTGGAGAATGTGCTCTCCTAGGACAAATCATTGGATCTTTTTCTTAAATGTCAAGATGGGCTGGCTTTTAACTCTAGGCAGAAAATTTAAACCTGCAAAGCCAACTCATTTAAGGCACAGTTTTTATTATCTTTCATTGTCATCCTTTTGGGGGGGGGCGGGTTGGACAGTAGCTATTTCCAGCTCCTCCCCAGCCCACTCCAATACACACACACACACACTCATCTAGGCACCTATGGATATTTTAGCCCTCATACAATCAGAGGAGGAGGAGGAGGAGTGCTGGCTGTGCCTCATGGGGGAAACGGCTGAGGTTTACAGTTAACAGTGGCCCCAATGCAAGCTCAGATCACAGGGCCTGAGGGAGGAAGTGCGATTATGCTGGAACCAAGTGCGAGGCACCTCAGAGGGCGGTGTGGGGGGCCCCTCACAGCTCAGTGGTCAGTTGTGCATTATTCAGTGACATGCACAACCATCGGGCTGTCACCAGGTAATCAGCTCTAATTGGCTGTTGGTGGCAATAAGTGACTGTAACTGGGCTCATTTTGGTGCAGCTGAACCAACCTGTTCTGGGATGTGAGAGGGGTGAGGGGAGAGGTTTAGGAGGGATTGTGTGAGGTCCTTCTAGAGAAGTCCTGGGGGATTCAGATATCCAAGTGTCCCTGTGACCCCAATCAGGTGAACCGAGGCCAGGGTGTTCCAGCTGTGTAGACCTGGGGCTGGAGCAGTTGCTGCCCCACCTGAGTTATAGGACTTCCCTGTTCCCTAAGAATTAACTTTATTCTGAGTCCTGAGATTCCTTTTGGGAAGCAGAGTGCTAAGGGGGTAGCTATGGGAGGAGGGGAGGGCCCCTGGAGAGTGGGGGAAGGGGAGCAGGTGGGGGCAGTGTCTTCCACTGGATGGTATCTTGGGCAGCCTCTGCCACAGGGGAGAGGGTAAGGGCTCTTGGAGAGGCTGGGGAGATGCTCCTGCTCAGCTTGAGGAAGGGTCCTGGGCTGCACCTGTGTCTCCCAGGTGGCATAGGTTAAGGGGTGTGATTTCAGGAAAGCAAAACAGCTCCCACATACTATTCAAAACCCTGAGTTTGTTGGGATCGCAAACACACAGCACTCTGAGAAAGAAGGAGAAAGGGGTGATCGGGGTCAGGTGGTGAGAAGAGCCAGGACTGGCTGTGGGGCTGTAATGTGCTGAGAACTTGCTGGACTCGCTAAGGTAGCTGCTATAACCCCTCTTTTACAGAGAGGCAACCTTGGCTCAGGGATGCTGAGTCACCTGCCCAGGTTTCAAGGATCATTGGTAGGTTTAAATCTGTTCCCTTGTGACCCCGTGGCCCTTCTTTTCCCCCTAAACTGCATCTCTCCTCTGGGGTTAAGGGGAAGGAGGCCCTGGGCCCACCAGAACCTTCTATGGGCCCTGTCACTCCACACTGGCTTGTGCTCCTGCAGCTGGTACCAGGGGTTAGAAGGAGAGTGAAATGACTAAACTGGTAACCACCAGGACATGAGTGGGCTGACAGGTGAGCCACACAATCAATAGATCCCATAATCAATGCTGTAACCATCGTCAACCACAGTCAATTGGTCCTGTAAACACGAGGCTCCTCTCTTTGATCCCAGGCTCCCACCCCCTAACCCCCACCCCATGAGGAGGAGGAGGCAGGACCCTGCAGGGTGGGACCCTGGGCGAGGGCAGGCCCACCCCAGCCAAGGAAAGGTTTGGACAGGGAGCTGCTGTGGGACTATGGCTGTAGGAGGAGCTTCTCCAAGGCCTCTGCCTGCAAAACTTCAGACCAAACCTGAAGATCCTAGTAACAAACTGAGAGGCAGTTTGTACAGTGGTTAAGAGCACAGGCTCTGGAGACCAATACCTGGGTTCCAGTTCCAACTCCAGCTCTCACTAACTGCACAACTGTAGGCAAATTACTTAGCTTCTCTGTGCCTCAGTCTTCCCATCTGTAAAATGGTGCTAATAAAAATACCAACCTCCAGGGATTGTTGAGGATTAAAAGGTTTACATAAACCTGGCCCAGAGAATGGGGAGAGGAGCATCGCTTGGAAGGGACACGGGAAGAGCCTGTTTATCACCATCATCTCCCACTGACCCCAGTCTCCTTCCTTCACCTTCCTCTGGGACCCTGGGAGCGAAGGGGCCCAGCGATCAGTCCTCATGGCTCTTTACTGAGAATTCTGCCCAATATCTGACACAGCCCTCTGCTACCACCCCTGCCGCCCCTGTGTGCTCTCTTCTCACTCTGCCCATCCTGCCAGGGCGGCGTGCCTCAGGCTGCCCATGTCTGCCACCCGTGGGAGGGTCTGTCTCCCTTCTCACCACCACCTGGAAGGCAAGCACCTCGCCGTCTCTGTCGTGGTGTCCCCGGTGTGCAGCCCCATGCCAGGCACCTCTGCTGACGTCCCTTTCTCCTAAGGAATGAGCCACGGACCAGGGAAGGTGCCAGGCCCAGCGCCTTGGTTGGTCCTGAGCCAGCTCCCTGGTCTCCACTTGGCGGGGCCATGCAGGGCCATCCCCACTGTCCCCACGGGCCACCCCTGCTCCTGCCACTCACCAGCCACACCATGAGGTAGGAGAACACGGCGATCCACAGCGTGGCGGTGAGAAAGGTGACCATGAAGAGCTTCTCCCAGCGGGGCTTGCTGCAGTTGGGGATGGTGATGCACAGGAGGAAGGTGAGGGGCCACGTGAGCACCCACTTGGCTCGGTCCCCTCGCGTCTCTGCAGGGGGTGGGACGGGGCGAGAAGGGAGAGGACAGAAGCGCATGATGGTTAGCGTACCCGCCAGTCAACCGGTGGGTTTATTTTTTTATTTTTCCAAGCCAAACAAGAGAATGCCTCCAACGTGACTCCGAGCAACTGGCCTCACGGAATCAGAGACCTCCATAGCGTCATCTGGGAAAGGATCTTAGTGACAGGACTCAGGAGTGTGTGTGGATGGAATAATCTTATTCATCCCAACTCCATTTGACAAATGAGGACAGTGAGACCCGGGGGAGCAGAAATGAGGATGTGGAATAGGAATATGCTTTGGGATCAGACAGATCCCAAATGACCCAGAGCGAGCCTGTCAACTCCACTTCCTCCTCTGATGATGAGACACTTGTAGGAGTGAGGACAAGAACGTAACAATGGTGAGCAATTCAAGTATTTGCTATGTGAAACAGGCATAGTGACAAGCCCTTTGGCTCTTATAAGTACTTTCTTTATCTGTAAAATGGGAACATTACCTGTGCCAGTTTGGTTATATTATGTCCTCCAGAAGAAGCCACGATCTTTTAATCCAGTCTCATGGGCTATTGGATTATGTTTCCATGGAGATGTGACCCACCCGTGAGTGACACCTTTGGTTAGGGTGTGATCTCTGACTGAATGTTTCCATGGAGGTGTGGCCCCGCCATTCAGTGTGGGCCTTGATTAGTTCACTGGAGTCTTATAAAGGGGCTCACAAACAGAAGGACCTCAGAGCTGCAGCTGAGAGACATTTTGCAGACAGCCATTGAAAGCAGATTTTTGCTGACATTTTGGAGAATGCCATTTTGAAACGCAACCTGGGAGCAAGCAGACATTAGCCACATGCCTTCCCAGTTAACAGAGGTTTTCCAGATACCAATGACCTTTCTCCAGCGAAGGTAACTTTTGTGGATGCCTTACCTTGGACGTTTTATGGCCTTAAGACTGTAACTGTGTAACCAAATAAACCCCCTTTATAAAAGCCAATCCATTTCTGGTATTTTGCATTCTGGCAGCATTAGCAAACTGGAACATTACCTCTTTCTCGGTTATTGCAAGAATGGCACAATATAATATACACAAAATACCCAGCACTCAGACTCTGGCATGCCATTGGCACTCTGGAAATGTCAGCTACTCTGCTCCAAGGTCATTAGAGTCTGCCCGTGTCAGATGCAAGACTAAAATGGGGATATCCTGGTTGGCAATCCAGACCACACTGACTTCTAACAAGGTCATCCACAAACAACAAATAGGAAAAGTGGCCTCGATAAGCCACCGGGTGAAGGCGTGCACATGCAGGCTCAAAACCAGCCTGCTGCTGATGTCAGGGAAGATGTCAGAATTAAGACCTCTGAAAATTCTCTCCTCCATAAAAGCAACAAGGTCACTGGCAAGAAATGTCAGAATCAATTTTTTCAGAACTCTAAATAAACCAAAGACTTGCAGCAATCTGGAGAGCATGTCTTTAAGAAAAACAGCTGAATCTGGGTAAGAAGAGTAGGCTTTGTGGTGTTTTAATTTGCCCTCTTTCCATGTGCCTCCCAGCAGCTCTGCGGTAGCCTTGAAAACCAACGACCTGCAATCACAGTGCAACCCAGCAGCCAGGCAGCCAATTGTGGCACAAAATAGGGTTAGAGCCCCTTCAAAGCCCGTTCACGGGGAGCTGTCATGATGTGACTTGTCTGTAGGCTTCCTGGAAGCCCCCACTTCAGGGCTGTTTTTGTTTCACCTGCGTTGGAGATCACCCAGTGTGGACAGCATTTTCCTCAAGGGCATTTAGGAAACAGAGACAACTGCTGGACATCACGGATGCCTGAGGTGGAGGGTAACAGCTGGGACAAACAAACTAACAAAAACTTAAGGAAGATGAGTGACCAGGTGAACACCTGCTCGGCTCTGCCCCCTCGTGTCTCTGCAGGGGGATGGGCGGGAACAAGAAGGGGGGGGGGTTGGCTAACAAACACTTAGAAAGGAGAAGCTGGGAAATGAGATGTCCACGGGACCTGGAAAAAGTTCTGACAAGTTCCTGGGAATCTAAGAGGAATCTAAGAGGAAAGGCCTGAGAAGCCTGTGAGCTCTCACCTCTGGCTGACCTTGAGGCTCTGGGCAAGCAGGAAGTTGTAAACAGCCTGGCTGAGACTTGAAGGTATGACCCATCACACACACAGTGTCCCCTGTCAAAGAAGGGGAGACCTATGGATCCAGGCATCTAAGGAAATATCTGTGCAGTCATTAGCTGACCACTAAAGTAACCTAGCAGAGACTTCAGAGGCCACACACACACAGAGAAAGCAGATTTTACAGAATTAGTTCAGAAACACACACAAACAACAATAAGCAACAACAAATCCTGGGGAGGGAGAATCCGATTTCTAGAATTACCACATTATACTATTTAAAATGTCCAGTATCCAACCAAAAAAAATGATAAGACATGCAAAGAAACAAGAAAGTATGGCTCATACACAGGAAAAGCAGCCATCAAGGGAAATTGCCCTGAGGAGGCCCAGATATTGGATTTACTGGATACTTTAAATCACCTATTATCAAATATGTGCAAAGAACTAAAGCAAACCATATCTAAAGAATTTCCCACCAATAGAGAATGCCTTAAAGAGACAGAAAAGATAAAAAGACACATACAGAAATGAAGAATTGAAAAGTAGAATAACTAAAATGAAATTCACTATAAAGGTGCAACCACAGATTTCAGCAGACAGAAGAAAACATCAAATCTGAAGAGAGATCGATTGAGACTGAGGATCAGAAAGAAAAAAAATTAACAAAAATGAACAGAGCCTTAGAGATCTGTGGGACACCATCAAGTGCACCAACATAAAAATAATGGAAGTCCCAGAAAGAGAGAAGAGAAAGAAAGGGACAGAAAGAATATTTGATAAAACAATGTCCAAAAACTTCCCAAAATAGAAGAAAAAAAATATCAGCTACACATTTAAGGTGAACAGATTCCAAGTAGGATAAGGCTCAGAGTTCCACACCTAAACACATCATAATCAAACTGTCAAAAAAAGCCAAAAATAAAGAGAGAATCTTTAAAGGAGCAAAAGAGAAGCAGCCCATCACACACAAGGGATCCTCAGTAGGATGAACAGCTGATTTTCCATCAGAAATCATGGAGGCCAGAAGGCAGTGGGATGATATATTCAAACTGCAGAGAGAAAAAGACTTTTCACCAAGATTTCTACATCCAGCGGAATGGCAAAAATGAAGGAGAAATTAAAAAATTCTCAGATAAAAATTGAATTCATCACTAGCAGCTCTGCCCTACAAGAAATACTTAAGAGAGTCCTTAAGGCTAAAAGGAAAAGACACAAGATAGTAACTCAATCCACAATAACTCAAAAGATATAAAAAGTACTGGTAAATATAAATAAATATAAATAGGTAGACAAATATAAAAGTATAAACATAGTTTTTGTTTGTAACTTTCCCCTCTGCCTGTCTGATATAAAACACAACTGCATTAAACAATGACTATAAATCGGTGCTGATGGGCATACAACATATAAAGATGAAATCTGTATGACAATAACAGCTCAAAGGAGGGTGGCAGGGAATGTAGCTATATAGGAGCAAGGTTTTTGTATGCTATTGTAATTAAGTTGGAATGCTAACTAGATTGCTGTAAATTAAGATGCTAATTGTAAGTCCTAACCCATCTCTTGAATGTGACCCTATTTGGAAATAGGGTCATAGAAGATGTTATTATTTAAGATAAGGTCAAACTGTATTAGGGTGGGTCCTAATCCAATATGATTGATGTCCTGATAAGAAGAGGGAATTTAGACACAAACAGAAAGAAGACAGCCAAGTGACAGACGCAGGGATTGCGTTATGCTGCAAACAAAAGAATGCCATGGATCACTGGCAAGCCGTCACCAGACTTCAATGGCAGCATGGCCCTGCTGACACCTGACTTCAGACTGGCCCCTGGAACTGCGAGACAACACATCTCTGTTGTTTTAAGCCACCCAGTTTGTGGTACTTTGTCATGGCAGCCCTGGAAAATAAGGCAGGGAGCAGTCGCCATTCTTGTCTGGCCGGCATCCACCCCCCTTTACTGGAAACAGCATGCTAGTGTCCCTTCGGGGAACCAGCCCCCATTCCACATCAGGCTGTGTGATTTAAGACAGGCTTGACTCCACCTCTAGCTCTGGGCGTGAGAGGCAGGCTTGGCTAATCAACTTATTCCATAAACATTTAGTGCATTCATTCTCTTTGTGAGGTGCCATTCTAGGTACTGAGGAATCCAAGCATGAACGAGACATCATCTCTGCCATTGTGGAGTTTACATGGTTTAGGGCCAGGCCATGACCCAGTAAGAGTCAACCCTGGGGATTTTGCTGGGAATGCTTGCCTCTAATCCCAATTTTCCCTTCCTTCTTACCAACAGAGGCTTATTTTGCTTGGGACAGTAGGTTCCCAGCTAAAAACTTAATTTCGTGGGCTTCCTTGCACCTACGGTTGCCGTGGACAGTTCTGGACAATGAGATGTGAGTGGAAGTCTACTCAGTGAAACTTCTAGGAAGTAAATGTGTTCTTCATGAGAAGGAACAGACTCCTGGCAGGGGCCCCTTGCCCTTCCTCCTCATTCCTGCCTTGAACCTGGACACACCAGAGCTGCCAGAGCCACATGTCAATCTTGAAGACAAAAGTCACTGCTAAGAAGGGAGGACGAGAAATGGGAAACTGGGGCCATGAAACAGCCACTGGACTCCCTAATCTTAGGACTTAATATGCAAGGAAAATAAATCCCTTGAGTCTTTTGCTTGGGTTTTCTGTTACATGTAGCTGAATGCAATTCTTTAACGTAGAAGTACCATCAGGCACCAGGGTAACCCAGTGGGGTGCGAGTAGAGACAGCTGGTGGTCGTCTTTGCGAGCTGCCGGAGAATGAAGCCAGCCTATGGGAAAGCAGTGCTGGGAGATGGACGGTGTCTTGTAATGTCATTTGAGGCCTGTGTCCAGCCTTGCCTGAGGGTAGATTCTTCCAGGGAACCGCCCACTATGTGAGCCTTTGGCGTAACCAGCCTGAACTGCGTTTCTCTAACACTAGAAGAGTCTGGACCAATCACATGAAATGATACAAAATCAAATGTTGGGGACAACTGGGGTGATGAGCCAGCGCCCATCGTGAGGGAAATTCTCCCTGCACCACCACGAGTGCTGGCTGCCTGCTGCTGTCCCTTCAGGTGCAACGACAGGGATATCTGAGAGATGCTTGACATGGACTCTGACTTACATTCAAAGATAAACAAGTGAAAGAAGCGCTGCTGTCATTACTTTCACTGAGCTCAGTTTTCTCTTTTGAAGTAGAAAATGACAATTTAATTATGTGAAAAAAATTTTTTAATGAACTGTTAACAAAACAGACGGCTAATCATACTGGAGGAAAAAAATTAGGAACAGATGCAGCTGCTGATGACAAACTTCAAACAAATTAACTTGGGCAGTTAACTAATTAGACACTCCAATTAAGGGATTGGTTCACTTGTGGTAGGTGATGTTTGTGTGGCTGGATGACACAAAGTATTCGTGGACCTTGGAGCACTGAGATGATCGTGATTCCTGGCCAAGACTCCAGACCAGACTCCAGCTCTCCCCTGGAGAGCTTATTGGAATGGTCTGCTGGGCGAGCCCCCAGGGCCAGTGATTTGGAAGGTCCGGGAGGGGCCAAGAATTTGCATTTTTAACAAGTTCCCAGGTGCTGCTACTGCTGCTGGTTGTGGGACCACACTCCAAGAACTGCCACTCTAGATTAACTCCACTTTAAAAAAATTGAGATATAATTCACATACCATAAAATCCACCCTTTTAAAGTGTAAAATTAGGGGGTTTAGTATAATCACAAAGTTGTGAAATCATCACCACTATATAATTCCAGAAGACTTTAATCATCCCCCAAATGAAACCCTGTATCCATTAACAGTCATTCCCCATTCTCTCCTCCCCTAACCCCTGACAACCACTAATATACCTTGTGACTCTACGGATTTGCCTGTTCTGTACATTTCCTACAAATGGAATCATACGTTACCTTTGGTGCACAGCTTCTTGCACAAAACATAATGCTTTGAGGGTCACTGATGTGTTGTAGTGAGAATCAGTGCTCCATTTCTTTTTATGGCTGAATAATTTCCATTCTAGGGCTATACCACATTATGTTTATCCTTATTCTAAAAAGATGGTGTTTAAATTGATTGAAATTAGTATATTGAACTGATCTTGAATTCCTGGCATAAATCCCACTTGGCTAACTCTGTTTTACAAAGAGGAAAATCAAGCCCCATGAAGGTTAGTAAACTGCCCCAAATCTCATAGACAATTATTGGCAGAGCCTCAGACAGGCCCTGCCCCTCAGCCAGACACCCTGAGCTGGCCTTTGTGGGGACAGAAGTGGCTACAGGTAGAGGAGGCCCACAGTCAGAGCCAGGTTAAGGAACTGCCACCTCACCCTCATCCAGCATTGTGTCGTGCCTCACATCTGAGAGGTTTATTTATTTATTTATTTTTACAAGCACTCTTTGTTCCTCATATCAGTTTTCTGGGGGTAGCTGCTCCCCCCACTTCACAGGTAAGCAAACAGGTTTTGTTTTACATTATATCTTCCACATCGCGACTTTCCCCATCATGCTTTCGACAGATCGCAGGTCAGCCTAAAAATTAAACGGGAATTTTTGATGAGTTTTTCGAAAGCCACGGATGACAGGCCAAAGCCAGCAAACAACACAGAAAAAGTTTAGAAACATTGAATTGCACAAAATATGTGTATAGTATTGTATGATATCAGTATATTTTATCTTTTAATACCATAATATATGCAATTTGTTTTTTAAAGTCAATTTTCATATTTATTTCATGTTTAAAAAATTTCTTTTTAATACAGTATTTTTACTTAACACTGACCTACATATAGCCTATGACCAAATACTTAACCCAATTTTTACAGTAAAGTACCATAAACACCCCACAAAAAGAAAAAATTCAGACTTCTTCTCTGGTACGAAGGGAGGGCCAAATAATTTTACATGGATTTTCCATATCATGGAGGCTCCGCACCCCTAAACCCCAAGATTTGGAAGGGATAACTGTCGTTTGCTAAAGTTGCTGAAATGTAACGTACCAGCAATGGGTTGCCCTTTACAATGGGGATTTATTTGCTTACAAGCTTACGGTTCTGAAGTCATGAAAATGTCCAATCAAGGCACCATCAGGACGGTACGTGGACTCTGAAGACAGGCTGCTGGCGATCTTCAGCTCCTCTGCCTCATGGCCAGGAACACAGCGAGTCTGCCGGTCTCTCCTTCTCTCCCGGGTTTTGTTGCTTTCAGCTTCTGGTTGCTATGTCTGTGGCTTTCTTCCTGGGCTTCTGTGTGTGCCCTCTCTCAGCTTCTTTCTCTCTGTCTCTCATTCTCTTATAAAGGTCTCTAGTAAGAGGATTAAGACCCACCTGGAGCACAGCTCAACTGAAATAACCTAATCTAAAGGTCCCACCTGCAGAAAGTCTACCCCCACAGGAATGGATTAGCTTTAAGAACATGATCTCTTCCGAGATCTATAAAGCTTCAAACCATCACAGGTTTGGTGAAATACAGTGACTTACTTGAACACGTTAGACAGTGGGAGGTAGTTTCAGGACTTGAACACAGATCTTCACACTCTTGTGTCCTGTGTACTACAATGCTTGCCTGCCCTCCGAGCCCATGATTCCAAGGCCCATGGAAGTCCCTGTACCCATCAGCTGGCACCCCTAGGCTCCATGTCCCACACTGAGACTGGATGCAAAGGGGTCCCAGAGCCAGAAGGATGTCTGGGTGGGTGTACCCAACCCCCTCATTCTAGATGACTCTAACTTTCAGCCAGCTTTGCACCCCACCAGAGGGATCTCAAGACTTCCAGCAAAGAAAATTGTTCCGTCCTCCGAGAAGTGGGGAAGGCCCCTTTCCACACATTCACAAACATGGTCTGTGGTAGTTTTTGGAGAGAAAACAGCATAGCCTTGAGTCTAAAGCCCTGGCTCTGTCGCTCTTGCCTGTGTTGCACTGGGTGGACCTTTAATCTCTCTGAGCCTTGGTGTCTTCATCTGTGAGACGGCTGTAACTGTCCCTGCTCAACCCACCTAGGGGAACTGTGCCAAGACTAAAGAAAAGTAAAAAGTACACAGCCTGCTGCCTACCCATGAAGGCCTTGCCTTGAATTTGGAGGCCCTGAGGAGCGTGGAAGAGGCCAAGTCCAGAAACACCGACAGAAACAAGAACTAATCTACCCTCCCCACTGCTGACAGGACCTCTTGGCTTAAACAACTCAGCAAAGTGCTGGCATGCAGGGGTGGGGTGGGGGGGACAGGCGTGGCCGGGCAGGTGCTGGGTGTTTACGAAGCCAACAGACCCACGGCTGGCTTCTGCCCTTCCTTTCCTTCCTGCTGCCCCTTGCATCCTAGCGCGGAGGGTCCAGCTCAGGATCTGGCCATCTTAACTGAAGTCAGCAGGCAGAGGAGAGCACTTTGGGGTTAGCCAGAGCTGGGGAACCAGTCCTGTCACCTCTGGGGTCCACACCAGGCATGCAGCAGGCTGCTGTGCAGACTCCAGGCGTCAGATGCAGCATGCTCAGCACAATGTGGGGACACAGCAGGCCCTGTGCAGAAGAGCTTTCTGCATAGCGACGGGCAGGTGTCCTGCCCCTTCGTGGCCCCTATGAAGACTCTGTAAGCCGCACGAGTTCCTTAGCAGGACTTTGGTCCAGTCTAAGTGAAGTCATCAGTTACAACTGGTTGTATTCAAAATGAATGTGATACATGCCGCTAATCTGAATGCTTGGGGAGTGGTTGGGCTGGGAAATTTAAGGTTGTATATGTCACCATAACTAAAAAGAGAGAAAGAGACTAAAGCAACAATGACAATTTAATGCAATACATGATCCTGGACTGGATCAAATAATTGAGAAAATGCCCCAAAGGACATTGGGACAAGTGAAAAAACTAGAATATAGACTGTATGCTTTATATCAATTTAAATTTCTTGATCTTGATAATTGTACTTAATGTGGTTACATAAGTGAGTATCCTTGTTCTTAGGAAATACACATGGAGATATTAAATGGTAAAGGAACATGGCATGTGCACTCTACTCTCAAAGGTTTAGAAAATAGATAAGATATAGATGAATGTACAGACAGACCAACAGAATAATAACAAATGTGGCAAAATGTCAAAAGTTGGTAAATCTGGGTATCCAGATAGGGGATATATTCAAGTTCTCTAAATTATTTTTGTATTATGTTTTCAACTTCCATGTACATTTGAAATTATTTCAAAATAAAAAGTTTAAAACAAGATTGACATTACTGCTTTTCTCCAAGCTTTACTAAATTCCTATGGCAGCAGACACACCGAACCAGCTTTCAGGAGCTCTCAGTGTGAATGCAGAGGCTGGAAATTGAAAACCAATGTTTCCCAGATTCCCTTGCAGCTGAAGTTCTGGATTCGAAATAGGCTTCCTATTTGGCAAAGTAGAACTGAGGTGGGGCCAGGCCACTGTTCTGCTGCTTTGGATGCAATGCAGTCAGGCAGGGCTGTGGGGATGAACATCAGGGCTGTGCTGCAGCAACACGTCTATGCCCCAGCTCTCACTTCAAGGGCACCAGAGATAGTTCCGGAGCCTCGACCAGCATCTCCATGGCCAGTTCCTGTGCTGGGGGAGTGAAGAGTCCCTCACTGTGGGAGAGGCTTTTTTGTCCGGGGTCACAGCTCTGACCGTCAGTCCTTTAGCTCAGCGGCTCCGGTGCAGCCCAGCCCCACACCTCCCTGACTCTGGCAAGGGTGGCAGCCGGCCAGTGGGGTGGTGGGCTCTGGGCGTCACTGCTAGTGTCAGCCCAGAGCACCCTCCTCCAGTCCTTCCAATGAGTGTATATGGTACCTGCATAAGTCTCTGTATTAATTTCCCCTTTCCCTGCATCTGAGATGGGATACATTGATCATCTCCTGATGATGCCAGAGGCACCTGCCGCCACAAGGAGGGCCAGGTGTGAGTGTGTGGAGCTGCTCTCCCCTCAGTCATCTTTCCAGGGAGACCACCAAACCCATGCTGGCCATCCAGGGTAGGCTCTAACCCTGCCGGGCAGCCTGCATTCTGTCTCCCAGGACTGTGGAACTCAGAGCCAGCACCACGAGTGAGCTAAGCTCAGGGAGGCCAGAGCTGACACCTGCTAGTCTGGAATCTACAGGTGGCCACGCCTGCTACGTGGACCAACAGTGAACTGGGGAAGGCAGCCTGCAGCTATTTTAGTTTCCAAGCTACTGAAACAAATACCGAATACAACAGTTTGGCTTAAACAACAGGAATTTATTGGCTCATGGTTTTGAGGCTAGGAGAAGTTCAAAATTGAGGAGTCAGCCAAACAATGCTTTCTCTCCGAAGACTGGTGTCCTGGGGCTGGCTGTTGGCGACCCGTGGTCCTTGGCTTTTCCATCACATGGGCACGCACACAGCACCGTCTTCTCCTTTCTCGTCTGGGTCCCTTTGACTTTCAGCTTCTGGCTGCTCCCCGCAGCTTCCTCTCTGTGCCCAATTTCCTTTGCTTGTAAGGACTTTGGCCACACTGGACTAAGGTCTGCCTTCTTTCAATTTGGGCATGCATCAACTAATAACATCTTCAAAGGTCCTATTTACAAATAGGTTCACACCCACAAGACCAGAGGCTGGGATCTGAATGTGCTTTTTGTGGGGGGGGCGTGATTCAATCCCCAACAGCAGCCAAAGAGCAGAGTGAGATAGCAGTGCAGGAGAAATGAAGACAAGAGCCAGGAAGAGTGTGGGCACCCACTGAGGCCCAGCGTCCCACTCTTTGATGAGTCCAGGTGTTTTCCTGCCCTTGGGATCCCTAACATGGCCCTGGAACCCCATAAAAAAATTCTCCCTTTATGCTCAAGAGAGCTTCTGTGGATTCAGGACCCCAGGACAGGCCCGGCACATTCCCAGGCCTGGGCCAGCCTCTGCCCTCCCCCACCCAGCCTGCCTGGCACTGACCTCACTGGAGGGGCATCAAAGAGCAGACTCCAAGGCAGGTGACCTGGATGCCTGGTTCTGCCCAGCCAAGCCCCTCTCTGGGCCTTGGTTTCCTGCTTTGGAATAGGAAAATGCTGAGCTGAAAATTCCCAAGTTCCCTTTTAATCCTCGAATTTAGAGACTGTTGCAGAGAACTTGGAAGAAAACTGCCAGAGTTTTGGCAAATCCAAAGAGACAATAAGTAGATAAATAGTTGTCAGGGGCTGAGGGCATTGGGGAAAAATGGGGTGTGCCTGAAAATGGGTATGGGGCTTCTTTGGGGGGAAATAAAAATGATCTAGAATTGATTATGGTTTGCAAAATTTTGTGTATATACCCAAAACCACTGCACTGTACACTCTAAAAGGGTGAACATCATGGTAAGTGAATTATATCTGAATAAGGCTGTATTATTAAAAAAAACATGCAAACAAACCAAAGCTCAGCCAGTGATTATTCTAATGGGGCTGTGGACTGAGACCTCAGCGCTCTAAATCAGTGATCAACAAGGACACATCTTTGAAACACTGACCTTGACTTATGAAACAATCTATTGAATGTGCAATTTCCCTGGTGGCTCCATGACAGAGGCCCGAACAAGATCATTTCCACCACAAAGCACTGTTTGTCTCTGGGGCCTGGAATCCCAGGGACTGTGTATGGAATTTCACATGTAAATGAGCCCACATCATCTGCAGTGTTTTCACTGCTTTCATGGATGTGTCAAGCAGCTAAGAGGAAAGAACGGGAGTGTGGAATTTTACAGAGCTCCCTTTCTACAGTATCACCTGACTGGGTTTGTAAAGACTAACAAGGCCTCTCTCTCCCCAACGAGTTCAGCTCTCTCAAGTGCTAGTTAGAACGAAGAAGATGGCTGTGGATAAGGAGGCCGAAAGCTTCCAGCGGTCTTCAGATTTGCTTGTGCTGGGCTTTGTTACAATGAAGGATGAGGAGCTTTAGCAGGGCCCTCCTAACCCCGCAGACAGCATGCCGGATCCCCAGAGGCCCAGGACTCAACTCAGTTCAACACTGTCCACTCAGCACAGACAGAAGTCACCTGGCATCCCTGGGTACAAGACCCTGAACTGAGCTAGAAGACGCTAGCAACCTGCACAGAGGCAGCCAATTTTCCCACGGGCTCCAAAAGAAAGGGGACCCAAAAGGATCCGTTGGTTGGGCCACCGTGCTGTACCCTAAGCACGTCTAGGTTAGAAAGCCTGGATCCAAATCCCAGCTACACCCCTTTCCTCTGGTGCCTCCTTGGGCAACTTAATAATTCTTGGTGCCTCAGTTTCTTCACCTGGGAAATGGGGATAATCACGGTACTTACCTCTTGGGATTCTCGAGAGGAATTAATGAGCTGATAGGGGTAAAGCACCCTGCCTGGCCCAGAGTAAGCACTCAATAAGCTTTAGTCCCACCATTGTTCAAGAACCTCCAAGAACCGGGACATTTGTGAAACACACATGTATCCCCTAGTTTCTGTTCCATACGACAGCACCATGGGTCGTGACCTGGGACCTGCTCCCAATTGGACCAGCCCTGGACAGCATTCGCAGCTGGCGAGGAGCAGGGCAGAAGAGGGGCTCCCTGTGTCACGCCATATGACCCAGGAAGTCCGATCACCACTCAGAATCTCAGTTTACCACTCTGTAAAATGGGGATAATGCCAATACCTCCCTCCTAAGCAGCTATAAAATAGCAGCACAGGGCAGTGGCTGGCACTGCTGCATTCGCTTTGTAGCTGGGTGAGTGTGGGCAAGTCATTTGACCTCCTTATGCTTCTCTTTCCTTCTCTGTCAAGTGGGGATAATAGTTCTTACCTCATGTGTTGAATGAATGAATGAATGAATGAATATACATAAAGCTCTTAGAACAGGGCATGGCACACAGATGCCCCTCGAGAGCTCTAGAACAATGCTCTATTTTTTGGCTCAATGCCTGACATGCAGACAGTCCTCAGTAGATGCCATAATAACCTTGGCAGACACAGGCTTCAGCACCATGGTAGAGCTGGGGATCCCTCTCCTGGGTTCCCGGTGATGTTCTTACCCTTACAGCAGCAAGACCTCCCAGACTGCAAGCCAGCCACGAACACACAGCCAGCCTCGGGGGCCTTCCCTGGCTGGGCTGGGCCCAGGGTCTCTGGCTGACCATTTCCAGGCAGTGTCAAAGGCTGCAGAACATGGTTTCCAAGGGAGATGAGCTCCTCCTCCTCTTCTCCCAGCCAGCAGCCGGCCCCGGGAGGCCTAGTTACCAGGCTCTGTGGCCAGAAGTGGATAGGGATGGCTGCGCTTGGTGCTGGCAGGTAAACCCAGCATCAGAGTGAGTGGGCACTGAAGCCAGGGGGCTGCTGGGCTCTGCCCCGGAATCCAAATGAGCAGCCGGCTGGGGCCCCCCACCTCCTCCACCTATCAGCCACATGGCAATGGAACGAGATGAGGTACAAAAGGCATCACGCAGTCTTCTGCTTGGCTTTGCCCTGCAGGCCCGGCAGCTCCAGAGGGCAGGGGCCACGGCTCTCTTGTTCCCACCTGGATTTGCAAAGCCCAGAACAGAGTCTGGCACCCAAATATTCACTGAATGAAAGAATCAGCTTATCTGCAAGGTGCCTGAAGCAGGTGCTTAGTGAATGTCAATTCCCTCCTCCTGGCCCCCTGGTGACTGACAGTTCCAGGTCTCCAGAGATTCTGGCACTTTTGATCTTTCTAGAACATTGTTCATAGTCCAAACAGAGGAGGATGCTAGAAGCCGGTTATCACAGAAGCTATGTGATTAAAGCACACTGTGATCCAAATGAACATTTAATGAGCACCTACTATGTGTCAAGCAGTGCACAGAGACTTTGACTAAATTATCCTATTTAGTACTTAAAGCAACCTGGGAGGAGAGGGGTACACACTGGTCTGGCCTAGAATGAGTCCCTGATAGCCTAAAGCTACCTGGGTTCCAAGATGACCAATGGGATGTCTCCTTCCCTCTCCCATCATTCCCTGTGCCCCTGTTGGACCTTCCCTGTACCCTGCTGATTCCTTTCTGGGGCCCAGGCAGTAGGACACTAGCTCCACCCACCTCCAAGAACCACAGTCCAGATGATTGCAAAGGCAGAACCAAAGATGAGCTGAAAGGGTGGGGTGGGGGTGGGGGGAATGGGGAGGGATGGAGGTGGGAGGGCCCAGAGTGAACACATGGAATTTTTCACAAGTGCAGAGTCTCGCTGACTCGCTCTGATTTCTTGGAAGCTCCGACCCACACTGAGCCTCGATTTTCCTCCGCCGCTGTACACACCTCAACAAGCAGTGGCCACACAGCCTCATTCCCACTCCTGCTCACACCCAGGGGCGGAGGAGGAAAGAGTAAATTGTGGTTTCCAAGGACAACACCTGGAAACACATCCGCAGGGACACAAAGGAGTTTTCCGCTGGGATGCAGGAAGGCCTGGATGGATCTCAGGACAAGGAAAGACACTTCCTTCCCTCGGAAGCTGAGAGGACGCTGGGAGCACTTGGCTCCACTATGGGCCGAGCCCAGGGGAAAATCCTGGAGCGTCCGGCTTGAGGAGCAGGGTGGGCCCACAGGCAGGGCCGAGCTCCCTGGAGAGGACTCACAGGTGCAGGAAACCGGGGGACGGGGAGGGGCCTGGGACCAGCTGCCCCCAGCTCTGCAGGACAGCAGCACCCAAGCCCCCCACCCCGGGTTGAGGGAGGGTGTCTGACCTACCCGGAGTCCAAGCAGGAAGCCAGAGCTGATCTCCCATGGCCACTTCTCTGAGGAGCGCAAGATTATGGGTACAAGGACAATGGGAGGGGGCTGGCCCTGGGGTCCTCCCCACCCAACCCCAAACTCAAAGCTACAAGGAACTGGAAAGAGGAGTCGCCTCTACACATGGCTGTATCACGGTACAGACTAACAGCTCGCCAGGAAGGGCATCCCTTCCCCTGGTTTTCCTGCAGACCCCTGGACAGTGGGCAGGATTCAGATGAAGTGGCCAGAGGAGGGTGGCAGTGGTTGGCCCCATGAGGCCTGGCACCTGTAAGATGGGGGTTCTGCCATCCACTTCACGGGGCTGGAGACCACGTATAGAGATGCACCAAACGAACGCTCTCTCCTCTGGGGCCCCACCCGGCAAGCCGGGCTGCTCCCTGGACTGTGGGTGCTCCGGGTGCCTCTCCCTTCCTGTGGCCACACTCCAACCTGCCTGGAATCTGCTCTCCAGGCCCCAAGGAACTGGAATCCTTAAAGGACCAGAGCCCCAAGCCCCCTTTCTCAGGCCCCTGTGTGCCCAGGAGGAGAACTGGGCTGGCAATGTGACGATTCGGGGCTGTACAGGGTACCCAGGGCTCGGACCTAACGCCCGGGTTGTGACCTTTTATGAACACAGAAGCAAAAACTGCTAAGATGGAGCAGGAGCCACCCTGGCTCATCAGCCTCGGAGGAGGTCCTCCTCTGGGTGGACACACCGACCCGGAGGAATCTTCCATCTCCCGGTGTGCCTCAGCAGGTAACCCAACCTGGGGACTGGGATCTGGAGAAGACACTACTCCTCTCAGTATCCCTGACACCCAGAGGTCAAGCTATGGATACAGCCTGACCTTGACCCCACAGCAGGTAAGCTGGCTGAGCGACAACCTTGGCACCTCACGGAGCTCCCCAATGTGGGTGTGCTCCAGTGCCAGAGATGCCTCAGAGACACACGGATGTGAGTCCCCTTGGCCCTCGGGCTGGCAGGGAGGCCTGGGGAGGCCTGAGCCCCTGGGCTGGGCTGCTCTGTGACCTCAGAGAGGGGACATATTTCATTTTCTAGGTCTGTCCTTAAGTATAAAAAGCTGGGAGGTGCCAACTAGGAGCAATGATCTCTAACCCATTTTGAAAATGCAGATCCCCAGGCCCAGCTCCAGTCTTCGGAACATCTGGGTTCAGAGCCAGGCTCTGTATTTTGGGAAGAGCCTCTGGGTGACGGTGATGCACATCCCACGGAGACTCTGATCCCAAAACTCCAAGGAATGCCTGCAATCCCAAATGCAGCCTGCATTTTCAATACGAAGTGCAATTGGTGGCTCCCCCTTGCTGACGCCACCTTCTCAGGAGACAGGAGTGCTCCCATAAGAGGGGCTGGGACCAGGGTGGCCCCTCTTCCCACAGAGCCGCCTCCCAAATCAGACACTTGGGTGGACCGACATTAAACCCAGAATTCTTTTCCGACTTTAAAATCCCCTGATGGAATTCTGCTGCCTCTCAGGGTGGCAGGATACCAAGAAAAACCAAAACGAACCAAAACCAAACCAAAAGACCCACCTCCAAGATTAGGCCCAAACGCCTCAGGCCCTCACTTCCCATCTGGGCCTGCAGAGGTCTCACGAAGGGTTTGGATCTCATGAAGCCACATGGGCCCCGGGGAAAGCCCCCTCCAGCCAAGGGCAAGTGCACCGGTCCTGAGGCAGGAGCACACCTGGTATGTTTGAGGAAGGGGAGTGGGGAGGCCGCAGTGGCCGGGGCGGAGGGAACGGGCGGGAGCAGAGCAGGAGGTGAGGTTCACAAGGAGCTGGTAGATTAACGCCGGGCCATGCAGGTCAGAAAAACAACGGTGGCTCTCCTTCCAAGTGAGATGGGACGGTGCTGAGGGCTTGGGGCAGGGGGTGGCCTGCTCTGGCTCATTTGTGGGAAGATATCCTCAAACATTTAAGGTGCAAATTGTCTAAGGGTCACTTGTGGCCTCAGAATATCCTGCCCCGGCCAACAAGCAGAGCACATGTGGAATACACTGGGAGGGCCTGAGACACCCATAAAAATCACACTGGTCTGCACTTAAGGTGGTTATCACAAGTGAATATCTTTGTTCTTAGGAAACATACATGGAATCATTAATTGTTCAAGGAGTATAACATATGCCACCTACCCTCAAAAGTTGAAAACACACAGAGAGAGAGAGAGAGAGAGAGAGTGAGAGAGAGAGAGAGAGAGAGAGATACAACAAATGTGGCAAGATATTAAAAATATTAGAAGCTGGTGGATATGGGTAGGGGGTATTGGTTTTGTATTATTTCTGCAAATGTCCTGTAAGTCTGAAAACAATCAAAATAAAAAGCTAAACACATGACATCAGTGGTTGTTCTTCTTACTGCAAAATTAAGACTGGATGCCCTGAGATTTGCGTGCCGCCACTAGGGCTCACAGGTACTGCCTTGCCACCAGCTGGCTGCCCCCTGGCCGCAGGTCCAGCCACATGCAGCAGCTCTAAGCCGTAGTTCAGTCCCGAGTTACGCTTTTATCGAGTGCCTCCTAACCGTTTAGGGGACATAAGGTCGATCCCCCCACACCGGCCCAACAACCCTCATGCAACAGCTGCCAGGCTGTGGCCTGCTCCAGCCCTTGCCCTGGAGACCTGGGCTGGCCCTAACAGTCCCTGGCAGCTCAGCCGGGCCTGACGTTCCGGTTTGTACTGCGTGCAGAGCATCCCCTAGAACTCACCAGGCACGGAGAAAGGTGACAGGAAGGTGGCCTCCACCGGCACCACCGGCTCTGGCTCGGGGGGTGGGGGCTGAGGTGGCGGCTGCTGTTCTTGATCCTGCTGAGGGTCTTCGGGGTTTTCCAGCGGAACGTTCCCATTCTCGATGTTCTCGTGCCTCCCGTTTTGAAGCGGCTTGCTGCTCACGCCGTTTGCCGAGTTGATCAGTCTCTGTCGCTGTGCAGACACCAAAAGGTGTGATAAAGTGTCATGCTCTTGCCTGGTTCCTTCACACACACACACACACACACACACACACACACACACACACACACACACACACAGCTCTTAAAGGCTCCTAAAATAAAACTGCTGGCAATTGATTTGCCTAACAATTGGCTCAACAACCTTGAATCTACCCAAGTTTCCCATTTCCATTTAGATCATAACAGGAAGCCTTTGGGGGTGGTTGAAGAAGGACTTCCCTCTCTTCTAAGTGCAGAACTGGGATTCCAATCCAAATCTATACTGTGAAAAGGAGACTACATAGATTTTTGGTTTCAGTCTAGTCTATCACTTCTGCCCTCTTCTTTTGATCCCCTCTACAATATCTTGCCCCTGCTTGAGCCTCTTCAAACGTTAGCAGCTATGCCCCTAATTCTCTCCTTGAGCCAGTCTGTGCTGCGGTCCACAAAATGGGATGGCAGTGAAAATGCTGGGGCTTTCACAATGGTTTCACACAACCTTGTATTTGTGAGAGTCCTCTATGTGGTCTTATGCATCAGGAGTTTGTCCTTTTTCATGGCTGTGTAGTATTCCACTGCATGAATAAACCGCAATGGAACCATTTGCCTATTGATAGGCATTTGGGTTGTGTCCATGTTTGGGTAAGAACAAAGCGACTATGAACAATCTTGTTCGTGTCTTTTTGTGGATCTCTGCATCGATTTCTGCTGGGTCATAAGGTAGGTGCAGGTTGAACCATTTTATACCCACACCAGCAGTGTATTAGGATCGCCGTTGCTTTACGCCCTTACCAACTCTTTCTACTTTAGCTATTCTGGTGGGTGTGTGTTGGTATCTAATTGTGGTATTCATTTGCATTTCCCTGATGACTAATGATGTTGAGCACCTTATTGGGTCACTGGCCAATTGGATAGACTCTTCTAGGAAGCGTGTGTTCAATTCTCTTGCCACAGTTAAGGAGTGTGCCCTTAAAGGTAAATACCCATGACCAAACTCCCCCACCAGCCTCACCCCTCCTCCCACCCTGCCGTGACCACCCAAGGCTGCCTCCTTTACTCCCAAGCAGAGGCTGATCTCCCTCGCCAAGGCTGTGGGTTTCTAGGTTTCTACCAAATGGAAAGACAGAGGCCATGCTTCCAAGAAGTCAACAGGTTTGCCTTTTCCTGAGAATCTGCCTGCCTTTGCACAGGTCACTTTTTTCTGGTTTTCACTAAAAACAGCTATGGACCACCTTTGTGGCTAATGACTGTCACACCGTGGGCACATATTTCCCTTCCAAATACCTGAGCAGGGGGTGAAGGCAGCACCCCAAGGCAACAGCACATAACCAAAAAGAAAGAGGAACTGACCATTTAGCAGCCATTATATGTCAGGTTTAGGCAGAGACTCCTAAATCATAAAGCCTAGGGAGGGGTGGCAATTTTTAAATATTTTCCTTCAGAGACCACAACATTCAGTTCACCAAAAAGAGCAAAGATTCAAGCCTGGACATGCAGGCATAATATTTTTCCACCCAAATAGGGTTATATAACAAGTCACTCTTGGAGTCCAAAAATACTAGCTGTGTCAGGGTAGAATTATAAAAAGGGGAGGATGCGACTTAGGAGCAATATGGAGTGGTAATTGGGGGGGTGGGGTGCTCATGACTTTAGCTTAACGGGAGTCAACAGAGGACTGTAACTGGAAAAAAATATCTAACATTATCTGAAGTTGTATTAAAAGAGGCATAGATTACAATACGAGGGAGGTGATGGATCCCGTTCCTTTATACATTGGGCTTCCCAAGTTAAGAGACACACAAACTCTGTTTCCCATTCCCAAGAAGATTGACTAGATAGTAAGGGCTGGATCCTTGGTACATCAGAGAGGGTTTAAGTTCCAAGAATGTTCAGACTCAAGAAGAGAATTAGCGGCATAGCTGCTAACATTTGAAGAGGCTCAAGCAGGGGCAAGATATTGTAGAGGGGATCAAAAGAAGAGGGCAGGAGTGGTAGACTAGACTGAAACCAAGAATTTATGTAGTCTCCTTTTCACAGTATAGATTTGGGTTGGAATCCTGGTTCTGCCCCTTATAGACTGTGTGGCCTTGGGAAAATTACTTCACCTTTCTGAGCTCTAGTTTTCTCCTAGATAAATGGGAAAAAATCATCATCTGCCTCACAAGGTTGTTAAGAGGATTAATGACATAACAAGCCTCTGTTTGGCACACAGCAGGTGTTCACTAAGTTACAGCTAGTTTCGCCAGCACAAGATGACCAGCATCCAGGCCTGATCAATGAGGGTGAAGGAGGTGGGTGAGCAGGTGGGAGCGGGTTCACAAGGAAAGAGGGGAAACTGAGGGTGAGTAAAACTGTGGGCCCCTTGGCAAGTCACCTCAGTAGCTCTGGGTGAAGACGAGCGAGTCAGGCCAGGTGCAGCCTTTGGGTGAAGGAAAAACAAAGGCACCTTCCCTGGCCCTAACCTGACTGCCAGGCCCCCAAGTACCCATCCCCCTGCACCCCCTCTCGGGCTGCTCTGGCATCTGTGAGGATGCACAAATAGGGCCTCCATCAGACAAGTGTTTCCACCAGGGATCAAACTTCCCTGTGACATTCCAGAGTTAAAATGACCAGAAAGTAAATGAGAACAAAGGGGTCTTAAAAAAACAATTCTGAAACAATGATTTTTGTGGTTTTAATTCCCCCCACTCCCATTCCATGAAGAATTTCACCAAAGACACTACCCAGACTCCAGGCCCAGCCCTTGTTGTGAGCCACTGACATTTTTAGAGCTGGCAGCATCCTGCCCAACACCCCCAGAGAGAGAAACGGAGGCCCAGAGAGATATGCGAGTTGTGGCTGAGGTGAACTTAAAAGTCAGAATCTCTTCCTCCTAGCCCAGCCTCTCTGGCTCCCCAGGTTGCATCCCAATACTGGCCAATTCCGAGAGTGGAAGTTGAGGCTTTCCCAGCAGCTTAAAACATTTGGGGCATCACTACCAGCATTTTCCCTGGCTCATCAAAACCCTATTTTAGCTTGTATGGATGTTGTGCTTTGTTATTTGGTGCACAGATATTCATAATTGTTATATCATTGTGAATTGCATCTTTGAGTATTGCAAAGTGCCTTTCTTCATTTCCACCTTGTGTGATAATAAAATTAATGACCTGTGCTTTCTTAAAAAAAAAAAATTAAAAACCCTATTATTTCTCTGGCTGCACACCATGAAAAATAGCCTATAACCTCAAATCCCCAAATCCTTAAGAGTTGTTCAAACCTTCCCACCCCCAGCATCCAGTGGGTACAATTTTCAGATCTAAGAGAAATGGCCAGGTCTCTGTAAACTTTCATGGATTCATATTTTACTGAATTGGACCAAAATGATTCAGAATGGTTTAAAGCTTGAAATGGTATTTCCTTTACTTTATCCAAACTTTCCACAGAGAGGGGCAAATTAAGCATGAGATCAAAGTAGAAATGTTCAATATAGAGAAGCTTTAAGCACCATAACACAGTCTTGGTTAATCGATGTGCTAACTACCAATTATTAGCTATCAATGTCTAAAGCCCACGCCTGACACTGAGGATAAGGACTTGGAAATCTAACAGGCACATATACAGCAACACTGATACACAATAAGTCTGTTTTTTTGCTATGGTGTTCATACATTAAATGATGTTCCAAATTATATAATTTTTTTTCAAATGAGAGAGAGACACAGCCACAAAATTCAAGCATAGCAAGCAGCACAGAATGAAAAAGTCGTTGCCCCACCTTCCTCAGCCATTACCATTTACCAGTGTTTTAGGCTTCCCGCTATAGCTGCTCTATCCATAGAGACCAGGTGTGTGTTCATCTTATTTTGCTCTAAATAACATTTTAAAGAAACGATCCATACTTCAAACTGGCCTTCCTCCAATTAGTTCTACCCTAGTACCTGGCAAAAGGCTTAGAGAAAAATCTCGTGCACGATAGTCGATTGCTGCCTGCTTAAAATCCCTCCCCGAAGGATCCTTGCTGCCTGTGGGTGATCGAGGGCTTCCGGAGGCTCCACGGCTTCAGCAATAAACGACAGCCCCGTGGCGGATCCCTGGTGTCCCGACACCAGAAAGAGCGTTAGAGCTTCCTCACAGCACCAGAACTCATCCAAGGCCACGGGGTCTTATCGCCCTTTAAGGAAACGCACCTCATTGATTATGATCCTGCTGGCCATCCGTAGTCGGGTTCTGGGCCCAAATTTATTGGTGATCATTACGCGCAAGCCTGCCTCCGGGAAGCTGAACTTGGGAGGGCTGGAGCTCAGGATCTCATCCACCATCACCACTGGGTTTTTGCTGTACTGAGGCTTTTCCTTCACTGTTGACACAATGCCATGGTTAGTGCTGAGGACATGTGTGCTTACAGAGGCTCAGACAAAACTTGACAAACTGACAAAAACTTCCTGGAATGGACAATGTCAGAAAGCACCGGATAGCACTGGCTCTAAATTTCCCATGAGGCTACTCGTCCTTGGCACTCATTCTGGAGCTTTCATTGAGGGCCCAACTGAACCCCACAGGGAAGGATGCCTCCAAATTTCTTCTCCCACTGTGAGGCCAACAGTGGTCTCGATGACTTGGATCTCAGGGCCCGGGCGAGGCAACCGAGGCTCAGGACTGGAGCCTGCTCATCCGAGGACCCTCGCTGAGCCACTGGCTAAGCCTGGTCTCCCACGAAACCAGGAGGGAGGCTGCTCCCTCTCTCTGAGCCTTTCCCTCTCCTTGTGAGGCTGAACAAAGCCCCCCAGTCCCTGGGCCTCTTCCCGGCAGCCTTCACAAGCACCCTCAATACTGGTAACTGGGGGATTTGAAACTTAACTCCAGAGCCCTGGAGAGTTCTAGAAGCCAGAGCGCTCCTGATGAGCACAGCACACACAGGCCAGCCGTCTTCCCCTTGGAGAGACTGTAAGAACAGACGGACCTGTCCCACTGTGCCAGCTACCAACTTCCAGGGAGTGCCCCTCACGGCTAACAGGGTAGCCAGGAACAGGTCTGGAGAGCAAACCCGCGCAAGAGTTAATGGCACAAACACGAACGAATGCACGCCAAACACACACACCCCTTACCCAACGGGCAGCAAGGCTCAGCAGACAGGAGGCATGTGGGTTAGAAGACAAAGCCGAGGACCATGCATTGGTCAGAGATGGACAGCACCCTCCGGGCAAGGCGTGTACCGGGCTGGGCTCATGGGATTTTTGTTATTTTTTTTTTTTTAATGCATGTGTTATTGCTTGGATGAAAGCAGATTACTTACAATTTAGAAGAGGAGAGGAGTTAAGGAGACAAAGGTCAGCAGTGATTGCCAGATATGATTAGCGTGCGGTGATGCCGAGGCTGGGGCAGCATTCTCGATGGTGATGCAGATGCCAGGGGGTTATTTGAAGGAGGGGGTTAGTAGAGGGGCTCCTTCTACAGGGGGCTCAGTGCTCAGGACCTCTGGCCTTTGGGATGGCCCCTCGCCTGGCTGAATTCCAAGGGCCCTGCTTCTGCAGTGAGGAGCAGGAAATTCCCGCTGGGCCCACGGCGCCTCCCTGCTGCAAGAGAGCCCAAATCCCTCCCTACTCAGGAGCCTCCATCTCAGAGGGAGGTGGAAAGCAGCAAGAGTTGTAGGCTCTGGGCTCTGTCCGGCAGGTCTGGACCCCACAGGGGAAACTGCGCTCAAAGGAGGCAGCCTACTGAGTCAGACTTAGGAGGCAAGAGCTCTGGCGGCTGGCTCCCGGAAACCCTGTCCCGGCACTGCCCACCAAGTAGCACACAAGGTGGTCTGTCCACGCCAAGAGTAGCTGCCCAGCAGGTAACTCAACGACAGCATCGTTCTAGCTCAGCCCAAGGTCAGGTACTGCCCTCTCCCACCCCACCCTACGCCAAAGCTGTGCCCAGGCCCAGGGCAGTCTGGGAAGACCCCGTGGAGAGTCCCGAGTTGACCAGTGCAATATGGTGGCCACGGCCAAGGTGGATCTGGGCCAGGCTGTGTCCAAGCCACCTGGAAACCAGCAAGGAGAGGCTGGAATCCCCCTCCCGCCTCAGTCCCTGGGAGCTTTCCTTGATGTACTGTGCCCTTCTCAACCAGCATTTGAAGTGTGATAAGAAAATTTGTAAGCGTTTAAGAGGAAAAAAAATGCACACACAAAAAAACTGAACAAAAAACGTTGGAGGGATTTGCCCTGCCAAAAAAAGAAAACTGGCCCGAGCTGATTTGGTTAGCTGAACTTCAGGGACCTTAAGAACATTTACGCATTTAGAGGCATTTTAAAGCCTTTTTGGTCCCCTCTCTGATGGAGAGGTTTGGTTATAAACATTTTGATCTCATGTGGGAAACATCAAGACCTGTAATGGTGCAGGGAGGGCTCATGTTCTCAAAAGCATCGCCAGCCACCAAGCTGTCTGCTCCTTTCGGGAGGGGGAGTGCTGGCGGCTTGGACGTGTCTGCCCCGAGGCCCAGGCCCTGCTGAGAGGAACTCGGACGTCTTCTCGGGGTGGATGGATTCCAGGGCAACACCGTGAAAAAGGGCAAAGTGCTGCTGATGGTTCTTCCTCCTGCTTCAGTCAAATCTGTTTGTAGGGCCCAGGGCTCCGGAGGGACGCCACACGCAGCTGTCTGGGAGCCTTTTAGGGAGCAGTGAGGGTAGGGGTGATCTGCCAACTCTGACTAAAAATCACCAAAGTCCAAATCTCCCCCAGTTTCCGACCTCCAGGCCCGGCCCTCCTCCTTAGACCCCCGGGACTGCTGCCTGCTGTCAGGACTCTTTCCTCCCTTGACCCCTCCTTCCCCAGTGCCTAATGTTCTAATTTTCTAGATATTACCTGGACTTAAAAAGATTTGGGGGAAGACTTTATACCAGGGGTGCAAAAGTGATGGGGATGGTGTCAGCTTCAAGTGTCAGAAAAGGTCCTCTGTGGGCAGAGGCCTCAGGGCAGCCTGGATTTCCCTGGAAACGGGGAGTAGCAGAGCTTCTGCCACACTGCCCTTCCCCCAGCCACAAGGGTGGGGGTGGCTCCTGGGGCTGACCCCCACGCAAGGCGGCACTTCCGGCTGGCCTCAGCAGCTCACCCCTCGGCACCTCTCGTATTTGCCGTGACGGTCCAGAGGACTCGGAGACACTGACCTCACGGGTACATGACTGGGCAGGAATCAACCTGTGTCTCGAGAGACTGTGAGTGGGAACCTATGAGAGAGCTCAGGGCCACAGTGTCTATGGAGCAAAATTCCAAGTCGGCAGCCAAAGTCATGTGTCCCCTTGTGAGGTTGTCCTGGAAATGGGCTCTCCTCTGGGGCCAGCTGCTCCGTGTTTATGAAACACAGCTATGGGGCGGCTGCATTTCCACACACAGGCAAGGTCCTGTGCTCAGAGGGCTTCCGGTGCTCTGTCCCTCCTGGCTGGGCCTCCCCTGGCCGTGGCGCACCCCGGCCTGCACCCCAGCAGGGGTCTTCCTTCCACATGTAAAGATTCATCCTTCCCCTGGGCACTGCCACAAGGGCACCAGGTGGCCCACCTGAGACGGGGGATGAAGCCATCCCCGATGGACTCCCAGATGAAGGCCCAAGAGGTAGAGATCAGGGCTCCCAGGTGCCCTGGACCCAGGCTCAGCCAGGTCCCTCTGACCAGAGAAATCACAAATGGATTAAAATTGGCTCAAAGAGGACTAGCTTGCCCAGGGCCCCCGGGAACAAGGGCGGAAGGCCTCATGGATGGCCAGCCAAAGCGAGTCCACCTGGATCAGGATCCTTGTGGCAAAATCCAAGCATGTAGGTTAGGCCCTGATTCCAATATCCCAATTGCAAGAACACTGGTCTGGGTGGGGCAGGATGTGAACTCGTTCTCCTCCCAGCAGTGGCCCCCACAGAGGGGCACTTGGAACTGGCGGACAATTAAGAAACAAGGACAGGGTTTCCCAGGGAGCAGCCAGTCAGGCCTAGACAATTCGGGATCTGCAGGGGCGACGGGGGCTGGCTCTGGAGGCCCAGAAGCCCCAGTTCCCAGACAAGGGGGCCAAGGAGCAACTGAGAGGTGGGGGCCACCCTCGCCAGGGGAAGGGGCTCCTGAGCAGGGTTCTCCGGTTGCTAGTCTGGGAATTCCTGCCCAGCGCCTTGGCTCCTTTTCCAGGCCTTCTTTTCTCCAGGCAACTGTTCCCAGCTTGAGAGCCCACAGGCCCCTCTAGGACAGACGAGACCTGGCGTTCCAGGGACTGTGAGGAAACCCAGGCCTGCTCCGCCACCCTCAACCCCTCAGCTTCCTGTCGTAGGCCTTTTACTTGGACAAAGAGCTACAACTGCATTTCAGGACAGGCACACGGGGCCTGGAGCCTGCCTCGGGAGGTTTGGGAGACTTTCCAGGGATGGGAAGCTTTATTCGTTCCCCAGCGTCTCTTCCAGCCTTCCCCCATCTAAGCAAACATGAGGCAGCAACATCTCAAATACTAATTCTCCCTCCTCATTTAGGTGTTTTGACCTGAGAGTGACAATTTGGAGTGAGTGAGTGAGTGAGTGAGTGAGTGAGTGAGTGTGTGTGTGTGTGTGTGTGTGTGTGTGTGTGTGTGTAGGAGAGAGGGGCTTCAAATACAGAGTCTGGCCCCTCCTGTCTGCTCAGCCTTACCTCGCCTCAGCAATGGCACGGAAGGGTCATCAGAGCTAACATCACAGTAATCATTACCATCTTCCAGCTCGCTGCTGACTGGGTTGCCATTTGCAATGGCCTTTTGTTTGACTGTGAAAAAGGCTTGGATCTTCACGTTGTACCTGGAGGGTAAAGGAGGAGGTCAGAACAGGGGGCTGGCCTGGGAAGGGGGTCGCCTCACACACGCTCCAGGTGGGTGGGGAGTCTGCTGGGGCCTTGGAGCCAGCCCCATCCTGTGCACACCCTCCCTGCCCGGCCCTGGGGGCGTCCTGTTTGAGGGGAACTGAGCTGACAGCTGCCTGACAGGATCCGTAGACAGTATGCCCGTGGAAGCTTGTTTCTCCTGAGTTGTTAGTGGGTTTCCTGGGGGCATAAGAGACCTTTAGCCCAGGAAAATGACTTCCGTTTGTGACTAAAAGTTACTAAAAGTTATGGGCTTAGCTCACAGCCCATAATGGGAGAGTACACTCTCCATCTCAAAGCCCCTGAGGCTGGCTGCCTCCTTGAAAGGCACTCAGAAGATCATTTAAGGACATTCTCTTGCAACTTGACAGTTTATCACCCATTTTTACAAAACACTGTGGGGATTTATAGTCTCACAAAAATCACAGTGTTTTTAATAAAAAAAAAAAAATTACCTGTGAAGGTGTGAGAAGGAAGATAGAAACCTGAGCCTGGCTCAGCTCCAGGGTAGTTCTGAGATGGTTCTGATCTGGGTAGCTTCTGGAAGGCCTCAGTGTGGCACAACCCCAGGGCACAGGATTTGCCTTCCCAGCACTGTGAGTGGCGCCCCCTGCAGTTGTGCAAGGCAGCAGCCCTGAATGGTTGCATTTTATGAAGCCAGGAGCAGAAGCTAAAGCTGCCTGGTTTTTTGCAAAGGGCAGTCGTTGATAGATTTATAGAGACAGCAAAAAGAGTGGACATTCTGGGGGAACAGAGCAGCAGCAAAGAGCAGGGCAGGACAGAGGCCCTCGTTTGTTCATTTGGAGAGCAGCCTCGTCCTCTGCATGCCAGCCACCCAGCATGACTCCCCCGGCCTGGGTGTGGATGGCATCCCCCAAACTCATCTGAACATCTCTCTCCCACTCTGGCCTCCCCTACTGGGTGCCCTCCCAGAGAACTGGGGCTGGTCAAAGTGAGTGAAAATGTCAGCAGTTTTGTCTCCTGCTATAGCAAAAGGCCAGAAGAAAAAGAAGGCACTTACTTCATGATTAGAATGTAAAACACATACAAGACGATGAGCACCAGGCCTTCCCACCTCGGAGAGAAGGAGACAGCATTAGAGCTCGGAAGGCCCGCAGGGCCGTGGAGCTGGGAGGGAAAGTACACCGGGTGTCTTCCCTTGTCCTCATGTCCAGCCCAGGACCCGGCTGCTGGGTGAAGGACGGGCACCCAGGCCAGTAGATGCCCCCACCACCCGAAGCCCTCTTGGGTAACTGAGAGAGAGGGCCGGGTGGGTTTTGCTCACTACACGGGGTCTGTGGAACCCAGATGGAGGCAGCTTGAGGGCAGCTGCTTAGACGCGGCAGAGGGGCAGAGGAGGAGGGACTGGGCCACCATGTCCTAGGATTCAGGGGAGTTGTGGCCTGGGGTCATACAGACTTGACCCCAAGAGACCCCATGGTCATCCGAGATTCTGGCCAGGAACCAAAGATGCTGTGGGTGCAGGAGGGGAGGGGCCTGAGAACTGAGCAGATGCAGGGGCAGGGCAGGGGTGCAGGGGCCTCCTGGGCCACACAGTGGGGCAGGGCAGGGGTCTTACTGGGACGCACTGGGACTGCTCTCCTGTGGATGCAGACCCCAACCCCACATGCAGTGGGGCTTTCTGTGGCCCTCACCACTAGCCTCTGAGGAATCACAGCTATGGAAGGTTCGTTCATCTGAAGGCCTACTGTGTGCCTAGCATGGGCTACAGTCATTTCTGGACCTCTTCCTTTTAAAAGCTGATGCAGAAGCCGCAGACTAGCAGGGACAGAATGGGACTTCCAGGTGCTCTAACTCCCCCAACCCCATCTACATTTGAGGGAGAAGAGACCCAGAGACGTGAAGACACTTTCACAGGGTCACACAGCAGGTTAGGGGCGAGGCTGGGACCAGAACCAGGTTTCTCTGGGCCCTGCAGCTCACAGCTGCTCGTGGCAGGCAGCTGAATGTCCCCCACCAGGCCTCCTGAATATGTTTCCCCAAATATTCACAAACAGGATGCAGAATGAAAAGTCAATGAAAAGGAAATTTATATGGTTTCTGAATGTACGATGCATTCATGCCCTAGAAAACAGAGCGGAAATAAACTTTTCTTTGGAAGTCTGTGCTTTACATATCTTAATTAACGAGTACCTCAATGTCATAAAGATGACTCCCCTCTATTTTCTTCCAAATTATTTTTTAAATTTTGCTTTTGCCAGTGAGATCTTCATTTCACCTGGAATTTATTCTCACATAAGGTGTAAGGGAGGGATCTGACTTTATTTTATTCTACATGGATCTGCAGTTGTCTCAGCTGCACTGGAGGCCCCCAACCCTATCTTGTGGCCTTGTCGTGACACCTCTGTCACTTCCCCACTTCTCATAGGCTCACGGGCCCGTTTCTGGGTTCTTGGTTCCAAATTCCATATTGGCATTTGCTTGTCCTTCTGCAAAACACCATACTGTTCTCCTTATTTTAGCTTTCTAAAATATCTTGATATCTGAGAGAAAGGAATTTTAAGGGAAACAATTTTTGTCACTTGGAAAGGATAAATAAAGTCCTGTTTGCTTAGAATGATACCATTTTTACCTTAACAAGTTAATTAGCTTATGTTCATAAAAAAAATCAAAAAGATTCAATGAACCCAACAAACAAGAATACTGGAAAAAAAAAAAAAAGCAGCAAAAAAAAAACAAACTTTAAAAACTTACCACACAATTTCTCCATCATATATGAACTGGAAGGCAAAAGAAACAAAGGGAGAGCATATTTATTCCAAAAGAAAAACAAATGCAGACCCCTAAACAGATAAAAGAATCTCATACTGGCCTAAAGATGTGTATTTCAGAAAGCCGGTGCCTCTTTTTCTGTTTTGGGTTTCTCAGCTGCAAAGATAAATACATATATATGGTGTACGTGTGTGTGCAGTTTTCTTAAAAATAAAGATGAGAGGCCCCTTCGGAAATTCTGTGGTTCTGGAGAAGGCCAGCTGGTAGCACGGGAAGGGAGGTCAGGAGTGGTGCTGGGGTCTCTGTGGCTTCCTAAGAGGACACCCATACTGCCCAACACCCCCTACCCAGATACACGTGGCTGCTGCTTCTGTGGCCAGGCGAGGGCCCCTCCGACTGCGCCTGCAAGGCCAGTGTGGAGGGAGGTGGAGGGGCTGCGTCCCACGAGAGGGGCACGTGGGTGGGTGCACGTGATGCAAGGAGCTGGCCTGGACTTGGACCCTCGGCACCCCTCTCCAGGCTGTTACAGTGGGCTTCAGGTGGCCCGCTTTTGGGGTCCCCCTTCCAAGAGGGTCATCCTAGTCAGGCAGTGCCACAAGGCTCCCCAAACTCAGTGCCACGAGGAAGGGGCACTCAACAGAGGGGAGGGCAGTACCTACACTGGGGGACTTTGGGGACGTTTATGGGGTCCTTCCCGTTTCTGCAGTCACTGGAGGGCTGCTGGCATTTAGAAGCAGTGAAGGTCAGGGATGCTGGACAGCCTCACCCACGTGGCACCCTACCGTCTGATAAAGAATTTTTTTCCACATCTGGCACAATTTTTGAATATCCCTCTAAACAGTCAGGCAAGCAGAAAACAATGATCTGAGCCTAAAAGCTAACTCCATTTTGCAAATAAAGTAGTTTTATTTGGTTTTAATAAATACTTCATTTTCTAGCAATGTAACCATCATGCAAACTGAGGAGTCTTTGATTACTTTGGAAATGCTCATCAATGTCGGCATCACTTGTGGTGGTAAGGGGCCAACAAAGTGCACCAGCAGCTGCGTGTGTCTGTAGCTGTCAGATGCGGTGATTTTCTGTACGGAGGCAACATCTGATGACCCCTTTGGGCCTTAGTGGTCATGCCAAAGCATTTACACACTGAAGGAAGTATTCATTTTTATTATCATTATAAATTGCTTTTATTTCTCCTTTATATTACGCTGATTTTTTCAAATTATGTACAGGTAGATTCTTCTATCTATCTATAGATTCTTCTATCTATAAGTTTCATTTCGGGTGGTAAAAGGGGGTGAGCCCACCTCCTGCTACTGAGGTTCCCCTCGAGTGCTGGCTGGGCTCAGTGACCCACTGCTAACAAAAAGAAGATGGCAGAAGTAATGGGATGTCACTCCGAGATTAGGTACAAAAAGACCGTGGCTTCCATCCTGGGCATCTTCCCTCCCCAGCTTGGAGGAAAATGAGATGTCAAATTGGGAGCTGCACTCCAGAAAGGCCCACGTGCAAGGATGTCTCCAGCTGACAGCCACATGAGTGATTCAGAAAGTGAACCCCCGTCCAGTCAGGCCTTGAGAGGACAATCCCCCAACCGATACCTCAGTTACAGCCTTGGGAGAGATCCTGAGCCGTCAGGCCCTAGCCAAGCCACTCCCTGATTTCCGACCCACAGAAAATGGGAGAACAAATGTTTGTTGCCTTAAGCTGCTGAGTTTTAGGGAAATTTGTTACGCAGCAATAGATAACTAATACAGCGGACCTAACTGTCATATGGGGATGGCTCTAGGTCTGGTAAGGTTGAGAACTGTTGCATCTGCCCTCTTTGAATCTATCCTGCCCTGGTGCCACCCCTTTAAAGCTCCTTTTGGATGGGAACGGCTCGCCTGGGATGACACACTCCTCAACAGGTGACTGTGTCATGTGCCTCAGTCACTGCCACGTGGCTTGGGGCCGCTTCGTCCTTGGGGGTCCACCAGGGTATGCAGGACTGTTTGCCCCCACACTAGTGAGCGCCAAGCAGCCTTGCCTCGGTTCCTCTGCCTTTTCTTTCTTTGCCACCAGGTCCCCCCTTGCTCCCAGCCGCTGCCTCTCACTGCTTCAAGCTGGCCCTCTCTCTTTCCTAGCGGGCTGCAAAACCAGAAATTCTGTTTTTTAGAGCTGGGTTCCCCAAAGAATAAATGGACTGTGAAGATCTGCAAGGCCTCTGATGAGCAAAATGCTGAGGTTTACTTGAATGGACCATGTGAGGTATGCTGGCTTTTTCAAGGCCTTTGGCATTGCAGATGGTTCCTGGATTTGCTCTGTGACTAAAGTGTTAAATGTGAGATTTTCTTGGAATCTGGCCGGGAGGCTGGTCAATGGGGCTGCAGCAGACCTCATTACTGGGGCGCTGTGGGTTCTGTGGTTCTCATGCCAAGGACAGAGATGGGCAGGGGTCCCACACCCACACCTTAGCAGGGTACCAGCCCACCTGCCACCTGGGGCCAGAGGGGTAACTCACCGCGATGAGCACAATGACAGACAGCGTGTAGTACACAGAGTCTCGGAACACAGCCCACCATGTCAGACAGACCACCTGCCGGGGAAACGGGGGTCAGGACCAGGGTGTGCGGCCCCCCTCACCCCACCCAGACCCCCGCAGGTGCTAGGGTGCACCATGGAGCCCCTCCTAACTGCGCCGACAGAAACACAGCGTGTCTTGCTGCTCGAGGCCACTCCTTGCTCTTTGCTACACTGGGGGAACAGAATGAAAGCAAGTGATGCTCTCAAGCCAAGACAAAACTGTCCCCCATTCCTCCAAGGCAACGACATCACGTTTCTCGCAGCAGCTGAGCCCAGAGGCACTCGCTCTCTCCAGTCCATGCTGGAAACATCTGGTGGTAACTGGATGCCCCATCCCCCCCCAGTAAGGCTCCAACCATGAGCCAGGTTCTCTGAGGTCAAGGCTAATAGTCCCTCCGAGGTCCTGAGGATCAGGGGGGTCGGCAACGAGCCAGTTTCATGCTCCCTGCTGGGGAGGCCAAACAAGGCCCCAGGTATTTCCAGAATCAAGCTCAGGATTACAGGGGGTGCTCCTTAAACCTTACTGCTGTCAAACGAACGCTCACCCTCGGACTGGCCGAGAGAGCGGACGTGTTCCTGCCTCTCAGACCCGGGGAATGGAGACGTGGAAGAAACATCAGACGCCCAGGAGGACACGGGCTCACAGGTGGGGAGGCTGATTCGTCCAAAGCAGCCCAGTGAAGGCTGGGGTGTCCCCCCTGCTGGCCAACTCTCTGCACAAAAGCTTACACCCCCACAACCAAGGGGCGCACGTCAGCCAGACTGGGGAGAGGCACCACTGACCTGTCCGGCGAATAATCCACAAACGCCAATTATACACAGGATGTTGAACACGGCGGACCCCACGATGGTCCCAACCCCAACGTCTCCGTGGGTGATGAACACGCCTGGAAAGGGAGAGGCACAAGTCTGGTCCTGTGTGACCTGTAAGGACCCTGTGCTCCAAAATAGAGGAAGCAAGACCACCTGAGATGCCAGCAAGAAGGGCAGAACCAGGGAGGCGGGGGGCCCTCAGGCAACAACTGGGCCAGGCCTCCCCCCACCCTTTCTTTTTCCCATTTTGGGTTGATTTTTGTATGTGATGTGCAGTAGGGGTCCACCCACCTTCGTTCTTTTGCATATGGCTACCCAGTTGTCCCAGCATCATTTGTTGAAGAGGCTGTTCTTTCCCCATAGAGTGGAATTGACACCCTTGTCAAAAATCAATTGGCCACAGGCATGTGGGTTTATTTCTGAGCTCTCAGTTCGATGCCATTGGTCTACATGTCTAGTGTGGTGCCAGTACCATACTGTTTTGATTACTGTAGCTTTGTAATGACTTTTCATTTATTTTTAAATTTCTATTCTGATAACATATATAGCACCTAAATTTTCCCCTTTTAATCATTCAAATTTATCTTTCACAAAGCTGTGTTAACATTACCATCCATTAACAAAACTCTTTCATCATTTTTTAACAGCTTAATTGAGATATAATTCACGCCCTAAAATTATCCATCTAATATATATGACTCAGTGGTTTTTAGAGAATGCAAAGATTTCTGCAGCCATCCCCACAATCTAGTTTTAGAACATTTTCCTGACTCAATAAAGAAAGCCCGTATCCATCAGCAGTCACTCTGGGATTGCTCCAACCTCTAGGCAACCACTGATGTACTTTCTGTCTCCCCAGTGCTCCCATTTCCCAGATGAGAAAACTGAGGCTCACAGGAGACAAATGCTCCCCTCTCCTCTTGGCATCAAACCTGGCTCCCTCTAATCCTGTGTTTCGGTCTGGTGGACTTCTTACCAATGACAGAGGCAAACAGCTCTGGGGTCGAGCTTCCCGCGGCCATGAAGGTGGCTCCAGCCACATCTTCGCTCAGATGGAGTTTCTAAAACAGAAGTGACCACAGACCCTCAGGCTGCAGACATGCTAACTGGACATCAAGAAGCCAGGGAAAGCACAGGTGACAGGGCTGTGCCTAGGGCCTCCCCCCTCAGCCAGCAGCCAGCTCCTTGGGCACGCCCCCGGGGCCCCCACCGGCCCCTCTCCCTCCATTTGACCTGCTCTTCCCAGCCTCCATGTTCCGCCCATGCCAGGCCTTCGATTCGGAATGCCCTTTCCTCATCCCCACCTCACTCTCCGGGCCCCTGATTAGATGTCCCCTCGAGAAAGCCTTTCCTGAGGTGGCCACCAAAGCCAGCCACTCCCCCCATCAGACACACGTCGTGCTGAAACATGGATTACACGGCACGAGGGTTTGTGGTCCATGGGCTTGCCTACCCCACTGGACTACGAGCCCTGAGGCCAGGGCTGGTCTCGTCCATCTTTGGATACCCAGGGCCTAAAATAGGGTCTGGTACACACTGGTGCTCAACAGGGTGAAGACCGGCCCACTGACCATCACTGCCATGCCCATGCGGCTTTGGGTAACCGAGGGCCCTCTGCATATCCGGGTCGTGGGATCAGAGGCCTTGGTCAAACTGCCTGGGTCTAGCATTCCAGAAAGCTCCCTCAAGGGCAAGTCCTACACCAGCTGGTACCAAGACAGAGATCCAGAGGTCCTCTCTCCAGGACGAGCCAACAAGGGACAGCATTGGGAACCTTTTGTCAAGTCTGCCCTGGCCAAGGAGGCCCATCCTCTGATCTAGAATGTGGTGCTGGGAGCTTGGGATGCTTGGAGAAGCCATGGAGATGCAGGGTCCCCCTGAATGACAACTGGAAGTCACCCTCCCAGTGGTTCTCAGAAGGCTCCTCGGGGCAGGCTGGCTCAGGCACTGGACTCCAGAGCCACTGAGGAACCCTGGACCGGCACAGCCTCCTGCTCACCAAAGGGTCAGTGCTCCAGGCCACATGGGACCGGGAACATGCCTGGGCCTGACAGGGGCAGGGGTGGGGACACAGCACTGAGCCCAAGGTGGAAGCCTGGCCACCTTAACCCTGCCGAAGAGGGAGGTTCCACCGAAGGGGCTCTGCCACCAAAGCATCTCCAATGACTTTTGGCAGAATTCAAACCAGGCTACTTCCTCTCCTGCCTCTCTTCCCTCCGGAGCTGATAGGAGCCACTCCTTCTGCCCAGAAGGCCCTTCTCTCCATCTCTTCTTACTGAAATCCTTCCTGCTTCCAAAGGCTGGACCAAATGCCACCTCCTCCTCAAGGCCTTCCTGGATTTCTCCCCTGCAGAGATGCTCCCTGAGTACTTTGTTGTCTTCCTCTAGGCCATTTATATCAGTCTTGCCGGTAGGCCCAGGACCTTCGCATTGCTCCTCTCTGAATCCTGAGGGATGCCGGTGCCTTGGGGGGTTCCTGGCACCTCCACTGTACGTGGTCCTGTGCTGTTACTCACCCTTCCCTGGGTTCCCAGCAACTCCACAGGGGCAGGTGGCCCAAACCCATTGCTGCGCCCCCCAGAGCTCTCAGCCTAGGATTGTCCAGTGTCTATATTCCAGCAAGGATCAGCTGGCTGCTTTCACCCTGAGTGCCACCTCCAGAAGAGAGAGGAAGGACAGGTCATTTACAGTAACCACCATCTCCCCCAAGCTCCACTCCATGGGTCCTCAGTTTTCAGCTCCTGCACCCACGTCTCCAGTGGTCATTTCCTGATCCAGTCTTTACAACCTTTCTCTGCCTTGATTCTCTGACAAGTGTCTCAATAAAGGGGGGCCCGTGGCTAGATCTAAGGTAGGGGCAGGATGAAGGGGAAAGGATGGAGTGCTTTGCTCCCCTTCTCCCCCTGCCTTAGATCTAGCACAGATCCAGGCTGGGGCTGTGGAAGACCCTCACTCACTTTGCCAGCTCCCTGTTAAGGGGTCACAAAGGTCAACAGCAGCCAGTTCCCGCTCTGTGCTCAGGTTCCCACCCTACACTAAGCTCCCCATGCTGTGCAGGCAGCACTGGTCCCTAATAATCCGCAGGATTCCGTTGTCCTGGTTGCAATCTGACTTCAAACAGCTAGGAGCTTTCACGGGGATAAAGCGTGACAAAGCCCTGAGCTGTCTGCACAGGGCAGATGCTGAAAACAAAGGCAGTTCTCCTTCTTTGACTAGAAGCTAAGGCAGGATAAAGGGAGAGACAGGGGGCTTACACATGGGGAGAAATAAGAAAAGAAACTAAAAATTGACAAAATAACTCAAGGGGAAGAATTCCCACCTGCAAAGGGACTTCCCCACCGGTGCAGCTCAGCATCCTCTCCAGGGGAGGACTCGAGCCCGTACAGAGCCCCACCTGTCACCTGCCACCTGCAGCAGCTTATGGGAAATGCTCTAACACAGGCTGCAGGCCTGGCTGGGTTCCCCGACTGAACAGGTTTGGCATAAACGCCAATGGCCTGCCGTGGATCCCGAGGTTCAGGGCAATGAGTTCATGCTGGGAGCATTTTCCTCTGCAATCGCCAGGATACGGAGCCATCCTGCTGGTGGGCAAGGCTTTGCCATGAGACACGTGCTAAGTGCCTGGTATGACAGTCTTTCCGGCAGGCTGTTCCCCACTCCAGGCCTGGCCTCCTTGGCCCGTCATTGCCAATCCACATGTCCTCAATCACCACCCCCACAAAAGGCTTCACCCAGGGGTCCCACATCCCTCCTACCTACCTCACAGATCTTCTCTAGAGACGGAACAAAGAAGTCATCGCACACAATGGCCAAGGCGTAGAACATGTACAGAGTCTGCAAGAAGAAACAGGAGAGGCCCCGTGTCAGCGAGGGGACGTGCTGCAGCTGCCGGGGGGGCAGCTCCATGCGTACCCCAAAGCAGGTGCAGGGGCTGAGGCCAGGTGGACAGAGCAGGGCCCAGGGGATAATTCCAGCACCACAGAGATCTCCTCCTCCAGACCTCTCACCAACAGATGGGGAAACCGAGGCCCACAGAGGAGAAATAACTGGGATGAAACCCAAGGCACGTGGTCTTGTGCTCCTCCACCCCCCTTAAAGCAGCAGCTCCCCTTACCAGCAGCAGGGCAGGCCCTGGTGGCAAGAGCCAACCAAAGAGCCAAGGCTCAACATTTTAATAGTGAAAAATAATAATAACCCCTATTTGTACCCCCCACCTCCACCTTGTTTTTAGTGAAGATACCATTTCCCGGTTAGCAACTGCCCACTTCCTGCCAAAGCAAACAAAATTCCCTTCCTCTCTTGAAAAGGGATTCCCTTCTAGATGCGCTGGCATGCATTTAAAATAAGGAGGCCATTGGCATTGGAGTTCCAAAGAATAAAGAGTCTGGACTCAAATGCTGATCCTGGGGTTATTTGCCACGTGACTCTGGATAAGTCATTTCTCCAGGTCTCAATTTCTTCATCTGTTTAATGAAGGAGCAGGAACAGGGGCGGTGGCTTTTAAGTGGGTTTATATCTGGAACCCTCCCTGACCCATCTGCCCCTTCAGCCATCCAGCAAGTCTTTACTGAGCTCCTCCCATGAGTCGGGCACCATTCCAGGCTGCAGGGACATAGCAGCGAGGATGCCAGGGAAATTCCCTGCTTCCTGAAATGCATCTTAGTGGCCGACAGACAGGCAAATAAAGTATCTATTACTGTCAGGAAGAAAAAGAAAACAGATCATGGTGTGTGACCACAGGGGAGGCTGTTTTTGGCAGGGAGGCCAGGGAAGGGCCCCTCTGATGAGGTGGCTTCCGAGCAGAGACCTGGTGAAGTGAGGTGCCAAGCCAGCAAAGGCCTAGGGGGAGAATGTTCTGGCAGCGGGCCCAGCAGGTGCAAAGGCCCCATGGCAGGAGTGTGCTGGGTGTGAACAGGGAGGCTGCTGGTGCAGGCAGAGCAGAGGGAGTGAGGGGGAGGCAGGATGTGGGGCTGGAGGGAGAAAGGAAAGGAAACAGGATTTGACTCCCAGTGCTGGGGACGCCATTTCTCTTTTTCAAAGAAAAAGTGATGCCAATGCCCTGTTTGCAGAAGAGAAAGGCTGGGCTGCTCCAGTGAAAACAGTGTGAGATCCACAACTTCACGATTAATCAGACTAAATAAAGTAGAAGGAACATTTGCAGCCAAGTAGCCCCTGGAGTCTGGGTGTGCTATTCCTGGAGTTGTCCCAGGGATATGGGTAAAAGAGAACGCATGAGGTGAAGAGACCCTTCTAGAAATCTCAGGACTCTGACTTGAATTTGCACCCACAGCAATTCCCTCCAACAGTGTCTCACAGGCAGGGGGTGTCCTGTGAGGGTGGCAGACTTCCCACTCCCCTGACACACACCCCCAGAAAAAGTGGACAGCAAAGAAGAGGGTGTCAAGATGGTGTCTTAATTCCCACCGCTGGGGGACAGGGACTAAGTGAAATTCCCCGCCTCCGCCAAGAAGCTTGACTCCGCCAAGACTGGCTCCAAAGCTAGAGTCTTTCCCTTGCTCTAAAGAAGAGGAGCAGCCTTTTTCTGCAGAGGGTCACACAGTAACTACTTCAGCCTCTGCAGTCCACACGTCTCTGGGGTAACGTTCCGCCTGAAAGTCACCACAGAATGCACGAAGCTGATTTCCAATAAAACCATATTTACAAAAAGGGGTGATGGGTTGGCTTTGGCCCTTGAGCTGCAGTTGCTGACCCCTGCTCTAAAGGTTTCCTGCAAGGTTCCTGAGGTGCTTTCAGGTTCAGAGAAAGGATTTGTCTCAGCAATGCCATGACTTAATGAGGCAGGACCATAGATAGACAAACTCACAGCCCCCGAGAGAAGTGTTAGGCCGAGAAAACGGAACAGGTAATGACTCTACCGTGGAAATAATTTACGGGCCCATCATTCAAAATGTGCCTGCCACCCCCGTTACAGCCTTCATTTTCATTAACGGTTTACACTGTTAATTAAAACATCACTCATTCATTATTCCCTGGTTGTTACTATGTGGGAATCCCAGATTTCACTTTCTTAATCATCTCTTGCAAAGGCTCATCCTTGATTAGGTTTAAACATACAAGCAGGTGGTGCTGGCTGGTCAGGGAAGCTAAACAGGAGGAAAACTTGCCATGTTTGGGCTGAAGCAGGTAGGCAAACCCTGGCCGCCTTCATTTCCTGTACCGTACCACAGAGTTGGGCAAACTTTCTCTGTAAAGGGCCCGACGGCAAGTACTTTGGGCTCTGTGGACCTTAAAGTCTCTGTCACAACCACTCAGCTCTACCACTGAAACACAACAGCAGCCACAGATAACACAGAAATGAATGGGAGGGACTGTGCGTCAATAAAACTTCATTTACAAAAACAGGCAGTGGGCCAGATTTGGCTATGGGCGGTAGTTTGCCAACCCCTTTCATAGAAGAGTGGCTTTTACCTATAATTTAGGTTTGAACCCATTACTCCTTTTTTGAACTGCTCCTTGAATGCCATTTGTTATCAAGAGCCAACTAAACATAGAGGGAAGTTTGAGAAGTAGTACACCAACATTTTAAATCATAGTTCTGCGGAGGTGGTAAAATTTGGGGGGATAATCATGGGAATAATGATGGCCAGCATGGAGAGAGCACTTAGTATGCACCACGCAATGTCTGATTGCTTTACCCACATTCTCTCGTATCCAATTTGTGGGGAAGGTGCCATCACCCCCATTTTACAACACCAGAAAATGAGGCCCAAGAAGACGTGTGCTCTTGTCTAGGCTCGGGGTCACTTGATGGGTGACACTGGGCCTGTCACCCAACTTCTCTAAGACTCGGCTTCTCTGTAGGTAAAATGGGTTCAGTGTGTTTCTCCTCACAGGGATTAAATGAGATCCCTGACTTCACGCCCTGAGGTTTAGCGAAGTCCAGCCCGTGGGCACCACTTACACCGAGGATGTGCAGCAGGACGGCCCCGTGCCGTCGCTCCGTGTTGGAGAACAGGTCCGTGGGAAACTCGTGGATCGCTGCAAAACAAAAGGAGACGACACAGTGTCAGTCTTCAACAGGCCTCCCGAGAAAACTCACTTGAGATCTGGAAGTCCACCGCGGGATTATGGAGCATGCCTGGCTTTGGATGACCCAAAGAGACAGCCAGCTACGTCTCAGTCCAGGTTCTGGCCAGGTTCTTAGGAAAAAGTTGCTGCATAATGGATCATCTACAGATATTCCAGTACCTAGAGTTGATCATGTTTTAGATAGGCCTTGTGCTTAAACAAAACAAACAAACAAACATGGACTATACATCCATTAGGATTGCTATAATCAAAAAAAAAACACAAAAAACAAAAAACCAAGTGTCAGTGAGGATTGGGAACATCAGAACCCTTAGACGCTGCTGGTGCGAACGTAAAATGGTGCAGTTGCTTTGGAAAACAATCTGGCAGTTAAATATAGTTACCATATGACCCAGCAATTACACTCCTAGGTATAAACCTAAGAGAAATGAGAACATCTTTTCCATACAAAAACACATCCACGAATGTTCACAGCAGTATTATTCATAACAGCCACAAAATGGAAATAACTAATGAATAAATAAAATGTGTCATATCCCATACAGTGGAATATCATTTGGCAATAAAAAGAAATGAAGTACTGAGCACGTGCTACAACACTGAAAACATGCTATGTGAAAGAAGCCAGTCACCAAAGAGCACATGTTATATGATTTCATTTAATGAAATTTCCAGAGTAGGCAAATCTGTGGAGACAGAAATTAGATGTGTGGTTGTCTAGGGCTGGGGGTGGGGTGGGGTGAGGAATGAAGGAATTAGTGGATGACGACTAAAAGGTACAGGGTTTCTTTCTGGAGAGATGAATATGTTCTAAAACTGATTGTGATGATGGCTGCACAATTTTGTGATTATACTAAAAGCCACAGATTTTTACAATTTAAAAGGGCAAATTGTATGGTATATGAATTATATTTCAGCAAAGCTGTTACCAAAAAAACAAAGAAAGAAAGAAGCCAAAAGATGCTGTCCTAGTTTGCTAATGCTGCAGAATGCAAAACATCAGAGATGGATAGGCTTTTATAAAACGGGGGTTTATTTAGCTACACAATTACAGTCTTAAGGCCACAAAGCATCCAGAAAACCTCTGTTAGCTGGGAAGGCAGCTGGCATCTGCTCCAAAGCTCCGGCCTCAAAACGGCTTTCTCCCAGGACGTTCCTTTCTAGCAAGCTTGCTTCTCTTCAAAACATCACTCCCAGCTGCACTCTCTTCTTCTTTGAGTCAGCTCATTTATATAGCTCCACTGATCAAGGCCCACCCCAAATGGGTGGGGCCAAGCCTCCATGGGAACATCTCATCAAAATTATCACCGACAGCTGGGTGGGGCAAACTCCAAGCAAATCCAACCAACACCAAAACTTCTGCCCCACACAAGACCACAAAGATAATGGCATTTGGGGGACACAATACACTCAAACCGGCACAGATGCCAAAGAGGAAAATCAGGGGATGGTTACTTGCTTTGTCCAAGGATTCAATCCCATTCCTAGCAGAGAGTTTTCCAGGAAGATTCAACACATACTTGGGGCCGAGGCTGTGAGGCTTAAACAAAAAACAAACTAACTAAGGGAGGGGGACCCCAGAGTCACACTGCCAGGTTCGAATCTTGGCTTTAAATGTTTATAGGGGAATGTCCCTTAAAATCTTTGAGCCTCAGTTTCCTCATCTGTAAAATGGGGAGATTGGTTTTAACAATATGTGCTACTTCTAAACTGCTTAAAGTTTGCAATAAGCAGCTTCCCACCAGCCCTCCCCAGGATTCTGGGATGCCCTCCCCTGGCCACTGTAGGGCCGGAATCCTTGGATGGAGATGTTGGAGAGGCACGGCTCCCTGAAGGCATGAGGGCAGCTTCTCTCCTCCCATCGGGATCCTTTCTGGCACCTCCTGCCCCAAGAGCTCAGAGAACAGGAGTTCTAGTGCAAAGCCCTTAGAGCCTGTCCACAGCCCGTTGGCCTCCTTCTCCAGTCTCTCTTGCCACCTACTCGATGGGGTAGGAAGTAGAGGAAGAATAACAGATCCAAAGAGGAAGCCGAGGTCCCAGAGGTCAAGTGACATCTTCCGCTGACACTAGCTGAGCATTCCTCCGGCAGCGCTACTGAGAGCAGGAAAACAGAGTGACAGGAGGTGAGGCACAGGCCGGGTCAGAGCAGAACCCGAGGCCAAGATGGAGCAAGGGAGGGAGAGAGCTGAGAGCCTCGGGCCCTGGCCCCCTTATCCCTGGACCTCCTTTAGGCCCACTCAGGTGACAGGTGTGTGTCTGTCGGCATCCTGGCTCAGGTTAGAAGCCCTCCTGGGCCCTGACGATACCCCTGCAGGGGCAGACAGCAACCCTCCTGCTACAAGCTCTCATTGCCCTAGTCGGTGGGGAGTCCAGTGAGGGACAAAGTCCGCTGCACTGGGAATTAAGTGCACTGGGTGCAAGTGCCCTCCCTACCGATACCTCCAAGTACTGTCTGAGCCACCGTCTACCTCCAGGACTCAGGATGTTCAGTGGCAATGAAGGAATGACCCCTTCCCGTGCGCTCCCTCTCCATTCAAAACGACCAAGTGGTAGGTGCTTCGTGAACGTCGTCTCTGCAGACAAGCCATCCTGGAGCCCCAGCCGGGCAGGTCTCTGTGATGCCTGCCATCACTCATTCTTGCTGTCCCCCAGCTAGACTGGAAGCTCCCAGAAGGCAGGATCCACCTGCCTACTCGCCATTGATCCCCAGTGCCCACGACAGGCCTGGCACAGTGGAGGTTCTCAGCAATCAACTGAATAAACAGTGGCAAAGTATTAACAGCAAAAATAATAATTCTTATCCTCTTTTTACCACTGTGAACCCCTCGAGTATCTGGAGTAATGTCCATAGCAGGTACTCGATAAATGCTTGTTAGATAGACTTCCAGGACAAAATAAAATCCCTTCTCTGTAAATATATTGGCCTTATGCTATGAAAGTGATGGTTTCTCCTTTATGTGGAAACTTTCCTGTTTTTTTAAAGATTAGATTCTTCCAACAAGACACAGGAAACACCAGCTCTCCAGACACTCAGAAAATGTTCCCACTTTGAAACAAGCAGCATTTAATGAAATACAGAGTCTTTCATGTCTCTGATTTTTTGGGTAATCAAACTTTAATAGAATTGTGGCTGTCTATTCAAGGGCATGGCTCTACTTCAAGGTTTGTTGGCTCAAAGATGGAGAATTATAAAGGGAGAGAATTGGCCTTCCTGCGGCTGGGATCTTGTTTCCAGAAGAAATGGAATTGTCTGGGATATTGCAGCACAGATCAATAGACATTTCTGCCATGAGAATCTGAGACATTTCCTGATTCTCCAAACAGTGCTTTGTGAGCTGGTGATTTATCTGATACACTGGGAATTCCTTGAAGATTAGAATAAAGTAGTGTTCCATTTCTGCTGTAGACACCTTGTCTGGCCCCAGCAGAGAGGGGACGTGGGTTATAAATGGCTTTGTCCTTGGTAGGAACAGGCTTCTGGGCCGCCCACACCCCCAGGCTCTGCACAACCCGCGTGTGTGCAGGAAGGCTGCAGAAGGAGAGCAAATTCCACCCAGGACCTTAATTTTGCACAAAGACAGTGAGTAGCCAGCAGAGCTCCGGCAGCCAATGACCTCACCCTCTGTACCCCCCAGGCAGGCGCTGCAGCTCTAATGTCCCTGATGAGGCTCAGAGAAGGAAGCGGCCAGCTCAGGGGACCCAGCCAGGACTCACAGTGGGACCCTGCATTCCTCATCCAGGGTACGGGTCTGCCTCCCACGTGGAAACGCTTTGGCAGAATGGAAATCACGCTGCATTGGGAGATACGAGACCTGGGTGGGAGCCCTGGCTCAACTACACATGAGCGTTCGTGACGCCGGTGGCGCCATTCAATCTCTCTGGCCCTCGTGGCAAGCTGCTGCTGCAAAAATGCAAGGTGATGAAATAGTCACGGTAATTGTATGTGGGGGACAGGCCCGGGAAGGACATCTAAGGCTGCAAGCTGGTGGATGGCCACCTCCCCTCCCCAGCTGGCAGTTCCAGGAGTCAGATCACCTAGAAACCAGCTGACAGGAGCACAGACTGCAGAGCACGCTTGGCAGGAACACTACCGTCCCACCAGGAACACACCGCCACCACCAACTTTAATATCTATGGTTTAAAACACCACATGCAGCAGCTCAGCGCGTTGTTTTTAGATGCAGACAGGCTTCGGTTTCTGGAAGTGGCCCTGCCCTTATTACTACCCCAGGGGCTATTTCTGCACCTGTAAATGGGGATCTCAACAGAACCTGTCAGCTAGGTTGTTGTAAACGCTAAGTCAGATAACGTTGCATGCAAATCACCAGGCTGCCAGTCACCCATTAATTTACAGTCCTCCTAGATACAAGTTACTGTCCCCAGCTGTTTCAGAGGACTTGCAGCCTTGGTTTGTGAATGCAAAAGAGAAACCAAAACTGGCTTAGTGAGAAAAAGAAAAAGAGAAAGATTGCACGAGTCCCCTCAGAATCTGAATGTGGTTGCAGTTTAATCCCAGATTCCAGAGAAAGCCTTCCTTCTCTTCTCAGGGGATTGCTGGGTCAGGAGCCCCTGGCCATGTTCAAGGGCACCGTGCGAGCCTGAGCCTGTCCAGAGGGGCTGAGCCTGCCCTGTCTGCTCATGCACACTTTGGAGGTCACACCTAAGCCTTTAAGCTGCAGAAATCCTGGGCTGGGTGGGGCAGGGAGATTTGTCCACAGGTGGAGCTGAGCCCAGGGATCTCCAAGCCCTCCAGAACTCACTTTTCCATCACTGTGGATTCCAGACACTCCAGGGATCTGCCTCCTTCCAGTCCTCCACCCTCGACTGGGAGCGCTGGGGATGGGGTGGGGGAGGGAGAGCAGGCCTCTCCTGCTGGTGGCCTTCCTGGACCCCGGAAAGGAAACCCTATGGTCAGGGGGACAAAAGCGTCTTCAGGCTCACCCCTTTCTCCCCTCGCAGCTCATCACACTCCAGAAGTGCCATTCAGAACCCCAAGGCACACTTGACCTTTTTTATTTGCTCATAAGAAGTTACATAGGTAACATCATTATATTTCAGAAACTCTGAATTCGTGTTGCCTTTATGGCATAAGTTTCTAACTCAAAATTTATTAATGCATTCAGTAAATATCTACTGAGCACCCACTGTGTGCAAGCATCGGCCTCCGGTTTGGGGATGGCTGTGTGAGACCGGGCTCCACTTGTGAACCACTTCAGCATCGAATCTTCATCCTGGGGAGTGCATTTGACGTTTGGAGGCACCCAAAGTTATTCACAGAGTGGACATTCTCAAGATGGAAAATGCCATGATCTTGGCAGAGAAGGAGTGAATAAAAGTTTCCGGAGTGTTTTCTAGGTGTCAGGCACCAGGCTGCAGGCACTTAAGGAGCTCCCCGTCTGGCGGTGGAGTGCAGGAGATGGACAAGTAAACAAATGAGTGCCAGGATGGGAGGAGCAAACAAGCGAGGGGTAGGGATGTGCAGCAAGGGGATGCTGGCATGCAGCACCCAGGTCCCATTTCCAAGGCTACAATTACTAACTTTCCAAAGCCCTTTAATCTTCCACGTCAATCCTGGATCATTATTCCCATTTTACTGAGGAGCTACGGATTCACCCACAGCCATAGAGCCAGGGTCGGGGACAGGAAGAAGAAGAACCCAGGCAGGGGAGCCTCAGCCAAGACACGTCACGGGGCAAAGGTCTCCTTTTTTCCGGGCAGCAGGCTCTGTGCTCCCAGGAGCTCTAAGAACCTGGCCAAGAAGCCTTGGCCTTGAAAGGAGGAAGGCTCGTTGCACCTTTACATCAGTTCCACTCATGGCCCAGGACCCACCACCCATACAGGAGTCTAAGCCATTATTTCACGGATCCCAGGGAAACCTGTCACTCAGCTTCTAAATAAAACAGATCATTTTCTATTTATTTATCTTTTTTTTTTTCACGAGTGGTAAAATCCATTCGTGAAAAAAAAATCAACAAATAATTAAAAAAAAATAAAACAACAACAACAAAATCCATGTGGTGCAGAACACAGTTCTACAGGTTTTAAGAACTGCATGGAGTCGTGCATCTCCCACCATATCCATGAGACAGAATAGTTCCTTCACCTGGAAATTCCTCCTGCTGCCTTTTTATAGTCAACGCCACCATCTCAACCCTTGGAAATGCCTGAAGTGTTTCCTTTCGCTATGTATGCCTCTTCCAGAATGTCATATCATGGAATCATACAGTCTCGCTTAGCTGCTTTGACTCCACACTCTGCTCATTCACCTCCTCAGTGCCCTTCACAGAGTCCCCTCCTCTACCAGAGCCCAGAGCCCCACTGTCCCGGGTGGCTCCGTCCTGAGCCCTCTCCTCCAGCTCTGCACTCTCCCCAGGTGGGTGCTCCCTGGCTTTGACCTTCCAGTCTCAGCAGACACCTCCCAATCTCACTCTCCCTGCACTTGTTCAAGGCTGAGCGCATCCAGCAGACCACTGTACGGCCATCAATCCCTGGCCTCCCTACCAGGACTGAATCCCATCCTCAGTGAGTGGCCCACCATCCATCGTAGCCTGCATAAAGATCAGGCATCATTTTTGGTACCTTCTCCTCACTCATAACCCAGTAGGGGCAAGCAGGTCAGCTGGCACTCAGCATCCATTTCATCCAACCATGTGCCCCACCGGGGGCCCCAGATGTGGTCGTGCAGGCTGAGTACCATGTGGCCTTCTGCATCAGCTCTACTTCCTGTTCCACAGAGCCCAGACTCCCTTGCAGCTAGGGTTCAGAATGCAAATTAGGTTCCACCACCCCGGGGGATCTGGAGGGCTGAAAAGAGGCAACCAAGGTCATGGAGAGGCTCTTCTGGCAACAGTGGCTGCTTCCCTATTTCTGAGTAGGATATTTTAGAATTTGATTATTCCAGTTCCAACTCCTGCTCTTCCAGCCCTTCTAACAATTTTGTCATCACCTAATTCTCTGAATTAAATGCCCTTCCATTTAAAATACCATGAATGGCTTCTATTTCCGCACTGGCCACTGACATATGCCCACACCTACCCCTTAACCAATCCTCCTCAGGGTTCTGCCAATTTGACTCCCCAGTGGCTCTGGGTCTGACCTCTCCATCTCCACTACCCTCATCACCTCTCTGCTACACCAGCCCCCTAACCAGTCTCCCCAGGTCCACTCTCCATTTGCTCCTTTGTGTTTCCAATGCAGAAGCTGGACAAATTTTTCAACATGCACTTACTGCATAAAACCCTTCGACGGCCTTCAGTTACTCTGCACAGTCTGGGCCTGCTACTCCTCCAGCCTCTCTCCCACCCCCTGCTCCCTCCGCTCTGGCTGGCGTGGGCAAGCCTGCTGCCAGTCCCTGGCCCAGGTTGGCACAAGATGGGTGTTCAGGAAATGCCTGTTGGATGAGTGAATGTTCGGTCTACCACCTCCCTTCTGACACAAAGTCAAGAACCACTAAGATGAGCTCTGCTCAGAAGAACCTCCAGGAGACGGACAGTCCGGCTGGTTCCACTTTCCCAGCTCCAGCCTTCCAAACCACTTCTCCAGTGATGCCCGAGGATCCTTTCCAGACAAAAAGTTTTTAATAGAGATGTACTTTCTGCTCGATGCTGGTCTTTCCTAAATCTTTCAATTAGTTTTTTCTCTTCAGGGAATGCAAACTGTGAATTGAATTTTTTAAAAAGGAAAAAAAAATTGCCTCAAAACATGCCATTCTGTCTTTGCTTTTTATTCTAGTTAAAAATAACCCCACATTCTAAGCTCTGCCGTTTGTTCTGAAGCTATGAAAACTAGACTGGAAGGCTGGGAAGTAATATAAATAGCTTCAAATTTCTATCATGTCAATTTATATAAGGTATGTGTTTTAGGAACCACTCAAATGCCAGAAACCAAAAGCAAAAAAGAAAAAAAAAAGTGATTTTCCCTTATTCTGTGGTTTAAAATAACTTTGCTAAGAATTTTTTTACCTTTCATGGGCAACGGTTGGAATGTCGAGATTTTATACCATTACCCTCACGTCCCAAACAGGAGTAAAAATAATTACATGAAATCATTGGCTCAACCAGCATGAAAAGGAGTTTTAAAAATCCTATCTTTCTTTCTGTACATTCCAAGAGAAATTTATGCATCAAGAAAAAGAAAACTGTGATTGGAAGACCCAGCCGTAAAACTGCTCTTTCCATGAGCAACTTCCATGGAATTTTATGCCTGAAAGAGACCCTTCAGTCTACCTGGCATAGCTGTTCTCCATCCAGGCAAGGGATGGCCAATCAAAATCACAGGGGCAGCTTTTTCTAAGCCATCCCTGCCATCCCAACCTGCCCCAATGCTGAAATTCCTTGCCCTGTGTGCTGGTTTGGATGTATTATGTCCCCCAGAATGCCATGTTCTTTGATGCAATCTTGTGGAGGCAGATGTATTAGTGTTGAATAGGTTGGAATCCTTTGAGTGTTTCCATGGAGATGTGACTCAACTGTGAGTGAAACGTTTGACTGGATAATTTCCATGGAGATATGGACTCCGCCCATTCAGGGTGGGTCATGATTTAATCACTGGAACCCTGTAAAAGAGCTCACAAACAGAAGGACCTCAGAGCAGCTGTGGCTTAGAGAGACATTTTAGAGACAGCGATTGAAAGCAGACTTTTGCTGACAATAGACTAGACTTTGCTCCAGAGAAGCTAAGACAGGACAAAATGCCCCAAGAGCAACATTTTGAAGAATGCACAGGAGCTGAGAGAGGAGCTGGAACGCAACCTGGGATCAGCAGACGCCAGCCACGTGCCTTCCCAGCTAACAGAGGTTTTCTGGACGCCATTGGCCTTCCTTCGGTGAAAGTATACTCACGTTGGTGCCTTAATTTGGACATTTTCATGGCCTTCAGACTGAAAATTTGTAACCAAACAAACCCCTTTATAAAAGTCAGTCCATCTCTGGTATTTTGCATAACGGCAGCATTAGCAAACCGGAACACCCTGCCCCGCCCGGAACAACTTAACCTCTCATTTTCAGAGAGAGAACACCAAATAGCCCAGAGAGCAAGTACTTGGCTCAGTGTCACAGCAATTTAGTGACAGAATTACGAGAGATGGAATATACAAATAGACAATGGGCAGACACACATGACAACAGACCTCTGACCCACAACCTCGGTAACAACTGGCCCGGGAAGCCAAGCAGCAACTCTGCAGCAACTGGCCAGAATGGCCAGGGCTTGCCAGTGGCAGCCAGCTCCCCCACGGTTTTCCCCTGCCTCCAACTCAGGACCAACCAGAGAAAGCCAAATGTGCTCCCCAAGCCAATTACAGACAGTTTCTTGCTTTTAGTTAGCCCGTCTCCAGCTTCCCCGTGCCAATGATGCCCAAAGCTTTCCTTTTTTCCCCACTATAAAGCTTTCCCACTCCCCTGTCCCCACCTGACTTCAAGTCTCTGACAATTTCAAGAGATGGTGCCTGACTCACTCGCTACAGTAAACTCTGAATAAACATCCTCAGTTTGCTCTCATTTGGGTAGTGTTTGTTTATTTCCACAATTAGCAATGACCTTTTGTTGTGTCTATATGTCTTTCTCCCACATGAGGTTGACTGTGTTCAGGGAGCTCTGGGAAAAATTTGTCCATCCCTCTACTGCCTGCATCTCTGCCAGCTAGCAGCCAGCAAGAACAGCCTCCAGGGACCGGATTCAGGATCTGAAGGGCTTTAGTAACCGAGACTGCAGCCCCCCCGAACAACACGTTCTGGACCACTATCGAGTTTACCAAAAGGACAGTGGTTATTAAGGCAACTAATTTCTATTAGGAAGAACAGGTGCAATTTTTAAAAGGATTATATACTGCTTTACATACAAAACCTAAAGAGCAAATACATAAACAGGGCCTGCTCTGTGCCAAGCACTCTCAAGTACTTTGCACATGGTATTCATTTAAGCCTTATAACAAGCCTGTGAAATACTATTACTAGCCCCATTTTACAGATGGGAAAACTAGAGAACAGAGAGGTTAAGTAATTTGCCTAAGGTCACACAGCTGGATAATCTGGCTCTAAATAGCGCTTGACTGTTTAGCAAGAGCCATAAAAATGTTTCTTCCCTTTGGCAACAATTCTTCATTTTGAATTTGTTCTAAGGAAGACTTTCAAAATGCAGAGGAAAAAATCCGTGCGAAGATGCTGGTTACTATGAATAGAAAACACTGGAAATCACTAATTGTCCGATCATAGGGAAAAGGTTAGGTCGCTGTCCTTTCATTTTGTCCTTCCACGAACATACCCTGGCACCGCCCCCCATCTCAAGCAGAGGCAGGGGAATAGAGCAGCAAACAAGGCAGGCAAAAGCCCCTACCCTTGTGAGGCCATTTAGATAGAGAATTATCTAAAATGATTAAGACGTTGAATGTGGAAAAATACGTATCATAAATGAAAAAGGCAAAACACAATATCACCTCTGTAGTTTGTTTGCAGCCATGAGCAAATAAACAAACGAAAAGAACTGGAAGGAAATACATCGAAATAGACCCCGTGGCAGGGTGGAGGGATTCTAAGTGGCTTCCCCTTTCCTCACCACCCTCCCCTTCCACATGCTTCATAATGTGGTAATATTGCTTTTATAGCACAACATTTTGAGTCAATTTACTATGATTTATCAGAAAAGACAGAAGCTTAAAAACATGGGGCACGAAGGAAGCCAGCATAAAAGAGGAAGAACTGTATGATTCCATGTACAAGATGCTCAAGAACAGTCAAATCTAAGAACAGTTGCAACTAAGCCGGGTAGAAATCAGAACAGTGGTTGCCTCTGGCAGTGGGAGGGGGCGACGATCAGAAAAGGGCACCAGGAGCTTTCTGGGGTGATGGAAATGTTCTAGATCATGACTGGGGTGGCAGTGGCACAGTTCAATATATTTGCCAAAACTCAAACTGTACACTTCAAAATCTGTGTTATCTTTTGTTTGTTTGTTTAAGTTATACCTCAATAAAAAGAGGGCCATTGAATTTCCCATAATCTAGGAAGAGGGAAGCATATTCCCACTGAAAAGCTTTAAAAGCTCACCACCTGGTGTACCAGTTGTCACGGGATTTATGGCATGGATGGACCAAGTAGCAAATACCAGGATTCAGGTGCACAAAAATGGCTCACATCAGCCACTATGAGCCTTACCTAGAGAAGCTTTTGGAGGGGTTGCATCTGCTGCAAAGGTGAGTTCATCTCTGAAGTCTGCAGCTCAACTGCAGAAACTTGGGAAGCAGGGAGGGCTTGGCCTCTGGTGACCTATTCTCAGGGAAGTTCACCACAAAGGGGGCTACGTGTACTGGGGATCAAGACCACACTGGCCCCTGCGCCATCTCACCACTACCAATGACAAGGACGGAACCTGATTTACTTGGGGCCAAGCCCCACATGAAAGGCCCCCCCCTCGCTCTGTGTCTTCCGAGCTGGCAGGGATGGGAGAACAACTTAATTCAGGCTACATACCAAAATCTGTTGTCTGATCAGCCTGCAGAGATGATTACTCCCTGTCTGGCAAGACCACACGGCTGCAGCTTGTGAAAAGTCCCAGGGATGAACCTCTGTATCATGAGCTCTTGTAAGAAGGGGCTTTTCCTGCTGTTAATCATCGCTGTCTCCCCGGCACCTAGACCAGAAGCCAGCACATAGGAAGGTGCCCATTTTTGTTGACTTGATGAACCCTTTATCCACAGAAACAGGCGCTGAAAACCCTCCTGCACCCATGGGCTCTTAAGAACGACACAGCGATGGTGGTTATTGGGGTGTTTCAGATGACCTGATTGATCCAGGAGTCCCGGTTCACCTGCTGTCCCGGTGTCATGAATGGCACCCCTTTCAGCCCCGAAGTGTCCTGGATTGGATGATAAATTACCTGGTCACCCTACTCATCAGGAGTTCAATGACTTGGAAAAAAAATACCAATTAGTCAAGAGAGTTCAAATTAATAACCAGTGCTGACATGCCAGGAAGGACCGCCGCTTCCTACCCTGGGCCCTGGGTACTTCCGCGTCCTAGAAGGCCTCAAGAAGGTGAAGGAATGTTTGGGGAAAGGTGGGTGCTGGGGCTGAGGAGCCTCCTCCCCAAGGACACTTAGAGCTAATGTAGGGTGGAGGGTCTGCCAAGAGCACGTGGTCCCGGCCCCCCACTAACTGCCAAGGGACCCCGGAGGAAGGCTGCCGCCTCTCTCCACCCCCGACGTGCTCCTATGCTGAGGTCAGGGCTGGCCTGCAGGCCGGACTGTGGCGAATTGGGGTTGGGATATGAAGATTCAGGAGCCACACCCTTCCTGAGGAGGTAGGACGAGGGGGGACGAGCACATGAAGAGCTCAGAGAGGAAAAACAGGCTGCCATCGTCATCTGGATATCCCACATGTGTGGGTCAGGGTCACCCCACTTCAGCACTCTCGGGTCCCACCCTGTCCCCCGAGACCTCTCCCCATCCCCCTAATCAATTTGGTGGTCCTTCTCCTTGGTGCCACTATGCCTGTCTTCCTAGACCTAATCCCCAGTGGCTGCCCGAGTAGCTGCGAGGCAAGAAGTCTCAGGCAAGGATTTAAGACAAACAGGAGCTGAGTTCACCAGTTATATTTGGGAAGGCCCACTGGGATCTTTCTGGAAAGAACAGACAGATTTTCCTTTCAGAAAGTTGCTTGGCATCTAACAGGCAGACCCTCAGTGGACGCTGGTTGAATGAACAGGTTCTCTGGTAAACATTTACAATTTTAACCAGACTATTAGGTCACTTTAGTTCAATTGATAAGACGAAGCAGGAGTATAGTATATCTGTCAGGTTTTCATTTATTTCCAGGTGTATCTCACATGTAGTCGGTGCGTCACTAAACAATTGTTGAATGACTGACAGATGTCATCCCTCATTTCTAAAATCTCAGAACTAAAAATATCTGCCTGATTCCTTCCAGGTTCTGTGCTTATATCTGACCTTGGCTCCAACCATCAAAAGCATTTCACTAGGGTCTGAATTTTATTCCTGGCTTTCCTTTAGGAGCTTTTGGAGCATCACTTAGCTCCTCAGTTTCCACTAAAGCTTTGGGAGGCTTGAAGACACTCTTGGCTTGTTATAAACTAGTCTTTCACCACTGAAAGTACAGGAAGCACTGGCCTAAGGCACTGGTTCTCAACCAGGGACATCTGGCAATGTCTGGGGACATTTTTGGTTGTCACAACTGGGGAGGGGGCTGCTAGTGGCACCTAGGGGGCAGAGGCCAGGGAGGCTGCTAAGAATGTCAAAAAAAGCACGGGAAAGACCTCGTAACAATTATTGGGACCAAAATGCCAACACTGTCCCTGTTGAGAAACCCTGGTCCAGGGAATAAAACAAGTTGGAATTGTGCCTGCTGTCCCTGCCCACACAACCAGCCACCTGCCTCCTTCTACCTCCTCGTAATTAACGAAAGGACACGCGCAGCTTCTCCTTCTCACTTGGTTTACCCATTGATAAACCTGCTGCATTCCTCCCTTGTATGACTCTCTCTACTCAAACTGGGTGGCCGGGAATATGCTGGAAAATCCTCTGGTTCTCACCCCTTCCTCCTTGCCCCACATGCTCCTTAAAATCTCATCAAGTCCATGCCTTTCAATCACGGTGCAGCTGCCCAGGGACTGTGCAGAAGGAAAACACTTCCAGCTTTTTTTCCTGCCAATTGCAGTGCTCCAGTGAGTGGGCTCCTGTACCACCAGCAGCTCTGGCCCCAGAACAGAAGCTGCTCCCAGCCCAGATGTTGACTCTCATTCCTTCGGACAAGGCCTGAGCTTGTCCCGGCTCCTAGGAGGCTGTGCTGGGGCCTGCGAGGGAATATGGACAAAACAGTCCATGTCCGTGATCTACCAGGGAGGGGAAGCAGATGCGCAGCGAACGGCGACTGTACCAAGACTTAGACACCACCAGACAGGTTGAGACGGAGCTTTAGCAGGATACAGAAGAGGGAACAATCAACTCTAACAAGATCAGCAAAGATGACTCAGGGAAGAGCCTGGAGAAGGCAGACCTGGGCTCTGAGGGGTTTCCCAGGAGACATCCGGAAGGAAGGGAAGAGGCTTTTCAGGCAAAGGGAATGACCTGGATGCTGAGGCAGGAAGGTGGGACGGAGCCCAGGAGTCTGGGATTCTGTGAATCAGGGCCCAGGGCCTTCCAGGAGGGAGGGAGGCTGCAATGGGAAGAGAAACCAGAACAGGGGGTTGACCTGGATTGGAGGATGTGGATGGCTAGGACAAGGAGGCTTGCCATGTCCCAAGGAGACCAGGAGGCAGAAGTAGACTTCTGAGACAAGGAAAGACAGAATTAAAAGGATTTTAGGCCAAGGGTAGGCAAAAGTATTCTGCAAAGGCCCAGGTGGTAAATATTTGAGGTGTGGTTGACCACACAGTTCCAGCTGCAACTACTCGACTCTGCCACCACAGCGGGAGAGCAGCTGGGGACAAGCCAGGAACAAACAGGCATGGCTGTGTGTGGTGTGAGGCCAGAAACTGAGGTTCAATACCACGTGCTGCCTCGATGTCTGGTAAAACTGGAAGGGTTTGGATGGCCTAACTGCAAGTTCCCCTCCCCACCTCTGCTCCCCTAACCACATGGCCCAGGCAGGGGCCCTGCTTATCCCCAAGCAGTGGACCTCAGTTCCTTGCCAGCCTGAGGACTGTTCCAGCAAGCCTGGAACCAGGAGACACCCCACCCTCTGGTTACCACAAAGCCTGCCCCCCACAGCCCCTGCTGGTTCTGTCTGTCCTGGAGGCAACCTCTGTGTGCTCTGCATGGCAGGCCGTGCCCTCCTCCCCCCGCTAGGAGTGTAAGTGACTAAGAAGCTGCTGTGGCTCTCACCTGCCTGGTGCCCTGACGCGGCCTTTCCCACAACCCGAGGAGAGAATCCCTCCCTCACCAGTGGGACAAAGGGAGGGAGTGAGTGAGAGAGTGTGTGTGTGTGTGTGTGTGTAGAAAACACTGTGCTTCAATAAAACTTTATGTTCATTGAAATCTGAATTCCATATAATTTTCACAGGTCACAAAACATTCTTCTTCTTTCAAATGTTTCCCACCATTCAAAAAACGTACAAACCATTCTTGGCTTGTGGGCCCTGCAAAATCAGGTGATGAGCTGCGTTTGGCACCCAGGGTGTAGTTTGCTGAACCCTATCTAGCAACATCTGGCAAGCAAGGTGGGCAGGAGCAGAGACCTCAGGTAGGAGGCTGATGGTGTAAGGTGGGAACGGAAAGGAAGGGCCGGATGCAGAAATGCCGCGGCCACCGGGCCCGCAGGATGGAGGGCTCAGGGAATGGCCCTGTGGTCACCAGCCAGGGTGACGAGGCACCGGGCAGCCACCCACCTAGTCTGGTAACGTGGTCAGGAAGACGACAGGCTGTGGCCACACGATGTGCCCAGGAGGACAGAGATGCCTGCTCCAAATGCAGACTGCCCTGTCGCCAAGTCAGCTACTTGGGATGTGGTTTTTCTGCGTTGTTCTTCACTGGGGTGGTTGACAGCACTGACAGCTGTTGTTTTTGCCTGTCCAGCACCCTAAAACCCCGGTTTTCCTTGGGGAAACCACCTTCCCCTGTTCTTGTCCACACAATTTGAGTGAGACAGGTCTCTCCCCTAGGGTCACAGGGCTTGGTTCAGAGATTGGCAAATGGTCCACTGAGAGTCAATTCCAGAAATTTTGCTGGACCTTCTTGGGAAGGGGCAGCTCTCTTTCGGCTAAAGCTGCAAGTGATAAAATGTAGGCCAGGGCCCCTATGTAGAGGGACTCTGGCAAAGAAGGAAGCCAGCACGGAAGGGAGCTGAGCCAATCCTGACATGATCCACTGATCCCTGGATCCAGCCAAGCCTAAAGCCAGCTCTGGGCTTCTCAGTTACAAAAGCCAATAATTTCTCATCGTTTGCTCATGTCAGTCCGGGCTGGGTTTTTGTCACTTGCAACCCACAGCCTTAACACATCTAGTTGCTGGTAGATGGAAGCCCCAGAGGGCAGAGGCCTGGGTCTTGAATCATTGTGTAACAAAGTATCCTTCTTAAAGAATTGACAGTCTTGCCCAAAGCATTTGTGTCTGCTCTGAAAGATGTAAACTTTCAACTTATTTACCTCTACATGGTGCCCCTGAAACACAATACATGCTCAAAAATGGCTGGTGCCAGAATAAAGGCAAATAATCCTGAGGAACCAACACACTAAACTAGAGGAACCTGAAAAGAAACATCAGGAGATAATATGGATTTATTTTCCTCTTCAATCAATTAAGGGTTCAGAGAAACCAGGAGCTACAGGGGTTTGGTTCCGTCTCGTACAAGCAACCAAGAGAGGCTTCAGCTGGGAGAGAGCAGGTCGTGGGGACACTAACTATAAACACATTTTGGGTAGGAGGCTAAACGAAAGAAGGGAATTACCCGGTCTCAGAGATGGTTAGGAAAGGGGCTGACCTCACGCTGGGCACAGAAATGTTTGCTATTAGCAGAAATGCACTCGTCAGAAAGAGTGAACGGACAATGAAGCTCTTGCCAAGCTTTCAACCCTGATGACAAGGGTGGGTGGTGGGGGTGGGCATAGGGATGGGGGTGGACGAGCAGCTTGGATCCAGGGCCTCTGTCCCCAACAGGGGCTCTGAAACATCCAACTCAACTGTGAGCTTCCACAAAACATGTGCATGGAAAAGCACATTTAATGGAAATTGCAGGAAAAGGATGGAAAGAGCACTGGACAAGGAGGTACGTCCCAGGCCTGACCCTCACTGAGTGCACGACCAAGTCGCTTCCCCTCCTTGGGTCCCGATTTCCTCCTCTGTGAACGACGGGGCTGGACTAGGGAATGAGGGATGAACTCAGCGTTTGTCCGAGAGGTACTCAGTGCAGCTGGAACAAACACACCTCCCACAGGTACAAGCGTCAGGAGTGTGCCGACACTTGTTCTTAAAGGAACTTGTATTGTATTAATCACGTTACCAAGTTCACAAGTGTTTTAGGTCATTTTGTTTTCTTAGCATATAACATATGACATCCAGATGAGAGGTGACTTCCACCTGTCACCCTGAGGCCACAAAGCAAAGTGGGTAAGACCTGGCTCCAGACCCTCCCTGCCTGCGTTTGGAGTCTTGCTCTACCTTTTGCTAATGGGATGTGGCCTGGGGTAAAGTCCTTGACATTGCCGTGCCTCTGTTTTCTGTTTGTGAAAGCGCGGACTATGAGTCCCTGCCTCTTAGAATCATTCAGAGGATAAAGTGAGATGATCTGGGTAAAGGGCATGGAAAAGTACTCAGCATACAACATGTGCTCAATAAATGTTTGCTATTACATGTGATCAGTGATACCCAAACCACAGCACTATCTCATGGGTGTCCGTGGACTTTTTGATCCCACAGAGGTTTCCTTACAACACCTTTCTCTGCCGTTACACATCTGGAGAATGGTTACCCCATCCTGAGGACAGTGGGGGAGGAGGGGGAGGAAATGACTGGAAGGGAGATTGGAGGGGTGGGAAGGGGGCTTCTGGGGCTGGTAACATTTTGTTTCTTGATCTGGGTGCTGGTGACATTGCTATGTCCAGTTTGTGAAAATTTATCAAGTGCACTTTCTCAAATGTGTGTTACACGTCAATAAAACGTAGACACAAGGCACTCCAACAAAAAGGACATAAACATCGGCGGCAGCTGCATAGTTTTCAGTAATAATAAAAGCACATAGTGCATTTGCATTTTCCATCCCTTGCTCATGAGCAACTCTTCACAGTCCCTGCACCCTACAGCCTCAGAGGGCTCACAGCATTCTTCAGCTGTGTTGCAGGAAACCATCTTGCTGGATGACGGCACGCGTGTCCCTGCAAACGGGCCCACGCCTGCCCGGGTCTGTTCCCTCATCTGGTTGCTCAATATTGCCTCCTTTTATGGCCAGGAGTTGCTGACATCTGCTTTCTGGACCCTTTCATGGTCTCAGAGGCCCAGATTAACTATAACGACTCAGGTGGGAAAAATTTGAGGAGACTTAACTTTACGCAGCATTGGCCGAGGAGCTTTTCCCACAAGCCAAGCCGACCAAGCCCCACCTCTGGGGACCCAGCCAGTGCACACTCAGTCCCCCAGCCCCACGATACACTCACACTCTCTCTCTCTCACACACACACACACACACACACACACACACACACGGCCCACCCTTCCTCCCCCAGACTCAGCCAGGTGGTCCTCAGCCCAGATTTCCATTCCCGCAGCAGCTTTCGTCTCTCAGAAAACTTGAGCCCCGAGGATTAGCTATTTAGTCCCACCAATAATGACTTCTAATTCACAGATACAAATAAATCTGTCGTAGCCAAATTTTCCCATCAGGGGACCTTCCTGTTGGGGGAACATGTATAGATGAACCTGCCTCAGGAGAAAGGAAAAGGTAAATACATAAATATGCACATGTATACGTATGTATATAGTGGCCAACTCCAGTAGGAAAGTGACGGAACCAACATTTTTTAAGTCATTATTTTATTTCATCCTAATGGCCACCTGAAGGGTAGGTAAAATTATCCCCACTTTACAGATGAGGCCACCGAAGCGGAAAGGCCAAGTAACTTGTCAGAGGCCCCCCAGCCTGTAAGGAGGAGAGAGAGAACTCATGGCTCCAAGGCCTGGGGCTTTCCCACCACAGCTCCATCCTCCCAGCCATCATGTTAAAATAATTAGCACAACTACCAAAGCTTCCAAGGTAAGATAAATTCACAAACTTGCAGAAAAAAAGTGAGGTTTAGCTGTAGTTTCCAACCCATAGACATTTAGTGCTTGCTATTCTGGGCTGAACAAGCACATAATGAAGTAAGCCACTTCCTTAAACAAACCCCAGAAGACTCAACTTAACCACAACAAATGCAAAAATAGATTCTGATCCCAGGTCAGCTTAGTCACCCTCTTTTTTCCCCATCCTGACTCATACCCTCTTGTGGATGTGAAACAACACCCCCATCTCCCCCAACACACACACACACATCCTGCAGCAATAAGTGTACATACACTGTATGAGCATCCCATGACAATTCAACACTTTGGTTCAATGGAAATCATTTCTGTCTGAACCCACACGGGAAACCTGCCTGGCAAAAGAAAAAAATATGTAACCCCTCTGCTGTCACTGTGTCTGAGCGACTCCGTGGTCTGGTTCCGGTACTGGAATCAGTCCTTAATGCTGGAAACCACCGTTGGAGGGAGGCCTGTGCTAGATGATACCTGGCCATCAGGGTCAGGGATGATGGCAAAAGCTTCGACTCTAATGTCTGGCTTACTTCTTTGTTATAAACACAAACTGCTCCTAAGCCCTGTTCCTAAGCCCTGTCATTTCTCTGGAGTGGATACGACTCCCTGCTGAAGAGGCAACTGATTTACCTGGCCAGGCGGACACCATTCCTGGGGTATTGGGAAACAGCCGCAACAGCTGTGTTTAGGGCCCAGAGAGGTAGGTAACTTGCCCGAGGTCACTCAGCAAGTGGCAAAGTTGAGGTTTGCACCCAGGCAGCCAGCACTTCCTCACTACATGTGTTGCCTCTTTGCTCCGGGAGATGGACAAGCACAGCACACAGAGCCAAGGGCAGTACCATTTTTTTTTTTTTTCTGTTACTTTTCAATGTGTGCTTAAATTGGCTTGACTCCCACGTTCTGACTCAGGCCTTGAACTGAGGCTCTGGCAAGCTCAAAGCCAAGCTTGCTCAAATATATATATATATAAATGTAAATATTTACCTCAGAAAAGAGCTGTCAGTCAATTACACATTAGTATAAATTAGCTCCATCAAGTTTACCTTTTAATACTCAGCATTAGCAGCACTGAAGGAGCAGGTACTTTGGTTGAGGAGAAGCGAGGTGTATAATGTAGGAACAGAGCACATGTGGAGGGGGTGGGGCTGCAGTGCCCAAACGGAGGACTTTAGCAGGGGCTATGGAGAGAAGCATTAGAAGGATGTAGGGGAAAGAAGAAATAGATGAGAGAAGATGGCTACTTCAACTGTACCCAGAAAAGGTGGGAGCAATTTTCTGTGATTGTTGAAGCCTAATTTCCAGGAGTCCAAACTCCAGCCAGTAAACTCTGAGCTTTAGAGAGGCTGCTCCTTTGAGCTAATTCTGCATGTGGGGGTGGGGGGTGACCACTGAGGAGTGCACTGCGCCAGAGATGGTTCCCGCCTTCCCCAGACATGGAGAGCAGCTATCTACCCAGAGGGTTTCATCAACGGGAACTCAAGAGGCGTGTATTATTTCCGCCCTAAGGGGTCTTCTCAACTCTCTCACCCCTTCCACAGGGGCCCTGGAGCCACCCACGTAAGAGGGCAAAGCCAAGAGATGGGAACAACCCGGGTGCCTGCATCACCATCCAGCTGTGAACATTCACACTGGATTGTTACGGGAATTACTGGGTAAAGCTACTGAGACTTCATGCGTTCTCTTTTACAGTTCATGATTGTTATCCTAACTGACCTCCAAAGGAGTGACATTTTTTGATTTTTCAATCAGATGACCCTCAAACAGTCTCAAAGCATCTGCCCACACTGTCTGGTTGGGGTTCTGATCACAGTGTATGACCCTCTCCAGGAGAAGGATTTGTCCGGGACACGCACTGTAGCTGCCACTGAGGATACAGACCCAGGAAAGGGGAAACGTTTAGGCTATGGATAATAACGCAATTAATTGCAGGGCCACCCCAATTAGGAAGCGGAGAGCTGTACTAATTTAAGTGGTAATCACACTTTAGCACTCAGTAATCCTGGCTGCTTCTCAGAGGTATTTTTAGAAGCTGGGTAACCAATTTCATGTCATTTTGACATATGGCTTACTTCTTCCAGGGATCATCCATCTTGTTCAGCTCTGCCCTTGTACCTTGAAAATGAGAGTCTGTATTGACAAATTTTACCTGAGGTCTACAATCAGCAAACTATAAAGTGCTTAAATATTATGGAACCAATATATTCCATTGCTTTTATCTGCATCATCAGGGAAATCTGGCAATGGGCCTAGATGAATTTGAATACATTGGTCTCATATTTCTCTTTTACAGTTATGGGCATTGGAGATTGGGGGAAACAGAGACTGAGTTTCGCTGTTGGTGGGTGGGATTTGGCCATTGTCTGGTCTGCACCCCATGGCAAACCTGAGGCACTTTGGTGGGAGGGGAGTGGCCCTCGCCACGCACGGGGCAGGACTGAGGTGCCCCCCGGCCCAGGTTTCATTCCTGCCAAATCACCTGCCTGGCCTGGCTGGGCAGACACAAATCCTCGGGTGTGGGGGAAACAGCAGCAGCCCAAGTGGGGCACAGAGAGGTTAGGTGACTTGCCCAAGTTTGCACAGTAAAGAGTAACTTTGTGATTTGAACCCAGGCACCCTAGGTGTTGGACACCATCACTTTGCCACTACACAATACAGCCTCCCGAGGGTGGGGATGGGGTGTCCTTCCAGGGGACCCCTGTTGGGAAGCCCTGAGTCTCCTGGGCACATGGGGGAGCTCCTTCCCACAAGTCCCGAGTCCTCTGATCTCTGCACACATCTCCACTCTGGCCGTCGCCAGGTTGTACTGTAATTGTTTCTCCATCTGTCCCCACCTTCAGGCCACACTAGCCCAGAGGGTACCTAGAATGAATCAGAAAAAGGTGCCCAAGACATTTTGCTGCCATCTGCTGGAATCCCCAATGTCTACGCCATGAACCCTCCATGCGACAGCCTGCACGGCTGTGTGTAGTGATCTGTTACTGGACCCCCAAGCTCCCGAGGACAGTTCTGTGTTTTCTCATCTAGGCGCCCCAGGACCCAGCACAGCTCTGGGCACACAGTAGGGGTCAATGCACTCTTGTTGACTTGATTTGAAGGTGTTGCTGGCTACTCAACTCTAAGAGGCAGGTGATGCCTGACTTAAGACAGAAGGGATGAGGCTGTTTTCTTTGTTGTTTCCTCCTGCCCTGCAGATGGGGAAAAGGGGCTGACAGCCATTGCGTGCCCTGTGTGAGCAGCCCCTCTCCCTGAAGCGGGGCTATCTTCAAAAGAATAGTTTATCACTTAGGCTTTCACTCCCATTTCCCAAGTTCTCCTCTAATGGGGAGTGGCACAAGTACACACTGAGATTCCTTTCCTTCCTTTAGTCATTAACTCGTTCGACACACTCATTTACACCAGGCATCAAGAGTGCTGACAAAGTGCTTTCTAACTTGCATTTGCAAAGTGTGCATCTCCCACTCAACACACTGCCCAAAGGGACAAACAAAGAGGCAGAGGTACGGGGGACCCACATACTCAGTTGCTTCCAGGTCTGTCAGAAGAAACGAATCAGCTGGTCTTGTTGCAGCCGAGGACGCCATGGTTTCATCCTCCACCTGCAAGTTAGCACTGCCTAATAGTTCCCCAGGGAGGGATGGGGCGCTCTTAATGAATCGGGGTTCAAAGTCAAAGTTCAAAGAGGAACTGCAGTCCTGCACAGCCCAAAGGAGGCAACTGTGTCCAGCGCTTCTGTGTGAACCCCTAAAGAGCCTTCTCGCCCCTGGTTCACCTGCTCCCTAACTTACTTAAATATGTGTGTGTGTGTGTGTGTGCGTGTGTGTGTGTATTTCCCCCCAACACTAAGCCAATATCTTCTAATTTTCTTCCAGTTTATTGAGGTACCATACACACAGATCATTAACAGGTGCCACTAGTTCCAACATGTCAGTACCCTTCTATTTGAAACTGTGCCTTATTGTACGAAGGCATTCTCTCTGCCAACCCCCACACCCCATCCTAGGCCCGAGGCTCAAACAAGCCCTCTTTCTCTGTGAAACTATACTCAGGGCCTTTCCAACTCTCTTCTCTAGCTATGTTTGTAATTAATAAATTTTATTGCAATGGTCCTAATTACCCCACTCTTTGGGAGAAGATATTGGGAGCAGGAGGGGAGTAAACCATCAGCTCCTTCCCACTGGAAAGCCCTGGGAGCCAGCTGAGCCCAACCCCAATAACTCACCAATGTAAAGGTGGATATAAGTAACTAAAGATGCTTCAAGATTGCAAAGCCGTACCCAGAGGTAATCAAGTGGCTTTCTATCAAAACATGGGGAAACATTTAATTAAGACGTTGACACCGTGAAGTATTGATTTCTTTCTTAGGTAACACCTCACCTATGAAAAGTAACATTGATGGCTATTTTCCATCCAGACTTCATGAAAACCGAACTGCCTTTTCCTAATTTTTTGCACATAACGTTTGCTTTCTTGGAGAAAAGAACCATCAGATCTGGGAGCTGCTAATCTGAACTGTTAGTATTTGGCACGCCAAATGAGAAATCTTTATCCCTGTCTAGTAGGTGTCAAAACCAAGACTCGGTTGCATAAGCAAGTTTATGGCAGTTTAGATCCCACGGAGTGACATTTTTAACTCCCTGTGCATGAAATTAACAACATGTCATTTTCTGAGAACCCGGGTCTAAAGAACTCTGTATCCTGCAGAAAATGCATTTTAAGATCAATCGAGGCCCAAATAAATTAGCAGGGCTCTCCCCAGGTATTTGATGAACGTGCTGGCATTTAAATGTCGCCTAATAAGGCTCAACAGGATTTGACTGTTAATTAAGATCTTAAATCTTGCCAGAATGCCCCTGAAGTATGATACTTGATCATCTCCAAACATTGTATAGTTAGTGAGTCAGATTTAAACAGATTTAAACAGATGCATCCCTGCCCTTGAGAATCCTGGCATCGGAAAGAAGTCAGCCCCGAATAAGATGGCGTGAGGGTGGGCTATGTCCCTTATGAGGGAACTCCGCCCAGCACAGCCAACTCTCGGTTTTCCACCGAGGGTGGGGGTGGGGGGGTACGTGTGCGGTGACCTGGGGGCAATTCTTTGCATCATATATGCCCCCAGGGCAGCTTGAATGGCTGTAGCAGTTCCCCTCTCCCAATTCACCTTGCTTTGGGAAGGGGTGTGTTTGGAGATGGGTGGAGGTAACCTAGTACCCCCAGAGCTGGGTGGGGTGGGGGTCCTGGGAAGCAAGGGGCTGAGGTTAACAGGCTTTTTCTTAGGACACAGAAGGCTTCAGGAAGGGGAAGCAGATGTCAGTTCAATCGGGCCTTGGAGGCTGAACCATTTTGTATTCTTTCCCTTCCCTGTTTCCCACCTCCAAAGCCCTGGGCCTTGAGTTCTTGTTCCCAGCTGGTCCTCACAGCCCCTCTTCTCTGGCTCTCTATGTGGATGCCTGCTCCAACCCACGAGCCCAGCTCCTGGCCTCACCTCTCGTCACCCTGCGTTGGTGAGGCCAGGCCATTCCTGATGCCCTCGGTGGCTCCACTGCCCAAAGAGAGGCCAACCTCAGCCTGGCATGAACCGTCCCTTGGCTGCCAAAGGGCTTCTGACTACCAGTTACTTTTCCAATGGCCCAGCTGCACGCTTCAACCAACCAAAGCAGGCAAGCGCCAGGCACATCTTAGAAAAGGAAAAAGAGGCCAATACTGGGGACCCAGGCCTGAGAGCTGTGGGTGATGAGCAAGGTCCTTTGCTTGGGGCTTGGCACTATGGGGCCCATGCCCAGGCCTGAGAGCTGTGGGTGATGAGCAAGGTCCTTTGCTTGGGGCTTGGCACTATGGGGCCCATGCCTGGTGGCACAGCTTGTCTTCAGAGAGGACGATGTGAGGGTCAGGCTGGGCTCCCACTCATCTCGGTAACATTTTCTGAGTTAGGACTGATTTGGAGCCTAAATATCAGTATGTCTTTTTCTTTTTTTTCAGGTTAGAGAAACAATATAAGTAGGAAAAGACTTTCTACCAGGTGGACACTTACTTTACTTCTATTAAATCCCAACCTGCAAGGGTAGATAATGACAAACAGAAACTTTCAGAAATATCCTTTCTTCCTTCCAAAACCTTATGGAGAATCCCTCATCCCAGCCTTATCCCTGCGTGGCCACAAACTCTGCCCATTCTGACGTCTACACAACCACTCGCTTTGCCAATTTAAATCCTCCTCAAATCCAGACAGAGAGCTGCTGCCTCCAGGATGCTTTGGTTACTATTCTCGTGCATAAAGCTCTTTCCTCCTTCTGAATTGGGGAAAGAGCACTGGGCTTGGGGCTAAGGAAGCTGTGCTTGGCTTGTCACAGACTGGTCTCCAAGCCAGAAACAAAATTCCAAATAACTCAAGTCCACAACCGTTCAATTAGTCACAGACAGTTGCTCCAAGCGGTGACTCGGGCCCCTCCTGATGCCGCCCAGCCAGGAGCAGCTGGATGGGAGCAGGTGTTGGGCACAGAAGGAGGCTGATTCTCCGTGAGGTCCTGAGAACAAATACCTCTGCATTCCAAATGTGAAATCCGGATCATCCACTGTGATGTATTTCCCACCACCCTCCAACCACAGAGCAACCAGGAACCGACTCGGTGGACTGCTCCAGCAAAAGGGGTGGAGCATTTTCCCTTCTGCACGATGCTTCATATGGACTTTAGAAGCAATCAAAAGTCAGTGATAGATAAGAAAATGCATACTCTCTTCATTACAGTTTATTACCAGAGTAAGAAAATAATGTTATTCGTGCCTTTAAGGCAGGAAACAGAGGCAGGTCCACACTAGATTCTCTGGACAGCAGAGGAGGTGCTCTATGAGTGGAGTTACAAGCACCACACGTCTCCAATTCCCATCTACTCACTGGGAAAAGGAGCTTGTGTGGGTGGATGGGTGGGAGGGAGGGAGAGTGGACCGGAGGGAGGGAGTGGCACGTGCAGAGGGGGTGACAGCAAGATTCAGGAAGCCGTTCCAATGCCCACTGTACATCTGTCAACGATGACACTGCAACTCAACAAGCTGTCGCACAAACGTACAAAAGAATCTGACTACTAAAAAGACTTTAGAAAAGATATAGATAAAAAAAGCAGAACACAAAACTGTGCACACAGTGTATAAAACTTAGGCAATTGCAGATAAAGAGCCAGAGATGCATGAAGTAAATTGACTGTTTGGACAAAGCAGCTGTGGGTACATTTTTAAATATAACTTCAGGTTTTAGGATGGTGACGAGTCACTGTCCTAGATTTGGTCCCCACTCTTTTTCGTGCCAATTCCTGAATCCTAGTCTTTGATCAGGGGCAGAAGTTCCCAAACCTTTTATTTTTTAATTTATTTTTTACACCACAGCCCGCAGGGGAGGAGCCTGGCACTCATCCAGCCTCACCTGTTCCCATTTCCTAGTGGAAAAAATGATGAAAACAAAACATTGCTCCATAGCAAATTGTGTGTGTGTATGTATGTGTTGTGTGATTTATTCAAATGAAAATGAACACATCTCAGTCTAATTACTTATGCAAATATGGCTGATCTTACTTATGCAAATACGGTTGATCTTACACTGTGATGCAAACCACCTGCACCAGACTAAATTGGCAATGAGTCTAAATAGTGATTTGCTTATAAATGAAAAGCAAGAATAGCAGCAATTGAAAACCAACAAGGGCCAACTCAGCACAGCCATTCATAAAGCACACTTCCCCGAGCCGAGGGAATCCAACCCTCTGCCTGTGCACACAAGCACGTGTGCAGCCGGAATTGGAGCCAATTGCAGAGAGGAACCCAGACTTCTTAGATAATCCTGAATGAGGGCCCCAAACTCTAGAAACTCACTAATTTTCATTTAGAAATAAAAAGTCTTAGCAACCCTCAATAGCTAGCTAAGGTAATAGTGACTTATTCCTGTAAGGGAAGTTTTTGGAGTCACCTGTAGGTATGTCATTTGCCCAAAAGAACCTGATGGAATTTTTTTTTTTTTTTTTAAGTCAGCACTGGCCCATCAGGAGGTCCCCTAAGGCTTTGGGTTAAACCTCAGATTTTGCAATGAGAATTGCTCATCTACAGAGACCTTTTGCAATGTCACATTGTTCCAGGCATCATCTTGGTTTCCAGACAGGCCAACATGATGCAGCCACGGTCAAACCTTAACCCAAGAGAACCCAAGATAGCCCACCTCCCCACCCCTCACCAGGCAGAAACAGCTGGCTGAAAAGTCAGGCAAAAAAGGACAGGCCTTGATTTCTCTCACTACTTCGAAAGAGAATAGGATAGGATGCCGTTTCAGTTTCTCAGCTGCTGAAACAAATGCGTGAACCAGGTTGGCTTCACAACTGGCGTTTACTGGCTTGGGGTTTTGGAGGCTAGCAGGCTTGCTTCCTCCAGGGCTCGGAATCTTCTGGATGGCTTGAAATCTCTGGGGTTCCTTGGCTTTTCCGTCACACAGCGGTGTGCAGGGCAGCATCTTCTATCTTGCTGGGGTTCTGTTGACTTCTGGCTGCTCCCCACGGCTTCTCTTTGTGGCCTTCTCTCTAAGGTCTCCAGTAATGGGAATAAGACCCAACCCAGTTCAGATGGCCGCACCTTAGCTAAAAACAACCTCATCAAAAGGTACTGTTTATAGTGGGTTCACATCCACAGGAATGGATTAAGATTAAGATCATGTTTTTCTGGGGTATAAAACTTCAAGCCACCAAGGATGCGAACTTACAGATCTATCTGGGTCAAGGGTCAAGTTCAGGACTGTGTTTGGGCTGCCTTTTCCATCCCAGAGGCCACTCAGACCCTTCCGCTCCATCTGCATCCCTCTCTCTCATGCTATCGAGTCGTGTTCTCACCCCACCTCTTGGCTCTGGCTTTGCAGAGGGGAAGTCACGCCACAGCTCGAGTGTCCCAGCATCTCCTAGTACCTCTTAATTGGTATCTTTCTTTGTTCTCAGATGTGGGTGGAGGGAGCTGGGAAATTTGCCCTTAAGTGGAAAATCCTGAAATGCCAGAGTATGATTTACTTCCTTTCCTGCTCCACACATCATTAAAAAGTTAACATTCACAGAGAATATGTAAATGCATGGCCGATATCCCAATGGCTATAATTATATCAAGTAGATATTTATGCTTCAGAGTAGTTTTAAAAGTTGTATAAAGAATAACCTGAATGTCTACTAAAATAACGTTACCCTATCCCCGTCCCCTTTATGACCATTTTGGAACAAATTTTATGTAGGATTGTGAATTACAATAAAAACAATGATACACAATTGCAGTAATTTCCCATCCGGATTAACACTTAACTGCTTGCAGGTTTCTATCCCTTCTGCATTTTACACACATTACAAATAAATGTGATTCCCCCAAACTGAGAAAAACACCCTAATTTATGAGAAGAGAGAAAATGACGAACAAAAAACTGGAAGAACTAAAGATGAGGCTGCTGTAATAACGTGCCTCAAACCAGAGGCTTGAAGCAACAGGAAGGCATTTCCCCACAGCTCTGGGCCCGGAAGTCCGAAAGCCAACGGTGGACAGGGCCGTGCTCCCGCCCTCTAGGCTCCTGGCGGTGGCCTGCAGGCAGCTGATGGTACTTTCCGCCACAGTCGTCACCGTCTGGCCTCACCGTAACTAGTAACACACTCAAAGATCCTATTTCCAAATTCATTTCCCATGAATTTTACATTCGTGGGACCGGAGGTTAGGCCATGGAAGTATCTTTTTGGGGGACACCGTTCAAGCCACAACCCCACCGTTCAGGGTGTAGCGACCCACCCCTGAGGCCTGGCTCCTGTCCCCAGGGCACAAGGGCTGGGACCCTCTCAAAACCCAGAGAACAACCCGGATGAAAGACGCGGCGCCTTCTGAGGTGAAACTCAGAGCATGATGGAAATGGTGACTTTTCCGCTCCTGCCTCTCTCTCTGCTCCCTTCCTGCGTATGGTGACATGGGATACAGCCGGCTGCTCCGCTTCTCGTGTGCTGTGGTCGCCAAGAGAGTGGGAGCGGAAGTGGTGTGTGTCCTTCCAGACCGAGGTAGCCAAGCAGCAGACACACTCACTCTACCCCTTTTCCTTCCCCACCCGTGGGATGAATGTGAACACTCCGAGCCCCAGTGGAAAGAGAGCCACAAGACGGAAGGAGCCTGGGTCTCTGAACGGCCACATGGTGGCTCCAGCAGGCAGGAACACAGCCCACAATGTGACGTGGTGAGATGCAAACCCGGATGGGGCTAAAATGCTGGCATATGGGGTCTGTGACAGCAGCTGGCATTATTCTATCCAATACCACACCACCTCCCAGGCCACACTCAACTAGAGCCTCCTAAAGTAAGAACTGTGATTTCCCCTGGTGGACATGATGTCCATGCCACCTTTGCAAACAGGTGCTGGCGGGCGGCTGTCATACGACAAGACAGCACGATGTACAGGTGGGCCCGGGGGACGTCTGGGGTCTGCAGAGGTGCTCCCAGCCCAGTCTGGGGCAAGGGACAGAGTACAGCCACGGAGGATTCTATCATTTTGGTGACTATTGTTTCAAATTTAGGGCTGTGAAGGAATCACACTTCAGAAAGCATTTTAGTAAATACATAGATCTTAACTCGGGGGAAAATTAGCTGGAAGGAGAGCCATGTTTTAATTAGGAGAGGGGTTAAAATTAAGGCAAAAGTCTTACAAGTGTTTAAAAATATCTTCAATGTAACAAAGGCTGTCAGGCAGATGAAACCAGGTAGTAGGCAGGGAATCTGGGTCCCTTTTGGCAGTAGCTGGGCCCTCTCTGCTTGGCAAGATGGTGTGGGCATGCCTCAGCGTGTGCAGAGAGAAATGTGCCCCTTTGTGAGGGAGGGAGAAAACTGGCAACCCAGGCTGTGGGGACCCAGACACCGGCCTGGTGAGGGAAGAGGGAAGGTGCAGGAGAGGATGTGAGGCAGGGTTTGTGAAAAGAGGCAGGAACGGTCAGGAAGGGAGAAGAGAAAGTGCTGTCTGCAGAGGGGTGGCTGGCCTGGGACCAAGGGAGCAGAAGACGCAAGGAAAGGGACCAAGCCAGGACCACAGGAAAACAAACTAAAGAGGGTGCTGGGGAATAGGACTGGGGGAGGTGGGTAAGAGCAAGGGAAGATCTGAGAGCCAAGTGTAGGAGCCTGGGGAAGGCACAGGAAATGAAAGTGTGCTAATGAGGTGACGCTGGCCCTGGGGCCTGGGCACAGGCAGTCAGGGAAGCTTTGGGGAGATGGGGAAGGCGAGGCTGGCCTGGGCGCAGGGGCCTGGCTTTGCCACTGGGGAGCTGAGTGATGGAGCCCATTTGTTACCCCTGCCTCCTGGGCCTCAGTCTCCTCTTCTATGTTATGAACTTCAGGTCCTTGCAAGCAGGACTTTCTGAGGTTCCAGGTGGAGAAGGCAAGGCCACCAGGGGAACTCAGGGACCCCTCTGGAGGGGGTGTCGGCAGGGGCTGAGCCCAGATCCCCGTCTGATGAGGCAGGCTGGGAATCTGTCCGGAGGCAAGAGGTCCGGGGGAAAGCGCTGTGGCTTGGGAGCCAGTCCTGGGTTCTGATCCCCACTAAGCCACAATCCAGCTAAAAGTCAAGGAGCCTCTACTTACTTCACTGTAAAGTGGGCATAACAGTCCCCTCACTGCATGTGCGTGATAAATATTTAATAAGAAAACTTAAGAGGTGCTCAATGAAGGCTGGTTTCCTTCTGAGAGTGGGCTGGAGAGAAAGGCTGGATTTTTTTTTTTTTTTAACACCAAACCTACACAGGAATAGAGAGCCTGGCATAATGAACGGCCAGGCACCCGTCACCCAGCTGCCACAATCCTCACCTCAGGGCCAACCTTGCTTCATCGATACCCCACCAACCAGCTGCCTCCCTCCAAGACCCCCCACTTCTTTTTTACTTGGAAGAAAATCCCAGTTATCATATTATTTCTACCAAAAGTAGTACATAAATCTAAAATAAATTTGGTTTGTTGTTTTTTTAAGCAAACTTAATACAAAGTCTGGACTGAGCCCCGGGGGCTTCTCTGCTCCAGGTGCAGACCAGCCAGAGGAGGCCTCCTGGGCCCGAGTTTTCGTCTGGGGTCTCCCTGGGGTCGGAAGGCCCTGCCTTGATTGACTGGCACACACTGGTGAGCTCTGACCTCACTCAGGGTTGACAGCGAGCCCCGGAACCATCTCCGGAACTGACGCCAACCGCTCTGGGTGGGGCACGGGGGGTTTGGGGACACCTCTGCTGACCCGTTCCCTCCTCCTTGTTGGCACCTGGAGGGGAAGGGAGAGGCAGCACCTCCTTTCCACCACCACACAAGTGCGCGCCCCGGGAGGCCTCTGCGGCAGGCGTCGGGTGGCCTGTGAGCCAAGAGCGAGGGGCAACCAGGCCAGTGGGGGCTAAAGTCCAAACCCTAGAAAAGGCCACCCCAATGCCTGTGGGCCTTCAAGAGCACACAGGGTGCTGGGAGCCTCGAAGAGCCACAGACAACCTGGCTGGGGACCCAGCCTGGCCTCCGGCGGCCAGAAGGCACAGCCGTCACTGCCCAGTCCCTGGGAAGAGCTGCACGGGGTCCAGCCAGGGAGCCCACCCCATGTGAGCAGAGCCCACCCCACATCGGGGGAGCCCACCCAGGCTCTCCCTTACACTCCAGACCCTAAAGCTCACACACACACCCTTCTGAGGCCTCTCTCAAGGTTTTATCACGTAACAATGGAGGAAAAGAAGGTAGCAAGAGGAGGCTGGCAATAGGGGAGAATTAAAAAAATACTGAGCTGGACTATCTACTGTCACCAATGGCTGGCAACTGTAAACAACGGCAGGGATAAAAATGTCCCCCTTCTGGGGCGGACCGCTCCCAGCTCGCCCCTGCCCCTCCCCTGGGCACATCGCTGCTCCTGCTGCTTCACTCCCCCCTGAGACCCCATGGGGCACGTGGCAGTGGAGGGGGAGGGTCTCCAGGACCAGTGATTTTCGCACAGGGTCAGAGGGCACAGGGGTTAGTCGCTGCGGGAGCCTCTGCACACCGGGACTGAAGCACCCTTCTGCTCAGACACGTCTTTCAGAGCACATCTTTACAGCATCAGCACCACCCGCCGCTTCTCCTCAACCCACCACCTCTCACCACCGCAGACCCCTTGGAGCGTCAATGCCAGGAACAAGGCAAGCCTCGGTGCCAGTGGCACGGCACAGCGAGCAGCACGCCGGGCAGGAGGTGGCCACTGTGAAAACAGGAGGGCAGTGCAAGCCAGAGAGGGAGGCTGAGGTCCACTCAGACCATCTGCATCCACCTTACACACAGACAAATGGAGATGTCACACAAATCAGGGCGGCCTGATAGTGTGGGTTTTTGCCGGTTTCAGTGCCTTTTGTGAAAGAAGATTGAAGCAGCTTTAAATAATCAGACCTCTTGTTGACAACGTTGCCACTGATCATTTGAGAGCTTACTGTGTGTCAGACTTTGCCAAAAGCCACACACACCCCCCTCCACGGGGCAGGGTCCGTCTTGCTCAGGGCTGAGTCCCCAGTGCCCAGCTGGGTGAAGTCACCCGGTGAAGGACTGATAAGCGCTCTAAGTGCATTCTGTCAGTTACTCTGCCCAGTGGCCTCGGGACATAGGGCAGTTATGATCCCATTTTACAGCTCAGCAAACTGAGGCACTGAGAGTTTAGGTGACTTGCCTAAAGGAGGGGAGCCCGGGCCCTGTCTTACACCACCTGTCTGCTGCCTGTGACATGCCACACACTGCTCAGGCCATCTCACCTCCCTAAACATCCTCTCCAATGAGCTAGAAACATCTAAGGAGGCTGGAGGTAGACAAAATTAAATCATTATGGGAAACACGCTCTAATTTCCCAAGAGTGTGTCATGGAGCCTGAATACACCCTTTCAGGGTCACTCCAGCAACAGCGGCAGCAGCAGATGCTGTTTGTTGGACACGGGTCTAGACCTCCTTATCTCGTAGGTACCATCATTGTCCCATTTCATTGCAGATGGGGGAAAAGAGGCTCAGAGAGTTTAAGTCACTCATCAGAAGTCACCCAGCTACTGTAAGCAAGAGCCAGGATTCAAACCCAGGGAGCAAGCGCCTCTGAGCTCCTTCTCTTAAATGTTACACTCCTCAAGCTTAGAAGGGAAAGATGGGAGTGGGTGGAGGCAGAAAGAAGCCAGATCCCCCCTTTCTTTGCATCCTGCTAATGGGGTCACTTAGTACAATCCCCTTTCTGAGTCATCTTCTGAGCACAAGGAGTATAAGCAGCTACACCCACAACCCCGCTGGTGGGTTCCTCTCTATGGCCGTCCACCTAGCCCCAAGGGGTGGGGGATGGAAATGCCCCAGTGACAACAGCTCTCCCACACCAAGGGCAGCCACTGCCATCAGAGTGACCCCCAACATCCCGCTTCCCTTCTCAACCTGACCCTCCCATATCTTGGGTCCTGCTCTGGCCCAGATGACCGCCCCTGGTTTCTGAATGAGCTGCTTTCCTTTGCCTTAGTTTACCATACACCCTTCACCTGGGCTGAGTTTCCCAGCTCCAGTTAACACGTGTTTAAAGCCTCAGCATCTTCCAGGACCTTCCTAGAATGCCACCTCCTCCACGAAGCCACCCAGGCTTGACCTAATGGCACTCTGAACTTGTTGCCCTTTCCTAGAGCCCTGAGACCTTTCTCCCTGTCCCTACAGCCAACGTACAGCTGCGTCCTTGAGAGCAGGCTTCTCGTCCAATTTAACTCCACATCCTCCACAGCACGGGCATACAGCAGCTCCCCACTGGGCATGCTGATATTGTTTCCAGGCATCATCGACCTCCCTGAAAAAATCTCTGCTCTAAAATGTGATTTATGCTGCCCTGTACAATGTACTCCCCTCCCTCAATCTGGATAAATGCAGCCCTGAAATTTAAAATAAATTTTAATTACAGAAGGGAGACTAAAACCTCTACCCAAAGAGGCCTGTCATTTTCCTTTCTTAGGCTGCTAATTTCCAACATTGCTTTACCCCAAAAGCCCTGCCTGGCTCTTCTGAGGAACTGTGGAGCGTATTTCATGCTTGAGCTGGGGGAAAAAAAAAACACACACCAGACAAGGCAGACAGAAATATTCACAAAGCCCAAGTGGTAATCAAAAATTCATTTCACTCGGTGTTTACTTGGTTCATATCTCATTTGAGTCAAGCTGGAGTCATTAAATGGTTTGCTCCAGCCTAATTCCGGCTTACATTTCAAAGCCGCTCTGCATTCAGCCTCCAGCAGCTCGTGGGTGGGGTCCAGCCATGCACAGCTCTGGGCAACACAACAGATTTTCCCAAGGAAATGCTGGGCCCTGGGAGCGGACAGGGAAGATGCAATGGCGGCTGGAGCCCCAGGAGCGCAGGGACACGGATGAGGAGCTGACAAGGAAATAGGATGTCTGGGAAGGGTTTCTAATCTTCAGCATTCATTCATTCATGCATGCATGCATGCATTCATTCACTCGAGGCCCCTTCTGCACCAGACGCCAAGCTGGGGTGGGGAGGAACTACTCAAACGGATGACACAGTCTCTGCCCTGGGGGAGCAAATGCACATGCATGGGTGTGAGCCTGCAGCTGGGGGTTCATTTGCGTGCAGGGGTAACAGGACAAAGTGCTTCCTTCTGCCTGGAGTGCCAACAGCAATGCTGCAGAAGAGGGGATCTGAGCTCGTCTCAGGGAAGGAAGGGCGCTGCGGGACGGAAAACGGCACACACAGCCTGGGACACTCGGGATGTCCTCCCTCTCATTCGTGGCGCTTGTGTGGCTGCCTTCTCTGGCTTGTCAATTCCATAACCATGTCTAATTTCTCTTGGTGCCCTCCACCATCTATACTGAAGGGTGTGTGGGGGAGCAGGACACAAAACCAGGCTGGAGGACAGACAGAGAAGGGCCTTAGGTGGCAGCCTCCAGTTCAGGGCTGAGCCTTCAATAAACATTAGATCTCGCCCTCTGCCACAAGGATCCTCAAAGTTTTGATGGGTGTAAGTGACAAGAACGTATCTGCTGGTTATAAAGACACCTGCGGCGGTGACTCAGCTGATGGATTGCCGATGGGTTGGGGCTGTGAGGCTACCTGTTGCTGGTTGTCCAGACAGAGTCAATGGGGAGCAGGTCTCCGGCAGAGCAGGTGAGGAAACCGAGGCTGCGTGAGATGAGCCAATGGCATCTTTGCTGGTGAGTGAGGAGGCGCAGCCATGCCAAGGGCTTTCCGACTCCAAATCCAGTGCTCTTCGCCCCTCTCCAAGAAGCATCACTGCACGGCAGAGATGCACTTCCCGTATCCGCCACTGGAGGGCAGAGCGCGCCAGGCAGGGCCCCCTTAGAGTTGCGGCCTCTAGAGCCACTCCCTGGTGCACGTCCTAAAGAATTTCTTAGGCGATTATAACAGAATGATTAATCAATTCCTTTGTTTCCAGGGAAGGTTGAGTGGGCGGGCAGGCAGCTTGGACCTGTGTTCCAATTCCTGCTCTGATGACCATGGAAAATTACTTGATTTCCATCCGTATCTGCCTCCACCCAGTCCATAGGTTTGTTTGGGGGATTAAATGATTACGCGAGGCAGGGTGCACCCTGGAGAGCCTAATGTGGTGCCTCGGAAGCAGTGAAAACACAGCTCACACCTGGTGAACACTCACATACACCAGGCACAGTTCCAAGTGCTGTGCACGAAGTAACACATTTCACGCCCCTATCGGGCAGGGGCTACTATCCCCATTTAACAGGCGGGAACCAAGACTCTAAGAGGTTGACTAATGTGCCTCAAGTAGAGCTAGCAAGTGGCAGGGCCAGGTCGGTCAGACTTCACTGCCAGAAGGTTTCTCTCTTTGGTATGTTCTCTTTTTTTCAACCCAGAGTCTCCAAAACACTGTATCAGAAGCCCTGACAAATATAAATTCGCCTTTTAAATTTTATATTTCTGGTTCTAGAAAATTCATATTCACAATAGAAAACTTATAAAATGTAAAATAAGCACAGAGACGCAAACGGAAATCACAGCAATCCTTCCACCCACAGAGCACCACTCGACCTTCGGCCTCTTTACTTTTTTTTCTTTTTTTTTTTAACTCTATAGCAATGTGACCCTCCCAAACTAGAGTCATGATTTCTATTCTGTAACCTGCTTCATTTTCCCCTCCCCCTGTAATCACCTAGAGCAAACCCTAAGACAGACTGGTCTTTTTAGTTTAGATGCTTGGACGTATAAATGGTTGGTGAACACATTTATGTACTAACATCTCAAACCCCATGCCAGGACCCGCAAAGGTCTCCCAGGGACACAACCCAGGGGCCAGTGCTCAAGGGGCCATATTCCGGTTTGCTAATGCTGCCATTATGCAAAATACCAGAAATGCATTGGCTTTTATAATGGGGGTTTATTTGGTTACAAAGTTACAGTCTTAAGGCCATAAATTGTCCAAGGTAAGGCATTAACAATAGGGTACCTTCACTGGAGAAAGGCCAGTGGCATCCAGAAAACCTCTGTTAGCTAGGAAGGCACATGGCTGGCATCTGCTTGCTCCCAGTTTGCGTTTCAAAATGACGTTTCCTAAGTGTTGCTTTTGGGGTGTTTTGTCCTTTCTTAGCTGCAGCTCTTCCAAAACGTCACTCTCAGTTGCTCTGAGCTCCTTCTGTCTGTGAACTCCTATACACGACTCCAGTAATCCAATGAAGATCCACCCTGAATGGATGGGCTAACACCTCCATGGAAATTATCCAATGAAAAGTCTCACCCACAGTTGACTGAGTCACATCTCCGTGGAAACAATCAAAGAATTCCAATCTAATCAACACTAATACATCTGCCCCACAAGATTGCATCAAGGAACACGGCATTTTGGGGGACGTAATACATCCAAACCAGCACCGGCCCCAAACACGGAAGATGTGCATTCGGCCCCACTGACTTTGGGTGAGTCCTTGCTGTGGGCCTCCCGCGGGCAGACGCTGGGCATCCCAGGGTGAGCGTGAGACAGGCAAGGCCCCTCTCCAGGCTGACATTTCAGCACAGAGCAGCCGGCAAGGAGCAAGTGCATGGTAGCAGTTCAGGAGCTCTGAAGGGTGAGGTTGGTGGTGTGTGATGGGGAGGGGGCGACTTGAGACTGCAGGGTGTGAGCAGGCCCCCTGAGCCCTGAATAATTCAGGGGACCCAGGAGGAGGCTCCCAGCAGAGGGAGCAGAGGTGCAAAGGCCCTGAGGTGGCAGGGGAGCGTACAGGACCCAAAAGGCCAGAGAAAATGATCAGTGAGGGAGCTGACCCATTCACTTCAAATTATAGATAAGACAGTAGTTACTGAATTGACAAGGCTTCTTTTAAGAACTTACATGCATTTTTAAATAACCTATCTTGGGTTTCCTACAGATTTATAAAAAATGGTAAATTAAAAACTACATGTGACTTTCTAAAAACAATGGCCGTCAACTTTAAGAATCACTTCGGGAGCTTTAACAAAACCTTAGTGCCCCAGGCCACATCCCAAATGATTACATCATAATGTTGGGCAGGGCAGTATTTTTATTTTTATCTTTTTAAAGCTCCCCAGGTGAGTCAATGCGCAGGCACGGTTGAGAATCACTGGCCTAAAAGAATAAAAACCAAGCAAAATAGTATCATTAAATATGGAAGACTAAGAAACACTGTGCAGATGTCACTGAAGATTATCTAAGCAATCACCAGACTGTGTTTTGAGATCCAGGGGGCACCTCTGCATCCCACTCTTGAAACCGCCCACTTCTTACTGAGCACACACAGTCCCGAGGGCTCGCTCCCCACGAACCCTCACACCAGGCCCACGAGGCAGGAGTCCCCCACTTCTACACGCACAAGCCAGCCGAGGCTCTGGGGGTCAGCTCCCTTGCCCACGGCCGCCCAGCAACTCAGGAGCAGAGCCTAGAGTCCTGCCGAGCCCCCTGCCCACAGCCTCCCACCCAGCCTGGCACCCTGACCAACCCCTGCCTGCAGGCCCAGAGTCCAGGGCCCCCGCCCTTCCATCCGGGCTGGGTGTGGGGCTGAGGCCCCATGGCACAGTGTGGCTCCAAAAGGGGGAGCGTGGCCTTCTCAGAGCAGATCCCTGCCTGCACCTGGCGACGTGGCCCAGGGCAAACCCCTTCTCCATAACTGCCCAAGGCCCCGAGGATTACTTGGGCTGAGTAAGCGAGGTCGAGGTCGGCCGCTGCCTAGGAAACTCCACCTGGTCCTTGGAGCTCAAAATTCCCCTCATAGTTGCCTTTATACGGGGCAGAGGGCACCCTTGCAGAGGGCAGGCACGCTCACTTCTGGGCATGGAATTTGCTGTGTCTTGGTCACTGCCACCCTGTTCCGCCTTCAACTGCAGGAGATCCACTCTGGGGTCCTTCTGTCCTCAGTGTTTATGAACCCCTACTATGGACTGGGCCTGATTGTAGGTCCTGGGGTCACAGCAACAAACGAGGTCCAATTCCTGCCTGCATGGGATTTCCAGGCTGGTGGGAGAAGACCCCACTTCAGAGTGTGGGTGAGGGTGGAGGGCCAGGTGGAGAGGGAGGCCAGAGGAGCAGAGCCCGGACGACGGGAAGCCCACGGCCGAGGGCAGTTTGGGCAAAGGCCCCAAGGCAAGGAGTAGAGTCGCGTTGGCAGAAGGGACAAGTCAGAGTGTCTGGAGCCCTGTGTGCATGGGAATGAGGTCAAGCAGCAGGAATGTGGGTTTCCAGCAAGACTGTTGGCCCCCCATGGTAAGGAGCCCCTGCCAAGATGGCACAAATGGGGCATGGGCTCACCAGTGTCCCCAAAGTTGCCCCTCCAGAGCTCCTTCATCTCACAGCCTTTGGATGGGAAGGGGAGTCCCCGGGGAGGACGGTGGGCAGGGTTGCACATCTCAGAGCCTTGGCCCTGCATCCTGCCCCTGCCTGCCTTGGGTTTCCAGCCTGCTCCTTTCCCTCCTGGGCTCTTCCAGCAGACCCTGCAGCACCCCTGTCCCCAGGCCCACCCCATTCAGCCAAGGAGGAGGTGGGTTAAGGGCCGAGTGCAGGAACCGAGAGAGCAACACCAACCCACCAGAAGCCACTGGCTCCTGTGGACACCCCAAGAAGCTGGGAAGACTTCATCACCTTTTACAGACGGGAGCAGGGACCTGCCTGATAAACAAATGATCCAAAACTCAAGATCCACCTCCAGCTCATCTCCCTCCTCTCACTAAACCGGAGGGATTTCCCGATTCTCTTAAGAATCACCCTAGCCATGGTACAGGCATCTTCTCTCATTCTAAGATACTGAGATTTGCTCCATTTTAAATAAAGACACACTTGCTTCATTGCTGTCATCAACTACAATTTATTAAAATTAAGAACTCCCATGGAGACTGAAAAGGAAACCCATAGGGTATAAGAGGACACTCACAGTCATACACCAGACAGAGGACTTGGATACAAATTAAGAAGGAAGACAATCTACTAGGAAAATGAGCAAAGGCCTGGACACATCATGTGAGAAAAACACATGTCCAAATAGCCACAAAACAAGTGAAAAGGCACTCAAAGCCGTTTCTCTGCAGGCCAGTGCATACTAAAACCACACTGAGCCAGGATGTGAAGCAACCAGAACTCCATACATCCACCTACAAATGCATTCCCAGGGGCCGCCAGTCCTGCTATCTCCCCAACCAAAATGAACACACATGTCCATCCAAATGCAGGTACAAGGATGGGGTGTAGAAGCTCCAAGCAACCTAAGTCTTCATCACCATTTGAATGGACAAAGACATCACTCCTTAGCCAGGCCAGAGGGCAATGAAAGGGGGAACCACAGCTGCCCACAGCAACATGGATGAATCTCCCAGATATGATGGGTGAAAGGAGCTGGACTCCAGGGACACCCCCTGCCCCCAAGTGTGGACGCAACTGTGTGCTGGACAAATCCCCGCTGCTTGTCCCACAGGCAATTCACACTCACCCTCCCCAACTTCAACCCTCCCCTCCTACCCCCAAATTTCCTGTGCCCTCCCCTTCTCCTGGGGTACCACCTCCCCTCTGCCCAAGCTCCAAACCAGGGAGTCACCCCAGGCCCTTTCTCCCTCACTTCCACATGGCAAATCCATCCCCAAGTTCTGCGAATTTCGCCTCCTGCCTCTTCCTCAAATCTGTCCCTCCTCTCCACCTCCACTGCTCCAGCACCTTCAGGCCCTCATTATCTCACGTCTGCCTAAAGCTCCTACCTGAGCCCCTGGCCGACTGCCCCCTGCAGACCCGTCTTCACATGGCAGCCAGAGTGGTCCATCTAGAACACCCCTGTCTCTGTTCTCCTGTCTTGGCCTCAGGACAAGGTCCTAGCCCTTCCCCAAGGCACAGGAGGCTGCTGGGGAGCCAGCCCTCTCCCCCACATCCCAGCCTCCCAAGCCAGCTGGGGTCCAGCTCCCACCGCAGCTCCACCCTGTCTGATCACCTCGCCCCTGGGCCTGCACTGTAACATCTCCTTAGAACACCCATTCACCTTTCTTGGGCGGGCTGCCTGCCCCTTATCTTCAATCCTCAGCTCAGGGACCATGTCCCACATGTGGGTAAACAATTCTCTCAGTCCTCAGCGGACCTGCTTCTCCCCATTACATTCTAGGCCCTTTGTCAGCAGGGACCACACCACGCAGCTCTCAGGCAAGAAGAGGTGCTAAGCTGATTTATCTTAAGAAAACGTGCCATAATCCATTCGGTCTTCACAGGTAGCCTAGACATTACTGTCCCTGTTTTACTGATGGGTGAAGAAACAGGTTCTGGAGTGAGACAGGTCAAAGTTCAAATCCCAGCTCTGCCACCTGGTAGTTGTGGAGGGCAGGCAGGTGGGCCAGACCCCTCGTGGGGAGTTTGCCAGGGCTCTGTAAACCTGTCATTCCCGTAGGCTGGCTCAGGTCAGGGTTCTCAACCTCGGCACTGTGGACATCTGGGGCTGGATAATTCTTTGTCTTGGGGGGCTGTCCCATGCACTGCAGGACGTTCAGCAGATTCTCTGGTCTCTATCCACCAGATGTCAACACCATCACCCCCAAAGTTGTGGCAACCAAAAACATCTCCAGACATTGCCAGCTTCCCCTGGTTGAGAACCACTGACTTGTTAGGTAAACCACTTTAAAGTGAACAACTGTGATCCCAGGAACCCAAAAACTCTCCAAGAACCTGAGCAAAAGCAGATTTAACCAGCTGATCCTGGCGCAGGGGGCATAATCCCTGCATGGAAAAACCTGTCTGCGCAGCTGGGGTCAGAGAACACTCTCAGCAGGGGCTGCAGAAGCCCAGGCTGCCAGTCACCTGACTATGGTTCCAGAGATGTTTGGTTCCCTCCAGCTCGGCCATGTATATGCAGAGAGACAGGCAGACAGAACCCTGTGGAAGGGAAATCCAAATTCCCCACCCACAGCCTCTGTGGCCTAACACAGCTGCCTGAGTATTTTCCTGCCCAAGATCTCCTTTGACCCTTGTGACAAAGATAGGCAAGGCAGGGATCCCCACTCTTAGTTTTGCAGAAGAGGTAAAAAGAATTTGGAGATGAGGCAGGCTCCATTCATGGCTGACCATAAGAGCTCTGTCTCCTCAGTAACCGTGAGGTGGGAACTATTGGCAGCTCCAGCTTACAAATGAGGAAACTGAGGCTCAGAGAGGTTAAGGAACTTAACCAATGTCACACAGCTTGGAGGAGCCATGAACTCACCTCCCATTCTCTTATCCATGACACCCATTCTGCCCCACGGATGGCCCATGGGCAGATCCTCCCCAACTCACTTATTTGGCCTCGAGGCAAGCAGAACGGTAGTGAGGGTGTTATGAGATCCCCAATTGACTCTTTTTATTTGTAATTGAGGTGCGATTCACCTATCATAAAATTAACCACGTTGAAGTGAACAATTCAGAGGCATGTAGTAAATTCACAAGGTTTTACACCCCCACCCCTCTGGTCCCCGAACATTTTTATCACTTAAAAGTAAATCCTCCAACTATTTGCAGTTGCTCCCAGCTTCCCCCTCCCCCATCTCCTGGCAAGCACAACTCTGCTTTTTGTCTCTACTGACTTGCCTATTATGGACATTTCACATAAACACAATCATACAAAATGGAGCCTTTTACATCTCACTTAGAATAATGTTTTCAATGTTCATCCATGTTGTAGCATGTATCAAAATGTCATTCCTTTTTATGGATGTACCACATTTTGCCTATCCATTCACCAGTGGAGGGGCATTTGGGTTGTTTCCACCTTTTGGCTATTGTGGATAATGCTGCAACGAACACTCACGTACAAGTTTGGCTTGAATACATACTCAATTCTTTTCGGTATGTATCTATGAGTGGAACTGCTGGATCACATGGTAATTCTATATTTAGCCTCTTAAGGAAGTGCCAAACCGTTTTCCACAGTGGCCGAACCATTTTACTTTCACATCAAGCAATGTATGGAGGCTCCAATTTCTTCATATCCTTGCCAATACTAATCGTTTTCTGTTATTATTATGGCCATGCTAGTGGGTGTGCAGTCATATCTTCCAAAGTATTTCTTGATCAAACACTCAACATACCTTATTCTAGGGGTCCTCGGCTCACTTACGGGAGAAAAGGATTGATGTGTAATTTCATCCTACAAGCCCAATTACCAAAAAATGATTTGGCAAAAAGTTGGAATTGTTTGACGGGAACCTAATCGCTGGCTAAATTTCACACATCTCTCTGGTCTTACTATCAGAAGATCTGGGGTGATGGTTGGTGCTAAGGAAGTGACAGACACACTCAGTGGCCATCTCCCAGCCCTCACCTATCCTCTCTTCCTTTTCTTTTCGGCACAGGTGTTTCAGTCTGTTTCCACTCCACAATGGGAAACTAAAGCATTAGGGCTAATGAAAAGGCCCGATAGGACTTGAACCCAGAATCGGGAAACAAGCCGCCCCAGCTGCTTATTATGGTGGGAACTTTCAATGGCAGGGTCCCTTCTGCCTGAATCACATAATTACCCCTCCCTTGGCAGAACAGATTTGTCTCTCCCCTCTGATGTGAAGTGGGGCATGCAGAGCTGCCATCCACCAACCCTTACCCGAGCGGTTGGGAGATCGGCCACAATGGGATCTTCCCCTGCCCTTTTGGGCCCTTTGTGCTGTGTAACCAATAACATGGTCATTTGTTGAAAGTTTCTGTGGTGTCTGAGCCTGTGTTACCATGACACACCATATAGCAACTCACTCCACAATTTCGGTGGGGGGGAGGGACCTCATTTCTAATCAGATTTAGGTTATTACTATAACTCTGCATGCCAGCAAGCAATGAAAAATGTACTCTATAATCTGCTGACATTTTGTTACCCAGAGGGCTCAAAAACACATGTGCATTTCAAAATTTAATAAAACCAAAAGATAGGAGCAAATGTTTAAAGAGAATTAAAGCTCTATTAACAAAAATAGGGCAAACAAGCAAATTGCAAAACACTGCACCCAATGTTTAAAGGTCCCCTAACTTGAATTGTGTAACAGGATGCTGAAACGTCCTACTTTTCAAGGTTTGATATATTGAGAGCACGAATTTAAAATTCAGACTCAGATCTCAAATGCTGCACATAATGAGAAAACGTGGCAAGAGCTGGTGGGACTGAGAGCTAAGGAAGGGAAGGCAGAGTTGGAGGATTGCCGCAAGACGCTTTGCTTTCTGGAATCCCCGAGCCCTGTGCAAACTGGATACAAGGAGCTGAGCGCCCATCTGAAGTAACCTTGGGGTGTGGGAGAACCACACAGAAGAGCTCCCATCTATGGAGGTTACCTTGTGGCTATGACACCTTCTAAGTGAGTGAACAACTGTACCCCCTTAACCAGACGAGTTGGGTCCTTCAGAGATGATCTTAGATTTGATCTTGGCCTGAGGGACCTTGGGACAAGTCTTTCTCCCTCTCTGAGCCTCCAACTTTTGAGTTAAGTGGGAACCACACCACTCCTCCACCTGAGGAGTCAGCATCTGAGAAGCTCCTCACACAGCAGCTTCGACGCATGGGCCCCCACACCCTCACCTTCCAGGCTTAGGCACTGGGTCAACAGGGGTCTAGGGGCCCTGCCTGGCCCAGAAAAGGTGAGATGAAAATCCTACAGGCTCAAAATCATTCTAATGGTCCCTAAAACCAACCTCCAATCTCCAGGACCTGGGCCCAGGGTAGAATCAAAGCAAAGAACTTTCTGGAGTTCTCTCTGCATTTGCCTGGGGCCTCCCTTTCCCAAGAGACAATAAAGGCCCAGGTCTAGTGTGAATAAAGAGTAAACAAGTAATTTCTCAGGTGCAATAATGGTACTGTGGCTATGTCATATAAAAAAAGTCTTTTAGAGATACATGGTATTGAGTGAAATATGATAAATGGGATTTGCTTCAAGATAGTAATATGGGAAGGGGTAAGTGGAAGGCAGTGTGGACAAAACAGGACAATTGTTGAGGCACCAGGGTGATGGCCACGTGGGACTCATTATACTATTAAACACTAATGTTATATTTGTTTGAAGTTTTCCATAATAAAATGTTAAAAAAAAAAAGGGAAGAAAGGCAAATGGTAAACACACACACACTGAGAGTTAAGTGAGGGGTTTTCTTTCTCTTTAAAACAGTCAGAGGTGGTCACCCAAGCCCTAGGGTTCACAGTCCCCCGTCTGGGCTGGAGAAAAGGCCCTGGGTGTGGACAGACCTCCTCCCAGCTTTACCTTCTGTAGTTTTTCTGATTATACAAGAACCGGAAAGAAGGTAATTATCTCAGAGCCTATAAACACCAACCCTCAGAGGATGTTTATGGGATGAAAGATGAATGAGGCACAGAGCAGGGACCATCCTGGGCCATCAGCAGCCCATGGCGAGGAGAGAGAGCCCAGGCTGAGGTGGAAACGGGGTGCATGGGGTGCAGCCATCAGCTTACCCTAAATCACGCTGGACCTGGGCAACGCACATCTCCTCCCGGGGCCTCCCCTTCCCTTCCCAGTATCCAACACCCTTTCTGTTCCTGGAAGGCTGCACAATGTGCAAAGGTAATGTTTAGTGTTCCACACACACCTTGAAACCCAGAGTTCTTAGAGGCTGAGACCGGTGACAAGGTCAGAGGATGGAGGGAGCAAGAGGCCAGGGTTTGAACCAGATCCTCAGATTCCAGAAGCCTGGGCACATTTTGCTACAAAACACTACTCCAAGCAGCCTGGATCGCGTGATGCTGTTACATCCCAGCTCTGCAGTTCACACTCCCAAAGACAGTCAGGGGTGTGTACTTGCAGCCCATGACATGCCGAACGATTTCCATAAAACTTATGGGAGATGCCCCCGACCCTTCCCTGTCTGCCTCTTAGACACCCCCAGGGCTGGGGACAGAGCCCCCTGTCCCCATCCGAGGGACAGGTCATGGACTCCTCTCTCCTGCAACCTGTGGGGGGCGGCGACTCAAGGTCAGAGCCAGCCAGGCCCCGGGCTCCCTGCACCTGCTGTTCTCCGGCAGTCGGGTCTGTCCCGTGAGGCCCACATGTCCTGAGACCTGCACTCAGGGGCTGTGAGGAGCTCTAAATAGGCTGGGGACCCCTCCATGGTGACCCCCTTGTCCTGGCCCATGCCCTCTGCCTGGGGCCCCTCAGCCCTCCTCTTCCCACCCTCCAAGATGCAGCTCAGACCCCTGAGGGCTCTTCCTGACTGCACACGCTGGACTGACACAGGCCCCACACTCGTCCTTGTTCTGGACTCACACCCCCACCGACTGTGCCAGGCTGGGGGGTGGGGAGGGGCCCCCAAGCCCAAAAGTGCACCCTTCGTGACCCACATCCTGAGTTCAGAGACTGTGAACTGAGGACGCATGTGTCAAGGAATTGAGGGAACCCTGAAATCCATTAGGAGTCTCCTTGACAGTCCAGGGGTCACTGAGGGCAGGAGCCAGAGCCCAGCAGGGAGGGGAGGCCAGTAAAAGTCTGATGAATGGCACAGAGAAGATGGGGGTCTGGGCTCAGGCCCCTCTCCATGCCCCCTGCCTTGGTGAACACGAAAGAGCCCGTGTCGGGCTGGGTGAGGGTGGCCCAGGCCCCTGCAGCTGCTATGACACCAGGCACGAAGGCTGCCACAGTGCACTCCCAGAATGTGAAATAAGCACGTGTCTGTAAAGCCACCGAGATGCTGAGGTCCATCATGAGACTTGGCTTGGCTGAAGATGTTCTCATTCTACCCTCACTTGATTGGAAGCCGAGCTGGACAAGGAATTCCAGCTGAAATCTAGGATGCCTAGGATTTCCTAGGCATCACTCCACCACCTTCCAGCTTCCAGGGCCGCTGCTGAGAAGTCTCGGCCACTCTGGTTCTTGACCCTTTCTGTGGGGCCTCTCTCCTCCCCGCTCTGGACACTTTTCAAAACACTGGGGACAATATCACAGTGATAAGCCTTAGAGAGGCCCATTTTCATACATATTGCTGGGGACGAATGGGCCTTCTCATTTGAAAATTCATATTCTTCAGATCCAAGAAGTGTTCTTAAATTATGAAAATATTTTTGATGATTATCCTCCTCCACTTTCCCCATCTCCTCTCTTTTCTTACTAGAGAAGTTGTGGGTTTACAGAACAATCATACATAAAATACAGGATTCCTACACCCCACCCTATTATCCTATCTTCTCTTTCTGGAATATTCTTATTGTTCTGATGTTTGACCTTCTGATATCAACCTCTAATTTTCTTACCTTTTCTCTCCTGATTTTGTCTTTGTCTTTCTGCTCTTATAATCTGGGAAACTTCCTCAATTTTATCTAATAGCCTTTCTTTTGAGTTCTTTACTTGAACTGCATTTAAATTCTATGCGTTCTTTTCTGTTCTACAAATGGCCCCTTTTCAAGGACGTGATATCAACTCATTCTGAGACTTTTAAAAATGTACAGAAAAACTTGAAGACTAGTACAAGAAACACCCACATTCCCTTTACTTAGATTCACCAATGAGTATTTGCCACATTGGCTGTCTCCATGTTACGCATTTATTTTGCGAAACCATTTCAAGGTAAATTTCAGCTCTCCATACTTGAGCACCTACCTCTTTGGAAAAAAAATATTCTCCTTCACTCCAAAGGATCTCAGCCGGGGGCGATTTTGATGATTATCCTCAGGGCACGCTCGGCAACGTCTGGAGACAGTTTGGGTTTTCACACCTGGGGCAGGGATGCTACTGGCACATGGTAGATGGAGACCAGGGAGGCTGCTAAACATTCTCCAATGCAGCGGTCAGCCCCACAGCAAAGCGTTCTCCAACCCAGGACTTTGGTAGTGCCAGCGCTGAGACACCCGGTCCTACCCACAATATTGTACGGCTTCAAGGAATTGAATCGTGATACAACATGATCTCACAGACAGCTCATATTCAAATTTCTCCAGTTGTCCTCAGAATGTCCTTTCCAAATTATCTGTACTTCCAGTTCTGGATCCAATCCATTGCATTTAGTTGTCATGTCCCCTCCTCCTTTGTCCTAGAGTACGTCCACCTTCAGGCCGGTTTTTTGTAGACTGCCCCACATGTGCATGTGTCTGAATGTTCCCGTGCAGTTGCATTCAGGCTAAATATTTTGGCAAGGATAGTACAGATTGGTTCTCATTCAGGAGAACTCGGCAATGTCTACTTTTATTCTGGAAAAATATGCCCCAACTTTCCTCCCCCTCCCTGCATAGCTGGTTTCTTTCATGTTGCTTTGGACTCACAAACTCAGATGCTTGATGATGACTCCTGGTCGTCTGGTCGTACCAGAGAGGAGCCCACCGAGTTGCTGCCCGGAGGCTCTGGGTGTGTAGTGAGGCCGGCTGGCTGGGGGCCTTGTTAGAGGGTTATTCGGCTGTTCAGTGAGGGCCTCCTGAGGTCACAGTCTTAGTTTTTTTCTCCTGGGCTGGATGGATTCCCCAGAGAAGAACTTTCTGGTCTCCTCCTAGGTGGGTCCAGAACTGGGAGCTGTGGGTCTCTACATCCAATATGTTAACTTCCTCTGAATCACTCTTCTCAGGATGGGGATGCTCGCCCCAAACCCCTGGTTTCTCTGTTTTCTGCCAAAGTAGGGATGTGGTGGTGGTGATGGGGGGGACTGACTGTGCTTAGTAGAGAAAGGGAAGGGACAGGCATCAAGCTGCTCTCTTGCTCGCCCGCAATCCTCCCCTCACCCCCCGGGAAGGGCAAACGGGCTGCTGCCCAGGCCCCTCCAGGATAGTCGTCCCAGGACAACTTAGCTATGATGCACTTCTGCTTTCCAGCTTCCAAAATTCTTGATATGCTCTCTTTCTGATCTTTCTGTGTCTTAGCTTTTCAAACAAAATCCTTTTACTGAGGTTTTGGGAAGGAGTGGAGGTAAGTATGCATTTTCGTTCCATTACCTTTCATGGGAAGTGTGTGTCTTTTAATATTTAAGTAAGAGCTAGAGTCTTGAACCTGTTGCTTACAGGAAATTCAGAGAACACTCCCACCGCCATATCTCCAAAGAGCCTTAGGTAAATAATTATCTAAAACTCCAAAATAAGCCCAACAGATGCCTGTGTGTCCTTTCAATGATACACCGGAGCACTGTCTAACCAGCCCACCAAAGGGGCATCAGACTCTCCTGGGGAACGTAACTCAATTTACTCCTGACTGCAGCTCAGACTTGGCAAAGTTAGATGTTAACTTGTAAGAAATTGGTAAATTGCCAATTGTTCTGTCTGGAGAGACAAAACATAATCCCCAAGGTTACAGCTTCATCGCCATGTACGGTACTGGACCAATTCTATCTAACTTGGTGTGATGGTTAAATCTATGGTCACCTTGGCCAGGTGATGGTGTCCACTTGCCCAGTCAAGCAAGCACTGGCCTGATAGTTACAGTGAGGGTATTTCGTGGCTTTAAATCATCAGTCCATTGCATCTATGGCTGATTACATCTATAAACAACAAATGAGATTGTCTTCAGTAATGAAAGAAGCCTCATCCAATCAGCTGAAGGCCTTAAAGGGAGAACCAAGGACTTCAGCAGTCAGAAAGAATTCCTGTCTTTACTTCAGCCAGCCAGCTTCTCCTAGGGAATTCTTTAAAACCTTCATCAGTTTCCAATTGCAGTCTGCCCTAAGGACTTGCCAATCCTCACAGTCACAGGAGCCAACTCCTATAATAAATCTCATAATATTTACACACACACACACACACACACGTATGTACATCTCTCTCCTGTTGGTCCTGTTTCTCTGGAGAACCCTAACTAATACACTTGGGAATCTGAATCCAGCCATCTTTCACTGACAAGATATTTTTGTCTCTTGTAATCTTTCCTGGAACCAGCTTTTGACATCCTGCTGCTTCCCTTATTAATGAGTTAAATAAGTCTTCGACACATGCTCACTGTCTATTTGTTTGAGAATTATGTGTTTAGTTTTTTCAAAAATATACTTGACAATTCTCCAAGTGCTTCTGTGTCTCCGATTTTCTGCTGCTCCTGAATGCTCTTGCTCGACTCTGCAGCTCACTTCCAGCAAGTGCTGCCCTTGCTCCACTCTGCCCCGTGCCGGAATGCCACCACCCATCCCCACGCCCCCCAGCATCCCAACCTGCAAGACTCCTCATGGGTAGTCAGTGACTGAAGGTCTGATGTAACAATGTAGACGTGACACCAACCCCTGAGCATCCAGCAGCTGCTCTGAACTGCACCAACCACCTGCTGTGGGGGGGCTATGCTCCTTGCTGGCTGTTTCCCCCAGGGAGAGCTCCCTTCTCCCACTCTACACCCCTTCATTCTTGTTACTTCCTCAGGCGGAGCATCTCAGCTCGCTACCCTAAATCGCTTCTTCCAAAGTAGGCTGGGCGTCAACCTCAGGATGAGCAAGAAGCCCATCCCATGGCTCTGGCAGTGTGGCAAGACTGGGGACGTGCCCAGTGTGTGGGTTTGAATCCTCGCTCTGTATCAGCTGCACAACCTTGACCTCACTCCACCTTGGTTTACCGACTTGCCGTGAAGATTAAGTGAACCCAGGAAAGGAAACACACGCTGTTAAATGGCGCCCAGTGCACATTGAGAGCTCAGTAACTGCTGGATGTCCAAGTCCCCAGATGACCCTTGAAAACACAAGGCTTTGGCAGAAGTGTTGGTGACTCCCCTGCTTTACCACAATCACAGTTAAAGGACAGACCACCCAGCCTGATGAAGGTGAGACTCCGGGGGGAGCTTTTTCCTGAATAGCAGGAAGGGGTTAAAGTGAAAACAAGGACACAGTATCTCCCGGATGTTATCCCGGGAATCTGCCGGCCCCTGCGCTCCAGTGCTAGCCACGCATCTGTCACCCTCAAAGCTGGATGGAGACTATGCTCCCCAACCAAAGCCAGAGCGGCCCAGACAGCACTGAACCCAGGACAAGAGGCCTGGCCTAGTCCTGGCACCTGGCTTACTAGCTGTGTGACCTTGGGCAAGTTACTCAGGCTCTCTGAGCCTGAGGCTAAAAAGAAACAGAAGTAACCACCTCTTCCCTGCCAATTCTCAGAGTTGTTTTAAAAATCTAAAAGGACAGTGATCACGAAAACCTACAGAAAAATATAAAGTGACTATTAGCCCCATGACCCCCAGTATCCAGCCCACGAAGGGGTTCTACCATAGATACTTAATCTTTTTTTGTATTATTTTTAAGAGTTTTCAATACTTAGATTGACACAAAAGTAACAGAGAAAAGGGGAACAAAAGTAGAAACTGGCTTTGGGAACCGATACTCACCTTGTACCCAGCCACCGAAAATCAGCATTGTCACCTAAGGGCAAGACCTAAAAGACTTCGGAAGGCAAGTTTAAAAGAAAACAGTGCCCGAGGCCTCTTTTTCCAAATACATTTTATTTGTTTTTCATGGAGTGGAAATGGGGCATGCAGGAAAAGGCAGACACAGGTGTGCCTGTGGCTGAGGCACTCCTGAATTTCCCTGGGGGAAGGCGGGGAGACTAAAGGGGTGGAGGACGTCGGAACAGGCCAGTGAGGATTGCAAAGCAAGTGTAGATCCTGTCACCCAAGCAATTCCTGAAGACATTTCAAGGCTGTGCTGGCCCCACTGCTTTATTTCTAAACTCAAAAACCCAGGCAGGGTTATTCAAAGCAGAGGCTATTGTTTCAGGGCAGGGAGATTCCGCCCCAGCGCTTAAATCACAGGGTAGCCCGATTCGTAACAGGCCAGTAAAATCTGACACCGATCAATACATTCTCTCTGGTTGCCGGGCACAAGGTCATCCCCATCTCTGACAACCATCCTGGACCGGCACACCCTACCCGGCCGAGCAAGGTTGCCATGACCTTGTTTCCGTGGCCGGGGACCAGAGCTGGGGTTTATCGTGAGCATCTGTCTGGAAAATTCCTCTGCCCAAGGGGACGGTCTCCAACCCCAGAGGAGAGCAGGGGCCTGGCATCCTGGGACCATCTGCCCTCCGGAGGGGGTCAGTGCTGGTAGGCTCGCACCCCCACCCTAGGCACACGCTCTGCCTCCTGACCCCCCTTCCAGGGCCCCAACCTTCGGATCCGGGGCTCCCAGGGGAGGCCCAGGTGGCTGGCATCAGGGCGGCAAGTCTGGCAGGAAAAGTGAGGTTTTTACTACAATTACTTCGCCTCTTGGTGCCCCAACTTCATCTGCAAAATGAGGATGTAATGGCAGCGACTCCAAAAAAGATGGTAAGGATTAAATGAGTCTACACGTATGAAGGATTTATGATGAGCTACAAGTGCCTGGAATATGACAGACAGGAAAAAGCAGCAGGATCGGAGGTCTGAATGTGGGCTCTAGCACCAGGCTGCCTGGTTCAAATCCTGCTCCTACCACTGGGCAAGTTCATGACTCTCTCTCTACCTTGGTTTCACCATAGCCTCGTTGCAAGAATTGAGAGCTAACAGGCATGAAATTCCAAGAACGATGTCCAATGCATACTAGGTAATCGATGACTACGAGCTGCTGTTATCATGATCTCTGACCTGCAATGCGGCCGCAGGGCCACTGCAGCCACCACCCAGGTGATCTGAAGACCCTGGGAAGTGAGGCCGGTTGGCTCCATCTGGGGAATACACTACACCCCCTGACCCCACAGGGCACACTTTCCAGCGAGGAAACGGCCGTGTTGCCAACTGGACGCAGTGTAAAACGGACCCCACTGGCTTTCCCCACCCAGGGGGGCTGCAGCCCAGGCTGGCAGGTGGAGCCTAAGGGGGAGAGAGGGCACAGACCAGCAAGTGGCTGGAGGCTCCAACTCCTCCTCCTCCTAAATGCCAGGTCCCAGAGAGGAGAGATTTTGAGAAAGTTGGGAAGTGGGGGCATCCATCTCAGCCCACCTGGGCCGGCCGGTGCAGACAGGAAGGCCTGAGCATACACTAAGAGCCCATGCAGAAGGCTCCACACCATGATCATGAAGACAACACCAGGCCCCAAAATCACTGTAGATCTTTATTGGCAGAGTGCCAGCTGCTCAGCAGACAGACACAATCTCACCAACACTCCAACAGCCCTGGAGAGGTGCATTTAGGTTTAATTCAAACATCTCCCAGGCAATGTGCTGGGTGCCAGCAGCCAAAGACAAACCTGCCCTTGGGGGGCTCCCCAGGCACGGGTGCCGACAGGTGGGCGGTAGACATGCCGTGTCAGGCAGACCGTGAGGATGGCAGATGCCACGTGCAAAGGGACAAGGGTCTGGATCAGAGCAGGAGGCCAGCAGGAGGGCTTCAAGGGGGAGGTGCCACCTGAGCGCAGCTGGAAGTGTAAGGAGGAAGAGTGCCAGGCAGAAGGAAGGGCAGGAACAAGGCATGGAGCAAGGGAATCCCAGGGCATCTTTGGGAACATGTGCAGGCATCTGGGCCTGAAGGGACAAGCATGGGGGGAGAGGGCAAGAGATCCATGTCATTCCGCGGGTCTTGACAAGCGCCTGGCCCGCGTCACATGCTGTGGGAGGTTCTGCTGGATGCACTCGAGCAGGAGCCGCGTCTGTCTTGGTCCCCAGTGGAATCTGTCGATCACAGGGGATGATGAAGAGAGGCTCTGAATAACTGGTGTGAGGGAAGTGAGACTTGAAGGATAAATTGGGGCCAGCAAGCAAGGATGAGGGAAGTGCATTCCCAGCAGAGGGAAAAGCAAGGATGCATTCGGAGCCTTCCTTCCTCACCCACTTCCCAGACCCCTGGACAACGGTGCTGCCCTGAACAAGAGGGACAGGACGTTTTCCACCGGGCTGTGTGTTCCAAAGTAACCCCAGAGCCCCCAGCCCCCTCGTCCTGCCTCTCCGCCTCCCTGCGCCCACGGTGCGTGCCCTGCACAGCTGCTGCTGAATGTGTATACATTTGTTTTCATCCTGTGTGTTTATGGATAATTATTTGTGCTTTCTCTGCCTCTTCCTTTTTATCCTCCCCAAGGGCAGAGACCCCATCTCCCTTTTCTTTGTGGCTGTCCCCTGAGCCACCTTCTCTTGTCTTTACCCTCCCCCCCACCCCAAGAGCCCAGCAGAGAGCTCTGCCCCGGGATGACGGGGGTTACCCAAGGAGGGGACCGTGGCCTTCATTCAGTCCATGCCGTAAAGCTTTGAGAACGTCACACGCCAACCTCTGCCTGTATGTCGGGTGTTGAGCTGATGAGCTCACAGCCTGCCTGGAAAGACAGCTAATTATTATAAGCTAATTATGTGAAACACTAACAATTATAATCTAATTATGTCATGAAAGCAGTAGTGGAAAAACAAAAGAATCATCAACTCTGCTGAGGGAGTTGGGAATGTTCCGGGTGGGAGGTGCTGTTTCAAGACGGGTGTTGAGAAATGAGCAGGAGTCGCCGGACGGGGGGATGCCAGGAGGGACACAAGCACAGAAGACGGGAAACGCAGAGGCAGGGACGTATCCAGGTGTGACACGGTTAGGGAAACACCACGGGGTTCTGCCTGGCTGGAAACGGGAAAAAGGGATGGCAGCCAGGGCAGCAGGGCCAGAGCACCGGGGAGTGCCAACTTCAGGACACGAGGTTTCTTCTTCATCCCGAGGGCAATGGAGACTTCCGGAGACTTTAATCAAAAGAGGGGGCACTTTCAGAAGGTCAGCCTAGCAGCCTCGTGGACGACTCTGGAGGGCAAGTGTTTGGTAAACTCTCGGGCGCTGCCAGCATTCATTTCAAGTACTGTGAATACAGCTGAAAATCTCGTGACATGCTTTTAAGTTCGGAGCAGTGCTGGTAAAGTAGCAGCCACTGGCCCCCGGCTGGCAGCCAACTGGCCGTGCACGTGGACCAGCCTTCTGAGAGTGAGAAGGCGCCAAGTCACTGCCAGGCAGAGAAGTCTGCAGGCTCAGTCTTCACATCCTTTGGCTGTTATCCCCTTTACTCAGACGGGGAAAGGCTCGTCCTTGAGGCCCCTACTGGAGCCCAGCAGGCTGATTCTTGCTTGTCACCTCATGGTGCGGCACCCATCCAAGAGGGAAGCAAATGACTGAAAAATGTGCAGAAATTTTCCTTCATCAGTCTTTCTTCTCTCTTCTTCTTCATTAGGGCTTTTTTTTTTTTTTTTCCTCAAAAAAGCATTGACACACTCCAAGTATCATTGACTTGGGCTTGGCAAAGGCAGGGCGCAAAGAACCAAAAAGAAATCCAGCTAGGCTGAGTGTCTCTTCTTGTGGTTTCCTTGCAGAATTCCCACCTCCTGGCACAGTGTCTGGCTTACAGTACATATCCAGCCTGGCATACAGTAGATATCCAATGTTGGCTGACCAAATATCAACTGCATTGTAGATTCTGCCCGGAGCTACCCCTCCTCTTTGCTCATTCGTTCTGCAAAGTTTTCTGAGCAAAAATGTTTGACCCCATCCCAAAGCTAGGCACAAGAAGAGCTCTCCAGATGTTCACAGTGAGGGGGCAGATGTGTACACAGAAGAGCTGTAATACAGCATACTAAGTGCTGCATCGGGGGTTGTGCTGGTTTGAATGTATTCTGTCCCCCAGAAAAGGCCATATTCTTTGATGTAATCTTATGTGGGCAGACATATCAGTGTTGATTAGATTGTAATTCTTTGAGTGTTTCCATGGAGATGTGCCCCACCCAACTGTGGGTGATGACTCTGATTGGATAGTTTCCATGGAGGTGTTGGCCCACCCATTCAGGGTGGGTCTGAATTAAATCACTGGAGCCATATAAATGAGCTGACAAACAGAAGGAACTCAGTGCAGCTGTGAGTGACATTGTGAACAGGAGCTACAGCCAAGAGAGACACTTTCAAGAAAGCACAGGAGCTGCAGATGAGAGACAGTTTGAAGACAGCCGTTGAAAGCAGACCCTTGTTCCGGAGAAGCTGAGAGAGGACAATACCCCAAGTGCAACTAAGAGTGACATTTTTGAGGAGCTGCAGCCTAGAGAGGAACATCCTGGGAGAAAGCCATTTTGAAACCAGAACTTGGAGCAGATGCCAGCCACGTGCCTTCCCAGCTAACAGAGGTTTTCCAGACACCATTGGCCATCCTCCAGTGAAGGTACCTGATTGCTGATGTGTTACCTTGGACACTTTATGGCCTTAAGACTGTAACTGTGTAACCAAATAACCCCCCTTTATAAAAGCCAATCCATTTCTGGTGTTTTGCATTCCGGCAGCATTAGCAAACTAGAACAGGGGTTATCACTGTTACAGTGTTAGGAGACTTCAGAAAACAGTTCCTTATTTTTAAGCCAAGATTTCAATTTCCTTGGACGCTCCTAAGCTCGAAGCTGCCTCTGCCACAGCTCCCAAATCCCTTTTATGGTTGCCCGTTTGCATCAGTGGCTGGGCAGATGTATTGGCTTAATGACTTGATATTAAATTTCACTGGGGTTCAGTCCATCCTACAGCTGCCCGACTGGTTCATCTACCCACTTCCCATTCTGTTTTTGAGCTGCAGGAGGCAAAAGTGGAAGAGCTGAGGGCCGAGGACCCAGGGAGAGGGCAGGACTGAAGAGGAAGTGCAGCACAGGGCTTCAGAGGAACGGGAAGGGGTGGCAGCGGGAAGAGAACCACCAGCCTGGAGAGAAGAGGTGCCAGGGCCCTGCCATCCCACCTCCCTAGGAATGGAACACCGAGGCTGGGCCTGAGCAGCAAAGAATCATGTCAACTGAGAGGCCCCAAGTCAGACCCCAGGGCTGGATCGGGCTGGGGTTGGATGAGAAGCAGGAGGCCTGGGGTTTCCATTTTAGTTTCCATTTCCACCCAGTCAAGGAGAGGGGAGTCCCAGGCCTCCTCCCCAGGACAGCTCCATACAGGGAACCACACACGTTCTAACCTTCTGGAACACCAGACTGATGGGCAGCACACATTTCTTCCAACAAATACTTCCTGAGCACATGTGAGCCAGGAACTGCCCAGGGTTCCTCCTCTTGGCTCCAGAATATGGTGTTCCCCAAGGCCTTTGTCCCACTTGCCCCCATCCCCACCTGAGACCCCAGATTCAGCCCCCATCTCACTGCCCTCCTAGGCTCCATTTCCAGCCACCAGCTGGACATTTGTTTCTACCTGGAGGACCCATGGAAACTTCAAATTCAACATCATTGAGCTCATTTTCTCACTCCCCCACCAACACCAGCCTTCCCACCCCCTCCCCACACATCTCAACTCAAAGCAGAGTCTTTTTGAAGCCCCACTGCCCATGTTCCATAATGATCACCTGCTTTGTTTTTCCTACCATCAAACACAGTATATTTGTTACCATGTCTTTCCCCCACTCTCCTGACTAGACCGTAACTCTGTGAGGGCAAGGACTTTGTTTTATTTTATTGTTAGTCCCAGTTCCTGGTAAAGATCAAATTTGTTGAATTTTCTTATTGAGTGAATGTGGTCAAACTGCCCTTGGAAGATCTCTCCCTTCCTTCCTTCCTTTCCTTTCCATTGCGATCTTGACAACCCTACACATTTGAGATCTTCATCATCTCATGCATGGACCAGGTAACAAGTCTTCCCAAATTCAAGTCCAGCTGCTATATAAAACACCAGGTTAAGAACTTTCTCATCATGGTGACAGCTCCGTGAGGTCAACATCCTAACCCTGTGGAGGACCGGAAAACCGCCACCAATTCCTCCCACTCCTGTATGCAGCATGCCCCTTTGCCATGAGACTTGGCTACTCCAGCAATCAAAAAGCAGAGTTATTGCTCCATGCCTGAATCTGGGCCTGGCTTTGTGATTTGCTGTAGCCAACGGGACATAAGCAAACATGACACAGAGGCTTGAAAAATGATTGCACATTGGGACGTACCTTCTCTTCCTGCTGTGAACCCTTTCACCACCACAGCAGCAGGCTTGAGCTGGCCTGCTGGGTGATGAGCTGCCTGGCCTCGGTCCCAGCTGACACCCAACCAACAGCCAGACATGTGAGGGAGGCCATCTGAGACCACCCAGCCCCAGCCAAGCAACATCAGATCAGCCAATTCACAGGAATGTGAGAAATAATAATTATTTGTTGTTTGAGGTATTGGAGTGCTTTGTTATGTAGCAAAAGTTGATTGTTACAAAGTCCTGTTTAAAAGATACCATAACTGAAGCTCAAAATGGCTAAGGCTTGACCCATAAAGACCCAGTTAGAATACGCAAGAATGAGATTTAAAGTACAATCGTCTAACAATAGACCCTTCACTAAGTTGAACGCATTTTCAATAACTCCCCCCATTCCAAAACACTGAACTAATAATCTTGAAAGCACAGCTCTCATCTTTCCTCTCTGTTGCTCAAAAAAAATCCCCAATATCCAGACAGCAAAGTCAGAACTCATCAATTAAGCCTCTAGGTCTTCCAAAATCTCACCCTGTGTGTCTCATCTCCCACTGCTCACTTGCACCAAAAAGCTAAACTGCTTTGCTCACTGCTCTTAGAATACGCGCCTTACCCGCCAGCCCTTCAGTTTGCTCATTCCGTTCCAGCTGCTGGGAACTCCCACCTCCCCTTCCTCCTGCTGCATTTCTCAAATCAGCCCAAATCCCACCTCCTTGGGGGATGCTTCCACCTCTGAAAACCAAAAGCACTTCTTCGTTGTCTCACAGTCAATGCTTAAGGAGAAGAAACCAAAACAAAGGGCTTAAGTGAGGACCAGGAGCCTCTAGACGAAATGCTGTGTTTGTCATCAGCCACTGATCATGGAAAACTCACAAATTCACAAGCACACGAGGGTTCTGAGCAGCCTGGGTATTTCCTGTGGCTTCACATTTAAATCAGTAGATCAGTACAATTTTAAGAGCTCTAACAGTGCATTTTTAAAAAATGAAACATTTGGGAAATTTTCTTATTACAAAAGTAAAAGTAATGCCGTCACCAAGTACCGCTGAAGTGCCGCATCCTGGGCTAAGCATTCTGCAGGCCTAATTCTTTTCACTCCTCATATAACATCTTTGGAGGTTGGTTTTGTCACCTCCCATTTATAGATGGGACTGAGGTTCAAGGAGGCTGGACAGCTTGCAAAGGCTGCACATCCAGTACAAGGCACAGGAGGGATTAGGCCCCAGGGCTGCTCTTAACTACTCTACAATGAACCGGAATTAGTTCTCTGACCTCCGAGGGGATTTGTTAATCATTAAGGAATTCTAATATCAAAGAATTAATCATATGAGTCATTTTGCTCCACACCAGGGCGTCTCCAGTTTTAATGTGTGCAGGAGTCACCTGGGGATCTGGCTAGAATGCAGATTCTGATGGAGTGAGTCCAGGGTGGGGCCTGGGACTCTGCATTTCTAACACGCTCCAGGGGACGCTGATGCTGCTGGTTCCCAGACCACACTTTGAGTAGGAAAACCCCAAATGCTGCCAATCGTCCATCTCCCTGGATGTTTGCCACCCACCCTGAAAACCGCAGACCACATAACCTGTTCTCCTGAAGTCACCTTCCTCAGAGGCAGGGCAATGGTCCCCGGACTTCTTTATCCAATCCGTGAGTACCTGCCACATGCGCCAAGAATGCAAAATCAACAAAAGTGGTCTCAGGCCAGTGAGGAGACTGGCACAGCCAGGAGAAGAATATTTTCGAGACTGTTTTGATAAAGGTAGCACGGACCAACCTGATTTTGTCAATTTCTGATGAATCTTAGTATGTTAATAGGACCAGGGGTTGGCACCTTTTTCTGGGAGGAGCCAGAGAGTAAATCTTTCAAGCTTTACAGCCTTGTGGTTTCTGTCACGACTACCCAAGTCTGCTGTTGCAACAGAAAGCAGCCATACAGTATGGTATGTAAATGAGTGAATAATAAAACTTGATCTGCAGAACAGGCAGTGGGCCACACTGGCCCCTGGACTGCCTGATCCTTTCCTGTACCTGAATTCCCTGGCCAGAGTCAGCTGAGCTACGCCCTCCCGTCAGAGATGGCTTTCCGTGGTCCAGCGGGAATTTTTCACCTGATTCATTCATCCATCCAACCAATACTTCTTAGCATCTGCTGTGTCAGACACTGAGCAAAGCATAAGAAGGCAACTGGAATACAGTATGAAAAGAGTTACGAGGGGTAAGTCACAGTGTGCCAGGAGAGCTCACAGGATGGGCACGTGACCCAATCTTGGGGGATCCAGAAAGGCTTCCCGGAGGAGGAAACATCTAAGCTGAGACTGAAAGGACAAGCAGAAGAGGCCAGAAGAGAGACGGAGGAAGAAACTGACAAGGCCCCAACATTCACCCCCACCATCTGGGGCCAGCTCAACCACACCTAGGAAGGACATATGGTTACCCCCAGAGCAGGGGCACAAGGCTGGCATGGGGTCCGGGGCCTGGGGTGGTGAATGACCAACCCCATCCGACTGGAGTGGCAAAGCTGCCCATATCTGCCAGCCTCGGGGCATTTGAGCAGGGGCAGAGCCTGGCGGCAGGAAAATTAGTGAGACTCTTGGTGGGGTGCACCTGGGCAAAAGCCAGAAAAGGGGGGCCACTCATTTGCATTTGAAAAACAATGGGGCCATACTTCATATTTACAGAGATTTTTCACTAAAAAGTGCTCATTGGGGCCCCAAGGTAACCAGAAGAGAACAAAGGCTCAGAGAGGTTAAGTGATTTGCCTCAGGCCACAGGGCTAAAGAGCAGGCAAAATTCCATCCCTGGTCTTTGACAACAAATTCTCTTTATTTTTCTCACTAGACCTTAAGGCCTCTCAAAATAACCATGTTTCAAGTTATCTTACTTCATAGCACGTCAAGTTGGTCAAAAAAGGGGGAAGGGGGTTGCTTTATTTTTACAAAGTGACTTGGACAACAAACAGAAAATCATATAACTAAGATCTTATGGCTTTAAAAAAATAAAACAAGCAGCCCCCTCTACCTTCCCAAGCCCCTCCCTCCCACTCCCAGCCTGCTGCTTCTACCCCCCTGACATTTCCCAGGGAGTATGCCTGAAGGTGAAGGTTGTTTTAAAATATGTTTTAGCTAGCACAGGGAACATTTTTGCAGTTTCAAATGCTAGCTTCAGTGCAAAAAAAAAAAAAAAAAAATTCTATTACATAATTGGTCAACACTCCCAAGATGAGAAACGTGGGGAATGAGGCCAACAGAGGCAAATTTCTGAAACATCCAACAGCCTTGGGCATATTTTGTCCATGGACACCTGTGGCTTTTTATATCCTGACACCTCCTACTTGAAAGCCAAGGACCTAGAGCTGGTTGGGAGGGTGGCAACGCCACCTCTTTTAAAAGAGGAAAACGCTCTCTTTTATTTCAAATGCATATGTAAAAGGCTTGATTGCTATATTCTAATTATTTCCACAGACGGCATATCTTGTCCTCCGAAATACAAAGTTAATGCTGTGTAGCCGAAGGGCATGTCTGAGGTTTTTATGTTGTAGAGGAGATGCAAGGAGCCTCCGCGGTAACCTGTAAGTGTGGTGCAAAGGTGGACAGCAGGATGCAGATGTTGACTCTGCTTAACTACAGTCAACTTTCATTCTTTCCTATAAAGTCCCAGAGAACACCAAGTTCTACAGAACTATTACCCATAGGGGAAATACAAGGTTAGTCTCCTGCGAGTCTATCAATACATAACCTTGTTTTAGATCTTTCACTTCCTCCTTTAATGTGCATGCAGTGATTCACCAGCTTTTAGGGACTGACCCCATTTGTCCCCATCTAGTAGCAGTATTATTGACTTAGAAATATTTTAGAGCAACACTGAAGCAAAGCCTTGGAACAGAAATTTAAGCAAGTTTAACCATAAATCGCATTCAGGGGCAGGTAACGAGTTCATCAAATAAGGTGCTGATTCATTAACACTGAAGGCACAGGCAACAGCACTGTAACTCATGCCTGAAGGAAGCTTGTCACACACACAGGCACAGCATAGCCTTCTGGTGCTTCAGGAGGACTAGACAGAACTTCAGCACTACACTTGGGGGCCATTTTAAAACAGTGAAATCATCCCCCAAAAAGCACAAAAATGCAAAAAACATGGTACTAAAAATACACAAAAAAGGACAGTTGTTTACAGCATGAAACGAGGAAGGCAGAGTGTCGCCTTGCTTGACCTCAGCTGGAAACAGGTGTGTCAGGTGACTCAAATTTTTTGCCACTTGGTGCACGTACATGAACGACCATGAAAGCTGATATGCAACATGCTGGCCACCACAAATGCAGATGAAAAGGATCGTCTTCCTCAAAAGGCTTACAAATCTAGTGGCGCGATGGACAACCAAGCACGTGAGCCCACAGGATCCCTCAACTCCAAGCAGCCACATCCTCACCTGTCAAATGTAAACAGAGACAGTGGTCTTTTTTTTTTCCCCCTACCACACAGGGCTCCTGTGAGGATCAAATTGGGGAACTAAATCTGGCAACACACTGGAAACAGTACAGCAATATAAAGTGTCATTGCTGTAAGGACTGAGTGGGCATCCCTGTCCACAAGATCCTCTCTGCTAACCAGTTACAAGGCCTAAAATCCTGCCATTTAAGACTTTTTTTTCCTTTTGGACTTTGAAGGTTTGAGGATCTTCAAGAGGCTATTAAAATGCAGGTGCCAGGGAATCAAAGATGGCGGATTAGGAGAGACACATAAAAATTCTCCTTCATGAAAAACACTAGATAAAGGACAGAAAGTGCTCTAGAACAGTGGTTCCAGGTTTCCATTGCTGGGCAGGGACTTCTATGCCCACAGTGAGTGTGAACTTGGAGAAGCAAGAGACTGTGTTTAAGAGGGGTGAGTGTTCAGCCCAGAATGCTGCCAGGGAAAGGGTAGCTGTAACCAGCTGATGGCATGGAGAGGAGCAGCCTTCCATGCCCCGGGCACCCTCCTCAGTACCTGGTGTCAGTGACAACCCTTCACAGACCCACAGCCAAGAGCCCCTGTGTCAGGGACTAGCTGCTGGAGCAGGCAGATGAATGCAGAAGGGGGTAGCTTTCCATGCCCTGTGCAGACATCTTTGCAAATGGCTAGGAGACAACCCCTCATAGTGCCGCAGTCAAGAGCTTCCTTGATGGAGTTAGGGATTCAGTGGGCTTGAGACAGCATCCACTCTTCCTTCACAGAAGCCAGTGGTATGCACAACCTAGAGGTAGGTGTGTCCCACAGAAGTGCCAGGAACCCTCCTCTAATCCCAGGAACTTGTAGGTCCACAGCAGAGAGGGACTGTGGGGCACTTGAGCTGGAGGGTGAGACTCTGCAGCCCCAGAGTACTCCACCTGCAGCCCCAGGAACAGCTGGGACCACTGTGTCCTGAAGCAGACTCCCTGCCAAACTGCACAGGGCATGCCCCCACTCACAGTGCTGGCAGTCCCCAGTATACCATGAAAACTGGTGCATTGATTGGACCTCCACATGGTTTGGACCCCCACACAGTACACAGATGAAGTTGGGGAGAACTGGCTTGAGGGTAAGAGGTGGCTCAAGAGTACCATCTGCTGGTAGGTCAGGAAAACTGCACTTCACCAAGCTGTAGCTCTGTCAAATTATAGATAAATGTTCAAATAAACCTGCATATCCTAAAAGAACCCTATCATAATAAGCAAATGCCAAGAGGCCAAAAACAACAGACAATTATAAAGCATATGAAGAAACAAGAAGATATGGATAATCCAAATACCCAAATTAAAAAGCCAGAGGAGACACAGAACTTGGAGCAATTAATCAAAGAAGTACTCACAAACATCAATATCATGGCTCAGGATATAAAGGATATTAAGAAGACCCCAGAAGAGCATAAAAAAAGAATTTGCAAGAGAAATAAGAAAATAGCAGATCTTATGGAAATAAAAGATACTGTTAATCAAATTAAAAAGATTCTTGAGACACATAACACTAGATTTGAAGAGGCAGAGGAACGAATCTGCAAACTTGAAAATATGGTGATGGACATTGAAAGCACAAAAGAAGGAATGGTGAAAAAAATTGAAAAATTTGAAATGGATGCCAGGGAAATGATGGACAACGTGAAGTGCACAAATGTAAGAATCATCAGTGTTGCAGAAGGGGAAGAGAAGAGTAAAGGGCTAGGAAGAATACTCAAAAAAAAATTATTGGAGAAAACTTCCCAACCCTTCTAAACAACATAAATATGCAAATCAAAGTTGCCCAATGAACTCCAAATAGAATAAATCCAAATAAACCCACTCTGAGACATATTCTTATCAGATTGTCAAATGCTTAAGAGAAGGAGAAAGTTCTGAAAGCAGCAAGAGAGAAGCAATTCACCATGTACAACGGAAACAACATAAGACTAAGTACTGACTACTCAACGGGGAACCATGGAGGTGAGAAGGCAGTGGTATGACATAATTAAAACTCCAAAAGAGAAAAATTGCCAGCCAAGATTTCTTTATCCAGAAAAGCTCTCCTTCAAAATTGAGGGAGAGCTTAAAATTTTCACAAACAAATGCTGAGAGAATTTGTTAACAAGAGACCTGCCCTAAAAGAAATACTAAAGGGAGCTCTACAGGCTGAGAAAAAAATAAAGGAGAGAGAGGTCTGGAGAAAGGCCAGAACTGAAGAGCTTTAGTAAGGGTACCTTAAAGGAAATAGAGAGAGGGGGAAAAATACATCTGACAAAAGCCAAAGGATAAGATGGCTGATTCAAGAACTGCCTTCACAGTAATATTGAATGTGAATGGATTAAACTCCCCAATTAAAAAATATAAATTGGCAGAATGGATTTAAAAATTTGAACCATCAATATGTTGTTTACAAGAGACTCATCTTAGACCCAGTGACACAAAGAAATTGAAAGTGAAAGGATGGGAAAAAATATTTCATGCAAGCTTACAGATAAAACAAAGCAGGGGTAGCAATACTTATTTCAGATAAAATAGACTTATAAATGTAAGGATGTCATAAGAGACAAAGAAGGACACTATATACTAACAAAAGGGACAATTCATCAAGAAGAAATAACAATCATAAATGTTTATGCACCGAATCAAAGTGCTCCAAAGTACATGAGACAAACATTGGCAAAACCGAAGGAAGCAACAGATGTTTCCACAGCAATTGTGGGAGACTTCAACACATCACTCTCTCCTATAGATAGATCAACCAGACAGAGGACCAGTAAGGAAACTGAGAACCTAAACAATGTGATAAATGAATTAGACTTAACAAACATAAATAGAGTATTACATCCCAAATTACCAGGTTATACATTCTTCTCTAGTGCTTATGGAACTTTCTCCAGGATAGATAATATGCTGGGGAATAAAACAAGCCTCAATAAATTTACAAATATTGAAATTATTCAAAGTACATTCTCTGAACACAATGGAACACAACTAGAAATCAATAACCATAAAAAATCTAGAACATTCACAAATATTTGGAGGATAAACAACACAATCCTAAACAAGCAGTGGGTCAAAATTGCAAGAGAAATTTCTAAATATCTAGAGACAAATGAAAACAAGAACACAACATAGCAAAACATGGGATGTAGCGAAGGCAGTATTGAGGGGGAAATTTATAGCTCTAAATGCATACATTAAGAAGGAAGAAAGCACTAAAATCAAAGAACTAATAGAACTGAAGAATCTAGAAAATGATCAGCAAACTAATCCTAAAGCAAGTAGAAGAAAAGAAATAACAACGATTAAAGCAGAAATAAATGATATGGAGAACAAAAAAAAACAACAGAGAGAATAAATAAAACCAAAAGTTGGTTCTTTGAGAAGGTCAACTAGATTGACAAACTCTTAGCTAGACTGACAAAGTCAAAAAGAGAGAAGACCCAAATAAACAAAATCAGAAGTGAGAGGGGGACAAATTTAAAAAATCATAAGAGGATACTATGAACAACTGTATATCAATAAACTAGATAATTTAGAGGAAATGGATAATTTCTTGGAAACACATGAACAACCTAGACTGACCAGAGAAGAAACAGAAAACCTCAAAGAACCAATCACAGGAAAAGAGATCCAATCAGTCTTCAAAAAGCTTCCTACAAATAAAAGCCCAGGGCCAGATGGCTTCACAGGGGAATTTGCCAAACTTTCCAAAAAGAACTGACACCAAGCCTACTTAAACTCTTTCAAAAAACTGAACAAAATGGAACACTACCTAACTCATTTTATGAAGCCAACATCACTTTAATACTAAAAGCAGTAAAGATGCTACAAGAAAGGAAAACTAAAGGCCAATCTTCCTAATGAATATAGATGCAAAAATTCTCAACAAAATACTTGCAAATCAAATCCAAAGACACATTAAAAAAATCATACACCATGACCAAGTGGGGTTCACTGCAGGCATGAAAGGCTGGTTCAACATAAGAAAATCAATTAATGTAATATAAAACTTTAACAAATCAAAAGGAAAAATCAAATGATCATCTCAATAGATGCTAAAAAAGCATTCGACAAAATTCAGCATCCTTTTTTGATAAAAACACTTCAAAAGGTAGGAATTAAAGGAAACTTCCTCACTATGATACAGGGCATATATTGTACTCAATGGCAGCACTGTACTCAATGGCAAGAGAATGAAAGCCTTCCCTCTAAGATCAGGAATGAGACAAAGATGCCCGCTGTCATCTCTATTATTCAACGTTGTGCAAGAAGTTCTAGCCAGAGCAATCCCGCAAAACAAAGAAATAAAAGGCATCCAAATTGGAAAGGAAGATGTAAAACTGTCATTATTTGCAGGAGATATGATCTTATATTTGGAAAACCCTGGGAAATTGACAACACAGCTACTAGAGCTAATGAACAAATTTAGCAAAGTGTTGGGATACAAGATTAATGCACATAAGTCAGTAATGTTCCTGTATGCTAGAAATGAACTAACTGAAGAGACACTCAAGAAAAAGATTCCATTCTCAATAGCAACTAAAAAAGTCAAGTACCTAGGAATAAACCTAATCAAGGATATAAAAGACCTCTACACAAAAAAAATTACATAACTTTACTAAAAGAAATAAAAGGGGACCTAAAGAGATGGAAAGATATTCCACGTTCAGGGATAGGAAGGCTAAACATCATTAAGATGTCAATCCTACCCAAACTGATCTACAGATTCAATGCAATTCTAATCAAGATTCCAACAACCTAATTTGCAGACTTGGAAAAGACAGTTATCAAATTTCTTTGGAAGGGAAAGGTGCTTCAAATTGCTAAAAACATTCTAAAAAAGAAAAAATGAAGTGGAAGGACTTAGATTTCCTGACTTTGAAGCTTACTATAAAGCCACAGTAGTCAAAACAGCATGGTACTGGCACAAAGACTGACATATTGATCAATGGAACTGAATTGAGAATTTGGAAATAAACCCCCAGATATACGGTCAACTGATTTATAAGGCCCCCAAATCCACTGAACTAGGACATAACAGTCTCTTCAACAAATGGGGCTGGGAGAACTGGATATCCATATCCAAAAGAATGAAAGAGGACCCCTACCTCACACCCTATACAGAAATTAATTCAGCATGGATCAAAGATCTCAATATAAGAGACTGCACCAAGAAACTCCTAGAAGATAATGTAGGGAAACATCTTCAAGACCTAGTACTAGGAGGTCACTTCTTAGACCTTACACCCAAAGCACAAGCAATGAAACAACAAATAGATAAATGGGAACCCCTCAAAATTAAAAGCTTCTTTACCTGAAAGAATTTGTCAAAAAGGTACAGAGCCAGTCAACTCAATGGGAGAAAATATTTGGGAACCATCTATCTGATAAGAGACCGATATCCTGCATATACAAAAAAATCCTACAACTCAACGACAATAGTACAAACAGCCCAATTACAAAATGGGCAAAAGATATGAAAAGACATTTATCTGAAGAGGAAATACAAATGGCTAAAACACATATGAAAAACTGTTCATTTTCACTAGCTATTAGGGAAATGCAAATCAAGACCATGATGAGATATCATCTCACACCAATATGAATGGCTGCCATCAAACAAACAGGAAACTACAAATGTTGGAGAGGATGTGGAGAAATTGGAATTCTTATTCATTGCTGGTGGGACTGTATAATGGTACAGCCACTCTGGAAGAGTTTGGTGATTCCTCAGAAAACTAGATATCGAGTTACCCTACGATCCAGCAATTTCACTTCCCGATATATACCCAGAAGATCTGAAAGCAGTGACACAAACAGATGTTTGCACAGATGTTCATAGCAACACTGTTCGCAATTGCCAAGAGATGGAAACTATCCAAATGTCCTGCATCGGATGAGTGAATAAACAAAATGTGGTATACACACTTGTTGGAATACTACGCAGCAATAAAAAGCAACAAGGTCGTGAAATGCATGACAACATGGATGAACCTTGAAGACATAATGCTAAGTGAAATAAGCCAGACACAAAAGGAGAGATATTGTATGTTACCACTAATGTGAACCCTGTGAAAAATGTAAAATAACTGTCTTATTATATAGACTATAGGAGACCTAGTGATAGTCAGAAGCTAGTGAAGTGGAATGATAATCTAATATGTACAGATGTAATGAGGGTGACCTTAATGGTATGGGAATAGTCAGGTGTTACTATGGCTCGTTAATGGGATTATAAGTATCAGTGATGCATTGAAGGCGACATTTGTAAATGGTGTTTAAAGCATGTAACCCACAGAGTAGCACCACAAACCTAAATAAGCATTAGCATGATATAAGGTATGACACTGGTGCAAAGGGTTAACAACAGAGTGTTATGGAAAAACTAACCATTACATAGTAAAGACCATATTTAATAGGAATATCTTATCAACTCTACATTAATACTAGAGATGAATAATTGGCAGCTGATAAGAGCTCTGGGATGTATTATATTATGATAAGTCTTTAAAGTTGAGAGTGATGATGACTGTACAATGAAGTGATGGTAATGTAAGAAACTGACCATTTATCTTGGGATAGAATATATATTAAGTGAACTTAGGAGCCCACTACTTAAAAATCAAGCCCTCGACTTGAAGCTTACTCTCGTGAAATTTACGGTTGTAAATAGGGGGCTGAGCCCAACTATAATTATGCCTAAGAGGCACCTCCAGGGAACCTTTTTTGTTGCTCAGATGTGGCCTTTCTCTCTCTAAGCTCAACTCAGCAAATAAATTCATTAACCTCCCCTACCATCTCCCATGAGGGACGTGACTCCCAGGGGAATGAATCTCCCTGTTGACATGGGACATGATTCCCAGGAATGAACCTGGCCCGGGCAGTGAGGGATTGAAAATGCCTACGCGACCAAAAGGGGGAAAAAAAGAAAGATTAACAAGCTGAGGTTGCAGCGGCCGAGAGATCACAAAGAGAGTGAAGAGGCTATCCTGGAAGTTTCTCTTATGCAGGCTCCAGCTGGACATCCCAAATGGCATAGTATGCCATGCCCTTACCAACAGTAGCCCCCTAAACCTAGGTCCCTACCTGAGATTCTATAAAAGATGCACTCACTAAGTTTTATATCTCAGAAACTTAAATCCATCAGAGTGTTCCTACACTAGACAAGTCCTAAAACCCAGAGGCAACAGCCTCTTTATGGTTAACTATCAAATGCAACCCCCTTCCCCATACTGTTGACACCCCCTTTCAATATGAACAAGTTAAGGTGCTCACTGCCTCAACACCCCTGAAGATGGAGAAAAATTAAGTGAGAGGAAGGAGTAGCAACAAACAAGATAACATTTAACAAAGGTCTATGAGTACTAAAATTTTATATAATTATACATATATTTTTGGTTGCTGGGGTGTTGGAGAAGCTGGAAGGAGGTAAATGACATGGTGGAACTGTATCCTATAGCATCCCTGGGATTTGCTCTATACCCGCTCATTGAACCGTGCCTTGAAGGGCTTCAACTTTCTGGATATACCTTGTATTGCATAAGGAAAGAATTGAAACTGTGGAACTGGAACCCATAACAATTTCTGGAAATTACCTTTATGACTGCTTGTTGAGCTGTATATCAAGAAATGACACCTTTCTGTATATATGTTATATTTTACAATAACAGAAATGGATGAAGTTGTGGAACTGTGACCCATGACATTCTTTGAGATTTGCTCTCTAACTACTTGTGAAATTGTACTTTGAAAGTTGTCACTGTTCTGTACATATGTTAAAGTTCACGATAAAAAAAAAATGCAGGTGCCCTGGAAGAAATAAACTCATCTTTCCCCGCAGCCCAACAGTGGACAGGAGAAGGAGCCAGGTCCAGAACTTCTGGGGTCTCAAAAGGCCATGCTGGGTTGGCCCGGAGGGGCCTTGCCTCTCATGCCCAGGGCCCAGCTTTCAAACACCCCCACCCTGAGCCCAAAAGCATCCTCAACAGCCAGGATGGATCCCAGTATCTGATCAGCCTCTCTGTGGCCTGTTAAATAACATGATACACATTCCCTTGTAAAACCACAAAATCTCCAGACAGACAAAGAACAAACATATTGTGCCGGTTTGAGTGTATTGTGTCCCCCAAATGCCATTATCTTTGTGGTCTTGTGTGGGGCAGAAGTTTTGGTGCTGGTTAGATTTGCTTGGAGTGTGCCCCACCCAGCTGTGGGCAATGATTCTGATGAGATGTTCCCATGGAGGCGTGGCCCCACCCATTCGGGGTGGGCCTTTATCAGTGGAGCTACATAAATGAGCTGACTCGGGGGGAAAAAGAGAGTGCAGCTGGGAGTGATATTTTGAAGAGAAGCAAGCTTGCTAGAAAGGAACGTCCTGGGAGAAAGCCGTTTTGAGGCCGGAGCTTTGGAGCAGATGCCAGCTGCCTTCCCAGCTAACAGAGGTTTTCTGGACGCTTTGTGGCCTTAAGACTGTAATTGTGTAGTGAAATAAACCCCCGTTTTATAAAAGCCTATCCATCTCTGGTGTTGTGCATTCTGCAGCATTAGCAAACTAAGACACATATCAACTATTTTCTTTACAAAAATGAGAAGTTGAAAAACTTGGAGAAACAAGGGAGAAGGGTCTCATCAACACAACAGAAAACAAGTTTAGGGGTAAGGGAACGAACAATTCATGCCACCAATTATCCAACTTGTAATGGATTTTACTTATTTAAAGTGGGTCACCAAAATTTATTTTAAAACAGGAGAAAATTTTGTATCTCTCAGATGGCAAATGGGTATCATCCCTTGGGAAAGCAATTTGATAAATCAAGGGCCTTAAAAATGTTCACACTCTACCCCAGTAATTCCAATTTCAGGGAAGTATCTACAAATATTAAAGAAAGAAAGAAAAGAGAAAAAGGAATATTTTCACAGTAGACAGTTATCTCAACACTATTTATTTATAATACCAAGAGTTAGAAACAACCTAGACATCTAACAGCTCAAAGAAATGTTTTAGTTTATGTAGTGGTATAGTCATTTTGTAGAATATAATGCAATTATAAAAAGAAATCCTTACAAAGATGACAAACCAGAGTTTACTTACAAATTAAATGCTAAGGGGAAGAAAAATCATGGTAGGAAATTATTCAATATAATCGACCATGTTTAAAAAAACTCATGTAAAACAGACTGCTGCCAAGAAATAAAGCAAATTTTTAATAGAAGTTAGTTGTATTTATATGCTTTTTTCTCTTACTTTAAAAATATACATAAACAGCTTTCTTTGTTGCATTCAACTGTTGTTTCCTAAAATGTGTTCTTTAAAACACTAATTAATGGACTGCTAATAGTTATGCTAAAAGGGGAGTTGTTCTCCCATAAAGCTAGGAAATGTGGGTTAAACAAGGAAGGAGTTTCCACCGTATGGGCTGCTCTTCAGCACACGAATGCAATGAGTGTTGTAACTCCCCAAAGGACAGGACACTTCCCAAGGTCCTTAACCAGTGGACCATCCTGAGGGTGTGCTTGATTTGACTTGAGTAATCATTAGGTGGGTGTTCATTTTATAATTATTACTTACACTTACGTTTATATTTTATGCATTTTTCTGTATGTCTGTTAATGTTTCATGGTTTTTAAAAGGTTTCAACAAATCATCCTTGCTATACTGAGAGTGGATTGTGGAGGACTGGGTGAGAAGCTCAATAAGGCTCTTTCATGGGATGAGACTGTATCCCTAGTCTAGACCGGACCAGCTCCCTAGGCTAGATTAGTGAGGATGGTGGCTGAAATTGGAGAAGTGATCATGGAGCTGGAGAAGAGACATTTTGGAGGAAGACAGATCAGAGAGAGGGGTGAGGGACCGAAGGAAATCCAATAGCTCTGGCTCCTGCACCTGGACAGCCCGTGATGTCACTGAGCTGGTGACGAGCTGGGGCAGGTGTGGGGATGGCTGTGGGAGACATCAAGAGTAGTCTGCATTGATTGTGTTAGGTTGGAGGTGCCAGCTGAACATCCAAGAGGAGGCATCCAGGAGGCCACAGGATATTTGAGCCCAGAGCTCAGAGCACCAAGACGAGCTGAGACCATCAGAGAAGGCCCCTGGGCTGTCCAGCCAAGTAAGGCAGCCCCCTGCAGGCCAGCCTCCAAGCACCCGCAGACAACATGTGGCTTGGCCAATAACGTGTTACCCTTTGTAGTGGGACTTCAGCATTTGCTCCCAAACAGCTGAACCCACAAGCATGAAAACTATTATTACCAAGGGTCAACTTACTGGATCAACTTATGTAGAAACAAACATGTTTCAACTGATCTATCCCAGTTGAATGCATTTAACCAGCCTATCTGAACAAACCAGTTCCCTACACAATGTTCCTCCCTTACGTCCCCTCTAGGCAGAACTGAAACAAGTAAATTTTAGGGAAAGGAGAATTTTTGAGTTGAACAGAAGCAATTTTCGTTTCTCTCTCCACTCCACACTTCTTGCCAAGGCAGCCTCAAATAGCAATCCTTCCAGGGCTTATTCTCAGAAGGTAACTAATTGAAAACAAACATTTACTCAGACTTAGTCTGGAGCTTTGAGGAGTTCTGTGTGTGAGATTTCACCTCCGTTTATTTCATTCCGCTAAATGTGGCCTAAGACAAGTTGAAACAAACTTCCTTCGCTCCCACAATTTTGAAATGCAACACATTCTTCATAGTTAAGCTTCCTAAATAAAATGGAATCAAGCCACCCTGTTTCTGTTTCCACATTGGGATATCCCATTCCCTATTAGAGCCAAGCTTTCTACCTGCATCCTTACTGCCTTTAGAAGCTTCCCTGGCTCGTAATTGTGTTGCATCTTGCAGGGGATGATCCTAATCTTACCCTTCCAGGGAAGGCATTTACATGAACTTGGCCTTTGCTGATGCTGTAAAAAGCTGAGTGACTCAAGAACAGAGAAATGTGCTTCCAATACCGAAGGAAAAGTGTAATTATTGAAGTAACACTGTTTCTATTAAAGCTAGAAATACCGTTAAGTAGAACACAAACACAACGCCACTCAGTCGCAACACAAGCACATGCCTCACCTCCAATTACCTGAGAAACCTGACACAGGTGGCAGGTCCTCTGAACCTGAGGTGCTCCCTCTGCACCGAGCGAGCTGTGAAGGGTTTCAGCTTGGTGTCAGGCCCTCAGGGACACGGAGCCATAAGGAGCGTGTGATGAGGAAGGGCACACCTGTTCAGGTTGTCAGGCAGGCGAGGGACACAAGGGGAAGGGAAAGGGGGCTGGAGAGGTCGGGGGCCGGATCCCAGGGAGAACCAAACAGTGTCCCCGTGCAGAGCCTGGACCTTACCCTGTATCCATGGAGACGCACTGAGGCTTTGAAGTGTGCAGAGCATGCCGCTAAAATTCAGGATTCACAACATTCCAGGCACTGGGCCATGTGATTCACATGTACTAATTCCTCTTATTCTCACAACCACTGTCATCACCGTCCCTGCTTTACAGGTGGAGAAACCGAGGCACAGAATGTTCAAATGACTTGCCCGAGGTTACCCAGCTAGTAAGTGATGGACCCAGGATTTGAATTCAGGTGTTCCGGCTTCAGAGCCTACATTCTTCTCAGGAAACTGTACTCCCTTCCAACAGCCTGCATGCCAGCACACTCAATCTGGTTCATTAAGAAAACATCACGTGCACTGCATCAGAGCTCCGTGTTTCCGGTCAGACCGGATGTGTGCAAGCCAAGTACACTGTGCAGTTCACTCCTTGTCCCTTGCAATGGCATGTGCATACCCCCAAGCAATAAACACACGGCATCACTTAGTTAAAGGACAATGAGGGAGAGTGTGAGCTCCAACGGGAACCTACAAGTGGAAGGACTTCCTGCCAAGTGACACACTCAGGACACCCTCGCCTGGCCATCTTCAGGGCAAATGCCATTGGTGATGGCCTTGTGTTCCCTCCAGCCTCGGAATGGATACAGAGCCTCAAAGCAGGAGAGCAGAGCACCGGCCAGATGGCACTCCCAGGCCTGCACACCCAGGCTTCATCCTCTGTCCTTTGTCCCTCCCCATCCAGCCCGGGCCTCTAGGATTTGGGAAAAGAGAGATTTCAAAATGGGATCCAAATAAATTTCTGCACAAACTGGAAAAGTTCCTACACCTTACAGGCTGGAGTGTGAAGATCTGGGCTCCAGGGTGAGCTTTTTGAGCCTTGGGACAAGTCAACTAATTTCTCCATCCTCAACTTCTGCCTGCGATGTGAGCCCCTCACCAGGGTGATGCCATAAACCGTATGAAGTGTCTGTGCACGTTCCGGTGGCCTACAAGGCCCTCGCCACCATCTGACCACCCCCCACCTCTACAACCCATTATCCTACAGTACCCCCACCCCCCACTTCAGCCACACCCACCTCCCTTGAGGTTCCTCAACCAACCACATCCTCTCCTGCTGTTTAAGGCCGGTGCCCTGGCTGTCCCCTGGTGCCCGCCTCACTCCTTCAAGCCTTTGCTCAAATATCACTTTCTCAATGAGGTGTCTGCTGTGCAACCTGTGTGATGTTCCAAATTCCCTACCCCAAAGAGCACTCTAGGGCCCTCTCATCTTGCTCCAACTTCCCCTGCGGCACCTAATACCTTCTAGAACCTCAATACCCAAAGTGTGGTCTGGGGAGCACTATCATCCGTATCACTTCTTGTGAGAAGTGCAGAATCTCAGGCCCCACCCAGACCTGCTGAATCAGAATCTGCATCTTCACAAGATCCCCAGGTGATTTCTGTGTACACTAGAATATTGTACACTTTGCTTGTTTATTGTATTTGTTTCCTCCCACCAGACTATAAGTGCCACAAGGGCAGGCATTTGTTCATTTTAAACTGAGAGACTGAATATACAAATGGACAATGACCAGGAAACTCTGATCCACTATCAGCAGCGATCAGATCAGGAAAACTCCGGCCCGCTACTTGCAGAACCAGTCCAGGAAGCTGCCCATGATCTATAGCAACCAGTCTAGAAGGCCAAACCACAATCCCCGTAACAACTGACACCAAATAGCCAGGACTTGATCAATAACCGAAGGCGTCCCGAATTTTTTCTCCCACTTCCAACATAGGACCAAGCAGAAAAAGCCAAATATGCCCCCCTAACCAATCATTTAGGATGCCCCGTGTCCAGCTAGCCCACCTCCAGCTTCCAGCTGCCAACAGCCTCCAATCAGGGTATACCTGAACTCTTCCCCTTTTCCACCCAAAAGCTTTTCATCCACCTGACTTTGAGTCTTTGCCAAGTGACAGTCGCCGACTCCCCTGCTATGGCAAGCTCTGAATAAATAGCCTTTGCTTATTCTCATTTGGGTGGTCTTCATTTATTTCCACTAATCTCTGCAGTGATTCCAAAGCTACAACGGTACTGCCACACTGTCGGCATAGTAAGACAATGAAAAAAAAAAGCATGAACGAGGCAAAGCCCAGTGTGATCACCTGGTGAGAACTGCCAGGGGTTAAGTGCCCCACAGCAGGGGGCAGGTGAGCTCACCAAGGTCCAAGACCTGGTCTTGGGTTTCTGGCAGCAACTCTGTCGGCCTCGGTGACCATCAGCTGGCACAGGCAGATCTCTGTAGCCAAGATCACTGAGAGGGATACGGAAAGCCAGGTTGCAGTTTAGTTCAATTTCTCCTGGTAGGTGAGACATGAGTCTCTCTGGGCTCAGGGCCAGATCTGCAGGGCACTTGTGTGTGTGACGTGGAAGACATAGGCAGGACAAGTGGGGTTGCGATTCTGGTCCCCTGTTGGGTTACAATCAACAGGAAGAACTGAGGACTCAAGCCAGGCTCTGCTGTCTGAGGTTCTAAAGCTTACCTTTGGGAAGCCTGACCGCGGTAATTCCCTTTCTGATAACACAGCCCTTCTCCAAGTTGGATGCAACTGATTAAACATATGCACATAAAAGGACACAAGCAATAGCAAGCAGAAAGGGAAAGGGCAGAGCTCAGACGTGAAAGGATGCTCACCATCACTCCTGAGTGAAAGAGAAATCAAAACTACACCTGTGTCCTGTGACTCACCCTCCAGATTGACAAACTCAGCAAGTCTGAAAACACGATGGGGCCAGGGAACGGGCACTCTCAGTCCACGGCTGGAGGGACAGAGGCTGTTCATTGGCATGACCTTGACAGAGGGCAATCTGGCATCATCTATCAGAACTGCATTTCTAAGCTACTTGCTGCAACATTGTTCTAGCAAAAGAAGCACCTCCCTATCCAGCCTTCTTTTGCAATAACAACATTCTGAATGTTTATCAGCAGGGAAGTGGTTAAATAAATCACAGACCAACCATGCAACAGAATACAGCTGATTAGAGGTGAAAAAAAGCTGTTTACTAATGATCCAGCCCGCCTCCCAGCTTTCAGCGAGAAAAGATAGGTTAAGAACAACGTACATGACAAGCTACTAATTGAGTGAAATACATGAATCCTCACACAAACGCATATACTATGTATACACAGGCAAAAACTGGTAATGGGCTGCCTTTGGGAAAGGGATTTGGGTAGCTGCAGGACAGCGGTGGGAAGGAGCGTTTTTATATCATCATCTTTTATACTTTTTGAATTTTGAATCATATGACTATATTACCTATTCACAGACTTTAATTTTTTAAAAATTCCATGCACTGAACTGCAATTATTTTCCAGAGTCATTGTCTTAAAAGTGCCACCAGGAAATGCTAATCAGAGTCCTGGGGGTTCTCAATCACATCCCCAGACAATCAGATTTCCACAGAGGGCTGATGGCATTTCCCAAGTTTAGATTTCATCTCTACTTCATCAGTCTCCCCCAGTTCCTTTACTGAGTGTTCCTAAGGGAGCACCTTGCTCTCACATCCCATGCAAGTCCTCTTGCAACTCCAGCTCACTCTAGTTTAGGGCTGGAACAAACCTCAGGCCTCAGCTAAGATCTCCCCTTTGGCAGATGGGAAGATAAGACCTGGAGGGAGAGCTGGGACCATTCTCCCAGAGCTGCTCCTCACTGTTACTTACCAGTAATGTTATTTCTCTTCATGTGTGTGTGTGTGTGTGTATAGTGTGTGTGTGTGTATGATGTGTATGTATGGGGTGTGCGTGTAGGGATGTGTAGGGAGGAGTGAGGGATTGGGGTGTGGGAGTGTGGTGTGAGTGCTGTGGTGGGATGTGTGTGGTGTGGTGTGTAAGATGATAGAGAGAGTGGGGAGGATGTGTTGGTGCATGGGCTTGTCACCTTGGGCCAACACATTTAACACCTCCCCAAGCCTCTCATCAGCAAAATGATGATGACACCACACATCTGACAACCATCTTCTGATAGAATCTATTCTAGTGGAGAAGGGGAGAGCCCTTGAGCAAAGTCCGTCCCCTGGCCTGTAAGGCCCTGCTCAGTGTGCTCCCTGCAACCTGGTGTGACCCCGTCTCCCACTCTTACCCTCTGTCACTCCACTCCAAATCCCTGGAACGCATTTGCATGGCTGTGACAGACCATGCCCTGTCCTGCCCTGGGCCTCTGCACCTGCCATTCCCCTTTCCTCCCCCTCCACCTGGTTCACCCCACCTGTCTGGCATGTCTCAGGTCATAAGTCCCTTCTTCGAGGTCACCTTCTCTCACTAGGTTGCACCTATATTATATGCTCCTGCACTTGGTTAGGGCTCATGTGACCCGTAGCTCCTTCTTCAAGATCCCACTTCCCTGGCAGATGTCTCGCTTCTCCCCAGGGGTCAGGACCATCGTTCCCTGACACCTCCCACAGGGCTGGTCACACAGCAGGGGCTCCAGCTCCCATCCTCCCCCTCTGCCTGCCTCCAACACCTGCCATTCTCACTCCCATCCCCCCAGCTAAAGCTAACCCTGTAACCTTCAAGGGAGAGAGGCGGCACTTAAGGATGGTTCTGTGGGACATGTTGTCCTGCTCACACCAGTGACACAGAAGGAAGGTGAGAAGCATCTTTTTTGCTTAAAAAGAACAGCAGCTAACATTACTGAGCCCTTTTTAAGGGCTGTTTAAGGATCCTCTCCTTGTAAAGGAGCAACCCTCAAGCAATCGTCTGTGGTAGGTCTTATTATCCCCATTTCATGGATGGGAAACAGAGCAGTTTAAAAAAAAAAGGAAAAAAAGAAAGAAAAGAAAACTTCCCAGAGTCCCACAGCTCATATTAGAGACGGCTTTCTGAAGCCCAAGCCATCTTGCTAACCACTTTTATGTGCCTGTAATTGACTTTGAACGTTCAGCCCAGACAATGTGATATGGATGTGCATGTGTGCAGTTTCGGCTGTACTCTAGGGGCAGTCAGCTGTCCTCATCAGGAATTTGCAACCCCAGGGGTAGTAAGTGAGCATGACAATTTGGCCAAACTCCAAAGTCCTTCAGCTGTCTCTATTCCCCATCAACACAGCAACTCTGCTGATCAGTATAATGAATTGGGTTTGCTGATAAATTAGTGGTTCAGGAGCAAGCACACTGGGTGTTAGAAATGTGCTAATTTCTGGTGAAATCGATGGCTTTCGAGGTATGGTGGTTAGGCTCATAGGAAAGAAAAGCTTAGGGGTGGATGGTGCCCAGTGCCTGATTCCCCAAATGTTCTCCCACTGGTGGGAGGGTTCTGGTTGCTTGAACCTGACTATAAGGTTCACTGAATTACGACATGAACATTTTTTATTCTACCCACATCAGTCTTTCCTGCAAGCTGTCTTCAGAACAACTGACGGGACAGAGTGTTAGGACTTCATCTACCTTCCTGCTCACCAACTTATTTCTTCATAACCTGGTAGCAAATTTGCCAGGAGTAGCTGACTCTGACCCACCCATGTTGGCAGCAACAAGAAGAACTTAACTGCAGTGTGATCAAATCAGCTAAGGTCAGCTCACAACAATCTCTACCCTATACTGTCTTTCTCGATACAGCAGCTTTAATAGGGCTCAAAACATGCTGGCTGCTATTGTGTATAAGTTCATTATTTGGAGCTTTGACATGCTTCGCCCAAAGATGATTCTAAAGGGAAGAAAGGGTAAAAGTCCCTGGTGTCAGTGTCAAATGTCCACCAGCTGCTTCTCCAGGTAGTGGGGCAAGTGTCGGCCCTGGGAGGAGAGTGGTGGCACATCCCCCAACCCGCAAGACCGTCAGATGGCAACGCTCCTTTAGGCACAGTTCAAAGAGGAGACTCTCAGCCACTGGAAAAAGGCTCTTGGCCCAGGAAGTGTTTGGAAAAGTGAGTTATTAAAGAGACATAACTGCCCGGCTGGCACGCCACTCTGTTTGAGTCCCCCACAAATTCAACTGAAGTTTATTTTTAAAAGTGCTCTTCAACAACATGAGGGCTCCTGGTGGCGATGAAAAATATCCTGAACCTTGACTGTGTCAATGCCAATATCCTGGCTGCACTGGAGTTTTGCAAGATGTCACCACTGAAGGAAACTGGGTGAAGGGTACAGGGTGCATGGGGCAGTAAAAGGTACACAGGATCTCGCTGAATTATTTTTTACAACTGCATGTGGATCAACAACTATCTCAAAATTGTGATTGTAATTACCACTGAATTGTATACTTGAAATTGGTTAAAATGGGAAATTGTATGTTGTATATATGTTAACGGAATAAAAATTAAAAAAAAACAAAGAACTGTGCAAAGAATGAACCATAATGTAAATTACATAACTACATAATGTTAATAATTATAATACCGTGTCATCAATTATAACAAAGGTACTACACTAAGGCAAAATGTTAATACTAGGGAAAAACTGTAGGGGGTTATAGGGAAACTCTGTACTTTCTGCATGATTTTTCTGTAAACTTTACAAATGCTCTAATTAAAAAAAAAAAAGAAAAGAAAAGTTAAAAGCCCTATACATGCAGAAAACATCCTCCGGTTGCTTTTATTATTTAGGTCATTGAAAACTGGGGCGTGGGATTCGTCAGCAATCCTTACATCAGCCCACCTTATTATCTAGAAGACAGGTTTCCCCCATTGTGCCAGTTTGAATGTATTGTGTCCCCCAAACGCCATTATTTTTGATGCAATCTTGTGTGGGCAGACGTTATCAATTTTGATTAGATTTCTTTGAGTATTTCTTTGGAGATGTGCCCCACCCAGCTGTGGGTGATGACTCTGATTGGCTATTTCCATGGAGGCATGGCCCCACCCATTTAGGGTGGGCCTTGATCAGTGGAGCCATATAAATGAGCTGATGGGCAGAGGGAACTCAGTGCAGCTGTGAGTGACATTTTGAAGAGGAGCTACAGCCAAGAGGGACACTTTGAAGAATGCACAGGAACTGAGAGAGGAGCTGCAGATGATGGGACAGTTTGAAGACAGCTGTTGAAAGCAGACTTCTGTTCTGGAGAAGGTGTGAGAGCAAAAACGCCCCAAGAGCCACTAAGAGTGACAGTTTTGAGGAACTGCAGCCTAGAGAGGAACATCCTGGGAGAAAGCCATTTCGAAAACAGAACTTTGGAGCAGACACCAGCCACGTGCCTTCCCAGCTAACAGAGGTTTTCCAGACACCACTGGCCATCCTCCAGTGAAGGTACCTGATTGCTGATGTGTTACCTTGGACACTTTAGGGCCTTAAGACTGTAACTGTGTAGCCAAATAAACCCCCTTTTATAAAAGCCAATCCATTTCTGGTGTTTTGCATTCCAGCAGCATTAGCAAACTAGCACACCCATTCTTTCCCTTTTGTTTTACACTGGTTCATTTTACGGGACTTCTAGAGCCTTCCTGAGAGTTGGTAATTCCGAGTTATAAGCCACATTCAGCTGCTAACCCTTAGACAAAGTCTGGTTCCTGCCTGAATTTAAGTTTTCACTCCTGTGCAACATCCTCAATCTTTGATGCTCCAACAAGAACCCGACTACGTGACTCGGTGGTCCCAGGCTCCAAACAGCCTTCACCCAAGTGCGCCCTTAGAATCTTCCTTCAAACGATTTCCCCCCAAGGATAGCAGAAGACAAGGCCCAGAGAAAATTTCCAGCCATGCCTCTCCTGTTTCAGATTTTGTGAGGTAAAAATTTGCCTTAGTATAAATCCAAGAGAAAAAAAAAATAACAACCCTGAAAAATAATAGAAGGACAACACAGAACTATTTTCTGTGCAGTTTCTATTTCTGGTGTGTAATGTGTGTGCAGAGTAAGGGGTCCCAGAGCCTGGGAATCAGGAAACTGCCAAGTGGCTTTGTGATGCAGAGCAGTTTTGGCAGACTACTGCCCAGGGTTAATAAAGTTTTACTGGAACACCGCCATAACTACAAACAGCAAGTGAGCAGTTTCAACAGAGACCACACGGCCCCAAAGCCTGAAATATTTACTACCGGTCCCTTTAAAGAATAAGTTTGCTGACTCTTTGACTTAGAGCAATAATTATGATAAAATTGCTACCATGTTAGTGTTTATTAAGTGCTAGGCATTATGCCAAGAGTTTTATACAAATTATCTAATCTGCATAATAAACCTGCAAGGCTAGCAACATCTCCATTTCATAAATAAGGAAATTGACACTCAAGGAGATTAAAACCTGCCTGAGATCACATATTTACTAAATGGCGAAGCCAGGATTCAAACTCTATTGTGTCTGATGCTGAGTGCCCAGCCCCTCTGTCATATCACATTATCTCCTGAGCAAGTCTTTCCCTCTCCCTGGGCCTGGGCCCTCACCTAGAAAAGCTCTAACATCCAAACTACCCCTACTAATAGGATGAGAACAATCTTTTTCCATCAGAGATCTGGGTACAAGGTGATATCTCAAACTGGCCAGCACTTAAATTATTTTCTTCAAAATATTTTAATGACCCAAACACTTTCCAAAAGGTTTGAGATCAAAGTGAAAATTTAAAGGTGAGTAATAGTGTGGGGGAAGGAACAGTAAGGATGGAATGGATAATTATTGTTTTAAAAAAAAATCTATGAGAATCTAAGGCAATTGAGCACAAAAGACTTTTGAGCTCCCTGGCAGCCAAGCAATAAGGGAAATAACAGTGAACAATGAAGCACCCACTACCTAATGCAAAGCATCATTCCTTCCCAACTGCTGTTGTGCCTTGATGCTTCCATGTTCCCAACTCTGCCATTTACCATCAGCCAGGTCTTCTGCCACAGAGACACCAGGTACCCAGTGCCTTTGTCTCCTTGAAAGGTTTGGTGCATCCCAGCACAAACGAGTTAAAATAAGCCCAGTGTGGAACACTGCATAACCTCAAGGAAATGTAACCCATCGATTCCCTTCACCATACTGGCTAAAGGTTATCACTAACTCCCCAGGGGGGAAGGAAGAGGAGATTGATATCAGAACCCACCAAAGAGCCTGTATTTTTTTTAAATTAAGAATAAAGAGTCAACTATAGCACATTCTCGTTTTTCATGGCACATTTTTAAAAGGTTAAAAACAAAGCTACACCATTTGTATAACTGAGTCATACTGAGGATGGGTGGAGACTACAAAGGCGGTAGCTTACTCCGGCACCATCCTGCTCTAATCCCATTCCCCAGGCACCACGGAACCTGGCTCACATGCTCCCAAGTTTCCTAAAGAATCCTTCCAGAGCAGGGGAGGCCACGCCCCCACCCACCCCAGCTCAGTAATTTTCAGTCGGGCCTGCACAATCTAATCACCTGGGGAACCTTCAAAACCACTGTAGTCTGGGTCCCATGCCATGTGCTTGTAGTAATTAGTGTTTACTGAACACCTTTTGCATGCAGGGACTGAGGACACAGATCACATTGAGGACCTTATGTAATCCCTGCAACCCTCCTGTGAGAAGGGAAGAACGTTCCCACTTACAGATGGAAAAACTGAGGCTCCAGGAACAATGTATGGTTGCAGAACAATAGACCTTCATATTCCTGCACTACTTTCTATTCCAACCACTATAAAATCTGAACTTGAACTGGAAGCAGACAGCTTCAATTTCCTTGAGAAGGAAAGGAAATGTCTCAATAAGCTCATCTGTCTGGCCACGCCATCCTCCTTGCTGTTCCCGGATCATACATGCACTTGCCCTCCTCAGGGTCTCTGCACTTCTGTTCCCTCAGCTGGAAACACTTCTCCCTGCACTGCCCTGTCCTCTCCCAGTACTGATATGGCCCTCCCTCACTTCATTCGGTTCTGCCAAAGGTCACATCCTCAAAGAGGCCCTCCCAGATCACCCTAATTTAGACCCTCAAACCCCTCCTGGTTATCACATCTGTGCTGGGTTTGGTTGTATTATATCCCCCAACACACCATGTTCTTTAATGCAGTCTTGTGGGGGCAGATGTATTAGTGTTAATTAGGTTGGAATCCTTTGATTGAGTGTTTCCATGGAGATGTGACTCAATCAACTGTGAGTGCAACATCTGATTGAATTATTTAATCACTGGAGTCCTATAAAAGAGCTCACAAACAGAAGGACCTCAGAGCAGCTGAGAGTGACATTGTGGAGGTGGCCGCTGAAAGCAGACTTTTGCTGAGACTTTGGAGATGCTAGCCCAGTGTTTGCTCCAGAGAAGCTAAGAGAGGACAAAATGCCCCAAGAGCAACATTTTGAAGAATGCACATGAGCTGAGAGAGGAGCTGGAACACAACCTGGGATCAGCAGATGTCAGCCACGTGCCTTCCCAGCTAACAGAGGTTTTTCAGACGCCATTGGCCTTCCTTTGATGAAGGTATACTTGTGTTGATGCCTTAATTTGGACATTTTCATGGCCTTCAAACTGTAAATTTGTAAGCAAATAAACCCTCTTTATAAAAGCCAATCCATTTCCTGTATTTTGCATAACGGCAGCACTGGCAAACAGGAACAACGTCCTTAAGTCCCTTTACTTTTCATCACAATCTTTAGTGCCTTACGTTATACATCCATTTATTTGCATGCTTATTTCCTTTCTCCTCCACTAAAACACAAGCTTCACAGGGAAAGGGACTTTTTGTTCACTGCTCTATCCCCAGTGCCTGGAACATAGTAGATGCTCAACAAATATCCCCACTGCAGCTCTAACAGTCCTTAGTGCTCCAGGGTTGTGATAGTCCTGTTCTAAGTGCTGCACCTGTGCTGGCTCATTTAACCCTCAGGGAGATGATCCATCTCGTGGTCATCATCATTCTACAGACGAGGAACATCAAGCACAGAAGGGTTAATAACCATCTTGCCCAAAGTCACGGCTACCAAGTGGCTGGGAGGATTTAAATGCAGGCCGTCCTGCTCCAGCGTCCACGCGCTCATCCACTTTGTTGAACGAACAACGAATGAATGAATTATGCTACTACACGTATCGAGGAGTGGGGCAGGCCAAAGCCAGCCTGAGCCAAAGTGGGCCACAGTGCATTCTAACTGGGTTCCAATGCCCCAACACTGCCTCTTTCTCCTCAGTAAGGTCCTATCACACCTCACCCTCCTCGCATGATGATTTTTACAGCCACAGAATTGCAGCAGGTTTCAAAGCAGGGAGAGAACTTGAAGTCCACCCAATGCCTGGCATGTCTCCCCAGAAATTTCTTTTTTACATAGCAAATTGCAGCCTCTTGGAAACAAGCAGTGCTTGGACACCTGGCGAGAAGCCAGGTGGAGGACATCAGGTCAGCCCCAGGCCTCACCTGTGGAGGGCCCCACACAAGAACAAACCCCCCACCCCCACCGCCCGCCTAGACTCTGGCCCGCAGGACCCCATCCTTCACTCTCCTTCCCACAGCCACCGTGTCTAAGTCAGTCTAACCATGACCTGGGCTCCGGGCCCTCTCTCCACTCCCCCTATTGCTACACTCCTCTCTTCCTGCCTGGACCCTTCAAGCACCCTCAAAATCTCCTCAAAATCAGTTCCATCCTCTGACTGCAGGATAGAGTCATCTCCCCAAAAGCAGGTTCCTCATCAGATCAGTCCTTGGCTCAGAAGCCTTCTCCAACTCCCACGGCTTTACTAGGAAATCCAAACGCCTTAGGCCGAAAATAAAGGCCTGTTACCATCTGATTCCACAACAACCTTTCTTCTCCAAATCTCCCCCTCGCTTAACGCTACACATGAGCAAACCTAAACTACTCTGCTACTCTGAGACTGTATCAGTCAACGTTCACCAGGTTAAGCTGCAGTAACAAACAATCCCAAAACATCTGTGACATGCCACACACACTCATTTCTCATTCAGGTCACATACTGGTAACTGGGAGTTGGCCGAGCCTTTGCTTCTCCTCTCTTCCCATTCTAGAAATCCAGGTAGAAAGACAAAGCCCCATCTAGGATATGCCATGCAAAAGGGAAAAGAGCAAGAGCTGGCAGAAACACACGATGGATGTTAAAGTTTCTGCTCAGACATGGTAAAAGTCATGTCCACTCATGTGGCACTGGTCAATGCAAGTCACATGTCCACGTCCAATACCAACAGATTAACACCCTCTACTGCAAGTCACACCCCTCCCAGTCCAGATCCAGAAGTAAGTAACTACACACAATAATTAATGCAAGCCACCACGGAAATTCCTGCCACAGGTCCTAGGTCCCTGTAGTTCTCTTCATCCACCGGGTCAACCGTTCTCCAGATGTTCAAGCCCAATGCCTCCAGGAAACCCCACAAGGAAAAATATCTTGCTGCTCTGAACCCTGATACGGCTTTATCTGCCTCTGAAGGCAGGCAGATCTGTAAGTCTCCCTGTCCTCTGAGTCAATGTTAGACACTGGCACTGCATAGTTCACCTTCCTTGTCAGGTTATAATCAAGGATCATGAAGATGGAATCATCTCCCGCCTAGTGCTTTCTGCATGTAGTAGGCATTGAAGCAAGGTCTATTTAATGAGCAAATGAGCTTATGGGGAGAACTAAATTTCCATTTGGCTTTAAAGTTCTCTTTTTTTCTTTCTGTGGCAGAAGCAGTTATTTTTCTAATTATGAATCACTAATATCTGGATTTGAGTTTCTCCTCCTTCCTGCACTGTGTGCTCCCTGGGGTGAGCCCTGTTCAATTCATCTACACTTGGCACAGGGCTTCCACACTGGAGGCTCTTGAATTTCTTGGATAAATAAATAAAAGAATCAATAAATGAATGAGCAGATGACCTGAGCAAACTGCAACCCAGAGGGAGCAGAAGGAGGTATGGGCAGAGAGCTCAATCAGTTTGGGAGGCTGGGAGAAGCTGGCCGGAAAAATCTGGCTTCAAGAATTAGCTAAACTCAAAAGTGACCAATATTCAATCAAATGGAGGGTGGCGGTGAATTCCTGATAAATCTGAAAAACCATTTTTGACTTTGCCTGCCAGCTGCTCCTAAAAAGAGATATCAGAGTACTACGTGTTTAAATTGCAGATTGCTTCCATATAGACAACTCTTAAGATACAACTACAGAAGAGAAAAAGCAGTGAATGAACAGACATACAGCACCAAAGCCATATCAAGCAACCAATGAGGAATCAAATCTGCTACATGGCTTCATCTGCCACGTGGTGATCTTGTGACATTGTCCTATGTGAAAACAGGGAAGATGTCAAACAGGAAACTGTGGTGTTCCAAGACAGATAACCTGGACATGCAGCTACCCAGAAGGCAAGCTGAGCAGTGACGTGTCCAGTGGCCCCAGAGCCGGTCACTAGATGGTGAACCTCCAGTGCCCACAGCTCTACAGTGGGCAGGGGCCACTTCGCCCACCTGGGATCCAAGTGGACTCTCTCTAACCCAAAATGGGAAACGCCCCTGCTTCATGGTTCCCTTTATGATGGATTTTTACACTGAATTCCAAGAACTCTTAAAGGAAGATGGACATGGAGGGTTCTGATGTATAATAAGGAGTAACGGCCGTTGTCCTCTGTCTCCAATAGTGGCTTTAGACCAAAGGCATTAAACAGCCATAAATGCCCTTAGAAGGGGGATATAATCAAGAACTGAAATCATTACATTTGTCGCCATTAGTCTGCATTATCATTGATAATCACATCTCTATGGAGGAAAACAGCTCAGGGACATTTCTACCAATGTGTTAAAACCATGTCTGTCAAATCTTCAACTGGAACGAGAACAAGGGGGACAGTCCATAGTCCTCCAACACTGCAGTCAGTTGTGCCAAAACAGAAAGGGGATTGCTTTCCCTTGGGTTTCCCTCCGGCTCTGTGGCTTGGCTGGGGACTGGTTACTAGCTGTGACGCGAACCTACAGGCTTGTAACCATGGGCAATTAGCTCTGCTCCTGCAAACTGCTCACGGGCTGGGAAACAAGAGGATCCCCTGGCGTTCACCTCGTCCCAATCCCCGGGGGATGGCCTGGCAGGATATGGTGAAAGGTCACCAAGATCTCTTTGGGGTAGCTGCTTTCTGGTTGAAGATCTCCTTACAAAAGACCACAGGATCACACAATCCTGGAAAGAGAGGAGCAAGTTGGAAGGTTTAACATGGAGTAAACAGAGACTTTGGGCTTGTTTTCCGGGGTCCCTAGGTATGCTGAGAAAAGTCATTTCAGTCCCTCCTCCCCACCACTGTGTGCTAGGCCAATGCGAGCTCGGGCAATTGTGATCGCCAGACCCTAAAATTAAATCGGGAAGGCAGACCACTGAGCAGTGGCTCCTGAGTCAAACCATGCTGGGGCAGATGTTCATGAGCCAGCCCATCGGGCCCCTAGCACGAAGCCACAGAAACTACCCCCAACCTCAAAGTGACAAGGAGACTCAACAGTGATCTTCCCGGACGAGAAAGACTGGAACTGCAGCATGCTTACTGCCCCCTGCAAACAAAAGCTTGTCCTTAAAAGCAGAAACGCTTCATCTGAGGTGCATTCAGCTCCAGGCTCCACGGTCCAGGCAAGTCCACCTTTGGGCACTGAATCGCATCCTGCCAGCCCCGGCTCCTCGGTGGTTTCACGTGGGCACAGGCCTGCCTCCCAGCCAGGATTCCTCCTTCAGGGTAGGCCCTTCCCGGCCACCCTAGTGGAGGTGGAAATTGACAGTCATCAATTCGAGCTGGATGCCCGTGAGCCAGACACAGAGGGGCTGCTGACCACGCGGCCATCTGCATGCTTTCTGGCACAGCAGCTCCCCTCGCTGTGTCCTGGCAGCTGCAGGAGGAGCTCCAGGGCAGGAGCCTGAGCTGGGGGAGGCTGTGGGCACGGCGTCCGTGGGTCCGACAGGCCCCGGTTCTTGTCCCGTCTCTGCACAACTGCTGGACGTTGCTGAGGGTTGAACTGTGTCCTCCCAGAAGATACATTCCAGTCCTACCTCCAGCCCCCCTGCATCTGACCTTATTTGGACATAGGGTTTATAAAGATGTGGTTAGTTAAGACGAGGTCACACTGGAGGAGGGTGGGTCTTAATCCAATACAGCTGGTGTCCTTAAAAGAGAGACACTCGGAGGCAGGGACACAGTCACGGGGGGACCATCTGCAAAGTGATGGCAGAGACTGGGGAGGTACGTCTAAAGCCCAGAAACTCCAAGCACTGCCGGGGACCACCGGATACTCGAAGAGGCCCAAGGAGGCTCCCCTAGAGCTGTCAGAAAGCATGCCCTGCCGACACCTTCTTTCGGACTTCCGGCCTGCAGAGATGTGAGAAAATAAATTTCTGTTGCTTTAAGTCACCCAGTCCCTGCTACTTTGTTATGGGGCCCAAGGAAACGAAGACACATGCAACCTTCAGCAGTCTCTCAATCCCGGCTGCTCATTAACATCATCCAGGAGCTTTAAAAGTACCACTGCCCAGGCCCCAAGTCTACAGATTCTAGTTTAATTGGTCCAGGGATGGCCCAGGCAGGGGTGATTTTTTTTTTTTTAAAGCTTCTGGGTGGTTCCAAGGCACAGCCAGGGCTGAGGACCACAACCTGGGATGGCAGGTCCCCACCTCTACTGAAACCCAGAGGGCTGGGGACAGTGGGCTGGACAGTTCAGCATCCCCCATCCCACCCCCCAAGAAAAACCTTTGAGAAATGCTAGGTTTTAAAAAGGTTAAAGATTTCTTAACTGTAGAATATCTCAGAGCCTTGAATATACTCTTGAGGCCCAACGTGCCTCCACAAAAGGCAGAGTTTACAGTCTTCCCCCAAACCTTTTGACCATGGAACTTTTTTTGAGTAGGGGGTGGGGAGAAGAGGCAGACCATCATGTGGGACCAGTGCACCTCAGAGAAGTTTGGGGGATGCTGGATCAACCTCTCTAAGAGCACGAGCTTTCTGTCCCTGAGCTCCAGCTATGGAGCAGCCCAGACATCAAGCATCCGTCAGGCATGATGTCATTTAGTTCTGCTAAGAACCGTGCAAGGTGAGTACTATTCCCCACCCTCGCATTTCACTGGTGGAGAAACCAAGGCTCAGAGAGCCCGAGTAACTTGCCCAAGGCCACACAGCTGGCTGGCAGAGCGGGGCCTCAACCCAGGCCAGGCAGACCCTCTGCTCTCGCTACTCGAAGTGTAGCCTTTGGACAAGCAGCACTGGTAACACCCCAGAGCTGGTTAGAAATGCAAAACCTCAGGCCCTGCCCCAGACCTACTGCATCTGCATTTCAACAAGGTCCCCGGGTGTGCACATTAAAGATGGAAAAGCACCACTCTGAGCTACAACGCATGCTGCCTGCCTCGTGATCTCTTGGGTCCCTTCTGACTTTATCGTGTGATTCTAAATATTCCTTATGAGCTTGGAGCTCCGGGGCTGTGGAAGCCGCAGCAACATCCGCCCAGTGCACATGGACTGCAAATTAGGTACCGGCTTCTCCCACTTTTCATTTCTTCCTCCAAATGCCTATGGGTCACCCAAAGCCCGCAAGTCATTTAGCTGCTTGTCACATGACGCTGGATGGGGATTTTTGCCAGCTAAGGAAAAACAAGCAAGGTTTAAACGATCAAAGGGATTTCAGAGCAATTCTTTCAAGGGCTTGCCCCCTCTGAGGCCCAAGGAAGAACTGCCCAGAAATTAGAGAGAGAAAAGAAGCAACACAGCCCACTCGTTCCGCTGCCAGCCCAGACTCTCTCTCTAATGAGCCCTCCAGCGAGCAGCCCAATCTAATTCAAATATCTCAGGTAATGGGATTTCCTTCCATTTTCCTGGGGAGGCTGTTTGAGAAGCCAAGGTTTCCTTTAAGAGGCAATTTCGAGGAGAGGAGCTGCCTCTTGGCCCTTCCTCCACAGTCTGACAATTCCCCAGGTGCAGCCGGTTGCAACCAGGTGACCCGAGGCCACCTCAAGTGCCCCTCTCCACACAGCCCTCTTGCCCGGAGGCTGAGCTAATAAGCCAAAGCTACTCAGCCTCTCTAATCTCTGCTTGGACATCATCCTATCTACTCCAGGAGCCGCCTTTGTCAACACTCCTGTGGGTCCCTGGGGAGCGTCTGCCTCTTCCTGGTACCCGGTTTCTCCAAGCACTGGTTGTCCCCCAGAGCAAGGGCCAGATTCTTCCCTTTCATGTGTTATGGGCCATGTGCGACATTTCACAAACTCTTCATTACCATTTTTTTTTTTATGCCTGCATGTTGCTTATAGCAGAAGACTCTGCGATGGAGTCGCGGCGAAATCCTGCCGGGATTAAGCCCTGCTGATCTGAAAGTGTAATACACGGGCTGTCCCACGTGCGAGGCAATGTGGGGACCGAAGCCCAATGGTTGGAGCTGTCCCTGCTCCGGGCACAATGAGAGACTACCCCCTCCCAGCAGGTGCTGGAGGCCTTGCACTTGGGGGAAAGGTAAGCAGGGCCTAGGAAGGCCAGAGGAATCTTTCCTGTTCTTAAAACCCCATGTGAGCTGGACAAAAGCCCAGCCTTTGTGGCTGAGCCACCATGCTTGGCAAAATCCAGCCTCCAGGGCCACCAGCCCCAAAGAGCCCAAACCTAAGGCCACCTGAAAACACCACCCTCGTCCCAGATCTGGCCAAGCTCTTTCTTACCACCCTACCTCTGCATTCACCATATCCTCTGCCAGGAAGGTCCTCTAACTCCCGGTCTGTCCGGCAAATGCCTACTTGTGTCAAAGCCCAGCTCCGACGCTGGGTGAAACCTCCCAGCCAAGTGGGTATTAGATCACTCCAGGTCACACACAGTGATTACAAGTCTATCTTTTCCCTCTAAACTGTGGGCTCACTGAGTCAGGGATTTCTCTCCCCACTCCTCATACCCAACCAATGCTCCACATGGCCACATCCAGTGGGTGTCTGCTGGATGGATGCATACCTGAGAACATGAAATCTAGGATATGAGCCAGTCACCGTGCTTGATACAAGGCTCTGCTTGGACTAGGATCCCAGTGGGGGGGGGGGGGTCCAAGTCTAAAGAGGAAGGGGTGCTTCCTGGGCTCCTATCTCAGACAACGGTAGCACCATCGGCCCAACCACCCACGTCTGGGATCAGAGCTGGCAGCTCCCACCTCTTAGCACACACACCCAACACCTGCCAAGATCTGCAGATTCAGCCTCTCTCTCTACTCCTTGGCATCCCACGCAGGACCTCCTCGATCTTCCCTGAATCTCTTGCAATGGCTCCCACCTGTTCTCACTGTCTTCACTTTCTTTCTCCCTAAAAAGTGTTTTATGCATAACACTAAGTACTTTCTCATATTATCTCAATTTACATTATCCCCGATGTGGCCACTCTAGTTATCTTCCTGAAACACAGGGCTGCTCACAAACCCTTGATGGTTCCCACTGCCTATAAGACAAAGTGCACGGGCCTTTGGGTGTGCAAAGCTCTTCAGTCCAACAACCTTAGAGGGTGACACTCCTTCAGTAACCACCCATGGGCTTTCCACTCCCAGCTCACCCGGCACCTGTCATGTCTGAACTTCTGCTCCTGCTGTCCTTCAGCTGGGAATACCCTTCCCCACCTCCTGCAGAACACAGGCTCCGGAGCCAGGACACTCCAAGTTCAAATCCCTGTTCTACCAATTCTGAGTGATGAGACCTGGGGCAAGTCATTCAAGCTCTCTGTAAAGATTCTTTACTTGAATCTTCTGTAAAATGGAGAAGACTATAATAATAGCGATACCTGCCCCATAGGAGTGTTGTTGAGAATTAGATGAGACTACGTGGCTAAAGCATTTTGAATAGTGCTGCCAATGTGTCTGCTCCACGTCCACCCTTCAAAGGCCCCTTCAATGCTGCCCTTTAGGCACCACCTTCTCGATCTTGGCTCTCAGGACTCAGGTACTCACCACGAGGATGGTGTCACTCCACACTCCCCTTGGATCACAGGTTAGTTTTATAGTTTCCTATTCTCTCCACCAGAACAGAAGTGTCCTAAAGGCTAGGTTCATATCCAGATCAGTTTCAAACTCCCCATGGGCCATAGGGTTGCTCAACCAACATTCATCCGGTGACCAAGCATGAACCCAAGAACGGCCTCCTACCTGAAGTCAGAGAAACTGTCCTCCGTAGGGCCAGTTTTCCCATACATGCGCTTATTTCAACAAGCAGAGCTGAAGCAGCTGGTGTACGATAGGCCTCGCTAAGAGGCTGGCCCCAGAAGTTGGCACGTTTAATGGAAAAGTCAGACGTGCAGTGTGAAATGAGATAAACCAATGGTGGGGTCATGAGAGCTTGCATATGGAAGGACGATCTAAATGATTTCCTTCAACTTTTCATTCTAGCCAGATTCCACCAACGGGCACTTTGTCTCCCTAAGCCAGGCACAGTGCTGTTGCCCAGACCTACTCATGGTTTTATGGGTCAATTCTGAGAAGCCCCAAATAACTGTGCTTACCATAATCATGCAAAAAATAATAATGATACTCACACAGCACTCTGCACTTTAATTCCTAAAATCCTGGGAGATGGGGTAGGATAAACAGCATCATCATTATGCACACTTCATAGACAGGAGCTAAGGGTCCAAGAGCTCGAAGCGTCAAGGCCAGAACCCAAAAGCAGGTCTCCAAATTTCCCATATCAGTCATCAGGTCCCACATCACCAACAGAGAGACCAGATTTAGAACCAACACACCGAGGCCTATGCCCTGCCACCAGCAACACGCGAGGTTGGACCAACTCTCAGCGCCAGCCACACAGAGTCAACAGCTCCTTGTCCTCAAAGAATTAAAAACAAGCCAACGTAGGCTCAAGATAATCACCTCTAACCTTTACTCAAAAGCCAAGTGCTGCATTTATAAAATTCATCCTCAGTACTTCATCAGAAGCCAGTTCCAAAAATGTATCCTATAAAGTTACTCAGTTTAAACTCTCTTTCAGAAAGAATTACGGCAGCACTCACTCTGTGCCAAGCAGATCAACACATTTCGTGCTCGCCACCTTGGGAGGAAGACATTGTTATGGTCTCTATTTTACAGATGGGGAAACAGGTCAGAATGAATGAATACACACACACACACACACACACACATGCGTGCATACACACTTACTGGGCACTAGGCATGGTTCTAGAGCTTGGGATATGTCAGTGAATAAAACAACCCCTGACCCTTCCCTTAGCTTAGAATAGGCAAATGTAAAATAGCTTGCTCAAGGTCACATCACTCATAAAGAGCAGAGACAGGTAGCGTGGCTCCAGCATCCGCACTCTTAACCCCTGAGCTTTTATACCCTTATCTGCCAACTGGGTGTCCTGATCTGTCCCAAGGCATCAGCAGGTGAGAAGGGACAGCCAGGAAGACCACCAGCCAGTTCCATGGGGTGCAGCTCCCTGATGGGCCTAACGAGAGGGGCTGTCCATTCGGTCACCATCTGCTGCAAGCTGAGTTTACGTGCAAACCCCAGGCCAGGCCCTAGAGTCAAGGATGAAGGAGACAGGCTCTGCCCTAAAAGAGCTCACAGGCTAGTGGGGAAGACTAGCAAGACCTAAACTGTTATCTTAGGTCTCCATATACTATCACAGAGCCAAGCACCACCTGTGAATCCCAGGACCACCCTGACTGTGGCTTAGCCAGGCTGCTATGAGCTGCTTTTCCACCTTCCCCTGCAAGAGCAAATGCAGTTTCCTGGGCCAGGTGCCTGGCATTTCCCAGCCCCCTCAGTTCTGCTTAAACAAAAAAAAAAAATCAAAGTAATCTGATTCAGCCCTGGTTGAACACCGACTCCCTGCTAAATCCCCAAAGCCTAATTACTTACTATTGTGCCTGGTAATCTTAGGTGGTGTTTGTTTTCTCTTTCCCCTCGGACAGCCAACGAGCAAGACGAAGCGGTTGCTAGTAAGCATTCCTCCAGGCACGGGAGATGATGCTGCGGTTTCTCAGGAGCACTTTCAAATGCACAGTGCCCTCTACTTCGAATGCCCTGCTGCAGCCACCACTATGCTCCAAGGCTGGGCCCAGATGCCAATTCCCCCAGGAAGGGCACCCTCGGCCTGAGCCACCACCACCCTTTCCTCTGCAATGCCCTCCCTAAAGGGATCCCTCTACAGAGCATTTGTCACAGGCGGCTGTGTCTCACTGTTATCTGAGCACCCGGCCTGTCTCCCCATCCCACGCTGTGCACTCCGACGGCACAGACCCCCACCCCTTCCGCTTCAAGGCCTACTATAGCAAGGGCCTGCAGACACCTGACAAGGGCATGATGCGTTTCATTTCTCAGGCAACTGCCTTAAGACCCAGGGCTGGAGCCTGCACTCTACTGACTCAGCAAAGGGAACTGGAGGATGGGGAATTGGGTGGTTGCGAGTTCCCACCTGCACGGGGATGAGCCACTGAGCAGAGCGCCCCATCCCTTCTCCATGACCTTCTGTTGCTTTCCCAAGCAAACATTCACTGCTCTTGCAGGAGAAATGGTACATTATTCTAGCACATCTTTCTTCCACTCTAGTGAAATGCTAAGCTTGAATGGCCTCTTCAATAATGCACAGAGCTTAATAATAATAATAATAAAAATCCCGCTCCAAGCATTCGACTTTTCTGTTGTGTTGAACGGCGGGATCTCTTCCACCCAAGGCAACACATGGCAGCGCTTAATGATTTCCATTTTTAACTTGGCAAGGAATGTTCCTCAGAGTTCAAGAGGAAGCTGAGTGGGCGCCCTGGATTTCGGGAGGCCCGCAGCGTGACATCGAGAACCGGGAATCTGGAAGTCAGGGGGTAGCAGATGGCCCAGTGGGGAGGAGAGAGTGCTACAGACGGCCCCGGTAGTTTGGATAAGGCAAAAAACCTTCTGATTGCAAACAAATCGGTGCTAGAAGCATACCAAGAAGCGGGGCCCACACAGACGTTTGCTGTTACAGTGGATGGGCATTCCACGTTCGTCACGGGGGCCCCCAGGACAGGAATAGCAGCTGGAACTTGCCAATGAAGTCCTCATCCTTTAATCTTTTTCTACCCTGCGTATTAATAACTGTGGATAAGGATATAGGTTCACAACTCAGACGTCCCAAACTAAAACCCTTGACTGTGCTTCTTGCTGGCTGGGTAACCTTGGACTAGTTACTTAATCTCTTTGGGTCTCCTTTTCCTTGTCTGCAAGATAAGGGCAATAACAGTATCTTCCTAAAGGGTTGTTAGGAGAAGCAAATAAGTTTACACACAGAAAGCACCGAGAATGTGCCCCACACGTTGTAGGGTGCTCTTGGCCATGACTTCGGTGATGGTAGCAGCTACCATGTGCTCGGACCTGCTTAAATACTTCTACACGTCATAATCCTTGAAGTCTCACGGCAGCCCTACAAGGCAGGCAGGAGCTGCTGCCAGCCTCATTCACCAAAGAGAAAAACCAAAGCTTAGAAAGATGATGTCACTTGTCCCAGGTCACACGGCCCATCACTGAGCTGGGACCCAAACCCACAGGTCTGCCTTCACCATGCCAAAATGCCATCTCCAAGAAAGAGCTGGTGGAACTTTGTGCTTATCCAGTACTACCTCCTTTTGTTAAAAAATAAAAAGGGGAGAGGGGAGTACAAAATGCTAAGCAGGATCTTGGCAGAGCCAGGACTAGAACCCACATCGTTGATTCCCAAGCCACTCAATCCACTGTATAACAGCATCCCCATCTGCACCACCACCACCCATGCCCCAAAAGCAAAAAGCGAGCCCATGGAAGACAGTCTGCCATCTTCCTTGGCCTCCACCTGTGATCAGATGGCAGCTCCACCAGTCTGGTATCATCAGACCCAAGGAGGTTGGTGACACTTTCTCCAAGAAACCTACCTGGCTGTCTGGTGGTTACTTGCCCAGGAAACCCATTTCCCAGGCTGAAATTGCCGCTCCTGCCATCTCAGGAGAGCAACTGAACTGTGAGCTCCCTGCCTAGGAAATAAGTTCCCGTCTTCTTTTTCCAACTCAGGATTTGCTTTTATGTAACAACTTTAAAACTCTGAATTTGTGACTTGTCCCCCAAGCCAGCTGAAGCAGCAGGCATGCTGACTTTCATTCCAGCACTTCATCTTGCTGCCTGTGCCACCTCACCTCCACGCCCACTGGTCCTGATGTACATTTTGCAGCTCCTGGTCCCTTCCTCCTACTCTTGATTTCTCATGCTTTCCACACCTCTCTCCCCGCACAGGGGCGCCTGCTGCAGTGGGCACCAGCTCAGCCATCTCACCTCCTCCTAACCCAGCCTCAGCTCCTCTGTGTGGGATCCCACCTCACTAGACTCCACCCCCCACCCCCCCACAGTGGCCTGTACATCAGCCCTGGAACAGAATAAAAAAATACAGGCTGATCGGACTTATGTTGACCACAAAAGACCCCCCATCTAGCACCTATACTCAGCTCCTCCACTCTCCTGAAACTTCTTCAGGATCCCTCTCAAGCATCGCTCCATCAGCCCCCTTCCCCCAGCCTTCCCTCTATGGCACAGAGCCACCAGGCATTTCAGAAAACATATTGGGAAAGAGCAAAGCCAAGTATGATAAAGCAAATCCTAAAGGAGGATTTAAATCCCTCCCATGACAACTGTGGGGAAAACCAAGCTCCTCCTTCTCCTTCCCTCCCTTGCTCTCTTTACATAGGGCATGAGTTATTGGCCAAACAAACAGGGCGACACAGTGGAAGGTTGATCCACTTATCATTAAATCCCACGTGTTGGGGGGGAAGTAGTATAAGGATAGGGAAGCCAAGCCCACCCCAGTTAAATAACATAAATGCAAACCAATACCTAACTCTCAAGAATGAGACAAAAATCAAAGTGTTTCTACTTAGAGGCAATTTCTACAAGGTATGTCATCCTCCACCATCCCAAATCCTCAAAAGATTAAAAAAAAAAAAATCAAAACAAGACATTTGTTTCCAGAAGAGGAAAGGAAAAAAAGGTTTGGCAAGATATTTATTTCTTAACTTGTCCTCATAAAAGTCGATGGACAAATATTTTCTCAACACCTACTATAAACCAGGGACTGTGTTATTTCTGGGGTGCGCAGATAAGAAAATAATAATGAAGACAGAAGCTCGTGTCTGAGCATGTGCCATGTGACAAGCTCTGTTTTCAGTGCCTGGTGGGTACTAACTCAGAGTCCCAGTAATCCTACAAGGTAGATGCAGTTCCCATACCCTCCTCACCCCCATTTTTTCAGATGAAAAAACTGAAGCACATACTGTGGTTTAAAAAAAGAGCAAACAAGTTGAGGGAGGCAAGAAATCTCACGGTGGATAGAATGAATGCCGTGCAGAGACCTAAGCCAAAATGAAGTGACAGTGAGTAACTCAGAAGCGTCCTTTGGATTGGGGAGTCAGGGAAGGCCTGAGGGACAGGCATCCTCTCTAAAGCTCTGTAAAGTCAGCCCTGGAGAGTGTCATTCGCTGGTTCTGATTTTCCAGGGCAGGGCCTGGGCACCTGTGTTTTCAGGACCTTCCCAGGTGTTTCTCACCTGCAGGCCAGGGTTGAGAAGGGCTGGTTTCCACCCTCAGCACTTCAAACACTCCAGGTGCCACCACCGAGAGATGTGTGAGCACGGGCTGGTCCTCCTGGGACTCAGAGGCACTGCCACTCAATCCTGTTTTCTACACGGTGTACAGAGGGGCCCACTTCCCTTTTTAGTGCTTGTTCTGCACAGACTGTGACAGTAAAGATCTAAAGCCGATGGCCCAGGTCATCCCTTCAGATCTCTGGGGAAAAGTAAATTAATAAATTTTCTAGAGATGTCAGCAATCAAAACCAATCTAGTTTTTTGTTTTTTGTTTTTTAGCATCCTTACATTAAAAAAATATCTGATGTTCAGGGAAATCCCTATGTTAAACAAAAAGTGTCAGCTTTCATTCAACATTAAAATATTTATTGAGCACCTACCGGGTGTCAGGAAGGATTCTGGTCCAGTGGCCATATGAAACACCCGGGGGTCTCGTTAAGTGACAGATTCTGATTCCATCATAGATCTGGGATGGGTCCAAGATTGTGCATCCCTAACTAGCTCCCAGGTGATGCCCACCACACCCTGGGTAGTGAAGCTCGAGCATAGTGAGGCTCAACTCTGGCTTTATCTTGGAGTGGCTGGGGGAGCTCCTAAAAAAGTATTGATTCTTGGGCCCCACCCCAAACCCCCTAAATTGGTCTGTGGGTGAAGCCTTGGCATTAAAAAATGTGTATGTGTATTTATATTTATATATTACATATATTTATGACTATATCTATACATAAATATATGGCAAATATTTTTATATTTTAAATATAAATATGTAGTTATTATATTTATATATAAATATATATAAAGCTCTCAAGCACCCAGAGTTAAGACCCCCCCCCCTCCCAGGTACAGAGCAATAAGCAAGGGAGCCCCCGAGGGGACTCAGAATCTGGACACATTTTAGATGGTGACATATATCATAAAAGCAGCACAGGGGAATGTGATGGGGGGTATTCGGAGTGGCCAGGAAGGCCTGGGGACACTTAATGAGATGGACACACTACATCATTATCTGAGGAAAATGATCTCAGAGACAGCAGAGAGAGTCTTAAAGGAGGACTAGAACAAGGTCCCATTCATGTTTTCAGGAACGGAAGTTACCCCCTTTCACAGCCCAATAGGAATGTTCAAAGTAAGAACCCACTGTGCCCTGGAGGTTCGTACGAAGATGTCTGTGGGACACCTACCGCCGATGGGCGCTTTGGTTCTGCGAGTTGCGATACAGTAGGAAACTCCTAGCTCCAGCTCCCCATGTCCCCAAAGACCTCGCAGAGCGGAGCAGGACAAGGTTCCCTCCAGCTGCTGAAGGACGATGTGGGGTAGAAGCCTCAAGAACATGCAAAAAGCCCCTGTGAGTCTTCACGGGAAAAATCCACTAACTGTAGAAAAGCAGGTGGCCATGGCGGATGCCACCCTCTGCCACTAACTTGGAGCTCTGCTCTACCTTTATCACAGCAGGAGCCACAGGGAGCGACCAGGCGGTGAGCAGCTGGGGAGGGAGGCTCTAGCCCCGCCCTCCGGAGGCGGAACCTGTGCCCCAGGTGTCAGCCGGTTGGAGGAGCGCAGCACTCCTCTGGCCCGGGCAATTGGCTTTGGGTGGTCCTGTGACCCAAGCCGCGCCAATCCAGCAGAAGCTCAGGGCTCGGGCAGGAGCTGCTCAGCCACAGGTGTGCTTTGCCAGCATTTTAGGGCCCAGGAGAACTCCAGGTGATAACCATCTTTCCATGCTGGAGGACGGCCAAGTCCAGCCACAGAGGAAACTGAGTCTTGGGTACATCCTAACCTTTGATACGATACTGTCAGTTACTGAGCCAATATAATTTTTTTAACCCAGTTTGGGGAGGTTTTCTGTCATTGCAACAGAAGCCTGCTTGATCCAGCCCCCAAGATGACAATACAGAAGTATGTCACCCTCCTCCAAGCCCCCGAATGCCTCCTGTGGGCTGCTCATTTGGCTCTCTGCCTTCAGCATCACCTAGATGTCCCCACGTGGAGATCTTCCCTGCTCCACTGTCACTACTTGACCACAGGGGCTGCATCTTACACTTTCCTATACCACCACTCCCAAGGAGCCCTAGAGGGCTTGCTACATACTTGTGAAATGAGAAAGGGGACGGACAGTCTCATGGTCCAGGACCAGGAGGCTGGAAGGGAGGCCAGTCCCAGCTCAGGCTGGCCAGGGAGGAGAGCCGGGGGCAGGTGCAGTGGAGGAAGAAGGCATGGGATTTGGAGCCAGATGATCTGGGGCTGCTCCCATCAGCCAGCCCATCTTGGGAAGTCACTAAACTTCAGAGCTTCATGTCCCTCATTTTTGCAGAAACATTAAGGGTTAAAGTGATTATGATATCAAAATGCACTTCCATTCCACCCTTTGGCCAAGGTTTACTGTGCCCTTTCTATGTGCCAGGCCCTATTCCAGAAAAATAGTCAACACAAAGCAGGATGCAAATGTTAATCTGTGCTAACAACACGGCCGATTTCCCTCCAGTTCCCTCTCCACAAGAGACGAGGTCAGCTCTTCCTGTCAACAGGACTGACTGCTTTATAAGTTAGTGGAATAATTATTTTATCAAAAAGGACCCTGAAGATATAGGGGTAACCATGGGGCACAGGAGAGCTCCATCCATCACAAGAAATGGGGCTCTGTCGATACCGATGTGCCTAAACTGCAAGAAGTACCCAAGGAGGGTGCAGCCAGCCCACGACCAGGGCACCAGTGAGCCAGAAATCCTGAGAATCCAGAGCAGCAGAGTCTTCCCCACATGGACGGTGCCAATTCAGGCCATCAGGTCCCTGGAGTGTCAGGATGGCCCCAGCCTTAGCCATCCCCTGCCTTACACATGTTCACCATATGGAGCCAATGGCCTGCAGCCCGTGTGGGCTCAGCACGCACGTCCACCATTTCTGGCTGATGACAGAAGACACACCACGGAAGCTAGATAACGGGGCAGGTGCTGCACCTGCCCTGTCACCAAGACAGATGGACTCTCCCAGGAAATGGATGGCCCAGGTTCAAAGGGACCCCAGCAACTTCTCTGCAGGCCCATGTTCTTCTAACCTTTATCCCCCAAACCCCCAACATACTTCTCAAAGGCATCCTGAGACAGATGAAGCTGGTGGTGGAGAAAAGAACAGTCCAGGACGCCTTCAGGACCAGCCTTTGAAGGAGGACCTGGCCTTCACAAGTGTGAAAAACCAACCATTTTGGCTGCACAGGGCTGGGTTCCAATTCCAGCTTCACCACTTACAAGTTTCAAGACTTTGAGCAACTCGTGTCACCTCCCTAGATAGTTCTTCGCATGTAAAATGGGGATAAGACCTACTTGAAAGGGTGTAAGGATGTGCTCCTTGTCCGTGAGTTTCCTTTCCTCTACAGTCCCACACAGAGCCTCACGAGAGTCTTCCAGCAACCCTGAAGCAGGCAAGTACTAATGTGCCCATTTTACAGGTGAGGAAACAGACCTGAGCAATTATGTGACTTGATGCAACATGATGGAAAAGCCAAGTGGTATCGGCTATAACGAAACCTTACAGCTCCCAAAGGGCTCTCAAATGCACCATCCCCTCGGATCTTCCTCACAGACACCCCAAGCGGAGGGGCCACAGCTAGAGCCTGGGACAGCCCCAGCTGGGCAGTTTCTACTCCCCTCGCCGCCTGCCAGTCCACTCTCTCCTCCCAAGGAACTTCTCCATCTGTCTAAGCAAATCCTGACTGTGGCAGGAGAAAAGACAAGATGTCCTCTCTGGGTCCCTACAGCCTCTGACTCCCTAGAGAAGTGTGAAGAACAACAAAACTGCCTCCTACTGCAAGCAGACTCCGCCTCCCAGAGCATCCAGACACTCTGAACTTCCACTCCGGAAAGGAGACCCCAGAACCCCAGAGTGTCCTTCCCTTGCAGCTGCCCAGCAGGTTCTAAGTCCGATGGATCGTTTCAAAGCAGGATCCGCCACCCCTAGAGCTCCAGCAAATGGATACAGTGAACAAAAGGGAGAGGAAACAGACTCTTGGGCAAACAAGCAAAATCAAAAGAGCTGGGAAAACACTGTCTTTAGGAGCATTGTGAGAACAAAATGAATTTTAAAGTCTTGAATATGACCTTTTCAGTTGTTGGATAAAGAAAAACTTGAGTTGTTTAGCAGCACAACTGATTAATGTCTGTACATTTCCTTTCAACAACTTACCCTTTCCCACTCAGGTCCATAAAAGCACCTTTCTCAACTCTGGCAGAAACTGTCCCCATAAACACCGTCTCTGGACCAGGCCAAATGCCTTGGTGAGGGGAGGGGGGAATCTATTTCTTACCAGGATCTGTGCAATTCTTGGATGCCTGAGTCCCATTCACCGGTGCCATCAGCTTTCTATTTCTCCACGCATCTGGTAGAAGATGTTTGCTAGCAGAAGCTCTTTTGTGCCCTGGATTGAAAAATAAGTCAGAGACATGATTAGGACAATGTGGTACTTGCATTCCCAAACTGACCTTATCTATGTATATCTGTGTGTGTCGGCAACAGCCTTGTTTGACTATTTAAAGCCACCTGGAAGGAGTGGTACCATTATTAGAAGAACACTATCACCTGCATACACGTAGTAATCAGTTTCCTGGATCTAGTTCATTGTTTTTAGTACTAGATGTGTAAACAACATGTGATCTGACCTTGGGTAAGACCACTCTGGCCTTGGCCCCTCACAGGGGCCATGAAGGGTTTGGATAGATGATGGATCCATTCCCTTCTAGGAAACGCGATCAGGTGGCCCCAGCCCCGGTGGAGTCTACAAATGGAGAGTAAGTCAGCAAGCCAGTGGAGAAAGTGGCTTCTCAAGCTTGAAGGTGCACCCAAATCACCTGGGGAATGTTGTGAAAACGCACATTCTAATTCAGCAGGTCTGGGGTGGGACCTGGGATTCTGAATTTCTAACAAGCCTCCAGGTGATGCTAATGCAGCTGGTCCAAGGGTCATATTTAAGGAACAAGGGAGAATATGTGGATCCCAGCAACGAAATGCAGTCCAACTCCTAAAGATAATTCCTGGAGCAAATAAAAGTGATTCTCACTTTAAGATCTTTAAAGTAGTCATTTACCTCTCCCAGTGTGCACACAGCTTTAAGAGCCCAATAATACCTCGTCTATAATGCTGACATCAAAGAGCCTCTAGATATTTTGTTATTTCTGGTGTGTAATTGGGGGATGGGGGGTGGAACCACACTGATGTGCCCAACTGCAAAGCACCAGGTATTAAGATGCTCAAATCATCTGTCTGGGTTTCTGTTGGAAGAGCCACTTTTTAACACTATATCCTCAAATTACAGAATTTGGAATTTGAAAGGCAGTATTTTTTTTAAAGTTTAATCAAGTTCCACCTGGTTTTTACCCATCACTATAAACCTCTTTAAGTAGTCTCTAGATGCCTATGATCTAACTGCTTAAGAGGGTACCACAGCTTTATCTCCATGTCAAGGTTGCTACATCACCGGCATTTCTTTCTTTCTAAAAGGTCCAGAGCATTCAACTCAAACCTGGAATTCTAGCAAAGTGAATGTCTTCTGAAGACATGGGCTCACAATATTTTTTGTAAGTTTCTTCTCTTTCCCCACTCCACCTCAGATATGCCCATCCCAAATGGCTCCCAGATCTCCAGGTCTCTTCTTGGAGGAGGAGGGTATGGACTCTGGCTCCAGGCACCAGTCGTCTCTGTCCAAGGGCAATTAGAGGAGTTGAGAGAATGGATGCTGAAACATGGCAGCAATCTCCCACGAGGACAAAGTGTCCCAATGCTTTTAGGGTTTGGGGAGTGCAGGTCAGAACACCCAGGGCTCTCCTCTACCAGGGCCAGGGGCAAGGGTCGAGAAGCAGTGGCTTTCCAGGGTCGCGGATCACAACCTCAACCGCTCCATTGAGAAGGAAAGTGGACCACTCGGTTTCTCTCGCCCCAGACCCAAAGAATCCACTCCTGGAGCCCACCGCTGCGCTGTCCATTCCCACACACTCTAGGGACCGAACTAGGGCACCGTGGGGCCAGCGGTTCCAGCTTCCATTTTCCCAGTAGCACAGATCTGCAGCCGCGTCCCGAGCCCCCAGGGGCAGCGCGCAGCCCAAGGGAAGCCGAGCAACAGCTCAGAGCGTCGTTATCAGCCCTCCTGGGTGCGCTCTACCTGCCGGGTGAATGAACCCTTGGGACCAAACTGACGAGGAAGGATGGGGAGATATCTCGGGGCTGCCTTGCTGGCTTCCCTACCCAAGCCCCCCAACTCCCGGGGCGGGGACTGGGTAGCCCGCACCAGGCACCTACCAAAGCTGCCGAAGAGGCTGGACGCACAGCACACCAGGGCCAGCACCGCGCACACGAAACCAACTTGCTGGGGCAGCATCTCTCGCCTCCTGCGAACTTTGCGGAGCCGGAGGGGCCCGCGCAGCGCCATCCCGGAGCGGCTGGGTGCGATCCCTGGGAGACGATGCAGAGCTTCAGTGGCCGGAGTCCTGTCTGTGGCGGAGAGCAGCGACGCGGGGCTTGGGCAGGCGAGGCAGGGCTCAAAGGCGAGGCGCTCCGGGCCAAAGCTTCATGGCTTGCAAGTGAGGTTGGCGGAGAAGCCCGGAGGGGAGAGGGGAGGTGGGAGCGCGCGGCGCTGCCGGAGCTTAGAGTCCCGCGCGCAGTGTGCGCGTTGCGCGCACCATGGCTCTGGGGCCAGGAGGCGACGCCGGCGCCGTGGCGCTGGCGGCCCTGGCTCTCAGGGCTGGCGCAGAAGTGGCGCTGGAGCCGCTACCTGTCCGCTCCTTCTCGGCGCGCTCTCTGGCCGCAGCCCTGGCAGCAGCGCCCGGGGACACCCGCGGCGAGCACTCAGTGCGCCCTCGCGTCCCGCGTCGCGGCGCCCACGCGTGGCATCCTCCCCCTCCAAGTTTGGCGGCGGCCGCCCAGCCGCCCGCCTGCGATGCTCCCCTGGTTGCCCGCAAGCCAAGCCCCGGCGGCAGAGTGCGCACAGGGGGATGGCGGGCTGGAAGCGCGGTACCTGCCGACCCTTGCGGCGAGCGGCCTCGATGTCGACCCTCCTGGGGTTCAGCTATCCCCGGCAACTTTCTCTCCGGCTGCACGGCTGCCGGCGCCTGCGTCTGCGAGGCCGTGGCGCCTCCCTTTTCCTCCCCTCCCTCCCTCCCTCCCGCACGCCCGCCTCTCACCCCTTCCTCCCCAGCACGTGTACTCCTCCCCTAGGGCGCACTCGCCCGTGCGCTCCTCCCTTCCCCCCGTGAGGCTCAACTACTGACCAGTATAATATCCCTCCTCCTTCCCTGTCTCAGTCCCTCCTCCCCTGTGGAGCTGAAAAGAGCCCTTCCTCTACCCTCCAGGCTGCTGCAGAGAGGAACAGGTTATGGCATCGCCGGGGACTCTCGGAACAGGGTTTTCTGCAGAGCGGTGGCTCCTGTCCGCTCCCCACGACCCCCGAGGCGACCCAGGGTCCCCACCAACTCCCAGGAGCGGGAGATGCACGAGAAGATTAATTGCTCGAGCAGAGCTAACAAGCAGGTTTGCACCAAGCCAACAGCGCCCGCGCCCGCAGGGAGCGGCTCCTGCAGGGCTCTCAGGGCGGGAGGGGGTGCTGGGCTGGCGGGGGCGGGACGCCGACCTGCAAAAAGCTGGAGACCAAGAGAAGAGAGTACTGTAGCTCCGCCACTGAGAGTGGAGCTTTTAGTATTTCGGAGCCTGGCAGCTTCCCAGTGCTTTCCGTTTTGGTGTGTGTGTGTGTGTGTGTTTCCTCCTCCTCTCCAGCATAAACCGCTTTAGCAATGGGGCAGGAGGGAGAATTGCAGATAAGCGGCAGGTGCGGTGTAATCCAGGTGCAGGCAGGTGGAGGGGAACTTAAGCGGAAGGGACCCTGGCCAAAAGGGCTTGTGGCAACCACTGAAACTGTCTTCCTTTCCTCGCCAACTCATCGTACATCTATTTAGGGCCTACTGTGTATTAAGTTCACTTAAAATTCTTTTTGGAACAAGGCCAGGTCTGTGTAATTAAATAAATACCCACGGTGGTTAGGGGGTAGGCTGTGCCAAGTGCCAGCCAGCGCACACAACAAATGTGTAAGACCCAGTCCCCGCTTTCAAGGAACCCTAAATTAAATGGGAACCCAACCCTTAAATAAATGCCAGTAAGAAGTGTGGGATCTAAAAGTCGCTGTTTTCTGGGATGTGCATTATACACTCCCTGCTCAAAATGTGATCCATAGCAGCATGGCCATCTCCTGGAAGCTTGTGGGAAATGCAAGTTCTCAGGCCTCACCCAAGACCCATTGAGTCAGAATCTGCAATTTTAACAAGATCCCCTGGATATTTGTGTTCACACAAGTGTGAGAAGCACTGCCCTTTTGAGCTGGTCCCAATGCTTCCAGCTGGCCGTCACCTGGATGGTTGGTTCCCTTTGGACTAAGCAGGGACAATTTTGCTTGTGTTTGCCTGGCATAGTGGCACAGGTAAGAGGTACCTAGAGGTCCAGGGGGGCGGGCAAAGGTGCACTAATTATTTTCAGCAGCCCTATTTCAGTACCTGCAAAGATACTGAAGGTATGAAGGCAAGACTAATTGCAATGGAAACCACTAGGGGAAAGAAATGGAAAGGACCAGGGTTCTGTTTTGTCTGCAGAGACGTCTCACCTTCCATGTTGGCAAAATCTACCAAGCAGTCCCTCCAGTGACTGAAAAGGCACTTTTCCGTACTTTTGCAGAATTTTCTTCTTATTGACTATGCTGTACAAGGATGCATCCATCAATAGCAAATAGAAAATCATAAACACTGTTAAATCTGTCATGTGGAAAGCTAACCAAGGACCCTTCGCATCACATATAAGCCAAAGGAAAAAGTTTAAGTGATAATATGCTTTAGGGTCACACTAGTTAAAGCCACTCCAATGAGCAAAATGGCGTCTTGTTACTAGGATTTAATGTGTTCTTAAAACCTTTATCCATGGAGCTCACCTCCCACTGGTGAAAATAGAAAATTTTGAATCAAACAGGTCAAAGGAGTCATTAGATGTCTGTCTTGAAGCATTTAGCCAGCTCTTTGTTAGAATGTTTCTTTTCTTTGACATTTTTCCACCTGCTTTCAGTTAATAGTTAGATCCCTTGGAATAATTTCACATGCACAAATGGATTCCTTTTATTTGACAGTTTAAAAAGCAATTCATTTAAAATGGTGCTTTTTTTGCTTCATTTAAATAGTGCCCATTACCAAATAGCCTCACTGCAGCCCTAATAACTTACCCTGCAGAAGAGAGAATGGGGTTTTATGTACCTTTCAAATCTGAAGCATTCAGGAGCATTTTCTAAATCAGCAAAGCCCTGGGGAAAATGGAAAATGCATGTCTGGGTTGCTCTCAGGCCCTGGGTCTGGTTTGGATGACAGTGTATTCTGAGTGTCTCCTCTACAAGTTTCCTTTTGACACTGTCTGTGCCCCACCAGTTTTAGCCATTTTGATGGGGAGACTCAGTCTGTGGCAGGTGGGTACAATGATATTTCTTCCTAAAAATCCTTTCCTGTGAAATGAAGAGCCTCATCATTTAAGTATTCTTACTCCGCTTTCTAAAGCTTTCTTTAGTAGAATGACCTCCTTGGTGACACTTAATTTCTTCTCCTCTGCCTTTAAGGTAGACCACATCTGTCAGCATCACCTAGGGCCTCGGTTCTCCAACCTGAGTGGGCATCAGAATCCTCTGGAGGGTGTGTTAAAACTTGGGTTGCCGGACCCTACTCCCAGAGTTTCTGCTTTGGTTGGTCCAGATAGGGCCTGGGAATCTGCATTTCTAACAAAGTCCCAGATACTGCTGGTGGTGGTGGTCCAGGGACCCCACTCCTAAAGCTCCAAATGCTCCGTGTTGGCTCAGGCTTCTTATCTACCAAGAGATGGGAGGTGGGGGGAGATGCTGCGCCCACTGTAACCCCTCTGCACCTGGGAGCAGGAGAAGCCGGAGTCTCCAATGTTGCTGCTTCCCATGCCAGAGGGCCAGGGGAGCTCTGTAGGATCATGCCCTGGCGATTGGTGGCTCTGGCCAGGAAGTGACATGGTACCACTGCCCACCACTCATTGGCCGAAGCTAATGGCCCCGCCCAACCAGGAAGCACCATCCTTCTCTGCTGGTTGAGATTTGAACTGTGTCATGAATAGCCCGGTGACAACCAAACCAGTCCAAACCTGTACTCCTGTTCCTTCTTTTCCAGGACCTTTCCTGCCTGGCCTTCCCTCCTCCCTGGTGGAGGCGGCCCATCTGTGCTCCAAACCCCTGGCGTGCATCTCTGTTCTAGCACTTGAACCCATTGTTTTGGAATATCAGTCTGGATCTCTGTCTCCTCCTAGCAAGTGAGGGCCTCAAGAGCCATCTTATCCACAGCTCTGAATGCAGTGCCCAGCACAGTAGGTGCTTCATAAATACAGTGTGCATTGACTGACTGAATGAACAAACACACACACTTTTCCCTAAAGGGTGAAAATAGATGCCCTGGTTAAGTGGTACTGATTCTCACCATCACTTCGGCACCCTCTCCAGCTTCCATCCATCTTCACTGTCACCAATAAGCAGTGGATCCATCTCAGCAGAATGGGAAGCTTCGGAACACACCCTTCTTTAAAGGATCACGTCCTGAACTTTCTTGGTCATGCGTGCTTCTGGTTTTTCTCCCCTCTCTCTGGCCAGCTCTTCTCAGTCTCATTTGTGTGCTCCCTCGCTCAGCCCTCTGGGGCTCTGTTCTAGCCCCACTTTTCTTTTCACTCTTTATTCCTCTCCCCTGGGAGAGCTTGTCAGTCTTTTGGCTTAACTTACTATCTGCTGATGACTCTCAAATCTGTATCTCTAGCCACAGCCTTCTCAAGAGTTCTGAATTTAAGTTACATCTGAGGGATTGCCCAAAACAGTAGTCAGGGCAGCATCCTTGCCTTCCCACCTCTTGTCCAGCCACTCAACCCCCATCAAGCCCATCACCTAGTCCTGTCAACCCTAGCTCCCCACCAGCCCTCGGATTTGTCCACTTCCTACCCTCTCTATGGTACTACTGGATCCATTTCTCACCTGGATCACTTCACCACCCTTCCAACCCACTTTCTCTGACTCCAGTCCTTCCATTACCTTCCAGCTCCACCCAGCAGCTAGAGTGATCTTTCTGAAGAAAACAAAAAAAAATCCATTTTTGTCCTTTCCTTCCATAAAATCCTCCCTTTTGCTCACCAGGTAAACTTCCAGCTATTTGATTTGGCTTATAAGGTCCTAGATGATCCAATTCAGGGCTTTCCATGCTGGCACCCATTAGAACCACCTGGGGCGCTTGTAACCCACCTGGCATGGGGCCTGGGCATCAGTATTTTCTTCAAGCTGCAGTCAGGGTGGAGAAACACTGCCCCAAACCTCCTTTGTCATCTAACTCTTCCTTTTGCTCCATCCCCCAACCCCCATCTAAGAGGAGAAACCGTTTCCTCTGAGAAGCCTTCCAGGACCACTGAAGTCTGAGTTAAGAGCCCTGTTGTGTTGGCATGGTATCTTGTACTTCTATCCCAAGTAATTCATCACGCTGTATCACAGTTGCCTATTTGCTTGTCTGTAGCTTCCCCCAGATTCTAAACATGAACCTCGCATGTTCACTACCTGGACTTAGGAATTGTCAATAAATACTGGTGGAAGGAAGGGACAAGCATACGCGGCACTCAGCAAACATGGCTTGACCTGCCCTGTGTCTCCCATCGGCATCTGCCACAGGCAGTACTCTCACCACCACTGTGTCCTTTGAGCCTCCTTGCAGCCCTGGGGAGTAGCAGAGCCAGAATTAGTATCCCCACTTTATGGATGCCTCAGGAAGCTGAGGGCCCTCCCGGTTCAGTGGCCTGCTGGAGTTTGCATGAGGACTTAATGGTAAAGCCAAGACTTGAGCCACACGCTTCACCCACTGTGCCACAGCTACTCATCCTGTCAGTGGTGTCGATTAGCTCACTGGATAAATTTATTCCAGGTTGGGACAGAAGGCTATATGTCACGGCTCTGTCTGCTGCCTGGGTCATCTCCTGGTTGTTGACTAATGGTGGGAACCTCCAGCCCAAGAAGGCTAGCTGAGAGAAGATGCTTGGACAGACTTGGGATTGGGGTTCCTTGAAATCAAGTGAAGCTGCTACATACTTTGCAAGCTAGCTTTTCAGATTCTTGTGATTTAACCATGGAAATAACTCATCCCTTTGCTCACCATTCCTTCAGAAAACACAGAACCGTATGGCACTTCACACTTACATATCTTGCCTATGAGGCGTGTACACTTAGGATGAAAGCTGACCTGCTGGATCAGGAAAATCCAACACTAGAGTGACTTCAAGAACAAACTGTTATCTGTTTCATGCAATAGTCCCTGTATGAGTGGTCTAGGTTTGTAAGGCAGCTCTGATCTTCATTGTCACTCAAGGACCCAGGTTCCTTCCACCTTGTGGCTCTGCCTTCCCCAGGGCACCATCGGCATCTGGCACGGTCAAAGCAGACTCATCACCACACCTGGGTGATGTCAGCAGAGAGAAGGAAGAGAGCAGAAAGGGGAAGCACCTGGTGTCGTGAGTCCCAGACCCTTCATGGCTCCTCCCACTTCTCACGTCCCATCCGTGGCACCTTCATCAGGTGACACACCCAGCCAAGGAGGGCTCGGAAATGTCTAGCTGAGCAGCATGTGGAAGCAGAGGAGAAGGGATTTGAGTGAACAACTATCAGCCTCCACCCCAGAGGTGGAATTGTGGCTGCAGGAGACTTGCCCAAGATTCCTCAGGTAAAAAGTCACAAATCCAAGCCTCCATCCCAAGGTGTAGACTCCAGGTCCCTTCCGCCCACCACCCCTCTGCTTATGAGGCTCTAAGGTGATAAAGTCCACCACAGGGGGCCATAGGAAGAGCCATTTGGCCAGGGAATTGGCTTAAAAACTGCCTCAATTTAGACCCGTGCTAATTGTCTGCTGTTGGATTGGCCTCTCCGTGCTCAGTGTAAGTCATAACAATGCACCAATGCCAGACTTTCCTTTACGATCTGTGCCGGGTACGGCCAAAGGCTAGAGCAGCTCGGGTTTTTGTTTCTCTGTGAATGTGTCCTATTTTGTTTTCACATTTCTTCATTTCCTTCTAATGGCTCAGGCCTCAAATGCCCTGAAAGGCCTGAATCCATAATATAGAAATGACAATCATGCCAGGAGAAAAATGGCAAGTGCTGGGAGAGAGGGACAGGTAGAGCGCTGGAGATTTTCATCAGAGAGAGGGAGACTGCCATAAGGGGAATTATGAAATGCAGCTGGGACGGCTGGGGCAGAGGAGCCTCCAGGTCAGATACACGTTCACCAGGCCACCCCCAGACAGAAGCCAATACCATGTGGGCAGCATCTCCCTTCCCCCGTCCTTTGTCAGGAAGCGTGCTTTGTTTCAGGTTTTAATGAGAAGTTTCACTTGTCCACCGTAAAGGCTCCTGAGCAAACATTCCAGCTACTTTGCACTATAAACTCAGAGGGACAGCTGAGGCTGGGATGACGGGAGGGCAAAGCTCTGAGGACTGAAATGATAGATTTTGAACATGGGCGAGTACTCCAGGCAACCTGGATTGTCCCCTGTGGCATCCAGGCAGAAATGCTGTCCCCATTGTCCAGGAAGCAGGGGCAGCGAGCCCAGGCGGCCAGCTTGGACAGTGTCTGGGGGAACTTGCCAGGTACCAGGCCTGGGGGAACTTGCCAGGTACCAGGCCAGCACTTGCTGGACATCCAAGTCTTGTTCCCAGCTAGAGAACTGGGCGTCCTTTGGTCCGGTGACCCAGATGACATCAGAAACCTGGAGGCAAGCAATGGAGCAACCACAACCAGGTTCGGCCCCTCTGCAAAAGATGCCTTCATCCCCATCAGACTCTGTATCTCACCAGGTGCCTTGCTGTAATAACTCTGGCTGCCCCATAATCTCAGGGGTTTGTCACACTAGAAGTGTGTTTCTCACTCTCGTGAAGTCTGAAATGGGTGTCCTGGCAGGCGGGTCTTTGAGTGATCGTTTCCAGATCCTGGTTCCTTCTGCCTTGTGGCCATGTGTGGTAGGTTGACTCACATTGTTCTTAATCTTAATTCTCATCCTTAGGGGTGTGAACCCATTGTAAAAAGGACCCTTTGAAGATGCCATTTTTAGTTAAAGTGTGGCCAATGGAATGAGGGTGGGTCTTCCTGAGGATTCCTGGAGGCCTTATAAAGAGGACCTAGAAGTCATAGAAACCGGAAACCAAAAAGGAGAGGATGTTGCCATGAGCTGGGAGGCAAGATAGAATCTGAGGAACCCCCAGGATGGCGGAAAGCCAGCACCGGAATGCAACCGATCCCGGGAGGAAGTAAGTCTTCCAGTTGCCATAATCGTAAGACAATAAATCCCCTTTGTTTAAGCCACCCCACCATGTGGTATTTGTCACAGCAGCTAATCAAACTCGGACAACATGCCATTTTTGGCACGTGGCTCTGGGGATACCAAACTCATCCGCGCTGAAACAGTAGAGAGGGAATGGCCAGGAGAATCCCACATGGAAGGTTTTGATGGGTTCAACCCAGACTGCTGACTTCACTTCCACCCAGATTCCAAAGGTGAGAACTCAGCCAGTGGCTATGACCGCCAGAGAGGCTGGGAAGTGGGGTCCAGCTGTGTGTAGGGGAGAGGAGGCTGGGAAGTGAGGCCCAGCTGTGTGCCAGGGAGAGAAGGAAAGAGCTTGGCTAGAGTCTCCACTATGCATAGGCCCTCATCTTACCGGGGCCTCCCGAGGAATAATCAGAATCACGTATCTGGTTTATCTATTCTTGCTCTGAGCTAGGCAGTGTTCAAAGCACTTTATATCTGTTGCCCCACTTCATCCTCTCAATAACCCCATAAGGGAAGTACCATCCTAGTCATCGCTTATCCATGAAGGAACCCAAGGCTCTGGGTGGTTAAGTAACTTGCTGAAGGTCACACAGCAGCTAAGGAACAAAGCCGGCAGTCTAGGTCTGGGATCCCCGCTCTTAACTGTCATGCTATACCACCCCAAGAATAAGCCTGTCCAGCCCCCTTGTGTGACAGGCAGGGAAACTGAGGCCCAGAAAGATAAAGCTGAGACTGAAGCTCACTGTCCTGAGCATAATATGCCGTCACTAAACACTTGGGTAAGGAATGAATTGATGATCCTGCCTTTGTGTTTTATTGAAAGTGTTTTTTAAAAAAATACCAAGCATGGCTTTCATGATAGATATCAGCTTTTGTTCCCTTGGTGTCATAAAAGTGTGGTCTACCATCCTTATGCTGAGGCAAAAGGCTGAATAGGAGGCTGGGATGAAGACAGACTCAGCCTGTTGGAAAATAAATTGATAAACTGCAACTCTTTGGGGGAATTAAAAAAAAAAAAGTCCCCAGAGGAGATTTACCACTGCGTTGCATAATAATGTGCCCCCCATAATAATTCTGATACTTTAATGGCCATTATGTAATGTTGATGGTTCTGTATGACTCAGCGTTTTAAATTAATTTAAAGGGTTTCTGATGAACATTGCTGGTTAGCTTTGGGGCCTCTACCTGTACCCTCTTCCCCCTTTTAACTAGCTTCTGAAAGCAAATTCTCTAGCAGATTCTTACCTACAGGGTGGATATATTTCAAGTAGGGAAATGCAGATACTTCAGAAAGTATTAAAGGACAGAAATGAAGAGCTCATTTGTGATTAAAACACACAGTTACTCTCTCGCCTCCACCAGCTGCTAAAACCGTCCTCTGTCCGGGTGATGTGTGAGCAGCAATGGGGCAGTTCAAGCCGAGAGAATTCTAATCCCTCAGGCTGCTGGCAAGTAATAATGTATAAACTTATAATTAGTATTCTGTTTCAAAGGCCAGTGATCAAAAGACAGTTAGCAGACAGCCTGGATGGTGAACTTCAGAACTCAGCTTTGGAATTCACACCTCCCAATCTCTCTCTCTCTGGATCCAGACTTCTCGTCTTTCATTCTTGGTTCAACGAGAACCTTCTCTTGATCATCTTGCAAATGCCCCACTGCCTTAGGACACATTTGCACGTCCAGGCTGTGCTCTGTAATGAAAGTTGTGATGTCTTTGTTTTTGTTGTTGTTGTTTTTTATTAATTTATTTATTTTGGCAACCATTTCTCAACTTCTCCTTTTTGTTCCTGGTTTGCACAAGGGGAGTCAGTGGCAGAAGCCAGAATCTTTGAACCAGAGAGAAAGTGGCTGGCAATGGGGAAACATATACTTTCAGGACATTTGTGCCCTTGAGCAACAATTTAATAAATGGAGCCCTGGTGACCTGTAAGAGAGGGAGCTTTTCTGATACAGCAGTAAATTTTATCCCAGCCACAAAGCATTGATATTCAGTAGCAGAGTTCCATCAGGAAGACCCATGCGTTGGGTTTAGGAGCATTCAGGGGCGGGACCAAGGAAGGAGTTAGGGATGCTATGGCTGCCCGGGATGGGGCTGCTGCTGCTCCTTCTCATTTTCCTCATCTTCTATCCTCTTTTCTGTCTTTTCATTTTCCTGCTGCCCACTCCCCTAATTCCCATCAAGATCTCTAAGTCTCATCCAGTATGTTTTCAAACCCAAATTCCTACAAAATCAAACTTAATTTTTGCTAAGGTATTAGCTGATAAGAGTTTAAACAGTGATTCACCATCTTTGGGGTCACAGATGCCTTTGAAAATCTGATGAATGCCATATAGACCCTGTCCCCCAGAAAAGTGTACAAACCATACACATCAGATTTTGAATATAATTTCCAGAGGATTGAAACCCTTTCCCCAAAACCTACCTTTTAAGGGCCTTCAAAAACCCCTGATTTAAGGAGGATCCCCACCCCACACCCATCATCTTGCCAAGGACTATTTATATTTTAGAAATAAACAGAAGACCGAACAGCCTTAGACACTCAAAGAAGTGAAGATCAGTTTCCAGTTGCCTCTCCAAGAAGAGATAGAGAATTCTAATGCTGACACTGAGACAGTTTAGGGGTTCAGTGGTTAAATAAATTTCAGAAATACTATGTGCTATAACCCCTTGGAGAGCTGCAAGGAGCGTTAAAGGCTCTGAGAAGGTCTGCAGTGATGGAACATCTTTTGTTTTGTTGATTCACCATTTCCTAAACTTATTTGGCCTTGATATCCTTTTTGTTCCTATCACCAATTAACACCCCCATGGAACTGGTGCTCTGAGGAATGCTCATATAGCCTAATCCCTACATCTCTGGGGAAACTGAGGCCCAGAGGAGGGATGTGACTTTCTCATGAGTTGAAGGTGAAGCCAGACCTAGAAGCTCAGTCCCCGGCTCCTGGCTTTTTCCATCCTGCAAACTGCCTCAGTAAAGAGGTCTTCTCTGGATAGGAGGGGTGGCACTGTTTTCAGCCCCTACTTCCATGAGGATGATACTGGAGAACAGAAAGCAGAAACAACTTTGTCCAAGTCTCTAAGTGGTGATGTGGGGTAAGGAAAGCATTTTCAGGGCCCCAGGTTTAACAATCAGCACCCTCCTCAGGACGTCACGGCCCACAGGACATCATATCCCATTAGCCGGCATAGACTACAGAAAGGGGGGTGCTGGGAGCTAGGCCCAGCTTTCAGGGATACTCTTAGAGATATTGTGACCCCATTTGGGCATCAATGAAAAAACCCAATGGACCATTCCTAGGAGTACAGAGAACGCAACAACCCCCCTACCGCAGGGCACACCTTTGTCACTAGGTGAAACCAAATTAAAAGGAGTATCACAGACTCTGATTGGTGTTGGTGGAGCTGACCTCAGGTGCCCTGGGATGCGGATATGGATGGAGAGGCAGAGGCTCTGCACCAATTGCATGATGGGTGAGCCTCCTTCTCTGTTCGCTTGTTTAAAACCTTCAAATGATGGACTCCATCCTCCCGCTGTTTGAAAGCCTGGTTAATGTGAAAGAAGGGAGCCGACTCTGTCTCTGTGTTCATGCAAAAGAAAGTTTATTCTGCTTATTCCTACAGGTTTTTATAGCATACAAGGTAGTTTCCTATGTGACTGTTTTCAGGTATTTTGGGGAGGGTGCATTTTTTCTAAAGCCATAAGGTGTGATTGCATGTCTTTGATCTCAAGGGACAATGTCTTTGGGGCTAGACAGGAGACAGCAGGAACAGGAGACAGGAGCAAGGAAGGAGCCCAGCGACTTTACCCTTATCTAAATTGCTGCCTGCCTTCAGGCATGCAAAGCTTTGGCCTTCTCCCAGCCTGGTGCCCACCTTCAGGCTTCTGAAGCTTAGGAAGTGGCCCCCTGTATAAGCTATCAAGCCAGGGAACCTTCCATGTCTCCACAGGTTAGCAGCTAAATGGGAACCCCACCACCACCACCACCAACTTCCCAAATTTGACCCTTAAGTAATATAACAGCAACCCATAGGACATCGCTGGTGGCATTCTCAAAACCAAACATACTATATGAGCCTCTTTCCAAGTTCCCAAGGCAATGAGCAGCCTTCAGCTCATTGCCAAAGACAAAGCCATCATTTGCTCTGCAAAGGATGCTGAGGAATATGAAGAAGTTCAAATGAAAAGGTCTGAGGTTTTTCTATTAAAACCTCCTCCTTGCCATGATTATAACTATGTGAAATTGGGTGCATTACTATGTGTGGGTAGAGATTGGAAATAAAAATAGCTCCTTTGATAAAAAGACAATACTGATGCCTTTAGTGGGGGTCCTAGAGTGGTCCCCAGGACAGCAGGCTGAGTGTCTGTTTTCCTTCATAAAGAGGGCATTTCCTCCAGGCTCCCTGAACACAACCTCAGGTGAAGTCCTCACAGCACCTGTCGCTGGGGCTCTGCCAGGACAACAGGGTCCTTGAAAGGACACGTCACTCTCCTCTGGGCCCCGCCGAGGCTGGGGTTGGAGAACTCTGCTGCCCCTGTCCCTGCTGGGGTGAGCAGTGCCTCTCCTGGGGAGGAGATGGGTGCCTCCCAGGAGGCTGCTTTGCTCTCAGCCTGCTTCCCCTTTCGTCCTGCTCAGCTCCTAGCCCTGGGCTTGGGCTCCCATTTGCCCCCCAACCCCCCACCCCCTGCTGCCTTCTGGGCTTGTCCATGGATCTGGGTTTCCCTGCCGTGGCTTGGAGCACTTCTTGGACTTGCTTTGTCTTATGTGTCAGGCTACGTCCACCACTATTTCTCTCTCGCACCCCCTGCCTGGCTCTGGTGCCTGGTAGACTGTTGTCCTGCCTGACCCACCCTTGGCTCCCCTGGAATGGGGATTTGGGGGGTTTCAAAGGTGAAATGAGATCATGCATGTGGCAGCATCAACCTGGGCCACGGTTTGGCACTCAGAAGGTGATGCCCAATGGATTTGCTTTCCTCTGCTTTATCTTCCTATTTCTTAAATCTCCAGGCTCTGGAACCTGCCGTTCCCACTGCAGTACTGGGGCTGGCACTGGTTATACTACATGGCAATTCTGCCCCATCTCATGCACCCGTGCAGGTTGGTGGTGGTGACTCCCAGAGTGCTGTGAGGAAATTGAGACGTGTGACTAGGTGTCAGGGCCCAGTGGGAAAGAATTCCTGAAACCATGATGGAGCTGTAATGCCTGCCGTGAGCACGGGGGTGCCAGGCCACACCTGGGTGAGCATGGGCAGCTCCCCACACCTGGCCTTGGCTCTGACACACTGTGGGACAACAGGATGGTCACTTTACTTCTCAGAGCCTTAGGCTCCTCATCTCTAACTGAAGGGGAAGGCCCTGCCCGTTCTATAGATCACCCTGAGCTAAAGGAAGGGCAGAGCACTTAGTGGGTGACCTTTAGACCCCCAGATCACCGGAGATCTGGCTCGGGGTTCCCTTGCTGTGAGCTCCCCCCCACGGCTCCCGCTTCTCTGCAGCTTCCCTAACAGCAGGACTGCTGGCTTTGGCTCCAAACCCCTGAATTGGGAAATGTTCAACTGCAGATTGTTTACATTGTGTATTCAGAGTGTGAAGTGGTGTTTGAGAAGTGTTGCCATGGAAACAGTGAAGTGAGGAGGCAGCTAACTCTGAAGAGAAATAATCCGATATTAACACGCACAAGCTACGCTCTTGGGCTGCTGTAAATGAAATAGCACGTTTTTGGGCAGGCAGCCACAGTCCATGGGCCCGGCCTTAGTCTTAGAAATTGGAAGAAACTACCTCTTGCTTCTAATTTGTTAAAGAAACCCTGGAGAATCTGAGGCTCCCAACTTTGGGTCCCAGGCCCCTCCCAGCCCTAAGAGTCTGTGCCCCTTGGCTGATGGTTCCCCAACTTTGTCCACTTGGGCAGGACAAAAGATCCCATGATCCACCTCCCCATCCAGTCCCAATTTCCAGTGGAAAAGGAACTGTGTGGTAGTGGTCAGTGTCACCATAGAAGCAAATTTGGGGGAGCCAGAGGTGCCCACACCCATGTGCCTTTGCAATGGGGGGGATGGATGATGCACATTTGAATTGCAACATCTATAATGTGAAAGCCCAGTGATTGGAAATTATTGGACTCCCCAATTGGTTGATGCAAATCCGCATCACTACACACTGCAGAGTTAACCAAACCTCGATACCGGAGAAGCTAAGTTCACAGTCATGTACGGCTAAAGAGCAAGGAGAGCAACAACTGGAAAGCTCCGCCAGCACAGGACACCCACAGTGGGGAGCCTCCCCGCAGACTGCAGGATTCCCAGCCATCTCGGAGGCAACGCTGCCAAGCGCTGGGTAGCAGCCAGACTCCTTAGTAGAATGCTGAAGCCTCGGCAAACTCTAATGATAGGCTCCTTATAATTTATAAATGCCAAATTTTAGTAACCCTCAATACTCATTCATTTAGTCGCCTTGGTCATTTGGGAAAGACTTTGCAGCTGCATGGCCTTTGCCTGGGGGAAACTTGTGATGTTTCCATCCACGGGGTCTCTGCAGGCCACATCACTGAGAATCAGAGCAGGGGTTGCCCATTGCTCCATCCCCGCCTCTCCCGGTCACACCGTGTGGCCTGGTGCTGGAGAACTTGGGGTCCCCAACCTGGTCTACTGGCCAGCTGCATCACAGTTGCCTGGGGAGGTTTGAAAAAAAAATAGATACCTTCTTGGACCACAGCCCTGGTAATTCGAGGTCAGGGATGAAGCTCATGAATTTACTTTTTCAAAAATGTCCCTGGAGGATGTGACAAGCAGCCAGACATGGAGGCCCTGGGCTCTGGGATGGAACTTTGGCAACCCCACTTCCTGCTGCCTGTGACCTTGGTCTGGTTGGGGGAGCCACAGGGCCTCAAAATCTCCATCTCTAAATTGAGGAAGAAACGTGCACCTCCAGGTTGATTTGAGAGTTAAAGGACAAAATTGGTATAAAGACTGGGCTCAGCCTAGTCCCCCAGGGGACCCCACAAGGCTAGTTTGAGGCCCCGGGGCCCCTGGCCTGCCCGAGTAGGGGGCTTCATGGGTGCATTTTATTTTTATGCTTGATAACCTATATTATACATTGAATGTGTTCTTTTGTATGTCTCAAATACCCAATATATTTTAAGGCTATTAGGGGAAAGAAAGAAAAAATGACTTGGAACCAAAACAGCCAGTGTTCAAATCCCAGCTCTGCCATTAGCTGTGCCACTAACTGTGACACTTCCCTCCTCTAGGCGGTGGTTTGTGGTGTTTAAAATGGAAATAATAATCCGTACCTCGCAGGGTTTTTGTGAAGCTTGAAAGACAAATTTACCTTAAAATCTTTTTGAAACAAGTACAGATATAACCACATGAATAAAATCAATGAATGGATAAAAATGTGAGAAAGTACATCGCGTACTTCCCGCCCTGCCCAGGGAAGACAAAGCACTCAGGGAACGGTGGCCCCTGCCCTTGGTGGGTCCTGAAGGGCCTCCAGCAAGTAAGGACGGTGATCTTGTGGACAGATGGGCACCAGACACCCCGGATGGACGGAATAGGGGCTGGCAGCTGAGGTTCTGCTGGGTGGGCAGCTCAGGGGGGCCGTCACCCCAGGCCCCAGGTGAGACCCCTGAGCCTCCATCAAATGAGCAGAGTCCAGCCTCAAAGAATTGAAAGAAACAAAATCTTGAGCCATTGGCACGTCTTGCTGCACAGGCTCAGGGGTGCAGACAGCACCGTTCCACAGCAGGGTCCCCAACACAGCTCACGGTTCTCCATTCCCAACTTAACAAGAGGCCCAGGCTTTTCCCTGGGCCCCTACCCTGACGGGTTCAGGAGTCCCTCGGAGCTATCTCTGTGTACCCCATCCTGGCTGATCTCTCCGTGCACCCATGAGGGAACTTGGGCAGCCCTCTGAGGAGGCAGAGCTGCTGCTTTGGGGGCCCCCGATGGTGCTGGGTCCCACTGCAGGGCTGCGGTAGTTCCTGCCACGCTGCTGTGGCTCCTCGGGAAGTAGGGAAGGACACTCCTTCTGTACAGTTACGAACAGATCTGGCCTGGACTCCCAGATTTCTGGTTGTTCAAAGCCGCCTCTCCAAACACTTTCTTGGGGCACAAACTCCCACCAGCTTGACTGGGACAGTTGAATTGAGGAACCTGAACCTTGAGGAACTTGAATTTCCACTGACCTTTGACCTCCAACCCTTATCAATGGTCAACTCATTGATCCTGCCTCTACCCACCCTTCTGGAGAATTCTGTCACAGGGGCTACATCACCATTTCCTGGCACCACCTGGTCAGAGTCACCCCAAAGGAGAGGAATTGAGGTCTTGGCCTTTTTCCTACAAGGAGGCTCTGTTCCTTGCTCAGTTTCCTCCCCAGCAGCCTCTGAGCCCAGCATACCTGGCTGTGTCAGGGACACAGAAGTGCAGTTCCATCTGCCCATGAGGCCAGGACCCAAGCCCTGGGCAAGTCAACTGTCCTGTTAGACCCGGAGATCTCGGCCTGCCAGCAGGAGCCCTGGAAGGCGCAGGTAGCATGTTTACTTAACAAGCAGGGTTGGCTCCTTATTCTGTTTTAGGCTCTGTGCTGGCCCCTGCAGAGGCGGGGACCAAGAAGACACAGCCTCTGCCCTCAGGATGTTCACAGGCCACAAAGGGACATGCAAGTATACTCAATCATGTGGTAAGAGAGTTGGGGCTCAGGCTAGACCCTCAGCACTGAGGAACACTACTAGGGGATTTGATGACTCTAGTTCCATCAGAGACTGGGCTTCCAGGCAGTTTCCAGAGCAAGACATTGGTTACAGAGAGAAAAGCACGAGCCCAGTTATGAGAACTGGGGCCCAGGGAGACACGAATAAGTAGTATAAAGGACCCCCATGATCAGAATGGTGGGGCACCAAAGCAGACAGCACACTTAGGGCCCTGCGTGAGACCCAGCAGTCAGCCCCAGGTCACCACACTGTATTAGCGATGAGGAAGGTGGAGCTGCTGTGACAAAGACCCTCTCAAAACACACTGGCCTAAAGACAACAGAGTAGGTTTGCCAGATAAAATGTACAATGCCCAGTGAAATTTGAATTTCAGATAAAAAAAAAAAAAAAAAAGTGATTTTTTTAGTATGAGTGTCCCACACAATATTTGAAATTTTCATTGTTTATCTGAAATCCAAATTTCACTGAGCATCCTGTATTTTAATTCACAAATTAATGGGCAACTCTGTTTATTTCTCTCTTACTTAAGAGTGTGACTGGCCTAGGCTGCTCCACAAAGTCACTCAAGGACTCAGGTTCATCTTCCTTTCTCACTAGCCACTAAGGCAGAAGTTCTCGAAGTGTGATTCTCAGACTAGCAGCAACTTGGGAATTTGTTGGAAATGCAATTGTTGGTCCCCAATCCAGAAACTCTGTGTTTTAACAAGCTTCCAGGTGATTCCGATGGCAACTCGAGTTTGAGAACCACCATCCTTATTTGTCTGTTTGAAGTTGGGTCCTGCACCATCCTATATTCCAGCTGGTGGGGAAGAAGGGAGGAAAGAGAATGGGCAGAAGCCCTGCCCAATTCTGTAAAGGCCAGACCAGGAGGTGGCTCGCAGCCCACTGGTAAGAACTTAGTCAATTTGGCCACACCTACTCGCAAGAAAGTCTGAGAACACAGTCTCTAGATAGAGGGTGTCCTGGTTTTCCAGGCTGCTATGACAAATACCACACAGTGGAGTGGCTTAAACAATGGGAAATTATCATCTCATGGTTTTAGAGGCAGGAAGGTTCGCTTCTTCCTGGGGTCTGTAGTGTTCTGGCCAGCCAGCAGTCCTTGGGTTCCTTGGCATTCCCACCTGGGTTCCTGCTGACTCTGGCCTCTCCCCGTGGCCTTCTCTGTCCCTGCCTTCCAATTTCTTTGTATGAGGCTTCCGGTAAGCCAGGTTAAGACCCAACCTCCTTCAGTTGGGCCACACCGTAGCTTAAAATAACATCCTCAGGAGGTTCTATTTACAGTGGATTCACACCTTCAGGCATGTGGATTAAGATTAAGAACATATCTAAATTTGGGTACATAATTCACCTACCACAGATGGTCACATGTCCAGCTATAACTCTGTAACCATTGGAAGGAGAGGATGGATTTGGGTTGATCCTGACACCAGATGGAGGGTTGAAGCAGCTTAGTCAGGAAAGGAGGTTCCTGATGTTGGGGCACTGAGAGATCCATCTGTAAAGAACAGAGGAAGGCAGAGAGAGTGGACATGTGGTATGAGGGGCTGACCTCAGGCCCTCTTCCTAGTTTTTCTGACTGCCGCTTTTAGCAGCTCCCGGGATCCTCCAAGGTCCCGCCACCACAGTCTCCCAGGGTAACATCACCTCTACAGCCTTCCGTGCTTTCTTAATTTCTTCTTATCAAATCGTACCTTCCCTGTGTCCCTATATTCTCAGTAAATCTAGATAAGATAATTTATGCGGACCAGGGTGGCATTAATAGATGCAAAGGATTCTAATCCAAAGAGGTGATAGTTTAAGTTCTACTGCTCCTCAGGCCCCAGGGAGAGTATCGAGGTAAGTTCTGATGGCCCCATTTCAAAAGGAATGTTAACAATTCAGAGCACACAAAGGAGGGTGGTGATGATAATGACGGTATCTCAAAACTGGGGAGGTATTAAGTATTAGGAGTGTTTGACTTGAAGAAGAAGACTGGGAGTGGAAGGGATGGGAATGACCTTCAAACATATGAAAGACTGTCATGTAGAAGGCCCCAACTTATCCCATGTAGCCAAAGAGTATAGAGTTAGGAGCAATGGGTATAAGTTACAGGGAGGCAGACTTGGGTTCCAAAATATAAAGAACGATCTAATAATTAGGACTAACCAACTGTGGAATAGAACACTTACCTTGTGAGGAAGTAAGGTCCTCATTGTTAGAAGCATCCAAGCAGAAGCCAAGTGGCTGTCTGTCTAGGATATTTAAACAAGATGCCTGGGACTAGATGAGCTTTGAAGCAATCCCAACCATAAGAGCCTTTGGTTCTAATGTGTATTTGCTGGTGACCCTGAGCAAGTCATTTAGGAGTCGTAACCTACTTATCTGTAAATGTGGAAGTCCCTCGATAGGGGTGTTGCAAGGGTCAAATGACAAAATGGCGAACGTCCTTTGTAACTGTAAATACCAGTCAAAAGCATACCTGATGATGATGATGATGATGATGGTGATGGTGATGACAACAACGACAATCATTACTACTACTTCTACTATTTGCAGGGAAGTTTTAAGGGCCCAGTGCCTCCAATAATCTAAAAGAGTGGCCTTGAAGTTGGAAACTTCCAGCATGAAAGAAGATTGCCAGAGGGGAGCAGGACAGTTCTTTCATCTAAACAGCACATTATGAAGCATCTCAGGTCGTACCACCTTCTCTGCCTACATTTATGACCAAGCCTGGGAGAAGCCATATTAGCTGGAACTCTGCAAGCCAGGTGGGACGTGGTGTCCCCACTCTGGGCCTAAATATAAAACTCACCTGGCATCAGAGTCAGTTGATTGAGATTCCACCGGCCTCTGGCTGGCGCTCGGGAAAACCCCCTTCTCATTATGGCCCCGGGTGCCTCTGCTGAGGTATCCCTTAGTTTGAGGCGAAGGGGTGGGAGAACACATTTGTATGTGTTTCAAGGCATTTGTTTCCACGTAGGCTTTGAGTACTGCCACGGTGCAGAACTGAGCTATTGTCAAGTGGATAAATGCAGGGCTGACTTGTATGGGCCTATTGTCAGGGCTGTCATAACTAGCCAGGACGGCCCATTGTTGGGACTCACTTGACCAAAAAGCAAAGGGGAGTTGGGGTGGTGAGCCCAGCTCTCTGCTGATCACCTCACTTTGCTGTGTAATGAGGGCCAGAGAAAGTTCCATCAACTGGCATCATGCAAGCATGGCAGGGCCAGAATTGCTGGGCCTTCTGCTCTTTTTCTGGCTCTCGCTAACCATACCGAAAAAGAAAAAAAATGCAGTTACTCATTCTATGTTTCACCATCTCTATTCTGTTGGATTCTCAGTTTTCCCTGTTTGCAGAATAAATTACTATTGTCTGGGGCCCACAGAGTAAATGGGGACATTTTAGAAGCCATGAAGCTTATAATATTTTGTTAGATTTGTTTCTCCCATTTAGAAAGATAATCACGTATGGGGACATGATATAGACCCGCACAAGTTCAATATTTTTAGGATCAGGCCTGTAATTTTAATAGATCAAGAAAGTCATTTTATAGATTGGGAAACTGGTATGCCCATAATCAGATTCTAGGATTCAAAGTCAGGTTTCCAGTACTCTCTATTATAACACAACTGTTTTTGTTCATTTATTCATTTAGTCAGTAAATATTTATTGAGCCTCTACTATGAGCTGGATACTGTTATAGAAACTGGCAATAGAGCAGGGCATTAGTCAGGGTTCTCCAAGGAAACAGAAAGGACAGAATATATATTATATATATATATATATATATATATATATATAAATAATAGGAATTGGCTCATGCAGCCATGGGGATTGGCAAGTCTGAATTCCGTAAGGCAGGCTGCAAGTTGGAAACTCCATGAAGATGATGTTGAATTCCCCAGGAGAAGGTGGCCCCGTGTGGTTCTGCTGAGGTATCTTTTAGTTTGAGGAGAAGGGGTGGGGGAAGTTTTGAGGCAGGGTGAAGGAGAGATGGAAATCCTTTTTGACCAGTGAAATCATCAGTTTTTCCTTTAAGGCTTCAACTGATTGGGTGCGGAGACTTCGTGCACTGCTGAAGGCAACCTCCTTTGTTGATTGTAAACGTAATCAGCCCAAGATGCAGTCAACTGACTAATGATTTAAATCTAGAAAATATCTCCACAGTAACAATCCGGCCAGTGCCTCCTGACCAAACAACTAGATACTATAACTTAGATAAGTTGACACATTAACCATCACAGTTCACCCCTTGTCAGCTTGGCAACCATACACATTCCTTAAACCGTAAGTAATCTCTAAATGAAGAGAATAGCATACTCATACTTTTGCCTAACAACACTTCAACTGTCCTGCATATAACCGGAAACGCACTAACCCTTTTCCCAGAATAGGATGCAAGTCCTTGGGTAATATTCACTTTTAAACTTGATATTCTGTAACTTAAATGCTGTGACATAAAGTTAATACAATTTAGGTTTTATAAAGGGAAAAGACAGGGAAGACAACAAAGAGATTTGCATTATGTATATCTACAAACATTCATAACACATAACCATTACAGTCCTCATTCCTGCAACTGGTCATTGGTCATAGCTCGTATTTATAACTACCTTCTTCCACTACCCATTCCACATTCCCTTTACCCTCAGCAAGCACCTCAGCTGTGGTTCTTTGCCTGGTGGGGTGACCCAAATGTCCAGTACTGAAGGGTCTGGGCCATTAGTAGTCCCCGTGGATGGGGTTGTTGCATTTTCCATTGACTTTAATCCCAGGGCAGGTAGTACCAAGAGACGCCCTAGGGGATCTCCTTTATTCCAGGCAAATTCTTCTTTATCTCCATTGTGTAGTTGCAGTGCTATTTCCCCTTAGTAATCAGAATCAATCACCTCACCCCAGCCAATTGGTAATTCCCTTCTTCACCTGTTGATTCAGAGGCATGAGGAGCCTAGAGTGGCCGGGTGACGGTCATAACTTCTAGTTCAGTGGAATCATTGTTGTGTCTGTCTCCTGGTGGGAGCACTCCTTTTTTTTCTTTTTTTAATTTTTTAATATATATATATATTTTATTTTTCTATCTCTTCACAGGCCCCAAACAAGCCCAAAACCTATAGGGCAAATTCCATTAGCTCTCAAGTTCTGAGAGTCACCTGTGGCTTGACACCTTTTCCTCCAGGCCTGATGGAAAAGCAGCCCCCCGCCTTCCAAGGTCCAAATGGCCTGCCCTCTCCAAGCTCGGGGCTGACCTGCCCTTTGCACACACATGAATGGACTAACTCTCTCTTGGTCTTAGGAGATCTTTTTAGTCCAGACTTTTGCTTCCATGGTTCTGTCCTTGAAATCATTCTTCCTTCAATTCGTACATTCTCTGTCCCTTTCAGTCCAAGCTGGCAGTGGTTCTGCTCATATAAATTTTGCAAAAACCCTGTTGGCTTTGTCTGCAGTTCAGGGGGTTCCAAGCCATCAGATGATAGAACTTTCCACAAATCCTTCCTGGATAACTGCATTTCCAATCCTGTCTTCACTGAGATGGCTGACTGCATCCATGTGTGCCACACCCTCTTTAGCAAAGGGTTGTTCAGTTAAACCCTCACCTGTACCCCTGTCCTCCGGGGGCTCACTTCATAAAAGCTCAGGGAGGTTCCAGATAGAGCTGCTTCTTGCCCTATTTTCAGAGCACACTACATGGATAGGCGGAGAATTTTCAAAATCATCAATTGCTGGCTCCATGGTGCTTAAGAGTTTAATTCTCAGTGTATACTTTGCCTCCTTCATTTTACTATAAGCTGCAAGGAGAAACCAGGCTGCATCTTCTACACTTAGCTTGGAAGTCTCCTCAGCTAAATATCCAAGGTCATTGTTAATACATTCTGCCTTCCATCCAACATCAGAACAGTTTCACCAAGTTCTCTGCCATTTTGTAACAAAGATCACCTTTCCTCTAGTTTCTAATAGCACATTCATCATTTTCTTCTAAAGCTTCATCAGAAGTAACTTTAATGTCCATATTTTTACTGACAGTTTCTTCAAAGCAATCTAGGCTTTTTCTGTCAAGCACCTCTCAATTCTCCAGCCTATACTCATTACCCAGCTACAGAGCCATTTCCACATTTTCAGATTTGCCATAGCAGCACTGTGGCTTCTGGGACCAAAAACTGTCTTTGTTTCCTGGCTGCTAAAACAAATACCATACAAATGGACTGGATTAAACAATGGGAATTTATTGGTTCATGGTGTTGAGACTAGGAGAAGTCCAAAATCAAGGTGTCAGCAAGGCCATGCTTTCCCCCCAAGACTGTGGTGTTCTTGGGATGACTGCCAGCGAGCCTTGGTCCTTGGATTTTCTGTCATATGGCAGTATCTTCTCCTTTCTCTTCTGGGTTCCATTGATTTCCCGCTTCTTCCTGTGGCTATATGTATGTGTGTATATATATGTGTGTGTGTATATATATATGTGTGTGTGTGCGTATATATATATATATATCTGAATTTCATTTTGCTTAAAAGGACTAGTAATCCAGATTAAAGGCCAACCTGACTCAGTTGGCCACACCTTAACTGGAGTAATATCTTGAAGAGATTCTGTTCACAATGAGTCCTCACCTAACAGAACGCAGACCAAGACCAAGAACATGCCCAGACTGGGGGACACAACTCAATCCACCACAAGCAAAGAATCGAATCCTGGCCCCATGGAGCTTACATTCTAGTGTGGGAAGAATCACTGATACAGGTGAGTATACCTTCTAATAATCTTGTCTACTACTAACCATTTACTCAATTGCCGATAAGTACTTGTTTACGTACCTTGATCCATGACTCTGCACTCCCTTCCCCAAGACCACACTGATGGAGTGTTCCAGCTAATAATTGCACAGCCTATGAGAGTGGTATTGCTTGTGGATGGGTATATTAACTCCATTCCGGGGAGCAATTTGTAACTTTTCTCATGAAGCATGAACTTGTAATAATTTCCAAATGACAGGTGCACAGATTATTTCTCCAAGGAGAAGACAATTGCATCTTCCAACCGCAGTTGGTAATAGGTGGAAATAGATAAATGAGATCCAAAATTCACATTTAACTGGGAGAACAGTTTTAGTTGAAAATACAGCTGAACAGAACAGGGGGCTGGTGAGGGCAGGGCCCATGTCTGAGACACAGCTGGAGCTGAAGCTGAGGTAAATGTCAGAGCGGAGAAGGCAAGAGAACAATTTTAAAGAGAAATTTTTTTTTAAATTTCAATACAAAAGTTTAGTATTCAAGGTCTGAGGATCAATTGTTAGTTATCTCTGTCCAGGCTTCTGAACCCTCCAGAACCGGACGCACTTGGATATCCAAAGCCCTTCACAGTCTACCTGCACAGTCTACCTTCACAGTCTACCTGCACCCCCCACATATCTCTCTAGTCTCATCCGCAGGTTCTCTCCCAGAGCACACCACTTTCAACTCTGTCTCTGTTCAAACCATTTCCTTTACCTGGAAAATCCCTACTCCATCCTTCAAGGTCCAATTCAAATGTGTCCTCTTCTGCAAAGCCTTCTCATGCACCAGTCAGGATGAAACTTGTCTTTCTCTGCGTTCACATGGCACTCGCTTCCCGTGTCTGCTAGAGCAGGTTTGAATTCCTTGACTCTGGTTAGTTAACAGGTCTATCCCTTCTGCTAGATTTTTGAGTTCCTTGAGTGTTATTTATCTTCAAGTTATCCATGGTACCTAAAACTGTGCCTGGCATGAATGAATGTTAGGGCAAGAGAATATGAATCCCATTTAAACATGAGATTTTGGGTTGGGAATATATAGAGGATTGGACACAGAAGAATGAACCTAAAGCAAAACGGTGGTGGAAGGGATGAGGCAAATATAAACCCTGAAGAAACAAACTGAAGAGAGGTCAGGGAATTTATTCCCTCCCTCCCTCCCTCTCCTCCTGGCTTGGGTGCCGTCCTGATGGTGGCTGGGTCCCACCAGGGCTATCGCTGCTGTCAGGTAGCTCCTCTCCAAGGCCATAGCTCTTACCCAGGCTCCAGTATTACCACCAACTCCCTCTACCCCTCAGGCCTAGGAATGTTGACAGCTTCTGTCATGTGTGAGTCCCCAGCGACCTCAGCATCCCTTGTTAGTTCCCTTATCCCACTCATGTCCTTATTAATAATCCCTTTATTGTCAAAATTCCTGTTGAGAACTCTGACTGATACTTCATCATGCTTGTAGAACTCCTAGACCCTTTATAATAAAGAATTCTGGCTATCACTCTTTACCAGGGGCAAGCAAACTATGGCCTGCCGGCCGTATCTGGCACTCTGCCTGTTTTTATAAATAAAGTTTTATTGGAACATAGCCACACCCATTTGTTTACAAAATAGCTTTGGCTGCCTTTGTGCAGTTGGGTCTGAGCCAAGTAGCTGTGACCGTGACTATATGGCCTGCAAAGCCTAGAATGTTTACTATCTGACCCTTTACAGAAAGTTTACCCTGCCCTGCTCTGCATTAACTGTATATAAATAGGCCATTACTTTAATGTCCTCCTGCAAAGTGCCTTCCAAATGGATGCTTCTGTGGTCTGGTTCTCTCTCCCGCCTCCTCCCATTCTCATCATTTTCCAATTTGTTCTTTGTAGGACTTAGATGGATCTACCCAAAAGACCAACTTGACCCTTCCCATCCCCCTTCAATGACTCCATTAGATCAAGACCAAATTCCAAAGCACACCATCTCTCTCCATTCCCTGCCTCTTCTGCTCAACTGATTGCCACCTCCACCACTCACCATGCTGGTTCCTCTGCTCCAATACACTCTCAATTATATGACACACCATTGAGTTACTAGCAACTCCTCAGGAGGAAATCCTGAAACACTGGATTTCAGAAATATTACAGCATAGAAAATAATAAGGCACGCCTTTGAGCTGAGGAAGTACAGTGACGTGGCTGGATGGCAGAAGAGAATGTGAGGGGTCACGGCTGACTGTGGCCCTGGAGAAGCCAGCGGGGCCAGATGCTGAAGTGCCTGGGGTGTCCACAGTGGAGTTTGGGTACTGTCCTAGAGACCACAAGAGACTCCTCAGGGGTTCTATGGGGGTGAGCGACACAGTCAATTTGACTTTTTCAAAGACCACACTCTCCAGCCAGCATGGAGGGATGGACTCAAGAGGAACAAGTTTCAGGTAAGAAAATCCAACAAAGCAGGCATGGATTAAGGCATGACAGTGGGGCCAGACATCAAGAAGTGACCTCAGAAGAAATGTGGGAGATAGAGTTCACTGGGGTTGCTGACTGTTTGAGGGCACAGGGAGTGGGAGAAGAGGGAGGAGCCAGGAGGACTCCCAGGCTTCTGTCTTGGGAATAAGGAACTACCAGATATGTGCTCTAACCGAGGAGCTCATGAGAAACCTTGTATTTCCTGGATCCTTAAACCCAGGTTCAATTCTTGCCTGCTAGAATAGGTTCCAGCATGACCAACATGGCTTCTTGTGATTTTATGATTTCAGTACTGGAACCCATGGTCTAGAACTTCATGGGGAAAAGGGATGGCCATGGATGATTTTGTCTGCCCTAGCAGGCTGGAACACGGCTGCTAATAGAAGGGAGAGGATGTTCCTTCTCACTGGAACATTGTACCAAGGGAGGTGGAGGCAGGAGCTGGCAGGAGTGAGGATGCTGTGAAGGACTGCTGGCAGAATAGGCCCCCAAACCTTCCTTGGGTCGGCTGTGTGCTCACGTCTTCTCCCTCACCAGCTCAGTGGAGCAGGGTATGAGTGAAGGAGAGTGGGATGGCCTTTGAGGAAGGCTCCTCCCAGCCCTGCAGGAGAAGATCCTGTCAAAACCCCAGAGCAGGGACCTCACGGCTGCTGGGGACAGAAGCTCTGGGACCTAAAGGCCTCTTCCTCCCAGAGGTAGGTGCAGGCCCTCCTGTTTCCCCAGCTCTTAGAAATGAGGAGTGGTTTGAGAGAAGTAAGGTGTGGGCCCTGACGCAGGTTTTATTTTGTTCTGGCCTTCCAGGCCAAAGGTGGACATGAAGAAGGGTGGTCTCCACCATCCCTGAGAAATCACAGCCCAGAAGGAGGCAGTGGCTTGGACAGTGGGTGAGAGCCTGCACTCATGGCAGGAGGGGCAGCAGAGGGCTCCAGGGCTCCAGGTACTCTGGGGGCTCCAAGGGGCTCCAGGAGCTCTGGGTGCTCTAGGTAAGGGCAGCCCACCCCCTCGCCTGGTCCCCTAAGGCTTTGCGTTCAGTGAACAAGAAATGGGGCAGCCATGGGAGCAGCAGAATCAAAGGGGGATTGAGGGACAAGCTTCCATAAACCGGGTTTGCTGAAGATGTTGCTGTACCTTGGAGTACAGCCCTTGCCTTGGAGGAGGGCCTGTCAAGGGGACAGAAGGGTCCCGTTTGCATTGGAACGACAAGGCCAGCTCCTGGGAAGGGGCTGGGATGGGAGCTTATTTGGACATTAAGTTAAAGAGAGTGATGGGAGAGAGTCCCCCACCACCACCCCATTTGAGTCTCCCTAAGCTCATTTACTACCCTGAGAACAGTCCTTTCTATTTGTATCAAGCTCTGAGATTTGTTTTCAAAGGCGCTCACTCATCTTCTCACATGGGTGGGGAAGGGAAGGGCAGAACTTATCCTCACTGCCCCTGCTGAGAACCCAGTGACCCCACACTTTTCTAAAGTCCTACAGTTAGTAGAAGTGGAGGGGTTTCCAGCACAGGAGGTGCTTATTACCTCCATGGCGAGATGATGAGATATAGTCTAATGCAATATTGTCTCTCCCTCTGACTGGTAATGAGGTCTTGAAACAGGTCCCTGGAAACAATCAAGCTTTCAGGGCATCAAAAGAGACCTCAGATGAAAGAACAGCTCTCAGGTGCTGGGATCACCTGCTGTGACCGTATCTGCAAATCAAGTGCTGTTGGCTCAGGTATATGTTGGTTCCAATCCAACCAAGACATGCACTATATAGAACAATCTTTTAACTTGACTGGGATGTATTGTTTTAATCACAACAATGTTAAAGATGATAATTACTGCCCCCCCCCACAAACGCTGAGTCAATTATTCTGAAATATTTGATTAGCCCTTAATAATCAAATGCTATTTGAAAACGATTTAAACCCACCCAATTAATTAAGCCTCCAATTACAGAGACGATAAGAAAATGAAGTTGCAAGATTTTTTCTGAATGCTACTTAAGGGCTTTTAGTTTGAGGAGTATTGTGTCATTTTGTTCTAACACCACAAAACCTGCCTTGGAGGAGATAAAAGTAGGGATTCTTCAAAGGAGATAATTTCTGTTGAAGTGCATTGTGAGTTCTTATGCTGAGAGTCGGCTGAGAACACTGAAATCATTCTTCTTGAAACTTTTGAAAGGAAAGACAGGGCTTGAGAGGGAGAGAAAGAGGATGAGGGAAAGGGAAAGAAAGAGAGAGGGACAGGAATTGAGAAGAAGCAGTGACAGAAGTTCCCTAATTCATGAAAATCGGAAGCAGGTGTGAGGGGATGGAGGCGGGGTGTCAGTGAGAAGCGGGGATGGGCACAGAGTGTTCAACTTGGGAGGCTCAAATTCTAGTTCTAGGGCTAGTCTAGTTTGGCTGGTTGACCTTGAACACACCTCTTTATTCTGAGCTCTGTCTGAGAGACATGCTGGTGTTCAATTCAGGTAGCCTCTCACTCTCACACTTACTCTGCCCCTCGCCTAGAAACTGGGATTTTGTGGCCACCATGATAAAACTTAGATTTATATGCAATTCCCATTTCAAATAGTTCACTCACATTCTTTCATTTGATAAAAAGAAGAAAAAGAAAAAACAAGAAATCAGCAGGGCAGGAATTACAGACCCTTTTTATAGATGAGGAGCCCGAGGTTCACAGAGGCTGAGTGTCTTATCTGAGGCCCCCAGAAAGTAAATGGCAAAAGCAGGTCTTTTAGTCAACACCCTTCTATCAGATCACACCAAAGTCCTGGGCGCAGGAGTTAATCCATGCCCAGAAAACCAGATCCTGGATTGCTTCTCTCTCTGAAGCTCCCCTTTTAAACTTAATTGGGTTGCCCAGTAGGTGAGCCTTACTCAGGAGGTTGGGAGTACTTCAATTTGGGAGCTCGGAAAGTGACACAGTGACTCTGGCAGGTGCCTTATTGGGGGAACAACATGTGAGATCAATTTGCTTGAGTCTGGCCGTTCGAGGGCCTGTGTTTCCCTGAAGAACTGGGGATGGATGGGATTTGGGTCATGCTCTGTCTGGGAGAACTTAGGACCGGGGTAGGTGCCCCTTGATTCCACTACTTCTCAGAGTTTCAGAAGTAATTGTCAGGAGGGCTTCCCACAGGGGCCCATTTCAAATGTTTTCGCTTTGAAACTATAATCTTCAGCAATTTCAAAGAAAAATATTTATCTGTGTTTATGCAAGAAGGGAGTTTAAACATCTTCTAGCCAATTTTTCTCCGCCCCATATTACTTAAAACAAAACTGAAATTCCATGATTTTCAGGGGTGTGAGTCTCCCTGGCAATGTGGGACATGACTTCCAGGGATGAGCCTGGCCTTGGCATTGTGGGATTGACAATGCATTCTTGACCAATAGCGGGAAAAGTAATGGAACAAAATAAAATGTCAGTGGCTGAGAGATTTCGAATAGAGTTAAGGAGTCATTCTGGAGGTTACTCTTATGCAAGCTTCAGCCAGGTATTGCAAACTACCACAGTATGCCAAGCCCTAACCAAGAGTATTCCCGAAAACCCTAAAGAAAACCGTGGAATCTGTCTAAGAAAGACTCTATAAAAGTTTTACTTATTAAGTTTATCTTTTCAGAAACTTAAAACCTCCAGATTGTTCCTAAGCTAGAAAAGCCCTGAAAGCTAGAGGTACCACTGTCTCCCAGAATATCAACCTGTTTCATTCCTCTACCCCACGAGGTCGACACCCTTCTTCAGCAAGAAGTTAGAATGGTCATGGCCCAGATACCCCTGAAGATTGAGAGAATAATCAAATGAGAGGGAGGAGTTGTAATGGAGAAGTTAGGATTTAACAGATGATTATGCCCACTGACTCATTATATAGATATTTCTTTTTAGTTTCTAATGTAATGCAGTAACCAGAAGGAAATACCTGAAAATGTTGTAATAAAGTAGCCTTGATCTTTGATAGTGATTATATAACTATATAGTTTTTATCTTATGACCATGTGATTGTAAAAACTTTGGGACTGACACCCTTTATCCAGTGTATGGGTAGATGAGTAATAAAATAAAGACATGTATGAAAAAATATGGGGGGCGGAATACTCCTATGCAAACTATGGACAATAGTTAATATTACTATTTTAATAATCTTTCATCAATTGTAACAAATGTAACTACTCTTAAAAAATAGTAGAACTACGAAAAAGTGCTATCATCAATTGTAACAAATTTTTTGCACCAATAAAAGTGCTGACGGTGGGGTGGTATATGGGAATCCTGTATTTTATGTATGATTGTTCTATAAACCCACAACTTCTCCAACAAAAAAACTTTTTTTTAATTGAAGACCCGCCATTGGAGACCCTCCAGGTGTGACAAATACATAATGCTGAACAGGTTTTATAAGGCCCTCTGAATGAAGTGATTATTCATTATTGGAGTTTGGATCACTCTCACCCCACATGTAAGATGCTCATTATATGCAGTTATAAAAGAAATCGGTTTGGGTCTGATCCATTTGAGTACTTGTCTTAATTCACACTTGCTAAAAAGACAAGGATTTATTTAATGTTGTCTGATGAAATTCAGTGCATTTTTGCTGGAATTTTCAAGAAGATAGTGCTTCTATAGGTGATAAGGATTCCTGGCAAACAAATAAATAAGTGTAAAGATTAGAGAAAAGTCATCTATTCTAGTTCAGGCACACATCACAATTGCTTGTGCCGTTATAAAAAGCAGTTCTACTTTTTGCCAAACCTAAACTGGAGATACATGGTACTGTATTCACTTGTTTGATCTCTTTCTGCTTTCCTCCCCTCCCTTGATTCTTTGTGTTTCTTTCCCACTTTTGAGAAAAAAAAAAAAAAAAAAATATATATATATATATATGTAACAGACTAAGTGTGCAATGCACAAGCTCCCCATTTACTCCATCTTAGGTTTTGAAAGGAAACCCCCATCTGCTGATCCTTTGAAGAGCACCCCCCCCCGCCCCTCAAAAAAAACCACCTCCATCATTTCTGCAGTTGAGAAGCAAAAGCTTTCTTTAGAAAACATAAACCGCCTTATTGTTTAAGACAGTTTGAGATGGGTTTTACATTACCTACAACTGAAAATATCTTTTTCCCCCTTCCCTATTTCTCATTGTCACCCTTTCCTGCACACCAACATGCTGCTGATAATTTGTTTGTGATATGATGCGTTGGAGGTGCTTGCAGAGTATTCATGTGCAATAACCACAACAGCGCTGCCCAGTAGTGCTCTCTGCAATGATGGAAATGTTCTATAGCTGCACCATCCAACACAGTAGCCTCGTGTAGCCATCAAGCCCTTAAAATGTGGCTTGTGTGACTGAGGAACTGAGAGTTTGATTTTATTTTAAGGAATGTAAATTTAAGTAGCCTCTTGTGGTTATTGGCTAAGTGTATTGAACAGCACAGATCGAGAAGGAATTGGGAAACATTGAGCTAAGACATCTCTCAGAAGACAAATACGGGTCTCCGAGTTGCTCAGAAGGTGTGGAGTGAGAAGAGAACAGAGCGAAGGATGGCCCTTGGGGGACTCAATATTCAAGTAACAAGTGGAAGAAAAGGAATCAGTGAAAGATACTGAGAACATAGGACATGAGGTAGGCAGGAAAGCTTGAGATAAGGGAATCCTGAAACTAAGAGAGGCTTGTTTCAAGGAAGGACAAGGGGTCGATATCAGGGCTTACATGCAGCAGGGGGTAAAATGAGTCAAGGTCTGAAAAGTGCCCATTGACCTCACCAGTAAGGAGGTCACTGTTGGTCTTTGTGGCATGGCAGGAGAGGAAGCCAGATAATTTGAGGCACCAGAACCGAGACAACTGCACTCATGGTCATCAATGATCATAAAGAAGTCAGACCACGGAATGTCAAGAAGACGTCAGCCAAGTAGGGACTAAATTCATAGTTCCCCTGCCTTTACCTTGTTCACTTTGATTTATTTCCAAGGGAAAGGTCATTTTTCTCCCAACTACCCCTTTAGAATTTTTGTCAAATCAAATATAGCACCCTAGAAAACTCTATAAGCACCTCAAACTCATCATATCTTGAACAAAGTATCAGCCCCATACGTGATTCCAATTTCTATACTGTTGGCATAGGCTATTAAGCAATACATTTCAAATCGCAATTTTCTCTTTCCTACTTCTGATACATATTTATTTGGTGCTTCTATTTTTTACCTATTTGAAAAAAAAGTAATGGGAATTCACAGGATTTATTGCACAAATTAGTTCTCTGGCTCCCTCCAGCCTCCATCAAGTTTCTGACAGTGGCATTGTATTTCTTATTTATTAGATTTTTAAGTGCTCTGTTCAGTGGTTTACAAGCTTTCATTAATGTCTCTGCAACCCAAGTGCACTACAGCCACTGAAAATTAATCACAGGACATATCTGGCCCGTCTTTAAATTTCAATCCCATGTAGTCCTCTTCAACTCCATACTGGCTTTCATACGGAGGTGGTTGTGACCCTTACAAAAAAAACCAAGGAGACTTACTTTCAAAGTTATTTATAACATACATACACGGAACATCATTTATCCTTGATGATAATGGTCAAAGTGAAAGCCAAAAAATCAAAATAGTTTCTGCAGAACATTACACTTCCCACAAGTAGTTATAAGTAAGACTTGTAGCTCACCCCCAAACTACTAAGTTTATACTGAGGTTTTTGAAATAATTATCCTTCAAATGGAGAACCTTCAGGTTCTTGCGTTCCAGAGTTTCGTCAGGGCACAAGAACAAATAATAGTAGAAAGGCTGAAGTCATCCTAGGCTGCTCCTTGGTGGGCCTTGTGGGACCCCTCTTAGATGTGGCCCTGGGCCATGTGTCTGGCCACATCCCAGGCCACTGCCCCACCCTGAGCTATGACTGATGTGGGTCTTTTCAAACTCCATCCCTTAGCACATGCCTTTTCTCTGCTGGTCAAACGCCTTCCCCTACTTATCCATCTGGCAAACTTCTACTGATACTTCAAGACCCCGCTTAGTTGTTACCAAGCCTGGAAGATCCTTGATGTGTTCCAAGCAGAGATAGTTGCTCCTTCCTCTGGGCACTCATACCCCTTTGTTTATGGGTCTTTCTCACATGCTGGATTCTTCCATAAAAGGGTCCATGTCTCATTCTTCTATTCCCACAGCCTAGCACTGAGCTTGATGCATAATAGAAAGTCCCCAAGCATGGCTGTAGGGAGAATGAGTGAATGAATGAAAGCGAGAATGATGCCTACAGAATCCAAAGCCAGATCTGCAAGGTCGATGCAAAGCAGACACTTTAAAGCAAATATACACAGGAAATTTGGATTAAAACAAAATAATCTCTGAGAAAAGAATGTATACTGGAATCAGGTGCTAGACTGGGAGCTAAGAGACAGGGGTTCCGGAATTGACTTTGGCACTAATGCTCTTGGTGTTGACCTTCCTCTCCAGGAAGAGACATGCTGACTTGCAAAATAGAGTTTGACCAATGGATCTCTAAGATCCCTTCTAGCTCCGACGTCTTTCAGTCCCAAATCACAGGTGGGAGTTTCTAGAGCCAAGCTTCTGCAGCTGATGACTATCCGTCTAACAGATGTCAATAAACATCAGATCTAGAGAAGGAAGAGACCATTTTCACATGTTGGGTCCAGCTTGTTTCTAACATTAGGACAAAGATTATGTCCATACTTTTTTGTAAACACCTCATTTTTCCTACCACTTCTTTCCCCTACCCAACACAATATTGGTATAGAGGAAGTTCCCCACAGATAATGATTGATTGGTCTAAGTATTTCCAAGTTGGCTTCCTCCACTGAATGTGTCATACTTTCATTCATTCACCCATTTATCTGTTTATTTATTCAACCACCCATCCATTCAACCATTCATCCATCCATCCTTGGAACCATCCAATATTTATCGACTACCCTTCTGTACCCAGCACTGTGCCAAGTTCTAAGGTAGTGGAAGCCATTTTGGTGTGGGGTGGCTATGGATGGCTGTCATGTGCCCACCCTGGAAACAAGTAAGTAAACTATGCTACTGGGGAGCCGTCCCCAAATGGCTCTTTGTCAGAATTCCTCCATGATGTGGAAAACAGGTGAAAATAACGTGGGTTTTCATCACTTGCAGAGGCAGTGCAGGGGAACCAGGGATTATTAGCCTGGGCACGGGAAAACCTCAAATCTTTGAAGACTTGCTCTATATGACACCAGCAGACACAAGCAAGGCCGATGGTAGAAGTTACAGAGAAGCAGATGTCAGCTTAACCTATGAAAAAGCCTAGCTTGCAGAGGAGTCTGAAAATGGAATGATCTGCCTGAGAAGGTAATGAGTTCTCTGGCAATGGAAGTGATTGTACAAAGACTGGATAATCATCATTTCCCAGGGATGACACAAAGGGAATTCAAGCATGGAATGGAGGGGTTGGACAAGGTGGCTTTTATAGTTCCTTCTCACTGTGAAGTTTCAGAATTCCAGGAACAAGGCCACATTATTTTGTGTCAAACTCAAAACACAGCCAGTTCATTTAGTGTTTACCATACTTTCCTCTCCCAAAGCCCCTTAATTCTGCTGGAGATCAGCTGGCAGAGAATACAATAGCTTTCCACCAGATCCGCTGGTTTGCATCTATGAAAATAGCCTAGCAGCTGGAATCCTTAGAGACATAAAAGTCTCAACTAGGAAAAGCAGAAAGGAAGAGATCCGTAGTAAAGCAATCAGATTTGTTTCAACCTCACCTCTTAAGACTCAATTTGTACCTGAATTAGCACTGTCAGGCAGAAATTATCCAGCAATCTTGGGTCACCCGAACTGAGAAATACCCTGAGCCTGCATTTCCATAGCTTGGAGCCTATTGGACCAAACCCGTCCTTTGCAAAGTTGTGGGTCTGCTAACAACCATGACTGAAATCTCTGTACATTGCCTCATGGGTTAGCCGCCCTCTTGGAACACAATGCATGAAATTGCCTTTTATTTCCTATTACAAATTAAAGCAGTCAATAAAGAAAAGAAAAGAACTCTGAGTTTCCCCCTCCCCAAAGCATCTCATTTAACCCTGCAAACACAAGAAACAAATGCCAGGGAAATGACCTTGGGCGACACATAGCAGTGAGATTTAAATGCATTTCCCTGGTCTCTTTTTCTTCTCAGCAATGTAGGAGCTCTAGCTGCATCCTGCTTCATTTCTCAGTAAGAGGAATAGATAAATGTGGCTGTCTGGAGAAATGAATCTCTTTGGCTAAAGATGACCCAAGCAGAGGAAACAAAGGAACTGCTTTTTAATGACCGAGGTTTAAATGCAGCTCAGCAGCCTAAGGCAGAAACCCAATTAAGAAAAGATGGGAAATTCGCATCCAAGAGATCACTTAAACTTACATAAATATTTACTGAGTGCCCTGCTATATACCCAGCATGGTGTTAGTTGCTGAGATTTGAAAGAGTAAATAAGAGACTGCCTCTGTCCTCCAAGGGCTGACAATGGGGCAGAGAGGTTGCAGTGGGAGTGGGGGAGGACTAAAGGAGACAAAAGAAGTGCTCTGATCCTGGAATGACAGAGTGCTGTGGAAACAAATGCTCATCAGGAGAAAGCAGGGAAGGCTTCCTGAGGAGGTGCCGTTTGACCTTATCTTAAAAGATGTGTAGGGTTTGCAAGGAGGAGAAGGAGGGAGAGTTCTCCCAGGCAGAAGGAACAGCACATGTAGAGGGACTGAGAAAGAGCAGGGAACCATGATATTGGGGAACAAGTTCAAGTCAAGTTCAACGTGAGTCTGGTTGTGAAACATGAGGCTGGCTAAGTAGCCCAGAGACTGCCTGGGGAAGCCACAGGTACTAGATCACGGCATTTGGACTTTATCCTGTAGGCCAGTGGTTCCCAAATTTAAAGGGCATAGGATCATCCAGGGAGCTTAGATTTAAATATGAATCCTAGGGCCACACCCCTGGAAATTGTGATTTTGTAGGTCTCAGTTGGGTCCAGGGAATCTGCATTTCAGCGAGCACTGATGTTATGGTTAGGTTCATGTGTCAACTTGGCCAAGTAAGGGTGTACAGGTGTCTGGTCAAGCAAGCACTGTCCTAACCATGACGGCAAGGACATTTGTGGTTGGTTAATAAACCAGAAGGCTGGTTTAGGAAATCATCAGTCAATTGGCTGCAGCTGTGACTGATTACATAAACAAAGGGCAAGTCTTCCACAATGAGAGAATGCGATCAGCTGGATTTAATCAGTTAAAGACTTTTAAGGAAGAGAGAGAGAGGACCTTTACTTTTTCTTTGGCTAGCCAGTGAAGCAGTTTCCTGAGGAGTTCATCAAACACCTTCATTGGAGTTGCTAGTTTGCTGCCTGCCCTATGGAATTTGGACTAGTGCATCCCCACAGTGTGTGAGACACTGTCATAAAATCTTATATTTAGAGATATCTCTTGTTGATTCTGTTTCCCTAGAGAACCCTAACTAATACAACTGATGTGGGGGTGGGGGGAAATCTCCCAGGAAGAGCTGGGGAACTTGTATGTGGGGGCCCAGAGGAGGAAGAGGGTACGGTGTAAGAAAGGGTTAAGTTTAGCTTTCACATAAAGGCAACATGGAATAGAGAAAATGGCAGCAGGACTGGCTCATATAGGCTCTGTGATAAGGGGAAGGAGAGAGAGAGCCATGGTGTAAGCCTAGAATCAGTGCCAGCTCCTTGTATGGGAAAAGTAACCAGGGTTACTGCAATGTAAAGGAATATGGGGTATAATCAAAGGCAAGGACTCTGGGTGGGAAATTTAAACTAGTTAACTCTCTCTGATAGGCTGTACAATTCAAAATCTCAAAGGCAGGCTAGTTAGCTCTCTCAGATAGGCTGTAATCGCTGGAGTACCCAGCCAATGGGGAAACAGGGGAGGGACATGTGTATTAGGTGTAGGATATAACTATTGCCATGTTCTTTTTTTTTGGTGCCCCTGCCATGTTTCTGGCTGTGCATCGGTTCTTGCAAGATCGTTAATAAATTCTTTTCTCCTCCACAACCGAGTGAGTGTTTTAAAGGTATAATGCTTGTTTCTAACACCGGGAAAGGGCATTGGCTTTGTGTTTGGAGACTTTCAGCTGGAGGCCTGTGGAAATGGCCTGGGGAAGGAGGCCGTAAGAGCACATCATCACAGTGTTTCCAAGTAGGAGGTCCAGGAATCGCAGAGCCTGGCGCTCAGAGGGATAGATGTGCAAGTGTTTCTAGCATGGTCCCAAGGGGCCTCTCTTTGGTGGCCTTTCCATGTCACCTGCAGCAAGAATCCCATGAAAAGTAACCTGGACCAGGGAGTGAGGCCCAGGGCAGGATCTGCACACTGGGCGGCTGCACCCGGGGGAGAGCGGCCGCCCCCCAGGGCCAGGCCTCATTTATCCGTTGTGCTGTTAATTAAGCCCAAGTTCCCCAGGCGGGGGAGGGGCTGGCACCGTGGCTTGGAGCAGAGCTGGAACACAAACAAGTGTGGAGGGAGGCAGACTCCCGCTCTGGGCCCCGCCCCGGCCCGGTGATGCCGTGGGCAACTGCACCAGTCCCCCAGGGTCTGCCCCAGCCCCGGCCTCCAGGTGACCTGGCTTCCGGGGCTGCTGCCAGCTGCTTGGCATGGGTTGCCGGGCTCAGTGGGGCTGGTCTTGCAGCCACACCCCTTGTGATGGTTAATGTTATGTGCCAGCCTGACCAGGTTGTGATGTCCTGTTGTTTGGTCAAGCACTGGCCTAGTGGTTACTGTGGAGGTATTTCACCGGTGGGATGAGCATCTATGATCAGTTGACCCTAAGTAGAGGAGAATCCTCGCCATAAGGTGGGTGGGCTTCCTCCAGTCTGTGGAGGCTGAACAGCAAGAACTGAGGGGTCCAGGGAGTGGAGGAATTCTGCCCCAAGACCACACCCTCCGCTTCTTCCTGAGTTGCCAGCCTAAGGAATTTGGACGCAAGAATTCAGCATCACGCTCACCGGAATTTCTAGCCTCCAGCCTATCTACACATTTGGACATCCCAGTCCCCACAATCACGTGATCCAATCCCTTATAATAAAGATATGTATATATAATGAATCTATATATACATATGTTCACACACACACACACATCCTGTTGGTTCTGTTTCTCTGGAGAGCCCTGGCTGCCACACCCTCTCTCACCCACAGGCTCTCCTGGCTGCCAGGGCAGTGCCAGGAGCAAGTGACAGAAGGCCAAAGGCCTCGGTGGTGACCTGCTGTTTAGAGTCACAGTTAGTGGTTGACACAGACACCAGAACCTGCCTGATGTCATTGAGAGGGGAAATGATGAAGGCAAAGAACTTCCCTCCATTCTGACAGATGCAAACCAATCATGCTGGGGTGTCAGGGCAGCTGTGCCAGGAAGGTGACAAAATGCAAAATCCTGGCAGGTGCTACAGCCAACCCCTGCATGGTGCTTGTTCTAGTTTGCTAATGCTGCGGAATGCAAAACACCAGAGATGGATTGGCTTTTATAAAAAGGGGGTTTATTTGGCTACACAGTTACAGTCTTAAGGCCATAAAGTGTCCAAGTAACACATCAGCAATCGGGTACCTTCACTGGAGGATGGCCAATGGAGTCCGGAAAACCTCTGTTAGCTGGGAAGGCACGTGGCTGGCGTCTGCTCCAGAGTTCTGGTTTCAAAATGGCTTTCTCCCAGGACGTTCCTCTCTAGCAAGCTTGCTCCTCTTCAAAACGTCACTCACAGCTGCACTGAGTTCCTTCTCTTTGAGTCAGCTCATTGATATGGCTCCACTGATCAAGGCCCACCCTGAATGGATGGGGCCATGCCTCCGTGGGAATATCTCATCAGAGTCATCACCCATAGCTGGGTGGGGCACATTCCAAGCAAATCTAATCCGCACCAAAACGTCTGCCCCACAAGACTACATCAAAGATAATGGTGTTTGGGGGACACAATACATTCAAACTGGCACAGCGCTTTACCCCAGAATCTCCTGACCCCTATTTAATAGCCTCCATTTAACACATATGTAACACCCACATTTACTATCTTTAAATGGAACTCATAGATAATTTAATAACCCAGCTCATAATTTAAAAAATACATAATGCCCTGTCTATAACAGAAAGGATATAAGGAAAGTAAATTATAATAACTGTAATGAGTTGAACTGTGTCCCCCAAAAGATATGTCAAAATCCTAACCCCTGGTAACTCAGAACATGACCCTTTTTGGAAATAGGGTCATTTTGATGGAATTACTTAAAATGAGGTCATATTGGAGGAGGGTGGGCCCCTGATGTCCTTAGAAGAAGGGGAGAGGAGGGACAGACAGACACACAGAGAGAAGACAGCAGAGAGACAACAGAGGCAGAGACTGAGTTGTGCTAGAAGCCAAGGAACAGCACAGAATGTCCGCCACCACCAAAACCTGGAAAAAAGCCTAGATCAGGTTCTTCCTTACTCCAGAGGGAGCCTGGTGCTTCTGACACTTTGGCCTCCAGAAGCTGTGAGACAATCCATTTCTTATCCTAAGCCATATGGTGTGGGGTACTTTGTTATAGCAACCCTAGCAAACTAAGACAATAAGATACTTCACAGCTTTACTAGAAGACGTGACGAGGTAGACCCCACATCCATAGCTAGATTTGCTGTGGCTGCAATATCTGCACATGCAAACTGGTGTGGGTGTGTTGTATCAATGCCTCACGCACCATGCAGAGTGTTGCCCTTAGAGACACGTTTTCTAAAGGCGCTGTTCTAGTTTGCTAATGCTTCCAGAATGCAAAACACCAGAGATGGATTGGCTTTTATAAAGGGGGTTTATTTGGTTACACAGTTACAGTCTTAAGGCCATGAAGTGTCCAAGGTAACACATAAACAATCTGGTACCTTCACTGGAGGATGGCCAAAGGTGTCCGGAAAACCTCTGTTAGCTGGGAAGGCACGTGGCTGGCGTCTGCTCCAGAGTTCTGGTTTCAAAATGGCTTTCTCCCAGGACGTTCCTCTCTAGGCTGCAGTTCCCCAAAAATGTCACTCTTAGTTGCACTTGGGATATTTGTCCTCTCTCAGCTTCTCCAGAGCAAGTCTGCTTTCAATGGCCATTTTCAAACTATCTCTCATCTGCAGCTCCTGTGCTTTCTTCAAAGTGTCCCTCTTGGCTGTAGCGGCTTGCTTCTTCTGTCTGATCTTATATAGTGCTCCAGTAATTTAATTCAGACACACCCAACGGGCAGGCCAACACCTCCATGGAAACGATCCAACCAGAGTCATCACCCACAGTTGGGTGGGGCGCATCTCCAAAGAAACACTCAAAGAATTACAATCTAATCAACAGGGATAACATCTGCCGACACAAGACTACATCAAAGATAATGGCATTTGGGGGACACAATATATTCAAACTGGCACAGGTGCGTTAGAAAAATGTGTGTTTTCTAAATGGGTGAATAATTCTTGGTAAAGTTCCGAACAAAATAAAGTGCTGCCTTCCCTCGGCTTACATGGCAGTGCAGACCTGTAAAAAGGGTACATTTAAACTTTGCAAAAAGAAATCCTTTGTGTTTCCATATAAAATAGAAGTTGGTGCTAGGTCCAGGTAATTACAGATATTTTGCTGAACTACCTGCATGTCTGATGGGATATTAGAGAGACGTGCATGACACCAGACAGTTCTTTGTTGAGAGGCTCCTGCCCACTAAATGCCATGGGGTCCCCTCATTATCGTGATCCCCCAAAGCACGCTCCCACAGATTTCCAAAACGCCTCAGCGGTGGTGCTGCCCTTTGAGGATCCACGTAAACGTGGAGTTTATAAAGTGCTTTCTTGTCCGTTAATGGATGTGAGCCTCCCAATTGAGAGAGGCAGTGCAGATGGCCAAGCCAAGGCCCAGAAAGAGAATTTCATGCCCCAGTTCATGTAGGGAGTTTGCAGCAGGGGACCCAGAAGCTCTGCATCTTGGGTTGCACAGGAGTTTCAAGGTCATCCAGCCTGATTGCTTGTCCACTGTGTAATTCGCGTTGGGGTTACCAGAAGCCAGTCTTGCGGCTTCCTGTCTGCTGCTCTTTTCTATAGAGCTCAGAGCTGAAAGTATAGACACTGTGCTTCACCCTACAAGCCAGGGGAAGTCATTCATACTGCACTTTGAGGTCAACTCAAGAAGAGGCTCCCCCAAGCAGGGTCAATAGGGAAGGATGCAACAACCTCTAACTGTATCTCAGAAGCAGTCCACATGAGACCAAATGCAGCCAATAGTTACACTAGTTACCCAAACGCTGAGCTGTGAGGCCCCATCTTCTTGACTAGAGGGAACTTAGTCATTTCCTGGGAATCACCAGGTATGCTAACTCATGTCTGGAAACCTGTATTTTAATTCTTACATCTTGCTTGTCCTGGGTTGTGGGACAAAAACCAGGTGTCCCTTTATGGCCAGATTCCCCGAAGGGGGTCCCACAGCAAAGCACCTGAGCCCCCATGTATTCAGCCCCCTTCATCCCCACTGAAGCCCATCTGCAGCTCAGGAGCTGAAGTCAAGTGGGCTCCTTGACCAGCTGCTCTGCTGACCCCAGAGCCAACTGTCCCGTCCGCCCCTGTAACCACAGTGCTGAGGCCACTGGTGAATCAAGTTCCCAGTTCCCTAGGGTTGGCTCCTTCTGGGTGGGGGTAGCAGGGGCACAGGTGGACTTTCCTAAACCTGACCTCAGAAATCTGGCCCCAGTGCCTTACACATTTGTATTTGCCTAAACCTCAGTGGGATTCAGAATTCTCCTGTCCTCTGATTACAGAGGCCTCCTCAACTCCCTGTGCAAATTCACACGATAAATAAAAGCGCAGAAGCCCAGTCTTCCCAGCAGCACCCAGCCGCGTGCAATGGTGAAGGCAGATGAGGGGTGACGCCTGATCCCTCCACCCAGTGACCTCACCCATGACTTCCTTGTAGCTACTTCCAAAGACTGTCAGTCCTTATTTTATTTGACCTCAAGCAGCATTTGTCACAGCTGATCTCTTACCCTCCTCTGAAACTCTTCCATTTGGCTTCTGGGCCACCAGCGTCTCCTGGTTTTCCTCCCTTGCCCAGTCTTTGGTTCATTCCTTCTCATCTCAACAACCTCTAGATGTTAGAGAGCTCCAGGGCTCAACCCTAGGGCCTCTTCTCTCCTTTCTCCACGCCCTCTCTTTGGATGCGTCTCATGGCTTTAAATACTATCTCCACACTGATCACCCGGTTTATGTCTCTAGCCCAGACCTCTCGCTGAAACTCTAGCCTTAATGATCCTACAGCCCACTCCGTGCATCCAGTGGGCCTCCCAGACCTGACCTGTGCTCTCTGTCTTCCCTCCCAACAAACCAGCTCTTCTCAGACTTTCATCTTCCCAATACCTGTCATCTCCACTCATCCAGGTCGTCAGCATCATCCTAATTCTGTTACCCTGGGCAGGTGCCTCAGTTTTCTCATCTGTAAAATGGGGATAATCATTTTAACTTTTTAGAATTGTTAGGATTAAATGAGTTAATATTTGTGAAGGGCTTAGACCAGGGTCTGCAAAACAGTAAGTCCTTAAGCATTAGTTAAAATAAATCAATTCTTGACTCCTCTCTTTCTCTGACACCTCATGTCTAATCCATCGGCAAATCCTACCTGCTGCACACTTCAAATAGAACCTGACTACTTCTTCCCACATTCCCTGTTACCACCTGGTCCAAATCACCATCATCTTTGTCCTTTGCCTAAATATATATATTACAATGAAATCATTTTTGGTAAATTTATAGAGTTATGCACCCATCGCCACAATCTAATTTTAGAACATTTCCATTACCCCCAAAAGATCCCTTATGCCCATTTGCAGTCACGCCTACTTCTCACCACCAGCCCCTGGCAACCACTGATCTACTTTCTATCTTTATACATTTGTCTTTTCTGGACATTTCCTGTAAATGATCATTGATGTCTGACTTCATTCACTTAGCACAATGTTTTTTTGTTTTTGTTTTTTTAAATGCAATTTTATTGAGATATAGTCCCATACCATTCAATCATCTAATGTGTACAATCAATTGCTCACAATATCTTCATGTAATTACGCACTCATCGCCACAATCAATTTTTTGAACATTTTCATTACTCCAAGAAATAAAAATGAAAATAGAATAAAAATAAAAATAAAAGTATGAAAGAACACCCAAAACATCTCAGACTCCTTTTCCCCCCTATTATTCATTTACTTTTTGTTTCCCTTTTCTCTACTCATCTGTCCATACACTGGATAAAGGGAGTATGAGCCATAAGGTTTTCACAATCACACAGTCACACATTCAGTGGAATATTGAGCAGCATTGTATCTCAGAAGCAGTCCACATGAGACCAAATCCAGCCAATAGTTACATTAGTTACCCAATGTAAGCTATATAGTTATGCGATCATCTTCAAGAATCAAGGATACTGGATTGCAGTTCAAGTTTCAGGTATTTCCGTCTAGCTATTCTAATACATTAAAAACTAAAAAGGGATATCTATATAATGCATAAGAATAACCTCCAGAATGACCTCTTGACTCTATTTGAAATCTTTCAGCCACTGAAATTTTATCTTGTTTCATTTCCCTTCCCACTTTTGGTCAATAAGGCTTTCTCAATCCCATGATGCTGGGTCCAGGCTCAACCCTGGGATTCATGTCCCACATTGCCAGGGAAATTTACACCCCTGGGAGTTATGTCTCATGTAGCGGGGAGGATTAGTTTACCTGCAGTGTTGGCTTAGAGAGAGAGGCCACATTTGAGAAACAAAAGGGGTTCTCTGGGGGTGACTCTTAGGCACAATTATGAGTAAGCTTAGCCTCTCCTTTGCAGTAACAAGCTTCATAAGGGCAAGCCCCAAGATCGAGGGCTTGGCCTACTACAATGGTAGTCCCCAATGCTTGTGAGAATATCAGAAATTCCCCAGGTGCAGAAGTTTAGTATTTTCAATTTTTCCTCAGTCCCTCAAGAGGGCTTTGCAAATACATTTTTATTCTCTGCCCACATTACTCTGGGATGTATCAGGGCTTTGTGCTAACCTATACAAACTCACTAGATCTCACCCCATTCAAGTTTCCATGTAGTTACGGTGTTTGAATAAACTGACCACACAAGTTAAATTATATAGCATGCTACAGAAAATGTAGATTTTCCACCAAATAAACATCTCTTTCTAGGGTTTCACATAGATGTTGAAGTTTTAAAACACAGTCAATATCATCCTTTTCCCTTTAGCCTGGTTACCTTAGTCCTAATCAAGTCCATTTTGCTCATATCTCTAATTAAAGTCTGATCTCTTTTTCAGCTTCTTTAACGTTTGCTGAATGGGGTAACGCTGACATTCATAGCTGCTAAACTCTGGGTCTGAGTCTCAGGTATCACACAGATACCCAAAGTGCCAGGGACTGACCAAGTTATACACAAACAGCTCATCATGTCAGAGTTTAGAAACAACCATTACAACTCATGAATAGATGTGACTGCTGTAAGAGCTAACAATCTAGGAACCTTTGCCATAAGCCTTCCCCTGATAACCTATGCTCTCAGATTCAATTCTCAGAGTTTTCACATTATAGTTAGTCCATATTAGTGAGGCATTATAATGTTTATCTTTTCGATTCTGGCTTATTTCATTCAACATACTGTCCTCAAGTTCCATTCATCTAGCTGTATACCTCACAACTTCATTTCTTCTTGTTGCTGCTCAATATTCCACTGACTGTATACACCACAGTTCACCTTTCTGTTTATCAGTCGATGTACCCTTAGGTCACCGCCATCTGTTGTGAATTGTGAATACTGCCACCATACACACCAGTGTGCAGTGTCCATTAATGTCCCTGCTCTCAGTTCTTTCAAATATATACCCAATAACAGGTTGCAGGATCATATGGCAACCCCATAGTTAGCTTCCTGTGGAACCACCACACTGCCCTCCAGATGGGCTGCCCCATTCTACTTCCCCACCAATGATGAATAGGTACATCCCTCTCTCCACATTTTCTCCAGCACTTGTGTCCCTCTGATTATTTTCAAACAATTTTATTCACACACCATACAATCCATTCTAAGTAAATAATCAATGATTCCTGGTATAGTCACATAGATAAACATTCACCTCCACAACCTATATGAGGACATTTCCATTTTGTCCACAAAGAAAGAGGAAAAGGAGAAAGAAAGAATAAAAATATAAAAGATGAAAAATAAAGTAAAAAACAATGAAAAGGTTGGACAAGACCACCACCAAGAATCCCATATCACTCCCTTATATCCCCCTCTTATAGTTTGCATTGATTATATTTTTTTCCCTTGTACCATCCAATTTTCAACACCCTGCTGGATATAGAATTCTTGGTTGGCAGTTTTTCTCTTTCAATATCTTAAATATATCAGGCTACTGCCTTCTTGCCTCCATTATTTCTACTGAGAAATCTGCAAGTAGTCTTATCAAACTTCCTTTGTATGTGATGGATTGCTTTTCTCTTGCTGCTTTCAGAATTCTCTCTTTGTCTTTGACATTTGATAATCTGATTAGTAAGTGTCTTGGAGTAGGTCTATTCAGATCTATTCTGTTTGGGGTATCTGCACTTCTTGGATCTGCAAGTTTATGTCTTTCATAAGAGATGGGAAATTTTCAGTGATTTTTTTTCTTCCATTATTCTTTCTTCCCCTTTTCCCTTCTCTTCTCCTTCTGGGACACCCATGACACATATATGCATGCACTTGATGTTGTCATTCAATTACCTGAGACCATGCTCATATTTTTCCATTCTTTTCCCTATCTTTTCTTTTTTGTGTAGGATTTTAGATGTCCTGTCCTCTAGTTCCTGAATCCTTTCTTCTGTCTTTTGATATCTGCTGCTGTATGTCTCCATTGTGTTTTTCATCTCTTCTATTGTGCCTTTCATTCCCTTAAGTTCTGCCAATTGTTTTTTCAAATTTTCAAGTTCTTTGTTATGTTTGCCCAATATCTTCTTTATGTTCTTCATCTCTTTTGCCAGATCTTTCCTCAACTCATTGATTTGATTTTTTAATTGACTTAGCATATTTGTTTGCAGATCTTTAATTAGTTGTTTCAACCCCTGTATCTCATCTGAAGTGTAGGTTTGTTCCTTTAACTGGGCCATATCTTTATTTTTTTCTAGTGTGATTCATAATTTCTTTTATCTAGGCATCTGGTTTCCTTGATTACCCCAATCAGATTTCCCCAGACCAGACAGACCCACTTCTCAGGAAGAGAGTGTAATCAGTATCAAGTTTCCCTGAGGATGAAACCCAGAAAGTTGTCAGACTTTCCTGTGAGGCCACTAGATGCTGTGCCTTTCCTATCCTGCCCAGCAGGTGGCACTTGTCAGTCCACAGCTCCCCACCAGCATAAAGAGGTGTATCGCCTTTAATTCTCAGTGGACCCTGTCTCTGCTAGGGGCTGAGAGTGTCAGAAGCCAAGCTTAAGATGTTTCTGTTTCCCACCCCATCCCCAGGCCCTAGGATCTGAGTTCTCTAAGGGAGGGCAACCACTTGAGGTGGGCCCTGCCTTCCCCTTTTCTTAGGGAAGATAAGCCCTTTAGAGATTTATCTCCTACATTTGACTTCTTCGTTTGTCTCTCTAACTATCTTAACTCCCCCTTCCCTGGATCTGTGCTGACAATTGAAAATGCCTGAGGCTTTCTCTAATGAGCTACTTAGAATAAGAGGAAAAATAAAAGGAAAAAAGAAAGAAATCCCCTTTTCAGAGCCAGTCTCCAGCCCCCAGTTTCCAGTCAAGAACCAGAGTTTGTGCCCAGTTCTACGTGCCCCTTTTCTTTGCACACAGCCCATTTTCAGTATTCTGAGCTCAACCCACTCCGAAATCCTCTGTTTTTATTTATTTATGTTTTTTTTTTTTTTTTTTTTTCTGTCAGCCCCATCTCCTCTCTACTGGGATAAACCTCTGGATTCCTTTTCTGCTTATGCTGGGTTTATCTGTGCTTGTAGCTTGTATTCCACCATCCAAATTTGTTAACTAAAACCACAGTTGGAGCTTGGTTGCACTACCTTCCCTTCCTCCTAGTAGGCTGCTTCTTTTTCCCATGAGATGTTTCATCTCAGCCACTGTGCTGGTGGAGACTTTACTTATAGTTCTTATGCAGCAATCTCAGCCATTCCACGCATTCCAGACTGGTGAACGATTTGTGTCCAGTCACAGATGTCCCCCAACAGTTGTTCCAGACTATTTACTAGTTGTTCCTGGCTATATGCTAGTTGTTCCAGAGGACTAACTAATTTCCACACCTCCCTATGCTGCCATCTTGCCCTGTCTCAGCACAATGTTATTGAGGCTTGTCCGTGTTGTGGCACATCTCAATTTATTCCTTTTTATTGCTGAAAAGTGTGACACTGTTTGGACTTTGCCTATTTTTTATTTTATTTTATTTTTTATATTTTAGAGTAGTTGTAGGTTTACAGAAAACTCATGCAGAAAATACAGGGTTTCCATATTATTGCCTCCACAATGCAGTTTTCCTTATTTTTAACATTTGCATTAGTGCTGTTTGGTACACTCACAATATTGTGAAACTAGCACCAACATCTGTAACCAAAAGTTTAAAATCAACCCAAACTGAAATTCTTTACAAATCAAGCATCAACTCCTCATTTTCCAAACCCTGGCAAACTATAATCTAGACTCTAACTCTACAAATTTGCTTATTATAATACATTCTTATTATGAAATCATACAATATTTGTGCTTTTGTGTCTGGCTGATTTCACTCAACACTTTACAACTTTTCATTGTACTAATAAATTTACAACTGAGAATTTCCCATTTTAATGTGTACAGTTCAGTAGTATTAATTATATTCACAAAATCATGATACCATCACTGTTATCCATTACCCTGACTTTTTCATCATCTTAAACAGAAATGACTCACCCATTAAGATAAAACTACTACCCTCTAGTCCCTGGTAAACTATAAACTATTATCTATATGTATGAAATTTGCTTCTTCTAGGTATTTCCTATAAGCAAGATCACACAATATATGTCTTTTTGCATCTGGCTTATTTCATTCAACATGACGCCTTTGAGATTCATCAATGTTGAACACACATCAGAACTTCATTTCTTTTAACAGCTGAGTGTATCTACCATATTTTGTTTATCCATTCATCTGTTGATGGAACTTGGGTTGCTTCCATCTTTTGGCTATTTTGAATAATACTGTTGTAAACCTTGGTGTACAAATATCTGTTCAAGTCCCTGGGTTGGGGATTAATTTATGCACCCCAGAAAAACATGCTTCTACTCCATTTCTGTGGTTGTGAGCCCATTTGTAAATAGGACCTTTGCAGATGTTATAAGTTAGTTGTGCACAAACTGAATGAGAGTGGGCCATAATCCAGTATGGCTGAAGTCCTTATAAGCAAAGGAAATTGGACATGGAAGAGGAAGCCATGGGGAGCAGCCAGAAGCAGGATGTCAATGGAACCTGGAAGGGAAAGAAGACACTGTTATGTGCATTGCCATGTGACAGGAAAGCTAATGGATCACAAGATTCCTGGCCAGCCAGAAGATACTGATCCCTGAAACCATGAACCAATACATTCCTGTTGTTAAGACAACCACTGTATGGTATTTTTTTTACAACCTAGGAAACTAAGACATCTTGCTTTCAATTCTTTTGGGTATATACCAAGAAGTGAGATTGCTGGATCACATTGTAATTCTACTTTCAAATTACTAAACTGTTTTCCACAGAGGCTGCACCATTTTACATCACCACCAACAATGTACAATGTACAAGTGTTCCTATTTCTCCATAGTCTCACCAACATTTGTAATTTTCCATTTTTAAAATGTATATCCATTCTAGTACTTATAGAATTGGTATCTATTTGCAGTTTTGATTTGCATCTCCCTAATGGCTACTGATGTTGAGCCTCTTTTCATGTGTTTATTGCCATTTGTAATTCTTCTTTGGAGAAATGTCTATTCAAATCCTTGGCCCATTTTAAAACTGAGTTGTTTGACTTTTTGTTGTTAGGTTGTAGGAATTATTTTTATATTCTAGATGTTAAACCCTGACTAGATATGTGGTTTTCAAATATTTTCTCCCATTCTATAAGTTTCTTCAGTTTCTTGATAATATCCTTTGATGCACAAGTTTTTTAATTTTGATGAAGTCTCATTTATCTTTTTTTTCTTTTGTTGCTCATGGTTTTAGTGTAAAGTCTAAGAAACCATTGTGTAATACAATGTCATGAAGATGTTCCCCTAAGTTTTCTTCTAGGATTTTATAGCTTTAGTTTTTATATTTTAGGACTTTGGTCCATTTTGAGTTAATTTGTACACTGTGTGAGGAAGGGGTCCACTTTCATTCTTTTGCATTTGGATATTCAGTTTTCCCAGCACTATTTGCTGAAGATATGATTCTTTCCCCATTGATTGGACTTGGCAGCCTTGTCAAAAATCAGTTGGCCATAGATCTAAGGGTTTGTTTCTGAGCTCCCAATTAGATTCCATTGGTTTATATGTCTGGCCGTATGCCAGGATCACACTGTTTTGATTTTGGTAATTTTGTAATAAGTTTTAAAATCAGAAAGTGTAAATCCTCCAACTTTGTTCTTCTTTTTCAAGATGTTTTTGGCAATTTGGGGCTCCTTACCCTTCCATGTGAATTGGATAACTGTCTTTTCCATTTCTGCCAGGAAGGCTGTTGGGATTTTGAGGGGGGTTGTGTTAAATCTGTAAATCACTTTGCATAGAATTGACATATTTACAATATTTAGTTTTCCAACCCATGAACACATAACATCCTTCTATTTATTTAGGTCTTCTTTAATTTCTTTCAGTAATGTTTTGTAGTTTTTCCATATACAAGTCCTTTACATCCTTGGTTAAATATATTCCTAGATATTTTATTCTTTTAGTTGCTACTATAAATGGAATATTTTTCTTGATTTCCATTTCAGATTTTTCTTTACTTATGCATAGAAACACCACTGACTTTTATGTTTTATCTTATACCCTGACACTTTGCTGAATTCAATTATTAGCTCCAGTAGCATTATAGATTTTTTGGGATTTTCTATATTCAGAATAGAATCATGTCATCTGTGAATAGGGAAAGTTTTACTTCCTCCCTTCCAATTTGGATGCCTTTTATTTTTTTGTGTAATTGCTCTGGCTAGAATTTCTAGGACTCTGGCTAGAACAATGTTGAATGGCAGTGGGGAAAGTGGGCATCTTTGTCTTGCTCCTGATCTTAGGGAGAAAGCTGTTGGTCCTTCACTGTTGAGTAGGATGTTAGCTATAGATTTTTTTTATATATGCCCTTTATCATGTTGAGGAAGTTTCCTTCTGTTCCTAGTTTTCTGAGTGTTTTATCAAGAAGGCTAGATTTTGTTAAATGCCTTTTCTGCATCAATTGAGATGATCATAGCTTTTTTCCTACATTGTATTAATGTGGTGTGTTACATCACTTTTCATATGTTGAACCACCCTTGCATTCCTGGGATAAATACCATGTGATCATGACCTAAAGTGGGAGAATACCATGACCAGAACTGTGCCTTAAGACCAGAGTTGCCTCATAAGTACTTATGAAGTAGGTAGATCTATTTCAACGTTGCTGATGAAGTAGTTGAGTCTCAGAGAAGTAAGGTAACTTATTTGAGGTGTCAAAGCTAGCAAGTGGCTGCGGTGGGTCTTGAGCATTCAAAGCCCAAACCTGGGAGGCAGCCAGGGACACCAGTGCCAAAGGGGCAGATTTATATAAATTTTATCACTGATAATTATGATCACATGGTAACCTCCTGCCAAGTGAAGTACCAGTTAATTCTGTACTGGACATACCCCAAATTCTGCTCTGAGGATAATGAGCCAATAGCATGGTACATGAAAGAGCTATGTTTGTAGAATTTTCCCTACAGGAAATTTTGTGCTAAATTTTCTGCTAAAGTTTAGTCCATGCAATTGCTTTTCTGAAATCATCCACTATAGGGGATCAGTTAGACATTAAAATTCTTATGCAGGTGGTCAGCATTCCCTGGTAATAAAAATCTGAGGGATATAGTGGGTTGCCTGCAATAATTATCCCTCTTGATATTATGCATAATAAATTATGTCATCTACCTGTATTACTGCAACAATGGGGACAGTTCTTCTCACACATGGGGCTCTTAAAGACAATTTCCTAATGAGTATTTTTTTCTCGGCAAGTAAAATAATAAATGCGGCAAAAGTCTTCACGCTCATCCCTGAAAGACAGAGCTGCTTCTTTTCCTCAACTGCTTTTGCATCTCTCTGACTCAGAGGAGGCTCATCAAGAAAAAGAAACTGCTTGTGCTGGGGTCTGGAGTCAGGGTGGGAGGAGATGGGGAAGGGTGCGGACAGGAGTCTGAGCTAGTGGAGCAGGAATTTGCAAAAGGTGCCTCCCAAACCTTGAGGCTGGAAGGGGCCTTAGAAGTCATTCATCATGACCTGTCATTTCAGGGATGAAGGAACTGGGGCCCAGAAGGAGGTTTTCCTGAAGTCACCTGGGCAGGGGTGGGACAAGAATCCACCTCTCCTAGCTCCCAGGACTGAAAAAAAAAAGTACCCCCCTGGCCAGCTCTGCACACCCTAATCTGGAAGGAGTGGAGGGGACAGAGACTGGGGGGAAGGGAGGTGACCCTTAGAATAGAGGGGCCCCTAGGCCAGTAGCCTTCTCTGAGCAGATCCTTCCTAAGGTCACTTGATCAAGGCCTTTACTTCCCCTTAAACCAAGAGCTCCTCCAAGCCTCTCAGAGGTTCTAGCTCATGTGGCCAGAAACTGTTGACACAGATGCTTCTTCTAGCTTCCTCGACCATCTGGGAAGACTGGAACGATGCATGTCGATGACATTCAGAGAAAGAAGCAGAGGCAGCCGAGATGGATGGGATGAGAATGCAGTCTAGGAAGAAGCACTTCTGAGGGCCTCCCACCCACCAGTCTAATAACATGTACTCCGAGGTCTGGTTGGGAAAGGATCTGGTTTATTGTGACTTGCTCAATGGCTCCTCCATCACTAGAATGAACAATCCATGAGGAGGGAAGCTTTATCTGCAGATTTGCCCGGTTCCAGGATCAGTCCCAGGCACCAGGAGTCGTGTTGCAGCCTCAGCACAGGGGAGTCCAAAAAATATTTGCTGAGTGGATCAGCGGCAATGGGAAGGCTTTAAAGGTTTTAAACACAGGCGACAGGATCACATATGCTTTTCAGAAAGATCAAAAGAAAGATAAGCAATATTTGAGCTGAGTCTCAAATCATGGTGGGGGAGTGGTGGGAAATAGGGCATGTGGAGAGCATCCTAAGCCGGGGGAGGAGAAAGAAGGTCCGATGGGGAGAATCATTCATTCACTCACTCAGTTAACGCCGTGCCTGGGACAGTGAGCCTCAGTGTGCAGGTGGTAGCAAGGCCGTGGGGACCTCTGGACCAGCAGAAGGATGGAGACACAGATCCACCCTATAGGGGGATGGGTCTGACCCCAAGGGCAGGAAGGAGGGCTGTGGGGAATGCTTGGGTTAAGCTTATGACCCCCAGAGGCCTCACCTGGGTAACCCCCCTCCTCGTACCCCTGCAAACCCTCCCCAGCCTGCAGCTTCACACAGCCCCAGGCCTTTAGAGCTGCAGCAGCCTCTGGTCTGTTCTCCTTATTTCTAGACGAGGTAATAGAGGTACAGAGAAGGCAAGGGACTGGTCATGGTCACACAGCAAGTTTGCCACCTCACATTCTTTTATATTTTTGGTTAAATAATCAACAGCCACTTCTTACAGGCTTCACTCAGGGTTATTTCCTCAGGAAGAAGGAAGGGCTGTGCCTGGGCCCTGGTTTTAGCTATCATAGAAGAAGTGAGGGGCCCTGGGGGAAACAGAGCAGGTGGTCGCCCACCATGTGGGGCTGGCTCTGCAGAGGCACCTGGCTCTCCTCAAGCCCCTCCATCTCCTGGGGTATCCCACCACACCCCCAGATCCTCAAGGGCACAACCCCATGCTCAGCAGCCACCATATACTTCATCCAGTCCAATGCATCACCTGGCCCAGTCCCCTTTCCCAAGTCCCCGCTGTGCTTAGCTGAACACTCGGCCCAAGTTCCTGGATGGCAAGAGCCGGACTTGTTCATCTTTATATCCCCAGTAATGGTGTGGAATTCACGTTGAATGAATGAACAAACAACGAATGAGCTAACACTGGAGGAAACAAATGAATACATGAATCAAATGCTTTGCGCATTAACATGTTCACCCCGTGCCTCAGTTCCTCATCCATAAAATGGGGTAATAATAGTACCTACCTCACAGCATTTGTTAAAGGGATAAATGAGTAAATATCTGTAAAGTGCTTGGAACAGTGCCAACCAAAGAGTAAGTGCTGTGTGTTTATTAAATACAATGCAAAAGCATACAGCTTTCCAACGTTTTCCCTTTCCATCTTTCCGTGGCTTCTGCTGATAAGTCCATCCCTGTACAGAACGGACTTCTGTCTCCCTGGTCCCTGCAAAACCACTCTGGTCCCTGGTGCTTGTAGCACAATATTGTGAACGCAATTAACAGCACTGAAATGTATATCTGAATAGGATTAAAAGGGGAAATGTTAGATTGTATATATGGTAACAGAAAACATTTTTTTTTAAAAAAATCCATGGAACTGCTTTACACAAACAGTGGACCCTAAGTTAAACCACAGACTTTAATTAATAATGCAACTATAAAAATGTGTTATCATCAATTGTAACATGTTCTGCACCAATGCAAAGTGTTGGTGGTGGGGTGGCATATGGGAATCCTGTATTTTATGCATGATGGTTCTGCAAACCCACAACTTCTCTAATAAAGGAAAAAATAAAAAATAAAAATAAATAAAATTTTAAAAAGATCAAAATCAGGCTGCAAGGGGTCTACATGGGAAATTTACTCTTGGTAGCAACAAAGCAGGAAACAATTCTTTTTATTTTTATGTGGTAACATAATTTCCCATTCTATCCATTTTCAACTATATAACTCAGTGGCATTAATTATATTTACAATGTTGTGCTACCATCATCACCAACCATTCCCAAAACTTTTCTATCACCCCAAACAGAAATTTTGCATCTATTAAGCTTTACCTCTCCATTCCTCCTTCCACTGGTAGTCTGTAATCTATTTTCTATTTCTATGAACTTGCATATTCTAATATTTCATATATGTGAGATCAGACAATATGTCCTTTGTTATCTGAGTTCTTGCCCCCACCAAGGTTTCCCTTTCCCAGCTCAGGATTATTGTTCTTGACCTGACCAGCCCTGGCCACCTCCACCCCTCTTTTCTAGAGCTGCACCCACGTTCTCTGGCTCTGGAATGTAGGAGCTGGTGCTCTTGGGAGAGGTGAGAATTGCTGTATCTCCGGGCTGCCAGGCAAGAAACAGTCCCAGCCTCCATGCTTGGGCCTGGCATGCAGGCAGCAGTCAAACCCAGACGCCTCCCTCCAGGGGTCCCCGGCCCGGGGTGAGCGTGATGGGAGGACACGTCCACACAGGCAGGCCTCAGGGGATGCCAGAGGAGGAACCACAACCGGCCAGAATGGAGGTGGGGGTGAGGGTCTGCTTGACAGCCCAAGGTACGGGCCCTCCCTGTCCTCCCAGGCCGCGTTTCTTCAGCCCTTTTCCACTTCTCCCTACTGTAGCTCCTCCTAGGCGCCCAGGTCTCAGGACGTCTCCTGAGCTGGCACCCAGGTCTGTTTTCCAAAAAATGTGCCTGTCAATTCCAGTGAGATGATAGGACTTGTTTCTCCTACCAGGATACCCAGATTCCCTTCGCCCCTCTGCCAAGGAGGTCTCCCAGAGGAGATCAATGGAATACACCACCCGGCATGAAGTCGTCAATGACCAGGGCTCTCTCACTATGTTCTCCAGCAATGGGGGAGGACATCTGGGAAGATGAAGCTGAAGAAGCCATGCTTTGTTTAAAACTGGGCACTCAAGGTAGATGAAAGAGCTGCTGTGTGATCACCTGGTGCCTTGTCCGGTGTCCCACCATCTTGCAGGGGGAGAAGGGCATATGCCAGGCCCCTTTCATCTTCTCGAAGACCTTCCAAGCTTGTTATTACAAAGAAACTGGGTCTTAGAGAGGTGATGCCACCAGTTCAAGGTCACATGACTACAAGGGGGCAGATCCAGAACTAGAACACAGGCCTGTCTGACTCTACCTGACTCCTAGTGGTCGTGGGTGAATCTCTGGGGATATAGAGAAAGCAAAGGAGAGGTTGGCCCAGGGAAAATTCCAGAACTTCTGGCATATCCTCCAGTCCCAGGTGAAAACTGAGTATTCTCATCAGATGTATTGATGCAATGCATTATATTCACATGATCCCCTACCTGCAGTGTGCCAGGTGCTGGGGAGGGTGCCCTGGTGGCCCTGCCCTGAGGGAACTTGCCTTGTAACCAACCCCTCTCCCTTCACCCCATTCTGGGGCTGTATGCTGCTTTTCCATAAATCCAAGCCCTTCAAGATCTGGCCCCACCTTGCCCCCAGTCTCATCATCTCTCACTTTCCCCTGGGTTTTCCACACTCCAACCTGGTTTCCCTGGCCCTAGGCCATATACTAGCATCTACCACAGCTCCTGGCACACAGTAGACACTGCAGTTATTTGTTGGATCTATGTGATCCAATCTGGGATGCGAGGAAGGAAGGAAGGAAGGAAAGAAGGAAAGACTGGGGCAGAAACCAGCTGTGCCAACAGTGGACTCTTTTAACCACGGCCTGAAGCAGAGTCCTGCCATTCACAAGCCTCAGTTTGCCTAAGAAATGAAAGGATCACCTGAGGCAGGTGATCCCTGGGCTCCACCCTGTGAGAGTTGGATAGGTGTGAGATAGGGCCTAGGGATCTGTGTTTCTAGCAACCAGCCCAGGTGGTTCTAATGAAGGTTTCCAGGGACTTGAGAAACACTGCTTAGAGTGATTTGTGCTAAAATAGAGGCCCACCCAAAAGGGGGAGGAGGCTGGGGAGAGGGATGGGGGTCATAAATACTTCTTGGAGGTGGCATCATGCTAGAGGTATAAGCAAGGTTTCTTCAGGAACCAGGAGCAGGTGGTTCCAGAAGGGTTCCCTTGGACGTGGAGAAGGAGGATGTGCAATGAGGATGGAGACAGTGAGAAAGAGGAACCATCAGTAGGTATTCTCATCTCAAACCATGTTATCAACAGCTACAGCTTCTGCCCTCTCCTGATCGCGTAGCCAAGGCTGGGCACGGGGCTGGACACACGCCACTGGTGACTCCTCCTGGGGGAGAATGAGCCAAGAGTAGAACATAAGGGGTTCAGTAATCCCCAAACCAGTCAGACAGGCTAGTGATAATGGCTGCTGACAGGGAGGGTCGTCAGGGAGGAGTTTTTGAACCCAAGGTCAGACTTGAGGCTGGCCAGATGAAACTCTGGAGTTGGAGACTGAAACCAGACCCCTCCAGGCTGAGGGTCTCTGTCCTGCACCCCACCAGAAGTGCCCCAGGCTCTTCTGCTCTTCCCTTACACCCCAACCTGCTCTGAAAGCCCCCTGCACCCACTCACTCACCTCGCTCACCCCTCAGGCATCTGTTGAGCAACTCTGTCTCATCAGTCCTCTAGGAATGCTCATTTTAGGGGACTGGGTTTTCACACACACTCGCTCTTCCAATTTACAGATTTTCTTAGTCAAAGAGAAGAGTAATCACTGTGAAGTATATATCTGAAATGCTGGGTGCTATTTTTACACCCTCCTTATGATTTGAGAAGACCCACTTAGCAGATTACTAATAATACTAGTAACCACATAAAAATCATGGGAGGCCCAGCAACTGGTCAGACCCTGGGGAAACCCAACCACAAGCCAACCTGACTTCAAGAAGATGACAAGAGGCGGGGCAAGATGATGGACTGGTGAGCTGTATGTTTTAGTTACTCCTCCAGGAAAGTAGGTAGAAAGCCAGGAACTGCGTGGACTGGACACCACAGAGCAATTTGACTTTGGGCATACTTCATACAACACTCATGAACACGTCGAACTGCTGAGATCAGCGAAATCTGTAAGTTTTTGTGGCCAGGGGACCCGCAACCCTCCCTGCCAGGCTCAGTCCCATGGGAGGAGGGGCTGTCAGCTCCGGGAAGGAGAAGGGAGAAGTGCACTGGCAGCCCTTATCAGAAACTCATTCTACTGATCCAAACTCCAACCATAGATAGACTGAGACCAGACACCAGAGAATCTGAGAGCAGCCAGCCCAGCAGAGAGGAGACATGCATTGAAAAAAACAGAACGAAAAACTCCAAAATAAAAGCGGAGGATTTTTGGAGTTCTGGTGAACATAGAAAGGGGAAGGGCAGAGCTCAGGCCCTGAGGCGCATATGCAAATCCCGAAGAAAAGCTGATCTCTCTGCCCTGTGGACCTTTCCTTAATGGCCCTAATTACTTTGTCCCTTAGCATTTCAATAACCCATTAGATCTGTGAGGAGGGCCCTTTTATTATTTTTTTTTAATCCTTTTTTCTTTTTCTAAAACAATTACTCTAAGAAGCCCAATACAGAAAGCTTCAAAGACTTGCAATTTGGGCAGGTCAAGTCAAGAGCAGAACTAAGAGCTCTGAGACAAAAAGCAATAATCCAGTGGCTGAGAAAATTCACTAAACACCACAACTTCCCAAGAAAAGGGGGGTGTCCGCTCACAGCCATCATCCTGGTGGACAGGAAATACTCCTGCCCATCGCCAGCCCCACAGCCCAGAGCTGCCCCAGACAACCCAGTGTGACAGAAGTGCTTCAAATAACAGGCACACACCACAAAACTGGACGTGGACATTAGCCTTCCCTGCAACCTCAGCTGATTGTCCCAGAGTTGGGAAGGTGGAGCAATGTGAATTAACAAAGCTCCATTCAGCCATCATTTCAGCAGACTGGGAGCCTCCCTACACAGCCCAGCAGCCTAGAACTGCCCTGGGGGGACGGCACTCACCTATGACATAGCACAGTCATCCCTCAATAGAGGACCAGGGGGTGCACAGCCTGGAAGAGGGACCCACTTGCAAGTCTCAGGAGCCATACGCCAATACCAAGGACTTGTGGGTCAGTGGCAGAGACAAACTGTGGAAGGACTGAACTGAAGGATTAGACTACTGCAGCAGCTTTAAAACTCCAAGATCACCAGGGAGATTTGATTGTTAGAGCCACCCCCCTCCCTGACTGCCCAGAAACACGTCCCATATACAGGGCGGGCAACACCAACTACACACGCAAGCTTGGTACACCAATTGGACCCCACAAGACTCACTCCCCCACTCACCACAAAGGCAAAGCAGGGGAGAACTGGCTTGTGGAGAATAGGTGGCTCGTGGACGCCACCTGCTGGTTAGTTAGAGAAAGTGTACTCCACAAAGCTGTAGATCTGATAAATTAGAGACAAGGACTTCAATTGGTCTACAAATCCTAAAAGAACCCTATCAAGTTCAGCAAATGCCAAGAGGCCAAAAACAACAGAAAATTATAAAGCATATGAAAAAAAACAGATGATATGGATAACCCAAGCCCAAGCACCCAAATCAAAAGATCAGAAGAGACACAGCACCTAGAGCAGCTACTCAAAGAACTAAAGATGAACAATGAGACCATAGTACGGGATACAAAGGATATCAAGAAGACCCTAGAAGAGCATAAAGAAGACATTGCAAGACTAAATTAAAAAAATAGATGATCTTATGGAAATTAAAGAAACTGTTGACCAAATTAAAAAGATTCTGGACACACATAGTACAAGACTAGAGGAAGTTGAACAACGAATCAGTGACCTGGAAGATGACAGAATGGAAAATGAAAGCATAAAAGAAAGAATGGGGAAAAAAATTGAAAAAATCGAAATGGACCTCAGGGATATGATAGATAATGTAAAACATCTGAATATAAGACTCATTGGTGTTCCATAAGGGGAAGAAAAAGGTAAAGGTCTAGGAAGAGTATTCAAAGAAATTGTTGGGGAAAACTTCCCAAATCTTCTAAACACCATAAATACACAAATCATAAATGCTCAGCGAACTCCAAATAGAAAAAATCCAAATAAACCCACTCCAAGACATATTCTGATCACATTGTCGAACACGGAAGAGAAGGAGCAAGTTCTGAAAGCAGCAAGAGAAAAGCAATTCACCACATACAAAGGAAACAGCATAAGACTAAGTAGTGACTACTCAGCAGCCACCATGGAGGCAAGAAGGCAATGGCACAATATATTTAAAATTCTGAGTGAGAAAAATTTCCAACCAAGAATACTTTATCCAGCAAAGCTCTCCTTCAAATTTGAGGGAGAGCTTAAATTTTTCACAGGCAAATGCTGAGAGAATTTGCTAACAGGAGACCTGCCCTACTGGAGATACTAAAGAGAGCCCTACAGACAGAGAAACAAAGAAAGGACAGAGAGACTTGGAGAAAGGTTCAGTACTAAAGAGATTCGGTATGGGTACAATAAAGGATATTAATAGACAGAGGGGAAAAATATATATGACAAATATAAACCAAAGGATAAGATGGCTGATTCAAGAAATGCCTTCACGGTTATAACGTTGAATGTAAATGGATTAAACTCCCCAATTAAAAGATATAGATTCGCAGAATGGATCAAAAAAAATGAACCATCAATATGTTGCATACAAGAGACTCATCTTAGACACAGGGACACAAAGAAACTGAAAGTGAAAGGATGGAAAAAAATATTTCATGCAAGCTATAGCCAAAAGAAAGCAGATGTAGCAATATTAATCTCAGATAAAATAGACTTCAAATGCAGGGATGTTTTGAGAGACAAAGAAGGCCACTACATACTAATAAAAGGGGCAATTCAACAAGAAGAAATAACAATCGTAAATGTCTATGCACCCAATCAAGGTGCCACAAAATACATGAGAGAAACACTGGCAAAACTAAAGGAAGCAATTGATGCTTCCACAATAATTATGGGAGACTTCAACACATCACTCTCTCCTATAGATAGATCAACCAGACAGAAGACCAATAAGGAAATTGAAAACCTAAACAATCTGATAAATGAATTAGATTTAACAGACATATACAGGACATTACATCCCAAATCACCAGGATACACATACTTTTCTAGTGCTCACGGAACTTTCTCCAGAATAGATCATATGCTGGGACATAAAACAAGCCTCAATAAATTTAAAAAGATTGAAATTATTCAAAGCACATTCTCTGACCACAATGGAATACAATTAGAAGTCAATAACCATCAGAGACTTAGAAAATTCACAAATACCTGGAGGTTAAACAACACACTCCTAAACAATCAGTGGGTTAAAGAAGAAATAGCAAGAGAAATTGCTAAATATATAGAGACGAATGAAAATGAGAACACAACATACCAAAACCTATGGGATGCAGCAAAAGCAGTGCTAAGGGGGAAATTTATAGCACTAAACGCATATATTAAAAAGGAAGAAAGAGCCAAAATCAAAGAACTAATGGATCAACTGAAGAAGCTAGAAAATGAACAGCAAACCAACCCTAAACCAAGTAGAAGAAAAGAAATAAGAAGGATTAAAGCAGAAATAAATGACATAGAGAACAAAAAAACAATAGAGAGGATAAATATCACCAAAAGTTGGTTCTTTGAGAAGATCAACAAGATTGACAAGCCCCTAGCTAGACTGACAAAATAAAAAAGAGAGAAGACCTATATAAAGAAAATAATGAATGAAAAGGGTGACATAACTGCAGATCCTGAAGAAATTAAAAAAATTATAAGAGGATACTATGAACAACTGTATGGCAACAAACTGGATAATGTAGAAGAAATGGACAATTTCCTGGAAACATATGAACAACCTAGACTGACCAGAGAAGAAATAGAAGACCTCAACCAACCCATTACAAGCAAAGAGATCCAATCAATCATCAGAAATCTTCTCACAAGTAAATGCCCAGGGCCAGATGGCTTCACAGGGGAATTCTACCAAACTTTCCAGAAAGAACTGACACCAATCTTACTCAAACTCTTTCAAAACATTGAAGAAAATGGAACACTACCGAACTCATTTTATGAAGCTAACATCAATCTAATACCAAAACCAGGCAAAGATGCTACAAAAAAGGAACACTACCGGCCAATCTCCCTAATGAATATAGATGCAAAAATCCTCAACAAAATACTTGCAAATTGAATCCAAAGACACATTAAAAACATCATACACCATGACCAAGTGGGGTTCATTCCAGGCATGCAAGGATGGTTCAACATACGAAAATCAATCAATGTATTACAACGCATTAACAAGTCAAAAGGGAAAAATCAATTGATCATCTCAATAGATGCTGAAAAAGCATTTGACAAAATCCAACATCCGTTTTTGATAAAAACACTTCAAAAGGTAGGAATTGAAGGAAACTTCCTCAACTTGATAAAGAGCATATATGAAAAACCCACAGCCAGCATAGTACTCAATGGTGAGAGACTGAAAGCCTTCCCTCTAAGATCAGGAACAAGACAAGGATGCCCGCTGTCACCACTGTTATTCAACATTGTGCTGGAAGTGCTAGCCAGGGCAATCCGGCAAGACAAAGAAATAAAAGGCATCCAAATTGGAAAAGAAGAAGTAAAACTGTCATTGTTTGCAGATGATATGATCTTATATCTGGAAAACCCTGAGAAATTGACGATACAGCTACTAGAGCTAATAAACAAATTTAGCAAAGTAGCGGGATACAAGGTTAATGCACATAAGTCAGTAATGTTTCTATATGCTAGAAATGAACAAACTGAAGAGACACTCAAGAAAAAGATACCATTTTCAATAGCAACTAAAAAAACCAAGTACCTAGGAATCAACTTAACCAAAGATGTGAAAGACCTATACAAAGAAAACTACATAACTCTACTGAAAGAAATAGAAGGGGACCTTAAAAGATGGAAAAATATTCCATGTTCATGGATAGGAAGACTAAATGTCATTAAGATGTCAATTCTACCCAAACTCATCTACAGATTCAATGCAATCCCAATCAAAATTCCAACAACCTACTTTGCAGACTTGGAAAAGCTAGTTATCAAATTTATTTGGAAAGGGAAGATGCCTCGAATTGCTAAAGACACCCTAAAAAAGAAAAACGAAGTGGAAGGACTTACACTCCCTGACTTTGAAGCTTATTATAAAGCCACAGTTGCCAAAACAGCATGGTACTGGCACAAAGATAGACATATAGATCAATGGAATAAAATTGAGAATTCAGAGATAGACCCTCAGATCTATGGCCGACTGATCTTTGATAAGGCCCCCAAAGTCACTGAACTGAGTCATAATGGTCTTTTCAACAAATGGGGCTGGGAGAGTTGGATATCCATATCCAAAAGAATGAAAGAGGACCCCTACCTCACCCCCTACACAAAAATTAACTCAAAATGGATGAAAGATCTCAATATAAAAGAAAGTACCATAAAACTCCTAGAAGATAATGTAGGAAAACATCTTCAAGACCTTGTATTAGGCGGCCACTTCCTAGACTTTACACCCAAAGCACAAGCAACAAAAGAAAAAATAGATAAATGGGAACTCCTCAAGCTTAGAAGTTTCTGCACCTCAAAGGAATTTCTCAAAAAGGTAAAGAGGCAGCCAACTCAATGGGAAAAAATTTTTGGAAACCATGTATCTGACAAAAGACTGATATCTTGCATATACAAAGAAATCCTACAACTCAATGACAATAGTACAGACAGCCCAATTATAAAATGGGCAAAAGATATGAAAAGACAGTTCTCTGAAGAGGAAATACAAATGGCCAAGAAACACATGAAAAAATATTCAGCTTCACTAGCTATTAGAGAGATGCAAATTAAGACCACAATGAGATACCATCTCACACCGATTAGAATGGCTGCCATTAAACAAACAGGAAACTACAAATGCTGGAGGGGATGTGGAGAAATTGGAACTCTTATTCATTGTTGGTGGGACTGTATAATGGTTCAGCCACTCTGGAAGTCAGTCTGGCAGTTCCTTAGAAAACTAGATATAGAGCTACCATTCGATCCAGCGATTGCACTTCTCGGTATATACCCAGAAGGTCGGAAAGCAGTGACACGAACAGATATCTGCACGCCAATGTTCATAGCAGCATTATTCACAATTGCCAAGAGATGGAAACAACCCAAATGTCCTTCAACAGATGAGTGGATAAATAAAATGTGGTATATACACACGATGGAATACTACACGGCAGTAAGAAGGAACGATCTCGTGAAACATATGACAACATGGATGAACCTTGAAGACATAATGCTGAGCTAAATAAGCCAGGCACAAAAAGAGAAATATTATATGCTACCACTAATGTGAACTTTGAAAAATGTAAAACAAATGGTTTATAATGTAGAATGTAGGGGAGCTAGCAATAGAGAGCAATTAAGGAAGGGGGAACAATAATCCAAGAAGAACAGATAAGCTATTTAACGTTCTGGGGATGCCCAGGAATGACTATGGTCTGTTAATTTCTGATGGATATAGCAGGAGCAAGTTCACAGAAATGTTGTTATATTAGGTAACTTTTTTGGGGTAAAGTAGGAACATGTTGGAAGTTAAGCAGTTGTCTTAGGTTAGTTGTCTTTTTCTTACTCCCTTGTTATGGTCTCTTTGAAATGTTCTTTTATTGTATGTTTGTTTTCTTTTTAACTTTTTTTTCATACAGTTGATTTAAAAAAGAAGGGAAAGTTAAAAAAAAAAAGAAAAACAAGGAAAAAAAGATGTAGTGCCCCCTTGAGGAGCCTGTGGAGAATGCAGGGGTATTCGCCTACCCCACCTCGATGGTTGCTAACATGACCACAGACATAGGGGACTGGTGGCTTGATGGGTTGAGCCCTCTACCATAGGTTTTACCCTTGGGAAGACGGTTGCTGCAAAGGAGAGGCTAGGCCTCCCTATGGTTGTGCCTAAGAGCCTCCTCCCGAATGCCTCTTTGTTGCTCAGATGTGGCCCTCTCTCTCTGGCTAAGCCAACTTGAAAGGTGAAATCACTGCCCTCCCCCCTACGTGGGATCAGACACCCAGGGGAGTGAATCTCCCTGGCAACGTGGAATATGACTCCCGGGGAGGAATGTAGACCTGGCATCGTGGGACGGAGAACATCTTCTTGACCAAAAGGGGGATGTGAAAGGAAATGAAATAAGCTTCAGTAGCAGAGAGATTCCAAAAGGAGCCGAGAGGTCACTCTGGTGGGCACTCTTACGCACACTTTAGACAACCCTTTTTAGGTTCTAGAGAATTGGGGTAGCTGGTGGTGGATACCTGAAACTATCAAACTACAACCCAGAACCCATGAATCTCGAAGACAGTTGTATAAAAATGTAGCTTATGAGGGGTGACAATGGGATTGGGAAAGCCATAAGGACCACACTCCACTTTGTCTAGTTTATGGATGGATGAGTAGAAAAATAGGGGAAGGAAACAAACAGACAAAGGTACCCAGTGTTCTTTTTTACTTCAATTGCTCTTTTTCACTCTAATTATTATTCTTGTTATTTTTGTGTGTGTGCTAATGAAGGTGTCAGGGATTGATTTGGGTGATGAATGTACAACTATGTAATGGTACTGTGAACAATCAAAAGTATGATTTGTTTTGTATGACTGCGTGGTATGTGAATATATCTCAATAAAATGAAGATTAAAAAAATAGTGAATTACTATGATCAGGTCTACTTAATGTTGTAATAGAGATTCTGCCCATAGTAAACATCATACTTAAATAGTGAATTACTATGATCAGGTCTACTTAACATTGTAATAGAGATTCCACCCAGTGCAATAAGGAAAAAATATATAGTGATTGGAAAAGAAGAAATGAAACTGCCATTATTTTCAGGTGACATAATTGTGTTTGTAGAATATCCAAAATACTATAAAAACCATTATAAGTAAAAATAATTAGGAAAGTCTCTGGATAAAATGTCATTATAATAAAACAGTTATTTTTATGTAACAACAGCAAATAGATAATGAAAAAAATTTAAATGATATCTTTTACAAATATATAAAAAAACAAAATATCCAAGAATAAATCTAACAAAAAGAAGTCCAAGACCTTAACATCAAAAAATTCAAAATATTGAGAGAAATTAGAGAACATCTAAATAAATGGAGGACATATCAAGTTGATTGATTGGAAGACTCAATACTTCAAACATGTTATTTCTTCCCAAAATGAACTATAGATGCAATGTACTTCCAACCAAAATCCCAGCAATTTTTTGTGGCCATTAACAGCTGATTCTATGATTTATATAGTCAAAAAAGGGCCACGTAAAGTAAAGGCAATCATAGAAAAAAAACAACAAAATTGGAGGACTTAAACTCCAGATTTATCAAGAATTGTTTACAAAGGTACAGTAGCTAAGATCATGTGGTACTGACCCATGGGTAGAAAAAGTACAGAAACTACCTCATGTATGTAGTCACTTGATTTATGACAGTAGTGACACATCAGTACAGTGGGGCGAGGAGATGGTACTGAGGATGATACTGACTGTATAAGGTATTCATATGGGGAAAAAATCATATCTTGTCTTTGCACTGTTCACAAAAATTAATTCCTGGTAGACTATATATCTAAATGTGATAGGTTAAACAATAGATATTTTAGAGGAAAATATAGAAGTAGATCATTGTAAACTGGGGGTAGGCCAAAAAAAAAAAAAGGAAGGGCAATGGAGAAGAAATAAATGAAAATAAAATAAAACCTTTTATTTTTCTTATTCTTAATTGATCTAAAAGATAACTTTTTGTTTAAAGCAAAAGTAGTAGCAATGTATTGAAAGACTGACTATAATAAATGGATAAGTGAAATGAACGACAACAATGTTATAAGGGATAGGAAGGAGGAACTGGGAATACTCTGCTAAAAATACCCGCATTATATGTGAAGTGGTAATAGTGTTATTTAAAAGTGAACTTACATTAGTTGAAAAAGTATTTTGTAAACTCTCTAGGGAAACCACTAAAATTCTCTTTAAAGAATTATAATTGATACACTAAGAGGGGAAATAAAATGGAATAATATAAAATGCTCAGTTAAAACCAGAGAAAGCAGAAAAAGGGGTGTGGAGAAAGAACAAATGCATAAATGGAAAAAGTTAAAAACATCTTGGATGTTCTAGTTTGCTAATGCTGCTGGAATGCAAAACACCAGAAATGGATCAGCTGTTATAAAAGGGGTTTATTTGGTTACACAATTATAGTCTTAAGGCCATAAAGTGTCTAAGGTAACACATCAGCGATTGGATACCTTCACTGGAGGATGGCCAATGGTGTCTGGAAAACCTCTATTATCTGGGAAGGCACGTGACTGGCGTCTGCTCCAAAGTTCTGGTTTCAAAATGGCTTTCTCCCAGGACATTTCTCTCTAGGCTGCAGTTCCTCAAAAATGTCACTCTTAGTTGTACTTGGCGGTATTTGTCTCTCTCAGCTTCTCCAGAGCTAGAGTCTGCTTTCGATGGCTGTCTTCAAACTGTCTCTCATCTGCAGCAGCTGTGCTTTCTTCAAAGTGTCCCTCTTGGCTGTAGCTCCTCTTCAAAACATCACTCGCAGCTGCACTGAGTTCCCCCTGCCCGATCAGTTTATATGGCTCCACTGATCAAGGCCCACCCTGAATGGGTGGGGCCACACCTCCATGGAAATTATCTCATCAGAGTTATCACCCACAGTTGGGTGGGGCATATTGCATGGAAACACTCAAAGAATTACAATCTAATCAACACTGATAACGTCTGCCCACACAAGATTACATCAAAGATAATGGCGTTTGGGGGACACAATACATTCAAACTGGCACAATGGATATTAATCCAACTATATCAATAATCACTTTAAACGTGCCAACATGTAAGAAGTGTAAAGAAGAAAAAATGCAGATGCAGAAAAAGCATTTGATAAATGTCATACCTATTCATCATAAAAACTCTTGAGAAACTAGGAGTAGAGAAGAACTTTCTTAATTTCATAAAGAACATATGCAAACAAATCTACAGTTAACATCATAATAGTGAGATACTGGCTACTTTCCCCCTAAGGTCAGGAACAAGGCAAGGATGTCCTCTCTCACCACTCCTGTTCAACATCATACTGGAAGTCCTAGCTAGTGCAATAAGAAGAAAAATAAATAAAAGATATACAGATTGGAAAGGAACAAATAAAACTGTCTTTATTCACAGATGACATGATTATCTAAAATTATGTGGAAAATCCCAAAGAATCTACATTAAAAAATTTCTGGAACTAATAAGTGAGTATAACAAGCTCATAGGATACAAGATCAATCTGTAAAAGTAAATTGCTTTCCTATATACCAGCAATTAACAACTAGAATTTGAAATTTTAAATACCTGTGGTGGTTTGGAGCTACATACCCCCAGAAAAACATGTTCTTACATTTAATCCATTCCTGTGGGTATGAACTCTTCTAAGTAGGACCTTTTGATGTGGTTACATTAGTTAATGTGTGACCCAGCTGAATCAGGATGGGTCTTAATCCTATTACTGAAACCTTTTAAGGAAAGGCGCACTCAGAGAAACAGTCACAGAGAGCAGCCAGAAGCTGGAAGTCAATGGAACTGAGAAGCCAGGAGAGGCTGCTGTGTGTATTGCTGTATGACAGAAAAGCCAAGGACCAAGGATCACCAGCAGCCAGCCCTAAAATGTCACAGTCTTCTCAGAGAAAGCATTGCCGTGATGACACCTGGATTTGGATTTCTCCCAGGCTCAAAATCACAAACCAATAAATGCCCATTGTTTCAGCCAACCCATTGCATGGTATTTGCTTTAGCAGCCAAGAAATTAAAACAATACAATTTATAGGAGCACCAAAAAATGAAATACTTAGATATAAATCTAACACAGTGCAGAATCTGTATGTGGAAACTACAAACCACTGATGACAGAAATAAAAAAGATCTAAATAAATGGAGAGATATTCCTCATTCATTGCTCAGAAGGCTTAATATTGTTAAGATGTCAATTCTTCCCTAGTTGATTAAACACAATTCTGATCAAAATCCCAGTAAGCTATTTTGTAGATATCAATAAATTGACTCTAAAATTTATATAGAAAGGCAAAAGATCTAGAACAACCAACATGAAACTGAAGGACAAAGTTGGAAGTCACACTACTGATTTCAAGACTTACTACAAAGCCACAGTAATCAGAACATTGTGGTATTAGGTGAAAGAATAGAAGCATAGATCAATGGAACTGAAGAGAACCCCAAAATAGACCAAATATTTTCAACTGATTTTTGACAAAGGCGCAAAGGCAATCGAACGGAGAAAGGATAGTCCTTTCAACAAATGGTGGTGGAGTAATTGGATGTCTATATTAAAGAAATGAACCTAGATACCGAGAACCAAGAACCTAGAACCAAGATCTGTATCTTGCCCTATACAAAAAATAACTCAAAATGGATTATAGATCTACATGTAAAATACAAAGCTATGAAACTTCTAGAAGATAATATTGGAGAAAATCTGTGTGACCTTAGGATTCGGGATGAGTTTTTAGATACACCAAAGAAATGATGTATCCATGAAAATGATCCATGAAAGAAAAATTGATCATTTGGATTTATTAAAATCGAAAACTCTGCTCTGTGAGTGACAGTCAGGATAATTAAAAGATAAGCCACAGACTGGGAAAAAATATTTGCAAAATACATATGTGATAAAGGGTTTGTATCAAAATATACAAAGAAAACTTAAAAATCAACAGTAGGAAAACAGACTACCCAGTTAAAGAATGAGCAAAAGATCTGACCAGACACCTCACCAAAGAAGATACACAGACGGCAAATAAGCATATGAAAAGCTGTTCAACATCATCTGTCATTAGTAAAATGCAAATTAGAACAACAATGGGATACTTTGCTGTTGGGAAAGCAAAATGGCATAGTCACTTTGGAAAACAATTTGACAATTCATTACAAAGCTAGACATAGTCTTACCATATGATCCAGCAATCGCACTCCCAGGTATTTACTCAACTGATTTGAAAACCTATGTCCAAACAAAAATCTGTATGCAAATGTTCATAGCAGCTTTATTCATAATCAACCCAAACTGGAAGCAACCAAGATATCCTTCAATAGGTGAATGGATAAACAAACTGTGATATATCCAGGCATTGGAATACTGTTCAGTGATGAAAAGGAATGCGTTATCAAGCCATGGAAAAGCATGGATGAATCTTAAATGCATATTGCTAAATGAAAGAAGTATGTAAGGCTACATACTGTATGAGTCCATTTCTATGGCATTCAGGAAAAGTCAAAACTACACAGACAATAACTAGACCGGTGGCTGCCAAGGTTTCAGGGTGGGGGTAGAATTTAATAGGTGAAGAACAGAGGATTTTTTTAGGGTAGCAAAACTATTCTGTATGATACTGAAATGGTGGATACATGACACTATGCAATTGTTGAAACCCGTAGAACTTTACAGCAGACAGAGTGATCTTTCATGTTTGAAAATTTTTGAAAATCATGTAGGAGGTTGGGGATCTCAGGATTAAATACAGACTGGAACAGAGACTCTAACTGTTTCACAAATATATGAAACATCACTGAGGGTTGAAGGAGAAAGGTGGTTGACCTAAGTAGCTTTGGAAACGAGAGGAGTCTATAAGACCAAGGCGAAAGGACCCACATATAACACTGATATTGTTGTTTCCCATAGGCATGGGCTAACAATTCTGAAACCACTATATACATGTATACTATAATTGAACAATTAAATTAATGGATGGCAGGTAGTGGAAGCCAGGCTTCTCATTGTTGGAATGGGAGGTTACAGAGAAGCAAAGGGAAAATGATCCCTGTGGTGTGGATTAAAATCAGAGATATCAGTATGAACTCAGTTTTAGCTTAATATAGATACATGTGGAGATGTATATAAATAAAGATAGAGATAGATGGTAGATTATTTAGATACATATAAATGGATAGATGGATGTATGGATAGATAACATATAGATAGATATAGATGGATATATGTATATACACATTAATACTCAAACATATATGTCCTTACTTTGCCAGCTAAGCGGGCCTAGAAGCAACGACACCCCCGTAGTAGCAAGCACACCTAGTGCCCAGATCTTGGTTTCTAATACTGTTCTCCAGTGAAAGGAACCAGAGCTCTTTAGAAAAATGGCTAATCCCAGGATCGGGGCAGGAAATACACAAGATGAGCCTGGAGCATCTTGTAGTGCCAAAAAGTACGAGTTAAAAAAAAAAAAACCCACAACGATGAGGGTAAGTCGAAGAGACAACAGAAGCCAACTGGAAGAGATCCCAATGGCCCAAGTTTTAACAACTTCAGCCACAAAATACATAAAATAGCACTGAATTATAACCCAAAGTATAAAATAAATATCCATGAGTCCATTCTGATATAAATTAAACGATTGAATAAATAAATGAATGGGGAGAATAGACAAATCTCCCACGCAACATAATTCCAAATAATTTTGCAGATACTCTGCCCTCACCGAGATGAAGCAAAATCCCCCATTCCTTAAGTATAGGCTGTGCATAATGACTTCCTTCTTAAAAGCACAGTCTGGAAAGGGGGAACAAAGGAGTAACTTAGCAGTGGAGAAACCTGACAAACTCTACCTCAGCCAAGAAATTGAGGTCAACAGTATTAATAAATCCCATTGTATGTACTTTGATATGAAGTGGTGTGCCTTTGATCCGATGAGAAGGGCACTTTATCTCTGTGGTCTCCTTCCCCAAACCCCAAACCCCAAACCCAGACTAATCATGAGAAAAACATCAGATAAACCCTAGTGGAGAGACAGTATACAAAGTACCTGACCACCTTCCTCAAAACTGTCGGGGACATCAAAACAAGGAAAGGCTGAGAAAGTGTCACAGCCAAGAGGAGCCTACGGAGCTAGGATGACCAAATGTAATGTGGACCCTGTGACAGGAAAAGGGCCTTTGGTTAAACCTAAGGAAATCGGAATAAAGTTTGGACTTTATTAATAATGTATTCATATGGGTTCATTGATTGTGACAAATGTACCATGCTAATGTACATTTGTACATTACAATAATGTAAGATGTTACAATATTGTACATTATTGTTAATAACAGAGGTAACTGGCTGTGGGATATATAGGAATCCTCTGTAATATCTTCATGACTTCTCTGTAGTTCTATTTTAAAATATAAAAAATTTAAAATTTAAAAATTAAAAATTAATTAAATAAACTATCATTTAATATCTAAAATTAAAAAAAAACACTCCCCCTAAAACAAGCCCCCCAAACAAGATATGCACTCTCCAAGGATAACATGTACTGAATAAACACATGTATGCTAAATTGAAAGTACATGTTATTTGCTCTAGAGTGGACACCTATGGGGGAAGGGATTAGGAGCTGGATGAAGGACAAAGACACAATGAAGACAATTTTAAAAAAGAATCCGAGCACAGATGGATGGTAATGGTGAATGATAAACTGGGGGACATGAGCTCCCCCCGTCTTGTGCACCTAAAGTCCTTTTATAACAGGAGGAGGGATGTTCCAGCCAAAGGCCAAAGGCAGCTGTTTCCTCTCTGGGACCACAGGGAAGAAAATGTCTATTTGGAGAAAGTGTTTTTGGAGTCACGAGGAAGGGCACAGCCTCGCTGGTGGGTATCTGCTCTCGGTGGAAGCACAGAGGGCAGGACTCAGGCGCGTGGCGTGCAGCTAGCAGACAGGGACTGAGTCTGCTGCTGCCACCACCACCGATGTGACCTCAGGCAGCTTATTTAACCTTGCACATCGCAGTTTCCTCCTCTGCTAAAGGGAGAAATGGAGACAGTAATACTGACTCCTAAGGGTGACTGTAAGGACTAAAAGGGGTGGGGTATAAAAAGTGCTTATATAGCATCTGAAACACGAAGGCTTGATAAATCATCGCTACTGTCATTTTGAGTGCTTTGTGGTATCTGGTTTTCCCCCTAGACCAGATTTGTATTATTTCTTTCAGAGACATGTTTCATTGCCTGTCCTGCCCACGGCTCCCACAAAGGACAGCCTGCAGGGCCCTTCCCCTCTCCACCCTCCCTGCCCTGTGCATGCCACCCCGATGGGATGTGGTGTCCAATGCAGATGAGCCGGTCAGGCCACGTTCTCTCTGATTTAACCTAACAGACTGGTGATTATAGTCTGTTGGTAAAAAGGTGCTGAACTCCTAAGGTCTGGAGGAGTCAAGGCCTGAATCTGCTGATGCTTTGGGAACTCAAAAGTCACCACAAACAGAAATTATGGCCAGCAGGAACAATGCACGATCTGGTTTGTAGAGAGGGGGATAGAGCTGATGCTGGGAGAGAAACAGAGGCAGAGAAAAAAGATGGTGCCACGCACATGGGGTCTAGCTGCACTTCCTGCACATTGATTCCATCAGAGTCCCTTATGCCTTGCAATAAAACCCCTTTTCATTTGACTTTTAAAAATATATATTTTGAATAGCCCTGATTGAAATATGAATTTACAAGTCTGTAAATTTCACTCACCAGACTCGGATATCATTCTGGCTCAGTAACTGCCTGTTATATGAATGGATGAATGAATGGGCGAATGAATGGTTGAATGAATGAATGAATGGATGGATGGATGGATGGATGAATGAATGAACAAACACAGAGACGAGCTATTCAGGCCCTCTCCCGTTACCCACGATCCTGCATCCAGTGTCAATCACTGCTCCCTGGCTCCCTGGTGGTCTCTTGGACTAAGGACCCCTTTCCTACATGTCCCAGGATCCCAAGAGGTCAGTGGGAGAAGAATTCCCCTGAGTGATGGAGCCTGGAGTTCCCACCCTCATAAGGGTGTGAAAGGAGAAAACCCTGAGAGCCATGAAGCTATCCCAGAAGACACAGTTGATCCCATGGAGGTTGGCTCTTTCCAGAGAAAGGGAAAGGGCATTGGCCTTCATCGGTGTGCCAGGCAGCCTTTCCCACATGCTTTCCCACCGAGTCCGCGCACCCGTGGGACTGCGCCTGTCTGTCCGCAGACCCATTCCTTGCCCTTTCATGCTCTTCCCTGTCTTGCAGCAGGGCCGACCCCTGTGGGTTACTCTTCCAGCTTCCAACTGGGTTCTGCCGATGGAGGCACTGGCAGGAGACTGGGAGGTGGAGAGAGAGAGGACCAGAGCATCTCTCCTCCTCTCTCTGCTCCATGTGACATCCTGGCATTCTGGCAAGGGCTGGGTGTCCTCTGGGGCCCCAGCATCTGCTGGACCAGCCCCCCTGGGTCCAGCCTCCACTGCGTGACCAGCCCCTGGCTCCAGTAACATCTCCTCCCTGCTCCAGCCCTCCAGCACACGGTTGTCTTCCTGCTGATGTCTGGATTGCCTCACTGACCCCATTTGGATTCCCAGCTTTGCTATCACCTGCTGATCCATTCTCTGCATTAAAGTCTCTCTGTTTTAATTTCTCCAGAGGTTTCAGCGTCCTGGTCAAATGCTGTGAATTGGTATTTTGTCTATGTTGACACTGAGAAAACAGAAATCCAGGGTGAAGGAACTCATCACGGTTGAACAGCTAATAAGAGGCAAAGCTGGATTCGAACCAAGCTCTGTCTGACTCTAAGCCCAAGTTCCTTCCTTCCACCTCCTCCCACTGCCCTTGACCATCCATCCACCCACTAGGGGAATGGGCCTTTGTCCTACCACTCCCTGGGGCTGCTTTAGGAAGGCCTCACAGCCTTCCCCGGGTGGCAGACGCCCCAAGATTTGGCAGCTGTTGCGGGGCTCCCCATTTAGCCCAGAGCAGATGACCCAAGCCCCTGCAGCTCCAGTCCTGACGTTGGAAAGTGCTAGCCCTGCTCCTTTCCTGGAAACACCATGAGAGCAGACTGGCCCAGTGAGACTTTAAAACAGGTCTTTGGTTGACTCATTTCATCACCCCACCCCACCCCAAAGATTTGCAATCCTCAAAAGTGAGAAATGAGTTACTGCTTTCCAGAGTCTTTCCCTCCCCAGCCTCGCCCCACAAGGAACTGGATGGTTTTTATTTGCTGATATGTTAAACAAGCTCCAGCTTTGCTACTCCAAGGGTGGTCCCCAACCAGCAGCCTCACCTGGCAGCTTGTTAGAAATGCAGAATCCCAGGCCCCAGCCCAGACTTGCTGGCCCAGAATCTGCATTTTAACAAGATCATGGTTCCTGTGCACATTAAAGTTGAAGACATTCTGCCCTAGACCCTTTCATGGCTGTTTCCTAGGCACTAATTTTATGTCATTTCATAATAGTAATACATACTTCCTGGGCATACATGAGAATTAAATGAGTTAATGCATTAGAACAGTGTCTGATACATACTAAATATCCCTGTTAGAATGACAATAATAATTATTATGATGATTATTATGATAACTATTTGCTGGACCTCAGGACAGGCACTAGGGGGTCCAAAGATTAATACATGGATAAGACAGAGCCCTGCTTCAAGGAGCTCTCAAGAGATGAAGAGATGTGCATTCAAATGAAAAACTCTGATCAAATACAGCCTGGGCTCTAAGAGTTACACACAAAGCTACTAGCCCTGACATTTGGAAAGTACCTTGTGGTTTACAAACTAAATTCACATATTATGTCATTCGAGCATCCAACAGCTTTCTCAGGTAGGCAATATGACAATAATTATCACTGCAGAAATTGAATGCAGAGGGGAGTAGTCCAATGCCCGCTTCCCCCTAGGGACTTGAATCCAAATCTTCCAGTTCCAAATCCAGGGCTCTCTCCCATACCCTACACAGACTCTCCAAAAGAGAATGTACCAGGATCCAGTGGGTCAGGGTGGAAAGAAAAATGGAGCCAAAAGCTTAGGTGACATGGGAGTGCATCTGTATTTGTCACTGGAGAGGGACAATGATTGATGGTTGGCACTGCAGTTGCTCCTCCCAAGAAGTTACAGACAAATAAATAAAGCCCAGGTTATTTTGCAGGTGTGCAGGATCATTCTGGTTTGTTTGCTTGCTTGCTTGCTTTGACACCTCAAGGAAAGCACCCCACTGTCCTGCCAGTTCATTTTTTTTTTTTTTCCCCACCATGGGCTCAGGGTTGGCATGTGGGATGCTCTCCCAGTGATGGGTGAAGAGCAGCCTTTCTCAAAATGTGGTTCCAGCCACAGAGACATCACCTGGGAAATTGTTAGAAATGAAAACCATCTGACCCCACCCCAGACCTACAAGTCAGAAACTCAGGGAGTGGGGCCCAGCATGAGGGATTTTAACAAGCACTCCTGGTGATTCTGGGGTTGAGAACCTCTGGTAGTGCTGTGCCATAGAACTTTCTGGACAGATGGGAATGTTCTGTGTCTGTGCTGTCCAACACAGGAGCTGCTGGCCCCATGGGGCTGTCGGGTCCTTGAAACAAGGATAGTGGAGCTGAGGAACCGGATTTTTAATTTTATATGCTTTTCCTTCATTTAAATTTAAACAGCCACACATGGCTAGTGGCTTCTATGTTGAACAGCCACTCTCCCTCATCCTCCCTCATCCTCCAACCCCCTCCAGGAATACAATTCACTTATTAGAGACAGTCACAGCAATCACCAGCAACCCAAGAAGGGCGGGAGTCTGGAGAAGGGCAGAGGAAAGGCCTCAGGAAGGAGAAGACTTCCTGTCAGGCCCTATGGAGAAATGAGATCCCGTTGAAGCTCTGTTGAGACTGCCAGAGGAGTGGACACTCCCTAGAGACCCTTGGCTTTCTCGTCTCTGAAGGTGACACATGAAGGCCTGTGTCACATCCTCAAGGAGAGCTGCTGAGGTGGATGTGTGGGGGCATATGGGGACAAATGGGACAGAGCTGGGCCTGTTGACTTACACACTAACGATTCAAATAGGACCAGAGAAAGATCTCTTTGGAGAATTCACAAATGAAAATGGGCATAAATGAAAGCAAGAAAGACTTTAGTCTGATACAAGGACGAACTGCTTGCCGGTCAGGATGGCTGGGATAAATCCTGATGTAGGAAGATATAGAACCTCTGTCCCTGCAGAGAAAGTGGGCCAGTGGAAGGGTCTCTGCTCCAGGAACAAGAGACCCACATCCTATTTCCTGTTTTGTTTATCAGGTGGGTGGCAGTGAACATGGGGCTAGACCTCAGTGCACAGAGCTTCTTTTCTTTGCAATAGAAGAACCAAGAGGATGGAAGGGTGAGAAGGCTAGGAGCTCGCACTCCTGGAGCCAGCCAGGTGTGGGTTGGAAATTCAGCATGGCCTCTGCTAGGAGGCTCTGTTTAAGGTGCTTCACATTTCTGTGCTTTAATTTCCTCATCTTCAAAATAAGTGTCCTAAAGCCTAGGTGGTTGTAAAACAAATAGTGTGGTGCTGGGCACGTGGGAGGAGATCAACCATACTTGAAAAGCTTACTAGGTACTCGAAAGACTTTAAATGTACTCACTCGTTTGCTCCTCATAACAACCCCAGGAAGTAGTCCTGATATTATCCCCATGTTTCAGATGAAGAAACTGAGGAACAGCAAGGTTATGCAACTTGCCAATTTCACTACCAGGCAGACAGCTGAGCCAAGATGCAAACCCAGAAGTCCAGCTCCAGAGCCCATGCTTTTAAACGCTACTCTACAGGGCCTCCCCATATGTTAGCTTTTGTTAGTGTTCCACCTGCAGAACAGCCAGGTGTGGTAGAAAGGGCGACATGTCAAGAACTGAGAGTTGAAGGTCCTGATTCTGGTGACCTCGCTTTGTGACGTGGACCCCTTCCCCTGCCAGTGCTCCCATCTATGCCATGAAAGGTGTGGACTTGGGAGCCAGGAGAATCTTTGTTCTGAGTAGTTTAAACCTATCTTCAAGGGAGACTGGACCAGAAGTCTCTGGAGGCTTCTCCCAAGTCAAAGACCATTTAAAAGTGTGACCTCATTCCAAGGAGTGAGGAAAATGCCGAGATTGTATGGCAGGAAGTTGCAATTCCAGTCCTGGCTTGGCAGAGTGAGCTTCAGCAAGCACACCCCTCTCTGGGCCCTGTAGGCGTTCACTGCCAGTGCCCTCCCCACCACTGCCCTCGCACAGCCACTGCTGCCTACCCCTTTCTTGCTTCCTGATTTGCTTGGGGGTTCACTCTTCCAGCCCCAGGGATGATGGTAACTCCGCCCCTCTGCCTGTGATTCAATCCTGGCCAATGAGATATGAGAAGTCACCAAGGGGCTTCTGAGAAAGGATTTCCTCCTACCACAAGCCCCACATGAGAGCCTACCTTCCTATCCTGGAATGTTGTCATGTGAGGACAGTGTGGATGCCTGGAACTGCTGCAGCCACCCTGTGACCATGAGGTATGACCAAGAGAATTGCAAAGGAATTGGGGCCTGGCATGGTGGAGCACCTGAATAACCAGCCCTGCAGCCACCAGAACTATTTTCAGAGGAAATAATAAGCCCCTCGCTGTTTAAGTCACTTTGGGTCCAATATTCCCTCTATTGCAGCCAAATGCATTCTAAATTACACGTTTAATTTCCTCATGTATCAAATCAGGGTAATAACACCAGGTTATTGTGAGGATAAAATAAAATGAAAGATGCAAAAATGATTTGAGAATGCCTAAAATACTAAGTGCCTTAGTACTTCAGCATTCTAGAATATAACAGTTTTATAGGTGGAGGGTAGAGGAGGCTGTTAGTCCCAGTGTATCCCATTGTTAGATGATTTAGTGCCCAAGGGCTTTTCTATGGGGAAAGCCCCTATAATTGTGTAGACTTTCCTTAATGCTTAATTTGTTAAACTTACATCTAATTAACAAAACTTGGAAAACCTATTTTTCTCAATTATAAATTTGATGAATTAACTGTTTTTCAACTATTTAAAATGCAATTACCAACTTGGTGCATTCAGTTCTTTTGAATACTTCAGATACCTTAAACAGCATACAAAACATTCAGAAACACAGTGGTTACAAAACTTACTACCATATTCACATGGATGCTCACTCTAAAACAGCCCACCTTAGCCATTATCCATTACTCTGCACTTGATTTATTACTTTCCCAAGATTGTTCCTACATTTGTTTTTATACCACTCTAGGGTTTTAGTAATATTTTGATTTCTTCCTGGGGAGTCTTACCAGACCTAAAAGACAGACGATTCTTTCTCAGAGGACCTGAGGAGAGAGAAGTGGGTCACTGACCAAGTGATTCTTGGCTGGGATATGAGAACTGAATGCTGAATGTAAGGTGATTCAAACATGAGCCCCACATCTCCAGGCTGAGTACCTACTTAAAGTTTTATTTGTGGTGATGGGAATTTTAAGCATCTGTCTTAATTTATGGGTTTTAACTTTTTAAATTTCCCTGGTATGATGTGATGGGAAGGGCAGTTCTCTGAGATATTCTTCCCCAAAACCCATCACCCTAGTCCAACCATGAGAAAAACATCAGACAAACCCAAATTAAGGGACATTCTACAAACTAGCTCACTGGGACTCTTCAAAACTGTCAAGGTCATGCAAAACAAGGAAATACTGAGAAAATGTCAAACCAGAGGGGCCTGAGGAGACATGCCAATTAAACGCAATGTGGTATCCCAGATTGGATCCCAGAACAGAAAAAGGACATGAGCAGAAAAACCAATGAAATCTGAATAAAATCTGGAGTCTAGTTACTAGTAGGCTACAAAGTTTAATCTGTTCACTGTGAGAAATATACCCTGGTGATGTAACATGGCGATATTAGAAGAAACTGGATGAGACTATTCAGACATGCTCTGTGTCATATTTGCAACTTTTCTACAGTAATTAAAAGTTATTCCAAAATGAGTTTATTTTTTTAAAGGGTGTCTTAGGTTGGGCTACCTAGGAGCTGATGCTGGGACAAGGATATGGATGCATCTGATTTTCTTTGGGAGGTGATTCCAGAAAGCACTGGCAAGGGGTGGGGACATGAGACAGGGGAAGGGAGAAATTAACAGGTGCTGTGTTGGAAAGTGGGCTACAGTTGTAGGTACCCAGAGCATAGACTGGCCAGGAAATACAGGCCAGAATGTAGAACACAGCCTAGAGTTATCCCAAGTGTTTGGCAAGAGGTGCTGGCATATTTATCCATGATTGCCATCAGATATTGGCTGAAAGGATGGACATTTGCAGTCTGCCCCACATTGGCCAAGCAGGCTCCAGAGACCAGAGGGAGCCCTCCGGCGGAGAACTGAAGAGCTGGCAGTCAGGGCTGTCCAGTCGACAGGCCAGGGGAGGACGTGTGCCGAGGGAGATAGACAGGACGCTGACAGCACCTGCCATCTTTGGTGTCTTTCCCAGAACTGCTTCCGCTTTTAAGTGTCTCTTGGCTTGATAGCATCTAATCCATTATCCTATCATCATGATGTATTGACCTGGTCTGGCAGCATTATTCAGAATTTACGCATTCTTTATTCAAATGCTATTATAATTTATATAAGACCACCTGAAAATTTCATCTCCTAGTTGATGAGGGATTGCATCTGCAAAGTGAGTGCTCATCTCTGGGACATTTGACTGACCTGTCACCTGGGACACCCCATTGAACCCTCTTTCTACTTGCTCTGTGTGCATAAGCACTGTATTGTTTGACTTTGGGCCCACTTTCTGCCTGGATTTTATGTGTGGCCACCAGTACCCGTCAATCCTTCCTGTCTATTTATTCTGGGATTATTTGGTTTACTCACAGTTCCTGGTGTTTATTCTTTCCTGCTCATACAGATGGTAAAACTTACTTATTCTACTAGACACTAAATGGGAATACAGAGGCCACTTTGATACTTTACACACAGGTAACTGGTTCTATGACTGAGGAGCCAAACAGGGGATGGTGATGTAGCCCAGAGATTAGCAAGAGCAGAAAGCCACGAGCACCCCTGGGCTGCAGGGATGAAGGAGGAGGAGGCACTGCTGGAGCCCAGGGTCTGGGGTCACCCAGAAGAACCTGGAGTCATGGTGGCTCTACAGGAAAACCCCTACAGCTGAAGCCGGGGCCGGAAACTCTGTCCAAGATGGAGAGGAGAAGGGGAAACACCCTGGCTCCTTCCTTCCCACCACCCTCCCTCGCACTGGCCAACCCCAGCCAGCAGCCTGGGAAACGCAGCTACAGGGTAGTCCCCGAGTGATGTCGACCAGAGCAGAAGGGCAACAAGGCCCACATGCATATCTACTCATCATTAAACAGTCACGTGCTCTACAGAAGAAACGTAATGCTCATATATATTCACATCCTTACGCATTAAAATTAAAGCATAAATATATCCTACTAATCACCCTCCCTGAATGATTCAACTGCTCTTTTGAACAACTTTATACCGATTTTTCTTATTTGCATATTGTCACGAACTCTTGGCCTTTTGTGAATTTGTGCCAATTAACCACAGTGTTTAGATGTGAGGCCCTCTGGGATATCCCTGGCATCTATGAAATCATTCTTCCTTTCTGGCAACTAAAAGATGATACAGAACTTTCCGTTCTGACTTCCTCCTACCATAAGACACAGAATCAGCTACCTTCTAAGAAGTCCTGATTCTGTTAGTGGAAAACAAGTATTAAAGATCAAAATTGGGAGGATTGTGGGAAGGTGGCGGAGTACGGAGCTCAAGGACTCAGTCCTTCCACAAAAACAGCTATTAAACAGGCAGGGACCACCTGAAACAGCTATTTTGACACTCCGGAGGCCAGAGGAACACTGTACAGCATCCAGGGACAAGCTGGAGGAAGAGGCTGATGCATTACAATAAACACCAGTAAATGGCTCTTTCTATGTGGCAGCTACCAGTGCCCATACTCCTCTCTCACGGCAGGCTGCCATGGGGTCCAGACCCAAGCTAGCTTGCTGGTGACAGAAAGGGACATAAAAATTCTCTTCCCTAAGTCCAGGGGTGGGCATAGCCAATCACTGACCATGGCTTTTGATCAGCAAATTCAGATCCCCAGTGGCCCAGCTCTGAGGTCAGCCATTGTTTCAACCTGCCCCAGACAGGGGCAGTGGTGGTGGAGACTTAAAGATGCAGAGCTTCCTCGGGGCTGCAGGGACAGTTAGCTGAAGGGCTGTGTTTGCTGGGCAGGCCAGGAAAGCTCAGATTTGGGGAGCCATCAAAGAAGCTCTTGGTGTCCTTCCTGATCCCCTCCACAGGGCACTTTTGAGCTGGTCTGCACCCCCTTTGTGGGTCCCTGGCCCTGTGTTGGCTGGGAAACAATGAGCTGGGAAAGTTCTCTCCAGTGAGCCCTCCTCCCAAAATTTGCCCACCAGGCAAAAGCAGCTTGAGGCAATGAAAGGAGTGTAAAAAAACTATAAAGTCGGGCAGTCTGGGACAAAGGTCTGCCAGCTTCAAACACCTGGGAGATGGATGTCTGTCCCTGGGAAACAGAAGGGACAACAAAATTCATGTAAACAGGGGAACTGCAAAATAACTAACAAGCAAAAGCCCAGGACAAGACAGAGTCCCAGAAAGACAGGGAAAACCCTGCACACTGCACTCTCCTTAGGCAGACCTTCCTGATAGGAGGGCTGAAGCTCAAGAAAATCTCTATCTTATCACCAGATGATTACAAAACCAAGAAACAGACATCTCAGGGAATAAATCCCAGACTTAACATTTTAAAATACTAAACTGTACAGTGTACAGTGAAAGAACAAGACAAACAAAGTATCAGGAAATGTTGGCCCATCCAATGGAAGAAGATAAAAATCCAGAAAACACCAATGAAAAAAGAATGTGGACATACTAAACAAAGCCTTTTAAAAAATGATCTTAAAAATGCTCAATAAGATGAAGGAAATTATAGAGAATTAGCTAAAGAATATCAGGAAAACAAAGAACAAGCAATACGAGAGTCTTGGTAAAGAGATAGAAAATATTTAAAGGATCCAAACAGAACTACTAGGGTTGAAGACCCTAATAATGGAAATGAAAAAGCCCAGGGGGATTTCAAGAGCAGATTGGACCTGGCAGAAGAATGAATCAGTGAACTTGAAGACAAGACACTTGAAATGAGTCAGGCTGATGAGAAAAAAGAAAAAAGAATTATTAAAAGTGAAAATACCATAAGACACCTCTGGTACACCACTGAGCACACCAATATATGCATTACGGGAGTCTCAGGAGGAGAAGAAAGACAGAAAGGGGCAAAAGGAATATTCAAAGAAATTATGACAGAGAACCTCCCAAACTTAGCAAAAGACATGAATATGCATGTCCAAGAAGCCCAAAGAACACCAAACAAGATAAATATGAAGAAAAATACACTCCATATGTATTGATCACACTAATGAATGTGAAGGGCAAGGAGAGGGTTCTGAAAGCTGTAAGAGAAAAGCAATGTATTATGTACAATGGTGTCCCAATTAGATTGAGTGTTGATTTTTCATCAGAAACCATGGAGGCAAGAAGGCAGTGGGTTGAAATACTTAAAGTGCTGAAAGAAAACAACTTCCAGTCAAGAATTTTATACCTAGTGAAACTTGTTCAAAAATGAGGAAGAGAGGAGGAGCAAAATGGTGGCATAGAGTGGAGTGGAATTTAGTCAATCCCCTGGAACAACTAATAAACAACAAGGAACAACTAATAAATAATTTGGAATAACTGCTGGGGGACAACCATGACTGTCCACACATCGTACACCAGCCTGGATTGTGGAAATGTGCTGAGAGCCCCCTCCCCCATGGCATGCTGAACTGCAAAACCTTACTGTGGTAGAAACTAGCAGCACTCTCCAAGTGAGCAAATATAGCCCAGCTGAGCTCCAACTGGGGTTTTAATTAACAAATGTGGACTGCTGAATACAAGCTACAAACCCCCAACAAGCAGACAGAGGCTTTTAGTGATGACTGACCTTAAAGAACCAGAAGACTCATCTGTCCGAGGAGGGGGAGCCCAGAAGACCGGGTGTTACCTCTGGCTGATGAGTGAAACTGGGGGGTTGTGTACTGGCTCCAAGAGGGGGCTTTCTGTCCCTTTTTCTCTCTCTCAACCCGAGGGGCTCAGAAGAGAGAGCTGCAGCCATTTTCAGTTCTCAGTGCTCTGACCCAGACAGGGGTGGAGATAACAGAGTCAGAGAGACAATTCAAATGCTGATGATAACTCCCTAGAGGGTGTATCTTCCCTAAAAGTAAGGAGGTGGGGCCCAGCTCTAGTTCCCGTCTTCCCTTCAGAACTCGGACCCCAGAGCCTGGGGGAAAACAGCCAAAACAGAAACTGAAGGGGCCACACCTCCTTACACCAGTCGGGAGCAACAGGCTGACAGGCGCCACCTGCTGGGCAGGTTAGGAAAAGCACAGCGACTGGAAACCTCATAGGAAAGTCTGTCATTCCTCTAAGATACACCCTGAATGTCACCCCATTCTGAGACCTGAATCTGTTCTGGTCTGGGAAAGCCTGACTGGGGTAACCAAGGAAACTAGATAGTATACTATAGACAGTATACAATCTATACTAGGAAAAACAAAGATATGGCCCAGTCAAAGGAACAAACTTACACCTCAATCAAGATACAAATGAGATACTGTTTCACTTTAATGAAACAATCTATTAAAGATTTTCAAAGAAATGTGCTAAATCAAATCAAAAACCAAATCAACAAGCCCAGGGAAGATATAACAAAAGAGAAAAAGGCTATAAAGAAAACACTGGGCGAACATAAGGTAGAAATCGAAAGTTTGAAAAAACAACTGGCAGAATCTATGGAAATGAAAGGCACAACACAAGAGATGAAAAATACAATGGAGACATACAACAGCAGAAGAAAACACTCAGGAACTGGAGAACAAAACACCTGAAATCCTACACACAAAAGAACAGATAGGGAAAGAATGGAAAAATATCAGCAACATCTCAGAGAATTAAATGACAACATGAAGCACATGAATGTATGTGTCATGGGTATCCCAGAAGGAGAAGAGAAGAGAAAAGGGGCAGAAGCAATAATAGAGGAAATAATCAATGAAAATTTCCCATTTCTTATGAAAGACATAAAATTACAGATTCAAGAAGCACAGCGTACCCCAAACAGAATAGATCTGAATAGATCTACACCAAGACACTTAATAATCAGATTATCAAATTTCAAAGACAAAGAGAGAATCCTGAAAGTAGCAAGAGAAAAGCGATCCATCACATACAAAGGAAGCTTGATAAGACTATGTGTGGATTTCCCAGTAGAAACCATGGAGGCAAGAAGAAAGTGGTGTGATATACTTAAGATGCTAAAAGAGAAAAACTGCCAACCAAGAATCCTATATCCAGCAAAACTCTCCTTCAAAGATGAGGGAGAGTTTAAAGTATTCTCTGACAACAGACAATGAGAGAGTTTGTGAACAAGATACCTGTGCTACAGGAAATACTAAAGGAAGCACTATAGACAGATAGGGAAAGACAGGAGTGAGAGGTTTGGAAAACAATTTTGGGTGATGGCAGCACAGCAATGTAAGTACACTGAACAAAGATGACTGTGAGTATGGTTGGAAAGAGGAAGGTTAGGACCATATGGGATACCAGAGAGAAAGAGGAAAAATAAAGACTGGGACTGTACAACTCAGTGAAACCTAAAGTACTCAACAATTGTGATAAAACGTACAAATATGTTTTTACATGAGGGAGAAAAAATGAATGTCAACCTTGCAAGGTGTTAAAAGTAGGGTGGTATTGTGGGAAAAAATACAATCAATGCAAACTAGAGACTATAGTTAACAGAAACTTTGTATTATGCTTCCTTTAATGTAACAAAGGCAATATACCAAAGCTAAATGCACATAAAAGGGGGACATAAGGGAGGGTTATGGGACTCTTTGCATTGGAGGTGTTGTCTGACTCTTTTAGTATACTCTAGTTTAATTCTATCCTTCCTTTCATTGCTTTTTAGCTGTCATTTTTTTTCTCTTTCTTTTTCTTTTGTCTCTCTACCTTCTTTGACTCTTCCTCCTTCTTTGTAGAAGAAATGGAGATGTCCTTATATAGTTAGTGGTGATGGTGGTGAATACATATATATCTAACTATACAGTGAACCGATTGTTTACTTAGGATGGAAAGTATGGTGGGTGAACGAAAGCATCTTAAAAAAAATAGGTTGATGAAGAAACCTTGAGGGCACTACATTGAGTGAAATAAGTCGGATGCATAAGGACAAATATTGTGTGGTCTCACTGATACGATCTAATTATAATATGTAAACACATAGACATGAAATATAAGTTACATGTTATAACACATAATATGAAATATAAGTTACATATTATAACACATAATATGAAATATAAGGATAGAGAACAAGGCTAAAGAGTGGGAGCAGTTGCTTATTACGAGCAGAATGTTCAACTAGGTTGAACCTAAGTGTTTGGAAGTGGACAGAGGTGATGGTAGCATGTTGTGAGAATAACCAACAGTGCTGAATGGTGTGTGAATGTGGTGGAAAGGGGATGCTTAGAGTCACATATGTCACAAAAGTTGGAGGTTAAAAGATGGGAATGTATAAAACAGTGAATCTTGTGGTGGACAATGTCTGTGATTAACTGTACAAATATTAGAAATCTCTTTCATGAACTAGAACAAATGTATGACACTATAACTAAAGCTAATAATGGAGGGGTATATAGAGAAAATATATACCTATTGCAAACTACATACTACAGGTAACAGTATTTTAACCTTCTTTCATTAACAGTAACAAATGTACTATACCAATACTATGAATCAATAATGGAGGTGGGGCATGGTTAGGGGTAGGAATTGAGTTTTCTTTTTTGTCTTTATCTCTTTTCTGGAGTAATGAAAATGTTCTAAAAATTGGAAAAAAATTAATTGTGGTGATGGTGGCACAGCTGTATGATGGTATTGTGGGCAACTGATTGTGTACTTTGGATCTTTGGAAAATTATATGGTATGTGAACAATCTCAATAAAATTAAATTTAAAAAAAAATGAGGGAGAGAGTAAGATGTTGTCAGATAAACAAAAGCTGAAGGAGTCCATCATGACTAGATCTGCCCTACAAGAAATACTAAAGGGACTGAAAAGAAAAGGAAACTAGACAGTAGTTCAACACAGCATAAAGAAATAAAGGACTCCAGTAAAGGTAACCATTTGGGTAATTATAAATACCAGTCTTATTTTAGTATATTGTTTGGTATGTAACACAACTTCTTCAAACAGGTGCTAAAATGCAAATGCACAAATAAAAGGAAAAATCTATGTTTTTGGACATACAATGTATGTTCTAGTTTGCTAATGCTGCCAGAATGCAAAACACCAGAAATGGATTGGCTTTTATAAAAGGGGGTTTATTTGGTTACACAGTTACAGTCTTAAGGCCATAAAGCGTCAATCAACAAAGGGTACCTTCACTGGAGGACGGCCAATGGTGTCCGGAAAATCTCTGTTAGCTGGGAAGGCACATGGCTGGCGTCTGCTCCAAAGTTCTGGTTTCATAATGGCTTTCTCCCAGAATGTTCCTCTCTAGGTTGCAGTTCCTCAAAAATGTCACTCTTAGTTGCTCTTGGGGTGTTTGTCCTCTCTTAGCTTCTCCAGAGCAAGAGTCTGCTTTCAACAGCCATCTTCAACCTGTCTCTCATCTGCAGCTCCTCTCTCAGCTTCTGTGCATTCTTCAAAGTGTCCCTCTGGGCTGTAGCTCCTCTTCAAAATGTCACTCACAGCTGCACTGAGTTCCTTCTGTTATGTCAGCTCATTTATATGGCTCCACTGATCCACTTAGACCCACCCTGAATGGGCAGAGCAACACCTCCATGGAAATTAACCAGTCAGAGTCATCACCCACAGCTGGGTGGGGCACATCTCCAAAGAAACACTCAAAAAACTCTAATCACCACTGATAACATCTGCCCACACAAGATTACGTCAAAGGTAATGGCATTTGAGGGACACAATACATTCAAACTGGCACAATGTACAAACGTATAAGTGGTAACAAGTACAAAAAAATGGTGGGGGGAAAGAGGGGTATAAGAAAAGTGTGTGTGCCTGCTATTGAAGTTAAGTTAGTATCAAACCAAATATGATTATAATATATTTAGGATATTAAATCTTAACCCCATTGTAACCTCAGTGAAAATGGATGAAAATTTATATCCAGATAGAAATGAGAAGGGGCAAAATATGGTACAATACAAAAAAATCAAATAACTATGAAAGTAGGCATTAATGGAAGGGAGGGACAAAAAGAAAGATATAAGTCTTACAAAGGCTCAATAGAAAAATGGCAGAAGGAAGTCCTATATTATCAGTAGTGACTTTAAATGTAAAAGGATTAAACTCTCCAGTCAAAAGGCAGAGATTGGCAGAATAGATAAAAAAGCATGACCCAACTACATGCTGTCTGCAAGAGACTCACCTTAAATTTAAAGATACAAGTAGGTTGAAAGTGAAAGGATGGAAAAAATAGATACCATGCATGTAGTAACCAAAAGAGAGCTGGGGTGGCTATACTAATACCAGATAAAATAGACAAAAAACAGTACAAGGGAAAACTGATAAAGGGGACAATTCAACAAGAAGATGTAACAATTATACATATATATTCATCTAACAGCAGAGCCCCAAAATATATGAAGCAAATACTGAGAGATGTGAACGAAGAAACTGATGATTCTGCATTAATAGCAGGAGACTTTAGTACATCACTCTCATTAATAACTAGAACATCTAGTCAGAAGATCAACAAGGAAATATAAGACTTGAGTGATACTAAACTTACTAGAACTAACAAATACATGGATAACCTCACCCAACAAAAACAGAATACACATTCTTCTCTAGTGCACATGGATCTTTCTCCAGGATACACCACATATGTTGGGTCACAAAACAAGTCTCAATAAATTAAAAAAATATTTGAATCATATGATGTATCTTCTGTGACCACAACAGAATGCAGCTAGTAATCAATAAGAGGGAGAAATGGAAAATTCACAAATATGTGGAAATTAAACAAAATACTCTTAAACAACCAATGGATGGGTTAAAGAGGAAATCAGAAGTGAAATTAGGAAATACAATAAGGCAAGTGAAAATGAAAATACAATACACCAAAACTTATGAATGCAGGAAAGGCAGTGCTGAGAGGGAAATTTATAGCTCTGAATGCTTACATTTTAAAAAAAGAAAGACTTCAAATCTGAGACCTAATCTCAAAACTGGAAGAACTAGAAAAAGAAGAGCAAACTAAACCCAAAGCAAGCAAGAGGAAGGAAATGCAAAACTTGGAGCAAAAATAAATGAAATAGAATCAACAAAACCAAAACTTGTTTCTTTGAAAAGATTAATAAAACTGACAAAACTTCAGCTAGACTGATAAAGAAAAAAACCAAGAGGATACAAATAATGAAAATTAGAGATGAAAAAGGGAACATTACTACCAACTCTGCTGAAATAAAAAGGACTATAAGAGGATACTATGAACAACTGTATGCCAATAAATTGGATAAACCAGATGAAATGGATGAATTCTTAGAAACACACAAACTACCTACATTGACTCAAGAGGAAATAGAAGATCTCAACAAACCAATTACAAATAAAGAGATTAAATCAGTAATCAAAAACCTCCCAACAAAGAGAAGCCCAGGACCATATGGCTTCAAGGGGAATTCTAGGAAACATTCCAAGAAGGCTTAACATGAATTCTGCTCAAACTTTAAAAAAAAAAAAAAAAAATTAAAGAAAAGGGAACACTCCCTAAGTAATTCTACATGACCAACATCAACTTCATATCAAAGCCAGATAAAGACACTACAAGAAAAGAAAACTTACAGACCAATATCTCTTATGACTATAAATGCAAATATCCTCAACAAAATAATGGCAAACCAATCCAACAGCATATTAAGGAAAAAATCATGCAGCATGATCAAGTGCATTTATCTTTGGTATGCAAGGTTGGTTCAACATAAGAAAATTAATTAATTTAGTACACCACGTTAACAGAATGAAGGAAAAAAACACATGATCTCAATTGTTGTATAAAAGGGATTTCACAAAATCCAGCACCACTTCATGATAAAAACACCTAGAACACTAGGAATAGAAGGAAATTTCCTCAACATGACAAAGGTCATATATGAAAAACCCAAAGCTAACATCATACTTAACGGTGAAAGAATGAAAGCTTTTTCTCTAAGATTAAGAATAAGAAAAGGATGTCAAATGTCACCACCATTATTCAACATTGTACTGGAAGTTCTTGGCAGAACAATTAGGCAAGAAAAATAAACAAAAGGCAAGCAAGTTGGAAAGGAAGAAGTAAAACTTACCTATTTGTAGATGATATGATCCTATATACAGAAAATCCTGAAAAATCCACAACAAAGCTCCTAGAGATAATAAATAAATTCAGCAAAGTGGCAGAGTACAAGTACAACACCCCAAAATCAGTAGTGTTTCTACATAGAAGAAAAGAAAAGTTACAAGAAGAAATCAAGAAAAAAAATTCCATACACAATCGCAACTAAAAACTCAAATATCTAGGAATAAATCTAACCATGGATGTAAAGGAGTGGTACACAGAAAACTACAAAACAAAACTAAAAATCAAAGAAAACCTAAATAAATGGAAGGACATTCCATGTTCATGGATTGGAAGACTAAATATCATTAAGATGTTAATAATACCTAAAGCGATTTATAGATTCAATGCAATCCCAATCCAAATCCCAACAACCTGCTTCACAAAAATGGAAAAGCCAATCATCAAATTTATATGGAAGGGTAAGGGGGCCCAAATAGCTAAAGCCATATTGAAAAAAGAAGAATGAAGTGGAAGGATTCACACTTCCCAATCTTAAAAGCTTATTACAATATCTCAATAAAACTGAATTAAAAAAAATATTCTGGGAGTTATAATTCAGAAAGAGGTATTTCCAGCTCCCCATGACCTGATGATCACAACATTTGACCACCCAGCCTTCCTCCTACAAAGTGGTGATTTGCATGTAAAAAATATGCACGTGCAAATGTTCAGATTTGGTGTTTTTTTAATCTGTGGTTTTATTTCTTTACAAATTGTTGTGAATTTAGTAGTCGTGAGATATGCCTCATTAGCCTCCTGTGAACTGAAAGGCATTCTTAAGCACCCTAAATGCCCTTTCTACACACAGGATGCAATTGGATATAGGCTGAGAGAGTGCCCCCCACCCCCACCCCCCACACCTCCCACCCCACACCATAATCTTGCAGTTCCTGTCCTTTCTTCTGGGTGACAATTCCATGACGCAAGCATCTATCTACTGAGGACTTAACTGAGGACTCTTCCCCATTTTTCATAGAATAGTAGACAGCTATTAAAATGGAAACTATGTTTTCCCCATCTGAAGCCAAGAAGATATAAATTGGTACTCTGGAGGGAAAAGGGCATAGCTTACCATCCAGTGCTAAGCCTGTAGGAGATTTTTTTTTAACAAATAAGGAAAACAACATGTTTTTCCTTTCCTAATTTTTGGGAATCCAGTCAATTTAAGAATACCTTATTGATAGGATTGTTTGTATAAATCATGACCTTTAATATTCTAATTTTCATGAATTCATTTTAAATATTAAGTTCTGATTGAAATGTGTATATATGTGTGTGTGTTTCTGGATTTATTGTTATTTAACAGAATGACTCAAAACCTTAATATAAGAGCTGGAACTACCAAACTCTTAGAAGAAAACATAGGGAAGCATCTTCAGGACATTGTGTTCAGCAATAGGTTCTTAGACTTTACACCCAAAGCACAAGCAATGAAAGAAAAAATAGATAAATGAGACCTCATCAAAATTAAAACCTTTTTCGCCTTGAAGGAATTTGTCATGAAAGTAAAACGACAACCCAACAACCTATACAATGGGAGAAAATTGGAAACCACATATCCAACAAAAGGTTTAATATCCAGAATATATAAAGAAATCCTTAAACTTAACAGAAAAACAAACAGCCCAATTTAAAAATGGGCAGAAGATTTGAATAGGCATCTTTCCAAAGAAAATATACAAATGGCAAGAAAGCACACGAAAAGATGCTCAACATCATTGGCCATTGGGGAGAGACAAATCAAAACCATAATGTTTACCATTTCACCCCCATTAGACTGGCTGATACGGTAAAAATGGAAAATAACAAGTGTTGGAGAGGATGTAGAGAAATAGGAACACTCATTCACTGCTGGTGGCAATGTAAAATGGTGCAGTCACTGTTGGAGACAGTTTGGCGGTTCCTCAGAAAGCTAAGTATAGAACTACCATATGACCTGGCAATCCCACTACTAAGTATATACCCTAAAGGACTGAAAGCAGTGACTGAAACAGATATTTGCACACCATTGTTCATAGCAGCATTATTCATGATTGCCAAAAGATGGAAGCAACCCAAGCGTACATCAACTAATGGATGAATGGATAAGTAAAATGTGGCATATACATACAATTCAAGATTATTCAGCCACAAAGAGGAATGAAGTCCTGAAATATGCTGAAATATGGATGAACCTTAAATTCATCATGTAGAGTGCAATAAGCCAGATAACGAAGGACATATTGTATGATATCACATATATGAAATATTAGAATATGCAAATTCATAGAAACAAAAAATAGATTACAGATTACCAGTGGAAGGAGGAATGGGGAATCAAAGCTTAATGGATGCAAAATTTCTGTTTGGGGTGACAGATAAGTTTTGGTAATGGATGGGGGTGATGGTAGCACAACATTGTAAATATAATTAACGCCACTGAGTTGTATAGCTGCAAGTGGGTAGAATGGGAAATTATGTTACCGCATAAAAATAAAAAGAGTTGTTTCCTGCTTTGTTGCTATCAGGAGTAAATTTTCCATGCAAATCTCTTGCAGCCTGATTTTGATCTTTTTACAATTTTTTTCCCTTTATTAGAGAAGTTGTGGGTTTGCAGAACAATCATGAAAAAATGCAGAATTCCCATATGCCACCCCACCACCAACAGTTTGCATCAGTGCAGAACATGTTACAATTGATGATAACACATTTTTATAATTGCACTATTAATTAAAGTCCATGATTTAACTTAGGGTCCACTGTTTGTGTAATGCAGTTCCATGGATTTTTTTTTTTAAATTGTATTCTGTTACCATACATACAATCTAACATTTCCCCTTTTAATCCTATTCAGATATATATTTCAGTGCTGTTAATTGCATTCATAGTGTTGTGCTACATCAGCACCATCAGCACCATCCACTACCAAAACATTTCCATCGTTCCAAATAGGAACCCTGTGCATTTTAAGCCTTAACTTCCCGTCCCTGGTAACCTATATTCTAGATTCTGGTGCTATGAGTTCCAAATCAGTGAGATCATATATTTATCCAAGGTTCAGGTAGCAATCTGAGACGTCAAGGAGGGACATTGGAGTGGGATCAGGACCAAGGACTCACAGCCTCCTCCCAGGCTGGAGGGCTCATGAGAAATCCCCACCAGCCAAATGGAGCTCTTGCCAACCCGTTCTCCCAATCTCAACCCTTCTCTCTCCCTCTCAAACACACACACACACACACACACACACACACGCTGCCTTGGTAATCTGAGGTTACTAAAAAGGCCCCAATGCAACAACATCCCCTAAAATGAGGAATTCTCCGATGATAACATAGAGCACCAACAAGTTTCTTCCAAAGCGTTTCATGTGCGTTGCTTTGGAGCTGCCAGTGAATGTGAGTCCAAATGCTGTGCACCTGCCTCACAGTACATATGCCATGGAGCATCATTCGTCAGGATTCCTCAGATTTAAAAATCCGTTAGCATTTGGACAGTGGCAGGGTTGGCGTTGCCAAGCCTGCTTAAATGAATGCATAATTAGCACATTGTTCTGCCAATGGCCCTGCTCAAGTGCTTTATACAGTGTGTTCCCTGAAATAGGTTAACCACCACCACCACCAGTTACCTTGTTTACACAGTTGACTCAGCCACATGCCTATATATGTGTGAAGGAAAGAATCCCAAAAGAAATTATTGGTGTTGGCATAGCAACAATATGTTAATTGAGTCTTCCTTAAAGCTGGACCAGCAGGACCTCTAATCGGTGTTCGTCCAGTCACTATGTATTTTAAAATGCAATAAGACTGCATTATTTTGAATATATCAAGAATTTAGACTCTGCACTCATTTAAACTGATCTCCTCTCCATTTAACCCAAGTTAATACGGTTTAGGGGATTTTTAATGCTTCCATGTTAAACAAATCTAAAACATGGTCCATAAAACTGTCTTTATGTCAGAATGTTGGCCAGAAAGATTATTCTTTTTCCTTTATTGCTGACAGGGCGACGCAGGAATGAGACACGGACACAAAGTTAAGAGTTAAGGGAGCAGGGGTCCCACTGCCTCTAGGGCGAGTGGACGCCAATGCATTTTTGCTCCAGCTATTTATTAGAGCAGATCATGTGCATATGCTAAAGATCCTCGGGCTCGGGAGAGCCCACCAGATACCTACGTTTACATCAGATGCATTTACATCAGGTGTGTACATCTTGTTTACATCAGGAACGTCATAGTCAAGTTACATCAGGTGTATATCATAGACACAAGACACATACATCAGGTGTATATCGTTATCATAGTCACAAGGCTTACATCTTTACAGGGCGGGCCTGCATGGCATTCTATGCAGGCCTGCGGCTCAGCGTTCTCAGCCACCACCCTAGATATGCCTCAGGCAACATGGAAAACTCAGTTTCCCACATATCCCCCTTTTTATTTTAGCTGCTGGCCAGATCTCTGCCTGCCACTTGGGCTCTGATCTGAACTGGGCGTAGACAACAAAGTAGCCACGGGGGTAGGAGACCTCCCTTAAAAGGGGTGACGGTTCAGACCCTTGCAAAGCTGGGGGGGGGGGGTGAGGTTCTGTGCCCCACCTCTGTTAGCCCCCAAGTTTTCTCCTGATGGCCCCTCTGCGACTGTACCTGTCTTAGGTTGTTCCTTCCCTGAGGAATCTTACCCGTCTCTGGCTAACCAGCCATCCTCCGGGGCCATACAGGGTGATGTAAGGGAGGGGCAACGCCTCCCAAGAGGGTCAGCTCTGTCTCCTTGACAGCCCATGCCCCGTGGCCTTCAGGCCCAACAATGGTTTGGACCCAGGCAGCCAAAATAAGGAGGAGGGAAACTGAACGAACTGTTTTTACTCACAGCATTAGCAATAAGAGCTTACATTGCTGCCATTGGATTAGAACCTGTCATAGGCAGCTTATCTTGTTGGACTTGTTTTTAAGCGTCCTGACATAATGTCTTTATCTGCCCCCAAGTTGGATATTGGGCTTCCCTAGTTTGGGGTGTTGGCCCGATCACTGTTGTCTTCAGTGTCAGACCCTGGAACTGCATCACTGGTGGCTCGATGTCCCATAGGAATTTTCTTTTCTTTGCTGGGTTCACGGTACAGCTTCAGTCGTTGGGCCGGTATCCAAAGTGGTGCTCGACCGTTACCTGGGGAAACAAGCATAACCTCTTCCCCATGTTAATAAAGTAAGCATTGTCCATTCATTATACGAATACCAGTGGTGTGACAAATCTGCCAAGCAGCCGTAAAAGCTGCAAATTTAGTGGATGTATATTTTTGTTTTATCTTGATTTGCTAAAGGGATGGAAAAAACAGTTGACACTCCATATATTAGTTAACATTTTCCATCTCCCTTTAGCCTCGATTCTATTCCAAGCTTTTAAACACCAAACTTGTTCAATGTCCAGATTATCAATGGTAGAATAAATGTCAGTTTTCGGTAATTGCCCAATTGATATGTTTACATCACTTTGTCGATTATTAACAGCCTGTATTTTAACATATTCCATTTACCAAGTCTTAAATTGATCAGCATCTTGGCCAGGAGGCACTTCCTCAGTAACCGTGACTGGGAAAGCAACAGGATAACTCGTAGCCTCTAAATTTCCACGCGGTTTCACCTCTGCAAGACCCTGAACGCGGGACAAACCGGCCAGCCTGGTCAGCGGAGCGCCGCCAGGCACAGGAAGAGGAGAGGGGGAAGGCAGAGGCCACTCCCCACAGCAAGGCGCAGAAAGAGGTCTGGGGCACCGACAAGAACAAAAAACTGAGATTTCACTGGATCTTTTTTACCCTTATCATCATCAGAAAGAAGATTGGGACCAGTATCGTCATCAGACTCATATTCTTCCTCATCATCCTCAGCTCCCAAAGCTTCAAAAACAGATTCAACCAAAGACCATGTCCAAAATCTGTGATTTCCCCACCTTAACGCCACTGGCCTGCAGCCGCTGCCGTAAGAGGGAAATATAAGAAACCTATTTACTGTATCCTTCAGCATTACCCATTACCCTCCTTAATGCTCGGAAGTCGTTCTACGATGGAACGCAAACGCGCGGCCGCTACCTCCACCCGAGCTCCTGTGCCGCTGTACCTCCTTCGTTCAAGCGATTCTTCTGTCAGGAACCAGATCCGGTTCTTAAGCCCCACGTTGGGCGCCACTTATTGCTGACAGGGCGACGCAGGAATGAGACACGGACACAAAGTTAAGAGTTAAGGAAGCAGGGAGCCCACTGCCTCTAGGGTGAGTGGACGCCAATGCATTTTTGCTCCAGCTATTTATTAGAGCAGATCACGTGCATATGCTAAAGATCCTCGGGCTCGGGAGAGCCCACCAGATACCTACGTTTACATCAGATGCATTTACATCGGGTGTGTACATCTTGTTTACATCAGGAACGTCATAGTCACAAGTTACATCAGGTGTATATCATAGACACAAGACACATACATCAGGTGTATATCGTTATCATAGTCACAAGGCTTACATCTTTACAGGGCGGGCCTGCATGGCATTCTATGCAGGCCTGCGGCTCAGCGTTCTCAGCCACTACCCTAGATATGCCTCAGGCAGCATGGAAGACTCAGTTTCACACATTTCTTTGCTCTCTACCCCCATAATCTCTCTGATTGCATGTCTGAAGTCAAGTAAGTTAACTAAGGAAATTCCCTAAGTTTGGTGAGGGGGATAGTTGATAACAGTTACTGTGCTTTGGGCTGCAAATAATAGAGAACCCCACCCCAAATGAATTGAACAAAAAGGAAAATCATCAGGTGCATGTGAGAACAACCAGAGGGTGGCTGCAGGGTGGTCAATTTTGTGTCTCCAGAAAGTAACCAATGACTTGGTTTCTTTCTAGATCTCTGCTCTTCCATCCTTAGCATTGAACTCTTTGCATATTGGGTCCCTTGTGGTCATGGTTACCAGCATCCCAGCAAAGAGAGAGAATCTAGCTTCCCATCTCTCCATAAAAGGAAGTTGATAGTCCCAGAGACTTCAGCAAACCCCCTGTGATGGTTTGAATCCGTATGTACCCCCAAAAGATCATGTTCTTAAAGCTAATCCATTCCTGTGGGCATGGACCCATTGTAAGTGGGATTTTTTGGTGAATAGGATCTGAAGTTAAGATGTGACCCACCTCATTCAGGGTGGGTGTTAATCCACTTACTGGAGACCGTCACAAGAGCATGAAATAGAAAGAAAAGCCAGAGAAGCTGAGAGAGGACACACAGAAAACAGAGAGAAACCACAGAAACAGAGAGGAGACGCTGGAAGCAATGAAACCTGGGGGACCAGCAATGTCATCATGTGCCTGGTGATGTGACAGAGGAGCTGAGGATCGCTGGTAGCTGGTACTAGGGGAGAAAGCATTGCCTGTTGATGCCTTGATTTGGACATTTTCACAGCCTCAGAACTGTAAATTTGTAAGTTAATAAGTCCCCATTGTAAAAGCCAACCCCTTACTGCCATATTGCAACTCACCAGCTTTAGCAAACTAAAGCAACCCTTCTATGTCTCATTGGCAGAATTAGATCACATACTCCTTCTGGAATCAGTCAGTAGCAGGGGAAGCGGGATGACTCTCAAATGCACCAGCATCACCCCATGAGCTGAATTTAATTCTTCAATCTCTATTGGTGCTACCCTCTGTGGGAGGGGTGGACTGGGCAGTGGAGAGGCCACAGCAACGTCCACCGCATGCCACTATATTCCAACTCTTCTGCCTCCCCTAGGACACCCTCAAGCTTGGGCTCACTCACAAGGGACTGAGTAAAACAATGGTAACTGGAGGGCAGGACCAGCAAACCTCCTTTCATATAGGAGAGAGGTAAACCCATTCCTGAGCACGTCTCTCTTTAATTCTCAGCTGTGACAGGTGAGCCTCTCTGGGCAGGAGCTGCTCTCTGAAGGTTAAAAGGAGCACGTGAAGAGGCACTCCTGACACTGGGTGCTCAGCCACTGTCAGCCTCTTTCAGCTTCCTGGCCAAGTCTTCCAGGGTTGTTTGGGAGGAAATTTGCTTCACGTTGCAGCTAAGACACCAGGCTGCACCCTCGCAGCAAAGGCCATTTCTCCAGACAATTCCCCTTCATCACACACTTTTTTATTTGTCAAATATCTGCTTGGAAGGTGTTCCGGTTTGCTAATGCTGCCGTTATGCAAAATACCAGAAACGGATTGGCTTTTATAAAGGGGGTTTATTTGTTTACACAGTTACAGTCTTTGGGCCATAAAAGTGTCCAAGCTAAGGCGTCAACATTAGGGTACTTTCACAGAAGAATGGCCAATGCTGTCTGAACACCTCTGTTGTCTGGGAACGCACATGGCTGGCATCTTCTTCCTTTGCTCCCAGGTTGTGTTTCAAAGTGGCATTCTCCCAGGATGTTTCTCTCTAGGCATCTGGGGGTATTCTCTTGGTTTCTCCCAGGTAAACTCTAGAGTAGCAAAAGTCTACTTTCAATGGCCACCTCCAAAATGTCTCTCTTGGCTGCAGCTAACGTCAGGGGTCCACAACTCCAAGCATATCTAAGCATCAGCATCAGCGAGTGTCTGGGCCTGTGTGGTTCTCTTTTAAAGGACTCCAGTGATTAAATCAAGACCCACCCTGAATGGGTGTGGCCACACCTCCATGGAAATGATCTAATCAGAGGTATTACCCACAGTTGGGTGGGTCACATCTCCATGGAAACAACCCAATCCAAAGATTCCAACCTAATCAACACTAATATGTCAGCCCTCACAAGATTGCATTGAAGAACACGGCATTTTGGGGGACATAATACATCCAAAGTGACACAGAAGGGGAGTCATATTATGCAAATAAGAAACACCTGTTAGGCACAGATCATTCACATTCACCCAAGAACCTCCACTATCAAAAACGTAGCTGAGAACCAATAAGCAAACAAAATGTAATCCCACTACCTCTGGGTGATCTTTTATCAGTTTCCAGCATTTCACTTGCCCTTTCTCATTTGATCCATATAGCAGCACTGTGATTCAGGTGGGAAGATGGCATTATCCTCATTTTATAAGGGGAGAAATTGAGACTCAGGGCTTAATTTGCTCAAGGTCGCCCAGTTAAGGATTGGTGAATCTCATATCCAACAAAATATATAAAAGAATGTCTAAAGAACCCTCTAAACTCAACAGTAAGAAAACCAACAACCCAATTAAAAAATAGACAAAGGAATTGAATAGGTACCTAACCCCAGAGGATATAGGATGGCAAATAGGTACATGTACAGGTAGATGTTCAAGATCAGCCATTAGGACAATGCAAATCCAAACCACAATGAGATACCAATTCACACCAGAGGTTATAGGACAGCTTTAATCAAAAAGATAGATAATACCAAGTGCTGACAAGGATGCAGAGCAACTGGGACTCATACACAGCTGGTGGGGATGCAGTCACTCTGGAAAATGGGTTGGCATCTTCTCATCAAGTTAAATACACACTCTATATGACCCAGCAGTCCCGCTCATGCTGTTTATCCTAGAAAAGTTAAAACCTACTGTTACAGGTTATTTTGTGTCCCTCCAAAATATGTTGAAGCCCTAATACCCAGTAGCTCAGAATGTGACCTTATTGGGAAACAGGGTTGGTACCGATGGAATTCGTTAAGATCAGGTCACGCTAGATCGGGGGGGGGGGGGCTCTTAACCTGATGTGACCTGGTGTCCTTATAAGAAGAGGGAAATTCGGACACAGAGACACTGACACACAAAGAAGACAATCATGCAAGGATGAAACAGATTGGAGTGACGCAGCCACAAGCCAGGGGTCGCCAAGAGCAAGCAGCAGCCGGAAGAGGCAAGAAAGTCTCTTCCCTTAGACCCTTTGGAGAGAGCACGGCCCTGCCAACACCTCCGTTCAGGACTTCCAGCCTCCAGAACTGTGAGAGAATAAATTTCCATTTTTTAAGCCTCCCAGTTTGTGGTTATTTGTTACAGCAGCCCCAGGAAACTAGTGCACTTAGGTTCACCCAAACACCTGGACACAGGTAAATCAGAGCTCTGTTTGTGACAACCCAAAGCTGGAAACCACACAGTTGTCATCAACAGGTCAGCGGTTATACAACGTAAAGGAATACTACTCAACAGTAAAAAGGAACAGACTATGAGCCATACAACACAGATGGATCTCAAAGATATTATGCCAAGCTAGAGAAGCCAGTTTCAAAGATTACACACTGAGAGGTTTCATTTACACAACATTATCAAAAAGTCAAAACTGTAGTGATGGAGAAGAGATCAGTGGTTGCCAGGGCTTATGGGTGGAGGGAGAGTGTGTCTGTAGAGGGAGATTTGGGGTGGGGGTTGTTGATGGGTCTGTTCTGTATCCTGTTTATGGTGATGGTTATATGAATTCATAGAATAAACACCAAAAGGAAAAAAGAATCAATTTTACTGTATGATGATTTTTTAAAAAATGTTTTATTTGGCAATCTGAGACCAGGTTAACGCTCTCCCCCCACCCCCACCCCCACTGCCTCCACCAGAGAACACAGCCTAAAATGGCTCATGGCCCAGTTCTCAGGCCTTCACTCAAAGCCTGCTCTTTTACAGAAAATTTGAATAAATTTTGCTTTCAGTTTCCCCAGCCCATGGAAGAAAGAAATTAGAAGGAGAGGGAAGGAAGCAACTGGAAGCAGGCACACTGACAGTAACAACAAATACCAGCTGGCCATGAAGGAGAAAGCAGGAAACTATGAAATGCAAACATAAAATTCAAAACCGTTTTGTTCAAGGACTGACATCCCCGTGACTCATGAGGACACACCTGTGTCTCAGCCCTGAGCAGCAGCGACTGGAAGGTTCCTCATGAGGAAGCTGCATCAGAAAAGTCACTTCAACCTCCTGACCCTTTCCTTTGCAGTAGCAGGAGTCACCCAGAAAAGTAGACCCTTGATGTCTGCTCTACTCACGAGCAGCCTAGAAGCTCAAGGACATGCAGTGATTTGCCCTTGATTTGGGACAAGAATTTGGACACCAGGATGCTGGAGAGGCAGCCTGTCAATGGCCAACATCTGCCCTTCGATGTGGCTTTTGTTAATCTTATTGTTCCCTTATCTGGTGATCATGACATCTAACATTAATTGAGTACTATGTTCTAAGTACTTTCCTTAAGAGCGTTACACAGGTCTTCCCATTGCATACTCATAATCGTCCTACAAGGTAGGGTCTGTAATAAGCCCCATGTTACAGGTGAGGAAAATGAACCCAGAGAGATTACGTGACTTGCTTAAGGTCACACATTGTTCTGGTTTGCTAATGCTGCCTTTTTGCAAAATATCAGAAATGGATTGGCTTTTATAAAAGGGAATTTACTTGGTTACACAGTTACAGTCTTAAGGCCATAAAGTGTCCAAGGTAACACATCAGCAATCGGGTACCTTCTCTGGAGGATGGCCAATGGTGTCCGGAAAACCTCTGTTAGCTGGGAAGGCATGTGGCTGGCATCTGCTCCAGAGTTCTGGTTTCAAAATAGCTTTTTCCAAGGACATTCCTCTCTAGGCTGCAGTTCCTCAAAAATGTCACTCTTAGCTGCTCTTGAGGCTTTTGTCCTCTCTTAGCTTCTCCGGAGCAAAAGATTGCATTCAACAGCCATCTTCAACCTGTCTCTCACCTGCAGCTCCTCTTCTCAGCCCCTGTGCATTCTTCAAAGTGTCCCTCTTGGCTGTAGCAAGCTTGCTCCTTCTGTCTGAGCTTATATAGTGCTCCAGTAAACTCATCAAGGCCCATGCTGAATGGGCGGGGCCACACCTCCATGGAAAGTATCCAATCAGAGTTATCACCCACAGTTGGGTGGGTCACATCTCCATGGAAACGACCTAATCCAAACGTTCCAACTTAATCCCCATTAATATGTCTGCCCCACAAGATTGCATCAAAGAATATGGCTTTTTCTGGGGGACATAATACATTCAAACCAGCACACACATCAAGTAAATAGAGGAGCCTAAGACTTTGCAACTCCAGAGGCCACCCTCTTAACCACTCAGCTACACTGCCTCAAAGTGTAAGCTGTGAAATGGAAAAGAGCAAAAAGAGAACCTACTTCTAAAGCTGCAAAAGAAGTAAAGAGAAGTGAGGATGACCTAGAAATTGATGATTCTTTTATAGGAAATAGATGTTTGAAGTAACTCAGAGAATGAAGTGTTTAATTAAATGGTAGTCATAGCTAGGACATAATCAAGTCCTTCAAAAACAAGAAAAATTGATTCTTGAAGCTTTTCAGCAAGTGCAACAACCAGCACAAATATCATTAATCAAGTGTGAGAGAATATTTTAGCAAAACATGAAGATATTTAGTTCAATGTGGGAAAATGTTTACAGGAAACAGATGACACCAGGGAATTGTAATTCCTAAGATATCCAGTCACAAGCACACACTTTTTCTCTGTAATGTAGGTATTCTCAATGGTTTTATGGGAATTATCTTCCTGAATAACATGGATCTCCTGTACACTATTGAGGGAACATGGGTGCTTAAAGGGAAAAATACTCAATTGTCTGGAAAATCCACTTCGGAGAACATTTATCTCCAAACCATGGAAGATGACTCTATAACTGAGGAATGGAATTCTCTCTCCAACACCAAGAGATGAAATTCCTCAAAACTCCCTTGGCAGAAGTGTTTGTGGTTGAGGAGCTTTCAATCCTAAAGGAAAAGTACTTATAGCGACACGGAGGTAATGAATAAGCCAAAGAAATCCCTGAAATATTTGAGATGCTTTCAAAAGAAAAAAAAAGAGAAGTAGAAACTGTAAAAGTCAGTCTTTAAGTTGGGCCCCAAAGAGTCCCCACCTCCTGGTTTTCACATCCTTGTGTAATCCCCTCCCCTCAAGTGTAGAATGTATCTAGTGACTCGCTTCTAACAAATAGAATATGGCATAAGTAATGGGATGCCACTTTCGAGGTCAGGTTTTAAAAAGACTGTGACTTCTGTCTTGGGCACTGTCTCTTGGGTTACTGAGTCTGGGGGAAGCCAGAGGTCATGTCACGAGGTATCCTATGGAGAGGCCCACGTGGCAAGGGACCGAGATCAACAACAACCACAGCAATGAGTTTGGCAGCAGATCCCCAACCTCGGTTGAGCCTTCACATGAGACTGCAGCCTGGCGGCCACTTGACTATCAACTCATGAGAGACCTTAAGCCAGAAGCCCTCCCCTAAGCCACTCTGGACTCCTGACCCACAGAAATGAGATAATAAACATTGTTTTAAGCCACTATGTTCAGGGGTTAGAAAACTAATACACAGCAGTGACAGTTCACCCATTATAAATTGGTAATAAAGAATACCTTACAATTATATTCTGTTTATCATCCCTTGTCTATTGGAAATGCTGAACATCTTCTTACTATCACAGTTGCAGAGATACTCTAATTTATAATTGGTTTGCATTGAACATTTGAATGGAGAGCTACTGCAGTAAAAATAACTCCAGCCTGAGAAGTAATATGTGTAACAGAGGAAACCTACAAACTCTCTTGGACTGCGGTACAAGACACCCTGAGGTCCTGTCCCCCAAGAGAGCATTTAATTTTTACTTTTATACAAAGCATGTGCAGTTGGATGTGAGAGAATTTTCCAAGAGGGGTGGATTACTCTATAAAGTCTTCCCAAGCCAGCTTTAGGAGATACGTTTGGGGGATCACCAGGAAATCTTACTCTCCCAGTGCTTCAGCCCACCTCCCACATGCTCAGAGGAATGAGTCCTGGGCTTATAGGATGCGGGGAACTGGATCTATTTCAGTAGAACTGAACACAGGGACTCCTCAGTTAAGCAAGTACCTTGGGAAGGGAAAGGAAGAAACAACCTCAGGAGCGATTTCCTTAGGAATACTGGTTTGGGGCTCCTTTCTCGAGCCTCCTCTGGGCCTCCCACAACTGCTGTCTCTGGGTCCCACAGAGGAAAGACCCTTCCAGACCTTAACTATTAAAACTCCAGGAAGGAAGAAGGGCTGCAGACACCCCAGACAGCCAGAGGCTCACTGGGGTCACCTGGCCCACCGTTTCTCAGGTGCCTTCAGTGGAAAATAAAGCCTGGACTCCTTGGCAGGGCCTGGGGAAAGGAAGGAGTGGGAGATGGGGGTGCAAGGGCCTGGCGACCCCCCAGCCCTGCAACACCAGGCTGAGAGAAGCACACTTCCCGCTGGCCCCAGCATTTAGCAGAGACCTGGAAGGAAGCCATCTCTTGACGTGGCCCCATTCATTCCATTTGTTCAAGTTCATTTAACAAGCTGAATTTCTACAACTTGGCTGAAATCTGATTTCCTGCTTAAAAAATATACATCAAAACAATACAAGTCATTCTAACTACCCATGTGCCTAATAATGACAAAGCTCCTCTGCCTCAGCATTTGCCTGGATCTGGGTCAGCACAGGGTGAAGTGGGCGGAGGAGGATGCCTCTCCTTGAGTCCAGGGGTCAAGGGTGGGTGACTCAGGAAACCTGTGGGCTACTTGGGATGAGCCAGACTTTAGAGGGCTATAATGGATTGTTGGAACAGATGGTTCAAGCTGGTGTGGTGTTCCTGAGACTCTCCCAGCCCCAACCCAAATCATGTGGTATTATTAGTCCCCACTTGGCAGTGACACCACTGAGGATAGGGGCACATCTTCTTCCTTTGGGAAACCTCTATAGCTCAAGCATTGATGACTGATGGTGGCTGCCCCATTGAACTTGGGGTCTGGCCCAGCAGGGCCCTAAGGGGGAACAAGAGATGGAAACTGACCTCTAGGGCACAAATCAGTTCATAGCTGCTCATGTAGACTTCCCCCACCCTGGCTCAGTTCTCTGGGTCATGGTCCAGATCTTATAGGTAGAAGGAGTAGCAGACTACCTATGCATTTAAAGGAAGGAGAGGGAGTGGACTAGTTTATATGGATCCCTGCATGCTAGGAACTGTGCCAGACCATGTACCATAATAGCTACAACGTGTTGAACACATTCCAAGTGCCAAGCGCTTTGCATATGTCACAAGGGGCCTAGTTTGATTCTACGTGGGATTCAGGTGTGTCTGGACACATCTGGGACACCAGTGGAGAAGGCTCCATCAGAAGTTTGTTTGCATAATGACCAAGGGACCTTCTGGGAGAGAACTCATCCCAAGGGAAAAGGGGAGCTCACTTGGCATGAGTGTGGCACCATCCATTAGGATTACTTTCAACTGAATATGCCAGGGGGAAAAACTTTAAAATAACAGTAGCTTAAACAAAATTGAAGTTTAATTTTCTTTCACACAAAAGAGGTCAAGAGACTGATAGTCCACTCTGATTTGGCAATCCCACAGCATCATTAGGGACTCAGGCTTCAATCTTTCTGCTCTACTGTCCAAGGACATAGCTTTCAGCCACAAAGCTCTCCTCATGGTCAAAGTGACACTATTCTTACTTGAGATGGGTGAAGCTGCAGAAATTCCATTAATCATCTGTTAATCCCTCCAGCACATGGTGAGGTATATAGGATAATGCTCACTGTACATCTGAGGAAACCTGAGGCTCAGAGAAAGTAATGAGCCTAAAGTCACAGTGCTAGTAAGCAGAAGGACCATGATTTAAACCCAGGAGACTCGATCTCAAAAGCCCTGCTCTTTTTACTCCACACTCCATCATGCTTCCTCTCTGCTAAGAGGAATGTTCTGGGGCTGGAGAAGGGAGATCAGAATGGGACAACAAATGAAGCCTGAAAGACACATTACATTTTTCTGCCCAGAATCCCTTCCTTTGGGAAAGTGCCCTGCTGCCCTGCTCCATGTGATTAATGGGGTGTCAACTGTGCTACCCCACTTTCTTGACTACTTTCATGGGGGGGGTAAGTTAACTTAAATTCAGATTCTTTTTCTCTCCTGGGAATTTGAATCTTGCATGGCCATTCACAGGGATTGAAGGTGGCAGAGCTGAGTTATCTCACAGCAACCTACTAAGGAGACTCTCTGTAGGTTCCTGAGATGTTCAGCTCAGCCCTAGCCCCTGTCCTTCAGTTCCAGGAGCTACACAGAATCCCTACAAGACAGATGCCAGTGCCCAGTCTCCCTTCTTCCTTAGTTTCAGAAAATGGAGTGTATTAGACACACAAATGTACTCAGTTTAGAGGGGTGGGGCAAGATGGCGGAGTGGTGAGGTGTAGGTTTTAGTTACTCCTCCAGGGCAGTAGGTAGAAAGCCAGGAACTGTGTGGACCAGACACCGCAGAGCAATTTGACTTTGGGCATACTTCATACAACACTCACAAATGTGTGGAACAGCTGAGATCAGCGAAATCTGTAAGTTCTTGGGGCCAGGGGACCTGCGCCCCTCCCTACCAGGCTCAGTCCCATGGGAGGAGGGGCCGTCAGTGCTGGGAACCAGGAAGGAGAATTACAGTTGCAGCTCTGATTGAAAACTCAGACTGCTGATCAAAAATTCCAAACATTGATAGACTGAGACCAGACACTGGAGAATCTGGGAGCAGTCAGGCCAGCCGAGAAGAGCTAGGGCTAGCAAAAACAGCAAAAAAACCCCAAAAATAAAAGCAGAGACTTTTTGGAGTTCTGGTGAACATAAAATGGAGAAGGGCAGGGCTCAAACAGAATCAGGCACATATGCAAATCCAGAGGGCGAGGACCCTTGTCTGAAAAGCCAGATTCTCTGCTTTCTTGATTGTTCCTTAATGGCCCTCAACTCCTTGTCTCTTAGCATTTCAATAGCCCATTAGATCTTCAAGGAGGGCCCTTTTTCTTTCTTTTTTTCTTTCTTTTTTTTTTTATCTTTTTATCTTTTTATCTTTTTCTAAAACAATTACTCTAAGAAGCCCATTACAGAAAGCTTCAAAGACTTGCAATTTGGACCCAGGCAAGAACAGAGCTTGTTAGCTCTGAGAGACAAAGCAATAAGTCTAGTGGCTGAGAAAATTCGCTAAACACCATAACTTCCCAAGAAAAGGAGGGGGGGGCATCCCCTTACAGCCATCTTCCCAGCGGGCTGGGAACACTCCTGCCCAGCACCAGCGCCACAGCCCAGGGCTGCCCCAAACAACCCAGTGTGATGGGAAGTGTTTCCAGCAACACACGCACGTGCCACAATATCTGGTGTGGACGATAACCTTTCCTGTACCCACAGCTAATTGCCCCGAGGGGGGATGGTGGAGCTGTGTGAAAAGGGGGAAATTAACACGCCCCATTCAGCCATCCTTTCAGCGGTCTGGGAATGCCCCTACACAGCCCTGCAGCCCAGAACTTCCCTTGGGGGACAGCACTCACCTGTGACATAGCAGTCTTCCCTCAGCAGAGGCCCTGGGAAGCCAGAGCTTGGAAGAGGGACCCACTTGCAAGTCCCAGGGAACATACACCAATACCAGGGACTTGTGGGTCAGCGGTAGAGACAAACTGTGGCAAGACTGAACTGAAGGTTTAGACTATTGCAACAGCTTTAAATCTCCAGGAACACCTGGGAAGTTTGATTACTAAAGCCGCCCTCCCTTCCTAACCACTCAGACACAAGCCCCACATTCAGCACGGCCAGCACCACTACACACACAAACTTGGTGCACCAATTGGACCCCACAAGACTCAGACCCCCACTCACCACAAAGACAAAGTTGGGGAGAACTGGCTTGAGGGGAATAGGTGGCTCGTGGACGCCACCTGCTGGTTAGAGAAAGTGTATGCCACCAAGCGGTAGATCTGACAAATTAGAGATAAGTGTTTGAATCAGTCTACATATCCTAAAAGAACCCTATCAAGTTAAGCAAATGCCAAGAGGCCAAAAACAACAGAAAATTTTAAAGCATATGGAAAACCAGACAATATAGATAACTCAAACCCAAACACCCAAATCAAAAGATCAGAGGAGACACAGTACTTGCAGCAATTAATCAAAGAACTAAAGACAAGCAAATAGAGCATGGCACAGGATATAAAGGACATGAAGAAGACCCTAGAAGAGCATAAATGTACTCAGTTTATATATCTATATACACATATGTGTGTATATGTGTGTATTTGTGTTTGTATGTGTGGGTATATATCTATCCATATCTATATCTATATCTATATCTATATCTATATCTATATCTATATCTATATCTATATCTATATCTATATGTAGAGAGAGAGATACATATACATTTCCCAGATTCCCTTGCATTAAGAGTAACCGATGAGATGTGAGTTTCAGGGGACCATCTTTAAAGGTGCTAACTCAGCTGGGAGATATACTTTTCTGTGCATTCTTCCTCCTTTTTTATAACTGGAATGCTGCCATGATGGCTGGAGCTATAGTGACCATCTTGCAGGCATAAAGTGGCCTTGACTATGACCAGCACTAAGGACAGTGGAAAAAAGACAGAAGGAACCTGGGTCCCTGAGGAGTTTGGGAAGCTACCATACTAACCCTACATTGCCTACCTCAAGACTTTAGGTGAGAGAAAAAACAATCTCCTGTGTGGTAGGGGCCAGTGCTCTTTCATGTCTCAGTCATCAGCCAGAACTAATCCTAAGCAACACACCTATTTTCGTGCTTAGGTTAGAATCAATCATTGTGCTTCCAACTAGAGAAGAGAAAGACCCCTTTGAAATTAAATAGAGTGTAACTAGGAGCCCAAGGTGCAAAGGACATCCATCCATGACTACTAAGGAAGTTTCTCTCTGCTGGACGACACTTCTGTCCTTGGTCCTGAAAGAATACTCCAAATCTCCAGATTGTGTGGATGCAGGAACAGGTGTGTACCTTGGTGATGCAAGATGGAAGGCCTGGCATGCTACCCACTGGGACTGGTTCTAGAGGACCATAAAGATGCACCAGTCTTGAGGTCAGCAGGGCAGATTCAAGCTCTGGGCCTGTAACATACTAATTTTGTCATCTTTATTCTTTCAAGCTCTCTAAGCTCAATTTCCTCTTCTGTAAAATGGAGAGGCAGTAAAACCATACTCACAGGATCGTTGAGGGTTTCAAATTAGATAAGAGATATAGATATGGTTCGTGAACCACTATGCTTATTACAGATCATTGCTTTTATTTTTTATTGTTAGATTTTAACTATGTTGAGACGTAAGTAGACTTATGGGCTAACTTGGAAACTCAAACAATATTTGTAACATTGATTATGTTGTAAAATTAACTCTATATTCCAAACAACTCACTTGTTTTTGAAGCCCCACTGGCTCGTAAGTTGAAAAAGGCTTGTGTTGTTATATATTACTCTCTGGCTGTTGCATGTGCATTTAACAATTTAACCAGCTTTTAAGTGAAAGATATGCAAACCCAGATGGCTTTCGTTGGAGGTGGTCAATAGTCAAAGGTTTTTACAAAAATTTGTTTGTAGTGAGTTAGGGCCAACATCAAAATATTTTACTGTTTTTATTGCTTTCTGCACTCTTCCCATTGTGCCTGTTGCAAAGGGCCATGTAAAATTAGTTTTTCATTAGCTGAGACAGAAATTTGTGCCCTAAGCTGTTCTGTTTTAAAAAATAATCACTGCATTTGCAAATTTACAATTTGCTTTGGACCCATTAGGTCTTCCAGGCTTACAATGACCCATTAAGGGAGAGATAGTTCTCCCATTTTACAGATGAGCAGACTATTTCAGAAGAGTTAAATGAAAGTGAAAAGATTTGTCTGGCATCGAACAGATAATATGTGGCAGAAGTAGGACTTGGTATCACTTCTGCTTTCCTCTACACGCCATGAAATGGTGCAGGGTTAGCTGTGTGATGGTGGCCCATTGTTTGGTCAGGCTATAGTTTAAATTTAAAAGACAAGAGATCAAGACAATCAACGAAACAGTCATTTTCAAACTTTAGTTTTCTGAAGAATCACCTGAAGAAAGTATGGGGTAGGTCTGGGCAGAGCCAAGGAATCCATGTGTTAATACTGTTCTACAAATCTTGCTACTCAAAGCTGGCCCCCGGGCCAGCAGTATTAGTATCACCTGGGGCTTGTTAAAAATGCAAATTCTCTGTCCCAATCCAGACCTGCTATATAAAAATCTACATTTGAACAAGATCACAAAGTGATTTGTGAAATGCTGCACTGGCTGATTATGATTTGGATGTTTAGACCTCGCTATCCAAAACAGTGTCCTGAAAAGAAATATGCTAATTATTTGGTTATTTACTCAATTCCATGAAAGGGATAAACCAAGCAACTAAAACAACTGATTGACTGAAAACAACTTGCTAGTGGGTGTGACAGCAGCGGACAGAATCTCAGTCCCATACTGGGAAGTCTGTCTTAAGGACAAGCATATGTGAAGGCACTTGACAAATATGATCTTTTGTCTGCTCAGCAACTCTGCAGAGTGAGGTGCATTATCACCAACCTGTAGACAGGAAAACTGGATCTCAGGACATAGGAGTGACTTGCCCATCATCGCACGGCCATCCAGGAGCAGAGTTGGATTCAAACACAGGGCTGTCTGACCCCTTATTGTAGGGCCTTGTTTTCAGTTACTCTATAGCAGTGGTTCTCAAATCTGGTCCCCAGATCTGCAGCTTCAACATCACCTGGAAACTTAGAAAAGCAGATTCCAGGGCCCTATTCCAGACCTACTGGATCAGGAAATCAGCTGTGGGGCCCAGCAGCTTGAGTTTTACAATCCCTTCAGGTGATTCTAATGCAGACTAAAGCTTGAGAAACACTGCTCTGCAAATTCAAGCCTGATGGGATGCAGGTGAGGAGCAGGTGGCACCTACCAGTTGTTATTAGAAGTCTATGGTGCTCAGAAATAGTTCAGCCTGCCATGGTGCCTGAAATCACAGGATGGATATCCCTCCCTTAATTTGATGCATTGGGGCCTTAAAACTCAAAGTGCATACATACAGCAACTGTGGGGAAAAAAAAAAAAAAAAACTGAAAAAGAGCCCAGACTTCAAGTAGAGAAATGAATGAATGAAGCAGACCTGGTTAAGATTAGGGCAAATCAGGTCAAAGGGTAAAGGGTCTAAGTTGACTGTGTTTTAATACCAACTTCCATGTGAGACCAAGGGAGGAGATGTTTATTTGGTACAGGATCTATATTTTCTAAACAATATAACTTCTACAGTCAGTTTGTTCAAACACCATAATTACATGGAACTTTGAATAGGAAGTGAGGGATGGTAGGTTTGTAGCGGTTAGTGTGAAATAGCAACACATCCCAAAATAATTTGGGCAGAGAATAAAAATATATATGCAGGACCCCCTGAAGAGCTGGGGGAAAATGCAAAAGTGTTGGACTTCCTCACCTGGGTTGTTGCTGACATTCTCACAAACATTGAGGACTGACAGTTGACTATGCCAAGCCCTCTATCTTGGGGTTTGCCCTTATGAAGCCTGTTACTGCAAAGGAAAGGCTAAACCTGCTTATAATGTGTCTAAGAGTCTCTCTCTAGCTAAGCCACCTTGGCAGGTGATCTCACTGCCCTCCCCCCTATGTGGGACCCGACTCCCAGGGGTGTAAATCTCCCTGGCAACACAAGATATGACTCCCGGGGATGAATGTGGACCCGGCATCGGGGGATTGAGAACATCTTCTTGACCAAAAGGGGGATGCGAAATGAACTGAAATAAAGCTTCAGTGGCTGAGAAATTTCAAATGGAGTTGAGAGGTCACTCTGGTGGACATTCTTAAGCATATTTTAGGATTTAATGTGTTGGAATAGCTCAAAGTTAATACCTGAAATGATCAAACTCCAACCCAGTAGCCTTGACTCTTGAAGATGACTGTATAACAACATAGCTTACAATGGATGACAGTGTGACTGTGAAAACCTTGTGGATCACACTCCCTTTATCCAGTGTGTGGATGGAGGAGTAGAAAAATGGGGACAAAGACTAAAGGAAAAATAGGGTGGCATGGGGGGGATGATTTGGGTGTTCTTTTTTATTTTTATTTTTTATTCTTATTCTTTCTGGTGTAAGAAAAATGTTCAAAAATAGATTGGGGTGATGAATGCAAAACTATATGATGGTACTATGAACAGTTGATTGTACACCATGGATGACTGTATGGTATGTGAATATATCTCAATAAAACTGAATTTAATTTAAAAAAACCTCAAAGTGCATAGACTAACTGCATTGATATCACCTGGAAGCATGTTAGAAACACAGAATCCAGTGCCCCATACCAGATCTGCATCAGAATCTACATGATAACAAGATTCAGGTGCACATTTGGAGTTTGAGAAGTACTGAGCCTGAGGTTTGGAGTCAATTCCTGGGTGTATTCCAACTTCACTCTTTCTTAGCCCTTCCATCTAGAACTCTCATCCCTTCCATTCCTGATTCAACAAGTAAAACCTTCACAGCTTTGGAGTATGGAAAGTTGTGACAAGCCTATGCAATGTGTGCCAGGATTCACTCTGGGAAGCTGAGACAGGCTGAGACTCGGCCAGCCCCTAATTCCAGTTGGGATCCTACTCTTGAACCTGAGAGAACTCCTGGAACTGTGACATTACCTGAGAGTCCCCAATGAGCAGAAAAAGAGATGAGAGATTACCTAGCATGAAACCAAGAAAGATTGGATGGGTGAGGCAAGGTGAGGACAGGAAGGATGGACAGAATGTCAGTGGCTCGAGCCCAAGAAAATGGAGCAAATGGTGAAGGGTAGGAAGGACAAAATCGGTTGCTTAGAAAATTAAATTTGTAGACACCAGGCTGTACAACCCCCATGATGGTGAGCCCATTCCTGTGACTTGATTATGATTCTGCCTCAGTTTCCTACTTGGCATTCCATCCCCCTGCCCTAAGTCCATCCTTGAGAGCCACCCCAATTACCAGTCTCAACTATACCCATCCACTGCTGCTCTTAGCTTCTTCCTGGTTTCCATTGGCCTTTGTTTGCTAGATGCTGCTTGCTTCATGGCCAAGTCTATCTTAATTAGAAGTAGATCATACAAAAATAAGGGGCCTTAGGAAGGATGTGGAAGAGAAAAATCCGGTGAACAGGAAAAAAACACTCAAAGTGGGGATCCCGGAGAAGAGAACACCGGTGGTGAAATCTAATATGCACATAGCCTAGGTCTTTTTAACCACCAATATTCTTTTTGGTGCCAGCCATTCAATATCCAGGAAGCCTTTGAGATTACCTTAGTAGGCTTTGTTAAACTCTTTATTCTTACCATCAGGAAATTGTGTTCTGCCAGGAGGGGATTACTTGGACATGAGATTGAAGCCCAGGAGAGTCCAAAGGAACATACCATGGGTCTGCCCATGTGGGATCTAGCTTGCCAACTTGACCACACACTGGTACTTCTCTCTGGGCTCTTCTCCATCTGGTAACTTTCTGAATCCTGTGTTGAGAAACGAGGCCCCAATCACTCTGCAAGATGCAGTAAGTGGAGCCTGTCGGGTGGCGGATTGTTCCCTAAAGATGACAGCCCTAAGGGAGCCTCTTCACCTTCTAGGCCTCACTTTTCTCTTCTGTAGAGGATGAAGTGGAATGAAGACCTTGGTGGGGTGTGAGAAGCCCTACATTCCAGTTCTGGCTCTGCTGCCATCGAGCTGAATGCCACTGGACACATCTAGCCCTTCCAGGATCCATTTTCCTCATATATAAAAAGAGGGGACATTGAGCCATGTCTAAGGTGCCATCCAGCTCTGAAATTCTTGACTTTTAGTGCTAACGGATGAGAGGAGATGTCTTCATTTTCTTCCCTAGGATGGCAAAGTTGAATCTTCACCTATCCATGGTGTGTTTGGGAAACACATCTAATTGGAAATCTGTGGATTTTGGTTGTTCTCTCACCTAGCAGAGGGATGGCTGGAGGCCCCTTTGTAGATAGCTCAGGTCAGGCACTTCGTGATACTTGAGTATATATTTCTTTAAAAATCAGTGTTTTTGCACTTTGGCGAGAGTCCTACATATTGTATTTCTGAGCTGGATGAGACTGCTCGTGCTTAGATGGAAAGCTCATCTCAGAGCCCATCTGTTCAGTATTTGGAGCAAAATCATAGGGAGTACTCAGGCTGAAAATTGGTTTGGGGTTTTGGTGGTTGTTTAAAAAAAATTCTTTAGCCAACATGCATCTTAAAACCCACTGCCTTGTGAAAGCATGCAAAATGTCATCTTCTGCTCTCCTGATCTTCAGGCATTCTAATTTCAGATGTCTGCCCTTCCAATGCAGTGAGCAGTTGTCCGTTTAAATACCAGACTCCTGATTCGGGATCTCCTTAAGGGATCAGAGGGATTTGTAGCTACTCAAAGGGGAATGGTTTCAAGCATGGGTGCCCACCTCTGTTGGTACAATTTCCATGGGAATCCCTGGCTAGAATAAATGTTGAAGCATGTTGGGTATATATGTCTGCAGCTTTTGCCTACCCATCTCCTTCAAACTCCAGTGCAAAGGCTGGGAAGCTCTCTAAGAACTGATATGCTACCTAAGGATGAGGAATTCTGTCTCATTCACCTCTGTATCCCTTGGGAGCCTGTTTGGGAGCCCTAATGCTTGGTGCAGTACCTATCTACCGAGTTGAATTGAATGTCACCTTGGTGGTACAGAATGGAAAATACAGATCAGACTTTCTCAATTACAAAAAAGCCAACCTAAATACAAGTTCTTTATCTTCCCCATGGGTAAACAAAGAATAAATACCCGACAGTTGTTCTTTGCACTAATTAATATCCAAATTATAACATCTCATTATCATTGTATTGTTTTTATGGCCTGGGATTTATTAATCCTGAAAAACAAAGCTAATTCTAATGAGGATTTGATGATGAACTTTTCTCATTTGGATTTACCCATTCTAGCTAGTTTTTTCTAACAAATGACACATTCAGAATAGGAGGACTCCACACAGCCCGAACAGATCCGCCAAACCTGTATGAGTCAGACGTGGCTAGAGATCCATCTGCTCACCCACCTTATCCCTAAGTATTGGGAGCCCCCAGTCTCCCCATGAGATGTGTTTCTGAATAAGTTCCTACATAAATCAATGCAGGTAAAACCCTTGCATTTTTATTATGCTTTGTACTTCTCAAAGCATTTCCATATGTCTCTATATTGTTTTATTCCCACGGCCTCCTGGTGAAATCAAAAGGATAACTACCATTAGATGAGAAGACTGAAGCATGGATGGGTCAATTAATTTGTTCACCTGAGTTAATAGTGGAGTTCGCATCCTTATGACTTCCCTACTTCATTGGTTTAATAATTTCCAATTTTAATGCACATTTATAACCTGGGTCCCATCTATCATTTTAAAGCTTAGCTATGCTCTACCAGCTTCTTACATAGTCTGCCCACATCCCCCTGGGCACACAATAATCCAGGATGCCTGCCAGCTGCCAGCCATTTCTCTTCTGGGGCAAGAGCCTTTTTTCAAGTTAGTTCTTAGAATCTGTGCTGTCCAGCCACTTTAACTGCTAGAAACAGAAGCTCTCAAGAACTGGAGATTGACAGGATTCACAGGCAGGGGAGCTCAGGAGAAGCCAAAGAGCTAGGTCTCAGGACAACAGGGAGTGATGGCAGCTGATTCTGGGTCCAAAGTGGTGCAGGGCCTGCAGCAGAAGTTTGCAGAACTTCACCCTAGCTCATAACTCTCCTGCTAATGAGACTCAGCTCTCAAGGATGCACACTCAAAGTGTTTCTTTCTCTTTTGCCACCACCTGCCTGTTCTTTGCAGTTCAGAGTATGTGAAGCTAATGTTCTGAAGTCAGCTCATTAGATGAAATTACAGTAGTCAGAATTTGCCATTGACACTTTGTCAAAGGGGTGAAAACACAGCCAACTCGATGGGAGAAAATATTTGGAAACCACATATCTGGTAAGGATTTGATGTCCAGAATATTTAAAGAAATCCTACAACTCAACAATAAAAAGATGAACAGCCCAATTTTAAAAATGGACAAAAGACATGAATAGCCATTTTTCCAAAGAGGAAATACAAGTGACTAAAAAGCAAATGAAAGCTCAGCTTTATTAGCTGTTAGGGAAATGCAAGTCAAAACCACAATGAGATATCATCTCATACCTACTAGAATGGCCACTATTAAACAAACAGGAAACCATAAGTGTTGGAGAGGATGTGGAGAAATAGGCACACTCATTCACCACTGGTGGGAATGTAAAATGGCACAGCTGCTGTGGAGAACAGTTTGTCAGTTTCTCAGAAAGATAAGTGCAGAGTTGCCTTACGACCTGGCAATCCCACTACTCAGGATATACCCAGAAGATCTGAAAGCAGGTACGCAACCAAACGCTTGCACATCAATGTCTACAGTGGCATTATTCACGTTTGCCAAAAGATGGAAACCACCCAAGTGTCCATCAACAGATGAATGAATGAACAAAATGTGATATATACATACACTGGAATATTATTCAGCAGTAAGAAGGAATGAGGTCTGAAGCATGCAACAACAGGGATGAACCTTGAGGACATTATGTTATGTGAAATAAGTCAGACACAAAAGGACAAATATGTATGATTTCACTAATATGAACTAATTATAATAGGTAAACTCATAGATGTAACATTTAGAATATAGGTTACCAGGGGATAGAATGAGGCTAGAGAATGCGGAGCAGTTGCTTAGTATGTGCAGAATGTTTAAGTTGAACTTAAATGTTTGGAAACAGAGGTAACAGTAGCACATTATTGTGGGTATAATTAATAGCGCTGAATTGTGAGTGAATGTGGTTGAAAGTAGTTTAGAGTCACATATGTCTCCAGAAGGAAAGCTGGAGGTGAAAACATGGGCATGTATAACAGTGAATCTTCTGATGGATGATGTCTGTGATTAACAGCACAAATATTTAAAAGTTCTCTTATGAACTAGAACAAATGTATGACACTGTTACAAAGAGTTAATAATAGAGGGGTATTTGGGAGTAAATGTACCTATTCCCAGCTCTACTGGAATTTCATCTAATGTGCTTACTGTGATTAACAGTAAATCTTAATATTCTCCCATCAACAATAACAAATGTGCCACATCAATACTAGGGGTCAACACTGGGGGGGGGGCAGATATGAGATATGGGACATTTTGGGTTTTCTATTTTTCTTTATTATTATTATTATTATTTGGGGAGTAATGAAAATGTTCTAAAATTGATTGTGGTGATGATTACACAACTATGTGAAGATATTGAGCTCCACTGATGGTATACTTTGGATGGATAATCTCAATAAGATTGCATTAAAAATTTCTTTAAATTACCCCAGGAAGTATGGTTTATATGGTTTTGTGCATACAACCCTATTCAGTAATACATACTACACGCAGAATTAATGGGGAACAATCCTTAAAAAAACTTGCTTTCCGTCTGCCACTGTCCTTTAAAGCTGCCCGGTAGGGGGAGCCCTCCCCTGCTCCTGAGATGAACCCTTGGGGCAGCCCCTTAATTTCTGCTTGCTCTTTGGTTTTGAAAAGTCCTACAGTAGTTTCTTTGCAGACGTTGTCTCAATTCAGAAAGTGAAATATCCAGACCAATCATCATTTAAGTCTGATTCAAAGGCAAGTCTGCCGCGGTCAGGGGAGGGAGGCTGCGGACTTCTCTGCCTCCCTTCTCTCCCTAGTTTGCTAACTTCCCTTTCTGGTTTCTGGCCCCTCTCTGTTGGAGTGTGGGAAGGGAAAGCAGGGGAAAGGGAGCAGAAGATTTGCTGCTTGACGTACTATTGTAAAATGGCTTCACGTTCTCTGAGTCTAGTAGGAATTTCACAACCTTTCTAGCCTGGATACTTCCCTGGCTCCTTCAGAGGCTCTCGGGGGGCGCTGCAGTCGCACACCCCTTGATTTGGGTGATGCATTCGATTCCCTGCACAGGGTCCCGGGTTTTTCTGCAGTCAGTGGAGCAGTCCCCGTGGAGCCCCATCGCCTTTCCTAGTGGTTTTCTTGAGCAGGATTTCAGTTATTCCAGGCTGCTCTCTCTTCCGTGGGGCATGGGAGAACTAAAAAATCGTTGAGATTATACAGAAATATTTATATATTGATCAACAAATTGGTTTTTATTAAATTGGTGGACCCATAATCTAGTTTTATTCAAAAACTGTACTTGAAACTAAAATTATTTCTCAAAATAAAAATATGTCTGTGTAGGTTGGAGCAAAATTTTAAAAGTATTTATATTGCTTATTTGAACATTTAAAAAATATATAAGCAGAATATTTTTGGTAACACAATCAAGTACATTCGTCCCTTGTGTACTATATTTGATTCTAATACTATGTCATGGGTATTTTTGTGAAGAATGTTTTTTTCCAATTTGGGCACATTATTTTTAGATTTTTATAAAGTAGCCTGAAGTCTTCTTCAGAGCTGCATTTAATGGCTATTAAATTTGAAATTGTTGGCACTTTCAGACTCTTCTCTACAGACTACTATTTTTAATTCAGAAAATATATTTTACAAGTGCTGACATACTTGGTAAAACTCAAAGGAAAATCTGCTAAATGGAGGATATTCTCATTTTTAGCTTATTTCATATAAAAACAAATATTTTAGCCCAAATGTTGTCACAGACACTGTCTTTGCCTCTTTTCAAAGTAACTGTCTGCTAAGTATTGTTACAAGATTAAAAAGCAACAAATAAGATATCTCTATGATTCTTTTTAATGTTTTGCCAAATTTAGACTGTAGATCTTTCCTCAATTTTATTCCATTCTTGTACAGATTATAAGTTGATCCCATTAAAAATAGATGCTCCTTAGATTCTAGACTTCAATTAGAGATATGAATGAAGCAGATCTGGTTAGGTCTAAGGCAAATCAGGCCAAAGGGTAAAGAACAATTTTGACTGTGTTTTAAGACTGCGACTTCTGTGTGAGACCAAGGGAAGAGATGTTTATTATCTTCTACAGCATACTAAGTAATTTAACTTGTACAGTCAGTTATTTAAACACCATAATTACATGGAACTTTGAATAGAAGTGAGATCCGATAGGTTTGTACAGGTTAGTGTGAAACAGCGACACATCCCAAAGTAATTGGGGCAGAAAATAAAAATATGTTTGCAGGTCCCCCCTGAGGAGCTGAGGGAAAATGCAGAAATGTTGGATGTCCCCACCTGGGTTATTGCTGATAGTCTCAAAAACATTGAGGACTGACAATTTGGTATGCCAAGACCTTGATCTTGGGGCTTGCCCTTTATGAGGCTTGTTACTGCAAAGGAGAGGCTAAGCCTACTTATAATTGTGCCTAAGAGTCTCCCCCAGAGAACCTCTTTGTTGCTCAGATGTGGCCTCTCTCTCTCTCCCTCTCTAAGCCAACTCAGCAGGTGAACTCACTGCTCTCCCCCCTACATGGGACCTGACTCCCAGGGGTGTAAATCTCCCTGGCAACATAGGATATGAGGGGGTGTAAATCTCCCTGGCAACATGGGACTCCCAGGGATGAGCCTGGACCCAGCAACGTGGGATTGAGAAGATCTTGTTGACCAAAAGGGGGAAGAAAATGAAACAAAATAAAGTTTCAGTGGCTGAGAGATTTCAAATGGAGTCGAGAGGTCACTTTGGAGGGCATTCTTATGCACTGTATAGATATCCCGTTTTAGGATTTATTGTATTGGAATAGCTAGAAGGAAATACCTGAATCTGTCGACAAGCAACCCAGTAGCCTTGATTCTTGAAGAAAATCCTATAACTATGTAGCTTACATGGTGTAACAGTGTGATTGTGAAAACCTTGTGGCTCACACTCCCTTTATGCAGTGTGTAGATGGATGAGCAGAAAAATGGGGACAAAAACTAAATGAAAAATAGGGTGGGATGGGAGTGACGGAATGATTTAGGTGTTCTTTATTTTTATTTTTTATTCTTATTTTTATTCTTTTTGGTATAAGGAAAATGTTCAAAAATTGATTGGGGTGATGAATGCACAACTATATGATGGTGCTGTGAACAGTTGATTGTACACCACGGATGATTGTATGGTATGTGAATATATCTCAACAAAACTGAATTTTAAAAAAAATAGAAGCTCCATGAGAAGATTCTCCTCTCAAGATTTTCCAAAGCAATTGTATATGGTACCACATGTGTTCTCATTTCCTTAAACTCATTCAGCTCCTCCCTTGCTTTTTTTTAGGGATAAATTTCCATGCCTTCCTACCTGCAAGCTTTGCTTTCAATCATTGCAATTTGCTAAAAGTATCAAAAGCTGAAGTTTTATTTTAGCACTTCATTCATTAAGTAGTTAGACTGATTTTTTAATCAAAATGTCAATAACTCATTTAAAAAAAAGTTTGGTACCATTGTAAGATTTTTGGGCTGATTTACAAAATAATTTTGTAAAGGCTCAAACATTTCTGGAATCTGATTAATGACTTGGGGCAAAGAAAGGAAGCATGTACTATCATGCTGAAGTATTTTTTAAAATATTATTTTAGCTTTTTCACAGTTACTCTGAGTATGTATAAAAATATTTGTAACTCACCACAACTGCAGATTCTATTTCAATTGGTAGAATGTCATGGCTGGTTTGGCTGAATTAGAAGTGATGTGTTCATCACAACCCATTCCAAGTCAAATCACTTGTATTGATGGCTTAGTTTAGTAAAAACATTGTTTCTGTCATGAAGCTATGTTTCTCCAAAGCATATATTTTATTTTGAGTGCTGGACATTTAAACTAAATTTACAATAGCATTCACAATAGCATCAGATGTTTCACCTTTGTCAGAATGAACTTCCTACAGCTTTATTTTGAATCCATGAATTGGTTGGAAAAAAACAATCGCTGAAATTCACTGTTCTTCTGTTTGAAACATCTGATGACACTGATATCAAATTGGCATCCAATCACTGTTTGCAAAGTTGTTCTTCTGCCATGAAGCCAGCACATTAACAGTTATCATTTCTCTTGTCCGTGCACAAGAAAGCCTGTAATTGAAAATGCACAAGATTAATTTTAAAGATCATTTGATATAAATGAAAAGTCATGATTCACAGAGTGAGTGTAAATGTGCTCTTCTGCAGATCATGTGTTAATCATGCTCTTTGGGCACAGTCTCCTAAAAATAGCCACCACCTTTTGAAGTAGATGTGGATGTTTCTTGGCCCCCGTCATGTGTTTGTAAACATCACAAACATTATGTGCCAGGAACATGTCCTTGCTGACCTTCTCAAGAAACAGAAACGTGGTACAGTTGATCCTCATTATTTGTAGATTCCATATTTGTGAATTTTCCCACTCCCTAAAATTTATTTGTAATTCCAAAATCAATACTCATAGCAATTTTGCGTTCGTGCAATTTTAGTTGCCTGAGATGCCCATTCCCAGCTGAGATCAAACAAGGCCACGCTCTGCCTTCTTATTTCAGCTCTTATGTTGTAAACAAGTGTCCTTTTCATAGTATATTTAGTGCCACGTTTTTCCATTTTTGTGTTAGTCGTTGATTTCACTGTTTAAAACTGTCCTCAAGCACAGTGCTAAAGTGCGATCTAGCATTCTATGCACAAGAAGGCATGTGATGTGCCTTACAGAGAAAATATGTGCATTCGATAAGTTTCAATCAGGCTGGCATTACTGTGCTGTTGGCCATGAGTTCAATGTCAACAGATCAACAATACTTATTAAATAAGGTGTCTTTAAACAGAACCAAGGTTACATATTGACTGGTTCCTGAAAATGTTGCCAAAGTTCGCAGACCCTAACCCTGTCTTTCCCCTAGGAGCAATGATTGAGTGTTCGTTAATTTAGTTTTTGCAGCAACATCATAGATCATACTACCACAAATAACAAGAATCAATTGTGCTGACGTTTTCATTAAATATGCACGCAAATGTTTTTGAGCTCATTACTGCTTGAAGGGTTTACTGAAAGATTTAAAAAGCAGTACCCAACAATGCAATGGGTGAATATTAGTAGAGTTCGCCATACGGTAAATGACACCACTGCAGCCAGAACGCTGACTTCTCTCTATATGCTCTAAGGTAGGACTGCTCGGTCACTGTTTCCCATGCATATTTTACACACAGCCAATCTATGGCTTGCCATATTTCCCACTGTCCCCACCAACTGACAGCCTGGTGGCTTTGAACATTTTGCAGACCACAGCACAGGCTATTGATACAGACTATTGACACCCCTGGCAGGTCCACCAAGAGGCAAAAGGATCTATAGCATCCAATATTTTTCCAACCACCACCCAAGATTGGCAGCAGTTAGCATTCCCTGCTTACTCATGTCATCGTGCATTTTATTTTATCAGCAAGCATCCTGCAAGCTGTCCTTAAAAAGAGGTGGTTGATTATATTGTGCAAATGGGGAAGAGAAATTGCTAGGAAACTTCTGGCTTTAACCACATATTAAAGTATTCATATGTGTCTGATACACCACTAGACGATATCATGGTAGAAGCTAGAAGTACCGAATTGAGATACACCAAATCCATCCAGTTTGTTTTAATGGGATAATTAATATATCTTATTAATATCTTCTCTTGTTAAAAAATGAAAACTCCCTTCTGTTTGGGGTGATGAAAAAGTTTTGGTAATGGATGGTGGTAATGTTTGCACAACATTTTGAATGTAATTCATGCCACTGAATTGTACATTAAAGAATGGTTAAACGGCAAATTTTTCATTGGATATATTTTACCACAACAAAAGAAAAGGAAAAAAAAAAGTAAACTCAAGGACTAATGTTAAATAAGATGGGACTCCATGACAGCAGGCATAAACTGGGACTGTCCCAGGCAAACCGGGGCAGTGGTTGCTTACCAAAGGCCCACAGCTGCTCTGTGGGAAATAGCACACATCCTTTCTCCACACAGCAGCAATTCCCCTTTCCCCTTCACCCATTCGGCTCACAAGCCCATCTCTTTTGCCTTAGAGATTTCCAAGGCAGGAACCAAACACCAGTCCAATATAGTCCTCAATTATTTGACCACCAGAAATAAGTGGTAAGGAACTCACTCATGTAACGTATGGCCCACCTCACTGTGGAATGGCCTGGAACCAGTCAAGGCTCTATTGAGGCAGCTAAGAGGGCAAGTTCAGGAGTCGGGGTCCCTGGGTGCACAGCCTCATTCTATTACTCAGCAGCTGTGTGAACTTGGACAAGGAGCCTGACTGCTCACATCCTCATTTTTAAAATGATAATAACAATATTTGCCTTGTAGGGTCAGTGTATAAGTTTGCCAGATAAAATGGAGAACACTTAGTTACATTTAAATTTCAGATAAACAGCAAATAATTTTATTAGTGTAAGTAAGTGCCAAATGTAACTGAGTGTTCTGGTTTGGATATATTATGTCCCCCCCAAAGCCATACTTTGATGCAATCTTGTGAGGGCAGACATTAATCTTTTGATTGAGTGTTTCCATGGAGATGTGACTCAATCAACTGAGGATTAGATGTTTGATTAAATTATCTCCATGGAGATATGGACCCTGCTCATTCAGGGTGGGTCTTAATTACATCACTGGAGTCCTATAAGAGAGGGACATTTTGGAGAAGGCCATTGAAAGCTGATGCTTGGAGATGTGGAAGGAAGAATGTTTGGAGATGCTAAGCTAAGAGATGAAGCCCAGACTTTGCTCTTGAGAAACTAAGAGAGGACCCTCAGATGGTTAGTTGCACAGGAGCTGAAGAGGCTAAGAGAAGCAATCCCAGAGACATTTTGGAGAAAGCCATTTTGAAATGCAACCTGGGAACAGCAGACACCAGACACCAGCTGACAGAGGTGTTCTGGACACCATCGGCCATTCTTCAGTGAAGGTGTCCTCTTTTTTGATGCCTTAGGTTGGACACTTTTATGGCCTTAGGACTGTAAATTTGTGACCAAATAACTCCCCTTTATAAAAGCCAATCCATTTGTGGTATTTTGCATAACAGCAGCATTAGCAAATCAGAACATTGGGCATCCTGGATTTTTAATCGCTGGATCTGGCAACCCTATCAGTGTAGTAGCTAGGAGAGTGTCCTGTGGCAGCCCTCTGGGGGTCCACCTAAGAGTTGCATGTTAGAGGGGAGAAACTGATCGTGACCATTTCTCTCAAAGGAAGGAGGATAAAGCCAGCAGAGGGCAAGATGTGGCTGAATGGAGGTGCCATGCTCTCTCACACTCCCCACCCTGGCCTGTCTCCTTCAGAGTGTACGAAGCATCCACTGCCGATGCCCTGGGCTCACCTCTTCACTGGCCTCCGGGCTTATGCTCCTTCGGCTCCTGATGGCCAGTGTCAGCCTGGAAGTCAGCACCCTGCTCTCTGTTTATGACACTTATTCATCATTATGGAAGTCAGATCATTCTGCTTGTCTGCCCAGCACCTTCTGGTGGCTCCTGTCTAGTTGAAAGTAGGTGGCAGCATCCTTACAATGGCCCCCGGGCCCTGCCAGCCTGCCCTTGTGCTGGGCATCTTGTCTTCCTCTCCATTTCCACTCCCCGCCCTTCTCTGCCATGCTCTGCAGGGAGGTGACCTGCACGGACAACACCAGTGGGCTGGCTCCTTGGCTCTCTGGCTTCCAGTTGGGTCTGACTGACAGAGGAATCTGGGCAGAATATTGGAAGGAGAGGGAAGAGTGAAATTTGGGTACTTATTCACCCACACCCACCCCCAGTTTTCTCCCTGCAGGGTTCCTCATGAACCCTGGGAGTTAGGTCCCCCCCAGATTCCAGTAGCTTCTCTCCTTTCTTGCCCCTTCCATTCTAGAAGTGGTAATGGCAGCTGGGAGCACTGAACCATCCATTGGGGTGCCCATAGACCCTGCCTACCCCTCTCAAAGAGTCCTTTAATTGACATCTCCTCTGATCATCCATTGCGAGTAGGCCATCGGCTTCTTGCCAGGACCCTGACTGACACGCCCCTTCTTACCTCCCTGATGTCACCTTCTGTCACTGTCCCCTTCGCTCCGCTTCCACCAGGCCGGCCACCTTGCTGAGCCTCAGACTCACCAGGTTCCCTCCCCTTTGTGCAGGCTCTTTTCTTTCACCTGCAAGGTGCTTTCCCAGACACCCACGTGACTGCTCCCTCCCTCGCTCCTTTTCCAGTCTTTGCTCAAATATTGCTGAGCAAGGCCTGTCCTCACCACCCTGTTTAGAATTGCAATGCCCACTCACTCTCAGCACTTCCAAGCCCCTTACCATCTCTAGTTTTTCAGAGCACTCATCTTCTTCTAGAATGCTATATAATCTACCCATTTCTTGTGTTTATTCTCTGCTTTCTCACCTCTAGAATGGAATCCCCACAAGAACAGAAAGTTTTGACTGTTTTCTGTGTTCATGGACATATCACCAGTACTTAGGACAATGGCTGGCAGCCATTCATTCGTTCAACAAATATTTACTGGGTGTCTACAACGTGCCAGATGCTGCACCAGGCATAGCAAGCACAGTCTTCCTCCTCCTTCCTTGTGCCTTTGTTTTCTGCCCCTCAGCTGGCCTCTGGCTCACTGCTGTCCAAACCCTCTGGTCTCTGGATGGTGCAGAGGGCCGGTGTACTGGTTTGTATATATTATATCCCCCAGAAAAAGCCCTGTTCTTTGATGCATTCTTGTGGGGGCAGACATATTAGTGTCGTTTAAGTTGGAACGTCTGTACTAGGTTGTTTCCATGGAAATGTACCCCACCCAACTGTGGATGATAACTCTGATTGGATAATTTCCATGACGGTGTGGCCCTACCCATCCAGTGTGGAGTTTGATTAGTTTACTAGAGCACTATATAAGCTCAGGTAGAAGGAGTGAACTTGCTACAGCCAAGAGGGACCCTTTGAAGAACACACAGGAGCTGAGAGAGGACATGCAGATGAGAGACAGTTTGAAGATGGCGGTTGAAAGCAGACTCTTGCTCCAGAGAAGCTAAGACAGGACAAACGCCCCAAGAGCAACTGAGAGTGACTGAAGAGGAGATGTGGCCTAGAGAGGAATGTCCTGGGAGAAAGTCATTTTGAAACCAGAACTTGGAGCAGACGCCAGCCACATGTCTTCCCAGCTAACAGAGGTTTTCCGGATGCCATTGGCCATCCTCCAGTGAAGGCACCTGATTGTTGTTGTTGGATACTTTATGGCCTTAAGACTGTAACTGTGTAACCAAATAAACCCCCTTTATAAAAGCCAATCCATCTCTGGTGTTTTGCATTCTGGCAGCATTAGCAGACTAGAACAGCCAGCCTTCCAGAGCTAGGTGGAGTGGGGCCTGCCCTCTGTGACTGGGGTGACAGGAGAAGGAGCAGGCCCCTTCTGTGCAGCAGGATCGCAGGGGACCCTCTCCTGCCAGCTTCCCCTGCTGTCAGAGGCTGAGTTCTTTGAAGCCAGTGTTTCAGGGCTGGCTCATTTTTAAACAATGGCAAGGTTTATATATTCAGCACTTCTGCATGGGGCCCTTAGCAGCCACTCCAGCTGGCTTCTTTCCAGCTCACTGATAGATCAGCTTGAGTCAACTGCTTTCGGTTTAGGATGAGCTTTGCAGGATCTCACCATCAAAACTCGCTTAATCAGACTGGGACAAGCCCACGTCTACAGACTCAACATTATCTCATAGGGCATAGTGATTATGAAGTTGACCAGAGATTCTCTTGCAGCTTCCCTGCTGGATTCTGGAAATTTAGCTAGAAGTAAGCCAAGGGGGCGGGGTTATACATGCAAAATAATATTGTTTGAGTAGGCTTGTTGTATCCAGTATTTTTAAAAGCAAGAAAGCAGCCGAAAGAGATTGGGCTTTTTATCTGTTAAAGTCCTAAAGGAGCAAATACCAACCCCCAACCTCAAGCTTCACTGACGGGAGTTGGAAACTTGGTGGGTCAGTGCAGTGCAGTATGGGGATACCCAGGGTGGTGAGACAGGACAAGTGAGGAATGACTTCACTCTTCTCTGGTTCCAAGAGGCAGAGGGAGTAAGGATAACACAAAGTAATTCTGATGGATTTCATTGGTTCTGCTGCAAAAAGACATGGCTTCAAAGAGCTCCTGGAGTTCTGTGCTCATTGGTTTTGGTAAGACCAGGAAAGGGGGGGGGGGGGTGCGGCAGGAGGGACCTGAGAGAAGCGGCGGTGACTGCACACAGGATTGAATGGAAGAGCCACTCAGCCAGCCTCCTCCGCACCCCAACCCGCCATATTTCAGTGTCACCCACTGCCCCGGGAGGCAGAGAGCAGGAGGCCCCCCTGTGCAGACCATGCACCCCGGATGACACAGGAGAGTGCAACCTGAGCCCAGGGGCATTCCTGGCATGACTGAGAACAGAAAGGGCAGCTCCCCAATGCTGGATGGAGACTGAGGGCCTCAACCATTAGGACAGAAACCTTCTCCCAAATCCCAACCCCAACGACACAAAGGAGGACAGATTTGCCGGTTGGGAGACCTCATTTCCTGAGGGAAGTCACAGAGTCATGCTCCATACCAGCTTTACCTGAGATTTCCCCAGCCAGGGGGTGGGGTAGGGGTGGGTGGGAACACAGGGCCCTGTCTATATCACAGTCCCGGTGTGAGGACTCTGCCCACCTCAGCCCACTCCTCAGGCCCTGCACAATCCCCTTCCCTGCATGACACCTTTTTACCCCTGCACAGTCCCCCATGTGACACATTTACCCCTACAGGCTCCCCCATATGACACCTTTACCACCTGCACAATGCCCACCCCCGCATTACACCTGCACCCCCACACAGTTTCCCTCCCTGCATGGCACCTTTACCCCTATATAAACCCCCACCCCACCCAGCAGCTCTGGGAGCCCCAGAGGGGGCTCATGTGTGACCACGATCAGGCCTCTTGGGGTCTCCTCTCTGGAGTCTGCCACCTGGGAAGCCATTCCTGCCCCTGCCAGCTCCCTCTGGGAGGGGGAAGCCGAGGGGCGGCCCCAGTCGAGGCAGCGCAGAGCCCACCTGCCCTCTGGGCATCCTCGCCGAGCAAAGCCTCCATGGGACCTGCCAGCAGGGTCTTCACTCGGTCACTTCTGCGTCAAGATAAGTGACCTCGTGTCTCACAGTGGCTCCCTGCACTGTGACTGTCCACAGTCCTTGATGCCTGGCCAAGGGGGACTCCAGCCCTGTGTTCTCCTCCTCTCCCAAGCCCGTGCAAATTCCCCTCCAGCCTGGAGCCTCCTGCCAGCGGGTACTTGTCCCTGCTCAGACACAGCAATGTCACAGCAACACATGCTTGGAGTTTCAGATTTTGTTTGTTTCTTTGTTTCTTAAGCCAGTTTTTCCTCAACACTGGATGAGAGGTGCTTATAGCACATGGGACAGCCTGGAGGAGCCAGGAAGCCCAGGGCCCTCAAGCCGGGTGTGGTCTGAGTCAGAACCTCTTGTCCAGACCATGCTGACCCCTCGCTGGTCCTACTCCTGATCCTCCTGGCTAGGACCCTCGCTTGTGCCTGGGGTTCCCACCCTCCCTTTGCCTCTTGCACTTGACCCTGCCTTTCTGGCCTTGACCTTGGAGCAGTTTTCAGGCTCATTCCCCAACACACCCTGCATATACTGTCTTTAGCAAATACTCCTCTCAGCCTGGTCCTGCCCTCCTCTTATTCTGGGAATAAGAAATATTTCCAGATTCGGGCTGAGCACCACAAATAGGAACAGATATTCCTAAACTCAGCAACTGGGCTCTAGCAGAAAGGTTAGATCTGGGGAAGTGTTTATATAAATCTTAAATAAACCTCCTGGGGTTGAAGAGTATGGAAAATGGGTGAATGTGTAGCTTATCTGGATGTAGCTGTAATATAATCTGGAATGGTCCAGCTTATTTGGATAGATGAAATGGCCAATTCTGGACCTGCCCACAGAGCGGGTAGGCCAGGGGAAGGAGTCAGTGGGAGGTGCCAGAAGAAAGCCCGCCGACCCTGCAGCAGACCATGGTACAGTGATTGACAGCAGGTAATGGTCCAGGTAAAGAGGTGGCATAAGGAGGTCAGTGCGAGATTGGTGGGAAACTGAGGTACAGGAAAGAGCTAACAACCCAAACAGGCAGGCAGGTGTACACTGGGCAAGCTAAAAGGAACAGAAGTTCAGTGATCATAGCTGAGGATTGGGGTCGAGTTACTTAATGTGTCACAGAGTTGGGCAGGGAATGCTTCAAGCTCTCCTGCTCAAGGATCAGCCAACTCCCGTGCCTTTTGGAGCAGGCCGATGGTGAGATCATAGGGAAGGGTGGGGATGATGTCATCTGTGGTTGTCTTTAGTGCTGTTCCTTGCTAGTGCCGACTCTGCTTTTCAGTGCATAGCAGGATTTCACCTCCCCACTCATTTGAAGGTAAGAGGGTCATGTGACTTGCTCTGGTCAATAAAATCCAGGCAGAAGTGGCATGTGTCCTTCCAGGAGGAAGCTTTGAAGAGCCAGTGAGCTGTGCATTGCTGCAGCCATCATGCAAGCACGTGTCAGGATGATGCCTCCACCAGCCTGAGTCCTTGACGGAACCTCATGAGCAGAAGCCCCTGCTGACGCATCATTGGGCATGTAGCAGGAACAAGAAATAAACTTTAGTTGTGTTAAACCAAGGAGACTTTGAGTCCATTTGTTATCACAACCCTAGCTAGCCTATCCTAGCCAATGGAAATCCCAAATATTTTTATAAACCATTTGTTTTACATTTTTCAATGTTTACATTAGTGGTAGCATATAATGTTTCTCTTCTTATGTCTGGCTTATTTCACTCAGCATTATGTCTTCAAGATTCATCCATGTTGTCATATGTTTCATGATATTGTTCCTTCTTACAGCCGTGTAGTATTCCATCGTGTGTATATACCACATTTTATTTATCCACTCATCTGTTGAAGGACATCTGGGTTGTTTCCATCTCTTGGCAATTGTGAATAATGCTGCTATGAACATTGGCGTGCAGATATCTGTTCCTGTCACTGCTTTCAGATCTTCCGGGTATATACCGAGAAGTGCAATCGCTGGATCAAAGGGTAACTCTATACCTAGTTTTCTAAGGAACTGCCAGACTGACTCCCAGAGTGGCTGAACCATTATACAGTCCCACCAACAATGAATAAGAGTTCCAATTTCTCCACATCCCCTCCAGCATTTGTAGTTTCCTGTTTGTTTAATGGCAGCCATTCTAATCGGTGTTAGATGGTATCTCATTGTGGTCTTAATTTGCATCTCTCCAATAGCTAGTGAAGCTGAACATTTTTTCATGTGTTTCTTGGCCATTTGTATTTCCTCTTCAGAGAACTGTCTTTTCATATCTTTTGCCCATTTTATAATTGGGCTGTCTGTACTATTGTCATTGAGTTGTACGATTTCTTTATATATGCAAGATATCAGTCTTTTGTCAGATACATGGTTTCCAAAAATTTTTCCCATTAAGTTGGCTGCCTCTTCACCTTTTTGACAGATCCCTTTGAGGTACAGAAACTTCTAAGTTTGAGGAGTTCCCATTTATCTATTATTTCCTTTGTTGACTGTGTTTTGGGTGTAAGGTCTGGGAAGTGACCACCTAATACAAGGTCTTGAAGATGTTTCCCTACATTATCTTCTAGGAGTTTTACAGTACTGTGTCTTATGTTGAAGTCTTTAACCCATTTTGAGTTAATTTTTGTGTAGGGTGTGAGGTAGGGGTTCTCTTTCATTCTTTTGGATATGGATATCCAGCTTTCCCAGCCCCATTTCTTGAAAAGACTGTTATGTCCCAGTTCAGTGGCTTTGGGGGCCTTATCAAAGATCAGTTGGCCATAGATCTGGGGATCTATCTCCAAATTCTCAATTCGATTCCATTGATCAATATGTCTATCTTTGTGTCAGTACCATGCTGTTTTGACAACTGTGGCTTTTTAATAAGCTTTAAAGTCAGGGAGTGTAAGTCCTCCCACTTCATTTTCCTTTTTTAGAGTGTCTTTAGCAATTTGGGGCATCTTCCCTTTCCAAATAAATTTGATAACTAGCTATTCCAAGTCTGCAAAGTAGGTTGTTGGAATTTTGATTGGGATTGCATTGAATCTGTAGATGAGTTTGGGTAGAATTGACATCTTAATGACATTTAGCCTTCCTATCCATGTAAATGGAATATTTTTCCATCTTTTAAGGTCCCCTTCTATTTTTTATAATTTCTTATAATTTTTTTAATTTCTTCGGGATCCACAGTAATGTCACCTTTCTCGTCCATTATTTTGTTTATATGGATCTTCTCTCTGTTTTATTTTGTCAGTCTAGCTAAGGGCTTGTCAATCTTGTTGATCTTCTCAAAGAAACAACTTTTGGTGTTATTTATTCTCTATTGTTTTTTTGTTCTCTGTGTCATTTATTTCTGCTTTAATCCTTGTTATTTCTTTTCTTCTACTTGGTTTAGGATTGGTTTGCTGTTCATTTTCTAGCTTCTTCAGTTGATTCATTAATTCTTTGATTTTGGCTCTTTCTTCCTTTTTAATGTATGTGTTTAGTGCAATAAATTTCCCCTCAGTAACGCTTTTGCTGCATCCCATAGGTTTTGGTATGTTGTGTTCTCATTTTCATTCGTCTCTATATATTTAGCGATTTCTCTTGCTATTTATTCTTTAACCCACTGATTGTTTAGGAGCATGTTGTTTAACCTCCAGGTATTTGTGACTTTTCTAAGTCTCTGATGGTTATTGACTTCTAATTGTATTCCATTGTGGTCAGAGAATGTGCTTTGAATAATTTCAATTTTTTTTTAATTTATTGAGGCTTGTTTTATGTCCCAGCATATGATCTATTCTGGAGAAAGTTCCGTGAGCACTAGAGAAGAATGTGTGTCCTGGTGATTTGGGATGTAATGTTCTATATATGTCTGTTAAATCCAATTCATTTATCAGATTGTTTAGTTTTCAGTTTCCTTATTGGTCTTCTGTCTGTTTGATCTATCTATAAGAGAAAGTGATGTGTTGAAGTCTCCCACAATTATTGTGGAAACATCAATTGCTTCCTTTAGTTTTGCCAGTGTTTCTCTCATGTATTTTGTGGCACCTTGATTGGGTGCATAAACATTTATGATTGTTATTTCTACTTGTTGAATTGTCCCTTTTATTAGTATGTAGTGGCCTTCTTTGTCTCTCATAACATCCTTGCATTTAAACTCTATTTTATCTGAGATTAATATTGCTACTCCTGCTTTCTTTTGGCTGTAGCTTGCTTGAAATATTTTTTTCCATCCCTTCTCTTACAATTTCTTTGTATCCCTATGTCTAAGATGAGTCTCTTGTATGCAACATATTGATGGTTCATATTTTTTGATCCATTCTGCCAATCTGTTCTAGTTTGCTAATGCTGCCGGAATGCAAAACACCAGAAATGGATTGGCTTTTATAAAAGGGGTTTATTTGGTTACACAGTTACAGTCTTAAGGCAATAAACTGTCCAAGGTAACACATCAGCAATCGGGTACCTTCACTGGAGGATGGCCAATGGGGTCCAGAAAAGCTGTTAACTAGGAAGGCACATGGCTGGTGTCTGTTCCAAAGTTCTGGTTTCAAAATGGCTTTCTCCCAGGATGTTCCTCTCTAGGCTACAGTTCCTCAAAAATGTCACTCTTAGTTGCACTTGGGGCATTTGTCCTCTCTTATCTTCTCTGGAGCAAGAGTCTGCTTTCAATGGCTGTCTTCAAACTGTCTCTCATCTACAGCTCCTGTGCTTTCTTCAAAGTGTCACTCATGGCTGTAGCAGCTTGCTCCTTTTGTCTGATCTTATATACTGCTCCAGTAATTTAATTCAGACCCACCCTGAATGGGCGGGCCAACATCCCCATGGAAATTATCTAATCAGAGACATCACCCACAGTAGGGTGGGGTGCATCTCCATGGAAACACTCGAAGAATTACAATCTAATTAACACTGATAGGTCTTCCCACACAAGATTACATCAAAGATCATGGCATTTGGGGGGACATAATGCATTCAAACTGGCACACAATCTATGTCTTTTCATTGGGGAGTTTAATCCATTTATATTCAATGTTACTACTGTGAAGGCATTTCTTGAATCAGCCATCTTATCCTTTGGTTAATGTTTGTCAGATATATTTTGTCCCTCTCTTTCTTAATGTCCTTTAATGTACCCATACTAAATCTCTTTAGTACTGAATGCTTCTCTCTCTCTCTCTCTACTTTCTTTGTTTCTCCCTTTAGTATCTCCAGTAGGGCAGGTCTCTTGTTAGCAAATTCTCTCAGCATTTTTTTGTCTGTGAAAAATTTAAGCTCTCCCTCAAATTTGAAGGAGAGCTTTGTTAAAGAATTCTTGGTTGGAAATTTTTCTCTCTCAGAATTTTAAATATGTCATGCTGCTGCCTTCTCGCCTCTATGGTGGCTGCTGAGTAGTCACTACTCAGTCTTATGCTGTTTCCTTTGTATGTGGTGAATTGCTTTTCTCTTGCTGCTTTCAAAACTTGCTCCTTCTCTTCCATATTTGACAGCGTGTTCAGAATATGTCTCAGAGTGGGTTTATTTGGATTTATTCTATGTGGAGTTCCTGGGCATTTATGATTTGTATATTTGTGGTGTTTAGAAGATTTGGGAAGTTTTCTCCAACAATTTCTTTGAATACCCTTCCTAGACCTTTACCCTTCTCTTCCCCTTCTGGAACACCAGTGAGTCTTATATTTGGACATTTTATATATCTATCATATCCCTGATGTCCATTTCAATTTTTTCAATTTTTCCCCATTCTTTCTTTTGTTCTTTCATTTTCCATTCTGTCATCCTCCAGGTCACTGATTCACTGTTCAGCTTCCTCTAGTCTTGTATTATGAGTATCCAGAATCTTTTTAATTTGGTCAACAGTTTCTTTAATTTCCATAAGATCATCTATTTTTTTATTTACTCTTGCAATTTCTCCTTTATGCTCTTCTAGGGTCTTCTTTATGTCCTTTATATCCTCTGCCATGCTCTCATTGTTCATCTTTAGTTCTTCGATTAATTGCTGCAAGTACTGTGTCTCCTACGATCTTTTGATTTGGGTGTTTGGGTTTGGGTTATCCATATCGTATGGTTTTTTCATATGCTTTAAAATTTTTTGTTGTTTTTGGCCTCTTGGCATCTGCTTAACTTGATAGGGTTCTTTTAGGATATGTAGACCAATTCAAACCCTTATCTCTAATTTGTCAGATCTACAGCTTCGTGGAGTACACTTTCTCTAACTAACCAGCAGGTGGTGTCTGCGAGCCACCTATTCCCCTCAAGCCAGTTCTCCCCCACTTTGTCTTTGTGGTGAGTGGGGGTCTGAGTCTTGTGGGGTCCAATTGGTGCACCAAGCTTGCACGTGTAGTTGGTGTTGCCAGCCCTGCATATGGGGCGTGTGTCTGAGTGGTTAGGGAGGGGGATGGCTCTAATAATCAAATCTCCCAGGTGTTCCTGGAGATTTAAAGCTGTTGCAATAGTCTAATCCTTCAGTTCAGTCTTGCCACAGTTTGTCTCTGCTGCTGACCCACAAGTCCTTGGTATTGGCATATGGTCCCTGGGACTTGCGAATGGGTCCCTCTCCAAGCCATGCACTCCTAGGTCCTCTGCTGAGGGACAACTGTGCTACATCACAGGTAAGCACCATCCCCCAAGGGAAGTTCTGGGCTGCAGGGCTGTGTAGGGGTGTTCCCAGCCTGCTGAAAGGATGGCTGAATGGGGCGTGTTAGTTTTCCCCTTTCCACACAGCTCCATCTTTCCAGCTCCAGGACAACTAGCTGAGGGTACGGGAAAGGCTATTGTCCATGTTACGGTGCCCGTGAGTTAAAGTACGAGACAGCTAAACAGAATTTAAAGAGCCTTTATTAGCCGGCCAGCGACTGCTGACTGTCACTCCACGCAGGGAGTTCAGTAAGCAGCCCCGACCTGTGTGTGCTGGTGCCTTATATAGACAGAAACCATATCCTGGAAACTCAAGTAAGCTATTTTAACAGAAGCAGAGTTGGCAGTTAGCTATTGGTTACAAAAGACAATTTAGCAAGGTTTAGCTAAGAAACATTTCACAAAATTTTCACTTGGAACTGGTGCAGTTATTGATACAAAATTTTCACTTGGAACTGGAGCAGTTATTGATTGTTAAAGGGTTATGCTTGGCTGATGCGTGAAACCGCAGTTTTGCCTCCCCTAAACGGAAAAGTTTCGCTTCCTTTAACTGGTACAGTCTCACTCCCTCCTCCTCATGGCCTAATGCCATTTACATAACATTTTTACTTTGCAGATGTTATAGGATTAAGGGGAAAGGGGACCCACTTCAGTCCACCCCTGATATTGTAGTGTGTGTGTACATTGTTGGAAACACTCCCTGTCACACTGGGTTGCTTGGGGCAGCTCTGGGCTGTGGTGCTGGTGCCAGGCAGGAGCGTTCCCAGCCCACTGGGAAGATGGCTGTAAGGGAATGCCCCTCTTTTCTTGGGAAGTTGTGGTGTTTAGTGAATTTTCTCAGCCACTGGACTTATTGCCTTGTCTCAGGGCTCTCTTAGCTCTGTTCTTGTATGGGCCCAAAGTGCAAGCCTTTGAGGCTTTCTGTAATGGGCTTCTTATAGTAATTGTTTTAGAAAAAGATAAAAAGATAAAAAAAAAAAAAAAAGAAGGAAAGAAAAAGAAAGGCCCTTCTTGCAGATCTAATGGGCTGTTGAAATGCTAACAGACGAGGAGATTAGGGCCATTAAGGAACAATCAAGGAAGCAGAGAAACCAGCTCTTCAGACAAGGAAACTTGCCTACTGGATTTGCATATAAGCCTGACTCTGTTTGAGCCCTGCCCTTCTCCTTTCTATGTTCACCAGAACTCCAAAAGTCTGTTTTTATTTTTGGGGTGTTTTTTTTTTTGTTTTGTTTTGTTTTTTTGCTGTTTTTGCTAACCTTACCTCCTCTCTGCCAGGCTGACTGCTCCTGGATTCTCCACTGTCTGGTCTCAGTCTATCTATGTTTGGAGTTTGGATCAGCAGACTGAGGTTTCAATAAGAGCCGCAACTTCAGTTCTCCCTCCTCATTCCCAGCACCGACGGCCCCTCCTCCCACAGGACTGAGCCTGGCAGGGAGGGGCGCGGGTCCCCTGGCCATGAGAACTTACAGATTTCACTGATCTCAGCTGTTCCACGCGTTCCTGAGTGTTGTATGAAGTATGCCCAAAGTCAAATTGCTCTCCGGTGTCTGGTCCATGCAGTTCCTGGCTTTCTACCTACTGCCCTGTAGGAGTAACTAAAACATACAGCTCACCACTCCGCCATCTTGTCCCACCCTCTTCCCAAATATTTTTAAAACACTGTGCAGGCCAAAGGTTTATAGTTGTGAAATTTGGCCCACGGCAGGTCTATTTCATACCCCTGGCTAGAAACTGTGAGAAGACAGACTCTGCAGCCAGTTGGCCCAGCCTTGGGAAAATAATAGTCCTGGAAACTGTGAACCAGACAAGGCCTAACAGAGATGACCCAAAAAAATATAGTGCACTTACCTCCATCTTTCTCCTCCTCCTGCCCCTTCTCCCCTCCTCCTTCTTCCCACCACCACCTCTGTGACAACTTCTCTCCCTCTTGCTCTGTCCATGAGTCACCATGACAACGATCAAAGGGATTTCCCTCAACAGGAACTCTCAAAAGTTCTCAGTCCTTTGCCAGTCTCATGTGGTTAAAAATAATCACTGCAAAAAGGCAATTCCCCTGAGCCCAAGTTTCCCCATGTCATTGAGGAATTGTAGAATCATCTTCAATCTCTTCAAGAGAATGTTCAGGGGGGCCACCAAGGACTGTGGTCCCCAGGAACAGAAGGCTTCTGGTCTGGGCAGAGGCAGGGACGGGGAGAGTCTGGGGATCAATGCAGCCCAATCACAATTCTTAACAGGGGTGTCATAGTGTCCTAGGGCAGCCACAGCAAAATACTACAAACTTGGTGGCTTAACACAGCAGGAATTGATTCTTTCACAGTTCTAGAGCCTGAAAGTCCAAAATCAGGGCTGCTCCATCCCTGGAGGCTCTAGGAGGATCCTTCCTTGTCTCCTCAATCTTTGGGTGCTTGCCTGCATTCCTTGGCTTATGGACATACCACTCTGGTCTCTGCCTCTGCCTCCATGGGGCATTCTCCCTGCTTCTGTCCAAATGCCCATCTTCTTATAAGGACACTCATATTGGATTTAGGGCCCACCCTAATCCCATCTGACCTCATCTTAACTTGATGATATCCGCAGAGACCCTATTTCCAAAGATGGTCAGATACACGGGAACTGGCTTTAGGATGTGAACACAGCTTTTTGGGGATGCGATTCAACCACAATAGGGAAGTGATGGCAATGGGTTTGACTCCAATTGATGTTGCTCTCCTAGAAGAGAGCTCATCCAATAATGATGTCAGGTCAGGAGGCAGCACCAAAGTTCAGAGGGATAAAGCAGCAGAGCCAGGAGGCCACCTCTGAGGGCTGCATTTCTGCTTCTGTAGAAAGGGGCAGCAGAGATTTGCCAAGTGCCTCCTCTATCCCAGACACTGTGCTAGGCCCTGGGGAGACAGAGATGAATATCACAGCGTCCGTCCTCAAGGAGCTCACAGCCTAGCATGGGATCCCCAAAGTGCTGGTCTGCAAATTGCTCTTCACTAGTCTACAAAAAAGAGAAGCACCGATACACACACATCACACTGTCCAGATTAGCTGACGCCGTTTTACAGCAAGCCTTGCTCCATGAAGGACGGAGTGTGTTGATTTACAAATTCTTTACTGTGACCCATAACAAACAGTTTGTGATCTATTGCTTTATGGGCTGCACTTTGACCCTTTGACTAGTACTGCCCAATAGTTGGGAGAGTTACTCTAATGCGTCAGTGGATGCAAAACATTTTGCTGGTATAACGTTAGCAGAAGCTGCTGGTGTCCTCTCTCCTTATCCCCTGGGCCCTCTCCTTTCTGGAGCACCTTGACAGTTTCCTCCTGCCAGCAACTGTGATGCTCCACCTGAGGGGAAGACAGACATGCTGGAGAGTTGATGTGCTGGAAGCACCCCCTAGTCAGTGGCTGTGGTGGTTTGGAACTGTATGTACCCCCAGAAAATCATGTTCTTAAAACTAATCTATTCCTGTGAGTGTGAACCTATTGTAAATGGGACCTTTTGATGAGGCTACTTCAGTTAAGGCTTGACCCAGGTGGGTCTTAATCCTCTTAGTGGAGTCCTTTGTAAGAGAATGAAATTCAGAAAAAGAGAAAGCCATGGAAGCAAGAAGCTGACACAACAAAACAAGAGAGGGGAGAATACGAGAGATGCCACCGTGTGCCTTGCCACGTGGCAGAGGAGCCAAGGATCGCTGGTAGCCAGTGGTCGGGAAGGAAGCATTGCATTCATGGTGCCTTGATTTGGTCATTTTTCTCAGCCTCAAAGCTGTAATAAATTCCCATTATTAAGCAAACCATTTCATGGTATCTGCTTTCAGCAGCCTAGCAAACTAAAACAGTGGTGACAGGAGTTGGAGGCTAACTCAGCCAGGTTTGGCCTCTCAGGTGAGACAATTCTGAGGCATGGGCTATACATTCTCCCTGGCGAGGTCCCCAGGGGCCCACAGGGCAACCTGCTCACTAACAAAGCCTGCCTCGGCTCCTCCCCTGCCTTGTCTCATGTCCCACTCTCCTGGCAGTGCTTCCTGAGTTCACCTCCCAATCACATTTCTCGCCCTCACATCCTTCTCTCAGGATCTGCTTTCTGAAGAGCCCTCTCTATACGGCACCATGCTAATCTAATGATCCCAGCTCTCACAGAGCTTTTGCTATACCTGGTGTTCCTTTCATGTTCCCATTTCCTCCTCACATCACTAAGCTGTTAGATTTGCCCACAGGGCAGTAGAAACCCCAGTTTTAAAGTAGTTGTTTTATTAACATTAGAAAAGTAATGGAGCAGGGTGGAAAGAGAACACCAGCTCTGGACTCCTAAAAAGACTCCTGATCTGCCCCAAACCTCTTCCTCTCCCAAAAGGCATCACCATCTTCCCAGTTGGCCAAGCCCCAGTTGGCCAAGCCCCATCTTCCCAGTTGGCCAAGTTCCCAAACCTAGGAGTTAACTTCGATCTCTTTCTTTTCCACATCCTACACATCTAACCCATTGGCAAGGCCTGTCGTTTGTGTCTGTGAGCATGGTTGGAACCTGTTCACGCCTCTCCAGCTCCATGATCACCCCTCAATTCCAATCCACTGGTCACTTCTGTCTGGGGCCACACCAATGGCCTCCCAACTGGCCTCCCTGCCTCCACTTTTATGTCCCCTGATCTCATTTCTACACAGCAACCAGAAAGACCTATTAAAAATGTAAAGCAGATTATGTCACCCCTTGCTTAAAACCTTTTAGTGACTTCTCATCTCAATCAGATTAATATCCATGTCCTTTACCATGGCCGGTGAAGGCTCAGGAACCAGCTCTGGCCTCTCCCTACCATAGCCTCTTCCAGTCTCCACCTCACTTACTAAGCTTGTCACGATGGCCTCCTTTTAGTGCCTCAAACATTCTCAGCCCTTTCCTCCCTCCGGGACTTGGTACTTGCTGCTCCCTCTGGAAGGCACATCCCCTGGGTCTTCACATGGCAATGGTGGCTCCTTGCCATCTGTCAAGGCTTAGTTCAGGCAACAACTCCTCAACAAAGCCTTCCCCAGTTACCCTAACTAAAATGCAAACCGCACTCCCCGAATACACATGCACCAGAAACTCCAGGTACTTTCAATCATATCACCCTGTTTATTACCTTTATAACAATTATTGCTAATCAACAATTACCTTACCTATTTGTTTACTTATTTATTGCCAGCCTCCCCCACTAGAATGGAAGCTCCATGACAGCTCGGATGTGTTTTCTCCTTTGTATTGCATCCTGAGCACCTCGTGAGGGCCTAACATACACTAAGTGCTTGGTTTCATTTCAAAGTCACAGTGGCTTAGCTCTGAGTTCTGTGACCCTGTGCAGATAACTTAGTCTTCCTAAGCCTCAGTCTCCTCAAATGTAAAATGGGGCTGGTGCAGTAATTACTTTAAATAAAACTCCTGGCACAGAGTCTACGCACCAGGAAATTTGGCAAATGCTGGTTTACTTCTGTATCCATCAGAATGCTTTCTGCTGTGCAGAGCAAAACACCCAACTATAAGAGGTTTAAACAATAAGGAGCTTTATTATCTCACATAATTAGAATACCTACCTTGGGAAAGTTCCAGGGTTGTTTCTCAACTATGTCATCAGGGACCCAGACTTTTTTCATCTTTCTGCTTAGCCCCCTAGCTTAATGGTTTAGTCCTAGGCTTCTCCCTATGTTCACAAGATGGCTGCCACAGCTCCAACATCACAAGTAAACACAACATCTAGCCAAAGAAGGGCATTTCCATCCATGCATCTCCTTTTATTAGGGAGGGAAACCTAACCTAGAAGACACCAATACACTCTTACTTGAGTCCCATTAGCCAGGATTGGGGCATATGTGCCCACTTTTGCTGCAAAGGAGGATGGAAAGGTGAGTATCTGTTCATTTCAGCCTCTTTATGAGAGGAGAGGAAGAATAGGCGGAGAACAGTTGGTGATTGTGCAAACAAGTGTTTCCAACCACTTTCTTCTCGGTCCCCTGCTCTTGTTGTGTTTCTTTCTCCCAAGTCTTATTAAGACTTGTTTTGTGCCCCAACATATGATCTAACCTGGAAAACATTACCTGGGCACTAGAGAAGAATGTATATCCTGGTACTTTGGGATGTAAGAATCTATATATGGCTGTTAAGTCTAATTCATTTATCATATTGTTTAGGTTCTCACTTTCCTTATGGTCCTTGGTCTAGTTGTTCTATCTATAGAAGAGAGTAGTGTATTGATGTCTCCCACTGTTATTGTAGACGTGTTTATTGCTCCCTTCAGTTTAGGCAATGTTTGTCTCATGTATTTTGGAGTTCCTTGATTGGGTGCATGAACATTTATAATTGTTATTTCTCCTTGGTGAAGTATCCTTTTATTAACATATAGTGTCCTTCTTTGTCTCTTATGCCATCTTTGCATTTGAAGTCTATTTTGTACAATAATAGTATAGCTACCCCAGCTTTCTTTTGATTGCAATTTGCATAGAATATTTTTTCCATCCTTTCCCTTTCAGTATCTTTGTGTTGCAGGGTCTATGATGAATCTCTTGTAAACAGCATATCAATGGGTCATATTTTTTAATTCATTCTACCAGTCTATATCTTTTAATTGGAGAGTTTAATGTGTTCACATTCAAAGTTATTCCTGTGAAGGGGGTTCTTGAATCAGCCATCTTATCCTTTGGTTTTTAGTTGTTAGATCTATCTTTTTCTCTCTTTATTTTTTTCCTTTAAGTTTCCGTTATTAATAACTCTTCAGTTCCGTGCTCTTTGCCAGACCTCCCTCTACTGTCTTTTCTTCTCAGCTGGTAGAGCTCCCTTTAGTATTTCTTGCAGGGCAGGTCTCTTGTTAACAAATTCTCTCAGCATTTGTTTGTCTGTGAAAATTTTAAACTCTCCCTCAATTTTGAAGGAGAGCTTTGCTGGATAAAGAATTCTTGGCTGGCAATTTTTCTCTTTCAGTATCTGAAATATGTCATACCACTGCCTTCTCACCTCCATGGTGCCCACTGAGTAGTCAGTACTTAGTCTTCTTAGTCTTATGTTGTTTGCCTTGTATGTAGTGAATCGCTTCTCTCTTGCTGCTTCCAGTAGTTTCTCATTCTTTTCAACATTTGATGATCTAATCAGTATATGTCTCAGAGTAGGTTTATTTGGAGTTTGTTGGGCATCTTTTATTTGCATATTTATGTCATTTAGAAGGTTTGGGAAATTTTCCTCAACTATGTCTTGAAACACTCTTCCTAGCCCTTTACACTTCTCTTCTCCTTCTGGGGCACCAATGAGTCTTATATTTGTTCACTTCATGTTGTCCATCATTTCTCTGAGACCCATTTCAAATTTTTCAGTTTTTCCCCATTTGTTCTTTTGTGTGTTCATATTCAATTATCTGTCCTCAAGTTCACTTATTCTTTCTTCTGCTTCTTCAAATCTGCTATTGTGTGTCTCTAATATATTTTTAACTTGAGCTACAGTATCTTTTCTTTCCATAATGTCTGTTATTTTTTTATTTACTCTTTCAAATTCTTCTTTGTGCTCTTGTAGAGTCGTCTTGATTTCCTTTATGTCTTTAGCCATCTCATTGAAGTTGTTTTGGAGATTTGTTTGTACTTCATTAATTAATTGCTCCAAATTTTGTGTCACTTGTGGCTTTTTAAATTTTTTTATTAATATTTATTCACATACCATACAATCATCCAAAGTATATAATCCATTGATCACATTGCGTCATATAGTTGTTCATTCATCATCCCAATCTACTTTTTTAACATTTTCCTTGTACTAGAGAAAAAGTGAAAGTAAGAATAAAAAGTTAAGAGTAAACACAGAACATCCAAATTGTCTCCCCACCCACCCTATTTTTCCTTTTTTTTTTTTTTTTCCCCCATTTTTCTACTCATCCATCCATACACTGGACAAAGGGGAGTGCGATCCACATGGCTTTAACAATCAGATTGTCACCCCTTTTAAGTTCCATTGTTATACAATTGTCTGCAAGATTCAAGGCTACTGGGTTGTAGATTGATAGTTTCAGGTATTTACTACTAGCTATTCCAATTCATTAAAACCTAAAAAGAGTTATCTAAATTGTGCATAAGAGTTCCCACCAGAGTGACCTCTTGGCTCCTTTTGGAATCTCTCAGCCACTGAAACTTTATTTCATTTCATTTCACATCCCCCTTTTTGTCAAGAAGATGTTCTCCATCCCAAGATGCCAGGTCTAGATTCCTCCCCAGGAGTCATATTCCACGTTGCCAGGGAGATTTACACCACTGGGTGTTAGGACCCATGTAGGGGGGAGGGCAGTGAGATCACCTGCCAAGTTGGCTTAGCTAGAGAGAGAGGGCTCTTGTGCCTTTTTAATTTGTTCATTTGGCTTTTCCATATCTTCTAGATCCTTCAAGTGCTTTGTAATTTTCTATTGTCTTCAGGGCATTTGCTTGTCTTGATAGGGTTATTTTGGGAAGCTTTTGAGTATTTACATATAATTTGATTTGCTGGAGTGCAGCTTCCCCATCCTACCAGCAGGTGGTGCTGTGGAGGTACAGCTTGCTGGAGTGCAGTTTTCCTAACCTACCAGCAGGTGGTGCTCTCAAGTAGATCTTCCCCAAACTTCTGTGTGTTGGACGGAGTCCAAACTGGGCAGAGAATCAATCAGTGAGCTGGATCTCCATGTGCACTGGGGAATGCCTGCCCTGGGGCTGCAATGCAGACCCTGAGCAGGTAGGCAAGGAGGCTGATCGAGGGCACCCTGCAGATGGAACATGGGCCCTGATTGCCAGTTCTCTGCCTGCCTTGTGCCCATGAGTCTCTGGGGTGTGGGAGGGGCTCCTGATCACTGCTATGGTGCCTTTCCCTTCCCCACTTCTCACCATTGCAATCCTGCAGACTTCCATGGGGGGGAGAGCAAACACTGCCCACCAGGTTCCCTCAGGGAAGCTCCCTGCTGTCCAACCATGGAAGACCACCCTCCAACAAACTGTCAAGGTAGGTGCACAGGAGTGGAGAGCTGCTACTCACTCTCTTGCCTGGCAGCTGTTTTGCTGCTGCTGACCTGGGTGGGAGGCAGTCCAGAAGTGGTACAAACTCAATGCATCCCTCCAACGGTTGTCTCTCCTGCAATTTTTTGTCAGTGTCCTGTCCACATACTGTGGAGGACCCTCTATGGCTGGTCATACCCCAAAACCATGGTTCCTGGTGTCCTCCAGCCCCTTTCTAGTTAGTTTCATGGAGGAGGAGAATCCTATTCTGCCTCACCTACTCTGCCATCTTCCCAGAAGTCCCCAACACACTTTCTTGATAAAAACACTTGGAACACTAGGAATAGAAAGAAGTGTCCTTAACATGATAAAGAGCATATATGAAAAACCCACAGCTAACATCATACTTAATGGCAAAAGACATAAAGCTTTCCCCCTAAGATCAGGAACAACACAAAGATGCCCACTGTCACCACTGTTATTCAGCATTGTGCTGGAAATTCTAGTCAAAGCAACTAGGGAAGAAAAAGTAGTAAAAGGCATCTAAATTGAAAAGGAAGAAGTAAAACATCCTATTTGCAGGTGACATGATCCTATATAGAGAAAATCCTAATAATGTACAACAAAGCTACTAGAGGTAATAAACAAATTCAGCAAAGTGACAAGGTACAAGATCAACACACAAAAATCAGTAGTGTTTCTATACTCTAGTAATGACCAATCTGAAGAGGAAATCAAGGAAAAAATTCTATTCACAATAGCAACTAAAAGAACCAAATATCTAGGAATAAACTTAACCAAGGATGTACAGGACTTATACAAGAAAAATGACAAAATAGTGCTAAAAAAAATCAAAGAAGACTGAAATAAATGGAAGGGCATTCCATGTTCATGGAATGGAAGACTAAATATTATTAAGATGTAAATTCTACCAAAAGTGATTTATAGATTCAACACAGTCCCAATCAAAATTCCAACAGCCTTCTTTGAAGAAATGGAAAAGCCAATCATCAAATTTATATTGAAGGGTAAGGGGCCCCAAATAGCCAAAACTATCTTGAAAAAGAAGAATGAAGGTGGAAGACTCATACTTCCCAAATTTAAAATATTACATTACCACAGTGGTAACAGCATGGTACTGGAACAAGGACAGAAATATAGACCAATGGAATTGAATCAAGAGTTCAGAAATAGACCCTCACACCATGGCCAATTGAGTTTTTACAAGATTGCCAAGTCCACCCAAAAGGGAAAGAATCATCTCTTCAACAAATGGTGTTGGGAAAACTGGATATTCATATGCAAAGGAATGAAGGAAGAACCCTACCTCACACCATATACAAAAAGTAACTCAAAATGTTTCAAATACCTAATTATAAGAACCAGTACTATGAAAATCCTAGTCAAAAATACAGAGAAGCATCTTCAGGACCTTGTGGTAGGCCATGGTTTCTTAAACTTTACACCAAAAACCAGAGCAACAAAAGGAAAAATAGATGAATGGGACTTCATCAAAATTAAAAACTTTTGTTCCTCAAAGGACTTCATCATGAAAGTAAAAAGACAGTCTACACAGATAAGAAAAATGGGGCAAAAATTAAATACATAATGGGGAGAATGGGGGGATAGAATGTTTTGTGTGTTCTTTTTTATTTTAATTTTTATTCTCATTTTTATTTATTTTTTTTTTTTTTGGAGTAATGAAAATGCTCATAAATTGATTTTGGTGATAAATGCACAAGTATATGATGGTAATGTGAACAACTGATTTTACACTTTGTATGATTGTATGGTATGTGAATATATCTCAATAAAACCAAATAAAAAATCAATTGATAAAAAAAAAAAAAAAAAAAAAAAAAAGACAGTCTACAGAATGGGAGATAATATTTGAAAGCCACATATCTGATAAGGGTTTAATATCCAGAATATATAAAGAATTCCTTCAACTTAACAAAAAGACAAACAGCCCAATTAAAAATGGACAAAAGATTTGAATAGACACTTCTCCATAGAAGATACACAAATGGTCTAAAAACATATGAAAAGATGCTCAAATCATTATTCATTAGGAAAATGCAAGTCAGAACCACAATGAGATACCATTTCATACCCTCTAGAATGGATAGTATTACAGAAATGAAAATTAACAATATTTGGAGAAGATGTGGAGAAATAGGAACACTCATTCATTGTTTGTAGGAAAGTGAAATGTTGCAGTCACTGGGGAAGACAGTTTTCCAGTTCCTCAGAAAGTTAGGTATAGAATTACCTTATGACCTGGCAATCTCACTTCTAGGATTAAAAGAATTGAAAACAACAACTCAAATAAATATTTGTGCACTGATGTTCATAGCAACATTATTCACAATAGCCAAAAGGTGGAAATAACCCAAGTGTCCATCAACAATGAATGGATAAACAAAATGCAATATATACATACAATGGATTATTGTTCAGCTGTAAAAAGGATTGAAGTTCTGATACATGCAACAACATGAATGAACCTTAAAGACATGATGTTGTGTGAAATAAGCCAGACACAAAAGGACAAATATTGTATGATATCATGATATGAAATAATTAGAATAATCAAATTCACAGAGTCAAAAACTAGAATACAGGTTACCAGGGGATGGGGTGGAGACAGGCAATGCAGATTTAATGCTTAGTTGGTACAGAATTTCTGTTTGGGGTGATGGAAAAGTTTTGATAACGTATGGTGCTGATGGTAGAACAGGATTGTGAATTGAATTAACAGCACTGAATTATAGAATGTTGTAAAAAGGGAAATTTTATGTTGTATATATGTTACTAGAATAAAAAAAAATTTTAATTAGGAGTGCACAACACAAACAGGGAACCCAAATGTAAGCTTACAATTATAATAATATTCTTTCATCAATTGTAACATAGGAATACACTAAGGCAAGGAGTTAATGGATGGGGGAGGAGATTGTACATGGGAACTCTGTATTTTCTGTATGATTTCTCTGTCAACCTATAACTTCTTTAATAAAAAGATTTAAAAATCAATGTGGATTTATCTTTTTTCTGTTCCATTGGTCTATGTGTTCATCCTTTCAACTAATACCACACTGTACTGATTACTGTAGGTAGTATGAGTGCTTTACCTGTTGAAGCTGAGAGGACTCCCAGATGCTTAGAGAGAAAAGCCCCAGGAGAACCAAGCAGAGATCTGAGAGAAGCTAAGAGAGACAGGATTCCAGAGACATTTTGGAGAAAGCCATTTTGAAATGCAACCCAGGAGCAAAGGACCAGAAGATGCCAGCCACATGACTTCCCAGCTGACAGAGGTGTTCTGGATGCCATTGGCCTTTTTTCAGTGAAGGTGTCCCCTTATTGATGCCTTAGTTTGGACACTTTTATGCACATCTGTGAACTAATAAATCCCCTTCATAAAAGCCAATCCATTTCTGGCATTTTGCATAATGGCAGCATTAGCAAGCCAAAACAGATTTTGGTACCAGAAGTGGGGTGCTGCCGAGTTTGCAAATACCAAATATGTTGGAACAGCTTTTTAAACAGTTAAGGGAGAGGAAGATTTTGGAATAATTAGGAGGAGCTTGATAGAAAAGGCCTAGATTGCTTTGAAGAAACGGATTGTAGGAATATGGCCTCTAAAGATGCTTCTGATGAGGCCTTAGACAGAAATGATGAATGTGTCATTACAAACTGGAAGAAAGGCAATTCTTGTTTTAAAGTGGCAGATAATTTGGCAAAATTGAGTCCTGGTGTCAGATGGAAGGCAGAAATTGAAAGCAACAAGCTGGGATACTTAGCTGAAAAGATTTCCAAAATAAATGTTGAAATGCAACCTGGCTTGTCCTTTCAGCTTAAGTAAAAATATGAGAGGAAAGAGAAAAGCTGATAACTGAACTCTTGGGTACAAAGAAAACAGAAATGGATGGTTTGGAAGATTCTGGGCTTCCAGAAAGTGAGACCCCAGAAGCCCCACATGAGGATTTAACCAAACATAAAAACCAACTGCCATTTCACTACAAGTCAGTATTGGAGATGGAGTTATCCAGAAAGAATTTGTGGAAAGTCCTACTGTCTGATGGTTTTGACCTCTGTATGCTTCATACCAAGCCAATTAATTTTTTGCAAGATCTGTATAAATGGAACCACTGCCAACATGGACTAAAAGGGACAGAAAAGGGACAGATTGAAGGAAAAATTTCTTCAGAGAAGGCAGAACCATGGAAGCCAAGTCTGAAGCCAAGAAATCTCAAGCACGGAGAGCAGAGCAACCCATGTATGTGGAAAGGGTGAGTTTGCCTCAGAGGTGGAGGGCAGGCCCCAGGCCTCAGAGAGGGTGGAGCATATTCCCTGGGGTTTGGGGAGAGCCTGGCCACCACCCCACTGTTCAGAGAGAGGAGAGCCTTTGTACCGGAGATGCACAGTCTGGGTGGCACCCTGATGCTTGAGGAAGGTGGGGCTGAGAAGAAGGTGGTCTCCCCAATGCATGGATATGTTGGACCACTCACCCCAGCATTTGGAGAGAAAAGGGCTGCTACAAAGGCCTTTGAAAAGGGTGGAACTGCCATTCTCTCAAGCCTCAAGGATAAAACATCATTCGATAAATGACTCTCAGACTTTGATATCTAATAAAGTATGCCCCATGGGTTTTAGAAACTGTTGCAGTCCTATGAACCCTGTTTTCCTTTCAATTTCTCCCTATAGAAAATGGGAATGTTTATCCTAGGACTGTCCCTCCTTTGTATATTGGAAGCTGATAACTTGTTCTGAGTTTCACAGGTCCACAGCTAGAGGAGAATGTTGCCTTAGGACAAAATATGCCTGTAATTGATTTTGATAAGACTTTGTACTTATCTACATTGTGATGGAATGAATGTATTTTTTGTGTTTAGAAATAACATGTCTTTCTGGGGTTCAGGGGGTGGAATGTGCCAGTTTGAAAATGTTATGGACCCCAAAAGAGCCATGATCTTTTTTTTTTAATTCAGTTTTATTGAAATGCATTCACACACCATAGAATCATCCATGGTATACAATCAACTGTCCACAGTATGATCACATAGCCATGCATTCACCACCACAATCTATCTCTGAACATTTTCCTTACATCAGAAAGAACCAGAACAAGAATAAAAAATAAAAGTGAAAAAAGAACACCCAAACCATCCCCCCCATCCCACCCCATTTGTCCTTTAGTTTTTATCCCAGTTGTTCTACTCATCCATCCATACACTAGATAAAGGGGGTGTGATTCACAAGGTCTTCACAATCACACTGTCACCCCTTGTAATCTACATTATTATATAATTGTCTTCAGGAGTCCAGACTGCTGGGTTGGAGTTTGGTACTTTCAGGTATTTACTTCTAGCTATTCTAATACATTAAAACCTAAGAGGTGTTATCTATATAGTGCATAAGAATGTCCACCAGAGTAACCTCTCGACTCCATTTGAAATCTCTCAGCCACTGAAACTATTTCATCTCATTTTGCATCTCCCTTTTGGTCAAGAAGATACTCTCAGTCCCATGATGCCGGGTCCACATTCATCCCCTGGAGTCATATTCTGCATTGCCAGGGAGGTTTACACCCTTGGGAGTCGGGTCCCATGTAGGGAGGAGGGCAGCGAGTTCACCTGTCGAGGTGGCTCAGTTAGAGAGAGAGGGTCACATCTGAGCAACAAAGAGGTACTCAGGGGGAGACTCTTAGGCACAATTATATGCAAGTTTAGCCTCTCCTTTGCAGTAACGAGCTTCATAAGGGCAACACCAGTCCAGGTGAGGAAGTCCAACACTTCTGCACCTTCCCCCAGATCCTTGGGGCTGGGGTTGGGGGGAGAAGAGCCATGATCTTTTTTTTTTTTTTTTTGAAATAAATTCAAAGTTACATGAATAGTTGCAAAAACAATACTAGCCCCATACACAGAATTCCATCATACCCTGGCCCCCCTCCCCAGATAGCTCAATCCACCAACTTTAACATGCTGTCACATTGCTATTTCTTTCCCTCCCTCCCTCCCTATCTATCATCCATCATATATTTCTCTGTCTTCTGAACATATGAGAGTTAGCTGCACACATCCTTGAACATACACTATAATTCACGTATGTACTTCCCATGAACAAGAACATTCTTTTATGTAATTCCATTAAGCGCAGCTAAGAAGTATAAGAGATTCAACAATGATACAATGCTTACATTCTATATTTCCTTTTCCTTATGTCTCAACTGTGTCCCTTCGAGCCACCTGTCCTCCACCCTCCAATCCCATCCAAGTTCATCCTTAGCATTCAATTGTCATCTAGTTAGACTGTCTTTTTTTTTTTTCTTTTTTCAATTGTGGAAACATATATACAGCCTAAATCTTCCCATTCCACCCCATCCCTAGCCTTACCATTAGTGGGATTAATCACATTTAGAATGATGTTATGTTCTTTCCCACCATCCATTACTAGAAATTTCCCTTCACCTCAAACAGCAACCTTACACTCCTTTCTTAACTCCCCATTGCCTCTTCCCCCATTTCTCTTAACCCAAACTCTACTTTTCATCTCTATGGTTATATTCTCTGATTTCTTTGTGTTTACTGTGGGGCTTAAAATTAACCTCTTAAATCCATATTAATCTTGTTTTTCTTTGATACCACCTTCACTTCAATTGGGCACATAAACTATGTTCCTATACTCCTTCATTCCCCCACCTTTATATAGTTGTCTAAAATTACATATTTTACATTGAGTTTAAAACCACTGATTTGTCCTTAGAGTTTGTGTATTTTTTATCATGTAGGAAGTAAATAGTGGAGTTATAGTTCAAAAATTATTGACTTCTATTTGTATTCCATTGTGTTTGGAGAATGTTCTTTGAGTATATTCAATTTTTTTTTTAATTTCTTGAGGCTTGTTTTATGTCCCAGCTTATGGTCCCTTCTGGAGAAAGATCTGTGATCACTAGAGAAAAATGAATGTCCTGGTGATTTGGGATCTAAGGTATATATATGTCTGTTAAAATTCTCTGTATCTCTTTCTCCTTTCTTTGTCTCTCTGTTGGTAGGGCTTCCTTTAGAATCTGAAGTAGGGCAGGTCTTTTATTGGCAAAGTCTCTCAGCATTTGTTTGTCTGTGAAAAATTTAAGCTCTCCCTCAAATTTGAAGGAGAGTTTTGCCGGATAAAGTATTCTTGGCTGGAAATTTTTCTCTCAGAATCTTAAATATGTCATGCCACTGCCTTCTCGCCTCCATAGTGGCCACTGAGTAGTCACTAGTTAGTCTTATATTGTTTCCTTTGTATGTGGTGAATTGCTTTTCTCTTGCTGCTTTCAGAACTTGCTCCTTCTCTTCAGTATTTGAGAGTCTGATCAGAATATGTCTTGGAGTGGGTTTATTTGGATTTACTCTATTTGGAGTTTGCTGGGCATTTATGCTTTGTGTGTTTATATTGTGTAGAAGGTTGGGGAATTTTTCCCCAACAATTTCTTTGAATACTCTTTCTAGACCTTTACCCTTGTCTTCCCCTTCTGGGACACCAATGAGTCTTAAGTTTGGATGTTTTATTTTATCTATCATATCCCTGAGATCCATTGCAATTTTTTTCAATTTTTTTCTCCATTCTTTCTTTTGTTCTTTCATTTTCTATTCTGTGGATTTCTAGGACATTGAGATGTTGTTCAGCTTCCTCTAGTCTTGTATTGTGACTATCCAGAGTCTTTTTAATTTGGCCAACAGTTTCTTTTATTTCCATAAGATCTTCTATTTTTTTATTTACTCTTGCAATGTCTTCTTTATGCTCTTCTAGGGTCTTCTTTTTTTTTTTTTTTTTTTTAATCTTCATTTTATTGAGATATATTCACATACCACGCAGTCATACAAAACAAATCGTACTTTCGATTGTTCACAGTACCATTACATAGTTGTACATTCATCACCTAAATCAATCCCTGACACCTTCATTAGCACACACACAAAAATAACAAGAATAATAATTAGAGTGAAAAAGAGCAATTGAAGTAAAAAAGAACACTGGGTACCTTTGTCTGTTTGTTTCCTTCCCCTATTTTTCTACTCATCCATCCATAAACTAGACAAAGTGGAGTGTGGTCCTTATGGTTTTCCCAATCCCATTGGCACCCCTCATAAGCTACATTTTTATACAACTGTCTTCGAGATTCATGGGTTCTGGGTTGTAGTTTGATAGTTTCAGGTATCCACCACCAGCTATCTAGGGTCTTCTTTATGGCATTTATATCCTGGGCCATGGTCCTCTTGATGTCCTCTAAATCCTTTGCCATGTTTTTGTTCTTTGATTGTAGTTCTTTAATTAATTTTGCAAGGTATAACGTTTCTTCTGAAATCTTGATTTGTGTGTTTGGAGCTGGATTCTCCATATCATCTGGTTTTATCATATGCATTAAGATTTTCTGTTGTTTTTGGGCTCTTGGCATTTGTTTTGTTTGATAGGGTTCTTTCAAGTTGTATAAAAAAAAGGATATCGATCTAATTTTTCAGAGACACAGTTTGGTGACGTACACTTTCTCTTACTAACCAAGCAAATGGCATCTGTGAGTCTTTAATTTGTTAGAGTTGCAGCTTGGTGACATACACTTTCTATAACTAACCAGCAGATGGCATCTGTGAGTCACTTATTCCCCTCAAGTCAGTTCTCCCCAACTTTGTGGTATGTGGGGATCTGAATCTTTTGAGGTCCAATTGGTGCACTTAATTTGGGTGTGTTGTCGGTGCTGTCTGCCCTCAATGAGGGGCGTGTGCCTGAGTGGTTAGGGAGGAAGGGCAGGTCTAACAATCAAATCTCCCAGGTGTTCCCAGAGATTTAAGGCTGTTCTCTGTCACTGACACAAAAGTCCTTGGTATTGGGGTAGGTTCCCTGGGATTTCCGAGTGGTTCCCCCCTCCCTGCTGTGCTTTTCCAGGACCTCTGTTGAGGTGGGGAGAGCCGTGCCACGTCACAGGTGAGCGCTGGCCTCCAGGGAAGCCCTGGGCCGCCAGGCTGTGTAGGGGCATTCCCAGCCCGCTTCAAAGATGGTTGAATGGGATGCGTTACCTTCCCCCTTTCCACACAGCTCCGCTCTCCCAGCTCTGGGACAATCAGCCATGGGTGTATTCAAGGCCACTGTCCATGGCCGATATTGTGTCGTGTGAGTGATGCTGCGGGAAAGACTCCCTGTCAGGCTGAGTTTCTTGTCTCAGGTCTGTGCTGTGTGTTCAGCCGGGAGGGAGTAGCCCAGCCCACTGGGGAGACAGCTGGGAGGCTGGGTTTCTCAGCTGGGCTCTGCGCCGTATGCTCAGCCCCAGGCAGGAGCAGCCCCGCCTGCCAGGGCAACGGCTGCGAGGCTGGGCCTCTAGGCTCAGCTCTGCGCTGTGTGTTCGGCCCGAGCAGGAATAGCCCCGCCCACTGGGGAGACTGCTGCAAGTTATGCATCTCCCCTTTGTTCCCCTGGACCCGAGACAATCAGCGGTGGGTGTGGGAAGGGGTATCCTCCACCCCAGACACCAAGGCGTTAGTCCAGACCGCTCCTGTCTTATCTGCAGCTGTTCCCAGGCTGCTTTTGTTTTTTTTAAAAAGTCCAATCCACCATTTCCTCCCAACGCAGCATGGCCAAGGGATTCAGCCTACTCACTCACTCGTTTCAGAATGCAGACTCCTGGTTTCACCAAACGCACCTTCCCTGTGGCTTTAGCAGAACTTGTCCAGCTGGTGCTACTCTGAAAGTGGTGTTCTGGGTCCTTTCTGGTTTTTTATCTAGTGTTTTCCACGAAGGTGTTTTTTCCTCTGTCTCACCTAGTCACCATCTTAGGTTTCTCCTCCGAGCCATGATCTTTTAATCCAATCTTTTGGGTGGAAACTTTTCATTGAGTGTTTCTATGGAGATATGACTCACCGAACTGTGGGTGAGATGTTTGATTACATTATTTCTGTGGAGGTGTGGCCCTGCCCATTCAGGGTGGGTATTAATCAGATCACTGGGAGTCCTTTAAGAGAGTTCACAGAGAGGAGCAGCACAGAGAAGCTGAGAGAGACAGTTTGGAAAGAGCTAAGCTATATAATCCAGAGTTTGCCCTGGGAGAACAAGCAAAGATACACAAGAGCTAAGAGACGAAGCCCAGAGTTTGCCCCAGAGAAGCTAAGGAAGGACTCCCAGATGCTTAGAGAGAAAAGCCCCAGGAGAACCAAGCAGAGAGCTGAGAGGAGCTGAGACAGAAGCCCAGAGACATTTTGGAGAAAGCCATTCTGAAACACAACCCGAGAGCAAGATGCCAGCCACATGCCTTCCCAGCAGACAGAAGTGTTCCAGACACCACCAGCCTTTCTTCAATTGAAGGTATCTTCTTGCTGATGCCTTAGTTTGAACACTTTTATGGACATTTGTGAACTAATAAATCCCCATCATAAAAGCCAATCCATTTCTGGTATTTTGCATGACAGCAGCATTAGCGAACTATATTTTGCCCTGGAGAAGCCAAGAAAGGACACCCAGGTGCTAAAGAGAAATGCCCTGGGAGAAACAAGCAAGGATACACAGGAGCTGAGAGAGAGAAGCTAAGACAGAAGCCCAGAGAGATTTTGGAGAAAGCAATGGAAACTAGAAGCTAATCCTGGGAGAGGCCCAGCAGACCCTGGCCATGTGCCTTCCCATGTGACAGAGGAACCCCAGATACCATTGGCCTTTCTTCAGAGAAGGTACTGTCCTATTGATGCCTTGACTGGGACATTTTCATTGCCTCAGAGCTGTAAATTTGTGAACCAATAACCCCGCATTATAAAAACCAATCCATTTCTGATATTTCGCATTCTGGCAGCTTTAGCAAACCGGAACAATAAGTTAAATAAATAAGTTTTTGTATATTTTTGTATATTTTGTACAACCCTTGTATCCTGCATTCTTGCTAAACCAGTTATTAGATCCAATGGTGTCTTTGTAAATTCTTTGGGCTTGTCTATGTAGACAATTGTATCGGCCACAGTTTTGTTTCTTTCTTATTCTTAGGCCTTTTATTGCTTTTTCTGGCCTTATTGTATGGCTGGGACCTCCAGTATGATGTTGAAATGGGGCGATGACAGCGGTCATCCTCGGCTTTTCCCAATCTTAGAGGGAAATTTTCAGTCATACTTTTGAAGATGCTTTTTATTAGGATGCAGCTCCCTCTTATTCCTGGTTTGCTGAGTTTTTGTCATGAATCAATGCCCAATGACCTTTTAATAAATTACTTTTCTGCTTAAATCAGTCAGAATTGGTTTCTGTTGCAAATAAGAGCCCTGTCTGGTATACCAGCCTCATGACCTTGGGCCAGTTCCTTAACCTCACCTGGCCAGGGTCTCAATAGAAGCCTAGTTATGAAAATATAAGTCCTCTTAATTCCACCACCTAAATAGAAGAGAAATGATCATCTTCAAGATGCTCCACTGTGTTGTAGGAAAAAACTGAGCTCAACTTATTTTTCTCAAACCCCATCCTCAATGAGAACACCCTTGTTGATTTAATGTAATTATATAAATAATTGATATTCATTGAAAAGAACCTGAATAATTCATTAAAAGATAAAGACAGTAAATTTCCCTGGATGTCACCATCCTGTGATAATCACCATTAACAATATGGTAACCATCTTTCAAACCCTTCTTTACAAGCATGCTCACACATACATTATTTTACATGGATGAGACCCTAAGCTACATACTGTTTTTAGCCTGGGTCTTCCCACTGCCACCTCCCCTCTCCACCCCTTCTCCTGTCTCTCATGGCTCTGTGGATCTATTGAACTCAGCCAGACAGTTCCCATATGGGGTCTCTCTCATAGTCGCAGTCAGGGGCCAGCTGGAGCTGCAGTCATCTGAGAGCTCAGCTGGGCATGTCCAAATTTGTTTGTCCAAATTGGCTGGCTCGTGTGGCTGGCAGTTAATGCTGTCAACTCAGCTCTGCGGAGGCTGTTGACCGGAGAGTCCTCTGTCTGTCCTCTTCACAAGGCTTGTACTGCTCAAAGCAAGGAGACTATGTTCAGAGATGGATGGAGGATTCCAAGAGTCAAGTTCTGCTGAGCAGGTCACAGACACGCCTAATGGCCATCTCCCACCCCTCACCTAGCCCCTCCTTTTCTTCCTGTGCAAATGTTTCAACATGTTTCCACTTTGTAGCCCACGAAGAGGCACCTCAGGAGAGACATTAGGTCTAATGAACTGGGAACAAGCAGTGCCAGCTATTTATCAGGGTGAGACCTCTCCGTGGCAGGGCCCCCTCTCCCTGGGGTTGTATAAATACTCAGTTCTTGGACAATGCAAGCGTCTCTCATCTCCAACATGAAGTGGGGTATGTGGAGCTACCATCCACCAACCCGGACCCAGATGATTGGCCTTCCCAGGGAAACCAACCATGATGGGATCTCTTCTGCCTTTTTGGACACTTTGTGCTGTGTAATAATAAAGCAGTCACTTGCTGAAAGTCTTTGTAGGGAAGTCAAGGACACACTCAGTGGCCATCTCCCAGCCATCACCTATCCCCCTCCTTTTCCCCTCTTGTTTGTTTGTGTGCAGGTCTTTGTTATGTTTCCACACGCGCTTATTTGCACGCAGGTGTTTGGTATGTTTCTCTTTTGCAAGAGACCACAGGCAGCTGGGGAGACATTGAATCTTAACGAGCCCCAGTTGCTTGCCAGGACAAAGTTGCTCATTGGCAGAGTCGCTTCCCCCTGGAGTCTATAAAAGCTCTGCACTCAGTCAGTGCAGGTCTTCCTCCTGTCTGACACAAAGTGAGGCATACAGAGCTGCTGTCCACTGACCCTGACCCTAGAAGTTGGCCTCCCCAAGGTATCAGCCAACATGGGATCTTTTCCCCTGCTTTTTTGAACCCCTTGTGCTGTGCAAGCAATGAAGCTGTCATTTGCTGGGAGCCTCTGTTCTGCCTGATCCTGTGTTCCCATGCAGCACTCTACATGTTCCAAGAAATCTGGGTGGAAGCTGCAACACTTCTTACAACCTTGCTTCAGAAGACCCAGGACACCGCTTCTGACATCCTCTATTGGACTAACAAGTCACTAAGGCAAGCCCAGATCCAAAGGCGGGAGAATTACACTACACTGTTAATGGGAGACTTAGCAAAGAATTTGCAGCCATTGTGAAATAATAAATATTTATTGAGCACCTGTATATGCCAAGTGCTATTTGTAAGTGCTGGGAACACAGAGGTGACAAGACACAGTTTCTGCTCTTTTGGAGCTTATATTCTAGTGTGGGAAGACTGACAATAGACAAGTGAACAAATAAATAAAAGCGAAATAAAAGAAGATATAAGTAAGTTAAATACATAAATATTGTGCCAGTTTGGATGCATTATATCCCCCAAAATGCCATGTTCTTTGATGCAGTCTTTTAGGGGCAGACATATTGGTATTGATTAGATTGGAATCCTTTGTTTCCAACAGTGAGTGAAACATTTGATTGGATAATTTCCAAGGAGATATGGACCCTGCCCATTCAGAGTGGCTCTTAATTAAATCACTGGAGTCCTATATAAGAAGCTCAGACAGGAGCTCGCTGCTGCAGCCTAGAGAGGAATGTCCTGGGAGAAAGCCCTTTTTAAAACCAGAACTTTGAAACAGACACCAGACATGTGCCTTCCCAGCTAACAGAGGTTTTCTGGATGTCATTGGCCATCCTCCAGTGAAGGTACTCAATTGTTGATGCCCTACCTTGGACACTTCATGGCCTTAAGACTGTAACTGTGTGACCAAATAAACCCCCTTTATAAAAGCCAATCCATTTCTGGTATTTTGCATTACAGCAGCATTTGAAAACTGGAATAAATATTATCCCTTTCTCCAAAAGAGGAGCTTTATTTGTACCTTGCTTTTGGCTTGTTGCCTTTCTGTATTACACTTCAGGTGCTGATATTTTGGTATCTTTCAGGGTTAAGGCCATATCTGAGCCATCTCTAAAGGCCGTGTGGGGAGCAGACATTCAACAGAGACTGACAGTGTGGTGGTTAAGAGCATGGCCTCTGGAGCCAGATGGCATGGGCCTCAAATCCCAGCTCTGCCAACCTGCTAACTGTGTGATCTTGGACTGGTAACTTAACTTCCTCCTCTGTGCCTTGGTTTCTCTGTCTATGAACTGGGTCTAATAATGGAACCTGTCCCATCAGAACCTGCCCCATAGAGTGGTTGTGAGAACCAACATTTGTGAGCTGTTCAGAACTATTTTTGGCCTGGCTCATGATAAGTGCTATATCCATGTTTGATAAATGGATGGACATCTCCTAAAGCCTCTGACAAACTGAGTCTAATTGAGTCAGCTCCTCTGCTGCTGGTGGTGAGAAGCAGGCCCCCTCCAACTGTCATTTCAGGAAAAATAGAAAGACAGCCCCCTCAGGGGCTGCAGTGAAGCTGGCTCTGCTCCTGTTAGCACATTCCTGGGAAGGCCCACAGGCTCCAGAAGTAAGGAGCACTAACAATTAACACCTTCAAGCCAGGGCCTAATCTTTCCCCACTGGGACCTGTGACCTACCCTACCAGAGCCTCTGCTTTGCTGGTCTGTGGAGCGGAAGCACTAGCACCCACCCTTCTAAGTGGTAGTACCAGGGCCAGGCTATGGGTTCAGGGCCTTGCCACCCTGTGGTTAAACCAAGCGGCTTACCTCATTTGCCTTCCAGCCCCCTGGTAAGTAGGCTAAAGCCAGCCTGGGAAGATTATTTGCAGGGATTAGAGCAGGAGAGAGCAGGATTAGGGCAACCTTCCAACGGGTGGCTCTGAGCTCCCATTTGCAAAGAACTGGTGCCACCTTTAGCTGAGAGTGAGCACTTGCTATTGAGGATATTTAGAAAGGTTTGACAGGAGGAGTCAGTCGTGAGCTAGAGAAGCCATTTGAGAAGGCACAGTCATGGCTTCCAGGAAGACAGTGCCCAGCTCCCCACCCTGCCCCCGCAGCCCACATGCACCAATTCTGCAGAAGACAGGCAGGGGACATGGCCAGGAATGAGGAGGAAGGAGGAGACCTGGGGGGGTCCCTGCCCTGCCATGCACCCTGTAACCTGGGGCTTACCTCCCCTCTGGGGTTCTCCATCTCCTCACCTGTAAAATAAGAGTGCTGGGCCAATGGCCTGGCAGGCCTGCCCAGCTCTAATGTTCTTGAAATACTGTGGTTCAGATTGGAATAAAGGGAGGGGACAGAGGAGAAAAGATGGATTTGGGATTCCTACTGGGTCTGAGGGCAATAGCAGTGGAGAAAGATACCAACTTATCACCTACAGAGAGACAGTCACAATTCGATGTTGAATAAGTGAATGAATGAGTGAGGAATGAATGAATGTAACAGTAGGCATGGATGGTATATAGGATTGTCATAGAGCAACAGAGGGGAGTTTCCTTTGCAGGAAAATTATACAATCCACATCAAATGGAAAAATCAGAGTTAAGCAAGGTCTCTTTAAAATATTAATAGTTGGCATTTATTGAGCACTTATTTACCAGACGTTGTGTTTTACACCTCATTTACTCCTCACAGTAACAGAAAGTAATTTTTTACTTAATCTTACATAATGTTTATGTAATCTTATAATCCCCAATTTACAGATGGGAAAACTGAGGCACAGGGATGCCGACAGCTAACCTGGAGCCTTGCTCCAGTCTGTGCACCAACGTTCCCTGGCCCTGCCTCGTGCTGGCCAGAGTGACTCTGAGGCCGGAGTCAGCCTTGGCTTCAGCCTCATGGAGGTGGGTAATGTTTGCCTGAGGCCTCACCTCCGCGGTGCCTTCAAGACTTGGAATCCTCCCACACAGTGGGTCAGGGGAAGGTTCGACTTCAGATTCTCTGGGTTGTTCCATTAGAAACCCTTGGGTTCCTCCGTGTCCAGTGTCCTTCTGGCTCTGCCTGGGGCCTACTGGCCACTGCCCAGGAACTGGGTCCCGCACTCTCTCCCCAGGCACGGAAGCCAGGCTCCTACAGGTTGCTCCCTTACAGCCTCTGTATTCATTTCCTCCGGCTCCTGCAACAACCAACCACAAACTTGGTGGCTTAAAACAGAAATTTAGTTGCTCACAGTTCTGGAGGCTTGAAGTCCTAAACTGAGATTTTGGGAGGGCCACACTCCCCCTGGAGGCTCTGGGAGAGGATCCTTCCTCGCCTCTTCCTTCCTCTGGCTGCTCCTGGCGCTCCTTGCCTTGTGGCAGCCTCGCTCAATAGCTGCCTCCGTCTTCACCTGCCTCCCCTCCCTAGGTCTTCTTTTCTCTCTCATAAGGACACTGTCATTGGATTTAGGGCCCACCCTAACCCAGAATGATCTCATCTACATCCGCTATCACAAAGACCGTATTTCCAAATAAGGTCACATCCTGAGGTTCTGAATGGACATGAATGTGGGGAGGACATTATTCAACCCACTGCAATTGCCCCACAGGGAGACCCCAAGGCAGCACAACAGCCTAGTTAAACAGCAGGCTGTGGGGAGCTCAGGGGGAGCTCAGATCCTCTTCAAGCAAGTCACGGGCCTCCTCAGATCCTCTTCAAGTAAGTCACGGGCCTCAGCGTGACTGTCAGGACACGCCCTCCTGCTCCAACAGCAGAGGATTATATAACCAGTGAACTCTCTTTCTGTCACACACATGTGACTTTCAACCCACACGACAACCACCACAGAGGCAGGTGTTACCATAGTTCACCAACTCTAAGACGCACCATTATTTTACATATACCACTAAAAAAGGGGAAGATGCCACTAGTGAAACTTTGACACACAAACCATTTTAACACTCAATCCAGTTTCAGAGGTGTTAAAATGTGAAGAAAAACAAATGGGCTTCTTGGAATTGATGAAATCCTTTTAATCCCCATTTTATAGATTAGGAAACCAGGACCTCAGTGCAGGCTATTCACTCCAGGGTCTCAAGACCTGTTGACACCAAATCCCACTTGTCTCCCAATACATGATCTCTCTCCTTAGGACATGCATTGCAGAGACACATGTGGATCAGCAATGGACTATTTATGGTGGATAACACTTGCCTTGTGCCCTTTGGGCTGCTCTAGTCACAGTGAACTTGGAGAGCAGACAGGACAGTAGTTGTGCAGCCATCATGATGAGGAAGGGATGCTGAGGGGATGTGAAAGGCAGGAACCACAGTGAGGAAGACCCCTGGAAACCCCTGCATTTCAGCTCTCCCACCTATCAACTGGGTGATTTTGGGACAGTCCAACCTGAGTCCCCATTAACAGAAGAGGAAACCTTTCTGAGGAGGATCTTCAGTGAGATGGTGAATAACAGGGCACATTGACTATTGCAAAGCACTCTACAAATTTAAGTTTACTGTTATTACAAGTAAAAATACACAAACCCAGCTGCTGTGTTGTCTGTCTTGGCATGCTATCACATTCAAAAGAAATCCCCAAACTAATTGAAAAACAATTTAAATCGTTATTTACTGTAGTCTCTTGAAAAATACCAAAAGGGGCTTAAAATTCTCTATCGCTTGCCTTGTATGAAACAAGTTGTCTCTCTCACAGCATCACCAGCAGCTGCCCTGGAACTTTATTCTGGCTTCAGGCTCAGTCTCTCTCTTTCTCCCTCCATCTCGTCCTCCCTCCCTTCCACTCTCCTTAAACCTCCCAAATTTAACCAACGAAAAAGGAAATGTAAAGCAAACCCAGCCTACGGTGGCTTTTCTCCTTTCTCACAATCCCTCCCATTTCAGGATCTACCCATTTTCTCCTGCGTGCTGCTCTCTGCCCTTGCTGAAATAACTCAGTTGGCATTATCTTCACCTTTTAGAGTTATGCAGGTCCATCCTAGTCATAATTAGCACACTAACCTCCAGGCCCAGAAACTGCCCAAACCTCAAAGGATTCAAAGGAGTGTGGGGAGCATCTTTTTACTTTTTGCTTCTAGAATATAAACATAATCATAAATGATCTCTTGCCATATCACCTAGCAATTGTTGGATTCATGATTGGCAGGTAAATATAATGCCAAGCTATTACCATGTTCCCACAAACATAAGTCAAAGATTTCCCTCAAAAATTATCCTCCAAAAAAAAAAAGGCACCCAGTGTTCTTTTTTACTTTAATTGTTCTTTTTCACTTTAATTTTTATTCTTATTTTTTGTGTGTGTGGTAAGGAAAATGTCAAAAATTAATTTTGGTGATGAATGCACCACTATATATTGGTACTGTAAACAACTGATTGTACGCTTTGTTTTGTATGACTGCATGGTATGCGAATATATCGCAATAAATATGAATTAAAAAAAATTATCCTTCAAAAAAGGGAGTTGCCTTATATTCAGGTCTAGTGTGTTACAGGAAGATATCTTGTTATTTTGAACATTGAAATCCTGTGTTGAGAAGATACATTAGCTTGAAAAAATAATCCATCAATGCTAATTTGGGGTGCTTATAAAGAGCCTGATAATCACCTGGCCGAAACAATAAAAAAGGAGACAAAGACATTCAACATGGATTTAGGCCTTATTAAGGGAAAAGACCTTATTGTGTTAGATGTTGTTAAAAAAAAGAAAGAAAGAAAAAAAGCTTTTAAAAGACCACCAAATTAACAGTACAGATATTTAAAAGTTCTTTCATGAACTTGAACAAATGTATGATACTATTACAAAGAGTTAATAGTAGACTAGTATTTGGGGGAAAAATGTACCTATTGCAAACTATGGACTATAATCAACAGTAACATTTTAATATTCTTGCATCAACAGTAACAAATGTACCACACCAATACTAGGGGACAACAATGGGGTGGAATAAGTGTTTTCTTTTAGATTTTTATCTTTTATTTTCTTAGAGTAGTGAAAAGTTTCTAAAATTGATTGGGATGGTGAATGCATAATTACGTGATGATAATGTGAGCCATTGATTATATACTTTGGATGTATTGTATGGTATGTGAATATATCTCAATAAAAATTCATTAAAAAAAAAAGACCACCAGAAAGCAATGCATTCAGTGCTTATGATGTAGAGGGCATGGACATGTGCCCTTGGGAGGAGTGGAATTGCACACTGCCCTTATGTTCCACCCAATTCCAATGACAGCGTCATGCTTGAGTTCAAAAGATGTTGGATCTCAACCAACATAAAGAGAAGTGGTAAATTGTTAGAGGGCTAAAAGTAGTGAGGACAAAGATGGTAATGTCATAACCCAATGTCCATCAACAGATGAATGGATAAACAAAATGCGATATATCCATACATGGAATATTATTTGGCAATTAACAAAGAATGAAGATCAGATACATGCTACAACGTGGATGAATCTTGAGGACATCCTGTTGAGTAAAATAAACCAGACAAGTATAGGATGATCTTGCTTATATGAAATAATTAGGATATGCAAATTCATAGAGATGAAAAGTAGATTATAGGTTACCAGAGGTGGGGCCAGGGGTGGCAAATGGGGAGCTAATGCTTAATGGGTACAGAGTTTCTGTTTGGCACAATGGAAAAGTTTTGGTAATGGATGGTGGTGATGGTAGCACAACATTGTAAATGTAATTAATGCCATTGAATTGTACACTTTAAAATGGTTAAAATGCTCAAAATTTTATGACATATATATGTAATATGCATTAGTAAATTCTAATCCATCCTAAGCCTTATCTCTTTTTTTTCCATTTTTATTGAGATTGTTCAGATACCATACAATTATCCAAAGATCCAAAGTGTACAATCACTTGCCCCTGGGTACCCTCATACAGCGATGCATCCATCACACTTAATTTTTGTTCAATTTTTAGAAACTTTTCATTACTCCAGACAAGAAATAAAGTGAAAGATGAAAAAAGAAAAGGAGACTCTAATCCTCCCCTATCCCTAACCAACCCCCCTCAATTGTTGACTCGTAGTATTGATATAGTACATTTGTTACCGTTTATGAAAAAATGTTGAAATACTACTAACTGTAGTATATAGTTTGTAATAGGTATATAGTTCTTCCCTATATGCCCTTCTATTATTAACTTCTAATTGTATTGTCATACATTTGTACTGGTTCATGGAAGCGTTTTCTAGTATTTGTACAGTTGATCATGGACATTGCCCACCATAGGGTTCAGCTTTATACATTCCCATCTTTTGACCTCCAACTTTCCTTCTGGTGACATATATGACTCTGAGCTTCCCCTTTCCACCTCATTCACATACCATTTGGCGCTGTTAGTTATTCTCACATCTTGCTACCAACACACCTGTTCATTTCCAAACATTTAAATTCATCCTAATTGAACATTCTGCTCATACTAAGCAACCACTCCCCATTCTTAAGCCTCGTCCCATATCTTGGTACCTTATATTTCATGTCTATGAGTTTACATATTATAATTAGTTCCTGTCAGTGAGATCCTGCAATAATTGTCCTTATGTGTCTGGCTTATTTCACTCAGCATATTGCCCTCGAGGTTTTGTCATCAACCCATTTTTTTTTTTTAATATGGTTTTGTTCACTCACCATATATTCCATCCCAAGTAAATAATCGATGGTTCTCTGCATGGTCATACATTTATGTGTTCACCACCTTCACAGCTATCTATATAAGGGCATCTACATTTCTTCCACAAGGCAGGAGGGAGAGTCAAAGAAGGTAGAGAGGCAAAAGAAAGAAGGAAAAAAAATGACAGCTAGAAAGCAGCAAAAGGAAAAATAACCTTAAATCAAAGTAGAGTAAAGAATCAGACAATACCACCAATGTCAAGTGTCTAACATGCCTCCCCTATCCCCCCCTCTTATCTGCATTCACCTTGGTATATCACCTTTGTTACATTAAAGGAAGCATCATATAATGATTCTATTAGTTACAGTCTCTAGTTTACGCTGATTGCATCCCTCCCCCAATGCCTCCCCATTTTTAACACCTTGCAAGGTTGACATTTGCTTGTTCTCCCTCGTAAAAGAACATATTTGTACATTTTATCACAATTGTTGAATACTCTAGATTTCACCAAGTTACACAGTCCCAGTCGTTATCTTTCCTCCTTTCTTGTGGTGTCTCACATGCTTCCCACCTTCCTCTCTCAACCGTATTCATAGTTACCTTTGTTCAGTGTACTTACATTGTTGTGCTACCATCTCCCAAAACTGTGTTCCAAACCACACACTCCTGTCTTCTATCACTCTGTAGTGCTCCGTTTAGTATTTCCTGTAGGGCAGGTGTCTTGTTCACAAAGTCTCTCATTGTCTGTTTGTCAGAAAATATTTTGAGTTCTCCCTCATATTTGAAGGACAGCTTTGCTGGATATAGGATTCTTGGTTGGCGTTTTTTCTCTTTCAGTATCTTAAATATATCACACCACTTCCTTCTTGCCTCCATGGTTTCTGCTGGGAGATCCGCACATAGTCTTATTAAGCTTCCTTTGTATGTAACGGATTGCTTTTCTCTTGCTGCTTTCAGGATTCTCTCTTTGTCTTTGACATTTGATAATCTGATTATTAAGTGTCTTGGCATAGGCCTATTCATATCTCTTCTGTTTGGAGTACGCTGCACTTCTTGGATCTGTAATTTTATGTCTTTCATAAGAGATGGGAAATTTTCATTAATTATTTCCTCTATTATTGCTTCTGCCCCCTTTCCCTTCTCTTCTCCTTCTGGGACACCAATGATACATACATTATTGTACTTTGTTTCATTCCTGAGTTCCCGGAGACATTGTCATATTTTTTTCATTCTTTTCTCCATCTGCTCCTTTGCGTGTAGGCTTTCAGGTGTTTTGTTCCCCAGTTCCTGAGTGTTTTCTTCTGCCTCTTGAGATCTGGTGTTGTATGCTTCCGTTGTGTCTTTCATCTCTTGTGCCTTTCATTTCCATAGATTCTACTAGTTGTTTTTTTGAACTTTTGATTTCTGCCATATATATGCCCAGTGTTTCCTTTACAGCCTCTATCTCTTTTGCAATATCTTCTCTAAACTTTTTGAATTGATTTAGCATTAGTTGTTTAAATTCCTGTATCTCAGTTGAAGTGTACGTTTGTTCCTTTGACTGGGCCATAACTTTGTTTTTCTTAGTGTAGGTTGTAATTTTCTGTTGTCTAGGCATGGTTTCCTTGGTTATCCAAATCAGGTTTTCCCAGACCAGAACAGGCTCAGGTCCCAGAGGGAAGAAATATTCAGTATCTGGTTTCCCTAAGGGTGTGTCTTAGAAAATTGCTCCACCCTTTGATGCCTCAGGTCACTGTGCTTTTCTGCCCAGCAGGTGATGCCTGTTAGCCTATAATTCTTGACTGGTGTGAGGAGGTATGGCCCTGTTCCCCCAGCCTCTGGGGTCTGGTTCTGAATGGAAAGGGCCCCACCCCTTTCCTCCTAAAGAAGGCAGACCCCCCAGGTGGAGGTCATTAGCATTTCAATGGTCTTGCTCTCTGCTTGTGCTGTCTCCACCCTTCCCCGAGTCACAGCCCTGGAAACTGAAAATGACTGGGGCTTTCTCCACTGAGCCAAAAAAGAAACAGACAGTCCCCTTCAGACCCAGTCCAAGGCGACCCTCCGGCTCTCCAAGGTCAGTGGTCACCCAAAGCCTCTGTTTTTTGGGGATGCGTACCTGTAGTGAGCAGTTCACATTTGCTACTTAAAACCCCAGTTGGAGCTCAGCTGAGCTGTATTCGCTTGCTGGGAGAGAGCTTCTCTCTGGCACCACGAGGCTTTGCAGCTTGCTATGGGGGAGGGGGTCTCGTGACTTGGATCCGCAGGTTTTATTTACAGATTTTATGCTGTGTTCTCGGGCATTCCTCCCAATTCAGGTTGGTGTATGATGAGTGGATGGTCTTGTTTGTCCCCCCGCAGTTATTCTGGATTATTTACTAGTTGTTTCTAGTTTTTTGTAGTTGTTTCAGGGGGACTACTTAGCTTCCACTCCTCTCTATGCTGCCATCTTGCCCCGCCTCTCTTTTCTCTTTTTAATACATCATTGTTTTCTCTATCATTGGGAAATCTTTAGAAATCCCAAATCAACTGGCTTTCCTCACCACAGGGCCTGGTTAGTGCTTCTCTTGTTGACCAAAAACGACAATTTTTTTAAAAAGAATTTGGTTTCTTATTTTGAAAAAAAATTTTGTTAAGAAAGTTCTTTGATTTAGCTACATTTCTACTCAAGTCAGAAATTCAAGAAAAGAAAGAAAATTTGAGGGAACAGTTGACCAAAACTTATTTAATGATACAGTTGTCTAGTGTTTTGATTTTCAAGGGGCTTATCTGGCTATTTTATTTGATCCTCCCAACAACCATGCTAGGTAAAAGGGCAGGCCTTATCTCCAGCCTGCAGATCAGGGAAGCTTAGGTTTAGAGAAAACCAAAAGCTAACATTTTTGTGGCCCTCAAAATTGTTTGGTCCTACTGAGTGGGAATCTTTTAGTTGAACTCTTCTATTGCAAGTTTCAGAAAAAACAGTTCACACTAGCTTAAACAAACACACCAGAAAAGGAATTCACTGATTCACATAAGAAGTTCAAGGGGTGGATTCAGAGGACCTTGAACAGTATCGTTAGGTAATTATCTTCATCTTCCTCTCCCCCAACCCCCATCTTTAGTTCTGCTTTCTTCTGCATTGTCCTCATTTTCAGGCAAACTGTCCCCCAGAAGGTGGCAAAAAGGAACACTCCCCCTGGGTTTAGATGCTGCCAGCTTGGCACCCCGGTAGAAAGAAAGGTCTTCTTTCCCTGTTGTTTCAATGAAAGTTCTGGTGCTGGGGCTCTTTGGTCTAGCCTGGGTCATGTTCCCAACACTGAACCAATCACTGTGGCTCTGCCTTGTGTCACACGCTCACCTTGGAGACTAGGGGTGTGGTCACCCCCTTCCAGCCACCTGATCTGAGAACTGGTTCAAAGGAAAAACAGGTGCTATTAACTAGCAGGAGGGAAAATAGATGCCAGATAAGCAAAACCCACAGAAGTCTATGACATTTACTATTCTCCTTATTCGGTTGGAAAAAAACTGAAGCAAAGAGGTATTGTCCTGGGTCTACAGCCAGATCTTTGACTCAGATCCCATGTCCTCTCTACTACACCACATTACTGCAGAGAAATTCATTGTCATGCCTTCAAGTGATTTAATATACACCAGAAATCAGTCCATCTGTTCTCTGGCCCTAAACTCATGCTCACTGCCAGAAACCCCAGCCTTTACTCATCCTACCATGCTTCAAATTCTTAGCTAACCTCTCACCACCACCCCTGTAAAGCAACACCTTTCATTCTCTGGTATGTAGAACCTTTTCATGCTCTTCCTTTGGATTTGCTGGAGGTAAAGGGAAAAACCACCCAGGGCTCAGCCTCTGTTTCTCCTTTTGAGACTGTCCTGCCCCTCAACGGCTGCCAGGCCAGTACAAGGTGCTCAATAGTTCTCCCTCCACCACCCCACACCACCCCTTTCCTTCTTTCTCGCCATCACCCTGCTCTTGGGCTTCTATCAGACCAGTATAGTTGTGTTCCGGTTTGCTAATGCTGCAGTTATGCAAAATACCAGAAATGGATTGGCTTTTATAAAGGGGGTTTATTTGGTTACAAAGCTACAGTCTTAAACCATCAAAGTGTCCAAGCTAAGATGTCAACAACAGGGGACCTTCACAGAAGAATGGCCAATGGCATCTGGAACAACTCTGTTGTCTGGGAAAGCAAGTGGCTGGTGTCTTTTTCCTTTGCTCTCAGGTTGTGTTTCAAAATGGCTTTCTCCCAGGACGTTTCTCTCTAGGCATCTGGGGGTATGTATCTCTTAGTTTCTCCCAGGCAAACTCTGGAGTAGCAAAAGTCTACTTTCAATGGCCATCTTCAAAATGCCTCTCTTGGCTGCTCATCAGTATGTCACTCATGGCTGCTCTGAGTTTCTTCTGTCTGTGAACTCTTTTATAGGACTCCAGTGATTTAATGAGACCCACACTGAATGGGTGGGGCCACACCTCCATGGAAATAATCCAATCAAAGGTATTACCCACAGTTGGGTGGGTCACATCTCCATGGAAACAGCCCAGTCCAAAGATTCCAACCTAATCAACACTAATAAGTCTGCCCCCACAAGACCGCATCAAAGATCATGGTGTTTTGGGGGACATAATACATCCAAACTGGCACAAGTCGATTCTCATTTAAGCACATGGATTATAGACTATTTAATGCCAGGGACTGTACCTATTTCCTTTTTTGCCCTGAGTGACTAGTTCAGAACCTTAAATAAATTGTTCTGACTCATAGGAGCCCACTTTGGAAGTGACTTGACAGTTAAAATTGGTGGACTAACAGAAGAAACAGTGTATGGAAGAGAGTCCTCATTTCTGTTTCTAAAATTTCTGATCATAGATTGTTCCAGCCTGGATGGGGGCCATTCCATAACATTTCACAGAATATGAATCTGACTTATGGGTTTTTTGCTAATCAAAATATCTTTCAGTTGCTTCACAATGTGTTTTTTTAACACTTGCTTCAAATGGTATCCTTTCTTAGCCTATTTTCTTATAATAAAGCAGCTCCTCAAATTTCTACATTCTCTCTGTAGATAGTGAGAAACTGATGTAATAATATCTTTCATTTTCTTCAAATTTTTATGTCTTCTTTAGATTTTATCCCCTACTTATGGCTGAGAATAGGGAGTTAGATTATCCAGTGCATTAAAAATTTATCATCTCCATCGCTTTTTATAGGACTACTCTTATTTCTAAGGAACATCTCATTTGCTTAGGTTATTTTGCAGAAGAAAAAGTTTAAAGGGAAATTAATGTTTTCTGCAGCTCGGCATGAGTTTTCAAATATCTGTAGGATGGTAAGTTTTTAATAACTCCAATTAATTACCCTTTTGTAAGATTAGATGTTAGGTTGAAGGCTAGGTTTACCACCACTGAAAACTAATAAACCCAATCCGTTATAAACGAATTGTGATTTCAATATAAAAACACCTCCAGGGGACAGCCATTTATACAAGAAAGATTCTCTCCAGTTCAGGTTTGAAGAGAAATACAGTACTTCGGTCCAACAAAAGAATGTTCATTGCTAACAAAAGAATGTTAATTGCTAACACTAAAATTACGCGAGTGCTTTTCCCCTTTGCTGAAAACAGTGGGCTGAATTAATGTGGTATTTGTTTTCTACCCACTGGGTTACAAAGGCAATGGGGAAGGAGAGGGCATGTGGAGGATGATTGCTCTGGAACCCAGAGAGGCATTGTCAGGCCTTTCTTTTAAGACTGGTTCCCCATAGTTTCTTGGATCTGCCCTAAGCAGTAGAATATATTTGACAGGGATGATAGAATCATAATGTAGAAAAGGATCTTATGATTATCCAGCCCAATCTCACCCCAGTCCATTCTATAGATAAACTAAGGATCAGAAAGGACAAGAGACTTGGCCAAGGCCCCACAAGTGGCAGTATCAAGCCTTCCAAATCTCCAACAAGTGTTCTTTCTACACTGAGACACTCATCTCTTCTCCCTCATCAAGCTTGTCATCTATTTTAGGTGGCCAAGCTGGGAAACAAAGCCCAAAATATTGATGCCGAGCCACGTGTACATGATCTTAAAGTGTCTCACCTGAAACCATATTTAATACCAGAACTTGCCCAGACTTTACAATTTTTAAAGGGAAATGAATTGCATATTGGAAATAAGATGGACATGGATTGGACTAGATTGTCTAGGGATCTAGTCATTGCAGGAGTAGGCAATGGGCAGGAGAGTGGAAGCAGATGGCATAGTGCTGCCCCAGCCATCTTTGGCTCCATGCTCTTTCTCTCTCCTCCTCTTTCCCCATCACCTCCTCTATTGTCTCTCTTAGGCTCCATTGTACAGGGGCACTGAGGGTTATTGAGGAAATGGGAGGTGAGAATTTTCATGTGACATCCAAAATTTCCTTTCAGACTAAAAACTCGAGGCAAAAGGAAAAAATTAATAAAAATTCATAAATTGAACCCTTGGGAAAAAATCTCATCTTTAATGCAGACCTGTGTTAGAATCTTACCTCAGCCATTCACGTATGTATATAGTTTTACAAAAATGGAATCATCCCTTATAGACTACAACTTACTTTGTCATTTTAATACAATACGAACATTTTTCCAGATCAGTAGGTAGTATCAATCTAAATTATTCTTTAAAATAGATGCTAAATATTCTAGTGTGGCTATACCATCGTCAATTCAACTACTCCCCTGTCGATGAATGTGCTGTGTTAATCAGTTTCACGATTGGAAACCACACAGTAATAAAAGTGCCTAGCCCAACGTCTGCCGTATGGTAAGTGCAAATGTTAGATTCCCTATCTTCGTATCCAGAAAGGGAATTACCATGGAAGTAGGGTTTAGCAACTCCAATGACAAAATGTAATCATTCTGTACATTTTCCCTCTGCTTAAGTTCATAGGTTTTCCTTAGTTTCTGAATTTGCATTTGACACTCAATCTTTCACTACTTTTCTTCAAAGGTGAGGATCTCGAAACATTAAACCTGTATGGTGCAGCTCTACAAGCAGCAGGAAAATGCTCCAAAAGTGGGACAGATGAAGCAACATCATGCTGCTAAAGCATTTAGACCAGGTTTCAATTCATACAACTGACTCCTTCCCCTGCCCCAAATACCTATTTGTTGCCACATTAGGAAAGGTCTACAACTGTAGTCATTCTTCTGAAGAGTTAAATCTATTCTAATCCAAGAGTGTGGGCTCTGGAATAGTCAGGAATCTGGAGTTCTATCCTGGCTACAGCTCTTATTTACTAGCGATAGCCACCTGGAGAAATTCTTAGGCTGAGTCTTCACTTCCTCAATTGTAGAGTGGGGATGACTGCAGTTAGATCTGGCATGGGCTGCTGTGAGGAATAAATGAAAGCAATGCATGGCAAGTGCATGACACATAGTAGATATTCAATAATGGTCCTCTTCATTCTGAAACTGCAACTAAATGGAAACCCAGATCCCTAGTGTTTTAAGTAACATGACATACTCCGTATCTTTATGGCTGCAATTTATTCCTGTTGCTCTTCATTGATTTCCACAGAATGGCCAACCAAAGTTCATCCTGAGTTTCAAAGCACTTGGGAGCTAACGATGCAAATATTGGTCTCACTTATCAGGAAACCAAAAACATGGATGTGAGGAACTCATCCTGGAGTTAAGCATTGATGCTTCTTGGGATGCCTGTTTGCTTGAGGCAGATGTCTGTGGGTAAATTTTGTACAGTTGCCACAACAGCCCTGCTTTTTCAACTGTGAAATATATAGTAACAGCAAAAAAGTAATGAGAAGAGTGACAGTTCTAACAAGTCTTAAAAATTTTTTTTGCTGCTTCCTTGGAATGGTCAGAGTCAAATGTAGTCTCACAAGTTATAGGACAGAAAGAAAACCTCTTAAAAAAAAAAAGCAGGAGGGGAAGGAAAGTCAAAAGAAGATAATGTGACACATTTAAGATGCTGGCACTGAAAGCAAATTCTTGGAACAGTTATCTTTGGGGTTGGTGGTAGGTAATTACTGATGCACTTATTTAATTGACATGCAGAATACTGAGCTCCTCTTCCCCAAAGAAAGGGTGTTTCCTGGGCTGCCATAACAATTACCACAAAATGGGTGGCTTCAAACAATAAATTTATTCTCTGTTATGGAGGCTACAAGTCTGAAACCAAGGTGCTGGCAGGACCATGTTCCCTCGGAAGCCTCTAGGGGAGGAGACTTCCTTGCCTCTTCCAGTTTCTGGTTAGCTCCAGGCATTCTTTGGCTTGTGGCTGCATAACTCCAATCTCTTACTCCATCTTCACATGGCTACTTTCCCATCTGTGTCTGTGTGTCCAAATTTCCTTCTTCTTCTACCAGTCATATTGGATTTAGGGCTCACCCTGATTCAGTATGATCTCATAGCTAATTCCATCTACAGAGACCTTATTTCCAAAGAAGGTCACATTCTGAGGTCCCAGCTGGATATGAATTTGGGAGGATACTATTCAGTACAGTAGAGAGGGCTTACTGTACTTTGAGTACATAAAGCCAGACCACTACTGGGGATGAAACAACACTGCAACCTACCTGATAGTCAGGATCTTGGATGCTTTCAGTGCTCCTTAGCACATTACTTTGTAAGTTTCCTTCTTTTAAAAAAATCAGCCCTGTTGCATTCTTCCTGAAACAAGCTAGCTGCTCTCCTCTGAACCTAAGCCAGTTATTAATGTCCTTACAAAGTGGTGCTTAGGCTGTTTGCAATCATTTGCTAGTATCAATAGCACCATGGCACATAACTTTGTGCATAAATCTGTCTGCATTTCAGATTACAGGGGAAAACTGGAAACCATCGAACATCGAATTGGAAAGAGTTGAATAATCACAAGATAGTCATTTGATGGAGTATTTGTAGCTATTAAATGATGTTTATAAAACATGGGGAGATTTTCTATAAAGTTACAATATAAAATTGTATTTATATATATATATCAACTACATAAACATTTCAAAGAAAAAAAAAGATGGAAAATATGCCAAATATTTAAAATAGGACTTTTTCCTGTTTCTTTGTATTTTTCTATACCCTCTAAATTTTATATAATGTGTATTTATTACTTAATAGGGGAGAAAGTTAATAAAAAAATTTTTTCTCCCCTAACAAGTAATAAACTGTTACTTATAAATAACAGAGCCCACTGAATGATGGACTCTAAGTGTGGGCTTTCCAGTAGAATAAAGCAGGACTATCACCACTTTTAAAGTCTAGTAACTATAGAGTCTATTAGTAATGTGGCCCCCAGTCTATTACCTTTGTTGGCAGCCATCTATATAGGCAGCTTCTAATCCAATAAAGTGAATTTTTTTTTTAAACCTAGAATTATAGGCTTTATCTCTCCAGTCTATATTTGTGCCATTGGTTTGGAAAACCAGGTAAAATTCCATTTCTTTAGATATAGCCTATTGTCCAAACTTGTCAAGATCCTTTATCTATCAAGTCTGGCTTCTCATACAAAAGCTGTTTCTTCCAGTGGCAGGTCATTTGCAAATTTTCGTAATCCGTCACCAGTATCTTCAACCAGATAATTTACAAAAATGTCAAATAAGGCAAGATGAGGGCAGGGTCTGCTAATTCAGACTAGCAAATATCTATCAATGAGCACCCTTTGGAGAACCTGAGGAAGGGTTAGAGAACTGCCTGACTAAATCCTAACCCAACCCCCATCTCTCCATCTTATCCATAAAGATTTGATGAGAAATTGTTAAATTTTGAGGTGGTGGTGGGGGGGTGGAATACACATATAAACCTTCCTGGATAAATACGTTGCAAGATTCTCATGCAGCCTGTGGATATTCTCATTTTGACCAAGGGATGCCCGTTTTCTGTTATTCTATGGGGAATGGCATTAAATTAGCAGTCAGGACAAGAGAAGATTCAATATCGCTAGATTAATGCATTATCATATTGAGTATAACCAGAGAGTTTGCTGCATTTAAATTGTCTTAGAAAATGTCTAAAGATAAAAATGTCTTAGACTTACATTAGGTCATATGACATACATTCCACTGTTATTTAGAGGAAACTAATACATTGGAAGCTACTTTAAAGGACTCTTGACTAGAAATTAAAAGAGCAAATATTAGAGCACTTTGTTGTAGATAATGTGCCAGATCTGGTAAGAGCACCAGATTCACCACTCATCAGCTGTGTGTCTTTGAATAAGTCACTTAGTCTCTCTCAGCCAGTTTCCTTATCTACATAAACAGGGGTGATCCCTAGCCTTTTGGGTTGTAATAAAGATTGAATCAGGATTGTCTGCTATGTGAATATATGTCAATAAAATTGCATTTAAAAAAAGATTGAATGAGGCACTGTACATGAAAATGGAACTTGGTAAGAGTTAGCATATATTGAAGTGCTTCCTATGTGCCAGACACTAAGTGCTTTACGATGTTTATGTAATTTAATCCTCACCCAACCCTAGGAAGTGATACAATTACCATCCCCATATACTGGAAGCTCTAACATATAAACTGGCCCAGTCCACACAGTTAGAAAGCAGTGGACTTGGAATCTGAAGCCCCTGACTTCAGATCCTACCTGTGCTCTTAAACACTACATCTCCATACAGTAGATATTTGTTGTTGTGTTTTTGCCTCCAGCATCCATTCTTCCATCTTCTAGTAAAAGCCCAACTTCTGTGGCAAACTCCCTGTTTGTGTGTGATCTTGGTAAGACGGACAATTGAGTTGCCCATCACTCTAGCCATGGGGTTAGCACATAATGAAGACCACGCCAATCTGGATTTCCCTCAAGACTTCGTTGAGGGAACCAGGCTACAGCTGATTCATTCCTTTGGCAATGCCTTGAATGACTGTCAGGCCCTGCTGCCTGGACCCCCAGAATTACTCCATGTTCTCCCCCAAAATTCCCCTTTTCTAAATTAGCCTGAGGCAATTACTTTTCCTCAAAACTGAAGAATTATGTTCTTATGTCTATCTATCATGTATGAGAAATGGTAAACAGACCACATGCTTCAATTTTCTCACCTGTAAAATGGGGATAACAGTACCCATACTGCACACAATTATGATGATGATTAAATGAGACAGTGCATGTAAAGTACTTAGCACAGTATTTGGCAGGCAGGAAAATGCTCAGTATCAGCTACTATTGCTATGGGCTCCATTATTTTTCTTAGTAAAAAGGTGCTTAAGCAATTATTTTCATCAAGTGAACCAAATCTCTAAAATGGAAATAATTATGTTCATAGACTCCCTTTTCCCACAGGTAGGAATAAGTTCTAATAATTATTACACACATTGCCCACCTTTGCTGCACAATTGGACCCATCCTAAACTTACCAAGGAATCATTTGTCCAGGGGCATGATATTATTCTTCCCACTACAAAGTAAGATTGAGGAATTACTGACTATTTAATAAAAGAACACCTCAGCACTCAATTCAGTGAACTTGGTCCCGACACTTCTAAAATTTAAGAGTTAAGGGGGTGGATGATCCAAATGATGAACTGACAGGCAGATTTTTGCAAGGACAGGTATAAAATAATATTAACACAGAATTTAAGATCTTTAATTGTTAATCTGTTTTAGCATAGATAACTTTTTGGATCAAGATAGCTACTACTGTGCGGTATCCTCCACCCATATCCATTACTCCCCTGAAGACTGGGTTTAAACCTCCTTCCTTTTCATACTTTCCCTCACTAACCCCACCCCACAATGATCATTATTACTTGGTCTATGCTTTATGTGCAAGGCTTATTTATAAAGTAGAAAGTAAAGAGGAAGCTCTTTAAGCAAAATAACCCAGACAAATTCCCAAAGGACTACACAGTCCCTTTCAAAGTAGAAACCTTCAGAATCTGTGCTTATTTCACCACTACTAGATCGCCATATAAATTGGAACATCTGTTTTGGCACTGCCATCTGAGCCAAAGGTGCTTTCTTTAAAATATCCACTCTGGGGTTCAATTGGCAAATGCTGCTATGGGTTGGGGAAAGGGAGGAAACTTAGACCTTGCAGCAACCAGGTGCAGGGGCTTGGAGCAAAGGAGCCAGCCCCAAGATCAGGACCTTAGTTAATATATGGAATTGAACAATTAAGCAAATATTTGAGGATTATGTGAGCCAGTTTTTACTATGGGGATTAAAGAGGTACAGATACGGAAAGGGTAAAAACAAGCATAAGCCCTGTGGAGTTGAAATGAAATTGTAGATAAGTGTGAACTTGTGATTTTTAATATATATAGATGGGTGAGGAAATAGGTAAAGATGTACATATTTCCTAGCTTGGCCTGTTGAGAGGCTAGTAGCAGTGATACCACAGTGGCGATGACCACAATCTAGCATTCAAATCTTGATTTCTAAATACTATTTTCCACTAAAATGAATCAGGAGTTCTTGGAGAAATGGCTGATTCCAGGACTGGAGTAGGGAAAATACAAGATGATCCTGGAACATCTTGCGGTGCTGGAAAGTAAGAAAGTAAGCAAAGAACCAGGGGGACACATCAAAAGAACAAAGGAGACAGCTTGAAAGGGCTTCCACTAGCCAAATCTGAAACAACTGGAGTATCAAAATAAATCATGATTGTAACCTAACACTATGAGTGTAATTAACATCACTGAATTATATATCTGAATGTGATAAAAAGGGGAAATATTAGGTGGCATATACAGTGCTAGAATAAAAATTTTAAAAAATACATAGGACTGTAAACACAAACAGTGAACCCTAATGTAAACTATAGTTAATAGCACAATCATAATAATCTTCTCTCATCAACCGTAACAAAGTTACCACACTAATACAAAATGATAAAAATGAGGTTGAGTAAATGGGAACTCTGTACTTCCTGCATGATCTTTCTGCAAACTTAGAACTTCTCTAATAAAAAAATAATAATTGAAAGAAAAGAAAAAAGAGAAATACATGGGTAGGAGCTGGAAACCAAAGTCAGCTGGAAACCAAAGTCAGCTGGAAACCGAAAGTCAGTGGGAACCCAGAAGAGAAAGGAGAGGACATCACCATGTGGCAAGAAAGCCAAGGGAACCTAAGGATTGCCAGCCAACCAGAATGCTACAATCCTAGGAGGAGGCAAGCCATCTAGCCCCTGAAACCATGAGCCAATAAATTCCCTGTGTTTAAGCCAAAAATAAATTAAAAAGCAAACAAGAAAATCATGAGAGTTTACAGTCATAAAACAGGAATTCATGTGCCATACTGACATAAATAAGGAAAAAATAAATGAGGGAGAAGAAGGAGCTCTATCATACAGTATAATGCCAATTCGCAAATGCTAATGGAATTAGAAAAATCACCATTTGGCAATCACTGATTCAGACAAGATTCTTCAATGGATGTTAAAGCTAATGGATAAAAATCTGATGAGGAACAGGATATTGACATAGTCTCAAAGTAGCTCCCCATAAAATATTTATTATTCACTAACTAGTAAGTACAAAATACTTAATAACTTCACAGAGGAGAAACCTTGCAGACATCACATCACCACCAGCAATGGGCCAAAGGGACTCCTTGCGCTTCCTGATACAGCGCAAAGAACAGAACATCACTTCACTGGTATTCCTGCCAAAAATGCATAACCTCAGTCTAGTCACAAGGAAACATTAGACAGACCCAAAGTAAGGATTATTCTACAAAGTAACTGACCTTGAACTCTTCAAAACTGCCAATGTCATAAAGAAACAAGGAAACACTGAGCATCTGCTCCATATTGAGGAAGACTAAAAAGGAAAACATGATAAATAAATGCAATGCTTCATCCTAGATTGGATTCCTGGATCAAAAAAGAGTTATTTTAAGGACATTTTTTGGGGTAATTAGCAACATTTGAACAGGGTTTCTGAATTAAATGATAGAATTTTACCAGAGTTGGTTTCCTGATTTGATGGATATACTGTGCTTACACAGGAAAAGTGTCCTTGTTTTTAGAATATGTACACTGAAGTGTTTATGGCTAATGAGACATCGTAACTGCAACATACGCTGAAACAGTTCAAAAAATAATATGTCTATATATACGGAGAGACAGAATGATAAGGCAAATAAGGCAAAATGTTGATGGGGACCTCAGAGTAAGGACATACACAGGAACTTTATACTATTCTTTTAATTCTTCTTTATTATTTCAAAATAAAGTTAAAAATAATAGAAGTGGTCTTTGACCTATTAGCTTTTATTCTACTGGGAAAAATTTAATGGCTTCATTATATGGAAAACAAGTCAAAAAAAATAAATGTGAAGGAAGTTTTCCTTAATGGATAGTAATGTGTGTCGGTTTGGATATATTACGTCCCCTCAAAAGCCATATTCTTTAATGCAATCTTGTGAAGGCAGACTGATTAGTTTGTTGATTGGGGTGGAAAGTTTTGATTAAATTATTTCCATAGAGATGTGGACCCTGCCCATTCAGGGTGGGACTTAATTAAATCACTGGAGTCCTGTAAGAGAGCTCACAGACAGGAGCTCAGAGCAGCTAAGACAGACATTTTGAAGAAAGCCATTTTGAAACACAACCCGAGAGCAAAGGACCAGCCACATGCTTTCCCAGCTGACAGAGGTGTTCCAGATGCCATTGGCCTTTCTACAGTGAAGGTATCCTCTTGTTGATGCCTTAGTTTGGAACTTTTATGGCCTTAGAACTGTAAATTTGTAACTTAATAAATTCACTTTATAAAAAGCCAATCCATTTCCGATATTTTGCATAACGTCAGCATTAGCAAACCAGAACATAATATACATATAAAATTCTGCATAACATTTAAAAATACACAATGTTCTGCATCCTTTTCATTTGTTAAAACATATTCCTTTCCACTTATAGTATTTTATCTCATTGAAGAAAACTCACTTACGAGATATGGAAAAATCATGAGAATGTAAATCCTGTAAATTTAAGATACGTAACTTGATTTTCTTAAAACCAATAAGGGAGTAATACAATCTTCTTAGAGATTTAAGTTCTGTGATGTTTTAATATGGAATTTAAACTGTACCGTGACCCATGAGTACACTTGGAAAATATAGGATCTTTATAATTTTTAGTACATATCCCACTACTTACATTTTAGTTATGGTTTGATATTAAAGATCTATGTTTTTATATTTCTAAAAATTCTCTATCCCAGCAAAAGTCTGTCCTTAGAGGAATTATTTATTTATTTATTTTTGGTCACTTAGAGTCAAGTAGTAATACCATGTTGGGCCAAGATCATAAGGTGTTTCTAAACAATTTACAACATTTCTCATAAGCTTGGTAAGTAGATTTGAAGAAACAAGGGCTCCAAAAGTATTTAAAACAAGGGCAGAAAACCACAACCAACAGTATTCCTGAAAACCCTAGGGAGTGCACTGAACTCTAAGTCTCTATAAAAGCTTTTCTTAGCAAAATTATTTTTTCAGAAACGTAAGGCCTCCAGATTGGTCCTATGCCAGATAAGCCCTGAAATACAGAAGTACCAGTCTCTCTGAGAACATCAACCAGTTTCATGCCTCTACCCCATTCCAGCATGAAGTAGTTAAAATGATCATTTCCCAGGTATCCCTGAAGATTGAAAGATCAAATGAGAGGGAGGAGGTGTAACTAAGAAATTTGGATTTAACAAATGACTGCCAATATTAACTCATTATATAGATACTTCTTTTTAGTGTCTAGTATTTTAGAATAGTCAGAAGGAAATACCTGAAGTTGTTGAACTATAGTCCAACAACTTGATCTTTGATAATGATTATATAACTGTATAGGAAAAAAAAAAAAAAAAAAAAAAAAGTCTGTGACTGTGTTTGTATGGATCTACTTCTGAATGTTTTAATCTGTGTCACTGATCTATATACATCTCTGACAATACTACACTTAGTTAACATACCTCTATTCTAAGTCTTAAAATTGGGTAGAATTCAATACTAGTGATCATTAAGAGGGAGGGGTAAGGGGTATGGGATGTTTGGGGTCTTCTTTTTTCTTTTTATTTCTTTTTCTGGAGTAATGCAAATGTTCTAAAAATGATCATGGTGATGAATACACAAATATGTGACAATACTGTGAACCACTGATTGTATACTTTGGATGGATTGTATAGCGTGTGAATATATCTCAATAAAATTACACTTAAAAAAAAAACAAGCAGCAGCAGCATTCTTGGAATAAAAGTTTCCTCAAATTAATTCATTTGAAGGACTTCAACTAGTTTTGAATGTGTATTTAATAGTCCTTTTTAAAAACATAACTGGATCGAAAAAAAAGGAAATACATATGATAAATTTTTAAAAATCAACAATCTCAGAAAGTGATTTAGTAAGTTTTTACCAAATCTTTTGTATAGTCTCTATTTGAGATTATACTCATTATCAAAAATATATGGGATCGAAAAAAAAGGAAATACATATGATAAATTTTTAAAAATCAACAATCTCAGAAAGTGATTTAGTAAGTTTTTACCAAATCTTTTGTATAGTCTCTATTTGAGATTATACTCATTATCAAAAATTTGAGTAGGATCCATAGACTCTACTAACAATTTTACAAAAACAGCACACAGACTTTCAGTTCTTCTCAATTATGAGGAGAGATTTAAAACTCCTCAAACTTCATTTTACTCCTTGAAATCACATTTTGGGACTTCAAGAACTAAAACACAATGGATCTGATTATCACCTCTAAGGAATGAAAAGCACCAAAAACTAAGAGAGCTGTGTGTGTACTTGTGTGTGTATGTGTTGTGGGAAGGGAGGGGTGGAAGAGAAGAAAAGCTAAGTAGATATCCTTGCTGCCAACAAAGTTCTGAAGTCTTGGTAGTTTTTGTTATTCTCCCATAAACACAATTGAGGTGGTTAAAGTGAGGAGAAAAAAAAAAAAAAAAAAAAAAGAGAGAGAGAAACCAAACAAAACAAAAACAAAAATCACCTTCTCTTAGTCCCTGCCCAAGTGGGCAGACCCAAGAGTTCCTTTTCTAGTTGCTTTTGCATCTTCACTTATACAGTCCTTCTACAGTTATCAAGTGGCTAATAAAAAAGGGGGTTAGGAGAGGCAGGGAACCAACACCAAAACAACTCCCAAAACAAAACAACCAACCTCTCAATCATTGAGTTACTAAACACTACTTATATCCTTTGACTTGGGTGGTAATCAGTTCATCAAATTTCAAAGGACAATAACCTCAAGTGATAAACTTAAGAGCCTTACAACCAAAGAAAAGTACAAAAGGTGGCATTTACTACTGCTCATGATATAGAATGGAAATCAATCTCTCTGGATGCTGTGGTCCAAAGTAATAGTTGCTGCTCTGATAGCAGATGAATGGAACATTAATCTTGAGCAAAGATAAACAAGCTAAGGAACTGAAGTAGCACAGCAGGGTAGAAAGAATGCTAGATTCTATAAGGCTGGGTTCCAGTTCCAAATCTAACCAGCTGTGTGCTAGCTCTCAAGCAAAGTCCTTCCCTTACATAGGCCCATTCATTCAATACTAAAATAAGTGGATTGAACTAGAAGAGTTCTAAGTTCCTTTCAGCTATAACATTCTATGATTTCAAGTTGTAAATTACAACCGCAGTTTTTTCCCCTATTAAAAGGTGAGTGGGTTTGTTTGTTTGTTTGTTTGTTTTTTCAGAAACTGACAAGGCTGATTCTAAAATTCATACGGAAATGTAAGGAACAACTCCGAGTAGCCGAAACAATCTTGAAAAAGAACAAGGTTGGAAGTTTTACACTTCCAATTTCAAAACTTACTACAAAGCAATGGTAATCAAGACTTTGTACTGGCATAAGGACATATGTATCAATGGAGAAGAATTAAGAGTCCAAGAATAAACTCATATATTTATAGGCCACTGATTTTGAACAAGGGTTCCAAGACAATTCAGTGGGGACAGAATAATCTTTTCTACAAACAGTGCTGGAACAACTAGATATCCACATGCAAAAGAATGAAGTTGGACCCCCTACCTCACACCATATACAAAAATTAACTTAAAGAGGATCAAAGACCTAATTATAAGAGCTAGAACTATAAAACTGTTAGGAAAAAAACACAGTTGTAAATCTTCATGACTTTGGATTAGGCAAAGGTTTCTTAGATATGATGTCAATAGAAAAAGCAACCAAAGAAAAAAAATAAAGACTTCACCAAAATTAAAAAAAAATTTGTTTGTCAAAGCACTCTATCAATAAGGTGAAAACAACCCACAGAATAGGAGAAAATACTTGCAAATTACATATCTGATACAGGTTTAATATCCAGAATATGTAAAGAACTCTTACAACTCAACAATAAAGACAAAGTACCAAATTAAAAAATGGACAAAGGACTTGAACACACATTTCTCTAAAGAAATACACAAATGGCCAATAAGTACATGAAAAGATGCTCAACATCATTAGTCATTAGGGAAATGTAAATCAAAACCACACTCAGATACCACTTTATATCCACTAGGATGGCTAAAATAAAATGAAGGAGAATAAGGATGTGGAAAAATTGAAATTCACATACATTATTGGCAGGAATGTAAAATGTTGCAAAAAGGTTATCTTATGACCCAGCAATCCCACTTCTAGATATATACTCAAGGGAAATGAAAACATATATCCACACAAAAACTTGAACAAAAATGTTCATAGCAGGATTATTCATAATACCTAAAAAGTGGAAACAATACAAAATGCCCATCAACTAACAAATGGGTAAACAAAATGTGGTATATCCACACAATGGAATATTTTCAGCCATAAAAAGAATGAAGTACTGATACATACCATAATACGGATGACCCTTGGAAACATTATGCTAAGTGCAAGTAGTCAGACACAGAAGGCCAGGTAGTGTATGATTCCATTTATATGAAATGTTTAGAATAAGCAAATCCAAAGAGATAGAATAAAAGATTTGTGGTTGCCAGGCATTAGGGGAAGGGGCGAATGAGGAGTGATTGCTAATGTGTATGAGGTTTCTTTCCTAGGTGAGTGAAAAATGTTCTGAAATTCGAGTGGTGATGGCTGCACAACTCTATAAATATACTAAAAACCACTGAACTGTATATTTTAAAAGGGTGAATTAAATGGCATGTGAATTATATCTCAATTTTTAAAAAAGATGAATGATCCTCCCTCCTGTTTAAAGCTACCTACTGGTTTATGAAAATAGAGAAACCTTGTTTTCAATTATACTTGACATTTACAATCCCTCTGCAACAAATACAATAAAGTTTCTTTCTAATCAAATTTGCAGATACCAGCGGATGGTCCACTTGTATTTATTCTTGCTTTTAAACAATAAAAGTCTGAAAGTTCCTCTGATTCATGACTTACCTCACAGACCTTTTTAAAATTTGTATATTTTGAAAGTAACTGAGCTTAAACAAATATCTTCATTTTGGAAATTTTCGTAAAAGGCAAAAGGATTGCATGTGTTAAGACATTAGTTAGTGCAGCCATCTTTAAGCAGTAGTTTCAAACTTAATTCCTGTTCATAAAAAGTCTAAGCAAGAAACAAATTTTCGGTCTCGGTATTACAATGTAATATGTAATAACCAGATGCTTTAAACCATGAAACGAATAGAAAAAGATTTTCTTTTTCCTGGAATATAAATAGGACTCTAGGCTTATCTATACAGTGATAAGAGTTTAAGTGAAATTTTTTCAAGGTTCTAAAAAGAAAACATATTCTTCAAATGCATCTTCGGTAACATTGTTTTGTATCTGGTTGTCCGTATCAGAAGATTATAAACTTTGCATTAGCACTATGATCCACAAAAGAAGTTCTGTAAGCATTTGAAACAGAATGAAATACTAATTCCAGTCCGATATCACTGGGTTGTACTATACATAGTTCCATATATCTTAACGAGACTGATTCTTCTAAAAATGCTAAATATAAAGAGAAATAAACATCATGGTCTGCCATGATTAGGCTACTTTCTAAAAAAGCATGAACAGATTACAATAGGTGACATGGTTTTCATTTCTTAAGTTCAATGTAAATTACATACATTCAGTTTTCACTCTTGAATACAAGTGGTTTATACTGTTTCAGGGCTGGTAGCCACAAAAGATATCAACACAGAAAGAATGACCTTATCCAACCTCTGGATTATTTTTATAGCAGTGTTTATAAAATCCAACCACTACTCGGGTAATCTTAGGGATAAGAAGCTTAAGAGATGAAAACACTTACACCTTTTAATTAAATTATACTGTTACCTTATAAAAGTGTGAGGTTCAACATTTATTTTCTTAGAAACACAGCACTAAGCAGAGTTTCTATTACAGTCAGATGTGTCTAAAATGTACGCAGAAACCTTAAGACTATAACACACCAAGGAGTTCCTTTGAATTATGTGTAGTCAAATGGAAGTGTTATAATTCAAACTGAACAGCAAAAACATCTTGATGAAACAAGAAATGAGAGAAAAAAAGCTGACTTCTAAACCAAAAGTGTATTCCCTCACACTAGAGTGAATCACTGGGAAATACAGGCGTGGAGCAGATATGCTCCTTGTGAAAACAATTGCATAATAGACTTCAAAAAGAAGAGTTATAGCACATACTCAGTAAAAGTTTTGGTTTGTTTTTTTAAACAGATAAGCCTCAAAAAACTGTTTCATCAATTTGTTTTTTTAAGTAGCATACATTTTCTAAATAATTCTCACTTTTCATTCCAGAAAACATAAGGAACAGGTTGCAAGAACTCATGCAAACATGTTTCTCTAAGGCCATGAACTGGTTTGCTAAGTTGCATTGTCTTATTCAAGTAAAAAGCCCGTCCTAGAATAAGGACTGTAAAGTAAATGAATCAACTCCAACCCCTGGGCCTGTACACTTGTTAGGACCTCTATTACTCTGAAACAAAAAGTAGTACGCTCATTTGAGCAGTAGCAAAATGATATCTATTTACATTTTAAAAAATCTAATGCATGCTAAGTTTCTGGCCAATTCTTTTTATATGTTACAAAACAAAAAAGCAAAACCATAGAATAAAATAAGAATACTCTTTCTTAGAAAGGTCAGACACTTCTTGACATCATGTCCTTTACACAATGGCATATTGTTCATATAAAAGGTCTCTTATCCTATAAAAATCTTGACAAAGGCAACCTTCTAATCCAATGCGTCCAGTTTCAGTCTAGAAATTAAGGGGAAAAAAATAAGTTCTTTAGTACATTTTCTACTCATTAATATGCAGACATAATAACCAAAATATATTAAATAAATTACTCTATGATTGGTCAGGGAATGAGTTGCTCTGACTCATAGAATATGGATATAATAGTCAAGTCATGAATTTTACATAGACATATAAATGTCAGGATTCAAATAATAAAAACTTACAATAAAATTATATATAATTTCTTGGAGAGTCCTCTTCTAAGCCTTCAAGGTCATCATTATGAATATGAATTACTGATTGTCAGTTTTGTGAAATTACCAATAAAGTATCACAGAATACAAAATGACAAACCATCAGAAGCCTTTAATAATGGCCTTATTTAAAACACACTTACTCTACGGACTGCAACTTGATTGTTGCAAACAAGTACACCTCCTACAAATTCAGCTTGAATCCCCTCCCGTAAAAGAACTTGTTTGAAGTCTGAGAGTCTAGGTTCATTCATAAACACGGACTGATGTCCAGGAACCTTAGGAAAGATCAAAAAGGAGAGAATGACTTCAAATAGAACACCAGACACATCATTATACGAAAAAAAGGAAAGAACACTTGACCTATAAGATATTTTCTATTAATCCCTGAAGTCTTTTGACAGATCATTTCAAGAATGTAAATCACATTTCAAGTTGTTATTCTGAATTTTACCCCATTATTTAACATTACAAAGCCCTGCACATTTTCTGACTGTTTCACAATCAATTTTATTAGTCATGCCTCATAATGACAGAGAAAGGCATTTGGTAATATTATGCTCTTCACTCACCCACTTGCCTAAGGGGGTCAACTAGAGTGCCAGCAGGCAGAAATGAATTAAAAACTCATTTTCCAGATCCAGGCCTTTGCTTAGTTCAGAGTACAATTCTATCTTAACCCCTTTTCCATTTTCCTTCCTTCCTTAGAGTGAATGCAATGGCCATCACTGGTTTTAGAATCAGAAAGGCATGTGATTCAACCTAATGTGGCTACTTCGAAATTGCTTTGAGGAATGCTGGTTAGCTCTAGCACAGAGAGAAAAACATTCTAATTCCTCCTCCCAATTTCAAAAGAATAGTAATAGAAGGGAATCTAATGACAGATACTTTCTATTCCTAATTTCAGAACACAACTAAAGACATCCTTTGACATGTATGTAGGATTCTTATAGTTTTAATATGGTTGTAAGTTTAAGGTAATTAAGTACAGCCTGAAATCTTTGCTAATTAATGATACCTCTTGAGAATATGTAAATACTAGACCAGAATTATATCTCTACTTAATAAGATTTCTAACCATATCAAAACCAAAAGTGATTGGAATTGAACTGATAACATACAAAAACAGAGTACAAGAGTATGATGTTCCTAGAAAACTACAAATCTCCCTGGTTAGAAGACCAAGTAGGCGATCCTCACAATCATCAAACTTAATATTTAAAAATCCATACTGAAAAAAACAACCACGAAACAATAATGTAACTTTACAAAGATTTGCTAAAAGTTTTCTTTAAATTGTTACCATTTCCTAGTTATACAGGTTGATATATATACAGGCACACACACAAGAACTTATCTTGAGCAATCTTTTTAAAAACTCTAAAATCAGCCTACATAGGACATATTTTAAATGGTTAAAAACATAAAAGAAAAATTAGAAAGATAATAAATTAAAGAAGAGATAGAAAAAGTACATGCTTTTTTACCTCATGAGGTGGCAAAGGTTCCAAAGTAGGAATGATCTCACTTTCTTCACCTGTTTCTTTCTCATCCTCTCCAAAAAGGCTTTTCATGGCCTTTTGTTGTGCTATAACACTAGAATCTGAAGGAGCATCCACCTGCATTTCTGAATCTTCTCCATCATCCTTCAGCTCTCCTTCTTCTAAAATAACTCCTGTGTCCACTTTGGAAACTCTCATGTCTAAGACACCATCTATCCAAGCTAATTCAGCATCTTTTGCCTTACAAAACTGAAGAGAGCTGACAAGTGAGTCTTTTAATCTCACCTAGATATTCAAAGGGGAGGGGGAGAAATAAAATCCACTGAGTATACATTGTTAATGAATTTAGTATAATCTATTATTACTATTTTCTAACTCTGGCAATGTGCACTAAAATTTTTCACTCACAATGATCTGTAATGATCTGATGACCTATAAGATCATTAGGACCCCTGTTTACTTTCCAAACTAGAGATTCTCATATCTCTGACTACACATTGGCATCATGTGGCAGTTTTTTTTTTTAAAGTATTAATGCCAGGGCCTCACTGCCAGGATTTTGATACAACTGGTGAGAGTAAGACCAGGGCACTGAATCCTCACTCCTCCAAACCCCCCCAGATGATTCTCATGTGCAGCCAGGGTTGAAGACCACTGATAGAATTCTCTTCCTCTAGTACCTGATATACTTCAGGAGTACTGAACTCTTTATAACTTCCTGAACATATCATGCAGTTTCACACCTCCCTATTTTTGAAAGGTTGCTTCCTCTTGTTCTTTCCAGAATGACTTTTCTGCCTGGTGGATTCCAATTCATTTTTTCCAAACAAATATAGACATCACCTCTTGTAGAAAGCCTTAACTGTTACCATCTTCCACTATTAAATCAGTTAGTCAATCTCTCCTCTGTGCTATTCCTGTTTTCTGTACATAACTCCTTTTTTTTTTTTTTTTTTCAATTAAGAGTAGAACCTTGGCATCTGTGGATTATTATTAAACTTCTGAAATCTTGAACACTCACCATTCCTCTCACCTCTTTGCTTTTATAAATGTTGCTCCCTCAACTGGGAACACTCTTTTCTCCTTTCCCCCACCCCATCCAACCCTGACAACCCATATAAACATCTGTTAAGATTCAGCTCAGTTATCATTTTCCCCAGGAAACCTCTATCCCTTCAAATTTAGGTTGGGGCCCATATTTATATTCTCATAGCATCCTGCCCTTCCCCTATCAGAGGTGTAACAATGTGATAAGTGCTAACACCTTGTTATAAGCCCTGCAGAATATAAGGTCTGCTAGGGCAGAGGACCATGTCCATCTCACTCTCCACTGTATCCCTAATGTATCTATACCAATTTGCAACAAAAAGTACTTCTTTCTGTGCGACTCAAATGCTAGCATATTTACCTGGTAGATGTGAGTTTCACTAGTGGCATCAACTGTTTCGTGTAGCTTTGGCATATACACTTTAATATCTTTCCCACCAAACGCACGGCAGCACTCTGCAAGATCTTGACTGGCTTCTGGTGGTCCATGAACAATGATCAACTGTCGTGGTTTCATTTGATTAATGATTTTTTTAATGGAATCCCCATCAGATCGCCCTTCATAGTCTATGTAAGTAACCCTGGCTCTGTAATTAGAAAAGATTATTCGAGCTTACTTTTCATCAGTCAATTCTGAAACTAGGTTTTTAATGGTTTTTATCATCAGAAAAGAAATGTATACAACATATAAAATGAGGATTTGAGGAATACACATGTTTATCATTAATATGTATTATTTAGATCTTAGTTATAACTGAGATTATATTCTAGATAGTATCACTGAAAAGTAAGCTATTTTGCTCTCTGATGACCTAAAAAATTTCCAAAATCATCATTTACTGGTGTTATTAACTATACTAAGTAGAAAGGGAAAGCAGGACTTCCCAACTACTTCAGATGAAAACAGTGCTTTTAAGGCATTAGAGTAGTAACGTTTAAATCATTAGCATCAATGTTAATGCTTAAGTTAAGGGGTATATTTTATGAAGCAAGCAGGTAAAACTTGAGTTGCACTATTCTTTTTCACCTGCTACTAAACTAAAAAGGTCAGAAATAATATTTCTTCATATAAATGTACAAGTTAATGTTTAACTCCCTTCCCACCACCAATTCACTTATTTTGGCATTCAAATATCATTAATGAAGAGAAAATACCACCATACTTCAAAGGTATTTTCATGGAAAAATAAATTTTTAGAAGTACATACCTACTAGGGGATATTCAGAAATTTCACTTTTGAAACAATGCAAATTATATAATCCAAGTACTTTAAATTTTACCTTGTAACCTATCCTCAAAATGCAACAAAAGTACTTACTTTATTTCAATAGACTCTGTTGTGGAAATACACTTGGTAGGAACATCAGATAAATCTTGATCCATGGGCTCATCTCCATTTGTCAAGCCCGACTCCAATTTGCTTTTTTCTTCTTCAGTAGCTTGAAGTTCTGGCACCAAGAAATCCTCTGGTCTAAATAATAAATCTCTAATTACAAGTAGAAACAAGCAAGCTAAGAGTGTATACTATATATAACTAGCTACTGGGGGGCATAATTTTTAGATTATTCTTCATATGTATCTCAATATTTAAGTATAAACTTGAGGCAAGTCAATGCAATTAAGGTATGCTCTTTAAAAATCACCATGTGGGCTAGTGAAAAGACCCTAGACAGGTCATCTAGAAGATCTTAGTGGCTACCACAAGTACTGTTATAAGACACTGAAACCTGTTAAATGGAATTATCAGCATCTATAACTTGGCCCTGCATGCATTCTTTTCATTAATCCTTCTTTCAATTTCTGCAGTTTCCCTCCTCAAATCCCAATAGCTCAGACTTCCTTTGATTTCCTTAAGATCTCCAGTTATTCCCTCTCTGCCCAAAGAAAGCAGATGAATCTCCATTTGTACGTTACAGAGAAGACTAAGAAAAAAAAATCATTCACTCCCTCAAAAACCTTCATCTTTATTTCAATGTACTATTAACACAACATCTATCTTCTCATTTTCACTTCTAATGCCAGAGAGAGTTACATGTTAAAACAATTTTTTAAACACTTTTTTTTTTTTTAACTTTCTTTCTCTAACCCCTCTGAGAATCCAGACCTCTGTTACCTGAAACCTGGACTGCTGCAGTGGCTTCTTGGCCTCTGGAGCTCAATGTCTCTAACTGTGAGCCTCATAATAACAGCAGTAGCAACCACTTAAAGCACATTTACTATAAGTCAGGTTGCTGTGCTAAATGCCTTAAAAACACAACCTTATTTAATTTTTATCCCCATTTTCCAGACAAGAAAATTGAAGCTAAAAAAGCACTGTATATATCCTAACAGATTGGCCACTCACCATGTGGAATTGTAAGCAAACTCACCAACTCTTTTTAAAATTGTTCTTCTTCCTCTCTAATTTTTTTTGGAGGGCTAAGCAGACAGTGAAATTCTACTAAATAAATCCAAGAATGACAAAGTCCACTATATTTTCTAGATAGCATTATGGGAGTACAAAAGAAGTACAGGAAAGGGTTCTAACTGTGTTGGGGTGACAAGGTAGAATCAGGAAAGGTTTCCAGGGGTTTGAGGCCAGATTCAGCAGCCTGGAAACTGGATGGGAAGGTAGAACAGGGCTGAAGGAAAAACATGTACAGAGGCATGTTATGAAAAAGCTGAGCAGAAGGAAACTGTGAGAAGGCTGGTACCCCCAGAGTGGAGAACACTGACATAAAGGAAATAAGTCTAGAAAAGTAGGGAGGCACCAGATCGTGAAAGGCACTGTGCACTATGCTAAGGTGGCTGGCACTGACTCAGAAGGCAACTGGAACAACAGGATTTTTACAAGGGACAATACTGTTTTCAGATTTGTGATTAGAACACGTGATTTTAGTTGTTTATCCAATAGCAGGTGCAGATTTTACAGATTTTCCATGGTTCCACTCATGCTCATATTCCTCTTGTAACAAAAATGTGTGTGTAACACTATTTCAGGTATAACTTAACACAATCACCAACCATCCAAAGTTCTTCCTATCCTATGTCTTTCACCAATGCATGTCCCTTACCTCTCTAAGTGGGGAAAAAAAAAAGTCCTGATCATCTTTTGTAAGTAATAAATACACATAAATAATAAAACTACCAGTTTTCCCTTAACATTAATTCTCTAGATGTTCCTACACTTGGTAGGAACAAAACTCTTTATGTTTTGAACTCCAAGTCTTCTCTATCTTTCAAACTGAGGACTCACAAAGTAACAAACTGCATAATGACCAGAAAGAACAAATTCGCTGAGCTCAGATAACACAGTTATTTCAACTTGTAAAAAAGAAAAGTGTGTTTTGCTCACATACTTGATAATCTCTCCATATTCATCCCATTTAATTCTTTCTTCCGGGGCAGGAAACATAGGATAAGACTTTTTAGCCTGTTTGAAGAAACTTCCTTTACGACTACCTTCACCTTTCATCATCAGGTCATGTTTAGTCTTATGAGCTGATGGCTGGTCAATATCTTCTTCAGTGTCACTCTCATCACTGGAATCTATATCTGCCCTAAGAGGGTTTGGAGTAGATGAAGGTCATAAAGTCCCCAAGTGATTTTGAAATAATATCTATAAAACTATTATTGAATTCATGTTCATATAGTTTGTTAATTCTATGATAATGTAATAACATTCAATATTTGGTTGACACTTTATAAAATGCAACATTAACTGCCAGTTAATAAATTCATATAAACATCAGCACTGAAAGAACTTGGTATTCTAGCACCATTAGAAAGATGTCTTTCTTAACAACAAAAAAAATGAAGTCAAAGAAAATTTACATATTTCCAATTAAATAACTTTAAAGTCTTCTCAAATTACATATATGAACTTAAAATCTGTCTGAAAATAACTCACTCTTTTGATTGCTCAAGTTTTTTAGCAGCTTCTTTCTTTAGCTTCTCTTTTTCCAAGTATTCCTCAAGTTCCTTCCCTTCAAGCTTCACACGTTTCCGCAACTAAAGAAAAATAATAGACAAAAGGAAATATCAATCTTAAGGTGTTAAGGCAGCAGGGTGTGAGATACAATGCACCTCTAAATTGATTCATCATCTTTAAACTAAATTTTCCTCTGAAAATATTCAAGTTTCTATTACATGCAATTATAGATCCTATTTAGATCAGTACTAAAATTGAGCTGTCACATTTCTAGGATGGGTTTGATTTAAATCAAACTGGTTAAAAATCACCAATCAGGAAAAGAAAACACAGATAAGTAATTTTATAATTTGGAGTAAGTGAAGCCTACATATGAACTAAACCCCAAAAGCCATAAAAGAAAACATGAATAAATCTGGCAACATGAAAAAAATTAAAATCTGTTTAGCATTTTAAATCCCATAAAAACAAAAGAAACTGAGAAAAAATATTTGCAGCACAATGACAATCAGAAGCCACTTTTTCTTAAGAGCTCTTCCAAATCAGTTACGAAAAAATTGATCAACACCTGAAAAAATACAAAATACATATACAATTTACAAAATAAGAAATAAAAATAAATAAATCCATGAAAAGATGTCTAATTTCACTAATGGTTTCTTAAAAATGGAAAACTTTCTTTTTATCTATCAGATTAGAAGTATTATAATTACCATTCATCCACTGTCTATGGGAAAAGAAGGGTAACTATGTTATAGGGCAATTTGCCAACATCCGAAATAAAAACTTCACCGTCATTCGACACAGCATTTCTACTTCCAGGAACTTATCCTTCTCAACCACATAAGTGTGGGGAAAAAAAAAAAAAGGACACTGCAACAATTGTTTGTAATAATAAAACACTGCATACAACTTTAAAATCTATCAACATGGAATGTTTAAATTAGTTGTCCTCAAACTTTTTGATCTCAGGACTGCAATAGACTTAAAAATTGTGGAGAAACCCAAAAAGCTTTCATTTTTGTTGATAACATTTATCATAAATATAATATCAGAAAATAAAACTGAGAAATTTAAAAAATTTGTTCATTAAAAAATAATGAACCTATAACAATAACATATTTTTTTTAAAAATTATATTTTCCAAGGCAAAAAAAAAATTGGTAAGAAGTATGGCACTGTTTTACATTTTTGCAAATCCCTTTAACGTCTGGTTCAAGAGAAGATAGCTGGATTCTCACATCTGTCTTCAGTCTTCTGCAATATGTTGTTTGGGTTAAAGTGTAGGCTGATAAAGGTTAGTTATAATGGAATCTGAAACCATGTCAATAAATTTTTTGAACTCTGTTACACTAATATTCATCAATCTGTTTCACACTTTGAATGGCTCTTTTATTCAAGTATTATTTTGTAACATCATGCATGGTTATTTGGAAAATACTGGCTCACCAAGTTACGTAGATCTTCCAAATGTTAACAATAAAAAAATCAAATTCACAAATATTACCACCATTCTCATCAGAAGTCTTTAAATTTAAGCTGTCAAGCTCACAGTGACAGATACAAGTTTTCTAAAATTTTAATTTTCACTTGAAAGCTTGAATTTTTTCATTGACAACAAGTTATTGTTTTCCTTAGAGCGACAGACTTAATTTATTTATTTTTGAGAAAATGTCTGCCAAATATCCAAGTCTGAATAATCACAGTTTGCCTATTATTATTTCAAATAAAAATGGTGTTCCAAGGAAAAAGTGGCTACTTTAGATCACAACTCAATCATACTAATGTTTTTCTAAGAAAAACATTGTACTTCAGAGAAAGCAACAGAAGTAATTTATGAATAGTTGACATTTTCCCACCCAGATTATTTTGAAATAGCCTTTCATTAAAAGAATTTAATAAAACTAATAACTTTACTGCTTCATCAAGGACATTCTTAATTGAAACTGACTTTTTTTTTTTTTTTTACTACAAATATGTGGTGGTGAAAAACAGTGACCATTAGTACAGTTTGGTGTCACTGCCTTAATTTATGCTAAAGTGCTGGCACTTTTACCATTTCTTTTCCTCATCAATAGAAATGTTGGCATAGTGAAAAAGCAAATAACATATTATTATTATGAAAAATAGTTTTGACCTCATGGATTCTCAGAAAAGGTCTCAGAGACCCTCAGGGGTCCCTGCACCATACCTTTGAGAATCACTAAATTAAATACATTACAGTATATATTATTACATGTACACTGTACAATTATACAATTACTAAAAAGAATTCATTCACTTATTCAAAAACATTTGAGTGTTTATAATATACTAAGTACTATGTAAGGTAGATACTGTTCAAGCAAGACTCAAATGGAAAAAGCACATCCAAATATGTGGATAATTTGGTCCCAGTTGTTTCTTTCGTAAAAAAATCATTTAGATATCTGTATATGAAAATATACACTTCAAGAATACCAACAGTCATCAAAATTAAATGCAATATGTAATTGTGCATGGGATCTTAGACAAAAAGGGAAAGGGTAATTATGAAGAACACTGTTAGTATAATCAGCAAAAGTTGAATGGGGTCAGTGGATTACATGAAAAAAGCATGGTATCAATGTTTATTTCCTGATTTCAATGGCTGTACCATGGTTTGTCCTTGTCTTTGGGTGACATACACTGCTTCCTGATTTCAATGGCTGTACCATGGTTTGTCCTTGTCTTTGGGTGATATACACTGTAATGTTCAGGAGTAATGAAGTATATCTCCTATTTTCAAATGGTTCAGAAAAAAATATGTAATACTGTATCTATCTACATATATACATAAAGAAGTGATAAAGCAAATATGGTAAAATGTTGACAATTGGGGAACTTTGGTGTACTATTTTATACAACTTTTGTGTTATGTTTGAAATTATTTCAAAATAAATAGTAATAAAAATAACAAATTACAATCAAGTGATTCTAATATATAGCATGAATGATTTACATGTTTAGATCTGGCAATCTACATGTGCTTCGTAGCTTACTTTTCAAAAAGTTTCATTTAGAAAACAGTGTCATTATTTTTCTTTATCATAGTTAACAACTTATACAGATGTCTGTCTGTGCCAGTTTGAATGTACTGTGTCCCCCAAATGCCATTATCTTTGATGTAGTCTTGTGGGGCAGATGTTTTGGTGCTGATTAGATTTGCTTGGAATGTGCCCCACCCAGCTGTGGGTGATGACTCTGATGAGATATTCCCATAGAGGCATGGCCCCACCCATTCAGGGTGGGCCTTGATCAGTGGAGCCATATAAATGAGCTGACTCAAAGGGAAGGAACTCAGTGCAGCTGTGAGTGATGTTTCGAAGAGGCGCAAGCTTGCTCGAGAGGAATGTCCTGAGAGAAAGCCATTTTGAAACCAGAACTTTGGAGCAGACGCCAGCCATGTGCCTTCCCAGCTAACAGAGGTTTTCCGGATGCCATTGACCATCCTCCAGTGAAGATACCCGATTACTGATGTGTTACCTTGGACACTTTATGGCCTTAAGAATGTAACTGTGTAGCCAAATAAACCCCCTTTTTATAAAAGCCAATCCATCTCTGGTGTTTTGCATTCCGCAGCATTAGCAAACTAGAACACTGTCCTACCCCCACGTAAATTTTAACAAAACATTTACCCTCAGAATTTAATTTATGCCTGTTGCCACAATAAATCTTGCTCTCCAGCTTATCATTTTTCATTTAAGAGAACTAAAATTAATGGCTATATTCAGAAACAGATTTCTAGAATAATCCACTTTATTTTCTTCCTATTCCTTCACTGTATTCCCTCCAAACTATTCCTTTTCCTAACCCAAATCCACTTCAACCCTATTAGTCCTTACTCATTTAGAGTTTTGCTCTTTCTAAATGAGTAAGACTCTCAGAGAAGTGTCTGACATATCAGAGGTCCTCAATAAATGTTGGTTGAATTCATGAATGACTAAATGAGCAATATGTAATGAACCAGATTTCTGATCATTTGAGCCAAGAGTTGACTGTGTATGGTATTTTTTCATCTACATTTATCACCCTCCTAAGTCAAGTCTTACTCATTTAGATGATTAATGTTTGAAAAGAAAGATCTCTTTGGCTGCTATGAGAAGAAAGGATTAAGGGAGTTAAAAAGGTAAAAATTTAAAGAGGCCAGTTAGGAAACTACCACAGAGTCCAGGTAAGTCCATTTAGGATAGGCTAGGATGATGAAAGAAAAGTACACAGATTTAGGAAATATCTGTTGGTTGATTTAGGATATATCTGTTGGTTGAGTCAACAAGACTTGCTGATGGGTTGGATGTGGGTGTTGAGAGAAAGAAAGATATTAAAACCAAGTTTTAATAATTTGTGTACTGAAGTCAGGATAGTGGTTACCCTTGTTACGGGAGGAGGATGGGGTGAGAATGAGGGAGTATCAGGAAGGGGGTGGGTGAGGTGCTGGTAAGATTCTATTTCTGCATATTGCAAAACGGCCTTTCTGCATATTGGTCATCGGCTAATTGACTAGCTCCTGTAAGAGGAGACATAAGGCAACAACGGTGGATGCAGAGACAGATAAGTTAAGCTATTTGGTGATGAGAAAATAAGGAAATTCCTGTCTGACTGCTTCTACTTCTCAGTTATTCCTGGGCATTCCCAGAATGTTAAATTTACCCACGATAGCTTCGTACATTCAATTGTTTACAGTACCATTATATAGTTGTGCATTCATCACCAAAATTAATTTTTGACATTTTCATTACCACACACACAAAAATAATAAGAAAAGACAAAGAGGAGTGTGGTCCATATGGATTTCCCAAGCAACATTTCTGTGAACTTGTTCCTAGCATACCCATCAGAAATTAACAGACCATAGTCATTCCTGGGCATTCCCAGAATTCTATTTCTCAGTTAAGTCTGAGACAAGGTCATGTACTTTGGGTGAGGGATGAAAGTGAGTTGCAGGATTTTGAGGAGAAAGAAGGTAAGAAATTATCTTACTCAAAAGTGGGAAAGGAAACATCCTACAGAATCTTGAGTGCTAGTATAGGGGGCTCTTTTGAAATGTGGGGTCATGAATCTGAAAGGAAATCTGTCCATACAGTAGTGCTGAATTCCAGTAACATAAAGCTGCTCGGATACAAGGACAGACTAAGCAAATGGTTTAGCTTGGGTCAAGGCATTGCCAAGTGCGTATAACAAACAAAAAGAGGGGTAAGAGAGTTAAAGGTAATCGCAAAATAATTATTATAATTATGGCCATTGACTCTAAGTTGGAAAGATAAAGGATAATAAAAGTGATGAAGTCCGTGAACTTAAAGTACCGAAAGAGTCAAAGAATTGTTGTCAGGGGAGTAACAGACAAAGTGAGTATAAGATCAGAATGGGATGTCTGAGGTAGAGAGCTGGAGATGGTAATCTTAATCTTAATAAGATTAAGAGTATGACCATGGGAGAGAACAGCATGATTCTAAGAATGGATGGCTGAGTGAAGTAGAGAAAAGATCATTAAGAAATAAGTTGTCAAGGAAGTGAGAGGGCCAAGGAATGGGAAATATCATACACATGGATGTTACACTTATTGAGAATGGAGTCCTGAGTATAGAAAGCTGTGAACCAAGTTTGAAAGTCACCAGTGAATGACAGAGAATGACCAAGAGATCAGTAAAGGTCAGAAACATGAGCATGTTGTAAAGTCTGATGGCATAAACTGCACAGAGGGAGGAAAAATAGCTTGAAAACTGCAACAAAGAATAAGAAGCACACCTATCACACTAGAGGTACATGGAATATGAAAGAGAAAAAAAATAGTATTTACTTGAGAGGCCTATAGGGGAAAGAATATAATTAGGAAACAGCCAGATTTCAATTAAAGAAAGGATGTGAAACGAATTTTTCCAAAAGATACTGAGAATACAGTATATACTCTCTGAGTATGGCTCCAGTGGGTCCTATGGAAAGGTTCAAGAATGAGAGTTTTAAAGGCTATCTATTGTTATTCTGATAAAAAATATCTATTGTTATTCTGATAAAAAACCCTGAAACAATTCAAGTTTTATTTTTGGTCACTAATTTTTATACACCATGCATAATGTATCTCAGAAACAGTTTTAAAATAAAGTTCACATGTGCTTACCTCTATTTCTGTAACTTTCTCAGAAGGGTTATCAATTAGGAAGCGTGCTAAAGTCCCAGGAGTAGTTCTGTAAGTTAGGATGACTGAGTTTTTAGGGTCCTGACACCACTGAATAAAGAGATCCCTTGAAAATCCACATTCGAGATCAGGTTGGCTGGCGAGCACAACTTTGGGGCTAGGTACTCGAGCCAGGTCAGAAAGACCATGACATAAGGACAGATGGCGAAACTGAAATGGATTATTTCTTTTGTCTTCAAAACATCTCATCAATTTATCACTCATCCATTCTACCTAATAAGGAGGGAAAAGATTATGTTAATTAGAAAATACTGTAGTGTAACAAAAAAGCATTCTATGACAGCTAAGGAGTTCACAGTCTATCTTTTTTCTCTCCCAGCAGTTGCTGAGGAAATAACTGAATTTGTACCATTTTGAAAAGCAGCTTATTTTCTCATACAACAGTCAATCCTTCTGCTTCCCTTAAGAGCATCCCACCCCAGTTTTCATCCCTAATAATCCAATTTTGCATTATGTTTCAGTTATAAGTCAATTTAAATATTTTTGAGAAAAGGCAGTATAAGTTTTAAGTGCCTATCTTACCCCCAGAGATGCTATTTCAAGGGAAAGCACTTATTCAAAAGAAAAAGAATAATGAATTCTAACATTTATATCCTATGAGGTAGATTCTATTTTTGCCCCCAGTATACAGACTGGAGTACAAAGAGAAGCAACTTGCCAAATCTGTAAAATGGGGACAAAAATAAAAACTACTGCATAGGGTATATAAAGATTAAATGAAATAATACACATAAAGCACACAGAGCAGTAGTGTTTAATAATTTCTAGCTATTCTTATTAACCTCTTAGTAATAGGTTAATAATTGACTTAGTAAAAAAGGCAATGAAGAAACTGTATTCCAAAAGCCTCAATCACTGTAACAACCTTCTTTATTATAAATGATAGCATGAAAACAAACCTGGGACTTAGAAAACTCCACCACATTATAACTGACATTATTTAGGAGTGCCAATGAGTAAACACCCAATCCTGCATCTTTAGTTCTCCAAATTTGATCAAGAAGTTGAGCAAGTTCCAAAACTCTGCCTGCAGTGTCCACTGCTATTAATACATTTCCATCACCTCGAAGTGTTTCCAAAACATTTGCTAGAAAACAAGAATGTAAAATCCCTATAGAAATAACAATAATTTGCAACAAAATTAAAGATAACTTTATCTCCCTATTATCACTATAAAGATTATAATTTACAAGTAAGCAATCAGGTAAAGTACAAAATAAAAGAACTTCATTCAGGTTATCACAACTACTTTTTATTTTGTTAAACATAACTTCATAGAAGTAAAGAACCGTGCAATTTAGTCTCAATTTTTTTCATTAAAAATTATAAATCAGTGTTTCTGAATTCTTTTCACATCATAGTACACATTTAAAATGTTTGTATGGTACACGGTGATAAATGGGTGACCAGGCCAAAGGCAAACAGCCTGGGGTTTCCAGGCCACCCATCTCACCTGTCCACTCTGATGGACTTTGTTATATAATCCCCCTATATGCGTGTGTGTGTGTGTGTGTGTGTGTGTGTGTGTGTGTGTGTGTGTGTGTGTGTATGCATATATTTATACATGTACATGCCTATAGAATAAAATATAGATCAAATTTCCTTTCAACAAAAAAGTATCCTTATAAAGAGATATCCTTGCTCTAGATGAAAGACTATCTCAGAAATATTTGGTAAAACCAACCTCCAGCGAGGAAAAGAAAAAAAAGAAACAATTCTTAAAGTTAGTAAAACATACTATAAGTTAAATATTTTTAAATAGTTTAAGACACTGGTTTCAAATATTTAAAAAAGTGGAATCCAATTTCCCCTGTTGAAATTCCATATGGCTTATAAAAAAATAACATAAGAGTAAAGCAGCTCTAATCAAAGTAGAGGCAAGTAGCAACGGTCCAGAGGCACTTCTTTACAACCCAGGCTACTAGGTTAGAGTATTAAACACCCAACATCAAAATCAGTGAAATATTTGTACCCTCATTTTTTTCCTTTGTTCATTTTTCTTCATTTTTCTTTTAGAAACTAAGTGTTTTTCAAGTAGATTTATATGAAGTCTCAATAAATTTTGGTGCACTTTAGACTTATAACAGTGAATACCATGGAGTGCCAGCTATGTGTTGGACGGCAGGATGAAGCCAATCTTTACAATTCCACAAAAGTTAAACAAACTTAAGCGTTTTCTTATATAAAATATTAATGTGATCACACAATATTTTTTAAAAAATATCAGAGATAGTCAATCTCTTATGACCAAAAAAAAAGTGTTCAACACAACAGGACAGTAATTTATACTACCAAGCACTTTTATTATTCTTTAAAAAGGACATTATATAATACATACTCAGAAGTTGCTCATCCCTCTGTTTTCGTCGAGGCTGAACATAAGTAGCATTAAACGAATCTGTGATTAGTAGGGAGGGTCTGCTTAGCATTTCCAGGGAACATCCATTTAAATGGCTACAAATTTAAAAAGAGGAATATCTTATACCTTTTCAAATTCCAATAATACCTTTTCTTAAAAGATAATCAACTTCTTCAAAAGGATTTTTTTCCTCTACTCATTATAATAGTATACATGCTCATTGATTAGAAAATGGAAAATTCAAAAATACAGAGGAAAATAAAATCTCCATGGCAACATGGAATATGACTCCTGGGGAGGAATCTAGACCCGACATTGTGGGATGGAGAACATCTTCTTGACCAAAAAGGGTATGTGAAAGGAAATAAGCTTCAGTGGCAGAGAGATTCCAAAAGGAGCCAAGAGGTCACTCTGGTGGGCACTCTTAACAACCCTTTTTAGGTTCTAAAGAATTGGGGTAGCTGGTGGTGGATACCTGAAACTATCAAACTACAACCCAGAACCCATGAATCTCGAAGACAATTGTATAAAAATGTAGCTTATGAGGGGTGACAATGGGATTGGGAAAGCCGTAAGGACCACACTCCACTTTGTCTAGTTTATGGATGGATGAGTAGAAAAATAGGGGAAGGAAACAAACAAACAAACAGACAAAGGTACCCAGTGTTCTTTTTTACTTCAATTGCTCTTTTTCACTTTAATTATTATTCTTGTTATTTTGGTATGTGTGCTAATGAAGGTGTCAGGGATTGATTTAGGTGATGAATGTACAACTATGTAATGGTACTGTGAACAACTGAATGTACGATTTGTTTTGTATGACTGCGTGGTATGTGAATATATCTCAATAAAATAAAGATTAAAAAAAAAAAAATCTTCCAGACTACAATCACTCAGAAATAATCAATATGATATTTTGTTGTACTTCCTTCTCTGTATATAAATAAGTTTTCCTGTGATTTTTTTATAAAGTTGATATGTTTATATCCTATAAACTCAGTTCTATATCATTTTTTTCTATGACATCAAAAATTTTTTCTAAACATACTTTTTAATGATTATAAAAACTTTCTATTAATCTGTCCTATATTTATTTGATTGTTTCCCTTTACTGATATTTAGGTTACTTTTATTTATGCCATTATAAATAATGTTTCAAAGAACATTTTTGAAAAAAGCTTCAATTGCATTTCTGAATGTTTCTTTAGGACACATTCTTAGAAATATATTTATTGAACTATAGAGTATTTCTAAATGGCTTTCCAGAAAAATTTAGCCTTTTCTAGAAGGGCTCAACCAGAAAGATCAACCAACTCACTAAACGCTTACCAGAAGAACACCACCATTAAAAAAATTAATGTATTTAATTGTAAATGATCTCATTTTATTTTCTCTTTTTTGCCTTTATATCTTTTGTCTATTTTGCACCTGGGATCATTTTGCTTAATTGATCAACAGCCGATCTTAAATCTTTGGCCAAAGTGCTGCAAATATTTTCCCCAGGTTATTTGTCTTTTAATTCAGCCTATCAGTTCAGACATTTTGAAGCTGTATATATTTAAATCTAGCAGACTTTGGGTTTGTAACTTAGTCCACTGCCTTTATGCTTACAAAATCTTTCCCAATCAGATATAGATTCACCAATATTTCTTCCTTTTATATTTTATATTTTACATTTAATTCTAACCCATCTGAAATTTATTTTGTTAAATAGTATATACAGCAAAGACTCAAACATCTTTTCCAAAATGGGTGACTTCCCCAACACCATTTACTCAAATGTCCATCCTTTCCTCATTAGTCTGTATTAACAAGAGCCTAAAATTCAATTTATTAGTCTTAAATATTTCTTAACATAAGACACAAAAGATCTTGAGGCCACTGTAATCTACTACAAAATAGTTATGAAGAAGCTTAAATGACACTACACACCAAAACAATTTTATAGTAATACTGTGAGTACAAAATGAAGTATCTATAAGTACCACATTCTCTTTTAAAGAGAGTCTAATTATAATTATATTAGGTGGTAATTACTAACTATACAATAAAAAAAAAAAAAAACCCACAAAATTCCTTTAAATAAGTCAAGAACATATAAAATATATTTTGATATACAAAAATTCATCTTTTTTACAACATCTCCAGGGAGAGATCTGTTTTACAGGGTGGGCACTTAATGTAAATTTTTAAAGTATCTTTTCTCTTTCATAATATTTTCCCTTATAATGCAAATAAGTGACTTTGAAAACATTCTCTATTTGATGCTTTTAAACTGCTCTACATAGCTGGTTAATAAAGTAACTTTGTTTCTAATTTTCCCTCTAAAAAATGAAATAACATCAATTGCATTTCCTTTAGCTTTTGTCTTGATATACCTACATCTCCCTCTTGTGGTTGAAGTCAACTGCGTAAACAATTTCTTCTTCTCCATCTTTGACTATTTTCCATATCGTTCCACCTATCATATGTCCGGCTGGCAGAGGTGTGATAGACAAGCCATGTCCTTTGCCTATGTCAAGAAGATAATGACAATACTCAAGACTTCTTTTACAGCTCTGAATGAAGGCTATTTGTTTGTGAGTTATTTTCTAATAGGTGATCCATTCAATGACACAAAATTCAAAAGTGAAAAGGAAAACAGTGAAAAGCAAATCTCACCCTGTTGTCCCCCAGCCACTCCATTCTGTCATTGGCAGCAAACATTGTTGCCATTTCATTATGTATTCTTACAGAGATCTTTATGGTTATAAATAGAAGGCTAGAGATTGAACTTAAAACTAGTACATTTTAAATTATTTAGTATGAATTAATAAAGGTTAATATTTATATTGTGCACACATAGTTACCAAGTGTTTCCATGTATGTTAAAACTCTAACCTGGCAGAACATTTCAAGTATCACTATTGCAAAGAATTTATCCTATGGAAAAATGAAGTACAAGCAATACGGTTGAGTCCATTAGTACTTCCTGGCTAAAATTTCAAGAGTCCATTGTTGTACCATTTTGTCAATGCTAGTATCTTTATTTATGAAAATGTCTAATTCAATTCTCTCGACAGATGATAAATACACACTGAATATATATACATGACTTCCTGACCTAACTAAATAATAAACTTTTTTAATGTCCATTTCAGGAATTCAGTGGTTTTCTGTTCTGTGCTGCCACAGCACTGACTTCAATTACTATTTTTACCCATCTGAGCTTGTCTTCTCACCATTACTGTGAGTTCCTATGAGTGCATTACACAATCTTTGTGCATTACAGATAGTAAAAACTAAATGAGTCTTTCCCAAGTCAAATGTGAAAAAGTCCGAGTTGCTAACATTTTGTTAGCATTTAGTCTAGAATATTTGAAAATCCAAATGATTTGGGGCATGTTCATGGTTCCATATCAATCCAGAAAATGGCCAATTTTTATTCTTCAGACCACCGTAATTACAATTTTTATTACAAATTTTCCTCAGTATTTTTCAGTAGTTAAACCCCATTATTCCAATTACTTGCTACTGGAAACATTTTTTTTACCTTTCAAATTCACAATCTGAGAGAATTTTAGCTGCTGTATTTTATCAAAGGCTGCATCCACATCATCTAATGTAAAGAGCGTAAAATCTTCTGTATTGTGTCGAGACTAAAAGAATAACACAAATAAAAGGTTAAAAATGATCACTTTAGGTACTGAGTGGCTGCAAGAAGGAATGAAGTTGTGAGGCATGCAACTAGGCGAATGAACCCTGAGAACATTATCTTGAGTGATGTAAGCCAGAAAGGAAACAATAAATATTATAAGGCCTCACTAATATAAACTAACTATAATGAGCAATGCTGAGAACTGAATTTGACAGCACAGGTTATCAGGGGATAGAACATGGGTAGAGATTGGGCAATCGACGATGAAGGAGCACAGAATGTTCAATAAGGCTTATTGCAAAGGTTCCTAGATTATAAGCTCCTACAGCTCCTGGGTTTTAACTGTTATTTAAGAGATGTTTATTTGGTACAAAATTTATATTCCCTGTAGCACACTTTCTAATACAACCTGTATGGTCAGTTTATTTAAACAACAAAATTACATGGAACCTAGAATAGGGTATGAGACCTTGTTACTCTGCACAGGTTAATGTAATACCCTGATAAATCTCAGAGTATTTGGGGCAGAAAATAAAAAACTATTTGCAAAGTCCCCTTGAGGGACTAGGGAAAAATGTGGAAATATTAAACTTCCACACCTGGGGAATTCCTGATATTCCCACAAGCAATAGGGAATCCCAATTTAATAAGTCAAGCCCCAGACCTTGGTGCTTGCCTTATGAAACTTATTCCTGCAAAAGAGAAGCTAAGCCTACTAATAATTATGCCTACGAGTCTCCCCTAGAGAACCTCTTTTGTTGCTCAGATGTGGCCCCTCTCTCTCAGTCAACTCTGCAAATAAACTCACTACCCTCACCCATACATGGGACATGATTCCCAGGGATGAGCCCAGCCTTGGCATTGTGGGACTGAGAATGCTGTCTTGACCAAAAGGGGGAATGGAAATGAAACAAAATAAAGTTTCAGTGGCTAAGAGATTTAAAATAGAGTTGAGAGGTCATTCTGGAGGTTATTCTTATGCATTATATAGATATTCCTTTATAGTTTCTAGTGTATTATAATAGCTAGAAGTAAATACCTGACACTGTTGAATTGTAATCCAGATTTGATTCTTGATGATGACTATATAACTATATAGCTTTTATTGTGTGACCATGTGATTGTGAAAGCCTTGTGACTGACATTCCCTTTATCCCGTGTATGGGCAGATGAGTAATAAAATAAAGACAAAATAAATAAATAAATAATAGGGGGGGAAAGGGGTATGGGATGTTTTAGGTATTCTTTTTTCTTTTTTTTGGAGTAACGAAAATGTTCTAAAATTGACTGTCGTGATGAATGAACAATATATGATGATACTGAGCCACTGATTGTATACTTTGGATGGATTAGATGATGTGTGAATATATCTCAATAAAATTACATTAAGAAAGTCACATGACCAAAAAAAAGTAAAAGAGAAAGCAATAGTGAAAAAATAAATAAATACATAAATAAATGTCACTGTACAAGTGCTAAAATTGAAACAAAAATTCTTTCAAATTACCTGATAAAGATCATACATGAACATCTGTCCCATTTTATAAACAGGAATGGTTGCATAGATGGCACAGTTCAGACCCAACTTTCCAACAGCATATGGGAGGGCACCAAGATGGAGAGGATCAGGGTGAGACAATAGTACAGCATCAATCTGGTGAACATGCCTAGGAGAACACAATCAAAATGACTATTTTCTCAAATCTTGTTTTTAAGGGTGAAGGCAGGATAGTCAAAATTAATTTGTCAATTCTGATTCCTGTTAATATTCTGGATTAAAGACTACAGTGTGATAAATGAACAAAACTTGGAGCTAAACTTACGATACCTTTGAATTTCAATTATTATTATTACCCTTAGGTATAAAAATTATATGGCTATAACATGCACCTAAGATTACAGTGTGTAGACGCTTAAAAAAAAGGAAAAAGAAAAAGAGTAGACCCCCCCCAAGTAAGCTGATTTTGAATGGCTACTTGTGTAACTATTAGTTCAAGTTCAAGAACTTAGCTTGGAATTTCAGGAACTGTTAAGGAGATGTTTAATCTGCCAGCATTTATGGATTTTTGTCTTAGCTTTTTAGGACAGTGACTGAAAACATATTCATTATAGTAAAACTTCAATTAACCCACAAACATATGCTCTTATTGACAAAATAAATTAACCAGAGAATGCTTTTTTGCTTCAAGTTCTAAAGTTTTTTAAATGTTTAAATCCTCTTTCCTTCTATAATTAGCATAATAGTAGGAACATAACAAATTTTCTCTGATGGATTAGGATCCTTTTGTATCTCACAGTCATTCTGACCACGAATTCTCAATGTCTAGCATCAAAAGATATAGAAAATAGGCTACATGTGATCTGATTGAAGAACTTTCACATGCAAAGTTTTTCCTCCTCAAATTCTTATGAACTTAATCTTGCTCTTACCTAAAATTAGCGTGCAAAATTTTTACTGAGTAATCCATCAGTCAAATAACAATTAACTTAAGATTTTGCTGAATTTCAATAAACATAGCTTGTAAGTCACACAAAACTTTGGAAGTTAAAATGGTCACTTTGGTATAAGTAAAACTAAATCCTTTACTATGAAATAAATTGGATCAGCAAAGCAAACATTGTGTAACATCAAATCAGTATTACAGTACAGATAAGAGAATTTAAAAGTCCAGAAATATGAAAAGCAAAAGTAACTTACTTCCTCAGGGAATCTATAATATCCATAGAAAAGTGCTCATCCCAACCACAGTCCAGTAAAAATCTAAACTCGTCGACTTGGAGAAGATAGCAAAGAGCAGATTCTTCTTGGACCCCAGAAAGGGTAGTTAATTTGATAATAGATGTCATTTTTTGTCCACTAGCAACAATCTGAAAGGCTTTTTCAAAAGAAAAAGAAAACATAATTAAACATTAGAGCACAGTTTATTGTATGTAATAGACAAATTAACTAAAATTATATCAGATTGTAAGTGTACAAAAATCCCATCAACATGGAAAGCAAACATTTTAAAGTCCTGTTGCCATAATTACTAAGTTTAACAATGCAAATATACTCTTGTTGATATATCCTTCATTGGCTCCCTGGCATGGTTTAATGAAAAGTAGACTTGGGAATCAGAGAGATCCAGATTTGAATTTACTCCTGTGTGGTTTAAGACAAATTAATTAACCTTTCTTCACCTATATATCTGGTCTAAAAACCATGAGAATTAATGTATACATAAAATGAATGTTGGAAGATTTGAAATAATGTATGAATTACCTAGAACAGACTGGCTCATCCAAGCTTCTCAATAAATAAATGCCTGCTGAATTAAGGAATTCATCCTTACAGGTGACTTTGTTCCACCTGTATTTTGCTCTGTGATGGCACTTACCACATAGCATTACAATCATTAGTTTACATGTTGTCTTCTCCTATTAGACCAGTGGTTCTTAAATAAATATGCTCCCTTGACAATCTGATAAAAAGTTATGGACCTCTCTCCTTCCTCCAGCCCTGAAACACACACACACACACACACACACACACACACACACACACACAAAACAGAAAAAAAAAACAAAAAAAGCACACATACCCATAGAAAGTTGTATACTTTTCAGGGACTTTAATGTTAAGAACCTCTGCACTGGAATATGAACAACTGAAATACAGAGGTGGTATCTTACATTTGTAGTCCTAAAACAGAACCTGACACAGTAGGTGCTCAATACACATTTCATGAATGGATGGCTGGAATGTCTACTTCATATATTTCAAGAAGGTATAACACATCTATTGGGACTTAAGACCTAGAAGAACTGAGTACTATTAAACAGATATTATAAAAATACTCATTAGCAAAATATAACTCCACAGCAACGTTTTAGGTTTCAGCTTCTTAAAATAAATCAGCCTTTCCTAGCTAACTTTAATATTTAAAATGAGAGAAGGCCACTGCATACCTGATGTTCTCTTACCACCAAAACAGCAGGAGGAGCAGCTGCCCAAGGTCTTGTCAACAAACTAAAGTGAACTGAGTATTCATCTTTCATAAGAGGCTATGGAGGGGGCTAATCCCACCACATCTCCCATCCTTGTTTACTTCAGTCTCAGCCAGAAGTTCAACACTCCTAGGCTATCCATTATTACTGATGTGTGCATCTCCTAGTTGGATCAAATCCCTTATCTTTCCCTCCCTGATCTTTTCCATATGCCCTCTGGGACTATGATCATATTCACCTGTAACTTCAACTTCTTCTTGGAAGCTTCCTTTCACCTTTGTCTTCATGGAAATCTGACTGTTCCCTGTTACTGTTTCTCCTGCAGCCTTCTCAAGAGGCTTTCCCCTCTTCTTGCCCCTCTTATACCTTAAAAGGAGGAAGTCGGACATAGGTGTTCCTTGCTCCCCAATGCATCTGGTAAACCATGTCTCCTACTTTGTCCTTCAAACACTCCAGTCCCACTAAAGCTCATGCCACCCACCTAGCTCACTATTAGCCTTCCATATTTCCTCCTCAGTGCTGAAAACTATTAACCTAGCCTTCTATACTGAGAACTTTAGCTCCTGAGACCCAGTCTTCCTCTCAGTAACTTCAATAATGACATAGACGTTCCATTCAATACTCTGTCCTTTCAGTTCTTTGACTTCAATAACCTTCTTCACTTAACTTCAGCTATGCACCACATCGTCACTCCCTAGACATCACTACCAATAACTGCACCACTTTCAAAATTTCACCTGCAAGTGTCTCTCTCTCACTACCACTTCACTTACTCCAGTATTCCTACTGCAAAATCCTTTGGCCTCACTGCTATCTCTAATCCACTATCTATGACCCCTCTTGTCATCATCTTCAATTCCATGATCCATCTTGATTATCACTCTCTTGCCAACATTCTAAGTATCTTGCTCCTCTAGTTCTTCTTTGTACTAGCCTGGCAAAACCCCAATCCTGATTAACTCCAATCATTCAGTTGGGCTATACCAGCAGCTGAATGTTGCAGAGGAAAAAAAACAAAACTACACAACTGTGAGTTTGCTCTTTAAATTCACAACCAAAGATCCCAAAGGTGTGCTAAGTATTACCACCCACCAACCCTGGATTGCTTAGTAGGTTGATTTTCCATCTGAGAGTCATCTCTGCTCAAGCATTACCCACCTCTCCCTCCACGTTACTCTCAGCTAATAATCTCACCTCATTTTTCAACCAGAAAATAAAAATAATCAAGAGTAAATCCTCACTTTCCAAATACCACATCTACTAATCTATTCACATATATACTGTAGTGTCTCCTCTAATAAGGATAAATTGTCCTGCTCCCATCCAAAACCAATCCTTCTGTGTACTCTCTGGATCCCCTTTTCATTTACCTTTTGAAGGACTTAACTTCTTCAGTCATTCCTTTCTTTTCCCACTTCATCAATGTGTCATTGATGTATCATTCCCATAAGCACACAAAGATATTTTAGAATTTCCCAAGTTGAAAGAATCCTTTCTCAACTCTACTTTCTCTTGCACCCAATGCATCATTTCAATGCTTCCCTTTCACAGCAATGTTTCTCAGAATATTTGTCCACAAATGTGTCTCTGCTTCCTCATCTCCCATTCACACTACCAAATATGACTTATTTGTCTACCACATGGAGCAAGAACTGCTTTCATTAAAGTCACTGACAAATCTCTATACAGCATAAGGCAATGGAAATTTCTCTGGCCTTATTTTACTTGAAATTTTAGCAGCATTCAACAAAGTTAACTGCTCCATCGACCTTGAAATATCCTCTTCTCTCTGCTTCAGTGTCACCCCTCTCCTGGTTTTCCTTCTAATCAGCTACTCATCAAATCTCCCTTGTTAATTCCTTTTTCTTAACTCAACCTCTAAATGTCACAGTGCCTCTCGGCAGGGCTTCTTTTCTTTTTTCTCGCTAGATAATCTCTCATCAGTTCCAGAGCTTTAAATATCATCTGTTATCTGATATTATCATCCTTGATTCTTTCCTTTATTTTTCATATCCAATCCATCAGTAAGTCCTCCATTTTCACTTACATTATATTTCTCAAATTTCCTTCTATTTCTATGGTCACTATGCTAGTTTGTATATTTTCCCTGCCTCTAATTTATTCTCTCAGAGACCTTCTTTTGTCCATCCTAAAACCCTCCCCAACCCCAGCACACTCTATGCCATAATTTTATTTCCCTGAAACTGCCTAGTGTCTCATAATTGTTGTTATTCACTTGCTTTTTCTGTCCCCTTTTCTCCTCCTGAACTCCACAGAATACTGACTCCATAAAAGTGGAGACCTTGTCTATTCTGATCACAGCTTTATTCCAATGCCTGTATAGTGCCTAAAAAAAGAGGTGGTCAAAATGAATGAATGAAGCTTGGTTAGTATCAAATGAGCTAAGCGCCCTTACCACACCATTTACAGTTACCTATTTACATAAGTTTCCTCTTGCTAGGGAGAGCTGTCTCAGTGTAGAAGCAGCTTGATCCATTTTTGTATTCCTAGTACACTAGTATATGCCTTGCACAGTAGTATTCAATAAATAGTTGTGGAAACAAGGAAGTTAAACTAATGGATTTAGTATGTTCCTATTTGTAATATACAAATAGGAACAAAGCACAAAGACACCAATTTTCTATCTGATGAAAAATGTTTATAAATAAAATTTTGGAAAGGAAATTCTCTAAGCCAAAAAGCTTCCTATACCACAATTAATGGTCTAAGAGAAACTCTACTTAAATCTACCTTAACTTCCCACTTTATTTAGGTTAAGAAGTGAAAATACAAAGCATCTTGCAGATAGAATTGAACGAGGAATTCATTTTAAAACTGTTTTGAAGACAAACCCAGATTTCAACAAATGAAGATATTTTTATTGCAACTGCTCATAAAATAATAAAGCTATATCTTGATTAGACTCTCATTACTTACTGATATCAGTTATATTTCTGATGAATCACCATGAGAGAGAAAATTCTTCATAAATCTAAAAAATAAACAAATAAGAGCCTCATGAATGTGGAAGAATGACTGACTTGTTTTTAATTACTGCCTTTGTCTTGCATGTTGTGCCCTAAGCAGCAAGTAGTACGCTATATGGTCCTTATTCTTAAAAGAAACTTGTCACAATTTTAGGAAGTTTAAATTTATCTAATACACACAGGGATAACATGATAAATAACATAAAAATAAACAAAAATGTGCCAAATTGGTTATAATCAGGTGCTGGAATATGTAGTTTAGGAAACAAGATTTTTAAAAATTGACATTAGATTATTTTATTGAGAATCACAGAAGAGGTGGGATCTAAGATTATTTGTTAAGTATTGGTAGCACTCGGGTAGAAAAAGACAGAGAAAAGGTATTAGAAATGGAATAACATGAGCAAAGGCATAAAACAAAAATTCTCAGAGGATCATGAAAAAACTAGTTTGGCACACTTTATATTAGCCAGAAATGAAAGAAAAGGGCCGATAATGAAGGGCCTTGGAAACTTTGGGTCTAATTCTACAGGCAACAGAGAAACATTTTACAATCCATTACTGTGTAGGAAAATAACATGATAAAGATAATTCTGAATTTCAGCAAAACTAGCTGATGTGTCCTATCAATTGGATAAATAAGAAACAGAAAGGGTATAAAAAGAGAGTTAATGGCAGACCATTTCCTCTTCTCAACTTTGCTGGTTCCATTTTGGGACTACATTTCTTTAGCCTCAAATGTAATTTATAATTCTATGACAATTCATTAGCCTTCAAATAAAGAAGCCTTGAAATGCTACATTTTTTATTCCTCCCTTTACTACTTCTTGGACAGTCCTACCAGCTCCTGATTATTTTCCCCTCAGAATGTGTTGCCCATCTATCATTCCCTTTCCATTCTTACTGTCATTACCTCAGTGCAGTACCTCATTACCGTACATTTGGGTTTCTCTGCCTCCCTTCAATTCAGCCTCAACACTACTACCAGATTAATCTTCAGAAATACTCCTACACATATTACTTCTCACTTAGAAATCTCTGAAGGTGTCTTACTGCTTGAGAAAAAAAAAGTCAAATGCCTTACAATGGGAATCGAGGCTTCAGAAGTTGTCTGACATCATCTATAGGCCCAGCTCCAATTCCACAACCTTACCGAATTACTCCATCATTAGACTTAAGCAGCTCTGTCCAAAAGAAATATAATGCAAGCCACAAATGTAATTTTACATTTTATCACAGCCACATTAAAAAGTAAAAAGAATCAGGTGAAATTAATTTTAATATATCTTATTTAACCCAATAGGCCCAAAATATGATCATTCTAAAATACTGAGACATTTTATTCTTGTTTTCATATGAAGGCTTTGAAACCCAATGTGTATTTTATACTTAGAGCACATGTCAATTCGAACCAACCTCATTTTAAGTGCTCAATAGCTACATGTGACTAGTGGCTGTTGTAATGGACAGTGCAGGTCTAAACTCTAGATTCTAAAAGCAATGCTTTAGATTATAGAGCTCTGTGCTGTCACTCCCAAGTGCAGGTTGGCACCACTCTATTTTAATGCACGTCTTAGATTTGATTTCAACAGTGTCACCAACCATTTAGTCTCCCAGACTAAAATTCTGGAGTTGCTCTATCATCAGATTGGCTGTCACCAGTTGAATCCTATTTGACATTTCAGAAATATCTCTTTAACATCCTTACTGTCTTATCTCAATTGAGACACTCATTACTGAACCTGAATGATTGTAATTTCCTTTCATCTACCTTCCTGTTCCAAGTTGATCCCCCATATAGCGGTCAGAAAGATCCCAAAAATCAAATATTCTCATGCTCCCTCCTTCCACAAAATATCCACTAGCTTCCTGCTGACTACTGAATAAAACGTAAAGCCCTTAGTTGGAAATCAAGGCCCTTCAGAAGTTTATCTCTACCTGTCTCTTGCTTCACCAACCACCCTGGTCCTGTGTGCTTAAGTACATTTATTTTCCCACTCTCCCTAAGTATGCCAAAACTTGTCAAGTCTGCACCCTTGTACTTGTCACCTCTCCAGGAATGAGCTTAGCAAATTTCTTTTGAGACCCTTCATGACCCAGTTCAAATATTACCTCCTTTTTAAACCGTTTTCAGTGTCCCGGAACAAAGCTAATTTTTGCTTAGCACAAAAATATGTTAAGTAGATGTTAACAGTACAGACCACGTATTAATCTTTGTATGTATCTCCAAGACCAAGCACAGCGCTCAAAGGAACATAAATGTCAGCTGAAAGGAGGAATGAATCCTCACCACCTCAAATGCCTGCAGGGCAGTGATTTTGACGAATACTACTTCATCTTCATCCCAAATATCTATCACAGTTACTGGCTCTTTCAACAATGATCATGCATGTTGATGACAACTAAAGGGAACTAGGCAAAATCCAAGTAAAAACGAAGGAGTCTGGGATAGCACCGGAGCTCACTAGGGGCCAAAGTCTCTTCCTGGTCAGTTTCGGGAGAGCAGCGGTTTCATTACAGCGCCAAAGGGCTTGTAAAATAAAAAGATTATAGTGCACGGGCAAATGATAACTCGGGTTCGCCTAGTCACAGGCCAGACTTGGCGGGGCTTACATCTAGTCTGACCTCCTGTTTTCTGAAGAGCATGTAAAATAGCACAAAGTCAAAGAGAATGAGGTCTTAGGAAACTGCAGTGATGGTGGAAGCGCTCGGGGGCGATGGCGGCAGGGCGCGAAGGGCCGAGGCAATTTTAATAAAGCGTGGTAACATCTCAAAGGCCTTTGGAGTCAATTAACTACAAAGGCGCCTACTTTGTGCCCAGTGTTTAGTAAACTCGTGGTCTTTCAACCCGAGTCTACGGGACGACTCTGGGCGAGGAGACGGAGGGGCATGTGGAGAAAAAAACGCAGCCACGAGGCGAAGTAATTAGAGCTGGAGTCAGATTAACTCCTCCAGCGCCAACAGACTGAAAGGGGAGAGAAAAACAGCAAGGAGGAGGAAGGGAGAGCGCGGGAGTGAACCGTCCAGATTGCCACAAGAGCCAAGAGTTCCAGACCCATGGAGAAGGCACTTCTCTTTCCCTCGCTGAGCACTTCGGCCAGGAACGACCAAGAGCCGCGCAACCGAAACCCCAGGAACATGTCCCGAGGGGGGAGGCTGGGTCGACGCTGGAGCACTGAGCGCCTCAGAACACCCCTCCCCCAGCCAGGGGCTCACTCTTTTCTTCCGCTCTCACTTGCCTCGTCAGTCCTCCCCCAACGCCGTCCACTGCCCTTCCCAACCCCTAGTCGAGTCCTGGTTGAAGAGAGAGGAAATCTGATGTTCACTCAGCAGCACCCGTGAGGATCGGCCGGCACAAGATCCTCAGTGGAGGCCGCCATTTTGAAACTGGAGGCGACCCGCCGAGGCGGTGAAGACCCAGGGTGATACCATCTTCCGGGGTAGGGGAGGAAGAAGCTGTGGGAAAGAGATGGCATTTTCACCCACAAGTCTCCTCACCTTGGAATGAAGTTTTACAGTACAACAATCTGTGATGCTTTAGAGCTAAAGTAGGTATGAGAAGATTCAAAAATCAAAAGGAAAAAGAAGTATGACTTCCCGGCGTCACCCCTCTCTTCCGGGCGGGTCCCGAGGCCGCAGCTTCCGTCGGCGCCGGTGGCTGAGCTCACAGCTGCCCTTGGCTGTGGGGTCGTTTTTGGCACCCGCGCCGCTGGTGAGTTCTGGGGTCCAGGGCGCCGAGGCGCGCCGGATCGCGGTTGTGCGGGCGGGGAGGGGTCACCTCTATGAAAGCCTTCGGAGGTGGGGAGCGGTGTAGTGGTTGGACCTCCCCCGGGCCCAAGCGGGGAAACTTCCCGAGGCTTCCGAGCGTGGGAGACGGGAAAGACGAGAAGGAAACAGCGATTTCTTCTGGTGGCCTGTTGGGTTCACCTTTCCCGCCTGGGAGCTTTCCGGACTGTCATAATTTGGAGAGAGTCTTTAGAGATACCGGGTGCCCGCCCCCTCACCGGACTGGGGAGGAAACCGGCCACGATCCCACCCGAGACTGAAGCAGGGTTGGGGCTGCTTACCCGTGAGCATCTCAGATTCGTCCAAGTTTCAGCATTCTGTCGTCATTAGTTAGGATTAGAAGCTAACTTCACCCTTCTAAATCGCAAACCATCTTGCGCCGATATGCACAGGATAAGCACCCACCCTTTTGCTTTTAAAAATATGTATATATTTTATTTCTGCATGGTTTCTAGGGTGGGTATATACCTCAAGGAGTTTGTTCCTTCATGCATGCCCCATTGTTTTTTATAGGTTAAATGGGCATTTTTTTGAACAATAAATATAAAGAGCCGTGGAGACCAATTAGAAAGTAGAATTTTTAAAAATATACATACATAATTATATCTTTAAAACGCGAATGCAGAGTGACTTACAGAAATACGTACCAGATATAAAGAATCGTTTTAGGACCTAACTGGAAAAAATTGGGTTGAAGAAGTAATATTAAGGAAAAAGCATAAAGCCAAGAGTCAGGTTAATATAAATGTTTACCTCTGTACTAACTATGAGAAGAACAATAACGCACAAGAAACCTTATTTTATTACTTTCTTTTCCCTCCTTTGGTCAAAAACACATTCTCAGTCCCCGGATGCCAGGGCCAGGCTCATTCCTAGCAGTCCTGTCCCACATTGCCAGGTAGATTCGCTTCCCTGGGAGTCATGACCCATGTAGGGGGGAGGGTAATGAATTTATTTGCAAAGTTGGCTTAGAGAGGAAAAGGCCACATCTGAGTACAAAAAGAGGTTCTCTGAGGTGACTCTTATGTGTAATTATAGGTAGGTTTAGCCTCACCTTTACAGCCATAAGTTTCACTAGAGCAAGCCTCAAGATCAAGGGCTTGACTTATTAAGTAGGGGGTTCCTAATTTCACATAACATTCTGCCCAAGATAAACAATCAGTGCCTCACATTATCTTCACCTAGTTGTACAATCATCATCACTCTCAATTTTAAAAAATTATCATAACCCAAAACACCCCAAAACTCTTATCAGCCCCTAATTATTTATCCCTAGTATTAGTGGCTTCTGGGAAGGCATTCTTATTAAATATGGTCTATAATATACAATAGGTAGTTTTTCCCATATACCATTCTGTTGTTAACTCTTTGTACCAGTGTCATACCTTAGAAGTAGATCATGCAAGCACTTATTTATATTTGTAGTGCTTTTCTGTGGGATACATATGTTTAAACAACCTCTTTCAATCATTTTCACCTTCAGTGTGGCACTGATACATTAACAAACTATCATCTCTGTCCATTCCTATACCTTTAAGTTCACCCTCATTAACATGTCTCTACATATTAGGTAATCATTCCCCCTTCACTAGCTTATATCTCTAGTTTCCCCTATAATATACATTATAAGACACTGATTTTACATTCTTCAGGGAGTTCATATTAGTGATAACATACAGTATCTCTCCTTTTGTGTTTGGCTTATTTCACTCAGCATTATGTCTTCAAGGTTCATCCATGTTATGTTTCAGGATCTTGTTCCTTCTTAATTGCTGCATAGTATTCCATTGTATGTATATACAACATTTTGTTACCCACCCTTCGGTTGATAAACACTTAGATTGTTTCCATCTCTTGGCAATTATGAACATTGCTGCTATGAACATCGAAGTGCAGATGTCTGTTTGTGTCACTGCTTTCAGATCTGGGTATATACTGAGAAGTGGAATTGCCAGATCTGTAGGATATCTAGCTTTCTGAGAAATAAGCAAACTATCTTCCACAGCGGCTGTACCATTATACATTCCCACCAGCGATGAATAAGAGTTCCAGTTTCTCCATATCCTCTTCAGCATTTATAGTTTCCTATTTGTTTAATGGTAGCCATTCTTATTGGTGTGATATCTCATTGTGGTTTTGATTTGCATTTCTGTAATAGCTAATGAAGATGAACATCTTTTTTTGTGCTCTTTAGTCATTTGTATTTCCTCTTCGGTAAAATGTCTTTTCATATCTTTTGCTCATTTTATAATTGGGTTTTTTGTTGTTGTTGAGTTATAGGATTTCTTTATATATGCTGGATATCAATCTCTTATCAGATACATGGTTTCCAAATATTTTTTCCCATTAAGTTGGCTACCTCTCACCTTTTTGACCAAGTTGTTTAAGGCACAGAAGCTTTTGATTTTGAGGAGTTCCCATTTACCTATTTTTCCTTTCGTTGCTTGTGCTTTGGCTGTAAAGTCCAAGAAGCCACCTCCTAATTGTAGGTCTTAAAGATGTTTCCATGTGTTATCTTCTAGGAGTTTTATGGTACTGCCTCTTCTATTGATGTCTTTGATCCTCTTTAAATTAATTTTTGTATAGGGTGTGAGGTATGGGTCCTCTTTCATTTTTTTGGATATGGGTATCCAGTTCTCCCTGCCCCATTTGTTGAAGAGACTCTTTTGTCCCAGTACAGTGGGTTTGGGGGCCTTGTTCAAAATCTGCTGACCATAGATCTGTGAGTCGATTTTCACACTCTCAATTTGATTCCTATGTATTATATCTGTCTTTGTGCCAGTACCATGCTGTTTTGACCACTGTGGCTTTATAATAGGCTTTAAAGTCAGGAATTATAAGTCCTCCCACTTCATTCTTCTTTTTTAGAATGTTTTTGGCAATTCGAGGCCCCTTTCCCTTCCAAATAAATTTAATAACTAGTTTTTCCAAGTCTACAAATTAGGTTGTTAGAATTTAGATTGGAATTGCATTGAATCTGTAGATTAGTTTGGGTAGAATTAACATCTTAATGATGTTTATCCTTCCTATCCATGAACACAGAATTTATCTTTCCATCTCTTTAGGTCCTCTTTGATTTCTTTTAATAGAGTTTTGTAATTTTCTGTGTAGAGGTCTTTTACATCTTTGCTTAAGTTTATTCCTAGGTACTTGATTTTTTTAGTCGCCATCGTGAATGGAATTTTTTTCTTGATTGCTTCTTCAGTTAGGTCATTACTGGTGTATAAGAAGATTATTGACTTTGGTGCATTAATCTTGTATCCTGCCACTTAGCTGAATTTGTTTATTAGCTCAAGTAGCTTTGTTGTTGATTTCTCAGGATTTTCCAAATATAAAATCATATCATCTGCAAATAATGACAGCTTTACTTCTTCCTTTCCAATTTGGATGCCTTTCATTTCTTTGTCTTGCCAAATTGCTCTGGCTAGAACTTCTAGCACAATGTTGAACAACAGTGGTGACAGTGGGCATCCTTGCCTCGATCTTGATCTTAGGGGGAAGGCTTTCAGTCTCACCTTTGAGTACTATGCTGGCTTTAGGTTTTTCATACTGAAGAAGTTTCCTTCAGTTCCTACCTTTTGAAGTGTTTTTATCAAAAAGTGATGTTGAATTTTGTCAAAGATGTTTTCAGTACCTATCAAGATGATAATTTGATATTTTCCTTTTGTTTTGTTAATGTGTGGTATTACATTAATTGCCTTTCTTATGTTGAGCCACTCTTGCATGCCAGGAATGGACCCCACTTGGTCCTGGCCTATATTATTTTAATGTGCCTTTGGATTCGATTTGCAAGTATTTTGTTGAGAATTTTGGCATCTGTATTCATTAGGGAGATTGGCATGTAGTTTTCCTTTCTTGTAATATCTTTATCTGGTTTTGGTATTAGAGTGACGTTAGGTAGTGTTCTTTTTTCTTCAGTTTCCTTGGAAGAGTTTAAGCAGGAATGGTGTCAATTCTTTTTGGTAAGTTTGGTTAACTTCCCCCTGTGAAGCCATCTGGCTCTGGGCTTTTATTTGTAGAAAGATTTTTGATGACTGATTGGATCTCTTGTGATGGGTATGTTGAGGTCTTCTGTTTCTTCTTGGGTCAGTCTAGGCTCTTCATGTGTTTGCAGGAAATTATCCATTTCCTCTAAGTTGTCTAGTTTGCTGGCATACAGTTGTTCATAGTATCCTCTTATGATTTTTAAAATTTCTTTGGGATCCACAGTAATGTCCCGCTCTCATTTCTGATTTTGTTTATTTGGGTCTTCTCTCTTTTTTGCTTTGTCAGTCTAGCTACGAGTTTATAAATCTTCTCCAAGCACCAATTTTTGGTTTTATTTTCTCTATTGTTTTATTTGTTCTCCAGATCATTTTTTTTTTCTACTTTTATCCTTTTAATTTCTTTTCTTCTACTTGCTTTAGTTTGCTGATCATTCTCTAGCCTCTTCGGTTGTTCAGTTAGGTCTTTGGTTTTAGCTCTTTATTCCTTTTTAATGTATGCATTTAGAGCTTTAAATTTCCCCCTCAGTACCACCTTTCCTGCATCCCATAGGTTTTGATATGTTGTGTTCTCATTTTCATTTGTCTCCAGATATTTAGCAATTTCTCTTGTAATTTCTTCTTTGACTGACTGATTGTTTAGGAATATGTTGTTTAAGCTCCACATATTTGTGAATGTTCTGGTTTTTTGGTGGTTATTGATTCTAGTTGCATTCCATTATGGGCAGAGAATGTACTTTGAATAATTTCAATCTTTTTAAATTTGAGACTTGTTTTGTGCCCCAGCATATCATCTATCCTGGAGAATGTTTCATGAGCGCCTAAGAATACTATATATCCTGGTAATTTGGGATGTAACACTCTATATATGTCTGTTAAGTCTAATTCATTTATCACATTGTTTAGGTTCTCAATTTCCTTATTGGTCCTCTTTCTGGTTCTATCTATGGAAGAGACTGGTGTATTGAAATCTCCCACTACTGTTATAGAAAGGTCTGTTGCTCCTTTTAGTTTTGCCAATGTTTGTTTCATGTACTTCAGAGCTACTTGATTCAGTGCATAAACATTTATGATTGTTATTTCTTCTTGGTGATTTGTATCTTTATTAATGTATAGTTGTCCTTCTTTGTCTCTTATGACATTTTTGCATTTAAAGTCTATTTTGTCTGATATTAGTATTGCTGCCCCTGCCTTTTTTTGGCTGCAGCTTGCGTGGAATATTTTTTTTGCCATCCTTTCACTTTCAGTCTATTTGTGTTGCTGGGTCTAAGACGAGTCTCTTGTAAACAGCATATCGATGGATAATACTTTTAATCCATTCTGCCAATCTGTATCTTTTAACTGGTGAGTTGCATCCATTCATATTCAAAGGTATTACTCTGAAGGCAGTTTTTGAACCAGCCTTCTTATCCTTTGGTTTTTATTTGTCAGATCTATTCCCGCCCACCCATCTTTTTTTTTTCCTTTAAGCTACCCTTAATAATACTCTTTGGTTCTGTGCCTTCTCCGACCATTCTCTCCTTTATTTTCTCAGCTGGTAGAACTCCCTTTAGTATTTCTTGCAGGGCAGGTCTCTTGTTAACAAATTCTCACAGCATTTGTTTGTGAAAATTTTAAACTTTCCCTCAATTTTGAAGGAGAGCTTTGGTGGATAAAGGATTCTTGGCTGGCAATTTTTCTCTTTCAGAATTTTATGTATGTCATGCTACTCCCTGCTCACCTCCATGGTGCCCACTGAATAGTCAGTACTTAGTCTTATGTGGTTTCCCTTGTATGTGGTGAATCACTTCTCTCCTGCTGCTTTCAGGACTTTCTCCTTCTCTTCAGCATTTGACAATATGATCAGAACGTGTCTCAGAGTGGGTCTATTTGGATTTATTCTATTTGGAGTTCATTGGGCTTCTTTCTTTTTATGTCCTTTAGAAGGGTTGGGAAGTTTTCCCCAACTATGTCTTCAAATACTCTTCCTAGCCCTTTACTCTTCTCTTCTTTTTCTGGGACACCAAAGATTCTTACATCTGTGCACTTTGTGTTTTTCATCATTTCCCTGAGATACATTTAAAATTTTTCAATTTTTTTCCGCCATTTGTTCTTTTATGCATTCGCATTCAATTGCTCTCTCCTTTAGTTCCCTTGTTCCTCCTTCTGCCTCTTCAAAGCTGCTGTTTTGTATCTATAATATATTTTTAATTTTTCCTTAAGATCTGCTGTTTTTTGTGTTTACTCTTTCAAATTCTTCTTTATGCTCTTCTAGAGTCTTCTTAATGTCGTTTATGACTTTAGGCAACCCATTGAAGTTGTTTTGGAGATTTGTTTGTTCTTCTTTGATTAATTGCTCCAAGTTCTGTGTCTCCCCCAGCTTTTTTTTTTTAATTTAATTTTATTGAGATTGTTCACATACAATACAATTACCCAAAGATCCAAAGTGTAAAATCGGTTGCCTGAGGTACCGTCCACCACCACTGTTAATTTTTTCTCAATTTTTAGAACATTTTCATTACTCCAGAAAAGAAATAAAGACAAAAAAAGGAAACTCAAATCCTCCCGTATCCTTAAGCAACCCCCCTCCATTATTGACTCATAGTATTGGTATAGTACATTTGTTATTCTTGATGAAAGAATGTTAAAATACTGCTGACTGTAGTGTATAGTTTGCAATAGGTGTATTTTTCCCTATATGCCCGTCTATTATTAACTTCTGGTTATAGTGTAATATAGTGTAATACATTTGTTCTAGTTCATGAAAGAGATTTCTAATATTTGTACTGTTAATCATGGACATTGCCCACCACAAGATTCACTGTTCCCATCTTTTAACTTCCAACTTTCCTTCTGGTGACATACACGACTCTGAGTTTCCCTGTTCCACCACATTCAGACATCATTCAGCACTGTTAGTTTTTCTCTTAATGTGCTACTGTCACCTCTGTCCATTTCCAAATATTTAAGTTCAACCTTGTTGAACATTCTGCTCATAGTAAGCAACCACTCCCCATTCTTTAGCCTTGTTCTATATCCTGGAAACTTATATTTCATGTCTATGAGTTTACATATTATAATTAATTCCAATCAGTGAGACCCTGCAATATTTGTCCCTATGTGTCTGGCTTATTTCACTCAACATAATGCCCTCAAGGTTTCTACATCAACCTGTTTTTTTTTTTTTAAGACGGTTTTGTTCACACACCATATATTCCATCCTAAGTAAACAATCGATGGTTCCCTGTATAGTCACTTATTTATGTATTCAGCACCGTCGCCACTATCTATATATGGATAGCTCTATTTCTTCCACAAAGAAGGAGGAAGAGTCGAATGTAAAGAGACAAAAGAAAAAGAAAAAAGGAAGAGGAAGAAAAAAAAATGAAAGCTAGAAAGCAACAAAAGGAAGGATAGAATTAAAGTAGAATAAAAAGTTAGACAACATCACTGTTCCAGTTTGCTAATGCTGCCAGAGTGCAAAACGCCAGAAATGGATTGGCTTTTATAAAAGGGGGTTTATTTGGTTACACAGTTACAGTCTTAAGGCCAAAATGTGTCCAAGGTAACACATCAACAGTCAGGTACCTTCACTGGAGGATGGCCAATGGTGTCCAGAAAACCTCTGTTAGCTGGGAAGGCATGTGGCTGGCGTCTGCTCTGGAGATCTGGTTTCAAAATGGCTTTCTCCCAGGACACTCCTCCCTAGACTTCAGTTCCTCAAAAATGTCACTCTTAGCTGCTCTTTGGGCATTGGTCCTTTCTTAACTTCTCTGGAGCAAAAGTCTGCTTTCAAAGGCCGTCTCCAAAATGGCTCTGTAAGCTGAAGCTCCTCTCTCAATGTCTCTGTAAGCTGAATCTCCTCTCTTGGCTCCTGTGTGTTCTTCAAAGTATCCCTCTTGGCTGTAGCAAGCTTGTTCCTTCTGTCTGAGCTTATATAGTGCTCCAGTAAACTAATTAAGGCCATGCTGAATGGGCGAGGGCACACCTCCATGGAAGTTATCCAATGAAAGATCTTGCCCACAGTTGAGTGATCACATCTCCATGGAAATATCCAATCAGAAGTCTCCAACCTAATCAACGTCAATACGTTTCCTACCTACCCAAGACTGTATCAAAGATAATGGCATTTTGGGGGACATAATACATCCAAACCAGCACATTCCACCCCCTGAACCCCAAAATGACATGATCTTTCCATATGCAAAATACATTCATCCCATCACAATATCACAAAAACTTAAATCATTTCAGTAATAATAGTTAAATACAAAATCCCATTAAATCAGTTAACAGATGTGGTCTGTCCAAAAGCAAAATTCCCCTCTGACTGTGGACCTATAAACTTAGAACAAGTTATGTGCTTCCAATATACATTTCAGTAACAATAGTTAAGTACAAGATTCTATTAAATCAGTTTCAGGCATGGTTTGTCCTAAGGCATAAATCCCCTCTAGCTGTGGACCTGTGAAACTTAGAACAAGTTATGTACTTTCAATATACAAAGGAGGGACAGTCATAGGGTAAACATTTCCATTGCCATAAGGAGAAACTGAAAGGAAAACAGGGTTAACAGGACCAAAACAGTTCCTAAAACTCATGGGACAAACTCCATTAGATTTCAAAGTCTGAGAGTCATTAACAGAATGATAACGTTGTATCCTTGGGGCTTGAGAGAGCGGCTTTTCCACACTTTCCAAGGCCTTCGTGGCAGCCCTTTTCTCTCCAAATCCTGGGGTGAGTGCTCCAACATATCCACACATTGGGGAGACCACCTTTTCGGCCTCACCCTCCTCAAACATCGGGGGCAGCATCCGGATTCTCTTCCATCTTCAGGGCACACACTCAAACCCTTCAGCCAGGCTCTCCTATATTCCCAGGGAATGTGTTCCACCCTCTCTGAGGCCTGGGGTGATGGCACTCTTCCTGAACATCGAGGTGGAAGGCCCACCCTCACCCTCCGGAGCAAATTCAGCCTTTCCATGTGCGTGGGCCACTCCGCTTTCCCAGTCCCAGACCTCTTGACTCCAGACCTCAACCTCCATGGCTCTTTGAAGAAATTTTTCCTTCAATTTGTTCCTTGTCTGTCTCCTCCAGTCCAGACCAGCAGCATCTCTGTCTATAAAGATCTCTCAAAAATTCTGTTGGCATCACATGAAGCACACAGGGGTGAAAGCCATCAGACAATAGGACTTTCCACAAATCCTTTCTGCTTAACTCCTTTTCCAATCGTGGCTTGTACTGATATGGCAGCTGGGTTCCATGTTTGATTAAATCCTCACGTGGGGCTGTAGCTTCTGAGGTTCCACCCCCTGGAATCCCGGAATTTTCCAAACCATCAGTTTCTGGTTTCTTTGAACACAAGAGTTCAGTTCTAAGTTTCTCTCTCTCCACTCACATTTTACTATAAGCTGCAAGGAGAAGCCAGGGTTCATCCTCCACATGTAGTCTGGAGATCTCCTTAGCTAAGTATTCCAGTTTGTCAATTGCAAATTCTGCCTTCCATCTGATACTAGGACACAATTTTGCCAAATTCTCTGCCACTTTAAAACAAGGATCCCCTTTCTTCCAGTTTGCAACAACACATTCATCATTTCTGTTCAAGACCTTGTTGGAAGTACCTTTAGAGTCCTTATTTCTACTAGCAGTCTCTACCAAGCAATCTAGGCATTTTCTATCAAGCTCCTCACAATTCTTCCAGAATCTTCCCCTTATCCATTTAAAAAGCCATTACAGCATGTTTGGTATTTGCAAACTCAGCAACACTTCACTCTTGGTACCAAGTTGTATTAGTTAGGGTTCTCTGGAAAACAGAATCAATGAGAGATATCTATAAATATAAGATTTATAAAAATGTCTTATGCAACTGTGAGTATGACTGGCAGAATCCAATGAAGATGTTCAGTGAATTCCTCAGGCAGCGCACTAGCAACTTCAACGAACGTGTTCAATGAACTCCTCAGGAAACAAACTAGCAACTTCGACGAACTCCTCAGGAAACACTTCGCTGGCCAGCGAAAGAAGAAATGAAGGTCCTCTGTCTGTCTTGCTGAAAAGTCTTCAACTGATTGGATTAATCCAGCTGACTGCATTCTCTTATTGTGGAAGACATGGCCTTCATTATCATCATCAGTCACAGCTGCAGCCAATTGATGATTTAACAAACCAGCCTTCTGGTTTATTAAGCGGCCACAGATGTCCTTGCAGTAATCGTTGGGCCAGTTCTGGGACACCCATGACATGTACATTTAAGCATTTGATGTTGTCATTCAGTTCCCTGAGATGTTGCTCATATTTTTCCATTCTTTTCCCTATCTGTTCTTTTGTGTGTAGGATTTCAGGTGTCTTGTTCTCCAGTTCCTGGGTGTTTCTTCTGCCTCTTGAGATCTGCTGTTGTATATCTCCATTGTATCTTTCATCTCTTGTGTTGTGCCTTTAGTTTCCATAGATTCTGTCAGTTGTTTTTTCAGACTTTCAATTTCTACCTTATGTTTGCCCAGTGTCTTCATTATATCCTTCCATTCTTTTGTCATATCTTCCCTAAACTTGTTGAATTGATTTAGCATTAGTTGTTTCAATTCCTGTATCTCAGTTGACGTGTAAGTTTGTTCCTTTGATTGGGGCATATCTTTGTCTTAGCATAGGTTGTTGTTTTTTGTTGTCTAGGCATCTGGTTTCCTTGGTTACCCCAATCAGGTTTTCCCATACCAGAATGGACTCAGGTCTCAGAATAGGGCAATATTCAGTATCAGGTTTCCCTGAGGGGTGTCTTAGAAGATTGACACACCCTGTGAGGCCTCTAGCCTCTGTGCTTTTGCTAACCTGCCCAGCAGGTGGCACCTGTCAGCCTGTTGCTCCTGACTGGTGTAAGGAGGTGTGGCCCCCTTAGTTTTTATTTTGGCTGTTTTCCCCCAGGCCCTGGGGTCTGGTTCTGAATGGAAGGCTGGTAGTAGAGCTGGACACCACCTCCTTCCTCTTAGGGAAGATGCATCCCCTAGGAGTTATCATCTTCATTTAAATAGGTTATTTGTCTCTCTGACTCTGCTATCTCCACCCTTGTCTGGGTCAGAGCACTGTGGTCTAAAAATGGCTGAGGGTTTCTCCACTGAACTGCTCAGGTTGTGAGAGAGAGAAAAAGGGACAGAAAGCCCCATTTCAGAACCAGTCCAAGGACCCCCAATTTCATTTGTCAGCCAGAGATAATACCTGGTCTTCTGGGCTACCCCTCCCGGGACAGCGGAGTTTAGTGGTTCTTTAAGGTCAGTCATCACTAAAAGTCTCTGTCTGCTTCTTGGGGTTTGTAGCTTGTATTCAGCAGTCCACATTTGTTAATTAAAACCCCAGTTGGAACTGGACTGAGGTATATTGCTTGTTCAGAGAGTGCTACTTTCTATCATAGTGAGGTTTTGCTGTTTGGCCTGCCATGAGGGTAGAGGGCTCCCAGCACGGTTCTGCAGCTTTTACTTACAGATTTTATGCTGCAATCTCAGGCATTCCTCCCAATCCAGGTTGGTATAGGATGTGTGGACAGTCATGGTTGTCCCCCAGAAGTTATTCCAGATTATTTACTAGTTGTTCCTAGTTGTTTATTAGTTGTTCCAGGGGACTAACTAACTTCCACTCCTCTCTCTGCTGATATCTTGCCACTGCCTCTCCCCCAGCTTTTTAATTTGGTCGTTTGGCTTTTCCATATGTTCTTGGGTCTTCATGTGCTTTGTGATTTTCTGTTGACTTTGGGACAGTTGTTTATAAGGTTATTTTGGGAAATGCAGGATCATTTGATCGTTTATATGTTTTTTTGGCAGAGCCATAGCTTCCCTGTCTTCCCAGCAGTTTGTGCTCTTGAGCCACCTTACCCTCAAGCCAGCTTCCCCAAACTGCAGCTGTGCATTGGGCAGAGTCCGAAACAGGTAGAAATCAAATCAGCACACCAGTTCTTTGTGTGCAGTGGCGACTGTGAGCCCTGGCAGTGCAGGGTGGGCCCTATGCAGTTCAGCAGGGAGTCTGCTTAAGGGCACTGTGCGTCTGGTGATTCCTGGGCCTCTGAGTGGATCACTCTTGGGCCATGTGCCTGCACATCTCACCTGTCAGCTCGGACATGCCCCAGTCCCTGCCTGCCATGGGCCCACAAGCCTCTGGATTGTGGGAAATGTTCCTGCTGCTTCCATGTGGTGCCCTGGCCTATCCCTGCCTCTCACCTGTGCACACCACAGGCTTCCATGAAGGGAAGGTAAATGTAGTGTAAGTTATGCCACTGCTCCCAAAGTCCACTAAATGGTAGATTGTACAATTGTTGTATGAAATCCCTCTGGGACTAAGATTTGTCATTTATCTCTTAGGGATAGAATTATGCTTCCCTTGTATTGGTTGAATCCAATTTTGGATTCTGTCTTCACCTTTGGTCTTTATAAGAGCCTATATGCAGCAATGTCTCATCATCTCTTCTGCTCAGGGTTGGGTCAGCCAAAACCAACTCCTTAGCTCTTGCCCTGTTGGAAGAATGCTGACACCAATGGCTCATAGCCCACAGGTGGCCATGGGTCTGTTTGATACAGTCTTGGGCTTGGAGTCAGCAAGTACTTTTTTGTGGTTGGTTAAGTTCAAAACAGTATCTATTACACAGCTGGGCTTAAGGTGGAATGGACACCTCTTAAAAAATGTGAAGACCCTGATAGAGTTGATTCAGAATAGACGGCTTCTCAACCTCTGCAGAGGCGTATACTACTGTGCAGTTTATTGCTTTCAAAGTTACTCAGTCTTATTTGATTAAGCAGTACTTGTTATCCCCATATTTGACTCTCTTGAGTTCGTAAAGTAAGGAAGTGTCTGAGACAGTAAGCACTTGGTGGGAACTATTCACAAAAAGTACTTAAGGATCTAAATACAAATAATGCTACTTAATGACAGCACTAGGCTAAAAGAACCACCATCTTCTAGGAAATAGGTAAGATTGGATAGATACTGTTGAAGAATTATTTCTATCAAAACCATCCAGGGAATTTTTACAAATACACTTTATGAAATATATAGTAATTGTGTGACTTTTAACTTCATGGCCTTGTTGATAGTGAACGTTTGATTGAAGTTTGAGAAACAAAACAATTAGAATTGTATGAGAACCACTGTCTTAGGAGAGGCAGGAATTCATTCTACATAACCTTGCACAGTTGAGTGCTGAGCACTTTTTGGCACTAATGATTACATCTCTTTCCAAGGAGTTGTCTATGTTTTTTTAGCCCTTGTAGATGTCTTGTTCATTTTAGATTCATGTACAAACAGGTGTGCTTTTATTTCATCTTTATGTACAAAATTTTAAAGGAATTAACTATATTTTTATTGAATTAGTGCCAATTTATCATCCACATACTGACTAGTAGCTATTCCTCCTTTTCCTTGGCCTCCTGGTAACACTTGCAACTGAAAAGTTCTTAAGTACCACAAATATCAATTCAGGGAGGGGTCTCTTAGACAGAGCCAGACTTGGGAGCAGACCTGAATTTGAATTCCAGCTCTGCACTTAAAAACTATTCACATTTAACTTATCTGAATACCATTTTTCTTATCTACAAAATAGGGGTAATAATAGTCATTTCACATTATATAATATAGAAATACATATATATAAATAATGGCCCTGGTACCTAGTAGGCATTCTATAAAAGTTAGTTCCCTTTTCCCCTTATCTTTTGTAGTGTTATTTAACACATTCAGATGTACTGTAACATTAAACATTATCTTTCCATTTCCTTTCAAATAGTTTTCAATAATTTATAGCCTTACCTAAAGAATTTTGTTCCTGTTCTATTTGTTTTGTTTGTACTGTTCTATTGTTTTAGCCTTGAGAGGTTCTAAATGTATTTTACACATGTAAAAATTCTAAATACTAGGATGGTAGAAGTAATCCACTTTTGTTGGTAGAATTTTCTTGTAATTCTCTCCATTTCTATGCGCTGGATCATATCAGATCACTGGTGAAGTTGGAAATAAAATTTAAGTTGACATTAATGCTGTGTAAGTTTTATACTAATTATTGCCTATGAAATCTTTATCAAGGAGATACTGAGTATTGTACTACATTCTGTTGTCAAGCAAATTTAAAGAGGCATGTGCTTTTGACATTTATCTCTTACATCTAGCACCATCTTCCTGTTTCAGATGAGATATAAAAGTTATTTCAAAGGGAGTTATGTTTCTGATTATCTTTTTATTTTGCTGTTTTTTTATGTTTTGGTTTATTTTATTTTATTTCTTAGCAATCATGGTGAATTTACTTCAGATTGTACGGGACCACTGGGTTCATATACTTGTCCCTATGGGATTTGTCTTTGGATGTTATTTAGACAGAAGGAATGATGAGAAGTTAACTGCCTTCCGGAACAAGAGCATGTTATTTAAAAGGTTAGTTTGTGCATTTTTTAATACTAGCCATTGACCAGCTTTTGGAAATATTTCTCTTGATATCACATGTGTCAGAAATAAACAGAAGTAGTAAGTTTTTCCTGTTAAGGACTTTAGACTCAAGTGATACTAACTTTTTGGTCTTGTTTGTTATTTAATGCTTGGCTAAACTTTATGATTATTACCTTTGGAATATAAAATCTTCAGTTTATGAATAGTCTGTTTCAAATCTTCGGAAGTCCCTTTTGTTTTATAATTCAGAGTACATTTCACTATAGAAACAAAGTTTTAAATCAGCTCACTAAATCCTGCCCTCTGTACAGCTTTCATATATATCATCATATATTGTCTTTCTTAAGTCATGATGTAGCTGAATAAATAGTACTAATAGTGGCTTTAGTGCTATGTTTTTTGCAATACTTCCTGAGGGCTTTAAGGAGACATGGTGGTTGAGTAAATCAAATAGCTACTAGCAGCTGCCTTGTCCCACTTTGTCTCTGCAGATTGCTCCTCTGGCAGCTATTGTGGTTAGCGAGATGCTATCTGCTGGTGGGTATACATGCCATGTGGGAGGAAGTTCAAGGGGCTAGAGAACTGATCTGCAGCTACAGCTGATATGCAGAGGTGCACAAGTCAGGGAATTCAAAGAACTTAAAATGAGTTGGAAAGTTAAAATGAGCTAGGAAACATTAAATGAAATCATCAATAGGATAATAGCTTTTATATAAAGATAGACTAAGAAACTACAATTCTTAATCTAGAAAAATTAAGTTGAATGTATAGTAAAAGTTTAAAAATCGTAAGAGAGTAGAATGACTATGTTGAATCTAATGTAAAATTTTTAAAACAGTTAGATGATAAAATATTGAATTGATATTCCTTTGACTTTCCCTTTTGTCTTTTCCTAAAAGATTTTTAATCTTTTTTCTTTTCCTTCCTTTTTTTCTTTCCACACAGGGAATTGAGACCCAATGAAGAAGTCACCTGGAAGTAGAGTCTGCAACTGAATTACGGAATGCTTATATTTTAAAAATTATGGGAGAAATAAAATCCATTTATTATTTGATTTGAAGACTTGGAAGGGATTCTTTTTATACTAAAGTAATCTCAAATTTCAAGTAACAAGCACATTAAAAATTCATTAGGTTAAAAAGTAATTGTTGACTACCTACTTGCATACATTGGTGTTAAATTTACAATGAGCATTTAATTGTCTTTACCATAGTATTATTAAATCAAATTTCTCCTTCAGTTATTTCTCAAACTTTTTTTCAAACCATGTGCTTCAAGGGAGCTTTTAAGGGGGATGATGCTGGGATTTTATTTGGTAAGAATCATATAGCTGCAAATCCTAATGACCTTGGTTTAGCAACAAGTACTTAAATATGACACAAGTCATGAACTATTTTTAAACTCAAGAAATTGTACTTCATCAAAATTAAAAAACTTTTGCTCTTCAAAAATGCTGTTATGAAAATGAAAATGCAGGTACAGGCTAGAAGAAAATATTTGCAAACATATATACAATGAAGGACTTGTATCCAGAAAATGTAACAAACTTACAACATGACAAAGAAACCCAATTTTTAAAAATAAGCACAAGCTTTAAACAGACACTTTATCAAAAAAGATATGAGGATGGCAAACACAAGAAAAGAAAAGATGCTCAACTAAAGTAGTCACTAGGGATATGCAAATTAAGACCACAATGAAATACCACCATAAACCTATTAAAATGGATAAAAGTTAAAAAACTGACCTTACCAAGTGTTGACAAAGATGTAATGCAACTAGAACTCTCACATCCTGCTGGCAAGAATGTAAACTGTAGCTGCCAGTATTTTTACCACCCGGAAATAAGTTCAGCAGTTTCTTAAAAATTTAAACATAAACCTACCGCATGACCCAACCATTCTACTCTGAGATGTTTACCCAAGAGGAATGAAAGCATATGTCCACACAAAGAATTTTACATGAATATTTGTAGCAGCTTTATTTGGAGTAGCCAAAACTTCAACAAATGAATGTATAAATTGTATTAAATCCATAAAATGGATTATTATTCTGCAATAAATGATCTAATGATACACATAAAGGATGAATTTCAAAATAATTATGCTGAATGAAAGAAGCCTGACAATGAACATACTATGATTCCACTTATATAAAATGTTAGAAATTGTAAAATAATCTATATTAACAAAGTAGATCAGTGGTTGCCAAAGGGAAGGGAGTGGGGTGGAGAGAGAAGACAAAAATTTGGGGGTATAATACATTCATTATCTTGACTGTGATGGTTTCCCATATATACAAATCCACCTGTTATGTGACTATGTGTGTCAATATTTATTAAATTATAACATCTGCAGATATTCCATATCAGTTATACTTACATAAAGCTGTAAATTTTTTTTTTTTTTTAAAGTATACCCACTTTTGAGATACAAGGTACTGGAGAATTTCTAAAAATAATGCTAGAGAAATAGGATATCTCAAATTTTCATTTGCCTGAACCATATGAAAGCACACTGGTGAATAATATTTAGAAAAATAGGCAATAAAGTGCATTAGGAGGGTAACATTTTTAGAAAGGACACAAAGATAAATAGTAACACAAGTACATTTGGTTATGTTTCTTTGTTTTCTTTGTTTCCAGCATATATACTTTATTGCTGGCATTAATACCCCTAAATCTATGGCTCTAATACCCTTAAATCTAGGGAAGTATGGAGGCTTTTAACACAGTGCTATTAGGTACGTTTCTTATGATAGGTTTTACTGAAATAAATTGCTAATTCAAGATAATCCAATAAGCAAATTGGATTCTCTTGATTTTGTTGTCAATTTTTTAAAATGTATTTTAATGTTCAGCTACCTTTTCTTGGAAACAAAATTTTATTGGTGTATTTAGATGAGATTGAATTTAGGAGAACTAATGTTACAATGAAATGATATGCCCTAGTTATCAATGATTAGTGTCAGAACTCAGGACACTTAAATTGACACATAATATAAATTTTTAATGTGAAATGTTTTTTTGAAATTCAGTTAAACTACTTGATTTGGGTAAAAAATTAATGGCAGTCTGAATTGAAAATGGGCAGCTGTGCTGGTTTGGATGTATTATGCCTGCCCCCCCCCCCACATGCCATTATCTTTGATGAAATCTTGTGGAGGCAGAAGTATCAGTGTTGGTTAGATTGGAATTCTTTGAGTGTTTCCATGGAGATGTGACTCAACTGTGAGTGAAACGTTTGATTGGATAATTTCCATGGAGGTGTTAACCCCGCCCATTCAGGGTGGGTGTTAATTGGATCACTGGGGTACTTTAAAAAGAGCCATACAGGACCAGACACAGAAGAACTGAGTGACATTTTGGAAGGGCTTCAGTGAAGAGAGGACAAAACACCCCAAGAGCAACACTAGACAATGCCATTTTGAAACACAACCTGGGAGCAAGCAGATGCCAGCTGCATGCCTTCAGAGCTAACAGAGGTTTTCTGGATGCCATTGACCATCCTATTGCTGATGCCTTACCTTGGACACTTTATGGCTTTAAGACTGCAACTCTGTAACCAAATAAACGCCCTTTATAAAAGCCAATCCATTTCTGGTAATGTGCATAATGGGCAGCATTAGCAGACCAGAACAGGAGCATTAAAAAAAAGGAAATCTTTTGTGCAATCACACTTGCTGAACTGCAGTTTCAATGAAACAGAAGTTGAGTTGTCCACAGTGATATAGGAAGTCTACTAGGGGTTCATCTATTTTGTGAATTCTCCAGGAATGCTCACTTGATTGGCTCAGTAATCTCTCTCTTACTGAATTATTGTAATACTTTTTTTTATGCCAATCAGTCAAGAAGAATATGCATTTTTTTCCGAACTCTTTGCTGACCCTTGGTACAAAGAATAAGATCTCCCTGACCTGACCTTCAAAAGCTGATAGTCTAATAGGGGAAACCAACATGTAAAGTAAAAATCCAGTATGGTGTAATGAGTGCTTTAATAGATACACATGCAAGGTCTAGTGGTGACACAAGCACTTTTACGAAATGGCTTTTTCAGAGGTAAAGGGAAGAAGCTTAAGCTAAAACGTTTAGGGCAGGGCACTTGGCAGACAAGGAAGACAGGTATAAGACAAAAGCATGGAGGGCACCAAAAAAGAGAACACCAAAATATATGACACAAACATTGACAGATTGAAGGGAGAGATAGATGGTAATACATTAATAGTAGGGGACTTCAATATACCACTTCAATAAAGGACAGAATGTCTAAATAGAAAAGCAATAAGGTAATAGAAGATTTGAATGATATTGTAAACCAACTAGACCAAACATACATAAAATCCTTCACCCACCAACAGTAGAATACAAATTTTTCTCAAGTGCACATGATCATTCTGTAAGATAGACAATATATTGGGTCACAATAACAGTATCAATAGATATAAAAGATTGAAATCATACAAAGTATCTTTGACCACAGTGGAATAAGACCAGAAATCAGTAATAGGGAGAACTGGAAAATTCACAAATATGTGGAAAATGACACCCTAAAACAACCAACGGGGAAACAAGAAATCACAAGGGAAATCAGAATATTTCTTGAGCCAAATACAAATGAAAACACAACATACCAAAACTTAAGGAATGCACCAAAGACAGTGCTCAAAGGGAAATGTATAGCCGTAAATGATTACATTAAATAAAAAGAAGAAAGATCTCAAATCAGTGACCTAAGCTCTGACCTAGAGGAACTAGAAAAAGGAGAGCAAACTACACACAAAATGTGCAGAAGGAAGGAAATAGAGATTAGAGTTGAGATAAATGAAATTGAGAATAGAAAACAACACAGAAAGTCAACAAAATTGACAAACCTCTTAGCTAGGCTAACAAAGAAAAGGAGGATGCAAACAACTAAAATCAGAAATGAAAATGGGGGCACTACTACCAACCCCACAGAAATAAAAAAGATTATAAAGATAACTATGAACAACTGCATGCCAATAAATTAGACAACTGAGATGAAGTGAACAAGTTCCTAGAAACAAGCTACCTACACTGACTCAAGAAAGAATAGAAGCTATAAACAGACTGATAACAAGAAAAGAGATCAAATCAATAAACTAAAAACCTCCCAACAAAGAAAAATCCAGAACCAGATGGCTTCATTGGTGAATTTCCCCAACATTCAAAGAACTAACACCAATTCTGTTCAAACTCTTCCAAAAAAATCAAAGAGAAAGGAATACTTCTGTGCTGGTTTGAATGTATTTTGTCCCCAAAATGCCATTATCTTTGATGCAATCTTGTGTGGACAGACTTATTAGTGTTGATTAGATTGTAATTCTTTGATTGTTTCCATGGAAATGTAACCCACCCAACTGTAGGTGATAACCCTGATTAGAAAGGCACAATAGAGGCATGCCCTGCTCATTCAGCATGGGCCTTGATTAGTTCACTGGAGCCCTATAAAAGCTCAGACAGAAGAAGCTAGCTTGCTACAGCCAAGAAGGACACTTTGAAGAATGCACAGGAGCTGAGAGAGTGGCTGCAGCTGAGACACACATTTTGAAGACAGCCGTTGGAAGCTGACACTGACATTTTGGAGAAAGCCATTTTGAAATGCAACCTGGGAGCCAGCAGATGCCAGTGCCTTCTCAGCTAACAGAAGTTTATGGATGCCATTGATCATCCTTCAGTGAAGGTACACTGTGCCTTCCACACTTTATCGCCTTAAGACTATAATTTTGTAACCAAATAAGCCCCCTTTATAAAAGCCAATCCATTTCTGGTGTTTTGCATTCCGGCAGCATTAGCAAATGGGAACAACTTCTTAACTTATTCTATGAGGCCAGCATCACCCAAATACCAATGTCAGATATAGATATCACTAGAATAGAAAATTATAGACCACTATCCCATATGTATATGATGCAAAGCCCTCAACAAAATACTATTAAACCAAGTCCAACAGAACATTGAAAGGATTATAGACAAGGCTAAGTGGAATTTATACCAGGAATGTGAGGGTGATTCAACATATGAAGATCAACCAGTGTAATACACTACATTAATAGAATGAGAAAAAACCAATCATCTCAATTGATGCACAAAAGGCATTTGACAAAATCCAGCACCATTTCTTGTTCTTTGTTCAGAGTACTTACAATATTGTAAGTACTCACACACTGTTATACTATCCATTCCATTTCTGGATCTATAGAATCAATCCTGTTGAACCTTCTGTACTCCTTCAGCATCAAATGCCCAGTCTCTAACCTCTTTCTATCTCCTGATAACCTGTGTTCTCAACTCTCAAATTTCGCTCGTCAATGTTAGTCCTTACAGTATCCGTGCTTTTGTTTCTGGCTAATTTCACTCAATGTAATGTCTACTGTCTACCATTTTGTCTTTTTGGTTTTATATGTCATATCTTATTTTTATTTTTTCCTCTCTCTCTTTTACCCTTACTGATAGTCTTCATTTCTACTCTCTTCTCCAAACCTCTCTCCTGTCTGTTCCCATCTGTCTTACTGCTCCCTTTACTATTCCTTATAGAGCAGGTATCTTGTTCACAAACTCTCTCAGTGTCTGTTTGTCAGAGAGTATTTTAAACTCTCCCTCATTTTTTTTTTTTTTTTTTTTTTTTTTTTATCATCATTTTATTGAGATATATTCACATACCACGCAGTCATACAAAACAAATTGTACTTTCGATTGTTTACAGTACCATTACATAGTTGTACATTCATCACCTAAATCAATCCCTGACACCTTCATTAGCACACACACAAAAATAACAAGAATAATAATTAGAGTGAAAAAGAGCAATTGAAGTAAAAAAGAACACTGGGTACCTTTGTCTGTTTGTTTCCTTCCCCTACTTTTCTACACATCCATCCATAAACTAGACAAAGTGGTGATTGGTCCTTATGGCTTTCCCAATCCCATTGTCACCCCTCATAAGCTACATTTTTATACAACTGTCTTCGAGATTCATGGGTTCTGGGTTGTAGTTTGATAGTTTCAGGTATCCACCACCAGCTACCCCAATTCTTTAGAACCTAAAAAGGGTTGTCTAAAGTGTGCATAAGAGTGCCCACCAGAGTGACCTCTCGGCTCCTTTTGGAATCTCTCTGCCACTGAAGCTTATTTCATTTCCTTTCACATCCCCCTTTTGGTCAAGAAGATGTTCTCCGTCCCACGGTGCCAGGTCTACATTCCTCCCTGGGAGTCATATTCCACGTTGCCAGGGAGATTCACTTCCCTGGGTGTCTGATCCCACGTAGGGGGGAGGGCAGTGATTTCACCTTTCAAGTTGGCTTAGCCAGAGAGAGAGGGCCACATCTGAGCAACAAAGAGGCATTCAGGAGGAGACTCTTAGGCACAAATACAGGGAGGCCTAGCCTCTCCTTTGCAGCAACCGTCTTCCCAAGGGTAAAACTTATGGTAGAGGGCTCAACCCATCAAACCACCAGTCCCCTATGTCCGTGGTCATGTTAGCAACCATGGAGGTGGGGTAGGCGAATACCCCTGCATTCTCCACAGGCTCCTCAAGGGGGCACTACATCTTTTTTTTTTTTTTTTTTTTTTCCCTTGTTTGTCTTTTTTCTTTTCTTTTTTTTTTTTTTTTTTTTTTTTTTTTTAACTTTCCCTTCTTTTTTCAAATCACCTGTATGAAAAAAAAAGTTAAAAAGAAAACAAACATACAATAAAAGAGCATTTCAAAGAGACCATAGCAAGGGAGTAAGAAAAAGACAACTAACCTAAGATAACTGCTTAACTTCCAACATGTTCCTACTTTACCCCAAGAAAGTTACATAATATAGCAACATTTCAGTGAACTTGTTCCTACTACAACCATCAGAAATTAACAGACCATAGTCATTTCTGGGCATCCCCAGAACGTTAAATAGCTTATCTGTTCTTCCTGGATTATTGTTCCCCCTTCCTTAATTGCTCTCTACTGCTAGTTCCCCTACATTCTACATTATAAACCATTTGTTTTACATTTTTCAAAGTTCACATTAGTGGTAGCATATAATATTTCTCTCCCTCATTTTTGAAGGACAGTTTTTCCGGATATAGGATTCTTGGTGGCAGTTTTTCTCTTTCTGTATCTTAATTATATCATACCACTGCCTTCTCGCCTCCGTGGATTCTACTGAGAAATCCACACATATTCTTATCAAGCTTCCTTTGTATATGATGGATCACTTTTCTCTTGCTGCTTTCAGAATTCTCTCCTTGTCTTTGACATTTGATAATCTGATTAGTGTCTTGGAGTAGGTCTATTCAGAACTATTCTGTTTGGGGTATGCTGCGCTTCTTGGATCTGTATTTTTATGTCTTTCATAACAGATGGGAAATTTTCAATGATTATTTCCTCCATTATTGTTTCTGCCCCTTTTCTCTTCTCCTTCTGGGACATCAATGACATGTATATTCATGTGCTTCATTTGTCATTGAGTTCCTTGAGATGTTGCTCATATTTTTCCATTCTTTTCCCTATCTGTTCTTTTGTGTGTAGGATTTCAGATGTCCTGTTCTCCAGTTCATGAATCCTTTCTTCTACCTCTTCAAATCTGTTGTTGTATGTCTCCATTGTGTCTTTCATCTCTTCTATTGTGCCTTTCATTCCCATAAGTTCTGCCAATTGTTTTTTCAAACTTTCGAGTTCCTCCCTATGTCTGACCAATGTCTTGTTTATATCCTTCATCTCTTTTGCCATATCTTCCCTCAACCCATTTTATTTTTTAATTGATTTAGGAAATTTGTTTGATTAATAATCAGCTGTTTCAATTACTGTATCTCAGTTGAAGTGCAAGTTTGTTCCTTTGATTGGGCCATATCTTCACTCTTCCTAGTGTGATCTGTAATTTTCTGTTGCCTAGGCATCTGGTTTCCTTGATTACTCCAATCAGATTTTCCAAGACCAGACAGGCCCACATCTCAGGAAGAGACTGTATTCAGTATCAGGTTTCCCTGAGGGTGAGACCCAGAAGATTGTCAAATTTTCTTGTGAGGCCTCTAGACTCTGTGGTTTTCCTATCCTGTCCAGCAGGTTGTACTTGTCAGCCCTCATCTCCCCACCAGCATAAAGAGGTGCACTGTATTTAATTCTCAGTGGACCTTGTCCTTGCCAGGGACTGAGGGTGTCTGAAGCCAAGCTCAAGATTTTTTTTTTTTCTCCCCCTGTCCCCCAGGCCTGGGGTCTGAGTTCTCTGAGAGAGAGCCACCACTTGAACTGGGCCCTGCTCCCCAGTTTTCTTAGGGAAATTAAGCCCTTTAGGGAATTCTCTCCTACACGTGAATTTTCCTTTGACTCTCTATCTTAACTCCACCCTTGTCTGGGTCAGTGCTGACAACTGAAAATGCCTGAGGCTTTCTGTAAAGAGCTACTTAGAATGAGAGAGAAAAAAAAGGAAAAAAAAAAAAGCATGAAGTCCCCTTTTCAGAGCCAGTGCCCAGCCCTCTAGTTCACCAAGCAAGAACCATGGTTGGTACCTGGTTCTGTTTCCCTCTTGTCCATTATTCTGACATCAGTAGACTCCAAAAGCCTTTGTTTTATTTACTTATGTATTTTTTTTTCAGTCAGCGCTGCCTCCTCTCTGCCAGAATAAGCCTCTGGGTTCCTTTCCTGCTTGCTCTGGGTTTATCTCTGCTCATATTATGTATTCAGTAGTTCAAATTTGTTAATTAAAACCACAGTTGGAGCTTGGTTGAGCTACATTTCCCTTGCTCCCAGCAGGGAGTGCTTCTTTTTCCCACACCAAAGTTATGCAACTCAGCCTCCTATGCCAGTGTGTGTGTGTGGGGGGGGGTGGTGGCGGTGCAGCTCCGCAGTTTGGGGAACTTCACTTACAGTTCTGTGCTGCAATCTCAGCCATTCCTTACTGGTGTACAATGTTGTCCAGTCATGGGTGCCCCCCCATTAGTTGTTCCAGACTATTTTCTAGTCATTCCTGGCTATTTACTAATTGCTCTAGGGGACTAACTAAATTCCACACCTCCCTATGTTGCCATCTTGCCCTGTCTCGATTGTTGAGTTTTGAAGGGCAGGTATCTTACAAAGTTGGATAAAGTTGAGGACATGCTGAATTTCTAGTTGAGTTATTAATCATAATATGGAATGCAGCAAATCTAATACCTAAGTCATAGCTTCAGTGGCAAAGTCAAAACCAGAGCCTACGTTTTGACTTCAGGGCATTGATCTTTTCACTTTATGATGTTTGTTATTAATCACTTGCTGAACAGGACAGGAAGGCCTAATGAAATAAGTATTAATTCTATATTTAGTGCCTGTTTTGCCAAGCACTGTTCTAGGTGCTGAAGATTTGACAGTGAACAAAATAAAATCCTTTTGGAAGTTTACATCCTAATAACAGTTTAAGTATATATATTTTTTCCAAATAATACATTAATATTCATAAAAAAAATCATGAATTAAATTCTATACAGTGAAAAGTCTCTGTTCTAGTTTGCTAATGCTGCAGAATGCAAAACACCAGAGATGGATAGGCTTTTATAAAACGGGGGTTTATTTCGCTACACAGTTACAGTCTTAAGGCCACAAAACGTCCAAGGTAACACCTCAGCAATCGGGTACCTTCACCAGAGGATGGCCAATGGCGTCCGGAAAAACCTCTGCTAGCTAGGAAGGCAGCCGGTGTCTGCTCCAAAGCTCCGGCCTCAAAACGGCTTTCTCCCAGGACGTTCCTCTCTAGCAAGCTTGCTGCTCTTCAAAACATCACTCCCAGCTGCACTCACTTCCCTCTCTCTGAGTCAGCTCATTTATATAGTTCCACTGATCAAGGCCCACCCTGAATGGGCGGGGCCACGCCTCCATGGGAACATCTCATCAGAATCATCTTCCACAGCTGAGTGGGGCACATTCCAAGCAAATCCAACCAGCACCAAAAACTTCTGCCCCACAAGACTACAAAGATAATGGCATTTGGGGGACACAATACACTCAAACTGGCACAGTCTCCCTCCCACATTGTCCCCAGTTTATCTAGTTCCCTTCTCATCTCAAATATGTACCTCTGGGTCTCCTGTATATTCTTCCATAGATTTGTATTGTATATGCATGAAAAAATACATTTGTATTTTCTCCTAGGGACACACACTTTTTTCTTAAACATAAAACATGGTTTGCATTTTTTTCACTTCATAAGACTGATTTGTTTCCCTAAAAAGGCTACAGTTCATAACCTGGACTGTTTCCCCAATACAGAGCTGTATGCTGTGGACACAGAGATATTCAACAACTGCTAGTAAATCTTCCTCTTGAACACCCAGTCCTCACTGGCAGTCCCCATTTCCTTACCTCCCACTGCCCCTTCTGCTCCCCTGAACTTGCACTCATCAATGTCACCAACAGTCTCCACGGCAACACAACTTAGTGTGTTGTATGATAAATCCTTATGTTGCTTGACCTCTTTGCCACAATTGACACTGGACTGCTCTTTGAAACATTCTCTCTTTCCAGGGCTTCCATAATATTACATTCTCCTGCTTTTCCTCCTTCCTCCTTGCCTGTTCCTTCTCTATCCTCAGGTCTCTGTTTTAGATCCTCTTCTCCATCTTTTCCTTTCCCAACATGATACTCTTCACTCCTATGGTTTCAGTTACCTTTTTTATGTGACTCCTGGTTCTGCAGCTCAAACAAGGCTCCTTATATCCAGACCCAGATACCCAACCATCACCAATGATTTGGATGTCTCATAGATATTTCAAATTGCACATCCTAAAGACTTAAAGGCTTCACCATCTTCTCTTCCCAAAACCTTGCTCCTCCTCCAGTATTCTCTATCTCAATGAATATAACTCATTCCCAAGGGGTTGCCTAGGGCAGTATGGTGGTTTGGAGCTGTATGAACCCCCGGGGTGAGATAGGGGGAGGGATGTTCTTAAACTTAATCCATTCTTGTGAGTGTGAACACATTTAATTAGGACCTTCTGATGAGGTTCCTTCAGTTAAAGTGTAATCAACTCAGGATAGGTCTTAATCCTATTACTGGGGTCCTTTATAAGCAGAATGAAATTTAGACAGTGAGAAATCCCCGGAAAACAAGAAGCTGAAGATCAAAATAACCCAGAAAAGAAAGGAGAGCCAGCAAGGTCCACCACGTGCGCTGCCATGTGACATAAGAGCCCAGAACCAAGGATCACTGGCAACCAGCCCCAGACTGCCAGTCTTCAAAAAGGCGGGATCTCCTTGATAATGCCTTGATTTGGACTTTTTCCTAGCCTCAAAATTGTGAGCTAATACATCCCTACTGTTTAAGCCCAACTCATTGCATGGTATTTACTTGAGTAACCAATGAACCTAAAACAGGTAGAAAACCAGTAGTCATCTTTGTTCCATATCTCTCTCTCCACTCCCTAACCAAGTTATTTTGAGTGTCCCTACTTCCTAATTATCTCTCATAACGGTCTCTCTCAACTCCAAGTCACTATGCTATTCCAGGTCACCAACATCTCCTCCAAGATTCCTTCATCGGCAACTGCTCTCTTCTGGGACCAGAATGATCTTTCTAAAAGATAAATATGAGCCTATCTCTTTTAAATACATCATATAGCTCACCAGTGATCTCAAAAGGTACACCTTCCTTAATCTGGTTTCAAGGTGCAGGATTTGCTCCTATCCGACCCCTTCAGCTTCATCAACCAACAACCCTTTAGTGGACTTATCAGTTGACCCCAAATGATGCTTGGTCTTCAGGGACAGAGTACCTACACCAGAACAAGCTGCCTGGATTTGAACCTTTGCATGGCAACTTCCTAGCTAATTTTGGACATTGTGCTATTCTTAACCTCTCTGGGCCTCATTTTTCTCATGTGTAAAATAGGTAAAATAAAAATGCTTACATTAAAGCTAGGTATTGGGTGATGCAATGATGCCTTTTTCTCTATGAGGTTTTCAGTGGGAGAGGTGGAGGGAGATACTAAATATTTATGTACATATATGATAAATACAAAGCACACAGTAAAGTGGAAAGGAAAAAAGAACATAGAACCCGATGGTCCTTATGCAGAGCCCAGAAGACTAAGAATCCAATAGCAATGGGTGGAAAGCGGAAAGGAACCTCCACACGGCAGGGGGCGCTGCACCAATCCAGGAAGCCGGCTATCAGAAGATGGGAAGATACGCTAGAAAGATCACGCGTCTTCTCGTTTACTGCCCGGGCGTTCACGCTCACTTCGCTCCACGTGACTTGCATCCCAGGAAGTGATTGGTCTGCGCCAGGCACGTGAGCTGGGGCGGCACGAGGTGGAGTGGGGTGGGCGGAGGAGTGGGGCCGGGGGCGGGGCTGGAGGGGGCTGGTTCGGCGCGGGGGCCGTTGGCTCCAGACAAATAAACATGGAGTCCATCTTCCACGAGAAAGTGAGTGTCCGCGTTCGGTGGGGCTCTGCTTGCCGCACGGTGGAAAGCTTGGCTGTGATATCGCCGTCTCTCGGGGGGCTGGGTGCGGCCTGAGTCGCCTCCGACCCGGCTTAGCCCGGCGAGGGACCCCGCCCGAGCCGCCCGCTGCCTCCGCCCCGGGAGGGAGGCTTTCCTGCCGCCCCATCCGCTCCAGAGGCTCCTGCCCCGGGAACCCCAGGAGCCCAGAACCCGGGACTTCGGGAGAGCCGGGAGGGAGTGAAAGCAGGGCCGTGTTGGGGGATGGCAGCGAGTGGATTGGCTTCTGCGTTTCTCAGCCACTTTCCGAAGCCTTTTCGAAGGATTCATTCTCCACTCCCTCTCGCCAACGCGTCCCTCGACCCTTCCCAGCTCCAACCCACTCCCATTCATGGCAGAATTAACTTTTTTTTAATCTAGGCTCCTCAGTTCTGTATTGGAGGCTCCCAAACACTTAGATCCTTGGGGTTCGTGTCTTTCTCCCCGCTTAGGTCCGTGAGCTTTCCGAAGGCAGGGACCTTGACTCGTCGATTCGTAGGGCCTGACACTTAGGGAAGTGAAGGAGGAAACCCCGTGCGCCCCGAAGAAGGGAAGTCTTCACAAGAGTATTTGTTATAGGATGTTTGGGTTTCGTTTTTTTGGGTATTCCCATCTTGCTTCATCAGGAAGCCAGCTTTGTAGTGGTGGCCTCGAATAAGTTTGTTGTGGTGGTCCGCCTAAGCCGGTTCTCGCTTTGATTCTTAAATGATCACCCACTTGAAGTTGTTAGTGTCATGTGGAGAAATTCGTCTCTTTTTAAAAAAATTTTTCTAAGATCTTTTTATTTGTTATTTTTACATTTATGTACCTGGTCTTAAAATTTTGTTTATATTGTAGTAACAGATAATTGTCAGTTATCAAGTCATTTGGGTATGAGTGAAACATTCCTCAGGACAACTTTGGCAAATGATAACTTGTTTCATAACAGTTTGGTGTTTGGAAGGGGTTGCTGGTGAAGATGTTAGTTAGTAGGAGCGAAGGATTTTTGTTTTATTAAATACTCGTGAATGATCCCTTATCCAAGACATTTAAAAATACACACATATGCACATACATGAATCAAATAGAGACAAGGTGACATACTACAAATTAAATAAATTGTTAAATGGAATGCTATTTTATAGTGAACGTTTCAGAAAGTGTTGAAACTGGAGTTGACGTTTTTATATGTTGGAGAGAAAGGACTCAGTGATATAGTTACTGTTTGATCTGTTGACTTGATTGACATGAGATATGCATCTTGGACAAGAGATTGTTGGCTAAGGAGATTTAGGTGAAGAGAACCCTACCTGTATGTAATTTAATTTCAAAGGCTTTGGTGGAGGACCAGATGTTTCTGTATGTAACACTTGAAACATTTTCACACACCACTCCTTGAGAATTAAAGTGTATTTTTAACAATATTGATTGTTACTACCTTGGATAGAATTCTGTTAAGGTAACTACTGAACTGTGGGACCAAAAGAAGCTGGGTGCTAGCCTAATGAATATCTACTTCCCTGAAAGAAGTCCACTCTCAATTATTAGTAGCCTATAGGTTTAAAGATTAGGCTCTCTGCCCAACCCCCAGTACAGATACTTCAGGAATACATTTCTCCGCATCAACTTGTATGTACTTAGCAAATGAAGGTACTTAACAAATTGAAGTTCTTCAGGCATATTTCAAGAATTTGGAAAGCACATTTAACCATAAGGCCCATCATTAATCTTGTATACAGTCCATCCTGGGAATGTATGAGCTTAATATGCCGTTTTCCAGAGTACTCTCTTCCCCCTTCCACCCCCTGTATCGCCCTTTTAACTCTTGCTAGGTCCTGGATTTGGAGAGCCAGGGAGCCAGCTTTAGCCTTGAAGATGTATAGGTAGGGATACCTGCTTTCAAAGGGCCTTGCAACTACTTCCACTTGGAGCATTGGTTTCCCCATTTTCAGAGTTGTCATTTTAGAATGTAAGCTCAACAATTGTTCACTTATGTATCTTGAGTGCCCAGACAGTGCCTGGCACATAGTAGGTGCTTAAATATTTGAATGAACCAAGAGAGTTCACTCAGCATCTAAGATGTGTATGGTGCTGGTTATCTAAAGTAAACAATAGTTCAGGCATTGCAGGCCATATAGGGTCTCTATAGCTTAGTCTTTGTTGTTTTGCTTTGTTTCCAACCATTTAAAAATGTAAAAACTATTCTTAGCTACTGGGGCAGGTTGAAATTGTCATGTGGGCTGTAGTTTGGTAACCCCTAACTTAAACCCTACTGCTAAATGGCCACTGTTCTGCTTTGCTAATGCTGCCGTTATGCAAAACAGCAGAAATGGATTGGCTTTCATAAAGGAGATTTATTAAGTTACAAATTTACAGTTCTGCAGCCATAAGAATGTCCAAACCAAGGTATATACCTAAACTGGAGAATGGCTGTTGGCATCTGGAAAACCTCTGTTAGCTGGGAAGGCACGTGGTTGGCATCTGCTTGCTCCCAGGTTGTGTTTCAAAATGGCTTTCTCCCAGGATGTTTCTCTCTAAGCTTCTGGGGTGTTCTTTTAGTTTCTCCCAGGTAAACTCTTGCCTAGCAGAAGTCTACTTTCAATGGCCGTCTCCAAAATGTCTCTCTCAGCTGCGCCATTGATCTCCTTCTGTTTGAGCTCTTATAGGACTCCAGTGATTTAATTAAGACCCACACTGAAGGTGTGGGGCCACACCTCCATGGAAATAATTCAGTCATAGTTATCACCTACAGTTGGGTAGGTCACATCTCCATGGAAGCAGCCTAATCCAAAGGTTCCAACCTAATCAAGACTAAATACGTTTGCCCCCCACAAGATTGCATTAAGGAACATGGCTTTTTCTGGGGGACATAATGTATCCAAACTGGCACAACCACTAACTGTTGGATGTTTTGGGTTTATTTCTGGAGACTTCCTTTTGTCATTTTTGTTACCGCTTCCATTGCTGAATACTCTTGGTGTGGTTGCTGTGCCATCGAATTTGGTAACTTTTAATGTAATGTGAACTGGGTGTAATAACCAGACTTCTTGTAGTTATATTTAAAGGTAGTGAAAAGATGCTGAGCATTGACTTTGTGGCATTCATTTTGCCATTTTTAGTATATCTGAGGTTTAGGATTAACCAGATTCCAAATAAGTAACTTAAAGTGGTAATAGCACAGAATTTGAAACCGCTGCCTGGTTTGGAATCTCAGCACTACCATGTACCACCCCTGTGATCCTCAGCAGGTTACCTGTAATCTCTGTGCAGGTTTCCTCTGCTATAGCATGAAGATAAGGTGTCTACTCAGATTGATGAGTGCTTAAAATGCTATCTGGCATAAAGTCAGTGTTGCAGAAGTGCTGGCCATTGCCATTATTCAGATGCTTGTGTTTACTGTACTTTGTAATAAGGAGTGAAAGACAGTAAGAGGAGGTGAAGAACTGCTGCTGGGTTGATTGCATGTCTCCGATTAGTCTATTTCTGAGAGCACCCTTAGGGTTTTGCCTGATTTCTGTTGTGGTTAGTAGTATCATTGGGCATTTGAACTAGTTACAGATTGATCCTGAAATCTTTGGCGGGGAGGATGATTTGGTTGCAGTTCCCTTTTGTGTTTTTATAAAATAGTTTGGTAGAGCTGGAGATGCAGTTTACTCATCTTCTGATGCTGCTATCACAATACAATAAAGTCTGAGCCTGAAATCATGGGATTTAAAAACTGATTCTAGCAAATCAAAGTTCTCTTCTACTTTGGTTAAAGCTTAATGATTGATGATTCATAAGAAGGAGACTGGGGATAGTTTCTTGGTGGGGGGGGGTGCATCATCTTGGGTGGTGCCATTTCACAATATTTTTGGTCCGTGTAGACTTTGGTTCCTCTTGTGACTTAAAGTGATTTCAAATTTGGAGTGGACAGTTTGTTCTTTGAATCATTTTCCTTCCTTTAAATCATAGTAGAAGTACAGGACTTGCTGATATTATTTCCTATAGCAATACAGTTTTACTTAGACAAAGTTTGCTTTTAAATGCCTATTTTTCATATTTTAAAGAAAATTTTAATATAGAAGATTTTTTGATCAAATATTTAAATGTCACTAAATCTGTAGTACAACGATGATGACCATAGTTTGAAAAGCCCAAACTCTGAGGCATTGATTTTGGTAACTTTTAATAGGAAATTTGATTTAGTACTGTTCTCAGAAAATCCAGTGTCTGGTCATCATGTTAGGTAGCTTTTGATGTGTAGAATAACTGTATCTTAGCAGAGGCTTTTATATTGTTGTTTGGGTTTTTTAAAAAATTATAACACATACAAGAGCACATAAATCTAAGAGTACAGCTCAGTGGTTTTTTCACAAAGTGAGCACTGTTCTCTAAACAACACATCAAATAATAGACATTCACCTGCATCCTAGTGGCTCCTTTTGTGCCTCTTCCAGGCACTAACTCTCCGTCTACTCCCTCACCCCGTCGCCTGCAAGGGTGACCACTGTCCTAAATTCTAATATTATGGGTTATTTTTGCCTGCTTTTGTTTTCTTTTTAAAATTTTTATTGGTGTAACATACATACAACATTAAATTTCCCATCTTAACCACTTTAAAATATACAAGTCAGTGGTATTAGATTCGCAATGTTGTGCCACCATCACCAGTTTTGCCTGTTTTTTGAGCTTATGTAAATGGAATCATACAGTGTGTACTCGTTTGAGCCTGACCTTTTTTATTTAACATTGGTATAGTTAATTCATTCTTGTTGTATAGTATTCCTTTGTAAATATAATTTATCATTTCTACTCTGTGAACATTTGGATATTGGGAGCCCTTATGAGTAGAGCTTCTATTGGCAATCTTGTACATGTCTTTTGATAAACATGTTTGCATTTCTTTTGTTTGCATTATGTATCTAGAAGGACAGTTGCTAGAACATGGGATATGCATATGTTGAGCTTTAGTTTTTAATATTTTTTTATTATAGAAGTTATAGGCTTACAGAAAAATCATGCAGAACATAAAGAGTACCCATATACCCCCCTCATACATGTAGTTTTCCCTATTACTAACACTGCATTAGTGTGGAACCTTTGTTAAAATTCATGACAGAATAGTATTATAATTGTACTATTAACTATAGTCTGTAGTTTACATTAGAGTTCACTGTTGTGCTTTACAGTCCTATGTGTTTTTTTTTTAATTTATTCTAGTAACATGTATACAACCTAAAATTTCTCCATTTAACCACATTTCAATATATAATACAGTGCTATAAATTGCATTCACAGTATTGCGCTACCGTCACCACCAACCATTACCAAAATTTACCCATCAGCCCAAACAGAAGTTTTCTATCAAGTAAGCATGAACTCCTAATTTCCTGCACTTATCCTGGCCACCGGTAACCTATATTCTAATTTCTGACTATGAATTTGCATATACTAATTATTTCATATCGGTGAGATCATACATTACTTGTCCAATTATGTATGCTTTTCATGCAATGTCTTCATGGTTCATCCAGGTTGTCACATGTATGGTAACTTCAATCCTTTTCACGGCTGAATAATATTCATATATATATATATATGTACACATACCACATTTTGTTTATCCATTCATTTGTTGATGGACACTTGGGGTATTTCCAGGTTTTGGCAATTGTGGAAAACTGCTGTGAACGTCAGTGTGCAAATACCTGCCTGAGTCCCTCCTTTCAGTTCTTATGGGTATAAGGCTAGAAGTAGAGTTGCCAGGTGTTATGGTAACTCTATACTTAACTTTCTTAAAAACCGCCAAATTGTTTTCCTAGTGGCTGCACCATTTTACACTCCCACCAACAATGAATGATTTTTCTTATTTCTCCACATCCTCTCCAACATTTATTTTCCTTTTTTTAATGGTAGCCCTTCTAGTGGGTGTGAAATGGTATCTCATTATGGTTTACATTTGCATTTCCCTAATGGCTAGTGATGTTGAGCATCTTTTCATGTGCTTTGTGGCTATTTGTAACTCTTCTCTGGAGAGATGTCTATTTGAGTCTTTTACCCATTTTTAAATTGGGTTGTTTGTCTTTTTATTTTTGAGTTTTAGGATTTCTTTATGTATTTCGGATATTAAGACATTACTGGATATGTGGTTTCCAAATATTTTTTCCCATTCTCTAGACTTCTTTTTATTTTCATTTTGAAGTCCTCTTGTGCACAAAAGTTTTTAATTTTGATGAGGTCCCATTTATCTATTATTTCTTTTCTTGCTTAATTGCTTTAGCTAGAACTTCTTGTACAATGTAAATAACAGTAGTGACAGTGGGCACCTTTGTCTTGTTCCTAGAAGCATCCAGTCTTTTACTATTGAGTATGATGTTAGTAGTGTATTTTTTTATACATTCCCTTTATCATGTTGGGGAGGTTTCTTCTATTCATAGTTTTTGAATGTTTTTTACCAAGAAAGGGTGCTAGGTTTTGTCAAGTGCCTTTTCTTTGTTGACTGCAATAACCACGTGGTTTTTTACCTCATTCTATTAATGCAGTATATTACATTAATTGATTTTCTTATGTTGAACCACCTTTGTATTCCTGAGATAAATCCCACTTGATTGTGGTATATAATTCTTGTCACATACTGTTGGATTCGGTTTGCTAGTATTTTGTTGAGGATTTTTGCATATATGTTCATAAGGGAAATTGGTCTGTAATTTTCTTTTCTTGTGGATCTTTAGCTGGCTTTGGTGTTAAGTTGATGTTAGCCTCATAGAATGAGTTGGGAAGTGGTCCCTCCTCTTCAATATTTTACAAGTATTTGAGTAGAATTGGTGTTAATTCTTGAAATGTTTGGTAAAATTTACCAGTGAATCCATCTGCTCCTGGAATTTTCTTTGTTGGGAGGTTTTTGATTGCTGATATAATCTCTTGTTATTGGTCTGAGATGTTCTATTTTTTCTTGAGTCAATATAAGTAATTTGTTTCTAGGAATTTTTTCAACCGGGTTATCTAATTCATTGGTATACAGTTCATAGAGGTATCATTTTGTAATCCTTTTTATTTTTATGGGGTCAAAAGTAATGTCCCCTTTTCATTTGTGATTTTAGTTACTTGCATTCTCTCTTTTTTTTTTTTAGCTAAGGGTTTGTTGATTTTATTAATCTTTTCAAGAACCAACTTTTGGTTTTGTTGATTCTTTTTATAGTTTTTTTATTTTTTATTTCATTTTTTGCCACTGTAATCTTTATTTCTTTTCTTCTGCTTGCTTTGGTCTACTTTGCTCGTCTCTTTTTAGATCCTCCAGTTGTGAGGTTAGGTTTCTGATTTGAGATCTTTTTTTTTAATATAAGCATTTAGAGCTATAAATTTCCCTCTCAACACTGCCTTCGCTGTATCCCATAAGTTTTGATATGTTGTGTTTTTCTTCTAATTTGCCTCAAGAAATTTCCTAGTCTCCATTGTGCTTTCTTCTATCCATTGGTTGTTGAAGAGTGTGTTGTTTAATTTCCGTAGGTTTATGAGTTTTCCATTTCTCCCTCTGTTACTGATTTTTAGTTTCATTCCGTTGTGGTTGGAGAAGATACGTTGTATGATTTCACTGTTTTTTAGTTTATTGAGACATGTTTTGTAACCTAACATATGGTCTATTCTGGAGAATGATCCATGTGTACTAAAAAGGACTGCTGCTGTTGGGTGAAGTGTTCTGTATATGTATGTTTGACCCTTCTATAGTCACCTTTGTTCCTCATAACAGTCTTTGACTTAAAGTCTATTTTATCTGAGTATTGCTACCCCAGCTCTCTTTTGGTTACTATTTGCATGGTATATTTTTTTCCATCCTTTCACTTTCATCCTACCTGTGTCTTTGAATTTAAGGTGAGTCTCTGGTAAATAGCATATATTTTGATCATGCTTTTTTATCCATTCTGCTGATCTCTACCTTTTGACTAGAGAGTTTAATCCATTTACATTTAAAGTAACTACTGAAAATGCCAGACTTTCTTCTGTCATTTTGCTATTTTGTCTTTGTAAGTCTTACACCTTTTCTGACCCTCAATTCTTCCATTATTGGCTGTTTTCATATTTATTTTATTTTATTGAGTGTGCCATTTTGAGTCCCTTCTCATTTCTTTCTAGATATATTTTTCATATATTTTGTTTGTGTTCCCTTGGGCCTTAAATTTAACATCCTAAATCTAAAACAATCTTGTTTGATTCGATAATTTAACCTCAAGAGCATACATTTTCACTGTTTCTCTACCCCTCCATTCCATTTTATTGTACTTGTTACATATTATATTTGTATGCATTGTATGTCCAAAACCATAGATTAATCATTACTTTCAAGGCATGTGTATTTTAGAATTGGTAAGAAGTAAAAGGTGGCATTACATACCAAAAAATACGATACAGTAATACTGGCACTTATAATTACCCATATTAATGGTTACCTTTACTAGTGGTCTTTCTGCTTCCCAGTTTGATCCACTGTCCAGTATCCTTTCCTTTCAGTCTGATGAACTCCTTTTAGCATTGGTTGTACATCAGGTCTAGTGGTGACATACTCTATAAGCTTTTGTTTATATGGGAAAGTCTTATTCTAGCCCTCATTTTTGAAAGATCACCTCCCTGGATATAAACATCTTGTTTGGCAGTTGTTTTCTTTCACCACTTTAAATATTTCATCTCATTGCCTTCCCATCTCCGTGGTTTCTGTTGAGAAATAGGCGCTTTATCTTTTTGGGACTCCCTTGTACTTACACATTGCTTTTTCTCTTATATGTTTTGAAACTTTCTCCAGAGCAGCAGTTTGACTATTTTGTGTCTAGGTTGGGTCTCATCCAGTTTATTCTGTTTGAGTTCATTGGGATTCTTGAGCATTCATATTCATGTGTTTGTTAAATTTAGGAAGTTTTCTGCCATTTATTTCTTTGAGTATTCCTTCTGTCCTTTCTGTCTCTTTTCTCCTTCTGGGACTCCTATAATGTGTATATAGGTTTGCTTAATGGTATCCCACAGGTCTCTTAGTTTCTCTTTGCTTTTTTAACAATTCTTTTTCTTTTGCCTCTCAGCCTGAATCATTTCAGTTGTCTTGTGTTCAAGTTCACTGATTCTTTCTTTTTCCAGCTCTAATCAGTTGTTGAAACCCTCTTGGGAATTTTTCATTTCCGTTATTGTGGTCTTCAACTGCAGCATTTCTCTTTGGTTCCTTTTTAAATTTCTATGTCTTTATTGAGATTCTCGTGTTGTTCCTTCATTGTTATCCTCATATCCTTTAGTTCTGTCTCTGTATTTTCCTTTATCTCCTTGAGCATATTGAAGGTCATTTTAAAAAAATCTTTATGCAGTATATCCAAAGTCTGCTCCTCTTCATTGATGGTTTCTGTATTCTGGATTTTTATCCTGTTCCTTTGAATGGGCCATCATTTCTTGTTTCTTTGCTTCTCTTTTAATCTTTTGTTGCACACTGGTACATTTTAATATTTTAAAATGGGATTTTGTCCCTAAACTGTGTTCCTTAAGCGTGTATCCAGCTAGTGATATGCCAGAAATGTCCTTGAGTGCCAAGAGCTAACACAAACAAATCAGCTCAAAAATAAAAACAAAAACAAAAACACGTTCGTGGTTTTTGCAAATTGGTCCTGCCTTGGCTGGTGCTATACGTCAGAGATTACCCCTCCTATCAAAAACATAAGCCTGAGGCAAACTGGAAGTCCTTTCTGTCTTTTCTGGTCCTGCATCTTGTCCTGGGCTTGTGCTTGTTCGTGGCCTTAGGATTTTCTCCATTTACAGGAATTGGAATGCCCCCTCTACAACCTCTGAAATTAACTTTCTTTCTTCCTGGGTGCTGTAATGTATGATTTAAAGCAGGTAAAACTTTGCCCAGGTTGCTTTGATTTTGTTGTTTCTTAAATTACTTCAGCTGTCTGCAAGTTGTTTTGCCTGCAGGGCATGTTCTGGGAGGATGAGCTTGAGACAGGTTTCCTGGTTCAGTCTCTCAAGATGCCACCCAATAGATTGGCACCAACATGCAGGCACCCTAGTATGTGCATTGGGGTTACTCTTCTTCATCTGGAACAAGGCCAGGGACCCACAGTGGGAGCGCAAGCTGGCTCCATACTGCTCTGGAAGGGGCTGGGAGAGGGGCCAGCAGACTTGCTCTATACTTATTCTACTGTTGATTTGGCACTCGTCCAGTTGCTGAAACCCTTTAACTGTTTTCTGTAATTTTGAGGATGATTTTGCCAATTTCTGCTAGTTGTTCAAAGATTCTGAGGGGAGAATGGCACCCTGTAGTGTCTTATACCACCATCTTGGTCAAAAGGTATATATGTTAAGTTTTAATAAATACTTAATGCAGTTTTCCAAAGTAGTTATACTAATTTTTTACTTCCACCAATAATACATATGAGTTTTGACGTCTGTATATCCTTGCCAACAATTTAACCATTCCAATGAGTATGTAAAGCAGTGGTTTTCTTTTTTTTTTAAATGCAATTTTATTGACATATACTCACATACCATATAATCCATCCAAGGTATACAATCAGTGGCTTCCAGTATCATTGTATATTTGTGCATTCATTGCCACAATCAGTTTTCAAACATTTTCATTACTTCAAAATAAAAAAATATGAAAAATAAAAAAGAAATAAAAAAAGAACATCTAAGCCATCCTATAACCCTTACCCCCCCCATTATTTATATATTTTTTATCATCATTTTATTACTCATCTGCCCATACTCTGGTTAAAGGGAGTGTTAGTCACCGTGTTTTCACTGTCATATGGTCACACGATAAAACTATATAGTTATACAATTATCAAGAATCAAGTCTTCTGGATTACCATTCAACAGATTCAGGTAATTCCTTCCAGCTATTCTAATACACTAGAAACTAAAAAGGAATATTTATATAATGTGTAAGAATAACCTTCAGATTGACCTCTTGACTCCATTGGATATCTGTCAGTCACTGAAGCTTTATTTTGTTTAATTTCTTTTCCCCTTTTTGGTCAAGATGGCATTCGCAATTCCACAATGTCATGGCCAGACTCATCCCTGGGAGTCCTGTCCCTCGTTGCCAGGGAGACTTAAAACCCTGGGAGTCATTTCCCACATACAGGGGAGGATGAGTTTATTTGCAGAGTTGGCTTAGAGAGGCCACATCTGAGCAACAAAAGAGGTTCTCTAGGGTAACTCTTAGGTGTAATTATTAGTAGGCTTAGCTTCTCTTTTGCAGGAATAAGTTTCATAAGGGCAAGCCCCAAGATTGGGGGCTTGGTTTATTAAGTTGAGGTTCCCTAATGCTGTGGGAATATCAGGAATTCCCCAGGTGAGGAAGTTTATAATATTCCCGCATTTTCCCCCAGTCCCTCAAAGGGACTTTTCAGATACTTTATTATTTTCTGCCCAAAGTATTCTGGGGTGCATCAGGGTATCATATTAACCTGCGCAGATTAATAAGATCTCATTCCCCATTCTAGTTTCCATGCAACCATGTTGTTTAAATAGATTGGCCCTATGGGTTATATTAGAAACATCTCTTAAATAACAGTCAAAACTCAGGAATAAATGTGACTGCCGTTCGAGTTTACAATCTACAAACCTTTACAACAAGCCTCACTGAATACTCCGCACTTCTGTGTCATTGATTGCCCAATCTGAAGCAGTGGTTTTTGTATACATTTTCCAGAGGACTAATTAAGTTGAGGACTTTTTTGTGTTTTTAGTCATTTGGCTGTCCTCTTATGTGCAATGTTTGTCTTGCCCATTTTCTAATAGAATATAAACAGAAAGTCTGTATTTCCCTTCAGATCACATTATAACATTCAGCGGGAATTGCTCTTTAGCAGTAGGAATACAGGTAGAAGGAAAAAGAGGTGGAGACAAGAAGTCTTCTCTCACCATTGTGGCTATGACATATTCCTTACCTAAATATGGAGGTATAAACTGAGCTCCTTGTTATTGTCTATTCAGACAGTCTCAGTGCTGCTTTCAAAATCCATCATTTATACGCTGTATCTTTTTCGACACCTGAATTTTGTACGTAGAAAATTGATGCATCAGGAAGAATATGTCTTGCATGGTGGGTCTCTTTGTGGCCACCACTTAACGGTGTAACACAGCTTAGAACAAATTGTATAGTGTCACACAGTCGGGGTTAAGGTGATCAACCTTATTGTAGAAAAGGAGGAACTTAGAGGGCCAGGGGTAGCAGAGAAGAAAGGGTTCTCCCATCTGCCATCATACCACAAAAAAGGCATGCTGAGGTTATGTTCTCGGCAAGTGATCTCACCCACCCATGCGTCTCCTTTCTTCTAGGACAAGCACAAGAAAGCAGCATTGTTTGAGGTGGGGGGATTTGGAGTGCCAACTGCTTAGTCAGTTGTCTGAGGAAGCCAGTTGCCCAGCAGCATCTGAATACCTTTGGGTCCAGGGGAAATTGTATTCCCCTCAATGGAGAAGGGTTGTAGGGACATAGCCAATTCTGTGAGAAGCTGAGTCTAGGTGCAGTCCCTCCTGTTTGCCTATCCAGGAGTGAGCTCCAGGGGTCATTTTTGGACAGTTCTGTTGATTGCAGTATACTTCATTTGTAGAATTTCTTGAAGAGAATTTCAGCTCTATAGCTACAAGTCTTCATTAACATAAAAACAGTTTTTGTCACCTGTATCAACTCTTGAGACTTGAAATTCTGTGGAGAGGCTTGTAGATTGAGTAGAGAATATCTTGTTGAAAGAATGAATGTTCTAGGGATTGAAATTCCCTTTTAGCATCAGTCATTTTCCATGGAATCCCTCCAAATAAATTTATTTTAGGCCGTGAAAATGAAAGGTATTGTTTTTAGTCAAATACGGGATTTGATATATTTGATAGATGATAATGTTTAATGTAAATCATTCTTAAATTCTCAACTCTAGCCAAGTAATTGTAATTTCATTAATGGGGGAGTTGTAAAATAAATGTTAGCATATGAAATGCATGTAACTTGTGTTAATCATGCTTATCTGAAAGATAAAAAGGTTCACTTTGCATTAAAAAGTTAATGATTAAATTTCTCTTTAGGGGAAGGTATTGTACAAATCTGTTTAACAAATCATATTTGAATTTTTTCTTTTGGAAATATTAGCAAGAAGGCTCACTTTGTGCTCAACATTGCCTGAATAATCTATTGCAAGGGGAATATTTTAGCCCTGTGGAATTATCCTCAATTGCACATCAGCTAGATGAAGAAGAGAGGATGAGAATGGCAGAAGGAGGAGTTACTACTGAAGACTACCGCACATTTTTACAGGTACTGATTTTAAACTCACTAGATTGCTTTTTATAGCTCTGCTTCTTGACATTTAATTTGAATCCAGAAAACGTAGCCTAATTTCATTGACTTTATTTGCATGAGGGTTTCCTTTAGGAATTTCCTTTAGGAATCTGACTTCTTAATTATAACTCTACTCTTGCCTTTGTAAACAGGTATGCACCAGATATGATTTTAAATATGCATACTAATGACAATTTTTATCCTTTTCTCCCTGGCCCCCACCTGCCTCACTACCTATCAAAATTAAATAGCAGCCTTCTGGAAATATGGATGACAGTGGTTTTTTCTCTATTCAGGTAAGCAGACACAGACATGTCCTATGTATTGTTTATGTGCCAGGCACTGTTTAAGTTCAGCATATGGCTGTTACGGAGTATTTCTTCACAGCCTTTTGTAGTCACTGTAATGCCGTAACCTTTGGAATTTCCTCCAATAGACTGTGTTTATAGAGTATAGAATTATTATTGGTAGTGTCCAGAAAACCAAGATTTACAGATAAATATGAAAATTAGACTTATAGAATCTTCATTTAGAGTAGGGCTTTTAAAAATTACTTTTTGAGGGGACTATTTAGTTTGCATTTTGATGCTAGTTCCCTTAATTCCAGTATGTCACAATGTTTCAGACTTCCTAGCTCTTAGGTAAATTTGGGAAAATTTGCTACCTTCCATTTTAATCAGCCTACCAGGTTTGGATTCCTTTATTATGGTCTTTGATTTTTTTCTTTCCTTTTTTTTTTTACTTATAACTCCTCTTCAATTTTATGTGTATGTATGTGTGTGTGTGTCCACATCTGCACACATATACATACTTTTTTTTTTTTAATTCAGTTTTATTGAAATATATTCACAAACCATACAGTCATCCGTGGTATACAATCAACTGTTCACAGTATGATCATATAATTGTGCGTTCATCACCACAATCTATTTCTGAACATTTTCCTTACATCAGAAAGAATCAGAATAAGAATAAAAAATAAAAGTGAAAAGAGAATACCCAAACCATCCCCCCATCCCACCCTATTTGTCATTTAGTTTTTACTCCCATTTTTCTACTGATTTTTTTTCAATTTTTTAACTTTGTTTATCAAAAAATTAAAAACAAACAGGCAAACAACAACCAAAAAAACCCCACAACATTTCAAACAAAGCAATGGATTAAGGAAAACAAATAACCTAAAATAACTATTTTGCTTCCAATATGTTCCTACCATACCCCAAGAAAATTAATAAACCATGTCCAAACAGAGGAGTAAGAAAAACAAATAATCTAAAATAACTACATTGCTTCCAACATGTTCCTACCATACCCCAAGAAAATTAACAACCCCTAAGAAAACAAAGGAATAAGAGAAAAAAAAAAACCTAAAATAACTCTATTGCTTCCAACATGATCTTACTATATCCAAGAAAGTTTACAAACCATAATCATTCCTGAGCATTCCCATAACCTTGAGATTACCCTCCATAGTTTATCTGTTCTTATTAGATTATCATTCCCCCTCCACTAATTGGTATCTCTAGGTCCCCTACATTCTACAGTATAAAACATTGTACATTTTTCACAGAATTCACATTAGTGGTAACATACAATATCTCTCTTTTTGTGCCTTGCTTATTTTGCTCAGCATTATGTCTTTTTTTTTTTTTTTTTTTTAATCTTCATTTTATTGAGATATATTCATATACCACGCAGTCATACAAAACAAATCGTACTTTTGATTGTTCACAGTACCATTACATAGTTGTACATTCATCACCCAAATCAATCCCTGACACCTTCATTAGCACACACACAAAAATAACAAGAATAATAATTAGAGTGAAAAAGAGCAATTGAAGTAAAAAAGAACACTGGGTACCTTTGTCTGTTTGTTTCCTTCCCCTGTTTTTCTACTCATCCATCCATAAACTAGACGAAGTGGAGTGTGGTCCTTATGGCTTTCCCAATCCCCTTGTCACCCCTCATAAGCTACATTTTTATACAACTGTCTTCGAGATTCATGGGTTCTGGGTTGTAGTTTGATAGTTTCAGGTATCCACCACCAGCTACCCCAATTCTTTAGAACCTAAAAAGGGTTGTCTAAAGTGTGCGTAAGAGTGCCCACCAGAGTGATCCTCTCGGCTCCGTTTTGGAATTCTCTCTGCCACTGAAGCTTATTTCATTTCCTTTCACATCCCCCTTTTGGTCAAGAAGATGTTCTCCAGTCCCACGATGCCAGGGTCTACATTCCTCCCCGGGAGTCATATTCCACGTTGCCAGGGAGATTCACTCCCCTGGGTGTCTGATCCCACGTAGTGGGGAGGGCAGTGATTTCACCTTTCAAGTTGGCTTAGCTAGAGAGACAGGGCCACATCTGAGCAACAAAGAGGCATTCGGGAGGAGGCTCTTAGGCACAACCATAGGGAGGCCTAGCCTCTCCTTTGCAGCAACTGTCTTCCCAAGGGTAAAACCTGTGGTAGAGGGCCCAACCCATCAAACCACCAGTCCCCTATGTCTGTGGTCATGTTAGCAACCATGGAGGTGGGGTAGGCGAATACCCCTGCATTCTCCACAGGCTCCTCAAGGGGGCACTACATCTTTTTTTTTTCCTTGTTTTTTTTTTTTTTTTTAACTTTCCCTTCTTTTTTAAATCAACTGTATGAAAAAAAAGTTAAAAAGAAAACAAACATACAATAAAAGAACATTTCAAAGAGACCATAGCAAGGGAGTAAGAAAAAGACAACTAACCTAAGATAACTGCTTAACTTCCAACATGTTCCTACTTTACCCCAAGAAAGTTACCTAATATAGCAACATTTCTGTGAACTTGCTCCTACTATATCCATCAGAAATTAACAGACCATAGTCATTCCTGGGCATCCGCAGAACGTTAAATAGCTTATCTGTTCTTCTTGGATTATTGTTCCCCCTTCCTTAATTGCTCTCTATTGCTAGTTCCCCTACATTCTACATTATAAGCCATTTGTTTTACATTTTTCAAAGTTCACATTAGTGGTAGCATATAATATTTCTCTTTTTGTGCCTGGCTTATTTCGCTTAGCATTATGTCCTCAAGGTTCATCCATGTTGTCATATGTTTCACGAGATCGTTCCTTCTTACTGCCGCGTAGTATTCCATCGTGTGTACATACCACATTTTATTTATCCACTCATCCGTTGAAGGACATTTGGGTTGTTTCCATCTTTTGGCAATTGTGAATAATGCTGCTATGAACATTGGCGTGCAGATATCTGTTCGTGTCACTGCTTTCCGATCTTCCGGGTATATACCGAGAAGTGCAATCGCTGGATCGAATGGTAACTCTATATCTAGTTTTCTAAGGAACTGCCAGACTGACTTCCAGAGTGGCTGAACCATTATACAGTCCCACCAACAATGAATAAGACTTCCAATTTCTCCACATCCCCTCCAGCGTTTGTAGTTTCCTGTTTGTTTAATGGCAGCCATTCTAACTGGTGTTAGATGGTATCTCATTGTGGTCTTAATTTGCATCTCTCTAATAGCTAGTGAAGCTGAACATTTTTTCATGTGTTTCTTGGCCATTTGTATTTCCTCTTCAGAGAACTGTCTTTTCATATCTTTTGCCCATTTTATAATAGGGCCGACTGTACTATTGTCATTGAGTTGTAGGATTTCTTTATATATGCAAGATATCAGTCTTTTGTCAGATACATGGTTTCCAAAAATTTTTTCCCATTGAGTTGGCTGCCTCTTTACCTTTTTGAGAAATTCCTTTGAGGTGCAGAAACTTCTAAGCTTGAGGAGTTCCCATTTATCTATTTTCTCTTTTGTTGCTTGTGCTTTGGGTGTAAAGTCTAGGAAGTGGCCGCCTAATAAAAGGTCTTGAAGATGTTTTCCTACATTATCTTCTAGGAGTTTTATGGTACTTTCTTTTATATTGAGATCTTTGGTCCATTTTGAGTTAATTTTTGTGTAGGGTGTGAGGTAGGGGTCCTCTTTCATTCTTTTGGATATGGATATCCAACTCTCCCAGCCCCATTTGTTGAAAAGACCATTATGACTCAGTTCTGTGACTTTGGGGGCCTTATCAAAGATCAGTCGGCCATAGATCTGAGGGTCTGTCTCCGAATTCTCAATTCGATTCCATTGATCTATATGTCTATCTTTGTGCCAGTACCATGCTGTTTTGGCAACTGTGGCTTTATAATAAGCTTCAAAGTCAGGGAGTGTAAGTCCTCCCACTTCGTTTTTCTTTTTTAGAGTGTCTTTAGCAATTCGAGGCATCTTCCCTTTCCAAATAAATTTGATAACTAGCTTTTCCAAGTCTGCAAAGTAGGTTGTTGGAATTTTGATTGGGATTGCATTGAATCTGTAGATGAGTTTGGGTAGAATTGACATCTTAATGACATGTAACCTTCCTATCCATGAACATGGAATATTTTTCCATCTTTTAAGGTCCCCTTCTATTTCTTTTAGTAGAGTTATGTAGTTTTCTTTGTATAGGTCTTTTACATCTTTGGTTAAGTTGATTCCTAGGTACTTGATTTTTTTAGTTGCTATTGAAAATGGTATCTTTTTCTTGAGTGCCTCTTCAGTTTGTTCATTTCTAGCATATAGAAACATTACTGACTTATGTGCATTAACCTTGTATCCCGCTACTTTGCTAAATTTGTTTATTAGCTCTAGTAGCTGTATCGTCGATTTCTCAGGGTTTTCTAGATATAAGATCATATCATCTGCAAACAATGACAGTTTTACTTCTTCTTTTCCAATTTGGATGCCTTTTATTTCTTTGTCTTGCCGGATTGCCTTGGCTAGCACTTCCAGCACAATGTTGAATAACAGTGGTGACAGCGGGCATCCTTGTCTTGTTCCTGATCTTAGAGGGAAGGCTTTCAGTCTCTCACCGTTGAGTACTATGCTGGCTGTGGGTTTTTCATATATGCTCTTTATCATGTTGAGGAAGTTTCCTTCAATTCCTACCTTTTGAAGTGTTTTTATCAAAAAGGGATGTTGGATTTTGTCAAATGCTTTTTCAGCATCTATTGAGATGATCAATTGATTTTTCCCTTTTGACTTGTTAATGTGTTGTAATACATTGATTGATTTTCTTATGTTGAACCATCCTTGCATGCCTGGAATGAACCCCACTTGGTCATGTTGTATGATTTTTTTAATGTGTCTTTGGATTCGATTTGCAAGTATTTTGTTGAGGATTTTTGCATCTATATTCATTAGGGAGATTGGCCGGTAGTTTTCCTTTTTTGTAGCATTTTTGCCTGGTTTTGGTATTAGATTGATGTTAGCTTCATAAAATGAGTTAGGTAGTGTTCCCTTTTCTTCAATGTTTTGAAAGAGTTTGAGTAAGATTGGTGTCAGTTCTTTCTGGAAAGTTTGGTACAATTCCCCTGTGAAGCCATCTGGCCCTGGGCATTTATTTGTGGGAAGATTTTTGATGACTGATTGGATCTCTTTGCTTGTGATGGATTGGTTGAGGTCTTCTATTTCTTCTCTGGTCAGTCTAGGTTGTTCATATGTTTCCAGGAAATTGTCCATTTCCTCTACATTATCCAGTTTGTTGCCATACAGTTGTTCATAGTATCCTCTTATAATTTTTTTAATTTCTTCAGGATCTGCAGTTATGTCACCTTTTTCATTCATTATTTTGTTTATATGGGTCTTCTCTCTTTTTGATTTTGTCAGTCTAGCTAGGGGCTTGTCAATCTTGTTGATCTTCTCAAAGAACCAACTTTTGGTGATATTTATCCTCTCTGTTGTTTTTTTGTTCTCTATGTCATTTATTTCTGCTTTAATCCTTGTTATTTCTTTTCTTGTACTTGGTTTAGGATTGGTTTGCTGTTCATTTTCTAGCTTCTTCAGTCGATCCATTAGTTCTTTGATTTTGGCTCTTTCTTCCTTTTTAATATATGCGTTTAGTGCTATAAATTTCCCCCTCAGCACTGCTTTTGCTGCATCCCATAGGTTTTGGTATGTTGTGTTCTCATTTTCATTTGTCTCTATATATTTAGCAATTTCTCTTGCTATTTCTTCTTTAACCCACTGATTGTTTAGGAGTGTGTTGTTTAACCTCCAGGTATTTGTGAATTTTCTAAGTCTCTGATGGTTATTGACTTCTAATTGTATTCCATTGTGGTCAGAGAATGTGCTTTGAATAATTTCAATCTTTTTAAATTTATTGAGGCTTGTTTTATGTCCCAGCATATGATCTATTCTGGAGAAAGTTCCATGAGCACTAGAAAAGTATGTGTATCCTGGTGATTTGGGATGTAATGTCCTGTATATGTCTGTTAAATCTAATTCATTTATCAGATTGTTTAGGTTTTCAATTTCCTTATTGGTCTTCTGTCTGGTTGATCTATCTATAGGAGAGAGTGATGTGTTGAAGTCTCCCACAATTATTGTGGAAACATCAATTGCTTCCTTTAGTTTTGCCAGTGTTTCTCTCATGTATTTTGTGGCACCTTGATTGGGTGCATAGACATTTACGATTGTTATTTCTTCTTGCTGAATTGCCCCTTTTATTAGTACGTAGTGGCCTTCTTTGTCTCTCAAAACATCCCTGCATTTGAAGTCTATTTTATCTGAGATTAATATTGCTACACCTGCTTTCTTTTGGCTGTAGCTTGCATGAAATATTTTTTTCCATCCTTTCACTTTAAGTTTCTTTGTGTCCCTGTGTCTAAGATGAGTCTCTTGTATGCAACATATTGATGGTTCATTTTTTTTGATCCATTCTGCGAATCTATATCTTTTAATTGGGGAGTTTAATCCATTTACATTCAACGTTATAACCGTGAAGGCATTTCTTGAATCAGCCATCTTATCCTTTGGTTTATGTTTGTCATATTTTTCCCCTCTCTCTATTAATATCCTTTATTGTACCCATACCGAATCTCTTTAGTACTGAACCTTTCTCCAAGTCTCTCTGTCCTTTCTTTGTTTCTCTGTCTGTAGGGCTCCCTTGAGTATCTCCAGTAGGGCAGGTCTCTTGTTAGCAAATTCTCTCAGCATTTGTCTGAGAAAAATTTAAGCTCTCCCTCAAATTTGAAGGAGAGCTTTGCTGGATAAAGTATTCTTGGCTGGAAATTTTTCTCACTCAGAATTTTAAATATATTGTGCCACTGCCTTCTCGCCTCCATGGTGGCTGCTGAGTAGTCACTACTTAGTCTTATGCTGTTTCCTTTGTATGTGGTGAATTGCTTTTCTCTTGCTGCTTTCAGAACTTGTTCCTTCTCTTCTGTGTTTGATAGTGTGATCAGTATATGTCTCGGAGTGGGTTTATTTGGATTTATTCTATTTGGAGTTCGCTGAGCATTTATGATTTGTGTATTTATGTTGTTTAGAAGATTTGGGAAGTTTTCCCAACAATTTCTTTGAATACTCTTCCTAGACCTTTACCCTTTTCTTCCCCTTCTGGGACACCAATGAGTCTTATATTTGGACGTTTCATATTATGTATCATATCCCTGAGGTCCATTTCAATTTTTTCAATTTTTTTCCCCATTCTTTCTTTTATGCTTTCATTTTCCATTCTGTCATCTTCGAGGTCACTGATTCGTTGTTCAACTTCCTCTAGTCTTGTACTATGAGTGTCCAGAATCTTTTTAATTTGGTCAACAGTTTCTTTAATTTCCATAAGATCATCCATTTTTTTATTTAGTCTTGCAATGTCTTCTTTATGCTCTTCTAGGGTCTTCTTGATTTCCTTTATCTCCCGTACTATGGTCTCATTGTTCATCTTTAGTTCTTTGAGCAGCTGCTCTAGGTGCTGTGTCTCTTCTGGTCTTTTGATTTGGGTGCTTGGGCTTGGGTTATCCATATCGTCTGGTTTTTTCATATGCTTCATAATTTTCTGTTGTTTTTGACCTCTTGGCATTTGCGGAACTTGATAGGGTTCTTTTAGGATTTGTAGACCAATTGAAGTCCTTATCTCTAATTTATCAGATCTACAGCTTCGTGGAGTACACTTTCTCTAACTAACCAGCAGGTGGCGTCCACGAGCCACCTGTTCTCCACAAGCCAGTTCTCCCCTGCTTAGCCTTTTTGGTGAGTGGGGGAGTGAGTCTTGTGGGGTCCAATTGGTGTACCAAGCTTGCGTGTGTAGTTGGTGTTGCCTGCCCTGTATATGGAGCGTGTTTCTGGGCAGTCAGGGAGGGGGGGGTGGCTCTAACAATCAAATCTCCCTGGTGGTCCTAGAGTTTTAAAGCTGCTGCAATAGTCTAATCCTTCAGTTCAGTCCTGCCACAGTTTGTCTCTGCCGCTGACCCACAAGTCCTTGGTATTGGCGTATGGCTCCTGAGACTTGCAAGTGGGCCCCTCTTCCAGGCCGTGCACCCCGGGTCCTCTGTTGAGGGATGACTGTGCTATGTCACAGGTGAGTGCCATCCCCTCAGGGCAGTTCTGGGCTGCTGGGCTGTGTAGGGAGGCTCCCAGTCTGCTCAAATGATGGCTGAATGGGGCTTTGTTAATTCACACTGCTCTACCTTCCCAACTCTGGGACAATCAGCTGAGGTTGCAGGAAAGGCTAATGTCCACGCCCAGTTTTGTGGTGTGTGCCTGTTATTTGAAGCACTTCCATCACACTGGGTTGTCTGGGGTAGTTCTGGGCTATGGGGCTGGCGATGGGCAGGAGTGTTTCCTGTCCACCAGGATGATGGCTGTGAGCAGACACCCCCCTTTTCTTGGGAATTTGTGGTGTTTAGTGAATTTTCTCAGCCACTGGATTATTGCGTTTTGTCTCAGAGCTCTCCTAGTTCTGCTCTTGACTTGACCTGCCCAAATAGTAAGTCTTTGAAGCTTTCTGTATTGGGCTTCTTAGAGTAATTGTTTTAGAAAAAGAAAAAAGGATTAAAAAAAAAAAAAAAAAAAAAAAAACGGGCCCTCCTCAGAGATCTGAAGGGTTATTGAAATGCTAAGAGACAAAGCAACCAGGGCCATTAAGGAAAGGCCCACAGGGCAGAGAGATCAGCTTTTCTTCGGGATTTGCATATGCGCCTCAGGGCCCTTCCCCTTTCTATGTTCACCAGAACTCCAAAAATCCTCCGCTTTTATTTTGGAGTTTTTCGTGTTGTTTTTTTTCTATGGATGTCTCGTCTCTGCTGGGCTGGCTGCTCTCAGATTCTCTGGTGTCTGGTCTCAGTCTATCTATGGTTGGAGTTTGAATCAGTAGAATGAGTTTCCGATAAGAGCTGCCACTGCAGTTCTCCCTTCTCCTTCCCGGAGCTGACAGCCCCTCCTCCCCCGGGACTGAGCCTGGCAGGGAGGGGCGCGGGTCCCCTGGCCGCAAAAACTTACAGATTTCTCTGATCTCAGCAGTTCCACGTTTTCATGAGTGTTGTATGAAGTATGCCCAAAGTCAGATTGCTCTGTGGTGTCCAGTCCACGCAGTTCCTGGCTTTCTACCTACTTTTCTGGAGGAGTAACTAAAACATACAGCTCACCAGTCTGCCATCTTGCCCCGCCCGAGAATGGCACTTTATGTCTCATATACATACTTTTGAGATTCTTTTCTCTTACCTGTGTACCTTTCATTCTGTTTCTTACAAGATGACCTGTGAAATGTACTGAGAGTTCTTTCAGAACCTCTCTTGAGGGACCTGTTTCTGTAAACCTCTTTGTTTACATTCCCCTTGTAATAGCCTCGTGGACTCCTCATTGACCAGCATGTCCGTCTTGTGCATCATGTGTCGTTAGAGGTAATGGCTGCTGCAAGGCTAGGTTGATCCGCGGTCAGAGCAGGCCCCGGCATTTGCTGTTCCTTTTTGTGCAGCGCTGCTCTAGGTGCTGGTTCACATTTGCTCACAGCATTGGATTCATTTGTTTCCATTCTAGTTCCTGATTCATTTGCTTTTTTGTTGGTTACCTTGGGGGTAGATGAATTTTCAGAAAGTTCCTTTTTCCCAGAGAGTTCAAAATAATCAGGCTTGCCTTTTGTTTTTTCTGTAAACCATAAACCCATGACCATAGAAATTTAGAATCTATGAAACCTCTGTTTAAATCCCCAAGGAGAGAGACCTCCTTTTAATAGACGTAATTATCATTATTACTGACTTACGGGAGTGAGTTGAGTATAACTTTTCCAAAGCAGCACCCACAGCAACCCAATTGTCACATGTATGTAGTGGACAAATTTTAAGACTAGCACTTAAGACTGGATAGAATATGCGTCTGGATTTTTGAGGCAGTTTTATGTAGGAATTGTGTGGTTCTCTGTAGTTTCTAGGAAAGCTAGTGTGAAAAGCACTCTATTAATGGTATGTGTGTATAATATTTATGAATTTAGTGATACAGCTATGTACACAACACTTTTTAAACCACAGCTTCTGCAGAAATTTATTTATGAAGTAGAATTGTTTACAAAAATATCATGGCTACTCTACTTAAGTTTGGAATTGAATGGTTTAACTTATGAAAAGTTGCTATTTTTTAACAGGTTATAAGCAATGCCTTGAAAGTTTGGGGTTTAGAACTAATCCTGTTCAACAGCCCAGAGTATCAGAGGCTCATGATCGATCCTATGTAAGTCTTTATTTTGCTTTTCTTACATTTTTTTCCCAAAATTTGATTTTTTAAATTATAATTTATTAAAGAAGAAAATATATTTTCAATGCTTTTGTTTTGATGTTTCCTGTTTTATTCCCTCAGACTTTCCTATTTCACCTTTTTGGGGATGTCCATGAACATCTGCCCTCTGAGCCTTCATGACACCTCAGTGTCTATGGCAGTACAGAGCTGATTCTTGAATGGTATGTGATGCCATCACGTTAGCATGGCATCACTGCTTTTCTGCTAAAGATTTATAGTTTTGCGGTTTTAAAAAATGAGTGACACGTAACTGTAAACATAGTCCTAAATTACTGCAAATTGTGTGTAATACTTGGCTAGTAGACAAACTAAATGAAGATGGACTCTTACTATTTCAAGTTAATAGTGTATATGTATTTTTTTTTCTTTTTCTAGAAATGAAAGATCATTTATATGCAATTATAAAGAACACTGGTTTACAGTTAGAAAATTAGGAAAACAGGTAACACATCTCCTCCTTCTCTGTCCTTTTTCTCATTCTGCACTCCATTTAAAACAAAAATGTAAGATTAGTGCCTTAAAGATGAGGAAACTCACCAGTAATGTGTGACACAATTTCAATTTTAATAGTTGGGCATTTGTTATTTTAAAAGACCAGATCAGTTTCCCTTGTAGAATTATTTGTGACAAATTGAAAGACCAGATCAGTTTTCCTTGTAGAATTATTTGTGACAACCATATACATTTTAACCTAATCATAAGAAAAATTCTGTATTTAAGACAGTGCAAATATGGTTACTTTTAAAATGGGTTTTTGTGTGTTAAATGGGTTCTGTCAGTTAACTATTTTGTTTGTTGATTTTGTATGTAGCATAGTTGTGTCACAGAGGCTGAAACTGTCCAGCATGAATAAAAACTTTTAGTCATGTTTTCTTTAGCATAAACAAGATTATTCATATGATTCTAAAATGTCAAGTAATACATAAATCTAAATAAAATAATTCCTATTTTTAAAAAAGAGCATGAACTGTGTCTTGAGCAGCAGTTACTTTTTAGATAGGGTCTGGAATCAAAAGGCTTGAATGATTAACATGGCGTTAGAGAACGTTAGTGGACCTGAATTTGCTTGATGCCTTTTTAAACCTAGTTTAATCATGGATCCCTCTTGAATACAAAGAAAACAGTTGAAATTTAATAGTATATGAAAGTGTTGCCTGGTTTTTTAAACAGTTTTTTTAAAAAATATTTTCATGTTTGGTTTAGACTCTGAATTACTACCAGGATATTTAATGTAAACAGGCCTTTTTTAGATCATGAAATGTATATAAAATGTTATTTTAAAAAATGATTCATTACCAATGATCTTTGCATACACAATTCCATTTTTGAAGGAGCATTATTTAAAGTCTTTTTTTTATTAAAATTTTGAATCTAGCTATTCCAATAAAAAAGACATGAACTGTTGATACTTGCGGTAAACATGGATGAATTGCACAGTAATCATGCTGAGTGAAAGAAGCCAAAGAGTGCATACAATATGATTTCATCTATGAAAGTCTAGAAAATGCCAGCTAATCTATAGTGAAAGAAAGCAGATTGATCATTGGTTGCCTGGGGATGGTGAGGGCGAGGAGGAGTAAGAGGGAGGGATTTCAAAGGGGGATGGGGGTATTATGTTCACCATCTTGGTTGTGGTGATGGCTTTATAGATATATATGTATGTTAAAACTCTTCAAATTGAACTTTCTAAATATGAACAATTTATTGTGTCAGATATACCTCAACAAAGCTGTCTTTGAAAAGATAATAAAAAAAGAAAATGAAGTCAAGAAAGGGTACATAGAATTAAATCAATAAAAGCTAATTCAAAAACAAACCAAAAAAACCCCTGCTACCATCTTTTAAGTCAGCCACATTGAAGCAGCTTCATCTTAAATGAAGCTAATCTCCCTTAAAAAAAGAACAGAAACTGATAGTACTTTAAAGTATCTTTCTTGATAGCTGTAATTAAATCACTTTCAAGTATTATTTTTCAAAGTCCTGATGACTTTCTTCTGAGGAGCTGAGACCGAGTAAGGATGTGTGGTGTAGAGGCTTGGAGGAGAGATAGACCCAATTGGGAATCAGTTCTAGGAAAAAACTAGGGCAGGACACTGGCAAGATTTTTGAACCTCTAAGTTTTATTTATACCTTTAAAATATTAAGATCAAGTATTCTTTGCTTTTTCTGTATAAGGTAATCAGTGGATTTTTAAAATCTGAAATTCCTTTGTATTGATTTGCATGTAAACATATCTTATTTTGAGAGGTTTTTAAAATTTTAGTTTTTCATAAATGAATTTTTATATTTTGAACTACTTTCATCTTTGACAATCACAGATGATGTCAAATGCTGGTTTATTATCTTTGGTTCTAGTTTGTTTTTGTTTAAAATTGTACAGTATTTTTTACTACAGACCCTTTTTTTTTCTGTCTGAGGTCCCTTTATAATGAAAAAATATGACTGGAAAATGTGTATCAGCTATATCAAAATAAAAAAGAAATGGTTGTGATGCTGACAGTAACTTCTGAAACTTTTTATATCTTAGAGGTTAAACTAGGACTTCTATAAGGTAGTGACTAAATGATGTTAATTACATCATTGATAATTTAAGATCATTAGTGGTCTTTGTTAAATGAGTTGGTGATTACAAGTTCTCTTTCTCCAGTATCTGACTTTCTCACAGTTGGGACCTCTTGACTTAAACTGTCAGTGGTAGGAAATGAGGTGATTAGGTTAAAGTTGTGTTGGGCTAATACTTGAAAGTGATTTAATTATAGCTATCAAAAAAGATACTTTAAAGTACTATCAGTTTCTGTTCTTTTTTAAGGGAGGTTAGAAGTTTATGGCATAAAGGAATCTTTTATTTTAGAAACATTTAGTAGTGAAAACTTCAATGTTCTTTTTAAGTTTTTTAAAAATCACATTACTTTAAAATCAGTTATTTTAAAACAATCTCTGTTTAACATGTTCCCAGTGTTTAAACATTAAGTTTAGAATGGGTTATATCCATTCTTAATATGTGAAACTTTCGTATTACCTATAATGTACACTAACTTAAATATGGACTTAATTTTTTTTTTTTCCAGTGGTTTAACTTGAATTCTCTATTGACGGGTCCAGAATTAATATCAGATACATACCTTGCACTTTTCTTGGCGCAATTACAACAGGAAGGTAAATAAAGACTGAAATTTTTCTAAGTTGATCTTTCCAAGTAGTTAGATAAAATTAGCTCATTAGATGTGAGCACAACAATGCTGTTTTTATGGCAGTGGCAATAAAATAATCTTTATGTTTACGTGGTGAACTCTAGGCTGTGATTTTGGATGATGCTGTTCAGTTAGGGCTCTGATTGACACCTGGCCCTCCCCTGAGGATGCTGCTTTGTTTGCAGTCTCCTAAGTAATGGCTTTTTTCCCCTTCCAAACCAACACCTGAAATCTAGTCAAGGTGCTAAGGGTGGGGCTTCAGGTTGTTGTTTTGAAATTTGAAGCCATTGTATAAACCAGACTACCAATTCATTAATTCACCATAAGAAATATAGTTGTCATGAGGATTGAATAGCAGTTCAGTGGGCTAATAAGCATGTTCTTTTCCTACTGAAAAATTATGTAGAAAGGCTAGTTTCCTTGATAATTATGAAGTCAGTGCCAAAAAATTTAGTGTAATCTTATATGACTGTCTTAGCATAACGTAACACTCTAGTGAGGAAAGGGATTTTCTACAAGAACCGGAATATCAAAGTTGGATTCTTGAGGCCTGTGAGGAAGCACTGTAAGTAATATGAATGATTCTCTCTGATCCCTTTTTCTACCGTCTGTGCTACCTATACACCCATTGTGTACATCCAGTCTTCAGACAGGACCAACTCATTTGAGTAGGCAAGGGACTGATTCTTGGCCTTGTTCAAGTGGCAGAGTATCTGTTCTTCATGACACTCTTAATGGAACACCGTGGAGAACTGATGTATTTTATTCTAGGATCTAGGAACAATTGTGCTGGCATAAAATATGTTAAACCATTTTAACTCTGAGCTCACTTGTCCTGTTGAAAAATGTTAATCTTAGCATGATTCACTGTTTGGGTTTTTTTGTTAATAGTTCTTCTGATCTTTGTTCGTTCTTTGCATCATCTGTTAATACTTATATCTGGAATAAGCACTAAAGGTTAAGACAAATTTATGGTGAAAAAAACTTAAATTGATTAGACTGACTTAGCACAAGTCACCCTATTGCGTTTTAGAATGGAGCATCCAGCTTGGAAAAGCCTAGCTTTCTAGAATAAAATCTGTAAAAAATTACACTGGACCAATGTAATTCTTTTGAACATAAACCACACTTTCAACACCTTGACTAAAGCTTGGGTATTGGCTTCCCAGCTCTTGTTTTCTATTAGAAGGGAGGGTGTGTGTGCACGCATGCCTGCATGTTGAGTTGGGGACATCTGTTTCCACAGAGGGCTCATTTTGCCCATAGTAAAATAATAGTCCATTATTGGACACATCTGATTCTGTCCTCAAAATAGCACTTTGAGGAAGGTATCAATGTCATCTGTTTCAGAGGTAAAGAAAGTAAGACATAGGCAAAGTAATCTACCAGAGACCACACAGCTAGAAAGTGGAAGACCTGGGATTGAAACCCAGATAATTGGATTCCAAATCCCTTGCTCTCACCCACTCCTTTCACTTGCCTCTCTTAGCATTCATTGTGTGGCCTACTCCGTCAAGCATTGTAATAGTAGGGCCCTGTACAGACATTATTACATTTATTTCTCATAGTCACTTTATGAATTTGCTATTCCCATTTCATAGATGAAAGTCAGTCTCAGAGTCTTTTAAGTAACTTGCCCTGGATTCCATTGCTTGTATTCTTTCCACTATATTGTGCTGCCACTCTGTATATCTTAAATAGATTTTGGATCTCTTACTAGCTGTTTTAGTTTTATTTTTGCTTTATTTTTTTAGGTTACTCTATATTTGTTGTTAAGGGTGATCTACCAGATTGTGAAGCTGACCAACTCCTGCAGATGATCAGGGTCCAACAGATGCAGCGACCAAAACTTATTGGAGAAGAATTAGTTCAGCTAAAAGATCAGAGGTAAAAATTAAGCCTGCAGTATGAGAGTATATGATAGTATTTCATATAAGAATTGTCAGGCTTCTGTTGAATGTGTAATTCTTTTATTGGTGACTTTTTTAGGAAATAAAATACTTTTTTAGGCTTATTTTAGTGAAGTGTATTGGTTCAAACTTGAATCAACTCTTTGAATTACTTAAATAAACTAACTTAGATTCACATTACAGCACAGTCCTTGTAAGAACTTATATGCCAAAAAATGTATAAGTTTTGACTTAGATAAATTATTTAGTTTACAAATGTCTGTTTCATGACTAAAGTAGAAGACTGGTTTGTAGTAATTATCAGTGCTTATGCTCTTTAGAGTCCAGAAAACAGACCTGGAACGAGTCTTAGAAGCAAATGATGGATCGGGAATCTTAGATGAAGATGAGGAGGATTTGCAGAGGGCTTTGGCACTAAGTCGCCAAGAAATTGACATGGAAGATGAAGAAGCAGATATCCGCAGGGCTATTCAGCTCAGTATGCAAGGTATATTGTTGAAGAAGTGACTCAGATTACTCTTAGTTTCCCTGGAAGTTAATCTACTGTTAGTAGAGTTCTTTGACAATTAGTACAGAAGCAATGGCTATATACAATCAGCTGTTCTTTTTGATTTCTTGTAATATGAATCACTTTTCACAATCTTCCATTAGAACTAGTAAGTAGCGTTTTTATTTCTGGTCATTTCCTTTGGTTATAATAATAAACTAACACAATTGTAAATTGAGGTTAACCATTGTGGGGGTCAGTTAACCCTTACCTAATCCAGCAGTTGCACAAGTATATGCCACAGGACACAAAGGAGGGCCTGAAGAGAAAGTACAAATTTGTTTTACAAAAGTTCCAACACTTACTGGCTATGCAACTTAAAACTTAAGCCTACTTTGGTGGGCCCATTTATTTTTAGTGATGTAAGCCAATCAGCAGAAGAGAGCGAATACATATCCCCCAGGGATCTAGACTCGGGGTGGGTGGGGGGTAGTGCCTGGGATGTAGCCCAAAGTGGCTTACTTAAAAATGTCAAGTTTTTTTGAAGTTTACTTTTTATCTATTCAAGTGAATTTGATTACTCATCAAGTGCATTCCTTAAGTATCTAAAATTGAGATTCCATGAGTATGATGATGTGCCTTTGTACTTTATCCTGTAGCTTCTCATGCCTCCTGGCACATCTGTAAGTACTCAAATTAGTGTGCCTTCCTAGTATTGATAAATTAGGGCCCTGCTAGATGAGTTCTGTGATGAACAGACAACAGCTTTTACAATTTTACTTATTTTTGTATAATTCACTCTTCTTACCACTTTATTTCACAGTTTGTGTAGAATCTCTAGTTGGTACAATTATCAAGGGAGAACATGGAAACACATTTAAGGATTTATAGTATGCAGATGTTTGAGGATAGAGTAGTACAGAGAATGGGTTTGCTTTATGACCATCTATCTGTTGTAACAATAATGCTTTTAAGATTACTATGCCTTTGAAAATGTAGATTCATTTCTAAAAAGTTAATGATAGCATGTGAGTGTGGTATTAATGACCCTTCATACCCATGTTGGTTGTTGGCTTTATATCCTTGGCATCTGCCATGGCACAGATGAGCACAGGTTTAGCTGCCATGGACACATATTAGCTCTCAACTTCCTCATTCAGGTTTTCCCTGAGACTTTCAAAACCTTTCACATACTTACAGAATAGTAGCAGAATATTTTTAAGAAAGAGAAATTTTTAAAAGCTTGCTCAGATAACTGTAAACGTATTGTTGCTTGAATTGATAAAATGGTTGTTTTCGTTTTGTTTTCTTTTTAGGTAGTTCTAGAAACATATCACAAGATACTCCACAGACATCAGGTACAAATCTTACTTCAGAAGAGCTACGAAAGAGAAGAGAAGCCTACTTTGAAAAGTAAAGTAGTTGGTACAAGATTAAAATTGCATATTTAATAGTTACTTTGACTATTTTGTCTGTTTGTAAATAAAGCTTTGGCTTAAGCTATTTCTTTTATTTATAGTTCCCTTCTTTTAAACGACTAGTTACTGCCTGAACCCCATGAATACTTCAATGTGTTTTTAAAAATTACAGCAAATGTTTTTTTAAACTGTGAAATGAAACAGTTTTAAGGAAAAACTGCCCTAATACCGGATAAATTTATATGAAATAGGATCAAGGAAACCTTATAAAATTTCATTAATCAAAAGGAAAGTGGAATTAAGGCAAGGTAAGACTAGTTCCTGTTGATCCTTCATCAAATGTGCTTCTTGGTCTCCTGGCCAAAGCTGCAAAGTTCTTTGTCAACTAATGAGAAAACAGCATTTTAGGTAAGGGAGCACACCCCTAAATAGAGGTGGTGGTTCCTTGTTCTGTTCCTTTACCACTTTAGGAGGCACTGCAAGCCTGTCAGCTTCAGGGACATGGAGGCAGACTATAGATCTGGGCCATCAATTCCTAAAACCCTTGTGTCCAGCTTTATATGTGCTCTTGAAATAGAAATTTCACCCCGTGAACATATCTTCCTTTCCAAGAACTATCATTCATAAGTCTTCTTCCCTTTTTCTTTTTTTAATGATAAAACTCCATCTAAAAAGATTACAAGATCTCTAATAGATATTTAGATCCACTGATCCGGGTCAGAAAACAAAAGGCCAGTGATTGAATCTGGCCTATTATTTATTGTATTTCATCAATTCTAAGATGCACATTTTTTCACACTTCACTGTCTCTGAAATTAGGAAGCATCTTACAATCATAATTGGCAGTATTTTAGTGGTATCTAAAATATTCGCACATTTTACGTTTGATGGTATAATGAAATGTAAGATAATATTTACCTTTTTTTCCTATTTTCTTTTTTTTTTAAGTCACAACTCAGAAGTATATGAAGGAAAGTTCTGAACAACTGACATCCTCTTAATGTGAGATATTTCTAGTCTTTATTCAGTGATAGATTAATGGATTTAATTATATTTAAATTTTCAGTAGTACTTATTACTGCTTTTCACTGCCTTTTAAATTTTAAAATTAACTTTTTAAATTCTGATAAACTTGAAATTTATACAAAATTACAGAAGGTAGTATAATGAATCCCTGTTTTTCTGCTGCCCAGATTCAACAAATATTAGCACACAGCCAATGTTTTTCTTTTTTTTTAATGCTGCCATCTCCCATCCCTTCCATTCCCATCCCCATCTTGTATTATTTTGTAACAAATTTCAACCATGTCATTTAATCTGTAAATATTTCAATATGCATCTTTAAATATCTGGGCTTTTTATTAACATAGCCAAATAACATGACCTAATTATAATATAATAATTTTGTAATATCATCAAATATCCAGTCAGTGTTAAAAAGAATTTGAAACTACCTAATTAGATAAAGCTAATATTTATTCTGGAAAATTTCTTTTAAGACATATTAGTAAAACTAAAAGCATAATCCCACCGTCAGACAATTACTGACATTAATATTTTGGCACATTTTTTTCTAGTCACACAGACACACATACATAATGGTATATTATACCAATTTTCCCATAATATTAAATTTTCTTTGTTTTAATAGGCTGCATGATATTTAATAAAATGAATGGATGTATCATAATAATGCAACAAACAATCCTTGTACTGACTCTGTGCCTCAAATCTCTGTAATCATTTTCTCTAACTATTCTGAGGATGTCAGGTTATTGGGTTAAAAGGCATGAACATTTTTAAGGTCTTGGTATAGATTTACAAATTGCTTTCTAGATAAGTCCCAAATGATACTTCTGTTACGCTTGTGTCATATGTATAATTATGCATAAATGCCAGAATAAAATGGCCCAAACAGACATACTTTGTAGAGAAACTACAAAATTCACAAGTACATCTAAGAAAAGGAAAACATCTTGATAGTATAAAACTAAATCCCTCTTTAAAAAATTTTAAGGGGGGTTGGATTAAAAATGTGAAATTTCCAATAAATTGAAGTTTGCAGTAGAAAAGATAAAGCAATAATATTCCATAATGACTAAGTAGGTTGTAACAAATACAATGCCAACAATAACTAATGCTTTTTAATAAGCAGATGTTTTTGTCAACCTTGCACCCTTTTTAAAGCATTTTATTATTAGTATGGCTCCTTCCTAATTAGAGGGCAGTTGATGAAGGAGAAAGTGCAGTGATGGTTATCAGTTTCACCCTTGAAGATCCTGGTGGGAACCTGGGGAAAACTGGAGAATATTTGACATAGTCACATGTTGCTGAGAAAAGTTGAACTAACTTCTTGGTCTTTATAGAACTGATTATGAGAAGACCTGGGAAAATAACATTTGGCTTTCACTAGAATTCCTGATTAATAAGGCCAGATGAGTCCTTGTCTCTCTAGTTTCTTCCATCTTTGGGAATTGTCAAGCTAACTTTTTCTTACCTTCCCCAAACTGATCCAGGTACCAACTTTGTTATTCGTACAACTCTATAGTTTTTTTTCCCACTATGGAGTATTCAAAGCTTCATATTTAATATGTATAACTGCAGTAGTCATGCATAAAGCACATCATAGGGTTTTTCCCTAGTGCAAAAAAATACTGTTAAAAATACATCTTTTTTTTTTTTACTGTTTATGAGTAAGATTGGTTAAATAATATTTTCATAGCCATACCCTTTTTTTAGTAATCTCTAAATATGTTTTATTTACATTAAAATCCCAAGCAAAACTACTACATAAGTTATGTCCCTGTAAAACCTGCTACAATTCAGTTGTGAGCTAAAATTAGGCAGTGTATATAAAAGTTTTGTAAATTGTAAAGTATTCCACAGATAAGGGTTAGCTCTATGGCATCTTTTCCCAGGTGTAGCTTTGGAATGATGCAGATTCTTTTTGATACAAAGAACAGCATGTTTCTCAAGGAGGGACATAAATATTGTTTTAATGGCCATGGATTGCTATGATTTTTTTGAATATCTAATACTTGAGCTAATACTTGAGCCACCACTTCAGTAGCATGGCATAGTTTACCAAAAGGGTTCAATTTAAGAAACAGAAATTACTAGAGGTGTTTTAAGCAGAAAAGTATTTAATACAGAAATTAGGGGTTTACAAAATCGTTAGAAGAGCTGAATTTGCAAGCTCTAGTGCTGGCATCCAGAATGCCAGAGCCAGAGAACTGCAACCACTGCCCCATTGGTAGGATGGGGAATCACACCATCATAGCTGTGATCCTGGGATTGAGACCTTGGGATCAGGAAGCCACCACCGCAGTTGCCTAGACATGAAGTCTGGCCCTCCCTGTAACCACTGTGAAGGAGAATTCTGGGACTGGCATCTCCATTAATTTCCTTGCTAGCAGAAAACAACCAAAGCAGCCGGAAGATGACTGTGCCTCATTTCTGCTTTTCAAATCTCTTACTAGTGTTTAGTTTGTAACCAGAATCATGGGGGTAATGGAATCTAAGAAATGTAATTTTTTGCTTTCCAGCTAAAATAACTGAAAACACAATTGAAAGGTGTCAGTATTGTTTCAGGGTTGGCAATTGATTTACTTCTCGTTTTTTCATAAATTAGAAGTAGGATAAAAGTTATCCCCTCTAAAGTTATTGGCTCACCTGTCACTCCCTAGCATTCTGATTTACTTTCTTGAGTGGAGGGGAAAGAGGGCATGGAGAAATATCTGGTGTGCCAGGAATTCCCCGTAACTTTCTCATGCCACATTCCAGAATTGGGGTATGTTAGTGGAAGCATGCTACCCCAGTGTGCCTCATTAGCCAGGCATACGAGAAAGTCTTAAACCTATGCAAGTATCAGGATTCTGGCTCAAAGCCAACAGTGCAAAATTGCAATTCCCACTGGTTGACTTTCCTTTGTTGCTGTCATTTAAAACACAAGGTTATGAGGGACACTAGAAAAAAAGTGCTGGTAGTTTCAAAATTGTGACTTTTTAAAATTCTTTAATGTATTTTTTAAGCTATGGTTTTAACTCAGATTGTCAGCCATTTGTAAGTTTTGTTTTTCACTTTTACATATATATTTGAAATAATTTCAAATTTACATAAAAGTAACAGAAATAGTACAGAGATTCACTTAAACCTTTACCCAGATTTCCCAATTATTGACATTTCTGAAGCATTTAAAAATAAGTTGTAGACACAATATCCCATTATACCTCGATACATCAGTGTATATTTTCTAAGTTCAAAGACACATGTTCACAGCATAATTGTCATGTTTAAACATTTTTAAATGTGGATTTTAGTGACATTTTTCCTTTTGAAAAATTACAGGAAGAAGTTAACTTATTGTAATAAATATAACTGAAAACTTGATAGTGTGTCTTAAAAAGTAGTTTTCATTTATTCATTTATCAAATATTTGAGTGAATGCCTACCATGGGACAGGCACAGTTTTGGCACTGGGAAAACAGATAAGATTAGGTTTGTGTGCTTGATGAGCTTACACTCTGGAGAGGGGAGTCAGTCAAACAAATTACCAGATGGTGATAAATTTATGCTGAGAATTAAAGTGGAGTGATGAGATAGTGAGAATGCCAGGTTAGGGATGGTTAGGAAAGGCATCTTTGGGAAGATGATATTTAGGCTAAGACCTGAATGACAAGAAGTAGCCTGGGATGGGAAGGAAGATCACGTTAACTTACATGGTAACTTGAGATGCTTTATCTTCTCCAAGGTGCTTATTTTCATTGGCTTCTAATAATATTAAGGATCCGTAAACCACCATTCATTTGCATCAGAATAGCTACCAGTGAATCTTCCTGGACAATTGGTCAGTCATTTTGTGGTGAAAATACCTACCTTTTAATTTGACAGGTAAATTCAAACTTTTATATCTAGGTTTCCTAGGAACAGCACTCTTCAATTTTAAGTAATTTGTATCAGACTGATTGCTCTTGCATTCTTTTGTGGTACCCATGCCAGTGACTATTTTGATTTGTGGAGTAATTTATTTTCTACGTGAATAGTTTTTCTCATGACAGATTTATCTGGGGGAAAATGTTTCTTTAATGTTCATTTAGTTTTGAATGTTTCAGGCAGCAGAAGCAGCAGCAACAGCAGCAGCAGCAGGTGAATCTGCCAGGACAGGTTTCACATCCATGTGAAAGGCCAACCACAAGTTCAGGAGTACTTGGGAGTGATCCAGGTATGTTGTCCACTCATCACATTTGTTACCTACACATTCTGTTTGACACACAGGTTCCACGGATTTTTGCTTTATGTTTTTATCTCCCCTCTTTAATTGTATTTAAACTCTTGAATGAATTTGTAGTCTACTAAATTTTTCTGGGTTAAGGAACAGGCAGATTAAGGCACTCAGTGAATATTTTGCTTTAAAATTATAACAAAATACATGCAACTTCACAGTAATTAGTACATTCTCCAGAAATTCTTCAGAGATAATACTTTTTGCCACCAGGAAAACTAAAAACACTTGCATATGGTCTAAATAACAACAGGGATTCTAGAGTTACTGATCAGGCCTCGGTTTAATAAACCTTAAACTTTGGGCAATTAGTTTTAGAATTTAATGAAAAGGACACTATCTGGCAAAGGACTTGTAAGGAAATATGTGAAGAACTCTCAAAACTGAACAATAAGAAACTCAATAAAAAAATGAACAAAGGATTTGAATAGGGACTTCACCAAATGAGCTACACGTATGACATATAAGCATAAGAAAAGATGCTCAGCACCATTAGTCACTAGGAAATGCAAATTAAAACTACAGTGATTGGACACGTACGAGCTGGTAACTTCTTTGTGCACACCTTGCCCAATTAGCTAAACACACTTGGAATGGGTTCTGACTATATCTTAATAATTGTTGTTTTCAAAGTGTAAAAACTTACTGCATTTATCCCTTTCCATAAGAAGTGCATTGTGGGAATCAAGAATCCATAGGGCTCATTTGTTAACTGGAACACTGGTTTCTATCATTCACCTCTCGTTTCTTAATTCTTTGTGACCCATCTCACAGATTTTAATGAGACCTTAACAACAAATGTATGTGAGAAAGTTTCACATTGAAATTATACAAACATTTGATAAAATAAAACCTTGTCAGATGTTTTAAGGAATTGAAACCTAGCAGTCTCACCGGAGAAATAAGAATTGGTTTCCAGCTGCCTTTTCACAGAATCTGATGAGACTAGACAGGGGCCTCAATCTGGAGGGAACGTGTGTTGTCACACCAAAGATAAGTTTTTGCAAATTCACATCACCTCTAGGTTTCAAATTCTTTGCTGCAATGCCAGTTTATTTTCATTAAGTGAAATTCTCTAGGAGATAGTTACTGGAGGCCTAAAGTAAGTTGCACTCAGAATACCCAGGGTCAAGCTAATGAGGTTCTGTTATAGAACTTTTCTTTTAATCTGAAGGAAAAAGTGTTCAGTACTTCTAAACACTAAGAAAATATTGGCTTAGACCAGTGTTCAGTCTGGTGCCAAACTTCAATAAAATTCAAATTCATATAACCTGAATTTTATTCACAGAGGTTATCTTCATCTCTTCACTTTGCTCTATTCAACTATCTTAAAAAGAACTTGTTTCTCCAACAGCTACATTACTTGAGTAAAACAATGTTAAAAACAAAAACAAAAACAAAACACTACAATGAGATACCACTACACACCTGTACAGCTGACTTTAAAAAAGACTGACAAAACCGGGTGCTGACAAGGATTACAGCAACTGGAACTCGCTCATACATTGTTGGTAGGAATGCAAAATGGTACAGCAACTTTAGAAATAGTTTGGCTGTTTCTTATAAACTTAAATATGTACTTAACCATATGACCCAACAATCCTAGATATTTATTCAAGAGGAAACAAAACTTAGGTTCACACCAAAACCTGAGGGTTAACGCTTCTAACAGTTTTATTCGTAATTGCCAAAAACTGGAAACCACTTAAATGTTGTCCTTCACCTGGTGAATGGATGTACGAACTGTGGTGCTTCCATACCATGGAATACTATTTAGCAGCCAAAAGGAATGAACTGGCACTTTTCTTATTCCTCCTGCTAAGTACAGCAAATAACCCTGGAAATTATATATAAAACAAGCACGAGGACTGACAGGTGAAGAGGAAGTCAACTGGCTTTGGCCTTCAGGTCCTGAGGAACAACATGGCAGTGAGTTCCCTGGGTTTTCTTTCAGCCTCACCTATTCAGAAGCTTCAACAATCCAGCCCATTCTCTCTAGCTGAAGGACCAGAAAAGGGTCAGCCTAGCAAGACAGAAAACTTTTGGACAATAAATGCTTTACTCCAGCCAGAACCACAGAAAAAATGGTCATACCCTCACCTCTGTCAGCAAAGGCCAAGTGAAGAGCCTAGACTTGTACTTTTACCTGGCAGTAACGAGGTGCCCCTCCCCTCTCACCCACTTGGAGTGGTGTCAGAGAAGGCTAAGTCAGGGGTGGGGCAAAGCAGTTCAAATGACAGCAGATTTTTTAACAGAAACAATGAAGGTTAGGAGGAAATGACATTTTACAAGTGCTGGAGAAAAAGAACTGCCATCCCAGAATTCTGTATCCAGTGAAAATATCTTTTAGAAATGAAGTGAGAATTTTAGGTGAAGGAAAGCTAAGAGTATGTCGTGACTAAAGAATGACTATAAGATGTTTTCTAAACAGAAAAGAAATGATAAAAGAAGGAATCTTGGAACATTACAAAGGGAGAACAACAGAAAGAGTAAAACTGAGTAAATACAACAGACTTTCATTCTCCTGAGTTTTCTAAATTATGTTTAATGGTTGAAGCAGAAAACACTGTTGGATTTGGTTGTCAGTGTATGTATAGGAAATATTTTAAACAATTTTATTATAAATGGGGGATGGTAAAGGGGCATAAAAAGAAAGTAAGATTCCTACACTTCATTCAAACTGGTACAGCCACTCTGGAAAATAATTTGAAAGTTACTTTAAAAGCTAACATACACTTACCATATAACCCAGAAATTACACCTCTTGACATTTATCCCGAGAAAGGAAAACTTATATCACCACAAAAACTTGTACTCAGTTGTTCGTAGCAGCTTTCTTTGTAATAGCCCCAAATTGGAAATAACCAAAATATCCTTTAGAAGTGAATGGTACAAACTGTGCTACATTTATACCATGAAACATTGCTCAGCAATAAAAAGGAACATACTATTGATACAGGCAACAACTTGTTTGAATCGCAGGGGCATTATACTGAGTGAAAAAAAAAAGCCAGTCTCAAAAGGGCACATACTGTATGATTCCATTTATGTAACATTCTCAAAATGATAAAATTATAAAGACGGGGAAAGAAAGTAGTGGTTGCCAGGGATTAGGGAAAGTGGGAGGAAGGGAGATGGGTATGAATATAAAGGGGTTGCGTGAAGGAAATCTTGGTGGTGATACAACAGTTCTGTATATTGATTGCAGTGGTCGTGGTGGTTACACAAATCTACACATGTAATAAAATGTAGAACTACACATATGGTACCAATGCCACTTTTCTGGTTGTGATTTGAACTGTAGTTACTTAAGGGGTAACCATTGGAGGAAATTGGGTGAAGGGTACATATGACATCTCTGAACTGTCTTTGCAATTTCCCAACTTCCTGTGTATCTATAATTATTTCAAAATAAAAGTTAAAAAGAAAAAGGAATGGGTTGTTGATACATGCAACAACATAGATGAGTCTCTCATGCATTATGCTAAATGAGTGAAGCCAGGTTGAAAAGGCTACGTACGTGTAGAATGATTTGATTTACATAACATTCTGGAAAAGGCAAAACTAGAGGACAGAACCTATCAGTAATTGCCAAGGGTTAGGATTTGGGGGTTGACTGCAAAGGGACAGCATGAGGGCATTTTGTTGGGCAGTGGAACTGTTCTGTGTCTTAACAGTGGTAGTGGTTATATGACTCCATGCATTTGTCAAAAATTATAGAACTATACACCAAAAAGCATGACTTTTACTGTATGTATACTTAAAAACGAAACTATAGTTCTCAAATAAAAATACATTTTATAAGAGCTTACCTTTTGATGATGAGAATTTTCTAGAAATTTCTAAGAAGTGTGCGTGATTTGCTTTCTCGACAGGTGATGTGATGAGCGAAGAAGACATGCTTCAGGCAGCTGTGACCATGTCTTTAGAAACTGTTAAAAATAATTTGAAAACAGAAGGAAATTAATAACTTTAAAAAAATTATTTAGATATTCATGCTTTCCAACATTTTTCTTTGTGATTGCAGCATAGGGACCAATTTGGTAATGTGTCAAAGAGAACAATGTTCAACAGAGGAAGTAAGACTTCTTTAGTGTGGTTTGCAAACAAAATGATGAAAAGGTGAAAATGTGTTAGTTGTAAGACTAAATGATCCCCGAGATACTACCCAAAGAGGCATTCAGCAATTAAAGAAATTTAAAATAGTTTTCTAAATGTTCTTTTTTCTTTTCTGTGTATGCAATACCTAACATGTCTATAATTAGAGCATTTTTCTTGGGGCTTTTTGCAGACCAACTAATTAACTTTTGCCACAGAACTTTTTTCATACATTTTAATTTTCTTTTTCTATATTCTGTGGTTAATTTGGCTCACTTTCACTATATGTTAGTGATGTTGCTTTTATTTCTCATTAACCAGATTGATCTTTCAAGGATGTGTCTGTTGTCTGTGTTGATAATAGTAATGGTTCCAGAGGGATAACTGTTCTCTCTCCAACTGTGTGTTGAGCAGTTGGGAGTTCTTTCGTGTTATTGTCACTAATCACAATTTCTCTGATACCTACTTTTCATTATTTTATACAACTCTTTTGAAAGATAATTTTTTTTTGAGGTTTTGCTTTTTAAGTCCCCTAAGATGGGATCATTATTTCATGACTCCGGTGCATTCCTAAACTCTGAAATCAGACCTGCACAAATATTTGAGAATAAATGAGCATTTTTGTGTGTGTGTGAGCACGTGCTTTCCTAGATGCTTTATGAATGTCTTCTCAATCATGTCTGAACTTGAAGCTTTGTCATAACCCCTTTCCTTTACCTTGTTATTTCCTTCCTTCTCCAATTGAGAAAAATATGGCAACATAGTATGCAAGTTAAGTTTTCTTCTTTTATAAGACATAACACGAGACCCACCATGAATGTATGATAGGCAAAATTTGGTCTTCAATTTTAGTAGCCATTTCATTTTATTTTTCTCTCATGACTGGCGCTTTCTGTTCTACTTATGCTTAAGTCCCAAGGAATGCAGATATCTGCTCCTGCTGTACGTCTTTTGATAGACACAACTTAAACTGAAGATGATCTAGAACATGACAATAATTTACTAATGAGAATATATTTAAATTTATACCATGATTTGACACTTGCATTATAACATTTAAAAAGCTTAAGTATTATAGAAGTCAGATAGTACTTAACGGTCTGTAAATAATAAAGTCCTTAGTTTTGATAAACATTCTTTAACAGGGATTCATAGAGAGTTTCTTTCTGGATCAATACAGTAGGTATGATTTGGTGAAAATTAACCATGTTTCTCTGAAATGGACATTTTGGATTCTATCATCTGCTCCATAGCCCCTCACTCTCCACCTCCTTTTGGAACTCTTTTGAATGTTTTATTGTTCATAAGCTAAATATCAAGAAGAAACGTCAGCTGCCAACTTAGAAAATTAAAGTATGGTATGTTGCCATACTGGTGGATAGCTGCACACATGTTTTCAGGGAAATTTTTTTGATCTAGGATTTATTGCTAACTAACTAAAAAGAGATAAAAATGCCTTTTATTTATGATTATAAACAGCTTTTTATTGGATAGAAACTGATTTTTTTTTTAGTCATTGTTTTGTGCCAAATAAAGTTTTGTGAAATTTCCCTTACACAAATTTAGACAGTTTTTCATTTTAAAATCTAAAGTTTGTTTTTTTTTTAACAATTGAAAATGTTTCAGAATAATTATAAAACATTAGAACTGAAGGGATGTTGAAGGTTAGTACTCTTGCCTCAAGATTTGCAAATCTTCCACATATTTTAAGACTGAACATTTCTGTAATTATCCCCAGTATGCCAGTCATATTTTCCTTGGCCATTTGGCTTTCAACTTTTCCCATTGAAAAATTTCATTAAATTTTTGTACACTTGAATTGATGAGCTACCTAATATAAAATTGAGGAAACTAATATGTATTAAAGTATTAACCTTAGAATTTATAAAGTTTATATATTACCTGGTAATATATATGCACACTGGTTAAAGCACTTAAGGAAATACTGCATTTTGACCTTCATGTGTTTGGGATAGATTCTTTTAAACAGAGTGGAGCACACACTGGATATGTTTGAATGTATTTACTTAGTTTTTTAAAAATTGTTACATTTGACAGGAAGATCCAGAGTCACTAGTGAACTGCCCTCCTGTCTGAAATGGCTTAAATGTAATTAAACATTGAGATTCAGTTTCTTAGTTGTTGGCATGAGAGGATGCCAATACCTGAAACCACAGTATAAGTGAATGATGAAGCTGTGCACAGCACTGTCAGGAGGTGCCATTTACTGTAAACACCCTGTAAGAAAGTCAGGGACAACTAAACTCACAACTGTCCTGCTAAGCACTTAAAATGATTTCCATTCTGTTTTACCAATTGGGAAAACCTTAATGTTTAATATTTAAACTATTGGTATCATTTTTCTAATGTACAATTTGTGTTAATAAAATATGTACAATGGTGATAAGTGTTACAAGTAAAATTCAAACAAGCTTTGGAAATAACAACTTTCGTATTTTCAGATGTTATGGATTTAATAAGTAGTTATGTTTAAATTCAGAGTAGTTAACCTCTGATCTAAAACCTTCAATATGTATGTTTAGGGTAATATATGAATATTTCAGTAACGTAAATTGTTTGAAAAGGTTGCTGCAGGTAAAGTTTATATTTCAACTCTAAGATCTTGGCCAAATAATTTACAATTCAAAGAATATTTTATTTAGGGAGGTGCTTTTTTTCTTTAGAATTTGATTTTTCTTAATTAAGGCGTTGTGTTGCCAAATATGTGGTAAATTTAGTGAGGAAAAAAGCTCAACACTAGTTGAGTATCATTATAGGCAAAACTACTGAGAGTCTATGCTGCTTCTTTTAATAATGAGCAGAATAAAATAAATTTTGATCCAGTCAATCTAAATCACATTTTAAATGTCTGCATGTTTGATACTAGTTTTAAAATCATGCTGGTGCCAAGGTTTACTAAATGTCTTAAAATTGGCCCATTGGAGCTGTTTTAAGTCCAAAAGTTGATTCAGTATATAAGCAAAATATGATAAAAACTTGTTGAAAATCTTAAGTTGGAAAACGAAATAAATCTTGATTTAAATTCTTGGGAGTATTCAGTAGTTGATATTGAATATTGATGACTTCCTTTTAAAACATTTTTCTGCATTTGCATAAAGTTGCAGGCCACAAGGTGAATTGTTTGTTGTATCTGGGCACTAACAAGTATGGGTGAATATGTGACATATATAATCTTAATTAATAAAAACCAGATTGGCCCAACTAATCATTTCAGCAATATAAATAATCATTTTCTATATTTTCAAAATAAAACTTTCTTTCATTCCTAGTTCTTTTATAACTAGCATCTTTTGTTAAGGAAATGAACTGACTTTGTATTGCTTTTTAAAGTCATACATACCAAAAATATTTTTGTTCCATTTCCTTTCATGAATAAAATGATTTTTGACATGATTAATTTTGATTTTTCTTTTAATTTGAAGAAAATCTTTGCTACTTTTATTTTCTCCAAAATTCTTTGGCATTTTAAGAATGCTAGTAGCATCATTTCTAAATTTGCAGTAATTGGCAAGTTTAATTACAGTATATTTATTTAAGTATTTTAAGACTGGATTCATAAAGCAGTGGCAAGCAATTGGAAAGTGTATGTGGAGAATTCTGGATTTGGTTAGGAAGCACTTCAGTTGTCTCTTGCATAGTTCACAGGTGAATGAATGTTCCCTGGGATTTTGTAATGCTTTGTTTTGAAAGAGAAAAACGTGCATTTGAAATGTGATTATCTAATTTCTGCAACACTGGACTACTAGGAATAACTTTTTAAAATATAATTGTTCTATATAAATAAACTTTGAAATTCAAGTACAAAAGGTATCTGAACAAAAAGCATTGTCTTTTGGCCATGGTAAAGGTGCACCGTGGCAGTGCCGTTTGCTCAGGTCCCAACTCTGCAGCCCTTCTGGGTGTGCTTCCTCTCAGAGTTCGTTTGCCATTTTTACACACACAGGCCTTCTCGTCTGGTCCTTGGAAACGCCGGGCTTCCAAAGCACTGTTGAACACTGAGGAGTCTATTGTTGATGTGGATGTTCAATGAGTTGTATTTTAAATATCAAAGATTATTAAATAAAGAATGTTTGCTTTTTTTATTTCCTTTTTTATTTGTGTTTATAAGTTAATTCTTAACCTTGCTGTTCAAAGTGTGGTTGGAGGAGCAACACCTTCTTGCATCGTTTGGGAACTTTTCAGAAATGCCGAGTTTGATCTACTAAATCAAAACTTCAGTTAGAACAAGACCTTGCCAGGGATTCCCCTGCACGGTGAAATCTGAAAAGTACAATTTAATGGAATTATGGGTTAATTTGAAGGCCCATTATATGTTAGCTAAAAAAGTTACACATTTTTTGTGTTGTCCTTACTCAACACATGTCTTAGGACTCCTTTAACCATTTCATGTCTGCATCACCAAAGTTTGCTTTATATATAATTTGGCCCTACCCAATCTCTTGACATTTGTGGGGCACTGTGGTCCTAGCAAGCCGCCTCACAGGTCTGCAAATAAAACAGGCTCTTTCCTACCTCCAGACACTCTGATACTTGCCTTGTTCCCTCTCCTTTACTCCCATTTTAATTTGATTTTCCTGCCCCTGACATTCATTGGCCACCTCCTGCCATGAGGGACTAGAACCATTTGCTGAACCCTCTACTCCCAAGATTGTTCTCCCAGTGTTCCATTCTCCTTGTGTCAGGAACCCCAATCAGTCCCATCAGCTGCTGGAGAGAAGCATTTCCTATCCAGCAAACTTTGAGTGCATGTCACGTGCCAGGCACTGTTCTAGCTTCTCGGAAACAGAGCCATGAATAAGATCTGCTCTCATGGAGCTTGCATTCGGGTTAGACTGAAGGAAACGTACATACACATGTTAAGAGATGTGCTTGTGCTGTGAGATTGGAAGACAAAAGGTAATGTGGTGGAGACTGATGGGAGAAAGGGCTAGGTCAGACAGTGTTCAAGGAGGGCCTCTCTGAAGAGGTGACATTTGAACAGAATCCTGAAATATAATGAGGCAACCTTATAACGAGCTCAATGCCCACCATACCTGCCTGAGGACAGCTGGCCCATGGCTCTGTTTCCCCAGAGGTGGCTTGTCCTTTCTAAGGAAGGAACAGAAGGCTAATGTGGCTAACAAGTAGTGAACAAAAGGTGAAACTGGATGTGATCAAAATCTTGTCAAGTAAGGTTTTATAACTAAGGGAAGGTTGGCTTATATTTATAGTTTATTACACCAGGAAATCTAGCTCCTCTTTGTCTTCACCTCTTTTCTAGAATATTCCTAGCCTTGTTTGTTTTATTATAATCTTTTAAAAGGCCTTTACATTTTCTACCAAAGACAATCCACGTCTGTTCACGCTAAGCAACCCAAACAGCTGGCTTAGTTTTTAACACTAAAGATTTTGTTTAACTTAGATCCAAATTTTAGGCAAGGCTTCTGTCTCCCCACTACTGCATTTTTGTTTTATTTCCTCTTAAACTGACCCAATTTTTTTCTTCACTATCAGACAACTGTAGGTCAGTTTTGAAGGCTTAGCATCATATTTTGGTTGCCAATTCACATCATTAAGTCTAGTGATTAATACCTGGATGTCTCCTAGCAATAGCCTTTTTGTCTTTCTTAGCCACTTCTATGCCAGGACATCATCACATCACATATAAACATGCACAAAAACATCTTAACTGTTCACTTGGCCTTCAGCCTCTCTGTATTTGAGTCCAGCCTTCCCGAAGCTGCCTAGCCCCATCACTCCAATTACCTGTATGTGAATATTCATTATTATCACTATTATGTTGACATACTGTTATGATAGGAAATAATACATGTCATACAGCTAACAGGTGAAAGACCCAGGCAGTCAGGCCCCAGAGTCTGGGCTATGATGTCTTTCATATAGGATTTACATTTTAATTAGTTCACACTGGCAACTAGCAGGAGGAGAGGAAGACTGATGCAGTAGTCTGACTGAGAGGTGATGAGGGTTTAAATAAGGGCAGAAGTTGTAACACAAGGGTAGAGTCTGGATGTGGGAATTTAGGAAGAGGGAGGAGTCCAGATCTAACTTCGGCAGCTGATGGTCCCATCAACAAATGCACATAAATAGAGGAAGAGAAGGTTTGTCAAAAAAGTGAATGAGCTCAGTTTGAGTCATGGCAAGTTTGAGGTCCTTATGGGGTTCCTGGCCTAACTGTTGGATATATGAACCTTAAGCATTGTGGAGACACTGCTTGGAAAACAGATATGATAGTAGTTAAAACTCCACTGAAATGGCTAAATTTCACCAAGGTGAGTGTGTGGCAGGAAACCCAGGCTTCCTCTGGTGTGGAGAGACTGCTGGCCAGAGAACTGGAGCACCTGGTCTCTTTGGCTGTTATATTTAGATTAAATTACTAGACAAGCATTTATTAATAATAGTAATAATAAGAACATCAGAATTTCATAGGCTTTGTTAGCAGGAAAATGCCCCTCCCATTGCAATCAACTCTGGGATCTAGACAAGGTGGAAGTTTGGAGCCTATGAAGTCCAGGGCTAGTCAGACCTTGATTTGAGGTAAATTTATCAAGATGCTTCACTTCCCAAGGCCCTTGAAGTAACTTATTTCCCCAGTCCAATCTCCTTTCCCTTAGTCCTGCCAAACTCTGTTCCAACCCCTGTCTACAAGGATTTTTCAAGAAGCTTTCCACAAGCCCACTGTGTCTCCCCTTTTGTCTCCTTCCAGACTTAATTTAACTAGAGCTCACCGAGGGATGCCCCATGGACGTAAATTGCCCCACAGATGGGTTTTCTTTTGTTCATGAGGTGTTTTCAAAAATTTTGTACACAACAGCTAAAAATTAGATCTCCTCTTGAAAAACACTGGGAGGTGTAGCCAGTCTAGGTCCACATTACTTCATGAAAACCACCCACCGGAGCCGTGCTTCACTCGTGTTTCCTGCCTGGACACTTGAATTTGTATCCCCTCCTTTTAATCTTTGTATCCTAAACTCCTACCAGAGTGTCTGGCACAAAGCAACCCTTGGATGTTCTTGAATTAATGTTCGATATATTAACGTCTACGGAGTGGGTAGATCCAGCCGTCTTGCTTGCACCGCTGACTTCGCGTGTGTAATCCAAATTAATACACTCAGGTTTCAACACTACAATGAGGGTCCGCAGGATTCCTGGGCCACCAAGGGCCCGGCTCTGCCTGGAAGCCCAGCGCTCTGCGTCGCCGTGGGTTCCTCCCGCTGCCAAAGGCGGCCGGCTACGTGAAGGTTTCTTGTGCCATCTCCCGGAGACAGCTGCCTTGGCTGGCCCAACTCGGTCCTCCGCCATCCCATCCTCCCTTGCGCCAAGGACACGTCCGGCGGGTTTCTCAGGGCCCTTCTACGCCACCGTGATGCTTCTCTATGATCTCTTGCCGCTTTCAGAGTGGGTGTCATGGCTGCCGGTGTTGAGTTGGCAGGAGTTGCCCACTGAACTGGGGAGTCATTAAAAGAAGAAGGGGTCCTCCCGGACAGTGGGAAATCGTGGAAATGAGCAGACGCCCCGCGGGGCTGACTGTGTCACTGGTGGCGGGCCGTGGTAAAGTCCCAGGCCAGGCCTTGGCGTTTCTGGGCAGAGCCGGGCAGGTGGCGGGTGCTTCTGAGGCCGGTGTTGCCTAGGAACCCCTCCTTGTATTATCGAATCCTGGAGTGTCTTGATTTGGCCGCCAAGGCAGTGGTTCAGGGACACTTGGCGGGATCGTCCGACGACGCTGGACGCTTTTCTTGGAGTGGACCACGACGTTTTCTGACCCGCAGCGATGTCGTCCTGGTTTGGTGGCCTTGGCTCCGGCTTGGGCCAGTCGCTAGGTCAAGTGGGGGGCAGCCTGGCTTCCCTCACAGGCCAAATTTCAAACTTTACAAAGGATATGCTGTTGGAAGGCACGGAGGAAGTGGAAGGTAACAGCTGGGGCTAAAAGAGGGCTTGTCTGGGACTTCGGGAGCCTCCGTTTGGTCCCCACTGCCATCTGTCATGAGTCGCGGACGGATCGGAAAAGAGTGCGGCTCTGCCCTTCTTTATTTACATTTCTTATTTTGCCTCTTCTTAACTGAATTTCTGTAATGAAGGATCACTGTGTCCCCGGGAAAGAGTCCTGGCCCTCCTCCCTTTGATTACTCTGGATATCTCATAGTAGAGTGAAACTACCCCAATATTAAGCAGAATTTATTTTCGTTTCATCCACGCCCACCACTTACTTTGCCCGCAACTTGGGGGCGGATCTGATTTTGATCATCTTTTATACTGACAGTTAAAAAAAGAATTATCTGTATATGATTAACAGTCTCATATTTTTGCTTCTTCGATTTTTGTATCAGTTGAAGTTGCTCGTAATTAAAATATTTAGTGGCTTTTATCCTTTCTGACTTAAGTATATTGGTGAAACATGACTGTATTCTTCCCATTCATTTTATATTTTTGGGTATTCTGCTAACACATTGCAGTGTTCCAGCTGAAAATTATCGTTGTGCATAATTGCCATTTGCCCCGTATTTATACAGTAGAACAAGGAAGAAGTCTCTCTTCTTCAGGCGTTCTTAGCAACCTTCACTCATTTTTGACATCCCCATCCTGTTTTACCAAAGAATAGTGAACCAGAGTTACATGGCAATTGATGGTTAATTACTATTTTGAATTTGTCAGGTTTCTTCTTTCAACAAGTACTGTTTAGATCAAAACAGTTTTTAAATTTCAATCTAGGGCTGGTCTTTTTGGATGGGAGGAGTTCCTTTGACAGTATTATTTCTTATCAAATAGTAAATTAGCATTCTGGTTTAGTTTTTTAAAATCCTGATTTAACTGAGCCTTTCTGTCTATTTGATTGAAATAGAGATGGTTTGATAGAAAGATAATATTTACATTTAGAATTTCTGTGGGATCTCTTTAGAAATATTCTCCTTTATCTGCAACCTGTTAGTGATTTCACCATCCATCCTTTCTCCTAAACCAGAAATCTTTTTGTCATCTATGTTTTGTCTTTATTTTTCATCTCCTGCTTCCAATTGGTCACCAAATGTTACTCATCCAGTGCCAGGATTATTTCTTATGTTTGTCTTTTCCTTTATTACTCCTATTTCTTTAGTGTTGATTGCATTATCTCTCCAATGGACTATTGAAATATTCATGTCCTATCACCCGTTTCCCCCTACTCCAGTCCATTTTCTGTATTATTGCCATAGTTAACTTCTCTAAAAATAAATTTGCTTAAAAATCTCTTGACTGTTACATATAGAATAAAATCCAAACCTTTTAATTTGGGGAGGCCAAGGACCTTTATTATATGACTTCAGCCTACTTTTCTGGACTTACCTCTTACTCCTCCCCCTTCTCTCCCAAATGCTATACATTTGCAAATTCACATATATATGTACACTTGTACCAAGAGCTTCTGTTGTACTGAACTTTGTCAGCTACAGCACAACTCCAAGCCTCTGCATGGAAAGCCCTTCCTTCTCTACATCCTGCTCCACCCTCCTTTGCCTGGAAAATTATTTTTCCTGAATGTCCCTGCTCACGTATCAGGTACTTGGTGAAACCATTCTCACTCCTACACAGGTTGAGATGATTACAGGTGATCTGTGTTCCAACAGAACTTTGTGGATCTCTCCCTGACAGCACTTACCATGTTGATATTAATTTATCTCCTTCCTGGATGCCAGAGCACGGACTGTATTTAATTGACCTTATGTTACTAGTATGTGGCATCTTCCTTGGTACATAGTAGATGCTCAGTAAAAATACTGCTAAGTGAGTTACTAAAAATCCACTGTTATTAATGCTTTTATTCTTTTCCCTTTGTATTAAAATAATACTTGCTTAACACATATTAGTTTTGTATATTATTTGAAAGTAGGGTCAGAGTTCAGTTCATTTATGCATTCAAAAGAATTTATAGAGTGTCTACCCTGTGTCATCAGTGAATAAGAAAACAGTTCCAGAATAGCAATGTTGGGCCAGCTTGAAAACTTATGTTTACAATATCAGAAACTTGTTCTACCAAATACTGTACTGATTTATTTAGGATTTGGAGCTTGGGCTTTTAAATCAAATAGATATGGGTTGAAATTCCACTTCTGTGTATTAAAAGTGAGGGACTTTGGCAAATTATAAAAGCACAGCTTTTCATCTGTTTAATAGGATTAATCATACCTATCATGAGATTGTGAAAATTAAATGAAATCATGGAATGAAAAATGCCTAGAACTATGCCTGGCAAATAGGAAGCATTAATAACCAGCAGCTATTATTTTTTATTTTCCACATTAAGAAAGTCAGAATTTTTTTGGTCTGCATAATATCTCCCCTTTATCTTTAAAAAGGTCAAGATTTGGGAGGAGGGGGGTGTGGGAGAGCTACATAATTTTTTTTTTTTTAGTCCCTTTTTGAAACAATTGCTGCCTCCAATAGCCTTCTTTAACAGAGGAGATCATACTTTGTCCCCATCGGAATAATTATACAGTCCTTCCAGAGTTTTGTGCAAGATGTTATAAACAACCACAGAAGCAACCCCACGTGGTGGCTTTCAAAACAGGAAGAGTGGGTTTGTCGCTCTTGTTCATTAGATGCCACTTGTATTTTGTTTTGATTAAAACTGTAATCAGAGAAGTTATTTTAATAATAATAAAGTACTATGCATAATGAAACATGCTAGTACCTAGAAAAGATCTAACTGTGGAATGATGATTTTTCAGACATCAGCAGTACCATTTTGGCACTTCTATACCATTTTGTACCATTTTGGCACCTACTTATAAGTGAAAATACACAAAACCTGACTGTGAGTTCATTCCTTTTCTAATAAATTGTGTCTAAGTTCCTTTAAATAAATGTCCCCTTTGTGCATTTTCATTCTTTGTTTATATGTCATTAACTATTTGATAGTCTTGGGAGCAGAAATTAGAAATAAGGCCTTTAACCCAGATGAGTAAGTTTGATCTAAAATTATAAGGTAAGCCAACAGAGATTCACTTTGCAAAATTTCACTTTACACAAGCAATTTTTATCGAACCCTTCAAGAGGTAAAGGTAGAAGTCCTAAGGTATAGGAGATTGGCAAAAAGAATGATTTATGTGACAATGAAAAACATTAGTACAAAAAACAGTTGTGATGAAAATCAAGCAATATGTCTTCTGAATTTGCTTTCAGATTAGCATGCCATTCTGTTTAAAGCTCAGTGAAATTTATATTCCTTAAAATGCCTGTTTATTACTTCATATGGTGTTGATCAAATATTCAGTATGTGCTATTTTTTTTTTTGAAGCAGAATTACCTAACTCTAGGAGAGAGGAAATTGAAGCCATTCATTCAGTCTTAAGATCAGAGGTAAGGAAAAGTAAAGACTACTATCAAATTTAGATTTTTTATTTTTTGGACCCTTGAAAGTTATTCAGACTTTATTTCAATCTGTTTTTAAATGCACTGCTTACTACTTATCTCTTCCCCTATATCTCAGATTTTTTTTAGCTTTATCAGCCTCTGTTAGATAAAGGGTATATTTACATGTTATTGCAGTTTGCTATTTTTTAATATTCCTGTCTCTTTCTTTATGCTGGAAATAGGAAAACTGCCAAACATAGAAATAGTAGTGAAAACAGTTTATCATTGTCAGTATCAGTAATTACTATGTTCTAACATTGTAATTACTATGTAATTACTAACATAGTAATTACTAACATACTAACATAATTACTATGTTCTAACAATGTACTACTAAATTGCAGTAGTACATTTATTTAAGTATGATGTTAAGAATACAGTTCTCTTTAATGTAGAGCTTTTTAACCCCTGACATTGGAAAAAAAAAAGATATTTGGATACATAGGTATTAAGAATATAGGAGTAGCAAATTAACTACCTTTTTATTCATCGTTAGTCAGTGCCTAGTTGTGACTAGTTCTGGACACTGTACGTAACAGGGATGAGAACAACCTGGAAAGGGTTCAAAGGGAAACCATAAAGAAAATGAAAGGATTTAAAAGTGGCTCCTATTGGAAAGGACTACAGAAGCACAATTATTTAGCTTTGGGATAAGAAGAGTAAGGGGACACTTGGTATTTCAGCAAATGATACTCTTAGATGACTGTGGTAAGCAGATTATACTTTCTGCCAAGCCCATAAAAAGAGAAAGTTGAAATTAAATATAAGAAAATATTTATTCACAATAAGCATTGGTCTAAATTAGTAGGGTGGAATTTGAAAGTATAGGGGATCACTCAAGGGAACTATAGGAGTATTCTGCTTCAGTTGAAGATGGCAGTCTGGTAAACTTAATAACCATAACATTAATTACCTACTAAATAAAGTAGGTGCTGTCATGACAGAGAGGAACTTAACAGTTTCTTTCTCTGTAGGTCTGAGACAGATAATCAATCCTATAGTCCCTGAAGAAATTCTTGAGAAAGCACTCATTAGTACGTGCTAACCCAGAAAAATTACATGGCAGAAGTATGTATAGTAGCATTAATTTTAGTGAATTCACCAGGGCAAATCTGGGGGAAAAAAGAGAATAATATAAGCAGGGCTAATCTGCTCAATGCATGTCTGCTTTGTATTGAGTTTAAGAAGGGAGATAGAAATCTTCTGTTCCTCTGTTGATTTTAATTCTTCTAATGTCTCTTATAGTGTTACCATTGGACTATGACAAGTGTGATTCTAGTGTTTAGACATATTTTTTTTTGGTACAACACATCCCTAAATGCAAGCCAACTTACTTGATTGGTGCTTCATCAAGATAGCATGAGCTGGGGCAACTGATGGCCCAACCCCCAGAGGAGTTTGAGGGGACAGTTATAAGGATACAAGTGAAAAGGTTAGCCTTGGAAAAGGAGAAATGTTCCACTGAGCCAGAGAAGATGGAAGAAAAAAGGGGTGGCAAGCTGGCAGTGAGAATGAAGACAATGAAGCTCATGTTTCTTAAGGAGAAAGAGAGTATGTTATTTCTGTTTGGTAACCCCTAAGGGGTTAGCATTTTGCCTGGCACAGGGTGTTAGTAAATGAGTTGAATGAAAGCATGAATAAGGTCACTGCTACTGTCCATTCTTCTTCTCTTACCCACGTTCTGACATAGTATATACCATAGGAAGGAGAACAGACCTTTACATCCTTAAAAAGAGGCCAGAGATGGGCAGCAGAGAATAGTTAGTGACTTTAGGAGAACTGAGATAATCTTTGGCGAGGTCATCTTTACAAAATGACCAAATGTAAGTTGAATTTAGCACAACAGTCAAGCAGATCCACTAACACAATCTCCATTAAAACACTTACCCGAATGCAGCAAGGAAGGCAGAATCATCTTGCAAAATATTTGCTACTCTTTCAAAAACTCTATAGTTTTCTGAATCCTTTTGCTCAGAATATCCAATGATATCTCTTTTGCTGCTCTGTAAGATAAAGTATTTAATTATATTGTAAACGAGCAAACAAAAAAACAAGATAGCATGAGCTGTTCACATACCAGAGAAACACAGACTATCCGACTTCCCAAGGTCTTTATTTTCTAAGATAATTTTGACTATACATGATTCTTGCCTCATGTGCTGACTTGATAGCCCAAGGCCTTATGTGACTTTGCAATATATCCATGTTTAAGGCTTGCTGCTGTAAGAGAATAAGGCAAAGGTGTGGTTGAAATCATGAAGGAACCTTATGAATTTCTGTTTAGAAAGTTTCGGCATAGACAGAGGGTAGTGTGTTTCTCAGAGGAAATTAGATTTACTTACAGATGTTAATTTGTAGCTGACTGAACTAGTTAGGATTCTTCAGTTGAAAGTATCCGCAACCAACCTGAGCTAACTTAAACCCTCTGTATACCAGGAAAAATTGTCATCACATTTACCATCAGGGTCCAAAGGATTCTATTTTTTAATATTTTTAAGTCATTTTTTAAATAATTTATAGAAGTACTTATAAAGTGGTAGTGAAAAAAAACTTTATTAGAAATTTTAATAAATTTAAATGTAGTAAGCCCCAATTCTTATTTCATATTTTCCTGGTTTTGAAGTCATATATATACCCCCAAATAGGCAATGTTTTGAATGCAGTTAACTGCTCATTAACTCTTACGCATGAATAGGAACGGATCTCTCTTGTAAATACTGATTCCAGACTAATTACATCTCTAATAGATTTTAGCTCATCATTACTTCTGGTTCTTCTTGACTTCCTTATTAGAACAAATACTTTTGAAAACTTTGATGGCTCATAATTTTACTAAAGAGACAATGGCTGTCTTCATTGTGCCACGTTTTTATTCTTAGATTTTTAAATATCATTTGGAATGATCAGTCCATTGGATTTTTTCACTTCAGTGTCATGTTTCTTTTCAGTCACCTTTATATACATACCTGCCTTCAACGTTTGTCCACTATTGAATCATAGCAAGTAAATATTAGTGTACAAATATATATACATAATGAAAGAATACTGTCACATATCCTTTTAGCAAAATAGGATTGTTCGGGTCCTTGTCACAAAATATTGCTGGGTAAAATCTTTTTCTGTTGAATGATTGGCTTGATGAGAACATCATATTTCCCTTTTGTTCTTAGAAATATATTATTCATTCATCGATTCTTGTGTTTGAGAAAATTCATCTAGGACATTGTCATCTGAAGGTTCATCTGAGATTTTGCTTCTACAATGAGTTTCACCATAATCATTATGCTCTAGTGCGCCACTCTCTCTTTGCATTCATCTTGTGATTCATCTAATAATTGTAACTATTTACCATTGTTTACTTCTCTTTATCAAAAAATGAAAAATTCTGAATTTTTAGTTGTGTTCAATGGAAGCTAAAAAAAAAAAGACATAAGTTGGTGTCTTCAGACTGCTTTGCCTTCTTAAAAGATGGTGTAGTACTTTGGGCAATGCAGTAAGAAAACTGGTCATTTCATTGTTGCATCATCTTTCTAGGTGTTTCCATCAGTTTTCTGTTTTCTTATTATTTTAGTCTTTTAGCATAAAGTCTACATAGTGTAATTCCAACTATATGACATTCTGGAGAAGACCAACTGTAGAGAGAGTAAAAAGATGAGTGGTTGCCAGGGGTTTGGAGAGAGAGATGAATAGGTGGAGCACATGGCATTTTTTAGGGCAGTGAAACTGTTCCATCTGATAAACCATAAAGGTAGATACAAGACATTATGTATTTGTCAAACTCATAGAACTATACAGTACAAAGAGTGAAACCTAATGTAGACTGTGGACTTCAGTGAATAATTTATCAATACTGGTGTTCATCAGTAGTAACAAATATGCCACACCAATGCAAGATGTTAATAAGGGAAACTGAGGAGGAGGAGGAGGCATATGGGAACTGTCTCTGAGTCATTTTTGTTTAAACCTAAAACTGCTCTAAAACATAAGTCTATTAAAAAATCATCCAAGTTCTGTTTGGGGAGAAAACAAAGGCTCAAACATGTAGTTTAGTTCATTCATTTACAAACATGTATATTTATCTACCTATTATATGCTGGATACAGGGTATACAGAGATGGGGGAACCATTGATCAGTGGCTTTTTCTTAGTAGAAAACATTTTTGAGCAAAATTTTATTTATTTTTTTACTTTGGTTCATCATTATGCATAATCTCTATCAACTTTAGTATTGCAGTTTGTAACTTTCATTTGAAATGTATTTTTAAGGCCAAAATTTTGTCTGAGACCTTTTATTTTTTACATAATTTTTTTTGTATAAAGTGATATGTTTTTCTGAATGCCATGGACATAACTATTACTAATATGTTTTACTTTTAGTCTTTTTGTTGAAAGTACTTTTTTCTTCACTTCTAGAATGAAAGACTTAAAAAACTTTGTATAGATCTAGAAGAGAAGCATGAAGCATCAGAGCTTCAAATAAAGCAGCAATCTACAAGTTACCGAAATCAATTACAACAGAAAGAGGTAAAGGTTATTACAGTTATTTTATATTATTTCTACTTTAATGTATTTAGGAAGGTGTTGAAGAATTATAATATAAATCAAGCTTTATTTAGATACGTAACAGTATTGAAAGGGTTTTGAATTTAATAATTCTCAACTCAGTTTGATATCACTAATTTAACAATAATTCTGTAAACTTTTCTATTAAATTTTTGTTATATAAACTAACCTTTGTGGAGTTTAATTTCTACTTTCTCAAAGAAGAAAAGTCTTTGTATACAATATCGTCAGGCATCTGTTGCTTATAATTTCTAATTTGATGAAACATAATTTTTCAACTATTTACTTAAAATTGCTTTAAATCAGTTATCATTACTAATGACATTTTCTTTTTTAAAATATGATTACAAATGTTTATGTATATTGTATTGGCATCTACTTGATTTTTCTCAGACAAACAAAATATCGTATATATTGTAGTTTAACTTTAGTGTACTGTAAAGTTTGTATGTGTGTCTTTAGTTTGGTAGAAATGGTTATTTTGGAATTGACTTACATTTTCTTTGCAGCGCTGGTAGTACATATTATATAATTTAATCATTGCTGTCCAAATCCTTAAAGTATAGACCATGTCCCCATGTTTCATGCTGTTGTTGAATTTTCTTTAGTGTTTACTATGTAAGTGGAGTTCAGTAAACACTTATATTGAATTGAACCATTTCCTGTCCTATTATCCAGATTGCTTGGATGTTCTTCAGTTTGTTGATTAAATGTTCATTTCTGCTACACTTTGGTATTTGGGCTTTTTATTTAGACATATGTATTTCTGATTCCATTAGTGACATATTTAGGTGAAAAATAAAAGTTTATGAACCCATTAAAGATGAACATTTAAAGTAGTACTTTTCAAACCATTTGTGGTGAGGAGGAGAAGACAAGGGTTTTTTTTGTTTTGTTTTGTTTTGTTTTAAACTTAACTATTGACATGAGGTAAAATTAAGCATTCAAAGTTTACATATGCCTGTTTGCCATTAGAGCCTGTACCTGTGTAACTCTCCAACTTGATGTGTCTGTTGTGTAGTGAGAATATTCTTTGTATTATAGCTATGATTTGAAAAAATGTGGATTTCAGTACTTTTTACTAGGATGAAAGAGAATACATGAATACACTCTAAGTCTGCTATTTTCTAAATGTATTTGCTGTCTTCATTGTGATAAAGATACGATTTACCTCATAATATTTATGGAAAAATGAATGAAACTGATGTGAACTAGTATGAATCTTTATTGGAGAAGGACTCTGATATGAAAAGCCTGGTTGTTAACAGCATACATGTGTTTTGTTTTTGTCTAATTGCTTGTTTTGACACATGCAGAAAAACTTACTTGTTGGCTGTCTTCCCAGTATCAAATTTTCCTCAGTTGTGGCGGAGTGTCTTCTGGATTAGTTTGAGTATTTTACAGAAACCTTATTTTTCTCTAGTTTACTCACTTTTATGTTTTGAGTAATCCTTCACTTGGAATGGCTGTCACACTATGATAGGTCCTAAGTTCATAGCTTCTTTTGCATCATGACCTGGTATTGCCGCCCTCCAGTCAGAACACTCTGTTCAGGGTTTCAGAATTTTTAAACTGTTTTGTCTTTGAGTAGAGTCAGTTTATCACTAATTCCTCTCTGCTAAGGCCAAAGTGAGGTTCTCTTTCAATGTGTGATTTCCTTCTTAGACTCATGGGCTAATAATCATGGGCTCACTGTGTTATCTTATCTAAAAAGATTGCTTTAATAAAGCAAAGTGCTTTTCCAGCTGTGTTGTACGGAGCAGTACAAAGTTGCTTCTGATTCACGGTGCATTTTCAGTCTAAATCCAGCCATAATCAGTTACGTAAGACGCTTGCAACAGAAGATATTCTGAGAACACTTTCCAAAATGCAGAACTGACACCACCTTTCCTTTCCTCGTTATGTAAGATTAGAAAATCACAAAAAGACATCTAAGAAATTGCCTATGCTACCCCATATATAGAAGATAGAAAACTCATATTTAACCAAAAAATTCATTGCTTTACTTAGCATATGAGTGAAATTCTGCTCTCCATACTATTTGAAACATTATCTTTGCTTAGTTAATTAACTGTGGCAGTCATTTCTGTTTTTTAAATAAAAATCTTATGGATAGAATGCTATAGAAGACTTAGATTCAGTTAATAGTGTACTCTCCTGGATAATCTTAAATTATTATAATTTTTAATGTTATACAACTATAAAATGGTCAGGATGGTTATTGTAAAGTACCTTTTCTAAAACATGAATTATAAATATATAGGTAGAGATCAGCCATCTTAAAGCACGGCAGATTGCGCTACAGGATCAGCTGGTGAAGCTGCAGTCAGCTGCTCAGTCAGTACATTCAGGAGCTGAAGGTGTACCAGCAACCACTGCATCATCTTCATTCGGTTATGGTGTCAGTCATCATGCCTCAGCTTTCCACAGTGATGACATGGACTTTGGTGACATTATTTGGTCACAACAAGAAATAAACAGATTGTCAAATGAAGTTTCAAGACTTGAATCTGAAGTTGGCCATTGGAGACATATTGCTCAGGTGTGTAAAATTTTCATGAGTTTTTGAAAACTAGGAGTGAGTGGAAATACCGGTAATGTCGATAGAATAGTTGCTTTTGGTATTAAAAAAATAGAAAACCTGTATTCTAATTTCTAATTCTTCCAATGACTGAGTGATTTTTGGTCAGGTCATTTCACTATCTCAACCTATTTCCCCTTTTGTATAATGTTTGGGATAAATTTTCATAAAGCAACAGAGCCGTTTTTTTTTCTTTTTTTTTTTTGGTAAAATAATAAGTTATAATCCCAGGACTTAGAAGAAAATGGAGCTGCTCTTGTTGAACCAGCACCTTTTCCTCTGGAATCCCTGAGGCTCCAATGCACCAGGTTTGAAACCCTTTAGATGTTGTCCAAGGTTTTTGTTAGCTCAAGTTATATGTAAAATGAAAGTATAATATTTGGTATTGTAAAGTAAGTTAAACTATTCTGATGTTTTTCATGTATTAGAAGTTAAATCCTTACTGTTTGGGGCTGTAAACTTTTTGCCAGGGAACGATTTTTGTCTTACTTAACGAACTACTTACATACTACTGAGATGGTCAATAATCGTGAGACCTAGAATAAACTGAAACATTGTTCACCTGGATTGAATGGTAACAATGGAGAAAAAATATATATAATTAAGGATATTATTTTCTACCTTTTTGTGATTATAATCTAGTTATATTAAGAAGGAACCATCCCAATTAAAATCAACTACTTCCCAAGTTGCAAAACATTTCCAACACCTAAAATAAACCTTAGAGAGGATGTTTGTCCATCCTATCTCCACAAAACTAGTTCTTAAACTTTGTATTTGTAAAAATAACCTGGGAGCTTGGTAATATTATAGATTCCCTGTGCTACCTTGAGAGATTTCAATTTAGTAGCCTGTTTTAGGATCTTAGAACTACATTCACATTCAGTAGCCTGTTTAAGGGTGATTCTGATAATCTGTGGAACACGTTTTAAGAAACATTACTTAGGGTAAGATTTCATAGGGAAGAGACGGATTTTTGGTATGTTCACTTACCGAATGAATGCCTGTCTTGAATGCCTGCTATTGGCCTATTCTGTGATCTAAAGGTATAAAGGCATAATTGGGACTTTTCAGGACACTTGATTTTCTAACAAGGCAATAATAAAAGTTAATATCTGTATTATACTTTACAAAATGCTTTCATATATATTATCCCAATATATATTGTATTGTTCTAAATAACCGTGTGAGATATTTATTACCTTTGTTTTGCACATAATGAAACTACTAATATACCTGTTGTCACAGCGATTGTTATGATTCAAACACATTCTTTGACTCAAGTCTTCTTGGATTCTTCCCATTAGCTTTTTGTTCATTAACACTCTACCTATTAAAGGTTAATAAAAGATAAATGAAAATACAGCCTTGAATGAGAAAGGAAGAATCCAAAAGTTTTTTTATTTATTTGTCTAACAAAAGGTTATTTTTTATTGGACTATGGATCTTCTGGGTAAAATCACTAAAAAAATTTTTACTGGGTTATTATTAGTATTAATATTGGATAACTTTCCATTTTAGAAGTTTCCTTGTAGAAAGTTGCTAGTGTATCATCAAATCAACATTTTGTCAAGCTAAGTAAACTATTCTATGCTTTTTTTCCCTCAAATCTTTGGTTATTTTTTCTAAGTATTGTCTCCCCAGTTAAACTCTGGAATGTTATCTTTTATTTATTGTAGATTACTCACTATTGGTTCAAGTTCTTTAGAAGATACTTGACATTCTTTAACTAGAATCTGTCTGGGAATTGTATCTTTTGAAAAGTATCTTAACAAAATTAGTTCATGACTTTCTATTTTATAAGAAAATCAATATGTTTTTTTCTAATTCTGTTTTTCTGATCTAGACATCTAAAGCACAAGGAACAAATAACTCAGATCAAAGTGAAATCTGCAAACTGCAAAATACTATCAAGGTAAAGCAGATTGTTGGAAAATCAGTTATTATATATCTGAAATTTGCTTATTAACGGCATAAGCCTAAATGAGTAAAAGGCTTAGTTATAAAAGTAATGAAATAGAATATGGCGTATATTTCTTTTTCACAATTTTGGATGTTCTTTATTCTTTATAACAAGTAAGAAATATAAAAATATCTCTTTCCAAAATCATTTGATTTTGAACATTTATTAAATAGCTTATATTTCTTGAGTCTCTACTCTCCACTTTATCTCATAGGACTGCTTTTACCAAACCAGAATCCCAAGGTTGCTGAAATTTCAAGGTTTAAGGTTAAAGGATATCCATCAAATAAAATGTTGATATTATTCATCGTAAAATGTTATTTCACCTTAGAGGTAGAATTTTGCTAATTTGTGTTGATTATTTTTTCTTTCAAGAAGAGCCTTAGCTACATATATTTATCATTGGCAATGTTGGCCATGTTCAAATTATTGTCAGGCACAGAATTTTCAGTTTCTGGTTTTAGTATTATTACAATACTAGCATGGGTGGGTTCAGGTTCCAGAGCCAGACCTGTGTTTGAATTCTGACTCTATTATTTGCCACCTGTGCTACTTTAGTTAAGTTAATGAACCTTTCTAAGCTTCTATTTTCTCATCAGTCAAGCAGAGATAATCATAATACATATCTTGTAGGGTTTTTTTGAGGATTAAATTAAGTTTTTAGCTACTTCCTGGCACATAGTAAATGCATAGTATTAAAGAATAACTTTCACTTGTTTTCTCAGGAAATAAAAGCTGATTTCTAGATTAGAATTCTTAGTTACAAGCCACAAAATCGATCTCTGACTAAATAAAGAAAGACCTAATGTAGTCCCCAGGATTGAAGGAGTTGATCACTCTGGCCTCAAGGACAGAGATGGGAACTGTGTTTGGGATCTGAGTAGCAAGATACAGTGGGCAGTCTCTTTTCACGTTGCATCTATCGTAATGCTTCCAGACCACCAAGTTTCCCTCTTTGAGACCTCAGCTGAAGATGCAGGTCTCTAGGAGAGAGATTGGTGGTCTCAACTAGGGTGACAGGGCACCTCTGTTGACAGCTTGGGAAGCCCCTCAGAATGGGTAGAAGGAAAGACTAGGAATAGCAGGACAACAGATGCAGATTGGCCAGGGGGTTGACACTGGTATTGGAGGTATGTGTCATTAGAAGGTGGAGGAACTCATGGTCACAGATACTAAGGAAAAAATATTTTTTCACTTACCTTTTGTTTCAGTTTTTTCTTGCATTAAAAATAGAAAAATTGCTCTTAAGCCCCATCAGAAATAAGGGTGGAGTCTTTCAGAATTTTTCCTGATTTTGGACCTGTGTATAAATTTTTTGCAGCCTTAGTGCATTCTGAGAATTATTTTTAATAATATGGACTTTAGGACAATAGCGATATAAATAGCTGATATAAATTCAATGATCATAAATATGGTTAACTTTATGTTTTTATTTTTTAAGGAGCTTAAACAGAATCTGAATCAAGAAATTGATGACCATCAGCATCAAATGTCAGTATTACAGAATGCGCATCAACAGAAATTGACAGAAATAAGTCGTCGGCATCGAGAAGAATTAAGTGACTATGAAGAACGAATTGAAGAACTTGAAAATCTGTTACAGCAAGGTTATTGGTTCTATTAATAGTTTAATCATTTTAGATGACATAATTAATGATAAACCTCGCACTCTTAATTCTGGGACGCCCTCTATAAACATGAATAAATTACTAGTTCTCCCAGTCTGCCAAAAATTTGCAGTGGCAGCCTGTATATGGAAAGGTCCTTTTGCTTTTGTGTTAAAGTTATAATTTAAAAATTTCTTTGCATTGTTTGGTGGTCATAATAAATGATTAGAGATATTTTCACTTTCTTTCAAACTTGGATATATAGGTTTTTAGTAGTTGAGTCAAATAATATCTTTCCCAATTAAAAAAAAAGGTAATTTAACTTTTGTTTTTAAGCTTTGCTAGTTTAGAATCCTCTTAAGTCTCTTAGTAATGTATACATTTATTTCTTGGTACGTGTTGTTTGATGTCCTTTATTTTATCTTTGTTTTCTAGGTGGTGTAACTGGAATTGGAGTAGCTGATCACTCTAAAATTCATGAGATGCAAAAAACTATTCAAGCTTTACAAACTGAAAAAGTAGAGTCTGCAAAAAAACTTGAAGAAGTAGAGGACAGATTGAAAGACATAAATAAAAAATTAACTTCCGTAGAAAATGAAAGAGATGTTTTGAAGAGAGAACAAGAACTGTTAAATGTGGAAAAGACACAGATAATTGAGGAATGTGAAAGATTGAAACTGGAATGTAGTAAACTGCAGCCATATGTTATGAAGCAAAGTGATACTGTGACCGAGAAGGACAGCCTTCTTCCACAGAGGACACCAGCGGAAGAAGTGTTTGGGCTACAACCAGTGACTGGTATAAAATATTTGGAACTTATTTCAGATTGGCGTTTTGTTGCATACTAGTTGTTTTTAAAGACAATGGCCTAAGAAATAAACACGTGATTAACTGATTATTCTTCCTGGAAATGGAGTACTCATGGAAATGACTATGGAATTTGAGTAGGATTGTTTGTTTTGAATTCACTGTCCTAGTTAATAGATTGCAAATAGGAATTTTCTACTAAGAAGAGTTAAGTATTGGCTAGGTATCTCTCAACCTCCCTTTCTCATCCTTTCAGTATTTACATGGAGCTCATTGATTTAGGAGGCCATGTAGATTTCTGAGAAATATTTATGTTTCTAGACATTTTTGGGAGGAAGTATAGGTCTATTTCTGTTAACCTATACAGAACCGAACACTCCTGTTTGTTGGTAGGTGCAGCCTTCTTTCTTCAGTAATTTATGTTTTCTTTTGAAATAATTTTGTGTGTTTCTAAGCAAAAGCCTGAGTGATAAGAGTCATGGTCTTCCACCATTTCCTTGCTCAAGATGATACTTAGTGTATTTTACCAATGTTCTGTGCCACAAAAAATAAGTATTAAATAAAATATACCAAACTCCAGTATTCATTCATGCCAGGAAAACATAACTGGGGCTCTTCAGCTGAAAAGATTCCTTTTGTTTTATACTTTTTCTTCTTCTCACAACATAAGCTTACTTTAGGAACTCATTCTTTCCTACCCTGCAGCTTTCCAGCACTTATGTGCTTTCCAGCCCACATATGTCTTCCTTGCCAGTTCTTGATCATGAGTTTCTAATCTGGGTGGTCGATTCTGAACACATCACATGGATATTCAAACTAAAGTTATGTTCAAAGTAGAGTCACCATGTCCTCTTCCTCTTTCCTTACTTTAGTGATTGGCAGCATTTACCAGTCATCTTAAGCAGAAAGCTGGAAGTCTTCTCCAAGCAAGTCCTGTAGGTTCTATCTCCTTAGCTTCTGTTGTTCAGTGATATTTCAGCATTGTATCCCAGAGAAGGTCTAAGATTTCTCACAGATGCCTCAGTCCTAGAAGCTACCATGCAGGCAGAGGGGTTCTGGGCTTCTTTCTCATTTAGCGTCAATCAAAGTAGCACTTCGTTTTTTAAAAATTAATTACTTTTACCTATTGGGTGATCCGTATGAATTTTGTTTTCTTAAAAAACAAACCTACTGTCCTCGCTGACAACCTGTTTTCCGTCGCCATGCCGCTGATTTACTTTAGCCACTCATATTTTGTTAATGGGGTAGAACAGCCTGGTGGTTAAGAACATGACTGTGTTAGAATGCAACTCCATCAGTAACTAGCTGCCATTGGGTAAGTTAGTTAACATTCCTGTGCCTTGGTTTTTCATCTGTTAGATTGAAATAATATTACTATCTACCTCATAGATGTAATGAGCATTGTATGAGTGACTAGCTGCAGAGTTCTCTTGAGAACAGTGTCTCGTACATAGTAAGCATTGGAAATGTCTTAGCAGTTATTACTCACTGGTCTCATGATTCCTGGTTCAATCCATTTTTTTTCATTCTGCAATCAGAATGATTTTTCAAAAGTGCAAACAAGGTTATTTCCCTGCTTTTAGTAGTTTTGTGGACTTCAGGATAAATTCTGAACTTCTTATCTGGGCCTCTAATGTCCTTCATGATCTGGTCCCTGTCTGCTTCTTCAGTTTCAACCCTCCGCATTCTCCTAACATTCTAAGCTGTAGCCATATTGAACTTTCTGTAGCTCCTTAAACCAGCAATGTTCTCCCTTAGCTCAGTTGTCTTTGCATTTGCTGCTCTCTCTCTGTGCTGTGTCTTTCTACCTTTCTTTCAGCTAACTCTTTGTATATTAAGATTCAGCTCAGGTGTTAGCTCCACTGGGAGGTGCTGCTGCCTCCCTGGCCCTCACTCCCTTCCCTAGTCTGGATTAGGTGCTTCTCCTTTTTGCCCTCACACTGCCTTGTGCTCTCTGTATCACACTGTATTGTAATCATGTGTTTGTTTTCCCCTTTGAATTGTAAGCTCCTTGAGAGCAAGGACTAAATTTTTCCATCTTGTTGTCAAGCACCTGGCCTCATATTAAATGATAAATTACTATTTCCTGAGTGAATGTTGAATGAGTTACTTTGACTGAATTCGTAGTATTCTGTTTTTGTGTTTGTCTTACAGAACTCTTCTATTTATGGATCTATCCATAATATTAGAGTTAATGGTCTTTTTGGCAGCAGTCATGTCTAAATTATTGTAGATAACTGAGAGATTATTGTACTATTGTGATATGTAGATTGTTTTTAAGTTTTTACCCCCATGTTAGTCCTTATACTATTTCCTCCTGTCCTAACCTTAGAGTCATTTTGAAAAATAAGTTGTTAATATTTTTGCAAGGCAATAGCTTATAACTCATTCAAAATGCAGTTATTCTTTCTTATACTACTCTATAGAATTGGATTTTAAGTTGGTTTTTAACTTTCATTCATAGTATGATTTCCTAGATACAGTCAAAATATGTTTCACTCAGAACTGTTAGTGCTCATTAGTTGTGTGTGCTTATAAATATACTTTATTTTAATTGAATTGCCTTTCTGAGTTTTAATATGAGGTAATAAGTTATTTTAAGGCTGTAAAATGTCAAATAAATTTATTTGTTGTTTTTACAGATGCTGGAAATGAAATAATGAGACTGGGTAGTTTAAACCAGGTAAACTCATTTTAAGGGAAAAAATTTTGGGCATTGGTTTACTATGAAAATGTATTATCATTTATTATAGTTGCTTATTTTGTGCTTTTTACACATCCGTGTGAGCTTGCCCTAGGAACTTCACCCCAGTAATTTTATGTTTGCTAATTAATAATAGAAACTTTTTGCATTATTAATCAACATAATTTAAAAGATTCTGTAATTGAAAAGTGCAAGTATATCTTTTTGAAAGATTAATTCAACAGATGTTACGTATGTAGAAGCAGTAGAAGCAGATCCTATACCGAAATGAGGAATGCATTTTGATTTCTCTTAAAGGAATTTAGAGAGTTGTTTGTTTTTCTAATTATTGCAGGTTATTTTGTAAATGTATATTTATATTTTTTTCAAATATAGTAAGAAGTCCTCTCTAAGAATGTCTGTGAAATGAGTTGAGTGGTTTTAGATGGTCTAGTGTTGCATATTTATAGTTTTTTTTAAATCACTAAAGAAATACTGAGTAGAAATGCACAATTGTAAAGCTTGCCTCCTGTTTTATAAACTTGAAATGTCTTGTTACTTATCTGAAAACACTCTTTTAACATTTTTGTAGGATGACAGTCTCATTGAAGACAATCTGAAACTTAAAGAGCATATCCAAGATTTAGAAAAAGAGAAATCATTACTGTTTCAAGAAAAGGTGGGTATTGTAAAAATGGGGGCAGAATGAAAATGGTATGTGTATTATAGATCACAGCTAAGGACCAAGTTTATCTCAAAATGGAGTGTTTAGTTATTGAGAGCTCAGAGGAAAAAGCTGATCCCATTGATGCTTGTCGGGTCAGGTTGAAGAACCTGGGCAAGGTGCAGGGTATGAGAGGCTGGCCAGAGTTTATGTTTACAGATAGGCCAAGTGGGCACATGGATATGAGCTGAACAATATGTAAAAGCCCTGTTTTGGTTTCTGATGATACTCTGACAGTAGCAGCATAACTGATGGGGCGAGAGATCTGGAGTAGCTTACTATAGTAACTGTATATACTGCTTATATGCGTAAGAATAAGCCTAGCATAGCAGGCAGGATTTTCATAGTGATGAAGAGAAAGGGGGGCATTCTCAATGGTAGAAATAGAGTCTTTTTTGTGTATGTGGTTGGTAGCAAGAAGGAATAAGATTCTGTAAGACATTATTGGGTGTGGGGTGAGGTATTTCTGTGTTTGTACTGTTTGGAGGTATTTCCTTTGTTAAGGCAGGTGCTTAAATGTATAACAGTTGTAAGCTGGTATTAGTAAGTTAAAAGTGTCCCAACTCAGTTAAATTCTCAATTTTGTAAAAAAGTAATACAATACATAAAGTGTAAAAATTCAACATTAGGGAGTATCCTCTGTACCTCCAGTGTTTGACTGCTTGGCCTTTTCGCCAGAGGCAGTCCCTGTTACCTCTTCCCTGTATATATTTTCAGGCTATATTTATAGATGTATGATCATATATGTAAATAGATTTCTTAAACTCAAAAATCAGGGTGGTGTATATATTGTTCACATGTATCTTAACATTGTATCTTGTTGGACATCATTTTGTATAGTGTGTAGGCATTGTTTTTCAAAGAGGGTGCTGTTGGCATTCTTAGCTGTGTGTACTGTCTGCTGCATTGTAGGATCCTTGCCCCTACTCTTTTTACCCATTAAATGCCAGTGATGTCTCCCAGTCATTTTAACAACCAAAAATGCCCTCTCACTTTCCCAAGTCCACCTAGGCAGTTGATATTTTTACTATATTATATATATTTTCTCTGATCTTGTTTCTGCTCCCACTGCATTCTGCTTTTTTAGTTATTCCTTTTTCTAACTTGCCTAGTTGTATTTTGTAGTCTGATTCTCTGTATATATTCGGTAGCACCTGTATCTGTTTCATCTGTTTCTCCTTTCTTTTGATGTTCAGTAGTCCATTGTAACTCTTCCTTTACTTGTATCTGCTACAGGTCTGCTCACTGGTCAAGCATGCCAGAGGCACCTGCAGGACTGTGTGTGCTCTTAAGATCCACCCAAAGAAATTATTTGTGGTTCTCCTAATTGTAACTTTAGAAAGACATAAGAGAATGCTGTTTCTATTTTTCACTTGTAGTTCAGAGTAAAATTTTGAATTAGAAGAAAATTGAGAATTGTTTGGCAGATGTTAAAATTTTTATTGGTCTCTAAAGTATATATTAGGCTCTTTATTTGAAGAAAGTTGAGATTCTGATTTGCTTTAAAGTACCATATAGGTGTGATTTTTAAAAATGTCTGTGAAAGGATTTACAGTAATATGTATTTTGTCACAAACATTATAATCAGAGATTGAAATAATGTTGAAGCATAGGGAAATGTTATCATTCCTGAAATATGGGGAGGAAAAGCATTAAATATTAAGTGATATAACATCAAATACTAAAAATTTATATATATAAATATATATATTTAGGAATGTTAGGTTTGAGGAAGGAGAGCTCAAATCAGAAGGTAAAGGAGAGAAGGAGAGGGCACATAGGAGCTCTGTGTTCTGACAGAACCTGGTAATAAGGGAGGTGGGCTTAAAAATCCCTTTAATGAGGGAAAAGAAGCCTTTTATTGTCCCAATAGAGAGGACTAAATTTTAGAGTGAATGAGTTGACTTTTTACATTCATATTCAGTCTGTGGCTGTTGATGACTGGATGTTAGGGAATGGAAGTGAAGAGAGAAGACTTGGGACATTTTGAAAAGTATGTATGTGGGGGATAGAAAGGAAGCTGCAATGGGAGCCAGATAGGGAAGGCTCTTGAAAAGGAAAGTTTTATAGGAATAAAAACTTGATGCTAGAAGACAAACTTAACAATTACTGCATCTTGTTTAGAGTTACAGAAATGTTTTGCTTGAAGCTGCAAATAAAATTGCACATGAATGATGATGGCTTTGGTTTTGTGTTGAATTTTGTATGTCATTATTGAGGCATTATTCAATAATGTTCCTAGTACAGAGCATTAAAAATATATTCCCAAGTTTTGTTTATATATATTTTTAATCTTTTGGTATCTCTTCCTCCAATTTACGTGTTGCTTTCCCCCCCTTTATTATTTAAGGAAGAACTTCAAATATCACTTTTAAAATTGAACAATGAATTTGAAGTAATTAAAAATACAGCTACAAAAGACATGAATTTGGATTCAGAATTACAAGATTTGAGACTTTCTTTGGAGGCAAAGGAGCAACAACTTAGTCAGAGTATTACTGAAAAGGATATCCTGGTAACCGAGTTAGAAGAATTGGACAGACAGAACCAAGAAGCTACCAAGGTAACACTGTAACAAAGACAGTAAGATATTGCATTCTACTCTGTAGACAAACACCAGATTAACAAGTAAAAATGATGAATGTAATTTAATTTTGTGATTTAATTAATATTTTCAATCACTGATGTGTCACAGATTGGCAAACTTTTTCTGTAAAGTGTTAGATAGTAAATATTTTATGCTTTATATTTAGATAGTAAATATTTTACTATCTTATGCTTTATATTTAGGTAGTAAATATTTTATGAGCTACTCAGTTCTGCCATTGTGATACAAAAGTAGCCACAGACAGTACTTAAATGAATGAGCATGGCTGCATTCCAGTAAAACTTAATTTACAAAAACAGGTGGCACACCTGATTTGGTCCATGGGCCATGGACCCTTACTCTAGTGTTTAAGAGTAGAAAATAAACAGCATGTATATGTCATTTACCTCTGGTTTTAAATTCTTATCTTTAAAATTGTGAAATGGATTTGCTGTAAGTTATTAGTAAATAATTTTGTAGGGGATGTTGGGATTAAAGAATGTGTTGTTTTGAATGAAGATTCAAAATATGAAGATTATTATTCTATTATTTATGAAATTTTATAAAATTTTCTTTAGGTACTGAAATGAGAGAATGTTTTAAAGTTACCATGCAAATTAATTTTTTCCAGCACATGATTTTGATGAAAGATCAACTGTCAAAACAGCAAAATGAAGGAGAGAGCATCATCAGGAAACTAAAACAAGATCTGGATGACGAAAAAAAGAGAATTTGTCAACTTGAAGATGAGAAAATGAACATTACCAAAGAATTAGGTGTACAAAATGAAAAACTAATTCAAAGTCAATTGGTCCTTAATAATTTGCATTCAACCAAGCAGAAGCTTGAGGATAAAGTAGGAGATTTGGGAGATGAGCTAAATAAATTACAAAGCAATAATTTAAATATTCAGAAAGAGAATGTTGAGCTTAAGGAATTTATTAGAAAAAATGAAGATGAACTTTCTAGAGTTAGGAATGAATTAACTCAATCTCTTAAGCAAGACTCTGATAGTAATTTTAAGGACAATTTACTTAAAGAAAGGGAAGCTGAAGTTAGAAACTTAAAGCAAAATCTTTCAGAAATGGAACAGCACAATGAAAATTTAAAGAAACTTGCTTTTGATCTCAAAATGGAAAATGAAAAGTTGGTTTTAGAATGTGAAGATATAAGACATCAGTTAGAAGAATCTGTTGCTGGTTCCAATCAGATTTCACTGGAGAAAAATGCCATTGTGGAGGCTCTAAGAATGGAAAAAGGACAGTTAGAAGTGGAATTGTGTCAGGTCAAAAAGAGGCTGTTAGAAGAAGCAAACAAATATGAGCAAACCATTGGAGAACTCTCAAATGCACGTAACCTGAATGGCTCCACCTTACAGCTGGAAAATGAGAATTTAATTAAACTCAGTCATGAGAAAGACTTTGAAATATCAAAACTCAAAAAGACTATTGAGCAGTTAGATGCTGATCATAAAGAAACCAAGGAAATTTTGTTATCTAGTTTAGAAGAGCAGAAGCAATTAGCCCAACTTATAAATGAGAAAGAAATTTTTATTGAAAAACTTAAAGGGCAAAGTTCAGAGCTTCAGGAGAAATTAGATATAAATACTCAATCCTTAAGGAGAAATGAAAATGTACAGCAAACCATAGAGGATAAAGACAGAATGCTTGCATCCATGAAAGAAGAAAACAATCATCTGAAAGAAGAACTGGAACGGCTGAGGGAACAGCAGAGTCGAACTACAACTATGGCTGAGCCCAAAACTCTAGATATTATCATGGAACTGGAATCTGAGATATCTCAACTGAATATAATAAAGAGTACTCTTGAGGAGGAAATAAAACATCATCAAAAGATAATTGAAGATCAGAACCAGAGTAAGATGCAACTATTTCAGTCTTTACAGGAGCAGAAAAAGGAAATGGATGAGTTTAAATACCAGCATGAGCAAATGAATGCTACACACACCCAGCTCTTTTTAGAGAAAGATGAGGAAATTAGGAATTTGCAAAAAACAATTGAGCAAATCAGAACCCAGTTGCATGAAGAAAGACAGGACATTCAAACAGAGAATTCTGATATTTTTGCAGAAACAAAAGTTCAGAGCCTTAATATAGAAAATGGAAGTGAGAAGCATGATTTATCTAAAGCTGAAACTGAAAGATTAGTAAAAGGGATAAAAGAACGAGAATTGGAGATTAAACTTCTAAATGAAAAGAATATATCTTTAACAAAACAGATTGATCAGCTGTCCAAAGATGAGGTTGGTAAACTAACTCAGATCATCCAGCAGAAAGATTTGGAGATAAAAGCTCTTCACGCAAGAATGTCTTCAGCTTCTTACACCCAGGATGTTGTTTACCTTCAACAACAACTACAGTCCTATGCCTTGGAAAGAGAACAAGTATTAGCTGTTTTGAATGAGAAGACTAGGGAAAATAGCCACCTAAAATCGGAATATCACAAACTGATGGATATAGTTGCTGCCAAAGAAGCAGCTCTTATTAAGCTGCAAGATGAAAATAAAAAATTGTCCACTAGATTTGAAAGTACCGGCCAGGATATGTTTAGAGAAACTGTTCAGAATTTATCACGTATCATTCGAGAAAAAGACATTGAAATAGATGCATTAAGTCAGAAATGTCAGACTTTGTTGACTGTTTTACAGACATCCAACACAGGTAATGAGGTTGGAAGTGTTAATAGTAATCAGTTTGAGGAGCTTCTACAAGAACGTGATAAATTAAAACAGCAAGTAAAGAAAATGGAAGAGTGGAAACAACAGGTGATGACCACAGTACAAAATATGCAACATGAGTCAGCCCAACTACAGGAAGAACTTCATCAACTTCAGGCCCAGGTTTTAGTTGACAGCGATAGTAATTCCAAATTACAGGTAGACTATACTGGCCTAATCCAAAGCTATGAGCAGAATGAAACCAAACTCAAAAATTTTGGTCAGGAATTAGCACAAGTTCAGCACAGCATAGGGCAACTTTGTAATACCAAGGATCTTCTTTTAGGAAAACTTGATATTATTTCACCACAGGTCCCCTCTGAACCATCAGTTGTTTCACAGTCAGCAGAATCTCTTAGGGCAGTTGAGTCTGACATACCTAGTGAGTCTTCTAAATTGCTTCAACAAGAGATAGAAGAGTTAAGAAAATCACTGCAGGAAAAAGATGCAGCAATTAGAACTCTCCAGGAAAATAACCATAGATTGTCTGATTCGATTGCTGCCACTTCAGAGCTAGAAAGGAAAGAACATGAACAAACTGATTCAGAAATTAAGCAGATGAAGGAAAAACAAGATGTTTTACAAAAGTCACTTAAGGAAAAAGACCTCTTAATCAAAGCCAAAAGTGATCAGTTCCTTTCTTTAAATGAAAATCTCACTAACAAAGTGAATGAAAATGAACTTTTGAGGCAGGCAGTAACAAACTTAAAGGAGAGAACATTAATTTTAGAAATGGACATTTGTAAACTAAAAGAGGAAAATGAAAAAATAGTAGAAATATCCAGGGGAAAGGAAACAGAATGTCAAGCATTGCAAGAGACTAATACAAAGTTTTCTATGATGCTGCGAGAAAGGGAATTTGAATGCCAGGCACTGAAGGAGAAGGCTCTTGCTTTTGAGCAACTATTGAAAGAAAAAGAGCAGGTATGTTTTGGATGAAGTATTGTGGAGGAAGTTGAGATGGAGAAGGAAATTTTAAAAAATGTGTTATTTACTCTATTTATGTTGTGTTTGAAGAGGAATAAGAATTTGTTCATTAAGAAATAATTATTTCAAGATATTGTGATTCGTTTTAAATACATTTTCCTCAGGCATCTGGAATTTTCTTCCTCTATTAGTTATTTCTAAATATTTTTAGTACTAGATTAATTTTTACAGTCTTAATTTAGAAAAAAGAATTTTAATAAGTCAGTTAATCTTTTTCTTTAGAAAATAGAATTGTATCACAGGTAATTTTGAAGTCTCTAGAATTTAACCAAATTTTAGGTTTATTTCAGTAGCTGCTAACAATGGTTAACATTTTAGAACTTCTTGTATGTAAAGGGAAACACTGTGAAACATGCTACACTACACTTTAAATATATTTCTGCAGTAAGAAGTACATTTTACACTGAGACTCAGTAAACACCTGTGTATGTGTGTGTACGACTGAAACAAGTTTTAGCATCTGTGATGCTCTGCTAAACATCTGTAGCATTTCATGTATTTAAAAATTTACGTGCAATTCATTTGATAAGAATATATTGAAGATCCCCTATTACAACATATTGTGATAGGTGCTATGTGGGACTTGTTTGGTAGTGCCCTTTTATTGGGGTCTCCATACTTTTAGTAGTTGAAATTTGGAAAAGAGAAGATAGGCAGAACAATGGACTATTGAACAAGCACCTATTGAGTGTTTACACGCACGCAGGCACAAGATAAAAAATGATTTAATTTTTTTGCTATTTAAGTTCTTGGATTAAAGTTTTGAAAAACTTAGCTTATTTTCCCCTTCTCTGTCACCTGATAAAATAGATACACTAATAGTCAATGTTGATGTGCTCTCCTCTCCAGATATTGTGTCGCCTTAATGGTACTGGTCTATCCATAATTGATGTGAAAAAGACTCTAGAGTCTTTCTGTTGCTCACTAACCAAAATTGGGTATAGTGTCTTATTGTTGTAGGAGTATAACAGAGGAATGTAGAACAATGAAGTATTCTGGTTTGTATATTTTCCCTTTTGTAGTTATAGCAAATTGTATAACTCGTCCCTTTCATTGAAGTTTATAGGTCTAAAGTACATATTTTTGTTAAGGCTTGCCTACTTTTTAGGAGGCTTCCCTAAGGAGGTAAGTAGCACTTAAATATTGTGTTACTTGATGGTAATTAGTATAAACAAATTAATTTCTTCCACTTCTCCACATATAATTGAAGAGTACTTTAGACTATATTCTGAATGTAATAAAATCTTTTTTGGAGGTGGGGGCACAAAGGGATGTTGTCAACAGCAGATTGTCAAATCTATTTAATTTCTCAAGCATTTGCTCTTTCTCTGTAATATGAAAGAAATTTTAATTAAAAAACTATTTGGAAAATTTTGGTTTCACTATCCAAGAGGTGGTGTTGAGATAAAAGGAACAGATGGTTTTATATTTTGGATTCAGTAATTTGTCCTGGGGAGAGCAAATTATGTTCTTAAAGAAATGGAACATTTACATTAAAAGTTTAAACAATATGAAACTATAAATAGATTCATTTCATATGCATATTTAAAAGGGGAAAGAATTAGCTATAAACAGCCCGATTTTGTGCTTTTTAGACAGCACTATTTTGTGCTCTTTAGAATTCCAACAATCATCTTAAACTCATGGCCCTGTTGCTTCAGTGAAGAGTTACTTTTTTTCCATCATTGTTAATATATTGTACCTGTATGGAATGTATTCATTAATAAGTTTCATTACCATCTAGCAAGACATCATTTCATTAAATTGTTGTCTTTTTTTTTTTTAATTGGCTGAACATATTAAATGACTTACCTTCATTACTCAAGTCAGCTACTTGACACTGTTTCTTTCTCTCAGTTGTGTATGCCTAACTAACGGACTTTTGTGGTTGATAAAGTACACACACACATACACTTTTTTGGGGTGATTTTAGGGTTTGTGAACATGTTGTACGGAGTTAATGTGATCAGATTTTGTCTTTTCAGTTTTTTAAAAAAAATTTCTAATAATGTTTTTCTTTTATGATAGTTTTAGATTTATAGAAAAGTTGCAAAGATAATAGAAGCGAGTTTCCATATACCTTACACTCAGTTGCCCTAATTGTTAACATTTTACATTACTGTGGTACCTCTGTCACAACTAATGTACCAGATTAATATACTATGTTTAACTAAAGTACATACTTTCTTCAGATTTCCTTAGTTTTTTACCAGATGTCCTTTTCCTGTTCCAGGAGCCCATCTGGGATACCACATATTTAGTTGTCTTGTCTCTTTAGGGCTCTATAAACTGTGACAGTTTTTCAAACTTTCCGTTTTGATGACTTTGACATGGTTAAATATATTTTTAAATTAAGTGTTTAATGAAGTAAATTTCTTTTTAAAAATTATTTTCTTTAAAACTAAAGTTTTTCTTTCCAAAAGGGCAAGACTGGGGAGTTAAATCAACTTTTAAATACAGTTAAATCAATGCAGGAGAAGACAGTTATGTTTCAACAGGAAAGAGACCAAGTCATGTTGTCCCTGAAACAGAAACAAATGGAAAACAGTGCCCTACAGAATGAGGTATGGTTTCTCTTTAAAGGAACAGTGAATCAAACAATGAGTTAAATAACTATTAAGTAAGAAAACAGGAAAGATTATCAATTAAGTTGAATTTATTTCTTGTGATTTTTCTTAGTCTTCCTCTGATGAACTATAGCAGGATTTTGTTCTCTGAGGGTACATTTTATTTCAGTTTTCGGAAGTGAAATAAGCTATGGCATGTCTTGGGTATAAGAAAATTTTCCCATCTATAAAATATAAAAGAAAAAAAAATGAGATTTAGTAATCTGTTCCATAGAGCCCAGGACTTTGTATTATTCTGTTTTACATTTTAGCCACAGGGAATGAGATCTTACAAAGTAAAGCATCCTGATGAATATTCAAGATGATTTCAGGAGAATTTTTTCCCAGCATAAATACATCTTGCAATATGAGAGATTAGTATACAATTATGATACTTCAGTAATGGAAAAAAAGATTTGATAATAAAGTGGTTTGTAAAGGGGAAAAAAACGGAACAATTTTTAGAAAATGATAAAGAAATGTCCTCTACCTAGGTAAAACATTTACGTGACAAAGAATTACGCTCAAACCGGGAGCTACAGAGATTGCGTAACCATCTTTTAGAATCAGAAGATTCTTATACTCGTGACGCTTTGGCTGCAGAAGATAGAGAGGCTAACCTAAGAAACAAAGTCACCGTATTGGAGGAGAAGCTAGTTTCATCTTCTAATGCAATGGAAAATGCAAGGTAACTTTTTTCATTTTTTTTTTTTTAGCATTAACTAATTGAAAACTTGAGTGTCAGACTCAGTAAGCATTTTGCACGTTAGCTCGTTTTATTCTCACAGAATTTATTATCTCCATTTTACAGCTGAAGAAGCTGAGCATCAAGAGCTTTAGTTACCTGCCCAAGGTCACACTCACAAGGTTTCACACTAGGTCTATGACTCTTAACTAGATCAGGCATTCACAATGAGGTATCTCTGAATCTTAACCATTACCCTGGATAATTGCCTCTTATCATTTTAGGAATTTAGACTTATATTTTGGCTGATTTAATTAGCTTTGTCAGGCTCTCAAAGAACTAATTCAATTTGTGTGGTTTTATTCTTGGTCAAATGATGTGAGGTTGCACTGATGTGAATAGTAGAGGGAAGAGAGAAGGGAAGTAGCAAGATGAAGACCTAGGTCATTATGAATTAACTTTTGGTTTATGAGAACTTGTGAGTGACCAGGTCTTCTCTTCTTTTGTATTTCTAAATTTTATTTCTCTCAAAAAAGTTTCTTTCTTGTTTTTTTGTTTTTAACTTTTCTTTTATTACATAAGCATTTTACTATCCACTCCAGAAAAATCAGACAGACCCAAAGAACATAAAGCCACCATCCTACCCTTCCATAGATCATCTTTTTTCGTTCTTTTTTTAGTGCTTTTTTATATGTGTGTGTATTATAACCTTTTTAAAAAAAAAAAACACGAAATTGAGATCATAATGTTTTGTAACTTGCTTCTGTCACTTCATAATATATTCTGAATGTTGGTACATGTTAGGCCATATATTTCTGCAGTGTCATTTTATGGCTACCATTATTGAATTTACCACAATTTCTTTAAACCAATCAATTATTATTAGACATTTAGGAAGGGTCAACCTTTTATGATTACTAAGAGTGCTATGCTGTTATGATATTCCAAGACATGTTCTTCTATTGATGACAGATTATTTCCTTACAGTAAATTTTGACAAATGGAACTACTGGGTCTGGGGGAAGGTCTAAAACTTTGAGATGTCCTGCCAGATTATCTTGCAGAAAGACTATATCCATTTATATTTCCACCAGTGGTATGTGCTTCTTTTTATTTATCTTTTTACTGGCATTGTTGTATGATGCCAGGGGAGATAAATAGTGATAGTAGATGTTATCTCTGTCTACAAAGAGAGTTATAGACACCTTTTGGCAGGGTGTTCTATTGTACCTTACCTTCTGACTCAGAAAGGAAACTTGTTTGAGATGGGAATTAAAACAACAGTCATTTGTGTATGTTTCAAGTTTGGCAGAAATGCTACAACATCCTCAGGCCATAAAATTTATAATCCTTCCCATTTTCAGCCCCTTATTTTCTCTAACTGAAATAGTTTCTGGTTTCTGCCCCCTTTTGTTTACTCTTCAGAATAACCTTCCTGAAATAGAGCTGTGATCTTGTTACTACTGTTTTGCTCAAAAACAGTCCATAATCTTACGATGTAGTTCCAGACTACCTACCACCTTAGCTTTATTTTGTGTGATCACCTACTCGCCAGCATCCAGCCAAACTGGATCACTCAGTTCTTCAGGCAGAGCTACTACTTTCCCATTTCTTTCTTCATCCTTTTCTTTTTCATATTGTTCCTTCTGCTGGAAGGGTAGACCTGATCCCAAACAAGTTTCCTGCAAATCCACCTGTTCTTCAAATACTTTCCTTTTCTTTATGAAGGGTGCTTTAGTACCCCTATTCCTTAAGTCCAAAAACAAACCCTGATACTTTTTTTCCTTTGGAACCTGTGTATGGCACTTTGCTTGAGTCTTTGGTAGGACACCTGTATTTTACTTTAGAGCACAACTGATTGTTGACTTTTCTTAAGCTGTCTTCCACCCAGTGAAATGTAAGATCACTAGAGGTAGGGATGATGCCATTCATTCTGTACCCTTCTTACCGTATATATTCTTATACATACTTTAATAGATATTCAGTAAGTATTTGTCATATGAATAACTCACTTCTACGAACTGGATTATGGTGTTTTGAGCCCTTACTTAACAACAGTCACACCTGTTCTTTCTTAATCTTTTGAGTGCAGTCACAGTTCATTTCATGCTTACAGCCACCCTTTGAGTGATTTACTAACCAGTGAAGTTTAGAAAAAAGTCCAGGGACAAATCTGAGGACAGAGATAAGGTCTCCTAATTATCTTTCCACAAGAAGGTGCTATTGGGTAGTGTCTCTTCAAAGTGAGCCAATCTCAATGGACTTTAGTGGGCTGCTCTTGAATAAGAATTTAATTGGATCTTAAAAACCAAGAACGCAGTTGCTTTATTTTATATATTGTAATTATACATTAATGATTTGACACATCTGGATAGGTGCTGTATAAATCTCTTATGGATCTCTGGACTAATATTTAGGGCAGGGGTAGTGGTTATTGTATTTAATGTAGACAGAAAGAATGAAGAAAGATAAATATCTAGTAATCAGAGCAGTTCATTGGGGGATAGCCTTTCAAAAGTAGTGAGTTCACCATGACCACAAGTGTCAAAAGCGAGGGAGTATCATAGAATCCATTGTTTGTAAGGTTGGAAGCAGGACAAAATGACCTCCAAGGTCCCTTACAAATAACAGTTTATGATAAATTATGTTTTAGAGTTTTAGCCTGGAAACATGAAAGTTTCAGGCTATTTGTAAATTTTTCTTTTGCTGACACATTTCCTGTTAAGCCTAAGTTTTAGGTTTTTAAAATGACTGCCATTTTTTCAGAGTCACTTTCACAGGAAGGATGATTGATCAGAAAAAAGGAAGACTGAAGATTAGAGGAACTCTTCAAGATTTCTTGGAAATCTCACTTGAATTTAATGTAATAAAATGTAGGGAAATTTCCATCTTGTTATAGCATCTGGAGAGAAGCAGTTTGACTTTTATTCTTTTTTGTTTGAAGTCATCAAGCCAGTTTGCAGGTAGAGTCATTGCAGGAACAATTGAATGTAGTCTCCAAGCAGAGGGATGAAGCGGCACTTCAGCTTTCTGTCTCACAAGATCAAGTAAAGCAGTATGCTCTGTCACTAACCAATCTACAGATGGTACTAGAGCATTTCCAGCAAGGTAAGTTCTAGTCTTTCAGTGAAAACAAATCATAGTTTTTGGGAATTTTGCTCTATTTGAGTGATATGTTAGATCAGGCATGGGGAAGTCTTTGAAAAGTTACTCACCTGTTGAGGGAAAAGCTAAGTAGCCATCAACAAGTTAATTTGGATTGTTTTTATAATTAAGAATGGAGATATAAACTATATTTAGTAATTATTAAAAGTTTGTTGTAGTATTATATTATTACCAGTTAAGGTGAGGGTTGAGGAAGTACAGAGGTAACATGATTTGGAAGGATGATCAAATCATAAAGAGAGGAATACAAAGGAAGAGAGAGAGAGACACATGTAGAAAAGATGGTTAGGCTTTTAGATATTGGTTGGAGGTTTAACCCACTTCAGAGGGCTAATCACCAGTAATTACTGTCCTTTGAAATAATAACTTGATTTTAGCTATTCATCTATATTCCAAAGTACCTACATTTTCTAGTCCTGGTAGAAAGTACTTTTCTGGAAACACAGTAACAGTGAACAGAAGGTTTTAACCTGATAACCAAATATGCTTTTTTTTTTTTTTTTTAATCATCATTTTATTGAGATATATTCACATACCACGCAGTCATACAAAACAAATTGTACTTTCGATTGTTTACAGTACCATTACATAGTTGTACATTCATCACCTAAATCAATCCCTGACACCTTCATTAGCACACACACAAAAATAACAAGAATAATAATTAGAGTGAAAAAGAGCAATTGAAGTAAAAAAGAACACTAGGTACCTTTGTCTGTTTGTTTGCTTCCCCTACTTTTCTACACATCCATCCATAAACTAGACAAAGTGGAGTTTGGTCCTTATGGCATTCCCAATCCCACTGTCACCCCTCATAAGCTACATTTTTATACAACTGTCTTCGAGATTCATGGGTTCTGGGTTGTAGTTTAATAGTTTCAGGTATCCACCACCAGCTACCCCAATTCTTTAGAACCTAAAAAAGGTTGTCTAAAGTGTGCGTAAGAGTGCCCACCAGAGTGATCTCTCGGCTCGTTTTGGAATCTCTCTGCCACTGAAGCTTATTTCATTTCCTTTCACATCCCCCTTTTGGTCAAGAAGATGTTCTCCATCCCACGATGCCGGGTCTACATTCCTCCCCGGGAGTCATATTCCACGTTGCCAGGGAGATTCACTTCCCTGGGTGTCTGATCCCACGTAGGGGGGAGGGCAGTGATTTCACCTTTCAAGTTGGCTTAGCCAGAGAGAGAGGGCCACATCTGAGCAACAAAGAGGCATTCAGGAGGAGACTCTTAGGCACAAATACAGGGAGGCCTAGCCTCTCCTTTGCAGCAACCGTCTTCCCAAGGGTAAAACTTATGGTAGAGGGCTCAACCCATCAAACCACCAGTCCCCTATGTCTGTGGTCATGTTAGCAACCATGGAGGTGGGGTAGGCGAATACCCCTGCATTCTCCACAGGCTCCTCAAGGGAGCACTACATCTTTTTTTTTTTTTTTTCCCTTGTTTGTCTTTTTTCTTTTTCTTTTTTTTTTTTTTAACTTTCCCTTCTTTTTTCAAATCAACTGTATGAAAAAAAAAAAGTTAAAAAGAAAACAAACATACAATAAAAAAACATTTCAAAGAGACCATAGCAAGGGAGTAAGAAAAAGACAACTAACCTAAGATAACTGCTTAACTTCCAACATGTTCCTACTTTACCCCAAGAAAGTTACATAATATAGCAACACCAAATATGCTTTTTTACTTTGTACCTCCTCATCCTCAGGTTTACCCTCTTTAGACCATTTACCTATCCATTTGTTTAATTCATCCATTCAGTATCGAGGGTTTCTTACATGCTTGGCATTGAATTAACCGCTACTGGGGGGTGGTTAGGGAACATGAAGATGATGAATAACTGGGGTCTGCAGTTTTGTGGCTAAGCGAAACTTGAAGTTTACATGTTGTGGACCTTCAGGGTTACTCACATGGTTGAAACCTTGAATTTTAAATATAAAAACTCTGTAGGTCTACTCTACGATATAATGACATAATTATTAGAATGGACATGTGTACAAAGTAGTACGAGTCTGAGGCCATAAAGAAAGCATTGCCAAAGAGGAAATATTTGAGTGGAAGAATTTATAAGATGGGCAAGATGGAGAAGGATTTAGGCAAAGGAAACAGTAATCTCATTACTTTAACTCCACTTAACATTAATCACCAAAAGCCTCTATAATTTTCTTGTCAAAGATTAGACATTTGAACTATTTTTGTTGAAGTAAAATTTCAACTGGTTTAAAATACCAGTCATATCACACACTGCAAAACTTTAATATAACTCTTTTTCTCTTTAGAGGAAAAAGCTATGTATTCTGCTGAACTAGAAAAACAAAGTCAGCTTGTTGGTGAGTGGAAGAAGAAGGCTGAAAATCTGGAAGGAAAACTAGTGTCATTACAGGTAGGCCAAAAGAATTTTCTCTTGTAAATTCTGTTATTGTTGAAACAATTACTTGTAGAATCTTTGTCTTGGAAATAGTTTCCTAAACCATTAAGTCAGTATTGTTTTTGGGACAACTGTGCATCTGGAGGCTTATACTAGGACATAACAGTGGGAGCAAGATACCTAAGATTTCCGTCATGTAATTTTAAGTGTAGAGGAGGCATAGCAATTGTGAGATAGAAAGACATTTAAAATTTTTTGGCACACAGATATTTTAGACATTTCTGAAGTAAACCCAAATCTTAAAAATTTAACTTTCTAATTAATTTTCTCTTTTCAAAAAATATATTGTGTACTATATTTCACATGTATTAATTTTTATTATCCTGTTAGATCTTTTTCTTTTGCAGCATCCCCCATTAAAAGATTTTTCTCATTATTATGCCTTATTTCATACATACAAAACATATATATAAGGTGTAAGAATTATAAAATGAATGTCTGTCAAAAAACATGACTTCAAAGTAACTGGGTTTTAGATTTAGGAGAAACTATTATGTAAGCTTTAAGTAGACTATAACGACAGCTGGTGGAAAATAATAAAATTTATTTAGTTGGCATTAGTGGTAAATACACTATTCAGGAACATTAATATCCCAAGTAAGTGAAGGCATAGTTCCTTTAAAGTTTTAAAATTTTTTATGAAATATTGAATGGCCACAAAACAATATTTAGATAATATTTGTAAAATATAAGAATAACAATACAGCAAATACCCATTTACTCACCATCCAGCGTAAGAAATAGAAATGTAGGTCCTTATGCACCCCTCCACATCTTATCCCCTTCCAACCACCATTTCACTATTCACCATTTTGCTAGCCACTATTTCAAAATTTTATGTTTATCACCCCCTTATTTTTCTCTGTGACTTTATCACAGAGATTTGCATCTCCAGACAGTTTGGTTTTGCATATTTTTAAAGAATATGTGTATGGAATTTGAACTATATGTTGATTGATTAATTCTTCTGTCTTGTTTTTTTTTTTTTTTTTGCTTACTTTTGTGTCCTTGAGATTCACCCAGCAAGGATCCCCAACTGGGGGTGGTACTGAGAATTTGGGGGTATTTTAGTTATTATATTGACTGGGTGGCTCTTCTGGCATTTAGCGACCATGGGCCAGGGATATCAAAAGCTCTCCCATTGAGAAACACTATATTAAAGATGTAAATTAAAAAAAAAAAAAATGTCTTGTAGGAAATCTATAAGACTACGTGCACAGTCTAGGGAGAAGGAGGATCCTAACCAAGACTGAAACTCCAAAAGCTGTAAAAGCAAAGTAGGACACATTTGACTACCTATATACAATTTTAAAACTTTACGTGGCAAAAGACATTATAAAGTCACACCATGGCAAATGTGGCAAATAATATTAGTAGCACAGATGACAGAGGGTTAATGTCTAATGTACAAGGTTCTTCCAAATTGACAAGAGAAAGGCAGCTCAGTAGAAAAATAGGCAAAGTATGTGAAGAGATTTATTTTTACAACAGAGCATATCCAGCTGTTCTATAAACATGAAAAAATGCTCAAATTCACTGGTAATCAGGGAAATAAAAATTAAAGTAATAATGCAATATTGCTTTATATTTATCAGACTTGTAAAAATTAAAGAGAGCAGGAACATCTGCTGCTGTATTTCTTGACTTTTTGTTTCTGTTTTTCATAGTTTTTCTGATTTCTTCTTTTATTATTGCCACTTTTTACTTTTGTCACCATGCTATCTTTTTTACTTAGCTCCCTCTAAAAGAGTCAGTGTTGTGTTGTAAGAAAAGTGCGGGTTCTGTACTCAATACTTATTACTTGCATGAACTTTCTCAGAGTCACAGAGGTGCAGCTGCACCCCCTGAAATGTGAAGGGTTGACTCTAAGATGTCTTCCAGCTCCATAGTTTGTGATACTGTTTTTACATATTGCCTTTTAATAAGCTTTCTTTCCTCAAAGGAGCGTTTGGATGAAGCCAATGCTGCTTTGGACTCAGCATCGAGACTTACAGAACAGTTGGATCTAAAGGAAGAGCAAATTGAAGAACTTAAAAAACAAAGTAGGTTTTTTTTCTTTTTTTTCTACAAGACTAGTCTTCCCCCTTGCATTGGTACAATTGAGTAAGACCATATTTAGTAAGTGTGACTTCCATTTCCATGTCTCATGACCAATTTGCTTCAATTTGAATATGGCGCTAATGAAGCCAGAGTCATTAAGTTGGCCCTGGTTGTCAGGTTAGTTTTCCTGGGTATTGAGGTAATCCAGTCGTGTTAGCTGTTATCCCCTTGACCATCAAGAGGATTGATTTGACTGATCTGACTTTTTATGGTTATGACTTCTTCCTTATCAACCCAGGTTCATCCCACCCAAAGCCATCTGATCTGTTAGAGAAGGCAGTGCTCCCAAGTGAAAGAGTAACATTTTGTGTAATGAATGTTTGAGGTACAACCCTCTTTTAATAATTATAGATGGTGCTTTACACACAGGCACTCATTATATATTTTTTGATACTTGCAAGGTATCTCACCAGCTCTCTGTTACCTACAGTGAGTCCTGTGATTAAGGCTATCACCTGGGCTTCAGGTAATCAGGTGGTTCACAGTACACTGTTGAATTTAAAAGCTGACCAAAATGGCATGTCCTCATTTAATCTTCTGATTTAGGGTTCACCAGGAAGTTGAATCTATTCTAGGGCTGTACATCATAAGTAATGATTCAGGGTTATTGGAAAGGAGATAACTGAGCCTAGAAATAAATTGAATTTAGGTGTCTGGGTTGGGTACGTCAGCACCAAGGCACATAATTAAGGAATTAAGAAATACATACCACCTACCATAAAATAGAAATTAGATGTATGCAAAAAAACATGGCATGGCAGAGATACTGTTCAAACAGTGGAAACAGAGACTTGCACACCAGTGAGGCAAGGAGACAAAAACTACTGAAGCATGGATACCAAAGGACAAGGAAAAAAGTAAGTTGGCCTAAGTGCTGCAGGAGACAAGAGACCTTTAGGAACACAAAAAGCAATAAAATAAATGTGAAGTAGTTGTTTTCGAGATAACTTGGTTCTGAGGCAAATTACTGCCCATCTAAATCCTCTATTTCCTTTGTGGGGTTGGGCCAGCCTTGGAACTTTTAATCTAGTGGATGGGCTGGAAATGGTCAACAAGGAGACAATTATATTTTAAATATTTATCATGGACATTTTTACATAGCTATACTGTATCATTTAATCTTCTCTTGTTTCATTTATTCTTTGTAAGCAGCTCTGACTGAAATAAGTGTTATTAGTTCCATTTCATAGGTTAAAGAAACTGAGATTCCCTGATCATTTTACCCCATGACCAAGATCATGATCTTTCCATTTTACTAAATTTCTTCCTGTCAGGAAAATGGTTATTTATATTCTGACTTGTATTTTGTTCTGTGTATCTCCACGTCCCCTGAAGACAGGGCAGTATCTCTGTGTTGTATCCTTAATGTTGAAATAGTTGCTCTTACCTAAGGCAGTGTTTATCAGGAAAACGATCCCGTTAGGTTGAACACCTGTGGAATTACAGCATTACTAGAAAATGTGTGGGAAACCCAGAGGAAACACATTAAGGGACTGCCTGTGAACCCAAGGATTAGCCAAAGAATCAGTATCTTAGGGTATGGCTAGACTGATGGAGGTGACAAGACTGTATTCTGAACCAGTTCATTGATATGTGGCAACTTGGTGCTATATGTCATGATAATATAATAACTAACGTCACTTCCCCTTTTAGAGAGCCACCCGAGCCATTCCCAGATGGAACAAAACAAAACTATGACATAATGTCATTGATAAACATTATCAGAGTTCTTGCATTATTAAGTTCTTGTTCAGGTATCCATTTAAACCCCATAGGTAAAATATTTCTAGATTTTCTTGATTATATTTGACAAGGCTTAGGTGGCCTAGGTTTCCACATGTAAAAATTTACAATTAATATTCATCATAAATGTATAGGAACTTTGAACCCATTTTGTGGAATCAGTATGAGCTGCAGAAAAATCTCTGTCTAATTTTATTTACACAGCCGGTATTCTAAAGGGCAGACAAGAGGTCAGTATGTGTTGCATAGATAGGAAGGAGGGCAGTAAAGAGAGAGTTCTTATGTTTTTAAGTCATTCTTGCCATTTACAACTCTTCTTCACAATGTTTTCTTTTATTACCTAAGTGCTTAATATTGCTTTTAAATCTCTAAACACAAATGTGGTTTTATTTTCTCAAAGCTGTAGTTTTTTGATTTGGTAATATATTTGATAATATAAATGAAACTATGGTTGTTTCAAAAAGATCACTGTATATTTTCTTTCATAGATCATTAAGTGCTTTAAATTTTGATGGATATTATAATATAGCACTTTATTTTTAACACAAAACTTGGCCAGACACACAGCAAAAAAATTTGCCAGGAGAAACAACTTTGAAAAAGACAGATTGGCTTTTGCTGTAAGAAAGTACATAGAGATTTGAATTGTAGAGGCAAAGTATTGTTTCATTTCTAAGCATCTGTGACTGATTAGTTGATACACAGTTTCAACATTTAAACAATATTAGGAAACACTTTAAAAAGTGGTATGTTATTCAAAGAGGTTGGTTATGTCATTGCTATTAAGAGATAAGATAATTTAATCTGGTCAAACATGAAAAGAGAGCTTTGCATATATACCAATATTAAAACAGTTGAATGATTTCAATCATTCTTAGAGTATATAATTGTTAGTGCCATTTATGTGTAACTCTGATTATGAGTTGAAGGCATTTACAAGCTCTGTATGAAAAGTATGAAAATGCCTTATCAGGCATTAAGCACTTAATGAGAACCATTTGCTTGGCTTCCATGTTAGACGGTATGTAAGATGCTAGATAGGATCCCTTTTTTCAAGGAGCTTAGCTAAAGAAATAACACATAGCATAGATCCACCTAAGTTGGTAGTTTAAGACAGTTGTGCACAATAGTGATCATAGGACAGTGCATATTTAGTTCCCCAGAGTCCCATTGAGGGTCAGGGGACATTCCATGGAGGAAAGGAATTTGACTGGAGCCTTAACCAGTAGAAGGATTTGGCCTAGAGAGTGAAAGAACTTATTTAAAAAAAAGAAAAGAAAGGAAAACACACACATAACCACATGCACACACTATGGGAAAGTGACAATGAAAGAAAACCCTAAGCTATTATAGATACTGTATTTTTTAATGCATTTTTATTGTGAATTTTAACGTATATACATAACAGTGATAACTTTCAAAGTACAATTTAACAAATAATTAGAGAGCAAATTTCAAAGAATGTCATGGGTCGCAGTTCCACAACTTCAGCTATTTTCCATTATTGTAAAATATACATACAGAAAGGTGTTAACTTTCAGTGTACAGCTCAACAAACAGTTATTAGGTAATTTCAAAAATTGTTGTGGGCGATGGCTCGGCAAGATGGCGGCATAGAGAGGAGTGGAAGCTAAGTAGTCCCCCTGGAACAACTACAAAAATCCAGAAACAACTAGTAAATAATCCAGAATAACTGCGGGGGGACAAACGAGACCATCCATTCATCATACACCAACCTGAATTGGGAGGAATGCCCGAGAACACAGCATAAAATCTGTAAGTAAAACCTGCGGAACCAGGTCGGGAGACCCCCTCCCCCATAGCCCGAGCTGCGGAGCCGCGTGGTGCCACAGAGAAGCTCTCTCCCAGCAAGCGAATACAGCTCAGCTGAGCTCCAACTGGGGTTTTAAGTAGCGAGTGTGAACTGCTCACTACAGGTATGCAGCCCCAAAAAACAGACAGAGGCTTTGGGTGACGACTGACCTGGGAGAGCTGGAGGGTCGCCTTGGACTGGGTCTGAAGGGGACTATCTGTTTCTCTTTTGGCTCAGTGGAGAAAGCCCCAGTCATTTTCAGTTTCCAGGGCTGTGACTCTGGGAAGGGTGGAGACACCACAAGCAGAGAGTGAGACCATTGAAATGCTAATGACCTCCACCTGAGGGGTCTGTCTTCTCTAGGAGGAAAGGGGTGGGGCCCTTTCCATTCAGAACCAGACCCCAGAGCCTGGGGGAACACGGCCATACCTCCTCACACCAGTCAAGAATTATAGGCTAACAGGCGTCACCTGCTGGGCAGAAAAGCACAGTGACCTGAGGCATCAAAGGGTGGAGCAATTTTCTAAGACACACCCTCAGGGAAACCAGATACTGAATATTTCTTCCCTCTGGGACTTGAGCCTGTTCTGGTCTGGGAAAACCTGATTTGGATAACCAAGGAAACCATGCCTAGACAACAGAAAATTACAACCTACACTAAGAAAAACAAAGTTATGGCCCAGTCAAAGGAACAAACGTACACTTCAGCTGAGATACAGGAATTTAAACAACTAATGCTAAATCAATTCAAAAAGTTTAGAGAAGATATTGCAAAAGAGATAGAGGCTGTAAAGGAAGCACTGGACATGTATACGGCAGAAATCAAAAGTTCAAAAAACCTACTAGTAGAATCTATGGAAATGAAAGGCACAACACAAGAGATGAAAGACACAATGGAAACATACAACAGCAGATCTCAAGAGGCAGAAGAAAACACTCAGGAACTGGAGAACAAAACACCTGAAAGCCTACACGCAAAGGAGCAGACGGAGAAAAGAATGAAAAAATATGAGCAACGTCTCCGGGAACTCAAGGATGAAAGAAAGTACAATAATGTACGTATCATTGGTGTCCCAGAAGGAGAAGAGAAGGGAAAGGGGGCAGAAGCAATAATAGAGGAAATAATTAATGAAAATTTCCCGTCTCTTATGAAAGACATAAAATTACAGATCCAAGAAGCGCAGCGTACTCCAAACAGAAGAGATATGAATAGGCCTATGCCAAGACACTTAATAATCAGATTATCAAATGTCAAAGACAAAGAGAGAATCCTGAAAGCAGCAAGAGAAAAGCAATCCATTACATACAAAGGAAGCTTAATAAGACTATGTGCGGATCTCTCAGCAGAAACCATGGAGGCAAGAAGGAAGTGGTGTGATGTATTTAAGATACTGAAAGAGAACAACCACCAACCAAGAATCCTGTATCCAGCAAAGCTGTCCTTCAAATATGAGGGAGAGCTCAAAATATTTTCTGACAAACAGACAATGAGAGACTTTGTGAACAAGACACCTGCCCTACAGGAAATACTAACGGGAGCACTACAGGGTGATAGAAAACAGGAGTGTGTGGTTTGGAACACAATTTTGGGAGATGGTAGCACAACAATGTAAGTACACTGAACAAAGGTAACTATGAATACAGTTGAGAGAGGAAGATGGGGAGCATGTGAGACACCACAAGAAAGGAGGAAAGATAATGACTGGGACTGTGTAACTTGGTGAAATCTAGAGTATTCAACAATTGTGATAAAATGTACAAATATGTTCTTTTACGAGGGAGAACAAGCAAATGTTAACCTTGCAAGGTGTTAAAAATGGGGAGGCATTGGGGGAGGGATGCAATCAGCATAAACTAGAGACTGTAACTAATAGAATCATTGTATTATACTTCCTTTAATGTAACAAAGGTGATATACCAAGGTGAATGCAGATAAGGGGGGGGGGGGATAGGGGAGGCATGTTAGACACTTGACATTGGTGGTATTGTCTGATTCTTTATTCTACTTTGATTTAAGGTTATTTTTCCTTTTGCTGCTTCCTAGCTGTCATTTTCTTTTTTTCCTCTTTCTTTTGCCTCTCTACCTTCTTTGACTCTTCCTCCTGCCTTGTGGAAGTAATGTAGATGCTCTTATATAGATAGTGGTAAAGGTGGTGAACACATAAATGTATGACCATGCAGAAAACCATCGAGTATTTACTTGGGATGGAATGTATGGTGAGTGAACAAAACCATATTAAAAAAAAATGGGTCAATGACAAAACCTCGAGGGCAATATACTGAGTGAAATAAGCCAGACACATTAGGACAATTATTGCAGGGTCTCACTGATAGGAACTAATTACAATATGTAAACTCATAGACATGAAATATAAGGTACCAGGATATAGGACGAGGCTTAAGAATGGGAAGTGGTTGCTTAGTATGAGCAGAATGTTCAATTAGGATGAACTTAAATGTTTGGAAATGAACAGGGGTGTTGGTAGTAAGATGTGAGAATAACTAACAGCGCCAAATGGTGTGTGAATGAGGTGGAAAGGGGAAGCTCAGAGTCATATATGTCACCAGAAGGAAAGTTGGAGGTCAAAAGATGGAAATGTATAAAACTGAATCCTATGGTGGGCAATGTCCATGATCAACTGTACAAATACTAGAAATCACTGCATGAACCAGAACAAATGTATGACGATACAATTAGAAGTTAGTAATAGAGGGGCATATGGGAAAGAACTATATACCTATTACAAACTATATACTACAGTTAGTAGTATTTCAACATTTTTTCATAAACAGTAACAAATGTACTATATCAATACTAGGAGTCAAAAATTGAGGGGGGTTGGTTAGGGATAGGGGAGGATTAGAGTTTCCTTTTCTTTTTTTTTTTCTTTTTTCATCTTTCACTTTATTTCTTGTCTGGAGTAATGAAAAGTTTCTAAAAATTGAACAAAAATTAAGTGTGATGGATGCACAGGTGTATGAGGGTACCCAGGGGCAAGTGATTGTACACTTTGGATCTTTGGATAATTGTATGGTATCTGAACAATCTCAATAAAAATGAAAAAAAAAAAATTGTTGTGGGCTGCAGTTCACAGTTTCAGTTCTTTCCTTATTATGCAATATAGGGTATATACAGAAAGGTGAAGACTTTCAAAACGCAATTCAGTGAGTAGCTATAGAGCAAATTTCAAAGGGGTGTTATAGGTTAGAGTTCCACCATGTCATTTACCTCCTTCCAGTTAGTCCAACACCCCAGCATGTAAAAATATATATATTATTTTATAAAGTTTCAGTATTCACAGACCTTTTTTAAATCTTACCTTGTTTGTTGCTGCCATTTCCTCTCACTTAATCTCTTTCTCCATCTTCTGTGGTGTCTAGACCATGAGCACCCTAACTTGTTTATACTGAAATGGGGTATCGACAGTGTATATACTGTATTTTAATCGTGAGATGTTGGTTTCAGAAGAATTACTGCTATCCTTCTTTTTAGAAATTACTCTTTCAACATTTTACATGAAGGTGTTCTTTCATCAATTCTTCTGAGTTGATCAGAATTCAGAATTTCTGTGGCATTGTCATTCCTGAGAAAATATACATCTGTGTAAATCTAGACATTAGCTGAACCATTAAGAGATGTGTTATGTTGCCATATTTATGACCAAATTTGACTTTTCCTTATTTTGCTTCTTGTTCTCTATCATCATCCTTGAAATAAGTTCCTAAGTTCCTGCTTAAATGAAGAGAAAGAAAAAAAAAAAAAGGATAAAATTGTAGTAGAAAGTGCAAAATAGTTCTTGTTTTGGTAACCATTATTCAGAAGGGTGGTGAGTTTCATGGTATGCAAAGAAGAGTTTTCTTAAATAATAAAAAGTTTAGATTCTAGCATTGGGAAAATGTTTTGGTTTGTCTGCCAGTTTATATCTGTACTTAAAGGACCTCGTAAGTTATTTTATTTTTCTTGAAGGTTTAGTGGCTGCATTTTAAAAAGTCTTCTGTGAATTGAGAAGGGAAAATTTCCTTAGCATGTTTTTTAGAAGAAAATCTAATAGAACATATAAAATGAGTCCCAGTAAAGTCTACTGAAATATGAAGCATAAAAACATTTTTTAATACTACAAATATAAAAGAAGCCTGAAGTGTTTTTCATGGAACTACCTTTGTGGTGCTGGATGGCAGAGTTTTTATTTTAAATGAAGACATTCCATTTTCCAGGACATAATTTATACAAGAAAACATATAATGTCCTGTTGAACATAGGCCAAATGCATTCCCAGACGCTTTGTTACCCAAACCTTTTGAGGGATTTCTTTATAGATGTTTTTGGCAGAAGCAGTGATTTTAGAGGAAACATATAAGAAGTACCAGATGCAGTTTTCTGAATAGCCGTAAATGGTTAAAAAATTATTTGAGATGATATAAACATCTGGATGTATTATACAATGCCAGAATTTGAGTTAAGAAAAAAGTTTTTATTGATAAGGCAAATAATTAAGCCCTTTTCAAGTTAATGGTTATTTTTTAAATGTGTGTATCCCAAATATAGAAACTGAGCTATGTTTTAGAAATTGCATTAGTGTTTTAATGTTTCCTCTAAATATAGAGGTAAAAGTAAAGTATGAAGAGATGAGAATGCTTTGATTTAACAGATTTTATGTATACTTTTCCTTATTACTTTATATATGGATCAGTAATTCAGAACATAAATCATTTATTATTGTTCTGTGTTTTATTCTTCTGTCCCAGATGTTCTCCCTTCCCAGAAAAAAAAAATCAACCATTCTTTCATTTATGTAACAAACATTCATTGTTTATCTGCTGTGTACCAAGCACTAAAATTGGCACTGGAGATGAAAAGATAAGGGACAACAGTCCAGTCTTCAGTAAGTTTACAGTCAGGCAGTAAGGGAAAGACTACATATAATCAAAACATGCAACAAATTGTTTCAACAAGAAGAAACTATCCATTTTACTTGGTGATGGTGGTATGGAAGAGTAGAAAAGCTAGTGAAGGGTATAACTGACCTACCTGAATGATGAATATGTACAGCTGAGCAGACAGGGAGTTGGGGAAGAGCATTCTCGACAGAGGGAGAAATTCATATGAAACTGTGACACAATCTGGAAATTGGCTGTAGATTTGGTTGACTAGTTAACAACCAAAGGGTGTGGGGTATGCTGGTGTGGAACGTTGGGGAGGTGGGGATGGAAGCGGATTATTATGAGGAGAAATGAAACTGTAAGAATGGTTCACAAACACAAATTGCCAACTGGGGCTAAAATGGTAACATGAAAGTAGAGACTGGTGAATTGGTGTTTTTTATAGGGTGCAGCACATTCTCAACTCCAGCCGATTAGTGCCATGTCAGAATGTAGGATCACTATTGCCAAATCTTCAGATCTTTCAAGAGACACTGGGAATCTAGATATTTATGTGAAATATTCCAAGTTTTTAATATTACACATAATTTAATTTAAGATTTTGTTAAAACCCTTTATAGGCTGAATACTTATTTGGGCCAGATGTAGTCTGTGCTGATTTATAACAGGTTGCTTTCAGATATGAGTTAAGATCCAGTCTGCACACATCCCAAAGTAATTTGGGCAGAGAATAAAAATACATATGCAGGGCCCCCCTGAGGAGCCTGGGGAAAATGCAGAAGTGTTGGACTTCCTCACCTGGATTGTTGCTGATGTTCTTACAAGCATTGAGGACTGGTGGTTTGTTATACCAAGCCCTTGATCATCGTGCTTGCCCTTATGGAGCTCGTTACTGCAAAGGAGAGGCTAAACCTGCTTATAATTGTGCTTAAGAGTCTTCACCTGAGTACCTCTTTGTTGCTCAGATGTGGCCCTTACTCTCTAGCTAAGCCACCTTGGCAGGTGAACTCACTGCCCTCCCCCCATGTGGGACCTGACTCACAGGGGTGTAAATCTCCCTGGCAACGCAGGATATGACTCCCAAGGATGAATCTGGACCTGATATCATGGGATTCAGAACATCTTCTTGACCCACATTGGGATGTGAAGTGAAATAATATAAAGTTTCAGTGGCTGAGAGATTCCAAATGGAGTCGAGAGGTCACTCTGGTGGGCACTTTTAACACACTGTATAAATAACCCTTTTTAGATTTTAATGTATTGGAATAGCTGGAAGTGAATACCTGAAACTGTCGAACTGCAATCCAGTGGCCTTGACTCTTGAAGATAATTGTATAACAATGTACATTACAAGGGGTGACAGTGTGATTGTAGATCACACTCCTTTTATCCAGTGTATGGATGGATGAATAGAAAAATGGGGACAAAAACTAAATGAAATAGGGTGGGATGGGGGGATGATTTGGATGTTCTTTTTTACTTTTATTTTTTATTCTTATTTTTACTTTTTCTGGTATAAGGAACATGTTTAAAAAATAGATTGGGGTGATGAATGCACAACTATATGATGGTACTGTGAACAGTTGATTGTACACCACAATTGATTATATCATGAATATATCTCAATAAAACTGGATTTTAAAAAATGTGTATATATATAGGCATTCAAATGTTTGTGGAAGGTAGAGTTGTTACTTCAGTGCTCCTCTTTTTTATTTTGCTTTTAAATACAAGTCATAAAAATGACAATAAAATGTTTATTACAAATCAAAAAAAAAAAAAATCCAGTCTGCAGCTTAGAAAGCCTTTTGTCATTAGTATATTTTCCAGAAAGATGATATTCAATAAGTAGTGAAATTATCATAATGACCTTATTTTTCACTGGCAAAATGCCAGTCCTTGTGGAATACTGCTGGTCCATATGGACCTTTTAAAATTAAACATGTAACTTTGGCTTAAAATAGTGTCTTTTAAAGATGTTTTCTGGGGGATTGTTGAATGATGGCAGAGTAGGAAGCTCCAGGAATCAGTCCCTCCACCAGAACAACTATTAAACAGGCAGGGACTGTCTGAATCAACTATTTTGAAGCTCCAGAGTCTAGTAGACACTATGCAGCATCCAGGGAAGAGGGGAGGAAGAGGCTGGTGTATCACAGTAAATACCAGTGGATTTCATGCTCCACGCAGCTGCTACCATTGCTCACCCCTCAGCCTCGTGGCAGGCAGCAGTACCATCCTCAGCCCTGGCCCCTGGTGCAGTTTGCTGGCACCAGGGTGAAGTATAAAGACCTGGTTTCCCAAGATCTGGGGGTGTGTGTCCAATTGTTGACCACTGCTCCCCCCGCCCCGATATCATCTTTGTTGTTTATTTTTGTTACTCAGACTGACTGACCTTTTTTTCTTCAATTCAGTTATATTGAGATATATTACATACCCTGCAATCATCCACAGTGTACAATCAGTTGTTCATCATAACAGTTGTGTATTTATCACAGAACTCAATTTTTGAACAATTTCATTACTCCAAAAAATAAAAAATAAAAATCAGAACAAAAATACAAATAAAGAAGAACACCCGAAACATCTCATCCCCCTCATTGCCCCTATTATTCATTTAATTTTTTTTCCCAGTTTTCTATTCATCTGTCCATATACTGGATACAGGGAGTGTGAGCCACAAGGTTTTGACAATCACACAGTCACACTGTGTAAGCTACTTAGTTATACAATCGTCTTCAAGAATCAAGGCTCCTGGGTTGCAGTTCAGCAGTTTCAGGTATTTCCTTCTAGCTATTCCAATACACTAAAAACTAAAAAAGGATATCTGTATATTGCATAAGAATAACCTCCAGCATGACCTCTCGACTCCATTTGAGTTCTCTCAGCCACTGAAACTTTAATAGTTTGATTTCTCTTCCCCCTTTTGGTCAAGAAGACTTTCTCAATCCCACGATACCATAACCACTGCTTTTTTATCAGCTACTTCAAATTGCTGAGGGCCCCAGCTCTGAGGGTGGCCACTGTTCCAACCCACCTTGGACGAAAGTGACAGAAGAGTCTTAAAGGCAATAACCTTCCTCCAAACTATAGAAAAATGTTTAAAGGGCTGCATCTACTGAGCCATTTCAAATCAAGAAAACACAGTTTCAAAGAGCTATAGGAGAAGCTCTTGGCATTCTTGCTGACTCTTCCCTCACATGCTCCCAAGGCAGTATGGAGCCAGCTGCTGCTCCCTTTTTGGGTCCCTGGCCTCATTACAGCTGGGAAGGATTGACTTAGGAAACACTTCTCCGGCTCAAGACCCCCTCACTGAATTTGCCTTCCAGGCAAAAGCAGTGTGGAAAACAATTGAGTCAGGCAGTCTGAGGCTTACTTCCTGCAGAGGAGCACCCAAGAGAGAGAAGGTCTGTTTCTTAGAGAGTAGAAGGCACTCACATTCCTGTAAGCAAGCACAAACTCAGACATGACATAGGTTCAGAAAAGACAGGGAGAATCCTGCACTTTATATTCGCTCTGGGCTGCTGAACTTTGAAGGAGAGTACCAGCCAACACAAAGCCAATTTGCAAAGCTGTGAGAGGTGTTTCTGCATTGGTTTGTTTGGTTTTGATAGGTCCTGACACCTGATGCTAAAAATCTCTGATATCACTAGCTAGATACAAACTCACAAAAATGACAGTTCAGGGACTAAATATCAGAGTTAACATTTTAAAACATTAAAATATACAGATGTACAGTGTGCAACAAAAGATGACAAAACAAAGAAACAGAAAATAATGGCCCACCCAAAGGAGCAGGATAAAAATCCATAAGCCTTCAATGAAGGATACTAGACTGTGGACATACCAGACAAAGACTTTAAAAAAATGATCTTTAGTATGCTCAAGGAGATAAAGAAAAGTACAGAAAAAGAACTAAAGGGTATCAGGAAAACAATGAAGGAACAATATTAGAACCCCAATAAAGAGCAATTTTAAAAGGAACCAAACAGAACTACTGAAGTTGAAGACCACAATAACTGAAATGAAAAATTCCCAGGAGGGTTTCGACAGCAGATTGGAGCTGGCAGAAGAATGAATCAGTGAATTTGAAGACAAGACAATTAAAATGAGTGAGGCTGTGGAACAAAAAATAAAAAGAACAGGAAAAACAAAAATAGCCTAAGAGACCTGTTGATCACCATTAAGCTTACCAGTATACACAGAGATAGGGAGAGGGAAACAGAAGAAATTTTCAAAGAAAAAGTGACAGAAAACTTCCAAAATTGGCAAAAGATGTGAACATGAACATTGAAGAAACCCATTGAAAACCAAACAGGATAAACTTGGAGACAAATATGCCCAGACACATGATGTTCAAATTTTGAATGCAAAGGACAAGGAGAGAGTTCTGAAAGATGCAAGAGGAAAGCAACGTGTTATGGATACAAGGGAGTCCCAATTGAACTAAGTGCCAGTTTTTCTTCAGAGACCATGGAGACAAAAAGCAGTGGGTTGAAATACTTTAAGTGCTGAAAGAAAACAATTGCCAACCAAGAATTTTATATCTGGTGAGACTTTCTTTCAAAAATGAGGGAGAGATTAAGACATTCCTAGATAAACCAAAGGTGAGAGAGTTCCTTACCATTACACATGCCCTACAAGCAGTACTAAAATGAGTTCTTTGCACTTAAAGGGAAGGATACCATACAGTGGATGAAAGTGGCAGAAGGTAATAAAGACCTCTAGTAAAGGTCACAGTATGGGTAATTATAAATGCCAGTACTACTGTATTGTGTTTTTTGTTTGTAACTCCACTTCTTACTTACAGGTGCTAAAATGCGCATGCATAAAAAATAATGATAAATATATGGTTTTGGACATACAGTGTAAAAAGATATAGTTTGCAACAAGAACAAAAAAAGGTGGAGGGTGGAAGGGTATAGGAACAGGGTATGTGTATTCTGTTGAAGTTAAATTGGTATCAAATAAAAAATGAACATATATATATATATAGGATGTGAAATTTAACCCATGATACTCACAAAGAAAATATATGAAAAATATATACAGAAAGGAATGAGAAGGGACACAATGGTACAATACAAAAAATCAGATAAAGATGAAAGTAGGCATTAACAGAAGAATTAAGGATCAAAAAATTATGACATGCAAAGACTTAATAGTAAAATGTTAAAAGAAAGTCCTGCATTATCAGTAGTGACTTTAAAGATATATGGATTGAACTCTCCAGTGAAAAGGCAGAGACCGGCAGACTGGATAAAATAGTAAATTCAAACTATATGCTGTTTACAAGAGACTTACCTTATTCAGAGACATCAGTAGGTTGAAAGTGAAAGGATGGAAAAAAATATACCATGCATATGTATGTATCTAAAAGAGAGCTGGTGTAGCTATACAAATAACAGATAAAATAGACTTTAAGTAAAAAACTGTTATAAAGGACAAAGAAGGCCATTATACACTGATAAAGGGGTCAATTTAATAAGAAGAGATACTCATTATAAATATATATTCACCTTACAGCAGAGCCCCAAATTATATGAAGCAAATGTTGACAGATTTGAAGGGAGAAATAGGCGGTTCTACATTAATAGTAGAAGACTTTAATGCAACACTTTCAATAAAGGATAGAACATCTACACAGAGGATAAATAAGGAAATAGAAGACTTGAACAATACTCTAGACCTAATGGATATTTGTAGAACATTTCACCCAGCAGCAGCAGAATACACATTCTTCTGTAGTGCACATGGATCATTCTTCAGGATAGACTTTATGCTAGGTCACAAACCAAGTTTCAGTAAATTTAATTGTATCTTTTACAAACACAATGGAATAAAATAAGAAATCAGTAAAGGGGAAAAATGGAAAATTCACAGATATGTGGAAATTAAACAACATTGTCTGAAACAACCCAGTGGGTCAAGAAGAAATCAAAAGGGAAATTAGGAAATATCTTGAGGTGAATGAAAATGAAAACACAACATATCAGTATTATGGGATGAGGCACATTCAGTACTGAGAGGAAATTTGTAGCTCCAAATGTTAACATCAATAAAGAATTCAGATCAGAAATTGAACATCACAACTGGAGGATCTAGAAAAAGAACAGGAAACTAAACCCAAAGTGAGCGGAAGACAGGAAATAACAATTAAAGAAGATAAATGAAATAGAAAATAAAAAATGATAGAATCCACAAAACCAAAAGTTGGTTCTTTGAAAAGATCAATGAAATTGACAAACCTTTAGCTAGACTGGCAACAAAAGAAAGAGTGAGGCCCCAAATAACTAAAATCAGAAGTAGAGAGGGGGATATTACTTCTGACTCCACAGAAATAAAAAGGACTATGAGGATACTATAAATAACTGTTCACCAACAAATTAGATAACCTAGGTGAAATGGACAGATTCTTAGAAACACACAAACTGTACACTGACAAGAAGAAATGGTAGATCTCAACAAACCAATAATTAGTATAGAGAATGTATTAATAATCAGAATCTTCCCAACAAAGAAAATCCCAGGACCAGAGGGCTACACAGGGGAATGGTTTACTAAACATTCTAAGAAAAATTATCATCAGTCCTCAAACTCTTCCAAAAAACTGGAGAGAGAAAATACTCCCTAACTCATTCTATGAGGCCAACGTTACCCTCATACCAAAGCCAGGTAGAGATACCACAAGAAAAGAAAATTATACACTTTATGAACATAGGTGCAAAAATATTCAACAAAATACTAGCAAATCAAATCCAATAGTATTAAAAGAATTTTACACCATGATCAAGTGGGATTTATCCCAGGTGTGCAAGGGTGATTCGACATAAGAAAATCAAGTACTGTAATACACTAGATTAACAGAATGAAGGAAAAAAACCCACATCATTGCAATTGATGCATAAAAGGCATTTGACAAAATCCAGCACCCCTTCTTTTTTTTTTTTTTAACATTTGTACATATTTATTTCCAGTTTCTTGTCTATGTGTACTTAAAAAAACAAACTGAGCAACGGTATACAAGTGCATTGTCCCTTCTTGAATGGACTATAGTGTTTCAGATAGTCAGTCATCTTTAACCACTGTTTCTCAGTCTTGTTCCCTATTCCCACCATGACCTTGACCCTGCACTCTCCCCAAAATAATTACTTATGTAAGTTTGGTATATGTTGGTCTGGTACAATTTTCTATACTTGTTACCATAGAGAATATGTAGTATTGCTTTGTTCTAATTTATCTAAATGGTATCATGTTGTAAATATATCATTCTGTAATTTGTTTTTTTGTTTTGTTTTTTTAATTCATTTTATTGAGATATATTTACATACCATGCAGTCATACAAAACAAAGCGTACATTCAATTGTTCACAGTACCATTACATAGTTGTGCACTCATCACCGAAATCAATCCCTGACACCTTCATTACCACACACACAAAAATAACAAGGTAATAATTAAAATGAAAAAGAGCAATTAAAGTAAAAAAGAACACTGGGTGCCTCCAGCACCCCTTCTTGATAAAGACACTTAGAAAACTAGAAATAGAAGGAAACTTCCTCAATATGATAAAAGGCATATATGAAAAATCCACAGCTAACATCAGGAACAAGACAAGGATGCCCGCTGTCCACTGTTACTCAGCATTGTACTGGAACTTCTAACCAGAGCAATTAGAGAAGAAAAAGAAATAGAAGATATCCAGATTGGAAAGGAAGAAGTAAAACTTACCTATTTGCAGATAGAAAATCCTGGAAAATCAACAACAAAGCCACTATAGGTAATAAACAAATTCAGCAAAGTAGGAAGAGAACAGATCAACACCCAAAAAATCAGTAGTGTTTTTATACACTAGTAATGAACAATCAGCAGAAGAAATCAAGAAAAATATTCCGTATACAATAGCAACTAAAAGAATCAAATATCTAGGAATAAAACTAACAAAAGATGTGAAGGACTTGTGCACAAAAAACTACAAAACTTCACTAAAAGATATCAAAGAAGACTTAAAAGGAAGGACATTCCATGTTCATGGATTAGAAGCCATATTGTTAAAATGTCAGTTTTACCCATTCAATTTACAGATTCAGTGCAATCCCAATCAAAATTCCAACAGCTTTCTTTTCAGAAATGGAAAAGCCAATCATCAAATTTATATAGAAGAGTAAGGGGCCCTGAAGAGCCAAAGCCATCTTGATAAAGAAGAACGAAGTTGGCAGACTCACACTTCCTGATTTTAAAATTTATTTCAAAGCCACACTAATTAAAACAACATTGTACTGGTACAAGGACAGACCAATGGAATTGAATTGAGAGTTCAAAAATCAAGCCTCACATTTATGGCCAACTGATTTTTGACAAGGGTGCCAAGTCCACTCAATTGGGAAAGAATAGTGTCTTCAAGAAATGGTGCTTGAAAAACTGGATGTCCATACGCTAGATAATGAAGGAGGACCCCTGTTTCACACCATATACAAAAATCAACTTAAAATGGACCAAAGACCTAAATATAAGAACCAGAATTGTAAAATTCCCAGGAGAAAACATGGACAATCATCTCCAGGCCTTATGTTATGCAATGGTTTCTTAGACTTTATACCCAAAACACAAGCAACAAAAGGAAAATAGATTGATGGTACCTCATCAAAATTTAAAACTTTTGTTCTTCAAAGGACTTTATCATGAAAGTAAAACTACAACCTACACATTGGGAGAAAATACTTGGAAACCACACATCTGATAAGGGTTTAATACCCAAAACATACAAAGAAATCCTACAACTCAACAACAGAAAGACAGACAAACAATTCACTTTTTAAAACAGGTGAGAGGCTTGAATAGACATTTCTCCAAAGAGGATTTACAAATGCTCAAAAAGTATGTGAAAAGATGCTCAACATCATTAGCCATTAGGGAAATGCAAATAAGTCACAACCACAGAGAGTTACCAGGTTATGCCCAGTAGAATGGCTACTATTAAAAAAACAGAAAATTACAAGCATTGGAGAGAATGTGGAGAAATAGGAACACTCATTCATTGTTGGTGGGAAAATAAAATGGTACAGCTTCTGTGGAAGACAGTTTGGTGCTTTCTCAGAAAGTTAAGTATGGAATTATGATATGGTCCGGCAATTCCTCTTCCAGGTATATACCCCAAAGAATTGAAGGCAGGGACTCTAGCAGATATTTGCACACTGATGTTCGTAGTGGCATGATGCACAATTGCCCAAAGCCCAAGCATCCCATCAACTAATGAATGGATAAATAAAATGTGATGTATACATTCAGTAGAATATTATTCAGCCATAAAAAGGAATGAAGTTTTGATACATACTACAACACAGATGAACCTTGAAGACATCATGTTGAGTGAAATAAGCCAGAAACAAAAGGACAAATGTATGATCTCAGATATGAAATACTTAGAATAAGGAAATTCAGAGTCAGAAACTAGAATATAGGTTACCCAGGGCTGGGGTTGGGGTACAGAATGGGGAGTTAATGCTTAAATTGTACAGAGTTTCTATTTTGAATGATGAAAAAAGTGTGGTAGTGGGTCGTGGTGGTTGTAGCACAACATTGTGAATGTAAATCCCAGCATTGAAATATATATTTGAATGTTGTTAAAGTGGAAATTTTAGCTTGTATATATGTTACTAGAATAAAAACTTAGAAAAAAATGCATAGTGCTATACAACACAATCAGTGAACTTTTTAGTAAACCAGGGTCTATAATTAATATTACAATTATAAAAATGTTATTTCATCAATTGTAACAAAGTTACCACACTAATGGAAGGTGTTAATAGAGTATTATATGGGAACTTTGTATTTTATGCATGATTTTTCTGTAAACCTACAACTTCTTTAATAAGAAAATTCTGGTTTGATAAGGAAAAATCTAGTAGAAATTATCCACATGCATACTTAAGGACTGAGAGAGAAGGGGTTGGAGAGAGAGAATAAATTTAATAGGGTGATTTAAAAATATTTATAAAAAATCTCCTTTAAGTGCTCATATTCACTTCAATTAACTGTGCCCACAATCCAGTAGACCTCAGCCCATTTCATTTTCACAGAATCATAGATTTTCATCTAATGAAATTCAAGTTTTATGAGGTTATAGTATATTAACAAAATTCTTTTACTGTGAATTCATTGCTAGGAAGTGGAATTTTAAAAATTACTTTTCACTCTGTAATTAATAATTATAATTATGGAACCAGACAACATCCACCATGTGCTCTAGATCTTTTTAAAATTCTGGGTCTGATATGGTTACAAATATTGCCTTAAAAGACAAAGCAGATGCCAGTGTGTCAGCATCCGATTGCAGATAAATATATGATACCTTAAAAATATATTTTTTGGTGTTATTAATGAAAGTGATCTTGTATTTAAAATACCATCTAATTTCTAGCTTTTGCTTTGATTATATTTACCTAAATGAAAAGACTAAATTTCCTTATATTAGTTTTAAAGATGTATCAGATTTAAATTTATTTTTAAGGTACTCAGTACAAGTAAGACGCCAGACCCAACTTTATTTACTGCCATTTGTATATATATAAGGAAAATGGTCTTTCTGAGTTCCTTCTCTTGACACCTTTGCTTTGGTTCTTAAAGATGGTAAGTATGGCAAAATGGAGATGTTAATGTTAACCAAGGCCGTACATATGGCATTGATTAGGGCAAAGTTTGAAGGATGAATTCTTTGGCTATTTTAAGAAATCAGATGAATGAGGACTAATGCTTATGTAGCACTTTATTGTTTACAGAAGTCACATTTGATCATTCGATTCTCTCAAAATCCTTAGAGATAAGCATGCTCCTTTTACAAAATAGGCAACAAAGTCTGTACCCAGTGATAAGACCATGACTCAGATCCAGATTTTATGACTCTCAAGTCCTGTGCTTCCATTACTTTTCTTTTGTCAGTCAGGTATCCGTTAAATCTGGTTTGCGTCTTTATCTAAGGGAGCTTTGTAAGTGGCTTTGTAAGGAATATGACTTAATTTTAAGATGTTCTCTGATGAGAGTATTATGGTGAGGTTCTGGTGCAGTGTGATTAATCACAAATAAAATGTGAAATTAAGTGCTGATTTGTTGGCGACACATTTTATATTCAACTTTGATTTTAAATCAAGTGAAGATCATGGCACCTACGCTAGGGGTTATAAAGAAGAGGATCTGATGTATGGCACGTATAAGTATATTACTCAGAGTATCTCTTCCTCCAAACTAGATTGTATCTCAGTTGCTTTGTTGCTCAATCTTAAAGGGCAACACCCCTTCCCCTGCTTTTTTTTTTTTTTTTTTTTTTAACTTTCATAGAATTATTTTGGCATGTTAGATTTTTTTCATAGGGATGTTATATTTGGCTAAATACCCATTTCTGAATAACTGTATTTTTCCTGCCCATATAAATACAGTTCCAATTTCAGACTGTGGTTTGAATTAGTCTTCAGGTTTTTTGGAGAAATATTCTGAATTTCTGAGGGGAAGAGAATAGGGTACCTGGAGAAAAAAGAGAGTCTGTGGGGACCTTTGAAGTGGGTGTGTGACTTTCTTTTTCAAACCTCTTCTTGTTAATACCACCTATCCAGCCCCTGTCTCCAAATTCTGAGTTTTTTTGTTTGTTTTTTTCCTAGACTCAAATATTAGAATAAATTTAAACTACTACTTGAATTTGAAACTTCCCTTTGCATGACTGCAGAGGACATACAGAGTTCCCAATTCTACATCACATCACCTCAGGGGCTAATTGTATATTCTGATGAGTTTAAGAATTTTTAACTCTGTCATTTTGACCTTGATGTTTTGACTCTACCTTTCTGAATACTGAAATTTTAATCAAAAGTATATCAACATCAGTGAATTTTCATCAAGAAAATATTTTTTATTTGAACTTTAAGACAGTTTGATTTCTTGATCAGTTTTTCATCAAGTTAAATTTTTCTACCTTATTTTGCTAAAATCATTTTTATCAGAGTCAATCCTTTGCTTTATGAATTTTACTCCAAAGATTTATCTAATTTGTTTGTCTTTTTTTTTTTTTTTTTAATAAGAGACAGTATAGTATAATGATTATATTCTGGTTATGTTCTAAAGCAGGGCTGTCCAATAGAAATATAATGCAAGCAACATAGGTAATTTAAATTGTTTTGGTAGCTACATTAAAAAGGTAAAAAAGATAAAGGGGAAATTAATTTTACTCATATTATTATTAAAGCATATATAAGCATATGTATTTTATATAACCTAATATACCCAAAATATTATCATTGTGACATGTAATCAGTATTAAATTAATGTTGGAGGAAAGTAGGTAGGAGAAGTGAAAACTCAGAAGGGGAAGGTGGAGGGTAAGGTAGGGTAAGTTTGACCTCTGTTGCTCTGCTACCTTTCTATAGTCTTGGGGAGGAGTGGAGGGAAGATGGGAAGAGACTATCTTCACCTTGGCTCCTGCTATAGCTCATGAGTGGGATGATTAGAGACAAGATAAACTTTCTTATTTGCTGCTCAGCCTCTGAAAAGTGGAGAGTTCTATTTACATTCAGAATGTAGTACTAGGAAAGACCTAAATAGCACTATATGCTCATAGTATATTTGTGCATATTAAGAATCTAAAATGTCTTTTACTGATTCAGACTTTAATAATAGTCTTGTTCTCTCTCTCTTTCTAAATGTCCAAGTTTAAATTCCTTACTGGAAAGGCTGGACAGGAAAAGTTTGTAGTAGATTTTCCGAACACAAACCTTGCTTTTATATTTCGGTTATGGCAACCATCTCTATTTTGGTAAAGTTAGCCTATTATATGAATTACATTTTGCAGTTGAGATTTTTAAAAATCATAAGCTATTGCGAACAGTTAAACGGAATATTAAGCATCTGCATTTGGTACTATAAGTCAGAATTTTAGGAATGGTATAGAGGCATTGTACAGGATAGAATGAGATCACAAAGCAGATGGACGTGGCCTAATCCATGAGTTCAGAGAAAAAAATTCCTTGAGGAAGTGGCCTGGGAACTGAGACATGAAGTGTGAATAGGAGTTGATTAGGCAATGCCAATGAAAAAGGTTTAAGAAGAGCTTTCCAGGCAGAACAAAAAAGCATTTGGAGAAGTCTTGCAGTGGGAATTGAGAGTACAGAAATAAACCATACGTTTATGGTCTGTTTATTTTTGACAAGGGTGCCAAGACCATTTGGTGGGAAAAGAATAATTCTTTAACAGATGTTGCTGGAACAACTGGATATCCACATGTAAAAGAATGAAGTCGGACCCCTACCTCACACCATGCACAAAAATGACCTCAAAGTGGATCATAGACCTAAATAGTAGAATTGAAACTGTAAAACTCTTAGAAGAAAACATAGAAGTACATCTTTGTGACCTTGGGTTAGGCATTGGTTTCTTCTACATTACACTAAAAACCTCAAACAACAAAAGAAAAAAAATAGGTGAATTGTACTTCATCGAAATTAAAAACTTTTGTGCTTCAAAGCATACCATCAAGAAAGTGAAATGACTTCTCATAGAATGGGAGAAAATATTTGCAAATCATATATCTGATCAGGGAACTTGTTTCCAGCTACTAGGAAAATGCAGCATAACTCAAAATAAAAGTAGGTTCTTGGAATGAGGTCAAAGTCTCTAGTATGAAGTTATAAATATCTCTTTCAACTCTGGTGTCTATTTCAGAGGTAACAGGTATATAAACTTTAGGGTTTGGCCCTGTCACATGGTTGAATTTATGAATAGGGCCTCTCCTTCGATAACTCTACTTTGCCTTTAATACTACCCAAATTCTAACTATTCTACCAAAAATTTACAGATTTTTCTTTTTAAATTGTAAGAATTTTAAAATACTCCAAGCATCCTTCTCAAGTAGTCATGAGCTATAGTAACATGATTAGTATGTTAGAAGCAATTATCTGAAGTGTGTTTTGCGATTTCCTTATCCAGAATACTCTGTCCTACCAACTGCAATTGGGTTAGATACTCTTTTTAGTCAGCCCACCAAAAATAGCATGCAGCCAGGAAAATGGTAAAAGGAAAATCTAAAATTGTCCTTTCCATTTCTTCCCATTACAGAGTGGCTCTGGAAATTTTCCTGCAAGGAAACTGGTGAAAATCTCTTTTTTGTTATTAAGTTGCTCTGTAGGTTGAAAACCCTTTTTGGTTTTAAGATTCTCTATTAAAGAATTGATTACTTTAAAGGGGCTAAACTATGTGAATTAATGCATACTGTGGCTTTTAGGGAATCGCTATACCAAAGAGCCTAGTTTCTTGAACCAAAGAAGAGAAGGAAGTCATTGAATATTTCCAGTTAGAATAAGTGTATATATTCAAAGTTCATAGTAAAGATGCCATAAATTTTGTGATTTTTCATCCAGACAGACCATTTTTAATCAGTTTTAATGAGTATCTTTATTCACATTTTGAAAAATAGATGAGCTCCGACAGGAAATGTTGGATGATGTTCAGAAGAAATTGATGAACTTGGTAAACAGCACAGAAGGAAAAGTGGACAAGTATGCTCTGCCTTTTAACTTTTGTATATTTTTTTGAAATTGCTTATATGGTTAAAAAAAAAAAAAGAACTTCTACATGTAGATGTTTATATGTGATAAATATTTTTAAAAGCCTTTTTGTACAAAGTCATGAGATGTAGGTAGTTTTAAGGTGGGGTCAGTAGAATACTTACCTCCTCCTTTTGTTTTTTAAATAGATTTTCCCCAACCCAAATTCTTTTTCTTAAACAATATGAAAGAGTTAAAACATCACCCCAATATGAAGTATTTAAGAAAATGAAAAGTTTATTCTAATTCTTTTTTGCTCCTTTTACCTTAAATGAAGATATCTTGCTCAAAGTATTAGATCTGAAACCCAGGTATATACGAATGTATCATTTATTATTTATAAAATTTAGATATCATTGGCAAATTAATTTTTAATATGTATGAATGGGTATGTATAAGCCTAACGATTAAGTGCAAGAACTATCTTCACTATTTAAGGTGGGGAGGAGAAATCTGAAATGTCTTCTTAAGGTGAACATCTCGCCAGGCAGACAATGAGAATTACTGATGAAGCACCGTTTTCATTGATTATTTTGTTGAAGAAAGAAGATGGCCAATAAGTGATGTTTTTAAAGGTGTATGTTTTGAGTTATCTGAGTTAGTTAGACGTCTCAAGATTTTTTTTAAAAAGAACTTCTTTAAAATATTTAAAATATTGTCTTTGGGAAAATGTGATTATTGTTTGTGTGCACTCAATGTTGGGGTAACTTGAATTAGCTTGAGCTGTTTCTGCCTTCATTTTTATAGGATCCTTATGAGAAACCTCTTCATTGGCTATTTCCATACACCAAAAACTAAGCGTCAAGAAGTGTTAAGATTAATGGGAAGCATCCTGGGTATCAAAAAGGAGGAAATGGAGGAGGTAAATGAGCATTGAAAACCACTCTGATATATATATCACTAATAAAACAGTGGCATAATTTAAAATTGTTTCCTTTTATTGTACACTATATAATTTTTACTGAACATAATTTTCTCAGATAGAAATGGAATCATTTCATGCTACAGTGAAGAGGTGAGATGGATTTGTTCAATTCGTATGACATTAGTTTAAATCTTCCGTAACTTATAAACCACCTCTCATATCAGGATGCATAAATTTGAGACATGACAATCCCCAAAATTTTTATTTGAGATATTGCTTGGGATAATATTTCATTGTTTTTCTAATTCTATCAGTTGGAAACATTTATGAGGATTTGGACTTTAAAAGGATGGTTTGCTACTATCTGAAGTCATGTAAAAATGGTTCCCTTTTTTTGATAATGATAATATTTTTCTATTTTAAAATATTCTTTCAGTTGTTCCATGATGATCAGGGTGGTGTTACGAGGTGGATGAGTGGGTGGCTTGGAGGAGGATCAAAAAGTGTCCCCAACACACCTCTGAGACCAAATCAGCAATCTCTGCTTAATAGTGTAAGAACTGATTTTATTCTTGCTGAATATGAATGGTGAACTGACTGCCTATCACACTCATTTGTAAAAAATCATAGGATTTCTTTTATAGGTTATTTTATTCTCTTTTTTTCTTATTATTTAGGTTAGTTTATTTAGGCTATTTTATTTATGTTATGTATTTATTTTGGAGTTGTGGATGCTGAGATCCGGAGAAAGGTGGTTTGTTTCAGGATAACATGCCAGTTTTAATAATTTTGTTGTATATAGGTTTTAACTTTTTATTTATTTGATACTTTTATTTTTCAAAGCATTAAATGTTCCATTCTTTGTGTTTGATGCTGCTTCCGTAGGAACATGTTAATCATTGATTTGTTTGTTTTTCTACTAAATTGTGAGATTCTTGATGGCAAAGGCTTTATTTTATTCTTATTTATATCGACTGTAATTGATCCAATGAATTCTTATTGAACACCTGCTGTGTACTAGACTGTTCTGCAAACCAGATAAACAGGGTGCCTGCCCTCAATGAACTTACATTTTGGTAGGGGGAGGCAGTTGAGATGCATGTAAACATGGTACCTAGTATTTAGTAGGCTTTAGATGAATATTAATTGAATTAAATAGCACTATGAGTTAGAATGTGGAGTTGTTTGTTTATAATGAAGAGGAAACAGGATAGTTAACTTAACCAGAACTAGCTAGTTAAGGATAAAACTCAAAGCTGTTGTGCTTGGATCATATAAAATTTAATTTAAAGGAAAGGTCTATGTTACATTATTTTAATCTGTTAATATTACTGGTGATCTTTTGCCATGTTCATTGATGGGGTCTTTAGGAAAATACTACTATTTAACACTTGTTTTCCTTTGATATAATTTTTACATCCATGTAAGCAGAAATTAAAATGATATAAGATTTGATGTCTTAAGTGCCATTGGTGGGAAGAAATAATAAGGTATATCAGTTGGCTAAATCTGATTATAAGATATTTGTAATGGGTGTTGTTATTAAAGAATATTGATTAAACTGTTAAATTTTTATAATTGATACCCATCTAACTAATGTGCTAGCAATTTCAGTCATTCATACATCTTATCTGCCAAAGAAATGATATAAATGGCATGATTAATTTTTAATATTTAATTAGAATTACTGCTACCTCATCTTATTTATGGTGAATATAATTTTATTATCTAGCCTATGTATAAACAAAATATTTTTTCTTAGTCTTTTTCAGAGCTTTTCATTAAATTTCTAGAAACAGAGTCTCATCCATCTATTCCACCACCAAAGCTTTCAGTTCATGGTATGAAACCCCTTGATTCACCAGGAAGGACAAAACTAGCCACAAATGTACCACAAAGTTTTAAAGGTAAAACCAGATATTTATTTTCTCCACAATTAAAAAAGTTGAGTGTTTAATTTCTGATTATATTTTACAGTGATACTGAAGAAATTTTTAGTGTTTTTGAAAATGCATAATGACTTTTTCTCAAGATTCCACTAAGTCGTCAGATTTTGGCTTTATATAATTTTGTAGCAGTCCGATATTTAATTGGTTTAGATTAATTTAAACAATACAAAGTATTTTCCCTTTTTTGTGTCAGAATGATATTTCTCTCTTTGCATAAGCCACTTTGAATTATTCTTCTGATAAGAATTCTTTCCTTGGGTACCTGTTTTCTTTCTCACTAATGGTGAGTATTGCTAATCAGAGTTAGAGGTATATTTTATAGTTAGAGAAGGGACCCTCCTCCACCCTGTGAAAATCTAAGTGTTACATTCAGTAACGAAAACCCCTTGGCATGCTATGAAGCATTTTCATATGTATGTTGAAAGGTCTGCCTGGAAGCTAATGGTTAGCTGGTTGTAGATGTGTGTGCATGCCTTTTTATTCCACTAGGTTAAACCAGGTCATGTCTTTTTTTATATTCCATTCTCCTGTATTGGCAGCAGTAATTTTCTTGAGTTGAAATTGAATTATAATCCATTAAACCATAAACAGATTTTTAAATTGGCAGGTCTTTTTCTGAAATCTTCATTTTTTAGTATAGATTAACGTTTGCTAGTTGGACTTTAAAGGTATATACATTGTTATATACTGTCACGCTTATGTCACATGTCAAATGTTCAAATTTGGACAAAAAATAAAGATTTCTATTCTGATTTTAAAAACTTCTTTGGTCATTAAGATGACTAAAGAGAAAGTGGTATAGAAAGAAAAAGTGGTAAAATGTATCTGTTCAGATTTGGTTGCTAAATTTAATGAATAGTAGTAACTTTAACAGGTATAGTCTATTCTTTTTTCTCCTTATACTAGGTTATAGCATCTTGAAACAGATTCCAGGATTCATTATGGCAAAGTATCTTTCTTTGTCTCTCTGTTTCTCTCTCTTTTTGTTGTCAAGTCATATGCTCAGCTTGATTTGGATTGATTAGAGACAAAAATCTAGTAATGTTCTGAGTTGGCCTGAGGTTTGCATGAAAAAAGCAAGCTTAGTTTTTTTAACCCTGGCTTTGGAGTATGTGGCAAGGGTTAGAGTTTATTAAGTAGCACCATGAGCCTTTCCAGAAAGTTTGGAAGTTTGTCATTCAGAGGAAAGTATAGTTTGGGAACCCAGGGCTGCTGTCTGATAAGTAGATGTGATGAATTTATCTCAGTGCTTTCTTTGATTTAGGGGGCCTCTTTTTATTGCGTTACCCAGTGCTGAAATGGGTGCCATCAAGGGGTTGCTTGTCTCTTTCCCAAGAAATTGTTGATGGTATTGGGTGGTAAGGCAGTATTCTCCCCACTAAGACATTAGGCCATAAACCTATTTCAATGAAAACTGGGTCATTTTAACTACGTAGAGAAATAATCTAATAAAGAACCATTTTTTCAAGCCTTTGACTGCCCTAAAAAAATGGTCAGGTAATATAATGCATGTGCTGTTGCTATTTTTTTTTTATATAATTAAATCTTAATTCCTAATTATGTTAACATGGGTGCCAGTTTTTTTCATGACCATTATGTTAATTTGGGGAAACTCAAGTTCACAGGTCTTCTTTGTCTTGCAGGTGGGTAGGGTAGAGAGTTTGCCTTGCAACAAAGACAGCACCTTTAAAAAACCTGGTATTATGGTAAATTAAGTTTATCATTTATATAGCTGGTATTTAAATATAAAACAGTAATACTAAACTATCTAATAAGGTATGAGATATGCATATGAATACTGTCTTCTCCCTTTTTTCTTTCTTTCATTTCTTTCTCTTACTATCTTGCCCCTTTCACCCTTCTGTATTTCATACATCCTGCTTGTTGGATCCAGAACTCAGCAACATATGAATTAAATTTATTTTGGGGGCCAATCTGGGAACCTAAAGCACTATGTATGACATTGTTTTTATCAGAAAATGTTTTCAATTACCACGAGTGAACTTCAATTAAATATTTTTTTAACTTTTTTATTTTGAAATAACTTTAAATGTACAAAACAGTTAGAAAAAGAATACAAAACCAATACAGAGAACTCCAATATACCCCTTACCCAGATACCCAGATTTTCCAACTTTAGCATTCTGTCACATTTGTTATTATCATTCTATATCTATTTAACTATCTAGTAATTGAGGCCAATTTTTACTCTCACTTTGAATAATTAACAACACTACAAAAAAAATACCACATATCATAGTATGATCACCAGCAAGGTAGAATTTTAATGTTGATAGAATTCATATATATATAAACAACATAGCGATAATTTTCTTTATGTAATTGCTTACATGATTTTTATGACTTTCTTTGTAAGTTAGGAGATTAATAAGCCACATTTTGTCCTTTAGATACAGCAGAGTCCAGAACCAGTAGAAGAGCAGATGTGAATCCATTCTTAGCTCCCCGCTCCGCAGCTGTGCCGCTCATTAACCCAGCTGGACTTGGAACTGGTGGGCCTGGGCATCTTCTTTTTTTAAAACCTATTTCTGATGTGTTGCCCACATTTACACCTTTGCCAGTGTTACCTGACAACAGTGCTGGAGCTGTGTTGAAAGACCCTTTTTTTTTAAAGCAATAAATGATTCTCAAGCCAGAACACAATATAGCACTTTAAAAACAAAACCAAGAACACTACGTGTATGTACTTTATCACAAGTGGCCTTTCAGAAAAGTCATGTATTTGTTTTGTCGTTGTACTTTCTCTAATTTAATAAAAATATCCTTAATGCTTTTAGAAATTGCAGATGTCATAGAAAAAGTGTTTGCGGTATTATCTTCTGTTTTTCTTCTCTGATTTGATTCCATTTAAACTAAAAACAATTTATCTTTTATCTTAATTCACAAAAATAAGAAAGAAAGAAATACAAGTAGCCATATATCACTTCATTTCCTTCTCTGATTTTATAAGCTCATTTACACAAGAGTCACTTGATTTATCTTTTATCTTGATTTACAAATTAAAAAAAAAAGAAATAAAATGCTAATAGTGACTTTTCTGCATAGTGCAGAAATCGGTCTGAAGCACTTTTTTTTTTTTATCTTTAGAGAACTTATGTAGACAAGCCAAGAATGAGGTTTTCCCTGGGAGGTTGTGGAATGTGTGTGTTTTTGGTTCTGTGCAATTTGATCACGTTAGTTTTGTGTGCTCACCACCAGCGGCAAGATACAGAATGGTTCCAGTGCAAGGATCCCTCGTGCTACCCTTCTATAATCACAGCTACTTCCCTTCCTCCCCCCACTCCTTAACTCCTGGCAACCACTAACGGTTCTCCATCTCTATAATTTGTCATTCCAAGGACACTACGTAGATGGAGTCTACTGTGTAACGTTTTGAGATTGGCTTTTTTCACTCAGTGTAATTCCTTTGAGATCCATCCAAGTTGTTTGGTGTATCCATAGTTTGTTCCTTTTTATTGTTGAGAACCTAGTGTGGATATATAATTTAGTTTTAAGAGCTAAGGTATTTTTTAAAGATAACATCTTAAAACTACTTGGTTCCTCACACAAACACACACTGCTTTCATGTCTGTGTTAAATAGTACAGCTGCGTGTACATAGTAACCATAATTAACAAAATACAGTTGAACATGACGCCTCCTGCCTCTGCCTGCCATTAATCCAGGAGTCATCTGTTCCCATGGTGATGGTTACTGACAGCAGTGAAATCACTTTGACAACAGCACCAGGTGTTTGGAACTTAAGAGTTAGAGAATGTTTTTTTTTAATTTTATATAAAGCTGTCGTAAAAAATCCTGACACAGAGCATAATTGCATCAAGATGTTCGTATTTGTATTAGTTATTGAAGTTGTACATTTAAAAAGACATCTCTTGCCAATTTTGTAAATCTCAATATGCATTTAAAATAGAAACATTTGTATAACAAGGAAAGGTGAAAATGATACTAATTCAAATATGTAAATAGTCCTGACCCCAGCCAGAGCTAAATTTGGTTGTTTGTAAATTACGCTGTGATTAACTGTATACTTTCTACTGTATTTGGCAGACTAGAAGTCTTGAATTATATGTTGATGGGTAAAACTTGTTCTTCTGAAAAATTAAATGAGACAATGCTGCTTCAGAACATCACCTGTCTCCTTGGATAACTTCTGTTGCCATTCTTTGTTTAGTACACTTTAAAGGAAGTTCTACAAGTTCTATATTAGAACTATTAAACTGCCTCTTGTCAGTTTTGCCCATATTATTTCTCTATGAAATTGTTCCTGTTAGGTTTTTATATGCTCCTTACAAAGACACTTTCACTGGCTATCCTAAATGATTTTGCTGCTTGCACTGAAGTTTCATTTCAGTGTGAAGCAACTGAAATACTGGAGTTTTAAAAAAGACACATAGTCCTTCATTTTGAAGAAGTAGAACATGAAAAACTTCTCTCTTTTATGTCTTTTGAAAAGGAGATACATGGTGGGTTTTTAAGTAGCATGTCATATTTTAAATGCCTTTTATGACATAATGAATATTTCATTCCCTGACCACAACAGCTTGTACACCCTCATCCCATAGTTTAACATAAATTTGAAAGCCATTATGGATGGATTGTGTATCTAAATATTACAAAGCATGATCTTACATGGCTGCTATTTAAATAAGTGTGTGACCTTATCCTAAAGCTATAGTACCTAATGTTTTAGTTGTATCATCTTTGAAACTATGGTTGACTGGTATGCATACTGTTTGTTGATTTAAAACAGACACAACTGTTCTACTTTTCTGAAACTAAGTTGTGTCAGAGATGAACCATCTGCTCAAGAAATCTTCTTAGCAACCATACAGTGATGAAGCATATCATTCTAAGGTTAACAATAGTAATTTCTAACTAATAATTTTACTGCAGTATTTTAACTGCAATGATTTTTGTTTACTTTTCTATAAACTTACTAGAATTTGTGGTTGAATTCCACCTTAGCTGCCACATTTTCTACAACATTTCTAATTGTTTTCAACCTCTGTACTACAATAGAAAATTGATCCTACCATTGAATTTAATTTTAATATAATCCTGTATCATATAGTTGGTTGAGTTTTAGTTCCTGCCATTATTGATTAAAAAACAAAAAAAACAAAAGCCAAACAAAACCGTGGGAAAAAGGGAATGGCTTTTTTTGCAACCAGCCAATTAAAACATTAAATGTTTCACCCAAATAAAGCTTCCATAATCTTTTAATGGTTAATTGAAGGAGGGAAGAAAGAATATCAAAATACTTCCCAAATCAGGTGGAGAAAAAAAACCCACTTATGTCTGGAGGGACAGGAGTGATGAGAATCATTTGGAAAGGACTATTATGCATCAAACTTAAAGCATTTAAATTTCACTTCAAGCTGATGAAGTTTTGTGTCAAACTATTTAAAAGGTCTTCCATCGACAAAAACTTATCTTTAATTTTATAAATACTAAGTAAGTGTAGGTGATAAGTATTTTATATATTCCTATGGAAAAAATAATGGTAGTTTAATGTTCTGACATTTGTGATCATTTGTCAGTCTTTTTAACTTATTAAGGTTTCTCTATTTAAAATGGATAACTTTTTTATTTTTAGGGAAATAGCTGCTTGTGGGAAATTTACAACATGCATCTTAATATTAGTTTGTGTTTTATAGTGCTAAAGTCAATGCATTTCTGAATTTCTCAGGAGCTCTGCAAGGCAAAAAATAAAAAAAAAACTCCAAATAAAAATGATATATGTAAATTGGCAATGATGTCTTCATCCACAATAAAAAAAAAATTTTAGCAAACAGCTGCTGGCTTTTTCTTTAGCGGGGGAGAAATGACTTACACATGTTTATAGCAGTGGTTGATGAACTACTGCAACTAATGTCTTTAAGTGTTCACTGGATGTCTGCTGTTAGGATACTTTCAAGCTTTGGAAATTGTAAGTGAACAATTTAATAATGCTCAAGATTATGTAGGAAAAAAGATCTGAGAGGCTTCAGGCAGCCTTTGTGTTGGGCTCCTTCAGAGGTAGAATTATGCATCATTGGCATCTTGGCCTTTCTGCAAGAGAATCAGTTCTGTCTTCAATTTTTCTTAGATGTGGAACTGGACTATTTTTAATTGTTTATGTAATGCAGTATTGGAAGGAGCACAGGTTTTCAAGTTGAGAACTAGATTGGAATATTGATTTTGACCCATTCCGTGTGACCTTATGACCTTTAGCAAAATTACTTTGACTGTGAGCGTCATTTTTCTCATCTCTGAAGTTACACTCACCCAGCAAACCTCATGGAGTTTTAAGAGTCAAATGACACGTTCATTCATAATGTTTATGCAATGAATAAATGTCAACTTACGAAAATGCTTTATAAAACCTATAGTTCTATACAGATGTTGGAAATTGTGATTATTACTGCCAAAGAGAGGGTAAGAATGCCAGAGAGAGAGAGGGGATACTGGGGATGACTGAAACCAAGGGTTGTTTCAAGAAAGTAAGAAGAGGTCAAAAGCATGACATGCACTGAGAGGGTTGGTAAGATAAGTTTTAAGAGGATTCTACTGGACTTAGGGGCCACAAGCTTGTTGGCTTTGACTGGAGAAGTGTTGGAGTGGGTGGGAGCAAAAGCCATATTGCTGAAGGGGTAATGAGCAAGTGGAGACAGCGTTTGTAGGCAACTCTTCTGAGAGGCCAGATTGCAAAGGGGAGAGAAAGCATTAGTCAAAGAGAGAAGCGGGGTTAAGGGAGAGTCGTCTTAAACTGGAACACTTTAACATGTGGAAATGTTTACGGGAAGGACACAGTTTGGATAGAAAGACCGAGAAGAGTTGAGAGTGAAATTTACTAAGAAGGAACAGATAGGATGGGAACCCAGATGGAGGGATGGGCCTTTGAAAGGAAGGACTCCTTTATTGGGACCAGAGGGATGGAAGAGAGGGGAGATGCAATTAGCAGGTGGATTTGTGTGGAGGAAAGTTGTGGGAATTTTTCTCAGAGGTTGGAAGAGAGCTTATCTGCTGAAAATGAGGTGGGTAGGGTCTGAGAAAGTCAAGTGGGAGACACAGACACATTGAAATTAGTAGAGAAATGTGGGAAGTGTTCATGGGCGTACATACAAAGTGCTTGTGGGCCCCGACTTGGGCCTGGCAGACAGATGGGAGGAGGGGGAGCACTTGTTAAGCAAATCTGGAAGGAAGTGATGTTTGAGCACTCTTGAAAGAAACAAACTAGCAAATTAAATGTCAGATAAAGGTCAAGGGTTCTTGCCCTAACCAATTCTAGTGGAAATAAAAAAAACACGTTAACCTAACATTGTTTTTCCTATCCTTGGGACTTAGGTCATGTGAATATATGGTATCTCTGAGGGTTTTATAGCATATTATTGTCATAATTTAATAGATCCAGTAAATTAATAATCCTTTATAATTGCAACAATATTTGTCTTGGAGATAAAGAAAAATTCCAGAATGCTATTAAATGGAGCACTTAAGGCAAATATTTGAACCCTTAGTTGGTTTTCTGCCTTAGCTCCTAAAATAGAATCTTCCTATGCATCAGTCTTTTAGTCTTTTGTGTTTAAGAAATTAACAACTTGCCCTATAATGATTTTTTTACATGTGATAATTTTCAGCTGTGACTTTTTATGAGAGTAACCTCCTTTTCAGCTCTAACATTCTTGGACTTCAGTGAACTCTCTGACCCTCAAAAGTTAAATCTTAATGATTTGAAAATATTTGACTATGAACTTAATGTAAGTAAGAGTTTGGTAAAGTTGTTTCTAGATATTCTTGGACCCTGTTAGGGATGTGAGTTATAGTATTCTTTTTTGTAAAATGTAAGGCATTTAGATGTTGAAGGACATTATGTTGTGAGATGTTTTCTTTAACAATGATGGATCAATCTCAAGCCCTTCTTGACCATGCATAAGTGGGTATGTATTTTTAGATACATACATTTCCCAAAGGAAGATTCATCCCAGATGGTGAAGGAAGAAGACATGATTTCTTTTAAAGAAAAGAATTGGAAACAGTTCAGGTTTCCTATGCAGCCTCTTCCATTTTGGTGTATTTGAAGAACCACCATGTCATCTATCGGTGTTTTAGTTTCCTGACAACTAACGCAAATACCATGCAATGGGTTGGCTTAAACAATGGGAATTTATTGGCTCATGCTTTTGAGGCTAGGAGAAGTCCAAAATCAATGAGTCATCAAAGTAAAGCTTTCTTCCAGAAAACTGTGGTATTTGGGGGCTGGCTGCTGGTGATCCTTGGTCTTTGGCTTTTCTGTCACATGGTTTCTTGGTTCTGTTGATTTCCAGTTTCTGGATGCTCCCTATGGCTTTCTTTCTCTCTGTGGCCTTCTCTATAAGACCTTCAGTAATAGGATTAAGATCCATCCTCAGGACTATGTGATGATACTGTGAGCCATTGATTGTATACTTTGGATGGATTATATGGTGTGTGAATAGATCTCAAATTGCATTTAAAAAAAAAAAGACCCATACTGATTCAGTTGGGTCACATCTTGACCAAAATAACCTATTACAAGGGCTCATACCCACAAGAATGGGTTAAGTTTTTCTGGGGTACACAACTCCTACCCACCACAATGTGTTAACACATAAATCCCTTTTCCAAAGGTATTTTCAGGAACTATCTCTGAATAAAAAGGGGGTGGTGGCAATAGAAAGTGACAAGTTCAAGACTAATGAGGTAATGTTTTATTTTTGAAAACTTACATGGAGTTTAATCTTTGAAAAATTTTGAACCATTTTGTAAAGCCTTTTCCTTTTTTCCTTTTTTTTCTCCCTTGGGACATCAGTTTTACTAGGTGAAAGTAATTTCCCCTCTGCTGTCATCCTGTGTATGTGTGTGCATGTGTGTCAAACATTTAAATGTTTAAGAATAGACAGTAAGGATATTAGAAGGTACCTCTGGCCATGGCAGTGTGAAGAGGTAGGTCGTCTTCTCTGCAAAAAATAAGTATGAAACTGGACAAAATTGTAAGAAAGAAATAGTTTGGGGCTCTGGAAATTGACCGAAGGCAGACAACAACTTGAGAATCATTTATTTTTGAAAAACTTGTAGAACTTCAGGTAAGAACCAAGGGAGTCTGTGGCTTTCCTGCCTGGGACTGTGGACCCCAACCCCCACCCCAATTTTTCTAGCCCAGAGCTGACCACCAAAACCAGCAGCTATGCTGCCCAAGGGGGTGAATTCCATGGACTTTGTCAGTTAAAAGTGGAGAACTTGGTAGGAAACAAATGGAGAAAGCTCAGCTTTGCTAGCCTGAGATTTCAATTGCAGATGGCGCAAGTGGCAAATCAGCTGGAAATTGAATGTAGAGACCCTGGATCCGAGAGAGCCAAGAAGGGCTAACTAAGCTCTTCACACATCCCTGACTGCTGGGAGACCTCATGTGCGCAGTGGAGACCCACGAGAGCCCAGTGGGAAGTACAAGGCTGATTTGAGTCTGGCCGAGCTTTGAATGACCTTCCCAACCCACGCACAGATTCATCGGCACTAGACGGAAGCTACTGGGCTCGAGGTGTTCGAGCACAGCCTCTGCTGACCACTAAGCTATGCAGACACAGGGGCAACCCCTAGGAAGGCAGACTAAAAGACAAGAATGAAAAACTGAGCCGAGACATCAGTTGCACTCCTCCATGGGGGAGACAGATTCGCTGTTTGAATCCTATCAAACCAAAAAATCAGAAAAATATATTAGAGTCAGTAGTTGCTGCAAAATTATCTAACTGTCCAGTTTTCAACCACAAATTAGTAAGGCAAAGAAGAAAGTGTGACCCATATTCAGAGAAAAAGCCATCAATAGAAACTGATTGCGTGGGCCTAGATGATGGATTTAGAACACAAAGACTTTAAAGCAGTGATTATAAATACAAGGAACTAAGGGAAAGTATATCCAAAGAATACAGAAAAAGATATTAAACACAAACATACTCATTAGCATATTTATCAATCTTAAAACTACACCATATTTTCTTCAGAATTAAAAAAACTTGGTATTAATAGAGAACTTTAATTACCCTACTTTCACCCTCCCTGATCCTCTTTAGTTCCTGACTTTGCCCCAAATTTATTTTCCTGGGCACAGAAAAGTTGCTCTGATAGATCATAAATCTTCTCTACCTTCTGACCTTAGAAAAACTTTCGCCAGCAAAGCCTGTGTTTCAAGACTATTGTTTTATTACAGATTCCAAATAGTCTCATTTGAAATGAAACCTTAGTCATCCTTTTGCTGTCAATAATTTCTCACTCCAAACCAACTTCAAATGCAGCTTTAGGTTTGGCATTTTAGAACAGAACAATCCTCAGAGCACTTCCAGATGGGCTGGCCAGGGTTCACATCCATAGGTCAGCAGGTCAACCGTAAAACTCATCACGTGCTCCTCCTGAGTGTTACTGGCAGGCCTGGGTCACAGAGGCGGAAAAGGAGACAGGGCAAGGGAGAGGGAGCAGAAAACAGAACAGTCCCACCTCTGTCACACACGATTAAGTGCACAATCTAAATTTTTCTAAAATGCATTTATGTAAGTCTTCATAAATACAGAAAACCAGAAAGAAGAGTACAGTGGGCCCCCATAAATCCATAATCCAGCTTCAGCAATTAATACGGTTCTGCCAATCTTGTTTGATTTCTTCCCTCTAATTTTTGTTTTCAGTATACCTTGCTAACACAAGGAGACATTACAATTATCAGAACTTACAAAAGTAACAGTAATTCTTTATTATTATCTAATATCCAGGCCATAGTCAAAGGTCCCCAAATGTTTCAAAGGTAGGTCTTCTCACACGCTTGGTCAATTGAAATCAAGACCCAAACAAGTTCCAAATGTTGCATTGATTCTTATGTTTCTGTTAATCAGATCCATTCACTGTCCCTTTCTTGCTCTGCCAATATCCTGCAAACTACACTTCTCAGGCTTCTTTGCCAGCTGGCTTCCAAGTAAGGTCGGGCAATGGGAAGCACTCGTGGGAGATCTGAAGGATGGGAGGGGGGAAAAGTCTGGTATTTGTCCCTGCTCTCTGCTCTAGGCAGTGTCTCTGGCAGTGGCGTGTCACTGTAGCAGTGCCAGCTCCCTCGAGGCAGCTCCACTGTGGCTTTCGCTCCTGGATCCTGGTAACCGCACCTCCTCCTTGGGTCCCCACCGCCCTAGGGGAGGTAGTGGCCTCCTGAAGGATCTAACCTCTGGTTGCTTTAACGTCTCCTGTTTGGCTTTGCAGCTTTTCCAACACTTTTGCATCTAGTTCCCCATATTGAATTCCTCTGTTGAACCACCTGGTATGGGCTTTTTTTTCCTGACCATACTCATTGGTATGGGCTCCCCCATCCCTTGTATTTCTTTATATCCTGCCCCCTTTAAAATTTTTGCTCTTTTATGCCACTGATTCTCTCTTATGGGTCTTTTAATTTCTTTATTCTCTGTATCACAAATGGCTAGATCTAGAGCCATGCTGGACAATATGAGCACTACTAGTTACATGTTGCTATTTAATGCTAAATTAGTTAAATTTAAATAAAATTAAAAGTCTGGTTCCTCGGTAGCACTAGCCATATTTCAGATGCTCAGTAGCCATACGTGGCTAATAGCTTCCATATTGGATAGCACGGATACAGAACATTTCTGCTTAGACAGAATGTTCAATTAAACAGAGCTGGTCTAGAGTCTTCATTAGATGCAGGTTCAATACTCTCAGGCAAGGATACCTTAGGAGAGAAGGCTTATGTTGGGAGAACATAGTTGCAGTCAGCTCTGCTGAGAAAGTAACTCTTTCTCATCAGACTCACTTTGTGAGCTTGTTAAAATGCAGATTCCTTGGCCCCTACCTGCGTAACCACTGAGTCAAAATTTCTGGGGACAGGGCCTGCCATGAATTTTAACAAGCATCTCAAATGATTCTGTTGCACACTGACATTTGAAATCATGGAAATAATAAGGAAGACACCACACTAAGCTCTTTCACACTTGTATTCTAACTATAAAAAGCAGAACCTGTAGGGAAGGAGCCACTAGGCTACTAGGCACAATTGGAATGGTTTAAGGTAGCCGAAGGTTGAGAGAATGAATCTTTAACTAGGAAAAGCCAATACATTTTAGAACAAAGTTCACTGTTTATGCTTAAATGTCCTAAAACTGGTGTACAATGGTGATGGTCTGATGCAGGTCTGTGATGGATTTCGCCACCTACTAAATATGAGAAAAATAAGCCACTGTAATGTTTCATAAGACAAAACATTCAGGCTCTGGGAGCCCGTCCTTCCTCTGTTTGGTGCTGAGTCCTTTATTTGATGAAATATGATATGATATATGAGAGTTGCATGAATTTTTAATTTTTATTTGGCAAAACTAAAAGTTGGCGGCATAATATTGTTTCCTCCATTTTTCAAGGGAGCTGATGTTACTGGTTTGGCAAATCCAAGAATCTGGGAGCCACTAATATGATCTATCTTATGTGGCTTGTAAATAGGAAATGAGGTAATTTGAACATAATACCATTTTGAAGATATATTAAATACATTAGGTTTGCCTCAAACCTCAATGTATATTAAGTGTCAGAAAGCAGACAAAAACAAAACAGAGGTGGGACATAGAAAAACGTCATTAAGCGTTTCCTTGAGTGCAATTCTGGGCTCCACAGCAAAGAGCCTGCTTGCCTGAAGTCATTATTTATAGCAGGGATCCCATATTTGCAGGTGATTAAAACCACTGTGCGTTAAAACAATCCGTAACAAATGCCCAGGTGTTTTCATGATTTACTGTATTTCCTGGAAATCCCTGACCTCCTCCAACAAGTTTGTTACATTAGCATAGCATACAGTTAGATACCACATGTAATAGCGGAAGAAATTCTGGGGCAAAATTTAGGAAATCTGGGTTTGATTTCCAGTTCTACCACTAACTGAATGATCTTGGGGAGTAGATTAGTCTCTCTGGCCTTGGTTTTCCCATTTGTGAAATGGGGTGGGGGTGAGGGGGTGAGGGTGGGCAAGAGTAAAGGATTTATAAGGTTCAGGACTCAGTCAGCTCCTACAGGGAACATCCTTCTTCACATTCCCAAGACTGGCAGGGGATACCTGCTTATGCTCTCCTGGGCCGTGCACCCTGCTTGCACTGGAGACAATCAGTTCCCTCGTGATGCAACAGTTTGGAAAGGGACCTAAGATGAGGGCCTGCCATGTGTTGGTACCTGGTAGGGCTTTGTGAGCAGTATCTTCTTCACAACACCGTAATATGTTTTTGCCCCCATTTTGCCCCCATTCAGCTGAAAAACTGAAGCTCAGTGAGGTTAAAGAACTTGATTAGGGTCTCCAGATAGTAAATAAGAAAGAATGACTCAAACCCAAGTTGGCCTGACTTCAAAAGCCCATACACTCATGCCTGCACTTAGTAGGGACTTGAAATACTTGAAAGAAAGAAAGAATGAATGAATATGGAAAGGATTCATGAAACTTTATGAGGGACACACAAAATCTTGAATAAATGGGGGGATTTATCATGTTCCTGGCCTCCATATGAATGAAAGAACAATTCTCCCCAAAAGACTAAAAAAACGAATAAAATTCCAATTAATAGCCAGTGGAGCTATTTTGGAACTTGGTGAAATAATTCTAAGCTTCATCTGGAAGAATAAATGCTGTAGACAAGCCAGTACATTTTTGAAAAAGAGTCAGGAGTAAAGAGCAGGAACTTAACCTACCAGATACTGACATATTTAAGAAGTTACAATAAATAAAACTGTGGTATCTGGCACAGGAATGGGCAAATTGATAGAACAATGTGAAGTCCAGAACAGACCTATTTATATGAGAAGTCAGTGAATATAAAGGTGGCCTTTAAATTAAGTGGGAAAGGAGTATTATTTGATTAACATACTGTTTCAATGACTAACCATTTGGGGATGGGTTTATTGAGAGTCATATGCTAAAGCTGACAGTTGAAGCTATGGGACCAGCAACTATTTCCAGGACAAGGACGGGTAGCGAGAAAGACTAAAGAGACTGGACCAAATTTTGGGGACTCTTGGTTAGGCAGGAGGAGAAGGAAAAGTGATTAGGAGAAGATGCAGGCAAGAACCATGAACGTAAAACAGAATAACCTAAAGTCGCAGACACAAGAGAGGAGAAGATGGATCACCTCATGTCAAACATTTTGAAGAGACAAAGGAATGAACAATTAGGGATGGAAAAGAGGTCATTGCACTTGGTCAAGAGATCATCAGGAAATTTAGGGAGGGCCGTTTGGATGGATCGTGGGATATGGCCAGATTTCAGGATTGTTAAGGCACGACTAGGCAGTGAGGAGGTGGCAGAGACATCCATTCATCAGGAAGTCTGACAGAGAGAGGAGGATAACAGAAGCCATTAGGGGCATCAGGAGCAAGAAAAACTCCCCCCACCCTAGGGTGGGAAGTCCTGTGCGGTGCAGCAAACACCCAGAACTGTACTAAGGCATTGGGTATTTTTTCTGGTTGTTTTGGGCCAAGTTTGGCTAGTATAAAAATAAATGAAAGGCTCTACTAGTGCTAAGAAAAGAAAAAGAGAAGGTGATGATGAAAGAGCCCATGGAGTTCTGGAATGTTCCTGGGGCGCCAGGACTAACCGAGAGAAAGCAAGTCTTGGTGAACTGGAAGGAAAGAGGGCCAGCTTGTCATCTGTATGGCTCTAATCTCTCTGGACCTGTTTCTTCTTCTGCAAATGGGGGTTGTTGTGGGGGGTCAAAGGACAGTGTATGTGTAGAATTCTAGCAACATGCCGTTGCTCCTAAGAGGCATTGTGATTGTGATTATTTTTGGTAAGGAAAAAAGACATAATAAGCCAAGATACATCATTAAGTACATAAGTTCCCCCCCCCTCCCCCAATTTGAAACATCACTCCTGTTTTAAAAAAAATTGCCCATTTGTCTTCCCAATCCACTCACAGTGAGGAAACAGCTTCATGGGAGCCAGGAAGTCCCATCTAGCAGGTGAAGCCTCCTGCATTTATATAAGATTTTGTGAAGTTGGTTTGACAGTTGTGATCCCATTTGAATCTGATGATGGACGGTGGGGCAGATGTTGGGGTACCTGTTTTGCAACCAAAAACAAACAACTCTTAGAAAAGGCAGTGATGACCTCTAGAAGCCAGCAAGAGTCATTAAAAGAGTTCATGCCAAACAAACCTCATGTTCTACATCAGGAAATGCTATAGATAATGTGCACCTTGATTTTAGCTCGACTTGTGACGAAATCTCTCCCAAAGTCTTTGTGGATAAGCTGTGTGAGAGCAACTGGTTGCACCTGCTGTTAGATAATCAGCAGTGGCCCCAAAATGTTAAAACAAGAAAAGCGGATCAGTGCCAACCTGGACAGAGCCCTTCACTCCAGCTCCCGTCCTAGTAAAATTTTTATTGATAACTCTGAGAAGGTCAAAGAAGTCACGTCCAGCAGATTTGCGGTCGTCAAAGCTGGGAGTGATACTGCATATTTTAGGTAATAGAATTTATGTTGAAAGAGGTCTTGAACAATGGACAAAAATGTAACAGGGACACATGTAAAATCTTGTTCCTGGTTAAAAAAATACCTCAGCGGTCCAAGCCCAGGACAGAGGAGATGACCTTAGCAGTCTGTCCTATGGATTGATTTCCTTGGTTCAAGTTCAGTTGGAACCAAGACACTGATGCAGCCGCCGCCAGGATTGTCTAGGCTGCTGCAGAGTCTCAGGACACCTGAGGACCAGCTGGAAGATCTGGGGTGTTTAGTCTGGGGAAGAGGATACTAGCATGGGGGGCAGTGGAAGGGAGGGAAGAGGTGGGACTGTTTTCAGGAATAGGACAGCTGCTTATGAGTAAGAGGGGGTAGCCTGGAGCTGCGGGTGGAGGTGTGGGGACCAGGATTCGTGGAAGGTATTACATACAGGGAAACAGGTTTGGGTTCAGTGTCTAACAATTTGAGCTGTTTAATAGTGGGATAGGCTATTTTGTGAGGTTATGATTTCCCCAACCATGGAAGTGTCTCATTTACTCTTATTAAAGATACTGTGGGGTTGGGGTGGATATAGGAGAAAGGAATTTGGATACAATGACAGTCATGAGGATTCCTAACTTCTCTTTCATTCCCATAACACCCCTGAGAGGTAGATATTATTAGCTCCATTTTGCAGGCAAGGAAACCGAGATGGTGGGTGGTTGAGTGACTTGCCCAAGCTCATCCAACTGGTAAGTGGCAAACCCAAGACTCATACCCAAGACTTTTACTGCAGCTCCCATGTGCTCCAGGATGAGTTCCTAGATAGTTTTGCTTCCAAGGTCCTTGATTTACTCATCTAGAAAACAGACAAATTAACCTCCTCTGCCTCCTGATCCTGCAAGATGGTTGATAGTAAAAGTAAGGCAACATAGACTAATTTAAAACTTCCTACCCAGGCCAAAAGCTCTCTATAAATATAATGTATTTTAAAATTAAATTAATCTTATATCTGAATAGATAATACATGCAACATGGAACAAAATTCAAAATATACAAAAAAAGAGCAAGGAAAAGCAAATTGTCCTCTGACATCTGTTCTCCAGCTACCTACCAGTTTCCTTCCTAGGAGACCCACAGTGCTAACAGCTTCTTGTGTATCCTTCAGGAGACGTCTTTTCTGTACATATGCAAGCACTTGTGTATATGTATTTTTTTCCCACAGATCGAAAACTTTAGACAAATTCTCTACAAACTTACAGTGCTTTTTACAAGTATTAATATATCAGAATTGACCTATGTGAATTGCCAATATTCTACTGTATAGACCTCCAAATTGCAAATCCTTTCATATCAGAAACAAAGACGTGCTGCAATCATTTTAAAATAAAATCTTTTTGAAATAAAGAGCTACTGCAATCTCTAAAAAAATAATGTATAACATACATACGGCAATTTCACAAATTATAAGTGTACACACCCCAGTGTAACCAGCTCCCAGTAAATAATTAGAATATTCCCAGCTCCCTAAAGCCTCCTTGTGCTCTCTCCCGGTCATTACCTGATTTAAAATTTTATGTAAATGCAAACTTTCAGTTTGTACTCTTTTGTGTCTAGTTTCCTTTTTAATGGTTGTGCAATCATTCATTTTTGGAAGTCCCTTATTTTCTTTAACTCTTTTGCTGCCCTACTGATGGGCCTCGAGGTTGTTTTTGATCTTTTGCTATTATAAGCAGTGAGAACAGAGAGGGATGGACAACCTTATAATGTATTATTAAAAATATTTTATTATGGAAAAATATCAAACATATATGAAGTACCCAGAGAAGAGTAGTGTGGACACTCATGTCAACAACAGTGAACACTCTGCCATGCTTGTTTAATGCTATGTATTTGTAGGGTAGGATTTCACTTCCTTACAAGGAAATGCCCTTTGAGAGGCTAAAAGTGTCAACTTCGGAGTTTCCGCTGTATCACTGCACAGCTGTGTGACCATCGGGAAGTCCCTAATGTCTCTTAACCCAGGCAGACAGCGATTCCTATGCATGGAGTTGTGAGGATAAAGAACACCATGCAGTGCTTTTCAAACTATAGGCAGGGCTTCCTCCAGGGGCCCCAGTGAAGGCGGGAGTGGGAGGTGAGTGAGGGGCCTCCATCAGTCACTGCCATCTTTTATAGAATAGTGTCTTTGGTGAGAGTTCATCTGAAGAAAGGGTTCCAAGGCTAAAAAAGAAATCGTTTGAGACTCAGCCTAGAGTTAGTATGTTATCAACCATCATTCTGCTTTCCCTGACTGCTCTGTCTTTTCAAATCACCTTTTTACTGGCTCAAGTCATTTTCAAGCCAAGGGACGCACTTTGATTAAGGCGGGGGAAAAAAAAAAAAAAAAAAAAGTGACGGTAAGGGGCTTGAGGGCAGGGAAAGAAGAGCGTCCTGACTGGCGTCTGCATTGCACACCAGCTGAAGTCTTGAATCAGGATCCGCTCATTCCACTCCCCCTCTTCCTCTCCTCCACCCCTTCTTCTGGAAAATCCTGAGTGTCCTATCAGCTTACCCCAAGCCTCGGCTTAATTGGTTCTGGTTTCCCAATAAATCACCCGTCTCTGTCCCTGCGGCTGCGTTTGCCATGAATTCTAGTTATGCTTTCCCCAGAGGCTAATAACTTGCACGGGTGTCCCAGTGCCACGAAGCGCTGGTGCGCCGACGGCGGCCCTCCCCGCCCCGGCCCTGCGATGTGCTCCCTGGGTGGGAAGCTAAAGGGTCAACAGGCCCCCCCCAGCGCCCCGCACCCGCACCCCACCCGCCTGCACTTGCCGGCCAATCGCCTCGGCTGGAGATGCGCGGCGCGCGAGGGCGGCTGCTCGCGGCGCCCCGGGAGCTGGCTTCTCCTCCCCGCGCCGAGCACTGGGTCCTGGCAGACGCCCCAAGGTTGTTGTGAGGAGTCTCGCCAGTTGGTGAGCGCTGTAATCTGAACCAGCTGTGTCCAGACGGAGGCCCCATTTGCATTGTTTAACATACTTCGAAAATGAAGTGTTCATTTTTAACATTCCTCCTCCAATTGGTTTAATGCTGAATTACTGAAGAGGGCTAAGCAAAACCAGGTGCTTTCTCTGCAGGCGCTCCAGTGGCTCGGAGGACCCCGCTCTCCCCTTGTCCTCTGCACGACTCGCTGGTCCCCTCCGGAATAGAAATAGCGACGCGCCCCGGGGTCCCGAGAGGCTGCGGGCCAGGAAGTCCTCAGTGGGCACCGCGTCCTTTCTCGCTTCCCCTTTGCCAGCCCACCTCGCGCACGTTGGACATGCCAGGATTAAAAAGGTGGGTGCTCCGCTCGGGACTCTTTCCTTCAGGGTCTGGAAACCTTCCTCAAAACCTGATGGGTGGAAAATGGCTATGGCTGGGATTCAGGCTGGGTCAGGATATTGGAAAAGGCATTAGCTAGTGATGCAATGATATTGCTGATTCTAAAAAGCTGGGCCTCTGTAATTTCCATCTTGAAGTCTTCTTTTGGGAGTGGGTATTTTATGAAATAGTTGCGGAAGTCGGCATCTGAGAGAGCTCTGCAAGTATCCCAGTGCTTTATTCCTCTTTCTTTTGGGAAAGGGCAGCAACTTCGTGTGCTGTTTTTTAAAGAAAGTTATATGTATTTTAAATTTGGGAGACCCATTACTAGCTCACTACCAATTACTAGCAATTGTTTTGATGCATCGGCGGCTGGTGGGCAAGCTAACCTGGTAGCTGAACGTCTGGTGCTGGAGCTACCCTATGTTTGTGTGGGATCTACAAAGGGCATAGGACCCAGAATTTTCAAGCCAATGAGAAGTGGGGACTGCAGACAGAAATCCATGTAAGCAAACGTTTTCCTGTTCTCTAAGGAAATTACGACTCCAGTCAAATAATGCTTAAGCCTTGAAGAACTTTATCTAGATGACGTCTTTATCCATTGAACTCTTAAAAACTTAATTGCTTGAAATAAATTAACTGTGTGTGTTTGTGTGTGTGTGTGTGTGCATGCTGAAAACTGAACTGTTGTAATAATGTCACCCTGGATTACTGGGGACAGCACTTCTCTGACAGAGATTGCTGAGATTCCCCTGGTCTCTCCCGGCTTTCCTCGTCGTTTAGGATGGTGCCTGAAATGGATGGACCCACTTGCTTTAGAAAGTTCTGAGCGTGTTATGAACATCCCATAGTCCCCAATATCCATATGGTTGATCCATTTTGAGGGTTTTCTAGTTTTTTTCCTGACAAGGTGCAACTCTTTGTGACCCCGTGAGAGCAGCAGTGTTTGGGTATTATTTCATTTTAGGAAATTCCTCTCTATTTTCCTGGGATTCTTTTGCCCCCTTGGACTTGGCTGTGGCTCTTTCAGGAGATGGTACCCCTCTGAGGACACCCACCCCAGGCTGCCCGCTGGCCTGGGGAGTTGGGGGGTAGGGGGGAAAACGGGGCTGGCACGACTTTTCCACTAGCTGTTGAAGTCCACTGCATTCAGTCAGTGTGTTCCGTCTCCAACATAAACGAGACGGGGTTTTATAACCAACCGAAAGGAAACTTCATGGGAAGAAACAGGAAAACATTGAAATTCATAATATACAGGCTGGAAAGTAAATTTGTTATTGTTCTTTCATTCCTTCCAGATATAAATCTGGCTGTTGCAAATATCAAAAAGCCCCGGGATTTGGCTCAGCACTTTATAAGGTCAGAGCTGTCTCCAGCCCTCTAGAACCTGGCTCATGTCGGCACTTAGATTAAATGAAAGCTTGTGGGCTCTCAGGGTCTTTATTCTTTTTCTTGGGGACGAGAAGGAGGAAGTGGGCTTTGCATCTCCTGGCATCCCATCTTGGCTCCGTTCCGTCTGGATGTTGAGCAAATTACCTTAATTCTGGGGTTTGCCAAGTACCCAGGGTGGCTGACTCAGATGAGCCATGTGTCATGGATGTGAGTGTGCTTTGGAATCTATCAAACATTTCTTCAAGGGAGGGATTACGAAGTGGACTTACTTGTTGGCAGTAACAGGCCACTGAATCCAGTCACAGGCTTAGCTGATCTGAAGGGTTTATCCCCAGGGCCACTGCCTTGTTGAAGAAGCCTTGAAGATCACCTCCTCCAGGAAGCCTTCCCTGACTTGCTCACTCTCATGGCATCCAGTGGGTATTTCTATCAGTGACCTTACCACAGTGTAGTGACATTATTGATTTATGTGGCCCCCAGTCAGCTCTTGAGGGCAGTGATGGGGTCTTTGTTTTGTAGCTCTTATGCCTCACTCAAGCCCGCATCGTAGTTGCTCAGATAAACAGCTAATGAATTGAATAATAGCACTAAATAACACTCTACATTTGTGTAGATTTTGCATTTTTAAGGCCCATCTGGTGACCATGCTTTTATTGGCAAAGCACTCGTGGGAGATGAAGGGCAGAAATTGCAGGCTCTGAGAGGTTTAGTGGCTTATGAATGGCAAAGCTGCCCTGACTAGACGTTTCTTGGTTCCTTGTCCTGAGTTTTCCCATGGGATTTCTTCTTCCCTGGGCTGTCCAGTTTCCCCAGTGTCCTCTCAGGGTCTGCTGGGCAGCAGCTCCCACAGTCTGGGTTTGCAGAGCCCATGAGGGAGGATGGAGTGGTCCAAAACCATCCACTGAAGGAATTTTTACATGTGTGGTCCCTGGGGTTAATGTATGCTCTAATTGAATAATTTTGCTGCAATACCTTTTTCTGGTGGAACTCACAGTGCCCCACGTCTGGACTTTCATTCCCTTTCTCCGTTTGAGGGCATGTTGGGCTTGTTCACTCTGTAATCATTTCAAAATGAGTATGTTCAAAACTCAGGCAAATTTCCTGGCGTAAACATTAAAGTACAAGCATCTGGCAAATATATTGTTAGTACCACAGTGGTAGGTTCTAGACTTTTTTTTTTTTTTAAAGTAGCAAACCCTTGGTTAAAAACATGCCCTCTAACACCCTATCCCTATGTGGGAATCAAGCAGAGGAGCGGTTGGGGCAGGTGGGGGTATCTGGAACCCACCCTTGGCCCCTCCTGAGCCTCCCCTCCCACATGTACCAGTTTATGGTGACCTTACAGATACAAGGGTGACCTGAGGCCACCATCCTCCAGACCTGGCTGGATCTTGGGCATTTATGTGTGACTTCTCACCCTCTGCAGGATACTCACTGTGACCATCCTGGCTCTCTGTCTTCCAAGTCCCGGCAATGCACAGGTGAGATCTCTTTATTTTTGCATTATCTAGAAGCATGCTAAAAACCTGGGTGAGGAGGCCCAACCTTACATTTTAGAATACTAGGATTGTGGAAGTGGAAGGGGCCTTACAGTTCGCCTAATCTGAGCCCCTTGTTCTACAGAGCTTGATGCTGAGGCTCAGAGAACTTGTGGGACCCACCCCAGGCGAGGCAGTTTGGAAGGGGCAGGGCCAGGACTGAACTCCTGCCTCCCAAGCCAGGGCTGCTGTCATCACCTCATGCTGTTTCCCTTGTCACCCTCTAGGGTGTCTTGATTATCTTATTATTATTGCTAGTTTTCAGTTTATGGTTTACTTTAAAAACTCTGAAAGATGCTGCAAGCTCTAAACTTTTGGTAGTCTTCCCTATCGACAACCATCTGGTTAAGAACCCAGTAGAAGAGCCACCCTTCAAGGGAGCCTGGTGAAGGCAGAGTTGTGCACTATGGGTGTTTCTTTATCTTGAAGCTTGGACGTAGAACGTGCTGAATGTTTCTGAGTGATTGTGCCCCTGAAAGGCCTGCACGCCGCCCCCTTGGTGGGGGCCTGTCTCCACATCAGCAAATCCTCGCCTAGAGCAGGTGGGGAAAGGAAGGGGGACCTGCTCAAAACAGGCCACCACACGGTATTGGGGTGGTTCAGCTCCAGACTTGTGAGGGACCAGCTCTGGTGGGGACCCCTGGGCCGGGTGGGAGGAGGCGCAGTGAGGTGAGGCTCAGAGCGGGGGTCTGGGCAAAGCCGCCGCTCCCTGGACTTTGAAAAGCAGGAGGGGAGATGTACTCGTGCCTGTCAGCCTCTGAGACACATCGGCAGATCCTTCCAGAAGGATCAGGGCAGCCTCTGTGACTCTGGCTTAGGAAAGAAATAAGAGAGTAGGGCTGAGGGGCTGCTGGAAAATATGGGACTGTATTTCCCCTTCATATGAAGCATTTTGAAATACAGTCAGGCCTTTGGTGATGGAAAGGATCTTGGGAGCAGTAGCAAAGAATCCCAGACCTTGGAGGGACTTTGAGGTCTTCTAATCCAGTCCGTGTGTGGAACAGATGGAGAATTCTAGGCCCAGAGAGGGCAGTGGTTAGATGGATGGTGTTTACTGCATTTTAGGCACTTTACATATGTTAACACATTTAATCCTTACGACCACCTAAGAAGTCAATACTGTTATCCCATTTTACAGAAGAGGAAACTGAGGTATAGAAAGGTGATGCAGCCAGTAGGTTCCAGAATGAGAATCTGAAGCCAGCCAGTCCACCGGATGTGAACCCATGCCAGCACTGAATTGGAGAGCCAGGGCTGCAGCCTCGGTCTCTTGGCCTCCCAAGCCCCATGGCCCTGCCCTGCCTCCTGGCTCATCTCCTTTGGTCCTTTGTCCCAAGGCCCTGGGATGTCTGGACCCACTCCCAGTAGTGCAGGCCAACGCCACTGTTCCCAAATCAAGCACAAATCCAAACCCAAATCAACCCCATGGCTCGGGGAAGCTGAACCCTTCTGCTGCTCTAGGGAGGGCAGGGGTCAGAATATACCACGTTTCGAGGCCAGGGGCAGAGGCTCCTCACGGTCAGGAACACCCCCAGGATTCGGGGTTTTCTCCAAAGATCCCACTTCCTGTCTGCCCCAAAGACATTTTTTTTTAAAGAGCATAAAGTGGTAACTCAAGTTATATGGAAGACTTCAACCCTCTGGGATTGAGAGCCACTTAGTTCTGGAAGCACCGTTGGGTAATTGTCTTGCTGGGTTAGAAATTGAGGACTTCCCGCAATTCTACTTTTCTTTGAAAGCTGACAGTATCTGCCATGTAGCTTTTAATTTATTTACAGACTTCAGAGTCAGAGGATTTCACAGGGGCAAAGAAGTCATGTAGGACTCAGAGAAGATGAAATTAAGTAGCATCCAAACGACGAGAGTTATTTCCCTTGAAAACAGTCTGATCCACTCCTGGAAAGGGGCATACCTTACCACACAGATCATACATGATTATTATTACCCTAGAATACATTTGTTAAAAATGGGGGGTATGAAGACTGTGTGGCAATGGCTGAGGGTGGGTGTGGGAGATGTGGGGCTTAAGAAGAAATGCTAAGTGTCCACAGATGGTGAGAAAATACACAAATTGAACAAGTAGAGTTATCATGTGAGGTGTTGGTACTATAGATACCATTTTCCAACTGTACTGTAAAGAAGTAAGTGAATAAATAAAATGACCTTACCTCTTTCTTTTCCCCCTTTCCTGCAGCAACAGTGCACGAATGGCTTTGATTTGGATCGCTCATCAGGACAGTGTTTAGGTATGAGGCCGTGGCACATCCTTCCCTGGGGCAGGGATGCAGAGACAGCTTAATTGCAGGTCCATTATTTTCTCAGCTGGTGTTCAATATCGCCAAATCTTTATTAGCCTTGCCCGTAGCAGGAAACAGAACCTTGGATTGATTGAAGTCAGTGACACCCCTTAAATGATCCTTTTGGGCCCAGCACTGGGCTAAGCAGTGTGAGGGAGCATCGAGTAAGAATTGAGCCCTACATTCAAGGAGTTTTCCATCTGGATTAGTTTCCTATTGCTGTCATGACAGCTAGGCTAAAATCAAAGTGTAGGCAGGGCTGTGTTCCTTCCTGGAGGCTCTGGGGAAAAATCTGTTTCCTTGCTCATGTGGGTTGTTGGCAGAAGGCAGTTTCTTGTGGTTGTAGGACTGAGGTCCCCATTTCCTTGCTGGCTGTCAGCTGAGGTCCATTCCCAGATTCTAGAGACCACCCTCATTCCTTGGCTTGTGGCCATCTTCTTAAGCCAGCAATGGTGTGTTGAGTCCCTTGCCCACTTTCAATCTCTCCTCCTCCGTCTGGTGTCACATCTCTTTGACTAACCCTTCTGTGTCTTCTTCTTCCACTTCTAAGGACTTGTGTGATTGCATTGGGGCACCCGGATAATTCACAAGATCATCTTCCCATCTCTCAAGGTCATCTGATTAGCAACTCTAGTTCCCTTTTGCCGTGTAACTTAACATGTTCACAGGTTCTGGGGATTTGAGCCTGGACATTTTTTGGGGATGGGGAACATTCTCCTGCCTACCACAGCATCTAGTGGGAGAGGCAGATCCACCGACAGTAAACTTTGTGACAGGGTGGAATGAAGTAATTGCTAAGTGGAGGTAAAAGCAAGGGACCCAGCAAAAGAAGCAGAGAGAGTGATCCCTTATGTCTGGGATCAGTACAGAAAGCCTCATGGGGGTCACTTTTGAATTGGGCATCAAAGGATGAGTGGGATCCTGAGAAATGGCATTCCAGGTCGAAGGAACAGCGTAACCAAGGACCACAGGTGGAAAGGATGCTCAGCGTACGGGAGAGTTTGGCCTGAGAGGAGCATAGGGTGTATGGAAAGTGTGAGGCAGAGCTACTTGCCTCCACTCCTAGCACTTACTTGGCATTTTAATTACGTTTCATGTAGGCCAAATCATCTGTCTTACCTGAGCTCACATCACCTAAGAAACAGAGGGGAGATAGATGATTCGAAAGAATGACGAGTGGTGAGGAATGAAGCCCTGCCCTGGAAAATGTGGGCTTGCACTTTGGATTTCAAATAAAGGAGGGAGAGGGGGTGTGCAGAGGGATGAGGAGTGGGACAGCCACACTCTTTCCTGGTCCCCCGGCTTTAATGATGGTTTCAGGCTTCAGGCTCTAGAACTGGGCTGCTGCCTTCTGAACACCACCGTTTCCCTTCCCTGAGGTGGGAGTTGGCCCAAGTTTCTCAGATGCGATGGCTGGGGTCAGCTGTCCGAATTCAGGGATCCCCTACCCACTCCTGGTCCCACACACTGCAGACCCCACAGTGGATGAGAGAACCAAGTGCATGGGGTCAGAATTCAGGCCTCTCCTGCAGACCCTCTAACAAGGCTGAGATTCTGGGGGACCCCCCACCCCACCCCTCCTCCAGGCATGACAGGTAGAGCACCAGCTTGGCTAGAACTGGGCCCTGAGTGCTGGCATGGTGTCAGCTGACTTTAAAGGAAGGCTCTGCTTTCTTAATAAGTAATTAGTTCTCAGCCAAGCCTTGTCCTTCTTGATGGAAGGGACTCTCTCTCCCCTGTCCCGCCATTATTTGGAGTAGAGGTGGGAACAATTCTTAGTTCCATCCCCATGTTTCCACACAAGGCTGCCTGAGATGTCTTTAGATGGTACATCTACAGATAAACACTCTTTATTTGAATAATTATATATTTGTTTTTACTGTTACCTTCTATTTATGCTAATTAATAGTATTTTTCATTTTCATGTAAGGTTTAAAAAACACATTTACTTGCGTTTCAAAGGTGAGTTGATTTAAAGAAAAGTATTAAGCTAATAACAGTACAAGTCCTCATGGATGGGACTAAAATCGTGATGGTGGTACTTGAGTGGCTAGTGTTTAAGTGGCACTGGTCAATTTGATTCAATTCAGCCAAGACTGAGGAGGACCTACCTGCCACGAGCCACGGACTGTCCTTGGTGGTTGGGAGCAGGTGCTGGTGAAGAGTGTTCTGGGGCCCTTCCTGCTGCTCTGATACAAAGCTCTGCTTATATATGCACCATGCATACCAAGGCCAAGAAGACACTAAGGCTTTCCCTCTTCCGTGGCTCTTCCAGATATAGATGAATGCCGGACCATCCCTGAGGCCTGCCGAGGAGACATGATGTGTGTTAACCAAAATGGCGGGTATTTATGCATCCCCCGAACAAACCCAGTGTATCGAGGGCCCTACTCGAACACCTATTCGACCGCCTACTCAGGTCCGTACCCAGCAGCTGCCCCACCGCTTGCAGCTGCAAACTACCCCACGATTTCGAGACCTCTCATTTGCCGGTTTGGATACCAGATGGATGAAAGCAACCAGTGTGTGGGTGAGTAGCCCGGCATCTTAGACTTCCTCTGCATTGTGCTTTGTGAAGACATTGCCTGAACCCACAGGTCCATCCAGATGGGTTGTAAGCTGCCATTCAGTGCACTGGTGAAACAGTGCCTTACTTCTAAAAAGTTATTTCACTCTTAGGAGCCTGTGTCTCTGGGTCTCTACCAGATTAAACTCCCTAAATGCTGGGAGTTTAATTTGCTGTCTCATTCACAGTACTCTAGAGAGCCAACTTTTTTTTAAATTTTATTTTCATTTATCTATTTGTATACATATGCCAAGCTCATATTTTATCAATTAAATAATATGTGTATCTGGTCAAACTTAGTAAGGGAATCCCAGAGAGAAGATCTAAAAAGGGCCAGAGCTCTCTCTTCAGTATCCCTATCCTTGAATGGAATGTATTCTCTTGCAATAGATGAGCTTGAAGGAGCCTTGCTGGGCAAGGCCAGCCATTCTGGAAAGAAAGTGGGTTCCTTGGGTGGGAAACGGATGGTCTTCTGGCCACAAGGAGCCTTGCTGATGGAAACTCACAGCAAGTGTAAGCCCTGGGAGGAAGGAGACACCATATGCCGTGAGGCCCCCAAGGAGCTGGAGAGTGGTGTTGGCCGGTGCCAAGGGAGCGTTGGTGTCCTGTTGGCCAGTGTGACCTCGGAGGAGGGATATTTTGGATCCTCCCTGGTCCTTTGGCTATGTTCAAGCCAAAACCTGTAACTGTTTCTAGCTTTGGAAGATGGTCTAGACTGATGGCCTCCAAACATTTTTGATCATGCACCCTATCTGCAAAATCTTTTTGAGCCTGGATCCCACTATATATATATGTACATATTCATAAGTTATATTCCTGTACTTTGATACTAGTACAGCTTGAGGAGTATGAAGTATACATAAGAAATAGAAGCTTTTAAAGGATGTGATAAAAATAAACATGAATCCAAGTGTTAGTATTTCCTTCCTGTCTCCCAAAGGTTTGGGAGACCATGGGTCTACCAAGTGAGATTCTTGTTGAGGGCTTTGTGATGGTGTGTTGTAACCAACTAGAGAGGCTGTGATGGTTATTTCACAATGTCTTCTATATATTCATGCAAATGACTATGCATCTCATTTGAATACATGCAAATATTATGCCAACAAGCATCCTTAGGAACATAAGGGAAAATCCTATACACCTGAACTCAAACTTCCTTATTCCTACCGGTCTCAAGGGGCTGTGTGTGTGTGTGTGTGTGTGTGTGTGTGTGTGTGTGTGTAAGAGAGAGAGACAGAGACAGAGAGACAGAGACAGACAGAGAGAGGAGGGCTGGTTGATGGGCACCTTGAATACAGATGAGTGTGCAAAGGGAAAGAGCAGGGAGCCCAGCCAGCCTTTGCACTGAGGCTTTGATGGAGAAGATAAGTAACATGCTTCCTTATAACAGGCAGAACAAAAAACCATTATAACAGGAAGGAACAATAACCACCTTTAACACCAGCCTCTTCATTTTATGGAAGGAGAACGTGGACTCTGACCAGCTAGTGAGTACGGGGGTAGGATGGGAAGCCAGCTCTCCTGCCGACAGCTCTGCATTTTCCTAACTTGACCCAGGACCTCTCCCTTCCGGTAGAAAAGCAAATGCAGAGAATGAGAGGAGGGGGTGAGGCAGCTGCTCTTCCAGGGACAGCACGGAGGGCTCGATAAGCCGAGGGACCGGCCCCTACTCGTGCAGGTCTTGAAGAGGTGCTCCAGGTCTCTGGGAGGGGCTCTTAGGGGTTCCCGGTGCAGGCTGCTCCACCCGATCACTTGGGCTGTCCTATGGGCCCCTTTCAGAGAACAGCTAGAAAGTGGCCGGGGGCTCTCTGAAGTGTTCCCCTCCTCCCATGTTCCTCTTTCCAGGATCCCAGTGCCCTTGAGAACGAGGTCGTGGCTGGGAACCCTAGTCATCCCCTGGTCCCTGTGACATCATGCAGTTTATGTCCCTGAACCTGTCACATGGGAGATGCGGGACCTTCATAATGGCCCCTTTGTAAGAAGAATACAATCTAGGAACCCTAGCGGGGACTGGCGCCCGGCCCGTCCATTTCCAAAAAGTTCAGCATTATGCATTCAGAAGTCTCCAGTTCTTTCTAACTTCCCTTCGCCCCACCCCACGTTTCCTGACTTACAGAAGGCTTTCAAACGGACCCTCACAGAGCTCCTTCTGGGCTTTGTAAGAAGTGGCGTCCAGGGGGTGGGAGCGAAAGAAGGCATGAGGAAGGGAGTCTCTCTCTTCCCGGGGTTCCTTCCAAGAACAGGGATGGGAGCGAGGCAGCCTGGGAACAGGCAAAAAGGAAGCAAAGGACAGGAGTGGCAGAAGGAGGAGCAGGAAACGAGAAGGGGAAATTGTGGAGAAAAGACAAGGAGCGGAGCCTGGAGTTGTCACTGCCTGGAGAAGGAGAATGTCGGGGCTTCCAAGAAGGAGGATAGTTGTGAGCCTCTGGAGGAAGCATCGAATGAGTGGTGTGTAAGTCAGGGAGAAGTGTGAAACATTTCTGAAGCTTGTGTGTTCCAGGAGAGGACGGCAACAGCTCCGAGGGAGCCTTCCCTTCCTCCTCCAAACAAAAAATATAATAAACAATAACGAAAGCAGCAGCATTAGCAAACACGTCACAACAGCCCTGTGTGGTAGACTGTTATTCCTTGTGTACTGGTGAGGCAGCTGAAGCACAGAGAGGTTAAGAAACCTGCCCTGGGTCACACAGCTAACAAGGAGCACAGCCAGGATTTGAACCTGCTCAGGCTCTGGATGAAGAAACTGAGGCTCAGTGAGGTTGGGGTTTGTTCATGGTCCCACAGCGAGTCAGTACTTGGAGCCAGGATTTAAAACTAGGTCTTCCTCTTGCTCTTTTTCAATTTTTTTAATTATAATTTTTGTTATGTAAAATTTTGAACACCGACAGAAGCAGAGAGAACATGACGAAAGCTCACAGACTTATCACCCAGCTGTGCTAGTTATCAGGCTAGGCCCAATCTCAGTTCTTCTTTACCCCCTCCCAGTGGATTAATTTAAAGGAAATCCCAGACATAATATCATTTCATCTAGGAATACTTCAGAAGGTAACTATGAGAGAGAAGGATTCTTTTTTTTTCCCTTTAAACTATAACCACAGTACCATTATTAAACCTACAAAAATTAACAATAATTCCTTTTCATCATTAAATATCCCAGCAGTGTTCAAACTTCCCTGATGGTCTCATAAGTATCCTTTTTCAGTTGCTTTGTTCGAATCAGATCCAAATGAAGGCTACACATTGTACTTGGATGACAAGTTTCTTGACTATCTTTTAATCTTTTCTGTTTTCCTTGCCATTTATGTGTTGAAGAAGCTGAGTTGCTTGTCCTCTAGGATTTCCTGCATTCAAGGTTTTTCTGTTGCATTCTTGTGGTGGTGTTTAACCTATTCTTTCATCCTCTCTATTTTTTTCTATAAATGGGTAGTAGTTAGATCTAGAGACTTGATCTGACTCAGATTAATTTTTTTTGCCCTCTTCATGCCCTGGTTTCTACTCCTAATGAAGTATAATAAAGTCAGCCTTGAAGATGCAAATGCAAATCCCCTTTCCCTGTGGCTTATTTTTCCTGGGTTTTGACCCACTTTCAAGGAAGCTGTCTCCTCTCTCACCGCCCTCTCGGCTTTCTTGTTGACTTTCCTGCCTTTGGTTCATTTTGGAAGCGATTAGACTGCTTCTCCTGGAACAAAGTTTGGCCCCAGTTTGTGTCCACAGCCCCTCGATGTAAATCTGGGTCACTCGAGATACTTTGCAAACACAGTGGACAGTGGCCCCAGAATTAGAGTCCATGAGCCAACTAAGATTCATGTCATTAAAGAAAACTGGCATCATGACTTGGGGGTTTCCACACCTTGGCAGCCTCCACCAGGGCTGGAACTCATGGTTAGGATGTGTCACCTGGATCCCAAACCCTTGGGAGATCTGGTGACCAGCTTCTTGGGGAAGGAGAGCCAGATGGACGTGGTTTCCTGGCAAGGAGGAAAGGACTGCTGGGAGGGGGGTCTCACCTGTCTAGACACACACACAACCAAGACTCAGAAAAAAGGCAAAATCAAACCCATGTAATGGTTTCTGAGCTGGCCAAAAAAGACATCACGAAGCAGGATGGTGCAGAGTTAGCAGAGTTGTTGCGGAAGCCTCAAGGAGTGGGGTGAGCAGCCGCTGAGAGTCTGGGGCACCTGGGATTTGGACTCCAGTCCAGGAACCTTCCTCTCAGGACACACTGCCTCCAAGGATGGCAGTAGAGGTCTCTACATGTGGATGCCACTTGCTTCTGCATGTCCCTCGCCTTCGAGACATTTGAAGTTCTGGCTCTGCTAACCAAGTTGGCTCAGTGGCGACTTCAGGGACTCCACCAGTAACTAATGTTCATGAAATGTTCTGTGGCTGAGCAAGCAGTCTTTGACAAGCGCCGTGCTACATCAGGGATGGCAAGGATTCTTCTGGTCGTTTGTGAAATTACAGATTTCAAATTGTGAAATGCATTTATTCTCTCCTTCTGGCCTGAGATATTTTTATTGATCAGGGCATCTGAGTTGGCAAAGAGCAGCGCATGTGGATCTTTGGGGACAATGGGTGGTGTTGGCCTGAGGCTTTCTCTTGAGTTATTTTTCCAGAAAGCCAACCAACATTTACTCAACTGATGTTTACAGAGTACCTCCTCGGTGCCAAGCTCTGGTGTAGGCACTGGGGTGGGACACAGAAGGTCTGTGCCCGGCCATGGGACTGTCTTCAGAGCTGGTGGCCAAGAAAGGGAGATTAGAAATGGATACAGCAGCTGGAACACAAGGCAGCTCCTATATGTTCCCGAGACTGGGTACAAAGAGAATGTAGAGAGTGGAGAGGGCTGGGGCTTGGATGTCAGTTGCACAGGCCTTGCTTCTCACCTTGGTTTGGCCGCTTCCTATTGTAAGACTTGGGACTCGGTTTCCTCATCTGTAAAATGGGTCTAACAATGCCTCCCTCACAGATAACATGGGGACATACCTTTCCCAGTGTCTGCGTGGAGTGTCACTCAAATATTAATTGGGAACAATTCATGACAGGGACTGCTCGAGTTTTGAGATGATAACCCGTGGAAAGATTAGTAATCTGAAAATATATGGAAAACCTAACTCTTTAAAATGACCTAAACTGGAGCTCAGAACACACCCACCTTGCAGGGCTTTGCCAAGCCCCTTATGTGACTTCCACCAGAGTCTACTATGCGGTGCCAGCAAAGCCTGGGTTCATTTAAACAGTGAAACAAAACAGTGGGAGGTGGGTCCAAGGAGGCATTTGTTCCCAGTGAATGAGACAAGATTCAGAGCACATTGAAGCCTCAGTCCCCAACGTCGCAGGGGCCTGTCCTCCCGCTGGCTTTTCTCCCTGCCTTGGGCTGTAACTTGAAACCAAGTCCCCAGAAGGAGACCAGGAGGAAAACACATAAAGCCAAGGTCTTGCTGGAGCAGGCCTGGGGAGGAAGGGGGTTAGGGTGGGGGCTCCATGGTGGGTTTGCTAGAAGGCCTCGTGCAAGGGTCTGCAGCACAATCTTGTTGCGTGCAGCCGACGACCCGGGTTTTCCCGTCTTGTTTCGCGTCTTTGCTGCTCGTTGACTGGGGTCATGAGCAAATGACTTAACCTCTCTGAGCCTCCTTGTTTCCATCTGTAAAACAGGGATAACAGCAGCGATCTCCATAGAATATTTGTGCAGTTTTCTAGCAGGGAGCCTGGCTCATGGCAAGGGCTTCCTGACAGTTACTTGCTATGATTTTTGCTTTCATGATTTTGAATGTCATCATTCCATTAGGAATTCTCCTATTCCAGACTCCTAATTCTGTTCTTCTGTTGCTGTTTATTCTTTCTCCTGGGAATTAGATTTACTAATTCGTTCTTTAGAGAGGATGAAGTTTGAATTCCTGCCACTCTTCAGCAGTAGGGGCAGGGGCACCCAGGGCTGTGCTTCCAGGGAGACTCAGCAGAGAAAGGGGATCCGAGTCTTCTCGAGTAACTCTTCTCAGATGTGCACGTGCACACCGGTTACCTGGAGAAACACAGGTTCTGACTCTGGAGGTCTGGGGCAGGGCCTGCGAGTTCTCATCTCTCACAAGCCCCCAGGTAGTGCTGGTGCTGCTGGTCCAGGGAACACACCTGGATTAGCAAGGCTGTCGTCCCTCTGTCTGTTCTTAGATGGGACTTCATTTAAAGAAAGGTAGAATCTGTTTTTTTTTCTATGTAATTTCTGTGGTGTCCAAATCTGTTAGAGGAACATGTTATTTTTGTTCAAAAATAAAAGCAAGAACAAAAAACCCAAAAAGAAAAAAAAATTTAAAGCCTAACCTGAGCTGCATCCTGGAGGGGTAAAGGCACTAGATGAGATATCATTAGAACTGGAATGTGATCCCAGATTCACTACTTATTAGCTGTGTGACATTCACAGAGTCACTTGGCCTCTCTGGTCTAAGTTTTATTATTTGCAAAAGGAAGGGATTGCACTGTATTCAGGATCTTAATCTGGAATCTGTGGATAGAATTCAGGAGACCCATGAGCTTGAATGGAGAAAAAAAATTTTCATGTGTTTTCCACTGACCTCTAATTGAAATTTAGCATTATCTTCCATCATGTAGGCCACAAACTATAAGACTACTAGCAGTACCTGTGATAGTCTCAGCAATTATTTACGCATAATATTTCAGCTGTGGCAGTAATTTTGAAATATTATTCAAGCTCATCACTACCTCAAAATTATGGAGATAACAGATCTGCTGCCCAATCTCATTATTTAATGCACTTGATAATGAAGCACATATATTACTATGTCACTGTTTTAAAAAAATATTTTGATACCTGTCTTTCAAGATAATTGGTTTCTTTCATAATCCCCTGGATTTTATTTTGTGTCATTAAAAACATCATTCCAGGAAAGGGTCCGTGGCCCACACATGAAAGATTTAAATTCCTTGGACCGGGTGAGTTCTCAGGTACAAACCAACTCAAGAATACGTTACCACTCTAAATCTTCCCAGTCTTTAGAGCACAGAATTTTTATGTCCCGCCAGCCTCCCAACAGGCCTGGCTTTTCTGTTAACTCTTTCTCACCTGGATGCTCAGGTGAGCTGGCCTTCCCACCTCCTGTGTGTTTCAGCCAGCTGCCGCGCTCAGGGGCCGCACCGATTCTCCGGGTTAGGAGAAAGCCCCTCCCACCCACCGCTGCTGCTGGCTTCGGCCATCCACACCGGCCGCGTTGAGGTCCAGTGCACTGACTGCTGGGTGGGGCCGCCTCCCTGGTGTCTAGGCTGGCAGTTTTCTCAATGACCTACAAGTTTTTCTTGGCTCTCACCTTAAGTTCCTTGGTCTGGCCATGTTTCTCTTAATTACATTCCACTCTGGAATTAGCCAGTTGTGTGTGACAAGCAAGTGGTGTTGCCAGAGGATGGATGAAATATGGACTTTTTAACAGCAGGGTCATTCAGCTCTGCTTCTGATGGTCCTGGCAATGTGTCACCAGGTCTCCGGGGAGTGCCTGCTGGGGGCAGGAGGTCACAGTTACCTGCCAGGTTGCAAATGGCCTCCAAGGCCAGGGCTGGGCAGACCAGTTAGCAATATATTTTTTTAATTAGTGGGAAGTGCATGCTACAGAATCCTTAAATAGGTGTGATGGTTGCAAATATGTTGAAGTGGAGGGAGGGGATTGCAGCTTCTCTTTGGCTGTCAAGGCCAATTGTAGATTTCTTTCAAACATCCTTTTGATGTGCATGGATTAAATACATTGCTGACTAATTCTAGAACAGAATCCCCCATATAAATTCTGTACATAGTTGGCCACCTTTTATAAATGTTCTCCCTGCCTCCTATCTGCCTGGGTAGGACGGTTTCAGTAGGGCATCCACCCCACCCCAGCTGTAATGCAAGAAACAGTGATTTGGGAGCTGTTTGTGCTTTCAGGAATGGATTAAATGAAATAAAGAAGCAAAACTACAGAATACCCTACGAATGCAAGGCACTAGGTTTATGAGTGTGTACTTGGGTACAATAAAACTTGGATTAAAACAGTGGATTAGGAATCATAGTTGATGTTGCCAACAAGAGCCTCCTCTAAACTTCAACTGATAGGCCCAAGTTAGAAAATCTGGTGTCAGGAAAGGAAAAGGGTGGGAGGGTGTCTTTATTTTCTCAAGGACCTGGAATGAGTGGCTCATTATGCTGGGGAATATCGGGGGACAGGATGATGCAGAGGAAAGAGCTTTGGCTTTCAGTTCAGACCTACTTGGGTTGTGACCCTGTCCCTGAACAGTTGAGTGACTCAGAGCTTTAAATCCTTTGGGTTTCCTGTCTGTAAGGTGAGATAATAAGACTTGCATTGAAGGATTGTTTGGAGGCTTAGCAAAGGATATGTTGAGCGTCTGATAGTCAGTTTGCACTCCCTAAAAATGGTTACTATCACTCGCATTCTTCCCTGCCCCAATGCCTGGAAGCTCTTCATATAGTTGGGGCAGCAACTCTATTTGCTTCATGCCTTACCAGTTCTTGCCCTGTCACAGGGTCAGACATGAGACAGTGCTTGTCAGCTGCTCATCCCAGGTGGGCAGGTGTGGGGAGGGAGAGTTGTTGGGGGGCTGGTTAGAAGGAATGGGACCTTCTACCAATTTGTGACCACGTGCTGATACTTCTCCCCCTTCCCCACTCTGGCCCCATGAAAGCAGACAGACTGCTTTTGAGCCTTCCTCTGGGGCCCGCTTAGCCTCTGGGAGTGCCCCTCCCTTTGGTTGCCAGCCTCTCTAGACACATGGACAAACAGGCAGACAAAAAGGCAGACTCCAGACACTGTTCCAGAGACTGTTCCCTGGCCCGGCTGTCTGTGATCGGGGAAGCTGCTGGACTGGGCCAGCCCCTCATCAGAGAGCCCCCTCCGCAGGCCAGCCCTGGGGATCGTGCTTGGAGGCACAAGGGCCCGGCTTCCCTGCAGCCCCCCGGCCCATGCACAGATGGTGGGCAGGGGCCCACTTGCTCTCATCTTTTATGAGGAGGGCGTGGGTGTTGGGGGTTGGGGGAGTGGGCAGCGTGCCTGGGAGGTGGCAGACACTGCACCTGAGTCTGCTGTTTATCCACAGGGTTGGCAGAATGAGCTTTCACTAAGTGACTGTGGAAAGCGTGAAGAGTGAATGAATGAATGAATGAATGAATGGAGAGTGTGGGCGCTGTCAACCCCAGGCAGGTGAGACAGGGCCTTCACTCACTCCCTAGCTCAGTCTCTCACTTACTCTCTCAAAGCCCACCCCATGTGCCCAGGCACTGTGCTGGGTTCCCAGAGCATCTCTGCACCTTGAGTGCCCTGCCAGCCACTGTGGTCACCACATATGCCCTATACTTGGCATGGTACCTGCTGCCACTGATGCCCCTTGAGTGTTGAACTGAATTTGAATTTATGGCTCTGAAGAGGTGCTGATGGGAAAAGATTTCTGGTCGGATTAATTTGCAGAGACCAACCTCCACTGCCCTTTCCCTTTTAGGATGTCCCAAAGGGGAAACTCGGTGGTAGACTGTGCCCCTCTCGTCTTGAAGCCAGGGCTTCATTTCCCTGCCATGGGAGAGGGGCTGGCGGCCAAGATCCACCACCAGCCAGGGACCGCTCCTTGCACAACTCTGGGGGGCGCCGTTCACTTGACATCCATGCCACTGGCACCCCCTGGAGCCCAACAACCATCCTGAGGCTCCTGGATGCCTTGGAAACAGAGGAGCAGGCCCAGGGAAGGGTCTCCAGGCCTTCTCCTTGGGGGGTTGGCAGGGAAAGGACGTTCAGAGGTCCTTCCCTCCAGAGGGCCTCAGGCATCAGGCAGGATGTCAGGGGCTGACCTCCCATTCCCTTCCAGCTTGTTGGAGCCGGGCCAGAGGGGACATGGAGACAGCCAGTGCTCCCCCACCCAGCCGGGGCAGCCAGCATCCACCGACTCCGGGGGATGGCGCAGCGAGGAAGCTGGTGTGCTGGGCTTGGGAAGCAAGCAGCGATGCTCTGGGGACTTGTCAATGCCATCTGACTTGCCTTCAAACTAAACCATTTGCAGAAACCCAGCCAGAGTTGATTTATGAGCCCCACATATTTCACGGGTCTTAGCATTTCCCTCAGGAATCAATGAGGTCAGACAGAGTGGACTTTACATCCGGATTCCGTATGAAATTGGCATCTTCAACAGTTCCCATGGGAGGGGGGGTTGCTAATTGGAGGGAGATTATGTGAAACAACCCGGAGACACACAAAAATCCTGATTCTGCTTCATTTCTCCTGGGGAAGAGACGAATCATCTGTTTTCCGCATCTGAGCTGAGTGAGGGGTGACCATCCCCTCTTCTCAGGGGCTGCTGTGACTGAAATGAAGCATGAAGGGACGGGGCTGCCAGAGTAACTGAGAGCGAACTTCGGAGTGACCAAGCATCCTGTGCTTATCCTCTGGCGCACGCTTGAAAACTGTGATGAATAGACATTTGTGATTATTTATATAACATCTCTCTGCCCAGCAGGAACTTTCTGTTTTGCTCAACATTGTATTCCTAGTGCCTAATTAAATATTTGTTGAATGAGTGGACAAGCTACACAAGGTGAATTATCCAGGATTCAATGAGCCAGAGAAGTTGACCGTGTCTCAGGTACCATTGTCACATAGATTGATTTATAATCTGTGAATTTATTAATTTATTTTATTAATTGAATTTATTAATCCCTCTATCATTTATGTGCTAGATTTTGTGCTGGACTCACCAAGATTAATCAGGCACCATCAGGACCCTGGGGAGTTACAGTCCCTGGAATTGGGTTGGGGATGGTAAAAAATATGGAACCCAACACATAAGTAATTACGGTGCAGTGTAATGGGCCCATAACAGAAGTAGACAAGAGGCCCTAGAGTGGTAAGGACGGGGGTTACACATCTGCACGTCCATTTGATTCTGCTGATATTCACAGACCACTTCTCTGTGTGCCAGGAGAGGATCTAGAGATGAATAAGACTTGGTCCCTGTGCTCCAGATCTCACGGCCAAGTGGGTGTGAGTGGAGTTTGGGGAGGGGTGGCTGCACATAACTAATTAGAATCTCTATGTGAGCTTGAGTGTGAGATTGATAAGAATGGTATGTGTCAGGTGCTGTAGTAGTGCCTATCAGGAATATTAATTTGGATCCAGGAAGTGGATGTAATGGACTTTCAGTGATTCTTTGGAGGATCGAGCAGGATTTTCATGTCAGAGATGGGGAAAGGGCATTCTGGGTTTTGGGAACAGCGTGGGCAATGACATGGCAAGTCCAGAATATGTTTGAGGAATATTGGAGGGAGCCAGCCTTGGCCGTGAGCACCTACCAGCTCATCTGTGCCATAGGGTGTGTGACTGCAGCTCGGGCACGGGGTGGGTTGGGAGCAACAAGTGAGACATGAGGCTGGCGGTGGATCTTGGCCGCCAGCCCCTCCCATGGCAGGGAAATGAAGCCCTGGCTTCAAGATGAGAGGGGCACAGTCTACTACCGAGTTTCCCCTTTGGGACATCCTAAAAGGGAAAGGGCAGTGGAGGTTGGTCCCTGCAAGTTAATCTGACCAGGAATCTTTTCCCATCAGCACCTCTTCAGGAACTGGACTGTGGGGGCCTTGAATGCCATGACTCGGGCTCAATTCTGTGAACACTGGCTTTTGAGCAGGGACGTGGTACACGAATATCTGTTTGAAGAAGAGATTCAGGGGTCCAGTGGGCTGGAGTCTTGTTCTATTCTTGGCACTGCAACATGCTCACTGGGAGAGTGCTCCTCCAGCCCCATCTCCTTCTGGGGCTCCACTTTCCCATCCATCCAAGGGGTGCTGGACCTCAGTCTTGAAGACTTCCTCCATCCCTGACTTCTCAGGATGCAAAGGTACTTGTGATAACCAGCTGAAGGGTAGCTGCATGTATGGGAAGACTGGAGACAGAATCTTTTTATGTGAGGCAGTGATTTTACATTTAGTATAAGCTCTGGAGGGCTAATTACTGGGCCACCTCATGATGATATCACTCCCATGTTCTCAGGAGCCTGGTGGAGCCCTTCTTTAAGTTTGAGGCAGAGATGAGCCCTTTGCTGAGTTTTCCTCCAGGAAAGCGATAACCAGTGGATGGTGATGAAATTGGCCCTGACTGTGATGATAGCACATGACTTGGTTCCATGAGAAATCTGGCACCGCCTTTGTAACACCTGGGACTGAGTTTGCAGGCAGCTGGAGTAAAACACAGGCTCTTTATGAAGCTGAGAACCCTACTGAATTGACTAGTAGGGTAGAAACTTAAGGATTCCACCATCAGATCTTTTTCTGGGAAATCCTCCAACTCACACCTCCTAAACAGATTCTTTTTCTGTGATCATCTTAATCTTATATAGCTCCAGATTACAGATCGTGGCCTGGAACCTAGTGGTGCTGGCCTGTAGTCTGTTGCCTTCTCACTTTGGGAGCTGGATACTCTTACTTAACTCTTAATTGGGATAATTACTACTTGAACACTGCCTGTCACTTTTCCAAATGCTTTCTTATCCACTAACTCACTGAGTTCTCAAAACAGCCCAGCGAGGAAGGCAGGCTTTATATTGTTTCCCCCATTTCAGAGAATACATGGGAGTTTCTGTGACAATCTCAATATCCCATAGTTTGTCCACAATAGAAATCAGCCAGAACATAGGCTTGCTGACCTTCAGCCCCTCCTCATCCAATGAAATCCCCCAGATGCTCTCTCTGGACTCCTTTTTCCTCCTCAAACATCCCATACTCCTCTCCACCTCAGGGCCTTTGCACGTGCTCTCCCTTCTGTTTGGAACTCTCTTCTGGCTCTTCATGATGGTGGCTCATTCTCATCTTTCAGGCTTTAGTTCAGTTCAAACGTCACATCCTTAAGTAGCCCTTCCTTACTGCCCTGTCTAAAATAACCACTTCACCCCTGCAATTATTCTCAATCACAGCCCTTATCGTTGATCTACAGAAGCAGCTCTTCTACTTGAGCATGCATCAAAACTCAGACTGCTGGACCCCCACACCTAGAGTTTCTGGTTCCTTAGGTCTGGGGTGGGGCCTGGGTTTTTTGGTCATCCTGATCTCCTGGTCTGGGGACCACACTTAGAGGCACAAATTGAAAATTATCTTCTTGTGTATTTATTTGTTTATTGTCTGTCTTGTCTCTTAGCTGTTTACTAAAGTGTGGGGAGAGGAGACGTTGTCTTGTTCCCTGCTGTGTCCCTAGTACCTGGCACATCAGGTGCTTGGTAAGTATTTGCTAAATGGCTGTTGACTTACACTTGAGGAGAAAAAGTTCAAGTATTTGCAGAAACTCTTGGAGCTATTGATCTGAACTTTTTTTTTCCCTATTACCTTTTTCTTTTACTTTTTCACACTCAAGCCTTTTCTACGGGTCATTATTAGTTATGTGTATAGATTGCGTAGCGGATTTTCATAAAATCCCAGGTGAATGAATTGGACTTTCTGGTTTCAAGGGAAGCTGTCCGAAATTCAACCAAGCCCTAGAACATCTGGCTAAGTTTGGCTCTCTGAGTCTGTCACATGCTAGTACTGAAACCTGAAGCTTATCCCACCTGTCAGCAGATGGGGCAAGCCCACCCATCCTTCACTCTTCTCCCCTGAAACAAATGGCAGATGATTACAGGAGAGCTAGCTAGGTCAGGCGATTGGGGGGGCGGGGCACAGTCCGTGACTCTGGGCCAGGACTTTTCTCTGTGACCAGCAGATTGGCACAAACAGAAGAAACTTGGTCTTGAGCTTGTTCACACCATGTTCTAACAAACAAACTGTGCAAGCCAGCCCAGACTCCAAAGCTGTAAACCTCGTGGAAACTCTCTGGGTGAGTGGATTAAAATTTAATTGCGAGATTGCACAGAACGCTTGTAGTAATTCCCAAAGTCGTACTTTCAGAACCCTCAACTGTCTGAGGCCTCCTACCTTTTGGTTTCAGAAGAACAAAGCTGAGATTTTGTCAGACTAGAATTGGGTTTTCACTGTACAATTTCACCTGCCCTGACAAAGGGGAGTTGAAGAAGAGATCCAGATAATTACAGGTGTCCTAGCGTGATCGCTGTGGCCAGAAGGAGTGCAGTGGGGCATGGCACACTCCATCTCAAGTGGGGCAGGTGTGACGGGCCACGGGAAGTGGGGGTGAAGCTGGGGTGAACCACCATCTCTGGGACGCTGGGAGCCAAGACTACCACTAGGGCTCCATGGACTAAATATCATGACAGTAACACATTCTGCCCAGGGGAGTCAGGGAAATCTTCACGGAGAAGGGACATTTGTGGTGTAATTGAGAAATCTGAAGATCAGGGGTGATGTGAATCTGCTGAAGGTCATCTAGCAGGTCATTTGCAGAGCTGGAACAAAGCCCAAAGTCCCTGGACTGCTAATGCCAAAACCACAGTGTTGTGTTGGGAAATAAGACTAGGCTTGAAGCTGAGTGACCTTGGGCAAGTCACTTCTCTGTGGGCTTCACTTTCCTCCTCTTTAAAAGGAGGTTGAGCTTTGAGATGACTTAGTTTAGATAGTCATTCATCACGAGGTACTGGGGATAACCAATGAACAATACAGAATTTCAGACAGATGGCTTTAGGATCTCTGATTCTGTTGCCTGTATTACCTTTTATCTTCTGAGCAGTTTGTCAGGATAGTGTTTGTCTGGATAAGAAGAGTCAGGGCATAAATCTGAACTGGATTCGTGGCATGGGCTTCAGTTCTTTTAACTAGAATCTGGATCCCTGGATTTAGAGTATTTCACAAGAATTCTCCCCCCAACCTAGCTCCATGGATGTGCCAAGCTGAATTCTCCGTGGACATTACAAAGCTCCATTCTTTCCATATTTGTCCTCAATAAGGAGTTGTAAATGGAATAAATTCGACTGCTAGCATTATCTGTTTCCAAACATGCAGAAACCGTGGCGGGAGACCCTGGCACTTGGGCAGGCAGACATGCCACAAATGGGTTAATAACATAGAAAGTCATTCAGACGACAGGAGATAGTGCAACTTGGCTTTCAGCTCTCAGGAAGAGAGAAGACGTGCCAGAATCACATTCCAGTCCAGCCTACTGACCATGAGGAAGAGTGTGGGGCTCCCAAACTCAGGCATGGCCAGCCACACGCACACTAATAGGGTCTCATCAACAAGAACTCTGAGTCCAGACCAAGGTTTCCCAGGGGAGCGAGGAGGGCGAGGCAGACCAGTTCTCCCTGGAAGGCTGCTGGAGCCTCGGCGTGGGAGGTGGTCAGGGCAGGCGGGAAACACACAGGACAGTCTTTTTCCTTCAGTGGCCACCCTTCTGAGGTCAGAGACCACTGGGAATGCCATTCCTTTTTCTTATCCTTACTGACCCAGCCCATCTGCAATTTTTTCTAAGAAGCCTTCCTAGATCTTCGTTCATCCCCATCCCAAGCCCGTTGGAATTTCCTCCCCCTTCTCTCCCTTCAGTTCCTGTAACGCTTGGCTTGCTCCTCTCTTGGGATATTTATCCCCATCTACCTTAGACTTGATTATAAATGTGTCTGTGCTCCTTATTCATTATAAGCTTCTTGTCTTAGTTATTTTTGTCTCTCTCTCATATCCCTCACATCCTGTCTTGTATCTAGAGTGGGTTTGATAATGTTTGTTGGATTGTTGATGTATCAGCTGTCCAAGAAAGTTGGGTAATATGTGCTGGAAAAACAGGAAGATAAGGCTGTTAGAAAACAACAACAGCAACATGCTTTCCTTTAGATTTTTTGCACTCATCGACAAAATCAAGCTACTGGATTTATGAAGAGAAGAAGCTTTTCCACCCTTCCATCCTTGTTTGACCACAGTGGGTCACCCGAAGAATCTGCAAACTGGGTGCTCAGTGTTCTTAAACCCCCAGAGTTCAAAGAGAATGACTCCTTTGGCCAGTCTTGAAGGAACTCTTCAATCATTTCTTAAATAATGACATTCTTTTGGCCCAGCTCTATGGATACTCCTCTCTCCACCCCCAATCCCATGACCTTCTACCTCCTTGTTTCTTGGCTGAAAGTCTGGGTCTGCTGAAAGAGAGTAAGAGCAGTTTCACCAGAGCTGGAGGTCCTTCCCACGAATCCAGAGCCACACACCCTAGGAAGCCTGACTGTGCAGAAACAGCTAGCTTTTGGCAGGCTGTATTTGAAAAACAATGCAAATAATTTGAAAGCACTTTGTTCCAGAATGGTTTGCATGGGGGGTGACGAATGCACTGTCAGATAAGGCAAGTCACCCATGATGTCAAGAGGAGACTTATTTGTGGATTTTCTCTGAAATGTGTTTGCTCATCTCACGTTTATACCCATAGGCCCCAGACCTGAGCTCCCCAGCTGGTGTGAGTGGCACATGGCATAGGTGTGCTGAGACTGAGCCCTTCAGCTGTCAGGATGGTTGGCTGGGACTCGGGTTGCTTGAGTCCTCAGGCCAGTGCCTTTGTTCACCCCATCGTGTCTTCAATTCTGTAATTTTCTATGTGTGCCTTGACATGAACGAGGCTGGAAAGCACTGCTTTAGATTGGCATGTTCTGCAGAGATTTCTAGGAACACAAAGCAGGTTTCTCAATATTTACATTTTAAAATGAAACACATTCAGTTATTACTCATGGTGGTCTGGCTTTTGAAGAGGTGAATGCCAACATTAGGACCCTGTGGTTCAATAAACTGTGGGGCAATTTGATTAAACTTGGTGTATTGGTCAGGACTCTTTTGGTTGCAAGGAGGAGAAACTTCTCTCAAAGTGGCTTAAGCAATAAGCAAAACAACAAAGAGCAAACAAAATAAGCTATACACATACATAATTTATTTTTCTCATAATTGAAAAGTCCAGGAATAATCTAGCTTCAGATGTGACTGGATCCAAGAGCTCAAGTGGTATCATATTGCCTTGGTTTTTTCTCTTTCCGTCTCTGGGAGGCTCAGGGAGGCTTCTCAAGTGGTGGACCCTGGCAACAACAGGCTTACATTTTACCAGTTAACCAAACTCGCAGAGTGCCTCAGTCCCAAGAGCTCTGGCAAAGGTGTGCTCAGGCTCTGAGGGCCAGCTTACGTCACATGCATCAGTGGTGCCTTGATTGAGCAAGCCTACCTCGCAAGCCCACCCCTGGACCAGTAGTGGGTCTAAAGCTACCTGGAACCAGAAGAAGGGAGATTGGATGCTGGGCAAGCAAAAGTTATACTGGCCTACTATACCTGGGATCCTGGCTTCCGGACCAAGATAGAATAAACTGTAGGACCATAAATTTGTTCTGAGCCAACAGTGGCAAATAACAGAAGATACACTCACCAGATGATTCAGCCACACATACACCCTCCTGTGACATTGAGGAGTGATCACCAGTAAAGAAGGAATCAGAGCTGTCATCTAGCCAACCACCTGCCCCCAGGTAGGGAAGTACTCACGTTGGTCTTCAAAGACAACTAACTCTCCCTTTCGTTAAAACACCTCAGGGAGATAATACCACCAACCAGTTTATAGATATGTCAGGCTGCTATAATTCTTCAAGTCAAGAAGAAATTCCTAGAGCCTAGCTTGAATTTTTTATGCTGCTGTCTTTCTCACCCTGCCCTTAGGAAAACCAAAACACAAAGAATGGTAGGTTATCACCATGTAGTGTAATGATGATGATTATCTTCATCATCATATTAATCCCACATAAAAGCACCTATGTGTGTCTGATCTCATTCTATTCCAATGAGGCGATGCCCCTGGCTGTGTACTCTGCCTCCACTCCCTTGTGCAGACTTGTTGGTCCTTCTTTATCTCCTGGCCTCTTATTGTAGTCAATCTTGGAAACAGCCTTGGCTCTCTTGTCTTTAAAATGGGGATACCTATCTCATAAGTTTTTCTGAGAGGTTAAAAGAAGCGAATGTATACAAAACATGCAGTGTTAGAGTGCTCAATAAGTAAGATATCTAGCTGCACATGGCCATATATTCCCTAAGGCTTTATTCATTAGAGTAATTGACTGTGTCCTTAAAAAATAGTTCCACTGATCACTTACAAAGGGCAGGGTAGCTTCTAAGAGCTTTTGAACTGGAATGATGTCTAAGTGTGCACCATTGCTGCATGACTGAGAAGGAAAATCTTAAACAATTGAATTCTGCTTTTCTGAATTTGGACAAGAATCGTGCCTGAGATCAGAAATAGACCACGATCTCCCTGCAAGCATTTAATGGAGAAGCAGGCTTAGAAAGACCACAGAGAGTCTGACCCAGCTCTGCCCCTCACTAATTCTGTGCCCTTGGACAAGTATCTTAACATGCCTAGATCTAAGGTTCTTCTTCTATGACCTGTGGAAAGGACTGCCCTTTATTTTATTTAAATGTTTTATGCAATATCTGATAAATACACAAAATTATATGTAACGTAGGTGTAAACCATAAAGTGTATTAATAGTATGAACACGTGAGAATCCACCACCCAACCTAAGAACCTCTACTGTTAGAGCTACCTTTGCACTTCTCCACTGTCTCACCCTCCGCCTCCTTCCAAGTTCTTCTGAGACTTGTCCATTTCATTCAACGCTGTTTCTAAGGTTTCCATTATGTTGTTGTATGTAGTTGTAGTTTATTTTTGGCTTTTGTGTAATTTTCCATTCTGAGACTAGTCTATATCACAATTTAATAATTCATTCGTCAAAGGACATTTGGAAAATACTTTTATACCATTACAAAGTATGATGCTATGAATATTCTTCTGGGTATCATACAGCTGGACAGAAAGGTATGAAAATGTCAACTTTATAAAATAATGCTTAACTGTTTCCCAAAATGGTTATACCAATTTATACAATAACCAGCAATGCCTAAGAGTTTCTATTGATCCACAAGCTCACCAACACTTGGTACTGACAAATTTCTTGATATTTGCCAATGTCACGGTTGTAAAATGGTATCTTCTCCTAGTTTTAATTGCATTTCCCAGATTACTAATGAGGCTAATCATCTTTTACCATATTTATTTCTCATTGGTGTTTCTTTTCTTGTGAAATTTTCTGATCATATCTTTTGCCTATATTTTTTTAATTGGGTATTCTTTCTTTTTTGAACTTACAACTTGTATGAGTTCTTTATAAATATGAGTACTAATCCTTTTTCAGTTGTATGGATTGCAAATATTTTCTCCCAATTTGTTCTCACCTTTTCAATATCTTTATAGTGTTTTTAAAGTAACAGATATTCCCACTTTTAATGTAATTGAATTTATTAATTTTTTCTTTTGCAGTTAATGTTTTTGCGAGAGCTTGTTTGAGAATCCCTTCCCTACCCTATGATCATAAATATACTTTCTGATATTCTCTTTTAAAAGTTTTAAAGCTTTGCTTTTCACATGCAAATCTTGAACACATTTGGAACTTTTTGGTGCATATGATGAGAAGCTCAGTCCGGTTTCACTTTTCTCCATATGGATAATCACCAGTTCTCCAATACCTTATATTGAGACTTCTCTCTTTTCCCTATTGCTCTATACTGTGCCCTCTATCACTTATCAAGAGCCCACGGTTGTGTTGTATCTTTCTGTTCTCTAATACCACTCAGTGTTAATTAATATAGCTTCATAATAAGTCTTGATAACTGTTAGCATAGGTTCCCCTACTTTCTTCTTCAAGAGTGTGTTATCTATTAGGCCAAGTTCCTTGAAAAATACCCTTTGGAGATTTTGCTTGTAATTAAACTGAATCATTAGATATATTTGAGGAAAACTGATATCTTCATTTTATTGAGTCTTTATGTCTTTGAACATAAGTCTCTTCACTTTTCCTAGATCTTCTTTACTATTTTTCAATAAGGTTTAAAGATTTTCTCCAAACAAGTCTTGCACATCTTTGGCCAGATTTATTCCTAGGAACCTTGTAGTTTTTATAGCTATAGTAATGGTATCTTTAAAAAAATTCAGTGTTCTTTTTGTTGCTAGTGTATAGAAGTACAATTTACTTTTGAATATTGATCTTATATCCAGCTGACTAAATTTTCTAAATATTTTTAGTATTTTATTTGTAGAATATTTTGGATGTTCTGACTGTTGGGGATTGGATCACATCCCAGACAAAGACATATTCAAGTCTTAATGGCTTGACAAAAGACATGTTCACGTCTTAATGCACATTCCTATGAGTCTGAACCTATTTGTAAATAGGACCTTTGAAGACGCTATTATTAAGGTGTGGACTCATTTGTGAATAGGATCTTCTAAGATCCCAAATGAGGCCAAATTAAATCAGGGTGGGCCCTAGTCCACGTGCCTGGAGGCCTTATAAAGAGAGGAAATTTGGACACAGTCATCAGGAGAAATCAGAAGCAGCCAGAGAGGAGAGGGAGTGCTGTGTTTTGGGGAACGGCCATCACCAGAACACTGCCGACCCCAGGAGAAAGCACAGCCTTGTCGGCATTCTGATCTTGGACTTCCAGCTGCCAAAGCCATGTAATAAATGCTTATTGTTTAAGTCAACCCATGCTGTGGTATTTGTCACAGCAGTTCTGGCAAACTAAGACACTGACAGTCATATTAGCTGTGAATAATGACAGTTTTGTTTCTTCTTCTCTAAACCCTGTACCTTTTTTTAATTTGTCATGTCTTACTGCACTGGCTGGGACCTTTAGCATAATGTTGCATGTGGGAGGTGACGGCGGGCATCCTTGCCTTTTTCCTGATGGTAGAAGGACGGTGCCTAATGTTTTATCATTAAGAAAAAGGTTTGCTGAGTTTTCTTTTTTTCAAACCATTAAACAGTATTGAATTTATCAAATGCTGTTTCTACAACTATTGAGATAATTGTATGCTTTAAAAATCTGCTAATGTGGGGAATTACATTAATAGGTTTTCTCATTAAACCACCTTTGTATTCATTCCCAGGTTAACCAACTTGGTCATGATATAGTATAATTTGTTTAAAATATACTGCTGGATTTGATTGGCTAATATTTTGTTTAGGTTTTTTTTTTTTAATCTATGTCTATTAATTAAAATATCCTGTCATGTCCTCTTTTGAATTATTCTTGCTGGATTTGGTATCAAGAGATGAGCTAGATAAAATGATGTATTCCTTCTTTTTCTATTCTTTGAAAGACTAGAATGCTCTATTTATGGAAATTTTATTAGAATTTGCCTATAAGATCATTGAGGTCTTTTTTTTTTTCCTTGTGGGAAGATTCTTAGCTACTGCTATAATTTCTTTAGCAATTTTGGGACTATTCAGACTTCCTACTCCTTAAGTCAATTTTGCAAACTTACATTTTATTAAGAACTTGTCCTTTTAATCTAAGTTTACTTATTTATTTGCATAAACTTTTTCATAGTATTTTTTGTATCATCTTTTCAATCTCTGCTGAATCTGTAGTTCTGCTGCTATTTTCATTCCTAACATTGTTGTTCTCTTTTTTTAAAAAAATTTTTGTCAGATTCATATCAATTTTATTAGCCATTTTTTTAAAGAACCAATTTGTGGCTTTATTGACCTCTATTTCTTATTTCTATTTCATTAATTTTTGTTCTTTATTTTCTTCCTTCTAATTTGTTTGTACTTTTCCTAATTTCTTAAATTGGATGCTTAGCTCATTCATTTTAAGCCTTCCTTCTTTCCTAATATCAGCATTTAAGACTATATATCTCTCTATATGACCTACAAGTTTGGATATGTAGTATTTTCATTGCTATTGAGTTCTAAGGACTTTCTAATTCCCACTGTGATTTTTTTCTTTTGACCCATTATTTATTTAGTGATGAGCTTTAAAAATTTGAAGATTTATGGGGATTTTTAATTTATCTTTTTGTTATTGGTTTCTAACATTATCAGGGAATATGGGCTGCATGATTCCGATTCTATGAAATTTGTTTGGAACATGAATTATTCATTTTGGTATCCACAATGTCTAGCACAATGCTAGGAATGTAGTTGTTTGGTAAATGTTTACCGATCTAGTGAATGACAGATGAGTGAATGCCAAATGATGAGGCATTAGAGGAATTAGCTCTTCCTGCTTGGTCACATTGCCCAGTCCTGCTAGCTACATTATATACCAAAACAGCCTTGTAAATGAGCACCAGAAATGCAAAAATTGTCTTCTCTCCTGCTCACCCCCTTCCTCCTTTGGCATGGGGAAGCAGACTGAGTGGGTGGATGACAGCTGCTTGAAAACTGGTAGTGTGAGACCGTCAGATCCAGTCTTAAGTGTGATAAGCTTAGATGAATGCTTTCCCACTTATTTCTTCTATGAGCCAGAGAAAAGTATTTTTTTTTTTAATGGTAATAGGCTTTAAAAATATACGGAAGGTGGCATTTCTCTCCCAACTCCTTCTTACCTCTTATCTCATTGAGTCCCCACAACTACTAAGGCATGATACCTGCATTTAAAAAATGGGAAAACGGACATAAATCTAGTTAGTGGTGGGGCTGGCTGAGTTTCTGCTCCGTGTTTTTTGCTCGTTATACAGACCGTCTCTATCTCGTTTTCATTACTTACAATAGCAAGGGGTTGTAACGTAGACTTACCTAAGAGAATATAGGTAGATACCTCCTGATTGAATTTTGCTTGTAAAGGACATTTGAAGACAAAGAGTGAAAAACACAGACCCATTCTGCACTGATCAATACGTATTGGGTTAAATGAATGAATGAGTGGTCCTTCTTTTGATAAGTACATTTTCTCCTTTTCAAACAAACAACTTTGGCAGATTGAGAGAAGAGTGAATCATTTTCTAAGCTCCTGAGGAAGACCTTCAAAGATGTCTTATTTAACAGGTCTTAAAAGAAGTACAGAGAGAAATATCAGAACATGCCTACTTCAGAGTAAATCTCAGGAAAGAGGGCACTGTCTATATGTCTATATGTTGTAGCAATGTTTACAGGTTGTAACAGGCACTTGGCATGTGTCCTAGTCTCCCCCACAAGACTACATCAAAGATAATGGCGTTTGGGGGACACAATACATTCAAACTGGCACAGCATGGGACAGATCAGAAAGAAGGTAACTTATTTGTGCTCCAAAATACTTTAAAAATCGGCAGCAGATGAGCAGCCCTACCCACTTGGATCTTGCTCTTACCCTAAGTTTTCTCCCTGCCTGGAAGTAGTCAGCTCTACAAGGTCCTGCCCTCCCTCATTTTGCATGCCCCGGCACATGCAGCATCTCCCAGCCATGTGCTGTCTTTCCCCTTGCAGCCTCCAGAGGGCCTCCTCAGCCCTGCACAGGTGAGTCCGGTGGAGGTAGGGAGCGGCCCTGGAGCACAGAGGACTGGGCTTCGTCAGCATTTCTAGAGAGAAGAGTTTGTTTTTCAGAGGAGGAAACAGGCTGAGAAAGACTTGCCTAACGGCCACCCTTCGAGCCAAATGGTAGGTTCTGCACTAGAACCTGGTTTTCTTGAATCCTAATCCCTTCTTTTTCTCTTCCTCAGGAGGTGGACACCTGCAATAGCTCTCCGCCCTCTTCCTCCCCCTCCTCGTCTTCCTCCCACTTCTTCATTTGAAGATGTAACAGTGAACTTCAGGGCCAGTTCTGTGCCAGGCATGTGCTAAAGGCTGTTTTTACTCCTGATCCACAGAAAACCCTTTGAGTTATGGCCTATAGTAACTCCTTTTACAAACGAGGAAACCAAGGCTTTTAGGGGTTAAAAAAATCTTGCTTTAAATCATGCAGCTAAAAAAAAAAAAGAGAGAGCATCAGGACATGACATCACAGCCACACTGTGTTGCCCTTTGGATCATGTTATTGTGGGTGCCAGATAAACCCAGACCATAGCTCAGACCTCCTCGTTCCTGCTCCCCTCCCTCCCTCCCCATTCCTTCTACACCATCATCCTTCATCCCCTTGCTCCCTAGTTCTCTTCTCCCATTCAGCAATACAGGATTCTTGGTTCTTTTGCTACAGGGGAGATATGGGCTGCTAGGATGGAGCTTTAGTCTCCTGAATAGCACTGGATGCCTACTGTACTGTTCTTACTGGGGTTTTATGTTAGAGCACAGGTTGATTATCTCTTTGGGTAAGAAGACTTCACAAAATTTGGAATGGAATTCAATAAAGAAGTATGGTTTAATTACAGATCGAACATAACTTTTCAGCCAACCTTTCCAGCATGCTGTAAGACAAGAGGGTTTCGCTCATTTATGTTCCGTGGAAGTTTACTGCGTTGGAAGTATATGAGTGCAGGCTTCACAGCCAGGTTCCTGCCTCCACCCCTTATTGGCTATGCTATCTTGGGCATATTATTTAATTTATCCAGGTCTCAGTTTCCTTATCTGCAAAATGGGGATAATAGTACAAACGTTATAGAGTGGTTGGATCCCATGAGAAAATGCATGTAAAGCATCCAGCACCATGGCTGATATGTGTTAAGCTCTTAATAACTGCAGCTAATTATTGTTAGTTATTGTTGTTGCCTGCTTGGAAAATTCTCAATAAGTGTTGCTATTATTTGCTATATGTGTCAGGCACTGTACTAGTAATGCAGAGCAGATTAAGACATGGTCCCACCCCTGAGGAGTTTACATTCTCTGGGGGAGAAGAACTCATTGGGTGTTGATGTCCTCAGTGTGCAGAGAAGTCTTTCAAACCTGGACCACATAATTGCCTCATCTTCCTGCTTTCTACCACCTGACGCATGCTTTCCTTCTCCTAATGCCTAGACATCTTCACAAAGAATGATAGTCCAAGAGTCGCTTCGCTTTCATTCCTTCACTCAAACCCCCTCTGAGAAGAAATACAGATGTTCTTAGAGGAGGAAGAGCAAACCATTGAGTGCTGCCTAGTAATGATCCAGTAATCATGACCCTGGCCAGACACTAAGGGGGTGTCCCTGCCATCAGTGGCAACCCAAGGACTTTAGTAGGTGATGCCCAGAGCACTTAAGGCAGGATGTGACTGGGTGGTGGAGCAGTGATTTGAATTTAATAGACATGGATTTCCAATGGGGCTGATTGGGTTTGTACAGAGAGCCTTTTCTTCTTCATCTTCGTGTTACATAGAGTGGAAAATCTACCACCTTTGGATTCAGAAGACTTGGATTCAAACTCCAGATTTACCACTTGCAAGCTGGGTGTCCATGGTCAGGGTACAAACTCTTGAGGTCTCAGTTACACCATCAGTAAAAAGGGAATAATGGCACATACCTTGAAGAAGTTGTTTCAAAGGTTAAATGAGGTCAGGTGTGTGGAAATAGCTAGCACGGTGTTTTGCACATGACCAGTGCTCAGTAAAGATATGTAGAACCCAGGTCTGGGTGTTTGCTCAGTGACCGTTTTTTTTTTTTTTTTTAATTAAATTCCGTTTTATTGAAATACATTCACAGACCATACAATCATCCATGTTATACAATCCACTGTCAGTGACCAGTTTTTAAATGAACACTCTGTGCCAGGCACTGTGCTTAGAGTGGAGGACTACAAAGGTAAATAAAATGTGGTTCCTTCCTTCGAGATACTCACAGTCTTGTGTTTGGATTGGACCAGTGTTTCTACATGTGTAACTACTTGCACCAGAATCATCTATGATGCCTGTAAAAAATATTGATTTCTGGGATTGTCTGTGGACATCCTGAATCAAGAGCTATATTTCTTTTTTATAAAACAAGTCTCCCAGGAGAGTCTTATGCATACACTAGAATGTATTTTAGAGTTTCCAGGTGTTTCAAATGTGCAGTCAAGGTAGAAAAACATTGGACTAGATGATTTACAAATCTTTCCAGCTGTAAAATTCTGCCATCAGCAATGCTGTCTAGTTCAGCAAATATTTATTGACTTGCCTCCCCTGTGTAAGGCTCTGGGTCAGCTGGGGTGGGAGTCAGCAGCAGACTGGGTTCAATGAGGCTTGAGTTTGTGTCCTGACCCATCCATACTGACTACCAGGATAGCCTTAGTGTAGTCTCCCAAACCAGGAGAGGCTGGGACCATGGAAGCCTAATGAAAACACTCCTTGAAGAAGAAAGGAGAGGTTGATTGTGCCAAATGCTGCAGAGAAGTTGGCAAGGATGAGAACTGAGAGTAAAGCACTGGATTTGACATTGTGGAGGTTGTTGGTCACCTTGATGAGAGAGGCTTTAGTGGAATCAAAGAGGCTGACGCCTGACTGGAGTGGGTTAAAGAGAATGGGAGGTGCAGAGGTAGAGCATTGACTGTAGACAACAACTTCTAGGAGGCCCATGGCAGAGGGATGCTGGGAAATGCGGTGGTTGCTGGAGAAGTACACAGTTGTTATGGAATTCCCTCCACCACTGTTAAAAACCCCGCTGTCAAAAAAGCATTTATGAAGAAACTGATTAAGCAGGCTCTTATGAGCAGGCTGTTTAGATCAGGAACTAAATTTATGGGGGTTCGCCTTACCTTGGCTTTAAAAAAAAAAAAAATAGAAAAGTCGTATTGTTCTGATTGAAGTTGACCATGAGAGCTCATCAAAACATAAAACTTAATTCCAGTTTTTGCTGAACTGCAAAAGGCTAGGGCTTCTGCAGGGGTCTCACTGGAGAAAATAATTCCTAAAACTGACAACCAAAATAGATTCCCACATGCAGGAGGCAACAGCTGCATTTTTATTCCTTCCCCTCTCTCCTCTTTTCCCTCCTCATCCTTCTCTTCATTTTCTTCTTTTGTTTCCCCCTTTCTGGTTCTTTCTGCTCCCATTCTCCTCCTCCGTCTCTTAGCCTGGCATGTGACACTTTTATAAACAGGCTCCTTTTTCTCCCCCAGTGCTCACTGCCCTCACCACGTGTCCACTTGTTCATTGCAAACTACTCTTTGTTCTCTGAATGTTCTGTGCTTCTCATGCCTGTGTGTCTTTGAACATGATGTTCCCCACCTTCTTTTGGCTAACTCCTACTCATCTATTCTAGGGTACAAGCTAAGTCACTCTAACAGAGACCTTCAATACACTGGTTTAGATAAGAGAGAATTTTATTTTCCTCCTATTATACAGTCCAGAGTTAGGAAGATCAGGGCTGGGAGGGTGGGCTCAGCCAACCTCAATGTGTGGTCTCCATTTCTGGACCCAAAGCGGCTGCTCCAGCACTCACCATTACATCTGTATCCCAACCCGAGGGAAGAGACAAGGGAATCACACACCCATTCTTTTAAAAGGCATGACCCAGAGTCGTATACATCACTTTTAGTTATGTCTCTCTGTCCTGAATTTAGTCACTTAGCCACATCTCCTTGTAAAGGGAGCTGGAAAATGCAGTCTGTAGTTGGGAGAATAGACACTGAGGATCGTTTAGCAGTCCCTGTCTCATCATCCTTTCAGATTCACGTGGATGTCTTCTCTTTCAGGAAACCTGCTCTGCCTGGGAGCACTTCCTCCAGTATTCTCTCCAGCATGACACTATGTTGGATTGGGATTATCTGCTCTCTTATCTGGTCCCTAATAGCCTATGAACAGATACAGCCTGTGTGTCATTCATCTTTGAATCCCTGCCTGTAACAGTGTTGGCCCATGGTAAATGTCTGTGGCATAAGTGAATCCTGAACAGATGTGCTATTGGCACTGGGACTCGGGCACTTTGCGCTTCGTGCAGGAAGCAGGGGCTGGAGGAGCCTGCAGGCCCACCAGTTGGGTGGCCTCACTTGGTGGCCTCTTCACCTCCCTCCTTCCCCACTAGGGAACGCCAGGAGTCTGCGGATGACCGCAGAGGGATGGGTGGGAAAGGGCACCCCTTCCGTCAGCCCGGTAAACACACAATCCTGAAAGGTGTTTAATCAGTTCAAATATTTATCTTAGGTTCAAGTGATATAATCCAGCTCTCACTGAGTCCAAAGTGTGGCAGGAAGCAGGACGTGGCCTGTTTCTCTCAGCCCATTGCTTCTAGAGTCGCTTCTAAACTCTCAGGACCTGCGGCCACCCCTCAGTTAGTACCCCCAGGACCCTCTCTCTCTCTTGCATCCTCTCCTCAGCCCCCCCCCATCGTCCCTCCATGCTTCACATCTCGCTGCCCCTCCCCACAGATTTTACTTCCTCTAAGTGACAGTCTTAACAGTTGCTCTCTGACTTGCTGATGTCATCTGCTAGAAACGGGGAGTAACTTCGGATCCTGCCAGCTGAAGGGGTGGGGATGGCAGAGCAGGTTGGTATCTGGGTGAAATATGTATATTCTTAATCACCTGCTGGTCAGTTTCTTGTAACTTGTTATTTTGAGCGAGCTGTCGCTTCTCCCCTCTTGTCCCAGGGGGCTTTGGCATGGGTGTACTTGAGGCAACCATTCCCCTACATCATCATCCGGTATCATGACCTCCCCCTGCCTCCCCTGATTTCAGATATGCCCCCTTGTATGTTCCTGTAGCCTGCTGCACATGCCCTTCTTAGCCCTTGACACAATTGTTTATATTCAATGTCTGTCTTCCCCATTAGCCAAGAGACTCTAGGAGTGCAGGTGACGGTAGCCCCATTTTATAGATGGGGAAAAGGTCAGTGACATGGTCAAGGTCACCTTGGTTAGTGATGGAGTCAGAAGCAGTCCTACTCTGAGACCTAGTGCTGGGCTCCTCCCCCAGGTGTGGGGAAGAGAGCATGTGCAGGTTTCACCACCCGCCTGAAACCGACCCAGCAGGGAATGTTTGCTGTTGACAACAGCCTGACTGAGTCCCTGGAGTGAGTTTGCACACCTGGGTATTCTCACAGACAGCACCAGGCTGGGGGTTCTGTCCAGAGCCTGCAAAATGGATTGAATTTCCTGGCTGTGCCCCCACAGGTCCTGTTGGTACTGATTTCCAGGCCAGGAAGGTGTATCTTTTCCCTTCTCTGATGTTTCTTCCTCTTGTGATTATTGAGAATAAACACCTTCTTCATCTGGGATGTCAGGGCTCTCCAGGGAGGAAAAAGGAAACATAACTTCACCCATCAGCAGAGCACGTGGTGTCCCGAAGCCTCTGGAGGTTGAAGACACTCTCAGATCAGCCCTGGACAATGACTAGGATGGAAATAGGCTTCCAGGTACTGCAAACTTTAGGCCTGATGCTCTCCTGGGAGCTGGGACTATAGCAAATGTCCACCAGGCAGCCTTCATCCCTAGGGAATGAGATACAGGGACACAAAAAAGGTGGATGGTTGGACTGGCCTCTTCTGGTGTCTGGTGGCTTAACTGGTTTTCCCCAGCTCACCTTCAGAAGAGTCTTAGAGTGATGTGCCTTTATGTCCATTGTAATTCACTTCAGTACTCTCCAGTATGCCAAGCGTTGCTAGGTGCTTAGGATACAACTGTGAAGGAAGACAGAGCTGTACACAGCTAATTATATAATACAATGCAATATCAACAGTTACAGAACTAGCACATTTGAGTATAAAACTTGGCTTGACCTGCTATGTTGTTGAAGAATGTAAAGAATGCTTTGAGGTTGCTAAGGCAGGATATATACATTTCTGAGTGGTGGAGCCACGTGACCATTTTTGTGTTTTGGATGGTTCTAGAGGTTGTGGTTAGTGTGGCTTGTGGGAGGAGAGCCTGAAGGCCTGCAGGCTAGTTATGAAGTTATTACAATCGTTTAGAGAAAAGACAGTGAGGAGCTGGAGCCTTTGGGTGTGGAAGAAGTAAAGAAAGGGGCAGTGGCAAGATTTTCAGAAGTAGAACTGTGTGGCCTCAGCGACTGGGTGAGAGAGTAAGGGAGGGGAAGGATTTAAAGGTGACTGAGATCTCTACCCTGGGATACTGGAAACGATGGCACCAGTACCTGGGATGGAGCATCAGAGCAGGGAGCGGATATGGGAAGCGGGCAGCAGGGCAGTGGCTGTTGGTGGAAACGGAGATCACAGACTATGGTGCTCTCAGGATAAGAGGACATGTGGGTCGGGGTGTGAGTGAAGAATAGGCTCAGGCCCCATGGGGGAGATTACAGAATTCAAAATCTGTAGCATTTGTAGACTGTGCTCATGAGTACAGAGTTAAAAAGTGATGCTCTGTATTGGTGAAAAGATTTGAACTTTTTCATCAATTTGGGGGCAGCATTTCCAAGAAATGCGTTAAGATTTAGGGAATTGAGTTGCTTATGGGAAGGCAAAACACCAGCAGTGAACTAAAGGGTGGGAGACTCTTAAAGGCATGCAATGCCCTAGCTCAAGGTTTTGCAACAGTAGGCCCTTGACCACTGCAGAGTTGAATTGAATAATGGCTCTGTCTGTACCCCGGAAAAGCATTGTTTGGTTTAGACTGTGCTGAGAACTTCTTTAATACTCCAAAATTCACAATATAATTTTAACCAATGGGCTTGATCTTAAAGAGGGAAGAATCCAGTTCGGAAGCATCTGCATGATTTCTGAACACTTAAAGAAGTAAAGAAAGGGGCAGGCTCTCTCGAATAGCTTCTTAAACTCTGAGCGGGTCACGTGGCTACAGAACCATAGATCATCCAGAATGATCAAGCACCTGGCTATGCAAAGTGTGGTCTCTGGGCAGGCAGCATTGGCATCATCTGGGAGCATATTGACAATGCAGAATCTACCAAATTAGAATCTGCATTTGACAAGATCCCTCTCATTTTTATGCACATTACGGTTAAAGAAGGAGTGTTCTGGGTTTCAAATCTGGTCTTGCATTGGATTCATTCAGGTAACTTTAAAATACTACAGATTTCCAAGCCTCAACCTTACACATTCTGATTTAGTCAGGTGATTCTTTGGGTAGCCGGTTTTAGGACCCTCTGGCTCGTGCAGATTAGGAATCTTTCCTTGTTGATGGGCAAACAGTGAGAATTTTAGAATGTGGAAACCTAGTTTGAGTGCCACATTTGTCCACTTTATAGTCACGCTAATGGCCAAGGCCTAATGCCCATGTTAAGAAAGTACTATGTCTAGAGTCACAATAAGCAGTCTTGTGCCTTTAGTCTCAGGACATCTTGATGCATGATGCTCAAGAAGAGGCATGTGCTACTTCCCCCATCCCCACTGCAGGGACCGTTCGTACATTGGCAGAAGTTGAATGGGCTTGGTCAATTCACTGCCCAGTTTGAAAGCAACTAAAGTCAGCTGATGTTTACCAAGCACTCTGTGGATGAAAATAATTACCCAAGAACCAAGCAATGTGCTGTCCATTAGTCTCAGCTTGTTTCTGTAGAAGGTCATAGCTAGAAGAGGCCTTTCAGAACTCTTCTTCAAGCTCTCACTTTGTGGATAGAAAAATAGAATCCACTAGAGAGATTGGGACCTGAATTCCAGTGGTTTCATCCAAGAGAAAAGGATTATTTGTTGCTTGGAAAACAAACTACATACTTGTTGCCTAATTAGTGGCACAAAATGAGCAAGCTTTGTATCCCATGCTTAACATCTAGCACTGGGGAAAGTGCTGTAAACATGAAAAGATTCTGGTTCCTAATGACTGCCCAGGACTCATAAGACACATGGAGTACAGATGTCCTGGGAATGCAACAAGCAAGTTCTCAGATGCTGAGGTCTTTAATTAAGCAGGTGTTTGGGAAGTAGGTCCTGTGTAGCTTCCAGCCTTGGCTGGGCTTGTCTTGTTGAAAAACGGCCCTGACCCAGTCGGGCCCCAGGCCTGAAACTGGGCTTCAATTGGAGGCATTGAAATGTGCTATTGTTATTTTCTTCTTTCTTATCAAGCGCCATTAACTTGAGCAGGGAAGGAACAAAAACAGGTTGGGAAAACATGTTGTTTCACTGGGTAAAAATTTGCTACCAAGGAAATGATTTCTGCTGTGTCCAAAAAAGGAATAATGGAGGCCTTTGGAAAGGTGTAGTCTTCCAAATACTTTTGGACCGTTTCTCCCAGTGTCACCCAGCGAGAATGTTTCTCTTTGGCTGCTGGGTGTTCTCACACAAGAGCAGAGCCATTCGGCCGAGGTTAAGTACACAGGCTCAGAAAGTCAGCTTTTACAACATCACAGCAGAGAAGACATGGGAAGAATGCAGAATCATGGATTGTGTTGAGGTTAATCATATTTGGCAGGGGAGTTCAGAAAGCTGCACAGACCTTTAGGCTTTCTGATGCCTGTAATTACAGAGTTTGGATTCACAGGTGCCACATGGCCGAGGGGGAAACTGAGACCCTAAGTTTATTTACCTCTTGTCCCAATCTCCTGCCGCATGGCTGGGACTTGAGGGGTGGAAGTCCCCAGCTTTGGCTGTGGCTGAATCACAGAACTAACCCATGCCTTACAGCCCACTGAGCACCACCTTGGTCATCTCAGCACCTCTGGTGAACCCCAAACAGCTGCAGCATGCAGATGCCAAGCCTTCCCTGTCTTTCACTGTTGGTCGATACAACACCTCACCAAGAAACGGAACTAGAATTTCCTGGACACCTGCTGTGTGCCAGGCAGTGATGACGATCTCTGACCTCTCACAGCAACCTCCGAGGCAGGTTGCCTTGGCCCCATTTTGATGAACACCGAGGGCTAATGAACTTGCTCAAGGTTACTCAGTTATTAAGTACAAGAGCCCAGGTCCACACCGGCTCTGTCTGCCCACAAAGCTCTTTCTCTTTTACCCAATAGCCCTTTCTGGGGAGGTCTTTTATCATCTTAAACTTTGGTGCTGGAACAGTGGCCTAAGAAGTGCTTTCCCTATGGGCCTTGGGGGGAACCATTTAATTTTATATGGGAGAGAAAAGTGGATTGCATGCTGTTTTCTGAGAACCAGGCTGCTCCCAGGGAGAGAATATATGATAGGCGTAAACTGATGGCACAGCGCCCATGAAGTCTTGTGAGGATGCCACTTGACAAAAGAGAGGGGTTGCCTCCCACCCTTGCTTCCGTCACACACTGTTTCTTCATGGGCTAGAGCTTTGTGGGCTATGACACCTTCCTGTTCTCTCCCTTGAGTCAGACTGGAAGATCTGCTTAGTGTCTTCTGTTGTTGTTTAAAAAAACTTTTCTTTATTGGAGCAGTTGTCGGTTTACAGAAACATGCAGTAAGTACAGAGTTCCCATATAAGATTGCCTCTCACACACACTCTTCCCTATGATTAACTTTTTGAATTAGTGTGGTACCTTTGTAACAATTCATGAAGCAATATTATTATAATTATGCTAACTTTAACTTCAGCACACTATTTACATTAGGGCTTATTAATTGTGTTGTACAGTTCTATGGTTTGTGTGTGTGTGTGTGATAACTTATATGCAACCTAAAATTTCCCCTTTTCTTCCCTTTTTGAATATACAATTCAGTGGTGTTAAATACCTATGCAGAGTTGTGTCTCTATCCCCATCATCTATTGCCAAAACTTTTTCATCATCCCAAACAGAAACTTCATACCAATTAAACATCAATGCCCCATTCCTCTCCCCCACCAGGCCCTGGTAGCCAACTCTATGAATATGCATATTCTGTTTATTTTATATAAGTGAGATTGTACAGTATTTGTCCTTTTGTGTCTGATACATTTCACTGAACATGATGTCTTCAAGATCCATCCATGTTCCATGTTGTCACATGCATCAGAACTTTATTCCTTTTTATAGCTGAATAATATTTCAATGTATGTAAACAATATTTATTTTATCCATTCAAAAGTTAATGGATACTTGGGTCGCTTACACCTTTTGGCAATTGTGAATAATGCTAATATGGACATCAGTGTGCAAATATCTGTTCGAATCCCTGCTTTCAATTCTTTGGATATATACCCAAAAGTGGGATTGCTGGGTCGTATGGTAATTCTATACTTAACTTTCTGAGGAATTGCCATACTATTTTCCAAAGTGGCTGCACCATTTTACATCCTTACGAACAATGTAAAGAGCATTGTTATTTCTTCACATCCTTCCAACACGTGTTATTTTCCTTTTTTTTTCGTAGTAGCGATGATTTGGTTAGTTTTGTTGTTGGATTGTTGGACTTCCGATTGTCTTCGGATGTCTAGAGGCCAGTTCCTCCAACAGGTCCCTCTGAGAGATCTAGACTGGGCTAGAACATTCCTTTATTCACTCTGCCTTGGCTCACCTGCCCATGTGAAGCTTACTGTCTGGCTAGGGACACGAGACTTAGCTAGGGGCATGAAATCCTCAACGAGTGTCCCTAATGTATGGGCCACTTTCCTGAGGTTCGAGAGCCACTTCTGCCCGAGGCCTCCTGGGAGGGCGCCAAGGAGACCACGGTGCCTGGTTTTGATGACTTTCCTATGTAAGCAATTGTTGTTTCAGATCAAGAACATTTTAATTAAAGGCATTCCAGGGGCATCTGAAGGGAGGGGTGAGCAGCACACAGAGCCACACGGGTCAGCAGAACTGTGCCACTTGACGCAGATGACAGTTTCTCCCTGGGCAGACGCAGCACTGGGCTTTGATCTACTGCCAGGTTCTGCAAAAGTTAGTGAGCAATTTCCTCCAACTGCCAAAGCACCAGTTGCCTGGACAGCAGATGGACATTGCCCCACCTGGGGACAGAGGAGCCATGTGGCTATGGCCAGCTCCTCCACGAGCCCAGGTGGCTGACGGGGGCTACAGCTCCCAGGAGGAAGGAGGAAGCCGGCAGAGGGACTGTTGGTAAAGTCTGCTTCTGGGAACTATTCAGTGGGATGGACTGTGCTCAATGCCAGCTGACAGTTCAGGAAAACACACACACACACCCACAACCACTGCAGAGTACAAAGAATGAATGAGTGAATGAGTGAATAAATGATTCAATGAGCCCAGCATTCTTTACTCTTAGGAGAATATCCCTGAGTATTGTACAGAAAAGGAAAGGAAATGATAACTTGCTCAGGTTGCTGTAACTTGTACTTTTCCACTGATGCAGAAAGGGTGTCTCTGCCAAAGAATGTCCTTGGAGAGGTTTGATGCATTTTCCCTTCTGTTATTTAAGTCAAATGTATTTAATGTAAGCAATTCAGCTGTGAGCTGAAATGTGTGATGAGTCTTTTCATCCTGTGGGGAAATCCACAGCGTGAATATTTCTATTTTCTCTCCATCAGGTGTATAATCTGACAGTGTGTTTAGTTTTTGTTGCTGTTTCGAAGTCCACACACCAAAATGGTTTGTCAGTGAGTTGGCAGAGAGAGCTTGTCTGGGGGCTTGAATGCATTAATGCTTGTTCACGTGTCCTATGTTCAATTCATTCATCCACCAACTACTAACTGAACTTTTCCCATGGACACAGCCTTGCACCAGGTGTGCTTTGAGGATACAAAGATGAGACACGCCCCCCAAAGTCCCAGGGACTAACTGAATTCTGAAAATACAGTTTATATTGACAATCAATTAAATGATTCAGTGTAAGCTAAAGATTCAATTTTTTAAACATCCGTCAACAGATGTGGTGGTGGTGGGGAGGTATAACTGAGTTAATTCATTAACTCTGGAAAAGTGGTAGAGTTTTTTAAAAATGCACTTTGAAGGGTTTGTTTTTAGGCCTGCATATTTTACACACACACACACCCACACACATTTTGGCCCCATATGCCATTCTGAGCGCGGTCTGGCCCATTTGGAAATGTTTGGTTTCTCTCTGTAGGGCTTTGTGGGCACATTGTGTACAACATAAGTTAGACAAACCCAGGGACTTGGGAACTTGCTGTAACCAAGTCTCACTGACCATTCTCCCCCTTTGGTTCCTCCTCACCCTTCTTTCTCCCCAAGGCAGGAAAAGTGCACAAATTCTTAAGGCGTTGTTGTTCCCAGGGTACAATCGCCATTCATCACTCCCCACCAGAAAAATGTAAATATGCTCTGACCGATAGTGGCATTATTTATTATCGTAGGCTTCGATATGGATTTGAGTGGGAGCGGCTGCTGGCCAAGCATTATTCTTCTCCCTGGGAGGCTTTGCTTGGGAGGCAGAGCTGGGGGCGGCGGGGAGGCTGGGGCCAGAGGCAGGAGAGACTCTTGCAGCTGAGAACAGGCTGGTCACGGCCAGCGAGGCTGTATGTGGTCAGCTCATCGGGGTGGGGTGGAGGCTGCGGCCGCTTTGGGACCCAGGCCCTTGGAGGCTGTCCACGTGCAGGGAGTGAAGGTGGGTTCCTTGGGGATGCCCAAACCTCCGATCATTTGGGGGTGGGGCATTGGTCAGCATTATTGATGCTGAGTTGTGGCAGGTGGGTGGGTTGGGTGGGGCTTCATGGACTGGAGGGGGCCTCGTTGACCTGGCTGGGTGCTGCATCCCATCGGTTGTGCCCACAGTGTGCCACACAAGGCCCTGGTCCTCAAGGAGCTTACTCTCTGGGGCTGTAGATACCTACCCGCCCCTACCACACAAACCCACACACACCTGAACAAATGACGAGGAAGTCTGCAATATCCAGGGGCAGACAATTTTCAAGGTGAGTTGGGTAAAAGGCAGCAAAAGGCAGCCCTCTTTCCTCCTCCCAGTCCTGGGTGTTGTGACCTGTTGTTCCTGCCAAGAGTAGACGTGGCATCAGATGTCTGCTCAGTTTCCCCCACTGTAAAATGGGGACCATGAGCTCACTTTACAGAGTGATCATAAGAATAAATATGGCAACATGTGAGGTGTCAGACACATTACACGTGTTATATATGTGCTTTTCATTTTATTCCACCTGCTCAGTGGTACGTTTGGAGGAGACAGGTTGGGGGGGAAGTGTAGGTGAGTAGAAGCTGACTGCAGTCACGAAGGGGGCCGGGGAAGGTGTCCCCCCGGGGTACAGGCAGGTGAGGGCAGGGCGAGTGAGAAGGAGCGGCTGGGTAGCTGGGCACGCAGTGCGCATTTGTCGAGTAAATTAGTGAATGAGGCTTGCTGAGGAGTTGCCTCCGTTAGGTCAAGGTGAGAGCGTGGTGTCAGAACTGCATGTTGACAGGATCTGGGGTATTCTCCCCGAAAGTGCAGCTGGGGAGAAAGGGAAGACGTCTTTATTGCAGTTCCAGTGGTTTTGAATGCTGCAAACAGCGCCTGTGCTTGGTGCCTTGGTCCCTGTGCACTGAGCTCCCAGTTAAGAAGAAGGAGCCAACTTGGGCCTTCACGACAGACCATGATGGGGTCTGTAGCAGTGGTTAGAGACCCAGTGTGAGCAGAGGCAGTGGAAGATGAGCCCAGAGACCCTGGAATTTGGGAGGGCTGTGCGAAGCCTCCTGAAGGGGCAGGAGCATTGGGCCGGAAGACTTTAGGGGCAGAAACTGTCATGCAACCAGCCTGTGAGCTTGGTGGGGAACATTGCTTTTACTCAGTGGTGTTTATCATAGTCCTGAGCACATAGTAGGTGCACAATAAGCCCTTGTTTAACACACGTGTGAATAAGTCTAATACACAATGCCTTTCTCAATCAAGTTATAATTATTATCACGGTGACCCACTTTCAGAGGATGATGGGCCTCAGGGTATGTGTTCCTTCATGGCCTGTTCCCTCTGTGGATTTTGGGTGAGCAAACTATCTCTGCCCCTGCCTCTTAGTGGCACCTGCTAGGGAGGGGCTTCTTCCTCTTTGGGGGTAACCCAGAGACATTATCAACTGCCTCCCAGTGAAGACGTGCAAGTGGCTGCCACCTCTGGTGGCCCCAGGGTTCTCCATGGGGGTACCTGATGCTCTTTGGAATATGTCTGTGTTACAGATGTGGATGAGTGTGCAACGGATTCCCACCAGTGCAACCCTACCCAGATCTGCATCAACACCGAAGGAGGGTACACCTGCTCCTGCACCGACGGATACTGGCTCCTGGAAGGCCAGTGCTTAGGTAACAGCTCCCTGGGGTTCACAGGGACTCTTAGAAGTTAATGACCACCAGGAATATTTATTGTGGGAAATGCTGGGCATAGCTGGGTAGCCTAGGGGCTAAGTAGGCTTTTCTTTGGGGAGGGGTGTAGAAGGCTGTTGAGCCTACATGTGTCACTACCCTTTAAAATCAGTCCCCACCATCACTATTATGTCATCTTTATGTTTTTGAAATGTGGTTTTTAAGGGTTTGTTCTGGTTTGCTAATGCTGCCATTTGCAAAACACCAGAGATGGATTGGTTTTTATAAAGGGTGTTTATCTGGTTACAGATTTACAGTCTTAAAGCCATAAAGCATCCAAGGTAAGGCATCAACAATAGGGTACATTTGTTGAAGGATGGCCAATGGCATCCAGAAAACCTCTGTTAGCTCTGAAGGCATGTGGCTGGCATCTGTTTGCTCCCAGGTTGTGTTTCAAAATGGTGTTCTCCAAAATGTCAGCTTTCAACAGCTGTCTTCAAAATGTGTCTCTCAGCTGCAGCTCCTCTTCAAGATGTCACTCTCAGTTGCTCTGAGGTCCCTGTTTGTGAACTCCTTTATAGGACTCCAATGATGCAATTAACACCCACCCTGAATGGGCGGGGTAACACCTCCATAGAAATTATCCAGTCAAACATTTCACTCACAGTTGATTGAGTCACATCTCCATGGAAAAAATCAAAGAATTCTAACCTAAGCACACTAATACGTCTGCCCCACAAGATTGCATCAAAGAAGATGGCATTTGGGGGGACACAATAAATCCAAACTGGCACAGGGTTCACATATGATTTTACCTATGCCTTCTTTCCACCATCAGGAAGTTTATGTCTAAGGCAGGACCTGGTAGAGGGTGAGGGTGATTCTGACCTGGTTAGAAATAATACTAAGAGAAGGGAATACTTGCTCAGTCACAAAAATGTTCCAAGCCTCAAATGCAGACTAGTAGATTCTGACCTAACATCTTCTCTTCCAAATACCCATCATATCCCCCTCCCACGCTCACCCTACTAGCTTTAGTCTTTCTTTTCTCCTCCTAAGGAGTCAGTTATTGCCAATTGAGAGCTTGTCCCTTACAGTTGGTATTTGCTATATGATCTTTTCGTTTATTTTTACTGGAGGGTTATTTTTCCTTTCTTTCCCTCTGGATTTTTGGATTAGTCAAGTGAATGAATTCATTGCAATCTCTAGCTGTCACTTCAATTTCTATTTCTAGGGTGTGATTTGTATGCTGTGTTTTCTTGGGAAAGCCCTGCCAGTTAAAATTCCTTAAAACACTATTCTCTTGTCTGTAAGTCAGGCCAGGAGGAGCCAAGAAACAAATTCCAACAGCATCATGGAAACAAACAGAAGAGGTTCTTCTTTCCAAGTCTCTTGATTGAGGCTGAGTTTGGGCCCGCCCTCGGAGCCCTGTCTGAAGCATCCTCGAGGCCTGATAAGCTGGCTAGACTTGGCTTGGTTTTCCCTTCCAAGGGCTGAGTGCACATGGGTGTTTGTGAATATGATGGTCATTGTGCATTTTAACCAACCTCTGCTATAATGGAAAATTTGATGCCACTGATTGGAACGTAAGCAGATCAGTGCAAGTGAGTTATTTATATGGGACCTCAATATGTAGAATTGCAGAGCTGGAAGGGATGTGAGCTATTATTTCAAACAACTCTTATAGCATTGGAATCTGAGACTCAAAGAAATGGAACACTTTGGACAAAGAGTGAGTTGGGTCTCGAATCTGTCTCTTGTCTCTCAGTCCAGGTTTTTCAGCACTAGGGGCTGAAAAAGACCAGGCAACAGGGATACCCAGGCTGGATTATATTGTATCAGGGCCAGGAAACCTCTCCCAATTGGAGGGGCCAGCAGCTCCAACACTCCTCTACTTGGGAGAGTTTTCCTGTCCACAGAGCATGAAGCTTTGGGAGGGATGCTCACGGAGCCCTAATGTGCCACATGGCACAGCCAGCTCCCACTTCACATCTCAAGGGAAGACCTTCCTAATTGTGGTTGAACCCAACCCCTTCCCCTGGCCAAACTCTTCTTTCTTTTTCAAAGCCCAGATTCCACAGCCATCTGCTACACACTCTGTGCACCGTTGAAGGCAGTGCTTTTGCTGAGAAAGAAGGGGCAGAGGACTGCCTTTTCTGCAAGGTGCCCTAGACAAAAGGTGCCTTCTCCTCCCGCAGCTGTCTCCTGGGCCTGGGTGATGTGCCCACCTGTGCCTTGGGGAGAGCTAAGAACCAGGGCCAGCAGCTGTGCAAGCCAGTGAACTTCCCAGGTGTTCAGTGGGCAGTGGGGGGTGGGCCAGGTTAGAAGTAGCCATGACTCAGAGATGCAACAGACTCACAAGGGCAGGGCACACGTTCTGAGGACAGCTCAGCAGTAGGTAAGGTGGAGTTGGAATCCTTTCTGGAAGTAGGTAGTAGAAACCAGGTATAGAGACTGGTCTCAAGAGCCCTAGATGGAGCCTGGTTCCAAAGAAACTGGGGTGTCAGGGAAGGAATGTGATTAGTCCAGGAGGACATGGGGACGAGGTAGGAACTAATTGTGGCTACAGTCAGATCAACTGGTCGCAGCAGATGCTACTGTAGGTGAGAACTCTGTCTCCACCTGTAGGCTGATGAGTTAATTCAAGACACCCTCCCCCAGAGGAGTGAATTCTCCAGCCCATTATCCTGTCAATTTGAGGTGCTGGAAATTGCTTTCACAATGATACCTGGCTCCCTAACAATTGATATACACTTGCAGGGAGGTTGTATTACCCGGCTCTGCTAAAAGGATCCATTCGCCCACAGTGCTGCCAATTCCTGTGGAAAGGCCAGTGATGGCTTGGAAGAGTTGTTTATATCCCAAGTTTTATGTCTGCTCTGGTGCAAGGAGGAGATCCAAGGTGATCTCCAGCATCCTTGTGTTACTAGATTCATACGTCTTCAGACAGTGTGCTACCCAGCTCATCCTGGATGTTGTTCCTGACAGCTGGACTTAATCATTGTCAATGGAGCTGGCAAGGAGCCTACTGGAGCAATGCTATGGATTCTTCTTACACATTAAGCTAATATCCCCTCCTAGGCAGTGAAAAGTTTACATATAATCTTAGAGTTGGATAAATCTTAGAGGCCATCTCATCCAACATTCCACTCAAAGTGGAACATTCTTCTACTACTTTCAATATAGGTTCAGGTGTTGGTCAGGCTGAGATGGGTGGGGGAGATGGAAGATTGTAGGGAGACTGACCTCAGAAAATCGAGAGAACATTACTGTACCTGACATTTAGTGGTCACTGTCCTAGCATTAGTTCCATTTTGCTTCCCTTCATGATCTTGCTCCGGAAGAGGTGGGCAGTAACGACATTGGAGGTGGCATCAGTGATTGAGAAGGAGCTCTATCTTACCTTGCTTGCATTTCTATTTCCAGACATAGATGAATGTCGCTATGGCTACTGCCAACAGCTGTGTGCAAATGTTCCTGGATCCTATTCCTGCACATGCAACCCTGGTTTCACCCTCAACGAGGATGGAAGGTCTTGCCAAGGTATGTGATGTGAACGATTGCTTGAACACAGTGTGAAACACTAGCACAGTCTTCTTCAGAGGCTGCAGGTTTAGGCCTGTGGAAAACACTGTTAACGTGCTTTCCTGTACCCTGCCACTGCCTGCCCATCCCCATTGCTTACGGAAACCCGAGACCTGGTCTGAGGTTATGTGAACCACCTTGGAAAGTGCACTGAGTGTTGCTGAGTTTGGAACCACAGTTATCCATCCTCTGGGAACTTACAGCAGTCGCGTGAATTTGCTTCTCTTGCTGTGTCTGCTTTCCAGAAGTCACCTTGCTGCCTTGCTTGCTCAATCAGAACCTTCCTCATGTGTCCTGTAGCCCAAGTTCAAATCCTGAGGTCCAAAGAGGGGTGGTCAGTAAAGGATCCCTGACCCTTGATTTATTGCAAAGTAAACTCATACACTTTTTGCAGGGGGTTCTTGACAATTTTGCTGCCTATCACTATATTTTCCCTCTAACCTGGGCCAGGAGAGCCTAATACTTAGCAAAGAGTCTGGTAGTGGTGGCAATTTCCCCAGCACTCAGCATCCCCCATTAAATCAGAGTGGAACAAAGGCATCTTCTGGTTTTCACATGATCACTTCAAATGCTGATAAGTAAGAAAAACAAATGACCCATGCTTATTGCGGTTTCCATCTGAAGGGTTCTTTTGCTCAGGAAGTGAATGGGGACTTAAGGCCTGAGGAATTAGCGTGAGTCCTACGTTGGGCCCCAGCCCCCAGCCCCAGCCTCCGGGCCCTGGCAGTGGCCCGATCCAGGGTGGAGGCAGTGCCAGCGACGCAGAATGAGATCTTTGTCTGGAGCCTGCCACCAGGTTTCGCAGGGCCCATTTCCTTGTCACACCACTCGAAGTCTGGGCAGCAGGCTCTGGGCCAGCTGGTTGGAGGATATTATGTCTCCATCAGTTTAATCGTATCTAAATCTCTGGGTAAACAGGAAGGCATCAGCGTCAACGAATTTGATCCTGGATTCTTTGTGTAAGTCTCTTCTCCAAAGCTGGTTCTGCTAATTGTTCCAAGAAGTCTCGACTGTGTTCCTCTCACTGTGAGAGGTCATTTTCTTCTGAGAGTGGAGGCTGGGCTGGGAGGTGGGGGCAGCTGATAGAGCAGGGGTTCTCCTTCCCACTGGATCAGGGAGGGAGTGCCTGGCTCCCTTGCTGCTGGGATAAACGGCTTAGGGCAGACACAGTTCTGTGTGTCAAGGTCAGGGCCTGAAGGGGCTGGCCCAGGTTTTCACTCAGAGCATCGCATACCCAGAAACTTCTGAACAACAGCCGTGTGCAGCAGAGCAGAGTCCAGCCAAGCCCTGGAGCAGCGGGCACAGCACAAGGGCCTGGGCACGGGCACTCGGCCACTGGGATATTGCATCAGCAAGGCCCGCAAGCCACACAGGATCTTACCTACCCCACCGAGCTTTTGTAATCATAATACCTCGAACACCTTGTGCGTGGATGAGTGCTTTGCACTCTTCAAAGCATTGTTGCACCTGGTAACCTCATGGAACCCCAATAACAGCCTTATGAGGTAGGCAGGGCAGGTGTTTGTGCCTCTGCTCCACAGATGAAGAAATTGCAACTTCAAAAGGTTTAGCAATTTGATCAAAGTCACACAGCCCAGTCAAGGCAGAATCGAGAGTGGAACCAAGCCCCCAGCCTTCCTGTACAGCAAGTCAGAGCAGGGTGCCATCTGCTCTCACCGGATTCAAAAGGGCCCTGGGGCACTTATGGGTTCTGGGGCTGGAGAGAAAGAGTGGTGAGGACCCCAGGGGACAGAATCCTTTTCATCCTCCTGCTTTCCAGAAGCAGCTGAGAGCTGGGAGAGGGCGGGACCCATCACCTGTGGGGTGGCCAACACCTGGGCAGAAGCCGAGAACGCCAGTCCTAATCCTTACAAGTGCTTTCTCGCCCGCCTTCCATCCAGTGGCTTAGCATGATGGAAGCTTTCCTGGCCTCCTGGGTCCTCCAGACTCTGGTGGGCACCGGAGGAAGCTGCTATCTCGCCGGACACACCCTATGTGGCTACTTTTCTTTTCTTCTCTCTGAAAGCTCTAAAGATGCCAGGAAGCAGGTGCCCTGTGGGCACGGTGTCAGCCCTCCCGTTGAAGAAAAGCCTCTCAGGAGGCTCACTGTGAAGGCTTTTAACTGAGAAAACACTTATATCTCTATTCCGAGTCTCAAAAGATTGACCTAGACTTTTAGGAGGATTGACAACTCGCCTCAGCTGGAACTTTGGTCTTTGGCCTATGGAGCTGGGGAGAGGGGGCTGCTTAAAAGGGGTCGCCCCCGGGACGAGCTGTGCTGAATGAATCTTTGGTATTGAGGAGAAATCCTTAATTCATGTTCTAGTTCCAGTTGTGTGCTCATTAGCTTGTGGACGTGGGCACCTAGCAACTTTAAAAAGTTTTGAAACATCTTTATTGTATAATTGATGTACGAGAAACTGCAGTATTAAACACACACAGTTTCATGAATTTTGACATGTGTATACCCCCATGAAACCATCACCACTCGAGATGATGAATATATCCCTCACTTCTAAAAGCTTCCTCATTCGTGCCCTTCTGTGTTCCTCCCCTCAACCTACTTGAGCCCGTTTCCTTGTCTGTGAAATTGGGCAGTGATCCTGAAGCAGAGATGTGGTGAGGATTAAATGAGTGAGGTCCCTTTTTAATCAGTGAAGTAAGTTATTTATCCATAATAAATAGAGTTATTGTCAGAATGGTCTTAATGGTTTCTCTGTGTTTTATCTGAAACTTCAAAAGTCAGTAGGGAGAGGGAGGAACTAATTGGTAATGAAGTGCAGTAGGCAATGGGAAAGAGCAAGTCCTGCCTGGAAATTCCTGGTGGTGAGCCTTGGGTAATGGACGCACTAGCCCACGTATGTGTGTACACGTGCATTCACGTATGTGGCATGTCTACAAGTTTCCCACCTTTGCAACTTGCAACCCCAGAAGGGACATATGGATGGGGACCCTCATCCTTCAGCAAACACTTTGGGGTGTGAGATCTTAATCTCATAGGTCCTGGATGAAGATCCTCCATGCCAGTGACCCTGGTATCCTAGTGTTAGTAGATTTTGTTGTTGGTGCATTTTTCTCCCTAGTTGGTGTGGATATTCTGCCATGGGAATGGTCAGTGATGTGCTTTGGCTTTCCACAGATGTGAACGAGTGTGCCACTGAGAACCCCTGCGTGCAAACCTGCGTCAACACCTATGGCTCTTTCATCTGCCGCTGCGACCCAGGCTATGAACTTGAGGAAGATGGTGTTCACTGCAGTGGTAATGGGCTTTGGTGACTCCCACCTGTACTAGGGACAGGGTGGGTGGAGGGCGGGGGCTTCCTTCACAGGTGTTTCCTCTCATTTCCCAGGAACATCTCTGGTTTGGGACTTTTCCCAGTACAGTCTGGGGGTCACAACCACACAGAACAGAGATGAGTCACTTCCTGAAAGGCAGAGTAGCACCTCATCTACCAGATCAAGTCTGGTCCTTGTCATTTCATCCCTAATGCAGAAGCCAGTGGTGCTACCTTCCAGGGCCTGAGATGGGTTGAAGGGAGAGAAGAGTCATCCAGTATTGCATGGTGGCTTGAGAGTTATCTGTCATCACTCAACACTGGCTCAGGTCCTGGGGAGAGCACAGATAATATATAAAGAGGGCAGTGACCCAGGAATAATAGCATATCACATAGGATAGGGTTTGAGGGATGGGGTTGAATGAGATCATGTATGTAATCGCAAACACTGTGTGAATTTCTACAAGCTTTTCAAATAATCGGTGCCTAGCTCTATGTCTGGCAGAGAGTGAACATGCAATAAATTGTTCATGAATGAATGAATGAATGAAGGTTGAATGAATGAAATCTTAAAAATTTGTATGAGAGCATAGAAGTGGTGGCTTAGTTGACCTTTTCTAAATTCTTTCCAAACCCAAGCAGCTGTGGTTCTTTGCTTTTGCTAGTTTGTTTTCTCTATTATAATTTTCTTATTAACCCTTTTCTTTTTTTTCCCCCAGAAAGTTAAAGTACATTTTCCCAGATAGTTAGAAAACTATTACTGGATTATAAATTCCTTGAGTATAGGGGCCACATCTTTCTTGTATTTATTCCTGGGTGCTTCCAGCAAAAAGTCATGTACAAGTCGTTTTAAGTTTTGTTCTTTTCCTTTCTCTCTTGTTTTTTGTAAACATTGAACTAAAGTCAATTCCGTTCCACCCGCTTTCGGGATCATCAGCAGTTATAAATTTGCAAAGTCCAAATTAATGAGGCCTCACTATTTTTCCAAATAACTGGGACATACACTTGGGTGTGAAACGCTTTTGTTTTGCAGAATGGAAAGTTTCCTAATCCTGGGCTTCATTGTAATCAGAACTGACCCAGGTCATGAATGAAACTTGTGAATGAAATTTAGGACTGGAGTGTTCCCCAGATCGAGGGATAAAGCTCCCTGAAACAAATAAGCACTCTCTCCCTTGGGCCAGGAAAGCCAGACCCAACAAGCAGGCAGTTAGAGAGCCTTGGACTGATTAAATGTCAGCCCCAGAAACAGAAAGAAAATATCCTCAGGCATGAAAAGCTACTTTCTTCCTAGATTTCAGTTCTCTGCATGGCACTCCTTGGGGAGTCTGGGCCAAGGAACTAGGAGGCGTGGAAGGTTTAGCATTATAAGAAGGGATTATTTGTCTCTCCAGACTTCCTGCAGATCCACAGATGTTTATTACTCATCAGCAGAGGCAGCATGATTGAGTGTCTCTGGAGCCAGACAGAGCTGAGTTCGAATTCTGTTTTTGTTTGTTTGTTTACTACTTTCCTTGACCAAGTCATTTCCTGAGCTTCAGTTTCCTCATTTGTTAAAAAATCCCCCCTTATAGGAAGGTCATAAAGATTAAACCAGTTAGTAAATCTAAGTGCCATTGCATGTTCGTTTTCTTTCCTGGCTCTGTACCCAATACTACTTACACTTTGTGGGACAAAAGAGAAGATAAGATACTTTTGGCTTTTCAGAGAGCTTATGTCCTTGGTGCTTTGGCCAGGATTTCCAGTTGACTCACTTTACCCAAAATGGCCAACTCCTCCTCTGCGTGTGCCGTGCTGCCTCCTTTTCTGAAGACGGAGAGCAGGCCCTGGCTGCTGCAGGCTTTACAGATGGGGCCAGCTCAGGATCACAGTGCGACACAGGGAAAGTTTGTTTTCTGGACTTCTCCGTTTCCCCAGGGCTCCCTCTTCTTGAGAAAACCCATTCCTTAGCGCTGATGCCACAAGAAAACTGGGTAAAATCCAGAACTCCCCCAATAGCATCATTTTCCAAAATGCAGATAGAAGTTTAACAAATGTAATTTATATGAATTATAGTATATATGAAAGCAAAAACCCAAAACTTTTAAGAATTTAATTCTGAGCGAATGAAAGAGCCCAAAGGCTAGACAGCAAGCACCCTCCAGCTAGGAGCACCAGGTTGGGGCTGTGAGAGCACCCGCAGGGCTTGGCCTTCAGGGAAGGTTCCAGCAGCCCTAGGGAAGGGTCTGGCCCAGGAACAGTGCCCCACAGCCCCCTCTGGGTTCTTAGTCAGGCCAGGGATAGCCACTCCACCATGAGCCCACAACCGTCAACAAAAATTGTGCCACCTCCTCCCTTGTGTCAGAAACAACCCAAAGCAAACGCCACCACCCCTTCCCAACACCAACCCCCACACATAAAAAAACGCAAGAAACTGTTAGAAGCAGCAGCATTTAGTGTAGCAAACTGTGGCCTTGGTCTCCGAAGTCTTGGGTTATTGACTGTGAGGCTGCTTGGCCAGGGGCTCCTCCTCCTTCCCCCGCTTTGGCCATCTTTCAGAGTCCTGCACTGCCTCTCTCAGTGGCGGCTGGGCTCTCCTACAGAAACTGGCTGGACCACTGGGGCACGTCTGACCCTTCCTTTTGGATGACTTTGTGGCCAGCCATTGCAACACCTTCTGGCTGCTGGCACTTGCCTTGTGCTCCTTTTTGACCAATAGGTCAACAGGAGCCAGATACCCGGGAATGTTGTTTTGGGAGTTGTGTACCATGGGGGAGACTGGATGGAAGGTGATGTTCTCTGCGGGGTGCATTAACATCAGAGCTTCCTGAGTTGAGATCTCACCCAAGTCCAGCATTGGAGACTGCCTCCTCTCCACTGAATACAGCAGGCAACTGCTGGCGGATGTCATTCCAGCCTTTGCAGGAATCCATGGGAATGATGTTATAGGAATACAGGGGCCTCCTCCCTTTGGGGTCTCCCAGCAGCCTCCAGGTGTCCCAAACTTTCTCCCAGTCCTCTAGACTGTCTGTGACACCATTGTTTTGTTTGGGGAAGATGGATGAAGAATGGCTGCCTCTGCCTTGTTCCCTGATGTCGCTGCCACTCAAAGAACCCATCTGCTGGAACAACCCAGTGTCTTCTCTTTCCCAGAGGCACTTTGAAGGACCACTTCTCCATCACGGCATCACTACAACAGCTGATAGTGTTGAACTGTAGCTTGGAAGATCACCTTCTGTGAACCAAGATGGGACCAAGCCCCATCGCATGGAGCAATGATATGCTCAGATGAGTCTGTGTCCTTCTCAAAGTGTAGTCGAGGCAGAAGCACTGGTCCATTGTGTTACCACAGCTGGTGTGGCCCCTCCATGCAGTGCCAGACCCTCTTAGCCTTGTCCCCTTGTCCCTCAGGGATTTGCTAAGCTTGGCTGACCCTGAAAACCACGGTTCTCACGTGGATGAATGAAAATGGCCTAATGTGTCTTCTCGACCAGAAACCAGGCTTGTTTTCCAGCTTTCCAGTGGAGGGTGGAGCCATAGCTCCTAGTGAAATCTGGGGATTGCAGACCCAAACATAACCTGAGTGGGGTCTGTCAGAGCCCCTCCCATCCTAGTGGAATGGGGCAGGGGAGTGGGTGCTGCTCTGTTTGTCTGCACTGGAGCTGGACCTGCTCATAGGAGCTCCCAACCTTAAAATTGTCTCAAAATCCATCAATTTGAAGTCCTGAGTGTGATGACTTAGCATTGTGTTGGATCTGGAGGCTGGCTGTCTGGGTTCAAATCCCAATTTTACTACTTCCTAGTGATATGTGAACTTAGTCACATCACCTAAACCTCTAGAAGCATCCATTTTTCCTCCGTAAAATGTGGATAATAATAGCATCTCCCTCATAGAGTTTAGATGAGGATGAAATAAGAGGATGCCTGGAAAACATTTGACCCAGGGCTTGAGACAGTGAGCTCTCAGGAATTGACAGGTGCTACTACTGCCTCTACAAAAGCCTGAATGGAATCTACAGAGGTAATAAGCCAGGACTCTCCCTGTCATGATGGGCAAGAGTCAGATACTTAGGACTCTCTAAGGCCCCTGGGGGAGGGTGGTGGGACATGACAGAAGCAGACATTACCTAATTGAAGAGGTTTTAACTTTTTATGTCATCGTCCCAGTTCTGCTGGCTTCATCCCAAAGCCACTGGGAGAGACAGGAAGGAGTCTTTCCTTCTCAGAGGTAAGCGGGATTAGGGGTGCAACATCTGGAATTATCTGACGGTGGAGAAGCAGCCTCTTGTGCACAGACACTGTCTCTGGGTGATTCTGAGTTAGAGAGTAATCTGAGGACATGTCACATGGGGAAACTAGTAAAAACAAGTTTTGGGGAAAGAACAAATGAAAGAAAAACATGTTTTCTTTGGCCCGCTCATCGAATGAGGCTCAAATGGGGCTCCGTGGCCAAACTCTGTGTGCGATGGAGTTGGCTTTGCTGGAACGCCTGCTCCTGCATCCAGGGCCACGGCCTGCACGGACAAATTGTAAAATCACATGCACACAGCTCCCCTCCTCATACCCACGTCTCAGGCCAGCAAGCTGACCCTCTCCTGGCTGGCTGGAGGCCTGCCCGCAGCGCCTGGGGTGGCCGCCTGGCCTGTCACAGGGGCATCTGAGTCCTGAGACAGTTGTGCCTGCTCACCCTGTGCCACTCCAGAGTTTTGTCTTTCAAGGAGGTTTTTTGACACAGTGAAGTTTTGATGTACTGGTCTTCTGGAGATGCACCCCTTCCCCCCTTTTTTTATTGAGGTAAAATATAATTCAGCCATTTAATGTATCCAATTCAATGGCTTTTAGTATGTTTACAGAGTTGAGCATCCATCACCACGATCAATTTTAGAACCTTCTCATGACCCCCAAAAGAAGCCCCACTCCCCTTAGCCATCACCCCCTGTCTTCCCATCCTTACCTAGCTGTAAGCAACCATGAATTTATTTTCTGTCTCTGTAGATTTGCCTAATCTGCACATTTATGATAAATAGGATTATACAGTATGTGGTCTTTTGTGACTGGCTTCTTTTGCATAGCAGAATGTTTTCAAGGTTAAGGATATGTCCCTTTTAATTGTGATTTGGGAACAAAGTTGTTTCTCAACTTGGCAGGGGCAGAGAGGAGTGGTTGAAGTTGCGCCTTTGGAGAACTAGGTCCTCGGAGCCAGTGAATTCTCTTTTGGGTCTGGGAGAAGAGTGCTGCACCCAGAAAACCCTGGTGGGCAAACAAATCTCAGCCCCTTGGGCAGGTCAGAGATGGAGGGTGGATTCACGTACAGGACAAAGTCGTCAGTAAGGAGGAGATGATGTTGAGCCAAAGGTAGTGGGTGTTAGAAGCTCGATGGAGATAGATTTAGTTCCATGTAGGTAAGGATTTTCCAACAATTAGAACTTTCCAGGGGCTTCCTCTTGGGTCTGAGCTCCCCATGACAAGAGTATTCAAAAAGTGAATAGACACCTTCTTGGCAGGAAAGCCATCATCTCAGGTGGGTGTGAGAGTTGGAGGAGATGGCCTCTAAGCCCCACCCCCAGGTAGCCTGTGATCATAAACAGTAGGTATAACTTGTCGCCCCCAGATATGGACGAGTGCAGCTTCTCCGAGTTCCTCTGCCAGCACGAGTGTGTGAACCAGCCTGGCACGTACTTCTGCTCCTGCCCTCCTGGCTACATCCTGCTGGATGACAACCGGAGCTGCCAGGGTAAGACTGTCCCGAGGGGCTTGGCAGGGGAAGTGTGAGGTAGGGCTGGCTCTGGTGGTCACCTGGACATCTTCACCTGTGAGGCTCTAGGAGGGGGTGGGGGCAAGGGGTGGCAGATCACAGAGTGCCAGGCTCTGGGCAGGCTGCCTGGTCTTGTGCCTTCCTGCCCTGGGACCCATCCTTTGACCTGGAAAAGGCATGGGCTGCTCACACTTCTGTAATGAAATCCCCAACTGCAGATGACACACTCTAAGAGAGCTCCAAGGTACCTCTACTGAGCCAGACCCACCCAGGACTTCTCATGATCTGGCCCTGCTCACTCGGACCAGGGCCCAGGCTTTCTTATGGTCCCTGGAAGGAGGCCTGGCCAGCTCTTCTCTGCTGACTTCCTAGAGGATGGATCCCAGGGGAGGCCTTGCACTTCTGACTGCTGTGTCCCTCCAAGGGTCAGGATCCCAGGCTACAAAGGGGCAGGCCTTCTCCAGATTGGTGGCTCGGCTGAATTTCTAGCCCCACCCCCACCCCCCACACTCCTGGGATGAGGCTGGTGGCTGCTGAGTGGCTGACCAAGTCTCAGTCTCCTCGAGCCTGCGGCACCCCAACATCAAACAAGAATTCTCCACAGCAGTGCTGTGCAATGGAAATCTAATGCAAGCTATACATGTGAGCCATACCATATACTAACTTTAAATTTTCTAGTAGGCATGTTAAAAATTAAAAAAAAAGGCCATGTAAAATTAATTTTAATTTTATTTTATTTATGCAATATAATTTCAACATGTAATCAAGGTAAAAATTCATGGTGAGATATTTTACATTCTTTTATTCATACTAAGTCATCGAAATCCAGTGTGTGTTTTATACTTACAACACACCTCAATTTGGACTAGCCACATTTCAAGCAGCCAGTGGCTACCTTATCGGTCAGCGAGCAAAGCTTGATAGTAAGACGCAGGTCCCCTGCACCCCCACATTCACACTTGACCCAGGGCTTGCATCTTGGAAGTGCTGCTTCTCTCTGCCCTGCATTTCAGATATCAATGAATGTGAGCACCGCAATCACACGTGCAACCTGCAGCAAACTTGCTACAATTTGCAAGGGGGCTTCAAGTGCATTGACCCCATCCGCTGTGAGGAGCCTTATCTTCGGATCAGTGATAAGTAAGTCAAGGCTTTCCCTTGGGAAACGGAAACAGGGCAGGGGTTCCTGGTGAAGGAGGCTGGCAGTGGGGTGTAAAGGCAAGTGCACCGGCTGCCGGGGACTCAGGATGCCTGGCTTTCTGCCCTCTGACCTCAGCATACTCCTCTGAGAATGGGATTGGACTAGAAATAATGTCCATGGCTCCTTTCATCTTTCCTCCCTGTGCACAAAGATGTGACTGCCCTTCCTCCTTCTCTCTTTCTCTTCCTCTTACCACACACACACTCACACACCCACACGGACACATACTACTCACATGCACACACACACAGTCTCACAGACATACACACACTCACACAGACACACACATGTAGATACTCATACACATGGACACTGACATATACACATACTCAGATACCCCTCACTCACACACACATACACAGTCTCACACACTCACAACACACACCCAGGCATTTTCTGCCTTCCAAACAGCCACACATTCACACATTCACTGCCCCTGAGCAGCGCCAGGCTCTGGGCACTGGGGAGAAAGGGACGGATGGGACACACACGCACGTGCACACACACACGCACACACACACCCTCCCTGCTAGGAATGCATCATCTAAGAGAGGAATTCACAGCTTACCAGCATGGTTGTCGTTTTGATCAAAACTTGGCAGAAGAGAGGGCACGAAGCAGGGACCGGGGTCCTTTAGAGAGGGCTTCTCTGGTTACTGAGAGCCATGCTGCTTTGGAACATGGTTCTCTGATCTCTGCTTTGTGGCAGAGCAGAGCTTCAGGCCGCCCTGGCAGCTTCCATTCCTGGTTCTCTCACGGTCGACTCCGTCTGTGGTCGCGGAAGAGACCCGAATTAGTTCGCAGCACAGAGCTGGGGTTACGGGTGGAGTCCCTGAGCTGACGCTCGGTGCACCTGCCTCCCTGCATTCCAGTCGACTCCAGCCCCTTTTCCCGCCCGGGTGTCCTGTACGCCTGCCAACCTGCCCAGGACTGGCTCTCACCTTTACCACACCCTGAACATCTGGCCTCCCCGCCTTTGGGCATGCACTTCCTGCCACATGGAAGGCGTTCTGTCCATCTCCACACGGCGTGAGATCCGCCTCATCTTTCGGATCTCAGCCCAAATGCCACCCCTCCAAGCTGTTTGTGATTGTCTTCAGCTGGAAATGATCACTCCCTCCTCCAGACTTCTTTTAGGAAACAATTCTTTTCTATATGACATATGACATTTTAATGTGACCATGTTGGCATCAGGGACATTTTGACTTGGCTATTGTGATAAAGGGACCTTTTGATGTGGCCTTAAAAAATGAAACTTTAAAAGTCCTTTCATTCATTCATTTGTTAAGTATTAGCTGAGCTTTTGTTATGTGCCAGGCACCATACCAGGTCCTGTAGATTTTTGCTCTTCTGGGGCTTGGAGTCTAGTGGAGGAGAAAGACATCGACCAAATTGTCACCTACACGAATACCTGATTACAGATTGTGATAGGCGCCATGAGCAGTAAGAATGGAAATTTATTAAAAGAAAGGGCTGGCTGGGCCTGGTCTAGACTAGAGAGTCAGGAGACCCCTCTGACCCCTGGGGGGAGTCTTGAGATGAAGTGAGGGATGGGGTGGGAGGTTAAGGATGAATCGAGGGGTGTCTATAGCAGGCATTCACTGGTATAAAAGTCAGTGATTTTATATTATGACAGCGCTGTTACTAGAGTTTCAAATTAGCTCCTTTGTTTTAGAGGTAGTTGGATCATGATTCTCTTTCTGCTAGAAGGTGAACTATTTGAAGTCAGGATCTTATTTACTGTTGCAGTTTCAAAGTTTCTAATGTTGTGTCTTGCACTTAGGGAGTTCTGGGCTCCTGTTTATCAAATGAAAAGATTTGACTATGTTCCACATGGATTGGGCTAAATGCAATAGAGAATGTGAAAGGCCCCCCAAAACCTGTCAACCTAATGTAATTTCTTATTTTAAGAATGTCTTAATGAGTAGTAGAAAATAATGGTTGGGAAAGTGAAGGGCTATGTGACCAGTGGCACATTTAGCACATTTTGTTACATAAATATATGACAAATGTAAAGTATATTAGAGAATGGTCCAGCATTGTGAAAACCAGAGATCTAACATTTATACGTTAGTAGCAAAAATACCTAATTAACCAGAATAGACGGCTGACTAGGGAACAGAGAGCTCCCCTCCATGCTGGAGAGTTTTTAGACTAGTGCCAGGACCTAAGAGGTTTTATAGTTACAGCATTTGGGTGGTAAAAATGGGGTGGCCTCATCTTCAGTTTTTGAAGTGAGGTAGTAGTTAAAATCAGCATCTGCAAAGGATTTACTGAATTTTCACATGATTTGCCTTCCTAATAGCCGCTGTATGTGTCCTGCTGAGAATCCTGGCTGCAGAGACCAGCCCTTCACCATCTTGTACCGGGACATGGATGTGGTGTCAGGACGCTCCGTTCCTGCTGACATCTTCCAAATGCAAGCCACGACCCGCTACCCTGGGGCCTATTACATTTTCCAGATCAAGTCTGGGAACGAGGGCAGAGAATTCTATATGCGGGTAAGAGCAATCAGCGAGCCACGATCTCCACCTTGAACAATGGCGTTGTGTTGTCTAGCCCAGGAACGGGGTGCACCTAGGGGGACAGGCGTGAAGACCAAAGAGCAGAGTGAGTGGGAGTCTGGAGTTTGGGGTTCTCATTTCTGTCACTTTTCATGTGATCTTGTGAAAGATGCTTCTTCTCTATGAGCCTCAGGATCCTCACCTGTAAAATGAAAAGTTAGACCAAGATGCAATCTTAGGTTTCCTCCCTCCTGAAATTCAGTGCAAGAGTCATTCACATATCCATTTATCCATCCACCCATTTGACAGATATTTATTAGGTACCCACGATGAGCTTCTAGAAACAGAGGCAGAGCAGGGAATAAACGCCGAAACCCCACCCAGAGGTGGTCTCTACCTCTGCTGTCCTACACGCTAGCCATTAGCTACATGTGGCTATGTACATTTACATTTAAACTAATTTAAAAAATTAAATTAAAAATTCAGTTCCTCAGTCACACTGGCCACATTTCAAGTGCTCAGCAGCCACAAGTGGCAACTATATTGGGTAACTCAGATGCGAAACATTTCCATCATTGCAGAAAGTTCTGTTGTATAGCACCAACATATCCATATCAGTAGAAAAATTATGGAACACATATCCTAAAATATGTTTGCTTATTTACAAATTTTGTGCGTGTCATGCTGCATAACTTACATTATTGAACTTCGTCCCCTGCACCCACTAGGGTGATCACCCCTCTTTAGAGACCATTGGCTTAGAGCAACATTTTCCACATTTCGGTGTGAATTAGAATCTTCTAGGGCACCTGTCCAAAAGGTGGATTCCAGAGCTTTATCTCCAGAGAACCTATTTCAGAAGATGGTGGGTGAGGCCCACTGTGTTAGTCTCCTGTGGCTGCTTTGACAAATGACCACAAATTTGGAGGCTTAAAACAACAGAAATTTATTCCCTCACAGTTCTGGAAACAAGAAGTCTGAAATCAGCTTCACTAAGGTGAAATCAGGGCATCTGCAGGGCCATGTTGCCCCTGGAGGCTCTTGGGGAGAATTTGTTATTGCCTCCTCCAGCTTCTGGTGGCTGCCAGCATTTCTTGGCTTGTGGCCTCATCGCTCCCAGCTCTGCCTCCACAGTTACATCACTTTCTCCACTTCCAAGGGCATCAGGTCTCCCTCTGCCTCTCTCTTATCAGGACACTTGGGGTTGGATTTGGGGCTCACCTGGATAACACAAGATCATCTCCCTGTGTCAAGATCCTTCACTTAGTCATACTTGCAAAGACCTTGTTAGCATTAGAAGGTAACATTCCAGGGATTAGGAACTGATATCTTTGGGAGGCCTTTATTCAGCCTACTACACCCAGGAATCTGCATTGCTAACAGATGTGTCATGTGGTCCTCTGGGGACACTGTGGGGAGCTACACTCAGAGGACAGGCCCATAGAAGCCCACCCACTTTAACTGGAGACCAGCCCAAGGGCCTGTGAAAGCATCACATATCTGAGCTCACTAGCCGCCCCCCTCTCCATTCCCTGGGTGAATCCTTGCCTTTGGGCCTGGAACGGTCTGAAAGTAGTGAGGTCTCAGAAGCAGCAAATAGAGCAGATTAGAAAAGGCCCAGATGGCTTAGTGCCTGTGTCCTCACTAATATGCTCTTGACATGATCCCAAGAGGATCAGTTCAAATGTGAAAACGTGGCCTGTGGAGTCAGCACCTTGTACAGCAGTAACAGTGCAGGGGCTCCGGAAATAGTTGGAATGAGTTGGGGGTTGAGAAGCTTCAGCAAGAAGAAAAAGATGGAGCTGTGTTTATGCTCTCCTTTTCCCCAACCCATAAGCAGCTGATGTGCAGGAGAAACATACGTCTGGGAAGCTTCTGTGGCCTTCTGACCTCGGGAGCATAAGCCCAGGCCCCTGGCATTCTCCAGTCTCGCCTCTCTCATCTGTACAGACACGAAGGTCTCCAGTGTACTGGGTCCATCTGCTGCTCCCACCAAGGGCCCCAATCACAGACTGCAAAGATGTCCTCATGTAATTAAAATACCATCACTGATACCACCTGTCTCAGTCTCCCTCCAACCCCAGGGTACTCCATCCCCAGCCCCCAGCAGGGTGGAAGATCTGCAGGGGGGTGGCCTGGTCTAGGAGGGGTTTGCCTCACCAGGACAACACTTGCTAAAATCCACTTAGACCCAGACTTTCCCCATAGCGGCTGACATGCAAGAGGTACCTAGTAATGGTGGGGGGAGAAGATTGTCCTGCAGGTGGAGCAGACAGCAGGGAGCATCCCTTACGAGAAGCTTCCTCTTGTATCCTGTTTGCCTCAGCTACTAGGGGACCCTTGGAACCCACAAGGCCAGGCTGCATGTGGCTTATGCCCTGTTCTCTGAGATGGCTGAGAAGGTCTCTGATGGTTTAGTATTTATTCAGAGGATGGTATCAGCATGCTGAGGGACCCAGGCATGCCATGAGAATACGTGAGGAACTTAGGTGAGATGGGAAGACCCCAGGGCAGGGATGGGGGAGTGGAGGTGGCTCCTGGCCTGAAGCATCTGAAGGGCTGCACCTGGGTAGAGCAGAAAGGCTGCGTGTGTGTGTGTGTGTGTGTGGAGGGGGTGGGTGGTGGGGGTGCGGGTGGGTCCAGAGCTGCAACACACTCCTCCACTCACCAGTTATTCAGAAGGTGGGCTCTGGAGCCAGGCTGACCTTTTTGACAACTTACCTGCTGTGTGATCTTGGGCATGCTACCTAACCTCTCTGAGCTTCAGTGTCCTGAATGTCCAATTTACCCTGGGATTAAATCAGCTTGTCATCTGCTTAGTGTAGTGTCTGGAACTGAGAATGACTGCTTTTTTTTTTTTTTTTTCTTTGTTTTTTAATCACACAAGCTGGATTGGACGGGGACAAAACCATTCAATAACTTCCTTCTCTCATACTGCTGTCTTCAGACATCTCAGCTCAATCCCATAGGGTTCTCAGGCATGTTCAGTTATTATTGAATTATCTCATTCTCTCATATCAAATCCACATTGTTTTAAATGGTAATTCCAACCTCTCAACTTCTCCCTCAGTGTCTATGCTTTTCTGCCTTCCTCTTCTGCTCCTCCTGTACCATCACAGCTGCCTCTGCTCCTCCCGGGTGGGAACAGGGGTGCAGATGTTGGAATGGGTGAGGTTTGGGGTACCAGGGTCTTACTTGATTGTTGCCATTGTAACCTGGCAATGGTCCCTCTCTAGGGCAGATGCCTAGACACTCTTGCTTTCTCAGGATGCTTTTGTGCGTGCTTTGGAGGATGCCCTGGGGACTTCCTACTGACCATTCCCTGGTTTGCCAACCCAGATTTCTTGGCCCCCCTTTCTGGCACTGTCTCCCATGCTGACCTTTTGTGATGGGAGCATCTCACCCTGGCAGCCAGACCTCTCACGAGGGCCTTTCAGGACACAACACCCAGCCGTGGCATCCACAGAAAACCCTCGGAAGTTCTGCTCTGCTGCACTCTGCTAGTGCAGGGAGCACTCCCGGCAGCCCCCTCCTCTCACCGTGGTTTGGGGTGGCTCCAGGGCTTCCACCTCTAGATTTCTCCAGGAGAGCACCAGGCCCCACTCTCTGCATCCTTAAACTTCAGGGGACAGGTATCTCTGAACAATTCTCTTGAAATCCCCTTTGCTTGATTTAATAAATCAAGTGTGTTTAATAAAACAAAAATATGAATATACACTGGAGGTGGTGACAGAGCGAGAGAAACAGATCTGGTTGGGGCCACCACTTTGCAAGTCCCGTAAAACAGTAACACAACAACACAACAGCAGCAAACGTTATGCAGTACGCAACAGGTGCCAGGCACTATTCCAATTGCTGTCCATATATTGGTCCTTTAATAGTCACAACAATCTTGAGAAATGGGACCTGTTTTATTGTCCTCATTTTACAGATGAGAGCTTTAGACACAGAGGGGTTAATACTTTGCCCAAGGTTTCACAGCTAGTGAACACCAGAGTACGATTCGAACCCAGGTAGCCCGGCACCAAAATCTGTATTTTTACCTATTCTTCTAGCTCTGAGATCTCAGCAGAAATTGAGACAACAAGGAAGTCGACTTCAACATCGGTAGCATAGAAAGTGCTTAATACAAATTAGTATTATCATGCAGATACCGTTGTTGCTGCTGCTGCAGCTTCTGCTACTGTTAGGAGATGTGAACTCATGGGCCTCGGAGAAGGGGGGTGTGGTGTCGAAGGGGCTGGGGCGTCCTGTGAGATGTTAGGCTAGGTGGGCCTTCAGGCTCTCCTGCCCTGAGATGTGGTGATTTTATTATTGAGCCCTTAGGCAGCCTCCTCTGGCCCAGCAAGAAAGTGAAACACACATACACACCTACATGTGCACATGTGTGCCCGTGTACTCTCACACATACACATGCACACTCATGTACATGTGTGTACATATTCATGCACACACACACGCGTGCCTCTTTTCCAAGCCCTGTTGGTAGACTACATTGAGGACTCAGACAGAGGACGAGTGATTGGCTTTGGGCAGGTGACTTGGGGACACAATTAGGACAAGAAAGAGCATGGTCATGGGATTCAGACTGTGCCAAAAGTACATTTGCTTATGACACACGTGGATCAGGTGGCAGGACCGAGGGAAGCTGACTTGCTGCAGCCTGGCTGTTTGCCACTGTCAGACAATGCCATCTGTCCCATGAGTTGATTCAGCAAACCTGAGTGTGCGTGGGAGCAGGGTCTAGAAGCCATATATCTGCTGGGCTGTTGGCAACCTCCTCCCACTGTGGCAATCTCCACTGGCCTTTGGTCTTTCACTCCCTTCCTCAGTCACCAACATTTATTCAGCTCTACTGTGTATGTGGTTTTAAGTCGGGCATGGAGAATTCAGAAACGAACAGGGTGTAGGTCTGCCCTTGAGGAACTCACACTATAGTGGGGAGGGGAACAGACAACCCAGAAGACAGCTATAACACAAAGTGGTGGTTCTGAAGCAGAAAAAGAACTATGAAACAGAAAGGAAATTGAGAGGTACCAAGAACTTAACATGTAGCATAGTGATTAGATTTTGGAATTAGACACTCCAGTAGCATGTACTAGTTTTGTGACCTTATGAAGTATATTTAATCTACTTACACTGTAGGTTTATACAGATTAAGTAAGATAATATATAAAAGATCTTATCCAAATGTCTGGCAGTGGCATCATCATCATCATCATTTTGCACAAAGCCATCCAAGGTTGCCAGTGATCAGGGTTCTCAGACATCTTTTTCACTAATGCAACTTCCACCCTAAAAGCCAGGTGAGAAGTGCGGAGGTGGCTGTTCTCAGCTCTCCTGGCAGGCACTAGAGAACCCTGAGGTGCTTGTGGGAAGGCCTTTTTCAGGGTGCTGCAGGTCTGACCCTGGTGGAGATTGATCTTGCTGATTTCCAAGGTTACTTCCAAACGGAAGAGTCTGGGATTCACTCACACACTGGAGACATTTACCCAGGAAAACCCAAAAGAACCCCTTGGAAATTTCCAGGTGCTGCATTCCCCCTCCCAAACCTCTCCCTTCAGAGGGCTCCCCACAGCTGGGGCCTTCAACCTTTGACCTTTGTTCATGCAAACAGTGAAAGCTGGAGAGATATTTATGTATGTACAAGCCACGGGCATTTCCCTATGGAGATGTACCCTCTGAGGTCCTAGCCCAGGGCCCTGAGGTCTTGTGAGGGCTGACAAGGAAGTCCAAGCCACCCTGAGAGTGAGGAGGGGCCAATTACGCCGATGCTGACGGGAGCAGAGGGAGTCAATGCCAAGAGGAAATTGTGTGTTATCAGATTGCTGGCGGACAGGGGAGGTCCCAGCACCTGGCTGGCACCTGTCTCCTGGCCCCGCCCTCCTTACACCTGTGGCAGGTTCTAGGGATGTTCAGAACTTTATGAGGAACCCTCCCTTTCTGGAGACAGATAAAACATCTGGTGTGGCTTTAAACAAGCCAAACTCCTTGATTTCGCAGAGCCTTGTTCCTTTCAGCTTCTGGACACAGCGTTGGGCTCTGCAGCTTAAAGGAAGTGACCGTCTGGCCCATTCCTGTTCTTTCAGGCTATTTCCTCTCCCCGAGCCCAGTTTCTGACCATTGCACTGACCTTGGCACATCTGTCATTTAGGGCTAGAGAGGAGAAAAAACTCACAGCAGTCTCTTCTGATAACTGTTGGGTGGTAAAAAATAAAGAAAGAAAGTGGGATTTGCAGCATCTAGAAATTTTCAGGTTGTTCCTGTGGGTTTGTCAGGGTAAATACCTCCAGTGTGTGAGTGAATCCTAGATTCTCGCATTTGGATGTAACCTTTGAAATCCAAATGCCTGATTGGAATCCCTCAGCTTTGCCCCTGCCTTGCCGGGGGAACCTAAGCAATGGCTGAGCCTCACTGGGCCTCAGTTTGCTTATTTATAAAATGGGGAAATAGTGAGACATAACTTCAGTATGCCCTTGGGCAAGGGCAGACAGGGTCCCCACCTGGGTCCCGTGCTTTAGAACAGCTTCTCTCAACCTCTGACGTGCAGGCACCTAGGGATTTGTTCAGATGCACATTCTGGTTCAGCAGATCGGGGTAGGGCCTGAGATTCTGCATTTCCAACAAGCTCCCTGTGACACTGATGCTCCTGGTCCAGGGACAACACTTTGAGTAGCCAGGCCTTAGATTTCTGGGTGGTGGTGGTGGAGGGGGGTGGTTTACAAGTTTACTTTCAAAGTGCAAATCACTTAGACATTTTAAATAGCAATCCAACATAATTACTCTGACATTTCATCAGTATCATCTAAGTCTTCTCTCGATGAAGAGAGGTGGTCTGCTATTTTATTCATATTCATCCTTCTTATCTGCAATGTAATCTACAATTCCTTGTGGACAGATGAGCTTTTCTGCCTCTATATCAGGAATTTCAAGCCCCAATTCGTCCTCCATGGCCGTGATAATCTCCACTGGGTTCAAACTGTCTCAGCCCAGGTCTTTCATAAAATGGGAATTTACTGAGCGCCTTTCTGGGTCAGTCTTATCGCAGAGTGTAAAGAACACAGTCCTTGATTCCCTTTCATGTCTAAAGGGTGTGTCCCTGTACTGGTGGCACAACTGTGTAACTCTGCCGGGAACCTGAGCCAGCACCGAGCCAGCTGAGGAGCTTTGGGCCTCTTTCAGGTCCCTGAGGGGTACAGGGCTGTGCTGAGCAGTCCCAGGGGCCCGGGGTAGTGGTGGGAAGGCAAGTGACAGGGACACGAGCAGCCATGGCTACATTAAAGTTTTGTTTTGTGTTTTTTTTAATAATTAGTTTAATTGTGGTAAAATATAGACATAAAACATGAAATTTGCCATTTTACCTATCTTTGGGTATGCAAGTCAGTGGCATTAATTACATTTACAATTTTGTGCTGCTTTTTGGCATCCAAAACAGAAACTCTGTACACATTAAGCAGTACGTCCCTGTCACCCCCCAGCCTCTGGTAGCCTCTACTCTATTTTCTGTCCCTTAGAGGCTTTTTGTGAGGATTAAATAGACAGATGCACTTAAACGTGACTAGAAGAGTGCCTCATGCATAGTGGATGCTCAATAGGAGCCAGCCCTCTCTCCCCACCCCCTCAGAAGCTTTAGATAAAGTTTCAGTGGAAGAGAAAACTTCACATGAAACTATTAGGACCACAGTGACAGAGTGACAGGATGGCCAAGCTGGAATGACTACAAGGTGTCTAGAAGGATTCTCAACAGAGGCTCCATATCCAAACTACCTGGAGGCACTTACATAAATTACACCTTCCCCAGGTACCACCTGGAAGCAAACTGAACTAGAACATCTTGGAATGGGCCCCTGGAATTGTTAGTTTGTTGTTGTTGTTGTTGTTGTTTGTTTTTTTAAATCCCAAGTGCTTTTGCTGCCATTTATTTGGGAATTACTGATCTGGTCCCAAAGCTCATTTTAGAAATAAGGAAACTACCACCTAGAGAGGTGTGGTGACAGCCCTAAGTCCCACCATTAGTTTGTTCAGTTGTTCATTCATTCAAGATATATTTACCTAATACCTGCTGTGTGCCTGGCACCATGCTAGGTTCTGAGAGGATTCACTGGTGAGAAACTGGCCCCAGTCCCTGCTCTTACGGAGCTCAAGGTCTGATGGGGACCTAGGTATCAGACAGGGACCAAGTATATAGTGTGGACAATTACACATGATAATAAATACTTTCCATCCCATGCAAAGTAGAGAGTGTGATGGCAGAGGGTCCCAGGGTGCCTGACTTAGATTGGGGAATCAGGGAAGGCTCCTCTGAGGAGGTGGCCTTTCAGATGAGACCTGACAGGTGGGCTGGAAAGAGCCAGGTGGCATGTGGGCAAAGCCAGGGGAAGATCTTGGCACAATTGAGGCCCCAAGCAGGCACCAGTGGGCAAGGGGGAGGGTCCCGATTGAGACGACAGAGATGGGCTGTGGCCAGACCATCCAGGGCTTCCACTCTGGTGACCACTCAAGAGGCCACATCTCCGACAGACAGCCGTCTGTCTCCTCACCCATCTCTGGGGTAGCTCCGTAGCTTCTGGGGTAGAGCCCATCGCCCCTTCTTCAGCCAAGCCTTGTCTAACTGACTGTCCCTGGCTCTGTCCACAGCAAACAGGCCCCATCAGCGCCACCTTGGTGATGACACGCCCCATCAAAGGGCCCCGGGACCTCCAACTGGACTTGGAAATGATTACTGTGAACACCGTCATCAACTTCAGAGGCAGCTCCGTGATCCGACTGCGGATATACGTGTCGCAGTACCCGTTCTGAGCCCCGAGCTGCAGCTGCCAACACTGCCTCTCGCTAGCACCAAGGGACAGGAGAAGGAAAGAAAGGAGAGAGAGAATGAGAGCGAGACAGACATTACGCCTTTCCTGCTGAATACTTCCCTGAGGAGTCAGCCCCCATGTCCTGACCCCCATCTGTATTACCATATAGACCTGTCACTCTGAAGGACATGCTGACCCCAGTTCCTAGGATGCAATCATTGAAACGTATTATCGTTGGCACTCCAAAGTGCAATCGTTGCTGGTTTTTCAAGGCCTTTAGTTTATTTTCAGATTTTTCAAAGAAAATAGATTAGGTTTGCTGGGGTATGAGTCTATGTTCAAAGACTGTGAACAGCTTCCTCTTGCCTCTTCCATGCCTCCTTCTATCTCCAGCTGTGTTGCTGCTTTGCAAAGGTCCAAAGAGCTCATGGGGGACTGCTGGATGTAGCTAGTTTGCTTCTTGCATGTACTGAAAAGGCTATGGAAACAAACAAGGGATTTTGAAGAGTCTATTGCAAACCCTTTTCTGGTATTTTCAACCATAAAAGAAGTTTTAGTTGTCTTTAAATTAGTATAACAGTTTAACCCTTTCTTGTTCATTTTGAGCTTTCTTTTTTTAAATAAGTGGTAGAACTCCTTCAAAGGCCTTCAGACACATTTATGTTCTGTCTTCCCAAACCCAGTCTCCTATTCATTTTAGCCCAATGTTTTCTTTGAGAACCCCTTAATCATGCCTTCTTCAGAATTTTTACCCAACTGGGTTGGAAGGCAGAGGTCGCCAAACTGATTAAATATTTGAAGAGATCTCGTGTTTGGTTCATTTTGACACTGCAGGTGATTCAGCATTTGGGGTTGGCTGTGGTTCTGTTTAACCTGGTTATTGTGTGGTGGCTTGGAAAGGTCTCTGGAGAGCTGAATCATCATTTATGACTCAGGCAAATTGATGAGGGAGGAGAGATATAGGGGGGCAGGAAAAGGCAGGTGGTGAAGGAGTTAGAGATAGGTGGATACCTACCCTGAATTCTACTTCATCCCATTACAAAACAATTCACAATCCCTCTCATGTGGATGATCTCCAGGGACTTCCAGAAAAGGAATGTATTCAAGTTACTTTCAACCCCAATCCTTTCTTAAAACTGGTACTTTTAAGAAAAAATCGACTCCCTGGGAATCACCTCCAGAGATTCTGATTTAGTTGGTTTGCGGTAGAGCCTGGGCTTTGGCAGTTTTTAAGTCTCTGATGAACAGTCAGGGTTAAGAACCCATTGTTATAAACCCTATAGAGAAAGGGGGACAAAGGTGGTCCAAGCTCTGGCCACCTTCACCTCAACATCTTTTCAGTTCATTGTGGGGCTCATCATCCTTTTCCTGATCAAGAACTTTGGATTTCCTTCAAGTCTTGGAGCCCCGGGCAGGGGCAAAGGGAACCAACTGTGTAAATCACAGACTGGGTAACAGTTGTAGGAAGCTGCCCAGTGGCTCATCCCAGGAAATCCCCCAAGGCCTTCAGAAGGAGGGGGTGCACTGGCAGACACCCCTGGCGGCCAACGTTGAGTCTATAAGATAGATCTGTGCATGCTCTTCTTGTCCTTGTTGGGGATACATTTATTAAAAACCTACCATGTTCAGGCACTGTGCCGTGGACTCATAGATTTAGTAGGGGGTTTCAAAGATGCTTAAGACTGGGTTCCTCTTTGGAGGGGAATAGCGTGTTCAGAACCTGCAGCCTGCGAGGTGCTGCAGGTCCACCTTCCTCATCCAGAGAACATTTCTCACAGCCTCACCACATAGCTATCCTTGCTGTTGACCGTGGTAATTTTTTTCTCTAACGAAAACAGAGCACATCCAGAGCATTTCTAATTGTGCTCCTTCAGACAGGTTCAAGTGGCATTAACAATAACATCACCAGCAAATGGCTCAGAACGCCCCAGTTTCGGAGCTTGGAAGAAAAACGATTTCCCACAGGTTGGCGAGCAGTGGGTCCAGCTCGGCTCTCCTCAGAGCAAGACCAGAAGGTCGCCCTTGAGCCTGGGGCTCCCCTGCTGTGGAGTCAGGAATTCTGAAGGTGTCTCTGAGCCCTGTACCCAGTCAGCTCCAAATTGCTGGCTTCCTGGTTCAACCACAACGCAAGAAGTTTCCTTTCGCTTCTGAAGAAGAAGGAAGGGGAGCTCTGTCTTGGTGGTTTGAGGACCCATTGGTTTCAGAGGTGCCACATTTGGAACCAGACTTGAGTCTCTAGGGCTTGCGATTTATTTGTCCATGTAAAAGCAGACTCAAAGGGTTTCTTGGACCTCGGATTGCTCTTTTCCAAACATGCTCTGATGAGTTCAGTGTAAATGAATCAGAAGCATGTGGGATCAATTTTCCTTAAAACACACTTGGGTCTAAAAATTAAGGGGAAAACAGCTTGGGGCAAAGTGTGTACTGTAAGGCCAAACCCCAAACATTTGGGAGTACCAGAACCCAAAGAGCTGTTTTCTTCACCCACCCCTTGAGAATAGTTGGATGTTATTATTTTCACAAGATTTAGGATAAGCCTGCTCTTTGCATAACAGCATTGTGCTCTGCTGTGGCGTCTGATAGGGCCGGCTGCTCCCCTGGACTCTGAGATGTCTGGGCTTTCCCACCTGTCTCTTTGTCCTTTACAGGAGCTGGACCAAGAGGTTGTCAAGGTTGTCAAGTGAAGCCTTCTCTGTGCTACTCCATCCAGTCCTGAAGAATGAAATGTCCTGGTGGTGCTGGATTAAGAGCTGGGTCACCTGCAGAAAAGTCTTTGTGTTACCACCTAATCTTCTGGATCCAACATGGATGAAAACGTCCATTCAGTTCCTTCCAATTATAAACTTTTGTGATTCCTTGAAACGTACTTTGGGGATGACAGCCAGCATTTCCATTAAACTTCAATTTTAGAGTTTCACAGTGGTTTGCCAATCACAACACTTTCTAATTGGCATGACACCCACCTACCTGGTGCCTCAGGCTTGGGCGACTTACTTAGAAATTTTCTTAAGTAACAGTCTTGGCTGTTGGGTGTTATTTTCCCAGATGGTGAAAACATTTAATACGGGTTGATTACTTCATTTTCAGTGTTTTAAATGTATTTTTGTGGCCCGGGTGTTTACTGTGCACAAAGTGTTCAATTTGAGCCAAGAGGGTCACCCAAGAGAGAGATGACATGACAAAGGAGCAATTATTCTTTACTCCCCATAGCAGAAACCCTGTTTGTGCAAGGTCTTTGTCTCAAGAGGGGGATCTTGGTGGCGCACCCACCCATCATATTTTGGTTGAGCCGGTTGCTGAATTTAGGGAGATGAACAAGATACATAAAGTCCACAGATAGTACAGTTTACCCAAGGGCTGACACAGCTTAGGAGACAGAACTGGAACACAACGTAATAGGAGCATTTCACCAAAGTTATTTTGATTAGGTTTTAAAATTACTGACACATCCATGTTATACAACAAAATTCCCATGCACGTCCTTGGACACGTTTAAAATTTCAAATAGGATGCCTCTGCTTAGATTATCAAATACATATAAAGGAAGCACAAAATCAATGTTAGATGAAAATTTTCTTTCTTTTTGATACAACTTGTAAGTACTTTGAAATGCAGTATTTTCTTGTCTGGGAAAAAAAGTGAACCTTTAGCAAGGCTGTTCATTACTTGGGAATTGGTCAATGCTCATCAACTACAAACAAATATACAGATTGTATGTTGTGCTGATAATTTTGTTCTCAAATTACTAAGTCCCTTTAGTTAACAGATGGCTGATATCTTCATTAGAATACCCAAGTGTAACCGAAAGGTTTTTTTTTGCTTTTGTTTTTGTTTTTTTTTTAAATAATGAAGAGGCTGTATGGACAAAGGGGTGCATAGAGGCAAGATTTATCACTTTAGTAGTTTTTGTTGTGATGACAGCCTCTAGTTAGAATCTTTTACTTGCTAATGGTTCCTAATAAAGAGTCTTGGCCAGCAGCCAACAGTGAAATAAATCATTAGGGTGAGAAAATAGGTATCAACACAGGAATGATCTATTAAATTGCCACTGTTGGTGCCCTTTCATAGAAGAGAATTGCATGTTGACAGGCAATGGCTAACCGATTTTGTCAGCTTGGAATGTTTTTGAACAATAATGCAAAATGAAGGTGGGAGTAAATTGTGCATAGATGCAAATGTCAAGGTCATTATGATATTTATCAAGGTTTGATAAATTATTAATTAATACTGATTTAGGGCCAGAGTCATTAGATAGCTTGATTCCATTTGAAAGTGGGTTTTGTTTGGGAAAGATTATTTTGGCTTCAACCTACTGCATTTTCTAATTCTTACTTTTTTAACCTGAGTCACAAGATAACTACAAAAATTTAAAATAGGTGCCTTAAGTTCTGAGTTTTAATGTACAATCCATTCATAATTTATTCCTTAAGAAGAACATAGATTGCTGTTACATTTAAGAATGTTCTCCATCCCCTGCTCTTAAAAACTTTGACAAAAAAGCCATCATTGAAACCAAGCTGTGGTCTTTGCAAACACCTTTACGTGGATCCTGTGGTCTTTTTTTGTTTTTTTTTTTTTTCGTTTTGTTCTAGCTCCACATTTAAAAAGATCCCCTGGTGGTTTTCCTCCCAGACCTGGCATTTCTACACTGCATCTTGCCAGCCAACAACACAGCTGCATTTTCATGTGTAAATACATTACTGAAATCACAATCTACTGTCACTCAAACCACGATCAGTCAAGGGGATCCATTCAGCTCATTTGGGGAGAGCTAAACTTCCTTGCTTCCTGCTTGTTTTTTTTTTTTTCCTGTTGGAACTCTGGAATTTATTAACATCTTAGAACCTTCTGTGCCATTTTAAAAAAACACTGGTGGCATCATTTTTCATCCTGGAAGCCAGGATTTTTCACAAGTAGGTTGTGTACTGCAAGAATTTTGGAACAATCAGGCACACAAAAAAGGAGTGGTTGCCTCATTTGGAATGGGGCCATTGGACAGAGGGGCTGGCCGGGTTGGAGAGGAAGTAGCTCCTTCCAGCTAACGCTGAACCGAAGCTGCCCCTGCTCCTCACACTCATTCCTCATGCACAAGCTTCCATCTTGTGAAATCTCCTCGAGGCTGCTCTTGTTCTAATGTTCACCAGATTTCACCTCATTCCTGTCCCACTCCGGTGTTGGTTCCTCAGTAAACTGCGGTGGCAAAGGAGAGGAGAAAGGAGTGGAATCCTCGGTGTCCCTGCCTCGCTCTGAGTAAGGGTGCTTGGGAGCACCCTTCGTTCCCCTCTCCCACACTCCTCACTCTTTCCCTTTCCTCTCTTCCCTTCTCTTCGTCCCCTATCTGCACTGCTTCCCGCACCTGATCTCATCTCAAAGGGAGAAGGGTAGGTCCTGTCCAATGAGAGCAAAGCTGGGTCCGAGGGACAAAGTACAAAGCTAGTTACACATTTTTACCTCTTTTCCTTCCAACTCCTCTTTCTTCCCTCTCAGTCACGTGGAGCTCTTCCCCAACTTGGGAATATCCCTTCCTGAGCAAAGCCATGGCTGCCTTTTTCTTGACCTTCTCCTGTTTTCCTTGCTCAAAAAAAGAAAGGATCTTTATCTAATCATCTGAATATGGGTCTTGCTTGTGGCTCTTCATGAGGATTCGTTCTCAGGAATTTTTCCAACCTCAACTCTCCATTCCAGGATTGACTTCCTTCCTTCCTTTCAACACTCATTGTCTGGAACTGGGCTTCCCCCACTCATTCCTGGAAATGCATTCTACCTGTTCAGCACTCCCTCTGTCCTGGTGCATCCTTGGCATCTAGAGGCTTGATACAGCGCCTGTATTCTTCACGAATGTGAGAAGAAGCTGGAAAACCTGGAAACTCTTTAAATACAGGAAGGTGCACAGTCTCTAAAGGCCAGGGTCTCTTTGTCAGTAACAAATAACTCTTGACTTTTTTCGTAAAACTCATTTTAGCACTCTTCACTAATCCACAGATTACAGAATTATTCATTGAAAGTATTCCTATATAGTACCAATATAAACCATAGTGTGGTTTTATCAACAGTAGTCTTTATTCATGTCAACCTACATCTCAGCAACCTGCACCCATACATCATTTTTCACAGTGGAGCTGATGTATGGCTATGACTTTAAGGATAACAAAGAATTTCTCAAGCATAGAAGGAGGAAAGGGCACTGAGAAGACCCATGTGGTAGAAGCAGAGGATGCTGGGGCATACGAATGGCAGAGGATGATGGAAGTTAAAGCTAGATCATTTATGACCCTGTTCACATCGTCAAGTTTGGACTTCATTGTGGAGGCCAGTATTTTCAAAGGACACTAGACCGGGGAGATGTTAATCAGTGCTCCAAGAACAAAGAGCGTATTTGTTTCATCAATTGGGGAATCTAAATGCCAAATCCCCTTTTTGAAAATTAAAGGCTCTGAGAAGTCCTGCAATGAAAAGGAAACCAGTTTAATTTTGAATTGAGTTTAATCAAACTTACTTGTAAGGAAAATGTATATATTTTCCTCAGCACACCTATTAGTATCTCAAGATACAATTTTCCTTAGAGTTCGAGAATTGCTGCTATTCCCTATGGGGAACAATGGTTAGGTTTCAATTTAATTTCACTTTGTTTCATTTTTTAATTAGGGAAGGGACATGATCTTGTTTTTAGGAAGAACACTTTGGAGGTAGTATATGGAGATGGGAGAGATGAGAGTCAGAAAAATATTACAATTGTTCACATAAGAGATCATTATCTCTAAAGTGGTCTTTATAAAAAGTTAGGCTGACCATTTCCTTGCTTCAAACACTTTATTGCTCACCCTCTCAACCCCTATGGTATGTTTCAAATTACTGAACATGACTGGCAAAGCCTTCCATGATCTGACCCCTGCGTACTTCTCCAGCTCCATCTTCTGCCACTCCCACCCCCCACTTTAAAACAGATTCTCAAAAATTACTGAAAGGCAGATATATTCCCTCAAGCTCTTCTTGTCCATGCTCTTCTCTGCCTGAAATTCAGTTCTTTCTTTGTCTGCTTGGCAAATGCCTATTCCTCTTTCAACATTCCCCTCAGATGTAGCTCCTCCAGGAGCTTTCCAGACCTGTCCCTGATGCCCTCCAACTGCACTGTCCCCCTTGCCCCCTCCTCGTGTGCAGAGTGAATCACTCCTTCTTTCGTGTTACCTGCACCTCGGTGGTTGGGGTTTATCACATGGTGTTCTGGAGTGCAAACTACTTCAGGACACTGTGTGCTGTTTACTTCCGTAGACTTACGGGCTAGCACAGTCCAGTACATAGTAAGCAGTTAGTGTCATTAGAGGTGTCGCTGTCATCAGTAGGATGTAATGATGGGAATTGACAAGAGAAAATGGACAGAAGGGGAAAGAGTCCAGAGAAATTTAGCACATGGAATCAAGAGGTGCTTGTGTGGGGGCGGGATGGGGGATGGAGGCTTAGGGAGCTAAGGAACCCTGAACTGAGGAGTTTTGATAGTGGAGGAAAAAGAATTTCAATTTTAAACTTGATTTTTTTTTCTTTCCTTCTTTTTTTTTTTTTTTTTTGTTGAGGTATAATTTACACACAGTGAAATACATAGATCTTAATTGCAGAGTTAGATACACATGGATGAATAAAACATGCTGAACTTGAGATGACTGTGAGACATCCAGGTGGAGATATTCTGCAGGTGGTCAGAAGTATGTATTGAAGGAGAAAGTTTGCAGTTAGGGACTGAGCCCTGGGGTCCTTGTGAGAAGCGGAGCTGGGGTGCAGAAGAGCTGGTCCCTCCAGGACAGGAAGCCTGACGGCCCATCAGAGAGTGTGGGTTAGAGCCCACCTCTCGGTCCCTGGGTATCTGCAGCCTCTCTCCCAGATCACTAGGATGCTTTTTTCTCATTCCTTTGACTGTTTTTTTCTTTTCTTTTCTTTTCTTTTGACTGGCTTTGGCTGGGCTGAGGGTTCTTTCTGTTGTTAGTTGAGGATGTGGAAAGGTTTAGAAGGTGTGAAGGAGGGAAGGGGCATGGGGCTGGAGAGCCGTTGCTTCCATGGGGACAGCAGCAATTCCCAAACTATAAGCAAAATTGTCCCTTGTGATGTTAATAGCTGTGCTGAGGAAAAAAAAAATCTAGTTCCCTTGCAAATAAGTTTGATTAAATATATACAAAATTGAACAGGTTTCCTTTTTCATTGCAGGACCTTTAATTTTCTAAAGTCAACTGTGAATCTCCAAAAAGGGGATTTGGCATTCAGAGTCCCCAATTTATGAAACAAATACATTCTTTGTTTTTGGAGCATTGATTAACATCTCCACGGACTAGTCTCTACCTTATTAATTGGGAACATTTGTGGAGGATCCATTCCCTGATTTAAATGGCCAAATATGCCCGTGAAAGCTGTGTTTCCTCATGCACTGAGCCACATTGGTCAACTGCTTCCTGAGTGAGTGAAGGGGCTTCTGTCCCCAGTGATCATTGTCACCACATATAACACATGAGGAAAGAATTCTAGGATAAACAAAAATGACTCATAGCCTAATATGAAAACTGAAAACATTAACCACTCATGGAATGCTCTTTTAGTTTCCTGAAGCAGCTGAGTCATTTTCTAATTAATCAATTAAGTAAATAAATCCTCTCGGTGGGAGGTTAGCATTCATTTCCTACCAAAGTTTAATGTATTTAATTAAATGAACAGGAAGAACTCTATTGGCCAGAGGATTTATGATGATGTGAAGGAAAATCCCTAGCCTGAAAGTCAACTTATCTTTGGTTCTTTTGCCAGCTCTCTCTGCTTTGTGACTTAGGGCAAGTTACTTGGCTTCTCTGAACCTCAGGTCCTTCTCTAGGAACCTGCAGAAAATATTCACACTGAATTTTGTATTCATTCAACTCCTCAATAAGTATTTTCAAGCTTCCACTCTGTTCCAGGCATTGACCTAAGAATCCTTGCTCTAAGGCTATTATTTTCAACACAAAAGCAGGTCTGTGATCTGCATGACAAAGGATGGAAAAGGGGGCTGTGCACCACTCAGGTCCCTTGTAGAAATTTTGTTTTTGCTCAGATGACTGGGGGGAGTAGTGCCATGTCTGGAGAGGTGGAAAGAACATTGGAATTGGAGTTGAAGAGAACTGGATTTGGGTCTCAACTTTGCCACTTACTAGGTTGAGACTTGGAGTCTCTGAGACTTGCTTTCCACATCTGTTAAATGGGAATAATAATACTCACCTCTCCCAGTTGTTTAGAGTAATAAGATGATATGCGGGGAAGTGCTTGTTACTTTTCTTCCTTATTTTCTTAGCATGCAGCAACTATCTGTCTTCACCTCAAAAAGCCCAAAGGTCCCAGCCCCTCACCTGAGCCATTACTTGGTTTATAAAAATTTCCTGGAACCTGGAGGACCAAAGTGACCCCTATTCTATTACTACACCCTTAACACTTTTCTTCTCTCCATTTCATTTCATTTCATTTCATTTATTTCACTTATTTCATTTCGTGACTTGAAATGTGGCCCATTTCACCTCTACTTTCTACAAATTGGTGTGCTGGTTTAGATGTATTATGTCCCCCAAAACGCCATGTTCCTCCATGTAATCTTGTGGGGGCAGAGGTATAAGTGTTGATTAGGTTGGAATCTTTGGGTTACGTTGTTTCCTTGGAGATGTGACCCACCCAACTGTGGGTAATACCTTTGATTAGATCATTTCCATGGAGGTGTGGCCCCACCCATTCAGCGTGGGAGTTGATTTAACCATTGGAGTCCTATATAAGAGCTCAGACAGAAGGTGGTCACTGCTGCAACCAAGAGAGACATTTTGGAGTTGGTCATTGAAAGCAGACTTTTGCTCCAGAGACGCTAAGAGAGGACAAAACGCTCAAGAGCAACATTTTGAAGAATGCACAGGAGCTGAGATTGGAGCTGGAACACAACCTGGGATCAGCAGATGTCAGCCACATGCCTTCCCAGCTAACAGGTTTTCCGGATGCCATTGGCCTTCCTTCACTGAAGGTGTACTCATGTTTATGCCTTGGTTTGGACACTTTTATGGCTGTAGAACTGTAAATTTGTAACCCCCTTTATAAAAGCCAATCCATTTCTGGTATTTTGCATAATGGCAGCATTAGCAAACCAGAACAATTGGGAATATGGTTCCTAATAACATTTTCACTCTTCACTACATTATGGCTGTGCCAGGGAGGTGATTTTAATGGAATTTGATTGATAATACTACCAAAGAATTAAAGAATCATAGAACATGACAGCTGAAAGGATCTAGAAATTATGACATGAGTGCCAGTCACCTCATTTGCAATGAGGAATAGGAGTTTGAGGGTGGGGGTGTTGACTAGCTCCAAGTAACAGATCAAGTTGGAAGAAGACTCACTTACAGGTTCTCTTGTTTCCTAGTCTAGTTCTCTTTCCCTGAAATCTCAGAATCTTTCCAGTTTGAAGCTATTTTAACTGCTTGTAGCTCAAATGATCTGAAAGCTATTTGTTTATTCCACAGGCCTTCCCTCACCTGTTTGTGTTGAAGGACATCCACTAATGTAGAACACTTTAGTGACCTTTCATGGGAATTCAGGTCCCCTCCGGCACCATGAGGGACATCAGAAACCACAATGGGACCAAAGTATGTGGCAACTCAAATTAGAGTTTGCACAGGATATGCATCATTGGAAAAGGACAGAAAACGTTCAGAGGCCTTGGGTGGAAAGCGGTCTTGCAGCCTCTTCAGTCTAAAGAACTGTGATGCAGAGAAGCAGACAAGGGCTCCCACACAGCTGTGGGCTTTGGCTGAACTTTATTAGGATCATGAGCAGGTGGCACTGGGTGACAGTGGAGGCAATTGCTGGGGACCCCATGTGAGGCTGACCATGCACGTCTATCCTTCTCTCCCTTTCTCTCTCTCTCTTTTCCTTTTGACCTCCCCAAATGTATCTTGGGCACTTTTTATATACCAGATTCTCTGCTGGATTCTTTACCCTGGCCCCAAAGAGCTTGCACTTTATTTCTCCTTGGTATCCCTTCAAAAATGCATCCATCTTTCTTACTCTTTCCCCCTTCTTTTATTCCTTTTGTCTTTCCTTCTCCACCTCTCTGTTTTTTCCCTCTCTATTGTCTTTTATTTGTAAAGCAGGAATCAGCTATGTGGTCCTGACATATGAGATCTAGAAAACATAGCCTTGAACTCCTCATCCTCTTCCCTGTGGAATTCCAAAGGCCTTCTAGATTTCTGAAAATTCCCACTGGGGTGAGGAGGCTTTTGTTTTCATGGTTTCCTCTGACTCCGAACTCTGAACTTTTCTTGAATTCGTTTGGTTCATGGGACATTTCAAACCCCCTTCCCATATACGATGCCCTTGGCAATTGATCCTGATGTGAAACTCCTCCTCTCACTTGATTTCCACGAAAATAAAATGAAACAACATCATTTTCCTTGGGGTATATGGCCAACTGTCCAGAGGCTTTGACAATGGAGGACAGGACAGAGGAATTCACATTTCAGTTCTCCTCCCCAGTCACTTTGCTGGCTATCTCTTCCATCATCTGTTCTTCCTCTTCCATGCTCTACTTGCCTCCTCATCCCTCCTTCCCATGTAGTCCTGTTCTGGTTTGCTAGAGCTGCTGTTATGCAAAATACCAGAAATGGATTGGCTTGCATAAAGGAGATTTATTAAGTTACAAATTTATAGTTGTAAGGCCAGAAAAGTATCCAAAGTAAGGCATCAACAAGAGGATAGTTTCATTGAAGAAAGGCCAACGGTGTCTGAAACACTCTGTCAGCTGGGAAGGCAAGTGGCTGGCATCTGCTGGTCCTTTGCTCCCAGGTTTTGGTTTCAAAATATCTTCTCCAAAATGTCTCTGGGTATCTGTCTCTCTTAGCTTCTCTCTCTCAGCTCCTGTGTATCCTTGCTTGTTCTCCCAGGGCATTTCTCTCTAAACATCTGGGAGTCCTCTCTTAGCTTCTCTGGGGCAAACACTGGGCTAGCAACTCCAAATGTTTTTCTGTCTGCTTCTCCAAGAATATCCGAGCATCAGCATCTGTGTTGGCTCTTGAACTCTCTTAAGTACTCCAGTGAACTAATCAAGACCCACCCTAAATGGGTGGTGTCCACCCTCCATGGAAATGATCTAAGCAAAAGGTCTCACCCACAGCTGGGTGAACAACATCTCCATGGAAGCATGCAATCAAAAGTTTCTACCCAACAAGATCGGATTAAAAGATCATGGCTCTTCTGGGGTCCATAACAGTTTCAAATTGGCACAAGTCTCAAATTCCAAACTCATCCTACTCTATTATGCAGATATCCTGCTCTCAAACTCAGTTCCCAGCCCTCCATGCAGATCAAAACCCTCCATAGACTTTGCAGCACAAAAATACTTTGCAAGGAATAGCAGCCACCTCTCACAAGGGAGACGTAGATTTAAAAAGCTATTCCTGCTCCCCTTTTGTGGGGACAGATTCCATCCTTACTTCCTGCCCTTCAGTCTGCCAGAGTCGATGGGGTGTGCTTTGTCAGCCTTTACCTTCACCCACCCCTTAGAAGGCTCAGAGGAATGTATTGTAGATCTCGAGAGGGGTCTGCTGGTCTGTCAGTCAGTCTGGACTGATTGTGCCTAAATGGTGTCCTGGGTGCTTTTGGAGGGAGACTAAAGGATTGCAAGTTGTTGTCCCACCCTCAAGGAATACTTCAGAAGACCGTCTTTCACTCTTCGTCTTTACGAGCTTTGATCAGTTTGTTTGGTCCTTTCCATCTTCTTATAACAATCTCTTGCATTCTGCTTCCTCCTCTTTTTCCCCTTTATTTCCTTATCACCTATGTGTCCATATGTATAGTGCTTTTGAAAGTCTTGTCACAATTATTCTATTTTTTTATGCTTGTAAATTTCTAAGACCTGTGGGACAGTATCATTCTTCCCCATTTTTATAGGGAATAAGGAAACTCGAGCCCAGAAGTAAAGCAAGTTGCCCAAGATCATCTGCGGTTAAGTGTTAGTGCTGGCCCTAAAACCCCAGGCCATTGCCTGTCCTGCAAATTTCAGAGCCTCTCTTTCACAGTGGTTGTGAGCTGCAGCCTTTAGCCTGGGAATATCCTTTTAATTTAGAATAGCTGTCTTCTTGTTAAAGGTAAGGCTCTGGATACTTCCTTCCAGTTAGACATCATGCTGGGTTTTAATAACAGATTTCTAGCTCAATTTTAAACTAAGTTTATTAATTGTCTTGACAAATGCTGTATTTTGACTCTGGCTTAAGATAAATATTCTTACTAGGTTACACAGATATTTTGAAACATAGTCCTTACTCTTTTTTTAATTCAATAAAAGTTTTTATAAACAATGCCTCCCATAGGAAAAACTTATGCCAGATCCCAGATGTTTAACACGTTTGCTTCAGATATTAGAGTTCATGGCCTCTTATGCTTATTAAACCAAAAAATGTAAGAGCATAGAAATAATTTTTAATAACTAGGAGTGCTGCAAGGTCAAATTGAATTCAGACAATTGCAATATTTCAACAGTTTAAGAATTCAAGCAGAGCATTCCAAGTTGTGGGCGGGGGACGATGATGGAGAGCATGAACGCTTTAATTTTGACTCAATTCCAGTTCAGTTCCATTGATCTACCCAGAAATGTTCAAAAAGTTCCTTTTCTAATCCTGGCATTGACTTTCTAGTTTGCAGTCATTCACTTGGGTCTGCCATTCCGTCATCCAACCATTTATTGAGGAGTCCTGGGGTCCAGAATGCCATAATAATAGGGAGCCTCTATTGGGGACTGTCGTTATAAGCAGTCATTATGCCGTTTTCTTTGCAGATGTTATATCATTTAAGTCTCACACCCAACACTTTCACTGCTAAGACTTTGGTCCCAGTCACCCTCCTCTCACCTCTCAATTGTGGTCAGAGCTGCTAGCTGGTCTATCTGCTTCCGCCTTTGCCCTCCCCCATGCACCCACCCCCTCCCCCAACCTTGCAGTCTCTTCGCAACTCAATGGCTAGAGTGCTCAGGATAACTGGCAAGTCAGTTTATGTCATTCTTCTATTCCAAACCCTCCCAGGACTTCTCATCCTGTCCAGAGTAAAAGCAAATGCTTTACAATGGTCCATGCTGTCTCCTTCACCCCTTCACCCAAGCTCCCACCCCGTGCTCCTCTGTCCCCGATTCCTACCCTTCACCCCCTCTTCCTCTTGCTCTAGTCACTTGGCCGCTCCAAACACGCCAAGCAAGTTTCTTTTGTATGGTCCACTGGTAAACGAAAGGTTAAATAAAGCACACATATTTTATTACATCTCTTAAGGCAGAGGAAAGTGGGTGATAAATTGTTTTGAACAGTTAACAACAAGCTAGTTATCGTTTGGTAATCACACGCCCATGACAATTCATTTTTTTTTTTCCAACAGTCTTGACTGCAGGAAACTAGGCCAAAGACAGGTTTCCCTTATAAATTAAAAACTAAAGATTAGTGAGAAAAAGCATTTTGATTCCAACACAAAGTTAAGCTTATTGCCGAGTGATTGTTCATTTTCATCTACTATACAGTGTTGAGGGTTGTGATCATTTAAGTGGAGTTATGCAAAATTTGTCCTTTGGTATTTGGCTTATTTCACTTAGCATAATGTTCTCAAAATTCATTCATATTGTAGCATGTATCAGAACATCATTCCTTCTTATGGCTGAAAAGTATTCACTTTAGATCATTTTTTAAACCTCCTTCTTCTGTATCCTCTCCATCTTGATGTTACTGCAACTCTTTCTAGCAACACTGGAGTTTGAGCACTTCTAGAACTTGGGACCAGGGATACTTTGACACCTGTTTAGACCACACAGAAGGGGGAACAACCAAAGAGAGCATGGAGGGGTACTGCACACAAATTCCATTCACTTCATAGTTTGATGATGGGAAACATTGTTCACAGATACCGACATTGTCATTAAGCCTAAGACCAACTTAACGTGCCGTTGCAACTCTTCATTCAAACACTCCTCTATTGTGAAGTGGTCATAACCATATTTATTCACATTTAAATAATGCTTTAAAGAATAAAAAACTGCTTTCCTGTTTTTTCCCCCTTTCATTCATCATTTGTTCAGTATCTACACCATTGTCCTGGGTCTTATGGTAGACATTAGGAATGCAAAGATGAATATGGCTGCATCTCTATGTATTTTCTTATTTTGATCATCATAATACCTCTTTTGGTAAGAGAGTTGGAAAGGACTTCAGACCTCATTTTCCCAGAGACAATTTTTTTTCCTTTTCCACATATGCTCCAGTTAAGTCAGTGAGCCTAAAAACTTGTCATTAGGCATTTGATATTCTCTTTCTAGTTCTGATGGTCTTTCTGTGAGTAAGGGAAGGAAAAAAAAATTCTTCTTGATCTTCTACATTTGTCTGTCCTACAAGGAAATCTATCTAATAAAACAAATCATTTTTAAACATCTGTGTGCTTAGCAGTCTGCTAGGTTTTGCAGATATAAAGACAATAAGATGTGGTTTTCTAGGAACCTAAAAAACAAATGGAAGGCAATTAGAGAGCAATGGGAGGCTACTTAAAATTAAACGCTAAACCAGGCATTACAGCTTGGAAGGAAAAGGGTAGTGAATAAGAGCTGAAGCATTTACTGGATTTCAGAAGGTCTGGCAGCAGATCACTAGACTCTCCCCTCCCTAGCTACCTCTGACTAGACCAGGGTGAGCATCTTTCCCCCGGTACCCAACCAAAGATCTGCCAGCAACCCGTGGCTTGTGTGTGGACTGGCTGGAAAACATGAGCTGAGCCAATCAGATTCATCTTCTAGGAATCTGGAAAGAGAGAGACGATCGCTTCTTAGATGGTGGGCCCTGAGCAAAAAGTCTAGGAGATTTAGCATCAAAGAAGTCATTATGGAATCGGGTGCAGGCTGATGCTTTGAGGGACTAGAAACATGCAGAGAGAAGCAGAATTGCTGTGCGTTGAGAAACTGAGAGGAGTCCAGGCTGCCCCAGACCCTGCCCTTTCTGACTTCTGCTTGTTCAGATTTCCTTCAATTCCTGAATGGCCCCATCGTTTCCTTACCCCGAGTTAGGACTAGGACTAGGACACCAACCCTGCCTTTTACTTGAGCTAATTTGAGCTGGTTTCTGGAAATTGTAACCAGCAGAACTCTGAGTGGAACAAGCCAAGATTTCATAGATGAGATGACAATTTCAATGGGCCTTGAGTAAACAGTTGGGTTTATGAAAAATAACTGCTATGTCTGGGGCTTTACAGTTTACCAATCAAGCTTATAGCTCAATGATGGGAGCTTGAGCTTTAAAGTCACACACAGCCTTGGGTTCAAATCCCGGCTCCTTGATTGCTTCTTTGTGATCTTGGAAAGGTTACTTCTCTGTAAAGTTTAGATAATCATACTTACTCTGCAAGGCTTTGGAAAGAATTAAAAATATATGTAAACTATTAGCACAGTGCTTGGCACATGGTAGGTTGATGGAGAATGGCAGGTATTATCACTCCAAAGTATTTTTATGTACATATTTGGGTGGGAGAAGGGAATTTATTTTCAACCCTGCTCCCAGTAATGTAAGGTGGTTTTGCTTGAAGCATTTCATATTTCCCAACCTTTTAAAAATGGCTTTATACATTTGCATGTGTGCATTTCTGTGTTTGCATGCGCTTGTGTACATGCATGTTTGCTTGGCAAGGGTTGTTGGGCTCCCCTTCCCCCCTTTCCTATTGAAGCTGTATTCATTATGGCTCAGACAAGTTACTGTTATAAATCAGGCATGTGGTATGGGATGAACAGGGGTGATGAGTCGGTTAGGCTGCCAACCAATTTCATGTTTTGCAGGAAACACCAAATTGTTTCCTGAGGGGATGTTTTTCAGGAGTAGAGGAGTATACTTCACTGGACCTCACAGCCCCTGTCCCATTCCTGGACTCCTGTCACCTTGCAGGGCAATATAATGGCTCTTTAAAAGCCAGCTGTGTTGGAAGAGTGTTTGCTTTGTTTTTGTCTTTTGCTAAATCCAAGCCACATCAAGTGGGAAATGAATTGCAGACCTCCCTCATTTCCTCAAAAAATATCTCAACATCATCAGTGTACTCATAAACTACAAGGGTGGGGGAAGCTAGTGAAAGGCTGGGAGTGGTGGGGAAAGAAAGCATGCCTGAAAAAATAGGATTATAAAGCATTTTGAGCATTTCCCATCAGTGCTTCTAACTCACCAATGCACACGTAAACTAACAGACTAAGATTTAATTGCCATAAAAAATATGTCTTTGGATATTTGGTTCATCTGCCAACCACATTTATTCATGTATTCTCCTTATGTACTTGGAGCAGATTTAAAGAGAGGAGGAAAAAAGCTCTGGCAGCTTAAGCTGCCCAGGGATTGTGTGAACTATCCCAGAACTCTGACGAGAGCAAAAATGACATGATGGGCTTCAGATTTTATTTCAGATAGTAATTTTGAGTGGCATTTACAAACAACCATTAATATTCAGAAGTAGCTGTGTAACACTTCCAAAGAATTTTAACTCTCCTCTGCTGTGATGTAAATTTAGCTTTACCTCAAACCCCAAGAAGAGAAAACATTGAAGAGAATTTTGCTGAGGGTAAGAGGCTGAAACCTCTAACTTACCACTGACCTAACTAGTACCCCCTGGGCAGGTTAATCTGGGGCGCACTGCTCTGGACCTCTGAGACCACAATGGAGTAAGAGCTCCCTCTACCCCATTTCAGAAAATCACAGTTGTAAGATGTATCAGAGAACTATTGCTGTGTAACAAATAGTCCTAAAAAATGCCAAGGCATAAAACAAGTCATTTATTATTTCTCACATGTCTTCTGGTCAGCTGGGAGTGAGCAAATAACATGGTTGAATCCAAAATCAAGAAGTAGGGAGATATACTCCACCCCTTTAGTGGAAAGGACTTCAAAGTCATGGCAAAGGGCACAGATTTCTTGAAGGATGAAGAATTGGGGCCAGTTCTGCCATCTTGCAGAGAGGAAGGGACAGGACCATGAGTGTGCCTCCTGAGAGTGGAACCACGCAACTTGTCTGAGGCCGTGACAGGTTGGTCCCTTCTGTGGTATTAATGATAGCCATCATAACTTGATGCTACTAAACATTCCTTCTACCTCCCCTAACTCTGGGTCCATGTTCCTCCTAAGTAACCTTCTGTTTATCAGTTAGCTTCCTGCATGTCTTCCAGAAAACACATGTGCCTGGGCCCCACAATAATTCTATTCCTCACTCTATATTGATAATGAAGCACCTTATTGTCTACTTCAGTCTCTAGTGAGCCTGGCTGAGTCTTCTTCAAGAGATAGATTTACTTAGTATGTTAAAGGGGGAAAGAAGCCAGTCTCTAAGCTTGAAAAGCTGAGTGTCACTTCTTGCCCCATGTTAACTTCACACTATGAAGCCAGTGGACAACCAATCCCCTCTTCTAGAGAGACCTCTATCGTGGTATAATTTTTGCCCAGATTTCTGTATTTCCTATATGTAACCCCAACACTTTGCCTTTAACAGTGGAAGAGTAATAGTCTTACTGTTGGGTAGCCAAGTGCATGTATGGTGTATCAGAGGGGTTAAATCAGGGAAAGCACAACCACTATGAGTTTTACTGAATAAAGGATTGACTATAGGAATAAGGTCTTATAGAATTGTGGGGGGAACTGGGGAAGCAAAGGACTGGAAGGAGGAATGAAGGATCAGAGAAAAGTCACTCACCAGTGCTGCTGAAGCTCAGGGGCAGGCGGGCTTGTGGGGTCAGAATTTGTGAGGAATCTAGGAAGTTGAGCACATCCAGTTGCTGGAGTGGGACCCTGAGTTGGGAGCTGTGGAAAGTCTATGTATAACTGTTACAGACTCATCTGGAGGTCTTCAGCCAAACTCTGGTGCTGGGTCTAGAGCCTCTGGGGGTCACCAAGGACAGCAGGTGGGAAGAAGAGCTGGACAAGCTGGAACCTGCCAGCACCTCTGTGTGTGTCTGTCATTGCATGCAATTGTGATGATCTTCAGAGTGTAACAGCTGCTCCATCACTTCTACTCTCCAAACCTTGCCAAATTCTTCTTTTGAACAAATCTAACTCAGAATCATACAGGGAAAGAAAGGTGGGAGAAATGTGTTTATGGCTTAAGCAAGTTGATACAGTTCAAATTATGGCACACAATGTTGCAAAGAATTTGGAGTCACTTCAGGTTTGATCATTTCTTCCTGTTCTTACAGAGAACACAGGGAATGGGGAGTTAGGAGATGTTTCTCTGCTCTATTTGATGAGTCTGGGGGATTTGTTCTGAAATCCCGGGGCTGTTTTCATGATCCACTCCATGTGTCTCTCATCTTCTTTGGACAGGTTGCCCAGGCTGGTGAGCTGTTCTTGCCGTTGGTAGAAATCTCTCTTTTTCCAAATCCTTTCTTTCTCTGTTTCCTCCTTCTAGCTTCCATTGATTTCTCTGGTGCTATTTGTCCTGTGCTAGTGCTCACTATTTTTCAATTAGGCCTCCAATGAAACTGTCAGCATTTTGATGCTATGAAGTTCCATTTCTTGTAGTGGTTTGGAGAGAGGGGATAGGGATATGGCAAGGAAGGGCTTTATGGGGAGGGCACTGAGAAAAGAGATCTGCATCACGATTTAGGCTCTTGGTGGAGCATTTGTGACCAGCCGTTTCCCATTGTTATCTCAGATTTAGTAGTTGCCAGGTACCCAGGAGAGAAGATGATGGAGGAAGGAAAGGAAAAAAAACGAAGACTCACTGTGGTAGATTGAATCATTCCCCCTCACCCCCCAAAGACATGTTCAAGTGTTAACCTCTGGTTCTTTGGGTATGGATTCCTGGTAAACCTATTTAAACCGTTGAAGGCCCTATTTGGATGAGGCCAAATGGAATTGGGGTGGATCTGAATCTAATATGGCTGAAGTCCTCATAGGCAGAGGGAATTCGGATGCAGTCAGTTAGTAGAAGTCAGAAGGAGAAACAAGAGGAAGAGACAGGAAGAGACAAATCATCACATGATGGGGGATTGCTGGAAAGCCAGCGCCAGAATGCTGCAGACACTGGGAGAAAGTGTGGCCTGCAGACACCTTAATGTTGGCCTTCTCATCTCTAAAACTGTGAGACAACAAATTCCTGCTGTTTGAGCCAACCCATTCTGTTATTTGTCATAGGAGACCTGGCAAACTAAGACATTCAGCCCATCACAAATAGTCCCTAGTTCGTTTCACCTTGTATCCTGTAGGTTAATGTGGAAACTCCTTGGTAGGATATCAAGATCCTTCAGGCCAACCTTCCTACTCCTATCTTCTGTCACTTCACAGGATATCCCTTATTTTGAGTAACTCTGGATGTCCTGAAGGAAATCCTACAAAGTGTATGAAAGAGACTGAGAAGGATTGATAACGATGAAGATGATGATGAGATGGTGACTGTTTGCTTATTTTCAGGTCAAGATGTCAGCATTCGCATCAGGTGGCCATCTGAGAGAGACCAAAGGGCTATGTATCCATTAAGATTTTTCTTGGTGCATTTGGGGAAAACTTTAGTTTCTAGGACCTTAGTACCTTCTTGGATAAATTTTCATGTTCTATGTTCTCCTGTTTTCCACACAACGCCTAGAGCAGGAGACAAAATTTTCTAGTGTTTTATGTAATCATTCATGACAATGTTAATCAGGGTAAGTAAAGCTAGTTGGTGGGGGAAAAAAGTCCCTGCATATCAGTGTTTTAACACAATAAAGTTTATTTTTCACTCACCTATTACAATTTAGTCAAGATTGGTGGGTGGTGGGAGGAGCTTTGTCCCAGGAAGTCAATCAGGGACCCAGACTTCTTCCATCTTGTCACATTGTCAGCTTTAGCAATGACCTCCAGGGCTGTGGAAGAATGGGAAGAGGGAGCGAATGGGAGTGAAGGTTCACCTGTTCATAACTGCTTAGATCCAGGAGTGAAACTCTGCTTCCATTGTTGAGAACCGTTCATGCGGCCTTACCCAAGCCTGAGGGAATGGACAAAGAACCCAAGGAGAAGATCAAGGTTTGGTGAATGTTCTAGTTTGCTAATGCTGCTGGAATGCAACACCAGAAATGGACTGGCTTTTATAAAGGGGTTTATTTGCTTACACAGTTACAGTTTTAAGGCCATAAAGTGTCCAAGGTAACACATCAGCAATCGGGTACCTTCACTGGAGGATGGCCAATGGTGTCCGGAAAACCTCTGTTAGCTGGGAAGACACGTGGCTCGTTTCAAAATGGCTTTCTCCCAGAACGTTCCTCTCTAGGCTGCAGTTCCTCAAAAATGTCACTCTTAGTTGCACTTGGGGTATTCTTCCTCTCTTAGCTTCTCCAGGGCAAAAGCCTGTGTTCAATGGCCATCTTCAAACTGTCTCTCATCTGCAGCTCTTCTTCTCAGCTCCTGTGCGTTCTTCAAAGTGTCCCTCTTGGCTGTAGCTCCTCTTCAAAATGTCACTCTCAGCTGCACTGAGTTCCCTCTGCCTGTCAGCTCATTTATATGGCTCCACTGATCAAAGCCCACCCTGAATGGTTGGGGCCACACCTCCATGGAAATATCAGAGTTATCACCCACAGCTGGGTGGGGCACATTCCAAAGAAACACTCAAAGAATTACAATCTAATCAACACTGATAATGTCTGCCCACACAAGATTACATCAAAGATAATGGCGTTTGGGGGGACATAATACATTCAAACTGGCACAGTGAACATCCATGACTCTGCTGAAATGTCACTTTCTCTCTGTAGCTAGTGCCTACCAATGTACCTGGTACAACATAGGGGCTCAAAAATGTTTGTCGAACAAGTAAATGAATGAATGAATGAATGACTATGTATTGGCTTCTGCTGTCATGTTTTTTAAGGCAGAAAATGAAAAGAAAATGTTGGGGGCGGGGGGGCAGAAATCTGTCTGCCACCTACCATTGTATTCATAACCACCATTTATATTTGTGAAATTATTTCTTTAGGAATTCATTTTCTTTTGAAGATTTGTTTTTCATTCATTCAACAAATATTTGAGCATCTTTTATGTGTCATATGTTATGCTATGTGCACAGGAAACAGGTGGGGTTAGTAGGAAGAGGGAAGAGAAGCCAATGATCATGGTTATTGTGTAATGCTACAAATATTATGTCATGGCACCTAATTCAGTCTGGGATGGTGTTCCGGTTTGCTAATGCTGCCCTTTTGCAAAACACCAGAAATAGACTGGCTTTTATAATGGGGAGTTATTTGGTTATAAAGCTACAGTCTGAAGGCCATGAAGTCCAAGGTAAGACATCAACAATTGGGTACCTTAACTGAAGGATGGCCATTGGTGTCCAGAAAACCTTTGTTAGCTCGGAAGGCACGTGGCTGGTGTCCTCTTGCTCCCAGGTGGTGTTTCAAAATGGCATTCTCCAACAAGTCAGTGTCAGCTTTCAAAGGTCATCTTCAAACTGTCTCTCATCTGCAGTTCCTCTCTCAGCTCCTGTGCATTCTTCAAAGTGTCCCTCTTGGCTGTAGCAAGCTTGCTCCTTCTGTCTGAGTTTATATAGTGCTCTAGTAAACTAATCAAAGCCCACGCCAGATGGGCAGGGCCACACCTCCATGGAAATTATCCAATCAGAGTTATCACCCACAGTTGGGTGGGTGGCATCTCCATGGAAACACTCAATCAAAGAATTACAATCAAAGAATTACAATCTAATCAACACTAGTAAGTCTGCCCACACAATATTGCATCAAAGATAATGGCATTTCGGGGACATAATACATTCAAACTGGCATAGATGGGTGTGTGGGTATTCATCTTCCAGAACATGTGATACTTCAGCTGAATAAATGTTAAGTTTGCCATTTGATACCCATAGGGGTAAAGGGAACATTATGTGCAAATTTGGCAATTTAGGGAACTGAAGTTAGTTCAGAATGTAAAAAAATGTGTGTTGGGGTAGTGGGAGATGATGCTGGAGAGGTAGGCAGAGACGCTTATAAATAGCATTAAATGAAAGAAGAATGAGTGGATTAGAAATAGAGATTACGCCATTTGTCTCTATCTAATAGAAGCATTGATACACACAGTAAAATCCAAACAACAGTGTTATCCACATCAACCAAAGTCTATTTTTCCTCCCAGATCTGCCTCAAATAATTTAAGACAAGGTTATTGGCAACAAACAAACAAACACTAAACTCAGGATGTTGCAACACATCATTTATGGGGAAAGATTAAACTTCAGAGCACAAAGAAAGGTGTACAATATCTTCTATTCATCTTGATGAAAGTAGAACAGGAAGGAGACCCACTGCAAGGAAAAAAAAATAAAGGAAGTGGTTTCATTAATTTCAATGAACTATATCTGTCAACAGAATGTATTCTTCTAAGAAAGCTTTTTTAGGTGGAAAATGGAAGAAAATGAAATTTGGGGAGCTCCTGCTCTTGGGATTTCTGCATCAGTAAAGAGGATATTAAAGTTGTTCAGTTAGAGAACCAAGTACTCAGCCCAGTTCAATCCGTAATTATTGAGCATTCATTCATTTATTCTTAGTTCATTCAGTACATTTTCTGAGTGACACTTTTGTGCCTTGCACTATGTTAGGTGCTGCTGAGGTGTAAAAGGATGTGGTCCTTGAGAAGACTCAGCTAGTACATGAACTAGAAGTTTCTAACCAAGGATGTGGTCTACTTGATTAAGGGTCAAATGAGCAGAAAATTAAATTTTATATATATATAAATAAAACTTTAAAAATATACATAGTGTAGTCTAAAAAGCCTTTGGAGCCAAAAGTCGAGAGTCAATTCTTGGCTCTATACTTGGGCAACCACTAATTGGTTTTGTGATTGACCCTCAAGTATCTCAACTGTAAAAAAGTGCATAGTAATAGCTACATCACAATAGCAAGGATTAAATGAGATGACTCATGTGAAAGTTTTGCATAAACAGGAGAGAATTTTGCAAACATTCAAAATAGAATGATACATAACTGAAGGTGAGTGTACTAGGACTTTAAAGCATTGTTTATCCACCTGTTTGTTGAGACACTAATTGCCCTAGGATGTCAATAGGCATTTCTCAAGTAAAGGGTTCTCTGGTCAAATAAATTTGGGAAATGCAGGATTAAACAAAGTTAAACATGGTTCTTTACTGCAGGACTTCTTAAGCCTGTAACATGCTAATGTGCACTGTGAATATCAAGGAGGGCTACCAACTTGTCTTTTTCCCCTAATTAATTTGATTTTATAATCTACCGCTCCCCTCAACTCCGGTGTTTCTAGGAACTGGAGATCTATGGAACGTACTCTGGGAAACACTGTTCTCCAGGAGGAAAAGCATTACCTTTGCTTCAATTTACAATCCATCTCTAAAAGCTGAGCCATTTATTAGCAGATAATCTAGAAATTCATTCAACTTTCCAAGTACAGTGTTGAGAGTCCCACCACGGGAGGTATATAAAAAGGGGGCCAGATTTAGAGGGGATTCCAGCATGGAACGGCAGGATTTAGAGAGGATTAAAGGTAGTGGTGGTGGGGAGGGTGTTGATATACCTTCTAATACAGCTACAGGTGAGGCAGTAGTAGACACAAAGCAACAAAAATGAGAGACGCGGGCTCATTCTCAAATGCTTTATAATTAGTATAGATAAACACTAAAAGGTGAAGTAACAGTAAAAGACAACTAAGAAAACTTCTCCGTTTATTAAGAAAAAGTGCAGAAATACGTCTGGCAAAAAGGACTGCTCCCTCCTCCCCTATTCAGAGAGGATCATCAGACCAAAAGCTTTCCCTTCGTACCCTTCCTACTGCTTACCTCCCTTCTAAGCCCTCAACACATTCTAAGCTCTACCTGTCTCCATTTTAGCGCCTGATCCGAAAGAGCAGCGGAGTGGAGTTGCCAGGAGCGGAGGAGTCCAGCGCGCAAGCGCAGCGCAGCTCAGGTAAGCGCGGGCGGCCCCGCTCCATCCCCGCCCTCCGCGCGCACCTCCCGAAGGGGGGCGCCAGGGCGGACCTGGGGGGCGGGGCTTCGGGGCGCGGCCGCGCGAGGTGACCGGAGTGGAGATCCCCTCCCGCGACACCCGCAAAGCGCCTGCTTCCTGGAGCCCCACGGAGCTGCGCGTGGAGATCCTGCGCAGGGCGGCGGAGCCCCGTCGGGGAAAGGTACGCTTCTCCCGGGCTTGCAGCGCGGCGGGGACCTGGAGCCGCCGTTGACCTCGCCCTCCCGGGGTCGGGGTTCGGGGCTCGGGGCTCGGGGCTTGTTGGGTGAGGGAGTGTGTGCGAGAGCGCGCGAACGAGTCTGCTCGTCTGCTCGGCCCCTGCCTCAGAGCAGTCGTCTCACTCCTAGCCTCGCGGGACTGGATGTGGAGCGACTGTTTCGCTCGCGAGCGCGCGCGCGGTTTCCTTGTTTGTCCTTAACTTTTTTATTTAATGTCGCAGTGGCTGGGGGGCGGGGGGCTGTTCCCGGGTCTCCTCAGCAAAGCCTGCCTCGCGGGAGCCCTGAGGGAGGTTCGGGTCCCCTCCACCACCGCGACCCCGGAGCCTGGGGGGCAGAGACTCACCCTGTGGAGGCAGAGCGGACGGCGGGGGAGGGAGACCCCCGAGCGGAGAGAGGGGTGACCCCAGCCCCGGCCGAGATGGCCGCCGCTGCGCTCCGTGCCCCGTGCTCGCGCTTCCGCGGACGCGCGCCCCAGGTGGGCTCTGGGCTGTGGGGAGCGAGAGAAGCGGATTTCCTTTCCCCGGCGAGGGCTGCTTAGAAAGCGTTGACGGAGTGTTTTCATCTGTGATGATTGTGGAACTTTTTGGAACAAAGAACAGGTGTTAAAATATCGTTTTCCTGTGGGTTTTGCAAGCACGAATTATCAACCAAATAAGGATTTAGATTTGTCTTCTACCTCTTCCAGTTATTTGTTTCTTTTTTGTTTGTTTGTTTCCTTTTTCTTTGCTAGGAAACTGCTATGGATGAATTGTGGTGTATTTTGCACACTGACAGACGTCTGTCTAGGTATAGACAAGATAGATGCCAAACCAAAAACATTGGTTCCTTCAGATTATTTAAAATACCACATGTAAAAAGAATATTTTACCTTTAAAAATATCTCTGGTTCTCGCTTCAGGCAGACAGTTAATAGAGTTGTGTCTGAATTAATAATATGAAAAATATCCTGGAAAATACGAAATAAACTTATCCCTATTTGCCAATTTAATATTTTGACGTATCATTTTATCATGGTTAAAAATTGCTTTTTCTGGAAGGAAGTGCTAATCTCGCTTACCTTTGAGAGCTGGGATTCGAGGAGATTTGTTTTTTATCATCTATTTTAGTATTCTGTAGTTTTTGCTAATGAATATGCGATACTATCCTGTGGGGGAAAGTCTCAATAAAAATTTTCTTTTTTTTTAACCCTTCAAGAAAAAAATGTATCTTTTGTATTTTATTGGCTCCGTATGAATTGTAATTGTTTATTCACAAATAAAATTAACAAATTGAGAGATTAATTCAGGTTGAGAGAAAATGAGTTTGAGATTCCTGTGGGACATTTTGCAGAGATGTCCAGTTGGCAGATATATTTGTATGGAGTTTTTCTGAAGTCAGGATCAGATTTCTGAAGCATCAGTAGATTTGTGGTAATTAATCCTGTAAGAGTGGAAGAAATAATTCAAGAAAGTGCACAATAAGAGAGAAAGACCAAGGAAGGCAAAGGCCAAATGCCAACATTTAAATGATGGTTGGAGATGGCCAAGGAGTCTAAGGAGGAGCATTCAGGAAGAAAGGAGGAAAACCAGGAGATAATGGTGTCACAGAAGCCAAAAGAGGAAAGAGTTTTAATGAGGAGAGAAGTTTATCTCTGAGTCAGATGAGTCAGAGGGATCGTGAAGATAGGAACTGGTAAGTGTCTATTGTCTATGCTAGTTAACAGTGGGTCATTGACGTCAGCAAAAATAATCCAAGTAAAGTGATAAGGAAGGAAGCCAAATTTGAATGAATTTGAGAATGAACAGAGGGTGAAGAAGTAAAGATATTAAGTATAGACTGTTTCTGAGAAACATGAAGAGGAAAGGTGAGAGTGAAAGGTAGGTGTAGTTTATAGTCAGATGAGAACCATATGTAAGAACCAAATGTAAGAACCGTAGAATACATTTATGTTAATATGCATCTCATGACGTTGTTCCTCTCTCATGGTTAACTATCAGAAGCTAAGAGCAAGTAGCTGAGTATATTGAATAATAAAGTATTTCATCTCCCTGCTCCAAATTATGAACACTATTTTGGTGGTATTTTGGTCTGCTCGGTTCCTGTGCTAACTATTAATATCACATTCACTGTACTGGATTATATTTCATTGTGTTCCGGTAGCTTGATACTCCCACTTACTTTTAAGTCATGTGATTTTTTTCATCGATATCTCAGTGACTCTTCTAAAAATCTTATGTAGAAATCAGACGTTTTAACTAAATCAGAATCTAGGAGGCATTACATCAGGTAGGGGGCCTTCACTTTAATTATTATTATATATTCTAGGGGAAATACTCTTTAGATTAAAATTTCTTGCTAATGAGTTTCACTTCAAAACTTCATTGAAAGTTTACTAGTTTTTGTTCTGTTCTATGGTTCAGACATGTAGTAGTATGCATGTTTTCTTTAGGAATGTGGAAAAGAAAGACCAAGATGGGAAAGACTGACAATCAAGTGTTAACAAGGATGTGGGAGCTGGAGTTCTGCTTGGTGAAGTGTAAATTGGTGCAATCACTTTGGAAACCTTTTTGGCATTATCTCCTAAAGTGCAACGTATACCTAAACTATGCCTAAAATGTACCCAGCAGAATTCTAGAAAATGCAGACTAGTCTAAAATGACAGAAAGCAGATCAGTGGTTCCTGGAGGTGGGATTCAGGAAACATAAGGAGGAATGGGACACAAGGAAAAGGAACATGAGGAAACTTTTAGGATATATTCATTTTTTTTTATTGTTATGATGTTGTAACCAAAGTATATTTATGTCTGACTCATCCAATTGTACATTTAAATATATGCAAATTATTATTTGTCTATTATACATCAATATAGCTGTAAAAAAAGATTAAATAGAAACAGTGAAAGAAAACACACCATAAAATATATTTATCTCCTTTAAGTACTGTAGTTATCTCAGAATGATGGGATTGTGGATAATTTTTATATTTTTCATATATTTTTTGTATTTTTCATATTTTGTACTACAACCATGTATTAACTTTGTTTTTAAATGAGAAATTATTTTCTATGTGCAAAATAGTGCTTTCAACACATCTACAATTGTAAGAATACAGATACAATACTTAGGTACACATATCATGCTTAAGAAATAATGGATTATCAATATTTTTGAAGTCCCCATATATAGTCTCCCTGATTGTATCTTTCTCTTTCCACTTCCTTGATTTTCTGTATAGGTTTACCATGTATGTATGTATTCCTAGACAATGGATTGTTTAGGTTTGCCTTTTTTGGAATGCTTTATAAATGGAATTATATTACATGATTTCTGTGACTTGCGTCTTTTGCACATTATATTTGTGACACTCGTCCAACTTGATGTGTTACAGTATGTTTACTTTTTATTGCTGTATATCCTTCCATTGTATGACTTTTGCTACTGCCTATCCGTATTCCTGTTGATGGATATTTGGGGTGATTCCAGTCTTCTTTTTTTTTGTAATTTAATTTTTACTTTTTGCCATTAAACACAATTTTGCTATGACCATCGTATTATGTTTCTTTGTATTCAGGTTCAAGAATTTCTTTAGGCTATTTACGTAGGAGTAGAGTTGTGGATCTTCAGTTTTACTAGATAATACTGCATTGCTTTATAAAATGATTGTACCAGTCTACTCTTACAAGCAGTGTGTAAGTGTTCCCTTTGTTTCCTTTCTCAATAACATTTGTAATTACCTGAATTTTTTCTTTTTGGCAATCTGGTAGGTGAGAAATGGTACTCCGTTGTGGCTTTAATTTAAATTTCCTTAATTATTTGAAGTTTTGAACCTTTCTTAGTTCTTTTTCTACGGGGTGTCTATTTATGTCTTTTATCTAGTTTTTTCTTTCCTTTTTGTCCTTTAAAAAGTGATTTCTAGAAGTTCTTCCTATATTCCGGATACTAATCCTTTGTCAGTTATGTGTGTGGCAGACATCTTTTTCCTGTGTATAACTTATCTTTTCACTTTCTTGATAGTGTCTTTTGATGAACCAATTTTATATTCTAATGTAGTGGAATATGTCATCGTTTTCCTTTATGGTTTGTGCTTTCGGCATTTTGTTTATTAAATCTTTCCCATCCCTGAGGTCATAAAGTTATGTTTTGATATTTTCTTCTAAAACTTTTAAATGCTGCCTTTTGTATTTATGTTAATCCATGTGGAATGCATTTTCATGTGAAGGGTGTGTGTGGGGTGTCTAGTTTCATTTTTTTACGTATGGGTAATCAGTTTTTCCCAGTATCATTTCTGAGTATTCTGTTTTGCCTTCCAGTGATCTATAAATCTTTATCATATATCAAATTTCCATGTATTTGTGGATATGTCCTGGGCAATTCTTTGGTCTGTTTGTATATCCTTGCAGCAGTCTTACTTACTTTAGGTGTTTAAAGAACCTTGATACCTGATAAAACAAGTTACTCACCCGTGTTCCTTTTGAGACTAGACTCCTTCTCAAATTAATGTTTTAATTAAAAGGTTAACCTTTATATAATGTGTTATTTTATTCTTACATATCTACTGTAATCACCTGAGGTCACAACTTAACTGGAAGCTACCTAATGTAGACTGGATCAGGCTGTCTATAGTTTTCACAAATCCTTTTTAACTCACTAGAGTTAATTTTAACTTGAAAAATAAATATAGGATTTTCATTTTGGGATTATAGTATGTTGAGGTATTGAAATCACCATGAAAACAGCTAAAAATTCTGTATTTAAAAAAGTCCAAAAAGTTAGAAATTAATGCTGAAATTTAAGAGAGAGCTGAAAATCCAAGAAGCTAAAGGAGTCTTTAGTCTTATTTGCTCAGAGGGTATTTGCTAAACTAGGGGAATTTGAACTGTGATTTTGGTGGATTTGCAGAATGAAAGAAAAAGATAGAAGTCGGCTCAGGGCTCATTCAAGGTAAACTAACAGGAGACTTTCTGTCCATAATTGTGGGATCCCGAAGAGCTGTGATATCATGGTAGGGATGAAAACTCACTCTACTTCCTTCAAGAGTCTGCAGGGAAAGTTGCCTGATGCCAAGTAAAACAGAGGGACGAACTCTCCTTGGGAAGTTGTAACCACCAAACAGACGATGAGGGAAAGTTTACATCACTTTGGTGGTCTCAAAGAATTTCAACATATAAATTTTTTGCCTTTTTTTGAGATATAATTCACATACTATAAAATTCGCCTATAAAGTATACAATTCGGTGGTTTGTAGTATATTCATAAAGTTGTACAGCCATCACCACGATCTAATTCCAGAACATTTTCATCACACCAAAAACAAACCTCATTCCCCATTTTTCCCCCCCTTCAGTCTCTAATCTACTTTTTATCTCTATGGATCTGCCTATTCTGGATATTTCATATAAATGGAATTATACAATATGTGGTTTTTTATGTCTGCGGTCGCAGCTAGGGGCGGGCAGCCACGGAACCCTCTGCGCTCAGCGTTGCTTGAGGGGTACCGGCAGCAGCTCTTCCCGGAGGCGAAGGTGAGGCGGGGGACTTGGCCGAGTCCCCGGCGGAGGCGTGCAAGGTGTGGAGGGCGGCGAGAGAGGGACGCGAGACACTCTCTTTTCAAGGTAGTAGAACAAAAAGCCTTTATTCAGGGGTGAGCACAAGTTATATAGGGTGGCATAGAGGGTGGGGTCGGTGTTAGGGGTGTGGGGTCCTTACATGGCAATGCTGAGGGGATAAAGGCTAGGATTGGTTCTGAGAGGGCGCGGAGGTCGTTTGAAAAGGGCGGGAGTTGCTCTGGCAACGGCGTATGCGCACTGGCGGTGGCGGGAGTTGCTCTGGCAACGGGGAGTGTGCGGGCAAGATAAAGGGGGCGGTTTTCTCTGGCAAGCTTCCTCTAATGGTTGTATTTTGGGTGAGGGAGATGGGGCCTGTAGCCGGCTCCACTTTCTCAGGCCCGGGGGGCTGTGGAGGGTATTACTGCCCATGCCCACTACCCTCTCCAGGGGCTGGCCAGGTTCCCTGGGGGGGGGCTGTGGAGGGCGCTACTGCCCATGCCCATCGCCTCCCCCAGGGGCTGACCAGGTTTCCTGGCCCCGGCCCGCCAAGTTGGAACTCAGCACTAGCAACCCGCAATTCCCCCTTCTTTTCTAATTAGATGAAGAAGCTCACAGGAGAGATCCGCCAAGGGATGAGGGAAAGGGGAGGCCGGGGAGGGGAAAAGGATTGACGGCCGCTCAGAGAGGCTGGAGCTCGGCGTTGGTGTGGCGCCCGGGCGCTCGAGAGGGGCCTCGCTGCTTGCGGGATGGACGAGGGTGGTGACGCTGCGGAGGGCTAGCTTTTTCAGTAGAGGCAAGTCGTTGATACTGGGCTTGCACAAATGATGAGAAGACAGCATTGGCCTGGCTTTTAGCAAGTTGGACAAGTCTGCGGATAACACAGGGCCCTAGGGTGAGAGCTAGAATAATTATTAGTAGGGGGCCGATGAGAGGGAGGAGGTATGGGAGGAGGGGGGCAAAGATGTGGGACTAATAGTTGGTGGCTTCACGGTCCCTTTTGCGTTGTTCTAGTCCCTCTCGGACCTTCTTTAGGCTGTCTTCGGCGAGACCTGTGGAATTGGCATATACACAGCATTCTTCTCCTAGGGCGGCGCAAAGGCCTCCTTCTTTGAGGAGAAGAAGGTCGAGACCTCGGCGGTTTTGGAGCACGACCTCAGAGAGGGAGTTAACAGAATTTTTAAGATGGGAAATAGCGTTTTGTAGGTGACGAATGTCCTCGTCAACAGCCGCCCGGAGGTGAGTTAGGGCGGAGCCTTGACTGGCTAGCGCAGTGATTTTGGTGCCAGTGCCTGCAAGACCTAGGAGGGTGGCGACCGTGAGGGCGGTGATGGGCTCTCGCTTTTGCAGAGGGGCAGGAGTTGCAGTTCTTTCTAGGCGGAGGAAGAAGTCTTCCTCGCTGTGGTATAGGACCCTAGGGATAAGGACAATTAGGAGGCAAGTTTCATGAGTTGTATTGAGAGTTCGCACGTTAAGGCAGGGGGTAAGTCCTGTAGAGGAGCAGAGCCATTGGGAGGAGTTGTGGGGAATAAGAAATTTGGCAGAGCTGTCGGGGGATGAGTAGTTGGCACAAGCTGTGAGGTTGGGAGAGTTGTATGAGAGAGGGCGGATGCACTTTCCTGTGGAGGAAACTGAATGAAAGGTTAGGGGGACGGCAGAGGTATTTCAATTGCATTTCGAGGGGCTATTCTCTGTATTTTCCGAAAAGGAGAGGTTGGAGGCGACGGGCTCATACAGGGAGGAGGAGGTGGAGAGGCAAAGCCAACAGGAGGAGGTAAGATTGGGGTGGGAGGAATTCACTGAGGTGAAGGCCGCTTGGATAAGGCTGAGGAGGGGAGAGGAGTAATGAGAGGGGGGCAGAAAAGGTTGGGGTGGTGGGGTTGGCGATGCGCTGTTTGCAGCTGAGGTGCGGCTGGAGGGCCGTGGATTAAGGGGGTTAAGGACTTTGTTGGGGCCAACGCCGCTCGGATTGGTGGCGGTGGGGTGTCTTTTTTGTATGGAGAAGAGACCACCCCAATCATAGCCCTCCATGTAGAGGCGGAGGCCATATGTGCGGCCACTAAGCCAATTGTCCTCGCCGGGGTTTTTAACCTTAAGGGTTATATTGCGCCAATTTGGCTTTGTCCATGACACTTGGAGGTGCTGATCTCTATTGGGAGCTCCAGACCATCCGTAGGCCATTGTTTCACACCCCCAGGAGGGGCAATAAAAATGCGAGGGGTCAGCACAGCCTTTGCCTGTGGAGGGACAAATGTAATAACCAGAAACGAGGCCGCCTTGACATTGATTACGTAACCAATTATTGTTGTTTAAACCTGTGAATTGAACAAAATCACAAATGCTGGCAGTAAACGAAGGAGCCTCGGCTGTAACATTATAGAGGAGGTCCTTCTCTATCCCCCCCATGATATGGACTGTCCAGTTAAAAGGTTGGTGTAGTGAGTTGGCCTGGGTGGAAGAGGCGAGGGCAAGCATGATCATTAGAAGGGAAGCAATGCTTGGGTGGGGGTTATGGAGGTGCAGGGGGCTTGCTTTTGCCCGTCTGTATAGGCGCATAATCTCCATGATTTCTTGTCTCTCCGGGGGTATCTCCGGACTGGGCTTCCGGTCTAGGTGCAAGGTTGTCATCTGGTACACCAGGTTGCGGAGACGACGGCGTTCTCGTCTCGTTAGACGCGTGGCTGCTGGTGGCGGGTCGGATTGCTCTTCCTGGGATCCAGATTGGCTGTGATGCATCATCTGGGAAAACACAAGCAAACCCGCGCCCCTGGGCGAGGAGTGGGGAGGGACCCTTCCAGGCATTACTCTCTGGGTCCTTCCAGTAGACCATCGGGGCCTGGATGGGCCTATACGAGGGCCCCCAATGTCTATGTAGGGGTGAAAGCCCTTCCTTATTGAATGTGAATAGGTTAAGGTGAATAAGGGCTGCTATGATAAGGTCCCCTGGAGCTGCCTGGGGGAGCATGGCCCTTTTTTTTTCAATTTGTGTTTTTAAGCGGCGGTGGACTGCTTTCACAATGGCTTGCCCCTGAGGATTATAAGGGATGCCAAAATGATGGGTGATGTTATATAACTGAAGAAAGGCCGCAAAGGAGGCACTGCGATAGGCAGGCCCATTGTCCGTTTTTATGTCCCAGGGGACTCCCATGAAGAGAATTCCTTGTCTCAGGGCCTTGATACAGTGTTTGGCCGTTTCCCCGGCAAGGGGGACTGCATAACACATGGCCGAGAAGGTGTCAATTATTACATGTACATACTTGAGGCGCCCAAAGGACGGAACGTGAGTTACGTCCATTTGCCATCTAGAATTGGGTTTTAGGCCTCGTGGGTTGACTTCCTGAGGTTGCAGGGGGCCAAGCGGCGCGAAGGGCGCACAAGTTGCGCAATTGCGGACAAGATGTTTACAGGTGTCTAGGGGGAGGCCACATAGATGATGCAACGATGCAGCCGAAAAGTGAAACTTAGAATGCAATAACTTGGCCTGGTTAACAGCGTCCCCCGGAGGGGCCGCTGTGCGAGTTAGCATTGCTTGGGTATCTTGAGCTGAGACCGCTTGGTCTACTATACTGTTGCCATCAGACAAGGGCCCCGGAAGGCCTGAGTGACTACGAATGTGGCTAATGAACCAAGAATCCTGTCGATGCTCCAAGATGCTCCTGAGGTCAGAAAGTGCTTTATCGATGGCCGAGTTTCCCGGGAAAAAGGTGGAAAACGCGAGGACTCGGCAGACCTGATAAGTGTAGAGGCTGTCGGTGAAAATGTTTACTGGGTGGTCCCAGTGGGTGTTCAGCGCGTATGACACCGCCAGGATTTCCCCCACTTGGACTGAATGAAGGTTGACATAGCTGAATAGGCGGGGTTCTGGGTGGTTTGGGGGATAAGAGAGGAAGGCGAAACGGGTTTTGGAGGCGTCAGTAAAGACGGTAGTGGCACCCGGGATGGGTGCAGAGGAGGGGAAAGGGTGGAAGGGGCTGCGGAAGGGAAGCTTGGCGAGCCCCTGTAACAGTCGATGGCTAGGATAGTGGCAGCTGAATTCCCCATGAAATCCTTCTAAAAGGATTTGCATATCCGGGTTATTACGTATAAGCAGGCGGGTTTGGCCTGCGTCCAGGGGCCAAACAATTTTTTCCGGCGGCGCTCCAAATACATGAACAGCCAGGGTGACTAGATCTGAAGCTAGGCTGATTTAGAGCCGCACTGTGGGGCAGATTTTCCTAAGCCGGCTTTTAGCGGGGTGCGCCCAAAGTAGGGGGCCATCTTGCCACAGGCAGCCCATGGGTGTTCCGGGCGTAGGAAGGATGAGTGCCATAAGATTGCCCTCTCTAGTGCTGAACCTGTTGAGACAGCAGGCGGCAAGCGCCTTGTTAATGGCGGCAATGGCTTCCTTTGCCTCCTGGGTGAGCTTAATGCGCCGGGAGACCGCTAGCGGCGGGGCTTCTGGGACACTCAGCAGCATAAAGAGTGGTTGGAGCTGCGCGGTGGTGATCGGCAACGCAGAGCGGAGCCAATTGATTTGACCGCAGAGCTGTTGGAGCTCAGTGATGGTGACCCGATCTGGTATGTCCAGCTGGGGAGCGGATGGGGCAATGGTTTTATCAATGCTAAACCCTAAGAAGGCCAATGGCGGCACAATCTGAACCTTTTCGGGCTGAACCGTAAGGCCGAGGTCAGCTAAATTAGTGGTGAGGTCTTTGAGGATTAGAGGAAGCGCCTCGGCGTTCTCAGAGGCCACCAAGATGTCATCCATGTAATGGATGAGCATGGCCCGCTTTTGCAGGGGGGCCACTGCGTGATTAACATACATTTGGTAGATGGCCGGACTGTTACGCATCCCTTGAGGGAGGACTTTCCATTGGTACCTGCTAGCCGCGCCCGCGTGATTGGGGACGGGGACTGTAAAGGCAAAGCGAGGGCGGTCTCGCTCATGTAGCGGGATGGAAAAGAAACAGTCTTTGATGTCAATGGTGGCTACGTGATAGTGAGCCGGGATGGCCACCGGATGGGGGAGGCCAGGCTGCGGGGAACCCATGGGAAGAATATGCTTATTGATCTCCCGCAGATCATGGAGGAGCCTAAATTTTCCTGTGGCTTTTTTATGAATAACAAACACTGGCGAATTATAGGGACTAGTAGAAGGTTTTATGTGGCTTGCGTCCAATTGTTCTTGGACAAGGGCTTGGAGTGCAACTAATTTGTGCGTGGGAAGAGGCCACTGCTCCACCCATATAGGTTCCTCAGTATCCCACTGCAGAGGAACGGGCGCTGGAGGTGTTAAGCGAGCAGTGGCGCACATTATTGGGGGGGCTGCGTGGTAAGCACTGCCTCAGAGGCGGCGAGGATATTACGGCCCCATAAAATTTGGTCTATGGTGTGTAGGAACAACGGGCGGAAGGTGCCTGAGTGGCCTTCTTCATTCTCCCACTTAATGGGTCCCATGGCCTGAAGAGAAGTGGAGGTACCGGTGGCTTCCACTACCGAGGGACCATTGAGAATCATGCACATGGTGGCACACTGAGCGGGCATGCAAGAGACTTCTGCCCCTGAATCGAGCGTGCCCGTGTACTATTGCCCCCCTATTTTTAATTTACGGGTAGGCTTTTCCGGAGTGATAGGGACTGTCCAGAGAAGCGTTTTATGGCCTTCCTTTTGAGGCTCTGGCGGGGAGATTTCAACGGTGCCGTTAGATGCCACATGCCACTGGTACGGGCAATTCCCCCTAGGGGAGGAAGGATGACAATGGTAGGGGCACTCGGGAAGTCCTTTGGGGCCACTGTTGTGGCCCCCGGTGGGATGATTAGTTCCATTAGAACCGGCTGGGACGCTGCCTCTTAGGGGCGGGGCTGAGGCTTGCCCCGCTTGGAGTTTAAAGCTTGCTCAGCGCCTTGGTGCTGACTCTGACTGGGGCGGAGGGGTTTGGGGTTAGATTTGCAATCGCGCGCCCAGTGATAGCTACGCTGACAGCGTGGGCAAGGAGTGGGAGGGGGGCGCCCATTGCGCGGCATGAAAGGCGGGCGGTTGACCTCCGCATTGGGGCACTCCCGGGCAAAATGGCCGCTCTGCCCGCACTTGAAACAACCGGCGGTGGCGGCTAAGGCGGCAGTGACAGCGCCAGAGACAGCCTGGGCTAGGGACGCGGCAGTTGGGTCAAAGGCGCTGCAGGCAAGTACCCAATCGTGTATGTTCTTCTCTCGCAAGGGAAGGATAGCCTGCTTGCAAGGGGGATTGGCTCCCTCGAGAATGAGTTTTCGAGCGAGGGCCAGTTGGGCCTGGGGATCACTAACCTTTCGAGCGCAGGTTTCTTCGACCCTGGAGACAAAGGTGGCGAAAGGCTCACTTGGCTCCTGGAGGAGCTTGGTGAATTTATTAGGCCGACAGGCGGAGCAGTTGGCAAACGCTCGTAAGGCGATTCCCCCAAGGATAGGCCAAAAGGTGGCGGGTGCATTGATATAGGCGGATGCGTGTATAAACGCTCCCGTGCCCACGTAAGCCTCGGGGGGATGAGTGGCCCCAGTGGCTGCGTCTTGCTCGCTCTGCCTAGCTGCTTCTGCCTGGAAGTGGGCACGCCAATCAACGAACTGGCCGGGGCCAAGGATGGTACGGGCAAGCGAGGCCCAGTCTTGGGGGAGGCAAAGGTCCATGGCGACCTCCTGCAGTATTTGGGAAGCGTACGGGCTACCCAATCCGTCCTCCTTGACGGCCCTGCGAAGTTGCTTGATAGTGTCTGAGTCAATGGGATACTAGTCTTACGGTTTTTGCGGTGTGGGGGTAACGTTAAGGGGAAAGCAGCGAAAAGCGCGAGGGAAAGGAGGACGCGCTTGCAGAGGGCCTGGCACGGGAGTGGGGGCAGGGGCAGCGTTGCCCCAAGGGTTGCCTTGAGGTGTAGAAGGCAGCCAGGGGTTGTTTGCCGGCGGGGCGGGAGGGGCGGCGGCAGCCGCCGGCAGCGGCTCTAAGGGGGAGAGGAAGGCGGGTTGTGAGTGGGGGGTGGGTGTGGGTTGCGGCGGCGCAATCCAAGAGTCCGCCGAAGGGGGAAGCGGAAGCGGGAGGCCCCAAGTGTCGCAAGATGGTGGCGCAGTGGGTGTAGCTAAGGCGTAAGATGGCGGACTAGCTCCGCCCTGTGGAAAGGCAGGGTAAAGCGCATGCGGTTTCCGGCCCGGCTCAGGGCTGACGTCATCGCTGGAGCACTTCCTCCCTTTGGTGGAAGAAGAAGGAGGAAGTTCGCCATCTTGGCGAGACTCGGTATTGTTTCGTTTTTGGGGGGTGACTTCGAGCGCGTTGTTAATCTGCTCGACTAAGGATTCTGTGTCCGAATCGTGGTCCGCATTGGTTTCACTGTCCGAATCTGTCGATTGAGTCGACAGGGCCTCCTTGGATTTAATGGGGCCTCGATCAGGGGGGAGGGAGCCTTGAAGGCAGGAGCGGACGGTTATTAAGGTGGGGAGCAAGCCGGGAGGGAAGCGCTTGCTCTCATGTTTCATGGCGTTGGTGACCCGATTAATAAGGCGATCATAAGTGACGGGGTTCCAAAGATGGCAAGTGGTGAGCCATGGGTTAAAGGGCAGCAGGAGGTCCCAGTATACTTGCAGCTGCCGGACAGACACCTTGCAACGATGTGTGTCCAGAAGACCCGCCAGAGCGCGAACTTGAGGCGCTTGGCGTGCAGATAGACGATTACCCATAGCGGAGGGGAAAGGAGGGGGGGGTCGTCTACCGAGCAATGAGAATGAGGTAAACCGTGGCCGCGAGGCCGAAGAAGACGACGAGAACAGAAAGCAGGACTCTCTGGTAACGGGAACAGTCTGGGGGGGGGCGGTCACGGCGAGGCACACTGCGCTGAACAGAGAAACGAAGACACAGAGGACTACACCAAAGTAATGAAGGGGTAGAGGGAGAGTGTTAGGAGGAATGGGGGTCATAGAAAGAGAAGACGAGAGGTAGTCGGGGGCAACAGTATTTGTAGCCGGGATAATTTGGCAAGGGAGAGGCGGCTCCGGGCGCGGAGCGGCGAGGGAGAGGCGGCCCTTACCTTGCAGGCGAGGGGAAGGGGAGATGGAGAGGCGTCCGGGCGAGCGGGCGATTTGCTGGACCGTTGTGTGGAGAGGGGACGAGTAGATGTGCCTCACACGGGGCACCAGTTGCGGTCGCAGCTAGGGGCGGGCAGCCACGGAACCCTCTGCGCTCAGCGTTGCTTGAGGGGTACCGGCAGCAGCTCTTCCCGGAGGCGAAGGTGAGGCGGGGGACTTGGCCGAGTCCCCGGCGGAGGCGTGCAAGGTGTGGAGGGCGGCGAGAGAGGGACGCGAGACACTCTCTTTTCAAGGTAGTAGAACAAAAAGCCTTTATTCAGGGGTGAGCACAAGTTATATAGGGTGGCATAGAGGGCGGGGTCGGTGTTAGGAGTGTGGGGTCCTTACATGGCAATGCTGAGGGGATAAAGGCTAGGATTGGTTCTGAGAGGGCGCGGAGGTCGTTTGAAAAGGGCGGGAGTTGCTCTGGCAACGGTGTATGCGCACTGGCGGTGGCGGGAGTTGCTCTGGCAACGGGGAGTGTGCGGGCAAGATAAAGGGGGCGGTTTTCTCTGGCAAGCTTCCTCTAATGGTTGTATTTTGGGTGAGGGAGATGGGGCCTGTAGCCGGCTCCACTTTCTCAGGCCCGGGGGGCTGTGGAGGGTATTACTGCCCATGCCCACTACCCTCTCCAGGGGCTGGCCAGGTTCCCGGGGGGGGGGCTGTGGAGGGCGCTACTGCCCATGCCCATCGCCTCCCCCAGGGGCTGACCAGGTTTCCTGGCCCTGGCCCGCCAAGTTGGAACTCAGCACTAGCAACCCGCAATGTCTGACTTATTTCACTTAACATAGTGTTTTCAAGGTTCATCCATGTTGTAGCATGAAGGACTATTTCATTCCTTTTTATGGTGAAATAATATTCCATCTTTTGGATATACCACCTTTTGTTTTCCATTCATCAGTTGATAGACATTGGATTATTTCCCTTTTTTTGGCTAGTATGAATAATGCTGTTATGAATATTCACGTAATAATTACAGAAAATCATAATATAATGTGACACCATCTTATAAAGAGGCAAACACAAAGTTCTTTGGGAATACATAGGAGGGTCCCATCCCAGTATTGGAGCAGGATCCTGGAGGCCCCCTGTTTTGCCAGACATTTACCCTAGGTATCTCTGAGGAGGGGCTAGCATAGCTCATGGCTTTTACCAACTGATTTGGAAGTATTACAACCTTTAACAATCAGTCCCCAAACTGGAATGTTCTGTCTGAATGTCAACCATGGCCTCACACCATTCCTGGAATTGGATAGAATGTTTAGAATGAATTGTATGGATGGTACATAGGATTTGATAACAATTATAATAATGATGACGATAATGGCAGCAAACATTTAGTAAACTTTTACAGTTTACCTGGCATCAGTTTAGTGCTTTGTGTGCATTACTGTGTTTGATTATCAAAATAACCCTTAGTGGTGTTTTTGTTTTTTTTTAATTGGTGAAGAAATTGAAGGTTTGAGAGGTTAAGTAACATGCCCAAGGTCATATAGCTAATAGGTGAAAGTTATGGGACTGAAACCTAGGCATTAGACTTGTAACTACTTATATGTGCTCTCCCTTGTTGCTAAAATGCAGACTGGTAGTGCTCAGTACAGATAGCCAGCACATGGCCTGTTAACCTGACTGGTCTTGACCCTCTGCTGACACCCTTCCTGAAGCAGTGTGATGTATTAGAAAGACATAAATTGGGAAATTTAGGTTTTAGTTCTGGTTCTAACATTATCTAATTGTGTGACTCGTATTCTGTATATAAAATGAAAGTCTTGGACAAAATGATTTCCAGTGTTTTCTGTTAATAAGCTATGAGTCTTCTTTCTCTGTTAATGTTCTGTGATTCTATTAACGTGTTACTTTGTTCAACAGCTTAATTGAGGTATAATTGACATGCAATAAACCACACGTACTGAAAGTGTACAATTTGATAAGTTTTTATAGATGTATACACTAGTGAAACCATCAGCATAATCAAGATAATATCCATTACCCCCAAAAGTTTCTCCCTTCTCCTCTGTAATCCCTCCTTCCCGCTGCCCCTCTCTGCCTTCTGCCTTCTCACCCCAGGCGATCTCTGATCTGATTTTTGTTACTATAGATTAGTTTGCATTTTCTACAGTTTTATATAAATGGAATCATAGAGTATGTACTCTTTTTGTTGGTTTTCTTTCACTCAGGATAATTATTTTGAGATTCACCCATGTTGTTGCCAAAAATATTAATTCTTTTATAGCTGCTATAATTTGTTCATTCACTTATTGATGGATATTTGATAGATATCTGATAGTTTCTGGTTTTGGGCTATTTTAAATAAAGCTGCTTTGACTGTTAGTGTGCAAGTCTTTATATGGACATATGATTTCTTTTTTCTTGGGTAAATATCTAGGAATGGAATGACTGTATCATATGGTAAGTATATGTTTAACATTTTAAGAAACTGCCAAAATGTTTTCTAAAGTGACTGTATCATTTTATATTCCCATTAGCAGGATGTGAGAGTTTTGCTTATTTCACATCCTTGTCAGCATTTGGGATGATTGGTGTTTGCAATTTTATCCTTTCATATAGGTGCAGAGTGGTCTCTTGTAGTTTTAATTTGCATTTCCCTAGTGACTAATGATGTTGAGCATGTTTTCATGCGCTTATTTGCCATTTGTATATTTTTTTTGTGTGGAAGTATCTGTTCAAAACTTTTGCCCATTTTTTTCCAATTCAGTTTTATTGAGATATATTCACATACCCCACAGTCATTCACAGTGTGCAGTTGTCACAGTACCATCATATAGTTGTGCATTCATCACCAAAATCAGTTTTTGAACATTGTCATTACTCCCCTCAAAATAAAATAAGAATAAAAATACAAGTAAAGAAAAACACCCAAAATATCCCATTTTCCCCATCCCTCCATTATTCAAATCCATTTTTCTACTCATCTGTCCATACCTTGGAGAAAGGAGTATGAGCCATAGATTTTCGCAATCACACAGTCACACCGTGTTATGTACGTAATTATATAATCGTCTTCAAGAATCAAGGCTACTGGGTTGCATTTCAGAAGTTTCAGGTATCTCCTTCTAGCTATTCCAATACACTAAAAACTAAAAAGGAATATCTGTGTAACACATAAGGATACCTTCCAGAATGACCTCTCACCTCCATTTGAAATCTCCCAGCCACTGAAACTTTATTTTGTTTCATTTCCCTTCCCTGTTTTGGTCAAGAAGACTTTATCAATCCTATGATGCTGGGTCTAGGCTCATCTCCGGGAGTCCTGTTCTGTGTTGCCAAGGAGATTTACACCTCTGGGAGTAATGTCCCATGTAGGGGGAGGGTGGTAAGTTTACCTGCTGAGTGAGCTTAGAGAGAGAGAGCCCACATCTGAGCAACAAAAGAGGATGGGGGAGACACTTAGCTTTGCCCGTTTTTTAACATTGGGTTACTAATCTTTTAATTATTAAGTTGTAATAGTTCTTTCAGTATCTGGATATATGCTCTTTATTGGATTTATGATTTGCAAATATTTTCTCCCAATCTCTGGATTGTCCTTTCACTTTCTTGATGACATCTTTTGAAACACAAGTGTTATAAATTTTGATTAAGTCCAAATTACCCAAATTTTTCTTTTATTGCTTGCATTTTTTGGTGTCATAGCAAAGAAATTATTGCCTAAGCCATGGTCACAAGGATTTACTTGTATATTTTCTTATGAAAGTTTTGTAGTTTTAGCTCTTAAATAGGTCTGTGATCAATTTTGAGTTATTTTTTTGTGTATGGTGTAAGGTAGAGTTCCAAATTCTTTTTCTTCTTCTTCTTCCTTTTTTTTTTTTTTTTTTTTGGCATGTAGATATCCAATTGTCTCAGCACCATTTGTTAAAAGGAATATTCCTAATTCTTATTAAATTTTCTTGACACCTTTGTCAAAAATCAGTTGACCATAAAAGTAAGTGTTTATTTCTGGACTCTCAATTTTATCCCATTGATTTATGTGTTTGTCCTTATGTCAGTACTACACTATCTTGATTACTGTAGCTTTGAATTAAGATTAGAAATCAGAAGAATAAGATTTGCAGCTTCATTCTTCTTCAATATTGTCCTGGCTGTTCTGGTCCTTTGCATTTCCATGGTTTAGCTTGTCAGTTTTACAAAGAAGCCAGGAGTTTGGTAGAGATTGTTTTGAATCTATAGACAAATTTAAGGTCTTCTAAAATTTCTTTCAGAAATGTTTTGTACTTTCCAGTGTGCAGGTCTTGCACTTCTTTTCTTAAAATATTCCTAAGTATTTCAGTTTTTTTTTTTATTTTAGCTGTTATTGTGAATGGAATTGTTTTCTTAATTTCATTTTTGGAGTGTTCATTGCTAGTGTATAGAAATATAATTGATTTTTTTCCCTTGCAATTTTATTGAGATACAGTCACATACCCTACAGTCATCCAACGTGTACATTCAGTTGTTCACAGTATCACCTATAGTTGTGCATTCATGACCACATTCAATTTTTGAACACTTTCTTTACTCCAAAAAAATTATAAGAATAAAAATAAAAGTAAAAAGAACACTCAAAACAACCCATCTCCCCCATTCCTCCCTATTATTCATATACTTTTTTTGTCCCCATTTTTCTACTCATCTCTCCGTACTCTGGATAAGAGAGAGTGTGAGCCACAAGGTTTTCTGCAATCACATGGTCACACCATATTAGCTATATACTTACACACTTATCTTCAAGAAACAAGGCTACTGGGTTGCAGTTCAACAGTATCAGGTATTTCCTTCTAGCTGTTCTAATACTCTAAAAACTAAAAAGGGACATCTATGTAATGCATAAGAATAAACTCCAGGATGATCTCTTGATTCCATTTGAAATCTCTCAGCCCCTGAAAATTTACTTGGTTTCATTTTACTTTTGGTCAAATAGCTTTCTCAATCCCACAGTGCCAGGTCAAGACTCATCCCTGGGAGTCATGTCCCATGTTGCCAGGGAGATTTACACCCCTGGGAGTCATGTCCCATGTAGCGGGAAGGGCAGTGAGTTCACCTGTCAAGTTGGCTTAGAGAGAGAGGCTGCATCTGAGCAACAGAAGAGGTTCTCTGGGGTGACTCTTAGGCACAATCATAAGTAGGCACAGCCTCTCCTTTGAAGCAACAGGCTTCATAAGGGCAAGCCTCAAGATCAAGGGCTTGACCTACTAAATTGGTAGTCCCCAATGTTTGTGAGAATATAAGGAATTCCCCAGGTGGGCAAATTTAATATTTCCACATTTACCCCAGTCCTCAAGTGGGTTTTGCAAATAGTATTTTATCCTCTGCTGAAATTATTCTGGGATGTATTGGGGCTTCACACTAACGTACAAACCGACCAGAGTTCACTCCCTATTCAAGGTTCCATGTAATTATGGTGTTTGAATAAACTGACCATACAAGTTAAATTATATAGTGTGCTACAGAAAATACAGATTTTTCACCAAATAAACATCTCTACCTTTGTCTCACATAGAAGTTGAAGTTCTAAAACACAGTCATTATCATCCTTTACCCTTTAGTCTGATTTACCTTAGTCCTAACCAAGTCCATTTCATTCATATCTCTAATTGAAGTCTGATCTCTTTTTCAGCTTCTTTAACATTTGCCGTATGGGGTAATGTTGACATTCATAGCTACTGAAGTCTAGCTCTGAGTCTCAGGTGTCACACAGATACCTGAAGTTCCAGGGACTGATCAGGTTATACACAACATCTCAGCATCTCAGAATCTAGGAAAAATCATTGCAACTCTGGAACTGATGTAATTTCTGTAAGACTTACAATCTAGAGCTTACAAGGTATTGCTTTTGTATCCTACAACCTTACTGAACTTATTACTTCTAACGTTTTTTTTTAGTGGACTCCTTAGGATCTTTCTAATTACAAGATGATGTCATCTGTGAATATAGAGAGTTTTACTTCTTCATTTCCAATCTGGATGGCCTTTGTTTCTTTTTCTGGACTTTATTTCTTTTTCTAGAGTCTGCACTGGTTAGACTCTCTAGTACTGTGTTTGGTAGGAGTGATGAGAGTGGAATTCTTATCTTTTTCCTGGTCTCAAGGTAAAGCATTCAATTTTCAGCATTCAGTTTAGGGTTAATTGTGGGGTTTCCATAGATGTTCTTTATTATTACTAAGTGTTTATCATGAATGGGTGTTGAATGTTTTCAAGTGCTTTTTCTGCATCTATTGCAATGATCATGTGGTTTTTGTTCTTTTTTTTTGTTTATATAATGTATTACATTAATTGATTTTCAGATGTTAAGCCAACTTTGCATTTGTGGGATAAATCCAGCTTTGTTTAGATGTATAATCCCTTTAAGTGTTGCTGCATTTGGCTTTGCTAGTATTTTATTTAGGATTTTTGTATCTATATTCATGAGGGATAGCCATCCTTTTACTTTTACCCTATTTTTTGTCTTTATATTTGAAGTGCATTTCTTATAGGGAGCATATAGTTAAGTCATGTTTTTTTTTTTTAAATCCACTCTGACACTATGGCTTATTTGGAATATTTAGAGTATTTACATTTAATGTGATTGTTGATGGTTAAGTTTAAATTTATCATGTTGCTCTTTGTTTTCTATTCATCCCATTTGTTCTCTGTTCCCCTTTTCTTCTCCCTTTTTTTTTTTTTGCCTTCTTTTCGATTAATTTGAGTATTTTTTATAATTCCATTTTATCTCTTGTTGGCTTATTAGCTTTAACTCTTTTCTTTTATTAGTGGTTATTTTAAGGTTTATAGTATACATCTTTAACTTATCACAGTCTACCATCAGATGATATTATATCACATCACATACAGTGTGATACAGATAAGGACCTTACAGTAGTGTTTTTTCATTTCTTTCCTTTGGGCTTTGTGCTATTGGTGTCACATTTTATTTTTACACAGGCTATAAACCTCATCTCACAATGTTGTTATTTTTGTTTAATTATCAATAATCTTTTTAAAGATATTTAAGTGATAATACATCTTTATTTACCCCTTTTGCTCTTCATTCCTTTGCATAGATCTATATGCTGTCTGGTATCATTCTTCCACCTGAAAGGTATCCTTTATTATTTCTTGTGATGCAGATCTGCTGGTGATGCATTCTGTCAACTTTTGTCTGTCTGAAAAAGTCTTCAAATCACCTTCGTTTCTGAAAGATATTTTCACCAGGTATCAAATTCTAGGTTGATGTTTTTTTTTTTTTTTCAGTACTTTAAAGATTTTGCACTACTGTCTTCTTGATTATGTTATTTCCAGTGAGAATTATGTTGTCATTTTTATATTTTTTTTATTGGGTTGCTTTTATGATTTCTGTTTTTCACTGGTTTGGAGCAATTATTATGTTCCCTGGTGTAGTGTTCTTCATGTTTCCTTTGCTTAGTGTTCACTGAGGTTCTTGGTTTGTAGTTATCAAATTTGGAAAATTTCAGCCATTATTTTTTCAAGTATTTTTTCTGTCTCCCCCATTTCCCCATCTCTTTTGTGGATTCTAATTACATGTACAGTAGGCTGCTTGAAATTGTCCCATGAGTTCCTGATGCTTTTTTCATTTTGTCTTTATTTATTTATTTTTTTCCCTCTGTTTCATTTTGGGTAGTTTCTCTTCTGTGTCATCAAGTTCTCTAATCTTTTCTTCTGCAATATCTAATCTGCTATTAATTCCATCCGGTATATTTTCATCTCTGACATTGTTTTTTCATCTCTAGAAGTTGGATTGGATCTTCTTTATATCTTCCATATCTCTACTTTTTTGAAAATATGGAATCCAGTTATAATAACTGTCTAATGTCCTTAACTCTTCTATGTAATTCTGGGTTGGTTTCAGTTGATTGATTTTTCTCTTCAGCCCTCAGATACATATTTATTTATTTTTTTCTCGCTTTTTTGCATGCCTGGTAATTTTTTTATTGGATATCAGACATTGTGAATTATACTATGTTTTGTGTGATAGGTATTTTTGTACTTTTACAAATATTCTTGAGCTTTGTTTTGAGACACCAATTAAGTTGGAAACACTTCGATCTTTTTGTGTCTTGCTTTTACAATTTGTTAGCTGGATGCAGAGTAGTGTTTAGTGTAGGGCTATTTATTCCTACCACTAAGGTAAGACCCATCTGAGTACCTGGTACCCTGTGAGTTATGAGGTTTTCTTGGTCTGGTTGGTGGGGACAGGCATTCTTCCTGACCTTGGTGAGTGCCAGTTATGGTTTTCCTTTTCTTTTTTGATGGTTTTCCTCCTAATCTTGTGTTGTTTTACTTGCATGTATTCTCTGATCTGTGCTCTGCTGTATACTCAGGTGGCATCCTCTGCTGATCTCTGGAGTTCTCGCTACTCTCTGATATTTTGTTATGTGACCTGTAGCCTCCTTATTCTCTCCTTAATCTCAGGTTTGTCTCTTCAACTCAGAGAATCTGTTGGGCTGTCATGGGTCACTCTTCCTTGTCCACAGCCTGAAAACTCTCACAAGGTAGTATGGTGGGGTTTGCTTTATGATCTAGGGTTTACATTATTTGTTTCCTCTCTTTCAGGGATCACTATTCTTTGTTGCCAGGTATCCAGTGTCTTAAAAATGTGTTTCAGATATTTTGTTCATTTTTTTTTTCCAGGTTGTAGGGTCCCTGTTATTCTATGATGGCCAAAAAATGGAAGTGTTATATTTTTGAAAATATTTTTCCTCAGGGTATTTCTGAGAGTTCATTTCAGTCAGATTTCACATTTCATTTATAGAAACTGCCTCCCTTTCTACATGCTTCCCTTGTCCTCCTCCCCAGCTCAGTTTTAGATGACCAAGGCTATGCACTTTGCACTCTTTCCCCAGAAGTAGTAATTGTTTTTAACCAATCCTCCCACATTCCCCTCATGATTAATGTTAAGTATTTGCAAGCTGACTGGGGTTAGAGATATGGTTTGATGAATATGCTGCAATACAAGTTTTTATATGTGCTAATTAGTACACTTACTTCATTATCTACCAATTAGGTATTTGCTGAGTTCCAGCTATGTTCCCAGCACAATATGGGGTGCTAAGTGTTAAAGAGAAAGTGAGTACAATATCATTTTCTAATCATTGAATATTCTACCAGGGAGATTAAACAAGGTTTCATGAAATGCCAAGCATAATGCTAAACTTTTATTTTTATTTTTATTTTTTTATGTGCACTAGATGTTTGGAGATGAGAGAAATCAGTATGAGCTGGGTCAAGGAATAGTTCCTCAAAGATACTGGGGCTGAACAAGGCCTTCAAAGATGAATAAATTTTGAAAACAGAAATCAGTTTTAAGATATAATACGAGATTCTATTTATGATAGCCAAACAAATTATATAGGCATACACTTAAAAAATATTCAGAATTTATGTGAGGAAAACTATAAAAACTCCCAAAGACATAAACATTGGTTTGAACCAATGGAAAGACATATCATGTTCTTAAGTAGGAAGACTCAACATCATAAAGATACCAGTTTTCTTCTAAAATAATTTATAAATTTAACATGAGCTCAGCGAAAGTACCATCAGATTTTCCCCCACAAAGCTAGGCAGATTATAAAGTTTATTTTCAGGAATGGACATGAATAGCTAGGAAAATTCTGAAAAGTGAAGAGCAGTAAGGGTAGGAGGCTATCTCAGCTAGCTATTAAAACATATTGTAAGCCTTCATAATGAAAATAATATGATATTAGTAATGGAATAGACAGATCAAGTGAAGAGAATAGAAAATACAGAAGTAAACTCAATTGCATGTGGAAATTTAGTCTGCAGTAGTAATGATAGCATCTTAAAATCAATAGAGAAAATATGGAATTTTAATAAGTGTTTGTGATGTCTGGATAGCCTTCTGGGAAGAGATAGGATTCATTTTTGATACCATCAGAATAGAATGTAAACAAACCATACTGAGTAATGGAAGAAAACATGGGTGAATTCCTTTATGACCTGTTGTTCTAGTTTGCTAATGCTGCAGAATGCAAAACACCAGAGATGGATAGGCTTTTATAAAACGGGGGTTTATTTCATTACACAGTTACAGTCTTAAGGCCACAAAACGTCCAAGGTAACACACCAGCAATCGGGTACCTTCACTGGAGGACGGCCAATGGCGTCCAGAAAACCTCTGCTAGCTAGGAAGGCAGCCGGCGTCTGCTCCAAAGCTCTGGCCTCAAAACGGCTTTCTCCCAGGACGTTCCTCTCTAGCAAGCTTGCGCCTCTTCAAAACATCACTCACAGCTGCACTCCGTTCCCTCTCCTTGAGTCAGCTCATTTATATAGCTCCACCGATCAAGGCCCACCCCGAATGGGTGGGGCCATGCCTCCATGGGAACATCTCATCAGAATTATCACCCACAGCTGGGTGGAGCACATTCCAAGCAAATCTAACCAGCACCAAAACTTCTGCCCCACACAACTACAAAGACAATGGCGTTTGGGGGACACAATACATTCAAACCGGCACACCTGTGGTGGAGATAACATTACTATAACTCAAAATCCAGAAGCAAAAGTAAAAACAGATAAATACGATTTCATATGTGTACATGTAATATATATGTACTTATGTATAATGTATGTACTTTTGCATAACAGAAAACGCCATAATCAAAGTAAAGAGACAAATAACAAACTTGATTTTTTTCCTACTTATATCTTGCATATTTGAGTTAATATCCCAAATATGTAAGAAGCTTCTTTGTCTGGAGAAAAGAAAAGACCAAGAGCTTTATAGAAAGATGGGCAAGAGATAATAAATAGAATTCATTGAAACATGTACAGATCAGCCTTATATGAAAAGATGTCCAACCTCACTCATAATAAGAGAGATGCAAATTAAAACACACGAGATAACATTTCTTTCCTATCAGATTGGCAAAATCCAGCATTTTGACAATATTCATTATTGGTGACAGAAACACTCTCATACATTGCTACTGGGAGTGCAAAATGGTACTTTGGGATAGAAATTTAGCACTATCAACCAGAGTTACATTGATTTGACCCAGAAGTTCTATCTCTTGGAATCTATCTTGATGACAGAGATATGCTAAGAAATAATCTGAAAATATGTGTGCACAAAGCTCTTGTGGCACTGTTTATAATAGCACAGGACTAGTAACAATCCAGATTTTTATCCTGATATGAACAAACCAACTGTAAAAAAAAATTTTGAGACTGTCGGGGAAATTTGAAGACCTACTAGGTGTTGATATTAAATTTTTTGATGTGATAATGCTTTTGCGGTTATGCCAGTTAAAAAAAGTCATTAACTTTCAGAGGTATTTGCTATTACAATCCATTACAGATACTGTTTGTTTTTATGCTTAAATGGATCCACCTTTAGCCAGTGAGAGCCTGTTGATGTTAACTCCTGGGTCCTTCTACTACAACCCTTTAAAGGTAATTACCTAAATATTTATAGATGAAATTATATGATTGGAATTTACTTCAAAATAATCCAAAGAGCAGGGAAAGTAGGGAGGTAGAGATGAAGCAAGATTTGCCATGAGTTGATAATTGTTTAGTCTTTGTGATAGGGATTTCATTTACTATATTCTATTCCTTTTTATATGTATTTGAAATTTCCCACAAAAGATGTACAGGGTTTTAATAGGTGAAAGTGAAGGAAAATCAATGAGACCAAGATGGAAAATTGCATTATATGTTAATTGCACATGAAGTTCTTAGATAGTTTTAAGATCCTGGTAAATTTAAAACAGGCACTTTAAAAAAAAAATGCAATTTTATTGAGATATACTCATACACCATATAATCCATCCAGAGTATAAAATCAGTGGTTCATAGTGTCATCATACAGTGTGCATTCATCGCCACAATTTTCAAACATTTTCATTACTACAAAATAAAGAAAAAAAATAAAAAAAATAAAGAAATAAAAACACCCAAATCCCTTATCCCCCCTATTATTTATATATTTTTGTCATTATTTTATTGCTCATCTGCTCACATACTGGTTAAAGTGTCCGTCACCAGGTTTCACTATCATATAGGCACACGATAAAAGCTATATAGTTATACAGTTATCTTCAAAAATCAAGTCTACTGGATTATTGTTCAACAGATTGAGGTATTTCCTTCTAACTATTCTAATACACTAAAAACTGAAAAGGAATATCTATATAATGTGTAAGAATAACCTCCAGATTGACCTCTCGACTCTATTGGAGATCTCTCAGCCACTGAAGTTTTATTTTGTTTAATTTCTTTTCCCCCTTTTGGTCAAGACATCATTGTCAATACCACAATGCCAGGGCCATACTCATCCCTGCGAGTCCTGTCCCTTACTGCTAGGGAGACTTACACCCCCAAACAGGCTTTTTTTATTTGCACTATATCTTATTTTGTTTTAGTTAGGTGGTGTCTTTTTTGTTTGTTTGTGATACAGTGTTTAAGATATATTTTTCTGTTGGCTAATTCTAAGCATTAACTCAAAGTATGAAGTTATTTGCTTAATGGCTCCCATTATAGGGCTTTGGGTTACCAAAAGAATTGATATGGGGAAGTGAAAGTTATATCACACTTTTATTAGGGCCATATATTTTTTTCACATATGTATAATGTTTTGCTTTTGCTTCTACTTGAACATAGGTTTAGGTACACCAGGCTAAAAAGAAAATTGAAAGTGAGATTTTTCTAATTTTTCAGTTTTAACACTGAGATTGTTATTTAGTGATTTTTAAAAAGCATGTCATTTTTATAACTTTTAAGGAGCCTAGGTTATATAGAATTACATGTGATAAAAAAATGGAATGATCATTCATCTTATCTTGCTTGTGAACATTTTTGCTTCCAAGCCCTCATTACGTCTTAGAAAGACAGATAATATTTATTAAGTAATATCTAATGACATAGCATGATTGTTTTTAATTGTTTTCTATTCCACCAACAGATTAATATTAAAATTGGAAGTTTGTATCTTTTGCTGGATTTTGGAAATTGAATATAATGGCAACAGAATTTATAAAGAGTTGCTGTAGAGGATGTTTCTATGGCGAAGCAGAAACACATGATTGTGAGTTTTGTTTTTGTTTGTTTTTACTTCAGTAAGCATTTATTTAGTGCCTTACTTGTGCATTTTGTCATACAAAGATAAATTAGGAAAGAGAAAAAAAAGATATATTAGGCATTTTTTTGCTAACTTTAAGGGATTTTTAAACTCCTGGGGGAGGCTGACATATAAGGTATACTAGCTAACTATTCCAGTAGCTCTAAGTATCCTAGAGCATAGGGAAGAGAGAGATGAATTCAGCCCAGGAGATACCCTGGGACATTGCCACAAAGAAGATGGCATTTGGTATGAAAGTCTGAACAGGGTTTAGCAAGCTGTCTGGGAAGAGGGAAGTAAGAGAGGGTGAGAGTTGGACATGGGTATGCCAGGAGGAGGAAATAGTACAGGCATAGCACAAATAGTACAAAGAGAAGGGAAGTGTTGGGTGTGTTTGGGGGACAACATACTCTGGGAAATATTAATATTAAAATATAGACGTTTTCTAATTTATTAACAGTACATTTAAAAATACCCTTCATGAATGAATGACCTGTAGAGAAGAGACCCACAGGTTTAATAGAGATTTCCATTTCTATTGCATGGTTTTTTCATCTCCAGGATTACAAAACTGGTACTATTTTTCTCTGTTTCTTTTATTTCTTAGTGTAGAGCAGTGCTTTCTAGTATATTTGAGTATGAAGACTTCTTTTTTACATTAAAATTTTTCATCAGTTCCTATACACAATAATAGTTGTGCTTTTATTTACTCTACCCACGATACTAAATTTGCATACAAATTAACTGTGGGTGTCCCTTACCTCCTGTCCTAAATCCTGCAGTTCAGTAATTACATATGATATAAAGATGAGAATTGTTATCATGGTGTATATCTAGAGTCAATTCTCATTTTATTTTACGATTTGGTGAAGATTTTTGTAGACTTGGAGACCTTTAATTTCTTTTTAGAATTGCTTTTTTAAAGTATTCAAGACTGGTGTTAAACAATAGTCTTGACAATAAGAATTACTTTGTTGACACCATTTTTAAATGACTAGATTTTACTTGAAAGCACTTTGGAATTACCTACAAAATAAACTTGTTTTCCATCTTTGAACTCTTTTCTGGCAATGAGACTCTTTAAAAACTGCTTTTACCATTATGATAAGCTAATGTACCTTGGTATTAATGTATTAATTGCTCAAATATTGATTGGACAGAACTAATGTAGATTCTAGAAGTGCTTGATGGGAACCAAGAATAGTTTATGTATCAGGAATTTCTTCTAAAATCATCAAATAAGTATCAGAACATGCTAGGTTTGGATAACTGTATATAAATCCGCATGCATATTTGTGAACTTTTGTTTTTCTTTTCTTTTTTCTTCCTTTATATGCAGTTTCCGTGGAAAGAGACTTTAAAGCAGCAGTCTCAAATAGTCAAAATACTATCTGTACACCCCCATTGGCTTCTGTTTCTGTAAAGCCTCAGGTTGGCTGTTCTGAGGATTATTTACTTTCTAAATTACCATCTGATGGCAAAGAAGTACCATTTGTAGTGCCCAAGTTTAAGTTATCTTACATTCAGCCCAGGATCCAAGGAACTCCTTCACATCTGGAAGAACTTGAAGGTAAACAACAAAATGGCAAGAATTAAAAATCAACATACAACATTTAAATTCTGTTATTGCTATTATTTTGCTCTTTTATATATTTTAAATATATTTTAATATAAAATTTATATGTGTATATAAAATTTTATATTTTGATTTTATATTTAACATCTTTATCTACTAATTCCAACATCCGTCTCATTTAGGGTTGGATTCTGTGGATAGATTTCCTTTTTCCTTGAGACTTGATCACATTTTCCTGTTTCTTTGTTTACGGAATAATTTGGAATTGTGTTCTGAAAATTATGAGTATTGTGTTTTGGAGACTTCACATTCTGTTATATTCCTCTGAGAAGGGTATTTTTGTTGGTCTTACTAGGTAATTAACTTGACTGGATGCAGACTGCAAACTCTGTCTTGGGTGTCAGCTTTTATCTCAGTTTAGTGCTACTCTTGTTACCATAAACAGAAGCCTTGTAGCACTATTCATGTGTGGAATGATTTAAGTGTTAGCTTATGAGGGATATAGGTAATAGCTCTCTGGCATCATAACTCCCTCATGACACCCCTCTGCCTGTTGAATATGCTTGGATTGAACTCATTGTTATTTGAACCGGAGTGGGAACAAAACCTTCCCTCATATCCCATATATGTATATGTGTGTGTGTGTGTATATATATTCATATATATATATTTATAAATATATATAATTTTTTTCAACAAACTTAGTGCAAAATCACCTGTTTTTTTTTTTAAATCAGTATTATTGAGATTTATTCACATACCATACAATCATCCATGGTGTACAGTCAACTCTTCACAGTACTATCATATAGTTGTGCATTCATCACCCCAGTCTTTTTTATTTTATTTTATTTTATTTTGAAATAAATTCAAAGTTATAGGAACAGTTGCAAAAACAATACTAACCCCATACACAGAATTCCATCATACCCTGACCCCCCTCCCCGGATAGCTCAATCCACCAACTTTAACATGCTGTTACATCGCTATTTCTTTCCCTCCCTCCCTCCTTCCATGTCTATCCTCCATCATCTATTGCTCTGTCTTCTGAACATATGAGAGCTAGCTGCACACGTCCTTGAACATACACTATAATTCACGTATACACTTCCTGTGAACAAGAACATTCTTTTATGCAATTCCATTAAGCGCAGCTAAGAAGTATTGAGATCCAACATTGATACAAAGCTTACATTCTATATTTCCTTTTCCTTATGTCTCAACTGTGTCCCTTTGAGCCACCTGTCCTCTATCCTCCAGTCCCATCCAAGTTCATCCTTAGCATTCAATTGTCACCTATTTAGACTTTTTTTTTTTTTTTCCAGTTGTGGAAACATATATACAGCCTAAATCTTCCCATTCCACCCCCTCCCTAGCCTTCCATTAGTGGGATTAATCACATTTAGAATGTTGTAATGCTCTTTCCCACCATCCATTACTAGAAATTTCCCTTCACCACAAACAGCAACCCTACACTCATTTCTTAACTCCCCATTGCCCCTTCCCCCATTTCTCTTAACGCAAACTCTACTTTTCATCTCTATGGTTATATTCTCTGATAATTTCTTTGTGTTTACTGTGGGGCTTAAAATTAACCTCTTAAATCCATATCAATCTTGTTTTTCTTTGATACCACCTTCACTTCAATAGAACACATAAACTATGTTCCTATACTCCTTCATTCCTCTACCTTTAGATAGTTGTCTAAAATTACGTATTTTGCATTGAGTTCAAAACCACTGATTTGTCATTAGAGTTTGTGTATTTTATATCATGTAGGAAGTAAATAGTGGAGTTACAGTTCAAAAATTATTGACTTCTATTTGTATTCCATTGTGGTAGGAGAAAGTGCTTTGAGTATATTCAATTTTTTTTTTTTTTTTTAATTTCTTGAGGCTTGTGTTATGTCCCAGCTTATGGTCCCTTCTGGAGAAAGATCTGTGATCACTAGAGAAAAATGAGTGTCCTGGTGATTTGGGATGTAAGGTACTATATATGTCTGTTAAAAATGAGTGTCCTGGTGATTTGGGATGTAAGGTACTATATATGTCTGTTAAAATTCTCTATATCTCTTTCTCCTTTCTTTGTCTCTCTGTTGGTAGGGCTCCCTTTAGAATCTGAAGTAGGGCAGGTCTTTTATTGGCAAAGTCTGTCAGCATTTGTTTGTCTGTGAAAAATTTAAGCTCTCCCTCAAATTTGAAGGAGAACTTTGCTGGATAAAGTATTCTTGGTGGGAAATTTTTCTCTCTCAGAATTTTAAATATGTCCTGCCACTGCCTTCTCGCCTCCATGGTGGCCTCTGAGTAGTCACAACTTAGTCTTATGTTGTTTCCTTTGTATGTAGTGAACTGCTTTTCTCTTGCTGCTTTCAGAACCTGCTCTTTCTCTTCAGTATTTGAGAGTCTGATCAGAATATGTCTCGGAGTGGGTTTATTTGGATTTATTCTATTTGGAGTTCGCTAGGCATTTATGCTTTGTGTATTTATATTGTGTAGAAGGTTGGGGAAGTTTTCCCCAACAATTTCTTTGAATACTCTTTCTAGACCTTTACCCTTCTCTTCCCCTTCTGGGACACCAATAGTCTTAAGTTTGGACGTTTTATTTTATCTATCGTATCCCTGAGGTCCGTTTTGATTTTTTCGATTTTTTTCTCCATTCTTTCTTTTGTTCTTTCATTTTCTGTTCTGTGGACTTCTAGGACACTGAGATGTTGTTCAGCTTCTTCTAGTCTTGTATTGTGAATATCCAGAGTCTTTTTAATTTGGCCAACAGTTTCTTTTATTTCCATAAGATCTTCTATTTTTTAATTTACTCTTGCAATGTCTTCTTTATGCTCTTCTAGGGTCTTCTTTATGTCACTTATATCCTGGGCCATGGTCTTCTTGATGTCCTTTAAATCCTTTGCCATGTTTTTGTCCCTTGATTGTAGTTCTTTGATTAATTGTGCGAGGTACTGTGTTTCTCTCGATATCTTGATTTGTGTGTTTGGAGTTGGATTCTCCATATCTTCTGGTTTTATCATATGCATTAAGATTTTCCGTTGTTTTTGGCCTCTTGGCATTTGTTTTGCTTGATAGGGTTCTTTCAGGTTGTAAAAAAAAAAGGATATTGATCTAATTTTTCAGCAACACAGTTTGGTGACGTACACTTTAACTAACCAGCAGATGGCGTCTGTGAGTCACCTATACTCCTCAAGTCAGTTCTCCACCTTGTTCTCGCTGTGTGTGGGGAAATGATTCTTGTGGGGTTCAGTTGGAGAACTCAGTTTGGGTGTGTTGCTGGAGCCGTCTGCCCTGAATGTGGGGCGTGTGTATGGGTGGCCAGGGAGGAAGGGCAGTTGTAATATTCAAATCCCCCAGGTTCCCGGAGATTCAGTGCCGCCACAAGAGTCTAGGCCTTCATTTCAGTTCAGCCCCAAACCCTCTCTCTTGCTGTCCCACAAACCACCGGATTTGGTGTAGCGTCCCTTGGTTCTCCGAGTGGTCACCCCTCCTAGCTGCGATCCACCAGGAGCTCAGCCGCGGGAATGCCATGCTACGTCACCAGTGCGTGCTGTCCCTCAAGGGAAGCCCCGGGCCGCCAGGCTGTGCAGTGGTGCGCTCTCAAGCCTGAAGCAAAAATGGCTGAACGGGGCGTCTCAACCCCCTCCTCCTCGCACAGTTCCTCCTTCCCAGCTCCGGGACAACTGGCAGGGCTCTGGGCTGTGGGCACGGCCCCAGGCAGGAGCTTATCCAGCCCTCTGGGGAGCCAGCTGCTAGCCGTGGGGTTTCTTTCTGCTTCCGGCTCTCCCCCGGCCCCAAGGTTATCTGCAGTGGGCTATCTTCCCGGCCAGACACCGAGAGGCCGGCCCAGCCCCCTCTTGCTGTGTTTTACTGCGTGGTTCCCACTATTGTAGCTACAGGCGCTCCTGGGTTTTTCCCTTTTTTTTTTTTTTTTTAAAGAGCCAGCCGGTCTCCAAACGTCAAACCCTGGCTTCTGTAGACCACCGCGCGGCTGCGGGTTTTCAAGCCGGCTTACTCGTTTCAGAATGCAGACTCCCGGTTTCACCAAGTATACGGCCCCTCTGGAACTAGGAGACCTTGTCCAGCTGGCACATCGCTGTAACCAGTATTCTGGGTCACTTTCTGGTTTTTAGCTAATGTTTTTCACGGAGGTGTTTTCTCGCCCTGTCTCACCTAGCCACCATCTTAGTTTTTTCTCCACCCCAATCTATTTTTGAACATTTTCCTTACACCAGAAAGAATCAGAATAAAAGTGAATAAAAGAATACCCAAATCATCCCCCCCATTCCACCCTATTTTTCATTTAGTTTTTGTCCCCGTTTTTCTACTCATCCATCCATACACTGGATAAAGGGAGTGCAATCCACAGGGTTTTCATGATCACACTGTCACCCCTTGTAATCTACATTGTTATACAATCATCTTCAAGAATCAAGGCTTCTAGGTTGGAGTTTGGTAGTTTCAGGTATTTACTTCTAGCTATTCCAATACATTAAAACCTAAAAAGTGTTATCCATGTAGTGCATAAGAATGTCCACCAAAGTGACCTCTCAACTTCATTTGAAATCTCTGAGCCACTGAAGCTTTATTTTGTTTCATATTGCATCCCCCTTTTGGTGAAGAAGATGTTCTCAGTCCCACGATGCCAGGTCCAGATTATTCCCGGAGTCATAACCTGTGTTTCCAGGGAGATTTATACCTGTGGGAGTCAGGTCCCACGTAGTGGGGAAGGCAGTGAGATATCTGCCAAGGTGGCTTAAGAAAGAGGGTCACATCTGAGCAGCAAAGAGGCACTCAGGGGGAGACTCTTAGGCACAATTACAAGCAGGTTTAGCCTCTCATTTGCAGTGACAAGCTTTATAGGGGCAACCCCAAGACAGAGGGCTCAGCATATCAATCCGTCAGTCCCCAATGTTTGTGAGAAGATCTGCAACAATCCAGCTGAGGAAGTCCAACACCTCCACATCCTCCTCCAGCTCCTCAGGGGGGCCCCGCATATCTATTTTTATTCTCCACCCAAATTACTTTGGGATGTGTTGCTATTTCATTCTAACCTATACAGACCTATCGTATCTCACTTCCTATTCAAAGTTCCATGTAATTGTCCACCTGTTTTTTTAAATGTTAATAAACTTTATTAAAAGCTAGGTTGTTTTGTTGCTTAGCTTATTTCAGAAAATTTTAGTTTGTACTGTCGGTTCTATTTTAGGTGGGACAGAGAATTCTTAAAATGGCAATAACTTATATGTTTGTAAAACTTCATTTTATGTCTGTCTGTTATTCTGAAAGTTATGATTAGCCTTTATAGAACTTTGATCTGTTTTACTCTTTAAAAATTTTTTGAAATATAATATACCTATGACAAATTGCACAAAACAGAAATGTATATTTCAGTGATTTGTTACAAAGCGAAAACACCTTTATAAACAAAATCCAGGGAAAGAAATAGAATATTACCAGCAGCTCAGAAGCCTTGTTCATGCCCCCTTTAAGTCACTATTACCTTTATCCTTTCTATCCCAGAGTAATCAGTATCCCAGTTTTTATAATGTATATATTTTTTTGCTTTTCTTCAGTTAAACACAGATCCCTAATTATTATGGTTTAGTTTTTTCCTGTTCTTGACATTTATATTAATAGAATTAATATATTCAGTAATATTCTTTTGTTTCTGAGTTCTTTCATTCAACAGTATGTTCATGAGATAATTCATTCAAGTTGTTAGCTTTAGTTCATTTTCATTTCTGTATAGTTAGTAAATGTATATTGCAATACTTCTATCCCATTGGATTTATGTATAGCATAGTATACAGTAGTGTTTCTGTAGAGCATACTATATGGTATGTTTATACAATAAATATATACAACAATTTATTGTAATATTCATGGGCTTTTAAGTTTTCTAATTTTGGGATATTATGGATAATGCTGCTTGTGAATATTCTTGCATATGTCTCTTGTTGTATGTGTGCAAGCATTTCAGTAGGGTATAAATCCTAGAATGGCATTGTTGGGTCATAGGGTATAAATTTCTTCAGCTCTAGTAAAAATTGCCGAACTGTTTTGCACAGTGATACTATCAATTTACATTTCCACGAGCAGAGTATGATAGCTCATGTTGCTCTACTTTTTTGCTGCCATTTGCTGTTGTCAGTCTTTTGAATTTTACCCGTTTTGGTGAGTGTGTAGTGGTGTCTCATTAGGGTTTTCACTTTCATTTCCTTCATGACTGATGAGATTGAGGACTATGTCATATGTATTGGCTATTTGAATAGCTTTCTTCTGAAGTGCTTTTTAAGTTTTTTGCCCATATATTTTTGGCTTGTCTGCCTTTTTCTTATTGATTTGTAGGAGTTCTTTCTATGTTTTAGATATGAACCCTCTGCCAGTTATATTTTTGCAAATATCTTCTCCCACTCTGTGAGTTACCTTTTCACTCTCGTAAATAGTATCTTTGGATAAGTGGAAAAATTTGATTTTACCGTAGTTTAGTTTATTAAAAATTTTTTATTGTTAGTATTTCTGCATCCCATTTAAGAAGGATTTCCCTGTTCAAGGTCATGAAAACTTTCTTATAAAAGTTAATTTAAATGTGGAAGCTTTGTTTGTCTTGAACATTTAATTTAGATCCATAATCCGCTTGGAATTAAGTTTTGTAAGTATATTAGGTTAGGGTGAAGACTTTTTTTTTTTGTTTTTTCATATGGATATCCAATTGTTCTACTACCTTTGTTGGAAAGACCATCTTTTCTCCACATTTGTTATAATTCACAAGTCCATAAATGTTTAGGTTTCTTTCAGGATCTTCCATTGTGTTCCATTGGTCTATTTTTCTATCATTGTGCCAGTATCCTATGACTTTATAATAAGTCTTAATACCTGGTAGAGCAAATCTTTCTATCTGGTTCTTCCTAAAGATTATTTTCTTGGTTATTTTTGGTCTTCTGTATTTCCATGTAAATATTTTCTATTCGCCTTTTTTGTTATTTGATTTCTAACTTAATTATATTGTAGTCAGAGAACATACTTTGATTTCAGTTATTTCAAATTTATTGTGACTTGCCCTGTGTATTTCAGCATGTGGCCAGTTTTTATAAATGTTGTACCCTTTTGAAAAGAGTGATCTCCAAGGAAAAGATAATCTTTTTATTTAAAAAGATGGTTGGTATATAGGTAGGAAAACAAAAGGAAACTTAGTTCATAAAATCCAAAGCATTTTTCTTTGCCAAAAATTTACCAGACTAACTTGAGAATGGAATTCATGGCTAATCCCTGTCATGATGCTTGGCACATTTAGAGCTCAGTAAATGTGTGTTGATTTTTTAGATCTCAGAGTCATGTGATTTAGTATTACTTGAGATCAAAATTTTTTTCCCTTTGTCTTGGGAGCACCAGCTATTGGTTAAAAACCCCAATAAAAGGATTTTTAAAACTTTAGTAACATTTGCTTTTCAGGATCAGCCAGAGCATCTTTTGGAGATCGAAAGGTAGAACTTTCCTCTGCATCCCAGCATGGACCCAGTTATGATGTATACAACCCATTCTATATATATCATCATGTTTCACCTGATTTGAATAGGCGGTTTCCTCCTCATTCAGAGGCAATGAGACTATATGGATCAGGTATGAAATTTGTTTGTGTGCTTTTCCTCTTAATGTTTCTCTTTAACATACATACAAATAAAAAATATAGAGCCTGGAAGAAATTATTCTTATTAATAGGAAAAACTTAAAAATAAGTGAAAAGCAGCCTTCAGAAATTATGTGATAGATATCATGACTTCTTTGTGTGGTATTATATCTAATATAAAAGTTGAAAGAGTAATATTATCTATGGTGGTAGTTCCTGATTCCATTTTATTTTTCCTTTTTTGGAATAAGTTTTTTGTTTTTTTTTTTCTTTTTTCAGATTATTTTATATACATTTTCATTTGTTATCTATCTATTCATAAATTCTATGGCATAATTTTTTAGCTTTTTTCTTTGCTGTTCTATTCAGTGAAAATGAAGAATTTAGAAATCCATGATGTGATTAGAAATATAAGCAAAGAAAATAGAAAATGCCTAAATGATTATAGTTTTTTTAAAAAATTTTCAGTTTTTTAGTTTCATATTTGAGACTGTATCAGTTGTGGTCTATATTGTACATATCTGACTCACAAATTCTCAAGTTTGTGATATATATAGCTGTCTCAACCACCAAATTCACAGTAAGCTATATTTATATTTATTTAAGGGTCTGTTATGTGTTCAGACACTAGGGTACACTCTTAGTACACAGAGTCCCATTCTTTAAGGAACTTACAATTTAGAAGGGAAACTAGAAATATAGGAGCACATGGGTTTCAGTATTGATTTCTTTATGTAATAAGTGTTCATTAAGTAGTAGTTGAATTGCATTTTGCACAGAGTAGTTACATTCTCTTAAATTATACTTCTGAGATGAAGAATTGGGGAAGGGAAGCAAAAAAGAATAAACTTCAGCTGTTTAATATTTAACATAATATTCATGGTTTATATTTATAGAGATTTAGTTCATGGTAATTAGTAGAATTTCATTGTTTCTTCTTTACTTTAAAAATTAGTACTTTTCTTATGTCCTTTTGTAGTTTGTGACTTAAGGACCAACAAACTTCCCAGTTCCCCTGGGTTAAGCAAATCAATGTTTGATCTTACAAGTTCATCTCAGCGATTCATTCAGGTAAATTATTTATGTAAAATTCATTATGTGTAATAATATATTTTTAAGCTAAAAATTCACAAATGTATTGAATTACATTAGAGACGTGCTGAATATCTTTTGTATACATATGTATTCTAATATCTGAAGATACTAGCGTTTGGTATTTTCCATGTGCATTATTTAGAAAGCTCTCAGTACTTTTTTAAAAATGAATTTTACATCTCTCTGTTGTTATGTACTCAGGAAAGCTTGAGGCGGTTGGAATTTTTTTTTTTTTTTTTTTTTTTTAATCATCATTTTATTGAGATATATTCACATACCACGCAGACATACAAAACAAATTGTACTTTCGATTGTTTACAGTACCATTACATAGTTGTACATTCATCACCTAAATCAATCCCTGACACCTTCATTAGCACACACACAAAAATAACAAGAATAATAATTAGAGTGAAAAAGAGCAATTGAAGTAAAAAAGAACACTAGGTACCTTTGTCTGTTTGTTTGCTTCCCCTACTTTTCTACACATCCATCCATAAACTAGACAAAGTGGAGTTTGGTCCTTATGGCATTCCCAATCCCACTGTCACCCCTCATAAGCTACATTTTTATACAACTGTCTTCGAGATTCATGGGTTCTGGGTTGTAGTTTAATAGTTTCAGGTATCCACCACCAGCTACCCCAATTCTTTAGAACCTAAAAAAGGTTGTCTAAAGTGTGCGTAAGAGTGCCCACCAGAGTGATCTCTCGGCTCGTTTTGGAATCTCTCTGCCACTGAAGCTTATTTCATTTCCTTTCACATCCCCCTTTTGGTCAAGAAGATGTTCTCCATCCCATGATGCCGGGTCTACATTCCTCCCCGGGAGTCATATTCCACGTTGCCAGGGAGATTCACTTCCCTGGGTGTCTGATCCCACGTAGGGGGGAGGGCAGTGATTTCACCTTTCAAGTTGGCTTAGCCAGAGAGAGAGGGCCACATCTGAGCAACAAATAGGCATTCAGGAGGAGACTCTTAGGCACAAATACAGGGAGGCCTAGCCTCTCCTTTGCAGCAACCGTCTTCCCAAGGATAAAACTTAAGGTAGAGGGCTCAACCCATCAAACCACCAGTCCCCTATGTCTGTGGTCATGTTAGCAACCATGGAGGTGGGGTAGGCGAATACCCCTGCATTCTCCACAGGCTCCTCAAGGGGGCACTACATCTTTTTTTTTTTTTTTTCCTTGTTTGTCTTTTTTCTTTTTTTTTTTTTTTTAACTTTCCCTTCTTTTTTCAAATCAACTGTATGAAAAAAAAAGTTAAAAAGAAAACAAACATACAATAAAAGAACATTTCAAAGAGACCATAGCAAGGGAGTAAGAAAAAGACAACTAACCTAAGATAACTGCTTAACTTCCAACATGTTCCTACTTTACCCCAAGAAAGTTACATAATATAGCAACATTTCAGTAAACTTGTTCCTACTACATCCATCAGAAATTAACAGACCATAGTCATTTCTGGGCATCCCCAGAACGTTAAATAGCTTATCTGTTCTTCTTGGATTATTGTTCCCCCTTCCTTAATTGCTCTCTACTGCTAGTTCCCCTACATTCTACATTATAAACCATTTGTTTTACATTTTTCAAAGTTCACATTAGTGGTAGCATATAATATTTCTCTTTTTGTGTCTGGCTTATTTCGCTCAGCATTATGTCTTCAAGGTTCATCCATGTTGTCATATGTTTCACCAGATCGTTCCTTCTTACTGCCGCGTAGTATTCCATCGTGTGTATATACCACATTTTATTTATCCACTCATCTGTTGAAGGACATTTGGGTTGTTTCCATCTCTTGGCAATTGTGAATAATGCTGCTATGAACATTGGCGTGCAGATATCTGTTCGTGTCACTGCTTTCCGATCTTCCAGGTATATACCGAGAAGTGCAATCGCTGGATCGAATGGTAGCTCTATATCTAGTTTTCTAAGGAACTGCCAGACTGACTTCCAGAGTGGCTGAACCATTATACAGTCCCACCAACAATGAATAAGAGTTCCAATTTCTCCACATCCCCTCCAGCACTTGTAGTTTCCTGTTTGTTTAATGGCAGCCATTCTAACCGGTGTTAGATGGTATCTCATTGTGGTCTTAATTTGCATCTCTCTAATAGCTAGTGAAGCTGAACATTTTTTCATGTGTTTCTTGGCCATTTGTATTTCCTCTTCAGAGAACTGTCTGTTCATATCTTTTGCCCATTTTATAATTGGGCTGTCTGTACTATTGTCATTGAGTTGTAGGATTTCTTTGTATATGCAAGATATCAGTCTTTTGTCAGATACATGGTTTCCAAAAATTTTTTCCCATTGAGTTGGCTGCCTCTTTACCTTTTTGAGAAATTCCTTTGAGGTGCAGAAACTTCTAAGCTTGAGGAGTTCCCATTTATCTATTTTCTCTTTTGTTGCTTGTGCTTTGGGTGTAAAGTCTAGGAAGTGGCCTCCTAATACAAGGTCTTGAAGATGTTTTCCTACATTATCTTCTAGGAATTTTATGGTACTTTCTTTTATATTGAGATCTTTGGTCCATTTTGAGTTAATTTTTGTGTAGGGGGTGAGGTAGGGGTCCTCTTTCATTCTTTTGGATATGGATATCCAACTCTCCCAGCCCCATTTGTTGAAAAGACCATTATGGCTCAGTTCGGTGACTTTGGGGGCCTTATCAAAGATCAGTCGGCCATAGATCTGAGGGTCTATCTCTGAATTCTCAATTCGATTCCATTGATCTATATGTCTATCTTTGTGCCAGTACCATGCTGTTTTGGCAACTGTGGCTTTATAATAAGCTTCAAAGTCAGGGAGTGTAAGTCCTCCCACTTCGTTTTTCTTTTTTAGAGTGTCTTTAGCAATTCGAGGCATCTTCCCTTTCCAAATAAATTTGATAACTAGCTTTTCCAAGTCTGCAAAGTAGGTTGTTGGAATTTTGATTGGGATTGCATTGAATCTGTAGATGAGTTTGGGTAGAATTGACATCTTAATGACATTTAGCCTTCCTATCCATGAACATGGAATATTTTTCCATCTTTTAAGGTCCCCTTCTATTTCTTTTAGTAGAGTTATGTAGTTTTCTTTGTATAGGTCTTTTACATCTTTGGTTAAGTTTATTCCTAGGTACTTGATTTTTTTAGTTGCTATTGAAAATGGTATCTTTTTCTTGAGTGTCTCTTCAGTTTGTTCATTTCTAGCATATAGAAACATTACTGACTTATGTGCATTAATCTTGTATCCCGCTACTTTGCTAAATTTGTTTATTAGCTCTAGTAGGTGTATCGTTGATTTCTCAGGGTTTTCTAGATATAAGATCATATCATCTGCAAACAATGACAGTTTTACTTCTTCTTTTCCAATTTGGATGCCTTTTATTTCTTTGTCTTGCCGATTGCCCTGGCTAGCACTTCCAGCACAATGTTGAATAACAGTGGTGACAGCGGGCATCCTTGTCTTGTTCCTGATCTTAGAGGGAAGGCTTTCAGTCTCTCACCATTGAGTACTATGCTGGCTGTGGGTTTTTCGTATATGCTCTTTATCATGTTGAGGAAGTTTCCTTCAATTCCTACCTTTTGAAGTGTTTTTATCAAAAAGGGATGTTGGATTTTGTCAAATGCTTTTTCAGCATCTATTGAGATGATCAATTGATTTTTCCCTTTCGAGTTTTTAATGTGTTGTAATACATTGATTGTTTTTCTTATGTTGAACCATCCTTGCATGCCTGGAATGAACCCCACTTGGTCATGGTGTATGATTTTTTTAATGTGTCTTTGGATTCGATTTGCAAGTATTTTGTTGAGGATTTTTGCATCTATATTCATTAGGGAGATTGGCCGGTAGTTTTCCTTTTTTGTAGCATCTTTGCCTGGTTTTGGTATTAGATTGATGTTAGCTTCATAAAATGAGTTAGGTAGTGTTCCATTTTTTTCAATGTTTTGAAAGAGTTTGAGTAAGATTGGTGTCAGTTCTTTCTGGAAAGTTTGGTAGAATTCCCCTGTGAAGCCATCTGGCCCTGGGCATTTATTTGTGGGAAGATTTTTGATGACTGATTGGATCTCTTTGCTTGTGATGGGTTGGTTGAGGTCTTCTACTTCTTCTCTGGTCAGTCTAGGTTGTTCATATGTTTCCAGGAAATTGTCCATTTCTTCTACATTATCCAGTTTGTTGCCATACAGTTGTTCATAATATCCTCTTATAATTTTTTTAATTTCTTCAGGATCTGCAGTTATGTCACCTTTTTCATTCATTATTTTGTTTATATGGGTCTTCTCTCTTTTTGATTTTGTCAGTCTAGCTAGGGGCTTGTCAATCTTGTTGATCTTCTCAAAGAACCAACTTTTGGTGATGTTTATCCTTTCTATTGTTTTTTTGTTCTCTATGTCATTTATTTCTGCTTTAATCCTTGTTATCTCTTTTCTTCTACTTGGTTTAGGATTGGTTTGCTGTTCATTTTCTAGCTTCTTCAGTTGATCCATTAGTTCTTTGATTTTGGCTCTTTCTTCCTTTTTAATATATGCGTTTAGTGCTATAAATTTCCCTCTTAGCACTGCTTTTGCTGCATCCCATAGGTTTTGGTATGTTGTGTTCTCATTTTCATTCGTCTCTATATATTTAGCAATTTCTCTTGCTATTTCTTCTTTAACCCACTGATTGTTTAGGAGTGTGTTGTTTAACCTCCAGGTATTTGTGAATTTTCTAAGTCTCTGATGGTTATTGACTTCTAATTGTATTCCATTGTGGTCAGAGAATGTGCTTTGAATAATTTCAATCTTTCTAAATTTATTGAGGCTTGTTTTATGTCCCAGCATATGATCTATTCTGGAGAAAGTTCCGTGAGCACTAGAAAAGTATGTGTATCCTGGTGATTTGGGATGTAATGTCCTGTAGATGTCTGTTAAATCTAATTCATTTATCAGATTGTTTAGGTTTTCAATTTCCTTAATGGTCTTCTGTCTGGTTGATCTATCTATAGGAGAGAGTGATGTGTTGAAGTCTCCCACAATTATTGTGGAAACATCAATTGCTTCCTTTAGTTTTGCCAATGTTTCTCTCATGTATTTTGTGGCACCTTGATTGGGTGCATAGACATTTACGATTGTTATTTCTTCTTGCTGAATTGCCCCTTTTATTAGTATGTAGTGGCCTTCTTTGTCTCTCAAAACATCCCTGCATTTGAAGTCTATTTTATCTGAGATTAATATTGCTACACCTGCTTTCTTTTGGCTGTAGCTTGCATGAAATATTTTTTTCCATCCTTTCACCTTCAGTTTCTTTGTGTCCCTGTGTCTAAGATGAGTCTCTTGTATGCAACATATTGATGGTTCATTTTTTTTGATCCATTCTGCGAATCTATATCTTTTAATTGGGGAGTTTAATCCATTTACATTCAACGTTAAAACCGTGAAGGCATTTCTTGAATCGGCCATCTTATCCTTTGGATTATGTTTGCCATATTTTTCCCTCTCTCTATTAATATCCTTTATTGTACCCATACCGAATCTCTTTAGTACTGAACCTTTCTCCAAGTCTCTCTGTCCTGTCTTTGTTTCTCTGTCTGTAGGGCTCCCTTTAGTATCTCCAGTAGGGCAGGTCTCTTGTTAGCAAATTCTCTCAGCATTTCTTTGTCTGTGAAAAATTTAAGCTCTCCCTCAAATTTGAAGGAGAGCTTTGCTGGATAAAGTATTCTTGGCTGGAAATTCCTCTCACTCAGAATTTTAAATATATCGTGCCACTGCCTTCTCGCCTCCATGGTGGCTGCTGAGTAGTCACTACTTAGTCTTATGCTGTTTCCTTTGTATGTGGTGTATTGCTTTTCTCTTGCTGCTTTCAGAACTTGCTCCTTCTCTTCTATGTTTGACAGTGTGATCAGTATATGTCTCGGAGTGGGTTTTTTTGGATTTATTCTATTTGGAGTTCGCTGAGCATTTATGATTTGTGTATTTATGTTGTTTAGAAGATTTGGGAAGTTTTCCCCAACAATTTCTTTGAATACTCTTCCTAGACCTTTACCCTTTTCTTCCCCTTCTGGGACACCAATGAGTCTTATATTCGGACGTTTCATATTATCTATCATATCCCTGAGGTCCATTTCGAGTTTTTCAATTTTTTTCCCCATTCTTTCTTTTATGCTTTCATTTTCCATTCTGTCATCTTCCAGGTCACTGATTCGTTGTTCAACTTCCTCTAGTCTTGTACTATGAGTGTCCAGAATCTTTTTAATTTGGTCAACAGTTTCTTTAATTTCCATAAGATCATCCATTTTTTTATTTAGTCTTGCAATTTCTTCTTTATGCTCTTCTAGGGTCTTCTTGATTTCCTTCATATCCCGTACTATGGTCTCATTGTTCATCTTTAGTTCTTTGAGTAGCTGCTCTAGGTGTGTCTCTTCTGGTCTTTTGATTTGGGTGCTTGGGCTTGGGTTATCCATATCGTCTGTTTTTTTCATATGCTTTATAATTTTCTGTTGTTTTTGGCCTCGTGGCATTTGCTGAACTTGATAGGGTTCTTTTAGGGTTTGTAGACCAGTTGAAGTCCTTATCTCTAATTTATCAGATCTACAGCTTCGTGGAGTACACTTTCTCTAACTAACCAGCAGGTGGCGTCCACGAGCCACCTGTTCTCCACAAGCCAGATCTCTCCTGCTTAGCCTTTTTGGTGAGTGGGGGAGTGAGTCTTGTGGGGTCCAATTGGTGTACCAAGCTTGCGTGTGTAGTTGGTGTTGCCTGCCCTGTATGTGGGGCGTGTTTCTGGGCAGTCGGGGAGGGGGGGTGGCCCTAACAATCAAATCTCCCTGATGATCCTAGAGTTTTAAAGCTACTGCAATAGTCTAATCCTTCAGTTCAGTCCTGCCACAGTTTGTCTCTGCCACTGACCCACAAGTCTTTGGTATTGGCGTATGGCTCCTGAGACTTGCAAGTGGGCCCCTCTTCCAGGCTGTGCACCCCGGGTCTTCTGTTGAGGGATGACTGTGCTATGTCACAGGTGAGTGCCGTCCCCCCAGGGCATTTCTGGGCTGCTGGGCTGTGTTGGGAGGCTCCCAGTCTGCTCAAATGATGGCTGAATGGGGCTCTGTTAATTCACACTGCTCCCCCTTCCCAGCTCTGGGACATTCAGCTGAGGTTGCAGGGAAGGCTAATGTCCACGCCCAGTTTTGTGGTGTGTGCCTGTTATTTGAAGCACTTCCGTCACACTGGGTTGTCTGGGGCAGCTCTGGGCTATGGGGCTGGCGATGGGCAGGAGTGTTTCCTGTCCACCAGGATGGTGGCTGTGAGCGGACACCCCCCTTTTCTTGGGAAGTTGTGTTGTTTAGTGAATTTTCTCAGCCACTGGATTATTGCCTTTTGTCTCAGAGCTCTCTTAGTTCTGCTCTTGACTTGACGTGCCCAAATTTCAATTCTTTGAAGCTTTCTGTATTGAGCTTCTTAGAGTAATTGTTTTAGAAAAAGCAAAAAGGATTTAAAAAATAAAAAAAAAACAAAAAAAAAAAACGGCCCTCCTCAGAGATCTAATGGGTTATTGAAATGCTAATAGACAAAGCAACCAGGGCCATTAAGGAAAGGTGCACAGGGCAGAGAGATCAGCCTTGCTTCGGGATTTGCATATGCGCCTCAAGGCCTGATCTCCGCCCTTCCCCTTTCTGTGTTCACCAGAACTCCAAAAATCCTCTGCTTTTATTTTGGAGTTTTTCGTGTTGTTTTTTTTCTATGCCCGTCTCCTCTCTGCTGGGCTGGCTGCTCTCAGAGTCTCTGGTGTCTGGTCTCAGTCTATCTATGGTTGGAGTTTGAATCAGTAGAATGAGTTTCCGATAAGAGCAGCCACTGCAATTCTCCCTTCTCCTTCCTGGAGCTGACAGCCCCTCCTCCCCCGGGACTGAGCCTGGCAGGGAGGGGCGCGGGTCCCCTGGCCGCAAAAACTTACAGATTTCGCTGATCTCAGCAGTTCCACGTTTTCATGAGTGTTGTATGAAGTATGCCCAAAGACAGATTGCTCTGTGGTGTCCAGTCCACGCAGTTCCTGGCTTTTTACCTACTTTCCTGGAGGAGTAACTAAAACATACAGCTCACCAGTCTGCCATCTTGCCCCGCCTCCTCGAGGCGGTTGGAATTTAAAATGGTATAAGTAAAAATGCTTATTGTTTTAAGTTTCCTTATTAAACATAACTACCTAGTTATTAAAAATTAGTATTTCCACTGAGCTATAAGGACTTTAATTATTCATTCATATTAACACAGTATCCCTCTATTTTTGAAACAGAATTGAGAATTTTTTGATAATTAAAAAATTTTTTTTGCAAGTAATCTGTGATAATTATTGAAAAGTTAAAAAATAGAGATAAAGGGAAAAAACAAATCACCTATATTCCTGTAACTAAGACAGAAATCATTGTTAAAAGAGTTATATATACTTGCGGATTTTTTCAATGCAAATACATGTACATATATTTTATAAAAATGGAAATGTATTCAAAATAAGGTCATCAATCTTAAGTTAATTTTCTGCAGAACTTTATTCTTTTGAGCACCTTTTCTTTAACATGCATCAGAATCATTTATAGAGCATGTTAAAATACAGATTACCAGGCTTCGCCCTCAGAGCAGTGGCCCCGAGAGTTTGCATTTTAAAAAGTTCCCAGGTTCTCCTGATGCTGCTGATCCAGAGAGACTGCACTTTGAGAACTGCTTTTCAGGTTTTGTTTAGGTAATGGGACACTTCGAATATTTGTTTAAGTAATGGGACGCTTCGAAATATATTCTGGTTTTCATTAGTACTTTCAAGTATGACATTAAGCAGTAACCTCTTTCTCCTTAGTAAAAAACCAAACCAAACTTAGCAAAGGTTTTCCTATATATTTTCTAAAAAGATGTTTAAGTGTTTCCCAATAACACACAAAAACACAGAGCTTTTTTCCCCTTTTACTATCTAAAAGTGGGAAATTCTGACTGGTAACACTGTCAAAGTGGTTAGCCTGCAGTTTTATATTAGGGTGGGTATTGGGGTATTGGGGCAGCTGTGCAATCTCTGACTAAAAAAGAATTTTATTTGTAGAGACATGATTCCTTGTCCAGTGTACCCAGTAGCTCTTCTTCGAGGAAGAATTCTCAGGGGAGTAACAGAAGTCTGGGTAAGAAATAAAGTATTCTATCTCTTTAATCTTCTGGAAATTATTTCTACCCAATAGTAATTTGAAAGTGTATATGATAAGGTGAAAAAAATCTCTAGAGGATTGTATATATGTTGTCAGAAAGATCAGTATGTGGATACTCACATCATAGGGTGTTCATTTTTCAGTGTTCAGGCGTGACTGCATTTTAAAAAAAGTGGAGCAGTTAAATACCTTTCTTTCTTTGATTTCAAGTATATTAGTGAAGGAACTTCCAGAAGCATGAAGTATTAGGCTTTATAAATGTTATTTGGGGAGGCTTTTTTTTTTAGTTTTAACTTAAATCCCTCATATTGTAATTCAAGCCAATAGGATTAAGTTTTTAAACCTTGTACTTTTTATAGTATATCTTCTCCCAGCACTTGAAGAAGTGTAATTTGTCTTATTAATGGTAACAAAAAACATAATTATCACATTTTTTCAGTTGTGCTCTTAAAATTGTATTGTATCAGAACTTAATTTGGTCAGAAGAATTGCATGGCATTTCAGACTTCTTTGTCCTATTATGATTCAGATACAATTACTCTATCAGGAGATGAAAGAGATTTTGGGAGATTGAACGTGAAATTGTTTTATAATTCTTCAGTAGAGCAGATCTGGATCACAGTTTTACAGGTAAATCAATATAGTTAATATCAACTTTTTTTTTTAAATAAAATTGAATATTTAGACATAAAATTATAAGTATCTATTGTTGCTTTGTTCTGGGGAATGGACTAATAACTTCTTTGGAATTTAAATAGTATTTAATAAATAAAGCATCTGAAGAAAATAAATCTGTAACTATGATAGACGTATGTGTTTTTACCTGAAGAAAGAAATTGATAGATTTAGAATATTAATAATAATGTTAAATTATTTTAATGTGGAGGAAATGGGGTCTTAGTAGACTAAAGTTTGTCGTTTTTGTCTAATTCTGATATCAAGAAAGATATCAAATATTTGTTTTGTCAGAGTTCTTTCTAAAATTCAAACTGTATTTTAAATTTTTTAAGTGCAGAGATTTAAATTGGCCCTCTAGTTATGGAAACACTCCTACTATTTCTGTAAAAGGAATGTTAACTTTGCCCAAACCAGTGCATTTCAAGTCTTCAGCCAGAGAAGGCTCCAATGTAAGTGGCTGATGTTTATTTGGATTTCTTTCTCTGTTTCTCTCATATTTGTTATTTTTATATATATAAAATAATTTGAATGAGAAAGTGTCTTATTTTCGGGAAACAGTAAATTATGCACCCAGTACTTTTTTTTTTTAGTGTTTTTTTTTTTAAATGCAATTTTATTGAGATAAATTCACATACCATACAGTGCATCCAAAGTCAACAATCAGTGGCTTACAGTATCATCATATAGTTGTGCATTCATCGCCACAATGAATTTTAGAACATTTTCATTACTCCAAAATAAAGAAAAGATTAAGAATAAAAAAGAACACCCAAACCATCCCATACCCCTTATCCCCCCTATTGTTTGTAATTTTTTGTTATTTTATTACTCATTTGCCCATACACCCAGTAAGGTGATTGTCAGTCACAAGGTTTTCATAATCACACAGTCACATGATAAAAGTTATATAGTTATACAATTATCATTAAGAATCAAGTCTCCTGCCTTGTTGCTTTTTTTAGTCTTGAGTATCTGGTATTTCAGTGTCCAGTATTAAGATGCATTTTAAAAAGAAAATCTTAATCACTAAAACATAAAGAAGATAAAGAGTGTCTAAGAAAACTATTTACTTTTTGTATGCAAAGGAAATAAATGTCTATATTTTCAGTCCTCTGTGAGCCTCACCCCCGCTTTGACTTTGCAAAATAACCACATGAATGTAATTAATTTCTTTTAAATACTTCCATTTGTTATAACTCGATTTGTGATCCTGAGTTTGGTTTTGTAGATTCTAACTTTCATATTAATTTAAATATGGGTTCATGTTTTGCTTCTGATATGGGTTTGAAAGATTAGTGTTTTTCCATGCAAATAAAAAGATGCCCTCTATATGAACATATTGTTTAAAAATAAGATGATTAAAATGACTAATAAACATGAAAAAAATTTACTCTCACTAGTAATCTTAGAAATATAAATTTAAATGACATGTTCTTCCTTACTTCGCTATCCCTCTCTCTTTTTCTTTCTTGCCTGCCTCTCTTCCTCCCTTACTTTCTTATTAAAATTGTATATTCTAGAACACACAACTTTCTGGAAATTATTTTGACAATACACATCAAAACCTTAAAATATTTATATTTTTTAACATACTAATTGTACTTGGAATCTGTCCCATAGAAATAATCTGAAATGCAAACAGTATATATAACCATATTATTTTCAGTGTTGCTCATAACTGAAAAGTTTGAAACAATCTAAATGTTTCATATAGGGGAATGGTTGAGAAAAATCATGTATGCACATGTGATAGAATATTAAGCAGTTATGAAAAATAATGTTGAGGAAGAGTTTTTAAGGACATGGGAAAATATTCTTAATAACTGAAAAAAAAAGTAGTAATTAAAAGTCTGTGTTATATATATTAGAATCTTATTTTATGAAAATATGCGTCATAGAAAGACTAGAAAGCAATAAATCTTAACTCGGCCATAATCCTGCCACTCAAAGATGAATGCTTTCTGAATTTTGTTAAACTACTTTACTTTTTGATTTTCAAATAAGACTAATTAAACTATAAAGTGTTCTTGTATTAAGGCTTGCATGTAATCTTTCATTTTTAAAGTTTATGATCATGTAATCTTTCATTTTTAAAGTTTATGATTACATACCAAGTTGTTTGCTTTTTCTTTGTGAGAGCCCTATTGTGCCATAATGTGGAAAATCTGATGCAAACCAGATACTTACTTCATTTGTAAGTTCATTGCATCAGAGTTTAAAAAGTCAACATTTTATATATATATTATTGGTGCAATCTGATGACTTCAGACTCTTAAAGGAAAAGATAGCTGAAGTGGTTGGGAGGGTCCCAGAAACCGAATTCTGACTGTAAAAACAAGTGATTGCAATAAAAGTGGCAATTTGGGCAATTCAAATTATTGATGTTAATTGCCCACTTATCTTTGCTAATAAGCTCATTTTCAAAAGGATATTCTAAGGATGCAAAGAAGGAAGTGTGTAGCCAAAAAAAAAAAAAAAAAGAATCTAATGTCAAGAGGATGATAGTCCATGGTAAGCCAAGCTTTCTTTAAAGATATTAAAATAACAAAAAGAACCATTTGAACATTTCTGAGTATGGAAAACACTGACTTGCTGCCTGAAGTGGATGCTTCTGAGAAAAGGTAGAACTTCAAACTCATGTTTTCCTTTTGTCTTCTGTATCAAATAAATTGATTTTCAGATTGGAAAGCATTGATCAAATATCCCCAAAACAGAAATTGAAACCCAGGATGGGTGGGAAGAACATTAGCCCTTTTAAAAGAGAGAATTCAAGTCTCTTACTGTGAACAAGTTACAGTGTGGGGGACTGAGGGAACTTGACTATGAGATACTTGAAACACTCTTATTAACTATTGAAGAATTGTAGTGAGTTTTCAGGGAAAGATCCCCAAAACCAAAGATGGCAAAACAATCTAAATTTCAAAAAGGAAAAAGAGTAGATTTTTAAAGCTGTATTCTGGTGAGCTTGGTATTGATCTTGCCTTAAAAATTAATAGAGTGATTTGTGAAATTAAGAAAGGCAGTATGCAGGATAAATTCTGGAAAAACTAGTCGTGGTCATGCCCATTTTCATTTGCATTAAAAATACTTTTTTTTGGTAGTAAAAAAATTAAATCTGCCTTTCCTAGATTATAAAATAATGTATTTTTAAAATTTTGTTTTAGCATATCAGCCTTTTCTTCAACCCTTTTATTTATATATTTTATTCTTGTTTTCTTTTTTCTTTTTTTTAGACTATTGAATTTATGGAAACTTTTGTATTTGCTATTAAACTCCAAAGTCTACAAACTGTAAGGCTTGTATTTAAGATTCAAACCCAGACTCCCAGGAAGAAAACCATTGGAGAATGCTCATTATCCCTCAGAGCTCTTAGTACACAGGAAATGGATTACTCTTTGGATATAACGCCACCTTCAAAAATTTCTGTAAGTGATAGTAGTATGTAATGTGAAAGCATTTCAAACTTTTTGAGTTAGGAAATGGAGGAAGAGCTAATTCTACACTTACACATTTAGTTATTGTACTTTTGTTTGTTGGAGGGTAACTTGTACACTGTAAAATATTAGAGGAACAGGAAGGTTCTCAAGAAGTAATAATAATAATAACAGTCATTTTAAAATAGTGAGTAAAAGGTTAACAGAACCCTTTCTCCTTGTCCATGGGAAAATAATCTGAGGTTTACCTTCTCCTAGCACATTCCCTGATTATTGTTTCATACTTTGGGGAAACTAGCTCTGAAGTATGAATAATTTAAATTACTAATTAAATAACTTTTTTTTTTTTTTTTCGGAGCAATGGGAATGTTAAGTAACTTTGTAAAGTTTTATTTAGTAGCTGATAACTTAGGAAAAACAAAAAAATTGTAAAATCAAACTCAATCAGAGATTGCTCTGAAAAAGATTTATAAAGTTATTTTAATCATGAGTAAGATACATACCTGCCCATAAATTGGGTAAAATGGAAGTTCTTATAGCTGATTTTTGTATGTGTGTAAAAAGCTATAGTGCTGATTGATTTTTTTTTAATTCAGTTTTATTGAGAAATAGTCACATACCATACAGTCATCCATGGTGTACAATCAACTGTTCACAGTACCATCTTATAGTTGTTATGCATTCATCACCCCAATCTAGTTTTAAACATTTTCCTTACACCAGAAAGAATCAGAATCAGAATAAAAAATAAAAATAAAATAAAAACAAAAACAAAAAACACCCAGATCACACCCCCCCCATCCCACCCTATTTTTCATTTAGGTTTTGTCCCCAGTTTGCTACCCATCCATCCTTACACTGGTTAAAGGGAGTGCGAGCCACAGGGTTTTCACAATCACACTGTCACCCATTGTAAGCTACATTGTTATACAATCGTCTTCAAGAGTCAAGGCTACTAGGTTGGAGTTTGGTAGTTTCAGGTATTCACTTCTAGCTATTCCTATATATTAAAACCTAAAAAGTGTTATCTATATAGTGCATAAGAATGTCCACCAAAGTGATCTCTCGACTCTATTTGAAATCTCTCAGCCGCTGAAGCTTTTCATTTTGCATCCCCCTTTTGGTCAAGAGGATGTTCTCATTCCCACGATGCTGGGTCCAGATTCATCCCCAGGAGTCATGTCTTGCATTGCCAGGGAGATTTACACCCCTGGGAGTCACGACCCATGTAGGGAGGAGGGCAGCGAGGTCACCTGCCACGGTGGCTTAGTTAGAGAGGGTCACATCTGAGCAACAAAGAGGCACTCAGGGGGAGACTCTTAGCCACAATTATAAGCAGGGTTAGCCTCTCCTTGCAGCAACAAGCTTCACTGGGACCAGACCCTAGACGGGGCTCAGTACATCAAGCCGTCAGTCCCCAGTGTTTGTGAGAACATCGACAACAATCCAGGTATGGAAGTCCGAACACCTCTGCGTCCTCCTCTAGCTCTTCAGGGGGGGCCCTAATATATATTTTTATTCTCCACTCAAATTACTTTAGGGTGTGTTGCTATTTCATTCTAGTCTGTACAGACCTACCATAGCTCACTTCCTATTCAACGTTCCATGTAATTGTAGTGTTTGAACAAACTGACTGTAGAAGTTATATTGTTTAGAGAATATAGATCCTACATCAAATAAACATCTCTTCCCTTGGTCTCCCATGGAGGATGGAGTTTGAACACAGTCAGTTTCAGCCTTTACCCTTTGGCCCGATTTGCTCTAGTCTTAACCAGATCTTGCTTTATTCATATCTCTAATTGAAGTCTGGGCTCTGTTTCAGTTTTTTTTTTTTTTTTTTGACAGTTGCTGTGTGCGTAAATACTGCTATTCATATCTGCTGAGCCCTAGCTCTGAGTTTCAGGTGTAACACAGATACCCAGTGTTCTAGGGACCAATCAGGTTATACATTGAGGGATCAACATCTCAGAGTTTGGAGATAGCCATTACGATTCAGGAATAGATTTGACTGCTGTAAGAGCTTACAGTCTAGGGACCATTACAGTAATCATTTCCCTGTTAGGCTGTGCTCTAAGATTTAATACTGAGTTTACACATTGTAGTTAGTCCATATTGGTGAGGCATTATAGTGTTTGCCTTGTTTTCTGGTGTACTTCACTCAACATGCTGTCTACAGGATCCATTTACCTCGTTGTGCATCTTACAGCTTCACTTCTTCTCATAGTTGCTCAATATTCTGTTGTATGCATGCACCACAGTTCACCATTCTGTTCCTCAGTCACTGTACCCTTAGGCCACCTCCACCCATTGCAAATCATGAACACTGCCTCCACAAACACCAGTGTGCAAATGTCCACCCATGTCTCCGCTCCCGGCTCCTCCAAATACACACCCCACAATGAGGGCACAGGACTCCATGGCCCCACTTACTCAGCTTCATGTGGAGCCACCACAGTGACTTCCAGAAAGGCTACACCATTCTGCCTCCTCCTCCTCAGCAGTAGTTACATCCCTCTGTCCATGTTTTCTCCAGTGCTGATTGATATTTGAGACTTGATACTTGCTTCTGTTAACTAACCAGCTGAAAACTTTCTTTAAATTATTTAGAAATCCCCCCAAATTTAATTATATAGTCTCTATGCCTTAACAGTTATAAAAATCAGTCGTAAGCTTATATAAGGTCAAACTGATATGTAATTTAAAATTTATATAGGATTTATATTCTACCTATTTCTGATAATTTTAAGGTGAATTTAAGTGGTTCTCAGCCCTGACTACTCCTTGGGAGCTTTTTGTTTTTCACTTTGGGAGCTTTAAGAAATGCCCACACTTAAACAAATTAAATCAGAATCTCTTAGGAGTGGTAAAGAGGCATTTCCCTAATTATGTGTAACTTTTCACTTGCAACAATTCCAGGAAGGCTAATAAAGGTTATTTTTTTCTTTTTCTTTTATTTTAAAAATAATACATTATTCAGGAGCAGAGGTCATCTTATATCTTCCATAGTTTTGTGCTCATTAGATGCTCTTGTTAATTGATGGAAATGCTAATTTTTTGGTTATTACGAGATTGAAAACCACTTTGAATAGTTACTTATGATCTGAATTAATATCCTGTACATAATTTGAGTTAGTGAGATAAACTTGGCAAGTAGGAAATGGTAAACCCAATGCCAAATGCTGCTCTGTTATATGAAAGTGAATTCTACCATTGTGTAACATTAAGAGCCCTTTTGCTAGGTTTAGGTGTTTTCATAGGTGTTATTTCATTGTGGGTACAAGACTGTAATGAAAAAATTAATGAAAAATTTTAGACAATGGTTTCCTTTGTGTTTTATAAATAAGTGTATGACTGTTTTTTTTTAATATTCATTTTACTGAGATATATTCACATACCACGCAGTCATACAAAACAAATCGTACATTCGATTGTTCACAGTACCATTACATAGTTGTACATTCATCACCAAAATCAATCCCTGACACCTTCATTATCACACACACAAAAATAACAAGAATAATAATTAAAGTGAAAAAGAGCAATTAAAGTAAAAAAAGAACACTGGGTGCCTTTGTCTGTTTGTTTGTTTCCTTCCCCTATTTTTCTACTCATCCATCCATAAACTAGACAAAGGGGAGTGTGGTCCTTATGGCTTTCCCAATCCCATTGTCACCCCTCATAAGCTACATTTTTATACAACTGTCTTCAAGATTCATGGGTTCTGGGTTGTAGTTTGATAGTTTCAGGTATCTACCACCAATTCATTAGAACCTAAAAAGGGTTGTCTATATTGTGTGTAAGAGTGCCCACCAGAGTGACCTCTCAGCTCCTTTTGGAATCTCTCTGCCACTGAAGTTTATTTCATTTCCATTCACATCCCCCTTTTGGTCAAGAAGATGTTCTCCATCCCACGATGCCAGGTCTACATTCCTCCCTGGGAGTCATATTCCACGTTGCCAGGGAGATTCACTCCCCTGGGTGTCAGATCCCACGTAGGGGGGAGGGCAGTGATTTCGTCTTTCAAGTTGGCTTAGCTAGAGAGAGAGGGCCACATCTGAGCAACAAAGAGGCATTTGGGAGGAGGCTCTTAGGCACAATTATATGGAGTCCTAGCCTCTCCTTTGCAGCAACCGTCTTCCCAAGGGCAAATCCTGTGGTAGAGGGCTCAACCCATCAAACCACCAGTCCCCCATGTCTGCGAGCATGTGTATGACTATTTTTTAAAGGTCAAGGACAACAACAGGTTTTCTTTAATCAGCAAAAGTTTTAGTCTATATATGGCAACTAAAATAGTTCATGTGAGAAGAAGGGTTATTCCATTTTCATTCTGATTAAAATTAAAACAGTACATTGACTTATTTATTAGAATTCAGCATTTGTTAATATAGGCAAATTTTATCATCATTTTAGGCTTTTTCAAGAGAGAATCTAACCTCGACAGTTCAGTTTATACTTTTTATTTACTTTCACTATATATCTCTTTATTTCTTATGGCATCACCAATTTTAAAATACAGGAGCATATTTTAGGAAAAATGTCCAAGCTTCAGTCAGTGCTATGTACATAGAAAGGTTTCTTCTAGTGAACCATAACCATAGGGGAGTAAAGGGTGAGCGTCAAATATCAACCTTAAGTATTCAGCTGTTCTGTAATTTTTTTGGAATCATTATTAGCGATGACTTTTTCAAATGTCTGTGCTGAGTGTTAGTGAGATCTGTCAGCAATATGTACTGGCTTTATTCCCATTTTTCTTTTCAACAGGTGATACTGAAAATAATAATATATTGTTGTGTTTGAACAACTTTATGTTTCTTTAGTTTTCCCTCCAAGCATCTTGGAATACACATAGGCTGGTTTGTGTTGCATTTTACAGATAAATTACCAACTTTGTTCTGCTGTTTGTCAGCAGTACTGCGAGCACATTTTAATTTTCTCCCCATCTCTAAATCTTCATTTTACTATTTGCCTCAGGTTTCTTTGACCTTTTCCTTTTTATTTACCACCTCATCACTTGCACTATCTTCCTTCTTGCCAACTTTCTTCTTTGTCTTGCTTCCATTAAACATAGTAATTTGGCTCTTAATCCACAAATCTGTTCATTGTAGTAATCTTTTGTCTTCTAATTTGGTAGTACCTACTCTGACTTCTGTAATTAGAAAAAAATTGATTCTCATATATAGCATTTTTAATGCAATTTTATTGAGATATATATTCACGTACTATACAGTCATCCAAAGTGTACAATCACTTGTTCACAGTATCATCATAGTTGTGCATGCATCACCATAATCAATTTTTGGATGTTTTCATTACTCCAAAAAATAAAAATAAAACTAATAAAAATGTAAGTAAAAAAGAACACCCAAAACATCTCATACCCTTCCTTTCCCCCATTATTCATTTACTTTTTGTCCTCTTTTTTCTACTCATCTGTCCATACACTGGATAAAGGAGTGTGAGCCACAAGGTTTTCACAATCACATGGTCACACTGTGTGTTCTAGTTTGCTAATGCTGCTGGAATGCAAAACACCAGAGATGGATTGGCTTTTATAAAAGGTGGTTTATTTGGTTACACAGTTATAGTCTTAAGGCCATAAAGTGTCCAAGGTAACACATCAGCAATCAGGTACCTGCACTGGAGGATGGCCAGTGGTGTCTGGAAAACCTGTTAGCTGGAAAGGCACGTGGCTGGCATCTGCTCCAAAGTTCTGGGTTCAAAATGGCTTTCTCCCAGGATGTTCCTCTCTAGGCTGCAGTTCCTCAAAAATGTCACTCTCAGTTGCTCTTGGGGCATTTGTCCTCTCTTAGCTTCTCCAGAGCAAAAGTCTGCTTTCAAAGGCCATCTCCAAAATGTCTCTGCAAACTGAAGCTCCTCTCTCAGTTCCAGTGCATTCTTCAAAGTGTCCCTCTTGGCTGTAGCTCCACTTCAAAATGTCACTCTCAGCTGCACTGAGTTCCTTCTGTTTGTCAGCTCATTTATATGGCCCCAGTGATTTAATTTAGACCCACCCTGAATGGGTGGTGTAACACCTCCATGGAAATTATCCAAAGTCATAACCCACAGTTGGGTGGGGCACATCGCCATGGGAACACTCAAAGAATTACAATCTAATCAACACTGATATGTCTGCTCACACAAGATTACATCAAAGATAATGGCATTTGGGAGGACATAATACACTCAAACTGGCACACCATGTAAGCTATTTGGTTATATGATCGTCTTCAAGAAACAAGGCTGCTGGGCTGCAGTTCAGCAGTTGCAGGTATTTCCTTCTAGCTATTCTAATTGCTCTAAAAACTAAAAAGGGATGTCTATATAATGCATAAGAATAACCTCCAGAAGGACCTCTTGACTCCATTTGAAATCTCACAGCCCCAGACACTTTATTTTGTTTCATTTCTCTTCCCGCTTTTGGTCCATAAGTCTTCAATCCCATGATGCCAGGTCCAGGCTCATCCTTAGGAGTCATGTCCCACATTGCCAGAGAGATTTACACCCCTGGGAGTCATGTCCCATGTAGGGGGGAGGGTAGTAAGTTTACCTGCAGAGTTGGCTTAGAGAGAGAGTTCACATCTGAGCAATGGAAGAGGTTCTCTGAGGGTGACTCTTAGGCACAGTTATAAATAGGCTTAGCCTCTCCTTTGCAATAACAAGCTTCAGAAGGACAAGCTTCATAAGGGCTCAGCCTAGTAAATTGGTAGTCCCCAGTGCTTGTGAAAATATCAGGTGGGGAGGTTTAATAGTACTGCATTTCCCCCCAGTCCCTCACGGTGACTTTTGCAAATGCTTTTTATTTTCTGCCCAAATTATTCTGGGATGTATTGTGGCTTCACACTAACCTGTACAAACCAACCAGATCGCATCCCCTATTCAAGGTTCCATGTAATTATGGTGTTTGAATAAACTGACCATACAAGTGAAATTATATAGTGTGCTACAGAAATTATAGATTTTGCACCAAATAAACATCTCCTCCTTTGGTCTCACAGAGAAGTTGAAGTTTTAGAAAACAGTCATTATCATTTACCCTTTAGTGTAATTCACCTTAGTCCCAACAGAGTCCCTTTTGTTCATACTTCTAATTGAAGTCTGATCTCTTTTTCAGCTTTATAAACAGTTGCTGTAGGGGGTAATGCTGACAATCATAGCTGCCGAACTCTGGCTCTTAGTCTCAGGTGTCACACAGGGACGAGGAAGTTACAGGGACAAGCCAGTTATACACAAACAGCTCAGCATCTCAAAATTTAGAAATAACCATTATAACTCCTGAATGGATGTGACTGCTTAAGAACTTACAATCTAGGAACCTTTACCATAAGCCTTCCCTTGATAACCTTTCTCTCAGATTCAGTTCTCAGAGTTTGTACATTATAGTTACTCCATGAGTGAGGCATTATAATGTTTATCTTTTTGATTCTTGCTTATTTGACTCAATATACTGTCCTCAGGGTCCATTCACCTAATTGCATATCTCGCAATTTCATTCCTTCTTGCCGCCGCTCAGTATTCCATTCTTTGTGTACACCACAGTTCACCATTCCATTTATCAATTGATGAACCCTTAGGCCACGCCACCTCCATCCATTGAAAATCATGAATACTGCCACAATAAACTCTGGTGTGCAAATGTCCATTCGTGTCCCTGTTCTCAGTTCTTCAAGTATATACCCAATAACTGGGTTGCAGGACCGTATGGCAAACCTCTTTCTTAGCTTCCTGTGGAACCACCACACTACCTTCTAGGAGGGCTGCACCATTCTACTTCCTCACCAACAGGGAATAGGTACATATTTCTCTCCACATTTTCCCCAGCACTTGTATCCTTGTTTATTTTTTAAACACTTTTATTCACATCCCATACAGTCCGTCCTAAGTAAGCAATGAATGATTACTGGTAAAATCTCATACTTATGCATTTACCACTGCAGTCTATATGAGGATATTTCCAATTCTTCTGCAAAGAAAGAGGAAGAGGAGAAAAAAATGAAGAATAAAAAAAATGAAAGGAGGAAAATAAAAACAAATACAATACAATGAAAAGGTCAGACACCACCACCACCACCAAGAATCCCATACTGCTTGTTTATATCCCCCTCTTATAGACATTTAGCTTTGGTATATTGTCTTTGTTACAGCTTATGGACTATTAACTATAGACTCTAGTTTGCATTGTTTGTATTTTTCCCCCTATACCAAACAATTTTCAACACCTTGTAATGTTGACATTTTTTCCATCATGTAAAACATTTTTACTTTGGTACATTTATTCACTGTCATTGACCACTTTAGGTTTTGTGAAGTTATGCAATCCCAGTGTTTATCTTCTATCTTTCCTCTGATGTCATACATGCCCCTGCCTTCCTCTTTCAGCTACCATCACACAGTATTGTGCTATCCATTTCTGAATCTATGCAATGAATTCTGTTGAACCTTCTGTATTCCTTCAGCATCAAATGCCCAATCTCTAACCTTTTTCTATCTCCTGATAACCTGTGTTCTCAGCTTCAACCCTCAAAGTTCGCACATCAATGTTAGTTCTTTTCCTTTCTCTGTTTTTACTCTTACTGATAGTCTTCATTTCTACACTCTTCTCCATATCTCTCTCCTTGTTTCTCCTATCTGCCTGTATTGCTCCCTCCAGTATTTCTTGTAGAACAGGTATCTTGTTCACAAACTCTCTCAGTATCTGTTTGTCTGAAAATATTTTAAACTCTCCCTCATTTTGGAAGGACAGTTTTACTGGATAGAGAATTCTTGGTTCGTAGTTTTTCCCTTACATTATCTTAAATATATCATACTACTGCCTTCTTGCATCCATGGTTTCTACTGAGAAATCCTTACATAGACTCATCAAGCTTCCCTTTTATGTGATGGATTGCTATTCTCTTGCTGCTTTCAGAATTCTCTCTTTGTCTTTGACATTTGATAATGTGATTATTAAACGTATTTGAGTAGGTCTATTTGGATCTGTTCTGTTTGGGGTATGCTGTGCTTCTTGCATCTATAATTTTATGTCTTTCATAAGAGATGGGAAATTTTCAGTGATTATTTCCTCCATTATTCGTTCTGTCCCCTTTCCCTTCTCTTTTTTTTTTCTGACACCCATGACATGTTTCTTTGTGCATTTCATGTTGTCCTTCAATTCCCTGAGACACTGCTCGTATTTTTCCATTCTTTTCCCTATCTGTTCTTTTGTATGTAGGATTTCCAGTGTTTTGTCTTCTAATTCATGAATTCTTTCTTCTGCTTCTTCAAATCTGCTGTTGTATGTCTCCATTATGTTTTTCATCTGTTCTATTTTGTCTTTCATTCCCATAAGTTCTGCCATTTGTTTTCTCAAGCTTACGAATTCTTCTTATGATTCACCAGTGTCTTCTTTATATCCTTCATCTCTTTTGTCACATTCTCTCTCACCTTGTTGATTTTATTTAAAAGATTGTTTGAACATCTATAATTAGTTGTTTCAAGTCCTGTATCTCACTTGAAGTATAAGTTTGCTTCTTTGACTGTGCCATATCTTCATTTCTCCTTGTGTGATTCTTAATTTTTTGTTGTCTAGGCATCTGGTTTCCTTGATTACCCCAGTCACGTTTTTCCAAACCAGTTGGGCCCAGGTCTCAGGAGGAGGGTGTAATCAGTATCAGGCTACCGTGAGGATGAGCCCCAGAAGATTGTCAGACTTTTCTGTGAGGCCTCTAGACTCTGCTTTTCCTAACTTCCCCAGCAGGTGGTGCTTATCAGCCCACAGGTCCCCACTGGGGTAGAGAGATGTGGTGCCTTTAATTCTCAGCAGACCCTGTCCCTGCCAGGGACTGAGGGTGAATCAGAGGCCAAGCTTAAGCTGTTTCTGTTTTTGTTTATTGTGGGTTTTTTTTTTTTTCCCTTTTCCTGGGGCCCTGGGGTGAATCTTTGAGGGAGGTCAGCACTCCCCCCCTTTACTTTGGGAAGAGAAGCCCTTTTGGGAATTATCTCCTTCACTTGACTTCTTCCTTTTTCTCTCTAACTATTTTAACTCCACCTTTGCCTGGGTCAGAGATGACAATTGAAAATGCTTGAAGCTTTCTCTAATGAGCTACTTAAAATGAGTGACAAAAAGAAAAAAGAAAGCAATCCCCCTTTCAGAGCCAGCCTGCAGCTCCCCAGGGCTGCTGGTCAACAAGAGTTAGTTCCTGGTTCTAAGTACCCCTTTTCTTGGGACACAGCCCTTTTCCAGGATTCTGAGCTCAGCCAACTCCGTAAGCCTGTGTTTTTTTTTATTTTTTTTTTCCCGTCAGCCCTGCTTCCTCTCTGCAGGAGAGATTTCAGGGTTTCTTTCCTGCTTGCTCTGGGTTTATTTGTGTTCGTAGCCTGCTTTCAGTAGTCCAGATTTATTAAAACTGCAATTGGAGTGTGGTTGAGCTACCTTCCCTTGTTCCCAGCAGAGATTGCTTTTTTTCCCGTAGGGAAGTGTTCTTAGCCTGCTGTGCCGATGGGGGAGGGGCACCAGCTCTGCAGCTAGGGGAGCTTTACTTACAGTTCTATGCTGTGATGTCTGCTGGTTCACCCATTCCAGACTGGTGTGTAATGTGTGTCTGGTCACAGATGTCCCCAAATCATTGTTCTAGACTATTTTCCAGTTATTCCTGGCTATTTACTAGTTGCTGTAGGGGATGAACTAAATTCTACACCTCCCTATGCCACCATCTTGCCCTGCCTCCCTATATATAGCATTTTTAATTGTTGTATTTCACATGTTCTTAAATAATAATTCAAATGACTATGATTAAGTCTTTAGAAAGTATGCTCCTTTGTGTTCATTTCAGTGGTATTTTCTTTCTTTTCAGTAATGCTGCTTAGGAATTTGATTTGTTTTTTATTTGAATTGCCTTTGGTCTCACTGATTTTGAAGGTTTAGTGTGTAGGTTTAGCTTGTATTTACAGAATCCATGAAGGTGAGTATCTTGTATTTGCAGAATCCTTTTTATCTTCTCTTATAACTGTGACTTTGAGTAATGGTTTCAAAATTTCTAACCTTAGCTCTCTGTATTTGAATTTTTGAAATACCCTCCAAATATATTCTTAATTACCAAATGACATTTTATTGATATGCAGGTTTGCCATGCAGAGCTTCAATTGGGGACTTGTTTTCAAGCAGTAAATAGCAGGATTCAGTTACAAATTCTTGAGGCACAATACCTTCCAAGCTCATCAACACCTCTAACTTTAAGTAAGTATATTTGTGGTTCAAAGTGGAACCTTCAAAAAGTACTAGTAAAAGGTAGTTTTTTACCTACATTTCCTGCAACGGAGATTAAAATCTTAGTCACTTTTATTTTTGAGATTGTTCTTTTAACTTAAAATTACTTTATTGGATTTCAGATTTTACTCATTGTGCCTGCCTTAATCCAACTAGTTCCTTGATTCTTAACTAATTGTGACCTGTCTGCATTTGGGTACTATTCCTTACTTAGTTCATCATTTAATTTAGGTTGAGTGTCCAGAGGACTCTCAGATTTGTTTCACCAGCCTTGATCATCTATTCTCTCTCTAGGTCTATGTCCTTATTTGTATACTCTGCTAACTAGAAACTTAATTTGAAAAACCCAAAATTTCAAAAACAAACCTTGTACCACTTTTCCTTCCCTGTGCCTTGGAGAGAGTCATGCTTGAATTCCTATCAGCCTTACTCCATGGTCCCATTTATTCCTTGTCTTCCCTTTATAATTCACCACCTTGGAATTGGATATGACTCCTCTCTTGCCTTTAATTCCTGTATTTAATCAATCACTAAGATTTGTCATTCTTTTTCCATGTCATTTTAAAAAAATTCATGCTGTTCTTTCCATAGCTAGAATTGCCATTTATCCATACTATGAGTATTAATTGCCATCAAGGTAGCGTCTGGCTTGCTTACTGTCATTCCCCAGTATCAGGATGTGACTGGAGCTGGAGATGTGATGGTGAACAAAACAGACAACAGTCTCCATCCTAATTGCAGTATAGTGAGAGAGGTCATTGTATGACCAAATTGTTGTGGTGGTGGAATTTCTAAATTGAAATGTCCAGGAGTCAGTGCTTGAATGGAATGTTTGGAAATAATCCACATAGAAATGGTAGCTGAAATTGAGATACTGGAGGGTGTGTTTTCTATCAAAGGAGACTAATGAACAAGAGTGAAGTATATGCCTTAGGGAAAGCCTACTGTAAGGACAAAATGAATAAGAGAAGAGCTATTGGAATGATAGGAAGGCAAACCACATGAGTGGGAAAGAATTAAGGAAAAAGGAATGAACGAACTAAGGTAGCAACACGATCTTTGCAGTTGGAAATAAGACAAATGTTGGTGACTTTTTTTTTTTCTTTTTTTTCCTTTTTTTTTCCCTAATGTTATTGAGATTGTTCATACCACAATCAACCAAAAATCCAAAGTGCACAATCATTTGCCCATGGTACCATCTATGGCTGTGCATCCATCACAATTAATTTTTTTCAATTTTTGAACGTTTTCATTACTCCAGAAAGAATTAAGACAAAAAAGAAAACTCAAGTCCTCACATACCCATAACCATCCCCTCCCCCTCCATTATTGACTCATAGTATTGGTATTGTACATTTGTTACTGTTGATGAAAGAATGTTAAAATACTACTAACTACAGTACATAGTTTGCATTAGGTATATTTTTCCCTATATGCCCCTCTATTATTAACTTCTAGATATAGTGTCATACATTTCTTGTAGTTCATGAACAAGATTTCTAATATTTGTATAGTTAATCAAGGACAGTGTGCACTACAAGATTCACTGTTTTATACATTCCCATCTTTTAACCTCCAACTTTCCTTCTGGTGACATATGTGACTCTGAGCTTACCCTTTCCACCACATTCACACATCATTCAGCACTCTTAGTTATTCTCACAATGTGCTACCATTACCTCTGTCCATTTCCAAATGTTTAAGTTCACCCTAGTTGAACATTCTGCTCACAATAAGCATCTGCTCTCCATTCTTTAGCCTGGTTCTATATCCTTGTAACTTAAATTTCATTTCTATGAGCTTACATCTTATACTTAGTTCATATCAGTAAGACCTTGCAATATTTGTCCTTATGTGTCTGTCTTATTTCACTCAATATAGTGCCCTCAAGGTTTCTTCATCAACCTTTTTTTTTTTAAGATGGTTTTGTTCACACATGATAACATTCCATCCTAAGTAAACAATCCGTGGTTCCCTGTATAGTGACGTATTTCTGTATTCACCACCACCACCACTATCAATATAAGGACATTTCCATTTCTTCCATAAAGAAGGGGGAAGAGTCAAAGAAGGTAGAGAGACAAAAGAAAAACAAAAAAGAGAGAGAGGAAAAAGAACAAAACATGACAGCTAGGAAGCAACAAAAGGAGAGATAGCATTAAACTAAAGTAGAATAAAGAGTCAGACAACGTCACCAATGTCAGGATTCCCATACCCTTCCCCTATGTCCGCCCCCCCGATATGCATTTAGCTTTGGTATATTGCCTTTCTTATATTAAAGGAAGCATAATTCATTGTTTCTGTTAACTGTAGTCTCTAGTTTGCATTGATTGTTGCCCCGATCCCACCCCATTTTTAACACCTTGCAGTGTTGACATTCATTTGTTCTACCTTATGTAAAAACATATTTGTACCTTTTATCACAAACATTGAGCACCCTAGTTTTCACTGAGTTAAACAGTCCCGGTCTTTATCTTTCCGCTTTCCTTCTGGTGTCCCACATGCTCCTAACCTTCCTCTTTCAACCATACTTACAGTCATCTTTGTTCAGTGTACTTACGTTGTTGTGCTACCATCTCTAAAAATTGTTTTCCAAACCTCTCACTCCTGTCTTTTCCTTTCTGTCTCTAGTGCTCCCTTTAGTGTTTCCTACAGAGCAGGTATCTTGTTCACAAACTCTGTCATTGTCTGTTTGTCAGAGAATATTTTAAACTCTTCCTCATATTTGAAGGACAGTTTTGCTGGATATAGGATTCTTGGTTGGTGGTTTTTCTCTTTCATTGTCTTAAATATATCACCCCACTTCCCTTCTTGCCTCCATGGTTTCTATTCAGAAATCCACACATAGTATTATCAAGCTTCCTTTGTATGTAATGGATCACTTCTCTCTTGTTGCTTTCAGGAATCTGTCTTTATCTTTGATGTTTGATATTCTGATTATTAAGTGCCTTGGCGTAAGCCTATTCAGATTTATTCTGTTTGGGGTACGCTGTGCTTCTTGGATCCATAATTTTATGTCTTTCATAAGAGATGGGAAATTTTCCTTGATTATTTCCTCTATTATTGCTTCTGCCCCCTTTCCCTTCTCTTCTCCTTCTGGGACACCCTTGACATGTACATTCCTGCATTTCATGTTATCATTCAATTTCTGGAGTTGTTGCTCATATTTTTCTGTTCTTTTCTCTATCTGTTCTCTTGTATGTAGGCTTTCAGGTGCCTTGTTCTCTAGTTCCTGAGTGTTTTCTTCTGCCTCTTAAGATCTGCTGTTTTATGTCTCCATTGTGTCTTTCATCTCTTGCATTGTGCCTTTTGTTTCCATAGATTCTGCCAGTTGTTTTTTTGAACTCTCAATTTTACCTTGTGTACGCCAGTATTTTCATTATATGCTCCATCTCTTTTGCCATATCATCCCTAAACTTTGAATTGATTTATCATTAGTTGTTTAAATTTGTGTATCTCAGTTGATGTGTAAGTTTGTTTCTTTGACTGGGCCATAACTTCATTTTTTCTTAGTTTGGATTGTAGTTTTCTGCTGTCTAGGCATCTGGTTTCCTTGATTACCCCAATCAGGTTTTCCCAGACCAAAACGGGCTCAGGTCTTAGAAGGAGGCAATAATATCTGGTTTCCCTGAGTGTGTCTTAGAAGATTGATACACCCTGTGAGGCCTCAAGTCACTGTGTTTTCTGCCCAGCAGGTGGTGCCTGTCAGCCATAGCTCCAGACTGGTGTAAGGAGGTGTGGCCCATGGCTGTTTTCCCCCAGGCTCTGGGGTCTGGTTCTGAATGGAAGGTGGGTGGTAGAGCTTGGCATCACCTTCTTCCTCTTAGAGAGGATACACCCCCTAGGGAGAGGTCATTAGCATTTGAATAGTCTCTCTTGACTCTGCTATTTCCATCTTTGTCTTGGTCAGAGCACTGGGAACTGAAAATGGGTGAGGCTTTCTTCACTGAGCTGAAAAAGGGACAGAAAGCCCCTTTTCAGGGCCGGTCTGCGGACCCCTCAGTTTCTCCCCTCGGCCAGAGATAGCACCGGATCCTCTGGGTTTCCCTTCCATCCCGGAGAAGTCCTCTTGCTCTCCAAAGTCAGTCGTCACCAAAAGCCTCTGTCTTCCTGTTTGAGATTCTTAGCTTGTATTGAGCAGTCCACATTTTTAAATTAAAACCCCCGTTGGAGCTCAGCTGAGGTATATTTGCTTGCTTGGAGAGTGCTGCTTTCTAGCACTGTGAGGCTTTGCAGTTGGAGTTGAGGGGCTCCCGGCCCCGGTCCACAGATTTTTACTTACAGATTTTATGCTGTGATCTCAGGCATTCCTCCCAATTCAGGTTGGTGTATTATGAGTGGACAGTCATGTTCATCCACCCGCACTTATTCCAGATTACTTACTGGTTGTTCCTGGTTGTTTATTAGTTGTTCCAGAGGGACTAACTAGCTTCCACTCCTCATTTTTGCCTCTGTCTTCTTCCTCCTCTAAATCTGCACGTAATCTTATCAAGCTTCCTTTCTATTTGATGGATCATTTTTCTCTTGCTTTCAGGAATCTCTCTTTGTCTTTGGTGTTTGATAATCTGATTATTAAGTGTCTTGGCTTAGGTCTATTCAGATCTATTTTTTGGGGGGTATGCTGCACTTCTTGGATCTGTAAGAAGCTGGGGCCTGACTCTACTGCCGGGCTTCCCTTCAGAACTCAAACCCCAGAGCCTGGGGGAAAACAGCCAAAACAGAAACTAATGGGGCCACACCTCCTTACACCAGTTAGGATTGACAGGCTGACAGGCACCACCTGCTGGGCAGATTAGGAAGAGCACAGTGACTGGAGACCTCACAGAAAAATCTGTCTATCTCTAAGATGCCCCCTCATGGAGACTTGAAACTGAGTATAACCCCATTCTGAGATCTGAACCCGTTGTGGTCTGGGAAAATCTGATTCAGATAACCAAGGAAACCAGATGCCTAGACAACAGATAAGTACAAACTACACTTGGAAAAACAAAAATATGGCCCAGTGAAAGAAACAAACTTACACCTCAGTTGAGATACAGTTGAGATATTGTTTCACTTTAATGAAAGAATCAATTAAAGATTTTCTATGCTAAATCAAATCAAAAACAAAATCAATGAGTTCAGGGAAGATATGGCAAAAGAGATGAAGGATGTAAAGAAAACATTGGGCAAACATAAGGTAGAATTAAAAGTTTGAAAAAACTGGCAGAGTCTAATGGAAATGAAAGGCACAACACAAGAGATGAAAAATACAATGAAGACATACAACAGCAGATCTCAAGCGGTGGAAGAAAACACTTTCAGGAACTAGAGAATAAGACACTTGAAATCCTACACACAAAAGACCAGTTGGGAAAAGAATGGAAAACCATGAGTGACGTCTCAGGGAATTGATCGACAGCATGAAGTGCATGAATGTACATGTCATGAGTGTCCTCAGAAGGAGAATTAAGGGAAAAGGGGGCAGAAGCAATAATGAGGAAATAATCAATGAAAATTTCCCATATCTTAAGAGAAGACATAAAATTACAAATCCAGGAAGCACAGCGTACCCCAAACAGAATAGATCTGAATAGACCTATGCCAAGACACTTAATAATCAGAATATCAAACATCAAAGACAAAGAGAGAATCCTGAAAGCAGCAAGAGAAAAGAGACTTATCACATACAAAGGAAGTTTGATAAGACTATTTGCGGATTTCTCAGTAGAAGCCATGGAGGCAAGAATGAAGTGCTGTGATATATTTAAGATACTTAAAGAGAAAAACCATCAACCAGAATCCTATATCCATCAAAACTGTCCTTCAAATATGAGAGAGTTTAAAATATTCTCTGACAAACAGACAATGACAGAGTTTGTGAACAAGATACCTGCTCTGTAGGAAACCTAAAGGGAGCACTACAGACAGAAAGGAAAAGACGGGAGGTGAGAGGTTTGGAAAACAGTTTTGGGTGATGGTAGCATAGCCAACAAATGTAAGTATACTGAACAAGATGACTATGAGTGTGGTTGAAGAGAAGGTTAAGAGCATGTGGGAACCAGAAGGATAAGAGGAATGATAAAGACTCGGACTGCATAACTCAGTGGAAAACCTAGAGTGCTCAACAATTGTGATAAAAGGTACAAATATGTTTTTACATGAGGATAGATAGCAAAATGAATGTCAGCACTGCAAGGTGTTAAAAATGGGGTGGTATTGGGAGAAAATACAATAAGTGCAAACTAGTGACTACAGTAAACGGAGACATTGTGTTATGCTTCCTTTAATGTCACAAAGAAATATACCAAAGCTAAATGCCTATAGTAGAGGGACATACGGAGGGGGTTTGGGACTCTTTGTGTTACTGATGTTGTCTGACTGTTATTTTACTGTAGTTTAATTCTATGTTTCCTTTTGTTGCTTTTTAGCTGTCATTTTTTAATTTCTTTTTTCTTTTTTTTTTTTTTTGGTCTCTCCTTCTTCTTGACTCTTCCTCCTTCTTTGTGGAAGAAATGGAGATGTCCTTATATAGATAGTGGTGATGGTGATGAATGCATAAATATGTGATTATGTAGGGCACTATCGATTGTTTCCTTAGGATGTAATGTATGGTGTGTGAACAAAACTGTCTTAAAAAAAAAATGGCTTGATGAAGAAACATTGAGGGCACTATATTGAGTGAAATAAGTCAGACACATAAGGAAAACTATTGTATGGTTTCACAGATACGAACTAATTATAATATGTAAACTCATAGACATGAAATATAAGTTACCAGAATATAGAACAAGGCTAAAGAATGGGGAGTTTTTGCTTATTATGAGCAGAATGTTTAACTAGGTTGAACTGAGGTGATGGTAGCACATTATTGTGAGAATAGCTAACAGTGCTGAATGGTGTGTGAATGTGGTGAAAGCGCAAGCTTAGAGTCACTGTGTCACCAGAAGGAAAGTTGGAGGTTCAAAGATGGGAATGTACAAAATAGTGAATCTCGTGGTAGACAATGTCCTTAATTAATTATACAAGTATTAGAAATCTCTTCCATGAACTAAAAGATATGTTTGATAGTATAACTGGAAGTTAATAGTAGAGGGTTATATAGGGAAAAAATAAATGTATTGCAAACTATGTACTACAGTTAGTATTTTAACATTCTTTCATCAACAGTAACAAATGTGTGATACCAATGAGTCAATAATGGAGGGGTAGTGGTTAGGGGTATGGGAGGATTTGAGTTTTCTTTTTTTGTCTTGACTTCTTTTCTGGAGTAATGAAAATGTTCTAAAAATTGAAAAAAAAAATTGCGGTGATGGATGCACAGCTGTATGATGGTACCATGGGCAATTGATTATGCACTTTGGATCTTTGGTTGATTGTTATGGTATGTGAACAATCTCAGTAAAATTAAGTTTAAAAAGAAACAAAAACCAAAACCAGTTTGAGCTGGACTGAGCTATATTTGCTTGCTCCGAGACTGATGCTTTCTCCTACAGCGGGGTCTTGTAGCTCAGCCTTCCATGGTAGTAGAATTCTTCTGGCACGTTTCCGCCGTTTTTGCTTACAGATTTTTATGCTGCAATCTCAGCTCTTCCACCCAATCCAGGTTGGTGTACAATGTGTGGACAGTCACAGTTGTCCCCCCCCAGTTTTTCTAGATTATTTACTCTTTGTTTCTGGTTGTTTATTAGTTGCTCCAGGGGACTAACTAAATTCCACCACTCTCTATGCCACCATCTTGTCCTTCTCCCTTCTAATTGGTTACTTTTGAGAGAGTCATTTCAATAAAGAATTAGGTTAAAATCTAAGCTAATGTGTTTTATCATTTTACGAGCTTCTTATTCCTACTTCTTTAACATTGATACCTGCTGTTTCTTTAAAGCACTTTCTTTAGATCCTCTTTGCTGATTTTGGCCTCCTACCTTCTTGAAAAAGGTACTATGACTAGTAATTCAAGTAGACCATTCTACCTGGCTCTATGTTCAATTTATCTTCTATTTTATTCCAATTATCTTAAAATGTTATCTTTCACTTTATTATTTGTCTTTAGTTTTAGCAGGGCACATTGCTGCCTAGTGTTAAGTCAGAAGATTTAACCTAAGAAAGAGAAAATGGATCGTGGTGGCAATTATTGGTTATTGCTACAAATGCTAAAGGCAAAATGACATATGTTAAAATAAAGTATTGCTCTAGTATATACCAGGAAACTAGTAATAATTCAAGCAGATGAGGTAATTTTATACTTAGGCAAAGTAGGTTTCAAGGCAAGAAATTGTTAAACTGGACAAAGATATTTTTTCTTGATTAAGTACATGTACCAAGATGATACATCTCAGACATTTATGTACCCAACAATAGAGTATAAATTAAACTTGTTAAATCTATAAGTAGAAATCGACAAACCCAGAATCATTGTGGGAACCTTGCCCCAATTCTCTCTCAAAATTTGATGGATATTTATAGCAAAAGTCCTCAAATTTTAGTTTCATTTTTATGTCTTAGACCACTTATCCACCTCCTGAACCACTCTCTATTACTAGGGATTGTGATACTTTGGTTGTCCAATCCTGATTCACTTGGCTATACCTAGAGGTGGAAGTTTGAGGTGACTCCTAACTAAAGGGCTAACAAAGAGGTAGGAGTGTCTTTTCTCCCATAGGAGGGAAACTATCTGGGAGTAGACAAAAGAAATGGATGTCCACTGTAACTGCAGAAACTGAAAATAAATGAAATTGAGATTCAATTCAAGAAGCTAGAAAAATACCATTTGACCAAGAAAAGTCGATGTTGATGTTGTTAAATACGGGTACAAAAACAAAAGATACCAAGAAAGCCAAAACCATTTTCTTTGAAAAGATCATTAAACAAACCTGTAACAGGTTGGATCAAGCAAAAAAATAGAGAACAAATGAATGATATTCTGAACAAGGACAATGATATCATTTCAATTTCAGAAGAGATTTATGTATATACAAGATAATACCATGTATAACTTTATACTAATTTGTTTTGAAATTAACATAAAGTAAATGATGTTCTAAGGAAAAAAATAGTTGAAAGTCACTCCAGAAGAGAGATAAAATCTGAATAAAACAATAACCACGAAAAGGTAAAGAAATGCCTTTAATAAAAGCTCCAGGCCAAGATGATTTTACTCGTAAATTCTACCAAACTTTCAAGGAACACGTAATTCCTGTTTTATATAGGCTGTTTCAGAGAATTGAAAAAAAGATGGGAAAAGTAATTTTGTGAGTTTAGGGTAATGTTGATATCAAAACAGAAAGGATAGCACAAAAAAAGATAACTGTAGATTAACATCATTAATGTACAGAGATGGAAAAATCCTAAAATAAAAAATAAGCAAATATAATCCAACTTGGCACTAAAAGAATAAATCACCATGACTATGTAGGGTTAATTCTAGGAAACAAGTCAATGGCAGAAATCTACAAGTATAGTTTATTACATTAACAGCTGTCTTCCCTTAATCAGAAATGCTAATCAGAATTACAAATGATCTCTGCATTGCAATAACATGGTTGGGTCTTTGCAGCTCACTTCTTTCTGGGATTTCCCTCCTCCCAGCTCCCACCTCTGACTACTCAAGTTTGTCAGCCTGCACTTTCAGCTTGAGCTGTAGGTACTATGTATCAAAGTGTGGAGTATGCTTAAGTGCAAAGGTGTATAAACCTGCAATTTACCCTGTGCAGTTCATCTTTTAAGAGTTGACTCCCCTTTCATTTCTTCTTGCTTTTTGTCTTCCTCTAATGTCTTTAACTTGTTTTTTCTATTTTGCCTAGAGTTTATAATTGTTATCCATGGTAGGGGTAATCTGGTACAAACTATTTTACCCTTACTGGAAGCTCTGCATCTCAAATTTATTTGAAGAAGAGATTTTCTGTAGTGGCTATGCATTTCACTTCTGGAATCTGAAGCAAAGACTTTTATCTATATAAAATTGTGAAATAAATACTTCCAGTTGTCCAGAATTGACACTTCTCTTTTGTGTAATTCTTTTCAATGTGTACTTCATTGCTGCCTAATTGTTATCTATTTATACCTATAGTTGCAGTCTGTAATGGCATTTAGGTCAGAGGACAATTAAATTCATTTGAGGTTACTGTGTAGTTATTTATAAAATATGGTAAAAGTTATAATGTTTACTAGAAATGTTTTCTGTTATGGCAATAGCTCATAAGACCTTAATAGTGGTTTTTTTATTTTTAAATTAAATATAATATATAGATATATATCTTTACATGGCATTTAAAATTAATTTTTATATGTCAAAATTTGTTTTCTAGGTTTTTTTGTGAAGGTGGCAATGTTTAGCTCAGGAGATTTGATTTATAAGAAGAAGACATGCTTACTGAAGGCCTCCAATGGAAGAGTAAAATGGGGAGAGACTATGATTTTTCCACTTATACAGAATGAAAAAGAAATTATTTTTCTCCTTAAGCTTTATAGTCGAAGCTCTGTAAGAAGAAAGCACTTCGTGGGCCAGGTTAGTAGTGAGTTTTTGTTTTGTTTTGTTTTGTTTAAATACATTTCTTTATTGTGAAATTTAACATATATACGGAACAGTGATAACTTTCAAAGTATGATTTAACAAGTAGAGAGCAAATTTCAAAGAATGTTTTAGGTTATAGTTCCACAATTTCAGTTATTTCTTTATTGTGATACATAACATATATAGAAAGGTGACAACTTTCAAAGTATAACTTGCCACATAGTTATATAGATAATTTCAAAAAATGTTATGGATTACAGTTCCACAGTTTCAGTTATCTCTTTATTGTGAAACGTAAGGTAAATATAGAAAGGTGATAACTTTCAAAGTACTATTTAACGGGTAGCTATAGAGCAAATTTCAAAGAATGTTAAGGGTTACAGTTCCATGTTTCACTTATTTCTATCTAGCTATTCTAATGCCCTAGCATCTAAAAACATGTGTGTGTGTGTGTATATATGTGTGTGTGTGTGTATATATAAGATTCAGTGTTTGTAATCCTTTGTTAAATCCTATCTTGTCTGTTGCTACCCCCCTTTCTCCCATTTAATCACTTTCTCGATCTTCAGGGGTGTCTAGGCAGTGACCACCCTAACGTGTTCATATTGAAAAGGGATGTTGACATTATGGGGAAGGGGGCTGCATCTGGTTGATGTTCTTAAAGAGGCTATTGCCTCTGGATTTTGGACTTGTCTGGCATAGGAACACTCTGGTGGATTTAAGTTTTTGAAAAATAAACTTAGTGAGTGAAACTTTTATAGAGTCTCAAATAGGGACTTAGATATTTTGAGACTACTGTTGGTTAGGGCTTGGCATACTGAGGTCATTTGGGATATCTAGCTGGAGCTTGCATAAGAGTAACCTCCAGGATAGCTTCTTGACTCTATTTGAAATCTCTTAGCCACTGTAACCGTATTTGGTTACCTTTCTCTTCCCCCTTTTGGTCAAGAAAGCATTTTCAGTCCTTTGATGCCAGGGCCAGGCTCATTCCTGGGAATCGTGTCCCATGTCAGCAGGGAGATTCACTCCCCTGGAAATCATGTCCCATGAAGTGGGGAGGGTAAATGGGTTTATTTCCCGAGTTGCACTTACAGAGAGAAAGGCCACATTTGAGCAACAAAGGAGGTTCTTTTGATGTGCCTCTCAGGCATAATTATAGGAAGGCTCAGCCTCCCTTTTACAGCTATAAGTTTCACAAGAGCAAGCCTCAAGATCAAGGGCTTAACTTAATGAAATACGGGGTTCCTAATTTCACATAGCATATATTCTGTCCGAAGTAAACAGTGTCTCACATTATCTTCACTTAGTTTTACAATCATCATCACTCTCAATTTTAAACAATTATAACACAAAACATCCCAAAGTTCTTATCAGCGCCGAATTATTCATTCCTAGTATTAATGTAGTGCTGGTAAGGTATTCCTATTAATATAGTCTATAATATGTAATGGGTAGTTTTACATATACCACTCTGTTAACTCTTTGCACCAGTATCATACCTTAGAAGTATATCATGCAAGCACTTATTTATATTTGTAGTGCTAATCTGTGTGATACATGCCTTTAAACAAACACTTTCAATCATGTTCACCTTCAGTGTGGCACTGATACTTATAATCCCATTAACGAACCATCATCACCCCTGTCCATTCCCACCCTTTAAGTTCACCCTCACTATCATGACTTTACATATTAGGTTATCATTCCCCCTGAAGGGGAATAGCTTTTATCTATCTTTAGGTCCTCTATGTTCTACAATATAAGATACTTACTTTACATTGTTCAGGGAGTTCACGTTAGTGGTAATATACAGTATCTCTCCTTTTGTGTCTGACTTATTTCACTTATGTCTTCAAGGTTCATCATATTGTCATATGTTTCAGGACCTCATTCCTTCTTACTGCTGCATAGTATTCCATTGTATGTATATACGACATTTTGTTTATCCACTTGTCTGTTGAAGGACATTTGGATTGTTTCCAGCTCTTGGCAGTTGTGAACAATGCCACTGTAAACATCGGTGTGCAAATGTCTGTTCATGTCATTGCTTTCAGATCTTCTGGGTATATACCAAGAAGTGAAGTTGCAGGATCATGGGGTAATTTGATATCTGGTTTTCTGAGGAACTGCCAAACTGTCTTCCATAGCAGCTGTACCATTCTACATTCTACCAGCAATGAATGAGTTCCAGTTTCTCCATATCCTCTCCAGCATTTGTAGTTTTCTGTTTGTTTAATAGCAGCCATTCTTAGTGGTGTGATATCTCATTGTGGTTTTGATTTGCATTTCTCTAATAGCTAGTAAAGATGAACATTTTTCACGTGTGTTTTAGCCACTTGTATTTCCTCTTTGGAAAAATATCTTTTCCTATCTTTTGCCCATTTTATAAATGGGCTGTTTGTTCTATAGTTGTTGAGTTGTAGGGTTTCTTTGTAAATTCAGGATATTGGTCTCTTATCAGATACATGGTTTCCAAATATTTTCTCCCATTGTGTTGGCTGCCTCTTCACCTTTTTGACAAATTCCTTTGAGGTACAGAAGCTTTTGATTTTGAGGAGTTGCCATTTATCTATTTTTTCTTTCATTGCTTGTGCTTCAGGTATAAGGGCTAAGAAGCTACCTCCTAATACTAGGTCTTAAAGATGTATCCCTACATGATCTTCTAGGAGTTTTATGGTACTGTCTCTTATATGAGGTCTTTAATCCACTTTGAGTTAATTTTTGTATTGGGTGTGAGGTAGGGGTCATCTTTCATTCTTTTGGATATGGATATCCAGTTCTCCCAGCCCCAGTTGTTGAATGACTGTTTTGTCCCAGTTCAGTGGATTTGGAGGCCTTATCAAAAATCAGTCAACTGTGGATCTAGGGGTCTGTTTCCAAGCTCTTGATTTGATTCCATTAATCAATATGTTTATCTTTTTGCCAGTGTCATGCTATTTTGACTTCTGTGGCTTTATAGTAGGCTTTAAAGTAAGGAAGTGTAAGGCCTCCCACTTCATTCTTCTTTTTTTGGGAATGTTTTTAGCAATTCAAGGGCACTTTCCTTTCCAAATAAATTTGATAACTGGCATTTCCAAGTCTGCAAAGTAGGTTGTTGAAATTTTGATTGGAAGTGCATTGATCTGTAGACCAAATTGGGTAGAATTGACATCTTAGTGAAGTTTAGCAGTCCTGTCTATGAACATGGAATACATCTCCACCTATTTAGTTCTCCTTTGATTTCTTTTAGTAAAGTTATGTAATTTCTGTGTAGAAGTCTTTTACGTCCTTGGTTAATAAGTTTTTTCCTAGGTACTTGATTTTTTAAGTTGCTATTGTGAGTGGAATTTTTTTTCTTGAGTGTCTCTTCAGTTAGATCACTTCTAACGTATAGGAAATTGCTTGCGTATTAATCTTGTATCCCCCCACTTTGCTGAATTTATTAGCTCAAGTTGCTGTATTATTGATTTCTCAGGATTTCCCAAATGTACAATCATATCCTCTGCAAATAATGACAGTTTTACTTCTTGCTTTCCAATTTGGATGCCTGTTATTTCTTCGTCTTGGTGGATTGCTCTGGCTACAACTTCCAGCACAATGTTGAATAATAGTGGTGACAGCGGGCATCCTTTTCTTGTTCCCAATCTTAGGCAGAAGGCTTTCAGTCTCTCACTGTCGGTACTATGCTGCCTGTGGGTTTTCTGTATATGCCCTTTAACGTATTGAGGAAGTTTCCTTCAATTCTTCATTTTGAAGTGATTTCATCAAAAAAGAATGCTGAATTTTGTCAGTTGCTTTTCCAGCATCTATCAAGATGATCATTTTATTTTTTCCCTTTCAGTTTGTTATTGTCTTGTATTACATTGATTGATTTTCTTATGTTGAACCACACTTGCATGCCTGGAATGAACCCCATTTCCTCATGGTGTATGATTCTTTTAATGTGTCTTTGGATTCAATTTCCAAGTATTTTGTTGAGAATTTGCATGTATATTCATTTGGGAGATTGGCCTATAGTTTTCCTTTCTTGTGGTATCTGTATCTGGTTTTGGTATTAGAGTGATGTTGGCTTCAAAAAGTGAGTTAGGTAGTGTTCCATTTTCTTCAATTTTTTGGAAGAGTTTGAGTAGCCATGGTATCAGTTCTTTTTGGAAGGTTTGGTAAAATTCCCCTGTGAAGCCGTTTGGGCCTGGACTTTTATTTGTATGATACTTTTTGATGACTGATTGGATCTCTTTACTTGTGATTGGTTTGTTGAAGGCTTCCATTTCTTCTTGGGTCAGTCTAGGTTGTTCTTGTGTTTCCAGGAAATTATCTATTTCCTCTAAATTGCCTAGTTTGCTGGTGTACAGTTGTTCATAGTATCCTCTCATAGTTTTTAAAATTTCTTTGGGACCCAGAGTGATGTCCCCTCTCTCATTTCTGATTTTGTGTATTGGGTTCTCTCTTTTTGACTTTGTAGTCTAGCTAAGGGTTTGTCAATCTTGTTGATCTTCTCAAAGAACCAACTTTTGGTTTTATTTATTCTCTCTACTGTTTTTTTCTTCTCCAGATCATTTATTTTGTTTCTTCTCCAGATCATTTATTTCTTTTCTTCTGCTTGCCTTAGGGTTAGCTTGCTGATGTCCAGCTTCTTCAGTTGTTCAGTTAGGTCTTTGATTTTGGTTGTTTCTTCCTTTTTAATGAATACATTTAGAGCTGTAAATTCCCCTTCAGCACCGCTTTTGCTGTATCCCAGAGGTTTTGATCTGTTGTGTTCTCATTTTCATTCATCTCTAGATATTTGCCAATTTCTCTTGTAGTGTTTTCTTTGACCCACTTGTTAAGGAATGTGTTGTTTAACTTCTATGTATTTGTAATTGTTCTGGCTCTTTGGTGGTTATTGACTTATAGTTGCATTCCATTATGTTCAGAGAATATGCTTTGAATAACTTCAATCTTTTTAAATTTATTGATGCATATTTTGTGCCCCAGTATATGATCTATCCTGGAGAACATTCTGTGAGCACTAGAAAAGAATGTATATCCTGGTAATTCACAATGTCACTCTATATATGTCTGTTAAGTCTAATTCATTATCACATTGTTTAGGTTCTCAGTTTTGTTATTGGTCCTCTGTCAGGTTGTTCTGTCTATAGAAGAGAGTGGTGTATTGAAGTCTCCCGTGATTAGTGTTGAAACATCTGTTGCTTCCTTCAGTTTTGCCAGTGTTTTTCTCATGCACTTTGGAGCACCTTGATTGGGTACATAAACATTTATGACTGTTATTTCTTCTTGGTGCATTGTCCCTTTTATTAATATATAGTGTTCTTCCTTGCCTCTTATGACATTTTTGCATTTAAAGTCTATTTTGTGTGATATTAGTATTGCTACCCTTGCTTTCTTTTGTCTGTAGTTTCCATGTAATGTATATTTTTTTTCATCCTTTCACTTTCAGTCTCTGTGTTGCTGGGTCTAAGATGAGTCTCTTGTAAGCAGCATATTGATGGTTCATATTTTTTAATCCGTTCTGCCAATCTGTAATGTTGTAATTGGGGAGTTTAATCCATTCACATTCATTGTTATTACAGTGAAGGCAGTTCTTGAATCAGCCATCTTATCCTTTGGTTTTTATTTGTCATATCTGTCCCCCACCCCCTTTTTTTTTTCCTTTAAGTTACCCTTACTAATACTCTTCAGTTCTATGCCCTTTTCCAGACGTCTCTCTCCTTCCTTTTTTTCTTAGCCAGTAGAACTCCCTTTAATATTTTTTGCAGGGCAGGTCTCTTGTTACAAATTCTCTCAGCATTGTCTCTGAAAATTTTAAACTCTTAATTTTGAAGGAGACCTTTGCTGGATTAAGAATTCTTGGCTTGCAGTTTTTCTCTTTCGGAATCTTAAATATGTCACCGCCTTTTCACCGCCATGGTGCCCGCTGAGTAGTCAGTACTTAGTGTTATGTGGTTTCCCTTGTATGTTGTGAGTCATTTCTCTCTTGCTGCTTTCAGGACTTTCTCCTTCCGCATTTGACAATCTGAGTAGTATGTCTTGGAGTTGGTTTATTTGGATTTATTCTATTTGGAGTTCTTTGGGCATCTTTGATTTGCATATTTATGTCGTTTAGAAGGGTTGAGATGTTTTCCTCGACCATGTCTTCAAACTCTTCCTAGCCCTTTTCTCTTGCCTTTCCCTTCTGGTATGCCAGTGATTCTTACATTTGTGCAGTTTATGTTGTCCATCATTTCCCTGAGATCCATTTCAAATTTTTTTATTTTTTTTTCACCATTTGTTCTTTTGTGTGTTCACATTCAATTTTCAGTATCCTATAGCTCACTTATTTTTTCTTCTGCTGTTGTGTTTATCTAATATATTTTTACTTGGTCAACAGTATCTTTTATTTCCATAAGATTTCCTATATTTTAATTTACTCTTTCAAATTCATGTTTATGTTTTTCTGTAGTCTTCTTGATGTCCTTTATGTCTTAGCCAAGTCATTCAACTTGTTTTGGAGATTTTTATGTACTTCTTTGATTAATTGCCCCAAGTTCTTTGTCTTCTTTTGCTTTTTAATTTGCTCATTTGGCTTGTCTATATTTTCTAGTTTCTTCATGTGCTTTATGATTTTCTCTTGTTGACTTTGGGGCATTTCCTTATCTTGATAATATTATTTTGGCATACATAGGATTATTTGAACATTTATTTATAATTTGGCAGTGCTGCAGCTTGGTGGGGTACTTTCCATGTCGTACCAGAAGATGGCGTTCTTGAGCCACCTCTTATTCTCAAGCCAGCTCTCTCCCAACTTCGTCTGTGCATTAGGCAGAGTCCAAACTGGGTGGAAATCTGATCAGCGCACCAGTTCTCTGTGTGCACTGGAGACTGCTAGGTCTGTGGGTGAGGGGCGGGCCTTGCGGAGTTCAGCAGGGAGTCTGCTCCAGGGTACAGGGGTCCAGCAGTTCCTGGGGCTGCAAGTGGACCACTCTGGGCCTGTGGGGCTGTGCATCTCACCCTCCATCTCATGTGTACCACAGCCCCTGTCCTCAATTCGCCTGCCAGCCTCTGGGGTTGGGGAGGGACTCCTGGCGCTTCAGTGCAGTGCCACTGCCTCTCTCCACCTCTTAGCTGTGCACACCACAGGCTTCTGTGGAGGAAGAGCAAAGGCAGCCACCTCAAGTCACTGAATCCTGAGTTCCCTCACGGGAGCTCCACCCTGTGAGGCTGTGAAGGGTTATCTCTCCAGCCAAGTGCTGACATGGTGCACAGGACGTGGAAAGCTGCTCCCTCCTTGCTTGGCGTCCAACTCCAGTCTCCCGTTCCTGGTGGTGGCAATCCCAGCTGAACACACTCAGCCTGTCCTTTCAGGTGCTGTCTCTCTGCCTCTCCGTCAAGTCCCCACTGTATGTTGTAGAAGTCCTTGATCAGCTGGTCGTACCCTGGAACTGCTGTTCTGGGGCACTTTCTGCCCTTTATCTAATTTTTTTTGTTTTTTCACAGAGGAAAAGTTTGGTCTACCTCTCCTAATCTGCCATCGTCCTGGAAGTTAACTGTGCTTTGGCTTTTTTGAGACAGCTTCTTTCTCTAAACTTCATGAACCAAACTCTTCCAGCTTCAGACTTTTCTTTTGTAGCTTCCTCACCTCTCCCAGCCTTCACAGAATTGCAGAGAGTTAAGGCCTTGCTCTGGATAAGGCTTTGGCTGAAGGGAATGTTGTGGCTGATTTGATCTTCTATCCAGACCACTAAAACTTTCTCTGTATCAGCAATAAGGCTGTTTCATATTCATATACTTGCGTGTTCACTGGAGTAGTGCCTTTAATTTTCTTCAACCAACACAACTTGGCTGTTTGTTACAAGATGCCTAGCTTTCTGCTTACCTTAGCTTTCAATATGCCTTCCTCACTATGCTTAATCATTTTGAGCTTTTGGTTTAAAGTGAGAGACCTGTGACTCTTCCTTTCACTTGAAACTTGAAGGCCATTGTAGGGTTATTAAGGCCTAATTTCAATATTGATGTACCTTGGAATAGGGAGACCTGAGGATAGGGAGAGAGACAGGGTGGAGCCTTCAGAACATACACAACATTCATCAATTAAGTTTGCTTTCTTATAGGTGGTGGTTTGTGGTGCCCCAAAACAATTAAGATAGTAATATCAAAGATCACTGATCACAGATCACTGATCACAGATCACCATAATAGATATAATAATAGTGAAAACTCTGTAATATTGTGAGAATTACCAAAACGTGATACATAGACATGAAGTGAGCACATGCAGTTGCAAAAATGGCTCCAGTAGATATGCTCTACCCAGGGTTGAAACAAACCTTCAATTTGTAAAAATGCAACGTCTACAAAATGTTACAAAGCAAAGCATAATAAAACCAGGTAGACCTGTATCATATCAAGTTAAGTGATTGTACTCTTCTTTTTCAGATTTGGATAAGTGAAGACAGTAATAACACTGAAGCAGTGAACCAGTGGAAAGAGACAATTACAAATCCAGAAAAAGTTGTTATTAAGTGGCACAAATTAAATCCATTTTGAATATTTCAAACATTAATTTGGTGAAGAATTTAACGTTCTTTTAGAAGACTTATGATTTCAGTTCGCTACAGATGAGAAGTGAATCACAGCCTTTGTCAAGACTTTTATGGAAGCCATAATTACAGTATATAATGGATCTGATAAAAAAATTAAACTTGATGAAGAATATATTGAATTATATCAGACATCCAAAATGAGGGAAATGTTTTAAAATTGAGCCCAAACAGATAATAAAATAAAGGTTAGTATTGTTAGGGCAACTGAATAAATTACAAAATCAGCAAGAATATCAACTATAGATATTGCTTTACTATGGTTTTGGTTTTTTTCAAACTTTACCTAGATATTTAAAATCTAGCGTATCAAGTCTCTGTTGATACTGTTAGACATTTAGAAGACTTTTCCATTGACTACTTCGGTCAGTGGTAAAAGTTGTTGTTTATCTCTTCTACATATTTTGTTGTTTGTCTCTTCTGCATATTTTCTCTCAAAGTAAAGATCAATGGAGCCTTTTCAACCTTTTTTGTATTTGGGGAAAATTTGTGCCCTGTGTTTTGAAGTTGCTTCCCATAAGGCATATCACATTGCCACTTTGTAATCTATTTATCTCCAAAAAACTAGTAAGTCATTTCCTTCAGAAATAGGTAACTATATTATGGCAAGAATAAATTAAAAACCCAGAAAGTTGAAGTTTCATTGGAAAGCTAGAATATATACATATTTTATTCCCTCAAATCTTGTACTGTTTTATTTAGAGTTAAAATAAGGTTATCATTCCATGTGGCCTATCCTAATTAGCAGAATGAAATATAGAAAATTCAATATTTTGTGGTAATCACTTCACTGTTTTTATTTTTAAGATAAATTACTTATTTTATAATCCACAATGTTAGAGTATTTCCCCATTTTTTTTATAACCATACCTGGTAACGCTATGTAGTAAATAAATATTTTCTGTTGCAGTTCTCTTTTAGGTATTCAATAGAACTCAGTTTGTGGGGATAATTTTACATTATTTGGCCATCTGAGATATTACTAAAAAAATCCCAGCTTTTTGGGGAAACAAAAACAACATCCACAATCTTAAAAAATTAGACTTTATTTTTGCTAGTGAGTAGACCAAATGCTCTGCGTTCATGGTCTTCCTTTTTTTTTTTCCTTTCTTAATTTGTTCTATACATGCCAAGAGATAGATGGTGCTATTTAAGGCCAGAAATATGCCCTGCTATAGTTCAGTCTTGCCCTCTTCTTTCCAGTTTCTGTGTTCTGTATATCATTGCAGTTTCCCCAAATAAAAACCTAATTCCCCTTTTCCTAGCACCACTTCCTCAAACTACAGAATGTATCCTCTTGACATCCCCTTTGCTTTATGGTATGCCAGTAGAGTCACTTTGCCACTGTGCATTTTGAAATACTTTTTGATTTGTGGTAATTCTCACTTTTGAGAAATTGTTTGTAGTATTTGGAAACTTTGAGACAAATGCAGCTGTTTTAATAGCCACTGAAGAAGTAAGCTTATTGGCTTTTAGGTAATAACAAATTTTATTGTTTTTTTAAAAAAAATCTAGAATTCTATTTTAACAGTTTTTTATGTGTTCTATTAATGCTTTTAGTTCCTAAATTCTAATATATGTGGTCATATATTTAACTCTTTATTTTATTTACTTTTCAATATTTTTACAATGTGTGTATAATGTGTAATTATATATGGGAAAGCTTCTTGGTTTCTCATTATCTTAGAATGAATCCTAGGTAAATGAAACAATAAAAAGAAAAACTTTTTATTTAAAAGACTTTTCAAGTAGACAAGTGTGAAATACATCTAAAATCCTAAATGATTTAATCAGTGTTTACTGAAGTCTTTTTAAGGTGAAGAAATACTGAATCCACAGCTTATATTTTGGTTGTTTCCTTGCAACTTTACATGGAAATATAAAAAGAAACACAGTCTTTGTTATACCTATTCATAATGTGAGGAAGTCATTAGGAGGTGGTAATCAAAAAATGACATGTTATTCCAAAAATCATTTCTCTTTGTATTTGCTTGTGCATTTGTTAACCTTTACCCACTGGTATCAAGTGGAAGGGAATCAGAATGATGCTGGGTCACAGAGGAAGCCATGGAAGGTTCACATTGATAACTGAAAGTTTACACAGTGCTAATCCCTAACAGAGTATTTACAAGCTTTCATATTAAACAGTTCAATAGCTGCAACCCGTATCAAGATTTACCAGCATTATTTGGCTTTCATTTCAGTTTTACATGATTTTTTTTTTTTTTAGCAAAACTCTTAGAGAAATTACTATTGAAGTATATATCATTTCCAGCTCTTATTGGACTGTAAAGAAGGAACCAATGAGATTTTGAATATATGTGTGTAATTGTGATCTGAAAGTAAGCAAAACTGAACTTCTGTTTGAATATAGTTATGTTAATTTCTATAATCCTACCGTATCCACTGTTCATCTAATCAAATATTTGCTTATATTTTTGAAGCATTTCAGAAATTTGCAATAAATATCAACTTTTCATATCATGGCAGTAATGGATATTTTTAAAATATACATTTCATTTTGGTGTTGAATAGGATATATTGAAAGAAGTACCAGGTTAAATGTCTGCAACCACATTAGTTTTGAGGAAACTTTATAGTGTCCTCTTGATGCATAAGCTATACTTGTTCAAAATTAAATTTCAAATTCTTGGAGTTTTAGCTGAAACACTGAGTTGAGGAAACATGAAAAATGGGCACAGATGAAGTACCATGTCCATTTTGAAATTTATATTTAAGATTAAATAATATATTAAGAGTTAACTGTCCAAAATGGGATTTTATTTTTTGAGCACATTGTCTGAAGATGAATGCTGCCTTTCTTTTTAGTAATTTGCTGGTGGAATTTTTTTAACTTGCTACTTCTTGATTCTTTAATTTTTTTAATCTGTAAAAATATTTGATTTTTGAAAACAGTGATCAAGAACTATGTCAAACTGAGATCTCTGATAATGGCAGTAGATATCTGGAAAAAAAAGTTCTCAGATAGCCAAAAGGTGCCTTAATTTATGGTGAAGTAAATCACTGAATGAAATATGTTTTTAAATGATGGTGGTTATTCAGTGCTGATTTTTATATTCTCATTCCTTGGAATTTGTTTTCTGGGTCACCACTCTTTAGAATCTGAGGCAGGAAGATGATAGAAATCTCTTCCCTTTATCAAAGAACTAGTCATATTTTAGCAGAGATAAATTTGGTTGATTGAGGCTCTTAATTGTCTTAATTTCTGGGTCTTTCATCTTTCTTGATTATACAGTATATGGGGTCTTGAAATAAGTTTTTTAAAAGAGCCTATATATGTATTAATTAAATGCAAAAAATATATATATTCAGTACTTTTAGCAAAGAACTGTGCTAGGTCCTTAACAGGGATACAGGGATGAATAAGCCATCACTCTTTATTCTGGGGTTTTATATTTTAATAGGGGAAAAAAAACAATATAAAACAGGATTGTAGTAAAAAGCAGGATTTGAGGTATGGACAAAATGCTCTAGAAGCTCAAATAAAGAAATTAAATGCAGTTGAAGGATTTAGGAAAGGAATTGATTGTGCTCTGTTACCCAAAACTTGCAGAATCAGGCAGACTGGTAGCACTATTAATTCATGTTCACCAACTCTGCTTATCTGGAACTCTTCATTTCTTTTGCAGATTGACTCACTGAGATAACCAGTTTAAAGTTCCTCAACTCTGTTCTTTTAACCCACCTCTTTTCTTTACTCTTAGTAGATCTTATTTTGTACTTCACAAAGAAAACAGTCAAGGCAACACCTTCAACTTCCCACCACCATATCAACAAACTTATTTTTACCCACATCCATCCCTCATATTCCATTATGTTAGGAAAGCTAGTTCTTCCTTGTGAATTCTGAATCCAGTGCTTCCTGTTTTTTTTTCCTCAGGAATATGATTCCATTTGTTATGTCGATTCTCTCCTGTTTCTTGAGCCTCTTCTCAACTGGATTCTTTGTATCATCATTCAAACCTCCCAGGTATATGGTTGCCCCAAAATGTTCCATCACTCAAAACCGCCTGATGCATGGCTATCCCAAAATGCACTGGCAATGAGTTCGATGGAAAAAACCCAACAGACACAATTTTGGAGGTAAGGTTTCTGTATTAGCCAAGGAACTTATGGAAATATTACATAAAGCAGGAGACAATGCAGCATGCTTCTGCCATGGAGATATGTCTTCCCAGGTCCCCAAAGTTCCCCTCTCGATTGTACTATTATGAATGAGTCTGCATGTGGCAAGTGAAGATTCCTCTTGGTACCAGAAGCTCTTTTTACCATTCTTACAGGGGTTTTCATTTTTTCTTAACAATTTCTTCCACCTGACTATTCCTGAGAGTAGCCATTCATGTCTGCTTGTTCAACAGGTGTTAGTAACTATAAAACAGGCCTAACAAATTCCCAAGTAATTACTAAGAATTTAAGTGTGATTAACTCACGAATAGGAGGGTCAGTTTCTCAGCCCTAGCCTCTATTGCCTAGGCTTGAGGCCTCTCTGAGGTCTTAAATTCCTAGATCTCTCCTACCCTATTCTAGATTCTGCCTTATCTGGTCCTTCTTTCATAGATAAATTCTAATTTCTCTGTCCTTAGCCCACCCTCTTCAGATTTCTGTCTCCACCACTCCACTGAAATATGCTGAAGTCTTTAATACTCATCACCTTTCTAAACAATAGATTATCTCCTTAAAACTACCTCTTTTAGCTTTCATGTCATAACACTCTGCTTTTACTATTACCTTTGTAGCCTCTCCTTTTCTTTGTTGGCCATCCTCATGCACCCGAGTTTTTTAAAAGTTGGCAGTTCTGTAGGACTCCGTCTTAGGCCATTTTCTCACTCTACACGGTCTCTTTAGGCAATCTCAACCATTCCCATGGCTTCAAATACAATCTACTGGCTAAAAGCTGCCAAATTTATCTCTCTATCCAATCTTGTTTATGAGCTCCAGTATCATATAGCTAATGTGGGCATCTTTTCTTGAACATGTCCTAAACCAAACTTGGTCTCTACTTTTTTCCATCTAAGTACAATCACTATCACCCACCTTCTAGTTGGTGACACGGGGAACGTAGCAGTCACTTTGGAACTTCTCTCTCATCTGTATTCAGTCAATCACCCCATTCAGAAATATACATCCTAAATATATCTTGGATTCACCAGCTTCTTTTCTGCTGTAACTTCATAGTCAAAAGCAACACCTTGAGTATTGTACTCTCCCCATAATGGTCTTCCTGCCTCTCTCATGTTCCCTTTAGTCCATCCTACATCCAGCAGCCACAGCAGTATTTTAAAAATGCAAATTTGAATGTCATTCTTGAGTTATTGTTCTTGGTATGAAGTCCAAAATCTTTAATACATCTATAAGGCCCAGCATAATCTGAGCTCTACATTCCTTTCCAGTCTCATCTTGAACTATTCTCCTCTTCTTTACTCCCACAGATCTTTCAGTTTTTGGAAGACAATGTGCACTTAGCTTCCTCAAGATTTTCACATATGCTGTTTAATCTATGTGGAATAGTTTCCTCTTCATTCTTCCCTTTGCTAAATCCTGTTCTTTCTTTAGGTGCCAGCTTAGATGTTTGTTTTTCAGAAAAGTCTTTGATATCTTAGACAGTTTTACTCCCATTTTGATATACTATTATAATTTCCCTTAGTGTCTTTCATCACAATTGTGATTAAATGATTACTTGCATGATTTTTGTTTAATGTCTCCCCTTCTACAATGTAATTTACATGAAAGCAGGGTCTTGTTTTCTGCTGTATGGCTGAGACTAGGTCAGTACCTGGCACGTAAGAGGTACATAGTAAATATTTGTGCATTCATTCATGCAACTCTAGGTAATATTTTGAGTACTAGGGGTATAGTGGTGTACAAACAGATAAAAATGAATGTACACATTGAGTCAACTTTTATTGCTTAGTAAAGTGATAGTTAAAGGCTAATATCTTCTTATTGAGAAAGGTAATGCTCATTATGTATTATTAGTACATTTACTTTTGAAATTCATTTATGCATTTCTTAATTTAAAGAAGAGAAATAGGATAGTTTCATATCTCTAACTCATGCTATCAAGACCCAGAAGAAAAAAAAAAAACTTCTGAAACTCTGAGCAGTGTTTATGACATACAATTTAATGCTAAATTTAGTAGTTTGCTGATATTGGTCAGGTTTTACCTTATCATTACATATTAGCAGCTTAATATATATCATTACCAAGCATAATTTTATTAATTTACTTAAAACATTTATTTTTTGCAGGTATTGAGTTAGATTTGCTGTCCTGTGTAAAACAGGCAAGGCATTGAGATTGTGTTCAGCTTTGGAAATTTTCTGAAAATGTAAATAACCCGCATAAGTTTAAGGAAGCCCCAAATAAGCACATAGTTATTATATAACAACCTAAACATGATTCACAGGACTTCTGTAGGAAAGCAGGCTAGTAGAAAATTGGTTGGGCAACTTTTCTCTACTCCTGCAAGGATAGAATGAGAGTTTTGGAGACTTTTCCTGATGTAATTTACAAAAGGGATTCAGGGAAGAGTCTGAGAGAAGCTAGTCTAATGCCGTATACATCTCAGGACTAAGAACAATTTCCTCTTCCTCCTCTTATCTAGGAAAGACAGATAATAAGTCTGGAGATAAGGAAGGTGGGGAAGATTGCTGCATAATGTTTTCTTACTCAGAGTGAAAAAGGAACCAAGGGAAGAAGTACAGATTGACAGCCAGAAGGACAAGAGGCCTGTAAGAGAAAGGAAAGTTTACAGAGAACAGGGATAGAAAAGTAGGAAGGTAAGGTGCATTGTCAGCAAGTAACTTATGGTTTCCTAATACTATATATGTTTTCTTTTTACATAAGACATCTGTCATAATTCAGATTTCTCTCAGAGGAGTATATACAAAATTCTTATATTGTCTCTTCCTCTCCTCCTTTCTCCCTTCCCTCCTGCCCTCTGCCCTTCAACTTCCCCCTTATCCCCCCACCCTGGTGCCTGCTATTTACCAAAGCTAATGCTCAATTTTTGCTTTCTTCGTAGAAAATCTGAAAACTAGTGTAGTTTATGATCATAATAAAATCAATGACCCTTGGGACTTGAAAAGACCTTACAAGTCCTCCAGTGTAAATGTTCATCTAATTAGAACATTTTTTTGTATTTATTCAACAAATATTTTCTGAGTGGCTCCCATGTGCCACTCATGGGTGCTAGGGATACAACATTGAACAAAACAAAAACCCCTACCCTCATGGAGCTTGTATTTTAGTGACTATATCAGAATACGTAGACTACGTGATGGATTTCATGTAGTGGATGAGCAGATAGGTTGAAAATCTATTTCTGGTCTTTCCATCTGTGTGACTGTTTATACATTAATCATTGATCATTAATCATTAATCTTCTGCCTTAGTATACTTAAAATGCTCATTTTCACAGAATGTTAATGAATTACCTCAATTTTTTTAAATGGTAAGTTGAAAGATATTATTTTCCTTGAGCCTCTGTTTGAGCTAAAATGAGTATACATGAAGTGACCATTTGATTGAAAAGAACCATTTCAGAATTCCTAGTCTAGGGATGTATTGAGATTATTTTAAGAATAACCCACTTTCAAATTGGCTTTTTTCTGGGTTACTTGTGTGTTTGGGTGTTCCTGATTTTAAAAGATGGAAGAGGTAAGGTTGATTTTGCAAATGTTATTTTGTTTTTTATTGATCATTCAAAAAAGACAATGGACATCTTTGTATTGTAGGAGATTATTTTTAGAGTATCTGGAAAGGTCAAGGAGACAATACATTAAATTTTAAATTCTCTGCATTTATTTTCTGTGTGTGTATGTGTGTGTGTGTGTGTGTGTTCATATTTACTCTCTCCATAGCCATATATGTTAATCTTTTTCTATCTTATAAGGCTGGAAGAGAATTCTTAGAAAGGGATCAGAGACATTTATTTTTAATGTAAAACTAGATTGTGTATTAACTAAACAGTTTCTTCTCTGGTACTCTAAAGAAGTACTCAAGTCTTTTCTAAAAATATCTCATTTCTTTTTTTCTTAAAGATATCTTGATTTTTTTTTTTTTTTAAGCATGTGGGCAAAGGGAAAGGAAGGGTGAAAAATATGCCAAGATTTAAATATCTACTCTTTAGAATACCTAAAGATAGTGGGCTTTTACAGGGAAGTGGTGACATCAACAGTCAAGAAAATCACGGTAGGTGGTAGGATTTGGCTTATGATTATCTGTGTGTGTGCAGGCACGTGCATGCAATCACACATGACCAGTTTTAAAAACTGACATCTGTTTTCTTGAAATTGGGGGTGTATGTATGTGTGTGTGTGTGTGTGTGTGTGTGTGTGTGTGAATGATTAACAAGGTTAGAAGAGTGATAGAAACATGACAAACCATTATGACAGATTTTATCACAGCAGACATTTCTTTTCTCAGTCTAGAAAAACCCAATCCTGAGGAAAAAAGGGGAGAAGTTTTCCCTTTCATAGTTGAGAGGAAAGTAAATTACAGAAACAAAGGAAGAATGTTTGAAACAATGCATTTGGTTTGGGGGCTTAGATAATACGGTTCTAAAGGGAAGAGCTCAATGTGTGTAGGATTCTGTTTCTGTCATGCAGATAATAAATAGTAAATGCTCTAGGGGTACTGAGTCCTATTCTTTGTTTCTTCTTGAAAGCTAAGGGAGTTAATTTTTTTTTTTCCTAATGGTATTACCTAGACAAATGAAACAAGATAGTAGTTCAAACTTTTTTCCTTCTCCAACATACCTGAGAGATAGGATACACATCCATCACTTACAGTGGGTCACAGTGGCAATAATTTGCACCCAGGTTGTAAGTCCTGAAAAAAGCTGTAAAGGTGATTCAATAATGGAATTGTTGAAGTAGGCAGACCATTGTAAAATTCATAGACATGCCTAGGCTGTCTAGTAGTTTATCTTTAAGAAGCTCACACAATAAATGTAATTTCTCGTTTTGAATTTCTTGATCACATTTTCTTTGTTAATATATTGCCTAGATATTTTCCATGTCCCAGGAGTGAGGAAAATGAACTAGCTATATATATATTTTATTTTTTAAATCAGGATGTTGGAAGATGTTAATCTTTTGGTCTTTGGGCCACGTTTAGAAAACATTGGTTTAATCACTCAGATTGTTCTTTTGCAAAGTAAAGTGATAGTTCCTTTTCAGGACCCTGTCTGGTTGCTGTTGCTGCTATCAGTGGTTGGTTGTTTGAGAAGGGAGCTGGGGATAACTTGGGGAGTCCAGGACTGCTCAGGATGGCTCCACATGTGTAAAGTCCCTAATTGTAGGGTCTGGGCCACAGTTTGCAAGGTTTGAATTTTGTCAGGATCTTAATAAATTGGGGGGATTGGCTCAGCTAACAAAAGTTGCCAGGGTCCAACATACATACTATAATGCCAATTTACTGATTTATAAAGAAAAGATATTCCCTTCCAAATACAGAAATATTTGTCTGTCTTAACAACATCTCTGTTTTGTGTCAGGGCACTCAAGAAATTGAATTTTAGAAGCTGGATAATTGTTTGGAGAGCATGAAATCAAAGCAAAGGGAAGTGAACTGTAGACAGAGGTATTATCCAGGCTATGGTGCAGTCGGTAAAACATCCTGGCCTAGAACAGGGACTGCTGAGGAGCCTTACTGTCCTGATGCCCTTATATAGTATCTTTCTCCTGGAGAGAACAGGACTCACCCAGTTTATTCTGACTCTTTGACCTTCCCTTTTGCTAAAATTCATTCTAACCATTCCCACCTGGTTACAAAGATTTTGGCCAGGCAAGTTATCATTTAATTGATGATATTTCAGTGTGCTAAGTTATAATCACATTTTATGGTGTCTCTGACATTTTACCGAGGTCATATGAAGTACAGTTTTGGGAATTCTCTCTACTCTTTGGTAATAAATGTCTGTCTGATGTCTTTAGGTTTGTAGTGCGATCTGTCAGTACTTTTGAAGTATTTGACACAGTTGATGACTTCCTCCTTTTAAAAACTCTTCTTCACTTGTCTTCTGGGAAATGTTTTTTTTTGTTGTTTCTTTATTACCCCCATTAACTGGGGTAGCTTTAAGCACTATTTTGAGATATAAAGGAAAATATGACACTATCTGTTCCGATTTGCTAATGCTGCTCTTATGCAAAATACCAGAAATGGATAAAGGCCATGAAAATGTCCAAATTAAGGCATCAATACTAGTATACCTTCACTGAAGAATGGCCTGTGGCATCCGGAACACCTCTGTCAGCTGGGCAGCCACGTGGCTGCCATCTGCTTTGGGGTTCTGGTTTCGAAATGGCTTTCTCCCACGGTTTTTCTCTCTAAGCCTTTGGGGGTGTTCTGTTAATTTCTCCCAGGCAAACTGTGGGCTAGCAAAAGTCTGCTTCAATGGCCATCTCCAAAATGTCCCTTTCAGCTGCTGCACATTCTTGGTTCTTGCTCCCAGGACGTTTCTCACTTAAGTGCCTTAGAGTCCTGTCTTAGCATATCCCAGGCAAACTCTGGGCTTCATCTCTTAGCTTAGCATCTCCAAACATCCTTCTCTCTGCATGTCCAAGCATCTCCAAGTGTCAGCATAGGCAAGCTTCTGGGCCTGTGTGGCTGTTTTTAAAGGACTCCAGTAAACTGCTCAAGACCCACACTGCATGGGCAGGGCCACACTTCCATGGAAATAATTCAATCAGAGTTATCACCTACAGTTGAATGAGCCACATCTCCATGGAAACACTAAATCAAAAGCTTCCAACTTAATCAACACGAATATGTCTGCCTCCACAAGATTGCATTAAAGAACATGGCTTTTTCTTGGGGGCATAATGTATCCAAACCGGCACACTATCATTCAAAGAATAGGAAACCTAGACAGGGTTTATATTGTAGTTGATTGGTTGGCTTCACCTCCCAAGGAGAGTAAGAGGAAATTATCAGGAGAATATTTCTCCCCCTTGTCAGAGGATATCTCAGATCGTTGTCATAGTCATGTAACGCTGCATGCCAAGAATGCATTGGATGACTGGAGTTGAGAGTTACCAAATAGTGATCTATTTTTCAAAGATATAGGGAAATTGTTATAATAAAAACACCTGTTTCTGTTTTGATGTGCTCCTCACACTGTCTAGTAAGATTTCCATTTTTACTGCAGTGCCATTTAAAGTGTTATAAGTACACTTTAAAAACAATGTGATGTCTTTACTTATCTGGAAGTGATAATGTTTTATCATTTTTCTTCCTTAGGAAGAAAACGATGAGAAACAGATTTTCCACTCCAAGTATGACACATGGCTGTTTGAAAGACATGTTAGCCTTACATTGGTATTATGTTTTAAAGAGTTACTGTGATTCTCTGTACTGTCAAAATATTTTCTGCAAGTTTCAGAAGAATTTCTTCATTATGAGATTCATAATGTTTATGTTACCTAAATTTTAAGGAGATTGCTTCACTCAGTGCTGTTTTTCCCCTTTTGTTGGGGTGGTAGTACTGAAAAGCTACCTAAAAGCAATTTATTATCCACATTCTTAGCCAACATGGCAGGATGATTCTCTTTGTCAGTTTAGCATATTACAGTGGCGCTTGCTAGACAAAGTTACAAGTTCTTAGAGCTAAAGCTACTGAGGAATTTACCTGATCTGAGGTTAGGCTTTCTGCTTTCTGTCTCTATGATATGCTCATAATTCCAGAGACCATCAATACTTTTAGGAAATGGGGTGGTTTCCTATATTGTACTTATAAAAAACTGTAGGTTTACATTATGGAAAAGGCTGTATCTGTTAAGACTTAAAATAATTTTGTCATGGAGAATGGCAGCAATAATGAAACAAATACAGACAATAAATAAAGTCTAGTTTCCAAGCAAGGAGAAAAAGCAAGAATAAAAACATCACTACCCCAACAGGCCAATTGGTCATAAGTGCAATCATGCCCATTTGAAGAGGAAAATTTAATGTCCATACCCAGAGAAAACTATAAACACATGAGAAGTGGCTTATCTTACATAAGTAAATGACTTAAAATCAATCCAGGTTAAACATAGCTTTCAAATCAACTAATGTACACTCGTTATCTATTATATGTGGGATCCAGAGAAATCTGTATTTTTGTGTTTTTTTTCATTTTATAATTAAATCTATGATTCAGATGACACCTATTAGCAATTCTAGTATCATACCAAGCTTTGTGAATCATTAAAAAATTTTTAATTTTCCATTTATTCACCGCGTATTTATATACTGCCTCACATGTATGTCCAATCAGGAAAAGTGCCTAGCTGACTTCTGTTGTAACCTAATGACCATTAATGGTTGGAAAGCTTCCAAATTAAATCTGATTCAAGTTAAGTAGCAATAGTTACATTAATTGAGAGATTAATTACATGCCAGAGGTCTCTCAAAATAGTCTGTACTGAGAAAAAGAGAAGTGATTTGATGATGTGTAAATCCATGTTCTTTGGGAATTCTTATTTCTCCATTTCTCAGGATATAGATTAAGAGGCAGACTCTGATAAAATCTCAATATATGGATCATTAGTTTTGGTCTTGGGGCTTATATGTGGGCTTCTCATATGCAATCTTGCCCTTTAGGGCTGTGCTAATGTTTTTTCCACTGCCTAGAACACTTCTGTCACTGCCCTCTTTCTTACTCCCTACCCTACTTCATTCCCTAGTTTTTTACTTATTTTGAGGCTCTCAGCTTGGAATCACTTCCTTCAGAAAACCTTCCCTCATCTTACCCCAAGCCAGGTTTAGGTTAAGGGCTTCAGATGCCTGAATTAATATTTTCAGTGCCATGCCACCTTTGCTTTTGAAGAAACATTAGAATTTATTTTATAAAATTAAGAAATGGTAGTGTTTCTGGTTTGCAGTTATACTGAGTGTTAGATACAATCTGATCAATTCATAACACATGCAAAAGATTATTCTCTTCTGTAATGTGACTGCTATATTTATATTAATGTGACCTAATGGTTCATTCATTTTACCACTAGCCTTATCACTCTTTGAACATTCAATTAAACCATTAGGTGTTTTTTTCCTATATGACCTATTTTTAGGCCAATTTCTTCCCTCCTCTTCCAGTTCTATTTTTCAGTAGTTGATGGCATTGAATGTGAAGTGTAGATTTTCACATAATAATTCCTATTTTAAAATATTTATTATTTAGGCCATCTGAACCCAAGAGCTGAAATTGACATTTTACAACAAAAAACTGGGGTCCAAAGTAAATGATTTGCATAAGTTCATCAGCTAATTAATGACAGAGCTATTCTAGGATTCATGTTTCCTAATGTCTAATCAAATGAGCTTTGACACACAGGTATCGAGTACCTGTTATATCTCTATGTAATGTATTACATGCAATATTTTGGTTAAAATCATTTTAGAATATATGACAATTTTATAACAAGTCACTTGCCCGTTTCATTTGTAGAAGGTGAAGTATTGAGATATCAAATATTGTCCAGGTAGTAGACCTATGTCTTTATGTAATTCAAAATTTAATAATAATTTTTGTTATATCTTTACTATTGTTACTGATATAATTCTTAAAGCAGCCAAGGTAGGGGGCTGCTGTATTGCCTGCTACTAGGAGCTGTTCCTTTGATAAGTACTTATTAAAGTTAGGAATTTACTTAGTTGAATTATATTCCTTCCTTTCCCTGTCTCTTTTTTGAGTAATGAAATAATATTATTTTGATATGATTATATTTTACTATGAATATGTGCTTTGCCTTGACCTTTTGTTTCTAAATCAAGTAAATATTGACATGTCAAATTATGAAGAGAAGAAGGAAACCTTATTTTTGAGTTTATTATTATTTTTGATCCCACTAATAACAGTAAAATATCCTTCATTTGAATCAGTATCTTCAGTTGCCCTGCCCTCCTCTCCCCCACCACCCATTCAAGATTAAATGCATTATGCCTAAACTTATTTGGAGGAGAATCTCAATAAATATTAATTCCATTCCCTTTGATAATATACAGTTTTTCCCCTAAGCATGATAGTATGGATAAAAAAAAAAAATCACTATTTAGTTTTTTTAATTTTACATTTAGTAAATATAAGCAGTGCAAATTACAACCTAAAAATTTGATTGCTGCTGACTAAACACTGGCAATTATATATTATTGAAAGAAAATACTTGTCTTTGAAGCTTGGATCTGAAACTTCATTTCTGTTAAATTTGTACTGGTTTGGCAATTGACAGCAGGTGGTTGAGGTGCCTTGTGGTGGTAGTTGTGGTAGATGATATCTAGGCTCTTATTCTAAGGAGTGGGTCTATTGGTGATACCAGAGAGGAGGATATGTCTCTCCCTGCCTGATTCCTGATGGGCAAGACTTGGGTGATGTGCAGGATGCAGACTCTGCTCTGTCAGTCCATCCATCTCAGGCTAGTTTATCAAATGAAAACTTTGGTCTCTGTCTTAGCCGTCAACTATCCTTTGAGTGACAGCAGTTTAGCTTGTCTTTTAGATTTTTAAGCAACTTAGAGGATTTTCTGATGGATATTTCAGTATATTAATACCAAAAATGAGAGAGAATTCATTACGTCAGATTTATTTCAAAGGACTTAAGTATGTGCTTAGATCACCATCAAAAAAATTAACAATCCAGAAATGAATGCTTTCATTTCAGCCTTCCTAATGTGGCTACTAGAACAGGGCACTTGACTGATAATGAAACTCAGAAACCCTTTTATTTCTGGAATTTCCTGTTGGGAGTGTAGAGTTTTCTGAGCAATATGTAATGTTGGCTAGTTATGCAATATGTCAGATTTTACTGCCAGCTCTTTATTTAAAAAGGGTGTGAGACGATTTGACTCACAAGCGTATGAAGTCCAAGTTAAAGTATGGTGTCATCCTAGCACCTGCCAGTTGAATAAAGCCAGATTCATAAGCAAATATTTCATACATTTAAATTTTTATCAGCTCAGATAAGCTAACTATAAAATAGTTAAGTTTTCTCTTATTCTTAACTGCATGTGATTTGAGGAAGCTTCTTTTTTAGCTCCAGGAAAATATTAGAAGGGGAAAATGGCCCTCCAAAGTTGTATCCACAGATTAATGTGTATGTGAGGGAATGGAATAGAATCTGGATGTGTACTCATAGGATATTTAAATCTCAGTATGTGGATGAGAGTTCATTCTTGAGAATCAGGCTCCTGTTCACCTCTCTGGAGCTACTCGGATAGAGCTTGTTTTCCCACATAGCATTTCAAGATCTGGTTAGAATCATCCCTTCCAGATCTTAATACAGAAAAGCATATATAGCCTGTGTTGTTTTTAAGGTTTTTAGAGGATATTTTCTAGTCTCCTTCAATAACATATTGCCACATTTAATAATTCTAACCATCAATAATTTCTTAAATTTATATCTAATCTAATGGTCTCTTTAAGACAGTTTCTCATCCTTGGCCGGATAATTCTTTGTTGAAAGGGAGGGCTTTCCTGTGCCTTGCAGGACATTCAGCAGCATCTCTAGCTTGTTCTGACTTGATGCCAGTAGTGCCTTCATCCCTGGTTGTGACAACCCAAAATGTCTCCAAACATTGCCAAATGTCCTCTGAAGGGCAAAATCAACCCAGTAGAGAACAGCTGCTCTAAAACAACATAGAATGTTAGAGCAAAGGCCTTCACATCATCCAGTTTTTATTTTTTCATTTTCCTTATGACTGTAAGTTGCTTAAGATAATGGCTCCTTATTCAAAGAGATGAGGCTGGAACTTGGGTTTCCTAACTTTCCAGTTGGGTTTTTTCTGCCTTACCTACTTTCTTGGTTTGGGTTTAAGATACTCTGACCTCCTGCTTATGGGCTTGTCTAATTACATGAGTTCTATTAGAATAACCAGCCATTCAATAACAGAGATAAGGCTTCAGCTCTACTGTGTACATAAAATCTCTAGTTCTCCTTAAGTATCCATTTATACATATTATTTTGGATTGTTTACCCCAGAAGCAACCCTGAGATAAGGATTTGTGTAAAAGTGGTTTACTGGGAAGTGTTCCCAGGAAAAACTGGAAAGGGAGTTGGGAAGTGGACAGGTAAGAGAGCCAAACAAGGATACAATATCAGGCAAACTTTGAAGGAAGTAATTTTAGCTCAGCCCCACAGGAAAGTTCTGGAGACAGTGTAGATCATATCTCAGAATTGTTCGAATTAGGTGCAAGGGAACTGGACTATTTATACTTTGTTGTCCATATGTTATTTTTTGTTTTTGTTTTGTTTGTTTCTTTTTTTACTTTTGTTTTTCATCTGCTACTTTCTAAGGTAGAGTTTCTTATCCTTGATGCCATTGACATTTTTTAAATTTAAAACTAGTTTATTTGTCAAATACAAAAGCATTTCCAACAAAACAAAGCAATGGGAAAAACCATTGGTATTTTGGGCCAGATAGTTCTTTGTTGTGGTGTCTGTCCTGTGCTTTGTAGTATGTTTAGCAGCATCCTGAACTTCTACCCAATGGATGCCAGAATCACCCCCACCCCCTCCCCATCCTCCAGTTTGTCAACCAAAAATGACTTCAGACATTCCAGTTGTCCCCTGGGCTTCAAAATCACCTCCAGTTGAGAACCACTGGTTTAAGGGGTACTCCAGCAGAGGTATAAATTCTCAGGAACTTTAGGCTGTTAGGCAAAGTGGTCTCTGGCAACCTGAGAGCAGCCCTCTGACAGAGACACAGCAGAAATCAGTATGCATGAAAATGTTAATGAATCACAGTGGATATGGATAGAGCACTGACATCATCTTCTACTTGTATATTAAATTATCAAATTTCTACTTTTCAACTTCTGTGAGCTTATTTCAGGAAGAATCTATCTGATACAGAGGCACAATTTTCTTTTAGGGGTTTGTACAGGATGGACTAAACCAAGTGTGTCACATCTTATAATCAGCACCGCTAGAGCAGTACTTGAGTCACTCCTACCATCACTACCACACACTCGAAATTCCTCTCCATTAGGGATAATTTTAATCTCTGTGGAATTGGTTTGATAGAAATCTGATTTGAGAAAGAGTTTAAGAATTTAGAATTAGTCCTACAAGAGTAAAGCTCCTGACTTTTGTTTTACTTTATCACAGAAAATTATTGGTTTGGGGGCTGTTTTTTTTCTAATCTTGGACCTTGTTCTAGTTTGCTAATGCTGCCAGAATGCAAAACACCAGAAATGGATTGCCTTTTATAAAAGGGGGTTTATTTGGTTACACAGTTACACCATAAAGTGTCCAAACACATCAGCAATCGGGTACCTTCACTGAAGGATGGCCAATGGTGTCCGGAAAACCTGTTAGCTGGGAAGACATGTGGCTGGCATCTGCTCCAAAGTTCTGGTTTCAAAATGGCTTTCTCCCAGGACATTCCTCTCTAGGCTGCAGTTCCTCAAAAATGTCACTCTTAGTTTAGTTGTACTTGGGGTATTTGTCCTCTCTTAGCTTCTTTGGAGCAAGAGTCTGTTCTCAACGGCTGTCTTCAAACTGTCTCTCATCTGCAGCTTCTGTGCTTTCTTCAAAGTGTCCCTCTTGGCTGTAGCTCCTCTTCCAAATGTCACTCACAGCTTCACTGAGTTCCTTCTGCCCATCAGCTCGTTTATATGACTCCACTGACTCAACTTAGACCCATCCCGAATGGGGGGAGCAACACCTCCATGGAAATTATCCAATCAAAGTCATCACCCACAGCTGGGTGGGGCCCATCTCCACAGAAACACTCAAAGAATTCCAATCTAATCAACACTGATAATGTCTGCCCACACAAGATTACATCAAAGATAATGACGTTTGGGGAACACTATATTCAAGCTGGCACAGACCTATTTTCCTTCTGTCCGCCCTGACATCCATCCATTCATTCATTTATTCAACAGATGTTCACTGAGGCCTAATATGCCCCTGGTCCTTTGCTAGAAGCTAGGGAATATAATAGGGGACAAAAGATTTATGGTCCCTGTGTTAATGGAGCTTTCATTCTAGTAGAGATAAAGACAAGAAATAACTTGTAGTTCAGAGAGCAGGATTGTCTGCTCTCACCTGGAGTTTCCTGGACAATGAGTTAGCTAGGAGTGTGGGCTTCCCTTGTCACTGTTTGAAGGGGTCTATCCAAATTCTTATGGGGCTGGTGGCTTTGTCTTCCCAGTAGAGCTGATAGTTTTGCCAGGAAGCTGGCATTCTTAGACACTCCAGTTGCCAGAGCCTGAGCATTCCTCTAATGTAAACAGGGGTAAGAGAAAGGAATGGGGGTGGCTCTGGAGCCAATGTTTTCCAAGTAGAGCAGAGCCCAACAGTATTCTGGTTCCTATAGGAGGAAGATAGGGTACCCATATCTTTTTTTTTTTATTTTTTTTTTAATTTTTTATTTTTTTTTAAATTCAGTTTTATTGAAATATATTCACAAACCATACAGTCATCCATGGTATACAATCAGCTGTTCACAGTATGATCATATACTTATGCGTTCATCACCACAATCTATTTCTGAACATTTTCCTTACATCAGAAAGAATCAGAATAAGAATAAAAAATAAAAGTGAAAAGAGAATACCCAAACCATCCCCCCATCCCACCCTATTTGTCATTTAGTTTTTACTCCCATTTTTCTACTGATTTTTTTTCAATTTTTTAACTTTGTTTATCAAAAAATTAAAAACAAACAGGCAAACAACAACCAAAAAAAACCCCACAACATTTCAAACAAAGCAATGGATTAAGGAAAACAAATAACCTAAAATAACTACTTTGCTTCCAATATGTTCCTACCACACCCCAAGAAAATTAATAAACCATGTCCAAACAGAGGAGTAAGAAAAACAAATAATCTAAAATAACTACATTGCTTCCAACATGTTCCTACCATACCCCAAGAAAATTAACAACCCCTAAGAAAACAAAGGAATAAGAGAAAAAAAAAACCTAAAATAACTCTATTGCTTCCAACATGATCTTACTATATCCAAGAAAGTTTACAAACCATAATCATTCCTGAGCATTCCCATAACATTGAGATTACCCTCCGTAGTTTATCTGTTCTTATTAGATTATCATTCCCCCTCCACTAATTGGTATCTCTAGGTCCCCTACATTCTACAGTATAAAACATTGTACATTTTTCACAGAATTCACATTAGTGGTAACATACAATATCTCTCTTTTTGTGCCTGGCTTATTTTGCTCAGCATTATGTCTTTTTTTTGTTTTTTTGTTTTTTTTTTTAATCTTCATTTCATTGAGATATATTCATATACCACGCAGTCATACAAAACAAATCGTACTTTCGATTGTTCACAGTACCATTACATAGTTGTACATTCATCACCCAAATCAGTCCCCGACACCTTCATTAGCACACACACAAGAATAACAAGAATAATAATTAGAGTGAAAAAGAGCAATTGAAGTAAAAAAGAACACTGGGTACCTTTGTCTGTTTGTTTCCTTCCCCTATTTTTCTACTCATCCATCCATAAACTAGACAAAGTGGAGTGTGGTCCTTATGGCTTTCCCAATCCCCTTGTCACCCCTCATAAGCTACATTTTTATACAACTGTCTTCGAGATTCATGGGTTCTGGGTTGTAGTTTGATAGTTTCAGGTATCCACCACCAGCTACCCCAATTCTTTAGAACCTAAAAAGGGTTGTCTAAAGTGTGCGTAAGAGTGCCCACCAGAGTGACCTCTCGGCTCCTTTTGGATTCTCTCTGCCACTGAAGCTTATTTCATTTCCTTTCACCTCCCCCTTTTGGTCAAGAAGATGTTCTCCGTCCCACGATGCCAGGTCTACATTCCTCCCCGGGAGTCATATTCCACGTTGCCAGGGAGATTCACTCCCCTGGGTGTCTGATCCCACGTAGGGGGGAGGGCAGTGATTTCACCTTTCAAGTTGGCTTAGCTAGAGAGAGAGGGCCACATCTGAGCAACAAAGAGGCATTCGGGAGGAGGCTCTTAGGCACAACCATAGGGAGGCCTAGCCTCTCCTTTGCAGCAACTGTCTTCCCAAGGGTAAAACCTGTGGTAGAGGGCTCAACCCATCAAATCACCAGTCCCCTATGTCTGTGGTCATGTTAGCAACCATGGAGGTGGGGTAGGCGAATACCCCTGCATTCTCCACAGGCTCCTCAAGGGGGCACTGCATCTTTTTTTTTTTTCCTTGTTTTTTTTTGTTTTTTAACTTTCCCTTCTTTTTTTTTTTTTTTTTTTATCATCATTTTATTGAGATATATTCACATACCACGCAGTCATACAAAACAAATTGTACTTTCGATTGTTTACAGTACCATTACATAGTTGTACATTCATCACCTAAATCAATCCCTGACACCTTCATTAGCACACACACAAAAATAACAAGAATAATAATTAGAGTGAAAAGGAGCAATTGAAGTAAAAAAGAACACTAGGTACCTTTGTCTGTTTGTTTGCTTCCCCTACTTTTCTACACATCGATCCATAAACTAGACAAAGTGGAGTTTGGTCCTTATGGCATTCCCAATCCCACTGTCACCCCTCATAAGCTACATTTTTATACAACTGTCTTCGAGATTCATGGGTTCTGGGTTGTAGTTTAATAGTTTCAGGTATCCACCACCAGCTACCCCAATTCTTTAGAACCTAAAAAAGGTTGTCTAAAGTGTGCGTAAGAGTGCCCACCAGAGTGATCTCTCGGCTCGTTTTGGAATCTCTCTGCCACCGAAGCTTATTTCATTTCCTTTCACATCCCCCTTTTGGTCAAGAAGATGTTCTCCATCCCACGATGCCGGGTCTACACTCCTCCCCGGGAGTCACACTCCACGCCACCAGGGAGATTCACTTCCCTGGGTGTCTGATCCCACGTAGGGGGGAGGGCAGTGATTTCACCTTTCAAGTTGGCTTAGCCAGAGAGAGAGGGCCACATCTGAGCAACAAAGAGGCATTCTGGAGGAGACTCTTAGGCACAAATACAGGGAGGCCTAGCCTCTCCCCTGCAGCAACTGTCTTCCCAAGGGTAAAACCCATGGTAGAGGGCTCAACCCATCAAACCACCAGTCCCCCATGTCCGCGGCCATGCTAGCAACCATGGAGGTGGGGTAGGCGAATACCCCTGCATTCTCCACAGGCTCCTCAAGGGGGCACTACATCGTTTTTTTTTTTTTTTTTTTTTTTTCCTTGTTTGTCTTTTTTCTTTTTTTTTTTTTTTAACTTTCCCTTCTTTTTTCAAATCAACTGTATGAAAAAAAAAGTTAAAAAGAAAACAAACATACAATAAAAGAACATTTCAAAGAGACCATAGCAAGGGAGTAAGAAAAAGACAACTAACCTAAGATAACTGCTTAACTTCCAACATGTTCCTACTTTACCCTAAGAAAGTTACCTAATATAGCAACATTTCTGTGAACTTGCTCCTACTATATCCATCAAAAATTAACAGACCATAGTCATTCCTGGGCATCCCCAGAACGTTAAATAGCTTATCTGTTCTTGGATTATTGTTCCCCCTTCCTTAATTGCTCTCTATTGCTAGTTCCCCTACATTCTACATTATAAGCCATTTGTTTTACATTTTTCAAAGTTCACATTAGTGGTAGCATATAATATTTCTCTTTTTGTGCCTGGCTTATTTCACTCAGCATTGTGTCTTCAAGGTTCATCCATGTTGTCATATGTTTCACGAGATCGTTCCTTCTTACTGCCGCGTAGTATTCCATCGTGTGTATATACCACATTTTATTTATCCACTCATCTGTTGAAGGACATTTGGGTTGTTTCCATCTCTTGGCAATTGTGAATAATGCTGCTATGAACATTGGCATGCAGATATCTGTTCGTGTCACTGCTTTCCGATCTTCCGGGTATATACCGAGAAGTGCAATCGCTGGATCGAATGGTAACTCTATAATTAGTTTTCTAAGGCACTGCCAGACTGACTTCCAGAGTGGCTGAACCATTATACAGTCCCACCAACAGTGAATAAGAGTTCCAATTTCTCCACATCCCCTCCAGCATTTGTAGTTTCCTGTTTGTTTAATGGCAGCCATTCTAACCGGTGTTAGATGGTATCTCATTGTGGTCTTAATTTGCATCTCTCTAATAGCTAGTGAAGCTGAACATTTTTTCATGTGTTTCTTGGCCATTTGTATTTCCTCTTCAGAGAACTGTCTTTTCATATCTTTTGCCCATTTTATAATTGGGCCGACTGTACTTTTGTCATTGAGTTGCAGGATTTCTTTATATATGCAAGATATCAGTCTTTTGTCAGATACATGGTTTCCAAAAATTTTTTCCCATTGAGTTGGCTGCCTCTTTACCTTTTTGAGAAATTCCTTTGAGGTGCAGAAACTTCTAAGCTTGAGGAGTTCCCATTTGTCTATTTTCTCTTTTGTTGCTTGTGCTTTGGGTGTAAAGTCTAGGAAGTGGCCACCTAATACAAGGTCTTGAAGATGTTTTCCTACATTATCTTCTAGGAGTTTTATGGTACTTTCTTTTATATTGAGATCTTTAGTCCATTTTGAGTTAATTTTTGTGTAGGGTGTGAGGTAGGGGTCCTCTTTCATTCTTTTGGATATGGATATCCAACTCTCCCAGCCCCATTTGTTGAAAAGACCATTATGACTCAGTTCAGTGACTTTGGGGGCCTTATCAAAGATCAGTCGGCCATAGATCTGAGGGTCTATCTCTGAATTCTCAATTCGATTCCATTGATCTATATGTCTATCTTTGTGTCAGTACCATGCTGTTTTGGCAACTGTGGCTTTATACTAAGCTTCAAAGTCAGGGAGTGTAAGTCCTCCCAGTTCGTTTTTCTTTTTTAGAGTGTCTTTAGCAATTCGAGGCATCTTCCCTTTCCAAATAAATTTGATAACTAGCTTTTCCAAGTCTGCAAAGTAGGTTGTTGGAATTTTGATTGGGATTGCATTGAATCTGTAGATGAGTTTGGGTAGAATTGACATCTTAATGACATTTAGCCTTCCTATCCATGAACATGGAATATTTTTCCATCTTTTAAGGTCCCCTTCTATTCCTTTTAGTAGAGTTATGTAGTTTTCTTTGTATAGGTCTTTTACATCTTTAGTTAAGTTTATTCTTAGGTACTTGATTTTTTTAGTTGCTATTGAAAATGGGATCTTTTTCTTGAGTGTTTCTTCGGTTTGTTCATTTCTAGCATATAGAAACATTACTGACTTATGTGCATTAACCTTGTATCCCGCTACTTTGCTAAATTTGTTTATTAGCTCTAGTAGCTGTATCGTCGATTTCTCAGGGTTTTCTAGATATAAGATCATATCATCTGCAAACAATGACAGTTTTACTTCTTCTTTTCCAATTTGGATGCCTTTTATTTCTTTGTCTTGCCGGATTGCCCTGGCTAGCACTTCCAGCACAATGTTGAATAACAGTGGTGACAGCGGGCATCCTTGTCTTGTTCCTGATCTTAGAGGGAAGGCTTTCAGTCTCTCTCCATTGAGTACTATGCTGGCTGTGGGTTTTTCATATATGCTCTTTATCATGTTGAGGAAGTTTCCTTCAATTCCTACCTTTTGAAGTGTTTTTATCAAAAAGGGATGTTGGATTTTGTCAAATGCTTTTTCAGCATCTATTGAGATGATCAATTGATTTTTCCCTTTTGACTTGTTAATGTGTTGTAATACATTGATTGATTTTCTTATGTTGAACCATCCTTGCATGCCTGGAATAAACCCCACTTGGTCATGGTGTATGATTTTTTTAATGTGTCTTTGGATTCGATTTGCAAGTATTTTGTTGAGGATTTTTGCATCTATATTCATTAGGGAGATTGGCCGGTAGTTTTCCTTTTTTGTAACATCTTTGCCTGGTTTTGGTATTAGATTGATGTTAGCTTCATAAAATGAGTTAGGTAGTGTTCCATTTTCTTCAATGTTTTGAAAGAGTTTGAGTAAGATTGGTGTCAGTTCTTTCTGGAAAGTTTGGTAGAATTCCCCTGTGAAGCCGTCTGGCCCTGGGCATTTATTTTTGGGAAGATTTTTGATGACTGATTGGATCTCTTTGCTTGTGATGGGTTGGTTGAGGTCTTCTATTTCTTCTCTGGTCAGTCTAGGTTGTTCATATGTTTCCAGGAAATTGTCCATTTCCTCTACATTATCCAGTTTGTTGCCATACAGTTGTTCATAGTATCCTCTTATAATTTTTTTAATTTCTTCAGGATCTGCAGTTATGTCACCTTTTTCATTCATTATTTTGTTTATATGGGTCTTCTCTCTTTTTGATTTTGTCAGTCTAGCTAGGGGCTTGTCAATCTTGTTGATCTTCTCAAAGAACCAACTTTTGGTGATATTTATCCTCTCTATTGTTTTTTTGTTCTCTATGTCATTTATTTCTGCTTTAATCCTTGTTACTTCTTTTCTTCTACTTGGTTTAGGATTGGTTTGCTGTTCATTTTCTAGCTTCTTCAGTTGATCCATTAGTTCTTTGATTTTGGCTCTTTCTTCCTTTTTAATATATGTGTTTAGTGCTACAAATTTCCCCCTTAGCACTGCTTTTGCTGCATCCCATAGGTTTTGGTATGTTGTGTTCTCATTTTCATTCGTCTCTATATATTTAGCAATTTCTCTTGCTATTTCTTCTTTAACCCACTGATTGTTTAGGAGTGTGTTGTTTAACCTCCAGGTATTTGTGAATTTTCTAAGTCTCTGATGGTTATTGACTTCTAGTTGTATTCCATTGTGGTCAGAGAATGTGCTTTGAATAATTTCAATCTTTTTAAATTTATTGAGGCTTGTTTTATGTCCCAGCATATGATCTATTCTGGAGAAAGTTCCGTGAGCACTAGAAAAGTATGTGTATCCTGGTGATTTGGGATGTAATGTCCTGTAGATGTCTGTTAAATCTAATTCATTTATCAGATTGTTTAGGTTTTCAATTTCCTTATTGGTCTTCTGTCTGGTTGATCTATCTATAGGAGAGAGTGATGTGTTGAAGTCTCCCACAATTATTGTGGAAACATCAATTGCTTCCTTTAGTTTTGCCAGTGTTTCTCTCATGTATTTTGTGGCACCTTGGTTGGGTGCATAGACATTTACGATTGTTATTTCTTCTTGCTGAATTGCCCCTTTTATTAGTACGTAGTGGCCTTCTTTGTCTCTCAAAACATCCCTGCATTTGAAGTCTATTTTATCTGAGATTAATATTGCTACACCTGCTTTCTTTTGGCTGTAGCTTGCATGAAATATTTTTTTCCATCCTTTCACCTTCAGTTTCTTTGTGTCCCTGTGTCTAAGATGAGTCTCTTGTATGCAACATATTGATGGTTCATTTTTTTTGATCCATTCTGCGAATCTATATCTTTTAATTGGGGAGTTTAATCCATTTACATTCAACGTTATAACCGTGAAGGCATTTCTTGAATCAGCCATCTTATCCTTTGGTTTATGTTTGTCATATTTTTCCCCTGTCTATTAATATCCTTTATTGTACCCATACCGAATCTCTTCAGTACTGAACCTTTCTCCAGGTCTCTCTGTCCTTTCTTTGTTTCTCTGTGTGTAGGGCTCCCTTTAGTATCTCCAGTAGGGCAGGTCTCTTGTTAGCAAATTCTCTCAGCATTTGTTTGTCTGTGAAAAATTTAAGCTCTCCCTCAAATTTGAAGGAGAGCTTTGCTGGATAAAGTATTCTTGGCTGGAAATTTTTCTCACTCAGAATTTTAAATATATCGTGCCACTGCCTTCTTGCCTCCATGGTGGCTGCTGAGTAGTCACTACTTAGTCTTATGCTGTTTCCTTTGTATGTGGTGAATTGCTTTTCTCTTGCTGCTTTCAGAACTTGCTCCTTCTCTTCTGTGTTTGATAGTGTGATCAGTATATGTCTCGGAGTGGGTTTATTTGGGTTTATTCTATTTGGAGTTCGCTGAGCATTTATGATTTGTGTATTTATGTTGTTTAGAAGATTTGGGAAGTTTTTCCCAACAATTTCTTTGAATACTCTTCCTAGACCTTTACCCTTTTCTTCCCCTTCTGGGACACCAATGAGTCTTATATTTGGACGTTTCATATTATCTATCATATCCCTGAGGTCCATTTCGATTTTTTCAATTTTTTTCCCCATTCTTTCTTTTATGCTTTCATTTTCCATTCTGTCATCTTCCAGGCCACTGATTCGTTGTTCAACTTCCTCTAGTCTTGTACTATGAGTGTCCAGAATCTTTTTAATTTGGTCAACAGTTTCTTTAATTTCCATAAGATCATCCATTTTTTTATTTAGTCTTGCAATGTCTTCTTTATGCTCTTCTAGGGTCTTCTTGATTTCCTTTATCTCCCGTACTATGGTCTCATTGTTCATCTTTAGTTCTTTGAGTAGCTGCTCTAGGTGCTGTGTCTCTTCTGGTCTTTTGATTTGGGTGCTTGGGCTTGGGTTATCCATATCGTCTGGTTTTTTCATATGCTTTATAATTTTCTGTTGTTTTTGGCTTCGTGGCATTTACTGAACTTGATAGGGTTCTTTTAGGATTTGTAGACCAATTGAAGTCCTTATCTCTAATTTATCAGGTCTACAGCTTCGTGGAGTACACTTTCTCTAACTAACCAGCAGGTGGCGTCCACGAGCCACCTGTTCTCCACAAGCCAGTTCTCCCCTGCTTAGCCTTTTTGGTGAGTGGGGGAGTGAGTCTTGTGGGGTCCAATTGGTGTACCAAGCATGCGTGTGTAGTTGGTTTTGCCTGCCCTGTATATGGGGCGTGTTTCTGGGCAGTCAGGGAGGGGGGGTGGCTCTAACAATCAAATCTCCCTGTTGTTCCTAGAGTTTTAAAGCTGCTGCAATAGTCTAATCCTTCAGTTCAGTCCTGCCACAGTTTGTCTCTGCCACTGACCCACAAGTCCTTGGTATTGGCGTATGGCTCCAGAGACTTGCAAGTGGGCCCCTCTTCCAGGCCGTGCACCCCGGGTCCTCTGTTGAGGGATGACTGTGCTATGTCACAGGTGAGTGCCGTCCCCCCAGGGCAGTTCTGGGCTGCTGGGCTGTGTAGGGAGGCTCCCAGTCTGCTGAAATGATGGCTGAATGGGGCTTTGTTAATTCACACTGCTCTACCTTCCCAACTCTGGGACAATCAGCTGAGGTTGCAGGGAAGGCTAATGTCCACGCCCAGTTTTGTGGTGTGTGCCTGTTATTTGAAGCACTTCCGTCACACTGGGTTGTCTGGGGCAGTTCTGGGCTATGGGGCTGGCGATGGGCAGGAGTGTTTCCTGTCCACCAGGATGATGGCTGTGAGCGGACACCCCCCTTTTCTTGGGAAGTTGTGGTGTTTAGTGAATTTTCTCAGCCACTGGATTATTGCGTTTTGTCTCAGAGCTCTCCTAGTTCTGCTCTTGACTTGACCTGCCCAAATAGTAAGTCTTTGAAGCTTTCTGTATTGGCTTCTTAGAGTAATTGTTGTAGAAAAAGAAAAAAGGATTTAAAAAAAAAAAAGAAAAAAAAAAAAAAAAAAAAAAACAGGCCCTCCTCAGAGATCTAATGGGTTATTGAAATGCTAATAGACAAAGCAACCAGGGCCATTAAGGAAAGGTCCACAGGGCAGAGAGATCAGCTTTTCTTCGGGATTTGCATATGCGCCTCAGGGCCCTTCCCCTTTCTATGTTCACCAGAACTCCAAAAATCCTCCGCTTTTATTTTGGAGTTTTTCGTGTTGTTGTTTTTCTATGCCTGTCTCCTCTCTGCTGGGCTGGCTGCTCTCAGATTCTCTGGTGTCTGGTCTCAGTCTATCTATGGCTGGATTTTGGATCAGTAGAATGAGTTTCCGATAAGGGCTGCCACTGTACTTCTCCCTTCTCCTTCCTGGAGCTGACAGCCCCTCCTCCCACGGGACCGAGCCTGGCAGGGAGGGGCGCGGGTCCCCTGGCCGCAAAAACTTACAGATTTCGCTGATCTCAGCAGTTCCACGTTTTCATGAGTGTTGTATGAAGTATGCCCAAAGTCAGATTGCTCTGTGGTGTCCAGTCCACGCAGTTCCTGGCTTTCTACCTACTTTCCTGGAGGAGTAACTAAAACATACAGCTCACCAGTCTGCCATCTTGCCCCGCCTCCTCCCATATCTTTTTTTTTCTTGCTAATCCTGGCCTTTTACTTCTGTTTTCTCTTTCCCCAGTAAAACCTACCTTAAACCCATGCTGTATAATGTTGTGAAATTTGTCCTGAAACCTGCATAGTAAGTGCTGCAAAGAAAAGATTTAAGAGAGACATTATATACTGTCAACAAAAGAAATAACCAGGGGACTTGCTGTAAAGGCAAGAATGAGGTTTTATTGAGCAAAAGCAACATTCATGTGGAGTGGTCTCAGAATGGTGGACTGCTCGGAGAGTTGCAGACTGGGGATGACTGATAGGGCCACTCAGGGGAGACGACGAGTGAGGGGTATGTGTATGGGGCAGAATGTCTTCGGGCAAACTGTCGATTAATCAGCAAGCCCTAGGAGCAGGATGTTTGCACAAAATCTGGGCCATCTGGTGAATGTCAGCAGTCTCTCTGCCACCAGCTTTGACTTGTTTTTCTCACAGGGTCAGAAGTCTCTGTTGCCACTGCAAAGAATCACTGGTATGTCAACTCAGCTAGCCTCCTTCTCTTCTTCATAGTTCCCTGGATAAAGTGGAAGTTTAAGCAGACCAAGATGATTAATAATGATTTCATTTTCACATACTTGGGATTATTAGAGTGATCACAAAAGGCCTGTCTGAGAAAGTAACATTTAAGCTGAGATCTGAACACTGAGTAAGATCGTGTGAAGACCTTCCCAGGCAGACAGAAGATGTGGACAATCCCTGAGGTGGGGAAGAATTTGGTGTGTTTGGGTGATTGAAAGAGGGCTGGCCTGTCTAGAGCACAGTAATTGAGGGAAGGGAGAATGAAAGTGACATGAAGCAAAGTTGGAGAAGTACAAATTACAATAGGGGCCAGGCAATATTAAATGACTCAATGGCCATGGTTAAAATTCTTATTTTATTCTAAGTGCAGTGGGAAGCTACTGAAGAATCCTACAAGGTTTCTGATTCTGATTCTGATGTAGATTTTAAAAAGATAGCCATTGTTCCTATATGGAAAATGTTTTGGAATGGGAGCAGGGAAATCAGGAAACCAATACAGTAGTCTATTTGAGAGATGATGATGGCTTTGGGTAGGATGGCTGATTTAAAGGTGGAAAGTAGAGAGAATTGAGATAAATTTCAGAGGCAGAATCAACTGGATGCGTTATTCTATAGGATGGAAGGGTGAGAGAGAAAAGAATCAAGGATGACTAACAAGTTTTTGACTTCTGCTACTAGACAGGTAGAGTTAATTTTTTTTTAATTTTTAATTCAATTTTATGGAGATATATTCACATACCATACAGTCATCCTCAGTGTACAATCAGTTGTTCACAGTACCATTATATAGTTGTGCATTCATCACCACAATCAATTTTTGAACATTTTCATTATCACACATAAAAAAGAATAAGAACAAAAGTTAAAATAAAAAGGAACACCCAAAACATCCCATACCCCCCATCCCTCCCTATTATTCATTTACTTTTTGTCCTCATTTTTCTATTCATCTGTCCATACATTGTATAAAGGGAGTGGAAGCCACAAAGTTTTCACAATCACACAGTCACACAGTGAAAGCTATATAGTTATATTATTGTCTTCAAGAATAAAGGCTACTGGGTTGCGGTTCAACAGTTTCAGGTATTTCCTTCTAGTATTCTAATACACTAGAAACTAAAAAGGGATATCAATGTAGTGTATAAAAATAACCTCCAGAATGACCTCTTGATTCTATTTGAGATCTCTCAGCCACCAAAATTTATTTTGTTTCATTTTTCTTCCCCCTTTTGGTCCAAGAAGACTCTCTCAATCTCAAGATGCCAGGGCCACATTCATCCCCAGGAGTCATGTCTTACGTTGCCAGGGAGATTTACACCCCTGGGAGTCATGTCCCACAAAGGGCGGAGGGCAGTGAGTTTACCTGCAGAGTTGGCTTAGAGAGAGAGGCCACACCTGAGCAACAAAAGAGGTCCTCTGGGGGTGACTCTTAGGCACAATTTTAAGTAGGCTTAGCCCCTCCTTTGCAGTAACAAACTTCATAGGGGCAAGCCCCAAGATCAAGGGCTTGGCCTTCTAAATTGGTAGCCCCCAATGCTTGTAAGAATATCATTAATTCCCCAGGTGGGGAAATTTAATATTTCCACATTTTTCCCCAGTCCCTCAAGGGGCTTTGCAAATACATTTTTATTCTCTGCCCAAATTACCCTGGGGGTGTACTGGGGCTTCACACTAACCTGTACAAACCAACCAGATTTCACTCCCTATTCAATGTTCCATGTAATTATGTTGTTTGAATAAACTGACCATACAAGTTAAATTATATAGTGTGTTACAAAACATATAGATTTTGCACCTAATGAACATCTTTTCCTTGGTCTCACACAGAAGTTGAAGTTTTAAAAACACCATCACTGTTGTACTTTACCCTTTAGTCTGATTTACCTTAGTCCTAACCGAGTCCATTTCGTTCATATATCTAATTGAAGTCTGATCTCTTTTTTCAGACTCTTTTGCTGTATGAGGTAATGCTGGTGTCCATAGCAGCCATACTCTGGCTCTGAGTCTCAGGTGTCACCCAAAGTTCCAGGGACTGAACAGGTTGTATACAAAGAGCTCAGCATCTCCGAATTTATAAATCACCATTACAACTCAGGAATACATGTAACTCTTGTAAGAGCTTACAATCTAGGAACCTTTACAATAACCCTTGCCCTGATAACCAATGCTCACAGACGCAATTCTCAGATTTGCACATTATAGTTAGTCCATATTAGTGAGGCATTCTGTTTTTCTTTCCATTTCTGGTTTATTTCACTCAACATACTGTCCTCAGTGCCCATTCACCTTACAACTTCACTCCTTCTTGTAGCAGCTCAATATTCCATTGTATGTATATACCACAGTTTGCCATTCGGTTCATCAGTTGCTGTACCCTTAGTCCACCTCCATCCACTGCAAATTGTGAATACTGACTCCATAAACCCCACTGTGCAAATGTCCATTCATGTCCTCTTTTCAGTTCTTCCAAGTAAATACCCAGTAATTGAATGGCAGGACCATATGGCAACCCCATGCTTAGCTTCCTGTGGAACCACCACACTGCCCTCCAGATGAGCTGCACCATTCTACTTCCCACCAACAGTGAGGAGGTACCTCCCTTTCTCCACATTTTCTCCAGCACTTGTATCTCTCTGTTTATTTTTTAGATAGTTTTATTCACATACCATACATTCCATTCTAAGTAAACAATCAGTGGTTCCCTGTATAATCACATAGTTATGCATTCACCACCACTATCTAAGGACACTTCCATTTCTTCCACAAAGAAAGGAAGGGGCTAAAGAAGGAAAAAGGAAAAAGGAAAAAGAAAAAGAAAGAAAAAGTGACAGCTAAAAAGCCACAAAAGGAAAGATAGAATTAAACTACAGTGGAATAAAAGAGTCAGACAACATCACCAATGCCAACAGTCCCATACCCCTCCCTTATATCCCCCCCTTATAGGCATATAGCTTTGGTATATTGCCTTTGTTACAATTAATGGAAGCATATTGCAATGTTACTGTTAGCTATAGACTCTAGTTTGCATTGATTGTATTTTTCCCCAATACTACCCCATTTTAACACCTTGCAAAATTGACATTCATTTGTTCTCCCTCATGTAAAAATATATTTATACATTTACTCACAAGCATTCACCACTCTACGTTTCACTAAGTTATACAGTCACAGTCTTTATCTTCTATTTTTCTTTCTGATGTCCCATGCGCCCCTAACCTTCCTCTTTCAACCACACTCGCAGTCATCTTTGTTCAGTGTACTTACATTATTGTGCTATCATCACCCAATATTGTACACCAAACCTTCCTCTCCTGTCTTTTCCTATCTGTCTGTAGTGCTCCCTTTAGTATTTCTTCTAGAGAAGGTATCTTGTTCACTAACTCTCTATGTCTGTTTGAGAGTATTTTAAATTCTTCCTCATTTTTGAAGGACAGTTTTGCTGGATATAGAATTCTAGGTTGGCAGTTTTTCCTTTTCAGTATCTTAAATATATCGTACTACTGCCCTCTCGCTTCCCTGATTTCTACTTAGAAATCCACAATAGTCTTATCGAGTTTCCCTTGTATGTGATGGATTGTTTTTCTCTTGCTTTCAGAATTCTGTCTTTGTCTTTGACATTTGATAATGTGATCATTAAGTGTCTTGGTGTAGGTCTACTTGGATCTATTCTGTTTGGTGTATGCTGCACTTCTTGGATCTGTAATTTTATGTCTTTCATAAGAGATGGAAAATATTCAGTGATTATTTTCTCCATTGTTGTTTCTGCCCTTTTCCCCTTCTCTTCTCCTTCTGGGATACTCATGACTCATACTTTCATGCACTTCATGTTGTCATTCAGTTCCTCAAGATGCTGCTCATATTTTTCCATTCTTTTCCCTGTCTGTTCTTTTGTGTGTAGGATTTCAGATGTCCTGTCCTTCAATTCATGAATCTTTTCTTCTGCCTCTTCAAATCTGCTATTGTATGTCTCTATTGTGTTTTGCATCTCTTGTATTGTGCCTTTCATTCCCATAGGTTTTGCCAGTTCTTTTTTCGAACTTTCGAGTTCTTACTTATGTTCGCCCAGTGTCTTCTTTATATCCTTCATCTTTTTTGCATGTCTTTCCTCAGCTTGTTGATTTGATTTTTGAATTGATTTAGGAGATTTGTTTGATTAATAATTAGCTGTTTCAATTCCTGTATCTTGACGTGTAAGTTTGTTCCTCTGACTGGACCATATCTTCATCTTTTCCTAATGTAATTTGTACTTTTTTGTTTAGGCATCTGGTTTCCTTGATTACACCAATCAGATTTTCCCAGACCAATGGGCCCAAGTCTCAGGAGAAGGCTGTATTCAGTATCAGGTTTCTCTGAAGACGACACGCAGCAGATTGTGAGACTTTCCTGTGCAGCTTCTAGACTCTGTGCTTTTCCTAACCTGCCCAGCAAGTGGTGCTTGTTAGTCTGTAGCTCCCTACTGGTGTAAACAGGTGCAGCCCCTTTAATTTTCAGTGGACCCTGTCCTGGCCAGGGGCTGAGAGTGAATCAGAAGCCAAGCTTAAGTTGTTTCTGCCTCCCCCCCCCCCCAGGCCCTGGTATCTTAATTCTCTGAGGGAGGGCAGCCACTTGAGCTGGGCTCCACCCACCTTTTCTTAGGGAAGATACACCCTTTAGGAAGTTGTCTTCTATACTTGAATTCCTCCTTTGTCTCTCTGACTTTGTTAACCCCACACTTGCCTGGGTCAGTGCTGACAATTGAAAATGCCTGAGGCTTTCTCTAATGAGCTACTTAGGATAAGAGGGGAAAAAAAAAAGGAAAAAGACAGAAAGCTCCCTTTCAAAGCTGGTCTCCAGACTCCCCCTCCCAGTTTTGCCAGTTGACCAGTGTTGGTACCCGGTTCTCTGTCCCCTTTTTCTTGGGAAACAGGTGTTTTCCAGTATTCTGAGCTCAGCTGTCTCTAAAAAGCCTCTGTTTTTAATTATTTATGTTTTTTGTTTTTGTTTTTTTTTCCATCAGCCCTGTCTCCTCTCTGCCAAGAGGAACCTCAGGTTCCTTTCCTGCTTGCTCTGGGTTTATCTGTGCTTATAGGTTGTATTCAGTAATCCAGATTTGTTAATTAAAACTGAATTGGAGCTTCATTGAGTTACTTTCCCTCACTCCAGGTAATCTGCTTCTTTTTTCCACAGGGAATATTTCAGCTCAGCCTGCCATGCCAGTGGGGGAGGGGTGCCAGCTCCGCAGTTCGGGGAGCTTTACTTACATTTCTATGCTGCGATCTCAGCCATTCCACCCAATCCAGGCTGATGTACAATGTGTGTTCGGTCATGGATATCCCCCAACAGTTGTTCCAGACTATTTACTGGTTGTTCCTGGCTACTTACTAGTTGCTTTAGAGGACTAACTAAGTTCCACACCTCTCTATGCTGTCATCTTGCCCCACTTCCAGGAGAGTTAATTTTTAATGAGATGGGGGGAAGTGCTGGGGAGAAGATTTATTGGGGTTCAGGGGTCAGGGTGAAGAGTTCCATTTTTATCATGTTAAATTTGAAATTTGAAACATCTAAGTAGAGATTCAAGAGGATGGTTGAGTACATATGAGTTAGTTCAAAGACAGGATCTAGGGTGGAAATATAAATTCTGGAGTTGTTGTGTATAGGTGATATTAAAGCCAAGAGCCTGGCTAGGATTGCCAAGGGCACAAGTTTAGATAGACAGGAGTACCAAGGCCTGAGCCTTGGGGTTCTTCAATATGAAGAGGTTAGGGAGATGAGAAGGAACCAGAAAAAGATACTCAAGTGATGGGCTTTCTCCAGTGCTTTTGATTAATCTAACAAAAATTAAAATTGGGGGTTGGGAAGAGAAAGCAATATTGTGAATTGTTCTTTCTATTCAAACTTGTAACTCTAAAGAACTTTAAAACAAACACAAAGATATAAACACATACTTGGGCAATACAATTGTATGGCAGTACTTAAATATATAGAGCCATGGAAATGATACAGAAGATAATTCTATCAGCTTTAAAATATTTTCATAGAAATGAAAATATGAAATTTAAAAATTCAAGGAAGGCTTCCCTATCCCAACAAGGCTTTTTATGCTTCTTCTTTGTTCTCTCATTGCACATATTCTTATATCACTTTGAACCATAGAATCATATGATGGGGAAGGATCATTAGGAGTTCACATGCTTTCATACCAATATCCTCCTTCCCAGCTGCTAAATACACCACAACTCTTCACATGCAGGCTTGCTGCTCATCTTTTAGTTCAGGTGTCATCTCAGAGAGGCCTTCCATCATTAACTCATACTCCTTACGTTGTCGTTCTATACCATATCACAATACTACTCACAATCTCTTATTTTACTCAGTTATTTCCTAATTTTTGTTTTTCTCCCTCTCTGGACTGTAAATTCCATGAATGCAAGGACATGTCAGTATTTTATTACAAGGATATAGTGCAGTCTGCACATATTTAATAAATATTTTTGCATGTATGTGTAAATGAAGTGATTATGAAAATTTTTAAATAAAGTGAAATAAAAAGTTATTTTTTCTTTCTCACTAAATATAAATGTTAATGTCTTACCAAATGTAATTTCCTTTCATTATTACTTTTCTGTGTCTAGGTGTGTGCCAATGCTTCCCCCCACCAACTTTTCTCAGCTTCTGTTAATTCTGCAGGTTTTGTACTATATCTGCCTACTCTTTGCCTTACAGCTTTACCTGCTTTTCAGTACCAGTAGTTTTGTGCCCTCCCCACACACATACCTTTTTAAACAATCTAGTTCTTTAATAGCCATATTGTACAGCCCCTTTATTGCCTAATTTCAGCTTACTGCTTTGTTTGAAATTCTGGTGCATATGTGCAGCCTACCATGTGTACTAACTTAAGTCAACTGATTAGGGTCTTTTATTAAATCTGCATTTAGATTAGTGTTTTATTGAATATCTAGGAGAAGGTGTGTGTGTTCCTGAAAATGACTGCTGCCTCCCCTTTTATTCTCATGAGAAAATATCACTTGTAGCCCACCCTAACTATTCTGGGGAATGCTGTTCAGCCTAGCCAAGTTGACACATCAAAAGCCATCACAATCCATCTGTTGTCAACTTGGCCCCTAAACTCATCTGAAATCATACTCAACTTAATCTCTAAATAAAGGCAACAAAGTCATACTTCTGCCTAACATGATCCAACTACCCTTTATACAACTGAAAACAGGTTATTTGTTAATATATGTACAAACATATATTAAAATAAGGAGGAAATACTCTTAACTATTGTAGTCTTCATTTCTGCAACTGATCACATGGTCATAGCTAGTATTTATAACTACCTTCTACTACCAATTCCATATTCCTTTTGTCCTCAGCAAGCACCTCAGCTGGTTGTGTTCTTTGCTTGATGATGTGACCCATACCTTCATTCTAAAACGGTCTGAGCTATTAACAGTCCTGTCTTAATTGGGTTGCTTTAGTTTTCCATTAACTTTAACAATAGGACTTGGAAGTACTAAAAGATGTTCTAGGAGATCTCCTGTATTCCACACACATTCCTCCTTACCCCAATTGTGAGGTAGCAATCCAATATCCCCTTGGTAGTCATGAGCGATCATCCCAGCGAGTATAGTAACCTTCTTCTCTGCCTGTTGATTCAGAGCCGGGGAGGCCAAAGTTGCCATGTGGCATTTTCAACTTGCAGTTCAATAGAATTATTGTTGAGATGTGTTTTGGTTCACTATTGCTCCATAACAATTTACTACAAGCCTAGTGGCTTAAAACAACACTTTGATCTCATAGTTTCTGTGGGTTAGGAGTCCAGGTATGAATGCTGGGTTCTCTGTACAGGGTCTCACAAGGCTGCAGTCAAAATGTTGGCTGGGATTTTTCACCTGGAGGCTTGATTAGGGAAGAATTTGCTTCTAAACTCATTCATATTTTTGGCAGAATTCATTCTTGTGACTATATGACTAAGGGCCCTGGCTTCTTACTGGCTGTTGGCTGGAGGCTGCCCTTAGCTCCTAGGGGCTGCCTGCAGTTCCCTGCCATCTGGCCCTCTCCATGGGTCTACTGTATTCTTCTATTATAAAATGTAATCACAGGAGTGACCTCCCATCACTTTAGTCATATTAAGTTACTTAAGAGAGTGACATCACATCATCTTTGCAGATTCGGTTGGTTAGAAACAAGTCACAGATCCCACCGACACTCAAGGGGAGGGGATTATACAAGGATGTGGAACAATGTGGGTCACATTAGGGTGTGTCTGCAACAATGACTGTGTAAATACTGTTCATTGCCAGGCCAAATAGTGTGGCAGGATTATATTTCCTCCTCTGTGGGTACAATGCCATGACCTCTGGGTCATCAAAAAGAATATTCCCAGCCTCAAAATCAAATGGATTTATTTTTTGTATCAATTGTTTAAATTCTTGGTACACTTAGAATTTCTGTTTATTGGTTTTGGACACTTATTTATTCTCACTCCTTTAGAACTAAAAAGCTAAAGGGATTTTTTAAAGTGGCATTACTCCATAAGGATGGGGAGAACTGAAATGACAGTAGGAACACAATTTAAAAATCTGGAAAGCAGATGGATAAGTGGTAAATGAATTAGCAGATCTGGGAAAGCTGAATCCTAAACTGGCAGAGGGGAAAGATTAGAAGCAATGGGATTTATACTGCAGAATCCCTAAAGTGCTCACATCTTGGCAGCACTAAATACCTCTTGAAGTGGAGTTGAAAGTGGGGCTAAAAATAAGAATGTTTGAATACACATGTAGGAAATTTTTATATCCCTTCTCCTATACTTTATAGCCCAGCAGTTGCCCTTCCCCACCCTTCCCCACCTAGGCAGAAGCCTGGAGGTTTATTCTTGGGGGAGGGTAAAATAGAGGGTTTCTGGACTTAGGGATATCAAGAATACTTGAGAAAGGGGGTAACAATCAGTGGGATGTCTTAAGAGTGAGAACTAAGGGCTCTAGGAATCAGAAGGAATTCTGCCTCAAGACTATACCCTCCACTCATTAAGTTTCCAACCTAGGGAAACTCAAGACTTCAGTATCACTCCTACTAGAATTTCCAGCCTCAGGCCTGCCTTATAGAGTTCATACTTTGCAGCCTCCACAATCTTGTAAGCCAATTCCTTATAATAAATCTTGTTAAATTTCTTTTATACACATGACACACACACACATACACATACATCCTTTTGGTTCTGTTTCTTTGGAGAAACCTGACTGATGATACACATACTGAAAACAGAGGGATACGATGAACGCTTAAATCCTGAACACTGACACCCTAGAATGCTTACAGCTGGGTCTGTACTCTGCAGGAAGGAGATTAGAAGACCTACAGCAATTTGAGAAGCCCGAGAGAAAAGACATAAAAGCTAAAAACACTAAGCTTTTTTCCCAATGAAACAACCACTCAAGAATATGCTACCATGAAATTTGCAGTTGATTGACCTCTCTCAGATCCAGAGCTTCAAACTACCTTCTTAGTACCTGCTTTTAAATCCAAGCAGACAACTAAGGATCAGGAAAAATATTGGGAAAGTCTCAAAATTGAAAGATTGAGACCAGAAAAATTAAAAAGGAAAAAAATGACTTGAAGAACTCAAACTATGCAAGGAGATTTTTAAAAAAGAGGAAAATACAATGATTAATATTCTCAGTAAAGAGACAGTGCTACATAAGTAAGAATAGAACCTATAAAAGAAACATTCTGAGAAAAAAGAATTAGTGGAAAATAAAAGTATTAGAGGAATCTAAAAAAAATTAAAAGAGGATTTGGAAGACAAAATTGAGAAAATACTTAGAAAAGTAAGTAAAGGACAAAGGGATGGAAATAGGAGTGGAAAGAAAATTAGGTGAACAGGCCAAAAGATTAGTGAATATTTTCAGCAATCAAAAAAGGGAGTTGGAAAAAATAAATTGGAGAAAATAGGGTGAAGGAAATCATCATATAATTTAAGAAAATTTCCTAGAACTGAAGAAAATCAAGTTTCCAGATTAAAACTCTCCTCTCCCCTCCCCTCCCTTCCCCTCCCTTCCTCTCCTCTCTTCTCCTCTCTCTCTCCCCCTCCCTCCCCGGAACCTCTCCCATCCTGTTCCAATCTGGATAGGTGTTCCAGTTTGGTAATGCTGCCATTATGCAGAATACTAGAAATGGATTGACTTTTATAAAGGGGATTTATTAGATTACAAATTTACAGTTCTAAGGCCATAAAAAGTGTCCAAACTAAGGCATCAGCAAGAGGATATCTTCACTGAAGAATGGCCGACGGCGTCTGGAACACCTCTGTCAGCTGGGAAAGCACCTGGTTGGTCTTCTGGTCCTGGTTTGTGTTTCAGCTCTTCTCACTTCCTGTGCTTCCTTTCTTCTTTCTCCCTGGGCATTTCTCTCTAGCATCTGGGGGTCTTCTCTTAGCTTCTCCAGGGCAAACTCTGGGCTAGCATCTCCAAACGTCTCCAAGCATCTGCTTTAATGGCCATTTCCACAATGTCTGTCAGCTTCTCTTAGGGTGTTTTGTCCTCTCTGCTCTCTGTGTGAGCTCTCTTTGAAGGACTCCAATGATTTAATTAAGACCCACGCTGAATGGGTGGGGTCCACACTTCCATGGAAAGAATTCAATCAGAGGTTCCATCCTAATCAACAGACTAATCATTCTGCCCCCACAAGATTGCATTAAAGAATATGGCTTTTCTGGGGTCATAATATATCCAATCTGTCACAACAAGTTACTCTCTAGGCTTGCTGCCCACCTGAAATCCCAGGACTCCTTTGCTTTTCTCCTGGGTTCATGCTAATCCTTTGAGGATCCCATGTTGTGTCCTTTGTTTTGCTGGAGTACATCCTCAAGTAACTTCTTAAGAATAATTCATGGAATATAAATTTCTGAGTCCTAATTGTATCAGTTAGATACTGTGGTAGAAAGTCTCTTAATAAAAAAAGGAATTCATTTGAAGTATAATGGGGTGCTCACAGACTCAGGGAAATTACTAATGGCAGGTCCAGAGAGTGTTATAGCAGAAAATGCTTCTCAGTCTTGTTTGGAAACTTTCAAAAATGGTCTCCAACCAAAGGAGAGGCTAAACTTGCATATAATTATGCCTAAGAGTCTCCCCCTGAGTACCTCTTTGTTGCTCAGATGTGGCCCTCTCTCTCTCTAACTGAGTCACCTCAGCAGGTGAACTCACTGCCCTCCACCCTACGTGGGACCCAACTCCCAGGGGTGTAAATCTCCCTGGCAATGCAGGATATAACTCCCAGGGATGAATTTGGACCCAGCATCATGGGATTGAGAATATCTCCTTGACCAAAAGGGGGATGCAAAGTGAGACAAAATAGTTTCAGTGGCTGAGAGATTTCAAATGGAGTTGAGAGGTCACTCTGGTGGACATTCTTACGCACTATATGGATAACACCTCTTAGGTTTTAATGTATTGGAATAGCTAGAAGTAAATACCTGAAACTACCAAACTCCAACCCAGTAGTCTGGACTCCTGAAGATGATTATTTAATAATGTAGATTACAAGGGATGACAGTGTGGTTGTGAAAACCTTGTGGATCACACTCCCTTTATCTAGTATATGGATGGATGAGTAGAAAAATGGGGATAAAAACTAAATGACAAATAGGGTGGGATGGGGGGATGGTTTGGGTGTTCTTTTTTTACTTTTATTTTTTATTCTTATTCTGATTCTGATGTAAGGAAAATGTTCAGAAATAGATTGTGGTGATGAATGCATAACTATATGATCATACTGTAAACAGTTGATTATATACCATGGATGACTGTATGGTATGTGAATATATTTTAATAAAACTGAATTAAAAAAAAAAGAAAAGGACTCCAACCGTCTTCAGTCTTTTGTCACTCTTCTCTTAATCCCCATTTCAGGAAAAGAAAACCTGTTTGTCCCTGGCTTGGGTCATGTGCTTACCACTTGGCTACCGAAAGGCAGGGGACCTTGATTAGCAGTCTTGCCAGACTGTAGGGGGAGGCTAAATCCCAATAGTAAAAACCTGTTATTATCAAAGACTGTGGTAAAATGGATGCTGAGCAGCCAAAACAAAACATATTTTTGTTATCCTTTGCAGGGTAAAAATGTCTTTTTAAAAATGTATTTAAAAAACAGTTATGTCTGCCCTCATACTTGTTTAATTGATTATGGAATGCTAGGTTGAAAATAATTTATTTTACCTTTAGGACCTTGAAGATAGTGTTCCATTTTCTTCCATCGAGTGTTGCTGGTAGGACTTAATGCTTCTTGTTCCTTTAGTAGGAACTTCTCTCTGGAATTTTAAAGAATCTTTATCCTTGTTGTGCTGACATTTCTTAAGGTGTGAACAGGAATGAGCCTTTTATTATCCTTTGTGTTGGCATTCTGTGGACCCTTTCAGTTTGTATGCTTCTGTCTTTCTTTTGCTATGGGAAGTTATTGGATTTTCTTTGCCTATTGTTTATACCTATTACTTTTTCTCTGATAATTTTACCTTTTCTTTATTTCATTTTGCTCTCTTGATAGCTTGTATTCATTTCCTATATGACCCTTGTTATATTTGTGGTCAAAACTATTTTCCCTTGGTCACTGTGGTAGTTTGGAACTTTGTACCCCAGAAAAAAATTATGTTCTTAATCCATTCCTGTGGGTGTCAACCTATTGTAAATAGGACCTTTTGATGAGGTTATTTCAGATAAGGTGTGACCCACCGCATAAAGGGTGGGTTTTAATCCTTTAGAAGCAGAATGAAAGTCAGACAGATACAGAGAAAGCTGTGGAAGCAAGAAGCTGAAAGTCAATGGAATTTGGAAAATTAATTTCTGAACATTTTCATTACCACACACACAAAAGCAATAATAATAAAAATGAAAGTGAAAAAGAACAATTAAAGTAAAAAAGAACACCTTTTTTTTTTTTTTTTTCCCTCATTTTTCTACTCATCCCTCCATACACTGGACAAAGGGGAGTGTGGTCCATATAGCTTTCCCAATCACATTGTCACTCCTCATAAGCTACATTTTTATATAATTGTCTTCAAGATTCAAGGCTTCTGGGTTGTAGTTTGATAGTTTCAGGTATTTTAGCTATTTCAATTCATTAGAAGCTAAAAAGCGTTGTCTATATTGTGTATAAGAGTGCCTGCCAGAGTGACCTCTTCACTCCTTTTGGAATCTCTCTGCCACTGAAGCTTATTTCCTTTCCTTTCACATCCCCTTTTTGGTCAAGAAGATGTTCTCCATCCCATGATGCTGGGTCTAAATTCCTCCCCAGGAGTCATATTCCACGTTGTCAGGGAGATTCACTCCCCTGGGTGTCAGATCCCCCGTAGGGGGGAGGGCAGTGATTTCACCTTTCAAGTTGGCTTAGGTAGAGAAAGAGGGCCACATCTGAGCAACAAAGAGGCATTCGGGAGGAGGCTCTTAGGCACAATTATAGGGAGGCCTAGCCTCTCCTTTGTAGCAACAGTCTTGCCAAGGGCAAGTCCCGAGGTAGAGGGCTCAACCCATCAAACCACCAGTCCCCTGTGTCTGTGAGCACATCAGCAACCATCAAGGTGGGGAAGCCCAACACCCCTGAATTCTCCACCAGCTCCTCAAGGAGGCTCTGCATATTTTTTTCATTTTTTTTTTTAATTAACTCTTTTTTAAAAACATTAACTCTATCAAAAAAAAAAAAAACCATACAATAAAAAAACATTTCAAACAAACCATAACATAACAAGGGAGTAAGAAAAAGACAACTAACCTAAAATAACTACATTACTTCCAACATGTTCCTACTCTACCCCAAGAAAATAAATTAATATAGAAACATTTATGTGAACTTGTTCCTACCATACCCATCAGAAATTACAAACCGTAGTCAATTCTGGGCATTCCCAGAATGTTAAATTTACCCACCATAGCTTATCTGTTCTTATTGTGTTATCATTCCCCCTCCATTAATTGCTCTCTATTGCTAGTTCCCCTGCATTCTACATTATAAAACATTTATTTTACATTTTTCAATGTTCACATTTGTGGTAGCATATAATATTTCGCTTTTTGTGCCTGGCTTATTTTGCTCAGTTTATGTCTTCAAGATTCATCCATGTTATCATATGTTTCATGACATCATTCCTTCTTACTGCTGCATAGTATTCCATTGTGTGTATATATAACATCTTATTTATCCACTCGTCTGTTGAAGGACATTTGGGTTGTTTCCATCTCTTGGCAATTGTGAATAATGCTGCTATGAACGTTGGCGTGCAGATATCTGTTCATGTCACTGCTTTCAGATCTTCCGGGTATATACCGAGAAGTGCAATCGCTGGATCAAAGGGTAACTCTATATCCAGTTTTCTAAGAAACTGCCAGACTGACTTCCAGAGTGGCTGAACCATTATACAGTCCCACCAACAATGAATAAGTGTTCCAATTTCTCCACGTTCTCTCCAGCATTTGTAGTTTCCTGTTTGTTTAATGGCAGCCATTCTAATTGGTGTGAGATATTGTGGTCTTAATTTGCATCTCTCTAATAGCTAGTGAAGCTGAACATTTTTCATGTGTTTCTTGGCCATTTGTGTTTCCTCTTCAGAGAACTGTCTTTTCATATCTTTTGCCCATTTTATAATTGGGCAGACTGTACTATTGTCATTGAGTTGTAGGATTTCTTTATATATGCAAGATATCAGTCTTTTGTCAGATACACGGTTTTTAAAATTTTTTTCCCATTGAGTTGGCTACCTCTTCACCTTTTTGACAAATTCCTTTGAGGTACAGAAACTTCTATGCTTGAGGAGTTCCCATTTATCTATGTTTTCTTTTGTTGCTTGTGCTTTGGGTGTAAGGTCTAGGAAGTGGCCACCTAATACAAAGACTTGAAGATTTTTCCCTATATTATCTTCTAGGAGTTTGTCCTAGTTTGCTAATGCTGCAGAATGCAAAACACCAGAGATGGATAGGCTTTTATAAAATGGGGGTTTATTTCACTACACAGTTACAGTCTTAAGGCCACAAAACGTCCAAGGTAACACATCAGTAATCGGGTACCTTCACTGGAGGATGGCCAATGGCGTCCGGAAAACTTCTGTTAGCTGGGAAGGCACGTGGCTACCATCTGCTCCTAAGTTCTGGTTTCAAAATGGCTTTCTCCCAGGACGTTCCTCTCTAGCAAGCTTGCTCTTCTTCAAAATGTCACTCACAGCTGCACTCCCTTTCCTCTCCTTGAGCCAGCTCATTTATGTGGCTCCACTGATCAAGGCCCACCCTGAATGGGTGGGGCCACGCCTCCACAGAAATATCCCATCAGTTATCGTCCACAGTTGGGTGGGGCGCATCTCCATGCAAACAACCTAATTCAAACATTCCAACTTAATCCCCACTATTCTGTCTGCCCCACAAGATTGCATCAAAGAACATGGCTTTTTCTGGGGGACATAATACATTCAAACCGGCACAGAGTTTTATGGTACTTTCTTTCATATTGAGATCTTTGATCCACTTTGAGTTAGTTTTTGTGTAGGGTGTGAGGTAGGGGTCCTCTTTGATTCTTTTGTATATGGATATCCAACTCTTCCAGCCCCATTTGTTGAAAAGACTGTTATGTCGCAGTTCAGTGGCTTTGGAGGCCTTATCAAAGATCAGTCAGCCATAGATCTGGGGGTCTATCTGTGAATTCTCAATTCTATTCCATTGATCAATATGTCTATCTTTGTGCCAGTACCATGCTATTTTGACAACTGTGGCTTTATCATAATCTTCAAAGTTAGGGAGTGTGAGTCCTCACACTTTGTTTTTCTTTTTTAGAGTGTTTTTAGCAATTTGAGGCATCTTCCCTTTCCAAATAAATTTGATAACTAGTTTTTCCAAGTCTGCAAAGTAGGTTGTTGGAATTTTGATTGGGATTGCATTGAATCTGTGGATGAATTTGGGTAGAATTGACATCTTAATGACATTTAGCCTTCCTATCCATGAACATGGAATATTTTTCCATCTTTTAAGGTCCCTTCTATTTCTTTTAGTAGAGTTATGTAGTTTTCTTTGTATTGGTCTTTTACATCTTTGGCTAAGTTTACTCCTATGTACTTGTTTTTTTATTTGCTATTGAAAATGGTATCTTTTTCTTGAGTGTCTCTTCACATTGTTCATTTCTAGCATATAGAAACATTACTGACTTACATGCATTTATCTTGTATCCTGCTACTTTGCTAAATTTGTTTATTAGCTTTAGTAGCTGTATCGTCGATTTCTCAGGGTTTTCCAGATATAAGATTATATCATCTGCAAATAATGACAATTTTACTTCTTCCTTTGCAGTTTGGATGCCTTTTATTTCTTTGTCTTGTCAGATTGCCCTGGCTAGCACTTCTAGCACAATGTTGAATAACAGTGGTGACAGTGGGCATCCTTGTCTTGTTCCTGATCTTAGAGGGAAGGCTTTCAGTCTCTCACTATTGAGTACTATGCTGGCTGTGGGTTTTTCATATATGCTCTTTATCATATTGAGGAAGTTTCCTTCAATTCCTACCTTTTGAAGTGTTTTTATCAAAAAGGGATGTTGGATTTTGTTGGATGCTTTTTCAGTATGTATTGAGATGATCATTTGATTTTTCTGTTTTGATTTGTTAATGTGTTGTAATACATTGATTGATTTTCTTATGTTGAACCATCCTTGCATGCCTGGAATGTACCTCGCTTGGTCATGGCGTATGATTTTTTAACGTGTCTTTGGATTTGATTTGCAAGTATTTTGTTGAGAATTTTTGCATCTATATTCATTAGGGAGATTGGCCTGTAATTTTCCTTCTTTGTAGCATCCTTGCCTAGTTTTGGTATTAGATTGATGTTAGCTTCATAAAATGTGTTAGGTAGTGTTCCATTTTCTTTCATGTTTTGAAAGAATTTAAGTAAGATTGGTGTCAGTTCTTTTTGGAAAGTTTGGTAGAATTCCCCTGTGAAGCCATCTGGCCCTGGGCATTTATTTGTGGGAAGCTTTTTGATGACTGATTGGATCTCTTTGCTTGTGATTGGTTGGTTGAAGTCTTCTATTTCTTCTCTGGTCAGTCTAGGTTTTTCATATGTTTCCAGGAAATTGTTCATTTTCTCTACATTATCCAGTTTGTTGGCATACAGTTGTTCATAGTATCCTATTATTTTTTTTAAATTTCTTCAGGATCTGCAGTAATGGATCTCTTTCCTTATTTTGTTTATAAGGGTCTTCTCTCTTTTTTATTTTGTTAGTCTAGCTAGGGGCTTGTCAATCTTGTTGATCTTCTCAAAGAAACAACTTTTGGTGTTATTTATTCTTTCTATTGTTTTTTTGTTCTCTATGTCATTTATTTCTGTTTTAATCCTTGTTATTTCTTTTCTTCTACTTGGTTTAGGATTGGTTTGCTGTTCATTTTCTAGCTTCTTCAGTTGCTCCATTAGTTCTTTGATTTTAGCTCTTTCTTCCTTTTTGATGTATGCATTTAGAGCTATAAATTTCCTCCTCAGTACCGCTTTTGCTGCATCCCATGGGTTTTTGATATATTGTGTTCTCATTTTCATTCTTCTCATTATATATAGCAATTTCTCTTGCTATTTCTTCTTTAACCCACTGATTGTTTAGGAGTGTGTTGTTTAACCTCCAGGTGTTTGTGAATTTTCTAAGTCTCTGATGGTTATTGACTTCTAATTGTATTCCATTGTGGTCAGAGGATGTGCTTTGAATAATTTCATTGTTTTATACTTATTGAGGCTTGTTTTATGTCTCAGCATATGATCTATTCTGGACAAAGTTCTGTGAGCACTAGAGAAGAATGTGTATCCTGGTGATTTGGGATGTAATGTTCTATATATGTCTGTTAAATCCAATTCATTTATCAGATTGTTTAGGTTTTCAGCTTCCTTATTGCTCTTCTGTCTGGTTGATCTATCTATAAGAGAGAGTGATGTGTTGAAGTTTCCCACAATTATTCTGGAAACAGCAATTGCTTCCTTTAGTTTTGCTAGTGTCTGTCTTATGTATTTTGTAGCACCTTTACTGGGTGCATAAATATTTATGATTGTTATTTCTTCTTGTTGAATTGCTCCTTTTACTAGTATGTAGTGGCCTTCTTTGTCTTCCATAACATCCTTGCACCTAAAGTCTATTTCATCTGAAATTAATTTTGCTACTCCTGTTTTCTTTTGGCTGTAGCTTGCATTAAATATTTTTTCCATCCTTTTACTTTTAATTTCTTTGTGCCCCTGTGTCTAAGATGAGTCTCTTGTATGCAACATATTAATGGTTCATTTTTTTAATCTATTCTGCCAATCTATATCTTTTAATTGGGGAGTTTAATCCATTTACATTCAATGTTATTACTGTGAAGGCATTTCTTGAATCAGCCATCCTATCCTTTGGTTTATGTTTGTCAGATATATTTTTCCCCTTCTTAATGTCCTTTAATGTATCCATACTGAATCTCTTTAGTACTGAACCTTTCTCCATTATCTCTCTCTCCTTTATTTGTTTCTCTGTTGGTAGGGCTCCCTTTAGTATCTGAAGTAGGGCAGGTCTCCTGTTGGCAAATTCTCTCAGCATTTGTTTGTCTGTGAAAAATTTAAGCTCCCCCTCAAATTTGAAGGAGAGCTTTGCTGGATAAAGTATTCTTGGTTGGAAATTTTTCTCTCTCAGTATTTTAAATATGTCATGCCACTGCCTTTTTGCCTCCATGGTGGCTGCTGAGTAGTCACTACTTAGTCTTATGCTGTTTCCTTTGTAAATGGTGAATTGCTTTTCTCTTGCTGCTTTCAGAACTTGCTCCTTCTCTTCAGTATTTGGCAATCTGATCAGAATATGTCTTGGAGTGGGCTTATTTGGATTTACTCTTTTTGGAATTCACTGGGCATTTATGATTTGTGTATTTATGGTGTTTAGAAGATTTGGTAAGTTTTCCTCAACAATTTCTTTGAATACTCTTCCTAGACCTTTATCTTTCTCTTCCCCTTCTGGAACACCAATGAGTCTTATATTTGGATGTTTTATATTATCTATCATATCTCTGAGGTCCATTTTGATTTTTTCAATTTTTCCCCATTCTTTCTTTTCTGCTTTCATTTTCCATTCTGTCATCCTCGAGGTCACTGATTTGCTGTTCAGCTTCCTCTAGTCTTGTACTGAGTATCCAGAATCTTTTTAATTTGGTAGACAATTTCTTTTATTTCCATAAGATTGTCTACTTTTTTATTTACTCTTGCAGTTTCTTCTTTATGCTCTTCTAGGTTCTTCTTCATGTCCTTTATATACTGTGCCATGCTCTCATTGTTTGTCTTTAGTTCTTTGATTAATTGCTCCAAGTAATGTGTGTCCTCTGATCTTTTGATTTGAGTGTTTGGGTTTGGGTTATCCATATTGTCTGGTTTTTCATATGCTTTAAAATTTTCTGTTGTTTTTGGCCTCTTGGCATTTGCTTAACTTGGTAGGGTTCTTTTAGAATATGTTGACTGATTCAAACACTTATCCCCAATTTGTCAATCGATAGCTTTGTGGAGTGCACTTTCTCTAACTACCAGCAGGTGGCACCTGCAAGCCATCTATTCCCCTCAAGTCAGTTCTCCCCAATTTTGTCTTTGTGGTGAGTGGGGGTGTGAGTCTTGTGGGGTCCAATTGGTGCACCAAGTTTGCAAGTGTAGTTGGTGCTTCCTGCCCTGAATGTGGGGCATGTGTGAGCAATTAGGGAGGGAGGGCAGCTTTAATAATAAAATCTCCCAGGTGTTCTGGAGATTTAAAGCTGTTGCAATAGTCTAATCCTTCAGTTCAGTCTCACCACAGTTTGTCTCTGCCTCTAACCCACAGTCCTTGGTATTGGCATCTGGTCACTGGGACTTGAGAGTGGGTCCCTCTTCCAAGCCATGCCCTCCTAGGTCCCCTGCTGAGAGAAGACTGTGCTACATCACAGGTGAGCACCATCCCCAAAGGGAAGTTCTGGGCTATAGGGCTGTGTAGGGGTGTTCCCATTCTGCTGAAAGGATGGCTGAATAGGACATGTCAATTTCCCCCTTTTCACACAGCTCCACCTTCCAGGCTCCTGGACCATTAGCTGTGTGTGAGAAAGGCTATTGTCCACGCCCTATGTTGTGATGTGTGTGCCTGTTGTTGGAAACACTTCGCATCACACTGGCTTGTTTGGGGCAGCTCTGGGCTGTGGTGCTGGCACAGGGCAGGAGTGTTCCCAGCCCTCCAGGAAGATGGCTGTAAGGGGACGTCTCCTTTTTCTTGGGGAGTTGTGGTGTTTAGCGAATTTTCTCAGCCACTAGACTTATTGCTTTGTCTCTCAGAGCTTTCTTAGCTCTGCTTTTGCCTGGGCCCAAATTGCAAGTCTTTGAGGTTTCTGCAATGGGCTTCCTAGAGTAATTGTTTTAGAAAAAGAGAGAAAGATATATATATATATATAGAAGAGCCTTCCTTGCAGATCTAATGGGCTATTGGAATGCTAAGAGAAAAGGAGATTAGGGCCATTAAGGAACAATCAAGAAAGTAGAGAAACTGGCTCTTCAGACCAGGTACCTCACCCTCTGATTTGGAATATGAGCCTGACTCTGCCTGAGCCCTGCCCTTCTCAGTTTTATGTTCACCAGAACTCCAAAAAGTCTCTGTTTTTATTTATATATTTTTTATTTTTATTTTTATTTTATTATTATTATTATTATTTTTTTTTTTTTTGCTGTTTTTGCTAGCCCTATCTCCTCCCCACTATGTTGATTGCTCCTGGATTCTCTGGTTTCTGGTCTCAGTCTATTGATGTTTGGAGTTTCGATCAGTGGCCTGAGTTTTCAATCAGAGCCACAACTACAGTTCTCCCTCCTGGTTTCCAGCACCAACGGCCCCTCCTCCCATGGGACTGAGCCTGGCAGGAAGGGGCATGGGTCCCCCAGCCACAAGAACTTACAGATTTTGCTGATCTCAGCTGTTCCACACATTTGTGAGTGTTATATGAAGTATGCCCAAAGTCAAATTGCTCTGTGGTGTCTGGTCCACACAGTTCCTGGCTTTCTACCTACTGCCCTGGAGGAATAACTAAAACCTACATCTCACCACTCTGCCATCTTGAAATGTCATATTTTTTTCTAGACAAGACATGTTTTCCAATTTTCTGGTTTTCTTTTGTTTCTGTAAGACCTTTAATTTCTATTGCTTGCTTTCTGTTTTTCTCTTCACCACCAAACATCTGAGAGAATCTTCCTCTTTCCAAGGCACCTATCTCTTCCTACTGGTGCCTTCCTAAAACTGCACACAATTTTTCAAGCCAGTGGTCTAATGTACCAGTTCTCACACCTGTTCTCAGTATTTCTCTCATTTTACAGGATGCTATTCTAGAGAAGATGTAATCTGTATTCCAACACTGCTATAATCCTGCTGTCCTCTCTTCTTTTCTGCATAATCTCTATCTTACTTTGTTCTGATGTGGATTCTGGAATTGGCCCTGCTGGATTTAGATGTTTATTTTCCTATATTAATGTAAATTGAAATGGTTAGTAATCTCTGTCTCCTAGCTCTGCTATGGGTTTAAAAAATAATTATTTTCTTTATTTATGTGATATTTTTAAGAATATATGGAGAAATTCAGTTTTAGGTAGCTATCATTTATCTTCTGCAATTTAAAAAAATATTTCTTAAGAAAAAAACACGTGATCCTAACTCCTAGATTATTGTTCTAAATACCATTTATCAGTAAAAGGAATAGGTTTCCACAGATAAATGACTGATCCTTTTCATACCAGGAAGGAAGGAAGCTATCAAAGATTACTAGAGTCAAGTCAAAACACTCAAAAACCAACTTTAAGAGGACATTAGACATTTTGAGCATCAGTAAGGATCTAATAACTGTAATGGATAGAAACACATCAAATATATTTAAATTGAAATCCACGAGCTCATAATGTAACTAAAGAACAAGTCTCACTGGTTGCTTATGAGGATGCTAAGGAGTCAATTCATTATTTTCAAAACCAGTAAGTAAAGAGAAAGAATTAAGTATTTATTCCACCTTTCCTATAGGAATTATGCCTCTGGGTAACCAAATAGTTGATGAAGGAAAATTTCTTTTTATAAAAGTACTCCAACTAAAAAAAAGAAGAAGGAACAGTAAAATGTCACCATCTTGAATTCTCTAATGAATTTAATTGATCTAGGCAATACATAATGATGGTTACGTCAAGGAAAGAGACAATAAAACATTATGTCCTTTCTGATAGGAGTATCCAACTCCACCTATGAAGTGTTCATGTTTAAAAATATAAATTAGAATAGAATCAAGCCTCTGAATTCTACCTAGCAATTTACAGGACAAATGGGATAGACTTATAGTATAAAAAGATACCGCTGTCTTTCTGTCAAGCCCTGCCCTGATCAGGATGGTGGAATGAGATGCTCCAGGGCTCTGTCTTCCCACAGAATTTTTGAACAACCTAGAAGAACTGGAAGAAACATCCTTCTCCAGGATCCAGAACACATTTAAAAGACTGCAGTAACAGGCTGTGTACTGAATCAAGAAAAAGTCTACTTAAAAGTGGCAGGATCTCATGGCCCCCTGGTTGGCCCCTCCATCACATCTCACACTATCAACATGGAGCTGGCCTATGCTCCTGGGGCAGATCCCTGGTCTCAGTACTGGAGGCAGACAGTAATCCTCATGCACAAATTCGGAGGATGTATGTCTGGCCCAATCTCTCAGGTGATGGCCTGAGGGACTCACTATCCTGTGTGTAGAAGTCAGTCCACAGAGCTTTCCTACAGAACACTGTGGGAGAGCAGGCAAGTTGTGCTGCCTGAGGCAGGGGATTGCTGACTATAGAACATACACTACCAGTATCTGGGACCATGAGGAAACTGTTCCCAAGGAAGAGAGGATATTTGGAACTGTGTAGATGGGATAATTCCCAGAGCCACAGGTGTATGGCCAAGGCAAGGTGCATGTGCAAAAAGGATCAGGGATGCCCTTACACTTTGGCTTGGAACTATTTTTCAGGCTTGTATAGATAAACCCTGAAGGAGTACTTTCACAGGTTAGTCTGCAAAGACAGGAAGAGGTACTGTCTTTTTGACCTTCTTTTTTTTTTTTTTTTTTTGGTTAGCTCCTACCATTCAAGGAAAGCTCTGTCATAACACTAGCTGGATGTAGGCTTAAGGAACAGATGCCTCAGAGTCTAAATCCCAGAGATAATGATAACACATTAAAATATCAAAATGTCTGGGTCTCAACAAAATATATGAAGAAACAGGAAGTAATGGCCCAGGCTAAGAAGAAGATTAAATTTTTAGCAACCATGCATGAGAGGACCAGACCCAGGACATACTAGACAAAGACTTTAATAAATGGTCCTAAATATGCTCAAAGAGCTAAAGGAAAACATGGACAAAGTACTAAAAGAAATCAGGGAAATGATAGATGAACACAAAGAGAATATCAATAAAGAGGGAAATTATGAAAAGGAACCAAACAGAGCTGAGGAGCAGAGTAACAGAAATTAAAAGTCCCTAGAAGGTTTCAACAGCAGATTGAATTGGCAGAATAAAGAATCAGAGAAGTGGAAGATAAGACAATGGAAATCATTTAGTCTGAGGAGCCAAAAGAAGAAAGAGTATAGAAAAGTGAAAAGAGCCTGAGGAACCCACAAGACACCATCGAGCATACCAATATATGCATTTGGGGAGTTCCAGAAGGAGAAGAAAGAAAGGGGCAGAGAATATTCAAATAAATAATGGCTGGAAATTTCCCAAATTTGATGAAAGACATGAATATATACATTCAATACCGTCAATGAATTCCAAACAGGATAAACCCAAAAAGAGCCATGATAGTTTATAATCAAACTGTCAAATGCCAAAGATAAAGAGAGGATTCTGAAAGCTGCAACAGAGAATGTCACATATGAGAGAACTTCAATAAGGTTAAGTGCTGATTTCTCATTGGCAACCAGGGAGGCAAGAAAGCAGTGGGAAGACCTATTTAAAGTGCCAAAAGCAAAAATTTTTAACCAAGAATTCTATATCCAATAAAACTGTCTTTTAAGAATGAGGGGGGAGATTAAGACATTCCCAGGCAAACAAAAGCTGAGTGAGTTTGTCACCACTAGACCAGCCCTACAAGAGATACGAAAGAGAGTTCTGCAGGTTGAACAGAAAGGACAATGGACAATAGAATGAAGCGGCATGAAGAAATAAAGATCTCTGGTTGGGGTAATGGCATGGGTAAATATAAATGCCAGTACTATTTTATCTTTGGTTTGTAACCCCACTTTTTACTTCCTGCAGGATTTAAAAGGTAAATGTATGGAATATGATAAATCAGTAGTTTTGGACTCAATGTATAAACATGTAATCTGCAGCAAGAACTACTTAAAGGTGGGGGGACTCAGGGGTAGGAACATAGTTTGTATATACTATTGAAGTTAAACTGATAGCAAAGCATCAAGATTATTATAGATTTAGGATCTAAATTTAAGCCACATGGTAACTACAAAGAAAATATCAGAGGATATGGAAGTTCATAGAAGCAGAAATTAGAGTACAGTTTTTCAGGGGTAAGGGTAAGATGCAATTTCAAGTCCATGCATAATGAGCATACTGTTTCTTTGGGGGAGATGGGAAAGTTTTAGCAATGGAAGGTTCTGAGGGTACCACAATATTGTGAATGAGATTAATCCCACTGACTGGTATACTTTGGGAATGGTTGATATGGGGGGGAGAGAGAGAGAGAGAGAGAGAGAGAGAGAGAGAGAGAGAGAGAGAGAGAGAGAGAAGGTAATGGGGGATTACCTATAGATTAAAAGATTACAGTGATATATCAACCAATTATAAAACATGGACCTTATTAGGGTGTGGTTCATGCAAACCATAAAAATATTTTAACTGAGACAATTGAGGAAATATAAACAGACACTGGATGGATATACAGGAATCATTAATCTTAGGCCTTACATGGTATTGTTATTTTTTTAATTAAAATTTTATTTATTAACAATTAAATATATAAAGGATGACTTTGATATAATTATCAGTAGACCAGAATACATTATACATTGCAATAGTAATAGAATGACAACAACAAGGGTGTCATAAATGAGCATGCATTGATTGCTCAACTTTTGGTATCCCCTAATAGCAATTAATGAACCTGGAAGGCAACCATATTGGCTCTATGCTCTGAGTGAAATGGAAGCCATGGGCACCCAGGAATTGATGCTCCCTGAGCTGCTATTGGCTTCTGCCTAGTGATTCTTTTTTCTTTAGTTCAATTTTATTGAGATTGTTCACATACCATTCAGTCGTCCAAAGTGCACAGCTTTACCATCATACAGCTGTGCATCCACAACCACAATTGATTTTTTTTCAATTTTTAGAACATTGTCATTACTCCAGAAAAGGAATAAAAACAAAAAAGAAAACTCAAATCTTCCCAGACCCCTAACACCTCCCCCCTCCATTATTGACTAATAGTATTGATATAGATTTGTTACTGTTGATGAAAGAATGTTAAAATCCTACTACCTGTAGTACATAGTTTGCAATAGGTATATTTTTCCCTATATACCCCTTTATTATTAACTTCTAGTTGTAGTGTCATACATTTGTTCTAGTTCATGGAGATTTCTAATATTTGTACAGTTAATCATGGACATTGTCCACCACATGATTCACTATTTTATACATTCCTTCTGGTGACATATGTGACTAAGCTTCCCCTTTCAACCACATTCACACACCATTAAGCACTGTTAGTTGTTCTCACAATAATGTGCTATCATCAGCTCTGTCCATTTCCAAACACTTAAGTTCAACCTAGTTAAACATTCTGCTCATGATAAGCAACCACTCCCATTTCTTTAGCCTCATTCTATATCCTGGTAACCTTTATTTCAGGTCTATGAGTTTATGTATTATAATTAGTTGATATCAGTGAGCCCATACAATATTTGTCCTTTTGTGTCTGACTTATTTTCACTCAATATAGTGCCTTCAAGTTTTCTTCATCAACCCAGTTTTTTTAAAGATGTTTTTGTTCACACACCATACACTCCGTCCAAGTAAGCAATTGACGGTTCCCTGTATAATCATGTATTTATGGATTCACTACTATCACCACTATCTATATAAGGACAACTCCATTCCTTCCACAAAGCAGGAGGAAGAGTCAAAGAAGATAGAGAGACAAGAGAAAAAGAAAAAGAAAGAAAAAAATGACAGCTAAAAAGCCACAAAAGGAAAGATAGAATTAAACTAAAGTAGAATAAGAGTCAGACAAAATCACCAATGCCAAGACTCCCATACCCCTCCCTTATATCCCCCTCTTATAGGCATTTAGCTTTGGTATATTGCCTTTGTTACATTAAAGAGGCATAATACTATGCTTCTGTTAACTATAGTCTCTAGTTTGCATTGATTTTATTTTTTTCCACAATACCACTGCATTTTTAACACCTTGCAAGGTTGACATTCATTTGTTCTCCCTCATGTGAAAATATATTTGTACATTTTATCACAACTGTTGAGCATTCTAGGTTTCACTAAGTTATACAGTCCCAGTCTTTATCTTCCCTCTTTCCTTCTGGTGTCCCACATGCTCCTAACCCTCCTATTTCAACCATACCCACAGTCATCTTTGTTCAGTGCATTACATTGCTGTCCTACCGTCACCCAAAATTGTGATCCAAACCTCTCACTCCTGTCTTTTCCTATCTGTCTGTAGTGGTCCCTTTAGTATTCCCTGTAGAGCAGGTATCTTGTTCACAAACTCTCTCATTGTGTTTTTCAGAGAATATTTTAAGCTCTCCCTCATATGTGAAGGACAGTTTTGCCAGATATAGGATTCTTGGTTGGTGGTTTTTCTCTTTCAATTTCTTAAATATATCATACCACTGCCTTCTTGCCTCCATGGTTTCAACTGAGAAATCCACACATAGTCTTATCAAGCTTCCTTTGTATGTGATGGATCATTTTTCTCTTGCTGCTTTCAGGATTCTCTCTTTGTCTTTGATGTTTGATAATCTGATTATTAAGTGTCTTGGCATAGGTCTATTCATATCTATTCTGTTTGGGTATGTTGTACTTCTTGGATCTATAATTTTAGGTCTTTCATAAGAGATGTGAAATTTTCATTGATTATTTCCTCTATTATTGCTTCTTCCCCTTTTCCCTTCTCTTCTTCTGTACACCCATGAGATGTACATTCATGCATTTCATGTTGTCATTCAATTCCCTGAGATGTTGCTCATATTTTTCCATTCTTTTCCCTATCTGTTCTTTTATGTGTAGGATTTCAGGTGTCTTGTTCAGTTCCTGAATGTTTTCTTTTGCCTTTTGAAATCTGCTATTGTATGTCTCCATTGTATTTCTCATCTCTTGTGTTTTGCCTTTCATTTCCATAGATTCTGCCAGTTGTTTTTTCAAACTTTTGGTTTCTACCTTATGTTCACCCAGTCTTTTCTTTATGTCCTTCATCTCTTTTGCCATATCTTCCCTGAACTCATTGACTTGGTTTTTGAATTGATTTATCATATTTATTTGAAAATCTTTAATTGGTTGTTTCATTAAAGTGAAACAATATCTCAACTGCATCTCAATTGAGGTGTAAGTTTGTTCATTTGACTGGGCCATATCTTCATTTTTCCTAGTGTAATTTGTAGTTTTCTGTTGTCTAGGCATCTGGTTTCCTTGGTTACCCCAATCAGATTTTCCCAGACTGGAACAGGTTCACGTCTCAGAATGGGGCTATGTTCAGTGTCAAGTTTCCCTGAGGGTGTGTCTTAGAAGATTGACAGACTTTCCTGTGAGGCCTCTAGCCACTGTGCTTTTCCTGACCTGCCCAGCAGGTGACACTTGTCAGCCTGTCTCTCTGACTGGTGTAAAGAGGTGTGATCCCTTTAGTTCTCAGCTTAGGTTGTTTCTGTTTTGACTGTTTTCCCCCAGGCCCTGAGGTCTCAGTTCTGAAGGGAGGGTAGGCACTAGGGCTGGGCCCTACCTCCTTCTTTGGGAATATACACCCTCTAAGTGGTTATCCTCTGCATTTGAATTACTCCTTTGTCCTCTGACTCTGTTAACTCCACCCCTGTCTGGGTCAGAGAGTTGCAAACTGAAAATGGCTGAAGCTTGCTCTACTGACCCACTCAAGCTAAGTAAGAGAAAAAGGGAAGGAAAGCCACTATTCAGAGCCAGTCCACATACCCCCAGATTTGCCATTCAGTCAGAGAGATCACCTGGTCTTCTGGGCTCCCTTTCCCTGGGCACAGGTGTTTACTGGCTCTCTAAGGTCAGGTTCTCTAAAAGCCTCTGTATTATTATTTTTTTTTAATTAAATTTTTTTCCCTCAGCACCACCTCCTCTTCTGGGAGCAACCTCAGGATAGTTTGTTGCTTGTTATGGGTTTGTTGATGTTTGTAGCTTGTATTCAGCAGTCCACATTTGTTAATTAAAACCCCAGTTGGAGCTGGGCTGAGCTATATTCACTTGCTCTGGGAATGCTGCTTTCAGCCACAGCAAGGTATTGCAGCTCAGGCTGCCATGGGGGAAGGGGGCTCCTGGCACAGTTCCACAGTTTTTACTTACAGTTTTTGTGCTGTGATCTCAGCCATTCCACCCAATCCAGTTTGGTATACGATGTGTGGACAGTCATGGTTGAACCACAGCAGTTGTTCCAGATTATTTCCTAGTTGTTCCTATTGCTTATTAGTTGCTCCAAGGGACTGACCAAATTCCACACCTCTCTTTGCCATCATCTTGCCCCTCCCTCATTTTTTTTAGATTCAGTTTTATTAAGATATATTCACATACCATACAATCATCCATGGTGTACAATCAGCTGTTCACAATATCTTCATATAGTTGTGCATTCATCACTCCAGTCTATTTTGGAACACTTTCCCTATACCAGAAAGAATAAGAATAAAAAATAAAAGTAAAAAAGGACACTGAAATCATTCTCCCATTCCCACCTGTGCCAGTTTGAATGTATTGTGTCCCCCAAACACCATTATCTTTGATATAATCTTGTGTGGGCAGACGTTATCAGTTTTGATTAGATTTCCTTGAGTGTTTCTTTGGAGGTGTGCCCCACCCAGCTGTGGGTGATGGATCTGGATATTTCCATGGAGGTGTGGCCCCACCCATTTAGGGTGGGCCTTGATCAGTGGAGCTATATAAATGAGCTGATGGGCAGAGGGAACTCAGTGCAGCTGTGAGTGATGTTTTGAAGAGGAGCTACAGCCAAGAGGGACGCTTTAAAGAAGGAGGTGCAGATGAGAGACAGTTTGAAGATGGCCATTGAAAGCAGACTCTTGCTCCAGAGAAGCTGAGAGAGGACAAATATCCCAATGCAACTAAGAGTGACATTTTTGAGGAACTACAGCCTAGAGAGGAATGTCCTGGAGAAAGCCATTTTGAAACCAGAACTTTGGAGCAAATGCTAACCACGTGCCTTCCCAGCTAACAGAGGTTTTCCGGACACCATCAGCCATCCTCCAGTGAAGGCACCTGATTGTTGATTTGTTACATTGGACACTTTATGGCCTTGAGACTGTAACTGTGTAACCAAATAAACCCCCTTTTATAAAAGCCAATCCATCTCTGGTGTTTTGCATTGTGGCAGCATTAGCAAACTAGAACACCACCCTATTTTTCATTTAGTTTTTGTCCCCTTTTGTTCTAGTTTGCTAATGCTGCCAGAATGCAGCAGGGATTTGGGAGCTGTGGCAGAGGCAGCTTCAAGCTTAGGAGGGTCCAAGGAAATTGAAATCTTGGCTTAAAAATAAGGAACTGTTTTCTGAAGTCTCCTAACCCTGTAACAGCAATAACCCCTGTTCTGGTTTGCTAATGCTGCCGGAATGCAAAACACCAGAGATGGATTGGCTTTTATAAAGGGGGTTTATTTGGTTACAAAGTTACAGTCTGAAGGCCATAAAGTGTCCAAGGTAACATATCAGCAATTGGGTACCTTTGCTGGAGGATGGCCGATGGTGTCTGGAAAACCTCTGTTAGCTGGGAAGGCACGTGGCTGGCGTCTGCTCCAAAGTTCTGGTTTCAAAATGGCTTTCTCCCAGGACATTCCTCTCTAGGCTGCAGTTCCTCAAAAATGTCACTCTTAGTTGCATTGGGATATTTGTCCTCTCTCAGCTTCTCTGGAGCAAGAGTCTGCTTTCAACGGCCGTCTTCAAACTGTCTCTCATCTGCAGCTCCTGTGCTTTCTTCAAAGTGTCCCTCTTGGCTGTAGCAACTTGCTCCTTCTGTCTGATCTTATATACTGCTCCAGTAATTTAATTCAGACCTACCCTGAATGGGTGGGCCAACACCTCCATGGAAATTATCCAATCAGAGTCATCACCCACAGTTGGGTGGGGTGCATCTCCATGGAAACACTCAAAGAATTACAATCTAATTAACACTGATAGGTCTGCCCACACAAGATTACATCAAAGATAATGGCATTTGGGGGGACATAATACATTCAGACTGGCACACTTTTCTTCTAGTCATCCATCCATACACTGGGTAAAGGGAATGCAATCCACAAAGTTTTCACAATCACACTGTCACCCCATGTAAGCTACATTGCTATTCAATCATCTTCAAGAGTCAAGGCTACTGGGTTAGAGTTTGATAGTTTCAGGTATTTACTTCTAGCTATTCCAATGCATTAAAACCTAAAATGGTTTATCTATATAATGTGTAAGAATGTCCACCAAAGTGACCTCTCAACTCCATTTGAAATCTCTCAGCCAGTGAAACTTTTATCTCATTTCATTACAGATCCCCCTTTTGGTCAAGAAGATATTCCCAATCCCATGGTGCTGGGTCCAGATTCATCCCCAGGAGTCATATCCTGCATTGCAAGGGAGATTCACACCCCTGGAAGTCAGGTCCCATGTAGCTAGGAGGGCAGCGAGTTAACCTGTCAAGCTGGCCTAGCTAGAGAGAGAGGGCCACATCTGAGCAACAAAGAGATATTCAGGGGGAGACTCTTAGGCACAATTGTAAGGAGGTTTAGCCTCTCCTTTGCAGTAATGAGCTCCATAAAGGCAAGCACCATGATAGAAGGCTCTGTACATCAGACTGCAAGTCCTCAATATTTGTGAGAACATCAGCAACAATCCAGGTGAGGAAGTCTAACACTTCTGCATTTTCCTCCAGCTCCCCATGGGACCCCTGCATATATATTTTTATTCTTTGCCCAGATTACTTTAGCATGTATCACTATTTCACATAACATATAAAATCCTGCACCAAATAAACATCTCTTCCCTTGGTTTCACATGGAAGTTGAAGTTTTAAAACACAGTATCAACCTTTACCCTTTGGCCTGATTTGCCCTAGTCCTAACCAGATCTGCTTCATTCATATCTCTAATTGAAGTCTGGACTCTTTTTCAGCTTTTTTAACAGTTGCTATATGTGCTAATACTGACATTCATGTCTTCCAAGCTCTAGCTCTGAGTTTCAGGTGTCACACAGACACCCAAAGTTTCAGAGATTTATCGGGTTATACACAAGGGAATCAGCATCTCAGAATTTTGAGATAGCCATTACAATTCAGGAATATAAGTGACTGCTATAAAAGCTTACAATCTAGAGATCCTTACTATAATTGTTCCCCTGATAAGCTCTTCTCTAAGATTCAATTCTGAGTTTACACATTGTAGTTAGTCCATATTGGTGAGGCATTATAGTATTCACCATTGTTCCTGGTGTACTTCACTCAAAATGCTGTCCACAGGTTCCATTCACCTCGTTGCATGTCTCACAGCTTCACTCCTTCTTGTAATTCCTCAATATTCCATTGTATGCATACACCACAATTCACCATTCTGTTCCTCAGTCAGTATACCCTTAGGCCACCTCCACTCATTGCAAATCATGAATATTATCTCCATAAACACCAGTGTGCAAATGTCCATTCATGTCTCTACTCTCAAATCTTCCAAGCATATACCTCATGATGGGGTTGCAGGACCTTATGGCACCCACATACTTAGCTTCTTGTGGAACCACCACATTGTCCTCCAGAAAGGCTATACCATTCTGCCTCCTCACCAACAGTAAACAGGTACATCCCTCTCTCCATGTTTTCTCCAGCACCTTTATCCCTATTTGTATTTTTCCTATAATTTTATAGAGATATATTCACATACCATATAATTATGCACAGTGTACAATCAGTTGTTCATGGTATCATCATACAGTTGTGCATTTATCACCACAGTCAGCAATTGAACATATTGATTACTATGACAAAAAAGTTTTTTTAAATGAATAATTAAAAAGATAATAAAAAGAAAAATAAAATATCCTACAATACAATATAATAGTAAGGTCAGACAACAACACCACTACCAAGAATCCCATATCCCTCCCTTGTATCCCCCTCTCATACACATTTAGCTTTGGTATATTGCCTTTGTTACATTTAATGGAAGCATATTACAAGGTTGTTGTTGACCATAGACTCCAGTTTGCTTTGATTGTATTTTTTTTTACCCAATATCATCTGTTTTTCAACACTGCATGATTGACCGTCATTTGTTCTCCCACATGTAAAAATATTTTTATATTTGTACATTTATACACATTATATTTTTACATTTATATTTGTAAGTACACAATCATTGGCCATTACAGTCTTCGCTAAGTTATACAATCCCAGTCTTTATTGGCTATCTTTACCTCTGGTGTCCTACATGCCCCTATCCCACCTCTTTCAGCTTTACTCACAGACATCTTTGTTCAGTGTACTAACAATATTGTGCTACCATCTCATAGTATTATGTGATCTATTTCTGGATTTATACAATCAATCCTGCTGAACATTCAGTAGTCCTTCAGCATCAAATGCCTGATCTCTGCCCTCTTTCTATCTCCTGACAGCCTGTGTTGTCAGCTTTAAAGTCTCAAAGTTTGCTCACTAATGTTAGTTCATATTAGTGAGACCATACAGTATTTGTCCTTTTGTTTCTGGCTAACTTCACTCAACATAATGTCCTCAAGGTTCATCCACATTACTATATTTCCATGTCTTTATTCTGTCTTACAGCTGTGTAATATTCTATCGTGTGTATGTACCACATTTTGTATATCCACTTGTATGTTGGTGGACATTTGAACTGTTTCCATCTCTTGGCAGTAGTGAATAATTCCACAATAAACATCAGTTTACAAATGTCCATTCATGTCTTAGCTTTCAGTTCCTCTGAGTATATACCTAGCAATGGAATAGCTGGGTCATATGGCAAATCTATACTTAGCTTCCTGAGGAACCGCCAGACAGTCTTCCAGAGTGATTGCACCATTATGCATTCCCACCAACAGTGAATAAGTGTGTCTCTTTTTCCACATCCTCTCTAGCACTTGTAATTTTCTGTTTTTTGGATAATGGCCATTCTGGTAGGTGTGAGATGATATTTCATTGTGGTTTTGGTTTTCATTTCCTTAATAGCCAGTGAAGTTGAGCATTTTTCATATGTTTTTGAGCCATTTGTATTTCCTCTTCAGAAAAGTGTCTGTCCATGTCTTTTGCACAATTTTTAATTGGGTTGTTTGTCTTTATGTTGAGTTGTAGGATCACTTTATATATTCGGGATATTAAACCCTTATCTGATATGTGGTTTCCAAATATTGTCTCCTATTGTGTAGGCTGCCTTTTTACTTTTCTGACAGAGTCCTTTGATATACAAAAGTGTTTAATTTTAAGGAGATTCCATTTGTCTATTTGTTCTTTGGTTGCTTGCACTTTGGGTATAAGGTCTAGGAAACCACCTCCTATCACATGATCTTTAAAATATTGCCCTGCATTTTCTTCTAAGAGTCTTATGGTCTTGGTGCTAATGTTTATGTCTTTGATCCATTTTGAGTTAGTTTTTGTATAAGGTGTAAGGTAGGAGTCCTCTTTCATTCTTTTGGAAATGAATATCCAGTTCTCCAAACACCATTTATTGAATAGGCTGTTCTGTCCCAGTTGCTTTGCCATGACTGCCTTATGAAAAATCAATTGCCTGTAGATGCGAGGGTCTATTTCAGAAAACTCAATTTGATTCCATTGGTCGGTGTATCTATCCTTATGCCAGTCCCATGCTGTTTTGACCACAGTGGCTTTGTAATATGTTTCAAAGTCAGGTAGTGTAAGGCCTTCCACTTCATTTCTCTTTCTCAAGATATTTGTGGCTGTTTGGGGCACCTTGCCTTTGAAATAAGTTTGGTTATTTGGTTATTTCTTTTTTTTTTTTTTTTTTTTTTTTTTTTTTTGCTATTTCTGCAAAGTAAGTTGTTGGGATTTTAATAGGTATTGCATTGAATCTATAGATCAGTTTAGGTAGAATTGCCATCTTAACCATATTTAGTCTTCCAATCCATGAACTTAGTTTGTTCTTCCATTTTTTTTTAAGTCCTGTTCTATTTCTCTTAGCAGTTTCTTGTAGTTTTCTCTCTATAGATCTTTTGTGGCCTTTGTTAAGTTTATTCCTAAATACTTGATTCTTTTGGTTGCTATCATAAATGGAATTTTTTCTTGATTTCCTCCTCTTGTTGCGCATTACTTGTGTATAGAAACACTACAGATTTTTTTCATGTTAATCTTGTAGCTTGCCACTTTGCTGTATCCATTGACTGGTTCCTGTAGCTTTGCTGTAGATTTTTCTGGATTTTCTACATATAGAATCAAGTCATCTGCAAACAGTGAAAGTTTTACTTCTTCCTCTCCAATTTGGATGCTTTTTATTTCTTTTTCTTGCCTAATTGCTCTAGCTAGAACTTTCAGCACAATGTTGAATAACAATGATAGTAGTGGGCATCCCTGTCTTGTTCCTGATCTTAGGGGGAATGTTTTTCAGTCTTTCCCTGTTGAGTATGATGTTGGCTGTGAGTTTTTCATATATTGCCTTTATCATATTCAGAAAGTTCCCTTCTATTCCTATCCTTTGAAATGTTTTCATCAAGAAAGGATGTTGAATTTTGTCAAATGCCTTTTCTGCATCAATCAAGATGATCATGTGGTTCTTCCACTTTGATTTATTGATGTGGTGTATTACATTAACTGATTTTCTTGTATTGAACCAACCTTGCATACCTGGAATAAATCCCACCTGGTCGTGATGTATAATTCTTTTAATATGCTGCTGGATTCTATTTGTGAGTATTTTGTTGGGGATTTTTGCATCTATTAAAGAGATGGGTCTATAATTTTCTTTTTTTTTTAGTGTCTTTGTCTGATTTTGGTATTAGGTTGATGTTGGCTTCATAGAATGAGTTAGGTAGCATTCCCTCCTCTTCAATATTTTGGAAGAGTTTGAGCAGGATTGGTACTAATTCTTTCTGGAATGCTTGGTAGAATTCACATATGAAGCCATCTTCTCCTGGGCTTTCCTTTTTTTGGAAGCTTTTTGATGACTGACTCAATCTCTTTACTTGTGATTGGTTTGTTGAGGTCATCTATTTCTTCTCAAGTCAATGTTGGTTGATTATGCTTTTCTAGGAAGTTGTCCATTTGGTCTAAGTTGTCAAGTTTTTTAGCATATAGTTGCTCATAGTATCTTCTCATTACCTCCTTTATTTCTGCAGTGTTGATAGTTATGTCTCCTTTACCATTTTTGATTGTATTTATTTGCATCTGCTCTTGTTTTCTCTTTTTTTATTAACCTCACTAGGGGTCCATCAATTTTATTGATTTTCTCAAAAAACCAACTTCAAGTTGTGTTGAGTCTCTCTATTGTTTTCCTGTTCTCAGTTTCATTGATTTCTGCTCTAATCTTTGTTATTTTTTTTTCTTATGTTTGCTTTGGGGTTAGTTTGCTGTTCTTTCTCTAGTTCCTCGAGGTGAACAGTTAATTCCTCAATTTTTGCTCTCTCTTCTCTTTTAGTGTAGGCATTTAGGGCAATAAATTTCCCCTTCAGCACCACCTTTGATGCATCCCATAGGTTTTATTATTATTTTTTGTCTTTTTCCCAGAAGTTTTGATATGTTGTATACTGTCATTTGTTTGAGGTATTTACTAATTTCTCTTGTAATTTCTTCCTTTACCCACTGGTTTTCTAAGAGTGTGTTGTTTACCCTCCATATATTTGTGAATTTTATGACCTTCTGCCTGTTATTTATTTCCAACTTCATTCCATTATGATCTAAGTAAGTGTTTTGTATAATAACAGTATTTTTTAATTTGTTGAGACTTGCTTTGTGACCCAATATGTGGTCTATCCTGGAGAATTTTCCATGAACACTTGAGAAAAAAAGCTTATCCTGCTGTTGTGGGGCATAGTGTTCTATAAATGTCAATCTAGTTCATTTATCATATAATTCAACATCTGTTTCCTTGTTGATCCTCTGTCTAGATGTTCTATCCATTTATGAGAGCAGTGTATTGAAGTCTCTAACTATCATTGTAGAGGTATCTACTTCTCCTTTCAGTGTTCTCAGTGTTTGCCTCATGAATTTGGGGGCACTCTGGTTTGGTGCATAAATATTTTTGATTGTTATGTTTTCTTGATGAATTGACCCTTTTATTAATATATAATGTCCATATTTGTCTCTTTTAATTGCTTTACTTTTGAAGTCTAATTTGTCTGATATTAATATAGCTACTCCCGCTTTTTATGGTTGTTTTTTGCATGAAATATCTTTTTCCAACCTTTCACTTTCAGCCTATTTTTGTCTTTGTGTCTAAAGTGAGTTTCTCATAGACAACATATAGATGGGTCCTGTTTTCTAATCCATTCTGCCAGTCTATGTCTTTTTCTTTTTATTGGGGAGTTTAATCCATTAACATTTACTGTTATTACTATAATGGCAGTACTTTCTTCTACCATTTTGTCTTTTGGATTTTATATATCATGTCTTATTTTTTCCCTCTCTCTCCTTTTACCCTTCCTGAAAATCTTCATTTCTACACTTTTCTCCAAAACCCCTCTCTTGTCTTTTCGTATCAGCCTGTAGCACCCCCTTTAGTATTACTCTCTCAGTGTCTGTTTGTCTGAAGATATTTTAATCTCTCCCTCATTTTTGAAGGACAGTTTTGCTGGAGATAGAATTCTTGGTTGGTGGTTTTTCTCTTTCAATATCTTAAATATGTAATACTACTGTCTTCTCACCTCCATTGTTTCTGTGGAGAAATCTGTATATAGTCTTATTGAGCTTCCCTTGTATGTGATATATTACTTTTATCTTGCTGCTTTCAGAATTCTGTCTTTGACATTGGACAATCTGATCAGTAAGTATGTTGGAGTAGGTCTATTGGGATCTATTCTGTTTAGGGTATGGTGTACTTCTTGAATCTGTAATTTTCTTTCTTTCATAAGAGTTGGGACATTTTCAGTGAATATTTCTTATATTATTCTTTCTGCCCCTTTTCCCCTCTCTTCTCCTTCTGGGATAACCATAATACATATATTCATGTGCTTCATGTTGTCACTCAGCTCCCTAAGACCCTGCTCATATTTTTTCCATTCTTTTCACCATCTGTTCTTTTGTGTGTATGCATTCAAATGTCTTATTTTCCAGTTTGCTGATCCTTTCTTCTGCCTGTTCAAATCTACTATTTTATCCCTCCATTGTGTTTTTCATCTCCTCCATTGTCCCATTCATTCCCATAAGTTCTGCCATTTGTTTTTTCAAGTTTATGAATTCTTTTTAATGGTCATCCAGTGTCTTCTTTATAACCTTCACCTCTTTTGCCATATCTTCCCTCAGTTCCTTGAATTGATTTACGAGATATATTTGAATATCTTTAATTAGTTGTCTCAACTCCTGTATCTCAGTTGAACTATTAGTTTGTTCCTTTAGCTGGTCTGTATTTTCATGTTTCCTAGTATGGCTCATTATCTTAAGCTGTCTAGGCATCTGACTTTCTTGATTAGTTTATTCTGGAGCTCATTTTCACTCTTTTGCCTAGGGTTTTCTTATTGGTTGGCTTTGCTCTCTAGCCTTTGTTGTTCAGTTCAACTTTTTCTAGGCCTGTAACTTAGCTTCTATTTAGTTGGTCAGGGTTTTTTACATCTTGTTTTTCTGTTTCTTGTCCTGCCTCTATGTAACCTTTTTGTGAGAAGGTATCTTCATATATGTTTGACCCCAATCAGGTTTTCCCAGTCCGGATAGGCCCAGGTCTCAGGAGGAGGGTATGGAGTTTCCCTGAGAATGAGACCCCACAGTTTGTCAGACCCTCCTGTGAAGCCTCTAGTCTCTGTGCTTTTCCTATGCCATCCAGCAGGTGGCACTTGTCAGCCCGCAGCTCCCCAGTAGTGTAAAGAGATGTGGTGCCTTTATTTCTCTTTATTTCTCTGCAGACTGGGTCTCTGTGACGGGCATGGCTGACCAAAGATGTTTTCACCTTCACCCAGGGTCTGAGTTCTTTGAAGGAGGGCTGCCAGTTGAGCTGGACCACGCCCCTCTTTTCTTGGGGAAGTTATGCCCTTTAGGGAATTGCCTTTCCCACTAGGTTTGTTGCTTTGTGTGTCAGACCTATCTCAGCTCTTTCAAATATCTGAACTTTCTGTAAAGAGCTACTTACAATAGTTATTTTAAAAAGAAAGAAAGAAACAACAACAACAACAGCAACAACAACAACAACAACAAAAGATGTCCCTTTTTAAGGAAAGCCTTTCTGGAGCGAGGAAGTTTTGTCACTGTTTCAGTATAGAGTATTTAAAGATGAGTTTTGGGCTATTATCTGGATAATTACTCTCCAATAGCCTTAATTCCACCCTTGCCCAGGGCCTATTGAAGTGTAAACAGAGGAGTCAGAGAAAAGAGAAGGGACAAAATGTAGGAAAAAAAATAAAAATAAAAATAACCCAAGCCTTTTTGGAGCCAGGTAATGGGTGCTGGCTTCTATGTGCCCCCCTTACCTGGAGTCCAGCCCTTCTCTGTCTAGCACCTCCAATTCAAAAATTTAATTAATTTGTTGATTAATTCTGCAGTTGAGGCTGGGTTGAGCCCCCCTTCTTGCTCCCAGCAGATTGGTTTTTTTTCCCCTTGCAGGGAGCCTACTGTAAAACAGTCCATGGAGTCTGGGCAGGGAGGGGCACTAGACCCATGTTCAGGGGGACTTACAAATTTTGCTGTGATTTCAGCTTTTCCACCCAATCCAGACTTGTGTAAGATGTGTGACTGGTCACTGGAGACCCCAAGAATGCTGTTTCATACAGTTCCTGGCTAACTACCAGCTGCCCAAGAGGAGAGACTAAATTCCACACCTCACCACTCTGCCATCTTGCCCCACCCTCCTCTCATTTATTTTTAAAGAAAGTCATTTGAAATACCTACTGAAATTTATACAGATGTCTGAGATTTCTTCCCAATAATCCATGAGGTGGAAGGACAATGGGTGAAATATAGATGAAACTAGATTGAAGCTAGGTGATGGATACAAAGCAGTGTATTGTATGATTCTCCTTACATTTACCAGTGTCTGAAATATCCAATAATAAAAAGTTAAAAACTTGGAGTGATTCTAATCTGAGACGATCAAAATATCATTATTTTATGTTTTGAACTTTTTGAGTCTCTAAGTTTTCTCACATAAAAAGGGTGAGAAAAGATGCCTGTAGTGGGGATGGAAATAACCAGAAAGGAAAATACTAATAAATTTGATTGTACACAGATTTGAATTTCTGTATGCCAAAAACCATCATATACTAGATCAAATGAAAAATTGAGTTAAATATTTACAACCAATATTGCAAAGATTGTTTTACCATTTCACAAGGTAAATACTAAAATTCTAGTAGAAAAACAGTCAAAAACATGCCAAGACAATTCATAGAAGAAAAATAGCCAACAAGCATATTTTTAAATGTTCAATCTTAACCATTAGTCAAAAAATTAAAACAATGAGGTACTTTTATCCCTATCAAATTATTACAGATTATTCCTAATTCTTAATGTTGGATATTCTAATAGGTGTCAAGAGTCTTAAACATGTTCATATCCTAAGGAAATATAAAACATGTAAGGAAAGTTTTTTATTCAGAATCATTCATTGCAACATTATTCAAAATAGGGAAACACTGGAAAAAGCTGAATACCTTATCTTTAAATAATTTTGTATAGTTATTTTGGATACATTATGTAACTGTGAAAACTTTTGTAAATACCCTTGAATTACATGAAAACATGGTCAGAGTAATAGTGACTGAAAGCAGGATGTGAAGTTATGTTCAGAAGGATCTTCCATGTAATATATAAACACTTAGAGAACAAATTCAAGTATTATGTCAAAATGCCAATGGTGGTTATATCTGGTTGTAATTTATAGGTAATTTCTCTATACTTGTTTGTATTTTTCAAGTTTGGCATAATAAGCATTTTTGTAGTCAGAAAAAATTACAAAAACATCAAAGTCATCCTTCTTCCAATCAGCCCCCCTCCTTTGTCCCCAAACCTCCTAACAAGATACCCAATACCTGACTTGTTCCTCAGAAGGAAGAACATCTTTCATTCCAGTATTACAGATAAACGATCTACTATAGGAGTACTCCTGGTCCTCATTTGCATCCAAGTATAATTCATCAGTAACTGACTGAAAGCAGATCATTTACTCTTAGAGGGAAGGAAGAAACTCCTCAAACTAGGAGATGAAGCATCAGGTGGGGGCAAATAAGGGAGGGAAAACAAAGGGGGTGCTGGGGAAAAAGAACACAAATTTCACCTGCTTCATCATTTTCTTTGGGGCTTTCCATGTGTACCTTTAACTTTGCTTAGGCATTTATACTTTGATGTAGTGTGGGGAAACAGCTTATCATAGTGGTGCTGCAGAAACCAAAAACAACTTGCTTCATCACTTTCTCTAGTGGGAAACAAGGGTAAGACAAAAGAGCCTCTGGTTCTCAGTTTAGTAGGAGAGATATTTTACTGAGTTCTGCACATTATTTTTAGGTTGAAGAGTAACTTTCTTCCTCAGAACAAAGTCACCAGAAAAAGTGAGAGAAAGGTCTTTTTATCCCAACTCTTCTAGGAACAGATTAAATTCAGACACCAGATATCTTTCATGGCATGAATGTAAAGCAGGTTTTACCTGGCCATGTGAAGGGATTTCTGAAAGAAAACATGAGTATAAAACAGGTTTTATTATTATCACTATAAAAAAATTATGAGTAGTCAGTGCACTGAATTAAGTCAGAAAGTTTCAGTCTTGGCTCACTAGCAGCCTGAGTGAGTCCATACAACCACAGAGACATTCATACAAGTGATGAATATGGAGAACAGATTAGCATCTCATTCAGTCTTTTGGTTTCCCATACATACACAGCTCATTCCTACATTGCATATTTACTTTACTTGTTTCCCCTGTCAATAAGATTTTCTCTATTTTTTTTAAGTCCCACTCTTCCTTCAAGACAATTATGAAGCTCTCTTAGATAGATTGCTTTCTCTTTGCACATAAGTTGGCATTACCTTTCATCATACACATTTTTTCTTAGGCACTCAATAATCACATGATGAAGCATTTTATAGGTAGTCACAAGTAGGTTTCTGAGCCTTCCTAGATGATTGTTATATTAAAGTTGGTAGGTTTGGAGAAACTTCACCTCTCACTGATTTTTTTTTAGTGAAGTGTTTATAACTGTGAAAAGATGTAAATAGTCAAAATGTCCAACAGAGGATTAAATAAATTTTGGCTTAGCCATACAATAGAATAAACCAATAAAAATTATGTAGAAGACCTCGTAATGACCTTGAAAGATGCTCACAATATATGAAGTGTAAAAGCAGGTTACAAAACAGAATGCACATGAGTTCATTTTTATAAAAATATACATATTTTGCAAAGTAAAAGGACAAATGGTATTTACCAAAATATAAACATTGGTTATTTCAACATAGTAGGAACCTCTCATGATTTATAAAGAAAAAGACTTGTGGTGCTGTGAAGGAGACAGTTAACTGCAAGTTCCAACTGCTGATCCTTCAGATTTTCTAAGCATGCTTCTGTTCTCGGTAGCAGTGATTGGCTGTTACCAAAGTTGAGTGGACTGCTATACCAGTAAACTGTGAAAACTCGGGCTTCTCATTTTGGGTCTTCTTTTTTCAGTCTATATGAAAGAAACTTGGGAAAATGTAAAAAGGAAAGGCATAACTAGTCGGGCATCCCATTAGGAGACTATAACAGTAAGAAATATTAAAATAAGCACCCTGCTATAGTATGAATTTATAATGTAATCACTATTCCTTGTTAATAGAATAACTGCAAATGAACCAGGTGGGGAGGGGATGTGTTGTCTCTTTGGGGCAAGCCTCAATGTTTATTTGGTGCCAGAGGAAAGAAAATGCCCAGATATGATTGAACATCTGAATGGCAGTGCGAGGATTGGGACTCAGGCAAAGTCTGTGCCTTTATCTCTAACCATGAGATCACTGTTGAAAAAAGGCAGTACTAAATTGGGAGAAGTTGTCATATTGAAGGAAAAATCGGAAGAATGAGGCTATCTATGTGTGGAGCAGAAAAATTGTAGACAAATTTAGCAGTTTTGGTGATGTCAAATCTAATCGTGTACTTAATTTCTTTGAGTTCTTAAAATTTTTTGTGGCATGATCTTTGGACTATGTTGACTAGATCCTTTGACTCAGAGACCTTGGTTCTAAGCCCAAACCTGTCACTAGCTAGTAGCGGACTTTGAACATGTTACTTAATGTCTCGTATCTTAACTCTAAAGCACATTCCATCTATAAATTTTAAAAATATAAATGCTGAGTTACTAGTAATAAGGAGATATGGAGCTATTAGCAAAGCCTTAGCTCCTTGGCTGCCTTTCCCTTGAATTATGCTCTTTTGGTTCCCTTTCCTTCCTGAAGGCATTTTAAAGCCTTTCAAAGTAAGTTTTTACTTCATTGGTCAAAGGTAGATACAATCAAATCCATTTGAATGACATCAGAGATCTTGTATTTCAGAGAATTGAATTGGAACAACTTTGAGGATGACTTAATAGTAGGTCATTCAAACTGGAGAACTGAAGTGTACTATATTTAAGTCAGATTTTCAGGGAGGAGAAAAATTGACAGGTTCTAATAACGGTGCTATCATTTAATTTGAATGTTTACGAAAGTAATACATTAAAATACTACATGGGCACTGTTTTCCAAATTTAGCTGTTAAACTGAAGGAAACACATTAACATGTTGAACTACTTATATCTTTATTTTGTGCTTTATACTTCAAGACTGAAGATTTTAGCAATCAGAAATACTTGCTGATTGACAAGGATGTTAAATGGATTGAGAAGCAGAGAGTAAATCATCTTTGGAAAAAATGCACATAATGGCTTTGGTATGTCTCATATCATTTACTTTAAAATATGCTTTTAATAATACACTTTGCTTTTAGAACAGTTATAGGTTTACAGAAAAATTGCATAGAAAAGTGCAGAGAATTCCCATATACTCTCCCATCCCCCAGTTTCCCCTATTATTAATATCTTGTATTAGTGAGGTACATTTATTAGAACTGATGAACCAATATTGATATATTATTGGTAATTAAAGCCTATAGTTTACGTTAGGATTCATTCTTTATGTTGTACAGTTAAATGGGTTTTCACAAATGCATGCTGTATGTATCTACCATTACATTATCATGCCCTAATAATCCCATGTTCCATTCATCTGTCCTCCCTCCCCCTGAATCCATAGCAACCACTGATCTTTTTTCTGTCTCTAGTTTTTCCTTTTCCAGAATGTCATATAGTTGAACTCATATGGTATTTAGCCCTTCAGACTGGCTTCTTTCACATAGCAATATGCAATTCAGGTTCCTCCATGTCCTATTGTGGCTTGGTAGCTCATTTATTTTTATTGCTGAATAATATTCCATTGTATGGATGTGCCACTGTTTGTTTTCCATTCACCTATTGTGCCAGTTTGAATGTATTGTGTCCCCCAAATGCCATTATCTTTGATGTAATCTTGTGTGGGCAGGCATTATCAGTGCTGATTAGATTAGAATTCTTTGAGTGTTTCTTTGGAATGTGCCCCACCCAGCTGTGGGTGATGACTCTGATTGGATAATTTCCATGGAGGTGTTTCTCCGCCCATTCAGGGTGGGTCTAAGTTGAGTTACTGGAGCCATATAAATGAGCTGATGGACAAAGGGAACTCAGTGCAGCTGTGAGTGACATTTTGAAGAGGAGTTACAGCCAAGAGAGACACTTTGAAGAAAGCACAATTGCTGCAGATGAGAGAGAGTTTGAAGATGGCCATTGAAAGCAGACTCTTGCTCTGGAGAAGCTGAGAGAGGACAAATACCCCAAGTGCAACTGAGAGTGACATTTTTGAGGAACTGCAGCCTAGAGAGGAACATCTTGGGAGAAAGCCATTTTGAAACCAGAACTCTGGAGCAGACGCCAGCCACGTGCCTTCCCAGCTAACAGAGGTTTTCCGGACACCATTGGCCATCCTCCAGTGAAGGTATCCGATTGTTGATGTGTTACCTTGGACACTTTATGGCCTTAAGACTGTAACTGTGTAACGAAATAAACCTCCTTTTATAAAAGCCAATCCATCTCTGGTGTTTTGCATTCCAGCAGCATTAGCAAACTAGAACACCTATTAAGGGGTATCTTGTTTGCTTCCAGTTTTTGGCAATTATGAATAAAGCTGCTAGAAACATTCATGTACAGGTTTTTGTGTGAATAGAAGTTTTCAATTCCTTTGGGGAAGCATCTAGGAGTGTGACTGCTGGATTGTATGATAAGCCTATGTTTAGTTTTGTAAGAAACTGCCAGACTGTACTATTTTGCATTTCCACCAAAAAGTGAGAGCTCCTGTTGCTCCACACTCTTGCTAGCATTATAGTCTTGTCAGTACTTTAGATTTTAGTCGTTCTAGTAAGTGTGTGGTGGTATTTCATTGTTTTTAATTTAAAATTCTCTACCTACATATGATGTTGAGAACTTTTCACGTATTTATTTGCCATTTTTATATCTTCTTTTGTGAAGTATCTATTCAGTTTTTTTGCTCATTTTTTAATTGGGTTGTTTTCTGATTGTTGAGTTCTAAGAGTTTTTAGTGTATTTTGGATACAAATCCTTTATCAGATATGTGCTTTGCAATTATTTCCTCCCCATCTGCAGCTTATTTCTTCCTTCTCTTACCAGTGTTTTTGCAAAGCAGAAGTTTTTATTTTAATGAAGTCGAACTTATCAGTGTTTTCTTTCATGCTTTTGGAGTTGTATCTAAGAAGTCATTGCCAAACCCAAGGTCACTTTAGATTTTCTTTTATGTTATACTCAAAAAGTTATATAGCTTTGAAATTTGCATTTAGGTGTATGATCCATTTTGAGTTAATTTGTTGTGACCTCTAGATGCTCTCTCTCTCTCTCTCTCTCTCTCTCTCTTTTTGCATGTAGATGTCCAGTTATTCCAGCACCATTTATTAAAAAGACTATCCTTTCTCCACTGAATTGCCTTTGCTCTTTGTCAAAGATCAGTTGATTGTATTTGTGTGGTTCTGTTTCCAGACTCTCTATCCTATTCCATTGATCTTCTTGTCTTTTTCCTCACCAATACCACACTGTCTTGATCCCCATAGCTTTATTGTAAGTTTCAAGGTTGGGCAGTGTCAGTCCTCTGACTTTGTTCTTCAGTATTGTGTTGACTATTCTGGGTCTTTTGCCTTTCCATATAAACTTTAGAATTGATTTGTTGATATCTACAAAATAACTTGCTGTTATTACTTGCTGTTATTTGTTGATATTCACAAAATAACTGGCTGTGATTTTGGTTGAGGTTGTGTTGGATCTATGTATCAAGTTGGGAAGAACTGATATCTTAACAATATTCAAACTTCCTTCCATGCATGGAATAGCTCTCCGTTTTTTTAGATCTGTTTTGATTTCTTTCATCAGGGTTGTAGTTTTCCTCATATAAATCTGTACATATTTTGTTAGATTTATACCTAAGTATTTCATTTTTTGGCACTAATGTAAGTGGTGTTTTGTTTGTAAGTTCAAATTCAAATTGTTCATGGATCATATATAGGAAAGCAATTAATTTAGTATATTAACATTGTTTTCTTGCAACCTTGCTATAATCACTTTATTAGTTCCAGATGGGTTTTTTTGGTCAATTCCTGGTAATTTTCTAAGTAGGCATATCATCTGGGGATGAAGACAGTTTTATTTCTTCCCTCCCAATATGTATACCTTTTATTTCCTTTTCTTGGGTTAATTGCATTAGCAAGGACTTTTGGTATGATGTTGAATAGGAGTGGTAATAGGGCATCCTTGTCTCATTCCCAGGCTTGGGAGGAAAGCATCAGTTTCTCACCATTATGTGTGATGTTGGTGTAGGTTTTTTGTAGGTGTTTTCTTATCAAGTCGAGAAAGTTCCTCTTTACTCCTAGTTTGCTGGAAATTTTTATTTTTAAATCATGAATCAGTGTTGGATATTGTCAAATGCTTTTTCTGTATCTATTTATATGATCATAGCATTTTTCTTCTTTAGCCTTTTGATGTGATAGATTGCATTAATTGATAGTTGAATGTCGAGCCAGTGTTGCATACATATAATAAATCCCACTTGGTCATAACATATAATTTTTTTATACATTGTTGAATTCAGTTTAATATTTTGTTGAGGATTTTTGCATCTGTATTCATGAGAGACATTGGTCTGTAATTTTTCTTTCTTGTAATGTCTTTGTCCAGTTTTGGTTTTAAGGTACTGCTGACCTCATAAAATTAGTTAGGAGTTATTCTCTGCTTCTACTGTCTGGAAAAGATTATAGATAATTAGTATCATTCTTCTTTAAATGCTTGGTAGAATTCACCATTAAAACCTTTTGGGTTGGTTTTGTCTAGTTTGGAAGATTATTAATTGTTGGTTTGATTTCTTTAATAGATATAGGCCTATTCAATTAATCTAGTTCTCCTTGTGTGAGTTTTAGTGGATAGTGCCTTTCATGGAATTGTGCATTTCACCTAAGTTATCAAATTTGTTGGCATAGAGTTGTGGATAATAGTCCTTTATTATCCTTTTAATATCTGTGGGATCAGTAGTGATGGTCCCTCTTTAATTTCTGATATTAGTAATCTGTGATTTCTCTCTTTTTTCCTTGGTAGCCTGGCTAGAGTTTTATCAATTTTATTGATCTTTTCCAGCTTTTGGTTTCATCGTGTACAAATATCTGTTTGAATCCCTGCTTTAAATCCTTTTGGTTATATACCTAGAAGTGGGATTGCCAGGTCATATGGTAATTCTATACCTACCTTTCTAAAGGAACTGCCAAACCCTCTTTCACAGCAGCTGTACCATTTTAATATTCCCACCAACAATGAACAAGTGTTCTTATTCCTAGCAAGCCATTTTTGAGGGAGGAAAAAATCAGTTAAATTTAATTCACAAGACAATTGTCAAGAACCACACAGGATCTGAGATTTTACTTACAAGCTGACATATTGGTCTGTTACTGTTTTTTTGATGCTGGCAAAAGACATAAGGCTCCTGGATTAGAAACAAAGGACTTCATTACTCACAGCAAAACCATAGCCAGCGTGTCAGCATGATGCTCAGTCCAGTTCCCCATACATGGAGACAACACCCCCCAAGTAAATGGAGACAACATTCATTATGGATGCCCAAACATGTAGTGGGCTGCATTTTCAGGAAAGGAAGAGTGACCTTGGGAGATTCACCACGGAAACAAGCCTGCTTTTGCTGGGCGTGGGGGGTTACATTTCTTTATCCCTCAAGGTTGCTTGCTGCAAACACAACCCTGATAAAAGGCATGGATAAATGTTAGTCAGCGCCTTACAGTCTTGGCATAACCAGACAGAACATGAAGTAGTGCTCAGAATGCATGTGGATTGTCTCCCCCAAAAGCAATGCAGTGAAATATTAGATCTAGTTACAACAGTACCATCCTCAGAGTCTTTATCAAGCCAGATTCTGTGTTATGCAGCTTGTATAGTCAATCATACCTTTCCATCAGTTATCTACATAGAGAAAACCTGAGCCACAGCTATTTTTCTAGTTTGCAATAATTTATTTATAAATATTAATACCAATTAGGGAGTGAATGTAGAGCTTGGTCAGCTATTATGCTGTCTGCTCTTGTCACATAATGGGAAAAATATTTTGAAGGGATGATTTCTTTAATACTTTGTAGTTGCTTATAGCAAAAAAACCTCAAAAATATGTTCAGAATAATTGAATGGAAATAATTCTTATTTCTTCCAACAGATGGAATTGCTACTTTTGTATGTTGTGATTTTGCTTTTGGATATGTTTGATTTTTCATCAGGAATAATATATAATAAAGGTAAGTTTCAGACTCTCAGACTCTCATCATGGTAGTTTACATCAGGGCATCAGTCTTTTTTGGTCATGCACTCCATCAGAAAAAAAAAACATTGAACTTGCTTCCCCAATATTTATACTAATATATATATGCATATATATAATTTTGTTTGTTTGTTTAATATGAGACACTTCAAGAACTTGCATGTCATCCTTGCGCAGGAGCTATGCTAATCTTCTCTGTATCGTTCTAATTTTAGTATATGTGCTGCCAAAGCGAGCACTATACTAATATATTGTGTATCTTATAAACCTAAGAAGAAATAGGAATTAAGAGGGATTTAAAAGAATGAAATAGTATTTTTAATCATTGTAAAGTATACTTATTAACATTATAAAACTTTATTCTAATTTTAAAAATTGTTATTAAACAATGTGATTCATTTATTTTTTAAAAATTTTGAATTCAAACATTGCATGGTAGAAATTTGAATATCTAGTTCTAAATTCAATGTATTTTTCTGTTTTACTTTGACTATTATATTAAAAATGTGCTTCACAAAAATATGCATATCTAAATGGAAGAAGTGCCTGTTGGCTTAATTAAATAAATAATGGTACTCATTTTCAATCCCATCTATCAATTTTGTAAAGATTTTTATTGAAAATTTTTGGTAAGTTTACATCTTCTTGTATGTCAACCAATTGCATTTTTTCCATTTTAAACAACCGGTTTCAAACCCCACTGAAACTTCATTTGGAACATTTAGATCAGGTAGTAAAATTCTGTTTCCAAATTTTAAAGTGTGCAAATATGAGGGCTTTTATAGATGGCATTTTATGAAATTTCTGGCAACAAAATCACATAATGGAAACATGTCTATAGTCAAACTGTCTATATTCAAAATGTTCGCTCCATAGCCTACATTTTTAAAACAGGAATTAATTTCATATTAAATGTCAACTTCAATTAGAAAGGACAGATTAAATCCCGATTTATTTTTTTGAAAATATCTGCCAGCCCGCATATTCCAGGGAGCCATTTGTCATCTTCAAAAAGGTCAGGAAATTTGGAACTCTGGTTTTTAATGTTTATCCCCCCCCCTCCTTTTTTTTTGGTAATGGAAAAAACCCACAACTCATCCTTAAGTTGGACAAAATTTTTAAGTACTTTGCCATGATTTACAAGCAAAATTATTGCTAGCTACAAAGGATGTTCATGGTCACCCTCCATCAAGCCTTACCTAAGATGTCCTTCAGCACTTTCGGTGCTTCTGGCTTCAACTTCATTGCTCTAATTGTGTGACTATGAATACAGAAGTGAACAAATTTTATATATTGTGATATTTCTGTAAATTTGTCCCAGAGTGGTTTTCTTATTCTAGTCAGACCAAACATTTCATCAGTGTTTACACTTGTACCATTTCGACAAATCATATACTCTTGAAGATGTAACTTCTCTGGGACATCTTTCCTTTAGAGGCTCAAAAAAAGTAGTTTTTTTTTTGCATTTCATTATTAAAATAGAATCTAGCAAATTCTATAATTTGAGAATTTCTGGGCAAAGAGATCCATTTGGGTAGGTGTGGAGGTTGGGAGTTGCTTCTCTGTCTTGCTGCACAATATCTCATGTGTTTTTCCCTGGCTCTATCTTCACAATTCAGGTTCAGTGGGGCCTGTTGATGAGTACATAATTCATAAAATTATCTCAAAATGCAGAGCATAAACTGATTAGCTTAGCTATGAAACAAGAATTAGAAAAAGCTTCAGAGAGAAGGCACTATTTGAACCAGACCTTAAAATGTGTTAAAATTTGAGGCAGAGAATGGAAATAGAGAGAACCACATGAATATTCCAGAGTTGCTGGAATATAGGTTGTGTGAGGGGAGTTTGAAAGAGTAGCTTGGCCACTTAAAGATTGTCTGGCAGAATAAAGAGAGGGTGGCCCTTAGAAACAAAAGCAACTTGGATCCAATCTAAATTTACTGATTGTTAGTTGTGTTACCCTTGAGCAGTAACTTCATCTTCCTGAGTCCTGGTTCCCTCTTCTTTAAAGAGGGGACAGTAATACATATGGCACAAGGTATTGCAGGAATTAAGTGTAGTGATATGTGAGACATGTCTGCTCCAAAGTGTATTATTTAAAAGAGTTCATTTCCTGCTTAGCTTCTTTCCCATTTAAAGAGGTTATTCATAGGCAAAGGGGTATCAGTGAAGATTTTTAAGCAGAGAAGTGATTTTGAATTTAATCAAATAATAGCTTTAAAAAAGGGTCTGATAGAATTTTCAGATATGGGCAAAGTGAATGTGTAGGTTGAGAATACTTTGAAAACTATTTAACATTGTATCTCTTGAGACAAATTTTAAATCATATTTGTGATACTAGCACAGGTATGTTTACTTATAGTAAGTTAAGAACAGCATGGAAACTGTTAAGTTATGCAAACAGTATATATAATATGCAATTATAAAGTATATTTTGTTTTACTTCCCATTTAAATCCCAATTTCTCTGTGGGGCTGGTTATTCCTCTGTTTCTGGATGCGTAATTTGGGCAGGTCCCATGACTTTTTTGGTTACATTTAGACAATTCAATTATTTCTCTTGTAATTTCAAATTATAAAACACAGTCTCACATTTTAATTGTAATAAAATGTCCAAGCCCATAGAACTGCCCAAACTTTTGTTTTATAACTGAAGCTTCTTCCCTTCTTCCTTTTTGGGCATGTGGAAAGCATGCATTTAGGGAAGAAGGGTTAAGATCTGCTTTTCCATCTTCCCAACCTAGTGCTTAGGTTCTTTCTTACCATCTTGCTAACTGTGGGTTTCAACCCTTCTGGCTCTGAACTTAGAGCTGGGAGAGAGACGTAGAGGGAATGGCATATCCACTCTCTGGATTCAGCATATGTGTAAAGCTGACTCTCAATCTCCTGGGCACTTGCAAGCGTCCTTCAGAGACGCTTCCTTCTCCCATTACATTACTGGAGATCTTGCATCTGTAGTTCTTCTAATCAGGGCAAAAGCTTCTCTATCCCCCCTCATTTATTCTTTCCTCAGCTTCTGAAAATCCATCTATGCTTTCGAATTGTTTCTACTGAGATCTAGATGCCATTTGGAGAGACCTTTGGGGACAGGACCCTAGATGACTCTGTTAGTTTTTTCTCACAAGTAGTTTGCAGCTGGACACAGGAAGCATTCATACATGTTTCGCCCCAGCAAACTTCAGTTGTGCAGGTCTGCCGACATAGCCACCTCCTTTCTGTCAGAGCGTCTCCTGTGCTCTCCACCATCTCTCACCCTGTAGATATTCCAAGGAGTATGAGTTTGTGCCCCAAACTGTAGGGGATACACGTTACATTTCGTAGCTCTCCTAAGACTCAGGTAAGGAGAGGACTCCTCCCGCTGTCCCAACCCACACGCCTGAGGGGAGGAATTACCATCATATCCAGAGCTCCCCAACAAAACACAAACTATCTTTCCAGTCTCCAACTCCGGACCCTCACTAAGGGTGAGGAGTTTAAGAGTCAACAACAGGTTTTTGGCCACCTCTGAAAGTTTCACATCATGGTCTGGCATGTGGTATATTTTATTTTAGTGCTTCACCTAAACCTTCCTTTTTAGTGTCCTGATATTGTAGCTTTAAAAAGAAAAGAAGTGGAAGATTTGAATTTTATGTAAAGTGAATTTAAGCTTTATGATTATAATTCTTATTCTTTTAAAAATACTTTGTCAGTTTTTAAAATATGGGTCTTACTAATGGAAATTCTTCTATTGGTGACCTAAAATGTGTATTTTTTAATTATTTAGGTGATCTGGAGACACACTTTGCTTGTTCCAGCCAAGGGTCCCTCCAAAAGAATGAAATAATCAAGTTGTACCTTTCCTCAGATAACTTGGTAAGGTCCCATAATAGTATGTATCACTGACACTTCATATTCCTTTTAAGACCCTGTGTAAAATCAATAGATCAGTACTCTTCTCACAGTCCTTCTACTATCTTCAGACGTGGAGAGGAGAAATTCTATATAAATTATAACCTTTTGTATTCCATGTCCACTAAGATCAGGTGAAATATTTCACTGTGCCATCGAGTATCCTCAGTGTTTTGCTTTGTTTTAAAAAAATGCTACCCTTCTCCCTCATTTTTTTTAAGATTGTCTATAACTATCTTTATTTTTTATGGAACTGATTTGTCCTTTTGACGTTTGACAGATGTGGCTTGCTAGAGAAAGTTACCTCACATGACCTCGAGAGTCTTTTCCTTTTATAACAAATACCACATGGGAATTGTCACTTTGGGTAAGGGATGATTTGATTCATTTGAATCAAATTATGGAGACTTTTAAAAAAATGCACCAACAAAATAAAATTAAAAGTCCTATTAAGATAGCCACTCAACAAATGCTGACAAAAAGTAAATTAAAATGCACAGCATGTCTAAAAATAGAGAATAAATATAAGAAAAACAAAGAAAAACACCCTGTGAGGTTAAATAAATTCACCCCAAAATCTGCTTTGACTTAATCTCTGGTACCTTCTTAATATGTCAAATATATATTTATTTTTAAATTTACAGCTATTGTAAAGTGTATGCCTTTTTAGTCATAATCATTTTTTCTGATAATATGTTATGTTTATAATGGAAAAGGACTGGGCTTTGGAGAAAGACAGATCTACACAGCTGGGGTCAAATCTTGGTCCTGCCATTTATGAATGTGTGTCCTGGGGTAGGTTACCTAATATCTCTGACCTTCAGTTTTATCCTCTTAAAAAGGGTGGTAATAGTAGTAATAACAACTAACATTTATTAAGTGTTTATATATATATATCAGGCATTGTTCAAGGTGCTTTATCTTCAGTATGACATTTAATCTTCACATTTAATCTTTTGTGAGATAAGTATTATTATTTTTCCCTAAATCTCGATTAAAAATCACAGTTCCCCTCCCAAACCCCTGTATTTCCTATCTCCCTTCCCTACTTTACTCTTATAATTTATTCTATACTTATTTTACTTGTTTTATGTGTCCATCCATCTGTCCATGCATCTGTCTACCAATCCATTCATCCAGTCTCTCTGGCAACCCCATTAGAATGTAAGTTCCACAAGGGTGGGTAATTTCTGTCTACTTTGTTCACTCCTGTATCCCTAGCACCTATAACACTGCATAATTCATCATAAGTAAATATTTTTTGATGGAATATGTTTCTCCATTTTATAGGTAGGGAAACTGAAGCTCACAGAGATAAGTTGCCCAAAGTGATCTTAGTCACTTGGAGTACTAAATGAAATAAAGCACTTAGTATCTGGCTCATGTTGGATTTCAGTAAAGATCACCATTTATGATTATTGCATTCTCACATACCTTCTCGAAACTGGAAAACATCTAATAAAATGCAGTAAAATAAGTTTTGCTTTATACATCTGCTTCCTTTTTTTCCTTAGATACAAAATAATTTTAATAGAATGGGAATTTCTACATGTAATAGCACATGGTTTTGATTCTGTTTATTAAACATAACTTTGTTCCTATTTCTTTGACAGAAAAGATTATTATAATGATTGATTTGAAAGTCATTGTAACACTAGCATAATATGTTACTGAGTTTGAATGTATACTTTTTAAAATAGATTTCTTTCCTAGCTATAAACTGGAATTACTAAAAATATCAGTCTCAGGCACCATCTGCTTTTCATGATTTCTCCTCACTTTTTGTTTAATGGAATATGCTTCTCTCCACTAAATTGTCATTATTTGTTTTTTTTTTTCCTCTCTCCTATAGAAAATCCAGTGTTTTTTCCAAACTGAAAGTGAGATTTCTTCAAAAGAAATTCTCAGCGTGTTCACATCAGGAGGACTTGCTCCCAGTTTAGAAATCATAAATAGTACATATACTGGTATCTTCCACTTTAATTTAACTTTGGTAATTACATTTTATTTTATTTTGTGATATATTAACAAGAAGCATACTCTCCCTTATAGGATATGTTCTCTTCAAGTAGCTAGTTCAGTAATATTATACCTATATATGTTTTAAACCCAACAACACATTGTTTTGCTTAAAGTCATATACGTTTTAAGTAAAGTGAGAGACAAGAAAAAATATACATATAATATTTCCTTATATATTTACCATTTCCGCTACTCTTCATTCATTTAGGTAGATACAGATTGCCATATGATCATTTTTCTTTGGCCTGAGGGATTTCTTTTAGCATTTCTTATAGTGTGATTATGCTGGCAATGAATTCTCTGTTTTTTGGGGGTTTTTTTTCCACACCTGAAAATGTCTTTATTACACCTTCATTTTTTTAACAGCTATATACAGATATAATTCACATACCATACAGTTCACCCATTTAAAGGGTTACGGTTCATTGGGTTTAGGTCTAGTCAGATTGTGCAACCATCACTTCAATCCATTTAGAACATTCTCATGACCCCTCAAAGAAACCCTGTACCTTTTAGTTACCTTTTTATTAACACTACTCATTCTCCTACTACCTCTCTCCTTCAGTCTAGGCAACCAGTAATATACTTTCTGTCTCTATATATTTGCTTATTCTGGACATTTCATATAAATGAATGGAATCATATGATACATGGACTTTTGTGACTGGCTTCTTTCACTTAGCATTAATGTTTTCAAAGTTCATCCAAATTGTTGCATGCATCAGTATTTCATTTCTTTTTATTGCCAAAAAATATTCCATTGTATGAATATACCACATTTTGTTTATTCATTCATCCATAGATGGACATTTGGGTTGTTTCCACATATTTGGCTTTTATGAATAATGCTACTCTGAAGATTCTTGTGCAAATTTTTGTGTGGATATGTTTTCATTTCTCTTGGATATATACCTAGGAGTGCAATTGATGGGTCAGTATTTAACACTTTGAGGAACTACCAGATTGTTTTCCTTGTGGCTGCACAATTTTACATTCCCACCAACAAAGTATGAGGTTTCCAATTTCTGCACATCCTCACCAACGCTTGCTATTATCTGGCTTTTTGATGACAGCCTTCCTAGTAGGTGTGAAGTGGTATCTAATTATTGTTTTGATTTTCATTTCTCTGGTGACTTATGTGAGCATCTTTTCATGTATTTGTTGGCCACTGTATGTCTTCCTTAGAAAAATGTCTATTCAGATCTTTACCAATTTTAATAGGGTTATTTGTCTTTTTATTATTAAGTTTTAGAGTTCTTTACATATTCTAGATACAGGTCCTTTTCAGATATAGGATTTGCAAATATTTTCTGTTATTCTGTGGGTTGTCTTTTTACTTTCTTGATAGAGTCCTTTGAAGCACAGAAGTTTTAAATTTTGATAAAATGCAACTTATCTATTTTCCTTTCTTGCTTGTGCATTTGGTGCCATACCTAGGAAACGATTGCTAACCCAAGGTCACAAAAATTTATCCCTGAGTTTTCTTCTAGGAATCTTATAGTTTTAGCTCCTAAGTTTAGATCTTTGATCCATTTTGAGTTAATTTTTATATGGTGTGAGTTAGGGGTCTAACTAGCACTATTAATGAAAACATTATTCTTTCCCCATTGAATTGTTTTGGGACTCTTGTTGAAAATCAATTGACTATAAATGATTTATTTATTTTCAAATTCTCAATTCTGTTACATTGATCAATATGCCTATCCTTGTGCCAGGACCACACTGTCTTGATTTACTGTTGCCTTACAGTAAGTTTTGAATTTGGAAAATGTGAGTCCTCCAACTGCTTGGTCTTCTGATCCTTGAACATGGGATGTCTTTCCATTTATTTAGAATTTCTATAATTTTTTAAACAGTGTTTTATACTTTTGAGAGTATAAGTCTTACACTTCTTTTGTTAAATTTATTCCTAAATATTTTATTCTTTTTGATGCTATTGTAAAGGGAATTGTTTTCTTAATTTCACTTTCATATTGTTCATCTCAAGAGTGTAGATATACAATCAATTTTTGTATTTTATCTTGATTCCCAAAAATCCTTGCTGAACTTGTTCTAGTAGATTTTTAGTGGTCACCTTCATTTATAAAGGTTTTTATAACACATTTATAACAAAAAGTGTTTTGTTAGATATAGAATTTCTGATTGCCTTTTCATTTTCTTTCAGTATTTTGAATATTCCATGCTAATGTCATCTGGCTATCGGTGTTTGAATGAGAAGTCTGCAGTTAATTTTATAATTAAATAATATATATTATATATACACAATTATTTTATTTTATTTTATTTTATTATTGTCCCTGTATATTTTGTGTCGTTTTTCTCTGGATGCTTTTAAGACTTTCTCTTTGTATTTAACCTGATTTGGGTTAAGTGGTTTTCTTGCTGGTCCACCAAGTATGCACATGTTGGAGCATATGATGTTGTCGCTCAGGTCTCTAAGGCCCTGTTCATTTTTCTTCATTCTTTCCCCCACTTATCAGTTCAGATAATTTCAATTGCTGTATCTTCAAGTTCACTTCAAGTTCACATCTCCTATCTGCTTTTCACCTATGTGGTGAATTTTTCATTTGTTATTATACTGTTATTGTTTCCATTTGGTTTTATTTTTATATTTTTCATTTCTATCTTGAGACTTCCTATCCATTAACTCACTAGGACAACATTTTCCATAAATCTTTGTACACATCTGCTTTGAAGTCTTTGTCTGCTGTCTAGAGTCATTGTTAGTCAGTTTATTTTTACCTTTTTTCCTGAGCATAGCTTACACTTTCCTGTTTCTTTTCATGTCTTGTCATTTTTGGTTGAACACTGGACATGAAAGAAAATAAGCTGTAGCAATTCTGGATTCTATTATGTTCTTCTGAGGATTTCTTGTTATTCTGTTCTAAAAGGGAGATAACTTGTTTTTGGTTCAAACTTCAAACTTTCTTACCAACGGTTTTGGCAGCTGATATTTCTGCTCAGTTTTTTCAGCTTTCACTGCTGATTTTTTTAAAAACCTGAACCTCAGGTTGGGGTGGGGGTGGGGGTTTCTCCTCTGCACCTGTTTTGCTCAAATTATATTTAGATTTTAAGTTTCACCCTTCTTGCATTTCCCTTGTCCCTGGAATTTTCCCCTTAAATTTACAAATCCTCTGTCAACCCCAAGCTCTTCCTCTGACAAATCAAGCCAGTAATGTTTCAGCTCTCTGCCACCTGGGCTAGACTGATTAGATTCCATTATGTGGCTAGATTATTATACATACCTGATGAAAATTTTACAGGTTGCACTCTTCTGCAAGAAGAATATTTTCGAACACATTTTATTTCAAACATGTATGAGTATAATATAGGATAAATTACTACAGGGAAATTTCTGGGTAAAAGGTTATGCACTCAAAATTTTGAAAGATACTGCCAAATTAGCCTCTATGTCAATTTACACTCCTACCAATGATTCATGAGTGCCTATATCCCTCACACCTTCACAAACAAATAGTTGATAACACTTTTTGAACTTTTTCAATCTAGAAGGTGGAAAATAGTGTTATATGGTACTTTACTTTTCATTTCTCTTATGATTAAAGATATTAAGAATATTTTCATATGTTTAAGAGATATTTATATTTCCTTTTCTGAACTGTATACTTTTGTTCATTTTTCTACTAGGATTTTTTTTAATGCAGTTTTTTATTGTGAACTTTAACATGTATACATAACAGTGATAACTTTCAAAGTTTGATTTAACAAGTAGTTAGAGAGCAATTTCAGCCATTTCAGCCATTTCCATTATTGTAAAATGTAACATGCATACAGAAAGGTGTTAACTTTCTATGTACAACTCAACAATCAGTTACATAGGTAATTTCAAAAATTATTATGGGTTACGGTTCTAAAATTTCAGTTCTTTCCTTATTATGAAATATAACGTATATACAGAAAGGTGAAGACTTTCAAAGCACAATTCAATGAGTAGCTATAGAGCAAATTTCAAAGAATGTTCTAGGTTACAGTTCCACCATGTCATTTACCTCCTTCCTGCTATTCCAACACCCCAGCATCTAAAAACAATATATTTATATGAAGTTTCAGTATTCACAGACATTTGTTAAATCTTATCTTGTTTGTTGCTACCCCTTCCTCTCACTTAATCTCTTTCTCTGTCTTCAGGGGGGTCTAGGCAGTGATCACCCTAACTTCTTCATATTGAAAGGGGGTATACTGGTTTGTGTATATTATGTCCCCCAGAAAAAGCCATGTTCTTTGATACAGTCTTGTGAGGACAGACATATTAGTGGGGATTAAGTGGAATGTTTGGATTAGGTTGTTTCCATGGAAATGTGCCCCACCCAACTGTGGGTGATGACTCTGATTGGATATTTTCCATGGAGGTGTGGCCTCACCCATTCAGCATGGGCCTCGATTAGTTTACTGGAGCATATATGAGCTCAGACAGAAGGATCGAGCTTGCTACAGCCAAGAGGGACAGTTTGAGGAATGCACAGGAGCTGAGAGAGGTGCTTCAGCTTACAGAGACATTTTGGAGATGGCCTTTGAAAGCAGACTTTTGCTCCGGAGAAGCTAAGAGAGGACAAATGCCCCAAGAGCAACTAAGAGTGACATTCTTGAGGAGCTGAAGCCTAGAGAGGAACGTCCTGGGAGAAAGCCATTTTGAAACCAGAACTCTGGAGAAGATGCCAGCCACATGCCTTCCCAGCTAACAGAGGTTTTCCGGACATCATTGGCCATCCTCCAGTGAAGGTACCCGATTGCTCATGTGTTACCTTGGACACTTTATGGCCTTAAGCCTGTAACTGTGTAACCAAATAAACACCCTTTTATAAAAGCTAATCCATTTCTGGTGTTTTGCATTCTGGCAGCATTAGCAAACCAGAACACTTAGCATACAGCTGTTCGTAGTATCCTCTTATAATTTTTTAATTTCTTCAGGCTCCACAGTAATGTAGCCTCTGTCATTCATTATTTTGTTTATTTGGGTCTTCTCTCATTTAGATTTTGTCAGTCTAGCTAGGGGCTTGTCAATCTTGTTGATCTTCTCAAAGAACAAACTTCTGGTGTTATTTATTCTCTCTTTTTTTTTGTTCTCTATGTCATTTATTTCTGCTTTAATCCTTATTATTTCTTTTCTTCTACTTGGTTTAGGAATAGTTTGCTATTCATTTTATAGCTTCTTCAGTTGCTCCATTAGCTCTTCAATTTTAGCTCTTTCTTCCTTTTTAATGTATGCATTTAGAGCTATAAATTTCCCCCTCAGTACCGCTTTTGCTGCATCCCGTAGGTTTTGATATGTTGTGTTCTCATTTTCATTCATCTCTATATATTTAGCAATTTTTCTTGTTATTTCTTCTTTAACCCATTGATTGTTTAGGAGTGTGTTGTTTAACCTCCAGGTGTTTTTGAATTTTCTAAGTCTCTGATGGTTATTGACTTCTAATTGTATTCCATCGTGATCAGAGAATGTGCTTTGAATAATTTCAGTCTTTTTAAATTTATTGAGCCTTGTTTTATGTCCCAGCATATGATCTATTCTGGAGAAAGTTCCATGAGCACTAGAGAAGTATGTGTATCCTGGTGATTTGGGATGTGATGTTCTGTATACATCTGTTAATTCAAATGCATTTATCAGATTGCTTAGGTTTTCAGTTTCCTTACTGGTCTTCTGTCTGGTTGATCTATCTATAGGAGAGAGTGATGTGTTGCATTCTCCCACAATTATTGTGGAAACATCTATTGCTTCCTTTAGTTTTGCCAACATTTGTCTCATATTTTGGAGCACCTTGATTGGGTGCATAAACATTTATGATTGTTATTTCTTCTTGTTGAATTGTCCCTTTTATTAGTATGTAGTGGCCTTCTTTGACTCTCATAACATCCTTACATTTAAAGTCTATTTTATCTGAGATTAATATTACTACTCCTACTTTCTTTTGGCTGTAGCTTGCATGAAATATTTTTTTCCATCCTTTCACTTTCAATTTCTTTTTGTCCCTGTGTCTAAGATGAGTCTCTTGTATGGCAACATACTGATGACTCATATTTTTTGATCCATTTTGCCAATCTATATCTTTTAATTGGGGAGTTTAATCCATTTATATTCAATGTTATTACTGTGAAGGCATTTCTTGAATCAGCCATCCTATCCTTTGGTTTATGTTTTTCAGATATATTTTTTCCCTCTCTCTTTTAATGTCATTTAACATATCCATACTGAAATTCTTTAGTATCAAACTTTTCTCCATATGTCTCTCTCCTTTCTTTGTTTCTCTGTTGGTAGGGCTTCCTTTAGTATCTCAAGTAGAGCAGATCTCTTATTAGCAGATTGTCTCAGCATTTGTTTGTCTGTGAAAATTTTAAGCTCTCCCTCAAATATGAAGGAGAGCTTTGCTGGATAAAGAATTCTTGGTTAGCAATTTTTCTCTTTCAGAATTTTAAATATGTCATGACACTGCTTTCTTGCCTCCGTGGTGGCCACTGAGTAGTCACTGTTTAGTCTTTTGCTGTTTCCTTTGTAAGTGGTGAATTGCTTTTCTCTTGCCGCTTTCAGAACTTTCTCCTTCTCTTCAGCATTTGACAATCTGATCAGAATATGTCTCGGAGTGGTTTTATTTGGATTTATTCTATTTGGAGTTCGTTGGGCATTTATGATTTGTGTATTTATGTTGTTTAGAAGGTTTGGGAAGTTTTCCCCAATAGTTTCTTTGAATACTCTTCCTAGACCTTTACCCTTCTCTTCCCCTTCTGGAACACCAGTGACTCTTATAATTGGGTGTTTTATATTGTCCATTGTATCCCTGAGCTCCATTTCAATTTTTTTGAATTTTTTCCCATTCTTTCTTTTGTTCTTTCACTTTCTGTTCTGTTCAGCTTCATCTAGTTTAGTACTGTGAGTATCCAGAATCTTTTTAATTTGGTCAGCAGTTTCTTTTATTTCCATAAGATCATCTATTTTTTTTTTAATTTACTCTTTTCTTTTCTAGGGTCTTCTTAATGTCCTTTATATCCTGTGCCATGATCTCTTTGTTTGTCTTTAGTTCTTTGATTAATTGCTCCAAGTAGTGTGTCTCCTCTCACCTTTTATTTAGATGTTTGGGTTTGGGTTATCCATATCTTCTGGTTTCTTCATATGCTTTAAAATTTTCTGTTGTTTTTGGCCTCTTGGCATTTGTTTATCTTGATAAGGTTCTTTTGGATATGTAGACTTATTAGAACAATTATCTCTAATTTGTCAGATCTGCAGCTTGATGGGGTACCCTTACTCTGACTAACAAGCAGGTGGCATCTGCAAGCCACCTATTCCCCTCAAGCCAGTTCTCCCCAAAGGTCTTTGTGGTGAGTGGGGGTCTGAATCTTGTGGGGGTCCAATTGGTGCACCAAGTTTCCATGTGTAGTTGGTGGTGCCCACTCTGAATGTGGGGTGTGTGTCTGAGTGGTTAGAAAGGGAGGGCAGCTTTAATAATGAAAACTCCCAGGTGTTCCTGGATATTTAAAGCTGTTGCAGGAATATAAACCTTTGGTTCATTCTCGCCATAGTTTGTCTCTGCCGTGGATCCACAATCCCTGGTATTGGTGTATGGTCCCTGGGACTTCCGAGTGGGTCCCTCTTCCAAGCCGCGCCCTCCTAGGGTCTCTGCTTAGGGAGGACTGTGCTATGTCATAGGTGAGTGCAGTCCCCCAAGGGAATTTCTGAGCCTCAGGGCTGTTAGAGGCATTCCCAGCCCTCTGAAATGATGGCTGCATGGGGTGTGGTCATTTCCTCTATTTCTCACACCTCTGCCTTACTAGCTCTGGACAATTAGCTGTGGGTTTGTGAAAAGCTATCATCCAGGCCAGATATTGAGGTGTGTGTGCATGTTGTGGGAAACACTTCCTGCCACACAGGGTTGTGCACCATAGCGCTGGGCTGCAGCGCTGGGCAGGAGTGTTCCAAGCCCACTGGGAAGATAGCTGTATGGGGTATGGTTGTTTTCCCCTTTATGCTGACCTCCACCTTCCTAGCTCCAAGACAATTAGCTGCAGTTGTGCAAAAGGCTATCGTTCATGCCAGATATTGAGGCATGCCCACGGGTTGTGGGGGAGCAGTTTCCGCCGCACTTCACTGTGTGGCTCTCACTGCCAGATCTGCAGTTGCTTTTGGGTTTTTAACTAATCCGTCTCCAAATGCCAACCCCCACTTTACCATGACCATGGCATGGCTGCCAATTCTCCAGCAGGCTCACTCACTCGTTTCAGAATGCAGAGTCCCAGTTTCACCAAGTGCACAGTCCCTGTGGATTTAGCAGACCTTGTCCAGGTGGTGCATTGCTGGAACTGGTGCTCTGGAGCACTTTCTGTCTTTTATCTAGTATTTTTCATGGAGATGTTGTTTTGCCCTGTCTCCCCTAATCTGCCATTTTCATCCCTCAGCCCGTCTTTTTATTGGGGAGTTTAATCCATTAACATTTAGTGTTATTACTGTAAGGGCAGTACTTTCTTCTACCGTTTTGTCTTTTGGATTTTATATGTCATATCTTATTTTTTCTCTCTCTCCTTTTACCCTTTCTGATAGTCTTCATTTCTACACTCTTATCCAAACCTCTCTCTCCTGTCTTTTCCTATCAGCCTTTAGTACTCCTTTTAGTATTTCTTTTTTTTTCTGATTCCCTTTAGTCTTTAATTAGATTAGCCCCATTCACCTCTTCAATTGAAGTTTGTTTCTTTCTTTAGTTTTTTTTTTAACAGCTGATGTATGGAGGGTTTTTGTTGTTGTTGTTGTTAGAATTAATGCTGCTTCTCTAGCACTTTTAGAGCTGGAGAACTTTAACTTTCAGTCTCAGATGTCACAAAGACCCCCAAAGTTCTAGGGAGATATTAAGTTACACACAGAGAGCAAAGCATCCCAGAATTTAGAAATAATAATTAAAGCTTAGGAACAAATGTGACTGCTGCAAGAGCTTAGAATCTAGGTCTTAATTCCCTTATGAGTATATTTTTAAATGAAGTTATTTCCAGAAAGAATAAAACATTTGACAATTAACTATGTTGACGTCATTAATTATACTATGGCAGAAGTTTTGCTCTATTTTATCCCTAAATTTTTTTTTTAAATTTTTATTGAGACTGTTCACATACCATACAATTATCCAAAGATCCAAAGTGTACAGTCAGTTGCCCCTAGTACCCTCATACAGTTGTGCATCCATCACCACACTTAATTTCTGTTCAATTTTTAGAAACTTTTCGTTACTCCAGGCAAGAAATAAAGCCAAAGATAAAAAAAGAAAAAAAAAAAAAAAAAAAGGAAATTCGAATCCTCCCATATCCCTAACCAACCCCCCTCAATTGTTGACTCGTAGTATTGGTATAGTACATTTGTTACTGTTTATGAAAGAAAGTTGAAATACTACTAACTGTAGTATATAGTTTCTAATAGTTATATATTTTTTCCCTATATGCCCCTCTGTTATTAACTTCTAATTGTATTGTCATACATTTGTTCTGGTTTATGGAAGAGATTTCTAATATTTGTACAGTTAATCATGGACGTTGCCCACCATAGGATTCAGTTTTATACATTCACATCTTTTGACCTCCAACTTTCCTTCTGTTGACATATATGACTCTGAGCTTCCCCTTTCCACCTCATTCATGCACTATTCAGCACTGTTAGTTATTCTCACATCTTGCTACCCACACCTCTGTTCATTTCCAAACATTTAAGTTCATCCTAGTTGAACATTCTGCTCATATTAAGCAACTGCTCCCCATTCTTTAGCCTCATCCTATATCTTGGTACCTTATATTTCATATCTATGAGTTTACATATTATAATTAGTTCCTATCAGTGAGACCCTGCAATATTTGTCCTTATGTGTCTGGCTTATTTCACTCAGTATATTGCCCTCGAGGTTTTGTCATCAACCCATTTTTTTTTTAAAGATGGTTTTGTTCACATGTCATACATTCCATCCTAAGTAAACAATTGATGGTTCTCTGTATGGTCACATATTTATGTGTTCACTACCTTCACCACTATCTATATAAGGGCATCTACATTTCTTCCAGAAGGCAGGAGGGAGAGTCAAAGAATGTAGAGAGGCAAAAGAAAGAGGAAAAAAATGACAGCTAGGAAGCAGCAAAAGGAAAGATAACCTTAAATCAAAGTAGAGTAAAGAGTCAGACAACACCACCAATGTCAAGTGTCTAACACACCTCCCCTATCCTCCCCTCTTATCTGCATTTACCTTAGTATATCACCTTTGTTACATTAAAGGAAGCATAATACAATGATTCTGTTAGTTACAGTCTCTAGTTTACATTGCTTGCATCCCTCCCCCAGTGCCTCCCCATTTTTAAAACCTTGCAAGGTTGACATTTGCTTGTTCTCCCTCGTAAAAGAACATATTTGTACATTTTATCACAATTGTTTAACACTAGATTTCACCGAGTTATACAGTCCCAGTCTTTATCTTTCCTCCTTTCTTCTGGTGTCTCATATGCTCCCAACCTTCCTCTCTCAACTGTATTCATAGTTATCTTTGTTCAGTGTACTTACATTGCTGTGCCACCACCTCCCAAAATTGTGTTCCAAACCATGCACTCTTGTCTTCTCCTATCACTCTGTAGTTCTCCCTTTAGTATTTCCTGTAGGGCAGGTGTCTTGTTCACAAAGTCTCTCATTGTCTGCTTGTCAGAAAATATTTTGAGCTCTTCCTCATATTTGAAGGACAGCTTTGCTGGATATAGGATTCTTGGTTGGTGGTTTTTCTCTTTCAGTATCTTAAATATATCACACCACTTCCTTCTTGCCTCCATGGTTTCTGCTGAGAGATCCGCACATAGTGTTATTAAGCTTCCTTTGTATGTGATGGATTCCTTTTCTCTTGCTGCTTTCAGGATTCTCTCTTTGTCTTTGATGTTTGATAATCTGATTATTAAGTGTCTTGGCGTAGGCCTATTCAGATCTATTCTGTTTGGAGTATGCTGTGCTTCTTGGATCTGTAATTTTATGTCTTTCGTAAGAGATGGAAAATTTTCACTGATTGTTTCCTCTATTATTGCTTCTGCCCCTTTTTGCCTTCTCTTCTTCTGGGACACCAATGATATGTACATTCTTGTACTTTGTTTTGTCCTTAAGTTTCTGGAGACATTGCTCATATTTTTTCATTCTTTTCTCCATCTGCTCCTTTGCGTGTAGGCTTTCAGGTGTTTTGTTCTCCAGTTCCTGAGTGTTTTCTTCTGCCTCTTGAGATCTGCTGTTGTATGTTTCCATTGTGTCTTTCATCTCTTGTGTTTGCCTTTCATTTCCATAGATTCTGCTAGTTGTTTTTTTGAACTTTCAATTTCTGCCTTATGTATGCCAAGTGTTATCTTTATAGCCTTTATCTCTTTTGCCAAATCTTCTCTAAACTTTTTTAATTGATTTAGCATTAGTTGTTTAAATTCCTGTATCTCAGTTGAAGTGTACGTTTGTTCCTTTGAATGGGCCATAACTTTAGTTTTCTTAGTGTAGGTTGTAGTTTTCTGTTGTCTAGACATCTGACATCCTAGGCCACCCCAATCAGGTTTTCCCAGATGAGAGCAGGCTCAGGTCACAGAAGGAGAAAATATATTTCCCTGATGGTTTTTCTTAGAGGATTTATACACCCTGTGCTTTTCTGCCCGGCAGGTGCACCTGTCAGCCTATCACCAGCTGGTATAAGAGAGTGTGGCCCATGGCTCTCCTCCCCCAGGCTTTGGGGTCTGGTTCCAGTAAGGCAGGCAGTAGAGCTGGGCCCCTTCCTTTCCTCTTGGGAGGCTATGCCCCCTCCAGAGAGGTCATTTGTATATCAGTAAGTTCTTTTTTTCTCTGACTCTGCAGGTCAAAGTGCTGTGATTTAAAAATGGCTGAGGCTTTCTTTACTGCAAAGCACTGCAGGCTGAAAATGGCTGAGGCTTTCTCCACAGAGAGAGAAAGGGACAGAAAGCTCCCAGATTCACCCATCAGCCAGACATAGTACCTGATCCTCTGGGCTCCCTGTCCTGAGACAGATATGACCCCTGACTCTCCCAAGGTCAGTTGTCACCAAAAGCCTCTGCTTGTTGAGGATTCGCTGTCTGTATTGAGCAGTTAACATTAAAACCCCAGTTGGAGCTGGGCTGAGGTACACTAGCTTGTTTGGAGAGTGCTGCTCTCTAGCACCGTGAGGCTTCTGTGAGGGAGGGACTCTCAGCTCTCGGCTCTTGATGTAGGTCCACAGTTTTTACTTACAGATTTTATGCTGCAATCTCAGGCATTCCTCCCAATTCAGGCTGGTGGATGATGAGCAGACAGTCACATTTGTCTCCCTGCAGTTATTCCAGGTCATTTACTAGTTTTTTGGTTGTTTATGATTTCTTCCAGGGAGGACTAACAGTCTTCCACTCCTCTCTATGCCACCATCTTATCTCCTCCCTTTTAGTATTTCTTATAGTGCTGGTCTCTTATTCACAAACTCTTTCAGTGTCTGTTTGTCTGAAAATATTTTAATCTCTCCCTCATTTTTGAAGGACAGTTTTGCTGGATATAGAATTCTTGGTTGGCAGTTTTTTCTCTTTCAGTATCTTAAATATATCATGCCACGGTCTTCTCGCCTTCATGGTTTCTGCAGAGAAATCTGTACATAGTCTTATCAACCTTCCCTTGTATGTGATGAATTGCTTTTATCTTGCTGCTTTCAGAATTCTCTCTTTGTCTTTGACATTGGACAATCTGATCAGTAAGTGTCTTGGAGTAGGTCTATTGGGATCTATTCTGTTTGGGGTACGGTGTACTTCTTGAATCTGTAATTTTCTGTCTTTCATAAGAGTTGGGAATTTTTCAGTGAATGTTTCTTCTATTTAAATTGAGTCAAATTTATGCAACTTTGGACTTACTATCATAGTTAGAGGGGCCTTTCCCATGTCACAATTCAATTTTGAAATATTCCCATATTTTATTTTTAGAATTTTACCATTTTAATTTTTTCTTGTATTTTCGATCCATTTGGAGGTTTAGTGTAGGATGAGGTAGAGATCTGACATTTTTTCATATGTCTTCTCTTAGTTTCCCATCTCCTAAACCAAACCCCATAAAATAGGTTGACTTAAATGATAGGAATTTATGGCTCATTGTTTTGAGACCAGGAGAAGTCAAAATTTGTGGTATCAGCAAATTGATGCTCTCTCCCTGAAGACTGTGGCATTCTGAGGCCAGTTGCCCGTTATCTTTGGGTCCTTGGCTTTTCTATCACATGGCAATGTCCTCTTATTTATCTTCCAGGTTCCATTAACTTCCAGCTTCTTCCCATGCCTTTCTCTCTGTAACCTTCTCTATAAGGTTTCTAGTTGTAGGATTAAAACCCGTTCTGATTTAATTGGCCACACCTTAACTAAAAAAAAAATCTTCAAAAGGTCCTGTTTCACATGGATTCACACTTACCAGAGTGGATTAATTTTCAGAACATGATTTTCTAGGGTGCATAATTTAACCTATGTGGCTACTGACTTTTTCCATCATGATTTATTGAATTACTCAAAACCAGAGATACCAATTTATTAGATTAGATTAGATTAGAATCAGAACATGCTAGGACATTTCCAGTGTACCAAAACATTAAAACCTTCTTTCTGTTCATAGCTTACAAAACATCATTGAAGTGAGCATTCAAGCTTTTCTTCATCAAGAAGGGCCTCCTAGTAAATGCCAGGAAATGGTTCCCTTATCTCTTGTATGTGTATACAATGTTCTGGCATGCATTTTGGTAACAACTTCATTAATTTGTTTTTCTGCATTTGTTTTGGGCTATTTAAAATTTGTCATAATCTTGTATCATATGTATCTTTGTATAAAATGTCTTCAGGCTTTCTGGAGTAATGTAGGGCTAGATGAAAAAAAATAATTGTTGTGTAACTAGTCTTTAAAAGAAAACAAGCTATTCCAGGGTATACACATGATAATTGGATGTATTTGTTTAATTTTCTTTTTTAAAAGATAGTGTAAAATATGCAAAAATAAATGTTGCTATTAACATTGTAAAGCATTGTTTTCTGATGTCTTCTTTATTCAAGTTCAGTGATGGGGTTTACTGGTTGATTGATATACCAAGAGAAAACATCACAAAAAGCACAGGTAAGAGTGATCTGAATTAATTATTTTAGTTACAGAGTCTGGATTTTCAGATTTAGCCACTTAAAAATTATTATATTAAAAAATTATTTGTTGTACCATGTAATATTGTTTTCCCATGTACATGTCCCATGGAGTATTTGGAACATATTTATAATAAAATATTTTTGTTTATCTGAGATTAAACTTTAAACAGCCTATATTTTATCTGAAAATCATTTTATACGTAGACGGTTTTGATATATATAATATTTATATTATCCTTTATTTAAATTAAAGTCGTTTTATAGAATTTGGAAATTATATTGAGAACTTCGAGTACTAGTTGATTTTACTAAATCTGAGTCATTAAAATTTTATAGTCTGTAATATATATTGGATTATTTTTCTATGGAATCTCCTGGTTAAAGTGTTACATGGCAGTCTAGCTTTATAAGCTACTGTAGATACTCAAATGGAAACCAGAGGAAAGTGAAATTCAAGGAGCAGTGAGTATTGAGCAAGTGAATTGAACTAGATCTTCAGACATGAGATACATTCTCATGGTTAAAAAGAATTATTGAGAATATATTATTTTAATATGTTAGGTGCAAGAAAGGGAAACCAACTCGACTTCACTTAAGGAAAAAAGGAAATGTATTTTTGTCATTGTACCCAAAGACAAAAATGCAGTCAGGTCATAGGAAGGAATTAGAAGTAAGAAATGGAAAACCATCAAGAACCCTGGGAATACTTTTACCCTCTCTTATTTGTATTTTTCTGTGAATCTGCTTTTCTTTTTCTTGCTTGACGGACTGCCTTTCTAAATTGCTTAACTGCTGTTTAATTTTTACGTATCTTTTTTCTAGAGGCCAGCCCAATTCCAAATTCCCAAGAGAGTACCTTCAATTAGTCTAGCTTTTATCTATCATCTACTTCCATGCCAATCAAATGTGGCAGGGGATATAGAAGTGGGAGGGTGGGATGGGGGAATCATACAGGCCAACCCTTCTAGGTATGGGGGTAAAGGACATCCCAAACTCTGGTCTTACAGAGTGAATGGGGTTGGGAAAGTGAAAGTATAGCAGAAATGATAGAGAAGACTCTATAGATAAGGACATGCCAAAGATAAAAGTCTGTAAAAGAAGTTTCAATACTGTAATATCTGACATGGATTGTATTACTATCCTTACCCTTTATTCATCTCATTTTCAAATTAATCTCCTATTGGAACTTTTGTGATTTTTTTCAAGGAATTTGTTCTGAAAATTATATTCTTTTTTATATACTTTCACTTAACTGTTATCAGTATAATGGCGGATAGTTATTTTAGATGCTTAGCATGATATTGACATTAATTTGGCAATTGAAGTAGTAAATATCACATGTTATTTTCACTTTCTTGTTAGAAACTTTAATTTCAGAAATATATTGATTCTAATGGTATAGTTAGAAACAGAGGTGATATGAGAACCTAAGGATGTTATGGAAAGAGACTAGAGTTCTGCCTATCCTGACACAACCCCCTGGACTGAATAAAAAGATATATATTTGAGTACTGTAATAGAACAAAGGAAATGGTCTATGTAGGTAGTAACATGCTAAGAATCAGGAAAATGTTCAGGGGAAGGGGACCATATTCACTCATTCACTTTTTCCTCCTTATTCATATGCTATTTAATGCTTTGCCATGAATTTGAATATTATGTAGATGTAAAATCCTGGGAAAAGTAGTTGAGATCAACAAAGAGGGTGAAATGGGTGTTGTCAAAGTAAAAATAGCAGGTAGCTTTTATTTAGTTCTAATGATATGTCAGCCTTGCTCTAAACACTACCTACATTAAGTCATTTATTTCTCAGAACCATCCTGTGAGGTAGGTACTGTTGTTATCTCCATTTTTAAATGGTTTAAATCAAACCGTGGAGGCCTAATGAAGACTTAGCAATAGCTAGAAAGTGCACTTTGAAGTTTGAATTGTGTGTAACTGTCAAAGTAAAAAGAGTACCTTCGTGACTTATTTTTCATAATTTGCTATTTTTTAAAAAAATAAGTTATTATTTACATTCAGTAAAATATACTCTTTTAAGCATCCAGTTTAATGAAAACTGCAGTTCACAAATGCAGACAATGTGTAATCACTATAATCAAGGTACAGAACAGTTTCATCACCACAAAAAATTACCCTACGTGTAGTTAACTCCTCATTTTTTCCCAGGCTCTGATATCCACTGATCTGTTTTCTGTTCCTAGTGTTTTGCCTGTTCCAAAGTAAAAAATGGAATCATACAATATGTGTCCTTTTCAGTCTGTCTTCTTTCACTTTTTCACTTAGCATAATCCATTTGAGACTCATCTATGTTGTAATTTCTTCCATTCCATGTACTATAGTACATCCATTGGATGAATGTACTATAGTATATTTTGTTGAAGGACATTTATGTTGTTTCCACTTTTTGGCAATTATAAATAAATCTGCTATAAGCAATTTCATACAGGTTTTTGCATGAACATAAATTTTCATTGCACTTTGATAGATACCTAGTAGTAGGATTACTGGGTTATATGGCAAATATAAATTTAACTATAAGAAACTGCCAAACTATTCTCCAAAGTAGAGGTATCATTTGCCTTTTCATCACTAATTGATTTGTATCCTTGCCAGAACTTGGGGGTGTATGTATGTGTATGCATATGTGTGTGTGCATGTGTATAAGTACATAATATATGTATGTGTAAATGTATATATATATATATATATATATATATACATAGGTATATAATAATGTGTGCATTAGCCATTCTAATAAGTATATAGTGGCATCAATTTGGTTTTAGTTTTTATTTACCTAATAACTAATGATGTTGAGCATCTTTTTATTATGCTTACTTGCTATTTGGTGACATGTCTGTTCAAATGTTTTGTCCACTTTATTATTGAGTTGTTTGCTTATTGGGATTTGAAAGTTCATAATATATTTTAGATACAAATCCTTTATCAGATAGATGATAAGCCCAGTCTGTGGCTTGCCTTTTCATTCTCTAAAGAACATCTCTTGAAGATCAGAGCTTTTAATTTTGGTGAAGTCTAATTTATCATTTTTTTTTCTTTTATGGATTGTACTTTGGGCATGATATCTAAGAATTCTTTACCTAACCAAGTTCAAAAAAGATTTCCTCCCATATTTGTCTAGAATTTTATGGTTCGAAGTTTTGGATTTAGGTCTATGACTCACTCTGGGTTAATTTTTACATATTGTTTGGACTAAGGTTAATTTTTTGGCATATGAATATAAAGTTATTCCACACCATTTGTTGTAAAAACTATTTTTCACCATTGAATCACTATTTCTTGATACTCTATCCTTTTGCCAATACCATACTATCTTGATTACTGTAGCTGTATGAGCATTATAATAAGTGATGTTAGTCCTTTAACTTTGTTGTTCTTTTTCAAAATTGTTTTGATTATTTCAGTTCCTTTGCCTTTCCATGTAAATTTTAGGATCAACTTGTCTAGAAAAAGTGCTGCTGTGATTTTTAAATTTTGAATTGCAGTGAATCTGTAGATCAGTTTTGGAAGAACTGACATTTGAACAATATTGAGAATTCTAATCCATAATCACAGTATTTCTCTCTACTTATTCACATCTTCTTTGATTTATTTCATGAGGGTTTTGTAGCTTTTGGCATAAAGATCTTGCACATATTTTATTAAATTTCTCTTAAGTATCTCATGTTTTTGGTATAAGTGGTACTTTTTAATATTTTAATTTCAATTGTTCATTGATAGGATGTTAAAATAATGATTGATTGATTTCGACCTTGTATCCTGCAACCTTGCTAAGTTCTCCTATTACTTCTAATTGTATTTTGTAGATTCTTTGGGTTTTTCTGTATGGATAGTCATGCATCTAGGAATAGAGACAATTTAATATTTTCCTTTCCAATATATGTTCATTTCTTTTGTCTTTTTGTTCTGGTGAGGACCTCCAGTAAGATGTTGAATAGGAATGGTAGAAGAGGAGAGCTTTGCCTTGTTTCCAATTTTAGGAGGGAAATATTCAGTCCTTTACCATTAGCTATGATGATATCTGTAGGTATTTTGTAGATATTCTTTCTTAGATTGAGGATTTCTTTCTAATCCTAGTTTGCTGACTCTGTGTCGTGAATTAGTGTTGAATTTTGTTAAATGCTATTTCTGCATCTATTTTGATGACTAAAAGGATTTTCTTTAATCTCTTGATATGATGAATTACATTGATTCATTTTGTTTTATACTGAACCAGCCATGTAATCCTAGGATAAACAACACTTGGTCATGATGCATTAACCTTTTTATAGAACTATTGCTGGATTCATTTTACTAGTTTGTTGTTTAGGTTATCAGTCTGTGAGGTTTTATTTTCTTTAAATGTTTTTATCTCATTTTGGTATCTGGATAGTGCTGTAATAATAAAAGGAATTTGGAAGAGTTCCCTCTCTTCAATATTCTGTAAGAGTTTATGTAGAATTACTGTCATTTTTTCCCTTAACTATTTGGTGGAATTCACCAGTGAAGACATTTGGGTCTGGAGTTTTCATTGTAAGAAGGATATCAACTATAAATTCAATTTGTTTAATAGACATGGTTTCCTATTTCTTCTTTTTTTATGCATTGTTTTATTGTGAACTTTTAACATATATACGTAACAGTGATAACTTTCAATGTATGATTTAACAAGTAGATCGAGAGCAAATTTCAAAGAATGTTATGGGTTACACTTCCACAATTTCAGTTATTTTCATTATTGTAAAATATAACATATATATAGAAGGGTGCTAACTTCCAATGTACAGCTCAACAGGCAGTTAAATAGGTAATTACAAAAATTGTTATGGGTTACAGTTCCACAGTTTCAGTTCTTTCCTTATTGTGAAATATAGGGTATATACAGAAAGGTGAAAACTTTCAAAGCACAATTCAACAAATAGTTTATAGAGCAAATTTCCAAGAATATTATAGGTTACAGTTCCACAATTTCAATTATTTCCTTCTAGGTGTTGTATACCCTAGCATCTTAAAGTATATATATATATGTGTGTATGTATATATAGTTTCAGTATTTGTAATCCTTTGTTAAATCCTATCTTGTCTGTTGCTACCCCTTCCTCTCACTTAATCTCTTTCTCCATCTTCAGGGGTGTCTAGGCAATGACCACCCTAACTTGTCATATTGAAAGGTGATGTCGACAGTATGGGGAAGGGGGCTGCATCTGACTGTTGTTTTTAAAGAGGCTATTGCCTCTGGGGTTTAGGACTTGTCTGGAATGGGAACACTCTGGTGGATTTAAGTTTCTGAGAGAAGAAACTTAGTGAGTAAATCTTTTATAGAATCTCAGATAGGGACCTAGGTATTTCGGGACTACTACTGTTTCTTCTTGAATAAGCTTTGGCAGTCTGTGTCTTTCAAGAAATTTGTCCATTTCATCTAAATTATCAAATTTATGAGCATAGAGTTGTTTGTGATATTTTCTTATTACTATTTTAATATCCATAGGATTTGTCATGCTGTCCTCTATTTCATCTGTAATATTTGTTATTTGTATTTTTTTCTTCTTGATTAGTCTGACTAGAGATTCTCCAATTTTATTGATCTTTTCAAAGAAACATCTTTTGGTTTCACTGAAATGTATTTTGCTTTTCTGTTCTTCATTTTATTGATTTACACTCTTTAGCTTATCCTTCTACTTGCTTTGGGTTTAATTTGCTGTTTTTTGCTTTTTTTTTTTTTTTTTTTTTCCTAGTTTCTTGAGATGGGAAACTTTAGATCAGGGATAATCAAAGTACAGCCTGCAGGCCAAATCTGGCCTGCTGCCTGTTTTTGCAATTCAAGTTGTATTGGAACATAGCCACATTAATTTGTTTATGTGTTTTCTATGGCTGCTTTTGTGCTACAATGGCAGAGTTGAAGTGTTGTGACAGAGACCATAAGGCACACAAACTCCAAACTATTTACTCTCTGGCCTTATACAGGATAAGTGGGCCAGGCCCTGTGTTAGATAATTGATTTGAGATCTTCCTTTTTCTAAAATAAGAATTTACTGATATATATGTTTCTCCAAGCACTGCTTTATCTGCATCCTATAAATTTTGATATGTTGTGTTTTCTTGTTTTTAATTCAAAATTTTTCTAATTCCCTGTTTCACTTTCTCTTTGACCTGTGTTTATGCAGAAGTGTATTGTAATGTCAAAATATTTAGAGATTTTCCAGATATCTTTCTATTGTTGATTTTTCTAGTTAATTCCATTATGTTCAGAAAACATGTTTTGTATGATAACAGTTTTCTTAGATTTGTTAAGATATGTTTTATGGTATATTTAGTGAATGTTAAATGTACACTTGAAAAAAACATGTACTGTACTGCTGTTAGCTGGTGTGTTTTATAAATGTCAATTAGGTCAAGTTGGTTGATAGTATCATTCAGCTTTTCTATATCCTTACTGATTTTCTGTCAATTACTGAGAGAGGAGTATTGAAATATCCAACCATAATTGTGGGTTTGCTTAGTTCTCCTTTCAGTTTTATCAATTTTGATTCATATATTTTAAGCTGTTAGGAATGTACCCATTTATGATTATCATGTCATTATCATATGTATTGCCCCTTTTTACCTTGTTCATAAATTTTGTCTGATATTGATATAGCCACTACAGCCTTTAAAAAAAAAAATTCAGTTTTATTGAGGTATATTCATATACCATACAATCATCCATGGTGTGTAATCAACTGTTCACAGTATTATCATATAGTTGTGCCTTCATCATCCCAATCCATTTTTGAACATTTTCTTTATACCATAAAGAATAAAAGTAAGAATAAAAAACAAAAGTAAAAAAGAACACCTGAACCACCACTACCCCATTCCACCCAATCTTCATTTAGTCCCTGTCCCCATTTCTCTATTCATCCATCCATACACTGGGTAAAGGATGTGTGATCCGCAAGGTTTTTACCATCACGCTGTCACCCCTTGTAAGCTACATAGTTATACAATCATCTTCAAGAGTTAAGGCCACTGGGTTGGAGTTTGATAGTTTTAGGCATTTACTTCTAGCTATTCTAATATATTAAAACCTAAAAAGTGTTATCTATTTAGTGCCTAAGAATGTCCCCCAGAGTGACCTCTCGACTCCATTTGAAATCTCTCAGCCATTGAAACTTTATTTTGTTTCATTCCACTTCCCCCTTTTGGTCAAGAAGATGTTCTCAGTCCCATGATGCCATGTCCAGGTTCATCCCCGGGAGTCATATCCTGTGTTTCCAGGGAGATTTACACTCTGGGAGTCAGGTCCCACGTAGCAGGAAGGGCAATGAGTTCACCTGCCCAGTTGGCCTAGATAGAGAGAGAGGGCCACATCTGAGCAACAAAGAGGCACTCAGGGGGAGACTCTTAGGCAGAATTATAAGCAAGTTTAGCTTCTCCTTTGCAGCAATGAGCCTCACGAGGGCAAGCCCCAAGTTAGAGGGCTCGACATACCAAACCATCAGTCCTCAATGTTTATGAGAACATCAGCAACAACCCAAGTGAGGAAATCCAACACTTCCACATTTCCTCTCCCAGCTCCTCAGGGGGCCCTACATATATATTTTTATTCTCTGTCCAAATTACTCTGGGATGTGTCACTATTTCACACTAACCTGTGCAAACCTACCAGATCTTACTTCCCATTCAAAGTTCCATGTAATTGTGGTGTTTGAACAAGCTGACTGGACAAGTTAAATTGTTTAGTGTACTACAGAAAATAAAGATCCTGCTTCAGATACCCATCTCTTCCCTTGGTCTCACATAGAAGTTGAAGTTTTAAAACACAGTCAGTATCATCCTTTACCCTTTGGCCCTATTTGCCCTAGTCCTAACCAGATCTACTTCATTCGTATCTTTAATTGAATTCTAGACTCTTTTTCAGCTTTTTAAACAGTTGCTGTATGCACTAATATTGAGATTCATATTTGCCAAGCTCTAGCTCTGAGCCTCAGGTGTCACACAGATACCCAAAATTTCAGAGACTGGTCAGGTCATACACAAAGGGATCAGCATCTTAGACTTTGGAGATAGCCATTACAATTCAGGAATAGATGTGACTGCTGTAAGAGCTTACAGTCTAGGGACCATTACAGTGAGTGTTCCCATGATAAGTTGTGCTCTAAGATTCAATTCTGAGTTTACACATTGTAGTTAGTCCCTATTGGTGAGGCATTAATAGTGTTTGCCTTTGTTTCTCGCATACTTCACTCAAAATTCTGTCTACAGGATCCATTTACCTTTTTGTGTGTCTCACAGCTTCACTCCTTTTCTGGGGATTGCTCAATATTCCGTTGTATGCATACACCACAGTTCACCATTCTGTTCCTCAGTCAGTGTACCCTTGAGGCCACCTCTGCCCATTGTAAATCATGAACTCTGCCTCCATAAACACCAGTGTGCAAATGTCCATTCATGTCCCTACTCTTAGATCTTCCAGGCATATACCCCATAATGAGGTTGCAGGACCTTATGGCACCCTCATACTTAGCTTTTTGTGGAACCATCACACTGTCATCCAGAAAGTACAGAGGTTTTGTTGATTAGTGTTTGCATTTTTTATACTTTTGCTTTTTTTTCCAAGACAAACTTGGAACACATTAATCAAGAGAATGGAAGAATATGAATCATTCTAAAAATAAAATCAATGTATCAATAAGTAAAATCTAATATGAAAGTACCCACCCCTCACAATGAGAATATAATCAAATGAAGGAAGGCGACAGTCTAAATCAGAGAGTGGAGAAGGGATGCCTTTGAGAGAGGAAGGGTCCTGGAACTGAATTATCAAGACACTCTCAGCTATTGTTTTCAAATTCCAGATACCTTGGGCCCTAGTCAGTGGTTTATGCTGTATGTGGTGTTTGGTCACAAAGTTTAGCAGTGGGTATATGTTGTGTCTGGAATGGGGAAGGAGCTCTGAATCTGGGGGTGATCGTAACACTCAACTCTATAATATCAAGGTGGAGGGTATGGGGACACAAGAGCCCTAGGGAGTCTTTTTGCTCTTCTGTCCCAGGCACCAACCACACCACTGCAAGGTAGGATGAAAAGTTACTTACATTACTAGTTTAGTGGAAGAGCTCTAGTAGTTACAGAAAAGGCTTCTTGGAATAGGCCCAGTTGCTATGGAGAAAATACACATTCAAGCCCCAGAATAACTATTTGCCATTCTTACAGTTGGTAGACAAAAGGCGTTCTCTCTGGTTGACTTGGAGAAGACAGTCTTTCTTCACAGAGAGAACCAGAGCATTCAGTTTTCTAGACAGTTCTTGCTGTTTAGCATAGTATTTTTAAGCATCTCTGGGTTCAGTACTAAGATTGCTCCAATCATCAGCCTCAGGTGTGGTTCTGTAATGGTGCCATGCTAACTTATTAAAAACTGAAGTCTCTCAAATGATTCACTTGAAAGAGCATTCAAATAAATGGCAGCATCAGTATCCACTCCTTCTGTGGAATAGAGTTTAGATCTCCTTGAAAACATCTAGTATGCAGATGAGGAAGTGGCAGCCCAAACCAAATCTCTAGCCAAAGGGGCTGCTTATATAGGCTCTGGGCTAGGTGTAGGAGCAGTTGAATGCATATAGTTAAAAAGATGACCTATTTTTTGAAGTGGAACATCACTAACTAGGTCACTTATCTTAATGTAGAAGTCTTCTTTACCAAAGTAACAAAGCTTTAACAGTTTAGTAGCCCTCTTTTCTATTTTAACATCTTTCTACTGTCACTCTCATTGAGTTCTTGAACAACTCAAATGGCTTGTGAAACAGTTGTGGATTACCTAAACAAGTTGGTTTATCTGGAGCTTTGGCATTGAATCTCCAGCTTCCAGCTCTGATGCTACCAGATAATACTGTTCACACAGCATCTTGGCTATTTCATATGCATCTTTCACTACATGAGCCACATTACTGGTGGGATCAATATTTCCTGTATGCTTAAGATGAGCAAGATTCATGTATTTACCAACAGAAGTGTGTGCTGGTTAATAAGCCTGCAGAAAGAGGTGTGATTGGTATAAAACTGACCCAGAATTTATTGGATTTTATTGCTATTGTATGGATGAAACCCATACTTCTCCTTATATTCTATCACTCCTTGTACAATTGTAGGAATCATATCAATATATCTATTTCTGACTTTAATCAGGACTGACAGGAAGTTACCCAAGACATATGGATATTCAGGACTCTTATTTTCATATTCAAAGAGTTCATTAAAGCTCTGTATATACCAACTTTGAGCCAATCCCACCAAGGTCAATTAAGCAAAGTTATCCAGCAGAAAATTGATCTCTCTTCTTGTGTTATGTTAGCCAGTCACCCAAGAAGCTCTTTTCATAGAAACATATATGATGTTTTTCTCATACAAATTATCTCTCCCAAAGCCCTAGGACTGCTTGATGGAGTGTAGTGATGGTGAGAAGCTTGAGTAGCACTCAGTTTGCTGGGGCACTGGGTGCTTTAGCAGCAGCTGCAATAGCTGCATCCTCACTAGGCTGGTGTGAAGACCTGTCGATATTCCTGAGTAGCTATGATGGCTGGCACAGCTGGGATGAGCAAGTTAGGCACATTCACCAGGCATACACCCCTGCTTTATCCTTAGCCTTAGTGCCACGATGGCAGTTCTCAGCTTTCCCCAGATCCCCCTCCCCCAGAGGGTGGAGCCCCATGTTTTTATTATTTATTTTTTTTTCATTCATCTATATCTTTATATTTAAAGTGAGTTTCTTATAGACAGCATATAGGTCAATCTTGATTTTTACATCTAATCTGAAATGTCTATCTTTTTAATTTGTATTTTTAGATCATTTATATTTGATATAATTGTTGATATAGCTGTATGAAATCTACCATCTTGCAGGTTGTTTTCTATTTGTTCCATATTTTGTGCTTTACTTTTTCCTCTTTTTCTATCTTCATTCAAATTATTTCAATATTAATTTGTGTTATTTATACCTTTAAAAAATTTTAGCGGTCATTCAGGGTTTATGCTAATGCATTTTAATTTATCATGGTCTGCTTTCAAATAATATTATACCACTTCACATGAGCTGTCAGGATTTCCTTTTTACCAAGCCACAGTAGCTCTAGGAGAAAACTTATGATCCACAATATTAATATCTGGATTAATAGATGTGGTGGTAAAGACACTTCAGAATTCCTTCTTCATTGTTTTCTGGGGAAAAGTTTGTAGGAAAAATGTGGAAAATCTTAGATGTAAGTGCAGGCTAAATATTTGGAACATTAAAGGTAATTGTCATTGGTAATGTTCATACTGCCTCAAATTTCATGACATGAAAAATAGCTGATTTTTTTTGCCTTTTATTTTGAAACAGATATTGCAGCTGTAGAAGAATGGTTAGTAAGGGTCACCTTACATCATGGATTAAATATTTATACTACTGAAGGAACCCTATTGGATAGTGTTCGAGGTAAAAGTCAGCAGACACAATTTTGACACCTACTATATGCCAGACTTTGTGCTAATTTGCTTATCTTCCTTCTTATTTTGTTCTCTTATTCCACCTTGATATTATACTATATAGAATGCAGAGTAAAATTAATGAGTATTATGTTTTATGGAAAAAATCATGTGGGGAACTCTTAGAAGTAATGTTGTTGGACTCCACCACACACCAATTAAAATCAGCTCTCTAGAGGTGGGGCCAGGTATTCATAGTTTTAAAAATCTCCCCAGATGATACTGATGTGCCGTGATGATAGAGAACTGCCTTAGAGAAATGTTTGTGTATGTACCCAGGAGGCATGTACAATTCTATTTAATGCAGCATTATTTGCAATAAAAAACTGGAAACAACCTAAATGCCCATCAATAGGGGAAAAGACAATTAAATGTTTTAATTTTCTGTTAAAATAAAGGAAATAGAGCTATATCCCTTATCAAGAACAAAATGCAAAAACATTAAGTGAAAAAATCAAGTCGCAGAAAATAGTTAGATGGCATTTATCTAAAATTTAGAAAATACACAGAGCAAGATTATATACTGTTCATGAATATGTATATATTTTAGTAACACATAAAAACGTGGGCTAGATACATGCTCAGCAATTTCATAATAGTAGTTGCATTTGGGGAGAATTTGGGAATGGAACTATTGACTGGGAGCAGGGGCCTTCAATTCTGTCTGTGTTGTTTTATTTCTTTAATCAAAATTAAACTATCTGAAACAAAAATGACAAAATGTTTGTACTTCCCTATTTTCCAAACTTGAAGAAAATAGTGAGCCAAGTTTTCAATTGTAAATGCAATACTGTTTATGGAAATTGTAATATTTTGATATCCTGTGCTACTTTTAAAACCAAAATACCATTGGAAAACTGTTATTTCATTTTTTAAAATGTGAAATAAGAATCTTATTGATTAAGTACATATTGAAATGTTCCCAGAATAGTAGGCATTGCATTACAATTTGACTTACACTAGTTTAGAAGGTACAGAGGTACTGAGGCAGCAAATATTCACCTATCAAGGGAATTAGACTACTACTCTGGAAAATAAGAATCATCTATTTTTAACTTATAAAGAGTAAGGTAATACTCTCATCTATTTGAACTATAGAATACTTCCTTTAATCTTCAAAGGGAAGTAGTAATGTTCCATTTTCAAGAATGCTGCCACAATTTAAACAGCTAAACTTGATTTCCACAGAACCTATTCTTCAATGGAATCTTGAGATTATAATGGGAAAACAGGAACTTAGTGAATTATATCTACATGTGGTAGATCTCAAGGTGACAAAATGCCCTTGTGCCAATGATGTAGCATTGCTTGCTTTCATTTTGAATACAACACTTGATGGTAAGTTTATTGCTTTATTGAATTTTGGAAGTGGCATTTTGTAATTTATAACAATAATGCTTAACCAGCAGTACAAATTAAATGGGAAATTAATATTTCCTAAAAACATCTAAGAATCTACTCATCACTTTACCTTGTGTACATGCAAGTGTGCTGTACTAAGTATTTTTTTCTCTGTGATTTCTTGCAATGTTAACAGTAATTTTAGTATTTCTCCTAATTTCCTTTACTATCTGTTCTCTGTTAACATTTTCTCCACCCCCCCCAAGATTATTCGTTGTGTTCAATCCATCTGCCATTCCTGCCATGTTGTAAATAGGTATTGTTGTTCCTAAGGTATGACAGTGCTATTTTATTTATTATGAATTCATTTTCCAATTATATTATTTATTTATTTTATAAATATTAATAAATAATATTTATTAAATAAAATATTTAAATTATTAAATAAATGATAAATATTTATTTTATTTTAGTTATTTTATTTTACCATCATATATTATAATATATAACAGCATTATTACATGTTTCAACTGCTTAGTAGTACAATTCTAGTTGTTTTTCCTAGCATTGATGACCTCCTAGTCCCCAAATCTAATGACTATAAAGGGGAAAAAAGAAAAGGATTTAAAAACAAGAAGCAAAACTTTACTACTCATAGATAATATATATATCTATATAAAAATACAAAAGAATCTGCCGGGGAACTTTCAGAACAAATAGGGAATTCTACAAGATTGTGGAATATAATGACAATATGCACAAACCATTCAAAAACTAATTTGAAAGTATAATTTAAAAAGTCCGATTCATAAGTAACAAGCCCCAAAACATACCTAGGAATAAACCAAGAAGAAAAAACTCTGCAAGGCCTATTGCAGAGAAATTATAAAACTCTAACGAAGGCCATAAAAAAGACCCAAATAAATGGTAAGATATTTTATGTTCATGAACAGGAATTTCTAGTAGTATAAAAATATTAATTCCCTCCAAATTTATCAATCAATTCAATGCAATTCCAAGAAAAATTATAGCATTATGCTTTTGTATGCGGAAATTAGCAAGCCCATCCTAAAATTCATAGGGAATAGTAAATACCATGAATAGCCAACATAATTTTAAAGTAGAATAAAAAGATGGGACTTCTTATTTGAAATAAGGAAAATGTTTTGGTAATGATGGTGGTGATGGTAGCACAACATTGTGAATACAATTAACAATACTGAATAGTCTTTAAAAGGGGGAATGTTAGATTGCATATATGGTAACAGAATAAAATTTTTTTAAAAATCTATGGAACTACACTACACAAACTGAACCCTAAGTTAAACCGTGGACTTTAGTCAATAGTACAGTTATTAAATGTGCTATCATCAATTGCAACAAATTTTCTACACCAATGCAAGGTGTTGGTAGGTAGTGTATGGGAATCAATCATATATTTTATGCGTGATTGTTTTGTAAACCCACAACTACTCTAGAAAAAAGAAAAAAAGGCTGAAAAAAGATGGAAGTTGTTCTACCACAACTTACTATAAAGTTATAGATTAAAACTATAATGCCTCGTGTATAGAGATAAACACATAGCCTTGCCCCAAATTTCTTTGAAATCCTGAGTAGCTTACAGTCTTAGTTATTTCTAGCTTTTATTAGTGCTTCTGATGAATTAATTTACTTATAAATGTCTCTCTTTTCCCTCTCTGCTCTACCTGTGCTACACTATGTCAACCCATATGGAAACTTAGCTCATTTTCTTGCTTTGCTCAATGGATCCTGGCTAGGACATTTCTTCCTTCTCTTTATCCTGCCACCAATGCCTACTTCCTTAACCACAGAGGAGGAGACAGTCTCAGTTCTTCATGTTGGTTCTACCACACAACTAGTCATGGGAGAGAAGGGGCAGTCTCAGCTCCATGGGATCACACTCATGCTTCTGCAACCTGTTCTTTAGATGAAACCACCTGTTCCCCAGCTGGCCACCACTGTACTTTGACAAAAAAAGAAGTTCACACAGTATCAAGCTGCAGTTGTCTAAGCTAGCAGTTCCCTTAAGAGATTTTTGTTCATCCCCACCTCCAGCCTTCATACCACATGGAGTTAATGGTGGGCACAGTTATCCCGTAGCCCCATGTGTTCCAGTTTGGACTTATTACCTACCTTCCTCCTTTAGGACATTCTTAAGACAGATCCCATCAGGCCTCTCATGCCAGTTTTTTCAGTCATCCCGAGATGTTTGAACTCAAACATTACCTCTCTTTGCCTCTCCTTGGTTGCCAGCATGTAGTAACCACCCTGTCACTTACACTCATTCATTGATGAAGTTAGCCTCTGGATTCCTGCTTTCCTCTCCATGATTTCTGATGACTTCCGCATCCATCTGGACAACCCATCTAATAACCCTGGCTTCTCAGTTTCAAGGCCTCCTCTCCTCCAGTCTTTCTCACATCTTACTTCTCTGGTCATATTCTTGACCTTGTCATCTCTGATAATAGCATTATCTCCAATATCTCCACTACAAGCACCTCATACTCTGTCCACTACCTCCTATTCTTTCAGTCTCTTCTAATACTCACACTCCAACAATTATTCTCATGAATCTATTGTCCCTACCACCTTTTTTTTTTACTACCCAACATCCTATTTCCTTCTGTTCTCACTATAATTTTCATAGTCCATCATTATAAATACTTCCAAAACTTCCTTGTCCTTCTCTGCCTTCCTTGTCTGCACGACCCAACTGTTCGGTCGGAGTCGTTCAGGAATCCCCACAATGCAGCGAGTCAAAGTTTAAGTATAAAGTTTAAGATTTGTTAGAGGAAGAAAGCAGTTGGGAGCCAGCAGAAAAGAAGAAAAAAGATAATGGCTTCGGCCTTCTATCTGAGAGCAGCATTCTTTAACAAAAAAAGGAACCCACGTTGGGAAGGGTGCCCGCTGTGGTGTTCTGTGCCTCGATTGGGTAAGTTCTCATCTAGTTTTGGGCTGATTGGTTGGTAGAGTTCTGAGACAATATTCTTTTTAGGAAAGCAGCTGAGTTATCTAACTAGGGAGAGCAGGCCTTTGGTTGTTCATCTTATGGATATATCTGACCTTGCCTACCCACCTTTGAGGCACCACTGTGGCTGGAACAGCCTTGAACAGCTTTGAATAGCCTTCATTCTTTAGTTTATGGGGCACCTGTTTTCTGTGAGATAAGCTGCGGGGCCCCTGGGTTAGAAACTCCTTCTACATGTTAGTTTCTTCTTCTGGGATCTAACATTCCTGCTTTTTGCTTTTAGTAAAATTGACAAAATTCTGGGCTGTATTAGGGTTAAGGCTTTAATTTAGTTCAAGGCAACTTTTTGCAGGGAGCTGGGGCGTTGTTCTTTTTCTTTAGCTGCTTCTGGCTGGGTGTGGTCGTAGTTGGGGGTAGTTGCCTTGAACTAAGCTTTAGCATTATTAAATTGATGTTCGGATATTTTCTGCTGGAACTGGCTGGTAGCAAGGCCCTTCTTGCGGTAGGAGCAAACCTTCAAATCTTTGTTGTAGCAGGAGCATGTTTTTGGAATTTTGCTGGTAAGTCACGGCTGCTATTGACCTATTGATAAATTTAATTAAATATTGTAAGAGGCAAGGAGCAAAAAGAAAAATTAATATAAGGATAATTAATGGCCTAATAAGGGAGAGTAGAATAGCTCATAGAGGCATGGAGAAGAATGAAAGAAAATTTGATAGAAAGTTGTTTAGGTAGAAGAGAGAAAGCTGTTTGGTTAGCATTTTCTTGTTATTTTTAGTTTTTGTCTTATTTAGGCTTGCTTTTTAAAGTTTTGATTATAAGACTGTATGGTTACATCCCTCATATGTTACCACTGGCAATGCTGGGAAAGTTCTTGGGAATAGAGAATAAGTTTCTGTTGTTGAGATTAGAGCAACAGCAAGTTATGTTAACAAGGGCCTTTTATGGTTAGAATAACTGGTTAGAATAATAAAGCTGCTTGAGTGAAGTAATTTTAATAAACAACAGTTTTTTCTTTTTCTCTATTGGCTATTGAGGACTATATTAACCATTTTTTAGCTAAAGAATTATATTGACTATTTTGTATTTATTTAGCTTTTAAATTTTCCTTTTTTATGAGACATTTTCTTTATTTTTAAGAAACTATCTTGTGAGCATCTCTTACAAAAGGGAAAGTGGGCAGAGGTTTTTTTCTTGTAACTGCTTTTTGCTGAGCAAGGGTGAAGAGGTTTTTATATTAATTTGGAAGATGTTTTGAACATAAACTCACAGATACAATATAGGCAATAATAAGCAAATGACAAGCAAAATAAAAATTGTGGTAATTTTAAGGGCTATTTCCTATTTTATAGTAAATTTATTAAGGACTTAGAAAATGCATTTAGTTTACTATAATTTTAATATGATTTTTTTTGCATATGATTTAATATTGAAGAGACATTATTATATTTATTTGGTATATATGTATAGCACTTAATGCTAATGAATGCTTAAGTTTTTTCCTGAGCTGCATTGGGTGTTAAGTTTATGGTACAATACATGCTGTCCCCTCATAGGAGCAGGCTTTAGTGTTAATTATGTTTTTAGGTTTCAACAACATCATACTGGCAATTACAGCTCTGGAAGGTATCTTCTTTGTACAGTTGTTGTAGCATAGCATCATTGGTCTTCTGGGAAACAGAACGGTGGGCTTCAGGGTTCCATTGGGCTGTTTTATAGCACCCTCTGGCACTATGCAGCAGAGCCAATTTGGAGGCAGTGTCCACTGAAAAGCTAAAATGATTGAGTTATTTCTGGCAGGCAGAGGCAAAGGTGTTTGTAGTAAAAGGTGGTTCTCATCTACTTCTGGAGCACGTCCATGTGATGTGGTTGACACCCTCATAGCTTTAGGGACCACAGAAATGGGTCTTACCAATAACTCCAATGGGGAGAGAGCATGCAGGTACAGTACTAGAAGCTTGGTTTAAACATGCAATCACTTCAATTAAAATAGAGGTCTAGTTTTTCTTTACATTTTTACTAGGGTTATGTTAGATAATGGATAGAACATAATTTATACACTTGCCTTGCTTGTTTTTAAAAGTGTTTCTTTACTGTTGTTGAAGATGAAGCTTTGATTTGTAGCTAACTGCAAGCACTTTTATAAAAGTATTACAGTAAAACAGTGTAACTTACAAGGAAATTTGGCTGTTTTTGTTACAGATAACACTTTAAAAATAACTGAAATTATAATTAGCAGCACTATATTGTTGTTTGATGTTATGCACATTAGTAACCAAAAGAAGGTTAGAAGTTTTTAATTTTTATAACATTGTCTAAACATTTCTTCTGCAATTTATAACATATTATATGAATTTAATCATTTTTGGTAGTTTATTTACTTTTCACCTATTACATGAATTCAATGATTTTTTAGTAGTTTATTTATATATATATATTTTTTCCAAGGTGAAAGAACAAATTCTTTGTAACTGTTGGGAATAAAAAGATATTCCTTAAGGTTTGACCTTGAGAAAGTACAATGGGTTTGCCGCTAGAACACAGGTGTTGTGAAAACCATCGCTGATTTTTAAGCCAAAATGGGAAAGGAAAAGACTTAGCTCTTTTAAAAGTGAGGAAACAATATTTGTAAACAACCAAGGACATGATAAAGTTAACACAGAGTGCAACAAATTCATGAAAGTATTTTGTTTTCTTTATATATTCCAGGTTTATTACAGTGATTACTAAGTAATTGATGGCTATATTTATTTGAGGCATGGATAGCTTAGAGAACAAATAATATTTTTATACATTTATAAAGTTTTATTTAATATAAAATGAGTAAACATAGTTTTATTTACTGGCTAAACAAGGCTGTTAAAAGGACTTTGTGCTAGTGTTATGGATTTGTTTGTTACACTTTAAACCTATGGTTTTTATTAGAAAAGGCCTGAGCCTTATTAGGTAATCATTTAGCCAGTTTGGGTTTCATTAAGTAAACTCCCATTCAAATAAGAGTATAGGGGACAGACAATAATTTAAAAGTAAAGAGTGCTTAATATAATAATTTAAATAAACAATCAAGGACATAATAATGTTAACTTAAAGTGCAAGAAGTTATTTTGATAAAAGAGACTTTTTGCATCCTATACTGATTACTCAGAAAAACACTTTTACAACCTTATATTAAGAAATAACACCTCAATAATTTAAGGAAACTTTTTTAAATAAAAACACACTTTTTATATATATATATTTCATTTAAAGGTTATTAAAATGATTTTTGAAATTGTTTTTAAGCAAACATTTTACCATATACAATTACCATTATGAAAAGTAGGATAGGAGGAGCAGGAAGAGAGTGGCTGGGTTGACAGTAAAACAGCAGGAGACAGTAACATGAGGAGCTTGCAATATGGTGAGGTGTGTCTACATTTTGTGAATTATTAAGCACATACTTACAACACTGAATATTAATTACTGCTTTGGGTGGTTGCCAAAATATTTAATGCTATTTTGTTTTATAAAACCACTTTTTTTTCTTTAAGTTGTGAGGCTCTATATTTAAGCCATGTAATTACTAGTTTGTACCATTTTTTAACTTTGACCGCAGAAATAATTATTTTCACAAACTTTTTACAGCCTTCTGTATCTATCTTTTAACCTTGACTACAGGAATAAATTTTCTACTCTACAAACTTTTTGCAACTTTTTGTATTTATCCAGGCTTCATCCCACATTCCTAAACAATGAGTCATTTAGGACAAAGCCATTTTTCTTTTCCTCTTAATTAGAAAAACATTCTTTATATTTTCTATACAACATGCTATTGCCACCAAAAGTAAACTTGTTAGAATGATGCTAAATATTTAAAACATTTTAGTTAATGCATTTTGAAACAGTAATAAATAACAATCTTTTGGCTTTTTTTTTTTTTTTTTTAATATTTATGGCTTTTAACTGTTTAGCCTCTGTTGAAGTACAAACTTTTGATATAGGACTTGGAGAATATGAATTATTTATCCTAGTTATTACATTAAGACTTTTTACTTTTTATAATTTAGAAATTGTATTTTAGTGTTTTAGGGTGAAATTTTGTTAAATATGCTTTTATATTAGAAGGAATAACTGCTTTTTTACCATCAGAACATAAATCATTAGTTGGCATATGAGAATAATGAGGCTTCTTAGCTGTTTGATCTCTTTAAAGAGAGGGAGTCAAAGTTCTTATTATCAGATTTTTAGTAGAGATATTATTTTATGACACTGGTTTGACAATTTGCACTTTTGTTGATTTTTAAATTGTATTAGTTACTTTTGATGTCCTTCCAGCAATTTTAGGTTTTTGCAAGGATCCTTTTGATTAGGTCCTTTTTGACTTCTTAATTTTAAAAATTGATAGCACATTTACATTATTATTTCTTTTATTTAATTGCTTTGGAAGCCTTGATATTAAAGCAGAGGTGGAAGTTTACATTTTTTTTAATTGTAACTTTTCCTTTAACTTACAGATTTTTCTTTCTTGAGATAGTTTGCTATAGTTAGTCATATCACACATAAAGGCCAGCCAACTGCAGCTATAGTTTGTTAGTTTTATTAAATTTTATAATTTTTGTTTTTGTAATACATTTTTAATTGGATAATTACTTGAAGGTTAGTGTCCCATTTTCTGGTTATTTTGCCCTTTTACTTAATTTATATTGTGGCCACACAGAGTTGCAATAATGTACTTCCCAAATTTAGACTAGTTATTAAGAATAGTTTTTAAGGGAGATGTAATTGGCATATTTTGAGAGTTTCCCATGGCTGAACAATAGCAAAAGAAATTATAAAGACAGAACATAGGAGTAGGAGCTGTTTAAACATAACTGGTTTTTCACACAAATGCAAATTGTGCAAACTGCACAAAATTTAAAAGGAGAACTATAAATCTGGGGTTACAGTTAGTGGGGCTCAAACCCACTGAGTTTGCATTCATGACCCTTGGATCAACTTAATTAGTCTTACTACACAATAGACTAATTGAAACAAAAGAAAGCAAAGTGAACACAATAAACAAAAAATTACACACTTACCAAGTACAGGGAAAGTCTCAATTGCAAAGCTACCTTAACTTAGATGCGTTTGGTGTTTGTCTGTGGCAGGTGCTTCCACCTGGACCTCTGAGTCCTGGTACTCTAGAAAAAATTTCTGGGCAGTTGGTAGACATAGAGCTGAGGGGTCCAGCCAACAAGACATGGATCAGGGCATTTGAAAACACGGTTTCAAAGAGTTAGGCTCACCTGATCTCTTATCAAATAGAGAAATAAGTTTTTCTTTTGTTAGGGGAGAGGGAAATTTCTAAGTAAGTGACTTGTGGCTTAGAAAATTGTTTTTTTATTTTTGGAAACTTTGTATTCTTTCTGTTGGAGGTAGTTAAGGAGAGTGACTGTTTTTGCGATAAGGTTTTAGGGGAGCTGCACAGTAGGAGGTTATCTACTTTTGAAGCAGCTTACTGGGATGTAATTTTAGTGTTTGGAAATCAGAGGCTAAACATTGTTAGGGTTGGGGATGGTTGGTTGATAGAAAAACAGCAGGAGACAGTAATTTGAGGAGTTTTTGCCTTATTCATTTATGTTTTGGTTGCGCCAGGCATGCGCTCGGGGCTTGCGCTGCAGCCCCCTGCCTGGGAGAGGAGGGCTGGAGTGGGAGATGGAGGGGTGTGCTGATGGTGAGCGGACTGCGGGCGGGCAGGGTGAGGTGAGGAGGGGGCAGTGACAGGATGGGAAGGGAGGGGAAGGGGTTAAGGATGAGGGGAGGGGAGTGGAAGGGGTTGGAGAGGAATCGGGAGGGAGAGTATAGTTATGAGGGGGATGGTTTGCAGGGTTAAAGAAGCAGAAGCTGTTTAAAGGCTTTTCAGGGTTAACTTTTGTAGAACGGAAAGCAGAAGACTTAGAAGGCTTCTTTTGTGAAGGAGGAGAATTTGGTAGGAGGCAACAGAGTGGCACAAAGATAGCCAGGACCGAACAGTTTAGAAAGCTTGAAAATAAGGGGCTTCAGACCATTTGCCATTGCACTGAATAAAATTATCACATTCAGTGAGAATTTGCCAATCAAAAGTGCCATTTTCTGGCCAACATTTTTGTTGTTCTAAAGGATATTGTGGCCAAATTGTATTACAAAAGTGGATGAGTTTTTTGCTTTTATTTCCCCTTCTAATTGAAGTTTACCAAGATTATGGATTAAACATCTGAGGGGAGTAAATTTAGGAGGAAATTCAGTTTTGGAGTCACTGAAAAGTGACTGTATATTACCCATGATTATTTAAGAAATTTGAGAGGCTTGAGGTTTGTTAGGGAACTTTGCTCGTCAGAGGCTTACGGAGATCGCCCATGGGCAACTCATGGCCCCCCTGCTCCTTTAGAGGCTTATGGTTTCCCTGCAGGGAACTTTGCTCATCAGAGGCTTATGGAGATCCCCCATGAGACCCCCATGGTCTCCCCACTCCTTTAGAGGCTTATGGTCTCCCTGACTGAGGCTGACATGAATTCGGGCTATGCTCATCAGAGGCTTACAGAGATTGTCCGTGGGAGACTTACAGCCCCCCTGCTCCTTTACAGGCTCACAGTTTCCCTGTAGGGAACTTTGCTCATCAGAGACTTATGAAGATTGCCCATGAGACCCCCATGGTCCCCTCGCTCCTTTAAAGGCTTACAGAGGCCACCCAAAACATTGCTCAAGTGAGACTAACGGCCCAGATCCACACGACCACCGCAACAACAAAGCAGGCTTCCCCAGTTTGCCATTGGGGGTCAGGAAATGCGTGCAGTCTTTCACCCAAGGCATCCCCCAGGTTACTTTGACTGCTGCAATGGGGAAAGACCCTCACGGATTGTCAGAGAGTTTTGACTGAGTGCTCAGGTTTTCCTAGGCTTATGAAGCTGGGTGCCACATTAAAGCAAGCCGAGGTGCCAAACAGAGGTGGGCCGGGGTGTCCATGGGACACCGAACAAAACTCTCGAGGGGGGATCTGGGCAGAAAGACATCACTTACCTACCTAGGGCCGAATTAGTTGTAGATAATTGAGAGCTGTGTGGGTGAGCTGGCATCGTGTCAAGGTGGTCTGATTTGATGGACTCAAGCCGCTAAATGTATGGAAAACTGAATGGCTGTAGTTCGGGAAATGGAGTCAACTGGAAGGCTGCCCTGTTGCCCTGAGGGGCCAGGAAATTTAAACCTTAGTCGAACCTCTATCCCGGGTCTTTGGCACCATATGTTAGGTTGGAGTCATTCAGGAATCCCCACAATGCAGCGAGTCAAAGTTTAAGTATAAAGTTTAAGATTTATTAGAGGAAGAAAGCAGGTGGGAGCCAGCAGAAAAGAAGAAAAAAGATAATGGCTCCAGCTTTCTATCTGAGAGCAGCATTCTTTAACAAAAAAAGGAACCATGTTGGGAAGGGTGCCCGCTGTGGTGTTCTGTGCCTCGATTGGGTGAGTGCTTATCTAGTTTTGGGCTGATTGCTTGGTAGAGTTCTGAGACAATATTCTTTTTAGGAAAGCAGCTGAGTTATCTAACTAGGGAGAGCAGGCCTTTTTGGTTGTTCATCTTATGGATATATCTGACCTTGCCTTACCCGCCTTTGAGGCGCCACTGTGGCTGGAACAGCCTTGAACAGCTTTGAACAGCCTTCATTCTTTATTTTATGGGGCACCTGTTTTCTGTGAGATAAGCTGCGGGGCCCCTGGGTTAGAAACTCCTTCTACATGTTAGTTTCTTCTTCTGGGATCTAACATCAACCTTAGTTAAAACCCCTCTCCATTCCTGCACAGAGGAGCAGAATATGCTAGGAAAAACACTGCATACTCATCTCTCTAAAATTACATTGACTATCTCATTTTAAATTCATTATCGAAAATCTTGAGTGGACATTCATCACTGCCCAGAAATCCTATCACTCTTCCCTCTTAGGTTTATTTTTCCATTCTAAAAAGATCTTTTTACACTTCTTCCTATTCTTCAAACACTCCCTATCATCTTCTTTCCCTTCTCACTCTCAGCTGTGCCTTTGTCTAGTTATTCATAAGGAAAATAAACAGTTGATCACAATAAAATTCCTCATTGTTGCACCTTCAAATTTACCATTCTGTCTTCATATGTACTTGCATACTTTGCCTTTTTGCACCGTAAGAAGTATCTCTGCGGCTATCAGAGGCTTTGAATCCCATTCCATCCTGCCATTTTTCTGCAATTCTCACCATTCTCTTCTGCATCATCATGTTCTCCCGCCTTATTGAATCATACCCACTAGCATCCAAACATACCCAAATACCTCCCATCTTAAGAAAAACCTTCATTTATCTCACTTTAACCCCAACCTCCATTTCTCTCTTCCCCTTCAAAACAAAATTTATGGAAATACTTTTTTGTTGATAGTGCTATTTTTTCACCTTCCCTTTTATCCTAATTCCACTACAAGTCAAACTTTTGTTCCACCTCTCCATCGAAACCATTTGAAGATTACCATAGTGTTCATATTGCCAATTCCATCAGCAATTTTTTATCTTCATTTTACTTCCCCTTTCAGCAGCATTTGACACAGTTGACCACTGTCTCCTCAAAACTCTTTCTTCTTTTGGCTTTCTTGACACCACCTTATTGCTTTTCTCTTAACTTCATTTGTCACTCCTTAGTTTTCTAATCTGGCCTCTTTTCTGTAGGACCCTTAAATGATGATGAACCAAGGCTTTGTCCCTTACTCTCTGTCTTTATGTAACATGTTCTCTCTGGCAGACTTAATCTAGTCTCATGGTGGTAATGTCATCTTCAAGCTGATGATTCCCAAATCTATGTTTTTGGTGCTGAACTATCCTTTGAGACAAAACAAACTCCTATTTTCAATTATCTAATTTTCCTTTTGATGTCTAGTGGACATCTCAAATTTAACAAGTCTAATCCGGAACTCTTAATTCCTCTCCTTCTAAAATCTTTTCCTCCCTAGTATTCCTCATTCCAATTAGTATCCAGTTGCTCAAAACTAAAATCTAGGACACATTCTTGGCTGCTTTTACTTTCACAGCATTTTAGGATAATTCTACTTTCTGTCCCCAAGGTGACCACTTCTCTCCTCTGTTAAACCTTGTGTCCAGCCAACATTGTTTTTATACTGGGCTGAGTCACAGTCTCTTAAGTGGTTACCCTGTTTCTGTTCTTGTTCCAGTACAACTCACCCTCCATATAGTCACCAGAGTGATCTTCCCAAGTATAAACCACATCATTATCACTTCTTTGTTTCAAACAGTACAGTGACTTCCTTTGGCCGTTAGAATAAAACCCAAACTCCTTACAATGATCTGCAAAGCCCTAAAGGATCTGCTCATTTCTTTGACCTCGTATTCTAACACTCTCCCATTTGTCCATTGTATTTCAGCCCCTCCTGGTCTTCTTTCATTTCTTTGCACATGCCAAACATTTCCCCATATCAGGGATTTTGTATTAGTTCTTTCTGCCTAGACTCCCAATCTTTATATGGCTCCTTCTCATCATTTATATCTAAGCTTAAAAGCCACCTTTTTGGAGAGGACTTCCATAACCATCCTAACTCAAGTAGCCACCTTTCAAAGGCTTTTAAGTAGCTTCTCATTGCTTATAGGATACAGGCTCCTTAACATGGTCCTCAAGGTTCTGCATGATCTGGCCCATGCCTGTATCGCACTCCATCCTCTGGCTGGCTGTGTTCTGTCCCAGTGGCCTTCATTTAATCCCCAGTCTGTGCCATATTCCTGCACTTGCTGTTTCCTTTGCCTGGAATGTTCTTCTTTCTCCCTGATTTTCCTAGTAACTCTTATTTAACTCTATATTTCAGATTAAGTGATTTTCCTTAAAGAAACTTTTTCTGAACTGAATTGTCCTCTATGTACCTTTACTTTGTAGCACTCCTTGCAGTTGAAATTTTATATTTGTTTATATACTTAAAACTGTAAACTCCAAGAGCACAGGAAACTTGCCTCTTACCATTTCATCCCCTGCACTCAGCACAATGACAAATAATAGGCACTCAATAAATATTGTGGAAGGAAGGAAGGAAGGAAGGAAGGAAGGAAGGAAGGAAGGAAGAATCTATCTATCTATTTATCTGCCTACTTCTCTAACTCTCTGTATATTCATAAAGAGATGCATAGATTGGTGCTCATCAAATGTTAATAAATATTATTTCTGGATTGTAGGGTATGGGAGATTTCTTTTATTTCCTTTTTTGTATTTACCTGTATTTCTTATAGTCTTATAATGAGCATGCATCATGTTTTTGAAAGGATGAAGTGATTATTATTTTTAAAATGATTTTAATAAATGATAGTAAATGGATTAAATGAACACTGAAAAATAGTGCTATCAGTTCTAATCTCTGAGTAGAATAACTGCTAAGCTAGGATACAATATAATGCTCCTGACTTTTTAAATGGACTTACACTGTTAAAGAAAATTAAATGAATTAAATATATGCCACTCATTTTTACTGAAGTTACAGAAATGAAAAATACTCTGAATTAATACTCAATCTGATTTTAATTTCTAAAATAGTTATCAGATCTGGAATTAACCTCTTTCCTATATTACTGTTCTATCCAGCCTAAGTAAGGTAAAGGTTTTAATTTTTCAGATATAGTCAGATTTTAAGGTTCTCATGCATTCACTTTTCTATTGACAACCTCACACTTTTCTATTGACAGCTGTGAACTTTAAACCATAATACTTTCCTTGTCTTTCTTAGCTCCTATTAGTCCCCTTCAATCCTGATTTTATGTCCATTTTGCTATCTCCCTGAACCTGGATGTGAATCTTCATGGTTTGTGTCAAAGTTTGGTGACCTCATTTCTGAACTTAATCTCTTGGCTTGATGATTTAACTGTATGTTGTCTTCTGAATAAACCCTGCCATGACATGCTCAGAATAATGACCCTAACCCCTTTTCCTAATATGTTTTATTTGTCTCTGTTTATTACCTATTTAAATGTCACCCCCAGAACTCTTACACTCAGTTGAATGCCACAAAATACATCTATAAGTCTTTAATTGGCTTTCTCCCACCCAACTAACTAATATTAACATCAATAAAACAGAGCAAAATGGAACTACCTGATGTTTCTTTGTAACTTTCTGCCATAATCAGATTCCCTGTCTCTAGCAATAAGAATTCAATTTTCTCCCTCTTTCCTCATTAAAAAAAAGGGGGTTCCTGATTCAGTTATTCTGGGATGGAGCCTTGGCATCAGTAATTTTCAAAGCTCCCCGGGTGATTCTAAAGTGCAGCAAGGGTTACGGACCACCGATCCAACAATTTTTGTCTCATCAACCCTTTTTGCCTACATCTGGCCAGATGTAAAATGCAGAAAACACTATCTGCAAAGCTTTCAGAATTAAGGCAGCTCTGCTGATGATGTCAGCAATGGTGAGGCAACTTCTTCCTAGATTAAAGCCATATAATGCTAGCTTCAGAGGTCCTGTTAGTCTTCTCAACTTTTCCTTCTCCACATAAAAGGGCAGGTTCAAATCATGAAGATTTTAGGTGGCAGTGATCTTAAGTCAGCTAACCACATGCATGACTGGAAATCTCTGCCTTCAAACTGAACTATCAGTATCAAAGTAATTTAATTACATAATCCAGAGGAGAAACGCCAGCGGCCGCCTCCACCCTGGTCCCTCTTTGCAGCTAGGGGAGAGACTTTTCACAGCCCATGGCTGGGAGCTTCCTTGGGGGAATTCAGGATTCAGCAGGCTTATGACGGTGTACACTTTTCCTCAGCAGAAGCCCATGGTGTGCACATCTTAGAGTCAGGGGTGCCGCACAGAAGGCTGGGAGCCCTCCCGCAATCCCAGGGACTTGTGGGCACACAGCAGACAGGGACTGTGGGGCATTTGAGCTAGAAGATGAGATGCGCAGCTCTGCAGCCCCAGAATATTCCACCCACAGCAACTAGAAGTTAATAACTATCAAAGATCTAGAACACTCACAAATATCTGGAGGTTAAACAACACACTCCTAAACAATCAGTGAGTCAAAAAAGAAATTGCAAGAGAAATTGCTAAATATCCAGAGATGAATGAAAATGAGAACACAGCATATCCAAAAGTGGTATTGAGGGGGAAATTCATAGCTTTAAATGCATACATTAAAAAGGAAGAAACAGCTAAAATCAAAGAACTAATGGAACAACTGAAGAAGCTAGAAAGTGTTCAACAAACTAATTCTAAAGCAACTAGAAGAAAAGAAATAACAAGGATTAAAGCAGAAATAAATGATATGGAAAACAAAACAAAAAAAATAGAGAGAATAAATAAAACCAAAAGTTTGTTCTTTGAGAAGATCAACAAGATCAACAAACCTTCCACTAGACTGGCAAAGTCAAAAAGAACGAAGACCCCAAAAATAAAATAATAAATGAGAGGGAGGATATTACTACAGATCCTGAAGAAATAAAAAAATCCTAAGAGGATACTGTGAAAAACTCTATGCAAACAAACTAGATAATTTAGGGGACATGGATAATTTCTTGGAAACACACAAAAAACCTAGACTGAATAGAGAAGAAATAGAAGACCTCAACAAACCAATCAGAAGTAAAGAGATCCAATCAGTTATTAAAAAGCTTCCTACAAATAGAACCCCAGGACCAGATGGCTTCACAGGGGAGTTCTACCAAACTTTCCAAAAAGAACTGACACCATTCCTACTTAAACTCTTTCAAATAATTGAAGAAAATGAAACACTACCTAACTCATTTTATGAAGCTAACATCACTCTAATACCAAAACTAGATAAAGATGCTACAAGAAAGGAAAACTATAGGCCAATCTCCCTAATGAATATAGATGCAAAAATTCTCAACAAAATACTTGCAAATCAAATTCAAAGACACATCAAAAAAATTATACACCCTGACCAAGTGGGGTTCATCCCAGGCATGCAAGGGTGGTTCAACATAAGAAAATCAATCAACATAATACAACACATTAACAAATCAGAGGGGAAAAATCAACTGATCATCTCAATAGATGCTGAAAAAGCATTCAACAAAATCAGCATCCCTTTTGATAAAAACACTTCAAAATCTAGGAATTGAAGGAAACTTCCTCAATATGATAAAGGGAATATATGAAAAACCCACAGCCAGTATAGTACGCAATGGTGAGAAACTGAAAGCCTTCCCTCTAAGATCAGGAAGGAGACAAGTATACTTGCTGTCACTACTATTATTCAATGTTAGTATCTAGAAATTCTAGTCAGAGCAATTCAGCAAGGCAAAGAAATAAAAGGCATCCAAATTGGAAAGGAAGAAGCAAAGCTCTCGTTATTCTGCAGATGATACAATCTTATACTTGGAAGATCCTGAGAAATCGACGACACACCTACTTGAGCTAATGAACAAATTCAGCAAAGTGGTGGGAAATGAGATTAATGCACATAAGTCAGCAACGTTCCTATACAGTAGAAATGACATAACTGAAGAGACATTCAAGAAAAAGATTCCATTCCCAATAGCAACTAAAAAAATTAAGTACCTAGGAATAAACGTAACCAAGGATGTAAAAGACCTCTACACCGAAAATTACTTAACTCTCTAAAAGAAATAAAAGGGGGACATAAAGAGATGGAGAGATATTCCATGTTCATGCTTAGGAAGAATAAACATCATTAAGATGTCAATCTTACCCAAACTGATCTACAGATTCAATGCAATTCCCATCAAAATTCCAACAATCTACTTTGCAGGCTTGGAAAAGCTAGTCATCAAATTTATTTGGAAGGGAAAGATGCCTTGAATTTCTAAACACATTCCAAAAAAGAAAAACAAAATGGGAGGACTTATACTGCCTGACTTTGAAGCCTACTATAAAGCCACAGTTGTCAAAACAGCATGGTATTGGCACAACAATAGACATATTGATCAATGGAATTGAATCAAGAATCTGGAAATAGATGCCCAGATCTATGGTTGACTGATTTTTGAAAAGGCCCCCAAATCCACTGAACTGGGACATAACAGCCTCTTCAACAAATGGGGTTGGGAGAACAGGATCTCTATATCCAAAAGAATGAAAAAGAATGCATACCCTATACAAAAATTAACTCAATTTGGATCAAAGATCTCAATATAAGAGACAATACTGTAAAACTCCTAGAAGATAATGTAGGGAGACATCTTCAAGACCTAGTATTAAGAGGTTGCTTCTTAGACCTTAACACCTAAATCAATCAATGAAAAAAAAAAAAAGATAAATGGGAACTCCTCAGGATTAAAATCTTCTGTACCTCAAAGGAATTTGTCAAAAAGGTAAAGAGGCAGCCAACTCAATGGGAGAACATATTTGGAAACTGTATTTGATAAGAGATTGATAATCTTGTATATATAAAGAAATCTTACAACTCAATGACAGTAGTACAAACAGCCCAATTATAAAATGGGCAAAAGATATGAGAAGACATTTCTCTGAAAAGGAAATACAAATGGCTAAAAAACAAATGAAAAAATGTTCATCTTCACAAGCTATTAGGGAGATGCAAATCAAGAGCACACTGAGGTATCATCTCACACCAATAAGAATGGCTGCCATTAAACACACAGGAAACTACCAGTGCTGGAGAGTATGTGGTGAAATTGGAACTCTTATTCATTGCTGGTTGGACTATAAAATGGTTCAGCCACTCTGGAAGACAATTTGTTGGTTCCTTAGAAAACTAAGTATTGAGTTACCCTAAGATCCAGCAATTTCACTTCTCAGTTTTTACTCAGAGTATCTGAAAGCAGTGACACAAACAGATATTTGTACACTGATGTTCATAGAGGCATTATCCACAACTGCCAACAGATGGAAACAGCCTAAATGTCCTTCATCAGATGAGTAGATAAACAAAATGTGATATATACAACATGATGGAATACTACACATCAGTAAGAAGGAACGAGGTCATGAAACATATGAGAACATGGATGAATCTTGAAGACATAATGCTGAGTGAAATGAGCCAGACACAAAAGGACAGGTATTGTATGTTACCACTAATGTGAATTCTGTGAAAAATGTAAAATAATTGTCTTATAGTGTAGAATATAGGGGACCTAGAGATAGACAGCAGCTAGTGAAGGAGGAACGATAATCTAATAAAACAGACAAGATATTGAGGGTGATCTTATTGGTATGGGAATGCTCAGGTGTGACTATGATTCATTAATTTTCTTTTGGTATGGTAGGAGTATATTTGAAGGAATGATGTTATTTTAGGATATTTGTTTTTCCCATTGCTTTGTTTTTTTTGTTTGGAAATCTTTTTTTATTTGATAAATAAAGTGAAAAAAATTTTTAAAAGGTGAAGGAAAACTTTTTAGATACTTCACTACTCTTGGGTTCACATGTGAGGTATATATTATTAAATTTTTGAAAAGCAGATTCAGAAAATGCCATACATTAATAAAAGTGACCCTACCTTCTAGTGAGAGCAAATGCACCCCTTTGTTTCCAAAATTAAAAAATAGGTTCTTTGTCTTAAAACTGTACATCAGCTTCTGTAACCCTGGAATACAATTGAGATCAGTTTGTCATAGAGACTGGTCTGTAACTTAATTTTAATCTAAAAATATTAAACAAAATAAAGCACTTATTTACTGCTTACTTCTCCATGAAATATTTCTAAACTTTGCGGGGATCTGATTATGTGATATCATGTTCAGCAGCTATTATCATCCCCAATTAGAATATAGTATACTGTCATCTGTAGAACTAGACTTAATGCTTAGAGAGGCAAAGCTCGTCTTTTGTTTTCTTCTTCCTTAAAGAAGTGGGCAATAACATTTCCTTCTACATCTTTCCCCACACAGAAAAGAGTTAGGAGTTAAAAATATACTTCATAATATGGTTGTCTTAAAGCCCAACTAATTTGCCACCTTTTCAGTTATATCCTGTTGACAAGGCTTCAGATTAATGTTGCACATTTGACAAGACTCTTAACATTCCCAATTATGGCCAAGGAAATGTAGGATCAGGGAACAAAGTCCTTTCAGTATTTCCAGCATGGTCAGTCCTCTTTTAAGAGATTCTCATGAGGCTATAGGAAATATTTTTTTCTATTTTAAAAATTACTAATATTGTAGTAAATCAAGCACAGTTTCTTCTTCCTTGGTGTTTACATTTTAATTTTCTTCTTTGGAGTTTTTTGAGTAACATCTTTATGCTTAGAAAGATATAAAACAAACTACTTTAATAGTTAAGTACAACTTGGAAGATATTTTAATAGACATGATAAACCAGTACATTAAACAGAGTTTATTCTAAGGGCATTTTATTCCCATATTTTTCTTAGGGGTTGATCAGATGCTTGGCTAAAATCTTGTATGGTAGTCTGAAGTTACTTAATCTTTCCAAAGCTTGGAGAAGTGGGATTCAAATTGAGGGGAGGGAAGTTGGGAAAGGTAAGACAATGAATGCGCTGAAAGGTGGAACAGATGGAGGCTTGTGCCCCTAAAGACCTAGCACCATAGAATTGAGTTATTCACTTGGTAAATTAAATAGCCTTAATTGTCCTTTTGTTTCATGTTAGGTGTTTATCTAGGTCTAAGTTTTTATGGATTTTGGAAATATGATGATACCATATGGTATAACATGACAGATAACATCTATTCCCAACTCGAAGAAGGTAATTTCTTTAACAGTGTCTTCAACTTCAGCATTTCATTTATGTTAATTACTTGATTAATATTTATGAAATCTCTTTACTTTGTTGAGAAGTTCCATTTCTTAACTTTTTGACTCATGGTATAATTTTTTTTTCTTTTAGAACAAATAGGACTTTCAGTGGTGGATCTGGTTTTAACAAATCATTTTTTAGTTATCCTCACCTCTTTGGGTCTTTTTGTAAGTGGAGATCTTCGTTATCCATCAGCCTCAGTATTAAGGGTATGTGAATTGCTTTAGAACTAATAGTTAACCTTAAATATTTTTCTGTGATATCCAGAAGAAATATCTGATATTTGTTATGTGTAGTATATCTTAGAATTGAAATCCTTCTTCCTCTTAAAAAAATGTAAAGACATAATACAACAATTTTTTCTTTGCTTTAAAGTTGGATATATAATTTGGAAGTTATGCTAGTGCTGTTGCTACACAAATTTATAATACAGTTAAAAATGCACACATGTAGAAAATATGTATGTACATATTTATTTTATTTTATTTTAAAATTACTTAATTTATCAAATAAAAAACATTTTTTGTTGTATGTTTTTATTTATAGCTCTACATGTTCCCAAAATACTTTAAGAAATTTTTAAAGCTGAATAGACTATTAGAAAGTAACAAAAGATAAAATTAAGTGTTGAGATTGAGACAAGGGGAATATAGGTTTAGGTGAGAATACACAATATGCATAACATGAAATTATTAAACATGTTAATAATCCCATCTCAAAAATTGCCATAGTAGAAATAAGACCAGTAACAAGGATTTAGGAACATTAGGAGAAAAGATGAGAGATATAGAAGGGATGATTGCATAGGTTGAGAGACAGATATTTTTTAAAACATGGTAATTAGTATCTTTCTTCAGGTATATGAATTTCCAGAGCCTTCCCTGCTTTCTCACCCTTTATGAGAAAGCACCAGTTGCTGCTCAGACAGTTAATATATCTAGCCTTTTGTTGTGCTTATCACATGATTTCTAAAGCAGAGAGTTGAAGAAACTAACAAGGCTACTTTGATTTACATTTAAAAGCACAGAGAAGTGGGAATAAGCTGTATACCCTGAGGTCTTGATCTCTGAATGGCACTGGGCTGGGCAGAAGGAAGAAAGTGACAAAGGAAAAGGGGATGGCAGACCTAGTATTTTCTTTGATACTTCTGTAATTCCTCTCTTTAAATCATTAAAAGGTGTGGTTTTGATCTCAAATCCTTGGTGGAAGAAAGTTAAGGTGTAAGTAAAAAAATAAAATGTCATGAAACTAGGCAAAAATTGAGGGGCAAATAACAGGATGTTGTGTAAACTATTTTGTGATGACAATTCTAACTGCTGTGATATAAAAAAAAAGCACAATCTCCTTTGGTATAATACAAATTGTTATGCTTTATTATTCCTTCTGATGTGTAAGGAAAAATTAAAGTTTCTTCTTTTTTCTTCTAGTTTTCAAGGGCAGAATTTTGTGGTTTTGAAAGGGTAAGAAACTTTAAATTTCTAAGGGTTGGTTAGAAAGATTGGTTTCTAAGGGTTGCTTTTTTCCTAATTTGCACAAAAGTGCATCTGATTTAACAACAGCTTTGCTTCTGACCCTTTTGGGTATTTTGTTCCTTCAGTTATCTCCTTTCTTTCTTACAAAATCAAGTTTTCTGACTCAACAAGGTCATTTCCATCAACCTATAAGCATGCTTCAATTTGAAAACAAAAACAAAATTATGACTATTCCCAGCCTTTTGCTATGTACCCTTCCTATTCTGTCCTGATAAACACTTGTGTGCACACGTGTGTGTACACACACACACTCATACTTTCTAGGAGGGGGAGTCAAGTGAAGTAACTATAACTAACCTACTGTACTAATTAGAGGAAAAATGATGCAGGGAATTGGGAATGTCAGATAGGCAAAACTTTTTTACATTACAAAGGATAGAGGGAAATAACTGCCAAAATGGGATTCCAAAGCTAGCTGAACTATATCATTCAAGAATAAGGGAAAAGAAAAGAAAAGAAATTTTCACCTATACAGACGTTAAAAGAGTTGCTACCCACAGACCCATGAAGGCATGGGGCACCAGAAACAACAACTAGAATGTAGGCCCTGAGCTCTCGGAGAGCAGGAATCTAGTCTGTGCTGTTCACTACTGAATCCGTGTGTCTCAGATGGTGCCTCACACAAGGAGGGCACCTAGTAAATATGTGTTGAAAAAATAGAGTTGGTGTAAATTATAACAGTTACAAATTTTATGTTGAATAATTAGATGGAACCAAAATTCTACACAGTATAACAGGAAGAATGGTGATAGTTTGCAGTTGATGATCACTGTACTCCACTAGCCATGTACCGTGTTGTAGGTCTGTGCCTCCCTAGAAGAAGGGGTGCTTTTTTTCTAATTTGCATAAAAGTGCCATCTGATTTAACCACAGCTCCACTTCTGACCCTTTTGGGTATTTAGGATCCTTGTTTGGGAAAAGGATTGATATGGTAAATAACTTCAGAATTCATAAGAAAAAATGTATAGTTCAACATATGTGTTAAAAATTAAAGAATAGAGGAGAATCTAAGATGGCAGCTAGGAGAGACAGGGCAGAAGGACACCTCTGTGAAAAATACTAGATAAGGGCCAGGAAGTGACCCAGAATACCAGTTCCAGTGATGCACCAGCTGGACAGGGTTTGCTAAATCCACAGGGATCATGCACTTGGTGAAACTGGGAGTCTGCATTCTGAAACGAGTGAGTAAGCTGGCTGAATGTCTGACGGCTGTGCTGCGGTGTTGGGAAACCATGGGTTGGCATTTGGAGGTGGACTAGTTCTTTTTTAAACAACCCAAAGGTGGCTGCAGATGTGGCAGCAAGAACTGCTGCGTGGCAGGAACAGGCTATGCGAATGCCTCAATATCTGGTGTGGAAGATAGCCTTTAACACACCCGCTGCTAATTGTCTCAGAGCGAGGAAGGCAGAAGTGAGCCAAAAGGGGAGAATAGCCACGCTTCTTGTGGCCATCTTCCCAACGGGCTGGGAACACTTCTGCCCGGCGCAGGCGCCACAGCCCAGAGCCGCTCCAAGAGACCCAGTGTGACGGGAAGTGTTTCCAGCAACACAAGCACATGCCACAATATCGGGTGTGGACGGTGGCCTTTTCCACACCCACAGCTGATTGTCCTGGAGCTGGGAAGGTGGAGCTGTGCTAAAAGGGGGAAATTGATACGCCCCATTCAGCCATCCTTGCAGCAGGTTGGGAACGCCCCTGCACAGCCCGGCGGCCCAGGGCTTCCCTTGAGAGATGCTGCACACTTGTGACATAGCACAACCTTCCCTCAGCTGAGGCTCTAGAAGGGCACGGCTGGGAAGAGGGACCCATTTGGAAATCCCAGGGACCATACACCAACACCAAGGACTTGTGGGTCAGCGGCAGAGACGATCTGTGGCGAGACTGAAATGAAGGTGTAGACTCTTGCAACAGCCTTAAATCTCCAGGAACACCTGGGAGGTTTGATTATTAAAGCTGCTCTCCCTCCCTAACTGCTCAGACAAAGGCCTACATTCAGAGCGGACAGCACCAACAACACACCCAAACTTGGTGCACCAATTGGACTCCACAAGAATCAGACTCCCACACACCACAAAGACAAAGTTGGGGAGAACTGACTTGAGGGGAATAAGTGACTCGTGGACGCCATCTGCTGGTTAGTTAGAGAAAGTGTAAGCCACCAAGATGTAGATCTGACAAATTAGAGATTAGTCTTTGAATAGCGCTACGTATCCTAAATGAACCCTATCAAGTAAAGCAAATGCCAAGAGGCCAAAAACAACAGAAAACTTTAAAGCATATGAAAAAAACAGATAATGTGGATAACCCAAACCCAAACACCCAAATCAAAAGATCAGAGGAGACACAGTACTTGGAGCAATTAATCAACGAACTAAAGACAAACAATGAGAGCATGCCACAGGATATAAAGGGCATGAAGAAGACCCTAGAAGAACATAAAGAAGAAATTGCAACATTAAATAAAAAAATAGATGATCTTATGGAAATAAAAGAAATTGTTGACCAAATTGAAAAGATTCTGGATACTCATAGTACAAGACTAGGGGAAACTGAACAACAAATCAGCAACCTCGAGGACCACAGAACAGAAAATGAAAGAACAAAAGAAAGAATGGGGAAAAAATTGAAAAAATTGAAATGGACTTCAGGGTTATGACAGATAAAATAAAACATCCAAATATAAGATTCATTGGTGTCCCACCAGGGGAAGATAAGGGTAAAGGTCTAGAAAGAGTATTAAAAGAAATTGTTGGGGAAAACTTCCCAAACCTTCTACACAATATAAATACACAAAGCATAAATGCTCAGCAAACTCCAAATAGAATAAATCCAAATAAACCCATTCCAAGACATACTCTGATCAGACTTTCAAATACTGAAGAAAAGGAGCAAGTTCTGAAAGCAGCAAGAGAAAAGCAATTCACCACATGCAAAGGAAACTGCATAAGACTAAGTAGTGACTACTCAGGGGCCACCATGGAGGTGAGAAGGCAGTGGCATGACATATTTAAAACTCTGAGAGAGAAAAATTTCCAACCAAGAATACTTTATTCAGCAAAGCTCTCCTTCAAATTTGAGGGAAAGCTTAAATTTTTCACAAACAATGCTGAGAGATTTTGCTAATAAAAGACCTGCCCTACTTCAGGTACTAAAGGGAGCCCTACCGACAGAGAAACAAAGAAAGGAGAGAGAGATAGAGAAAGGTTCAGTACTAAAGAGATTCAATATTGGTTCATTAAAGGACAATAAGAAAGAGAGGGAAAAATATATGTGACATACATAAACCAAAGAATAGGATGGCTGATTCAAGAAATGCCTTCACAGTAATAACGTTGAATGTAAATAGATTAAAATCCCCAATTAAAAGATATAGATTGGCAGAATGGATCAAAAAATATGAACCATCAATATGTTGCATGCAAAAGACTCATGTAGACACAGGGACATGAAGAAATTGAAAGTGAAAGGATGGAAAAAATATTTCATGCAAGCTACAGCCAAAAGAAAGCAGGAGTAGCAATGTAGCAATATTAATTTCAGATAAAACAGACTTTAAATGCAAGGATGTTATGAGAGACAAAGAAGGCCACTACATACTAATAAAAGGGGCAATTCAAGAAGAAGAAATAACAATCATAAATATTTATGCACCCAGTCATGGTGCCACAAAATGCATGAGACAAACACTGGCAAAACTAAAGGATGCAATGGATGTTTCCACAATAATTGTGGGAGACTTCAACACATCACTCTCTCCTATAGATAGATCAACCATAGAGACCAATAAGGAAATTGAAAACCTAAACAATCTGATAAATGAATTGGATTTAACAGACATATATAGAACATTACATCCCAGATCACCAGGATACACATTCTTCTCTAGTGATCACGTAACTTTCTCCAGAATAGATCATATGCTGGGACATAAAACAAGCCTCAATAAATTTTTGAAAAAAAAAATTGAAATTATTCAAAGCACATCCTCTGACCACAATGGAATACAATTAGAAGCCAATAACCATCAGAGACTTAGAAAATTCACAAACACTTGGAGGTTAAAAATGAGGAGGAGATGAAAACATTCCCAGATAATCAAAAGCTGAGGGACTTCATCACCAGTAGATCAGTCCTATAAGAAATGCTAAAGGGAATTGTGCAGGCAGAAAGGAAGGGACACTAAACAATTGACTGAAACCACATGAAAAAATAAAGATTTCTAGTAAAGATCACATGGTAAATATAAATACCTATACTACTGTATTTTTGATTTGTAACTCCACTATTTACTTCCCATAGGATCTAAAATACATAAAGTGTAATGATAAATCAGTGGTTTTGGACTAATGTAAAATATGTAATTTTTGGCAAGAACTACATAAAGGTGGGGGAATGGAGTATAGGAATGTAGTTTATGTGTCCTATTGAAGTTAAGTTGGTATCAAAGAAAACAAGATTGTTATAGATTTAGGATGTTAAATTTAAGCCCCACGGTAAACACAAAGTATCAGAGAATATGATCATAGAGATGAAAAGTAGAGTATGGGTTACAAGAAGTGGGGGAAGGGGCGATGGGGAGTTAATAAGAAATGAGTGTAGGGTTTCTGTTTTGGGTGATGGGAAATTTCTAGTAATGGATGGTGGGAAGGTGATGGCATTGCAACATTGTGAATGTGATTAATCCCACTTAATGGAATGCTTGGGAGGGGTTGGAATGGGAAGATTTATGCTATATATATGTTTCCACAATTGAAAAAAAAAAGACAATCTGAATAGACAATGACAATTAAATGCCATAGAGGATCCTGGATGAGATCTAAGAATAGAGGAGAAAAGGCTCAAAAGGACACAATTGGGACATAAGAAAAAAATGAAATATAGAATATAAGTTTTATATCAATGTAAATTTCTTGAACTTCTTAACTACACTTAATGTGATTACATAAATGAATATTCTTGTTCATAGGAACTGTATATGTGAATTATATTATTTGTTCAAGGATGTGTGCAACTTGCTCTCATATGTTCAGAAGACAGAGCAATAGATGATGGATGATAGATAGGGAGGGAGGGAGGGAAAGAAAGAAATGGTAAAGTGACAAAATATTAAAGTTGGTAGATTGGGTATCAGGAGAGGGGGGTTGGGATATGCTGGAGTTCTGTGTATGGGTTTGTATTATTTTTGCAACTGTCCTGTAAGTTTCAATTTATTTCAAAATAAAAAGTAAAAAAAAAAAAAATTAAGGAATAACTACTAAAATAGAAATATACCTAAAGCTTCCAAACTATCAGAGAAGGAAAAAAGTATTAAAAAATAATCCATGAAGAAAGGAGGGAAACAGATGCAAAGAGAAAAGGATGAAAAACAAACTATAAAGTCAGATGGTAGAAATAAATCCAAATGTATCAGCAATTGCAATAATTGTAAATGGATATTATAGAAAACTAAACAAAATCTAGCTATGTGCTAATTACAGGAGACACACCCAAAACAGAATCATGCAAAAAGTTGTAAAATAAAAGGATGGAGGAGACCATGGGAAGATTATGACCTGAGCTTTGCTCCCTACTCGTCAAGGGCCATGAATGCATCTCCAGTCTACCTGCCAAAAGGCTACTGAGCTTCCAGGCCTCTGGAGCCACTTGAAGTCTTGAGCTATAAGGAATTCCACTCAGGAGACCTGGTGGGTATTTTGTCTCTCATGGGTATTGGCAACACAGAGCCACAGGTAGAGGATTGGCATGTGCACCCTGAAGGGAGCTTGGATTGTAGAGCCCCATGAACTCCCAGAGAAGGTTTCTATCAGCCCCACTGAGTGTAACTCATCCTTCAGAGAAAGCCTTAATAGGAGGGATACATTCTCCCTTTGCCTGCCTGAAGTGGGCAGGTTAAAGGGGATCTGGAAGCAGAGGAGCCTCTTTTTGGTTCTAGGTGACAGAATGGCAGCCCAGTGCATTAGAGGCCATTTTGCCTTCTACTACTCCAGTATTGCCACAATTTGAGGCATTCCAGAAACCATACCTGAGCCCTTTCTCCAAAACAATCTAAGGAGCCCAGCATCCTAAGAGAAAAGATCATAAGAGACAGCAGCTGAGCAAGAACATTTAATTAATTCAATCATTTAACAAATATTAAATAAGCACCTACTGTGTTGTTACTGTTAGTGGCACTGGAATATAGGAAGAAAAAAAAATACAGTCAATGTCCATAGAGTTTCAAATGCTCTGGAAAAATTCTCTGGGACTAAATACTAAAAACTGCAATTAAATAGTAGATAGACTGAGGACAGAATAGCCACAGCTTCGATGCAGATTTGAAGTACAAAGATCAAGAGGAAGAAAGTTTTCAATGTATCTGGTGAAAACAGATAGAAATCAAGAGTGCAAAAATGAGCCTTTGAGGAGAGATCCAGAAGGTTTAAGAGGTGAATGGCAGAATTTATGCAAGGAACAAAAGAGGATCATATAGAGGAGAAGCAATAAAAACACCAAAATTAAGAAAAATCCAAGGCTATATATTGAAAAGAGCCACCAAATTCCTGGCAACATTGATGAAAAAATATCGTAAAAATATTTCTGAATTTGGAGGTTAACGGGAAACTATTACAAGCTTCCAAACAAAAGAGCAAAAGTAAAATATACCACACTGGTATTCGACTTCACTTCTACAACAGTAGAAGCCAGAAGACAGTGAAATGAACATTTATTAAGACAAAAGAACCCAAGTCCAAGAATCCTATTAGTAGTGAAGAGATTATGTATCTTTCATATTAAGAAAATTCATAGAATATATCATCCAGTTATCCTAAGTGAGAAAATACTCAAGAAAGAATTTTAACATAATGACAAATGAATAAGGACATATCTTTCAGTAAAGCGGAAGATAAAGAGGAGAGGAAACAGTCATGAGCAATGTTTGATTGTTTCATTTTTTTCTAATAGCTATTTATGTGTTTTCTATCTATCTACATAAAACTTTTGGAGTGCTAGAGAAGGATTCTTGAAACAGAGGGGACATTCTATAAGGGAAATTAGAATTTTAAACATCTGAAACTTATTATTTTCAAATAGATAAAACATTAAAATCATTAAAAAAAAATCCATAAGGTTATGAAAAGAATACATTGAGAAGTCTCACTCCCACCTCAGCATATTCTCACCCTTCTCCTCCCTATCCACTGCAAGTCACCATTTTATTTGTTTCTTTTATATCTTTCCAGTTATGTTTTAAATATAAATTCAAATGATTGTGACTAGATATTCTTCTTCTCCTCTTACACTATATATTAAGTATAATACATACATATCTTGCTTTTTTCTATCAATATACCACAAAAGAAAATAATCCATATCAATACATGGAGAATGTCCTTTCTTTTTTCTTTTTAACAGCTGCAAATATTCCATTGTTTGGTCTTAGCAGGATTTATCTTGCCTATTGGTAGATTTGCTATTACAAAAAATGCTGGCAATAATTTTGTGCACAGCCACCTTATATGTGTTCAGGAATCTGTGTAATACAGGTCTAGAGCTTGGATTGGCAGATCAAAGGGTCAATACTTATTTGATGTTAAAAGACATACAAAATCCTTCATGGTTAAAGCCTTCCTGACCTCTTCAGCCTTGTCACCCTGTTCTTCACTTTAAATCACTTATTCACTTTCCCTGTAATGTGCCAACATTACTCATACTTCTAATCCTTTACATAAAATGTTTTATCTTCTTAGCATGCCCTCCCCCTGATCCCTTCCATTTCACTTAGAGAATTTTTACTCATTCTTCAGTAATGAGTTGAAACTCCTAGTGTTAACTCCCATCAATTACCAACATATTTTGTCTTTTTAGTCACCTGACAAGTCTCACAAGACTTTAGGTTTCAAGTCAAGGGCTTTATTATTTACTATTAGGTCCTAATAAGTTATCACACTGCCTTATACATAGGTGATCTCAATATTTGTTGAGTCTGTGAGGGGATGAAGACAGACTGGATTCAAATCTTGGACTAATTTATTATCCATGTAACATGTAACTTTGAACAAGTTGTAGTTCTCCCTGGTCCTCAATTTCTTAATTTTCAAATGCACACAATAATATATATACTACTTAAAGTGAGGTGATTAAATAACATTACATATGAAAAAAAACCTCATGATATGAAGTAGATACTGAAAAAAAAAAATGTTGGAGTCTCTCCCACACATGCATAGTCAGGACCTTTCTGAAGACAAATGACAGAAACAAAATGGAAGCTGATTTTAGCAAAAGAAGGGATGTTATTGATGCATGTAAATGAGGAATTCAGTGGTTGAATCTGGCTTCCAGAAATGATTGGGTTCAGGGCCCAACAGATGTCTGCAAGACTCTGTCTTCTCAACCTTTGGGTCTGCTTTCCTCTATATTAGCTTCATTTTCAGTAGGTTTACTCCACTTGTCAATGAGAATAGCCAACAGGTTTATATACTGCCAGTTTAGAAATCCCGACAGTAATAAAATATCTCTTGCCTAGTAGTCCCAGTAAAAGTCTCAGAGGGGACTCTCATTGGCCTGACTTGAATTTAGGGTAGAGTCATGTGCTTACTCTTGAAGTGGATCCTGATCAGAATTACATTATCCCCAAGGATAATCACAATACTGTTAAAAACAAACAACAAACAAACAACAACAACAACAACAAAAACACAAAGGGAATCTAAAGAGAAGGAAGGGGAAATGTTCTGGGTCTAGTAAAGTTTCTATATTAATCACCCAGGTATTATAATGATGACTATGGTATCCTGTAAACCTGAAGATTTATATGAGAAATCATTGTCCATTCCATTTTAAAGTTTTTTGTTTGTTTGTTTAAACAACAGGAATTTATTAGCTCATGGTTTCAGAGGCTAGAAAGCTTGCTTCCTCCCAGGGTCAGTAGTATTCTGGCTGGCCAGCAATCCTTGGATTCCTTGGCTTCCCTGTCACATGGTGATGTCCTTTCCTTTCTCTTCTGGGCCCTGTTAACTTCCAGCTTCTGGCTCCTCTGCATGGCTTTCTTTCTATAAGGTGTCTAGTTATAGGACTAAGACCCATCTTGATTCAGTTGGCCACACCTTAACTAAAAACAACATCTTCAAAAGGTCCTGTACTGGAGGTCTTTATTTCCTTATGCTGCTTCAATCCCCACCCTATCTAAGGTCCTTTTCTTTCAGTCTGAAGAACTCCCTTTAGCATTGCTTGTAGTGGTGATGAAGTTCCTCAGCTTTTATTTATGTGGGAATGTCTGAATCTCTCCCTCAATTTTGAAAGACAGTCTCACCAGATATAAAATTCTATTAAAAATCACCAGTTGGCAATTACTTTCTTTCAGCACTTTAAATATTTCATCCCACTGCCTTCTTGCCTTCATGGTTTCTGATGAGAAATTGACATTTAATTTTATTGGGACTCCCTTATACATAACAGGTTGCTTTTATCTTGCAGCTTTCAGAACTCTCTCCTTGTCCTTGGCATTTAGCAGTTTGATTACTATGTGTTTTGGCATGTTTGTCTTCGAGTTTATCCTGTTTGGGTTTTGTTGGGTTCTTGAATGTACATATTCACGTGTTTTGCTAAGTTTGGGAGGTTTACTGCCATTATTACTTTGATTATTCCTTCTGCCCCTTTCTCTCTTTCTTCTCCTTCTGGGACTTCCATAATATGCATATTGGTATGCTTGATGATGTCTCACAGGTCTCTTAGGCTCTGTCCACTTTTAAAATTATTTTTTCTTTTTGCACCTCAGTTTGAATTATTTCAATTATCTTTTCTTTGAGTTTACTGATTCTTTCTTCTGCCAGCTCTAATCTGCTGTTGAAAACCTCTAGAAAAATTTTCAACTCCAGTATTTCTATTGGGTTCCTTTTTAAATTTTCCATCTCTTTATTGGGATTTTCATATTGTTCATTCATTGTTTTCCTGGTATCCATTAGTTTCTTCTCTGTGTCTTCTTTTATCTCCTTGCGCATACGGAGGATCATATTTTTAGCCTTTGGTATGGCCAGAGTCCATTCTTCTTCACTGATGGGTTCTGGATTTTTATCCTCTTCCTTTAGATGGACCATCATTTCTTGTTTCTTTGTCTTTGTTCCAATTTGCTAATGTTGCCATTATGCAAAATACCAGAAATGGATTGGCTTTTATAAAGGGGGTTCACTTGGTTAGAAAGTTACAGTCCTAAGACCATAAAAGTGTCCAAACTAAGGCATTAACGATAGGATACCTTTACTGAAGCACTGTCAGTGGCGTCTGGAACACCTCTGTCAGCTGGGAAGGCATGTGGCTGCCATTTGCTGGTGCTGGATTGTGTTTCAGCTCCTCTCTCAGCTCCTGTGCATCCTTAGCTTAGCAGCTCCAAATGTCCTTCTGTTTGCAACTCCTAGCAACTCTCAGCATCTCTGTCAGCAACCAAGCATCTCTCCAAAAGTCTCCCTCAGCTGTTCTTGGGGCGTTTTGTCCTCTCTTTGCTTCTCTAGAGCAAACTCTGGGCCAGCATCTCAAAGCATAGGCAAGCATCTGGGCCTGTGTCAGCTCTTTTAAAGGACTCCAGTAAACTAATCAAGACCTACCCTGAATGGGCGTGGTCAAATCTCCATGGAAACATTCAAGCAGGAGGTCATACCCTAATCAAAAAGATTAATAACTCTGCCCCCACAAGATTGCATTAAAGAATATGCCTTTTGGGGGGACACAATACATCCAAACCAGCACATCTTCTAATCTTGTTGCATACTGTACATTTTAATATTTTCAAGTGTTAATTCTGGGATTTATTCTTGAGTTCTCTGTTCCTTAAGTTTGTATCCTGCTAGGGATATGACAGAGATTTCCTTGGGTGGCAGGAGCTAACAAAAACAAGCAAAGCAAATAAAAAATCACCTTTCACAGTCTTTGCAAATTGACTCTGTGTTGGCTGTGTTGTCCTTCAGAAGTTAGCCCTCTTATCAAGAAGATCAGCCTGAGGCAGAAGTGAAGTGAAGGGTCCTCTCTGTATTTTCTGAGCCTGTGTCTGGTCCTGGGCTTGTGCTTGTTCCTGGCCTTAAGAATTCCCCCTTTTATAGGAATTCCAATGTCCCCTCTACTCCCTATGTAATATACTGCTCCCTCTTATGGTAAATGCTTATTATATTTCCTAAATCAGGTAATCCTTTGTCCCAGCCCACTTTGACTTAATTGTTTCTTACACTATTTTAGCTGTCAGGAAGTTGCTTCTGCCTACATGGCAAGTCCCGGGAAGGCAAGCAAAAGATGAATTTCCTGGTTCAGTTTTCAGGCTGCCACCTGATAGATTGGCACTGACTTACAGGCACCCCAGTATGCTCATAGGGGTTACTCTGCTCCTTCCAGAACAGGGTCAGGGACCCACAATGGGATTGCATGCTGGCTCCACACCACACTGGGGAGGAAGTAAGGAAGGGACCGGCATGGGCACCCTGAGCTTTTCCTACTATTTTTAAAGCTGTATTTTGTTGATTCAGCACTTTCCTGGTTACTGCAACTCTTTAACTGTTTTCTTGAGTTTTGAGGAAAATGGCTCTGCCAGTTTTTGCTAGTTATTCAAAGATTCTGTGGGGAAATGCCATCTTTTGGGGAAATGGCATTCTGTGGGGAAATGCCATCATCTCAAACAAACAGATTTAAAAGATTTTTATGCACAGATTATACAGATTTGTATTACTGGTCTATATAAATGCAAGAAGGTATCCCTTATGTTTCTCAATAATTTGAAAGTAAGTATCTTCTTATAACAAGACTCAAACTCTTGCATATTATTTACTATCCAAAATATATAATCTCATCTTCTTTGAAGTTTCTCTCTGTGATGGTTCGAAGCTGTTTCGTACTTCTGAAAATCATGTTCTTAAAGCTAATCCATTCCTGTGGGTGCAGATCCATTATAATAGAATCTTTCGGTGCTAGGATCTTAAGATGTGACCCACCTCATTCAGGATGGGTCTTAATCCTCTTCCTGGAGTCCTTTATAAAAGCATAAAATTCAGTCACACAAAGAGATAGCCACAGAAACAGAGAGAGAAGGCCCCAGAAGCCAGCCAAAAGCTGAAAGCAATGAAACTCAAAGAGAAGGGAGAGACCAGCGGATGCCAGAGGAGTCCAGGATCGCTGGCAGCGTGTCTTCCTGGAAGAAGCATCACCTGATGGTGCCTTGATTTGGACCTTTTCATGGCTTCAGAACTGTAAGCCTGTAAGCTAATAAATCCCCATTGTTAAAAGCCAGCCCAGTTCTGCTATTTTGCATTTTGGAAGCCTAGCAGACTAAAACACTCTTATAGCCAAGTTTCAAACTCTGAATTTTTGTGATTTTTCCCATATTTGTAGCCATTATTAATAAACCATATCCTTAGTTTAGATGGTGTTATGATTTCTGAACCTTCTTTGCATACTAGGAGTATGGTTGTAAAGTCCATAGTTATTCTAGAGAATCTTCTATGGTCTAGAAATAGTTTACTTGGTTCCTAGATTCTGAATCTCTGCAGAGAAGTCCAGGATCAGAGGGGCATATCCCAGGTTAATCTGTCTTGGACTCTTGGAGTGTCTTGGGAATTTGGGAGATCCTGAAAATGATAGAGATACTTATGGTTCCACTGAGACTGGATTAAGACGGCCTCTCCAGAGACAATGCTCATTAAAACAGACATTTTGGAATGTTTACTCCTTTGGAAACACTTAACTAAGTAATAATAATAAGAGAAGTTATTAGATAATATTATTTAATAATAGAGAACTCTTTCTCTGCCAAGAACTATGCTAAACACATATGTTATCTCATTCTGCCTTCTCCATAACTGTTGCTGTTCTGGATTACAAATCCGGAAACAGGAGATAAAGAGGCATGACGCGATGTTCCCTTTAGGAACTTTTGCTTTGTTTGGGAGATTGAATTGTTGGGACCCTTGTGGTACATATTTCATCAACTCTAATATGCCTTTGATTTTAAGATGCCTTATGTTATGAAATACCAAGTAAGATGGAAAAAAAATTGCCAAATAAAACTCTGATACATCCCAATTTTAAAAATGTTCAAATGTGAAAAAATATGTACAAAATACCATAATCCTGTTGGTTTTTGCTGCTGTTAGGGTTCTGTGAAGACTCCTCAAGCCTAGTTGCAGCTAATGAAGAATAGAAGATAAACATGTGACCACTGTAGCTGTGATGAAAGGCTAGAAGCTCCTGGTAGCTTTAGAAGAAGGTTCATAGATAGGGGTATATCTGTTAACATAGACTAATAACATGTGACACTTGTTTTCTTTCATTCCCTTCTTGTGTGTTGTTCAAAATGTGTACTCTTGTTTTTTGTTCTCATTCTACAACGTTTTATTTTATTTGCATGTAATTTGTCTCTATTTGCCTCACATTCTTGAATTAGAATATTTTGAAGTTTTTAAATGTTTTTCTGTTTTATATCTTAAGTCTACATATTGTCTAGTGTATATTTTTGTTTATTTATTTATATAGGTTGACTATATCAAAGGAAAATTGTGGTATAATGAAAAATGTTTCGCTAACAGAGAACGCTTTGAAGGTAAATTTTAGTTAAAGATATAGTCGCAGGTTTTTCAACATGGGTAACATATATAGATTAGATAAAATGATGTAAAATTAAAATAAAATAAAGTGTAAATATAACTACGTTATATATAAGTTAACGGTCTAAAACGAAAATGTTTTAATTTAAATAAGGAATAGGCACACCCTGCTATAACTGCAAGAAAATTGTGTTCAAGTATATATTAATCAATGGTACATAGCTTTGAGTGTTTTTATTTATGAAGACTATTTCATTAACCTTAACCTGTATAGTTTTAGAAATATAGATGCTGCTTGTAATTTCTGTACCTTTATGTTTTACAGTTGACTATGTTACTATCACATTTGACAGAAACAAGACCCTGAGTGAGGTATGGTATTGAATTTTTTAAATTGCATTTTTATTGAGATATATTCACATAACATGCAATCATTCAAGGTGTATAATCAGTTGTTCATAGTTGTGCATTGATCACTATAATCAATCTTTAAACATTTTCATTGCTCCAAAAAATAAGATAAAAAAGAGCAAAAAAGAATAAAAAAGAACATCCAAAACATTCCATTCCCCTCCTCCCCCCATTGTTCATTTACTTTTTTTCACACTCATTCAATGTTTTTTTAACATTATCAAAAAATTAAAAAAATAAAAAATAGCAACATTTCAAACAAAACTGAAACAAAGGAATAAGAAAAAACAAACAACCTAAAATAACTATATTGCTTCCAACATGTTCCTACCATATCCAAGGTAAGAAATTTTATTGTATGAATTATGAATTGCTATTAGTCTAAAAAATGGCATATGCAGGCTGAAAGACTTAACAACCACTTTTTGCTTCCAATGGTATCTGTACTTGTGTTTAATGGTAGTTATCTAATTATTTTAAATCTGAACCTGCACAGTGATACCAGAAAAACAATCCATACCAGAAAGAGATGTTTTACAGTGCTTTCTGAACTCTCATCTCCCAGGAGAGAGGCACAGCTATTAGACACTTTAAAATATGATTTGTGATCAATCAGGCAACACGATTCATTAGTTTATTTGCCTAAAACCACTAATTAGGACCTGTATTTCAAAAATGGCACTAACTTTTCTTTTTCCTTTTTGAAGGCAAGCACTTGTTTTTATAGCAGTGAACCATTCCTTGAATGGTTACCTTGCATACCTCGCATTGTTAAACTGAAAAGTGTTCCTCTGAGTGTGGTAACGTTTCTTGTTGACCAAGAGCACGGTGTTGGAGTTTGCCTTCTCCGTAACCAGGTAGGCATTGTATCCCAGAAGTGACTGCTCTGTACACTAAATCCTGTAACAATGAAAATACGCCTTAGCAAAAGTTATTTCTGAGTTCTAATTGTCTTTGGCAATAGGATCTGATAAAATTGACTACTACAAAATTATTTGTGCTTAATAATATAGGTTAAGACACTTCTGAGATTTCATGCCTCTGATTATCATTCAGTTTGAGGAAAATATGATGTGTTTGCATAGTGATTCTCTCCTCATAATTCTCTAGGAGAGTATGAACTGAGTTTGTGCTATAGAAATTGAAGGCTCAATAAAATGGTTAGTTTAAATGAACAAAAAAATGGAACTAATGGCCACAGATCTGTATTTTCTATTCCGAAGGTTCTTAACCCTAGCTATGAATTAGGATTATTCTTAGAGCCATTAAGAATACATAAATTCAGCAGTCACCCTCAAGATCATGATCCAATAGGATTGGGGTGAGCTCCAGGTATCCACATTTTAAAATAATAGTTTGTCATGATAGTTCCTAGCACGGACACTGGAGTATCTCTGCTGAGTTCAAATAATGGCTCTATATTAAATCTCCTTGTACCTTTACTATGGAACTTTGGACAAATTATTTAATCTCCTAAACTTCACTTTCAACATCTATCAAATGGATGTGGAAGGTGGGGGTAGTGCGCGGGTGCGAGTAAAGAGGTATGGATGACTGCTTATCCTTCCAGCTCTATGCTGGCTAATTGTGTGTCCCTATCTTAAACAAAACCCAAGTAACAGGGAACTAAAAATTGAACATGAACCACTAATACTACTACTACTACCACCAATAATATGACCTGCTTGTGTTTTATTTATCTATTTTTAGAAAAATACCTGGGCCTCTGTGGACATCCTAAAAAGTAACCAACAAAATTTACAGCACAAATATCCAGCTTTTACATTTCCTTTATCATTCTCTGTTCCTGTTGGAATGGTATTCCATCCACGAAGTCATTTTCTATATGCTTATGGCAATCAGGTGTGTACCTAGGAGATTTCACATTCTGGCATAGATGTAAACCATTCACTTGCTCTATGATAAGTGGTTGTGCATAAATAAAGACCCTCTTTGATTATCAGAGAAGTGGAAGTGGGAGCGAACCCAATGGATTTTTATTTCCTATTTATTGTGTGCTAACCTTAGTACCTGACCATCTTTGCCTTTTCAGTTAGTTCACTAGCTAGTAAAGATGGGCCATGGGTACACCATGGTTACCTTGAATTTTCCAGTTTGATTACATCCCTTACCAACTCTGAATGACCTGGATTTTTCTATTAACCCATTAGAAGTGTTTATATCTGGTGTTTTTAGCACTTAATATTTGTCTTTTCCTATTTGACTTTGTCTAAGCTTGGCTTTCTGTAACTGTTGGTTTTTAAGCTTCTTCTGATAGCATTCTCCATTCTCTGGCCTCACCTTTAGTCAGTTAATTCTATATCAGGAGTCTGAAAGCTTGGTAAATGAGTAGTTATATCATCATGGGGCGTCAGTAAAGGGCATAATATATGAGACATTAAGTGAACTTCAGAGCCAAGAAAGCACTGCAGTGACTCCAGATGAAGGCAACCAACCCCATTTCTCAGTGATGTTTCTCAAACACCCCTATTCTGTGCAAAATTTGGATATTTGTAATGATGATACTTCCTATTCCTAGGTGTTCTAGTTTGCTAAGGCTGTCGGAATGCAAAACACCACAAATGCATCGGCTTTTATAAAGGGGGTTTATTTAGTTACACAGTTACAGTCTTAAGGTCATAAAGTGTCCAAGGTAACGCATCAACAATTGGGTACCTTCACTGGAGGATGGCCAATGGCATCCAGAAAACCTCTGTTAGCTGGGAAGACACATGGCTGGCGTCTGCTCCAGAATTCTGGTTTCAAAAATGGCTTTCTCCCAGGACGTTCCTCTCTAGGCGGCAATTCCTCAAAAATGTCACTCTTGGTTGCTCTTGGAGTGTTTTTCCTTTCTCAGCTTCTCTGGAGCAAAAGTTTGCTTTCAACGGTTGTCTTCAAACTGTCCCATCATCTGCATCTCCTCTCTCAGTTCCTGGGCATTCTTCAAAGTGTCCCTCTTGGCTGTAGCAGCTTGCTCCTTCTGTCTGATCTTATGTCATGCTCCAGTAATTTAATTCAGACCCACCCTGAATGGGCGGGGCCACCTACATGGAAACTATCCAATCAGAGTCATCACCCACAGTTGGGTGGGGCATATCTCCATAGAAACACTCAAAGAATTACAATCTAATTAACACTGATAGGTCTGCCCACACCAGATTACATCAAAGATAATGGCGTTTGGGGACATAATACATTCAAATTGGCACACTAGGTCTTCTTGAAACCAGCCTGTCTTCTATTAGGGTTCACACTGAATTTTTTAAAACTCTAATTTCCCTTTTTGATTCCCCTTTAACTCTTAATTTTGGGGACCTTATAATAGGAATACAATTGCTATTCTGTGGTGTCCTGGTACTTTACATAGATGGCAAGCAACCGGTCTCCATTTAATGTTCTTTTCTCTGAATTTCTCCAACTGCAATACAATCCTTTGACTTTAATTAGCCCTTTGTTGCCATTTTGCCAAAGCAGCTGCTTCACTGTCTTCTGCTCTGGAATTCCTAGGGCCTGTAGGTTAGAAACTAAAGGTGGTGCAAGGAGTTATTGTCCTTGAACTTAATGGTTACAAAGTATGTAGAACAGAAATTTGCCAATATGTTTTATACCTCAAAAATTTCATTTATATTTGTTTTGACCGTGGACAATAAGTATATGGAATTGCAGTTATGGGCTTTAAATGGTGCCATCCAAAACTAAGCTTAATAATGAGACTAACAGCTGAACATGATGAGTTTAGGCAGACCAACATGTCAGAACTCTTATGGGAACAGATTAAAAATAGCTAAAACTGATGTGAGTCTAATACAGGTTAAAAATAGTCCAGTTAGATGAGAATATAAACTATAATGGTAATAATGTATATTTTGGAGGCAAATGGGTCTGTGAAATTTGGTGCTATTCTCATAGGAATGCTCAAGGGTTGGGAGTAAATGATACTGGTACATTATCCTCTTGGCTTGGGTTTGTATTTCATTTCAGTGTTCACTCTGCATTCTTCTGAATAGTTCAGGCATTTGTGATAAATACAGGGCCAGTAGAAGTCTTAGTACTTGTGTTCAGTGACTTGAAAATGGCCTAGAGGGGCTAGATTGTGGCATAGGAGAAAAATACAGGTGTGGACTTTATCCATTGAGAATTACAAACAACCTTTTAAATATAGAAAGTGCACCCTTAATTATAAGTCTTTGGAAGTTGTCATGTGTTCTGACAAATATTGTTAAGTATAGACATCTTTCTGCTGTTATTTGAAGACATTGAAAATAGCTATTTCAATGGAGTAATAGTGGTGAAAGACTGATGAAGAGAGAATGAAAGGAGAAGAGTAGAAACAATACAAGCAAATCTTTTGCAGAGTTTTGTTGAGAAGTGAAGCAATGAAATGGGAAAATGTTTGAAGGGAGAAGAGAGGTCATTTAAGAGTAGAGGATTTTTTCTTAAATATTGGAAGAATTAGGCTGTGTTTTGACAGAAATTATTCAGTGAAGAAGGAAAAATTGATGATTCAGGAGAAAGAAGAGAAATTGCAGGAGTGATACTCTTAAATAGGTGACAGGAGATGGGATCTGTGTACTAGTGGAGAAGTTGGCATTAGATAAGAGCACAGACAAACTTCTCGAGTAACAAAAGGGAAGGAAGATTTGGAGGATTTAAAAGCTGGTAGGTGGTTAGATGTGGTAGTGGGAGGTCCTGGGATTTTATCTTCTGTTTTTTTTAAAAAAATAGAAATTAAAGTTATTTGTGAGTAAAGATGGAGAGAGATTATTGGGGGTTTGAGGAAACAGAGCAGGGTAAAATAGTTGTCTAGAAGAATGGGAGAATGAATTGACTAAGAGGATGCAGTATGATTGCTTGAACTTTGTGCTCATGAATTCACAGTGTGAACAGTTCAGTACTACTGAATGTTTTCTCCACATTCACCTTTGAGGGTACACAGTGAAGAAGGCAGAACATTTTATTTAACCATAGTTGGAGTTTTACCAACAAATTAGTAAGAATTAAGAATGTACATGTAAAGGAATGGATATAAGGATTGACTATGGAATATTAGCTGTAAAGGGGGGGAGTGAGGACATGACATGGAAGAAGAATTGTTAGAACTACCTAGGAATAAACCAAACAGAAAGTGTACCAGATCTTTATGGGGAAAAATATAAAATGTTATTCAAGTATTTATATTGAGACCTGCATATGCCAAGGTTTATTCTAAGTCTATGCATGGCAATATTCATATTGCAAAATTGTCAGACATCTCCAAATTAGTCTATACATTCTGCAAAATATCTATTTGCCATATAGTGTAATAATGATGTAGGAATAGAATAGGAAGAGAATAGAGTCTAGAATATGATGGATCTATATAAAAGAACATCCTATAGTAAAGGTGGAATCTCAAAATAATAAAAAAAACAACAGACTATTTAACACATTTTGGGGCAAACACCTGATTATTCATTTGGAAGTAAAATTAAGTTAAACCCCAATTTCACACCATTCATAAAAATATCAGATCATTTAAAGTCCCCAACAGAAATAACAACAACTGGAATCTATTAGGAGAAAATATAAGAGCTAACATCAATATTTAAAGCATCTGTATATAAAAATCAGCCTACGTAAGGATAAAATATAAGCAACAGACTGATAGAAGATACTTGCAATGTTTATAATAAACTGTGGATACATATTCTAAAACATAATTGATTACAAATTATTAAGAACAGTGCAAACAATAGAAAAAATGAGCAAAACATATGAATGAGTCATTCAGAGAAAATGGAAAATTAATGTCTTGTGAACATATAAAAGGTAGCTCAATGCTTTTAGTAATCATGGAAATACTAATTTAAGCAGCAAGATTTCTGCTTCCAGGATCACAAGTAACTGAGAATTTTCATGGGCCTTTGAGCTCCATAATGACTAGATTCAAGTAGAAAAGGTCTGTAGAGATCCCTTCCCAAAGCAAACAAGCAAACATACAATATAGATCCTATGATGCCAGTGCCTCAGAGGTGCAGGAACTAGGTGGCCAGGAGCAAGGCTTCAGCATCCAAGGACCAAAGCAAAAACATGCAGGATTATCTGGGAGACTGGCCTAATGTAGGCAGGCAGGACCAAAGCAACTGGGTGCCTGAGCAGCAAGTAACTGGCTTAGACCACCAGGCAGCAGGGTGGGGTGGAGTGGCTCTGAGGCCAGAATACTATGGCAGCACATTGATCCTTAGAACAGCAAAGAGAAGTTGAAGCTGAGTCTGAGACTCCCACACTGAATCAAAACCCTGAAGGAGGCGGAGTTCAGAATAGTTCTGTATGAAATTGTTAAAAAGATTACAGATGCAATTACAGGGATGCACACACAACAGGAATGAAAACTTAGATTTAATAAAATAAAACAAATGCAACTCCTGGACATTGAAAACATAATCATTGGAATAACCTAATATAGAGGCACAGTGGTGCTAGTGGCAGAGGTGGCAGTATAATAGATCTTTTATTCTTCCTGAACCTACTATCAAAAGCAGACAGGACAATTTGGAAAACAAAACAAAACAAAAAAAACAGAACAACATCAAAATCATAGACAACATCCTGAATAGAACTAGGTGACAGGATATCTGCAAAGCTCACATTATGAGCAGTTGAGGATGAAACAAGAGTAACAAGATCTGCCATGGTATAAACAACCATGTGGAAGCAAAATGGAAACTATGACTTAGTGTTTCAAAATGACTAAAAGAAATGAAGAAAATGATAGAAGCCATGGAAGAGCATCATAAATCAGAATTTAAAAATTCCGAAAATATATTGCTGAACAAATGAAGACTTGAAAAGAGTAAAAATGAAGCCTGAACTAGAAGAAAAACAAGAGAAAATGGATTCTGCATATTGCACTGTAAGGGAAATAGAGGATGGAAAGGGGAATATTGGACTAAAGTCTAAAAGAAATTTAAAAAGAGATAGAAAGATTTGAGAGAAGATTTGAGAGACAACTAAAGAAGATAAGCAGAACAGATCCTCAATGTATGTATGAGAGGCATCCCCAAAGAAGAAACCAGAAGTAAGGAAAAGAAAAAATACTAAATCTGTAATTAAGAAACACCTTTATGAAATAAGATTTGAACCTACATGTTGAGAGGGACAACGATATGAGTTTATAACCTCATGAGACATTGAGATCCTTCTGAAGGATTACACCCTAGGATGACCAATCCCCACAGAAACCAAAGTCCAGCTTTAAATAAGCTCAATCCATAATTGTATAATGGTGACCTCGCTCTAACCTACCAAAGCACATATAAAATTTTATCTTCCATAGCCTCGAATTATTTTAGAAATATGTTTATACACAATGCCATGCATGCAATAAGAAATAATAAGACAGAATAGCAAATACCAGCCAAGATCAAGCAAATCCACTACAGGCCATCTCTTGCACTGGCTAAAAATTAAAATCTGGACAAAATTTTAAAAAGCAATGAGCTGGGGACTTTAAAAATAGGCAATAGTAGGCATATTGAGGACGAAGTCAAACATGAAGAAAAGTTGTATGATGATGAGTTTTCTGGGTTTTTTTTCTTCTCTCTTTTATTTTCTGACTTTGATCCAAGGGCAGCCCAAATTGTGGAATTGTACAGTAGGCAAAATCTCCAAAAGAGACCCCAAAAGCTTGTTTTTGAAGACATACAAATGACCAGTGAACATGTAAACATGCTCAGCATCGTTATTCGTTACATACCACCCCACATCCATTTGAATGATTAAAATAAAAAAGACAGACAATAACAAGAGTTGGTGAGGATATAAAGAAATTGGAATTCTCATACATTGTTGGTTGCATTGTAAAATGGTGCAGCTACTTTTCGAGATAGTCTGGAAGTTCCTCAAAAAATTCCTGTTAAATACCCTAGGGCTTACCAGTGAAATGTTCCAAATATTTAAGAAAGAACTAACACTAACTAACACAGACTCTTCCCAGAGAATAGAAAAAAGGCCAGAATTATGCAGATTCTGAAACCTGGCAGGGGTAATCTCACACATGAACATAAATGCAAAAAATCTTAAAATATTAATAGAAAAACTGGTGAATTATTAAGAATATTAAAGGAAAACTGGTGAAATCTGAATAAAGTCCATAGCTTAGTTTATAGGGTTGTACCAATGTTAATTTATTAGTTTTTAATAATAAACACATTGGTTATGTAGGATTTTAACAGTAGGGGAAGCTGGATGGAGGATATATAGGAATTCTTTGTACTATCTATGTAACTTTTTTTATATAAGAAATTTTATTTTGATATAAATTCAAACTTACAGGAACAGTTGCAAAAACAGTACAGACCCCATACATAGAACTCCAGCATACCCCGACCCCCCTCTCCCGATACCCCATCCACCACCTTTAACATCCTGTCACACTACCATTTCTTTCTTTCTTTCCCTCCCTCCCTCCCTCTCTCCCTCCCTATCATCCATCATCTACTGCTCTGTCTTCTGAACATATGAGAGCAAGCTGCACACATCCTTGAAAAAACAATATAATTCACATATACATTTCCCATGAACAAGAACATTCTTTTATGCAATCCCATTAAACGCAGCTAAGAAGTTCAAGAAATTCAACCTTGATACAAAGCTTACATTCTATATTTCCTTTTTTTTTTGTTTTTTTTTCCCTTATGTCCCATCTGTGTCCCTTTGAGCCTCCTCTCCTCCATCCTCAGATCCCATCCAGGATCATCCTTGGCATTTAATTGCCATCTATTTAGACGATCTTTTTTTTTCAATTGTGGAAACATATATACAGCCTAAATCTTCCCATTCCACCCCCTCCCTAGCATTCCATTAGTGGGATTAATCACATTTAGAATGTTGCAATGCTATCACCTTCCCACCATCCCTTTCTAGAAGTTTTCCTTCACCCCAAACAGAAACCCTACACTCATTTCTTAACTCCCCATTGCCCCTTTCCCCACTTCTCGGGACCCCTACTCTACTTTTCATCTCTATGGTCATATTCTCCGATACTTTCTTTGTGTCTACAGTGGGGCTTAAATTTAACATCTTAAATCTATAACAATCTTGTTTTTTCTTTGATACCAACTTAACTTCAATATGACACATAAACTATGTTCCTATACCCCCTCATTCCCCCACCTTTATGTAGTTCTTGTCAAAAATTACATATTTTACATTGAGTCCAAAACCACTGATTTATCATTATAGTTTATGTATTTTAGATCCTGCAGGAAGTAAACAGTGGAGTTACAAATCAAAAATACAGTAGTATTGGTATTTATATTTACCATGAGATCTTTAGTGGTACCTTTTATTTCTTTATGTAGTTTCAGTCAGTTGTTTAGTGTTCCTTCCTTTCAGCCTGCTCAACTCCCTTTAGCATTTCTTATAGGACCGATCTACTGGTGGTGAAGTCCTTTACTTTTTTCTCTGTCAGTAGGGCTCGCTTTAGTATCTGAAGTAGGGCAGGTCTTTTCTTAGCAAAATCTCTCAGCAGTTGTTTGTGAAAAATTTAAGCTCTCCCTCAAATTTGAAGGAGAGCTTTGCTGGATAAAGTATTCTTGGTTGGAAATTTTTCTCTCTCAGAGTTTTAAATATGTCATGCCACTGCCTTCTCACCTCCATGGTGGCCACTGAGTAGTCACTACTTAGTCTTATGTTGTTTCCTTTGTATGTGGTGAATTGCTTTTCTCTTGCTGCTTTAAGAACTTGCTCCTTTTCTTCAGTGTTTGACAGTCTGATCAGAGTATGTCTTGGAATGGGTTTATTTGGATTTATTCTGTTTGGAGTTTGCTGGGCATTTATGCTTTGTGTATTTATATTGTGTAGAAGGTTTGGGAAGTTTTCCCCAACAATTTCTTTTAATACTCTTTCTAAACCTTTACCCTTATCTTCCCCTTCTGGGACACCAATGAGTCTTAAATTTGGACGTTTTATTTTATCTGTCATAACCCTGAGATCCATTTCAATTTTTTCAATTTTTTCCCCATTCTTTCTTTTGTTCTTTCATTTTTCTGTTCTGTGGTCCTCAAGGAGGCTGAGTTGTTGTTCAACTTCCTCTAATCTTGTATTGTGAGTATCCAGAGTCTTTTTAATTTGGCCAACAGTTTCTTTTATTTCCATAAGATCTTCTATTTTTTTATTTACTCTTGCAATATCTTCTTTATGATCTTCTAGGGTCTTCTTTATGTCCTTTATATCCTGTGCCATCCTCTTATTGCCTGTCTGTAATCCTTTGATTAACTGTGCCAAGTACTGTGTGTCTTCTGATCTTTTGATTTGGGTGTTTTGGTTTGGGTTCTCCATATTGTCTGCTTTTATCATATGCTTTAAGATTTTCTGTTGTTTTTGGCCTCTTGGTATTTGCTTTACTTGATCCCTAATTTGACAGAACTGCAGCTTGGTGGTGTACACTTTCTCTAACTAATCAGCAGATGGCGTCCATGAGTCACCTATTCCCCTCAAGTCAGTTCTCCCCCACTTTATCTTTGTGGTGTGTGGGGATCTGATTCTTGTGGGGTCCAATTGGTGCACCAAGTTTGGGTGTGTTGCTGGTGCTGTCCACCCTTAATGTGGGGCATGTGTCTGGGTGGTTAGGCAGGCAGGGCAGCTTTAATAATCAAACCTTCCAGGTGTTCCCAGAGATTTAAGGCTGTTGCAGGAGCCTAAGCCTTCATTTCAGTCTTTCCACCAGTTATCTCTGCTGCTGACCCACAAGTCCTTGGTATTTGCATAGGGTCCCTGGGATTTCCGAGCGGTTCTCCCTTCCCAGCTGTGCTCTTCCAGGACCTCTGCTGAGGGAGAGCCATGCCACATCACTAGTGCACACCAGCCCACCAGGGAAGCCCTGGGACGCTGGGATATCAGGGGCGCTCCCAGCCCGCTTCAAAGATGATTGAATGGAACGTGTTAACTTTCCCCTTTTTTCACAGCTCCTCCCTCCCAGCTCTGGGACAATCAGCTGTAGGTGTATTAAAGGCCACTGTCCATGGCCGATATTGTGGTTTGTGTGTAGTGCTGCAGGAAAGATTCCCCGTAACACTGGGTTTCTTGGCGCAGCTCTGGACTGTGGGTCTGGCCCCGAGCAGGAGCGTCCCCCACCCGCTGGGGAGATGGCTGCAAGGAATGTGGGTTTTTTTCTCCTTTTGGCTCCCTTCTGCTCCTCTGGTCTCAAGACAATCAGCAGCGGGTGTGGGAAGGGGTATCCTCCACCCACACCCGCTGCACGGCTCTCCCCATGGTATCTGCAGCCACTCCCGGGCTTTTTTTTAAAGAACTAGTCCATCTCCAAATGCCAGCCCACCATTTCTCCACACCACAGCATGGCCTTGGGACTTTCAGCTGGCTCACTCACTCATTTCAGAATGCAGGCTCCTGGTTTCACGAAATGCACATTCCCTGTGGATTTAGCAGACCTTGTCCGGCTGGTGCATTGCTGGCAGTGGTGTTCTGAGTCACTTTCTGGTTTTTATCTAGTATTTTTCATGAATGCGCTTTTTTGCCCTGTCTCACCTAGCCACCACCTTTGGTTCTCCATCCTGACATAAAGACTTTTAACCTTGGACATACTGCTTCTGTTTTGTCATCAAGCCCCATGCCACCGGCAGTGCCTGGCTCTGCCACAGGCTGGCGGAGCCACCCAATTGTGGAGGGATGCAGCGAGCCCAGCTGCGGCACCCACCACCTATATGTAACTTTTTTATAAGTCTAAAATTAATTCAAGATAAAAATATACTAAATTGAATACAGTGATATATAAAAAGGACAGCTCACTGTGATCAAGTTGTTTTCTCCCCAGGAATACAAATTTGGTTTAATATTTAGAAATGAATGAAATTTATCATATTAACAAAATTAATGAGAAAAATTACAGAGAAAATTACAGAGAAAATTAATGAGAACAATTTCATCTCAAGGAGAAGAAATTTGATAATTTTCAACACTCAAAGGTGATTTTTTAAATATAGAAAACTATAAATAGAGAAGGTAATATCCGAATGATATGAGAATTTAACATAAACTACAAAACATCTTAGTGGTGAAATGCTGAAAGCTTTCCCTCAGAGATCAGAAATGAGAAAATAATACCAGCAATCACCATTTCTTTTCAATATTGTATTGGAAAGCTTGGCCAATTAAATAAGATGAGAAAAATAAATAACAGATATTTGGATTGGAAAGGAAAATCAAGATTGTTAGTATTTTTAATGTAAGTAGAAAATTAAAAAAGTACAAATGAACTATAGAATACATGAGTTTAGCAATAGCACATCATACAAGGTCAGTGTACTGGTTTGGATGTATTATGTCCCCCAAAATGCCATATTCTTTAATGCAAACTTGTGTCGGCAGATGTACTACTGTTGATTAGGTTGGAATCTTTGGATTAGATTGTTTCCATGGAGATGTGACCCACCCAACCATGGGTGATACCTTTGATTAGATTATTCCATGGAGATGTGGCCCCACCCATTCTGCACAGGTCTTAAATCACTGGAGCCCTATAAGTGCTCAGATAGAAGGAGCTCGGTGGTTCAGCCAAGAGAGACATTTTGAAGATGGCCATTGAAAGCTGACAATGACATTTTGAAGAACTCCATTTTGAAACACAACCTGGGAGCAAGCAAATGCCAGCCATGTGCCTTCCCAGCTAACAGAGGTTTTCCAGATGCCAATGGCCTTTCTCAAGTGAAGGCACCCTATTGTTGACTTCTTACCTTGGACACTTAATGGCCTTAAGACTGTAACTTTGTAACCAAATAAACCCTGTAGATAAAAGCTAATTCATTTCTGGTGTTTTGCAAAATGGCAGCATTAGCAAACCAGAACAGTCAATATAAAAAATTCAATTGTATTTTTATATGCCAGCAACAGTTAAAAAAGACAAATTTTAAATGATACCATTGACAATATCATAAAAATAAAGGACCTAGAAATATACCTAACAAGAGATGCACAATACCTTTACCCAGAAAACTATAAAACTTTTTTGAGTGAAAAACTAAAGAAGATCTAAATAAATGGAGGATTATTCCCTGTTTATAGATTTGAAGATATGATACTGTAAAGATGTCAATCCTCCACAAATTGGTCTATAGATTCAATGCAATCCCAGTCAAAACTCTGAACTAGTATTTGTGGAAATAGCTGTGAGGAAATTGAAGTGCATGTGAGCCAATTCATCTTGAAGAAGAGAATAAAGATCCAACTTAGTCTTTCAGATAGCAGAGTTTTTTATGACACTGCAGTAACTAAGACAAAGTGGATTTACCACTAGACAAATAGAATAGAGTCCAGAAACTTATGTATACATATATAGACACTACACATACAGTACATATATGTACACATAATTACAGGGTCAATATATAAATATAAATATTTAAGGGACACTACAAAGTAGCAGAGAAAGGATAGTATTTCAATTAACAGTCCTGGTTCAATTGGATATCTATATGGGAAAAAGTAAACCTGACCCTTACCTTGCAACATAAGCAAATTCAATTACACCTAGATTATAAATATAAATGTGAGAGATAAACAATTAAATTTCTGGAAGGTAACATAGATTAGTTTCTTCATGAGGTTGGGGTAGGCAGCCATTTCTTACCCAAGAAGCAAAAAGCACTAAACATAAAGGAAAGATTGATGAATTGGATGGCATTAAAATAAGGAATTTATTTTCCATAAACTCACCACTAAAATAACACAAATATAAGCAAAAGAGTGGGAGAGACATTTTAAATAAATTTATCCAACAAAGGACTTAAATGATGAACACAGGCATACCTTAGAGATACAGCAGGTTTGATTCCAGGCCCCCACAATAAAGCAAATATCACAGTAAAGTGAGTCACATGAATTTTTTGGTTTCTCAGTGCATATAAAAGCAATGTTTACACTATACTGTAATCTATTAAGTGTGCAAGTGTATGTCTAAAAAACAATGTATATGCTTTAATTAAAATATTTATTTGCTAAAACATGCTAACCATCATCGAGCCTTCAGCAAGTCATAATCTTTTTGCTAGTGAAGGGTCTTGCCTCCATGTTGATGGATGCTGATTGATCAGGGTGGTGGTTGTTGAAGGTTGGGGTGGCAGTGGCAAATTCTTAAAATAAGACAAAAATGAAGTTTGCCACATCAATTGACTCTTACTTTCACAAAAGATTTCTCTGTAGCATGTGATTCTGTTTGATAGCATTTTTTCATCCCTCTCTCCATGTTTTCTCCAGCACTTTTATCCCTATTTAAATTTTTCCTACATTTTAATGGAGCTATATTCACATACGATACAGTGTGCAATCAGTTTGTTTGGTAGCATTTTACCCACAGTCAAACTTCTTTCAAAATTGAAGTCAATCCTCTCAAACCCTGCTGCTGTTGATGTACTATTCTAAATTCTTTGTTGTCATTTCAACAATGTTCACAGCATCTTCACCAGAAGTAGATTCCATCTCAAGAAACCACTTTCTTTGCTCATCTATAAGAAGCAACTCCTCATCCGCTCAAATTTTATCATGAGCTTGCAGCAATTCAGTCACATCATCAGGCTCCACTTGTAATTCCAGTTCTCTTGCTATTGCACCACATCTGCAGTTACTTCTTCCACTGAAGTCTTGAACCTTTTAAAGTCATCCATGTGGGTTGGAATCAACTTCTTCCAAACACTTGTTAATATTGATATGTTGACCTCCTACCATGAATCACAAATGTTCTTAATGGCATCTAGGATCGTGAATCCTTTCCAGAAGGTTTTCAACTGACTTTGCCCCGATCCATCAGAAGAGTCACTCTCTATGGCAGCTATATCCTTACTGTATATATATATATATATATATATATTAATAATAAGGCTTGAAAGTTGAAATGACTCCTAGATCTATGGGCTGCAGAATGGATGTTGTGTTAGAAGGCATGAAAACAGCATTCCTCTCATTGTATATCTCCATCAGAGCTCTTGGGTGACCAAATGCATTGTTAATGAGCAACAGTATTTTGAAAGGAATCTTTTTCTGAGCAGTAGGTCTCAACAATGGGCTTAAAATACTCAGCAAACCATGTTGCAAACAGAAGTGTTGTCATCCAGCTTTGTTGTTCCATTTATAGAGCACAGGCAGAGTATATTTAAAATAATTCTTCAGGGCCCTAGGATTTTCAGAATGGTAAATGAGTATTGGCCTCAACTTAAAGTCACCAGCCCCTAACAAGAGAATCAGCCTGACCTGTGAACAAAGCTTTGACTCCAGGCATTGACTTCTCCTCTCTAGGTATAAAAGTCCTAGATGGCATCTTCTTCCAATATAAGGCTGTTTTGTCTACATTGAAAATTTGTTGTTTAGTGGAACCACCTTCATTAATTATCTTAGCTAGATATTCTGGATAACTTGCTGCAGTTTCTACATCAGCACTTGCATCTTCATCTTGTACTTTGGTGTTCTGGAGATGGCTTCCTTCCTTAAACCTCATGAACCAACTTCTTCCAGCTCTAAAATCTTCTTCTGCAGCTTCCTCACCTCTCTCAGCCATCATAGAACTGAAGAGAGTTAAGGCCTTGCTCTGGATCAGGCTTTGGCTTAAGGGAATGTTGTGGCTGGTTTGATTTTCTATAGAGACCACTAAAACTTTCTCTGTATCAGCAATATGGCTGTTTCACATTCTTATCATTCGTGTGTTCACTGGAATAGCACTTTTAATTTCCTTCAAGAACTTTTCCTTTGCATTCACAACTTGGCTAACTGTTTGGTGCAAGATGCCTAGCTTTCAGCCAATCTCAGCTTTCAACATACCTTCCTCACTAAGCTTAATCATTTCTAGCTTTTGGTTTAAAATGAGAGATGTGCAACTCTTCCTTTCATTTGAACACTTGGAGGCCATTGTAGGGTTATTAACTGGCCTAATTTCAATATTGTTGTGTCTTGGGGAACAGGAAGGCCTGAGGAGAGGGAGAGAGATGGGGAAACGGCTGGTCGGTGGAGCACTCAGAGCACACACGTTTATCAATTAAGTTCACCATCTTATTGGGTGCAGTTCATGGCACTCCAAAACAATTACAGTAGTAACATCAAAGAACACTAATCACAGATCACTATAACAGATATAATTATAATGAAAAAGTTTCAAATATTGTGAGAATTACCAAAATGTGACATGGAGACATGAACTGAGCACATACAGTTGGAAAAATTGCACCAATAGACTAGATTGATGGAGGGTTGCCACAAACCTTCAATTTGTAAAAAAAACCACAATATCTGTGAAACTGTGCTAAATTCAACATGAGTGAGTATCAGTAAATAATATTGAGGACATAAAAGTAAGTTCCAAATGATAACATATGCCATGAAACCCTTTTCATAAAGAGGAAGGATAAAATTGAGCAACATATTATTTAAATGTACATACATATGTGCTAAAAAAAATAGAAAGGAATGAAAAACATAAACTTCAAGATATTGGATGTATCTGAGGGAAGCAGGGGGATAGGATTGGGGAGAAACACATAAGTAGATGTAAATTCTGGCAATATGCTAATTCTTAGTTTTGGTTGTCAGTTCACACATCTTCATTATATTAGTAAATAAATAATATACAGAAAATAAAGGTGAGCCATGCTTGGGTCAATGATTAAAAATATTTAGATTCCATTTGACCAAGATGGTGGCATAAGACATTCCAGGGTTCCATTCCCCCACAGAATCTTAGAACAACTAGCAAAAACTGGCAGAACCATTTTCTTCAAAACTCCTGGAAAACAGTTAAAGGGTTGCAGTAACTAGCTGAGGGCCAAATCAGGAAAACACAGCTTTAAAAGCAGTCGAAGAAGCTCAGGGCACCCTTGCTGGCCCCTCCTTCACCCCTTTCCTGGCATGATGTGGAGCCAGCCAGCATTCCCATTGTAGGTGCCCAGCCCTTTTTTGGAGGTGAATATGAGGGTGTCTGTCAGTACCAATCAATTGGGTGGTAGCATGAAATTCTGAACTGGGGAACTCATTTCGGGCTTGCCCTCTCTGAACTTGCCCTGCAGGCAGAAGCAACTTTCAGACAGCTAAAACAGTATAAGAAACAAGTGAAAGTAGCCTATGACAAAGAATTACCTGCTTTAAGTCATACAGTAGAGCACCCAGGAGGGGGAGAAAATCTTTCACAGGCAGTAGAAGGGGCATTTGAATTCCTGTAAATGGGAGAATTCCTAAGGAAAGAAGCAAGCACAAGCCCAGAAGAAGTCACAGGCTTAGAAAAGACAGCAAGGACCCTGAAATTCCCATTCGCCTTGGACTGATCTTGATAGGACGGATAACCTCTGAAAGACAGCACTAGCCAAGGAGATCACTAGTTAATGCAGAGCAAATTTGTAAAGACCATGAAAAGTATTTACTGCTTTGTTTGTTTGTTTTTGTTAGCCCCTGGCACTCAAGGAAATCTGTCATATCCCTAGTTGGATACAAACTTAAGGAACAGAGAGCACAGGGAGTAAATCCCAAATTAACACTTTAAAATCCTAAAATATACAGTATGCAACAAAAGATTACAACACACACACACACAAATAGGAACTTATGGCCCATCCAAAAGAACAGGATAAAAATCTAGAAACCATCATCAAAGAAGACCAGACTTTGGACATCTACAACAATGATATAAAAAATGACCCTCAATGTGGAGGCTTGGAGCTACATACCCCAGAAAAACATGTTCTTAAACTTAATCCATTCCTGTGGATGTGAGTTCATTGTAAATAGGAACTTTTGGTGAGTTTACTTCAGCTAGAGTGTGACCCAGCTGATGCAGGATGGGTCTTCATCCTATTACTGAAGGCCTTATAGGGAAGGCCACAAGAGAGAAAGAAAGGTGTAGCACTAAGAAGCCTGAAGTCAACAAAACTTGGAAGAGAAGCCAGGAGAGGATGCCATGTGCATTGCCATGTGACAGAAAAGCCAAGAACCAGAAGCCAGTCTGGAATGCAACAGTCTTCTGGGAGAAAGCATCGCCCTGATGACGCTTTGATTTTGGAGTTCTTCTAGCTTCAAACTGTGAGCCAATAAATTCCCGTCATGTAAGCCAACCTATTGCATGGTGTTTGCTTTGACATCCAGGAAAGTAAAACAATTTAGGGTACAACAGTGTGATGCTACTATTTGGAATATCTAAAATGTGTAGAAACAGCTTTGCAATCGTGTAATGGATAGAGGTTGGAAGAATTGTAATGTGCTTGATAGAAAAAGCCTAGATTGCTTTGAGGAGACTGTTAGCAGAAATATAGATGCTGAAGGTCCTTCTGATGAGGACTTAGAAGGAAATGATGAATGTGTTATTGAAATTGGAAGAAAGGTGAGCCTTGTTTGAAAGTGGCAGAGAAATTAGTGAAATTGAGTTCTGATGTCGGATGGAAGGCACTTGAAAGTGATGAACTTGGATACTTAGCTGAGGAGAGTGTCAAGCTAAGTGTGGAAGGTGCACCTGGTTTATCCTTGCAGCTTACGGTGAAATGAGAAATGAAAGGGGAAAGCTTTAGAAATGAACTCTTAAGCACAAAGAAACCAGAAATTGACGATTTGGAAAATTCTGAGCCTATCCAGATAGTGTGCTCTGAGACTAGGGCTAGAAGCCAGTCTATCAGGGATCTCCCTGAACTTCCAGAAAGCAAGTCCCCAGAGAATAGGGCTCAATGTGAGGGTTTCACAAGATGTCAGGATTGGAAACACAGTTATGCAGGAAGGATCTGTGGAAGGTTCTATTGCCTGATGGTTTGGATTCCTGTGAATTGTATGCAAGCCAATAAGTTTTCTGTGAAATTTTTTTATGAGCAGAACCACCTGTACTAAAATGTTCAGTGAAGAGAAAGGAAGAATGACTTCAAGGGAAGCAAGGTCTGGACTGAAGAGATCTCTGTGCCAAGAGAGCAGTCTCACCCATGTTGGTGGAAAGGGCAGGTTCACCCCTGCATTTAGAGGGGCCAGGTGGTCTATTCCGATGCTTGGAGGGGGTGGGCCTTGCACCCCACAGCTCAGGGAGAATTCTACCCACCCCAGTGCTTAGAGATGGTGGGGCCCCAGCATTTGTGGAGAGACTGACTGCCACCAAAATGCTCAGAGAGGGTGGGGTCTGAGTCCTGGTATTTGTGCAGAGACTGGTGGCCATCCTGATGCTTGGAGAGGGTGGAGCTTTTGCCCCAGTGTTGCCACTCGGCAAGTGCTTGGAAGGAGTGAGGCTGCTGCTCCATCAGGCCCTGAGGATCAAACCTCATCGTAGAGAACTTTTAGAACTTGAAACCTAATGGAGTTTTCTCTAATGGGTTTTCAAATTGTTTGGGATCTGTGGCACCTGTTTTCATTCCAATTTCTCCCTTCTGGAATGGGAATGTTTATCCTACACCTGTCCCTCATTGTACATTGGAAGCAGATAACTTGTTTACTAGGTTTCACAGGTTTAGAACAGGGAAATTGTGCCCCAAGATAGACCACACCTATAACCAAATTTGTTGAGGCTTTGTCTTTGGCAGTATTTCTGAAATGACTCAAGGCTTTGGGGATCTTGTGATGGAATGAATATATTTTGCAGCATAAAGAACATGACTTTTAAGGGTCCACAGGTTGCACTGTGGTGGCTTGGAGTTATGTACCCCAGACAAACATGTTCTTAAACTTAATCCATTCCTGTGGGTATGAACCAATTATAAATAGGATCTTTTGATGAGGTTACTTCAGCTAGGGTGTGGCCCAACTGACTCATGATGGGTCTTAATACTATTACTAAAGTCCTTATTAGGAAGATCACAAGAGAGAGAAAGACAGAGGGAGCAGTGAGAAGCCAGAAGTCAAGGTGACCCAGAAAAGAAACCAGGAGAGAATACCATTGTTCATTGTCATGTGACAGAAAAGCCAAAGACCACAGATTCCCAGCAGCCAGCCCAGGAATGCCACAGTCTCTCCTGGGAAAGAGCATCACCTTGATTCTGGACTTCTCTTAGCCTTAAATCTGTGAAATACATTCCCATTGTGTAAGCCAACTGATTGCATGGTATTTGCTTTGGCAGCTAGGAAATTAAAACACTCAATTATGCTCAAAGAGATAAATGAAAACACAGAGAAAGAACAAAGAATACCAGGAAAATGATATGGGATTCTCAGTTAAGAGACAGAAATTTTAAAAAGGAACCAAGTGCGGGGTGGCAAGGTGGTGGCATAGAAAGGAGTGGAAGTTAGTTAGTTCCCTGGCACAACTAATAAACAACCAGGAACAACTAGTAAATAATCTGGAATAACTGCTGGGGGACAACTGTCACTGTCCACTCATCGTACACTAATCTGGATTGGGAAGAATGCCTGAGATTACAGTACAAAATCTGTAAGTAAAAGCTGTGGAAACATGCTAGGAGCCCCCTCCCCCCATGGCAGACTTAGCTGCAAAATCTTACTGTGGCAGAAAGCAGCACTATCTGAACAAGCAAATATACCTCAGTCCAGCTCCAACTGGGATTTTAATTAACAACTGTGGACTGCTGAACACAAACTACAAACCCCCAACAAGAAGACAGAGGCTTTTAGTGATGACTGACCATAAAGAACCAGAAGACTCCACTGTCCCAGAGGGGGAGCCCAGAAGACCAAGTGTTACCTCTGGCCAATGAGTGAAACTGGGGGTCTCTGTACTGGCTGTAAAAGGAGGCTTTCTGTCCCCTTTTCTCTCTCTTGACCTGAGGGGCTCAGTGGAGAAAACCTCAGTCATTTTCAGTTTGCAGCACTCTGACCCAGATGGTTGGAGATAACAGAGTCATAGACACCACTCAAATGCTGATGATAACTCCCTAGGGGTTGTATTGTTCCTAAGAGTAAGAAAGTGGGGCCCAGCTTTCCTTTCAGAACCAGACCCCAGAGCCTGGGGGAAAACAGCCAAAATAGAAACTGAAGCGGCCACATCTCCTTACAGCAGTTGGGAGTGACAGGCTGACAGGCACCCTCTGCTGGGCAGGTTAGGAAAAGCACAGTGACTGGAGACCTCACAGGAAAGACTGTCAATCTCTAAGACACACCTGCAGAGAGACTTGAAACTGAATATAAACCCATTCTGAGACCTGAGCCTGTTCTGGTCTGGGAAAATCTGACTGGGGTAACCAAGGAAACTAGGCACCTAGACAATAGAAAACTACAATCTGTATTAGGAAAAATGAAGATATGGCCCAGTCAAAGGAACAAATGTACACCTCAATCAAGATACAGTTGAGATATTATTTCACTTTAATGAAAAAATCTATTAAACATTTTCAAAGAAATATGCTAAATCAAATCAAAAACTAAATCAATGAGTTCAGAGATGATATAACAAAAGAGATGAAGGCTATAAAGAAAACACTGGGTGAACATAAGGTAGAAATTGAAAGTTTGAAAAAACAATTGGCAGAATCTATGGAAACGAAAGGCACAACATGAGAAAAAATGCAATGGAGACATACAACAGCAGATCTCAAGAGGCAGAAGAAAGCACTCAGGAACTGAAGAACAAGACACCTGAAATCCTAATCACAAAAGAACAGATAGGAAAAAGAATGGAAAAATATGAGCAACATCTCAGGTAATGGAATGACAACATGAAGTGCATGAATGTACATATCATGGGTGTCCCAGAAGGTGAAGAGAAGGGAAAAGGGGCAGAAGCAATAATAGAGAAAATAATCAAGGAAAATTGCCCATCTCTTATGAAAGACATAAAATTACAGATCCAAGAGGCACAGTGTACCCCAAACAGAATACATCTGAATAGACTTATGCCAAGACACTTAATAATCAGATTATCAAACATCAAAGACAAAGAGAGAATCCTGAAAGCAGCAAGAGAAAAGTGATCCATCACATACAAAGGAAGCTTGATAAGACTATGTGCAGATTTCTCAATAGAAACCATGGAGGCAAGAAGGAAGTGGTGTGATATATTTAAAATACTGGAAGAGGAAAACTACCAACCAAGAATCCTATATCTGGCAAAACCATCCTTCAAATATGAGGGAGAGTTTAAAATATTCTCTGACAAACAGACAATGAGAGAGTTTTTGAACAAGATACCTGCTCTACAGGAAACACTAAAGGGAGCACTACAGACAGATAGGAAAAGACAGGAGTGAGAGGTTTGGGACACAATTTTGGGTGATGGTAGCACAGCAATGTAAGTATACTGAACAAAGATGACTGTGAGTATGGTTGAAAGAGAAAGGTTAGGAGTATGTGGGACACCAGAAGGAAAGAGGAAAGATAAAGACAAGGACTGTATAACTCAGTGAAACCTAGAGTTCTCAACAATTGTGATAAAATGTACAAATATGTTTTTACCTGAGAGAGAACAGATGATTGTCAGCCTTGCAAGGTGTTAAAAATAGGGTGGTAGTAGGGAAAAATACAATCAATGCAAACTAGAGACTATAGTTAACAGAAATATTGTATTATTCTCCTTTAATGTAACAAAGGCAATATACCAAAACTAAATGCCTTTAAGAGGGGGACATAAGAGAGGGGTATGGGACTCTTGGCATTGGTGATGTTGTCTAACTCTTTTATTCTACTTTAGCTTAACTCTATCTTTCTTTTGTTGCTTTTTAGCTGTCATGTTTTTTTCTTTCTTTCTTTTTCTTTTTCTTCTGCCTCTCTACCTTCTTTGACTCTTCCTCCTTCTTTGTGGCAGAAATGGTGATGTCCTTATATAGATAGTGGTGATGGTGGTGAACACATAAATACATGATTATACAGAGAACCATTGATTATTTACTTAGGGTGGAAAGTATGGTGGGCAAACAAAATTGTCTTTAAAAAAAATGGAATGATGAAGAAACCTTGAGGGCACTATATTGAGTGAAATAAGTCAAATACATAAGGACAAATATTGCAGGGTCTCACTGATATGAACTAATTATAATATTTAACCTCATAGACATGAAATATAAGTTACCAGGATATAGAACAAGGTTAAAGAATGGGGAACAGTTGCTTATTATAAGCAGAAAGTTCAACTAGGTTGAACTTAAGTGTTTGGAAATGGTCAGTGACAGTAGCACATTATTCAGAGAATAACAGTGCTGAATGCTATGGGAATGTGGTGGAAAGGGAAAGGTTAGAGTCATGTATGTCATCAGAAGGAAAGTTGGAGGTTAAAAGATAGGAATGTATAAAACAGTGAATCTTTTGGTGGACAATCTCTGTGATTAACTCTATAAATATTAGAAATCTCTTTCATGAACTAGAACAAATGTATGACACTATAACTAGAGGGATATATAGGGAAAAATATACTTATTGCAGGCTACTTACTACAGTTAGTAGTATTTTAACATTCTTTCATAAATAGTAACAAATGTACTATACCAATTCTATGAGTCAGTAATGGAGGATGGGTGGTTAGGGGTATGGGAGGATTTAAGTTTTCTTTTTGTGTATTTCTTTTCTGGAGTAATGAAAATGTTCTAATAATTGTGGTGATGGATGCACAGCTATATGATGGTACCACGGGCAATTGATTCTGCACTTTGGATCTTTGGATAATTATACGGTATGTGAAAAATCTCAATACAATTTTAAAAAAAAAGGAACCAAACAGAAGTACTGGTGTGAAGACCACAATAACTAAAATGGAAAAATTCCTCAAAGGTTTTCAACACTGGATTGGAACTGGGAGAAGAAAGAGTCAGTGAACTCAAATACAAGACAATCAAAATGGTCCAGTCTAAGAAGCAGTAAACAAAAAGAATTAAAAGAAGCTAACAGAGCCTAGGAAATTTGTGGGACATCACCAAACATGTAAATATATGCATTATGGGAGTCCCAGAAGGAGAAGAAAGAAAAAGGAGCAGAAGGAATATTCAAAGTAATAATGACAGAAAACTTCCCAAATATAGCAAAAGACATGAAATGCATCTTCAGGAATTCCAACAAACCTCAAACAGAATAAACTCAAAGAGAAACATGCCCAGACACATAGTAGTAAAACTGTCAAATACCAAGGACAAGAAGAGAGTTCTGAAAGCTGCAAGAGAAAAGCAACATGTCATGTTCAATGGAGTCCCAATAAGAGTAAATTCTGATTTCTCATCAGAAACCATGGAGGCAAGAAGGTAGTGGGATGAAATATTTAAAGTGATGGAAAAAAATAATTGCTGACCAATAATTTTATATTTGGAGAGACTGTCTTTCAAAAATGAGAGATTAAGACATTTCCAGATAACAAAAGCTGAGGGAGTTCATCACCACCAAACCCAGCCACAAGCAAAGCTAAAGGGAGTTCTTCAGACTGAAAGGAAAGGACTATAAATAGTGAAACAAACTGGCATAAATAATGACCTCTGGTAGAAGTAAGCATATGGGTAATAATAAAAGCCAGTACTATTGTTTTGCATTTTTTTGGTATTTAACTTCACTTTTTTACTTCTTACAGGTTGTAAAATGCAAATGCATAAAAAGTAATGAAAAAATCTATGACTTGGAAAATACAATGTATAAAAATAAAATTTGTAACAAGTGCAACAAAAAGGTGGGTGGTCAGAAGGATATAGGAACAGTGCATGTGTGTGCTATTGAAGTATCAAATAACACATGAATGTTATAGATTTAGGATGATATATCTTATCCCAATGGTAACCACAAAGAAAATAAATGAAAAATATATGCAGAGAGAAATGACAAAGGATTTGAAATGGTACAATACAAAAATAAAATAAAACAAATATGACAATAGGCATTAATGGAAGAATTGAGGAAACACAAAAAAAAAACTTAGAAAGACCAAGTAGAAAAATGGTAGAAGAATGCCCTGCATTATCAGTAGTTATGTTAGATGTAATGGATTAAACTCTCCATTCAAAAAGCAGAGATTGGCAGAATGGATATTAAAGCATGACACAAATATATGCTGTTTATAAGAGACTCATCTTAAGTTCAAAGACACAAGTGGGCTAAAAGTGAAAGGATGGAAAAAAAAACATACCATGCAAATAGTGAGTCAAAGGGAGTTGGAGTAGTTATACTAATATTGATAGAATAGAATTTAAAGCAAACACTGTTATGAGAGACAAAGAAAGTGACTATATACTGATAAAGGGGTCAATTCAATAATAAGACATAACAATCATAAATACATATGTATCTAATGGCAAATTTCCAAAATATCTAAAATAAATATTGACATATTTGAAGGGAGAAATAGACACTTCTACCTTTAGAGTAGGCGAGTTCAATACATGACTTTCAATAATGGAAAGAACATCCAGACAGAGGATCAATAATGGAATAGAAGACTTGAATGATACTCTAAACCAACTAGACCTAACAGAAATATATATAGGACACTTCACCCAATAACAGAAGACTACACATTCTTCTCTAGTTCACATGGATCATTCTCAAGGATAGACCATATGTTAGGATGCAAATCAAGTGTCAATAATTTCAAAAATATTGAAATAATACAATGTATCTTCCCTAGCCACAATGTAATGAAGCTAGAAATCAATAACAAAGGGAGAATTAGAAAATTTACAAATATGTGAATATTAAACAATGCACACTTAAACAACTATGAGTCAAAGAAGAAATGACAAGGGAAATTATGAATATCTTCAGGCCAAAGAAAATAAAAACACAACATACCAAAACAGGAAATGCAGCAAAGGCAGTGCTGAGAGGGAAAGGTAGAGCCCTAAATGCTTACATTAAAAAAGAAGATCTCAAATCAGAGACCTAACCTCAAAACTGGAGGATCTAGGAAAAGAACAAACTAATTCCAAAGCGCACAGAAAAAAGGATATAAAAAAGATTAGAGTGGCAATAAATGAAATAGAGAATTAAAAAACAATAGAATAAAAATCAAAAGTTGTTTCATTGACAAGGTCCATAGTATTGTCAAACCTTTAGCTAAAGACAAAGAACAAAAGAGAGCGGACATATCAGAAATGAAATGAGGAGAGGCATTACTACTGACCCCAAATAAATAAAAAGAATTGTAAGAGGATACCATGAACAACTGTACACCAACAAATAAGATAACATAGATGAAACAGGAAAATTCCCAGAAACAAGCAAACTATCTATACAGACTCAAGGAGAAATAGAAAATCTCAACAGACCAATAGCAAGTAAAGAGATTGTTCCTGTCATCGAAACCTCCCAAAAAGGAAAGGCCTGGTACTAGATGTCTTCACTGGTGAATCTTACCGAACATTCCAAGAAGAATTAACACCAATCCTCTTAAAACTCTTCTAAACTTTTAAAAAGGAGGGAACATACCCTCAATTATTCTATGAGGCCAACATCACCTTAATATCAGAGCTGAATAAAGATACCACAAGAAAGAAAATTATAGGCCAATATCCCTTATGAATATAGTTGCAAAAACCATCAACAAAATACTAGTGAGCCCATCAAATAGCACGTTAAAACAACTATACACCATGATCAAGTGGATTTATCCCAGGTATGCAAGAGTGGTTCAACATAAGAAAGTCAATTAATACCCTGTGTTAATAGAATGAAGGAAAAACCTCCATACGATCATCTCAATTGACACATAAAGGGCATTTGACAAATCCAGCACCTTTTTTTGATTAAAAAAAAAAAAAACTTAGAAAGCTAGGAATAGAGGGAAACTGCCTTAACATAGTAAAAGTCATACATGAAATACTCTCAGCTAACATCATATTTCATGTTGAAAGACTGAAAGCTTTCCCTCTAAGATCAGGAATAAGACAAGGATGTCCACATCACCACTGTTATTCAACATTGCACTGGAAGTTCTAGTCAGAACAGTTAGGCAGGAAAATAAGTGAAAGACATCCATATTGGAAAGGAAGAAGTAAAACTTTCTCTATTTGCAACTGACATGTTCCTATATAAAGAAAATCCTGAAAACTCCACAACAAAGCAAATAGAGCTAATAAATGAATTTAGCAAAGTTGTGGGGTACAAGATCAATGTGCAAAATCAGTAATATTTCTATACACTAGTATTGAACAATCTGAAGAGCAATTCAAGAAAAAAATTCCACTTACAATAGCAACTAAAAGAATCAAATATCTGGGTATAAATTTTACCAAGCATATAAAGTTCTAGGACATGCAAAACTGCAAAGCATTCCTAAAAGAATCAAGACCTAAATAATTGGAAGAACATTTCATGTTCATGGAGGATTAGGAGACTATGTGTTGGTAAGATTCCAGTTCTACCCAAAGCAATTACAGATTCAACACAATCTCTAAAAGCCTGCTTTGCAGAAATGGAAAAGCCAATTATCGAATTTATATAGAAGGCTAAAACATCCCTGAATACTCAAAACCATCTTGAAAAAGAAGAGTGAGGTTGGAGGACTCACACTTTCCAATTTTAACACTTACTACAAAGCTGCAGTGGTCAAAGCAACATGGTACTGATTCAAAGACAAACAAAAAGACCAATGGAATTGAATTGAGTAATAGACTCTCACATCTATGGCCAATTGATTTTTGACAAGGGTGCTGTGCCGGTTTGAGTGTATTGTGTCCCCCAAATGCCATTATCTTTGTGGTTTTGTGTGGGGCAGAAGTTTTGGTGATTTGCTTGGAGTGTGCCCCACCCAGCTGTCGGTGATAATTTTGATGAGATGTTCCCATGGAGGCGTGGCCCCACCCAATCGGGGTGGGCCTTGGTCGGTGGAGCTATATAAATGAGCTGACTCAAAGAGAGGAAAGAGAGTGCAGCTGGGAGTGATGTTTTGAAGAGAAGCAAGCTTGCTAGAAAGGAACGTCCTGGGAGAAAGCCGTTTTGAGGCCGGAGCTTTGGAGCAGATGCCAGCTGCCTTCCTAGCTAACAGAGGTTTTCCGGAGGCCATTGCCCATCCTCCGGTGAGGGTACCCGAGTGCTGATGTGTTACCTTGGATGCTTTGTGGCCTTAAGACTGTAACTGTGTAGCAAAATAAATCCCCGTTTTATAAAAGCCAATCCATCTCTGGTGTTTTGCATTCTGCAGCATTAGCAAACTAAGACAGATTTTGGTACCAGAGAAGTGGGGTGCTTTTTGCTGCTGAGTTTGCAAATACCAAATATGTTGGAACGGCTTTTTCAGTGGATAATGGGAAGTTTCTGGAAGAGTTGTGAGGAGCTTGATAGAAAAGGCCAAAACTGCTTTAAAGAGACTGTTTGTGGAAATACGGACTCTAAAGATACTTCTGATGAGGCCTTGAACAGAGATGATCAATGTGTTGCTGTGAACTGGAAGAAAGGCGAACCTTGTTTTAAAGTGGCAGAGAATTTGTCAAAATTGAGTCCTGGTGTCAGATGGAAGGAAGAATTTAAAAGCGACAAACTGGAATACTTAGCTGAGGAGATCTCCAGACTACCTGTGGAGGATGTATCCTGGCTTCTCCTTGCAGCTTATGGTAAAATGCGAGCAGAGAGAGATAAACTTAGAACTGAACTCTTGGGTTCAAAGAAACCAGAAGCTGATGGCTTGGAAAATTATGAGCTTCCAGGGGGTGGAATCCCAGAAGCTACAGCCCAACGTGAGGATGTAACCAAACATGGAACCCAGCCACCATTTCAGTACAAGCCAGGATTGGAGATGGAATTATCCAGAAAGGATTTGTGGAAAGTCCTATTGTCTGATGGCTTTGACCCCTGTATGCTTCATGCAAAGCCAACAGAATTTTTGCGAGATCTTTATAGACGGAGCCATTGCCAGTCTGGACTGGAGGAGACAGACAAGGAAAAAATTAAAGGAAAAATCTCTTCAAAGACAGAGCCATGGAGGTTGAGGTCTGGAGTCAAGAGGTTTGGGGCTGGGAGAGCGGAGCAGCCCACATGCATGGAAAGGGTGAGTTTGCCCTGGAGGTCAAGGGCGGGCTTTCCGCCTCGATGCTCTGGAAGAGTTTTGCCACCTCAGGTCCCAAAGAGGTTGGAGCACATTTCCAGGGAATTGGGGAGAGCCTGGCTGCCACCCCACTGTTCTGAAGGGGTTGAGCGTGTGCCCCGGAGATGGAAGGGAATCCGGGAGCTGCCCCGATGTTTGAGGAGGGTGGGGCCGAGAAGGTGGTCTCCCCAATGTGTGGAAATGTTGGAGCACTCACCTAAGTGTAACGGCTGCCGAAAAGGCCTTTGGGAAGGGTTAGGCTCCCACTCTCTTAAGCCCCAAGGAAATGACTCTCGGACTTTGAAATCTAATGGACTTTGTCCTGTGGGTTTTAGGAACTGTTTTGCTCCTGTTAACCCTGTTTTCCTTACTGTTTCTCCTTATGGCAATGGAAATGTTTATCCTATGAATGTCTCTCCTTTGTATATTGGAAGCACATAACTTGTTCTAGGTTCACAGATCCACAGCTAAAGGAAAATTATGCCTTAGAACTGACCAAGCCTAAACTGATTTTGATGGGATTTTGTACTTAACTTTTGTTATGGAAATGATTTAAGTTTTTGTGATATTGTGATGGAATGAATATATTTTGTATTTGGAAAGATAATGTCATTTTGGGGTTCAGGGGGTGGAATGTGCCGGTTTGAGTGTATTGTGTCCCCCAAATGCCATTATCTTTGTGGTTTTGTGTGGGGCAGAAGTTTTGGTGATTTGCTTGGAGTGTGCCCCACCCAGCTGTCGGTGATAATTTTGATGAGATGTTCCCATGGAGGCGTGGCCCCACCCATTCGGGGTGGGCCTTGGTCGGTGGAGCTATATAAATGAGCTGACTCAAAGAGAGGAAAGAGAGTGCAGCTGGGAGTGATGTTTTGAAGAGAAGCAAGCTTGCTAGAAAGGAACGTCCTGGGAGAAAGCCGTTTTGAGGCCGGAGCTTTGGAGCAGATGCCAGCTGCCTTCCTAGCTAACAGAGGTTTTCCGGAGGCCATTGCCCATCCTCCGGTGAGGGTACCCGAGTGCTGATGTGTTACCTTGGATGCTTTGTGGCCTTAAGACTGTAACTGTGTAGCAAAATAAATCCCCGTTTTATAAAAGCCAATCCATCTCTGGTGTTTTGCATTCTGCAGCATTAGCAAACTAAGACAGGTGCCAAATCCATTCATTTGGGAAAGGGTCGTCTCTTCAACAAATGATGTTGGGAAAACTGGATTTCCATTTGCAAATGAATGACGATCAATCCCTACCTCGTACCACATACAAATATTAGCTCAAAATGGATCAAAGTTCTAAATATAAGAAACAGAACTATAAAACTCACAGAAGAAAAGATAGGGAAGCATTTTTAGGACATTCAGTTAGACAATAGTGTTTTAGACTTTAAACCAAAAGCATGAGTAACAAAAGAAAAAGTTGATAAAGGAACTTAATAAACATTAGAACCTTTTGTGCATCAAAGGACTTCATTATCAAAGAAAAGGAGAGAAAATATTTGGAAACCATATATCTGATAAGGGTTTAATGTTCATAATATATAAAGAAATCCTACAACTCAACAACTAAAACATAAATAACCCAATTTTAAAAAGGCAAAAGATTTGAATAGACATTTCTCCAAAGAAGATATACAAATGGCCAAAAAGCATACGAAAAGATGTTGAACATTGTTAGCAAGTAGAGAAATGCAAATCAAAACCAAAAGGTACCATTTTTTACCCACTATAATGGCTACTGTTAAAAAATGAAAAATTACAAGTGTTGGAAAGGTTGTGGAGAAAATAGGAACACTTGTTCATTGTTGTTGGGAATGTAAAATAGTGCAGCCGCTGTAGCAAACAGTTACAGAAAGTTAAGTGTGGAATTACCATATATACAGCAATCTATGTACATATCCAAAAGAATTGAAAGCAGGGACTTGAACCAATATTTGTATACCAGTGTTCACAGTGGTATTATTCACAATTACCAAAATATGAAGGCAACCCAGTGTCCATCAACAGATGAATGGATAAACAGAAAACATGCGATGGAATATTATTCAGCCATGAAAAAGAATGAAATTCTAATAAACGTGACAGAATGTAAGAACCTTGAAGACCTCATGTTGCATGAAATAAGCCAGAAACAAAAGGACAAATATTGTATTATCTCACTGATATGAAATAATTGGAATAAGCAAATTCATAGAGTCAGAAACTAGAATACAAGTTACCAGATTATGGGGTGGAGGTAGGGAATGTGGTGTTAATGCTAAATTGGTACAGAATTTCTTTTCTGGATGAAGGATAAGTTTTGGTAATGGATGATGGTGATGGTAACACAGCATTGTGAATGTAAATAACACCACTGAGTTATATATTTGACTGTCATTAAATGGGAAATTTTGCATTGGATATATGTTACATGAATAAAAATTTTAAAAATACCTTAGGACTCTACAAAACAAACAGTGAACCCCAATATAAACTATGGACTATAGTTGATAGTGTAATCATAATAATATTCTTCAATCAATTGTAACAAAGTACCGCACTAATACAAGGTGTTAATAATGGGGAAAGGGAAGTATATGAGAACTCTGTATTTTCTGCTTGATTTTTCTGTAACCTCCAATTCCTCTAATAAAAATTATAAAATAAAAAATGAGTAAAATTATAAAATAAAAATGGGTAAAAGAATGACAAAAATGTAGGAAAAAATGCAATGAGATGCCATATTTAAACATCAGGTAATAAGTAAAGTTAAAAATAATTTTTTGATAATATCAAGTATTCGTGAAGTTTAGGGAATGAGATAATCTTATACGCTACTAAGTGGGAATATAAACTGGTTCAATCAAATTGAAGGGTATTTTGGCAGTATCTATTAAAATTGTAAAAATAAGCATAGCCTCTGACTCAGAAACTCAATTTTTCAGTATCTGCTCTAGAGATTCACTTGAACATTAGTACCTAAAGGCAGATAAATGCATGTTCACTGAAGTATTGTTTATTACAGTAAAACTTTTGATGCAACTTTTAAATGTCCATCAGTAGGAGAGTAGAAGGTCTCAAATATAGTTTATACATAATATTAGAAACTATGTAGAAGCATAGAAAAATGTGACAATTCACATGAGCTAACATAAAATGATGTGAGACATATTGAGTGGAAAACCCAAGTTATAAAAGAACAGGTACACTATACCATTTTGAACATATTATTCAAAACGCCCTCCCCACCACCACTAGCCCACCACCATGTTCACCCATGACATTTGCAGGTACTAAGGCAAGAGTAAATATGGAGGCCCGCATATGATATGTTTAGGATTATGGATTGTGTTATGCCAGCAATGAGTGTTGTGCCCCGAATGAAAGAAGCACCCATTCATTTATTAAATTTTCTGTGTGTGGTTGTAATATGCAAGCCGTTAAGCATGCAGTCCAGAGCAAGGGTCCCTTTTGCCCACGTCTACGAGTAGTACCACACCCAAACATACTCTTCCTCTCCTTCCCACCATAAAATAAAATCAGCACTGTACATATTCTATGAGTGTACATATGTGTGTGTATGTGTGTGTGAATATATGTATAAATGTAAATGTATAGAATTTTCAAATTGATAACAGTGGTTACCTCTGGGAAGGGAGAGAAGAAACCAGGATTAAATCAGATGAGATATATTACTAGATGGTGGTCAGATTATTTAGATGGTGGTCAAAGAGACTTCAATCACATAATGTTTTAAATCTAAATCTATTTTCAGGTGTAACTTATTAAAATTAATTTTAAAAACTCAAATCATCATTTGAATAATACTTAAAAATATTAAAAGAGGTAATAAGCAGTACTTATCCAATAACTGCTCTAATTTATCCTCAAACAACTTTTGTGTAAAGGGAAGGAAGCAGAGAAACTTATATGTGATAGTGCAGCTCTTGATTTAAGGATTTACTAAGGTCTCAGGACACACCCCTTGCTTTGTCAAGGGGCTCTTCTACACAAAATGTATTTACATCCGTATTCGCCAGATGCCTAGAATGTGAATTCTCATGTCAATATGGAGGTAAACTCTCTCCTCCTAATCTACATACAACTACCACCTACCATACCATCTTTTTTTTTGACCAAGAAGGCCCTATTTGGAGATGATGGAAATAACTAGTCTTTTATATGTTCACCATGCATCCTAGTATAGATCTGATACTCCACCCCATACACTATCTTACAAACTCTAGGATGGAAACAGAGGGTAGACCTCAAATAGATAAGGAGTCTGTGCACTTATATTTGTGTGCCTGTGTGTATGTGTGTGTGTGTATGTGTGCCTGTGTTTGAGAGAAGGAAAAGGAGAGGGAGAGGGAGATTGGTATCAGAAAGACCATGCTACATGACTTTTCTCATGTGGGAAGATCAAGCTAATAGGTAATTGCTGACTGTTTTTTAGTGAAATATTATCGTTTTATTCCTGTAGGTTTGGCTTTCAGTGGATGGCGGCAACACTTTTGAATTAATAGCTGACTTTCATGATGATGTCATAAGGAAGACTTACCATAGTTTTTATACTTCAGATATTGCTTTCGTTTCCCAAAGTGGAAAGGTTTACTTGACAAAGGCAGGTGAGGAATTCAGACTTTTATTGGTCTAAGCACTAAATGTGGGCAAGGGATTGAAGATACATGAACAAAATTGACCTTAAATCAACCAATCCTGAAGTCTCAAACATATCAGGGGCGATGGATTTGTAGAATCTACAGAAATACGATCCTATGAACAGCCCTAAAGAAGGAGAACCCTGAATCATGTTACGCCCTCATTTACAATTCCAGTGATGCTTTACTTTCCAAAAAGGCATATAATAATAGTTGCCAGTTATCAAGTTACTATTGTGCCCAGCATGTTACAAATACCTCATTTAGTATTCACAACACCCTGCTGAAGTAGATAATATTAGCTTACTTTTACAGATTAAATGATGCAACTAAGGTCACACAACTAGTTAAGAAGTGGAGTTATGTAAATCATATATGACTCTCCATCTGCTTGATTTGGTAAATCTTGTAACTTCATTATCAAGTCCACACAGCTTGTATCAGTTTGCATATCCAAAGAAACGTTTAGTGCTGATTGAGATTATGGGCAGATGGCCACTCCTTTTCAGCTCAGGTGAATTTTGCTAACCAGTCTAAGACCCAAGAATGGTAAAGGGGCATGTTTTTCTATTTATTTCTATAGCTCTGTGTTCTTCATTGTCATTGCATTTCATCATTCTATCATTAAGTCTTTGAGATTTTTTTTCTTGAATTTATTAAGTTATTAAGGACTTTTTGATGCAAAACATGGAAGGATAATTAACCTCCTATCTTGGCATATGCTTTGTCTCAACTGGATTCTTTATGTATTTGCATGTTATTAGTCCCTTCCCTGCATTTTCTTCACCTGTGTCCTCCTCAATCTCCTCACTCCCTTCTTTACCTCTTTTCCTTCCTTGTCTTTTCCCCTCCTTCTATCCCTCCTCCTCCTGCTCCTCCTCTTTTCATGCAGGTCATCATTAAAGTATGCAGCACTGGTCAGATCTTCTATTTGCTCTCATATAGTGTAGGTAAACTAGTCTTGAGACTCATTTGCCCCACCTCAGCTAGCAGACCTTGGACTCATTTTCTCAACTCAGTACCCTGCCTTGGAAAGTGGTAAACCTGGCTTTACTCAAGAAGGCTTGATTTTTCCTTTGGACAACTTTTTATCCTCTATTAACTTCTCCCTTGATAGGAGGGTATTACTGAGTGTCCTTAGGATTTACTAAGTATGTAGTTCCTCAAAAATGTCACTCTTAGTTACACTTGGGGTATTTGTCTTCTCTTAGCTTCTCCAGAGCAAGAGTCTGCTTTCAACGACCATCTTCAAACTGTCTCTCATCTGTAGCTCCTGTGCTTTCTTCAAAGGTCTCTCTTGGCTGTAACAAGCTCGCTCCTTCTGTCTGATCTTATATAGTGCACGAGTAATTTAATTCAGACCCACCCAATGGGCAGGTCAACACCTCCATGGAAATTATCCAATCAGAGTCATCACCCACAGTTGGGTGGGGTGCATCTCCATGGAAACACTCAAAGAATTTCAATCTAATTAACACTGATAGGTCTGCCCACACAAGATTATGGCGTTTGGGGGACATAATACATTCAAACTGGCACAGATGGTAACTCTCTGTTTCACATTTTAAGGAACTGCCAAACTACAGCTGCACCGTTTTGCATTGCCACCAGGAATGTATATGGATTACAATTTATCTCCACCATCACTTGTTATTGTCCAGCTTTTTTTCTTTTGCCATCCTAGTGGATGGACATGGTATCTCACTGTAGTTTTGATTTTTGTTTCCGTAATGACTAATGATGTTGAGCATCTTTCCATGTGTTTATTGGCCATTTGTATCTTCTTCAGAGAAATTTCTATTCAAATCCCTTGCCCATGGTCAAATAGGGTTAATTGTCTTTTTACTGTTGAGATGTAAGAGTGCTTTATATATTCTGTATACAAGAACCTTATTAGAGATATGATTTGCAAATATTTTCTGCCATCTGAAGGTTATCTTTTTACTTTCTTGATGGTGTCCTTTGAAGTACAAATGTTTCAAATTTTGATGAAGTCCAATTTATCTACTTTTTCTTTTGTTGCTTGTGCTTTTGGTGTCACATCTAAGAAACCACTGCTTAGTCCAAAGTCATGAATATTTACTACTATAGTTTTTCTAAGAGTTTTGTTGTTTTCTTACACAATTTATTTTTGTTGTTGTTGGTCTATTTTGTAAGGTGTTCATAAGCTAATTAAACAACCAATTCTGTAAAGATAAAGCTGAAATTAATAACTTACCAGACCGGGGAAATCTACCTTCAGAAACCCAGTATTATGGAACTCAGGGCATTTATAGATTATTGTGTGATCTTGGATATTTGTGTATGCTTGGAGATTCCTGATTAGGTCTACTAGGAGTGAGAAAAATATGGGTAGTCTCCAAGACAAGAATGAGGCTGGTTTTGTTTGTTTTCAATGTTATCAGCATTCTTGGCTGTCTAGCTGAAAACATTTCCTTCTGGTCTTGTAAGTCTTGTAAAGCTTGTTGATTTCAAACAGTAAGCTTTCTAAATGTTTCTAGTATGACTTCACAAAGCATGGTGTCTTTGACCTCAACATTGTATCTTTGATGCTCATCATCAGAAGTTTTATAGTTATACAATCTCCTCTTTTGGTTCTTCCTTATTCAAGGATAAGGAGAGACTATAAAATTCTGATTCTATTTCCCTAAATCTTCACCATTATTTTATTTATTTATCATGTCATTAAAGCTTTTGTTCAATTTATGTTGGTACCAAGGTCAACCCTTGTGGTTTATTTGTCTAAGTCATTTGTTGGAACAGCAGTTGTGCAGTATCATTTAAGACTGGTGATCAGGCATCATACAATTATGAAACAAACAAAAATGGCAAGTATTATTATAAGAGATTAGAAGGCAGGTCAAGACATACAGCATTTCCAGAACTCCAGAAAGCTCCCTCATGCCACTTTCCTGTCAGTACACTCTCTAAGGGTAACCATTATTCTGACTTTTTATACCATAGATAGTTTTACCTGGTTTTGAACATCATTTAAATGGAATTATGCAGTGTATACTCATTTGCATCTGACTTTTTTCAATCAATGTTGTAACCACGAGAGTCAGATGGTTAAGTTCATATGTCTACTTGGCTAGGTTATGATGTCCATGTGTTTTGTCAAGCAAGCACTTGTCTGATTGTTACTGGGAGGGGATTTCATAGATTTAAGTCATTAGTTGATTGCAGCTACAGCTGATTAAACCTACAATCAAGAAAGGAGATTGCCTTCAGCAATGAGAGAAGTCTCATCCAATCAGTTGAAGGCCTTAAAGTTTTAAAGACTAATGATTTCAGCCGTCAGAAAGAATTTCTCTTTCTACTTCAGCCAGCCCACTTCTACTGGGGAATTCATTGAAACCTTTATTGGAGTTCCCAGCTTGCAGCCTGCCCTACAGAATTTGGGCTTGTCAATACCCACAGTCATGTGAGCCAATTCCTATAATAAATATCAGAATATTTACATATACAGGCATACCTCAGAAATATTGTATGTTTGGTTCCAGACCACTGCAATAAAGCAAATATTACAATAAAGCAAGTCACATGAACTTTTTGGTTTCCTGGTGTATGTAAAAGTTATGTTTACACTATACTGTAGTCTATTAAGTGTGCAATAGCATTATGTCTTAAAAAAACAATGTATATATCTTAATTAAAAATACTTTATAGCTACAAAATGGTAACCATCATCCAGCCTTCAGCTAGTCACAGTCTTTTTGCTGGTGTAGGGTCTTTCCTTATGTTGATGGCTGTTGACTGATCAGGGTGGTGGTTGCTGAAGGTTGGGGTGGCTGTGGCAAATTCTTGAAGTAAGACAGAAATGAAGTGTGCCACATCAATTGACTCATCCTTTCACAAAATATTTTTTGTAGCATGCAATTTTGTTTGATAGTGTTTTACCTATAGTAGAACTTCTTTCAAATTGAAGCCAATCCTCTCAAATCCTGCTGCTATTGAGGTACTATTCTAAATTCTTTGTTGTCATTTCAACAATGTTCACAGCATCTTCACCAGGAGTAGAGTCCATCTCAAGAAACCACTTCCTTTGCTCATCCATAAGAAGCAACTGCTCATCTGTTCAAGTTTTATCATGAGATTGAAGCAATTCAGTCATATCCTCAGGCTCCACTTCTAATTCTAGTTCTCTTGCTATTTCCACCACATCTGCTGTTACTTCCTCCACTGAAGTCTTGAACCTTTCAAAGTTATCCATGTGGTTGGAACCAACTTCTTCCAAACTCTTGTTAATGTTGATATATTGACCTCCTACTGTGAACTGCAAATGTTCTTAATAGCATCTAGGATGGTAAATCCTTCCAGAAGGTTTTCAACTGACTTTGTCCAGATCCATCAGAGGAATTGCTATCTATGGCAGCTATAGCTTTATGAAATATATTTCTTAAATAATAAGACTTGGCAGTTGAAATGACCCCTTGATCCATGGGTTGCAGAATAGATATGTTAGCAGGCATGAAAACATTTGTCTAATTGTACATCTATCTCTATCAGAGCCCTTGAGTGACCAAGTGCATTGTCAATGAGCAGTAATATTTAGAAAGGAATCTCTTTTTTCTGAGAAGTTGGTCTAAACTGTGGGCTTAAAATATTCAGCAAACTCTACAAAATGGAAATAATAATAATATATAGTTCATAAACTTGTTATGAAAAGTAATGAGCTGTTATATGTGATATTAGGCAGTTAATGGAAGGGGCTCAATTTTTTAAATTAAATCAAACTGAAGAAACTAACTCACAACATGCAATATGTGGTGAATTTCTTCTTTAGAAATTATGTGAACCTAAATATATATTTGACATTTATATATTTTAGTGAAAACCTATTGTTTTTTTTTAAATAAACTTTTTATTTTGAAATATTTCTAAACTTATGGGAAATTTGAAAAAATAATACAAACCCCATATGGAGAACTGCAACATACTCTTACCCCCACCTGAGACCCAGATCCACCAATTTTAACATTTTGCCACCTTTGCCGTATCATTCTATCTATCCATCCATCTGTTTATCCATCTGTGTATCTGTCTATCAATCCAGTTTCTGAACACAAGTGTAGGTTGTATACATCATACCCTTTGAACACTTAATACTGCCATGTACATTTCCTAAGAACAAGGATATTCACTTATGTAACCTCCTTAAGTATAGTTATCCAGTTCAAGAAATCAGTGGTGTTTTTTTGATGAATAAAAATTATTAATTTTTAAAACTTCAATTTATCAATCCTTTATTTTATGTTTAGTGTCTTTTGCTTCTTATATCTTATTTTAGAAATCCTTGCCTATCCCAATGTTGTGAAGATGTGTTCCTGTTTCCTTCTAGAAGATTGATTGGTTTAGGTTTCATGTATAGGGCTATGTAAAATCTCTCATTTTGTGTACAGTATGAGGTGGGGTTAATTTTTTCTCATGCAGCTATCTGTCCCAGATAATTTTTAAAACTCATTTTTTTTCCACTGGAATAGCAACTTTGTTGCAAATCAAATGACCATATATGTGTGAGCTTGTTTCTGGACTCATTTTTCTGTTCCATTTGTTCTATTCACCTATTCTTAAATGAATACCACAATGTCTTAATTAATGTAGATTTATGTTACATCTTGATATCTGGTAGTATATGTCTTCTATCTTTGTTCTTCTTCAGTATTGGCTTTGGTTATTCCAGATAGTTTTTATTCCCATATAAATTTTAGAATAAGCTTGTCAATGTCTTCAAAAAAGCCTCCCAGTCTTGATTGGGATTACAATCAATTTGGGAAAAATTGCAATCTTATAGTGTGTCTTTCAATTCTTGACCGTAATATATCTCTTTATTTATTTAGGTATTTTAAAATTTAATTCTGCAGTGTTTTCAATGTTGATGATGTTGCACTACATCCATTAGATTTATCATAGATATTTAATACTCTGCTGCTATTATTAATGGTCTTTTAAAATTCATTTTCCAAACTTTTGTAACTGAAATGTAGAAATAAGTTGATTTTTGTATATTGACCGTATTTCTAACAATATTTATAAATTTCCTCATTATTTCCAAGTTTGTGTGGAAATTGTTTTGAATATTCTAGTAAGCAATAATTTAATCTGGGAATAAGGTGTTTCATTTCTTCTTTCATTGGCTAAGTCCTTTAGTACAATGTTGAATAGAGATGGTGAGCATGTTTTTTTCCCTATTTTAGAAAGCATTCTTAATTTCACAATTTAATATGATACTACTTATACATTTTTCATAAATGGTCCTTCTATTCCTTATTTTCTGTGAATTTTTACCATGAAGGAGTGTTGCATTTTATTAAAACCTTTGTTTCTCCCTCATTTGAAATGTTCATATAATTTTTCTTTATTTTGTTAGTGTGGTTAATTGCACTGATTGATTTTCAAATTTAACCAAACTTGCATTCTTGGATAAGCCTCACTTGTAATTATGTATCACTCTTTTGTATATCACTACAGTATCTACATTTTTCCCACAATTCCTAGTCTATTCTCCCAAGCAAGAGAAAATACTCTTTTCTCTAAGTATTTTAAAGTTCTTATCTGATATTTCCACATCTGAGTTCTCTGTGGTCTTTCTATTGACTGATTTTTCTTGACCATGGATCACATGTTTGTTTTATTTTTTTCTCATGTATAGTGAATTTTGATTGTACACTGACATTGTGGAGAGTATGTTGTTGAGATGATGGTGTGTTGTTGAGATTCTGGATTCTGTTATTCTCCTCCAAAGAGTGTTGAGTTTTATTCTAGCAGACAGTACAATTGCCAGCCAGTAACTTCAATCTTGTGGATGTTTGGTGCTAGGCTGTATTAAGGTGGATCTATTTTGTTTTTACAGTTATCCCTGCCACATTGTGACTTTCCCCATTGCAGTTTCAATATATCATGGGTTGGCATAAGAAATTAAATGGGACTTTGGGGGGAGTTTTGCAGAAGGTGCAGACAACATGTGAAGTCTGCAGCTATACCAACAACTGCAAAGTATTTGCATAAACAATGGGATCTGCATCTCTCTTGCACAGAAAGTACAAAATACTTTTGGGTGCAGGATTGTTATTTAAAAGGCATTCTGGACTTCTAAAAAGAAGATTTAATATCCAGCATGTGAGTTTCATTTACTCTTTTATTTTCTGTCATAAAAACTAGCGATGGATCAACACGGCAACATAAACAGCTACTGAAAACTCCTCTCTAGAGATTCAACAAAAAAAAGGGCCAATTCTGAATTGTTTGAATTTCTGTAGGAGGATATAGACTGGAGAAAGACCCTCCAAATGCCAAATTGAAGAAAGAGAAGAAATATCAGGTAGGAATCTTCCATCCTAGACCAGCCAGTCCTCTCCCCTCCCCCCCCACTTGGTCTCCATGTGAGAAAGGCACAGAATCAGCAGACAAGACCCCTCCCACCAGGGACACAGATTTTAATATCTCTCACAGCAGTGAAAAATACTCCCACTGTTTGAAGACCCAGTGGACAGGGGAGGATATTTCAAGGCCCAGATCAGTGAGGGACAAAGAGACTGAGAAAACATGAAGCAGGGCAGCTGTTTCCTTGAGTTGGAGACAGCAGGAGTACTGGGTCAGCTGAGGGAGTACTTTGCCACAGGTGGAGCCCCACATCAAGCCAAATTTTGGCTGGCAAAGTGAGAGCATTGGAAGCCCACAGTTTCAGCCCTGCTCAGTCAGACACAGCCTGTGCTCAGAGGCAAAGGAGCCTCTGAGGGCAATTAAGTTACCAAACATCACCATCTGCTGGACAGTCTGGAAAGTGCAAAAGAAGGAAAATAATTTTTAATAGATGCTTCAGACCCTTTCTTAGCACAGGAGCTGGTCTATACACCCTATACAGAAAACTGGCCCTGTTTTGCCTGAGAAAACAACTGTTAAAGCAGAGCTCCAAAACAAACCCAGGTCTTGCTAGCTGATGGAAAACAGAGCACCACTGGAAGCCAGCAGATGTATATTACCACACACAGTGAACTTGCTGGGGTGCCCAGTGTCTACCTCCCATCCCTGTGTCAGGCCACGGTGGGTGCCTGATTTGGGGGAAAAGACTGGGGGGGGGTGGTGCAGAGCCAATCTGACAACTGGGCGGGGAGAGCAACAAAGAAAAGATAGAGATCAAAGATCACCAAGAAGAAAACCTTATGCACAAGAGAGAAAACAACCTCCAGAATAAACCAATCAAGAAAATCAGATGTCTAGACAGCAAAAAATCATGGGCAACATCAGGAAATGGGAAGATATGGGCCAGTCAAAGGAAGAAACTAACACTTCAACTGAAATTCAGGAGTTGAAACAACTAATTATAGATGTTCAAACAAATCTTTGAAATCAAATCAATGAGGTGAGAGAGAATGTGACAAAAGAGATGAAGGATATAAAGAAGACACTGGGTGACCATAAGGAAGAATTCATAAGCTTGAAAAAACAAATAGCAGAACTTATGGGAATGAAAGGCACAAAAGAAGAGATGAAAAACAGTGGAGACATACAACAGCAGACTTGGAGAGGCAGAAGAAGGGATCAGTGATCTGGAGGAGAGGACATCTGTGCCGGTTTGAATGTATTATGCCCCCCCAAAAAAAGCCATATTCTTTGATGCAATCTTGTGTGGCAGACATATTAGTGGGGATTAAGTTTGAATGTTTGGAGTAGGTTGTTTGCATGGAAATGCACCCCACCCAACTGTAGGAGATAACTCTGATGAGATAATTTCCCTGGAGGCATGGCCCCACCCATTCAGGGTGGGCCTTGATCAGTGGAGCGATATAAATGAGCTGACAAACAGAAGGAACTCAGTGCAGCTGAGAGTGACATTTTGAAGAGGAGCTACAGCCAAGAGGGACACTTTGAAGAAAGCACAGGAGCTGCAGATGAGAGACATTTTGAAGATGGTCATTGAAAGCAGACTCTTGCTCCAGAGAAGCTAAGAGAGGACAAATACCCCAAGTGTAACTAGGAGTGACATTTTTGAGGAACTGCAGCCTAGAGAGGAACATCCTGGGAGAAAGCCATTTTGAAACCAGAACTTTGGAGCAGACACCAGTCACGTGCCTTCCCAGCTAACAGAGGTCTTCCAGACACCATTGGCCATCCTCCAGTGAAGGTATCCGATTGCTGGTGTGTTACCTTGGACACTTTATGGCCTTAAGACTGTAACTGTGTAACCAAATAAACCCCCTTTTATAAAAGCCAATCCATCTCTGCTGTTTTGCGTTCTGGCAGCATTAGCAAACCAGAACAACATCTGAAATCCTTCACACAAAGGAATAGATAGGGAAAAGAATGGAAAAATATGAGCAGGGTCTCAGGGAATTGAATGACAACATGAAGTACATGAATATATGTGTTATAGGTGTCCCAGAAGAAGAGAAAGGAAAAGTGGCAGAAAGAATAATAGAGGAAATAATCAATGAAAGTTTCCCAATTCTTATGAAAGACATAAAATTACAGGTCCAAGAAGCATAGTGTACCCCAAACAGAATTGATACAAATAGACCTACTCCAAGACACTTACTAATCAGATTTTCAAATGTCAAAGACAAAGAGAATTCTGAAAGCAGCAAGAGAAAAGCAATTCATCACATACAAGAGAAGCTCAATAAGACTAAGTGCGGCTCTCTCAGCAGAAACCATGGAGGCAAGAAGGCAGAGATATGATATATTCAAGATACTGAAAGAGAAAAACTGCCAACCAAGAATCCTATGCATGGCAAAACTGTCCTTCAAAACTGAGGGAGAGTTCAAAATATTTACAGATAAATGGACACCGAGAGAGTTCATGAACAGGAGACCTCCTCTACAGGAAATACTAAAGGGAGTGCTACAGACAGATAGGAAAAGACAAGAGAGACAGGTTTGGAGATGAGTGTAGAAATGAAGATATCAGGAGATAGAAAGAGTGTAGAGATCAAGAATTTGGTGTTGAAGAAATATAGAGTGTTTTAGAGGATTGATTGTATGGATCCAGAAATGGATAGCATAATATTGTGTGATGGTAGCACAATATTGTAAGTACTCTGAACAAAGATGACTGTGAGTATGGTTAAAAGAGGAAGGTTAGGGGTATGTATGACACCAGAAGGGAAGATAGAAGATAAAAATTGGGCTATACTTCTTAGTGAAACCTAGAGTGGTCAATGAGTGTGATTGAATATACAAATGTAAGAATGTTTTTGCATGAGGTAGCAGATATGCAAGTAGGTGAGTGGACCATGAGAAGAGTAGGTTGAGTGAAATAAGCCAGAAATGAAAAGACAAACATTATAATGCCTAATATGGACTAAAAATAAGGTGCAAACTCTGAGAATTGATTCTTGGAGTATGGCTTATAAGGGGAAGGCTTATGTAAAGGTTCCTAGATTGTAAGTTCTTACAACAGTCACATCTGTTCATGAGTTATGGCAGTTATTTCTAAATTTTGAGATGCTGAGCTTTTTGTGTGTGATGTGGTTGGTCCCTGGAGCTTTGGGTGTCTGTGTGGCTCCTGGGACTCGAAGCCAGAGTTTGGCAGCTGTGAGTGTCAGCATTTCTCCATAAATTAACTGTTAAAGAGGCTGAAAAGATCAGTCTTCAATTGGAGATAGGAACAAAAGGGACTTGGTTGAGATTGGGGTAGATCAGACTAAAGGGTAGAGGATGATATTAACTGTGTTTTAAGATGTTGGCTTCTATGTAGGACCAAAGGAAGAGATGTTTATTTGGGGCAAAATCTATATTTTCTGTAGCACACTATATAATTTAACTTGTATGGTCAGTTTACTCAATTACCATAATTACACAGAACAATAGTCTAGAGAGTGAGATCTTGTTGGCTTAGCATGTGCCAGATTAGCATGAGCCCCAATACAACCCAGAGTAATGTGGGCAGAGGATAAAATGTATTTGCAAAGCCCCCTTGAGGGACTGGGGGGAAATGTGGAAATATTAAACTTCCCCAGCTGGGGAGTTCCTGATATGCTTGCAAGCATTGGTGTCCACCAGCTTAGTAGGCCGAGACCTCAATCTTGGGGCTTGCCCTTATGAAGCTTGTTATTGCAAAGGAGAGGCTGAGCCTACTCATAATTGTGCCTAAGAGTCACCCCCAAAGAAACTCTTTTGTTGCTCAGATGTGGCCTCTCTCTCTAAGCCAATTCAGCAGGTAAACTTACTGCCCTCCTCACTACATGGGACATGACTACCAGGGGTGTAAATCTCCCTGACAATGTGGGACATGACTCCTGAGGATGAGCCTGGACCCTGCATCATATGATTGAGAATGCCTTCTGGACCAAAAGGGGGAAGAGAAATGAAAAAAAAAAAATAGTTTCAGTGACTGAGGGATTTCAAATGGAGTTGAGAGGTCACTCTGGAGGGCATTCTTATGCACTAAACAGATATCCCTTTTTAGGTTTTAGTGTATTGCAATAGCTAGAAGGAAATACGTGAAATTGTCAAACTACAACCCAGTAGCCTTGATTCTTGAAGATGATCATATAACTATGTAGTTTACATGGTGTGATGGTGTGATTGTGAAAACCTTATGGCTCATACTCCCTTTACCCAGTGTATGGACAAATGAGTAGAAAAATGGGGGCAAAAATAAATGAATAATATGGGGGAGGAGGGGCACGGGATGTTTTGGGTGTTCTTTTTACTTTTATTTTTATTCTTATTTTTATTTTTTGGAGTAATGAAAATGTTCAAAAATTGTGGTGATGAATGCACAACTAAAAGATGATACTGTGAACAATTGTTTTATAATTTGGGTGATTGTATGATATGTGAATATATATCAATTAAAAGAAAAGAAAAGAAAAGAAACTAGTAATGGTCTAGGTAGAGGCTGCCTTGCTTCCTGACATGAAGAAGACAAAATACAGAGAAATAGCTGACCCACAGTGAACTTATAAAATGAGTGAAAATAAACCTTTGTTATAATTAAAAAGAAAAAGGCATCTGGCAGACTCTGGCATCATACAAGAAAAGGCTAAGTCCTTATATAATTTCCTAAAGGAAAATGAAGGTGAAGGGTCTATCCCTACAAATTTTCAGGCTAGGAAAAGCTAGTTTGAAATTTTTTAAAAATGGTTTAGCCTATGCAATGTAAAAGTAATAGGAGAGGCATCATCTAGTGATCAAGAGGCAGCTGGGGAGTTTCCTGAAACCCTGAAGAAATGTATTGAAGAGAAAGGCTACAAACTGGAACAAATATTGAATACTGATGAAACTGCCCTATAATGGAAAAAATGCCTCAGAGAACATACATCACCCAAGAAGAGAAGCAATCCCCAGGTTTTAAAGCTTCAGAGGATAGGGTCACCCCACTCTTTTGTGCCAATGTTGTAGGGTTCATAATAAAGACAGCCATGATACATAATGCTGCTAAACCTTGAGCTTTTTTTTTATTTTGAAATAAATTCAAAGTTATAGGAACAGTTGCAAAAACAATACAAACCCCTTACACAGAACTCCAGCATACCCTGACCCCCCTCCCCTGATACCCTAATCCACCAACTTTAACATGCTGTCACACACACTATTTCTTTCCCTCCCTCCCTATCATACATCATCTATTGCTCTGTCTTCTGAACATATGAGAGCTAGCTGCACACATCCTTGAACAAACACTATAATTCACATATACAATTCCCATGGACAAGAACATTCTTTTATGCAATCCCATTAAACGCAGCTAAGATGTACAAGAGATTCAACATTGATACAAAGCTTAGAGTCTATATTTCCTTTTTTTTTTTTTTACTTATGTCTCAACTGTGTCCCTTTGAGCCTCCTGTCCTCCATCCTCTGATCCCATCCAGGGTCATCCTTGGCATTCAATTGTCATCTATTTAGACTGTCTTTTTTTTTTCTCAATTGTGGAAACATATATACAGCCTAAATCTTCCCATTCCACCCCCTCCCTAGCATTCCATTAGTGGGATTAGTCACATTTAGAATGTTGTAGTGCTATCTCTTTCCCACCATCCATTACTAGAAATTTCCCTTCACCTCAAACAGCAACCCTACACTGATTTCTTAACTCCCCATTTCCCCTTCCCCCATTTCTCTTAACCCATACTCTACTTTTCATCTACTTTTCATTCTCTGATAATTTCTTTGTGTTTACTGTGGGGCTTAAAATTAACCTCTTAAATCCATAACAATCTTGTTTTTCTTTGATACCAACTTAGCTTCAATAGGACACATCAACTATGTTCCTATACTCCTCCATTCCCCCACCTTTATATAATTTTTGTCAAAAATTACATATTTTACATTGAGTTCAAAACCACTGATTTGTCATTAGAGTTTGTGTATTTTATATCAAGTAGGAAGTAAATAGTGGAGTTAGAATTCAAAAATTATTGACTTCTATTTGTATTCCATTGTGGTCAGAGAATGTGCTTTGAATATATTCAAATTTTTTTTTTTTTTTTTTTTTTTTTTTTTTTTTTTTTTTTTTTTTTTTTAGTTTATTGAGGCTTGTTTTATGTCCCGGCGTATGGTCCATTCTGGAGAAAGATCCATGATCACTAGAGAAAAATGAGTGTCCTGGTGATTTGGGATGTAAGGTTCTATATATGTCTGTTAAAATTCTCTGTATCTCTTTCTCCTTTCTTTGTTTCTGTCGGCAGGGCTCCTTTAGTATCTGAAGTAGGGCAGGTCTTTTATTGGCAAACTCTCTCAGCATTTGTTTGTCTGTGAAAAATTTAAGCTCTCCCTCACATTTGAAGGAGAGTTTTGCTGGATAAAGTATTCTTGGTTGGAAATTTTTCTCTCTCAGAATTTTAAATATGTCATGCCACTGCCTTCTCATCTCCATGGTGGCCACTGAGTAGTCACAACTTAGTCTTATGTTGTTTCCTTTGTATGTGGTGAATTGCTTTTCTCTTGCTGCTTTCAGAGCTTGCTCCTTCTCTTCAGTATTTGACAGTCTGATCAGAATATGTCTTGGGATGGGTTTATTTGGATTTATTCTATTTGGAGTTCACTGGGCATTTATGCTTTGTGTACTTATATTGTGTAGAAGGTTGGGGAAGTTTTCCCCAACAATTTCTTTGAATACTCTTTCTAGACCTTTACCCTTCTCTTCCCCTTCTGGGACACCAATGAGTCTTAAGTTTGGATGTTTTATTTTATCTATCATATCCCTGAGATCCATTTTGATTTTTTTTATTTTTTTCTCCATTCTTTCTTTTGTTCTTTCATTTTCTGTTCTGTGGACTTCTAGGACACTGAGTCGTTGTTCAACTTCTTCTAATCTTGTATTATGAGTATCCAGAGTCTTTTCAATTTGGCCAACAGTTTCTTTTATTTCCATAAGATCTTCTATTTTTTTATTTACTCTTGCAATGTCTTCTTTATGCTCTTCTAGGGTCTTCTTTATGTCCCTTATATCCTGTGCCATGGTCTTCTTCATGTCCTTTATATCCTTTGCCATGTTTTCATTCCTCGATTGTAGTTCTTTGATTAATTGTGCCAAGTACTGTGTCTCTTCAGATATTTTGATTTGGGTGTTTGGGATTGGGTTCTCCATATCGTCTGGTTTTATCATATGCATTAAGATTTTCTGTTGTTTTTGGCCTCTTGGCATTTGCTTTGCTTGATAGGGTTCTTTCAAGTTGTAAAAAAATACCAATCTAATTTTTCAGAAATACAAGTTGGTGGCACACACTTTCTCTATCTAACCAGCAGATGGCATTTGCGAGTCACCTATACCCCTCAAGTCAATTCTCCTCAACTTTGTCCTTGTAGTGTGTGGGGAAATGATTCTTGTGGGGTTCAGTTGGAGAACTCAGTTTGGGTGTATTGCTGGAGCCGTCCACCCTGAAAGTGGGGCGTGTGTCCAAGTGGCTAGAGAGGCAGGGCAGCTTTAATATTCAAACCTCCCAGGTGTTCCCAGAGATTCAAGGCTGCTGCAAGAGTCTAAGCCTTCATTTCAGTTCTGCCCCAGACCCTCTCTGTCACTGACAAACAAACCACTGGCATTGACGTAGCGTCCCTGGGTTTTCCGAGCAGGCACCCCTTCTCAGCTGTGATCTTCCAGGACCTCTGCTGAGGGAAGGCTGTGCTAAGTCACAAGTGTGCGTCATCCCTCAAGGGAAGCCCTGGGCCGCCAGGCTGTGCAGGGGCACTCTCAGCCTGATGCAAAGATGGCTGAACAGGGTGTCTCAACCCGCCCCCTCCTCACACAGTTCCTCCTTCCCAGCTGCAGGACAACTGGTGTGGCTCTGGGCTGTGGGCATGGCCCCAGGCAGGAGTGTCTCCAGCCCGCTGGACTCTCCTCTCCACTCCCCTGGCCCCGGGGGGAATCTGCAGTGGGCTATCCCCCACGCCAGACACCGAGAGTCCAGCTCAGCTCACTCCTGCTGTGCTTCACTGCGCGGTTCCCACTGTCACAACTGCAGCCATTCCTGGGTTTTTCCCTTTTTTTTTTTTTTAAAGAACCAGTCCATCTCCAAATGCCAACCCCCAGTTTCCCCACACCGCAGCATGGCCATGGCCATGTGTCTTTCAGCCAGCTTACTCACTCGTTTCATAATGCAGACTCCCAGTTTCGCCAAGTGTACAGCCCCTGTGGTTCTAGCAGACCCTGTCCAGCTGGTGCATCGCTGAAACCAGTATTCTGGGTCACCTTCTGATTTTTATCTAGTAATTTTCACGGAGGTTTTTTTTTTGCCCTGTCTCACCTAGTCACCATCTTAGGTTCTCCCCGCTAAACCTTGAGCTTTGAGAGGGAAGGACATGTACCAGCTTCCTATATTCTGGATGTTCAATAAGAAAGTATGGACACCCAACACACTTTTCCTTGACTGGTTCCATCAATGTTTTTTGCCAGAGGTTAGAAAATACCTTGCCAGCAAAAGAATACCTTTTAAGATGTTCTTAATTCTGGACAATGCCCCTGGCCACCCAGAAACCCATAAATTCCTCATCAAAGTTGTTGAAGTCATCTACATGCCACCTAACACAATGTCTCTCATTCAGTCTCTTGATCAGGGAGTAATGTGGACATTTAAGGCACACTACACATGCTACTCAATGAAGAGGGTCATATAGATTATCAAAGAACACTCTGACAAAGACTTATTCTCTGGTATGAATGGAGGGCCAAAAATTTTTGCATGGATTTCCGAGATCATGGGGGTGCCACACCCCTAACCCCTGTGATGGGGAAGGGATAACTATACTTTCAATCTTAGAGCAGATCCCTTGGTCTTCAGATGTGGCCTTTACTCTAAAGGCATGGTCTTTCTGGAGTTTCAATGGAAAATCTGATGTATATACCAATGTCCTCTAACTTAGTGGGACTCTATGTCCAAACTCTGTCTCCCCTCCAGTAGGAAGATCTTAAAATCTGTTTGACACATGCAGCCTTTGAGTTTTTGCCATCACCTTCCCCATCCCCAAGCTCTTAGAGTCTAACCCTGGGCATGTACAGTTGAGGGGTCAGTTCAACATTTAATGGAAATTTATAAGATTCCAGTCTCCTCCTTGGTGACTCCCTTCTTTCCCCCTGAATATCCAGCGACTGTTTTAGTACCATATTCCTTCCTCTGAATCCTCAGGTCAGTAAGACTGTGGCTTTCTGATTGAGCACTATCAAGTGTGCATTATACAGACTGAGGAGTTCCCTCATAGATAAAGCCTTTGAAAACTGGATCTCACCCAGTGTGGGTTCATTTACTCAAGGGACAAATGCCCTCCAGTTTCTGCCTGGTTTTGTCCATTCTCCAGTGCCTTTAAAAGTCGTTTTTCTTTCATATTTTCTCCAGAATTTGGAATTGATACCAACAGGAGTCTTAGCCCAATCCAAGATATTTCACAATTAATAGAAGCCAGAAAACACCAATACATTTTAATGCAATTTTATTGAGATATAGTCGCATAACATACAATCATTCAAAGTGTACAATCCGTTGTTCACAGTATCATCATATAGTTGTGCATTCATCACCACAATCACTCTTTGAACATTTTCATTACTGTGGAAAGCCGCCTCCCGAATTGGGCCTAGCGTATGCGCTGCAGCCTGCTCTAGAGTTACCCCCGCCCATCGAGTGAGCCAAGATGGCGCCTGCATCCTGTTTCCGCATAGTGACGTATGTATCCGCCACCCGCTCCTACCAATCGAAATCCTGTATACGCGATACTAGCCTAGAAGCTTATTGGTTGTTAATTGTGTATAAAAGGTCTTACCCGGACGGGGTAGGGTGAGACAGCCCACAAGGAGCCGTGCCTGACGGCCACATCGAGGCTGCTCTCCCACGAGGCGCCGTGCCCCGTGTGGGAACCAGTAACACAGAATGTTCATCTAGCTGTAGTAAAGGGCTTGCTTTCACAACTGCTGTGTGGTTCGAGTCGTGATTCATGACCAGGTTAGTTCGCGCAGTCTGCATCTCTCTCTCTCCTTCCCTGTTTCCCCTCGCCGGCCGGGAACCGGGGACCGAGCGGGGCAGCGCCGGACAAGTGGTGGCCCGTACGGGGACGCTCCTCCTCCTGCCTCGCTCTCGACGGTCCCTCTGTGAGGAGAGCAGCGCTGCGCGTCGAGCTTACGGCGGACTTCCCGCGCCTGATCAACGCGAGAAGGTGAGTGCGTCTTATTACATGATAGTTAGGGCCCGTGGGTTTTCAGGTGACCCCGGGGGACTCGGAAGAGCTCTCCGAGTGACTGAAGTATAGCGCCGACTGCAATCATGGGGCAGTCCGGAAGTTCACCTCTCTTAGCTCCCTTAAAGAACCTTTTGAAACAACGGGGTATCTCGGTCAGGAAAAGCTCCCTTCAGCGTTTTCTTGATGATGTTGATACTTTTGCCCCTTGGTTTGCCTGCACCGGCAGCCTTAGCCTACCCTCTTGGATGAAGCTCGGTCGCGACATAGACCGAGCGCGCCAGACGGGCGTGTGTATGGACCCGATTCTAGTACCCATATGGGAGACCGTCCGTGCGGTCCTTGAACTAGAATCGGCTACCGGCCTAAGCCCGTCCTCTGTCTTGCAAGAAGCACGGTGCGCGCTCCAAGAAACCCAGTCAGTTTCGTCAGCGGACGGCTCCTGTAAGGGCAAACCGCCGGAGTCCAGTGACTCTGACTCAGAGTCAGATAGCGATACTGACGAGAAGGCGGAAGCATCCCCGCTAATTGAGTGGGAGGAGCCTCCCGCCACACCCGTGCGGCCTTCCGCCCCGCCAATGTCTACCGCTGCACCCCCAGGGACACCCCAGCTCCCAACTGACGCCTTGGGCGGTCCCACCAAAGGACCTTGCCGAGAGCTCCCTCTAGTGGCCATGCCCAGTAAATGTAATTATCCTTTGCTGCCAGACCCGGAAACCCCGATGGGTCGGTCAGGGGAGGGGCAACCTTTGCCGTACCCCCCGCCCGAGTATACAGGCCCTCAGGACCCTTTGCCATTAGGTAGTGGTGGGAGACATTTCTGGAGATGGAACCCTTTCACAACATTTAGACCTTTTGGCATGCTGGGTGGCTACCAGCCACTTGAGCCGCAGCCAGTCTCAGAAATGTACCCGGTTATTATCAATCCCCAAGGTGGCAATCAGCACGAATCATATGATTACAAACTATTGAGGGAATTGAGGCAGGCCGTCCATCAGTATGGCCCCAATGCCCCTTATACCTTGAACATGATCGAGAACCTCTCTGCTCTAAATCATACACCCGCAGATATTTTTCAGCTAGCCCGTGCTTGCTTGCCGTCAGGCCGATTCATAGATTGGAAAGCATGGTTTGAGGAGTTAGCTGAAGAGCAGGCCGCAAGGAATGCGGCGGGGAGACGTGGCGGGTGGAATGCTGACATGCTGTTGGGGAGAGGCGCCCATGCCCAGAACCAAACGGGTTTCCCACAAGAGGTCTATGCCCAGATCTTCCGCTGTTTTGTGGGTGCCTGGAAAAAGCTAACAGGTGAGGGAGAGGCTCAGGCCTCACTCAGCAATATACACCAAGGCCCCACAGAACCATTTGCGGATTTTGTAGCCAGGATGCAAACCGCAGCTGAGAGAATCTTCTCAGATCCAGGAGTAGCAGAGACTGTGGTTAAGCAAATGATTTTTGAGCAGTGCAACAAGGAGTGCAAAGTTATCCTGGCACAAAACAGAGCAAAAAATTTGACAGAGTGGGTCAGGCTCTGTAGAGATGCTGGCAGCCCTTTAACTAATGCAGGTCTAGCTGCCATGCTAGCCAGCTCCCTACAGGTGGCTACAAAAAGCCCGAGAACCTTAGGGGCAAAGTCTAACGGGTGCTATGGCTGTGGCCAATCAGGGCACTTTAAGAGAGATTGTCCCAATAGACGTCAACCCCCTGCCACTCAACGGTTTGGCGAACCAGGTGCAGCAACCAGGCCGTGTGGCCGTTGCCACAAAGGCCCCCACCGCGCAGAAGACTGTAAATCGGTTTTCGATGCGCAGGGTAGACGCCTCTCTGGCCGCCCCGAGCAGATTCCAAAAAACGGGAAGAGGGGGTCCACCCTTTCGACGGACCCCCTTGCATGCCATTCGACAACACAGGATCCGATCAAATTCGTGCATCCCCCGGCTCAGCAGGACTGGACCTCTGTGCCACCTCCAGACTCGTACTAACCCCCTCCATGGGTGTCCAGTTAGTAGGGACCTCCTTCAAGGGGCCCTTACCGGCTGGTACTGTAGGGCTCATATTGGGAAGAGCATCCACAGCCCTGAAAGGATTAACAGTTATACCAGGACTTGTAGATTCAGATTTCACAGGCCGTGCCCAAGTTATGGTTCAATCTCAGCGGGGCACCTTAGTCATTGCAGAAGGTGATAAGCTGGCGCAGCTCCTGCTCTTACCCAGCTTACATGCAGTCTTTCCAAGCAGAATCAGACAGAGAGGGGAAAAAGGGTTCGGATCCAGTGGAGCGATTTTTGAGGGACTCCATATGTCCCTGGAGTCTCGACCTATGCTAACCATTAAGGTGCAAGGCAGATCTTTCTTGGGCCTGCTCGATACAGGGGCCGATCGGTCTATCATAAGACAACAAGAATGGCCCCCCACCTGGCCAACGAGCAGGGCGGAAGAGCCCATTAGAGGAATAGGCCAAATTTCAGCGCCCATGCTCAGTGCAGCTGCCCTTCATTGGGCCGATGAAGAAGGACACCAAGGCAGTTTCCAGCCTTATGTATTAGCCCTGCCTGTGTCTTTGTGGGGAAGAGACATTCTGACCCAAATGGACGTTACTTTAATTAGCGGCTACTCCCCAACCTCTAAGCGACTGCTAAAAGAAATGGGGTATACCCCCGGCAAGGGTTTAGGAGCTTCACTGCACGGACGTGCGGAGCCTATACAAGCTGCCCCCAAGTCTGACAGACGAGGCTTGGGTTTTTCATAGGGGCCACTGAGGAGAGATTCCCACCCACACCTATAAAACTAAAATGGAAAACCGAGGCTCCGGTGTGGGTGCCTCAGTGGCCCTTGCCACAGGAAAAAACTTGCAGCGTTGCACGCCCTAGTATCAGAACAACTAGAAAAGGGCCATATCGCCCCTTCCACGTCACCGTGGAACACCCCTATATTCGTAATAAAAAAGAAATCTGGTAAATGGAGACTGCTACATGATCTAAGAGCTATTAACGATTGCATGGAGCCTTTAGGGCCCGTTCAGATGGGACTGCCCCTCCTCTCGGCATTACCGGAGCACTGGTCGATTTTCATCATAGATCTGAAAGATTGCTTCTTTTCTATTCCGCTCCACCCTGAAGACACCCCTAAGTTTGCCTTTACTGTGCCCTCTAGTAATCAAGAGGAGCCCTGTCAACGCTTTGAATGGACAGTCCTGCCCCAAGGCATGGCTAATAGTCCTACCATGTGCCAGCTGTATGTCGCTGCGAAGCTAGCTAGCACTCGGCAGCAGTTCCCTCAAGTGAAAATCATCCATTATATGGATGACATTCTCTTAGCCCATAGAGACACAGATCTTCTTAAAACAGTTTTGTCACATTTAGTCCTTAGTCTTAGAGAAGCTAACCTAGAGATTGCCCCTGAAAAAATCCAAATGACTGACATTACCACTTTCCTGGGGGCGAAAGTCGCACCCACTCATGTTTCCCCCCAAAAGGTGTCTCTCAGGCTAGACAATATACACACTCTCAATGATCTACAAAAACTCATGGGGGATATCAATTGGATCCGTCCATACCTAAAAATACCCAATGTCAAACTAACACCTTTGTTCGACCTGTTGAAGGGGGATTCTAATATAAACTCACCTCGAAGCTTCACTCCAGAGGCAAGGCGAGCACTATGCCAGGTGGAACAGGCGCTCAGTGGCGCTGCATTGAAGAGAATAGATCCTGATGAGCCTTTTGAAGCCTGCGTGCTGCCGACAGAATTACAGCCCACTGCGGTACTGTGGCAGCGGGGGCCGCTGCTCTGGGTCCACCCTGGAGTTTCCCCCAAAAAAGTCCTAGAGCACTATCCTACAGCGGTTGCAGACTTGGCCCTAGAATGCATTAAAAGGGCTGTGCAGCATTTCGGTCAGCAGCCCAAAAATCTCAGGGTGCCTTATTCTTCCCAGCAGCTTGAGATACTCACCGGATGCATAGATCAATGGGCCATTCTCCGGTGTACATTTCTTGGTCCCATTAACAATCAGTTCCCTAAGGCTCCTCTCTTGCAGTTTGTCACCCGGCACCCAGTGATTTTTCCCAAAGTAACCTCTCCTAGGCCACTAGCAGGCGCCCCCACCGTATACACGGACGGCTCCAGCTCTGGAACAGGGGCGTATTGTGTGGAGGGGGACACTCCTAAAACAGTGCTCTTCCAACCACAAAAGCCTCAATGGGTAGAACTGCAGGTTATCATTGCAGTCCTGGAAAGCCTTTCCGAGCCCTTAAATGTCGTCTCGGATTCTGCTTATGTTGTGAACTCTGTACAAATTTTAGAAACGGTGGGCATTGTTAAACATTCCTCTACAGTAAGGACGTTCTTTGCCAAACTACAGGAGGTTATATGGACCAGGCAACACCCTTTTTACATAACCCATATTAGAGCCCACACAGGTTTGCCTGGCCCTATGGCCCAGGGGAACCATAGCGCAGATGTAGCCACTCGACAGCTGCACATCTTTCCGACGCTGGTACCGTATCAACAAGCCCGAGAATTCCATGCCAAGTTTCACATCAATGCAGGTACCCTAGCTAAGCGGTTCAGCATACCACGTGCAGCTGCTCGAGATATTGTCCGAGCCTGCAACAATTGTGCAGAGCAGAGAGCAGTCCCCTCGGTTGGGGTCAACCCTAGGGGTCTCACCCCAGGGGATACTTGGCAGATGGATGTCACTCATCATTCAGAGTATGGTAAGATCAAGTACTTACATGTGTCGGTGGACACATGCTCCCAAGTTTTATTTGCCTCTGCTGAACCAGGAGAAAGAGTCTCCCACGTCATTGCACACTGCCTTGCTGCATGGGCAGCTTGGGGTAAGCCAAAGACGTTAAAGACGGATAACGGGCCTGCCTACACTAGTAAATCCTTCCAAAAATTTTGTGACAACATGGATGTCCAATTAAAACATGGCATCCCCTATAACCCTCAGGGGCAAGGAATCATTGAAAGAGCGCACAGATCTCTCAAAGACTTGCTTAAAAAACAGAAAGAGGGTATAGGCCACGGCCTGTCCCCAAAAGCTCGACTGTCTGTAGCCTTGCTCACATATAATTTTTTAAACGAAAATTCACAAGGAATGACACCTGCCCTGCAACACACCACCCCGAGTCCTCCGCATAGAGGTCTAGTCCGTTGGAAGGATGTCCTGTCGGGGCAGTGGAAAGGCCCTGACCCGGTGCTCAGCTGGGCCAGAGGCTCTGTTTGTGTTTTTCCCCAGGAACCAGGACGTCAACCAGTGTGGGTTCCGGAAAGACTGGTGAGAACCGTGACATCACCTGAAGAAGCCAAGGAACAGCTGTCAGAAACGCCAACGAATATACAACCTGAACCATTAGACCAAGCCTCCGACCCTGCTGATGATGGCGACGACCGACAAGACGATAATAGTAGGACTGACCACCCCGTGGTTGCCCAAAAAGAGGATCGGTAACTCTGTTCTTTGCTCTCCTATAGCAATCCTTCTAATCTGCCTTTTTCTTTTTAGTGGAACTATATTTCCTCCACAAGCTTCAACGAGTCCTTCCCCCTCACCAATGACACACTGATCCTCTCTTTTGCTAACCTCTCTGTCAAGGTTGTCAACACCACAGTTGCGGCGAATGCTACTTGTGAAACTGGTAATGGCGAGTTAAGTAAGGGAGTCTTGCTTGAATTTCTTAACGTTACAGGGAAGAGCCGCCAGTCTTGTGAAGGGATCTTGAGTAAAAAGGAGACTCAAAGGTGCCTTTTCCTTCCAGGGCTTGCTCCTACAGTCTGCAACCGTTCCAAAGACCCGGATGCCTCGCCGCCCCGCTATCCTAGTGTATCGCCCAAGTTATGTCTGGCTCCCCGTCAAGGCAACCGACTGGGTTGGCCCTGTTTCTCAAGTTGTTTCACTTAACAATGTCCCCTTCTCTAAGTCTAGGCGTCCAAGAGGCATAAAAGAATGGCTATCGAATGCTGCCAGTGTAGCTTCCTCTTTGTTTGTCCCAACGATCGGGCAGGCTGTGCTACAAGCATGGACAGATCGGCAGCTCGCCATAACGATGGAAACGGTAAATGGCTTGGTCAACCTTACCCGAGACGTGCTACGCCGCCACAATCAGATGCTGAACTTAAATTTCCAGGCCATTCAGAAACTCCAAGCGGAGATAGATGAACTTGGACTGGAAATAGATGGACTCTGGAGAGTGCTTCAGCAAACATGTGACACCCGGTGGCTTACGGTTAAACTCTGTGTCACTCCTGTCAGGGCCAACGTGACCGGAAGCATTTCCAGAGTCTCTGATTGGCTGAAAAGGTCATATTTTCCTGAATTTGTTAATCTCTCCCAACAGGTGGAATCTAGTTTAGACACAATTGGGGGGATCAAGTTAAAACCCGTTAAAGTCGATCTCTCCGGGTTAGGCGAGGTTCTACAGAAACTATTGCACAGTGTTTCTTCCTGGTTCTCTTGGCCCAATTTAACTAATTGGATCCTCATTGCAGTGGGATTATTGGTGGGATTAGTCGTTGTTAAATGTTTGCTAGAACGCCTGTTTCAAGCGCAGCAGCAATTGCGTGTTACCACTATGATGGCTATGACTCCCACCTCTGTTACCCCCGATAGTGACCGATTTATTAACCATACCCCTTCCTGGTCGCCTCAGGTGGGGCGCTTTGGAGCAAAATTTGTAGCGAATCGCATGGCTGTTTCTCGGGTGTAAAAGGCGACACCAGTAGTCATAATTTTGTCTCAGGTGGGTCTCTAGGGCAGAGTCCTAGTTGTGGCCAGACTGGACCCTAGCCATTGCACAGAGACACCTAGTGACACCCCCGACTCTGGTTACTGCTGTTCCTGCCCCCGTCGTTGTTCCCCAGTTGCCAGGCAAAGCACTGCAGGGAGAGTCACGTTGCTTCCAGCTTACGGACTCTCCGGTCTCCATATGACGTGAGCATTCTGGTTGGTGCTAGAGGCTCCGCCGCTGGATGGCTGAGGCCTAGTCCAGACTCCCCAAAGCACCAAAGAGGTTGTGAACCATTTGGGTTCACGGGAGCACGCTCATCACTGGAGACACTGGGTCAAAAATAAATAAGAAAGGGGGAGATGTGGAAAGCCGCCTCCCGAATCGGGCCTAGCGTATGCGCTGCAGCCTGCTCTAGAGTTACCCCCGCCCATCGAGTGAGCCAAGATGGCGCCTGCATCCTGTTTCCGCATAGTGACGCATGTATCCGCCACCCGCTCCTACCAATCGAAATCCTGTATACGCGATACTAGCCTAGAAGCTTATTGGTTGTTAATTGTGTATAAAAGGTCTTACCCGGACGGGGTAGGGTGAGACAGCCCACAAGGAGCCGTGCCTGACGGCCACATCGAGGCTGCTCTCCCACGAGGCGCCGTGCCCCGTGTGGGAACCAGTAACACAGAATGTTCATCTAGCTGTAGTAAAGGGCTTGCTTTCACAACTGCTGTGTGGTTCGAGTCGTGATTCATGACCAGGTTAGTTCGCGCAGTCTGCATCTCTCTCTCTCCTTCCCTGTTTCCCCTCGCCGGCCGGGAACCGGGGACCGAGCGGGGCAGCGCCGGACAAGCATTACTCCACAAAACAAAATAAAAATTAAAATAAAAAGAATATCCAAAACATCCCCTTCCCCTCCTACCCCCATTGTTCATTTACTTTTTTTTAAATACAGTTTAATTGAGATACATTCACACACCCTGTAGTCATCCATGGTGCACAGTTATTCACAGCACCATCACACATTTGTGCATTCATCACCAGAATCAATTTTTGAACCTTTCCTCACTCCAAAATAAAAATAAAAGCAAAAAGAAAATGTAGATCTTTCCATCCCCTCCATCCCACCCTATTCTTCATCTATTTTTGTCCCCATTTTTCCACTCATCTGTCCATACACTGGATAAAAGGAGTGCGAGCAACAAGGTTTTCACAATCACACAGTCACACTGTGCAACTACAAAATCAAGAATCAAGGTCACTGGGCTGCTGTTTGACAGCTTCGGGTATTTCCCTCTAGCCATTCCAACACACTAAAAACTAAAAGGTGATATCTATATAGCACATAAGAATACCTTCCAGAGTGACCTCTTGACTTCATTTGAGATCTCTCAGCCACTGGAACCTTATTTTGTTTCATCTCTCTTCCCTCTTTGGTCAAGAAAGTCCTCTCAATCCCACAGTGCTGGGACAAGGCTCATTTCCAGGAGTTGTTTCCTACATTGCCAGGGGGATTCACACCCCTGGGTGTCATGTCCCACGTAGTGGAGAGGGTAGTGAGTTCACCTGACAAGTGGGCTTAGAAAGAGCAGGGGCCACATCTGAGCAATACAGAGGCTCTCTGGGGGGGACTCCTAGGCACAATTATAAGTGGGCTTAGCCTCTGCCTTGCAGCAACTAGCCTTACAAGGGAGAGTCCCCAGATCGAGGGCTCAGCCCACTAAATTGGCAGTCTTCAATGTTTGCAGTAAAATCAGCAATAACCCAGGTGGGGACGTCCAACATTTCCACATTTCTCCCCAGTTTCTCAGGGGGCCCTGCAAATACACTTTTACTCTCTGCCCATATCCCTCTGGGATGTATCGGGATTTCACCCCCTGTATAAACTCATCAAATCCCACTTACCTTTCACAGCTCCATGCACCTATAGTGTTCAAACTGATCATACAGGTTAAATTATCTAGTGTGCTACAGAAAATATAGATCCTGCACCAAACAAGCATCTCCTCCCTTGGTCTCACACAAAAGTTGTAGTTTTAAAACCCAGGCAGTATCGTCCTTTACCCTTGGTACTGATTTGCCTTAGTCCTAACCATATCTGCTTCATTCATATCTCTTATTGAAGTCTGAACTCTTTTTCAGCTCTTTCAACAGTTGTCTTATGGGGTAATACTGACATTCATAGCTGCCAAGCTCTAACTCCAAGTCTCAGATGTCATACAGATAACCAAAGTTCCAGAGATCAACCAGGTTATACACAAGGAGCTCAGCACCTCACGAAATTTGGAGATAACCATTACAATTCAGGAATAGATATGACTGCTGTAAGGAGTTACGATCAAGGAACCATTACAATAAGCATTCCCCTGATAAGTTATGCCCTAAGATTCAGTTCTCAGAGTTTACACATTATTGTTATTCCACATTAGTTGTGGCATTATAATGTTTGGCCTCTCATTTCTGACATGCATCACTCAAAATGCTGTACTCAAGATCCATTCCCCTAGTTGCCTCACAGCTTCATTTCTTCTTGTAGCTGCTCAGTATTCTATTGTATGCATACAGCACAGTTCACCATTCTGTTCATCGGTCAATGTACCCTTAGACAACCTACGCCCATTGCAAATTGTGAATCCTGCCACCGTAAACACCAGTGTGCGAATGTCCTTTCATGTCCCTGCTCTCAGATCTTCCACGTATATACCCCATAGTGGGGTTGCAGGACTTTGTGACACCCACATACCTAGCTTCTTGTGGAACCACCACACTTCCCTCCAGATAGGCTACACCATTCTACTTCCCCACCAGCAGTGAATACATACATCTCTCTCTCCAAGTTCTCTCCAGCACTTATGTCCCTCTGTTTATTTTTTCCCTGAAATTTTATAGAGATATATTCAAATACCATACAATCATCGACAGTGTACAGTCAATTGTTTACAGTATCATCATATAGTTGTGCATTTGTCACCATGTTCTAGTTTGCTAATGCTGCCGGAATGAAAAACACCAGAAATGGATTGGCTTTTATAAAAGGGGGTTTATTTGGTTACACAGTTACAGTCTTAAGGCCATAAAGTGTCCAAGGTGACACATCAGCAATCGGGTACCTTCACTGGAGGATTGTCAGTGGCATCCAGAAAACCTCTGTTAGCTGGGAAGGCACGTGGCTGGCATCTGCTCCAAAGTTCTGGAGCAAAAATGGCTTTCTCCCTTCTCCCAGGGCATCCCTCTGTAGGCTGCAGTTCCTCAAAAATGTCACTCTTATTTGCACTTGGGGTATTTGTCCTCTCTCAGCTTCTCCGGAGCAAGGGTCTGCTTTCAACAGCCATCTTCAAACTGTAGTTCCTCTCTCAGCTCCTGTGCATTCTTCAGAGTGTCCCTCTTGGCTGTAGCAGCTTGTTCCTTCTGTCTGATCTTATATAGTGCTCCAGTAATTTAATTCAGACCCACCCTGAATGGGCAGGGCCACCTACATGGAAATTATCCAATTAGAGTCATCACCCACAGTTGGATAGGGCACATCTCCATGGAAGCACTCAAAGAATTACAATCTAATTAACACTGATAGGTCTGCCCACACAAGATTACATCAAAGATAATGGCATTTGGGGGGACATAATACATTCAAACTGGCACACACCACAATTAGCACTTACATATATTCATTACTCAGAGAAAGAATTGAAACAAAAAATAATAAAAAGCATAAAAGGAAAAGGAAAATTAAGCTAAAAATACAGCCACAAAGAAAGAGGAAGAGGCAAAAAAAAAAAAAAAGTAAAAGACAATGGAAAAAGAAAATAAAGAAAAAAATGACAACTAAAAAGCTGCAAACGAAATGGTAAAAACAAAATAAAATACCATAAAAAAAGTCAGACAACAACACTAATGCCAAGAATCCCATACCCCTTCCTTATGTCCCCCTCTTACAGACATTTAGCTTTGATGTATTGCCTTTGTCATAATTAAAGCACATTTCTATGTTACTGTTAACTATGGACTCCAGTTTGCATTGATTGTATTTTTCCCCCAATACCACTCCCTTTATTTAACACTTTGCAAAGTTGACATTCATTTGTTCTCCCTCATGCAAAAACATATTTGTACATTTTATCATAATCATTGACCGCTCTAGGTTTCACTAAGCCACACAGTCCCTGTCTTTATCTTTTATCTTTCCTTCTGGTGTTCTACATGCTCCTAACCTTTCTCTTTCAACCATACTCACAGTCATCTTTGTTCACTGTACTTACATTATTGTGCTACCATCACCCAACATTGTGCTCCAGACCAATCTCTCCTAAATTTTCTTATCTGTCTGTAGTACTCCCTTTTGTATTTCCTGTAGAGCAACTATCTTGTTCACAAATTCTCTCATTGTCTGTTTGTCTGAGAATATTTTAAACTCTCCCTCATATTTAAAGGACAGTTTTGCCAGATATAAAATTCTTGGTGGGTGGTTTTTCTCTTTCAGTATCTTAAACAGATCATACCACTACCTTCTTACCTCCATGGTTTCTACTGAGAAATCTGCACATAGTCTTATCAAGCTTCCCTTGTATGTGATGGATTGTTTTTTCCTTGCTGCTTTCAGAATTCTCTCTTTGTCTTTGACATTTGATAATCTGATTATTAAGTGTCTTGGCATAAGTCTATTTGGATCTATTCTGTTTGAGATTTGCTGTACTTCTTGAATCTGTAATTTTAGGTCTTTCATAAGAGATGGGAAATTTTCAGTGACTATTTCCTCCATTATTGCTTCTGCCCCTTTTCCCTTCTCTTCCCCTTCCAGCACACCATGACACATACACTCTTGCACCTCATGTTGTCACTCAGTTCCCTGAAACGTCACTCACATTTCTTTTTTTTTCCCCATCTGTTCTTTTGTGTGTAGGGTTTCAGATGTCCTGTTCTCCAGTTGATTAATCTTTTCTTCTGCCTCTTCAAATCTGCTGCTGTATGTCACCACTGTGTCCTTCATCTCTTGTGTTGTGCTTTTCATTCCCATAAGTTCTGCCAATTGTTTTTTCAAGCTTTCAATTTCTTCTTTGTGTTTGCACAATGTCTTCTTTATATCCTTCATCTCTTTTGTCATATCTTCCCTAAACTCATTGAATGGATTTTTGGATTGATTTTTTAATTGATTTAGGAGATTTGTTTGATTAATAATTAGTTATTTCAAAGCCTGTATCTCAGTAGAAGTGTAAGTTTGTTCCTTTGACTGGGCCATATCTTCATTTTTCTAGTGTGATTTTTCATTTTCTGTTGTCTAGGCATCTGGATTCCTTGATTGCCCCAGTTAGATTTTCCCAGACCAGAGGAGCCCTCAGGTCTCAGGAGGAGGCTGTATTCAGTATTAGGTTTCCCTGAGGATGAGTCTTAGAAGATTGACAGACTTTCCTGTGGGGCCTCTAGACTCTGTGCTTTCCCTATCCAGCCCATCAGGTGGCACTTGTCAGCCCAAAACTCCCCACTGGTGTAAAGAGGTGTGGTCCCTTTAATTCACAGTGGATCCTGTCCTGGGTCCTGTCAGAAGCCAAGCTTAAGTTGTTTCTGGTTTGTTTGTTTTCCCCCAGGTCTGAATTCTCTGAGAGAGGGCAGCCAGTTTAGCCAGTCCCACCCCTCTTTTCTTAGGGAAGATATAACCCCTAGGGAGTTATCTTCTCCACTTGAATTCCTCCTTTGTCTTTCTGACTCTCTTATCTCCACCTTTGCCTGGGTCAGCAGGGAAATGAAGATGCCTGAGGCTTCCACTAATGTGCTGCTTAGAATGAGAGAAAAAAAATTGAAAAGGAGCAAAAGCCCCTTTTCAGAGCCAGTCCCAGCCCCTCAGTTTCACAGGTCTACTGGAGTTGGTACCCAGTTCTCTGTGCCCCTTTTCTTGGGACACAGCCATCTTCCAGTATTCTGAGCTCAGCCATATCCAAAAGTCTCTGCTTTTATTTATTTATTAGGTATACCTATGGATCTACTCCAACATTCCCACACCCCTAAATTTTCAGACTCCTTATTCTATAATATGTTAGAAGATTTCATCAACTTACCTTCATTGACTGTGGGCCATCATTGAACCCATGTTTCAATTCACTGACCAATAATAAGAAATGTTAAAGTAACTCACAGATGCTTAAGCTGACATTAAATCACAAATCTGATTGTTGTATGCTAGGTTACCTATATTAATGCTTTGGAACCGATACAAGCTACATTTCATCATTTTATGCTCTTTGAATCTATTCCTAAACATGCAACCCAAGTTTCTGATGACACAATTAGGTAAGATCTTGCAGTTCCTTGGTGAATTATTCTCTCTCCTTTTAGAGCAGACCTTGCTGTTTCCCTTTGGGCCACACTGGGATTTAATTCTAGCCATGGACCTAGAGACAAAGAGGCATGGTGTGGATGGGTATTGAGGTTAATGGGCACTCTTTGCTTGGCAACTGTCCCAGGTAAAGTCACTGAAATATTTTTACATGCAAGGGAAATATAGTTTCCTCTGTTAGGGGAAAAGGGGATATTCTTACTGGCTCGGTTAAGGGTTGTATGAAGGTTCAGAGTTTTCAGCTTCTTCTATATTGGTTCAAATGTCTTCATCTCAAGTCCTTCTTCCTAGCTTTAGCATAACATACTTGTCAGTGTTGTGCATCTAACTATCCTTGCAAGTCTACAACCCACAAAATTAGATTTTGGCTTGGTCTTCAACCATATATACCTTGCAGCTGAGAAAGTAAAGGGACTCTTTTAAGGCCACCATATAACTTCCCAGTTTCCCTACTCTGGCTTTGAGTTGGATAGTCAAGGTACTAACCCTCTTTTTTAAGATCTCCAATATAGCCATAAATATTGTACCACCCCACAATCTTTATAAAAACCATGGTTGTCCTAGTAATCAAATGCAGCCACCCCATTTGATCATTTAAAGTCTTGTCCTCCACTAACACTCTATCCCATTTTACTACCAGTAGTAATTTGAGTAATTGTGATACCCTTTCTTTCTGTGGATTACCAGCATCGTAATACCTATCAAATATAAAAGGTTATCTGTATAGTCATTAAATATGTGAGCAACCCAGTCCCAAAATTGTACCTTAATATTATGTTTCCTAGGATCATATGTGGTAAAAATTACTGTATCAGTTATGTTACTGGCAGGAAACAGAATTCTACCCAGATATTTCATCTGAAGAGTCTTTATAAGAGGACTGTTTACAGAGGGGAGGACAGGGTTAAAGGAAACATCAATGATATTAAAGTCCCAGAGACTAGCAATTGAAGAAAGTCATTACTGTCCCTTTGCTTAAAGGGGTAATGCAAACAAGCCAACAAACAAATAATTATATGGCATTGTCTAAGCCCATTCAAAGCTGGAATGGAGGAGGGGCCACCCTATAAAAGGTATGGTCTAGGAGGCTCCCACTGCATCATCAAAGCAAGGAAGAAAAGGGTAAAAACTACCTTGATGTATCCTTTCTCCTTTGTCTCTTGATAGTGCCATTCATTGGTCAAACACAATCAGAAGCCAGCTGGAAAGAGAGCACAAGTTTTGCAATTAATAGGAATTAGCCTTTCAGTACACTAAATGGGAAGAAAAACTTTAAGGATGGATCTGGAGGATGGAGAAAATAAAGAATAAATAGTACATATTGTGAAAAAAAATCAAAATAGACTAAGCAAGCTTACTTTGAAAATAGCAAAACTAATTAACACCTAAGAAAACTAAATTGGCAATATAAATTATAAACAATTTCAACTCATAAATATAAACTATAGAAATATATCCAGGTGTAGAATGAATAAATAAATAAGTAGAAAGAATATAAAATGACAAATATGATGCTAAAGATTCAGAAATTGCAAACTGTAGGATTTCCAGTGATGAACAGAGATGGTGGATGAAAAGGCAGAGACATTTTGAAGAGAGCTCAGAGCTGAGAGAAGCTGATATATGTAATCTAGAGTTTGCCCCCTGGAGAAGCTAAGACAGGAGCCCAGAGGCATTCTGTAGAAAGTGATGGAAACCAGAAGCTAACCCTGGGAGAGGCCCAGCAGACTCTGGCCACGTGTCTTCCTATGTGACGAAGGAACCCCAGATGCCATCTGGGTTCTTCAGAGAAGATATTGTCCTGTTAATGCCTTAACTGGGACATTTTCATGGCCTTGAAATGTAAATTTGTAAACTAGTGAACCCCCATTGTAAAGGCCAATTCATTTCTGGTGTATTGCATTCTGGCAGCTTTAGCAAACCAAAACAATGGTTATGGATTTCTTTATTTATGTGCTCCATCTGGCACATTATAGGCCTCTGATTTGAACGAATGGGTGGATGAATGAATACATACTGAAATAGGAAGAGTAAAGGAAACCAAAATCAGTAATAAAACATGAATTTTTTAAACTAAATGCATACAAACAAAAACTGTTCTGAATTTTTGAAATAGAAAATGTTAACTCAATTTTAAAGGAACAAAACTCAGTCTTTGGGTTTTTCTTCTGCAACAGTGAAAATTATATATTCTTGTATGGAATCTTCAGAGGAAAATAGTATTACCTAAGAATTTGGAACCTACTCAATTTCTTTTTCATATGCAAAGCCAACAGAAAGATGTTGTAAATACATTATTTTATTAAATCTAAGATTCCATTGATTGTAAGGTGCACTTTGTTCTATTAACACAAAGAAAGAAAAACCCTCTGTTATGGGTTGACTTGTGTCCCCAAAAAGACATGTTGAAGCCCTAACCCCAGTCCTGTGAATGTGTTCTGTTTTGGAAATATGGTCTTTGAAGATGTTATTAGTTAAGATGAGGTCAAACTGGATTAGGGGCCACCCTAATCCACTGTGACTGGTGTCCTTATAAGAAATGAAGGATCGGACACAGACAGAGAGACAGATGAGGGGAGAATGCCACGTGACAACTGAGGCAGAGAATGACATGGATTGCCCACCACCACTAGTGGCCAGGAGGCAGGCATGGAGCAGCTTCTTCCCTAGAATTCAGAGGCAGCATGGTCCTGCTGACAACTTGCTTTCAGATTTCTATCTTCCAGAACTGTGAGGCAATACATTTTTGGTTTTAAACCACTCAGATTGTGATAACTTCATTATGGGAGCACTAGGAAACAGACGCTTTCCAGATCATGAGTGATGCATGCAGTTCTCTGAAATTATCACCTCTGCCTATAGTTTCATTGTTTGGTGTGATAAGACAATCATTTTGCATGTATCTCAGTAGTAAAAACTTAATGCAATTTCATCTACTTGTGGATTTCTCCCTTTTTTAGGGACTACAAAATACTTGGTGTTTGTTCTACAAGAAAGTAGTGAGTTGCAGTAATTCCTCCAGTGACATTTGCTTTATTGACCAATATATGCCTGTCACTTTGTTTTCCTCTTTTGGCACACCCACAATAACATAATTTTCAATACCAAATTATAACGTAATATTTTAAGGCATTTTAAAACAGCAATGAAACTCAACATGTATTGCACTAATGATTGAGGAAACTCAGTGAACTGATGACAATATAAACAGCTGAAAGAAAGTACACAAATGTATAGACAATTGACTACTATGTTGTGAGTGCCACCTGGCTGACAATGATTATAAGACACCATCAATTAAAAGACATATCATAATTTCCAAGATGCTAAAATGTAAAAAACTGAAAAAAGTATATCTTTTCATGTGTAATATGTCATTGAACCTTAGCAATTATATCAGCAAAGTTTTATTTTTGAAAAGCTCACTACGCAATAAGAAAAAATCTGATTACATGTTTCCTAGGAAATAGTTCTCAGTACAATTAATACCAAAAATAAAAATGCCGGGGGTGAGAATCTCCCATAACCTTATGATAAAATAATCAAGATTTTAAGAGATTAGGGGAGAAGCAAAATTTAAAGCCAAAAAAAGCCAAGATTTTTCCATCCCTAAAAGGTAGTCCAAAGTATTATTTCATTATCTGAGTATAAATAGATAAATACAAAATTAGGAATTTCAGTGGAAACCTTTCTTATGATTAATCTATAGAATTTTTTTAGATAGTGTGTTTACAATCCAAGTAGTTTTAAAAACCAAAAAGAAACAGAGTAGCCAAAAATAGACATGAAAAGAGGAAAGTAGAAAAAGCAGAAAATTTACAAAGCACAATATAAAATAACCAAAACTAGGCCCAGTCTGCAGTTAGCACCATGAATATTAATTATTCACTTATTCAACAGCATTCCCAAGTACTTATTAGATACCAGGCAGCATTCAAATTCCTAGGGGTCAGCAATCCTTTTCTTTGTTGAGTCTGGTGGTTTGTAACTGTATGTACCCCAGAAACTCATGTTCTTAAAGCAAATCCATTCCTGTGGGTATAAACCTATTGTAAGTAGGACCTTCTGGTGAGGTTACTTCAGTTAAAGCTTGACCCAGGATGGGTCTTAATCCTCTTAGTGGAATTCTTTATAAAGGGGATGAATACAGAGAGTCAGAGAGAAAGGCACAGAAGCAAGAAGCTGAAAGCAGTAAAACCTGGAAGAGAAGAGGGAGAACAGCAGATGCCGCCATGTGCCTTGCCATGTGGCAGAGGAGCCAAGGATCGCCAGCAGCTGTTCTTCAGGAAAAAAGCATCACCTTGATGATGCTTTGATTTGGACATTTCTCACAGCCTCAAACTGTAAGCTAATAAATTCCCATTGCTTAAAGTCAACCCATTTCATGGTATCTGCTTTAAGCAGCCTGGGAAACTAAAACATGGAGCTTACACACTTGTCAGGAGAGGTAGATAATTAACAAATAAACAAAAATAGGCAATATATAAGATGACAGGTGCTAGGAAGAAAAATTAAGAGGAAGATGAATAGGAAGTGCCAGGGTAGAGGGTGTGTTAACATGAGGGTGTGTTGTGGTCAGAGTTGACATCTTTGCTAAGAAGACATGTGAACAGAGACTGGAAGGAGGTGAGGGAATGAGCCTTATAGATATCTAAGGGTAATCTACATTTCTTCATTAAAAAGGCAGAGTCTCACTTTGGATTTTAAAATCCTGAAATAGGTTGCAAGGAAAGGAAAACTTAAAGCAAAAATGGAGAGAAAGTATATAAACAAAGACTTGAACAAACATCCAATTAAACAAGGGGAAAAGCATAGGTAGTAATATTAGTATTCAAACAGAGAAGGATGTTTAGGCCAAAAGTATTTAGTAAGCAAAGCAGTTCTTTACATGATAAAATATCAATAGTGAAAATATATCACTATTAAATCAATGCTCTAAAATAATACAAAATATTTAAATACACAAAATTGAACTACAAGGAACAATTGCTATTGTAGAAGAAGTTATATATTCACCATTTTAAACCTTTTATACTCAAGGTCAAGGTAAGAGGATAAGGGAGCATTCTAGGTAGAGAGGTTAAGAAGCAGTATGACAATATAGTATGCTGTAGCTAGAATATAAATTGGCTAGGGGTGACTCATTGGCGATAAGATCATAAAGGTAAACTGAAACCAGCTTTCCATTTGAGTCACACCAAGGAATTTCATTATGCCATCAGAAGATTATTATACTAATTGTATTTGTATTCTAGAAAGGTAATATGGAGGATTACACTAGAAAATGTGAGATTTTAAGCATAGTGTTGTGTTAGTAGACTAGTCTAGTAGAGATGATGAGATTCTGGATTATACAAGTGGCCATAGGGATGCAGAAAACAGAGGCTAAGATGAATGACTCAATGAAGGTTGGGAAATGATTGGATGTGAAATAGGAGGAAGCAAGTAAAATCAAGAGTTATACATTGGGCAACTAGATGGGTAATGATTCAGTTAACAGTATTCATAAAACATAGTATCCTGGGAACTTCCATTTCCAGTTATGGCACAACCTTGCTTCTAAGAATAATTAAAATAGTTAGATAAATTATTTTTAAATAGAAAATCTGAAAAGACAATGGGAACAACCAGGCCAATTTCTAAGGGAAAACAGGAACTCAGAGAGGTAAACAGGGCACAGAAATACCTAGAATCCTTTTGTCCCGAATGAATTCCTGCAAACTTGGGCTTTGAATTTGGTGGACTAATGAAATAAAGGAAACAAAATTATAGCCTGACTCCTCCCAAGAATGACAGGTGGCACACCGTATGATAAGCTGGGACCCCAAAGGGCTTTACTCTTAGAATAAGGGTAAATCAGATGTAAAACTATGCACATTTTCATATACCTGCTCCTCTAGAACTGCAGCAAAGTTATTTTGTTAAGTAATGGTAGTGAAGAAAGAAGAAACGGGGGTGGGGACTGTCTCTGGGAGGTTATGGCTATGAGAAGGCCCTCAGGAAGATTTGCAGCCCTGATTTTCATTATCTGAATGGTCAGTGACTCTCAAGCTGTGATTTTGTGGTTGTATGCATAGGCACCTGGTAAAAACGAATGAAAATCCTTACCAGAGGAAGATATCATCCTAAGATTCATAGAATGATCGAAAAATTTTTTCAAAGTCAGTGACCAGTACACAGTAAAAGGCAACCAAATATAAAAGGAAACAAAGCCCCCTGAGTGAAATAGCATAGTAACAAGAGTCAGGAAAATCAGACAAATTTTTTAAAAATTGGTTGTTGGAATTATTAAACGAAAGTTAAAAAAAAACTGCTATATTTACTGTGTCTAACAAAATAAAAGGCAAACTTGAAAATATCTGCAGGGAACAGAAAACTATGAAATGTGATCTATTAAGTTAAAAGTATGAAATAGCACTTCTAGAAATTAAAAACCCAATACCAAACCCAAATCATGAATCAAAAGGATTAACAATAGATGAGACACAACTGAAGAGAGAATTAGTAAATAAGATGTGTCTGACAAAATAATCTGAAGTCAAGCAAGAATCAAAAACAAAAATGAAGTAAAACAAACAATAAAATATTTTCAAAATAAAATATAAGTTAAGAGACATGAGTTTAGAATGACAAAGACCAAGTTAAGTATATCAGAGTTCCAGAAGAAGAAAAGATAAAGAATTGGGTGGGCACCATTTTTAAAGAAATGCTGGCTAAGGCTTTTCCAGAATTCATGAAAGACGTAATTTTTTCCAGAAGTTTAATAAATCCCAAACAGGATAAATAAAGAGAAATTCACACCCAGTCACATCATAGAGAAGCTGTAAAATGCTAAAGACAATGGGAACAATAATGAAAGAAGGTGAAGAAAAAAAAACATATCTTCAAAGAGCAATAGTTGGCCATCAGCTTTCTTAACAAAATGGAAACTAGGAGACAAGAGAACGATTTCTTCCATGTGTTGTAAGAAAATAACTGCTGACCTAGAAGTCTATAAAAAGCAAAAATATCTTTGTAGAATAGGGGAATTTGACAGAATTTGCCTCATGCAGGATGTACTTCAGGCAACAAAGAAAGTGACCCAAGATAGAAGACCTGGGATATAAGAAGGAATGAAACGTCATATGATAACAATAATTGCTATTTCTTATGAGATTAAAAAGCAATAGATAACATCTAAATTATAAGAATAATTTTTTAGTTGAAAGGTATTAATTGGAGTAAAAGTATTCTAAGATCATCTGGGAGGAGGAGCAGGTATTAATTTACTCTTAATTTTGATAAAATAATGAAGTGTATTGTGTTTCCTAGGGAAAACACTAAAAGAACAGAAATGGAAAGTAAATATTCCGAACAAGTAGAGGAAATCAATGGAATAATTTTTAAAATTACTCAATCCAAAAAAAAGGAAAGAAAAAAGAAATATAAAAAGTGGAAGAAATAGAAAGCACAACATAAAATGTTATAATTAAACTCCCAAATAGCAGTAATTTAGTGAAGTATAAATGAACTAAATGCTCCAGTTCAAAGACGAAGATTGTCAGACTACATAAAAATGCAAATCCATTTATTGGAACTAAATCATGATAATAAAGAAACATTCAAAATAATAGAATGTGAAAAGATATAGCATGCTAATTCCAACCAAAAGAAAGCTGGCTTAACTAAAATAATAAGATTACTAAACATACAGAGGTATATTATATGCTGCTTAAAGACTCAATTCATTGGAAAGTATAACTCTAAATTTTTATGCACCTAAGAAAATAGTCTCAAAATATATAGAGCAAAATTTGATACAACTGTAAAGAGAAATATACAAATCACAATCACTGTAGAAGATTTTAATATACCTGTTTCAGTAATTGATAGAACAATCATAGAAACTCCTAGAACATTGATGCAAAATCCTGAAGAAACTATCAGCCACCTAAATCCAGTTATATATAAAAAGGATATTATATCATGACCTTGTAGGATTTATACTAGGATCCCATGATGTTTTAGCATTAGGAAATCAATCCATGTAATACTATTACAGATTATAGGAGAAAAATCCTATGGTCAACTCAATAGGAGCAGAAAAAAAGCAGTTAATAAAATTCAATAACCACTCATGATTTTAAAAAGACTAAAACCTTAGCAAACCATGAATAGCAGATAACTTCTTGATTAAGTGTATCTAGGGAAAAAAACTATAACAACTATCCAATCACATTTCGTGGTAAAACATTAAAAGCTTTTGCTTTGTAATCAGGAACAAGACAAGGTTCCAGCTATCACTTCTATTCAGCATTGCATCAGAGGTCCAAATTACTGCAGAAAGGTAAAAAAATATATAAATACTGTAAGGTTGGAAAGGAAGAAACAAAACTGTCATTGTGACAGATGATATGATTTAAATCTACAAATAGAGTTTAGCAATGTTGCTGATAAATACCAACATAAAAATTTATTGTATTTTAGTGAATTAAATGGTTAAAAATGAAAATTTAAAAATACATGCTATTTTGAATAGCTTTAAAATATCAAACACCTAGGTTATTTCTAACAAAAGATGTGCAAGTCTTCTATGGGGAATGTTATAAAATTTGACTGAGAAACATTAAAGAAGATTCAAATAAATGGAGAGCTATGCCACATTCATAGATTGGAAGACTCAGTATTATACAGATGTCAATTTTCTCTAAATTTAAATTGAAAGAGTCAATCCAATCCTTATTAAAATCCAAAATGTTTGTTTGTTTGTTTTGTGGAATTTAAAAGCAGATTCTAAAATTCATATGATGGACTGCAAAGGGCCAAGACTAGCTAAGGCACTCCTATAGAATAACTTCATTTACTAGATATCAAGTCTTCTTATAGAGCCATAGTAATTAATACAGCATGGTATTTATGCAGTTCTAGACAAAGTGACCAATGGAACATGCTCTGGTTTGCTAAAGCTTCACTGAAGAAAGGCCGATGGCATTAGGAACACCTCTGTTAGCTGGGAAAGCATGTGGCTGGTGCCTCCTGGTCCTTTGCTCCTGGGTTGCATTTCAAAATGGCTTTCTCCAATATGTCTCTGGGCTTCTGCGTCTTTTAGCTTCTCTCAGCTCTCTGCTTAATTCTCCTGGAACATTTCTCTCTAAGCATCTAGAAGTCCTCTCTTAGCTTCTCCAGGGCAAATTCTGAGCTTCATCTCTTAGCTTAGCATCTCCAAACATCCTTCTGTCTGCATCTTCCAGTCTCTAGAAACATCTGGGTCTGTGTTGGCTCTTAGCTTCTCCCTGGGGCAAACTCTAGATTACATATCTTAGCTTCTCTCCTAAATGTCTCTCTCAGCTTTTCTGAGCTCCTTCTCTCCGTGAGCTCTCTTAAAGGACTCCAGTGATCTAACTAAGACCCACCCAGAATGGGAGGGGTCACACCTCCATGGAAATGATCTAATCAAAAGGTCTCACCTATAGTTGGGTGGGTCACATCTCCATGGAAACATTCAATCAAAAGTTTCCACCCTAAACAAAAGACTAATAAGTCCATCCCCACAAGATTGCATTAAAGAACATGGCTTTTGTGGGGGACATAATAGATTCAAACCAGCACAGAACGAAATAGAGTATTCAGAAATAGACTTATTCTTACGTGGATACTTGATGCATAACCCAAGATGGTATTACATAGCAGTATAGTGTTAATTGGTGTCTGCATATAAAAAAGTGTAATTGCACACTGTGGTAGAGATAGCCAGCTAAAAAACAACTATTTATGTTCCCTTTCATAGTGTAGAATTGGCATTGGGAAATGATTGCCTTTTATTTAGATTGGACTTTTAACAATTTCTCACCAGGCATGAGAAAGACACTAAGCAAATGAAATAGTAAAATGAATATGATGTCAGATGGTGATAGGTTCTACGGAAAAATAAGCAAGGAAGAGGTATAGAGAATGTATGTGGGGTGGGTGGGATGCAATTTTAAATAAGGTGGCCAGGGAAGGCTTTACTAAGAGGTGCCTCAGAAACAAAGAACTGAAATAGATTAAGAAATTGGCCTTGAATAAGAGCACTTCAGGTAGAGGGAACAACAGTACAAAGACCTTTAGAGGAAATGAGCCTGTGGGGAATGACAAGGAGGCCATTGTGGCTGGAGCAGAGTGAGCAGAGCAGAAAGTAATAGGCAATAAGTCAGAGATGTAACCAGAATCCAGATCATATTGGCCCTTGGAGACTATTAAGGACTTTGCTTTTACCCAGAGAGGTTGAAGCCATTGGGAATTTTGATCAGGGGAGTAAATAAAGTGATTTGTAGTTTTAAAGGATTAAAGCCTGAAGCAGGGTATGAGTAGAATCATGAAGATCAACTAGGAGCTAGTAGGCAAGAGAGATGATGGTGGCTTGCCCAGGGTGATAGTGCTGGCAGTGGTGAGAAGTGATTGTATTCTCTATAAACATTGAGTGTGTAGTCAATGGAATTTGCTGATGAATTAGATGTCAGGTGTGAGAGAAATAGGAATTAGAAATGACACCATAGTTTTGGACTAAGCAACAGGAATGGCAGAGTTGCTCTTAATGGGGGTGGGGAAGGCAAGCAGTGGAGGACATTTGTTTGAAGATCAGCAGTTCAGTTTTGGATGCCTAACTGATATTCACCATGAGTTGTTGGTAAGCAGCTATGTAGTCTGGACTTCCGAGAGGAGATCCTGGTGGGAGATTTGAATTTGGGAATCGTCTGCATAAAGATGGATTTAAAATCCTAAATTTGGATAAAGTCTTCAGAGATAGTGAGGAAAGAGGTCTAAGAATTGAGTTTGGGGCACTCCAACATTTAGGAATCAGGAAGGAGAGAGAATGAAGCAGGAAAGCCTGGAGTAACTGGCTGGGGTTGGGGGTGTTGGGATGGGGACAGTGGTGTGCATAAATCAGCCTTTTCCATCCTGAGGCATGAGCTCCCACTCTAGCTACATACAGGAGAAAGGACCCTCTCTTTCTCTGTATGGATAAATGAGTGCTGCTATCCTACCAAATTACTGGCTGTACCTCTCAATGTTTCCCACCTGAGGCATGAGAGAACCATAGGACAACAAGTTTGGTTCAACATATTATATCGCAGTATAGACAATGCTCTTTACTGGTTTGCCATCTTGAAGGTTGTTTTCTCATTGCCTTCTTCCTATTCAGGAATTTGACTTCCTGGTAACTTCCACTGTTGGGGGAGCTAACCTCTTTTCCTCTAGACTCCTTAAGAAAACATCCTCTCACTCTGTCCTTCACCTACTTCAGTGAACAGATTCTTTAGTGAAACGAAGCCGTGAAAGACTTTCCAGGGACTTGACAAAGATTAACATGTATTTTACTAATTCAGGGGTCTCAGAACCTTACACCCCTGAAGAACCATTTACTTAGTAGAGTATTAAAAGTGTTCTAGTTGTAGAATATCGATATCAAGAGACTTCTGTTTATTTCCTAATAGGATTAATGAGATACAGAGAAATTGGATCTGTTACAGATAAAATTTTCACCTTATACTATGATCATTTGGGATTCTTACATAAATTGGCTCCAGATTATTTTGAAGCTGATGGGTCTTATGCATCCCTTGGAAGTTCTAAAGGTATTTTTGGAAAGGTCAGTGATACAATGCATTGAAGCAGTTTGCCTTGTTTTAAGAATAGATGCCACATTCTATACACATAATAAAGATACTTTCATTGAAACAAGCTCTTATTAATGCTTTTTGCTTTACTTAATTAAAGGAAAAACCTCCATTTACCACGGAGTATCTACAACATCTCCCAAATCCTATCCAGGGTTATATAGATTTAATTCCATGCAGATATCTTCATGCAAATATCTTCCCCAAAAAACACCCCAGATACTCTAACTTGGATCCATTACTCCCAGTGCAGGTCAATGGTGGGTTTGATTCTAGGTACAGATATTTGCAATTTTAATGTATAATGCACTACTTGTGAAGATGCATATGTCTAAGTGCTCATCTTTGGGAAAATACAGTCATGAAAATTAATACATATCAATAGATCAGAGAAGAATCAGATTTTTTGACTGGGGTATAATAAAACCTGCCCCTTGGCCTGAAAGAAACAGACTGAGGCTATGGTTAAAGGGATGATGTTTTAGCTTTCCCTTTGTGAGATATGTGCAGAGTGTGAGGACGGGAACTCCCATAGGAGAGTAAGATGTCACCGTATGATGCCCTGTGTAGATGCCCAAGTCTGTGTGTAGAATCTGGCATACACACAAAGTGAACTAGGTGAAAGGAATGGTAGAACTAACCAAACAAGCAGCTACTCAGCTTTTTACTACTTTACAATTTGTAGAAAATATCTTAGTTCTCTCATGTGAAAGTTTAAATTAGTGAAATCAAAAGCCTGTAGGGATTTTTATACTCAGGATGAGTTCAAGGAACTCATACTCAATGGTATCATTTGCCCCTCCCCAAACAAACTATTCATGCATCCTCAGGGAAAAATAATCGCTGACTTGACTTGGCTCTTACTATGTGCTAGTTATTGTTGTGAACACTTAATCTTTATAACAGCTTTTTATTCCCGCTTAACAGGAAGGTACAGCACAGTGCAGCTAAATAATTTACCCAAAATTACCCAAATAGGAAGTTTTAGAATCAGGCATCTATCCCAGGCAACTGGCTGCAGGCCTATATTTTTTGCCACTATACTGCCTTTTACTGGACTTAAGTATACTTTTCATGAGATGCTCCTGCCACCCCAAGGCTAGATTTCTAAATAGTTTTCAACCTTTTCAGTAATTTTCAAGAGTCCTCAAATCTGTTCTGTCCCACATTTATTCTCCTTGCATCTCTTTCCCTCTTACTCCCCTTCTCAATGGGTTCCCAAATTTAACAGACTAGGAAAAAAGACATGACAAAAAATGAGTCTTGGAGGCTTTATGTGTTGGGTATGCTCCCAAGCAGTCTGCACTATCTACCACCCAGTCCTTATTCCATAGCAACAAAATCAACCCAACATCCCCTTTGGGGCCGTCTTCCACCTCTCTTCTCACACCTAAATATTCCCAAAATGAGACAACTGGGGACTGGAGAGGGTGTATTTAAAAGAAGACTTATAGGTCAGAAACGAGGTCAAAGATTCTTCTGTTCACAGCAAGGTAAAGCCTCATGAATCAGAGGAAATGAGAAGAGCATGTGCAGCTGAGTCTGGAGAGCCAGGCAGGAGTTGCACAGTCACTAGAAGGAGACCAGTGAGACTGGGAGCAGCAGCTCCTAGATGGGGGGAGACACTTCACAGCCCCTTTCCTGAATACAGCTCCAAATAAGAACCCAGTTCTGGAATCTGCACTTCCAGACTCGTCCCCGCAACACAGTAGAACTTGAATTTCCATTTATCCTTCCACTTCAACCTTTGGACACAGGAATCTTAGCCTGAATTGGAATCATCAGAATTCCAAGTCCTCCTCAACAGAAAAGTACATTTTCCCTTGCATACACATGAATATTCAAACAGAATATATTGAAATATTACTCCAATTGATAAGCAAAACACTATTGTTTTGATGTGAACTGTAAACAAATTTGCTATTTACATTTTGTTATAATTGAAATATTTTAAATACAATACTTCCTTTTTTCCTATTCTAGCCTCCTGACATGGGCTTTGAGACTGCACTTGCTCCGCAGTATATCTCCTTAAATGAAGTGATCTTTTATGCATATGTACCTGTGACTGAACCTCAGGAAAGTATATACACCAAGAAATTCAACAATATTCACTTTGGGAAAATGTTATACTCCAGGTAGTGCTTTGCCTCACATTTATTTAGATTGCATGCTCATTTCTAGATTCAAAATTTTGACTCTACTTTTTTGAGTAATTCTCTCGGTCAAGTCAAGTAAGTCTTTGTTTCACACCCCAAATACATTTATAGACTCCAAGTTGCCTTTCATGATGCCCCAATTTTAGAAACACAGGGCCATTTATATCAGCACCATCAGGCCAAGCTATAGGATGAGTGTATGCCATCTCAGAGAACAGAAATGTTCCAGGCCAAGATGAATGCTGCTTATCCAGTGCTCAGTCACATGGCAATTCACATATGTCCTAGAGACAAGCCCATCTAACGTAAGGGGGGACTATCTTGTATGAAATACTGCATGATGGAGGATGCAGAATTCTCAGGAATGCTTATGTCTACAGAGATCAGCAAGAGCCAATAACCCTTAAAGCTACCTCGGGCCTAAAAACTTTAAGGGCAATATCAATCCTACAACACCAAAAATCTAACAACCAGAAAATGGAATGATTTCAGGTTACAAGAAACTCACCCTGTCCCAAGAGTGGTGGGCATTATTCTCCCTGTGGGTTGAAATCTGTACATCATGTATACATTGGGATGTCAATACACATCTTGTCCCAAAGCTAACAACGACATGCACCATGGGACAGCTCACTCAAAGGTGGAGATGAAGATGGCAATCGGACATCATCTAACAAATGCTGGCAGTATGTCTCTTTCACAAAGATTGTAGAACTTTCTGTCTCTAAGAAAAGTATCAGTGATCTCTAGAATTATGTTATAGGTGGATTTTATATGTGTGATACTCCAGATCACTTATTTGGTGTTTATATAGGTATGTCCTTGTAGAAATCTCATAGAATCACTTTTTCAAAGTTTAACACATTATAATATCATATCAGTTAAGATTAATTTATCATATTCCAATTATTTTAAAGTATATTCTCCTTCTCTTAAGGTTCAGAATATTTGAAAGCTAGAACAGTGCATTCTAGAATCAGATTCAATAACAAAAACTGCTCTATTTGCACAGAAACTAGGGAATGGGCAGCTCCAATGCATGAAATGTGAGCAAAGAGCCAGGAACAGAGAAATGGTGAGAAGTGGGATTTCAATTGGGCAAGTCAAGGGTTTGGCAGCCCAAAGTTAAGAGGTCATCAATAAGCCAAAAGCAGATATCTAATAGTCAGGTGGTTGAGCAAGCAGAGCCATTCATTCATTTGTTCCACAAATAGTCAGCTTACTCTTACTACATGCAAGGCTCTATGGTAGGTGCTGTGAGAGAGCAGTGAACAAGACATTCGAGACCCTGTACTCCTCAAACTTATAATCTAGCACAGAAAGTGGACAACTAAGTAACTACGGTTGAGACAAATCTACAAAAGAGGAATATAGAGCATTAAGAAAGTATTTTCCTAGAGCTTGTGACCTCTTTTGGAAGATCTTAGAAGGTTTCTCGGAGGAAGTGGTGCTTAAGATGAGATGTAGAGAATGAGAATGGAAGGAGTGGGAGGGTAAAGTTCCAGGATGAGAGAACAGCATGTTCAAAGTCCCCTAGGCTAGAAGGAGCATGTTGTATTTGAGAAACAAAAAGAAAACAAGAGTGATTTCAGCACAGTGAATAAAGGAGAAAAGTCATGTAAGAGTGGAGCCAAGTCATGTAGGGCTTTTTGAGTCCTGCTGAAGAATTTGGATGTTATTCCTAGAGAGGAGGGACCAGTGAATGCTTTTAAGTAGGTGAATAACCGGATTGATTTATGTGTAATTTGTTCATTGAATAAGCTGGATAGACCAACTTTATTTTTTCTCCTACTGTCTCTTTAATTCCATTCTGTGGCTTTATTTCCTTTTCTGCCTCTAGATGAAACATCAGGCAAGTCTTGCAGTTTTTCTTTTAAACAATAAACAATATCCTTGGTTTTAAAGAGTCTAAGCCAGTCTAATAATCTCATGACTCAATTCCTGTCCAGCGTTTTAAAGAAACTTCTAACTCTTATCCAATTTAAATTTGTTTTCCAACCCCCCATTTTGGCCTGACCCAGACTGAGAAGTCTGGAGTGTGGGAAAGCAGTGTTTCTCACTCTTTCTCACTACTTTCTAGCTCAAACCTCCTTCCATCATAGCTTATGGTTTCTAGCCCTTCCAGAGTTTGGGTGAAAGAATGGAACTGAGGTAAAGGGGCAAACAATAGAGACTTCCAGAGTACTTTTTTGGCAATGCAACCCTTCCAATGAGTCATAACCACCCTCTTCGTGTCTAGACCTCTGGACATCCACCAGTCCATTAGGTTCCCTTCACCTTTCCAGCAGTCCTCTCTGGCAGCAGTCCTCCCTGGTTCTTTCCTGCCTCCCCATGGGCTGTGGTAGAACTTGCCGTATGTCAAGTTCAGTGGAGTGTATTCTGTCCCTGGAAAGGAGATATCCCCCATTTTCCAGATGGTACGGCTCATAGAGACAGAGATGGGAAATATGAGAGAGAGTTAAGTGACGTGGAGGAAAGAGTGAAAAGATCTAATAAATCTACATGCTAAATTGGAAAAGACATGATACAGAAAATAGGGCAGAGGCACTATTCAAAAAAATAATGACTAAGAATTTTCCAGGAGTGGGGAAAGAGACTACTTTTCAAATTCAAGAAAATCAGTAAATCCCGAGCAGGATAGAAATCCACATATACATGCAATATAGTGAAATTGAAGAACAACAAGGCCACAAAGAGGGAGGAAATCTGCATTAAGAAGACAAATTGTTCAAAGGAATGACAATTAGATGGAGATCTGAATTCTCACTGCCAACAGTGGAAGCCAGAAACCAGTGAAATTTTATCTTCAGTGTGCTGAGAGGAAATAACTAGACAAAAGGAATGTCTAGTCCAAGTGAAATTATCATTCATCAATGATGAAAGAAGTAAATATGGTGATGCAATAGCGGCAGAGAGTTAGAAGGACAAGCCAAGCCAAGAGCAAGGGGAGAGCTTTCCAGGCAAAAGGAATTGCAAGTGCAAATGCAATGCAAGGAAAAGTTTGGATGTATTTAATAAAACAAGAAAGGGGCCAGTGAAGATGGTGCATCGTGAGATGGTATGGTAGAAAAGTCAGCAAGGAGGTAGGCAAGTGCCAGGTCATCTAAGATATTTTAGACTGCATAAAGAGTTTAAATTCTATTCTTGTTGCCAGGGGAAACCATTGAAGAGTTTTGTGTAGCAGAGTAAAATGATCTAATTTATATTTCTGAAAGATCACTCTGCATGCTGTGAAAGTATAGGACAAGGTGAGGGTAGAAGCTGCCAGGCCCCTTAAAAAGCTATTAAAGTAAAGGTAAAAGATGATGGTGGCTGAAGTAGGTACATTCAAGAGCAGACAAGATTTCATGATGGATTGGATGTTGGGGATATGATCAAGAAGGAATCAAGAAATATTTAGGCTGCCAGGCTTTAACAAGTTATTTATTTGAGTTGGAAAGAGGTAAACATTTTTAAATAGATTTTTTCTTGAATGTAAAATTAAGACATGCTTATTATAGAAACTTCCTAAAAGATAAATATTAAGAAGAAAATTGAAATCATGACTGTTAACACTGATGAATGACTGAGTAGTCTTTACATGCATTTTAATGTTTCTCAACTTGTTTTTTTTTCACTTGGACATTATATTTTTCCTTATGTAATTAAAAACTCTTTGTAAATGTTATTTTAGTAGTTATATTGCATTTAAGTAGATCATTTATTATCATTTACTTAATGAGGTGATGAACATCTTTGTGTAGAAAGCTTTTTGCCCTGTGTTTCAAGTTATTTCCTTAGGATAGAGCCCTATTAGTAGACTTATGGAATCAGAGAAAAAAATAGTATTAGATCTTCTAATGCATGCTGTCAAATTGCTTTCTAGGAAACATACTTATTTACAATCCTATCAGCAGTAGATGAGTACCTATCACCACTGAATTCTCACCACTATTGAACCTTGTTATATAAAAATATTTGCTAATTTCCTAGGTAAAAACTGGTACCCCATTGCTGTAATTGATTCACTGATTACTAATGAAGTTAAACAAATGTGGATAAAATGTTCACTCGTTAGCCATTTGAGATGTATTTTGTTTGGAAATTATCTGTTCATAAACTTGCTCATAAGCCACTGTTTTATCTGAACTACTTAACCTTTGTTGGTTTCTTTTTAGGAAAACTGGAACAGCTTACATAAGAAAGACAATGCAACATGAAACTCCTGAAGGATTTTTGTCCTCAGTTATTGCCGAAATTATAGACCCTTTTGGATTAGAACAACTGAATGAGAGCTCTTGTTTGTCTAGTTCCCTTTCCATTAATAAAGAGACAAGTTTCTTCTATAAACTTACTCTTCAAGGTAAGCATAATAATATAATATATCTCTGGTGGCTACAAAAAAATGAAAAACTATCTTTTGAGAAGACTGCTATGCTCATTTATAAAGTAACGTATTTCAAATTTTAATCCAACTGACAAGCTAAAGAAGCCTACATATACTTAGGTTCATGTAGAAATTATTTATTTCTAATAAAACCTAGCTTTAACTTCACTGATGTTTCATCAAGTAGTGCCTATCATTTATTCCTATGAGGTTATTGTTTTAAAAGTGCCCCAGAGAAGTGAGAGAAAATAGGTAGTTCATGAGGATTTTGCGTGTAGAATAAATTAGTTTGAAAACAGTTATATAGAATATTTCTATTTCAAAGGATCATATGATAGATAATATAGCAAGCATTAGTTTATTTTATTGTAAGTGTTTGGGTTCTACTCTGAGTAAATGGGAAGCCATTAGAGGGTTTTGAGCAGAAAGTGACATTACCTGATGTGTTTTAACAAGATCAGTGGCTGCTGTGCTAAGAATAGGCCAAGCAAGTGATGGAGAGGGCCAAGCTTGGAAGCAGAAGAATCAGTTAAGAGACATTGCAATAATCAGATGAGAGATCATATTAAATTTAAGATACCTGTTACCCAAAATGGAGAAATAAGATAGGCATTTAAAAGTACAGTTCTGGAATACAAGGAAGAGGTCTGAACTAGAGATATAAATTTGGGAGTTGTCAGCATATCACCTGGAAAAAAGAAAGGAAGAGGTACAAGGTCTAATCCCTTGCATTCCAACATTTATTGGTGGAGAAGATGGGGAAGAATCAATAAAGGAGATTGGGATGGGCTGGCCAAGAGAAGGACTGTTAGAGCGCTGTCTCAGAAGGCAAGTGGAGAAGGTTTGCCAAGGAGGAAATGCTTCTGTGTTACATGCTACTAAATAGGTCAGTGTAAAAATGAGGACTGAAAACTGGCCAGTGGATCTGTGTGAAAGTTATTGGTAAATTTGACAAAGGCTGTTGCATGGAATATTGTAAACAAAAGTTTGATTGGAATGGGTTCAAAATTTTTTGACAGGAGAGGAATTGAAGAAAATAACTAAAGACAATTCTTTCAGAGAGTTTTGCTATAAAGAGGAGGAAAGAAATTACGTGTCAGTTGGAGAGAACGTCGGAAGGGATTTTTTCTTGGTTTGCAAGAATGAGAGAAATTAGAGCATGGATGCATAAGAAAGGGGATGATGGGGTTCTCTTTTGATTCTTTCTTTTATTTTTTTTTCCAGAGTGAGGAAGAGAGTATTGTTGTTGATTTGTTTAATGACTTACAAAAACATTTAACAAAATATACATTAAAAAATTAACAACGATGTCCTCCCTCGCCTCAAAACACCATCTTCCTCCAGCTTCCGATACCCACTCTGATGGGTTTTGGTTTTCTCTGATCATTTCTTCTTTGTCTCATTTGTGGGGTTCTTTTCCCCTTCCCATCCCTTAAATGACGGTGTTCCTTAAAGTCGTGCTCTAGGGCCTCTTTTCTTCTAAATCTTCACGCTTTATTTGAACAATTGATTGGTCACCTATTCAATAAATATTTATTGAGCACCTTTTATGTAATAGGAGCTCCTTTAGGCACTGGGGAAACACTGGCTACATTATTCTTCTCTTGTAGAATCATTAGTAATGTTCCAGACTATTAAGGGCTCTTAGCATTTCTCTACTAAAGTAATTCTTATAATTTCTTACCCCTAAAACATTTTTTTTTTCTGCTGAGAATTTCACAGAACTAGTTTCACAGTAAACATTTCAGGATAGGTTTATGCTTTAGGTAACAATGATAAACTTTGTATAAAATAATTTTAGTTATAATCTGCAATCTGGCAAATGTGTTCTCCAGTTAAGACCATGGTTTAAAACCTCAAATAATGCATTTGTCAATTATGTACACCAGTATGCTTGCTGACAATGGGCAGTTTTATTTTATACCAGATCTTTTCTGTTTTAGATCCAGATGTTAATTCCTCATTTCAAGATTCGGATATAGAGAAGACTGTGGTGATTCCTGGTTACAGCAGCTTCCTGATCTTAAATATTGTAGATGAATGGAATGCTTTAGCCATTGCTACCATGCCTAACAGAGTGCCATTCAATGTAACTTTTCAAAAAGGTTCCTGGTTCTTATACAACTTTGGGCAGAGAAATGGACGAACATGGAATATATATTCAACACACTGTAATTATTGGTTTCAACAACACGATGATTCACTATCCCTCAGTGTACTGAAATACATTGATCTGGGGAAAAATCATATTTTTAAAGTTAAGGTCATACCTAATGTGAAAGGTAAGTTTGTTTTTATTGAGAAACATCAAGAGGAGATATTATTGCTTTTCTTGGATGTGAAATTTTGAGATTTCCTTTATTTTTGTTTTCCATTGTAGTTGGCAATCTACTAATAATTATTGAGCACTTAGTATGTACTAGGTTCTGTACTGTTTTTATACATTTATTTAATGCCTATAACAGCCCTAAAATGCTAGATTATAATCATTTTACAAATGAGAGAAAATGAGGTTAACAGCCCAAATTAATTTATGATCTTATCTCAGATTTTTCAGCCCTATGACAAAAAACCTTTTTAATTACTTCAGTATTCTTGCATTTAAAATTTAGAAAGCACTGGCCAGATCACTTTGGTTTAAAGAAAATAGCTGCAGATGAGGTCTCAGGCTGTCATTTACTCCTTCTCAGCTCTGGTTTACTGATTAGTGAGGTTGGAAGTTAGACTAGATAACATTTCAAATCCCTTTTTCCATTGAAATTCTCATTATTGAGAAGTTGCAAACGTGAAGCCTGCAGACAGAAATTGGCCTGATGACTTATTTTTGCTTGAAATGCCTAGGCGTTTTCTCTTGGCAACAATTGACTGACAGCCTTTTAATTGAGTGTGAACTCTTCAGGTTTTCTACTGAGTTAACCAACTTAGTGTGGCTAGTATTATCCAGCTTACCTTTGTATGCATATGAGAGCCTGGCTGAGGAATGAGCAGGGGAAGAGAGCAATATTTATGTGAGTAAATAGGAGAAAATATTTGTGAAATTAGATTTTCTAAGAACTTTTAAAGTTGACTAACTATATATAAATTGCTGACTGTATTTGTAGCCACTATGGTGCCTTCATAATAGATTCTGTAGATGCCTAAAATCCTCATTAGCCAATCGTTATAAAATTGATTTTAATGTTTTTACTACTTAATATTGACTGTTGACCTTGTTTCCATAGGTGTTCGAACACTTGAAGTACCATTACTGAAAGTATTAGTTGGAAATCCAACTTTGTTGGAAATTAAAGCTGAAGGCTTTTTTGATAATACTGATAGTTATCTAATGGAAATTTCTGTAGCTAGCAAAGATTTACGTCAGGTAAGATTTTCTTTAATTACCAAAAATTCTATTAACTATAGAAAATTTAGAATATAAGCTAAGAAAACAACGAAGAGAAAAGTATACATAATCCTACCTATCAAGGTTGACTAAGCAGTATTAACATTTGGGTATTTGAAAATGACAGGGTGGTAACAGGGAACAGTGTTTTAAAGAGTGAACTTGGGTGCTCCCTTCATGCACATATACTAAAATTGGAACGATACAGAGAAGATTAGCATGGCCCCTGTGCAAGGATGATTGCAAATTAGTGAAGCGTTCTTTCTGTTAAAGAAAAAAGAGAGTGAGCTCGGGAGCAGATGACGGGTTTCATCTCACTTCTGGCACTGTCTCTGTGACTTGGGGAAAGTTACTTTACCGTGGCTAAGTTTCCTCATTTAGTAAGTGGAGATGTTAATAATAGTACCTATCTCATAGGATTGTTTTGAGAATTAAATGTGAAAATTCAATTAGGCCATCTAAAACAATGGGTGACATAGAAAGTGCTCAATAATTATTAACTCACAGTATTTTTCTATTTCTCTTTTCTAAAAAACGGGATAGAATTATATATTCACTTAAAATTTTGCTCTTGTCACTTAACTATATGTTTTGATCATTTCAAGCCAATAAATATTTTTCTACATACTTAAAATATTTATCATGAAAACTTTCAGATATAGACAAAATTAGAACTTCTATATACTGTTCACCCAGATTAAACAGTAGGCAAGATTGTGATACTTTTGGTTTATCATCCATATTTTAATTTTTTCCTATTTGTCTATATTCTAACATTTTAAAACAAACCACAGACATCATGTCATTTTATTCTGTAGTATGTTTGAATTTGAGGATTTCGAAGTTGACCAAGAAAGATTTGACCGCTAGATGACAGTAACACACAAGCTGTTTATTGGGGCAATGCTTTGACAGTGGGAAGCAGCAGGCTGTCGTGTCAGGAAACTTTCCAGAGGCCGGCGGTGGGAGGGAGGCCACCAGAGGAAGGGGAGAGGAGAAAGGGATGCGGGTGGGGGGAGGTTTACTTATGGCTTAGAGTCAGTATGATGGGGAGCCCCTAGGTCAGAAAACTCCAAGGGACTGAAGTGCAGGGTTTTGTCTTGTCAACTGAGGCAAATGTGTGGCTCTGCTTCTTAGGATTTGCAAAGCAAGCTAACTCTAAATGACTAAATATTGCTTATTGGAACTATTTTTAAAAGAATTGGATGTATAAGAATTTGAGTTTGGTGCCAGTAAGTTTTTCTAATGGACTCAGGCTACTGTGATAAAGTAAACAACACACTGATCCACTACACAGAGACCACCTTTAGCTCATTTATGTAACACACTACCATATGCTTCATTACACATCTCTAAAAATACGTGTATTATCTCTCATATAACCACAATGCCATTATCGTGCCCAAAACTTGTAATAATAGTTCTTTAGTATCATATAAAATCCAGTTCATAATCAGATTCCCTAATTTTCTCAAACACTTTTTACAGTCGGATTGTTTGAATTGGATCCAAACAAGATTCACCTAGTACATCTAGCTGCTTTATCTCCTAAGTCTCTTTTAGTCAAAGGTATTGCCCACCCCATTTTCTTCCCCTGCCATTGAATTTTTGCAGAAATTTAGTCAGTTGTACCCTAGAATGTCCAACATTCTGGATTTTTCTGTATGTCACCTTATGTCTAGTCTCCCTTATTTCCATGAATAGTAGAGTTCTGCTTAGATTCAGGTTCGATATGTTTTGGCACATTATAGAAGGTGCTACAACATCATTTTTAATAGCTATAGAGTATGGGGACTGAGGCAAAACTATCACTACCAGAGTCTACTATACCACTACAGTTAGTACTTCTGCATATTTTAAAATTCCAAAAATTCTTTAAAACCTAAAACAATTTATCAAATTTTGTTGATAGTTTAATATTATTTGGGGATCAAATACATTTACTAGTGCATAAATCTCTACCAAAAATATATTTTTATGAAACACAGTAATTGATAAGTGAATTAAGTCTCTTTTTTTCCTAAAAATATTGGCCAATAGAAGTTATTTTACTTATATCAGCAAAGCAAATGTCCAGGTACTCATCAGTGAATGAGGGAAACTTCAACCACATACATTGCATGAAATAGTGGTTATTTATTAATTAAGTCCTTCTTGATCTTTGCTCATTTACAAATGTTTCCCACAACCAATTAGTTCAGAATGTATTTCTTCCTAGAAAAGAATGTTTTCTCTTATTATTTATTCTCAAACACATCTTTATAGTCAAACTTATTGCTCTTTTTTCTGTTGAAACTTCCTCTTATTAGTTGGTTACAATAACCTTCATTTATTTGGATATTTCCAGGGTTCAACTTCACTGGCATTTATTGTATGGGAAGCATCAACTGAGTGCTTTGTTACAACAATTGTGCCAACATTGAAAAGCAGCTGTAGTTATCTCAGATCTATGCATCACATTCCTAATAAATTTATCCCATTGGAAGACTGGATTAAAGGAGTTCACAGAGACAGTCAGGGTTTTAATCTGATCAAAACTTTACCGGTAAAAAAAATCTAAGCAGAATATTATGTTAAACAGAGTACCAATGATGTATTACTCTTTGTAACTGGCTGGCCATTCAGTTTAGCTTTTTTCTTCTGAGATGCTTAAAACATGTCACAATTACTTTTCGTTCCTCATGTCGTTTTGAGGTTGTAATGAATATTTAAAATGTAAAAACTTTCTGAACTAATATTTCTTGGTAGCTTGGTTTCATCACTTATTATCATTTTATGTTATATTGTGGTTGTTTAATCTTGGGCTTTTGTGGGATATACAGCTATTTGCCCTTGCGTTGACTTGTCCTAGGCTGATGTATTTTGCTTGTTCCATTGCAATGTAATAATTTTAATTTCTACCTTGTCAGGATCCACAACTCTTTTTTAAAATATAAATTATTATTCTTTCATAAATAACAGTATTTAAATATTTTTATTTCTGACAAAAAACAAATAATCAAACTTGAAGAATTATTTGCCAAGTATGTAATTCTTTTATAAATTGTTTATGCTTTAGGCATTGGCTTTCTGGAAGCTATGTTAGGTACTAAATGTGTTTTTTCACTTATTTACAAGTTCCAAGTTGTATTGCAATGGACTGAGGTTGAGTAGTTCCAGAAAATGGGAGATAGGGGGGTGGTGGTGAAGAGAAGTTTACTTTAATGCCTGGAGCTAAAAATGAAATATTTGCTTTGAATGCTATTCTAGAAAAATCAAGAGATTTAAATTAGAAACTTAGTAAATAATAATGAATTATATATTTTGTTGTTTAATCAATTGTAGGTAAACTACAGACCTCCATCGAATATGGGAATTGCTATTCCACTGACAGATAATTTTTATCATGCAGATCCTAGCAAACCTATCCCAAGAAACCTATTTCACAAGTCAAAGGTAAATAAAATTTTTTTAGGAGTAAATTGAATCTTTTTTTTTTAAATTAAATTCAGTTCTATTGAAATATATTCACATACCATACAGTCATCCATGGTGTACACTCAACTGTTCACAGTACAATCATATAGTTATACATTCATCAGCACAATCTATTTCTGAACATTTTCCTTACATCAGAAAGAATCAGAAAAAGAATAAAAACTAAAAGTAAAAAAGAACACCCAAACCATCCCCCCCATCCCACTCTATTTTTCATTTAGTTTTTGTCCCCATTTTTCTACTCATCCATCCATACACTAGATAAAGAGGGTGTGATCCACAGTTTTTTCACAATCACACTGTCACCCCAAAGGTAAATAATTTTGATTTCAAACAATTATTCCATGAAATTCCATATGGACCACACTGTGGGGTTTGAACGAGAAGGTGCTTTCAGTACAGTGTGCCATGTGCCCTGCTCTGTGGTCTGTGGTCACCATGGCCACGACTGCCCCTGGGGTCCTCCCCTCCTACTCCAGCGGCTTCTCTTGCTTCTCCTCCCACCTTTGGAGCCAAGAAGTCTGAAGAGACTCTTTCCCCACTGACTTCTCTCTGTCCTCACTTAGAATTCAAAGGAACAAGTAAGAGTATCTTTTCTCAAATGGAAAGAGCCCCCAGACCCATCTCACATCTCCCGCCCGGTGAAAGGAAAGGTGAAACAAAGGAAAGAAGAATGTGTGCTACAACACAGGCGTGTTTAAACTTTTGCTAAGGTTCTGCCTAGAAAGCAACCCAACCCCAGCAACACCCAGCTTCTCTGGAGGTGGAGTGAGCAAGGTTAAAAAAAATAAAAATACAAAGCTGAGAGGAACCATTAGGTTCAGAGGACAAGTTCCTTGTAGGGAAGCTTCTCAAGGAAACCTCAGGGTTGCCTGTGGAATCTCCCTCCAGAAAAACTGCACTCGCCTGCCTGTACACATATTCACACACATCTGTTCACACACATGCACATACAGCCATAAAGATACAAAATTGTCATTTTTCTGTTCAAAACTCTCCTATCTCTTCTCCTATCATTCAGAATAAAACCAAATTCTTACAGTGAGCTCTAAGGTCCTCCATGATTGGCCTTGTATTTGCATTACATCTGATCTGATTTCCTCCAGTTCAGTCTGCTTTAGCCACACTGGCCTCCTTGCTGTTCCTCAGATATGCCAGACATATCCTGCCTCAGGGCCTTTGAGTTGCTATTCCTTCTGTCTAGAATGCTCTTCTGCCAGGTATCCCAGGGCTCACTCTGTCACCGTCTTCAGGTTTGTGCTTAAATGTTACCATCACCATAAGGCCTTCCCTGACTGCTCTGTTTGGAATTGCAACCACCGTCTCCACTATCCTCCACTTACTTCCCTGCCTTATTTTTCTCCATAGCACTTATTATGATTTCATATATTTTACTGATTTATTTTATTTATTGTCTTTCTCCACCATAAGAAAATAAGCTACATAAGATGAGTTTTTGATCTTTGTTCTCTACTGTATCCCCAGTACCTAGGAAAATTCCAGACATAGGGAGTGCTTTAAAAAATGGTTGAACATAGTGCATGTTTAAACATATATTATTATACATGCACACACACATACACACACACACACACACAATTTGGGAAGTTTAATGAATTTCTCATTGAGTCTTGGATGCCAGGGTAAGAATCTCTGCTCTAGACAATGAGCAGCTATGCTACTGAGTTCTTCTTGAAGTCCATTTTCTCCCAAAGGCAAGCCCTGTTGTGTCACTAGAACCAAGCTCTACCACTGAAATATGAGTTTACTGTATTTACATGGAAATCTTTAGTTTCTTTTCAGGATATGTATGTCTAATATATATGCAATTTTTGTATATTTCTAATATATATGCAATTTTTATGCCCTCAACAAATATTAGTATCTCCAATATTATCAGGCATTCACTGAGGATACAGCAGTGAACAAGATAAACATGGAATCTGCACGGGCCTATACTCTAATAGGGAGACTATGCATGAAACAAAAGTTAGGCAATTAAATAGTGTTATCCAGTGCAGTGTTTCTCAACAGTATGGCTCTGTATAATATGAACCCAAACTATCTGGGAATCTTTTATATACATATGGGGACTTATTATATGATAAATATAGCATCTTGGAGCAGGGGAAAGGAATGTAAACCATTCCTTAAATGGTGTTGGGTCAATGACCTATTCTTTTGAATGAATATAAAGCTAGATACACATCTCATACCATTAATAAAGATACCTTCCAAATGTATTAAGGTCCTAAATATCCCCTGGAAAAAAAGAAATGATAAGAAGAATTACAGGAAACAGTATAGGAAAATATATTTGAGACCTTGGGATAAGGAAGACCTCCTCAAGAAAGATACCAAAGCAAAAGATATAAAGGAACAGCTGGTTTAATGTGATTAAATAAAAATGTAAACATTCTGTGTGATATAAGACACCAAAACTAAAAGATAAGCGAAAACTGAGAAGAATGCTTTCAATATACATCATAGACAAAGGATAAATGAGGGAGAGACAAATAATGTACAAGGAAAATGGGCGAAGAATATGAACAGGCACTTCCAAGAACAGGAAAGCAAATGACCAATAAACATAGGGAAAGATGATGCGCAACCTCAATAATAGTTAGGAAAATGCAAATTAAAACAAGATGTCATTTTTCAAATTGTATAAAAACGTCAGGTTTGATCATTTTAATTGGTGAGGATGCAGAGTAAAGAAGTATTATCCTAGATTGCTACTGGCAGGAAAAATTGGTTCAACTACCTTGGAGGGCAATATGGCATAACCAGTTAAAATTTGAATCATTTTAATTGGTGAGGATGCAGAGTAAAGAAGTATTATCCTAGATTGCTACTGGCAGGAAAAATTGGTTCAACTACCTTGGAGGGCAATATGGCATAACCAGTTAAAATTTGAAACACTAATACCCTATGACTAAATCTACCCAACTTCTTAGAATGTGACCTAAAGAAACACACGTGTATGTTTTGCACAAGTAAGCTTATGCAAGTAGTTTACAAAATTTGAAAACAACATAGATGTCTATCAATAGAATAACAGCTAAAAAAATGTGATATAGCCATACAAAGGAATACTGTGCTACAGTTAAAAATTAGGTAGATCTATTAAATACTCAGATATCACTCAATCTTTTTAGTTGTTGTTATTTATAATATTAAAATATTACTGTATACTATAGTCCGTATGTTGTATTAGGTGTATTTTTTTTCCCATGAGCACCCTGTTATTCACACCTTGTAACAGTGATGCACATTTATTGTAGTTCATGAAAGAACATTCTTATATTTGTATCATTAACCACAGTCATTGTCCACAACAGTGTTATACAGTCCCATGTTTTATCCTCTAGCTTTCCTTCTACTGACACACATGACCCTAAACTTTCCCTTTGAACTACATTCACACTCATAATTCGGCACTGCTAATTACACTTACAATAATGTGCTACTATCAGCTCTATACATTTCCAAACATTTACAATCAACCTAATTAAAAATTCTGTGAACATTAAGCATCAGCTCTTCATTCGCTACCCTCATTCTATCTCCTGGTAACCTACATTCTAGATTCTAATTCTATGAGTTTGCTTATTATAATTAGTTAATTAGTTCATATTAGAGAGATCATACAATAATTTTACTTTTGTATATGGCATATTTCACACAACATAATGTTCTGAAGGTTCATTCATGTTTTCACATGTGTCAGGACTTCATTCCTTCTTACAGCTGAATAATATTACATCATATGTATATACCACATTTTGTGTATCTGTTCATTGGTTGACAGACACTTGGGTTGTTACCATCTTTTGGCAATTGTGAATAATGCTGCTATGAACACTGATATGCAAATGTCTGTTTCAGTTCTGGGTATATACCTAGTAGTGGGATTGCCAGATCATATGGCAATTCTATGCTTAGCTTATTGAGGAACCAACAAAATGTCTTCTGCACAGCACCTACACCTTTTTATATTCCCACCAATGGTAAATGAGTGTTCCTACTTCTCCACAACCTGTCAAACTCTCATAGTTTTCTGTTTTTTTAATAATGGCCATTCTCGTAGGTGTGAAATGATAGTTCATTATAGTTTTGAATTGCATTTCCCTAATAGATAGTGATGTTGAGCATCTTTTCATATGCTCTTTAGCCATTTGTATTTCCTCTTTGGAAAAATGTATATTCAAGCCTTTGGGCCATTTTTTAATTGGTGGTTTGTCATTTGATTGTTGAGTTGTAGGATTTCTTTATATATTCTGGATATTAAACCCTTATTGGATATGTGGTTTCCAATTGACCAGGCTGCCTTTTCACTTTCTTTACAAATTCCTTTGAAGCACAAAATGTTTTAGTATTGATGAGGTCCCATATATCTATTTTTTTTTCTTTTTTTTGCTTGTGCTTTGTATACCAAGAAACCATTGTCTAAACAAGATCTTGAAGATTCTTCCCTACATTTTCTTCCGGAGTTTTATGATCCTGGCTCTTATATTTAGGTCTTTGATTCATTTTAAGTTAATGTTTGTACATGGTGTGAGATTTTTGTGTGTGTGTTTTGCTGATTTTTGTGTTTTGCTCTTGTGTCCTACCACTTTGCTGAACTCGTTTACTAACTCTAGTAGCTTTGTTGTAGATTTTTCAGGGTTTTGTATGTATAAGATCATGTCATCTGCAATTAATGAAAGTTATACTTTCTTCCTTTCTAATTTTGATTCCTTTAATTTCTTTTTCTTGCCTATTTGTTCTAGCCAGAACTTCTAGAACAGTGTCTTGTTCCAGATCTTAGAGGTAAAGCTTTCAGTCTTTGACCATTGACTACATGTTAGCTGTGTGTTTTTCTATATACTCTTTATCATGTTGAGGAAGTTTCCTTCTGTTCCTATTTTTTGAAGTGTTTTTATCAAGAAAGATTTGTGAAATGCATTTTCTTTGTCAATAGAGATGATTATGTGGATGGTTTTTCCCCTTCAATTAATTGATTTTCTTGTGTTGAACCAACTTTGCATATCTGGGATAAAACCCATTTGATCCTGGTGTATAATTCTTTAATGTCATTGGATTCGATTTGCAAGTATTTTGTTCAGGATTTTTGCATCTATATACATTAGAGAAATTGGTCTGTAATTTTTTTATCTTGTAGTATCTTTAGACAGCTTTGGTATTAGGGTGATGTTAGCTCCATAGAATGTATTAGGTAGTTCCCTCCTCTTCAATTTTTTGGAAAAATTTGAGCAGAATTGCATTAATTCTTCTTATAATGATTGGTAGAATTCACCTGTGAAGCCATCTGGTGCCAGGTTTTTCTTTTTTTGGAAGGTTTCTGATGACTGATTCAATCTCTTACTTGTAATTGGTCTGTTGAGGTCTTCTATGTCTTCTAGAGTCAGTGTAGAGTGTGTGTTTCTAGGAATTTGTCCATTTCATCTGAGGTGTCTGATTTGTTGGCATATAGTTGTTCAAAGTATCTTCATGATCCTTTTTACTTCTGTGTAGTCAGTAGTAATGTTTCTCTTATCATTTCTGATTTTATTTGTTTTCATCTTCTCTCTTTCGTAAGGGTCTGTCAATTTTATTGATACTCTCAAAGAATCAATTTTTTGTTTTGTTAATTGTCAGTATTTTTTATTCTCAGTTCTCAATTTTATTTATTTATACTCTAATCTTTGTTATTTCTTTGCTCCTGCTGCTTTGGGAATAGTTTGCTGTTCTTTTTTTCTAGTTCCTCCAGGTGTGTGGTTAGGTCTTAATCTTAGTTCTTTCTTTTTAAATGTAGGCATTTAGGGCTATAAATTTGCATCACAGCACTGCCTTTGCTGCATCCCAAAAGTCTTGATATGTTGTATTCTCATTTTCATTCATCTCAATTTATTTCTCTTGCAATTTCTTCTCTGACTCACTGATTGTTTCAGAGTGTGTTGTTTAATCCCCAAATATTTGTGAATTTTCCTATTCTCCACCTGTTATTAATTTCCAGCTTCATCCCATTATGGTCAGAGAAAGTGCTTTGTATAATTTCAGTCTTTTTAAATTTATTGAGACTTGTTTTGTGACCCAGCATGTCGTCTGTCCTAGAGAATGATCTGTGAGCACTTGAGAAGAATGTATATCCTGCTGTTTGGGTGAAATATTCTCTATATATCTGTTAAGTTTGTTCATTTATCATATTATTCAAGTCCTCTGTTTCTTCATTGATCCTCTGTCTAGATGTTCTATCTGTACTGAAGTCTACACTATTGTTGTAAAGACGTCTATTCCTCTCTTCAATTTTTGCCAGTGTTTGCATCATGTATTTTGGGGGCACCCTGATTAACTGCATAATTAATTATGACTGTTATTTCTTCTTGGTGGATTGCCCCTTTTATTAATATATGGTGTCCTTCTTTATCTCTTATAACAATTTTACATTGTAAGTATATCCTGTTCAATATTAGAATAGCAACCCCTGTTCTTTGTGTGTGTGTTTTTTTTTTTTTTTTTTTGGTCCTTGGGTCTAAGGTGAGTCTCTTAGACAGCATATATAGATGGATCACACTTTTTTATCCTTTCTGCCAATCTGTGTCTTTTGATTGAGCAGTTTAATCTATTAACATTCAGTGTTATTACTGTAAAGACAGTGCATACTTCAATCATTTTATCCTGTGGTTTTTATTTGTTATATCTTATTTTTGTCTCTCTCTTTACCCTTTTAGTTACCCTCACTGATAATCTTCATTTCTATACTCCCCCTCTCTTAAGCCTCCCTCTCCTGACTTTTCCTTTCAGCCTGCAGAATCCCCTTTGGTATTTCTTGCAGAACATGTTTCTTGTTTATGAACTCTTTCAATTTCTGTTTATCTGTGAATATTTTAAACTATTCCTCATTATTGAAGGACAGTTGTCCCAGATAAAGAATTCTTGGCTGGAAGTTTTTCTTTTTCAGTGGCTTAAATATATTAAACCACTGTCTTCTCACCTCCATGGTTTCTGATGAGAAATTGGTCCTTGATCTTATTGCTGTTCCTTTCTATGTGGTGAATTTCTTTTCTCTTGCTGCTTTCAGGATTCTCTCTTTATCTTTGGAATTTGACATTGTGATTAGTATGTGACTTGGAGTTTGTCTATTAGGATTTATTCTGTTTGGAGTATGTTGTGCCTCTTGGACATGTATAATTATGTCTTTCATAAGAGTTGGGAAATTTTCAGCTATTATTTCCTCAAATGTCCTTTCTGCCCTTTTTCCCCCCTCTTCTCCTGCTGAGACACCCATGACATGTATGTTTATGTGTTTTGTGCTGTAATTCAATTCTCTGAGACCCTGCTCAATTTTTTTCCATTCTTTTCTCTATCTGTTCTTCTGTAAGATTTCAAAATGTCCTGTCTTCTAGTTCACTGATCCTTTCTGCTGCCTTTTCAAATCTGCTGTTGTATGCCTTTAGTATATTTTCAGTCTCTTCTATTGTGCCTTTCATTCCCATAAATTCTGTTCTTTCCTACTTTCAAATTCTTCTTCATACTCACCTAGTTTCCTTTTAATATCCTTTGTTTCTTTAGCCATATTTTCCTTCATCTCCTTGAATTGATTTAGATTTGTTTGAATATCTTTAATTAGTTGTTCCAAATTCTCTGTTTTCTCTAACTTTTGACTGGGCCATATCTTCCTGTTTCTTAGTATGTATTGTAATTTTTGCTGATATCTAGACGTCTGATTATCTTGATGAGTTTACTCTGAAGACCAGTTTCTCTCTTGTCTAAGGTTTTGTTGTTGATTGGCTTGATGTTAAGGTTCTTCTTTGTCATTTTCAACTTATTCTAGACCTTTAGAATTGTCCATGTCTAAATGATCAGATTTATTCAGCTCTCTACATTTGATTCTTGCCCTAGGTATGCAGTACAATTTTTAAGATTGCTCTGTCTGTGCAGTTGTTTCACCCCTAGAAGAAACTTCCTTTCCTCTATTCCTTCTCCAGGAATCTTGGTCTGTTCTGTTTGCTTTTGTTTTGCCTCTATAGTTTTGTTCTGTTTTGTTTTGTTTACTCTCCTTTCATTGTCTCTAGCTGCTTTTGCCTGAAAGGTAAATTTTGGGAGAAGGAGTCACCCACCCTGGAGAGGATTTTCCCAAGTTGGTATTTCCCAGTAAAACAGGACCAGGGACCCATGAAGGGGGAGAAGACCAGTTCTAAAGGTCCCTGAGGAGAGGGTCAGGAAAGACACTAAAAACATTTTTGTCTGCTCCCAGAGGCTGCACTTTCTGGCCTGACCAGCAGATGGCACTCTTTGGCAAGTTGTTCCCCACAGCCCTAGGGAGGTACTGTCTTTAAACCTCCACTGTCTAGGCCCCTGTCAAGGATGGGGTTGAAACAGTGGCTAGGGTAGTTCTTGGCCAGGCAGGCTAGTACAGCAGTTCAGAACCAGGACCTAGAAATCTAAATTTGCCAGTCAAAAGTCATGATCTGTACTCAGCTGTGCTGCCCTCTGTCCTTGGAAAGGAGGGCTTCTATGTCCTTCTCAGCTTGCAGCTGGCAACCAGGGAATGAACCCAAAGTGGCTACCCTTGAGGGTTGGGAATGGGCACTAGGTCCTGCTGCAGAGCAAGTTACTCACAGTTTTTTACCACAGTTTCTCAGTCTCTTCATCCCACTCTTCCCTGGATGCTGTACATGGCTCCCCTGGACTCCAGAGCCCCAGAACAGTTATTTCAGACAGTTTCTGCCTGCCCACCAACTGTTTTTGGAGGAGGAGTGAGGAGTCCTGTAACTTCCTACTCCACCCTCTTTCCCAGAAGTCTCTGGGAATATTTTTACAATGCAGCTTTCTCAAACTTGCCTTATAGCTACTGAATAAAAAATGATGTGCTGTCCTGAAATCTGCAATTTAAAAAAAATCTCCTCAAACAATCCTTATTTATGCTAAAGTTTAAGAGACACCAGTAGTAGAGTTAGACACGAAACAAGCCATATTACTCTGTAACAGGGATGCCTAACCTAGTTCCTGGGAGTCAGGGAAGACATCCCTAAGGAAATACATCTGAGTCGAGACTAAAAGTTGAGAAGGGGTTAAACAAACAAAGGAGGAAGGAAGGGCAGCATAGAAGAGGGAAAAGGGAAGTGAAAGCACCTTTCAGGCGGAGGAAACATCATGCACTAAGGGCAGAGATGGGAAAGGTCTAGTGACATTGAAGAACTCAAAGACCAATAGGCTGAAGCATAGTGGGGGGAGGGTCATTGGGAATGAACAAAAAATAATTTAAGGCAGTAGGCCCCAAAGCTACAGGATCTTGTATGCCACAGAATGGATTTGGAATTTTATCCCAAGAGAAATCAAGATTCATCCAAGAGTTTTAAGCAAGGGAATGACATTATTATATTTGTATTTGAAAAAAATAGACAAAAATCACAAGCATCTATACTGTCTTCTGGACAAATTCCTTAAAACATCAGTAAATATGTTTTTTAATAGAATACATCAGTACATGAAAAAAAAAAGAGGCCAGAAAATTTGAGGAAATTCTGAAAGACTGAGATAGAATCAAATGTACAGAGAAATACAACTGGAGTGGTCACAAGTGTCATGAATGCACACATACACACAACTGATGCCTAAAGAAGAGTTTCAAGAGTTGCAACTCCAAAGTCAAAGGATACAAACAGACAGAGAGGTTCTCTGGAGCAGGGTCAGGAAATCTGCAGCTAAGCTGATCAGGCATTCCACAACTTTTACTAAGATGCTAAAGGTTTTATCCACAGACTAGAGCAGCCAGGGTAGTCCAGGGACAGTGAGGCAGACAGTTCCAGCAGCTACGGACCTTTGAGATGGATGGAAACCACCCTCCCAGACACTAAGATGCTAGTACATTCCTACTTGCAGTCCTTTTCACCCGTTTGCTGAAGGTATTCTAAGATTATCAGAACAAGGAGACAAAGGGGGATTTCTAAAAATGAAAAGCATTTCTGCTGCAATGAGAACTATGAATGTTCTGCAAAATCACTCCCTAAGAATAATACGACAAGTAGAAAAATAGGAAGATAAGGTTGGGGCAGGCCACTCAAAACCTATGTAACCCTGCCTCTGCCTTCATAATAAAAATGTGCTGGGAAAAAAACTACATATGAGCCAACATTACTTTTTTTATTATGCTGATAGCATTTCCTTTCTAGCCAGGCACATATAATATCATTCCAAATATGTGTAGTAACAGAGTAACACAGCAGCATTAGCAAACCCAAACAAGATGAAAATAAAAATTAACAAAGTTGACCCGAGAAGTGGTAGAAAACCTGAAAGGTACATTAACCTCAGAAGAAATCAAAAGACAGTCAAAGGTCTATAGCTTAAAAGAGGACTAAGTCAAAACTGTTTTACTTTTGAATTTTACCATTTTTAAAGGAACAGCTAATTCCAGTATTATATAAGATGCATATAAAAATAGTTGCAAATCCATACAAAAATAGTATGTACATACAAACACATACATGTACATCTCTTTAATTCATTTCTCTGTAATGGATTGAAATGTTTCTACCCCCACCCCCCACCCCCAAAAAAAAGATATGTTCAAGTCCTAACCACTGGTCCTATGAATGTGATCCTAACTGCAGATAAGATTTTTGTCAAATCAGGAAGATGTTATTAGTTAAGATGGGACCTATTCCTGCCCATATTAGCTAAAGCTGCCATAATGCAAAATACCAGAAATGGATTGGCTTTTATAAAGGGGACTTACTAGGTTACAAATTTACAGTTCTAAGGCCATAAAAAAGTGTCCAAACTAAGGCATCAACCACAGGATACCTCCAATGAAGAAAGGCTGAAGGCTTCCAGAACACCTCTGTCAGTTGGGAAGACAAGTGGCTGGTGTCTGCTGGTCCTTTGCTCCCAGGCTGCATTTCAAAATGGCTTTCTCCAAAATGTCTCTGGGCTTCTGTCTCTCTCAGCTCCTGTGTATCCTTGCTTGTTCTCCCAGGGCATTTCTCCCTAAGCATCTGGGGGTCCTCTCTTAGCTTCTCTGGGGCAAATTCTGGGTGTCATCTCTTAGCTTAGCATCTCCAAGTGTCTGGGTCTGTGTTGGCCCCTGAGCTCTCTTAAGGACTCTAGTAAACTAATCAATACCCAACTTGAATGGGCAGGGTCACACCTCCATGGAAATAATCTAATCAAATGTTCCACCCATAACAAGTCTGCACCCACAAGACTGGATTAAAAGAACATGGCTTTTCCTGGGGTGCATAACAGCTTCAAACTGACACAGGGCCTAACTGGATTAGAGAAGGCCCTAATCCCATATAACTGATTTCCTTAAAAGAAGAGGAACTTAGATACAGACAGACAGAAGGGAGAACACCACATGACAGCTGAGGCAGAGACTGGAATGCCATGGATTGTCAGATAGCCACTGCCTCTGGGCAGAAGAGAGGCATGGAACATGTTCTTCCCTACAGATTACAGAGGGAGCATGGCCCTGTCAACACCTTGGTTCAGACTTCTAGCCTCCAGAACTGTGATAAAGTAAATTTTGTTGTGTTAAGCCACCCAGTTTCTGGTACGTTGTTACACCCCAGAAACAAAAAAGTATATGTGAATGTTGTGTATGTTTTAAAAATCTTTTTGTACAAATATTAGACAGGTAGTTCCAAACCAGTGAGGAATTAATATGTGGTCTATTTTGCTATTGACTTGGGAAAAATGATGTTGGACTTTTCCTTCATTATATACAATAAAATGAACTCCATTAGGAGTAAAGAGCTAATGTAATATGTGTGTGTGAGTGTGTTTATGTGTGTGTATGTTTGTAAGAGAGATGGAGAGAAAATAAATCAGAATATTGTATGATATTTTAATAATTTGGAGTGGGAAAGCCCTTACCATTCAAGACCCTAAACTTAAAATCCTATATTGAAAGGTTGATATATTTGACTTATGAAATTTAAAATGCCTATGTGAAAAAACAAATGACAGGCCATACATTGGGAGAAAACATTAGCAACACATTTAACAGGCAAAATATTAATATGTAACATATAAGGAACTCCTGTAAATAAATAAAATAGGACAAAATAAAATAGAATCTGCACAGGAGAAAAACTATAAATGGAAATAAACATGAAGATATCCTTATTATCATCAGTAATCAGCAAAATCTAAATTAAATTAGTAATGAAATATTATGGTTTGCTTATCACATGGGCAATAATTAAAACAATGCACAATATTAAGAATGTGGGAAGTGTAAAAAAGCAAGCATTCTCACGCACTGTTGGCGGGAATGTAAATGGATGACTTTTTGGAAGGCTGTTTGGCAATATTTATCAAAACTCTGTGACTTAGTATTTACTCTTCTAAGTATCTAATATACAAAAATACATGTGTTTACAAAGTTAATTGCAGCATTTTTTGTTTTAGTGAAAAATGTAAACAATTTAGATAAATATCCATCAATTAAGGAAAAGCTGCATCCATACTACAGTAAGCTCTGCACCAGATAAAAAGAATTAAGAGAAAGATCAACAAGACATATTATTTAAGGGAAAAAAGTTGCAAAGTATATATATGTGCATGCACATACATATATGACATATATATGTAAGGATGTTAAAGTATGTTATTGTCCAGTTTTCAACAAGAAAAAATGTGAGACATACCAAGAAATAAGAAAGTATGACAATAGTAAAAGCAATATAAATAGAAATTAATGTAATAAATATAATATTAATAAATAATATAAACCAAAATTAATAAAAACTATCCATGAGGAAGCACACACATTGAACTTACTAGACAAAAACTTTAAATAACTGTTTTAATATGCTCAAAGAGCTGAAGGAAACAATGGATAAAATGATTAAAGTAAGCCAGGAGAATGTTGTCTCACCAAATTCAGAATATGAATAAAGATGGAGATTATAAAAAGGAACCCAGTAGAAATTATGGAGTTGAAAAGTACAATAACTGAAATGAAAATCTCATTAGAGGCTCAACAGATTTGAGCAGAAAGAAGAAAGAATCAGCAAATTTAAAAATAGGTCCATTGAGAGTATTCAGTCTGAGGAACAGAAAGAAAAAAGAATTAAGAAAAAAAAGAGAAGCATGAGAAAGGGAAATGTGTCTTGAGAAGACAAGCACAATGCCCAAGACAAGCAGATTTTGAAAGACAGAATCAGAGCCAGAGGCTGCCTGTGAAGTTGAAAAGTGGGGGAGAAAGTGAGGTCATAAGAAATGAGGCTTTGCTTTGTGTTGGGTTAGTCTACCAGGGGCAGCTTCAATTCAATTCTGTAGCTATAGCCCTCTGCCCACCCAAGTTGATTGGCAGAAAGAGAAAAGAAAGAAGCAGATTCATGGAAAGATGCAATGATGAAACAAGGGGCAAGCCACAGTTATCAGATCATCTTCCATATGAAGATGCATCTGTCCAAGAGTTTAACAAGTACCTGGAATCAGAAGAATTTGAAGATCTGCTTTTTTGTTTGTTTATTTTTTTAAATGAAGATCAGTTTTTGAAAAATAATTGCTCCTCTTTTCCCTGTCTACCCTTGAGTATGACAAAATAGTTCAGGCTCAGCATGTATGTTTCCTGCCCCAGTCCTGAAGTTGGCCATTTCTCTAAGAAATCCTGGTTCCCTTTATGGGAAATAATATTTGAAGACCACAATACAGGTGAATAATGATCAACACTAGTCTTTAGTCTTTTTTGTGTTGTCTTGATGAAAGGTGAACTTACCAAGATGAGACAAGAAGGTTGTTTCCTAACACATTGATAAGAAGTGGGAGAGGAAGAAAAGGCTTAAATGGATAATTTGATAGCTACTTCTTACTGTGTGGTTAAGTTGGGGAAGATAAGTAGTTTGCTTATACCCTCTAAATACTAATACTTATTCCATTTGCTTTTGCTTATGGTCAACTTTTTAATCAAAAGGTAGTATACATATTTTTTAAGTGTACAAATTGGGTGTTCAACTTGAAATTTTTTCATAATTTGAACATATCTTGCTTTTAAGTAGCACCCAAAAGATTACTAAGAGAAGCTTCCCTCATGCCCCTTTCTCAGTCACTCCCCACCCCCAAGGATAAGTATTTTTTTAACTTCTAAAACTAAAGGAAGTTTAGCTTGGTTTTGAACACTGAACAAATGCAAGTACACAATATGTACTCTTGTGTCTGACTTCCTTTGCTTAACGTTTTATGTATGATGTTGATCTATGATATGGTATGGAGTTTCATGTGTCATCTCTAGAGAAGTGTCTGCTCAAATCTTAAGCTTATTTTGTAATGGGGTGTCTGTCTTTTACTGAATGCCTTGTGATGCTGTTTATGTAATATGGGTGTGCATCCTTAGATATTTGTATGGCAGCTCTTGTCTCCCACTCTATGGCTTGTCTTTTCACTCTTTTCATGGTGTCTATCACCATTAAGAAAGCAGATTTTTTTACTTTTATTGTTTTTCATTTTATTTTATCATGTTTTTATTGTATACAAGACTTTACATTAAAGAAAGAACTCTTTACTTTAAAAAAAAAAAAAAAAAACACAGAGCCTAAGAGACCTGTGGGACACCATCAGTGTACTAACATATGAACAGTTTCAGTCCTAGATTGAGAGGAGAGAAAGGAACAGAAAGAATATTTGAAGAAATAATGGCTGAACATTTCCAAAATTTGATGACATTCAAACCGATGCATACCAAGACACATTACAATCAAACTGTCAAAAAACAAAGAAGAGATCCTTTTGAGAGCAGCAAGAGAGAAGTGACTCATCACATACAGAGGGTCCTTAATATGATTATAGCTGATTTCTCATCAGAAACCATGGAGGCCATAGGCAGTGATATGACATATTTAAAGTGCTGAGAGAAACAAAAGTAAGCACTCTATATCCAGCAAAACTATCCTTCAAAAATGAAGGAGAAATTAAGACATTCCCAGGTAAGCAAAAACTAAAATAGTTTGTTGCTAGTAGACTTGCCCTGTAAGAAATGTGAAAGGGAGTCCTACAGGCACACAAGGTGGAAATTTGAATCCACATGAAGAAATAAAGAACACCAGTAAAAGTAACTACATAGGTAAATACAAATGTCAGTATTAAATGTATTCTTTGTCCTCCCCATTTTTCCTTCAATCTGTCCCTTTTCTGTCCCTTTTAGTCCAACTTGTCAGTGGTTCCATGCATACAGCTCTAATCTCTTCACAAATGCCTGCTAAAACTGACATCCATGTGCAAAAAATGAAGGTGGACCCTTACCTCACACCATATTCAAAAATTAACTCCAAGTGTATCAAAGATCTAAATATAAGAACCAAAACTGTAAAACACCTGTAAGAAAATGTAGGGAAGCATCCTCAGGACCTTGTATAAGGCAATGGTTCCTTGGAGTTTCACAAGCAATGAAAGAAAAAATAGATAAATGACACCCCATCAAAGTAAAAACTTTTGTGCACCAAAGGACTTTACCATGAAAGTAAAACAACAGCCTATACAATGGGAAAAAAATATTTGGAAATCACATATCCAATAAGAGTTTAATATCCAGAATAAAGATATCCTGCAACTCAACACCAAAAAGCAAACAACCAATTTTAAAACGGGCAAAAGTCTTGAATAGACATTTCTCCAAAAATAGTGTACAAGTAGCCAAAAAGCACATGAAAATATGTTGAACATCATTAGCCATTAGGGAAATGTAAATCAAAACCACAGTTAGATACCATTTTGTACTCATTATGGCTACTATTTTAAAAAATGGAAAATTACAAGTGTTGGAAAGGAACTGGAGAAATAGGAAAACTCATTTGTTACTGGTGGAGATGTAAAATGATGCAACTGCTGTGAAAGACAGTTTCTGGGAGTTCCCTCAAGAAGTTAAGTACAGAATTGCCATATGACCCAGAAATCCCACTTCTGGGAATATACATAAAGGAACTGAAGGCAGAGACTCAAACAGAACTTTGCACACCAATGTTCATAGTGGCATTATTCACAATTGCCAAAAGTTGGAAGCAATCCAAGTGTCCATCAACAGATGAATAGATTTTTTTTAAATGTGGTATATAAGTACAATGGAATATTTTCAGCCATACAAAGAAATGAAGTTCTGATACATGTGACAATATGGATGAGCCTGAAGATACCATGTTGAGTGAAATAAGCCAGACTCAAATGGACAAATATTGTATGGCCTTACTGATACTAAATAATTAGAATAAGCATACTCATAGAGTCAGAGTCTAGAATATAAGTTACCAGGGATTGGTGTGGGGCTAGGTAATAGGGAGTAAATGGCTAAGTTGTACAGAGTTTTGTTTGAGATGATGGAAAAATTTTTGTAGTGGATCGTTGTGGTTGTTGCACAGCATAGTGAACATAGTTAACAGCACTGAATTATATGTTTGAATTGGTTTAAAAGGGGGATATTTTAGGTTATATATATATATATATATATATATATATATATACACACACACACATATATATATGTTTCTAGAATAAAAAAATTTTTTAAATCCATGGGACTATACAACACAGTGAAACCTAAGGTAAATAATGAACTATAATCAATAGAACAACCGTAAAAATGTGTTTTCATAATTTTAACAAATATACCACACTAATGCAAGATGTTAATAATAGGATGGTTTATGGGAACCCTGTATTTGATGCATGATTTTTCTGTAAACCCACTACTTCTCTATTAATAAAAAAGAACACTATGAAGAAAGTGAAAAGACAACACACAGAACAGGAGAAAATATTTGCAAATCATATATCTAATAGGGATCTAGTATTGAATATATAAAGAAAGATCTCTTTCAAGCCAACGACCAAAAGTAAAACTACCCAAATAAAAACAGATGAAAGACTTGAACATACTTTTCTCCAAAGATATACAAATGGTTAATAGGAGCATTAAAAAATGCTTAGGATCATTAATCATTAGAGAAATCCAAATCAATACTACAAGGAGCCATCACGTCACACCCACTAGATTGACTACAATAATAATTAAAAAAAAAAACAGAAATTAACAACCACTGGTGAGGATGTGTAGAAGTTGGAACCCCCATACATTGTTGGTGGGAATGTAATATGGTGCAGCCATTGTGAAAAAGTTTGGCACCTCCTCAAAAAGTTAAATATAGCATTGCTTTATGAGCCAGCAATTCCACCACTAGGTATATACCCAAGAGAATTGAAAACATACGTTCAGACAACATCTTCATAGCATGCTATGCATAATAACCCAAAGCAAAAACAACCAAATGTCTATCAAATGATAGAGTAACAAATGTGCTATATCCATACAATGGAATATTACTCATCCATAAAAAAGAATGAAGTACTGATAAATGCTGCAACATGGATGAATCTTGAAAATATTATGCTTAAATGAAAGAAGTCAGACACAAAGGCCATAAATTGTATGATTCCCTTTATTTGAAGTGTTCAGAATAGGAAATCCATAGAAACAAAAAAACCACATTACTTGTTAATGGCTAGAGAATGAGGAGTGACTGCTAATGAGGGTTTCTTTTTGGGATGATGAAAATGTTCTGGAATTAGTGGTGATGTTTGCACAATATTGTTGCTATATAAAAACCCACTAAAGTGTACACTTTAAAATAGATAAAATGGTGATTTTTGTGTTATATGAATTTTAAGGGGAAAAAAGAGAAAAAAATTTTAAGGGGGAAGTGGTAATCCAAAAGAAAGAAGGAAGGATCACTTAAAACATAGAGCTGATTATCAAAATCAAAAGCCAGTTCTTTGAGAACAATCAATAAAATAAATCTCTGGGAAGAGTGTTCAAATAAAAGAAAGAATAGCAAATGAACAGAAATGGTGGAGATTTAAAATACTATTAATGAGTGATATAAGGAAAGACTAGTATGATAAAGTAGCTTTGGAGTGTGTGCCATAGTATCTGCAGCCCCATAATATCAAGCCTGATTTTTTTGGTCTCTCTTTTGATTCCCCTAATGAGAAGGGCCATAGGAGGTTGGCGGTGCTGACATGTAGCATTCAGAATGAAACTAGTTTTCTAGCTACCATGCGTACCTCACCTGTACTGAGGTAAACTAGCAAGCGGCTGAGTGGTACTTGGGTTCAAACTACCAAACCCCAAGGAGACTGTTAAAATTCAGAAATTATGTACTTTTACTTTACTGTTAATTGATATTTTTAACTTCTCAGGAATTTTATTCATTCAAGGGACAAATATTTATGGAACTTGCTCAGTTTGCAGAAATCCTACAACAAAAAAATCAAGTCAACCTATATTAATTCTATTTACAGAAAACTGGTAAATTCAAACAGTGTGCTAATGTGTCTACTCGGGAGAAATGTAATTGCACAAATGATCAGAAGTTTTCCTATGCTGTTGCTTTCTCAGATTGCAGAGAAAAGGTAAGATAACATCAATCACCTGAAGACATTAAGTAAATAAGATTTTGAAAGTTGCTTTTTGTTTAAACATGAAAAACTAAGACATAGAAATAATGTCTTATAACATAGTACTAAATTTTATGGCACAAAGATAAAAAGATCTGTATTTAAATGTACCTAGACAAATCAATTAACCTCAACTGTAAAATAAAGTAATACTTGCATAACCCTGTCCATTTCACAGGATTCTTATAAAGACATACATCATACATGATACATGTACACATACTATATACATACACATGCATACACACATATATCCATGTGAAAGCAATTTGTAACCTGTAAATCACTATATAGTATTCAGCGAATATTGATTCATTAAAAAATTATTGACTATATTATGTACATCAGGTTCTGGGAATATAAAAGTCAAAGTCTTTGTCATCCAGGAACTTAGTCTAGTGGTAGTGACAAATTAAAAACAGTAAAATATATTGGTTAAGAGAATGGGTTCTGTGTCAAATAATATTTCATTCTGTTAGTATCAAAATTTTCAAAGGTGTATCAAGTTAATATTGGTGTTTACATCAGCAGAGTCAAGTGCTGGCATAGCTTTCAAGATCTATACATATAATGAGTGTGTATGTAAATATTTATATATATATATATATATATATATATATATATATATATATATATATATATCACTTAATACAATGCTTGGCATAGTCAACAGCCAATAAATTTGAGGGTTGTTATCTCTCTCTGTAACCCCTCCCTTGCTAAATTACAATATTTCTTGAGCATTTGCTCTCTACTAAGTACTTCTCTAAGTCTTCTCCATTATTTGTCTCATTTAATTCGAGGGACAGAGAACCCAGGTAATTTTCCAAAGATCACATTGTTAATATGCAGTAGAGCTTGATTTGAACTCTGAATACAGAGCCTGCATTTCAACAGCCTGGTCAAAACATTATGTCTGGCAGGGATAAGGGTAAAAGGGAGATGGGCAAAGTCCAGTTCATGCAGAGCCTTATGGAATATAGTTTAGCCACAAAAGTTTGGATAACATCATAGTGAATTCCTGTGAAAAGGGCCAGTAGAAAGTTATGAGTTTTCTTTTTACTACAATGGTTGTATATTACCTTTGGAATTCACATTGATTCTGCTGTAAGATTGATTTTTTTTCATGCTTTTAGCAGGCAAAAATTCTAAGGAAGTACACTTCATTTAGAATAGCCAAATTATTGGGAATATATCTATTCATTCTTTGCTAGGAAATAAAATTATTTATAAAAAATAAAATAAAATACAAATTATTTGTATTGAATTTTCCAAAATTGCATTTTATTGTTGGAATTTGTATTTCAGGTTCCTCGTTTTAAGTTTCCAGTTACACAATATCCAATTTCTTTGGAAATTTACAACAAGGCTGGGAATATCCCAGTGGAAACTCCGTATCTGGTTACTGTGACTGAAGTGAATATGAGGGGCAACTGGAAACTGAGTAGGATTTTCTCTCTTCTATAATTATGTTTTACCTTATAAGTAATGTATTACATAAATCAATGGTTTACAAAGCCTGTTCACACAAGAGATGTAAACAGGTGTTCTTTGGAAAAGAATTATTTCTTCTCGCTCTACTGCCATTGCTTCCCTTTTTGTCCATCATCATTTCCAGTGCCCTGGATTCTATCTATGGCTTGAAACCATTTTTGAAGTATTTGAACTGCAAAAACGTTCAAACCATTTTTGGGATTAGTGATCGTATTTGCGCTTTCACTTCTTTTCTTGGTCCACTGCTTGCTCATTATTACAGAAGAAGTTACATAATATGAAGATGTTGCCAGATAACCTATAGGATCAATCTTCTAATTATACAAGTAAAGTTTCATAATGATTTTATGGTAAAATAATTGAAAATTTGCAGTAATATTTTAAACAGGAAAAAGGAAATTTATTGAAGTTCAATTTTACCTCATATGAAACTTTTTAATTTTTTATTAGAGAAGTTTACAGAAAAATCATGTAAAAAATTCAGCATTCCCAATTACTCCCCCATATTATTTGTATTAGCTGTCACAATTGATGAGAGAATATTATAACTGTACTATTAACTATAGGCCATAGTTTACTTTTGGGTTTATTTTAATTCCACATATCACCCTCTTATTAACACTTTGCATTAGTGTGGTACATTTGTTATAATTCATGTAAGAACATATTTATATTTTTGCTATTAACTATAGCCCATAATTTACAATAGGGTTCATTGTGTTGTACACTCCTATGATTTACCTTTTAATTTTTATTCTAGTAACATATATACGACCTAAAATTTCCCATTAACAACATTCACATATATAATTCAGTCTGTTAATTACACTCATAATGTTGTGCTATCATCACTACCATCCATTTCCAAAACTTTACAGTCAACCCAAATAGAAATTCTGTACAAGTTAAACATTAACTCCCCATTCCCTACCCACAACCCACCCCCTAGTAATCTGTATTCTAGATTCTAACTCTATGAACTTGCTTGATATAATTAGTTCATATCAGTGAGATCATATAACATTTGTCCTTTTTCCTCTCACTTATTTCACTCTATATGATGTCTTCAGGGTTTAGCCATGCCATCACATTTATCAGGACTTCATTTCTTTTTATGGCTGAATGATAAATATTCCATTGTATCTACATACTTCATTTTGTTTATCCATTCTTTGGTTGATGGACACAGGTTGCTTCCATCTTTTGGCAATTGTGAATAATGCTGCTATGAACATCAGTGTGCAAATATATTTTTTGAGTCCCTACTTTCATCTCTTTGGGGTATATATTTAGTAAAGGGATTGCTTAGTCATATGGTAGTTCTATACTTGGGTTTCTGAGGGACTGCCAAACTGTCTTCCATAGCGGCTGCACCATTTTACATTCTCATCAGCAATGAATGAATATTCCTATTTCTTTCTAACACTTGTAATTTTGTTTTTTTAAGTAGCATCCATTCTAGTGGATGTGAAATGATATCTCATTGTGGTTGTGATTTGTGTTTCCCTAATAGCTAAAGATGTTGAGGATGTTGTCACATTCTTTTTAACCATTTGTATATCCTCTTTGGAGAAATGTCTATTCAAGTATTTTGCCCATTTTTTAATTGGGTTGTTTGTCTTTTTATTGTTGAATGTAGGATTTCTTTATATGTACTGAATATTAAACCCTTACCAGATATGTGATTCTCCCATTGAGCAAGTTGTGTTTTCACTTTCATGATAATGTCAGTTGAGGCAAAAACATTTTTAATTTTGATGAGGCCCCATTTATATATTTTTTTGTTTTGTTGCTTGTGCATTGTGTGTAAGGTTAAAACAACCCATTACCTAACACACAATCCTGAAGATGCTTCCCTCCATTTTCCATTTTACATTCCTGGTTATATATTGATCCATTTTGAGTTAATTTTTGTATATGGTGTGAGATAAGGATCCTCCTACATTCTTTTTCATATGAATATCCAGTTCTCCAAGCAACATTGGTTAAGATTATTGTTTCCCAATTGAGTATACTTGGCAGCCTTGGCAAAAAATCAATTGGCCAGAGATGTGAGCTTCTATTTCTGAAATCTCAATTTGATTCTATTGGTCTATATATCTATCCTTGTGCCAGTACCATGCTCTTTTGACTTTAGCTTTGTAATAAGCTTTAAAGTCAGGAAGTGTAGTCCTCTAATTTTGTTCTTTTTCAAGATGGTTTTGGCTATCTGGGGCTCCTTTTACTTCCAAATAAATTCAATAATGGCTTTTCCATTTCTGAAAAGTAGGTTGTTGGAATTTTGCTTGAGATTACACTGAATGTATAACTCACTTTGGATAGATTTGATGTGTTAATAGTATTTAGAATTCAAATCCATGAACATGGAATGTCCATATATTTAGGTCTTCTTTGATTTTTTTTTTTTTTTTTTTTTGCAAAGTTTTGGAGTTTTTCTGTGTGTCAGTCCTTTACATCCTTGGTTAAATTTATTCCTAGATATTTCATTCTTTTAGTTGCTGTTGTAAATGATATTTTTTCTTGATTTCCTCCTCAAATTGCTCACTACCAGTATATAGATATATAGAAACAGTATTGATTTTTGTATATTGATCTTGTACCCTGCCACCTTGCTGAATTCATTTATTAGCTCTAGTAACTTTATTGTAGATTTTTCGGGATTGCTATCTATAGAGTCATGTAATCTGCAAATAGTGAGGGTTTTACATCTTCCTTTCCAATTTGGATGCCTTTTATTTCTTTTTCTCACTTAACTGCTCTGGATAGAACTTCCAGTACAATGTTGAAAAACAGTGGTGACAGTGGGCATCCTTGTCGTCTTCCATATCTTAGAGGTAAAGCTTTCAGTCTTTCACCATTGCATATAATGTTAGCTATGGGTTTCTTATATAGGCTCTTTATCATGTAGAGGAAGTTTCCTTATATTCCTATTTTTCTAAGTGTTTTTATTAAGAAACAATGCTGGATTTTGTCAAATGTCTTTTCTGCATCAGTCGAGATGATCATGTTTTTTTCCCTTCGTTTTGTTAATGTGGTATATTACATTAATTGATTTTCTTGTGTTGAACCAACCTTGATTACCCGGGATAAAACCCACTTGATCATTTTTCTTGTAGTGTCTTTTTCTGGCTTTGGTACTGGGATAACTTTGGCTTTTAGAATGAGTTAGATAGTATTCCCTTCATTTCCTTGGAAGAGTTTGAGCAGGATTGGTTAATACTTCTTGGAATGTTTGGTAGAATTCACCTGTGAAGCCATCAAATCCTGGGCTTTTCTTTCTTGGGAGGTTTTTGATGACTGGTTCAATCTCTTTACATATAATCGGTCTATTGAGTTCTTCTCTTATTCTAGAGTGAGTGTAGGTTGTTTGTGTGTTTCTAGGAACTTGTTCATTTCATCCAGGTTGTCTAATTTGTTGGCATACAGTTTTTCATAATATCCTTTTATGATCCTTTTTATTTCTGTGGGAGTCAGTATTAATGTCCTCCCTCACATTTCTGTTTTATTTGTGTCTTCTCTCTTTTTTTCTTTATCAGTCTAGCTAAGGATTTGTCAATTTTATTGATCTTTTAAAGAACCAACTTTTGGTTTTGTTAATGCTCTCTATTGTTTTTTATTTTGTTTATTTGTGCTCTAATCCTTCTTATTTCTTTGCTTCTGTTTGCTTTGAGTTTAGTTTGCTGTTCTTTTCTGGTTTGGGTTTGTATTACACAACCTACTGCTATAACCATCTAATTGAAAAAGATACCAACTTAGTTTCAATAGCATACATGTTTTCTGCTCCCAAATCCCTCTAATTACCCACTTTAAGTTGTTTTTGTCTCATATCACCTCTTTATATTTTGTGTGACCATTGTCAGGAAATATGCCTTTTTCTTGTTCAATTGTGTGCTGGCTCTTATGAGAATTAAAGAGTAGAACTGCATATTGAGGATACAGTACAATTGGGTTTTGCATTTACCCTTTCAGTTACCTTTACTGAAAATCTTCATGTCTTCAAACTACTCCAAGCCATTCTCTTCTGTTTTTTCCTTTCAACATGCAGAACTCCCTTTATTAATTCTTGTGCAGGTCTTTTGTTGATTAACTTTCTCAGTTTCTATTTATCTGTGAATGTTTTAAACACTGTCTCATTTTTGAAGGACAGCTTTGCTGGATAAAGAATTTTGCTGGCAGGTTTTTCTGTTTCTGTGCCTTAAATATATCATACCAATGCCTTCTTGCCTTCAAGATTCTGATGAGAAATTGGACCTTTAGTTTATTGCGGATGTGACAAATCACTTTTCTCTTGCATCTTTCAGAATTTTCTCTTTATCTTTGGGATTTGACATTATGATTAGTATGTGTCCCGAATTGGACTTATTAGGGTATATTCTGTTTGGAGTACTTTGAATTTCTTGGCCTTGTATATTTATGTCTTTCATAAGATTTGGAAAATTTGGGGCCCTTATTTCCTAAAATATCATTTCTGCCCCCTTATCTTCTGCCCCATGATGTGTATGTTTGTAAGCATCATGCTGTCACTTAAGTCCCTGAGACCCTGCTCATTTTTTGTATTCTTTTCTCTATCTGTTCTTCTATCATTTCAGTGATCCTATCTTCCAGTTCACAGATCCTTTCTTCTGCCTGTTCAAATTTTCTGTTGTACATAAAATACACTACAAGTATACAACAAAAGATTTGAACAGGCAGAATAAATAGTGTATTTCTTTCCTTTATTTGAGAAGTTGTGGTTTACAGAACAATATGCATAAAATACAGAATTCCCGTATACCGCCCCACCATCAACACCTTGCATTGGTGTGGAACATTTGTTACAATTGATGATACCACTTTTTTATAATTGTACTATTAATTTAAGTCCTGGTTTAACTTAGGGCTCACTGTTGGTGTAGAGTGGTTCCATGGACTTTTTAAAACTTTTTATTCTGTTACCATATATACAATCTAACATTTTCCCTTTTAATCATGTTCAGATATGTATTTTAAGCTGTCGATTGCATTCACAATGCTGTGCTACCATCACCACCATCCATTACTAAAACTTTTCCATCATTCCAAATAGGAACCCTGTATATCAGAAGCTTTAACTTCCCATTCCCTATCCCAGTCCATCGCCTGGTGGGTTTGCTTATTCTAACTGTTTCCAATTGTTTCAAGTAAGTGAGATAATATAATATTTGTCCTTTTGTGTCTGGCTTATTTCATTCAGCATGATGCTTCAAGGTCCATCCATGTTAGCACATGTATCAGGACTTCGTTGATTTTTATGGCAGAATAATATTCCATTGTGTGTGTATACCATGTTTTATTTATCCATTAATCACTTGATAGACACTTGGGTTATTTCTGTCTTTTGGCAATTATTGTGCCCTTTATCCACATAATTTCTGTTATGTTTCTTTTAAAACTTTCAAATTCTTTATGTTCACACATTTTTTTTTCTTCATATCCTTTAGCTCTATTTCCATATTTTCCTTCTCTCCTTGAATCAATTTAGGAAATTTGTTCGAACTTTTCTTTGTTTAGTTGTTCCAAATTCTGAAGTTTTAATTTGGTCCCTTGGTTCAGCCATATCTTCCTGTTTCTTATTATGCCTTGTAATTTTTTGCTGATGTCTGGGCATCTGATTATTTTGATATGCTAACTGTGAAGATCAGTTTCTCCCTCTTGTCTAGGGTTTTATTGTTGATTGTCTTTGTGTAAGGTTCTTCTTTGACTCTTGGTCCAACTTAATCTGGATATTTAGAGTAGCTTAACTATCCAAAATTTCTCATCTCTTCTGCATCTGCTTCTTGCTCTGGATATGTGGTACAATTTTTAAGATTTCACTTTTTGTGCAATTGTTTCACTTCCAGGGGAAAGCTTCCTTTCCTCTGTTCCTTCTCCAGGAATCTTGATCTGTACTTTTTGTTTTTGTGCAGAATTTTCTCCCCAGCTCCTATGATTTAAATTCTCTCCCTCACTGAATTCCCCCTTTCCCTTACATTTTCAGTTCTGAGACATGTCTTGTCTTACAGTATAGTTCAGTGTCCCACCCCCACCCCCTTTTTTTCTGTGAGACTTTCCACCTCCAGTTTCTTCCCTGTTAGGGTATCCTGCCCTGGGGACTGAGATGGGGTCAACCAAGGTAGATGGGTCAATCCAGAAAGTCCATTTTGCCTTTAGGTGGTCCAGCAACAGAGACTGGATTGAGGGTGTGCATCTCTTGCTAACGTTTCTGCTGCAGTGTCTCCCCCCCACCCCACCCCCAAGGACCCTTCTGTATGTGGCACTTCTGAGCAGCTTGTGTTCTGCCCTGGGTCTTTGTGGACTTGGGTGCCTGTGCCTGGATATACATGAGGTTCTAACTTGATGCTGTGAGTGGCTGTAGGTCTGCATCTGTGGCAGGAGAGACCCAGGCTGTGCTGCTTCTGTGTGACTCCCAAGCTGTGCAGGACCAAGTTCTGGACTGGAGGGTTGGGGACAGAAATCTCCTACTTGATCTTGGAGATTATTTTTCTTTTTCTTCGATTCAGCATTTATGAAGTCCTCCAGAGTTCTAAGCAAGTGGTATTTGTCCTTTTATTAGCTGATTCTGAGGGGAGACTTTTCCAGGGCATGTCTTATGTTGCCATGTTGATGACATCACCCCATATATGCAACTTTTTCTTGCACATTTTCTGTTTGTTTATGTATGAATACTTTGAGGAGATAATAATAGATAACATAGATAGAAATAACTAAATAAAAATTATAATCAGTGTCGGATATAAAGTGGTACCTGTAAGGGAATAAACGCTCTCTCGGTTCTGGAGGAGAAAAGAATTTATTTACGATCTTGCAAGATGGGGCGTCCAGCCAAACACGCGGAAGGCTGGCGCGCCAGAGGAAGAGAATGGCGATGTTTAAATCTCCTACTCCTAATTCGCAAGTCCCTCCCCTGTTTCCCCATTGACTGGGTACTACAGAGGTTACAGCCTATCCGAGAACACTAACTAATTCATCTTTTGAGATTTTAATTTGTACAGCCAATCTCAGAGAGCCAACTAGCTTATTATTGAGATTTTGAACTGATTAGCCAATGCCCCCCCCCCAAATTTTTATTTTTTTGCTGTGAGTTCCCGCCTCTGATACTACCTCATGTCTCTTTACATCAGGCAGATTCTCTCTTCTCTTTGTCTGGGGCTTGTTTAAACTGGTTTTGCCTCCATTTCCCTTATTCCATGCTGTCTCTATGTGAAAACGAAACTTATTCCTTTCTTACAATCAGTTATTCTTGTTACCAAATATCTACACATTTGGTATTTAGTGTGTCCAACATACATGCATTTTTGATGAGAAAATCCAGCAAAGTAAAACTACTGAATATTTTGCTTTAACTAACACCCCATTTCCTATACTTTGTCTCTTAACAGCTTGTGACTACTGATTGTTAAATATTCAGGTACTTTGTTAAAACATAGGTAGCTTGAAATCAGCCAGGGTGAGAAATTTTATATCAGGCAAATGGGCATATACTACAACCAGAGCTTTTTTTCCCTTTAGTCCCTGTGTACCAGTACACCACTACAGTTTCTAATCCCCACAGTACATATCTGGTTTTAGAAAGAATGACAAGAAAGGCAAGAGTAACTGACCACTTCTTTTGGAAAATATTTAAGTGATTGTATTGTGAAACTTTTCTGCCATTTTATTGAAAATCATTTACTAAGCACCATGGAGGTCCTGAGATAATCTCACTGCCAAAGACGCAAAGTATATGTGAGTCAGGACTGGGCATAAGCTTGGGGTTAGAAGAAAAATGTCAGCCTGAATTAAGTGGGTCAGTAGTCTTGCCCATCTTGAGCATGCCCTGAGAGCACTGTGAGATACTGTCCCTAATTTTCTCTAACGATATCTTCCACAAAGTCAAGCACAACTAAAAGTGTGGGATAACTTAGTTATGTTACTGTGTGGAATCTTTCACTGCACCTTATGTATGTAGCAGAAATCTTATGCAAAATTAGAAAAACCTTAAGTATGCTTAAAATATATTTCATATATTTTTAGAACACAGTACACCAGGAAATGTAAAAAAATTGAAAGCTTACTTAGAACCGATTCTTCGTGCTCCAGTGTATAATCCTGTAGGTCTCAACTTAAGCATAATGGTAAGTTGACAGGATTTTGTTTTTACTGTTTTAATTTAGATAAAAGTTATTTCAAAACTAAGATGGATTTTTGTTTTAAAGTGTAAGGATCAATGAATGATGGAAATAGCATTTTTAAGGTGCATGGAGAGTGTTTATTTTTCCTCCATCTGCCTTGATGTTATTATTTCTAAGGATAACTGAAAGCTGAATTTCACATTAACTTACTATTTTTTGAGCCAGTAGGTAAGACTAATAGACCATCTAGCAAGGTGGAACAGAAAGAGTATTTCTGAAAGTTAGTGGTGGGGGAAATGAGCTAACTTGTCTTCTGGCTCCAGCTGCCTCTAAGAACACATTAAATTGATATAATCCAGGTAATTTCTCTAAAAGCCAACAAAAATTAAGGGACATATCCAAGCAAAGAATATGAGGCATCAGCCTAAAGTACTCCTCGAGGCCCAGTCAGATTTTCTATTTCTATTTCTTCATTCTAAAAAAGTTATCAGCTACTGAATTCCCCTGTTTTAAACTCTTCTCCTTCTTTCTCCATTTTTATTTTGATGCCTGAAGTGTATGCCCAAGAGGCTTAGAAAGGGGATGGGAATCTTTCTATGCAACATCAATGGGAAAAGTAGCACCAGTATATATTTTTGCTTAAAGAAACATGCACAATGATGCCACTAATGACTGGTGTGTTTTCTCCACAGGGCTCTGAGCTATTTCACTTTAGAGTGTCTGTTGTTCCAGGGGTCACCTTTTGTGACTTAGTTGAAGAATTCCAGGTATACTGAATGTACAAGGTATCAAATGGGGTGATGCCTGGGATTATCTAATTTTATGACAAGTGTCAATCCAAGAGACACTGAAGAGAAAAAAATGACAGAATTTGTGTGATGGACATGACTTGGAGACAAAGGATCCTGGAGAGTGGTGATGGCATCATCAGTAATGGTGAAGCTAGGGTACATGACAGGTGGTAGGTCCAATCAATGCTGGGGAAAATTACAATAAGTGGCTGTTTTTGTTTTTGTTCCTTCTCCATCTTCCATATTTAGCTCAGTTTTCTGACTTTTAATGCTCTTCTCACCCTGCCTCCCTGCAGAGACATGTTTTACTCTAAAAGCTTTCAAGATCCTAAAGAATTGGGAACCAAAATGACATCTGCTGCCTGTAGAGGGTGGGAAGGAATGAGGATTTTATTAAATTGGTTAATGACTCATGCAGTGTCAAATACTGATGGCACATTACCAAAAACAGAATGCATTGGGGGAAAAAAAGCCAAAATATCAAACTAGGAGTAGAAGAATGGTAATTCTGAACTGATGGGGTAGGACTGAGATATGTCAGCCTATTGGTAACTAAAACTTTATGAACAAAACCATTTATGGTTTGATTGATTTTGTATGATCTAAGGATAAAAATTCAAGCTTGAACCCCTTGGAGGTAGTGGTGACATAGTAAGGAAATGAAGTATCAAATATCTATTCACAAAGATGGCAAAGAAGAAAACAGTTATTATAAATCTTTGTCTTTTGTTTTAAGGATAAGGAAAGTTGACTAGTTTAAAAATTGAAAAGGAAATTGTTCTAAGACAGAAATCAAGGATTTTAGAGATGGAGTGAGATGAATAGGAAGAGGTCCTTCCTGGTGCTGAAGTAGATGGGACCCAGTACAGTGTCTGTCAGCAGCTAGCCTCTGAGAATCAGGATGGCATTTGCATAGCATTCCTTTACATAAAAGTCCTCTGTGAGGCCTATAGTTCCAGGCAAGATGGAGCAAGCCCTCTGCATCCTATCTTTCCCATTGATTACAACTAAAAATTCTAAACGAAATGTTAAAACACACACAAACACAACACAACTACCTGAGGACTCTGAAAAGTAAAAAAATTAGCAGGCAGATTGGAGAGCAAAGACAAAATTTGAAAAAAGCACCAGTAGAGCAGTGGTAAGTTTCCAGGGTTGTTTTTTTTTTCTCCGCCTTCTCCTTGATCTCTTGGCTTTGACCTGAAGGCAGGCTAAATTAGGAGCTGAGGTCAGCAAAAACCCCTCAAGAACCCCTTTCTAGCCAGAGGACAGTAGAATTAAAAAAGCCCTTGTAAGTCAGAGAGGTGTCTCTCTTCTCTCCTGGCCCCGCCAGAAGCCAGCCTCACCCATGGATCTGCAATTCTCGGGGTTGCCGCCATGGCAGCAGGGCAGCGTCTAAGACCCCGAGAGAAAATCCATCCCACTAGACAGAGGAACTCGATGAGACGTACCTGTCCCATGAAGTACCTGTGAGGGAAATCCTCACTTTTTTTCTTACTTTTTTCTTGCCTCTTTACCCAAAGGGCAGCCCCAATTGTGGCAAACAATCTGTCATCTAGGAACTTGTTTGAGTTAATTAGCCATTTAGGCAGAGGAAACACTGAATACACCAAGAGTTTCCTATGTCAGTACTTTCTAGAGAAAATTTTCTAAAGAGATGATAGCTTGAAAGAGCCCCTCCTATTTCCCCCTATTTGGCATGTCCCTTTTTCTCCTCCTCTCTTGTGAATACAATTATTCTTTAAGATCCTGAACAGAAAGCACATTCCCTGACTGCCTGGGCGGTTAGGAGTTCTCTCCCTGCTCACCTGCTGTTGTTCCTGCAGCACTTTGCCCATTCCTTTGTGGTGTTACAGAATATAATACAGAATGCTTTCCCACCATGTAAGCCTTCTGTCTGCCAGCCTCTACCCTTAAAGGCACAAGATAAAGGTATAGGATAATAAATGGAATTCTTATTCCCTATTTATTGTAAGTACATTTTTAATTGTCAGCTTGCCAAGAGACTATTTCTAAACTTTTCTGGATGCTGAATATCTGTGTGAGTCTGGGAAGAAGTTTGCTAAGTGACTAATAGTGTCTCCACCATTATGGGATCATATAAAGTTCAGTATTTTAAATGACTAGATGCAGAGAGCTTAAAGACTTGCTTTCTCTTTTGCAGATTTATGTTGATGAAGCACCAATGTCATTTCCAGGACATACACTTGTTGCCATCGCTGCAGCTGTAGTGTTAGGGGGATTAATTTTTACAGTGTTTATGTTTCAGCTGCATGACATCCACCCATGGAAGCTGTGCCGAAAACTGATCAGAGGAAACAAAGTGAACTCACCAAGTATCACTGTCTTTCCACAGGCTCAGAGATGAAAATCTGAATGGTGAACAAACAAATGATAATCGTAATTTTCTCTTTGTTTTCTGGAACAATATAGTTAAATGTTAAATCTACTAACTGGATTAATTACTACAGATTCTCATTATAATTCAAATTACTCTTTGTCAATATGTTTGCCATTCCATTTTCTTATTTTGAATCCATGGAAAATTTCTTATGTCAGCACTTACATAGAGGATTTTCCTTGAGATTTTAGAAAAATATAAAATGAAAACCACGTCTGTGTGAAAAAGGTTTTCTGTGTTTTTCTGCTCTTATTGACCATAACCCATTCTGTGGGATCAGAAGCCCTGCACTCTGCCCTTTCCGGATGGGAGTATGAGCAGTTATGTCAGATAAGACAGATGGTTAAGAAGGCTAATTTGCAGGAATGCTTGCAGAGCCTCAGAGAAACTGAAAATGAAGCAATTGGGGTTTCTTGGTGTATCTTCAAACCAAATCGTAGTGCCTGAAGAAAGGGAAATGTAACCCCATCATGGGAGTGTGGGAAGAGCACTGAGTCTGGGGGAGTCACTGGTTTCCATCCCCATGTACAGCATTTAAACTTCAGAAGATGTAGCTGTTCAGATGTGCCCTCTCTCTCCAGCTAAGCCAACTCGAAAGGTGAAATCACTGCCCTCCCCCCTACGTGGGATCAGACACCCAGGGGAGTGAATCTCCCTGGCAACGAGGAATATGACTCCCGGGGAGGAATGTAGACCTGGCATAGTGGGACGGAGAACATCTTCTTGACCAAAAGGGGGATGTGAAAGGAAATGAAATAAGCTTCAGTGGCAGAGAGATTCCAAAACGAGCCGAGAGGTCACTCTGGTGGGCACTCTTATGCACACTTTAGACAACCCTTTTTAGGTTCTAAAGAATTGGGGTAGCTGGTGGTGGATACCTGAAACTATCAAACTACAACCCAGAACCCATGAATCTCGAAGACAGTTGTATAAAAATGTAGCTTATGAGGGGTGACAATGGGATTAGGAAAGCCATAAGGACCACACTCCACTTTGTCTAGTTTATGGATGGATGAGTAGAAAAATAGGGGAAGGAAACAAACAAACAAACAGACAAAGGTACCCAGTGTTCTTTTTTGCTTCGGTTGCTCTTTTTTGCTTTAGTTATTATTCTTGTTGTTTTTGTGTGTGTGCTGGTGAGGGTGTCAGGGATTGATTTGGGTGATGGGTGTACAGCTGTGTGGTGGTGCTGTGGGTGATCGAATGTGCGATTTGTTTTGTATGACTGCGTGGTGTGTGAATATGTCTCAATAAAATGAATATTAAAAAAAAAAAAAAAAAAAAAAGATGTAGCTGTGTGTTCTCAGAGTACCTTTTCCCGAGTACTTAGAAATGGACAATGCATTGAGAGGCCACAGAGTTCTTATCTCCTGGAAAAGCTCAGAAGGAGCAGCACACTGATTCAACGACACAAAGAAAGCATAGGCATTAGTTCAGAAGAGTCCAGTTCTGAGCGCTGCAAACAGGGCTAAGCGTGTATTTTATTTATAAGTCTTTTGAGAGGGCAGTGCAGCAAGGTGAATAAGAGAATCAGACTATGGACTTCCTGGGTTTGCCACTTACTAGGTGTGTGACCTTGGGCAACTTACTTAACTTCTTTGTGCCTCACCTTCTTCGACGCCTACCTAATAAAACTGTTGTGAGGCTCAGATGACTTAATACATCTAAAGTACTTAGAACAGTGCCTGGCACACAGCGAATACTGTAAGTGTTAGCTATGGTTGTCCTTATGTGTCTTGCTTATGTCAGATTTTTTTTCTTTTAACACACTTTTTAAAGTAATTTTATTGAGATATATTCACACACCATGCAATCTATCCAAAGTATACAGTCAATGATTCACAGTATCACCACATATTTTATGTATTCATCACTATGATCATTTTTAGAATGTTTGCATTACTCCAGAAAAAGAAGAACCCAAACATCCATACCTCTTACCCCTCCTTACTGACCACTAGCATTACATTCTACCCAATTTCTTTTAATAAACTTTTTAATTATATAATAGTCATAGATTTACAGAAAAGTTATGAAGATAGTAAAGAGCTTTCCAATATACCCCACACTCAGTTTCCCCTATTGTTAACATCTTACAGCTGTTTTTAATCTACTTTCTTTACTATTTGTCTTTGGGAAAGCTATTTAACCTTTATAAGATTCAACACTGGAGTCCACTACCTTCCAGCCTTTGGCTGTTCAGCAATTATGTTCATGCCATCTATCTTCCTGAACATTCAAAGATGCCCCTGCTAGCATAATCCAACTATTCCACATGCATCCACAAATACACTAACCTCCTCCCCAAAAAGAGACAACCCAAAGTCATATCTAGCTATGGGGTCCAGAGGTAACATCACAGAGACACTGTTCTTGGGAGTTAGAGATTGCTACATGATAGTTCTCTTAGCTTCCACTCAAAAAGAAGAAAAAATGGTGGTAATTATTACACTTTAACAGAAAACAAGAAATGTGAGTAGAGTCTATGGCCTGTCTTTCTTCTATAACTAATATTACTGCTGATATTAGACTTAGCTCCCACTACACATTCTGTATGTTCCCTTGCCTTTGAGCTGCACCTCAGCTGATCAGGATTCTTTGCCCAGGAGGGTGAACTGCCTTCATTCCTGGAGGATCTGAGCCTTTGGTGATCCTGCACTTATAAGTTGTAGTTGTTTTTCATTGATTTTTACCCTTGGTCATGGTAGTGACCCAGGATCCATGCAAATTAATCTTGTTCCCCATTGTGTTATAGCATCCCTATTTTCCCTCAGTAGGATCAATTATCCTCCTTTTTGCCTGTTTTCCTAATACGTCAAAACCAAAAATTGCTACATGGCAGTCTTAATTTCCAATTCAGTAGAATTGTTATTGTTTTCACTGGTACAAACATTTCTACCTTGGTTAGACAGGCACAAAGTTTAGAACTCAAAAAGCAAAACTTTTGGTTAGTGTTTATTAAGTGAAATCTTAAAAAGAACCACTTACTCTCCATCCCTTGTTTCCTAAATTAATGTAGTTTAGGTGTAGGAGACATCCATATATTGGGGATTATTGATATGGAACATGTATTTCATCCTGCCAGAGAAATCTCCAGTGTCCAAGAGGCCACTGTGCTTGAAACAGCAATAGATGTCCTTCTTGTATCATAAGGCCACTTGTTCCTGGCTGAGACAGTACACAATAATGCAGTGAATCCCAACAATTCAACCCATTGCTTCACTTATTTGTGTGTGTGTGTGTGTGTATGAAGTTGAACACACATACATAACAGTGACAATGTACGAAGTATGATTCCACAACTAGTTAGAGAGCAAACTCCAAGAATGTCACGGGTCACAGCTCCACAACTTCAGCCACTTCCATTATTGTAAAACAGAACATACATACAGAAAGATGTCATCTCTTGATATACAGCTCAACGAGCAGTCATATAGGTAATTTCAAAAATTGTTATGGGTTATGGTTTCACAGCTTCAGTTCTTTCCTTATTATGCAGTACAGAGTATATATAGAAAGGTGAAGACCTTCAAGACACAATTCAATGAGCAGCTATAGAGCAAATCCCAAAGGATGCTATAGGATACAGTTCCACCATGTCATTTACCTCCTTCCAGCCATTCCAACACCCCGGCATCCAAATATATATATATATATATAGTTTCATTTTCATAGACCTTTGTAAAATCTTATCTTGTTTGTTGCTACCCCTTCCTCTCACTTAATCTCTTTCTCTGTCTTCAGGGGTGTCTATGCAGTGAACACCCTAATTTGTTCATATTGAAAGGGGGTGTTGACAGTATGAGGAAAGGAGCCGCATCTGGTTGTTGATCTTAAAGAGGCTGTTGCCTCTGGGTTTTAGGACTTGTCTGATATAAGAACACTCTGGTGGATTTAAGTTTCTGAAAGATAAAACTTAGTGAGTGCATCTTTTATAGAATATCAGGTAGGGACTTAGGTATTTGGGAACTACTTTTGGTAAAGGCATGGCATTCTGTGCCATTTGGAACATCTAGCTGGAGCTTGCATAAGAGAAACCTCCAGGATAGCCTCTCGACTCTATTTGGGATCTCTCAGTCACTGTGAACTCGGCTTGTTACCTTTCTTTTTCTCCCCCTTTTGGTCAAGTAGGCATTTTCAATCCCTTGCTACCTGAGCCAGGTTCATTCCTGGGAATCATGTCCCATATCACCAGGGACAGTCATTCCCCTGAGAGTCATTCCCTCTTTGGGGGTAGGTTAATGAATTCATTTGCTGATTTGAGCTTAGAGAGAGAAAGTCCACATCAGAGCAACAAAAAAGGTTCCCTGGAGGTGCCTCTTGGGCATAATTATAGGAGGGCTCAGCCTCCTATTTACAACCCTAAATTTCACAAGAGCAAACCTCAAGTCTAGGGCTGGATTTATTAAGTAGTGGGTTCCTAACTTGACTTAATAGATATTCTATCCCAAGACAGTCAGTTTCTTACATTATCTTCACTTAGTTGTACAATCATCATCACTCTCAACTTTAAACAATTATCATAACATAATACATTTATTTTGGTAAAGTGAGTGAGGAATGGGTCTGAGGGCAATTGTAAGGGATTAAGACCTTTAGTGTCCCAAAGCACTGAAAAAATTATCATTTCTCCCATGTGTAATTAGAAAAAAATATTTGAAATAACACAAAACTTAAATATATGTGAAAATTAAAATAATTTCTTTCTAAATTTTATGATTGAAAAATTCTGGATAAATTCATTGGAGCATTACTGTTCTCATTTTTGTTACCCAAATCCTTGTGTTGGTATAATGTGTGGTAGAGATGGGAGAATATGGTGGCAGTGTACAAGGCATTCGGAGAAAATGGGCAGGCATGCTTGCTGTTCATTATAATAAAGATAATGTCTCCCCCTGGATTAAAAGGCAGGCATGCTAAAATGTTCAAAAATTAATTTTGGTGATGAATGCACAACTATATAATGGTACTGTGAACAACTGAATGTATGCTTTGCATGACTGCATGGTATGTGAATATATCTCAATAAAATTGAATTTAAAAAAGGAAATAAAAGATTAAAATCTCAGAAAGCAAAAAAAAAAAAAGAAGGAAGAACAAGGACAAAAGGAGCAATCGAAAGGAAAACTCTTGGAAAAGGATAAGTGCTGTGCCTTTTTCCCTACGTGGGTTGCTACGGATTAAATTTAATTTAAATACTCTTGGTGACAACAAATATGGGTATCTTCTTCCTAGAGCGCTTATTGCACAGTCATCTAATTTCTCAGTTAAAGAAGAGAGAAGTTGAGAAAAACAAAACAAAACCAGAGTGTGATCACCTGGGTCAACCAAGAATACAAAACTTGTTAGATGGAGGCATTACAGAGACAGTGTGGAAACAGTTGTTCAATCACAAATGAAAGGCCCATGGCAGCACCTGGAGAGAAGCCTGGAGAGGAAACCTCCGGGACACAAGAGCTCAGGACAAATTCGTTGAGCCCCGGGCATGTCATCAGACAGCAGGAGCCTCTTGGTCTCCTTCCAACTCTACACTGTACCCTTGCTCCAGCAGCAAGTGACCCAGGCACAGGTCGCTGACACAGAGTAGTAAAAATACTCTTTCTTTTGCCAGTGACTTACTTGGGGCCAATTACTTTGGCAGCCAGCCACTAGGGCAGGATGAATGTGCCATCACAGCTTCTTGGACGAGTCTTGCTCTTTTCAGCCAACTGTTCCTCAGCTCGTTGATTCCTGGATGGATTCTTCCAGGCCAGAATCTAAGAACAGCCCCATATTCCCGCCCCCCCCCCCCCAAAAAAAAAAAAGAAAAGCCTGGCATGCTTACTGGTCATTATTCAAGTTTCCTAAGCTCAGGATTCCATTCTGGTAACACAACCCACTAATTGTGTTGTCTGGCCCTCTTCGTGTTGCCCTAGGGCTCAGGGAACTCTGACTACTGTTATTGCTATAAGAAATTGTCTTTTATTTTTGTCCCAGAAGTCTTGTGTCATCAACCAGTGTCTATAGAAATGTGAAAGACTACCTTGTTAGTTTTAAAGTGGGGTAAAATCTCAGACCCTTCACAGTTCTTGACATGAGGTAGGTTTAAATTTGTTCACAGGTCTGCTGGGTCATGAGGGAAGAGTAATAAGATTTGTTCTGCAGCATGGACTGGGCTAGATCCCACTCAGAGCTGTCAGACTTTTTGGACCAAATGTGTTAGAGCAGAATACTCTAAATGTGTATGTACTGCCTCAGTTTTCCAAAATGACCTACCAGGTATTGTTCCTCTTTCCCAGTGGTAGGGAATGCAAAGTGCTGCAGCCTGTCATTTACTTTGGAATGGGATATTCCCATATGCTCCAGAATAGTTGACTAATCCAAACTTCACTAAAGTGTATTTTTGTTGGGTTTGATCTTCTACCCCATCATATTATGTATCTTACCAAGATATATTAGGAAATTGCTTTTTTATGCTTTTCAGATTTTTGAGACAAAAGGTTCTGCAGCAAAGTGAGGTAGTCAATTTCCTCTTTTCTAGATTGGGGCACAGAGCCAGAAGTGGTACAGTATTAGGGCAGAACAGTAAAACTGTATCACTGCACTACCCGGAGAAAACCTGGGGATCCCTATAAAAATAGAGCAATTTCAAGTGTTTTAGTTTCCTACATTGCTTGAAGCAAATACTATGAAATGAGTCAAGGTAAACAATGAGAATTTATTTGCTCACAGTTTTAAGGCCAAGAAAATGTCCAAATCAAGGCATCATCAAGGTTATGGTTTCTTCTGGAACACTGGCTGCCTGCAAACTTTGGCTCCTCTGTCACAGGCAAGGCATGTGGTGGTGTCTGCTGGCCTCTCCCTTCTCTTCCAAGTTTCACTTATGTCAACATCTTGCTTCTGTGATGTTCTGGTTTGCTAAAGCTGCAGTCATGCAAAATACCAGAAATGGATCGGCTTTTATATAGGGGATTTATTAGGTTACAAATTTACAGTTCTAAGGCCATAAAAGTATCGAAACTAAGGCATCAGCAAGAGGGTACCCTCACTGAGGAAAGTCCTATGGTGTCCAGAACATCTCTGTTAGCTAGGAAGACATGTGGCTGGCATCTGCTGTCCTTTGCTCCTGGGTTCTGGATTCAAAATGGCTTTCTCTAAAATGTCTCTGGGCTTCTGTCTCCCTTAGCTTCTCTCTCTCAGTTCCTGTGCATCCTTGCTTGTTCTCCCAGGGTGTTTCTCTCTAAGCATCTGGGGGTCCTCTCTTAGCTTCTCTGGGACAAACTCTGGACTTCATCTCTTAGCTTAGCATCTCCAAACATCTTTCTGTCTGCATCTGTGTTGCCCCTGAGCTCTCTTAAGGACTCGAGTAAACTAATCAAGAGCCACCTTGAATGGGTGTGGTCACACCTCCATGGAACTAATCTAATCAAAAGGTCTCACCCACAGTTGGGTGGGTCAGATCTCCACAGAAACAACCTAATCAAAAAATCCCACCCATAACAAGTCTGCACCCACAAGACTGGATTAAAAGAGCATGGCTTTTGCCGGGGACATAATAGATTCAAACCAGCACACACGGCTTTCTCTCTGTGTCTGAATTTCATTCTCTTATAATGGACTCTAGTAATAGGAGTGCTTTAAACCCACCCTGATTGAGGTGGGTCACACCTTACCTGAAGTAGCCTTATTAAAGGTCTTACTTACAGTGGGTTCCCACCCACAGGAATGGATTAGATTTAAGAATATGTTTTTCTGGGAAACATACAACTTCAAATCACCACACCAAGCAATGCCAATAGAGCATGCCAAGTTCTAGGGCCTTCATTAATTTTTTTTCTACCATGATTTCTGTGCCCACTTTACTGTCACTTTACTGGACACTGGTCACGGTCACCCTAGGGACCTCCCATTCCCATCAATATCAGCAATACAATTTTGTCTGCAGTTTCATTTGCCTGCATCCAGCCCTACTGTAAAATGTGGCAGTTTAAAAGCTTGGATTCTGGAGTAGGACTATCTGGGTTTGAATGCTGTCTTTTGATACTTCTGGCTATGTAATGTTGGGAAAGTTATTTAACTTCTCAGTCTCCCTTTTGTTGTGTTTTTGTCAATATAATGACAAATTGGAAATTGAATGAAGTAATGTATGCATGTATGTATGTATATATATCTGTATATATGTATGCATGTTTTGAATGTGTTAAAATATGTAAAAAGCTTAAATAGAGCCTAATCTGTAGAAAGTACTATGTAAGTGCCTGCAATGTACAGAGAAGTTCGGGGAGAACTCCTTTAAAGGTTCAGAGGCTTCCCTTATCTGTCTGCTTCTAATGATAAGAAAGGAAAGAGAAACTTCTGGCTGTTATCAGTGTTCAAATTTTTCTCTGTATACTGTTTCAGATGCTTTCTGACCTTTCAGTGTTATCTAGCATGGCACAGATAATTGAATTTGATCTGCATTAGTCCATCTAATCCATTAGAACTCCAGCTAGCAGCCTCAGCTAACATATAGAATACAGTATCACAAGGGAGTACATTTATGACAATGGATTGAGAATAATTACATATTATGTTCTTCAACATTTGGTCAGTTGTCCTGAAAAATCCAGGCCCATAAAAACTTCCCCAGAGTTTTGACAATAAAATGAACAAACTTCTATAAACTGCAATTCTATGGTGTAACTTTTCTGATTATGCTTTTCACCCTTCAGTTTATTTTTATTTGGAATCCATTGATTGACAAAGAGTAGGGCATAGGAGTGATTTTAAGATCTAGTCTGCAAGGGAAGCACATCAGAAAGGCAAGGGTTTCATTGTAGCAAAAATTTAGGTGGGACTTAGTTGGCCAAGCTTATTAGTTTTTGCAGCAGTAGCAATCCTCAAATCTCAGATCTCAGCAGCTTACAACAATAAATGTTTATTGTCTGTACAGAGGTCTGTGGATTGGCTGTAGAAGTTCTGCTCCAGGCAGTTCTGCTCCACAGATGTCTCATCTAGGAAACAAGTGAAAGAGTAGGGGCCACCTGGGAATGTTTGTCTCATGAACTATCTGAGTCCCAAAAGTGATATACATCATGTCTGCTCTCATTCTATTAGTCAAATCAAGTCATATGGCCAAGCCCAATGTCAGTGGAACAGAAATACACACTCACACACACACACATACACACACACATATGCACAACTCTCATTCTAAATGTCAAGTTTCAGGATCTCACTCTTAACCTGGTTGCTTCAGTTTACTATTGCTCTATAACACACACTACCATTTAGTGGCTTAAAACAACTATTTTGTTCAGGATTGTGTAGTCTGTGCTGGGTGCTGCTGCAGGTCTTGCCAGTGGTCACCTAGGCAGCAGTACTGGGCTGGTACTTTGGCAGAGGGCTAGACTTAACTTTGGCACCAAATGTTTGAGCTTTTTTTCTCTCCATATAGTCTCAGGGCCTTTCCTTTCGCGAGAGACCTCTCCACAGGGACTCTTTGTGATTTCTCCAGCAGGGTAGCTAGACATATATGGCAGCCCAGGGATCCCAAAAGTGCAAAAGTTGGGAGGATCCAAGATGGCAGCATAGAGAAGAGTGGCAGCTAGTTAGTCCCCCTGGAACAACTAATAGACAACCAGGAACAACTAGTAAATAATCTGGAATAATTGCAGGGAGACAAATGTGACTGTCCACTCATCATACACCAACCTGAATTGGGAGGAATGCCCAAGATCGCAGCATAAAATCTATAAGTAAAAACTGCGGATCCAAGCCAGGAGGCCCATTCCCCCACAGCCCAAGCTGCAAAGCCTCCTGGTGCTAGAGAGAAGCTCTCTCCCAGCAGGCAAATACAGCTCAGCTGAGCTCCAACTTAACTTACTTACAGAGCGATGTGTGGAATGTATGTGAAGTTTCACATTTTATAAAATATTCTCAGTACATATGTAGAATGAGGAAAAGTCTTTGGTGGCTTTGAATTTATCCATCAATGTTTAATTTCCCATACTGACGAAATGTCAACCCTAAAATCAAATCAAGAAGTGTTCAGCTGGAGTTCACATCAGGAATATCAGACTGGGAAAAACATCAAGCAAGAATGCTTTACAACACAATTCAACCATGAATTCAGAGTTTTGCCTACTAAACTATTAATGAAAAATAAAATGTAGGATTGTGAAGTGATCTGGGAGGGCTAAGTGCAGAATTTTCTAATGAGTAGTAGGGAAAGAAATCAAAGTTTTTCTCAATGCACTTGCAAATACTTATGAAGTAAAAGCTGTAGCTTAAAATTCTATAATGTTGGTCAGCTATTTTCTCACACACTGTAAACATAAATATGATGACTGTTAAACTACAGAATGAGATTATTTGTCATGTTATATACTCTGAACAGCTATGAATACAGAAATAATGAACAGAATATAAATAAATAGAAAACTTTGGATTCATTTCTGATGATAGAGACATTTTCCTTTACACTGTCAGTATTGGTCTTGTACCTTAAAATGGAATTAAAATTAACTCTTAAAGGAAAAATAAATAAATAAAGCAAGTCATGAACCCAGCCCAGATTCAAGGGAAGAGGACTATGCAAGTTCATAAATACTGAGATATGAGGTTCATTGAAGGCCACCATTGTAGCAGACTATCAGAATCCACCCTCCTTAGCAAGTTTAGGCTCCTTTATATTTCCTCTAAATTCTGCTTTTGAATATCCACATGGGTTTGAACCTATTTCTAGTACCAATTATATCCTGCTGTGTAATTAACCCAAAACTTAGTGGCTTAAAATAATAACAATCATTTATTTGCTCATGATATTATAAAGTGGGCAGAGCTGGGCAGAGAAGTCTTCTCTCTGTTGCACATGGAGTAAGATGGAACTGTAATATGTAGAATAAATTCTTAACTCCTATGTGTGGCTCCTGAGCTGGACTGGCTGAAAGAGATAGCGCCTGGCTAGGCATCCTTCTCTCCCTCTCCTTCTCTGCCCACACAGGACCTCTTCATGTGGCTACCTTGGCTTCCTCACAGACTTCATAGTATTATGGCAATTTGTTACCACCAGAACACAAAAATGGGAAATACCAGGCTTTCTTTTATAACTGGGCTCAAAAACCCCAGGTGGCCCCAGGCCAATCCAGATTCCAAGGGAGGGGAAATAAACTCCGTCTCTTCTGAGTAGCAAGATCACATTGCATGAGTCTGGGTTGGGAGATCTTGTTGCAGTCATCTTTGGAGATATAATCTGCTACTTTGATGCTCATAGGACAAATTTACTTGTGAAATCTACAAAATCAGTTCTGAATTGGGTTTTCATCATCTTAATATTTGGCCATAGGCAATAGGAACTTCATCTGAAAGGGTCACGAAATAGTTGACCAAGACTATGCTGTCTAGATCAGTAATTTGGGGATCTGAGTTTCTCACTGCCCTCAGAAGCAACCATTCAAACCAGACATACCATCTTTGTTCATCTTCTTTTACTGGTCCACTAATGCTCACCTCCCTCCTCCCCTGCTGTCTTCCACCCCTGCCTCATGTCACACTCAGTGGGCCTGTCATTCTGGCATGAACCCTGTCAGCTTCAGTGGCTCAACAGCAGGAGTTCCTGAAGAGATCTGTTCTCTAGACACTGCCATTGTGTGACTAAGCTTTCCTCTGATAACTTCCAATTTTGGGTCTTGGGTCTTTCATTCAATTCCGACTGGCTGAGAGTCTGAAGTTGATGATTATCCCTAAATTAATCTGGCCATGGGACAGTGTCATGCAGCTTAAACCTAGCTCTTCTGTTCATTGGGTCCATTCCCAGAGAAGAAGGAATTTTTTTTTAACTTGCTAATCCTTCTAATTGGTGAGGAAAAACAAGACTTGGGTCCTTCAATGGTGAGGAGAGAAGATGATTGGGTGTAGTGCATACTGATGATTGTGAAACATGAAAGTACTTTGCAAAAGATAGTACTACACAAAAATGTAAGGAAGCAGTAACATCTATTCCTGAATTGTTATGGCTATCTCCAAACTCTGAGATGCTGATCCCTATGTGTACTACCTGGTCAGTCTCTGGAACTTTGGATATCTGTGGACACCTGAAACTCGAAGCTCAGCAGATATGAATGTCAGTATTGGCACATACAGCAACTGTTAAAAAAGCTGAAAAAGAGTCTAGACTTCAATTAGAGATATGAATGAAGCAGATCAGGTTAGGACTACGGCAAATTAGGCCAAAGGGTAAAGGACGATACTGACTGTGTTTTGAGGCTTTGGCTTCCGTGTGAGATCAAGGGAGGAGATGTTTGTTTGGTTGCAGGATCTATATTTTCTGTAGTACACTAAATAATTTAACTTGTATGGTCAGTTTATTCAAACACCATAATTACATGGAACTTCAAACAGGAACTGAGATATGGTAGGTTTCTACAGGTTAGTGTGAAACAGCAACACAACCCAAAGTAATTTGGGCAGAGAATATAAATACATATGCAGCAGGATATGACTCCTGGGGATGAGCCTGGACCTGGTATGGTGAGATTGAGAACATCTTCTTGACCAAAAGGAGGAATCCAAATGAAACAAAATTAAGTTTCAGTGGCTGAGAGATTTTGAACCGAGTTGAGAGATCACTCTGGTGGGCATTCTTACGCACTACATAGATATCCATTTTTAGGTTTTAGTGTATTGGAATAGCTAGAAGTAAATACCTGAAACTATCAAAATGCAACGATTGTAAACCTATGTAGCTTACACGGGGTGACAACGTGATTGTGAAAACCTTGTGGATCACATTCCCTTTGTCCAGAGTATGGATAGATGAGTAGAAATATGGGGACAAAAACTGAATGAAAAATAGGGTGGATTGGGGAGGGATGATTTCCCTATTCTTATTTACTTTTATTTTTTATTCCTATTTTTATTCTTTCTGGTGTAAGGAAAATGTTCAAAAATAGATTGGGGTAATGAATACACAACTGTATGATGGTACTGTGAACAGTTGATTGTACACCACGGATGATTGCCTGGTATGTGAATATTATCTCAATAAAAACTGCATTTTAAAAAAAATGTAAAGAAAGAAGATTTGGGATTTGTAAATGGTAAAGCTAGAAGGGTGAGTAAGCAAGCATTCCCCTTCCTCCTTCCACTACCCACTAACAAGGGAGTGTGCTCTAACCCACGGTTCCCGATGTGGACGTTTTTGTGGCTACTAAACGCTCACTAAACGGGGCTGAAGATTTAGGCGGCTGGTGGACCTACTAGCCTTTTGGGCCTGTAGCGGACAACGAAGTGAGGCTTTCACCAAACTTCTCATAAACCAGGCGTCATCTGCTTTATTCCCTGAGATTCGTGCGCACCTTTTGCTTGTTTTTAATGCAATGCCTAGGCGATGCGAGCGATTGCCGACTTCCAAGTTCCTGCGTCCTTAAACGCGGGGCCCCCGCGTCGGCGCCTGGAGACCCCGCGCGAGGGGAGGGCACAGCGCGGCAAGGGGGTAGTCCGCCGCGGCCACGGCGGCTCTCAGGTAGGCGCTCCGCAGTGCCGAAGGCGTCCGGGGGCTGACGGAGCCGCCCGACCAGGCCGGGCCCGGGGCCGCCCCGCTGCCTCCTGACCCGGGCGCTACGGCGAGCGAGTCGCCTCAGTTCAGGCCGCGGTTTGCCCGACCCGGGAGGGCGCGGAAACAGTTGCTCGTCGGTTGGCGCGAGGCCTAACGCTGAATCCACAGGACCCCGAGGAGCGCGTAGTTGGGCCGCCGTGGGCGCCAGCGGTGTGGTTAGAAGGGTCTGTGAGGGCTCGGCCTAGTGTTGGGAGACGCCTCGCTGTCCCCTAGCAGCTCCTAGGAAACCACCGCCAGCCTCCTCCCCTCCTCCCCTCCTCCGCCGCCTCCCCTCCTCCCCCTCCCCCTCCTCCCCTCCGCCCCCCTCCCCCTCCTCCCCTCCGCCCCCCTCCCCCCCGCCTCCGCTCCCCTCCTTCCTCCGCCTCCTTCCCCCTCCTCCGCCTCCTTCCCCCTCCTCCGCCTCTTCCCCTCCTCCGCCGCCTCACCCCCTCCCCTCCTCCCCCTCCCCCTCCTCCCCTCCGCCCCCCCGCCTCCGCTCCCTCCTTCCTCCGCCTCCTTCCCCCTCCTCCGCCTCCTTCCCCCTCCTCCGCCGCCTCCCCTCCTCCGCCGCGTCCCGTGCGCTCAGCCGCCTCCTCCTCCTGCCTCATCCACGGCATTTCACCCGGGTGAAATGTCACCTCTATGGGAAAGTCCGCCCCACCCCCTCCCTTTGATAATTAGTTTTTCTTGAGGTGCATAGCAATGAGCACAGTTCTGTCGTATGCTTATAGCCTGGTTTTGCCGTTAACAACCGGTCTGTCATCTGCCTTGGATACAGTGCTAATTTTCTGTAACAGTTCATTTTAATGCCTGCCTAGTGTAGTGCCGAACACATGGTTGGTGCTCAATAAACGATGGAAGACTTTTTAAAACACTGTTGATCGTCAAATTCAGGAGAGAATACAAGAACACAAACGTGATACAAGAACATCCTATTTTAGGAGAACTTCAGGTAAAGTAACGCGGTACCTAGCGTCCTACAGGCACGAGTAGACACCCCATGGAGATTTGCTGACAGAATGAATGAACAAATGAGTACAAATTCAAGAGTGGAAAGAAGCAGCCTTTGGGATCATTAAGGTATGTGTAAAATTATAAAGCAGTGTATGTTTTGGTCTCTGATCTTAAGAGTAATAGCTGTGGAAAATGTAAAAAATGAAAGCATAGAGAAGAAAATTAAAATTATACCAAATTTCACTTAAAATTTAGGTATATTTTCTTAGGCGTTTTTCTGTTTGGTGTGTGTGTGTGTGTCATAGTTAATATAGAAACAGTCTGGCTCCTAAAAAGAAGATAATGTGAAAAGAGCTTGCTGCCAAATGACACCTGTAGTTTATTATAAATAGGTCTTTCCTAATTAAAACAAAAACGGTACCCTCAATTACTACATTGTTTCAGTGTGACTTTATTAAAGCTGCTTAAAATTGCTTAACATGTTCATTGGCAATAATGCCCATTATATTGATATTTTTGTTTGTTTGTTTAGTTAGAATAATCCTTGCACAGGGGCCCTACAAGTTAATGGTTCATACATTGTTGTTAGCAACCAAAGTGCTAATTTTCATTTCTTTGCTTGTTTTTGTACTAGTCATCAAACAAGGGAAGATATTTAATCTGAACTGTGTTGTTAAGGATATGGCTTGAGAAATATATTTTTCTGGTCCTAGAAAAAGCAGCGGAGCAGAAAAGAAATAGACTGTTTCCTTTGAGGAGAAAACTCATATTTTGTCAGATACTTACAAATTTTTTTCTTTATCCCTGTAATTTAAATTATTTTTGGAACCTATCACCTAGAATCCAGTGATCCACTGTGCATATTCAAGTCTTTTTGACAACCCAGGAAAGTTTCCCTTAGTGATGTATTTCATTATTACTTATTATCAATTGCTTTAATATTTTCTTTAAGAACGCCTGTAAAGTTCTTAGGTGCTTCTGCATTCTTCATCTTATATATCTAGAGAAATGTATTGTTGTACATGATCATATATAGATTGAGGAGCAGCAAATAATCTTTACTATAAAAGCTTTGTTATAATCCATACTCATTTACATTTCCTATGTTGTGAATTTAAAATAAAAGGGAGGAAGGTCAAATTGGGGTGAATCCTTTTGATTTAAACATCTCTCTCTAGAGGTAAAGAATATACCACAAACATGTAATGAGTTGCTTCTCTACTATGCTTATCACCCCATTATTGTAATTTTTTCAGTTAAGTTGGTAACAAAGAAAATGATAATAATTTAAAAAGATACAAGTATCAGATAACTTTCCCTGTCAAGGTTTAGGGCATTCTCTTGGGACTTTATCAGACTGTGGTTGGTTCCTGTGTCTATAATGCCCTTTCACCCTGTTACCTCAATCTAGATCAGTTGATACAAGTGTTTTTCATGTTAAAACCAGTCTCTGAATAAGAGATTTAATTACTTATATCTCATAAATGTTTTTTAGGGTTGAATTAAAGAGAGCCAGGGCTCACTTCCTGATTTGCTATGATGCCATTCATAAATGTCAGGGATTCCGTTTGTAATAAAGTTAATGCTTAATCATTTTGGCCAGTTTTCTTATGCTATAGTCATATAATGAGTAGTATGTTTTTTTCCTTTGGGATTTAGATGAAAAAGTTGACTCTTCTGATTTGGGATTTAGATGAAAAGAGGGACTTTTGAAATTGATCTAGCTAGAATGAATATGAAGTCCAAGGCAATTAAATAAAATAGCTCTTTTTATTTACAGAGTTGGAGTTTTCAAATTTATATGCCACAGTTTCATTTTTGGCAATGTCTGTTTTTTTATCAGAAGTTACATGTAACCAAGGCAAGTTAGTACTATATTTTATTTAATATAGTTCTCTCTTCCCTTCTCAGAAATATTAGATATTCCTGTTCCATCTGGTCTTACCTTTCAGCAAGTAATTCCTTACATACAGTGGTTACTAATTACCAATTTAATGAATTGAATGAAGAACAGATCCTTCAAATCTGTATATCTCTGACATAGTCAACCAGGGAAAGATAGAATTAGATGTTGAAAATTGACCTTCGTGATTAAAAATACCAGGTTGGCTGAAACTCAGAGCTAGAGCTCAGCAGATATGAATGTCAGTATTAACACATACAACAACTGTTTAAAAAAAAAAAAAAGCTGAAAAAGAGCCCAGACTTCAGTTAGAGATATGAATGAAGCAGATCTGGTTAAGACTGGGGCAAATCAGGCCAAAGGGTAAAGGTTGAAACTGTGTGTTAAAACTTCAACTTCCATGTGAGACCAAGGGAGGAGATGTATATTTGGTGCAGGATCTATATTTTCTAAACAATATAATTTCTACAGTCAGTTTGTTCAAACACCACAATTACATGGAACTTTGAATAGGAAATGACATGTGGTAGGTCTGTAAAGGTGAGAGTGAAATAGCAACACATTCCAAAGTAATTTGGGCAGAGAATAAAAATATATATTCAGAGCCCCCCTGAGGAGCTGGGGGAGGTGTTGGACTTCCTCACCTGGATTGTTGCTGACGTTCTCACAAACACTGGGGTCTGACGGCTTCGCATGCTGAGCCCTCTGTCTTAGGGCTTGCCCCTGTGAAGCTTGTTACTGCAAAGGAGAGGCTAAGCCTGCTTATAATTGCGCCTAAGAGTCTCCCTGAGTGCCTCTTTGTTGCTCAGATGTGGCCCTTGCTCTCTAACTAAGCCACCTTGGCAGGTGATCTCACTGCTCTCCCCCCTACATGGGACCTGACTCCCAGGGGTGTAAATCTTCCTGGCAACACAGGATATGACTCCCGGGGCTGAATCTGGACCTGGCATCATGGGATTGAGAACATCTTCTTGACCAAAGGGGGGATGCGAAATGAAACAAAATAAAGCTTCAGTGGCTGAGAGATTTCAGTTGGAGTTGAGAGGTCACTCCGGTGAACTTTCTTATGCACTATATAGATAACACTTTTTAGGTTTTAATGTATTGGAATAGCTAGAAGTAAATACCTGGAACTATCAAACTGCAGCCCAGTAGCCTTGACTCTTGAAGACGATTGTAGAACAATGTAGATTACAAGGGGTGACAGTGTGATTGTGAGAATCCTATAGACTGCACTCCCTTTATCCAGTGTATGGATGGATGAGTAGAAAAATGGGGACAAAAACTAAATAAAAAATAGGGTGGGATGGGGGATGATTTGGATGTTCTTTTTTATTTTTATTTTTTATTCTGATTCTTTCTGGTATAAGGAAAATGTTCAAAAATAGATTGGGGTGATGAATGCATAACTGTATGATGGTACTGTGAACAGTTGATTGTAGTACACCATGGGTGATTATATGCTATGTGAATATATCTCAATAAAACTTAATTTAAAAAAAAACAGGTTGGGGGTTCTTAGTAAGGGTAGGCATTGTGAAAAAGAAGAAATCCAGATTGAATCTTTTTTTAAATTCCTGTAAATAAAAATGTTTGATCCATAAATTACTAAAGTGTAAGTGGTTTGTGGTAATAACTTAGGAAGAACACTGAAAGTAGAAAAAATTATTAATATAGGATTTTCGTTAGTGAAGAATTCCTTTTAGCAAGTTGGTAATTTATGGTGGGTCTTGACTCATGCAGCCTACAATTAGGGAAGGATCTATACCTTGTACACTCATGTGCTCTCCTCTACCTTAATCACCCTGAAGCTCAGGGGCCCACGAGATTATCTGTAGGAATTTGTAGATTGCCTTATAATTCTTAGAGCTAGCTTTAAGATTCTGTCACAGTTTGGGTCAAGACAGAATTAGCTGTGCAAAGAGGATAAAGGGGAGAGGGAGCAGAAGTCAGGGAGAGCCTTCTGTGAAAGGAGAGAGGAAAGAAAAAGGATTAGATCTGAAGAGCCTCAGACTGAAGTTCTAAGAACGTCTTGGCCAGTAAAGAGCCTGGAACAAAGGTTGCCATTTGAGGAGTCTCATGTCAAGCAGCAAAGACCAGGTTCTAGGTCCCTTGCTGTGATGCAGCCTTGGCTGGGAGCAGCCGGGGGAGGCCGTTGTCTCCAGGGAACACCGCCAAGTTTCAGAGGTAGCAGCAGCTGGAGGCTGTCAGCCACCTCAGTGGTCGCCACACCCCCTGAGCATTTGCACCTCTGGCTTTAAGTTGAGCTACTTGTTTGGGGCCAACATCCATGAAGGGTTTTCTGGGGAAGAAGACATGTTTAGTAGGAAGAACCCCTACTAAAGGTAGAGTGAAAATAGATTATAGGTTATTTCTTTTCATATTTCACAACTCCTGTTGATACAGAATATGCTCAGGCAGCTGTGTTGTCTTCCATTATCTTTTTTTTTAATTCAGTTTTATTAAGATATATTCACATACCGTACAGTCACCTGTGGTGTACAATCAACTGTTCACAGTACTATCATACAGTTGTGATTCATCACCCCAATCTATTTTTGAACATTTTCCTTACACCAGAAAGAATCAGAATAAGAATAAAAAATAAAAGTAAAAAAGAACAGCCAAATCATCCCCCCCATCCCACCCTGTATTTCCTTTGGTTTTTGTCCCCATTTTTCTACGCATCCACCCATACACTGGATAAAGGAAGTGCAATCCACAAGGTTTTCACAGTCACACTGTCACCCCTTGTAAGCTACGTTGTTATACAATTGTCTTCAAGAGTCAAGGCTACTGGGTTGCAGTTTGATAGTTTCAGGTATTTACTTCTAACTATTCCAATACATTAAAACCTAAAAAGTGTTATCTATATAGTGCGTAAGAATGTCCACCAGAGTGACTTCTCAACTCCATTTGAAATCTCTTAGCCACTGAAGCTTTATTTTGTTTCATTTTGCATCCCCCTTTTTGGTCAAGATGCTCTCAATCCCACGGTGCTGGATCCAGATTCATCCCCAGGAGTCATATCCTGCGTTGCCAGGGAGATTTACACCCCTGGGAGTCAGGTCCCATGTAGGGGGCAGGGCAGTAAGATCATCTGCCAAGTTGGCTTAGTTAGAGAGCAAGGGCCACATCTGAGCAACAAAGAGGCACTCATGGGGAGACTCTTAGGCACAATTATAAGCAGGTTTAGCCTCTCCTTTACAGTAACAAGCTTCATAGGGGAAAGCCCCAAAACAGAGGGTTCAGCATGTGAAGCTGTCAGTCACCAGCGTTTGTGAGAACATCAGCAACAATCCAGGTGAGGAAGTCCAACACCTCCACATCCTTCCGCAGCTCCTCAGGGGGGCCCCACATATATATTTTTATTCTCCACCCAAATTACTTTGGGATGTCTTGCTATTTCACTCTAACCTTTACAAGCCTGCCTTTCACTCTAACCTTTACAAGCCTGCCATATGTCACTTCCTATTCAAAGTTCCATATGATTGTGGTGTTTGAACAAACTGACTGTAGAAATTATATTGTTTAGAAAATATAGATCCTACACCAAATAAACATCTCTTCCCTTGGTCTCACATGGAAGTTGAAGTTTTAACACACAGTCAGTTTCAGCCTTTACCCTTTGGCCTGACTTGCCCCAGTCTTAACCAGATCTGCTTCATTCATATCTCTAATTGAAGTCTGGGCTTTTTTTCAGCCTTTTTTTTTTTGACAGTTGCTGTATGCATTAATACTGACATTCATATCTGCTGAGCTCTAGCTCTGAGTTTCAGGTGTCACACAGATACCCATGTTCCAGAGACCAATCAGGTTATACACAAAGGGATCAACATTTCAGAGTTTGGAGACAGCCATTACAATTCAGGAATAGATTTGACTGCTATAAGAGCTTACTATCTAGGGACTATTACAATAATCGTTTCCCTGTTAGGCTGTGCTCTGAGATTCAATTCTGAGTTTACACGTTGTAGTTAGTCCATATTGGTGAGGCATTACAGTGTTTGCCTTTGTTTCTGGCATACTTCACTCGAAATGCTGTATACAGGATCCATTCACCTCCTTGCGAGTCTCACAGCTTCACTCCTCGTAGTTGCTCAATATTCCATTGTATTCATGCACCACAGTTCACCATTCTGTTCCTCAGTCAGTGTACCCTTAGGCCACCTCCACCCACTGCAAATCATGAATACTGCCTCTATAAACACCAGTATGCATATGTCCATTCATGTCTCTACTCTCAGAGCTTCCAAGTACATACCCCAAAACGAGGTTGCAGGACCTTATGGCCCCCACATACTTAGCTTCTTGTGGAAACACCACACTGACCTCCAGAAAGGCTGCACCATTCTGCCTGCTCATCAACAGTAAATAGCTACATCCGTCTCTCCATGTTTTCTCCAGCACTTTTACTCCTATTTATATTTTTTCCTATAAATTTTTGGAGATATATTCACATACCATACAGTTATCCACAGTGTACAATCAGTTGTTCATAGTATCATCATATAGTTGTACGATTAACACCACAGTCAGCACTTGAACATATTTATTACTATGAAAAAGGGTTGTGTTTTTTTTGGTGAATAATAAAGAGAACACAAAGAAAAATAAAATGTCATACAATACAATATAATAGTAAGGACAGAAAACACTACCAAGAATCCCATATCCCTCCCTTATATCCCCCTCTCATACACATTTAACTTTGTTATATTGCCTTTGTTACATTTAATGGAAGCATATTACAATGTTACTGTTGACCATGGATTCCAGCTTTATGTTTTTTCCCATATACCATCCCTTTTTCAACACACTGCATGGTTGACATTCATTTGTTCTCTCACATGTGAGAGCATTTCTATATTTGTACATTTAGTAGCAGTCATTGGCCACTCCAGTTTTTGCCAAGTTAAACAGTCCCCGTCTTCATCATCTGTCTTTACCTCTGGTGTCATACATTCTCCTATCCCACCTCTCTCAGCTTTACTCACAGACATTTTTGTTCAGTATACCTATCATACTGTGCTACCATCACACAGTATTATTCTATCTATTTGTGGATCTATACAATCAATCCTGCTGAATATTCTGTAGTCCTTCAGCATCAAATGCCTGATCTCTACCCTCTTTCTATCTCCTGGTAGCCTGTGTTATCAGCTTTTAACTCTCAAAGTTTGCTCATTAATGTTAGTTCATATTACTGAGACCATACAGTATTTGTCCTTTTGTTTCTGGCTAACTTCACTCAACATAATGTCCTCAAGGTTCATCCATATTATTATATGTTCCATGTCTTTGTTCTGTCTTACAGCTGCATAACATTCCATCGTGTGTATATACCACAGTTTGTTTATCCACTTGTCCATTGATGGACATTAGGGCTGATTCCATCTCTTGGCAATCGTGAATCATGCCACAGTAAACATTGGTTTACAAATGTCCATTCATGTCTTAACTTGCCATTCCTTTGAGTATATACCTAGCAATGGAATAGCTGGGTCATATGGCAAATCTATACTTAGCTTCCTGAGGAACATCCATACTGTCTTCCAGAGTGGTTGCACCATTCTACATTCCCACCAGCAATGAATAAGTGTGCCTCTTTCTCCACATCCTCTCCAGCACTTGTAATTTTCTGTTTTATGGATAATGGCCGTTCTGGTAGGTGTGAGATGATATCTCATTGTGGTTTTGATTTGCATTTCCCTAATAGCCAGTGAAGTTGAGCATTTTGTCATATGTTTTTAAGCCATTTGTATTTCCTCTTCAGAAAAGTATCTGTCCATGTCTTTTGCCCATTTTTTAATTGGGTTGTCTTTCTGTTGTTGAGTTGTTTATATATTTGGGATATTAAACCTTTATCTGATATGTAGTTTCCAAATATTATCTCCCAATGTGTCAGCTGCCTTTTTACTTTTCTCACAAAGTCCTTTGATGTACAAAAGTGTTTGTTTTTGAGGAGATCCCATTTGTCTATTTGTTCTTCGGTTGCTCGTGCTTTGGGTGACAGGTCTAGGAAACCACCTCCTGTCACAAGATCTTTAAAATATTGCCCTACATTTTCTTCTAAGAGTCTTATGGTCTTAGCACTTATGTTTAGGTCTTTGATCCATTTTGAGTTAATTTTTGTGTAAGGTGTGAGATAGGGGTCCTCTTTCAGTCTTTTAGAAATGGATATCCAGTTTTCCAAACACCATTTACTGAAGAGGCTACTCTGTCCCAGTTGCTTTGGCTTGACTGCCTTATAAAAGATCAATTGTCCGTAGATGCGAGGGTCTATTTCTGAACACTCAGTTTGATTCCATTGGTCAGTATCTCTGTCCTTATGCCACTACCATGCTGTTCTGAGTGCTATAGCTTTGTAATATGCTTCAAAGTCAGTTAATGGGAAAGCCCCCACTTCATTCCTCTTTCTCAAGATATTTTTGGCTATTTGAGGTACCTTACCCTTCCAAATAAATTTGGTTATTGGTTTTTCTATTTCTGCGAAGTAAGTTGTTGGGATTTTAATTGGTATTGCATTGAATCTATAAATCAGTTTGGGTAGAGTCGACATCTTAATTATATTTAGTCTTCCAGTACATGAACACGTTATGTTCTTCCATTTTTTTAGGTCCTGTTTGATTTCTTTTAGTAATTTCTTGTAGTTTTCTTTGTATAGGTCTTTTATGGCCTTCGTTAAATTTATTCCTAAATACTTGATTCTTTTGGTTACTATTGTAAATAGGATTTTTTTTTTTTATTTCTTCTTGTTGTACATTGCTTGTATATCAGCACACTACAGATTTTTGCATGTTGATCTTGTAGCCTGCAACTTTGCTGTTTTCATTGATTAGCTCTAATAGCTTCACTGTAGATTTTTCTGGGTTTTCTACACTTAGAATCATGTCGTCTGCAAACAATGAAGTTGTACTTCTTCCTCTCCAGTTTGGATGCCTGTTATTTCTTTTTCTTGCCTAATTGCTCCAGCTAGAAATTCCAGCACAATGTTGCATAACAATTGTGACAGTGGGCATCCCCGTCTTGTTCCTGATCTTAGAGGGAAAGCTTTCAGTCTCTCCCCATTGAGTACAATGTCAGCTGTGGGTTTTCATATATTGCCTTTATCATATTGAGAAAATTCCCTTCTATTCCTATCCTTTGAAGTGTTTTCATCAGGAAAGGATGTTGAATTTTGTCAAATGCCATTTCTGCATCAATTGAGATGATCATGTAGTTCTTCTTTGATTTATTGATGTGGTGTATTACATTACTTGATTTTCTTGTGTTGAACCAGCTTTGCATACCTGGAATAAACCCCACCTGGTCATGGTGTATAATTCTTTTAATGTGCTGCTGGATTCGATTTGTGAGTATTTTGTTTAGGATTTTTACATCTATATTCATTAAAGAGATTGGTCTATAATTTTCTTTTTTTTTTTTTTTTTTTGCAGTATCTTTGTCTGATTTTGGTATTAGGGTGATGTTGGCTTCCCAGAATGAGTTGGGTAGATTTCCCTCATCTTCAATTTTTTTGAAGAGTTTGAGCAGGATTGGTACAAATTCTTCTTGAATGCTTGGTAGAATTCACATGTGAAGCCTTCTGATCCTGGGCTTTAATTTTTGGGGGAGCTTTTTGATGACTGACTCAGTCTCTTTACTTGTGATTGGTTTGTTGAGGTCATCTGTTTCTTCTTGGGTCAATGTTGGTTGTTTATGCTTTTCTAGGAAGTTGTCCATTTCGTGTAAGTTGTCTAGTTTATTAGCATATGGTTGCTTATAATATTTTCTCATTATCTCCTTTATTTCTGCATGGTTGGTATTTGTGTTTCCTGTTTCTGATTGCATTAATTTGCATCCATTCTCTTTTTTTTTTTTTTTTTTTTTTTAGCCTAGCTAGGGATCCATCAATTTTGTTGATTTTCTCAAAGAACCAATTTCTGGTTTTATTGATTCTCTCTATTGTCTTGTTCTCAGTTTCATTTATTTCTGCTCTAATCTTTGTTATTTCTTTCCTTCTGTTTGCTTTGGGGTTAGTTTTCTGTTCTTTCTCTAGCTCCTCCAGGTGGACAGTTAATTCCTCAATTTTTGATCTCTCTTCTCTTTTAATATAGGCATTTAGGGCAATAAATTTCCCTCTCAGCACTGCCTTTGCTGCACTCCATAAGTTTTGATATGTTGTGTTTTCACTGTCATTTCGTCAAGGTATTTACAAAGTTCTCTTGTAATTTCTTCCTTTACCCACTGGTTTTCTAAGAGTGTGTTGTTTAGTCTCCATATATTTGTGAATTTTACAATCTTCTGCCTCTTATTTATTTCCAACTTCATTCCGGTATGATCCAAGAAAGTGTTTTTTATGATATCAGTATCTTTAAATTTATTGAGACTTGCTTTGTGACCCTTTCACTGTCTCTTGCTGCTTTTGCCTGGAGACAAAATTCTGGGAGGAGGGTTATCCCAGAAAGGACTTATCCTAAGTCAGTATTTCCCAGCCAAAACAGGGCCAGAGACCCAGGATCAGGGTACAGAGTGGCTTCTACATGCCCTGGGGAGGGGAGCAGGAAGGGTACCAAAAGCTTTTCTAGTGACTGCCCAAAGCTGAGCTTTCCTGGCCTGCCCAGAAAATGCAGCCCTTCAGCTAACTGTCCCCCACAGCCTTGAAGAAGCACTACATCTTTAAATCTCTACCACCTCTGACCCTGTCTGGGGAGGGTTGAAACAATGGATGCTGCTGCCTTTGTCCAGGGCAGCTTGAAACAATAGCTGCCTCAGAGCTGGCCCTCAGCCATCCAAATTCACTAATCAAAAGCCATGATCAGTGATCTGCCTTGCCCATCTCTGTTCTTGAGGAAGGTGATTTTTTTGTCCCTCTCTGTCACCAGCAGCTAGCCAGTGACTAGACCCTATTGCAACCTGCCACAAGAGTGGGGGATTGATACCATAGCCACCAGTTGGAGAAAGCAATTTATAGTCCTTTACTGTAATTTCTCAGGCTCTTCCTCCTGCTCTTCCCTGGATGCTGTACAGTGTTCTTCTGGTCTCTGGAGTTTCAAAATAGTTGTTTCAGACAATTCTGGCCTGTTTGATAGTTGTTGGTTGAAGGACTGTGTCCTGGAGCTCTGTACTCTGCCATCTTCATCAGAAGTCCAGCCTACCTTCCTCATTTTTGAAAGATATTTTTGCCAGATGTAGAATTCTTAGTTGGCAATTTTTTTGCATTCATTACTTTAAATATTTCTTCCCACTACCTTCTTGCCTCCATAGTTCTTGATGAGAAATTGGAAATTAATCTTATTGAAGCTCCCTTGTATGTGACATGTTGCTCCTCTCTTGAAGCTTTCCAAATTCTCTCTTTATCTTTGGCTTTAGGCAGTTTGGTTATAATATGCTGTGGCATGGGTCTATTTGAGTTTATCCTGTTTGGAGTTCTTTGGGGTCTTGAATATATATAATCATACCTTTCATTAAATTTGGGAAACTTTCAACCATTATTTATTTGAATATTCTGTCTGCCCCTTTCTTTCTTCTCTTTCTAGGACTTCCACAGTTGGTACACTTGATGGTTTCCCACAGGTTCCTCTGTTTCTGTTCACTTTTCCTCATTCTTCTTTTTGATTCTCAACCTTGATGATTTCAGTTGTCTTATCTTAAGGTCACTGATTCTTTCTTCTGCCAGCTCCAATCTACTGTTGAACCCTTCTGGGTATTTTTTTGTAGTCCAGGGTTAGATACTGTTCTAGTCGGCTAATGCTGCCAGAATGCAAAACGCCAGAGATAGATTGGCTCTTATAAAAGGGGATTTATTTGGTTACACAGTTACAGCCTTAAGGCCATAAAGTGTCCAAGGTAACACATCAGCAATCAGGTACCTTCACTGGAGGATGGCCAATGGTGTCCGGAAAACCTCTGTTAGCTGGGGAGGCACATGACTGGTGTCTGCTCCAAAGTTCTGGTTTCAATATGGCTTTCTCCCAGGATGTTCCTCTCTAGGCTTCAGCTCCTCAAAAATGTCACTCTCAGTGACTCTTAGTTGCTCTTGGGGCATTTGTCCTCTCTTAGCTTCTCCGGAGCAAAAGTCTGCTTTCAAGTCCGTCTCAAAATGTCTCTGTAAGCTGAAGCTCCTCTGTTAGTTCCAGTGCGTTCTTCAAAGTGTCCCTCTTGGCTGTAGCTCCTCTTCAAAATGTCACTCTCAGCTGCACTGAGTTCCTTCTGTTTTTTCAGCTCATTTATATGGCTCCAGTGATTTAATTTAGACCCACCCTGAATGGGTGGGGTAACACTTCCATGGAAATTATCCAATCAGAGTCATCACCCCCAGTTGGGTGGGGCATATCTCCACAGAAACACTCAAAGAATTACAATCTAATTAACACTGATACGTCTGCCCGCACAAGATTACATCAAAGAACACGGCTTTTTCTGGGGGACATAATATATACAAACTGGTACAGATACAATTTAATAATATCTTAATTTTAAAAAAAAAAGGCAATTGTGGGTGAAATCATGAAATTTCTTAACAGTTGATTATAATACATTGTGGTAATTTTCTAAGACCACTTAGAGGAATCGATATTTATAGTAGATATAGTATTTATGCAAAATCTGGCATCAGGTATATTATTATGTATATGTATATATGTGTACATGTGTATATAGATAAGATAGATATAGATGTAGATATTCCATGATTATATGACCTAGGAAACATATGTATATCTCAACAGCATTATTAGAGTGCAGAATCTGAGACTGGGAGTTATAAATGCTTTTAAAACTGTGGGATTTGGAGGAACACACATCTTTTCAAAACCTAGGGTTTTTCTCAGGACTCAAGTCAACATCATAACTGCCACAGAAGAGGGGAAAAAGGGAAGCTTTTCTTGCTTTAATTGTTCATCTGCATTAGAAAGTCCAGTATCCCTGAGATAGAAACCACCGCAAAAAGAAGGGCATGAACAGGTTCTCCCAAAGGACGATTGTTGCTTAATTATGCTTACCACTCTGCCTAATGTTTGGCAGCTCCAAGACTCTTCAGTAGTGATTCAGCATAAACCCAACATTCTCCATCTTTATGAAATATCCTTGTCTCCATTGAATTTCCTTCTCCTTCCTTTCCCAGGCTTCTGCTCTTTGTCTTTCCTCAAGTCTATGCTTTGCTTCAGTTGCCACATCAATTTCTCTGATTTTTTAATTGAGACATCCTTCCAACAGCAGCAAGATTCATACTCATTCTGACATTCCAACTTCCTCACTTTCTTCTTTGTTACAGGCAACTTCTTGTTGTATTTAGAAAGATTGTATTTTCCCCTGTTGCATATTTTCATACATTACATCATTCCATTCCCCTTCAACTGAGCCAAAAGACTTCTTGTCATTTGGAGAAAAAATCTCAGTGGTTATTCTGTATTTCTTACCTCCATAGAAAGGAAGACTATATTTGCACTATAGGTCATTTAGGAACAATTATTAGTACATTCTCCTCCTAGCTCCACCCAGGGCACTGTGAGGATAGATCTTCCACAACATTGGGGAATGTGAGAATGTAACGTTTGTCATAGTCTAGACACGAGACACAGCCCTGTGTTGTGCACTCCAGTCAACATCCCTAGGAATTTTGATTTGGTTCATATGTGAGCATTGAATTATATCTTCTTGTGAAAGCACTCAGAAGTGGGTGGATGATGAAATGGATGGATGATGGGAAATCCGCTCAGCCATGAATGTTACACTGTTTTTGGAAACGCAGGGAACTGGTCCTTCTGAAACTAGCTCTGTGTTCTCTTCATTGTCATTTGGTAATGTCCAATGACACTGAAAGATCTATCCCAAAATAGAGTTTTATGGCTTTTGGGCAACTGATCCTTTCCTTCCTGCATAAAAGGCTGAGAAGTAGCATTTCACAACCTAAACCATTTGATCGCTGTGATCCTTCTGGTTAATAATGCTCACAAACAGGCCCAGATGTGCAAAAAAAGTCGGCATTCATCTCTAAAAGAGATCTTCTTTCAAGAACAAATGTTGAAAGAACAACCTTATAATAAGCGCCTTTCCAAGCCTAACTTGTGACAAGAGATGCATTGTAATGCTCTTGTGCTCTTCCTCTGGCCCTGAGTCTGCTTTGTCATCTCTATCATCATGTGAATTGAAGAGGTTAGCGTCATTTGTGATTCTGTGGTATCTGGGCACTTTAGACTATTTCCTGAGCTGCTGTGTGTCAAAGCTGAGGCAAATCCAGAGGAATCCGGAGGAATCTATTAAGTGCTTTGGGGATAAGTCACTTTCATGGAATTCATCAGTATCATATAATTCATCCTCACTGTTAGAATAAGAGAACTCTGGGACTGTATTTGGAAACAAGTTGACATGGCTTGGAGAAGTTAGACTGCTACTTGGGGGTGAGTGCCCACTGCTTGTACTGTTTGGAGTCTGGTGAAGTCCCGGGATAGCTAATACAGGTCCAGCTGATAGGGAAGATGGACACTGCTCTGACTTACACAACTGAACTAGTTCTGGAGGTAAGACAGTCTACAAATGCATTGTGCTGATCACAGGTTCCAATGGACTAGGTTGATATATTACGTCTACAGGATTAATGATACTTAAATTCAATTTGCATACTTCTCTGCATTAATCTGATCTTGAGCATTCTGCAGCAACATAATGCAGTGTTTAATTGATTCTACCATGCTATTCTCTCTTTGAGAGTTTCAATTTTCTTTCTCTGTTCATCTTTGCAGTTTTGCAGTTTGTCATCAAAAAGCTTTAGTTATGTAGCTTATGAGGGGTAACAATGGGATTGGGAAAGCCATAAGGGCCACACTTCACTTTGTCTAGTTTATGGATGGATGAGTAGAAAAATAGGGGAAGGAAACAAACAGACAAAGGTACCCAGTGTTCTTTTTTACTTCAATTGCTCTTTTTCACTCTAATTATTATTATTGTTATTTTTGTGTGTGTGCTAATGAAGGTGTCAGGGATTGATTTAGGTGATGAATGTACAACTATGTAATGGTACTGTGAACAATCGAAAGTGCAATTTGTTTTGTATGACTGCGTGGTATGTGAATATATCTCAATAAAATGAAGATAAAAAAAAAAAGACTGTATCTGCGTAACCAAATAAATCACCTTTTATTAAAAAAAAAACAAAAAAAAAAAGCTTTAGTTGTTCTACCAAGATTTGTAGGTAAGCATCCGCCTCTGTAAGTTTCTTATCAAAATCTTGGACACTAGAAACCAATCCTGAATCTAAACCTCCGCAAGTGACCAGCAAGAAAGCCATTTGCCAAGGTCCCCACCCTTCTTGCCTCCAAGGGAGAGAGCCAGGGGCTGCTCCTGAGCTCCCCTTCTCTCCCCCTCGACCAGATCCCCGGGCTGCAGCGCAGTGGGTACAGCCTGAAGTTCTCTAGGTGATTTTTAATTTTTGTGTCTGTGATCTTTAGTTCTGCCTGGTTCTGTTTCATAATTTCCATCTCTCTGTTGATATTCTGTTTGTGTTCATATGTCATTTTCCTGATTTCCTTTAGTTTTTGTACATATAATCCATTAGCTCTTTGAGCATATTTAGGACCATTTTTAAAAACTTCTGTCTGGTATGTTACTGGTCTGATCTTCCTCACTGATTTTTCTAATGCTTTAATCTTCTCCTTTGCCTGTGCCATCACTTCCTATTTCTTTCTATGTTTTGAAACCTTGTGTTGAAACCTGGACATTTTGATGTTTTAATGTGTTATCATTAGAATTTAAACTCTGAGACATCTGTTCTTTATGCTTGTATCCACCTAGTATTATGATAGAGCATTCCTTGAATGCAAGAAGCTAACAAAAATAAATAAGGAAAAAAAGAAAACACTTTCCTAGTCTGTGCAGGGTGCTGTCCTTCAGAGCTTATCCATACAAAGAGTTTAAGGAGTAACTCCAGGACTCTCTGGTTATTTCTGCACATGCATCTTTTCTTGGGCATGCACATCTGGCCCTAGGAGTTCCCCTGTTTATAGAATGGAAATGTCCCCTCTTCCCTAGGGAACAGTTTCCTGGTGGTCTTGGTCCTTTCAGCCAGCAATCCCTCATTCCAGGCAGCATGACTTGACTGCTCTGCCGCAGTGTTCTGTGGAAGAGCTCTGTGACTGCTTTCTAAACTCAGGGCATGTCCTGAGTGAGTTCCTCAGGCCACCACCAGACAGATTGAGCCAGATGTACATGCTTCCAGCATTACTCTGCTTCCTCTGGAACTGGGAACCGATCTACACTGGGAGCACAGGCCACACCATGCCTAATCAGTTAAGGGTTAAGGAGGGGCCAGTAGGGCAGCATGAGATCCTACCACTTTTTCTTTCAATGTTTAAAAAAGTTTTTAATTAAAGGTAACAATTCCATGAAAGGAGAGGATAAAGAATGGGATGACAAGAAGTATTTGGTCTTAATAAGGCAATACAAAATAGACCCATTCTACCACTTTTAATAAACCTTTTTTTTTTGACTTGGTGCTTACCCTGTTACTGCAGTTCTTTAACTGTTTTCTGGAGCTTTGAGAAAGATGTTTCTGCCAGTTCTTGCTGGTTATTCAAAGCTTCTGTCAGGATGGATCCCTGAAGCTTCTTACTCTGCCATCTTGATTGGGACTTTTTATTTTTCATATTAATTCTTTGAAATTCATATGTCTTTTCCACTTCTACCACATCTCAATTCACATTAGCCACATTTCAAGTGCTCTGTAGCCATACTTAGCTAGCATACCAGAGCAGGTCTAGGAGCTGAAAGATCAGGGTATTGGAAGGATTATCCATGTGTGTATTTAAATTCCCAAGTATTGAGTCAGATTAGTTGTAGAGAGAGCAATGGTGAACTTAAAGCACGACTGAGAGGAAAGAGACTTGGAGAGGTAAATGAGTGCAATCAAGAGGGACAGCAGGGAATATTCTTTTGACATGAAATTTAAACTGAATTCTACTAAGTATATTTTTATTTCTAACAGGATGATTATTTTGAAGCAAAATTATGGTATAATCAAGTATGTTTAGCTAACAGAGAACACTTTGAAGGTAAACCTCAATTGTTTATAAAGTATATAGTAAACAAATAAACATAAAGTAAAAAATAATAGTGCTCTATTATGTTTAAATATATGATCAAGACTGATAAAATCTAGGCTTAAAGGAGTCTCTCCAACACTATCCATTATTTAATTTGCATGTAATTATTAGATTTTATTTTTCAAACTGAAACATTCTCATTTTATTTGAACTTTAAGACTTAGAAATATAGATGCTGCCTCTAATTTCTGTAACTTTGCTTTATAAAAGCTGATTATATTGCAATAACCTTTGAAAAAAAACAAGACCCTGAGCCAGGCAATGAGCTTCATTTAAAATTATAAGAAAGATGTTTGGAAATGGTTCTTCAAAATAGATTGGCATGATCTCAAAATTAACAGCTCTCTTTACTAGAAAACTTGGTTGTCTCTCTTTGTTCCAATGTTATTAAAATATTTGCATTTGAATTAGCTTTCTAATATGTAGCTAAGTATGAAAACATTTGAAACCAGAAAGAAGCTACAAGTTCTCTGTAAGAGAGATGCTTTTATGCCAAGGATTTCATATCAGAATTTGGCAGTGCTTGTTAGATTCAGTTCACCAAAGAGGTGAGGGAAATGAATTATTAAGAAAATGATTCATTGATCAAACTAAGTAACCAGAACATGGTGGACCACAGAGTGATAAGCTGAGGAATAAGGAAAAGTTTACATAGTTTAAGGGAAATTCTAACTTTAAGTTTCTGTTTATATAGGTTATCTACTTGTTTCTATAGTTATGATCCATTTACTGAATGGCTTATCTGCCAGCATCTGGTTAAAATAGCAGGAAAAATCATACCTATGAAAGTGATTTCATTTCTTGTTGATTATCCACATAATACTGGAGTTTGTCTTTTAATAACACAAGTATGCAGTATTTTCTAACTTTCAAATTCCTCATTATGATGAGAATTCACTAGAACAAAAAATATTTTCAAGTCTATGCCATGGCCCATGACAGTAAAACCTGATTACCCTGGTTTCAGCATCTTAAAATCTTTTAATGAATAATCAGTTATGGTGAATGTTTACAGTCCCTGTTCACTGATTGGCAAGGAACTGAATTTCCTTGCTTTCAGTTCCTTCCTCTCTAAAAGAGAGCAGGAGGCAAATAATGCTTCTGTAAATATTATATACCTCCCACTTCATAACAGATGAGATGATTTTTGGTGAATGAATATTTTTATTCTAATTGCTATGTTTCTATTTGTGTATTAAAAAATATAAATATTTATACAAAGATAATACCTCAAACCCATAACTTCACAGATGTTATGGCTTATAATTAAGCTAAATTTTCTAAAACCAAAAAGGTCAATTTTAAGAAAATTTGTTATGTAAATATATGTTATTAAAAATTTATGATACTGAGGAGGAGCTAAGATGGCAGCATAGAGAGGAGTGGAAGCTAGTTAGTCCCACTGGAACAATTAATAAACAACAGGAACAACAAGTAAATAACCTGGAATAACTGTGGGGATACTAATGTGACCATCCATTCATCATACACCAACCTGAATTGGGAGGAATGCCCAAGATTGCAACATAAAATCTAAGTAAAAACTGCAGACCCAAGCTGAGGGCCAAGAGCCCCTCCTTCATGGAAGCCTGGCAGTGCTAGAGAGCAGCACTCTCTAAACAAGTGAATATACTTCAGCCCAGTTCCAACTGGGGTTTTAATGTTAACCGCTCAATACAAACTACGAATCCCCAACAGACAGAGGTTTTTGGAGATGACTGACCTTGGAGAGTCAGGGGACCTATCTGTCTTGGGATGGGGAGCCCAAAGGATTGGGTGCTATCTCTGGCAGATGGATGAATCTAGGGACCGAAGACTGACCCTGTAAAGGGGCTTTCTGTCTCTCTCTCTCTCTCTCTCTGTCAACCTGGGTGGCTCAGTGAAGAAAGAGTCAACCATTTTCAGCTCGCAGTGCTCTATAGTAGAGAAAGCCTTGGCCATTTTAAACTCGCAGCACTCTGACCTGGACAAGGGTGGAGGTAGCAGAGTCAGAGAAACAAAGAATCTATTTATATGCAAATGACCTCTCTCTAGAGGGCATAGCTTCCCAAGAGAAAAGAGGTGGGACCCAGCTCTACTACCCACCTTGTATTCAGGGCCAGACCCCAGAGCCTGGGGGAGGAGAGCCATGGGCCACACCTCCTTACAGCAGTCTGGAGTGACAGGCTGACAGGGACCACCTGCTGGGTAGAAAAGCACAGGGTGTGTCAATCCTCTAAGATGCACCATCAGTGTAAGAATTAGATTAAGTTTAGCTTTCACACATGATAGGGGCAGTTCGGGGGTTGGCAGAGGGTTAAGAAACCACGCAGTAATCAGTGGCTGGTCCTCTGTTTATCCGCCCACTATCCTTGCAAAGTGGAGACTGGAGGGTAGAAGTTCTTAAAATAGCTTCATAACTTGTCACCATACTAGCTCAGACTGGCTCTGCAGTTAAAGAACAAAGGAAAGAGGCCTGTGCATAACAGTCATAGTCAGGGGTGGAGACTTGTTTCAAATGTTTCAAGTTTGTGCAGGAGACTTATTTTGAATGTTTCAAATTTGCGCATGTTAGTTGGTCCTGTCAAATAGAATGTAACCTCTGAAGTATCCAGCCACTGGAAAAATGGGAGGGACTTGTGGGTTAGGCATAGGGAGTAAATAGTGCTGGGTGTATTGTTCTGTGCACCAACTCCCAACATTTTGGTTGTGCACCCGTTCTTGCAAGATCGTGAATAAATTCTTTTCTTCTCCACAATCGGGTGAGCATTTATTCCTTTTTAGGAATAGTGTGTATTTCTCACATCAGGAAACTGGATACTGAGTATTTCCTTCTCCTGGGACCTAAGCCTGCTCTCGTCTGGGAAAACCTGATTGGGGTGGCCTAGGAGGTCAGATGCCTAAACAACAGAAAACTGCAACCTACACTAAGAAAAATGAAGTTATGGCCCAGCCAAAGGAACAAACTTACACTTCAACTGAGATACAGGAATTTAAACAACTAATGCTAAATCAATTCAAAAAGTTTAGAGAAGATATGGCAAAGTAGATAAAGGCTATAAAGAAAACATTGGACATGCGTAAGGCAGAAATTGAAAGTTCGAAAAAACAACTCACAGAATCTATGGAAATGAAAGGCACAACACTAGACAAAAGACACAATGGAAACATACAACAGCAGATTTCAAGAGGCAGAAGAAAACACTCAGAAGGCACCTGAAAACCTATACATAAAAGAACAGATAGAGAAAAGAATGGAAAATTATGAGCAATGTCTCTGGGGACTTAAGGACAAAATGAAATACAAGAATGTGCATATCATTGGTGTCCCAGAAGGAGAAGAGAAGAGAAAGGGGGCAGAAGCAATAATAGCGGAGATAATCAATGAAAATTTCCCATCTCTTATGAAAGATATAAAATTATATATCCAAGAAGCACAGCGTACTCCAAACAGAATAGATCTGAATAGGCCTATGCCAAGACACTTAATAATCAGATTATCAAAATCAAAGACAGAGAGAATCCTGAAAGCAGCAAGAGAAAAGTGATCCGTCACATACAAGGGAAGCTCATGTGTGGATTTCTCAGCAGAAACCATGGAGGCAAGGAGGAAGTGGTGTGATATATTTAAGATACTGAGAGAGAAAAACCGTCAACCAAGAATCCTATATCCAGCAAACTGTCTTTCAAATATGAGGGAGAATTCAAATATTCTCTGGCAAACAATGAGAGAGTTTGTGAACAAGATACCTGCCCTACAGGAAATACTAAAAGGAGCACTACAGACTGATAGAAAAAGAGAGGAGTGAGAGGTTTGGAACACAGATTTGGGTGATGGTGGCACAGCAATTTGAGTACACTGAACAAAGATAGCTATGAGTGTGGTTGAAAGAGGAAGGTGGGGAGCATGTGGGACACTGGAAGGGAAGAGAAAGGATAAGGACTGGGACTGTGTAACTCAGTGAAATGTAGAGTGTTCAACAATTGTGATAAAATGTACAAATACGTTTTTTCATGGGAGAGAACAGAAGAATGTCAACCTTGCAAGGTGTTAAAAATAGGGAGGTACTGGGGGGAAAATACAATCAATGTAAACTAGAGACTATAATTAACAGAATCATTGTATTATGTTTCCTTTGATGTAACAAAGGCAGTATACCAAGGTAAATGCAGATAAGGGGGTATGAGACGCTTGGCATTGGTGGTGGTGTCTGACTATTCTACTTTGATCTAAGGTTATCTTTCTTTGCTGCTTCCTAGCTGTCATGTTTTTTGTTTGTTCTCTCTTTCCCTTTTTCTTTTGCTTCTCTACCTTCTTTGACTTTTCCTCCTGGTAAACACATAAATATGTGAGTATACAGGGAACCATCAGTTGTTTACTTAGGATGGAATGTATGGTGTGTGAACAAAACCATCTTAAAAAAAATGAGATGATGAAACCTTGGGGGCAGTATGCTGAGTGGAATAAGCTGGACACATAGGGACAAGTATTGTGGGGTCTCACTGATGGGAACTAATTATAATATGTAAACTCATAGACATGAAATATAAGTTACCAAAATATAGAATGAGGCTAAAGAATAGGGAGCAGTTGCTTAGTATGAGCATAACGTTCAACTAGGATAAACTTAAATATTTGGAAATGAACTGAGGTGATGGTAGCACGTTGTGAGAATAACTAACAGTGCTGAATGGTGCGTGAATGTGGTGGAAAGGGGAAGCTCAGAGTCATTTTTGTCACCAGAAAGAAAGTTGGAGGTTGAAAGATGGGAATGTATAAAACAGTAAACCTTGTAGTGGGCAATGTCTGAGATGAGCTGTTCAAATATTAGAAATCTCTTTCATGAACCAGAAGAAATGTATGACACTACAACTAGAAGTTATTAATAGAGGGGTATATAGGAAAAAATGTATATACCTATTGCAAACTATATACTACAGTTAGTAGTATTTCAACTTTCTTTCATAAACAGTAGCAAATGTACTACACCAATACTGTGAGTCAACAATGGAGGGGGTTTGGTTAGGGATACGGGAGGATGTGAGTTTCCTTTTCTTTTTTTTTTTTTTTTTTCTTCTTTGTCTTTATTTCTTTTCTTAAGTAATGAAAATATTCTAAAAATTGAACAAAAATTAATTGTGGTAATGGATGCACAGCTGTATGATAGTACCATGGGCAATTGATTGTACACTTTGGATCTTTGGATAATGGTATGGTATATGAACAATCACCATAAAAGAATTATGAAACACCTGAACTAATAATATGTAAAACCCCATCCAAGTCTCATATTCTGTGGTATACTTACTATTCATTCATTTATTCAACAAATATATACTGAGCATCTACTATGAACCACATAATCCCTGTCACAAAGGATAGAGCAATGAACACAAAGGACAATGAATCCTGCCTTAAAATAGCTTACATTCTACTGGGGAAGACAGACTGTAAACAATGCATGTTACTACAAAATATATTAAAGCATATATATTCAATATATTCAATATATTTTCAATATATTCAAAATATATTGAAGTGTGATATTAAAACTATTTTCCAACAGTCCATGTAAACAGGACCCTTTGATGAGGTTATTCAGTTAAGAGGTAGTCTAACTGAATCAAGATGAGTCTTCATCCTATTACTGGAGGCCTTATAGAAAAGGCCAGAGAGAATGGCTGGTGGGAGCATCCAGAAGCCAAAAGTAAATGGAACCAAGAGGCAAGGAGAAACCATGGTGTGCATTGCCATGTGACGGAAAAGCAAAGGACCAAGGATCACCAGCAACAAAAACCCCAGAAAACAACAGTCTTCTGGAAGAGAGCATTACCTTGATGATGCTTTGATTTGGGACTACTCTTAGCCTAAAAACCATAAGCTAATCAATTCCCATTGTTTAAGCCAACCCATTGCATTGTATTAGTTCTAGCAGCCAGGAAACTAAAACAATATACAAGTCTTTTTGTGGATATATGCTTTCATTTCTCCAGGGTAACTACTAGAAGTAGAATAGCTTGATCATATGGTAGGGGTGTGTGCCAGGTCTCAAAACCATAAGCTAATAAATTCACATTGTTGAAGCCAACCCATTGCATTGTATTAGTTCTAGCAGCCAGGAAACTGAAACAATATGCAAGTCTTTTTGTGGATATATGCTTTCATTTCTCCAGGGTAACTACTAGAAGTAGAATAGCTTGATTATATGGTAGGGCTGTGTGCCAGTTTGGATATTATGTCACCCAAAAGCCATGTTTTAATCCAATCTCATGGGATATTTGGATTAGGTTGTTTCCATGGAGATGTGACTCACCCAACTACATTTTGATTAGATGTTTCCATGAAGATTTGACCCCACCCATTCAGGGTAGGTCTTGATTAGTTTACTGGAGTCCTTTAAAGGGAGCTTGCACAGAGAGAAGAGAGATGAAAATGCCCCAGGATGTGCTAAGCCAAGGCCCAGGCGCTTGCTGACGGTTTGAGATGCTAGCTCAGAGTTTGCTCCGGAGAAACTCATAAAGGACAAAATGCCCCAGGAGCAGCTGAGAGAGACATTTTGGAGAAAACCATTTTGAAACATAACCCAGGACCAGCAGATGCCAGCCATGTGCCTTCCCATATAACAGAGGTGTTCCAGACACCATTGGCCGTTCTTCAGTGAGGGTATCCTCTTGTTGATGCCTTAGTTTGGACATTTTTATGGCCTCAGAACTGTATATTTGTATCCAAATAAACCCCTTTTATAAAAGCCCATCCATTTCTACTATTTTGCATAACGGCAGTATTGGCAAACCAGAACGGTGTATGTTTAATGATGTAGGAAACTCATAATGTTTCCAAAGTGATTGTAGCAATTCCTGTTCCCTCCAGCAATGTGTGCGAGTTCCGGGTGTTCTACATCATCACCAGTATTTGGTATGTTCAGTCTTTTTAACGTTAGCCATTCTAATCATTGTGTATTAGAATGTGAAGCTCATTGTGTATCTCCTTGTGAATGTGTATCTATAGCTATAGAATGTGTATGTCATTATGGTTTTAATTAATGACTAATGGTGTTGAGCAACCTCTCATGTACTTATTTGCCATCTGTATATCTTTGGTAAACTGTTCACATATTTTGTACATTTTTATTATTGGATTCAAATGCAGGATCTTCAAATATGATCTCAGTCCATGGCTTGTTTTTTCATTCTGATAGTATCTTTCACAGACCACAACTTTTAATTTTGATAAAGTCCAATTTATAATTTTTTTCTTTTATATATTGTGCTTTTGGTGTCATATCTAAAAACTCATTGCCAAACCCAATGTCAAACTCAATGCCAAACCCAATGTCACATAGGTTTTCTCCCATGTTTACTTCTAGAAGAAGAAAATTAATTTTCTGGTTCCCAAAGCCAGAAAGTATGGTTTTCTTTCCAGCATATGTTGCCTTGTGACCTTGACTGCATCAGCCCTCTATACCCCTCCTCTCTTCCAAGTGTGAACTCCTCACCTGCTTCTTGCTGTCTGGTGCTTTTACACATCTGCTTTATGTCTCATGTCCAGAATTTCTTTTTTGCAGAATTATTTTTTGCAGGATGGTCAGTCCAATATGACCTTAGCTATTTCCAGAAGCAGAATTTGCCTGATCATTTTTTAGATTCTCTTGTTTTTGTTTATTTTTGTATTTCCTTAACCTTAATACATTGTTGCTTGATATACTGTACTTTGAAAGTCCAAAATTGTGTTTCTTTAAAAACTGGTTCATACGTGGACATAATAATTGTAATAGTCCCTAGATCGTAAGCTCTTACAGCAGTTAACTCTATCCCTGAATTGTAATGCCTATCTCTAAACTTTGAGATGCTGATCCCCTAGCGTATAACCTGATTGGTCTCTGGAACAATGCATATCTCTGAGACACCTGAAACTCAGAGCTAGAGCTCGGCAGATATGAATGTCAGTATTAGTGCATACAGCCACTGTCAAAAAAAAAAAAAAAGCTGAAAAAGAGCCCATACTTCAATTAGTGATATGAATGAAGCAGGTCTGGTTAAGACCAGGGCAAGCCAGGCCAAAGGGTAAAGGTTGAAACTGATTGGGTTTTAAAACTTCAACTTCCACTAGGGACCAAGGGAATACATATCTATTTGGTACAGGATCTAAATTTTCTAAATGGTACAACTCTACAGTTGATTTGTTCAAACACCGCAATTGCATGGAACTTTGAATAGGAAGTGAGATACGGTAGGTTAGTATAGGCTGGAGTGAAATAGTGGCACATCCCAGAGTAATTTGGGCAGATAATAAAAAATATATTTACAGCCTCCCCCTCCTCAGCCCCGAGGATCTGGGGAAAGGTGCGGATGTGTTGGACATCCTCACCTGGACTGGTGTTGATGTTGTCACAAACATTGGGACTGGCAGTTTGATGTGCTGAGCCCTCGAGCATGGGACTTGCCCTTATGAAGCTCATTACCACAAAGGAGAGTCTAAAGTTGCATGTAATGGTGCCTAAGAGTCTCCCCCTGAGTACCTCGTTGTTGCTCAGATGTGGCCCTCTCTCTCTCTAACTGAGCCATCTCGACAGGTGAACTCGCTGCCCTCCCCCCTACGTGGGACCCGACTCCCAGGGGTGTAATTCTCCTTGGCAATGCAGAATATGACTCCCGGGGATGAATGTGGACCCGGCATCGTGGGACTGAGAGTACCTTCTTGACCAAAAGGGGGATGCAAATGAGATGAAATAGTTTCAGTGGCTGAGAGATTTCAAATGGAGTCGAGAGGTCACTCTGGTGGACATTCTTATGCACTATATAGACAATACCTCTTAGGCTTTAATGTATTGGAATAGCTAGAAGTAAATACCTGAAACTACCAAACTCCAACCCAGCAGTCTGGACTCCTGAAGACAATTATATAATAATGTAGATTACAGGGGGTGACAGTGTGATTGTGAAGACCTTGTGGATCACACCCCCTTTATCTAGTGTATGGATGAGTAGAAAAATGGGGATAAAAACTAAAGGACAAATGGGGTGGGATGAGGGGATGATTTGGGTGTTCTTTTTTCACTTTTACTTTTTATTCTTGTTCTGGTTCTTTCTGATGTAAGGAAAATGTTCAGAGATAGATTGTGGTGATGAACGCATAACTATGTTATCATACTGTGGACAGTGGATTGTATACCATGGATGATTGTATGGTGTGTGAATGTATTTCAATAAAACTGAATTTAATAAAAAAAAAAAAGTCAAAAAAAAATCTGGTTCATAGTGATTTTTCTTTGTTTGTATCATGATCTGTATTTACTGGGCTCATATTTGGTTGATCTTCATTTATAGAAATACTGAGGACAAATTTAAAGATGTTTCTTCAGAAAATCATCTTTGCTTCTGCCAAGAGCCAGGAGATCCTCCTGACCCATTAACTCTTCAGTCCCTTTTCACAGTCCAGGGTTAAGTCAGAGAAGTCTCATATTCAGCTTCCTTATCCCTAGGCAGGATGTCACGTTATGACTACTGAACTTGAAAACTGAAATTGTGTAATGTGCATAGTTGTATCCCTCCTAATGCCTGGAGCACAGGCTTGTGCATTGCTGCACTCAAACAGTATTTATTGAATAAACAAAAGCCCAAGAATTCATAAATACTATTTTCTACTATCATACTATGTACAAGTATATAAGAAAAGTAAATTTACTTAAGTGAAAAGCTAGAAATAGTAGTGATTTGCAGGTTAAAACTTTCAGGGCAATTCTTCCAAGTACATTAAACTAAAACCAGACATTTGTGGGGTTTTGTGGGGTTTTGTTGCTGTTTTTTTAATGCAATTTTTATTTACACACCATACAAACCATCCATAGTATACAATCAGTGGCTCACAGTATCATCACATAGTTGTGCATACATCCCCATGATCAATTTTAGAACATTTTCATTACTCCAGAAAGGAAATAAAAAAGAAAACCCAAATCCTCCCATACCCCTTATTCCCCCCTATTATTGACCCATAGTATTGGTATGGTACATTTGTTATCATTAATGAAAAAATAATAACTGTAGTCCATAGTTTGCAATAGGTACTGTTTTTCCCGTATACCCTTCTATTTTTAACTCCTTGTATTAGTGTTGGACATTTGTTCTAGTTCATGAAAGAACTTTTTTATGTTTGTACAGTTAATCACAGTCATTGTCCACCACAAGATTCACTGTTATACATTCCCATATTTTAACCTCAGACTTTCCTTTTGATGACACACTTGGATCTAAACTTTCCCTTTCCACCACATTCACACACCATTCAGTACTGTTAATTATTTTCACAATAATATGCTATACCATCACCTCTAGCCATTTCCAAGCATTTAAGTTTGACATAGTAAAATATTCTATACATATTAAGCAACAATTCCCCATTCTTTAGCCTCATTCTATATCCTGGTAACCTATATTCTGTATTTTATGTCTATGAGTTTACATATTATAATTAGTTCATATCAGTACTAGAGCTGCCATTATGCCAAATACCAGAAATGGATTGGCTCATATAAAGGGGATTTATTTGGTTACAAATTTATAGTCCTGAGGCCATAAGTGTCCAAACTAAGGCATCAGTAAGAGGATACCTTTGCTGAAGAATGGCTGATGGCGTCTGGAACACCTCTGTCAGCTGCGAAGGCATGTGGCTGGTGTCTGCTGGTCCCGGGTTGTGTTTCAGCTCCTCTCTCAGCTCCTGTGCATCCTTAGCTTAGCATGTCCAAATTTCCTTCTGTCCACAGCTCCAAGCATCTCTGAGTATCTCTGTCAGCTCCCAAGCATCTCTCCAAAAGTCTCTCTCAACTGCTCTTAGAGCATTTTGTCCTCTCTGCTTCTCTGGAGCAAAATCTGGGCTAGCATCTCAAAGCTTCAGCAAGCATCTGGGGCTGTGTCAGTTCAGCATATTCTGGGGCACTTTCATCTCTCTGCTCTCTGTGTGAGCTCCATTTAAAGGACTGTAGTAAACTAATCAAGACCTACCCTTAATGGGCAGGGTCAAATCTCCATGGAAACATTCAACCAAGAGTTCACACCCTAATCAAAAAGGTTAATTAATCTGTCCCCACAAGATTGCATTAAAGAACATGGCTTTTTGTGGGAGACATAATACATCCAAACAGACATAGCTGGTAATTGTTTTGGTGATTGCCACCCCCTCAAGATGCCTTCCCATACGTGCTCTGTTGGCCACTGTAGTCTGCATATCCCTGTCCATATCTATAGTCCCCAGTTATACCCAGTATAATCATATCTGCCATAATCACTATAGTTCCAATAGCCACTATAGGCACTATTGTAATTTCCATATCCTTGATCATAATAGTTATTAAATCCTTGGTTCCAGTTTTGGCCCTCACCTTGTCCACAACCCCTAGTACCACCTCGTCCAGCAGCTGCAGCTCCTCTTCCTCCTTTCTGTTTTTGCTGTTTCTGCCTATATACCTTTTTGGGTTGTGCAACTTGGATTTCACACTTCCCAAAACCAATTTAATGATATCTGCTTTCTAATAGTTTCTTTACTGGCTCTTCATCTGTGCATGTGATTAAACAAAATCCTCTTCTTTCATTTGTTTTTTATCTATGGGAAGTTCAATATGTTTTGTTTTTCCAAATGCTCTGAAGTATTCTTTTATTTGCTCTTCAGAAGTATCTGGGCTTCATCCACCCATGAAAAACTTTGGGGGAGGTTCTTTACCTTTTAAAGCCTTTGCCATTTTGGGGTCTATCAATTTGCCATCCAGTTTGTGTTCTTTCTTTTCCTAAACCTTATCAACACTAGCAGCATCTTAGAAAAGCGTAAATCCAAATCCTCTTGATCTTCCAGTGACTAGATCTGTTTTAATTGTGCAATCCACAACCTCTCCAAATTGAGACAAATAATCAGATCTTTCTTGCTTGTACCACAGTTCAAGCCTCCAATACACGTTTTATCATCATCCTGCTGATTCTTGCTCGCATTAATCTAGGATCCCTCTGCAAATTTCTCTGTGTTGCTGTGTTCATTGATGTCTTCCAAGGTTGCGATGGAGTTTTCAGCAGGGGGATGCTGTCATGCAGACCCAGTCCCGGTAGAGTGGCAGCAGAGTGTTGTATGGACCTGGATTTAAAATAGAGGCAGAAGAGCAGTAATAAATTTTAAGATCTGAAATTACGAGTCCTCCAAAATCATTCTTCTTTTTCAAGATGACTTTAGCTATTCAGGGCCCCTTATACTTCTGTATAAGTTTGATGACTGGCTTTTCCATTTCTGCAAAGAAGGTTGGAATTTTTATTGGGATTGCATTGCATCTATAAATTATTTTGGGTAGTATTTCTTTTACCATTGTTTTGTAGTTTTCTGTGTACAAGTCCTTTACATCTTTCATTAGAATTATTCCTAGATATTTGATTCTCTTAATTGCTATTGGGAATGAGATTTTTTCTTGATTTCTTCTTCCAATTGTTCTTTGCTTATTATAGAAACATTACTGATCTTTGCATTTTGATGTACCTCACCATTTTGCTGAATTCATTTAAGCTTTGGAGCTTTGTTGTGTGTTCAGAATTTTCTGTACATAAGATCATATCATCTGCAAATAGAGAAAGTTTTACTTTTTCCTTCCCTATGTGGATGTCTTTTGTTTCTTTTTCATGTCTGTTTTCTCTGGCAAGAACTTCCAGCACAATGTTGATTAATAGTGGTGACACTGAGCACCCTTGCTTGTTCTGATCTCAAAGAGACAACTTTCAGTCTTCACCATTAAGTAGGATGTTAGCTGTGGGCTTTACATAGAGGCTGTTTATCATGTTGAGGAAGTTTTCTTCTAATCCTAGTGTTCTAAGTGTTTTTATCATGAAAAAGTGCTGCATTTTATCAAATGCCTTTTCTGCAGCAATTGAGATGATCATGTGGTTTTGTTCCTTCATACTGCTGATGTGGTGTGCTACACTAATTGATTTTCTTATGTAGAACCACCCTTGCATACCAGGGATGAATCCCACTTGATCATGGTGTATAATTCTTTTAATATGCTGTTGGATTCAGCTTGCTAGCATTTTGTTGAGTATTTTTGCATCTATATTCCTCAGAGATATTGCTCTGTAGTTTTTCTTGTGGTGTCTTTATCTGGCTTTGGTGTGAGGGTGGTGTTGGACTCATAAAATGGGTTACTGAATATTCCCTCCTGTTCAATTTTTTGGAAGAGTGTGTGTACAATTGGAATTAAGTCTTCTTAGAATGTTTGGTAGAATTCCCCTTTGAAGCCATCTGATCTTGGGCTTTTGTTTATTGGGAGGTTTTTTGATTACTGGTTGAATTTCTTTCCTAATAAATGGTTTGTTGAGATCTTCTGTTTCTTCTTAAGTTCATGTAGGTAGTTTTTGTGTTTCTAAGAATTTGTCCATTTCATCTAGGTTATCTAATTTTTTGGAATACAGTTGTTCATAGTATCCTATTATAGTCCTTTTTATTTCAGCAGAGTCAGTAGTAATGTCCCCCTTTTCATTTCTGATTTTTGTCATTTGTATCTTCTCAGATTTTTCTTTTTCAGTCTAGCTAAAGGTTTGTCAATTTTATTGATCTTTTCAAAGAACCAACTTTTGGTTTTGTTGATTCTATTGTTTCTTTGTTTTGATTTGTTGTCTGTATCATTCATCTCCATTCTAACCTTTGTTATCTTCTTCCTTCTACCCACTTTGGGTTTAGTTTGATCTTCTTTTTCTAGTTCTTCTAATTCTGAGGTTGGGTCTCTGATTTGGGATCTTTTTTCTTTTTAATGTAAGCACTTAGAGCTATAAATTTCCCTCTCAGTCTGCCCTTGCTACATCCCATGTGTTTTGGTATGTTGTATTTTCATTTTCACTCACCTGAAGATATTTCCTAATTTCCCTTGTTATTTCCTCTTTAACCGATTGTTTGAGAGTATATTGTTTAGTTTCCTCATATTTGTGGATTTTCCATTTCTCCCTCTGTTATCGATTTCTAGCTTAATTCCATTGTGGTTGGAGAATATACATTTTATGATTTCAGAATTTTTGAATGTATTGAGACTTGTTTTGTGATCTAAGATATAATCTATCCTGGAGAATGATGTATGCTGGAGAAAAATGTGTATTCTGTTATCTTTGGGTGCAGTGATCTACATATGTCTGTTAGGTCTTGTTGGTTTGGTGTATCATTCAAGACCTGTACTTCCTTATTCATCTTCTGACTAGATGTTCTATCAATTTTTGAGAGTGGTGTGTTAACATCTTCTATTATTAATGTAGAATTGTCAATATCTCCTGTCAACTCTGTCAATATTTGCTTCATATACTTTGGGGCTCTACTGTTAGGTACATATATATTATAATTGTTGCATCTTCCTTTGAATTGTTCCTGTTATCAGTATATAATGACCATCTTTGTCCCTCATAACCATTTTAGACCTAAGCTTTATTTTATCTGACATTAGTATTCCAACCCAGATTAGCCCCAAGACGAAACACACCTGTCACAGTTACCCATGAGTTTAGTTAGGGACTTACAAAACAAGAGATGATTCTTCCCAGTGGCGGGTCAGGAAAGTGAAGTCAGCATTCCATGTGGAGAGAGAGAGAAAAATGCCAAGAGGGGGAGATCTTATAAAGGTTTGTGACAATGGAGTTTCAGCAGGTCTCGCAAGATTTGGTTACAACAAGGTCTTGCAAGATTTAGTTTTAACAGTGACTAGGGGAGTTAATTTCTTTCCTGGTCATGTAGACAGCTGTATGCAGCTCTTAATGGAGGAGGTGGTGGGGCCCCAGGCCTTGGGTCCCTACAATCCACCCCCATGCAACAGACTATGTTGACCATAGGACAGGCATTGCAGGATAAGAGACAACTGAACACTAGGAGACCCACACAGAGAGATAACCCACAAAGAGACAATTCAGAAAATCTTTGATTTTTAGTCTCATTTTCTGATGTGAGCAGATGTGACCAAGTTGGTGAAGAAGCATTCTTGGTTGTTGCAGCAAGCAGGAGGGGCAGGCATCCACAATTCTTTCAGTTGTTGCCTCATGGTGGGCTTCTGGTATTGCTGCACCGGCCTACGAAGAGTCTGGCATCCTTGGTGCCCTGTTTTCCTACGTAGCCATTCAGCAGTCTTGTGTGATGTTGGCTCCAGGCTATGAAATTTTGCTTGAACACCTGCTTCAGAATTGCCAGGTAAAGAGTCAGTGCTATGGGCAGAAACATGAAACACAGTTATCTTGCACTTGTGGCAGGCAGCCAGATATCTTCCCACATTTTTTTCCCCTCTAAGGGGCAACCACCAATTGTCCATTGCTCTTGCTTCCATGTAGCCATCCACACTAAGCCCCTGTACACTGCCCAATTGTTAATACAAATAGTCCATCTCCTGGTTTGTGAAGAATGACCATCCATATAGCCCTTATTTCAGCCTATTTGCTTTGCATAGCTCCAGTTTCCTACCATATAATGTCCATACCAGGTTGTCTGGCTACTGCCATCCAGCTGATAGGCTGCCCATGTGTTGATCCATCAGTATACCAGAAAGACTCAGGTATACTGCCACATCTTTCAGTGGTGAGCCCAGAAACAGCTACTTCAGGAGGATCAGCAGGGAAGGGCAAATGTTGTTCTTCTATATAAGAAAGTGGTCCTAAGATATTTTGCATCTCTGCACTTAAAGGGCCATTGTTGAAAATGCTGTACTGTAGCAGATAAGCTTTCCATTTCATTAATGTGCTCAATTGTGCACTGCCAGAGTGGAGCTTAATGGCAGTGTCCCATATCCACCCCTGTATGGGAATGGCTGTTCTTAATTTCACAGGGCATTTCTGAGTTAGTCCTTGTATTAGTTACGGTTCTCCAGGGAAACAGAATCAACAAGAGATATCTATAAATATAAGATTTTAAAAAGTGTCTCATACAACGGTCTCCAAATTCCATAGGGCAAGCAGCAAACTGGCAACTCCAATGAAGATGTTCGATGAACTCCTCAGGAATGAACTGGCAACTTCAATGAACTCCTCAGGAAATGCTTCACTGGTTAGCCAAAGAAGTGAAGGTTCTCTATCTTGCTTAAAAATCTTCAATTGATTGGATTAAACCCAGCTGATTGCATTCTCTCATTGTGGAAGACACACACTTCACTGATGTAATCAGTCACAGCTGCAGCCAATTGACTGATGATTTAATAAACCAGCCTTCTGGTTTATTAACCAGCCACAAATGTCCTTGCAGTAAGAGTCAGGCCAGTGCTTACTTGACCAAACACCTGGGTGCCATCACCTGGCCAAGTTGATACATGAACATAACCATCACAGTCCACCCCTTGTCAACTTGGCAGTTATACACATCACCTTAAACCGTACTTTATCTCTAAGTAGAGAACAAGAACAGACATATATTTTGCCTAACAATACTCTGCTGTCCTGCATATAACTGGAAACACACTAAATCTCTCCACAATAGGATGCAAATCCTTGGGTGACATTAACTCTTAAAATTGCTTTCCTTTAACTGAAATACTCCAAAATAAACAATACAGTTTATGTCATATGATAAGGGGATAAGATAGAGAAGAAAGCAAAGTTATTTGCTTTACAGACAAATGTAGACATGCTCATAACAAAACAAGGAGGAAATATTCATGCCATCATAGTCCTCATTTCTGTAACTGGTCATGTGGTCATAGTTCCTATTTATCACTACCTTCTTCCACTACCCATCCTTTATCCTCAGCAAGTACTTCAGCTGGCCATGGTTCTTTGCCTGGTGGGGTGACCCAAACCTTCATTCCTGAAGTTTCTTGGCCATTGGTAGTACTCTCTAGATTGAGTTGTTGCAGTTTCCACTGACTTTAATCACAGGGCATGGTAGTACTAAGGGATGCCCTAGGGGATCTCCTGTATTCCAGGAAAACTCTTCTTTACCTCCATTGTGTAGTTATAGTGCTATTTCCCCTTGATAGTCAGGATTAATCACCCCAGCCAGTACAATAATCCCCTTCCTTGCCTGTTGATTCAGAGGCATAAGAAGACCAAAGTGTCCAGGTGGCAGTTTTAACTTCCAGTTCAATGGAATTATTGTTTCCTGGTGGAAGCTCTCCTCCTTTTGGAACTAAGACTTATAAACAAGCAGAGCTTAAGCTTGCAGGGAAAGCAAAAATTTTCCTTATGGATCACTAGGGGTGCCACTCCTGTTTCCACTCCTTGATTCCTGTACCTGTGAATCCTGGCTATAGGAGAAACAGCACCATAGAGTGGACACTGATTCAGAGCATACACAGCCTCCTGAAGAACACTTCCCAAGCCCTGCAAGGTATTGTCACCAAGTTGGCACAATAATTGAGTCTTCAACAGGCCATTCCACCGTTCTGCCAACCCAGCTGCCTCCAGATGATGGGGAATATAGACCAGAAAATTCCATGAGCATGTGCTCATCCCCTCACTTCATTTGCTGTGAAGTGGGTTCCTTGGTCAGAAGCAATGCTGTGTGGAATACCATGACGGTGGATGAGGCATTCTGTAAGTCCACAGATGGTAGTTTTGGCAGAAGCATTTTGTGCAGGGAAGGCAAACCCATATCCAGAGTATGTGTCTATTCCAGTAAGAACAGATCACTGCCCTTTCCATGATGGAAGTGGTCCAATGTAATCAACCTGCCACCAGGTAGCAGGCTGATCACCTTGGGGAATGTTGCCATATTGGGGACTGAGTGTGGGTCTCTGCTGCCAACAGATTGGGCAATCAGCAGTGGCTGTGGCCAGGACAGCATTGGTGAGTGGAAGTTCATGTTGCTGAGCCCATGCATAACCTCCATTCCTACCACCATGACCACTTGGTTCATGAGACCATTGGGCAATGACCGGAGTTGCTGGGGAAAGAGGCTGATTGGCATCCACCAAATGGGTCATCTTATCCACTTGATTAAAATCTGCTGAAATCACCCTGTGGTGAGCATTCACATGAGACACAAATATCTTCATGATTTTGCCTACTCAGAAAGGTCTATCCACATACCTGTTCCCCAGACTTTGTCACCAATCTTCCAGTCATGTTCCTTCCAAGTCCCTGACCATCCAGCCAAACCATTAGCAACAGTCCAGGAATCAGTATACAAATACACCTCTGGCCAGTTCTCCTTCCAAAGTGAACAACCAGGCGCACTGCTAGAAGTTCCGCCCACTGGGAGGATTTCCCCTCACCACTGTCCTTCAGGGACATCCCAGAAAGGGGCTGCAGTGCTGCAGCTGTCCACTTTCAGGTGGTGCCTGTATGTCATGCAAAACCATCTGTAAACCAGGCCTGAGTTTTCTCTTCCTCAGTCAACTGATTGTATGGAATACCCCAAAATGCCATAGCTGTGGGCTGGGAAAGAGAAGGTAATGTGGCAGGAGTGGGGGCCATGGGCATTTGGGCCGCTTCCTCATGTAACTTACTTGTGCCTTCAGGACCCTCTCAAGCTCTATCTCATATGTAACATTTCCATTTTATGATGGAGTGCTGCTGTGCATGCCCAACTTTATGGCTTGGTGGATTGGACAACACCCAGCTCATGATAGGTATCTCAGGTCTCATGGTAACTTTGTGGCCCATATTTAAGCATTCTGTCTCTACTAAGGCCCAATAGCAGGCCAACAGCTGTTTCTCAAATGGAGAGTAGTTATCTGCAATGTGTGGAAGTGTTGGAGCACTCACCCAAGTGTTTGGAGAGGAAAGGGCTGCCAAAAAGGCCCTTAGGAAGGGTTAGACTCCGGCTCTCTCAAGCCCCAAGGATGCAACATTGTTCTGTAAATGACTCTTGGACTTTGAAATCTAATGGACTTTGTCCTGTGGGTTTTAGGAACTGTTTTGCTCCTGTTAACCCTGTTTTCCTTACTGTTTCTCCTTATGGCAATGGAAATGTTCATCCTATGAATGTCTCTCCTTTGTATATTGGAAGCACATAACTTGTTCTAGGTTCACAGATCCACAGCTAGAGGGGAATTATGCCTTAGGACTGACCAAGCCTAAATTGATTTTGATGGGATTTTGTACTTAACTTTTGTTACTGAAATGATTTAAGTTTTTGTGATATTGTGATGGAATGAATGTATTTTGTATTTGGAAAGATAATGTCATTTTGGGGTCCAGGGGGTGGAATGTGCCGGTTTGAATGTATTATGTCCCCCAGTAAAAGCCATATTCTTCGGTGCAATCTTGTGGGGCAGACAGAATAGTGGGGATTAAGTTGGAATGTTTGGATTAGGTTGTTTGCATGGAGATGTGCCCCACCCAGCTGTGGGAGGTGACTCTGGTGGGATACTCCCATGGAGGTGTGGCCCCACCCATTCAGGGTGGGCCTTGATCAGTGGAGCCATATAAATGAGCTGGCTCAAGGAGAGGAAACGGAGTGCAGCTGGGAGTGATGTTTTGAAGAGAAGCAAGCTTGCTAGAAAGGAACGTCCTGGGAGAAAGCCGTTTTGAGGCCGGAGCTTTGGAGCAGACGCCAGCTGCCTTCCTAGCTAACAGAGGTTTTCCAGACACCACTGGCCGTCCTCCGGTGAAGGTACCCGATTGCTGAGGTGTTACCTTGGATGCTTTGTGGCCTTAAGGCTGTAACTGTGTAGTGAAATAAACCCCCGTTTTATAAAGGCCTATCCATCTCTGGTGTTTTGCATTCTGCAGCATTAGCAAACTAGGACAGATGGTAAAGCTTTACTCCAAAATCCTAAGGACCTGTGTTGTGATTCACCTATAGGAGCCTGCCAGAGGCTCCAGACAGCATCTCTATTTGCCACGGACACTTCCAACATCATTGACTTAGCTGCATCATATGGTCCAAGTGACAGAGCAGCTTGCGCAGCAGCCTGGACTTGTCGCAGAGCCTCGTCTTGTTCCAGTCCCCACTCAAAACTAGAAGCTTTCCAGGTCACTCGGTAAATGGCCAAAGTAGCACACCCAAATGAGGAATATGTTGTCTCCAAAATCCAAAGAGGCCAACTAAGCATTGTGCCTCTTTTTTGGTCATAGGAGGGGCTAGATGCAACAGCTTATCTTTCACCTTAGGAGGGATATCTTGACATGCCCCACACCACTGGACACCTGGAAATTTTACTGAGGTGGAAGGCCCCTGTATTTTTGTTTTTATCTCCCATCCTCTGCCATGCAAATACCTTACCAAAAAGTCTAGAGTAGCTGCTACTTCTTGCTCACTAGGTCCAATCAACAGGATATCATCAATATAAGGGACCAGTGTGATGTCTCGTGGGAGGGAGAAATGATCAAGATCCCTGAGGGAAATGTTATGACAGGGCTGGAGAGTTGATATACCCTGAGGTAGCACAGTGAATATATACTGCTGGCCTTGCCAGCTGAATGCATACAGTTTCTGGTGGTCCTTACTAACATCTATTGAGAAAAAAGCATTTGCCAGATCAATACTGCATATCAGGTACCAGGGGATATGTTGATTTGCTCAAGCAATGATACCATATCTGGAACAGCAGCTGCAATTGGAGTCACCACCTGGTTAAGCTTACAATAATACACTCTCATCCTCCAAGATCCATCTGTTTTCTGCACAGGCCAAATAGAGTTGAATGGGGATGTGGTGGAAATCACCACCCCTGCATCCTTCAAGTCCTTAAGAGTGGCATTAATCTCTTCAGTCCCTCCAGGAATCTGGTATCGCTTCTGGTTTACTATTTTGCTAGGCAGGGGCAGTTCTAGTGGCATCCACTTGGCCTTTCCTGCCATAATAGCCCTCACTCCACAAGTCAGGGAACCAATGTGAGGATTCTGCCAGTTGCTGAGTATGTCTATTCCAATTATCCATTCCAGAACTGGGGAAATAACCACAGAATGGGTGCAGGGACCCACTAACCCACTGTGGGATGGACCTGAGCTAAAAATCCATCAATCACCTGACCTCCATAAGCCCCAACTCTGGACCAGAGTGCCATTTTGGGTCTCCTGAAATTAATGTCACTTCTGAACCAGTGTCTAATAATCTGCAAAATATCTGATCATTTCCTTTCCCCCACTGCACAGTTACCCTGGTAAAAGGCCATAGGTACCCTTGGGGAAGGCTGGGAGGAAGATTAAATGTATAAATTTTTGGCACTGTAACAGGATCCTTCCCCAAGGGTACCTGGCCTTCCCCTCATTCAAGGGACTCTGAATCTGTAAACTGTCTCAAGTCAGGGAATTGATTAAGGGGCCATGACACTCTGTTTTTGTAATTCAAGGTAGACTTTTGACCTAGAATTCTGCTTATATAGCTCAAACAAGAATTTAGTAAACTGCCCGTATATTTTACTGCTGGATGTTCCATGATCTACTCGCCAATGCCATAAGTCTCTGTGAGTCAGATTATTTTGACTGCTGCCTTGAGCCTGTTTTCCATTATGTTAGCCACACCCACCTTGTCTTTGATGATTAACTGCTGCCACATAGTTTCTGCCAACTTGGAATCTGATTATCCCCGTTGTGCTTAAGGATTCCAGCTCAGTAACAGCAGTTCCCACAGTAATATCTGACCTGCAGAGAAGGGCAACTACAGAGCTCTTCAGGAAGGATGGAGCTAGTCTCACAAGTTTATTCCCCACAGTCCTGGTAAAAGGTGTGTCCTCTGGACATTCCAGGGGTGTGTGAGCAGGTCTTCCGTGATAAATCCACTCTAACATTCCAGTCTCTCTAAGCCTTTTAATCCCCTCCTGTACATTATACCAGGGTAGTTCTGGCATTTCAGCCTCAGGTAATGTTAGCCACCTTTTGATCCAAGTTTCAGCCAACCACCCAAACAGACTGGTAATGCCCTTTCTAACCCCTCAAGCTACAACATTGAATTCAGAATGTCTGCTTAGTGGGCCCATATCAGTAAATTCAGCCTGATCCAACTTTATATTCCTTCCACCATTATCCCACAGCTTTAGTATCCATTCCCACACATGTTCCCCTGATTTCTGTCTGTAAAAGTTGGAAAACCCATACAGTTCTTTGGGAGTATAGCTACTTCCTCGTGGGTCACACTTTGTACCTTACCCTTCAGGGTCTGTTGGGACTGTAGTCTAGTTGTAGGTCTTGAAGCAAAGACTGGTGGTGTGGGGTGGGTCATGAGAAGAATTAGAAGTACCCCTCAAGCCATTTACTTCAGGGCATTCCACTACAGTTTCTTCTGGTGAAACATTAATCTCTCCAGAGGAGTGAGGGCTGCTTCCTCAGGGGAGGTGATTACAGCTTTAGCAGGCACTGAAGGGTTAATCTCTTTAGGTGGAGGTTGGATGGCAGGCTTCTCAGGGCAGACTGGAGTTGGGATGGAAGCTGTTTCCTCAGGCCAGACCACTACAGATATATCTAACAAAGACTCAGCAGAATCCAGGGTTCCAATGTCCTCACTGTCATTATATCAATCCATATGTCCCCATCCTGAGTTGCAAGATCCCATTCTTTTCCAATCAATGCCTGTACTTTAACAACAGACACCCTGAGAGGTTGAGATTTTTAGTTTATGTTGTAAATCTGCTACTTGCACAATGAGACTCTGGGTCTGGTTTTCAGAAATCTCAAGTCTGCAGCCACAGAAAATAAGATTTTCTTTCAGGGCACACATAAAAACCTTTACATCTGTCATGCAGTGCTTAAGTTTTAAATTTGAAGCCTTTAACTCATCCCTTTCTCTTATAGCTTTATCCAGTGTATCTGAGAGAAACAAGCCAACATCATTATAACTCATAACTCTGCAAAACTCTCATAAGGTGTCAAAAACACTGTCACCCAGAGACTAGCTTCATTCAAGAGTATGATTAGGAGAATAAAACAGTGATATTTTGCATATCTCCATTGCCAACTCATGCCATGGACTGTCAGTGCCCTCTTAATTATTGGAAATGGAGTTCTTAGTGCCTTTGAATCTAATCAGAGTAGAAAATCAATTATAAAAGCCCATTTTAAGATTCTATTTCTCAAGAACCACTCCTGGTACCAGGTTGTATTAGTTAGGGTTCTCTAGGGAAACAGAATCAACAAGAGATATCCACAAACATAAAATTTTATAAAAGTGTCTCACACAACTGTGGGTATGCATGAGTCCAAATTCCATAAGGCAGGCAGCAAACTGGCAACTCCAGTGAAGATGTTCAATGAACTCCTCAGTGAACTGGCAACTTCAATGAATGTGTTTGTTGAACTGCTCAGGAATGAACTGACAACTTCGATGAACTCCTTAGGAATCACTTTGCTCATTAGTCAAAGGAGAAGTGAAGGTTCTCTATCTGTCTTGCTTAAAAGTCTTCAACTGATTGGATTAAATCCAGCTGATTGCATTCTCTCATTGTGGAAGATAAACCCTTCACTGATGTAATCAGTCACAGCTGCAGCCAATTGACTGAAGATTTAATAAACCAGCCTTCTGGTTTATTCACCAGCCACAAATGTCCTTGCAGTAATGGTTAGGCCAGTGCTTGACCAGACACCTAGATGCCATCACCTGGCCAAGTTGACACATGAACCTAACCATCACAGTCCTTTAACTTGCAGTAAAGCATTATAGGCAGCACACAGTTATTTTTCTAAGGGACTATAACACACTTTGGCTCCTTTCCAAGGCCGAGACCAAAAGCCAGTGGGAACATGCTTTACCTTTTGCCTTTGCCACAAGCCCCACCCAAAGCCAATATTGGTACTGACCATGCCTGATTCACAAGGCACATCTGAGTCCATCCCCCATAAAACCTGGGCCTTTGCAATAGCCTGTTTGTTTTTCAAAAGCAGCCTGCTGTGGAACATCTGATTCCCATGTTATTCCTATCCTAACTAGGACATATAAAGGTTTTAGAATTGGCACTAAATGGGATATAAACAGTCTCCAATAACCCAAAAAAAAAAAAACAGGGAAAGCCATGAGCTGTTTAGGCGTATGTGGAGTGGGGTAATTTTGCACTTTATCAACAACAGCAGAGGGTTAGTCTTAGGGGCAGTTTCCAATTCTTCAAGAGAATTACTTGTCAACATAACAGCATCAATATAATGAAAGAGAGTGACCTCTGCTGGAGGTTTCCACATTTTAAAATCTTGAACTACCAAACCATGGCAAATAGTGGGACCATAAACATATCCTTGTGGTTAGCCCAGCAAATGCCCACTGTTGTCCCCACACACACACATGTAGTTGAATGCAGGCTGGCTGAAAGGATCTAAAGAAATACTAAAAAACTCATTAGCAAGATCTAACACAAAATGAAACTGGCCTGGTTGAGCTTGTGTCCTGCAACAAAGTAGCTATGTTTGGTACAGCTGCAAAGGAGGAGTTACTTTGTTAAGTTCTCTGTAATCAATAGTTATTTGCCAGGCACTACCAAGATTTTTCACTGGCCAGACTGGGCTTAATGGACTGTAAGTGGGTATTATAATGCCCACTCTTTCCAATTCCTTACTGGTGGTAGTGATTTTTTTATGTCCCCCTGGTAACTTGCATTGGTGCACTACCAACGTGCATCTGGGAGAGGGTACCTTTACCGGTAACTACTTAACATATCCTCTGGGTAGTTTTGACCACGCAGCACTGGAGACAAAATTCACCTACAGTAGTTTGCACAGTTACATTCTGACTTTTGCTGGCTAATAATTGTTATATTGCTTTAATCCATTTTTGGTACATTAGGGTGCATTCTGTTCCAGTATTCACCAGTGCCAAAACTCTATGTTCATTAGTGGGGGACCAAAAAATGGTTAACTCAATATGTGGCCTCCAATCTCCAGTGTTCCCATATATAACTCTATTTGGTGATCTTGACCCATCCCCTGTGTGAGGAGAAAAGGGGCTTGCCATGCCTCCTTGTCAAGGGGAGCCAGGGACTCTTTATACTGTAAGGGCTGAATTTTTCAGCTGGAGTGTGTTTCTCCCTCCAGTGATCCTGTTCTAAATTTGGCATACCTGCTTTTTTGAGCACCTACTCCATAACCTCACTAGCACACGGTTTGGCTGTCTATCAATGTCTTTTAGTGCCAGCAGCTATTAGGTCAGACCACATCTGTCTGCACTACACATGGTTTGAACTGTCCTGTTTCTTTGGGACACAGTCTTTAGCCCTAACTCCAGCTACTTTTCATCTTAGGTGTTCAGATTCTCCTAGATCTGCTACTACTTGGGCAGCCCTGGAGATGGGTTGCCCCACCTATGTGCTAAGTATGGGCACCAATGTCCCATACCATTGATTTGGGGCACTATGTAAGATTGTGTTTTGTATGCCCATAGTGAGAGTTTCATTATCTGGTTCCACAAAGTTAGCAGCATAGCTTGCATGTTTCATTTCTAGCCCCCTTAGTATATCTTTTAATTCATCAAGAGTGCTCCAATAGGGGGTGACCTGGGGCATATCTCCTACTGTGGGCCAAGTTTCTTTAGACTGAGTCACTACCCAACTTAACAGTGAGCTGGACTCAGGAGGTTAAGGAATATATACATTGGTAGAGGGAAGGGTGAATGGTAATAGAGGACAATTTGCTTATTTCTTATCCTGAAACCTGTATTCCCTCTGTGCCAGTGTCCCACAGGTGCAGCAGCCAATGTGGTAAAATTTCTTTATGTTTTTGTCTGTATTGATTCCCAATTTCCCATAACTCAGTGGCAGTATAATTCCACATTGTAACCAGTACATTTTGATCAGGAGGTGCTGCTAAGGCAGTGGCAGCTGCAGTGTTCCTCTGCCTGGGGATCAGGGTGTTGTATTTGCTCCATTGACCTTTTGTTGGACCAGAGGATGAACATGCTTACTTTCCTCAATTTGAATTTCCCAGTCAGATAGGGGCTCATCCTCATCTGAAGAAAAATCAATATGGCCCCAAACTTTGGGATCCCAATCAGAAGTCACGATATGCCTGACTTGCACCCTCTCACTCTAGCATACCATCCTGCTAATGTTTCTGAACTTTTATCTACATTGCACAGCCTCTCATTTAATTCATCCTTCAAATCTGCTTGGGCTTTCTGCATGTCTCTAACTTAAGTTCATTTTCTAGGCAGCAACCCTCAGTTTGACTGCCAGAGCCTCTTCTGTGTACAAGTGCACAGCTCCTAACAGAGGCCATGCAACATCCATGGTGGCCTGACAGTTCTCCCTTTTCTTATGAAATCCTAACTGTCCTGCAGCCTACTGAAGGAGCTCTGGGCATTGCCATACTCTCTCAGTGGCCCCCACTCATCCAGGGGGGCTGCCACCCCTCTGCACATGGAAATTTCAGGCCATCACAGGATTCCCCCCAGTTTGTCTCCTTTCCCATGACTCATGTCCATTACAGCTGGTGGTTCCTTGGCCTCCTTCCTGGCCTGCCAAATTTTCTAACCCAGAGTAGTCCCAAGGCCAAAGAACACACCTGGCATGGGGTTACCCATGAGTTTAATTAGGGAATTACAAAACAGGAGATGATTTCCTGGTGGTGGGTCAGGAAAGTGAAGTCAGCATTCTGTGCAGAGAGAGAGAGAGGACTGCCAGGGGGTAGAGGGCTGCTTATAAAGGTTTGTGACAACAGAGTTTCATCAGGGTCTCTTGAGATTTGGCTACAACAGGATCTCATGAGATTTGGTTACAACAAAGTTGTGGAGACACGGAAGTTCCCCTGGCTTAACAAACTATAGAGCAGAAACTTCCCAAAGCTCCAGATGTCTGAAGGCGGACACTGGGCTAGGAAAAGGCCAAAAGCTTTGCATGTCTGAAAGTGGACTGCAATTTAGGTAAGGGAGTAGTCTCTGAGCTCCTGCTGGGCTCCTTCCATGCTCCTGTCTCCCACCCCCACTGTTTTCTGTCTATCCCCCCAAAAAATTGTCCCTTAAGACTAAAGATATGTAAATACACCTCATGGCTTTAGAAAAAATGTTCCCTCCCAGAGATACCTGAAAAGAGTCACTTAGGAAACTACCTTGTATGCTATAAAGATGTGTAGAAATGAGTAGAATAAAACTTTCTTTTGCATGAACACTGAGGATGGAATGTGCTCCCCTTCTTTCACACAGTCTTGCGAGATTTGGTTGTTAACAGCATTAAGGGAGTTAATTTCTTTCCTGGTCATGTAGCAGCTGCGTACAGCTCAAAATGGAGGAGGGGTGAGGCCCCAAGCTCTGGGTCCCCACAATTAGTATAGCCACCCCAGCTCTCTTTTGGTTACTAATTGCATGGTATATATTTTTTCCATCCTTTCACTATCAACCAACTTGTATCTTTGACTTTAAGATGATTCTCTTGCAGACAGCATGTAGTTGGGTCATGCTTTTTTTATCCATTTTGCCAGTCTCTGCCTTTTGACTGGAGAGTTTAACCCATTTACATTTAAAGTTGCACTGATAGTACAGATCTTTCTTCTGCCACTTTACTATTTAGCCTTTGTAAGTTTTATACCTTTTTTGACTCTCACTTCCATTCAAGCCTACTATTATATTTATTTGATTTTGTGTTGTACCATATTGAGTTACTTCTCGGTATGTTTTTCATCTGTTTTTCTTGTGGTTACCATGGGGTTAAAGTTTAACATCCTAAATATATAACAATCATATTTGGTTTGATGCCAAATTAACTTCGATAGGATGCACATATACTTCTCCTATACCCTCTGTCCATGCCCATTTTTTATACTTGTTACCACTTGTCTTAGTTTGCTAATGCTGCAGAATGCAAAACACCAGAGACGGATAGGCTTTTATAAAACGGGGGTTTATTTCACTACACAATTACAGTCTTAAGGCCACAAAGCATCCAAGGTAACACATCAGCAATCGGGTACCCTCACTGGAGGATGGCCAATGGCGTCCAGAAAACCTCTGTTAGCTAGGAAGGCAGCTGGCATCTGCTCCAAAGCCCCGGCCTCAAAACGGCTTTCTCCCAGGACATTCCTCTCTAGCAAGCTTGCTCCTCTTCAAAACATCACTCCCAGCTGCACTCTCTTTCCTCTTTGAGTCAGCTCATTTATATAGCTCCACCGATCAAGGCCCACCCCAAATGGGTGGGGCCACGCCTCCATGGGAACATCTCATCAAAATTATCTCCGACAGCTGGGTGGGGCACACTCCAAGCAAATCCAACCAGCACCCAAGGGTCTGCCCCACACAAGACCACAAAGATAATGGCATTTGGGGGACACAATACATTCAAACCGGCACACCACTTATATCTTTATACATTGTACTTCCAAAAACATAGATTCATCATTTGCATTTTAGCACCTGTAGTAAATAAAAGTGGAGTTACATACCAAGCAGTACAATACAATAATACTGCCATTTATAATTACCTGAATGTTTACCTTTACCACAGGTCTTTATTTCTTTATGCTTCTTTGAATCACTGCTATTATCCTTTCCTTTCAGTCTGAAGAACTCCCTTTAGCATTACTTGTAGGGCCATTCTAGTGGTGATGAACTCCCTCAGCTTCTGTTTATCTGAGAATGTCTTAATCTCTCCCTTATTTTTCAAAGAGAGCCTCACCAGATATAAAATTCTTGGCTGACAGTTGTTTGCCTTCTGCAAATATAACTCAGTATAATTGGGATTCCTTGTAACACATTGCTTTTATCTTGCAGCTTTCAGACTTTTCCCATTATCCTTTGCATTTGATAGTGTAATCAATATATGATGGGGTGTATTTTTCTTCACATTTATCCTATTTGGTGATCGCCAAGATTCTGGGATGCGCATATTCACATCTTTTGCTAAGCTTAGGAAGTTCTCTCTCATTATTTCTTTGACTATTCCTTCCTCTTTCTCTTATTCTTCTCCTCTGGGCCACTTATAACACATATATTGTTGAACTTTATGGCATCCCATAGTTGTCTTAGTCTATTTTTCTTTTAATATTTCTTTTTTTCTTTCTGCTCCTCAGCCTAATTTCAAGTGTTTTGTCTTCAATTTCACTGATTCCTTCTTTTGCCAGCTCCAATCTGCTCTTGATATCTTTCTGGGCATTTTTCATTTCAGTTATTCTGATCTCCAACTCCAGTAGTTCTGTTTAATTCCTCTTTAAAATTTCTATCTATTTACTTAGACTCTCATATTGTTCATTCACTGTGTCCCTGATTTCCTGTAGTTCTTTCTCTATACTTTCCTTCATCTCCTTGAGCATTTTTAAGATCATTTTTTAAAGGCTTTGTTCAGTATGTCCACATTCTCATCTTTTTCACTGGTATTTTCTGTATTTTTATCCTCTTTCTTTGAGTGGGCCATTATTTCCTGTTTCTTTGTCTTGTACTCTTTTGTTGCAAACTGTACATTTTAATATTTTAAAATGTGAACTCTGGGATTTACTCCTTGGAATGTCTGTTTCGTGATTTTGAAACTGACTGCTGATAAGACAGACATTTTGTTGAGCTTCAGCCCTCCTATCAGAAAAGTCTGTCCAAGGCAAATACAGTGTGAAGGGTTTTCCCTGTCTCCCTGTCTTGTCCTGGAATTTTGCTTGTTAGTTGTTTTGGAGTTCCCCTGTTTACAGGAGTTTGGTTCTCCCTTTCTTGGGTATTTGAAACTGGCAGGCCTTTTCCCAGACTGTCTGCCTCTATAGTTTTTTATACTCCTTTCATTTTCTCATGCTTTTTTTTTTTTCCTGGAGGTCAAATGATGAGAGGTGGGTCATCCTGGAGAAGACTTTCCCAAGTCAAACTTTCCCAGCCAAACCAAGGCCAGGGACCCACAAATAGGGTGCTGACTGTCTCCATAGCACCCTGAGGCAAGGTTCAAGAGGGACTCTAAAATCTCTGATGGCTTTCTACACCTGAGCTTTCCTGGTCTGCCCAGCAAATGCAGCCCTTTGGTTAACTATCCTTTACCACCTTTGCCCATATCTAGGGAGCACTGAAATAATGGCTGCTGCAGCCTTTGTCAGGGTGGGGTTGAAACAACAGCTGCCTCTGCCTTTGTCCAGGGCAGGTTGAAAGAGTAGTTGCTCTCAGAGCCAGGAACCAGCAATCCAAATTCACTAATCAAAAGTCAGGATTGGCCATGCCTACCCTTGTTGTTGGTATGAGGATATTTATGTCCCATTCTGTTGCCAGCAGCTAACCAGAGACTGGACCTGGTGGCAGCCTGCCATGACAGTGGGGGATGGGCACCAGTAGCCTCTGCAGGCAGTAAACAATTTATGGATCTTTACTGTAATTGATCAGCTCTTCCATGAATGTTGTACGGTCCTACTCTGGCCTCTTTAGTTTCAAGACAGGTGTTTCAGACAGTTCCTGCCTGTTTGTTTAATAGTTATTTCGGTGGGAGGACTAAGTGTTAGAGCCCCCTACTCTGCCTTCTTCCCCAGAAGTCTCCCACTTCTTACAGGTGCAAAAATACAAGTGCATAAAAAGTAATGATAAATATATGGCTTTGAACATATGATGTACAAAGATATAATTTGTAAAGTAAAAAGTAAAGGTAGCAAGACAGAGAAGTATAGGAATAGTGTATGTGTATGATTAGAAATCAAGTTGTATCAGATCAAAAATGACTGTTTTATACTTAGGATGTTAAATTGTAACCCCATGATAAACAAAAAGGAAATATATGAAAAATGTATCCTGAAAGAAATAAGGAGGCACTCAATATGGTACAATACAAAAATCAACTAAATATGAGAGTAGGCATTAAAGGAAAAATTGAAGGCCAAAAAAGGTATGAGTTACAAAGACTATATAGCAAAATTTCAGAAAAAAGCCCTGCAATATCAGTAGTGACTTTAAATGTAAATCAGTTAAACTCTCCATTCAAAAGGCAGAAATTGGCAGAATTGACTAAAAAAAAAAAAAAAAAAAATGACCCAACTGTATGCTGTTTACAATAGACACATCTGAAATTCAAAGACATAAGTAGGTTGAAAGTGAAAGGATGGAAAAGATACACCATGCAAGTGGTAACCAAAGAAGAGCTGGGGTAACTTTGCCAGCATCAGATAAAATAGACTTTAAGTCTAAAACAGTTATGAGGGACAAATTGTGTTAATTATATACTGTTAAAGATATAACAATTTTATATACACATACACACCTAAGAAGAGCCCCAAAATACATGAAGCTAACATTGAGGGTTTTTTTTTTTTTTTTTTCTGGGTAGTAGTTCTTTTTATTTCATCATCTGGGAGAAAGTTGGGAATTGGAAAGGGGGTGAACACTTGGCAGGCTCAGCCTTCCATGGAGGCAGGATTCAGGCCATTCGGGGCCATAGGGACTGCCAGGCACACAGCCCTGGCTCCCGTGGCAGGCAAGCAAGGTGGCAGCTCTGGAAGCCCTTCTCAGAGCCTGCGAGGAGCTGGTCAGTCCACAGGCAACGAGTATCACTCTCCAGCTTGCAGGGGTTGGATGAACAAGGAAACGCTGTGCATTCCTCACAGCCAGCTGAGTAGGTCTTGGTGAAGCCTCGGCGCTGAGCAAAGCTCAGACGGCTCCAGGGAACCACAAAGCTACAGGTAGTGATGTACAAGTTTCGGTTCCGCAGTTGTCCAGCGATGGGAAACTCCTCGCTGCGGTTCTGGGACTTGTGGAAGTATCCGCAGACGCTCTCCATGGCGGGGGTGTAGACGAACCGGATATCGGGGGCATCTCCCAAGGCGTTAAATCCTTTGAACATCTTGGTCATCTTGATCTCATAACGCTGGTATAAGGCGGTCTGATTGACTTCCGCGGGCCCCACGAACTTGGCCCTGACGACGAGATCCGAGCTGCAGAAGGTCGTCTGCGGGTGGGGTGGGGCACAGGTGCAGGCTCTGCTGGGGGCTATCAGCCACAGCAACAACAGGATACCAGAGGCCAGGGATGCGCAGGGGGCCGTGATGGGTTCTCTGGTGTCTCTCTAGGCGATTGGTCTGCGGAGATCTAACATTGAGATTTGAAGAAAGAAATAGATGATACTACATTAAGAGTAGGGGACCTTAATACACCGCTTTCAATAATGGATAGAACGTCTAAACAGATGACCACTAAGAAAATAGAAGACTTGAATGATACTCTAAACCAACTAGACCTAACAGACATATATAGAATACTTCACCCATCAGCAATAGAATACACATTCTTCTCAAGTGCACATGCATCATTTTCCAGGATAGATTAAAAAAGAAGAAAAATCTAGAATCAGAGACCTAACCTCAAAACAGGTGGAAATGGAAAAAAGAAGAGGAATCTATACCCACAGTGAGCAGAATGAAGGAAATACCAAAGATTAGAGTGGAGATAAATGAAAGGATAAAAATGAGAGCGAACCAACAGTTTTAAGTTTCTTTGAAAAGATCAATAAAATTGACAAACCTTTAGCTATACTGACAAAGAAAAAAAGAGAGCGTGGACACAATGAAAATCGTAAATTAAAAGGGGGACACCGCTACCAACCCCACAGAAATTAAAAGGAATATAAAAGGATATTATGAGTAACTGTACACCAACAAATTTGGTAACCTAAGTGAAATTCCTACAAACAGACAAACCTACACTGGCTCAAGAAAAAAATAGAAGATCTCTGTACACCAATTACATGATTGAATCTGTAATAAAAATCTCTCAACAAAGAAAAGCTCAGGACCAGATTGCTACATGGGAGTTTTACCAAGAAGAATTTCTTACCAAGAAGAAATAACACCAGTCATGCTCAAACTCTTCAAAAAAAATTGAAGAAGAGGGTAAACTCCCTAATTCATTCTACAAGCCAACATCACCCTCATTCCAAAGCCAGATAAAGAAACCACAAGAAAAGAAACTTATAGACCAAATATCTCTTATGAATATAGTTGCAGAAGTCCTCAATAAAATATTAGCAAACTGACAAACAGCATGTTAAAAGAGTTATGCACCACGATCAAATGGGATTTATCCCAGGTATGCAAAGGTGGTTCAACATTAGAAAATCAATTTATGTAATATATCACATTAACAGAATGAAGGAAAAAAACACATATGATTATCTCAATGCAGGAAATCCATTTGACAAAATCCATCACCACTTCTTGATATAAACATTTAAGAAAATAGGAATTGAAGAAAACATCCACAACATGACACAGGGCATATATAAAAAACCTACAGGGAAGAAGGAAGGCACTTCTGGTATGGTGCATTCACTCTGGCCAGGGAGGCCGGGAGAAGAAAGCCCACTCTTCTCCAGTCTGAAGGCACCTACTCAGCCGCCAAAGCACATCTCCCTAAACTATTAAGGTTGTCCATGGATATTATGGTTATTTGGAACTGCTGTATTCAAATATTTGACATCTAAAACTTTTGCTGATGATGCTTCAGCAGATGAAACAGTCCGTCCTCACCACCTAGTGGTGAAAATGCATAATGCATTGGAAACTGGTTTTCAGCTTAGAAAAGGGCAAGTGGAAACTGCACACAGCTTTCGTTCCTTCTGGATATTCCTACTATATGTTTCAGGGTAATGCCGGAGCCTCCAAACCCAAACTGCCAGCAGACACAGAAAAAGAGCTCATCTTCTTTTCTCCACCTGGCAGAACCATCTCCTGCTGTGATAGTGTCTGAAAGACAGTGGGTGCTGGTTTTCCATCCCTGTCCTGAAGAGCAGGTGGTGCCCAAATTCCCCTGTCCTAAGAGGGCCATGAGGCTGAGAGCAGAGCTGAGCCTCCACTCCACTCAGCATCTATGGGACTCAACAAGATGATGCCAGGTGGGAATAGTAAGCACTCCCACTTTCTGCCACCCATGTGGTCAGTGAGGACCTGCATGAGGTGGAATCTCCACACCCACTTGGCAGCAATGGGTCTGAAGGTGGCAGTGCAAATCAGGGCCATCAGCAGTCCTGCCCACCCTCTCTTCTATCCCCAGTAAGCTGAGTTTCCAACCCCAGCTGGAAATAAATTGGACCCAGGAAGATAATCACTGCTTCTCTGCCATTATCAGTTTTTCATATGGGATTTCAATTGTTTGAAGCCATGATCTTATTTTGAAAACAGAAAGGATAAAACTAGTGATCTCATCCTTTTCCTTCCCTGTCAGGTGAATAAACAGATACACAGAGAGGTTTAATGGTTTAATAATTTTCCACAGGCCCAAGTGCTAAACCTGCAGCAGAACCAGGCCTAGAGCTGAGTCTCCTTGCCTTGATCTACTCATCTTTGAAAGCCTATATATATATAGGTAATTTATGTTTTATATACAGATTTCAAGACATTTGCTAATTTTGTAATTTCATGTGATTAGTTTCCAAAGGTTACAGAGAATAAAGAAATCAGAAATGGTACCTTTTTAAGAATTGCATATTTTTTTAGACACAATTATTAGCACATTAAGAGAGAAACAAAAAGTTAATTGCCTATTTAACCTGGTTCTTCAAAATGCAAGCAGTTGCTCTCTTAACTCCCTCATGACCTGAACTGTCTGGCTCCCAGGAACAGCCTTATAGAAGGGGGGAGTATTGTATTGGGAGGAGAATGTTACTGGACTATTGACTGAAAGTAAATTTAAATCAATTTTAAAAACAGCTTTTTTTCCTACAGGCATTTGTTTTGTTTCAAGTCATCATAAACTAGTTATTGCATCGCTAGCAGTGGATACAGGCTTAGCTCTTTAAAAATAAACACTTTTTGAAATTTTATGTAAACTGATGAGTATTTGAAATAGCTCACTTGCTTAATGGGTCTTGTCTACCTTCATTAGTCTTCAAAGAATGACCATTTGCTACCAAAGTAAATCAGTATTTTGAATGTGCTTCTATTGGTTTTTGTTTTTGTTCTTGTCAGCATTTCCACCAGAACTTGAGGTAAATCATAAGGAAGTTGTTTCTTTTAAAATACAAACAACCACCAAAAAATATATATACAAATGTACATATTGCTTAAATATTTGGCTATTTTTATTTTTTAAAAGATACGAACACCAAAAGAAATTAACATTGTATGAAGATGGAAAATGAGAATATGCACTCTCTGTTCTTTGTCCAAGCATTTAGGTTACTGACTTGTAAAATCCAATTTGAATTTAACTTTCTTATTAATAGAATAATATGGCTTATTTTAAGTGTCTATGTATTGAAGAATGACCTCTCAAAAGCACATTTTAGTGAAATAGAAGAAAGGAAAATGCATCTTCAAATTTAGTCCATGGAATCTCTGATCACATATACTTTGTTCTCTATGTTGTAGGGTTTGGTTTTGTTTTTGGTATTTTTGTATTGTGTATGAACTTTTTTTAATGTGACAATTAAATGCATCTTTAAAAGCTTAGTCACAAATAAAAGAAACATTCAGTATAATGGTTTCCTTAAAAATTCCTACAATGTTAAATTTGGAGGCAGCTTCAGACTATTTTATTTGTGGTGACTGCTCACTGATCTCTTCTAATAGGTAATTAACAACTCCAGAGAAGCAGCCTGACTTGTATATTTCTAACACTTTGTTCACTTGCATTTAAGTTCAGAATAGGCCCCAAGTAAAACAATGGAAATATAGATAGAACTATTACTTCTTATATGATTTAATTTTATCAAGATAATGTGGATTTAACTTACTTAAATATAGACAGACTTTATATTTTCATCCATTTTATTGTTTGTTAAAATAACAACTATCCCTCTCCTATATATTCTTTTCTTGACCCAAATGAAATATTTACTTAAGGTCAAGAAGGGAGAGACAAATGACTAGATGAATATCTTTACTAAAATACCAATAAATTTGTCAAGCTCAAAAAAAAAAAAAAATGAAAATGAAAAAGAACACGGGATGCCTTTTTTTTTCTTTTTTCTTTTTTTTTTTTTGCCCCTGTTTTTCTACTCATCCATCCATACACTGGACAAAGGGGAGTGTGATCCATATGGCTTTCCCAATCACATTGTCACCCCTCATACACCATATTGTTATATAATTGTCTTCAAGATTCAAGGGTTCTGGGTTGTTGTTTGATAGTTTCAGGTATTTACTGCTAACTATTCCAATTAGTTAGAACCTAAAAAGCATTATCTATATTGTGCCTAAGGTGCCCACCAGAGTGACCTCTCTGCTCCTTTTGGAATATCTCAGTCACTGAAACCTATTTCATTTCATCTCACATCCCCCTTTTGGTCAAGAAGATATTCTCCATCCCATGATGCTGGGTCTAGAGTCTTACCTGGGAGTCATATTCCACGTTGCCAGGGAGATTTATACCCCTGGGTGTCAGATTGCACTTGGGGGGGGGGCAGTGATTTTACCTGCCAAGTTGGCTTAGCTGGAAAGAGAGGGCCACATCTGAGCAACAAAGAAGCATTTGGGAGGAGACACTTAGGTACAATTATAAGCAGGCCTAGCCTCTCCTTTGCAGTAACAGTCTTCCCAAGGGCAAGTCCCGTGATAGAGGGCTCAGCCCATCAAACCACCAGTCCCCAATGTCTGTAAGCACATCAGCAACCATTGAGGTGGGGAAGCCCCACACCCCTGCATCTCCCCTAGCTCCTCAGGGGGGCTCTGCATATTTTTTTTCATTGTTTTTGTTTTTTCTTTAAATTAACTATTAACTATATCAAAAAAATTTTTTAACATACAATAAAAAAACATTTCAAACAACCCAAAACAAGGAAATAAGAAAAAGACAACTAACCTAAAATAACTCCTTTACTTCCAACATGTTCCTACTCTACCCCAAGAAAATAACCTAATATAGCAACATTTCTGTGAACTTGTTCCTACCATACCCACCAGAAATTAACAAATCATAGTCATTCCTGGGCATTCCCAGAACATTAAATTTACCCATGATAGCTTATCTGTTCTTATTGGGTTATCATTCCCCCTTCACTAGTTTCTCTCTATCGCTAGTTTCCCCTACATTCTACATTATAAACCATTTATTTTACATTTTTCAATATCCACATTAGTGGCAGCATATAATATTTCTCCTTAGGTGCCTGGCTTATTTCGCTCAGCATTATGTCTTCAAGGTTCATCCATGCTGTCATATGTTTCATGACATCATTCCTTCTTACTGCCGCGTAGTATTCCATCATGTGTATATACCACATTTTACTTATCCACTCATCTGTCAAAGGACATTTGGGTTGTTTCCATCTCTTGGCAATTGCAAATAATGCTGCTATGAACACTGGCATGCAGATATCCATGTCACTGCTTTCAAATCTTCCGGGTATATACCAAGAAGTGCAATTGCTGGATCAAAGGGTAACTCTATATCTAGTTTTCTAAGGAATTGCCAGACTGTCTTCTAGAGTAGCTGAACCATTATATAGTCCCACCAACAATGAAAAAGCATTCCAATTTCTCCACATCCTCTCCAGCATTTGTAGTTTCTTGTTTGTTTAATGGCAGCCATTCTAATTGGTGTGAGATGGTATCTCATTGTGGTTTTAATTTGCATCTCTCCAATAGCTAGTGAAGCTGAACATTTTTTCATGTATTTCTTGGCCATTTGTATTTTCTCTTCAGAGAACTGTCTCTTCATATCTTTTGCCCATTTTGTAATTGGGCTGTCTATACTAATGTCATTGAGTTGTAGGATTTCTTTATATATGCAAGATATCAGTCTTTTGTCAGATAGATGGTTTCCAAAAATTTTTTCCCATTGAGTTGTCTACCTCTTCACCTTTTTGACAAATTCCTTTGAGGTACAGAAACTTCTAAGTTAAAGGAGTTCGCATTTATCTACTTTTCCTTTTGTTGCTTGTGCTTTGGGTGTAAGGTCTAGGAAGTGACCGCCTAATACAGGGTCTTGAAGATGTTTCCCCAAATTATCTTCTAGGAGTTTTATGGTACTGTCTTTTATATTGAGGTCTTTGATTCACTTTGAGTTAATTTTTGTGTAGGGTGTGAGGTAGGGGTCCTCTTTCATTCTTTTGGATATGGATATCCAAATCTCCCAGCCCCATTTGTTGAAGACTTTTATGTCCCAGTTCAGTGGCTTTGGGGGCCTTATCAAAGATCAGTCAGCAATGCTACTATGTAAAAATCAGAGAATTACAAATGTTGGAGAGGACCTGGAGAAATATGAATATTCATTTATTGTTGGTGCAAATGTTAAATGCTGCAGCCTCTGGGGAAGACAGTTTGGCAGTTCCTCAGAAAGTTAAACATAGTACTACCATGTGACCTGGCATCCCACTTCTAGGTACATACCCAAAATAATTGAAGCAAAGACTGAAACAGATATTTGCACACTGATGTTGATAGGAGAATCATCCACAATTACCAAAAGATGGAAGCAACCCAATGTCCATCAGCTTATGAATAGATAAACAAAATGTGATATATACACACAATGGAATCTATTCAGCCATAAAAAGGAATGAGGTTCTGATATATGTAATGACATGAGTAAACCTTGAAGACATTATGTTGGCTGAAATAACCTAAACACAAAAGGACAAATATTGTATTATATCACTCTTCTGGTTTGCAAAAACTGCCATTATGCAAATTACCAGAAATGGATTGGATTTCATAAAGGGGGGTTATTAGTTTACTAATTTACAGTTCTAAGGCCATAAATGTGTCCAAACTAAGGCATCAACAAGAGGATGCCTTCACCAAAGAAAGGCCAATGGCATCTGGGGTTTTTCTGTCACATGGGTAGGCACATGGCTGGAGTCTGCTGGGCCTCTTCTAGGGCTAGTTTCTGGTCTCCACAGCTTTCTCCAAAATGTATCTGGGTTTCTGTCTTTGCTTCTCTCTCAGCTCCTTGCATTCTTGCTTGTTTCTTTGTGTCTCCCAGGGCATTTCTCTCTAAGCATCTGGAGGTCCTCTCTTAGCTTCTCCGGAGCAAACTCTGGGCTTCATCTCTTAGCTAAGCATCTCCAAACATCTTTCTGTCTGTATATCTGAGTATCTCCAAGCATCTGGATCTGTGTTGGCTCTTAACTTCTCCTGGGGGCAAATTCTCCAAATGTCTCTCTCAGCTTCTCTGAGCTCCTTCTCTCCATGAGCTCTCTTAAAGAACTCCAGTGAACTAACCACTGGATGGGTGGAGGTCACATCTCCATGGGAATGATCTAATCAAAGATCTCACAGTTGGGTGGGTCTCATCTCCATGGAAACAGCCAATCAAAAGGTCCCACCCTAATCAAAAGACTAAGTCTGGGACCGGGGGCAAGATGGCGGCATAGAGAGGAGTGGAAGCTAAGCAGTCCCCCTGGAACAGCTACAAAAAACCAGAAACAACTAGTAAATAATCCAGAATAACTGCGGGGGGACAAACAAGACCATCCACTCATCATACACCAACCTGAATTGGGAGGAATGCCCGAGAACACAGCATAAAATCTGTAAGTAAAACCTGCGGAACCAGGTCATGAGACCCCCTCCCCCATAGCCCGAGCTGCACAGCCGTGTGGTGCCAGAGAGAAGCTCTCTCCCAGCAAGCGAATATAGCTCAGCTGAGCTCCAACTGGGGTTTTAAGTAGCGAGTGTGAACTGCTCACTACAGGTACGCAGCCCCAAAAAACAGACAGAGGCCTTGGGTGACGACTGACCTGGGAGAGCCGGAGGGTCGCCTTGACTGGGTCTGAAGGGGACTATCTGTTTCTTTTTCGGCTCAGTGGAGAAAGCCCCAGTCATTTTAAGTTTCCAGGGCTGTGACTTGGGGAAGGGTAGAGACAGCACAAGCAGAGAGCGAGACCATTGAAATGCTAATGACCTCCACCTGAGGGGTCTGTCTTCTCTAGGAGGAAAGGGGTGGGGCCCTTTCCATTCAGAACCAGACCCCAGAGCCTGGGGGAACACAGCCACACCGCCTGACACCAGTCAAGAATTATAGGCTAACAGGCGTCACCTGCTGGGCAGAAAAGCACAGTGACCCGAGGCATCAAAGGGTGGAGCAATTTTCTAAGACACACCTGCAGGGAAACCAGATACTGAATGTTTCTTCCCTCTGGGACCTGAGCCTGTTCTAGTCTGGGAAAACCTGATTTGGATAACCAAGGAAACCATGCCTAGGCAACAGAAAATTACAACCTACACTAAGAAAAACAAAGTTATGGCCCAGTCAAAGGAACAAACGTACACTTCAACTGAGATACAGGAATTTAAACAACTAATGCTAAATCAATTCAAAAAGTTTAGAGAAGATATTGCAAAAGAGATAGAGGCTGTAAAGGAAGCACTGGACATGTATATGGCAGAAATCAAAAGTTCAAAAACACAACTAGTAGAATCTATGGAAATGAAAGGCACAACACAAGAGATGAAAGACGCAATGGAAGCATACAACAGCAGATCTCAAGAGGCAGAAGAAAACACTCAGGAACTGGAGAACAAAACACCTGAAAGCCTACACGCAAAGGAGCAGATGGAGAAAAGAATGAAAAAATATGAGCAACATCTCCGGGATCTCAAGGATGAAACAAAGTACAGTAATGTACGTATCATTGGTGTCCCAGAAGGAGAAGAGAAGGGAAAGGGGGCAGAAGCAATAATAGAGGAAATAATTAATGAAAATTTCCCATCTCTTATGAAAGACATAAAATTACAGATCCAAGAAGTACAGCGTACTCCAAACAGAAGAGATATGAATAGGTCTACACCAAGACACTTAATAATCAGATTATCAAATGTCAAAGACAAAGAGAGAATCCTGAAAGCAGCAAGAGAAAAGCAATCCATTACATACAAAGGAAGCTTAATAAGACTATGTGCGGATCTCTCAGCAGAAACCATGGAGGCAAGAAGGAAGTGGTGTGATATATTTAAGATACTGAAAGAGAAAAACCACCAACCAAGAATCCTGTATCCAGCAAAGCTGTCCTTCAAATATGAGGGAGAGCTCAAAATATTTTCTGACAAACAGACAATGAGAGACTTTGTGAACAAGACACCTGCCCTACAGGAAATACTAACGGGAGCACTACAGGGTGATAGAAGACAGGAGTGTGTGGTTTGGAACACAATTTTGGGAGATGGTAGCACAACAATGTAAGTACACTGAACAAAGGTAACTATGAATACGGTTGAGAGAGGAAGATGGGGAGCATGTGAGACACCGCAAGAAAGGAGGAAAGATAACGACTGGGACTGTGTAACTTGGTGAAATCTAGAGTATTCAACAATTGTGATAAAATGTACAAATATGTTCTTTTACGAGGGAGAACAAGCAAATGTCAACCTTGCAAGGTGTTAAAAATGGGGAGGCATTGGGGGAGGGATGCAATCAGCATAAACTAGAGACTGTAACTAATAGAATCATTGTATTATGCTTCCTTTAATGTAACAAAGGTGATATACCAAGGTGAATGCAGATAAGAGGGGGGGATAGGAGAGGCATGTTAGACACTTGACATTGGTGGTATTGTCTGATTCTTTATTCTACTTTGATTTAAGGTTATTTTTCCTTTTGCTGCTTCCTAGCTGTCATTTTCTTTTTTTCCTCTTTCTTTTGCCTCTCTACCTTCTTTGACTCTACCTCCTGCCTTGTGGAAGTAATGTAGATGCTCTTATATAGATAGTGGTGAAGGTGGTGAACACATAAATGTATGACCATGCAGAAAACCATCGAGTATTTACTTGGGATGGAATGTATGGTGAGTGAACAAAACCACATTAAAAAAAATGGGTCGATGACAAAACCTCGAGGGCAATATACTGAGTGAAATAAGCCAGACACATTAGGACAATTATTGCAGGGTCTCACTGATAGGAACTAATTACAATATGTAAACTCATAGACATGAAATATAAGGTACCAGGATATAGGACGAGGCTTAAGAATGGGGAGTGGTTGCTTAGTATGAGCAGAATGTTCAATTAGGATGAACTTAAATGTTTGGAAATGAACAGGGGTGTTGGTAGCAAGACGTGAGAATAACTAACAGTGCCGAATGGTGTGTGAATGAGGTGGAAAGGGGAAGCTCAGAGTCATATATGTCACCAGAAGGAAAGTTGGAGGTCAAAAGATGGAAATGTATAAAACTGAATCCTATGGTGGGCAATGTCCATGATCAACTGTACAAATACTAGAAATCACTTCATGAACCAGAACAAATGTATGACGATACAATTAGAAGTTAATAATAGAGGGGCATATAGGAAAGAACTATATACCTATTACAAACTATATACTACAGTTAGTGGTATTTCAACATTTTTTCATAAACAGTAACAAACGTACTATATCAATACTAGGAGTCAAAAATTGAGGGGGTTTGGTTAGGGATAGGGGAGGATTAGAGTTTCCTTTTCTTTTTTTCTTTTTTCATCTTTCACTTTATTTCTTGTCTGGAGTAATGAAAAGTTTCTAAAAATTGAACAAAAATTAAGTGTGATGGACGCACAGCTGTATGAGGGTACCCAGGGGCAAGTGATTGTACACTTTGGATCTTTGGATAATTGTATGGTATCTGAACAATCTCAATAAAAATGAAAAAAAAAAAAGAAAAAAAAAAAAAGACTAAGTCTGCCCCCACAAGATTGCATTAAAGAACATGGCTTTTGTGGAGGACATAACAGAGTCAAACCAGCATAGCCACTGATATGAAATAATTAGAATAAGAAAATTCATAGAGTCAAAATCTAGAATATAGGTTACCAGGGGATGGGGTGGGGGTAGGGAACAGGGAGTTAATGCTTAAATTATACATGGTTTCTATTTGGGATGGTGGCAAATTTTTGGTGATGGATGGTGGTGATGGTAGCACAACATAGGAAATGTAATTAATAGCAGTGAATTATATATTTGAATGTGGTTAGAAGGGGAAATTTTAGATTGTGTATATATTTCTAGAATACATTTTTTTTTAATTCCATGGACTGTACAACACAATAAACCCTAAGGTAAACTATAGTTAGGAGGGGACACAATGGCAGCATAGAGAGGAGTGAAATCTAGTTAGTCCTCTGGAACAACTAGTGAACAACCAAGAACAACTAGTAAATAATTTGGAATAACTGGTGGAGGACAACCATTACTGTCCACACATCGTACACCAACCTGAATGGGGAGGAATGCCTGAGATCACAGCATAAAATCTATAAGTAAAAACTGCAGAACCATGCCAGGAGCTCCCTCCCCCCATGGAGGCTGAGCTGCAAAACATCATTGTGGTAGAAAGCAGCATTCCCTGAGCAAGCGAATATAGCTCAGCCCAGCTCCAACTGGTGTTTTAATTAACAAATGTGGACTGCTGAATACAAGCTACAAATCCCCAACAAGCAGACAGAGGCTTTTGGTGATGACTGACCTTAAAGAGCCAGAGGACACCTCTGTCCCGGGAGGGGGAGCCCAGAAGACCAGGTGTTACCTTTGGCCAACAGGTGAAATTGGGGGGCCATAGACTGACTCTGAAAAGGGGTTTTCTGTCCCTTTTTCTCTCTCTCAACCTGGGTGGCTCAGTGGAGAAAGCCTCAGCCATTTTCAGTTCGCAGTGCTCTGACCTAGACAGGGGTGAAGATAGCAGAGTCAGAGAGACAAAAGGAGGTATTCAAATGCAGATGATAACTCCATAGGGGGTGTATCTTCCCACAGAAGAAGGAAGTGGGGCCCAGCTCTACTACCTGCCTTCCCTTTAGGACCAGACTCCAGAGCCTGGTGTAAAACAATCAAAACAGAAACCAAAGGGGCCACAGCTTACACCAGGAGCAAATGCTGACAGGCGCCACCTGCTGGACAGGTTAGGAAAGGCACAGCTGCTAGAGACCTCACAAGAAAGACTGTCAATTTCTAAGACACACCTGCAGAGAGACTTGAAACTGAGTATAAACCCATTCTGAGATCTGAACCCATTCTGGTCTGGGAAAATCTGATTGGGATAACCAAGGAGACCAGATGCCTAGAAAATGGAAAGCTACAATCTACACTAGGAAAAAATGAAGATATGGCCCAGTCAAGGGAACAAACTTACACCACAATCGAGATACAGTTGAGATATTGTTTCACTTTAATGAAACAATCTATTAAAGACTTTCAAAGAAATATGCTAAATCAAATCCAAATCCAAATCAATGAGTTCAGGGAAGATGTGGCAAAAGAGATGAAGGCTATGAAGGAAACACTGGGCAAACATAAGGTAGAAATCAAAAGTTTGAAAAAACAACTGGCAGAATCTATGGAAATGAAAGGCACAACACAAGAGATGAAAAACACAATAGAGACATACAACAGTAGATCTCAGGAGGCAGAAGAAAACACTCAGGAACTGGAGAACAAAACACCTGAAAGCCTACACACAAAAGAACAGATAGAGAAAAGAATGGAAAAATATAAGCAACATCTCTGGGAACTTAAGGACAAAACAAAATGCTGGTGTCCCAGAAGGAGAGAGAAGGGAAAAGCGGCAGAAGCAATAATAGAGGAAATAACCAATGAAAATTTCCCATCTCTTATGAAAGACATAAAATTACAGATCTAAGAAATGCAGCATACCCCAAACAGAATAGATGTGAATTGGCCTTTGCCAAGACACTTAATAATCAGATTATCAAACATCAAAGACAAAGAGAGAATCCTGAAAGCAGCAAGAGAAAAGTGATCCATCACATGCAAACGAAGCTTGAGAAGACTATGTGTGCATTTCTGAGTAGACACCATGGAGACAAGAAGGAAGTGTAATATATTTAAGATACTGGAAGAGAAAAACTGCCAACCAAGAATCCTATATCTGGCAAAACTGTCCTTCAAATATGAGGGAGAGTTTAAAATATTCTCTGATAAACAGACAATGAGAGAGTTTGTGAACAAGATATCTATGCTGTAGGAAATACTAAAGAGAGCACTACAGACGGATAGGAAAAGACAGAAGTGAGAGGTTTGGAACACAATTTTGGATGATGGTAGCACAACAATATAAGTACACTGAACAAAGATGACTGTGAGTATGGTTGAAAGAAGACGGTTAAGAGCATGTGGGACACCAGAAGGAAAGAGAAAAGATAAAGACAGGGACTGTATAACTCAGTAAAACCTAGAGTGCTCAACAATTGTAATAAAATGTACAAATATGTTTTTGCCTGAGGGAGAACAAATGAATGTCAACCTTGCAAGGTATTAAAAATTGGGTGGTATTGGGGGGAAAATACAATCAATGCAAACTAGAAACTATAGTTAACGGAAACATTGTATTATGCTTTATTGGCCAAAAGCAATATAGCAAAGTTAAATGCCTATAAAAGGGGGACATAAGAAATGCGTATGGGACTCTTGGCATTGGTGATGGTATCTGACACTTTTATTCTACTTTAGTTTAATTCTATCTTTCCTTTTGTTACTTTTTAGCTGTCATGTTTTTTTCTTTCTTTCTTTTTCTTTTGTCTCTCTACCTTCTTTGACTCTTATTCCTTCTTTGTGGAAGAAATGGAGATGTCCTTATATAGATAATGGTGATGGTGGTAAACACATAAATCGTGACTATACAGGGAACCATTGAGTGTTTACTTAGGACAGAATGTGTGATGGGTGAACAAAACCATATTTTAAAAAACATGGGTTGATGAAGAAATCTTGAGGGCACTATATTGAGTGAAATAAGTCAGACACATAAGGACAAATATTACATGGTCTCACTGATATGAACTAACTATAATATGTAAACCCATAGACATGAAATATAAGTTACCAGGATATAGAACGAGGCTACAGAATGAGGAGTGGTTGCTTATTATGAGCAGAATGTTCAACTAGGTTGAACTTAAGTGTTGGGAAATGGAAAGAGGTGATGGTAGCAGGTTATTGTGAGAATAACTAACAATATTGAATGGTGCGTGAATGTGTTAGAAAGAGGAAGCTTAGAGTCACATATGTCACCAGAAGGAAAGTTGGAGGTTAAAAGATGGGAATGTATAAAACAGTGAATCCTGTGGTGGGCAATGTCCATTATTAACTGCACAAATATTAGAAATCTCTTTCATGAACTAGAAAAAATGTATGACACTATAACCAGAAGTTAATAATAGAGGGGTATACAGGGAAAAAATATACCTATTTTAAACTATGTACTAAAGTTAGTAGTATTTTAACATTCTTTCATCAATAGTAAAAATGTACTATACCAATACTATGAGTCAATAATGGAGGGGGGATAGTAGGGGTATGGGAGGAGTTGAGTTTCCTTTTTTATCTTTCTTTCTTTTCTGGAGTAATGCAGATATTCTAAAAATTGAAAAAAATTAATTGTAATGGATGCACAACCGGGCAATTGATTGTGCACTTTGGATCTTTGGATAATTGTATGGTATATGAACAATCTCAATAAAATTAAATTTAAAAAAAAGTTAAATGTTAGGCATGTGAAATGGTGGAGCCGCTGTGAAAACAATTTGGTGGTTCCTCAAAAAATTTAAACATAGAACTACCATATGACTTGGCATTTCCACTCCTAGGTATATACCCAAAGTAATTAAAAGCAATGACACAAAAATATACTTGTACACCCATGTTCATAGTAGCAATATTCACAATAGCCAAACGGTGGAAACAACCTAAGTGTCTATCAACAAATGAATGGATAAACAAAATGTGGTGTATCCGTATAATGGAAGATTATTCATCCTTAAAAAGGAACAAAGTACTAATACATGCTGCAATATGGATGAGTATTGAAAATATTGCACTAACTGAAAGAAGTCACACACAAAAGGACAAATACTGTATGATTCCACTTATATGAAATAACTAGAATAACAAAATTCCTAGAGACAGCATGTAGATTAGAGGTTACCAGGGGCTGGAGGAGGTGGGGAGTGGAGAGGAGAATGGGAAATTATTGCTTCATGGATGTAGAGTTTCTGTTTGGAATGATGAAAATGTTTTGGTAATGGATGGTAGTGACAGCAGCACAACATTGTGAATATAATCAATGCCACTTAGTTGTATGCTTAAAAATGGTGAAAAATGGCAAATTTTATGTTGTGTATATTTTACCACAATAATTTTTTAAATAAAAGAAAAACTACCATCATACTTAACAGGAAAACAAAAGAAGCATTACCATTAAAGTCAGGAAAAAGGATACCATTCTCATGCTATTAGGGAACATTAACCTGGAGGTACTACCAGGTAAATTGTACATGATATATAAAACATAGGTTTAAAATTAGAAAGAAGGTGGCAAAAATGTCATTTTCTACAGATGGCATGATTGTATTTCTGGAAAACCCAACAGGAAAACAATTAAAACCATAAAAGATTGAGTAAGGAGTCTGAGTACAAAATGAAAATACAAAAATCATTGTCCTTCCCAAGTGTAAGCTACATTAGGACAGATAATAGAAGGAAAAAAATATCAAGTACAATAGAAATAAAAAAGATAAAGTACCTACGATAAAAAATAACTACCAAGACAGTGAACGATCTCTATGAAGACAACCATAAAATGCAAGTAAGGGACACAAAATATGACTGGAATAAAGGGAAAACATACCAGACTCTTAGCCAGGAAGAGTCAAATCATAAAGATCAATACTTCATAAATTAATCTACAAGTGTAATATTACTACATAAAAAATACCCACAGGAACTTTTTTGTGCCACTAAAGCAAATTCTAAAGTTCATATGGGAAAATAAACAAGCAGGAAGACCAAAGTAATTTCTGAGAAAACAGAATAATGAGAGATGACTAGCCTTTTCAGATATTGAAATATCTTATGAAGTAATAATAATTAAGACAGTATGGCACATGACTAATGTATCAATCAATCAATATAAAGTTCAGAAATAGACTCAAATGCAAAGGAGAATTTGGTATGTAATAAAGGAGGGAATTTAAATCAGTGGAGAAACAATGAATTGTTTAATTAAAAAAAATATGGACATGGGGAAGCTGGGTTGTGTTTTTTTTTTTTTAATAAAAGTTCAATTCCTACTTTACACCTTATAACAAAATAAATTCCAGATATATCAAAGATTCTATTTTATAAAAGTGAAACCATTATATTACAGAAAGAAATGAAGGGAGAATTTATTTAATAATCTTAGAGAAAAAGAGGTCTTTCAAACTCAAAACACATAAATAACTGACAAATAACCACATAAATATATATATATATACACATATCAAAATCACCATAAAAATAGCAAAAAGACAAGCAAATTTTAAAAAAATATACTTGCAACTCACATCACAAAACATTATATTCCAAATACAAAGATCTTGTCAAACCCATAAGAAAGCAATCTACCAGAAAAATGGTCAAAGGATATTAACAGAAAAGTCACCATTAAGAAATATAAATTGCTTTAAATGTTAAAATATGTTTAATCTCATTCACAATAAAGGAAATACAAAGTACAACTATACCAAGATATAATTTTAACTTCTCAAATGGTCAAAGATCAAAGGTATTGCTAACATACAGTGTAGTTATGGTTATGGGGAAATAGGTACTTTCATACATAACATACTTACAAATATACAAGAACTCCCATATCCTCTAAGAAAAGCAATTGAGAAGTAGCCATCAAAATTACAAATTCACATATCCATTAACCCAGCAATTTTGTTTTTAGTAATTTATACAAATATTCTGGCATATCTTCAAAATGAATTATCTAAGGGTTAATAATAGTAAAAGACTGGAGACTGTCTAAATGCCAATCAGTAAATGACTGGTTAAAGAAAGCACTGTACATCTATGCAATAGAATACTATAGAACTATAAAAAAGGAGTATGCTCTTTATATATTCATATAGAACCGTCTCCAAGATATAGGACTAAATGGAAACAGGGCAATACAGTATATGTAGTATAGTATGCTACCATTTAGGTAAAAGAGAAAATAAAATAAAAATATTTGCTGTGTGCATAGAATATCTCTGGAAGTATACGTAAGAAACTATTTATATCTGCAGAGATGAACTGAGTGGCAGGGGGTGGTAATGAGACATCTCACTTTACACTGCTGTCCATTTTTAATTTTAAACCATGTAAACATGTTACCTATTCAAATGTAAGTTACATTATTTTAAATAAATTAAATAATGGGACCTTCTTATGATGAAATGCATTTTAGATACCAAAGAAATTGCCTTTATTTTTAGTCTAAAGCTTCTAATTTTAAAAAAAAAAAACTATACCTGTCATTCCACCAATTGAAAAAAAAACTACACTTCTAAAAATCTAACAAAATGATGTCCTTTGGAAATGCTAAATTGAAATAGAAATGAATTAAAATGGAAAAATGGAGAAAAAGTAAGTATATAAGTATAATTTTAGTATAGCTGAAATCTGTATTACTGAAATCATCCAATTTGCCCTAAATTAATCTCCTCCTGATTGCCAGGTAAAGGACACTTTTCAGACATTCTCTTGGCTGAAGCTTTTGACACTGTTAACCCTCCTTTCTGGCTGCAGTGTTCCTGACTTACAAACACTACTGTTCCCCTATTGTTGTGGTTGTTCTTTCTCACTGTCTGTGCTTTTCTTCCTCTTCTCCCTCATTCTTTTCCTGCCCCTCAGATATTCACTCAAGTTTCATCTTCAGACTTCTTCTGTCACTCTAGGACTCTCAGGGGCAGTCTTACCACCCACGTTAAATGACTTCTCAATTTCTAGTCAGAGCTCCAGAACTCCATAGTCAACTTCCTGTCAGACGTCTTCCCTTGGGGGTCTCACAGGCAGAATAAACTCAACATGCCCCAAACAGAATCTCTCTAAGCTGGACCTTTGTGAATGACACCACACAGTCGCCCAAACCAGGGAACTGGGAATCATCTCAGACTTGTCCTTCTCCCTTGACCCAAGTCCTATCCATTTTTTTCTTTTCAATAGCTTGAGATCCATCCCTTCCTCCCTACACATGCTGCCATTGCTTTAATTCAAGTATTTGTCATTTCTTGCCTGCTCTGGGACTATAAATTTATAAATGGTGTCCCCCAATTTGATATTGCCTTCCTCCAATCCTTTTACTACATTGCTTCCATTTGATCTTTATAAAACGCAAATCCAGTCTTTGCACTCCCCTATTTAAAATCTTTTGATGAATCCCTGTTGCCACCAGAATAAAATGCAAAACAGGGAAAGGCCTTAGGTTTTGGTCTCTCCCAACTTTCTCAGCACCATCTCCTGTCATTCCTCTCCAGACCCCTGCACTCCAGCCACATCAAACTACTTGTCACAGAATGCAGATGCTGTCAGAAATGAGACCCTAAAACAAAAAGAGAATGGAAAAAAACAAAATCACTTTCTTCTCCCATCTAGGCCAGCTAAATGTTTAACCTATTGTTTTTTAAGCCAGTAAAGGGAAAAAGGGTAAATTGACCTTAAAATGTAACTTTATGCAAGCAGGCAGGAAGTGAGAGGCTCTTAATCTCACAAAAAGGGCAAAAGGTTCAAGTGCTATTCTAGTCCTTCCTGCACCACCCCCCAGGTCCAAGTAACCTGTTCCTGCATCTATGTTTCCCCTTAGGAGGGCGTTTGTCTTAAACCCTTATAAAAGGCTGTCTGCCCTTTTTGCATTGCTCGGTTGTCTTTCCTGTGAATGCGAGGCCTGCCTGGCCTGAGAAAGCCATTATGATCTCTCCACGACTTCTCACCCTGTAAGTAAGCCCTGAATAAAGGTTCATGTATCAGGAAATGCTCGTTGTCTTCTTTGGCCTTTGGACTGGCATGGCCCTCTTGGGCTGCGACACTGAACTTCAAGAATTTCAAGTTGCTAGGTCACTGTAGAACAAAAAGCTCATCTTGCAAAACGCTATTCCATCCCCCAGGATCATGAAATTTTCTGACAGAATTCATCACTGTATGAATACCAGCATCCCCAGTCTTAATTAAAGTAATATGAAATGTACTTTTCAAAATTCCATTTTCATTTTATGGCTAGAACCATTACTTTGCTCTCCATAGTTTCAAAATTCTTCATAGTTTAATAGGTGAATCAGATAATTATACCCATAATCAAAATCTGGTTAGTAGATGGTTTAAATACATATCCAAACTATTCTCACTGTTTAAAACATCTTTTCATCCCATTTACAATACCATTTCTAAGATTGTAGAATGTTGGGCCTTTTTAAAACTAATTTTTAGGGAATATTTTACTCTTCACTAGCATAATCTAACTCTACCCAATGGGCTTTTAAGCAAATAAATATCCTTGCTGTGATATGTAGCTACTATTATGCTGCACAATAGTTGCTAGAAACCATAAGAAGAATTTTATGTGCTTTGGAAACTGTTAAATAAAAATGAAAAAAGTGAAGAATAAATACTTATTTATACTTTCAATAAACTTGAAAGCAATATCACCTGGACTGCAATTGAGTAACAAAGAATCCACCAAATAGATACATAGTAAATAACGTCATAGGAAAGTTCAAATGTCTATGAGATTTTTTTTAACTTTTTTAAAGGAAACTTTTCCTATTTAAACATTTTTATTGTGAAATATAACATATATACAGAACAGGGATAACTTTCAAAATATGGTTTAACAAATAGTTATAGACAAAATTTCAAAGTATGGTATGGGTTACAGTTCCACAATTTCAGTTATTTCCTTCTAGTTATTCTAATACACTAGAGACTTATATACATACATACATATATAATAAATTTTCAATGATTCAGTAGTCATAAACCTTTGTTAAATTCTATCTTGTCTGTTGCTACTACTCCCTCTCATTTGATCACTATCTCAATCTTCAGGGATATCTAGGCAATGACAGCTCTAACTTGTTTATATTGAAAAGGGGTGTTGGCATTATGGGGAAAGGGGATGCAGCTGGTTGATGTTCTTAAAGAGACTAGTGCCTCTGAGTTTGTGGACTTATCTGGCATAGGAAAAATCTGGAGGTTCTAAGTTTCTAAAACATAAAAGTTAGTGAAACTTTCATTGAGTCTCAGATAGAGACCTGGGTATTCCTTAGGATTTTCAGGAATACTATTGATTTGGGCTTGGCATACTGTGACAATTTGCATTATCTAGCTGAAGTTTGCATAAGAGTAACCTCCAGGATAGCCTCTTGACACTATTTGAAATCTCTTAGCCACTGAAACCTTATTTTGTTAAATTTCTTTTCCTCCTTTTGGTCAAGTAGGCATTCTCAATCCCACAATGCCAGGGCCAGGTTCATTCCCGGGAGTCACATCCCACATCGCCAGGGAGCCTCACACCCCTGGGAGTCATGTTCCACGTAAGCGGGAGGATAATGAGTTTATTTACAGAGTTGGGCTTAGAGAGACAGAGGCCACATTTGAGCAACAAAAGAGATTCTCTGGGAGTGACTCTTTGGCATAATTATAGGTAGGCTTAGCCTCCCCTTTACAGCAGTAAGTTTCATAAGAGCAAGCCTCAAGAGCGAGGGCTTGACTTATTAAGTAGGGGATCCCTAATTTCACATAGCGTATATTCTGTCCAAAATAAACAATCAATGTTTTGCATTATCCTCACTTAGTTGTACAATCATCATCACTCTCAATTTTAGACAATTATCATAACCCCAAACATCCCATGACTCTTATCCTTATCCCAACAATTTACCCATAGTATTGGTATGGTACTGGTAAGCTATTCCTATTAAATATAGTCCATAGTATGCAATGGGTAGTTTTTCCCATATACCACTCTGTTGTTAATTCTTTGTATAAGTGTCATATCTTAGAAGTAGATCATGCACAAACTTATTTGTAATGGCACTATTATATTTTTGTGCTAATCTGTGAAGTGCATGACTTTAAACAACCTCTTTCAATCATGTTTGCCTTCAATATGACAGTGATACTTATAACTCCATTAATGAACTATCATCACCCCTGTCCATACTCATACCTTTAAGTTCAACCTCCTTAACAAGCTTGTACATATTAGGTAATTGTCTCCCCTTCTCTAGCTTCTGTCTATCTCTAGTCCCCCTATATTCTACATTTTAAGACTCTGATTTTACATTATCCAGGGGGTTCATATTAGTGATATTCTTCTTTTGTGTATGACTTATTTCGCTCAGCATATGTCCTCACTCAGCATGCTGTCACATTTCAGGACTTCATTCCTTCTTACTGCTACATAATATTCCATCATATGTATATACCACATTTTGTTTATCCATTTTTCAGTTGAAGGACTCTTGAATTGTTTCCATCCTTGGCAATTGTGAATAAAATCACTATGAACATTTGTGTGCAAATGTCTGTTAGTGTCACTGCTTTCAGATCTTGTGGGTATATGCTTAGAAGCAGAATTGCCGATTGTAGGGTAGCTTGATATCTAGCTTTCTGAGGAACTGCCAAACTGTCCTCCAGAGTGGCTGCACCATTATACATTCCTGTCAGCAGTGGATAAGAGTTCCAATTTCTCCACAATCTCTCCAGCATTTGTAGTTTCCTGTTTGTTTAATGGCAGCCATTCTTATAGATGTGAAATGATACCTTGTGGTTTTGATTTGCATTTCCCTAATAGCTAATGAAGATGAACATTTTTTCTTGTACTTTTTAGCCGTTTGTATTTTGTCTTTGGAAAAATGTCTTTTCATATCTTCTGCCCATTTTATAATTAGGTTATTTGTACTTTTGTGGTTGAGTTGTAGGATTTCTTTATGTATGCTGAATATCAGTCCCTTATCAGATATATGGTTTCCAAATATTTTCTCCCATTGAGTTAGCTGCCTCTTCACCTTTTTGACAAAGTCCTTTGAGGCAAAGAACTATTTGATTTTGAGGAGTTCCCGTTTATCTATTTTTTCATTCATTGCTTGTGCTTTGGATATAAGGTCTAAGGAGCTACCTGCTATTACTAGGTCTTTGAAGATGTTTCCCTATATTATCTTCTAGGAGTTTTATGGTACTGTCTCTTATATTTAGGTCTTTGATTCACTTAGAGTTAGCTTTTGTACAGGTTGTGAGGTAGGGGTCCTCTTTCATTCTTTTAAATATGGATATTCAGTTCTCCAGGCCTCATTTGTTGAAGAGACCATTCTGTCTCAGTTTAGTGTATTTGGGTACCTTGTCAAAAATCAATTGACCATAGATGTGTGGGTCTATTTCCACACTGTCAATTCAATTACATTGATGAATTTGTCTATCTTTAGTGCCAATACCATGCTGTTTTGACCACTGTGGCTTTTTTACTAGGCTTTAAAGTCAGGAAGTTTAACTCCTCCTACTTTGTTCTTCTTTTATAGGATGCTTTTGGCAATTCAAGACCCCTTTCCCTTCCAAATAAATTTGATAACTATCTTTTCCTAGTCTGCAAAGTAGATTGTTGGAATTTTGATTGGAATTGCATTGAATCTGTAGATCAATTTGGGTAGAAGTTACAATGTTTAGGCTTCCTATCCATGAACATGGACGATCTTTCCACCTTTTAGGCTCTCTTTGATTTCTTTTAGCAAAGTTTTGTAATTTTCTGTGCAGAGGTCTTTTACGTCCTTGGTTAAGTTTATTCCTAGATACTTGATTTGTTTAGTTGCTATTGTGAGTGGAATTTTTTTTTCTTGATTGCCTCTTCAATTAGGTCATCACTAATGTATAGAAAAATTACTGATTTTTGTGCATTAATCTTGTATCCCGCTACTTTGTTGAATTTGTTTATTAGCTCAAGGAGCTTTGTCATTGATTTCTCAGGATTTTCCAAATATAGGATCATGTCATCTGCAAATAATGAAGTTTTACTTCTTCCTTTCCAATGTAGATGCCTTTTATTTCTTTTTCTTGCCTAATTTCCCTGGCTAGAACTTCTAGCACTATGTTGAATAATAGTGGTGACAGTGGGCATCCTTATCTTGTTCCTGATTTTATGGGGAAAGCCTTCAGTCTCTCACCTTTGGGTACTATGCTTGCTGTGGGTTTTTCATATATGCCCTTTATCATATTGAGGAAGTTTCCTTCAATTCCTACCTTTTGAAGCATTTTATCAAAAAAGGATGCTGAATTTTGTCAAATGCTTTTCCAGCATCTTTGAGATGATCACATGATTTGAGATTTTGAAAATCATTCATTAACCTGAGCTAGCCCTAGCCTGCTCTTTTAAGTTTTTCACTTATCAGTTTCACTAAATGTGTACCTGCACATAGTTTTAAAAGTCAAATAATTCCACAGGCTTATTATAAAAAAAAAAAAAGTTCCCTGTGTACATCCCTCTCCCATTTCGCTTTCCTCAGAAACAGCCCCATAAAATTCTTTTAGATATTTCTTTGTGTATTTACCCCTTTATCTCTAAATAACTTGCTTATTCTGCCACTTAAAAATTATAAGTATTACCTATTAACTTTCCACCATGGAAGATGAAGATTTAGTTCTCTTCCATGTCCCACCACCACCACTTCTCTGCCCATAACCCCAATATAGTTTTACCAAAATTTGATCAGACCAAAATTCACTGCTTATTTCTTATAACAACATAAATCACATTCACAGCTAAGCCATGTTTCTCTTCCTTTCCTGAAAAACTTATTTTCCTTGATGTTAATGATGTTCTTGTTTTCACTTAGTTTTCTATGCACTTCACACTATTTCACCCCCATATTCTTCCCCTGATTTTCTGTTTCCTGTCTCCCATATATTCTACTTTATTGATTTAGTTCCTCATTTTGGTGGAGCATATCTTCCAGACGCTTCTAGAAAGTACATAGGTGATCAAGTTTTGAGATCTTACATGTCTGAAAATGACTTTACTTCCCACTTGATTGATAGTTTGCCTGGGTATAGAATTCTACAGTAGAAACCATTTTCCCTCAAAATTTTGAAAGCATTGCTCCATTGTCTTCTAGCTTTCAGTATTGCTGTTGAGAAATCAAATGTCTTTATTTTCCCGGATTCCTTTTTTTTTTTTTTTTTTTTTTGGTAGGCTGATTTTCTATGCAATTTTATTGAGCTATAATCACATAACATACAATCATTCAAAGTGTAAAATCAGTTCACAGTATTGTCACACAATCACCACAATCAAACTTTGAACATTTTCATTACTCCAAAAAATAAAATTAAAATTAAAATAAAAAAAGAACATCCAACACATCCCATTCCCCTCCTTCCCCATTGTTCTTTTACTTTTTTAAAATACAGTTTAATTGAGATATATTCACACAGCCTACCATCATCCACAGTGTACAGTTAGTCACAGTACCATCATACAGTTGTGTGTTCATCACCAGAATCAATTTTTGAACATTTCCCTTACTTCAGAATAAAGATAAAAGCAAAAAAAAAAACCTAAATCTTTCTATCCCCTCCATCCCACTTCGTTCTTCATCTATTGTGTCCCCATTTTTCCACTCATCTGTCCATATGCTAGATAAAGGGAGTGCAAGCCACAAGGTTTTCACAGACAGTCACATGGCCACACTATGATATCTACACAGTTATACAGTTGTCTTCAAGAATCAAGGTCACTGGGTTGCAGTTTGACAGCTTCAGGTTTTTCCCTCTAGCCATTCTAACACACTAAAGACTAAAAGGTGATATCTATATAGCACATAAGAATACCCTCCAGAGTGACCTCTTGACTCCATGTGAAATCTCTCAGTCACTGGACCTTATTTTGTTTCATCTCTCTTCCCCCCTTTGATCAAGAAGATCCTCTCAATCCCACAGTGCTGGGTCCAGGCTCATCTTCAGGAGTCATTTCCCATGTTGCCTGGGGGATTCACACCCCTGGGAATCACATCCCACAAAGGAGGGTAGGGCAGTGAGTTCACCTGACAGGTGGGCTTAGAGAGAGAGGGGGCCACATCTGAGCAACACAGAGGCTCTCTAGGGGGCACTCCTAGGCACAATTATAAGTGGGCTTAACCTCTCGCTTGCGGCAACTAGCCTCACAGGGGAAAGCCCCCAGATCGAGGGCTTGGCCCATTAAATTGGCAGTCCCAATGTTTGCGGGAAAATCATCAATAGCCCAGGTGGGGAAGTCCAACACTTCCGCATTTCTCCCTAGCTCCTCAGGGACCACCCCACCCCTGCAAATACACTTACACTTCATACCCATATCACTCTAGGTTGGGTCGGGATTTCACCCCAGCCTGTACAAACTCACCAAATCCCACTTCCCATTCAAAGTTCCATGCATCTATGGTGTTCAAACAAACTGATTGTACAAGTTAAATTATCTAGTGTGCTACAGAAAATATAGATCCTGCACCAAATAAACATCTCCTCCCTTGGTCTCACACAAAAGTTATAGTTGTAAAACTCAGTCAGTATCATTCTTTATCCTTGGGCCTGATTTGCCTTAGTCCTAACCAGATCCTGAATTCTTTTTCAGCTCTTTCAACAATTGCCATATGGGATAATACTGACATTCATAGCTGCCAAGTTCTAGATCTGAGTCTCATGTGTCACACAGATACTCAGAGTTCCAGAGACCAACCAAGTTATATACAAGGAGCTCAGCATCTCAGGATTTAGAGATAAACATTACAACCCAGGAATAGATGTGACTGCTGTAAGAACTTACTCTCTAGGGAATAGTACAATAAGCATTTCCCTGATAAGCTGTGCTTTAAGATTCAGTTCTCAGAGTTTACACATTATAGTTAGTCCATATTAGTGAGGCATTATAATGTTTGTCCTATTGTTTCTGGTGTGGTTCACTCAAGATCCATTCACCTAGTTGCGTGTCTCAGTTTCATTTCTTCTTGTAGCTGCTCAATATTCTATTGTATGCATACACAACAGCTCACCACTCTTTTCCTCAGTCAATGTACTCTTAGGCCACCTCTGTCCATTGCGAATACTGAATACTGCCACCATATATACTGGTGCATAAATGTCCATTCATGTCCCCCCTCTCAGATCTTCCAAGTATATACCCCACACTGAGATTGCAGGACTTGAAACCCCACATACCTAGCTTCTTGTGAGACCACCATACTGTCCTCCAGATAGGCTATACTATTCACCAACAGTGAATACATACATCTCTCTCTCCAGGGTCTCTCCACCACTTATGTCCCTCTGTTTATTTTTTTCCTGCAGTTTTACAGTGATATATTCAAATACCATACAATCATCTACAGTGTACAATCAGTTGTTTACAGGATCATCATATGGTTGTGCATTCTTCACCAGAATTAGCACTTACATATTTGTTTCTGAAAAAAAAAGAATTGAAACAAAAGAATAATAAAAAAGTCAGACAACACCACTAATGTCAAGAATCCCATCCATACCCCTCCCTTATGTCCCCCTCTTATAGGCATTTAACTTTGGTGTATTGCCTTTGTTACAACTGAAGAAAGCATATTGTAATGTTACTGTTAACTATGGACTCTAGTTTGCATTGACTGTATTTTTCCCCAATACCACCCCCTTTTAATCACCTTGCTAAGTTGACTTTTATTTGTTCCCCTCATACAAAAACATATTTATATGTTTTATCACAATCATTGGCCACTCTAGATTTCACTAGGTCACACAGTCCCAGGCTTTAACTTCTGTCTTTCTTTCTTGTGTCCCACACACCCCCAACTCTTCTCCCTCAACCAAACCCACAGTCTTCTTTGTTCAGTGTACTTATATCTTTGTGCTACCATCTCCCAACATTGTGCTCCAAACCTCTCACTCCTGTCTTTTCCTATTTGTTTGTAGTGCTCCCTTTAGTATTTCCTGTAGAGCAGGTATCTTACTTACAAACTCTCTCATTGTCTGTTTGTCTGAGAATATTTTAAACTCTCCCTCTTATTTAAAGGACAATTTTGCTGGATATAAAATTCTTGGTTGGTAGTTTTTCTCTTTCAGTATCTTAAATATATCAACCACTGCCTTCTCGCCTGCATGGTTCCTACTGAGAAATCTGCACGTAGTCTTATTGGTCTTCCCTTGTATGTGAGGGATCACTTTTGCTGCTTCCAGAATTCTCTCTGTCTTTGATGTTTGATAATCTGATTAAGTGTCTTGGCATAAGTCTATTCAGATCTATTCTGTTTGGGGTTTGCTACACTTCTTGGATATGTAACTTTGTATCTTTCATAAGAGATGGGAAATTTTCAGTGACTATTTCCTTCATTATTGCCTCTGCCCCTTTTCCCTTCTCTTCCCCTTCCAGCACACCCATGACACATACATTCATGTGCTTCATGTTGTCACTCAGTTCCCTGAAACTTCGCTCACATTTCTCTATTCTTTTCCCCATCTGTTCTTTTGTGTGTAGGGTTTCAGATGTCTTGTTCTCCAGTTCATGAATCTTTTTTTCTGCCTCTTCAAATCTGCTGCTGTATGTCACCATTATGTCCTTCATCTCTTATGTTGGGTTTTTCATTCCCATTAGTTCTGCCAATTGTCTTTTCAAACTTCCAATTTCTTCCTTGTGTTCGCACAATGTCTTCTTTGTATCCTCCATCTCTTTTGCCATATCTTCCCTCTACTCATTAAATTGATTTTTTGATTGATTTTTGGATTGATTTAGGAGATTTGTTTGATTAATAATTAGTTGTGTCAGTTCCTGTATCTCAGTTGAAGTGTAAGTTTGTTCCTTTGACTGAGCCATATGTTTGTTTTTCCTAGTGTGATTTTTCATTTTCTGTGGTCTAGGCATCTGGTTTCCTTGATTGCTCCAATCAGATTTTCCCAGACCAGAGGGGCTCAGGTCTCAGGAGAAGGCTGTATTCTGTATAAGATTTCCCTGAGAGTGAGTCCTAGAAGATTGACAGACTTGCCTGTGAGGCCTGTAGACTCTGTGCTTTTGCTATCCAGCCAAGCAGGTGGCACTTGTCAGCCCCAGCTCCCCACTGGTGTAAAGAGGGGCTGTCCCTTTAATTCACAGTGGACCCTGACCTGGTGAGGGGAGGGGCCAAGGGCATCAGAAGCCAAAGTTATATAGTTTCTGGTTTGTTTGTTTTCCCCAGGTCTGAATTCTCTGAGGAGGGCCGCCAATTGAGCCAGTCCCACCCCACTTTTCTTAGGGAAGATATACCCCCTAGGGAGTTATCTTCTCAACTTGAATTCCTCCTTTGTCTTTCTGGCTCTGTTATCTCCACCCTTGCCTGGGTCAGCATGGAAATGAAGATGCCTGAGGCTTTCTCTAATGGGCTGCTTGGAATGAGAGAAAAAAATGGAAAAAGAGCAAAAGCCCCTTTCCAGAGCCAGTCCCCAGCTCCTCATTTTCGCCAGTCTACTGGAGTTGGTACCCAGTTCTCTGTGCCCCTTTTCTTGGCACACAGCCGTCTTCCAGTATTCTGACCTCAGCAGTCTCAAAAGGACTCTGTTTTATTTATTTATGTATTTTTTCCCCACCAGCTCTGCCTCCTCCCTGGTGGAGGATACCTGCTTCCCTTCCTGCTCCATACCTTCTTGTAGCTTGTATTCAGTAGTCCAAATTTGTTAATTAAACCACAATTGGAGCTTGGTTGAGTTACTTTCCCTGTAGCCTGTTTCTTTTTTCTACAGGGCAGTGTTTCATCTCAGCTGCCCAAAGGGAGAGGGGTGCCAGCTCGGGGTTTGCGGAGCTTTATTTGTGATTCTGTGCTGCAGTCTCAGCTGTTCCACTCATTCCAGGCTGCTGTACAAAGTGTGTCCATTCACAGATGTCTCCCAACAGTTGTTCCAGATCATTTACTAGTTGTTCCTGGTTATATACTAGTTGTTCTAGAGGACTAGCTAAATTCCACACCTCTCTATGCCACCATCTTGCTCTGCCCTCCCTGATTCCTTTTTAAAAGAAGATTGAGATGTCTTTCTGTTGTCCCTAGTGTTCTGAAATATCATAATAATCATCCCTTGGTTTGTTCTGTATCCATGCAATGGGCTGGATGCTGTAGTATATACACATCCTTTTGCTCTAATTTGAGGAGATATCCTTAATGATTCTTTTCAACCTGTTGTTGAATTTTTCATTTATTATCATCCTTTTAATTTCTAAGAATTTTCTTTGGTTTTCTGCATATCTCTTTCTTAAAGCATCCCATTTTTTGTTTCATAGATGCCACATCTATATCCAGAGATATTTGTGATAAATTTTGAGATTTTTTTTCTCCAAAAATAGTCTCTGTTTCCTCCAATTTGCTTTTTCTGCTTATTTATTGTTTCAGCATCTGTCTTCCATATCATGGGCTTTTCTCAAATGTCTGGTGTTCTTGGCTGTCTACTCACATTCAAGAGTGGGACACTAAAAAGCTGTTTGAAAACCACGTAAATGGGTTAGATTTTTCAACATGAACCCATTGTAGCATGATCTAGCTAGGCCATTTTGTTGAGAAACCCAGTAATTTAGCATCTTTACTTTTTTTTCCCTTATGATCAGGTTTTTCAGAGAAGAGTCTTTCAACTGCTTGCCGAAGTAGAGGAAAAGTCTTCTCAGAGGTCTCAAGATTCAGTATAAAGGCTTTCACTTAATCACTTATCTTTTAAATTAGTCACCCCAACTTTAAGATTTATCTGTCTCTTATTCCAGGTGTCACTGTGGTGACCAGTTCTGCATGGGCAGTGATCAGATCCACAGAGGTGCAACTTGACAGCCTCACCATGCTTCTTCCCTCCTTCCCAGGTCCTCTCTGATGCTATAATGTGGGATGCCAGGAAAACCTGCTTGATGCCCATGCATAACCCAGAAGTACAAGGAAATTAACACTTCATAGGATAAACTTTTGACCTAAGGACATGGGAGCCAATGGACAAATGCTTCCCCTTTTTCTCCGCAGATTGATAGCCTGGTGGGATCAGCAGTCACTCTGGCAATGGCCATCTTGCTAACATCTCTCTGTATTGACCCTCCTCCTCCATCTCCACTTTGCACCCTATTTCCTGGCTTTTCTCTCTAGGATCACATACCCCAACAAAATACCAATTTTCGGGTCTTTGTCTCAGGCTCTGCTTTTCAGGATATCTTGGCTAAGGCACCTCAACTTCAACTGTGCCTCATCTCCTCCAGTCAAAGAACCTCATTTTCATTCTTTTCCAGAGAATGAGTCTCCAAACTTCTGCTGGGACAGGTGAAGATAAAAGTATAGAAGGGGATCTATTGGGTCCCAACCTCTTAAACACACTTTTAGTCAAGCTTCCTGTTTTCAGTCCTGCATGCAGCTCTACTTCTGTAGTTGTCTGGTTCCACCATTTCCTAAGCCTTTTGGAATTTCTGTGATGAGACTGGGTAGCTTCTTAAGTTTCTGGTTTATAATTTGGCTTTCTCAATGCTCTTAAATCAGTTTTGATTTACTCATCTGCCTCCCAGCTTCCCATGTTTTTTGTAGTTTTTTCCCCTTCCATTCTTTTAGGGCTTATGGCTATTTATCTTTTTATAGTCATTTTAGTAGGTTTGGGAAGAGAATGAATGTAACTATGTGTGTGCAATGTGCCGTCTTTAGCTGTAAACCACCTACCCTTTTTAAAAAACTTCATGTCTATCCATTTATATTTCTCCCAATAAATTCCCATTACTCTAAAAATATCATGTCCTGCAGGTTTCCTGGCCAGTTAGACCAAGTTGTTGAAGTTTTATTCTAACTCTAACCTCTTGGGTACACCTGTGGCTCCTTCTAGTGGAATTTTTGATGCTGTGCTTGGGATCACCTCCACCCTGGCCTTGAGCTCCATGCTGGAAACAGTAGCTGGGCCAGGTTATCAGGGGAGATAACCTAAAATGCCTCTTGCTGGTGATAATATAAACAGCTCTTGTATGCAGTTCAAGACAAATGATTTTTTGTCAGCCTAAAACTACTAGTTGACTTACTATTCACTTAAGTAATTTATTGAATATGTATTTCTTTTTCTGTTTTTCTTTTTTGTTGCTGTTCTTCAATTACATATAGGTAAACTACAAGCCTCCATCTAATATGGGAATTGCTATTCCACTCACAGAAAATGTTTATCATGTTGATCCTAGCAAACCTATACCAAGAAATCTCTTTTACATGTGAAGGGTAAGTAATTTCCCTACTTAACCAACTGTTTTTGTAGCTATAAGCATCACTCATTTCTCTCAGAGGTATAAAAAGTAGCAGCAGCTACTAAGTAACTAAATTAATTGGTCAGTCAGTTAGGCACAGTTACAAGCTCCTGGTAAATACTAAGCCACTTAACCCTCACCATCGCTCTGTGAGGTAGGTTATTATTATTATTCCATTTTACATCTGAAGAAACTGAGACACAGGGAAATTAAGAAACTTGGCTAAGGTCACACCACCAGTAATTTGCAGAGCTGTGATCTGAACCTAGGCAGAATGGCTCCAGTGCCTGTGCTCTTAATCGACTGAACTGTGATGATAATGAATTGCCTAAAAAAGCCTGGCTTGGTGCCAGATGATTTACAGGCAAGGACCATATTTCATTTTGAGAAACACACAAGTTCCCTAGGATTCTTTCAGGGCAGAGCAAGCAAGTTGAGCTTGGGGGGGTTGGAGGAGGGAATGTCTTTCTAATCAATATATATATTTGCAGTTCTTATACTTAGAAATAGGGCTTGGTGGCAACTCAAAAAGAAAATTCAAAATTTCTTTCCCCTTCCCTTTGCTTCCCTTCCCTTCTCTTCCTTTCTGCTCCCTCTCTTTCTCTCTTCTTTGAATAAAAAAGAAAGTAAGAAAGCCTTTGATAGGGGAAAATAAACCAACTGAACTCAAGGAGAAGATAGTGCACACTTGTGGGAGTAAAATCAATAATTAAAAACAAAGACAAAAAAGGGATAAGTAAGTTAAGAATATAAAAGGAAAGAAAATCCTCATATTCATTATTTAAAGAGATCAAATTGAAGAAAAATGTAATTTATGGAGAAGAAAAACTTTTCACAGTGTATTGTAGTATACTGCCAGGCTCCCTGTCCTCACACAGAGCACATCCTAGTGTGGAGAAACAAACAAGGTATAGTAAACAAATAAGCAAACATAATCATAACCCTAACCCTACAGCTGTGGGCAAGCGAGGCCAGACCCCTGCACATCCTGATTCAGGGAGATGGAGTAAACAAGTCAACAAATAAACTATGCAATTGTGCAATTGCAAGTGGTGAAAAAGTATCATGAGGAAAATAAATTGGGCCAGAGTGTTTTTCTCAGGAATCAACATCATGTCTTTCTGAAGAATACATTTCATCAGACTTCTATCACAAAGGGAAAATAGGTCAAGAGAACAAAATACATATGTACACAATATGTTTTTTGTTCAACCAGGCTTTTAATTGACTGACTTAATTTTCACAAAATTGAGATGCTATTATTGACTATTATGTAGTTAAGGAAACAAACTGGCCAAGAATTATTTCCAAGGAGGGGAAGAAAGATGAATTAGAGAGAATATATTAAAGTTCTTTCAACTAGAATTGGCCTTCAGGTTAGTGATTAACTTTAAATAGCCAAGAGAATACTCATTAGATTTGCGAAAGGTATCCTGAGAAGAATAGTCTTGCTAAATAGTCTTCTGCAATCAGTGAGGGAATACTAAGTAAGCACAACAAGCAGGTCTTCTGTTTAAACAGAGGTAAGTCAAGAAACAAAAATTATTTAAACAGCAGCAAACTTCCCAGTGACCCCAAAGGCTTCCTGCTGGTGTGTAGCTTGTTTCCCCATCCTCCATTTGAAAGCCACGTGGGGAGAGGGGATAGTCTAACATTTTGCAGTTTGACTAGCACTCTCCCCTAGTGTATAAGCCTCTTAGAGGGTAGATGTGCAACGAGTAGTTTGAAAGTTTGGCCTATAACCCTTAGCTAAAACCAAATGTTTGGGGGCTGCACATTGTGTACACCTTCCATGTTCTCCCAATAGAATCTAAGGTGAAATTGACCAGAAATCAGACAGAAGGACATTTCTGGATCCCATTACTATGAAATTCAGAATAATCCCAACTAATGCATGATTTTGGTGCACTTCAGTGAGACTAATGTCTTTCAAACCAGAATTTCTTTAATTTACTATGAATTCCTCACTCCTAAATTCCTTCCTTTAGTCCAGATTGAGATTTTCAACCTCTCCTTTCCTTTGCAGATGTCTGAGAAATACAAACAGAGTGCAAATAAATCTAGTCGAGAAGAGTGTGATTGCACTTTTTGCCAGAAGTTTTCATATCATGTTGCTTTCTCAGACTACAGGGAGAAGGTATAGTTATGAGAAAACAAACTACTTTAATAATAAATAGTATTTTGGCCAAAAATCCTACACCTGGATGACTTTGAAATAAAGGTATCAATAAATTATAGGAACCAAAATGAAAATCAGAAAAATGCACCTCTGCTTCTAAATGCTGAAGATTGGCTTCTTCTTACCTGTTTAGCTCCCCTTTCTGACATCTAGTTGAACAAATGAATGAATAAATGAATGAATTAATGAACGAATGGATAGATGAAAAGATGGGGTTCTATGTGTCTACACTGTTCTTTCCTAATGAACATATTATGCAGCAGGTACAGATAAGGATAACCCTAAGTGACCACAGCCTTTTATTCAAACAACATAAGAAACCCCTTTGCAATCTCTTGCAGGCGCTAAGTGGCATCAGCGAGGCAGCCCATCAATGACAGTGCTTTCCAGCTGCCAAACAAGCATTTGCCAATATGCCACCTTATCATACCTATACATCCACACCGAATGGGCCTAAAGTGGCACTATCCTGTGACTAGTTCCAGAAGGGCTGGAATAAACTGGCCCATGTGGCAGATGTGGTCAAACCCACATTTTGATAGCCAAATGGCTAGAGAAGACTTCATACCAGACCCTAGAAGCCACATCTGGAAACTTCAAGGCATTTCCATTTCTAACCCAGTAAGCATGCGACCTGAGATCAAGCTTATGGAACTGGTAGAGCTGGGAATTCAGTGGGCAAACACAAATGGCTTTTATTTGACCCAGTAAACCTACCAGTGGTCCTTGTGTTGAGGCTTCTGTTGATGACTGACTTGTCTAATGTCTCCAACTCTAATGTATAGAAACACCCTAGCCTGGCAGAAAAGGTACTCATGTCCATGATAACTGTGGCTGAAACTAGGATTGAGAGACTGTGGTATCCTCATGCAGAATTTATAGACTCATTTTGGAGAATTTTATTGACCAGGCGTCAGTTCTTTAGAACAGTTGTCTATTCGTACCATTTACACCAAATCCACAACAATAATTCAGGTTAAAAAAAGAAAGATAATGTTGGGAGGGTTGGAGACGAAATCAGAAAGAGCAAAAGGAAAGAAAGAGAGAAAGAGAACAAGGGAAATATAAGAAATTTCTGGAGAATGCCACTCTGGAAGATTTAAGTGGGAAACCCATCCAAAAGGTAGTATTCCAACACCACATGATAATAATAACAACTGTCAGTTATTTAGCCTTGTCCATTCAATCAATCATTCAACAAATAGTGAAGACCTAGTAAACATCAGGCACTGTCCTGGACTTTACAGTCTAGCTATTTTACATTAATTAATTTAATCATCATAATCACTTATGAAGTAAGTACTATTATCATCCCAGAAAATGAGATTCCGGGAGGCTAAATAGCATACCAAGGTCACACAGGGTATAAGCTAGTATTTAAATAAAGATCTATCTAACTACAGCTCCACTGTCAAATCCCTCCCCACAAGGAATCCAAATGCTCCTGAACAAAATTAGTGACTTTCTAGAATGCCTCTGAACATCACTGATGTCAAATGATTACTACAGTTTGATATTATTTCCACTTCTCTGTGCTGACCAATGCACTTCCTGAGGAATTAAGAATCTGGGCGTCAAAGAACATTCTTGAGTCTGAAGTGCCATTTTATCTCCCTTCTTATTCTTCCTCTGATCGTCATTGGCATTTTGATGCCATTTTATCCTAAGAGAATCCTAAAGCCAACCTACTGTTTCCAGGTGTGTGTTTTTCAAGCAAACTTATCTGATGGGCTGCAATTATCCATGTAGAAGCAGATCTTGAGGAACACATTTTAAGCAGATGCTTACATTCGGAAGCTTGTTTTCTGGAACCTCACTCAAATTGAGTCATATTGCTTCATAGACTGAGTTCCTAGAGGACAGGAACGATCTCTTATTCACTGTTGTACTCCCAATGCCTCTCAATTCATTCAAGTATCTGTTGAATGAATGAATGGACCTATTTGCTGGGGAAAATGCTATAAATAGATGCATTGGCCATTATTCCTCCCCTAGTTTAAATTGAGAATCTGAATATCCCGACCAGGTCAAATATTCTACATATGCCATTATTTTCCTTACAGTGGGTCAAAAGGGGCTATATCCTATCTCCTTCCATGTCTTCTGGGATTTCTGATGTTTTAATTTACTGATTGCTAAAATAAATACCATACAATAGATTGGCTTAACAATAGGAATTTATTGTCTCATGGTTTCAGAGGGTAGAAGGCTTGCTTTCTCCCAGGGTGGATATCTTCTGTCTAGCTGGCAATCTTTGGGGTTCCTGGATTTTCTGTCACATGGTGATGCATGTGGTGGCATTTTCTCTTTTCTGGGTTCCATTCACTTTCAGATTTTGGCTGCTTCCCATGGCTTCCTCTCTCAATTTCCTTTGCTTATAGTGACTTCAGCCATATTGGATTAAGGTCCACCTTAATTAATTTTGAGCACACCTTAAATAGGACTTCAAAAGTCCTGTTTAAATGGGTTCACACCCACAGAACCGGGAGTTGGGACCTGAACATGCCTTTTGTGGGAGACATGATTCAATCCCCAGTATGTGGAACCAAGCAGAAACCCATACTTTTTTTTCCACCATTTTATCCTACATCTACTAATAGCTGATAAAACTAAAACTGCCATCTAGACTGTACCAAATTCCCATCAATACCAGAAAAGACTAGAAAACCTGATGGATTGTGAAGAAGATGGTCCACAGAAAGGATCTGGGATCCTATTTCACACCTGTTATCATCTCACCCTAATCAGTGGGAAGAAACCAAGGGAGAAAGGAAGGGCCCACCCATCCCATCTGTTTAAGACACTTCAGGGTAATAGTTCACACAGTGGCTCTAAATAAGTTACGAAACACCCCATTCCAAAAATACATTTAGTTTTCCTATCTCCTGATTGCCTGGCTCTTTTCCTGGATTCCCTCTCCTTGGCTTCTGCTCTTGGTTACAGCTTTTGGCACTCTCTTGCTAAGCTCTGGTGTTTCCTCCTGGCCTTGCTGGATCAGTCTTGGCTGAGAATCTGCCTCTTAGACCATGACTGCTCTCCTTTCCCACACTAATCTTGCAAGCCCAGGTTCTCAGCTTTGATCGGTTGTGCATAGAGTTTGGGAAAGTAATGCTGACCTTTAACTGCCACTCAGAAATGACACAGTGTTCCAATTCAGTTTTTAATCTAATTTGTAACTATTACAGTTATCATCACTGATATGGGTACTCATTTGCTTGATTTCATCAGGTAAATCTCAATATTCCCACACACAATTTTAAGTCTTTGAACACCTTCTCCAACAGGTTCAAGATAAGTTCCTTATTCTATTTCACCAAGATTCATTCATCTTGTTCTCAAACATAACTCAAACCCCACCTTGTGGTTAAATTTTCCATAGCCACACTTACCATACCCATGTTGCCTCTCCATGTATAGGAGATGCTTGTTTTTTATTTTAACTTACTTATTGCAGGCTTAGAGTTTATGTGTACTTAATTGTATGTGCAGATGTTTACTGGTTTTCTATTTAGTCAGTCCCTTAAAAATAATAGCAAATAAAAAATGTGTCTTCTTTACACTCTGTAAACCCTCAGAGGCATATATAACCAATGTCATAAACTCTGGTTAACCACAACAAAAAAAATTTATTGGAAGGCTTCTGTGTAGTGAATGAGAATCAGGAACTCCAAAGTCTTCAGTGGTAGAACTTCAGTCATTCTAGGACATTGTTGAAATATCTCAGTTCCATTTGCTTTCTGCCCCTGTGGGTTTCTTCTAAAGGTTCAAATTCTGGGAGAGGCTAATTGGCTAGCATGGGCCACATGAACACCTCATGGTCAGGAGGACAGGGTCCTATGATGGCAGCCTAAGAGAATCACATGAAGGCAAAGAGTGACAGATTCCCAAAGGAAAAAAATATGCAAAAAATATCCACTAAAGCAGAACTGAAATTATCAACTGTATTGGTTTAGCAAACAGCTAATCAGTCATGTAGAAATATTACAATAAGTGCTATATTTCTAAATTCATCTAATGGAAACATGATTTTAAACCAAAGAAAAGCTCTGAGATTACACAATACTGTTTATATAGTGTTATGCCACACTGGCCTTGTTGAATAAGTGATTTTCCATGCCTGAAAAAAATAAGACAAAAAAAATTACAGGAAACCTGCATCATAAATGTCCTTCTCAAAGGAGATAATCATTGTAAAAGTACAAAAGATGTTATTATCACATTTTAAAGGACATAAAATAGCACTCTTGCAATTTGTATTTTAGGTTTCTTGCTATAAGTTCCCAGTTATCCAATATCCTATCCCTTTGGAAATCTATAGTGAAGAAGGCTCAGTCCCACTGGAACCACAATCTTGTTTCTGTGACTGAAGTGAATATGAGGAAAAACTGGAAAATCAGTAGGGCTTAGCCACTTCTGAAAAACTTTTACTTTAAATGTTGCACAGATAAGGAGTTTACAAAAAGAGGCTCATATAGTTCTCTGATTTCACAAGGGGATTCTTTGGAAAAAGTTTTTAGAAATTCAGTGGTGTCTGGAACCAGCTTAAACTGATGCACAAGGGCCAACTGTGCATTCCCAACTTTGCATGCAGTGATCTCATTTTGGTAGCTTAAAATTGTCTATAGTGGGGGTATTTATGCAATGGAAACTGGCAAATGCTACAAATCAGGGGTTTTTCCTGCCAGGGTCAGCTGTTAAATGTCTACCAGCAAACCACTGGAAATAACTGGTGCATGTGTGATGCCCCTATTCTATGAGCTTCAATGATTTGGGTTCTGTGTCTCAAAGGTATTTTTAAAAGATTTCAATTGGGAAGAGTTTGAAAACCATTTTACTCAACTAAAGAAAAGTTGGTTGGAATTGTAATCCATGTTATTACAATTCTGTAAGAGTATTTTCTCTTTTTACTTGTTTTCTTATTAACTCTTAACCAATTACTGTTTGAGGTTAAAGTTTTAAATGTTAAAGTGATGAATAAAAATGATCAATTTTTTTAAATAATAAGAAGAAAATAGTAAAAATAAGTTGTCTCCACCAGATAAATCCATTTCCATTTGGTTACTCCCTATATCATATTTCTTCACATCATAGTTTAAAAATTTAAAAACCAGTCTATTAATAAAAAGTCAGAATTTTTGCATCATTTAAGGATAATCAAAGTCTGCTCACATACAAAGAACATTGGGGATGGCAAAAACTAAGTCACAATCAAACAATTTCTGATTTTAAAATAGCTAAATAAAATTGTTCAATACTTTTATGTTAAACCATCATCCTTGGTCACCCATACTGTCTTTTTGGCTATCAAAAGGTTGAAAAAGAAATTGAGAAAAATTGAATGCTTTTCATCATTAAGAAAATACTTATTATATCCTCTTTGACAGTTATCTGAAAAAATTATATACATCAAAGCACCACTGGAAAATGAGAAGCCCTCCTGATGGGACACCAAGGATATTAAGCTGAATACAACTCAAGGTTGGGGTTAGTAGGGATTGCCTGACATAAAAGAAAATCCAGATTTGACAGGATCCAAACTGGATCCAGTCTACTCAGATGGGGTAGGGTAGGGGAGCATGCATGTGAGGTTTTGAAGGCCTTCTCAAAACTCAAGCGGATATAAATTTTATAAGAGAGGATCTCTTTTTGTATTGTAAAATTTTGGTATTAGAATTATTAAGCAAAAATGTCTGAAAAAGAACAAAGTCAAGGTTGTATTAGAAACATTATTGTTCTTATTTTATAGAGGAAAGTGTTCCAACAAACATTATCAAAATCGAAAGACATTTAGAACATAAATATCAACATTCAGTATATAATCCAGCAGGTCTCAACATAAGCATAACTGTAAGTGAATTTTAGTTTATTTTTAGTGAAAATCTTATATTATCTGTTTTACCTTTAAAGAAAGACCTAACGTATCTAAATGCTGAACTTAGTCCTACCTTGCTGTGTTAGTCTGAGTCCTCCATAAAAGCAGACACTAAGATGGGATTAAACATGCAAGGATTTTATCAGGTGAAATGATGGTGTGAAAGGAAATGGGAAGGGAGCCAGGAAGACTGGAAGAGGTATCAGTCAGCAATGCAAGTCTGACCCCAAGTGAAGGAAAGAGGAAGAGAAGGCTGGGTGGAAACATCATAGACCGCAATGCAGTGTAAGGAAGATCCCACAAAGTCAGTAAGAGAGTCCTTGAGCCAAATCAGCCAACAAAGGAAGACAAATCTCCCAGGAACTTGGCTGCCTTGGTATTCCGCTGTATTCAGAGGCTGGTGGCAAGCAGCCCCTGAGAGGCACGCTCCAGCAAAGCACAGTGATGGATTTCAGAATGCAGCAGCTTGGGGCTTTTGTCTGTATAAAGAGGTCTGTGAGGCACATTTTCATGGCCACCACATTTGATGTCACCTGGGTAATATGCAGGGCTAGAGCTGTCTGAATACCTAGCAAGAGGAAGCAGAAAGGGGCTGGCCACTTCTAAGCATAAGCCTTGAGGAAAATTACAAAATTGAGAAAGCACTGGCACTTCAACAATCCCCACAGATAATTCTAATGCCCATCCCATCCTTCTCTTCATTGCTACAGCTATTCCCTTTGGCTGATCTTCAAGGATCCTTGCTTTTACTTCTGAAATGTTATGCACAAGGACTAGGGAGATGGGTGGGAAACTGTCTTTGCAGCATTTGTTTTGAAAGATGTATCTGGGCTCTTCATTTCCCTGTAAACTAATATAAATGCTGATGTTAATACTCTACTTGCTGCTAGTGACTGTGTGTGTTTTTTCTCGGGGCCCTGAACTCTTCCATTTCAGAGCGTCAACAGTTGCTGGAGTCACCTTTTGTAAATTAGTTGGAGAATTTCAGGTACAGCACATACTAGAGTAATGACCAAAGAAAGAAAACAGTAGAATCAAATCCAGAGGGTGTGAAAGGAAAGAAAACTGGCAAGACTTGGTGAGGAACTAGGTATAAGGGCAAAGAAAAGATCAGTGAAAAATGACTCAAAGAAATTGCTCTGAAATGTTAGAAAATGGCTCTGGAAAAACTTGTTTTATAGGTGCTTCATTTCAACCTAATACAGCACTCTTTGACACCAGTCTCTAAAACAGAATAAAGGAGGAGACTTTTTTTATAAGGTGTGGTGGAGAAAAAGAAAAAGATATATTGGTATCACTCATCTTCCCACCAATTTCCCTCTCCTAGCTCAAAACAGTTCATCTCAGACCATGATTTAGTTAATTCTGGACCTCCATTTTCAGTTGCATGGCTTGTTCTTACCTGGGAAGTTGGATCAAGTATGAAAGCATCAACTGAAGCAGCATGGAGTACAACAGAAGAACTGGCCTCCCCACTAGACACCAGTGTTCCATGCCACAGTTCCCCTTCCACCAATACTTGCCATTACAGATTTGATTTTCATTGGTCCCATCAGAAGTGAGAGGAATTTTCTTTCAATGACTCAAGTGCTTTACCTTACACAGGAGGAAAAAAAGGAAAATAGAAATAAAAACATTTTGTCTGGCCAGACTGTACTTACTAGCACAAAAGTATCTCTAGCTGTAACATAGTGAATGTTTTGGTAGGGAGTAAGAATGAAAGCAGTAAGACCAGTTACAGAGGATGTTTTAATAATTTAGGCCAGAGATAAAGATATCCTAAGCCACAGTGATGGCAGTAAGGATGGAGATAAGTGGGCATATACATGAGCTATCTGGAGGTAGCAACAATTCTGGATTGGATTTAAGGGTTAGAGAGAGGAAGGAATCAAGAACACTACTTTTAAAGCAGAATAAATGTTCATGATTATGGGATTTTCTCCAGCATGTTGCCTAGGTATAGGCACAGAAAAGGGGGAAAGTGAGAGTAAAATAAGATTGAGGTTTTACTAGGTCGATGAGATGAAAAGACAATAGGCTGCTGGAGCTGAGGATACCAGCAAGAAAATGAAGTAATAAATTAAGGAATTTAAGTGAGGAAAGCAAAGATATAGGCAGTAGGGGGCTGATAGATATGGAAAACATACAGGAAGTTCCAATGAGCTCTTAGAGCTGATGTTTTAAGAATAAGTAAATGAGAATGCTGGTTGCATTCAGAGAAACTGAGATGACTAGATGTTATTTCAGAGATAAGTACCTTAAGGGATCAGGATGTAGCCTGGGAAAAGTTAGCTAGAGTAGAGTAGAGAAAAAGATCATTGGAGGTACAGAATCAAGAACATGGAACCAAAATACTCACATATTTAAATGGTCATTGGGATGGTCTGAAACTGTATGTACCCCAGAAAATCATGTTCTTATAAAGCTAATTCTTTCCTGTGGGTGTAAACCTATTAGAAGTAAGGCCTTTTGATTAGGTTACTTCACTTAAGGCATGGCCTGGGGTGGGTCTTAATCCTCTTACTGGAGTCCTTTGTAAGAGAATAAAATTAAGACACAGAAAGAGAAAGCCATGAAAGCAAGAAGCTGAAAGCAAAGAAACCTGGAAGAAAAGGGAGAGACCAGCAGATGCTGCCATGTGCCTTGACATATGACAGAAGAGTCCAGGAATGCCAACAGCTGGTCTTTGGGAAGAAAGCATTGCCTGATGATTTGATTTGGACATTTTTCTCAGCCTCAAAACTGTAAGTTCGTAAGCTAATAAATCCCTATTGTTGCAGTCAACACATTTCATGGTCTCTGCTTTGAGCAGCTTAGCAAACTAAAACAGCTTTTGGTACAAGGAGTGGGGTGCTACTATTGCAAATACCAAAAATGTTAAAAAAGCTTTGAACATTGTGTTAAAAAAGCTTTGAAGAATTGTGAAGTGCTGGATAGAAAAGGCCAAGATTGCTTTGAAGAGACTGTTGGTAGAAACATTGACACTAAAGGTACTTCCGATGAGGCCTTAAACAGAAATGATGAATATGTCATTGCAAACTGGAAGAAAGATGACCCTTGTTTTAAAGTGGCAGAGAACTTGGCAAAATTGAGTCCTGATGTCAGATGAAAGGCAGAATTTGAAAGTGATGAGCTTCAATATTTAGCTGAGGAGACTTCTAAACTAAATTTGGAAAGTGTACTACAGTGAAACTGACAGGATTTTTTTGCAAGATCTGTATGAATGGAACCACTGACATCTGAACCAAAAAGGACAGGAAAGGGACAGATTAAAGGAAAAATGACTTCAAAGGCAGAACCAGGGAAGCTGAGTTCTGTACCAAAGATATCTTCTTGGCCCAAGAGAGCAAGCCCACCCATGTATGTGGAAAGGGTGAGTATGCCCTGGCACTTGAAGAGGGTAGGCCTTCCATCTGTATAATTGCATTGTTATTTACCAGGGAACAGAGAGGAAAGAGTGAGGAAAGATGAGAGCAATGGGAGGTTGGGTCAGGAAAGAGAAAGTCAGATGAGGCTGATAGTACAGAAAAGAATAGATAATACTAAGGCTCACATCTTGGGTGGTAAGCAGGAATAATAATAAGGAAGTGTCACATGGTCTATGAGGGCAGTTAATCCTATGAATGGAGAGGAGAGAGTCACTTGGAGTCCAGCTGGGTTTGTGGGAGTCAAGTCTTCGTTGGATGAGGAGGTTCTAGTCCCTGTGGAAGGAGTCAGATGCAATAGGATTGAGAAGAGAGATTTGGGGTCTAGAGCTATGGGAAATATTATTATTGGGGGTTATTATTATTGCTGTTGTTTCATGATGTCTTTTTACTGATTCTCCTCCTCAAATCAATTTTTTAGTGTGTCACTCTAAAATGTGAGCAGAAAAAATGAAAAATCACCAGACATTTTAGCAAACTCTGTAATATAGAATACACAGGCCAAAACAGATACATGAATAGAAAAAAAAGCAACTTCGGCAATATAGACATAATGCAGATAATTTATTTTTAATTCTCATTTATGTCTTCAGAGAGATAAGAAAAGATATTGTATCCATGAAACAAGAATTGGATAGTGTTTCAGTTTGCTAATGCTACCGTTTTGCAAAACACCAGAAATGGATTGGCTTTTAAAAGGGGGGTTTATTTGGTTGCAGTTACAGTCTTAAGGCCATAAAGTGTCCGACATAAGACATCAGCAATCGGGTACCTTCACTGGAGAAAGGCTATTGGCATCTGGAAAACCTCTGTTAGCTCGGAAGGCACATGGCTGGTGTCCACTTGCTCCCAGGATGCATTTCAAAATGGCGTTCTCCAAAATGTCAATGTCAGCTTCCAATGGCCGTTTTCAAAATGTGTCTCTCAGCTGCAGCTAGCTTGCTCCTTCTGTCTGAGCTTATATAGTGCTCTAGTAAACTAATCAAGGCCCACACTGAATGGGCAGGTCCACACCTACATGAAAATTATCTAATCAGAGTTATCACCTACGACCCACCTACAATCAGAGTTGGGTGGGTCGCATCTCCATGGAAACACTCAATCAAAGAATTACAATCTAATCAACACTAATATGTCTGCCCACACAAGACTGCATCAAAGATAATGTCATTTTGGGGGACACAATACATTCAAACCGGCCAGATAGTATAAAAAGAACATTGAGAGAACAACATAATGATAAAGAGCTTTGAGAAAGTAAAAACATAGGAACAGAAATGAAAAAGAGAGGAGTTGGAAGAAAAAATAGAGGAAACCTCCCAGAAAGAGAAACAAATGGAAATTAGGAGAGAAAAGGTAAGAATGTTATATTAGAGGAGCAGTTCAGGAATTCCAAAATTTGAATATGAATTACTGAAAGAACAGAATTTAGCACAATGTTGTTCACAGCAGCATTATTCACAATTGCCAAAAGATGGAAGCCACCCAAGTGTCCATCAACCAATGAATGGATAAATAAAATTGTGGTATATACACACAATAGAATATCATTCAGCCATTAAAAGGAATGAAATCCTGATATATACAACAACATGGATGAACCTTTAAGACATAATGTTGAGTGAAATAAGCCAGACACAAGAGGACAAATACACTACGATCTCACCAATTTGAGAGAATTAGAATAAGCAAATTCAGAGAGTCAGGATCTAGAATATAGGTTAACAGGGTGTGCTGGTTTGGATGTATTATGTCCCCCAAAATGCCATGTTCTTTAATGCAGTCTTGCGGGGATAGAAGCAATAGTGTTGATTAGGCTGGAATCTTTGGATTAGGTTGTTTCCATGGAGTTGTGACCCATCCAACTGTGGGTAACACATTTGATTAAATTATTTCCATGGAGATATGGACCCCGCCCATTCAGGGTGGGTCTTGATTTAATCACCAGAGTCCTATAAAAGAGCTCACAAACAGAAGGACCTCAGAGCAGTCAAGAGGGCAGCTTAGAGAGACATTTTGGAGACGGCTGTTGAAAGCAAACTTTTGCTGACACTTTGGGGATGCTAGCCCAGTATTTGCTCCAGAGAAGCTAAGAGAGGACAAATGCCCCAAGAGAAACATTTTGAAGAATGCACAGGAGCTGAGAGAGGAACTGGAACACAACCTGGGATCAGCAGACGCCAGCCACATGCCTTCCCAGCTAAAAGGTTTTCCAGACGCCAATGGCCTTTCTTCAGTGAAGTTATACTCATGTTTATGCCTTGGTTTGGACACTTTTATAGCTACAGAACTGTAAATTTGTAACCAAATAAACCCCTTTTATAAAAGCCAATCCATTTCTGATATTTTGCATAACGTCAGCATTAGCAAACCGGAACACAGGGGATGGGGCAGGGATAGGGAAGGGGAAGTTAAGGCTTAAAATGTGCAGGGTTCCTATTTGGAATGATGGAAATGTTTTGGTAATGGATGGTGGTGATGATAGCACAACATTGTGAATGCAATTAATGGCACTGAAATACATATCCAAGTATGATTAAAAGGGAAACTAATAGATTGTATGTATGGTAATAGAACAAAATTTAAAACAAAACAAAACAAAAAAAAACCATGGACCTACACTGAAAAAACAGTGACCCCCAAGTTAAACCATGGACTTTAATTAATGGCACAATTATAAAAATGTGCTATGATCAATTTTAACAAACATTCCACACCAATGCAAGTTGTTTTTGTTGGGGTAGTGTATGGGAATCCTGTATTTTATGTATGATTGTTCTGTAAATCCACAACTTCTCTAATAAAGGGGGAAACAAGAATTACTGAGAGAATAGAGAAAATGAAAGGGAAAAAGTCATCAATGGAACACTTCAAGAAAATTACCAGAACTGAAGGATGTGAGTTTCCAAATATAAAGGGTTCCACAGGGCCCACAAAAATGGATGAAAACAGACCTATGGCATATCGTTATGAAATTTCAGCACGCTGGGAACAAAGAGAAGATCCTAAAATCTTCCAGAAAGAAAAAAATAATAGTTCAAATACAAAAGAGCAGGGATCAAAATGGCTTCAAATTTCTCAACAGTCACACCAGAAAAAAGAGGTCAACAGAGAAGGCTCTCAAAATTCTGAAAGAAAATTATTGCCAACCTGGAATTCTATACCAAACCAAATTTTCAATCGAATCTTGGATAGAAACCTACACAGTGAAGAGAACAAATCACAGTAACAATTCCAAATGCAATTTTCATTCTCTAGAAGTATCTCAAGTTAAGCATCCTAACTGAATGACAGACTTAAACAATTTCTTTTCAACTCAATTTGTTCCTTGTAACTGTATTTGCCATTTGTTTTGCTTGCCGTTAATCCATGAAGAATTGCTCAGCATTTTGTGAGGCAATTTTTGCATTTAAAGAAATGAATTATGGGTGGTAGGAACTACTAAAAGCTGGTAGTTTTTTGACACGCTAGCATTTATCTATAACTACTTTTGTTTTCTGCTTTGTTCATGATAACATGATAAGGGTAGGTCAAGGAAAACTAACATTTTGTCACAAATGTTACATAGCAAATTAAATATTTACATAACATTAAAACAGTTTAGAATAAAATGGATTATTTATCATTGCTGGAGTATTTTTTCTGCTGAGTATTTTTTCTGTTGATTTTTTTCACCTGTTTATATTATATGGTGCTTTGTAATAAAATGCTCATGAATGTCATGAAAATGCTCATGTAAAGTGTTAGCATTTGTCTTTATAGAATTTAATGACTTCTGCTGTTCTTACCATCATCGTTGCACACTTATGGAATTTGAAAGCTAAAAGTGTTCTCAAAAATCATCTCATTCAGATTAGAAATAAGGCCCAGAGAGGTTAAGGGTCTTATCCAAGATCACTAACTTAGTGGCTGAATCAAAACTAGGACTCCACTCTTCTATCGTGTAATGGCATGCCCCTCCCACCACGCAGCCACCATGGTCTTCACTGTCAAACACAGAGGGCATGTGGATGGCGCACTCTCCTGTTCTTTCCAGAGTTTTAGTTTAAAGCAGACAACACTATACAACGATGAATGCAATGTGGATAAGTAACACAGAGTAGGTAGAAATATCTCGTGATGAATAGGCTCCAATACATATTTCACAAGTTTATGTTATGCATGTAGGTGAAGAAGGTACAAGGGCTCATTGTGTTTACAGCAAAGGAGGAATCAGTATCTTATTTAATGCTTACAACTGCCCTAGAAATTATTTCTATTTTACAGATGTAGAAGCAGGCACAGAGAGGTTAAGAAACTTGCACACTGAGGCAGAACCTGAATTCACAATTCAACTCCCAAACCCTTGAGCATTATGACAATGTATTTTTTGTGACTTACAAATTCCCGTATCAAACTCCCTTAGGAATTCTTTAATCCTGTACCATTTCTACATGGTACATGATTTTTAAATGATTATAAGTTGAAGTGTTTTGGCTTTTTTTTTTTTTTTTTTTGGCTCTTATTTAAGACTGTATTAGAAGTTCATTTAAACCTAATCTTAAATATTATTTGTAACATAAGATACAATTTTAACCTTTTTCCATTTAACAATTCCTGGTCTTTAATTTATCTTAAAAGAATTTTATAAGGAAAAGTATACTTTTCCACAAATAAGTTATTTATTTCACGTTTGGTTTAAGGATCAAATTAATATTAACATGTGAATAAATTTAATTATGTCATAGAATAAATTTAAAACTGCTCTCATGCCCAGATGCTTGAAATTAGTTTACGTTTCAGAAAAAGCAACCATTTTTGTTTTTAAATGATGTAAGTTGCAGGGTGCTCTTCACAAGCACTTCTTTGCATTTGATATCATGGGAAAAGTTCTCAACTACTGATTTTGAAACTGAAAGTTCCACGAACCGGGAAACCCGTCAGCCCCAAGTAAACAAGGAAGGTTGGTCATGCTATTAAGACCTCTTTTTAAATTAGATGAGTATAACACAAACTACACTGCAGGATTATTACAAAACTCATGGCAACGTTACACACCTGATAGGCACCTGAACGTGCCAAAACAGTAGTCACTAGCCACAAGTGGCTACTGAGCACTTGAAATGTGGTTAGTGCCACGGAGGACCTGAATTTTTAATTTTACTTAATTTCAACTAATTAAATTTTAAATTAAAAAAAGATACTTGCTTCCATTTTTGGGAAAATTTTAAGTATGTTTAGAACAACTTGAGTATGTGAATCTACTTTTTGTAAATGAAAATTTAACAAAATCTAAACACAGATCAGGAATTTCCAATTAAAACTTGGTATTTGAACAGATTTGCTCTAAGGGTAAATTACACATTAGATTTTGTAGACAGTACGAAAAAAATGTAAAATACCTCATTAGCATCTTTTATATGATCACATGTTGAAATATTTTGAAAATACATTAAATAAAATACAACAAAATGAATTTCATCTGTTTCTTTTACTTTTCAAAAAATTAGCTTCTAGAAAACTTCAAAATCACACATTACTCGCATTATATTTCCAATGACAGCACTGCCCTAGACAGTCTGGAAAATAGTAAAAGCCCCCAGAGTGGTAGCTATTTGCATGATAGGAATGAAAATGCTATTTAATTCACTTATTTTATTTATTTATGTATTTTGTAAACAATAAAGTTTTAAAAAATAAATGTTTTAAAAAAGCTGGTGTTCAACAAAACAAAAAACAATATTTAATGTTGAGAATTACTCATTCTGATGATACAGTATTGCATTTGTCTTTACAAGCCCCTCATGTTCTTTTTTTTAACGAGGGCTAGAAAACAGAAGTTCTGATCAAGAAAAAAGGAACGGAGGTAGCGGGATTGCAAAATCAGGTTTTTGAATCGTCACTCCGAGCTTAATCCCAGACCTCGAGAACTAAAACGGCCAAGTTTCTAGACTCGCCACGACAGTGCGTGCCTCACGCTGCTCCCAAGCCGCGCGGCTGGCCTCGCTGACCAATCCTGTGGCCTTTCCCGGAAGCTTTTCAATTCCATCCCAAAGACCTGCCTGAAGTACACAAGGCTCCAGCGCCTCCCGAACCCCGCGACCGGGTGGGTCTCGAGTGTCCAGCCCAGCCCCAAAGGCGGCCCGGAAAGGACACTTTCGGAGATGGGCGCGCCGTGGTTAGAGCCCCAGGCCCTAGCCGCCCGGTCCCATCAGAGCAGGGGCAGCGGTGGCTGCACACAGACCCCACCAGGGGAGGCAGCCGGCAAACTGGAAGCCGGAGACGCCAAAGGCGTCGCTGAATGAAAGCAGGCCGGGAACGCAAAGGCTGCAAACCAACCCCACACCCCTTCCGAATCCTGGAGCGGGGTTGATGACGAACACAGGGCGCGACGGACGCACACGCCGCTCCGCGCGCGCACGGCGGTGCGTGCAGGGAAGCGCGAGGGAGCCTAGGGCCGTCACCGGCGCGACCAGCCCTCGGCCTACCCAGCTCCCGCTCCCGCCACCTAGGCAACTCGGCGCCCGCCTCCCGCCTCCGTCCGGGGCCTCCGCCGCAGCGAGGCGCTCAGCCTCGCTTCTATCTCTTTAAATGGTGGGGCTAACGGGTCGCCCCTGCAGCTGCTGCCTGGGAAGCCCCGCGCGCCGCTATTGAGGGGCGAACCAAGATGGCGGCGGCTTTGGCTTTCTGAGGAAGACGGAAGAGGTGGTGGCGGCAGCGAAGGGAAGGGACTTCCAACAGCCAGGAGTGCTCCGGCCGCTGCGGGCCCTCGGAATGTAACGAGCAGTGATAGCAGTAGCAGCAGGAGCTAGGCGCCCGTCGGGTTAGGACATTTTAAGCGGGAGGAGCGGAGCGGAGCCACCGACTGCGGTGGCAGAGCCAGGTATGAGGAAGGAAAACATGGCGGCGGTAGCGGCCTGAGGAGGCGTCGGCGACGCGGGAAGCGACTTCGCAGAGTTCATGGCGAAGGCGGGAGCAAGACGGTGACCCGCGCCCCGAGTTCTTAGCGCGGCGGGGAAAAGGCCGCGCGCAGCGCTGCCTCCCTTTCTCGGGGCGGCGGGGCTCGCCAGGCCTGGACAATAGTGCCAAGGAGCCGGAGGCGAGGAAAGGCGGCGGCCCAAAGCTCGGTCCCGGGAGCGGGCCATGCGGACGGCGGCGCGGCCCCGCGGCGGCCAGTGGCGGCAGTGAGGCCGGGGAGCGGTCGGCTTGCGGGCGCCCTCCCGCCTCCCCCAAACCCCGGGCCACTCCGGCGGGGCCCCGGCCCGGCCCCCGGGCGGCACGATGACCGACACCCGGCGGCGGGTGAAGGTTTACACCCTCAACGAGGATCGGCAGTGGGACGACCGAGGCACCGGGCATGTGTCGTCGGGCTACGTGGAGCGGCTGAAGGGCATGTCCCTGCTTGTCAGGGCCGAGAGCGACGGTAGGTGAAGCGCCCCTCGCGACCGGACCCTCGCCGCCCCTGCTGCTGTGGGCCTCCTCTGTGGTCCCCTGGGGGTGGTGACCCTCTCCCGGTGAGAACGGAGGGGGCGGCTGGGGCTGGGGGCGGCAGCCGCCTCGTGGGAGGGCGGGCCCTAGGGAGCCCCTGGAGAACGCTCGAAGTGTCCTTTCTCAGAGTGTCTGGTCTTTTATTTGGGCTCGTGTAGATCCAAGCTCCTTTGAGCTCTGCCGCCCTGAGTGTGGAGGGGTCGGGGACCTGGCGATCGGCAGCCGGGAGTGTGTTGTTCTTTTGCGCGCCTAGAGTGACCTTGAGAAGGGGACTGGTTAATCCGATCTTCTGCCTTAATCCACCCGTTTGTAAGGCAGTCATAAAACTTTTTCTTGGAACTAAGAAAGTTAGCGCTTTCTTTCTCTGAAGAGCATTTTATCTCGTTTTCACTCTCATTTGAACATTATCTCCGCTACATCTTTCTGTTCCGGTTGCAAGTTGGCAACACTGGTTCATGGGTCTGGCAGTTACCCTCGGCAGAGAAAATGCTTCTTTGCCGTGAGAAGATAGATTTGTGTTCGCCAGTGTTAGTTGTCTTTTTCTGGGTAGTAAAGCAGAATTTTGCGTGAAGTTTTAGTCTGTAAAAGTCCTGCAAAATTGGAATCAACTTTTGCGAGAATTTTGATTGTTCAAGTATAAATTCATATTTTGGCTTAGTTAACAGGTGGGGAGAAGTTGGCAGATACTTTTAAAACGTTTCACATCTGCCCTAGTGTTCGTGCTGCACATATTTTGAAACAAGTCTCAGAGTTCAAAGACCAAGTTGTTTGAAAATAACAGTCGCATTTTTAAAGACCTATTTCTTTTAAGGACTGCCACTTCTCTTAATGGCATACTGTGAATCTCGTTTATTTAAAGAATGTATTCACCTCAGGTAAAACTATTTTCAAATTGTTTTCTTCCGTCTGTCTTGTTACGTTACAGCCTACGATTTTATAGTAGCTTACTTCCAGTTTATTGTTATTCGTAATCGTTCTGTGTCTCAACTATTACAAACTCATTTCAAGCAGTCTGCTTCAATTGGATCCTCTACCCAGAACTCCAGTTCCATGAAAACAAACAAAACTCACCCGTGACTGGAGATTCTAGGGACATTGAATTGGAAAGGGGTAATTTGGATTATATTATCCATAAATTATAAGACTACACAAATTAACTTAAAACTGGAGAAAAATTATTTCCTTTTGGAGGCATTTTTTAAAGTTTTGAATACGTTAAGGATATTTCTCCAAGATCTATTTATTATTTGCCTTTTAAAATACGAATTTGTCGAATGTTAATGTGCTACATCTTTGGACATTTGGAACCTTCTTACATATGGGTTGGAAAGTGTAGGCTTTGCTTTTAGGTTTGGTTACTTTTTGAGATGAAAGCATGCTGTGAATTTTTGAAATGAAAGCATGTGGATCTTTGAAATCTCATTAGATAAAAATAATACATAAAAACTTCACATCATGTGTTTGATTTGTTATATAAAGCTCTTTGTTTATTTTTAAGTATTAAGGCTTAATGTCATACTCTCATGGGGAATCATAGTCTTCTAACATGATAATATAGGAATCTGATTGTTTTCTTATTTTGATTTTTACCACTTTGGAAAAATCAGTTTAGAGCGAAACTAAATCACTGATGATTACTTGTTAAATTTAAGTTGTAAGGAAAATTAAATCCAAACAATGAACTGAAAAAATTCCAACATGCTTGTGAAATATTATTGTAAATAACAATATTGTAAATAAAGTTCAATGATTAACATTTTTTCTAAAGGGAAATCTCCAAAAAGGAGTAACAGTCAGAATTTATTGAGTGCCTATTATATGCCAGAGAATCTTCAGGCAGTTTACTAGTATTGACTTATATCAGCACTCCTCTGAAGTAGGTTATTAAAGTAGAGTATTTTATAAATCATTAGATAATGTAGACTATTATTAGCTGTTTTATGCATAGGGAGACTGAGGCTTAGAGAAGCTAAATAGGTTGCTTATGATCATGTGGCTAGGTTAAGAGGCAAAGCTGGTGTTCAAACTCCAGCCAGTCTGGGTTTGATTGAGACTTGTAGCCTATGGCTTGAAGTTAGGTATTATCAATTATCATTTAATTATTATTATTAACTAACAATGAAGCCATATTGATATCTACTGGCATTTGCTGCTTTATACTTAGACTTGGTTTAATTCAAAGAAAATGAAAATAATTTTTAGCCAAAAGATATTTAAAAGTATGGATTATCTTCAAACCACACATTGAAAGTTTTGTATTAACTGCTATTTGGGTCATTCATTATTTGTGTGCTTCCTCCATTCTCCATTATAGGATAATTGAGATTTTCTTTTCATTGTAATGAACAAAATGGAAAGTTTCTGATTTTCTATAAAATGGGTCATTTACTCAATAGAAACAAAATTATTGAGCTTTTCTGTACTTGGGCAGGACCTAATCATTGGGCGTTTTTGTTTTTCCAAAGCTACCGGATTGAATGAGTCCAGTACTAATTTACCCATAGCTGTTTTACAAGATTCCTTAGATTTTCCGACCATTTCTTTAAAACAATATAAATATTTGATTTTTAACACTTATGCAAATATTTTGTAGTCTGTAAAAATTAGAAAATTTTCCAATGTGTAAATTTTCCACTTTAGAAATAGGCTGCTATTTTCCGTTTCAGCTAGTTTTGTAAGAAACTGCCCTGTGCTAGCTAGGGTGATGGGGGCTTTTGCATCCCTGTGAAATAGGTGGTGGTATCACTTTTTTATAGGTCTGTGCTCTCAGAAAGGTGGAGAAACTTGCCCAAAGTCATTTATCTATTAAGAAGTAGGTTTGGGATTCAAATTCAAGTCATTTATTTCAAGCCCAGGACAGTATCTGCTATACATAGTGCTTATAAATTACAAACAGTTTGGGGATTAAAAAAAATGTTTACAGTTTCGACATAAGTATAGCAAGGTTGTATAGTTTTCATTTTCTCATCATTTGGGTCTAAGTTAGAGGCAGGGAGACTGTAATAATGCTGTATCTCAACTGCAGGCTCAGTTCTTGTTGGAGGTGCTCATAAACTTACCTAAGAATCAGGAAGGCAATTTCTGAATGCAAGTGTTTGTGGCCTCCATGTTACAGGGCAGATTTGCCATGGGTGCGTTTGCCCTTCCAGTCAGATGCTGAGTGGCTGGGTAGATCTGCATCCCTTTTTGGAGGTGACAGATGCCCCACCAAGCTATGGAGCCCATTTCCTGGATTTCATCCTAATTGAGTAGGTTCCTCTTGGCAGAATAGCCATGTACTTACAATGTTACATCTTCCAGCAAAGATTATTTAGTATTGTTTTTTCTTCTTTCTGTTTATGCCATACCTACTTGTTAGCTCACTGACTTCTCATTTTGTGTTCAAATCATTCTATTTTGTTTCTCCATTATGGTTTTTACTGCCTTCACCCACGAGTTTTAGTATTACTAAAGAGAAGTAAATAAATTTCTCCATATGCTGAAGGATGTCTTTGGATATAAAATCCTATCCATGCTGATATTCTGCATTATTTGTCAAGCATCAAGAATACTGTTCTTATGCTTGGTTTTTAGTCTTAAGTTTTATAAAGTATTTTTATATTTCAAAATATTTTATCTGTTTGACTTGTCTGTTTCAGAGTTTATGAACTGTTGGAACATGGGGAAAATTAGAAATGAGGAAATGTTTTGTTCAGTGTAGCATTGCTAACTAATGGTAAAACTGGAATCCCATTCTTCAGCCTCTTTATAGAATTCTACCTTGGTTGTAGGTGGGTCTACCTTTATACCTACTATAATTAGAAAAGGAGGTCAGAACACTTTGGTGAAAAACTTTTTTTTCCTTTACTGTGGTGGGAGAAATGAAGAGAGATAGCATCAGCGTTTTTTTCTCTGCTATTCTTATGAACCAGTAAATGGTATAGAATCTTGCATACAGTAAGCATTCCAGTTTTATATTTAGCTACCAAGAAGAGCTCAGTGTCAGAATTGGGGGAAAGTTTTCACTTTGAAAAGTTTAAGGGCCATCAGCTACACAGGTTATAGCTGATGGAGTTTTAAGTGTGTTGGAAGCTTTTAATATAATGTTACCAAGTTTTTCCCTGAGATTTCATTTCAGTTTCTAAATGTCATTGTGTAAATTGTTGGGGTGATGGGGGGTGGTTTCAGGAAAGAAACAGAACACACACTTGCCATAGTTTTAAAGCTTACACTGGTTTTTTACTCTGATGAGTGTTTGGACTTCCAGTAAGTCATTCTTGGTGGTGCTTTCTTCCATCTGATAGCATTTACCTAAGTCCTTGTCCTTGACTTTGAACATAGGTAAAGACAACATAGCTAAGAGGCCTCAAGTCTTGAACAGCTTAATCAGGGTTACAGGGCTAAGATATTTATTCTGAAATCCTTCAGTATTTATCCAAATTAGAACTAAGGCCAGGACCTAAGTTTCTTAACCCCAAATGAAGTTCGTCCATACTACCTAAATCTGGTTTTTGGTTGGTTAATACTGAAGACAGAATCATAAAGGTTATAGGTACTATTTATAATGCCTCATTTAGCCAGTGAAAGGAAATGAGATCTTCTGAATGAGTGGATTTTCCATTTATCTTTGTGTATCAGAAATATTAAAATGTTGGCAGTTTTCATGAAATGCTTCCCAAATGTTGCATACTAGAATGCTTTCCTAAATGATATACTGAATCTGTGTTGGTTAACTTTTTGCTTGTAATGTGTTCCTGGATCATCATTACTAGTTTTTCATACAACAGTATGATGATGCCACTTAAATGTGATCATGTACTAAAAAACAGAATATTGTTTGAATGTCATTTATGTACTAGATATTGGGGAAAGCACTTTAATATAAACTTTCAGTTAATACTCATGGTAATCCTGTGAGATGTAGGTATTATTTTTCTTATCATGAACTCCTTAATGGAATAGTTCAGTGGATCTTTTTTTCTGCACTCAGAAACCTAGATTTTTATGTGAAATTTTCCCATTTGAAAATATTTTCACTAATCTTGCGTGTGTGTGTGTCATTTGTTTCAAAGATTGGGTCTCAAATCTCTGCTAGTTGGCTCTCATCTTGCACCTACTCCCCAGATGTGTTTTTGTTTTGTTTTGATGGGAGTGTGGTGGGAGTTGGCAACAGGATATAAGAAAGGCCCTCACATTTCTTTTTATGGGAAGAACCAAACTGTCATACAGCAAGGGAGGGAACATTTTTAATGACTTAATTGTCAGAACTGATAATTGTACTATTTGTTCTATGCACTTTTTCTTGATAGCACTGTGTGACTGCTTCTGTCTGCAGCTGTCTTGGTGATGTTCTGAGCAGTATCCTCTCCTATTTCATTGTTCACTCATTTCCTGAGTGTAAGCACCTCCATTTTAGCTATATATTTTGTGCATCTGTTTATGTCAGGATGCATAGATCTATCTCATTTAAAAGTAGCATGGTATTAGACTGTATTTATTTAACACAGTGCCCCCATTAGTGGCATAAAATAGTATAAAAGGGGAACTAGGAGTAAAGTAGAAGTATGTCTTTTGGTTTCATCTTACTGAAGACCAAAAGACTAGGTTAGTTTTCCATGCCCTAGCTTTTACAGCCTAGTACTCTCTTAGGGAACTTGATATTTGGGAAACAGAACTGGACTTCCTAAAGTGATCTCCCAGACCAAAGTCATGGAAATGACTGAAATTGATTTTAAGCGAGATTTTCCCTCTAACAATGCATCATATGGAATGACCCAGAGGAAAAAAAAAAACTTGTCAACACTAGAAGGTTTTAGTATAACTACATGTGTTTATTCTTGTTTTAGCCAGGACTTCAGGAAGAAACCCAGGCATACCCAGATCTGTGACTACTTCATACTTTCAACTGTGATTTTTCCTTTCTAATTGCCCTAATCCTGTAAACAGTTCTGAGAGTTCTGAAGCCAATGCAGAAGCAAACTGATAATTGGAAGATAATTGCTAATTGATATTAGGTAGCTGAAAATGGCATGCCACTGCTAATTTTTTTTTGCTTTGCTTTAGCTGCTGCCAACTCAAGGGGGTCTGTCTTTTCTTAAAAGCTCAGCTTGAAGTGATACACAGCTGCAACATCCTGTGCCTGCTGCTGTTGACCCTTTCCCTTTAACATTTTATTTAAACTTTTTATTTGAAGTATAACACATCAAAAAAGTACACAGATCATCAGTATTCAGCTTGATGAATTTTCACAAAATAGCCATCACTCAAATGAAGAAATAGAATGTAAGTAGCACTCTAGAATCCTATCCTGTGTCCCTTCCCATGGATAACCACCACCTTAACTTGTAGAACTTAGGCTGATTTTCTACAAATGGAATTATAGTGTATGTACTTTTGTATTAGGCTTCTTTCACTCTTTATGTTTCTAAGATTCATATATGTTGCTGCATTCATATATGTTTGGTTCATTCATTAACATTACTATATGGTATTCCATTGTATAGATTCTTGTATGTTAATTTATTTTAATAGCTTTATTGATATAATTCACATACATACATAACTTACCCATTTAAAATGTACAGTTAAATTTTTTTAGTATACTCATAGGTTCATCCATCACCACAATTTCATTTGAGACAACATTCACCCATTACCATCCTCCCCTTTCCCCTAAAGTCCTAAACAACCACTAATCCACTTTCTTTCTCTAAATTTGCATTCTCTGGACATGTCATATAAATGCAGTCATACAATATGTTGTCTTTTGTGACTGGTTTCTTCTACATAGCATGTTATTTTCAAGGTTCATCCATGTTGTAGCATTTGACAAGATTTCATTTCTCTTTTTTTATTGCTGAATAGTATTTTGTTTTACAGACATATCACATTTTAGTTATCCATTCCATCACTTGATGGACATTTGGGTTTTTGTATCTACTTTTTGGCTATTATGAATAGTGCTGCTGTGAACATTTGTGTACAGGTGTTTGTATGGGCATATGTTTTCGTTTCTCCTAGGTATACGTAAGAGTGGAATTGCTGGGTAACTTTACGTTTAACATTCTGAGGAACTACCAAACTGTTTTCCAAAGTGGATGCCCCATTTTACCTTCCCACCAGTAATGTATGAAGGGTAGAAGTATTCCACATCCTGGCTAACACTTGTTATTTTCCATTTTTACGATAATAGCCATCCTATTGGGTGTGAAGTGTATCTCATTGTGGTTTTGATTTGCATTTCCCTAATGACTGATGGTGTTGAGTATTTTTTCATTTGCTTATTGGCTATTTGTATATCTTTCTTGGAGAAATGTCTGTTCATATCCTTGCCCATTTTTAAATTGTTGTCTTTTTATTAATGAGTTATAAGAGTTCTTTATATATTCCGGATACAAGTCTCTTACCAGATACATGATTTGCAGATATTTTATCCCATTCTATATGTTGGCTTTTCACACAGTTAAAAGATGGTATCATTGTCACTTGTGTTTGCATACTTGAAATTTTAAAATCACTTTACTTTCTTGGTGTGATTCTATGCCATTACACTTCATGTGTCTTCTGAAATATGATTTTATAATGTAATCCGAATTTTGTGTTCATTGTATTATTTATGTAGTTTTCTAGTGGTGGATTACTTTTTGAGGACATAAATTGCATTTCAAAGTAGGTTTTTTGGAATGTATTTCTCACAGAAAACATGTTGTAAATATAAATGCATGCCCTGACTTATCTTTTAAAGTATGATCCATAATGTACCTGACATACTTTATGATTTCAATGGAAAATAATAGAAAACAATTTTTGTTCTCGTAGTTAAAAAAAAAAAATGAAAGAGAATATTTACTAATATAGAGGAAGAAGTATTTATAAGGGACTTGGGTCATAGAGTATTATTTTAATGCATTTGCTGCTTTTTCTTGTTACACATTATTAGCAGAATTCTTAGTAATCACCAAAATAAAGATCCCTTTGTGCATAAAGTGAATTGGAGGGGCACTAATGTTGAGGATGTTCAGATACCTTAGGTGCAGAAAAGAGGTAGTTTTGGGTTGAGCAGTTCACCTGTGCTGCTAGACACAGTGTGAAGATTGGTGTGTAGTGGGAAAGTTGTTCATATGCACAGGGCATTAACATATTAAATCATCCCAACACTTTACCATATTCAGTATCACTACCATTCTGAGCATTTAGTGAATGATCACTATATGGGACAGCATCAGCTGGTTTTTAACATAAAAACAAACTAAATTTGTAAATGTTCAGAGCACCTTTTCTCAACTGTCTTGTCTCTTTTGAATGGGTAAAGCAATGTAAGAAAGACTGAAAGCTGTGGAGGAGAGGCAGCTGCAGAGAAAACTGCTTCTTTCCAAACTTTTTTTTTTTTTTGGTCCAGGTAATGCACCAGGAGGATAAAATGGAACTGGTTTTTGAAGGGAGAGGATGATAATTTCATAGTCTTAAAATTTGTTTTTTTCACACAGAGCAGTAGTTACTTCGTAACTATCATGAGTGTCTTATTGTACTGCCTGGGAATAATTGGTAATGTGCAGATTAGTTTACAATGAGGAATAGATTGATTATTTGAAGATGGAAAAGTGTGGCAATTTCTGTATTAGGATACAGAAATACCAGACTTTTTGAAGGTTAAGTGTAATTTGGGAATGTACTTGGGTGATGGATGATATGCTTGATGTTGTAAACTTTTTGCAAATGAATTCACATTTTAGTTTTACAGTCTGAGTCAACACAGTATATCGAAGATTTAAACCCATGTCATCTGGGTTGATCACACTGTGCTGTCACTGCCCTATGCTGTCAATAAATTGTTAGAACTTCTGTTACCATCCAGTAGTCATGCCTGTTCCAGATTGTCATGTCCTTCCTGTTAAAGATGTACATTATATTTAAACCTGTATTATTTTTAAAATGACGAATTTCTCATTAATCGAAGTTCTGTGTTCAATAAAGGAAATGTGTATGTATATAAGGGAGTATAATATGATGCAATGTCTTTTCTATTTCTATTTACTAGGTTCTCTGCTTTTAGAGTCCAAAATCAATCCTAACACTGCATACCAGAAACAACAGGTAAAATTTTGAAGACGTTTTCATCTTGCATTTTATCCTTTAAATTTAGTGACTGAATGAAAATTATATCCCATTTGATTCTTTTATATAATGAAAAATTCATCACATAATTCTAAAATAGAATTTCTGCCAATCTCTGTAGTGTATAAATCAATCATTTTAATTAAAAAAAAAGTTAAAACTAAAACAGTTTCCTTGTTCCTTCCTTTAAAAAAAGTGAGCATTTATGCGATAATTAGCTGCTAACATAGCTAAATGTCTTCCCTTGGTGTTATAGATGCTAGTGCAGAAGGAATATTGGTATCTTCCTAAATAGCAACTGAGTGTTGATAGAATTCTGAATTCTTACATACCTGAATAGGGCTTTATAATGATGTTACAGTTTTTGAAGATAATTTTCAATTTGAGTACACTCTCTTTCTTGTACCATTTTGACCAACAAGAAAGATCTGAAATTAAATATTTTTCTTAGTACCTATTAGCACTGTCATCAAGTGGTATTTATTCAGTACTCACGCATAGATAGTACTGAGTTTGAATAGCAGTCACTTTGCCTGCCTGGAATCAAGGATCTCTAGAGGTCCTTGAAGATAGTAAGCAGGGTCTTTGAGATATTTTTAAAAGCTCTGAGTAAAAATTGTGGATTTGTCCTACTAGTAATGCTGTACAACCTAATCAAATTGTCATTTGCTTCTGCCTGGCATCACTTTAATTCAGTGAGAGACTACCAGTCTCATGTCTTATGATTAACAGTTATATAAGTGACAGAACAGCATTAATACACAGTTTAGCAGACAAACTTTTTTTTAATTAAGTTTTATTGAAATATATTCATGTACCATACAGTCATCCATGGTGTACAATCAACTGTTCACACTACTATCATATAGTTATGCATTCATCACCCCAGTCTATTTTTGAACATTTTCCTTACACCAGAGAGACTCAGAATAAGAATAAAAAATAAAAGGAAAAACGAACACCCAAACCATCCCCCTCATCCCACCCTATTTTTCATTTAGTTTTTTGTTCCCATTTTTCTACTCATCCATCCATACACTGGATAAAGGGAGTGTGATCCACAAGGCTTTCACAATCACACTGGTCACCCCTTGTCAGCTACATTGTTATACACTCATCTTCAAGAGTCAAGGCTACTGAGTTGGAGTTTGATAGTTTCAAGTATTTACTTCTAGCTATTCCAGTACATTAAAACCTAAAAAGTGTTATCTATATAGTTCATAAGAATGTCCCCCAGAGTGACCTGTCGACTCCATTTGAAATCTCTCAGCCACTGGAACTTTATTTCGTTTCATTTTACATCCCCCTTTTGGTCAAGAAGATGTTCTCAATCCCATGATACAGGTCCAGATTCATCCCCAGGAGTAGCAGACAAACTTTGAAATATGAGATCTATTTGTATATCATAAGAGGTGTTCGTGGCAGTGAAAAGGACCACTGTAATAGAATTATAGATCCTTTAAGTTACCTTAAAGATAATCTAGTCATGTTCCCTCCTCAGTAACAGTAATCTTGATCATTCTGATAGATGCACAGGCAGATTTTGCATGGCTACTTTTGGCTGTTTATTAGATTGAATTATTTTTTCGTTATATTTTACTCAGATTTATCTAACTGTTAACTTCTACTCACTCCTAATCTTCTCTTTGGGCTAGTTTGAAAAAAAGATAACCATATCTTTTTTAAATGTGACACTCCCTAGTACTATTTAACATTTCTTAAATAAAATGGTTTATAGACCTCTCTTAATGAGAGGCCCTTTTTTAAAATGGTTGACCACCTTGACTCTCTATATTTATCTGCAGTCAGTAAGTTCAAAAGGATATTATAGACCCTAAAAATATTTTTATTGATGTTTATCTGAGTAGCACTGAAGAGGTGGTAGATGCTAGGAGTTTGTTGCTTCTTGAACCACAGCACTTTGACAAAGTTTTTTTTTTAAAAATCTGCCCAAGTAAATGTTCATTTATTACAAATTTAGCCAATAAAGGACTTCTGTGCCTCAGCTTAACAATACCTGATGTTGACAGTGGAGCAGAGAGAGGAGGGGGGGGCTTTGTTTAATCACCTCCTCCTGACATGCCCTAGTTACTATGTGCTCAGACTTCCTCTTTGGGCATTTCGACCAGGGCATAACATATAACTTAATGTGTAAGCAAAGGAATGGTATGAGGTTTACTTTGTGTTTTTTTAGTATGTAAACTTTATGTACTTATTTATAGTGCTTTCTATATATTGGTTTATAAACCTCCTTAAGCAAAACATTGTTTTCATCTTAGAAGCAGAACAAAGTGAAGTGTAGAAAGGCATTGGTAATAACCACTATCAATGTTGCAAAATGTAAAAATGAGTGTTGGTCTCAATTCCTTGTTGGTTGGTTTGCCTTTTACTCTGCAGTTGTTCTTGATAATGTATCTTAATTATTCAGACTCCTTTTTTTTCTCCCAAGGACACTTTGATTGTGTGGTCTGAAGCAGAAAATTATGACTTGGCCCTTAGCTTTCAAGAAAAAGCTGGATGTGATGAAATTTGGGAAAAAATATGTCAGGTAATTTTTAGAATAGAAAACCAATATGATCTCTAATTATTCTGTTTTGTTTTGTTTTGTTTTGGCCATGCTTTTAGCTAATGACCAGGATTGTAAATAAGTAAAACAAGCATTTCATATAGTTGTCTTTTAAATTCACTGCTATCTTGAAAAACTTGATTATAGGAAAGAATATTCCTATGTCTTTTCAGCCAAGACTTTTGCTTTTTTTAATATCCAACTGCCTTCTTGAGAGCTTCCCTTGGAAGAGTTCACTAGCATTTCTCAAACTTGAATAGTCCAAAACCAAACTTAATATTCTCACCTCGATCTTTTAATTCACCACTCTCTCTGAACTTGGTAAATGCCACCCATTTGCTGAAACCAGAAACTTGGGCATCATATTTATCCTTCCCTCATGCCTCAAATGCATTCAGTCCCTCAGTAATAAAATTTTAGATCCATTCACTTAACTTCATTTTCGCTGCTATCACAGTTTTCTAACCCACCATCATTTCTGGCTGATTTTTTGCTTTCATCTTGACTGGTTCGTTGGTCTTCCCAAATCCATATAGAAACTAGAGTAATCTTTTTAAAAATGTAAGTCTGCTCACATCACTCCTGTTTAGTGACTTCTTATGGCTCTTGAAATAAAACCCAAACCTTACACAAGGTCTTGAGCAGTATGTCACTGGATGTCTCTTCAACCACATCTTGCCTTTCAGGGTGAATGGTTCCAATTGATTCTAGACTTTTTCTAGCGACTCTGGTACCTGTTTGGTGATGTAATCTCCACAGTCTTGTGTCAGTGTTCATTTTTTTATGTGCTCAGTGGCTAAAGCCATTGCCTCTTGTTATGAACTCATTTAGGCCATTGCTTCCTAGGGAAGGATTCTCCATCTCTGCATTTACTTTAACTGGAGAATAATTGTCAGCAAATTCCTAAATTTGATGGGTCTCAAAGTGTGATCCGCAGAGAAGCAGCATGAGTATGACCTGAGAACTTGATAGAAATGTGAAGTCTGAAACCTCCAACCCAGACCTACTTACTGAATCATAATTTCCGCATAAAGCTCAGTAATTATGTTTTAGCAAGCCCGTCTACATCCAACTTTTTCTATAAAAGGCAAGGTAGTAAATATTTTAGGCTTTGCAGACCACACAGTCTTGCAGCTACTCAGTTCTGCTGCTGTTGCATGAAAGTAGCTGTAAACAGCACACAAATGAATGTCGCTGTGTTTCAATAAAACTTTATTTACAAAAACAGGCAGAAGGCTGGATTTGTCGACCCTGATTTAGGTGGTTCTGATGCAGCCTGAAGTTTGAGGGTCACCTTAATAGAAGCTCTAGTGTCCTTCATACACAGTTTTTCATTAACTTGTAAATTTTATTTCTGCTGTGTCTTTTGCTCACCTGTAGTTCTAATAAATTAAACTGCCTGTCAGGCTATCCCTGTCAGGCTGTCCCTTTCCTTATCTTAACACAGGAGGGGCTAACACCGTTAATATCTGAATGTCTTCTTTTTGCTTTCTGGCGCATACAGTTGTTTTTGTAGCTAGATTTTGACCAATGGAGTTCTCCCATAGAAAGAGAAATAAGATTAATGGTATGCTAAAAGCATCCATTATTCAGACAAATTCAGTTCTCCTTCACCTTTCTGTCTTGGACAGTCCCACACTGAACAAAATCTTTTATTAGGCCAATATCTAGCACAACCCTGGACTTGATCTGTTACAGTCCTGCCTGGTTCCCCTTTAATATTGTTAGATCTATATGGTATCTTTCCTTGGTCTTTAATGCCATAAGTTTTTCACTTGTCTTCACTTATGGCACAGGTAGTAATACTTGCATGTTCTCCCTACAGTAACTCTCTTGGGAGACACTGGCTAGTTCATGTTGTTGTTTTCTGGTCTTCCCTTCCAAATTTTTATAGTTTTTGTTTAAGGTGTTGTTTCTCGTTCTTTTATGGATTCTGTCTGCACTGCTTTCCCTTTATTTGTATCTCTTTTGTGGCCTTCACATTATAATTTTCTTCATACCTATTCAGCCTAACTTAGAAATTCTCATCCTTTCTCTTAAGGAAAAGTTTCTTCTAGCTTAGTTTGCCTTTATTTTGTTTCCGTTCTTCCATTGCTCCTATATTATTATATTCTAGAATTAAGACCTGAAGCATATTTATGGAATTATTGCAGTGTCACTGTAATTCTCCCTAAGAAGATCAGATTCCTAGAATATTTTAAACATAAGACTTTTTGATTTATCTTCTTTCAGATTTGCAAAGATGTGATTGAGCTGTTTCTTTATCTTAACTCAAGAAGATGGCATATTCTCATTATAAGAAGGGCTCTCATCCCTTTTCATTTGGTTTATTAAAAAAATTCTATCATTCTTCTATAGGTAAAGCTATAGCATGAATCTAAAGCTATGATGAGAGTTTAGGTAATTAACAAATTCAGAGTCAGCTGGAGACCATGCCAGGTATACAAGCTAACTAGTGTGCCTAGCCTCCTTTCGCTGCTGTTGCCCACTGGGTTAAGGTCAAGATCATATTACCTTGCAGCATGTATTTCAAGACAAATAATCCAGGCCCTTTTCCCTTTCTATGTCTACCAATAATATCTCTTAACCATGCTAAGCAATTTGATTCTTTGGATATTTCATATGAGGCCTAATTTTACCATCCCTTTACCATTCTACTTGGCCTTTTAGGCTGCCTTAGTGGTCACTGTCTCAAATTGTAGAGCCAAGATAGCAAAACATTTCATTTCAAATTCTATCCTTGATCTTTTGTAGAAATAATGCTTTTACCTTCAAGTCCGTTTAATGTATTTAATTGTTAAAACTTCTAAGTTGTCTTTTTATAATTTGAGGCTCTACATTGACCTAAAGTTTGGGGTTTATCATAGACTTTAGAGCTTCTGAGGGGCTGTGAAGGGTACAGATTTGGGTGCATAAAATGGAAAGCTTTTCCGTGGTTTGGTTACTTAACTTTCAGCAGATACTTGGTGGCTGTACTGCATACAGGTTGCATTTCATGTGTGGCTTCATTTTTTTTATTTTTCGGGCCACCATCCAAAATTTATAGTAATTAGTGATTTACTTGATCCAAAGCCAATTTGTACATGCACTTTCTTGGTTCCTAGAATCAATTGACATCAGTTATCTTCCTTGTTGCTTACGCTTATATATATGTTCTTTGATAACAGCATTATGATATTTGATATTCATTTGAATTTTACTTAAAATGAAACACTGAAGAGCTTGGTTGTAGTTATCTGGAGTACAATCCTGAGGAAAGTGTATGTTTTAGCACCAGCCTTCTACGTTGTGGGTATGCAACATCTCTTGTATTCATCTAAGAATATCATTAAGATATGCTGGTTTTAAAAAAAAAGATCTGCTGGTTTATATTTTGTCAGCTATCATAAATCCTTTTTAATAGGTTCAAGGAAAGGACCCTTCAGTGGATATCACTCAGGACCTTGTGGATGAATCTGAAGAGGAGCGTTTTGATGATATGTCATCACCAGGTTTAGAATTGCCATCATGTGAATTAAGTCGCCTGGAAGAAATTGCAGAACTTGTGGCATCATCTTTACCTTCCCCTCTTCGTCGTGAAAAACTTGCACTAGCACTGGAAAATGAGGGTTATATTAAAAAGCTCTTAGAGCTTTTTCATGTGTGTGAGGATTTGGAAAATATTGAAGGACTGCACCACTTGTATGAAATTATCAAAGGTATCTTCCTCTTGAATCGAACTGCTCTATTTGAAGTTATGTTCTCTGAGGAATGTATAATGGACGTCATTGGATGCTTAGAATATGATCCTGCTTTATCGCAACCACGAAAACACAGGGAATTTCTAACAAAAACAGCCAAGTTTAAAGAAGTGATTCCCATATCAGATCCAGAGCTGAAACAAAAAATTCATCAGACATACAGAGTTCAGTACATACAAGATATGGTTCTACCTACCCCTTCAGTCTTTGAAGAAAATATGTTATCAACACTTCACTCTTTTATCTTTTTCAATAAGGTGGAAATTGTTGGTATGTTGCAGGTGAGTTAGAGCATTTCTTTTTTTCCTTCTTAAAAAAATACCCTACTTGATTGATACCATTTAAATTGCTAATTATCTCCAACAGGAATCATTTTAAAAACCTAAATTGAGTTTTAATTATGTTTGTATCTTAAGTCATATATTCTGGTGATATTACAAGAGATTATCATACATAATGCTATGAGACCAGAAAGTTGTGTTTGGGGTAGGGAAGGTAAGTGTAATTAAGAAGTCTGGCTTGCAGAAATTATAAGAGGATGATCTAAATGAAATTATTGAATACAGAATTTTAGAGTTATTGCTCTGTCAGTTGGCATAGAATAGATAGATTGGAAGAGCAAAATAAAATAGAGTCAAGAGACATGATATTCAGGGTAGATATAAATGCTTATATTTATAGAAATCCCAGGTAATAAGATAATGAAGTCCTGATTAAATACCTATTAATTGCTTGAACCTCCCACTGTATTATCCCATAGTACATAAATTGGCCTCTTCTGACTGAAATAGTTGTTTACATATTGCAAAGATTTGTTGCACACCTCCGTGTCTTTTTCTTTTGTTTCTCTAATACCCATGATATAAGAAAAACAGATAATGTGATATGACTTAGAAGATACTACCTCGTAAGACTTCACCTCAGGTCTACGAATGAAATACCTATTTGAAACCTAGATTTGTTAAATTTAGAAATGAGGGCCAATATGGGCCACACACTCCTTTGTCTAGTTTATGGATGGATGAGTAGAAAAATGGGGAAAGGAAAAAAAAAAGGCACCCAGTGTTCCTTTTTACTTTAATTGTTCTTTTTCACTTTAATTTTTATTCTTATTTGTGTGTGTGTGGTAATGAAAATGTCAAAAATTAATTTTGGTGATGAATGCACAACTACATAATGGTACTGTAAACAATTGAATGTACGCTTTGTTTTGTATGACTGCATGGTATGTGAATGTATCTCAATAAATATGAATTTTTAAAAAAATGAGGGCCAGTAATGTCAGTAATCATTGCTTGGTAGCATACGTTACAAACGGGAATGTGTTTAATCTTCATGTTTGCTCTTTTTTAGACAATTGCATTGTTTTCAGTGTCCTTGCCTTTTCCAGCTTTAAATAAATATGTAAATTACAATAGATACATCAGTTTTTACCTAGGTAAACCGCTTTCCTAGAACTCTTAATAGTTCATGTTCACTAATTTGGCATGTTTTCCATTTACTTAAAACAGACATGTAAACAAATAATATAGATAATATAGTCTGATAAGTATGATAGCAATCCTCAGCATATTTTGAGTGATGATAATGGAGGAAGGAGTAGATTCTGGTACACATTCCCATTCATTCTTTGATAAGGATCTAATTTTTGCTAGCTGCCTACTAGGACCTCTATTCTGGTCCAGTTTTGACTCTTGGTTTCCTTGGATAGTCCTGAGTTCTACTGATCCCTTTCTTTAGGTCCATATAGTTCTTGTTCTGTTTGTACACTTCCATGTTTTTTTGGCTTTGTGCCTTGAAATGGCTATGTTAATCTTTAAGTATTAATTATTTCAAGTTGTTAAGGCTTTGCTTTCCTACAATATATGCAAAATGCTGACTGCCAGTGCTCTGTAAAATATTCTATTTCTCTTGATGCTAGATACTTGTATCCAAAGTGCTATTGTGAAGAGAAGGAACATTTTACATATTTTTTTGGCAAGGAGTGTTTGTGGTACAATTTAAAGCAGGTTCCCTCCTACCTTAGACACACAATCACATCTTATCATACCCTCTCTCCTCACCATTGGATACTTCCTTTATAATACCGTTAAACATTCTTTTTCTTCTGTTCCCCCTACCGCAGCAGTTCAGATAGTCTACCTTTTTAAGCATTTGATTGGTAGAATTTTATATCTGGGATGCATCTTGAAATTGGATGCTGTTTGGTAGCAAGCATATGATTAAGGCTATATGCAATTAGGTGTGGCCTATTTTTATATTTTAGGAAAAGTAAAGGTGAGAATAACCAAACTAGTTAAGTATCATATAGCCTGTGTTTCCTGAGCACCTACAACAGTGAATATGGAATTTATAATCTATGGGACATACACACTTGTATACATATGTAAATGTGTGTTTGTGTATATATAGACTTAGATATGTTTATAGATCTGAGATAGTATGGAATCTAATTGAGGTAGTATGGAATTAAAGTATAACAAAATATAGATGAATAAATAAGATGGGAAAAACTAAATTGGGTTACCAGCAGGGCTCTCCACCTACTAGTTGTGATTAATATTTGTGTAAATTTCTGTACCTGTGCCTCAATTTTAAAATAAGATAACATCTGAGATTCTATCCAAATTCTGTACTTCTGATTATTTTACTCCTATTAATGTTCTATGAGAATATCCTTTGATTCATTTTCAGAATAATTTAGTACCCATGTATGTGTCTGTGTCTTCAAATAATGTTTAAGCTTTGAATAATTGTCACTTTCTTTGCCTTTAAAATGTAAAGGAAGCTTTATCTTGACTGTCAGTATTCATTTGAAAGCTTGTAGAACTGTAAATTCTTAAGTAATATATCTTATGAAAATCAGAGGTTGGCGAACTGGACCACACTGGTTTCTGAAATAGTTTTTTGGAACATAGCCATGATCCTTAACTTACATACTGCCTGTGGCTGCTTTCATACTACACTAGCAGAGTTGAGTAGCTGTGACGGAAGACATATGGCCTCCAAAGCCTAAGATCTTTATTACCTCAACCTTTACAGAAAAAGTTTGTCAGCCATTCACATGCCCTTCAATAGGCTTAGGAAAAGAACTTTCCCAAAATATAAAGAATAATCCTTCTGTTATGAATCCCGAGTTTATCCTCGAAAGTTTGGATTTTCCTTCTCTGTTGTAATGAAGAACAGCATTACCAATACCATTGTTACTCTTTCCAGCTAGTATAATTTATATCTTCTTTTACAACATCCTGAAATTATTTTTTGTACACTCATACCATTAACATAATTAAATTTATCCTTTTATTTCACAGGAAGATGAAAAATTTCTGACAGATTTATTTGCACAACTAACAGATGAAGCAACAGATGAGGAAAAAAGACAGGAATTGGTAAGAAATGAGATGTTACATAGGGCATAAAGCTAAAACAGCAAATGTTTTATATTTATTTATCATTTTTCCTAATTTCAGGTTAACTTTTTAAAAGAATTTTGTGCGTTTTCCCAAACGCTACAACCTCAAAACAGAGATGCTTTTTTCAAGACGTTGTCAAACATGGGCATATTACCAGCTTTAGAAGTCATCCTTGTAAGTTTATTTCTCCACTTTTTAAGTTCCCATTGTTTTTAACCACAAAATAATATTTTATATAATATGCAAGTATTTGATTATAGCCAGTTTTTAATATTAGCTGTGCATTACATCAAGTTAAAGAAGGTAATAAAATTCTAGATTTACACAGTATTTTGGAGTTTGCGTAGTCTTTACACAGTATTGAAAGAATGCTGTTACAAGAATTTTCTCTATTTTTAATAATTTCTTAACTTTGCAGACTATTAAAGTGTAAAAGTAGAGAGGCAAACAGGAATAAGTGATTTAGAAACTGTAATTATCTATACAACAGGAGTTTTACATGCAACAGAATTTCCTTGACCTTTTATATTGCAATGTTTATTATAATTTGTTTTTGTTAGGTTTTGGATTTGCATAGCAAATAAGTTCCATATTTTTATAGTTACTGGAGAAGTAAGTGCTTTTTATCTGCAGGGCATGGATGATACGCAGGTGCGAAGTGCTGCTACTGATATATTCTCATACTTGGTTGAATATAATCCATCCATGGTACGAGAGTTTGTCATGCAGGAGGCACAACAGAATGATGATGTAAGTAAGAAGTTAACAGAGCAAAAAATAACCAACAAGGTAAATATTATTGCACTAATAGTAAGTATTTGTACATGGGAAGCTATTACTGTATTTATTATTCATTTTTAAGATTTAATACTAGTTTTGGGAAAATGTAGCTCTAATAGTAAACGGTTTATTCTTCCCCTAAATTGGCTCCTCAGTTTATAAATTTATTTTCTCTTAAAGCAATTATTTAATGATTGAGTTTAATTTATTTTTAAAATTTTGAGATCAAGTTTCTTTTTGATTCTGAAGTCAGTTTGCTATGGTGTCTTGTTTAAATTATTTAATCAATCAGTTATTCCTCTATATGGGAGATTATGAGTAACTTGCCTAGGGAAGCATTGCATTTGATTCCCCAAATCATCAAGAATGAAGAAATGAAATACAGTCCCTAGAAAATATTCTTAAGTTAGGTGCTGTCTCTAACTTTACCACCTAACCACACAAATCAAGGTGTTTCTTGATTTTCCTCCCACTAGCATTTAAGAAATCATAGATTACCAGTGTTAAAGTAACTGAGAAACTTTATCATGGTAATGTGAATGGCACTCCCAGAACATACGGTGCATGACATACATGGCAGCACTGTGTGTGTGTGCCTCTGTGTCATTTTTCAGGTGATTAAACCAATTATTTTGATTTTTCTTCCTCCCATAAAATCTTGGAAGTAGTTTTTTACTTATGAATAGACTAAGATATTCTTCCATCAACTATGTCTTTAAAGAGAAAAGATAGTCCCTTAAGGGAAAAAAAAATCCGTGCAGAATTCCAGTGTATAGTATTTTTACAAAATGGGAAGACAGTTTGCTAATTTTTTAAAAGCTCCTGATTAATGTATTGTAAAGTCAAGATCAAGTAGATTGCCTAGTAACTTTTAAGGGTTTTAAGGGTATTTTTACAAAATTACAGTACCAGGGTAGGTACAAAAAAAATGAGCAGTTTGAACCATTGAACTTTATATATAGTAGTATCTTGAGAACCAAAATCTCTTTATTATTGAAATTAAGGCTAGAGTATTCCTGCTACCCGCTGGTTGAACCTACATTGATGTACTTTATAATCCTTCACTCACATGCATTAGTAGCCTCATGATATCTAATCTTGATCATCATTTCCATATATTATCTGCATTTTCTCTGTCTTGTCCCTCCTACCAACAAGTACATAGGCCAGGCAGGGATTTTCTCACTGAGCCTCTCTAGGTTTTTATTACTCCTTAGGCCGGTAAAACCACTCTATAGCCTCAGAGAAACGAGCAATTAGTTTTGTTTAACTTTTGGAATCTAATCCATTTATTCTCTTGCACTCTCCAAATTACCATAGTCTCATTTTCCCCAATTTGAGACATTCAGGTATTAAGCTGTTGTTGTTGTTGTTGTTGTGTAATTATTTGAAAAGGAAACTATGTCATTTCCATCAGTGAACAGATATTTGCCATAAATAAAAGGAATCTTTAAGAATCAATGCAGTGATGATAGAAGAGTGTTATAGGTTTTTACCATTAAAGCTATAACCCTAAGGCCTATTAGCTCACATAAGGATTACATTCAGAGAGGTGTAAAGATCTGATAGAACCGAGCTGAAACTTGGTTCTTTTGCTTTAATCAGAGGAATTTAAAGATAAAACAAAAAGAAAGGAACTTTTTTTTTCTTTTTGGCACTATTTAGTATAATTCCCCTCTACCACACTTTAAGAAATACTGCCATAAATTCTGTTAAAGTAGTGAATCAATTAGTTGATTTCATTTTGTTTATAATAACAAGACAGCTAGAGCTAGGTATGATGCTGTAGTATATGTCATAGTATGTGCTTTTTCCATTCTCTCCCTTAATAAGTGATCCTTATTTTATGTGTTTACTCACCAGGATATTCTGCTCATCAACCTTATTATAGAACATATGATTTGTGATACAGATCCTGAACTTGGAGGAGCAGTCCAGCTTATGGGCCTGCTTCGAACTTTAGTTGACCCAGAGAACATGCTAGCCACTGCCAACGTAAGCTTTGGGTGTTTTTCTCTTTTTCATGGCTAGTATATTGTTTATTGCTGGTAAGAACCAGTGCAGTTAAAGTTCATGGAAGTGTTTTTAATTCCTTAGAAAACAGAAAAGACTGAATTTCTGGGTTTCTTCTACAAGCACTGTATGCATGTTCTCACAGCTCCATTATTGGCAAATACAACAGAAGAGAAACCTAGTAAAGGTAAGATACAGCAGGTTTGTAGTTGTATCTTCTTTTTTAATTCTGAAACTTGAAGTTGGTGTTGGGTGATAATCTTGAAAAAGTTCAAACCTTTTCGTTAACAGAGGTCTAATAAATTTTCAAAAGAGGTGTTCAAGGTAAAGTTTCTTTAGAAAGTGCTATAATCAGAGATAACAGAAATGTAGAAAAAAGAAATAATTATTTGTTGCTTTCAGAATTTTAAAAATAAATTTTTTGTTAAATAGTATTTATATTTAGTCTGCATTTATACAAAAAATAGGAGAAAGGAAGTAGCATATTTGGGGAAGTTAAGCTATGAAAAATCTCATTTTAAGTTATGTTCCAGGTATATTGAAAGAGCTGAACTTTTGCTCATTATTAAGCTGTTTTTGTGTTGAGGATTATTCCTTTGTTTGGGTTAATTATTGTTTTTGCATTTTGTTCCTTAGATCTTTAGCTTCTCTGTCTCTGTATGTGTTAAATTTAGGAAGTGATTTTAGGGTGTTCATTGGAAATTCTCTGGGAATAAATTATGTTATTTTCGTCAGATGAATTGTCAATAGAATACATTTAACTTCATTTATTAAAAATGCTAAATTTAATTATTTTTTAATGACTCTAGAATCAAGTCTTTGAAACCTGGAATATTTGTTTTCCTGTCTACTTTATTCATAATTAGATAAAGCTTGATGCGTCTTTCCAAACCACATTTTCAAATTATCAAACATTTATTGAAAGCCCATTGTGTGGAAGGCACTGTGCTATTTTTATTCTTTAAGGGATAAATGGGGGAACAAAAAAAAATGAGTAAAATATCTTTCAGAGGCTTGCTGCCTGATGAGGAAGGAAGATAAGCCAAAAATTATAATTCATTGTGGACTCATGATGTCTGATAAAAGAGGTTTAAAATATACAGGAATCCTGGGAGCAGGGAGAGTAATTCACCAGAGATGAGATGGTGTCAACAGACCTCTGCTATGCGATCTTTTTTTGAGGGACGTACTAAGGCTTGGCAGAGCATTCTTGCACTTGAAATAAAGCAGATCTTTTAGATTTGTATCCCAGCTCTGCCTTACTGTTCAGACTTGGGTGTAGTTAGTAATGTTTGAAGCTAATTCCTCATAGTGTTGCTTAAATCAAATAAGAATATCTGTAAAGTACAGTTCCTGACACATGGTAGGCATTCACAAATATTATTTCCCTTTTTCCTAAATTTAAAATAAATGAGTTTAACCTTTGTTGTAAAGCTATGGTAGATTTCAGAAATGTAAATAGAAATAGACATTTTACTTGATTGTAATTTAGGTTCTTACATTTGAGGAGGGAAAAAAAATTGTTAGCCATTAAATATAATTGTGTTTTGTTTATTTTAGATGATTTTCAGACGGCCCAGTTATTGGCACTTGTATTGGAATTGTTAACATTTTGTGTGGAACACCATACCTACCACATAAAGAACTACATTATTAATAAGGATATCCTCCGGAGAGTGTTAGTTCTTATGGCCTCAAAGCATGCTTTCTTGGCATTATGTAAGTGTTGTTTCTGGTAGAATTATTTATCTTTATATATTATGCCGTGGGTATCTTCAGGTCTTATTGCCTGGGAAGAAAAGATCTCTGATTACCAGGTCAGAAAATGTAGGTTCTAGTACCAGCTCTGCCATTGATTATGTAGTTTTGTCATATTGAGCTGATGATTTTCCTGACTCTTCTTCTCGTTAGTACATAACAAAGGAGTTAGAGTGCATTCATAACACCATATTAAAATATTTAGTTATTAAAGGAACACCTGTGATCCTTTTACCCCAATTGTTTTAGAGCAGTGGCAGCAAACTATGGGTTGTGTCTACTTTTTTGTATGACCTACAAGCTGAAAATGGTGCTTGTTTTTAAAAAATAGAAATTTGCTACAGAGACCGTATGTGGTCTACAAAGCCTGAAATATTTACTGTCTGGTCCTTGGCAGAAGTTTGATGGCATCTTTTTACAGCAACAGATAGTCTTTTAGCAAAGTTGTTTTCAGTTGTACATTAAGTTTTTCAGAACTAACTTTCATAGTCATTGTTTTTGAGACCCTAGTTTGTTGGAGTAAACATTTCCAAATTAGAAATAGGCTAAGCCAGTGTTTTCTTGATTGTGTTAACAGCCAGCCTTTTTAAGCTAATGAGTTTTCTTATTTCAACTGTCCTTTTTGTGAAGTTGGCAGACCAAGTTTAGGAGTATCCTAGAGGCTGAATAAGAGATAATTGCTGGTTACTAACTTTTGCCTTTTGGTCTTTAAAGGTAAGTTTGGTGTTTTGCTGTGTTTTAAGGCATCATAGCCACACATTAATTGGAGACTTGAACATATGGTTTCCATTTTTGCTATCCTTTTTTACTTCAATTTTTAATTATTTAGCTTAATTGATTTTTTAAAAACCTTAAATTGTGAAAACGTTGTTTATAAGTATGTTTCTGATGTTGGATCATCTTTAAAATATTATCAGAAATATGTTTCTTCTAAAATTTTCATTAAACTTTCCATCAGTGTGACAGTTGTCAAGTTTCTTTTTTTACCCCAAGTTTCTTGACTTTGTTTTTCAGGCCAGTGTACATAACTGCCATGTGTACTGAGGATACATGTAGTCAGAGTATCTTTTCATTTTCCAACTTTCACATACTCATGAGTTACTTTCTGCTTATTAACCAGGATCTTTGATGTTTTCTTAGTTATCTTTTTCAGCCAAAAGAAATAGGTTGCAGGTGGCATTATTTTTGTTCTATCTTACTGCTATAAGCTTGTAGCCATGGGTTTAGCAGACACAAGAGAAGGGCTTATAATTGACCCTGTATACCTATCACTGAAAAGTGTGAGCTCCAAGGAATAGTTTAGAAAGAGATTGTAACTTTTTATTCTTTCATGTTAACATAGAGGGTTTTGTTGGAGTGTGAGAAAAGGAGTTTGTGAGCAGATGGGAAAGAATGGAAGGACTTGAGTAAGTGAATAAGTTAAACAATCCATTTTAGTCCAACAAATTTATTAAACACCCACTGCCATATTGATACTAAGATGTGCCTTTTAATGTATTTATAATCTCTGAAATCAAGGTAAGTCTTAACAATTAATGGCATTGCCCTAGTAGAAGTGGTAGCTCTTTTTGTTCATCTTGTTTTCTTAGTGGTAGAAAAATAAAGTTTCTTGCAATTAGCAAGACTGTAAATTTGGTGAAGTATAATATATACCCGGTACTAGGAAAGTGACGATGATTAAGAGCAGGACTCAGTTATCATTGAACGTCAGAGTTCATTCGAAGGAGGTAGTCATATATCAAAATACAAAATCAAAATACAACAGTATGTACTATTTTTAGGTATGTTTGGAAGGATAGTGGAAATAATTTATTCTGCATTAAGAGACAGATCAGGAAAATTATATAAAAGAGGTAACTGTTGAGTTGTGTCTTGGGTCAAGGGCAAGTGTGACATTCTTGGCCGAAAACACAATTATGTTAAGATGTGGAAGTGTGACAAGACTTGGCTTGGTGGTGGTTTGGTGTGGGTAGAATATACAAGTCCAGTGGGAGAGGAGTAGGAGGATATGTGGCTGAAAAGGAAGGCCTTTTCTTCAGTTCAGTTCTTGGCCGTGGGGCTGTATCTCATCATTTTGCTTGCAGAAAATTTCTCACAATTTAATGAGACTTGTGGAGAAAATCATTACAAGTAAATAAAAACTTAAATTGTAGGACATTAGTAAGCCAGCAAAATCTTAGTTATGTCTTATTGCTGATATTTTACAAACTGAGTCAGGTTATTGTTGAACATAACTCTTTCTCAGTGACTTCTCTACTAGTAGAGTTCTGATTGGAGTTGAGAATGAATATCTTTTTTTTTTTTTGGTAATATCCTCTTAAAGAAAGGCACCAGTCGTTAAGAAAAAGCTCTGTATGGACTAGCTTTGCCGTATACAAGGAGTTCTGAGAACGAAGTATAGTTTTGTGGAGATTTTCTTAATATGTTCATAGATCTGCTGATAGAAGTATATACATTGAAATAAAATACTAAAGTATTTTTTAAGGGAAGATTTTTTAAATATTGAAGTTTAGATGCACACATGTAAGTACAAAATATAATATAATGGTTAAATGTAAACAGGTTGGGGGCCAAAGGAATTTTTTACTTTTTATGCCTTCTGCCTTTTATATGCCTAATTAGTATACTTAATCATTAATCAAGTCTGTAGGTTAGACTAAAAAGACTGACAGTCCTTTCTAAACGTAAACATCTTAGATATCCTTCAGTCTATTCCTTGGCCTTTTTGAGATTCTTGGATCTTACATTGTAGCCTTTTATAAAAGCCCATATTTTTTATGTTTGTTTTGCTCTTTTTGTTAATAAAAATAATGGAAATCTTTAAGAAGAGTGAAATAAAGAAAAACTTTGTTAGTTAAATATGAGGCCAAAAGCTTCATCTTATTTTGTAAAATCTACTGTGTGTAAGGTAAAGACTAATGATTTGTTTTAATGAAGATGGAAACTAAGCAAAAGAGACTTCTATAGCATATTAACGAAAAAGATGTCGTGAGTGGAAGCAGAGGACCCTTTACAATGAACATCTTATGGTTGTGTGAATTAGACCTATCCCAAAAGCTTTCTGTAGTCTCCTTGGAGCAATTGGATTTCTTTGAGGTTACTTTGTAGAGCTGTTTTTTATAGAAGATTTCTTTTGGGGGAAGGGTTTGAGTGGAAATAACAGAATTTTTCAGGTAAACAAGTGAGGGTAAATGGAAATGAGGGCCAAAAAATAGAAAACAACCCACCACTTAGAACCACCTTCCATTGACCTCAGCAATCTCTGGATAAAAAGTCCTCTGGAAAAGTCAGTGCTGCCATCTCATCTATCTTAGTGAGTTCTAGGAAGGAAGAGTTTCTTCTCAGTCACCTGGGAACTGCATGCAGACTCAGCCAGTGTGTTATGGTAGGACACAAGTCTCCACAAAGCCTGCAGAGTTGAAGTACCAATTCTTAAAATAGCAATAGCTCTTGCCTTAATTACTGAAAGCTTAAAATTTGACCTATTAGCATGAGCCCTAAAGTACTGATTTTGATTCTCATAAATGGAACTGCCTCTCAGAGTTCCTTTGACAAGTAAAGTTTAAAGAAAACAAACTCTGAAACATTGTTTTTAGAAAATAAACCCTTGTTAGGCTTTGACTTACCACACAGAAAGATGTCTCATTGTTTAAAATGTCGTATGTCACCATGCTTATGTATTTGAATATATTCCGTATTTTAAAAAATAAAATGCAATTACTAGTCTATAAACTTTTTTGAAACTCCCTTCCCAGAGTGTTTCTTTAGAAAGATACACTCTTAAATAAGATGGATTGTTAAGGCAGTTTGTAATTGTACCTAATTGGGCATTCACTTGTGGACCTCTTTTCTGCCAACTAAAGAAAAATTGAGCTGCTTTACTCCTCTGCCTTCCCACCCAGAAACCGTGTCAGCATGGTTGCCTGGCTACCTGCTCATGAAGGACTTGATTAATAACAAATTGGCAATTTAACGAGCCACTTCCATGATCTCCAAAGAAATCAAAATACAAACACAATATTTAATCTTGACAACCGAAGACGATGTGACTGCATGAAGTGAGTATGCTTTTTTGAACTGTTTACAATAACTGGGGCATTAACTTACTGATAATTCGATTTAGGTAAAGAGGGCTTTGTTGAAGTCTAGCTGTCTAAGTATATTTGGATCTTGACGAATGGTGACTTAAGTAACTCCCCATACCTCAAGATGTAAATATACCTTTTAATCTGTAAGTTAAAGCCTAATTAATTGTAAAAAGAAAAACTAGGAAAAAAATTAAAAAGCATACTCGCTGCAATAAGCATAGAGGACCACATTTTAAACCGCATCCTCTAAATTTATTTCTAAACCATGGGAAGGCAAATACTGGGTTGTGCAGATTTTTGTAGGGTTATGGCATTTCTACAAACACATCCACAAATAAACCAATGCAAGTCAGTGAACTCTGATGCAAAATAATAGTGTCGAAAAAATACTGAGGATCAATTTATACAGTGGATTGCCCTAATAAAACTTTGTTTTTCTATTGTTTTTAAGGTGTATATAAAAGGTTTGTTTGGAATTTTCTCACCTAGTTTAAATAGTATGATAGGTTATTTGTCTTAAACTCTTACCTCACTGCCATTTACATTTTAGTCATTAGTAACTGGTTTATTTCCAGAGATTTTCTGGCTTTCTAAGACTTGTGTTCTATGATAACATATACTACTTTTAGTTAGAATATTTTTTTCTGATAATGCTTCTGTAATCCTTATATTTAGGTTCACTCTTCTAGAAGCGCTAATGTATATCACTGCACGAAGAATTACTATTAATTTTTTTTCCCTTTAAGGCTAAAATACAGAAATATGATATGTTACTTAAACAAAACTGCCTCTGTATTTCAGGTGCCCTTCGATTTAAGAGAAAGATTATTGGATTAAAAGATGAGTTTTACAACCGCTACATAATGAAGAGCTTTTTGTTTGAACCAGTGGTCAAAGCATTTCTCAACAATGGATCCCGCTACAATTTGATGAATTCTGCCATAATAGAGATGTTTGAATTTATTAGAGTGGTAGGTTCTCTATTTTATTTTTTTCCCCATTAAAATTTAGTTTGAAAGGAAAAGCATTGTTAACCAAAAGCTTGCAAGAGATTCAGTTTAAATTAAAAAAACCAAAATAGTCTTAACGTTTCTCAGTAGCTATGTGTCCTTTATAGGACAGCGTGAAAAACTGATTTAACCATTTCATGGTAATCAGTCTAAGGAAGTAGAACTATAGTTGACAGAGAAGCATTTGGATGTGTTTGTTTGTTTTGTTTTTAACTTTGAGTTTTTCTGGATTTTTTTTTTTCCTCCCATATTTCATAATGAACTCTTCTTGAACCTTTAATAATAGACGAGTAGTGGTTCTTAAATGTTGGTGTGGGTCAGAATTATCTGTGGCATGCTTTTAAAATACATGTTTCCAGAGCCCATCCCAGACCTACTGAATTTGAATCGCCCAGGAGCTGGGCATTTACTTGGAAAAAGACTGTTAGGTGGTTCTGAGGGCCACCAACAGAGTAGGCAATATGTTATGTCCATTTTCATTGCTCGATTATCTCCAAGATTATATAATAATTTTATGAAATTAAACTTGTTGGCAGATTTATATTTACTACAGTTAAACCTCAGCTTGCTAAAGTAATATTTTCCTGTCTCAATTTTTGTTATGATTCTTTTCTGTAGGAAGATATAAAATCATTAACTGCTCATGTAATTGAAAATTACTGGAAAGCACTGGAAGATGTAGATTATGTACAGACATTTAAAGGATTGAAACTGAGGTTTGAACAACAAAGAGAAAGGCAAGATAATCCCAAACTTGATAGGTAAATTACCATATATTTTTACCTATTCATTCAGCAACAAGTTGATGGTGGTGGCTCTTTTTTGTTTATTCAATATTATTTGCCTTGGGGAAGGGAAAATTGGCAGATAGTGAGCCAAAGTTGTAGTTTCTTGTAATGGTCAACATAAATGTTTTCTTCAAGGTACAAGAAGATGTTAGTAGGAGCTGTAGACCTTCCTCCAGCATAGATCAAGCTTTTAGGTGTTGGGGGGTGGGGGGCATGAGGTGGCAATGAGGTTTCATATGTCTAAAGTAAAATTAGGATATTGTCTTATTTGTTTTGAATTATTTTAAGGTTATAGATTATTCTCAAATTTTTTATAGATTTTTCTAAATACCTGAATTCACATACCTCTATTTTAAAATCTGTAAATTATTACTTGCTAATTCCTAATGTTAAGTTTAATAACTGATCTGTAATATTACAATTTTGATAATATGACATTTGATTCTACTACTTATCACTAGATATAGTGGAACATGTTTTTTAAAATTACGTTTTGGGTAAAATCTTATCGGTCTCAATGTAGATAAACCCCAGAGTCTGTTTTTGTCTTTACTATCTAATTTTGGAGCAATACTTGAACTATCTAAGAAAAGTCCTCACCTCAGTATATTTACCCTCTTTTTTTTCTCTTCACTCATAGTATGCGTTCCATTTTGAGGAATCATAGATATCGAAGAGATGCCAGGACACTAGAAGATGAAGAGGAGATGTGGTTTAACACAGATGAAGATGACATGGAAGATGGAGAAGCTGTTGTGTCTCCATCTGACAAAACTAAAAATGATGATGATATTATGGATCCAATAAGCAAATTCATGGAGAGGAAGAAATGTATGTTGAAAAGATGGGCAAGGAAAAATGAAGGATTTTCACTCTAGGCTCAGTCTTTATTTCTTAAAGTGATTTTTATCTACTTTAAATTTGTGGTGACTAGGTTTTTTAAAAGACAGTATTGATTTATAGGGTATGACTAGGTTGATTTAATTTAGGGGAAGTAGAGAGGGTTACATTATTTCAGGAAGGGTAAGAATATTGAATGTTTTGTTCTATCTCAGTAGCAGAATCTGGTGGATAATGGTGTTTTAGTATTTGACCAAGCTTTCTTCATGCTTCTCCCCAGCAGAGGAGTAATCTAGCTAAATTGTATTTTAGTGTCACCTCATTTGGGGGGATTAAAAAAAGAATGAATATGGTTTACTGACAGTATTCTCATTTTTAGTAAAAGAAAGTGAGGAAAAGGAGGTGCTTCTGAAAACGAATCTTTCTGGTCGGCAGAGCCCAAGTTTCAAGCTTTCCCTCTCTAGTGGAACAAAGACTAATCTCACCAGCCAGTCATCTGCAACAAATCTGCCTGGTTCTCCAGGATCACCTGGATCCCCAGGCTCTCCGGGCTCTCCTGGATCTGTCCCTAAAAATACGTCTCAGACGGCAGCTATTACTACCAAGGTACATTTTCGATTCCCGGACCTACCTAGTAGTTTTCTCAATAAGAACTATTGTGACTGAGGTCCCCTTTGGTTACTGTCTTCTGGAATTTGGGACCTGGTAATGAGTTCCCTTCCCAAATTATCTAAAAGATGGGAAATTTCTGTAAGTTTTTTATTGACCAAAATGAAAATCTGAAAATATTTTTATTTTGGTTTTAGAATTATAGGTTTCAGCTTTGTGTGTGTCTGAAACATTTACAGAAGTTTTAAAGTTTTCAGTTATTTGTCACTTTATCAATTTTCCCAATTAATACCTAGATTAAAATGTGGTTCTGTAGAAGATAGTCTACTATCTGGACACTCCCAACTTTATTTTGCCACATAAGATTTGTAAAAAAAAAATAAAATAAAATAATTTAACCATCTATTATCACTAAACTAAGTGATATACAAATCACTTATCAGACAAGAATTGATCAAAATTTTAATTCCAAATATGTAGGAAAGATAGTCTCAGAATCAAAACCAATCCTTTTCACTGCCTTCTGCTGCTTTTTTTTCTTTTAAGTCATAAAATAAGTTAATTATTGGACTAGCAGTTAACAAACTGGCATTTTGAGTTTCATTGACCTAAAACAGGAGTATAATGTCCATCTGCAGTTTCTTGTCCTCTAATGTGAGCAGGAGAACCCTAAGAGCAAAGAAATGAATTTGAGAAATGCTGAAATGCAGGGGCATTTGAAGGGCAGAGAAATGTGAATTTTTTCACAGCCATCTAAAATGATCTGCAATGATGGCTGGATTTACTGCAAGGAAATAATCTGCAGTTTTCATTTTGATACTGTAAGTATAGTAGTATAGTATACTACTATATAGTATAGTATAGACTGTTAAAAAAATATATAACTTTAGTTTTGAAGTCTTTTAAATTCAATAATTAATGTTTCTGTCTCCTGGGTGATTTCCTAGGAATTTAAACTATTTAAAATTTATTGTTTTGATTTTAGGTAACAAGTTTTCCCTTGTTACAAAGAATTATATGTTTATTATGGCAAATTCAGGAAATACGTAAAAGTAATATATTTAAGTTGCTCCCAAACCCACCATCCAGAAATAATAACTACAGTTAATACATTGTAGAGGAATCTATATCCTTTCTTTAGACATAAAACATACATATTTTTTAATGTAGTGGGGTTTTTTTTGTTTTTTTTTTTAATAATCCTTATTTCTGAACAGGGAGGCCTCGTGGGTCTGGTAGACTATCCTGATGATGATGAAGATGATGATGAGGATGAAGACAAGGAAGACACTCTACCATTGTCAAAGAAAGCAAAATTTGAATCTTAATAATGGCAACTGTCTGTGATCAGTACCTGTTGAAAAAACTGGTTACCCCTCCCCCCTACAAAGTCCACAACAAAGCAGTGGTCTCTTGTGAATGACTGACACAGATCAGCCTCATACACTTGGCTTCTGCTCATTAAGTGCCAATTCAATGGAGCAGGTGGAGGGGGGTATTACACATAGAGGGGGAAGACTTACATCTTTGAGCTCTCCAGCTTGGACCACACATTGCCCTTTTCTCAGGGAAGGAAATGGAAACAAAAAGCCAACCGGGCAGGGGTTTCCTAAGTGGAACTCTGGATTGACTGGTCAGTTGCTACAATCAGAATATGCTTTCTTGGACCATGATTGAGACTCAGAAGAATGGGCTTTTCTGCCATAATTCTTCATCCGCTAAGAATGCCAGCAGTTTCTTTGTATAAAGAGACCTGCCTTTAAAATCATACATTCTGAACATTTTAGTCAAACTACAACAGATTTGGAAAACCTCTGTGGGGGAGGGGCGAATATAAAGTTTCCTCTTTTTTATCTGTTCCCTTTGCCCTTCAAACTGCAGATTTTTTTTTTAAGTGGGGATTTGTCCCTACTTGATTAAAGATTGAGTGGAATTCTAGATGTGGTCATTTGTGTCATAATTTTTTTTGTTTCATTTTATTTTTTTTCTTGCTCCCCTGTGTGTATGCTTAGTTGTTGAGTATATATATTTGGGACCATTAAAACTTTTTTGATGTAATATAACCTAATGTTGTGCTGGTACCTGTTTTACCATATGTAATTTTTGTTCTACATCAGTTCTTAATTTGTTTAGAGTTTTATGAAAGATGGTATAGTTTTTATTGACAAAAGCAAAGTAATCTTACAACTATGTGCATACAAAAGCAATACTATTTTGTGACTAAATATTTTATATTAAAATTTACATCAGCAACTGTCTTGAGAATTCAGGGAAATAGAGTGGAATTTAAAACTTCAACTGTTTTGTTAAACGTAGAAACATGAAATTAGTATTCCAAAGAGATTCTGAAATTTCATATCTTGGAAAAATGACGGTACGTTAATCTAAATTGAGGATGGATGATTTAAAAATAACATTTGACTTTTGAAAAATAAAAGTGAAGAGTAAGTGAAATTGTATTAGTTGTATGTTTTGTTTTGTTTTGTTTTGTTTAACTTCTCCCTTTGGAATACCAGTTTGAGCTGTAAGTGGTGGTTCCTAAATATTTGACCAGAGGGCCATCAGATAGCGGCTTTTTAAAACAGTATTTTAAAGTAGGCTCCTTTTGTTGTCTTAGATGTGATAAAGTTCTTTCAAGGAAGAAATATCTCAATTCCACATACCCTCACTTTTTTAAAATGAAGATTTGAGAACTTGAAGAATATACCTACAAATGTGCAAGAAAATCCATATCCAGAAAAGGATACTGTTTAAGTATTATATACTTAAACTGGTTATCTAGCAAGCACTATGTGCTTCTTAGTTTTCTTTTTTCCTAATTCGTTAGTAAATTTTAATTTCTGGTACCAAAAACAAGGCTATATTGAATAGTTGGCTAGAGACCCAGAAAGTGACAACTTAGGTACCGTCATGCAATTTGTTGGCTGATTTTTTTTTTTAATAACAGAAACTTTGGGTGCATAATTAACTGTAAGATATAAATTTAGAATATAGAGCTACTTCAAGTCACAAGTTTTGGTTATTAATAATTGAAGTTAATCACATTTTGCAAATAAAGAGAAAAAACTTAATATGATCTAAGTTAATTATATCTGTCTTCCTTTGTTACCCAGAAAGAAGTCCCGTGTGAAGTAATGTTTGCACCTCAAACATAAGATTTAAACTGGTGTCTCTGACCCTTGAAACACTTTTCTCCGTATTCTGAGGTTTCTCAGGTAGAGGGGAGAATTATCTTGTGCCTTCTTAAATTGTGGTCCAGTATGTGTCAAACAGATACACATTAACTATTTCCCTTCCACATTTAAGAGAGTTGTTATTTTACTGATGAACTGTTGAATTCCCTTAGTTATTAGTGATTATGGTTACTGAAGCTTACCCCTGACAGAGTTTTTATATACTAGAAATGAAGTCTAAGATAGCTTGTCATTTCACGCTTGTCAGCATTTTTTTCATGGAGAAATATGTTGATAATAACCAGAAATACAACACTAATTGCCACACTTCCAACTAACTCCCGAAGTTCCTGCTCTTAATCACAGTTGTACTGCATTGAAAACTGGCATGAATATAGTTAAATTACTGTTTTTCCACTGTAACGTTGGATTGGTTCTTTTGCTCATTTTGCATTGTTTGAAATGAAAAACAATTTTCACCTCCCCCTGTGATGATCCAACAGTTTCTGGAAATAACTCCTTTGACACCGTCTTGTCCAGAAATACCTGTCTCAGCATCTTTTTTTCTAATAGAATGAAACCTCATAGTTTTGCCCTGCCTGACTGTACTCAGATCCTGCTGGTAATTTTCTTCTGAATGCCAATTTGCAAGTGAATGTGAATGGAAATGAAGGAAGCATGGAGCAGGGTCTAATATTCCTACTACTGGTGTTTTTTTCCCTTAGTTTAAACAGTGGTCTCGAAAGGTTGTAAGATTAGCACAGCAAAGAGTTTAAACTGGGAGATTTTTTTAAGTGGAAACTCTTCAGGTTGTCAACATATTTCTAGTAGTTACTTTAAAATGAGTGACTATTTCAACAGCACTAATAAAATCTGTCCCTGTTGGATAAAAAGGATCTTCAAAATTCTTATATACAGGTTATATTAGCTTTTTCTGCCATAATATTCCAAGATTATAGAAACAAAATTTTATGAGATTGAGTATGTCTACCATTATAGAGGTAATTGGAGGCAACATGCAAGAGGAAATAAGGTTATTGTCAGTATGTTACGATACCCAATGCTGAATTAGTTTGGTATTTTTCTCTCTTTGGTCTTAATGTTTTATCTTGGCTCTTTAAAATGATAAATCTGAAAGAGAACCCTAGAGCACGTCTCTTCAGATAGTTAAATGATTTAACGACCAGAGTCAAATGTCTTTTTCCTTAAAAATAGATCTGGCTGGAAACACAACTTCCCTAGACCTTTTTGCTCTCCCAGGTGGAAAGTTCCTCCATGAATTCATAAGGTAAGTACTCCAATGTGATGCAAAAGGGGTTTTAATTGTTTGACTTCCTTCTCTATTCCACCATTCCAAAGAAACTCAGGTGTAGATCATGTCCTAAATTTCCATCCTTACATTACTTGACTCGTAAACATCATTTAATACCAACCACTGTCGTCTTGATACATTTCCCCTAGCTTCCATAACAGCATGAACTTAACATTTCTGGTCTTTCTCTCTTTTGATGGCACCCTTTTCTTACCCCTCAAATGCTAAATACTTCTTCACATGATTAAAAGGGATAGGGTATTTCCCTGAAAGATTTTAGATAAAGAGCCTGAAAAATATGGTCACTATATAGCACATTATTCTAGCATTAAATTTATCTCTGCAGGTATGTGTCTCTGCTGTCTTAATACAATACAGAGAAGAAAAAATATTTTTACTTGAATTCTGTTACTCGTAAAGAAATTGTCACTGGATTTTCTCATCATTTTTAAAGCACTACTTTGGAGGAAGATGAAGAAATAATTGACACTCTTTACTAACTAACCTCCAAGATAATTCTGGTTAGCTAGCACTGTAAGAGGAATCTCTCAAAAACTGAGCCCAGAAAATTGTCACCTTTGAAATTCCTGGGATGGCTTTTCAAAAGATAGGATTGAGAGTCTGGGGTAGCTATATTAATAAGATAAAATACTTTAAATTACAAAAATGTTATCAAGAGATAAAGGACACTATATATTAATAAAAGAGGCAAATCACTGAGAAGAAATAACAATCAAATATTTTTGCTCCTAATCAAGATGGCCCAAAGTACATGAAGAAAACACTAGCAAAATTGAAGGGAGTAATAGATGACTCTACCATAATTGTGGAGACTTAAATACACCAGTCTCTCCAATAAAAAGAACATCTAAAGAGAGGCTCAATAAAGAAGCAGAGAACATAAATTATATGATGAACTAGACCTAACGGACCTATATAGAACATTCCAAGCCAAAACAGCAGGATATATATTCTTCTCAAGTGCTCATGGAACATTTTCCAGGATAGACCACATACTGCGGCACAAAACAGGTCTTTTAATTTTAAAATTCACAAGTATATGGAGGTTAACAAACAATCGGGTTGAAGAAATTGCAAAAGAAATCAGTAAATATCTTGAGACATTGAAAATGAGAACACAATGTATCGAAACTTATGGGATTGGAAGGCTAAATAAGATGTCATTCCACCCAAACTGATTTATAGATTCCATGCAATACCAATCAAAATCCCAACAACTTACTATGCAGAAATATATTTATTTGGAAGGGCAGGTAAAAATAAGTAAAAATATCTGAGAAAGAAAAATGAAGTGGGAGGTCTCACACTACTGACTTTAAAGCATATTACAAAGCTGTGGTCAAAACAGCATGGTACTGGCATAAAGATAGATATGCCAATAGAGTCATATTGAGAGTTCAAACAATAGACCCTTGCATCTATGGACAATTGATTTTTGACAAGGTGACCAAGTCCACTCACCTGGGACAGAACAGCCTCTTCAACAAATGGTGCTTGGAGAACTGTGTATCTATATCAAAAAGAATGAAAGAGGACCCCAAAAAGGGGAAGAGCAATGAAACAAAGTTTCAGTGGCTAAGAAATTTCAAATAGAGTTGAGAGGTCATTCTGGAGGTTACTCCTGTGAAAGCTTCAGCCAGATATTGCAGATTGCCACAGTATGCCAAGCCCCAACCAACAGTATTCCTGAAAATCCAAAAGAATACCATAGGCTCAATCTAAGACTATAAAAGTCTCTAGATGGCTCCTATAACAGATAAGCCCTAAACCCAGAGGTACCAGTCTCTCCAAGAACATCAACCAGTTTCATTCCTCTACCCCACACTGTTGACACCCTTTTCAGCATGAAGAAGTTAGAATGGTCATGGCCCAGATATCCCTGAAGATTGAGAGAATGAGCAAATGAAAGCGAGGAGTTGTAACTGAGAAGTTAGGATTTAACAAATGATTATGACTACTGACCCATATAGAGATTTGTTTTTAGTTTCTAGTGTATTAGAATATCCAGAAGGAAATACCTAAAATTGCCAAACTGTAATCCAGTAGATTTGATCTATGATAATGACTGTATAACATATAGCCTTCATCTTGTGACCGTGTGATTGTAAAAACCTTGTGACTGACATCCCCTTTATCCAGTGTGTGGGTACATGAGTAATAAACACATGCATGAAAAAAAAAAAAAAAAAAACAAAAAACATGAGATGTGGTGAAGGCAGTGCTGAGAGGGAAATTTATAGCTCTACGTGCCTACATTAAAAAAGGAAGAAAGATAAAGCCAATGACCTAACAGCTGGAGAAACTGGAGAAAAAACAGCACACTAATCCCAAAGCAAGGAGGAGAGAAATAACAAAGATTAGAGCAGAAATTAATTAAACAGAGAATAAAAATAAAACAATAGAATCAATAAAATTGAAAGTTGGTTCTTTGGAAGATCAATAAAATCAACAAACCCTTAGCTAGACTGAAAAAGAAAACAAGAAAGAAGATGCAAATAAAATCAGAAATGAGAGGGAGGTCATTACCATAGCCCCTGAAGAAATAAACATCATAAGAGGTTACTATGAACAACTCTATGCCAACAAACTAAACAAATTAGATGAAATGGAAAACTTACAAATACACAAACCCACACTGACTCAAAAGCAAATAGAAGACCTGAGCACACCAATCATAAGAGACTGAGTCAGTCATCAAAAAACTACCGAGAGAAAGCAAACTTCTCCTCCATGAAAGGAACTACAGAAGGGGCAGAGAGAGCCCAGAACAGTGGTTCCAGGATGCAACTGGCTGGAGAGGGAAATCTACTATGCACAGTGGGGACTTGGATGATAGGTGGAGAGACTGCAGCTGAAAGAACAGGGTGAGTGATATTTGACTGGAAAAGCCGCCAGAAACTGGTAGCTGGAGACAGAAGCCAAGCATGAGAGGGAGCAGCTTTCTATGCCCTGTACACCCATTTGAGCAGATGGCTGGGGAGATAACCCTTCACAGCCCTGTGACTGGGAGCTCCTGTGAGGGAACTCAGGATTCACTGGACTTGTGGTGACATTTACTCTTTCTCCACTGAAGCCTGCAGTGTGCACAGGTGAGAGACGGAGAGGTGAGGGTGCCACACAGAAGTGACAGGAGCCCCAATACCAGAGGCTCACAGGTGTGCAGCAGACAAGGTCCAGAGTACATTTGAGCTAGGGAGGGAAATGCATGGCCCCACAGTTTGAAAATGGTCCACTTGGAGGCCTAGAAATTACCAGACACAATGAGCCCTGAATTGGACTCCCTGCTGGGCTGCCCAAGTCCCACTCCCCACCCCCAGGGCTGGCAGTCCCCAGTTCACATGAGAACTGGTGTGCTGACTGGATTTCCACCTGGTTTGGACCCCACACTGAGCATATAGGCAAAGTTGGGGGAAAGCTGGCTTGGAAGTAAGAGGTGGCTCAAGCATACCATCCACTGAGAGGACAGGGAAAGTGCACTCCAGCAAGCTTCAGCTTGGCAAAATTATATATAAATGCTGAAACAATCCTGCATATCTCAAAATAACCTTATCAAGATAGGCAAATGCCCCGAAGCCAATAGAAAATCACAAAGCTTATGAAGACTCAAGTAGACATGGACAACTCAAATGAACAAATTAAAAAGCTGGAAGAGACACAGAATCTGGAGCAATTAATCAAAGAAGTACATACAAATCTCCAAAACAACTTCAATTTGGTTGGCTAAAGACAAAAAGGACATCAAGAAGAATAGAAGAGCATAAAGAAGAATTTGAAAGAGTAAATTTAAGAAATAGCCAATCTTACGGAAATAAAGGGGACTGTAGATCAAATTAAAAATATACCAGAGACACACAACAGCAGGTTTGAAGTGGCAGAAGAAAGAATAAGTAAATTAGAGGACAAGGCAATTGAATGTGAATACACAGAAGAACAAATGGTGAAAAAGATGGAAAAATTTGAAATGGATCTCAAAGAAATGATGGACAACATGAAGCATGCAAACATAAGAATTAATGGTGTGCCAGAAGGAGAAGAGAAGAGCAAAGGGCTAGGAAGAGTATTTGAGGACGTAATTAGGGAAAACTTCTGAACCCTTCTAAATGACATAAATATGCAAATCAAAGAAGCCCAAGGAACTCCAAATAGAATAAATACAAACATGCCCACTCCAAGACACACTAATCAGATTGTCAACTGTTGACGATAAAGAGAAAGTTCTGAAAGCAGCAAGAGAGAAGCAATCCACCACATACAAGGGAAACCACATAAGACTAACTACTGACTACACAGTGGACACCATGCAGGTGAGAAGGCAGTGGTATGACATATTTCAGATTCTGAAAGAGAAAAATTGCCAGCCAAGAATTCTTTATCCAGCACAGCTCTCCTTTAAAATAGAGGGAGAGCTTCAAATTTCCACAGACAAATAAATGCTGAGAAAATCTGTTAACAAGAGAGCTGCCCTGTAAGAAATTCTAAAGGGAGCTCTACCAGCTGAGAAAAAAAAAAAAAGAAAGTATAGTGAGGTCTGGAGAAGGGCACACACTGAAGAATATTAGTAAGGGTAACTTAAAGGGAAAAAAAAGAGAGAGGTGGGAAAAATAGATCTGACAATTAAAAACCAAAGGAAAAGATGGTTGATTCAAGTACTGCCTTCACAGTAATAACTTTGAATGTGTATGGATTAAACTCCTGAATTTAAAGACACAGACTGGTAAAATGTGTGACCCAACAATATGCTGTTTACAAGAGACTCATCTTAGACCCTGTGACACAAAGAGACTGAAAGTGAAAGGATGGTTAAAAAATATTCCATGCAAGCTGCAACCAAAAGAAAGCAGAGGTAGCTATTATAATATCAGACAAAATAGACTTTAAATGCAAAGATATAAAAAGAGACAAAGAAGGACACTATCTATTAATAAAAGGGACAATTTTTTTCATCACCAAGAAGAAATAATCATAAATGTTTATGCCCCCAATCAAGGAGTTCCAAAGTACATGAGACAAACATTGGCTAAACTGAAGTGAGCAATAGACATGACATGTCTACAATAATAGTGGGAAACATCAATACACCACTCTCTTCTATAGACAGAACTAGACAGAGGATCAATTAGGAAACTGAGAACCTAAACAATATGACAAATGAATTAGACTTAACAGAAATATACAGATTGTTACATGCCAGAATGCCAGGATATACATTCTTCTCTAGTGCTCATGGAACATTCTCCAGGATAGATTATATACTGAGACACAAAACAATTCTCATTCTGTGACAATGGAATGCATCTGGAAATCAATAACCACCAAAGAATCAGAACTTTCACAAATACATGAAGGTTAAACAACACACTCCTAAACAATCAGTGGATCAAAGAAGAAATTGCAAGAGAAATAGGTAAATATCTAAAGACAAATGAAAACAAGAAGACAACATATCAAAACCTATTGGATGTAGCAAAGTCAGTGCTGAGAGGGAAACTTATAGCCCTAAATGCATACATCAAACAGGAAGAAGGAGATAAAACCAAAGACCTAACTGAACAATTGAAGGGGATAGAGAATGATCAGCAAATTAACCCTAAAGCAAGAAGAAAAGAAATAACAAAGATCAAAGCAGGAAAAAAAAATGAACTGGAGAACAACAACAAAAAACAATAAAGAGAATAAATAAAACCAAAAGTTTGTTCTTTGAGAAGATCAACAAGATTAACAAACCCTTAGATAGACTGACAAGGTAAAAAAGAAAGAAGACCCAAATAAACAGAATTGGAAATGAGAGTGGGGTAATTGCTATGGATCCTGAAGAAATGTTTTTTAAAAATCATAAAAGGATACAATGAACAACTGTATGCCAACAAGCTAGACAATTTAAAGGAAATGGGAAATTTCCTGGAAACACATCAACATCCTAGACTAACCCAAGAAGAAATAGAGAACCCCAACAAACAAATCAAAAGCAAAGAGATCCAAACAGTCATCAAAAATCTACAAAAAATAAAAGCCCAGGGTCAGATGGCTTCATAGGGGAATTTTACCCAACTTTTCAAAAAGAACTGATGCCATTCCTGCCCAAACTCTTTCAAGAAATTGAAAAAAAAGGAACACTACCTAATTCATTTTATGATGTTAACATCACTCTTATTACCAAAACCAGATAAGATACTATAAGAAAGGAAAACTGCAGACCAATCTCCCTAATGAATATAGATGCAAAGATCCTAAACAAAATACTTGCAAATCAAATCCAAAGGTACATTAAAGGAATTATACACCACAACCAAGTGGGGAGAATTCCTGGCATTCAAGGGTAGTTCAACATAAGAAAATCAACCAGTGTAAAACAACACATTAATAAATTGAAATGGGAAAATCAAATGATCATCTTAACAAATGCTGAAAAAGCATTTGACAAAATTCAGCATCCCATTTTGATGAAAACACTTCAGAAGACAGGAATTGAAACTTCCTCAATATGATAAAGGGCATATATAAAAACCCACAGCCAGCATAGTACCCAATGGTGAGAGACTGAAAACCTTCCCCCTTAGATCAGGAATGAGACAAGGATGCCCAATGTCACCACTATAATTGAATATTGTGCTAGAAGTTCTAGCCAGAGCAAGTCACCAATTAAAAGAAATAAGTTATTGAAATTGGTAAGGAAAAAGTAAAACTATCATTATTTGCAGATGATATGATCTTATATTTGGAAAATCCTGAGAAATTGATGACAAAGCTACTTGAGCTAATAAATTCAGCAGAGTGGTGGAATCCAAGATTAATGCACATAAGTCAGTAATGTTCGGATACAGTAGAAATGACCTAACTGAAGAGGCAGTCAAGAAAAAAATTCCATTCACGATACCAATTTAAAAAATCAAGTACTTAGGAATAAACTTAACCAAGGGATGCAAAGACCTCTACATAAAAAATTACAAATTGTTACTAAAAGAAATCAAAGGGGCCTAAAGAGGTGGAAAGATATTCCCATGTTCATAGACAGGAAGGCTAAACATCATTAAGATGTCAAATCTACTCAAACTGATGTAGAGATTCAGCACAACTCCAATCAAAATTCCAACCACCTACTTTGTAGGCTTGGAAAAGCTAGTTATCCAATTTATTTAGAAGGGAAAGGGGTTTCAAATTTCAAAAACATTCTAAAAAAAGAAGAGCAAAGTGGGAAGACTTACACTTCTTGATGTTAAAGCCTAGTATAAAGCCACAGTGGCCAAAACAGCATGGTATTGGCAAAAGACAGACATTGATCAATGAAATCAAATTGAGAGCTATGAAAAAGACCCTAAGATCTATGGTTAACTGAGTTTTGATAAGGTCCCCTGTAATGGTTTGCTAAAGCTGCCATTATGCAAAATACCAGAAATAGATTGGCTTTTATAAAGGGGATTTATTAGGTTACAAACTTACAGTTCTATGGCCATAAAAGTGTCCAAACTAAGACATCAACAAGAGGATACCTTCAATGAAGGATGGAACACCTCTGCCAGCTGGGAAGGCACATGGCTGGTGTCTGCTGGTCCTTTGCTCTTGTGTTGTGTTTCAAAATGGCTTTCTCCAAAATGTCTCTGGGTATCTGTCTTAGCTCTTCTCTCTTAGCTCCCCTGCATCCTTGCTTCTTTCTCCCAGGACATTTCTCTCTAAGTATCTGGGGGTCCTCTCTTAGCTTCTCCAGGGCAAACTTGGCTTCATCTCTTAGCATCTCCAAACATTCTTCTGTTCACATCTCCAAACATCTCTAATCATCAGCAAGTGTCTGTGTCAGCTCTTGAGTTCTCTTAAGTAAACCAGTGAGCCAATCAAGACCCACCCTAAGTGGGTGGGGTCCACAGCTCCATGGAAATAATTTAATCAAAGGTATCACTCACAGTTGGGTGAGGCACATCTCTATCTCTATGGAAAGAGTCAAGAGGTTCCACCCAATAAGATGGGTTTAAAAGATCATGATTTGGGGGGAGGACATAATATATCAAAACTGGGCTCTTACCGGAAACTCATTCTACTGATTCAAACTCCAACCATAGATAGACTGAGGCCAGACACCAGAGACTCTGAGAGCAGCCAGCCCAGCAGAGAGGAGACGGGCATAGAAGGAAAACAACACGAGAAGCTCCAAAGTAAAAGCAGAGGATTTTTGGAGTTCTGGTGAACACAGAAAGGGGAAGGGCGGAGATCAGGCCTTAAGGCGCATATGCAAATCCCGAAGCAAGGCTGATCTCTCTGCCCTGGGCACCTTTCCTTAATGGCCCTGGTTGCTTTGTCTATTAGCATTTCAATAACCCATTAGATCTCTGAGGAGGGCCTTTTTTTTTTTTTTTTTTTTCTTTTCTTTTTTTTTTTTTTTTTTAAATCCTTTTTGCTTTTTCTAAAACAATTACTCTAAGAAGCTCAATACAGAAAGCTTCAAAGAATTGAAATTTGGGCACGTCAAGTCAAGAGCAGAACTAAGAGAGCTCTGAGACAAAAGGCAATAATCCAGTGGCTGAGAAAATTCACTAAACAACACAACTTCCCAAGAAAAGGGGGGTGTCCGCTCACAGCCACCATCTCGGTGGACAGGAAACACTCCTGCCCATCGCCAGCCCCATAGCCCAGAGCTGCCCCAGACAACCCAGTGTGACGGAAGTGCTTCAAATAACAGGCACACACCACAAAACTGGGCGTGGACATTAGCCTTCCCTGCAACCTCAGCTGAATGTCCCAGAGCTGGGAAGGGGGAGCAGTGTGAATTAACAAAGCCCCATTCAGCCATCATTTGAGCAGACTGGGAGCCTCCCAACACAGCCCAGCAGCCGAGAACTGCCCTGGGGGGACGGCACTCACCTGTGACATAGCACAGTCATCCCTCAACAGAGGACCCGGGGTGCACAGCCTGGAAGAGGGGCCCACTTGCAAGTCTCAGGAGCCATACGCCAATACCAAAGACTTGTGGGTCAGTGGCAGAGACAAACTGTGGCAGGACTGAACTGAAGGATTAGACTATTGCAGTAGCTTTAAAACTCTAGGATCATCAGGGAGATTTGATTGTTAGGGCCACCCCCCCCTCCCCGACTGCCCAGAAACACGCCCCACATACAGGGCAGGCAACACCAACTACACACGCAAGCTTGGGACACCAATTGGGCCCCACAAGACTCACTCCCCCACTCACCAAAAAGGCTAAGCAGGGGAGATCTGGCTTGTGGAGAACAGGTGGCTCGTGGACGCCACCTGCTGGTTAGTTAGAGAAAGTGTACTCCACGAAGCTGTAGATCTGATAAATTAGAGATAAGGACTTCAACTGGTCTACAAACCCTAAAAGAACCCTATCAAGGTCAGCAAATGCCACGAGGCCAAAAACAACAGAAAATTATAAAGCATATGAAAAAACCAGACGATATGGATAACCCAAGCCCAAGCACCCAAATCAAAAGACCAGAAGAGACACACCTAGAGCAGCTACTCAAAGAACTAAAGATGAACAATGAGACCCTAGTACGGGATATGAAGGAAATCAAGAAGACTCTAGAAGAGCATAAAGAAGACATTGCAAGACTAAATAAAAAAATGGATGATCTTATGGAAATTAAAGAAACTGTTGACCAAATTAAAAAGATTCTGGACACTCATAGTACAAGACTAGAGGAAGTTGAACAACGAATCAGTGACCTGGAAGATGACAGAATGGAAAATGAAAGCATAAAAGAAAGAATGGGGAAAAAAATTGAAAAACTCGAAATGGACCTCAGGGATATGACAGATAATATGAAACGTCCAAATATAAGACTCATTGGTGTCCCAGAAGGGGAAGAAAAGGGTAAAGGTCTAGGAAGAGTATTCAAAGAAATTGTTGGGGAAAACTTCCCAAATCTTCTAAACAACATAAATACACAAATCATAAATGCTCAGCGAACTCCAAATAGAATAAATCCAAAAAAACTCACTCCGAGACATATACTGATCACACTGTCAAACATAGAAGAGAAGGAGCAAGTTCTGAAAGCAGCAAGAGAAAAGCAATTCACCACATACAAAGGAAACAGCATAAGACTAAGTAGTGACTACTCAGCAGCCACCATGGAGGCGAGAAGGCAGTGGCACGATATATTTAAAATTCTGAGAGAGAGGAATTTCCAGCCAAGAATACTTTATCCAGCAAAGCTCTCCTTCAAATTTGAGGGAGAGCTTAAATTTTTCACAGACAAAGAAATGCTGAGAGAATTTGCTAACAAGAGACCTGCCCTACTAGAGATACTAAAGGGAGCCCTACAGACAGAGAAACAAAGACAGGACAGAGAGACTTGGAGAAAGGTTCAGTACTAAAGAGATTCGGTATGGGTACAATAAAGTATATTAATAGAGAGAGGGAAAAATATGGCAAACATAATCCAAAGGATAAGATGGCCGATTCAAGAAATGCCTTCACGGTTTTAACGTTGAATGTAAATGGATTAAACTCCCCAATTAAAAGATATAGATTCGCAGAATGGATCAAAAAAAATGAACCATCAATATGTTGCATACAAGAGACTCATCTTAGACACAGGGACACAAAGAAATTGAAAGTGAAAGGATGGAAAAAAATATTTCATGCAAGTTACAGCCAAAAGAAAGCAGGTGTAGCAATATTAATCTCAGATAAAATAGACTTCAAATGCAGGGATGTTTTGAGAGACAAAGAAGGCCACTACATACTAATAAAAGGGGCAATTCAGCAAGAAGAAATAACAATCGTAAATGTCTATGCACCCAATCAAGGTGCCACAAAATACATGAGAGAAACATTGGCAAAACTAAAGGAAGCAATTGATGTTTCCACAATAATTGTGGGAGACTTCAACACATCACTCTCTCCTATAGATAGATCAACCAGACAGAAGACCAATAAGGAAATTGAAAACCTAAACAATCTGATAAATGAATTAGATTTAACAGACATCTACAGGACATTACATCCCAAATCACCAGGATACACATACTTTTCTACTGCTCACGGAACTTTCTCCAGAATAGACCATATGCTGGGACATAAAACAAGCCTCAATAAATTTAAAAAGATTGAAATTATTCAAAGCACATTCTCTGACCACAGTGGAATACAATTAGAAGTCAATAACCATCAGAGACTTAGAAAATTCACAAATACCTGGAGGTTAAACAACACACTCCTAAACAATCAGTGGGTTAAAGAAGAAATAGCAAGAGAAATTGCTAAATATATAGAGACGAATGAAAATGAGAACACAACATACCAAAACCTATGGGATGCAGCAAAAGCAGTGCTAAGGGGAAATTTATAGCACTAAATGCATATATTAAAAAGGAAGAAAGAGCCAAAATCAAAGAACTAATGGATCAACTGAAGAAGCTAGAAAATGAACAGCAAACCAATCCTAAACCAAGTAGAAGAAAAGAAATAACAAGGATTAAAGCAGAAATAAATGACATAGAGAACAAAAAAACAATAGAAAGGATAAATATCACCAAAGTTGGTTCTTTGAGAAGATCAACAAGATTGACAAGCCCCTAGCTAGACTGACAAAATCAAAAAGAGAGAAGACCCATATCAACAAAATAATGAATGAAAAAGGTGACATAACTGCAGATCCTGAAGAAATTAAAAAAATTATAAGAGGATATTATGAACAACTGTATGGCAACAAACTGGATAATGTAGAAGAAATGGACAATTTCCTGGAAACATATGAACAACCTAGACTGACCAGAGAAGAAATAGAAGACCTCAACCAACCCATCACAAGCAAAGAGATCCAATCAGTCATCAAAAATCTTCCCACAAATAAATGCCCAGGGCCAGATGGCTTCACAGGGGAATTCTACCAAACTTTCCAGAAAGAACTGACACCAATCTTACTCAAACTCTTTCAAAACATTGAAAAAAATGGAACACTACCTAACTCATTTTATGAAGCTAACATCAATCTAATACCAAAACCAGGCAAAGATGCTACAAAAAAGGAAAACTACCGGCCAATCTCCCTAATGAATATAGATGCAAAAATCCTCAACAAAATACTTGCAAATCGAATCCAAAGACACATTAAAAAAATCATACACCATGACCAAGTGGGGTTCATTCCAGGCATGCAAGGATGCTTCAACATCAGAAAAACAATCAATGTATTACAACACATTAAAAACTCGAAAGGGAAAAATCAATTGATCATCTCAATAGATGCTGAAAAAGCATTTGACAAAATCCAACATCCCTTTTTGATAAAAACACTTCAAAAGGTAGGAATTGAAGGAAACTTCCTCAACATGATAAAGAGCATATATGAAAAACCCACAGCCAGCATAGTACTCAATGGTGAGAGACTGAAAGCCTTCCCTCTAAGATCAGGAACAAGACAAGGATGCCCGCTGTCACCACTGTTATTCAACATTGTGCTGGAAGTGCTAGCCAGGGCAATCCGGCAAGACAAAGAAATAAAAGGCATCCAAATTGGAAAAGAAGAAGTAAAACTGTCATTGTTTGCAGATGATATGATCTTATATCTAGAAAACCCTGAGAAATCCACGATACACCTACTAGAGCTAATAAACAAATTTAGCAAAGTAGCGGGATACAAGATTAATGCACATAAGTCAGTAATGTTTCTATATGCTAGAAATGAACAAACTGAAGAGACACTCAAGAAAAAGATACCATTTTCAATAGCAACTAAAAAAATCAAGTACCTAGGAATCAACTTAACCAAAGATGTAAAAGACCTATACAAAGAAAACTACATAACTCTACTAAAAGAAATAGAAGGGGACCTTAAAAGATGGAAAAATATTCCATGTTCATGGATAGGAAGGCTAAATGTCATTAAGATGTCAATTCTACCCAAACTCATCTACAGATTCAATGCAATCCCAATCAAAATTCCAACAACCTACTTTGCAGACTTGGAAAAGCTAGTTATCAAATTTATTTGGAAAGGGAAGATGCCTCGAATTGCTAAAGACACTCTAAAAAACAAAAACGAAGTGGGAGGACTTACACTCCCTGACTTTGAAGCTTATTATAAAGCCACAGTTGCCAAAACAGCATGGTACTGGCACAAAGATAGACATATAGATCAATGGAATCGAATTGAGAATTCAGAGATAGACCCTCAGATCTATGGCCGACTGATCTTTGATAAGGCCCCCAAAGTCACCGAACTGAGCCATAATGGTCTTTTCAACAAATGGGGCTGGGAGAGTTGGATATCCATATCCAAAAGAATGAAAGAGGACCCCTACCTCACCCCCTACACAAAAATTAACTCAAAATGGACCAAAGATCTCAATATAAAAGAAAGTACCATAAAACTCCTAGAAGATAATGTAGGAAAACATCTTCAAGACCTTGTATTAGGAGGCCACTTCCTAGACTTTACACCCAAAGCTCAAGCAACAAAAGAGAAAATAGATAAATGGGAACTCCTCAAGCTTAGAAGTTTCTGCACCTCAAAGGAATTTCTCAAAAAGGTAAAGAGGCAGCCAACTCAATGGGAAAAAATTTTTGGAAACCATGTATCTGACAAAAGACTGATATCTTGCATATACAAAGAAATCCTACAACTCAATGACAATAGTACAGACAGCCCAATTATAAAATGGGCAAAAGATATGAAAAGACAGTTCTCTGAAGAGGAAATACAAATGGCCAAGAAACACATGAAAAAATGTTCAGCTTCACTAGCTATTAGAGAGATGCAAATTAAGACCACAATGAGATACCATCTAACACCGGTTAGAATGGCTGCCATTAAACAAACAGGAAACTACAAATGCTGGAGGGGATGTGGAGAAATTGGAACTCTTATTCATTGTTGGTGGGACTGTATAATGGTTCAGCCACTCTGGAAGTCAGTCTGGCAGTTCCTTAGAAAACTAGATATAGAGCTACCATTCGATCCAGCGATTGCACTCCTCGGTATATACCCGGAAGATCGGAAAGCAGTGACACGAACAGATATCTGCACGCCAATGTTCATAGCAGCATTATTCACAATCGCCAAGAGATGGAAACAACCCAAATGTCCTTCAGCAGATGAGTGGATAAATAAAATGTGGTATATACACACGATGGAATACTACGCGGCAGTAAGAAGGAACGATCTGGTGAAACATATGACAACATGGATGAACCTTGAAGACATAATGCTGAGCGAAATAAGCCAGGCACAAAAAGAGAAATATTATATGCTACCACTAATGTGAACTTTGAAAAATGTAAAACAAATGGTTTATAATGTAGAATGTAGGGGAACTAGCAGTAGAGAGCAATTAAGGAAGGGGGAACAATAATCCAGGAAGAACAGATAAGCTATTTAACGTTCTGGGGATGCCCAGAAATGACTATGGTCTGTTAATTTCTGATGGTTGTAGTAGGAACAAGTTCACTGAAATGTTGCTATATTATGTAACTTTCTTGGGGTAAAGTAGGAACATGTTGGAAGTCAAGCAGTTATCTTAGGTTAGTTGTCTTTTTCTTACTCCCTTGCTATGGTCTCTTTGAAATGCTCTTTTATTGTATGTTTGTTTTCTTTTTAACTTTTTTTTTCATACAGGTGATTTGAAAAAAGAAGGGAAAGTTAAAAAAAAAAAAAAAAAAAAAAAAGAAAAAAAAAAAACAAGGGAAAAAAAAAAAAAAAAAAAAAGATGTAGTGCCCCCTTGAGGAGCCTGTGGAGAATGCAGGGGTATTCGCCTACCCCACCTCCATGGTTGCTAACATGACCACAGACATAGGGGACTGGTGGTTTGATGGGTTGAGCCCTCTACCATAAGTTTTACCCTTGGGAAGACGGTTGCTGCAAAGGAGAGGCTAGGCCTCCCTGTATTTGTGCCTAAGAGTCTCCTCCTGAATGCCTCTTTGTTGCTCAGATGTGTCCCTCTCTCTCTGACTAAGCCAACTTGAAAGGTGAAATCACTGCCCTCCCCCCTACGTGGGATCAGACACCCAGGGAAGTGAATCTCCCTGGCAACGTGGAATATGACTCCCAGGGAGGAATGTAGACCTGGCACCGTGGGACGGAGAACATCTTCTTGACCAAAAGGGGGATGTGAAAGGAAATGAAATAAGCTTCAGTGGCAGAGAGATTCCAAAAGGAGCCGAGAGGTCACTCTGGTGGGCACTCTTATGCACACTTTAGACAACCCTTTTTAGGTTCTAAAGAATTGGGGTAGCTGGTGGTGGATACCTGAAACTATCAAACTACAACCCAGAACCCATGAATCTCGAAGACAGTTGTATAAAAATGTAGCTTATGAGGGGTGACAATGGGATTGGGAAAGCCATAAGGACCAAACACCACTTTGTCTAGTTTATGGATGGATGTGTAGAAAAGTAGGGGAAGGAAACAAACAGACAAAGGTACCCAGTGTTCTTTTTTACTTCAATTGCTCTTTTTCACTCTAATTATTATTCTTGTTATTTTTGTGTGTGTGCTAATGAAGGTGTCAGGGATTGATTTAGGTGATGAATGTACAACTATGTAATGGTACTGTAAACAATCGAAAGTACAATTTGTTTTGTATGACTGCGTGGTATGTGAATATATCTCAATAAAATGATGATTAAAAAAAAAAAAAAAAAAAAAAAAAAAAAAAAAAAAAAAACTGGCACAGCCCCAAATCCACTGAACTGGGACAGAAGAGTCTCTTCAACAAATGGGGCTGGGAGAACTGGATATCCATATCCAAAAGAATGAAAGAGGACCCCTACCTCACAACCTGTACCAAAAGTAACTCAAAGTGGATCAAAGACCTCAATATAAGAGACAGCACCATAAAACTCTTGGAAGATAATATAGTGAAACATCTTCCAGAACCAGTAATAGGAGGAAGTTTCTTAGACATTATACCCAAAGCATATGCAATGAAAGAAAAAATAGATAAATGGGAACTCCTCAAAATCAAAAGCTTCTGTGTCTCAGAAAAACTTTGTCAAAAAGTGAGGAAGCAGCCAACTCAATGGGAGAAAATTTTGGAAACCATATATCCTACAACACAATGACAATAGTACAAACAGACCAATTATAAAATGGGAAAAAGATAACAAAAGACATTTTTTGAAAGAGGACATATAAATGGCTAAAAACATGAAAAAATGTTCATCTTCATTAGCTATTTGGGAAATGCAAATCAAAACCACTAAGTGATATCATCTCACACCAATAAAAATGGCTGCCATTAAACAAATAAGAAACAACAAATGCTTAAGAGGATGTGGAGAAATTGGAACTCTTATTCACTTCAAGTCAGAATGTATAATGGTATGGCCACTGTGAAATACAGTTTGGTGGTTCTTCAGAAAACCAGATATAAAGTTACCCTATGATCCAGCAATTTCAATTCTTGATATATACCCAGAAGATCTGAAAACAGTGACATGAATAGACATTTGCACACTGATGTCCACAGTGGCATTGTTCACAATTGCCAAGAGATGAAAGCAATCCAAGTGTCCTTCAAAAGACCAGCAGTCATCTATATATGAGATATATATATATATATATATCATACTATGCAGCAGTAAGAAGGGACAAGGTCCTGAAACATATGGCAACATGGATGAACCTTGAAGATATAATGCTGAGTGAAATAAATCAGACACAATAGGACAGATATTGTATGTTACCACTACTATGAACTCACTGAACAATGTAAACTCAGTGCCTTATAATGTAAAATATAGGGGACTTAGAGATAGACAGAAGCTAGTGAAGGGGTAATGATAACCAAATATGTTCAAGTATGTTAATGAGGGTGAATTTAAAGGTATGGGAATGGATAGAGATGATGACTGATCATTAATGGGATTATGAGAGCTGCACTGAAGGTGAACATGATTGAAAGGTGTTGTTTGAAGGCATATATCCCACAGATCAGCACTACAAATATAAATAAGTGCTTGCATGATATGCTTCTAAGGTATGACATGGTACAAATAGTAAACAGTGGTATATGGGAAAAACTACCTATTACATACTAGGGACCATAATTAATAGGAATACCTTACTAGTACCTCAAATACTAGGGATAAATAATTAAGGGCTGATAAAGAGTTCTGGGGGTGTTTTGGGTCATGGGAGTTGTTCAAAATGGAGAGTGATGATTGTACAACTAAGTGAATATAGTGTGAGACACTGTTCATCTTGGGTGAAACATATGCTATGTGAAATTAGGAACCTATACTTAATAAGTCTAGCCCTCATTCTTGAGGGTTTCCCTTCTGAAACTTATGGCTGTAAATTGGAAGCTAAGCCTACCTATAATTATGCCTAGGAGTCATCTCCAAGGAACTTCTTTTGTTGCTCAGATGTGGACTTTCTCTAAACACAACTCTGTAAAAAAATTCATTGCCCTCCCCTGACATGAGACAGGACTCCCAAATGAGTGAGTCTCCCTGGTGACATTGGACACATATCCCAGGAATAAGCCTGATGCTGGCATTGAGGGATTGAGAATGCCTTTTTTTTTTTTATCTTCATTTTATTGAGATATATTCACATACCACGCAGTCATACAAAACAAATCGTACATTCGATTGTTCACAGTACCATTACATAGTTGTACATTCATCACCTAAATCAATCCCTGACACCTTCATTAGCACACACACAAAAATAATAAGAATAATAATTAAAGTGAAAAAGAGCAATTGAAGTAAAAAAGAACACTGGGTACCTTTGTCTGTTTGTTTGTTTGTTTCCTTCCCCTATTTTTCTACTCATCCATCCATAAACTAGACAAAGGGGAGTGTGGTCCTTATGGTTTTCCCAATCCCATTGTCACGCCTCATAAGCTACATTTTTATACAATTCTCTTCGAGATTCATGGGTTCTGGGTTGTAGTTTGATAGTTTCAGGTATCCACCACCAGCTACCCCAATTCTTTAGAACCTAAAAAGGGTTGTCTAAAGTGTGTGTAAGAGTGCCCACCAGAGTGACCTCTCGGCTCCTTTTGGAATCTCTCTGCTACTGAAGCTTATTTCATTTCCTTTCACATCCCCCTTTTGGTCAAGAAGATGTTCTCCGTCCCACGATGCCAGGTCTACATTCCTCCCCGGGAGTCATATTCCACGTTGCCAGGGAGATTCACTCCCCTGGGTGTCTGATCCCACGTAGCGGGGAGGGCAGTGATTTCACCTTTCAAGTTGGCTTAGCTAGAGAGAGAGGGCCACATCTGAGCAACAAAGAGGCATTCGGGAGGAGGCTCTTAGGCACGACTATAGGGACGCCTAGCCTCTCCTTTGCAGCAACCATCTTCCCAAGGGTAAAACCTACGGTAGAGGGCTCAACCCATCAAACCACCAGTTCCCTATGTCTGTGGTCATGTTAGCAACCATTGAGGTGGGGTAGGCCAATACCCCTGCATTCTCCACAGGCTCCTCAAGGGGGCACTACATATTTTTTTCCTGGTTGTTTGTTTGTTTGTTTGTTTGAACCTGTTCTTCCTTTTTAAATCAACTGTATGGAAAAAAAAATTTAAAACAACAACAACAACAAAAAAAAAAAAAAAAAAAGAAAGAAAGAAAAACATACAATCAAAGAACATTTCAAAGAGACCATAACAAGGGAGTAAGAAAAAGACAACTAACCTAAGATAACTGCTTTACTTCGAACCTGTTCCTACTTTACCCCAAGGAAGTTACATAATATAGCAACATTTCTGTGAACTTGCTCCTACTATATCCATCAGAAATTAACAGACCATAGTCATTCCTGGGCATCCCCAGAACATTAAATAGCATATCTGTTCTTCTTGGATTACTGTTCCCCCTTTCTTAATTGCTCTCTATTGCTAATTCCCCTAAATTCTACATTATAAACCATTCGTTTTACATATTTCAAAGTTCACATTAGTGGTAGCATGTAATATTTCTCTTTCTGTGCCTGGCTTATTTCGCTCAGCATTATGTCTTCAAGGTTCATCCATGTTGTCATATGTTTCACGAGGTCGTTCCTTCTTACTGCCGTGTAGTATTCCATTGTGTGTATATACCACATTTTATTTATCCACTCATCTGTTGAAGGACATTTGGGTTGTTTCCATCTCTTGGCAATTGTGAATAATGCTGCTATGAACATTGTCGTGCAGATATCTGTTCGTGTCACTGCTTTCCAATCTTCCGGGTATATACCGAGAAGTGCAATCGCTGGATCGAATGGTAACTCTATATCTAGTTTTCTAAGGAACTGCCAGACCGACTTCCAGAGTGGCTGAAGCATTATACAGTCCCACCAACAATGAATAAGAGTTCCAGTTTCTCCACATCCCCTCCAGCATTTGTAGTTTCCTGTTTGTTTAATGGCAGCCACTCTAATAGGTGTTAGATGGTATCTCATTGTGGTCTTAATTTGCATCTCTCGAATAGCTAGTGAAGCTGAACATTTTTTCATGTGTTTCTTGGCCATTTGTATTTCCTCTTCAGAGAACTGTCTTTTCATATCTTTTGCCCATTTTATAATTGGGCTGTCTGTACTATTGTCATTGAGTTGTAGGATTTCTTTATATATGCAAGATATCAGTCTTTTGTCAGATACATGGTTTCCAAAAATTTTTTCCCATTGAGTTGGCTGCCTCTTCACCTTTTTGAGAAATTCCTCTGAGGTGCAGAAACTTCTAAGCTTGAGGAGTTCCCATTTATCTATTTTTTCTTTTGTTGCTTGTGCTTTGGGTGTAAAGTCTACGAAGTGGCCGCCTAATACAAGGTCTTCAAGATGTTTTCCTACATTATCTTCTAGGAGTTTTATGGTACTTTCTTTTATATTGAGATCTTTCGTCCATTTTGAGTTAATTTTTGTGTAGGGTGTGAGGTAGGGGTCCTCTTTCATTCTTTTGGATATGGATAGCCAACTCTCCCAGCCACATTTGTTGAATAGACCATTATGACTCAGTTCAGTGACTTTAGGGGCCTTATCAAAGATCAGTCAGCCATAGATCTGAGGGTCTATCTCTGAATTCTCAATTCGATTCCATTGATCTATATGTCTATCTTTGTGCCAGTACCATGCTGTTTTGACAACTGTGGCTTTATAATAAGCTTCAAAGTCAGGGAGTGTAAGTCCTCCCACTTCGTTTTTCTTTTTTAGAGTGTCTTTAGCAATTCGAGGCATCTTTCCTTTCCAAATAAATTTGATAACTAGCTTTTCCAAGTCTGCAAAGTAGGTTGTTGGAATTTTGATTGGGATTGCATTGAATCTGTAGATGAGTTTGGGTAGAATTGACATCTTAATGACATTTAGCCTTCCTAACCATGAACATGGAATATTTTTCCATCTTTTAAGGTCCCCTTCTATTTCTTATAGTAGAGTTATGTAGTTTTCTTTGTATAGGTCTTTTACATCTTTGGTTAAGTTGATTCCTAGGTACTTGATTTTTTTAGTTGCTATTGAAAACGGTATCTTTTTCTTGAGTATCTCTTCAGTTTGTTCATTTCTAGCATATAGAAGCATTACTGACTTATGTGCATTAATCTTGTATCCCGCTACTTTGCTAAATTTGTTTATTAGCTCTAGTAGCTGTATCGTCGATTTCTCAGGGTTTTCCAGATATAAGATCATATCATCTGCAAACAATGACAGTTTTACTTTTTCTTTTCCAATTTGGATGCCTTTTATTTCTTTGTCTTGCCGGATTGCCCTGGCTAGCACTTCCAGCACAATGCTGAATAACAGTGGTGACAGCGGGCATCCTTGTCTTGTTCCTGATAGAGGGAAGGCTTTCAGTCTCTCACCATTGAGTACTATGCTGGCTGTGGGTTTTTCATATATGCTCTTTATCATGTTGAGGAAGTTTCCTTCAATTCCTACCTTTTGAAGTGTTTTTATCAAAAACGGATGCTGGATTTTGTCAAATGCTTTTTCAGCATCTATTGAGATGATCATTTGATTTTTCCCTTTTGAATTTTTAATGTATTGTAATACATTGATTGATTTTCTTATGTTGAACCATCCTTGCATGCCTGGAATGAACCCCACTTGGTCATGGTGTATGATTTTTTTAATGTGTCTTTGGATTCGATTTGCAAGTATTTTGTTGAGGATTTTTGCATCTATATTCATTAGGGAGATTGGCCAGTAGTTTTCCTTTTTTGTAGCATCTTTGCCTGGTTTTAGTATTTGATGTTAGCTTCATAAAATGAGTTAGGTAGTGTTCCATTTTCTTCAATGTTTTGAAAGAGTTTGAGTAAGATTGGTGTCAGTTCTTTCTGGAAAGTTTGGTAGAATTCCCCTGTGAAGCCATCTGGCCCTGGGCATTTATTTGTGGGAAGATTTTTGATGACTGATTGGATCTCTTTGCTTGTGATGGGTTGGTTGAGGTCTTCTATTTCTTCTCCGGTCAGTCTAGGTTGTTCATATGTTTCCAGGAAATTGTCCATTTCCTCTACATTATCCAGTTTGTTGCCATACAGTTGTTCATAGTATCCTCTTATAATTTTTTTAATTTCTTCCGGATCTGCAGTTATGTCATCTTTTTCATTCATTATTTTGTTTATATGGGTCTTCTCTCTTTTTGATTTTGTCAGTCTAGCTAGGGGCTTGTCAATCTTGTTGATCTCCTCAAAGAACCAACTTTTGGTGATATTTATCCTCTCTATTGTTTTTTTGTTCTCTATGTCATTTATTTCTGCTTTAATCCTTGTTATTTCTTTTCTTCTACTTGGTTTAGGATTTGTTTGCTGTTCATTTTCTAGCTTCTTCAGTTGATCCATTAGTTCTTTGATTTTGGCTCTTTCTTCCTTTTTAATATATGCATTTAGTGCTATAAATTTCCCCCTCAGCACTGCTTTTGCTGCATCCCATAGGTTTTGGTATGTTGTGTTCTCATTTTCATTAGTCTCTATATATTTAGCAATTTCTCTTGCTATTTCTTCTTTAACCCACTGATTGTTCAGGAGTGTGTTGTTTAACCTCCAGGTATTTGTGAATTTTCTAAGTCTCTGATGGTTATTGACTTCTAATTGCATTCCATTGTGGTCAGAGAATGTGCTTTGAATAATTTCAATCTTTTTAAATTTACTGAGGCTTGTTTTATGTCCCAGCATATGATCTATTCTGGAGAAAGTTCCGTGAGCACTGGAAAAGTATGTGTATTCTGGTGATTTGGGATGTAATGTTCTCTATATGTCTGTTAAATCTAATTCATTTATCAGATTGTTTAGGTTTTCAATTTCCTTATTGGTCTTCTGTCTGGTTGATCTATCTATAGGAGAGAGTGATGTGTTGAAGTCTCCCACAATTATTGTGGAAACATCAATTGCTTCCTTTAGTTTTGCCAGTGTTTCTCTCATGTATTTTGTGGCACCTTGATTGGGTGCATAGACATTTATGATTGTTATTTCTTCTTGTTGAATTGCCCCTTTTATTAGTATGTAGTGGCCTTCTTTGTCTCTCAAAACATCCCTGCATTTAAAGTCTATTTGATCTGAGATTAATATTGCTACATCTGCTTTCTTTTGGCTGTAGCTTGCATGATATATTTTTTTCCATCCTTTCACTTTCACTTTCTTTGTGTCCCTGTGTCTAAGATGAGTCTCTTGTATGCAATATATTGATGGTTCATTTTTTTTTATCCATTCTGCGAATCTATATCTTTTAATTGGGGAGTTTAATCCATTTACATTCAATGTTATAACCGTGAAGGCATTTCTTGAATCAACCATCTTATCCTTTGGTTTATGTTTGTCATATATATTTTTCCCCTCTCTCTATTAATATCCTTTATTGTACCCATACCAAATCTCTTTAGTACTGAACCTTTCTCCAGGTCTCTCTGTCCTTTCTTTGTTTCTCTGTCTGTAGGGCTCCTTTAGTATCTCCAGTAGGGCAGGTCTCTTGTTAGCAAATTCTCTCGGCATTTGTTTGTCTGTGAAAAATTTAAGCTCTCCCTCAAATTTGAAGGAGAGCTTTGCTGGATAAAGTATTCTTGGTTGGAAATTTTTCTCACTCAGAATTTTAAATATATCATGCCACTGCCTTCTTGCCTCCATAGTGGCTGCTGTGTAGTCACTACTTAGTCTTATGCTGTTTCCTTTCTATGTGGTGAATTGCTTTTCTCTTGCTGCTTTCAGAACTTGCTCCTTCTCTTCCGTGTTTGACAGTGTGATCAGAATATCTCGGAGTGGGTTTATTTGGATTTATTCTATTTGGAGGTCGCTGAGCATTTATGATTTGTGTATTTATGTTGTTTAGAAGATTTGGGAAGTTTTCCCCAACAATTTCTTTGAATACTCTTCCTAGACTTTTACCCTTTTCTTCCCCTTCTGGAACACCAATGAGTCTTATATTAGGACGTTTTATATTATCTATCATATCCCTGAGGTCCGTTACGATTTCTCAATTTTTTTCCCCATTCTTTCTTTTATGCTTTCATTTTCCATTCTGTCATCTTCCAGGTCACTGATTCGTTGTTCAACTTCCTCTAGTCTTGTACTATGAGTGTCCAGAATCTTTTTAATTTGGTCAATAGTTTCTTTAATTTCCATAAGATCATCTATTTTTTTATTTAGTCTTGCAATGTCTTCTTTATGCTCTTCCAGGGTCTTCTTGATATCTTTTGTATCCCATACTATGGTCTCATTGTTCATCTTTAGTTCTTTGAGTAGCTGCTCCAGGTGCTGTGTCTCTTCTGATCTTTTGATTTGGGTGCTTGGGCTTGGGTTATCCATATCGTCTGGTTTTTTCATATGCTTGATAATTTTCTGTTGTTTTTGGCCTCTTGGCATTTGCTGAACTTGATAGGGTTCTTTTAGGATTTGAAGACCAATTGAAGTCCTTATCTCTAATTTATCAGATCTACAGCTTCGTGGAGTACACTTTCTCTAACTAACCAGCAGGTAGCATCCACGAGCCACCTGTTCTCCACAAGCCAGTTCTCCCCTGCTTTGCCTTTGTGGTGAGTGGGGGAGTGAGTCTTGTGGGGTCCAATTGGTGTACCAAGCTTGCGTGTGTAGTTGGTGTTGCCCGCCCTGTATATGGGGCGTGTTTCTGGGCAGTCAGGGAGGGGGCTGGCTCTAACAATCAAATCTCCCTGGTGATCTTGGAGTTTTAAAGCTGCTGCAATAGTCTAATCCTTCAGTTCAGTCCTGCCACAGTTTGTCTCTGCCACTGACCCACAAGTCCTTGGTATTGGCGTATGGCTTCTGAGACTTGTAAGTGGGTCCCTCTTCCAGGCCGTGCACCCCCTGGTCCTCTGTTGAGGGATGACTGTGCTATGTCACAGGTGAGTGCCGTCCCCCCAGGGTGGTTCTGGGCTGCTGGGCTGTGTAGGGAGGCTCCCAGTCTGCTGAAATGATGGCTGAATGGGGCTTTGTTAATTCACACTGCTCCACCTTCCTAACTCTGGGACAATCAGCTGAGGTTGCAGGGAAGGCTAATGTCCACGCCCAGTTTTGTGGAGTGTGCGTGTTATTTGAAGCACTTCCGTCACACTGGGTTGTGTGGGGCAGCTCTGGGCTATGGGGCTGGCGATGGGCAGGAGTGTTTCCTGTCCACCAGGATGATGGCTGTGAGCGGACACCCCCCTTTTCTTGGGAAGTTGTGGTGTTTAGTGAAATTTCTCAGCCACTGGATTATTGCCTTTTGTCTCAGAGCTCTCTTAGTTCTACTCTTGTCTTGACCTGCCCAAATTGCAAGTCTTTGAAGCTTTCTGTATTGGGCTTCTTAGAGTAATTGTTTTACAAAAAGAAAAAAAGGATTTAAAAAAAAAAAAAAAGGGCCCTCCTCACAGATCTAATGGGTTTTTGAAATGCTAAGAGACAAAGCAATTAGGGCCATTAAGGAAAGTTCCACAGGGCAGAGAGATCAGCTTTTATTTGGGATTTACATATGAGCCTGAGGGCCTGAGCTCTGCCCTTCCCCTTTCTATGTTCACCAGAACTCCAAAAATCCTCCGCTTTTATTTTGGAGTTTTTCGTGCTGTTTTTTTTTCTATGTCTGTCTCCTCTCTGCTGGGCTGGCTGCTCTCAGATTCTCTGGTGTCTGGTCTCAGTCTATCTATGGTTGGAGTTTGGATCAGTAGAATGAGTTTCCGATAAGGGCTGCCACTGCAGTTCTCCCTTCTCCTTCCCGGAGCTGACAGCCCCTCCTCCCATGGGACTGAGCCTCGCAGGGAGGGGCACGGGTCCCCTGGCCACAAAAACTTACAAATTTCGCTGATCTCAACAGTTCAATGTTTTCATGAGTGTTGTATGAAGTATGCCCAAAGTCAGATTGCTCTGTGGTGTCCAGTCCACGCAGTTCCTGGCTTTTTACCTACTTTCCTGGAGGAGTAACTAAAACATACAGCTCACCAGTCTGCCATCTTGCCCTGCCTCCTGCCTTTTTGATCAAAAGGGGGAAAAGAAAGGCAACAAAATAAGGTTTCAGTGGCTAAGAGATTTCAAATAGAGTTGAGAGGCTGTACTGGAGGTTACTCCTATGGAAGCTTCAGCTAGATATATCAAATGGCCACAGTATGGTAAGTCCACATCAACAGTAGTCCCTAAAGCCCTAAAGAATACCTTGGTCAATATCTGATACCCTATAAAAGTTTAACTCACTAAGTTTTTTTCCAGAAACTTAAATCCTCCAGAGTGTTCCTACACTGGATTAAGCCCCAAAACCCAGAGGCAATAGCCTCTTCAAGAACATCAACTAAATGCTCCCCCTTTCCCATAATTTTGACACCCCTTTTCAACATGAACAAATTAGGGTGGTCACTACATTGATATACATGAAGATTGGGAAAGTGATTAAACTCAAGCAAGGGGGGAGCAACAGAAAGGATGGAATTTGACAAAGGATTATGAATACTGAATTTTTATACAATTTTTTTTTCTTAGTTGCTAGGGTATTAGAATAGCTAGAAGGAAAGAACTGAAGTGGTCGAACTGTAACCCATAACATTCTTTGAAATTTGCTCTATAGCTACTCATTGAATATTCATTGAATATTTCCATAAATATATTTCACAATAAGGAAATAACTGAAAATGTTGAACTGTAACTCAACAGTCTTTGAAATTTGCTCTCTATTTGTTAAATTGTACTTTGAAAGTTATCACTTTTATGTATATATGTTATATTTCACAATAAAAAATGAAAACAAACAAACAAAAACTACCAACAAAGAAAAGCCCAGAACCACATGATTTCACAGGTGAATTTTACCAAGCATTCCAAGAAAAATTGATAACATTCCTGCTGAAACTCTTCCAAAAAATTGAAGAAGAGGACACACTACTTAACTCATCCTTGAAGCCAACATCACCCTAATACCAAAGCTGGATAAAGATACTAAAAAGAAAAGAAAACTTCAGAGCAATCTCTCTAATGAATGAATTTTTGAGCAAAAATCCTCAAAAAAAAACAAAAAAAAACAACAAAAAAAAACAAATTTGGAAATCAAATCCAACAGCAGATTAAAAGAATTTTACACCATGAACAAGTGAGTTTTGTTCCAGGTATGCAGGCATGGTTCAACATAAGAAAATCAATTAACATAATGCACTACATTAACAAATCAAAAGGGAAAAAGCAAATAATCATCTTGATTGATGCAGAAAAGGAATTTGACAAAATTCAGCATCCTTTCATGATGAAAACACTTTACAAGGCAGGAATTGAAGGAAACTTCCTCAACACAATAAAGAGCATATATGAAAAACCCACAGTTAACATCATACTCAATGGTGAAAGACTGAAAGTTTTTCCTCTAAGATTGGGAACAAGAGAAGGATGCCCACTGTCACCACTGCTATTCAACATTGTGCTAGAAGTTCAAGCTAGAGCAATTTAGGCTAGAAAGAGAAATAAAAAGCATCCATATTGGAAAGAAAGATGTAAAACTGTCTCTAAATTGCAGATGACATGATCCTACATTTAGAAAATCCTGATAAAATGACAACAAAGTTACTTGAGCTAATAAACGAGCTCAGCAAAGCAGCAGGATACAAGATCAACACATAAAATCCATGGTGTTCCTCACCTTCTTGACCAAAAGGGGGATACAAGATGAAACAAAGTGAAGCTTTGGTGGCTGGGAGATTTCAAATGGAGTAGAGAGATCACTCTTGTGGACATTCTTATGCACTATATAGATAACACCTTTTAGGTTTTAATGTACTGGAATAGCTAGAAGTAAATACTTGAAACTATAAAACTCCAACTCAGTAGCCTTGACTCTTGAAGATGAGCGTATAACAATGTAGCTTTCAAGGAGTGACAGTGTGATTTTGAAAACCTTGTGGATCATACTCCCTTTATCCAGTGTATGGATGGATGAGTAGAAAAATGGGGACAAAAACTAAACAAAAAATAGGGTGGGATGGGTGGATGATTTGGGTGTTTTTTTTAACTTTTATTTTTTTATTCTTATTCTGATTCTTTCTAGTGTAAGGAAAATGTTAGAAAATAGATTGGGGTGATGAATGCATAATTATATGATGGTACTGTGAACAGTTGATTGTACACCATGGATAATTGTATGGTGTGTGAATATATCTCAACAAAACTGAATTTAATTAAAAAAATCAATGTTGTTCCTTTACACTACTAATGAGGTATCTTAACAGATAATTAAGAAAAAAAATCCCTTTACTATATCAACTAAAAGAATCAAATATATAGGATATACTTAACCAAGGTGTGAAGGACTTGTACACAAAAACCTACAAAACATTGCTAAAAGAAATCAAAGAAGATCTAAATAAATGGGAAGATATTCCATGTTCATGGATTGGAAGGCTAAATGTCATTAAGATGTCAATTCTACCACAATTGATCTACAGATACTTGCAATGAAATACTAATAAAAATTCCAACAGCCTACTTTTCAAAAATGGAAAAGCTAATTATCAATTTTATTTGGAAGGGTAAGGTACCTTGAATAGTTAAACACATCTTGAAAAAGGTGAAGTGAGAATTATCACTCTTCCTGATTTTAAAACATATTATAAAGCCACAGTTTTCAAGACAGCATGGTATTGGGAAAAACATATACATATCTATCAATGGAATAAACTTGAGAGTTTAGAAATAGACCCTCTGATCTATGGTCAATAGATTTTTGACAAGGCTCCCAACTTCACTCAACTGGGACAGAACATTCTTTTCAATAAATGGTGTTGGGAGAACTTAATATCCATAACCAAAAGAATGAAAGAAGACCCCTATCTCCCACCCTATATAAAAATTAACTCAAAATGGATCAAAGACCTAAATATAAGATCCAGTACCATAAAATCCCAGGAGAAAATGTAGGGATTTTCTGCAAGCTTTTGTGATAGGTGGTAGTTTTTTAGACTTTACATACAAAGCACAAGCAACAAAAGAAAAAATACATAAATGAAACCTCCTCAAAATTGAATAACTTTTTGTTGTAAAGGAATTTTTCAAGGAGGTGATAAAGGAGCCTACTCAATGGGAAAAAATATTTGGAAACCACCTATCCAGTAATATCCAATTTAATATTCAGGATATATAAAGAGATCTTACAACTCAACAATAAAAACAACCCACTTTTAAAAATGAGCAAAAACATGAACAGACATTTTTCCAAAGATGACATACAAATGGCTGAAAAGAACATGAAAAGACATTCAACATCACTAGGTATTAGGGAAATGCAAATCAAAACTACAGTGAAATATCATCTCACACCTACTATAGTAGCCACTATTAAAAAAAAAAAAACAGAAAACTGCATGTGTTGGAGAGGATGTGGAGAAATAGGAACACTTATTCACTGTTGGTGGGAATGTAGAATGGTGCAGCTGCTGTGGAAAACAGTTTGACAGTTCCTTGTGAACCGAAGTATAGAACTGCCATATGATCTGGCAATCCAGCTACTTGGTATATATCCAGAAGAACAGAAAGCAGAGATATGAACAGACATTTGCACACCAATGTTCACAGCAACATTATTCACAATTGCTGAAAGATGGAAACAACCCAGGTGTCCATGACTGATGAATGGATAAGCAAAATCTATCATATACATACAAAGGAATATTATTCAGCAGCAAAAAGGAATGAGGTCCTGAAGCATGGGACAACATGGATGAACCTTGAGGACATTATGTTAAGTGAAGTAAGTCAGACACACAAAAGGACAAATATTGTATGTTCTCACTGATATGAACTAATTATAATATGTAAACTCATATTATTCTATAATAATATGACATAAAATATAGACATAATATATAGAATAGATGTTACAGGGTATAGAATGAGGCTAAGGAATGGGGACTGGTTGCTTAATAGGTGCAGAATATTTAACTAGGTTGAACTTAAATGTTCAGAAATGGATAGAGGTAATGGTAGCACATTATTGTGAGTATAATTAACAGTGCTGAATTATGTGTGATGGTGGTGGAAAGGGGAAGTTTAGATACATGTATGATATGAGAAGGAAAGTTGGGGTTAAAACATGGGAATGTATAACACAGTGAATCCTGTGGTGGACAATGTCTGTGACTAACTATACATATATAAAAAATTATTTCATGAAGTAGAACAAATGTACAACACTATCACAAGTTGTTAATTATAGAGGGATATACATGAAAAAATGTACCTATTGCAAACTATGGACTAGAGGCGAGAAGGCAGTGGTACAATATATTTAAGATACTGAAAGAGAAAAATGGCCAACCAAGAATTCTATATCCAGCAAAACTGTATTTCAAAAATGAGGGAAAGATTTAAATATTTTCAGACAAAGAGACAGTAAGAGAATTTTTGAATAAGAGACCTGCGCATCAAGAAACACTAAATGGAGTGCTAAAGGCTGATAGGAAAAGACAGGAGAAGAGGTTTGGAGAAGAGTGTAGAAATGAAGACTATCCAGAAGGGTAAAAAAGAGAGAGATGAAAAGTAAGACATGACATATAAAATCCAAAAGACAAAATGGTAGAAGAAAGTACTGCCCTTACAATAATAACACTAGATGTTAATAGGTTAAACCCCCAATAAAAAGATATAGACTGGCAGAATGGATTAAAAAACAAGACCCATCTATATACTGTCTACAAGAAACTCACTTTACACACAAGGACAAAAAATAGCCTGAAAGTGAAAAGTTGGAAAAATATATTTCACGCAAACAACAACCAGAAAAAAGTGGGAATAGCCATATCAATATCAGACAAATTAGACTTCAAAAGTAAAACAATTAAAAGAGACAAAGAAGGACATGATATATTAATAAAAGGGACAGTTCATCAAGAAAACATAACAATCATAAATATGCACCAAGCCAGAGTGCCCCCAAAATACATGAGGCAAACACTGACAACACTGAAGGGAGAAGTAGATACCACTACAATAATATCTGGAGACTTCAATACATCTCCTCAATGGATAGAACATCTAGAAAAAGGACTAATAAGGAAACAGAGATATTGAAATGTATGATAAATGAACTAGACTTGACTGACATTTATAGAACACTACACTCCATGACAGCAGGATACACCTTCTTCTCAAATGCTCACAGATCATTCTCCAGAAAAGACCACATGTTAGGTCACAACGCAAGTCTCAACAAATTTTAAAAAACTGATATACAAAACAGCTTCTTGGATCATAATGGAATGAAGTAGGAAATCAATAACAGGCAGAAGGTTGGAAAAGTCACAAATATATGGAGGCTAAATAACACATTCTTGGACAACCAGTGGGTAAAGGAAGAAATTACAAGAGCAATTAGTAAATACCTTGAAGCAAATGAAAATGAAAACACAACAAATCAAAACTTATGGGATGCAGCTAAGGTGGTGCTGAGAGGGAAATTTATTCTCCTAAGTGCCTATATTAAAAGGATAGAAAGAGAAAAAATTGAGGAATTAACTGGTCACCTTGAGGAACTAGAGAAAGAACAGCAAACTAACCCAAAAGCAAACAGAAGGAAAGAAATGACAAAGATTAGAGCAGAAATAAATGAAATTGAGAATAGGAAAACAACAAAGAGAATCAACAAAACCAGAAGTTGGTTGTATTAGTTAGGGTTCTCTAGGGAAACAGAATCAATGAGAGATATTTATGAATATAAGATTTACAAAAGTGTCTCACACAACTTTGGGTATGCATAAGTCCAAATTCCATAGGGCAGGCAGCAAACTGGCAACTCCAATGAAGATGTTTGATGGACTCCTCAGGAAATGGACTGGCAACTTTGACAAACTCCTCAGGAAATGCTTCACTGGTCAGCCAAAGAAGAAGTGAAGGTCCTCTTATCTGTTTCACTTAAAATCTTCAACTGATCGATTGGATTAAATCCAGCCAAATGCATTCTCTCATTGTGGAAGACATGCCCTGCACTGATGTCATCAGCCACAGCTGCAGCCAATTGACTGATGATTTAATAAACCAGCCTGTTGGTTTATTAACCAGCCACAAACATCCTCACAGCAGTGGTTAGGCCAGTGCTTGCTTAACCAGACAGCCGGGTACCATCACCTGGCCAAGTTGACACATGAACCTAACCATCACATTTGTTCTTTGAGAAAATCAATAAAATTGATGGACCCTTAGCTGGGGTAACAAAAAAAAAAAGTGCAGATGCAAATAAACACAATCAGAAATGGGAAAGGGGATATAACTATTGACCCTGAAGAAATAAAGGAGATAATGAGAGGATACTATGAGCAACCATATGCTAATAAACTAGACAACTTAGTTGAAATACACAACTTCCTGGAAAAGAATGAACAACCAACATTGACTCAAGAAGAAATAGATGACCTCAACAAACCAATCAAAAGTAGAGAGATTGAGTAAGTCAACAGAAAGCTTCCAGAAAAGAAAAGCCCAAGACCAGATGGCTTCACTTGTGAATTCTACCAAGCATTCAGAGGAGGGAAAGCTACCTGATTCATTCTATGAAGTCAACATCACCTTAATACCAAAGTCAGACAAAGATACTAGAAAAAAAGAAAATTATAGACCAATCTCTTTAATGAATATAGATGAAAAAATCTTCAACAAAATACTTGCAAATCAAATCCAGCAGCACATTAAAATAATTATATACCATCACAAAGTGGGATTTACTCCAGGTATGCAAGGGTGCTTCAACACAAGAAAATAAATTAATATAATACACCACATCAAAAAAATCAAAGAAGAATCACATGATCTTCTTGATTGATGCAGAAAAGGCATTTGACAAAATTCAACATCCATCTTGATGAACAACACTTCAAAAGATAGGAATATAAAGGAACTTTCTCAATATGATAAAGACAATATATGAAAAACCCACAGGTGACATCATACTGAATGGGAAAAGAATGAAAGTGTTCCCTCTAAGATCAGGAACAAGACAGGGATGCCCACTATCACCACTGTTATTCAACATTGTGCTGGAAATTCTAGCTAGAGCAATTAGGCAAGAAAAAGAAAGAAAAGGGATCCAAATTGGAGAGGAAGAAGTAAAACTTTCACTGTTTGCAGATGACATGATCCTACATGTAAAAAATCCAGAAAAAAACTACAGCAAAGCAACTAGAGTTAATCAATGAAACACCAAAATGGCAGGCTACAAGGTCAACACAAAATGCCAGTAGTGTTCCTATACACTATACACAGTTAATGAGCAACAGGAGAAGGAAATCAAGAAAAAATTTCCATTTACAATAGCCACCAAAAGAATCAAGTATTTAGGAAAAAACTTAACCAAGGCCACAAAGGCCTATACAGAGAAACTACAAGAAACTGCTAAAAGAAATCAAACAGGAACTTAAAAAATGGAAGAACATACTGTGTTCATGGAATGGAAGACTAAATAAAATTAAGATGTCAATTATACCTAAATTTATTTATAGATTCAATGCAACACAAATTAAAATCCCAACAACGTATTTTGCATAAATTGAAAAACCAATAACAAAATTTATTGGGAAGGGCAGGGTGCCTTGAATAGCCAAAAATATTTTGAGAAAGAAGAACGAAGTGGGAGGTCTCGCATTACCTGTCTTTGAAGCATACTAAAAAGCTACAATGGTCAAAACAGCATGGTACTAGCATAAAGATAAATATACCAATCAATGGAATCAAATTCAGTGTTCAGAAACATGACCCTCTCATTTACAGACAATTGATCCTTGATAAGGCAATCAAGCGGGACCTTAAAAAATGGAAGACCATGCTGTGTTCATGGAATGGAAGACTGAATAAAGTTAAGCAACTGGGACAGAGAAGCCTTTTCAATAATGGTATTTGGCGGACTGGACATCCATATCCAGAAGAATGAAAGATTCCTCTCTCACATCTTACACAAAAATTAACTCAAAATGGATCAAAGACCTAAACATTAGCACTAAGACCAGAAGATTTTTTGCCAGTTTGGATATATTATGTCCTGCAGAAAAAGCCAAGTTCTTTAATGCAATCTTGTGGGAGCAGATGTATTTAGTCTTAGGTTGGAACCTTTGCATTAGGTTGTTTCCAAGTAGATGTGACCCAACCAAGTAGGTGATAACTTTGATTAGATTATTTCTATGTAATGTGGCTCTGCCCATTCAGCATGGGGCTTGATTAGTTTACTGGAGCCCTATAAGTGCTCAGACAGAAGGAGCTCAGTGCTACAGCTGAGAGACATTTTGGAGAATGCCATTTTGAAATGCAACTTGGGAGAAAGGAGACACCAGCCACATGCCTTCTGAGCTAACAGAGGTTTCCCAGACACCAACAGCCTTTCACCAGTGAAGGTATACCTTATGGTTGATGCCTTAGATTGGCCACTTTTATTGCCTTAAGACCAACTTTGTAACCAAATAAAACCCCCTTTATAAAAGCCAAGTCATCTCTGGTATTTTGCAGCATTAGCAAACTGGAACAGTCCGTTAGAAGAAAATGTAGGGAAATATCTTAAAGATCTTGTGATAAGAGGTGCTTTCCTAGACCTTTCACCCAAAGCACAAGCAATGAAAGAAAAAATATATAAAGGGGATCCCTTCAAAATTAAACACTTTTGTACATCAAAGAACTTAGTCAGAAAAGTAAAAAGGCTGCCTATAAAATGGGAGACAATATTTGGAAACTACATATAAGGGTTTAATATCCAGAATATATAAAGAGATCCTACAGCTAAACAACAGAAAGACAAACAACCCAACTAAAAAATGGGCTAAAGATCTGGATAGACACTTCTCTGATGAGGAAATACAAATGACTCAAAAACATATGAAAAATGCTCAACTTCACTGGCTATTAGGGAAATGCAAATCAAACCCACAATGAGATAACACTTCACACCTACTAGAATGGCCATTATGAATAAAGCAGAAAATTACATGTGCTGGAGAGGATGTGGAGAAAGAGGCACACTCACTGTTGGTGGGAATGTAGGATGGTGCAGCCATTCAGGAAGGCCGAGTGGTGGTTCCTCAGGAAGCTAAGTATAGAACTGCCATATGACCCAGCAATTTCATTACTAGGTACATACTCAGAGGAAGTGAAATATAAGACACAAATTGATATTTGTAAACCAATGTTTATAGTAGCATTATTTATGATTGCCAAGAGATGGAAACAGCTCAGATGTCCATCAGTGGACAAGTGGATAAACAAACTGTGGCATATACACACGATGCAATACTATGCAGCTGTAAGATAGAACAAAGTCGCAGAACATATAATAATGTGGTTGCATTCTGAGGATGGTATGTTAGCCAGGAACAAAAGGACAAATACTGTATGGTCTCACTAATATGAACTAACATTAATGAGGAAACTTAGAATGCTGAAAGCTAAGAACACAGGTTATAAGCAGATACAAAAAGGATAGAGATTGGGCATTTGATGCTGAAAGAGTATAGGGAATGTTTAACAGGATTGATTGTATAGATCCAGAAATGGATAGAATAGGACTGTGTGATGGTAGCATAATATTGTAAGTACACTGAACAAAGATGTCTGTGAGTAAAGCTGAAAGAGGAGGGGTAGAGGCAAATATGACACCAGAAGGGGAGATAGATGACAAAGATGGAGACTGTATAACTTAGTGAAACCTAGAGTGGTCAATGATGGTGACCAACTGTACAAATATAAAAATGTTGTTACATGTGGGAGAACAAACGAATGTCAATTTTGCAAGGTGTTGAAAAAGGGATGGTATTAGGGGAAAATACAATCAAAGCAAACCAGAACCTATGGTTAACAGTAACATTGTAATATACTTCCATTAAATGTAACAAAGGCAATATACCAAAGCTAAATGTCTATGAGAGAGGGATATAAGGAGAGCTATGGGATTCTTGGTACTAGAGTTGTTGTCTGACCTTATTATTATACTGTACTATATGGTATTTTAACTTACCATTTTTATTATTCTTAAAAATTTTTTGAAGTAGTGAATATATTCAAGTGCTGATTGTGGTGATGACTGCACAACTGTATAATGATACAGTGAACAATTGATTGTACACTGTGGATGACTGTATGGTATGTGACTATATATCTATAAAATTTCAGTGAAAAATAAAATGATACAAGTAATGGAGAAAAATTGGAAGGAGAGATGTACCTATTTACTGTTGGTGGAGAAATAGAATGGAGTAGCCTATCTGGAGGACAGTGTGGTGGTTCCCCAAGAAACCAAGTATGTGGGTGCCAAAAGGTCCTACAACCTCATTAAGGGGTATATATTGGGAAGATCAGAGATCAGAGACATGAATGGACATTTGCTCAGTGGTGTTTATGGAGGCAGCATTCATGATTTGTAATGGGTGGAGGTGGCCTAAGGGTACATTGATGAAGAGAATGGTGAACTGTGATGTGTGCATACAATGGAATATTGAGCAACTGCAAGAAGGAGTGAAGCTCTGAGACATGCAGTGAGGTGAATGGATCCTGTGGGCAGCATTTTGAGTGAAGTATGGCAGAAATGAAAAGACAAATATTATAATGCCTCACCAATATGGACTAATTGCAATGTGTAAACTCTGAAAATTGAATCTCAGAGTGCAGCTTGCCAAGGGGAATGCTTACTGTAATTGTCCCTAGATTGTAAGCTCTTACAGCAGTCACATCTATTCCTGAATTGTAATGTCTATCTCCAAATTCTGAGATGCTGATCTTTTTACATATAACCTGGTCAGTCTCTGGAACTTTGGGTATCTGTTGACACTTGAAACTCAGAGCTAGAGCTCAGCAGCTATGAATGTCAGTATAGCACATACAGCAACTGTTAAAAGAGCTGAAAAAGAGTCCAGACTTCAACTAGAGATATGAATGAAGCAGATCTGGTTAGGACTAAGGCAAATAAGGTCAAAAAGGTAAAGTACAATATTGATTGTGTGGGGGGTTTTTTTGTTTATTAGTTTTTGTTTGTTTGTTTTCTTTTCTTTTCTTTTTTTTTTTTTTTTTTTTGCCTTTTAACAATGGGAATTTATTAACTTACAAACTTACAGTTTTGCTGCCATGAAAATGTCCAAATCAGGGCATCATCAAGATGATGGTTTCTTCTTTTAAAAAAAAAAAATTATTGGGATTGTTCACATACCATACAATTATCCAAAGATCCAAAGTGTACAATCAATTGTCCCCAGTACCCTCAGACAGCTGTACATCCATCACCACAATTAATTTTTGTTCTATTTTTAGAACATTTTCATTATGCCAGACAAGAAATAAAGAAGAGAAAAAAAAAAAAAAGAAAAGGAAACTCAAATCCTGCCATATTCCTAACCACCCCCCTCCATTGTTAACTCATAGTATTGGTATAGTACATTTGTTACTATTTATGAAAGAATGTTGAAATACCACTAACTGTAGTATATAGTTTGCAATATGTACATATTTTCTCCCTATATGCCCCTCTATTATTAACTTCTAGTTACAGTGTCATACATTTGTTCTGGTTCATGAAAGAGATTTCTAATATTTGTACAATTAATCAAGGACATTGCCCACCACAGGATTGTTTTATACATTCCCATCTTTTGACCTCGAACTTTCCTTCTGGTGACATACATGACTCTGAGCTTATTCTTTCCACCACATTCACACACTATTCAGCACTGTTAGTTATTCTCACAACATGCTACCATCACCTCTGTTCATTTCCAAACATTTAAGTTCATCCTAGTTGAACATTCTGCTCATACTAAGCAACCACTCCCCATTCTTTAGCCTCATTCTCTATCTTGGTAACTTATATTTCATGTCTATGAGTTTATATATTATAATTAGTTCCTATCAGTGAGACCATGCAATATTTGTCCTTATGTGTCTGGCTTATTTCACTCAGTATATTGCCCTCAAGATTTCATCATCAACCCACTTTTTTAAATATGGTTTTTTTCACACTGATGGTTCCCTGTATAGACATGCATTTATGTATTCATCACCATCACCACTACCTATATAAGGCACATCTCCATTTCTTCCACAAAGAAGGAGGAAGAGTCAAAGAAGGTAGAGAGGCAAAAGAAAAAGAAGAAAGAGAGAAAAAAACAGGACAGCTAGGAAGCAACAAAAGATAACCTTAAATCATAGTAGAATAGAGTCAGACAACACCACCAATGCCAAGTATCTCACACCCCTCCCCTATGCCCCCCTCTTATCTGCATTTACCTGGGTGTATTGACTTTGTTACATTAAAGGAAGCATAATACAGTGAGTCTGTTAATTATAGTCCCTAGTTTATGTTGATTGTGTTTTTCCCCCAATGTCTCCCTATTTTTAACAGCTTGCAAGGTTGACATTTCTTTGTTCTCCCTTATGAAAAAACATATTTGCACATTTTATCACAATTGTTGAATACTCAGTGTTCCACTGAGTTACACAGTCCCAGTCTTTATCTTTCCTCTTTTCTTCTGGTGTCCCACATGCTCCTAACCTTCCTCTTTCAACCATATTCACAGTTATCTTTGTTCAGTGAACTTACATTGCTGTGCTACCATCACTCAAAATTGTGTTTCAAACCTCTCACTTCTGTCTTCTCCAATCAGTCTGTAGTGCTCCCTTTAGTATCTCCTGGAGGGCAGGTATCTTGTTCACAAAGTCTCTCATTGTCTGTCTGTCAGAGAATATTTTGAACTCTTCCTCATATTTGAAGGACAGTTTTGCTGGATATAGGATTCTTGGTTGGCAGTTTTTCTCTTTCAGTATCTTAAATATATCACACCACTTCCTTCTTGCCTCCATGGTTTCTATTGAGAAATCCACACATTGTCTTATTAAGCTTCCTTTGTATGTGATGGCTCACTTTTCTCTTGTTGCTTTCAGGATTCTCTCTTTGTCTTTGACATTTGATAATCTGATTATTAAGTGTCTTGGCATAGGCCTATTCAGATCTATTCTGTTTGGAGTATGCTGTGCTTCTTGGATCTGTAATTTTATGTCTTTCATAAGAGATGGGAAATTTTCATTGATTATTTCCTCTATTACTGCTCCAGCCCCTTTTCCTTTCTCTTCTTCTAGGACATCAATGATATATACACTCTTTTTTTTAAATATTCATTTTATTGAGATATATTCACATACCACGCAGTCATACAAATCATACATTCAATTGTTCACAGTACCATTGCATAGTTGTATATTCATCACCAAAATCAATCCCTGACACCTTCATTACCACACACACAAAAATAACAAGAATAATAATTAAAGTGAAAAAGAGCAATTAAAATAAAAAGAACACTGGGTGCCTTTGTCTGTTTGTTTCCTTCCCCTATTTTTCTACTCATCCATCCGTAAACTAGACAAAGGGGAGTGTGGTCCTTATGGCTTTCCCAATCCCATTGTCACCCCTCATAAGCTACATTTTTATACAATTGTTTTCAAGATTCATGGGTTCTGGGTTGTAGTTTGATAGTTTCAGGTATCTACCACCAATTCATTAGAACCTAAAAAGTTGTCTATATTGTGTGCAAGAGTGCCCACCAGAGTGACCTCTCAGCTCTTTTTGGAATCTCTCTGCCACTGAAGTTTATTTCATTTCCATTCACATCCCTCTTTTGGTCAAGAAGATGTTCTCCATCCCACAATGCCAGGTCTACATTCCTCCCCGGGAGTCATATTCCACATTGCCAGGAAGATTCACTCCCCTGGGTGTCTGATCCCCTGTAGGGGGGAGGGCAGTGATTTCACCTGCCAAGTTGGCTTACCTAGAGAGAGAGGGCCACATCTGAGCAACAAAGAGGCATTTGGGAGGAGGCTCTTAGACATAATTATAGGGAGGCCTAGCCTCTCATTTGCAGCAACAGTCTTCCCAAGGGCAAATCCTGTGGTAGAGGGCTCAACCCATCAGACCACCAGTCCCCTATGTCTGTGGGCAGATACATACATTCTTGTATTTCATTTCATCCTTAAGTTCCTGGAGACATTGCTCATATTTTCCCATTCTTTTCTCTATCTGTTCTTTTGTGTGTAGGCTTTCAGGTGTATTGTTCTCCAGTTACTGAGTGTTTCCTTTGCCTCTTGAGATCTGTTTTTGTATATTTCCATTGTGCCTTTCATCTCTTGTGTTGTGCCTTTTATTTCCATAGGTTCTGCCATTTGTTTTTTTGAACTTTCAATTTCTGCCTTATGTATGCTCAGTGTTTTCTTTAGAGCCTTTATCTCTTTTGCCATATCTTCTCTAAACTTTTTGAATTGATTTAACATTAGTTGTTTAAATTCCTATATCTCAGTTGAAGTGTAAGTTTGTTCTTTTGACTGGCCCATAACTTTGTTTTACTTAGTGTAGGTTGTAGTTTTCTGTTGTCTAGGCATGTGACCTCCTAGGCCACCCCAAACAGGTTTTCCCAGATGAGAACAAGCTCAGGTCACAGAAGGAGGAAATATCCAGTATCTGGTTTCCCTGATGGTGTGTCTTAGAGGATTGACACACTCTGTACTTTTCTGCCCAGCAGGTGGCACCTATCAGCCTGTCATGGGCTGGTATAAGGGTATGTGGCCCATGGCTCTCCTCCCCCAGGCTCTGGGGTCTGGTTCTGAATGGAAGGCAGGTAGTAGAACTGGGGCTCTCCTCTTTCCTCATGGGAAGCTATGCCACCTGGAGAGAGATCATTTGCATATAAATAGATTCTTTGTTTCTCTGACTCTGCTATCTCCACCTTGTCTGCCAGTTTAAACTGGCTGAGGCTTTCTCTACTGTAAAGCACTGCGAGCTGAAAACAGCTGAGGCTTTTTCCACTGAGTCACCCAGGTTGAGGAAGAAAGGGACAGAAAGCCCCCAGATTCACCCTTTGTCCAGAGATAGCCCCCAATCCTTTCAGCTCTCCATCTTGAGGCTGATATGTCCCCTGACTCTCCCAAGGTCAGTCATCACCAAAAGCCTCTGTCTACTTGTTGGGTATTCACTTTCTGTATTGAGCAGTTAACATTAAAACCCCAGTTGGAGCTGGGCTTAGGTATATTTGCTTGTTCAGAGAGTGCTGCTCTCTAGCACCATGAGGCTTCCATGAGGGAGGGGCTCTCGACTCTTGGTGTGGGTCTGCAGTTTTTACTTACAGATTTTATGTTGCAATCTCAGGCATTCCTCCCAATTCAGGTTGGTATGATGAGTGGACAGTCACATATGTCTTCCCACAGTTATTCCAGGTTATTTACTAATTTTTCTGTCATTTATGAATTGTTCTGGGGACTAATGAGCTTCCACTCCTCTCTATGCTGCCATCTCAGCTGTCATGGTGGTTTCTTCTTGAAGAGAGTCTACTGGTGATTCTGAACTCCTTTGGCACATGGTAAGGCACATGGCAGCATCTTTTGGTCTCTCATTACTTTTGAATATTTCATTGCTTTAAGTTTCTTGCTTCCATAGCTTTCTCCTGATTGTTTTAAAACTTCAACTTCTGTGTGAGACCAAGGGAAGAGATGTTTGTTTGGTGCAGGATATCTATCTTCTACAGCACTCTAAATAATTTAACTTGCACATTGAGTTTATTCAAACACTATAGTTACATGAAACTTTGAATAGAAAGTGAGATCTGGTAGGTTTGCACAGGTTAGTGTGAAATAGTGATACATCCCAAAGAAATTTGGGCTGAGAATAAAAGTATACTTGCAGGGCCCCCCAGAGGAGCTAGGGGAAAATGAAGAAATGTTGGATGTCCCCACCTGGGTTAGTGCTGATATTCTCACAAACATTGAGGACTGACAATTTGGTATGCTGGGTCCTCAATCTTCAGGTTTGCCTTGATGAGGCTTGTTACTGCAAAGGAGAGGCTAAGCCTACTTATAATTATGCCTGAAGAGTTTCCCCCAGAGTACCTCTTTATTGCTCAGATGTGACCCTTTCTCTAGCTAAGCTAACTTGGCAGGTGAACTTACTGCCCTCCTCCTGACTCCCAGGAGTGTAAATCTCCCTGAGAATGCAGGATATGAATCCCAGGAATGAGACTGGACCCAGAATCATGGGATTTAGAAAAGCTTTTTGGCCAAAATGGGAAAGCAAAATGAAACAAAATAAAGTTTCAGTGGCTGACAGATTTCAAACGGAGTTGAGAGGTCACTGTGGTGGGCATTCTTATGCACTATATAGATATCCCTTTATAGGACTTAGTGTATTGGGAGAGCAAGAAGGAAATACCTGAAACTGTCAAACTGCAACCCAGTAGCCTTGATTCTTGAAGACAATTGTATAACTATGTTGCTTACATGGTGTGATGGTGTGACTGTGAAAACCTTGTGGCTCACACTCCCTTTATCCAGTGTATGGATAGATGAGTATAAAAATGGTGACAAAAACTAAATGAAAAATAGGGTGGGATGGGGGTAATGGAATGATTTTTTTACTTTTATTTTTTATTCTTATATTTATTCTTTTTGGTGTAAGAAAAATGTTCAAAAATTGATTGCAGTGATGAATGCACAACTATATGATTGTACTGTGAACAGTTGATTGTACATCATGGATGTTTGTATGGTATGTGAATATATCTCAATAAAACTGAATTAAAAAAAAACTTGTAGGATGCAGTGAAAGTTGTGCTGAAAGGGAAATTTATAGCTCTAAATGCATATATCAAAAAGCAGGAAAGAGCTAAAACCAAAGACCTGACTGAACAATGGCAGAAGCTAGAGAATCATCAGAAACTAACCCTAAGGCAGGTAGAAGAAAAGAAATAACAAAGATTGAAGCAGATATAAATGAGCTGGAAAACAAAAAAGCAAAAGAGAAAACAAAACCAAAATTTCTTCTTTGAGAAGATCAACAAGATCGAGATAACCTTAGCTAGGCTGACAGAGTCAAAATGAGAGAAGATCCAAAAAACAAAATCAGAAATGAGACAGGGATAATTACTATGGATCCCAAAGAAATAAAAAAAAAAATCACAAAAGGATACTATGAACAACTGTATGCCAACAGGCTAGACAATTTAGAGGGAATGGACAATTTCCTGGAAACACATGAACAACTTTGACCCAAGAAGAAACAGAACTCAACAAACCAATCACAAGTAAAGAGATCCAATTAGTTAGTCATCAAAAATCTACCTACAGATGATAGGGAAGAAGATAGCAGCATAGAGAGGAGTAGAAGCTATTTTGTCCACTTGGAACAACTAATAAACAACAAAGCACAACAAGTAAATAATCTGGAATAACTGCAGGGGTACAAACATGACTGTCCACTCATCATACACCAAACTGAATTGAGAGGAATGCTCGAGATTGCAGCATAAAATCTGTAAGTAAAAACTGCAGATCCAAGCTGGGAGCCCCCTCCCCGCATGGCCTGAGCTATAAAGCCTCATAGTGCTAGAGAGAAGCACTCTCCCAGCAAGCAAATATAGCTCAGCTGAGCTCCACCTGGAGTTTTAATTAATGGGTGTGGACTGCTTAATACAAGCTACAAATCCCCAAGAAGCAGACAGAGGCTTTTGGTGACAACTGACCAGGAGAGCCAGAGAGTGGCCACAGAATGGCCCTGAAGGGGGCTTTCTGTCCCTTTTTTGGCTCAATGGAGAAAGCCTCAGCTATTTTCAATTCCCAGTGCTCAGACCCAGAAGTTCAGAAAAACAACTGGCAGAATCTATGGAAATGAAAGGTACAACACAAGAGATGAAAGACACATTGGAGACATACAACAGCAGATCTCAAGAGGCAGAAGAAAACACTCAGGAACTGGAGAACAAGGCACCTGAAAGTCTACACACAAAAGAACAGATAGCAAAAAGAATGGAAAAATATGAGCAATAGCTCTGAAAACTTAAGGACAAAACAAAATGCAGGAATGTATGTGTCATTGGTGTCCCAGAAGGAGAAGAGAAGGAAAAAGAGGCAGAAGCAATAATAGAGGAAATAATCAATGAAAATTTCCCATCTCTTATGAAAGACACAAAATTACAGATTCAAGAAGCACAGTATACCCCAAACAGAATAGATCTGAATAGGCCTATGCCAAGACACTTAATAATCAGATTATCAAATGTCAAAGACAAAGAAAGAATCCTGAAAGCAGCAAGAGCAAAGTGATCCATCACATACAAAGGAAGTTTGATATGACTATATGCAGATTTCTCAACAGAAGCCATGGAAGCAAGAAGGAAGTGGTGTGAAATATTTAAGATACTGAAAGAGAAAAACCACCAACCAAGAATCCTATCCAGAAAAACTGCCCTTCAAATATGATGGAGAGCTTAAAATATTCTCTGACAAACAGACAATGACACAGTTTGTGAACAAGGTATCTGCTTTACAGGAAACACTAAAGGAAGCACAGCAGACAGAAAGAAAAAGACAGAAGTGAGAGATTTGGAAAACAATTTTGGGAGATAGCACAGCAATGTAAGTACACTGAACAAAGATGACTGTGAGTATGGTTGAAAGAGGAAGTTTAGGAGCATTTGAGACACCAGAAGGAAAGAGGAAAGATAAAGACTGGGATTGCATAATTTAGTGAAACTTAGGGTGCTCAATGATTGCAAAAAAAGGTACAAATGTTTTTACATGAGAGAGAACAAGTGAATGTCAACATTGCAAGGTGTTAAAAATAGGGTGGGATTGGGGGGAAATACAATCAATGCAAACTAGAGACTATAATTAACAGAAACATTGTAGTATGCTTCCTTTAAGATAACAAAGGCAATATACCAAAGCTAAATGCATATGGGGGGCGGGAACATAGGGAAAGAGCGTGGGACTCCCAGCATTGGTGATGTTGTCTGAGTCTTTATTCTACTTTAATTTGATGTTATCTTTCCTTTTGTTACTTTCTAGCTGTATGTTTTTTTTCTCTCTTTCTTTTTTCTTTTTCTTTTGTCCCTCTGCCTTCTTTGACTTTTCTTCTTTCTTTGTGAAGGAAATGGAGATTTCCTTATATAGATAGTGAAGATGGTGCTGAGTACATAAATACATGACCATACAGAGAACCAATAATTGTTTACTTAGGACAGAATGTATGGTGTGTGAACAAAACTGTCTTTAAAAAATGGGTTGATGAAGAAACCTTGAGGGCACTGTACTGAGTGAAATAAGACAGATAAATAAGGACAAATATTGCAGGGTCTCACTGATATGAAATAATTATAATATGTAAAGTCATAGACATGAAAAATAAGTTACCAGGATATAGAATGAGGCTAAAAAATGTGGAGTGGTTGCTTATTATGAGCAGAATGTTCAACTAGGGTGAACTTAAACATTTGGAAATGGACAGAGGTGATGGTAGCACATTGTGAGAATGACTAACAGTGCTGAATGATATGTGAATGTGGTGGAAAGGGTAAGCTCAGAGTCATGTATGTCACCAGAAGGGAAGTTCGAAGTTAAAAGATGGCAATGTGTAAAACAATGAATCTTGTGGTGGACAATGTCCATGATTAACTGTACAAATATTAGAAGTCTCTCTCATGAACTAGAGCAAAAATGTATGACACTATAACTAGAAGTTAGTAATAGAGGGGCCTATAGGAAAAAATATATACCTATTGCAAACTGTATACTACAGTTAGTAGTATTTTAACATTCTTTCATCAATAGTAACAAATGTATTATACCAAAACTATGAATCAATAAAGGAGGGGAGTGGTTAGGGGTATGAGAGGATTTGAGTTTCCTTTTTTTGTCTTTATTTATTTTCTGGAGTAATGAAAATGTTCTAAAAATTGAAAAAACATATTTGTGCTGATGGATGCACAGCTGAATGATGGTACCATGGGCAATTGATTGTACACTTTGGATCATTGGATAATTGTATGGTTTGTGAACAATCTCAATTTTTAAAAATTGAAAAAAAATCTACCTACAGCCATGTGCCTCCCAGTGCCCCTGAGTCAACAGACTTGAACCCCAATTCTGTGACATCTCACACCATGAATTGGAGCCCTAGAGCGTCTAGCCATAGTTTGCCAAAATGATGAACATAAAGGGAAAGAGGAGAGGTACCCACTCTATGTTTCCTAGGCCTTTTAGAAAACATGGAGTTGTTCCTTTGGCCATATATATGTGAATCTACAAAAAAGGTGATATTGTAGACATCAAGAGAATACCTCAGAAATGTTACCATGGCAAAACTGGAAGATTCTACAGTGTTACCCAACATACTGTTGGTATTGTTGTAAACAAACAAGTTAAGGGCAAGATTCTTGCCAAGAGAGTTAATGTATGTATTGAGCATATTAAGCACTCTAAGAGCTGAGATGGCTTCTTGAAATGTGTGAAGGAAAATTATCAGAAAAAATGTTCAGAAAAAAAAAGGAAGTCAAAGAGAAAGGTACCTGGGTTCAATTGAAGTGCCAGCCTGCTCCACCCAGAGAAGCCCAATTTGTGAGAACCAGTGGAAAGAAGCCTCAGCTACTGGAGCCTATTCCCTATGAATTCATGGCATAAAAGGTGTAAAAAAAGAAATAAACATCTTGTGTATTGTAAACAAACAAACAAAATGTACCTATAAATAAAAGCCCAGGACAAGATGGCTTCACAAGGGAATTTTACCCAACTTTCCAAAAAGAACAAACACCATTCCTGACCAAACTCTTTCAAGAAATTGAAAAAAAAGGAGTACTACCTAACTCATTTTATGAAGCTAATATCACTCTGATACCAAAACCAGATACAGATACTACAAAAAAGGAAAACTATAGGCCAATCTCCCTAATGAATATAGATGCAAAAATCCTAAACAAAATACTTGCAAAATCGAATCCAAAGGCACATTAAAAGAATTATACACCACAACCAAGAGGGGTTTATTCCTGCCATGAAAGGGTGGTTCAACATAAGAAAATCAATTAATGTAACACAATACATTAACAAATCAAAAGGGAAAAATCAAATGATCATGTCAAAAGATACTGAAAAAGCATTTGACAAAATTCAACATCCCTATTTTGATAAAAAATAAAAAACACTTCAAAAGGTAGGAATTGAGTATACCTTTCTCAGTATGATAAAGGGCATATATAGAAACCCATAGCCAGTAAAGTACTCAATAATGAGAGGCTGAAAGCCTTCCCTGTATAACAGGAACAAAGAAGGATGCCCGCTGTCACCTCTATTATTAAACACTGTGCTAGAAGTTCTAGCCAGAGAAATTCATCAAGACAAAGAAAGAAAAGGTATCCAAATTGGAAAGGGAGAAGTAAAACTGTCATTATTTGCAGATGATATGATCTTATATTTGAAAAGTCCTGAGAATTTGATAACAAAGCTACTTGAGCTAATAAATTCAGCATTGTGTCCTGATATAAGATTAATGCATAGAAGTCAGTAATGTTCCTATACACTAGTATAGTTGCCATTCACAATAACTAAAAACATGACTTACCTAAAAATAAACCTAATCATGGAAGTAAAAGACCTCTACACAGAAAATTACAAAATTTTACTAAAGGAAATATAAGAGGACCTAAATAAGTGGAAAAATATTCCACGCTCAGGGATAGGAAGACTAAACATCAATAACATGTCAATTATATGCAAACTGATCTACAGATTCAGTGCAGTTCCAATCAAAAGTCTAACAACCTACTTGCAGACTTGGATAATCTACTTATCAAATTTATTTGGAAGGGAAAGGGACCTCAAATTGCCAAAACTTCCTTAAAAATAGGAAAAAAGTAGGAGGACTTACACTTTTAGACTTTGAAGCCTACTATAAAACCACAGTGGTCAAAATAGCATGGTACTGGCACAAAGGTAGACATATTGATCAACAGAATTTAAGTGAGAGTTTGGAAATAGGCCCCCAGACCTATGGTTGCCTGATTTTTGATAAGGCTCCCAAATCCACTGAACTGGGTCATAACAGTCTCTTCAACAAATGGGGCTGGGAGAACTGGGTATCTATAAACAAAAGAATGAAAAAGGACCCCTACATCACACTGTATACAAAAATTAACTCAAAGTGAATCAAAGATTTCAATATAAGAAACAGCAAAATAAAATTCTTAGAAAACAATACAGGGAAACATCTTCAGGACCTAGTAATAGGAAGTAGCTTCTTAGACCTTACACCCAAAGCACAAGCAACAAAAGAAAAAATAGATAAAGGGGGACTCCTCAAAATCAAAATCTTCTGTGCCTCAATAAACTTTGTCAAAAAGGTGAAGAGGCAACTAACTTAATGGGAAAAAATACTTGGAAACCATATATCTTATAAGAGACTGATATCTTGCATATATAAAGAAATCATACAATACAACAATAATAGTACAGCCAAATTATAAAATGGGCAAAAGATATAAAAAGTTATTTTTCTGGAGGGCGGGGCAAGGTGGCAGATTGGTGAGCTGTATGTTTTAGTTACTCCTCCAGGAAAGTAGGTAGAAAGCCAGGAACTGCATGGACTGGACACCACAGAGCAATTTGACTTTGGGCATACTTCATACAACACTCATGAACACGTGGAACTGCTGAGATCAGTGAAATCTGTAAGTTTTTGTGGCCAGAGGACCCATGCCCCTCCCAGCCAGGCTCAGTCCCATGGGAGGAGGGGCCATCAGTGCTGGGAAGGAGAAGGGAGAACTGCAGTGGCAGCTCTTATCAGAAACTCACTCTACTGATCCAAACTCCAACCATAGATAGACTGAGACCAGACGCCAGAGAATCTGAGAGCAGCCAGCCCAGCAGAGAGGAGATAGGCATAGCAAAAAACAGCAAGAAAAACTCCAAAATAAAAGCGGAGGATTTTTGGAGTTCTGGTGAACTTAGAAAGGGAAAGGGCAGAGCTCAGGCCCTGAGGTTCATATGCAAATCCTGAAGAAAAACTGAACTCTCTGCCCCCTGGATCTTTCCATAATGGCCCTAATTGCTTTGTCTCTTAGCAATTCAATAACCCATTAGATCCGCGAGGAGGGCTTTTTTTTTTTTTTTTTTTTTGTTTCTAAAACAATTACTCTAAGAAGCCCAATACAGAAAGCCTCAAAGACTTGCAATTTGGGCAGGTCAAGACAAGAGCAGAACTAAGAGAGCTCTGAGACAAAAGGCAATAATCCAGTGACTGAGAAAATTCACTAAACACCACAACTTCCCAAGAAAAGGGGGGTGTCCACTCACAGCCATCATCCTGGTGGACAGGAAACACTCCTGCCTGTTGCCAGCCCCATAGCCCAGAACTGCCCCAGACAACCCAGTGTGACAGAAGTGCTTCAAATAACATGCACACACCACAAAACTGGGCATGGACATTAGCCTTCCCTGCACCCTCAGCTGGTTGTCCCAGAGTTGGGAAGGTGGAGCAGTATGAATTAACAAAGCCCCATTCAGCCATCATTTCAGCAGACTGGGAGCCTCCCTACACAGCCCAGCAGCCCAGAACTGCCCGGGGGGAAGTCACTCACCTGTGACATAGCGCAGTCATCCCTCAACAGAGGACCAGGGGTGCATGGCCTGGAAGAAGGACCCACTCGCAAGTCTCAGGGGCCATACACCAATACCAAGGACTTGTGGGTCAGTGGCAGAGACAACTGTGGCAGGACAGAACTGAAGGATTAGACTATTGCAGCAGCTTTAAAACTCCAGGAACACCAGGGAGATTTGATTGTTAGAGCCACACCCCCCCGACAGCCCAGACACATGCCCCATATACAGGGTGGGCAACACCAACTACACACACAAGCTTGGTACACCAATTGGACCCCACAAGACTCACTCCCCCACTCACCACAAAGGCAAAGCAGGGGAGAACTGGCTTGTGGAGAACAGGTGGCTCATGCTTGTTAGTTAGAAAAAGTGTATGCCATGAAGCTGTAGATCTGATAAATTAGAGATAAGGACTTCAATTGGTCAACAAATCCTAAAAGAACCCTATCAAGTTAAGCAAATGCCAAGAGGCCAAAAACAACAGAAAATTATAAAGCATATTAAAAAAACAGATGATATGGGTAACCCAAGCCCAAACACCCAAATCAAAAGATCAGAAGAGACACAGTCCCTAGAGCAACTAATCAAAGAACTAAAGATGAACAATGAGACCATAGTACGGGATGCAAAAGATATCAAGAAGACCCTGGAAGAGCATAAAGAAGACATTGCAAGACTAAATAAAAAAATAGATGATCTTATGGAAATTAAAGAAACTGTTGACAAAATTAAAAAGATTCTGGATACTCATAGTACAAGACTAGAGGAAGTTGAACAATGAATCAGTGACCTGGAAGATGACAGAATGGAAAATGAAAGCACAAAAGAAAGAATGGGGAAAAAAATCGAAGAAATCGAAACAGACCTTAGGGATATGATAGATAATATAAAACATCCAAATATAAGACTCATTGGTGTTCCAGAAGGGGAAGAAAGGGGTAAAGGTCTAGGAAGAGTATTCAAAGACATTGTTGGGGAAAACTTCCCAAATCTTCTAAACACCATAAATACACAAATCATAAATGCCCAGTGAACACCAAATACAATAAATCCAAATAAACCCACTCCAAGACATATTCTGATCACACTGTCAAACACAGAAGAGAAGGAGCAAGTTCTGAAAGCAGCAAGAGAAAAGCAATTCACCACATACAAAGGAAACAGCATAAGACTAAGTAGTGACTACTCAGCAGCCATCATGGAGGCAAGAAGGCAGTGGCATGATATATTTAAAATTCTGAGTGAGAAAAATTTCCAACCAAGAATTCTTTATCCAGGAAAGCTCTCCTTCAAATTTGAGGGAGAGCTTAAATTTTTCACAGACAAACAAATGCTGAGAGAATTTGCTAACAAGAGACCTGCCCTACTGCAGATACTAAAGGGAGCCCTACAGACAGAGAAACAAAGAAAGGAGAGAGAGACTTGGAGAAAGGTTCAGTACTAAAGAGATTTGGTATGGGTACATTAAAGGATATTAATAGAGAGAGGGGAAAAATATATATGACAAACATAATCCAAAGGATAAGATGGCTGATTCAAGAAATGCCTTCATGGTTATACTATTGAATGTAAATGGATTAAACTCCCCAATTAAAAGATATAGAGTCTCAGAATGGATTTAAAAAAATGAAACATCAATATGTTGCATACAAGAGACTCATCTTAGACAGAGGGATACAAATAAATTGAAAGTGGAAGGATGGAAAAAAATATTTCATGCAAGCTACAGCCAAAAGAAAGCAGGTGTAGCAATATTAATCTCAGATAAAATAGACTTCAAATGCAGGGATGTTTTGAGAGACAAAGAAGGGCACTACATACTAACAAAAGGGGCAATTCAACAAGAAGAAATAACAATCATAAATGTTTATGCACCCAATCAAGGTGCCACAAAATACATGAGAGAAACATTGGCAAAACTAAAGGAAGCAATTGATGTTTCCACAGTAATTGTGGGAGACTTCAACACATCACTCTCTCCTATAGATAGATCAACCAGACAGAAGACCAATAAGGAAATTGAAAACCTAAACAATCTGATAAATGAATTAGATTTAACAGACGTATATAGAACATTACATCTCAAATCACCAGGATACACATTCTTCTCTAGTGCTCAGGGAACTTTCTCCAGAATAGATCATATGCTGGGACATAAAACAAGCCTCAATAAATTTAAAAAGATTGAAATTATTCAAAGCACATTCTCTGACCACAATGGAATACAATTAGAAGTCAATAACCATCAGAGACTTAGAAAATTCACAAATACCTGGAGGTTAAACAACACACTCCTGAAAAATCAGTGGGTTAAAGAAGAAATAGCAAGAGAAATCGCTAAATATATAGAGATGAATGAAAATGAGAACACAACATACCAAAACCTATGGGATACAGCAAAAGCGGTACTGAGGGGGAAATTTATAGCACTAAACGCATATATTAAAAAGGAAGAAAGAGCCAAAATCAAAGAACTAATGGATCAACTGAAGAAGCTAGAAAATGAACAGCAAACCAATCCTAAACCAAGAAGAAGAAAAGAAATAACAACGATTAAAGCAGAAATAAATGACATAGAGAACAACAAAAAAAAAAAAATAGAGAGGATAAATATCACCAAAAGTTGGTTCTTTGAGAAGATCAACAAGATTGACAAGCCCCTAGCTAGACTGACAAAATCAAAACGAGAGAAGACCCATATATACAAAATGATGAATGAAAAAGGTGACATAACTGCAGATCCCAAAGAAATTAAAAAAATTATAAGAGGATACCATGAACAACTTTATGGCAACAAACTGAATAATGTAGAGGAAATGGACAATTTCCTGGAAACATATGAACAACCTAGACTGACCAGAGAAGAAATAGAAGACCTCAACCAACCAATCACAAGCAAAGAGATCCAATCAGTCATCAAAAATCTTCCCACAAATAAATGCCCAGGGCCAGATGGCTTCACGGGGGAATTCTACCAAACTTTCCAAAAAGAATTGATACCAATCTTACTTAAACTCTTTCAAAACATTGAAGAAAATGGAACACTACCTAACTCATTTTATGAAGCTAACATCAATCTAATACCAAAACCAGGCAAAGATGCTACAAGAAAGGAAAACTACTGGTCAATCTCCCTAATGAATATAAATGCAAAAATCCTCAACAAAATACTTGCAAATCGAATCCAAAGACACATTAAAAAAATCATACACCATGACCAAGTGGGGTTCATTCCAGGCATGCAAGGATGGTTCAACATAAGAAAATCAATCAATGTATTACAACACATTAAAAATTCAAAAGGGAAAAATCAAATGATCATCTCAATAGATGCTGAAAAAGCATTTGACAAATTCCAACATCCATTTTTGATAAAAACACTTCAAAAGGTAGGAATTGAAGGAAATTTCCTCAATATGATAAAGGGCATATATGAAAAACGCACAGCCAGCATAGTACTCAATGGTGAGAGACTGAAAGCCTTCCCTCTAAGATCAGGAAGAAGACAAGGATGCCCGCTATCACCACTGTTATTCAACATTGTGCTGGAAGTGCTAGCCAGGGCGATCCAGCAAGACAAAGAAATAAAAGGCATCCAAATTGGAAAAGAAGAAGTAAAACTGTCATTGTTTGCAGATGATATGATCTTATATCTGGAAAACCCTGAGAAATCGACAATACAGCTACTAGAGCTAACAAACAAATTTAGCAAAGTAGCGGGATACAAGATTAATGCACATAAGTCAGCAATGTTTCTATGTGCTAGAAATGAACAAACTTAAGAGACACTCAAGAAAAAGATACCATTATCAATAGCAACTAAAAAAATCAAGTACCTAGGAATAAACTTAACCAAAGATGTAAAAGACCTAGACAAAGAAAACTACATAACTCTACTAAAAGAAATAGAAGGGGACCTTAAAAGATGGAAAAATATTCCATGTTCATGGATAGGAAGGCTAAATGTCATTAAGATGTCAATTCTACCCAAACTCATCTACAGATTCAATGCAATCCCAATCAAAATTCCAACAACCTACTTTGCAGACTTGGAAAAGCTAGTTATCAAATTTATTTGGAAAGGGAAAATGCCTCGAATTGCTAAAGACACTCTAAAAAAGAAAAACGAAGTGGGAGGACTTACACTCCTTTACTTTGAAGCTTATTATGCAGCCACAGTTGTCAAAACAGCATGGTACTGGCACAAAGATAGACATATAGATCAATGGGATCGAACTGAGAATTCAGAGATAGACCCCCAGATCTATGGCCAACTCATCTTTGATAAGGCCCCCAAAAGTCACTGAACTGGGTCATAATGGTCTTTTCAACAAATGGGGCTAGGAGAGTTGGATATCCATATCCAAAAGAATGAAAGAGGACCTCTACCTCACACCCTACACAAAAATTAACTCAAAATGGACCAAAGATCTCAATATAAAAGAAAGCACCATAAAACTCCTAGAAGATAATGTAGGAAAACATCTTCAAGACCTTTTATTAGGGGGACACTTCCTAGACTTTACACCCAAAGCACAAGCAACAAAAGAAAAAATAGATAAATGGGACCTCCTCAAACTTAGAAGTTTCTGTACCTCAAAGGAATTTCTCAAAAAGGTAAAGAGGCAGCCAACTCAATGGGAAAAAATTTTTGGAAACCATGTATCTGACAAAAGACTGATATCTTGCATATATAAAGAAACCCTACAACTCAATGACAATAGTACAGACAGCCCAATTATAAAATGGGCAAAAGATATGAAAAGACAGTTCTCTGAAGAGGAAATACAAATGGCCAAGAAACACATGAAAAAATGTTCAGCTTCACTAGCTATTAGGGAGACGCAAATTAAGACCACAATGAGATACCATCTAACACCGATTAGAATGGCTGCCATTAAACAAACAGGAAACTAGAAATGCTGGATGGGATGTGGAGAAATTGGAACTCTTATTCATTGTTGGTGGGACTGCATAATGGTTCAGCCACTCTGGAAGTCAGTCTGGCAGTTCCTTAGAAAACTAGATATAGAGTTACCGTTCAATCCAGCAATTGCACTTCTCGGTATATACCCAGAAGATCAGAAAGCAGTGACACAAACAGATATCTGCACGCCAATGTTCATAGCAGCATTATTCACAATTGCCAAGAGATGGAAACAACCCAAATGTCCTTCAACAGATGAGTGGATAAATAAAATGTGGTATATACACACGATGGAATACTACACGGCAGTAAGAAGGAACGATCTCGTGAAACATATGACAACATGGATGAATCTTGAAGACATAATGTTGAGCGAAATAAGCCAGGCACAAAAAGAGAAATATTATATGCTACCACTAATGTGAACTTTGAAAAATGTAAAAGAAATGGTTTATAATGTAGAATGTAGGGGAACTAGCAATAGAGAGCAATTAAGGAAGGGGGAACAATAATCCAAGAAGAACAGATAAGCTATTGTGGGTAAATTTAACATTCTGGGAATGCCCAGGAATGACTATGGTCTGTTAATTTCTGATGGGTATAGTAGGAACAAGTTCACAGAACTTTAGGTAACTTTCTTGGGGTAGAGTAGGAACATGTTGCAAATAAAGTAGTTATCTTAGGTTAGTTGTCTTTTTCTTACTCCCTCGTTATGGTCTCTTTGAAATGTTCTCTTATTGTATGGTTTTTTTTAATTATTTTTTTATTTTTCATACAGTTGATTTAAAAAAAAAAGTTAAAAAAAAAAAAGGAAAAAAATATGTAGAGCCCCCTTGAGGAGCCTGTGGAGAATGCAGGGGTATTGGCCTACCCCACCTTGATGGTTGCTAACATGACCACAGACATCGGAGACTGGTGGTTTGATGGGTTGAGCTCTCTACCACAGGATTTACCCTTGGGAAGACTGTTGCTGCAAAGAAGAGGCTAGGCCTCCCTATAATTGTGCCTAAAAGCCTCCTCCTGAATGCCTCTTTGTTGCTCAGATGTGGCCCTCTCTCTCTGGCTAAGCCAACTTGAAAGGTGAAATCACTGCCCTCCCCCCTACATGGGATCAGACACCCAGGGGAGTGAATCTCCCTGGCAACGTGGAATGTGACTCCTGGGGAGGAATGTAGACCCGGCATTGTGCGACGGAGAACATCTTCTTGACCAAAAAGGGGGATGTGAAAGGAAATGAAATAAGCTTCAGTGGCAGAGAGATTCCAAAAGGAATCGAGTGGTCACTCTGGTGGGCACTCTTACGCACAATTTAGACAACTCTTTTTAGGTTCTAATGAATTGGGGTAGCTGGTGGTAGATACCTGAAACTATCAAACTACAACCCAGAACCCATGAATCTCGAAGACAATTGTATAAAAATGTAGCTTATGAGGGGTGACAGTGGTATTGGGAAAGCCATAAGGACCACACTCCCCTTTGTCCAGTTTATGGATGGATGAGTAGAAAAATAGGGGAAGGAAACAAACAAACAAACAGACAAAGGCACCCACTGTACTTTTTTATTTTAATTGCTCTTTTTCACTTTAATTATTATTCTTGTTATTTTTGTGTGTGTGCTAATGAAGGTGTCAGGGATTGGTTTAGGTGATGAATGTACCACTATGTAATGGTACTGTGAACAATCAAATGTACGATTTGTTTTGTATGACTGTGTGGTATGTGAATATATCTCAATAAAATGAAGATTTAAAATTAAAAAAAATTATTTTTCTAAAGAGGAAATACAAATGGATAAAGAAGACATGAAAAAATGTTCATCTTCACTAGCTATTAGGGAAATGCAAATCAAAACCACAATGAGATACCATCTGACTCCAATAAGAATGGCCACAACTAAACAAACAGGAAACTACAAATGCTAGAGAAGGTTGTGGAGAAATTGGAGCTCTTATTACTTGTTGGTGGGAATGTATAATGGTACAGCCAATGTGGAACAGAGTTTGGCAATTTCTCAGAAAACTAGATATTGAATTACCCTATGATCTGGCAATCCACTTCAGTATATACCCAGAAGATTTGAAATTAGTGACATGAACAGACATTTGTACACCAATGTTCATAGCAGGATTGTTCAAAATTGCCAAGAGATGGAAACAATTCAAGTGTCCTTCAACAGATGAGTGGATAAACAAAATGTGGTATATACATATGATGGAATACTATGCAGTAGTAAGAAGGAATAAGGTCCTGAAACATATGGCAACATGGATGAACCTTGAATGTATAATGCAGAGTGAAATAAATCAGATACAAAAGGAGAGATATTGTATGTTACCACTTCTATGAAGTCCCTAAAAAGTGTAAAATCAATGTCTTATAATGTAAAATATTGGGGACCCAGTGATAGAAGCTAGTAGAGGGGGAATGATAATCTAATATGCACAGATATGTTGATGATGAATTCAAAGTTATGGGACTGGATAAGGGTGATTGCTTTTTAATGGAATTATAAGTATTAGAGCTATTTTGAAGGTGAATAGGATTGAAAGGTGTCATTTAAAGGTATATATCCCACAGGTCAGCACCACAAATATACATAAGTGCTTGCATGATATACTTCAAAGGTATAACAGTAGTACAGAGGGTTCACAATAGAATGGTATATGGAAAAAATCTACTTATTGCATACTAGGGACTATAATTAATAGGAATGTCATACAAGAACCACATAAATATGATCTTTTCTATATCTTCAGGGTCTGTGGTAATGAAGCCCTCTGCATTTCTGATTTTATTTATTTGGGCATTCTCTTTTTTACTTTGTCAGTCTAGCCAAGGATTTGTCAATCTGTTGACCTGTTCAAAGAATCAACTTTTGGTTTTATTGGTACTATTTTTTTTGCTCTCTACTTCTTTTATTTCCACTTTAATCTTTGATATTTTTCTTCTACTTGCTTTAGGGTTAGTCTATTGCTCTTTAGTATTTCTTCAGTTGTTCAGTTAGGTCTCTCATTTTAGTTCTTTCTCCCTTTTTAATGTATATGTTTAGAGCTATGTCACGCTCAGCACCGCCTTCACTGCACCCATAGGTTTTAATACTTTGTATGCTTGTTTTCATTTTTCTACAGATATTTACTGATTTCTTTTGCAATTTCTTTGACCCGTTGTGTTTAAGACTGTGTGGTTTAACTCCCATATATTTGTGAAAGTTCCAGTTCTTCAGTGGTTATTGATTTCCAGCTTTATTCCATTATGATCACAGAAAGTGCTATGAATTAATTTCAATCTTTTTAAAACTATTAAAAATGTTTTATGCCTCAGTATATAATATATCCAGGAGAAAGTTCAATGAGGACTTGAGAACAATGTATATCCTACTGTTGTATGGTGCAATGATCTATACATGTCTGTTAGATGTAATTCATTTACCATATTATTTAGGTTCTATATTTCCTTATTGATCCACTGTCTGCTGTCTGATTGTTCTTCTTTAGAAGAGAGTGGTGTATTGAAGCCTCCCAGTATTACTGTAGGAATGTCTATTGCTCTCTTCAGTTTGGCCAGTGTTTGCCTCATGTACTTTGGAGCTCCTTGATTTGCTGCATAACATTTGTGATTGTTCTTTCTTCTTGGTGAATTGCCTCTTTTATTAATAAATACTGTCAGTTCTGGTTTGGATATATTATGTCCCCCAGAGAAGCCATATTCTTTAATGCAATCTAGTGGGGACAGACTAGTCTGTTGATTAGAGTGGAACCTCTGATGGAATTCTTTCCATGGAGATGTGGGCCCCACCCATTCAGAGTGGGTCTTAATTAAATACTGGAATCCTATAAGAGAGCGTACAGACAGAACGAGCTCAGAGCAGCTAAGGAGACTTTTGGAGAGATGTTTGGAGATGTTAAGCTAAGAGATGAAGCCCAGAGTTTGCCCTGAAGAAGCTGACAGAGGATCTCCAGACACTTAGAGAGAAACACTCTGAACACTCTGTGAGAAAGAAGCAACAACACACAGGAGCTGAGACAGAGGAGCTAAGACAAAAGGCTAGAGAGAGAGGAATGGGGAAGATGGGAGCATAGAGAGGAGTGGAGGCTAGTTAGTTCCCATGGAACAACTAATAATCAACCAGGAACAACTAGTAAATAATCTGGAATAACTGCTGGGGGACAAACGTGACTGTCCACACTTCTTACACCAACCTGGATTGGGAGGAATGCCCTATATCATAGCATAAAATCTGTAAGTAAAAACTGTGGACCCAAGCTGAGAGCCCATCCCCTCCAGCAGCCCAAACTGCAAAGCCTCACTGTGCTACAGAGCAGCACTCTCTGAACAAATGAACATACCTCAGCCTAGCTGCAACTGAGGTTTTAATTAACAAATGTTGACTGCTCAATACAAGCTATGAATCCGCATAAAGCAGACAGAGGCTTTTGGTGATGACTGAGCTTGGAGAGCTGGAGGACCTCTCTGGGAGGGAGGAGGAGCCCAGAGGACCAGGTGCTATCTCTGGCTGAAGGGTGAAACTGAGGGTGGCCATGGCCTGGCCCTGAAGGGGGCTTTCTGTCCCTTTTTCAGGTCAGTGGAGAAAGCCTGAGCCATTTTCAGTTCTCAGTGCTCTGACCCAGACAAGGGTGGAGATAGCAGTCAGAGAGCTTATTCAAATGCAAATGATATCTCCCCAGGGGGTACCTTCCCTAAGAGGAAAGAGGTAGTGCCAAGCTCTAGTATCCACCTTCCATTCAGAACCAGATCCCAGAGCCTGGGGGAAAAGAGCCATGGGCCACACTTCCTTACACCAGTCTGGAGTGACAGGCTGACAGACACCACCCACAGGGCAGAAAGGCACACTGGCTTCAGGCCTCAAAGGGTGTATCAATCCTCTAAGACACACCCTCAGGGAGACCTGATACTATTGCCTCCTTCTGAACCCTGAGCCCGTTCTGATTTGGAAAAACCTGATTGGGGTAACCAAGGAAACCAGATGCCTAGACAGCAGAAAACTACAACCTACACTAAGAAAAACAAAGTTATAGCCCAATCAAATGAGCAAACTTACACTTCAAGTGACATACAGGAATTTAAACAACTAATGCTAAATCAATTCAAAAAGTTTAGGAAGAATATGTCAAAAGAGATGAAGTGAATAATGAAAACACTGGGTGTACATAGGATAGAAATCAGAAGTTCAAAAAAACAACTGGCAGAATCTATGGAAATGAAAGGCACAACATAAAAGATGAAAGACACAATGGAGACATACAACAGCAGATCTCAAGAGGCAGAAGAAAACACTCAGGAACTGGAGAACAAGGCATCTGAAAGCCTACACACAAAAGAAGAGATAGAGAAAAGAATGGAAAAATATGGCAATGTATCTGGGAATTGAATGACAACATGAAAGGCAGGAATGTACATGTCATGTGTGTCCCAGGAGAAGGGAAGGGAAAAGGGGAAGAAGCAATAGTAGAGGAAATAATCAATGAAAATTTCCCATCTCTTATGAAAGACATAAAATTACATATCCAATAAGTGCAGCGTACACCAGAATAGATCTGAATAAGCCTACACCAAGACACTTAATAATCAGATTATCAAACGTCAAAGATAAAGAGAGAATCCTAAAAGCAGCAAGAGAAAAGTGATCCATCACATACAAAGGAAGCATGATAAGGCTACAGATTTCTCAATAGAAGCCATGGGGACAAGAAGAAAATGGAGTGATATATTTAAGATACTGAAAGAGGAAAACTGCCAACCAAGAATCCTATATCTGGCAAAACTGTCCTTCAAATATGAGGGAGAGCTTAAAATATTCTCTGACAAACAGACAATGACAGAGTTTGTGAACAAGATACCTGCTTTACAGGAAACACTAAAGGGAGCACTACAGACAGAAAGGAAAAGACAGGAGTGAGAGGTTGGAAAACAATTTTGGGAGATAGTAGCACAGCAATGTAAGTACACTGAACAAAGATGACTGTGAATATGGTTGAAGGAGGAAAGTTAGGAGCATCTGGGACACCATAAGGAAAGAGGAAAGATAGAGACTGGGATTGTATAACTCAGTGAAACCTAGGGTGCTCAATGATTGTGATAAAAGATACAAATATGTTTTTACTTGAGGAGAACAAATGAATGTCAACATCGCAAGGTGTTAAAAATAGGGTGGGATTGGGGGAAAAATAGAATCAATGCAAACCAGAGACTATAATTAACAGAAACATTGTAGTATGCTTCCTTTAAGATAACAAAGGCAATATACCAAAGCTAAATGCATAAGGGAGGTGACATAGGGGAGGGGTATGGGACTCTTGGCATTGGTGATGCAGTCTCTTTATTCTACTTTGGTTTAATGCCATCTTTTCTTTTGTTGTTTCCTAGTCGTAAATTTTTTCCCCCTCTCTCTCTCTCTTTCTTTTGTCTCTCTACCTTCCTTGACTCTTCCTCCTTCTTTGTGGAAGAAATGGAGATGTCCTTATATAGGTAGTGGTGATGGTGATGAATACATAAATGAATGTCTATACAGGGAACCATCAATTGTTGACTTGGGATGTAATGTATGGTGTGTGAACAAAACTGTCTTTTAAAAAATGGGTTGGTGAAATCTTCAGGGCACTATACTGAGTGAAATCAGACAGACACATAAGGACAAATATTGCACGGTCTCACTGATAGGAACTAATTATAATATGTAAACTCATAGATGTGAAATATAAGTTACCAGGATATAAAAACAGGGTGAAAGAATGTGGAGCGGTTGCTTATTATGAGCAGAATGTTCAACTAGGGTGAACTGAAACATTTGGAAGTGGACAGAGGTGATGGCAGCACATTGTGAGAATGACTAACAGTGCTGAATGATGTGTGAATGTGGTGTAAAGGGTAAGCTCAGAGTCATGTATGTCATCAGAAGAAAAGTTGGAGGTTAAAAGATGGGAATGTATAAAACAGTGAATCTTGTGGCAGACAATGACCATGATTAACTATATAAACACTAGAAATCTTTTTCATGAACTAGTGCAAATGCATGACACTATAACTAGAAGTTAATAGTAGAGGGGCATATAGGAAAAAAATACCTACTGCAAACTATATACTACAGTTAGTAGTATTTTAACATTCTTTCATTAACTGTAACAAATGTACTATAACAATAATATGAATCGATAATGGAGGGGAGGTGGTTAGGGGCATGGGAGGATTTGAGTTTCCTTTTTTTATATTTATTTCTTTTCTGGAGTAATGAAAATGTTCTAAAAATTGAAAAAAAAATAATTGTGGTGATAGATGCACAGCTGTATGGTGGTATCATGGGTAATTGATTGTACACTTTGGATCTTTGGACAATTGTATGGTTTGTGAACAAACTCAATTAAAAAAAAAAAAAAAAAAGCCCAGCGACACTTTGGAGAAAGCCAGTTTGAAACACACCTGGGAGCAATGGACCAGCAGACACCAGCCACCTGCCTTTCCAGCTGACAGAGGTGTTCCAGATGCCATTAGTCTTTCTTCAGTGAAGGTTTCCTCTTGTTAATGCCTTATCTGGACACTTTTATGCCCTTAGAACTGTACATTTGTAACCTAATATACCCCCTTTATAAAGGCCAATCCATATGTGGTATTTTGCACAATGGCAGCACTAGCAAACCAGAACAGATTTTGGTACCAGAGAAGTGTGGCACTGCTGAGTTTACAAACACCAAATATGTTGGAATGGCTTTTTAAATGGATAAGGGGAAGATTCTGGAAGAATTGTGAGGAGCTTGGTAGAAAAAGACTAGATTGCTTTGAAGAGACTCTTGATAGAAATATAGACTCTAAAGATACTTCCAACAAGACCTTAAACACAAATGATGAATGTGTCATTGCAAACTGGAAAGGGATCCTTGTTTTAAAGTTGGGGAGTATTTGGCAAAATCGAGTCCTGGTGTCAGATGGAAGGCAGAATTTGAAAGCAATGACCTGGGGTATTTAGCTGAAGCAATGTCCTAACTACATAAGGAAAATGCAGCTTGGCTTCTCCTTGCACCTTATAGTAAAAGGCAAGAGGAAAGAGAAGCCGAGAAGTGAACCCTTGGGTACAATGAAACCAGAAATTGATGCTCTGGAAAATTCTGGGTTACCAGAAAGTGAGACCCCAGAGGCTAGTTACACACATGAGGATTAAATGAAACATGGAACCAGCCAGCCATTTCAGTATAAGCCAGGATTGGAGATGCAGTTATCCAGAAAATATTTGTTGAAAGTCCTATTGTCTGATGGTTTTGACTGCTGTAAGCTGCATGCCAAGCTAACAGATTTTTTTTTGAGATCCGTAGAGACAGAACCACTGCCAGTCTGGACTGGAGGGATGGAGAAGGGACAAGTTGAGAGAGGGATTACTTCAGAGGCAGAACCATGGAACCTAAGGTCTGCAGCGAGGAAACCTCAGGCCAGGAAAGTGAAGATGCCCATGCATGTGCAAAGGGTGAGTTTGTCCTGGAAGCAGAGGTTGGGCCTTCTGCCCCGATGCCCAGGAAGAGTGCTACCACCCTAGTCCTCAGAGAAGGTGGAGCAAATTCCTTGGAGATTAGGGAGAGCCTGGCCACCACCCCACTGTTCTGAAGGGGTTGAGCATGTGACCCACAGATGGAAGAGGGTCCAGGTGCCACCCTGATGTTTGAGGAGGGTGGGGCCAAGAACAAGGTGGTTTTCCCAATGTATGGATATCTTGGAGCATTCAACCCAGAATGTGAAAGACAAGGGCTGGTGCAAAGGCCACTGGAAAGGGTTGCACTCCTGCTGTCTCAAGTCCCAAGGATAAAACATCATTTGATAAATGACTATCAGACCTTTGACCCGTTTTCCTTTCAGTTTCTCCTTATGGCAATGGGAATGTTTATGCTGACTGACCATCTTTTGTATATTGGAAGCAGGTAACTTTTTTCAGAGATTCACAAGTCCACAGCCAGAGGAGAATTTTGCCTTAGGACAAACCACACCTCTAACAGATTTTGATAAGATCTTGTACTTACCTATTGTTACTGAAATGATTTAAGCTTTTTTGATACGGTGATGGAATGAATGTGTATTATATATGGAAAGAACGTTTTTTGGGGGTTCAGGAGTGGAATGTGCCAGTTTGGAAATAATATGTCCCCCAGAAAAGCCATATTCTTTAATGCAATCTTGTGGGGGCAGACTGATTAGTGTGTTGGTTAGGGTAGAAACTCTGAATTATTTCCATGGAGATGTTTGTTCTACCCATTCAGGGTGGGTCTTAATTAAATACTGGAGTCCTATAAGAGCGCTCACAGGCAGAAGGAGCTCAGAACAGCTGAGAGAGACTTTTGGAGAGATGTTTGGAGATGCTAAAAGATGAAGCCCAGAGTATGGCCTGGAGAAGCTAAGAGAGGACCCCCACATGCTTAGAGAGAAATGCCCTGGCAGAAAGAAGCAATGACACACAGGAGCTGAGAGAGAGGAGCCAAGACAAAAGCCCAGAGACATTTTGGAGAAAGCCATTTTGAAACACACCTGGGAGCAAAGGAACAGCAGACACCAGTCACCTGCCTTCCCAGCTGACAGAGGTGTTCCAGACACCATTGGCAATTCTTCAGTGAAGGTATCCTTTTGTTGATGCCTTAGTACTGACATTTTTATGGCCTTAGAACTTTAAGTTTATAAACTAATAAATCCTATTTATAAAGACCAATCCATTTCTGGTATTTTACATAACAGCAGCATTAACAAACCTTAACAATGTCCTTCCTTGTCTCATAATATCTTTGCATGTAAAGTCTACTTTATCTGATATCAATATAGCCACCAGCTTTTTTGGGGATGGCTTGCATGAAATATGTTTTTCCATCCATTCACTTTCAACCTATTTGTTTCTTTGGGTCTCAAATGAGTCTCTTGTAAAGAGCACACAGAGAGAGGCAGGGCAAGATGGAGGAGTGGTGAGGCACAGAATTTAGTCTTTCTTCTAGAGCAGCTGGTAATTACCCAAGAACTATATGAAACAGTGTTTTAGGGGTCTCCAGTAATCAGTCACACATAGGACACAAGTTTGGAATCAGCGGAAAAGCTGAGATCGCAGCGAACATTGTAAGTTCCCCTGACCAGGGGTCTGGTGCCCTTCCCCACCCAGACCCCATGGACTGTCTTGCTGCTGGCTCCCTGAAAGGGGGAAAAAACAAAAAAACAAAAAGCAACAATCTTCTGAGGGCAACAAGGGGGGGGGTCTCAATCCAGCCTCACCTGCAGAATTAATTAACAAAGTAATTAATTTTTGGAGCTGGGTTTGTTAAAGAAGGGCTGGGCTCCAAGAAGGGGGGGGGGGGACATAAAAGCGGGCCCAGTCTCCAAAAAAGCCCTTTTTTTCCCTACATTTTGTCCCATCTCCCTTCTCACTGACTCCTTATCTTTTTGAATTTCAATAGCCCCCAGCAGGGGCAGAATTGAAGCTGTTGGAGAGTAATTATCAGAAAATAGCCCAAAGTACATCTTTAAATGCTCTATTCTGACACTGACAAAATATCCAGGCTGGAGAAAGGCTTTTAAAAGGGCCTCCTTTTTTCTTTCTTTTTTCTTGTTTTTCTTTTCTATTTTTTTAATCTAAAAGTAACATATGTAGTTATTTTCTATCAGAAAGCCCAAGTTGAAGGACTAGGCTAGTCTTGGGGGTAGACAGAGCACCCAGAATTTCTTTGAATTCCAGATTCACTTCTGAAGAAGGTCTCTACCCCCATCTTTAACTGGTAACTCAGGCTGACCAAGGAATTAAGCTGGAGTCACCTCAAGGAGGAGAGGGGAGAAAGGAATAGTGCCCCAGGGACACAGCTGGAGTTCCTAGGATTGGGAGAGTGGAGGGAGGTCCAGCTCAATGGGCAGCCCTCCTTCTGGAAACTCAGACCCCAGGGGCTGGAATTCAGATTCAAGCTACAGTCAGCCATGCCCCTCACAGGATCAAAGTCACCCAGAGAATTAAAGGCTCCATACCTCCTTACACTGGTGGGGACACTGTGGGCTGGCAAATGCCACCTGCCAGACAGGAGAGGAAAAGCACTGATTCTAGAGGGCTCATAAGAGGGTCTCATTCTCAGCAAAATTCCATACCCTCCTCATGAGACCTGAGTCTCTCTAGACTGGGAAAATCTGACTGGGGTTGACCACATCTGAGGAGACCCTCTCACAAAAGGCTACACAGAGGCATGGCAAGAAACAGAAAAACAAGAGGTGAAAAATTCTGATCAAGTAAATAGAACCCAAGTTAATGGTCTAGAATAAGTTGAACTGAACAATAGAGGTCAGAGAAGAAAGCAAACCAACAAGAAACTCCTAGATAAAAGTGAAAATGAGCTCCAGAATAAACTAATCAAGAAAATCAGATGCCTAGACAACTTAAGATAACAAGCCATACTAGGAAACAAGAAAATATGGATCAGACAAAGGAACAAACTAATAGTTCAACCAAGATAGAGGAGTTGAGACAACTAATGCTAAATCTATTCAATGAACTGAAGGAAGATATAGCAAAAGAGATGAAGAATATGAAGAAGACACTGGATGACCATAAAGAAGAATTAATAAACTTGAAAAAACAAATGGCAGAACTCATGGGAATGAAGGCCACAATGGAGGAGAGGAAAAAAACACAATGAAGGTACACAACAGTAGATATGAACAGGCATAAGAAAGGATCAGTGGACTGGAACACAAGACTTTTGAATTCATACACACAAAAGAACAGATGGTGAAAAAAATGGAAAAATATGAGCAGGGTCTTAGGGAGCTGAGTGAGAATATGAAACGCAAGAATACACATGTTATGGGTATCCTGGAAGGAGAAGAGAGGGGAAAAGGGGCAGAAAGAATAATAGAAGAAATAATCACTGAAAATTTCCCAACTCTTATGAAAGAAAATTAGAGATTCAAGAAGTACATCGTATCCAAACAGAACAGATCCCAATAGATGTACTCCAAGACATTTATTGATCAGATTTTCCAATGTCAAAGACAAAGAAGGAATTCTGAAAGCAGCAAGAGAAAAACAATCCATCACATACAAGGGAAGCCCAATAAGACTATGTACAGATTTCTCCACAGAAACCATGGAGGCAAGAAGACAGTTGCATGATATATTTAAGATACTGAAAGAGAAAAACTACCAACCAAGAATTCTATATCTGGCAAAACTGTCCTTCAAAAATGAGAGACTAAAATATTTTCAGACAAAAAGACACTGAAAGAGCTTGTGAACAAGACACCAAGCTACAAGAAATACTAAAGGGAGTGCTACAGGCTGATAGGAAAAGACAGAAGAGCTTTGGAGATGAGTGCAGAAATGAAGATTATAATGAAAAGTAAAAGGAGAGAGAGGAAAAAATAAGATATGACACATAAAATCCAAAAGATGAAATGGCAGAAGAAAGTACTGCCTTACAGTAATAACACTAAATGTAAATGGATTAAACTGCCCAGTAAAAAGACTGGCAGAATGGATTAAAAAACAGGACCCATTTATATGCTGCCTACAAGAAACTCACTTTAGACACAAGGACAAAAATAGACTGAAAGTGAAAGGCTGGAAAAAGATATTTCAAGCAAACAATAGAAAAAAGTGGGAGTAGCTATATTAATATCAGACAAATAAGACTTCAAAAGTAAAACAATTAAAAAGAGACAAAGAAGGACAATATATATTAATAAAAGGGTAAATTCATCAAGAAAACATAATCATAAATATTTATGCACCAAACCGGAATGCCCCAAAATTCATGAGGTAAACACTGAGATCACAGAAAGGAGAAGTAGACACTTCTACAATAATAGAGACTTCAATATACTGCTGTCATTAATGGATAGAACATCTAGACAGAAGACCAATAAAGAAATGGAGATGGGGAATTATACAATAAATGAACTAGACAGATATTTATCGAACACTACACCCAACAACAGCAGGATACACTTTTTTTTCAAGTGCTCATGGAACATTCTCTAGGATAGACCACATGTTGGCTCACAAAGCAATTCTCAACAAATTTAAAAATATTGATATTATACAAAACACTTTCTCAGACCATAATGGAGTGAAGTTGGAAATAAATAACAGGCAGAAGGTCATAAAATTCACAAATATATGGAGGCTAAACAATACCCTCTTAGAAAACCAGTGGGTAAAGAAAGAAATTACAAGAAAAATTGGTAAATTCCTCAAGGCACATGACAATGAAAACACAACATATCAAAACTTATGGGATGCAGCAAAGGCAATGCTGAGAGAGAAATTTATTGCCCTAAATGCCTACATTAAAAGAAAAGATAGAGCAAAAATTGAAGAATTAACTGTTCACCTGGAGGAATTAGAGAAAGAACAGTAAACTAACCCCAAAGCAAGCAGAAGGGAAGAAATAAAAAAAATTAGAGCAGAAATAAATGAAATTGAGAACAGGGAAACAACAGAGAGAATCAACAAAAACAGAAGTTGGTTCTTTGAGAAAATCAATGAAATTGATGGACTGCTACCTAGGCTAACAAAAAAGAATGAGAGAGAGAGAGAAAGAGAGAGAGGAGAGAGAGAGAGAGAGAGAGAGAGAGAGAGAGAGAGAGGGAGAGAAGATGCAAATAAATACAATCAGAAATGGGAAAGTAAACTTAATTACTGACCCTGCAGAAATTAAGGAGATAATGAGAAGATACTATGAGCAACTATATGCTAATAAACTAGGCAACTTAGATGAAATAGACAACTTCCCAGAAAAGTGTAAAAGACCAACATTGACTCAAGAAGAAATAGATGACCTCAACAAACCAATCAAAAGTAGAGATTGAGTCAGTCAACAAAAAGCTCCCAAAAAGGAAAATCGCAGGACCAGATGGCTTCACATGTGAATTCTATCAAGCATTTAAGAAAGAATTAGTATCAATCCTGCTCAAACTTTTCAAAAAAATTGAAAAAGGAAAGCTACCTAACACATTCTATGAAGGCAACATCACCCTAATAACAAAATCAGACAAAGATACTACAAAAAAAAAAAAGAAAGAAAAAAAAGAAAATTATAGACCAATCTCTTTAATGAATATAGATGCAAAAATCTGCAACAAAATACTTGCAAATAGAATCCAGCAGCACACTAAAAGAATGATACACCATGACCAGGTGGGATGTATCTCAGGTATGCAAGCCTGGTTCAACACAAGAAAATCAACTAATGTAATACACCACATCAATAAATCAAAGCAGAAGAACCACATGATCATCTTGATCAATGTAGAAAAGGCATTTGACAAAATTCAACATCCTTTCCTGGTGAAAACACTTCAAAGGATAGGAATAGAAGGGAATTTTTTCAATATGATAAAGGTGTTATATGAAAAACCCAAGCTAACATCATAATCAATGGGGAGAGATTAAAATCTTTCCCTCTAAGATCAAGAACAAGACAGAGACACCCACTATCATCCATTGTTATTCAACATTGTGCTGGAAGTGTGAGCTACAGCACTTAGGCAAGAAAAAGAAATAAAGGGCATTCAAATTGGAGAGGAAGAAGTAAAACTTTCACTATTTGCAGATGACATGATTCTATGTGTAGAAAATCCAGAAAAATCTACAGCAAAGCTAGAACCAGTCAGTGAATACAGCAATGTGGCAGGCTACAAGATCAACATGCAAAAATCTGTAGTGTTCCTACACACAAGGAATGTGCAACAAGAGTAGGAAATCAAGAAAAAAAATCCATTTACATTAGCAATCAAAAGAATCAAGTATTTAGTAATAAACTTAACCAAGGACACAAAAGGGCTTTACACAGAAAACTATAAGAACCTCCTAAAATAAATCAAATAGGACCTAAAAAAAGTGGAAGAACATACCATGTTCATGGATTAGAAGAGTAAAGACAGTTAAGATGGCAATTTTACCTAAACTGATTTATAGATTCAATACAACACCAATTAAAATCCCAACTACTTACTTTACAGAAATAGAAAAACCAAAGGCCAAAGAAGACAATAAGCATTTTCTGATACATGAACTTTTATTCAGGGCTTACTTATAGGGTGAGAAGTCATGGAGAGATCATGATGGCTCTCTCAAGCTGGGCAGACATCACATTCACAGGGAAGATGACCAAGTGATGCAAAAAGGGCAGAAAGCCTTTTATAAGAGTTTAAGACAAAGGCCTTCCTAAGGGTGGGGGGAGCATAGATGCAGGAATAGGTCATTCTGACCTGGGGGGAGGTGCAGGAAGGACTAGAATAACACAGAACAATTACATTTTGCTCTTTTTGTGAGACTAAGAGCCTCTCACTTCCTGCCTGCTTGCATAAAGTTACATTTTAAGGTCAATTTACTTTTTTTTCTTTACTGGCTTAGACAACAGGTTAAACATTTAGCTGCCTAGGTCATGCAGACTGCTGTGCACCAAAGATCTGCAGGCCTGTTTTGCTCAGTCCATAGGTTGCTAAAATCCACCCCTGCACAACAGTTTGCATTGACCGTAAGACAGACTTTACATCTATAATTTACAATACAATAAACAACATAGAAATAATACACTGGTACAGAAAGATAATAAACCTATTAGCAAGTGGTTCTATGGCAAGGTTAATGGGTTACCATTTAGCACAAGTACTGCCTGGGCTAAAATAGCTAAAGGATAACACTACCAGGCATTCTGCTTTATTCTATATCTAGTTTTTACCATTTTCTTAACTATGATCACAGAAATAAATTTCCCTTTCTACCAACTTTCTGCAACTTTCTATATTCATTCAGGTTTTGTTCCATATCCCCTATTTTTTATTCTGATACAACCAGTCATTTAGGAAAAAACAACTTCCCTTTCCTTCAATAATAATAAAAATAAGACATCCCTCATACCCTCTACATTCAAGTTAACAAAATAATTTTGGAAATTGTTCTTAAGCATTTCACAACATATTATTACCAATAACATTACACTTGTTAGAAGGCTAAATACTAGAACATTTTAGTCAATGCATTATTGAAATAGTAACACTTTTTTTTTAACAAGAATTAACACATGTAAGCATTAAATTGGATAGCTGAGTGGTTTAACAATATATACATAAACCGAGTCTTCATAGTAGATAGAAGAGTTCCAGGTGAGGGGGTTTTAAATACCATGTTTTCTCCCCCTGCAGGGAGCCCTTCAGTGTCAGATCTGCAGTTAGTTTCCTATGTAATTCTAATACCCTTGGGCTTAGGATTCTCAACCAGCATGGCTGCATGAGCCAGAACCAGAGCCAACTGACCTTATTTTCCCTGATTTCTAGTGTTTGTGGCACAAGCAAGAGAAATTGTTATTATTGCTCCATTGTGGCTTGAAGGCAGCCGGCCCCTTTATCTGGAGTTAATGCTGATACAGTCCTCAAGTCTATTGTTTCTATCATCCTTTAAGTGTTTAGCTGTATCTACAGTGATGAAAGCATATTTTGTCCCTTTGGACAGAGGAAAGGGGCCAATATAGTTACTTGCCACCAGGTGACAGGAATCTGGTGTCCTCAGTGCCCAGTCTTCTGGTACAGCCATTCAGTCACTTCATGCATCATTGGTGTTAGGCTGTGGAATTTCACTAGGGCATCCACTTCTATGTTACCTGGTAATGAATTGGTGTTATGGGCAGACACATGATAAATGGTTACCCTACATTTGTGGCAGGCAGTCCAGATGTCTTCCCACCAGATGGTGTCAGTACTGGGCTGGACAGTCATGGCTGTCCAGGTAGCAGATTGTCCATGTGCCAGTCTATGCAGAGTCAGGTGTATTTTCTTGTCCATTGATGGTGGGCATGGGAGGAGCCACCTCGAAAGGATCAACAGGAAGCAGGGCATGCTGCTCTTTCACATAGGAGGCTGGTCCTAAAATTTCATGCATCTCTGCTTTTAAAGAGCCATTGTCAAAGATACCACATCATAGGAGGTAGACTTTCCATTTTGTCAGCGTGCTCACCTGAGCACTCCCCAAGTGGGGCTTATTTATAGGGTCCCATATCTGAATATCTATATGGGTATGGTCTTCTGTAAGGTTACTGGACACCTGAGTTAGACCTTCAACACTTGCAACAGAGGATTACACACTGTGCACAATTGCTCTTTTAAAGGGATATATCTGAGTTCTGTGCCCTTCCGTAGTTGGGACCAGAATCTAACAGGTACACTTTAGCTTGTTGTCTTTGCCACAAACCCCACTCAAAGCCAATATTGGCATTGGCCACATCCAAATCACAGGGTATATTGGGTTTCACCCCCTTTAAAGTCTGTGCCTGCATAATAGTTCACCTAGTCTTTTTAAACAGAGCCTGCTGTGGAAAATCCCATTCCCACACTTTTCCTTTTCTAATTAGGGTATACAAAGGTTTTAAAATTTGTACTACACAGAGTATAAACACTTCCCAATAACTTAACAACCCAAGAAAAGCCATCAACTGTTCAGAAGTAAGCAATGTGGGATAACTGCATTTTAACAACAGCTGAAGGAATAGCCTTAGTTTTCTCCAACCAGACAAAACCCAAGAACTTGATAAAGTAGTCAGGCTCTTCTGGAGGTTTCCACATTTGAAGGTATCCTTGTGGAAGCACAGCAAATGTCCACTGTTGTTTTCCACACATGAAGCCTAACACAGGTTGACTGGAAAAAATCTAAAAATATTCTAAATAACATATTAGCAAGGTTTAACACAAAGTTAAATAGGAGCAACCAGTTCACAAATGGCTCCCTAGGTTTTTGTTGATATTGGTTACTAATATCTCTTAGTTTGGCCAAGGAAAACTCCTTTGATTAGAAGCTGCTGCTACTGCTTTGCCCTCTTCCCTCCATGGGGGATCAGGGTGCTGAACTTCCTCTGCTTTAACCCTTTGTTGGAACAGAGGTTGAGTACACCTACTTTCCTTAGTATCAATTTCCCAGTCAGACAGGGGCTCATCATCTTTTGATGAGGAATCAACAGGGTCCCACACTTTACAGTCCCAGTCAGGGGAAGCCAGGATACACCTAACTTGCCCTTTGGGCAGCTTATGCCCTCTTACTTTAGTGTACTGGTATGCCAATATTTCTAAACATTTATCCAGAGCATCTTTCAATTCCACTTGTGCTAGCCTCATATCTTTTTCTGCCTTTAATTTACCTCCCAGGTGGCTTACAGCCACCTTTGCTGCTAAAACTTCCTCAGTAGTGGTGCATACAGCCTATAACAATGGCCAGCCCACCGCAGCCACAATCTGGCAGCCTTTTTTCTTTCTGAATCCCCAGTGGTCCTGTGTCCTGATACAGGAGGGCTATTTTTCCAACCAGAGAGTCATAAACATTTCCATACTCCCTTGGCAGATTCCACTCATCTAGGAGGGTAGCCACACCTCCCCACATAGACATCCATTCCACTGGGAGGGTGGGCAGCCCTTCCCACATAGACATTGCAGGCCTCCCTGGTATCCTGCCTGGAGCCTTCTCCTTTCCCCTCCCCAAGTTCATGTCATCAGTGCCTGGGATCTCCCTAGTCTCTGGCTGGCAGCTATTTAATTGTCCAGGCTGGCTCTGCCAACTGTCACAGCCCAAGAGGGCCATGCCAGTCCAAAGGCCAAAGAAGACAATAAGCATTTTCTGATACATGAACTTTTATTCAGGGCTTACTTACAAGGTGAGAAGTCATGGAGAGATCATGATGGCTCTCTCAAGCCAGGCAGGCATCACGTTCACAGGGAAGATGACCGAACAATGCAACAAGGGCAGAAAGCCTTTTATAAGAGTTTAAGACAAAGGCCTTCCTAAGGGTGGGGGGAGCATAGATGCAGGAATAGGTCATTATGACCTGGGGGGGAGGGGGGCGTGCAGGAAGGACTAGAATAACACTTAAACAATTACATTTTGCTCTTTTTGTGAGACTAAGAGCCTCTCACTTCCTGCCTGCTTGCATAAAGTTACACTTTAAGGTCAATTTACCTTTTTTTTCTTTATTGGCTTAGAAAGACAACAGGTTAAACATTTAGCTGCCTAGGTCATGCAGACTGCTGTGCACCAAAGATCTGCAGGCCTGTTTTGCTCAGGCCACGGGTTGCTGCAAAGGGCAAGGTGCCCGAATAGCCAAAAATATCTTGAGAAAGATGAACAAAGTGGGAGGTCTCACACTACCTGACTTTGAAACATATTACAAAACTACAGTGGTCAAAACAGCATGGTATGGCATATGGATAGATATACTGACCAATGGAATTGAAGTGAGTGTTCAGAAGTAGACCCTTGCATATACAGGCAATTGATCTTTGATAAGGCAGTCAAGCCAAAGCAACTGGGACAGAGCAGCCTCTTCAATAAATGGTGTTTGGAGAACTGGATACCAATTTCCAAAAGAATGAAAGAGGACCCCTATCTCACACCTTATACAAAAATCAATTCGAAATGGATAAAACACCTAACAGCACCAAGACAATAAGACTCTTAGAAGAAAATGTAGGCAATATCTTAAAGATCTTGTAATAGGAGGTGGTTTTCTAGACCTCACACACAGGCACAAGCAACCAAAGAACAAGTAGACAAATGGGATCTCTTCAAAATTAAACACTTCTGTACATCAAAGGACTTTGTCAGAAAAGTAAAAAGGCAACCTACGCAATGGGAGATATTTGGAAACCATATATCAGATAAAGTTTAATATCCCTAATATATAAAGGGATCCTACAATTCAACAACAGAAAGACAAACAATCCAATTAAAAAATAGGCAAAAGACATGAACAGACACTTTTCTGAAGAGGAAATACAAATGGCTCAAAAACTTGAAAAAATGCTCAACTTCACTGGCTATTAGGGAAATGAAAATCAAAACCACAATGAGATATCATCTCACACCTACCAGAATGGCCATTATCCAAAACAGAAAATTACAAGTGCTGGAGGGGATGTGGAGAAAGAGGCATGCTTATTCATTGCTGGTGGGAATGTAGAATGGTGCAACCATTCTGGAAGACAGTGTGGACTTCCTCAGGAAGCTAAGTATAGATTTGCCATATGACCCAGGTACTCCATTGCTAGGTATATACTCAGAGGAACCAAAACTAAAGACACAAACAGACATTTGTAAACTGTTTATTGCAGCATTATTCACAATTGCCAAGAGATGAAAACAGCCCAAATGCCCATCAACGCATGAGTGGACAAACTGGTAAATACACATTGTCCCACTTTGCTAATATTGCCAGAATGCAAAATAGCAGAGATGGATTGGCTTTTATAAAAGGTTTATTTTTTTACACAGTTACAGTCTTAAGGCCATAAAGTGTCCAAGGTAACACATCAGCAATTGGGTATCTTCACTGGAGGATCACCAATGGTGTCTGGAAAACCTCTGTTAGCTGGGAAGACATGTGGCTGGCATCTGCTCCAGAGTTCTGGTTTCAAAATGGCTTTCTCCCAGGATGTTCCTCTCTAGGCTGCAGTTCCTCAAAAATGTCACTCTTAGTTGCTCTTGGGGTTTTTGTCCTCTCTTAGCTTCACTGGAGCAAGAGTCTGCTTTCAATGGCCATCTTCAAATTGTCTCTCATCTGCAGCTACTCTCTCAGCTTCTGTGCATTCTTCAAAGTGTCCCTTCTGGCTGTAGCAAGTTCACTCCTTCAGTCTGAGCTTATATAGTGCTCCAGTAAACTAATCAAGGCCCATGCTGAATGGGTGTGGCCACACCTCCATGGAAATTATCCAGTGAAAGATCTTGTCCACAGTTGAGTGATCACATCTCCACGGAAACATCCAACCAAATGTCTCCAACCCAATCAACACCAATATGTTTCCTGCCCACACAAGACTGCATCAAAGATAATGGCATTTTGGAGGACATAATATATCCAAACCAGCACACACGATAGAATATTATGCAGCTGTAAGACAGAACAAAGACATGGAATATATAATAAGGTGGACGAACCTTGAGGATATTATGTTGAGTGAAGTTAGCCAGAAACAAAAGGACAGATACTCTATGGTCTCATTAATATGAACAAACATTAATGAGCAAACTTTGAGAGTTAAAAGCTGAGAACACAGGCTATCAGGAGATAGAAAGAGGGTAGAGATCAGGCATTTGATGCTGAAGGACTATAGAATGTTTAGCAGGATTGATTGTATAGATCCAGAAATAGCATAATACTGTGTGATGGTAGCACAATTTTGTAAGTACACTGAACAAAGTTGTCAGTGAGTAAAGCTGAAAGAGGTGGGAAAGGAGAATGTATGACAGCAGAGGTAAAGATAGATGATAAAGACTGGGGCTGTATAACTTGGCAAAAACTGGAGCGGCCAATGAGTTTTACTAAATGTACAAATATAAAAATGTTTTTACATGTGAGAGAACAATGAATGTCAACCATGCAGTGATGAAACAGGGAAGGTATTTGGGAAAAAACATAAAGCAAACTGGAGTCTATGGTCAACAGTAACATTGTAATATGCTTCCATTAAATGTAACAAAGGCAATATACCAAAGCTAAGTGCATATGAGAAGGAGATATAAGGGAAGCATATGAGATTCTTGGTAGTGGTGTTGTTTTCTGTCCTTACTATTATATTGTATTGTATGACATGTTTTTCTTATCATCTTTTTATTATTTGCTAAAAAAAATTTTTTGTGTAGTAATCAATATGTTCAAGTGCTGATTGTGGTGATAAATGTACAAGTATATGATGATACTGTGAACAACTGACTGTACACTGTGGATAATTGTATGGTATATATATCTACAAAATTGTATGGAATATATCTCTATAAAATTGTAGGAAAAAATATAAATATGGGTAAAAGTGCTGGAAAAAACATGGAGAGAGGGATGTACCCATTTACTGTTGATGAGGAGGCAGAATGGTGTAGCCTTTCTGGAGGTCAGTGTGGTGGTTCCACAGGAAGCTAAGTATGTGGGGGCCATAAGGTCCTGCAACCTCATTATGGGATGTGTACTTGGAAGACCTCAGAGCAGAGACAGGAATGGACATTTGCACACTGGTGTCCATGGAGGCAGTATTCATGATTTGCAATGGGTGGAGGTGGCTGAGGGGTACACCGACTGAGGAACAGAAGAGTGAACTGTGGTGTGTGCATACAATGGAATATTGAGCAATTATGAGGAGTGAAGCTGTGAGACATGCAACGAGGTGAATGGATCCTGTACACAGCATTTTGAGTGAAGTACATCAGAAATAAAGGCAAACTATAATGCCTCACCAATATGGACTAACTACAATGTATAAACTCAGAATTGAATCTTAGAACAGACTAAGAGGGGAATGATTCTTGTAATGGTCCCTAGATTGTAAGCTTTTACAGCAGCCAAATCTATTCCTGAATTCTAATGGCTATCTCCAAACTCTGAGACGTTGCTCCCTTAGTGTATAACCTGATTGGTCTCTGGAACTTTGGGTATCTCTGTGACACCCGAAACTCAGAGCTAGAGCTCAGCAGATATGAATGTCAGTAGCACACACAACTGTTTTTAAAAAAAAAAAAAGCTGAAAAAGAGCCCAGACTTCAATTAGTGATATGAACGAAGCAGATCTGGCTAAGACTGGGGCAAACCAGGCCAAAGGGTAAAGGTCAAAACTAACTATGTTTTAAAAATTCAACTTCCATGTGAGACCAAGGGAAGAGATGTCAATTTGGTGCAGGATCTATATTTCTAAACAGTATAACTCTGCATTCAGTTTGTTCAAACACCACAGTTACATGGAACTTTGAATTGGAAGTGAGATATGGTAGGTTTGTACAGGTTAGAGTGAAATAGTGACACATCCCAAAGTAATTTGGGCAAAGAATAAAAATATATTTGCAGGGCCCCCTTGAGGAACTGGGGGAAAATGTGGGAAGAGTTGGACCTCCTCACCTGGACTGAGGCTGATGTCACAGACATTGAGGACTAGCAGTTTGATATGCTGAGCCCTCTATCATGGGACTTGCCCTTATGAAGCTCGTTACTGCAAGGGAGAGGCTAGACTTGCATATAATTGTGCCTAAGAGTCTCCCCCTGAGTTCCTCTTTGCTCAGATGTGGCCCTCTCTAACTAAGCCACCTCAGCAGGTGAACTCACTACCATCCCCCCTACATGGGACCTGTCTCTCAGGGGTGTAAATCTCCCTGGCAACACAGGATATGACTCCCAGGGATGAGAATCTGGACTCGCCATTGTGGGATTGAGAATATCTTATTGACCAAAAAAGGAATGCAAAATGAAATGAAATTTTCAGTGGCTACAAGATTTCAAATGGAGTCTAGTGGTCACTCTGGTGGACATTCTTATGCACTATATAGATAACACCTCTTAGGTTTTAATGTATTGGAATAGCTAGAAGTAATACCTGAAACTATCAAACTCCAACCCAGTAGTCTGGACTCTTGAAGATGACTGTATGACAATGTAGCTTACAAAGGGTGACAGTGTGATTGTGAAAACCTTGTGGATCACACTCCCTTTATCTAATGTATGGATGGATGAGTAGACAAATGCTGACAAAAACTGAATGAAAAATAGGGTGGGATGAGGGGATGATTTGGGTGTCCTGTTTTACTTTTATTTTTTATTGTTATTCTGATTCTTTCTGATGTAAGAAAAATGTTCAAAAATAGATTGAGATGATGAATGCATGACTATATGATGGTACTGTCAACAGCCGATTGTACACCATGGATGATTGTATGGCATGTGAATATATTTCAATAAAACTGAATTATTTTTTTTTAAAGAGCATATAGAAGGATCATACTTTTAAATCAATTCTGCCAATCTGTGTCCTTTTATTGGGAGTTTAATCCATTAACATTCAGTGTTATTACTGTAAAACCTATCCTTGCTACAAAGAGTTTATCCTTTGGCTTTTCTTTGCCAGATCTATTATTTTTTTTTCTCTTTTTACCCTTTTAATTACTCTTACTGATAGTCATCTTTTCTACACTCCCCTCCAAGCCTCTCTCCTGTCTTTTTATTTTTTCAGCCAAAAGAACTCTCTTTAGTATGTCTTGCAGTCTTCCAGGGCGTGTCTCTTAAATTCTCTAAGTATCTGCTTATCTGTGAAGATTTTTAAACTCTCCTTCACTTTTGAAGGACAGCTTTGCTGGGTGAAGAATTCTTGGCTGGTAGCTTTTCTCTTCCAGAATCTTAAATATATCCTACCACTGTCTGCTCATCTCCATGGTGCCCAATGAGTAATCAGTGCTTAATCTTACAAGGCTTCTGTTGTATGTGGTGTATTGTTTTCTCTTGCTGCTTTCAGGACTCTCTCCTCTTTGGCATTTGACAGTCTGAATAGCATATGTCTTGGAGTGGGTCTATTTGGATTTATTCTATTTGGAGTTCAATGGGCTTATTTGATTTGCATATGTATGTCTTTTATAACAGTGGGTAAGTTTTCCCCAATTACCACCTCAAATAATTTTCCTAGCCCTTTACTCCTCTCTTTTCCTTCTGGGACACCAATGACAAATATTTGTGCACTTCATGTTGTTTACTATTTCCCTGAAATCCAATTCAAATTTTTACATCTTTTTCACCATTTTATTTTTGTTCATTTGAATTCAATTGCTGTGTCCTCCAGTTCCGTTTTCTTTCCTCTGCCTCTTCAAATCTGGTGTTGTGTGTCTCTAATATATTTTTAATTTTATCTACAGAATCTTTCCTTTCCATAAGAGCTGCAATTTTTCTATTCTTTCAAATTCTTCTTTATGCTCTTCTACTTTCTTCCTGATTTCCTTTATTTCTTTAGACATTTCATTGAAGTTACTTCGCAGATTTGTTTGAACATCCTTGATTAGCTATCCCAAATTCTCTCTCCTCTGGCTTTACATTTCTATCATTTGGCTTGGCCATATCTTCTTGCTTCATTTTCCATGTAATTTTTTGCTGTTTTCTTGACATTTGATTATCTTGATACATTATTTTGGAAGTAGGTTTCCCTCACTTGTGTAAGACTTTGTTGTCGCTTGTGTCTGTGTTGAATGTCTCCCTTGGTGTTGTTTTTTTCAGTAATTCCCAGTCAAACCAAGGCTGAGGCCTCACAGGTAATGCAGCCCTTCTCCCAAGGCTTTCATAGGTTAGGCAGAAAAGGAGCTTGCCAGACTGCACTTCCCCCAGGTTCTCAGCAGATGGCACAGTTGGGTCTCCTCTTCCCCACTGTGGCAGCCCACTGGGCAGGGTCCAGACCACATGAAAATGCAGTCAGGGCCATAGACCACTGTGAGCCCTGGAAGCCACTGGCTCTAGGAGTGGGGGGATGGGTATGGTGCACCTCGGCAGAGAGTTGTCTTCTGGGTACTATGGGTCTGGTAATTCCCAAACCTGTGTGGAAAGACTCTGGGCTGCAGAACTGAGAGTTCAACTTCCCACCAAGCAACCAGCCCAGAGTATGCTAGTGTAGGCTGGAGGGCACCCACTGGTTTCAGAGATGGGGGAAGAGCACCTGGTATTGTAATGCAGCTTCCTTGTCCCCACCTCTCCACTCATGTCCACAGTGAGCACCCTGGGCCCCCACAGAAAAAGCATCAAGGCAGCAGGACGCCGAGTGTCCCTCCTGGCCAAATGTCAGATCGGCATGGCTCTGTGTCCCCTTCTCCTGCCAAGGGGAGGGCTTTCTAGTCTCTCTCTGTTCAGGCACCCACAGGGGCCTGTTTCACAGATACAGAGTGGGAACAGCAGGGTCTCTGTGGAATGACTAAATGAAGAAGATGTAACATGAGTCTGCTGGCTCCCAGGTACTGCTGTGGGGACTCAGCACTGCAGGACTGAAGGTTAACTCCTGCAGCCAGGAGCCAAAGTGGGGGTGCATCACTTTTCAGCTGCCTGACCCTGCCAGTACATGGCAGTAGGACTCAGGGTGGTCACAACTACATGTACTCACTCCACTTTCCAGTCATGCTTCTCTGCTTTTTCATCCAGATCTTTCTTAGATAATACAGCAGTCTTTCCCTGGTCACCCAAAGGCAGGAACTGCTGCTTTGGTCATTTTCTGCATGTTCTCTACTTGTTTTATGATGGAATAGTGTGTTCTTCCTACCCTATTATGCCATCTTTCTGGAAATCTCTCCATTTTTGTAGGACAGTTTTGCCAGATAAAGAATTCTTGATTGACAGGTTTTCCCTTTCAGAATCATAAATAGATCATACCACTACCTTCTTGCCTCCATGGTTTCTGAGAAGAAATAGGAACTTAATCTTTTTGAGCTTCCCTTGTGTGTGATTAATCATTTTTCTCTTCCTTCAGAATTCTAACTTTCTCTTTGACATCCAACATTTTAATTGGTATATGTCTCAGAGTACATGTTAGGATTTATTCTATTTGGAGTATGTTGTGCTTCTTGGATATATATATTCAAGTCTTTCATAAAAGTTGGGAAATTTTTGACCATTCATTCCTCAAATATTCTTTCCACCCCTTTTTTATTCTCTTCGCCTTCTGGGACACATGTAATGTGTATACTTGTATGCTTCCCACTGTCATTCAATTCTGAGACCCTGCTCAATTTTTTCTTTTCTTTTCTCTGTGTTCTGTCTGTAAGATTTCAGATGTCCTATCTTCTCATTCGCTGATCTTTTCTTCTGCTTGTTCAAATCCATTGTTGTATGCCTCTGGTGTAATTTTAATCTCATCTTTTGTGCCTTTCATTACCACAAGTTCTATTAGTTTCATTTGCATGCTTTCAAGTTCTTCTTTACATTTTATTCTTCTTGGAGCAAATTTCAACTTATGTTATAAGTTACAGTTCGGCAGCTTGTTATTTCCTCATTTTGAAATATAACATACGTGCAAAAAGGTAATATCTTTAAAAGTATGATTTAAAAAGTAGTTATATAGGAAATTCCAAAAAATGTTATGAGTTACAGTACCACAGTTTCAGTTATTTCCTTATTGTGAAACAACATACAAACAAAAAGGTGATAACTTTCAAATTATAGTTTAACAAGTAGCTACAGAACAAATTTCAAAGGATGCTATGGGTTACAGTTCCACCATTTCAATTCTTTCCTTCTAGCTATTCTAATACCCTAGCAACCAACAAGAAAATTATAGAGATTCAGTGTTCATAATCCTTTGTTAAATTCCATCTTGTCTGTTGCTACCCCTTCCTCTAGTTTAATCACTTTCCCAATCTTCAGGGTTGTCTAGGCAGTGACCACCCTAATTTGCTCATGTTGAAAAGGGGTGGCAACATTATGGAAAAAGCGGTCACATCTGTTGATGTTCTTGAAGAGGCTATTGTCTCTGGCTTTTGGGACTTTGCTGGCAAAGGAGATCTCTGGAGAATTGAAGTTTCTGAAGAATAAACTTACTGAAACTTTTATAGAGTTTCAGGGATTCAGGTATTCTTTAGGGTTTTCAGGACTACCGTTGACTTGGGCTTATCATACTGTGGCCATTTGGCATATCTAGGTGAAGCTTGTTTAGGAGTAACCTCCAGGAAAGCCTCTCGGCTATTTTAATTCTCTTAGCCACTGAAATCTTATTTTGTTGACTTTCTTTTCCCCCTTTTAGTCAAAAAAGCATTCTCAACCCCTCGATGTCAAGGTCAGGCTCATTCCTGGAATCTGTGTCCCATGTTGCTAGGGAGATTCATTCATCTGGGGGGGTCCTGTCCCATGTCAGGGGAAGGGTGATGAATTTATTTGCAGTTAGGCTTAGAAAGAGAGTCCACATTTGAGCAACAAGAGGTTCTCTGGAGGTGACTCATAGGCATAGTTATGCGACAATAAGTTTTACAACAATAAGTTTCACCAGAGCAAGTCTGAAGATCACAGGCTTGATTTATAAAGTAGGGAGTTCCTAAGTTCCAATATCATATGTTACATCTATGACAATCCATCCATATCTCACATTATCATCACTTAGTTGTACAATCCTCATCAATCTACATTTTAAACAATTCTCATAACCAAAAACACATCATAACTCCTTTTAACCCTTAATTATTTGTCCCTAGAATTTGTGTGGTACTAGTATGGTATTCCTATTAATTATAGTCCCTAGTATGCAATAGGTAGATTGTTTTCCATATATCATTCTGCTGTTAACTGTCTGTACTAGTGTCAAACCTTAGAAGTATATCATGCAAGCACCTATGTATATTTGTGGTGCTGATCTGTGGGAAACATGCCTATAAACAACCCTTTCAATCCTATTCACCTTCAATAGAGCTCTGATACTTATAATCCCATTCAAAAAGCAATCACCTCTATCCATTCCATACTCTTGAATACACCATCATAAATATATCTGACCATATTAGATTATCATTCTCCCTCACTAGCTTCTATCACTAGGTCCCTAATATTATATAAGACATTAATTTTTACATTGTTCAGGGAGTTCACAGAAGTGGTAACATACGGTATCTCTCCTTTTGAACCTGGCTTATTTCACTCAGCATTATATCTTCAAGGTTCATCCATGTTGCCGTGTTTCAAGATCTTGTTCCTTCTTACTGCTGCATAGTATTCTACCATATGTATTTACCACATTTTGTTTATCCATTCATCTGTTGAAGGACACTTGGGTTGTTTCCATCTCTTGGCAGTTAGTGAACAATGCTGCTATGAACATTGGTGTACAAATGTCTGTTCATGTCACCGCCTACAAATCTGGGTATATACAGAGAAGTGGAATTGCTGAATTATAGGGTAATTCAACACATAGGTTTCTGAGAAACTGCCAAACTGTCTTTGACAGCAGCTGTATCATTATACATTCCCACAAGCAAGGAATAAGAGCTCCAATTTCTCCACATCCTCTCTAGCATTTATTGTTTCCTGTTTATGGCAGCCATTCTTATTGGAATGAGATGGTACCTCACTCTGGTTTTGATTTGCATTTCCCTAATAGCTGGTGAAGATGAACATTTTTTCATTTCTTTTTTAGCCATTTGTATTTCCTCTCTGGAAAAATAAATTTTTATATCTATTGCCCACTTTATAACTGGGCTGTTTGTACTACTGTATTGAATTGTAGGATTTCTTTATATATACAGGATACCAGTCTCTTATCAGATATACCAGATATACGGTTCCCAAATATTTTCTTCCATTGAGTTGGTGGCCTCTTCACCTTTTTGATCAAGTTTTTGAGGCTCAGAAGCTTTTGATTTTGAGGAGCTCCCATTTATTTTTCTTTTGTTGTTTGTGCTTTGGGTGTAAGGTTTAAGAAGCTACCTCCTATTACTAGGTTTTGAAGATGTTTCAATATGTTATCTTCTAAGATTTTATTGTGCTGTCTCTTATATTGAGGTCTTTGATCCACTCTGAGTTAATTTTTGTATAGAGTGTGAGGTAGGGGTTCTCTTCTTGTTTTGGTATGGATATCCAGTTCTCCCAACCCCACTGTTGAAGAGACTGCTCTGTCACAGTTCTGTGGATTTGAGGCTTTATCAAAAGTATATTGATCATATATCTGGGGGTCTATTTCCAAACTCTCAATTTGATTCCATTGATCAATATGTCTTTGTGCCAATATCACGCTGCTTTGACCACTGTGACTTTACAGTAGGCTTCAAAGTCAGGAAGTGTAAGTCCTCCCTTTCCTTTCTTCATTTTAAGGACGTCTTTGGCAATGTGAGGCCCCTTTCCCTTCCAAATACATTTGATAACTAGCTTTTCCATGACTGCAAAGTAGATTGTTGGAATTTTGATTGGAATTATGTTCAATCTGTAGATGAGTTTGAGTAGAATTGACATCTTAATGAGGTTTAGTCTTCCTATCCATGAGCATGGAATATTTTTCCACCTATTTACATCCTTTATTATTTCTTTCAGTAAAATTTTGTGATTTTCTGTGTAGATGTCTTTTACATCCTTGGTTAAGGTTTTCCTAGGTACTTGATTTTTTTTCGTTGCTATTGTGAATGGAATTATTTTGATTGCCTCTTCAGTCATTACACTAGTCATATACACTAGATCATTACTAGTGTATAGGAACATTACTGAGTTATGGGCATTAATCTTAATATCCTGACACTGCTGAATTTGTTGACTAGCTTAAGTAGCTTTGTTGTCAAATTGTCAGGATTTTCCAAATATAAGATCATGTCATCTGCAAATGACAGTCGTATTTCTTCCTCTACAATTTGGATACCTTTTATTTCTTTTTCTTGATGAACTGCTCTGGTTAGAAGTTCTAGCACAATGCTGAAAAACAGTGGTGACAGCAGGCATCCTTGTCTCATTCCCAATCTTAGGGGAAAGGCTTTCAGGCTCTCATTGTTGAACACTATGCTGGTTGTGGGCTTTTCATATATGCCCTTTATCATATTGAGGAAGGTTCCCTCAATTCCTACCTTTTGAAGTGTTTTTATCAAAAAGGGATGTTGAATTTTGTTGAATGCTTTAATATCTATCAAGATGATCATTTGATTTTTCCCTTTTGATTTGTTAACATGTTGTATTACATTAACTGATTTTATGTTGAACTACCCTTGCATGCCAGGAATGAACTCCACTTGGTTGTGGTGTATAATTTTTTATTTGGATTTATTCTATTTGAAGTTCATTGGGCATCTTTGATTTGCACATTCATGTCATTTAGAAGGTTTGGAAAGTTTTCCCTAACTATGCTTTGAAACAGTCTTTATAGCCCTTTACTCTTCTCTTCTGGGACACCAATGATTCTTATATTTGCTCACTTCATCTTGTTCATCATTTCTCTGAGATCCATTTCAAATTTTTCAATTTTTTTTCACCATTTGTTCTTTTGTGCCTTTTTATTCGATTGCTTTGTCTTCTAGTTCACCTTTTCTTTCTTCTGCCTCTTGAAATCTGTTGCTGTGTGTCTCTGGTATATTTTTAATTTGATCCACAGTAACTTTTATTTCCATAAGTTATGCCATTTTTTAATTTACCCTTTCAATTTCTTCTTTATGCTCTTCTAGAGTCTTCTTGATATCCTTTATGTCTTTAGCCACCTAGCTGAAGTTGTTTTGGAGATGCTTTTGTACTTTAATTGCTCCAAATTTAGTGTTGATTAAGTTTGAACCTATTAGTTTGGTGTTTCCACGGAGATGTAACTCAATCAACTGTGGTGAGATCTTTCATTGGATTATTTCTATGGAGGTGTTGCCCCATCTATTCAGGGTGGGTCCTTATTGGATCACTGGAGTACTTTAAAAAGAGCCACATAGGCCCAGATGCAGAGCAGCTGTGGGTGACATTTTGGAGAGCAACTGAGAGTGACATTTTGAAGCTGCAGCTAAGAGAGGACAAAGTGCCCCAAGGGCAACATTTTGGAGAATCCCATTTTGAAACACAACCTGGGAGCAAGTGGATGCCAGCCACATGTCTTCCAAGCTAACGGGTTTTCTGGATGCCAATGGCCATCCTTCAGTGAAGGTACCCTATTGTTCATGTCTTACCTTGGACACTTTAGGGCCTTAAGACTGCAACTTTATAACCAAATAAACCCCCTTTATAAAAGCCAATTCATTTCTGGTGTTTTGCAAAACAGCATTAGCAAACTGGAACACTTTTCCTAACACCTACTTTTATATTTATTTGCTTTTTAGTGTTGCACCATATTGAGTGCCTTATTTCTATCTGGACATATTTCTTTGTGGTTACCATAGAGTTAAAATTTAACATCTTAAATACATAGAAATCATATTTGGTTTGATACAAACCGAACTTCAATAGCATGCACATGTACTTTTCCTATATCCCGTCCCTCCACCATTATTTTTTACTTGTTACCACTTATATCTTTGTACATTATATGTCCACAAGCCTAGATTTACCATTACTTTTTATGCATTTGCATTTTAGTACCTGTAGGAAGAAGTGGAGTTACATACCAAACAATACAGTACTATAATACTAGCATTTATAATTATCCAAAGGGTAATTTTAGTGCAGGACTCTATTTCTTTATGTTGCTTTGATCCACTCTCTAGTGTCCTTTCCTTTCAGCCTGAAGAACTCCTTTAGCATTCCTTGTAGGGCTGGTTTACTGGTCTCCTGAACTCCCTCAGCTTTTGTTTATTTGAGAGTGTCTTAAACTTGTCCTCATTTTTGAAAGACAGTCTCATCAGATATAAAATTCTTGGCTGGCAGTTGCTCACCTTCAGATCTTTAAATATTTCAACTCACTGTCTTCTCGCCTTCACAGTTTCTGATGAGAAATCAGAACCCAATATGATTGGGACTCCCTTGAGCATAACACATTGCTTTTCTCTTACAGCTTTCAGAACATGCTCCTTGTCCTTTACATTTGATAGTGTCATCAATATGTGATGGGGTGTGTTTTTCTTCATGTTTATCCTGTTTAGCATTATCTGAGCTTCCTGGATGTGCACATTCATATCTTCTGCCTAGTTTGGGAAGTTCTTTGTCATTTTTTTTCACTATTGCTTCTGAATCTTTCTTTCTCTGTTCTCCTTCTGGGGCACTCATTATGCTTATGTTGGTGAGTTTGATGGTCTCCCTCCCATAGCTGTCTTAGGCTATTTTCACTTTTAATATTTCTTTTTACTTTCTGCTCTTCAGCCTGACTCATTTCAAATGTCTTATCTTCAAGTTCACTGATTCTTCTCCTGCCAGCTCCAATCTGTTCTTGAAACCCTCTTGGGAATTTTTCATTTCAGTTATTATGGTCTTCAACTCTAGCAGTTCTGTTTGGTTTCTTTTTAAAATTTCTCTTTATTTAGACTCTCATATTGCTTACTTACTGTTTACCTGATATCCTTTAGTTCTTTCTGTGTACTTTCCATCATCTTCTTAAGCATTTTTAAGGTCATTTTTTAAAAGGCTTTGTTTAGTATATCCACATTCTTGCCTTCTTCAGTAGTGTTTTCTATATTTTTATCCCCTTACTTTGGATGGGCCATCATTTCTTGTTTGTCTTTTGCACACTATACATTTTAATATTTAAAAATATTAACTATGGGATTTACCCATTGGGATGTCTGTTTCTTGGTTTTGTAAGCAGCTGGTGACAGATTTTTTTGAGCTTCAGCCCTCCTGTCAGGAAGATCTGTCCAAGGCAAATGCAGTGTGCAGGGTTTCCCATCTTTCTAGGCCTCTGTCTAGTCCTGGGCTTTGGTTTGTTAATTTTGGAGTTCCTTGTTTACATGAGTTTAGTTGTCCTCTCTGTTTCCCAGGAGACAGACCTCTCTCTCCTGGTTATTTCATGCTGGCAGGACTTTGTCCCAGACTATCTGACTCTATAGTTTTTACACTCCTTTCATCATCCCACGCTGCTTTTGCTTGGAGGGCAAAATTTGAGAGAAACTTCACCCTGGAGAGGACTTTCCCAAGTCAGTCTTTCCCAGCCCAAACAGGACCAGGGACCCACAAAGGGGATGCTGAATGGCTTCAAAGTGCCCTAGGGAGGGGATCAAGAAGGGCTCCAAAATCTGCTCCAGTGGCTCCCTGTCAAGCAAATGCAGCTTTTCCGGTAACTGTCCCCTGCAGCCCTGAATAAGTGCTGCATCTGTAAATCTCCACTGCTTCTGCTCCTATCTGGGGAGGGCTGAAACAATGGCTGCTGCTACCTTTTTCCAGGGTAGGGGAAACAATGTCTTGCCTCAGACCTGGGAACCAGTGATCCAAATTCACTAATCAAAAGCCATGATCAGCAACTGGCCATGCCCACCCCTGTTCTTGGGGAAGAGGATTTTTTATGCCCCCTTTCTGTCACCAGCAACCAGGCAGAGACTAGACCCAGTGGTCGTCTGCCCTGAGAGTAGGGGATGGGCGTCAGCAGACACTGCACAGAGAATTCAATTGACATTCTTTGATTTACCTGTCTCTTTCCTTCACTCTTTCGTGGATGCTGCACAGTGTTCTTCTGCCCTCCGAAGTTTCAAAATAGTTGTTTCAGACAGTTACTGCTGTTTTTGGTGGGAGGACTGAGTTCAGGAGCTCCTTACTCCACCATCTTCCCCAGAAGTCCTTGGGTAGTTGATTTTTGACAAGAGTACCAAGACCACTCAATGGGGAAAGATGGGTCTTTTCAGCAAACAATGCTGCGGATACTGATATCCACATGCAAAAGAATGAAAGTGGACCCCTACTTCACAACATAGGTAAAAATTAACTGAAAATTGATGAACCACCTAAATATAAGATCTAAAATTATAAAACTCTTAGGAGAAAACATAAGCAAATATCTCCAGGACCTTGTACTAGGCAGTGGATTTTTAGACTTTACACCAAAAACATGAGCAAAAAACAAAGAAATAGATAAATCAGATTTCATCAAAATTAAAAAGTTTTATATATGAAAGGACATTATAAAGAAAGAGAAAAGAAAAAAAAAATACCAGTAACATCATACTCAATGGTGAAAGACTGAAAGCTTTCCTTCTAGTATCAGGAACAAGACAAGGATGCCCACTTTCACCACTGTTATGCAACATTGTACTCGAAGTTCTAGCCAGAGCAATTATGCACGAGAAGGATATTAAATGCATCTAAATTGGAAAGGAAGAAGTAAAACTTGGTTCTATAAGCAGATGACATGATCCTACACAAAGAAAGCCCTGATAAATCCATAACAAAGCTACTAAAACTAATAAAGGAATTCAGCAATGTGGCAGGGTATACAATCAACACACAAAAATGAGTAGTGTTCCTATTTACTAGTAATGAACAATCTGAAGAAGAAATCAAGAAAAAATCCACTTCAATATCAAATAAAAGAATCAAGTATCTAGGAATAAATCTAACCAAGGATGTAAAAAACTTGTACATAGAAAACTACAAACATTGCTAAAAGAAATCAAAGAAGACCTAAATAAATGGAAGAACACTGCATGTTCAGGGATTGGAAGACTAAATGTTAAGATCAGATTTATATGGAAGGTTAAGGTCCCACCAGTAGTCAAACCCATCTTGAAAAAGAAGTTAGAGGAGTCACACTTCCCAATCTTAAAACTTTACAAAGCCACGGTAACCAAAACAGCAAGGTACTGGAACAAGGACAGAAGTATAAACCAATGGAATAAAATTGAGAGTTCAGAAATAAACCCTTGTTTTTAAGACCAATGGATTTTTGACAAATTAGGAAAAACATAGTCTCTCCAAATGGTGCTGGGAAAACTGGATGCCCATATGCAAGGGAATGAAGGTGGAACCCTACCTCACCCCACAAACAAAAACCAACTCACCATGGATTAAAGACCGAAATATAAGTATAAGAAGTATAAAACTACTAGAAGACAATATAAGGAAGCATCCTCAGGACTCTATTGGGCAATGGTTTCTGAAACTTTATACACTCAACAAACAAGCAAAAAAAAAAAAAAAAAGAAAAGAAAAAACAGGTAAATGGGACCTCAACAAAATAAAAAACTTTTGTGAATCAAAGTACTTTATCATGAAAGTAAAAAGACATCCTACTCAATGGGGAAAATATTTGGAACCACGTATCTAACAAGGTTTTAAAATCCATAATATATAAAGAAATTCTACACTTCAACAACAAAAAGACAACCAACCCAATTAAAAAATGGGAGAAAGACTTGAATAGATAGTTCTCCAAAGAAGACATATGAAAGGCCAAAAAAAAAAAAAAAAAAAAAAAAAACACATGAAAAGATGCTTAACATCATTACCCATTAGAGAAATGCAAATCAAAACCACAATGAGATACCAATTCACACCCAAAATTACACACAGAAAATTACAAATTACAAATGTTTGAGAAGATGTGGAAAAATAGGAACACTCATTCACTGCTGGTGGGAATGTGAAATGGTGCCACCACTGTGGAATACAGTTTGGCAGTTCCTCAGAAAGTTAAGTACAGAACAAGCATATGACCTGGCAATCCTACTTCTAGTTATACACCTAAAAGAACTGAGAGCAGGGACTTGTGCAGATATATATGCACACTAATATTAATAGCAGCATTATTCACAATTATCAAAAGATGGAAGCAACTCAAGTGTCTGCCAACTGATGAATGGATGAAAATGAGGTACATACACACACTGAAATATTTAGTTGTGAACATGAATGAAGTTTTGATACATGCAGTAAAAGACATGAACTGTGAAGACGTCATGTTAAGTGATACACGCCCGACATAAAAGGACAAATATTGTATGATCTCACTGATATAAAATAATTAGAATAAGCGAATTCATAGTAAGAAACTAAAATATAGGACCAGGAGCTAGGGCAGGGATACAGAATGGGGAGTTAATGCTTACATTATACATTTCTACTTAGGGTGATGGAAAAGTTTTGATAATGGATGGTAGTGAAGGGAGCATAACATTGTAAATGTAATTTACAGCACTGAAATATATATTTGAATGTGGCTAAAAGGGGGAAATTTCAAGTCGTATGTAACTTACTAGAATAAAAAATTACCAAAGGAAACAAACACAATCAATGAACCCTAACGTAAATCATGGACTACAGCTAACAGTACAATTACAATAACATTCTCTCATCGATTGTAACAAAGGTTCCACACTAATGCATGGTATTAATATGAGGTGGGTGTATATGGAAACTCTGTATTTTCTGATTGATTTTTCTGTAACTTAAAACTTCTCTAATTAAAAAAAGTTACACCTTAAAAATGTTCAAAAATAGATTGGGGGTGATGGTACTGTGAACAGTTGATTGTACACCATGGATGATTGTATGGTATGTGAATATATCTCAATAAAACTGAATTTAAAATAAAAAATAAAAAAAAATTAAAAAGTTACAACTTAGAAAAAATAGACAATCAACAGAATGGAGAAAATATTTGGAAAACAAGTGTCTGATAGTTTAATATCCAGAAGATATAAAGAACTCTTGTAGCTCAAGAGAAAGACAAACAACTCAACTGAAAATCAGGCAAAGAACTTGAACAGACATTTCTCCAAAGAAGATATACAAATGGGCAATAAGTTCACGAAGACCCACTCAACATCATTAGCCATTAGGGAAATGCAAATCAAGGCCACAATGACCTAACACCTCATACCCAGTAGAATGGCTACTTTTAATAAAAAGGAAAATCACATACTGGTGAGGATGCAGAGAAACAGGAATCTTTGTACATATTTGGTGGGAATGTAAAATGGTACTGCCATTGTGGAAAAGTTTGGTGTTTCCTCAACAAGTTAAAATGACCTGCCAAACCCATTCTAGGTATATACCCAAAAGAAATGAAAGCAGGGACTCAGACAGATATTTATACACCAGTGTCCATAGCAGCATTATTCAGAGTAGCCAAAGAGTGAACCCAATGCAAATGTCCATCTGCTGATGAATAAAGAAATGTGGTATATACACACAATGGAAAATTTAGCTGTGAAAAGGAATGAAGGTGGATCTAAGATGGCAGCATAGAGAGGAGTGGAAGCCAAGTAGTCCCCCTGGAACAACTAAAAAAAACAGAAACAACTAGTAAATAAGCCAGAATAACTGCGGGGGTACAAACGTGACCATCCACTCATCATACACCAACCTCAATTGGGAGGAATGCTGGAGATCGCAGCATAAAATCTGTAAGTAAAAACTGTGGCTCCAGACCTCCAGAAAATGACAGTTAGGAGAGACAGGGCAAAAAAACACCTCCGTGAAAAATACTAGATAAAGGCCAGAGGGCCACCCAGAACACCGGTTCCAGCGATGCACCAGCTGGACAGGGTCTGCTGGATCCACAGGGACCATGTACTTGGTGAGGCCAGGAGTCTGTGTTCCAGTGAGCGGGCCTGCTGAATGTCTGGCAGCCATGCCGTGGTGTGGGGAAGCCGTGGGTTGGTGTTTGCAGTCGGACTAGTTCTTTTTTTAAAAGCCCAAAAGCGGATGCGGATATGGCAGCAGGGACCGCACAGGGAAACATGGCAGGAATGGTGTCTCCACAACCTGCAGGTACGCCTCAGTATCTGGTGTGGACGATAGCCTTTCACGCACCTGCTGCTAAATGTCTTCAAGTGAGGCAGGCAGGGGTTAGCCAAAAGGGGAGAGAAACCACACCCCTTGTAGCCATCTTCCCAGCAGGCTGGGAACACTCCTGCCCAGCACTGGCACCACAGCCCAGAGCTGTGCCAGGAAACCCAGTGCAATGGGAAGGGTTTCCAGCTGTCTGGCGTGGACTGTGGCCTTTCGCGCACGCGCAGCTGGTTGTCCTAGAGCTGGGGGGGGGGGAGATGGAGCAGTGCGAAAGGGGGGGGATTGGCACGCCCCATTCAGCCATCCTTTCAGCAGGCTGGGAACGCCCCTACATGGCCTGGTGGCCCAGAACTTCCCTGGAGGGACAGTGTGCACTTGTGACATAGCACAGCCTTCCCTCAGCAGAGGCCCTAGAAGAGTTGGAAGAGGGATCCACTCAGAAATCCCAGGGACCATATGCCAATACCAAGAACTTGTGTGTTAGTGGCAGAGACAATCTGAGGCGAGACCGAACTGAAGGTTTCAACTCGTGGAACAGCCTTAAATCTCCAGGAATACTGGGAGGTTTGATTGCTAAAGCTGCCCTCACTCCCTAACTGCTCAGACACACACCCCACATTCAGGGCGGACAGAACCAACTACATGCACAAAACTGGTGCACCAATTGGACCCCACAAGAATCAGACCCCCACACACCACAAAGACAAAGTTGGGGAGAAATGGATTGAGGGGAATAGGTGGCTCACAGATGCCAACTGCTGGTTAGTTAAAGAAAGTGTACACCACCAAGTTGCAGATCTGACAAATTAGAGAGAAGTCTCTGGATTAGCATACATATCCTAAAAGAACCCTATCAAGTTAAGCAAATGCCAAGAGGCCAAAAACAACAGAAAATTTTAAAGCATATGAAAAAACAATATGGATGTTTTTTCATATGATATGGATAACCCAAACCCAAACACCCAAATCAAAAGATCAGAGGAGACACAGTACTTGGAGCAATTAATCAAAGAACTAAAGACAAACAATGAGACCATGGCACAGGATATAAAGGACATGAAGAAGAGCATGGCACAGGATATAAAAGACATGAAGAAGACTCTAGAAGAGCATAAAGAATAAATTGGAAGAGTAAATAAAAAAATAGATGATCTTATGGAAATAAAAAGAAACTGTTGACCAAATTAAAAAGATTCTGGATACTCATAGTACAAGATTAAAGGAACCTGAACAATGAATCAGTGACCTGGAGGACGACAAAATGGAAAATGAAAGAACAAAAGAAAGAATGGGGAAAAAATTGAAAAAATCAAAATGGACCTCAAGGATACGACAGATAAAATAAAATGTTCAAATATAAGACTTGTTGGTGTCCCAGAAGGGGAAGAGAAGGGTAAAGGTCTAAAAAGAGTTTTCAAAGAAATTGTTGGGGAAAACTTCCCAAACCTTCTACACAACATAAATACACAAAGCATAAATGCCCAGTGAACTCCAAATAGAATATATCCAAATAAACCCACTCTGAGACATATTCTGATCAGACTCTCAAATACAGAAGAGAAGGAGCAAGTTCTGAAAGCAGCAAGAGAAAAGCAATTCACCACGTACAAAGGAAACAACATAAGACTTAGTAGTGACTACTCAGCAGCCACCACGGAGGCAAGAAGGCAGTGGCACAACATATTTAAAATTCTGAGAGAGAAAAATTTCCAACCAAGAATTCTTTATCCAGCAAAGCTCTCCTTCAAATCTGAGGGACAGCTTAAATTTTTCACAAACAACTGCTAAGTGATTTTGCTAATAAAAGACCTGCCCTACTTGAGATACTAAAGGAGCCCTACCAACAGAGAAACAAAGAAAGGAGAGAGTGAGTTGGAGAAAGGTTCCATAATATTAGATGCAGATGCATTTTTAAGCCATATAGTGACCACTGAATATAAGTTTGGCTTTATTATCATCATAATCATCCTAAGACACAACCCTATATTAAATTACTTTTAATTCCATATTTCAGAGAGGAATAAATAGACATTGCGGAATGGTGACATTATGAAGGAGAAAACATACTTGGTATCACATCCTATTCTATGCTACCATTTCTTTCACTCTATCTCAAATGGATAACTCAGGTTTATGGTATGGCATCTTTCTGAAACACTAGATGTCAGAAGATGAAGATATTTGCTTCACTTTTCTGACTTGCTGATTGCAAATGTGGTCATCTCACTTAACTTGTAAGATGACTCTTAGTCTAATTCCTGTTTTACCAATTAGGAAACTAAGAATAATTAAAAACTATTAAATTTAAGTCTGAAAATACAGACTTCTTTTGAAAATCCAAAGGAATACTCTTACACTTTTTGAGACCATTGAAAAATGTGTATCCTCAGTTATGTTTTATTGGTTGGTGTAGATGAGATGCCCTTGTCTGGAGACAGGCATGGGATATATAGAGCAAAGGCATATAGCGAGCAGTGTTGGTGAAAATGTCTATTTATATATGGAGACGCATCTGTTATTGTAGCCACTGAACCAATAAATTCAAGTGGCAATTATTAACTTCTATTTCATACACTAAAACGAAAGAACATTAATTGTGGACCCAAGATATGCTATTTATTGCATAGTTAATGGAAAATACTGAACCATTTTAGCTTCTGAGTTCAGATAGAGGGTTCAGCAAAAAAAAAAAAAAAAAAAAAAAATCTATTTACTCTCTGATCCCTAAGCTTGTATAGTTTACAGTGAGAATTCCTATAAACAAAACAAAATTACCTCATTTTTATTCCTTGGTTCAGATAAAAATAAATTGAATAGCAAGGGTTATGTGTAGGTATGTTTGTAAATATACAAAGAAGGAAGAAGGGGAAGTATTGATGTATTCAGATCTGTTCTGCAACCTATGTATGGTGAGAATAGTGCAACAATATCCTCATCTGTAAAATTTATAACACGGCCACTATTCTGTGATATCAAATAAGATGATTATAAATATCTGAAAATTAAATACTATTCTAAAACTTTAAAAAAAATAAGAGGGGCATATAGGGAAAAAATATACCTATTGCAAACTAATTACAGTTAGTAGTATTTTAACATTCTTTCATCAACAGTAACAAATGTACTATACCAATACTATGAGTCATCAATGGAGGAGGGGTAGTTAGGGGTATGGGATGATTTGAGTTTCCTTGTTTTTGTATTTCTTTTCTGGGATAATGAAAATGTTCTAAAAACTGAAGAAACAAAAATTAATTGTGGTGATGGTACCAGAGGCAACTGATTGTTTGGTTGTACACTTTGGATCTTTGGATAATTGTATGGTATGTGAACAATCTCAATAAATAAAAAAATTAAAAAAAAAAAAAAAGGAATGAAGTCTGACACATGCTACTCCATCCACAAACCTTGAAGACATTATGCTGAGTGAAATAAGGAAGACACAAAGGGGCAGATATAGTGTGATTCCACTTACGTGAAATACCTAGAATATGCAAATTCATAGAGACAGACAGAAGACCAAGGGTTGGGTTACCAGTAGCAGGTGGGGCACGGAGAGAGAGAACGGGGAGTTAATGCAGGGATTCTCATTGGGGTGATGGGATAGTGGATGGTGGTGAGGGTAGTGCAACATTGTGAATGTGATTAATCCCACCAAATTGCATGCTTTGGTGTCGTTGAGATGGGAAAGCTCATATATATATAATTCTCCACAACAATAAAAAAAAAACAGACTGAAGAGACAATGACAACTAAATGCAATACATGATCCTAGATTGGATCTAATAATGGAGGAGAAAATGCCCTAAAGGACATTATTGGGACATATGAAAAAATCAGAATATGGACTATATGCTCTATATGACCATTAAATTTCTTGAACTTGATTTGTATTTAAAGTGGTTACATAAGTGAATATCCTTGTTCTTCGGAAAGGTACATGGAAGTAACAAGTGTTGAAGGAGCATCATGTATACAACCTACTTTTAAATGTTTAGAAAACAGAGGAATAGATAGATGGATAGATGAATGGAGAAAGAGATAAAGAGAAAGAAAGAATGATACAGCAAATGTGGTAGAATTTTAAAAGTTGGTGGATCTGGTTTTCTGGGTGGGAATATGTTGGAGTTCCCTGTATGGGTTTTACCTTATTTTTGCAACTGTCTTGTAAGTTTGAAATTATTTCAAAATAAAAAGTTTATTTTTAAAAAAGCTACTTTTCAGTGAGCACTTAGGACAAGCCAGGCACTTTACACGGATCATTGTTGATCTGTGTAAACCCAGATCCCAACACTCTTGTGAAGTGAGTAGCAAGAGACACGTTGTGCAGACGTGGAAGCACAGGGCAGTGAAGAAACTTGTTTAAGGTCACACAGCAATTGGGTGGCTATAGCACAATGAAAAACTTGGCTGTTCTTGGTCTGCTGAGGTTACCAGGAAGTTAGCCTCTACATCTCTGGAATTTTCAGTGATAGGACTGTCTTGTTACTCATGGAGGCTCCAGGACCACACCTGATAGTTCATATGCTAATGAGATGACAGGATAGGGCCAGCTGCACCTGTTGTCTTAGGGTCGGAGGCTGGCAGAGTTGGAGGCTGGCCACACCAGAAAGACCAAGCACATGATTAGCAGGCTGGGGATTTGAGCTTTGTTATATTAGCCTGACTTCTAAGAAGGGAAGAGGCTGCAGATTGAGTTCATGCATTTGGGCACAGCCAAAGCCATCAGGCCAAAGTAATAACACCCCATAAAAACCTGGGACACTGGATCCACAATTGATCATGACATCTCCCTGCATTCTGACTCCAGATGAGAGGACACAGAAGCTGGTGTTTGAGACCCTCCCAGACCTCATCCTATGCTTCTCTTCTTTTGGCTTATTTGTATCCTTTTATTATAATAAAGCATTAATCATAAGGCTAGCACTTTCAGTAAATTCTGTGAATCATTCCATTACTTGTCAAACACAAGCAAGGGTGGGAGCCCCCCAAATCTGTGGCTAGTTGGTCAGAAGTGTGGGTGGCCTGGGCCCCCAAACTTGTGGCTGATGCCTGAAGGGGAGTCTTACAGAGGATGGCCCTTTACTTGCGGGGTCTGTCCTATCTCCAGGTAGAGTAAGAACCGAATTGAATCGAGTTACTACAGTGTTTGCAGTTGCTGATTGAACTTCTGTTCCCACAGAGTTGGTGTCAGAAGCTGTTGAGGAAGAAGCTGTAGAAGTTTTTGCAATCCTTAATAGTGGCAGGGCCAGGACTCAAACCCAAATTTCTGGTGGAACCAAATCTATGCATTTTCTAGTGTACCCGGTAAGGTTTTCTCCATCATATAAAACTATACTGCATCATTTAACAATTCAACTTCATAATACATGATTTGACTTTTATTTTTATTGGTGTGTTTCTTTTTAAAAGACAGATATGTAGCTTTTAAAAAGACTAAAGGATTTAACTTTACCTGTGTTTATTTCTTACTCCCTCTTAAGAATAGGTTCAATGTTTTGTTCAAAGTGCTTATCAGAATGTTTAGCACTTAGCAGATGCTCAATGATGTTTATTAAATGCATCTATATTAACACATAATCCTAGTAAAACAGGGATAATAATAGGACCTATCTCCTAGGATTGCTATGAGGACTAATTGGGTAGTGGAAAATTCTAAGAATACTGCCCAGCAAAGTAGTATTCACTATCAATTATTATTGTAATACTTTAGGTTAAACCATATGAAATTGCCATTTTTGTAGGTCAAAATTTGACAAATACTAGTAATTTCATATAGTTCAACCTATATCTTTAGGAGAAAGTTATAGAAAAAAGAAATTGGTTGAAAATACATTTGCTTGAGCTTCTTGGTTTTCAGTATTACAATACTTCAGTATTGCCAAGTTTTAGGGTATTATTTCCTGTTCTTTGAAAAAAAATTCTTTTAAAGACAATTTGTTGAAACTTCCTCCAAAGTGGGTCTGACATTAACAAAGGATAGCTTGAAAGCACAGATACTGTCTTTTACATTACATCCCCAAAGACCCCAAATCCTTAACTTTGTTCCTACATTTGACAATAAATACTTATTTCAATATTTTAAGAATGTTCCAAAATATCAGATAGGCAACCAAAAATAAAACTATCACAGAACATAATCTTTTGTTTTATTTCATTATTTATGTTTACACTGATTTATGCAGAAAATGTATTCCTAGAATGATGTATTAAAATTCAAAGCTTTAAAAGCCAAAGTGTACGTTAAATGAATTAAAGTGAGAACTGACCATGTAAAGGACATCTGTGGCAAACCCAGTAGACACAAATATCAATCCAACGTATGTTTTTTGTTACATCAAGTTTTTTTAGGTGGATTCAACTTTTTATAAAATAGTCTTCAATTATGAAAGTAATATATAACAAAAATCAAACCATACAAAGACACATTAACAAAGAGCTGCCCCTCCCTACCCCACAAAGTTGTACAATTTCAGCTCCTATCAGGTAGCATACACTTACCTTATACTGCCGAGTCAGCATTTTCTCAGCAGGGGAGGAAATTCCTTTATCAGATATGAAGAACAAAATTAAAATCCTGCTTCTCTCCAGAAAGCAATGTATAAAGCAGAGACGTTATTTTATCTTCAGAAAGGAACAAAGAAAATTAAAAAAAAAAAAAAAAAAAGAAAGGTTAAGGCTCAGACAGACAAGGAACATGGAAGCAGTGGGGATGGAAGGGGGATGGTTCTACTTCAGTGGTCAGTGGATGGCCAATGCACTCTCTGAAGCTCACACCCCAGTCAAAAGGAGATCTAGGGGAAACAATGTTTATTAAAGCAGTGGTAGAACAGGGCGGAAGACGAGGAAAAGAGTGATTATAAAGCTTTATGGCTTACAAAATCCTTTTACATGCATTACCTTAAATTTCAAAATTACCTCATAAAGTCACATAGCAAAAATGTTCTTAGCCCGATCTTACACATTAAGAAACTTCTAGAAGGTGACTTGTCCAGGTCACCTGGCCCTTTGAAGTCTTCCAGTCCTGCAACCTGGGCACCATTCAGTTTGCCTGACCCCTTGCCTCACAGGGAACAGAGGAGCCGAGGGGTGGGGTGGGATGAGGCCAAGGAGTGGAAGATAGGTGACCTCGAAACAGACATTTCTGAGTGCCTGTGGCCCAGGGACTGCCAATATCCTAAGGGAAAAGTTCTCTCACCACGTGGGAAATGACTCATCACAGCTGTCAGAAAGCATTTCCTCAGTGCACTTCTTGTGAAAAAGTATATTTATCAAACAACTAACTTTAAAGAATGCTCCTCTTCCTCTTTCTAAAAGAATGGGGGTTGGCGTGAAAAAACTCTGGCCGCAACAGCAGCCTTACTTTGCAGAACAGGGACCTTCTAAGCAAAGCAGGATGTGGATACACATTCTATCTATTTCCAACTTATTTATGTTGTGTGAATGGATTACTATGCTATTGCATGGATCATCACATTATTAAAATGAATTTCTGGTGTATATGTAAACCATAACCACCTAGGCGCCAAGGTTTAGTTCCTCCGCAGTCTCCCAACTTTATTATTACCCTGAGTTCCACACCTCTCTTTAGGGAGCCCCAATCTCACTCTCAGCAGCCCAGCAAGAGCCGACAGAATTGGGCTGCAATACCACAAATCACCAGCAGATGCCGCAACCCCAACACTGGAAAGAACCAACTTTCAAAATTACTAACAACCCAAGAACAACCATTTATCGAGTGTCTACTGTATACTTGCCGCTTCAAGGCAACTCTGCACAAACTGGCTCATCTGTGAGACACATTACCGTGACGATTAAATTAGTTAAATGGTAAAAGAGCTTTGAACAATAACTGGATCGTAGCGTTAAATTATTACCCTCGAATTCGGGTCTCTCCAGCCGCGGCCCCCCACTTTGTGCCGCACTGCAGCTTCCTAGGCAGGGAGGTCCGGACCCCAGGCTCTCCTTCCATCAGTTGGGGATTCTGCCTTTTTTCATGTCTCCTGCCACCCAGCTGGAATCTGGCGGTGGGTTCACGGACTCCTCTCCGGGAAAGTGGTAGCAAGGAATGAAGGAAGGATGGGAGGATACCACAGCTGGAATGTATCCTGAACTGGCTTCCTGAAGGAACCTCCAGAAGGACGCAGCCCGGGAGGTGGCACAGGTGGGGCGCAAGAGGTCGCGCTTCCACCGTCTAAACTCTAGTTTCCTCCTTTACCCTCTGGGGCCTGCGCCCCACCTCTCTGCTACCCCGGAAACCGACCCCAGCACTCCCCGAGCCCAGGTGCGTTTCCCAAGCGGGACACTGCAGCAACGTGCGCGGGCCTGGCTCTCCCGCCACTGGCCCGGACCGGGCCTCTCGGCTGCACTTGGGGGTTGGCTGCTTCGCTCTGCCGACGGGCTGAACCTATCCGGAGCCCGCAAAGTCGCGGAGTAGGCCTTTCCCTACACCCTGAATCTGGGGCGGACTAGCGACGACCTAGGTGAGCCAAGCGCCCTAGCTCCCGCGCGCACCCGGCGCGGCACCGTTGGGCGCCAGTTCCCGCGCGCTCTGCCCCGCACGTGGCGCAGGGACCCGGGCCGCAGGCGCACGCGTATGCCTGCAAGGAGGCACCACGTGCTGGAGCTCCAACCGCGTAGGGGCTCAGCTCAGCGTCGGCCCGGGCGGCGGCTGCCCCACGTGCGGGAAAACCCGGATCCGCTGCAGAGGCGGCCCCGTGCACACAAGTGCGAGAACACCGCCCTCTCCCGGCGCCCCGCGCGGCCGCGCCCCGCCTCCAGGCTCGGGTTCCCGGGCACCGCGAGGCGGCGCGCCGACCGCCCTGGGCCGCCGAGGGGCGGAGCCCCGCCCGCATTGTTCCTCCCCGAGCGGCGGGAGGGGCGCAGGGCCGCCGGAGCTGCGGAACGTGGGCTCGCGCCCCGCCTTTGTCTCCCGGGCGCGAGCCGCTGCAGCCCCGCACCCGCCGCCTGCTGCCGGAGCCGCTTTGTGCCGCGGCGCGGGGGACGGGGACGCGGGGCGCGCAGCCGGCGGGCGCAGCCTCAGCATGGACGTGACCGTCTCGGAGCTCATGGAGCTCTTCCTGCAGAGCCCCCTGGTGACCTGGGTGAGTGCGCCGGGCTCCCCCGCCCCTTTGTTGGTGTCCTGGCTCCTCTCCTGCCGGGCAGGGGTCGCCGCAGATTTCGACACGGCTGGGACCCTGGGTAGCCCCCGGGACGCGGGGGACGCAGCAAGTGGCTCCCACCCGGGGTCGGGTATCGCACCCCGGAGACCGGAGGCATTTCCAACTCTGGAGCCGGCAGCTCCGCAGCGCGCCCGGCCGGGCCAGGGGCCGAGCGGTTACACCTGTTCCCAGCACTGAGCTGGTGGCCCTGGAGCGGAAAAAGTCCGAGTGGTCATCTCGCTCAGCTCCGGTCCAACAAGCCCTGACCACTCCTGAAAAGGACTCCAGTCCCCCAAAATATTCTCGTGTAATTTTTGAACCCGTTGGCGGTAAGAATTGAGGGACGTCGAGTGAGAACGTGATCCGACTGGGGTGGGCGCAGTGATTTCCATTGGATATGGGGCGTGAGAAATACGTTGAAAAGTCCCTTTTATTTATTTTCCATTCTGGAACGCTAGAGAAAAGTGGCGAGGAAGTTTTCCTCCCGCTTCCTCGCGTCTGTTGCCTGGTGCGGGAGGCCCTGGGAGAAAAGGTGTCTGTCGCCTGCGGAAGGAAGGGGTGGGCATGGGTGACCCCCCTCTGCTCACACGGGCTCGGTGCGTCTTTGCCCGCGAGAGCTTAGACCGTCTGGCATCGTGGGGGTGACTTTTCTGCCTTTCTCTCCGCGTCCCGCTTCCCGCAGGTGAAAACTTTTGGCCCGTTCGGAAGCGGCAACCAGGACAACCTGACTATGTATATGGATTTAGTGGACGGCATCTTTTTGAACCAAATCATGTTGCAAATGTAAGTTACCTTCTTCGGAGCGGAAGAATGGTTCTTTAGAAAGTTTAACTTAAGGTTGTAGAAATGGAATGTAAGGTTGCAACGGGAGGGGTCCTTTGCTGTTGAGGCCACTGGTATTTCAGTATTAAAGTGTCTTTTGTCATCTGTGTGCTTGAAAGACTTTAGGACACCGGGTTGGTAGCTTGTTTGGTGAAGGAAACTTGCGATCGAATGACTCATCCACATGGTGTAGATAGTGCAGTTGACTTCAAAAACTCGGGTATTTCATTGAGGTTTGACCAATGAAATGAAAACCCCCTTTATTTTGGGGGTCATGAAACTATAACAGCGTGTCTGGTTACAGGAAGTGGCAGTGGTCGGGAGCATCTGCCAGTGACTCTAAAGTTTCATTCTAGGGTAGGAGGGCTGTGTTTCTGAGCTGTTTCAAGTATCTTTCTTTTTCATTTGCCCTACAGCAGGGACAATTAGTTAAGTACCTTTGCAGGAACTGGACTTAAGTCACTATTTAGGAGAAGTACAGGGACTCAGATGCTGTGGAACTGTTCGTTTTGAAGTGTGTGGCTTAATCAGGGACTTGGTAAAAGTTACACTTGCTAGCAGGTACCTCTGACCACATCCTTTCCTGTTCCTGAATTCTGCAGGAGCCTGCCTGCCTGTCTGACTGACAGCCTGTCACAGTGTAGGTGTTGGGCTCCTCCCCCTGCATTCTGTTTTTAACCCAGAAACTGCAGGGAAGGTATTGGAACTGAGTGTCAGTATGATTCACTGGCATTTGAAGCAAAACAGAACATCCTAACGTTCTCTCTGGATCAGCCCCTTCTGCTCACCTCCTAAGCAAGTTGTCATATGCAGCCTAAACCCATCGGCTAGTGAGAATCAGCTTCATTTGAGCCCACGAAGGAAGAGGAGCAGTTTGCTTTGGCATCTCCAGAAACAGAAAGTGTTTTAAATAGATTCTACCCCAAAATGTCTGTTTTTAAAAAATGCCAAGCACATTGCTCCTTTTAACAAGCCATTTGGTGTCATTCTGCGGGAGAGAGACTTCAGTTTAGGTTTTAAAAAATCAACAGTGAAACACTATCAGTCGTCAGTGTTTGATTGGATTCTAAAAAAGACAAATCTGTTGTCCACTTGGGTAGCACTTCTTGGAAAACATGTTTTTCTTGGGATGTTTGAGCTCTTAGCGACTCTCCCTCTGCTTTGTTAGACACCTCAAATTATCAAATTCTGTTGCTGCCATGACCACTGAAACTTCAACCTGTCCTTACCCAAGCCCAAGGCTGTTTAATTAAAAAAAAAAAAAAGAAAAAAACAGCAGTAAACCCAGCCTTTTCATTCAGCTTTTACACCCGGGCCATGGAGAACAAAAGCTCTGGGACCGTTTCCCTTTCTTCTCTGACCTTTGGAATTCCTGAAGCATTTACCACTTGCTTGTAAATCAGGAAAGCCTGTCAGAATGGCTCTTTGAGAATTGCGAGCTCATCACTTGTTCACATTTGGCCTATGGCTGAATTCAGTTGAAGGGCTTCCCCCACTCTTTGGAAATTTTAAATGTTATCTTCTCCTTTGCAATTTGCCAAAGCAATCAATACGGAAGTGGGAGCTGGTAAGCTGTCAGCTTTTAAGGGCTCAAGCTTCTGGGTCCCCCTGGCAGGGGTCAGACATAGAGGGAAGGGAGTGGGGAAGCTAGATGTGGGGCTTTCCAGAATGAGGAAAGAGAGGGACAAGGTGGGCACGATATCCCCAGGAGCACACAGTTCACTGATTGGGAGATCCAGAGACCCCAGACTCTGAGTGATAGAAACCAAAACCTTGTTTGCCTCTGCAAGTGGGTGATGCTTGATTGGAAAGAGGGCACAGGGGAACTTTGAGGGTGATAGAAATGTTCTATATATATTGATTGGGGTATGTTTCATTTTTCAAAACTCACCAAGTGGTAATTTAAGATATGTGTTTTTCACTCTATGTAAAAATTATCTCAATTAAAAAAAAAATTAAAAGAGCCCCAGCCCAATGTTGTGCAGCCTGGATAGACAGTTTGGGTTTCAGTCCCAGTGTGATGCTGGGAAGGCACTCAGCACCTCAGTTTCCCCATCTGTAAAACTGGGAGTAAAGTACCTCCCTTAAGAGGTGGTTGTAAGGATTAAATGAGAGGATGTGTTAGCATTTAACTCAGGTATCAGTTATTTACTTACATGCCCTCTTAATCCAGAAAGGATTTGAGGCACCCCCAGAAAAGTTTGTTTTCTTTTTCAGCCTACTTTCCCCACTATGATCTTGTCCCTTAGATTACCACATGATTCTCAGCCATAGTCCCCTCCCGTTGAGATCTTAGTCAAAACTGGACTCTGGGACCAAGTCCTAGCCCAGCATCTAACACTGGTCTTAAGTTGTGCCCCTGTTTTCACTTCTGCCAAATGCAGGTGTCAGGCTAACTAGTAGGTAAATGAGATGGCTATTCTGCCTGAACTCCCAAGCTAGTAACTCCTATTGGGTGCCTTTTGCCTATTTTGATAAATCTTCTCCACGCTGATAGGACCTGAGGAAATTGTAGAGATCAGTGTTGCTAGAGCTCAGATAAGAAGTTACCTGACGCTTCAGAGCCATATGGAGGGGGTGGTGTTGGGTCGGAGGAGGGCAGGGGGGGCCGCGGTTCACATGACTGGGCCTGGGCATTGTCTCTGGCAACAGAAAAGGCTGCGGTATCGCCTCTTGCCCTGGCCTCCGGGTGACATCAGTGCTTGGAAGCAGGAAAGCCCTGCGGCTCCTCTTTCAGGTGGGAGGCCCAGGTCTGAGAATTCCTGAATAAACTTGAGGCATTGTGTGGCATGGACAGAGACGCATGGGAAAACTGCTGTGTAGCGCCTCTGTAAATGCAGGTACCCAAGGGAAAACAAGGTCTCTGAATAACTTGACAAAATTCTGTCTCCTAGGAAAATTACTTTTCCTTTTCCTAGAATGCTAACTCTAGCTGGCATCAAGCAGGCCAGCCACTTGCTAGTTCTGTTCCCTTGGGCAAATTACTTAAACTCTCTAAGCCTAGTTTCCTGATCTGCAATATGGGGAGGATATTTTATAGATTTGGGAAGGATTTGATCAGATTATGCATATAGACAATGCCCAACAAATGTCAGTTGTCGTTTTTTGACTCTGGGGGAAACTTTCATGAAAAATGAGACCTGGAACTATTTGTGTGTGTGTGTGTGTGTGTGTGTGTGTGTGTGTGTGCGCGCGCGCATGTGTGTGTGTGCACTTGCACCAGTGTACATCAGTTCTTGTGAGAGTCGATGCCTTCTGATTCGATTCAATGGCTGGTCTGTGCAGCTGGGAACTCAGGTTTGGGGCTGAGAGTTTGTGCCCGCACAAGGCCCAGGGTAAATTCAGCACTGTTTGCTTTGTTCACACTCATTCCTCACCCCTGGTGCTAGCTGAAAAGCTCAGGATAATATGTTAATTGTAGAGGCTGCAGACACCCTCAGGCTGGTGTGGAGGACTTCTTAAGCTTCTAAAAGACATTTGAAGAATATTATTTTTCTCTCTGTGTGCTTAAAGATGAGCTGTGTTCCCATTTTGCAGGTGTACACACTGAGGATAAAAAGTTAAATGCTTGTGACTTGGATGAGTTTGTGTTGCAGCAAAAGTATTGGGGCAAAAAGATTTTTACTCATGAACTTAAGTACTTTCCCTTTTTTGACTATAGCATATGACACTCTTAGTGGGGGTTTTGAATCCTTCTTAAAAATTACATGAAAATAATTCACATCATTGGAGGAGAATGAGAACATACAGATAAGCAAAATATAAATTTCCTATAATTCTGCCATGAAGAGGTTGCAATGTCAACATTCTGGTGCCAGACATATGTATGTCCCTAATTTGTTTTTGTACTAATTATGGACTCATACTACTGTTTTTTTAACATTTTTTTTTTTAACCTACGATTTATTATGGACATCTCTATCTGTGTCAATAGATAGTTTCTAGAGTCAGATTTAAATTTAGGAAGTCTTTGGAATGTGACCAAAATTGGGGGCTGGTTTTCACAAAGGAGGGGACAGGTAGTGGTTGCTATAAACCTAAATTATAACCCTCTCTTTAAAATTCTAGGAAGAGTTGGTTTCCTTTTTTCTAGTTTGAAGCCTGTTTGGGAAGGAAGCCCTGGAGAACCCACACGTTAGTCTTGGAGCTCTCCGTGTTTGGACTGGCCACCAGCCACTTGCACCCGGGTCTCTGTCCCGTCCTCTGATTCTGATGCTGGACTATAGGGCTTTTATGTTTTAGGGCTACAGTGTAAAGATGGGTTTTATTAATGGTGGCTCTGAAGGGAAATGTGATTGTGCAGTGGTTGTAGTAATGTCCTCTTCCTGGCATACAGGTTTGCTAATGCAGACCTGGGCTTGGCAGAATGATGGGCTTTCAGAGAGGGAAGTGCCCTGGGGTCATTTCACAGGTGAGCTCACTGCGGCCCAGGGAACTTTGGTCCGTTCTAGGACTCGGACTGGAATCTGTGTCTCCTGATTCCCACTTCCAAACCCAGCACGGAAAGGTGCTGGCAGAGTGGAGACATGCCTTCCTTAACTACACATGAGACTTTATTTTGATTTTTTTCCTAATAACCTCTCTTTACCCTGAGAGCCTTAGGAGGGAGTACTAGTGATCGTGATAATTAACCTAATTACTCATGCAGTAGACAACGTGGTTCTTTTGGAGTGCTGTTTTCTTTAGTGACTGTATTCAGAACAGGAGAGAACAAAAGCAGGGATGGTCAGAGGCTCTCCCAGGCCCTGGTGCACACAGGGTGGCTTTGCCCATGCAGTGAGCACCCAGAGTGTCTGCCGAGGCTGTCTGTCCCGTGCTCTCGTGTGGTGATCCCGTCCCACTTAAATGGAAGCTGGGACAATGACAGTAAAACAGAAAAGCCCTGTGTGATCTCTTAAGTTCTGCTATTTTAAGAAGCACATTTATCACTTTATGAAATTGCTTCTCTCTTAATGTATCTCTAGTAAAGGAAGGAGAAATGCACCTTTCAGATAAATTATTTTGTCATGCCAGGTAGAGTTCTGTAGCTAAAGAGACCTCTGTGGTTTAAATTCTGAATGCCTCCTCTATTCCTAAATTAATTTCCACTGAACTCTTAACCTTTATTTTTCAGTAATGAGTGGCTCCAAGAGAAATATGTAACGTAAATGGCTTGGCCAGACCCCATTGCTGTGTGGGGAATGATGAGAAACCTTGTCACATGGCAATTGAAAAGAGTTCTTCTGTGCTGGGAAGGACCCAAGTGACAATTTTAGAAGGTGCAGGATGACTGAATAAAAACCACAGCTGATTATGCATGTAATATGTAAAAAGGTTTACATATATGCATGTATGTAAGAAAGGGATGACATGCATGTAATGACATGTGGGGATACTTAGTGGATAGTCAAGTGTTTACTTAATGATTGAGTTTTAGGCAGCTTGTATTGAAACAACAACTTTGTACTTCCACTAACATTTGAAGTGATTTCTATTTGTAGATTTTTTTCTTCTTTGTCAGTTTTTTATTTATTATTGGTGTCGAATGAGCCAGATAGCACTGAGATTTATTTCCTTAACTCTCCCAAATTCCCCTTCCGTGCTGCTGTCATCAGGGAGGAACCTTACACCAAGGAAGGAGGAAAAGACCTGCCTCTTTTCCATCATACAAGCCCCCAGAAAGCTCGGCAGCCTTATCACAGGGCTGGGATGACAGGCCCTCATTTGAATTAGATGGCCTTTGCAGTGTCTTGGGATGGTAAGATGGGAGGGAAGGTTTTGTCATGAAAAGCAGGGTGTAGCACATAGAGAGGTGGAAGCTCAATTCCCCACGGAAAGCACAGCTCTACCAGAGCCTGCTGTCTTTAAAATAAACAGTTTTTGACACAGATTTTTGATAAACATTCTGTATTATATATCACTTGATTGAGATTTCTACGTTCAGCACAACCAGACCTGACTTTTGCCTGGGCTTGGAAAATAATTGACACTTTGGGAGTTTTGCATAGGAATTATTTGTGTCTCTACTCTTAGCATTTCTTGTAACAGCTTGCTTGTTGGTCTTTTCCAGATAGAGTCGTGTCCCTGAAATGTACATCACAGGCTGGACCAGCCCAAGACTAGGGTGGGGAGTTGTAGGGGGCGAGAACCCACATTAAATGGAACATTAAAAATTTTATTGGTTTATTAAATCAAGAAATGTACCCTTTCCCCTCCTTTTCTAATGTTCTTGATAATTCACGTACTTTGATTTCTTCAGCTTTTAATCCGTGTAGTCTTGAAATACATTTTTGGCTAGGTTGTGGACACCCATACAATATGATTTTTGTCTACATTTACATGTGGTGGCTGTGGGTGCTGCTAGCAGCGGGTGCTTCCCTTCATCATCCCACTGAAACCAAAACAGGCCTATGGAAGAGGTGGGGAGCAGGCAGGTGACGCTGCTCGCCTGAGGTCCATGGCTTGGCGCTGGCAGAGTGATGATTTGGCACAAGCCGTGCTGCCATGGCCTGATGGTTGCTAGGCTTGGGGAGAACTAAACGCTCGACCGTGGCTGGGAAAGGAAGGGTGGCAAACACTGGGAGCTGCTATTTCCATTCTCCTGCTTCTTCCCCTAGAGATCCCAGGCCGACGAATCAGCGCATCAACAAGCATGTCAACAACGATGTGAACCTTCGCATTCAGAACTTGACCATCTTGGTGAGAAACATAAAGACCTACTACCAGGTAAGAGCAGTTCTGCTGTCCCCCAGAGGTCCCAGCGTCTTTCCAGCAATATCGTCGCTCGAATGGTTTCCTCTCGGAAAGCTGCAGGGAAATGGTGTTTGTGTTTAGGTATCTGCTTGCTGACCCTTGGTTTGTTTTCACTTGAACCCTTTCTGGGGGCATCATGATAAGGGTCAGATGTTGCCGTTGCTTTTCTTTGCTGGGTAAATATTCCTTGAGCTGTGTGCAAAGCATCGTGCTCAGGCTGTAAGGGCCCTGGACACGAGCCTCAGCTCACAGCCTCGGCTCTAAGTGTTGGATCACGCAGGGACCCTCTGGAATGGGTTCCTCAAGGGGAACCCTACTTGGTTATTATCCACAGCTCCTGGCTCAGTAGGTCTTTATACAGAAGTAATTCAAAGGGTTGAGGGAGAGAAGGGACAGCAGAAGGGTTATGAACAGTCAGGAACGTCATCAGCGAGCCTCCAGGTTGGAAACAGTGGTGCTGGGTTACAGTGGGGAGTGTCCACTTTGCAAGTGCTCCCTGGGCCTGGCGGTGTACAGTCAAGGGGTCAGGCGAGCAGACCCCATCCCAGCCTTGGGAAGGGTGGTTGAGAATCTTGGATGATGTTCATGATCTTTAATATGGCCAGCATTGATGGGAAGTGGACTCAAACAGAGCCCTGGTTTTCAGACTTTTTCTAAGTGTAATTTTGCTCCCCCTCCATGTGCTTCCTTTAGATCCCAGGTTAAGGCCGTAGATACCCTGATTGACTGAGGGGCTGGGGGATGCCCCGTTCTCTCCCTCTAGGGCATCTCTGTGGACTCCTAGAGCTCCAGGGAACACAATTTGAGAACCACTACTCAAGAAAAAGTCCCTTGCAGAGTCACGCCAGGGTTTCACTAAGCCTGTGGCCCGACTGTGCCTCCGAGACCTGCTCCTAGCACTTAGCTCCCTGTGCGGTGACTTAGTCTTGGTCCTGGGGTTCAGGAGCTTCAGACATGGGGTGGTCCCTGCCCACGTGGGGAGGCCAGCTGTGGCTCCCGCTTTGCCCTCTTGCAGGGGTCAGTGGTTCTGAGGTCGGCTGAGCGGCCTCTGGCTTGGCTGCCCAGCCCCGGGCATCTGCTGGGCCCGGTTCCCGCCGAGGGCTCTGATTCCTGCAGGAGCTCTCGCTGCTGTTTCAAAATGACCAGGTAGTCGCTGCCTTTTCGTCCTGCTCCCTTGGAGAGAGCTGGCAAAGATGCTTGCTAAAGAGCTGACACAGATTATGAACAGTGTCCTGCTGTGCATTTTTTGCTTCAGGTTTCTTTTATAATAAAGTTAGGTGTTCATCATGTAAGTAATATGTGTTCTTTATAAACAGTTTGGAAAACAAACAAGTAGAAAGTAAAGAACCCCCCTTGATCCCACCACCCAAAGACAATCACTATTAACATTTTTAGTGCTTCCTTCCAGTTTTTGCATGAATAGTTTTTGTTTTATGGGGTTGTGGTTGTGCCATATATACAATTGCATATCCTGCCTTTTTTTCCTCTCACCTAATATTATAGCATAAACATAATTGGTTATTATTATAAAGGAGTATTCAAGAATATTTTCCAAAGGAACCCTCCAGGTGGTGAGGGCTTGGAAATGAAGTGAATGGAATGTTTTCCCTACCGCGACTGGGTTGCCAGGGAGGGTGAGAAGTCACCCCCCGTTAGGGACTCACCCTTGCCCATGGCTTTTCGGTGGGGCACATCAAGGTCAAAGAATCTAGCCCTGGGTCTTGTTTGACAGAAGGCCTTTCTTACCCCCTAGCTGACCCCTCCTTTCCTAGGCACGGTGGAGCCAGGCCAGTTTGGAAGGGCAGGGGCCTCTCTTGAATAGCATGGGCCTGTTTCACGAGGAAGCTGGCAACCTGTGGCTCGAGGGGTTCATTTCCTTTTGCTGGGGCGTAGGGCAGAGGTGATTGAAAACCAGCATGGCCAGAAGTCAGTCTGACTCCAGCGTTGGGGACAGTTCTGACTACAGTGTCTAAGCTGGAGTCTCGTCCTCTTCCCTGACCTGCTGCATCAGAATCTTCAGGGATGGGGCTCTAGAACCTGCGTTTTCAGTTCCCCAGCTGCTTGAGTCTGATCATGACTCCCCAACAGGATTGCGAATCAGGGGGTTAGACACAAGGGCTCTGGGTGTGCTCCCCAAATCGGCATCACCGGCATCACCTGGGAACTTGTTAGACGCGCCAGACAGACTCTCAGGCCTCTCCCCAGGCTTACGCCACGGGGTTAGGGCATTTCTAGTGATGTTGGCATCACGAAGTGCAGAGCCTTCAGCTGCGTCTCCTGGGGCAGAAGAGTTCAGGAGCTCTCGCTGAACATCTCCCCTCTAACACATTCACACGTGCCCGTCTCCTCTTCCCCCAGACAGGAGGGAAGGGCACGGTCTTGGCAGCCACTCGAGGTGGGGAGGGAGGAGATGCAGTGATGAAACGGTGACCAGAGGGAGCTGGGGGACAGAGTTGCTGGGCAGGGGTGGAGGAAGCCACAGTTGGACAGGACCTTGCAAAGAGAATGCCTGGTTCAGTCTGCGTCTTGAGGAAGACGAGCTTATCAGTCCACAGTGGGGCACTGCTCCAGGGACAAGTACCCCCAACGGGACATCTGCCAAGAGGACTGGAGGAGAGGCGAGCCTGGACTGGAGCTGCACACTGCCTCAAGCCTCCTGGTTGTTTTATGATGCTGGCTTTAATCTTTTAACGGCCAAGCCCTTTTTTCATCTGAGTCATTTTTATTAACCTTTGGTTTTTATAATGGTTCATTTTTACATCCAGAACCTTGAATGCTTACCTTAAGTGTGCGTTGATGAAAACAAGGCTAATACAGCAGGTATCTCCTGTGTAGCACGTGGCTGGAGAGTGTTTGTTCTTTGGGGCTTGCACGGGTTGTTTGTCCTTTGGGGCTCTGGTGTCCCTCTCCTGTGGACATCTGTGGCCTCACTCCTTTTCCCGAGAGTCACGCTCACAGGAAGCGCTTCCAACAATGGCCCTAATCGACTGGGTTTGCACTGATGGAGAGGTACATCTTTGTCGGCGAGTCCACGTGTGTTATCTACCCTAACAATACTGTGATGGAGGTAGGGACTTAGAGAAAAAAGAAGCTGAGGGATGTGGCCCTCTCTCTCTGGCTAAGCCAACTTGAAAGGTGAAATCACTGCCCTCCCCCCTACGTGGGATCAGACACCCAGGGGAGTGAATCTCCCTGGCAACGTGGAATATGACTCCCGGGGAGGAATGTAGACCCGGCATCGTGGGACGGAGAACATCTTCTTGACCAAAAGGGGGATGTGAAAGGAAATGAAATAAGCTTCAGTGGCAGAGAGATTTCAAAAGGAGCCGAGAGGTCACTCTGGTGGGCACTCTTACGCACACTTTAGACAAGCCTTTTTAGGTTATAAAGAATTGGGGTAGCTGGTGGTGGATACCTGAAACTATCAAACTACAACCCAGAACCCATGAATCTCGAAGACAGTTGTATAAAAATGTAGCTTATGAGGGGAGACAATGGGATTGGGAAAGCCATAAGGACCACACTCCACTTTGTCTAGTTTATGGATGGATGAGTAGAAAAATAGGGGAAGGAAACAAGCAGACAAAGGTACCCAGTGTTCTTTTTTACTTCAATTGCTCTTTTTCACTCTAATTATTATTCTTGTTATTTTTGTGTGTGTTCTAATGAAGGTGTCAGGGATTGATTTAGGTGATGAATGTACAACTATGTAATGGTACTGTAAACAATCGAAAGTACGATTTGTTTTGTATGACTGCGTGGTATGTGAATATATCTCAATAAAATGAAGATAAAAAAAAAAAAAAAAAAAAAAAAAGAAGCTGAGGACTTGCCTACAGAATTTATTCCAAAATGGGGAATTTGTTAACTTTGGGTCTTTTTTTGAGTTTCTTCCTTACCTGACCTCGCAGTGTCTGCAAGGCTGGTTTTCTCGCCACCTGCCTCGGACAAGCTGCTGCACTGGCCCGAGCCTCTGCTCTCTCATCCGCCAAGTGTGAAGGGTTTCGGGCCCTCGGAGGCCCAAAATTCCATCATCCCATGATGACCACAGACAACCGGGATTTAAAGTTTGGATCAGCTTGGGGAGTTTTTGTTTTCAGAGGTCTTTGGACTCAGCTCCCCTGACTTCCAGTCTCTTCCCATGGTCTGGAGGCCAGCGTGGGCCTGGAATGTTGTCCTTTATCTCAAAGAGAACTTCAGAGTAAGTGCAGCCCAGGGCAGCCTTGTGTTGTGCAGTCTCTTTTCTTTGAAAAATTAAAAGCAAGACAGTACAGATGGTTATAATGAACATCCATGTAATACCCATTGTTCAGAATGAATATAGGTGAATATTTTTTATTTGCTGCAGAACTGTTTGGTTTTTTTTTTTAAAGAAATAAAATTTTTCTGACCAGCTACCTTTGCCTTCCTCCCTGGAATCATTTGGTGGGTATCCAGGTCACATTTTTAATACTCTTGCCATATATATGTGTATATCCATTCACATCTTCACACATAGACACACCCTATTGCTTTGTGTGCTCTTAAAAAAGAAAACAACTTCCATCCATGGAAGCATGCTCACTTTTCCCCTTCTCAGCCTTGTGTTTTGAGATCTTTGCTATGGTTTCTCTCTGTGGCAGTTGCAATTAGATAAGCTTGGACAGACCACTAAAAATTAGAATTATCTTTAGGAACGTGCATACTCAGTTTGAAAAATGAAAGACTTTTGTCAAAAGTAAGAATAGAAGGAAATGTACATTTGACATTGTTTCTGGGAACGAGACATTAAATTCTCCCAGCTCTGTTTCGTTTGTGTGGACTAGAGGCTTTAGTGAAAGTTAAATTCTCTTAGCAAGTTCTTTGCTTTGGTGGATGGTGAGCATGGAAGGGAACTTAAAGCCCTTCAGGCCATGTCTATAGGTACAAGTGGGATTTGGCTTATGAATAATTCATTGTGTTGAGTTTTGTGGAGGAGAATTGCTTTTGACTTTAAAATGGTTGGAAAGAAGGACTGTGAGGTGGATAGTCTTGATTTTGTAGCTTGTATCTGTGTTCCTGCCACATTTTGATCATAAATATACCTCCGATTGCAGATTGGGAAAATATGAAGAAAATTAAATTTGCCCATTATTTCACCACCTGGCAATGACCATTGTTAATGTGTGTGGGTTTTTTTCAAAGTGTGGGTCACACCATTCCTAGTGCTTGGGAACCTGCTTGTCTTCATCTCCTGGGGTTGCCATAACAAGGCACCACAAACTGCGTGGGGTAAAACAACAAAAATTTACTGTCTCACTTGTGGAGGCTGGAGGTCAGAAGTCAAGGTGGGGGCAGGGCCAGCTTCCTCTGAAACCGTGGGGTTCTGGCAGGCGGTGGCCAGCAGCCCACGTGTCCTTGGCTTGTGGCTAACTTCAGTCTCTGTCCCATGGCCTCTATCTGTCTGTCCAAATTTCCTTCTCTTACAAGGACTCCAGTCATATTGCATTAGGGCCGTCCTCCTCCAGTGGGGTCTCATCCTGACCCCGTCTTCACAGACCCTATTTCCAAACAGGGTCACAGTCACAGAACGGGGTTTAGGACTTGAACATATCTTTTGGGGGCACGCAACTCAATCCATAACACTGCCTTTTTTTCCCCCCATTTACCCATGCATTTTCCCAAGACATTAAACATTCTTTCATTACATGAATTTTAGTGTTTACATGGCCTTTCCTCATTGACATGGAGTTATTTCTAATGTCTCAGAATTATAAACAATACTATCATGAACATACTTAGTACCTTTATTTTCCACAAATGATTTTATTTCCCCAGGATAAATTCCTAGCGTGCAATTCCTGGGTCAAAGGATATGCATACTCTGAGGGTTTTTGCTTCTTATTGCCCAAATTGCCTCATTTATAGGCCTTTTGTGTTTTTTTCGATGAACAGCTCGTTGCCCTTTCACCCGTTGCGGAGGTGCTTGTTAACTTGCCGTGTTCTCTGTTGCTACTGAATGTCACAGACTTCTGTGTCTCCACCGCGCGGGCGAAGTTCTGAAATTGTCTTTACCGCGTGTCTTTGTGAGCTCAGTGTTGGAGAATTACTGCGTGCTGTTCTGGACGCGTCCAGCAGGCCTGCCCAGGGCACGGAGAGTGGGCGAGTGCGCAGCGCGGTGACGGGCAGGTGCTGGCCGAGGCCCGGGCTCCAGCCCCAGGACTGGGGGGCCCTGCTCCAGAGAGGCCCCCAGCAGATCCCGTATCAGCAGTGGGAGCCTTCCGTCTGCCCGTGGACTTAACAAACGAGAGGGTTCCCTGGGAATGTTTGCTCTCGTTTAAAGTTCAAGAGCCTTCCAGGCTGCGGTGGGAAGTGAAAGCCAAGGTGGGGCTTGTGGAGGGCCGTGGCTTGCATGGCCACTCCTTTCCTCTTTCCTTCCTGTTGCTTCCCATTCCCTCTTTGTATCTCTAATGTTCAGCAATGAGATGTGGGATGAGGAAGCTCTGGGGCCAGAGTGGTTGGGGAGGCTTGCCAGGGTCACCCTATTCTCTCCTCTTCTGTTTCACTTTCTTGTTCTTGAGACTCATCTCCATGCCTGAAATATTCGTGTCTAGTCAGGGGGTGGGGGGCGGAGTGAGGCCAGGTGGGACGAGGCAGCAGGGGCTCCCCAGCCTGGAGGGGGTGGGGGTCCTGAAGGGTGAAGGGTGACACTTGCAGAATTAGTCAGGAGCTGGCCTGGCAAAGAGCAGGGTATCCTAGGAGAGAGAATTGCACATGCAAAGCTGCAGACCTTCGGAAGGCCGGAGATTGGGGTGCTTGTGGGGAGGGGTGATGGGTGAGGCTCCAGATGATGCCATGCTAATAAATTTGAACCCTATCCTGAATAACTCAGGAGTCTCTGGAGAATTTTTAAGAGAAAGTATAAGAAGGAAAATCAGCCTCCATAGCCAGAACAGCTCGGCATTAGGAGGTGGGGGGGTGGGGATCGGGGCAGGTGGCAGGGGTTGCACCAAGGCAGTGGCAGAGGAGAGACTGCCGGCGACCGACCGGCCAGCCTGGGTGTGGGAGGGAAGCCTCAAAGGCGCCACAGGGCTCCTAGTGCGGCTCGCTGGGCTGAGGCTGGGGGCTCTGGGTGCAGAGGAGGGGACTGGGCCAGGAGCAGCCAGCTCAGCGTTGGACACACTGGGCGGATGGGTCTGGGGGGTGAGGAGCGAAGTCCGCGGGGCAGGTGCAGGCATCTGACTTATGGTTGGGGCCCGGGCCAAGGTGGGCGCTCTGAGGAATCCCTGGCGTCAGAGGAGACTGTGAGGAGGCCCTCAAAGTGGGAGGAAAAAAGCGCGGAGCAGTTGAGGGGGCAACACACAGAAGGGTAGGCAACCATCTGAGGGGATAAGGAAAAGCTTCAGGGCAGGGCTCGGGGCCGCTTGGCAGCGGGTCCTGGGTGAGGCCAGAGAGGGGTGGGACAGCTGGGCAAGAGGATGGGAGCTGGGGGTGGGGGTGGCTTTGGGGGGGAGCACAGTTCCCAGGGAATTTCCCTTTCCACACTTAGCAAAAGGTGTTTATTCCTGACCAGTGACCCTCCTGCATCTGTCTTTTAAGCAACATGGTCTGGCTGTTGGAGGGATGGAGCACACAGGAGCCAAGGACCCCTGGTGAAATGCCACATTCTCAGAACCTTCCAGCGGCTGGCCAGGGCTTGCCAGTTGGATTTCGTTTCCTTTCTTTTTCCTCCTTTTTGTTTTTAGAAGAAATGCTTTCAGGCACACTGATGAGCCAACCAGGAACTTTGGAACTCAGCTCTGTGGATGAACCAGAAGGTGGAGAGAAGAGGAGAGGGAGGGGGCCTAACCTGTTTTGAGTGCCCGCTGTGAGCCAGGCGCTCTGCTCGGAGCTCTGGAGCCTTGTCTGTTTTAATCATTACATCAGCTCTGCAAGGAGGAAATTGCTGTCCCTATTTTACAGATTGGCTAACCAAGACTCCTCTAGTAAGATAAGAAAACAACCCCTGCAAGCCTCAAGTTTTCTTGGTTGTTGGCTGCTTGGGAAAACTTCTTTCTAAACACCGAGCTTTCTAGAATTGTGTAGAGATTTGACTTGCCATGTGCCGGAGCCATTGTGGGTGAAGGCTGGCAGAGGCACTCAGTATCCACGGGTGGTCGGTGGGCTGGGCGTTCTGCGTTCTGAGTGTTTCTCTTTGGGTCCCCCTGCCCCCCTTGTTAACCAGATTTCACACCAGCCTGGAGGAAGGGGCCAGATTGCTTCAGGCCCCTCTGAAACCAGCACTTCCGGGGTTGGGTGGCGGGAAGGAGGGAGCAGCTGGGCTCAGGCCTCACCCTCCCCGCCCACCCAGCCGGCTGCAGCAGGAAGCTGAGAATCAGGGCTAATTGCAGGCGGTGGGGAGGGGGGAAAGGTGGGTCTGATGTAATTAGTGGGGTTGGAATTCGGCCAGATCTTGGAGGCCTAAGGCAGGGAGAATCTACAGACTCTGGCCTTGAGTTTAGACCTTGAATCGCCAGGGTTTTCCCTCTCTTCCCATGAGCTGCCAGACTAAAGGCAGGTGCTCTTGGCTCGGGAGGCTTGGCTTTCACCCCATGTGTTGAGGGTGCCACCTGAGATCCCTGTGGGTTGACACCTCGGTTCTGTCTTTTCTGCACAGCTCTGGGCCCAAATGCTCAGTGCACACAGTCTCTGGGGCCCAGCCCCAAGACCTGCTCCAGCCCTTAGATTGATGAATTTGTACAGCTTTGTCCAGGCCCCTTGGCATCTCTTTCCAGAATCTTGTTTCTGATCATCTGTTCTCTCACTGCATAAAATAATCACTTTTTCACCTTTTGCTCAAGTTTCTCTCTTAATTCATGGCCATTCTTTTTAAAAGAATTGTGTTTTTGAGCCCCTTGTGCCAGGCAGGTACATTGCACAAAGTTGTGTGGATTGGGGAATGGGGCTGTCACTCTGGATCACAGGGCACGTGATCTGAATTTGTGCTTCCAGCGAAATTACAGGTTTCAGGCATCCCGATCCTCGGGGTCCCCGGGGAACAGCTACAACCATGAATGCTAAAGGTCTCAAGTGAACTGTGCTTTTGTGGGTGGTGCAAGTTGGCCCTATTTTGAGTTGGGTCTTATTCATACATTCAGCACAGTGCCTGTGAGAATTCAGTGTTGAGAGAGTTCAGTTACATTGGTATGAATGAATGTGAGAAAAAACTTGTTTTATAGAACCCTAAACACCAGAGAGGGAGGAAGTGGTAAGAGGTACCGGTTCCTTTTGTGACAAAGAGGAGGGAAATAGATTCTTCAAGTTTAGAAAAGAAAAAAGAAAAATAAAAAAAGATTCTCTCCTTTGCCTTGGGTTTTGGTGTTAAACGCCAAGATTAGCGTGTTTGATGTTATAACTGGTTTGTGAGAAGGAGCCTCCGAAGAACTTGCCCAGGCAAGCTTTGTTGCTCCGTAAAGCCGACTGTGTGGCTCACTTCCAGGGCTAATAGCAGTTTTTTGTTATTCAGTTCTTCTTTCTGGAAAGACAGAGGTTTTCTGCTATTTTGCTGTGACATTCAGGGCCCTGGTCCTTTAAGATGCTTCAGGTGGCTTCCCAACAGATGCCAGCCTTACGCTTCCAGTAATGAGGGGAAGGAGAAAGGAGGGGAGTGCCTGTCTTGAATCGGTGGGTTCAGCCACACCCTGCCCCCTCCAGTTCTGAGTTTACTGGTGATGTTTTTAGAGCTGGGGAAATAGAAGTTTTGGGAGGGAAAAGGGATGAGGCCACCAAGTATACACTGCAAGGGTTTTATTGGTTTGCTCTTGGGTTTTCAGCAGGTTAAAGGGAGCGGGGTGCTGTTCTAAATATAGGGCCACTCTCCAGGGAAGAAATGTAGAAATGTCACAATGCAACTTCAGAGAGGAATCTCCCGCTGGCCTGGCCGGGGCTGGAGTTGGCTCGGGAGGGAGTAGTCGAATTTGCTTTGTCTGCAAGTTGGCTACTCTGCTGAGTGGAAGCAGGTGAGCTCTGTGGGGTGACCTGTCTGCTACCCCAAAGGCCCGGAAGGTGAAGCTAGAGAGGGCTGAACAAGCTGGGTGGTAGGAGGTCCTGAACCAGGGCGAGTGCCACCAGTTTGTCAACTTGGGTGATTAATTCTTTCAAGGATCTAGAAACTTGAGTTCCAATTCCAGTCAGTCACTGACCAGCCGTGGGACTTAGATGTGTCACGTTTCACCTGGACGTTAGGTGTCATACCTTCTAGGTTGTTGCAAGGCTTGTGTGAATTAATGCAGTTTCTTGAAGTGGTCACCGATAACTGCAATAGTTCACGGCCCCAGGCTGTCTGGCAGGGAGTGGCCCTGTTAATCTGTATTCTTCAGATGGAGGAGGCACAGCTACTGGTGTAGATAGAGGACTGGGGAGTCAGGAGACACACATTCAAGTAAAGATAGAGAGAGAGGGAGAAAAATAGCTGCAAACCTCTCAGTCTGCAGAGGCACAGTGTTTTTGCCTTGGGTTCCTTTTAGTTCATTCCCTGTGTATGTGGCCTTGGGCAAGTTATTTCATCTCTTTGAGTCTTTTTATCTAAAAAATGGATGAATTCATAGTTCCTGCCTCTAAGGATTATAGACAGGGGTAATTGAAGGTTTTGTACAGGGACCACATTGGGCAACGAGGACAGGTCCAGCCCCAGGGTGGGTTTTGGCAGGCAGAGCCTGCGCTGGGATTTCCAGTGTTCACGTTTCGGTCGCTGGTTGGCATGAATGAGCTCGTGGGCACACCGAATGCCGAGCTGCTCAGTGCAGGGGTGTCCAAGATAAGGAAGGTACCCGGCACCAGTTAGCAGACGAGTCCTGGGCGGGTCCGCTCTCTGGGGTGTGGCTCATTTATTAGTGAGCAGATCCCTTCCAAGAGTAGCATTCTCCACCCTGATTAGATAAGTCGGTTGTATATGCATGCGTGTCTGACATCTCCCTGGACTTTTTCTCCTCTGTATTCGTTTGCTTTGAACTTACTGTGTGCTTTACAGTGTACTGAGTGGCTTGCACATACTATCTGATTGAATCCTTGTGATTCGCTCTCCTGGATATCTCCTTAAAAGTGGGCACTGAGTCTTTTTCTTCTGTTTGTCTCTAACCGTACCAGCATAGAAAAAGTCTAGTTTCATTGAGTGTTAATGACAAGATACCTAACAGTATAAACCATGACTCAGTGGAGTAAGTAATTCAGGAACTAAGTCATTGCATGGGGGCTTGCTGCACCCTGCCCTGGCTCAGATCCTCTCTCTAGAGGTTGCCGACCTCTTCCCTTTCTAGGCTGAGTAGTTGGGGGACAGAGGTCTGCCTTATTCACGCGGGGTCCCTGAGTACCTGACACCTAGCAGGGGTGAATAGAGAAGGGGTCCTGGTGCCTTTTGAGTCCCACCCTTCCAGGGGGCCCCTGCTGCTTTCACACTGACCTGCAGGCTTTTCATGTAGTGTTTGCTTTGTTGATGAAGATGCCATCTGTCAGGTACTGGAAGCTGGGTCCCTGGGGGGTGGAAATTAGATTGATTGTTTTCAACCTTGTCTAGCCAGCTTGGCTCCCTTGAGCTTTTTAATGTTTAGGTCTAATGACTTTAAAACTTGAAAAACAAATGCCTCCTTTCCAAACCGGAGGAACCAACAGGCTCTTTTTCCCTGGGCTTACAGCCAGTCTGGTTAGTTTCTGTCCCTTTAAGTTGTAGAATTATGGCTGCTTAAGATGTCAGAAACTCTGGAGCTGTTTCAGTATTTTTGTTCTTTGTTGCGGGGGGTGGGGGTTGCTAAGAATTTTTGACATTAGAATTTTACAGGGTAGAGTGCACAATATTGAATCTCTCAGATGGAAATGGCTTAAGAGCCACAGGTGTGGTTGTCGCAAGGTTGAGGTGCCAAAAGAAAGAAGAGTTGGTGGTTTCTGATGCCTTTGGGCTCTTTTTATAGCCTTCTGGGTCATTCCGTCTGCGGAGACCAGATGTGTGGTACTGAAGTGTGGCCTGCCTGTAAGGACGGAGGGTTTAGGTTTGTCATCTTCTCTTCTCACTGCCTACCATTACCCCTGTCTCTTCCTTTGGGAGGTAAAATCAGGCGCCTCCACTGGTCTACCCCTCTGCCCACCCCGGAGGTCTTAGGACACTGTTCTTCTCCATCCCCCTCCATCCTGCAAACAGCAGCAGCTGGATCTTCCATCCGCTGTCCTACTCAGCCTCTCCAGGGCTCCTCGTTTCCTCTGCAGCAAGTGGGAAGCCCCCTCCCCGCAGGCCTCCCAGGCTGCCCCCAACACCCGCATGACCCAGAACAAGTGACCTGACCCCTCCAGGCTCTTTCCTCCTTTGTCAAACTGGGTAAGACCTGGATTCAGCTCACTGGGTCATGACAGACTCCGCCAGAGCAGAGGGCATGCAGAATGCTTAGCACCGAGTGCAGGGCTGGTGCCGGTGAGGACAGGCTGCTTTTATTACCAGAGTTTGATCCCACCCTTGCTCCTGGACGGCTGCCCTAAACGGCCTCTTCCACCCACACCCATCTCCCCTGACTTCAGAAGCCTTTGCTTTTACGGTTTCCGCAGCCCGGAGCACTGTCCTTTGTCTGCCTCAGTGAAGCCCATGCGGACTCTCTGAACCCTTCTAATTACTTTAATTATCAGCATCTTCATGCCTTTCAGCTCTCAGCTCTCAGTCGCTTTCTCTGTGTCCCCTGTTGGAGGACTGTTTCCTAAAGGAAGGACCCCCGGTGGCCTTTGACCCCTCCCAGGGTCTGGGAGCACAATAAATGCTGGCCGTAAGGTGGTCCTGATACCTGCCGGCTTGTGCTTGGGCTCCTCTGCCCCCATCTCATGAACTGTGCTTTCCGAAAGGAGATGCACAACTCCCCGGATGACTGACACCTGCCTCTTGACCCGAGGGTATAACGTCAGCTGCAGAACACCCCGGGGGCATTTGATGTGAGAGTCTGGAGTGGACTCTGCAGGGTACCTACTTTTATGCCTCACCTATATTGGAAACTGAGTCTCTTGTCGACTCGGGTTCGAAAGGTGGTGTACGTTGATTTCTAAAGGCACAGCCACTTTGACAAGCCTTTTGAACTCAAGCAGCCTTCTTAAACAGAGATTAATTGGAAATGTGACCAGTGAACCCTTTACCCTTTCTTTTTCCCTTTGAAAGGATTCTCCTCTAGTTCTGACTAATTGAGAGTTGGATCCTTCCCTTCGCTGGGAGGTTGAACCAGGACCTCAAAGCAACATGTCTCTAACCCCAAATCTACTGGGCTTGTTTTTTTTTTTTGGGGGGGGGGATGCTAGGAAGGGGGGATCTTTTGAATGCCAAAGTTTATAGGTCATTTAAATTCCCAGCTCTGTTTGAATGCCTACGGGCTCCAGCAGCAGCAGCTGTCCTAGTGGCCCCGTGACCACCACCTTCCAGGGGCCCCGAGGGTCGGGGACAGCCACCCGGAGTCAGGAGGTGAATTCAGGACGTAGCTTTGAAATCCAAGTGTATATTCAGAGTTGGTTGCTACGAGTTTAGAAAGCATGAGGGGTAACCACAGCAGAGCAAAAATGAAAGAAGAAACACAATAGAATACACTTAGGAAAATTTAACGTTTAGTCTTTTAGGGAGCTGCCTGATTTTAGAAATCACCTTTGAATTTCAAAAAGCAAAGAACACAATTGGGGCTTTTTTTTTTTTTTCCTGGCGAAAGGGTTTGTAACTTGAGGATGATGTTGCCCTAAAGGATTTTGAGCTGCCCCCCAGGGTCTAGCCTGAGGCCCCACAGGGAAGTGCTTAAGGATAGGGTGGGCTTCTGAGGATTCCAGAATGTTCCGGTTTGCCGCTACTGGTGTGTTAACTGCCTGCTCTGGAAGGAGGTGGGACCCTAGCGGCCACTGCTGGGGAGCCTCAGGTGCATCCTTCAGGCTGCACCTTCACCTGGTGGCATTTGTTCCCACCTGTAAGGTGAGGGGATGGAAGCTCAGAGAAACCAGGGCTCTTGGAACCTTGTCGCGAAGCCGGAGGTCAGCGTGAGCGATCCCACATCTGTCCGTTTCGTGAGCGATCCCACATCTGTCCGTTTCCCGAGGCCCCGTCCTCTCCATCCTCCGGTTCTGATGGCCGGCCGTGACCACAGCCAGGGAGGCACGATGTTTCTGCTCATCTTTGGGCTTTGGGCATCTCTGTGTTGTTTTGGATTTTATCATTTTAAGACTCCTTAAAGCTCTGGGAATCCCGTCACAGAAGGAGACGCTGTTGGCTTTCTGCATCGGTACCTGGAAGGCCGTGATCTTGGCCTCCTGGTGACCCACAGTGCCGATTAGGAACAGCCAGTCAGAAAACCTGGGGATTTGGTGGGTGAACGCCCCATGGCCACCTCTGGTTACAGCCCTGAGGGTTTTTGGGGTGGGGGGCTTTCATCAACATGAATACATCGGGAATGCCACTTGTGCTCCATCTTCATTTAGCACAGGCCCCTGGCATGCTTGGGCTATTATATTGAATTAGATGGTCCCTAGTAATGACACAGAGATGCTAAAGGCCGTAAATTAAGAGGAGGCTAGACGATGTGTGGGGCATGTGGCTGTGTGCCAGGCACCGCATACAAGTATCCTTTGAAGGAATGAAGTGGGCATTTCATATGGCTGTAGGTGATGTTACTTGTAAAGGGGCCTGAAAGCCCCCCCACCAGCCTCAAAGGTGACATCTCTCCCACGGACGTGGCTCAAGAACCACGGTTAGTTGAGCAGGACCTGTCAACATTTTTCTTTTCCTTTTTCCCGTTTTTGATTGTTTAAAGGAAAAAACTTCTTACTTGGGGTCAGCGTAAGGTTTTTTCCCCCATATAGAAGCAATTATTAATCTTAAGTCCCAGCAACAAAGATCTCCCTGTTGACGATGGAGAGTGTGAGAATTTGAAGACTCTCTAAAGATTCATGCTTCAGTCAAACCAGGATGAAAGTGTCAAACTTGGGAAGCTTCCCCATCCCTTTCTACTCCCATCTACCATCCCTGAAGCCTTTGAGACGAAGTCAGTGACCTGTGCCCGGAACTTGGAATCACATCCAGTAGAGCAGTTAGTGACTGTCCCTGGGTGGGTCGGGGAGGGCGAGGAGGAACGGGGTAGCAGAGGTCAGGGCACAGCCTCTCATTCCTTTTTTTAGCCCCTGGACTTGGAGGGAGGCCAATGGGGCCATATTTTCTTTCTCGCCTTACCTACCTCTACCTAACCTGTAAAGAGCTCACCTCACTTGGATATTAGCTGCTAAGGCCCTAGGTGCCCAGTCAGGCCTTAAAACAAGTTAGACCCTCTGGCATCCAGACTAATGTTAGGCTGGTGAACACTTGGGTTGGGAGAGGTTCTTTTCCATCCGGAAATGACCCTTCTCTGCCGCTCTAAAGGAGATGTTGGTCCACTAACCAGAACCAGGAACCTGGATGCTTCATTTTCTGCCTTTCATTTTTATTGCAGAAATAGTAGGCATCTGAATCCATCTTTAGATACACAGAGAGCAGGAAAATAATTCACCCGCCATCCCGCCACCTCAGCACGTTAAAGTGGTTAATAGTTCACTGTCCCTCGGAGCCCATGGTCCTTCCCCAGGAAGGGACTCTGGCTTCTCGGGGACAGCTGGGCGCTATTTATACCCTGGGAAGTCCGTAATTACTCAGCTGAAGGGGAGCCTTAATGTTCCCTCTGTGCTTCTGAGGCACAGCCAACTGTTAGAAGAGTCATCAGTCTTTATTTGGTTGAAATGTCACGTGTTGAGTGTTGGAGTCCTTTTTCAGTCGTTTTCTGTGTTTCACAAGTAGCTGACAGCTTGCTGTATGTATTTGTTTACAAATCCGTTTGCAGCTTATCGTGAGCATCTGAGTGAAGCCCCAGGAGCAGTTACATCTGTTCTAGGCTGCTGAAGCTTGTGTTGCCCAGGGAAAGCTAGCACCCTCTTAAGCGCCCAGACAAGCCCTCAGCCAGGATCCCTTGTCACTGATGGTAGAGCACAACCTTAGCCTGGACGTCTCTAGAGCAGGTGCCACCTGCCTGGACCTCAGGTGTGTGAGGCCCAGAGGGGAGGGTGGCACTGGAGAGCTGGCCTAGAGCAGCCCAGAGCTAGGAGGCCCAGTCTCCTCATTTACCATGGTAGGGGTCTGGGAGTGGGGGCCTGAGGCCACGTGGTGAGTTAATAGTGACCTGGAACCCAGCTCCCATGTGATGGGACAGAAACCTGGCTAGACCCTGGCTGGACCCCGCAGTTGAGAGTTGGAGGTCCACTCAACAAACACCCCAGTTCTCTCCCTTTTGCAGACCAAAGGCAGGGCTTAGGACAAACACAGGGCTTGATAAATGCCCTTCTTTCTTTTTAAGACTCGGGTGCCTGGAGTGGATGGATGCTTCAGAACAAGTCCTGATGGTGTGTTCCTTTGCTGTTTTGACTGTTAACGCTTTAAGATCCTTGGGGTCTTCCAGTGACGTGGTCTCACCCTCACTGCACAGCCATCCAGGCCCCACCCCTAGAGAGGGAGATTCTGATTTCACTAGTCTGGGGTGCGCTTGGTTGCAAACGTATTTTAAAAAGCTCTCTTAGATGCTTCTGATTAGATGGTTCCGTTATGCAGCCAGGGTTGAGAACCACTGGTCCTGTCCAACCCCGCTGCTCATTTAACAAATGGGAAAACAGAAGCATGGGGACAGCAAGAAGTTTTCTACAGCCCTTCTGCATTGGAAGGCAGACAGCAGCTGGTCCAGGACACAGGTCTCGGCTCTGTCTCCCAAGGTCACTTCCTCCCTTCCTTGCCTTGTGTCCCGGTCAGGCATCGGCCAGGAATCTCTCTGCAGGCTGTTTAAGCCTTGTGGGAAGTCCCCTGGAGCCCTGGCCGCCTGCTTGTGTACTTCTTGTGGACAGATCAACCTGGAGAAATCTGTTTTGGGAATACTTCCTGGTGCCTTTTTCAGGGCTGACCCTGAGCAGACAAGAAAGTTTTTCACTTTGCATCAGCTTTGGAAATTTGGGGAGTGGGAAATCGGAAGACAGTTCTGATACGTAGCAGTTGTCAGAGCTCTCCTGGGAATGGTTTTGTCTAGAGTGTGTGCTTGATGCCTACAATGCATGCAACGTGGGGGGAAGATATTGGCAGGAGCCAGCATCACCTGCTGCAGTGCAGCTTGGCCAGAGTTGGGTCTTGGCAGAAGGGGTGGTGGATCTGTGAACATCGTCCGAGTCAGTTTTACCTGGTCGTGTCAGCATAGCTTTCTAGTGTTTCAGGAGGCATCCAGGTATTAAAATAGGAGGTAGACACTGGCCTCCTGGTAGTCACCTTATCACACAGTGCCTTTGAACTTGGCTGGCCTTGTCCTAGAGCCCCAGGGAAGGCTAGAAAACACACAGTGGGGTAGAAGGCTTGTACATTTTTGTTAGGCAAGTTTATTGCTTCTGGTTTGGTTGTCGTCTGATGTCCAGTGTAATTATCTTTTTCTTTATCTTTCTACCATCCAAGGACATTGCTTCAGAGTATCAGAAGTTCCTACTCCCGTTGTGCCTCTGTTTCCTACACTGCTCTAACAAATTACCACAGGCTTAGTGGCTTAGAACAACACAAATTTATTCCCTTTTAATACCAAAGCCCTTGAGGTTGGTCTAGAGGATGAGACTGGTTCCACGATACCTGGCATGATGGGCAAGCCTGCCGGTTTCCAAGGAACAGCAGAAATCCACTGCAGACCCCCCTAGGACTAGGGCGAGGTTCCCTCCAGTGTGGACAGTTGCATCCTACACCATGCTGTGGACATCCTGGAGAGTCTGAAACATGCCACGCAGGCCATGTGGGAGGACAACACACAGGTTGACCTGGAGAGCCAAAAGCTACCAGAAGAATATGGATCAAGATGCGGAAAAGCTTGACCATCATGAGGGCTGCCTGCACATGCATAGATACTCACAACAAGCCCTGTCGGTTCTGACGAGGCCATGCTGCTTGCATTTGCTCGTTTAATTGTGCATTCGTCATAGGAGAGCATGAGCTCCGTCATCAGAGGATCTGTAAGAAGTATGAGGTAGATGGTTATTAGTATCCCCATTTTGCAGATGAGGAAATGAGTGTTAAGAGGCTTGCTCAGGGTCACACAGCTGGTGGGTGTCAGTCCCAAAATACCCATCTTGGAAGGCTGGGCAGGTTACAAGGTACCTGGCACAGTGCTGGTTCCTGCCTGTTAGCTCCCCTTCCCACTGAGGCTGCAGGAGGTTTCCACTCCCGTGACCCATGGCTGGGTGTCACTGTGTGTGGGTGTGATGGGGTGGGGGTGGCTGGAGCACAGCTGTGGGGCAGTTTCTTGTGTTCAGGTACTTGCTCTGGTGGACATTAGGGGGAAAGATGGAAAGGCAGTCGGGGCTCTGACTGAGGTTGACTGGCATACTTTGGTAGACTTCTCTTTCTCCTGGTTTTGTACTAACTGCATTTACCCAGCACTAGATTGTTGGAAATACCCAGATTCTTATGATCCTATAGATGAAACCTCTGGCCAGCAGACGGCACTTTTCACCTGGGGTTCTGATGCTTCAGTGACCTGCAGACTCGCAAGCCAAAGCCAAACCAGCCCAGGGCACTGTGCTCCCAGTGGACCTTTTCTTTCTCAGGGAAGGGAGGACCCCCTGTAGGTGCTGGTCTCACCACATGGTTCATTAGAAAGGGCTCTTGGTGACCTCAGAGATCAGATTGCATTGCTTCATGGGGGAGAAGTTGCTTTGAAAGAAACCAAGAGAGAAAATGTGTCATCTCTAGGGAATAGAAATTGGGTGGATGGTGACCTAAGAGCCACTCCCCCACTGTGGATTTGAGGGGCAAGGTTTGGGGCATCACTCGATGCAGCCAGGCCTCCTCCCCTGGGCTTCTCTGGTGACCGAGGGAGCACTGAAGGCCCACATCCCCCCTGGGAATCACGGTGCACTGGTGCATTCTGGGACAGCATTCCGAGGGTATCACACCTGGGAACCACAGTGCACTGGTGCATTCTGGGAAGACATTCCAAGGGTATCACACCTGGGAACAGCGTGCACTGGTGCATTCTGGGAGGACATTCCGAGGGTATCACACCTGGGAACAGCGTGCACTGGTGCATTCTGGGAAGACATTCCGAGGGTATCACACCTGGGAACCGTGGTGCACTGGTGCTTTCTGGGAAGACATTCTGAGGGTATCACACCTGGGAACAGCGTGCACTGGTGCATTCTGGGAAGACATTCCGAGGGTATCACACCTGGGAACAGCGTGCACTGGTGCATTCTGGGAAGACACTCCGAGGGTATCACACCTGGGAACAGCGTGCACTGGTGCATTCTGGGAAGACACTCCGAGGGTATCACACCTGGGAACAGCGTGCACTGGTGCTTTCTGGGAAGACATTCCGAGGGTATCACACCTGGGAACCGCCGTGCACTGGTGCTTTCTGGGAAGACATTCCGAGGGTATCACACCTGGGAACCGCCGTGCACTGGTGCATTCTGGGAAGACATTCCGAGGGTATCACACCTGGGAACTGCGGTGCGCTGGTGCTTTGGGGGTGGGGGTGGGAGTGAGGACAGTTGCCAGGGCCTAACATCCAACCTGTGGGCTTGTTAGCCTCACGCTGGAAAGCCTAGTTCACAAGCTGGCCTGTGGAGAAGCCGCCTGTGCAGGAGAGTGGCTGATGTGGGATATGAGGTGTGCAGGGGGTGAGGGAAGGAGGAACAGGTAGATCACCTTTTTTTCCAGCACCAACACATAGTTCACAGGACACTTGTGAGAGTCATAATTTGCCCTCCTGAGAACATATGGGCGATCCTCATGGCTTGGATTTTGGCGCATTGAGTCTCACCTCAATCTTAATTGGATGCATCTGTGTGCTATGGTACTTAGCTAGGTGTGATACCCTCAGACTGTCTTCCCAGGATGCACCAGTGCACCGCAGTTCCCAGGTGTGACACCCTCAGACTGTTGTCCCAGGATGCACCAGTGCACCGCAGTTCCCGGGTGTGATACCCTCGGAATGTCTTCCCAGAATGCATCAGTGCACGCAGTTCCCAGGTGTGACACCCTCGGACTGTCTTCCCAGGATGCACCAGTGCACCGCAGTTCCCGGGTGTGACACCCTCGGACTGTCTTCCCAGGATGCACCAGTGCACCATTTTGCACTTGGAGAGAATTGGCCTTCATAGTGGAAATAAAGGGATGCTGCCTTTCTGCAGGTTTCACAACCTCACCCATTACTGGAAAAGTCAACACAGATAAATTAGTTTCTGTCTCAATGTGAGAAAAATGGGCCTCATCTCTTTTGAGGCTATCTCGTTACGGTGGTAAGTCCTCTTCATCGGCGACTCCAGCTCCCTGTCCCAGCACGCAGCTGACAGTAAAGCAGTTTATAACCTGCAGGAGTGCTGGTGTCTTTTCCCAGCGCTTCACTTCTCAGAGAACCGTGCTGCTCCCAGGGGTGTCCAATTTCCTGTCAGCCATTCACCAGGTCTCACACTGTTCTTAGGCAACAAGAACTGGTTTTGCAGAGTAAACTGATACCTCCGTGGAATATCCTCCGCAAATAGGGATGGGACGGTTTAATAAATTACTGGCAAGCCCTTGAGGAGGTGGACTGACCCTCCGGCTCCTCACCCCCACTCCCCTTCTCTTCCTTGGTCTGTAACACTTGGGCGCCTACTGAAGGAGGGAGAGGCCTTCCTTTCCCTCGGCGTTGGGAGGAGGGAGGGCTCCATCACAGTTTGGCAGCGTGGCAGCAACAAAGCCACTCTTACCTGGGGCCACTCGCAGCCCCCTGAAGGTCCTGGCTGGACTCCCCACTGGAGCGAGGCCCGCTGGGCTTCACACACACTCCTGGGAAGATGAGCCTGCTGCATGGAACGGAGCTGCTCTGGGCACTTTGGGGCCCGGGAGAGCCAGGGCGCAGTGGTGACCCTCTTTTACCTGCGAGGGGCAGCTCTCTCTGTCCCCAGCTCTGCAGCAAATGGTGAGGAGAAAGGGGCTCACATGAGGCAGCCGAGGCCTGTAAACTTTCTGTGGGCTTCGACAGGAAGGCCCTGGGCTTGGGAACTTGGGAGGTGCTGCGAGGGGGTGTGTTGAGATGTAGGAACTGGAGCCCCCAGCTCCCTCGGAAGGAATCTGGATATGGCTCCTGATTCAGAATGCTGCGAAGGGGGAGAGGATGACCACAGCCTGGGACGGGAGAGTCCAGTGATCCTTCGGAGGTGGGGTGGGGAGTGGGGACCAGGCCCCCGGCAGTGGTGGCCTCAGCGACAATGACGGTGGAGCTGGGCAGAGCCCAGGCCTGACCATGGGACCCGGTTGTTAGAGAGGCCCAGTTCGAGGTGCCTGTGGTCTGAGTTGGAGATAGAGGGGACCATTTTAAAACTGGGGGGTTGTGCCGGTTTGGATGTATTATGTCCCCCAAAATGCCATGTTCTTTAATGCAGTCTTATTGGGGCAGAGGTATTAGTATTGATTAGGTTCGACTCTTTGGATTAGGCTGCTTCCATGGAGATGTGACCCACTCAGTGGTGGGTAGTACATTTGATTAGATTATTTCCATGGAGGTGTGGTCCCTCCCATTTAGTGTGGGTCTTGATTAGTTTACCGGAGCCCTATAAAAGCTCAGACAGAAGGAGCTCAGTGCTGCAGTTTAGAGAGACATTTTGGGAATGGCTACTGAAAGCAGACTTTTGCTGACAGTTTGAAAATGTTAGCCCAGAATTTGCTCCAGAGAAGCTGAGAAAGGACAAAATGCCCCAAGGGCAACAATTTGAAGAATGCACAGGAGCTGAAGGAGGAGCTGGAACGCAACCTGGGATCAGCAGATGTCAGCCACGTGCCTTCCCAGCTAACAGAGTTTTTCTGGACGCATTCGCCTTCTTTTGGTGACAGTACACTCATGTTGATGCCTTAATTTGGACATTTCCATGGCCTTCAGACTGTAAATTTGTAACCGAATAAACCCCCTTTATAAAAGCCAATCCATTTCTGGTATTTTGCATAAGGCAGCATTAACAAACCGGAACAGGGGTGTAATCGAGTCTGTGCCTCGTGTCCAAGAAGGCTGTGGTCTTGTCTTGTTTTCTTCAGGAGGCCACATGGTTTTCAGGGCACAAGAAGCATCTGCTGGTGCCGGTACTCACCTCTCAGGCTCAGGTCAGATTTAATCACATGCCCCAGCCTGGGTGGCTGGCGTCTTTTTCCCTCTTGCTGGGTCCCCTCCCTCACCTGCCGATGGTTTCCATTTGGCAGGCTTGCATGAAGGGTGCAGAGGTGAGCACACGTTAATCCTGCTTTTGGAGGAGCTCACCATTCAGATTCCGCAGAACGTAGGGGAAGCAGAGGCTGAGCTGGAGACGGGCCTTCACACAACTTTATAAGGGCCTTGATTTAAAGAATCCTTCAGAGTGTGTTATTCCTAAGAATGAAGACTGATACGAGTCCAGACAAACTGGGGAAGGGTTAATTGTGTTTCTGCTTTTTGCACCTCCTCTCCTAGGTGCCAGCCACATTTGCAGTGTGCTTAGAATCCATGGAGTCCAGGGAATGTCAGGTGGGTTTCGTCTTGGGTGCAGGTTGAGGAGGTGTGGCGGCCCAGGGGGCTCTGTTGAGAAGGGTTAGGAGGCCTGGCTCCGGATCTGTGGGAGGCGTGCTTCGATCGATTAGTGATGTCTGCCACGGGCGCTTAAAGGAGGTGGAGGGTGACATGGTGTTTGCCATCTCTAATTTTACAGATGAAGGAACTGAGGCCCAGGGAGATTGTGACTTGTCTCTGTATTTAATGATGGGTCTGGGACTAGAACATGAGGGTGCTGAATCTCAACCAGTGCTCTTTCTACGGCCCTGATATTAAAGAATCCATCCAAGGCATACAAATGTGAAGCAATGAGAAGAAAATCAGACTGAACCCAGTGAAGTGGGTTGTTGAAAATGCACCCTAGAAGGGAGATCAGCCTGGACTGGAGAGGAGAGTGAGTTCGGTCTTGCAGGAGAGTCCTATTTTGGATGGGAGACGATTCTGCCGTTGCCTCCAAAGACCCCCACAGCAAGGCTGGCTGCCTGCAACAGGAAGTGTAGATGCCAATGCCTTTAGCTTGCAGTGTGTCAGGCTTTAAATAACTTTCCTTCGACAGCAGGAAGAATGGGTAACTGTCATGGACATGGATAGGAGAAAATCCTAACCTGAAAAGATTCTTCCCACACTTGTCAGCTGGTGGGTAGCACAGGCTGCATCCCCAGCACCCTGTGCACCCCTCGTTTGCCATGTGGGGTTTCTCCCCTCCCTTCTGGTGGGGTACAGCCCTCATCCGAGCACTGGGGGACGGAGACCCGAGAGGCCCCACAGGGGAAGCCCCTGCCCCTTTAACTTCTGCCTACCCAGGCACCATACTGGGAGCCATTTTGTGTTGCAGTAATGACGTTTTCCACGTAGGAAGCAGTGGCTCTCGGGGGATTAAGCAGAGGGTGGGTTGGGGTGCACATAGCTTCAAACCCCAGTTTTCAGCTCATTTTCTTGCAGGAGGGGTGATCAATGTGGTGCCTTTAAGAGTCACTTACTTTTTCTACCCACAGTGTCACTACACCCTTAGTGGGGCTGAGAGGCTACGCTCCCAGCCCTCTGGTTTCACAGGGTCCACATCCTCCTGGGCAAGTGGTTTTGGTCACAGAAGGGTGAAAATAGAAACGTGCTTGGGACCTGCAAGTCAGAAGCCCTTCCTGGAGGCTCTGCAGCTTTCACCACCACGAATTTCATATCCATGCTCCGCCCTGCCTCTTCTCCCTCTCTCCCATTGCCTTCTCTCCCACCTTGGGCCAGCCTCCCAAAACAGAGGAAGTGCTTCATTTTAAGAAGCACATGGGGAAAAAAAATTTAAATATATAATTGTGGTTATGTAAGAAAATGCCCATAGTCTTTAGAGCTGCATTCTGAAGTAGGTAGGGCTAAAGGGACATGATGCTGGCGTTTGCTTTAAAATTATCTTTGTTTTACAGCAAAGGGAAAAAGGAGATCAAATGAGCAAATGTGGCAAATCTTGCTAATTTTTGAATTGAAGTGACTGGTGTATGGGGGGCTTGTACTGTTCTCTTTCCTTTTGTTTACATTTGAAATTTTTTACAAAAATGCTGTAAAAGCATATAGGGTTCTACTGAAAACTTTTTGACCTGTGTGTAACTTTTTGGTGCTATTTTACAAAACCAAAGTACCTGTTGGGAGGTGCGTGTCTGAATCATACACTGGCACTTTGCTTTTGGACCTGGCTTCCTCCTCCTTGTTCTAAGCCCTGGTGAGTTTCTTGATGTAATGCTTTCTGAAAACTTGTGATGCATCCAACCCTCCTAAGATTGCCAGAATCCGATGCATCCCAGTTTTACAGAGGTTTTTTGAAACTCTTGGTGAACTGGTGGTGTAAATTTTTTCTCAGACAGACATTTATTGAGCATCTACATGTGAAGATAAAACAAACATAAGGAAATGAATGACAGGTGAGGAAAGAGCTGGTCTCAGGAGTTCACGCTGAGCTTGTAAAGGAAACTCCGAGGAGAAGGAGTCTTTCTAGAACCCCATCCTACTGCTCGGAGGAGGTGCTTTCTCACAGTGGGGCTTGTCCACCCCCAGCAATCTTTTCCCATTTTGACACCCCTTAACACCTGTATTCGGCCCGAAGCCCCTTTGCCTGTACTTGCATTTTGTCATTCTGTTTCCAGAATCCTCTCTCCAGTAATTAACCTCCTGAGAATAAAGAGCCGTGGTGAACTGTATTCCACACGGGCCCTGGTACAACTGTGAGGGCTGGGGTGGATTCAGCAGACACACGTGACTTTTGAGTTGAGCGTTTTCAGGTTGGTTTCAAGGACACCCACTGGGAATGGGGAATGAGGACAGAACTCAAATGGAACTCAGATTGGAGAATCAGGTTCTGGGGTAGGTGCCAGACCTGACCGGGGAAGGCGGTTACCGTCCGCCGTTCCTGCAGCTGGGTGCTCACTGCCCGCAAGGAGAGCAGGCGCTGGGATGGAATGGAACAACGGAAGGAGCCAAGGTCAGCACAAGAACATCCTCCCAGCAGCCAGGAGGGAAGGCCGAAGGGCACCGGAGTCCGTTCTGTGTGAGGCCATCGGCATCCTGCTGGAGTGGCTTTGCTCTGAGGAGGCCTGCAGCTCGGGGGCAGTAAATGATGGAGTAAGAATGACTAAGAAGACACTGGCCATACGAGCCCAGCCAGACTTGGGGGGGGCCTCCCTGCCCGGATCTTGTAGACTGGAGTGTCTATTTCAGCCTTAAACCCTGAACTTGACCCTGTTGAGCTGTTCATCTTGCAGTGATCCCCTGACTGCAGTTTCTTGCCCTGTTGGTTGCTGTGGTGGGGTCAGCAAGGCCAGAGACCCCACCTTTTCCACACGTGAATTTTGTGGAGCCAGCTGTGGGTCTGTTTCCTCCCTGTGAAGGGGACGGTAACTCCAGGGGGTTGGGAGAGGTTTGCGGCCCTCTGTAAACTAGTGGGTGTCACCCACGATCATTATCCTGTTTCTCATCCACTGTGGCAGGGACTGCAAACTGATGCTGTCACTTTGGAAACAGTTTGGCGTGAATGCCTCAAGTTCAGCATTCACGTACCCTGCGATCCGTTCACATACCTGATGACCCAGCTAACGTCACTCTTCGGCATATTTCCGGAAGAGGCTCCTGCACCAGATGTTGGGAGACATGTGCAGGGATGTTCACAGCATTTCTTCTCACAATAGCAAAACCCTGGAAGCAGCTAGAGGTCCATCAAGAGGGACGAGCAGATGCACCGAGGCATATTTGCACCACGGAATATTATCCAGCTGCCCAGAGTATCTACAGCAACATGCAATGATGTAGATGAATATTAGCAATGTAGTAAATTCTGAGTAAAAATATCATATTCCCAGAGATTCCTTATAGCACCTTCCTTTTTTATAAAGTCCCCACCTCCATAGGGGACAGAGGGTAGTGCTGGTGGAAGGGCCGGTGGGCGAGTGGTGGAGGGGAGCGGCCTCGCTCGGTTGGTGAGGGGTTGCAGCCGAAGCGACTGGTCTACCCGAAGCAGTTCTCCTGATGCCAGGTTTCTGGGGGCTGGGAGAGCGGCAGTCACTTGGGAACACTGACTTCTGAAAATGGGAGCGAACACCTTAGCAATGTGACTGTGGACACCGTCAGGCTGCAGCGGCGCCTCAGCTTACCGTCTGCTCTGCCTTACCTGGGTAGTCCCCAGCCTGCAGCAGCACACGGTCTTCTCCGTTGTTCCTCTCTGCCTCCCATTTGGGCTGACCAATGGGTTTTAGGACAACCTGCGGCCAGATTCCCAGCATTCCTTCACTCCTCTGCATTCACTTGGGAAACATTTAGTTAGAGCCTCCCCCCGTGAGTGTGAGTTCACTGGTGAGGGCAGGGGTTGTCTCTCTCTCCACTCACCATCACATCCCCAACCCCTAATGCATGCCTGGAACAGCAGGTGCTCGATAAATACATTGTAATGAATGAAGGAACTGATGAATGAATGAACGAACATGTAAGCGAGACAGTGCGTGAGTTCGCAAAGCACAGAGCACCGTGGGGTCGGGGAGACAGGCAAAGTTCTCCTGCAAGCCAGAGTGTGCCGAAGTCCTAAGAGAGGAACTCGGGGTGTTTTGTGGGCTGTGATGGGGTCAGGACCCAGCTGCTCCAGGAGAGAAGCCTTGGCGTTCATCAGCCCTCCTGGTGGGTTTCAGCCTTGGGTGACCCATGAGGCCCCTGCCGGTCACCACAGCTCCCAGGGACCTCTCCAACTCCCCAGCTCCCCAAGGCCTCTTTGTAGATACACGGGGGGCTGCTCGCCAGCTAAACTATGAACTCCCAGGGTTGGAAGATCTCAGCTCCAGCCCCAGCGTGGTTGGTCACTTAACTCTGTGACCAAGGCGTGCCCTCATCATCTACCTCTCAATCTACTCACCTGTGAAACGGGCACAGCTAGAGCACCTGCCTTCTGACCACAAGGTGGTTTGTGCAAACTGGAAAGTCTGGCCCCGGGTCAGCTGCCCCCCCCCCCCCCCACCTCCTGCCTAACAGAGTCTTGCATATAGTAGGTGCGCAGTCCTTGGGCACAGTTGCGTCTTCCATCTCCTCCTTTTGGCTTGAGCTAGACGAGTCTGCTTGTCAGGGAAAGGACTCTGTCCTCCAGCTCGATTTGGGCAGAGACATCCAGCAGGCTGCCTGTGACCGGGTGGTGGGTACAGGACTGTGTCCCTTAATTTCCCTATCTCCTTGCATAGCTCCTTTGCTGCCCTCACAAAATCCTATGTGCCGAGCCCTGGGAGGCGAGACGCTCCAGCCCCCGCCCTCCAGAGCCCAGAGCCTGAAGGGTGAAGGTGGAGGCTGGTTCGGCAGAGGATGCTCGGTGCACTGCTTTGTAACTAGCGACAGAGAATCACTGCACTAGGAATTCGGTACTTGGCACCACATGCCTGTTACAGTGCTTGTCCCATTGAGTTATGCAGCGAGGGCCACTGCCTCTTTATTCCTGGCTTGGGCAGACATCAGCATCAGTCACAGCACTGTGCCCCTGAGCCCACACCGGCCCTCAGATTCCTCCTCAACACAGCCCTCCAGGTAGTGACAACCCTGTGCCCAGCCTCCAAGCTTAACCCTCCTTCTAACCCCCGGTATTGTGGTGAGCGACTCCTGAGAGAGCTCCTTGTGCCTGCGGGGGCTTCAGAAGGGATGTCTGGCCACAGGAGCCCCCTGAGAACAGATGAATATCGGAAATGACCTCCAGGGGAGGCTGGGCCATCCCTGCACCATGCCCAGCAGAACTACACAGTCCCAGCCTCAAGACCTCCCCCTGGCTGTCTCCTCGGTCTGAAATTCTCTTTTTCCTGTCTCCACCCAGCTCGCCCCCTGGCTCCACGTTTTGCTCAGTGGTGGTGTGACTGGGGACCCTCCGTGGCCTCCCTGTCTGTGGGGTTTGAGGAAGGCCCAGGAGGGGAGTGTGGTGGTCGGGAAAGGATCGCATCAGGTGTGAGAGTGGGGGAGGCAGGGAGGCCAGGCCAGGCCAGGCTGCCCACCCCCCACCCTGGGCAGCTGTCTTGAAGTTGATAATATCTGCTGAGATTTTTGCTTCCTGCTGAGATGCTATAAACTCCTCATTTCTTAACTTTGTTTTTTCAATTGTGCCCTAGTTGCCCTCCCCCTCTTCCTGTTATAGAATAAATTCTCTGTGATAGGAAAAAAGGACCCTCCAGAATTTCTGGCCCTCTAGACAGAGTCTGATTTTTTTTTTTGCAAACTCAGTTTAAGAGGGTACAGGGTCCTGGAATAATTGTGAGAAGTGATTGGTTTGCGCGATGTGTGTGCCTCTGAGCTCTCCCGGTACTGTGGGTTTCATCTGCAGCTCCTGGAGGGGGGGTGGGTAACAGGGCCCCGCCTCCTGCACTTACCCCAGTGGAGAATTAGCAGTTCCCTCCTGCTGGGTGCCCCCCCCGAACTCTATACACACTTCTCTCTGCCTTTCCCAGCTGCTGAGCAGACGTCCTGTTTCTCCATCAAGGCCACGGCACCCTCTGCTGAGCCTAGGCCTGGCCTTCGACTTCTCAGTGTCCCATTCCCGCCAGCTCGTTGGAGGTGACACCTCTGCCACCCTGGAGAGTACAGGCCCTTGTGTGTTTCTTCATGTTTCCCCTGAGGCCAGACGGAAAAGAGAGAAAAGTGAGAACGAGGGGATGAGATTCAAATGTTCCTGTTCAGTTCTGGTTCTTCCTCCTTCCTGGTGCTAAGCCCCCAGAGATGAGAGAAGGGAAAGGGGTGTGGGGTGAGTCCTGGGGATGGGGACCTCTAGAAGGGATCCCCCCTACACACACACAGAGACAGGGCCTGTCTTCCTTTATGGGTTTCGCTTTCTAGTCCCTGGAGGCCGCTCGTGTGTGCCCGCCACGCAGCAGTTCTCAGGTGTGAGCCTCTAAGCAGAAGGAGCAGGTGTGTGTTCTCCCACAGCCTGTCTAGAACAGTGCCCGGCACAACCATGAGCGAGTAGGAAAGACTTCAGATTCAGCCAGCCCCTGCAAGGGGCCTAATTCCAGGCCTGGCTCTGTGCTTGGTCTCCTGTAGGCTAGCTGTGATGGCCACCTGCCCACATGGCAGGTGTTTACACGGAGCAGCAGGCAGGTGGGAGACCCACAGGTGGGATGCCAGATCTGCCGCAGCCTGTTTAGATAAGTGCAGTCCGGGGGCTGGGGCTGGGCTGGCGCGGATGCCCTGAGCAGTGGTTCTGTGCCCACCTGGTTCTCAGCTGTCTTTCATCCTGGGACAGCATGGGGAGTGTGTGGTGCCAGCCCTGGAGTTGGTGCCTTTTTTCCTACCTCTCCCTGCAGCCAGGGTAACCCACATACACCCCATGTACCCCCACGGCACCCGCTTCTCGCTCACTCCCAGTGCAGTCCAGTGCCGCCGCCTCCTTGAAGCCTTCCAGGGTTGCCCCCTCCTTTGTGCCCCCAGTGCCCCCACCTCAGATGCCTCAAAAGGGCAGGGCCTGGCACGCGGTGTGTGCTGCACAGCATACCTGTGGGTGCCCTCCCTGTGCCCTGCAGGTCTTCACTGTGTTTGCCTGTCAGCCCCCATTGCCTCCATCTGAGGGTAGAGGTCTTGTCTTGTTTCCCCTGCCCCCAGCCTGCACACCACCTGACAGCCAGCAGGTGCCCGGGAAATATGGACGCATAATGAAAGAGCGAATGGCCGTCCCTCCTGTTGGAAACTCTCCCGGCTCTCCAGACCCCTGCCCTGTGGAGGTGGATTTGGAGGCCTGGATGACTCGGGAGCATTGGTGTCCAGCTGGGGGCTTGGGCTGGGGGACTTGGATTTGGGTTTGGGGAGTAGGGTGGTAGGACACCCAGGTTTTCTCCTGCCCGGCTTGCCCTGCCCTCACAGGTCCTGGCAGGCTGCAGTAGTTGGCACTGCCTCCAGCAGCTGGAGGCTTCCAGGTGTGCTCTGCCACTCCTGCTCCGACTTGTACTTGGGAGTGAGGGAACCGCTGGGTGAGGAGGGCCAGGTGTGGGTGCTGCGCAAGCCCCGGGCTAGGTGCCCACAGGCCCTGGCTGAGAACGGGTAGATGACAAGGTTCTCCAAGGTTGGGTGGACCTGCCCAGGACAGAAGGTGCCCAGGAAATCAGTCTGGAGCCACCTGTCCGGCCAGAGAACGTGGAGTAGCAGCTGTGGTCACATGGACTTGGTGGCTGCTCCTGCTGCCACCCAGGTGAGAGCTGGCCCTGGAGCCCGAGTCTCCCCTCCATGGCTCCTGGCCCTGCCCACCAGGGGGAGCGGGCATGCCCCTGGGGTGTCTGTGCCTACCTGCGTGCCCTGCTGTGCACCTTGCCCTTGAGCTGGCAGGGGGTGCTGGCTATGAGCCCCCTGCCCATCCCAGCTACCCTGTGAGCTGCCGTCACCTCTGCCCATACCTGTCTGCCCCTTCCTTACCTACCCATCAAAAAAATAGTGATTTTCCCCACGAAGCTCAAAGAAGAGGGCTCCACAGCTTCTGATCCACAATTGTAAGGGCCCCCACCACCATGAAGCAGGGTCCTTTGCATCAAACCCAAGCACCAGTGGTGCTGTTTTAGCTGGAAGGCTGGATTCAGATGGGCACAGAGGAGAGGCAGCCCCTACTCATCCAGGCCTTGAGGTGTGAGGACAGGACTAGCCCCCTCCCAAACTCCGGAGGTGAGCTCCTTGCTATGGTGTGGAGAGCCTGAGGTCAGGTTGAGGAGATCTGAATTCCTAGACCTGGATCTGGTGCTGGGCCACTGCGCCCCCACGGCTTTCCTCTCTGGGCCCCCGCTTCCCCGCTTGATCGGTCCTCTCGAAGGCCCTTCCGTTTGCCCAGTGCTGCCTTAACCTCCCTCTGCTGCCTGAGGGAGTGTGTCCAGCTGCCAGTCCCTTACATCTGTGGTTGCTAGCACCACCGAAGAGCTTGTCCCTTGGGCTTGGCTGCCTTGGGCTGCCTGTGGCCAGGTTTGTGTTCACCTCGTGCAGTAGTTCCTGAAACACTATGGAGAGAGGCTCTCTGTGGAGGAGACACAGGCGGCACCTTGCCCGCCTGTCCAGGGCTCTCCTTGGCATCAGAGAAGAGTCCAGGTGTTCACAGCAGCCCCGTGAGGAAGGAGACAGGTGCTCATGGAGACATGTGTCCTCCAGTCCTGCCTGTTGGGTTTCCCCTGGCTGTCCCTGGGCACATGGGCACTTGCTCTTTGTTAGACGGGGCAGGCCTCATTTAATAACACCATAATAATGTGTTGTGCTCCTCTGTGCCAGCTGGCGTCTCTTTTCCCGTGCATTCCCTCTGAGTCCCTTAGAGACCACCCAGGTCCCGTCCTGCTGCAGCTGAGGGGCATGGCTCAGAGAGGGACTGTGGCTTGCCCGAGGTCACACAGCAGTTTAGAGGCAGAGCCAGGGTTAGTAGCTTTGCCCTCACACAACGTTATTTGAGTTTCCAGTGCTCCCTCCTTCTCAGTCGGCTCAAAGGAAATATTTGTTTTCCTTTCTGTGAACAGAGAACAAACTGGTATGTTTCAGCAAGCACAGCCATGAGGACCGCAGTTAGGGAGTGTTTGCTGGATGGTTAGTCCCTGGTGATGGGACTAAGCGTCATGGGCTTAGCTGTTGGCTTCAGCTCTCTGGGTCATGAGACACAGCGCAACCTAATTAGGGAGCCGGTGCCCCTGGGCTTGGGCAGATGCCGAGCTGGGCTCGGGCCCTGGGGACCCCGGATTAATTGAAATGAGGTGGAACAGATGGATTGACTCTATCAGCGGTTTTATGCAGCAGCCTCTACATAGAAGCACTTCATTACCCACTCGTCTTGCCAGGGTTCCCTGCCCTAGTCGAACAGGGAGCGTGACGGAAGCAGAGAATCCCCCTCCAGATGGAATGACAGCCCCAGGTCCCGCTGGCCCGGTCTTCGTATAAATCACCAGGCACACGTTTCCACTCAGCAGCTCAATTAGAAACTTGGGCTCCTGGCTGTAAAATCCCGGAAAGTGGGCTGTGGCTCTTGATTTTGAGGTCAAGTAAGTTCCTTTTGCTGCAGATGGGGGTGGCACCATCGGAGACAGGAGTGGGTTGGGGTGGGGCGGCAGGCTATAAATATCACAGATCAGTAATGACAATTATGGGGCCGGCATCAGCTATAGAAAAGGCTCTGGCCTTTGCCACCTGGGAGACGGCGTGGTCTGGGGTGGAGAGACGGAGAAAGCTGGCCGGGCCAGGGGGTCTGTGCTGACCCTCACCCCTGACCCAGATCCCGCCATTCAACCCCTTGACAACACTTCCCTGCAGTTTCCTCTCATTGGAAGTTCTGGTAATTCTTGTCCTGACCATCTCACATGAGCATTGGGGAGAGGAAAGAGATGAGCAGCTGAAGCTCTCTAAGGTTGGGTATTTGTAATAGCAAAGCACAAGAGCACGTGTTTTCCTGCCTGCCAGGTTGCTAGGCACTTTGTGTTTGGGCTGAGTTCCTGAAGTGCCAAGCCTGGGGGAGAGGTTTTTGAGGAGTGGTCGTTTATGGTCTGAACAGGAGCTGTATGACAAGTGCAATACCTCTTACTTCCCGTTGCCCTCTGTGGGGTCGCCCCACCCCCCACCCCGAGGCAGCCCACCTGTGTGAACCGTAGTTAGCGCTGTGCAGTCTCTCTCTGGAATCTGTAAAGCCATGGGGTCTAGAAGCCTCCCCTCCTCTCCTAGGACACTGGAATAAAAGTTGGCGGTATTAAGATTTGTGGGATACTTTTCCTGTCTTGGGTCACGTCATTAGTTTCGGATTTTAAAATGAACTTTTTAAGTTTAGATTGTGTGTAAGAAAATCACATTTGGGATTTTACAGTCAGAAAGCATAATATATTCAAACTAGCATCATGAATTCACTCTGAAACATTTTTAACTTTTGTTAACAGTTATAAGCCTTGGGATCTTAAGGGCTGTGGCGTTTTGGAGTTTGTCAGTTTTCAAGGCATAGGAAGTAACTCAACAGAGGTATCTGTCGTTACGATAGTGGAGCGGAGCATTGGGTTTTGGGTCCTTGATTTCCTCGTCAGTATGCGAGAGAGAGCAGACATCTCGCCCACAAAGGAGTGTTTTTAAAACCTAACTCAGTATAAATTCTGTGGAATATTTTTTGATCTGTGTAATTTTCTCAGTTGTCACTATTGGCAGGTTTTTGCTGCTTCTTAAGTGGGGAGTTGATTGACAAGGCAAAATGTGGAAAGTGGCAGAGAAGCAGGCAGATGAAGCATTCGGAGTTCAGGGGGAGAGAGGAGCATATGTGATTAAGGGCATGGTGAGGGCATTGCACGGAGGAGGTAGTATTTTAGCTGAGCTTTGGAGGATGTGTAGGGTTCTGACAGGTGGTGATGAGTGGTAGGGATGTGTAAAGGAAAAATGTCCCAGTGGGAATCAGTTAGTACAGTTCAAACAGTTAATAGTTTGGCCCATGGGGAAAAACCAAAGGTTTGAATTGTTCGCCACACTCAGCAGTTAGTACATCTCTTGCCTCTCTCCTCCACTTGTTGGACTCCTAAGCATTCCCTGTTGCCCAGCTTAGAAGCTGCCTCCTCCAGGAAGCCTTCCCAGATTCCTCGGGGCAGAGTTTGGCGACACTGCCTGCGCTGTGTCTGCTCAGGCACTTGTCCTCTTGTGCTGTGGCTGTCTATTCCTGCCTTCCCAGCCAGGCTGAGAGCTCAGGGAGTGTCTTCTGAATTTCTGAACCCCAGACCCAAAGGTGCGCTGTGTGTGTGTTGGGCCTCAGGTGGGTGATGCATAGAGCTGCCACCACTAGGGTTTCTGCTTTTCAAGCTTGGCTCTGAGAAGGTGACTAGGGCAATGGTGCCATTTTTCCCCATTCTTTATCTCTCCCTGGAAGGCACGTTTTGCAGTTTGGACCTTCCTGAAGTCCGTGACGGCCTAGAGCCTGTCTTCCTCCTGGATGCCTCTGCTGGATGTTTGTCTTGACCTTGCTGGAATTTCCCCCTCATGTCACTCTGCAATTCCAGCTCCCATTCAAACCCCAGGAATGGTCATTTCCTTGGACCTAAAAACTTGGCCTTCAGTAGCATTTTTCCTTCCTGGCCATGCCATAAAATTCAGTTTCATTTGGGGAGAGAAATAGAATTCTTCCCATTTCTTCATGCAGCTATTGTTCTTAATCCAACAATTGCATTGCTTCCAGAGGAAACTGAAGAGCACCTCTACCACACACACACGTGCACATGTGCACACACACACGGTGTTCCCAACCCCAAATCTTTCCAGGCCTTGCATCTCTTCCGCCAGCAGAGAAAATGTTTGTTTGAGCAGGCATTGAGGCCGGGCTGGTCTCTGGCAGGATTTTGACTTTTTCTGTGAAGCCCTTACTTTGCCTCGGTCTGTGGTTGGACCTTTTCTGTCTTCCTGGGGTTTGCTCCCGGAGGCCCTCACCCCCTTCCCCCAGGGCCTCCCACCTGCACCTGACCCCAGGCCCCCCGGCGTGGAAGGGAGGCTGGAAAGCCAGCCCCACCCTCTCTCTCCCACCCTCTCTCTCGTCTCTCAGTGGCTGCTCCCTGGGTTTTCCTGCTTAGCATGGAGTCTTCCCATCTGGTGAGAGGCTTTGGGTTTCCTGGATGCTGGAGGTGCAGTTTGTATTTTTAAAAATAACCCACTTCATTTTGCTGTTGTCTCCAAGGAAAGGATAATTTTTTTTCTTCTATTTTTCCTTTTCTTTCTTTTTTTTTTTTTTTTTTTTTTTTTTTTTTTTTTTGTTGTTGTTGTTGTTAAGTTGGGTGTGTTATGTTACAGCTCAGCCAGCTGTTCAATAGATGCCTCCAGCTCCACATTCTCTGTGTGGGAAGCCACATCACAAGGGTTAAATTAAGTTAAGGTGGTACAACCACTTTACAGAATCTTTAGACAGTGTTGTGAGACCTTGCTCTTGTCCTCGTCACTCTAATTGGAAGTTTCATCATTTTGTTGTATTTCCTTTGATTCTTCTTTTTTTTTAAACAATCTTTCATATACATTTAACTAGACCTTTTGTTGGTTTAAGCATTTTCTGTCATCTTCCTAACTAAGGAGAGGCTGCATCTTCCATTACCTGGCCGTTCCCCGCATGGTGTTCATCAGAACAGCTTTAGCCATTTCTCATCACACACCCCTACCATGACTTCGTTTATGTTTAGAGGTTTTGGTGGGCATTTTGGAGGACCCCAAGACAATCATTTAATGGTCTGCTATGGACAGTTTTTGCCACAATGTAGACCGTTTACTAAGAGTTGAGGCTCCCATACTTACTACCATGGGAGAGTTCGGGGTGTCGTTTTAGGAGTCCTGAGCAGCTCCCAACCCAGTGGGAGGGGAAGGGGGCTGGGAGAGGTCCCGGGCTCTGTTAGGGCATTTGGGACAGTGAGCCCTGGTGGCTGAGTGGACACACTACCCCTGAGTCCTGGATGGGGACTGGCTGAAAAGGACTTCGCAGGTGAGTGGACGAAACACAGAAAACAGAAAATGAGCTACGCAGCGCAAAGCCCTGGAGCCCCAGACCTGCCAGGCGTGGGTGGAGGACAACGTCTCCCCTCAAGCTCCCCTTCACTCTCCCAGGGCTCTCATGTCTTGGAGGGCAGACCGGCAGCCCAGATGTTTTTATCCCCAGACCCCAGCACCACCCAACCCCAGCACAGTGCTGACACTCGAACGCTTTCCTTGGGAGGAGTGATGTTTGGGGGGAGTTTTGGAAGGGGGGTGGAGGATGTGAAGTTTTTGGTGATGATGTTTGCAGTGTGGCCTCCCAGAGCCAGCCCGAGTGGCAGCCAGGGCGCTGTGTTGGCGAGTCCCGAGAAGCAGCGAGCAGTCCTGGCCAGCGGGACACGCGTCTGGCGTCATGGACTTGGGGACACCAGTGACCTGGGCTCTGGTCTTGTCCGTTTTAGAGTGGGTGTGTGTCCCGCCGTTCACCATGGCCACCGTGAGTTTGCCAGTTAACCAGGTGCCTCTGGAATCTTCTCATCACTCTCCACCTCCATCCTTCCCATCACCTGCAGGGCTCGATCACCTGTGAAACTTGGAATGCGGCACACCGCCCCCAAACCCTGTATTTTGGAGGCAGTCCTGATTTCCGCATGAAGCTCATTTGTGCATCTCGCTAGAGGATGCTAATAGGAAAGGAGGGTTTTCCTTCCACTCGGCTTTCTCTTTGGTTCTTTTCTTAGAACTTGTCTCTGCCAGTGACCTCTGAAAGCCAGGGCTGCAGGGCACTTTCCCCAGGCCGTCCTTAGTTTACCCCTTTCTGGTCAGGATCCGGAAGCGGGAATCTGAGGGCAGCCACTTGCCCCCTTGCGGCGCAGATGCAGCTACACGGACCCTCGGCGGCTGCTGTGACTGATGCTTCCTGGCGACTGCCCTGGCCCGTCCCCCACCCCTTGGGTAGGGCCTCCTTTGTTTCCTGGGACAGTCCTGCGAGGAAACAGGTTCTGGCTGCGTCTTGGGCGATTGGTGGGACCCCGAGTTTGGGTTGGAGGCCCTGGTGGTGTGAGGTGCGTTCTCGCCCGTTAACATTACAAAGCACAGCTGTGCTGCAGGCACCAGACACACCCTCCTCTGACCCATTTTTGTGAGTTTTCTCTTGGTTTGTGTAAAGCCATTAATTACCCTTGAGGTTTTCCAGGATGCACTCAGTGCACTTTCTTAGAAGGAAAATCTGGGTTTTCCCCCAGCAACTTATATTAGCATCTGAAAGCAGACCTAAAGGGGGAGTGGGGGGACAGGGGGGAAGGGGGTGCAGAACCCTCCCCACGTGGCAGTGTGTGGCCCGTGCTCCGGGAAGGGGGTCCTCCGGGGAGGCCACGCCCCAGCCTGGACCCCTGACCCTTCTCTCCCGCCTGCCACACTGTCAGGGCCGGAGGCAGCGAGGCCCTGCCTGGGGATGTGTCAGGACGTCTGCTTTTGTCTTCGGTGGGCGGGGGGGGGGGGGGCGGCCGGCCGCGGGAGTTGGGCAGGTTTGGGGGTTGTTGGGAGCCTGCGGCTGGGGTTGCAGCCGGCCAGGGCGGGACCAGGTGCCGCCGAGCAGGCCCGGGCTGCGGCGGCCTCCACAATGGCTCTCTGTTCCGGGCGCCAGGCCCAGGCCCACAGGGCCACTCGTCGGCATCCTCCTCACGTCCCCGCCAGCCGAGGCCCGCGCCCGCCTTCCTCGGGGAGGGCAAAGGCCTGGGGGGCTGCCGGCCGCGGGGATCCCCTCCAGGGGCTGCCGGTGTCATCCAAGAAGCGACTTTCTAATTTTAACCAATTCAGATTTACAAACGGATCCTTGATTCAGTTATTGGGAAACTTTCAATTGTGTGTTGAACAACCCGGCTATGCAAATCTTTTTCAGCCGTAAATTTTATGAAATCTAATACAGATCACGTATTCCCAGTGAAGTCCAAATGGAGATGCGCAGTTAAGTGTAAAATGCACACTGGACTTCAAAGACTTCGTATGAAAAAAAGAATGTAAGCTATCTCAATAATTTTTATGTTGATTATTCATTGAAGTGACAATATTTTGGATATTTTGGCTTAATTAAATATATTCTTAAAATTATCCTTGTCTGTTTCCTTTTACCTTTTTAAGGGGGCTGTCAGCAAATTTTAAATTAATATTTATTAATGGTATTTGTATTATTGTATTCATAATTATAAATAAAATTATAATTGTATTTATTAATTGTATTTCCACCGGACAGCACTGACCTACACACACACACACCTCTGAGACTACTTTTGCTGGAACTGGGATTGAGGCTCCCTTGGTTTGGGAGCTTTTTTAGCCATAAGGTTAGCTGTGTGGGAAGCCCTTGGTGTTTTGAAAGGAACCAGTAAAAATGACAGAATGTGACAGTTAAAAGGGGAAATTTTAGCTTGTATTTATGATACTAGAATAAATTAAAAAAAAAAAAATCCCTGGAACGGCACAACACAGTGAGCCCTAAGTTAATAGTACAATTTTAAAAATATGCTTTCATTGTTTGTAACATGTTCCACACCAATGTGAGGTGTTAATAATAGAGTGGTGTATGGGAACCCTGCGTTTTATACATGCTTTTTCAGTAAATCCACAACTTCTCTAATAAAAAAGAGAGAGAGAGTCTGTTTATAAAACATCATTATTTTTTAATTGCACAAGTGACACATGCTTCTTGTGGGAAAGTTAGAAAGTACAGATGAGACACAATTGAAAATCCTGTTTCGGAAGGTGGATACGTAGGTTTAGTTTTCTAGTAACATTTTGCTTAGATTATCATCAGAATAAAAATACCACTTGGCTTTTTTGCAGAGACCTTCAAGATTATTTCATATTCTTTATGTCTCTTATGAACGTGTGCGCCCTTCGCGAAGCTAATGGGGCTGTGAGTGGTCCAGAGAGTTGGAGAGTGACAGAGGGGAACAGTGAATTTCAGGAGGGAGGGTGGGTAATCACTGGGCAGCAGTAATGAGTAAATCTCTCCTAGCTCACCTTGGTTCTCTCTCAAGTTGGCTGAGCCCGTGAGGTTGGCATTACGGCCAGACTGGCCATACAGAATAGGCTCATCTCATTGGGAGGCTCCTTTCCTGGGTGAGTGAATTGGAAAGTGGAATGTTCTGCCCTAGGGCGGAACCGTGAAATCTTCTGTTGAGCTCATACAGTGGTGATACTTAAGTTTTTCAGGTTGACTTTTTCCAAGCCCTAAGGGAGGGCTGAGGCCATTAACTCAACTCGGGCTTCTGCCCAGGACTTGCAGGGATTCAGCAACCGAGACGTGCCGTTTGAGAAACCCTTGGCCAGCTCTCACACGGTGACGTAGGTCCCAGAAAAGAATGGAAGGCGAGCCCCAGTGTGTTTGAGAGTGGTGTGCACCTCCTGGTTTAGCACCGCCTCCGTCAGCTGACAGCGTGGACAGGATCCATAGAAATACAGTATGGAGGAAGGGTGAAATCCTTTTTATGTTCCTTGACGGGGTTGTCTTCTGCCACTGTGCTTGTGCAGGCCACCACTCCAGTGTCACAATTCGACCGTGGGTCTGAGTTGTTCAGCTGGGCACAAGGGACCAGCTAGTTATGTAATTAATTGTTTCCCTCACACTGAATATGCAGATTTCTCATGTTCAGCAATAGCCTGACTCCTGGAAAAGCAGTATCTCGGTGGAAAAGTGTTTTAAAATGCATGAGAGGAGCTTTCTTGGTGAAGAATTTCTCTAGAGCCATTTTTGCAACACCAAGAATAGTTATGACACCCACTCCCCTTATTTGTCTTCTATAAAATTTGAATATCTCCTGATTTGTGAAAAACAGGGCACATCTGGGCAGGGGAGACCACCCTGCCCTGCTAAATGCCTGGGCAGTGTAAGTGGTGGGTTAGGGTACACGCCAGTACGCCCCAAGGAGAGCTTGGGAAAGACCCCTGGACAAAGGGGGACGATGCTGCCTGGTGGCTGGGCCTTCTTAGGAAGACTTTTGGGGTGAGGGCCAGAAGGCAGCTCATTTCCCCTGCACCACCTCCCTGGCTGGCGCAGATTAGCTGCAATCTTCCCTCTCCCAGGGAAGTCACTGCTGTAAATGATGGAAGTTTCTTGTATCAAAGGACCTGCTTAGCACTTGGATCCTGTCTTAAGGTTATAAAGACTTGGTAGCATCTCTTTAACCTTTATTCTATATTCTTTTTTAGTTATACAAACAATATAATAAAAATAATTGACATCTTAAAAAAAAAAAAAGAAATGCACACATAATCCTGCTATCCTAGCTTGTTAATGCTTCTTTTTTCCAGGGTGTCTGTACCACATGCAGGCATAATTTTATCTGGTGATATGAAGGCAGAAGTACAATTTGTATTTGACTTTTCACATGTATTTCTATCGTAAATATCCCTTTCTATTATATAGTGTCTTCCAGCTATCATCCAGGGACTTGATGAACTGTAATTTACTTAATCGTTCCTTTTTTTTTGTTTCCTGGTCCTCATGGCCTCTTTCTCCCTTTGTTTCTGTAGGAAGTGCTCCAGCAGCTGATCGTAATGAATTTGCCCAATGTTTTGATGATTGGCAAAGACCCACTGTCTGGTGAGTGAGCGCGCCCCTGCCCCCACTGTGCCGGGGCAGTGCCGTCGGCCACGGGCAGCTGCTGGCCGCGGAGCTTCGGGTGCTGGCCTGGAGCCAGCACAGTGAAGACACGTGACAGGGAGGGTGAGGTTGCAGAGGGCGGGATTTCTGCCCGGAAGCATCAAGCCAAGAGCACATTGCTTCCTTTAGAATCTTTCCCCAGCCCACAGCATGGGCGTGCAGACACAGGCGAGGCGGCCTGTTTTGTTCCTCCTGAGAGGCTGGGTCTGGGTTCAGGTTCCTGAGCGTTTGGTGGATGCCGTGGGGGTCCCAGCTTCTCATAAACAAGGAATCAGATGATGCCACCCGGTACCTGTTGCCAACAAACTCATACTCTTTAGGGAACCAAAGTCTGTCCCCTGGGATCCCATGACACTTTATTCACACTCCTTAGTGGATCGGACGGTCAGTCATTCATCTGTTTCCACCTTTACCCACGGGACTCCTGCTGGGTGGGTTCTAACTCATCTTAGTCTGTGACACTCAGTGTGAGTTTGAAAGACCAAATGGACATCCCCCTGCACATCTTCCAGAGAGCTGGAGCTTAATTCCTGCCTGTCACTGAGCTCCCACGGGCTGCATTTTCTCCTTTTCACTCTCGTATACTTTTTTTTTTTTTTTTTTTTTGGAATAAATTCACTTACAGGAACAGTTGCAAAGACAATACAAAACCCATACACAGAACTCCAGCATACCCCGACCCCCCTCCCCCGATACCCCGATCCACCAACTTTAACATCCTGTCACACCACCATTTCTTCCTTTCCCCCCCTCCCTCCCTCCCTCTCTATCATCCTTCATCTATTGCTCTGTCTTCCGAACATATGAGAGCAAGATGCACAGATCCTTAAACAAACATTATAATTCACATATACAATTCTCATGAACAAGAACATTTATGGAATCCCATTAAGCGCACTAAGAAGTTCAAGAAATTCAACATTGATACAAAGCTTACATTCCATATTTCCTTTTTTTCCTTTCTTATATCTCAGCTGTGTCCCTTTGAGCCTCCTGTCCTCCATCCTCAGATCCCATCCAGGATCACCCTTGGCATTTAATTGTCATTATCTAGTTACACTTTTTTTTTTTTTTTTTCAATTGTGGAAACATATGTACAGCCTAAATCTTCCCATTCCAACCCCTCCCTAGCATTCTATTAGTGGGATTAATCACATTTACAATGTTGCAGTGCCATCACCTTCCCAGCATCCATTACTAGAAATTTCCCTTCATCCCAAACAGAAACCCTACCCTCATTTCTTAACTCCTCATTGCCCCTTCCCCCACTTCTCGTAACCCATACTCTACTTTTCATCTCTATGGTCATATTCTCTGATACTTGCTTTGTGTTTACCGTGGGGCTTAAATTTAACATCTTAAATCTATAATAATTTTGTTTTTCTTTGATACCAACTTAACTTCAATAGAACACGTAAACTATGTTCCTATACGTCTCCATTCCCCCACCTTTATGTAGTTCTTGTCAAAAATTACATATTTTATATTGAGTCCAAAACCACTGATTTATCATTACAGTTTATGTATTTTAGATCCTGTAGGAAGTAAATAGTGGAGTTACAAATCAAAAATACAGTAGTATTGGTATTTATATTTACCATGTGATCTTTACTGGAAATCTTTTATTTCTTCATGTGGTTTCAGTCAATTGTTTAGTGTCCCTTCCTTTCAGCCTGCACAATTCCCTTTAGCATTTCTTATAGGACTGATCTACTGGTGATGAAGTCCCTCAGGTTTTGATTATCTGGGAAAGTTTTCATCTCCCCCTCATTTTTACCCTCCAGGTGCTTGTGAATTTTCTAAGTCTCTGATGGTTATTGACTTCTGTTTGTATTCCATTGTGGTCAGAGAATGTGCTTTGAATAAATTCAATTTTTTTAAATTTATTGAGGCTTGTTTCATGTCCCAGCATATCATCTATTCTGGAGAAAGATCTGTGATCACTGGATAAGAATGTGTATCCTGGTGATTTGGGATGTGATGTTCTATATATGTCTGTTAAATTTTTCTACATCTCTCTCTCCTTTCTTTGTTTCTCTGTCGGTAGGGCTCTCTTTAGTATCTGAAGTAGGGCAAGTCTTTTATTAGCAAAATCTCTCAGCATTTGTCTGTGAAAAATTTAAGCTCTCCCTCAAATTTGAAGGAGAGTTTTGCTGGATAAAGTATTCTTGGTTGAAAATTTTTTTCTCTCAGAATTTTAAATATGTCATGCCACTGCCTTGTCGCCTCCGTGATGGCTGCTGAGTAGTCACTACTTAGTCTTATGTTGTTTCCTTTGTATGTGGTGAATTGCTTTTCTCTTGCTGCTTTCAGAACTTGCTCCTTCTCTTCAGTATTTGACAGTCTGATCAGAATATGTCTCGGAGTGGGTTTATTTGGATTTGTTCTATTTGGAGTTCGCTGGGCATTTATGCTTTGTGTATTTATATTGTGTAGAAGGTTTGGGAAGTTTTCCCCAACAATTTATTTGAATACTCTTTCTAGACCTTTACCCTTCTCTTCCCCTTCTGGGACACCAATGAGTCTTAAATTTGGATGTGTTATTTTATCTATCATATCCCTGAGATCCATTTAGATTTTTTCAATTTTTTTCCCCATTCTTTCTTTTGTTCTTTCATTTTCCATTCTGTGGTCCTCGAAAACACTGAGTCGTTGTTCAGCTTCCTCTGGTCTTGTACTATGAGTATCCAGAATCTTTTTAATTTGGTTGACAGTTTCTTTTATTTCCATAAGATCATCTATTTTTTTATTTACTCTTGCAATTTCTTCTTTATGCTCTTCTAGGATTTTCTTCATGTCTTTTATATCCTGTGCCATGCTCTTCTTCATGTCCTTTATATCCTGTGCCAGGGTCTCGTTGTTTATCTTTAGTTCTTTGATTAATTGCTCCAAGTGCTGTGTCTCCTTTGATCTTTTGATTTGGGTGTTTGGGGTTTGGGTTCTCTATATCGTTTGGTTTTATCATATGCTTTAAAATTTTCTGTTGTTTTTGGCCTCTTGGCATTTGCTTTACTTGATAGAGCTCTTTCAGGATATGAAGAAACACCAGTCTCTAATTTGTCAGATCTACAGCTTGGTGGCATACACTTTCTCTACCCAGCAGATGGCGTCAGCAAGGCACCTATTCCCCTCAAGTCAGTTCTCCCCAACTTTGTCTTTGTGGTGTGTGGGGGTCTGATTCTTGTGGGGTTCAATTGGTGCACTAAGTTTGGGTGTGTTGTTGGTACTGTCCGCCCTGAATGTGGGGCATGTGTCTGGGCAGTTAGGGAGGCAGGGCAGCTTTAATAATCAAATCTCCCAGGTGTTCCCAGAGATTTAAGGCTGTTGCAAGAGTCTAAACCTTCGTTTCAGTCTTGCCATAGATTGTCTCTGCCGCTGACCCACAAGTCCTTGGTATTGGCGTAGGGTCCCTGGGATTTCCAAGCTGGCCCCCCTTCTCAGCTGTGCTTTTCCAGGACCTCTGCTGAGGGAAGGCTGTGCCACGTCACAGGTGCATGCCGGCCCTCCAGGGGCCGCCGGGCCATGCAGGGGCGTTCCCAGCCTGCTGTAAAGATGGCTGAATGGGGCGTGTTAATTTCCCCCTTTTCGCACAGCTCTGCCTTCCCAGCTCCAGGACAGTTAGCTGTGGGTGCACTAAAGGCCACTGTCCACGGCCGATATTGTGGCGTGTGTGCGGTGTTGTGGGAAACACTCCCCATAACACTGGGACCCTTGATGCGGCTGTGAGCTGTGGCTCCAGCCCCGGGCAGGAGTGTCCCCAGCCGCCAGGAAGATGGCTGCAAGGGGTGCGGTTTCTTTCTCCTTTTGGCTCCCCTCTGCCCTCCTGGCTCCAAGACAATTAGCAGTGGGTGTGGGAAGGGCTATCTTCCACACCAGGTATTGAGGCATTCACAAGGCCCGCTCCTGCCGTGCTTCACTGTGTGGTTCTCTCTGCCATATCTGCAGCTGCTCCTGGGTTTTGTTTTGTTTTTTTTAAAGAACTAGTCCATCTCCAAACGCTAATCCATGGTTTCCGCACACCGCACTGCGGCCGCTGGACTTTCAGCCGGCTCACTCACTCGTTTCAGAACACAGACTCCCGGTTTCACCAAATGCATGGTCCCTGTGGATTTAGCAGACCTTGTCCGGCTGGTGCATCGCAGAAACTGGTGTTCTGGGTCACTTTCTGGCTTTTATCTAGTATTTTTCACAGAGGTGTTTTTTTTTGCCCTGTCTCACTTAGCTGCCATCTTAGGGTCTCTCTTGTGTACTTTTATCTGCACCTGCACTCGTGGACATAAGCCCCCGGGCCCAAGGAACAGAGTTTCCGGTGGCCAGGACTGCTTTGTTCCTAGGGAGATCTTTTTACCATTCAGAACCTCCTGGAATGAATGAGGGGTCAAGAAGACAGGAAAACCCACATGTCTAGGATGGGACTGGACCAAGATCCCAAACAGGGATGTGGCTTCTCTCCATTGGCGTCCCCTTTCTTGCTGGGGTCTGGCTGCCCCTGCCCCTGTCCGCACGGCAGCAGCTGCAGCTGCCTTGAGACAGAGGGAGCAGAGCAGCGGGTGGCCAGCCCGAGACAGCGCTCGTGGAGAGCAGCCATCCCTTCGGGCCCTGGTCCCAGAGCACAGCAGCAGCTTCTGGGGGCATGGGGCCGGGGGCGGCTGAGCATCGAATCACTGCACACATCAGGGGGCTCCTCCTTGGGCCCCAGCTGGCCAGTGTGTCCCCCTTTTCTCTGCCTGAGCCGGAAGAGATGTGCTTGACCTCCAGTTAGTCTTCAGCCTGACTGGCCCGTAACCACTCATCCTCGCACAGTGGCGGCTGCGGAGTCCACCACCTGGTGTCAGGGATCCTGGAAAGGCACAGGGGCAGGAAAGCGGGAAGCTCTTCCAACCTTCCCCCATGTGCCATCAGGAAAACGTCTTCTGAGATGTGTCTCTGGCCACAGCCCCTCATAGATAAGGTGGCGGAACTCAGCATGGTGTTCCCGTCAGCAAAAGATGCATTTATCAGCAGATGCTTGTATGTGTGGATGAGCAGCTGCTGGTCCCAGGCAGGAGGGCCAGCCCGGGTTGCTGTTCTTCCCTGGTGTTTCTTGAGGTCCAAATGCCAGGCAGGATTCCCCGGAGCCCTTGGGTGGGCTGACACCCCCGTGGGGTCCTGTCTGTGAGTACAGCTGGAGCCTTTGGCAATGGCTTTGGAGATGTCCTTAGTTGCTATTCGGTGGTCCAACCCTCCGTTCTGCGTTTTCTCCCTGTTGTGGTGGTTACTGATAGGGCTTCCAGCTTCAGAGAAAGCACTGAGGAGTCAGAGCATTCTTTGTACATAAAATGCTGTGAATTTTCTCCCTTCCTAGTAAAGTGTGGGACACTCTTATGCCTGCTGCTCTGACTGAAAAACCAGAAGAGCCAGTTTCTGAACCTCCCATAGAGAAGACCAAGTGCCCTTGAATCCTTCCTTCCCATGGCAGCTGCCCCGAGGCCAGAGGCTCACAGGGGGAGCTTGGTCCAAGCCTCCTTTAGCTCTCGGTGGCCCAATGTCTGCCATGCCAGGTCCAGGGGCCCCGGAGGCACATAGGCCCACAGTCTGCACTGGGGCAGGGAGGAGAGGAAAATGGAGTCTCTAACCACGTCCAGGGTGAAAAACAGTGTGAGAATGCATGTACTTTAACTGGAGTGCAGAGGCTCGTGGTTCTGCCTCAGCAGGTCAGGAAGGCTTCTTGGAGGAGGCAGTGTTAGGACAGATCCTCGAAGAACTCTCAACAGAGAAGCAGAGGAGAGTGTCCTGGGTGGGACGAGCGCAGAGGAGTTCACATGTGCTGGGAGACCCACGAGGGGTGGCAGCCTCTGGGGACAAGGAAAAAGAGTTTTGCCACAATTAAAGCTGAGGTTTCGAGGGCCAGAGGGAAACGGGCTGCCCAGGACTCCTTGGAATTTCACGTTTAACCTTCTCAGTATTTACTTGCTCTCCTGTCAAGGGCATTCTTGAAGTGATTTTCGGATCCCATAGAAACCTTCCCTCGCTCAGTGCACACTGCACAGCTCTGCCTTTGGGGACAAACGAGGGGGTCTCAGAGCCTGGAGTGCTCCCAGCTGTTAGGGTTAGTGTTTCCCCAGGAGGGGGGAGAGGGCTCAGATATGGTTTGTCGGGAACAAGCTTCTTGCTGGTGAGATTGTTCTAAAAAGTAAAATGGCTGTCTTGTCCCTTCCCCTCCTGTCTTCTTTCCATCCGCCCCCACCCCAGGGTCCTGCTTGCCCTGTGATTAGGTGGGATGTCGGGGGGGGGGGGGCTACCGCTCAGGGTTAATTAGCAATTCCTGCATTTCTCCCCTGCTTTCTTGTTTTCTTTTTTTCCAGCCTGAACTTGTTATTTTTGTTTCATTTCTCCTAGCCTTGACTCTCTAATCCTGTTTATGTATATATTTTTATTTTTGTATTTCAAAAACCTTGAGTCCTTTGATTGAGGAGGAAGAAATAAGTTAAAAAAAAAAAACACCAACTCTAATCTACTCAGCATTTGATCATGTTAATATTTCCTGTTTCATACTTAAGGGAGCAAGTTCAAAAAAGCAAGCAAACACTGTTTTAAACTGATAACTGCTTCCAGCCTGTCGCTTTGCTTCTGTGCCCCTTGCTTGATCCAGAAATGAGTTTTTCAGTCCACTTAAATGCGGGTGGGAGCTGGGCCTCGAGCTGAAAGCCAGCACTTTGCTTTTCTAGGGACGTGAGAAGCTTGGTTAACACCAAGCACTGGCGAGTATTACAACACAGCCAAGATGCCGGCCTTCTGAGCAGCCCGGGGATCTGCCTAGAAACCAGACTTTGTTTAGGCAACTTCTTAGCGATAGTCTTTACACAGGAAAAAAGGCTCCACTGGCCGCGACAGCCACGCCATGGCTTCCAGCAGGACTGTTCTCTGCGGCTGTGGCCGTCCGAGGAGGAGGGAAGAGATGTTGTTTGTCAAAGGTCTTTATGTTCATGGATAATACGTGGGCTCTGAGTTTTCTGCCTGGTGGTTGGGATGGACCTCTTCCTGGGATGGACCTCCCACCCTACCACCTTGTCTGCTCCCGCCGCAAACTCTTTGGTCTCGAGCTGAATTCTTGTGGTGGATTCTACTTTTCTGCTGTTTTCCGGTTGTTTGGTCTTTGGAAGTGGATTAGCTCTCAGCCTCCGTGGCATGGGCAGGCTGGGGGTTAGGGAGTCATCTGAAGTGCTGACAGTGTTCTGGGGGCTTGATGTGGTTCTTTCAGATTGTTTTTTGCCACCTGGGGAGCTACTGTCTTCCATCATTCAGACCAAGGCTGCTTCTTGCCCACAGACGGTGACGTTTGGAGATCCGTGGGGTGGGGGCTGACGTGAGGTGAGCAACGGAGAGAAGCTGGGAGGAGGGGGCCACTGGGATGACGGGGCTTCCCCGGGGGCCCCTGTGCCATTTCACACAGACCCATGGCTTGATGCCTGGCTCAGAGTCCACATTTGATAGACATTTATTGAATGACTAAGTAATGGTTGTGTTCCTGCTTGGCGGAGGTCCTGTGTGGTGACTTTTTGGGTGCCGGGAGCTAGGTGAGGGTTTCCCGCGGCTGTTGTCGAGATGTGCAGTGGCGTGTAGAGGTGCCTGCCTCGGGTCCTGTGGAAAGGGACACGTGATGGAGAAGCCTCCCCGTGTGACCTCTACACGCCGGCCACAAGGAACTCACTGTCTACCCTGGTTCTCAGCAGTGAGGGTCAGAGAGGACCCTGATGGCTGCTCTCGGTGCGAGCAACTCCCAGGAGGCCCCACAGAGCTGCACCTGTGTGGGTGAGTCTCAGGAGGTCCTTACGTGTTCAGGAGAAACAGTCATGGTCAACGCGGTCCTGTTTTCAAATCACTGTGGCAACCCTGTAATCATCCTTATGAAATGACCGGTTTTAAAATGGAAAGCAAAGGAAAGCACAGCTAGTGGTGGGTTGACTCTACCATGTAAGTCATAAGAGACTAGAATGTAGAATTATTAAGGGGAAAACACATACATCCTAACAAGAAAGGAAACGTAAACGTTTTCTCTGTTCTTCTCCCTGGTACTTGACCCTGACTCATTCATTCATTCAGCAGACGCTGGTTACGTACCTGCCCAGTGCCGGGGACCGTTCCAGGCACTGGGATCAGAAGGCTCAACAAGGTAGACCCCTGCTCTGGAAGGGCTTAAGGTCCTGGTGAGGAGAAGGAAAGGTGAAGAAGTAATGCCAGTTCCAGGTGAAAGGAGATGGTCTGGAGCTGGGGGGAGCTGGTGGTGATGGACCTGCTACCAGATCTTAGCTCTGTTGAGCTCTGCAACTTGGCCTCTCTGCATTCATGCTTGTTTGTAAAACAGAGAGAATAACGCTGTCCTTTTGGGGTTGTTCTGAGGGTTCAGTTGAATGACAGCACTTAAAAGTGTCAGGACAAAACAGCAGTAGTGATCTATAGGAGCACAGGGCCGGTGGAGAGGGCAGTATTAACTCGACCTAATTGGGTCATTTCTTCCAGGTTGTGAAAGTTAAAACCTCAGCCTGGGTGGTGATTTGGGGGTCCTGAGCTTCTGTGGTCGTCGAGGGCTGAGTTACCAAGATAGAGTAATCGGTCTCACTGCTTTTCTCTGACCCTGTTTCTGCAGATGAATCATTGTGTCTTCTGACTTCAGCAGGACAGTGTGTGTGCAAGTTTAGGGCACAAAGGAGTCCCTCTTGGAGAAGCTGTTTGCCTTCCTTTGCCTAAATTCCCAGATTTATCCTTAAGTAATTATCTATAGACGACAAGATTTATTTTCCTTATCCAGAGACCAGGATGTGTGTCCTGAGCATTTAAATGGCTCCATCTTAGGGAATCAAAGCATAGAGGCAATAGGGAGATCATCTACCAGGCATGGAAGATAAGTTTTGTTTCAGGAGCCACCTTCCATTGAATGGCAGTGGCTGTCTTCAGTGCTGTGTTCAGAAGGATTCTGAGGCCTAGTTCCAGGTTCACTAAGGAAGTGTTGAGGTTGATTAGCCATGTCTGCCATGGACACAGGATTAGAAAGTCAAAGCATCAGTGCCAAGAATTTTCCATCCCTGATCTAATCCTTCCGCTACATTGTATAGGCTGTTATACCTCAATTGTCCAATTACATTTCTATCCCCACAGCAGCGATATCAGGGTTTTCTCCTTCTGTTTTGGAAGCTGATTGCTGTAAACATACATAGTATTATATATAGTTTAGATATGCCTATATGCATTCCATTTGTGCCAGGAAAGGTTGGCGAGTGTCACTCTGTTTTAAAACGCCAGAAAGCAGGTCATAAAGTAAGCTTTTTTTAAGACTCAGTCATTAAGTCAGGCTGTGGTGGGAGTCCCCTTTGGGATTCCCCCACCCTCACTAGAACCATTTTACATGGGGTTGGCCGAGCTGTGGGTAGATGTGGGTGGCATCTGATTGGTTCTTGGCACCCCTAACCCCTACCCACACCTCCTGCTCCACAGCAGTTGCTTGTGACTCACTCGGTACAGAAATTCATGCTGTTTCATATCCCCCACCCCCCCGCCACTGCTCTCTCTGAAGATCAAACCAAATCTAATGAGATTAACCACAGAACATTACAGGTTGACAAACACCCAGCTCTTTGCATACGTGTTCCCTGTGCTGGGTGCCCACTCCCCAAGTCCATCTCTCCTCCTCATCCTTGGTCTCAGCTTAGATGTCATTTCCTTCAGAAGTCCTTGCCTGGTCCCAAACTAGATGTCCAGCCCTGTTTACTTGCCAGTCTGCATTGGTCTGAGCTCAGAGGACTGTGCTGATGTCTGCATGTCCACAGCGCCCAGCGCCCGACGCATAGATGCTTGGTAGGGGGCAGTTGTTTGTAGGTTTGGCTCCTCTTGACCTGATGCTGCAATAGAAGTGGTGGAGTCGGTGCTTAACTGTGTCACTGGGCCAGCTTGGCTGGCAGGGACCCAGGGCAGAGTCTGCTGGTATGTTTTGAAACTGCAAAACCTACAATCTGGTAGACTTGAAAATAACACTAGTTCTTCTGGTTCTGGTACTACTGAAATCCTGAAAGAAATTGGGCATCAGCTTCACCTATTTTTTTTTTGGTAGGTTTCATAGGAATCTTTGCAGGGGTGGAAATCACAGGATGTGTTGATTATAAGCAAATATTTTTATTCACTTAGCCCGGTAAGAATGAGCACAACACTGCTTCATTTGAATGAGGGCAGGGGTGAATTTCCTAATACTCTGTTCATCACCAGAAACTTTAATTTTTTTATTTTTATGAAAAGTTTTCTAAAATTAATTCTCTACTTTTAAAACCCTTCTTTTTCCCTATTACAAAACTTAGCAGTCAGGAATCCATACTTTTTTCTAACTGTGCTCTGGACCAGATTTAGCTTTTTCTTTTTGCCTGATGGATGTTTGTAAGTGAATGAATGAAAGAATGAATGAATGGCTCCAGGTTGTCTCTCTGGGTAAAGGGAGGGTGCCGAGGGAGTAGAACCCATTCTTTCCTTCACGGACCAGCCTCAGAATGTTGTTTTGAGCTCTTGTGTGCATGAGGGCTCCGATTTCTTCCTTGCAGTTCTATTACCAGCTTACGTTCTTGCTGCCAGCCACAGGCTCCTCTACCTCTTCTTCCCACTTTCAATGTGCTGTTTCACTCCACTGCAGGCTGGAAAAATGGGTCATCAGAGTTGTCTAAATTGTTCTAAAATATAAATAATTAGATCCTTCGGGGCCTTTGTTATGAGTAGAGTGCAGAAAGATTTTCTGCATGAGCTCTGACTTCTGTGCTGATCTGAGCCCCTTAAAATGCTCTCTTCCTGCATCTCAGTCTTCTGGTAGTTACAGAACCAGTAAGTGGCCCTTGAAAAGGTGGATTCAGGGTTGGAAGAGAAGTCAGCGGCAGCTGGAGAGGCCCGTGCCTTTTATATCAACTAAGGGGCCTTACGCTGGGCACTTGCCAAGTATCTGTTGGCTGACTGAGGGGAAAGAGGCGAGAAGGGTAAGCGTGGGCCGAGCCAGAGAGTGTCATTGCCACAGGAAGATTTTGGTAAGACCGATGGGAGGTTTTATCAGTGATCATGGGTATTTCCTTTTCATCAAAACTAAAATTAAGTGGCTGATCAATAACTCAGCTTTTATAGAGAATTGAGTCATTGTGGTTCTATATTTATGCCTATGGATTAGAGCCTCTTGTGCCAAATAAAAGGCCTCAAGTTTTTTAGAAAAACATGGAAGTCTGAGAAATTTTCCATTTCAGATATTGACGAATTTCTACACTTACTCACAAAGACGAGGGCTTGCCATAGTAGATTGATCAGCAGCTCTGAGCCGTATTCTTTGCGTGCATGGAATCTGAATCCCCCGCAGGGAGGTGGCCTCCAGAGTTCCTGTGACAGCCCACCAGTCCCTCTGGCCTCCTGGCTGGGAGGGGATGCCTTTCTGGTTGAGGGAACTCCCAGCTCCGAGGCTGACAGTGAAGTCATTTCTCAGGAGAAGCCCTCTTCAGCCGTTCCTCAGTCAAGAAGTTTTAGGAGACCACATGCTACTCCAGGCGCCCCTTATACTCACAACCTGAAATGAACCACACTGCTGGCTCCTCGGATGGGAGTTTGATTTTTTTCCATCCCAGCCATCCTTGGTTGACAGTGTGAGTGAGTGTTGGCAAATCTTTCAAGAAAGCAATGCTGTTTCTGTGTCATGTCCCTTCTCCCCCACATAGAACAGGGTGTAATGAGAAAGGTAGAACTAAGAACTTTATACACGAATGGGACCCTGCACATCTCCTGGACCAGCTGCCTCCCCTTTTACAGATGTGGAAACTGAGGCTCACAGACTGGGAGGGAGTATGGCTTGTCTGGGCTTCACTACTCCTGGGTGACCAAGTCAGGGCTGGAGCCCAAGTATTCTGACTCTACTTATTTAATGATTGCTAAACAGATGAAGATGCATTCACCTTCATAGCTAGATATGCAATTAAAATGAGGAGCTACGATGTTTGACCTATCTGATTGGCACAGCTGAGGACGAGCAGTGTTCTGGTTTGCTAATGCTGCTCTTTTGCAAAACACCAGAAATAGACTGGCTTTTATAAAGAGGGTTTATTTGATTATAAAGTTACAGTCTTAAGGCCATAAAGTGTCCAAGGTAAGGCATAGGGTACTTTCACTGGAGAAGGATCATTGGCATCTGGAAAACCTCTGTTAGCTGAGAAGGCACGTGGCTGGCGTCTGCTTGCTCCCAGGTTGCGTTTCAAAATGGCGTTCTCCAAAATGTCAGCTTTCGACAGCCATCATCAAAATGCCTCTCAGCTGCAGCACACTAAGTTCCTTCCGTTTGTCGGCTCTTATATATGGCTCTAGTGATTTAATTAAGACCCACCCTGAATGGATGGGGTAACACCTCCATGGAAATTATCCAGTCAAAGGTCTTGCCCACAGTTGATTGAGTCACATCTCTATGGAAACACTCAATCAAATGTTCCAGCCTAATCAACACTAATACGTCCTCCCCCACAAGATTGCATCAAAGAACATGGCTTTTTCTGGGGGACATAATACATTCAAACTGGCACAAGCAGTAAGACAGTGTTGGTCTGGGTGTGGGGAAGTGGAGCTGATCATTTATTTGTTATGAGAGGGTGAAATGGTGAGACCAATCTGTCACAGACAAATTGATTCTATTTGGAAAGGTAGCCATCAGCAAAGCTTAACCTGTGAGTCTAACCTAAGAGAATAAATAAGGATATACAGCAAGAATTAGCAGCTAAAGTTTCTTTTTAGCATCATTTAGATTTAACATTTAGAAAAATAGAACCTCTGAAAGGATGTTGGCTGAAAAAGTTGTATGACCTTTGTACCAAGTTAACTATGCAGTCATTAAACATGGTGTGTAAGTGTTGTCCGTGATTTGCTTTAAAATATTCCAGACAAACAATAAAACTTACAAACAAAGGGGGGTTGGAGTTGGGAGATGATATAAGATGTCTAAAATTTGATAAACATGCAGCTTGGTGATGGGCATATAGGACTTCATTATACTGTGTTCTCCTTTGTCTGAAAGTTTCCGTAGTTAAAAGGTAAAGCTGTATGGACGCGTGTGTCTTGCAGCCTTATTTTAGACCTCTTCCACATATTTTGTGGGAATCGCTCTCTCCTCTACTTTGCTTACCCCACACACTGAAAAGGAATGATGTTGAGGTTCACTAATTATCATGGACAGATAGGATATATTTGGATGGAAAAGGGCGGCAAATAGAATGTACAGAATTATCTTGGTTTAAAAAATAAATAAACCCAGATGTTGAAAACAGATGGAAAGTGTGTATATCTAAATGGGTGTTGCTGGGCAGGGAGATTTTTCTTTCCTTTTTTTTCCTTGTCTGATTTTTTTTTTCCAATGGCAAATAGTCAAACTTAAATGTGTTGCTCTTTTGGTTTAGGGAAAAGTATGGAGGAAATTAAGAAGGTGCTGCTGCTGGTGCTGGGCTGTGCTGTCCAGGTAGGGGCTGGTCAGGGGGAGGTGGGGTGGCTGGTACCATCTTGTGTTTGGAGGTGTGGGGATAAAACACGCCCTTAGGAGTGAAGCTGCCTGGTGGCTGCTTGGTTCCTGGGAGGGAAGTGGCTGCCATCCCAGGTGGCAGCTGTTTCTAGCACCAGGGCAGCTTGGGCAAGGGGCCAGGGTGGGGCTCCCTCAGGCCAGGGTACTGTTGGCCATTAGAACCCGGTGTGGGAACATCTAGAGCAAGGACTGGCAAACTACAGTGTGTGGGCCAAATGCGGCCCACTGCCTGCGTTTATAAATAAAGTTTTATTGGGACGCAGCCATGTCCATTCCTTTACATATTGTCTGTGGCCGCTTTTGTACCACAACGGCAACAGCAATTGTATGGCCTGCAAGGCTGAAAATACTTACCATCTGGTGGCTTCCTGATAAAAGTTTGCCAACCCTGGGCCTAAAGCAGGGGTTCTGGGTCTTTACTTGTGTAAGAATCAACTGGAAAGCTTGCTTAAAACACGAATGTCTGCCCCATCACAGTGTTTTCTGTCTGGGATGGGGCTTAAAAAGGGGCTTTTAAAAACAAGCTTCCAGGTGCTTCTGATGTAGATGGTCTGAGCTACTTCTAGAGGATTATCAGTATAAAGGCTGGTAGGAGGACAAGCACATGCCTGGTTATAAAGAGGAAAACCTGGGGCGGGGCAGGGTGGGTTCATTTTGAAACCACATTTCTGTGGCTATGGTGGCCCCACGTTTTACCCTCCCTTGTGAAACAGCCCCCACTAACACATGTCACCACTCTGCAGTGTGAAAGGAAAGAAGAGTTTATTGAAAGAATCAAACAGCTGGACATTGAGACCCAGGCGGGGATCGTGGCTCACATCCAGGAGGTAGGTGTGGCCTGTCACTCCCGTGGCAACCAGGGGGCCAGATCTGTCTCCACGGGTGGAAAAGTGTAACAAACGCATCCCCTATGAACCCGTTTTTGCTAATTTTAGGTTTTAGACATCACAGACAAATTGATTCTATTTGGAAAGGTAGCCATCAGCAAGCCGAAATAAAATTGGGGTAAAAATAAAAAATTTTTAAAAAACACCTCAATCAAGTCTTCTTTTGCCTCCTTCATCTTGCCTTATATGGACTCAGACTATTTTTAAGAGCTGTCAAGTGGTTTAGGCTCAGAATTTGATTTACAAGCCCTGAAAATGTATTCTGGCAAATGTTACCCTGCTCCGCATGGTTGATCTTTATAGACAGAGATTCTCCGCTGCTGTCAGTGACAGGGCAGAGAAACAAGCTGCCACCACTTGTGAAGTCAAAACCAGCAAAGCCCAGGAGGGCCGGTTGCCCAGGGAAACACCGGCCTGAGCCCTCCTCCCCTGGGTATGGGGCTGGGGTTCTGCCACCAAGGGCCATTGCATGGACGGGGCGCTGGCCTTGGAGGCTGACCTTCTCGGGCCGTCTGCCATTGACGTTGGCAGAGGTGACATCAGCCGAGATGGGGTAGTCTTGGAACTGCACTCCATCCCCACCCTCCCTCCCCAGTAGGTGCTGTCGTGTTTTAATTATCTTAGAGTATATGGTGTTTGCCTTCAGTCTCACTGGACGGATGAGATAAACACATGAAAAAGACATGAGTACATAGCAGCAGGTGCATGGCTGGCAGACGCAGCCAGGCACGGGGCGCTCTGTGTCAGCACCGGCAGATGGGCTGCCACCGCGGGCCGGGGCCACCACGGGAGAGTGAGCTCCAAGTCAAGCTTTTGAGTAGGGGAGGGTGTGGCTTGTTGTGAGCGGGGGTCAAGGACAGTATTTTATCAATATTCTTCACTGCTAGTGTCAGCGACTGGTCACCTGTTAAGTTAAGAACCTCTCTGCCTTTTAATTTTCCTTGCGTGTCTCTGAAAATGTGTCTCCCTGGGGACCGGGTCCTGTGAGATTAGCCAGTTCTGTGCCAACTTGTCTTTCCGGCCCAGCCAGCGGGATATTTAAAAACAAATTAAATTACATTGACAAAAGGATCCTGCATGATTATCAAATTCAGTGGCTGGCATTGGGGGCTGGTTTTTTTGGAATTAGATGTGTGCTTTTTTTTTTTTTAATTCGATTTTATTGAGATATATTCACATACTATACAGTCATCCATGGTGTACAATTAACTGTTCACAGTACCATCATATATTTGTGCATTCATCACCCCAATCCATTTTTGAACATTTTCCTTGCACCAGAAAGAATAAAAATAGGAATATTAAAAAAAAGTAAAAAAGAACACCCAAATCATCCTCATTTTTCCCCATTTTTCTACTCATCCATCCATACACTGGATAAAGGGAGTGTGATCCACAAGGTTTTCACAATCACACTGTCACCCCTTGTAAGCTACATAGTTACACAATTGTCTTCCAAGAGATAAGGCTACTGGGTTGCAGTTTGATAGTTTCAGGTATTTACTTCTAGCTTTTCCAATGCATTAAAACCTAAAAAGGATCTATATAATGCATAAGAATGCCCACCAGAGTGACCTCTCAACTCCATTTGAAATCTCTCAGCCACTGACACTTTATTTTGTTTCATTTTGCTTCCCCCTTTTGGTCAAGAAGATGTTCTCAATCCCACGATGTTGAGTCCAGATTCATTCCCGGGAGTCATATCCTATGTTGCCAGGAAGATTTACACCCCTGGGAGTCAGGTCCCATGTGTGGGGGAGGGCAGTGAGTTCACCTGCCGAGTTGGCTTAGTTAGAGAGAGAGGGCCACATCTGAGCAACAAAGAGGCATTCAGGGGGAGACTCTTAGGCACAATTATAAGCAGGTTTAGCCTCTCCTTTGCAGTCATGAGCTTCATAAGGGCAAGTCCCCTGATGGCTCAGCATACCAAGCCATCAGTCCTCCGTGTTTGAGAGAGCTAGATTGGTGCTTTTTAAAAGTTCAGGTGCCCAGAGACCCACAGAGTCAGACGTGGGTGAGCCTTTAATGTAAAGCTCCTGAGGTGGCCATTTTGCATCTGGCTTGAGCCCCTGGAGTCCAGCTACCCCAACCCCTTTACAGTGGCCCTGAGTCACCAAAGGACTTTCCCCAGGATGGAGCACCTCCAGGCCTAGCCCCTGACCCAAATCCTGGTTCCATGCCTTTAGGAATCCTGCCCCTCAGGAGGAGAGCCCTTCCATCTGAGACCAGCTGAATACAGACTTTTCCTTTGTAGGGTGGTAGGATGGGGAGAGGAGAGAATGCAGTGTCTTTGGGCACAGAATAGGGTGGGAAACTGAATGGCCTTGTTGGCAGCACCCTGCCTTTGTATTTTTAGCTATTCTCTGCCTCTATTTACTGCTCTAAATAATTTAAAACTTTTTTTTTTTTTTTTTTTTTTTTTTTTGGTTTGCTTCACTGACTGGATAATCCCTGGTTTAGTCAATTTTGTTTTTCGCTTTTGAGGCCTGAGCACTATAATATTTTTCGTCTTCCAAAAATAGGTGGGGTGGGGGTGAAGGGGCTTGAAACAGACTCTCTGGCCTCCTCTGGCAGATCTGGGAAGATCAGTGGGTTCAGCAATTACCTGTCCAGAGGCTGTTCAGTGTGGGCAGAGCCCTGGGCCTTCACTGACTCCCCCAGAGAAAGGGGTAAACCGGGGGGGTCTTAGGTGGTCTTTTAATTTTTCAGATTATAAAATATTTCCAAAAACAAAATAAATAACCTAAGATTGCCATGTATCCCCTATTCTCATATAAGATTTTTTAACACATTGCCATATTTGCAATAGATTTTAAGAAATAACATGTATAGATACCATCCCTTTCCCCTCTCTCCCTCCCCCTGAGGCATCCCTTCTTTGTATTATAAATTGTGTAGCACCCATGAAAATATCTTATCCCAGGGCCCTTTGTGGGAGTAATATATTGTAAGAAGTGCTTTCTGGTGTGTTTTTAAAAATCAGCCCTCCTTGGGCCCGTTCTAGAAAGCACACGTGGATTGGTTCGGTAGAGCTTAGCCAAAGAGAATTGGCTGAGTTTGCTCAAGTCTCCTCGTGCTCGCCACCGAACATTCGTTGGTGAGGGGTTAACTGAGTAAGCGAAGCGAGAGGCTGCTCCCTGGGTTGGGTTGGAGCTGGCTCAGCCTCTGCAGTGCCCTGTCCCCGTGTGTGCCCCCAGGTCACCCACAACCAGGAGAACGTGTTCGACCTGCAGTGGCTGGAGCTCCCCGACGTGGCCCCGGAGGAGCTGGAGGCTCTCTCCAGGAACATGGTGTTTCACCTCAGGAGGCTCATCGATGAGCGAGACGAGTGCACCGAGGTAGGTGGGTCCGGCAGGCCCCTGTGGCCTCGGGAGAGGGGGTCAGGAGGGGCTGGGACGCAGGCACTTGCCCTGGTGATGGCTCAGACAGGGAGCGGCCAACTCAGGAGGTGCCCGCAGGAGCAGAGAAGTTCGTCACTGTGTGAGCTTCTTGCCACCTTGCCGCACGCATCGCCTCTCCTCATCTCACTAAATAGTTTGTCTCTTTTCAAAAACTGACACCACCCTCTTCCAGCCTCCCTCCTGGTTTCTCAGCCTCAGCTGAAGTCTTCTCTTTTAGTTTCCTGGTCTTTTGGTTTTTGTCTTTTTTTTTAAACCAAATCTGAGCCCCAGCTCCGCTGGCCTGCTGGGCCCAGGACAGGCTGGCCGCCGAGCGGGTGGGCCCAGGCGGCTTGCTCCCCTCCATCCCGCTCTCCCGCTTTGCCGCAGCTCATCGTGGACCTCACCCAGGAGCGGGACTACCTGCAGGCGCAGCAGCCCCCCAGCCCCCTCAAGGCCTCCAGCTCCGACTCCACACCCAGCCCCACCAGCAGCCTCTCCAGCGAGGACAAGCAGCACCTGGCTGTGGAGCTGGCCGACACCAAGGCCCGGCTGCGGCGCCTCAGGCAGGAGCTGTGAGTCCTGGCGGCCAGCGACCCTGGGGCCCCTTTTCCTCCTCTCCGTGACATGTTTCTAGTGTGTGGTTCACGCACAAGTGCAGCACCACCCACGGGAGTGGGCTGTGGCCTGGGGTCCACTCCAAGGCCGAGCTGCCTCCCCTCCCAGGCCTGCAGGAGGACGGGGTCCAGCTGGATCTGTAGGGCCCCTGCCAGTCAAACCTTACAGGCTTTCTGCAGACTTTGACTGTTGGCCACATCACACCCAGTTTGGAGCCGTAATGACCACCCATGGGGGCACCTTCTTGGTTGGAGGGATAATGCGGCTTGCCCAGCTGGTCTCCTGCAGCTGGCAGATGTCACTTGGCCTGCCCCCTCTGCAGCTGGCTGCCCCCATCTCCCATCACTGGGCCCTCTGCCTGCTTGGCCCTGCAGTGGCCGGCTCACCTGTCCCTCAGACTCTGGAGGGAAACCCATGTTTCTGGTGGATGGGATTGCAACACTGGCATTAAAAACTTAAAAAGTGAAAAGGCGTTTGAGTCAGGAATGTTTCTGCAGGCCCATTTGTACAGATTCTTCTCTGCCCCCTCTCAGAAGCCCAGACCCTCTCCTTCCCCTAGTGGTCTTGGAGAGCAGCAGACAGGAAAACCCTCTCATCGTGCTCCTTTCCCTTTGGCTTCCTCAGGGAGGAGAAAACAGAGCAGCTTGGGGACGCCAGGCATGAGATGGACCAGCTGGTGTTGGAGCTGCAGAAGGTTAAGCAAGAGGTGAGCAGGAAGAGCCGAGCCTAGGTCTGGGGCGCCGGGGGGCTGGGAGGCTGGGAGGCTGGGATTCCGCAGTCACCATGGCCCCGAGGTTCAGGAGTGCAGCTCCGGGAGCTTCCAGCAAAGACCTCTGTTTCCTTCCTGCTCAAAGCAAAGCTGCCAGAGCCAGTTGTCCTGAGCCCTGCTGTGGGGTGGCCAGGTTTCTTAGCAACTGCGTGTGGAGGGCCCCCTAGGGTGGCGTGCACGTAGCCCCCCAGACACCGGGAGCGGCTTCCCCCCAGGACATCCTAGGATACGCCGTGCTGAGGGTATCCCCAGAGGACACCTCTACACATCTGCCGGGGATGCCCTGAGCTGGGTTCTCCTGCCTTCACCCACTCCCCAGAACATCCAGCTGGCGGCGGACGCCCGGTCAGCCCGCGCCTATCGCGACGAGCTGGACTCCCTGAGGGAGAAGGCAAACCGCGTGGAGAGGCTGGAGATGGAGCTGGTGCGCTGCAAGGAGAAGCTGCACGACGTGGACTTCTACAAGGCCCGCATGGAGGTGGGTGGTCGGGGGGATGAGAGGGACGCGGGGGGCTGCCAGACGCTGCGGCGGGAGGCATCATCAGATGGGCATTTGGTCCAGTCTCTCCTTGGAGGCTTTGGACGAGGATCCCTGTCTTAGATTGCCAGAGCTGGTATCACAGTTAACCACACAGTGGGGTGGTTTGGGCAATGGGAATTTATTGGCTTTTGTGTTTTTGAGGCTAGGAATCCAAAATCAAGATACTGGCAAGGCCTCTCTCCCTGAAGACTGGCATCCTGGTGCTGGCTTGCCGTAATCGTTAGGGTTCCTTGGCTGTGGTTCTGTCCTCTCCCATCACGTGATGATGTCCCCTCCTTTCTCCTGTGACTTCCTCTTTGTCCTGTAAAGCCTCCAGTCATCTGGATTAAGACCCATGCACATTTAGTTGAGCCACATCTTACCTAAAAATAACATCTTTTAAGGGGCGTTTGTATAATGGGTTCACAGCCACGGGGACTTGGATTAAGGTGAACAGCATGTGTTGCTGGGGTTCACAGTTCAGGCTACCACGAGCCCTAACACTTCTACAGCTAAAGCGTTCCCCGCAGTCGGCCTCTGTGGGCCCCCGGGGTTCTCCTAGTGCTCCTTCCTGTCTCAGGGTGGCCGGTGGGGGGAGGCGGGCAGAGGAGGCTATGGTTGTTGATGAAGAGGATGAAGGGCAGCGATTCCGTTTAGGATTTTTATTCTTCTCTCACTTCATGCCACGCTGACGACCTTCCATTCATATATCTGTGCTTGGGCTTCGTGGAAGTTCTGTGGCTTGGTCTTGCTAGGACTCAGTTGCCATGTCCGTAAAGTAGGGATAGTAACGTGAATTCTTGAGGTTTTAAGATGAAAGATGTAAAATACATGTTAAATCCCTGGAATTGGGCAAGTAGAGCTTGCTCTGAGTGGTCTTCATGGTAAATGTATGCGACCATGGGGTGAGTCAGGGGAGGGGGGCGAGCTAAGGCAGGAGCGAGACCACGACTCCGGTAAGCTCGGCCGAGGCCTTGACCACTCTCCCTGACTGCCTCAATCAGTGCGGGTGCCGTGACCCTCTTTGCTGAGGATTTGGGAGCTTGTCCCCGTTGCCCATCCCAAAGGGGCTGAAGGGGGCTCTGGTGACATGTCTGGATTACTGCATTCAGAACACGCCAGGTGGGCGACGTCAGGGTGTCAGCACATGGAAGTGGCTTGGGCACGCCAGGAGTGTGGGATGCTAAGAAATAGTTCCAAGGTCTTTCACCTCAGGAGCTTCAGGTACCTGAACACAGATTGGGTACCTTCACCTTCTCCCCCATTATAGGTCTTTGCAAGTGCGGCGGGCCTGGGTGGGCTGCTGCTGAAGGCCTGTTCATCCTCCAAATGGGACTAGCCCTGGGGAGTGCACCTGACCCCTGCTGAGAAGGTGCCCTTGATGTGGTGCAAAAAGTCTCGGCCTGAGTGAGGGGTGGTGAGGCGGGGAGCTCTTGTTTTTGGCCTGGAAATGGTCCACCGATCATCGCTATTAAAGGCATAAACCTGGCACAGGCAGGTTCCAAGGCATCGCTGGTACATGCTGGGGCTTCCGTCACTTCCCCCTGGAAATGCCACAGTTGGGTGAATCAGAGGCAGTCATGCAAGGTGCCCCCAACGGCTGCCCTCAGCAGCTCCTCCTGCATATTGGGGAGGGCCGTCCCCCTGATGCTGGACCACAGAGGGGTGTGGCTTCCCATCTCCTCCGTACGCTGCTTGGTGGGGGCAGGCAGTTTCAGGATCTGGTTCTCCGTGTTCTCTTGCAGCCCTTGTCCAAGCAGCCTCGCTCTTTGTGCAGACACGGTGATTCAGCTGCCTAGTGCCAAGGCCCCACACAGGAGCAGGTGTCTGGAACCACCCAAGGGCGTCTGGACTCCTTAAAGGAATTCCCAACCCTTCTGGCTGGGGACTCTTTCCCTCTCTCATATTTTGTGCCTGTAAAGTCATAGTGGTATTGTATCTCTATGATTAATAATTACCTTGTGGGAAGTTCCACAAGGTTCGTAACACTTAAATTTGTATTAATTTTTAGTAACCCCAAGAGAAATAGTGCACACCTCCTGAGCTGTTTCTTTGGGGTGCAGGCAGTGACGCCCACCTGGGTTTGCAGTCACCTGTGGCCCGGGCCAGCCGGTGGATTGGGCTGGGTCTCTGAGTCCATGCAGCTGTGGAGAGGACTGGGTCTCGGTTCTTCTCGGATGCCCAAGATATCAGTGCTCAGAGGAGAAGTGGGGGGCCGGAGTGCAGGAACTTGTTCTTGATTGGAGTATTTACGGCAGCTCTTCCAGTTGTCTTCAGTCCTTACAGGATGCTTAGAACATTAGGCGATTTCTTCCCTTGCCCCTCTCGCAGCCTGGAAATCTTTCTCTTTGTGAGTGGTTGTGCCTCATGCCTGTTGTGAACGTTAATTGAGTGGTGTGGATACTGTAATGGAAAAGGCAGAGAAAGCCCTCGCCCTACAGAGCCTGATGCAACGTCATGAGTCCTGTTGGGGGGGGGGGGTAAGCTCAGAGCAGGGCTCCTCACCCAGACTGGGGGGAGTTGGGTCAGGGACCCCCTGGAGAAGCAACACTGAAGTGGACCTGAACTGGCAAGGCAGCATGAACCAGGCCAGGAGCCGTGCAGAGCAAGAAGCTGTGTGAGGCCTGGAAGCTGAGAAGCCACCTGCCACAGGACGTGGGAGACAGGCCCAGGCTCACAGGTGCCAGTGTGTCTGGGGAGGAGCATGAGAGACAAGCTGGAGGGCACCAGGGGGCCCGGTTGCAGACGGAGTGTGCCATCCCCGTTTACACCGAGGTTGTGGTGTGGCTTGTGTTCAGAAAGCTCACCCTGGCTGCCGGGTGGCGAATGGATCAGAAAAGGAGCAGGAGGTCAGGATGGCGAGGGCTTCGGTGGCCTACCCTCTCACCGGGACTGCAGCCTGGGTGGCACCACGCTCCATTAGCCTGGCAAGCTTCCTCCCACTCCCACTGCAGAGATGGGAGGAGCTGAGCATTAGTGGGGCGCCTACTGTATCCTGACTCACCACATCCCTGCCAGGCAGAGGGGCCCTGTCTTGCAGAGAAGCTGCTGAGTTCCTTGGGAGGTTGAGCGCATGGCCCGGGGTCACCCGACCTCTGAGGTGACCCGAATTCTGCCCAGCTCTGAGCCTTGCTTTCAGCTGCTGCTTCCCTGAATCCCATGTGAACAGGTGCCCTGGGACTGGGGTTTTGTCAGTTTTGTTCACAGGTATGTCATCAGTATCTGCAATGGTGTCTGACCCATAGGAGATGTTGGACAAGTACTCATTGAGTGAGTTATGTCCGGGGTTTTCTTTGGGCAGCATTACTGAGCTCAGCATTACTGAGCCAGTGGCCACCGTGGGGTGACAGGGACCCCACCTTCTCAGACACCTGCAGCAGTGGGTCCAGAGGCGTGAGCCTCACTTGGCCGGCCCCCTGTCCAGGGCACCCGATGTGTGTTGGAGTCAACCTGGGATGCAGATGAGGGCTCGGGGAGACCTCTACCCCACCGGTCACTGTGGGAGGAAGCCGTTACCATTCAGGCTCTGCTGGGATTGAGGGAAGCCCCCTACCCCACGGGCCTGGGCCAGGCCGGGACCCCCAGTGCCGAGTGGGCTTCCTGTCGGGTGCAGCTCTGTCTTTGTGCGTGTTTGACTTTGATAAATGAGTATGCACATCTTTATATGAAAAATCAAGATTCTTCAGGGGATAGCGAGGTGCATTTTTGAGAAATTCACCATGGGATTCCTAAGAATAATTTCTAAGCATTTAAAAGGTGTACCATGCTTTGCAGAAATCTGCAAGTGTCTGAACTGAAATTGACCTACATTTGATAAAACCTAAGATTCTAAAACCTAAAGTATGACATGTACATGCAACATACATTTAAAAAATATAAATAAGATGGATAGAAGGATGGCTAGATGGACAGATGTGTGACAAAGCAAATGTAGCAAAAGGTAGAATGCATTATAGAATCTAGGTAGTACATAAATGGATATTTGCTGTAAATTATTTAAGCTTTCCAGGATGTTTTACGTTCTTTATAAAAAAAAAAAAATGGGGGAGTGTGACTCAAATAAAAGGATAAAAGGAACATCAACCATTTTGAATAAGCTGATATCTGGTTAACCACATCATTTTAATTATGAGACAAGTAAAACTATTAATCTATTTAAAGCTTTGAAACAGCTCCCAGTAAGTCTTAAAATCACCATTTCTCAAGGTGTGGTCAGTGTCTCCCTGTATCAGAATCAGCTGGGGGTGCTGTTGAAATTCAGATTCCTGGGCCTCCCCCTAGTCCCTGAGGAGTGCGCCCCTGAAATCTGCATTCTCCGGCCCTCCCTCGTGGCTCTGCACTCGCACGCTCGAGGGCCAGGGTCTTAGCTGGACCTTGTGCTCTCCTTCCGAGGCTCTCACTGCCAGCTTCCCTCGGTGCTGGGTGGGGTTCGCAGCTCTGTGAGCCCCCCAGGGCTGGGGTGGGTCTTGTTGGATGACATCAGGGGCCTGGCACACAGAGGCCATTGGTAGTCATCACATGAGTCAAGTCAGAAACCATTGCTCAGCAGTGAAAAGACTTGCAGCTTGGGGAGAAGGGCAGGGAAGGAATCCTGCATTTTGTTCCCCCATTTCCTTAGGAAAGGAGATGGGGTTACATGTGATGGGCAGAAGAGCAGAGAAAATTGCACCTGCCAGGAATGCTGCAGGCGTGTGACCTCTTCCAGGTACAGTGGCCGAGACAGGTAGCCGCTGCTCAGAGCCTGCCCCCCCTAACCAAGGAGAAGCACTTAAATGCACATGGCAGAAGGGAGCATGTGTCAGGTGCCACGTGAGAGGAAAAGATAAAGGACAGGGCAGAGGGGGAAGTTAATTTTGGTTAGGAAAACAGGGAGTACACGTTTCCGTGTTTTGCTTTTAAACATCTAGAGGCTTTTATGTGGCTCCTAGCCTTGTTTACATAAGGGTTAAAACAGACAAACAAGGGGAGAAGCCGATGCATGCAGTAGGAAGTGAGTGCGGGGTGCACTGCGTGGGGGTGGCAGGCCTCTGGCTTCCCTTTGCGGACAGCAGCCCCACTCTGCGCAGCCAGGGGGATGAGAAGGTTGCTGTCCAGAGGGCTGCACGGGAGGAGGGCCGAGGCAGAAGGGAATTGCCTGGAAACAATGCCCTTTCCCCGTGTTTTGCCGTTGGCTGAGAATTCCCACCATCAGCACAGGGCAGTGCACAGGTGCTGCGTGCCCTGGGGTCACAGGGCGTGTCTACATGCCTGTGCAAGATTTCTTGTTTTCTGGGCAGTTCTGGTGCAGACACCACAGGACATGGTCCGAGCTGGATACTGTCTTGCTGAGTGGTGGGCACATCTTGTCCCATCCCTGGCCTCAGTTTCCCCATCTGTAAGAGGATGGTGGTCTGGCGATCTCTGTGATCCGTGGTCCCCCGGTGTCATGTGGCATAGGAACACATTTGCAATGAGCTTATCCTAGAGAGCCCCCCTTGAACAGCCTTCCAAGAGGAAATAGGGGCCCCTAGAACAGATCAGTGCAGCAAGGGGTCAGCCACTGGCAGAGGGATGGGGTGTGGGGTCGGCAAGGCACCACCAGTTGGGAGCTGAGCTAGCGGTCAGCCTCCGAGTACGGCGAGTGGGTCTGACCCATTCCTTCCGGGCCAAGCCTATCTGAGCTTCCCGCAGAACTGCTCCCATTTGTGGTCTCCCGTTCTCATCCTGCAGCACCTTCCCCTCCCATGCCCATTGCGCCAGCTTCCACCTTCACCCCCATCACTCATCCGAAACCACGCTTGCGAACTAAGGGCACCCGTGACCCCATTGCCAAATCCAGCGAGCACTTCTCTGCAGCACCAGCCGCCCTGACCACTTCCCTCTTGAGCGTCCGCCTCTGCTCAGTCACCTGCTGTGTCTCTAGCTCTCCGTGCTCAGCCCACATGGTCGCTCGCCTCCCTCTGCCCGCCCCTCAGATGACCTGCACCCCTCTTCTGATCCTGGTCCTGCATTCCTCCCTCTCCACGCTTTCTCTGTGGCTGTCTTACCTGCCGCCTGCCCCCTTCCTGGGGCTGGCATCATAGAGCAGAAAATCCCAAACCCTAATTGTCAGGTCAGGTGTCTCTCCTTTATCCCAGACCTCCGTCCATCCATCTGGGGAGTCACGATCGCAGGCAGGCTCACTCGCCAAGTTCATCTGTCCCTCCCCCAGACCTGCCTAACTTCACTGTCCACCCATCCAGTACTGATGCCAAGGCATGGGTCAGCCATGCTTCTTCCTCCCCACCTCCCACACACACACACACACACCTTGACCCCACCCTGCCCCAAGCCCTTAGCACACCCACCTTGGCCAGCCCCAGCCTGGTCCCTGTCCAGAGACAGGACTTTGCAGAATGGTTTTCCTGCTCCTGTGTTTTCGGAGCCTACCTGCAGAAGCTGCCTGCACACATCAGAACTGGCTGCTCTTCATCTCTGCTTTGGCATCTTTCCTGCTGCCGGAGTGGCTTCCCTATGACTTCCTCAGGCATCTGCCTTCCATTGCTCTCGGGGCAAAGTCCACGCCCTCTACGCGGGCTGGAACACCCCAGGTTCTGGGATCCCGTGCTCTGGCCACACTGAGCCGCCTCTGAGGCTTTACAGGTGCCTCCCTCAGCCAAGCCCACCACTCCCCTCCCTCTGCCCCGGCTCACTCCTCCAGACCCCGTGGGACTGGGCTCAGGAGCTGTATCCCAGGGAAGGCCCCCGCCCATGCGGACCAGGGGTAGGTGAGCCAAACCCTCCAGGTTTTAAGACCTCACCAGAACAAGTCAGAACGGGGTACCAGAAGCCTTGGATTTCCACTCACAACTCCTTATCTTGTTGGTAAAATGTAAATTTTGTCTCTCTTTTGGAAAAATATAATTTCTTACATGGAGGATAAACTTTAAAACTCACATTGCGAGCATTGGTTCTGCCCTCCCTAAGGAATCTGAAGGTGTGGCTGCCCAGGGTCCCCACGTTTCTGGCCCTGTCTGCACCCCCAGGCACATATGGACCCCAGCCCTACCTCCAGGCAGACCCCGCACGTGACATTGCCGTGATGCATCCTCCCTGTTTCCCCACCAGACTATGAGCTCCTTGAAGACAGGGGGTGTGCCCTGCTGCCTCAGCACGTGGTCTAGCCTGGGGATCAGCCAACTACACTCCACAGGCCAAATCTAGTCCATTTGTTTTTCGTAGGTAAAGTTTTTTTGGAACACAGCTATGCCCTTACACAGTAACTTACACGGTATCTATGGCTGCTTTCCAATTTCGATGGCAGAGTTTAAGTAATTGCAGCAGAGACTGCTGGACCTGCAAAGCTGAAAGTATTTATGATCTAGCTCTTCACAGAACTCTTCACAGAGCTAGTTTTCTGACCCCTGATCTAGCCTAAAGTCAGTGCACAGTTTTTAAAGAGACAGTAATAATAACTGAGTATTTATGGAGGTTTTTCCACATGCTGGAAACTGTTGGGCACTTTACCTACATCAACACGTTTAAGCCCAATGGCCCTTCCTACAAGGTTTAGTGGCTGTGAGTAGTTGTGCTTATTTTTCAGAAGAGAAAAACTGAAGATTAATGAATAATTACGCCTGACAAGGAAGAAGGAAAGGAAAGGGGCTTTGGGGAGAGGTGCAAGTGGAGGTACTTCTGGAGGGGTCTCTGCTCCAACGTCTGCGACGGGGCCGAGGACGAGCCCCCACCCAGCAGCTCACATCCGATTAAGGGATCACTGCCTAAGTGAGGACGGTTAAAATTCAGGAAACTTGGAACTCCTTGAAAAGGGAGATCTTTTGTTCCAACTCAGGGTCTTGTGCTCTCTTTGTTTTGTAATAACGTCTAAAGGGTTTTGATAAACTCACAACTCACTAAGACGTTAGAGCAGGACAGACCCGCTGTTTGATTGCTGGCTCAGTCCCCCACGCTTGTCACATGCAGTGACGCTTAAAACTAGGCAGGTTTTTCATGAAGTTTTGGGATTTTGGTGAGACAGGACGAGTGGGTGGCTCGGTGTGGGGGTGATGCCCGAGGCACCTGGCTCCCAGTTTCGCTCCCCCTGCATCCGAGGCCATCCTTGGACTTCCTTCCTTTTCTGGCAGAGAGCTTGGGGACCCTTTGGGGACTGCGATGCTGAGCTCATTGGGAAGGAACCATTTGTTCCTGTGACTCTGCACCCTCTCGGTGCCTGGCGCCCGTGGAGTGGCTGGAGGCGCCCCTGGGGACGCGTTTGCCTGGTGTGCGGTGGGCTCTCGGGCAGTGCTGGGTTGAGCGGAGCTTTACAGGCGTGTGAGATGACAGTAGGAACAGCCGCTGATGGGGTATTTCCCGTGTGTTCTCGTCTGATCCTCACATTGACCTTATTTTCATGACTGTCTTAGAAAGGAGAACACCACATGGATTTGCTGTGAGTCCCCTGGCCAGTGCACGTGATAGCCTGTGGGTTCAGCCGGGGTCTGCCGTGGTGGGCGGGCCGGCCTTGGGCAGCCTCCCAGAAGTGTGGAATCCACTTCTCCTCCACACCAGCCCCCAGGCAGAGTCCTTGGCTTGCTTTCGGATCTTGGGTGCAGCTTTCTTTCGTAGCTGGTTTCTCACCTCTGAGGTGGTGGGGTGTGCGGGGCAAGTTGAGATATTTGGAAGTTGAAACAGCCAGAAAAGTAAGGTGTATTCAAATAGTAGTTAGGTGTATTCAAATAGTAGTTAGAAATTACCCCATTCCATGCTAGTCTCCACTCGGGACCCCTTTGCTCATCCTGCTTGTCAGAAGCCTCCGGATCCTTCAAGATACACCTCATGCGCCACCTCCAGTTCCTTCCCCCTATGGTATGATTCAGCCAAAGAGGGTTGTTGAACGCTTACTCAAGGCCCACGAGAGCAGAACTGTCCCTGATGCCGAGGAATTCACTGTCAAGGGGAGGAAAAAAGTCCAGCCCACCTTTGCGTCATGTCCCAGGGCACTGTGGGAGCCCAAGTGCCTAACTCAGCAGGCAGGGCAGGGTAGATTCAAGAGTACTTCTCAGAGGGCAATTTAGGCTGGGTTTTGAAGGCTGAGTAGGAGTTGGCTGTGAGGATGGAGGGACAGCCTGTGCTGTGGGAGTACAGCACAGAGAGTAGCAATATCAAGGAATGCTGGTTGGTTGATCCAGCTGTAGCATCCAGTGAGAGAGCAGGGGCAGGAGCCAGAGAGAGAAGGCCAGGCCTGAAGCCCCTTGACATGTTCTGGCTCATTTTGTTAGTCGCCATCTGGGCTGCTTCTGCCAACGTGTGCCTCTTGAGGCTGGGTCTGCAGGCAGCTGAGGATAGCAGAAAGAACACAGGATCTGACACTGGGTTCACTCTTGAATTTATTTGAGCCAGTTCCTCTATCCATAAGGGGATTGTTGTAAGAGTGAGTGACGCAGAGCGCCTGGTGTGAGGCTGGCCACAGAGTAGGCACTGGGAAGTGCCAGCTGCTTTTCCTGCTGCTGTTGCCCTCCTGCTTGCCCCTACTCACCTTTGCATCCTCTGCACCCTGTCCCAGCTACACGCAGATGGCTGGGGACCGATGGCAGTGAGGGGCATGCAGGTGAACCCAGTCTGAATGACCACACTCTTTGCTGGATACCAGGCTTTGATCAAAACTGTGTCCCCTGCCCGGAATGAGTGTGGTCTTCTCCCCCCTCTTCCAAGAATCTTGGATTTTGGCCCATGTGGGGAAGGTTAACAAGTAGTGGATAAGCAGGAACTACCAGCCCAGTTCCCAGGTGTCAGGATCCTTGAATGGAGAAAGCCTTAGAAAACTTCCAAATGACAGATTCCCAGCATTTGTGTGTTCATAAACTATGAAGGCATTTAGAGGTGATTCAGCACCCCCAAACCCCTGAGCAGTGCTGGGAGGGGCTCAGGGCAGTAAGAGAAACCGAGAGTGTTTGTCCCCCACAGTTTCACAAGGAGTGACACAGCCATGGGATGAATGAGCTGGACTCCCCTGTCATGTGCGCCGGGCTGCCTGTGACCAGGTGAAAGTGTCCAGCAGGGCCCTTCCCTGCAGCACGCATTTGGGGGTTCACCTTCGTTTGACTTGGTGTGCTGTGACATAACTGTCTTAACGACTCCCCATTTCTAGGAAACTGCCAAGAACTTTTGATTTCTGACAGGTACGTGTGCAAAATGTTCAGCTAGGAACGGTGTTTGTGCTGGAAGCTTGTCTGAGTAATTGTTTCCCGGATGTGGATTGGATGTTGAAGTGAGAGGACCAGACTCGAACCTCAAGCCTGGAGTAGAATCTTAGCCTCACCCCTTCCTCACTAAGAAAACTGGGACTCGGAGACCGTGCCTGACCCTTGTCCCATTTGTGTGAATGTAACACTTTTCATCACCATGCCCAGCAAGGACTAACATTGAATAAGTTACCTTCCCAAACTGAAATTGTTCCTTGATTCATGGAGTTTTTCTCTTAGTAGAGAAAGTCCATTTGGCCTGACCTAGTAAAACAGGTGAAGATGATAAAAAGTGGAGACAAAACCTCACACAGCGTGCTTATGCATAAATTGTTTTGATCCAGCCGCAGGGGAGTGCTTTGGTTTTAGAATCTTGTCTCGATAAGCCAGGTGTCTTTATCTGATTGTCCTCTGTATGTTTCTGCTGACCAGGAGCTGCGGGAAGATAACATCATTTTAATCGAGACCAAGGCCATGCTAGAGGAGCAGCTGACAGCCGCCCGGGCCCGAGGCGACAAAGTCCACGAGCTGGAGAAGGAGAACCTGCAGCTGAAATCGAAACTCCACGACCTGGAACTGGTACTTGAAGCTGTGTTGTTAACCGCGTGTAAAACAGGTTGGGGCTGGGGCTGGGGCTGGTTTTATGCCAGGTCCTTCTCTGATTGTCTAGCTCCTGGGCTTGCCGCTGCCGCCACCACTAGTGACTTATGACAGAGAGTACCTTGCTGAGATGGGTGGGTTGAGTGTGCACCACTTAGGGCCAGCAGAACAGAGGACTTGACATCTGTATTGCTTTTCTGAAAAATGAATGTTAACGTGTGTGTGTGTTTTGCAAGAAGGGTCTTTGCCAGCATTCCTGGTGTGGCTTGAGCTGTGATGTGTGAGCCTTTCCACCTTTTTCGAGACATGTTGCTTGCTCATCACGGCAGTACTTGCTCTTAAAACTGTGTGCTGTACATCACTTAGTGCAGACAGGTTCAGTTACAGACCTCGCAGCCCTCTTCACCTGGGTAGTCGGGTCAGGGTGTCTTCTAACGGCTGCAGCTCTCTCAGCGGGCCCTGAGTCGGTGTGATCTCTGGGTGCCTCTGTTTATTTGGAAGTGAGCAGGTGCAGCCAGTGAGGGTGGGTGTGGGGCGGTGGGCATCTGGCTGGAGGATTTCCCGGGCTGCATCCTCCCTCTTCCTTCTTGCTTCCTGCCCCAGGACCGGGACACAGACAAGAAGCGAATTGAGGAGCTGCTGGAAGAAAACATGGTCCTGGAGATCGCACAGAAGCAGAGCATGAACGAATCCGTCCACCTGGGTTGGGAGCTGGAGCAGCTGTCCAAGAATGCAGACCTGTCAGACGGTGGGTGGTGTCTGGTGCCAGGGGGTCAGCCCGGCGGCGGGTCCTTCCCCATGCGGGTTGCTGAGCCTCAGCGCTGCTCTCCCGGAGCAGCCCGTTCACTTAGCCCGTTCACTCACCTCAAATAAATGCGATTGGCTCCAAGTGCCATTTGGAACAGTTTCATTAGAATTCTCTCCAAGGAAAACATGCAGGGTCTGGCGGCCTTGATGTCAGGATGTGAAATACAAATTAAGCTGTGCCAGATTTCCCAGTTCCCATATGGACTCTCCCAGGAGCTTCCAAATTACAGCCCGTGGACACCCAGAGGACATCTCAGGCCTGTCTGTGGATGGCTGAGAGCCATGGAGGGCGGGAGATGTCCCCCGGGTCACTAATCCCCACTGTAAATGTACCGGAGCAGTTTTCCCTCCATTCATTTGCATAATTGGGAAGATGGATGCAGCCTGTTATCCCTGGGGGTGGGGAGGGGGGATTTGCTAAATGACACCTTTTCAGGAGATCCGTGTTAGTTCTCCGTTGAGCTGCCCGTCACTCCCTCTCACGTTTGCACTGCTGGCCAGGGGCCGCTCCCCTTCTCCATCACATGGGGGGTGGGTGGGGCGGCGGTCAGCGCCTCAGCGGAAGCTTCAGCTCCCGGCAAACAATAAGCGAGTTCCTGTGTTCTAAAATAGCCTGTGTTCACCACTCACAGCACCTGATAATGCAAGTTAATATTTACTTAGAACCTTGCAGAGCTGGGTGGGGACTTTTGGCTTGTTTTGGGGGTGGCCTTTTTCACCCCCATAAACCTCCCTGATTATAAAGGGAAAGTTGTTAAAAGCAGCTAAAAATTTCCTTACTTTAAGGGGTCCTATCAGTTCCAAACATAGTCAGCTAATAGGACGGTGAGTAAGTTAGTGCCGTCTCTGCAGTGGTGGCCCACAGTGCAGTCCTGCAGGTGCCCTGCCCTCGGGAGTGCCCGTCCACCGGAGAGGACTGCTGCCCCCTCGTGGAGCGCAGAAGCGGTGCAGGCTGCTTGGGCTGGTCTCTGATCAAATGGTTCAAGTCTCTGTTTGACTTGGGGCCCAGGATGGCTGCTGGGGTCAGAAAGCCTCCCTGGTTCAGGCTCTCGGGTATACAGCTTGCGAGCACTTTGCAGTCCGTGGCTGTGACTTATTCTTAGTGTTCCCAGCTCCTAGCACCCAGCTAAATGTCGGCTGGTGGGATGGCATGCCGCGAGCTGCACCTGAATGTACCTGTGCATGAACAGTGCAGAGGATTTTCGAGTTAGGAAGACCCAGTTGACGTCCTAGCTCCTCCGCGAATTAGCTGGGTGGCCTTGGGCAAATACTTAACCTCCTTAAAATTCAGTTTTCTTATATCCAAAGAGGGGGCAGTGAACCTGCCTCCCAGATAGCCGTGAGTATTAAATGACAAGGCGGTGAAGCTTGAGTCCACTGAGCACACAGTAAAGGGCAGTTGTTAATAAACTGTCATCTTATTAAAACATAGCAGGGGGGCCTGGCTGCAGTAGCAGGAGTGTATCCTCTGCAAACAACCGTCAGCTGTTAACACACTGTTGTGTTGTTGCAGCAGTTTTTGAGGCACTGGCTTCTTTTTTCTCCTTTCGTCATATGCAAAAAAAAATTTTTTTTTAAAGAGTAGTTGTAGATTTACAGAAAAGTCATGCAAGAAGTACAAAGTCCCCGCGTACCGTCTCTTCCCTTGCACTGACTTTTACGGAAAAGACTTTTAATCAGTTCCATTGTTTGACTTGTAGAACCTTAAATTTGGTCTTTTTCTCATAAATCCTGCAAAGATAGGGTCCAATTGATCACAGGTTCTGAATTAGTGGAGTTCATGGTAAGGCGTTTCATTTTAGTTTAGTTTTATCTGTAGCGTGGTTGGGACGAGCCCAGTGAGCATCTGCATGTTTGAGAGCAAGTGTGTTTGTGTGTTTATGCCAGCACGTGGCGGGTCAGGGCCCCACACCGTACACCTCCACTCCAGCCTTGCCCTGTGTTGCTTGGGGTCTCTGTGAAATTCTGACTTGTCAAGTTTGCACTGTTATCCTTGGGTGAAGATTGAACACTCAAGGAGAAAATGATGTCCTTTAATTCTTTACAATTGCACTAATGCTCTGATCATGTTCAGAGAATCTGCACACACACATTTTCTTTCCAGATTGAAGTGCTTGCTATGAAATTGTCACCCTTGGGCCACCCCCGCCCCCAAGGGCATGGCTGAGAAGCAGTGGGGGAGGGGAGGGCAGCCGCCTCCGCAGTGCCTTGGGACACAGCTGACTCCTTTTCTGAAGGCTTTCCCGTTCCTTCTTTTCTTCTCCCCCAAGAGCCCTGTGACTAACCTAAAGTCCTGCACCTGGCCGAGGCAGGATGGACCAATTCTTGCCTTACTGGTCCTCAGGCCAGGCTCCCTGTCCATTTACATTTAAGTTGTGTAAAAGCAGTGTAGATACTTGGCCCTTTTCTGTGTTTAGCTTGTATTTTCATCACACTTAGCATCTTTAAGACATTTTACATATGCTGTCTCATACTTCTTCAACATATTTGTGAAGTTATGAAAAAACTCTGTCCAAAGGCTCACCCTAGCGATGGTTGGTACTCGGTGTACGTGCCGACACAGCTTTCTTCCACCCGTGACAGACATCACCGATTACCGTGCCCCTCCCTGCTGCATGTCCCAGATGCCCACAGCTCTCGGCTGGTACAGAAGATGTCACCTGTTAGCCTCTAAAACATTGAGTATTACAGCCAGGTCGGCAGCTTGGTAAACACTTGGTTCCCAAAAGTTATACGGTCTTGAAATTTTGCATTGCTTCCTCCATGGGAACCTGCTCATAAATGCTGCAAAGATAGGGTCCAGTTGATCACAGGTTCTGAATCAGTGGAGTTTATGGTTAGACGGTGGTTCCCCCGTGGGAGCCCAGGTCAGATGGTGAGGCCCTTGGCTGCTGGGGGCCCCTCGGGCACTGACACTTACAGCGCTGCTAGAGATGGGAGCAGAAGGGGGGCTGGCCTCTGTGGGCCCCTCCCAGGCCTCCCAGTCCAGGGCCAGGGGCTGAGGACGGGGGAGCCTGGAAGCCGCGGGCCCTGAACACCTGGCTCTGACGCAACCCTGTGTTTCAGCCTCCAGGAAGTCGTTCGTGTTTGAACTGAACGAGTGTGCGTCCAGCCGCATCCTGAAGCTGGAGAAGGAGAACCAGAGCCTGCAGAGCACCATCCAGGGGCTGCGGGACTCCTCCCTGGCGCTGGAGGAGAGCGGCCTCAAGTGCGGGGAGCTGGAGAAGGAGAACCAGCAGCTCAGCAAGAAGGTAACTCGGCCCGGGGCTGGCGCTCCCGCCCCCAGCCTTGGCTTTACAAGGTGGCAGGTTACACAGTTGGCATTTAGCTGTCGGGGAGGACACAGAGCTGGGAGATGTGCAGAGTGCAAATGCAGTCACGCTTAATTACCGTAGAGGAACGAGAATAATAATTGAGAAGAGTCAAGAGGCAGCAGGGCCTCTCCCTGCACCCCAATCCTTAGGGTATGACCTGGACCTGCGGCTTAACCTCCACCTGCCTGTTGTCTTCATCTGTGAAATGGGATCGATGGGGTACCCACTTGGGGAACGTCATGAAGATTATATGAGATGGCATACTTAAAGGGTCAGGCACATGGGAGGTGCTCAGTAAATTGTAGTTACTAAAGTGTAAGAGCTGTGGGGTGTTAAAGCTCATGAGTTCAGGGAGAGGAAGCAATAGGGTAAGGCTACCAGATGTTTAGCTGTTGACTACAATAGTAAGTACATCTGTGGGGCTGTGATATATATTTTCATACATGTGTGCACACACGCCTGTGTACGTATGTGTGCACATAGGATCATTGTTGGACCGTTTTAGGGCATTGCTGGGGGTAAAGCAAGAAGGTCAGTGCTCACTCATTCATGGTTTATGGGATGGAGAAGAAGAGACGACTGGATGGACTGTATTCACTTTCAGGAACTGCTGGGTCTTCCCAGTAGTATCGTAGAACCCAGATATCTGGGGGAAAAAACAGGCTAACAAGCCTGTGTTCATTGTGCCATCACAAGGACCCCCATTCGCGGGTGATACTGGCTCAGGTGCAGGAAGGAAGGGGGTTGCCATTGGAGGCTGGGGGTTGTCCCCTCGTCTTGGTCACTCAAGGTCAGAGGACATCTAGAACCTATCCTAGGACAGCTGCTCCAGTGTCGTCTCATGGTGGGGTCTCATCACTTCACTGGCCAGATCGCATCTGAGGGAGGCCGGGCCACGCTCACTTGCTTGGCCCCACGCAGGGCTGGTGCTTCTGGGCGTCTGGCTGCTCCCTCCCGATGTGCCCACAAATCCTGCTGCTGTCATCTGCTGAGGCCACGCTGGCTGTGCGAGGAACGGTGGGCCGCAAACAGGAGACCCCTTTACCTGTGTGAGGAACGGTGGGCTACAAACAGGAGACCCGTTTACCTGTGTTGGCTCCGCTGGTGCTTTGTCTTGGAGTGAGGTTTGGGACGAGGACGCTCCCACCTTCTGGGAAGTGATGTTTCAGGTCCCGCGTGGGACCTCCCAGCTTGGCCAGCCCCCTCCTCACCTTTGAAGCATTGTGTTCCTTGCAGCATCAGGTGGTTTGCAGGACAGTGGGGAACACCCCCGTCTTACGTCTTCTATCATGTCTTCTGATACAGAGTGGCGTGGACTTTTTTGCTTGTTTAGATCCCCGTGGGCCTAACCCAGGAAATGTCTTAATAAATGGCAAACCACCCTGGGCCAAGAGAAGAAAGAGGCAACCTTTAGAAAAATGAGAGCCTCCGGCTGTGTGGGTCCTCACGGTGCTACCGCGGAAAGCTGCAGCGTAATCTGCCTGGCCCTGGGACTTTGTGGGCTGCCTCCCAGCAGGCCTTAGGAGTGGGGGCTCAGGCTTGCCAGCACTCGCACTCGTCCACTACAGCCCCTGCCCTGTGCTCACAGGAATTACTCCTTAGTTCCTTGACCTCGCGGACCCTGCCCGCCTGCTTCCCTCCTTGGGTCAGCTCCTCGTCTGGCACCAGCCCCTCCTCCCGGGAGCGCCTGGGAGGCATTGTCCTGGCACAGTTGCTGGCGGCTGAGGAGTGGGAGGGAGCTGACCTGTGTCCAGTGCTGGGGTCCTCGGGGACCCCAACCCCCAGCCCTGCTCTACCCTGTCGTGTTCAGCATCCCATGCCGGGCCGGCTGCCACCTGTCTTCACCCAGCAGAGGTGGTTTTCCTTTCCCCTAGGTACTTGCGGGTGGGAACCACGTCCCGCTGACTCTTATTAACCTGGTGCCCAGCCCCGAGCCTGTGTACCAGGTGCTCCCTGGTGTTTGGCACCAGCAGCAGGGGTCACACTTTGGGACTCTGCTGACCCCGGGCCAATATGGCTCATCCTGAACTTCTTTCCTTACAATCCTGCCCCCTGCCCCTTTGTCTGTAACTGTATAGTGCTCTATCATAAGGGGTTCCTTTCTTGAGCCAAAAGGGAAAGAGTCCTTATTTTCAGAGGAAGGGGAGCAGCCCATGTGGGGCTTATCGTAAGAAGGCAGGAGCAGAGCTTCTGCAGGATGCTTGCCGTCCAGGGCCAAGGGTCAAGCCTCTGACATCCACGTGCTCTGGGCACCCAGGGGCTGTACCACGTGAGCCCACAACCCAGCAGGGCCTTGGAGCAGGAGGGGAAACACTGAGATCTGTCCGGGTTGGAGGAGTCAGAGCTTGGGGCAGAGAACCACAAAAGCAGAGAGATGGGAGGATCCAGCAGTGGCGGGTGGGACGCGGGGAACCATACCTTCAGACCAGAAGCAATAAAAATCAAAAATGTAAAAGCTAGAATGACATTCCCTTCTCTGGGTGGGCAGCAAAGTAATGCACAAAGGGGCAGTCAGGCTAAAGGGCAAAGTATTAGCAGTGAGGTCAGAGGAGGAGTGAGCTGGGAGGGGAGGTGGGCACTCGCCCCAGGCACCCCAACCGTGAGAGCAGGCTGGGGCATCAGACACACACCCCGGCTCTGCTCCACCTCCCTGTGAGGCCCTGGGCAAATCACTCAGCCTCTCTGTGCCCAGTTTCCTTCTCTGCATAGTGATGAATAACTCTTTTTAGCCCTCGGCACTCACAGCCCCTCTGCAGTAGAGGCAGGGGCATCAGATGAGAAACTGGTTCCCTGCTCAGCATACCAGGTTCGTGCCAGGAGGTGGGGCCGAGCTCGGGACAAGGTGGTTTTGCTTTTGAGAAGTACCCTGACATGTGGCACATCTCAGTGCATCTTCCAGGTGCTGTGACTGGGAGCTTTTTGACCCGGCTGGGTGCAGCAGATCCTAGGGTCCCCTGGTAGGGGCAGGGGGCTGTTGGTGGGGTTTGGTGAGAATTGACAAGTATCTGCTGGGCCCAACTCCAGCCCCTCTGGGTAGACTCCTGGCAAGGAAGAAGCTTGAGAGAGCACAGGCCTGTGAGACGGGAGGCGAGGAGCTCCCCGCTCCCCGAGGTAGAGTTGGGGTGTTTGGTGGTCCAGCATCACAGCAAGCAGGATTAGAATCACCTGGAGCTTTTTAAACATATTCCTGGTGGTTGTCGTCTTCGTCGTGGTCCTGTCCCTTCCTGTCTGTCCCATCCCACCCTGGACAAATTGGATTAGAGGAGGATTCTCAGGCCTGGCTGCCCACTAGGATCACCTGGGGCTCTCTGGATCCTCAGGGGTTCTGATTTGATTGGTGGCCTGAGGTTTGGGCATTCCCAGGGCTTCCCAGATGGGACCCATTGTTTTAGGCTTGTGGTCCCAGGCCAGCAGCTCCAGCCTTATTTAGGACCATGTTAAATGCAGATTCTCAGGCCCTGCCCCAGCCCTACTAAGAAACTCTGGATGTGGGGCCCAGCCTTTCCAGGGTGGGAGTCGGCTGCATTGGTGGTGTCTGCTGCTTGCTGCGCTTGTGCCAAGCCCTGTACAGCAGCCCCAGCCCAGTGCCGTGGCTGCTGCTGGCCTGTTTCTGGAAGGAAACCTGCTCCTGGTTGCACAGTTCAGGCGGGAGGGGCAGGCTTTGAGTCCTCATCCCTCTGGCTCCAGAGTCAGTGCCTTCGTCCCAACTCCTGTCCCTGAGTCCCCCAGGGAGAGACAGCAGCAGCCTTGGGCATCCAGGTCTTGACCCTGGCCATGCAGATCAACAGCTCGGCATCACCCCCCTGACCAGCGAAGTCAGAGGCTCCGTCTTAACCTGTCACCCAGGTGCACCTTCCTGTGCTTCATGAGATGTGAGACGCCCGACCTGGGTGGTGGTGGTTGTAGGAAGGCTGGCTAAGATGGATCCCAGCGTAAGAACCTGGTGTTGGGGATTATTGGGCGGTTGTCCAGGCAAGAGGACGTGCGGCCTGGAGTGGGCAGAGGCAGTGGGGATCAGGGTGGGGGGTCGAGGAGCAGAGAGGGAGGAGAGCATAGGACCTGGTGACAAATTTGCCTGGAGGGTAAAAGAGGAAGGAGAGACACGTTAGAGGATCACTCAAGGCAGGCAGGGAGAGGAGGAGGTAGAGTGTCTGTGCATGTGAAACCCTCAGCGGACATCCTACGGTGGAGTCTGGAGACACCGGCAAATGGAGCTGACCCTCGGGGGAGTGGACACAGCTGAGAGACACACGAGACACAGTGAGCGGCAGAGCAGGTGGCCAAGCAGATGAGGCAGAGGCAGGCTGGGGGAGGTGGACGGATGTGGGCCTGACCACCGTCCTCTCTTCCCTAAGCAGAAGCGCTCAGCCACTGGCTCGGAGGTGACCGTGCAGGGTGAGGGGAGGTGGCTGCAGAACAATGAATGTCAGGGCGTTTTTCCTTGAGAACAGGCCTGCTAAAGTATGCTGTGGGGCTGCAAAGGTTTGTTTTGTTTTGTTTTGTTTTTCATTTTGTGAGCCTGACTTTTGCCCTGGGCTGGATCTTTTGGCTCTGCAGATTGAAAAATTACAAACCCAGCTGGAGAGAGAGAAGCAGAGCAACCAAGATTTGGAGACCCTGAGCGAGGAGTTGATCAAAGAGAAGGAGCATCTTCAGAGTGACATGGAGATCCTGAAGGCTGACCGAGCCAGGCAGGTAGGCGCCTCCAGAGTTGACACCCCTCTCGCCCCTCCAGAAACCCCCTCCTGCCAGGGGGAAGGTTAAGGAGCATAGCCTTGTCCTAGTTATTTATGAGGGTGCACAGGTTATCAGCTCACTGTCTCAGCCAGACCAGTGGTTCTCAGCCTACGGGGTTGGGGGAGGTAGGGTTTTGCCTACGAGGGAACAGTTGGCACTACCTGGAGACATTTTTGATTGTCTTAACTTGGGGTGGGGGGGCTGTCCTACTGGCTTCTTGTGGGTAGAAGCCAGGGATGCTGCCAAACATCCTGCAATGCACGGGAAAGCCGCCACAGCCGAGAATTGTCTAGCCCCAGATGTCCAGGGTGTCACTGAAAAGAACCCTAGTAAACCTACAGGGCTTTATCTACTGCACACTACAAGAAGTCCCAGGGGTAGGCTGTCCGGTGTTGATGGCAGTGGCTCACTGATGCCATCTGAGAACTAGTCTTCTCTCTTCCTGCTCTGCCAGCCCCGGCAGTGGCTTCTGCATGTCCCCAAGTACGAGAGAAAGAAGGTGGAGGGCAATGGGGCAAAAGAGAAGCCCTTCTTCCCCAGGACCCTCTGCAGACACCTGAGTGGTCAGAAAAGAGGGAAAGGGGGGTTGGAGTGGAGCCATGTGGTGAAAAGACAGACAGGGCCCCTGCCCAGGTGTAGCTTACGTTCTCTAAGGCAAACCCAGACGTTGCAAGCAAGATGGTTTCAGATGTGTGCCATTGAGGAAACAGGCATGCTGCTGCTTCAGTTAAGCAAGGCTCTTCTGAGGGGGTGACTCATACACTGAGCACTGAAGAATGAAAAGGAACCAGTGAAGCTCGAGGCTGGGGGAGGGCACAGCATGTGCAAAGTGGCTGACATCGGGAAGAGTGGGGAGCAGTGAGCAGAGGGGTGGTGTGGAGGAGGCTGCAGGGAGCTGCCACGTCTTGCTGCCATACTGGAAGATACCTATGGAAGTCACTGGAAATTTAAATAGGGAGAGATATGGTTTATGTTTTCAAATCATCTGGCTGTTATAAATGTATTTTGACTTGAATTACCTGCCAGATTACCTCCTTGTCCTCTCACCTTGCATCCGTGTGCCTCTGGGAGAATGTGAGGACAGCTTTTGGGTACCTGCTCGGATGGTCTTTCAAGGCCTCAATTTCCAGTTGGAACCCAAATCTCTGAACCATGTACGTGTGTATGCGTGTGTGTGTGTGCAATGGCTGGTGTTATTCCTGTTGCGTTTTCCTGTAGATCAAGGATCTTGAGCAGGAAAAGGATCATCTCAACCAGGTGGTGTGGGCGCTGCGGGAGAGATCGCAGGTGGGCAGCGAGGCCCGCGTGAAAGACATCGAGAAGGAGAACAAAGCCCTGCACCAGACAGTGACGGAAACCAGCAGCAGGCTCAGCAAGCTGGAGTTTGAGAAGAAGCAACTGCACAGGGACTTCGAGCAGGCCAAGGAGAAGGGCGAGCGAGTGGAGGAGCTCGAGAAGGAGCTGCACCGGCTGGAGAAGGAGAACGAGAAGCTGGCCAAGAAGGCGACCTCCCTGAAAGCGGCCACCGAGAGGGCGGACGCCCTGGAGCACGAAAGCAGAGGCCTGGAGCTGGAGAACCGGAGGCTACAGAAGTCCCTGGGCACCTTGCAGAATATGTCGGTGCAGCTTGAGGGCCTGGAGCGGGACAACCGGAGGCTGGACGAGGAGAACCTGGAGCTGCGCAAGATGGTGGAGGCCTTGCGCTTCAGCAGCGCCAAGGTGTCGCAGATGGAGAGGGAGAACCAGGAGCTCGAGCGCGAGAAGGAGGAGTTGAAGCAAAACGTGGAGCTGCTGAAGGCCCTGAGCAAGAAGTCGGAGCGCCTGGAGCTCAGCTACCAGAGTGTGAGTGCGGAGAACCTCCGGCTGCAGCAGACGCTGGAGAGCAGTGGCCAGAAGTCCCAGGCCCTCGAGAGAGAGCTCGGGGAGCTAGAGGCGGAAAACCAGGTGCTGCAGCGAGACCTGGAGGCCCTGCGGCTCTCCAACAAGCAGCTGGAGAGGTTTGAGAAGGACAAGAAGGCGCTGGAGCAGGAGGTGGCCCAGCTGGAGAAGGACAAAAAGTTGCTGGAGAAGGAGGCCAAGCGGCTGTGGCAGCAGGTGGAGTTGAAGGATGCCGTCCTGGATGACAGCACCGCCAAGCTGTCCGCAGTCGAGAAGGAGAGCCGCGCGCTGGACAAGGAGCTGGCCCGCTGCAGGGAGGCGGCCAGCAAGCTGAAAGAGCTGGAGAAGGACAACAGAGACCTCACCAAGGAGGTCACCATGCACACGCGGACGCTGACGACCCTAAGGGAGGTGAGTGGGTGCAGTGGCTAGTCTGGGTGGGGGTGGGGGCAGGTGTGTCTGCAGAGAGTATGGGGAGCCTAGAGTGGGATTGGGGGCGGGGCTGGATGTGTCTGCAGATAGTATGGTGTGGGGTTCCAGAATGGAACTGGAACTACCTGTGTCCTACTTAAAATTTTTCCTTGATTGTAAACAGAATGATTCCTAGAACCATAAAGAACCTAATAAAAAAATCACCAATTATAATCATAGTACCCAAAGATAATCACCGTTAATAGTTTGGGTTTTTTTATTCCATTATTTTCCCCATGCATATATAGATACACACACTTTATCGTAGTTAGATACACAGTTGAGCTATTCCATTTTTTTTGCTTACTATATCACAGCCTTCCTGATTACATTGAATAAGGTTCAAAGCCCTCTCACGGCTGTGAGGTCTTTGATCATAGAGATGTGCTGTAGTTAGTTTTTGGATGTGTAGGTTGTATCCAATTTTGTTTACTTTTAAAAATAATACTGAGCATTTTCCTGCACATACAACATCATGAATCTCGCTGGTTATTTTCTAGAAGTGGAATTACAGGATCAAAGAGCATGACCATTTTAAAGTCTCCAGATAGATGTGAAATTCTCCAGAAATGTGTGTCCTCTCTTCCCCAGGTCTTTTTGGCCTGTGCCACCAGGCATTCGTTCAGTGTATTAGGGAGAATAAGTCTAGAGAAAACAGTGACAGCATCTGAGTGCTTAACGTGCTACAAGTTTAGCATCACCCGTGTCCCAGGTTTTGTCCCATCCTGGAGTCCTCTTCTGTATCCTCTGCATTTGGCAGGGAGTGGGGGAAAGAGGGCGTGGGGGAAAGAGGGCGTGAGAAGGACCACTCTTCATTTGGCCATAACTCAGTCACACAGCTGAACTTAACTTCAGCAGAGGCTGGGAAACATGTTCTAGCAGTGCACCAAGGAAGAAAAGGAAATAGACTTTGGCAAACACGTCTAAAGGTAGATGAGTATGCAGTTGGGGAGAGATACGAAATATGAATATAATCCGTAGGCCCTATCGGTAGCTAGCATAGGTTAGGTTGTGCTGCAATGGCAAACATCCCCAGAATCTCCGTGGCTCACCCAGCACAGGTTTCCTTCTCACTCACGAGCGTGCAGGGTCTCTCCAGGGTGTCTGCCCTCTGCTGTGAGTTAGCACTCCCACCTGCTCTGTTTGATCTTAGGGCCCCAGCATCTCAACCGGAGGTGGGGGTGGTTGCCATGGCAGGGAAGAAGGCAGCTGGGAGGTCACACACTGGCTTGTCTGTGCTTCAGCTGGGAGTGACCCTCATCACTTCCCCACGCTGCCCATTGTCCAGAGCTGGTCAGTGGCTTCACCCGGCCTCAGGGCAGGTGGGGTATTTGCAGGAGCAAATAGGCTGTTTGTGGGCACCACTATCTGTGTCACCCTGCCATTTCTGAGCTAATGATTTTGCAGGGAACACGCACAGCATGTGAATAGCTGTGATACCAGGAAAAAATGGTATCTGGGGAACTGCAAAGCAGTGTGGAAATAAAGCAGATTGGAATAAGTCAGCCACCTCAGTGAGATCCCACATTTTGAAAACTAAACCAAGACCAGTTTCAAATAAAATCTTTCCCCTTGATACTTTTTTCTGTCTGTTCCAAATTTCTCTACAATTAGCATTTAGTCACTTGCCACTCCATAAAAAAGGCAAGCATATTGTCGGAGGCCAGCATAAATGGTCTGTCAAACACTTGCCGTAGAGAAGGAACACATTCCCTCCATCTCCAATACATTGCCACTTGCTCTGGTTGTCTTCAGCCCCAGGGGGGTTGGAAAGTCCGTTCCTTCCCTTTGGAAGAGCATTGCCATCAAAAACATCCTGCTAGCCCAGATCTGTTGACATCTGAGGCAGCAGTGACTTTAGAAGACAGTTGCTCAGGCTCGAGACGGGCCTTCTGGCCCTCCCTGCTGGGCTCCTGCCAGGCTCTGGTGCCAAGCCTGTGATCTCACTGTCATCACAGGACCTGGTGCTGGAGAAGCTGAAGAGCCAGCAGCTGACGAGCGAGCTGGACAAACTGAGCCAGGAGCTGGAGAAGGTCGGCCTCAGCAAGGAGCTGCTGCTGCAGGATGGCAGCCCCAGTGACACGTGAGAACCTTTCTCCTCGAGCAGGGCCACAAAACCCTGCTCCCCATGGTTAGATGCAGGTGGTTATAGCTCACAGGCCATGCCGCCCGCTCCGTGCCCTGAGTTTGAGAGCTCCGTTCACTCCTGTCACGGGGTTCCTGAGCCAGTTGCCTTTATGTTCTAGGTCTTACATCTTCAAGTTCCCAGGGGGGTTGAAAGATTGTTTTGTCTGGTGAAAAGTCCTCTTAATTTTTTTTATTTTAAATTGACTATCGCAGCTTTCCCCTGCTGTACTCTTTTCTCAAATGATCTCACTTTTTCAAGAAAATCCAATATCTTGGTCTTTTGCCAGACTTGTCGCTTAAAAGCTCCATGAGTCAGATAATGTGGTGTGGTGAAGAGGCCACTTGCCTAGCACTGTGACCCTGGGCGCACAGCCTCACCTTTCTGAGACTCACTTTCCCCATCTGTACAGTGGCCATGGTAATACCTCTCTAAGATGATGGCTGTAGCAGTAAAACTGCAGCAGTGGGGTCTGAGGGTGTCACAGGTGTGGCTCCTGGGGGAGCCCCCGGGGTGGGCTCTGCATGGATGGTTTTTTTGGCTCCTGCACTTCTTCTGGGCCGGATGCTACAGGGTGAAGGAAGCCAGCTTAGTGGAAGGAGTGTCAGCAGTTGAGAGATTGGGAGCTTGTGGATGACAAAAAGCAGATAAATGATATCGTATCCTTGTATTTTTCAGGAAATGCAAGATTTTGGAGGGCAGAAATGAATCAGCATTAAAAACAACACTAACCATGAAAGAGGAAAAGATCATGTTCTTGGAAGCCCAGATGGAAGAGAAAGTGAGCCTCAACCACCAATTGCAGAACGAGCTCCAGATGGTAAGAGCTAGCTGCCCTCGAGGTCGAAGCCCTGGGTCCTGTCTCTGGCACACAAAGCAGGCTACGTGGTCTCTGCCTCCACCTTCATGGCCCCTCACCTGGGTGGCAGAGGTGGAAGCCCATTTTCTGGAGCAGGGGGTTGGTGAGCCTCAGTGCTCCTGAGGGGGCTGTGCTCAGAATAGTGCTCCTTAGGGCTGGACAGGACCCTCGAGTGTGAACCAGGGGCCACTGGGCAAGACCCAGGAGATGAGAGCCCCATGAGAAACTGTGGGCATCAGCCACTAAACAGAGGCCTGCAGTGTTTCGTCGGGCACCCTTGGCTCAGGCAGGTGCACCAGGGCATCTGAGGCCATGCCCGGCTCTACCTTCAGTGCACACACATGCCCATCCAGCCCACCTTTCCTGTTACTTGGCACATGTCCTGGCTGTATGATTTAATAAGGAATCCAGAGCTGGAAAGGGAAGACGCCTCGAATTGCTAAAGACACTCTAAAAAAGAAAAACGAAGTGGGAGGACTTACACTCCCTGACTTTGAATCTTATTATAAAGCCACAGTTGTCAAAATAGCATGCTGCTGGCACAAAGATAGACATATTGATCAATGGAATCGAATTGAGAATTCGGAGATAGACCCCCAGATCTATGGCTGACTGATCTTTGATAAAGCCCCCAAAGTCACTGAACTGGGTCATAATGGTCTTTTCAACAAATGGGGCTGGGAGAGTTGGATATCCATAGCCAAAAGAATGAAAGAGGACCCCTACCTCACACCCTACACAAAAATTAACTCAAAATGGACCAAAGATCTCAATATAAAAGAAAGTACCATAAAACTCCTAGAAGATAATGTAGGAAAACATCTTCAAGACCTTGTATTAGGTGGCCACTTCCTAGACTTTACACTCAGAGCACAAGCAACAAAAGAAAAAATAGATAAATGGGAACTCCTCAAGCTTAGAAGTTTCTGCACCTCAAAGGAATTTCTCAAGAAGGTAAAGAGGCAGCCAACTCAATGGGAAAAAATTTTTGGAAACCGTGTATCTGACGAAAGACTGATGTCTTACATATATAAAGAAATCCTACAACTCAATGACAATAGTACAGACAGCCCATTTATAAAATGGGCAAAAGATATGAAAAGACAGTTCTCTGAAGAGGAACTACAAATGGCCAAGAAACACATGAAAAAATGTTCAGCTTCACTAGCTATTAGAGAGATGCAAATTAAGACCACAATGAGATACCATCTAACACCGGTTAGAATGGCTGCCATTAAACAAACAGGAAACTACAAATGCTGGAGGGGATGTGGAGAAATTGGAACTCTTATTCATTGTTGGTGGGACTGTATAATGGTTCAGCCACTCTGGAAGTCAGTCTGGCAGTTCCTTAGAAAACTAGATACAGAGTTACCATCCGATCCAGCGATTGCACTTCTCGGTATATACCCGGAAGATGGGAAAGCAGTGACACGAACAGATATCTGCACTCCAATGTTCATAGCAGCATTATTCACAATTGCCAAGAGATGGAAACAACCCACATGTCCTTCAACAGATGAGTGGATAAATAAAATGTGGTATATACACACGATGGAATACTACACGGCAGTAAGAAGGAACGACTCGTGAAACATATGACAACATGGATGAACCTTGAAGACATAATGCTGAGCGAAATAAGCCAGGCACAAAAAGAGAAATATTACATGCTACCACTAATGTGAACTTTGAAAAATGTAAAACAAATGGTTTATAATGTAGAATGTAGGGGAACTACCAATAGAGAGCAATTAAGGAAGGGGGAACAATAATCCAAGAAGAACAGATAAGCTATCGTGGGTAAATTTAACGTTCTGGGAGTGCCCAGGAATGACTGTGGTCTGTTAATTTCTGATGGGTATAGTAGGAACAAGTTCACAGAAATGTTGCTATATTAGGTAACTTTCTTGGGGTAGAGTAGGAACATGTTGGAAGTAAAGTAGTTATTTTGGATTAGTTGTCTTTTTCTTACTCCCTTGTTATGGTCTCTTTGAAATGTTCTTTTATTGTATGTTTGTTTTTTATTATTTTTTTTGTTTTTTTATTTTTCATACAGTTGATTTAAAAAAAAAAACAAGGAAAAAAATATGTATAGCCCCCTTGAGGAGCCTGTGGAGAATGCAGTTGTATTGGCCTACCCCACCTCAATGGTTGCTAACATGACCACAGACATAGGGGACTGGTGGTTTGATGGGTTGAGCCGTGTACCACAGATTTACCATTGGGAAGACTGTTGCTGCAAAGGAGAGGCTAGGCCTCTCTATAATTGTGCCTAAGAGCCTCCTCCCGAATGCCTCTTTGTTGCTCAGATGTGGCCCTCTCTCTCTAGCTAAGCCAACTTGGCTGGTGAAATCACTGCCCTCCCCTCTACGTGGGTTCGGACACCCAGGGGAGTGAATCTCCCTGGCAATGTGGAATATGACTCCTGGGGAGGAATGTAGACCCAGCATCGTGGGCCGGAGAGCATCTTCTTGACCAAAAGGGGGATGTGAAAGGAAATGAAATAAGCTTCAGTGGCAGAGAGATTCCAAAAGGAGCCGAGAGGTCACTCTGGTGGGCACTCTTACGCACACTTTAGACAACCCTTTTTAGGTTCTAAAGAATTGGGGTAGCTGGTGGTAGATACCTGAAACTATCAAACTACAACCCAGAACCCATGAATCTCGAAGATAGTTGTATAAAAATGTAGTTTATGAGGGGTGACAATGGGATTGGGAAAGCCATAAGGACCACACTCCACTTTGTCTAGTTTATGGATGGATGAGTAGAAAAATAGGGGAAGGAAACAAACGAACAAACAAAGGTACCCAGTGTTCTTTTTTACTTTAATTGCTCTTTTTCACTTTAATTATTATTATTGTTATTTTTGTGTGTGTGCTAATGAAGGTGTCAGGGATTGATTTAGGTGATGAATGTACAACTATGTAATGGTACTGTGAACAATCGAAAGTACGATTTGTTTTGTATGACTGCATGGTATGTGAATATATCTCAATAAAATGAAGATTTAAAGAAAAAAAAAAAGATCACCCTGCCCACAGTCCCCATCCTCACCTCAGTTTTAGGAAATGGACAGCTGAGGCCCAAAGAAGCAAGAAAACTTGCTTACAGTCATGTGGCTAATATAGGGCCTGAGGCAGGAGTGGGTTCCAGGCCCTGACTCCCAGGCCACTGCCCTCTCTGTCGTCTCTGGAAAGGAAGTGGGCGATTCATGTAGGAACAGAGGTTTGCTGCCCTTTCCCCCAGAAAGGAAAAGGAAGGTGTCTGGCTTGTTGTGTGCCAGTGCCAGGTGAATGCCTGGGCACCGGATGGGCTGCTTCTGCCTTAAATCTGCTTTCTTGTTCTTGTACTTTGCAGTTGAAGAAGGAGCGTGAGATTCTCAGGCAGAACCAGAAAGAGGGGAAGCACTTGCAAAACTCTTTCAAACACCCCCTGGGGAAGTTGGTCACCAGTCAGCAGGGGAAGGAGACCTGGGGGCCCAGCCACCAGGAAGCCACAATGGAGCTGCTCCGCGTGAAGGACAGGGCCATCGAGCTGGAGCGGAACGTGAGTGGCTGGGCGGCCGCGGCGCTCAGAGAGACAGCCGCCTTTAATAGTCCCACCGATAGACTGCGGAGGACACGGGATGTTGGGTCTGTTGAGATTTAGTTGGACGCTGCTTGAGTTGTCCCCCAAGTCCTATGGACTCCTTTTCATTTGAGATGCCTTTGGTGCATGTTTCTAATATAACGGCATATTCACATTTTCCCCCAGCGAATTGTCGTCTCCCTGCCCATCAGCTAGGCCTGTAGCGTATGCACCCCACTGTGCTTCTCTAGTGTTGTGTGTTTGTCTGCACTGGGGTTGGCAAATGGTGGCCTGCCTCTTGTTTTTGTAAATAAAGTTTCACTGGGACACGGCCACTCCCTTTTTTCACATTTTTGTCCCTGGCGGCTTTCCCACTGCAACAGCAGAGTCACAGAGGGTAGAGGCCATGTGGCTTGCTGGCCGTATTTACTAGCTGGCGCTCTGCAGAAAAAGTTTGCCAACTTGTGTTCCATTTCACTCATTTTCTTTGATTTTCCTCATGAAATAGAGATTATCCTCATTCTTTGACAGATGAGAAAACTGAGACAGTTTAAGGGACTTGACCCAAAGTCCTGTGGCTGGTAAGGGGTGGTGTGGGATTGCAGCCCCCCGTCCTGGCCCCTAGCCCAGTTGCTGGCAGATTTCACGTGGTCTTTATTGGTCTCGTGTAACATGAAAGCCCTTTTCCACCTGCTGTCCTTCCTGAGGAGGGTGAGGCTGGAGCCCCAGGCTTTGGCTCTGCTGGGCAAGACTCAGGTTCGTAAAGAAGGGGACAGGGATCCAATGCGTGGAAACGTGCTGTCTCCGGGTGTTCAACAGAAAATAGAAGCAATAAGGAGAAAAATGAAACAGCAGCTTTAACTCCAGCTTACCCCTGCCTCCCACTTGTACACTCAGGTTCAATGTGGAATCCACGTTATTTTTTATTCTTTTCTATCTTGAAGTCACATCAAATACATATTTGTCTTTTTTTTTTTCTTTCGATTGTCCTTTTCAAAGAAGGGTTGGTTTTTCGTCCCTCGTCCAGTGGGTCCTGGCTTTGGCCCCCAAAGCACTGATTCAGAGGGGTCATTCCAACTCAGGCACCTGTGGCCACCTAGCCTTGACCTAGCCAGTGTCTGATTTGCCTCGTTCTTCCCCATCCCCTAGAACGCAGCTCTGCAGACTGAGAAGCAGCTGCTCAAGGAACAGCTGCAGCACCTCGAGACCCAGAACGTGGCTTTCAGCAGTCAGATCCTGACGCTGCAGAAACAGAGCGCCTTCCTGCAGGAGCACAACACGGCGCTGCAGACACAGGCGGCCCAGCTCCAGGTGAGGGCGTGGCGCCCTGGGGACACTCAGCCACCTCTCTTGGAGACCTCGAGCACAATCGCTCCTCGTAAGGAGAAGCCCAGGAAAACAAAGGAAGGGTGTTCTAGTTTCCTGGGCTGCTGAAGCAAATACCATGACATGGGTCAGGTTAGACAATGGGAATTTATTCGCTCATGGTTTTGAGGCTGGGAAAATGTCCAGATCAAGGCATCGTCAAGGTGCTGCTCTCTCCCCAAACACTGGGGTGTTCTGGGGTTGGCTACCGGCGATCCTGGGCTCCTCCATCACATGGCAAGGCACGTGGCGGCATCTGGTCTCTTCCTTCTCTTCTGGGCTCCGTTTCAGCTCTTTACTTCCTGTGGCTTCTCTCCCTCATGTCTGAATTCATTCTGTTTATAAGGGACTCCAGCAATAGAATTAAGACCATCCTGATTGGGCCACACACACCTTAGCTGAAGTAGCCTCATCAAAAGGTCCTGCTTACAATGGGTTCACACCCACAGGAATGGATTAAAGAACTGTTTTACTGGGTTACAGCTTCAAACCACCACTAAGAGTTTCCTCAAAAAAACTGTTTTATTAAAAAAATTATATGAGGCTCATTGAAAACAGTGGTTCCTTACCTCAGAATCTTTGAAGGTGGTGATGGTTTATAATTCATTTTCAGTACTGAGCAGATGGCTGCGCAGGCTAAAACTTCATTTCTCTGCTTTCACTTGCAGTCTTGTTCTTGTTTCCCAAAGTCTCTTCCTTGAGACAATTCCAGGAAAGACTGGAAAAAGCGGTTCTGGGATCAAATAAGTTTTAGTTAAACAGAATTCACCAGATTTCTTTTCTGCAGAACCTGATGGAGTCTTCTTTAAGCTAATGCAAATTTTTAATATCCCGGAGAGATATAGGGTGTCAAGTGCTTCTTAGACTGTCCAGAACATCTGACTGGACTCATCTTCTGTGCAACATTCTTTAGGATACTGGATTTTAAAAGAATAGATTGTGGGAAAATGAATTCTCACTTATTAATGTAGTTTCTAAGATAAGTGTTTGAATATTTATAACTTATGGGACAGGGACAGTAAACACAAAACTATTTGGCAAAGAAGTTGGGATTTGCTCTGTTAAAACAAGAAAATGGGCTTTTGCAGAGACCATAGGAGTTCCTAAGTGGTCATGAATATGAATGAGGACTTTTTTTTTAATTGCTCCTTTTTTTTTCTTAATTCAATTTTATTGAGATATATTCACTTACCATGCAGTCATACAAAGTGTACATTCAGTTGTTCACAGTAACCATTACACAGTTGTGTGTTCGTCACCAAAATCAATTTTTGAAGAAAGGGGAGTGTGGTCCATACGGCTTTCCCAATTACATTGTCAACCCTCATAGGCTACGTTTTTATATAATCTTCATGAATGAGGACTTTTTAACTTCTTTCTCATCTAGATGCCTTTTCTTTCTTTTTCTCACTTCCTTGCACTGGTTAGAACTCGAGTTAAAGGGGACGTTCTCGCCACATCCCTGCTGTTAGTTAGGGGGAAGCATTTGCTGTTTCACCATGAAGTTCAGTGTCTGCCATAGGTTTTCCATAGAAGCCCTTTATCAAGTTGAGGAAGTTACCATCTATTTGCAGGTTATTAAGAGTTTCAGTCAGGAATGGATATTGGATTTTGTCAAATGTTTTTTCTGAATCTTTTGAGAAGATTGTGTGGTTTTTCTTTTTTAGCTTGTTAATTCACTAAATTGCATTAATTTGTTGAGTTTGTTAAACCAACCTGGCATCCCCGGGATATGGTCATGTTCCATTATCTTTTTTGTACGTTGCTGTATTTGATTTGCTAAAATTTTATTAGGATGTTTTGCTTCTGTGTTCAAGAAAGATATTGACTTGTTCTTTTTTTTCCTTGTAATGTTGTTGTCCACTTTTGGTATTGGGGTAATTCTGGCCTTATAGAATATGTTGGTAAGTGTTTCCTCAGCTTCAGTTTTCTGGAAGAGTACATGTAGGATTGGGTATTGTTTCTTTCTTAAATAGTTGGTGAAATTCACCAGTGCTGCCTCTGGGTCTTGGAGAGAGAGAGAGAAAGAGAGAGAGAGAGAAGATTTTTAACTACAAATTCAATGTCTTCAGTAGACCCAGGGTTATTTGAATTAATTATTTCTTCTTGACTAGGCTTGGGTGGTTTGTTTCTTTCAAGTATTTTGTCCATTTTATCTGAGTTGTTACATCAGTTGGTGTAGGCTTATTCATAGTATCCCCTTATAATCCTTTTGATATCTATGGAATCAGTAACAGTGTTACTCTTATCATTCCCAGTATTGTTAATTCATGTCTTCTCATTTTTCCTGATCAGTCTGGCTGCAGGTTTATCAATTTTATTGATCTTCTCAAAGAACCAGCTGTTGGTTTCATTGATTTTTCTCTATTTTTCGGTTTTATTTTATTCTATTTATTTCAGCTCTGATCTGTATTATTTCCTTACTTTGAGTTTCATTTGCTGTTTTTCTAGTATCTTAAGGTGGAAACTGAGCCCATTGATTTCAGAGCGCTGCTCTTTTCTAATGTAAGCACTTACGTGCTATTAATTTCTCTTCAGTACTGATTTAGCCGCGTCCCATGAAATTTAATACACTATGCTTTAATTTTCATTCTGATTTCTTGTTTGATTTCTTCTTTGACTCATGGGTTCTGTAGAAGTGTGTCATTTAGTTTCCAAATATTTGGAATTTTCAGAGATCTTTCTGGTACTGAGTTCTAATTCCATCATGGTCAGACTCATACTTTGTACGACTTGAATTCTCTAAATGTATTGAGCTTTCTTGTGTGGCCCAGAATGTGTCTATCTTGCTAATGGCTCCATTTGCACTTTTTTGGGTGGAGTACTCTATAAATGCCAATTGGGTTAAGTTCATTGATAGTGTTGTTCAGGTCCTCTGCATCCCTACTTGTTTTTCTGGCCACTTGTTCTAGAAAAATAGGCTTTTGAAACTGGTCAAAGGCGACTCCCAAGGAAGTTATCCAGAGAAAGGATAATTTGCCCACCTCTATAGAGAGAAGCTCAAGATTAAGGACCCATTTGACAGTCTCTGCCATCTTGTCCCAGAGCAAGCAGTTCCTTAGGTTTTGGTAGAACTACCTTGAAAGTCCCTGTCGTCCTGCTGTCTGTCTGCCTCCATACAGGCCGTGCTCCTTGGCCCTGCTCACGGCTTGTGGGGAGTCCGCCTGCCAGGCTGCCCGGGGCCGGCGGTGAGCCCTCCCGTCGCCGTCTTGCCCCCGCAGGTGGAGAATTCCACGCTGAGCTCCCAGAGTGCCGCGCTCACCGCACAGTACACGCTGCTCCAGAACCAGCAGACGGCCAAGGAGAGCGAGAACGAGAACCTGCAGAAGCAGCAGGAGCGGCTGGCGGCCGCCCACGAGGCCCTGCTCCAGGACCACGAGCACCTGGGCGCCCTGCACGAGCGGCAGTCGGCCGAGTACGAGGCCCTCATCCGCCAGCACAGCTGCCTGAAGACGCTGCATCGGAACCTGGAGCTGGAGCACAAGGAGCTCGGGGAGAGGTGCGTGGCTGCCGCCGGGGGCTCGCTGGTCCTGCGGCCAGGGTTTGTCCCCTGGCTTCCCCAGGGGACTTGTGTTTCCGGTGGGTGAACGTCCTGTTTCCCGCCCCTTCCCCCTGCATTTCCTCTTGGCCCACCGCCTCACATTGTCTCAGGGACCTGGACGTCCCCAAAGGGAAGTAAATAAAGCGTCACCCTCAGCTGTATGGAGGTAGTGCAGCTGGAGCCCGAATGGCAGGCGGGGGCCCTGCCGGGAGCAGAGGGCACAAAGCTGATCCCAGCTCTGGGAGGCCTGGCATCCTGTCCATCCCCTCTCCTTTCCAAACCAAGAATGGGGAAGAAATTCACCACAGCTACCAATTCCCAGCAGCGGGCCTTGCTGTAGCTTCCCAGGCCTCCTCTTTCATGCTGGAGTCTGGATTTCCTTTTTTTTTTTTTTTAACCTTTAATTATGGAAACTTTTGCATATATACGAGGTAAACCAAGTAATATAGTGAGACCCCTGTGTACCCAGCTCCAATAGTTACCAGTGTTCTGCCATTCTCATTTCATCCATACCTCTACCCACTGTCCGCCTCCACCCTCCATTATGTTGGGTAAAATTTACATGCATTGAAATGCACAAATCCTAACTGTACAGTCCTGGGTCTCCAGCATCACCAGGGCTGGCCCGTGCAAATCACTGATTGCACCAGGCACCTGGGCAGGTGTGTCAAGACCCAGAAAAGGGGAAGGTAGGAAACTGCTCTCCGGGGTCTAAGTCTGATGGGGAGATGTGCCGTACACATGAATCCAATAGAAAAATAGAGGGGTAAGGCTGACTTGCAGCTTCCAAACACAGTAGAGTATGAGGGGACGGTTATCCTTAACCTGTGCTCATGAGATGTTGCTATGATGATTTTCCCTTTGACTCAGTCTCAACAAAACAGCTCAGTGGACGTTGGCTCCTTAAGCTGGTATTTCCACATTAGGGACCCCATGGAAATGGTTGAGAGAAAAGTCTCATGGGGGCACCTGATGATGCCTGTGGGTATAGGGGTGATGACATCCATGTATTCACTCACCAGATGCTTCTGTTTTCCCTCCATCTGGAATTTCCACCCGCTTTATCCATCCAGACCTCCATCCTGCAGCGGCTGCTGAGATACCTGCTCCCATAAGACTGTCTCTTCCTTCCAACCAAAATTAACATCTCCTGCCTCTTGCATTTTCATCTCTCCCTCCCTGTCCACCCATCCTGTACTTGCTCAACACTTATTAAACACCTGCTGGATACATGGTGCTGTGTCCGTGGTGGGGGATGCACCCTTAATGAGCTGACAAACTGCTGAAGTAGAGCAAAATGTGGCCATGCAACTCTGGTCCTCACCAGACATGTCAGGGCCAGAGGGGGAAGGTTTCTTGCAGATGGAATTTGGACCAGCTCTGAAGGAAGAGTCCATCGTCATTTTCCCTACAGCTCCTCACTCAGTGTACCATCCAGTAGCCATTTGATGTTTTCTGCTGTTTGACGGCTGACCGAAGGGCCCTTGGGTCTGTCTGCAGCCGCCCTCCACATTTGGGAGGCACCTGGAGCCCTGGAACGACGGCTCTGTGTTTGATTTATTTGACCTTCGATCATCCAAGCTCACTTGCTCATTCCCTTAGCAGATATTTATTGAGCACTGTGCCTTGAACTGGGGATCAGTAGTGACCAGCATTTACCGTTTCTGTCCTACTAGCTGGGTAGTTTCTAGTGGTTAGAGATGGGCTTTAGCAGTGCTTTTCTAAGACCTTGCAGCAGGAGAGCAGGAGTTGGTGACGCCTTAGTGGTCAGCTGTGACCCTTACTTGTCAAACCTGGGTTATTTTTTCCAGAATTGTTAGCCTGGGTGAGAAAGGTCTTTGCTATGAAAGCCAGTAGACCCCACTCCCCAGCTTTACGCTCCACTGTGTCGGGGCACCCCCTGCCGCATGGTGAAAGGCCACACAAACATTTCTTTGTAAACAGCTGCCTGAACCCGTTTCTGAGTGTGATTCCCCTGCAGGTCTTTGTTCTGGTCAGTGGTACAAGTACAGCTGATACAGGGGCTCGTGGGGACTAGTGGACAGTGAGGGGCATGAAGGTCTGAAGACAAAGGCTGGAAACCCTGGAACTTGGGGTGGTCTCGGTCAGACCAAGTACGCACAACTCAGGATGGGGGTCTAGAGAAAGGGGACTGGATGGGGAGAAGCGGAAGTTGCTCCTCAGCCCCCTTTCTGCTTTTACTCTGCTCTGCGCCCCTGGACTAGGTAAGTCCTGGGTCATTGTAACCACAGGAGGGTGAAGCTGGGGATCTCTGCCAGCAGCATGGGGGGAACGGGCTCAGGCTTGTCGTGCTTCTGTCGTCTTGCTCTGCTGCCCTCCAGAGGCATCAAGAGCGGTTGAGTGTGGAGAAGAATATAGAAGCCTGGAGGGGACGGGGAGAGCCGAGTGGGAGGTGACGAGCTGGGGCTGTGGTTGACCCTTTTACACAGTTGGGCCTGCAGACAGGCATGGTATCTGTGGGTGTCAGCAGCTGACTTCTGGCAGCTGCCGAGGGCCAACTGGTCAAGCCTCCGTCCCCTACCCCCAACCCCCAGGAAGGCCAGACGAAGAGCAAGCCATCCGCGGGCTTTTGAGAGCGGGAGTGGGGGCCTTGGCCAGCCCTCAGTGAGGAGGGATTAGCTGCTACGTGCAGTGGAATTCAGCCATTTATTTTGTGGTTTCTTTTAGAGCTGTGTGTGCTTAGTGAACCTTCTAGCAGCCTATTTATAACTCTAAAGAAGGGTCTGGAATCCAGGAAATGTGGTCACCGTGTTCTCAGGTTGCCAAAGGAGGAGGACGGGTTGCTCAGAATGGGAACTGAAGGGACCATAGGGGTATCTCGGGTTAGAAGAAAAGGATTCTGGGCTCCGGGGCTGGAGGAGACCCCCCAGACCCACCCCACCCACCCCCCGTCATTCCTGCAGCCGCCTTCCTGCTGCTCTGCCTGAGAAGTCACCCGAGGAATCCCATTTTCTCACAAGTCTAGTAAATCCCCTGGGCTGTGAGTTGCCTGTGGAAAAAGAAGGTCCTGGACAGGCTCCCACTGGTGCATTTCTGCCGACAGGCACAGCGACATGCTGAAGCACAAGGCAGAGCTGGACGAGCTGGAGAAGGCCTTGAGGACCGAGAGAGAAGCGCTCCAGCAAGAGCAGAGGACGGCTGCTGTCACCGCAGGCGAGAACCAGAGGCTGCGGGGGGAGCTGGACAGGTAAATGCCCGGCACAGGCCCGCGTCCGCGCCCAGTCCCGGCGTCACCACTTCGGACATCTGTAATTCTACTCAGGCCTGTTGCCCTCAGGCGCCATTAGTAGAAAGTTAAGCGATTCCCCTGATGATTTTGTATTTTTAGAAACCTTGTTGTGTTACCAGCTGGGTGGGTAGGAAGGTGACAGGTAACTCCAGCTAGTTGCTGGGATGTAAGGATTCAAGCAATACCTGGGGACGGTCCGCTGTCTGTGTGCAATGGATGGTTCTCACCTCCCGCCCTTGTGATGACGATGATCGTGTCAGGCACTAGATGTATTCATCATCTAAGATACCCCACCCCAATCTCGTGAAGGGGGTCCTTAGTGTCCCCCACTTTTTTTTTAACAGCCAAGGAAACAGGCTCAGGGTTTAAATAACTTGTTCTGGGTCAATGTTTCTAGTTAATAGCAGAGGCAGGATTCGAATCCAGGTCTGGCTCATTCCAAAGGCTTGACCACGTGACGCTCTGTGTCCTCCTGCGTCCCCGTGTAACACGCTCCAGGGCTCACAAACTCCAATGCCTCCCGGGCTCAGGCGGGGAAGCCCAGGATGAAGTTGCTCTGGAGAACATCCATAGACAGTGAGATGGGGTGTCAACACCACCCCAAAGGCAGCTGCTGATTGCACCAGGCGACGGCCGTCAGCTTGGCGGCAGGCCCAGGCTGCCAGAGCATCCCTTTGTTTTTGTTTCTTTTCCAAGAGAAACTGGACATCTGGATGTTGATGTGAAACTTCCAGATTTTTAAATGTTGACAACTAATTCATTTTTTAAAAAAAATTAAAACTGTACAGGCCAAACAAGACACATGTGTGTCCAAATTGAGTCCACGCACCCCTTGGTAGTTTGAGCTTTTTGATATAAATCTTCTGAGAAACCCCATTTGGGTAATCGTTATGATGATGATGGTAATTTTAGAAAATTTGCATAATACCCTGGCATCTCCTGTTTTATCTGTCTTGTGAATTAACTTAGAAAGGGGCTCAGAATAGGGAAGAGCTGGGCATAAAGAATCTTTGAACAGAAATGTCCTAGTTTGCTGTTTTAAAAAAAACTTTAACATCAGAATCCTTTTTTCTAAGCATGCCGACATGCCAAAGCTCTAAATGTAGATCAGGCAGGAGCAGGGGTGCTCCGTTGAAGTGGGTATCAGGAGCCTGTCCTCCCCCCTACCCATGTGGTAACCCCAGGGGTACCCTCATAGAACCCCAAAGGACACGGTTTGAAAACCACCGATTTAGTCCACCCTTCCCCCTCATTTTACTGAGGCTCAGAGAGGTTGCAGTTTTGTCTAAGGTTGCACAGCTTGCCCCTCACAGAGCTGGGACAGCGCTTTGGGGAATATTCTTCACCCTCTTGGCCTTGTGGCCTCCCCCTACAGAGTGAACTTCCTGCACCACCAGCTGAAGGGGGAGTATGAGGAGCTGCACACCCATACCAAGGAGCTGAAAACCTCGCTGAACAACTCGCAGCTGGAGCTGAACCGCTGGCAGGCCCGGTTCGACGAGCTGAAGGACCAGCACCAAAGCATGGACATCTCGCTGACCAAGCTGGACAACCACTGTGAGGTGAGGCTGGGGACAGGCCCCTAGGCTCCGTGTGATGGGTCCTGGCTGGGGTTTGTGCTGGAAGACTGTGGAGACGGCATGGGGGGCTGAGATGCAGCAAGGGTATGTCTACGCCATCCTTCCATGCCTATTCATTTTGTTAGCCATGCCGTCCTAGCATTACAGCATGGTCTTGCCCAATTCTCGAGTTTGGCGGGTTCCGATATAGGAGCCCCCGCCTTGCAAGGGTGCAGGGCTATCCCTTCTGTTTATCTGGCTCCATAGGGTTGAAATGATCTTCTTAAGCAGCAAAGTGCTTCCATCAGATGAAATCTTAAGCAGAACCCCAGTACATGTAAGAGACAAAGTGGATCTGGGGCCTCTGGGTTCCACCCTGCCTCGAGGCAGCCCCGCAGGACGCCCAGTGGTTCCTCAGGACACGGTTTAAGCCTGCTTTTTTGTTTGTTGAAAAATAGTCTCAAAGGCCTTTTCCCTTTGACCTTCGTGGTTAGCCCTGTGAGGTAAGACAAAACCGGAAACTGAGGCCTGGGATGCTGAGTCTTCTGTCCACGGTCAACCAACCAGATCTTGTGGCCGAGAGGATGAGATCCTGGGCGGGTGGCGGGGGTGTGCTGAGACGGCAGCGTTCCAGTTTGCTAATGCTGCCAGGATGCAAAATACCAGAAATGGATTGGCTTTTATAAAGGGGGTTTATTTGGTTACACAGTTATAGTCTTAAGGCCATAAAGCGTCCAAGGTAACACATCAGCAATCGAGTACCTTCACTGGAGGATTGTCAGTGGCATCCAGAAAACCTCTGTTAGTTGGGAAGGCACGTGGCTGGCATCTTCTTGCTCCCAGGTTGCGTTTCAAAATGACATTCTCCAAAGTGGCTGCATCAGCTTCCAGCAGCCGTCTTCAAAATGTCTGTCTCGGCTCCAGCTACGGCTACTGTCTCTCAGCTCCTGTGCGTTCTTCAAAGTGTCCCTCTTGGCCGTAGCAAGCTTGCTCCTTCTGTCTGAGTTTATATAGTGCTCTAGTGAACTAATCAAGGCCCATGCAAATGGGCAGGGCCGCACCTCCATGGAAACTATCCAGTCAGAGTCATCGCCCGCAGTGGGGTGGAGCTCACCTCCATAGAAACACGCAAAGAATTACAATCTAATCAGCACTGATACGTCTGCCCACACAAGATTACATCAAAGAATATGGCGTTTTGGGGGATATAATACATTCAAACCAGCATAGACGACATCCACTCTGACAGAGCCCCCCCCCGCCCCCCACCCCAGAGACCCTGCGGTCCTGGGTGGGTGCTGGAGGGTTTCCGAGGATGCGACTTCAGCCCGGGGGCTACGGGAGGCCTTGTGAGGAGCTGGCCTTTGTGCTGAAGATGAAGGATTGGCAGCATCTGGACAGAGGGCGACTGGGGTTGGGGGTGCTGTTTCAGATAGAGGATTGATTTGCACTGACATGTTGGGGGCAGGACTTTATGGAGAACACTAGCGATTTAGTTGGATTGGAGCAAAGGATGTGATAAGGGACTCTAGGGCTGGGAGGGGCCAGCACAGGACAGTCCCCCAGACAATCCTCAGACAGAAGCTAAGCTTCACCGTGTGGAGAATGAATGATGTGGAGGAGTAGGGTAGGTCTTTGCTTTGAGTGGGGCTCTCTTCCTCTCCCACCCCCAGCCCTTCCTGGGACGCCACTTTGTCATAAATTGGATTTGTTTGCTGCCTGGCACTCCAGGGTCTAAGGAGGTGGAAGAGCAGCAAGCAGCTGCCGCCGTCACCACCGTGATGGCTCCATGTGGCTTCAGGATCGTAGGCTCAAGGCCCGAAGAAGGAGCCAGTGGCGCGGATCCCAGACCCCTGCGGCCACACCCAGGGGCTTTCGATCGGGCCAAGCCGAGTTTCCAAGGACAGTTATCCTGCAGATCACATTCTTGACTGTCACTCCCAAGCCTAGTGTAATTCTCTAGGCTGTAAAAACTAACACTTTTATTATGATACTTATTTTATATATATATTTATATATATAAAAAATAAATAAAACAATAATAGAAAATTTTCAGTGAAAAAAATAATTACTTGTGGTTTCACCACCTTTTCCCTCCCAGTTCTTTTCCTTGTATATATTGAAGTTGCACATGATTGTATTCAGAATAGGTAGAATTTTGTTTTTTCCCTTAATGTTAAACCCAAAAATATGATTTCTAACGGAGTGAAGAAGCGGAAGCAGCGTCTCCTGCCCACGTGCCGTGTGCGTAGACGTGTTGCCTCATTCCACACCCACGGCCACCCTAGAGCCAGGGTGTCCGTCCTCAGCCCTAAACTATAGTGGATTTGAACCCACTCTGAATCCAAAGCCTGTGGTTCTCCTCCTAAACCGCAAGATACTCTAGAGCAGGAGAAAGCAGGCATCAGCCTGTCAGCCAAATCCAGCCTGCGGCCCGTTCTTACACAACCTACAAACGAAGAACAGTGTTTGCCCTTTTTTAGTAGTTGGGGAAAAAAAATGAAAAGATGTTGTGGCAGGTGAATATTTTATGAAATCCAGTGCCAGTGTCCGTAAATAAATTTTTATTGAAACACTTTATAAAGTTTTATGTGCCCACTTGGTTGCATGTTGTCTCTGGCTGCTTTAGCACCGCAAGGGTAGAGGTGGGTAGTTGTGATAGAGAGCAGGTGCCAGAACATTTACCATCTGACTATTGACAGAAAAAGTTTGCTGACCCCTGTTCTAGAGCAGAGCTGTCCGATAGAAATATATACTAGCCACATACATAGTTGAGAAGGTGCATATAAAAAAATAAAAGGAACAGGTAAAATGAATTTTGGTATTTTATTTAACCAGTGTATCCAAAATATTGCCATTTCAACATGTAATCAGTATAAAATTATTGAGGTATTTTATGGTGGGTTTTTTTGTATTAAGTCTTCAAAATCTATTGTATATTCTGCACTTAACAGCTCATCTTGATTTGCACTAAGCGCATTTTAAGGGCTCAGTAGCCACCTATGGCCAGAGGTGGATAACACAGTTCCAGACGGAACTCGGCCATCCCGTGTTCTTGGCTATTGTGATCCTCTCCGTGACTGTCTCCTTCTTCTGCAAGGTAGAGTCCCTGCAGGGACACCCAGGGTCACACAGTGAGTGAAACATTGTTGGTCTGTGTTTCAGCTGCTCTCCCGTCTCAAGGGGAACTTGGAGGAAGAAAACCATCACCTCTTGAGCCAGATCCAGCTGTTGAGCCAGCAGAACCAGATGCTGCTGGAGCAGAACATGGAGAACAAGGAGCAGTACCACGCGGAGCAGAAGGAGTACATGTGAGGGGGGCGGTCTGTGTTTCCAGCGTGGTGGGTGACACCAGCCAGCAGAGGGGCCCCTGAGCCATCTCCCCTAGCTCATCGCATCCATACCTCCTCTGTCTCTGGAAGTCCCGCCTTCCCCTGCCCCATGCCAGGGCCCATGACATTTTGGGCAAATGGCAGCCTTCTGTGCCCACTGATGTCCTGAGGGCAAGGGGGGCAGACCCTCGTAGCAAGTCACACTGCTCTTGGTTTTCCTGGGCTGGTTTTAGATTTCTGGAAGTGGTGGTAGTTTATTTTTGTTTGCTTTCAAGTCACAATGTCCACCACCAAAAGCTCCAGGGTTTAATCCGCTTTGGGAGTTGTGTTCACTTTTAGAAATATGATGGAGCTAAAGAGACATATCTCAGGACAAGCAGTCAAATCGAAGGCCTAGAATGACAGCCATAAACCTTTCTAGCACCCTTGTCTGCGCTCCCCCAGCTTGCCTGGGGTGTGAGTAATGGGTGTGCCATGTGGTTGGCCTTATTCACTGGTGTTTCTGGAGTCCTGCTTTGGCAGAGGCCCTGCCAGGGGAACGGAACTACTTCCCTGGTAGCTGAGAACTAGCCGAGAACTAGTCAGAGTGATAGGACGTGGATGGAAGTATGTCCCATACCAGGCAGATGCTGAGGAGCCAAAAGAAGAGTGGTAGGAGCTGGATGGAGGGACAGGAAGGTGGTGATGGTGGGAGCTAGGTGTTCTCCAGAGCAGGGGGTGTGCAGGAGGCTGGAAGGGGAGGTGGGAGCTCAGTGATGGAAAGCTAGAGTCTTAGGATTCATTGGGAGGTCTCCGAAGGGCCGCGGGTCTAGCAGAGCTTAGGAAGAGCCCTTGTGCTGGAAGCTTCCTGGCTTGGAAGTCGAGTAATCCAAGATGCATCTAGGGTGGTTCCCCCTGCCGTGGTGGTTGGACTAGTCTTCCATCGCTGCGGAGTGATGGACATCAGCGCTCCGGGCAGGCCAGCGTGCTGGTGGTGAGCGTGGTGAGAGCGAGAAGAGATGCGTTTGTGGAGCGTTGTGGCCACGGCAACCCCAGCCGCCATCCCCGTGGTCTCTCATGTAATGAGGCTTCCTCATTAGTCTTCCTGCTTCATCTGCTCATCCAGAAGTTGCTTTTCATCTACCAAAGGACAACTGAGATTTAACACCCCGCTGTAATTTGGGGGTGGAAATGACAGTTTCCTGCAGTTGGGCCTCTGCAGTCCACCTGATAAAATCTGCTGTGGGCAGGTGCTAGCTAGAAGGAGTAGAGCCTGGTGCCTGGGGGATTGATGGATGGCGTTTGGAGAGCTTCTGCAGCAGGCTGGTGAGGTGGCAGGCTTCCGGAGCTGCTCTCTGAATTTCTGAGCTGTCCGGGGAGCCCAAGGCAGCCTCGGAAGCACTGGAAGCATAAAGCCAAGCAGAGTCCCGCCGTGAGGACAGAATAAGGGAACACAGATGTAGAGCCAGGGGGCTGGGGGTGAGGCATGGTTGGAGGTCGGGGGCCGAGTAGTTTGTGAAGCCATCACTTTTCACTGGGTGCTCACTTTCATGGTGAATTGTTGGGAAAACCCTTTTTTTGGGTGGGTCCTTGGGGCTTTCACAACTGAAGAGTGTAGTCAGAGCCCTCTGGACAAACAAAGAAACCAGGGGGACTGAGCTGTCAGGGCCACACAGGTGGTGAAAGGCCAAATGGGACAAGAGTGGGGTAAGCCTGTGGGCAGCTTTGTGTGGGGGTGTGCCCATGTGCCCTGCCCCCCATGACTCCCTAGGATAAACCAAGGCAAAACTTTCCCTTGGCATTGGGAAGGTGAGAGTCACCCCTACGGCAGCCCAAGGTTTGAGAGCGTCTTTTTGGGTCGTGGCTGTGTTTTCAAAAATGTGAACTGGTTTCCAACATTTAGACACCAGGAGGTTTTACTTCATACCCTGGGTTTCTGGCATCTGGAAAAAAAAAGCAGGGACTCTACCCCAGCAGGCCTCATATCCACACAGAGAGGGATCTGCTGGAGCTGACAGCACACTTATGCAGACTTGCCACAGTCCCCACCACTCCCTCTCGCCTTTCATAGGCCCACATCGCTCATTCCCTGCTCTGTGGCCCCTGAAAGCTTTCATGGGTGCTCCCAGGGGAATGTTAACAGAAACCCAGAGTTGGAGTGAGCCCAGCTCTGAGGTCTGACATGCTGAAGTGACATTTCAGCCCCCATTCCCACCCAACTCTGAAGGCAGATGCCTCCCCACCCCACCCCCTGTCACCTCCAGGATATCATCAGTGTGTAAAGGAGGGCTCTGGACCACCAGCCCTGCTTCCGCCCCCAGGAGGGCTGGATGCTTTGGATGACCTTGCCAGAGAGTCCTTGGAGCTTCCGAGCTGGAATTTTCAGATGGTTTGAGGTTTGACCCTACACGTTTACTTTGAGCTAGATGCTAAGCCTGTTTGTAAGTCTCCTCAAGGTGTTAGGGCTCCCTGGACCCATCTCCAGAGCTCCCGTTCACATTTCCAAATGTGTTGACCATGACAGCCAAGCACAATCAAGACCGAATCCCAAACATCAGCCCCTGCAAGACCAGGTGCCATGCTGGGTTAACCAGGACATTCTCGAGGCCAACCCCTTCCTGAGTTCCATTTAGAGCTGGATTGATATTTGATTTATTTCTTTCCTCTCTATTCACAGAGACAAATTAAATGCCTTACGGAGGCACAAGGAAAAACTGGAAGAAAAAATCATGGATCAGTACAAGTTCTACGACCCTGCTCCAAAAAAGTGAGTTGATTTAAGTTTCAGAGGCTTAAACGCAGAACGAAGAGCTTCCTCTTTCACGAGTAGAGTGAAAACTGTGGCCTGTAGAGCCAGGGCCACTTCCAGGCCTCTCCCATCCCGTGTAGGGCACCTTGTCTGCATGTTGATCCCTCCTGCATCAGCATCCGGCTTTTCCTTCAGCCCTGCCCTCCGTGCTCCGGCTTGTCCATTGTGCTCTGGCAAATGGCACCTGACCCCAAAGGAATAGGCTCAATTTAGCCATGAGCTCTGTTTAGGGGGCAGAGTCTCAGGCCATTAAAGCAGGTCAAAGAGTAGCCTTGTCAGGTTTTTGTGGCTCGATGTAATATGACTTAGACCATTAGGTTCTTGTTTGGGGAAGAGAGCTTGGGTAGGGCACCTCAGCCAGCACCCACCATCTCCAAACATGGGAACCTTTTTGGCTTGCGTACGTTCCTCTGGATTTACTGAACTCCAGGGCAGTGTCACAGACACATTCTCTCCTCCAGAGTACAGCAGCCACACGGCTATGGGCCAGCCCTGTCCCTGGAGGTTGCTAGCATCTGTCCAGCAGTGCCACCCCCTGCCCCGGGCCCTGAGCCCCAGGAATGTCCCTTCTGCAGAGATGTCTTCCTGGTTGCCCTGTCCCAGCCCAGCCTTCAGAATCACTGTGGATCCCTCCAGGGCTCTCTGCTGAAATCACAAACCCGTAGACTTCCAGAACGTCAATATCAGGTTTCTGTTTGACAGATGAGGAAACTGAGGCCCCAAAAAGTTTGAGTGATTTGTTTAAAGACAGACAGTTGTTTAGTTTCAGGTAAGGATCTTAACCCAAGTGTGATAGTCTTTTTGTTACAGTGGAATGCCATCATTTTTTAGCTAGCCATAACTATCACTTACCCTTTAAATTCACCGTTTTTAATTTAAACAGCCTGCTCTCCTCTGACCCTCTTACCCATTTCCCAGATTATTCGGTGCCAGGGAGCATTCAAAGAATGCCAGCTTCTAAATTTTACTTATTATTAACTTTAGCAGAAAATGAGAAGGTCCATGACTCAGTTCCCACAAATGGCATTTGGACAGAAAAAATGCCAAGCATATTAGCACAGCACCAGTTCCTTCATTTCACACAGATAAGCGAGAGCAGACTCGGCTTCGTTTGGAGTTCTGTTTTCCTAAGAGACTACCACGGATTTCTGCACAATGCACACTTTTACTGTCCTGAGTTCATACCCAACCGAAAATGACATTCCACCCCCAGAGCCCCAAATTTGGTGATCATGGTGATGGCGATGACTGCCATTGTGTCTGAACCCCAAATTAATGGCCCAACGCCCCAGGCCAGTGACGGAACCCCCAGCCCACATGAGGGATCCCTGCTGGGGGTGGGGGGAGTGACGGTGGGTGGTGTCCCTCTCAAACCTTCTCATTAGGAAGAACCACTGGATTGGAGCCAAAGCCTTAGTCAAACTCATCAAACCAAAGAAAGAGGGTTCGCGAGAACGGTTAAAGTCCACCCCAGACAGCCCCGCCTGGCAGCCAGAGTCCTCAGACCCCACCTCACCGTCACCTTCTCAGCCTCGCAGATCGCAGCCGGAGAACCCGGAGACCACCCCGTTGGGGGCAAACTGTGCGGAAGAGCGAGACACCCCCAACGGGCCTGTGGGAAAAGGTAGGAGCGACTGACCTGCCAGCAGCTGGGGTGGGAGTAGAACGAGATGGTGTGTGTATGTGCACGTGTGTGTAGGGACACGAAAGGGGGGTATGTGTGAGCACGTGCGAGTGTGTCTCCTACTTAGCTGCATTATTAGCCACGTAAAAAAGAGAAATCCATGGACTTTTTATCCTGTTATCAATTTTGTTAATTTAGAACAAGAACCGTCACTCATCATGTAGACTGTGGTAGGTATTTGAATATCCAGAGCTGACACTCAGGCAGGCACCGTAGAGACAAGTGTTTGTTTTTTGGGCTCCCTCATGGGTGTCAAAGATCTCCAGTAAGTTATTTCCATAAGGAGGTCCATGTTCTCTATGCATACAAGATCTTCAAAAACTCCTGTGTGGTTCAAATCTTTTATCACTTTGAAAGGCAATGAGGTTTTCTTTCCACTTAGAGGCGATATTTTGAGTTCACCAGAGTTTCTGAAATAAGAACATGATTGTTAGTTGTATACACTGTATTTCATCACCTCTCAGGCCATCACTTACAAGCTGCACAATTAATTTATATACCACTAAGATAAAAAATGCTGACAAGACGATGCAACGCCTTATCACTTAGAATTTTTATTATGCTCCTGTTGAAAGAGCTCTTCTAAAAGACTTTAATTAAATGAGTCTTTGTGCATACATGTAAAAGGAAAAAACAAGCAAAATAAATTGGCTGTGGCAATGGCAATTTTGTCACCATTGCACCTGGCCAGTGGCAACTGTAAGACACTGTCTGCTGGCAGGTGCGGCTGGTTTCAGAAATGCTGGGTGTGGGAGAAATGTGCATCGTAGCACTGATGAAACAAAGTATTTCTCCCAAGCATTGCTAGACTTACAAATTTACTTTCAAATATCATTTTTGGATTATTTATGCCAGACCTGCATCCTGATCAAGTTTTTGCAAAGAACCCAGGACTTCTGACAATCAGGCCTTTTCCAGAGACCCCACACCTAGTCCAGCACCAAGCTGCCTTCCGAGTATGGCTTGTGCACAAGCCTTTTGGGGGTCAAATTCACCACCATAACTGTTTTGTCATTTTTACATGCAAAGGAGAAATAAGTACACACAAACACACACACACGCACGCATGCACGTTCTTTACTAGGGATAAGCTTAAGTAAAAAGTTCATATCCAGGTGAATGATAATGAAGCTCAATATTTGCTTTAACACAGAGGGGCTCTGCTGCCTCAGGCTTTCATTTTGGCTATTTAATTTTTTTCTATATATCATCTCAATTTCATTCTTTAAGTTGAGTCAATTAACTATGATCAGCCTAACTGAGTTAGGAAAACATTCAGAGAAAAAAAACACTTGACTGTTCGGCTGATCCATGACTGCAAGGGTCAATACTGATTGTAACTGACAGCACCCATTTATTGAGCACTCTCTCTGGGCCTGGCAGCCTTTCTTGACATGCTTGGTCTATCTCATTTAATCCTAACTTCCCCATGGGGCAGGCATTATTATCAGCCCCTTTTTAGAGCTGAAAAAGTGAGGCTCAGCCAAGCTTACCATGTGCCAATGTAGTCAGTGGCAGAATTGGGATCCAATGACAGGCCACAAGCCTCAGCTCTGAACCGCTTGTGTACACTGCTTCCGGCCATGCAGTTTTAGTGCCCTAACTTGCTGCACAGACTTGCTCCTGGAGCTGCTGCTTAGACCTCAGCCCTCCAGGGTTAGGCACCGGGGACGGCAGCATGGAATGAAGCAGGTCCTGAGTCTGTGGCGTGAGCCACGGCCACCAGGGGGAGCTGGAAGCATCTTTAAGAGTTGGAAATGGCTTAAATCGGCTAATTTCCATGCAGGCTTCCCTTCAGGAAGTTAGACCAGTTGTCTGCTTTCAGAAGTCTATAATTTAAAGGCCAAGAAGTGTAGGACGGGGTGGAGGATGCGTAGGAGAGCTCAAAGGAAATTACGGTTCTTCTTGGTCTTGAGGGGTTTTTTGGTAAGAAAAAGAGATATTTTAATCATTTTTATACTCATTTTGCCAAAAGAGTTAATTTTAGAGAGATGAAAATTATTAGTGAGTACTTCAGGTAGACCGTTTTATTACAGAGGATCAGAAACGTATCATTAATTGTTTCCAGGGTCTTTGACCAGGGATAGGTGTACTTTTTGAGCTGAACTTCTCAGGGACCCTGTCATTAAAATGACGCATAAGAGACCTAATTAAAATGACGCACCAGATCCTAATTGACAAATATTTTTCTATGATATTTTAACACATTGAATTGAAAAGTAGTGTAAACCGTCGGCTCCTTGGGCAACACAGGATTCTCCTCATGTGCTGAGTAAGTACATAGTTGACATTTAGACGCTGCTAGGTGAATGACCCCAAGTCAGTGCAAAAATGATTCACCAAGCCCTGACCCTGCTCTGCGTATTGGGTGGTGGTTTTGTCTTTTATGGGCTGGACAGTGTTTTGATTTCAAGTACATTTAGTTGTTTGAGATTCATTTGTTATTATTGTGCATTTTATTTATTTGTTGTTTGTTTTGTTTTTCCTTCCTCTTTTGGGTTATCCGGGTGATAACAATTTAGCACCTCAACGCAAAAAGAGTCCCTTTTTGAGAAGCAAAAGCAAGGACAAAGACAAGTCTCCCACGACCCACCCAGCTCTCTCTAAACGCCTGCGGTTCTGGTCTTCCTCCGACATGCCATCCTCTCCTAACGAGCCTGTCTCTTTCTCAGCAATCGGAGATTTCTAATCCCTCTCCTTTATCATGTGTCTCCAGCGTGTATCCTCCTTCATTCCTGAACTTCAAAACAAACAGACAAACAAAAACAGTACCTAAAGGCCGGATGACCTTAGTGGACCCCTTTTCCTGACCCCAATTCCAAGCCAAGCCTTAAGTAGCCAGCGTGGATTCTGATTTCAGAATAGAAGATGAGCTGTCACACTCTCTGGACCGTGTCTTCCATGCAGCACAGTGTTAGGGGAGCCTCGGGACACACGTGCACACGTGCATGCGTGCCGTGAGCCGGGATGTCCGTGCTAAGTAAGTCACGTGGCCGTGTGCTTCCGCCTCTCTCTTGCTTGCACCTGCAGGCTTGTGTCACGCCCGTGTGTGGAGCCAAACTAGTTGGTTGTCGCTATGCTTCTTAAAATACGCAGCCTCTGTCACGTGAGATTTTTTTAAGACATTTTCAATCAGCTAAGTTTCAAACGGCTGCCCTTCTCTTTCTTTGTCAGAGAACTGAATCGTTGGCTTTTGCCAATGAGGCCCTTTTTTAGATGCATTCTGTGTTTTGAAGGATTTATTGCTCTGTTCAAATGTTTCGGAAAATTGGATTAATTTTGCTGAGCCAGAGTCCAGCCCAGAATGGAGTTTTATGACTGTGCTGTAGTTTCCTGACATCTTGGATACTGCAGTTAAAACAGTATTGGACAGAAAGAATATCAGCCCACAAATCACACCAGAATTGGGGAGAACGCAGGTCAGCAGAGGCCTTTAGCTACTGTAGTATTTCTCGTCTTCAGCCATTCTCATGCCATCCTCATGACTTTTGCCATATCCTAATAGCACCCGTAGGATTACCTACTTATTTCTCCATAAATTGACTCATGGTTTTCACATGAATTTATTTTAAAAGGAGATATTGTATCAGTACTACAAATGGAAAACCAATTTCACCATAAAAACAAGGTAACCATAAAACTAAATACAGAAGTAGTAAAATGGTAATGCTGGTTGATGCACCACCCTCATCATCTCCTGCACCCCACCTTGGGCACCCAGGGCTGCATGAAGCCTGGTCCTCCAGGCCCTTGCTTCCGCGCATGCTGTTGGAAATTGTGCTGTTTCTCTGCCAGTGCTGCTAATTGTCCGCTCATCCTTGCCTCTGCACCACCTCGTTTTAACCTCCCCCATCGGATCATCTCTCCAGGCTCATCCATCCCGCCAGACTTGAATCTTGCTTCTCATCAAGGTCATCTTTCAAAATCCCAAATTTCCCCTCGATTTCAAATACATCTGGGCGCTTAAAACCATACCCTGAGTCCAGACTTTGAGTGGCTGGGAGGGCAGATAAGGTCGGGGCCGTGGATGAGCACATTGAGGGCTGAAATTGTGACAGTGTGTCATGTCCAGGGTGCCTGGAATGGGACATTTTGCAAAATGCTTGGTCCACTCTTAATTTTGAGCTCATGTTTGGAGAGTCCATCCCCTTTCCAGCTGGCCAGTTGGGTTTCTTTCTTTTTTTTTTTTTAATTGTATTTTATGCAAGTTTATTTAATTTTGACAAGAGTACATGCTCATGATAGAAAATGTAGAGTTTGCAGAAAAGCACAAGAAAATCATCTTGTACTCAGTCTCACCATCCAAAGATTCTAATTTTTTTGGTTTTGGGGTTTGTTTTTTTAAGAAAATATTAGGTTAATAATAAACCCCTTTTTCAAGTCGTAAGTGAAGCCTGTTGGCAGGATGCACATCCTGGACCCTCAGAGCCTTGGCTAAAGGTCCCTGGTGGTCATGAGCAGATATTTTATAGACAGTGTTTACATCAGGGATTTGTATTAGTGTTCTATAGGAGGTGTGCCATACAGCTAATATTTTGGGCTTCAACCAATGTTTTGCTTGTCCTCTCGAGTTCTCCGTTTCTTTTCTCCCAGCCCCCTCCTGTCTGCACCATAGTCCGGCTTTTGTCCCTGTGGTCTGTGTGCCCCTCTGTCCCTGCTTCCAGGCCTTGGTGTGGCAGCCTAGCCTTTCCTGCCTCATTTGTCCATGTCCTTTTCTACCCCAGGCCCTGGGGATCTAAAACCAAAGCGAGGGTCCTCGCACGGGGGCAGCCTCGACCGCACGGATGCCCGTGCCAACCCAGCCGTGAAGCCTTGGCCTGCAGAGCTGGGCTCACGGACCTGCTCAACCTCAGCCGTCACTACAGTCCCTGCCTGCTCCACCCCCATCTCCCGACACCCAGGCCGTGCCAAAGGTGAGTCAAGAGGGATGAGTGGCTGGGGCCCGGGGTCCTTCCTAGAGCCCCCAGCTCACAGAGGCAGGAGGGGGTCTCTTGCCCTCTGAGGCTGAGAGGTGGTAAACAAGAGTGGTTAAGCTGTTCACAGACTTTGGCATCACACAGATATTGGTTCAAATCCAGCTCTGTGACATGGGGCAAGAAACTTAACCTTCTAGAGGCCCTGTCCTAAGTGATGGCAAAAGCCTCAGAACCCACCAAGCACAGTGTTCAGGAATCGGTGGCCATCAACGGGCTCCAGAAGTGAGGTGAAGGTAGGTCTATGAACCAGAGTTGGGACTTGGAATCAGGTTGTTGCCCCCACCCCAGCTTGGTAGAATGGGAGGTTTAGTCTCTGCAGAGGATAAATTAGTGGGTCTCTGAACTAGCGGTTAGTAAACCCAGGTGAAGGCGGGTGTGTACTGTACTGGAAACAGAGGGACTCGGTCAGGGTTTATAAAATGAATGTTGAGACACACATACCCCTATCCCACCCACCTTTCTCTCTTTCCCAGTTTGTCTCCTAGGATGTCGGCAGCCAGGGCTACACCTCTAGGCAGGAGACTGAAATATTCTTTGAGGAATTTTGTTAGCCCTAGAGATTCCCAACAGAATGGTTGTCAGATCTTGCCAGGTAAAGCCCATAGAAGTTTCAGTGAGTGAATAGTACACATCTGTTAAATATGAGGATTTATATTTATAACATCCCCACTCACCTGAGTAGAGCCTCCAGCACCAAAGGAGATTGATGGTTAATTGTTTAATTGGCTAGGTTATGGTGTCCAGTTGTTTGTTCAGACTCTGGCCTGGATGTTGCTGTGGAGCTATTGGGTAGACACGATTAGCATCTACAATCAGTTGACTTTAAGTAAAGATTACCCTTGATGATGTGGGTTAGCTCATCCAATCAGTTAAAGGCCTTAGGAACAGAAAACTGAGGTTTCCAGAAGAAGAGACTCTTGTCTGGGTTTCCAGCCTCCCAGCGTCCACTCTGGAGGGCCTTGGTTCTCATTGAAGTTACTTTCAAAATCCACCTTTTCGGTCTCAAGACTGCAGCTCAACTCTTGCCAGAATTGCCATCCTGCCCCTATAGACTTCCACATGCCAGCACCTCCAATTACATGAGCCAATTCCTTGAAATACATACCTATACACACACTTTATCTTGCAGACATCCCCCATACTTGCAGGTGCATATACATATCCTTTTGGTTTTGTTTCCCACCCTGCCTGATGCAGAGACTAAAAGCAATATGAAAGGACATTGGGGTAAACAGACAATAAACACAGAGATGAAAACTGTCATTGGCATGGTCAGAGATAAGAGAGCTGTCACACTCATGAAACAAGAACAGTGTGCTATAAAAAGGAACAGTCAGGAAAAAAGCGCTTGGGAATGTAAAATATGTATATAGAAGGGAAATGTTCAATGGAAGAGTTAGACATAAAATTGCGGAAATATGTCAGAAATTAGCGTAAGAATACAAATAGGTCAAAAAGAGAAAAGAATAAGATAAGAACATTAGGGGATCGGTGCAAGGATTCCAGAAAGAAAAACAGCAGAGAGGAAACTGCAAAGAAGTAATCAAAACTTCACCAGAATCAGAGTTTAAGAGTTTCCAGGTTCAGAGAGCCACTGAATGTCTGTGCATTGAATGTGGATAGCGACACCAAAGCACGTTATCCTGAAAGTTCAGAGCACTAGGGACAAAGAAAAGAATCTTAAAGTTATAAGAGGGAAAAAATAGGTCTCAAAAGAGGATCAGGAATAAGAATAGTCTCAGACTTCTCCTTGTCTGTGCTAGAATCTGGGAGACCATGGAGCAATGCCCTCAGAGTTCAGAAGAACTTATTACAAATCTAGCAATTTTATACCCAACCAAATTGCCAATTAAAGTACACCAAAGGCACTTTGTAGACATGCAAGGTCTCGAACACTTTGCTTTCCATACACCTTTTCTCAAGAACCACTTGCCAGAAGACAAGCTCATCTGCTCAGAGGATCAAACCGGGAAGATGAGAGTAAGGAAACTCAGGTTCCACTTGACAAAGGTGGAAGGAACCCTAAGTTGAAGAAAAAGGAGGTTCCCGGACGAGCAGTATCTGCCTGTCCTCACAGTAGCAGGCCAGAGGCTTTGGGAAACACGTCTCCAAGAAGGTGATGTGGGTAGAATCCCTGCTGCAGGAGGAAAGTGGGGGGTTAGTTGGTGGTCAGAATGTAGGAAACCAAGCAAACAAAATAAATCCAGGGGAAACAAAAACTTTGAAAGAAAGGAAAGGCTGTAATATACACCAGGACCCAGCTGTGAATAGTGTTTACCTGGTCTGACATATAACACAAACACTGACTATTGATCTAACCAGTATTTGGGGAAATGTGAGAGAGAGAGAGGCAGGCAAGAAAAAGAGCTAAATCCTTCTCATCCAAGTGCGGAGTCATTAGATAATGCTTGCTTTACAGACAGGGAACTATCCAAAGAAACAGCTAGAAGAGTTGAAAGTGATTGCCTCTGGGGTATTGGAAATTGAGGGCAGCAAGGAGTTACTGTTTTTCATGCTTTTACCATCTCCAGGGTTCCTGGAACTGTGGACATGTATAACTTTGCTTTAATGAAAACACAGGGTCCATGTCCTCGAGCACTTGGGTTAGCTTCATGATCTTGTCCCGGTTGTTTATAAATAGGAAGGGTCATTGGGAAGACGAGTGAAGCAGGCACAGGGTGTCCGAGTGTGCCTCTGCACTCCTGACCGGACACTGGAAGCCTCGTCCTCTGACTGTTGGCATCGTGGAGATTGCATCATGTGCCAGCCAGGCCTGCTCTGGGCCCAGCGTGCCAAGGCGGTGCCTCTTGCTGGTGGACAGCACTCTCCTCCAGTCTCCTGGGCTCTGGGTTGCAGAAGCCCTGCCTGGGCTCGGGGAGGAACTGGGTATACACCCTCCCCTCAAACTTCCGCTGAGCTGCCTTGGAGCCCGGATCCCATTGCTGAACCAGAGCTGACACCTAGAGACACTGCGAACCACTCATACTCCTACACAGCCTGCGCCAGGGGCTGTCAACCCTGGAAGCCCAGTTCTCACACTCCAGGCAGTCACCGTTGATGGACTGTGTAATTGTCTTCAAGATGGAAACCCTCCTGTCATTTTGGAGGGGACCCAGGGTCTGCTATTGGAGAGAATCTAGCAGGCTTGAAGCAGGCTTAACGGCACAGGGCATTTTCCTGTCCTTCTCGGGGAAAGGGCAGTTGGCTGATTGGACGGCACCTGGACTCCTGGGTCTTTCTGGTCAGGAGCTGTTGGTGCACCGTTTAGGCTCCAGGACATTGGTCTTTTCCGCCAGGGGGCGGATTCCGTTTCTTTTTCTTTTCCTTCCTCCTGCACTCTAAAGACATGACTCCTAAAAATGAATTGCTTTTGAGGTCCTCTCCTTTTGACATAGTTGCTCTTGAAGTTGGAAGGGGCTCCCCAAAGGACTGAATATTAAGCCCCTTTTGCCTCAAGGTCAGGACACTGCCATGCTTTCCAGAGTCCCAGTGAGTGTCCAGGCAGAAGTGTGATTTAAGGTTAAATTGGGTAGGAGTCAGGAGGGTTAGTTAGGGCTGCCCCAGAGGAGAAGTAGGGAAAGGGGTAAAGAGGCAGGTCCCAAAGATGCCATCCACACTCCCCTCCTGATCCCCAAGAGCTGGATACAGCCATGGTTCCGGTGCCAAACAAACGGTTGAGTTGGGTGCCTGGCAAAGGGCCAGGGTTTCCCTGTGGACATTCCAGAACTCCTGACTCATGGGCTTCACTTCCACCGTAGGCTACAACTCAGATGACAACCTGTGTGAGCCGTCCCTGGAGCTCGAGTTCACCAGCCACCGGCAGTATGGTGAGTGGTCAGCCTGTCGTGCCCATTGGCCTGGGCTCTCAGGCGTGTTTTCAACAATACTTTTCTTTCAAACTAAGCCCTGTGTGGAAGTTCAGCACACAAAGGAGATGAAAATGGATGCTCGAAATGAGGGTGTGGTTGAATAAGCTCCTTCAAGTTCTTTCTACTCGCCCTCCCCAGGGACCTGAAACATGTAGCTTCTGCTTACTTACCTCCAGTGGTGGGGAACTCACCACTCCCAAGGCATTCCAATTCTGGGAGCTCTGACTATTATAAAACCATTCTCATGTTGAGCCAAATTTATTTTCCTTGTAGTTTCCATATGTTTATCTTTGTTCTGCCTTCCAGGATAACACCAAATCAGTGTAACCGCTCTTCCAAGTGACAGCCTTTCAAACACTGCTGTTTTACCACCACCTCCTCACCATACTTCCTTTAAAGGGTTTGCCAGGAAGTTCTGGTGACCCACACTGGGATCATTCATTTCAGGAAGGTTTCCCACTGTACTCACTTGGGTCTCAGTTGCACAGAGTAGCTCCCAAGTTGTATTGAGGCTTAGAAATTGTTAGAAGTACTTGCCACTTGATTCAGACATGTTGTAAATTTCTGCAGAAGGGAAATACCCTTCTCAAACATTAAAAGCTGCTCTGTGTTATTATAATTTTTGAAAAACAAAAAAAAAACACAAAAAGGTGGGAGAATAATTCTTTCCCACATTAGCTCAGGAAGTTTACACTGAATTCAGTTTGCTTGTGAAGCCCTCAACAATAATTGTGGGAACTAGCATTATCTCCTACCCCGTCCATTGTCTAAAAAGTTTTACAATGTTGACATCTTTTATACAAATATAGAAATTTGAGACAGGCTTATGGTTTGACACAAGAGAGCCCTTATGTCCTCACACTGAACATGAGATGATACAGCAGGAGGGATCTTCCTTACATGCTAGCAAGTGAGCGTGTTCAAGTTCAGGCCCGCTCAATAGCCAGTTTATGGTTAATCAGCTGACAGAAGTTTTGCTTCATAAATATTCTGATTCCTCTAGCTTCTCTTACCAGGGGCAAAAAAAGGAAAAGGAATTTGTGGTGCAGTAGTTGAATAAACAAGAGGTACTTTGTGGTCCCACGGATTTGTATCATAGTTGCTTGTCAGTTAAGCTTATTTCCTTTTTAAAGAGCAGTGTACACATCTGATTTCACATTTTTCCTTCTCAAAGAGGAGACTTAGCTGCTTTTATTCTGTTCATGAAGACCCAGTATTTTTTGGCTCATCACCAGACACTATTTGCTAACAAGTGGTCTCTCCGTGCCTGTTATTTGCAGAGCTCTGCAGCACTTGGGGACTTGATTCCCTGTTGCCACCCAGTAAACATGAGCAAACTCTCCTTGGGAGAGCAGTAAGCAGAGTATCTCCTGGTTTTTTCTCCAGGTTCTCAGTGCAGTTCATCCTGACACCAGCTGGCTGCTAGGGGGGTGCAGAGATGATGAAAACACAGCCCTACCCCCCAGGGGCTCCCAGTCCAGGAGAGACCCTCGCTCACACGATACCTTGATAGGGGGCAGGCTGGAGAGGGCCATGATAGCAAGTACTGCAGGAGAACTGGACCAGGAGAGGTGGGCATGCGGGCGGGCCCTGGGAGGATCCGCTGCCCTTTGCAGGGTGGTCCCACCTTCCTGAGATCTGCAGCCAGGGTAGTGCTGTGCTCAGTCCTCTGACTCCAAAAGTTGTTGCACACATATGCACACAGCAGCCTGGAGGCCGATTTCCCTTGGCACTTGTCACCATAAAGGTTGACTTTTTTCCTTTTAGGGCAGATGTAAATTGGAGGCAAATTTAGGAGCTGAAGAACAGCAAATAACTGGGAAATACAAGTGCTCCCTTTCCTGCTGAGCGTCCCGGCACCCATTCCCTGTGAGGATTCAGCCTGGTCGGAAGTGTTAAGCCACGTGGCTTGAAGCTGCCCCTGTGCACGTGCTCTTTTTCACACATGTACACTTGTGCACACACACACTGCCGTCAACAGCTCTTTGTCTTCCTTTCCCTTTGGTTTCCTAGCTCCCATTCTCACCAAGTTGCACTGTCATGGTCCAGGCAGGGAATTTTCACGTGTTCCAGAAAGTTCTGTGCAGTAATAGGGGAGGGCAAGTAGGCAGAGTCTCCTTGCACCCCCATTCCAACCCTTGTTTTACCCAGAGCTGCGCCCCCTTTTTTTGTCTGCTTGCTTTATTGGAGTTCTACGTGCAATATCCTTTGTTAACAAAATTGTTTTAAACCACAGCTGTAGACTTGCCAAACCATCCAATCTAATCAAAGAGATAATAAAAATTAGCATGTGTTGATAGCCTACTCTGCTAAGCCTAGAGCTTGATTGATGAAACTACACTTGCTCCGATGAGTATAGAGAATCCCAAAGATCCTTCCTTCCTAAGGGCATCTGCCTTAACTTTGGCATCAAGTCACTTTATTACATAATTTTTCCCAGATTAGGTGGTTTTCATTTAAGATATACCTGGTCATCGGCCCTTTAAATATTGCCATTTCCTTTCAGTGTCCCGCCCGAGTAGCCTAGAAAGCAGTAGAAATGCATCCAGCAACAGCTCACCTCTTAACCTAAAAGGTAAGTTTTTTCCTTCTGTGCATTTTTAATTTATTTGGAAGTTTGGCTCTGGACTTATTTTTATAATTTAAAAAATGCAGTTAACATATTTCTCAAGTGCATTATAATGAGTTCACAGGCCACATAATGTAGTTTCAAGGACAGGCTTGGGAGTTTGAATGGATTTGGGTTCAAATCCCTTCTCTCCTACTGAACAGCTTTGTGAACAAGGGAGAGTCACAAATCCTTCGAGTCTCAGTTACTTATAGAATGGGGATAGTAAGAGTAGTTCCAGCCCATCGTGTCAGAGAACATAGCTTGGAAGATTTTGGTCCTTTTGAATTTTTTGAGGTTTGCTTTATGGTGCAAAATATGGGCTGTCTTAATGAATGTTCCCTGTATACTCGATAAGAATGTGTATTCTTTCCTTGTTGACCCGAATGTTCTGTTTGTCAGTTACATCAGGTTGGTTGATAGTGGTGTTCAAGTCTCCTATGTCCTTACTAATTTCTTGTCTGTTTGTTCTGTTGATTAGTGAGAGAGGAATGATGACGTCTTTTACTGTAATTGTGAGTTTCTTTATTTCTCCTTACAGTCCTATCAGTTTTTGCCTTGTGCCTCATGAAGCACACTTAAGATTATGTCTTTTTCATGACTTGACCATTTTATTATTATATAATGGTCCTTATTCTCCCTGGTAAGTTTCCTTATTCTGAAGTCTTTTGTCTGCTATTACTAGTACTACTGCAGCTTTTCTTTGATTAGTGTTTTTCAGGTATATCTTTTTTCATCCTTTTTCTTTTAATTTGTGTTTTTATATTTATATCTTGTAGTTAGCGTATAGTTGTATCTTGCATTTTTATCCAACCTGATCGTCTCTGTCTTTTAATTGGTATGTTTAGACCATTTACATTTAATATAATTATTGATGTATTTAAATCTACCATATGCTGTTTTTTAGTCATCTGCATTTCATTACTTTTTTCCTTTGTTTCTGCCTCCTTTGGAATTAATTGGATTTTTTAATGATTTTTATCTCATCTCTAAAACATTTCTTTTAAAAATGTTTTCAGTGCTTGCACTAGGGTTCAAATATATCTATCTTTAATCACAGTCTTTCTTCAAATAAGATCATACTGCTTCACTTATAGTGTAAGAACCTTATAAAAGTATACTTCCAGTTCCTCCCTCTCTTTTGTGCTATGTGTGATACATTTTACTTTTACATATGCCATAAACCCATAAATCATTCCTGCTAGTTTTGCTTTACATAGTTATCTTCAGGAGGCATGAAAGTAAGGTAAATATAAAAGACATATTTTTCTTCATTTTAAACATCTCAAGAGTACTTCATTTCTCTGTATACATCCAGTTTTCTGTTTGGTATTACACTCCTGCCTCAAGAGTGTCCTTTAACGTTTCTTCTAGCACATCTGCTGATAATTAATTGTGTGTGTGTGTGTGTGTGTGTGTGTGTGTGTTTATCTGGAAACTATTTTCCCCTTATATTTCAAAGACATTTTTTCTGGGTTAAGAATTCTGGTTGATTTTTTTTTCCCAGAGTACTTTAAAGCTGTCACTCCCTTATCTTCTGAGTTGCACAGTTACTGACGAGAACTCTGCCATATATAATCTATTCTTCAATATGTAATGTCTTATTTTCACCCCTCTGGCTGCCTTCAAGGATTTCACTGCATCTTTAATCTTCAACACTTTGAAGATTATGCTATGGGTGATGTGTTTTATTCTCCTTGGTATTCTCTAAGCTGTTGGATCTGGTTTGCTCTCATTGTTTTTGGAAAATTCTTGGCCATTATCTCCTCAAATATTTCTTCTTCTCTGTTCTATATCTCTTTTCCTGGTGGGATTCCGATTATGAGTATGGTAGACCATTGGATGTTGTCCCACAGCTTTTGGGTACTCTGTTCTTTTTGTTTGTTTTGTTTTCACTCTTTTTTCTCTTTCTGTTACAGTTTGGGTAATTTCTATCAATCCATCTTCAGGTTTGCTGATTCTTTCCTTGGCTCTGTTGAGTCTACTGATGGGCCCATCCAAGGCATACTTCATTTCTGTTACCATGTTTTTCATGACTGGCATTTCCATTTTATTCTTTCTTATAGTTTTTTTTTTTTTTCCTCTCTGCTGAAATTTCCTGTCTGTTCTTGTTCATGTATGCTATCCACCTTTAGTTCTCTAGACTTTAACATATTAATCATAGTTATTTTAAATCTCCTGCCTGATAATTCCAACATTTGGATTAGACGTGAGTTTGATTCTGTGAATCGCTTTGTTTCTTGACAGTGGATTGTTTTTTTTCTTGCTCTTTTGTGCGTATTGTAACTGTTATTGAAAACCACACAGTGTGCGTAAGGCAGTAGAGAATGAGATAATGTGTGTGTGTGTGTAGATAGATAGATAGTCAAGCCTTTTCTTCTGCTAGGCCTTTATTCAGGACGTTGAGCAGTCACATGAGGAGTTGGCCTGTGTTTGGTTTTGTCGTTGCTCTAGTTACCCTCAGTGCGCAGTAGGCTCTAATTCCTCTCTTGTAACCTTTTGTTTGAGGGGGCAGCTGGATTACTGAGGATTTTCTCTGTGTTTCTGCTCTATCCTCAGCTTTCATCCATCCCTGTCCACCTGCACTTTTGAGGGGTCTCTTGATACTCGGGCCCCCTCTGTAGAGAGCCCTTGCTTGTTACTTGGTGCTGTCTAGCTTGGTGGTAGGGGACATGGGGAAGGGGTGGGGTTGGGGTGGTTCTCTCACCCTGGTCCAGCCTCATTCTTTGGCGGTCCCTGGTCCCTGGTTCCCAGGTTGGGACTGTCCCATTGATCTTGCCCCTCCTTCCCTTGGCAGGCCAACTCTGCCCTGTGTATTTGGCAGGTCTTACGTGGAAAAAAGGCTCTTGCCCATCCCCCGACAATAGGAGCCCTTTAACAATATGGACCCAGGATCGAGTCCTGCCCACGGGGGTGGAGGGTTTTTACTTTTCCCTTTGTCCCAAGCAGCACAGGGGCTCCACCTGTGCCCCGGGGGTGTCAGGGTTTAGTGCTGCTGCAAAGGAAAGAAAGATCTGGGCAGGTCCTGGTTCTTTGCCCCACAGGGGTGGGTGCCGGTTCCCTTGTAATCTGGAGCTCTGTGCTCTCCTGCTGGCCCACATTCCGCCTTTAGCAGTTGGTTAGAAACTGAAGCTGAATTTTTCCCACCTGCTTGAACGCTGCCTGGATCTCTTCCTCGCATGCTCTGCCCCAGGTGAGCGAGTGCTCCTGCTGGTCTGTCCTTGGATTTCAGGTTGCTTGGGTGCTTGTGGCCTCCTCTCTCCAGAAGGTCCATAAAAGTTAAGACTTTATAGTTTATCCAGCTTTTTCTTATTAGCATGGGTATGACGCTGTTTCCAGCTTAGGAGGAAGTGGAGCCCATATCCACATTTTCTGCCTTCTACTTACCACCGTCTGGCATTATTCGTGTTTATTTCTTTACTCATTCATTATCTCCGACTGCACACGGACCCTCCTCTTCCCTGGATTGTTAAAGTCCATGAAGTAGGGACTTCTTTTCTTTGCATCCACACAACCAGCCCCTGGGAGAGCACTAAGTAAATCTGGTGAATGAATGGGTGAGGGCTGAGGTGTGCACTGCCTTACCCTTCAGCAGAACCTTTTCACTTGTAGTTTATGATGTTTTGTTTCTAAATGTCAAAGTGAAACTCTAAAGGTTTCCAAAACATCTTTTACATCCAAAATCCAACATCACAGCCTGGGAGGAGGGACCCCGTGTTTGGGGCAGCGTTTTCTCTGTTCTGAGGGAGCCAGAGGCAGCAGAGAGTGCCCCGGAAGCAGGTGCAGGGGAGACCAACATGTGTGCCCCTCTCTCACCCGCCCGGACGCCTAGGTTCCTCCGACCAGCTCCACGGCCGGTCTGAGAGCTTCGGCAGTGAGGACCTGATCCCCAGCAGGGACACGAGCACGCTGCCCCGGGACACTGGCCCCCCAGGGCGCCCTGCCCTTGGCCGCCATGAGCACCCCCCACCCCGGAACGGGCCGCTCCCCCAGGAGGGTGTGAAGAGGGGCCGGCCCCGCGCCGCCTCCCCGAGCAGCGAGATGGTCACCCTGGAGGAGTTCCTGGAGGAGAGCAACCGGAGCTCGCCCATGCATGTGAGTGGCCCAGGCCTGGACGCGGTGGGGCACGCTCCCCTCACCGTCCCTGCCTCTCCCTGGCTCGGGACGGCAGGCCTGGACCTGGGCAGCGGAGTCGCGGGAAGGGACGGGGCGAGTGGCACGGCATGGGTGCAGGGCTGGTTTGGAATAACCACAAGCCAGCACATCACTGTGCGCTGGGACCAGCTCCCGGCTTGGAGGCTATTTTTCCCAGCTGTAAAATGAGGCAAGCTTGTTGCCAACCCAGAGGACAGGGATGGCAGGGGGCCACCCGAGAGCCCCCCTGGAGGGGACATGGCCAGCGTCCCGGTTACAGAGCCAGCATCTCCTAATCTTCTCTAGCACAGAGCAGCAAACTATTAAAATGTGCCAGACGGGAACTGTTTTAGGCGTAGCGGGGCCTTCCGTCTCTGTTGCAGCTACTCAGCCCTGCTGCGGTAGCACAGATGCAGCCACAGACCCTACAGCAGTGACCGAGCGTGGCTGTGTTCCAAGTCCTCCGTGACCGGGAGAGCCTGCCCACTCTCGTAGGTTGGGACACGTGCAGCACTCAGGCTGGTAGCAGGCAGGGCCTTCTGGAGCGCAGCTCCCCTCCTCTGCCCAGGGTGCACGTCCCCACTGACCTCACACACCTGACACATCCCCACTTCCACTCCCGAGTGTGAATGGTGCTGGGAGCCAGCATTACAGGTGAGGCTCCTCACACCCTGGCTGGCCAGAGAGGGTCTTCTCTGTTAGGTGGTGGGTATTGAAGACTTAGAATTACACAGAGAGGAGCCACGGACTGTGGAGAGTGGCTCTGGGGTCAGACAGGCGTTGAGTTTTAATCCCAGGTCTGCTGCTCTCTAGATGTGTGACTGAACTTAACTCCCGTGACCTCAGTTTCCCTACCTAGCAAAGATGGTTTTAACTACTACCTTTAAACAGCCTTGCAGCACAGTTCTAGAATTACCCGAGTTGTTTTACGATTGCACACACGGTTCCTGCAACAGTGCCAGGCACGTGGCGAACTCTCGGCAAACGGTGTCTATGGACACTAACAAGCGCAGGTCTTACTGACCACCCGCCTGAGGCCTGTGGCATCAAACCAGAGAACAGCCGTTTCTCTGTCAAGTTGAGCGTCCAGATGTTTACAGGGGCCGGAGTCAGGCAGTGGCCGGTGCAGGTGGCTGCCCTGCCCCCTGACGGGTCACAGCGGGCCAGGGGCTGACCTCTGCTCACCGCCCCTGACCCACGCTTGCCCTCACTTCCCTTCCTCCTCTTGCCGTGTTCATCGCCCAATGGAGAGATCTCGGCTTGGCCCTTCAGGCTGTGGGGTTCTGGCAGAGGCTGCAGAGAGGCCTGAGCAGGGTCACGCCCTCTGACCCCAGCCACCCCACCTGCCCCCATTCCCTCAGCAGGGGAGGCCTGGCTCAGGCAGCGACTGCCTGGGCAGGGGAGGCCGAGACCGGGACGATTTAACAGGCCAGTCCGGCTGGCTGGGCCGTGCCGTGTACCTCACCTCCCCGAGCTGCCTTGCTCTTTTCATTCCCTGTCTCAGGCGAGCAGAAAGATCCGGTGGCAGCGAGGGTCCTGGGCAGCGATTCTGGCTTTTCAAGAGCTAGTCTTGTTTTCCTTCCTGACCGAGGCCTGAGGGAAAGGCCTCGGGACGTTCCTGAGCCCCGCGGGGTGACAGGACGCTCAGGCCGTGGTCGCCTTTCAGTAATGACTTCTCCCTGAAGCTGAGCGGCTTTGGGCAAGTCATTTCCCTCCTATTTGCAGAGGGAGGGCCTGAGCGCATCTGGGGCTTTTTCCCTGGCGGTGGGCACGTTTCCTGACTGGGCCATGGGGTGGAGGACGACTCGCTAGGACCTGCCCGGACCCTCACACTGCCTCTCCCCGCTCCCTCCTCTCCTCCACAGGATACCCCCAGCTGCCGGGACGACTTGCTAAGTGACTACTTCAGAAAGGCCCATGACCCCCCAGCCACCGGCGGCCAGCCAGGACCCCTGACCAGGAAAGAAGGGTCCAGGATGCCCACCAGCTTTGTGGTCCCCACTGTCAAAATGGCCATCAGCACCCCTGAGGGGAGGCAGCTCAAGCCCGGGCAGTACGTGAAGCCAAACTTCAGACCAGCTGAGGCCGAGGGCCCCCCCAGCGGCCCCCCGCGGCAGGCCCAGCCTCCCCAGAGCCTGTCTCTGGGCAGACCCCGGCAGGCCGCGATGCCCCCAGCTTCCCACACGCCCACCAGCCGGAGCGCGTCCCTGAACCGGGCCTTCAGCCTGGCCTCCGCCGACCTCCTCCGGGCCAGCGGGCCAGAGACCTGCAAGCAGGAGCCGCCTCAGAAACCGGGGGGCTGCGAGGCCCTGGGGAGCAGAGAGGCAGGTGGCCACACCCTGCAAAGCCCCACACCCCCCAGCTCCCACAGCCTGGCCCGGGAGCGGACCCCACTTGTGGGAAAGGCCGGAGGCTCGTGTCAGGGCCCGGGACCCCGCAGCCGGCCACTGGACACAAGGCGTTTCTCACTGGCGCCTCCGAAGGAGGAGAGGCTGGCCCCCCTGCAGCAGTCCGCCACAGCCCCAGCCATCGCCTCCGGGGGCGGTGGCAGCAGCTCACAGCTCCAGCACTCCGCGCCTGCCGCAGCCCCGGCCACCAGGACTAAGCTCAAGACCTCCCCGCATTCTGGGGAGGTGGCCGCCGTTGCCCCTGTGCGGGCAGGGCTCAGCCTCTCCGAGGGAGACGCGGCCCCTGGGCAGGGCTACGGCGAGGGGCTCCCTGCCAACGCAGCCCCCCATGCCCCCCGGGGCCTCGAGGACTTCAATCGTGGCAGCAGCTCAAAGAGCACACCGGCGTCCCCCGAGCCGGGCGGGGACCAGCAGACGGTGTGGTACGAGTACGGCTGCGTGTGAACCAGAAGCAACCGGCCCCCTGGCCCTCTGATCCCCTGGGGCTCCCCACATTTCTCCCTTTTGTTGTGATGGAAACACTGTGCCAAGCCCTGGGAGGAGTGTGCTCCCAGTGTGCCCCTTCTTCCACATCCACGGCTCCCGGTCACCGAGAGCTTCTGAACAAATCCACCTTGGCTTGGGGACCACTCGGAACGCAGTGACAGACTGACCTGCCCCAGAGCAGATGCTCTTCTCACGTGCCCCTGGGAACACACGTTTGCAGCTCGCTGGCCTCCATCAAAGCACGCGTGCAGCTTCCTGCACCCACAGGCTTGGGAGGCTGAGCCCGAGAATGCAGGGGTGGGTGTGGAAGCCGCGCCCCGTCCCGCCCAGGGAAACCCACACTGGCCGAACTGTAGTGACCCTGGGGGCCTTTGCAGACCCCAGGGTCAAGCTGCTGTTAAAAACCAGGGTCCTTGCAGCTCTGTTCCTGGGGTCCCACGCACTTGCCCTGCTCACCCCAGGGCCCAGGCTGCCTTCGGGGCAGGTGGCAGGTGATCGCAGGCATTCGCCTCCATCCTGCCAGCTCCCTGGGAGCCACACGGGGCCCTGCCCTCCCAGCCCCCCAGCTCGCTCTTCTACAAACACTGGATCCTCAGGGCCTGGAGGGGCGGGGAGCAGAGAGAGGCGTGCACCCCCACCCCCACCCCCGCTGCTCCCCGGCAGGACTCAGCCCTGTACAGAAGGGAGGCAGGCACGGGGTGAGGCAGTGCCCTGATTTCCCCGACTCAGGGGGATGTTGATTTATTATTTCTGAATAAGTTTTGGGTAGAAACCAAATTTCTTTTAATATATTACACACACACACACACACACACACACACATATACACATATATATAGACACACTCGTGAAATATATATATACATACTTTTGGGGGTTTCTATTTATGCTCCATTGGGAGTTGTTCTTTTCTACCAGGAATCTTATCTGCTGCTTTGTGTATTTTTTCAGATTCCTGACAAACTTTGTTTCCTGTTGTTTAGTAAAGGTGCTTTTTCCTGGATGAACTAAACCCATTGAATTTTTTTAAGGTTTTTTTTTTCTTTTGATTTAGTATTCTGAGAAAGAAATGGGAGACTTGAATGTTAACAGGATCAATGTTGAGAGTGCTTTGGGTTGCATATTAAATAGCCATCCGTCTCTGAAACACGTGGACAGGATCGTAATAAAAAGAAATGGAATCAAAGCCAAGTCCTGGCTTTCCTCACTGCACGTTACTAGCAGCGTTAGCTCGGCAGCTGGGGGGCTCTCGGGGCTCCCTGCCTCAGCTCCCCAGTCTTCCTCTGTGGCTGGCTTGGCCCCACGAGTGATGTGAAGCCGTTATACATCCAGGCAGAGGCTGCAGAGACGCACGTGAAGAGCAGAGTTTATTGCATAACAGCTTTCTTCCTGGTTATGTTTGTTTCATTAGTACAAAGTGAATCCAAATTTGATATACCACAGGAGCTCAGTTTGAAGTGGTGCTTTGGTGGCTTCTGTTTCATCTGAGTCATACATACTCATACTGCTTTGCCCGTGTTCAGAGTGTAGGTTTTGTAGAAAATTCAGCTTGCGCTCCAGTTTGACACAGGCCTGGCCGGAGGCCCGTATAGCCCAGGTCCTGTTTAAAAAGACATGCCTGAGGTCGTCCACGTGGCTTTGAAAGCATCTTCCAGAGACACTCAATCCGCCTCGGCGGCCGCCATGCTACATAGGAGCATATGGGTCTGCATAAACCAGGTTGCCCCCACTTGCCCTCCATGCCAGGGCCTCCTTGTTCCTCGGGAGGCGGCAGAGCTGGCTGGAGAGCACTCTGGAGCACTGAGCTGGCCCTCTATGTCCCAGCTGCCCCTGGGAAGGGTCAGGGAGGCAAACTGGAAACTCTGCAGGTCATGGTAGCCGCAGCCCATGATGGGAGGCCGTGGAGGCCCCGGCAGTGCTTTCTGGGCTTCCTGCTCAGGCTAAAGCAGCTGGGAGCTAATGCTTGCCAGCTGACCGCCAGAGACCAGCAGTGGGTACTGGGGGTTTGCGTGCTCGTCACGCTCGGGCCTCCTTGTTAGAGCTCTGCATCGTGATTAAAAGGTAAGAGTGGCACCGAGAGGAACTGATTCAGGCCTGCAGGTCAGGGTAGCCCCTCAAGCGGACAGTTGTCCCAGAGAGGCCTCCCAAACTTCGTCTCAGACTCTGGGGTGACTGGCTGGCTCAGAGGTTCCAGAGGAGAGGTTTATTCCATGTTCAGACACCTTGGACCCTTGTCTTGAGCACGGAGACACAGCAAGGCAGGCGAGGGAGGAGAGCACCAGCTCTGTACCTGCGACATGGGACAGGGTGGTCAGTGTCAGGCTCTCGGACTGAGGATGAGTGTCTGTCCACCCAGGCCTCCCCAGGGTGACTCCATTCCTTCACCCATTCGTTAATGCTCAGAGAGCGCCGAGCTGGGTGCTGGGGAAACAAAAACAGCAGAAGGCCCACCTTCAAGGAGCCCACATCTTGGAGAGTGATTACAATATCGTCCAAAGTAGAGGAGGACGGGCTGGACAGCCTGGAGTAGGCCCTGGAGGCTTCTTGGAGGAGGCAGCCCTTGAGCAGATGCCCCAGGGGTTGAGGAGTTCACCTGGCAACGAGGGGAGGGCAGTACAACCTGAAGAAAGCACTGGCTCTGCTCTGGGGAGCACAGGCTGGGGTGGCAGCACCCCAACCTCAGGACTTCAATCCCTCGCAGGTGCCTACCAGCTGGGTGCCGAGAAAGCCCTTAGCATCGCTCCCAAGCCCCGTGCCTGTGTTACGGTGAGCACAGCATGGCTCAGGGGTGATGGGCGACTCGCCCAAAGTTTCTACCTCTTGGCCACACAGGCCCCTTTGTGGGCTGACCCCTGCCACCTCACGCCCCACCTCCCAGCTCTCTCTGGGCTCCCGTCTCACTGGTCAAGCGGGTGCCTAAATGTTCCGTGCTCCCCACCGCAGGGCCTTTGCACGATGGTGCCTCTTATCCCTCCCTTCTCTACTTAGTTCCTCCTGGCCGAGCTGGGGTTCCTCAGTTAGGATGCCCTAAGCAGAGTGCCCCCCTCCCTCGCAGCTCTCAGCATGTTTCATAGTTATATGGTCAGTTGTAGTCACTTAGTGTCCTGGAGAGCAAGGGCCACGTCCAGTGGCATTTGTTCCCTGTGAGAAGACACAGGCGCTCACCATGCAGCATGAACTGATGGACACACCGAGTGCTCACCGCCCAGGCAGGTGGATGCTCACGTCCCCCCACCCACAGGCTTCTTGGTTCATTGCTCTCTGATGTCCTCACTGTGATACAGCCTCGCCTGCAAACCCTGACCTCCACGTAAGCTTCCCCGTCTGTGAGGAGTCCTTGGCACCAGCTTTCCTCTCCCCTGGTCTGCCATCTTCCTGGTGACTTCAAGGCCACATCATCCACCGCCCTTCCACAGCTGATGGTTAACACGCTGACCGGCTCCTCCACTTCAGCCACCTACTCTCGTGGACAGGCCTGGACCTCATTGTCACAGGACTGGCTCCTTCCCCACCATACTCTACTCCAAAAGACCCCCGGGCCTGGCCTTGGACCCCTCCTCCTCCCAGTTCCCATCCCGGGGAACCTGCTCAGCCAGGGAGGCCTTGGTTCTTCCTCTGTGTTCTCCAGGTCCATCAGCACCTCCACTCCACCCCTCGCCCCAGCCCACACCCACCCATCCATCTGTGCACCCATCATAAGGGCTTGGGTTTCTTCACTTGGCCCTCAACTTCCATTACCCGGGACCTCCTTCACAGGCACCCCATTGTTAGATCCCAGAAGAAGAAACTAACACATAGAAGTTGTTTCTAACTCAGGGGCCCCACAGCTTATCTCACAAGAAAACAGGTGTCCCATAGACTAAAGAATGAAGGCTGTTCAAAGCTGTTCAAGGCCGTCCCAGTGGCCCCTCAAAGGCGGGTAAGGCAAGGACAGATACACCCATAAAATAAACAACCACAAAGGCCTGCTCTCCCTAGCTAGATAACGCAGCTGCTTTCCTAAAAAGAATATTGTCTCAGAATTCTACCAGCCAATCAAAACTAGATAGGCACTCACCCAGTGAAGGCACAGAACATCACAGCAGACACCCTACCCAACATGGGTTCCTTTTTCCGTTAAAAAATGCTGCTCTCAGAGAGCAGGAGCCATTATCTTTTGTCTTCTTTTCTGCTGGCTCCCACCTGATTTCTTCCTCTGATAAATCTTAAACTTTGACTCGCTGCATTGTATGGATTCTTGAACGGCTCCGAACCTAACACCCATGAGTAGGTAGAGAAGGAAGCTAAGACAGAGAAATGGATTTTCTCCAAGGCTTCTCAACTGGTAAGTGCCAGATCTGGGATTTGGACCCCTGTTGCAAAGACACCAAAGCTTGGGGACCTTGGATCAGATGTATATGGGTACACACACGTGCCTTCATAGAGAGAGAGATACATATATATCCCCAGGACTGAAATCCTTCTTGTGAAGTTTTCCTATCCAGCTGTTGCTTCATGGTCTCCTTCCTTCCTCACCAAACTTCTTATAAAAAAGTCTGTCCTCCTGCCCCCTCACCCATTCTTTCCTGAGGCTCTGCAGTCTGTCATTCCACCCAGCCACTCAGTGGAAACTGCCCAGCCGAGTGCTTCCAGCCAAACGAGCAGCCACCACCTCGCAGCCTCCACCCTGTGTGGCCATTGCGGGAATTGACACCAGGCTCGTTGGTCCTTGAAACTCTCAGCCACTGCTCCATGATTCTCCCTTCAGGGATAGCTCTTCTGGACTTCATTCATTTGCTGGCCCTTCATTCATTCATTCCACAAACATTCATTGAAAGCCTCCTGTGTGCTGGGCCCGAGGTTCCACCTCTGACCCCTTCTGTTTCCTCCACGGGCCCTTCATGGCTGAGCCCATCCTCTCTCGGCCACTCCCATATGTTCCCCTCTGGCCTCTCTCCTGAGCTCCAGGCCTGATGGGGCAGTGCCCATTGGCTAGCCCAGATGGCAGCTCACCTCCCCTGGCGCCTCCAGGCTCCCTGGCTCACCCACCATCATCATCATCTATTGCAGTGACGGGGCTTGGGCCCTCTCTCCTCACCTCCCACATTTTACAAGTCACATCCTGGACCCAAAAGCTGTGCCTGGAATCTGGCCCCTGCTCTTTGGGACTGTCCCCCTCAAGTCCACACCCTCCAGCCCTGGGCCATGGCAAGAGCCTGCCACCTGGTCTCGCCCCTCAGAGGCTGCCCAACCCCTCGGCCTCACCTCCTGCTTACCCTTCCATCTGCTCCAGCCAGCTGGGTCCCTAGGGGTCGCTGAATCAAAGGGACGTAGCCCTCGTCACCTGGAGCATTCATCCCAGCTGAGGATTCCTTCACTTCTGAAACATCCCTCTCCTGGGCTTGCACCCCAGCCCCACCCCACAGCTGTGCAGGCTCAACCCTTCTTTCGTGGCTCACCTTAAGGCTCACCCGACTCCTTTTCTCACCCTCCCCTCTCACCCTAGGCCAGCTCAGACAGACTCACAGCTCATAGATCTATTTGCAATTGGCTCCACCTTTATACCTCCAGCCCCAGCTCCTCCTCCTAGCCTCCAGATCTGTGTTTCTAATCTGGATTCCCAAACACACCTTGACCTCGAAGTGCCCAACATGCCACTTACCGTCCTCCCCCAGCTAAGCCGGGTCCCTTCAAACTCCCGCCTCATCCCCTTCCACCCATCACAGCCCAAGCGTGTTTGACACCCCCCTCCTTTATCCCCCATGTCCCACCCATGACTCCATCCAGCAACCTCCCTCACGATCACGGCCAGTCCCAAGCAGTGGGTCCCCCTGAGCGACGCCACAGGCTCCCATCACGGAGGGGAACACCCCAGACCATGCCCGTCCCCACCTCTCTGCTCTGGCATCTGGGTGCCTGTGAATACCCAAGTGGCCTCTGGATATTCAGGCCACAGCTCAGGAGGAAGATCTGGCTGGAGAGAGATTTGGGATCAACTGCGGGATGAGAAAAGCTCACCCTGGGGAGCACATTAAAGTGAGAAAATGAGAGACAAACCTTGGGGAGCACCTAGCTCTCTGGGGGGGGGGGGAGATATGTGTACCAGTAATATATATAAGCTTTATATTTATAAATATATATCTATATTTATATAAATATATAAAGGATATATAGCACACAATTTACAAATACTAATAAAATATACAATACTTCATTGTGAAATCCATCTGGCCAATTGATTCTCACAGAAAGCTTTCGTTGATTTTTGCCCAACTTGTGTATTCGTGGTCAACCTGTGGTTGCAAATGATGAATGAGAGCAGTGACATTTGTTAACATAAAAGAAAATGGGTGACATTTTCTTTTATGTTAACAAGATAAAAGTGAAATAAGTCGAAGATGTATGTCAGAACTTCATTTATCTCTCCGTGACATGAGGACTTGGCTCTATCAGGTGGTAGTTTTTGAATGGTGGATGAGTATTTCCTCAATTTTTTGTGCTATTTGCAATGTAATTTTTTAGATGAGATATGATTCACCTACCATGATATTCACCTAAGACAAACTTTTAAGTTCAATCTGCACTATTAACATTTTCTCCATCACGTTTTTTTTTTTTTTTTAAGTCTAGAGTCTCTAGACTATCAAGGAAGCCAAAATCAAGCCCCGGTTTGTGGCCTTTGCTGATTTCTGTGGTATAAGTGCTCTCACTGTGGCTGATTTCAGTTTCGTGTCACTGAACACGCAACTGGGGAGAGATGCCCAGTGGCACCGAATTCTACCTTATTACCATCTTTCAGATACAGTCGGTGTGAATAACCTCAAGAGCATAGTGGATACCAAATATTTATGAAGTGGTGAACTTTGAGTATTTGTTAACTTTGTTTTTAATATAACTTATTTAACTGTAAATTTACCTAATTTAAATTTTAAGGATGGCTACGTTTAATAACTGCTTGCAAATCTCCTGGAAATTTAACAATCTGTTCTGACGACCCAGTCCAGAATATCTCCAGCAGAACCTCTGGCAGCACCACCTTTTAGGCTGGAGAGGGAGAGATGAAACAATTGAGAAGTGGCCAAAGAAGAATGAGGAACATTCTAAGAGAAGCCGGGGCCCAGGGAGCTGTAGGGAGCTGACCATCCCACAGATGATGGCATTTGCAGATGTGTCAGCTTCCGGCTCTGTTTTCTTGGTTGTTTCCCACTCATTTGTGCCCTCCTTGAGCCATCAGTGGCCTCATCAAGGCGCCATCAGTAAAGTGGGGCAACTGTCTCCACCTAACAGAGCCGCTGACCTCCAGGTGGCCGAAGGCTGGTATGTGCCCGGGGTGGGGGTGGGAGGGGGTCACCGCAGGGCTCAGAAACGTCATTCCCTTTCCAAGTTCACAGGGTCCCATCACAGTCTGGGAGCTGGCAGAGGGAAAATCAGTCACCTCTTCCCATCTGTCCTGCCCGAATAGACCCCCCATAACCGGGGCGAGGGGGGTGAAGCCAGCCGCATGCCCACGGGGAAGGAAACCTCGGGCTCCTTGGAGCGCCCCATGGAGAGAGCCAAGGCCCTCGCGAGCCACCCTGGGGAGGCCGCTCTGTGCCCCTGGCCGCGCGCCCGCGCCTCCGCCTCCCGCATCTGCCTCCCGCCGCTCGGACAGGCCGTTGCCTCCGCGGCCTCCGGCGGAGACCCCCTAACCCCGCGCCCAACGCGACAGACAGGAGCCCCGGGAGCGCAAGCGGCCCCGCCAGCCCCGCGCCCCGCGCCCCGCGCCCCGCGCCCTTCCCTCCCGCGTCCGGGGGTGCGCGCCGAGCCCGGCGGAGCGCGCTGCGGGATCGGGAGCCACCACCCGGCTTCCTGCGCCGGGACCTGAGCGGTGAGTGCGCCCGAGCGGCTCCGGGCTGGGGCCGGGACAGCGGGGAGCGGGGTGCGGGCCCCGCCGGGGGACCCCCGACCCTCAGGAAGGCCGGCTCGGCGACATCGCCTGGGGCGGAAAATCCAAAATCCAGTCTCCCGAAAAAAGGCCTCTGGGGGAGGTGCGGAGGAGAGGGTCTGGGAGGAAGGGCCCTGCCGTTCTAAGATCCAAATTGGGCAGCTCTTGGGGCGCAGGGCCCCGCCACCTAAGGGGTGTGTCAGGAGAGTGAGGTAGGGGAGCAGCACGCCAGAGGGGACGCCCTCGCCCAGGGCTCCCGGGAGGGGGCAGAGCTCCACAGTCCTACGCGGCAGCCAAGCTCTGACCCAGGAAAGCGCAGCCAAACCACCAGAAAGAACCCTGGAGAGGGAGCCCAAGGACCCGGTACCACAGCGGAGCCTTTCTCAGGCTCAGTGGCATCTGGTAACGTTGGGGAAAAATGCCATCCTGCCCTCCCCCTGGACCAGGGATGGAGGGGAGGGGCAAACTCCTCGTTAACTGAGTGCCTGCCACTGCCAGGTACTTCCCAAGCATTAGTTCATTTGTCTCAATTCATCCCTTCATCTGGTCTCTCTTTCATTCATTCAACAAACTGGGCCCCCTGCTGGGCAACACTCTCAAAACTCACACTCTAGAGGGAGACACTGACTACAATTCAAAGGAGTAACTGGTAGGAGGTCTGTCCTGCTTCTTCTTCCTGCCCCTGATGATCAGAATCAAACTACGGGGGCACCCCACCCCCAGCAACACTCCCATGCACTAATGGGAAATCTCTAGCCAGTCAACATGCAAAGGGCTCCTTCTATATACACATCACCATGAACAGCAGTCACTGAGAGCATTCCCAGGAGAGCTGCAGGTTTCAGTTTAGAGATCACCTCTTCCCAGAAGGCTACCCTGATTGCCCCTCCTCCAGCTCAGGTGCTTTTGTACTTTGGGCTCCCACAGCATGCCCCCTCCCTGCCCCGTCCACCTCCATCACAGCTGTTGTCCAGGTATTGTAATTTCTCTGTTAATCCTGGTTTTCTTTCTAAATCAGAGTTTCAAAAACCTCAGCCATTCAAGTTCCATTTTTAGGACATACATAATGTTTTTCTTTGATTATTTTACTTTGGAAATCTCTATTCATGGAATAGAAACTTGCAATGTACTTCTCTTGCCATCACTATTATCAGGTGTCCTTTACTGTCCCTTGACAGCTTCTGGGGCACAGTCCATCACTTTCCAGGTCCTTCAAGCATGAATTCGGTTGCCTCAAATGGACTGAACTGAAGACAAAGAGGGGCTAGTTACCCACATTCTAAAGACCAGGGCTCCCTCCTCCTTCCCCTCCCCTCCAAGGCCTGGCTCCCGCTGTGTCCAGAGGGCAGGAGGGAAAGGAACAGGGATCCATGTCCCTTAGGCAGCCTGCTCCATTGGTGTCCTCTGGCTTTGACCGTCCCACTCTCCGGCCCTGAAGCCTTCTGTGTGGCAGGCCCCAATCAAAGGGGCACAATCAAGGAGCACAAGGCAAAGAGCTCCCTGCTCTCCAGGTCTCTGACACGAGAGCCTTGGCCCTAGCACCAGCCCCACTACCACCACAAACCTCCTCAGCTTCTGGTCCCAGCACACCCTCCTCAGCCTGGGGCTGCTGGATCCTCTGCCCACAGCCAACCCTCCTGGGAGCCTGAGTTCAGCTCCTTTCCTCCCCATCCTCCTAGCCCTGCATGACACATGGGGGTGCAGGCCACCCACTGTCCACCTGGCTGCCTCCTCTTCAGATTTCTTTCTCTCCTGCCCAAAAAGGCACAGTGAGTGGATTAGCATGTCCCCTGCTAAAGCAGACGTCCACCCAGCAGTGGACAACGGGTCACTCCTTGCACTACCTCCCCGCAGCACCCCCCATCTCTATGAGAGATTCTTGTGGAGAACCTTGTAGCCTCTCACACTGTTCTGCTTCTGTGTTAGTCAGGGTTCTCCAGGGAAACAGAACCGACAAGACATAAATATATGTATAATGTAAATATTATGAGGTTTTTCATAGGAATTGGCTCACGCAGCTGTGGGTTTGGGCAAGTCTGAAATCCATAGGGCAGGCTGCAAGCTGGGAATTCTGATGAAGTTTTTCGATGAATTCCCCAGGAGAAGCTGGCTGGCCGAAGCAGAGAGAGAAATTCTCCTTTCTGACTGCTGAAGTCGTCAGTTCTCCCTTTAAGGCCTTCCACTGATTGGATGAGACGGCTCTCACTGCTGAAGGCAATCTCCTCTGCTGATTGTAGATGTCATCAGCCATATTTGCAATCAACTTGCTGATAATTTAAATTCATGGAATACTCTCACAGTAACAATCAGGCCAGTGCTTGCCATCATCTGGCCAAGTGCCACATGAACTTAACCATCCCACCCTCCGATCCCCTCCCCAGGACTGAATGTGTGTGTGGTGGGTGGGGACTGGGGTGGCAGTGGCTGGTCTTGGTGGAATCCAACAGGAGGTGGGTCAGCCCCATCGCTGAGGATGACTAAGTTGCCTCTTTGTCCTCAAGTGGACCCTAGTGGTCAACTTCAGGGCAAGAGGAAGAGCCCCACTCTTGCTTGGTTCTATGACATTTAAATAAATTTAATTTTAGAAGGAAATTGTATTCCACTCCCAGAAATGGAGAATCAGTGTCCCCTGCTGCAAAAGGAAGGTTGCTGAACAAATAAGAACAAGGACAAGCAAGCAGTGCTATTAAACTTTAGCACCGGTTGCCTGCAGAATGCACCTGAGGCTGGCTCTCTAGGTTAGAGAGAGAGAGATCAGCAAGAGTTAGAGTGGTGCCAAAAGCACCGTGGTGTATAAGATGGATTAAGAAAGAATTGGACAGAGAAAACGGGGAAAAAGCACTAAACTCCTATCTGTCAGCAGCTCCTGCATGCAGAACAACCCAGAGCCCAAAGTGATACAAAACAAACCTCCAGCTCATCCTTTGTATCAATTGAAGGGTCACTTCCTCCAGGAAGCCCACCCTGATATGCTCCTTTAACAAGCTGCATTTCTTCTGTAACACTTGTTGTGCTTTATTGTTATGGCATATTTGTCCTCACTCCAGAGTATAAGTCTCCGAAGCACAGGCACCTCGCTACCCTGGGTATGCCCCACCGGGCCTGGAGCACAGCTGTCGAATGAATAATGAATGAATAACTGAGTGAACCTCCTTGACGTAGATCCAGTGGCCACCCTTCCAACAATGCCTTTCTCTCCAACCCCTCCTGTCCACACCCCACATCCTCCATTTTCCACAGTCCTGCTGAGGGTCCAGCTTCTCCAGGAGGCTCTTTCCAACTGACCAAACCCAGCCTGAAGCCTCCTGCCCCTGGATATTCCATCCCTGGCAGTGCCTATGCCCAGGGGACATTCCATCCCATGGTCTCCTGTGTTTCCCACACCTCCAGCAGGCAAGGGCCATGGATAACACCACAAGCGCTTGATTAATGTTTGATTCATCCTTCCAGTATGCAGCTGTGCGGGGTCTTGTTAGATAAACTAACTTCCGGTGGCTGCTATAACTAATCACCACATACGTAGGGGCTTAAAACAACACAAATTTATTCTCTTAGGGTGCTGGAGGTTAGAAACCCAAAATGGGTCCCGGTGGGCTAAAATTAAGGAGTCAGCGGGGCTGTGTTCCTTCTGGAGGCTCTAGGGGAGAAGCCGTTTCCTTGCCATCTTCATCTTCTAGAGGCTGCCTGCGCTCCTTGGCTCACACAACCCCCAGCTGAGTCTTTCCCTGGCTGCCTCCCTCTTTCATCCTTGTAATTACCTTGGGCCCTCCTGGATAACCCAGGATTGTTTCCCTATCACAAAAAACTTAGTCACATCTGCCAAGTGCCTTTTGACATGTAGAGTAACATATTCACAGGTTCCTGGATATCTTCAGAGAACCATCATTCAGCCTACCTGGTAGTTCAGGTCTCCTGACTGAACGAGAGGATGCTGCCTGGTTGTATCTTAATAGCAGCTGATGCTTATTGAGTACTTGCTCTCCGCAGAAAGTATTCCAAGCACTTTATACAACACTCTGTGAAGAAGGTGCATTGTTATCTTCCTCATTTATGGATGAGGGACTGAGAGGTTAAAGAACTTGACAAGTGGCAGAGCTGGGATTTGAACCCAAGCAGTCTGGCTCTAGAGGGCCCCCTCCTGACCTCTAGGCTGCACTGCCTCTCTGGCACCAACATGCCACCCCCAAGATGTCAGCCTAGGAGCAGGCCAAGCAAGGGCCAAAGCCCAACTCAGAGGGAGAATTTCTCCCAAGATTTTCTTGGTTAGGCCCCTATCGAGGTTACAAAAGTCTTCACCATTTGCCCCTCCCCCCCATTTCAGCCCTTTCTCACCATCCCATTATTTCTCATCACCCCATTTTAGGCACCTGGGCCATTATCCCAACAGTTCTCTCTAAGGGCTCTGGGAAGTTAAGTCTGGAAAAGTTCCTGGATGCCAAGTACTGCTGACATTCATACTTGTCCACCACAGCGTCCACACACCAAAGGAATATGAGCCCTGTAGAATACAGATCTTATACAGCAGTGCAAAGCAGTCACCTCTCTCTCCATTTAACCAGCTGCTATCACAAAGACGCCTGCATGTCCAAGCCACAAAAGAACACTCAGCCCTCCAGTAGTCCCTCAAGGAAGAAGGTGTTCCAACATTTATTGAGCACTGACTATGGGTAGGAATAGTTCTAAGAGGTTTATACTTAACTCCTTTAACACTCAACATAACCCTGTGAGGTACTATTATTATTATCTTCATTTTACAGATAAGAAAACTAAAGCCAAGGTCACACAGCCAATAAGTGAAGGAGCCAGGATTTGATCCATTCCAAGTAGAAGAACCAAGGTTGGTCAAGACCAGTTGAACAGCCCCAGTTCAGTCAGCAAAGCCCCCTTTTCTGCCTTCCCAGGATAATCTGTTGTCCTTTTACCTGCCAGACAGGGCTCCTGGTTTCTGTGTCAACAAGATTTCTCGAGGGTACCTTTATATTCGATTCTTACACCAATCTTCATTGTGCTCAAGAAGCTGCATAACTTGCCAGAGCACTCACAGCCAGAAAGTAACAGCTTTGGGATTTGAACCCAGGTCTTCAGAGGCTAAAGTCCCCTGCACTCCCCCACTCCCAAACAGCCTCACCCTGAGCAAGCCCAGCCTGAAGGCCTCCTTCCGAGTCCTCAGTCCAGCCAGGGAAGTGACGTGGGTTCCCCAGCCCTCCAGATGGGTGTGCTCATGCTTCACCTGGACTTGGTGCTGACCTGGACACAGGCCTTAGCTTCCTGCCTTGGGGCATCCCCATTAGTCACAGTCTGAGTAGGAACGGAAACAACATTGTGGGGTGAATCAGGTATTCTGATTAATCGGCTCAGCCCCCTGAGCCTGCCGGAGTGTGGCTGAGCCCAGAAAAGATAATTCTCAGAAAAACCGACCTCTTGCAGCCTGAAACTGCCCTGGGAGGTGTCCGACTCAACCATGGTGAGTATTTGTCAGAACAAAAGCCGTCCACCGGAGCTGGGTGCTGGGTGCTCTCTCCTAGGAAGCTGAGGGTGATGGGAAGGCAGGGTGGGGGGAGAGCAGGAGGAGGCTTGGGGCTGAGCAGGGATGGATGAGCTGGCTCTGGAGCCGAGGGAGGGAGTAGGGAGTCATTCTGTCGTTTGGGGGATAAAGAGATTTCCTGTGAGGCTGGCCAGCTGTACTAATTGGAAGAATGAACTGGAAAAGCAATATTTTTTAAAGTGGATAATCTGTGCACATTCGTAAGTACACACACATCCTTCCATTAGTGTGATTTGGCAGTGAAGACATATCTGATTTGTCCGTAGCATCAGGGTCTCAGCCGGAAGCAGGTGGCTCACTCAAGCAGGGGAATCGAGGAGTTTAACGCAGGAAGTGTTTTCAAAGGTGTGGGTAGGGTTAAGAAACCAACACGGTGGTGCAGCACCCTGGAACTTGCATCCCTGGGGAGCTGTTACTATCTGGAGGCCTGCAGGGGCGAGGGAGGGGAGCAGTTACTGGAAGCTGAAGAGAGCAGTGCAGGAGAGGGACTTCCCAGAGGAGCAGGGGCTTTCAGTAAAAGGAGGCAGCCAACCTGAAGCGACCCTGGCAGGGGGGTAAATACTCCCCCGATCCCACTCTCTCCCACCCTCTAATCTCTAGTGTTTCCCATTGGCCAAACCCAAACAGAAGCCAGAGGGCCAGGGAGCCCCGTGATTCAATCCACAAAGTAGCATGGAAAAGGGTGGAGAAGCTCTGGAAGGGCAAACAAAGTGGACAGCACACCTCCAACCTGGGGCAACAACCTCTCTCACCCGTCCTTTCTGCTGCCACTTTCTGTGCACCTGCGGGGTGCACCCTGGGCTTGGTGCCGGGGAAATGCGGTGAGCGAGCTCCTCTCAGGTTGAAATGGGAAGACTGTCTTTAGACAAAATGGCAATCCGACTCTTTGCCAAGACCAAAACCAAACCAGAGACGGGAAAAGAAGAACTGGATGCAAACATCATTTGTAGTGGGTGTGGAGAATTTCTGACCATGTCTGTGGTGTGCAGCCCAACATGGGAGAAGATTTTTGTGGGTGAGAAAAATGTCTATTAGTGAAGCACTCCGTGAGTATGAGCCATAATTTACAACTGTCTAGGCCCAAGGAAGTTCTGGAAAATAATGCATGCTTCATTTTAACGTAGTGAGCTGTCTATTGTTTATAAGGCCCGCACCAGGCTTTGATGACAAAACAACAAATTCTTCTGCCGCCGCCAAGGATGAGACATCTCGACACCAAGAAACACAGCGGAGTCTAGCCAAAAGACAGCTTTGCAGACAGTACGTTGAATCTCTTTGCTTCTCCAAACCAAGCCTTTTCCAAGGGAAAGCAGAGCCGCAGATGCCAAACCTGTATTCCATAGGCCACTTCCAGATCTTTCAGTAGCCGGAATAGGAGGCATGCTATTCTGTGTCTGAAAAGGAAAAATTAATCAAAAGGGAGCTTATTTTAATGTTAAGAGTATTTAGATCATGAAAAGTCTTACATATGTTGGAACATCTGTAAATAGAGACTGTGGACTAGAAAAAGAAAGGCAGGGACTGCCAAGGCCTGCTGCACAGGCTGTGCACTGCACCAACTTCACCATCTACCACCTGAGGTTACGTACAGCCTGCTTGCAAAGTGGCATTCCTGGCAGGAACATAGTTCCAGATTCACTTTGGAAGAGACTTTCCCCATGGCATGTGCTCTTGAGAGTCAGAATCCTGAATCTGGCAACTGAAGGAGGGGCTTCATTCCTTGAGGGATAGGATGAGGTAGAACATAATTGTTGGAAGGAGCAGCTTCAGAGTCAGGACTCCACTCAAGTCCTGGCTCAGTCACTTCGGGGTATGTGACCTTATTTAGGCAGTTCACTTAACCATCTGAACCTCATCCTGATCTGTGCAATAGAGAGAATAAAACCACTTGATGAAAAGAGATAATTCATAAACACTAAGCTCCACAGTAAGCATACAAAAGAAAATACCTACATGCAAGAGGATATTTGGAGTAAACAATGATAATAATGAGAGCTAATGTTTATTGGACTCTAATATATGCTGGGCTTTGTGCCAAGGGCTTTATTTACTTTAATTCATGTAGTCATCTCAACCCCCTTTTAAAGCAATGTCCCATTTCACAGATGAGGAAATGGGCCCAGAGAGGTTAAGGGACTTGTCCAAGATCACCCTGCTAGTAAGTTACAGAGCTGGGATTGAAACCCAGACACTCTGACTTTGGAAGCAAGCTCTTAACACTACATTGAGTTGGGTAATTTTTAAAAAGCAGGTGTGCATTTTTATGGCATGAAGAGTTCATCCAGAAAACTCCATTTGTAAAAGTTTTGCAGGAAGGAGGAATTTTAAAATGAGATCCAGACTCTGAGATGAACCTGCCGGGAGGTTGCTGGGCATGTGCCCGGCAGGAAAAGCAAAACCCCCCTGCCACTTTCTGTCAAGGCACCTTCTGCTCTCTCGCCCACAGTCCATTTCCTTCTAGAGACTCACCTAGAGGCCAGGTCACAAAGGGTGGAGCTTTGAGCCCCCAGAGGGGTTAGCAGAAGGTGAAATCAGTCTCTCTCTTCATCTCCCTTGCTTGCACTCCCAAGTGCCCTCCGTCCCTAAGCCCCAGCCATCTGTCCTGACAACCAAGAGCACAGGTTTCTACGGTGAGCAGTGCCAGGTGCTCATTTCACAGACAGGGATGGGGCACCCCACCCTGAGCCGGGCACTGGGCCAGAAGCAGGGCCATGCAGTCAGCTGTGTACCATGGTTCCCAGTGGGAGGTGACTTTTAGGTCTTAAAACTGGGGCTTGAGTCCAGAAGATGGGGGCCAGGAGGCCTTTTGAATGAGGAGGACTGCAGGAGGTGAAAGAGCAGCAGGTGCTACGGGAACAGCTAAGGATGGTTTGGTAGAGGATATAAATGGCCATGAGGGTTCTGGATCCAACTGCCTGGATTTGAATCCTGTGCTGCTTACTGATTAGCTGTGTGACGCTGGGCAAGTTTCTTGACCTCTCTGTGCATAAGTCCCCAGGTGTAATATAGGGATAATAATAGTATCTACTCATAGGGCCCTTGTGAAGATCAACTGAGTCAATGCATTTAAGAGTTTCGAATAATGCTTGGCACACAGTAAGCATTCAATAAATGTGAGCTAAGACTAATGCTGCTCTTTGTGAGCATGTGGGGCAGAAGGCATGAAAGCCTCCTTGAATTCTCCACAAAACCAGCTGGAGGTTCTCTGTGCCATCCCTGGTCACCCCAGCCTCAGGCAGGTGCAGGCTCTGGGGAGCTCCGGGGCAGGGATCCAGAAAGCAACAAACCTAACGGCCCACCTCAGTGGAGAGCAGCAACAACCACTGCTTTAACTGAGTGGCTAATAATGTGCCCGCGCTGGGGGACAGGGAGCCCAACAGGACAGAAGTTCCCCTCCAAGGACTCTTCTCCCAGCTTCTCACCTGGGAGCTCTGGTGGGAGGCTGCTGGCAGCCAGGGCCACTGAGAATGCAGGTGGGCTGGAGAAGGACCTTTGTCCTTTTGCAGCCAGGCCTCTTCTGAGCCCACGCGGAGGCTCCAGAGCCTGCCCTGGGGAGAGCACGGTGGGGGTGGGGTGCGGTGCTTCCAAAACAGGCCTGCGCGCCCCGAGTGGTCACCGTGGGCCCTCCTGGCAGGCGCCGAGCTTGCAGCCTATGGTCGGGGTACAAGGCAGCGCGAGGGTGAGCAGGCCTGGGTGTGCCCAGAGGAAGAGGGGTTGGGGCACAACGGGGCCCTAAGGAGGTGGGGGGGTCCTGCCGAGAAAGGGACTGGCCAGCGTCCCCGGGCCACCGCCTCCAGTCGCCAGCGCCAGCAGCCCGAGGGCCGGGCGCCCACCCCGCTGGCGCCCGGGACCCTCACCCAGCAGGTACATGTGCCCCCGCAGCCAGGCCCCTTCCTCTCGCCAGGGTCGTGGGGACCCGAGCGCGCCAGGCCGGGACACCCCGTGCGGGCCGCGGCCGGGTCTCGGCCACCGCCCTGACAGCCAGCTCCGTGCCCTCCCCCGCGCGCCGGGAGCGCTCGTCTCCGGCCTTTTGTGGCTCAGAGCGGCCGCGCGGCACGGCTCCGCGAGCGCAAACGCGGGTGTAGACACGCGGCCCCCGCGTGTGCGCGAGCCCGGACAAGCCTGTGCGGCTGCATAGGTGTGTGCGAGTGCATGTGCGTGTTGGTGCCGACAGGCGCGGGTGCGTGTCTCAGGCGGCAGAAAGGGGCGTGCGCCTCTCTCCTGGGCGGGATGTTGTGGCCGTCACCCCGTTTTAGCAGCCACCGCTCGGCTAGCGGTATGACCACCCAGCAATTATAAAAAAAAGCGAGACAGCTAGCTAACCCATCATTTCTCAGACCTCGGCGGCACAGAGAAACCCCAAATTACAAACGTTTGGGCCAGGCTTTCGACCCTTTCCTCCACCCAGATCTGCGCGGTTCCTCCTCGCGTCACGCACAGGGCAGGAATCCGGAAATCCCAACAGCACCCCCGCCCGGTCCTCCCAGTCATTGGGGCCACCCGAGCAAGCAGCTGCCCAGATGGTCCTCAAGCTGGAGAACGTGACTGGGGCGGCGCGCGGTGGAGACAGCCTTGGCTTGGCGCCAGGGCGCGCGGCTGCCCAGCCCGGCCCCTGCAAAACAGAGATAAGAAATACCGGCCGCGGCATCTCACGGAGGGGTTGTGAGGACGAAAAGGATGTGACAGTGGTTTGAAACTATACAAATGTGAGATGACACCGATAACTGCTCTGTTTCATTCCCTCTTCCCCCCAGACAGGCACGCTACCAAAAAAAAAAAAAAAAAAAAAATCCTGGTCGTAACAGAAGAACCAGGCAGGGCTGGAGCAAGGTAGATGTTCCAGACTAGTCTCGAGTCCGGCAGTAGAGAGCCAGGCTCCAGAACCAGATGGCCTGGGTTCAAATTGCAGATATTCTGCTTATTAGATTGGGCGAATCACCTAAGTGCTTTTTCAGCCTCAATGGCTCCATCTGTGAAATGGGGATAACAGTAGAGCTTACTTCCTAGGGTAGTTATGAGATATGCAGGGGAAGCCCTTACCTTGAAAGCTTTGCAGAGCTCCCAAGAAGTTAGCTCTGAATGTTTTCCTTTCTACTATTATATTGCACACTTCTGAGTACAAGCACACTGGAGGGAGAGAAGACTCCTTCAACAGGAACCAAAGGGTGGAAAACAGGTTCAAAGCGTTAACTGTGAAGTGTGGGGGCAGAGGGGCTGGCTGATGGGGGTTTCTGGAAGAAGGGAGCACTCAGTATCAGCAGCTCAGAGGAGGAGGACAGTGGTGGTGGAATGGGCATGAGTTGTGGCATTGGCAGCTTTCTTTCATCCTTCCTGGCTGGCTGGCTTCAAACAACATACTTTACCTTTCTGAGCCTTAGTATCTCATGCAAAAAAATAGAACTAAAAATACCCACCTTGATGGTTAATTTTACATGTCAATTTAGCTAAGCTGTAATACCCAGTTGTTTAATCAAACACAAATTTCAATGTTGCTGTGAAAGTATTTTGTAGATGTGGTTAACATTTGCAGTCAGTTAACTTCGAGTAAAAGAGTTTACCCTTGATAATGGGGGGTCATTCAGTTCATTTGAAGGCTTTATTGACTGGGTTTCCAGCCTGCCCTATGGATTTCAGTCTTGCCAGCCCCCACAATATTGCAAGTGTTAATTTCTTAAAATAAATCGTTCATATATAATGTATTTAATAATATATAACATGTATTATTATATATTATAGAATACATTATGTATTAAATACATATATAATATATATTAAATATATCTCCTATTGGTTCTGTTTCTTTGGAGAACCCTGATACACTCATCTCTCAGAGTTGTTATAAAAATTAAAATCAAGTAACCATTGGAATGAACCCAGCACACAGTAGGCCCTGAGGCAATTTGGGGGTAAAATAATACCTAAGTTCCAGTTATCTACTGCTGCAAACAACCTGGAAAGGCAGTCACTTAAAATAACAACAGTCCTTTAGTTTGCTGACAAATCTGCAATTTGGGCTGGGCGTGGTGGGCATGACTTTTCTCTGCTCCTCCCGGCCTGAATGGAGATGGCCCACCTGGGGCTGGACCCCACACCTGTGTGGCAGGCAGTTGACCCTGGTTGTCAGCTGGACACTCAGCTCAGGCTGCTGGGCAGGGCTTTGGTTCCTTGGACTGTGTGTGGGTCCCTCTGGGAGGCTGCAGGGGCTTCCTTGCATGATGGCACCTAGGGTTTAAGAGGGACCATCCCAAGAGAGAGGAGGTGGGAGCTGCCAGTCTCTTCAGGCCTGGACTCAGAAACTGGCACCGTGTCACCTCCACTTTGTGCTACTGGTCAAGCAGTCATGGAACCTACCCAGACTCAAGGGGAGGGGACTTAGACCCCACCTCTCCCCGGGAAGATTGTCAAAGGATGCCCAAACATCTTGAATCTTCCACAACTTGAAAGTCTTCCCTTCTGCTTTCTCTCTGTTTTTTTGTTTTTTTGGGTGCCGTGGTGATGAATTAATTCTGCTTTTGCAAAGGATGTAGGATTTCTCCCAGGGGAGGACTAGCAGAGAGAGAAAGATCCATGCTAGTCATTTCGCTTGCTTTATCACTGTCTGTAGGGTCACGGTTGGTTTCTCTAGGTCTGATTCCGGGCTGAGGGAAGTGGCATCCTACACAATGGCTTTTCTCTGGCACCTGCTTCCTTGGAACCTCTGGGGCTCCAGCCCCCTGCATTCCCCCCTCCCCATGCTTTTAAAACAAGAGGACGGGGCCCGGGAGAGAGACATTAGGAGTCAGGAAAATCAATTTTAGCAGGGGCCCTGGTTAAGTGCAATGAGCATTTCTGCTGCTCTTAGTTCTCTGGAAAGCTCTGTTTGTTTTTCAGGAGGGCTCCTGCCTGGGTGTTTGGAGTAGCTGTTGCTTTACATTATTAGGTTATTAAATGATGGGTTGGGGCACCCAGGGTGGAGAGGCAGGGGTTTGGGGGTGGCAGACCCAGGCGTGGCCATGGCAACGTCCAGGCCCCGGGTGCTGCAGGCCCCAGGACAGGGTGGGGTGCACAGGCTGCCCAGACTCTGCAGACAGACCACACAGCCTCCTGGCTGGATGTTGCTCTTTCGGCAGGAGGCTCCCGTGGTTCCATATCTTCATACTTGGCCACCTACCCGCATCCTCAGAGTCAAAACCAACCCTCTTCCTGTGGCTTCCTCCCATATCCTGACCATCTCCCCTAGTTCATTAGCTCCTAACACCAGTCAAAGCCCAGCCGGCCTCCCAGGCAGGCTGCAGGAAGAAATGGGGTTTAGATTCATCTATTCATTCAAATACTTGACCTATTTCATCTGTGGATTTCTGTGTGTGTGCACACCCACTGTTCCCTCTGGCAGAGGACAAAACAAACCCAGGTTTTCCCTCAAGGTGGTGTCTAGTGGCCGTGACAACCAGACAAATCCCCATGCATTACATTTTAATGACTAAAATACAATGGACTGAGACCTCGATTTGAATCCCAGCTCTGTCACCTGCCAGCTACGTGACTCTTGCTCTTCGGCAGCTCTAAGTCTGTTTCTTCGGTGGGAAAGAGGGGGCAATAATATTTACCTTGGAGGGCTGCTGTGAGATGTGGACAAGGTAACCTACAGAAAGGACCCTGCCCGCTGCCCCGTGCCTAGTGGCAGCTTTCAGGCACGAAGCAGCCACCCTCTGTCCCCTTGCCCAGCACCCACTTGTCCTCCAGAACTCACAAGCCACCTGCTGTGTGAGGAGCCCTTTCCCAGCTCCCTGGAGATCATGGCGATAAAACCCCAGGCCTCATCTTTCAGAATCCTTGGCCAGGGGAGGATCCAAAGTGCCCAAGGAAAGGTCAGGTCTAGGTGATGGGAGTCGGGGGCAGGGGGAGAGAGATGCCCACCCAAAGGGCATCAGGGAGGGCTCTGGGAGGAGCTGGGCTTCCAATCAGTGGTTCTCCAACTTGGTTATGTACCAGAAAAACCCAGGGGCATCGCTAAAAATGCAGATTCTCAGACCTCACCCCCAGGTGATTCTGCTTGGCTGGGTCCAGGGCAGGGCCTAGGAATCTGCATTTAGCAGGCACCCAGGAGATACCCATGCAGGTATCTCACAGCTCACTTGAGAAACACAGCCTTGAAGAGTGGGGAGGATGCAGGGGGTGGGGGTGGCAATGATGGAGGGAGAGCGGAGGCTGGGAAGGGGGTAGGCCATGTGTTGGCAACAACGGTGTGTCGGGGGTGAGGAGCTTCAGACCAGCCTCTGCCCACGGCAACCCTCACTCTCAGGGCACGGCTCAAAGCCCACCCCCACCCAGAGGCTTTATCACAACTTGCCCTCGCTTAATCTCCGATTGCTCTATAGGTTGGTCCAGAAGGCTTTGGTCTCACAGCTTCCTCTTCTCTCTCCATATGGGACTTTGCTCCAGGGGGTGTGTTGTAGGGGGAGGTGGGGTAGGGTGGGACAGCGATGTCCAGATATTATGTCTCTGCTTTTTCCTTCCTTCCTTCTTCCCTTCCTTTTCTACCTCCTCTCTCTCCCTCTCTCTCTTTCTCTCTCTCTCCCTCCACCCCTCTTTCTTTCAATTATCAGGCATTTATTAAGTGCTAGATACTTGTGCAGCATTGCACTAATTGCCGTGGCCCTAAAAAGAGATAAAGGTGGGCCTCAGCTCCTGCACCTGGAGCTTGTTAGAGCAGAATCTCGGGTCCCACCCCAGACCTGCTGAACCAGAATCTGCACCTTAACAAGGTTTCTGAGAGTTCCTCGTGCCTGCGGACATTTGAGCAGCACTGCTCTGTAGGTTTTAAGTAAGCATAGCCTGGTATTGTGGTAGGCAGACTAATGCCTCCACAAGAAGTCCGCAACCTAATCTCCAGAACCTGTGACTATGTGCTCTTTCATGGCAAAGAGGAATTAAGGTAGCAGATGGATTTAAGGTTGCTAATCAGCTGACCTTTAAATAGGGAGGTTATCCTGGATTATCAGGGTGAGCCCAGAATAACCACAAGGCTCCTTATAAGTGGAAGAGGAGCAGGAGGTCAGAGTCAGGGAAGGAAATGTGGTGGCAGAAGCAGAGGTCAGAGTGATTCCATGTGAGAACTCAGCCTGCCACCGCTGGCATTGATGATGGAGGAAGCAGCCACGAGCCAAGGAATGCAGGCAGCTTCTAGAACCTGGAAGAGGCAAGGAAGTGGATTCTCTCCTACAGCTTCCAGAAAGAATGCAGCCCTGTTGACAGCTTGCATTTACCCAGTGAAATCCACATCAGAATGCTGACCCCAGAATTGTAAGATAAGAACTTTGTGTTGTTTTAAGCCTCGTAGTTTGTGGTAATTTGTTACAGCAGCCATGGGAAACTGACACAGTGGTTAAGAGCCCTGTCTCTGCTGTTTGCCAGCTGTGTGGCCCTGAGCAAGTCACTTCCAGCCACTGAATCTCATTTGTCTCATCTATAAAACAGGGAAGATCCCTGCCTCAAAGGGTCGATGTGAGGCTTAAAAGAGAAAACGTTTGGAAAGTGCACAGCATATACCAGTACAAAGCACTTGCTCAGCAAATGGTAATGACTGTCCTCCTTGATACCAAACTGTCCCAGACTCTTCTTGCTAACCCCACCAGGGCCTTGGCTCCAGGCACATTGTAAGTGCTCTGCTGTTCCTCCTCTCTGTCCTCGAAGCTTCCAGCAGAGCCATCTTTAATTCAGACCTCACCAATTTTGAACCTGTAACAGTGGAGCGCTGCCAGGCGTCCAGGTGAATTTTGCATCAAGTCCTTAAAAGTGTAAGGCTGCACCTAGGAAGGCCAAGTTGGCCTTCAAACTCCAGGCAGTAAAGATCCCTGCAGGTGGCTTGTATTTGTCAAGGCCCCTGGGGAGCCTCTAAGACTTTTACCTTGGGTAGCCCTAAATCAATGGTGTTAAGTAATGCTGCATGACACACTTTTACCAAGTTGTCCTGCCCATCCTTTCCCCCCATCTAGGGTGAGTCAGATGGCGGGGGAGGACCTGCCTGCCTGAGGGAGTGGTGCCACCATTATCATCATCATCATCATCATCATCATCATCATCCCTGTCGCCACTGCATCCTCCTAACACTTGTCGAGGACCTACTAAGTGCCAGGCCCTTGCTAGGTCTCATCTCCTTTATTCTCACTCTAGTCCAGAATGAGGTTTCTCAAGCCTGAAAGTGGCAGCGCTGGGACTTAACCTTTGCAGTTGGGCCCAGAGCCTCTGCTCTTAACCTCCACCCTGCACTGTCCCTACATGACTCCGGGGTCGTTCTCAGGTGCTGGAGGCCTTGCATGGTGCCACCAGTTCATGGTGGACTCTGGAGCCCTTTCTGTGCTGCTCCCAGAGTGGTCTGGGCCTCTGGGAAGACTTGGGTGCACAGCCTCAGGCCCTGGTCCCTCAAAGCTGCTCCAAAGCAGCTCAGAGAAGTCCACCACCCCTTCAGAGCCCAGGTCCCTGAGCAGATGTTTTTGTTCAGGGTCAGTCCACATTTCTGGGGCTGCCATCCAGGAGGGGTCTGCAGTGCCATCACTGGGAGATGCTACCTGCCTTCTCCACATCTGGGGTCCTCTACCCCAACTGCACATTAGAATCTTCCAGGGAGCTTTTGCAAACATCAGTGGTGGCTCCTCACCTCCAGGAAGTATGAGTTAATTAGTCTGGGGTGGGGCCTGGGCACTGGTATTGCATACAAGCTCTGCTGGTAATTTCCAATGTCTCTGGCCAGGGCTGAGACCCAGTGACCCAGATGGTGGTTGCCAGGGGATGAAGTGTAACAGTTTGGAGGGAGGAGTAAAAAGAGTCCACTTCTTCTGCTTGCCTGCTGTCCCATGGTTCTTGCCCATACTACAGCAATGACCACAGAATATTCTAGTACCTGTGTATAGGTCTGAGTGTCCTGGTAAGCTATAAGTTCACAATAGTGGTTTGAGGGACAGGACTTGCACTGCCCAGCCCTCCTGCAGCCCCCCAGCCCCCTAGGGCTCCTGCCTTTGATTCAGTCTCCAGCATTTCCGGGCAAGGCCGCTGGCTGACTCGGCGGTGCGCTCCCGGCCGCGAAGCGCGCAGGCGGCCGCCCTCCGCCCGCATCCTGCCGCTGGCAGCCGCCCAGCCCACACCAGCTCCGAGTTCACATGATTCTGCCTCAGCTCGGGAATGGGCAGCCTCGGGCTGGGGGTTTTCTAGCCCGAGCCGGGAGGCGCGGTCTGCGGGGGATCGCAGGGGAGGGAGCGCGGGTCCTGGCGGCGGGGGCGCGCGCGGGGGTCCGCGTGGCGGGTCTGAGGTCTGAGCGCCGAGCTCAGCCGGGGTCGGCAGAGAGGGGCTCAGCCCGGATTCCCTCCTCGGGAGCCTTCCCTCCGGGCTGATTCCTGTCCCGCCGGCCCCTCACCTGGCTGCAGCGAGGGCGCCGCGTTCCGGGGACCCAGAGGCGCCCCGGGAGGCCGGGCCCCCAGGCGGGGGTGCCCCAGCCGCTTCCAGACTGCGGGCGGGACCCACCGCCGGGTCGGGAAACCGCTTTAGTAGCTGGTGACCTGCCTGTAATAAACGAAATAGAAAGCATCAGAGTGAATGGCAAGTAGCAAGGGTAAGTTTGGCTTCGGGAAAATTTGTTTCTTTTGAATATTCATATAGGTGTGCATGTGTGTGTATAATGTCCGTGTGTGCTGATTCACAACCTGAAGTGGATTCTCGCTGTGGTTTATGGTCACAAAACGTTTAAAGGCAGTGAAGGAGCTCCTGGACCCCTGGGTTCTGGATTTAGCTCCCCCCACCCCTCCCCACCCACCCCCTTACTGTGTGGACTTGAGCCCCCGGTTTAGCCTCTCTGGGCCTCGGGTTCTGTAAAATGGGTCAGCAGGGCCAGCCACACCCGACCCAGGGGGACCTGGGAGCCCAGTTGGGACAGAACTTTGAAGCGTTACGAGGGCTTTGGAAATGAGATTCAATATTGCTGTTCTCCGAGTTGGGCCATTGGGGGAAAAGTTGGGGACTGTGGAAAATCGCAGCCTGGCTGATAATTCTTTCCCCCGGGGAAAGTACCGGCGTCCTCAGAAATGAGCGCTTTTAGGAAATGAAACAAACCTGTTTCAAGTGGGCAGAGGCTTGATGGGCTAAAGGGGAAGGGAAGCTGGGCCCGCGGGAAACTCCCGGCACCGCGGGGGGCTGTGCGGCAGCGGGTGGGCGCAGGGCCGCGGGCGGGGAGGGGTCGCTGTCTCGGCGCCAGCTGGAGACCTGCGTTTAGGCACAGCGAACTCACCGCTTTTATTCTGACTTGGAATGTGCAAGGTCCTGCCACGTCAAAGAGACCTTTCCTTCCTTTCCATTTTTTAAGAATTTAATTTTAATTATGGCAAAATATCCAAAACATAAAAATCCTTTTAACCATTTTAAGTGTATAATTCTTTTATATTAAGTATGATAGTGCTGTGTAACTTTCACCACCATCAATTTCCAGACTATTTTCATCATTCTTTCTAAACCAAAGCTCATACTCATTTATCAATAGCTCCCCATTTCCCCCCTCCTTCTCCACCCTCCAGAAACTGCTATTCTGCCTTTTGTCCCTATGAATTTGCCTATTCTGAGTATTTCATACAAGAGAAATCAGATCCTTCTTTCCTTTGGGGGGCTTAATTTCCCGTCATCATTAAAGTCCTCAGAGACCTTCATGCTGATTAGCAATTGTCTCAAGTTTGCTCTTAGGTTCTGACTTGCTTCGTGTTTATTATTTTCATTTCCGTAGGTGGATGATAAAGTGTTTGGGTTCGGGGCAGTGATGCCTTGTTTTGATCGTCTTCCCCACCCCCACCACCTTGGGGAACCACGGGCTGGGCGTGACAGCAGGATGTTGAGTGAATGAATGACCTGGCAGAGCACCCTCCAGGTGCAAGGGGCTAGCCCAGGACAGCAAGCGAGGATTCCCAGCTGGTGGCATCTGGGAGGACTGGAGCCAGGTGGAGCCTGAGGCTGAGGGGGGTTACACCAGTGACAATCTGGTGTCAAGGAAAGCACGGCCAGTCTGAGTTCAAAGCCTGGCTGCATCACATTGTAACTGCAATCTTGAGCAGCCGTGTTCATCTCCGTGAACCTCAGTTTTCTCCTTTGTAAAATGGAGCTGATGAGAGTGGTGTTGAAAAAGAGAGAATGAGCGTGGCATGTGGAAGATTCTCAACAGACGTGTGTTGGTCATTCTATCCTATCTGTGATTTTCCATTGACAGAACTTTTTTTTTTTTTTTTTTGCATCCGCTGTGTTCTTTGAATTTTGAAAAGCAAGGTTCCTGTGGAGACCAGATAGAGAAGGGACACTCCTGGCAAGGGGTAGTTCCCATGTGGGGTGCTGCGGGTGTTGGTAGAAGGGAACTGACTGTGCCGAGGCCTGGACAAAGAAGCTGGACCTTCTCAATAGCCCAGGCAGCTAAGCAGGTCCCAGGCTGCTGGAAAGGCGGCCATGGCAATTCCTCCTTTTCACTTCTCTGTTTCTGTTGATTGCTCCACCCTTCCAGCACCCGGCTCCAAAACCCACCACCCACCCATCCATCCATCCACCCATCCCCATCTACCCACTCTCCTATCTACATGAAGGAGGCAGCCCCCCTCCTTCTCCTGATCTCAGCACATCTGTCACTGCCCGGGAAGGTCTTCCTAACCAGTTCCTAATAAGTACTATAAAGTCCTGTGCTTTCCTTGTGAGCTTGGGTCACTTCTCTTTGTCCTCCAGGACACTATAAACAACTCAAGAGTAGGGATCAATGTTTGACACAGTGCCTTTCATGTAATAGAACGCGGTAAGTATTTGTCGTATGAATGAATAACTGGATGGATAGACAGACGGATGGATGGATGGGGAGCCCCAGAAAGGTTTGGTTAGATTTGTGTGCTAGAGGATGGCTTGAGAAGTGGTAAGATGGAGACAGGAAGCCCAATAGGAGGCTGCTGCCTTCACTCTGGGGAGGAAATCTTGACCAGGCCCATCTCAGGCACTGGTGAGAGAGCCGAATGGGAAGAGATGGACTTGGTAAATGCTTTGAAATGGTTGTACTGAGCAGCTAATTGGATGTTGTGGATGATGAGAGAGGAAGCTGAAGGTCAACCATCCAGCATGAGTGACAGGGTGGGTGGTGATGGCCCTTTCAAGAACACATCAGTGGAGAAAATGATGGGCCCAAGGTGGGCCCCTGGGCCTGAGGTCCAGTGAGGGGGCAGGAAGCTGGTTATGTATCCTTCAGCTTCAGAGGGCTAGGAGTTGTCAAAGTGCAGATGGGGTTGAAACCACAGAGATGGGAGTAAAAGGAGCGGACCAGCGTTTACTGCGTGTGGGAGGGGTGCCACAGCACCCGCCGCACCCTGGCTCATCCAGGGGTAACGTGCACATGTGGCGCACCGGCTTAGGAGACTTCAGGTTCCCTGAGGGCGGGAGCCATGTCTTGTTTATCACCCAGTCCCCCCTGCCTAGCCTGGTGCCGTGAACATACTCGTCAAATGGAACCCAGAAGCACTGGACTCTTGGACAAGCCACTTTGTCTCTCTGGGTGGAGCTCAGTTTCCTCGCCTGTAAAATGGGGACAGTATCAGGGCCGTGGTGCAGATCAGATGAGAGGACAGTTGTGAAATGCTCTGAAAACTGTAGAATATTTTGCAAATAAAAGGCCTACACCAGGTTAAGTCACTGTTTCTTGAGACCCTAAATCAGTCTGGAGATTCCCCCAGGGCTTCATTCCTGGTTCTGTACCACGAGGTTCTGTGAGGTCTCAAGTTCCCCTTCCAGTCCCTCTGCTCCCCCAGCCCGGGGAACTCGTGTAGGACATATGCTTGCTCAGCAGCAGAACCCCAAACCTCAGCTCTCCTGGGACCTTGCTCCTCAAAGTGGGGTCCATGGGCCAGAAGCATCAGCATCACCTGGGAACTTGTTCAAAATGCAAATTCTGGAGCCCCACCTCAGAATCACAGACTCAGAAACTCTGGGGGTGGGGTCCAGCCAGCAGCGTTTTAACAAATCCTCCAGATGATTCCGAAGCATGGAAAGTTCAAGAACTACTAATCTAGAATATTGAAACCCTCTTTTTGCTCCAAAATGAATTTTGGAGGTGTTTTAGTCTAAACATACTAAGTGTTTCTTTTTTTTGCTCTGAAGGCTGGAATCTTTTTCACTTTTGTTCCCAGAATTAGCTTATTGTTGGCCTAGGAAGGAGGAAGCCACTGGTCACCAGCCCACCCCCACCCCACACGTAGATAACACTCCTTGCTGGTAAACAATGGGCTCCAGACCCGATGACTTGCAGACTTCCCAAGACCTGACGGGACGGGACATGTTTCCACTGTAGCTTCATTTGCCCTGTTTTGTTGGCACTGTGGGCCTGTGGGGGGATTTTATCAGGGCTGCGAGAACCAGAAGTAAATCTGGACCCATGGACCATCCTGGGCGGATGCTCCCGGGGCCCATTCTGGGACCGGCTCTGCCATCAGCCATGTGAGTCATTCGGCCACACAGATATGGGCTTGGGGTTGAGAGAGAGGGAAGTAGGCATGAAGAGGGCGCGTGGGGCAGAGTTCTGCTTCCCTGGGCAGAGTTTAGGGGTCCTGGGCCACAGCTGCTGCTTCTTGCCTTCCTCTCACCACCAAACATGTATAAGCAAAACAACAACGACATGTAAACACCTCTCCTCTGCCACCATCACCACCCCCGAATTCCAGGTCAGTGCCCTGGAGAGGACAGGGGGAGGCGAGTCTGAGTGGCAGTCCTCATCCCCTGGAAACGGAGAGCTTGAGAGGTGCGTCTCGAGGGGTGGACTGTATCTGGCCTGGGCAAGTGAGCGTGGCTGGGGCAAGGAAGTCTGGGGTCTGATGTGATGCTTCCTTCCTCAGTCTGGCATTGGGCCAATCGCTTCCTGTTCTGAACCTTGGTTTCCTCATCTGTAAAATGGAAGTTCACATTCATTTACTCATTCAGGAAATGTTTTTTGAGTGCCTATCGTATGCCAAGCACTGTTCAAGGTGCTGGGCAGACAAGACCTCTACCCTCTTGGGATTTACATCCCAATGGGGAGACAGACCATTAGCAAGCAGACAAATCAGTGAGAACAATCTTAGCTAGTGACGGGGGAGTCAAAGAGGACCACGTGAGGTGACTGGGGAGGAGGTTGCTTTAGGCTGGGAGGTCAGGGAAGGCCTCCTGAGGAAGGGGCATTCTGCTGAGATCTGGCAGAAAAGGAGCCAGTTGTGTGGTGGGGGTCAGGGTGGAGGGTAGAGAGGGACGTGCCTGGAGCAGGCAGGAGCCCATGGGGAGGCCCAAGGCAGGCCCGAGCGGCTAGAGCCGGAGCCAGAAGATTGGCCCATGTGGCCAAGTACGGCCAGCGTGGGCCAGGTGGGGAGCTGGAGGTGAGGAGACAGCAGGAGGCACAGGGGCCAGACCAGGTTGGGCCTTGTGGGCTCGTGAGGGCTTTGGATTTATTCTAGGTGTGCTGAGAAGCCGTCCCAGAGGGTTTCATTGAGATATATTCCCATACGGTGCAGTCCATCCAAAGTGTACAATCAGTGGTTCACAGTATCATCCCATAGTTGTGCATTCATCACCACAATCAATTTTAGAACATTTTCATTACTCAAAAAACAAACAAAAAACCTAAATTGTCCTGTATGCCTTTTCCTACCCTGTTATTAACCATTAGCATTGGTTTGGTACATTTGTTACTGTTGATGAAAGAATATTCAAATATTACTGTTAACTATAGGTCATAGTTTGCATGTCTCAGTGGGTTTTAAGCAAAGAGGAGGAGGATCTGGCTTGCATTTGGAAAGTTTGCTCTGGCTGCCATGTGGATAATGGCCCAGGTGTGAAGGGGACAGCAGGGGTGAGGGGAGCTGGGGGGGACAGCTTGGGGGTAGAGGAGTTGGGGAGAGCTAGGGGTTGGAGTGGGGGGAGTTGGTTAGCTAGGGAAGGAGCTATAGGGAGTTGGAGTGTAGCTGTAGGGAGTTCGGAGGTGGGGGGTGGGGGGTGGCTTTGAACCAGATCCATGGCTGTTGGCTCATTCTCAAGACACTTGAAAGCTTCGGGCTCTTTTTCCAGGGAAAACTTCACATATTTAAATATTTATGAGATTGAGTATGTACTTTCAGGAGAGCCTCTCAAGTTAATCCTTGGAGAACCCCAGGACAGGAATGGCCCGGCTGGAAGTCCTGCACCCCCCTCCCACGAGCTTGTGGCCTCAGGGCCAGGCAGGAGCCCACAGGAGGGGCGGGGGCTGCAGGTGGACAGAGCCACGGCCAGAGCCCGGTGAGACGCAGGTCACGGTCACTGAGGGGTTCCCTTCGGGGTCCGTGAGACCCGGCTTGACTTGGTTGAAGAGCCAGCAAAGGGCAGGGTTGATCTGCAGGTACTGCATACCAGCCTTACCCAGTCCCCAACACGCAGGGTGCACAACCACTTAGACCAAGTATTCTCAAAGGGGGCTGATACTGCCCTCAAGGGGGGCAAAAACTGGTTCTTGGATGACGGTACATGAAAAAATCCTAGATGATACACTGATGCGTAGCCCTCCTAAGGGCCACATACAGAAAGAGCTGTGCAGATCTGTGGTAGTTAAATATCATGGGGGTGGGGGGAGTGGTTAGGAGAAAATGTGTGAAGGGTCTCCTTGTGTGTTGGGGGGGGTGATAATGCAAAATAAAGGTTGAGAAACACAGATTTAAACAGAGAGATTTTTCATCTGAGAGAGGTGTTAAATCCATAGAGCAGCTCAGGCATTTGATTTTGATACACCGAACTATAAAGTAACCCACAACAAAAATTTTTATTCTAACTCATTCAAACTTATTCACGTATAGATCATTTTCTTGTAAAATTCTCAAAGTACAAACTTTGCGTTAATTTGACTATGATGACCATCTTTTCCTCCCTCTCTCTGCCTCTGGAGGAACCACACTGTACACTTCCACATCTGTCATTTTATGGGGTCCTGACAATGACCCCAAGAGTGGGCATTTTTATCTCTATTTTACAGACCAGGAAACTGAGGCTCAGAGACAGTAAGTGACTGACACAGCCCGTAGGCGGCTGACCCTGGCCTGGCAGCACATCTCTCAGCCCCTGGTCCGACATCATCCCCACACAGGGTCCGCTCCGTTCCACAGAGGAGAGCAGAGGGGGCACCTGCTGTGAGCCCGGGAGCCCGGGCAGTGCCCTGTGGGACGCTCAGCCGTTGTTGACTTGCAAGGACACATTAGCATGTGGACAAGGTCAGGCTGGAGAGGTCCCCAGGAGGCACTGTGGCCTTGATGTTGACTGACCATTCCTGTGAGCAAGTAGGAAAAATGTGAAAACTGCTTTTCACTGTTGAAGGGGTGACTGGTGTCCTCACTGTCCCTGGGGGTTGGAGGTGATCTTTATCTTGAGCCTTCCTTGGAGAGCTGGGCTTGGGATGGAGTAAAACTTCCTGGCTGGCCTTACGTGCTACAGCGAGGGGCCAGGAAAATGAAAAAGGGACGACAGGAAAGCCCGGGAAAAGGGCTGGGGAGACAAAGCCAGGTTTCAGTATCTTAGCATGTGGACCCATTCACAGATAGTCTAGTTGAGTTGGAGTTGATTGACTGATACATTGAAATTAAATGAGTAAAGCACTGGGAAGTGCCTGACACACAGTAGGTGCCATGTGACTATGTCAATGTTAGCTATTATTATTCTAAGCTTTTCTTGCTTTTGACTTTCAGGGCTCTACCCATCACCAACAAGACCCAGCCCTTTGACAGCTTGAGCCACATTCTACAAACAAGATGGCGGACAAAAGACTTCCCTGTTCTCTGAGCCCATGAGGGGCGAGCCCCCGTGCAGCCCAAAGATGGGGAACGTCACTGCAGACAACTCCTCGCAGGTGCCCTGTGCCATTGACCACACCATCCACCAGACGCTGGCCCCGGTGGTCTACGTCATCGTGCTGGTGGTGGGCTTCCCAGCCAACTGCCTGTCCCTGTACTTCGGCTACCTGCAGATCAAGGCCCGGAACGAGCTGGGTGTGTACCTGTGCAACCTGACGGTGGCGGACCTCTTCTACATCTGCTCGCTGCCCTTCTGGCTGCAGTATGTGCTGCAGCACGACAACTGGTCTCATGGCGACCTGTCCTGCCAGGTGTGCGGCATCCTCCTCTACGAGAACATCTACATCAGCGTGGGCTTCCTCTGCTGCATCTCCATCGACCGCTACCTGGCCGTGGCCCATCCCTTCCGCTTCCACCAGTTCCGGACCCTGAAGGCGGCCGTCTGCGTCAGTGTGGTCATCTGGGCCAAGGAGCTGCTGACCAGCATCTACTTCCTCATGCACGAGGAGGTCATCGAGGACAAGGAGCAGCACCGCGTCTGCTTTGAGCACTATCCCATCAAAGAGTGGCAGCGCCGCATCAACTACTACCGCTTCCTGGTGGGCTTCCTCTTTCCCATCTGCCTGCTGCTCGTCTCCTACCAGGGCATCCTGCGGGCCGTGCGCCGGAGCCACGGCACCCAGAAGAGCCGCAAGGACCAGATCCAGCGGCTGGTGCTGAGCACGGTGGTCATCTTCCTGGCCTGCTTCCTGCCCTACCACGTGCTGCTGCTCGTGCGCAGCCTCTGGGAGTCCAGCTGCGAGTTCGCCCAGGGTGTCTTCAACGCCTACCACTTCTCCCTCCTCCTCACCAGCTTCAACTGCGTGGCGGACCCCGTGCTCTACTGCTTCGTCAGCGAGACCACCCACAGGGACCTGGCCCGCCTCCGCGGGGCCTGCCTGGCCTTCCTCACTTGCTCGGGGACAGGCCGGGCCAGGGAGGCCTGCCCCTTGGGCACCCCTGAGGCCTATGGGAAGAGCGGGGCCCACAATGAGGAGCCCGAGTTGTTAACTAAGCTCCACTCAGCCTTCCCAGCCCCTGAACCGCCTGGCACTGGGGCAGCCCCCACGGGCGGGCTGGTCTAGCCTGGGTCACCCATGTGTGCAGCTAAGGGAGGCCTGAGCCTTCAGCCAACTAGCCCTGTGGCCCTGATTTGCTTGCCGGCTGGATCCCACTTTGCCAACTGCAGGTGTCTCTTTCTGCTTGAGAGAGATGGCCCAGGCTTCAGCAAGGCCTCTTGGGCTCCAGGAAGCCTGCTCTGGCTCGCTGAGCTCGGTGGGATTGTTGAGTGTGGGAATGAGCCCACCAGCTCATGGGTGTCGTCTGCTGCCGGCTGGGAGGCTGTGGGGCTGGGCCGTTGGTGGGAGGCCAGAGAACTGTCACCTCCAGGAGGTTTTCAAAGAGAAGCTAGGATGGGGGTGTGCAGAGAAGGACATGGAGGGGGTAAAGGTTGTTGTGGGAAGGTGGGTACTGAGTGGGCACCTGCCAGGACCCCCTGATATGCTACTTGTTCAAATGCACCAGTGTTACCTGAGGGGGGACATGTGAAGCTGTATCATCATTAACATTTGTACACCACCCCACAAGGGGGTGGGAAGGTAGATGGGTGGGCAAGGAGGTTGGATGCAGAGGAGGAGGGTGGGGAGGTGCTTGGGGTTTAGGGTAAGAGGGCGGAGCCAGGAGGGGGTGGTGACTGACAGAGTAGACCCCAGCTCCAGCTGCATAGACGGTTCCACAGGGATGGTTGAGCCGTGGGCTGATGGACTCAAACCCCAGGGAGATGCCTGCCGTCCTTTAAAGGCAGTAACTTGAAGTTCAAGGGTCATGACAGGGGCCTAACACCAGTGTGTCTTTAACTGAGTTCCCTACACAGATTCCTCCTAGTTTCCTGTTTCCATCTTCCCCAGAAGCACCAGGCTGGAAGCCTGTATGTGCACGTGTGTTCATGGTGGGGTCAGGTCCCCACGATGGTCGTCTGCCAGGATGCTGAGGTTAGGGTCATGTGGCTGCTGAGGAGCTTGCGGGGAAAAATTCTCACCTTGGCTTTGCTCCCCACCCACCCATGGGCCATGGAGGGTCTGTCAGTCTCAAGAGAAGTGTGACATTCTCCCCAAGTTCTCAAATACAACAAAACAAATGTGCCAGTCGCACTCCCTGACATCTTTCAGCCCAAAGGCCTGGGGTTTATGCCAGTGAGTCTTAATTAGTCCCTGTGGGAGGAGAGGAGGGAGCCCTGGGCACCCCTGGCTTCCTTTGTTCTCCTTCCTGCTTCTGCCTCACCCACCTGGAGAGCAGCAGTGGGTCCGTGGGCCTTACGGAGATCAGGGTCCCAGCCACCTTTTCTTCTGCCCTGGAAGGCTGGATACAGGGCTCAGCTCTCCTGCAACTTTGAGCCTGACCATGTGGAAGCATCACGCCCATCCTCCCCCCAGACTTCTCCTGTTCAATTTGCAACCAAGCTTCCTGCCCCGGAGTGCCCTCCCCTCAAAGGTCCCTGGACAGCAGCAGGGACGTTCCATGGGGGTCTTTTAGCCTCATCCTACTCTTCCAAAGCCAGGGACTTTTGCTTCTGCCATGTGACAGTTTCAGCCCCTGCCCCACTCAACATACAAAGGACCAGGAGAGCGTGTCTCGCTGTTCAGGTGACCTGCCCACCTTTACGCAAATTTGGGCTGGGGCCAGCTCTGACTGCCCAGGGAAGCACTCAAAGGCCTGGGATTCTAGTTCCTCGGATCCAAAGGGGCTAGGTGGGCGCAAGCCTGAGGAAGGACCAGGGGCAGGGGTGGTGGAAGCTGGTATCGGTAGAATAATTCTGGAATCTGTCAAGGGGGCGACCAGGCAGGACTCCTTCCCTCAATCTCCCTTCCCCTCTCCTCTTCACCCTCCAAGACATTGGTCCCTCACCGTGCATCTCTTAGCCCTTCCACTGGGGGGCACCCAGGGGCAGTAGCCCAGGCTGGGAGTGCCCCAGGGAAGGTGGTTACTGGGGCCTCAGGTTACACTTGGTTTTGACAGGGCAGCTCCTCTCCCTGCTCCTTATGTAGGACTTCTGTTGACCTGGAGAGGTTCTGTTCCGTTTTCTGGAGAAAGTGACCACCTTTCTGAAGGTGGCAGAAATGGCTGTGCAGGCAGGACGAGCTCACCCAGCCCCAGTCCAGAATCCTATCGGGGCACAGGCACTGGCTGAGCCCTCTGACTCCTCATTACAGAGTATTCCCCCATTTTGACCTTCTCCACTGGTGTTCCCACTGGGATGAGCTGAGGGCAGTCTCATTTACTATTTAGAGTTATATTTTTATATCGTCCTCTCTTTTATGCCAAATATACGTATGTTGGACTGGGCATTGGATTTATGTAGCAAACTTCAGTCTGCAAATCAAGCAAAGGAACCAGCCATAGCTGGGGTGAACTGCAGTCCTTATGGGGAAGGGGCTCTTCCAACACCACGTAGATCTAGAGGACCCTTGAAACACTCAAAGGAGTCAAGAAAGTCCAGAGACTGATCTCAGAGAAAATTTGCACAGACCAATGAGGGGATTTAACCTTCATTGCCCAGCAAGTGGTAAAGAAGTATAGAGCCCTCAAGTGAAGTAGTCTTCTCTTGCTCCTCTTGAGATTCAGAGTGTCATCTAGCCCCTTAGCACGCTGTTGCAATTCATTCTGGGACTTAACTTGCCTGCGTCCCTTTTGAGGATGGAGCCCAGCCCTGTGGTTTGGAGACTATCTTTCCCTCTGTCCTTGGCCACAGGCCCTTTTCCCTGCTGGATGGCTTCTCCCCAAAGCAACGAAGGACTTGGTTGAACCTTGCTTGAACCGGCTCCTCCCCACCAAAGAAGATTTTTCTAACAGCTTTGGGAAGGACCTATTGTATTGGTTTCTCTGAGGCAGTCCTCAGCGATTGTGTTCTTTGGGGAGGCCCAAATTTGTTGAGAAGCCTCTTTAAGCTGGAGTGTTTTCCCAAAGGTGGTAGGCTCCATGTTTATCACTAAGGATTAACTGCATCATACAAAAATGTAAGTTTGATTTTGGTCACTTAATCCCTCTCTGGGCAGGGTTCCTGGAGCCCTGGAGTGTTCCGGAAGAGTAGAGCCTTCCTCCAAACACAGTGAGGACACTTGGAGATTGAGTCCTTTCTCTCCTGAGAGAATGGAAGAAAAGGTCCATCTGGTTTGGACTGAAGGTGGCAGAAGCCATTAGATTCCTTTCTTATTCACCAGCATTGCTTGGTAAGATGCAGGCTCATCTTCCTGTTTACACACACTGGTCTGTGGGTTGGCTAGACAAGAGTAGGAGGACATTTCAACACAGAAGACATCCCCATCTGCTGCTTCCCTCTGGCTGATACAACTTAGAAAGAGCCAGAATCTGGCCGTCTTGTTCAGTGCTTCTCTGAAAAACCTGCTTCTCAGAGCTGGTGATCTTGCAGCCTCCATTCCTGGAATTCATCTGGCAAAACTGGTCTTTGATGGCTGTCATTCTCGGGGCACAGTGGTGCCCAGCACTCTGGGGAAATGATGTATTTCCACTCCACAGGATTTAATTCAACAACTATCGGTAGGACACTGCTAGATTAGACATTAGATATCAGTTCTGGAATGCACTGCAGAGGTCACGATGTCCAACCTGCTCTCCATGAAAGCGTCCCATCCATATCCCCAGTCTCCACACACACACCTCCAGTGACAGCTAACTCGCTGCTACCCAAGAGAAGGCGCTCCAGGGTTGGGCACGAAGTCGTAACTCCTACTGAGCCAAAGTAGAACCTCTTTCCCCACTGGTCCCAGTTCTGGCCCCTGAGGCCACGTGGCCTTCAGGTACTCTCCCGTCTTACATCCCAGGGATCAACCTTCCAAGCTTATTAGGCAAGGCTGGATTATACTGCAGGAACAAATAAACCCCACAAATCATGCCCTGAAACTATAAAAGTTTGTCTCTTGTTCATGCCAAGTCCAATGAGAGGCTGCTCTTTTTGGCATGTTTTTTCCCAAGTGGTGCCAGTGACTCAGGATCCTTCTCTCAAGAGGTTCCCTCATCTTGGGGTCTTCCCCACACAGGCAAGGGGAAGCAACACAAAGAGAATCTCACAGAGGGTTTTATGGCCATATGTGGAAGTGGATGAGATCCCTGCTACTCACACTCCAGTGGCCAGATTCCAGCCACATGCCACAACCTAACTGCAAAAGAAGCTGGGAAATTTAGTTTTCCTACCGTGTGCAAAGAGAGGAAGCAGGTTTGGTGAGCATGTGGCCAGTTTCAGAGACGGCTCTTCAAGCCACCCCCAGTTGGCAGGTTTTAAGCTATCATTTTCATCTGAACAAAATCCACTTCTTCATCTGAAGTGAGACTAAGTCTGTCTGCCCTGAACTGAGGAGAAAGGAACCTTCTACCTCACAGGGCATCTCGTGATGCACTGACTTTTCTGGCAAATGCCTCGCATCACTCACATCCATTGGGCTTATGTGAATTGCTGTTAAGCCACATCTTCCCCATCCCGCCTACAGCAGTTGGTCTTTTGAATCTGACAGTTAGTCTTCATGGTGGAGCCAGTGGAACCCACATGTAATGGGCAGGAAGTGACAGAATGCAGAGGGCAGGTAAATCGGGGCTGTGGGTCAGCAGGGCCCATGCAATAAGAGGATGGCAATGGCCTCAGAGGTTTGCCTTGCCCAGCTGAGTGATGGAGCAGCACCTGGCCAGGGGACACCCAGAGAGCTCGGGAGTGAGTCTTTAGCTGGCTTGCTTTCCTTCAAGTCTACCTCCTGCAGGGTGGGACTGTGTGGCATGTGCTTCAGCCTGCCCCTGAATACCCAAAGAGCATCCCACACACTATTTACCAGGGCCCCCATCCTAGACACATCCCCAGGGGTGTGCCTATGTTCTGCAAATCCATCCTGGTTGACACTCTAGCCAGTCTCTTACCCTGGGATGCCCCACCGTTCCCTGTCTGTCACTTCTTGACCTACTGTCCCACTGTGCTCACAGTGCCATCCCAGACATGCACACAAGCCCTTCCCCAAAGCACAGCCATGGCCAGGACAGACTTGAACAATACTTTACTAAAAGCCTGAAGATAACCAAGAGGAATCATCAAGTGGAGAGAAAAGCCTTAAAACTGGAGCCCCACAGGTCCTTGGGCTGGGCCCTGCTCAGGGGTCTTCTCCTGGCCCTCCCCTGCACCTTAGACCTTGTCTGAGGGCCACGGGCCTGCTCTCTCTGCAGGATGGCCTTCAGGTGCCCCACCCTGGAGTCTAGGACCCTACTCCCTTCTTTCTCCGGGTACGACCTGCAGCTCAGCTTCTTTCCCACACCACTTAATCATCTCCCTATAAATTTCTGCCCACCATGAAAGTAACCTATTATATGGTTACGCCTCAAACTTCTCAAGGCTGGAAAAGAATTCTGCTCTTGCTATCGCCAAACCAAAGGCTCATGAGTAACTTCCCCAAAATATGAGTCAGAAAAGTACTTCAGCTTTGCCACAATGATGTTTCCTCGCTTTTAGACATCAAGATTTCACAAATGTCAGGGTACATTCTCTATCAGAGACCCCTATTACATGGAGCTTGGTGGGCACATGTCGGAGTGAGACCTGGCTCATGACATACAGTGCTCAGGCGGGGGTGGGGTGGGGGGGGTGGGACCCTGGGCCATGAGAAGGTGCAGATGGAAGGACTGAGCTCATGAGCTCACGGGACACTGGGCGTCTCAGCTCTCAGCAGCCGGGGCACGGGGAGGAACTGCAGGGGGATCTGGACAGACACCTACCCGAGCTACTCCTGGCCCAGGCCTACACAGTCCCCCTGTGTAGTGAGAATGGGAAGTTGGCCCCAGAGCCACTTTATTACACATTTATGCTTTACTGTGCAGTGTCATAGAGTAAATTTCTATAGCATGCGTTCTATTCTTTATAATGAATGCCCCTTAAAGAATCAAACTAGGCATTTTTAAGGAAATGTAGTAAAGCCCAGCAGGCCCCACAAACATTTGGGGCCTTTGCCGGATGCGTTGGCCATTGCCCGGCAGGTAACGGTGCAAGGCATGAGCAGGTAATGGGATATGGTCGGTGACTCAGTTTCTAATTTTGTTGGGAATGTGCAGTGGGAGGCTGTGATGGAGATAAGGGCAAGCTGCCTGGAGTTGTCCAGGAAGACTCTGGACAACGGGAGCCCTGGGTTGTCCTGGGCTGGCTGTGGCCACCCTCCTGTCACGCCCGGCCCTGGGACAGGGTGAGCAGGTGGGTGGCGGGGAGGGGGACAGATGTGACGGATTCTGGGGTGGGGAATGAGAAGGGCAGGGAGGTAAAGGCCAGGGGCTGACTGAGGGAGGCAATGGTGATCAATGTAAAGTTCAAGGGATCTTTTGTCCAAGTAAACAAAAGAGCAGTTTGAAAAAGAGAGCATTTCAATGGTGTAAGTTTTTTATTGATGGTGGTGGTGGTGAAGAAACCTTCAATAAGGCCCACTGTTAATATACATTACACATTTGTACATTTTGCCATTTTTTAATTATCCTAGGGGATTATCCGTGGCCGTGTTCATGACTTGCTTGTGTTCTGCCTGGCAGTTAATTGTTCACTGGTGTCCCCCATAAGTGATTTGGGGAGAAGATTCTTGAACAGATAAACTGGGTGGGCTGAAAAGGCCTAGGTGAAGGAAGGTGGAAATCAATGCCTCTGGCCCTTGGGAATAAAAGCAAAAACTTGAAAGCTCAGAGGAATGCTTTCCTTGGGGCCCATCACCTGTAGTACTCTCTCCCAGGAAGTGTCATGCAGTTTCCCAGGCCAGTGCAGAGTTCGTTGCTCACCCAGGGCCAGTGCTGATTTGCAAGGCTGCTGTGGAAGGAAGCTGGGGGCCTCGGGGAACTGTTTCCTGGGTCCAGGCCTGGCCATCTGCTGTGCATTCCACACACATGTAACCTGGTCATGTGTGCACTGTGGTGACCTCCAGCAATTTCTGGATCATCTCTGCGTGGATGCCGTGGAAGGGCAGCCCGTCCACCTCCATGCCCACGGTGCCCGTGACTCCACTCCGGACTTTGTGCTGTGCCAGGATGCCCAGCATTTTTTCTTCCTGGAAAAAAAAATGGGGCAGAGGTAGAAGTAGCGGAGGGAGGGGAGAAAGAAATAAATACATACATTTACAAGTGGAGAAAGATTGTTCGACTTGATGTGCTCTCTTTTTAAATAGTAAAATTGTGGTTAAAAGTACTGACAGCACTGAAAGACTCCTAATGAAAAATAACAGTGTCCTATATCAGGCCTCATCAGCCCCCAAACCCACTGCCCAGAAGCAACCACTTTTAACTGTTGCGGCTATGTCTTCTGACAGTTACTTTCATTTAGCTAAAGAATATGCTTTTATGACTCTTTTCTTGATTTATCAATGTTAGCCATTATGTATTTACTGCCTGTATGAAAAAGATTTCGCTTTTCTACTAACCCCACCTCTGTCCTCCATCCTCTCAATATAGTTACATCATCATCTCAGTTAAATTAATGGGTGGTGTGGCAGGCAGAGCAGTGGCCCCCCAGAGATGTCCACATGCGAACCCCAGAACCTGTGAATATGCCAAGTTACATGGCAAAGGTGGATTAAGGAAGCAGGTGGATTTAAGGTTGCTAATCATCTGGCCTTAAAATGAGGAGAGTGTTCTGGATTACCTGGGTGGGCCCTGTGTAAAAGCAAAGGCACCTAAAGGTGGAAGAGGAAGGCAGCAGAGTCAGCATCAGAGCGATACAATGTGAGAGAGACCCACCTGCCACTGCTGGCTTTGAACATGGAAGGGGCCACAAGCCAAGGAATGCAGGTGGCCTCCAGAAGGGGGAAAAGGCAAGGAAACGGATTTTCCCCAGAACCTCCAGAAGTACGCAGCCCTGCTGACACCCACTGAGACCTACATCGGAGTTCTGGCCTCCAGAACTGTAAGAATAAATGTGCATCTTTTAAGCCATTAATTATTGTTACAGCAGCAAGAGGAAACTAATACAAATAGTGTTTACTTTCTCATGTCCACATGAATATTGCTTATGGCAGTGTCCAGTAGTATACAATATCGTTCCTTTCTTGGTTAATTTTTGTTTTCCCTGGAGTTTCCAATTGCCTTTAAAACAAACAAACAAACTGGGCTCACTATGCAGCTGATGTGTGTCTTCTCTTCCTATCCCTAACCCCTGCTGACCACAGCGACACTTTCTGAAGCCAAGCTGATGTTCAAAGGATGGAAAAACCAAGGACTCAAGGGTCAGAATCTCAATACTAACCATTTCATTGTCTTTTAAAAATAAAATAGAAACACCAGTTTTCCATAGCTAAAATGCATTTCTCTAACCTACGCAGGCAGAAGTCTTTTAGAGGGACGGGGCTAAAGCTCGGGTCTAGACCCAGGCCCGGCACCCTAGCTGCTGGCCACACTTGGGTTCTCCTGCATTGGGGCTTCTGCTTGCAGAGTGTGGCTGATGTGAGGGAAAACTGCATTTGCTTAAACACTGAAGATTCACTGCTCCCCCACCCCGATGAGCTCCTGCAGGTGCAGCATGGGCTCCTTCTTGCTAACCTACCCTCTGCCCAGTCTGGGATCATCTCCCAGTGGCCTCTGATCATGCCAGGAAGGCCCCCACTGCCGAGACCCCCTCCCCTCCATTCGTCTCCAGCAGTGGATGCACCAAATCCTGCTGCTGTTGCCTTCCAGTATTACCGGGTGTGGATGTGGAGGCACCTAGAGGGAGGGAGGGAGCAGAGTCACAGAGAAAATGGAGCCCCTTCCTGGAGCTGCAGCCCCCAGGCCCCACCACACAGTGGTTTTGGGATTGGGCAGACTTGACTTGGGTCCTTTTTGGCAGGTGTTTTAACCTCTCTGTGCCTCAGTATCCTCGTCTGTAAAATGGGAGGCTAATGATAAATAATAATAATGCCTTCTTCAGAGGGTATCGGTGAGAATTAAACAAGATAATGCCAAGCATGGTGCTTGGTACACAGTAGGTGCTCCTGAAATGAGGATGGTTACTGCTGGCAGGGCCAAGTCTCCTGGCCTTTAGCCCAGTGCTGTCTTCCTCTGACTCACCTGCAAGTTAAAAACAAAAAAAAGTGGTTTGCTTCCCCTCCTTTCCTCTCCCCCCTCCCTCCAAAAATTAGGTCACAGAGAACTGCTTATCTAAATCTAAGCTAATGCCCCTGGTTGAATAACTCTGGCCCCCCTGAGGAAGGGGGGTGGTCTTAGGTAAAGACCCAAGGTGAGAGGACAGTGCCCGGACAGAGGTCAACACATCCTCCCCCAGCTCCTCCTCCTCCCACAGACAGAAGGAGGAGATGAGAGGAGGGGCTGCAGGAGCCCAGAACAGGAAGATGGGCACAGATGAGAGAAGGGCTCTCACCTTCCTCCTCACACATTTGCACATTCATTCATACATTCAAAGGTTTAATGTGCACCCCCTAATGTGCCGGGTCCTGAACCGGGGATACCGTGGTGAATGTGAATGTGAGTGACCAGGCACTCACAGCACAGGGCACCCCAGCACAGAACAGGGGCACCCTCCTTACTTTTGGGGGGAGCGCCAAGGGGGACTTTCTGGAGGAGGTGGCCAAAGAGGAGGAAAGATCCAAGCAAGGGGCCAAAGGAGACCCACTTAGAACTTTTCACAACAATGGAGAAAACATCGGCAGATGTCACTTGGGAACTAGAGCTATGTCTGGTTGGCCTGAGAGCCCAAAGTTCCCTTCTGCCCTGGGGGCCAGGGCGGATGTTCCCCTGCGGGAGGGAGGCCCCACAAACAAACCCTTTGTCCACCAGCCCCTTCCCTGGGGCTACCCAGTGCAGAGTGGCATTTCCCTCCCTTTGTTTGGGCTTTACTCGCCCACTTCTCTTCCCCATGGGGTCACATCCTCTCTTTATGGGGAATGCTCCTGGGACCCCTGGGCCACCTCCTCCCAGCCCACTGCCTGCCCTCACCATGTGCATCCTTCTGGTCCCAGGGAGGACCACGGGGGTCCTCAGGGAGCACAGGATCAGTCAACAGCTTGGGAACCGCTTGGCCCACAGCCTCTAGGAGCCACAGCTCCTGCCTGCAAACCTTCCTGGAATCATTGAATGACCAGACCGTCTTCTAAGAGGCTGAGTGGAGCACGTGATGGTGGGTGGGAGGCTGGGGACAGAGCATCTGGAGGCTGCTGCACCAGCTTTGGCTGAGGCAGAGTAGACAGGGGTTTGGGGCCTAATTCATGGTGGGTGAGGAAGGAGGCCCCAGGCTGACTTCCAGGCTCAGGCTCGGTGGCTGAGTGCCTGGGAGCACATGGGCTGATGTTGACGTTAGGTGATGTTGTGTTCAAAGTGGGGTGGGACAAAGGCACCTCTTGGGAAGCTGGCACTGTTCTGTATCTTGATCTTGGTGCTGTGCATGCAAGAGTTTATACATACGTAAAAATTCATCAGACTCCACACTTAATGGCTTCAGCACTTAACTGAAGGTTAGTTAAAACTCAATTTTCAAAAAGTCAAAAATAAAGTGGGGTGAGACGAGAGCTGGAAGAGAATGGGAGCCCAGGATGAGGCCAGAAGCCATGTCCCTGCTTCTCTGTACTGATCTATCCATCTATCCATCCATCCACCCATCTATCCGTCACCCATTCATTCATTATCCCTCCATCCAACACTTCCTGAGCCCCTTCTCTGGGCCAGGTCCCACGGCAGACAAGTAAGTGGGCTCCTCTGACGACCCGTGCTTTTTGGCCCCTCACTCCCTGCCTGCCACTGGCCATGCAAATAAACGGGCCCTTTTCTGTTTCCCCAGCCCACAGGGCTGTGTGCCCTAGGCTGGGGGAAACTCACAAATGGAGCGACTAAGAAGGGATGGCCAGGCCCAGGCACAAGTACACACACATGTGCACAGGTGGCACACTCACCAGGGATGCTCGGTGCCCACCCTGGATCAGAGAAGGAGCAGGGAGGGGCCGGGACCCTGGCCGCAGACCTCAGGAGGCCCTGCTCCAGCCTGCCTTAAACAGCCCCAGCTTCGGGTTTCTCTTCCCCGGCGCCCGGGTCGAGGTGGGGACGTCCAGGAATCCTTTCCTGGTGTTTCCACCATGAGAGCCATTTCCCCACAGCCTGTTCTTTCCTGCCCAAGGCTGCTCCCTGTCCTCTGCCCACCCCCTCCTAGGGAGGACCCTCTGCCTTGGGCCCTCTCACATGGGGCTGGCACCAAAGGGGCTGGGAAGCAAGGCAGGTGTGGAGACTAAGATGCTCCCTCGGCCCTGGTCCTGACCCAGGCCAGGGGACGATGGGGCTGGTGGGAGGGGGGCTGCTGCCGCTGCTGGAGTGGAGTGGGCAGGTGTCAGCGTGGTCCCACTTCAACAGGAGGAGGCTAGAACTGGTTGTGGGCTTGGCTGGACAAATGACTCTGCCTGCTTCCTGGGCCCACATGAAAGGAAAGACAGATTGTCCCACATGATGCCACACAGTGTCGGGGGGGCCCCAGCTCTGTGAACCCAAGCTAGCTGGTTAAACTCTGCCTCCCGGCTTTCTGTTCTGGCTGCCGAGCTCTCCAGGCCACCTACTGAGACCGCCAAGCCTGGCTCAGGGCTGCCCTGGATGGACGGAGGTAGAGAAAGGATCCTTGAATGATGATGACGACGACGATGATGATGATGGTGGTGGTGGCTAGCATTTACTGAACCTTTAACTACATGCCAGACGGTAGGCTTAACGCTTTGCACAGTGAGTCATTTAATCTTCATGCTAACCCACAAGGCAGGTGCAGTTACCTCCAGCTTTCATGAGGACACCTAGGAACTCTGAGGTCAGGAGATCTGCTCGGGCTCAGGTGGGTGGGTGGGGCTGGGATTTGCACCAGGCTGCAGGGTTATGGCCTGTGCTCTCTCCAACCACCACGTCACTCAGCCAAGACAGGTAGGAGATTTTTAAAAAGGATTCTGTTCTAGGCAACGGAGGAGAAACCTGCAAACTATGTAAGTACAGAGAAGGAAAGGATCCAAGCCCAGAGCAGTGTCCAGGCAGAGCAGTGGCCCCGGTGAAGGGAGGAGGCTGAAGGAATGGGCTTCCTGGATCTCAGCCTCAGGGTCTTTGGTCTCTCCCAGGGCCCCACTCCGCAGCAGCTCCGAGGAGGGAGGCAAGGCTCTGTGGCCCCCAGGCTCCGGCTCTGGGCCCTCCACTACCTGCACTTGCAGGCACCACCTTAGTCCCTCCAGTAAGGTGTGACTGGCCCTCGGCCCCTGACAAGGCCTGGGGAGTGCTCAACAGCCTTTGATCTGAGCCCAAGCAAAGCCCGAGGGTTACTGCCTCTCCCTCACTCTGAGGAGCCCCCGGGGCTGAGGCCAGAGTGGACAGGTCCTAGATAGGGCGGCGCTCCCCTGGGGCTCCTCAGCAGCTGCACCCACTCCTGCTGCAGTCACCAACAGACCCCAAGAATGCCTGTCCCCGAATATGGGGGGGCCTTACTTCCAAGCAGCTTACGGAACAGAGACGAGGGACAGTCCTCTGCCCCTAATGAATCGAGCCTTGCCACCAGCTCAGACCACAGCTGCCCAGCATCCTTGATAACTCAGGGCCTCCCAGGAACGGCAGCAGAGCTCTAGTATTGGATTCTAGCTATTCCCCGCACTCCACTCTGTCCTGCTGCCTGGATGCCCTTCCTGCCCTGCCTTACCTGGCTATTTATGTCCTGCCCACCCTTGAAGACCTGCAGGTGCCACCTCCTCCAGGCAGCCTTCCCTGAACTCTCTGAGTGAGCTAAGTGCCCATCCTCTGTACCCCACAGCAGCTTGCCGGGCAGAACTCCACACCCCCCGAAGTCACCTTCCATGTGTTGTCTCCTGGATGGACCTTGAGTTCCCTACCCAGGTGCCATGGCTGACCCACCCGTCTCCCAGAGCAAGTCTAGGCCTGGCCCAGAGGAGATGCCTGACAAACATGTGTTGGGTACTTTTGCTTTAAAAATGTTCCCTTCCAAAAAAAAAAAGTTTCCTTTTATTTCTTTATATGAATTGGCATATTATTAATATATTTATGAAGGACTGGGTGAAACTGCAAAGGAAAATTTTCTGTCCCCTGGAGGGTGAGGGGACTCTGCAATCTGTTTGGCTGGGTTAATTCTTTGTGCCCATGTGAATCAGGGATCATGTTGTGAGGCAGCCTGTGAGTGTTTTTTCCAATTCAGATCCAGGAAGTGCAAAGAAAGCACAGAGGGCCCTCCGGGCACCCCCTCAGGAAGATCATTTCCGCTGCCTGCGCTCCCCCATGCCTCCCCACACCCAGCATGGCACCCCCGGCATCCCCAGGAACTGGGAAGCTACTGAGCTGTAGCAGAAAGCGCCCAGTTCATGGGGCCAGAGAGACCAGACTCAGATCTCAGTTTTGCCCTGTAGCCAGGTGGTCCTCAGGCAAGTCCGCCTCCTGGCTCAGAACCCCAGCCCCCCCACCTGCAACAGGGGGATAACACCTGTCCAGGGGGTTGCTGAAGAAAAACAGGGAGGGATCAGGAGGGAGAAAGAGCAGAGACCCAGAAAAGGAGAGAATGGGAAAAGGGAGAAGAAAGGGTCCAAGACAATGTTAAAGAAAGACAGAAAAGAGGCAGAGAGGCTCTGGATGAGGGTCGAGACACTTCTCAGAAGCAGAAGGCTCCAGAACTCAGGCCCAGTGGCTGGCTGGGGGGCTTGTAACAACCACCACCCCATCTCAGCTGCTGCTCTTGAGGCTCCGTGTGCAGGGACCCTCATGCCCCTTGGCTTGCCTTCCAGCTCCCCGGACCAACCCTCTCCACTCCACTGCCAACACCCCTATGTCAGCGCTTCTCCAAGCGTGGCCCCAGAACCAGCAGCATCAGCGCCATCGGGGAGTGGGTTAGACACGCAGATCCTCCATCTACCTTGGACCGAATGAATCAGGAGCTTTGGGAAGGGGCCCAGCAATCTGTGGTTAACAAGCCCCTCAGGGGGTTACGATGCCTCTAAGGTTTGAGAACCGCTGTTCTAACCAAGTACTGCTTCGTTCATTTGTTCATTTGTTCATCCAACAAGGATTAATGGAGCCCCCACTTCTGTCTCCTCTGCTGGGTGCCAGGAAGGCAGATTCAAAGGACCTGGTTCCTGCCCCTAGGGGTGTAGCATATAGGACTCTGTGTCTTTTGGGGGGATGAGACCAGGAAAGTGAAACTGTGTTGCATGAGACAGGTGCATGAGAATCCTGTGGACAACTGTGGCAGCCCCGAAGTCGGGCTGGGCGGGGCGGGGGCCAGCGGTGCAGAGGCAGCCTGAGCAGGGCCCTGGGTCCGAGAGCTCAGCCCTGCAGCCGGGGCAGCCAGCGGCAGTGAGCAGACTCTTCCTTACGCTGAACCTGGCTCTGCGCTCGTCCCCTCTGCCTCTGGCCTGCATGTGTCTCTCAGATGGCCCAGGGGGTCATCTGTCCACCTCTGTCCTCCCGCCTCCCGAAGCCATTCAGGTGGGTGAAGCCTCAGGCCCTCCAAGTCTTTTCTCCTCCAGGCTAAACCCCCAGTTTCCCTCACTGCCTCCCACCATATTTCCAGCCCTCCTACCCTCCTGCCTGCCCTGGGGGTGAAGTCAGTTCCCATGGTCCCAGTTTCCCAAGGTCTAAATTGCCGTTAGACTGACTGTCTGGGTCTTGGTAAGCCTGGCCCAGCCCTCTTCCCCTCCAGCAGGACAGATTCACAAGAGGAGACAGCGTGTAGCTGGAATCGGCATCAGCAGGACGAGCCTGCTCCGTGAGAGCCGAGGGGACAGCCAAACCCCAGCCAGAGGGTCTCCCCCACCCAGAGGAGCTCAGCAAAGACTTGACTGCCTATTACCTCCCAGATGCGGGGGCTCATGGACCCTCCTTATGGGCTCTGGGGTCAGAAGTCCCCTCCACACCTATTCCTGCCCCTTCTATGGTCTCCACCTCAAGAGCAGCCTCCCGACCTGCACTGAGCCTGTCCTCATCTCCCAGCTGTGCAGCCCACCACTCCTCCCGCCTGGAAGCCTTCCCTTCTCCTGTCCCATTTTCTCCTCCCAGGTTCCAGCCCACAGGCTCTCTTCCCTGCCTCCCCGCAGGGCCCCCTCTTTTCTGTACCACAACCTGAGCACTTTCGTCCACAGTGTCTCCGAGGGGTGGCTGATTGTCTCAGTGGGGGTAGGTTGTGCAGATCTCCAGGAAAATGAGGCTCAGAGAGGTTAAGCAACTTGCCTGATGTCACACTGGAAGGAAAAGGGCCACTTCTATCAGCTCCTCCTTAATGACTTAGGATCACTTAGGATGTTATGGCACATAAAATGAGAATGCTTATAAATCCAGCCTATCAGCTCCCTGCTGAAATATCTCTGCTTCAGGGTAGACTTTGCCTCTGGCTTCTGATGGCAGCGTGTTACAGGTCCTGCGCTTAGAGCTTGGAACTCCAGCCCTAGTCCTCACTGAGGGAAAAACTTGCTTCCAAGGGTGCAGCCTGCCGTGGTATGTTACCTTAGTGACAGACGGGAGGGCCTGAGTCCAGTTCTGCTCCCCAGGTGCTCTGGGGGGTCCAACTGCCTTCCTCAGGTACCGTCCATGGACCTCACATGAGTTCAGGATGTACAGCGCACAGGCCAAGGCATATCCTCCCCAGTTGGAGACACCTAGAGAAGAAAAAAGATTCCATTGTAGTATCAGAGAGGTCATGTGGTCCATCCCCCTGCCTGTAGGCAGCAGAACTCTAAAGCAGTGATTCTTGAAGAATAGTCCCCAGATCGGCAGGAACTCGTCAGAACACAAATACCCGGGCCTCAGACTGACCTACTGAATCAGAAACTCAGGGAGGGGGGGAAGCAATCTGAGGTTCAATAAGCTCTCCAGGTGATTCTGATACAAACTGAAATTTGAGAACTCCTGTGCCAATCCATCCAGGTTAGGGACTGTTAGCGACTGTCAGAGGCAAAGATACAGGCTATATCTACATACAGGTTCCTCCAGGAACCCACTCCAGAACTCTCCACATTAAGATCTCTCTCATGTCTAACCTTGATCCCTCCTGCGACACGGAAGACCGTGTTGTCTTGCCCGATCCTCAGAGGGGACGCAGGACAGCCCCGGAATGCTGTTTTGCATCACCTCTTCATGTATTTGAGGATCAGCCCTGAGCCAGGCCACAGACTTCCCTTCCTTTCCTATTGGCCAGCTCCAAAGACCCTCTTCCCCTGTTCAGGGACCATCTCACTGACTCTTCTCTGAAATATGCTTGAGTTCTCCCTTCAGTCCAAGAAGGGCTGATTAAGGCCCTGCTAGGCTCCAGGTGCTTGAGATTCAAGAAGAAAGTGGCTTGGGTTTCCCCAGAGGAGCTATGGACCCAGGGGGAGATGGCCTCCACAGAGCCAAGCCCAGGGTGGGACATCCTGAAGTGGGGGGCACTAATTCTGACTGGTGTAGGAAGGGTTCACAGAGAGGGTCATCTAATTTGGGTTTACTGCCAGGCTGGACCATGGGGCACATAGTGGGGCTGGGGAGATGAGACTGAGAGGGGCCCCGAGCCTGGGAAAGACAGCTGACTTGATCCCTCACGCAGGGCATCAGTCCCACTGCCGACTTTGATCTTCACGCCTGCTCGGGATGCAGGCGCCGAACGAGACAGGACAGCACAGCGTACCACTGGGGTGCCACTGCCTTGTGGACCTGCAGTGCTCTCTCTTCTCTGCTCACTTCAGTTCTGGCTGCACTGGGCCCAGCCCAGGCAAGGAGCTGGCCAGCCTGGGGCTGCCTCCATTGGGAGCATCAAGAAGTGGAGGATGGGGTGGGGCAGGGCAGTTGTGCCTCCTAATTTCCTCTCCTGGGAGCAGCCCCCAGTGCTTGCCTACTGCCCTGCCTTGACCACCCAGCCTGGGACAGGAGCTGCAAATCCCCTCTGACACTCCCCGGACCCAGGGCTGGGTGGGGACGACTTTCCAAAGGCTTTCTCTGATCCTCCCAGTGACCCACTTTATGGGCGAGGACACTGCAACCTGCCTTTGAACTCAGGTCTGCCTGATTTCAGAACCCCTGATCTTTCCTGTCTAAATTGAGCTGATGGAACACACAAAACTCTCTGTCTTTGGGACCCAGCAGCTCAGAAGCCCTCCTGGAGGAGTCCTATTTGATCTGTCCTTGGCCCAAATACACAGATAGATTCTCACTGGTAGTCTCGTCCCAAACAACGACTTCCCCCCTACTGCCCACTGGGATGGCCCTCCTCTCTCTCGAATTTGGCCAAGATCTCAGAATTTGACATTCTGGGAGGTGAATAAACATGAGGAAATCTGAGGGCTTCCCAAGACACTGCGGCTCCCTTCCCACTCCGATGGTGGCAGCAGGGGCAATGTCCACGGCAAGCATCTCAGGAGACTGAGGACTTGGTTTCCAGCTGCAGGGCTAACCAGAGCTCCAGGCTATATTTTAAATTCAATTTTGAGATATATTCACATACCATGCAGTCATACAAAGCGTACATTCAACTGTTCACAGTACCATTATATAGTTGTGTTCATCGCCAAAATAAGAATTAAATTAAAGTGCAAAAGAACAATTAAAGTAAAAAAACCATCGGGTGCCTTTTTTTTTTTTTTTGCCCCCATTTTTCTACTTGTCCATCCATACACTGGACAAAGGGGAGTGTGGTCCATATGGCTTCCCCAATCACATTGTTACCCCTCATAAGCTACATTTTTATACAATCATCTTTGAGATTCAAGGGTTCTGGGTTGTAGTTTGATAGTTTCAGGTATTTACTGCTAGCTATTCCAATTCATTAGAACCTAAAAAGGGTTGTCTATATTGTGCATAAGAGTGCCCATCAGAGTGACCTCTTGGCTCCTTTTGGAATCTCTCAGCCACTGAAGGTTATTTCATTCCCTTTCACATCCCCCTTTTGCTCAAGAAGATGTTCTCCATCCCATGATGCCAGGTCTAGATTCCTCCTTGCGAGTCATAATCCACGTTGCCAGGGAGATTCACTCCCCTGGGTGTCAGATCCCAAGTAGGGGGGAGGGCAGTGATCTCACTTGCCAAGTTGGCTTAGCTAGAGAGAGAGGGCCACATCTGAGCAACAAAGAGGCATTCGGAGGAGGCTCTTAGGCACAATTATAGGGAGGCCTAGCCTCTCCTTTGCAGCAACAGTCTTCCCAAGGGTAAAACCTATGGTAGAGGGCTCAGCCCATCAAACCACGAGTCCCCTATGTCTGTGAGCACATCAGCAACCATCGAGGTGGGGAAGCCCAACACCCCTGCATTCTCCACCAGCTCCTCAGGGGGGCTCTGCATATTTTTTCATTGTTTTTTTTTTTTTAATTAACTTTTTAAAAAATTAACCATATCAAAAAATTTTTGTAAAAAGCATACAATAAAAAAAATTTCAAATAAACCATAACAAGGGAGTAAGAAAAAGACAACTAACCTAAAATAACTACTTCACTTCCAACATGTTCCTACTCTACCCAAGAAAATAACCTAATATAGCAACATTTCTGTGAACTTGTTCCTACCCTACCCACAAGAAATTAACAAACCTTAGTCATTCTCCAGGCTATTTTTAATCACTAAGTGGGAGGGAGGCTTTCTCAGGTAGCTGCCAATCTTCCTGGAACTTGTGATGGGGTCAGGGTGCGGGATCACTGGGCCCAGCAAAGGGTGGTCTAGGACAGGGGCGGGCAGGGCCACCCGGGACAGAGCCACATGGAAGGAGAGGTGAGGAGGCTCCTGCTTCCTCTGGGCATTTACCAGATCGTCTCTTCCTGCCCACCATGCAGGAGGCACCGTGGAAAGCACAGATGTCCCCTCTTCAAGAGAAGCCGCCCTGACTACAGGGCTCAAGTGGCCACCTGTCACTTTCTCTCATCTACCTGTTTTATCACCCCCAGAGCTCTCAACACTATTCAGAATGATCTGGGGCATTTATTCCTTAATGTGCTCACAGTCTGTCTCCCAACACCAGGAGGTCAGTTCTGTGGATCAGGGAACACGCTTGCTCCCTCTTATAAGCCCAGTACCTAGAATGGTACCTGGCACACGGTGGACATTCAAAAAATGTTTGTTGAATGAGTGAACGAGAGACTGGAGTCTGAAAAGCAGGTGCCTTCCCGACCCGCTAGCACCTCTCCGGGCTGGTCAGGCTCCAGGCAGGGTCCCACCAGGGGCAGCCAGGCCTGGCTGACATCCGTGCACTCACCAGTGATGACGGCAAAGTCGGCCTCCACGTCACAGGCGATGACAGCCCCATTTCGAATGTGCCTTCTCACAGCCTCCTTGACTTTGCCCATCCCAAGCTCATTGCCTCCGTCGCCAACCCCTGGCAAAAGAGGGCACTGAGTCAGTGGACAGAATCGTTGTGGGGTGACTGTGGAGCAGGGCAGTACCCCACTCCACCCACATGTGCCTCACTGCCTCTGGGAGAGGGAAGGAATCGGCTCTGGATACATTTTCAGACAATCTGGAGATGTAGGGCCCTGCCCTCAATCTGCTAGAGACTTTCCAGTTAAAAATGAGTCAGAGTTTGTAAGTCACTGGAGCCTGGGTGCCCCTTCGAGGGTCATGGATGGAGCACCCTCTATGCTGATGGTGACAGTCGGGGCCTTCCCTCGAGTGGCTCCTGCTCAGGGTGGGCCACAGAGGGGAGCTAGTGCAGGTTGATAAGTCAGTCCTGTAATTTACTTTAAAAGACTTCAGTTCCAAGAACGTGAAATGTATGTAGGTTAGTTCATTTTAGTCCACACTAGAGGGTTGCTTGGTTGACATCTGAAGTACCCTAATCAGGAATTCACACCCCAGGGGTGGTTGGCTAGCATTTGCAAGCAACGAATTCAAAACTCCATGTTAGAGAGACCCTTGTGATCAGCACCAGAGGGTTTGCTAGATGTTAGAAATGACTTATTTCCTTGGTGAAATGAGTTGTTCAAGGTGGATTGGCTACAAATAATTATCAGGCACCTCCAAACAAGATGTGAAATCCAGCAAGCCCTGCAGCCTGTTCTCTTTGAGGTGGTGCTCTGGGCCTAAGGGATAGTGATTAAGCCTGTGTTCAGGTATTTCTGGAAGATTCTGTAGACTAGAAGGACAGCTGAATCCTGCCACTAGAAGATGGTTGCAGCTGCTTCAAGATAACCTTTCATACAAGGACAGAGCCAGACCTCCCAAGCCAGCATATGCTTGCTTTTGTGCCTGCTGACAAGAAGAGCTTGGAGTAGGAAAATTCCCCTGGAGGCTGACTTTCAATGTGAGATGGTGGGGTTGGAGAACTAAGGCTAATCCGCCTTGAGCTTCGGAGGCCTGGACTTGACCAAAAGAACCAGGCAACTGTGAATGACCAAGGCCTTGGGTCAGTTCACAACCAGAGGATTTTCCCAGGAGAGTTTTCTCTGTGATGCCCACTGAGTGAAGGGAAATAGTAGCAGCAGCCAGCCTTTCTGTTTGGTCTATTCCTGTCTCTGTGTTTTGGCATCTTCATCTCATTAGCTTTTCCTGCCAGTCCTGTCTGATGGGTGTGGTTGTCCTCACTTTACAGATCCCCCCCACCCTCCACCCTAGTCTCTGAGAGGGGCAGTTCCTGGGTAGTGACTGGAAGATGGAGACACACCCATGTGTCTTGACTCTCAGTTGAGTGCTACGTCTGTGACATGGCAGCCGCCCGTGGAAACTGAGGACTAGGGAGTTTGGTGGAGCAGAGGAGGGAAGGGAATGTGTGTGTGAGAGAGAGAGAGAGAGAGAGAGAGAGAGAGGGAGGAGATCCTGTTAGCAGGGGGCAGGGGCTTGGGGGCCTGCATCCAAGAGAAGGAAGGGTCCAGGGGTCCAAGAAAGGGGCAGTGTGAAGCCACCAATGCCCAGCCCCACCTGTTTCCTCTGGGGTCTCAAGGCCTCACAGCGCAGACTGTGTGTGGGGGTTGAGGGGAAGGGGGTTGGTGGGGGGAGAAGATCTCCAGCAGCTCCTTCGGACCCTGATTGCCCCCTGAAGTCTTGGAAACCCCTTCCTCCTCTACCCCGGGACTGCCTCCCTCACAGGCCTCAAGGGCCCCCACCTGCCCACCCAGCACAGCGACAGGAAGCGCCAAGCTGATCCCACTGTGCCCACCACGCCCACTGCCTCTTCTGGGAAGGGCCAGGGTGGTTTGCAGAAATTTTCTAATCAGCCCAGAAAGGCTTTCATTGTCTCAATGAAACCTCAAAAGCCAAAGGAGACTAATGAGTCCGGGAAATGCTCGGAAGTGTTTGGACAGAGAGGACAAATAAACACAGAGAAAGAGGTTTTCATTACCCCAGGCCGGAGACCTACCTCCCAAAGGGAGGAATGTGGGTTCCCCTTGGGAGTGACACGAAGCTTTCCAGAAATTCATAAAGGCAACGACTCCATGAAAAGCACAATGGGTTAAGGCCTGGGAGTCAGGCCTCCAGTCTCAAATCTGTCAGCAACACTAATTAGCCAGACAACTTTGAGAAAGTCATGGAACCTTCCTTGGCCTCATTTTTGTACAGCATACGTGCCTTACTTACAGGGTTTCCAAGAGGCTTTAACAATGCAATTGATGTGAAAACAGTATGTAAACTATAAAGTTCTGTATAATCACATTATTATACTTTGAACAATAGAAATGTTGTACTAACCATATATTTAAGATATATATTTTAATTCATATGCTTTATAAAATAATACACAGTAAATATAATACATTTCATCCTATATGACCAAAATAATATGCCATACCTCAAATTTTATTATTGATTATTTTCTTATTAGTTTATCACTTTAAAGTCAGGCAAATAGGAGATGCTTGGGTAATGCATCATTTCCCACCCTTACATGTGGAATGCTATATTTCTAAATGGTGGTGTGCTAGGAGTCTACTCCAACCATAATCAACAAAGACCACCTCTGGCATGGAAACGATGGTCCCCATAAACTCTTTCCTGTCATGTATTCAATGGCCAATAACAAGACATTGAGTACTGACACGTTCTTATCTGTGCCCAAGTTCTCCGTGCTCCTGACCTACCAGTTGACGAGATTCCAGGAATCTTCTGCGCGGCAAGGAAAAGATCATCAATTGGGTCAACCAAGTGCTTGATGTTCATCTTCCTCGCATTGTAGTAATTGCCGTCAGCGGCCCTTCCTGCACGCTCTATGGCCACCAGATGGTCAAACCTGCTGGGAAGCAAGGGTGGTGGGGTCTTTATGGATAAAGGGAGGCTCTGCTGGGTTGTGCCTGCCAGTGTTTGTGTGAAGGGCCATTTGTTCTTTCTTTGATTCCTTTATTCCTACAAAACTTGATGGTACACCTGTGACAACCCAGGCCCTGTGCTGGGGGCCAGCCAACCAGCCAGATGATTAAAAAAAATAAGTAATCCTTAGCGAGTTCTTTGTTAGAGGCAGGTCAGAGAGCAGGAGGGCTGGTGGGCAGCGTCACTGCATGGCCCCTGCTGGTGTCCAGCCCAGACCCCCTTCCCCTTCTGGAGTACCCAGTTCCCTGCTGCTGTGAGTGCTGCCTGTTAATGCCCCCAGCTGCCCCCTTCCAGGATCTTGTCCAATTTGCAGACACAACACGGACTGAAAAGGATTTGAAGTAGAAGACAAATGAATTTAGCATAAGATAAACCTATTTTTTTTTAACAGATAGATAAAGATAAGGGGCACAGAGAGCAGGGTATATGAATGTGCAATCAGATTTTCTACGTTCGGATTCCAGGTCCTCCAGTGACTGCTCCTGAGCAAGTTGCTTAACCTGTCCAACCTTCAATTTCTGCATCTGTAAGTGGCCTAACAACAGGACCTACCTCCTACATGGTACAAAGGATTCAATGAGAAAATGCACGAGGGGCACTTTGCCTAGAGTCAAGCACCTACTCAGTGCTCAGTAAGTGTTGGTGGTTGTTGTGGCTATTATTATTAGCAAGAATATTATTTTGACAATCTAATTTAAGAACATGAGAATTGCACTTGTACATCTCTCTAAACCCTCCCCTGGGGAGGAAGTTCTTTAAAACCTTAACTCTGAATGCTTTTCTACAAATATTTTTTAAAAAAACATCTGTGAACCTGACCATATCCTTTGGCTGTGCTCGGATTTTTATGCCTTGAGTGAGCAGGCCATTGAGCTAGGCTGGAACGCAATCCGGAGGCTCCGTTCCCAGTGTAGGGAAAAGGCAGCCGGCGGAAGCAAATGAGTAGGAGGAGGGAGTGTGATCACTGAATTCGGGGTGATGAAAAGGCGTTTAGAACAGTGCTACTCCTGAGATCGCTGTTCCCCTCACTTTCTCCACATGTCGGCTGGGGTCCTCTACCCCAACTGCACATTAGAATCTTCCAGGGAGCTTTTGCAAACATCAGTGGTGGCTCCTCACCTCCAGGAAGTATGAGTTTTAGTCTGGGGTGGGGCCTGGGCACTGGTATTGCATACAACTCTGCTGGTAATTTCCAATGTCTCTGGCCAGGGCTGAGACCCAGTGACCCAGATGGTGGTTGCCAGGGGATGAAGTGTAACAGTTTGGAGGGAGGAGTAAAAAGAGTCCACTTCTTCTGCTTGCCTGCTGTCCCATGGTTCTTGCCCATACTACAGCAATGACCACAGAATATTCTAGTACCTGTGTATAGGTCTGAGTGCCTGGTAAGCTATAGGTTCACAATAGTGGTTTGAGGGACAGGACTTGCACTGCCCAGCCCTCCTGCAGCCCCCCAGCCCCCTAGGGCTCCTGCCTTTGATTCAGTCTCCAGCATTTCCGGGCAAGGCCGCTGGCTGACTCGGCGGTGCGCTCCCGGCCGCGAAGCGCGCAGGCGGCCGCCCTCCGCCCGCATCCTGCCGCTGGCAGCCGCCCAGCCCACACCAGCTCCGAGTTCACATGATTCTGCCTCAGCTCGGGAATGGGCAGCCTCGGGCTGGGGGTTTTCTAGCCCGAGCCGGGAGGCGCGGTCTGCGGGGGATCGCAGGGAGGGAGCGCGGGTCCTGGCGGCGGGGCGCGCGCGGGGGTCCGCGTGGCGGGTCTGAGGTCTGAGCGCCGAGCTCAGCCGGGGTCGGCAGAGAGGGGCTCAGCCCGGATTCCCTCCTCGGGAGCCTTCCCTCCGGGCTGATTCCTGTCCCGCCGGCCCCTCACCTGGCTGCAGCGAGGGCGCCGCGTTCCGGGGACCCAGAGGCGCCCCGGGAGGCCGGGCCCCCAGGCGGGGGTGCCCCAGCCGCTTCCAGACTGCGGGCGGGACCCACCGCCGGGTCGGGAAACCGCTTTAGTAGCTGTGACCTGCCTGTAATAAACGAAATAGAAAGCATCAGAGTGAATGGCAAGTAGCAAGGGTAAGTTTGGCTTCGGGAAAATTTGTTTCTTTTGAATATTCATATAGGTGTGCATGTGTGTGTATAATGTCCGTGTGTGCTGATTCACAACCTGAAGTGGATTCTCGCTGTGGTTTATGGTCACAAAACGTTTAAAGGCAGTGAAGGAGCTCCTGGACCCCTGGGTTCTGGATTTAGCTCCCCCCACCCCTCCCCACCCACCCCCTTACTGTGTGGACTTGAGCCCCCGGTTTAGCCTCTCTGGGCCTCGGGTTCTGTAAAATGGGTCAGCAGGGCCAGCCACACCCGACCCAGGGGGACCTGGGAGCCCAGTTGGGACAGAACTTTGAAGCGTTACGAGGGCTTTGGAAATGAGATTCAATATTGCTGTTCTCCGAGTTGGGCCATTGGGGGAAAAGTTGGGGACTGTGGAAAATCGCAGCCTGGCTGATAATTCTTTCCCCCGGGGAAAGTACCGGCGTCCTCAGAAATGAGCGCTTTTAGGAAATGAAACAAACCTGTTTCAAGTGGGCAGAGGCTTGATGGGCTAAAGGGGAAGGGAAGCTGGCCCGCGGGAAACTCCCGGCACCGCGGGGGGCTGTGCGGCAGCGGGTGGGCGCAGGGCCGCGGGCGGGGAGGGTCGCTGTCTCGGCGCCAGCTGGAGACCTGCGTTTAGGCACAGCGAACTCACCGCTTTTATTCTGACTTGGAATGTGCAAGGTCCTGCCACGTCAAAGAGACCTTTCCTTCCTTTCCATTTTTTAAGAATTTAATTTTAATTATGGCAAAATATCCAAAACATAAAAATCCTTTTAACCATTTTAAGTGTATAATTCTTTTATATTAAGTATGATAGTGCTGTGTAACTTTCACCACCATCAATTTCCAGACTATTTTCATCATTCTTTCTAAACCAAAGCTCATACTCATTTATCAATAGCTCCCCATTTCCCCCCTCCTTCTCCACCCTCCAGAAACTGCTATTCTGCCTTTTGTCCCTATGAATTTGCCTATTCTGAGTATTTCATACAAGAGAAATCAGATCCTTCTTTCCTTTGGGGGCTTAATTTCCCGTCATCATTAAAGTCCTCAGAGACCTTCATGCTGATTAGCAATTGTCTCAAGTTTGCTCTTAGGTTCTGACTTGCTTCGTGTTTATTATTTTCATTTCCGTAGGTGGATGATAAAGTGTTTGGGTTCGGGGCAGTGATGCCTTGTTTTGATCGTCTTCCCCACCCCCACCACCTTGGGGAACCACGGGCTGGGCGTGACAGCAGGATGTTGAGTGAATGAATGACCTGGCAGAGCACCCTCCAGGTGCAAGGGGCTAGCCCAGGACAGCAAGCGAGGATTCCCAGCTGGTGGCATCTGGGAGGACTGGAGCCAGGTGGAGCCTGAGGCTGAGGGGGGTTACACCAGTGACAATCTGGTGTCAAGGAAAGCACGGCCAGTCTGAGTTCAAAGCCTGGCTGCATCACATTGTAACTGCAATCTTGAGCAGCCGTGTTCATCTCCGTGAACCTCAGTTTTCTCCTTTGTAAAATGGAGCTGATGAGAGTGGTGTTGAAAAAGAGAGAATGAGCGTGGCATGTGGAAGATTCTCAACAGACGTGTGTTGGTCATTCTATCCTATCTGTGATTTTCCATTGACAGAACTTTTTTTTTTTTTTTTTTTGCATCCGCTGTGTTCTTTGAATTTTGAAAGCAAGGTTCCTGTGGAGACCAGATAGAGAAGGGACACTCCTGGCAAGGGGTAGTTCCCATGTGGGGTGCTGCGGGTGTTGGTAGAAGGGAACTGACTGTGCCGAGGCCTGGACAAAGAAGCTGGACCTTCTCAATAGCCCAGGCAGCTAAGCAGGTCCCAGGCTGCTGGAAAGGCGGCCATGGCAATTCCTCCTTTTCACTTCTCTGTTTCTGTTGATTGCTCCACCCTTCCAGCACCCGGCTCCAAAACCCACCACCCACCCATCCATCCATCCACCCATCCCCATCTACCCACTCTCCTATCTACATGAAGGAGGCAGCCCCCCTCCTTCTCCTGATCTCAGCACATCTGTCACTGCCCGGGAAGGTCTTCCTAACCAGTTCCTAATAAGTACTATAAAGTCCTGTGCTTTCCTTGTGAGCTTGGGTCACTTCTCTTTGTCCTCCAGGACACTATAAACAACTCAAGAGTAGGGATCAATGTTTGACACAGTGCCTTTCATGTAATAGAACGCGGTAAGTATTTGTCGTATGAATGAATAACTGGATGGATAGACAGACGGATGGATGGATGGGGAGCCCCAGAAAGGTTTGGTTAGATTTGTGTGCTAGAGGATGGCTTGAGAAGTGGTAAGATGGAGACAGGAAGCCCAATAGGAGGCTGCTGCCTTCACTCTGGGGAGGAAATCTTGACCAGGCCCATCTCAGGCACTGGTGAGAGAGCCGAATGGGAAGAGATGGACTTGGTAAATGCTTTGAAATGGTTGTACTGAGCAGCTAATTGGATGTTGTGGATGATGAGAGAGGAAGCTGAAGGTCACCATCCAGCATGAGTGACAGGGTGGGTGGTGATGGCCCTTTCAAGAACACATCAGTGGAGAAAATGATGGGCCCAAGGTGGGCCCCTGGGCCTGAGGTCCAGTGAGGGGGCAGGAAGCTGGTTATGTATCCTTCAGCTTCAGAGGGCTAGGAGTTGTCAAAGTGCAGATGGGGTTGAAACCACAGAGATGGGAGTAAAAGGAGCGGACCAGCGTTTACTGCGTGTGGGAGGGGTGCCACAGCACCCGCCGCACCCTGGCTCATCCAGGGGTAACGTGCACATGTGGCGCACCGGCTTAGGAGACTTCAGGTTCCCTGAGGGCGGGAGCCATGTCTTGTTTATCACCCAGTCCCCCCTGCCTAGCCTGGTGCCGTGAACATACTCGTCAAATGGAACCCAGAAGCACTGGACTCTTGGACAAGCCACTTTGTCTCTCTGGGTGGAGCTCAGTTTCCTCGCCTGTAAAATGGGGACAGTATCAGGGCCGTGGTGCAGATCAGATGAGAGGACAGTTGTGAAATGCTCTGAAAACTGTAGAATATTTTGCAAATAAAAGGCCTACACCAGGTTAAGTCACTGTTTCTTGAGACCCTAAATCAGTCTGGAGATTCCCCCAGGGCTTCATTCCTGGTTCTGTACCACGAGGTTCTGTGAGGTCTCAAGTTCCCCTTCCAGTCCCTCTGCTCCCCCAGCCCGGGGAACTCGTGTAGGACATATGCTTGCTCAGCAGCAGAACCCCAAACCTCAGCTCTCCTGGGACCTTGCTCCTCAAAGTGGGGTCCATGGGCCAGAAGCATCAGCATCACCTGGGAACTTGTTCAAAATGCAAATTCTGGAGCCCCACCTCAGAATCACAGACTCAGAAACTCTGGGGGTGGGTCCAGCCAGCAGCGTTTTAACAAATCCTCCAGATGATTCCGAAGCATGGAAAGTTCAAGAACTACTAATCTAGAATATTGAAACCCTCTTTTTGCTCCAAAATGAATTTGGAGGTGTTTTAGTCTAAACATACTAAGTGTTTCTTTTTTTTTGCTCTGAAGGCTGGAATCTTTTTCACTTTTGTTCCCAGAATTAGCTTATTGTTGGCCTAGGAAGGAGGAAGCCACTGGTCACCAGCCCACCCCCACCCCACACGTAGATAACACTCCTTGCTGGTAAACAATGGGCTCCAGACCCGATGACTTGCAGACTTCCCAAGACCTGACGGGACGGGACATGTTTCCACTGTAGCTTCATTTGCCCTGTTTTGTGGCACTGTGGGCCTGTGGGGGGATTTTATCAGGGCTGCGAGAACCAGAAGTAAATCTGGACCCATGGACCATCCTGGGCGGATGCTCCCGGGGCCCATTCTGGGACCGGCTCTGCCATCAGCCATGTGAGTCATTCGGCCACACAGATATGGGCTTGGGGTTGAGAGAGAGGGAAGTAGGCATGAAGAGGGCGCGTGGGGCAGAGTTCTGCTTCCCTGGGCAGAGTTTAGGGGTCCTGGGCCACAGCTGCTGCTTCTTGCCTTCCTCTCACCACCAAACATGTATAAGCAAAACAACAACGACATGTAAACACCTCTCCTCTGCCACCATCACCACCCCCGAATTCCAGGTCAGTGCCCTGGAGAGGACAGGGGGAGGCGAGTCTGAGTGGCAGTCCTCATCCCCTGGAAACGGAGAGCTTGAGAGGTGCGTCTCGAGGGGTGGACTGTATCTGGCCTGGGCAAGTGAGCGTGGCTGGGGCAAGGAAGTCTGGGGTCTGATGTGATGCTTCCTTCCTCAGTCTGGCATTGGGCCAATCGCTTCCTGTTCTGAACCTTGGTTTCCTCATCTGTAAAATGGAAGTTCACATTCATTTACTCATTCAGGAAATGTTTTTTGAGTGCCTATCGTATGCCAAGCACTGTTCAAGGTGCTGGGCAGACAAGACCTCTACCCTCTTGGGATTTACATCCCAATGGGGAGACAGACCATTAGCAAGCAGACAAATCAGTGAGAACAATCTTAGCTAGTGACGGGGGAGTCAAAGAGGACCACGTGAGGTGACTGGGGAGGAGGTTGCTTTAGGCTGGGAGGTCAGGGAAGGCCTCCTGAGGAAGGGGCATTCTGCTGAGATCTGGCAGAAAAGGAGCCAGTTGTGTGGTGGGGGTCAGGGTGGAGGGTAGAGAGGGACGTGCCTGGAGCAGGCAGGAGCCCATGGGGAGGCCCAAGGCAGGCCCGAGCGGCTAGAGCCGGAGCCAGAAGATTGGCCCATGTGGCCAAGTACGGCCAGCGTGGGCCAGGTGGGGAGCTGGAGGTGAGGAGACAGCAGGAGGCACAGGGGCCAGACCAGGTTGGGCCTTGTGGGCTCGTGAGGGCTTTGGATTTTTCTAGGTGTGCTGAGAAGCCGTCCCAGAGGGTTTCATTGAGATATATTCCCATACGGTGCAGTCCATCCAAAGTGTACAATCAGTGGTTCACAGTATCATCCCATAGTTGTGCATTCATCACCACAATCAATTTTAGAACATTTTCATTACTCAAAAAACAAACAAAAAACCTAAATTGTCCTGTATGCCTTTTCCTACCCTGTTATTAACCATTAGCATTGGTTTGGTACATTTGTTACTGTTGATGAAAGAATATTCAAATATTACTGTTAACTATAGGTCATAGTTTGCATGTCTCAGTGGGTTTTAAGCAAAGAGGAGGAGGATCTGGCTTGCATTTGGAAAGTTTGCTCTGGCTGCCATGTGGATAATGGCCCAGGTGTGAAGGGACAGCAGGGTGAGGGGAGCTGGGGGGGACAGCTTGGGGGTAGAGGAGTTGGGGAGAGCTAGGGTTGGAGTGGGGGGAGTTGGTTAGCTAGGGAAGGAGCTATAGGGAGTTGGAGTGTAGCTGTAGGGAGTTCGGAGTGGGGGGTGGGGGGTGGCTTTGAACCAGATCCATGGCTGTTGGCTCATTCTCAAGACACTTGAAAGCTTCGGGCTCTTTTTCCAGGGAAAACTTCACATATTTAAATATTTATGAGATTGAGTATGTACTTTCAGGAGAGCCTCTCAAGTTAATCCTTGGAGAACCCCAGGACAGGAATGGCCCGGCTGGAAGTCCTGCACCCCCCTCCCACGAGCTTGTGGCCTCAGGGCCAGGCAGGAGCCCACAGGAGGGGCGGGGGCTGCAGGTGGACAGAGCCACGGCCAGAGCCCGGTGAGACGCAGGTCACGGTCACTGAGGGGTTCCCTTCGGGGTCCGTGAGACCCGGCTTGACTTGGTTGAAGAGCCAGCAAAGGGCAGGGTTGATCTGCAGGTACTGCATACCAGCCTTACCCAGTCCCCAACACGCAGGGTGCACAACCACTTAGACCAAGTATTCTCAAAGGGGGCTGATACTGCCCTCAAGGGGGGCAAAAACTGGTTCTTGGATGACGGTACATGAAAAAATCCTAGATGATACACTGATGCGTAGCCCTCCTAAGGGCCACATACAGAAAGAGCTGTGCAGATCTGTGGTAGTTAAATATCATGGGGGTGGGGGGAGTGGTTAGGAGAAAATGTGTGAAGGGTCTCCTTGTGTGTTGGGGGGGGTGATAATGCAAAATAAAGGTTGAGAAACACAGATTTAAACAGAGAGATTTTTCATCTGAGAGAGGTGTTAAATCCATAGAGCAGCTCAGGCATTTGATTTTGATACACCGAACTATAAAGTAACCCACAACAAAAATTTTTATTCTAACTCATTCAAACTTATTCACGTATAGATCATTTTCTTGTAAAATTCTCAAAGTACAAACTTTGCGTTAATTTGACTATGATGACCATCTTTTCCTCCCTCTCTCTGCCTCTGGAGGAACCACACTGTACACTTCCACATCTGTCATTTTATGGGGTCCTGACAATGACCCCAAGAGTGGGCATTTTTATCTCTATTTTACAGACCAGGAAACTGAGGCTCAGAGACAGTAAGTGACTGACACAGCCCGTAGGCGGCTGACCCTGGCCTGGCAGCACATCTCTCAGCCCCTGGTCCGACATCATCCCCACACAGGGTCCGCTCCGTTCCACAGAGGAGAGCAGAGGGGGCACCTGCTGTGAGCCCGGGAGCCCGGGCAGTGCCCTGTGGGACGCTCAGCCGTTGTTGACTTGCAAGGACACATTAGCATGTGGACAAGGTCAGGCTGGAGAGGTCCCCAGGAGGCACTGTGGCCTTGATGTTGACTGACCATTCCTGTGAGCAAGTAGGAAAAATGTGAAAACTGCTTTTCACTGTTGAAGGGGTGACTGGTGTCCTCACTGTCCCTGGGGGTTGGAGGTGATCTTTATCTTGAGCCTTCCTTGGAGAGCTGGGCTTGGGATGGAGTAAAACTTCCTGGCTGGCCTTACGTGCTCTACAGCGAGGGGCCAGGAAAATGAAAAAGGGACGACAGGAAAGCCCGGGAAAAGGGCTGGGGAGACAAAGCCAGGTTTCAGTATCTTAGCATGTGGACCCATTCACAGATAGTCTAGTTGAGTTGGAGTTGATTGACTGATACATTGAAATTAAATGAGTAAAGCACTGGGAAGTGCCTGACACACAGTAGGTGCCATGTGACTATGTCAATGTTAGCTATTATTATTCTAAGCTTTTCTTGCTTTTGACTTTCAGGGCTCTACCCATCACCAACAAGACCCAGCCCTTTGACAGCTTGAGCCACATTCTACAAACAAGATGGCGGACAAAAGACTTCCCTGTTCTCTGAGCCCATGAGGGGCGAGCCCCCGTGCAGCCCAAAGATGGGGAACGTCACTGCAGACAACTCCTCGCAGGTGCCCTGTGCCATTGACCACACCATCCACCAGACGCTGGCCCCGGTGGTCTACGTCATCGTGCTGGTGGTGGGCTTCCCAGCCAACTGCCTGTCCCTGTACTTCGGCTACCTGCAGATCAAGGCCCGGAACGAGCTGGGTGTGTACCTGTGCAACCTGACGGTGGCGGACCTCTTCTACATCTGCTCGCTGCCCTTCTGGCTGCAGTATGTGCTGCAGCACGACAACTGGTCTCATGGCGACCTGTCCTGCCAGGTGTGCGGCATCCTCCTCTACGAGAACATCTACATCAGCGTGGGCTTCCTCTGCTGCATCTCCATCGACCGCTACCTGGCCGTGGCCCATCCCTTCCGCTTCCACCAGTTCCGGACCCTGAAGGCGGCCGTCTGCGTCAGTGTGGTCATCTGGGCCAAGGAGCTGCTGACCAGCATCTACTTCCTCATGCACAGGAGGTCATCGAGGACAAGGAGCAGCACCGCGTCTGCTTTGAGCACTATCCCATCAAAGAGTGGCAGCGCCGCATCAACTACTACCGCTTCCTGGTGGGCTTCCTCTTTCCCATCTGCCTGCTGCTCGTCTCCTACCAGGGCATCCTGCGGGCCGTGCGCCGGAGCCACGGCACCCAGAAGAGCCGCAAGGACCAGATCCAGCGGCTGGTGCTGAGCACGGTGGTCATCTTCCTGGCCTGCTTCCTGCCCTACCACGTGCTGCTGCTCGTGCGCAGCCTCTGGGAGTCCAGCTGCGAGTTCGCCCAGGGTGTCTTCAACGCCTACCACTTCTCCCTCCTCCTCACCAGCTTCAACTGCGTGGCGGACCCCGTGCTCTACTGCTTCGTCAGCGAGACCACCCACAGGGACCTGGCCCGCCTCCGCGGGGCCTGCCTGGCCTTCCTCACTTGCTCGGGGACAGGCCGGGCCAGGGAGGCCTGCCCCTTGGGCACCCCTGAGGCCTATGGGAAGAGCGGGGCCCACAATGAGGAGCCCGAGTTGTTAACTAAGCTCCACTCAGCCTTCCCAGCCCCTGAACCGCCTGGCACTGGGGCAGCCCCCACGGGCGGGCTGGTCTAGCCTGGGTCACCCATGTGTGCAGCTAAGGGAGGCCTGAGCCTTCAGCCAACTAGCCCTGTGGCCCTGATTTGCTTGCCGGCTGGATCCCACTTTGCCAACTGCAGGTGTCTCTTTCTGCTTGAGAGAGATGGCCCAGGCTTCAGCAAGGCCTCTTGGGCTCCAGGAAGCCTGCTCTGGCTCGCTGAGCTCGGTGGGATTGTTGAGTGTGGGAATGAGCCCACCAGCTCATGGGTGTCGTCTGCCGGCTGGGAGGCTGTGGGGCTGGGCCGTTGGTGGGAGGCCAGAGAACTGTCACCTCCAGGAGGTTTTCAAAGAGAAGCTAGGATGGGGGTGTGCAGAGAAGGACATGGAGGGGTAAAGGTTGTTGTGGGAAGGTGGGTACTGAGTGGGCACCTGCCAGGACCCCCTGATATGCTACTTGTTCAAATGCACCAGTGTTACCTGAGGGGGGACATGTGAAGCTGTATCATCATTAACATTTGTACACCACCCCACAAGGGGGTGGGAAGGTAGATGGGTGGGCAAGGAGGTTGGATGCAGAGGAGGAGGGTGGGGAGGTGCTTGGGGTTTAGGGTAAGAGGGCGGAGCCAGGAGGGGGTGGTGACTGACAGAGTAGACCCCAGCTCCAGCTGCATAGACGGTTCCACAGGGATGGTTGAGCCGTGGGCTGATGGACTCAAACCCCAGGGAGATGCCTGCCGTCCTTTAAAGGCAGTAACTTGAAGTTCAAGGGTCATGACAGGGGCCTAACACCAGTGTGTCTTTAACTGAGTTCCCTACACAGATTCCTCCTAGTTTCCTGTTTCCATCTTCCCAGAAGCACCAGGCTGGAAGCCTGTATGTGCACGTGTGTTCATGGTGGGGTCAGGTCCCCACGATGGTCGTCTGCCAGGATGCTGAGGTTAGGGTCATGTGGCTGCTGAGGAGCTTGCGGGGAAAAATTCTCACCTTGGCTTTGCTCCCCACCCACCCATGGGCCATGGAGGGTCTGTCAGTCTCAAGAGAAGTGTGACATTCTCCCCAAGTTCTCAAATACAACAAAACAAATGTGCCAGTCGCACTCCCTGACATCTTTCAGCCCAAAGGCCTGGGGTTTATGCCAGTGAGTCTTAATTAGTCCCTGTGAGGAGAGGAGGGAGCCCTGGGCACCCCTGGCTTCCTTTGTTCTCCTTCCTGCTTCTGCCTCACCCACCTGGAGAGCAGCAGTGGGTCCGTGGGCCTTACGGAGATCAGGGTCCCAGCCACCTTTTCTTCTGCCCTGGAAGGCTGGATACAGGGCTCAGCTCTCCTGCAACTTTGAGCCTGACCATGTGGAAGCATCACGCCCATCCTCCCCCCAGACTTCTCCTGTTCAATTTGCAACCAAGCTTCCTGCCCCGGAGTGCCCTCCCCTCAAAGGTCCCTGGACAGCAGCAGGGACGTTCCATGGGGGTCTTTTAGCCTCATCCTACTCTTCCAAAGCCAGGGACTTTTGCTTCTGCCATGTGACAGTTTCAGCCCCTGCCCCACTCAACATACAAAGGACCAGGAGAGCGTGTCTCGCTGTTCAGGTGACCTGCCCACCTTTACGCAAATTTGGGCTGGGGCCAGCTCTGACTGCCCAGGGCACTCAAAGGCCTGGGATTCTAGTTCCTCGGATCCAAAGGGGCTAGGTGGGCGCAAGCCTGAGGAAGGACCAGGGGCAGGGGTGGTGGAAGCTGGTATCGTAGAATAATTCTGGAATCTGTCAAGGGGGCGACCAGGCAGGACTCCTTCCCTCAATCTCCCTTCCCCTCTCCTCTTCACCCTCCAAGACATTGGTCCCTCACCGTGCATCTCTTAGCCCTTCCACTGGGGGGCACCCAGGGGCAGTAGCCCAGGCTGGGAGTGCCCCAGGGAAGGTGGTTACTGGGGCCTCAGGTTACACTTGGTTTTGACAGGGCAGCTCCTCTCCCTGCTCCTTATGTAGGACTTCTGTTGACCTGGAGAGGTTCTGTTCCGTTTTCTGGAGAAAGTGACCACCTTTCTGAAGGTGGCAGAAATGGCTGTGCAGGCAGGACGAGCTCACCCAGCCCCAGTCCAGAATCCTATCGGGGCACAGGCATGGCTGAGCCCTCTGACTCCTCATTACAGAGTATTCCCCCATTTTGACCTTCTCCACTGGTGTTCCCACTGGGATGAGCTGAGGGCAGTCTCATTTACTATTTAGAGTTATATTTTTATATCGTCCTCTCTTTTATGCCAAATATACGTATGTTGGACTGGGCATTGGATTTATGTAGCAAACTTCAGTCTGCAAATCAAGCAAAGGAACCAGCCATAGCTGGGGTGAACTGCAGTCCTTATGGGGAAGGGGCTCTTCCAACACCAGTAGATCTAGAGGACCCTTGAAACACTCAAAGGAGTCAAGAAAGTCCAGAGACTGATCTCAGAGAAAATTTGCACAGACCAATGAGGGGATTTAACCTTCATTGCCCAGCAAGTGGTAAAGAAGTATAGAGCCCTCAAGTGAAGTAGTCTTCTCTTGCTCCTCTTGAGATTCAGAGTGTCATCTAGCCCCTTAGCACGCTGTTGCAATTCATTCTGGGACTTAACTTGCCTGCGTCCCTTTTGAGGATGGAGCCCAGCCCTGTGGTTTGGAGACTATCTTTCCCTCTGTCCTTGGCCACAGGCCCTTTTCCCTGCTGGATGGCTTCTCCCCAAAGCAACGAAGGACTTGGTTGAACCTTGCTTGAACCGGCTCCTCCCCACCAAAGAAGATTTTTCTAACAGCTTTGGGAAGGACCTATTGTATTGGTTTCTCTGAGGCAGTCCTCAGCGATTGTGTTCTTTGGGGAGGCCCAAATTTGTTGAGAAGCCTCTTTAAGCTGGAGTGTTTTCCCAAAGGTGGTAGGCTCCATGTTTATCACTAAGGATTAACTGCATCATACAAAAATGTAAGTTTGATTTTGGTCACTTAATCCCTCTCTGGGCAGGGTTCCTGGAGCCCTGGAGTGTTCCGGAAGAGTAGAGCCTTCCTCCAAACACAGTGAGGACACTTGGAGATTGAGTCCTTTCTCTCCTGAGAGAATGGAAGAAAAGGTCCATCTGGTTTGGACTGAAGGTGGCAGAAGCCATTAGATTCCTTTCTTATTCACCAGCATTGCTTGGTAAGATGCAGGCTCATCTTCCTGTTTACACACACTGGTCTGTGGGTTGGCTAGACAAGAGTAGGAGGACATTTCAACACAGAAGACATCCCCATCTGCTGCTTCCCTCTGGCTGATACAACTTAGAAAGAGCTAGAATCTGGCCGTCTTGTTCAGTGCTTCTCTGAAAAACCTGCTTCTCAGAGCTGGTGATCTTGCAGCCTCCATTCCTGGAATTCATCTGGCAAAACTGGTCTTTGATGGCTGTCATTCTCGTGGCACAGTGGTGCCCAGCACTCTGGGGAAATGATGTATTTCCACTCCACAGGATTTAATTCAACAACTATCGGTAGGACACTGCTAGATTAGACATTAGATATCAGTTCTGGAATGCACTGCAGAGGTCACGATGTCCAACCTGCTCTCCATGAAAGCGTCCCATCCATATCCCCAGTCTCCACACACACACCTCCAGTGACAGCTAACTCGCTGCTACCCAAGAGAAGGCGCTCCAGGGTTGGGCACGAAGTCGTAACTCCTACTGAGCCAAAGTGAACCTCTTTCCCCCTGGTCCCAGTTCTGGCCCCTGAGGCCACGTGGCCTTCAGGTACTCTCCCGTCTTACATCCCAGGGATCAACCTTCCAAGCTTATTAGGCAAGGCTGGATTATACTGCAGGAACAAATAAACCCCACAAATCATGCCCTGAAACTATAAAAGTTTGTCTCTTGTTCATGCCAAGTCCAATGAGAGGCTGCTCTTTTTGGCATGTTTTTTCCCAAGTGGTGCCAGTGACTCAGGATCCTTCTCTCAAGAGGTTCCCTCATCTTGGGGTCTTCCCCACACAGGCAAGGGGAAGCAACACAAAGAGAATCTCACAGAGGGTTTTATGGCCATATGTGGAAGTGGATGAGATCCCTGCTACTCACACTCCAGTGGCCAGATTCCAGCCACATGCCACAACCTAACTGCAAAGAAGCTGGGAAATTTAGTTTCCTACCGTGTGCAAAGAGAGGAAGCAGGTTTGGTGAGCATGTGGCCAGTTTCAGAGACGGCTCTTCAAGCCACCCCCAGTGTGGCAGGTTTTAAGCTATCATTTTCATCTGAACAAAATCCACTTCTTCATCTGAAGTGAGACTAAGTCTGTCTGCCCTGAACTGAGGAGAAGGAACCTTCTACCTCACAGGGCATCTCGTGATGCACTGACTTTTCTGGCAAATGCCTCGCATCACTCACATCCATTGGGCTTATGTGAATTGCTGTTAAGCCCACATCTTCCCCATCCCGCCTACAGAAGTTGGTCTTTTGAATCTGACAGTTAGTCTTCATGGTGGAGCCAGTGGAACCCCACATGTAATGGCAGGAAGTGACAGAATGCAGAGGGCAGGTAATCGGGGCTGTGGGTCAGCAGGGCCCATGCAATAAGAGGATGGCAATGGCCTCAGAGGTTTGCCTTGCCCAGCTGAGTGATGGAGCAGCACCTGGCCAGGGGACACCCAGAGAGCTCGGGAGTGAGTCTTTAGCTGGCTTGCTTTCCTTCAAGTCTACCTCCTGCAGGGTGGGACTGTGTGGCATGTGCTTCAGCCTGCCCCTGGAATACCCAAAGAGCATCCCACACACTATTTACCAGGGCCCCCATCCTAGACACATCCCCAGGGGTGTGTGCCTATGTTCTGCAAATCCATCCTGGTTGACACTCTAGCCAGTCTCTTACCCTGGATGCCCCACCGTTCCCTGTCTGTCACTTCTTGACCTACTGTCCCACTGTGCTCACAGTGCCATCCCAGACATGCACACAAGCCCTTCCCCAAAGCACAGCCATGGCCAGGACAGACTTGAACAATACTTTACTAAAGCCTGAGATAACCAAGAGGAATCATCAAGTGGAGAGAAAAGCCTTTAAAACTGGAGCCCCACAGGTCCTTGGGCTGGGCCCTGCTCAGGGGTCTTCTCCTGGCCCTCCCCTGCACCTTAGACCTTGTCTGAGGGCCACGGCCTGCTCTCCTCTGCAGGATGGCCTTCAGGTGCCCCACCCTGGAGTCTAGGACCCTACTCCCTTCTTTCTCCGGGTACGACCTGCAGCTCAGCTTCTTTCCCACACCACTTAATCATCTCCCTATAAATTTTCTGCCCACCATGAAAGTAACCTATTATATGGTTACGCCTCAAACTTCTCAAGGCTGGAAAAGAATTCTGCTCTTGCTATCGCCAAACCAAAGGCTCATGAGTAACTTCCCCAAAATATGAGTCAGAAAAGTACTTCAGCTTTGCCACAATGATGTTTCCTCGCTTTTAGACATCAAGATTTCACAAATGTCAGGGTACATTCTCTATCAGAGACCCCTATTACATGGAGCTTGGTGGGCACATGTCGGAGTGAGACCTGGCTCATGACATACAGTGCTCAGGCGGGGGTGGGGTGGGGGGGGGTGGGACCCTGGGCATGAGAAGGTGCAGATGGAAGGACTGAGCTCATGAGCTCACGGGACACTGGGCGTCTCAGCTCTCAGCAGCCGGGGCACGGGAGGAACTGCAGGGGGATCTGGACAGACACCTACCCGAGCTACTCCTGGCCCAGGCCTACACAGTCCCCCTGTGTAGTGAGAATGGGAAGTTGGCCCCAGAGCCACTTTATTACACATTTATGCTTTACTGTGCAGTGTCATAGAGTAAATTTCTATAGCATGCGTTCTATTCTTTATAATGAATGCCCCTTAAAGAATCAAACTAGGCATTTTTAAGGAAATGTAAGTAAAGCCCAGCAGGCCCCCACAAACATTTGGGGCCTTTGCCGGATGCGTTGGCCATTGCCCGGCAGGTAACGGTGCAAGGCATGAGCAGGTAATGGGATATGGTCGGTGACTCAGTTTCTAATTTTGTTGGGAATGTGCAGTGGGAGGCTGTGATGGAGATAAGGGCAAGCTGCCTGGAGTTGTCCAGGAAGACTCTGGACAACGGGAGCCCTGGGTTGTCCTGGGCTGGCTGTGGCCACCCTCCTGTCACGCCCGGCCCTGGGACAGGGTGAGCAGGTGGGTGGCGGGGAGGGGGACAGATGTGACGGATTCTGGGGTGGGGAATGAGAAGGGCAGGGAGGTAAAGGCCAGGGGCTGACTGAGGGAGGCAATGGTGATCAATGTAAAGTTCAAGGGATCTTTTGTCCAAGTAAACAAAAGAGCAGTTTGAAAAAGAGAGCATTTCAATGGTGTAAGTTTTTATTGATGGTGGTGGTGGTGAAGAAACCTTCAATAAGGCCCACTGTTAATATACATTACACATTTGTACATTTTGCCATTTTTTAATTATCCTAGGGGATTATCCGTGGCCGTGTTCATGACTTGCTTGTGTTCTGCCTGGCAGTTAATTGTTCACTGGTGTCCCCCATAAGTGATTTGGGGAGAAGATTCTTGAACAGATAAACTGGGTGGGCTGAAAAGGCCTAGGTGAAGGAAGGTGGAAATCAATGCCTCTGGCCCTTGGGAATAAAAGCAAAAACTTGAAAGCTCAGAGGAATGCTTTCCTTGGGGCCCATCACCTGTAGTACTCTCTCCCAGGAAGTGTCATGCAGTTTCCCAGGCCAGTGCAGAGTTCGTTGCTCACCCAGGGCCAGTGCTGATTTGCAAGGCTGCTGTGGAAGGAAGCTGGGGGCCTCGGGGAACTGTTTCCTGGGTCCAGGCCTGGCCATCTGCTGTGCATTCCACACACATGTAACCTGGTCATGTGTGCACTGTGGTGACCTCCAGCAATTTCTGGATCATCTCTGCGTGGATGCCGTGGAAGGGCAGCCCGTCCACCTCCATGCCCACGGTGCCCGTGACTCCACTCCGGACTTTGTGCTGTGCCAGGATGCCCCAGCATTTTTTCTTCCTGGAAAAAAAAAATGGGGGCAGAGGTAGAAGTAGCGGAGGGAGGGGAGAAAGAAATAAATACATACATTTACAAGTGGAGAAAGATTGTTCGACTTGATGTGCTCTCTTTTTAAATAGTAAAATTGTGGTTAAAAGTACTGACAGCACTGAAAGACTCCTAATGAAAAATAACAGTGTCCTATATCAGGCCTCATCAGCCCCCAAACCCATGCCCAGAAGCAACCACTTTTAACTGTTGCGGCTATGTCTTCTGACAGTTACTTTCATTTAGCTAAAGAATATGCTTTTATGACTCTTTTCTTGATTTATCAATGTTAGCCATTATGTATTTACTGCCTGTATGAAAAAGATTTCGCTTTTCTACTAACCCCACCTCTGTCCTCCATCCTCTCAATATAGTTACAATCATCATCTCAGTTAAATTAATGGGTGGTGTGGCAGGCAGAGCAGTGGCCCCCCAGAGATGTCCACATGCGAACCCCAGAACCTGTGAATATGCCAAGTTACATGGCAAAGGTGGATTAAGGAAGCAGGTGGATTTAAGGTTGCTAATCATCTGGCCTTAAAATGAGGAGAGTGTTCTGGATTACCTGGGTGGGCCCTGTGTAAAAGCAAAGGCACCTAAAGGTGGAAGAGGAAGGCAGCAGAGTCAGCATCAGAGCGATACAATGTGAGAGAGACCCCACCTGCCACTGCTGGCTTTGAACATGGAAGGGGCCACAAGCCAAGGAATGCAGGTGGCCTCCAGAAGGGGGAAAAGGCAAGGAGGAAACGGATTTTCCCCAGAACCTCCAGAAGTACGCAGCCCTGCTGACACCCACTGAGACCTACATCGGAGTTCTGGCCTCCAGAACTGTAAGAATAAATGTGCATCTTTTAAGCCATTAATTATTGTTACAGCAGCAAGAGGAAACTAATACAAATAGTGTTTACTTTCTCATGTCCACATGAATATTGCTTATGGCAGTGTCCAGTAGTATACAATATCGTTCCTTTCTTGGTTAATTTTTGTTTTCCCTGGAGTTTCCAATTGCCTTTAAAACAAACAAACAAACTGGGCTCACTATGCAGCTGATGTGTGTCTTCTCTTCCTATCCCTAACCCCTGCTGACCACAGCGACACTTTCTGAAGCCAAGCTGATGTTCAAAGGATGGAAAAACCAAGGACTCAAGGGTCAGAATCTCAATACTAACCATTTCATTGTCTTTTAAAAATAAATAGAAACACCAGTTTTCCATAGCTAAAATGCATTTCTCTAACCTACGCAGGCAGAAGTCTTTTAGAGGGACGGGGCTAAAGCTCGGGTCTAGACCCAGGCCCGGCACCCTAGCTGCTGGCCACACTTGGGTTCTCCTGCATTGGGGCTTCTGCTTGCAGAGTGTGGCTGATGTGAGGGAAAACTGCATTTGCTTAAACACTGAAGATTCACTGCTCCCCCACCCCGATGAGCTCCTGCAGGTGCAGCATGGGCTCCTTCTTGCTAACCTACCCTCTGCCCAGTCTGGGATCATCTCCCAGTGGCCTCTGATCATGCCAGGAAGGCCCCCACTGCCGAGACCCCCTCCCCTCCATTCGTCTCCAGCAGTGGATGCACCAAATCCTGCTGCTGTTGCCTTCCAGTATTACCGGGTGTGGATGTGGAGGCACCTAGAGGGAGGGAGGGAGCAGAGTCACAGAGAAAATGGAGCCCCTTCCTGAGCTGCAGCCCCCAGGCCCCACCACACAGTGGTTTTGGGATTGGGCAGACTTGACTTGGGTCCTTTTTGGCAGGTGTTTTAACCTCTCTGTGCCTCAGTATCCTCGTCTGTAAAATGGGAGGCTAATGATAAATAATAATAATGCCTTCTTCAGAGGGTATCGGTGAGAATTAAACAAGATAATGCCAAGCATGGTGCTTGGTACACAGTAGGTGCTCCTGAAATGAGGATGGTTACTGCTGGCAGGGCCAAGTCTCCTGGCCTTTAGCCCAGTGCTGTCTTCCTCTGACTCACCTGCAAGTTAAAAACAAAAAAAAGTGGTTTGCTTCCCCTCCTTTCCTCTCCCCCCCTCCCTCCAAAAATTAGGTCACAGAGAACTGCTTATCTAAATCTAAGCTAATGCCCCTGGTTGAATAACTCTGGCCCCCCTGAGGAAGGGGGGTGGTCTTAGGTAAAGACCCAAGGTGAGAGGACAGTGCCCGGACAGAGGTCAACACATCCTCCCCCAGCTCCTCCTCCTCCCACAGACAGAAGGAGGAGATGAGAGGAGGGGCTGCAGGAGCCCAGAACAGGAAGATGGGCACAGATGAGAGAAGGGCTCTCACCTTCCTCCTCACACATTTGCACATTCATTCATACATTCAAAGGTTTAATGTGCACCCCCTAATGTGCCGGGTCCTGAACCGGGGATACCGTGGTGAATGTGAATGTGAGTGACCAGGCACTCACAGCACAGGGCACCCCAGCACAGAACAGGGGCACCCTCCTTACTTTTGGGGGGAGCGCCAAGGGGGACTTTCTGGAGGAGGTGGCCAAAGAGGAGGAAAGATCCAAGCAAGGGGCCAAAGGAGACCCACTTAGAACTTTTCACAACAATGGAGAAAACATCGGCAGATGTCACTTGGGAACTAGAGCTATGTCTGGTTGGCCTGAGAGCCCAAAGTTCCCTTCTGCCCTGGGGGCCAGGGCGGATGTTCCCCTGCGGGAGGGAGGCCCCACAAACAAACCCTTTGTCCACCAGCCCCTTCCCTGGGGCTACCCAGTGCAGAGTGGCATTTCCCTCCCTTTGTTTGGGCTTTACTCGCCCACTTCTCTTCCCCATGGGGTCACATCCTCTCTTTATGGGGAATGCTCCTGGGACCCCTGGGCCACCTCCTCCCAGCCCACTGCCTGCCCTCACCATGTGCATCCTTCTGGTCCCAGGGAGGACCACGGGGTCCTCAGGGAGCACAGGATCAGTCAACAGCTTGGGAACCGCTTGGCCCACAGCCTCTAGGAGCCACAGCTCCTGCCTGCAAACCTTCCTGGAATCATTGAATGACCAGACCGTCTTCTAAGAGGCTGAGTGGAGCACGTGATGGTGGGTGGGAGGCTGGGGACAGAGCATCTGGAGGCTGCTGCACCAGCTTTGGCTGAGGCAGAGTAGACAGGGGTTTGGGGCCTAATTCATGGTGGGTGAGGAAGGAGGCCCCAGGCTGACTTCCAGGCTCAGGCTCGGTGGCTGAGTGCCTGGGAGCACATGGGCTGATGTTGACGTTAGGTGATGTTGTGTTCAAAGTGGGGTGGGACAAAGGCACCTCTTGGGAAGCTGGCACTGTTCTGTATCTTGATCTTGGTGCTGTGCATGCAAGAGTTTATACATACGTAAAAATTCATCAGACTCCACACTTAATGGCTTCAGCACTTAACTGAAGGTTAGTTAAAACTCAATTTTCAAAAAGTCAAAAATAAAAGTGGGGTGAGACGAGAGCTGGAAGAGAATGGGAGCCCAGGATGAGGCCAGAAGCCATGTCCCTGCTTCTCTGTACTGATCTATCCATCTATCCATCCATCCACCCATCTATCCGTCACCCATTCATTCATTATCCCTCCATCCAACACTTCCTGAGCCCCTTCTCTGGGCCAGGTCCCACGGCAGACAAGTAAGTGGGCTCCTCTGACGACCCGTGCTTTTTGGCCCCTCACTCCCTGCCTGCCACTGGCCATGCAAATAAACGGGCCCTTTTCTGTTTCCCCAGCCCACAGGGCTGTGTGCCCTAGGCTGGGGGAAACTCACAAATGGAGCGACTAAGAAGGGATGGCCAGGCCCAGGCACAAGTACACACACATGTGCACAGGTGGCACACTCACCAGGGATGCTCGGTGCCCACCCTGGATCAGAGAAGGAGCAGGGAGGGGCCGGGACCCTGGCCGCAGACCTCAGGAGGCCCTGCTCCAGCCTGCCTTAAACAGCCCCAGCTTCGGGTTTCTCTTCCCCGGCGCCCGGGTCGAGGTGGGGACGTCCAGGAATCCTTTCCTGGTGTTTCCACCATGAGAGCCATTTCCCCACAGCCTGTTCTTTCCTGCCCAAGGCTGCTCCCTGTCCTCTGCCCACCCCCTCCTAGGGAGGACCCTCTGCCTTGGGCCCTCTCACATGGGGCTGGCACCAAAGGGGCTGGGAAGCAAGGCAGGTGTGGAGACTAAGATGCTCCCTCGGCCCTGGTCCTGACCCAGGCCAGGGGACGATGGGGCTGGTGGGAGGGGGGCTGCTGCCGCTGCTGGAGTGGAGTGGGCAGGTGTCAGCGTGGTCCCACTTCAACAGGAGGAGGCGAGAACTGGTTGTGGGCTTGGCTGGACAAATGACTCTGCCTGCTTCCTGGGCCCACATGAAAGGAAAGACAGATTGTCCCACATGATGCCACACAGTGTCGGGGGGCCCCAGCTCTGTGAACCCAAGCTAGCTGGTTAAACTCTGCCTCCCGGCTTTCTGTTCTGGCTGCCGAGCTCTCCAGGCCACCTACTGAGACCGCCAAGCCTGGCTCAGGGCTGCCCTGGATGGACGGAGGTAGAGAAAGGATCCTTGAATGATGATGACGACGACGATGATGATGATGGTGGTGGTGGCTAGCATTTACTGAACCTTTAACTACATGCCAGACGGTAGGCTTAACGCTTTGCACAGTGAGTCATTTAATCTTCATGCTAACCCACAAGGCAGGTGCAGTTACCTCCAGCTTTCATGAGGACACCTAGGAACTCTGAGGTCAGGAGATCTGCTCGGGCTCAGGTGGGTGGGTGGGGCTGGGATTTGCACCAGGCTGCAGGGTTATGGCCTGTGCTCTCTCCAACCACCCACGTCACTCAGCCAAGACAGGTAGGAGATTTTTAAAAAGGATTCTGTTCTAGGCAACGGAGGAGAAACCTGCAAACTATGTAAGTACAGAGAAGGAAAGGATCCAAGCCCAGAGCAGTGTCCAGGCAGAGCAGTGGCCCCGGTGAAGGGAGGAGGCTGAAGGAATGGGCTTCCTGGATCTCAGCCTCAGGGTCTTTGGTCTCTCCCAGGGCCCCACTCCGCAGCAGCTCCGAGGAGGGAGGCAAGGCTCTGTGGCCCCCAGGCTCCGGCTCTGGGCCCTCCACTACCTGCACTTGCAGGCACCACCTTAGTCCCTCCAGTAAGGTGTGACTGGCCCTCGGCCCCTGACAAGGCCTGGGGAGTGCTCAACAGCCTTTGATCTGAGCCCAAGCAAAGCCCGAGGGTACTGCCTCTCCCTCACTCTGAGGAGCCCCCGGGGCTGAGGCCAGAGTGGACAGGTCCTAGATAGGGCGGCGCTCCCCTGGGGCTCCTCAGCAGCTGCACCCACTCCTGCTGCAGTCACCAACAGACCCCAAGAATGCCTGTCCCCGAATATGGGGGGGCCTTACTTCCAAGCAGCTTACGGAACAGAGACGAGGGACAGTCCTCTGCCCCTAATGAATCGAGCCTTGCCACCAGCTCAGACCACAGCCTGCCCAGCATCCTTGATAACTCAGGGCCTCCCAGGAAACGGCAGCAGAGCTCTAGTATTGGGATTCTAGCTATTCCCCGCACTCCACTCTGTCCTGCTGCCTGGATGCCCTTCCTGCCCTGCCTTACCTGGCTATTTATGTCCTGCCCACCCTTGAAGACCTGCAGGTGCCACCTCCTCCAGGCAGCCTTCCCTGAACTCTCTGAGTGAGCTAAGTGCCCATCCTCTGTACCCCACAGCAGCTTGCCGGGCAGAACTCCACACCCCCCGAAGTCACCTTCCATGTGTTGTCTCCTGGATGGACCTTGAGTTCCCTACCCAGGTGCCATGGCTGACCCACCGTCTCCCAGAGCAAGTCTAGGCCTGGCCCAGAGGAGATGCCTGACAAACATGTGTTGGTACTTTTGCTTTAAAAATGTTCCCTTCCAAAAAAAAAAGTTTCCTTTTATTTTCTTTATATGAATGGCATATTATTAATATATTTATGAAGGACTGGGTGAAACTGCAAAAGGAAAATTTTCTGTCCCTGGAGGGTGAGGGGACTCTGCATCTGTTTGGCTGGGTTAATTCTTTTGTGCCCATGTGAATCAGGGATCATGTGTGAGGCAGCCTGTGAGTGTTTTTTCCAATTCAGATCCAGGAAGTGCAAAGAAAGCACAGAGGGCCCTCCGGGCACCCCCTCAGGAAGATCATTTCCGCTGCCTGCGCTCCCCCATGCCTCCCACACCCAGCATGGCACCCCGGCATCCCCAGGAACTGGGAAGCTACTGAGCTGTAGCAGAAAGCGCCCAGTTCATGGGGCCAGAGAGACCCAGACTCAGATCTCAGTTTTGCCCTGTAGCCAGGTGGTCTCAGGCAAGTCGCCTCCTGGCTCAGAACCCCAGCCCCCCCACCTGCAACAGGGGGATAACATCTGTCCAGGGGGTTGCTGAAGAAAAACAGGGAGGGATCAGGAGGGAGAAAGAGCAGAGACCCAGAAAAGGAGAGAATGGGAAAAGGGAGAAGAAAGGGTCCAAGACAATGTTAAAGAAAGACAGAAAAGAGGCAGAGAGGCTCTGGATGAGGGTCGAGACACTTCTCAGAAGCAGAAGGCTCCAGAAGCTCAGGCCCAGTGGCTGGCTGGGGGGCTTGTAACAACCACCCACCCCATCTCAGCTGCTGCTCTTGAGGCTCCGTGTGCAGGGACCCTCATGCCCCTTGGCTTGCCTTCCAGCTCCCCGGACCAACCCTCTCCACTCCACTGCCAAACACCCCTATGTCAGCGCTTCTCCAAGCGTGGCCCCAGAACCAGCAGCATCAGCGCCATCGGGGAGTGGGTTAGACACGCAGATCCTCCATCTACCTTGGACCGAATGAATCAGGAGCTTTGGGAAGGGGGCCCAGCAATCTGTGGTTAACAAGCCCCTCAGGGGGTTACGATGCCTCTAAGGTTTGAGAACCGCTGTTCTAACCAAGTACTGCTTCGTTCATTTGTTCATTTGTTCATCCAACAAGGATTAATGGAGCCCCCACTTCTGTCTCCTCTGCTGGGTGCTAGGAAGGCAGATTCAAAGGACCTGGTTCCTGCCCCTAGGGGTGTAGCATATAGGACTCTGTGTCTTTTGGGGGGATGAGACCAGGAAAGTGAAACTGTGTTGCATGAGACAGGTGCATGAGAATCCTGTGGACAACTGTGGCAGCCCCGAAGTCGGGCTGGGCGGGGCGGGGGCCAGCGGTGCAGAGGCAGCCTGAGCAGGGCCCTGGGTCCGAGAGCTCAGCCCTGCAGCCGGGGCAGCCAGCGGCAGTGAGCAGACTCTTCCTTACGCTGAACCTGGCTCTGCGCTCGTCCCCTCTGCCTCTGGCCTGCATGTGTCTCTCAGATGGCCCAGGGGGTCATCTGTCCACCTCTGTCCTCCCGCCTCCCGAAGCCATTCAGGTGGGTGAAGCCTCAGGCCCTCCAAGTCTTTTCTCCTCCAGGCTAAACACCCCAGTTTCCCTCACTGCCTCCCACCATATTTCCAGCCCTCCTACCCTCCTGCCTGCCCTGGGGGTGAAGTCAGTTCCCATGGTCCCAGTTTCCCAAGGTCTAAATTGCCGTTAGACTGACTGTCTGGGTCTTGGTAAGCCTGGCCCAGCCCTCTTCCCCTCCAGCAGGACAGATTCACAAGAGGAGACAGCGTGTAGCTGGAATCGGCATCAGCAGGACGAGCCTGCTCCGTGAGAGCCGAGGGGACAGCCAAACCCCAGCCAGAGGGTCTCCCCCACCCAGAGGAGCTCAGCAAAGACTTGACTGCCTATTACCTCCCAGATGCGGGGGCTCATGGACCCTCCTTATGGGCTCTGGGGTCAGAAGTCCCCTCCACACCTATTCCTGCCCCTTCTATGGTCTCCACCTCAAGAGCAGCCTCCCGACCTGCACTGAGCCTGTCCTCATCTCCCAGCTGTGCAGCCCACCACTCCTCCCGCCTGGAAGCCTTCCCTTCTCCTGTCCCATTTTCTCCTCCCAGGTTCCAGCCCACAGGCTCTCTTCCCTGCCTCCCTGCAGGGCCCCCTCTTTTCTGTACCACAACCTGAGCACTTTCGTCCACAGTGTCTCCGAGGGGTGGCTGATTGTCTCAGTGGGGGTAGGTTGTGCAGATCTCCAGGAAAATGAGGCTCAGAGAGGTTAAGCAACTTGCCTGATGTCACACTGGAAGGAAAAGGGCCACTTCTATCAGCTCCTCCTTAATGACTTAGGATCACTTAGGATGTTATGGCACATAAAATGAGAATGCTTATAAATCCAGCCTATCAGCTCCCTGCTGAAATATCTCTGCTTCAGGGTAGACTTTGCCTCTGGCTTCTGATGGCAGCGTGTTACAGGTCCTGCGCTTAGAGCTTGGAACTCCAGCCCTAGTCCTCACTGAGGGAAAAACTTGCTTCCAAGGGTGCAGCCTGCCGTGGTATGTTACCTTAGTGACAGACGGGAGGGCCTGAGTCCAGTTCTGCTCCCCAGGTGCTCTGGGGGGTCCAACTGCCTTCCTCAGGTACCGTCCATGGACCTCACATGAGTTCAGGATGTACAGCGCACAGGCCAAGGCATATCCTCCCCAGTTGGAGACACCTAGAGAAGAAAAAAGATTCCATTGTAGTATCAGAGAGGTCATGTGGTCCATCCCCCTGCCTGTAGGCAGCAGAACTCTAAAGCAGTGATTCTTGAAGAATAGTCCCCAGATCGGCAGGAACTCGTCAGAAACACAAATACCCGGGCCTCAGACTGACCTACTGAATCAGAAACTCAGGGAGGGGAGGGAAGCAATCTGAGGTTCAATAAGCTCTCCAGGTGATTCTGATACAAACTGAAATTTGAGAACTCCTGTGCCAATCCATCCAGGTTAGGGACTGTTAGCGACTGTCAGAGGCAAAGATACAGGCTATATCTACATACAGGTTCCTCCAGGAACCCACTCCAGAACTCTCCACATTAAGACGCTCTCTCTCATGTCTAACCTTGATCCCTCCTGCGACACGGAAGACCGTGTTGTCTTGCCCGATCCTCAGAGGGGACGCAGGACAGCCCCGGAATGCTGTTTTGCATCACCTCTTCATGTATTTGAGGATCAGCCCTGAGCCAGGCCACAGACTTCCCTTCCTTTCCTATTGGCCAGCTCCAAAGACCCTCTTCCCCTGTTCAGGGACCATCTCACTGACTCTTCTCTGAAATATGCTTGAGTTCTCCCTTCAGTCCAAGAAGGGCTGATTAAGGCCCTGCTAGGCTCCAGGTGCTTGAGGATTCAAGAAGAAAGTGGCTTGGGTTTCCCCAGAGGAGCTATGGACCCAGGGGGGAGATGGCCTCCACAGAGCCAAGCCCAGGGTGGGACATCCTGAAGTGGGGGGCACTAATTCTGACTGGTGTAGGAAGGGTTCACAGAGAGGGTCATCTAATTTGGGTTTACTGCCAGGCTGGACCATGGGGCACATAGTGGGGCTGGGGAGATGAGACTGAGAGGGGCCCCGAGCCTGGGAAAGACAGCTGACTTGATCCCTCACGCAGGGCATCAGTCCCACTGCCGACTTTGATCTTCACGCCTGCTCGGGATGCAGGCGCCGAACGAGACAGGACAGCACAGCGTACCACTGGGGTGCCACTGCCTTGTGGACCTGCAGTGCTCTCTTCTTCTCTGCTCACTTCAGTTCTGGCTGCACTGGGCCCAGCCCAGGCAAGGAGCTGGCCAGCCTGGGGCTGCCTCCATTGGGAGCATCAAGAAGTGGAGGATGGGGTGGGGCAGGGCAGTTGTGCCTCCTAATTTCCTCTCCTGGGAGCAGCCCCCAGTGCTTGCCTACTGCCCTGCCTTGACCACCCAGCCTGGGACAGGAGCTGCAAATCCCCTCTGACACTCCCCGGACCCAGGGCTGGGTGGGGACGACTTTCCAAAGGCTTTCTCTGATCCTCCCAGTGACCCACTTTATGGGCGAGGACACTGCAACCTGCCTTTGAACTCAGGTCTGCCTGATTTCAGAACCCCTGATCTTTCCTGTCTAAATTGAGCTGATGGAACACACAAAACTCTCTGTCTTTGGGACCCAGCAGCTCAGAAGCCCTCCTGGAGGAGTCCTATTTGATCTGTCCTTGGCCCAAATACACAGATAGATTCTCACTGGTAGTCTCGTCCCAAACAACGACTTCCCCCCTACTGCCCACTGGGATGGCCCTCCTCTCTCTCGAATTTGGCCAAGATCTCAGAATTTGACATTCTGGGAGGTGAATAAACATGAGGAAATCTGAGGGCTTCCCAAGACACTGCGGCTCCCTTCCCACTCCGATGGTGGCAGCCAGGGGCAATGTCCACGGCAAGCATCTCAGGAGAGCTGAGGACTTGGTTTCCAGCTGCAGGGCTAACCAGAGCTCCAGGCTATATTTTAAATTCAATTTTGAGATATATTCACATACCATGCAGTCATACAAAGCGTACATTCAACTGTTCACAGTACCATTATATAGTTGTGTGTTCATCGCCAAAATAAGAATTAAATTAAAGTGCAAAAGAACAATTAAAGTAAAAAAGACCATCGGGTGCCTTTTTTTTTTTTTTTTGCCCCCATTTTTCTACTTGTCCATCCATACACTGGACAAAGGGGAGTGTGGTCCATATGGCTTCCCCAATCACATTGTTACCCCTCATAAGCTACATTTTTATACAATCATCTTTGAGATTCAAGGGTTCTGGGTTGTAGTTTGATAGTTTCAGGTATTTACTGCTAGCTATTCCAATTCATTAGAACCTAAAAAGGGTTGTCTATATTGTGCATAAGAGTGCCCATCAGAGTGACCTCTTGGCTCCTTTTGGAATCTCTCAGCCACTGAAGGTTATTTCATTCCCTTTCACATCCCCCTTTTGCTCAAGAAGATGTTCTCCATCCCATGATGCCAGGTCTAGATTCCTCCTTGCGAGTCATAATCCACGTTGCCAGGGAGATTCACTCCCCTGGGTGTCAGATCCCAAGTAGGGGGGAGGGCAGTGATCTCACTTGCCAAGTTGGCTTAGCTAGAGAGAGAGGGCCACATCTGAGCAACAAAGAGGCATTCAGGAGGAGGCTCTTAGGCACAATTATAGGGAGGCCTAGCCTCTCCTTTGCAGCAACAGTCTTCCCAAGGGTAAAACCTATGGTAGAGGGCTCAGCCCATCAAACCACGAGTCCCCTATGTCTGTGAGCACATCAGCAACCATCGAGGTGGGGAAGCCCAACACCCCTGCATTCTCCACCAGCTCCTCAGGGGGGCTCTGCATATTTTTTCATTGTTTTTTTTTTTTTAATTAACTTTTTAAAAAATTAACCATATCAAAAAAATTTTTGTAAAAAGCATACAATAAAAAAAATTTCAAATAAACCATAACAAGGGAGTAAGAAAAAGACAACTAACCTAAAATAACTACTTCACTTCCAACATGTTCCTACTCTACCCCAAGAAAATAACCTAATATAGCAACATTTCTGTGAACTTGTTCCTACCCTACCCACAAGAAATTAACAAACCTTAGTCATTCTCCAGGCTATTTTTAATCACTAAGTGGGAGGGAGGCTTTCTCAGGTAGCTGCCAATCTTCCTGGAACTTGTGATGGGGTCAGGGTGCGGGATCACTGGGCCCAGCAAAGGGTGGTCTAGGACAGGGGCGGGCAGGGCCACCCGGGACAGAGCCACATGGAAGGAGAGGTGAGGAGGCTCCTGCTTCCTCTGGGCATTTACCAGATCGTCTCTTCCTGCCCACCATGCAGGAGGCACCGTGGAAAGCACAGATGTCCCCTCTTCAAGAGAAGCCGCCCTGACTACAGGGCTCAAGTGGCCACCTGTCACTTTCTCTCATCTACCTGTTTTATCACCCCCAGAGCTCTCAACACTATTCAGAATGATCTGGGGCATTTATTCCTTAATGTGCTCACAGTCTGTCTCCCAACACCAGGAGGTCAGTTCTGTGGATCAGGGAACACGCTTGCTCCCTCTTATAAGCCCAGTACCTAGAATGGTACCTGGCACACGGTGGACATTCAAAAAATGTTTGTTGAATGAGTGAACGAGAGACTGGAGTCTGAAAAGCAGGTGCCTTCCCGACCCGCTAGCACCTCTCCGGGCTGGTCAGGCTCCAGGCAGGGTCCCACCAGGGGCAGCCAGGCCTGGCTGACATCCGTGCACTCACCAGTGATGACGGCAAAGTCGGCCTCCACGTCACAGGCGATGACAGCCCCATTTCGAATGTGCCTTCTCACAGCCTCCTTGACTTTGCCCATCCCAAGCTCATTGCCTCCGTCGCCAACCCCTGGCAAAAGAGGGCACTGAGTCAGTGGACAGAATCGTTGTGGGGTGACTGTGGAGCAGGGCAGTACCCCACTCCACCCACATGTGCCTCACTGCCTCTGGGAGAGGGAAGGAATCGGCTCTGGATACATTTTCAGACAATCTGGAGATGTAGGGCCCTGCCCTCAATCTGCTAGAGACTTTTCCAGTTAAAAATGAGTCAGAGTTTGTAAGTCACTGGAGCCTGGGTGCCCCTTCGAGGGTCATGGATGGAGCACCCTCTATGCTGATGGTGACAGTCGGGGCCTTCCCTCGAGTGGCTCCTGCTCAGGGTGGGCCACAGAGGGGAGCTAGTGCAGGTTGATAAGTCAGTCCTGTAATTTACTTTAAAAGACTTCAGTTCCAAGAACGTGAAATGTATGTAGGTTAGTTCATTTTAGTCCACACTAGAGGGTTGCTTGGTTGACATCTGAAGTACCCTAATCAGGAATTCACACCCCAGGGGTGGTTGGCTAGCATTTGCAAGCAACGAATTCAAAACTCCATGTTAGAGAGACCCTTGTGATCAGCACCAGAGGGTTTGCTAGATGTTAGAAATGACTTATTTCCTTGGTGAAATGAGTCGTGTTCAAGGTGGATTGGCTACAAATAATTATCAGGCACCTCCAAACAAGATGTGAAATCCAGCAAGCCCTGCAGCCTGTTCTCTTTGAGGTGGTGCTCTGGGCCTAAGGGATAGTGATTAAGCCTGTGTTCAGGTATTTCTGGAAGATTCTGTAGACTAGAAGGACAGCTGAATCCTGCCACTAGAAGATGGTTGCAGCTGCTTCAAGATAACCTTTCATACAAGGACAGAGCCAGACCTCCCAAGCCAGCATATGCTTGCTTTTGTGCCTGCTGACAAGAAGAGCTTGGAGTAGGAAAATTCCCCTGGAGGCTGACTTTCAATGTGAGATGGTGGGGTTGGAGAACTAAGGCTAATCCGCCTTGAGCTTCGGAGGCCTGGACTTGACCAAAAGAACCAGGCAACTGTGAATGACCAAGGCCTTGGGTCAGTTCACAACCAGAGGATTTTCCCAGGAGAGTTTTCTCTGTGATGCCCACTGAGTGAAGGGAAATAGTAGCAGCAGCCAGCCTTTCTGTTTGGTCTATTCCTGTCTCTGTGTTTTGGCATCTTCATCTCATTAGCTTTTCCTGCCAGTCCTGTCTGATGGGTGTGGTTGTCCTCACTTTACAGATCCCCCCCACCCTCCACCCTAGTCTCTGAGAGGGGCAGTTCCTGGGTAGTGACTGGAAGATGGAGACACACCCATGTGTCTTGACTCTCAGTTGAGTGCTACGTCTGTGACATGGCAGCCGCCCGTGGAAACTGAGGACTAGGGAGTTTGGTGGAGCAGAGGAGGGAAGGGAATGTGTGTGTGTGAGAGAGAGAGAGAGAGAGAGAGAGAGAGAGGGAGGGAGATCCTGTTAGCAGGGGGCAGGGGCTTGGGGGCCTGCATCCAAGAGAAGGAAGGGTCCAGGGGTCCAAGAAAGGGGCAGTGTGAAGCCACCAATGCCCAGCCCCACCTGTTTCCTCTGGGGTCTCAAGGCCTCACAGCGCAGACTGTGTGTGGGGGTTGAGGGGATGGGGGTTGGTGGGGGGAGAAGATCTCCAGCAGCTCCTTCGGACCCTGATTGCCCCCTGAAGTCTTGGAAACCCCTTCCTCCTCTACCCCGGGACTGCCTCCCTCACAGGCCTCAAGGGCCCCCACCTGCCCACCCAGCACAGCGACAGGAAGCGCCAAGCTGATCCCACTGTGCCCACCACGCCCACTGCCTCTTCTGGGAAGGGCCAGGGTGGTTTGCAGAAATTTTCTAATCAGCCCAGAAAGGCTTTCATTGTCTCAATGAAACCTCAAAAGCCAAAGGAGACTAATGAGTCCGGGAAATGCTCGGAAGTGTTTGGACAGAGAGGACAAATAAACACAGAGAAAGAGGTTTTCATTACCCCAGGCCGGAGACCTACCTCCCAAAGGGAGGAATGTGGGTTCCCCTTGGGAGTGACACGAAGCTTTCCAGAAATTCATAAAGGCAACGACTCCATGAAAAGCACAATGGGTTAAGGCCTGGGAGTCAGGCCTCCAGTCTCAAATCTGTCAGCAACACTAATTAGCCAGACAACTTTGAGAAAGTCATGGAACCTTCCTTGGCCTCATTTTTGTACAGCATACGTGCCTTACTTACAGGGTTTCCAAGAGGCTTTAACAATGCAATTGATGTGAAAACAGTATGTAAACTATAAAGTTCTGTATAATCACATTATTATACTTTGAACAATAGAAATGTTGTACTAACCATATATTTAAGATATATATTTTAATTCATATGCTTTATAAAATAATACACAGTAAATATAATACATTTCATCCTATATGACCAAAATAATATGCCATACCTCAAATTTTATTATTGATTATTTTCTTATTAGTTTTATCACTTTAAAGTCAGGCAAATAGGAGATGCTTGGGTAATGCATCATTTCCCACCCTTACATGTGGGAATGCTATATTTCTAAATGGTGGTGTGCTAGGAGTCTACTCCAACCATAATCAACAAAGACCACCTCTGGCATGGAAACGATGGTCCCCATAAACTCTTTCCTGTCATGTATTCAATGGCCAATAACAAGACATTGAGTACTGACACGTTCTTATCTGTGCCCAAGTTCTCCGTGCTCCTGACCTACCAGTTGACGAGATTCCAGGAATCTTCTGCGCGGCAAGGAAAAGATCATCAATTGGGTCAACCAAGTGCTTGATGTTCATCTTCCTCGCATTGTAGTAATTGCCGTCAGCGGCCCTTCCTGCACGCTCTATGGCCACCAGATGGTCAAACCTGCTGGGAAGCAAGGGTGGTGGGGTCTTTATGGATAAAGGGGAGGCTCTGCTGGGTTGTGCCTGCCAGTGTTTGTGTGAAGGGCCATTTGTTCTTTCTTTGATTCCTTTATTCCTACAAAACTTGATGGTACACCTGTGACAACCCAGGCCCTGTGCTGGGGGCCAGCCAACCAGCCAGATGATTAAAAAAAATAAGTAATCCTTAGCGAGTTCTTTGTTAGAGGCAGGTCAGAGAGCAGGAGGGCTGGTGGGCAGCGTCACTGCATGGCCCCTGCTGGTGTCCAGCCCAGACCCCCTTCCCCTTCTGGAGTACCCAGTTCCCTGCTGCTGTGAGTGCTGCCTGTTAATGCCCCCAGCTGCCCCCTTCCAGGATCTTGTCCAATTTGCAGACACAACACGGACTGAAAAGGATTTGAAGTAGAAGACAAATGAATTTAGCATAAGATAAACCTATTTTTTTTTAACAGATAGATAAAGATAAGGGGCACAGAGAGCAGGGTATATGAATGTGCAATCAGATTTTCTACGTTCGGATTCCAGGTCCTCCAGTGACTGCTCCTGAGCAAGTTGCTTAACCTGTCCAACCTTCAATTTCTGCATCTGTAAAGTGGCCTAACAACAGGACCTACCTCCTACATGGTACAAAGGATTCAATGAGAAAATGCACGAGGGGCACTTTGCCTAGAGTCAAGCACCTACTCAGTGCTCAGTAAGTGTTGGTGGTTGTTGTGGCTATTATTATTAGCAAGAATATTATTTTGACAATCTAATTTAAGAACATGAGAATTGCACTTGTACATCTCTCTAAACCCTCCCCTGGGGAGGAAGTTCTTTAAAACCTTAACTCTGAATGCTTTTTCTACAAATATTTTTTAAAAACAACATCTGTGAACCTGACCATATCCTTTGGCTGTGCTCGGATTTTTATGCCTTGAGTGAGCAGGCCATTGAGCTAGGCCTGGAACGCAATCCGGAGGCTCCGTTCCCAGTGTAGGGAAAAGGCAGCCGGCGAGAAGCAGAATGAGTAGGAGGAGGGAGTGTGATCACTGAATTCGGGGTGATGAAAAGGCGGTTTAGAACAAGTGCTCCTCCTGAGATCGCTGTTCCCCTCAGTTCTGGAGTGAGAGTGCTGTATCTGGACCTCCCCCCAGGGAGAACTCAATTACCTACATTGTAGAGGTATATTGATTTTTCAGGCCAGGAGGATCCATTTGGCTAAAGCAGGAAGTAATTCACTCGTGGGAAGCCTGCACCATGGAAGAGTTAATGTGTCTTCTCCAAAGAGAACAGAATTCCTTCTCCCCATCAACAGATCTGGCTCACCACCCCCGGACTCACAAACAGAGTAAAACCCCCCTTATCTAGGACCAGAGGTTCCTCCCCAGAGGATTTTCTGGTTTCTCCCTTAGGAGTCAGATACAGTTTGTCTTCCAGCTGTTTGGGGATATAAACCTTTCTAATATGCATCACACATGAACTGGCAGCTTTAAGTAGCATATTGGATCCCAAATCAAACTTTTCGCTGGTGACGTGGGTCCTCATTTGAACACCGGAGTCTGCTGTGAGCTGCGATACAGCTGTGTCCTCAAAGTCTAATAAAGCAGCATTTTAAAAACCCTAAGTGGACCCTTGTTAGTGGGTTGTGAAATCAATTTATTGGGCCTGATCAACATTTTTTGAAAAGTAAAACAGAATGGAGCAGAATAGAATGGTATAAAATGGAATAAATAGAAAAAAAGAGAATAGAATAGAGTAAAATAGAAAATAGCAGAGTACACTGTACATAGCAGGAGCATATATTGTTTTTTGAAACTTGTTTCAGTTTATGTGTCTGTATACTGGTTTGCAATGCAAAGTATATTTGTTACTGTGGTTTGTTGTCATAAAGGTTTGCAAAACACTATGTTAAAGGTTATAAGATCCGAAACACATCCCTACATATAATATTTTTCAAAATGTTTGATCACAACACACAATAAGAAATGCAAACGTACACAGTTTCACAAGACATTACTTATTTCTACACAAGACATACAATGATATTTCCTTTTCTATTCAATTTCAAAAGTTCTAGTTACACCCGAACTGAAATGATTTCACCACTTTCTAATAGGTCCTGACCCACAGTTTGAGAAGTTACTAGTTTTTTTTTTTTTGTTTTTTTTTTTTAATATATAATTCCCCTATCTCCTCCTAACAGAAAGATATGCCATCTCTCCCTGCTGACCACAGACCTGCTACTTCCCTTTGAAATCTCCTGGACTCATTTGTTAGTCTGGGCCATCAGAACCTTTTATTCCTAGGTTCCTGGCTTTGTTCTCTTTGGAGGGCTGAGGTGAGCAGAATCTTGGTTGACAAACTGATAGCATCTGGGTTTTGTCACCATCACAATTAAACCAGGATGTGACATACATACCTGGGCAACTTGGGGTCCCCATCTTCGCACAGAAATGCCTGAGCAGCTTCCTCTGATCCTCCTTGGTAAGTTAACATCGGGATGCGTGCCTTCAGAACACCTTGAAAATAAAAGCGAACGGTGGACATGTCAGGCTAACCGTTGCATTTTGGGATTCGTGACGACTTCGCAAAAGCTTCTTTGGAAAACATCACCACCTTTATTGAATGGCCTCCACTTTAGAGCACTGTTAGGTAAGCCAAGACTTCAACAGGGGATACTCAGTTTACTTTTGGTCCTGGGTAAGCCCTATGGTTGGGGAAGGGGCAGGGGGAATTGGGGCTAGGGTCACCAACACTGTGGGCTGGCAAGCAGGCAGCCTGCAGATGCTCACAATACTGCGTTGACAGGGGCCTCTTCGGGCCACTTCCACTGTGAGTGCTGGATCACATTCGCACGCCCGTGGGGACAGGCTGCCAGCCTTGGCTAAGCCCTTGCATGCACTCCTTCATTGAATTTTTACAATTCTACGTGATAAAAACCATTACTGTCCCCATTTTTCAGAGGAGGAAAACTGAGGACCAGAGATGTCCAACAACTCGGGCAAGGCCAAGGATGCAGGTAGGTGCCGTGACTCTACTTCCAAGCTTAGTTCTCACCTGCTCTCCCCCAAAGCTCCCCTACTGCCTCCCTGCAAACCTTCAGAGAACATCAAGAACAACTGAGGGAAAATCCCCGAGTCAGGGCCTTGGGTTAACTACTTGTATTGGAATGACTTCCAAAGTGAATTCGACTCTTAAAAATAACACCTTTTCTAATCACAAAAATATAAACGTTATGGTAGAATGTATGGAAAATGCAGAAAAATCCCCAAATAAAAGAAAATAAATTTGATTTTCATTAACAAATCTATCTCAGAGCAGCTTAGAATCCTTACTTCACCCAGCATGAAGTCTTCTCGGTGCAGAGCATAAGAAGGTGAACAGAGCCAGGGGACAGGGGATCTTGGACCCCACCCTTATAGTCCCTCTGGTTCTGCAGGAGCTTCCAGACTGCCCCGGGGCCCAGGAGGGGTGCCAAGGGGCAGCTCTGGGGGAGCATCGGCCACCCCCAGAATCTCCATCATCAGCCTCACATAAAGCCACCCCAATAAGCACACCATCCATGTCAAACCATGGGCTCGTGTTGCAAATGTAGGTTCAAAAAAGCTGCTTCCCACCCCGGGTCTCTCAAACCGTTGCTGCCCTAAACCCTTCGGGAGCAGCCCCTGCCTCCCCAGTGGGTCAAGGGGCAAGCTGAGGGTAAGGAGGGACTTGCCTGGAGCAAGAATCGTTGACAGTGGTTCTACGATGACCCGCCACTGTGGCTCTCTCCTGGCCCCCCTGCCCAGCCCCACTGCACATCTACGGGGGGTAGCAAGGGGAAAGCAGCCAAGGATACTCCCCGAGCACGTTCTACGTGTGAAGCTGTAAGCTAGGAGATGGGGGACGGAGTGTGCCGGGAGGGCCAGCCTGGTGACCCGGAGTGGGGACTGAACCACAACCCTGGGTGTGGCTCTCAGCACCATTTCCTAGCTGTGTGACCCTGGGCTGTGTGCACTCTGAGTTTCCGTTTCCTCATCTGCAAAGCAGGGGTTAATCCTGCCCACCTCCCAGGACTGCTGGAGGAGGCAACGACGTGACGTGTGCCAAGAACTCAGCTGCGAGCTGGGTACTGGTCAGGTATTTAGGAAAGACTGGTTCTTTCTTACTTCCTTGTAATTGGACTGAGGATGTGGGACACAAGTAAGAAGGGGCACCAGAGAACAAAAGCAGGGCAGGGGGGATAACACACCGGAAGCAGGGCGGACACAGCGAGAAAGAACTTCTGGAAAGAGATGTCAGGGGGCTGGATGAGGCTCTCCTGACCCACAAAAAAAGATTTTTGGTTGGGTTATGCTCAAGACAGGGAAGAAATGGCTGGCTTTTTCTTCCTTAAAACACTTCCTAGGCTTCACTTATAAAAAGGACTGAAATAATTTTCATTAAAAGGCCAAATCACTTTTACTTTCTTCATCCAAATGTAATAAAAGCTCTGCAAAACCCAATATAGCAAATCTCACCCTCTAAGCCACAGTGTGGGCGAGACCCAGTTCTGAGTTTAAGTCCAGTGGGAGCCTCTGAGTCCAGCTATCACGAGCAGAGAGGGCAAAGCTACTTCTGGGAAAGCAGCAGCTAAAAATATCCACCGAGCCAGCCCGTCAGATGGAAATGACTACCGGCCGGGTGGCAGCATTTGACAAGTCGGCTGTCCCTTCCTCCTTGATGACTTTCTTCGCTCCCTGACAACACGGTACCTTGGTTTTCCTCCTCCCTCCGTGGCTGCTCCTTCTCAGCCCCCCTTGCTGGCTGGTCCTCCTTTCCTCGACCTCTTATGGTGGAGAGTCTGGGGTGCAATCCCGGGTCCTTTCCTCCATCTCCGTTTATTTCCTCTGTGAGCTCATCTAGTCTTGTGGCTTTCAACACCATCAATATGCCAACATGCCAACAGCCTTCCTATTAATCTTTCTAGCCCAGACTGCTCTCCTGAACTCCAGACTCATGGATCTAAATACCTATCTGACACTCCACTTTGGTATCTAATGGCACCTCACATTTAACAGGTTCAAACCTGAACTCTAGGTTTACCCCTCAAAGGGCAACTCTATCGTTTCAGTTACTCAGGCCAAAAACCTGAGAGCAAATCCCCGAGTCTTCTACTTCACACCAGTACCCAATGCATCTGGAAATGACCTTGACTCCACCTTCAAAATATGTACAGAATCTGGCCACTTCTCACCACCTCCACCTGCACTGTTCGTTGTCTTCATTTGGGTTTCCCTAAAACCGGGGACTGAGGCAAGACTTGGGTGCAGGGAATCAGGAAGCAGGAGGGAAGGGACAGGGAGAGTGAGGCAGGGAAGGAAAAGACAATAGAAGACATGTGCATTCTCAAGGTCACTGCTGTGGGCAGTGGGGCCTCAGTTCCTTCAGGACCTGTGTGCCGACCAGAATTATCCATGCCAAGGAAGGCAGGCAGGGCGTCCATCCACTGGCTCTGGCCTCCACTGGCTGAGGAGGCCTAAGAGCTGCCTCACACTTCCCTGTGTGTGTGCAGCCCACGGGCCAAGGGCTTTCACCAGCTTCGGAGAGATGCTGCAGGGCCCGGCCAGGCCTGCGTGACAGTTTCCACCCAGATGCAGCTGAAATCAGCGGTGGGCTGAAGGGATGTGCCACGGGCGCCACCCACACCCCCATCTCACGCCTACAACAGCCTAATTGGTTTCCTGTTTCCACCCTCACCCCTACAGCAACCCAAGAGGTCTGTTAGACCCAAAGCCAGAACACAGCCCTCCTGGGCCCCGCCTCTTCCCAGGATTCCCCGACTCGACTAGACCACAGGCCTGGGTCCTTGCGGTACCCCGCGGGTCCTTCCTGATCCAGCCCTACTACTTCTCATCCTTCCTGTCCACCTTCTCTTCTCATCACTGGCTGGCCCACGGCCATTTGTTGAACATGCCAGGCCCACTCCACCTCGTGGCCTCTGCCCTGGCTGTTCCCAGGCGTGGGACACACTTCCTTTAGCCTGCCAGTCCCAGGTCATGCCCTCAAACCTTTTGAGTACTGACTCCAAGTGAGGCCTGCCCTGACCATCCCATTTAAAACAGCAGCTCAGGCCACCACGCCATTCCCTTATCTGGTCCCCGCCCCCTTAGCATCATTACCTTCCAGCATATCATACGCTTTGCATTTTTATTATGTTGGTTATTCTAGGAGGGCAGGATTGTTATTGTTTTATTCACTGATGGATCTTGAGAGTTTAAAATTGGGCGTGGCACCCAGTGGGTGCTCAATACACACTTATTGAATGAAATGGATTCTGTGTGTATAGACACAGCCTTTTTGGAAGTTCTAACTGAACAGGTGCTGAAGGGTTTGCCTCTCGGGCTGAAGCTACAGGGAAAAAGCCTTTCCGGAAGAGCACATTTGAGGGACACAGAGACAGGGAGTGGGGAGCAGATTCACCAGGCTTCCGGCTGCTGCCCGAGTAACTCTTCCTGCAGAATGGGGAAGAGGTGAGGAGCAACTGTTCTCACCGTGCCCCAAGCAAGGCCAGTCTCATCCCGGGGACAGCGGCATCACAGCTCAGGCCACTAAGACACCTGCGGAGCTAGCGCCCATCTGGGTGGTTGGGAAGCTTGAGCAGAGTGGGGCATCGCTGCCCATTTGGGCCAGATGGGACACTGCTACCTGAGCTTTTCCACCACTCAGTACTCCCTGCCTCCACGCCAGCCCTGGTGGTCTCGACTGCCCTGGGGAGCTGAGGGTACTCGGTCACTGCTTGCCTCTGGTGAGGAAGGCAGCAGGTGCACCTAGGAAGGACCACAGGCTTTGTAATCTGGTGGATTGGGTTCAAATCCCAGCTCACCTTTACTGCCTGGGCAAGTCACCTGACCCCTCCTGAGTCCCTTCTTCTGCAAGACAGAGATACTGCTGCTTTCAGCAAATGGCTGTTCTGAGCCTTAAGGCAGATGCCCTATGTCAAGTGCGCAGTGCGGGGCCTGGCTGCCAGCGGACGTTCCACCGATGCCGAGTCCCTCCTGGCTCCACCCATAAAGGCCCATTTGGGAAAGGGGCTGCCTCTGGATCACTAGCTCACCTTGTTCAACAGCCTCCTCCACCAGCTTCTGGTGCAAGCCCAAGGCTCTCTGGTCCACGATCAGGGACACCTCCTTCTCCAAGGCCTGCAAGAAGGCAGCCAGAGCCAGGGCTCCTGGTGGGCCGTCTGTCTCCTCAGGAGGCTCATGGGCGAAGTGTGTGGGGAACCCGGTGGTGACGAGCACTGAGCGGGCATGGGACAGCGACAGGGAGGCCCTTAGCAGCTCGTCCCTGCAGAGCAGGTGCCCAATGCCCCGGTTGCCTAAAATTCCAAAGAGAAGAAAATCATCAAATACCTGTGCTTAAAGCAGACAATCACATTCAGAATAGCTTTTTTTTCTTGCCTTTTTAAAGAAGCAGATTTGAAAGTGTGGCAGAAAGTGCTATGGGTTCACCGAAATGCATTTTCTGTGCCCCGAGCAGTGAAGGGCAGCTGAGTAGATGTGGCTGCAAGATTAGGTTCTCTCCAATGGAGTGTGAGTGGAACTGGTGTGTGCTACCTCCCTGCCTGGCCATAAGCCTCCTGTGTGCTCCTCCGAGCTCTTTCCCTCTCACTGTGGGCTGGACCGTGGACAACTAGAGCCCCCTGGGGAGTCACGTGATGGTGATGTGAAGGCCAAGCGACTGGGTCCCTACGGCACTGGGTGGAGCAGGTCTCTCTTTCTGCTGACCTAGAATACTCAGCCCGGAAGACCCACCCTGGGCTGTTAAATGAGACAGAAACTTCTAGTATATTTGAGCAAAGCACCTTGGGGTTGGTTTGTTATAGCCGTTTACCCTACCCTAACTAATGCAGGGACCATGCAGTTAAGAAGGGCAATAGTGCTGTCTTAGTTGGGGATCCCCCAAAAGAAGCTTCTAACCAGGACTTGGGTGCAGGTATTTCAGTGGGAAGTGACCCCAGGACACGTAAGTCAGAAGATGGAGAAAGTAAGAGAGGAAAGGGAGAAAAGCCGATCAAGGGAATGTTAAGGGAACAAGTTTACTCTTGTTCCTACAGGCAACTGAGGCTCCATCCTGCTTGGGATCCTTTAAGAAACTATGTGAAACTCAGAGTGGTCCCACCAGAGGACAGGGAGGCTGGGAGTTCACCCACCAAACCCCATCCCCTCCTGATGAAGAATGCCCATGGGGTGTTGACTCCCCCACACTGTGTCTGCTGGGGCAGGGGAGATTCTGGAGGTGCAGAGAAAGGCCTCAGGTGGAGGAGCAGGGAGACACAGGCCTCAGGTGGGAACTGCCCACGGCAGCTGCAGGTGCACCCAGGTGGGCAGAGGGCTATGGGTGGGGCCAGCAGCATCTGCTGCAGCATCTGCTCGGGGCACTAGTGGCTGCTGAGCTGGTCCCCTCTGGGCAGCACAGCCTTTGATCCTCATCAGACACTATGTGCCTTTGTCTACACTCAAGTTGCCTCAGAGGGAAACAGTGCTATAGTGGCTTGGAGATAGGTACCCCAGAAAAGCATGTTCTTAATCTAAATGCACTCCTGTAGGCGTGAGCCCATTGTAAATAGGATCCTTCGATGAGGTTTCTTCAGTTAAGTTGTGGCCCAACTGAATCAGGATGGGTCTTAATCCAGTTACTGGAGTCCTCAGAGAGAAGGCCATGGGGAAAGAAGCCCCGGGGAGCAGCTGGAATCTGGAAGTTAATGGAACCCAGAATAGAAAGGAGAAGATGCCACCAAGTGACAGAAGAGCCAAGGACCACGAATCGCCAGCAGCCACCCCCGAGAATGCCAGAGTCTTTGGGGAAAAAGCATGGCCTTGCTGACACCTGGATATCTTCCAGCCTCAAAACCATGAGCCAGTAAATTCCCACTGTCTAGGCCAAACCATTATATGGTATTTGTTTCAGCAGCCAGGACACTAAAACACGTGCCATGTGATTTAGAATCTGGAAACTTACATTCAAGTCCAGGTGCTGCACATCGTAGCTGTGTGACCTTGGCCTCACCCCTTGAGCTCCCTGAACCTGTTTTCCTACATGGAGAATGGGAGGTGGTCCAGGTGTAGGAAGGCTATGAGGAAATGGCCTCTCACACATTGCAGGGGATAGAGGAAATGGGAACATTTGTCTGGGGGGTGACGTGTACCTTAGAGTTGTACATTCCACTTCTAGGAATTTATTCTAATGAAGTGATTGTGGGTATGTACACAATTTAGTCATAAGGATGTTTACTGCAATGGTGTTCAGGATATATTATCCAATAAATTATTATTGGAAACAACATACATGTCAAATAATAGGATGTTAATAAAATGGTGAAACATTTGTAAAATGGAATACTATGCAAACATTAAAAAGAATGTTGTGGAAGCCTAATGACATGGAAAGATGTTCACAATGTGCTAAAAGGTTAAAAAATAAGTCTAAAAATAGAATTCAAGTATGACCCCATTTTTGTTTAAAAATATGTATGTATACACACACATACACACACAGAGATTCAAGGCTGCACAACTGAAGAGAAAACACATTAAGAGCAGATGCCAAACTATTAATATTGGTTAATTATGATTAGTTAATTACTGTTTTTGTTGCCTCTTTGCTTTCACATGATCTGATGCCTTCACAATGAACATGAATCACAGTTGATAGGAGGGGAAAAGAATAACGTTTTTAAAGGAAAAAACTGGGATGCAACCTTATGTTATAGGAGAGGAAAGGGGATAGAGAATTTTGTAACTGTAAAGTGATATAAACATTTACAATGACTTATTAGTGCAAGAAATATTACTATAAAAGCCTGCATTCCTTCAGATGCCCCAGACACATTGAAGGCAAGCCAGTATCCTCTCAAAAGTGACTGAGTGGCTCTATTCTTAAGCCCAGTGAGGCGTGCTCAGGACACTGCCATCCGTCTTCTATCTGCTTATTTAATGTAGTCGGCATCAAAGGCATCTATTATTCATGAGGATTCAAAATGTTCCTAATGGATGAGATCGGCACATCAGACAGTCTTAGCTGGGCCTCTCCCCTGAGCTTCGGGCTTCAAGCCTGAAGGGAGGTGGGGTGCACGACCCCCCAGGTCATTTTCAATGGGCAATGGGTGCATCGCGTCTGCAGTAAATTTACTTCCAATTATTATCCAAACTGATGGCAGAATTAATCACTCATCTTCCTACACGGCTCGTGTACTGAGTGGGAGATCCAACAGCCTGGGTGAGAATGCTTGGGAGGGAGAAAATACTGCAGAAATTTTTTAAAACATCCATACACCAGGAGTTCAACTGTGCAGGAGATTCCATGCAGAACTGTGAGCTCTCACCTCTACATGTGCCTATGTCCTAAAAGGTGTGTCTGTGGGGGTCTGGACCCCAAATTTACTGTGTGTCTGTATGAAAAGGAAATCATATTCTCTTCAGTATGCATGAATGAGGGAATGAATGGGAGAATGAATGAATGAACTATCGAAGAGACAAAGAAGCAAGCAAACAGAGAGCTATGCCCTGAAGTTTGGCAGAGACATCTGTTACTGCAGAACACCCTGTAATTGGGGGGCAGCCTTTGCTCATGGCCCAAGGGGGAATCAGACACCTTTAAGGCTGCCCTGAACTGTCAGCATCTCAGTCACAGCCAACACAACTAAAGGGCCCCCAGGTTATCTGCCCTATGGCTCTGCCCAGTTGTTGCTCTATTTAAACAGCCACTACGCCCACTGCAGTCAGCTCTGCCTGTGTCCCAGGAACCTGACCTAGAACATGGCCTTCCCAGGCCGGCCTCTGCCCTCTGCTCCGCAAGGTGCCCACCCTGCCAGCCAGCCAGGTGTCTGCACAGGCCTTTCTCCAGACATTCAGGGTGCAACAGGTCGCTAGCACCCTGGGTCTAGAATTATTGCCCATGAGAAGATGAGGAAGAGGGAATGGGGTGTAAGCCAGGAGGGGTTGGAGCAAGCAAGACTGGTGTATCATTTAGATTAAGATTTTAATTTATCCAGCACTTATTGATCAGGGGCTTTGAGTCAGCTGACTTCAAAATTCCGGCTCGACGGTCTACCAGTTATGTGGACTTGGGCAAGTTTCTTGACCTTTACATGCCTCAGCTTTCTCAGCTATAAAATGGGGTTAACAATAACTTAACTGTCTCTTAGGGTCACTGGGAGAGTTTAATAAGATGGCCCATGTCACATAAACACAGAGTAAAATTCAATAGGTGGTGGCTATTATTATTGCCTCTAGCAGCCCTGAGAAGGGGCGATAATTGTTATTACCCCTGTTACATTGACAAGAAACTGAGGTGGACAGCAGCCGGGAAGTCTTTACATCACAACTGCCTCATGCCTGTTTGCCAAGTGGACTGAATTCACCATGCACGACGGCGCCCTCTGCTGCTCTCCTGGGATTAGAAGTTCTGCTCTTAAATGAAGATGCATCTGAGAGCTAAATGCCCATCAACCAGAGAACCTCCTCCTCATTGGAATCAGCAGAACCCCTAGTGGATCCTACCAGTCCTGTCCTATGTCCAGAAAGCCAGCAGCTCCCAAGCCACAGCAGGGCTGTCCTTTCCCTGAGGCACATGTCGGCTGCAAACTGCTGCGAGGCTGGGCTACAAGGGTCCCAACCCACCAGGGTTCCCAAAGGAGCAGCACCCAGACCCCACCCTTACGCCTGCTGCTCAGTATAAAAGAAGTCGGTTCTGTGCCCATCCCCAGGGCAATGACACAGAGGGGGAAGACTAGTTAACTTTTAAGAAGTGGTGGCAGTTTCCTTTCCAGGAACCATTCTGCTCCTCAACCTTCTCTGCCCAACACGAACGTGGTTCTGGGGGCAATGAGCCCAGCTAATAAGCCACCCCCTCAACCCCCTCACATGGTCAGTGTAGAAAATTTAGGAAAAAAAAAACACACAGAAGAAAATAAAAATCACCCACAATCCCCCTACCCAGAAATCACTAATATTAACTTCTAGTCTTTTTGGGATTCATGCACAGTATAAGCATTTTTAGAAAGCAGGATCATGATACAGCTTTTATCCTGCTTTTCTTTCTTTCTTTTTTTTTTACACTGAACATGATGTCAGTGATTGATTTCTCTAGGTCATTGGGGTGTGAATGTTTTGTTTCTTACCTGGGTCTACGGCAATTAGAGTTTCTAGTTCTCTGATCTTCTGCACGGCTGGCGCTGAGGCAATGCTGTAGAGCAAAGGATCCTGGGAAATATGATGGACTTCTGGAATTCCCTCAGGGGTGAGAGAGCTGGCTGGAGCCTTTACAGCCTTCAGGTCTGTCATAACCGTGCAACCCGGGGCGCTGGTGAAAGCCAGTGGGGCCTCTAGAACACACAACAAGGGGGGCTAAGCCCAACCACTTCATCAAACCCGGCACATGCTCATCCAGCCCTCTGTTGACAGGAAGGATGGCACGGTGCAACAACTCTGCCAACTGCACCCTTTCCACCCTTCACTGGCACCGTCTCAGAACAAGCAAGCTTATGCTAAGTTGAGTTCCATTTACACAAGTATCTGCAATTTTTAGGGAAATGATGATAAATTGCATGTGGGAAAAGAAGTGAGGTACAGCTACAGCTACCACTAGGGCCCTAGAAGATTCCATCAATTTAATTCCAGGGATATCAGAAAATCTTTACTGAACTCTTACAATGTATGACACCATCTTGTTAGATTTGGTACCCTCTCTCAACACAAGTTTCTGTTTTTCTCACAGCATTTCTATTTTGCTTTGGATTATGCTAATTCCGTTCCTCAGAAAATTTCTCCTACTAGATTACAGGCAATGTGAAGCACTCTAGCATAGTTATTGAGAACATGGCTTTAGCATGGCAAATGCCCTTGAGTTTGAGATGTGGCTTTAACTTCTCTAAACCTGTTTCCCGAATGGTATAACACCAATAATGCCACACATGGTTGTTTTCAGAACTAAATTGGAAAATGCACATAAGATGTTTAGCAAAGTGCTTGAGACAGAGGAAGTTCTCAGTAAATGATGGTTTGCATTATTGAACCAGGCACTGTATCTTACTCATTCTTGTGTCCTTGTGCTTGGCTCATTAGAAACTTACTACTTACTACTTGATTTACTTCTTTCGCCTTCTTTAGCATCATTATCATCCTTAGGTGCCATAACCCTACTCAGCTGTACTCTCCAAGAGAAAAGGGTCCATTGCTTATTCATCTCAGAGTACCACAGAGTGCCTCACACAAAACAGCCGTTCAATAAATGTTGAAGTGAGTTGAGTAAATAATGATGTCTTGGGTTTCACAGAAACAGTAAAATTTCTCAGATCAAATGGAAAGCCAAAGCCAGCCAACCCTTCACAAGGAAAACCCACTGACAAAGAAAGCATTTTAACTTAAGTTTTAGACATGATGTGTAAGGAGAAGAACTAATGAAGCTGATGAAGGCAATAACTGTTTTTCTGTGTTCTGCACAACACCTGAAGTCGGTCACTCTGAAGCCAGGCCCACATCAGAGCAGTCAGCTCGGAATGTGACACAGAGCTTTGCCCTATCAGCTGTGAGGTGTGCAGCAAATAAGCTATTGCTCGTTGAAGTTTAAACGCTGAAATTTGACAATGATTTTTTTGTTTTTTTAATGAAAAAGTTTCTGGGTTGGTGATGTCATGAATGATGGTGTCATTTGTTCCCATTTATAGTCAAATGAGACAGTCTGACCTTTTCTGCAGGACATGCCCTGTGGCCTGAGGCAGGAGAAGGAGAGACCCCTGTGCTGCGGGATATTTACTGCACGTGTGGACGTGTGTATGCACACACACACACACACTCAGAAAGGACCACAGGCTCCCTGAGAAGAGGACCACATCATGTCTTATGCGGCACTGTATTCCCAGAACCTGGAACTACTGGTGCTCAATACCTGTTTGTTAAACAAACAAATAAATAGAATCCCATGGATCTTGGCATCTATTCTCATAGATATTCTCCCCGAATGCTTTAAAATAAAGTGACACCAAATTCTGTGTTTTGTAGTGCAAGAGTGGCTGACCTGGCCAGAATTTTCCAGTGTCTATGACTATGGGCTCCAGTATTTATTATTTTTTAATGTTTTCTTATCTTACTGTGAGCTACTTAGAGCATCCTTTTGTGTCTCTTCACTGTACTATCACTCTAGATCTTTGAATAAAAGGTAGTAATACTATGGCTTTCAATCTTACAAATCCCATTTGATATGGTTTGTTTAGTCATATTTCTTGGCCTCACCTTTGTTTTCAAGGCCACACTGACCTCCAAAGTGTCTCACAAGGTCACACTAAAGGTTGGTCCTTCCATGTGAATAGACTGTGTGGCTTTAGCAGATAGGAATATATCGAATCAGAATGTACTTGAGCTGAAAGGGATGCCTGGCCTTAAGACAGCATGCCCTGGTGAGGAGATACAGCCCTCGGTTTAAACAAGAAAGCTAGAACCATCTTCGTAGTGGGCTGTAGGCCTATGTTTTTGTTTTATTATTTTATTTTTAAAATTATTGTATTGTAAGCTGAATGTAACCCATCAGGCTCCATTCTAGGTAGAGTAATTGTCCCCCTTTTCTAGAAATACGTACTGCAGCTGCTGACAGCTTCAAGGCTGGTCAGCTGAGAAGACCAGAACACTGGAACATCCCCTGGCCGACACATTGCAGCTTCCCCGTAGTCAGGTTTGGAAAGATCTTTGATTCCTAGCAGTTCTGCATATGGGAAAAGAAAATGTAGAAGTCAGTCATTCCTGCACTGGCAGGTACCATTCAAGTAAGTCATTGAATATACGTTTGTGCTTCTTTCTCAAAAAGGCACTCTGGTCACAGAATTATTTGAAATGGTATCTGAGAAGGAAGAGTAGGAGAAATGGCATGGGGACTTTAGCAATAGACGATTGTGATGGTTAGGTTCATGTGTCAACTTGAATAGGTTATAGTATCCAGTTGTGTGGCCAACCAAGCACTGGCCTGATTGCTACTGTGAGGATATTTCATGGAGTTGAATCATCAGTCAGTCGATTACATCTATGGCTGATGATATCTACAATGAACAAGAGGAGATTGCCTTCAGCAATGAGGGATGTCTCATACAATCAGTTGAAGGCCTTAAAAGGAGAACTGATGATTTCAGCAATCAGAAGAGAGAATTTCCATCTCTACTTCAGCCAGCCAGCTTCTCCTGGGGAAATTCATTAAAATCTTCATCGGAGTTCCAGCTGGCAGCCTGCCCTGTAGAGTTCAGATTTGCCCATCCCCACAGATGCATGAACCAATTCCTATAACAAATCCTATGGTATTTACCTACACACGCACGCACGTGCACACACACACATACACACAAACACATATATATCATGTTGGTTTGGTTTTCCTGGAGAATTGTAATACTAAGATCCTTGATACCTTATAGTCTGGTCTAAGTGATGCAATTTCAGAACATGGAATCTCATGTGGTCACTGGAAAGAGTTTTGGGGCTCATTCAGTCCAACATCTTCATTTTTTGTACAGACCACCCAAAGCATCCCTAACCCGGGTCAAAGTCCTGACAAACATAGCAAAGATGAATGTGTTGGACCCAACCTATTCCATTAAAGATAAAACAATTCAGCAGACACTTTGCTGTTGGGTGGTCCCAGGCTCATCTTTGTACGATGAAGGCAGCAAGCGTTGATCACGTATTTACACAATTCATGATTTTATCTGATTTTGTTACACAGCTGAGCAAGTTCAGGTACCCAGAACTCGGACTCTCACCAAGGCCCCTTCCAAGCTCTCACAGATCCTCCAAGAGCCACTAAGAGCCCTGTGGGCAGTTTTCAGGTTTTTGGCCCTTCACCCTGAGCCTTGGACTGAGCTAATACACTAGGACCAGTGGATTTTCATTTGAATTAACATTTGGAAGTCTTCCCTGGCCCAGATACGCAGCTCAAGTCTCAAGGCAGTAATTATCCACCACACTTGCTGCCCCCATCCGAAGTTCTTTTAAAGTTGGCTGGAGCTTTATGTACATTAAACCACTGACGGGTGAGGCTGGCTAGTTCCACCAAGGGCAGCCCCTTTAACCCTAAGGGAATCTGTAGGAACCAGCCCTGATGTTGCTGCTGGAAACTTTGAGTCTTGTCTGGGGGCATCAGCCCTGAGACCCTTGGGAAAAGATGAGGACAAGCTGTGAGGGCCCAGGAATGTAGCGAGTTCCTGTGTGCTTATCAAGCCCAAGTCCATGTGAGGCTGTCGGGATCAGGAACAAAGGGACACTCACCTGGGTCACCGATATGAACTGGTTGCCCATGCTCACCCTCCACGGAGCAACTGGCCCGCACCAGCCTGTCCAGCTTGTCCTTGGGAATGGGCCTCATCGTGACCACCAGAGGGCAGCAAAAGCCAGCAAAGGAGGCACAAGGCACCAAGGTCTGACAAAAAAATCAAGTAAAATTTTTTAAAAATAGAATTAGCCCAGATACAGGCTCTGAGCACCAAGAGTTCAAGGCAGCTGAATGAAGGCGGTGGCCCCAGCAGCTATGATAAAAACATAGCTTCTACTTTCATGTGTCATAGAGACAAGTACTTTTGCTGACAATTACTGGTTTAAAAAGGGAATCGTAACTTTTTTGTGCACCACAGTCCCCTTTGGCTGTCTGGTGATGCTATGGGCTCCTGCCCAAAGTGATGCTTTTAACTGCATAAAATGAAATGCAGAGGATCAAAGAAAACCAATTATGTTACAAATGCAGTTACCAAATTAAGAAAAAAAGTGATAAAATGATATATGCGCTTCTTCATTAACAGCTTAAGGAACAAGACATCAGATCTAAAAACCATGATAATTTTGAGGTACTTAACAGCATACAGGACACTTTGAGACATGTGGAAAAACTGTAACTTAGTGACATGAAACTATCCGTGATTTCTCTTGGCAGCCACAAAGTTCAAGGGTCTGCTGATACCACCATGTTTGCTGCCCACATTCATAACTGATGGAAATGCTAAACTTCATTTACAGGTTATGAAAACGAAAATCTAATTTACCCCCCTCTAATTCCATGGCCCCTCTGAATTTTATCCACAGACCTCAAGGGGGCCCATGGACCACAGAAGAACCTCTAGGACCATCTGAGGCAGAAGGGCCCAAGGGAGGGTGCTTGGGAAGAGGAGATGACACCTGCTCTGCTTCCTGTACCCACACAAGGGACAGAGGCCTGTCCTGACACCCGCTTAGCCTCGTCTCACTCCTGCATCAACAGAAGTTGCCCAGGACAACCTGCGTGACTTTCACTGGGGATATTTGTTTTGTTTTGTTTTGTTTTCTGAATAGTTTCTGGTCCCTGCAATGGGGTTTACAAAAGCTTTAGGACATAGCCCAGATTATAATCTCCTGGGACAGTCTTGGCTGCTGCCTGTAGGGCTCACCATTACCACCCTGGCAGCAAGATGAAACCCGGGTATGCCTGCCAGCCTGGCGTCTGGGTAATGGCACTCGGGAGGGACCACAGGCCAGGGACACCCCCAGGAGGCAGGCAGTGCTCCCTGAGGCTGAGACACCTCCCAACTGGGGGTGCACTTTGTCTCCCCAAAGCTGCCAACTGAATCCAGTGTGGTCTCCCAGGAGCCAATGGGCAGAGGCATCAATATTTGACTGACAGCTGTACAGTGACCATCAGAGGCAATGAGGTGACATAGAAACACCAGGGCACTGGGATAACAACAACAGCCACGTGGAGCATTGAAAACGGGCAGGGTTGGGGACTGAATCATGCCTCCTACAAGGCACATGTTCAGGTCCCCACCCCTGGCCCTGTGGGTGTGAACCCATTTGTAAAGAGGACCTTTGAAGACATCATTCGTGAAGGTGGGCCCTAACTAAATGGGGGTGGGGGGCCTGGTCCAATATGGCTGAAGTCCTTATAAACAAAGGAAATTGGTTATAGAGAGAGAAGCCACTGGAGAAGCAAGAAGATGGAAGTCAATGGAACTCTGAAAATAAAGGAGAAGATGCTGCCATGTGCACTGCCACATGACAGAAAAACTAAGGAATCCCATAGACTGCAAAGGAAATTAGACACAGAGAAAGCAGTTATAGAGAGCACCCAGAAGCTGGAAGTGAAGGGAACCCAGAAGAGAAAGGAGAAGACATCACCATGTGCACTGCTATGTGAGGAAAAAAGCCAAGGAACCCCAACGATTGCCAGCCAGCCAGAAGATACGGACCCAAGGAGGAAGTAAGACTTCCAGCCTCTGAAACCCTGAGCCAGTAAATTCTTGTTGTTAAGCCAACCCATTGTATGGTGTTTGTTTTAGCAGCTGAGAAATAAACATTTCTCACAGACATCGCTTAATGTTCACAGCTCTTGCTATGGACATTTCACAGACGGGAGCCAGGAATCCTGAGTTCCAGTCTGGCTTTGGGACTTGGTTGAGACCCTTCCTCTTTCTAAGCCTTGGTTTCCTCATCTACAAGGAAAGGCTGGACACGATGAGCCAAGAGACTCTCCCAGCTCTTTACATGCTACGGAATGACGATGTGTGCTAGGGCCAGACCCCGGGGCCCGCCAGGAGCTGCGGTTCAGCCTCCGCCCTTCCCCAGCTTCAAGAAAACCGCTGGGATGCTCGCTTCACACATGAAAGGCAGCACACACTATGGGCAGCTTTGTTTCTGATCAGAGGCAAGAGCCCAAACCAGGCAAGTTTTAATAAATTGCTGGAGCCCAAGATTAAATCTCCAATCTGAGTCCTCCATAAAGAAAGAAACCTGGAAGGCTGGCTCTGTTTACACTGGCCGACCACTGATGTAGCCAAGTAAACTCTCAGTCTTTAATTAAGTGCCTAGGACCCCAAAGGAGTCAGTGGGGTAAGGGAATCTAGTTCTCTCACCCTGACAAGTACTGGCGGGAGTAAAGCCTCTAAGAGGCAGCACTGCCAGCAGCCATCGTGAGCCAAGAACATGACCCAGATTTCCTGACGTGACCCAGACGTGACGCAGCCCCTAATGGCCGGGCTGAGGCTCTGCCACAAATTCCTGGACAAATGGAGAGCCAGGCACATTCCCCCTCAGGTGACACTCCTCCCAGCCAGGGCGGATTTTCAAAAATCGCACCGTGGTGCCGACATTGTAAGAGCCAGGCAAGCTGCAAATTGGTTTGGTTTACACAGTGGAAAGGATCAGTCCAAAAGGGCTCGAATGCTTCACACTGGGTGCTCACGGCAGTCCCAGAGGTGGGGCAGACGGGCTGCTGGTGTCATTTTCCAGCAGAGGAAACAAGCTCAGAGAGGTTGAACCTCTTGGCCTGGGTTGCACAGCTAGAAAGTGGCTGAGCTGGGGTCTTCTGCCTCCTGTGCCCACGCTGTCCCCACCCCACGAAAATACAAGTTGACACATTTTCAAGTCATTTGGCCCTTGAGGGCTGTGTCCTCACCTTGTAGGCGCCGGCGTGGGCATGAGCTGCGGGGTCCCTTCTGGGGAGCCCCACCTTCTCCAAGGCCCCTTCCAGGGAGCCGCTGCAGCCCAGGAAGAAGGCCACCATGTCCTTCAGCTGCTCCGAGTACTCGTCCAGGGAGGTCAGGCTGCCCGTGCAGGCACCAAACTCGTATTTCCAGAACTGGGGACAGCCCATCCTGGTGACACAAAGGAAAGCTGACAGGCCCCTAAACCCTCAATATGGCCCTGATGGCTGCCTTTTTAAAAAGGACTAGGGAGTGGGAAGAGAACATCTAGTGCTAAAATTTCAGCCACTGACACTGAGGTAGGGGACACAGCTTCCAGCAGGGGGCCTTGCTGGCATCTTTCCAATCTTACCACATGGGAGATGGCGTGTGGAGAAAGAATCTATCCCCTCCCTCTGTTGTAATTCCTGTAACCTCGACCGGAGGCCAGCCAAACCAGCAAGAAAAGAACAGCGATGCCCTCTCTGCACTGAGGCAGTGCTGGCAGACCAAAAGGGACAGTGGGCACGTGTCTCATGGAATTGCTCAGTGGCAGCAGTGGATGAGGACTTTCTCTTTCCTGAGAGAAACCCTTCTGTGGGGTTGAAGGGCTTCTTTGGTTACAAGTCTATCCTTCATTCACTCTAAAATCATTTACAGAGCAGCTCTTCCATGCTAGGCAGGCAGGAGGCAATGGGGCTACAGGGAGGGAGAGGACACTGCCCCAGCTCTTAAAGCGCTCACAGTCCTATGTTGGTTGATGGGACTGCACTGAAAAGAGATATCTGAAATATAGAGCAGTCTAGGTACAGCAGTAACACAGAGGAGGGAGAAAGGAGAAAGTGATGGAGCTGGGTCTTGAAGGATGCATAGGAGTTTGCCGGGTAGGCAAGGAGGAATGCATATCCTAGGAAAAGGAACAGTATGTGAAAAGCATGGCAGCATCAAACACCATGGCCCATTGCAGGGTCTGCTCTAGGAGTCTCCAAGTTGGCTGTTTACATTGGCTGACCACTGATGTAGCCAAGTAAAAACCTCAGACCCAGGGAGGGCCTCTGTGGGACCCTCCCTCCTCTGGAGCCCACTAAAGGGTAAAGGCAGAATGTCCCCCAGTGGCGCTTAGGTCTTCTGCCACCTGTGTCCATGCTGTCCGCAACCCAGGAAAATAGCCAGCTGATTCACAATTTCAAGTCATTTGGCCCATGTGGGTGGGGTGACTGGGGTGCCGGGGGGCGGGGGCAGGACTGAGCAGGGCCACGTCACCACAGGTCTCGATACCAAGCTAAGGGGCAAGCCATGAGAAGGTGCTGAAGAATTTTGAATACGGGAGCGACACAGTCAGATTTAGTCTGAAAAGTCACTCTGCTGGGAGAGGAAAAGATGGGGAGGAGGGCGAGCGGCATGGAAAGGATGACTCTGGGACCACGGGACCATTAAGAGGTGGTGACAACCTCAGTGAGAGATGCCAGCCCAGGCAAGGATGGTGGAGAAAGGCAGCCTCGCTGGAGAGGCATCAGAGAAGCAGAATCGGTAGGGCCATTTATAAAACCTGGGAGAACACACACCAAAATAGCGATGAGGTCCATCTCCAGATGCTGGAACTACAAGTGTTTTTATTTTCTTCTTAGCCCAGTGCAAACGGATTTCTGGCTTGGGTGATTAAGTGGGTGGATAATAATGCCAGAGGGATTTCTCCAGGGCTGGACTTTCTCGGTTGTCCCAAAGATTTTGCCCAGGGCAGGGGCAAGGGGTAAGGATAGGGGAAGGAGTGGAATGGGTTGGGAGGGGGAACCCTTTCCTGAGCAACAGTCATGAGTGAGTCTCCATGCCAGATATTTTGGGGTTCCTGAGGCTGGAGAGGCAGGTCCCCAAAGATAGACATTTGACTGCAGCTTATGGCCACCCCATCTGGCCACCCCTAAGACTTAACCTCTGGTAACATGAGCTTCTTACCTGGTGCCCGAGTCACCACCCAGGGCTGGCAATGTCCACTGGCCTGGCTTGCATCGGCCCAGCAGGGGCAGGAGACCACGGTTGGTCTGGCAGAAGCTTTCGAAGGCTGGGGCGAGGGAGCTGGGCAGGACCACCATGCTGGCTGGCCGGGGCCCTGGGTTCGGAGAGAGTGGGGACAAGTGCACAGACAGTTGCTTCTTGGCAACCTTTCCTTAACTTTTAATTGAAGTATAACATACACGCAGAAACGTGCACATATCTTAAGGGTATACAGCTTGACGAAATTTCAAAAAATGAAACCAGCACCAGGAAACAAACAGGACATTATCCACATCTCAGAAACCCGCCTTGTGCCCCTTCCAATCACTCAGCGTTCTCCTCCCCATTAAGGAGAGTCACTGCTCTAACACTGCAACTACTTTTGCCTACTCGTGCCTGTTCTTCATATGTTGGAATAATCCACCATGTGTTTTGTGAGCCTCGCTTCTTTTACTCAATGGTACGTTTGTGAGATTCATCCACATTGCTGCATTTAATAATAGTTGGTTCATTCTCATTGCTGTGTGGTGTTTTATTACATGAATGGATCACAATGTATCTGTGCAAATTACTGCTGATGGACACTGGAATAGTACAAATGACACTGGGTATTACAAATGGTTTGCTGCCATGAACATTTTGGTGCGTGTATTTGGGGTACCTTTGTATGCATTTCTGTTTGGTGTATATCTAGGGTCATAGGGCATGTATACATTCAGATTAAGTAGAGACTGCCAGGTGGTTTTCCAAAGAGGTTGTACCAATTTACGCTCCTGTAAGCAGTGCGCGAAGGTACTGGTTGCCCTGCCGCGTCTCCAACACTTGGTATTGGCTGTCTTTTCCATGTTAGCCATCCAGCAGGTGTTAGTGGTATCTGCCTGAAGGACTAAAGTAGTTGAGTGCCTTTTCCTACATTTTATTAGCCATGCAGATATCCTTTCTGGGGAAGAGACTGTTCAAGTCCTTTGGGCAGATTCTTGACGAATCAGGCTCATAGAAGCCTTGACTCTCCCTCCAAAGAGAGTCTTAACAGAACAACAGAGGAAGGCCCCACTTGCTCCCCATGACCTCCTCTGGTGGCCACCAGCGACCCTCTGGAACAGGAAGTCCTTGGGCTTCAGAGGCAAACAGATCTGGGTTTGGATCCAATTCCCTCTCTGGTCAGGCCATGGCTTAGCATCCTCAGCCTCAGTTCTCTTGTCTAAAGTGGCAGCAACCATGGAACCTACCTCGGACGTTAATGTGTGTAAATTATCTGACCCGTAAGTTAACTACCTGAGGAAGCAGGGGTTAGAGTGACATCCATTCCATTCAATGGAATCCTGTATAGATGTTTAAAACTATGGTACAGAAGAGTATTTAATGATATTAAAAGATGTTCATGACATATCATTAAAAGAATACCAGGTAATGAAATAGTATGTTCAGCATAATCTTTTCAGAAAATCAATGAGAGAAAGGACTAGAAGACTACATCTACATGATAATCATGGTTATCTCCAGGTGACGGGACTGTGGATGATTTTAGTTTTCTTTTTTTGTGTTTTTCCCTCATTATTCTAAAATCTCTGCAATAACATGTCTCGCTTCTATAACTGGAGGAAAAACAAATAAGGAAAGTTTTGTTGCTCCAAAAAAGGATAGTTTCCTTTAAAAAGGCCATCCTAAAGAAAAACAGAAAATGTATGCCCTTTTGGAAAAATAATCTTACTGGCAATTCTACATATGCCAGATTTGCTCTATCAACCTGTGGACATTTCTTTTCTGCAATATTTACCATGTGTTTACTGTGTGGCAGGATCTCTGTGCCACGTAATTTACATATGCCATTCTCTGTATTTTATAAATGGGGAAAATAAAGCTCAGAAAGATGAAGTGACTTTCCCAGGGTTCCATGGCTGGTGGGCGGCATGGACAGGATTCAAACCCGAGTCAGTTCCCCTATCACTGTGCCAAATCTGCTGGACCGAGGCGCCGTCTCCTGGGGTCAGACCCACCAGCAGCTGCACCCGTGCCTTCTTCCTCGGTGACTGTGGCTTGAAGTCAACGCAGCCATCTGCTGGGAACAAGCCAAGCTGGGCTCCTACTCTTTCCGGTGGTGCCTGGAACTCATTATCTCAAACCCTATGGTGCCTGCCAGTGCTGCAAACAGACTTTCAGAAGAGGACAGACTGGACACCCCAGGTGCCGAAAGCCCAGGGAAGCTAACTACACGTCTCCAGCAAGCCCAGCATGGCTCCAAAAATAATGTGGAGTATGATGGAAGGGAACACAGCCAGCCCTAGGCCTCCCATTCCCTGCCACCCCCTTCCCTGCCACCCCCTTCTTATCCCCAAAGCCTATTTATTACGTGAACAAATTGGATTTTTAACATGGTATCAGGAAGGCATTATGCACACAAAGCCTTCTTTGTTTCCTTTTTAATTAAATGTACTATAGACGGCACTTTCTTTGGTTTGTTCATTCCCACTCCTAGTACCAAAGTTCCTGGGTCGTCCACTTTAGTAACAGGCTATTATGCCTCCCAAGTTTTAGCCAAGGAAACGGAGGGTTCCGAGAGGTTAAGAAAATTAAGGTCACTCAGCTAGTGAGCATAAGAACTAGAAATTATATCCACATTGGTCTGATTCCAAAGCCCACCCTACACTGTGGTGAAGGATCAGAGATTGGTCCATGAGAAGCCAGTTGGCACCAGAGTATTGACGTCCTTGGGATGGTGCTGTGTGCATTCGTCAGCAGAAGACAAACAGCGCTCACTGACAGGCAGAGAGCTACCAGAGCACAACGGGTGGTCTAATTGGGGTTGAGCTAGAGTTTGCTGATTGTGTATAATGGGCTCCTGGAAGACTTACTACCTTGATGGATCTCTACAAACCACACCATCCCCCAGTATCCATGCCCTTGAGGAGCCTCTCCCCCACTGACTCTAACCTTGGCCATGACTTGCCTTGGCCAATGGGACATTAGCAAGTTTGATGCAAGATGTTTGATATGCTCTTATGCATTAGGGTTTATCCTCATGGAATACTTTCTCTTGGAGCCCAGAGCCACCATGTAAAGAAGTTTGGCCAACACTGTTGGAGAAGCTTCCCGGAGAGAGAGAGATGCTAGGCCAGTCCCAGCTGTGGACGCTCCAGACATGTGAGTGAAGAGGCCATGTTGGGTGTTCAAGTGCCAGCAGATGGAATCACCCAGCTAAGCCCAGCCTGCCTGGATTGCAGATTTGGAAGAATTGTGATTTTAAGCCACTAAGTTTCCAGACACTTTGTTATACAACAACAGATAACTCTGTTGGCCTATAAATAGGAACAGAAGCCAGACATGTCTATAACTGAAATGGAAATTATCTTGCTCTGGTACTTTAAATAGTGGCGCTGGTTCTCCCTTTGGCACTTCTACCATAACCAGGAAAGTATTTTTTTACATATTTTTTCTTTAATTGGAGAAGCTATAGGTTTACAGAAAAATCTAGCAGAAAATAAAGTTTTCATATAGTTCTCTTACACTTGCAGCTTTCCTTATTATTAATATTTTAGTGTGGTACCTTTGTTAAAACTGATGAAATGATATCATTATAATTATACTTTTAACTATAGTACATAGTTTACATCAGATTTCACGGTTTGTGTTGTATTATCCTATGGTTTTTAAAAATTTTACTCTAGTAATATACATACAACCTGAAATTTCCCCTTTTAAACCTATTCAAATATATAATTCAGTGGAGTTAATTATATTCACAGTGTTGTGCTACCATCACCACCATCCATGACAAAACTCAGAAAGGTCATTTTTACTGTGAAATTTTTCAGTGATGACTTAGACATCCTTTTCTCTTGCAGGAACTTTTAGAGCCCTGGGTGTCCTTCCTGGAGACAGTGGGTAGCACTGTGTAGGGGGACTTGGCCTGAATCAAAACTAGATTAAAATACAGCATAATCAGGAGCAGTTTCCAGGAGGGATAACCCCGCTCATCATCTGAGGCCATGGGTGGTTCTCCTCCTGGAGCTGAGATGACCCAGGAGAACCAGTCGGTGCCAGGCTACCTGATGAGGCTTTGTGCCTTGAGTCTGGCCCAAGGTGCCAATCTCTTCTGGGGACTTAAGCAGTGACCGGTGCTGACATCATTCTCCTCCCACAGAAGCGAGAAGTCTCGGAATTCCTGGACCCCATGAACTTAAAAAAAAAATCATCTAATGCCACTTACCCCCAACCATTCCAGATGAGTTTCTGATGCTTAACTTCTTTTGTAGAGTCAAACTCCTTATGGCAGAGGGAAGGCAGGACCTCAAGAAGAGTGGGAGGGTCATGGTGCAATCCTTGAACAGGCTGCAAAGAATCCAGGAGAGGGGAAGAAAGGAGCAGAGGCAAGTTAGAAGGCAGCAGGTTCAGCGTGGGAAACCACCTTCTGCAGGCTCTTCCTGGCCCTGCCCTGGGATGGGGGATGTTTGGGGCAAGCGCTCCCCTCCGCCACCTCTCGTTTCTAATGAGAAGTTTCTGACATGCTACGGACTTTGCTTTGCCTGTTCCTGGCCTGGAATGTCCACCCTCCCCTCCCCGAGGGCCTGTCCCTTCCTCAGAACCCGGCCCAGCACTCAGGGCCTCCGTGAAGCAGCCGGGAAGCTCATACGGGGCTTCTCTGCTCCCAGAGGCTTCTTTGAGCCACTAATTTTGGCCTGGAGTCCCCATGGGTCTGGAATTGCACTTTAACTCTGAACCTCATCTCTCCCTGGGAGACCCCGAGGGCCCAGGGGGCAGGGGCAAAGGTAAGGTTTCTTCCACTGGCTACAGAGCACGTAAACCACATGTTAAGTAAGCCCTGAGTATCAAAAAATATTTATAAGTAAATGAATAAAATGAATGAATGCCACTTGCAATCACAAATGAAGTAGCACACTGGAATTTCTGTCTATGTGTGACTCCTGATTTGGATTCCCAGAAGGTAGGAATTTTATATTTTCATCTTTATATCTTACTCATACCCCAACTACTCTAGGCGTGGTACCTTACACAGACTTTTGGTGAATGAATGAATGAATGAATGAATATTAATATGAATATGAATATTGTAGATTTAAAGAAAGAGAAATGGTCTCAAAGCTGTAGGAAATTACACTCAGAAAGAAATCCTATAAATTGACTTCTTATCTAAGAGAGGCTTCAATGTGTCAGTAAAATCAAGAGCTAGATAGCCACATTGTGTTGGCCCTCAAGGCACAGCCCATGTCTTTTTCACCTCAGTATATCCAGTGTTTAGCTTAGTGCTTGGCACAAAAGTGGGAACTCAATGTTTGTTGAGTGCAGAACAGATAAAAGGATGATTCAAGGGCAGTCCCCATGACAAGGGTCTGGACAAGCCTGATTTTTCCACAACTCCTACCTAAAGAGAAGAACCCAATGAGATTCCAAACCAGCAATTTATGTTTTCAACTCTAATCTCATGGATAGAAAACCATGTAAACCCAAGAACTGTTCTGATGGAAGAATTTGAAATTGCATCAAATCTCTAACAGACAAAACAAAAAGCTTCTTGCCATGGAAGGAGGAGAGATGTATTTAGAACTGGCAGTGAATGCTTTAATAGACCAGAACACACTGCCGCAGGGTCACAGAGGAGAGGACAGTCTGTCTTGCTGGGCTGGGGCGGGGGTGCGGAAGGCGTCAGGTAAGGTCAGAGCCCACACCCGAGATGAAGACGGGTTGAGGCTTAAAACAGCTGCTCTGGCAGGGAGGGCCAGTGCTTGCCTGCTGAGGTCCTGCCCGACTGCGGCTTCCCAGGGTGACTGCAGAGGACTTAGCACCTCGGCCTGGCGCTCGGCGAAGGTCGAAGAGAGAATCGTTCCAAAGAATGTTGGGGACAGAGCCAGACCCCGCTGATCACTGTCCTCACATCATGTCTGGGGGAGGGAGTGGAGTTTACCCCAAACCCACTGAGGTGGGGAGGCCCCCACAGGTACCTTTTAACCCCCTCCCTCATTATTATTCCTTAAGGCAGCAGATGCAAGCAGGGCGCTGTTTTGCAGCTAAACTGTAGCCAGAAAACCGAAGTCTGAGAGCAATTGCCTTTGCTTTATTTGTTTATTTTTTATTAATTTCAGTGGATTCTAGGTCATTTTTGTACTAACAGTTTCCTGACCAGGAGATAAATGAGTGTAGCTAGAAATCCTGGCCTGTGAAATGCATGCTGGGGGTATGCCAGGACTGACACCTGCCATGCACACTGGGAGGGAAGGAAGCTGAGAACCCCCATCTTTCAGATGTCATCCCCTTGAAGGCATGGGCCAAGAAGACTGAACTACATGCTCATTGGCTCCTACCAAAGAACTGCCTTCAATATACCAGAGAAAGCCACTCCCATAATACACCATCACACCACCACCTATATGGGGTGTCCACTGTGTGCCAGGCATTGCCCTCAGCCATTTATGTGAATCATCATTTGATTCTTCTCCACAGTCCCACACAGAAGACATGTTAATCCCACTATAGACAAGGAAACTGGGCCTCAAGGAGGTCAAAGAAGCCGCCTGAAGTCCCATGGCTAGAAAGTGATTGAGCCCAAATCCAAAAGAAGGTCTAAGTTCATGCTTGCTTGAGATATATCTATCATCTAACTTTCCTATCTATTCATCTATCTGTATTTATCTATCTATCTACCTACCTACCTACCTTTCATCTATCTATATCTATCTAACCTATCTAACTTGTGGTGGTAACAGGAATCACATTCTCAGTATGTCTCAGGAAAAGTTACCCCCTATAAGAGCCTCTTGAGCCCATATTTCTGGGGGGTCTAATTCCTGAGCCTCTCAGGCATCACCCCAGGGTATCTGGTGGACTCGCTGCTTGAGTAGCGGAGGTGACTCGTTCCCCAGCAGCATCTTCAGGAAGGGAGATGGGATACAATCAGTGAGCGCTGGCCTAACCCAGAGACACTGCCTTTCTGCTGAGAGATCTCTCTGTTCTCTTTAGAGAATAACAATCAAAACCACAAATATCTTCTCCAACACTGATTATACCAGAGCCGGGGCCCTGGGCAACTGACTCCTTAGCAGGATCTGACAGACCCAAAACCCCAGTTTAAAAATATCTGAAATTCTGCCATTATAAAGTCATTCCTCTATCTACCCAAGGAACCCAGTTCCAGGAATGTATCCTACAGATGTGCTGAAAGAGTGAGTGAATGACAGAGTGACTGGGGTATATAGTAGCACTGTCTGTAACAGAAACAATTTAGAAATAGGAATTGCTTACATACCCTGACTGGTTTAACAGAGCAGCTAAGTAAACTATGGCACATGCATATCAATGGGATACCATTGTAGCCACTAAAAAGAATGTGGAAACTTTGACATCCTCATATGGAACAACCTCCTACAGATGTAAAATGAACAAGACAAGGTGGAGAATCCATGCACCCATGTTTCATTAGTATCCACAAGGACCATCTCTGGAAGGACGGGAAAGAGCTTAGTAAGAGCAGTGTCTGCAGGGAGGGGAACCAAGTAGATGGGGGTCTGGGTGGTAGCAGTGCCTACCACCATGGGTTTAAGTGACAGTGCCCTCTGGAGTTGTGCAATGGGGTAGCCCTGATGGAAGAGAGACTTGATGCTGTTATCCTTTCTGCACCTTTTGAATAATACAACATGCAAGTATGACCTAATAAAAATAAATAATAAATGCAATTTACTTAGAAATTTAACTTATCTCCTGAGAATTAGGTCCTGTTCAAATAACTAAAACATTATGGTAAAATAAACTCATTTCTTCTGAGGAACTGGGTCTTACAAAATGTTTCATTCACTCAGTAAGTATTTATTTAGCCCTAACCATGTGGTATACACTGAGTAGACAGAGGTGAGTAAAACACAGCTTATCCTCATTTAAAAATGCATGCACACCTGTAGTATGAGTGCCATGGAGATAACAGCTTTTGCTGACTGAGTGCCCACAAAGTGCTAGGTATACCGGATGTACAGGATGGCTAATCCTCACGGCATCCTGTGAGCTGGGCCATGCCTTACCCCTACTTTGCAGAGTTAGAAACTGAACGAGAAAGGCCAAGCAACGTGCACTTTGTCGGGTAGCTCAGAGTGGCAGGGCCTGGATTTGAACCTTGGATGCCAAAGCCTTAACCTGGGGGTGAACTGATAGCTATCTGATCCCTAGAAAGAACTCAGGGAATAGTGACATGGACAGATAGCATTTATTTATTCATTTTATCTACCTAACACATACCTGGCCTTGTGTATGAAAGGAGGGAGCAAAGCAGACCAGATGTCTGTCCTCTGGAAGCTCACTCTCCAGTGGAGGGGTGGGTGGACATGATAAACGAGAAAACAAAAAGATGGTTTAGGGAAGAAAAAGCTGAGAGGGAAGTGGAAGGTATCAAGGGTTCATCACTGTCATGAAAAATCAACAGACTCTTGCTAGTTGCTTTGCTTCCACACCAGGTTTGGTCCCTTGTCATAAAAAACCTCCCTAAAATATTGGTTTGATTTCACTAGAGTCAAACTATAGCTTCTTTCACTATTACAAATCCCAAGGACCATTGTTGCTTTGAGCTCTATTCTAGGAAGTCAGTTTATAGAAGCCCTCACCCCAAACCTTCAACACCTCCAACCTTCTTCCTATGGATCCTAAACTCTTTAGGGTGTCACTCAAGGCTCTGCTCTCCACTTTCCGCACTCCAGCTTCCACAGGTGTAATTGTCTACCTTCCTCTCTGTTTCCCTCACACAAATTCTCTGCTTTGGCCAACCTCCTCTACTCAGTGGCCTTCACACTTATTAGACAACCCTCAAGGCCCTCACCTCCCACTCCTCACCATGTCTGCCTCTAGGAACACTCACATTCTGCTATTCTCACCCATCCTGTGGCATCACACACACCTCCTCTCCCAGCTTCCATTTCCACACAATCCCAGGGTTCTCCTCGATTTGCCCTGAAAACTCTCCCTCTCTCGCAGATTCCAGGCCCCAGGGCTTACCCAGGCCTGAAGGAGGGGTCTGCTACCCCAACCTCTCCGTGAACACCATAAGGTTCCGGCCTCCTTTATGCTGTTCCCTCATGACAAACACTGTCCTCTCCCCCTCCAGCTGCTGGGCTAACTCCATGCACTCCCCAGGGAGGTAAAGACCATATGTCTCTACATCTATGCTAACTGTGGGGTACTGGGGGCAGGGAGGAAGTTGGCTTACATTCCCACCCTTACGAAGGCACCACCACAAAATTAACTGGCTCCAGACACAATCCATCCATCTATCCATCCACCCTTTTATCCATCCATCCATTCATCCATCCTTTTATCCACCCTTTCATAGCATCAGGCATCCTGGTGAAAATCACAGATTTTGGGGCAGACTGCCTGGATTCTAAACCTGGTCCTATCACCTAGGATGGGATCATTGACCTCTCTGTGCCTGTTTTCTCATCTATAAAATGGGATTAATAGTGGAACCCACCTCATGGAACTGCAGTGAGGATTTAATTAGTTAACCCACGTGGGATTCTGGAACAATTCCTGGCACAGTCCACAGTCAGCGCCATGGAAGCACTGGCTATGTTTACGACTCTACGCTCGGCATGCTGGAGATACAGCAGCGGATAAGACAGTCACAGCCCACGCTCACAGAGGGTTTACTGTCCCAGGGGATAGATATTAAACACATAATTACTATCATGTCTGTCTCCTGTGGAGAGACAGAGACATACACAGTTAACTATAACACCATGTGCTACGTGCTCCTGAGCCACATGGGCTGGGGGTGGAGGAGGAGATGGGGCTGAGTTTAAAAGGAAGAGTAGGGGTTAGACTAGCAAAAGGGAAGGAGGGAGAAGGCACTCTGGCTGGGAAGGGTGGGAAGGGAGACATGGTGCAAGGCCAGAGGAGCAGGAGAGAGGGGCTGGGCAGGCGGGCAGAAGCCAGCTCACAAAGTATCTTCTATTAGGTCGAGGAATTTGGATTCATTCTGAGAGCAATAGGAAACCACAGAAGATTTTCAGCAGTGGAGCAACTTGACAAGACTCCCCTTTTATAACAATCCCTCTGGCTGCAGATGGGGGGTGGACTGCAGGGCAGGCGGGCGTGGGGTGGGAAGTGGGGAGCTGGCAGATGAGCAGGGAGGCTAGGCCAGATAGACGGGCAGGTGTCTAGAAATTCTCCCTCCCAGAAAAGAGCCTTGCACAGGGAGAGGCTGCCTACCCCACTGAGTGCCCTGCAAGACGAGCCAGTAACGTTCACTGCCCATAGAGGAGCAGCCCAGGCTGTCCCCAGGAGCAGGAACATGCACAAGGAAGAAGCTTTTCCTTGCTTTCTCTGCCTTGCACTTCCGCAAGGGAAGGGCTTTTGTTTAATTTTTTATTTTTTTAAATCTGTTTTATTCATTGCTGTATCTCCAGCACCTAGGAGAGAGCCTGACCCATGGAAGAGATCCGATAAATGTTCACTGTTTAAGGGAAGGGCAGGACAGGTGGCGCACAATGGAAACTGAGATGGAGCAGCCAGGGAGGTGGGAGAGAAACCAGGAGGTTCAGACGCCCAGGGAAGCAAGTGCTTCAGGGAGGGATCTGTGGTCCTGGAGGTCAAGGAAGATAAAGACCAATAAGCATGTGTTGGACTTGGTAAGCCTTGTTCTTTCTTCCACACCACCACGATGAGGCCATCCAGCTCTGTCAGCTGACAAGCACAGGAGGAGAATCTTGTACATACACAAGATTATATTAACAACCTTTTAGGGATACAAAAATAAATAGAAGATACAGTCCCTTTTGTTGAAGTTCATAGTCTACTCAAACAATACCCCATTATTCACAGGCATAAGGAATTCACAGTTCCACAAAGCTCCATTTCTGGTCTGTGTCGCTGTCCTCTGGATCACTTCCCCAGGGCCCTGTGATTTGATAATGGAAGAACAGAATAAGTAGGTGTATAGACCTTGTCTCTCCACTCATTAATTTTTGTGGTGGGAGTTACGAAATGTTTGCCAAAAGAGTTGCTGGTGGTAGCCTAAATACAACTACCAATTTGCAAAATAAATGTTGCTGTAACGAAGAAGAAGGTATCCTAACTGCATAAACATTTCATACGAAAAATGTCATTACAGTAATGGAGACAAAAGATTGGGGAAATGCCTGCAGTCACAATTAGTATTTCTTCATTTAATTGGCCAGAGACAAGTGCTCCCAGTAGGCAAAGGATGGTTAACAAAACAAATATCTTCAATCAAAGCAAATGGGAGCCCCTTCTCCTTTTTCTTCCGGAAGATATGTGTGCCAAAGTGAGGTAGGAATTCATGGTGGGAGTGGGGGTGGGGAGCCGGGGAGTGATAGAGCCCAAGACGGACGAGGAGGGCCCTGGAGGGTGGCCTGCACTGAGCTGTCAGAGCCCGATCAGGGTGAGGAGTTCACCTGTATGTGTGTGTGTTGGGAGGGGCAGGGTGTTGGCCTGACGTGACCTGCTCAGAGTTCAAGGAGAGTCAACAGAGCAGCTGTGTGGGGAAAAAGGTGTCTGGAAATGGGAAATTGGTTAATTCAGGGACTGACCTAATAAGCAAATATATTAAGGGTAAGAGAACCCAGGTGCTTCATTGTTGGAGAAGAGAGTTACAACCATGGAAAGGAAGAAAATGAAAATAAACCCTGTGTTTTTGGATTGGAACTGGATATATCTAGCGAAGATTAGTGTTTTCAAATATATAGAACGAGATATAAAAATAATAGAAGTGTGGAGTGTGTGTTGTGTGTGTGTGTGTGTGAGCACACACACACACATGCAAGGAAACATACTCCCTAGTTCTGCCTGGGAGCAGCAACACTTCAATAGTAATGAGCATACCTAGTGCCCAGATCTTGGATTCTGAATACCATGTTCCATTAAAATGAATCAAGACTCTTTGGAGAAATGGTTGAATCTAGGTCTGGGGCAAGGAAAATATCAGACGAGCCAGAAAGTGAGACTGTGCTGAAAGAATGATGGGGGCACATTGAAAGGATGCGGATCAAAGGGGCGCTCACTGGTCAAACTGAGGAAATTTGAGCTTCATAATAAATAATAATGGCAACAGATTATAACTCATTAACTAAGATAGGAATCCTTTAGTCCATACAGATAGAAGACATAAATAAATGGATTAAAAATTGATGAGGAATGGGATTATTTGCACAGATTCAAAGTACCTCCCCATAAATGCCTACTGATTACAATGAGACAGAGTAACTTTACAGTGGAGAAGACTGGTGGACAGCACCTTAATCAAGTGATCAAAGTCAACATCATTAGGTAGGAATAAACAAAAATTTTGAGCTCCCTGGAGGGGTGCAGTGAGATGAATGCGGCGTCACTGCTGTGATATTCCTGCCAAAGATACATAACCTGAATCTGATCATGAGGAAACATGAGACAAACCTTAACTGAGGAACATTCCACAACATCTGTCATCTGCACAAGTGTCAAGGTCATGAAAGTCAAGGAAGGAGTGAGGAACAGTTTCAGACCTAAGGAGACTAAACAGAAATGAGCGCAGTGCATGACCCTGCACTGGATCCTTGGCTACAAGAGAGGCTACTGAGATAACTAGCAAAACTTGAACGGAGTCTGAGGATTTGATGGTACTAATGCATCTGTGTTAATTTCCTGAATTTGAGGGTTGTGTTGTGGTTAGGCAGGAGAGTGTCCTTATATGTAGGAAATACATACAAAAGTAGTGGAAGATGGGGCATCAGGACAGCTTGCTCTCAAATAGCTTGAGAAAAAAAAAGGGGTATTTTGTACTGTACTTGCAATTTTTCTGTCACTTTCTGATTATTTCAAAATAAAAAAATAAGAAATAAACTTTGAAAAAGAAATGATGATTGTGAAGATATACTCACATTAAATGTTAAGTTTCACATCTGATGTGAAAAGTGATGCCATGGTTAGCGTGTTTTTTGAATGGAATATCAAATATTCTTTCCCCCAGGGATGCTGTTCCAATTCCATGGAAAGTTGCTCATCTTTGGAAAGGAAGATTTTTGTTTGTAAGCTTCACATGGCCAAATATTAACTTTATGATTCTGGGTAAATTTGGGAATAACTGTCTGCCCAACACGAATATAAACTTTCCATTCCTAGAGAGTTACAGAATATTTGAGAGCCTTGTTCTTCAAAACGAATCTGCTTTTAGTTACTTAGCCAAATAAAGCAACCCAACCAAGTGGCAAAACCCCAAGTTATGACTCTGCTGTGGACAAGCAAGACAATTCCTTCTGTTTCATGGTTTGCTTGGCCTGTAACACTGGAGCACATGTGTTTGCTTTCAGTGTTGAGCTTCTGCAATAGCTCTATCAGATCCAATTCCTACAACCACAAAATATGATATATAGAATCCTGATGTAGGTTAAATTTATGTTGCTACTAACAGTAAATGCTGAGTCCCATGGTTCTATGGGTAAGTCCTAAAAGCAAACCATGCAGTTGCTTTAATGACATCTAGCTACCCTTAGCTACACAGCTCAAAGGTGTGACCTAGAAGCCTATTTAAAGGTCACCATGAGCACTCTCACTTGGCTGGGGTTGCTGGAGACTCCCTGACCCTCCACGGCTGGGAAAGGGTTAGCCTAGTGGGGATCTGGAAACAGCCACCATCTGTGTATGCAGAAGATACGCTGAACTAAACATCAAAGACCTTCTACTCTTTGGGCCTCAGTTTCTTCATCTATAAAATGTCAGACATGTCAAAGCAGACGTTTCTTGAGCGTCTTCTAGTTCTATGATTTTCATAATCTGTGGCTATGTAAGCAAGTATTTATGGGTTTATGGTGGTATTGCTTGTTAAGTCCTTTTTTTTAAAAACTTTAACCTCTCCTTTTTATTATCTTTTAGTTCAGTTTATGCAATAATGTGTATTTTTGAAAGAATTCGAGTTTACTGAATAAAAGACATTGTTTATGGTTCATAAAGCAATTAAAGCAAAGTAAGTTGCTGAAGGGGTAGCATTTAGTGAATTAAATAATACACACTTTCCAACAGATATACATTTATACATAAAATGAACTGAAAAAGAAACTGCTTGTTTTAGGGCAGTAAAGCAGATTTACGTACAACAATCGATTAGTAGAAAAACACAAGAAAGTTACTATGCGATCCCACCAGAGGTTTCCTTGATTTTAAGAAAACTACATTTTTTTTTAGAGGTTAAGGCTATTAAGTTTACAGAAGCACAAACACCAAAACATTTTAAGTAAAAGTGGTTTTAAGGGATAAAAGTATGTTTTCTATTCTTGGCATAAATTTTAATTTTTTTCAGTGGAATCAAAACTTCCTGAACCCCTTTCAGTGACATCCAAAACTTGAACTTCCTCTATTTCTGGATAAAAAATGCATTCACAAATCAGCTGTGCAATTCGATCACCCTTTTTCACTTCAAACTTTTCTTTGCCAAAATTAAACAGCACACCACCACTTCCTCTATAGTCTTCCTCTATGACATCTATGAAGTGTTTTGCAGCTATGCCAGAATGTGGAGCTAGTCTTCCATAACATCCAGAAGGAAGGGCTATCTGAATGTCTGTTTTCACAAGGGCTTTCCTTATGGGTGGTCCTATACAATTATAGGCACTGTACAGGTCACAGCCTGTAGCCTGGGTGACCCCTCGGTTGCAGCCATGGAGTGCTCCGAGAGCAGGGCCAAGCAGATATGCACACCCCTCCCTCCTCTGTAGACTGGGCGCGCTTGCTGGGGGAGATGGCGGGGGTCTCTTCAGAGCAAGGCATGGCAGTGCAAAGAGGGGAAACCGGAGCGGAAGAGAGAGCAGAGAACCAAACCAAAGAAGCAGGATGAGGCCTGTGGCAGGAAAGAGCAAATCCTCAAGTCCTTTTATGTTATTCCTCTGTTGGGTATATATGTGTTTGGGTGTGTTTCTTTAACTTGAGAGTAAACTTAACTCTCAGTTGGCCAATGCTTAGAATTATTGGTCTCGGAACCACACTTTTGTCCAGAATTATACTTGCCCTACCCTGAAGAAGTATCCCATCTGCCAGGATAAATATATGGAAGCAAAACAGAGGCCCACTGTGGAAACAGGTATTATGGGACAGATAAAACAACACATATCTTTTAAACTGAATTCTCTTGTGCATTAGGTTTAAAGGCTGTATGTTTTAGAAGTCACACGATTGGTCTAAATCCAAATAAAAATGAGCTAAGCTCCGACTGGGTTCATTAACATGCATCCATCAACAGCCAGACAGATATGGTTATGCAAGCGCTTTCAGATGGCTCAACTGTTTCAAAGTCTTTTAGTCCGTTAAAAGCTGTACCCAACAAACAGCTGAGGCTGGGCCTAGGTCTGTGCTGCCCAAGGTTTCACAAACTGAAAACCACAATTGCAGATGTGAAATTATGCCCCACACTGCTCCGTTCTCTGACTTAGATCCTTTGAGATTCTGTTTTATGACTATTTCTGAGCACCAGATGTTTGGGATGCTGCCCTTTTCTGTGTTTTATAACCCACTGCATAAAACCAGTGGCAGTTTCACACCCAGGCAGGCTTCGGACCGTGTGTCTCCAAAGGTGGGGCCAGGAATGCTGGAGGTGTTAGTTCAGGGGTGATCGCCGTGCCGGGCAAAGGCAGAACTCCTTGAGCAAGCTCCTGGGAGGACTCAGAGAAAGGATCCCCATGGGTGCCCCTCGGAGGGAGGGTGTGCCATGTATCAGGCACACATGTATCAGGTCACCGTGCTTGCTATGTATCAGGCACTCTGTGCATTGCTTTACTTACATATTCTCCTGGAATCAACACCAAGCTCCTTCGAGGCAGATATTATTATTAACCCTATTTTATAGACAAAAAGACCAAGGAACAATCAAAAAAGCTGAGGATGCAGAAGGGGCTTGTCCCTGTGAGATGTGTATGCATATTCCCATTTTACAGATGAGTGAATGTGGTCCAAGGCCAGTCACAGCGAGACAGAGGCTTCGAGGGCCTTCCACAGTGCCGTCTTCCCCACTGGCTGCACGGTTGGTGGGCCTGGGGCGTGGCCCTCTCGGCTCCACAGCGGCCAGAGCGCCAGCAGAACCCTCAGCTCCACGATGCCTTCTGCATTTCCATGGGAACAGCCCAGCACCACACAGGACTGTGTGCTCCATCTATTTCTATGGCACCTATCACCATGGCGCCTACTTGCGCTGAAAAGCACAGGCTAAAAACAGAACATAAAAGGGGGGCAATCCACTTTCCCGCAGCTGTTGTTATACCTTATGACTGCTCACATGTACCTTTTCCACTCAAGTTTCCTGTGTTTTTGTTGCACGTGGCCTTAAAAAAAAAGGTTAACTATCCACATTAGCATCATCTTGGGGGTGGTATGGCCCAGTCTTTAGGAAAGTCTCGGTTGACTTGTTGCAGGTATACAATTCACCTGGAGGGAAACTACACAGGACATGGCTCCTGTCATGGTTTGTTTCTGGGCCTCACACAGGATGTTTTGGTGAAGGGGGAAGAAGTGGGGAGTTGTGCACAGACAACGGGAGTTTATTCTGACAGAGAGGATCACTAGCTTTCCTGGAAATGCTCTACAGGGAGGAACCCACCAGGCCAAATAACTTCCCTGAAGGTTTTCCTTAAGTTAACAATTACTCTTCAGGGCAAAGCACTTAACCCAGTTAGTCTGGGTTAGCTCTGGGTTGGTCCAACAGAACTTGACTTCGAATCCTGACTCAGCCACTTGCTAGCCATGTGAGATTACTGGGCAACCTCTCTGAGGTTTATATTCACTCCTCTGTAAAATGGGGATACGCATCCACAGCTCACAGGGACAAACCCCTTCTGCAACCTTGGCTTTCATGCTTGTTCCTTGGTCTTTCGTCTATAACATAGGGGTAATAATAATATCTGCCTCGAAGGAGCTTTGTGATGATTCCAGGAGAATATATAGGTAAAGCACTGCGCAGAGTGCCTGATACATAGCAAGCACTCAAGAAATCTTGGCGACAAGGGTGTGGGGAGGAGGACAGCGATGCCAGTTGGGACAGCCAGGTGCCAGCCCTGCCGCGTTCTCTGTGGCCTGACTTCCGCCCTCCATCCCTGAGGGTCGGATGTAAACAGGGCCCCCCGCCATAGTGGACCCCTCCTCCCAGCTCCCGCATTTATCAACCTCCTTGGGCATAACAAATATAGGCAAGGACCAGCTCATGCTTCTAAGCAGGTGGCACAATGCAGAAGGGTCAACGACCCGGGCATCTGCGGTGACACACAGGACAATGAATTCTTACGTACTTGAGAAAATCCCAGCATGGGTACCTGCTTGTGGGCGTTGCAGCGGAGCAGCTCTGGGGGCTCAGGTCTCCTCTCTGCTCTTAACTCAGTGACTCTGGACAAATTATTTACCCTCCCTTTCCTTCCCTAACTGTGAAATGGAGTGATGCCACCTGTCTTGGAGGGAGGTCGAGAGTGTTAAAAGAGGTAGGAGGAGCCTCTAGCCCAGGGCAGGCATGTAGTGGGCTCTCAGTAACTGTGGGCTCCCTTCTCCTCCCATCTCCACATTGAACATTTTAAAGCAGAAAATAGTCTATTTAATGACTATAAGATTAGCTTTTATAATAGAAGGAAACAGGCCATTTCCTGAATTTGCCGGTGGTGCTGCTAAACGTCACAGTATAATTCCCAGGCTCACACGGAGCCCAAAGCCAGGGGGGCTTGATGGGGAATGGTGGGGGTTGGTCACTCTTGTCAAGGGCTGCCTACTCCCTACAGTGCCCCCATTCCCTCTCCAATGCTCCATTTCTTACAATTCACTCTCAAGAACACCCAGCTCTAGCCAAACAAATCTGCGGGCTCTTTCTAATATGCAGCTTCCTCAGTCCTGACTTTTCTATTTTATAAAAACCATTTTCCTGTTGTGAACACTGTGGTTGTCTCCCTGCTGACCCTCCCCTCCCCCAGGTCCCAACTTCCATTTGGGGCTCCATGTGCTGCCAAGGAACTGGACACTTCTCCAAGGCTGTAAGGGTGGAACATATGACCCAAGCTAAGCCAATCAGCTGACTTCATCCCCCTGGTTGCAGTGGTTGGTTCACGTGACCCAAGGTGGTTCAATCAGCATGAGTCCTGGGACTCTGCCTAAGAATGAGGGGCAGAAGTTCAGCAGGCGGTATAGACGTGAGACGTGGGGCTGCCCCAGCCATCTTACCATCAGGAGCAAAGCCTGTAGGCAAAACCGACCCGTAGAGAGCACCAGCTAACAGAATTGGCAAGATACCATTATGAACCCCTGGATCAAACTGCACCTAAAACTTGACCTATCTCTGGATTTCTTAGTTACGCGGGTCAATAAATTCCATTTATTGTTTAAACCAATCTGAGTTGGGTTTTCTGTAACATAAGAACAAAAGCACCTGAAACACTGCTTCTTCTGTGCAGTTTCAGGGCCCTTTCCATATTCAAAGCTCAATTCAAAAGCAAGGTCTTGAAGGAAGTCCACCTAATTCTGTTTCCTCTTTTAACATCTAGTTCCTTTGTACCTAACCCTAAAAATGAAACTCCTTGAGATTAGCACCTTTGCATCTAACCCTAAAAATAAAACTTGTTGAGGACAATGAGGCCCAAAAGGTGTGAAATCCTTTCCTCCACATTCTACACGTTTAGTAGTTGACAGGGTAAAGACTAGAAACCAGGGCCCTGTGTGATATGTGGGTTATTAATAGGTGTTTATTTCTTTTAAAATTTCTTTCTTCTATTAAATTGTTTCATTTCCCCCGCTGGATTATGCACTTCTTGAACACAGGTTTACTTTTTCTTCCTATTGATACCATCCACTGTAGTCACTTGTTAAGTGTTTATTACTAAATGATCAAGGAAACCTCCTGCAGCCAGGAACACCTTGGCCTGGGGTGCTGACAATGCCAGGAGGTCTGCCGAGTGCTTTAGAAAGTACCAGGCACTGGGCTAAGTGCTTGACATCTGGAATCTCAGCTTTAAAACATGGTTCATTGTATTTACATTATTCTGGACCCAAGGGCAAGTGGCCTTTTGCCAAGGCCTGTGAGTGCAGCTGTTTGGATTGGAAGAGGGGAACCTATTCAGAGGAACAAACTCAGAGGCAGTGGCCCCTTGCAATGACACATGGCTGGGTGGGAAGTGAAAGGACTATGGGGTCCACAGACATGGGTTTGATTCCTCGCTCTTCTTATTATTAAATAGGTGGTCTTGGGCAAAATACTGTGTGTATTTGAGCCTCCATTTTGTCATTTTTCAAATGAATACATAACCCCAACACCTCTCTGAATTGTCGGAAGATTATTTTATGTCAAATGACCAGCACAATACCTTGCATAGTTTTACTCTTTTCTCTGTCCCCACTATTCTTCTATGCTGGGTACTGCCCAGTGGTGGCCATCACAGGTGTTCACCCCCTGCTCCATGGATGGTGGCCAACCCTACCCAGGGGCTAAAGAAAGATAAAGAAGTTTGAGAAAACACTGACCACCAGGTGGGGAGAAGTTTCCAGCCTCTTCCCCGCCAAACATATACTTGCTGCTTGAATGCTTTGTTTCTTGCAATTTCACTGTGTTTAGATTATAACTAAGGCTTTTTCCTTCTGTCTCTGCCCAGCAAGCTGTGAACACTACCAGATCTAGGCCACGCAGAAGCTGACTGCTCAGTACATGGTCTCCAAAGTCAATATAATTTAAATTCATGTCCCTTTAAAACACAAATTCTCTATAAACCGAGTCCTAACAGATACACAAAGAACACTTCACCAAACAGCAGAACTCACATTCTTCTTTCACGCACATAGGTCATTCTCCAGTATAGACTATATGTTAGGTCACAAAACAAGTCTCAATACAGTTAAAAATACTGAAATCATACGCTGCATCTTCCCTAACTACAATAGAATGAAGCTAGAATCAACAATAGGGAGAACTGGAAAATTCACAAATAGGTGGAAATTAAATAATACACTCTTAAACAACCAATGGGTCAAAGAAGAAATCATAAGGGAAATTAGGAAATATCTTGAAGCAAATGAAAATGAAAATACAACATACCAAAACTTATAGGATGCAGCAAAGGGAGTGCTGAGAGGGAAATTTATAGCTCTAAATGCTTATATTATAAAGAAAAAAGATATCAAATCAGAACCCTAACCTCACAACTGGAGGGTCTAGAAAAAGAAGAGCAAACTAAACCTAAAGTGAGCAGAAGGAAGGAAATAACGAAGATTAGAGTGGAGATAAATGAACAGAGAATAAAAAAACAAGAGAGGATCAACAAAATCAAAAGTTGTTCCCCTGAAAAGATTAATAAAATTGACAAACCTGTAGCTAGACTGACAAAGTAAAAAAGAGACAGGATGCAAATAACTAAACTCAGAAATGAAGGGCCGATATTACTACTAACTCCACAGAAATAAAAAGGGTTATTAGAGGATAATATGAACAACTGTACACCAACAAATTAGAGAACCCAATGAAATGGACAAGTTTCAAGAAACACATTGTGCGGGTTTGGATATACTATGTCCCACAAAAAAACCAAGATCTTTAATCCAATCTTGTGGGATATTTGGATTAGTTTGTTTCCAGGGAGAAGTGACTCACCCAACTGTAGGTGATAATTTTGATTAGATTAGTTCTGTGGAGGTGTGGCCCCACTCGTTCAGCTTGGGTCTTGATTAGTTTACTGCAGTCCTTTAAAAACTCTGGCCAGACTGAGACGATTGCTGGCTTAGCTCAGACACGCTTGGAGTTGTGGAACCCTGACATTGGCTGATGCTTAGACATTTTGGAGAACAACATTTTGAAATGCACTCTGGGAGCAAGCAGATGCCAGCCATGCGCCTTCCCAGCTAACAGAGGTTTTCCAGACACCAACAGCCTTTCTCCAGTGAAGGTATACTCATGTTTATGCCTTGGTTCGGACACTTTTATGGTTGTAGAACTGTGAATTTGAAACAATAAATTCCCTTTAAAAAAGTCAATCCATTTCTGGTAATCTGTATAACAGCAGCATTAGCAAACTGGAACACAAACTACCTACACTGACTCAAGAAGAAACAGAAGATCCCAACAGACCAATAACTAGTAAAGAGATTGAATCAGTAATCAAAAACTTCCTAAGAAAGAAAAACCCAGGATCAGATGGCTTCACTGGTGAGTTTTACCAAACATTCCAAGAAGAATTAATACCAATGCTGCTCAAACCCTTCCAAAAACTGAAGAGGAAGAAATATTCCATAGTTCATTCTAGGAGGCCAACATCACCCTAATACCGAAGCCAGATAAAGATAGTACAAGAAAAGAAATACAGGCCAATAGCCTTTATGAATAAAGATTCAAAAATCCTCAACAAAATACCAGCAAACTGAATCCAATAGCACATTAAAAAAATTATGTGGGATTCATTCCAAGTGTGCAAAGGTGGTTCAACACAAGGAAATCGATAATTGTAATACACCACATTAACAGAACACAGAGGAAAGAACTACATGATCACCTCTACTGATGCAGAAGAGCATTTGACAAAATCCAGCACCCCTTCTTGATAAAAACACTTTTAAAACTAGGAATAGAAGGCAACTTCCTCAACATGATAAAGGGCATCTATAAAAAACACAAAGCTAACATAACAGCGTATCCAACAGTGAAAGACTGAAAGCTTTCCCTCTAAGATCTGGAACAAAACAAGGATGCCCACTGCCATCACTGTTATTTAACATTGTACTAGAAGTTCTAGCCAGAGCAATTAGGCAAGAAAAAGAAATAAAAGGTATCCAAATTGGAAAGGAAAAAGTAAAACTTTCCCTATGTGCAGGTGATATGATCCTATACACAGAAAATATGAAAAATCCACATTAAAGATACTAGTGCTAATAAATGAATTCAGCATAGTTGCGGGGTACAAGATCAACGTGCAAAAATCAGTAATGTTTCTATATGCTAGTAATGGAAAATCTGAAGAGGAAATCAATTAAAAAAAAACACTTCCACTTACAATAACAAGTAAAAGAATCAAGTATCTAGGAATAAATTTAGACAAGTCACTTTTAAAGAAGAACAACAGACAAGACTTATAAAACGACAGGAATTCAGGTAGAGTGATATTAGGCAGAGATAGACAAACAGATTAGTGGAGCAGTATTACTCAAAGTCTTGTCTGTAGACCGGTGCCACTTGTAACTGTTTGTTATGGGCCCATGGTAAGTATAGAAAAGGAGAGTAAGCATTTTGAAACTTTTGTAACAACTTGACAGAGTAAGTTTATGTCTGTTGAATCTAATAAACAACTGGGTCCTTTATGTTGTGTCTTTTTCATTTCATTTTTCTAATTAATTTCATAATATTTATTCAAGAATTGGCCTGCAATGGGTTGAGGGAAAAACTGCAGGTCAACACAGAAAGTTCCAGAGCTCAAGAAAATAAAACCCAGTTATACATGGAAACTTGATTTCTGACAGTGAAGACATTGCAGATAAGTGGAAGGAAAAGTAAAACTGGAAGTTTATCTTACAATGGTCACAAAAATCAAATCCAGGTAGATCCAGGTACCTAGATCATACTTAAACATGAAAGATTGAATGCTTAAATATGAAAGGAAAAATTAGAAACTTTTAGAAAATAATAGAAAAGAATATCTTCATGGCCTTAGGCTGGGAAAAGTTTCTTAGACAAGATAAATTTGACATCAAATTTAAGAACATGTGTTTAAAAGTCACCATAAATAAAATGCAAAGGTAATCCCAAACTGGGAATAGATATCTGAACATATAAAGTTGACACAGGATTATCAACCAGCATATGTAAAAAGCGCCTATGAATCAATAAGAAAAAAGAGCAACCACTATTTGAAAATTGAGGGAAAGACAAAAACAGTCATTTCACAGTAGAGGAAAAAACAGATGGCCCATAAACATGAAAAGATTCTCTACTTCAATAGTAATCAAATAAATGCAAATTTGAACCATAATGAGACACAGGTCACATCCATGGGTGACAAAAATTAAAGCTGGCAACATAAGATCAACCAAAACACTTTCACCAACTGCTGGTGGGAGTGTAGATTGTTATAACCACTTTGGGAAAAAAATTAGCATCATCTGATAGAGTTAAAGAAGTGAGTTACCTTTAAACCCAGCAATTCGACTCATAGGTATATAATCTAAAGAACAGAATGGATACATACAATGTGGAATAATGATACAATGGAATACTATACAGCCGTGAAAACGAACTACAACTACCTGCATCCACATGAATAAATCTCAAAAACATAAGGTTGAATAAAAGACATTACAGAATAATATATATCACATTCTTACATACACTCTTAACAACAGGCTTCAGTGCTCTGAAAAACCAAATGATACACTGTTTAGCGATTTAAGTATATTTGTGTACGGGTAGTAAAACCACAAAGAAAAGCAAGGGATGATTAACACAGAATTTTGTACTCTCCCTCTGGGAGAGAGAAAGTTGCATGAGTGGGGAGGAGCACACATGCATGGGCTTCTAAGAAACCAACAATGTTTTATTTCTTAACTTGAGCAATGGGGGCATGATTGTTTTATTGTTCTTTAGGCTGTTCATATGGCTTTTTATTCTAATTCATGTATGATATATTTTGCAATTTTTTTTTTAACAAACGAAAAGAAAAGATAAAAAGCTTCTAGGGGATAGCTAAGAATGCAAGAAGAGGGTCAAATCTACTAAGGGGTGCTGGCAGAAGCTAGGCAGGCTGCCGGGCTGGTGGCCAGAAGAATGCAAATCAAGAACCTCTTCAGTGGTCTAGTTCCCTGAACACTGACTTTTGTCTATTATTTTTTCTTTTCAGAAATTAACTGCCTTTCCCCCAACCCAGAGGCCTTGCCATTCATGTGGTATGCCTATCCATCTCAGTGGTGGGTGTGTGACACAGTCCAGCTAATGAGGCATTTCCTCCTCTCTGGACTCAGTGGTTAATAGAGGGGTGGCACAGGTCCCAAGCCGACCATTCAGAGCCATCTCTGGGCCTGCTGCTGGAATAATAAGAAAGAGGCAGGATCACTATATGTAAATACACGGTAAGCTTAGGGCTCCATGAAGATCAACCTAAAAATGAAGCCAACAGACAGGGGAAAAAAGCCAATTTCCTGGGGTATTATTGGCCACTTCTCAGCCTTCAGTGTGATCCTATGAGAAAAAGACACCCTTCAGTCTGGCTAACCTTTTGAAAGCAGAGAAATGCAAAAACAAAGCCAGGAGATCCCCTTTCTGCCTGTGGCCAGTAATTCAACTGAGCTGAGAACCAGAAAACCATTTTTCAGGATTGCAAAAGTCAAATTCCCTGCCCCAGGGTGGTGCAAAGGCTGGGAGAATGAAAATATGGAAAGCCCAAAGAAGGCTTCTTCCCTGGGCTCCACGCTAGCAGCTCCTGCCTGGCCCCCCCTGCCTCGCCAAGATGCCCACTGCCTGAACCATAAACAGCTGTCCACTGGGAAACAGCCTGCGGGCAAGTGGGCAGATTAGCCCTGCCTCGTACCCCCAGCCCTGTGTGCCCAGGTCAGAGGCAGTCTACGTGAAGGCTGGGGGAGGCAGCACTGAGGTGACTGCTAGGAGACGGACATGGCAAGAACAGGGTCCAGATTCCTAAGCATGAATTGACTGGGCTTCCAGCTCATGGAGTTATCAGCAAACTAACCATCCGGCAATTGTCTTAAGATTTTCAGAGTCATTCTATTAGAGACATCCCAGCCCGGCAAACCACAGCACGAGATTGCTCAACCACTGACTCTGGCGCAGGCCCCTGTTCTTATGTCTGCAAACAGTCGCCTGCTCAAGGACACACTCCGGAGGATCCTCCTCTCAGATGCCAGTCATGGAGGTCAATGGACAAAGGAGAGTCTTCCAGAGCCCCAGGAACCCCTGGCTGACTGAGAAACTCATATCCTTCAGTGGATATGAAGTGCCTCCTTGCCTCCCTCTTCGATAGAAAGTTTGATGAGCGACCATAGCATGCTCTTACTTCTTCTCCCCTTTGCTAAATGCAAGTGGCTTCTGCTTCAAGTAGCCTATTTTTTTTCCCCACCTTAAATGCTGGGGGTGTTTAAATTTATCATTAGCTATAAGCTGACAGATAATTAGAAGCTACATCCAGACATGACCAGGAAGAATGCGCAACAGCCATTTTCAGTTACATGTGAGCTGCCTGTCCCACATTGGCGTGGTACATTTCTGAAATTGTTTATATGGGAAAAAGGAGTGGGAGGAAGCTGGCAGCCACGGGATGGAGAAGAGTGCTTATCTACTACTTTCTTTCTGCCCTGAAATGGATTGAACTGAGGCCCCCAAAAGGGTATGTCAAGTTCTAACCTCCGGAACTTGTGAATGTGACCTTTTTTGGAGAAAGGGTCTTTGTGGATGTAATTAAGCGAAAGATCATGGGTTAGATCATTCTGGATTATCCAGGTGGGCCCTAAATCTAAGGACAAGAGACACAGACAGATCAGGGGAAGCACAGAGGGGCTGGCAACAGGAAGATGGGAGCTATGCAGTTACAAGCTAAGGAACACCAAGGGTGGCCTTGGAGCCACTGGAAACTGGAGGAGGTAAGAAAGCATTCATCCCCAGAACCTTCAGAGGCAGCATCACTCTGCTGACACATTAATTTTGATCTTCTGGCCTCCAGAACTGTGAGAGAATACATTTTTATTGTTTTCAGACATCAAGTTTGTGGTGATTTGTTACAGCAGCCACAGGAAACGAATACACACCCAGGCATTTTTAAGCCCACCCCTCCCCTCCCTGGTGGCTGTCAATCACTATCTCAGGTGATGAACTGAAATACCCCATCCCCATGATTCTGTTGCTTAGTTTGGGGTGGCCACATGACCCAAACTAGACAGTCAGAGTCATCCTGTGATTTTTGTATAGCTTCTGGTAAAGAAGTATTTCTTGCCTCTGCAATTGCTAGATCCAAGGACAATCGATGCAAGCATAGGCTGCCTGTGGCTGTTTCTGTCACTCCATGGAGACAGCTGGTCTGAGAAGGAAGCCAGCAGAGAAGTATGCAGAGCTGGGGGTCTTGATTCATCCCTGACTCTAGAAACAGTCATACCTCAATACGGATCTACCTCTAGACTTCTCAGCCAGTAAATTCACTTTTTGTGTTGGCCAGTTTGCGTTGGGACCCTGTCACTCACAGAACTGCACGCTCCCTCAGGTATCTGAGCCCTCAGGCATCTCAGCCATGTGGGAGCCTGCGCACAGAGGTCCTACCCTGTGACACGGACGAGGCTCCTGACAGCACTGGCTCTTAGGCTGGGACTGCTCCACCAGCCTTGGAACCCACAGCTGGACAGAAAGCCTGGTGCCTTACTTGACACACCGAGTTTATCACCAGAAGCTGGAGAGTGAATCTCTACCATTCCAGAGAGCAGATTCTGAATCAAGTAAATTCCAAGTACAGCAGGTAAAATCTCATCATAACAAACAAAAGTACAATGAGGGCTTCTGTGAATTATGAAGGTTTGCTTCCCGGAGGCTCAACCACAGAAAGAGGGTTTTATCCAGTGAGCTGCAATCAACCCTCAGCCACTGTCCCTTCTGAAACACATGTGCCCCAGCCCGCCCTGCATTGCCCTCCACAAGCACTTTCTCCAAGGCTCAACATTGGGGAAAGCCAAGCTGTTAACAGAGAGTCTGATCACCTACGAATTCATAAGTAGCTACTTCCACGAAGGCCCGGTTTCCCAGGGCTTGGGGAGAGAAGAGGCAGCAGGGAGGAGGGGTCCGTTTCTGTTTCCTTTTGCTCAGTTGCTTGGTAGTGAATTAATAAGGAACAGCTGTTCCATCCCCAGTTGACTGGGGGTGCGGTTTCTGTCTGATTATTAAAGCCAAATTATGCTTCTATTAAAAAATGGGATACACCCTGAAGACTTGTTACAATGGACCTTAACCATACATCTGGTTTTGTGAGTGTGAGCTAAAAGTTTCTGTAAAAATACAGTTAATTTATAGGGCACCGTTTATAGAGCACCTACTGTGTATCAGGCAATGAGCTGCCAGGGGGAAAGAGGCAAATAAAAACATAATCATAGAACCAGGTAGATATGCCACTGGAGAAGAAGGCATTTAACCAGGCTGCAGGGCCTGGGAGGCTTCCTGGGAGAGGTGTTCTTTGAGCTGAGTTTTGACAGAGGGCTGGAATGAGCACTAGCAGGAGGGGAGGAGAAGGCACTGCAGGTGATGTCCTGCCCTGAGGCATGTGCTGGCAGCATCCGAGAGGTGGGCACACCTGGAGTAAAGGTGGAGAGGAGGCTAGAAAGGTAGGCCATGGATTGATCAGGAAGGTCGTGTGATTAAACTAAAGGAGTGTGAAATTTATGGGAGCACTCTGGGAGCACCAGAGAGTTGGAGGATGACATGTGCAGACAGCCTCAAACGGATTATCCTGACAGTATTCGTGTGCAGGATGGGAATGGAGACGGAGCTCACTTGGAGGCTCTTTGTCATAGCTGTGTGAGAAGCAATACAGGGCTGCCCCATGGCAGGGACAAAACGAGGAAGGAGGCATTTAAGAAACTGGAAGTGGCAGACTCCACCAGAACATGATGTCTGAATGCAAAAGGTGCAACGGGAAGAAGGAATCCAAAATAATCAACACATTTCTTTTTTTCCAGCATGAGCAGCTGAGTAATGGTGGCATTCAGGAAAATAAGGGATACAAGAAAAGGGGCAAGTCTTAGAAGACAGAAATGAGGAGCTGGGCTTCAGAATGCTAAGTAGGAGGAGTCTGTGGGACATCCACGTCAGAGGTCCAGGAGAAGGTGAACATTCAGGATCAGATGTCAGGATCTCCGCACAGAGGAGGGAGAACTGGAAGTCGTCAGCTTATGTGTGGCTGAGGGTACCAGGGGAGAGGGGAGAGGGCAAAGGGAGAGAATAGTGGGTAGGATCCAGCAGCCCAGAGGTCATTTAGGGAGTGAGTGAAACAGAAGGTATTTGTGAAGAAACTGGGGGAAAACGGGCCAGCAAAGTAAAGCAGAAACCTAGAGAGTAAAGCCATCCTGAGGGAGAGGCTCCAGGTGCGGGAGAGTGTGCAGCTGCATAAGGCTCCAGGAGGATGCCATCAGATCAAGGAAGAAAAGTATCACCTGGCTCTGAGCATGGCTGGCTTTAGGGTCTTTTGCCTTGGAGGTTTCATCACGGGAAAGAAACCAGATTGCAGTGGGTGGTACAGGACTGAACGGATGGGGAGGCAGTGTGGACAGCCAGTATAGATGATTCTTTCAAGAAGCTTGGCTATGATGGGAGAAAGAGAGAAAGGGGGACCAAAGAGAGAAGTAAGAAATCTAGAATCAAGGACAGGATATTTTTCAGACTGGAGAGACTGAACATGTAGATAATGAGAAGTGTTCATAGAGAAGGGGCTGAAGGTGTGAGAGAGGGAGAACGACGGATGAAGGTTCCAGGGAGGACCAAAGGGCATCTGGAGCACAGGGAGAAGGTCAGCCTCGGGCAGGAGCACCCCTCTTCCCTGGCATAGAAGGGACAGAGAAGAGGAGTAGGAGATAAGCTGGGTGGTTGCCAGAGAGAGAGTTCCCTTGAGGACCAATTTTGTTCAATTAATTAATGGTCAAGATTCTCTGTCAATGACAATGAAATGACAATGTCAACAAGAGTCAACAAAATGGAAGTAAAAAGAGAGTTGAAAAAAGAGGAAAAGTCAGAAAGAGATGGCAATGGAACAGGGAAGTGTCTGGGGACACCTGGAAGGGTTTCCAGGCAGCCTCGAGGACCCAGGATTGTAATGGCCCAAGTAGGCATAGTCAAGGTCCTCCAGCAGCAGCTGGGCTCCAGGGAGAGTGGGTGAGGGCAGAGGTATGGTTGAATGGTTCCAGAGTGGGGTTTAACTGGGTGAGTTCACACAGGATGGTCATCGACAAGAGTAGTTAGACAGAGGTACTGGATTACCACAGCTGAACAAAGCACACCCCTTAGTCAACATTAACCACTGGTTCAGGTGTTTGGCAGACGAAGTCATGTTTAATTCTGTATAAAGACTAGCTCCTTCTTTAACAAAGACCGCAACTGGAGGTGGATGGGGTAGGGGAGAGAGCTGGAGTTTTAGAATCAGACAGACATGGGTTCAAATCCAGCCTCTTACTATCGACTTCTCTGAGCTCAGCTTTTTGTGTGTTTATAAAATATGGAAAATGCATGCTTTGCAGAGCTTGTAAGGATTAAACACAATGAATAATTTAAAATACTCCAACTAGGTATTAAACTCCAGTAGATGCTGTTACAGATTGTGTGCCCCCAAAAGATACACTGAAGTACTGTTCTAGTTTACTAATGCTGCCAGAATGCAAAACACCAAAAATGTATTGGCTTTTATAAAGGGGGTTTATTTGGTTACACAGTTACAGTCTTAAGGCCATAAAGTTGTCCAAAGTAATGCATCAACAATAGGGTACCTTAACTGGAGGGTGGCCAGTGGCATCCAGAAAACCTCTGTTAGCTGGGAAGGCACATGGCTGGTGTCTGCTCCCACGTTCTGGTTTCAAAATGGCTTTCTCCAAGGACATTCCTCTCTAGGCTGCAGTTCCTCAAAAATGTCACTCTTAGTTGCTCTTGGGGTGTTTGTCCTCTCTTAGCTTCACTGGAGCAAGAGTCTGCTTTCAATGACAATCTTCAAACTGTCTCTCATCTGCGGCTCCTCTCTCAGCTTCTGTGCATTCTTCAAAGTGTCCCTCTTGGCTGTAGCAATTTTGTTCCTTCTGTCTGAGCTTATATAGTGCTCCAGTAAACTCATCAAGGCCCATGCTGAATGGGCGCGCCCAAACCTCCATGGAAACTATCCAATCAGAGTCATCACCCACAGTTGGGTGGGGTGCATCTCCACGGAAACACTCAAAGAATTATAGTCTAATCAACACTGATACGTCTGCCCACACAAGATTACATCAAAGATAATGGTGTTTGGGGGGACATAATATATTCACACCGGCACAAGTACTAATCCCTGGAGCCTCAGAATGTGACCTTATTTAAAAACAGGATCCTTACAGATGGAATTAGGCAAGTAAAATGAGGTCATATTGGAGTAGGATGGGCCTTTAATCTAATGTGACCAGTGTCCTTATAAGAAGAGGAAATTTGGACACAGTCAGTCAAACGGGACCAGAGAATGACATGTGATGACTGAGACTGAGATTTAAGCCCACAAATTGCCAGCCACCACCAGAAGCCAGGAGACGGCATGGAGCAGAACCTTTCCTTCAGACTTCAAAGGAAGCATGGCCCCAATGACACCTTGATTTCGGACTTGCAGCCTCCAGAACTGTGAGACAATAAATTTCTTTTGCTTTAAGCCATCCAGTTCGTGGTACTTTGTTATAGCCACCCTAGGAAACTAAGACAGGTGCTCACTTTGTTATTTAGTGCTCTAACTTCTCCTCCTAGTAAGTGCCCGGCATACACTAAGCACTCAGCAGATACAAATTTCCTTCTTCATCTGTTAGATAATATTCATTTGTGCACCTTCTCAGCCCTGGAGTAAGCTCTCCTGAGACAACTGGCATTCCCCTTCCTTGACTTGTCCAATCTCAATTACTCGCATTAATGAAAATGGAACATTCATCCATGCTTGCTTTAATTGAGCCAGCCTGTTACTTAGCTTAGTGGTTTCAGGAAAGTATAAATCATGGTGGTTGAAATCTACAACCACAGAGATCTGGAACCACAATGCTGTCCCTTCAAACACCAAACTCATGGTGTGGCTTCTTTACCACAGTCTTGTGGGATCACAGATAATCCTGGTGAGGTGGAGGAGGTGAGCACGGAGTCGAGAGGAATGGAAGGAAACAGAGGTACCCTTCCTTAGTCATTCAGCTAAGACCCAAGATCACCAAAGACAGTGTCTCTCAAGACACAAGGGACTATGGAATTTACGCTGAAGGTTTGGAAAGTTGTCAAAAGATCAACAAACAAACAAAAAACAAGGCAACACCAGAGCCCAGTGCCACTGTCTTTCTCTTTTTCTCTTTTTTCCTTTTTTTTTTTAGTCTCAGGCCATATACAGAAGAATGAAGTTTACCAATGCCCTTCTTGTAGGGGGGTTTAGACAGGGAGGGAACAGGGTACCCAAACAGCTTGCAGAAGATAACTGCACTGCCTCCAGAGGCGTTCGTCCAAAGCATGGAGTCAATAGTCATTCCTAGATTTTGCTAAAGATGAAATCCAAGGGTAAATCAGGTATCCAGGGGACCCAAGAAGTAGAACACAGGTGGGCTGAGAAACGGGCAGGCTGAGTAGACATGAACAACCTCAAATGCAGGTCCAAAGCACGTGTCTGTAGCAATGTGGAACAGAGACTGCTCACTGCTCCCAATTTCCGCTCTCCCCCTTTTCCTCTTAGCAAGAGATCCCCCAATTTTTAGAAGGGTACACAACAGCCCAGCTAGAGACTACATTTCCCTGCAGCTACAAATGGCCTTGTGCCCAGTTCTGTCCAACGGGATAAGAGTGAAAGGATATGTACGACTTTTGAATCACACCATTTAGAAGGAGGCTGCTTGCCCTCCACCTCCTCTCCCCCTATTCTAGTAGGCAGCACCTGAAGGTGGACATGGTATAAAGCCAGCTTTGACTATGCAGAGGAGGAAGACACTCGGGGACAACAAGATGGAAGAAACCCAGGACACTGAATGACACTGTGGGGTAGAGATGTTTACCTGCACTGGGCTGACCACCTACCTCTAAGCTATGTGGTGAAAGAAAAATGAACTATCTTTTTCAAGCACATGTATTTTAGCATCTTTTTGTTATAACAACTCTGTACCCTAACTAATACAGGGTATTTCCTGGCAGTACAGATAATAGTTATTTTAGCAATATTGGTAGTAATAATGATAGTAGTATTTATTAAAATTATACTACATGCCAGGCATTGTTTGAAACACTTCCCAGTATTATCTCATTTAATCCACACAACACTCCCTGGATGGGTGGTGTTATCCCCATTTTACAGAAAAGGAGTCAGAGGGATGCCAAGCACTTTACCCAAGGACCCAAAGCTATTGAGTGGTCGAATCAGCAGTCAAACCCAAGGGTTCAGGATGGAGCTTATACTCTTAGTCATTATGCTTTTCAAATCATAACTTTTCATAATATCATGCAGTAACAAGAGCACTAGTTCTTAGTTTTCCAGATAGCTGTGCCTGAATGTTAAATTTTTTTTCAAAATTAAGGGAGGACCAAAGCAAACCATTTAGCTTCTCTCCAGGTCAGTTTTCTCTAAGACAGCATAAAAGGAGACCCAAACCACTGACCTCTTGGGGCTGGCTGGAAGGATGAAACAAATTCATCTGTGCTTAAGAAATGCTTTGAAAGCTCTGAAGTGTGGCATAAATGAAATATTGCCTTAAGACAGGTTGGGAAATCCTTAAAACCAAAATAACAAATGCACGTTTTTTTAAAATGCAAATTCCATCTAGCAATTTGGCAGATCGCCTGGAAAGGCTGTGAAATCTTTCAAGGCTGCAAAATCTGTACCTTTGGTTTTGTGCATCTGCCATCCTCAATATAAAAAGGGAGATATTAATTGAAACTAATTGAAAGAGAGCATAACTGTGTGCCTGGCACCAAAAAATAAATAAGAAGGACAGGGGCCGGTAGGGCAAATGCTTACATTGCAAGTGAGGTGGGGACTTCGGCAAGCAGGCAGCGCCAGCTCTAGCTGCCCTGCTGAAATGTGAACCTGATGTTGCTAGACCTTTTGGATTTATGTGTGAAGTTCCCCAATTTTCCAAGGATGCTCAAGTGTATAAATAAAAGGTGTCTATGGGCTTCCAGTTGATCTCCTGGGATCTAGTCCTGCAGTGGGAAGCCACATCCAGCTCTTTAAGATGATTTGTCAAGATTAGGTACCAGGTACAGTTCAGCTTTCTCTCAGCTCACCCCATGGGGCCCTTCCCCTCCCTTCTTCCTTAGTTTAACTCCCAGCCCCACCCCCTCCCCGTGAAGCCACTTCTTCCTCATTTCCTGCTCCCGGTCTCTGCTTTTCTTCCTTTTTTAGCTTTTACCCAGTTATCTTAAAGCACAAAGTAGCTTCCCTCCTATTTGTGCCAGCCAGAGCCAACGGCCTTCTACTGGCAACACAAATCATTAAAAAGAAATTAATTGTGGAAATATATACATGTAACATAGAATTTCCGATTTTAACCATTTTTAAGTGCACACATCAGGGGAATTAATTATAGTCACAATGTCCTACTATCATCAACATCCACCACTAAAACGTTTTCATCACCCCAAACAGAAACTCTGTGCGGGTTAAGCAGCAACTCCCCATTCCCCCTTCCCTGCCCCCTGGTGACTTTCTGTCTCTATGAGTTTGCTTGCTCTAGATATTTCATATAAGTGGAATCATATGATATCTGTCCTTTTGTGTCTGGCTTCTTTCACTCAGCATAGCGTTTCCAGGGCTCACACCCCAATAATTTTTGTCTGCATTCTCAGGAAGTAAGGTGGATCTGAGTTGGCTTGCACTCATTCGTTATGAAGAAGGGGGGCGGAAGCAAGCCACCGCCTGTGCCACCTCGGTGCTGGCCAAACCCTAAGTGGGGCAGAGCGAGCTGACCGGGGCCTGGAAAAAGCCTCGGGGAGGACTCGGAGCCTTCTGCCAGCAGTCCGCGTGGGCTCCTCCCCCTTCCATTCTCCAAGGGCAGGACACTTTGAACCCCGCGGGTGCCCAGGAAACGCCGGCGGTCGCCTGCCCCTGCCCCTGCCGCAGGCTGGAGTCCCTGCGCGGAACCCCCACCTTTGGGGGTTCACTTCCTCACCTCAGCCCCAGTAAGCCTGTGGCCTGAAGGCTGGCAGGTCCCTGTGACAGGTTTCAGTTTCACTTTCTTTGCTTTCATACGAACTTGGGGTTCTTAAGGGCTGTGACGCGGACCGAAAGGCCTCCCGTAGAAGGGAACACGGAGGAGAATAATCACCCCCCTGCCGGGGCGTGTCGGCCAGTCATCAGGAGCGGCGTGTCCTGAGAGGAGCCCTGACTTCTCAGGGAGGGCCCCCCCCCCCCCCCAGTGGAGAGTGGCTTTCGGGGACTCTTCCGCCCTGCTAGCCCCCAGGGCCGGCCCTCGCGGACCCTAAAGCTCCTCGGCGGGTTGGGTGTGCGGAAGTCTCTGGGGCCACGGGAGGACCATTCCCTCGGACTTACTGTTTGTTTGGAACGTCTGGCCTAGGGCTACAAACAATTCGTCTCTTTTTTTCCAGGGCCTTGCAGAATGCGTGCTTCCCTGAAAGAGGCACAAAGGTCCCTTTTCTTTGGCTCGCCCGCGCCACCGGGTTTCTGCAAGCCCCGGGCAGGCCGACCCCGGGTGGGCGCTGCCGCTCACAGCCTGGCTCCGAGGCCGGCGCTCACGTGGCCCCGACAGCGGCGGCTTCCCGGGCAGGCAGCGGCCCGGGCTCTTAAAGCCGCGGAGCTGTGTCCGGCGGGGTAGACCCTGCAAACGTAGGCAAGTCCTCCCTGCAGGAGTTCGCCTGCCTTGCCCGGGAAACAATGAGGCATACTATGAGGGCTCCGCTGACAGCGACTTAGCAACTGAAAAATCCTGATGCCTGCTGGGTCGCTGCCCCAGAAATTCGGAAGAAATTGATTGGAGTCGGGGGTGGGGGGCTGGGTGGGGTGGTGGAGTGTTGAGAATCACCACTAGCCCTTCTCAAACTTTAGTATGCACAGGAATCACTTGTGGATCCTATTGAAGGCCGATTTCTGTTCCAGAAGGTGTGGGAGTGGGGCCTGAGATTCTTGGGTCTAACAAGCTTCCAGGTGATGCTAAAGCTGCTGGTCCATAAACCACAATTTGAATAGCAAGGCCACCCAAATTTGGAGGCCTTGGCAAGTTTCTCTCTAGGCCTCACCCATCTTGTTGGGCTGTTGTGAGGATTAACTGAGATTGAAAAGCATAAAGCACCAGAACAGTACGAGGCACCCAGAAAGTGCTCAGTAAGTGTAGGCTGTTGACAATTTCTGCTGGGGACCTTCTAGAAGGGAAGAACAAGATCTGCTTCCTTATGATCTCTCTCTCTCCCTCTCTCTCCTGCTTCAAAGTTTTCAGGACTTCCCTTCGGCCATGGGAAGCCCAAAACCATGAGAGGTCCTTTACCAATTGGCCCCTGCCCGCCCCCCTGGTTTCCCATGCCCCACCTCCCCACCCCCCATCCCAACACAACTCACACATTTACCACTACAGGTCCTCCCTTTCCTGGTTTTCTCTTTCCGCCTTTTCTAACTTCTTCCCTCCCGTAGGACTTGGCACGGTGTCACTTCCTCTAGGCAGCCTTTCCTGGCTCCCAAGTTGGGGTGAAGTACCCCTCTGTGTTCCCACAGCATCCTGTGCTTCTCATCCAGAAACCCTAACCCCTTGGCACTGTCACGTCAGTTTACTTGTCATCTGCCTCCGGCGGCTGTAAGTTTAGGCTGGCCAGGACCTGTCCTGCTCAGTTGACTTATGCCCTGATTCATGATGAATGTTGAATAATATTGGAATGAATGAGTGAATAAGTGAGTGAATGAATGGATGGATTTAAGTGAAAGGTCTCTTACATTATAGAATCAGAACCCCTATGTTGTGTAGCTCCACCCACCCCAGAGTGAGACCTATGGGGCATGTGAACCCTCAGCTGCGGCTCTGCAAAGGTCTCTAAGGACCACAGCTACCTTCCCTTCCTTCACACTCTCCAGGCCCAGCTTGCCTGCGGAGCTCTGGTGAAACTAGCTGGTGTCTAAGTTGCTCCGTTTGGTGTTGCATTTCCAGAGAATGAAATAAAGTAAATCAAAAGGTAGTTGTTAAGTTGGTCTCAGGTCCCCTCTATTATATCAATCTTTATGAGAAACCTCAACTGTGGCAACATCCCTAACTTGCAGCCTGGAGAGACTAATCGTTTATAAAGAAGTCGAGCTTCAGGATCTGAAATGATAAATGATCTTTCCTTCCATTTTTCTTAAGGCTTAAAGCTAAAATGCAGAGACCCAGAAGGTGAAACTGCATGACCAGAGGTGCAAGGAATGCTTAATATTTACAGTTAATCTCTTCAGTGGGTGAGATCCAGGCAAAGGGAAAGTAATATCTCAATATTCAGACCGTCTCAGAGCAAGCTTTGGAAGAGAAGCCATTACTTGTCAAAAGAATTCAGGAATATGATCAAGCTATTGTTTGCAACTGCTTAGCTAAAATGAGCCCCTCTTAAAAAAAAAAAAAATTAAACCCAAGTAGCTATTGTATGCCAGGTAATTGTAGCTATTTAAAAGTTAAGAAAAGAGAAGGCAATTGAAGGGATTCAGTGGGTGAAAGAAATACGAAATCAAGCTGCTTTTCCCAAAGAAGTGCCTCATCCAGAATTGGATATGAAGCTTCCAGAAACGGTCACCTTTAACAAATGGTGGGGCTGAGGGAATTGCCTTCAAAAGTTGATTTGGCCCCTTGTTGCAACTGAGGTTTCTGCAAGCTGCAAAAGAGAATTCAAAAGTCGGTTTCTTATTTTAGCTCCCTTGTGCTGGTGGATCCCCGCCCTGCCTGAAATGCCGAAGAGAAGCCATTGGCTATTGGCCAGCACCCCAAAGGTGTAAGTAAGTTAGGGTAGGAATAATGCAAGTTCCTATGTGCTCGGTAGTCAAAGGTAGCTGGGAAGGACTTGGCGTCTGATTTCTGACTCTCTCCTGTTGAAGTTGGGTCTCTACCTGGGTCTCGGCTCCTATGCTTCCTACTACTTTCCTGTTTTGCAAAATGCATTTGCCCTCTGATCTCTTCCTATCTGAGGGAAGGCAGGGCGCAGGGCAGGAGACCATTGAGTTTTACAATCCAAACCTTAACCCTAGTTGATGAGGCCCGGAGGAGCCAGGTAGGAGGGCAGTGGGAGGCCTCAGGGCCCCTGGCAGGTCCAAGGAGGGGCACAGGGACAGGCCAAGCCATCCCCTCTCCCCTTCTGATTGCAAATCAGGCTTTATTTCCTCAGACCAAACCGGCATCTCCTGTTATGTTCTCATGGTTCCCAGACTTTTCCTTCAAAGCACTCATTACTTTATAGAATTCTACATTTATAAAATTCTTTGATTGTCTGACTCTCTCACTATATATTAAGCTGCACAAGTTCAAAGAAAACACCTGTTTTGCTTACTGCTGTTCTCCTGGCACATAGTAGACACTCAGTAAGCATTTATTGAATGAATGAATTAACGGGAGCCAGAAGAGATGGAAGAGGAGTTCTGAAATATTTATTTGGGATCCTGAAAATTAAACTTAAAATTAAAGTGTTTATTTCACTTTTTCCCAAAGTTATGTTAATAATAGGTACCATTTCCAACTATAATAATAATTATTGTACCATTTATTGAGTGCTGGCTATGATAGGTTCATGGTTTATTTAGAAGTTTGTTTCATTACATGCTGATAACTGTCAACCATGCTATGCAGTAGGCACTATTATTATTGCCATTTCAAGGAAGAAAAGACTGAGACTCTGAGAGGTTGGCTAAGTGTCTTGCCCAAGGCCATATATACATCGAGTAGCAGAGCAGGTGTTTGTATGTATGGGGTTTATATTTATATAATTACATTTCATTCTCATATAAACTCCACGAGGGAACTGAGGATCAGACAGTAAGCAACCTGTGTGAGGTTACATAGCTAGGAAGCCACAGTGTCAGAATTCCAACCAGGGTCTGATTCCAAAGGACTGCTTTGTCCTACCATTAAAGAACGTCTTCATTGGGGCTCAACAGAAAATAACATTTTAGGAAACAACTAGGGAAGGCTGGGTGAAAGGCCACCAGGGTCAAATCAGAACTAGAAATTCTGATTTAATCGGACAGAAGACTAGGAGCCCCTGCTGAAGGGGATGGCCCCCTCACTCCAACTTGGCATCCACCGCACATTCTCATCTGCCTTTCCTCCGAGTTCCCCCAGCCAGCAGCTGATATCTCCATTTAAAAGGTTTGTCTGGAAGGCATGGGGCATGGAGATCCAATGTTCTGAGGAAGGCAGAGATGGGAGAAGGGGCTCAAAACAGGGAGACTGGTTGAAAGTCAATTTACAGGGAAGTTAGAATCCACTGAGTCCCTTTCCCAAAGTTGCTCGATTAAGTAATGCCCCTACTCGCTGTCAGATACCATTGATTCATTCTCTGGAAAACAGAAATTGAAAATTAAACTGATTCTCAACCTAGCCTCTGGCCCTTATACCCAAACTATCAAGTCAACATGACGCTAGAATAAAGCAATTTTCAGGCATGCAGGGACTCAAAATGTATTACTCTAGCACCTTTCTTAGGAAGCTACTGAAGGGACGCCTCTCAGCACAGGAATGACCTGAGCATCTCATTAAAATGTAGATTCTGATTCAGAAAGTCTGCGATGCTGCATTTCCAACAGATCCCAGCTGCTGCTGCTGGTCCATGGACCAGTTAAGACGACAGTCGTGGTTCTCAAAGTGTGGCCCAGGGTCTTCTGGGGACCCTTGAGATTCTTTCAGTCAGTAAGGGTTTTTCTTTTCCAAACACATCAGTGAGAGACCAGATTTCCTTCACACACCTCAGCTAAAACAGCACATTGCAACAGATATGAGCAGCCAGCTGTCTCCTGTTAAGCTAGACATTAAAGAGATTTGCAAATGTGTAAAAACAATGCCTCTCTTCTCAGTAACTTTTCTGTTTTAAAAAATGTAGTTATTTTTCATAGAAAATATGATATTTAGGATAACGTAGTAACTTCATGGTTATTTTGAAAGACATTAATAAATTTTTTAAAGATTAAAAAAAAGGTTCATCTGGGACTAAGGGGGGTAGGAGATGGGATGTATTCCTATCCCCTCCGGGTAAATCTGCAGTCACGGTGCCCTGGGCACCAGTCAGGCCCTCTCCTCTGCAGTGCCCAGGCTCACCCAGCTGGATTTCTCAAAAGGAAAGGCTCCATGCTAGCCTGTCTTAGGCTCAGAGCTGCTCTTGAGTCCAATCTGCTGGCACAACAGAGGGAAATTATGGCTCTTGGAAGACGGCCCACCCAATGGTGAGTGTTGATAAGCACAAGTGAGCCTCAGCGAAAGGGACTCATGGTTTGCAAAGTTTTCAAACGTACATTTCCCAACCACAAATAATACCATTGTCACGGTAGCACTTCCTGTTTTGCACAAATCCACCCTATTAAAAACAGAAAGGGGCAAGAGGCTGGCATTCATTGCATCTGCTTGGCTGTTTGGGAAGGGCATGATGAATTCTGGGAATGGGTTTAGGGGCAGGCAAAGACACGCGAAAGGTGAGGACAGCTGTCTTGTCTTCCTGCTGCCTTCTGTCCCAACATCTGGGGCCTGGATCATTTCAGTACATTTCCTGACTGCTCTTTGTGCTCTGGTCTCTTCCACTCATTCTCCACACTGGTTCCAAACAATATTCCCCAAATGGTATTTTGAGTCCACTATTGATTTGCACCAATGGCCTTCCCTTTGACCACAGAGTAAAGGCTGAAGGCTCCTCCAGCAACAAAACTGCCCCCCTTAACCACTTGGGCTGGAACTAGAAAGAGGCAAATGAGCATGCATCTGATGCAAAATTTAAGGGGCCACCAAAAAACTCAGTACCGAAATAATTAATGCAAAAAAAATAATGCCAAAAAAATCCATGATGAGTGAAAAATCAAATTCTCAATAAAGGCAGGGTCTGACACACTGCACTCACCTGCCCCTGGCAATCAGTTCATTGCTCCCCAAACCTGGAACAGACATTCTCACCTGCATGTATTTGCTCCTACTGCCCCTTGGTGCCTCTCACTCAGAAGACCACACAATTCCTCCTGGCTCTTCTAAGCCTTGCTGTTTCCTAGCTCTCAGCTGCTTCACAGACGCTTCTCTGCCTTCTGCGACCTCCTCTAGTTCCTACTGCCCAAGTGCAGGGCTTTCACGCTTCCTTGACACACCTGGCATCTTTGCCTACACGCCTCCTTCCTAGCGAGGCCCACCCTCACCTCCCTGTGTAAAGGGGCTCCCCATTCCCTGACCCCTGCCCCACCCTGCTCCTGACCCCAACTTAGTCTGCTTATTTTTCCCATAGCACTTATTGCCAACTGAGGTCCCATTCAATTTATGTATAGTTTATTGTCTGTCTCCCTGCACCAGAAACTGAGCTTAGTGTGAGCAGGCTTTGTGTCTGTTTATAAGTGGCTGTGCTCCAGTGCTTCGAACAGGGCCTGGTATGTGGCACATACTCAATAAATACTTGTCAAATGGAATTTCCCCAAACTAACTTGTATATTCAATCTTAAAATATAAATATAATTATCCCTCTCTTCTCAATCTCTCTCTCTCTGTATATATCTCAAAATGTGAAGTTTCCTAAGGAAGAGGGGACATTTGTATATGTGTAAATGGGGGAATTCCTAGAGACAAGTGTGTATGCCCAAGACAAGAGACATGTGCAGAAAGGACCAGGGGGACCCCTACTCTTTGGCCTGGAGCTATTCCATACACTCATTCTATGGATGAACTCTGAAGTAGAGCACTCCACAGGTCAATCTGCAAAGACAAGACTGGGAAAGGTGTTTCTTTCTGTCTTCTTTTTTCTTTTCTTTTCTTTTTTTTTAATTTCCTGGCATTTAAAGAAAGCTCTGTTATAACATTAGCTGGATACAAACTTAAGGAACAGATATTCCAGAGTCTAAATTTTAAGTGCTAAAACATCAAAATGTCCAGGTTTCAACAAAATATTCAAAGAAATAGGAAACAATGGTCCAGGCAAAGAAGATTATTAAAGCATTAGAAACCATCAGTGAGTAGAATCAGGTCTGGACCATTTCAGACAAAGACTTCTAAAAAATGGACCCAAATAAGCTCAAAGAGCTAAAGGAAAACATGGACAAAGAACTACAGGAAATCAGGGAAATGACAGATAAACGCATAGAGAATATCAATAAAGAGATGGAAATTATAAAGAGGAACAAAGTAACAATAACAGAATATTGACCACAATAACAGAAATTAAACAGAAGAGGACCACAATAACAGAAATTAAAAATTCCCTGGAGGTGTTCAACAGCAGACTGGAGCTGTCAGAAGAAAGAATCTGTGAACTTGAAGATAAGGCAAGTGAGAGCATCTGATCTTAGAAGCAGAAAGAAGAAAGAATGAAGAAAAGTGAACAGAGCCTGAGGAACCTGCAGGACACCATCAAGAGTACTAATATAGGCATTGTGGGAGTCTCAGAAGGAGAAGAGAAAAAGGGGCAGAGAAAATATTCAAAAACATAATAGTTGAAAATTTCCCAAATTTAATGAAAGACATGAATATACATATCCAAGATGCTCAATGCACTCCAAACAGGATAAACCCAAATAGACCCACACTGCTTCATGTTTTAATCAAACTGCAGAATGCCAATCATAAAGATAGCATTCTGAAAGCCACAAGAGAGAAGCAACATGTCACATACAAGGGAGCCTCAATAAAATTAAGGGCAGATTTCTCATAGGAAACCATGGAAGCAAAAAGGCAGTGGGAAGACATATTTAAAGTGCTGAAAGCAAAAATTGCCAACCAAGAATTTTATATCTAACAAAACTGTCTTTCAAAAATGAGGGAGGGATTAAGACATTCCCAGATAAACATAAGCTGAGGAAATTCATCATCACTAGACTGGCCCTATAAGAGAAGCTAAAGGGAGTTCTGCAGGTTGAAAGGAAAGGACACTAGACAACTGACTGAAACCACATGAAAAAAAAGATCTCCAGTAAAATAATGACATGGGCAAATATAAATTCCGGTACTATTGTATTTTATGTTTGTAACTCCCGTTTTTACTTCCTTTGGGATTTAAAAGACAAATGCATAAAATGTAATGATAAATCAACGGTTTGGGACTCAAAATGTATGAATATGTAATTTGTGAAAGAACTACATAAAGGTGGGAACAGAGGGTATGTATAGGAATATAGTTTATACAGCTGATGAAGTTTTTTAGTTGGTATCAAAGCAGAGAAGATTGTTACAGATTTAGGATGTTAAAGTTAAGCACCAAAGAAATATCGGAGACTATGCAAACTCATAGAGACAGAAAGTAGATTACGAGTTACCAAGGTGGGGGGGGGAGGGGTGGGGACAATGCTGAGTTAAGGCAAAATGAGGGTTTCTGTTTGGAGTGAATGGAAAGTTTTAGTAATGGATGGTCATGAAGATACTGCATCATTGAGAATGTGATTAATCCCATAGGATGCTTAGGAGAGCTTGGGATGGGGAGAGTTATGTTGTGTATATGCTTTCACAGTTAAAAAAAAGAAAGAGAAACTTAAGAGATAATGACAATTAAATGCAATACGTAATACTGGATGTAACCTAGGAATGGAAGAGAAAAGTCTCAAAAGGAAATTAATGGAACATAGGAAAAAACTGGAATGCAAAATATAAGCTTTATATCAATGTTAAATTTCTTGAACTTGCTGACTGCACTTAAGGTGACTGCATAGGTGAGTATCCTCGTTTGTAGGAAATATACATGGAGTTATTATGTGTTTACAGAGTATGAGGTGTGTAGCCAGCTCTCAAGTGGATGGATAGATGGTGGATTGATGGAATGGTGCAGCAGCAGTGGCAAAATGTTGAAGTTGGTGGATCTGGGTGTCTTGAGGGGTGGGGTGAAGGTATGTTTGAGTTCTTCTATATGGGGTTTGTATTATTTTTGCCAGTATCGGTGAGTCTGAAATTATTTTAAAATAAAAAGTTAAAAAAAATTTATTACCCCAAACAAAACTAATGTATTGATGTTCTCCATGCTAAAATTTTGAAATTTTAGCCTATAACACATTTATTAGTGTATTCCTTTTATTAAAGTTTTAAAATATTTTAGAATGCATTTTAAGAAAGAAATTTGCATTCAAAAGTTGGAGATACCCCTGAAGTGTTTCTGAAGAATGGGTTTCATGGAACCCTGTTTGAAAACTACTGGTCTCTCAATAATCAGACACCTATTGTATGCTGCTTAATGTTTCCAGGTATTTTTCTATGTTTCTCTCCTGTTTACTCACTGCACATAAGCTCTCCAGGGCAGGAACCCTGCCTTGCCCATTGTGAATCCCCAGATTAAATGAAATTGAACTAAACATCCATCTGTTTGATCTGGTGAGCCCTCAGTTCCTGTTCTTGAGTTCTTTGGTGAAAAGTAAAAATATGCAATTTTTAGGTCGCAGAGTCATAAACAAAAATAATAACAGCTAATATGATTTGAACCCTGCGCCATGAGATTTACTTGGATTTCCTCATTCAGTTATCATGAATCTATACTGTAAGGGCTAATATTATCCCCATTTTTCTGAAGGAGAAACTGAGGCTGCCAACAGAGAAGAAATGTTCACTAGGACACACAGCTGGGAAGCTGAGAGCTGGGGCTAAAACCAGAAAGTGTGGCTCCAGAGCCAACTCAAATTAGATAAAGCCAATGAATGAATCAGTTAGGAAAAGACGCAAGAGAAGCATAAGAAGAAAGCCTAGGAATAAGTCAGGTAGAGGGGAAACATGCAAGGAATGGTCAAAGTATAGGAGAAAAACCAAGAGAGAGAAGTGTCACAGAAACCAAGAGAGAAAGGCTGGGGTGACGAGCATGGAATATAGTGTATCAGCCTTGGCATTATGGAAGCCTTTGGGAACCTTGACAAGAGCAGTCTCTTTATCAGGGTTTCTCAGTCTCAGCACTAGACACTTGCACCCAGATGATTCCATGTTGTGAGGGGCTGTCCTGTGCACTGTGGGATATCCCTGACTCCTCCCCACTAGATGCCAGTAGCATCCCCCTCACAGTTGTCACAACCAAAACTGTCTACCTTTTTGTTCCCTGGGGACAAAATTGCCCCAATTTAAGAAACACTGCTCTAGAGTGATGGGGGCAGAAGCCAGATTGGAGTACACAGAGAAAACAATGGGAGGTGTGGGAGAGGAGAAAGTCTGCATAGACATGTGCAGAAATGAGGTGGGAGACGGAGGAGGGGGTGGGACCAAAGGCGATATTTGTGGTGGTTGTTTTAAGACTTTCATATATACATACATGATGAGAGATAGCAGAGAAAGTCTGTAGGCTGATGGGAATGAACCAGGAGGGAGTACATATTTGCTAATAAAGGAGAGAGAGAGATAAAGAGATGAAAAGAGAGAGAAGAACAGCAGGTGTGAATACCTGGGGTAAGCAAGAAGGAACAGGATCCAGACCAGAAGCTGGGGGATTAGCCTTCCAAAGGAGGGGAGACACTTATTCCAGTGTAAGAGAAGAGAGGCCTGGTGCAGATGTAGATGTAGAATGGTGTGTATACTTGGTGGTGGCAAGAGGAGGGAGTTCCCATCTGTTGGCTTCTATTTTCCCAGTGGAGCATTTGGCAAGGTCAATGGCAAAGCTGGATGGAGAGAGGGGAGGAGGAGGGAGGAAATAGCATAAAATACTTGAACTGGAGAGCAGCAAAGCAGCCTAAAAGAAGAAGAAGGTAAGGTTGTTAGGCAGTGTTGATAGCCCATTTGCAGTCGGAGGGCAGAAATCTGAAGTGAAGCCAGCCTACAGGGAGTTAGACTTTCTCCAATGATTTCACCTGCTCCGGGAACAGCATGGAGCAGGTGGGTGAAGCCTGGGTGACTGGCAGCAGCTCTCCCAGGCAACCTGCAGGAGCATGGTCCCAATATCTGGTTGTTCTCCCTTCAGCAGGAGGGAACCACGGGGGGCATGTCTGTGCAGCTTGGTGTAAAGGCCTCTTCTGGATCAAGAACTGGGGCTACAGCATTCCCTGCCACCCCCAGGATCAGATGCATAAATCTCCCAGATCACACCCAATTCCCCAAGTCAGCCTCTACTCTACATCACCAAGCTATAACCAGAGTCCACCTACACTCCGCTTTCCCCCAGTGGACATCCTGCTCCTCTGCAAGAAATGCCTGCCAATGCCATCTTCCTTAGTTCCTGTCCCCAGTCACAGAGAGAGGGCAGGAGCGAGCAATGATTCAAGGTAGGAACCAACATGCACAATTCTAAACCTTGTGATTTCCTCATCTTAAAATGGGGCAGTTCACTACTGGACATGAATCAAAAGGAAACTTCAAAGAGAGGAACATAAACTCACCCTAACACCTCCTTGGGGGAATCCTTCCATCCTCCAGAGAAATTTAAGAGTAAGAGAGACACCCAGAAGACTGGAGCACTGATCACCTTCTAGGAGCCAGAAAGGCAAATTAGCAAAACAATCTCCGGTGGTTTCTTCTGACTTGACTCAAGAATGCTGCCATAAGCCACCTTTATTGATTGCGTGGCATGCAGAACATCCCTGAAGTGTTAGGATGTTATCCCCTAGCAAGGGAGTGGATGGTTTTCAATGGCCTGGTAGAAATGTCATATTATTGTAAAGGTATTAGGAATGTTGGCTTTCTGAAGATGTCCACAGTGTAGCCACAGACCTGGCTGTTGCCTAAGGCAGCCTAACAACATCCAGTGGCTCACAAACATAAACATGCATCGGACTTACCTGGAGAGCTTGTGGAAACACAGATTGCTGGATTCCATTCCTAGAGTTGTTGATTCAGTAGGTCTGGGTGTGGGGCCTGAGAATTTGCATTTCTAACAAGTGCCCAAGGAAGGCTAATGCTGCTGGGCTGGGGGCCACACTATAACCACTAGCACAGTGGAAGAAGACAGGCTCTGAGTCTGAATCCCCACTCCACTGAGTTATGGAAGCCTGAGCACATTACTTTACTCCTTGCTCATAAAATGGAGATCATACTCTGCACCTTGAGAAACTGTTTTGAAAACCAGAGGGAAGTTATGTCAAATTCCAGGCCCTAAGTAAGCACTCAGAGAATGAAAGCTCTTGCTATTTTTACCACCATTCTAACACACCTCCACAATACATGGCTATGTGGATTGCATATTTAAGACAAGCGTCAACTTGGCCTCAGAAGTCGTGAGGAGGTTAGCGTACTGGTAATCTCCCCACCTTCTCTTCCTCCTTTTCTGAACATTCAGGCACCAAAATAGCCCCTGACACCCACCAATGCACTGCCAGCGATGACATCTCCAAGCGGAGGAGATAACTGATCACTTTCAAATTTCATAATATTCTAAGTTACATTATCTTTAAAATCTAGGTCAGGGCGAAAAATGAACTTGGGTTCACAGAATGTTAGAGTACAAAGGAAACTTCAAAACCACTTGATTATCTCATTAAAGGGGAGGAAGTTAAAGAGGAGAAAACTGAGACCCAGAGGAGGACAGTGGCTTGCTTAAGGTGGCACAGCAAGTGAAGCCGGGTATGGGTGTACTTCCTGCCAGGCCTGTGCTCAGGCAGTGACACCTGGGATGGGAAAACAGCCCAACCAACCCAAAGTGTTACACTTTCCTAAATCCAACTGTAAAGCCCCTGGACTGATGGGGAGACCCAGAACTTCTGAGTCTCTATGATTCTCACACATGGGGCAATGGTTATATACTCCTAGGGGGACAGATCAGAATCTGGAAAGAAGGGAGATTTTTATGCTGATGGGACCCTACACCGTGTCACTACCCTTTTTAATCTGGTATTCTCCTTCAGTAGGTCAGTTGAGAGACCAGTTTCTTGGTCTTGATTCTTCTAAAAGTACTTCCTGCTTCAAGCAGGCTCCATTTTCTACTCTTCATCTTCTCTCATGTTCCTCTAATATCACACCCAAGAGGCAGAGAGAGAATTACCTGTGCCCAGGCAGAATAGACATCTTTTACTTTTATTTAGTTTACAAAGATGAATAAGCTGAAGACCCACTTGCATTAAATTTTCTATTTTTCCATTATTTTTCACTATTCAACTAGCCAGTATTTACAGGAGCCTATTATTTGTGGAACAATTTTTAACTGCTGCTGTGGTTACAAAGACGGCCCCTATCTGTCGTTCATCATATATGTACTGGGCACCTAGTGTGTGCTGGCCACTGGGTCACATGGGTGATTCAATGATGAACAAGATGGACACTGTCCCTGCCCTCACAGAACGTCCAGCTGGCTTCCTAAGAAACGATGTCTTTCCAGCAAGAGGACAGTCAGGTGGTCAGGATGAGATAGTGGGGTCCCAGAGACGGCTCTTACCAGCACACAAGAGCTGATGGTTACATTTTCAGGAATTTTGCGAGCCAATCATAGACAAAGCCATTATTAGAAATTAAATTATGTAAACTTACAATTAACTAAATTACATTAAACACAAAGGCAACACATATTCAAAACTCATCACTTCCTAATGATTTTACTGTGTTTTACTCTCTATGCCCTTGATGTTATTTACATGCATATGAATTTTCTTCCAACTTTGCACTCAGTGCCATCGTGTAGAGAGCTTGACATTGGCTGTGGTGGGAGTATTTACATCAAAGAAATCAACAAATGCTGCAAACTAGGGCCCTTTTCCCACCCTGAAGAGCAATGTGTTCACTAGCACACCACTGCATGCAAGCGACATAGTAAGGGAGGAAGATCCAAATGAGTCATTAAGAACATCCAGAGGGCGTGGCTTTAATTACTGGTCTTTGGATGCTAAGTAGAGAGAGGTGGGGGTGAGGGTACCGGTGGGGACAAAGTCCTCTGCACGACTATCTTGTGGGGTCTGTCAATGTTGAATTGCTTTTGGAGTGAAGATAAGGCTACTTCTTTTTTTTCTTAGAGGGTTGAAGAGTCGCTGAAGAGAGTGAGTAGTTGAAAGAAACCAGAACCGTGTGTGGTTATCATCTGGGCAGGAGGAGACCGTGCTGAGGAGGAGCGATGGATTCCAGCAGAATAGTCAGCAGGGCTGAGGGACTGACGGATTGTGCGGAGGAGATGCAGAGAGTTGGAGGGAGCCCAGCAGGTGACTGTGAGGGCTGTATGGACATGCACCATGTCAGGGCAAGAGGAGGATACCAAGGCTCTCTGCCTGTCTTTCCGGGTGACTTCCACACTATGTTTTGTCTTTTTTTTTTTTTTTTTTAGAGAAAGTTATAGGTTTACAGAAAAATCATGCAGAAATCACGTCACACACACCGTTTTCCCTATTATTTACACTTTGCATTAGTGTGGTACCACGAAACAATATTATTATAATTATACTATTAACCATAGTCCACGGTTTATAATAGGGTTCATTATCTCTATTGTTCAGACCTGTATTTTTTTGTAAAATTTTTGTTCTAGTTACATATATTCAACCTAAAATCTCCCCTTTTAGACACATTCAAATAGGTAATTCGATAGAGTTCATTATTCACAATATTGTGCTACCATCACACCATCCAACACCAAAACTTTCCATCAGCCCAAACAGAAACTCTGTATGAATTAAGCATTAACTTCCCATTCCCAAGTCTCACCCTGGCCCCTGGTAAACTATATTCTAGTTTCTGTCTCTATGAATTTTCTGATTCTAATTATTTCATGTCAGTGAGATTGTACAATATTTGTCCGTTTGTGTCTGGCTTATTTCACTCAACATGATGGCTTTAAGGTTCATCCATGTTGTCACATGTATCAGATCTTTATTCCTTTTTTTAAAGCTGAACAATATTCCACTATATATATATATATATATATATATATATATATATCACTTTTTTTTTAATCCATTCTTCTGTTGATGGACAGTTGGTTTGCTTCCATCTTTTGGCAATTGTGAATAATGCTGCTAGAAATATCAGCGTGAACTATCTGTTCAAGTCCCTGTTTTCAATTCTTTTGGGTAAATACCTATTAGTGGGATTGCTGGGTCTTTTGGTAATCTATACTTAAACTTCTGAGGAACCATCAAATTGTTTTCCACAGTTGGCTGCACCATTTTACATTCCCACCAACAATGAATAGTGCTCCTACGCCTCCATAGCCACTCTGACACTTGTTATTTTCTATAGTTTTTTTTTTTTTAATAGTAGCCATTCCATGGGGTGTGAAATGGTATCTCACTGTGGTTTTGATTTACATTTCCCTAATGGCTAATGACATTGACTCATGTGCATATATGACCATTTGTGTATCTTCTTTGGAGAAAAGGCTGTTCGAGTCTTTTGCCCATTGTTTAATTACATACTTTTGTTGCTGAGTTATAGGATTTCTTTATATATTCTGGGTATTAAACCTTTATTGGATACTGGTTTCCAAATATTTTCTCTAATTATGTAGGTTGCCTTTTTACTTTCATGATAAAGTCCTTTGAGGCACAAAAGTTTTAAATTTCGATGAGGTCTCATTTATGTATTTTTTCTTTTGTTGCTTGTGCTTTGGGTGAAAAGTCTAAGAAACCACTGCCTAACACAAGGTCCTAAAGATGCTTCCCTATGTTTTCTTCTAAGAGTTTGATAGTTCTGGCTCTTATATTTAGGTTTTTGATCCATTTTGAATTGATTTTTGTATAAGGTGTGGCTAATTTTTTTTGATAACTACTTTATTGAGATATAATTCATATATTACACAATTCACCCATTTAAAGTGTACAATTCAATGATTTTTAGGATATTCACAGTTGTACAAACCATCACCACAATCAGTATTAGAACATTTTCATCACCCCACCGTAGTAGTCCCTCCCACTTACTGCAACCTCTACCCCAAACCCCTTTAGGCAACCACTAATCTACTTATTGCTTCTGTAGATATAAGCTGTTTTTTTAAGCTGACACAGAAGTCAGAAATTGTATGAGTTAATCTTGGAGAAAGTTTTATGGGTATCATGCTCCATGCCAGTCCAGTAATTTATTCTATTTTCCCAGTGTGAGCTCAAGTAAAATTGCCTCCTGATCATCACTGATCCAACCACGCCGGGTTGGTCAACTGGGTCCCCTGGGAAGGATCAAGGAGATGCATATCAAGGAGATGTAGAGCTGAATTGTCATTAGAGCTAGCCCAGGACTGACAGTGTAGTCTAGGTGACTGAGGAACTCAGGAAACAAGCTAGGGGGTGCTGACTTCAGCAGTGGCTTGAGTGTGGGTGTGGCCCCAGAACCTTCCAAAGGCAGCTAGGCCTTTCTGGGGAATTGTGTGTGCTGTGGTCAGTCTCCAGACATTTCTGAGGAAGTCCAGAGGATGTACAGCTGTATAAACTGCTCCATCACTGACTAGGCCCTAGGAGGACTGGCTAGAGTGCCTCACTTTCTGATTTTCAACAATGCATCTCTTCAGGGGTTCAGTGGGTCCCCTAGGTGGTATAGTTTGAGGGCATGATGAAGACCCCACCTGTCTCAAAATATTCCCATCACCAGCCTATTACAGCACCTGACAATTCCCATGATTCCTATGAGTTATGCTATCATTCCCTGAAGGCCACAGGTGAATATACTGGCTTAGATCAGCATCTCAGTTCAGCAAGATTCTGTCTTGGAAAGCAGGCACTGGATGTGGTGGGATATTGGAGATGTGAGTTTTGGATTGAGGTGGAGAATGACAGTTACAGATTTTAAAGAAAAGGGGTATACTTTTGGGAAAGGTGGGCCTAGGTAAGAAGCTGGGGAGGCAGGGATAGGTTGGTCAAGAGATGTAGAAAGGAGAGGGCTGTAATATTTTAGAAAAAATCTGGGGAGTCTGCTTGGAGCTGATCCCTTCAGCTGCCATTTTTCTTCCTCACATTTGCATAGCTCCCCCCATGCTTCCTCCAGAGCACACTACAGATAATTGCAAGTACTTGTTCTTTGCCTTGGAAATAGCTTCTCCAGCTGAATAAAACATCTCTTTTGAAATCCACAAAAGAAATTGAACTATGAGTATTTTTTAAAGAGACTTGACTCCATTAGGAAAAAACATTCCCTTGCAAAGAAAAGCACACTGTTAGGGGAAGTCTTAGTAACTGCTCTCCCTGTCGCGGCCCTGAGGTGAGATAAACAAGTGTAGGCCAGAAACAGAGCTCCCATTTCTGCAGATCCTGAGAATGAGCCCTCCTCCCTCCTCTTGCCCCAGAAAGTAGCATTACCCAGCCACTTCCCTTGGAAGCTCTTCAGGCTTAGCAATAATCACGGTTTTCATGATATTACAGAAAGCAGTTCTAGAAGGCAGAACCACTGAGGGATGACTGTCTGCTGTGCTGCAGCTGAGAAGAGTGAGTGGTGTATGTGCTCTGCTTTCATGGACGGCGATTTTTCATGGGTGCTGGCTCAAGAAGAGGGAAAATGGCTAGAACACTGCTTGGCTAAGAGAGGTGACTGGTGACTGAAAAGCTGCTGGTGTTTTAGCCCTCCTGTGCCCAAGGCTGGAATTGAATAGGCTTCACAATTCACTAATTGTGGTAGATTCTTTTACAAAATTATATACCCTTTATATTGATGCACACGGAGGCCAGCTGACAGCTGGGTCGCCTGGTCTCATGAGATCACAGCTTGAACTCTCACTCCAGGCCCCAAGAAGTCCAAGGTATCCCCACCTATGTCCACAGGCCCCCAGAGGGCTGGAGAACAAATGAAATCAATGTGGGCAGAAGTCATCAGGAAAGGATTCAAGGAAGAGGTTGGCCTGGAGGATAGGGAAGGCTTGAATGGGGCAGGGGGCTCCCAGGCAGGCAGAGACAGGAATGAGCAAGGAGTATGGGGGAAGGATATTGGCCTGCCTGGAGTGAAGTGCTTGATTTGGGAGACATGGGTAGGAAGTTAGAGAACAGAGCACAAGAGTTGCAGAAGTGATGATGGGTGGCCAAAGCCAATGAAGATTTAGAGGAGAAGGATGAATGAAAGTAGTGCCCCATGAAACTCAGCCTGGCTGAGGCAGGAGAGCCCAGAGCCAGGGACGGATTCAGGAGACCTGAGAACATTCATTCCAGGCTACAGTTGTTACAGAGATTCCACCAGGAATGGAACAGAGGTCTGTACTCAGAGTGGTCTCTGATGACAGTCCTGGCTGTCTTCTCCCCTACATCAGCCATCCTGTCTCAGACATGCAAATCTAAATTTCCCAGGCAGGCTACGGACCTCTGCCCCTGGTGGCCAGCAATTTTTGCATATTTTTCCAGGTTCAGGAAAAGGCCTGTGCCCTCTGGGAATGCACAAACCAACCCAGAATTTGCCAAGCTGGGTTTCTACCCTCGATACGCTTTAAAGCAATAGCCCTTCACCTGGTAAAGTCCACATTGGCCACACCTTCCACCCTGCCCCCACCCCCGTTGGGAGCAAAGGGTGGCAATCTAAAAGGCTGGGTGGTTGACAGAAGCCATAGTAATTGGTTGATTTGCATCCGGGGACACAGCCTCTGGGAGTAACCCTGAATTAGTCCTTGACAGCTCACCCTAAGTGACCATGGAAGAAGGAGCCACCTCCACCCTTAGTGTGTACATTTCCGGGGATCCTGATGAAGACAGAGTAGGGGAGACAGTCTGGCTCCACAAGAAGGTGTGGCATTTCCTGTCCTAGAGACCTGACCTGTGCGATTCTGCAAATGGCTCCCAATGGGGCCGGGTGGGTGGGTTATCACACCTCACAGGTATGGCATGTGGGGACTCCTGCCAGTGGCTCCTATTTTCCTAACTAGGTCAGCCTCCCCAGGGCCCTCCTTCCTCCTCATGATCCAACACTGCCCAACCCTCGGGAACCCCATTGCCCTCAACTCAGATGAGGAGGAGGTGTCTTGCCAAAAGAAGCCTAACAACCATTTCAGAAGATGTAGCTCAGGAGGCAGCAGCAAGCCAAACATGAGAATAAGGAATAAAGGGACATCACTTGGTCATATAACAGGTACCCCTGCCCCAGTCCAGGGAGAGTAAGAGGTCCTTCCTCAGAACCACAGCTAAGATGCTGTCACAGTTATTTTCATGTGTCAGACGGGCTAAGCTGTGGTGCCCAGTTGTTTGGTCAAACACTAAGGTAGGTCTTGCTGTGGAGCTATTTTATAGGTGTGGTTAACATCTACAATCAGTTGACTTTAAATAAAGGAGACTATCTCTGATAATGTATGCGTGTGGTGGGGTGGGGGGTGGGTGGGTGGACTCATCCACTCTGTTGGAGGCCCTAAGAGCGACAACTGCAGTTTTCCAAAGAAGAAATTCTCCCTCAAGACTTCAGTGTCAACTTCTGCGGAGTTTCCAGCCTCCCGCGGATTTGCCACACCGAGTTCAGACTTGCCAACCCCCACAATCGCAGGAGCCAGTTCTTCAAAATAATTCTCTCTCTTTCCCTCTAATCTCCCATTGGTTCTATTTCTCTGGAAAACCCTGACTGAAGCCGTAACCAAGTCTAATTCCTGATACATGGGCTTTCCTCCACAAGAATGTGATGCAATTTTTGAACAAGTCTGCAATGAGGTGTTTTCCTCTCCACGGTGGACTAAAAACATGGCCAGAGTGCCAGAGAAAGGAAATGCATTAGGGCACATGTTTCTGCAATTACCAGCTAAATGCCTAGACAGTCAGATATTTCCTCTGCCGTCAGGGCCCCACAGGGGTATACCTTGACACTGCACTGAGCGTCCCCGTCGCTGCGTTAGTGATTTAAGCAGGGTGAACAGATGTCTTGGTTTGCCTGAGACATTTCCAGACTGAAACTGTTGTCTCAGAGTAATTATAAATAGTGACTCCTTCCATTCCTGAAATGTCCTGATTTGGACAATAAATTACTTGGTCACCCTAGTTATCAGGGACAGACTTACATAAAGCACTCAAAGTAGTTTAAGGAAAACGAGGATCCTATTGCCAGAACCACAGGAAAGTCAGAACCAGAAGGAACCGGTTCTCACCCTCATCCCTTGTCATGTCTCCCCCTCCTTCCTTCTCCTTTGTGGCTTCAGCTGCCTTTTCTCTGGGCACAACCATCTTTTCTTCATGACAGGGAGCAGGGCTGCCAGTAGCTCCCGAGTTGAGCATTTGACAGCTTCCTTCATTAGGGGGAGACTGACTTTCTCAGCTGCAAGCCTGAAAATCCCCTGGAAAGGACGTACTGAGACACTGTGGGCAAGAGGGCAAGATGGTTTAAGAACCTTGCAGTGCTCTAGAGAACTGTAGAGAGAAATGCAGGAAGAGGTGTTTTTAGAAGGGGCGAGGGGTGCGGAAAAGAAAATATCTTCCAGGTCCAATACAATCAGCCTCAAGTACTTATTGAGTGACCCCTCTGTTCTTTATCTAACCACTTGGTTGTCATTTCTGAACCAGAGAGGGGTCTCATTCCCCCTCGCTGCCCAGAAGGTGATGTCATTCATCTTGGGGTGGGAGGTGAGCTGGCCTTGGAACGGGAGAGGGACGGAAGGGACTTCCTCTGCTTTCGAGGGCAGGGGTCCTGAGGAAAACGCTGCTTCCCAGAATGCACATGGCCCTGTGTGTGAGCATGTGCACGTGTGCATGTGTGTGTGCGTTCACAGGACCTGACAGAGTCAGGCGCCAGCAGGATAAGGCCCTGGGAGCTGCGAGTCCACTGTGGCCTGGAGCAGCCCCCCTTGAAGGTGACCCTGTGGAAAGAGTGCCTCTTCCCCTCTCTCCCTGACCACTGCACACACCTCTGTGTTGGAAGCACTTTCTTCCTTGGACAATCACTGCCCCAGGCTAACAGGCACTGCTGGCAGCAATGAGCAACAACACAACCCTCTGCAGGAGAACACAACCCTCCAGAGGACTCCTTAGCATTTCCGATTTTTCTCTCCCAGTGGCAAGACAACAATCACTAGGACTGCCCTCAGGGACTGAGTAGGACCCTGGGGTGGCTGGACAACGAGGAAGAAGGAGGTACCCCAGGGAGGGAAGAGATGCATTCTTACAAGAGTGGGGTAGGGACTGGGAATCATATTTAAATTGTAATCTCATTAAGTCCTCCCCAGGGAGGAGAAGCAGAACATAATACCCCAAATTGCTATTTATTTCCCTTTTCACATATCTTGTACTGTAAATTCCTTGAGGGTAGGATCCCTGTTTTCTAATTCCTTGTAAGCCCAGAGGTTGGAACAGTGCTTGAATTCTCAGTAATTACTTGCAATTCCCATGGGGGTCCTGTTCTCTTCCTGGAATATCTTCCCCCTCATCCTTGGAGATTCCACTCAGCTGTCACCTCTCCAGGAGTCCTCCTCTGACCCCAGGCTGGGTTAGATGTGCCTCCCCGGACAGCCTTGTAACTGCCATGGTGGGTTTTAGGTCTGTCTCCTCCACTGGACAAGGGTTTCTTGAGGCCAACACAATTCCTGGCACGTAGAAGATTAATAAATCTCTTTTGAATGGATAAAGATGACTTTGTGAGCAATGTCCATTTCTTGGCACAGATAAGACAAATAAGACATTGAGTCACTTGAACTTCTTTGGGGCTTGACTTTTTTAATCTGTGAAAAGGAGAACAGGTGATGAGACCACCTTACCTCAAGATGGTAAGAAATTACTAGACTCCTTTCATGCTTGACTTTCAAAGGTGGGTCCCACGAACTGCAGCCGCCTGAAGGTGCCCTGCACTGGACACTGGGATCAGCCCTGTCCTTGGTCAAGGGGAATCTAAAGGTGCCTAGGTCCATTATTTATTTAAAAATGTTTATTGAGTGCTGATAAATAAATTAAAATGGGCATGTGCATTGGGTGTTGCCGGGAAGGACCTCCTTCTGAGACAGGATTTTCCAGAAGACAAAAACAATTGACCTGCAGGGGCAATGGAATGGAACACACGCCCTTCAGAAATGCAGACAGGCAACAGCTGGTGATAAAGCAGTTTCAGCCCAATAGAGATAGCTTATCAGAATGGACAAGCATACTATACCAACAAATGTATATCAGCTTCCCACTTTGTCAGACCCCTATGTAAACAGAAACTTAGCCAATCAGAACCTTTCTTCGTCTGCTTCCAGGTCTGCCCTCTGTATGCGTTCCCTTTCTACCCCCTAAGGGGGCTCCCTTTTCCTTTCTGAATGGGATGGTGCCGGATTTGTAAACCACTCGATAAAGCTGTGAGATCCTAAATTGCATGAAAAGTTTTTCTCTTAACTGTGCTTTGCCCTCAGGGCCACCCAATCTGATTGAGGATCCAAACAAGAACAAATCATGACTTACCAGAGCTATGGGGTCTGGGGTGCTTAGTTCTCCTGGGGAAGGGGTGAAACCTGTGGGACTGCTTCACAGGAGCAGCCTTTGAACTGGCGCTTGCTTGGACAGAAGGAGTTTCCAAGGCAGAGATCAGGAGGGAGAATCAGCATGGGGAAAGGGGGCACTACGTTTAGGAGAAAGAGAGCAATTTATGGCCCTCTTAACCTTTTAAAAACCATGCCTTAGTCCCCCTTGATAAACATAAAATTTCAGGCCCTCCCTCAGCAATATTTGACATGAAAAATTAAGTATCATGAGTACAGACAAGTAAAGCTGGGAGAAAGCAATTGCTTTATTTTCAATCTACACACACTTACTCTCCCACCTCCAATTTCAGTGTATTCACCTGGGGGTGCCCCTCTCTTGGGTTTGCGTGGAGGAGTGCAGAAGGTAAGGTTAATGAACAGGGAAGCAGCATGGTAAGATGCAGGAGGAGCCGTGGGCAGCAAGGTGGGATGGACACTGGGGCAGACAGAGCAGTTGATACCACTGTAATTGTCTTAGGGCCCGAATGTCAGCTGGGGGTGGGGATGGAGAGGAAGAGAGGGATTAGAGACAGACGATGAATTTATATAGAAAAACTATTTGGTATCCAGTAAAATAACATCACCAGTATGTAAGACAAGATACTCAGCATCGACACATAAGCTTCAAATAGATGACGGACATCAAGATGATTTGGGACATGCAGCCTCTCATTTGTCATGCAGTTTAGACATCATGAGGTACTTCCTGTTTTTCTCAGACATGGTATCTAATTTCTTAAAGGTAGATGATCACATGTTAGTAAGGTCACAATATGTTTTTTACATAATTAAAAAACAAATTTTAGAAGAAAAAAACATTGTGGTGGTCAAGGAGACTTCCTCATTCCTCAGGAAGGAATTCTTGCTCCTTCTACTGTTGCTTGCCTACACTAGGACATCTGGGTAGGAGTGTGGAGATTCAGTCTTTTCTAGATCTTCCTCTCTTTGCTTAACTAAAGTGAGGCATAAATGTGTTCAGAGCAGGCCCACAACTATGGCTCACTCGATACTGTCCCCAACATGTGGATTTAGGGTTGGAAGTGGGCACACAATGCCTGTAGATGTTTCTGAACTAACGACACACAAACTACATCACCAACAAAGTTTACCAAAGGCCCGTGTTTGGGATGATAAAGCCAATATCAGATGTGAACCTCATTAGGGTTCTTGAGTCTGCCCTTAATGGCTTTCCAACACTGAAGGGAAGAGGGGTGTGATTAATTGGCACCCTCAAATCTCTGAGAGCTGGCCTCAATCTTACAGAACACCAGAGTACTACAGAAGAGTTGAGAAGTGTTAAGTTACAGGAATCACCACCTGTACAAGTCGGAAGTAAGTCGTGTGCTCAGAAGAATTGCTGTATTCATGGTATTGAGGTCTAAGAGAAATTTGCCCTCATAAAGGGTGTGATGAGGTGGAATTTGTTCTCAACAAAGTCCCTGAAGTAATCACAATTATAAGCTTCATGTGGCTGTTTCTTTAAGGTTCCTAAATGCAAGCCCAAGTGAAACACTAAAAGCAGAGCAATTTGATCAAAACCCTGAGTGGAAACATTATACTTGGGTTTTGTGCCTCTTTCATTTTCCAAAAGTAAGAAAATGGGGCCTGTCTCACTTTTATCTTGGAATTCCTCCCAAATAAGAAGAGGTATTTGCTGACAAATATCCTCCACAAGCTCTTTCCACTATAATTTCCCCCTTCTCTGCTTTTCCAAATCTACCCAGCTGGAATTCCCTAGCCTTCAAAAAGATTATGCAGGCCCTGACCTGTAGCTCTCAAGGATTGTTCCAGTCTATGAACACCTACTACTTAACTATTGAGTCATTTGAAAGTTAATAATATACTGCCGTGGGATGTGCTGCTTGTTTTTTCTTGAATAAATATTTTCCTTGGGTTAGTTAACATGGCACTAGTTTACTTAGAACACGGAACAGGGCCTTACCTATCATATACTTTCTTAAATACTTTTGAATAAATGAATCAATGAACAAGTATTTTTCTAGACATTTCTGCATTTCTTAAAAGACTGAATATTGCACAATGTACAGAAAAGGCACTCGTATGTTTGTTGATTGTTTTTCCAAAGTCTAAAGCATGTACACCATTTGGCCAGAAACCTACTTCTGCACTGGTTGCACATTTATAACTGAAGCCTCTTATATGAGTCTGGGACTTCTTGTTTAAAATGGTGAAATCATTTAAAATGGTACATGCATTCTCTAAACATTTATATTAACTTAAAACATGTAGACGTGTTATCATCTGCCAATCTTTTGATGGAGCACCAAGGGGGTTTCTTTGAGTGTGTGCCTACTGATATTCATACTTCATCATTATTTCCAGTTTGGGGCTCCATAAAATGGTACAAACATGTAAAGAGAAGGATAAAGCAATCAGAGTGCTGGATTCTTCTCGAATTTAACAACCATTTTTCTATTCTTTTCTTGCCTACTACACCTAATTTGACAGAACTGGTTTTAGCAACTTGCCCTTACAGAGTCTTTCAAAGCACTATTATTTCTTTTTCATAGAAACCACAACTCTTACTCTTTTTGATACTTATGTGTCAGCTTATAGAATATTTAAATAAATTATGTACTTTCAAGAACAGGTACAACTGGCATAAACATGTTTAGGACAAATACAATTGTCTCTTGGAAAGCATAAATTCAGTTTGGGGGGGTGGCAAATGTACATGGACACACTAGAGAATAATTTGCTAGCCAGGAGTGTTCAGTATGTTGTGTACCAGCCAGTATACATTCTAGATGGAAAGGCCAATTGGTTAACAGAAAGCTGGTGAGAGAGCTTTTATTGTACTTGCTTCTTTCTTCTTTTTCCTTATAGAACTAAGTCATCAAATGTAATAAGTAATGTGCCAATCATTTGTCTATTAGCTCTCAGCTCTATGCCTGCTCTTTCACGCTCTTTTTAGTATTATAGGGGGTTGGAAACCAACAAGCTGCATTTCCCAGACTCCATTGCCAGCTGGCTTCCAGTTAGATTCTGTCAATGGGAAACACTAAACAACAGATTGGAAGCCTCCCCTGCCCCCCTTTCTTCGGAGCTACCTGTTTCCCGCCTGGGCAGTGTGGAGCCACTGGCAGTGGCTGCAGTGGTGCTCCAGCAGCTTCCGGAGCGCAGTACTTCTGGGCAGTTTTGGAATCCCAGGTCCTAGAGCGCACGTGGGAGTGGTGGGCTCCCGACTTGCTGCAAGGTAGTACTTCTAGTGGCCACATCAAGCCTCCAGAAGCCTCAGCAATACAGCAACTACGGCTTTGGTAAACACCATTTCCCCTTTTGCTCCCAGCCTGGCTGGTAGCAAATTTCTGTAGTGATCAACTTCGTGTAACTTCAGCTTTCCCTTTTTCTTCCTCTGCCCTTCTGATACTTTTATAACCCGTTCTCTAGATTGTATTCCCTATGTTTGAAATACCTAGAAATGACTTCTAATTTCCTGGTTTAGGAAATAATATTAAAAAATTAAAAATAAAAGTAATATCCATATAGTATTTTTTAGCTTGTTACATACTTCTCACCTATGTTATTTATGTAGCCCCCCAACAACCCTATGAAGCAGGTATTATTATTATCTAATTTTTCATATGAAGAAATTGATGGTCAAAGACGTTAACAATATCCCTAATGTGACACAGCCGGTAAGTGACAGAGTTGGAAGTCAGATTCAAGCTAATTGATTTTAAATCCTGTACTTTGATGCATTTGCCTTCAGTAAGTATATTTACCCTTAAGTAAACTTCAAATAAATTCTAAAAGTCAGGGTTTCAATTTATTTTTTTTTTTAAGGCTACGAGGCACTAGGTACAAATTATTTTCTTTCGATGTTAATATTGACAGCCAAGAGTGAATATATATATTGAAACTATATATATATATGTCCTTAAGACTGAAAGAGCTCATACGAATCAATTAGAAAAACACTGAGAGTTTTAACAGATAAGTGATCAAAGAAATAAGTAATTCACAAGAGAAGACAAAAGTGACAGGTAATACGAAAATGTTCTGCAAAATTAGTAATCAAAAGTATGCAAATTATTTTTAATACTATTTTAATACAGGGATACTATTATTTACCTGTGAAAATAAAACATATATTTTAATGATTATCTTTAATTCTAGCAATTATTTAATGATTTGGACACTCTCATATACTGATGTTAGGGGCATATATTGGTAAATCTTCGAGAGCAATTTGTAAGTATTTATTAAGATCCTTAAAAACATTCATCTCTTTCTATATTCCTCTTTTTTGAATCTATTCTAGTGCAAAAAAATCTGAAATTTGAGAATTTCTTTTAGAAGGCTCTTCATCACAGTGTTGCTTATAATAATAAAATATTCTAAATAATATAAAGGTTTAACAGTAGGTGATTTGTTAAGAAATTAGTGTATCTCTAAATTACAGATTATTAAGAAATCCGAAATCACATCTACTAAGAGATTTTATTCATGGGGGAGTACGTAAATGAATGAGAAAGTGCTCATTTTATAATGCCAAAGCAAGATATAATATTGTGCTAAGTATGATTCCCAGGTAAGTTAAAAAAAAGCATAGAATAAAAATACTAGAAGAAAATATTCCAAAATATTAGCAGATGCTGCTCTAGATGGTAGAATAAAAAATGGTTTTTCCTCATTGTTTATATTACTTTCCTGTATGCTCCAGTTTTCTTCAGAGAACATGCATTACTTTGAAGACCAAAAAAAAACAAAACAAAACAACCCACAAAACTTTTAGTGGCAGATTTCTAATTTCTACGTTATTTGGAGCTGCCACATCCTCCCCAGCATGCAACTATTTTCTTTCTAATGGCTGCTATTTTAATCCTAGTTGTTGTGGTCAATCACAAAAGGACAGACTGACCACTTCAGTGAATGAATGAATGAATGGAGGGAGGGAGGGAAGAAAGAGCTCAAAAGAAGAGACCCACTTGAATGAAATTCTTCATTCATCATAAAAAGCTAGGTTCTAAAACCATAAGTGCTCATTTATGGGATAAAAGCAGATGACCAAGCCCCTAAAATGCAAATGTGAAGCCAAGATTATTAAATTCAGTGTCTGAGGGGAATGCAATCTAAATGCTCACTAGCAAACCACCGAAAGTAACTTTCATTGACACTGATTCACAATGTCTTTTAAAAATAATTAAACTAGCTTAGTTTTTTAAGCCCTGCCAATGTATACTGCACCAGGGTCTGTTTTGCAGGATGGCTTTATTGGCAAGCTTGCTATTAAAGAAAAGTATATTACAATGCAATTTGAGCTTTTTGAAACAAAAATCCGATCCCGGCACTGCTCCATCTGAAAGCCCTCAATGATTTCCCAGCTCCTGGCACCCTGTCCCTTGTGGAAGGCCCCCTCATTGCTCCTTGCTGCTCATTGATCCTGGGCTCCAGGATTTGCAGGCCCCAGATCACCCTGGGTCCCGCATTGCCTTTCCGTTTCTGCTCCCGCTCCCTTCTCCGCCTGGAAGGCCCACTCCATCTCTGGCCCATGCCTACTCATCTCTCAGTACTTAACCCAAGTATCATCAGCCCTGTGAAGTTCCCCTGATTCTTCCCAGTGGATTTGATCACTTCCCCCTCTTTACCTCCACCAGGTCTAAACAGGCTCCTTTTAAAACACTTAAGATGTTTTGTGGCTCTCACTTGTTTCTGCATCTGTCTCTTCTTGCCCAGCCATCAGCGTCCTGAGGGCAGGTACCGTTTGTGATTCATCTCTTAGAACACCTGAGTGCTCAGTAAATACTGTAGAATAATTGAGCACACTGACTACCCAGGCTAATGCTGATTGCTTTTTTGATGGTAGCAGGGACTGACTTATTCTCCATTCCCGCAGTCAGCCAGCCCTAAAGTCAGGCCTTCCTATTTCCCAGAGTCAATGAAGTGTCTCCTAATCAGCCTCCCTGCCACCTGCCTGAGAAGTCACCCCCGTCACCTGTGGCCTCCTCTGAGCATCCCCCAGGGGTGATGAGAAATGCCACATGAGGATGGCAAAAGAAAAGTTCAGGGCTTTTAATATCATCTCATTTAAAATTATTTGTTGTACACGAATTATAGCATCACACCATTATAATAACCCTTATTCAGCACTTGCTACATGAAGTTCTAAGAACTTCACATATATTAACTAATTTAATTTTCATAACAATCCAATGAGATAGATATTATCCCCATTTTCCAGCAAGGAAATTGAGGCACTGGGGGGGGGTCCTAATATCATAAAGCTAGTAACAGGACGGTCTGGGATTTGAACTTAGGCAGTTTGGGTAACTCTATGTTGCTTGTATACATCAGTAGTATAGTGTACAATATATATTAAATAAATATGTATATATAGAGTATTCAAGTGTAAACTTTTTATTGGTGAAAGTGTGCAGTAAGAGTAAAATATACTCCATGACTGTTTTCCACATCATTACTCCACTAAATTTCACTAATTATGCCAGGGGTTGGCAAAATTTTTCTGTAAAGGGCCAGGTAGTACGTTATTTTAGACATTGTGGGCAAGAGGCAAAATCGAGGATATTATAATAGTAGGTACTTACAAGAGAGAAGACAAATTTTTACAAAACTTTATTGACAAATAAAACAATAATAACTGAGTATAAAATTTTGTAATACAGGTCCACTAATAAGAAGAATGGAATTATTTTTTATTGGGTAACATTCGACATAAGTGGGGTTTAAAGTTAGTGTTCTTGCTCATTGGATTGATTGCAAATGTTCATTTGTAAAAAGCATTTTTAGCTCATGGGCCCAAAAGGGTAATGAGTCAGTTTTGGCCCATGGACCATAGTTTACTGTCCCCTGCACAAGGCCACTATTGCCGAAATCAGTGCAAACTCTTCCTCCATAAAGTCCCAAATATCTCTACAACTTCAATCATTGCTGCTCCCCTTGCTGTATTTTTTTTTTTTCTTTATCCAACTGGATTACTGGTATTCTCTGGTTTCTCCGGAGAGGCCTCATGGTCCAAAAGAACAAACAGGGCTGTGGAGTCAAGAAGACTTGGGTTCAAATCTGAGTTCTGCCACTTACCAATTCTATGACCTTGGGAAAGTGACTGAACTTCTCTGTGCCTCAGTTTCCCCATCCATATGCAATATGGTCTTCTCCAAGCTTACCTTCCGAGTGCTCAGCCCCACATTCTCCATCAGAGCCTCCTTCAGTGACTTCTGCATGTCCCACATGTGCTCCTGAACAAGCCCGTTCTTGCTGAGCATCACTGTTGTCTAGCCAGGCACCACAGCCTCTGCTAGGGCTGCCTTGGCTTCACTGGGGGCTGTCACCGATGCTCTGGGCCCAGACCCCACCCGAGACACCAGAGCGGTGTGATCTTCTGGGATGAGAGAGAAGGTTCCCTGTGCTGCCTATAGTTCCCTGTTAGAGGGGCACCAGACCAAGGCTACTCAAGGCCCAGTATTTAAGAGAGTTTCTAGTAAAATCATGCTTCTCATACTACCCTCACTTCTCCAAAATCCAAGAGGAGATCACTGGGGCTGAGCCAGGAGAAGCCTTAAAGGCCCAGTCAGGAGAAGGACATCAGAACTGCCCTGTCTCTCTGAAGACTGTGACTTTCTTATCAGGGAAATTTCTTTGTGCCCGGGGTGGCTGCTTCTCCTGGAATATGTTTGCTCCAGGAGGCTCCTCCCCACCCCACCTCTGAAAATAGTCTTCTGTTGAGCCCACCCAACCCTTCCACTTGGATTTAAGGTGAGACCCCTCTTACATATCCCAGGGTCAATAAATAAAAGCAATGACTCCACTGCAACCTTCTTTTACATTAAATAACAGCCTTAGAGCCTTACAGGCCTTTGCTTTCACTGATGCATGTGGCTGAGTTCCTTCTGGTATTCCTGGTGGCCTGGTTCTTCTTACGAGGGGTAATGTAGCTGAGGGGAGCAGTGTTCACATCAGCCTTCTCAGAAAACATGCACTGGTGACTTCTGGGATTTTCCCCTGGTGTGCTTGGATTTTGCAGCATCTGAGGCATCCATTTCCCCTTGAAGGGTGCCAAATGTGTCTGCCTGCTATGAACAGTCCCTCCTCTGACAGCTGCAAACGTCACCTGACCATGGGTCGGGGATGGTCACCAGCATTGCACAGCTGGGCTGCATTACTTAAAGGCATGCTGCTGTGTGGTCTCCGTTGGTTTGTGTTGGGCAGCGGAATTAAATGTTCCCAGCCTGCATCGGACCAGTCCAGTGGAACTATGTCTGAGTGCAACCACTGTGAAAACACAATTCTTAATGGCTGCATAATCCTTCATTACAAAAAGATGATGTAATTTAACCATTCCCTATGGCTGAGCATAGGTGTCATTTTCACATTGTTTGCTCTTACAAAAATTGCTTCAGAGGACATACTTGTAAATGAATGTTTGCGCCATTCAATATGAAATACATCTTGTAGACATTAATTGTGAAACTTAACAGCAAAGCAGATACTGCCTTTTTGGTAGGTCATGATCTCCCAACTAAATGAATTTTAGAAGTTCCTGCTCTTTTGATACCTGAGTTAAATTAGAACTCAGGATAGCCTCCAACTACAGTTCTCTGTCAGTTTCCTGCAAGTTTCCAGTTGTTGTCTTGGTACAGATCAGCCCATAAATGAAGATCCTGAGAACTAAAGAATGTCTAATGTCTCCTGGAAGTGCTCTTCCCATTTTGTCACCTGGAAACAGGGGTCAGAATATTCCAAAGACTTCTGGTGGCACAGTCTCACCCTCTTTTATAGATGTCTTGTTACTTTAATAGGTTTAGTTAAGTAAAAGAAGTCACAGCTCATTGCATCAGACAGGATGACATCAACTCTGAAATGACTGGAAATTTCATTACGGAGTAACCTTGGAATATTTCCAAGATGTTTTTTCTCCCCTGACCTCGTGCCATCCAAATGCATTCTCATTTTCTCCAATAGAGGCCATGGTTTCTTTGAAGTAACAATGCCACCACCTTATACATCATCACACTCGATTCTCGGAACAATACTCTGAAGTACAGCTATTTTTATTACTCCAGTTTTACAGACACAGAAGCTCAGGCTTTATCCAGGATGTTAAATGGTTTCTGATCCATTTCCCTGTCCCTGGGTGTTCTGCGGCCAGCAGCTGTGATGCGATGAGCATCTCTGAGCCAGAGAGGGTAGAGAAGGTGTTTCCTACTCTCCATCTCCTCCAAATCCATGCAACAATACTTCCCTTACTGCCAGAGTATGAAAACAGCACGGCAGCTTTGATATCTCTATACAGTACTTACGAGCTCTTTAAATGTGCTATTGGCTCTGCCACCCAAGAAGGTGGAAGAGTTCTTTGAGCAAAGAGACTTGAGGAGAAAGGAAGAGAAACTAACTGGATCTAAGAGGCAGCAGGGTTGTGAATGCTAAGGGGAGTCTGAAATGATCACCCTACCCACCTCTGAGTGTCTGGGGTTCAAAGAAGACACCCTGCCTCGGTCTGTCCTAACCAGGCATCTGCCACTGGCTGGGTGGTCCCGTGATGGCTTTCACTTTGTTTTCTCTACCAACTTATTTCAGGTTCTCACTTCCACAAGCAATGTCTAGAGGCAGCAAACTAATAACCTTAGTTGGCCCACAGCCTCATTTGAACTTGAATTACTTGCTAACACTTAAAACAATTACTTAATAATCTGGACATTGATGGTTCTTGAAAATAGGAAGATTAGGCATGGTAGACCAGCTTTCCTGTGTTACACAACTGGCTGCAGCTGAGGAGGGACCGCCATCTCTAACAGCGGCTTCCGCTCCGCCCGCCCCAGGCCCCCTCTGTCAGTTGCTTCACTCATATACTTTGTATCACTGACCTACGTAAACACTTGAGTTGGAAACTTTGAAGTTAAAGAATATTAGTATGACCCCGAGGTGCTGTAAGCACTTAAAAGTGAGCAAATCTATGACATGTGCTAAAAAATAGACCCAAATTTCTTGCCCGACTTCCTCAGTCCTAACCATGCAGTTACAAGATTGCTGTTTAGTGATAGGGACCTCAGCCTCAGAGTCAGAGAGTGGGTTTCAGTCCAGGATCTGACAGTCATTAGCTTTGTGACACCAGGGAAGAAAAGGCCACAGATTAGATGGGTGGTTCCCCAAGTGGGGTACACATACCTCTCAGGGGTACAACAATCCAAGGAATGGCAGGTTTGGGGATCCCTGCCTAGAGTACATATGGAGGGACATCCTGCAGGAGAAGACTGATCTTCCTAGCTGAATCCCAGAGAGGCTTAGGATGTGGTAATGCCAACTTTGCAGAGGGCATGAGACATGGGAAGACAGGGGAGTTAATTAAAAGTCTGCATATGGAACAGCTGGGCTTTCCCATCCTACCCCTCACCTTCCATGCCTGAAGCAAGGTCTCTATCTTCCAGGAAAGGTACTGTCCCATTCCAATCTAAATTTTTTTTTTTTTTAAATTCAGGATTCCTAGGCATTTGGAGTCTCCCAGTGAATGAACAAGCCTTGCCTAGGTACACAGAACTCCTAATCACCTTTTGGGAGCCTCACTTTTAAAGAAGAATGGACAATGAAGAATCTATAGGTACTTCATGAAAAGTTTCCAAAATAAAAGAGTAAGACTAAAACAGACAAACGGAAGAAACAACCATCACCATCAACTCTGGAGGAAACAGTTATTTTAAGGAAGAGAAGAGAACCCAAATCAAAGCAAAACAAACAAAAAAGCTCCAATTTATACTCTCAGAAAGACTCACGAAGATATTTCACCAAAAAAAGAGGAATACCATACTATAACAGAGGAAAAACAAGAAGAGTTTTTATAAGTTAAAAGTATGGATTAAAATTAATATGAATCAACCTATAATATTCTTTGAAATTTGCTGAGTGTTAAATTACACTTTGAAAGTTATCACTTTGATGTATATATGCTTTATTCTACAGTAAAAAATATGATAAAAAATTAATATGAATCAATGGAAAGTTTGAAAGACATAATCGCAGTATTCTCCTTGGAAGTTGAACCAAAAGGCAAAGAGACCAAGGTGAGAAAAAAAATCTAGAGAATAAATATAGGAGGCCCAGCATCCAATTACAAGATTCAGAAAGAGAAAGTAAAGAAAACCAAGGGGAGGACAGTGAGAAAAGAACTACTGTAAGAGCATCTTCCAGCATCTATGGTCACATGTCTTCTACACTGAAAGGGCCTACTGAGTGGCCAATGCAGAGTTTGTAAAAAAGACCCACCCGCTCACACAAGCAGGGATCAGACCTCTCATCGGCAATGCTGCATCCTAGAAGGCAATAGCAGAATGCCTTGCACATTCTTTGGGAAAATGATTTCCGACCTAGAATGTCCGACTCAGCCACACTCACCTCCAAGAGTGAGTGTAGAATAAAGATCTTTTGAGACAAAGGGAATTCAGAAAACTCACCTCTCACACACCGTTTCTTAGACAGGTACCTGAACATGTGCTGTAGCCAAACAAAAATGTAATCTAAGAAGGAGGAAAACGTGGATCCTGGAAAACCTGGAACTGACCTGGGAAAGCCACGAAGGGAAACCCCACGAGGTCGGCTAGGCAGTGAGAGGGTGAAAGGCCGCGAGGAGAGAGCTGAGAAACTCAGCAGAGCTTCTGGTTGGATGAAGAAGCTAGGGGAAAGTGAGATATGCTAAGGAGACACGCAATAAGATAAAACAAAGGCAAACAGCTCAAGGAATAAAAACCTGGGACAACAAAAGGGGCCTCCTTATCCTTTTTGCCTCTTCAGAGTATGGAGAGTTACCGAGTCAGAGCAATGTAAGTGCTCTCTGATTCTTATTTTTAAGGAGCAGTCTAAGGAGGAGTTGACTTTGGTTAAGAATAGAATATAAATAAAAGTACTTATCCTTAACACTGTAAAATTAGACAGGGCAGAATTTGGGTGTTTCCATGGAGATGCGCCCCACCCAACCAAGGGTGATAACTCTGATAGGATAATTTCCATGGAGGTGTGGCCCCACCCATTCAGCACGGGCCTTGATTAGTTTACTAGAGCACTATATAAGCTCAGACAGAAGGAGCCAGCTTGTTACAGCCAAGAGGGACACTTTGAATGCACAGGAGCTGAGAGAGGAGGTGCAGATGAGAGACAGTTTGGAGACGGCCATTGGAAGCCGATGCAGACATTTTGGAGAATGCCATTTTGAAACATCCTGGGAGAGAGCCATTTTGAAACCAGAACTCTGGAGCAGTTGGCAGCCATGTGCCTTCCCAGCTAACAGAGATTTTCTGGAAGCCACTGGCCATCCTCCAGTGAAGGTACCTTATCTTGGACACTTTACGGCCTTAAGACTGTAACTTTGTAACCAAATAAACCCCCTTTATAAAAGCCAATCCATTTCTGGTGTTTTGCATAATGGGCAGCATTAGCAAACCGAAACACTATCCTAACTTAGTTGATGGAACAAGGAATAAAGGTGTACATGTATCGATGTAGAGAAGGTCACCCATAGAGAAGCAAATAACTTATATAACTTATTTAGAGAAGAGGAGAGAGAAGATGAGGGCCCAGTGAAATGAGCTAAATCCTCACTTATCATGTAAGGAAGAAAATAATGTATAAAATAAATAGTGATAGAAGAATATTATAAAGATATGTATAAAGATAACTCCAGAAGAAATACCTGGAAGAGTAAAAATGGTTGTTTCCGAGGAATGGGGCTGGGAGAACGACGCGTGGGACAGAGGTATTTTTCCTCATTCCATCTACTTAGCCTCTCACTTTGCTGCATCCTACTCACCGCTCTATCCTTTTCTAACTTCTCTCCCCCCACTTTCATCTCCAGCTTGCTGGTCCCACGTTCTGGTTATTAATTTCAAAAGATTTTTCAAAGTAATATATGCAGCTTGTTTAAAAGGTCAAATGGTACAAAAGACATAATCTGACTTAAAGTCCCCACAGATACCTAATTCCAAGCTGGGGTCTTCAGTCTTCACACAAAATGGTCCCTTTTCTCACAGAGCATTTGGGGCTTCTGGAGATATTCTGAGCTCTGGAGATCCAGGAGTAATAAGGTACTGCAACAGCGAGGTGATGGCTAGGGGACTGATGATTAGGATTCTGACTCTGATTCTGCATGTCCCAACATCCTGGCTCGAAGAAACATGTCTACTACTTGTCTTAGTTTTCTGTTGTTGCTTAACAAAGGACCATAAATTTAGCAGCCTAAAACAACACCCGTTTATTACTTCACAGAAGTCTGTGCAGGCTACACTGGGTTCTCTGCTCACGGTCTCACAAGGCTGAGATTCATGTGTCAGCCAGACTCAGCTCTTATATGGAGTCTCTGGCAAAGAATCCATGTGTGCGGATTTGTATATATATTAAGACTCCTAGAAAAAAGCCATATTATTTAATGCAATCTTGTGGGGACAGTTTGATTAATCTTTTTGATTAGGGTGTGACCTCTTGATTAAATTATTTCCATGGAGATATGGACCCTGCCCATTCAGGGTGGGCCTTAATTAATTCACAGGAGTCCTATAAGAGCTCACAGACGGATGCTCCTCTCTAGGCTACAGCTCCTCTTCAAAGTGTCAGCTTCCAACGGCTATCTTCAAAAGGTGTCTCTCAGCTGCTCTGAAGTCCTCTGTCTGTGAATTCCTTCATACGACTTCAGTGATCCAATTAACACCCACCCTGAATAGGTGGGGTAAAACCTCCATGGAAATTATCCACTCAAATGTTTCACTCAGAGTTGACAGAGTCACATCTCCACAAAAATACTCAAAGGATACCAATCTAATCAACACTAATACATCTGCCCCCACAAGATTGCATAAAAGAATATGGTTTTGGGGGACAAAATATATCCAAACTAACACACAGATGCTTGGAGACACTTTGAGATGTTAGTCCAGAGTTTGCTCCAGAGAAGCTAAGAGAGGACAAACGCCCCAAGAGCAGCTTGGGGGCTGACACTTAGAGATGCTTGGAGTTGTAGACAGAAGGAAGTTTGGAGATGTTAACTAAGGACACACAGGAGCTGAGAGAGGAGCTAAAACACAACCCGGGATCAACAGACACCAGCAACGTGCCTTGCCAGCTGACGGAGGTGTTCTGGATGCCATCGGCCATTCTTCAGTGAAGGTATCATCTTGTTGATGTCTTAGTTTGGACACTTTTATTGCTGTATAAATGTCAATTTGTAGCCAAATAAACCCTGTTTTATAAAAGCCAATCCATTTCTGGTGTTTTGCATAACTGCAACATTAGTAAACTGCAACACCATGTCCAAGCCCATCCGGGTTGTCAGCAGAATTTAGTTCCTTGAGATTGTAGGATGGAGGTCCCTGTTTTCTTGCTGGTTGTTAGCATGGGGTTGCTCCTTGCTCCTGGAGGTCACTCTCAGATCCTTCCCATGTGGCCCCCTTCATCCTCAAAGCCAGCATCAGGACATCTTCCTTGTATTGAAGGCTTTTCATGCCTCACATCTTTCTGACTTTCTCTTTTGCTGTGAGCTAGAGAGAATGCTCTGGTTTTAAGGGCCTCATGTGATTAGGTTAGGCTCATCCTACCTTAAAATCAACTAATTAGTACATTTAATTACACCTGCAAAATCCCTTTTGCTATAAATCATAAATCATAGGAGCAACACTTGGGGGCAAAGGGCATGGGGCCATCTTATAGTTCTACCATAATACTCAAGAAAAATGACTTATTTTTATTTACATGTTGTGTTTTGTTATAAAAAAACAACATAGAATGTATGAAGAAGAAGTTGCTGTTTTTTTTTTAAGTGCCTCAAATCTCACTTCCCAGAAACACCCTCAATATTGGAATACATCATCTCAACAAGTTTCCGTGCATAGAAACAAAGCAGAAAGATCAACGGACAACAGTGGGCTTTTACTCTGCAAATTGTTTTTAAGTAAAATCATTAAATTTAATTTCACAGAAAAAAGAAACAGAAGGAATTGTGGAAGTTCAACTACCACAAGGTTTCTTAAATTACCTCCTTTAAAGGTAAGTACAGCTAATGTAAAAATCATCAAACACCTGGAACTGTGCTTGCTTAAAAGAGCCGCATTTCATTTTTTAGAGTGGATTAATTTCCTGCTATTAAAGATGAGTAAATTTACATGCTTAGAAGTCCTCCCACTTCCATTTCCCTCATCTCCCAAGTTGTGTTAGGTATGTCATTATTTTTACATTGTAAGAATTTGTAATGTTTACATTATTTTTTAACCATAAATTCCTATATTGAAAACAGTTCAAAACTCACCTTCAAACTTTTTGAATTCTCAGTTCCATCTCTTTATTTTGATTCATTGCTTTGCTGGCTAGATTTCAGTATAAAGGACTTCTATTTTTTTTTTTTCCCTCAAGAATGTGGAAACCCTGAGTTCTTTTGTGCTGGAAAATGTCAGTGGCCTTCATATACTTAAAGGATAATTTGGCACCTTTGGAATGAATCACACCTTCATTCCCTTAGATTTTATAGACCTTGCTCCATTGTCTTCTAGCATTAAGTGTTGCTCTTGATTTTGTCATTGTCTGATACACCTTATCATTGATCACTCTGCACCAATTTTACCTTGGACCAGTGTATACTTTCTACCTGCTGACTCAAGTCTTTGTTTCAGTTAAGTTTCTTCTGGTCTATCGTTCCATCTGTTCTGCTCTCTTCTTTAGGAATGCCAATTATACATCTCCATTGTTTATTTTCCATAACCATCAAATAGTTATCAGTTTTTTTATTTCTTCATTCTTTTGCATACTGTCCCTTTGTGTGTTAATTCAATTTTGGTTGATTCTAAAGTGACTTTCCTCTCTTTTCTTTCTTGAGCTCTGTCATTCAGTTTTAATCTCTTTTGTTGTTCTATAATTCTTTATTTGTATCTGGAATCTCTTCTTTGAGAATTCCTTTTTTTTTTCTTAATTTTATTTTTTTATTTTAAAGGAGGTAACTATAATTTTTCTGAGGCAATGGAGAATTAATTGTTCAAGACTAGCATAGGAAGGGATGGAAGAAGGATGCTGAGGCAATTGGTTTAGGTATGTAACCCAAAGCTCCTCTTTCCAAATCTTTTTTTATTTCCTTTCCATGAGAGAATGTCTCTGAGATTCCCAGGTTTGGACACCCAGGAGGTTACTGAGGCCCCCGGCCAAGCCTTCTGGGTCCAGGCTCTCTGGGATATAATCAAGCAATTGCCTCCCCACCCCTTTATCTGCTGGTCTCCAGGACGCTCCTTTGGCTTGGAGGTCAGGGCACAGACAATAGAAATAAAAGCCTGATTTCTCCTTGAGTCCCACCTCCTCTGTTATTCTGGATTATACTGCTGGTTCTTGGCAGGAATGCTACCTGTTCTCCCATGGAGTCCTTAGGTCCTCATACTCAAATCTAAATTTCATTTTTTTGAGTACCACTTCCATAATTTTTTCCCTGTCTCCCTATCACCCCTAGAATAAACAACATTTTTCTTTAAATCAATTTACAATTTTTACTTATTTTAAAAGGAGGCATATCACTGTCATAAATGAAAAACCAGTATCTCTTGCCATAAATAGGATGCGACCATTAAAATAAGTGCAATGAAACAAAACAATTACAGTAAATTCTACCTAGATACAGTTGTCTGCTGGAAGCTGATTTTGAGGTCTGCACTGAACTCATTAGAAAGAGCAATTAGTTTGCATTAAAGAAAAATTGGCACTAGGCCAAGACTTTCTTCTTCTTGTCATCAGGAATAAAAGAGAAGTAAAAAAAATGAATCACTTTTCCATTATGCTATTGGATATAATCAAACGACTGCCATGCATCACCTAAGTCATCTGATGTTTCCCCAGTAATAAAGTCCCATCTCCCGCTTTGGGAAACACCACTCCAATCCAAGGATCTTTGATTTGTTCTGGCTCAAGGCTGGGGGCAGTGTATGTCAGCTCTCAGCATTTTTCCAATTTTATTACAGATTTTGCAGTATTTGGCAGGATTACTTCATGGTTTATGTTTGGGTTCTCAGAGTTCTCTTGTTTCATTAACAATGGGTCTTTTTCTGTGTTTCTGATTTGTTTTGCTTTTTGTTGTCTCTGGGAGATTCCAAGGGAGGGGAAAAGAAGGCAGTAAAAATGTTGACTGCCTTTAACAGGATATATGTATGTGGATGCGTACCCTTTTAGGGTTCTCCCAGCTGCGCACAGGTTGACACAAGTTCATAACAGAGGAGTGGCCAGATCTCAGACTTGGATCCTCCCACTCAGCCTAGTGTACCACGTCTGCTGCATGCGGAGGGCTCCAGGCTTTGCAGGTACCCTCTGAGATGTCACAGGGCAGAGTGAGAAAACTGCTTACATGCGCTGCCCCCATCACAGGCTTTCCTTCCCGGTTGTGAAATATGTGTTTGTGTGCCCTCCCAACATCCTGACTTCACTACAGTGGCAACATGTAGCCTGGAGCACTGGTTGGGTGTTCTCAGCTCAGTGTGGACTTCACACCCTCCTCCCCGACCTCGGTTGGTGTCTGAGTCCTGCCATTGGTCCTCAAATTTACTGGATCTACATTCTACAGTGAAGGTTCTGCCAGGGTCAAAAACAGTTTTAAGACATTGATAATGCAGTTTTTGACTTCTTGAAAGACGTTCTTTCTTAGCCGATGTTTTAGTCTGGTAAAGCTGACAAAATGCAGTTTACCAGAAATGAGCTGGCTTTTAACAACGAGGGTTTATTAGCTTACAGGTTTACACTTATAAGGCTGTGAAAATGTCCAAATTAAGGCATCAACGGGACGACACCTTCTCAGAAGACCAGTTACCAGTGAGCTTGGGCTCTTCTGTCAGATACCAAGGCACGTGGTGACGTCTGCTGGTCCCGGGTTTCACTGCTTGCAGCTTCTGGCTTCAGTGGCTTCCTCTCTTCAGCTTCTATGGGTGTGTCCTTGTCTCTCAGTTTCTCTCTAGCGCTTTTTCTGTGAGCTTCTCTGGGTTTTCTGTGTGTCTTTTATATCTTTATAAAGGACTCCAGTAAGAGGATTAAGACCCACCTCGAATGAGGTGGGTCACATCTCAATGGAAATAACCTAATCAAAAGGTCTCACCCACAACAGGTCTGCACCCAGAGGAATGGATTCAAAGACCATGGCCTTTTCTGGAGTACCTAACAGCTTCAAACTACCACATCTGAGTGTTTTGTTAGAAGCAGCTAAGGGAAGTATAATGTGAGCCTCTGGTACTCCCTAATTCTTGCAAATCCAAAAGTGAGGGGCTTCCTGCTCACACTGCAAAACGATGAGATTAATTAACTCCTAAAGGCTCACACCAAGTGAGACCCTCTCCCACTTCACTTCAGGCCCTAGTGAACAGGAAGTAGGTAAGGATCAGTGAGGCCATGTAGAATAGTGTCACAGGCTCAGATCCACAACACAAGGGATTGAGCAGGGATCCCCATTCTGGCACTGGGTGCCAGCAAGGCTTTTTCTAAGGGGAATAAACACATTGTCAAACTTTCTCTATTACTCCTCCCAGCCTTAGCAGAAACCTGACTTTCTCTAGGACACTTCCCTTTCCCAGGCGCTTCATGGGCAGACTAGGCCGTCCCTACTTGTCCATCTCTCAGGGCAGAGGGGCAGCGATGTTTTCCTCAATTCCAGCTGTGACATCCAGACTACAGTCCTTCATTTCACTCCCTTCAACAACTCTGCCTCCTTTGTCCACTCACACCACCAGCTACTTAGTTAAGTCCCCATTCCTTGCATTTGGTTTCTACGGCCACTGATTTATAGTTTCCTTCCTACCACATCTAACATCATCACTAACCTTGAAAAGTTGCCTTTTTTTTTCCCCCAAAACTCCAAAGTGCCCCTATTTACCATCATCTACTCCAAAGGTTCCCAAACTTGGTTGTATATTATGATCTCTTGGGCAGCTTTAAAAAATTCCCAAAGTCCAGGCCTCACCCCAGAGTGATTAAATCAGACTCTCTGGGGTGGGAGTCAGTGATCAGTACTTTTTTTTCTTTTTCCCAAGCATCTCAGGGATTCCAATGTGCCAATGTGCAGCTACATTGCAGTAGTTGAACTACTGTTCAACTCATCTACACCAGCTCCAGGTTCTGGGCTCCACCCTAGTCTCCCAAATCAGCAGCTTACTCTGGCCTTCATTGTTTTCTCATGCACACTCATTTAAGGTAGGCTGTTGTCCAACTGCTAATCTCCAATCCCATGGGGAAATGTAACCGTGCATTTCCTTTGTTTCTGCTTCTGGCTGTGAAATGTTGCTAGAGAAAGACCCTTATTTATTTAGCCTTTATAACTCCACCTGAGCCCCCAGAACCATTCAGAAATTATCCAAGTTGTCTATACAGGCAAACCTCAGATATACGATGGGTTCGGATCCCAACCACCATAATAAAGCGAATATCGCAATAAGTGAGTCATATGAATGTTTTGGTTTCCTTGTGCATATAAAGGTTATCGTTACCTTATAATGTAGTATATTAAGTGCACAATAGCATTGTGCCTAAAAAAACAATGTACATACCTTAATTAAAAAATACTTTATTGCTAAAATATTCTAGCCATCATCTGAGCCTTCAGCAAATTGTAATCTTTTTGGCGGTGGAAGGTCTTGCCTCGATGTTAATGGATGCTGATTGATCAGTGTGGTGGTTGCCAAAGGCTGGGGTGGCTATGGCAATTTCTTAAAATAAGACAATAATGAACTGTGCTGCATCAGTTGACATTCCCTTTCACAAAAGATTTCTCTATAGAAATGTTGCTTGGTAGCATTTTACCCACAGTAGAGCTTTTTTCGAAATTGGAGTCACTCTTCTAAAACACTGCTGCTGCTTTATTCATTAAGTTTACGTAATCTTCTAAATTCTTTGTTGTCAGTTCAACAACAGTCACAGCATCTTTACCAGGAGTAGATTCTACTGCAAGAAAATACTTTCTTTGCTCATCCATGAGAATCAACTCCTCATCTGTTCAAGTTTTATCATGAAATTGCAGCAATTCAGTCACATCCTCAGGCTCCACTTCTAATTCTAGTTCTCTTGCTATTTCCACCACATCTGCAGTTACTTCCTCCACTGAAACCTCAAACTCCTCAGTCACCCATGAGAGTTGTAAACAACTTCTTCCAAACTCCTGTTCCTGTTGATGTTTAGACCTCCTCTGATGAATCACGAATGTTCTTAATGGCATCCAGAATGGGGAATCCTTTCCAAAAGGTTTTCAATTGACTTTGTCCAGATCCATCAGAGGACTCTCACTATCTATGGCAGCTAGAGCCTTACAAAGACTCTTCATTTCACTTGAATACTTACAGGCCATTGTAGAGTTATTAATTGATCTAATTTCTCTATTGTTGTGTTTTAGGGAATAGGGAGGCCCGAGTAGAGGGAGAGAGATGGGGAACGGCCCGTCAATGGAGCAGTCAGAACACATACCACATGTATCGGTTAAGTTTGCTGTCTCATACGGGCGCAGTTCATGGAACCCAAAACAATTAATAACAGTAATATCGAACATTACTGAAACAGATCACCACAACAGATAAAATAATAATGAAAAAGTTTTAAGTATTGCAAGAATCACCAAAATTTGACACAGAGACATGAAGTGAGCACATGCAATTAGAAAAATGGCAACCATAGACTTGCTCAATGCAGGGTTGCCAAAAACCTTCAATTTGTAAAAAACGCAATATCTGCAAAGTGCAATAAAGTGAAGCACAATAAAACGAGTTATGCCTGTATTTATTTCCCACAGGGACTGTACAAAACCATTTCCACTATCCTCAAATTCCAAGTCCATCCCCTCCCATCTCCCCAATCCCTCAGCACAGTGCTTGTTCTCTGAAATAAACTCTTTCCCACATGCGTGCATATCTGAGTGGTTTTCAAGTATCTGCAGGTGGGATCAGCTCATAGGGCTTATTCCTAATTTACTAAAATTCGATCCTTGTGGCTCTTTTTCATACATACCTTTTATTTATTTATTTATTTATTTTTAAAATTCATTTTTATTGAGATACAGTCACATACCATGCAGTCATACAAAACAAAGTGTGCATTCAATTTGAATTGAATAAGTGTATCATTATATAGTTGTGCATTCATCACCAAAATTAATTTTTGACATTTTTATTACCACACACACAAAAATAATAAGAATAAAAATTAAAGTGAAAAAGAACAATTAAAGTAAAAAAGAACGTTGGGTGCCTTTTTTCTTTCTGCCCCCATTTTTCTACTCATCCGTCCATAAACTAGACAAAGGGGTGTGTGGTCCATATGGCTTTCCCAATCACATTGTCACCCCTCATAAGCTACATTTTTATACAATTGTCTTAAAGATTCATGGGTTCTGCGTTGTAGTTCGATAGTTTCAGGTATTTACTGCTAGCTATTCCAATTCATTAGAACCTAAAAAGGGTTGTCTATATTGTGCGTAAGAGTGCCCACCAGAGTGACCTCTCGGCTCCTTTTGGAATCTCTCTGCCACTGAAGCTTATTTCCTTTCCTTTCACGTCCCCCTTTTTTTTGGTCAAGAAGATGTTCTCCATCCCATGATGCCAGGTCTACATTCTTCCTTGGGAGTCATATTCCATGTTGCCAGGGAGATTCACTCCCCCTGGGTGTCAGGTCCCACATAGGGGGGAGGGCAGTGATCTCACCTGCCAAGCTGGCTTAGGTAGAGAGAGAGGGCCACATCTGAGCAACAAAGAGGCATTTGGGAGGAGGCACTTAGGCACAATTATATGGAGGCCTAGCCTCTCCTTTGCAGCAACAGTCTTCCCAAGGGTGAATCCTGTGGTAGAGGACTCAACCCATCAAACCACCAGTCCCCTATGTCTGTGAGTACATCAGCAACCATCGAGGTGGGGAAGACCAACACCCCTGCATTCTCCACCAGCTCCCCAAGGGGGCTCTGCATATTTTTTTCATTGTTTCTTTTTTTAATTAACTCTTTTTTTTAAAATCAACTATATCCAAAAATAAAATAAAATAAAATAAAAATACAAAAAAAAAAAAAACATTTCAAACAAACCATAACAAGGGAGTAAGAAAAAGACAACTAACCTAAGATAACTACTTTACTTCCAACATGTTCCTACTCTACCCCAAGAAAATAACATAATACAGCAACATTTCTGTGAACTTGTTCCTACCATACCCATCAGAAATTAACAGCCATAGTCATTCCTGGGCATTCCCAGAATGTTAAATTTACCCACAATAGCTTATCTGTTCTTATTGGGTTATCATTCCCCCTTCCTTAATTGCTCTCTATCACTAGTTCCCCTATATTCTACTTTATAAAACATTTGTTTTACATTTTTCAATGTTCACATTAGCGGTAGCATTTAATATTTCTCTTTTTGTGCCTGGATTATTTCGCTCAGCATTATGTCTTCAAGGTTCATCTATGCTGTTATATGTTTCACGACATTGTTCCTTCTTACAGCTGTGTAGTATTCCATCGTGTGTATATACCATATTTCATTTATCCACTCACCTGCTGAAGGACATTTGGACATATGGACAAATGAATCTTATATTTGGATGTTTAATATTATCTATCAATCCCTGAAGTCCATTTCGATTTTTTCAACTTTTTTCCCCAGTCTTTCTTTTGTTCTTTCATTTTCCGTTCTCCGTCCTCTAGTCACTGACTCACTGTTCACCTTCCTCTAGTCTTGTATTATGAGTATCCAGAATCTTTTTAATTTGGTCAACAGTTTCTTTTATTTCCATAAGATTATCTGGTTTTTAATTTACTCTTGCCATTTCTTCTTTATGCTCTTCTGGGCTCTTCCTCATGTCCTTTATATCCTGTGCCATGCTCTTGTTGTTCATCTCTAGTTCTTTGATTAATTGCTCCAAGTACTGTGTTTCTTCTGATCTTATAATTTGGGTGTTTGGGTTTGGGTTATCCATATCGTCTGGTTTTTTCATATGCTTTAAAATTTTCTGTTGTTTTTGGCCTCTTGGCATTTGCTTAACTTTATAGGGTTCTTTTAGGATATGTAGACTGATTCAAACCCTTATCTCTAATTTATGAGATCTACAGCTTCGTGGAGAACACTTTCTCTAACTAACCAGTAGGTGGTGTCTGCGAGTCACCTATTCCCCTCAAGCCAGTTCTCCCTCACTTTGTCTTTCTGGTGAGGGTCCAATTGGTGCACCAAGTTTCCATGTGTAGTTGGGGCGTGTGTCTGAGCAGTTGGGGAGAGGCGGCTTTAATAATGAAATCTCACAGGTGTTCCTGGAGATTTAAAGCTGTTGCAATAGTGTAATCCTTCAGTTCAGTCTTGCACAGTTTGTCTCTGCCGCTGACCCACAAGTCCTGGGTATTGGCGTATGGTCCCTGGGACTTGCGAGTGGGTCCCTCTTCCAAGGTGTGCACTCCTAGGTCCTCTGCTGAGGGATGACTGTGCTACATCACTGGTGAGCGCCGTCCCCCGAGGGAGGTTCTGGGGGGCAGGGCTGAGTAGGGGCATTTCCAGTATGTTGAAAGGATGGCTGAATGGGGTGTGTTAATTTCCCCCTTTCCACACAGCTCCACCTTCCCAGCTCCGGGACAATTAGCTGAGAGTTTGGGAAAGGCTATTTGTCCACGCCCGATATTGTGGTGTGTGTGTGTGTGTGTGTGTGTGTTGTAGGAAATACTTCCTATCACACTGGTTGTTTGGGGCGGCTCTGGGCTGTGGCGCTGGTGCCGGGCAGGAGTGTTCCCAGCCCACCAGGAAGATGGCTATAAGGGGACACCCCCCTTTTCTTGGGAAGTTGTGGTGTTTAGTGAATTTTCTCAGCCACTGGACTTACTGCTTTGTGTCTCAGAGCCCTCTTAGCTTTGCCCTTGTCTGAGCCCAAATTGCAAGTCTTTGAGGCTTTCTGTAATGGGCTTCTTAGAGTAATTGTTTTAGAAAAAGAGAGAGAAAAAAAAAGAAGGGCCCTCCTTGCAGATCTAATGGGCTATTGAAATGCTAAGAGACAAGGAGATTAGGGCCATTAAGGAACAATCAAGAAAGCAGAGAAACCGGCTTTTCAGACAAGGGTCGTCGCCCTCTGGATTTGCATATAAGCCTGATTCTGTCTGAGCCCTGCCCTTCTCCAAAAAGTCTCTGTTTATATTTTTGGGTTTTTTTGCTGTTTTTGCTAGCCCTATCTTCTCTCCGTGGGGCTGACTGCTCCCGGATTCTCCAGTGTCTCCTCTCAGTCTATCTTTGTTTGGAGTTTGGATCACAGTCTGAGTTTTCAGTAAGAGCCACAACTGCCGTTCTCCCTCCTTGTTCCCAGCACCAATGGCCCCTCCTCGTACGGGACTGAGCCTGGCAGGGAGGGGCACGGGTCCCCTGGCTGTGAGAACTTACAGATTTCACTGATCTCAGCTGTTCCACGTGTTCGTGAGTGTTGTATGAAGTATGCCCAAAGTCAAATTGCTCTCTGGTGTCCAGTCCACGCAGTTCCTGGCTTTCTACCTACTGCCCTGGAAGAGTAACTAAAACCTACACCTCACCACTCCACCATCTTGCCCCGCCTCCAGCTCATACATACCTTTTAAACACATGGTTCTACCTCTCTCTCTCTCTCTCTCTCATTCATTCACTCACTCATTCATTCATTCAACAAACATTTACTGAAAGCCCATTTTGGGCCAGACTCCATTCCAGGGATACCGAGATGAGATGATAAGATACCGCTAAGTTTATCGAGAAGCTGGTTCCTGCCTGCCTTCAGCAGCTCCTCCCTCTTTCCTGCCACAGTGAAGGACACGGTGCCTCCTCCAGTCAAAGGGAAACCCTCCCAGTGAACTCAGGCTCCCAGCCCTGCCCACTTTCTCAGACACTCTCTCTATTGGTCATCCAACCTCTCCCCTGTATCTTTTGTCACTTCTCTCTGCTACATCCATCCCATCACCATTCAAACATGTTCCAGCATCTCTTGTCTTATAAAGCAATCTAACAGATAATCACCATTAGAAAATCACAGCAGTAGTTGCAGCAGGCAAAGTCCACCAATGGATGCTAACATGAGTGGGTGAGCCCTCAGATGATGAACCTCTGCAGTCCTCTTGCCAAAAAAGTATAACCTCAATCTACTCATAAGAAAACATCAAATGGACCCAAACTGAGGGGCTTTCTACAAAATACCTTACCAGAACTCTTTAAAAAGAGTCAAGGTCATGAAAGACAAGGTCAGACTGAGAAACTGTTACAGAATAGGGGAAACTAAGGAGGCATGACAACTGAATGTAACGGGTTTGGATCTGGATTGAATCCTGGAACAGAAAACAGACACTGGTAGAAAACTTGGTGAAATCTGTAGAGTTACTAATACTGTACCAACGTCAATTTCTTAGTTTTGATAATTGTCTGATGGTTATGTAATATATTAACATTAGGGGAATCCTGGTGAAGGGTGTATGAGAACTCTGTACTATTTTTGCAACTCTTCTGCAATTCTAAACTTATTTCAATATAAAAGGTAAAAGAGAAAAATCTACCTGGGTCCCTTTTCTGCCATTAGGGCCTTCTTTCCCTATTTCTGTTTGGAGTCAAACTCCTTACGAAAATGTCCACATGCACTGTTTCCACTTCTTTGCCTCACATTTTCTCTACCAAAACCCCACTGAACAATATCACCAATGGCACTCATGTTGGCAAACTCACTGCACTGTTTTCAGACCTCATCTGCACAAACTTTCCAGGCTTTTGGCACAGCTGGCTACTCTCTCCTTCTTGAAACACTTTGGCTTCCAAGATACAAACTTTCTGGTTTTCCTCCTGCACCTTCTCATTCCAGCTTCTCAATGCTGAAATATCTCAGGCTTCATCCTGGACCCGTCTTTTCTTCCTTGGCCCAACTCTCTCCACAGGTCATTTTATTCTTACCTCTAATCTCAAATATTATCTTCATTTCAGTGAATTCTACATTTATATCTCTAACCCAGATCTCCCTTCTGAGCTCCAGATAACTCCTTAATATTGGAATCAGACATCTCAAAATTAAACTCTTAATATTCTCCCTGAAGTGCTTCCTGTGATTGGCCCCTCTCATTAAACAGTATCAACACCCCCTCCATCCACCCAGTTGCTCCTACTAGAATCCTTGGTATGTCATTTCAGATAGCTTTTTTCATCACTTACCAAACCCAATTCTTCATGAGGTCCAACATATATATCCAGAAACATTCCATTGCTCTCCCTATCTGCTACATTCACTATTGTCTTTTGCCTAGACTACAGTGATAACCTTTTGCTCCCTCTAGCCCAAACACTAATCACAGTCACCTTTTCAATATTACACCAATTAAGTTCCTTCTCTTGTTTCCCATTTCACAAGGGATACACTTCAAAAAATATTAATAAAGCCCAAGGCACATTTCATGTTTGGATCTCTGCTTACCCTCCCCACCTTATTTCTCGCTGACCGTGTTGCATCCCCAACGGCTTTCTCTCAATCCCTAAAATACAACAGGCTCTTTGCCTGCCCTCGGTACTTTGTATCTGCTTTTCCCTCTTCCTTGAATTCTCCATGAGGACCTGTGCAATAGTCAGGGTAGGCTAGATTACATTTTGGTAGCAAACAACCCCCAAATCTCAGTGCCTTAAGACCAAAAAGATTTATTTATTGTGTACCTCACTGTCTGATGTAGGTCAGGTAGCTGTTCTTCAACTGAAGACTTAGGGGTTCAGGCTCCTTCCCAGCTGTGGCCTTTGTGGTTTCTGTGGAAAGAGAAGAAAGTATGAATGATCATATATGGGGTTTTCAGGCCAGCTTTGGAAATGGCACAGAACAGATCCACCAACACCCCACTGGCAAGATCCAAGTTAAATGATCCTAACCTAACTTCAAAGGAGGCAAAAAAAAAAAAAAAAAAAAAAAAAAAAACCTAAAAAAAAAAAAAAGGAGTCTTCCTGTGTATCCAGGAAGAGGAGAGGAAATTGGTGAGTATCAGGCCCAGTCTCTGCCACATCCTGGTTAAAATCTACTCATCTTTATAGATAAAGCTTAAATCTCACTTCCTGAGAAAGGCCTTCCAGTTACTTCAACCTAAATTAGGACCCCCCGAAGTATTCTATTGTAGCATCCTATAATTTTCCTTTACAACATGATCACAGTTGAAAGTTAATCTTTCTTTGTGATTATTTAATATTTATTTCCATTTCTGGACTGTAGGGTCTATGAGAGCAAGTCCTGCATCTGTTTTGCTCCCACTGTATCTCTAGCACCCATCACAGTACTTGCTATATAACTAGTATGAAAATTTTTGAGTGAACAAATGAATGACTGCACACAGTCAGTCCCTGGCTCCAAACAGCTCACAACTTGAGGAGGAGAAAGGCAATTCAGTAGGAAATCATAGTTCAGTGTGATAAATGCTGTAGGCCTAGAGAGCTATGGGGGTGACCTGAAGTGGCTCCCAAAGCTTCTGTGCTTTCTTTCCATGGCAGGCTAATCCAGGGGCTGGCAAACTATGGGCCACTTTTTGGGGATTGAATCATGTCCCCCACTAAAGACATGTGTAAGTCCTAACCCCAGATCTCGAGGCTATAAACCCATTTGTAAACAGGACCTTTGAAGATGTTATTATTAGTTAAGGGGTGAATTCATTTGTGAATAGGCTCTGCCAAGATATTATTTACATGAAACCAAATTGAAGCAGGGGGGGCCTAAACCATATAACAGGACTCCTTATAAGCAAAGGAAATCTCCACATGGTCAGTCAGCAGAAGCCGGAAGTCAGAAGAAGACAGAGAATGAGAGAAATTGCCATATGACAGAGGTAGAGATACAAGGCATGGAACCCTAAGAATTTCTAGCAAGCCAGCACCAGAAAGGCTGCAAACTCCTGGAGATAGCATGCCCTGTCCTGTTCAGACCTTGATTGTGGACTTCTAGCTTCTCAAACTGCAAGACAATAAATTCCTGTTGTTCAAGCCAACCAGCGTGTGGTATTTGTTACAAGAGCGCTGGCAAGTTACCCAGCCACCTTTGCCTGCTCTACCTCTAGGCCTGTGCTCGGTTATCATCCCTGTATGAAATGTCTGAAGCCGAAGGTTCCATCTTACCCATCCTTTAAGTCGGCTATCTCAAATGCCTCCTCTTCCTAAAAGCCTTCCCCAGCTCCTCTACTGGGAATAACTGCTGCCCCCTGTGGATTCTCTAATGCTTTGTACACTGTTCTATTTCAAATTCTGCCATGTATTATAGTTTTCTGTGCATTTACACAGTTCGTATGTTTCTCCCGTCCTACTGAAAGCTTCTAATGCGCAAGGATTGTATCCTATTTTTATTAATTTCTGCATCCTTTGAGCGTCTAGGAAATGCCTTGTACAAAATGGAAATGTCTACCCTTTGCAAAACTCTTCAACGGGAGCTGGGTTTGTGAATGTTCGTTAAGTCTAAGAACGACCTGTATTTAAGTACAAACTCAACTTGTTTAGTGCTTACCAGAGCGAGTAACGCCCTTTTAGGGTACGCTGTCTTCCAGCTGGGCACACACCTGAGTATCGCGGTCTGAGACCCTGAGGTATGACGGTAAACACGTGGATGAGCAGCGCTTCCCTTCAGGTCGTTCCTCTCCCCACGGTGATTGGCGGATCAAACGTTCCAATCAGTCCTCTCCGCCTCTTTCAGCAGCAGCCAATCACAGACCCCGAGAGCCTCCTGACTACTAGACTCTGTTTACTAACAGACAGAAGCTGGGGAATAAGGGGTGTGACGGTTCTGGGGAGGTCAGCGAAAGGAAGGTCTTGATGGCGCGTGCGCACCAAAGGAAATGGGCGGGGCAGAACCGCGCGTCTCACCAATCCGAGTGATCGCGCTCCTCCCTCTCCTGCCTCCCCGCCAAGCAACAACAATTCGAGGAGCGGGGCGGAGCAACGTCAGAAAGGATTGTCCAATGGGAGCCGGCGTTAAGGGATGCGCGCGCCCTATGCCCAATAAGCGTTGGCGGCTCGAAAGGCTCCCTACCTTGCTGGCTGTGGGCGGAGCGGCTCCAAGGAGGAGGCGGTGGAGCAGGGGGCGGTTTGGTTGCGCGGTACTAGCGGTGCCCGCCGAAGGGGGAGGGAGGAGGCGGAGGAGCGAGCCGTGAGGCCAGAGCGGGAAAGAGACTCGTCTGTGCGTCCGAGTTCTGGAACCGCTGCACCTCGGCTCCTGGGGCTGCAGCGGGAGCTGTGAGGGGCCGGGCGTCCGCTGTCTCCCGGGTTCGCGTCGTAACGACCCCGTGGGGTCGGGAAAAGGAGAAGATGGAGGAGGAGGGAGGCAGCGGCGGCACCGCCGCGGGGGCCGGCGGCGACGGGGAAGAGCAGCTTCTCACCGTCAAGCACGAACTGCGGACGGGTGAGCGACCCCGCCCTCTGCCGGCCGGGCCCGGGCGCGAGGGCGCGGGCTGGGGGGCTGCGCCGCAGCTGGGAGCAGCGCGGTGCGGGGCTGGGGCTTGACGGGGCGCGGGGCGGCCGCGGGCCGGAGTAGTGGGCGCGGAGGGGCGGGCCCGGGGCGGGGACTCGTCGCGGGCTGGGCGGGAGCCGCGTGGGGTGGGGTGGGGTGGGGGAATCTGGGGAGGTAGGGGCGCGCCTGGCAGTAGCCCGGCCAAAAGTTTTGGGGAGTCCGGGAATGAGCGGCCGGCACGGGGCGTTGGGGGCTCTCGAAGCAGCCAACACCTGCCGGTCGACACTTGTTTCTGAGGATGTCTTCGCCCACCACCCCCATCCCGCACAGGTGACACATCTGTCACTGCATCCTGCCTAGGGTGAAAGGTGCGCCTTCCTCGGTGTGGGGTGAAGGACGCTTTGTTTTGGAGCGTGGCTCACTTCACGCCTCTGCTTCACTTGAGATTCCCGGCGGGGTTTGTGGAACCATCTCTTAAGGTGCTGTGGTCCTGTAGGAGATAAATGGGCGGTTGTTCCTCGGACTTTTAATGAGTCGGGTCTCTAGTGAGATAAATAGGGATCGCGGGCTCCAAGGATTGAGTGCATTTATATGCATTTGTCGTGAAATACTATACTTGGCCTGGAATTTCTGACTCTTGGGGTGAAGGCACTGTAAATTTAAAGCTCTAGGTACAGCGGCTAGCTAGGTGGCTTACGGGCTTTCTTCCTAGTGTTGGATATCACTAGAGTTGTTCTAAGCTTTATACGTGTTCAGTTACTTTATTCATTGCATGTGGATCCGGATTTTGCCTTTTGGAAAATGCTTATTTGGACTAATCAGTACAGTTTGGATTTATATTTGTGGAACCTAATCTCTTATTAAAGATCCATTTTGTCTGAACAGAAAATACACTTGAGAGTTTCATATTATTATTAAATGTTCTTGAGGCATTTGTTAAGGTCTTTGACACAACTTATTCGCTGTATTGGGATATTATTTTATTATGTAGACACAAAGCTTATGCAGCAGGTTTCAGATATACACCTTGTTTCTGTTTTGAACAGATTATAAAGGTAGTTCTGTGGCTGCTTCTTTTAGTTTTTATTTCTAATGAGATTGTCAGTTCCATTGAGACCAGTGTGGTGACTTAATTTAAGACAGATGTCATATTCATGCCCACTTAATTCAACTTAAAAAAAAAAATCATTGTTTGCCGTCATTGTGAATCTCATATATCTTGAGCCCGTTACTCCCTAATCGTTTTGAATTTGTAACAGCCTGGATGGGTTTGTTTTTCTCTATCAATTTAATAAATAGTTGATGTTTTCAAAGGGCTAGTAAACATTTATTATTAATACCTGATTTGTACCAGGTTCTGTGTCAGGTGCTGTCTGTTCTGGAGAATTTTAATTTCTTCTTTTATGATCGTATAAAGCAGTGCACTGATTTATGTATGCAGAATTGTGTTGTACAGCAAAAGCTACTAGAAGATATTCCCCTTAGCCATTTATCATGGTGTAACAAGCAACCTTCTGCTAAATGACCAAGAAGCAACCTACTTAAGACTAGTAGTCAACCATCTGCTCAGTTTCTGGGTTTGCAGACAATGTTAGTTTTGTAGAAAACAATGAATGCTGCTTTATTTCTCCTTTTCTACTAACTGTGTGAATCATCAGCTTCAAGTTTACATTTTAGAAATTTTTCTGATGGATGGTGCGATTATACTGAAATCTTTAGTACTGTCAACTATCAAAGGAAATGAACAGTCATTTTGACTTCTTGCCGAACACTTGAACAACTGACCGGATATAGTGGTCAAAAACACTGTTAAAATATAACTTGAAGATATGCTCATCTTCAGCCAACTGCACTCCTGTCAGCACATGATGCTATAATAGGCACCAAAGTAATTTGATCTGATGTGGTCTCTTGCTTCTCAAAATGTACAAAAGCATATAGTCATACCAAGTCAGCAGTTGGTCATTGAGCATTTGTGCTGAAGGGTGAGTAAAAAGCAATAGAAGTCACATGTAAGGGATGGAAATTGCTCCAGGTTAAGACAGAATAGCATGGCATACTATTCTCTTTAGCTTTGTAGACTGGGCAAGTTGCTTCACCCGCTTGATACTCACTTCTCTCATCTACAAAATGTGACAATTAAAACACTGTTGGGCAAGTGCTAAGCAGTAAATGTTTGTTGAATGTATATCTAAACATCACGCCATAACAGTATCTTAAAGTGTGTGAATTAATCCACATCACTTATTTGGTCCTTAGCCTATGTCACATTGCTTGGCTGTTACCTTTTTTGTATCTGTCTTGCCTTCTCTAGTAAACTCTTCATAATCCCTGCTGCTGCTAAGAGCCTGTGCATATCTATTCAGAAACATTTACAAATGATACTGTAATAATCATTCACTTGTCTGTGCTAGACTGTAAGGTACTTGAGGGCATTTACTGTGTCCTTTGTCCATTTTCAGCTTCTGGCATATGGTAGGCACTCAAATATTGTTAAATGAATTAATTGAATGGATGAAAATCCAGGACCAATTCTAATAGTTCGTCATATTCCCAATGCCTTGTGTATAGTAGGTGGTTGATAAATTGATGGCAATGACTATAAAAGCTGAAGAATTAAGAGTAAAGGATTGATTAGATTGATTTAACACATAGTTCTTGAGCACTTTCTGTTTTCTAAGGTAAATGGTACTGATGATACCAAAAATTACTAAGAAAATGTTCTGCCCCCGGTAGTAAGGGAGGAAGTTGTGTAAAGCAGTAATTGGTATGTATTGTCATAAGTACAATAAAGGTGTATTATACAAAGTGCAAAGACAGCAAAGAAGATGTTAGACCTTTTGGGTTTAAATTAATCAAATCCAATTCTATAAAGAGAAAAAAGGGGGGATTATTTATTGGAAGGATATTGGATTGTTTTATCTCTATTCAGTTGTTAAATAAATATTTCATTTCCTCTGTGTACCAGGTGCTGTTTTAGATGTTGGGGCTACAAGATAGATGTGGTTTCCTAGTAGAAGGATAGGGTTGCATCAGGAATCAATGGAACCAGACACTTACATTGTCTGCACTCTTTCCATCCTGAATCTCTGCTTGTCTCTCAGTTGGCTTCATTCTTCTCCACTGCTATCTACCTTCTCTTACATGGGGAAGATCATGACTGTTGAAAGACCCCAAATTTTACATGGTACAGTTTTGGCTGCTAGAGAGACACTGCCTTTTACTGAACTTCAAATATAAAAGTCTCAGGGAAGGATTTATTGGCCTAGCTGTGGTCAGGTACCCACTTCTGGATCAAAAAGACAGAGGATAGGATCATGTTATATCGGCATGACAGTTACTTCAGTAAACAATGTGGATGGAAATGAAATTAAACTCTCAGAAGAGGAGGGGATACCATTAGGAGAGAGAGCCTAACACTCAGGTCAAGGAAGGTAAAGTAGTTAGCTATTGCTGTGTAACAAATTATCCCAAAATTTAGTAGTTTAGAACAGTATGATTTTTGTGGGTCGGGGATTTGGAAGTGGCTTAGTTGGATGGTTCTGACTCAGGGTCTCTCATGAGGTTGTAGTCAAGACATCAGCCAGGACTGCAGTCACCTGAACACTTGTGCAGGTCTGGAGGTTTTGCTTCTAGTATGGCTCACTTGCATGCTGTTGATACACGCTTCAGTTCCTAGCCCTGTGGACGTCTCCATAGTGTTCCCCTAGAACAGGTGATCCAAGAGATAGAGCAAGGTTGAAATTGAGAAGTTTTTTTTTTTAAACAGCTTTATTGAGATATAATTTAAATACCATAAGATCCACTTGTTGTAAGTGTAAAATTCAGTGAGTTTTAGTATATTGAGAGTTATACAACCATACTGCAATCATTTTAGAACATTTCCAACACCCAAAAAGAAACCTCATACCCATTTACAGCAGTCACTCCCCATTCTCATCCCCTACTCCCAGTCCTAGGCAACCACTAATCTGCTTTCTCTCTATATAGATTTGCCTGTTCTGGACATCTCATATAGTGGAATCATAAAATAGGTGTTTTTTGTGTGGCTGGCTTTTTTTACTGAACATAATGTTTTCAAAATTCATCCGTGTTGTAGCACGTATCAATACTTCATTTTTTTTATTGCCAAATAGTATTCCATTGTATGGATATATCACATTTTGTTTATCATTTCATCCATTGTTGGCCATTTGAGTTGTTTCCACCTTTTCACAATTGTTAAGAATGCTACTATGAACATTCGTGTATAAGTTTTTGTGTAGACCTAGGCTTTCATTTCTTTGGGGTAGATGCCAAGAGTAGAATTGCTGGATCATATGATAAATCTGTGTTTAACTTTTTAAGATAATGCCAAAACTTTTCCAAAGTGGCTACACCGTTTTACAATTCCACCAGCAATGTATGAGGGCTCCAATTTCTTTACATCCTTGCTAATACTTGTTATTGTATGTCTTTTTGCATATAGTCATCCTAGTGGGTGTGAAGTGGTATCTCATTGTGGTTTGATTTGCATTTCCTTGATGACTAATGATATTGAGCATCTTTCCATGTGCTTATTGGCCATTGGTATATCTTCTTTGGAGAAATGTCTGTTCAAGATCTTTGCCCAATTTTAAATTGTTATCAGATTGTCATTTGTCTTTTTGTTTTTGAATTGTAAAAGTTCTTTATATATTCTGAATATTAAACCCTTATTAGATATATAGTTTCCAAACATTTTCTCCCATTTTGTAAGTCCAATCTATTTTTTTTTCCTTTCTTGTGCTATTGATGTTATACATAAAAAATCATTGACTAATACAAGGCCATGAAGATTTAAGCTTGTGTTTTCTTCCAAGAGTTTATGGTTTTAGCTTTTACATTTAGGTCTTTGACCTGTTTCAAGTTAATTTTTGTATATGTGAACCCATTTGTAAATAGGACCCTTGAAAATATTGTTATTAATAAGGTGTGGACTCATTTTTGAATAGGATCTTCGAAGATCCTATTTAGATGAAGCCAGATTGAATCAGGGTGGGCTTAACCCAAATGGCTGATAAGGAGAGGAAATCTCAACAGACAACTGAGCAGGAGAAGGAGAAGCCATGTGACAGAGGCAGGGTTACAAGCCAAAGCTCTGGGAGAAAGCATGTCCTATTGAGACCTTGATTTTGGACTTCTGACCTTCAAAACCATGGGACAATATATTCCCATTGTTTGAGCAAACCTATTATGTGGTATTTGTCATAGCAGCCCTGGAAAACTAAGAAGGTTGCCCTGGCTAGAACTTTCTGTTCAATGTTGTGTAGTAGTGGCAAGAGTGGACATCCTTGTCTTGTTCCTGGTCTTGGGGGGAAGGCAGTCAGTCTTTCACCAGTAAGTGTGAGGTTTGCCATGAGTTTTTCCTAGATGCCCTTTATCAGATTAAGAAAGTTCCCTTTTATTCCTAGTTTGTGGGATTTTTTTTTTTTTAATGTTAAAGGGTGTTGGATTTTGTCAAATGCTTTCTCTGCATTTATTGAGATGATCATGTGGTTGTTTTTGTTTATTGACATGGTTTATTTCATTAATTGATTTTCAGATGTTAAGCCAACTTTGCACTCTTGGAATAACTCTCATTTGGTAATAATGTATAATCCTTTTTATATGTTGCTGGATTCAGTTTGCAGTCTGTAGGAGTCAAAATCTTCTCAGGTGGTAAGCCTCATGTAGTAGCAGATCCAATATTAACCCCTACTCTAAAGCAAAGAAGCATCTGGAAACCTTAGCTTTTTGGAGACATAAGTGCTTTGGTGGGCAGGATTGAATTCTTCCCTGTGGAAAAGAAACTAAAATTTGGGTGAAAACTCCTCGAGGGAAAATCTGTTATGGTAATATCATGTGTTGGTTGAAGCTTCACAATTAAAAACCCTGTTGAAAGATGTCAATCCCAAAATGCAGTGGGAGGGAGGGGTTACCACAGATAACTCCTTTGAGCTCCTGTAATGATTATGGCTCTCTCTATGCACCTCAAAGGTGTGGTCACTCCTACATTCATCTTGTTTGTCAGAGAAGATGAATAAGGTCTAAAATAGAATATTCTCTTTCCCTTATTGTTTTTATTTCTAACATGACCCTCTGGGTTCAGGAGTAACTATTCTTCCAAAAATCAGTAAGTTCTTTGGACGTTATATACTCCAAAAGTTACGAGTGAACTGGTTGTCTGACTTTTTTTTTTTTTTTTTTTTTAAATATTCAGAAGTCATCCTTCCCTGTGACTACAGGGAGAAAAGAGAGATACAGTTCCCAAGTTTTAGTACAGTACTTGGTATTGCAGTTATTTTATTTCACACTCAAGTTTTTGTGTAGGTGTACTTTTTATATAATCATTGTGTTCCTGACAAAAAATTGTGTAAATGGCATTTTCTTATATCAAATTCTTTAGAATATAAGAAGATGAACTTGGTACTTAAAACTGTTCTATGGTTATTTCTTTTATAAAGAAAAAAAACTCTTTTGATTAGGTTCTTCATTTGTGGCATTTACTGTTATTATGTAGATTGGCCTTTCTGACACCATCCCTACAATCTAGGTAGCTTCAGACTTTTTAGATGAAGTCTTGTGTGGTAGGCTGAATAATGCCCCCCCACCACTACTACCAGAGAGTTCCCATCCTAATCCCTGGAACCTGTGAATATGTGACCTTACATGGCAAAGGGGACCTTGTTGGTGTGATTAAGTTAAGGATCTCGAGATGGAGAGAGTATGCTGTATTATCAAGGTGGGCCCAGTATAGTCACAAAGGCCCTTGTAAGAGGGAGGCGGGAGGTCCGTGTCAGAGAAAGTGATGTGAAGATGGAAGCGGAGGTAGAGAAGATGTTATGAAACAGAAATCTGAGCGATGCCATTGCTGAAAAGGTGCCCTGTGCCAAGGAGTGCAGGCAGTCTCTAGAAGCTGGAAAAGGTGAGGAATGGAGTCTCTTCCCTGCTGACACCTTGATTTTAGCTCTGTAAGAGCCAGTTTTAGACTTTTATGTCCAGAATTGTAAGAACATATGTGTGTTTTAAGCCATTAAATTTGTGGTAAATTTTACGGCAGCAATAGGAAGCTAATGTATCTTCTTTAACATTGGATGAGACAAGAGATAGTTTTGCTGCAGGTGTGTGTAACTAAGAATGATAACAGAATGTGAAACTGTTATTTAAACAACTATTTTAATAGGATATGGTAAAAAGTCTTGTCCCCTAAAGAATTAGAGTGTCTTCTCTAAGGAATCCTCAAGGAGTCGTTTGTTTCTGACCTCAGTACCAAGCCTAGCTCTGCTGGTTTTGACCAGCCGTTCTGTTTTTCATAGAAATGCTCTGAAGTGGGTCCCTGAGCAGACTTGGTCAAGGTGGTGGCTAGAAATCTTCAAACCTTAGGCTATACCACATAAAGGCATAGTCTGGCATGTGTCTTCAGCCTTCTCCTGGTGCCATTTTATGTCTTTGTTCTTATTTTTCTTTCTTCTTATGCTCTTATTTATCCTTTTAAGTTGTCTTAAATTTTTTCTGGACCAAGGCAGGACTAGGTAAATACATACCTAAATAGATACATTTATATATAAACACAAATATACATACCTTAAATAATTTGGAAAATGTGGGAACATATTTGACTTTCCACACTTTTTAAATAAAATCTCAGTCATATGGTGTTCGTGCTATTTTTATATCTCTCCAAAGAATAAAAAAGTGAGGTCCCTGATCAATTAGTAGCACTTTTGATTTTAAAACAATACTTAATGGGAAATCAATAAAATAGAAGTATGCTTAAAGAATTCTAGTGGCTAGAAGGTTAAGATCGTACACAGGGCTGCCTTTGTACCAGGCTATTTTCCTACATAAATGGAATAACCCATGGGTAACTGGAAAATTCAGCCAACTGAAGCATTCTGTCCTCTAACCACATCACTAACCTGGAGTGGGATTGTTTTTCCTAAGAAGAAACCAGCTTAGAACATGTACTAATGATACTTGCCCTTCCTATCTAAATATGATGCTGCACTAAGACATGAACACTGAGTGTTAGCAATAGATTCGTACTAATCTGGTCTCATGATCTTGCCCTTGATTTTTCTTTAGACCAATGTCATGTGTTTGTGAGGAAACCTCACAGTTAGGGCTAGCATAAAACAAGTCTAATGGTCCACACAAAAATCACACTCCTAATTTTGACCTAATTTTACCATGTAGAAGTTGGGCAAAACAGCTCCACTTTTATTCATTCATCAGGGATTTACTGAATTTCAACTATGTGGCTGGTGCTGTACTTGATGTTGGATTTTAGCAGGGAACAAATTAGACATGGCTCTTACTGGCATTGAACTATATCTAAGAGAAGGACCTTAAATACATAATCACACACCAACTCTGATTATAGTTGTGAAAGTACAGGGTTCTGTTAGAGTCTAACAGGGTGACTTCACATTGTGTGAAGGGTGAGGAAATGCTTCTGTGAAACAGTAATGTTTAAGCTAAAACCCTGGCTATCGTGGGGTACAGAGAGGAGGGATAAAGCATTTGTTTCAAAGGTAGCAACACAGATGGTCCTAAAGTGTGCAACGGCTTGGCACACCAGGGTTACTGGAAGAAAGGCCTTTGTGGCTTGAGCATGATATCCAAGCCGAGCGTAATAGGAACTGGGGCTGAAAGGTAGCCAGGGCCATTTTATGCAGGATTTTGTAGGCTAGGGTAAGCATTCAGGCATCATCCTGTATGCAATGTGAAGCCATTAAAGGATTTTTAAATTGAGCAGAGATAAGATTAGTTCTGCATCTTAAAAAAATTACTTCTGTTGCTGTGTGAATGGGAGGAAAGCTTTATGAAGGGAAGCCAGTTAGGAGGCTTTTGCAGAGATTCAGATGGAATTTAAAGATTCAGATTAGATAATGATTGAGATTAAGAATTGCTTACATTTTGAGACATATTTAGGAGACAAAAATCAATAGAACTTGGTGACTTGGTGATGTACTGATGTGGGACAAATGTGTTTTTGATGGTGCTGTTTGTTGAGTTGTATTAATTTCCTATTGCTGTGTAACAAATTACCACAAACTTAGTGGCTTATAAAAGCACCCATTTATTGGCTCACAGTTTGATATATTAGAAGTCCGTGGGGTAATCCTGGATTCCCTGCTCAGGATATGACAAAGCTAAAATCAAGGTGTCACCCAGACCGAGTCTTTGTAGGCCCTGGGGAAAACTCCACTCCCAGAAAGGTCAAAATTCAGATTCTGTGCTTGTCATCCTGAGCTGGGGAGCTGATCTCCACTCTTAGAGGCCATTAGCATTCCTTTTCATATGGTCCCAACATCTTCAAGACATCAGTGGTGTGTCCAATCCTTCTCGTGCTTTGACTCTCTGACTTCTAGATCTCCTTCCTTCTCTGACCTTTAGACCCAGATTTAAAAAGACTCATATGATTAGGTCAGACCTATCTGGTTAATCTCCCTGTCATATGGTCATCTGATTTGAGACCTTAATTATATCCACAAAATTCCCTTTGCCATGTAACATAAAATAGTGCCAGGAATGATATCTCATCACTTCCACTCGCTTAACGAGAGGAGATCACACAAAGGCTAGAGTCATTGGGGTCATGGAATTCTGCCTTAGTTCCATAGCTGGTGAGCCAGTGGAGATGTATACTGGGGTGGAAAGGAAAGGCAAAATCCAGTTTTGTACAGATCAAAGTAAATTTGAGATGCCTTTGATACATCCGTATGGTAACAGTAACCATGAATAATGAGAACTTAACTTTTTGCTAAATAATAGATATTTTATCAATCCATTTAATCCACACCATAACCATGTGAAGTGAGTACTGTTATTATTCCAATTTCACAAATGGGGAAACTGAGTCTTAGAAAAGTTGTCGTTTGCCCAGGGTTGTCCAGGAAGTAAGTAGAAGAACTGGTTTCATAACCCAACCAGTCTGGCCCCAGAGCCCATCTAAACCACTGCTTCATGTCCTCAGTGGGATATGGGTCTGGTGCTTGGAAAAGAGGTCTGGGCTGCAGATGAAAATCCTAGAGCCCTTGGCATTTAGATGATATGTAAAGCCAAGGTAGTAGATGAGATCACCTTGGGAGAGATTGTAGGGTAGAAAGAGAGGAAGAGGACTCAGAACTGAACCCTGAAAAACTCCAAAATTTGGAGGATGTATAGAAAAGACAAGGAGAAATAGCTAGGGAGGGTAGAAGAAAAACCAGGAGAAAACCTGGGAAAGTTGTGGTATAATGGAAGCCAAGGAGAGAAAGTGCTTCAAGGAATATTTGTCAGATTCAACAGACCAGCTGATGATCTGATCAAAAGCAATTTTGGTGGAGATTTGAGGGGAGAAGGCAAATTGGAATGAGTTGAGGAAAGAATGCAAGTGAAGACAACTTTTAAGAGGCCTTGGCTCTGGAGGGGATTAAAGTGAGAGACTTAGCTAGAGAGAAACATGGGGTTCAGAGAGGACTTTATTTTTTGTTCCCTTGTTTTAATATGAGCCGTGGTTGAACATGGTTAAATACCACTATCCTGTATCCGTCACAGAGAGAAACATTGAAACTACAAAAACGAGAGGGGATAGCTGCCCTGAGAAGGGATGGATGTTCAGCACATGGTGGTGGGCAGAAGAAGGGCCTCGGACAGGAGAAAGCTTCTATTATAATAGGAGGGACAGGGAGAGGATACAGGTGCATTTGTAGATTTGGTGGCAGGCAGTTATGGGAGTTTCGAACTTTGGCTTTTTTCTTATGAATTGTGAAGAAAGTCAATTCTTTATTCAAGAAGAGAAAAATAGCTTCATTGTTTAATAAATTGTTATTCTGGTCTTAAAATATTCTTATATATAGAAAAAGTTGATACAAAATTTACAGGCTATAAGATGAAAGTTTATAGAATGTTGTAGAATAACTTACAGAAGAAAGAGGTTTTCAGGCATAGCCTTTGAATTATCTCTTCACTTTCCACAGAGGTCAGTTCCCTGAAGATGTTCTCTAGATCATGCCAGAATTCTTAGTAAGTTTAATGCTTTCTTTCTTCTTTTTGAAATGTTTTGTTTTTAGTTCACTTCTTCTAAGTTAAATTTACTTGGTGCCTTTATAGGAAAAAAAGCTGTTTGTTACTGCTTTATAAGCATTTGTTTTCTTATTGACTTGTTTTTCATATTTGCTCTATCATGTAATCCCAAAATCATTTCTATAAATAAACACTGCTGTTTTATACACCAAAAGTACAGCGAGTCTCCAAGGCAAGTGACCCCGGCAATAAGAGAAAATGGACAGCATTGTTTTAAAGTACACAGATATTAAATACAACTTTGTTCTGCCTCCAGCAGAACACTGTCCAGAGAAGTGGTTTGAGGCCCAACCACAAATCTAAACAGCTTCAGAATAGCTTACTACCTGGCAGTAAAAAGGAACCTAGTGTGCTCTCCATTTTGTTTATTTTCAAGCTTGTATGAATTCCCTAGAATTGGGCTAATTGGACCCTGTAGACAGGAGTTAAAATTTTTGATTTCAGAGTTATGTATGTGCTGTCAATACATACTGGACACCCCCTAAATTAGAGCTTATCTGATAATTGCTTTATAAATAATTTATTTCCCGCTGACAACAGGAAAAAAAAAACTCAAGTGGCAGGAAAAAGATTTTTTTCTTGCTGCATACAATTGTCACCTTTTTACTGAAACTAAATTAGTCCAAGAAGACGCTTATATTTTGTAATGCTAAGACAAGGTTTGATAAGAAGTAATTTTATACCTTTAATTATTAGGTTGCTCTCAGTAAATGAAATGCTATATACATATTTCCTAGTTGGTATATTGAAAACAAATCCAAGTATATTAAATAAAGATGACTGAGTCAGATTGTGCTCTGCACATTGTTTTGAAATCTTTTACTTCCTCTGAGACTTTACTCCAGTTTTTTTCCTCCCCTTTCTATGATCTTCAATCTCTCTTTCCCATAAACATGTTTGAGACTTCTTATTTTTTAAAAAATAAAATCCTCTGTGACCCTCTAATTATCCCTCTCATTCTCTTTTCCACTGCTTTTTGAAAAAGCTGTTTCTGCTTCATCTCCCATTTGTTCTTTCATGTGCTGTAACCACTCCACCAAAACCATTCCACCAAAACTGTTCTCACTAAATTACTAATGTCTTCCTCTTTTCCAAATGAGTGGAAACGTCTCAGTTTTTTTTAAAATCTTACTTAAACCTTCTTAGAGCAGTTGGTCTTGAGCATGTCCTCCCTTTGTTTAGTGACAGGCTGTACTTTGCCTCCTGGTTTTTCTCTGTCATTGACTGCTCCTCCCTCATTTACTAGGTGCCATCCCTCTCCTTGTCTCTTGAATCCTGGTAATCCATTGTCAGTCCTCTTCTCTTGCAGCTGTACACATTCTTCCTGGGAGATCAAATATAATGGCTTAAACTACCATCCAAATCTCTATTTTCAGCATAGACCTCTTTCTTGAGCTCCTTTTCAGTTATTTCCAACCGCCAACTGAACTTAAAACATTTGGCTAGCACACAGGAACCTTAGACTCTCAAGTCGAATAATGCTTCTTCTTCCCACTAACCATGTTTTATTGAGTGACACTACTGTTCTCCGTCCTGCCAGGAGCCTAAGCTAGGAGCATCCTAGACTTCTTCCTCTCCCTTACATTCTCCCCATCTACTGATTTGCTTTCCCAGTTATGTCCGTTATAAGTCTGAAATATCTCCTTTATCTGTTTCTGGCTCACCATTACCACTGCCACAGTCCTAGGTCAGTCTATAACCTAATGATAATAGCTATCATTTATTGAGCTCTAAGTGTCAGGTGCTCTGCCAAGCATTTTGCATGTGTTGTTTAATTCTCACAGCATACCTATGTGATGGATATTGTATCTAACTCTTCTTGTGTACAACCTCACATTCTGTCTCATCTCTGGAGTCTGTGGCATACAGTGCTTTGTGGGCTTCAGCTAACTTCAGGTTGACAGCATCTAGCTTCAAGGACTTGGCTTGCATTTTTTTTTTTTTTTTTTTTTTTTTTACTTTCTGCCCCAGGACTTTGACTCCTACTTTGAGGCTTAGGATCTTGTTGGAGCTGGCTCAACAAGCACAAATGCATATCACAAAAGTAAGTAGTGTTACTGTCCCACTGGAGAAACCCTCTACTAGTGGGGGATGGGAGCTGATTAGGCAAACTTTCGAGGGGCACACTATATGTTCCTCATTGGGTCTAGGTTAGATTGAGTTAGTAATGCATCCTTGTATTGGCTTTTCTTTCTTCCCTATTTCACTCTCCTCAGTTCCTCCTCACTCTTTTTCACTGGGATTGCATTCCTAATAAACCACTTGTGCACAAGTGTTGCCTGAAGCTCTACTTTTGAAGGGAATCAAGGCTAAGACAGTACCTAAAGTGGTTCTAGAAAGCATACCCTCAGATGGGATAATGGAGTGGATCATTTACTGGTGACACTATAGCAAGAATCCCATTGCTGGTGGGAGTAATGATGCTAACCTCTGGTGTATGACAGTGCAATTACTAAAATTCTCACCTCAAGTGGATTGTAACTAGCTTTGAATGGAAGGTAAAGCATGGGGTTATGTGATAGCTCTGATAGTTGAGTGCTATGGAGACAATGAGAATTTTAAGGACTCTGAAGGTGGCTCATCTCTTTTACCTTTGGAAACCTTGCAACAAGAAAATTACAGGTTTAGGTCAGCCAACTATCAATGCTGGGCATTCTGGGAAAACTAGAGAGCCTCCATGGCAGCATTTAAAAAGACCCTTACATACTGTAGCCATAGTAACAGATTCTGCTAAAAATCACATCCAGGATTTAATCATACGAATGACAGCTGCATACCTTCTGTGGTGGGTTTGTACTGTGTCAGATGAGCTAAGCTGGAATGACGTTTTCCAGAATTCCCTTCTGGGTTCTAGATTTGCACTGGCCACAATAGAGATTTTGAGTTAGCCTTGGAAGACAGAAGGGAAGTGACAGCTGTATTTCTTTTATGTTTGAAGGTTGGTGATGGTACTGGATGTTGTTGCAGCTCCTGTATATTGTTACTGATTTGCTGTATCATATTGTTGGCACAGAACAGTAGCCAGGCCTGCAGCAGTTCCAGTTCTCGTTGGATCATCTCCATCAGCTTCTTGGAATCTTGGGCCAGTGAATTCAGCTTTTTTGCAGGTTACCTGCATCATAGAAGTTGGAGGCCTGACGGTGGTGAGAGATAGACAGGGTTTCTTATTTGTCTTAATGGGTTCCAGCTTGTCTTTGAGTTTCCAGTTTATCCTTGCCCCTTCCCACTTCATGTCCATCTTTCCCTTCTAACTTCCTATTCTGCTGTCTTCAGGCCCAGCTCCAGGTGCAGAAGCAACAGTCGTATAAAGACTCCATAGCCATCTCTTACATATGTGTAAGGTCAAACCCCTACATAAGTCCCTTATTTTATATCACTCTGTTGTTTTGCCTCTCTGATACACACTTCACAGATGTTCTATGCCAAAGTCTAAGTCTTGATATGGAAAGAGTAGGACCCTGAGACATCAAATAGGGATGAACCTGAGAACCCTGAACTCCTGAATTTCCCTGAATCCTCTGGACAGGCTAAATCAGTATCCCCCTTCCACTTGTTGGAAGAGAACAGCCTTCCCTTGCTTGGAGATCATGCAGAGATCCCATTGAGATGGATGCCTCACACGATGATGCTTGTCCTCCTTAAGGACTGCCTCCAGAACAATAACTAGATATAGTCTCAGCATAGTCCTAGCATGGATGTAGTTCTTGCTCTGGCAGAAAATAGATTACCCAGGCAAATAATTCTAGCATCTGGCTTGTATGTGCCAATAGGAACAGGGGAAACATGCCAAGGAATGGATCTTGAAAGTCTTGGACCAGGGATGGCAGAAAAATAATGCTGAACAGGAGAGAATTTGACATGAGAGCACTATAATAACTCAGAATTTAACTTGCTGGTCCTGATATCCTCCTGGGATATTGAATCTTGGACATAAATATGGCCTACAATGAATAAATATGCAAGAACTGTCTTGCCAGAGTATTGAGGTCCCAAGTCTCATAGAAGAGAGACTATTAGAATAGATTTATTAAACGAGACTAGAGAACACACTATTTGACCGTGTTTTCTGAGAAGATCCAAATAAAACACTTTCTTCACTAAGGTAAGGAAGAACACTCTGGTGAGGGAGATACTGAGACTGGGTTTGATAGGAGATGCTTTCACGGAACAGAGTTCTCTAGTATCCATAGAGATTTCAGGGGCATCGTGGATGTAATAACCATAATGGGCAGAGTGGCACTCACAGTTCTCTGACCCACAGAGAACTGTGGCAGTGGCTGAGAGATCATGGGGCAAGACAGATGGGAAACCAACCAGTATGGTACTCAGACCTTCATCCCTGAGGGATCTGAGCCTTCAGTTGCCATGGCCTTCTTGGGCTGTAGTTGCTGCACTTGTTCACCAGCCATGGAAACAACAAGAAGCATCCAGTAAATACCTTGAGTTTGAGATAAGTTCCTCCCTATCACCATTAAGTAGTAGCAACACCATTAAGTAGTAGCAACCCTGGCTTCTCTGTGAAGACTCAATGACTGATTTGTATTTAATGGTGGGCTTGAGGAGATTTGAGCTATATTCTATTGGTTATCACCTCACATCATCTTCATACTCTTCCACGAATACTTTGACTCACTGTGCTGACAGTGTCTTGTTTGGAGCACGCTCATGGTATGTCTTTCCTTTTCTACTTGGGGCTTCTCCAATGCCCAGCATGAGATACAGGTGGGAGAGCCCACAGGTATGAGCAGTCTGGAAGTGGCAGGAAGTTAATGTTTCCCCTAGGGCAACCCTTAACCTGGGAGGAGCAGGAGTAGATGGAGAAATGCCTCTCCCTGTCTTTAGGCCAACAATTCTAAGAGAATTCTAAACATTATTCAGGGAATCCTGGCAGATTGACCTCCAGCTGTCCATGGCATTGACCATCTTAATCAAGTACCCTTGTATTGGCTACTCTCCTTTCTAGTTTCACTCTATGGTCCTTTACTTTTCTTCCCATTTAAATTACTTATATACAACTCCTTTTCTGATGCTCTACTTTTGGGAGGAACCCAGGCTCAGACAGGTATGATTGTTATGTGTAAGTATGTGTGTGTGTTTGTGTGTGTCTATCTGCTGATCTGTCTGTTTATCTCTATATATCTACCTACCTACCCACCTACCCATCATCTATCCATCCATCCAACTACAGATTACAAATAAGGATCCCAGAGTGGTAAAAACAAGTGCTCAGTACAGCTCTAGTAAGAGGCAAAGCTTGAATTCTAAACTGAGGTTCATCTAAAGCTAAAACATGTTCTTTTCCTTCTTGATTATACTATTTCCCCACCTTTGAAGGTGAAGTCAGAAGGATTTAGTTAACTTGTCCTTCAAAGGTCCTCAGTAATCTGACCCCTACCTACCTGTCCATACAAGTTGTTTGTAGTTCACCAGTCCACAAGTTGTGCCATGCACGTGCTTGTCCCTTTTCCAATAAATTCTTTTCCTTGCTCCTCAGGGTGGGAGGATGCATCTCCCCTGCCGTGGCCTGCCCCAGACTATTTGGAAAATGTCTGTACTTTTCCTTGTTTCTTTTTTTGTGTTCAATCAACTCTTCTTTAGTTTCTTTCTGTTTTATTGTTGTTGTTATTATTGTTTCCTCATTTATGTTCTTAGTTTTTGTATTTCTGATTGAAGATTTTTTTTTTTTTTTTTGTCACATTCCAACTGCTTATTTGAGGATATTTAACTCAGTTTGGAGTGTTGGGTTACTAACCATTTTCTTCAGTTTCGTGGTGTTGGTTTTCTTGGAGAGGGTTTCATTAGTTGAAATGCTTTGATTAACTTTTTCTGATTTTTTGTTTTTTTAACATTAGTTTTATATTCTATGGTCTGCTTTTTTCTATATCCATTTCCTAGTTTTTGGAAGTTTGATAACACTGTCCTCAGTACAGTCTTTTTTATCGATGGTGTTGGGGGTCACGTTGGTAAGTCTTGTTTCTCTTTCATTTCTGTGGATCCTTAATTTTTCCCTCGTTTCCTTCTTCTCTTTACTGTCAGGTTTCCAGGGATACTCCCCTTCTCTATATCTGGTTGTCTTTTGGAAGCTGTGCTTGTCTGAGGCTGCCATTTCTTCTAATCCCACTCATTCTCAAGACTCTTCCTAGCTGGTGCTTTCAAGTACCTAGTTTCAACTTGTGTTTAGTATTTTGGGCTTTCATCATTGGCCTCTTTCTAGGGATGATTTTTCTGAGTTTTGTCTAAGCCCTTTGTGCCTTTCTGCTTTTTTTCGTTGTCTCTTAAACCTCCCTCCCCTCTCCACAAACCTGTAGACTTGCGATTTGGTTTATTTTTCTGTTACAGATAATGTGAAGGTTGTAGTATTTTCTGTCTCTCAGCACTGCTGAAGGCATGGGTCATATATAGTTTTATTTGCTCTCTTTGTTAGATTTATTTATTTATTCATTAGTTTTTATTAGTTTTTTTTGAGGGTAAGTGAGGAGATTTGAAACTGGGCAGCCTTCATTGTTCTCCAAACTTGGAAATCGCTATACTTTTAAAGAATCAACTAGCAAACTTATCTTCTCTTTTCTGAAGTCTTCCTTGGTACTACTCCAGTTTCCGTGCTCAGATATTTGCTATTTCTTTGTGTTCTTAAATACTTTTACCTCTCTTTAGTTGCATTCATTATAATGCATTGTAATTGTATATTTAAGTTTGTCTCCTCTCTGCCCCCCACCCTTATCAAATTGTTGTTGTCTCTAAACCAGCCAACTGTGTCTTTTTCTTTTTTTGTGATACACAGTAGGTATCCACTAAATGGATTAATTTTACTTAAATTAGAACAGAGATACTGTTGATGACTATCATCTCTACTGGCTATGAATAATCTGAATGTTAGTGGATCATATTGATCCTCATTTTTAAAAGAAGATAAACAGAAAATCTGAAGAATGATCAGCTTTATATTACAGTCATTCTAAAGTTTAAGTTAGTAAGATTGACACTTTCTCCCATATACTTTATAATGTTAATTGACCAATTAAAATTTTTTAAATAGCTTTTAATTTATTTCCTCTAATATTGTTTAGTTAAAACTCTGGAATCAGAAATTCATGGTTCTTTCTTTTTTTAATAAACAGTATCTGAAAAAGTTCTGTAAAAATGTTGTCTTTAATGGATCATTGTAATGTATTTGACTTTCTACCTTTTTCCTATACAAAAACATCTTTTATGTGCCACATGGCTAAAATTCCACATATTTATGGAAGAAACAAATTTGGGTTCTTAAATGTATGATGTGCAATGTGGAATTTGCCTGATTGACAGTGGGTGTGCTGAACACCCCATCTAATGTTTTTTGTCTCTTTAGGAATTATGTTACTTTGCCTTATGTTTTGTTATTAAGAGATCATTTTTAAAAGCATGGATCTTTTCTCATAGGTGTAGAGAGTGAACATTCATAAAGTATTCACTAGCTTTATCTCATCTTAATATTTTGTCATGTTTAGTTCATATCAATTCATATAAATCCTATGTACTGTCCTTGATACTGTCCCCCTAGCTCTTCCTTTCCATTGTATGGCTGTGCCATGATTTCTTTTCAGTTGTCCTGGTCATGGATATTAGACTTAAAATTTTTTGCTATTGTACGATGATGTCTACTGTGGTATTGTATATGTCTCTGCATCCATGTGTGCAAGAGTTTCTTTCCAGTCTATACCTAGGAGCAGAGTCAGAGGTGTGGGGTATGCATACCTTCAGTTTTACTCAATATTGCCAAATTGCTTTCCAAACTGATTGTACTCTTTCATATCCCCCTAGCAGGACACACGAGTTCTTTTTGCTTCATTTTTCAATTCTTGGTACTATCAGGCTTTTTAATTTTTACTGATTTGATGGGAGTAAAGTAGTTGTACTCTTTGAATTAGCGTGTTCCTCAATATTGATAGGTTTGATATGTTTGTTGGCCATTTAGTTTTCCTCTTTTTGTAAAACTTTTGGTACAGATCATTTGCCTCCTTATTTAAAAATTGGATTCTCTCTTGGATTGTTTATGTGTTTGTTTTAAAAGGAGTGCTTTATACAGCTGCATGCACTGTGATTACATGTCTTGTGTCCTTAACTTCTTAAACAGAGTATTCTGAACATAATTTGACCTTTATTTTTTTCAGTTACTAAGCAATATTTATTGCACTGAATTGATAGCAATTCTGAAAGTATGTATCCCCCTTATCCAGTGGCCCTAGATCATTGCATTTTACAGTGTTTCTGTTTGCATTCTTAAAAAGTATTTCCTTTTTCTTCCCTTGTTTGTTAGCTCCTGCTCTTGATGCTTTCAGTGTATTTCATTGCTTTTTCTCTGCAGTCTGATTTTAGTAAAATTGTCTGAGTCAAGCCCTGAGAATTATCTTTTATGAAGTAAATGTACTGTGATACAGCCACTTTTCCTCAAAACCTGGGCTAGTATTTGGACTCTGGGTGGTTGTATTTGCCAAACTATGACCTCTAGATTAGTGTGAGCATTATTATACCCTACTAGTAGTGATGATAGTGATGATAACCTTTTGTAATTAGTATGTATTATTGTAAATCAACATATATAAAAATTATCTTTTAAAATGCTAAATTACAGCCTTCCAAAGTCAGCTTCTCTTAGATTTCTGAGTGTTGCAGGAGAAGGAATGAACTCTTTCTCATTTGATGTGCATGGCTGGGCCCCCACTCTGCTTAATATTGCTTGTTGAGTTTTTATATTCACATTGGCTATTCTAAAACTTTTCTTGTTCCTGTATTGCTTTAGACTCCTTACTGATATTAAAGTTCTGTTGGGACAGGGATTCTGTGTCTTGTTCAGAGCTGTATCTTGGCACCTAGAATGGTGCCTGCGATATGGTAGATACGAAGAATGTGGACGGGGCACGGGACATGACCGAGCACTGGTGGTGGCTTCTGATTGGTGAATTCAGAATGCTGGGTCCCAGCTCTGAAGGCAGCTACAGTTTCAACCCACCAGGACAAAGTTGCCTGCAGCCTCTATTTCAACTCTTCCCCTAATGGGTGGAAGTGGGGGTGGGATTTAAACTCACAGCACCTTCTTAGGGATGGGGGGAACAGTTTGCTGAAGGGTAGCTCTTCCTCAAGAAAGGGGTGGGGGGCACAGCTCAACACTGTTTGTGGCTTTTGATTAGCAAATTCAGATCACTGGGTCCTGGCTTGGAGCTATGGTTTCAACCTGTCCCAGACAAAAGTGACTGGCAGCCTGTTTCAAACACACCCCTGACAGGGGCAGAGTTGGTTGAGACTTAAAGGCACAGTACCACCTTAGGAGTGTGGGGGACAGTTTGCTATATAGCACTATCTGCTGAGCAGGCCAGGAAAGCACAGATTCAGGGAGCCATCAAAGAGAAGTTTGGCATCCTCTGGGTCTCCTCCCCAGGGCACTATGGAACTGATCTATGCCCCATTTGTAGGTCCCTGGCCCTGTTTTGTTTTGTTTTTTAATAATTCAATTTTAGTGAGATATATTCACATACCATACAGTCATACAAAGCATACAATCAGTTGTTCACAGTACCAGGTGGTACAGCTGTGCATCCATCACCAAAATAAAATTTTGAACATTCTTGTTACCACACAAACAAAAGTAATAAGGATAAAAATTAAAGTGAAAAAGAACAAGTAAGGTAAAAAAGATCACTGGGTGTTTTTCCCCCCCTTTTTTCTACTCATCCATCCATACACTGGACGAAGGGAAGTGTGATCCACATGGCTTTCCCAATAACATTGTCACCCTTCATAAGCTACATTTTTATACAATTGTCTTCAAGATTCATGGGTTCTGGGTTGTAGTTTGATAGTTTCAGGTATTCATTTCTAGCTATTCCAATTCATTAGAACCCAAAAAGGGTTATCTATATTATGCATAAGAGTGCCCACCACGGTGACCTTTCACCTCCTTTTGGCATCTCTCAGCCACTGAAACTTATTCCATTTTGTTTCACATCCCCCTTTTGGTCAAGAAAATGTTCTCCATCCCACAATGCCAGGTCCATATTCCTCCCCGGGAGTCATATTGCACATTGCCAGGGGTATTTTACACCTCTGGGTGTCAGATCCCATGTAGAGGGGAGGGCAGTGATTTCATCTGCCAACTTGGCTTAGCTAGAGAGAGAAGGCCACATCTGAGCAACAGAGAGGCATTCGGGAGGAGACACTTAGGCACAATTATAAGTAGGCCTAGCCTCTTCTTTTCAGTAACAGTCTCCCAAGAGCAAGTCCCATGATTGAGGGCTCAGCCCTGTTTTGACTGGGGAATACTGAGTTGGGAAAATCCTCTCTGGGATAACCCGCCTCCTCGAATTTGCCCTCCAGGCAAAAGAAGCTAGAGATAATGAAAGAAGTGTTAAAAAAAAACTATAGAGGCAAGCAAAATACAAAGAACAGATCCATATGCCTGGAAAAGGAACAAGGGAAGGGAAGCTTTCTTCTGACACTGAAACAATTGCACAAATAGCGCAATTTCAAAAATTGTACTGTATATCCAGGACAAGAATCATATGAATAAGAGCTGAAAAAGATTTGATCAGTTAAACACGAGCTATTCTAAAGGTCTAGAATAAGCTGTACCAAGCGTCAATGAAGAGCCATAGCACAAAACCAATCAACAAGAAAACCCTAGGCAAGAGAGAGAATCTGACCTCCAGAGTAAACTCATCAAGATAATCAGATGCCTAGACACCCAAAGAAAGTTACAAGCCACACTAATAAACAGGAGGATATAGATAGTCCAAGGAATAGATTGAAAAGTCAGAGGTGACACAGAATTTGGAACTAATCAAAAGATGTTAAAACAAATCTCCTAAGTCAGTTCAAGGAGATGAAGGAAAATATGGCTAAAGAGATAAAAGATTTTAAGAAAACAGTGTGTGACCACAAAGAAGAATTTGAAAATATGAAAAGAAGCAATGGAAATGATGGGAATGGACGACACAATAGAAGAGATTAAAAATACACTGGAGATCTAGGGGCAACATGGTGGCATAAGGAGGTGTGGAGTTTAGTTAATCATCTGGAACAACTAGCATATAGCCAGGAACAGCTAGTAAATAGTCTGGGGCAACTGTTGGGGGACATCTGACCAAACACATATTGTACACCAATATGGAATGGGTGGAATGGCTGAGATTGCAGCATAAGAACTGTAAATAAAGCTCCTCAAACCATGGAGTTGGTGCCCCTCCACCACCACCACAGCAGGCTGAGCTGAAATGCTTCCCTGTGGGCAAAAGAAGCAGTCTACCAGGAGGAAGGGAGGGTAGCTCAACCAAGCTCCAACTGCAGTTTTAGTTAACAAATTTGGACTACTGAATACAAGCTATGAGAACCCATAAACTGGAGCAAGCAGGACAGGAACCTGAGGTTTCTGCTGGCAGAGAAGAGGTGGAGCTGATGGAAAAAAATACGTAAATAAATTAAAACAGAGGCTTTTGGAGTTGGCTGAGCTCAGAATACTGAAAAAAAGGGCTGTGTGCCAAGTAAAGGGGCACACAGAACTGGGCACCAACTCTGGTTCTTGACTGGTAACTGAGGGGTTGGGGACTAGCTCTGAAAAGGGGAGTTCTTTCTTTTTTCCTTTTGTTCTTTCATTCTAAGTAGCTCATTAGAGAAAGCCTCAGGCGTTTTCAGTTGTCAGCACTGACCCAGGCAAGGGTGCAGTTAAGATAGTTAGACAAAGGAAGAAGTCAAATGTAGGAGATAAATCCCTAAAAGTTTTATCTTCCCTAAGAAAAGGGGGAGGTGGGGCCCAGCTCAAGTGGCTGCCCTCCCTCAGAGAACTCAGATCCTAGGGCTGGGGTGTGGGAGGTGTAAAACCAGAAACAGCTTAAACTTGGCTTCTGACTCTCTCAGCCCCTGACAGGGACAGGGTCTACTAAGAATTAAAGGCAATGCACCTCTTTATGCCAGTGGGCAACTGCAGGCTAACAAGCACCACCTGCTGGACATAATAGGGAAAGCACAGCATCTAGAGGCCTCACAGGAAAGTCTGACATCAGCTGGGTCTCAGCCTCAGGGAAACTTAATACTGATTGCACTCTTTTCCTGAGATCTGGGCCGGTTTGGTCTGAGAAAATCTGGGGTAATCAAGGAAACCAGATGCCTAGACAAAAAAAAAAAAAAAAAAAAATTATGATTCACACTAGAAAAAACGAAGATATGGCCCAGCAAACTTACACTTCAAATGAGATACAGGAGTTGAAACAACTAATTAAATATCTTCAAACAAATATGCTAAATCAATTAAAAAACCAAATCAGCGAGTTGAGGGAAGATGTGGCAAAAGAGATGAAGGACATAAAGAAGACATTGGGCAAACATAAGAACTTGAAAGTTTGAAAAAACAATTGGCAAAACTTAAGGGAATGAAAGGCACAATAGAAGAGATTAAAAACACAGTGGAGATGTACAGCAGCAGATTTGAAGAGGCAGAAGAAAGGATTTAGGAATTAGAGGGCAGGACATCGGAAATCCTACACACAAAAGAACAGATAGGGAAAAGAATGGAAAAATATGAACAGGGTCTCAGGGAAGTGAATGACGACTGAAGTGCATGAATATATGTGTCATGGGTGTCCCAGAAGGAGAAGAGAAGGGAAAAGGGGCAGAAAGAATAATGGAGGAAATAATCACTGAAAATTTCCCATCTCTTATGAAAGACATAAAATTTCAGTTCCAAGAAATGCAGTGTACTCCAAATGGAATAGATCCGAATAGACCTACTCCAAGACACTTAATAATCAGGTTATCAAATGCCAAAGACAGAGAATTCTGAAAGCCGCCAGAGAAAAGCAATTCATCACATGCAAAGGAAGCTCGATAAAACTATGTGCGGATTTCTCAGTAGAAACCATGGAGGCAAGAAGGCAGTGGCATGATATATTTAAGATACTAAAAAAGAAAAACTGCCAACCAAGAATTCTATATCTGGCAAAACTGTCCTTCAAAAATGAGGGAGGGTTTAAAATATTTTCAGACAAATAGACACTGAGAGAGTCTGTGAACAAGAGACCTGCTCTGCAAGAAACAGTAAAGGGAGTACTACAAGCAGATAGGAAAAGACAGGAGAGAGAGAGGTTTGGAGAAAAGAGTACAAATGAAGACTATCAGAATAAAAAGGGGGGGGAGGGGAAATTAAAATAAAATATAAAATAAAATAGACATACAAATTCCAAAAGTCAAAATGTAGACTTTACGTTGAGTGAAATTAGCCAGCAACAGAAGGATGGGTACTCTATGGACTCAGTAATATGAACTAAAATTGATGAGTGTAATGTGATAAAGTTGAGGATACAGGTTATCCAGAGATAGAAAGAGGTTACAAATTGGGCATTTTATGCTGAAGGAGTACATAGGGTAAACAGAATTGATTATCTTGATCCAGAAATGGATAGCATAATACTGTGGGATGGTAGCACAATACTGTAAGTACTCGGAACAAAGATGAGTGTGAGTATGGTTGAAAGAGGAAGGCTAGGGGCATGTATGACACCAGAAGGAAAGACAGAAGATAAAGACTGAGTTTGTATAACTTAGTGAAACATAGAGCGGTCAGTGATGGTGATTAAATGTACAAATATAAGAATGTTTTTAAATGAAGGAGAACAAATGAATATCAACATTGATTAAGAATTGGATGGAATAAGGGAAAAATACAATCATTGCAAACTAGAGGCTATAGTTAACAGTAACATTGTGATATGCTTCTATTAATTGTAACAAAGGCAATATACCAAAGCTAAATGTCTATAAGAGAGGGTTATAGAAGTGATAACGGATTTTTGGTGGTGGTGGTGTTGTCTGACCTTTTAATTGTATTTTACTTCATTTTTCTTCTATCATTTATATTTTTATTCTTCATTTTTTTTCTCCTTTTCCTCTTTCTTTGCAGAACAAATGGAAATGTTCTCATATAGGTTGTGGAGGTGAATGCGTAACTGTGTGACTATACCAGTAATTGTGGATTGTTTGCTTAGAATGGATTGTATTGTGTGAATAAAACTGTTTAAAAAATATACTGAGGGATACAAGTGCTGGAGAAAACATGGAGAGAGGGACATACCTATTCCCTGTTGGTGGGGAAGTAGAATGGTGCAGCCCATCTGGAGGGCAGTGTGGTGGTTCCACAGGAAGCTAGCTATGGGTTTGCCATTTGCTCCTGCAACCCCGTTACTGGGTACATACTTGGAAGAACTGAGAGTGGCGACATGAATGGACATTGCACACTGTTGTTTATGGGGCAGTATTCAGATTTCCAGTGGATGGTGGTGGTCTAAAGGTACATCGACTGGTAAACAGAATGGTGAACTGTGGTGTATACATTCAATGGATTATTGGGCAGCGGCAAGAAGAAACAAGATTGTGAGGTATGCAACTAGGTGAATGGACCTGAGGACAGTATGTTGAATGAAATAAGCCAGAATTGAAAAGATAAACATTGTAACTCCCAAACTCTGAGAATTGAATCTGAGAGCATAGGTTATCAGGGGAAGGCTATGGTAAAGGTTTTCAGATTGTAAGCTCTTACAGAAGTCACATCTATTCCTGAGTTGTAATGGTTATTTCTACATTCTGAGATGATGAGCCATTTGTGTATAACTTGGTTAGTCCCTGGAACTTTGGGTATCTGTGTGACACCTGAGACTCAGAGCCAGAGTTCAGCAGCTATGAATGTCAGTATTACCCCATACAGGAAATGTTAAAGAAGCTGAAAAAAAAAAATGAGACTTTAATTAGAGATATACACAGAATGTACTTGGTTAGGACTAAGGTAAATCAGGCTAAAGGGAAAAGGATGATATTGACTGTGTTTTAAAACTTCAACTTCTATGTGAGACCAAAGGAAGAGATGTTTATTTGGTGCAAAATCTGTATTTTCTGTAGCATGCTATATAATTTAACTTGTATGGTCAGTTTATTCAAACACCATAATTACATGGAACCTTGAATAGGGGGTGAGATGCTGGTTGGTTTGTATGGGTTAGCATGAAACCTTGATACATCCCAGAGTAATTTGGGCAGAGAATAAAAATGTATTTGCAAAGCCCCCTTGAGGGACTGGGGGAAAATGTGAAATACTAAACTTACCCACCTGGGGAATTCCTGAGATTCTCTCAAGTACTGGGGACTACCATTGTAGTAGGCCAAGCCCTCGATCTTCGGGCTTGCCATTATGAAGCTTGTTACTGCAAAGGAGAGGTTAAGCCTACTTATAATTGTGCATTAGAGTCACCCCCAGAGAACCTCTTTCATTGTTCAAATGTGGCCTCTCTCTCTAAGCCAACCCTGCAAGTAAAATCACTGTCCAACCCCCTATGTGGGACATGACTCCCAGGGGTGTAAATCTCCCCTGGCAACTTGGGACATGACTTCCGGGGATGAGCCTGGACCCAACATCATGGGATTGAGAAAGTCTTGTTGACCAAAGGAGGGAAGAGAAATGAAACAAAACAAAGTTTCAGTGGTTGAGAGATTTCAAATGGATTTGAGAGATCATTCTGGAGGTTATTCTTATGCATTTTATCGATATTCATTTTTAGTTATTAGTGTATTAGGAATAGCTAGAAGGAAATACCCGAAACTGCTGAACTGCAATCCAGTATCATTGATTCTTGAAGACAACTGTATAACTATATACGTTATACGGTGTGACTTTGTGATTGTGAAAACCTGTGGCTCACACTCCCTTTATCCAGTGTATGGACAGATGAGTAGAAAAAAGGAGGACAAAAAGTAAATGAATAATGGGGGTAAGAGGAAGGAGAAGGAGATGTTTTGGTGTTCTTTCATACTTTTATTTTTATTTTATTCTTATTTTCATTTTTATTTCTTGGAGCAATGAAAATGTTCAAAAATTGATTTTGGTGATGAATTCACAACTGTATGATGATACTGTGAACAACTGATTGTACACTTTGGATGACTGTATGGTATGTGAATGTATCTAAATAAAGCTGCATTTAAAAATAAAAAAATTTAAAAATACGCTGGAGGGATACTACAGCAGATGTGAACAGGTAGAAGAAAGAATCCGTGAACTAGAGAACAGGACAGTTGAAATCTTATCAACAGAAGAATAGATAGAGAAAAGAATGAGAAAAATTGACCAGGGTCTCAGGGATTTGTATGACAGCACAAAGCACACAAACATATGTGTCGTGGATGTCCCAGAAGAAGAGAAGGGAAAAGAAGCACAAAGAATATTTGAGGAAATAATGGTCAGAAATTTCCCAACTGTTATGAAGGACTTAAATATATGTTCAAGTAGCATAGTATACTCCAAATAGCATACATTCTAATAGATCTACCCCAAGACACATACTAATCAGAATGTGAAACACCAAAGATAAGGAGAGAATCCTGAAAGCAGCAAGAGAAGAGCGATTTATCACATACAAGGAAAACACAATAAGGCTAAGTCCTGATTTCTGGTCAGAAACTATATGGAGACTGATATATTTAAGGTATTGAAAGAGAAAAATTGCTAGCCAAAAATCTTTATCTGGTAAAACTGTCCTTTAAAAATGAGGGAGAATTTAAAATATTCACAGATAAACAGAAACTGAGAGAGTTCATAAACAAGAGATCTGCCCTGTAAGAAATACTACAGGGAGTTCTGAAGACTGAAAGGAAGACAGGAGAGAGAGAGGTTTGGAGGAGATTTTAGAAATGAAGATTATCAGTAAGGGTAACTAAAAGGGTAAAAAGAAAGATGAAACTTAGGTATGCAATATAAAAGCCAAAGGAGAAAGTGGTTGAGGTAAGTACAGCCTATGTGGTAGTATCATTGAATGTTAATTGATTAAACTCCCCCAATCAAAAGGTACACATTGGCAGAATGGATACAAAAGTATGATCCATCTGTATGCTGTCTGTAAGAGACTCACCTTAAACCCATGGACACAAATAGGTTGAAGGTGAAAGGTTGGTAAAAGACCGTTCCATGCAAACAATAAGCAAAAAAGAGCTGAGGTAGCTATACTAATTTTGGGCAAAATAGACTTCAAATGCAAAACCGTTATAAGAGACAAAAGGACTCTATGTATTAATAAAAGGAGCAGTCCATCAAGAAGAAATAACAGTCATAAATATTTATGCACCTAACGAGGCTGCCCCAAAACACGTGGGACACAAACACTGGCCAAATTGAAAGGAGAAATAGATGCCTCTACAATAATATTTGGAGACTTCAATACACCACTCTCATCAATAGATAGAACAACTAGATAGAGGATCAATAACTAAACAGAGATCTTGAATAATATAATAAATGAACTAGATCTGATAGACGTATACAGAACATTGCAATCCAAAACAGTAGGGTATACATTCTTCTCAAGCACTCATGGATCATTCTCCAAGATAGACCACATATTGGGTCACAAAACAATGCTCAATAAATTTAAAAAGATTGTAATTATACAGAGGACTTTCTCTTATCATCATGGAATGAAGCTATAAGCCAATAACAAGTGCAGACTAGAAAATTCACAAATATATAGAGGTTAAACAATACAGTCTTAAACAATCAGTGGGTCAAAGAAGAAATTGCAAGATAAATCAGTAAATATCTTGAGACAAGTGAAAAGGGGAACAATGCGTATTAGAAGTTGTAGGATACAATAAAAGCAGTGCTGAGAGGGAAATTTATATCCATAAATACCTATGTTGGAAAAGGAGAAAAAGCTAAAATCAAAGACCTAATGGCACACCTGGAAGAACTAGAAAAAGAACAGCAAAATAATCTCAAAGCAAGCAGAAGGAAATTAATAAAGACTAGAGCAGAAGTAAATAAAATTGGAAATAAAAAAGTCAAGTGAGAATTAACAAAACCAAAATTTGGCTCTTTGAGAGGATCATTAAAACTGACCAACCTTTAGCTAGACTAAAAAAGAGAAAAAGAGAGATGATGCAAATGAATACAATGAGAAATGAGAGAGGGGTATTATTTTGACTGCGCAGAAATTAAAAGATCACAAGAAGATATTTTGAACAACTGTATACAGGCCAACAAATTAGACAATTTAGATGAAACGAACAAGTTCCTAGAAACACACAAACAACATACACTGGCTCTAGAAGAAATAAAAGACCTCAACAGACCAATTACATATTAAAAGATTGAATCAGTCATCAGCAACCTCCCAACAAAGAAAAGTACAGGACCAAATGGCTTCAGCAGTTCAATTCTACCAGTCATTTCAGGAAGTGTTGATACCAGTCCTGCCCAAACTCTTCCAAAAAATTTAAGAGGAGGTAATATTACTTAACTCATTCTATGAAGCCATCATTACCCTAATACCAAAGCCAGATAAAGATAGTACAAGAAAAAAAAACATTACAGACCAATTTTTCTAATGAATATAGATGCAGAAATCCTCAACAGAATATTTGCAAATCGAATCTAACAGCACATTAAAAGAATTATCCACCATGATCAAGTGGGTTTTATCCCAGGTATGCAAGGGTGGTTCAACAAATGAAAATCAGTTAATATACTACATCACATTAACAAATTGAAATGGGAAACCACGTGATCATCTTGACTGATGCAGAAAAGGCATTTGACAAAATCTAGCACCCTTTCTTTTTATTTTATTTTATTTTATTTTATTTTATTTTTTATTTATTTTTTATTAAATTCAGTTTTATTGAAATACATTCACACACCATACAATCATCCATGATATACAATCCACTGTCCACAGTATGATAACATAGTTATGCGTTCATCACCACAATCTGTCTCTGAACATTTTCCTTACATCAGAAAGAACCAGAACAAGAATAAAAAATAAAAGTGAAAAAAGAACACCCAAATCATCCTCCCATCCCACCCCATTTGTCCTTTAGTTTTTATCCCCATTCCTCCATTCATCCATACACTAGATAAAGGGGGTAGCACCCTTTCTTGATAAAAACACTTCGAAAGTTAGGAAACTGAAGGAAACTTCCTCAGCATGGTAAAGGGAGTATACAAAAAACCCATGGCTAACTTCATACTCAAAGGTGAGAGACTGAAAACTTACCCTGTGAGATCCAAAACAAGACTGGGATGCCCATTGTCACTACTGTTATTCAACATTGTACTGGAAATTCTAGCTAGGCAAGAAAAAGAAATAAAAGGCATCAAAATTGGAAAGGAAGAAGTAAAACTTTCACATGATCCTATATAGAAATCCTGTATTGAGAAAGTCCTGAAAATCTAACATAAAGCTACTAGAGCTAATAAATTAGTTCTGCAAAGTGGCAGGATACAAGATGAACATGCAAAAATCAGTAGTTTTTCTATACACTAATGAGCAATCTGAGGATGAAATGAAAAAAAATTCCATTTACAACAGCAACTAAAATAATCAAATATCTAGGAATAAATTTAACCAAGGATGTAAAGGACTTGTACACAGAAGACTACAAAGCACTGCTAAAAGAAATTAAAGAAGTCCTAAATAAATGGAAGAACATTCTTGTTTATGGATTCGATGACAAGTATCATTAAGATGTGAATTCTACCCAAATAGAATTACAGATTCCACACAATCACTATGAAAATTCCAGCAGCCTACTCTGAAGGAATGGAAAAGCCAACTATCACATTTATTTGGATGTGTAAGGGGTCCTGAATATCCAAAAACATCTTGAAAAAAGAAGAGTGAATTTGAGGGACTTCCTGACTTTAAAGCATATTACAAAGCTACAGTGGTCAAAACAGCATTTTATTGTTAGATAGATATATTGACCAACAGAATAAAATTGCGAGTTCATAAATAGACCCTCAAATCTATGGTCAATTATTTTACTTTTTATTTTTTTTGGCTTACAATTTATTGTCATATTGTTTTGGAGGCTGGAAGGCTTGATTCCTCCCAGATTTTGTAGCATGCTGGTGATGATTTTCTGGCAATCCTTGGGGTTCTTTGGCTTTCCCATCACAGAGACAAGTTTTCTCCTTTTTCTTCTGGGTTCCTACTGACTTCCAGCCTCTGGCTCCTGCCTATGGCTTTCTCTGACTCTGGTTTCTTTCTCCAACCTCATTGGTTGGGCCACACCTTAACTTTTGAACATTCATCATTTCTCTGAGGTAGATAACCCAAAGTTCTATTCAGTCACAGCATCCAGCTCCAATCTAGAATTCCAGATGATGTGCTATCTTTTCCATTCAGTTTGTTTGTGGCCCTTTGTGGTCTAGTATGGTCAGTTGATTTTTGACAAGGCTGCCAAGTCTACTCAGCAGGGACGGAACAGTCTCTTCTTCAGCAAATGGTACTGGGAGAACCTGGAAATCCATATCCTAAATAATGAAAGAGGACCCATATCTTACACCTTATAAAAAATTAACTCAAAATTCATCAAAGATGTAAATATAAGAGTGTTTCGGTTTGCTACTGCTGCCGTTATGCAAAATACCAGAAATGGATTGGCCTTTATAAAGGGGATCTATTTGGTTAAAAATTCACAGTCTGAAGGCCATGTAAGTGTCCAGATTAAGGCATCAACACGAGTATACCTTCACTGAAAGAAGGCCAGTGGCGTCCGGAAAACCTGTTAGCTGGGAAGGCACGTGGCTGGCATCTGCTGATCCCAGGTTGTGTTCCAGCTCCTCTGCATTCTTCAAAATGTTGCTCTTGGGGCATTTTGTCCTCTGTTAGGTTCTCTGGGGGAAACTCTGGGCTAGCATTTACAAAGGATCAGTGAAAGTCTGCTTTCAATGGTTGTCTTCAAAATGTCTCTCTCAGCTGCTCTTTAAAATGTCTCTCGCAGCTGCCCTGAGGTCTTTCTGTTTGTGAGCTCTTTTATAGGACTCCAGTGATTAAATCAGGATCCATGCTGAATGGGCAGGGCCACACCTCCATGGAAATAATCTAATCAAAGGTATTGCCCCCAGTTGGATGGGTGAGATCCCCATGGAAACAACCTAATCCAAAGATTCCAATCTAATCAACACTGATATGTCTGCCCCCACAAGATTGCATTAAAGAACATGGCATTTTGGGGGACATAATACATCCAAACTGGCGCAAAGAGCTAGTACTATAAAATTCCTAGAAGTAAATGAAGAGAAGCATCTTCAAGTTCTTGTAATAGGCAATGGTTTCTTAGACTTTACACCCAAAGCACAAGCAGTAAAAGAAAAAAGAGATAAAGGGGGCCTCTTCAAAATTAAATACTTCTGTGCTTCCAAGGAGTTTGTCAAGAAAGTGAAAAGGCAGCCTGCTCAATGGGAGTAAATATTTAGAAACCACATATCTGATAAAGGCTTAATAGCCAGAATATCAAAAGAAATCCTACAACTCAATAAAAAGACAACCCACTTGAAAAATGGGAAAAACTTTAATAGACATTTTTCCGTAGCAGAAATACAGATGGCCAAAAAGCACATGAAAACATCTCAACATCAGTAGCTATTAGGGAAATGTAAGTAAAAAGCAGAATGAGATAGCATTTCATACCTGTTAGTGATGCCCACTATTAAACAGAAAACTACAAATTTTGGAGAGGATGTGGAGAAATTATGTTCACTGCTGGTTGGAATGTAAAATGGTGCAGCTGCTGTGGAAGACAATTTGTTGGTTTCTCAGGAAACTCAGTGTAGAATTCCCATCTGATCTGGCAATCCCACTATTAGGTATATACCCAGAAGAACTGAAAGCAGGGACACGAACAGACGTTTGCAGACCGGTGTTTATAGAGGTATTATTCACAATTTCCCAAAGATGGAAGCAACCCAAATATCCATCAGTCGATGAATGGATAAGCAAAATGTGGTAAATACATACAGTGGAATATTATTCAACTGTAAGAAGGAAGGAAGTCCTGATGCAGGTGACATGGATGAACCTTGAGGACATTATGTTGAGTGAAATAAGCCAGGCAGAGAAGAACATATATTGTGTCATCTCACTAATATGATCTAATTATAATAAGCAAACTCATGGAGTTAAAATCTAGAATACAGGTTACTAGGAGACAGCATGAGGTAGAGAATGGAGAGCTGATGCTTAATTTGTGCAGAATTTTTAATTAGGTTGATTGTAAATATTTGCAGATGAATAGAGGTGATGGTAGCACATTATTGTGAGTATAATTAACAGTGCTGAATTATGGGTGTGATTGTGGTTTGAAAGAGGAAGTTTGGGATTGTGGATATCACTAGAAAGAAAGCTAGAGGCTAAAACAAGGGACTGTAAAACATAGCAAGCCCTGTTGTGGTCGATGACTGTAGTTAATAGTACAAATGTATGTCTATTACAAGGTGTTAACAATAGGGGAAAAATACACCTGGTGCAAACTATGGACTTTAGTAAACTGTAATATTTTAATTTTCTTTTATCAGTTGTGACAAAGGTAACACACCAATGCTAAGTTTTAATAATAAGGGATATAAGGAGTATGGGGGTTTTCTGTTTGTAGTAGTGAAAATGTTCTTGTGAGCCAATGTTTATACACTTTGGATGGACTGTATGGTGTGTGAATATATCTCCATAAAACTGGCTTTTAAAAAAGGACATTTTTTGGGACATATGAACAAATTAGAACAAATTGGAATATCGAATGTAAGCTTTATATTAATGTTAATTTTTCTTGAACTTGGTAACTGTACTTAAAGTGAACACACAAGTGAATAAGCTTGTTCTTAGGAAATGTATTATGTTATCAAGGAGTATGATGTGTGCAGTCTGCTCTCAAATGTTCAGTAAATAGAGTGATAGATGATGGGTTGACCGATGGGTATATAGAATGATACAACAAATGTGGCAAAATATTAAAACTGATGGATCTGGGTAACTGGGGGGGGGGGGGTTAGCATGTAGGAGTTCTCTGTATCGGGTCGGTATTCTTTTTGCAACTGTCCTCTGAGTTTGAAATTATTTTAAAATATAAAGTTTATGATGAATACACAACTATATGATAATACTGTGAGCCATTGATTGTATACTTTGGGTAGATTATATGGTGTTTGAATATATCTCAATAAAATTGCATTTTAAAAAAAGTGTAAAGAAAAAAAAGTTGAACATAAAATTACCATGTAATCTAGCAATTCTACTCTTAGTTATATACTCCAAAGAATTGAAAGCAGGAACTCAGATACATTTATTGCAATTTTCTTCACAGCACTATTCACAGTAGCCAACAGGTGTAAACAATTGGAGTGTCCATTAACAGATGAATGAATATGCAATATGTGGTTAACACATACAATGGGATATTACTCAGCCTTAAAAAGGAAGGAAGTATACTTACCTTACAGGGGAGACACATGAAGGTGGTTTTCCCAGGACGAGGCTTATCCATTGCACTCTGGATGTGCCGACCCCTCCAGTTTCCCCAAATGTGGGAAACTTGACAGCATAGTGGGGAACTGTGTTTGTGCTTTCCCCTAAAAAAGAAAAAAGAAAAAGGGAGTGAAATTCTGATATATGGTACAACAGGGATGAATCTTGAAAACATTATGCTAAATAAAGTAATCCGGACATAAAAGGACAAATATTGTATGATTCCACTTATAACAAAAAGCAAAATCATAGAGCCAGAAAGTAGGCTACTGGTTACCAGGGGCACAGGAGGAAGGAGAATGGGAGTTATTGATTAATGGATAAAGAGTTTCTGTTTTTGGTGTTAAAAAAGTTATGGTAATGGAAGTGGTGATGGTAGCATAACACTGTAGAAGTGATTAGTGTTACTGAAATGTATACTTAAAATGGTAAAAATGGCAAATTTTATGTTTTATATATATGTTACCACGATTGAAAAATATATGAAAGAGAAAGGATGTATTAGTTGTTAAAAAAAATTCTCAGAGTTTCAAGAAAAAAGATCAAATAAATTACACATTGATAGGATTAGCTGGCACCAGACTTTTCAAAAGGAACATACAAAGCAAGGTAACAGTGGAATGATATTTTTTAAAAAGAAGCTTAATGAAAGAAAGTGTAAAACAAGGATATATCCAACCAACTGCCTTCAAGTTTAAGGGAAAAGAAAAAGTTTTGAATGTGCAAGATCCCAGAGAATAAACAGTGAGTTTCATCCAAACGAGAGTTGACTGGGGAAGAGGACTGGTGGTGAATTTTTAATATATTTATTTGTAGAGCTGAGACTAAAACAAGGATTGGGCCATGGGTAAATGAACAGTATATGCATCATAAATTATATTGTATATAATAAATACTTATAATTTATCATACATAAGCATACATAGAGCGTAAGAACATGTACATGTTCCCAATTTTAGTTTCAATTTTACTTGAGGTCACAGCAAAAAATCTAGTTCTTTGAGATGTAGCATACAGAAGCAGAACTAAAAAACCACACAAACCACTTAGTAAAACATTTTCAAATTTAAGCATTTATTTCCTTAACAATGTAAATGGTAAACAAACTAAAGAGATGTTAGGGAAGCTATAGAAACCTGAATCCTCAAATTTCTCAGCCTCTTTTTCTGTTTTAGCTGCCACCCAGTAATAGTCACTGACTTCTGATGTTCCTTGAAGAAACACTGGGAGGTAAGCATACAGGTTGCTTGATGAGAACTTAGTGATGGTGGGGAAGGCCAGGCTTTTATACTAACTAGAGACCTGGACGTCATGGCTATCCCTCACATTCCATTGGTTTAACATTATAATATTTGGATTTCATCATTCAGAGTTTGCTCTTAGATTCATTACATTCTTCTCTGTTCTGGGTAGTGTAGTTTTATGTGTTTTGGTTCGTTTGGGATGACTTAAACCAATAAACAAGTTTAAGATCACATAATTTCCCTTTAGGGAATCTTTTGCGTGAGAAAATTGTAATCAGATGTTACAAGCCAGTGGGGCAAGGCATGCTTTCAATATTTTGAAACACACACTACCTATGTGTAAAATAAAAAAAAATCCATGTACAGAATAAGTCTTTGTACAGCAAATTTAAATATACATAGAATATGATATAAATATAAATATATATGAAATCAATATATATTTCTTAGCTCTGTTTGTGAAAGGGCCTAAAAGCAAAGATATCCCAATAGCAATGAACACAGTGGGGGCCCTGATCTGGGTTTCTAATACCATTTCCCATTAAAAATAATCAAGGCTGCTTCTCAGAGATAGCAAGAAAGTACTCCAAAAACATGAAAGAAAGAAAAGAAAAAGAAAGGGGCATTCTGAATGACACGGAGGCCAACTTGAAGGTATTCCCATTGACCAAATCTGGTACAATTGTTGCATTAAAATAATTAAGGGCAGCAATGAATTCTAAGCCATTGAAAAAATAGGAATACATGAATGTAGTCTGATGATTGATAGATGGGAAGAAGTGAGGGTTCTTTCCTACAGTACAATGTTGACAAATGTAGAAGAAGGAAGAGAGTTGAAAAATTATCATTTTATAACCATTACAGTAAACCCTGATTTGGGCAGGAATCATCCGTGGGTGCTGAATCTAGGGGGAAGTAGCGCAATGAAAAGTAGGCTATTTTCATGGCCCTATAGTGTCTCCCCACAGATTGCTTATTACAAGGAGAAAATTAGTAAACTATATACTGGTGAAAATTGACAGCATCTTGAACAGGTGATCAAGATTTACATCACTAGTGAAGGGCAGACTGACATTATATGCTTCTGGTTGTGATACCCTGAGAAGCACACATCACCCCAGTAGTATTCCAGCTGGCATGCACAACCTGAATCTAATCATGAGGAAACTGCAAACAAACAAAATTATTTTTGAAAAAAAAAAACAATAAACATTGGCCTCTGTTATTCCAAAAAAGTCAGACATAAAAGACAAAGACTAACAACTGCTTCAAATTAAAGGAGACTAAAAAGATATGACAAAATAAATGCAATGCAAATATGCTGGATTCTATACTAGAGGAAGAAAATGCTCTAAGGGATATTAGACAGACGATCGACAGAAGCGGAATAGGGCTCATAGATTAAAGTATTTTATCAGTGTTAAAATTTCTGGATTTGATAACTGTACTGAGATTCCTTAAGAGAATTCTTAGGTTATATACAATGACGTATTCAAGGGTAGCGTCATGATGTGTGAAAACTACTCTGAAGTAGGTCAGAAAAGATAAGTAATATGTGTGAATGAATATGTATGTGCATGAATAAATGAATGAGAGAAAACACAAGTAGCAGAGTGTTAAAACTGATTAGGAACAGAGTATTTGGGAGTTCTATCTATTATTTTTGCAACTTTAGAGTGAAATAATTTTAAAATTAAAAAAAAATAAATGACCTATAATTGTGTTTAGAGGCAAGATCTGTAGCTTTTTATATGGCAACAGTTGTGGTGATACCCCTTGTCATAAAATCTGAAGTGTAATTACTTAACTTGGTTTTGGGGGAATGGGCTGCACACTTCAAGACTGAATTGAGGAAAGGAGGGGTCAAGAGGAGAGCGCACTGCTATAGCTGTGCAGTACCTGTAAGTCTCTCCAGAACACTCTTGATCTTTATCTTCTAAGTCACAGAGTTAGGGTTGGAGCATGGTTGTGATGGAGAAAATACAGTTTGAAGTTAGTGGGGAGTGGAACGATGGAACGAAACAAGATGAATCTCGTTTCTTTTGTTCCTAATGTTCATAGCGCTATATATCACTTCACTGTGAGTTAAAATTAGCACTTTTAGAAGGTAGAATTGTTCTTAAAAAAAAAAAAGTTAGCAGTAGTCCTATGAAAGTTTATAGTTTTAAGGAAAGATTATTGCAAACTGACAATTGATTCAAGGCTGCTACATGTAAGTGTTAATAGAAACCAAATTGGCATTATTTAACCAGCATGTAGTCTGGAAAATATAAGAAGGAAAGGGCATTGATAAAGTATTCTCTCACAGTAGAATTAGGTGTAGAGGTGACAACAGAGTTGTGGTGGAAAATGAGGTTATGACTTAGGAGGAACGAAAGTGCTGCTGTGTTTTCCCACATCAGATTGAAAGCTTATCCTTGAGAATATTACTTTGGGCTACTGAAAACTATTTTATGCCTTAAATTAAAGGTATAGTTTAAAATATGTCAACAAATATCAAAGTTATTTTGTGAGAACTTTGGAAGCTGGAATGTTCACTTTGCTGTATGTTGGGGATATTTCTCACAAAGAACCTTGGTACAACGTAATACGTTTGGAACAGCCAGTAACTGTTGCGGTCCACACAGGACCGTTAACTCAGATAGTACAACTGTAAACAAATAAATAAGCTGCCTAAGGAAACCTTAAATGGTATGTAATGGTTTAATTTTTTTTCATTCACAGGCTATCTAATTTTTGCTTGTTGGAATACTAAAGCATGACGTTTATGTAAATGTATACCTTAACATAAGAATAAGGAATGCTGTTCTGAGCAAAAGAAGGCAGATCTGTTCTTTCTCCCTCTGGATACAGGTTCGAGGCCTCGTTGCCTTTAATCTGTCTGTCATGTAGTTAATGATTTATAAACTAACTAAAAGAATTTTTTCTTGAAAATCTGCCTTTTAAATTCCTTTTGATATTCTGTATCGCTCTCTAAATTATTGCCTTCACATTTTTGCATGTTTTACATTCAACTATTTGACATGGCCAGGAAATGAAGTATTCTAATTAACAGTTCTTTTAAATAAAGCTATATGTTTTATATTAATTGTGAATTTTACATAATTTGATGATAGTAAAATTAACTACTACTCATTGGCCATCCTCATTTGGAAATCCCACAGACATTTCATTTTTCTTTATACATAAAGTTCATGTTCACCAGACTCCCAAACACAGGAAAAGATGTGAATTAAATATTGTGATATTAAATCATATAAGGAAGAACGTAAAACTTGAAATTTCTAAAAATAATTTACTATTAAATAATATGTTTTTGTAAAAACGAAGAACAAAGTTTTTGAGATGATGTAGTGTAAGATGTATCAAAAATGTATGCATTTAGAAAAATAAGTCTTAGAAGCTTTATATTCCTACTTAGAAATATGTGATTTTTTTTCTAAAAAGTATTAGCTTTGGAAGTAAATAGATATGTATACAAACCAATAATCAAGTTAAACATTAAGAAAATACTTGTTGAATCTGAGAATTTCTTTTTTGTGATATTCGTGTTTAAAAATATTTTCACGATTCTTACCAATATAGCTCTAATTTTTTTCTATTGAGATATAATTTACACACAACAAAATTCACTCGTTTTGGTATGCAGTTGTGTGAATTTTGACAATTGCATACATTTAAAACATTGTGAAAGTTGATTTCAACTTTCCTTTTACTCACGGTACTTTATGATTTCACAGTAACTCAGTGGTTATGATTGTGAAGTTTAAGGATTGTACTATAGCTATTCAGAATTTAAAAGTTTTATTTAGTAATTTTACTTTGTGCTTAATAGTATTTATATTAATGACTTTACTTTTTCTTCTCTTTCTCTACTTTCAGTGCCATAGCTTAGACTTAATCATTTCTTGACTGTTGCATCAACCTGTGCATTGGCTTTGCTGTCATCTCTCTCAGTCCTTTTCTAATGCATCTGCCACCCTGCTGCCAGTGTCAGAAATTTCTAAGACACAGATCTGATCATCTTAATCCTCTGCTTAAAATCTTTCATTGACTCCGCATTGCTTTCAGAACAAAATAAAAGCTTTTTCAGATAAAACACAAAGTCTTTCCTTAATTGTTTCCTGCCTCGTATTTTGGTGTGCCTTTTTTCCCTTCTCTTCCCATGCATCTGCCATTCTGTACTAATTGTAGATTTCCAGATATGCCATGTTCTCTGTCATCTTGGTGCTTTAATTTGTTTTTCTATCTGACTTAACAGGCTTTTTTTCCTATTCTGCTATCCATCTGCTACTGGACCTCCCCAAACCTTCAGATGGGTGAGATGCTCTCCTCTGTTCTCCTGGGATGGTGCTTGCACTGTTTTGATCTCTTCTTGGGACCGTCAGCTAGTTGGGCTCTGGGAAGGGCATCTGCTTCAGTTGTGCTGTCTCAGCAGTGCTTTGCACAGTATCATACACATAGTAAACATTCTGTATGTTGGTTCAATTAGTAGACTATTCTGTGTAGAATGTGATGACTACATAAGATCTAGCAAATAGGTAAGGAGAAGAAAAAATGTACTGTCACAACAGTGGGCACCAGAATTTCTTATACAGAAGGAACCGCACTGGGGCATTACCTCGACAGCTCACTTAGGGGTGAGGAGATTCATGAGTACGGATGTCAGTGGTGCTGGGAGGTCAGAGGAAGTAGAAGAAGCTGCTTGACAGCAACCAAGGGGAGGAATTTATTGGTTTTGTTCTTAATAGGAAAAGAGAAGGAGAAAAGGAGGAGAGAAATAAAAAAAGTGAAGTGAGGTCGGGGGATACGTGAGGTAAAGCTTCTCTCCTCTTAGGATGGATGACACGGAGACGGATTAAGACTGCTCCTTCTTGCAGTTCCTTTTCAAGAGTCTTTTCATTGCTGTCATGTGAAACATTCTTTTGTCTTTATCCAGAAGTCTTCCTTAAAGTCTGTTATGCTAAGGAGTGATTTTTGTGTCTGTTTGGTTTTTGTTTTGTCTTTTGTGGCTCTCAAAGGAGGATCTGCATTTCATATCTGGATTGGTGCAGTGCAGAACGGAGACAGTTTCTGAGCAGATGGTATTTTATGGTTCTCAGAATATCAGCTCTCCTGGTAATTCATAGAAACCTTAGGGGTGGGGTGGGGAGTAAGGCGGAAATTTGAACATCCGCATGCCACGACATTGCAGGATTCCAGTCCGTTTAGTCTACATTACAAGGGACTGGGAAGCCCCAGCTAACAATTAGGATGCATATACAATGAAAGACTAGAAAGGAAAACCTAAAAATGAGAGCAACTGATATTAGGATGTTGGGGTTTTAGGGATATTTTTATTTTCTTGATACTTTCTCTGTTATAGTTCACAGTAGAAGAAAAGTATTCAGAGGCAAAATAAGTAGAACATAGTGTCATGATCTTATTCACAGCATAAGGGGAAAATAAGATAATGTTGAGATTTCCTTAAAGATGCCAGCACGGGGATGATGAAAACCAATTATTGAGAAATAGGGAATAAGGGTCAGGACTGAAACTCCTTTCTTTGCAAAAAAACAGGAACTTTTAACATTAAAATTATGCTATTAACTATAGTCCATAGTTTACATTATGGTTCACCGTTTTTGTTGTACAGTCCAATGATTTTTTTTTTTAATTTTTTTGTTCTAGTAAACATATATACAATCAAAGATTTCCCTTTTTAACCACGTTTCAAATATTTATTCAGCGGTGTTAATTACATTCACAATGTTGTGCTACCATCACCGCCATCCTTTACCAAACAGAAACTCTGTATCAATTAAGCATTATCTCTTCATTCCCTACTCCCAACCTGGTCCCTGGTAACTTGTATTCTACTTTCTGATTCTATGAATTTTCTGAATCTGATTGCTTCATATCATTGATACACAATATTTGTCTTTTTGTGCCTGGCTTAGTTCTCAACATCATGTCTTCAAAGTTCATCAGTGTTGTCATGTGTATCAGAACTTCATTCCTTTTTAGGGCTGAATAATATTCCAATGTATGTATATATCACTTTTTTAAAAAATCCATTCTTTGCTGATGGACACTTGGGTAGGTTTCCTCTTTTGGCAATTGTGAATTGCTGCCATGATTATCGGTATGCAAATAATCTGTTCGAGTCCCTTCTTTCAGTTCTTTTGGGTATATACCTAGAAGTGGGATTGCTGGGGCATATGATAGTTCTATACTTAATGTTCTGAGGAACCACCAAACTTTTCTACAGCGGCTGCAGGATTTTACGTTCCCACCAACAATGAACAAATGTTCCTGTTTTTCACATCTTTTCCCACACTTATTTTCTGTTTTTTGAATAGTAGCCATCTAGTAGGTATGCAATGATATCTCACTGTGGTTTTGATTTGCATTTCCCTAATGGCTAATGATGTTGTGCATCTTTTAATGTGCTTTTAGGCCATTTGCATATCTTCTATGGAGAAATGTCTATTCAAGTCTTTTGGTCATTTTTTAGTTGGGTTGTTTGTCTTTTTGTTGTTGAGTTATAGGATTTCTTTATGTATTCTGTATATTGAAAACCCTTATCAGATAATGTAGCTTCCAAATATTTTCTTCCATTGTGTTGGTTGTCTTTTTACTTTCATGATTAAGTCCTTTGCACAGAAGTTCTAAATTTTGTTGAAGTCTCATTTAATAATGTCTCCTTTTGTTGCTCATGTTTTGATATAAAGTCTAAGAAATCATTGCCTAATACAGGTCCTGAAGAGGCTTCCCTATGATTTCTTCTAGGAATTTTATAGTTTGGATTTTTATGTTTAGGTCTTTGATCCATTTTTAGTTACTTTTTGTATGTGGCATGAGGTATGGGTCTGCCTTCATTCATTTGCATATGGATATCCAGTTTTCCCAGTACTATTTGTTGAAGAGACTGTACTTTCCTCATTGAGTGGACTTGGCACCCTTGTCAGAAATCAGTTGGCCATATTGGTTTGTACAGATTAGTGTGAAACCCCGATACATCCCAAAATAATTTGGGCAGAGAATAAAAATGCATTTGCAAAGCTCCCCTGAGGGGCTGGGGAAAAATGCAGAAATATTAAAATTTCCCACCAGAGGAATTACTGATATTTTCACACGCATTAGAGACTACCAATTTGGAAGGCTGAACCCTCGATCTTGGGGCTTGCCCTTATGAAACTTGTTACTGGAGAGGAGAAGCTAAGCCAATTTATAATTGAGCCTAAGAGTCTCCACCAGAGAACCTCTTCTGTTGCTCAGATGTGGCCTCTCTTTCTATAAGCCAACTCAGCAGGTGAACTCACTTCCTTCCCCACTACATGGCACATGACTCCCACGAGTTTAAATCTCCCTGGAAACTTGGGACATGATTCCTGGGGATAAGACTGGAACTGGCATTGTGAGATTGAGAAAGTCTTCAAGATCAAAAGGGGGAAGAGAAATGAAACAAAGTTTCAGTGGCTGAGAGATTTCAAATGGAGTGGAGAGGTCATTCTGGAAGTTATTCTTAAGCATTTTATAGATATCCCTTTTCAGTTTTTAGTGTATGTAGAATAGCTTGAAGGAATTACCTGAAACTGTTGAACTGCAACCCAGTACCCTTGATTCTTGGAGATGATTGTATAGCTACATAGCTTACATGGTGTGACTGTGTGATTGTGAAACCCTTATGGCTCACACTCCCTTTATCCAGTGTATGGATAGATGAGTAGAAAAATGGAAACAAAAAGTAAATGAATAATAGGGGGGATGGGATGTTTTGGTTGTTCTTCTTTACTTGTATTTTTATTCTTATTTTTTTTTTTGGAGTAATGAAAGTGTTCAAATATTGATTGTGGTGATGAATGCGCAACCATATGATGGTACTGTGAACAACTGATTGCACACTGTGGATGATTGTAGGGTGTGTGAGTGTATATCCATAAAACTGAATTGAAAAAAAAATCAGTTGGCCATAGATATGAGGGTTTATTACTGCGTTGTCAATTCGAATTCATTGGTCAACCTGTCTGTTCTGGTTCCAGTACCGTGCTGTTTTGACCATTGTAGCTTTGTAATAAATTTTAAAATCAGGATGTGTGAGTCCTCCAACTTCATTCTTCTTTTCCAAGATGCTTTTGGCTATATGGTCTGCCTTACCCTTCCATATAAATTTCATAATTGACTTTACCAAATCTGCAAAGAAGGCTCCTGAAATTTTGATTGGGATTACATTGAATCTGTACATCACTTTTGATAGAATTGACATCTTAATAATTTTTAGTTTTCTAGTCCATGAACACAAATGTCCTTCCACTTATTTAGGTCATCTTTGATTTCTTTTTGCAATCTGTTGTAGTTTTCTGTAAACAAGTCCATTACATCCTTGGTTATATTAATTCCTAGATATTTGATTCATTTACTTGCTGTTGTAAATGGATTTTTTTTTTCTTGTTTTTTTCTTTAGAGTGTTCTTTCCTAGTGTATAGAACACTACTGATTTTTGGGTGTTGAACTTGTAACTTGACACTTTACTGAATTGGTTAATCAGCTGTAGTAGCTTTGTTGTGCACTCTTCAGGATTGTCTCTATATAGGGTCATGTCAACTGCAAATAGGGAAAGTGTAATTTCTTCCTCTCTTGCCTAATTGCTTTGTCTAGAACTTCCAGTACAATGTTTAATAATAGTGGTGACAGTGGGCTTCCTTGTCTTCTTCCTGATTTTAGAGGAAAACCTTTCAGTCTTTCACCATTGAGGGTGATGTTAGTTGTGGATTTTCCATAAAAGCCCTTTATCCTGTTGAGGATGTTTCCTTCTATTCCTAGTTTTCTAAGTGTTTTTATCAAGAAGGGAGTTGGATTTTTGTCTTTTCTTTGTCAAGATAATGGTTTTTTTTTCCCCCACTTTGTTCTGTTAATGTGATGTATTACATTAATTGATTTTCTTATTTCAAAATATGGTAGCATACCTGGAATAAATCCCACTTGGTCATGGTGTATAGTTTTTTAATGTGCTTCTGGATTTTGTTTGCTAGCATTTTGTTGAGGATTTTTGCATTAATGTCCATAAGGGATATTGGTTTGTAATTGTTTTCTTGTGATATCTTTATCTGGCTTTGGTGTTAGGGTGCTGTTGGCCTGATAGATGAGTTTGGAAGTGTTCCCTCCTCTTCCATTTTTTGGAAGAGTTTGAGCAGGGTTGGTGTTATATGGTAGAAATGTTTGGTAGGATTCACAAGAGAAGCCTTCTGGTCCTAGACTTTTCTTTTTTGGGAGTTTTTTGATTGCTGATTCAATCTCTTTACTTGATATTGATCTGTTGAGATCTTCTATTTTCTCTTGAGTCAGTGAAGATAGTATGTATTTTTCTAGGAATTTGTCCATTTCATCTAATTTTTCTAATTTGTTGTTGTACAGTTCATAGTATCCTCTTACAATCCTTTTATTTCTGTTGGGACAGTAGTAATGTTTGCCTTTCATTTCTGATTTTAGTTATTTGTGTCCTCTCTTCTTTTGTCTTTTGTCAGTCTTCCTACAGGTTTGTTGATTTTATTGATATTTTCAAAGAACCCACTCTTGGTTTCTTGATTCTTTCCATTATTTTTTTATTCTCTATTTCACTTATGGCAGCCCTAATCTTTGTTATTTCCTTCCTTCTTATCACTTTGGGTTTAGTCTGCTTTTTTCCTAGACCCTCCAGTTGTTTTGTTTTAGTTTTCATTGCCCTCAAGAGATTTCTTAATCTCTCGTGGTTTTTATTTGACACATTGGTTGAGTGCATTGTTTAATTTCCACATATTTCTTGGTTTTCTAGTCTCTCTGCTGTTGATTTCTAGCTTCGTTCCATTGTGGTTGGAGAGGATACATGGCATGATTTCACTACTTTAAAATTTATTGAGACTTCCTGTGTGATCGAACATGTGGTCTGTCATGGAGAATAACTCATGTACACTAGAGAAGAATATATATTTTGCTGCTATTGGGTGAGGGTTTTATATATGTCTTTTAGGTCTAGTTGGTTTAGAGTATTATTCAAGTCCTCTTATTTCCTTATTGATAGTCTATCTAGATATTGTCTCCCTTAGTGAATGTAGTGTATTTTTTTCTATTACTGACGTAGAAGTGCCTATTTCTCCCTGGAAGTCTGGTAATATTTGCATCAAATATTTTGGAGCTTTCATATTAGATGAATATATATTTATAATTATTAGATCTTGTTGAATTGACTCTTTTATCAGGATGTAGAGTCCATTTTATTTGATATTGGTACATCTACCTTACCTCTTTTAGTTATTATTTACATGGTATATATATTTTTCTATTTTTTCACTTTCAACCCACTTGTGTTTTTGAATTTAAAATGCATCTCTTGTAAAGAATATATAGTTGGGTCACACTTTTTTATGCATTATGCCATTCTTTGTCTTTTGACTGGAAAGTTTAATCCATTTACATTCATAATAACAATATTTCTCATTAGACTTTCTCATGCCATTTTGCTGTTTGGATGTTGTAAGTTTTATACCTTTTTTGCTCCTCAGTTCTTCCTTCGTTGCGTACTTTCTTTCATACTGTGATTTTTTTTGTAGTATATCATTTTGAGTCCCTTCTCATTTCTTTATGTATTTTTTCATGTACTTTCTTTGTAGTTACCATGGTTCTTAAATTTAACATCCCAAATCTATAACAATCACGTTTGATTTGATACCAACTTAATTTCAGTAGCATACACTTAACACTGTTCCTATACCCCTTACACACACTGTTCCTATACCTCTCCATCCCTAATCTTTTTGTTTCACTTTTTAAAAATTATATCTTTATGTTTTGTATGTCCAGGTAGCAAAGATTTATCATCACTTTTAATGCATTTGTATTTTAGAACCTGTAAGAAGTAAAAATTGGAGTTACATACCAAAAACTACACTTCAGTAGTACTGGTATTTATAGTTACCTGTATTTTTTATTTCTCTATGCTGCTTTAATCCACTGTCAAGTGTCCTTTCCTTTTTGTCTTAAAGAACTCCCTTTAGCATTGTTTGGAGGACAGGTTTAGTGGTGATGAACTTCCTCAATTTTTGTTCATATGGGAATGTCTTAATCTCTCCCTTTTATATTTATATATATATATATATATTTCTTGAGATTGGTCACATACCATACAACTATCCAAAGATCTAAAGTGTACAATCAGTTGCCCATGGTACCATCATATAGCTGTGCATCTATCACCACAATTAATTTTTTTTCAATTTTTAGAACATTTTCATTACTCCAGAAAAGAAATAAAGACAAAAAAAGGAAACTCAAATCCTCCCATTTCCCTAACCACCCCCCCCTCCATTACTGATTCATAGTTTTGGTATAGTATATTTGTTACTGTTGATGAAAGAATGTTAAAATACTACTAACTATAGTATATAGTTTGCAATAGGTATATATATTTTTCATATATGCCTCTCTATTATTAACTTATAGTGTCATACATTTGTTCTAGTTCGTGAGAGATTTCTAATATTTGTACAGTTAATCACAGACATTGTCCACCACAAGATTCACCATTTTATACATTCCATCTTTTAACCTCCAACTTTCCTTCTGGTGACATACATGACTCTGAGCTTAACCTTTCCGCCAGCTTCACACACCTTTCAACACTGTTAGTTATTCTCACAACGTGTTACCATTACCCCTGTCCATTTCCAACCATTTAAGTTCACCCTAGTTGAATATTCTGCTCTTAATAAGCAACTGCTCCCCATTCTTTAGCCTCATTCTATATCCTGGTAACTTATATTTCATGTCTATGAGTTTACATATTATAATTAGTTCATATCAGTGAGACCCTGCAATATTTGCCTTTATGTGTCTTATTTCACTCAGTATAGTGCCCTCAAGTTTTCTTCATCAGCCCATTTCTTTTAAGATGGTTTTGTTCACAAACCATACATTCTGTCCTAAGTAAGCAGTCGTTGGTTTCCTGTATAGTCACTTACTTATGTATTCAGCACCATCACCATTGTCTATATAAGGACATCTCCATTTCTTCCACAAAGATGGAGGAAGAGTCAAAGAAGGCAGAGAGACAAAAGAAAAAGAAAAGAGAGAGAGAGAGAGAGAAAATGGCAGCTACAAAGCAACAAAAGGAAAGACAGCATTAACCTAAAGTAGAATAGAGTTAGACAACATCACCAATGCCAGGAGTCCCATACCCTCCCCCCCCATATGCATTTAGCTTTGGTATATTGCCTTTGTTATATTAAAGGAAGCATAATATAATATTTCCATTAATTATAGTCTCTGGTTTGCAATGATTGTATTTCCCCCCAATCCCACTCTATTTTTAACACCTTGCAATGTTGACATTCATTTGTTCTACCTCATGTAAAAACATATTTGTACCTTTTATTAAAATCATTGAGCACCCGAGGTTTCCCTGAGTTACGCAGTCCCAGTCTGTATCCCTCGTCCTTTGTTCCGGTGTCCCAAATGGTCTCAACTTTCCTCTTTCAACCATACTCACAGTCATCTTTGTTCAGTGTACTTACATTGCTGTGCTACTATCTCCCAAAATTGTTTTCCAAACCTCACTCCTGTCTCTACTTTCTGTCTGCAGTGCTTCCTTTAGTGTTTCCTGTAGAGCAGGTATCTTGTTCACAAACTCTGTCATTGTCTGCTTGTGTGAGAATATTTTAAGCTCTCCCTCATATTTGAAGGATAGTTTTGCCGGATATGGGATTCTTGGTTGGTGGTTTTTCTCTTTCAGTATCTTAAATATATCACTCCACTTCCTTCTTGCCTCCATGGTTTCTATTGAGAAATCCACACATAGTCTTATCAAGTTTCCTTTGTATGTGATGGATCACTTTTCTCTTGCTGCTTTCAAGATTCTCTCTTGATCTTTGACATTTGATAATCTGATTATTAAGTTTCTTGGCATAGGCCTATTCAGATCTATTCTGTTTGGGGTACGCTGTCCTTCTTGGATCTGTAATTTTATGTCTTTCATAAGAGATGGGAAATTTTCATTGATTATTTCCTTTCTTGTTGCTTCTGCCCCTTTTCCCTTCTCTTCTCTTTCTGGGACACCAATAACATGTACTTTCCTGCTTTTCATTTTGTCCTTAAGTTCCTGGAGATGTTGCTCATATTTTTCCGTTCTTTTCTCTATCTGTTCTTTTGTGTGTAGGCTTTCAAGTGTCTTGTTCTCCATTTCCTGAGTGTTTTCTTCTGCCTCTTGAGATCTGCTGTTGTATGTTTCCATTGTGTCTTTCATTTCTTGTGTTGTGCCTTTCATTTCCATAGATTCTGCCAGTTGTTTTTCCGAACTTTCAGTTTCTACCTTATGTATACCCAGTGTTTTCATTATATAGTTCATCTCTTTTGCCATATCTTTCCTAAACTTTTTTTTTATTTTGAAATAAATTCAAAGTTATATGAACAGTTGTAAAAACAATACTAGCACCATGCACAGAATTCCATCATACCCTGACCTGCCTCCCCCGATAGCTCAATCCACCAACTTTAACTTGCTGTCACATCACTATTTCTTTCCCTCCCTCCTTATCTATCATCCATCATCTATTGCTCTGTCGTCTGAACATATGAGAGTTAGCTGCACGCATCCTTGAGCATTCACTATAATTCACGTATACACTTCCCATGAACAAGAACATTCTTTCATGCAATCCCATTAAGCGCAGCTAAGAAGTACAATAGATTCAACAATGATACAAAGCTTACATTCTGTATTTCCTCTTCCTTATGTCTCAACTGTGTCCCTTTGAGCCACCTGTCCTCTATCCTCCTGTTCCATCCAAGTTCATCCTTAGCATTCAATTGTCATCTAGTTAGACTTTTTTTTTTTTTCAGTTGTGGAAACATATATACAGCCTAAATCTTCCCATTCCACTCCCTCCCTAGCCTTTCATTAGTGGGATTAATCACATTTAGAATGTTGTAATGCTCTTTCCCACCATCCATTACTAGAAATTTCCCTTCACCTCAAACAGCAACCCTACACTCATTTCTTAACTCCCCATTGCTCCTTCCCCCATTTCTCTCAACCCAAACTCTACTTTTCATCTCTATGGTTATATTCTCTGATAATTTCTTTGTGTTTACTGTGGGGCTTAAAATTAACCTCTTAAATCCATATCATTCTTGTTTTTCTTTGATACCATCTTCACTTCAGTAGGACACATAAACTATGTTCCTATACTCCTTCATTCCCCCACCTTTATGTAGTTGTCTAAAATTACATGTTTTACATTGAGTTCAAAACCACTGATTTGTGCTTAGAGTTTGTGTATTTTATATCATGTAGGAAGTAACTAGTGGAATTACAGTTCAAAAATTTATTGACTTCTATTTGTATTCCATTGTGGTTGGAGGATGTGCTTTGAGTATATTCAATTTTTTTTTTAAATTTCTTGAGGCTTGTTTTATGTCCCAGCTTATGGTCCCTTCTCGAGAAAGATCTGTGATCACTAGAGAAAAGTGAGTGTCCTGGTGATTTGGGATGTAAGGTACTACATATGTCTGTTAAAATTCTCTATATCTCTTTCTCCTTTCCCTGTCTCTCCGCCAGCAGGGATCCTCTCAGAATCTGAAGTAGGGCAGGTCTTTCATTGGCAAAGTCTCTCAGCATTTGTTTGTCTGTGAAAAATTTAAGCTCTCCCTCACATTTGAAGGAGAGTTTTGCTGGATAAAGTATTCTTGGTTGGAAATTTTTCTCTCTCAGAATTTTAAATATGTCATGCCATTGCTTTCTCGCCTCCATGGTTGCTGCTGAGTAGTCACTACTTAATCCTATGTTGTTTCCTTTGTATGTGGTGAATTGCTTTTCTCTTGGTGCTTTCAGAACTTGCTCCTTCTCTTCAGTATTTGACAGTCTGATCAGAATATGTCTTGGAGTGGGTTTATTTGGATTTATTCTATTTGAGTTCGCTGGGCATTTATGCTTTGTGTATTTATATTGTGTAGAAGGTTGGGAAGTTTTCCCCAACAATTTCTTTGAATACTCTTTCTAGACCTTTAGCCTTCTCTTCCCCTTCGGGGACACCAATGAGTCTTAAGTTTGGACGTTTTATTTTATCTATCATATCCCTGAGGTCCATTTTGATTTTTTTGATTTTTTTCTCCATTCTTTCTTTTGTTCTTTCATTTTCTGTTCTGTGGGCTTCTAGGACACAGAGATGTTGTTCAGCTTCCTCTAGTCTTGTACTGTGAATATCCAGAGTCTTTTTAATTTGGGCAACAGTTTCTTTTATTTCCATAAGATCTTCTATTTTTTTATTTACTCTTGCAATGTCTTCTTTATGCTCTTCGAGGGTCTTATTTATGTCACTTATATCCTGGGCCATGGTCTTCTTGATGTCCTTTAAATCCTTTGCCATGTTTTCGTTCCTCGATTGTAGTTCTTTGATTAATTTTGTGAGGTAAACTGTATCTTCCGATATTTTTGTTTGTGTGTTTGGAGTTGGATTCTCCATATCTTCTGGTTTTATCATATGCATTAAGATTTTCTGTTGTTTTTGGCCTCTTGGCATTTGTTTTGCTTGATAGGGCTCTTTCAAGTTGTAAAGAAAAAGGGATATCGATCTAATTTTTCAGGAACACAGTTTGGTGACGTACACTTTCTCTAACCAGCAGATGGTGTCTGTGAGTCACCCTCAAGTCAGTTCTCAACCTTTTTTCCGCGTTGTATGGGGAAATGATTCTTGTGGGTTCAGTTGGAGAACTCAGTTTGGGTGTGTTGCTGGAGCTGTCTGCCCTGAATGTGGGGCGTGTGTACGGGTGGCCAGGGAGGAAGGGCAGTTCTAATGTTCAAATCCCCCAGGATCCCGGAGATTCAAGGCTGCCACATGAGTCTAAGCCTTCATTTCAGTTCAGCCCCAGAACCTCTCTCTCGCTGATCCATAAACCACCGGACTTGGCGTAGCATCCCTGGGTTCTCTGAGTGGATCCCCTCTCCCAGCCGTGTTCCTCCAGGAGCTCAGCCGAGGGAATGCTGTGCTGCATCACCAGTGCGCACCGTCCCACAAGGGAAGACCTGGGCCGCCGGGCCGTGCGGCGGTGCACTCCCAGCCCAAAGCAAAATGGCCGAGCGGGGCGTCTCAGCCCCCACCTCCTCACACAGTTCCTCCTTCCCAGCTCCGGGACAACTGGTGGGGCTGTGGGCTGTGGGCACGGCCCCGGGCAGAAGTTTATCCAGCCCTCCGGGGGCCAGCTGTGAGCCGCGGGGTTTCTTTCTGCTTCCAGCTGTCTCCTCCGTTCCCCCGAACCCAAGGGTATCTGCTGCGGGCTATCTTCCTGGCCAGACAGCAAGAGGCCGGCCTAACCCCCTCCTGCTGTGTTTTACTGCGTGGTTCCCACAATTGCTACTGGAGCTGCTCCTTTTTTTTTTTTTTTTTTTTTTTTTTAAAGAGCCAGCTGGTCTCCATACGCTGAACCCTGGCTTTCCCAGCCCGCCGCGTGGCTGTGCGTCTTGCAGCCAGCTTACTCACTCATTTCGGAATGCCTACTCCCGGTTTCACCAAGTATATACAGCCCCTCTGGAGCGAGGAGCCCTCATCCAGCTGGCGCATTGCTGTAACCGGTATTCTAGGTCACTTTCTGGTTTTTAGCTAGTGTTTTTCACGGAGGCGTTTCTTTTCGCCCTGTCTCAGCTAGCCACCATCTTAGTTTCTCTTTCCTAAACTTTTTGAATTGACTTAGTATTAGTTGTTTCGATTTCTGTATCTCAGTTGAAGTATAAGTTTGTTCCTTTGACTGGGCTATAACTTCGTTTTTCTTAGTGTAGGTTGTAGTTTTCTGTTGTCTAGGCACGGTTTCCTTAGGTTTTCCCAGACCAAAACAGACACTGGTCCCAGAAGGAAGAACTATTCACTATCCAGTTTCCCTGAGGGTGTTTGTTAGAAAATTGGTACACCCTGTGAGGCCTCAGGTCACTGTGCTTTTCTGCCCAGCAGGCGGTGCCTGTCAGCCTGTCATTCCCAACTGCTGTAAGGAGGTGTAGCACGTCATTGTTTTACCCCAGACTCTGGGGTCTTGTTCTGAATGGGAGGCGGGTAGTAGAGCTGGGCCCCACCTCTTTCCTCTTAGGGAAGATAGACCCCCTAGGGAGAGGTCATTAGCATTTGAATATTCTCTCTCTGCCTGTGCTATCTCCACCCTTGTCTGGGTCAGAGCGCTGGGAACTGAAAATGGTGGAGGCTTTCTCCACTGAGCCGAAAGAAGGACAGAAAGCCCCCTTCAGGGCCAGTCCGCAGCCACTCTCCAGCTCTCCAAGGTCAGTTGTCACAAAAGCCTCTGTCTGCTTGTTGGGGATTCGTAGCTTGTATCAAGTGGTCCACGCTTGTTGATTAAAACCCCATGTGGAACTCAGCTGAGCTGTATTCACTTCCTCAGAGAGAGCTGTTGTGTAGCACCAGGAGGCTTTGCAGCTCGGGCCATGGGGGGGAAGGGGCTCCTGGCTTGGATCCACAGTTTTTACTTACAGAGTTTATGCTGTGAAATCGGGCATTCCTCCCAATTCAGGTTAGTGTATGATGAGTGGACGGTCACGTTTGTCCCCCCACAGTTATTCCAGATTATTTACTAGTTGTTCCTGGTTGTTTATTAGTTGTTCCAGGGGAACTAACTAGCTTCCACTCCTCTCTATGCTGCCATCTTAGATGATCTCCTGTCTCTTATTTTTGAAAGACAGTGACAGTTGTTTTCTTTCAGCCCTTTAAGTATTTTGTTACACTGCCTTCTTGCCGCCATGACTTTTGATGAGAAACTGACACTTAATCTTATTGGGATTCCCTTGTGCATACCAGGATGCTTTTCTCTTTTTTGTAGTTTTCAGAACTCTTTCCTTGACTGTGGCATTTGACAGTTTGACTGCTGTGTGTCTGGATATTGTCTCTTCGAGTTTATCCTTTTTCTGGTTTGTTGGGATTCTTGACTGTGTATATTCGTGTCTTTCGTTACATTTGGAAAGTTTTCTGACATTATTTCTTTGTATATTCCTTCTCTTTCTTCTTCTGTGACCCCAGTAATGCATATATTGGTAGGCCTTATGATGTACCACAAATTTCATAGACTCTGTTTAATTTTTTCCTATTCTTTTTTCCTTCTGCTCTTTCTCTCTTCCTTCTGAGTTTCCCATAATGTGTATATTGGTACACTTTATGGTGTCCCACTGGTTTCTTAGACCCTGTTGACTTTTTTCCTATTTGTAACTCTTTCTGCTACTCAGTTGAATCACTCAAGTGTCTTGTCTTTGAGTTCACTGATTCTTTCTTCTGCTAACTCCAATCTGCTGTTGAAACCATGTAGGAATTTTTCATTTCAGTTATTGTGGTCTTCAACTCCAGTAGTTCTGTTTATTTCCTTTTTTAAAATGTCTATCTCTTTGTTTTCCTTACATCTTTTAGTTCTTTCTATGTGTTTTCATTTACCTTGTTGAGTATATTGAGGATCACCTTTTTAAAAGTCTTTTTTAAAAAGTCCAGTATGTCTGAAGTCTTGTTTCTTCATTCATGGTTTTTGTATTTTTATCTTGTTCCTTTGGAGGGGTCATCATTGCCAAGTAGGGACTTTTAAATTAAGTTGACAGACTTTGTTTCGCTCTTTCTTTTGAATTGACAAGCTAATGTCTAAAAGAGAAAAATATCTCTTAATTATCTGAAAATTGAACACATTTTTGAGTAGACAGTGTTGAATTCTTAGAAGTTGGTTGTGTTCTGCAGAGCAGAGATTTTAAATAAATTATGGCTTAATTATTTCATTGTCAGCTGCAACAAGATTTAGGTTTCTAGACTTGGATTGCATTCACAACTAAATCTCACAATGTTGCTTTTTAAATTGTTCTCTTTTTTCTGAGATGAGAAGAAAATCAGAAAATTGATAAGGTACAGTATACTTACTACAGTGCCATTTATATATTGATGTTACTCGAATGTTCCGTGATAGAAGTGACTCGATTCAATGCTAGATCATTATGCTGTTTGTTCTTTTCTTTGTGCCTTAATTTTATGCATACAACTTGTTCCAGTTTGGTAATGCTACCATTATGCAAAATACCAGGAACAGAATGGTTTTTATAAAGGGGGTTTATTTGGTTACAAATTTACACTTTTTTTTTTCAATTAAATTCAGTTTTATTGAAATACATTCACACACCATACAGTTATCCATGGTATACAATTCAATGTCCACAGTATGATAACATAGTTATGCGTTCATCACCACAGTCTATCTCTGAACATTTTCCTTACATCAGAAAGAACCAGAACAAGAATAAAAAATAAAAGTGAAAAAAGAACACCCAAATCATCCCCCCCATCCCACCCCATTTGTCCTTTAGTTTTTATCCCCATTTTTCTACTCATCCATACACTAGATAAAGGGGGTGTGATCCACAAGGTCTTCACAATCACACTGTCACCCCTTGTAATCTACATTATTATATAATTGTCTTCAGGAGTCCAGGCTGCTGGGTTGGAGTTTGGTAGTTTCAGGTATTTACTTCTAGCTATTCCACTACATTAAAGCCTAAGAGGTGTTATCTATACAGTGCATAAGAATGTCCACCAGAGTGACCTCTCGACTCCATTTGAAATCTCTCAGCCACTGAAACTATTTCGTCTCATTTTGCATCCCCCTTTTGGTCAAGAAGATACTCTCAGTCCCACGATGCCGGGTCCACATTCATCCCCGGGAGTCATATTCTGCATTGCCAGGGAGATTTACACCCCTGGGAGTCGGGTCCCACGTAGGGGGGAGGGCAGCGAGTTCACCTGTCAAGATGTCTCAGTTAGAGAGAAAGAGGGCCACATCTGAGCAACAAAGAGGTACTCAGGGGGAGACTCCTAGGCACCATTACATGCAAGTTTAGACTCTCCTTTGTGGTAATGGGCTTCATAAGGGCAAGTCCCATGATCGAGGGCTCAGCACATCAAACCGCCGGTCCCAGTGTTTGTGACAACATCAACACCAGTCCAGGTGAGGATGTCCAACACATCCGCACCTTCCCCCAGATCCTCAGGGCTGGGGAGGGGGAGGCTGTAAATATATTTTTTATTATCTGCCCAAATTACTCTGGGATGTGTCACTATTTCACTCCAGCCTATACTAACCTACCGTATCTCACTTCCTATTCAGATTTCCATGCAATTGTGGTGTTTGAACAAATTGACTGTACAGTTGTACCATTTAGAAAATTTAGATCCTGTACCAAATAGATATCTATTCCCTTGGTCTCATATGGGAGTTGAAGTTTTAAAACCCAATCAGTTTCAACCTTTACCCTTTGGCCTGGCTTGCCCTGGTCTTAACCAGACCTGCTTCATTCATATCACTAATTGAAGTCTGGGCTCTTTTTCTGCCTTTTTTTTTTTTTTTTTTTTTTAACAGTGGCATGGTTACAAATTTACACTCTTAAGGCCATGAAAATGTCCAAACTAAGGCATCAACAAGAGGATACTTTCACTGAAGAACAGCTGATGGTGTCTGAAAAACCTCTGTCAGCTGGGAAGGCACGTGGCTGGTGTCTGCTGATCCTTTGCTCCGGGGTTCTGGTTTCAAAATGGCTTTCTCCAAAATGTCTCTGGGCTTGTCTCTCTTAGGTTCTCTGGAGCAAACTCTGGCTAGCATCTCAAAGCGTCAGCGAGTATCTGGGTCTGGGCCGGCCCTTTTCAAGGACTCCAGTAAACTAATCAAGACTTACCTTGAATGGGCAGGGTCAGATCTCCACGGAAACAATCAAGAGGTCACACCCTAATCAAAAAGATTAATCAGTCTGCCCCCAGATTGCATTAAACAATATGGCTTTTGGGGGACATAGTATATCTAAACTGGGACTCAGCTGTAGCTCTAATCAGAAAAGACTGATATATAAAATCCAAATGACAGATAAATATGAGAAAAATAAGTAAGTAAAACATTTTGATTTCCTTGACTACTGCATTCTTTCCTTGTGTTTAAGAGTGTCCAGTTAAAATCATATTTCTTGGTGAATTCTGAATTAGAATAAAAGGAGAGTTGGTTGAGTTTTCTAATAGCTAAAGACATCAAGGTTTGAGAGCATGATACGGTCATCTTCATGATATTGCTGTTCCTTTCTGGGGACCTGATGTTTGAATTGACTGATTAGATTGTCCCTTGAGCAATGCGAGAAACACCACCCAATTTGGAATTCTTTGTTTTAGTTTTTATTTTCTTCTGTTCATCGTCTGCTGATCCATTCTTTAAATATCTACTTTCTTTGATTAGGATAGTTCAAGTTCTTACCTGCTTATAATGATTTTTATGTCTTGTGGTGACTTTGCATAGATCTCATATTATACTTTTTATAAATTTTTTAGTGAGGCCAATTTCTGAGGTATCTTCCTCTTGCTTCAGTGTTCTGCCTTTAGAGACCATTTGTGTCCAATAGAAAAGGTATATAATCTTTTGTTTTTCCACCTTTGACACTTAAACATATACTTATCCTTCTCTTTAAACTTTAACCCTTCTCTCTGATCACTTCTGCTCTGGATCCTGTTTTTATCATGTCTTGAAGAATCTGCTCCCTTAGGAACCACACCGCCCTTCTCCACTTTTTCTAGTCTTTCCCATAATCCCCTTGTCCATATCACCCATCTACCTTCTAATTTAGAAAAAAGTTTCATGTTATTCTTTCACATTTTCCCTTTATCCCTTCCTTTAATACTCCATTCCTTAAACAGAATTTTTTTTATCTGTTGCTTTTAAGTGTGTTACTTTGTTTTTCCATTCCCACCCTCACACTCTTAGCCTGCTGTGTATATTTGGGGCTCTGTCCTTGTTTATTTCTATAATTTTATGTTGGGGCTTGGATTTTTATTGTGGGCAGTTAAGATGCTCTTTATATTGAAATTACCACAAAGGGGTTTCAAACTGTCTTTAAAAGGTTGGGTGTGATTTGGATTGCAAAGATATTATTGAGCAATTTGATGATCCAGAATATTATAGTTCTTTCACCTAGTTTGTTGTTTTGATCCTGGGATGAACTTTCTAGCTCCCCAAGTTGTGGCTATGAGCTCTTGGGTCAAGCCAGTTCTGTTTGACATCAGAATTCGTAATGGGAATAAGGTAATCTCCATGGTCATGATCCCTTTCAGCAGTTATGGGATCATCTGGGCTAAAGATAGGTCATCATGCAAATAGTTCACTTTTTTTCTTTTAACTATTTGTTTTATTATATTTTTTTTAAATTCCCCCTTTTAAACTTTAAAAAGTACAGAAAATACTGCTTCCTTTATTATATTCCTGAATCCGGCTTTTGTACTCATCCTCCATTGCTAACAGATCTTTTAAAAAAATCAATGCTAGCCTGGCTGAATTATAGTTTCTCAGTCATCATGCTTTTGCACCTTCTTGCTACATTTGACTTCCTTGATAATCTCTTTTTTATTGACATTCTATCGTTCCTTGAATTCTATACACTGTTATGTTTCTTAACCATTTCTCTGTCTCTTTTTCTTCCTGCTTCTTCACTCTAGGTAATCTCTTTGAGTAGTCTCCTGAAGGGCTTTCTTCTTAAGGCTTTAGCCATTACCCCTTCCTAATAACTTTGTGTATGATCTTTCTGCAAAACTTTAGTTCCTTTTCTAGAGCTGCCTATAGCACAACCCTTTTGGGTGGTCCTACCATCACTTCAAAATTAGTGTTGAAACCCAGACACTTTTTCAACTTCCTTGTTCTGTCAGAAAGTCTACCACTCTCAGTAGACTTCAATTTAAGATATAGGGCCAATGGGGAAAAACAAACAGAAGTTCAATTAAATTTTCCTTGAAAACAGGGACCTGTCTTGTTTGCTTTTTATAACGTCAGTTCCCAAGATGTGGTGTTTAGTGAATGTTTCTTGAACTGAACATTACAATGATTCTTGGGTTCATCTTTTCCTCTTCATTTTTGCTTATTCTCAAACCAGATGCTTGTCTCCAAACACCTACTTTATTGCAAAAAGCTCATTAGTGTTTTCCTTGCTTCCATCCACAGAGCACAGTGCTGCCAGAATAATTTTCCTAGACCCTTACTTTCATCATGTCAAGCATGATTGTTGCCTATGGATTCAATTAAAACTGATTAGCCTGGTATTCCAGGGTCTGAATCAGCTAGTTCCATGCACCTATTTAATTTTTTTTTTTTTTTTTTTTTTTTTTTTTTTACTGTTTTCTCTACATAAACCCTTTATAGCTAATTAGGATACTCTTGTTATCTGCTACTAGAAGAAGTCTCATTCCCATTTATACCTTTGCTCCCACTGTTTGTCTAGCTTAGCCCAGCCATCCCCTTCATTTTTGCCCATTGAAATCCTGTGCTTCTTAACTAAAGACCTACTACACCTAGCTCAGGGCCTAGCATATATAGAAGACACCCAAAAATGTTTAAGTGAGTGAATGAAGACCTATAGTCTCAAGGAGCTTTTCTAACTAGCTTTATATACCCTGTAATGATGACAAACTCTGCAAGCCTATATATGTAATTAAATTTTTCACATCTTATTAAAATTTTAATAAATGATTAATTCAGTGAGCAATATCTGGTGTGTGCCTCTTAGTCATATTTTAGTTAGAAATTTATTTGAAATGACTCCAGCAGCACTATTATTTCTTTATTTCTACTTTAATTGTGAAAGTGCTTTTAAATTAAGCCTTTCCTTAGCTTTAACAAGAGTGAATCATTGAATTTAATCAAATGATGATTTCAGCACACTTTCTGTGCAATTACCTTTGTGCAGTTTAGCAGAAACTATGGCAATAGTATAAAAAGTATGTTTTTACTGATTATTTTCCTTCATTAGAGTGGGCAGTTCCAAGGTAAACATCTTAGAACTTTAAAAAAATTGATCATAGTTAATATGTGGTTCAAATTACTTTTGGTAATAGAATTGGCTAGAAAGGTGGGCTAAGAAGCCATATATTAGTCATAGATTTGTGGCTGAAATCCTGGAAGAATATGCCAAGGATTAACAATAGTAATCTTTAAGTGGTGGGGTTATGGGAGATTTTCAAGATTTACTTTAGGCCTATCTATGTTGTCTAATCTTAAAAAAAACACAGTGAATATGAATTAATTGTATGACTAAGAAAAAAGCAATGAAGCTCTTTAAATTGGAGGGAAAGCCAATTATCTTTTCAGTCTAAGTTTATTGTTTTTTAAAATTGCATCAGTCCTATACGGCACAAAGCCATGTTAGCTATATTAACATATGTCCATGTGTGTGAGTTCATTTATTATAGGAGGAGCTGAAGGAATCCAAACATAGTATAAGGACGAATTGGGTAATATGAGAATTTTCCCCAAAGAGCTCTTAATACTTCAAACTATTTCTAAAGTGAATCACTTAAATTTTGAAATTCATTTGAGTATTTACAAAAAATTTTAGTTATCAGTTGACTTCTTGTATAGGGATTAGTTAAATTCAGTCTTAAAAGTGATTTCCTACCAGGGAGCATGCTTGGTAGGATACTAAGTCTAATCAGCAAGTACAGGGTTTTCAATGAGATGGTTTCTAATCTTTTAGTAAGAAAAAAATAGTTAAAAGTGCTTTGTGAAAGCATGAAAACTGCTTACACTTAACCTTTTCTGAATGATTAAACTTAATGATGCGTTAATGTAGAAACCATAAATGCTATTGATGAGAGGAAACTGTCTAAGCTGATTAAACAATATAGATAGTACTAAAGTAGACCTTGAAAATATCTAAAATATTTATTGCTTTAGTCTAAGTTTACTAAGGTTTAACAGCTTGAATGATGTGGACATTAGAATAGATGCCAGATGCAGCAGTTGATGTAGCAGTTGATGCGGTCATACTGCTCCGTACCAATCGAATAGCTGGTAGTCTAAGTTTTTAAAGTTTTGACATTCTTCTCTATTTTATATATCTAGAAAGAGTTTTCATAAGACATTGCTTCTATGGGAAGAGTCTATTCCTTTTAGTTATGATTTATAGGGGCTAAGGGTGAATTTTTGGTACCACTTTGATGCTCTTATAACTAGAAACCTAGAAATGTCCAAACTCTGCTCTGCCAATATACTCTCTTTGCCCTCTATAGAGTAATTAGGGAATTGTCTAAAAGGCTAGTGGGAATTAGAGTACCACTTTAATAAGAGCCATGTAAACTTCCAACACACCAGTGCAGAACTCTTCTGTAAAAGCTGGTGGTGCATGTAGTTTAGGCTTAAGGTCTAAGGAAAGCCTCCTACTTCCCTTCCAACCCCATCCAGTCATAATCTTTTGACTGACATATTCAGATATGTGACTGAGAAGGGCTGAAATGGAGGCAAACTAGTGAACAGCAAGTTCCAAGAGAAGCCACTAATCCATTTAGCTAAGCCCCCTGTATACTGAGGGAAGGGAGGAGAATTACAAGAGAATGACCAGTCTGCCCCAGGGGGCCAAGCCATACCACAAGTCTGAGACACAAAGATAGAGAACTTGTGTGGAGACTGATCTTTTAACACAGTAATTCTTCCTTCTAATTGTGCCCATTCAGAATTTTGAACTCTTGAATAATTAGATTGAACTTACCTTTGGGGAGAACTGGAAAGGGGAGTGGGCCATGGCATCTCTGGTACAGGAAAAACAGCACAAATTCTTTTCCTCCTACAACCATAATAAAGTACCATCTACTTTCAGGTATGAAGAAAGATTATGGACAATTCTAATTATCTCTGAATAATACAGACCCCATTTTTGGTACAGTTTGTCCCAGGCATGCAGGTAGTGCCAAACCATCTGATCAACAGTTTCAACTTTGCTAAAGCACACAAATGACTCACAAACCCAGAAGATATCAGCAATTGGCTGATGCTTATTTCAAATAAAATCTATAAATATTTTGTGTGTTCTAATAAATGTTATCATTGTTGCTGGGAAGTTTCAATTCTTATTCTTAGAATAACAATTTAATTAAGAGAAATGTAGCTTATTTTGAGACTTGCATGTACAAAGGCTTCTAATCACAGTGACAGAAGAATAGGATGGAAATGACAACCACCTGGACCCACATACTTGAATATGTGTTTGTCATCACTTAGGATTCTACCTAGTATGATATTTATCATTTGCTTCATGTGATTTATCGTTAATACAATTTTAAAAATCTTTATAATAAACAAGTACTCCTTCCCCACTTCTAAATATGGTAGAGTTCCCTGTTAATATACCACTATATGTGTGATCACTTACTTTGCCTTTTAGAAATATTATAGAGGAAAGAATTATGTGGATATTACGTTCAGTATCCATGAGATGGGTCTGTATTCATATCACTTTTTTTTTTTAGGTGAACTTGCTAAAGCAATAGTTATTTTACTTAAAATAGAAACTATTAGAATGTTGACTATAGAAAGACTTTTGCATTTGTCAATGTCAGAATAAGACCCTATTGGAGGATTTCCTGGCAGAAAACAACTACAAAGTCTGGACATAATACAAAAAGCAACTAACTGAAGATATTTAAGAGTGAACAGAGTAAACAGACTCTGATGGGAAATACACAGTTGGAAGAAGTAACTTTCCCTTTTCCACTGATGTTTGCCATGGGCAAAGTGCAGTCCACACTGCTGGGGGTGGACAGTGATGGAGTTGGAAACAATAGTCTCTTGGGCTAGAGAAACCAGAAAACTGAAACTTGGGAACCAAGACCACTGAAGATAGTGGGGGAATCCTAGAGGAAGAAAAGCTAGAGCCAGAGAGAAGGCCCCCAAATTTTGTCAGTCAAGTATCTGACTGACCTCTGTACCATGCATGAGTGTAAGAGTTTAAAAACAGCTCAGCTAAAGATAAGTCTGAACTAAGACTGGATCTGCCTCCCAAGGAACAAAATTTATAATTCAAGCCCAGGCAAGATATCTGCCTACTAAAACAAAAGAAACAGATCTTATTGCAGAAAAAAATTATAATTTAGAATCTTCACAAATTAACATTCATAATCCAGGATGCATTCCCAAATTACCTGGAATATGAAGTACCAAGAAAATGGAAGATAATTTAAGAGGAAAGAAAATCAACTCAGTTCTACCCTGGGATGAATGAAATATTAGAACTAGGAAACAAGGATTTAAAAAGCAGCTGCTGTAGTATCCTCCAAAAAATAAAATGACAGGTGTTTAGCAAATGAAAAAATAGGAAATGTTAGCAGATAAATAGAAATAACACAAAAGAACCAATAGAAGTATGAGAAGTAAAAAATAATGCAGAATTGGATGAGTTTAATAGTCCAATAGAAATGTCAGAGGAGAAAGTAAGTAAACTTGAAGATAGAAAAATAGAGATGAACTAATATCAAGAACAGAGAGGAAACACTGAAAAAAAAAATGAACACAGCATCAGATACTTTTTAGATAATATCAAACAGTCCATCTCAGAAGGAGAGGAAAGAAAATGGATTATAAATAATATTTGAAAAATTAAGACCAAAAAAATTTCCCAAATTTGATGAAAAATGGAAATCAACAAATAGAAGATATTCAGTGAACACCAGACAGTGAACCCAAGGAAGTCTACATCAAGACATGTAGTAGTAAAACTGTTGAAAGCCAAAGATAAAGAGCAAATGTTGAAAGCAATAAAAGAAAAATGACACATTTCAAACAGAGGAATGGTTATCTGCTTAATAGTTGACTTCTCAGAAACTGTGGAGGACAAAAGAGAGTGGAACAAACAATATCTTTAAGGTGCTCGAAAAAAGAAAAACCTGCTAACCCAAAATTGTACATCAAAGAAAGATACCCTTCAAGAATGAAGGTGGTTCTGGAATTAGTTTGTGTTGATGATGGCACAACCTTGTTAATATACTAAAAACTACTGAACTGTACACCTTAAAAGGGTGAATTTTTTTTGTTATGTAAACTATATTTCAATACAAAAACGTTTTAAATTCTAAGGTAAAATAAGGACTTTTTCAGATGAGAGACATCTCAGAGAATTCATCACTTGTACTATAAGATATATCAAAGGAAGTTCCTTAAGAATGGGGTTAAATGATGTCACATGGAATGGAATCCTGGATCCTTAGGAAAGAAAGATCATCAAAAATGGTAAATATCCTGGCAAGTACAAAAGGCTATCCCACCCCCACCTTTTTCTTCATAATTTCTTTATAAATCATATTAGCCAAATCTATACCATTGCCTTATGAAGTTTATAATTTATATAAAAGCTATTATACACCCCAAATAATATATAACACCAATAACATAAATAATGTTTGGAAGGTTTATATATTTTATGTGACGTGGTACAGTATTAACTATAAGAGAACTATGGATAAAGATTACATTGTAATCCTTAGAAAAATGATTATGAAAATAATGCAAAGTAGAACTGAAATGCCAAAGTGAAAATTAAAGTATAATTCTAAAAAATATTCAAATGATTTTTTAAGTGAGGAAAATAGGAACATAGGAATGAAAACAGAGAAGAAAAGTTGAAAACAGATAATAAAACAATGGACCCGAATCCAGCCATATCCATGATTATACTAAACATTAAAGGACTAGACATTCCAATCAAAATCTTAATAGGCTTTTTTGTAGAAAATGGCAACTAGTTTCTAAAATTGATGTGGAAAGGCAAAACAAACTTGAAAAAGATAATTAGATTGGAGGGCTTATGCTACCTGATTTAAAGACTTTCAGTAATCAAGATGGTGAGCAATTGGTGTAAGGCTGAACATATAGATTAATGGAACAGAATAGAAAGTCTCAAAATAGACCCATACTTTTCTGTTCAATTGATTTTTTGATAAAGAAGTCAACATAATTCAATGCTGAAAAGATAGTTTTTTGCTTTGTTTTGTTTTATCAAGTGGTGTCGGAATAACTGGATATTTTTATGAGGAAAAAAATGAACCTTGACTCTTACCTTACACCCTGTAAGAAAGTTAACCTGAAATGGAGTATAAACTTAAATGTAAGACCCAATGCTATTAAACGTCTAGTAGAAAATATGGAGAATATCTCTGTGATAATTAGGTTAGGCAAGAGTTTATTAAACAGGATCCGAAAAGCATGGACCAAAAAGAAAAAAAAAAGCAAAAAACAAAACAAACAAAATATAAAATGGACTCCATTAAAATTAAAAAAAAATTGTTTTTTGAGAGACGCAAATAAGAAAATAAAGGCAAACTAAAGAATTGGAGAATAAATGTGCAAAACTCAGTATCTGACCAAAGACTTTTTATCCAGAATGTAAAAAGAACTCCTACAACTTAATAAGACAAAAACTCTGTGAAAATGGTCAACAGATTTGAGAAATTCACCAAGGAAGATCTGCAAATAGCCAGTAAGCCCATGAAAAGGTGGTCAATATACTTGTATCAGGTAAACACAAATTAAAACCACAGTGAGGTGCCGCTCCATACCCACTAGAATGGATGAAATTTAAAAGTCTGGTATTACCAAGACTTCGAAAGGATGTGGAGCAACTGGAACTCTCATGTATTATTTGTATACAAAATATTAGAATCACTTTAATAAAATAGTATGGTGGTATCTTATAAAGGTAAACATACACTTACTATATTGTGTAGCAGTCCCACTTCCAGGTATTTACTCAAAGAGAAATGAAAACATAGCATAAACACTTCTACACAAATGTTTATTGTAGTGTTACTCATAATAACCCCAAATTGGAAACAAAACAAATGTTCATCAACTGGTGAAAGAAACAAGTTGTGCTGTATCTGTACTATGGAATACTTCTCAGCAATAAAAAGGAATGAAGTTGTAACACACATAATAAAATGATGGAACTCAAAAATGTTAGGTTAAGTGAAGTTGAATGCAAAAACTACATACTGCATGATTCTGACATTCTGGAAAAGTCAAGAATATAATGGCAGGAAGTAGATCAGAGGTTGCTTGGGGCCAGTGGTCAGCCAAATAATTGACTTCAAAAGGACATCCAGAAACTTTTCTGTGTGATGGAACTGTTTTATATTTTGATTGCAGTAGCAGCTTCGTGACTGTTCACAATTATCAAAATCATCAAACTGTCACTTAAAATGAGTGAATGTTATTATATGTAAATTATAGCTCAATGAAACTTTAAAAAAATGTTGACTTTATATTTTTGGTGCTCAGATGTCTTTGGTTATTTGACCTGTTGAGCAAAAAATTAAGATCTGTGAACTGTTTGTTTCTGTTTCTTATCACTTCTGAAGTAAAATAATAAAAATAAATAAAGAAAAATCAGAGTTAAATGATGAATAATGTTTTTATTACACCAGTGAAATTGTAATTAATTTTATTAAATGAAAAATTTGGTATTTCTCATATCTTCAAGGGAGAAACATATGAACCAAAAGAATATTATCTGATAAACCCAAATAATAGCTCTGATGACTGTTATCAGAATTAAGATCTCTGTATCCTACCCTATTGCAATTATAACTGTTTGGTTCCCAAGTGACATTAAGGCAGAGAGGACAAACTGAAGTAAAGGAATACATTATAACAAGCTCAATCTTTGGTTCCATACCCCAAACTGAAGCCTTTTTTCCTTGGTGAGCTGGGCTGAATGTTATGGAACCATTTAAGACTTACTGGTCTCTTTACCTTAAGCAGGTATCTGTTAAGCTTAACCATTGTAATCTCGCCATTCTTAAGCAAAAAAAGGTCAATAAAGATGAACTGTAGAGAAACTCGAGGTTACAAAAAAAAGAGAGAGTGCTTTTCATAAGCCCAGGTTCAAGGTCCTTCCAAGCCAACAGTTCTTGGCTTGGACCTGGGGCTGGAGGTGTGAGGAAGGGAAGAACCTCTTACAAGCTGTTATTAGTTAGGGTTCTCTAGAGAAACAGAACTGACAGGAGATACCTGTAAATATTAAGAGATTTTTATAAGAATTGGCTTATGTGACTGTAGCGATACGCAAGTCCAGATTTCATAGGGCAGCTGCAAGCTGGGAACTCTAATGAAGGTTTTCGATGAATTCCCCAGGAGAAACTGGCTCTCCAAGGTAGAGGTGGAAATTCTCTCTTCTGACTGCTGAAATCATCACTTCTCCTTTTAAAGCCTTCAGCTGATTGGATGAGACTTTTCTCATTGTTGAAGGCAGTCTCCTTATTGATTGTAGATGTAATCAGCCATAGATGGAATCAACTTACTGAAGATTTAATTCCACAAAATTTCCTCCCATTAACGATCAGACCAGTGCTTACTTGACCAGACAATGGGGCACCATAAGCTGGCCAGGTTGACACATGAACTTAACCATCACACAAGCTTTGCCTTACCTCACCAGCCACCTGGGAACAATCCATAGAAAAGCAAGACAAAAATAAACTCAAAGCAGCTAAACTGAAGAGAAGAGAATCCTAAGAGAATATACCTTGAAGAAACCAGAACAAACTTCTCCATATGTGGAGAATTTCACCCCATTCCGTCACCGTAAGGTCATTTCCTTGGTGCTTTTCATTGTGAGACTGTTAATTCTTTTTCCGGGGGATCGGAGATTGGGGGAAACATGGAGGTCCTGTTGCAGACAAAGTGTTACTTTATGTCAGAAACAAAATAATGGAGAGAGAGAGTAGATTATGAGATAAAACAGTCCTCTACAGACCTTCGGAAAGATTTTTGTCAATGACCAGGGTTTCTTTGATAGTATACTTTGTAGAACACTATGTGAGCTCTTTTATTTCCTGTGAGAATAGTTCTATGGTTAGTGAAGAAAGGCTGAAGTAGCTGCATATCAAAAGATATTTTTCCTTATCTTCCTAATCTAGCAGCAGATACAGATATGAGAAAAATATAGTATATGTGGGAAATGCTTTTGGAAAGCTGGGCCTTTACTTATTTTATAGTAGATAAAACATGGCTTCTAATAATGAGAACAAATTAATAATTTTAACATTTTCAGTGTTAGACTTTTTTGACAGTTTTAACATTTAATTAGAAGAGATCCAAATCATTATTTTGAAAGTGGTTGTCTCCTGTGAGCTTGGCTTTTAATATGATGTGCTTGACATACTAGAAGAGGATATGTTTTTATGAGTTTACAATAATATCCTTGTTTTTGGTATTCATTTTAGGTCTTTATTGATGTCAATGATTTGTGCCCACTGTAAAATTATGTGTTTATTTATGCTGTGGAAAGACAATGAAATTACATATTCTCTGAGATCTTTAATTCTAGAAGTTCTTAGTTGAGTCTAACTTTCTTAAAGTTGTAATCCCAAAGCATTAACTTATTTACAAACACTTAGAATCACTGTATAAATTTACTAGCTTACTTATTCTTCATTACAATCCTGTGGGTAGATATTATTTTATTCTCTACCATTTTATTATGGAAATTTCAAAGATACAGAAAATTGCAAAGAATCATGCATTGAATATCCTTATACCACTATCAGGATTCTGCAGTTAACATTTTGTATATTTACTTTATCATATATCTGTCCATATCTGTATTCATCCATCAATCCATTTAATTTTTTAATGCATTTCAAATTAAGTTGCAGACATCAATACACTTTAAGGGTTGGTGTTTTTATTATCCTACTTTGCACTAAAAGAAACTGAGATACAGAGAGAATAATTTACCCAAGGACACACAGCTTGTTTTTGGTAGACCTGGACCAGCTGCCTCTTAAACACTTCCACAGAGTGCTAGTGCACACAATGTTCACATGATGCTACCATAAATAACTTTTTTGTTAAATAGTTTTGACAAATAGAGTATCTCAGTCTTGGAGATTCACAATGCATATTTTCATAGTACAGGATCTGAGTTTCAGCAGTAAAGAAACTTTGCTTTACCTTATTTAAGCCAGCCATTTCCAAATTTACTTGACAAGAGCACTCTGCTCCCCACCTCTCCTGCAAACGTAGTACTTACTGTCATCTCATAGGATAGGACCAGGATTCAGTGGAACTTGCTTTGGAAAAATATTTATAAGAGGTCCTAATTTGTTCTTTTAGGGTAGAATATATTTTGAAGAGTTTATGGTTTTAAACATAGTCTTAGGGCTGACAGACATCACTGAGATCATTGAGGCCAATGCTGTCATTTCAGAGATGAGGAAACAGAGACACAGGGTGGACGAGTGAGTTGGTGATGCTGAGATGTGCTCAGGTACTTTGTGGCAGATATGAGACTAGAACCCAGCTGAATACCAGGGAATGGCATTTAGTAGACACTCAGTAAATACTTGTTGAATCAGTGATAAATCTTACAAATCTGTCCAGTTTTTCCCCCACTACATACCTATATATTAGATTTTTGTTTATTTCTGATTATATTGGTCAGAACATAATCTGTTAACACTTTTAATTTTTATATTCTCTGGTACATATGAAATATGTTTGCTAAATTCTAAAATAAAATTTTATTGTAATATATAGCATACAAAAATTGCTTAAAACATAGCTGTACAATTTAATAGATCATTATACAGTTATCCCTGATTTAACTACCCAAATCAAGAACTAGGACCCTCTTGGCACCTTGGAGGCCCCCATATGTCCCCTCCTGGTGCTGATCCCCTAATTACTTCTTTTTTCTCTTTCTTTTTAGCTAATTTAACAGGACATGCAGAGAAGGTGGGGATTGAAAATTTTGAACTCCTGAAGGTCCTAGGAACTGGAGGTAAGTCTTATGTTAATTCTTTATTTTTAAGGAAAAAAGTACTTGTTATTCATATGACAGAGGATTGCTGTCTCCAATACAGAAATCAATTAAAACTTAAAAAGCACGAGGAATCTAGTAGGAGAACTGTCAAAGAACATGAAAGTTTATTCACAGAGGAAGAAATACAGAACGTAAAAATCGAAAGAATTGGCAAGGATTTAAGGAAACTAAGCCCTCTCACTCTCCTCTTGGGAATGTAAATTAGTTCAATTTTTACACAGGGCAATCTGACAGTATTTTGTTTTAAATGACTTACATAGAGAGCTTGGGATTTGCCAAGTACTCTGTGAAGTGCTTTACTTTGATTGACTCATTCAGTCCTCACTCAGCATTATTGATTTCAGTGTACATCATTTGTAATAATGAAAAACTCAAGACTCTTCAGGCATCCAACAATAGGGGTTTGGGAAAAAAGAACATGAAATCTCTGTGCAATAGGATTGAAATGATCTGTATTTACTAACATGAAAAACTCTCCAAAATGTAATAAGAAAATGAAGACTACAGAAGAGAATGTATAATACACCTTTTCCATAATGAAAAAAATTGTGTGAATACATATATATATATTTATGTACATAGAGAAATCTCTGGATCTACACCAAAATGATAACAGTGGTAGTTTCTGGGTGGTGGGACGTTGATATTTTGCTTTATGCTTTTCTGTGCCTTCTGGATTTTGGCTACCACTGCTCTTGTTGCTCAAAAGTCAGGGTAGCTTCATGGATATATAACCTGTGCAGTCACACAGAACCTTCACTTCGAAGACCCCTGCATTTGGTTTGATGCATCTGCAAGATGGCAGCATAGAGAGGTGTGGAATTTAGTTAGTCCTCTAGAACAACTAGTAAATAGCCAGGAACAACTAGTAAATAGGCTGGAACACTGTTGGGGGACATCCGAGACTGTTCACACATCATACACCAGTCAGGAATGGGTGGACCAGCTGAGATTGCAGCATAAAATCTGTAAGTAACAGCTGTGGAGCCAGTGCTCCTCCCTCTACCGGCATAGCAGGCTGAGTTGCAAAACTTCGCTGTGAAAGAAGCAGTCCCTGCTGGGAGCAAGGGAATGTAGCTCAACCAAACTCCAACTGCAATTTTAATTTAACAAATTTGGACTACTGAATAAAAGCTACAAAAACAGATAAGCCTTGATCAAGCAGGAATCTGAGGTTCCTCCCAGTAGAGAGGAGACAGGGCTGAAGGAAAAAAAACTAAATAAAAACAGAGGCTTTTGGAGATGGCTGAGCTCAGAATACCAGAAAACAGCTGTGTCCAAAGAAAAGGGGTACAGAGAACTGGGTACAAACACCAGTTGAACGGCAAAACTGAGGGGCTGGGGACTGGCTCTGAAAAGGGGCTTTTGCTCTTTTTCCTTTTCTTTTTCCTTGCATTCTAAGCAGCTCATTTGAGAAAACCTCAGGCATTTTCAACTCTCAGCCCTAACCCGAGCAAGAGAGTCAGAAAGACAAAGGAGGAATTCAAGTGTAGAAGATAACTCCCTGGAGGGTGTATCTTCCCCTAAGAAAAGGGGGATGGGGCCCGGCTCAAGTGGCAGCCCTGCCTTAGAGAACTTATACCTCAGGACCTGGGGGAAAATAAACAAACCAGAAACAACTTAAGCTTGGCTTCTGATACCCTCAACCCCTTGCCAGGACAGGGTCCACTGTGAATTAAAGGGACTGCACCTCTTTACACCAGTGGGGAGCTGTGGGCTGACAAGTGCCACCTGCTGGGCAGGATAGGAGAAGCACTGAGTCTAGAGGCCTCACAGGAAAGTCGGACAACCTTCTCCTCAGGGAAACTTGATACTGATTACACCTTCCTTCTGAGACCTGGGCCCGTCTGGTCTGGGAAGAGCTGACTGGGACAATCAAGGAAACAAGATGCCTAGACTACAAAAGATTTTGAGTCACCTTAGGGAAAACGAAGATATGGCCCAGTCAGAGGAACAAACTTACACTTTAACTGAGGTACAGGAATTGAAACAACTAATTATTAAACAAATCTCCTAAATCAATCCAAAAATCAAATCAATGAGTTGAGGGAAGATTTGGCAAAAGAGATGAAGGATACAAAGAAAATGTTGGGCGAACATAAGGAAGAAATTGAAAAGTGTGAGAAAACAACTGGCAGAACTTATGGGAATGAAAGACACAATAGAAGAGATAAAAAACACAATGGAGACACACAACAGCAGATTGGAAGAGGCAGAACTAAGGATTCATGAACTGGAGGACAAGATCTGAAATCCTACACACGAAAGAACAGATAGGGAAAAGAATGGAAAAATATGAGCAGCACTTAGGGAATTGAATGACAGCGTGAATGGGTGTGTCGTAAGTGGTGTCCCAGAAGGAGAAGAGAAGGGAAAAGGGGCAGAAAGAATAGTTGAGGAAATAATCACTGAAAATTTCCCATATCTTATGAAAGACATAAAATTACAGATCCAGGAAGCACAGCATACTCCAAACAGAATAGATTTGAATAGGCCTACGCCAAGACACTTAATAATCATATTATCAAATGTCAAAGACAAAGAGAATTCTGAAAGCAGCAAGAGAAAAGCGATCCATCACATACAAGGGAAGCTCGATAAGATTTATCAGGGAAAACCATGGAGGCGAGAAGGCAGTGGTATGATATATTTAAAATACTGAGGAGAGGAACTGCCAACCAAGAATTCTATATCTGGCAAAACTGTCCTTCAAAATGAGGGAGAGTTTAAAGTATTCTCAGACAGACAGACACTAAGAGAGTTTGTGAACAAGATACCTGCTGTACAGGAAATACCAAAGGGAGCACTACAGACAGATAGGAAGAGACAGGAGAGAGAGGTTTGAAGCACAGTATTGGGTAAAGGTGGTGCAATAATGTAAGTACACTGAACAGGGACAACTGTGAGTGGGGTTGAGGGAGGAAGGTTAGGGGCATGTAGGATGACAGGGGAGGGATGGAAGATGACAACTGGGACTGTATGGCTTGGTGAAACCTAGAGTGGTCATGATTGTGATTAAATATACAAATATGTGGTTACATGAGGGAGAACAAATGAATGTCAACTTTACAAGGTGTTAAAAATGGGGTGGTATTGGAGAAAAAGAATACAGTCAATGTAAAATAGTGTTTATGATTGGTGTTGACATTGTGATATGCTTCCACTGTTTGTAGCAGAGGCAGTGTAACAAAACCTAATGTCTATCAGAGGGGGATATAAGGGAGGGGTATGGATTCTTGGTGTTGGTGGTGTTGTCTGACTTTTTAATTATATTTTAATTTTTTTTTGTTGCTTTTTAGTTGTCACTTTTTTTCTTTCTTTTTTTCTTTCTACTTATTTCGCCTCTTCCTCTTTCTTTGTGGAAGAAATGGAAATGTCCTTATATAGATAATGGTGGTGAATGCATTACTATGTGATTATACAGGGAACCATTGATTGTTTACTTAGGATGGAGTGTATGATGTGTGAATAAAACCATCTAAAAAATAAACAGAGGGATACAAGTGCTGCAGAAAATGTGGAGAGAGGGGTGTACCTAATCACCCTTGATGGGGAAGTAGAATGGTGTAGCCCATCTGGAGAGCAGTGTGGTGGTTCCACAGGAAGCTAAGCATGGGTCTGCCATGTGGTTCTGAAACTTGGTTATTGGGTATGTACTTGGAAGAACTGAAAAGAGGTACATGAAGGGACATTTGCATGGTGGGATTTATGATGTCAGTATTCATGATTTGCAGTGGATGGAGGTGACCTAAGGGTACATTGACTGATGAATGGAATGGCAAACTGTGAATAGAATATTGAGCTCCTACAAGAAGGAGTGAAGTTGTGAGGTGAATGGACATTGAAGACAGTATATTGAATGAAATAAACCAGAAATGAAAAGAAAAATATTATAATGCCTCACTAATATGGACTAAATATAATGTGTAAACTCTGAGAATTGAATCTGAGAGCATAGATTATCAGGGGAAGGCTGATTGTAAAAGTTCCTAGATTGTAAGCTCTTAACAGTGGTTACATCTGTTCCTGAGTTGTAATGGTTTTTTTCTGAATTCTGAGATGCTGAGCTCTTTGTGTATAACCTGTTCATTCCCTGAAACTTTGGGTATCTGTGTGACACCTGAGACTCAGAACCAGAGCCTGGCAGCTATGAATGTCAGCATTACCATATACAGCAAATGTTAGAGTCTGAAAAAAGAGATCAAACTTCAGTTAGAGATATGAACCAAATGGACTTGGTTAGGACTAAGGTAAATCATACTGAAGGATGGAGGGTGATATAGACCGTGTTTTTGGAGCTTCAGCGTGGGACCAAAAAAAGAGATGTTTATTAGGTGCCAGATCTATATTTTTTGTAACACGTTATATAATTTGACTTGTATGGTCAGTTTATTCAAACATATTTACATGGAGTGTTGATTGGGGAGTGAGGTCTGGTTGGTTTGTGCAGGTTAATGTGAAGCCCCAATACATCCCAGAATAATTATGGCAGAGAATGAAGATGTATTTGCAAAGCCCCCTTGAGGGTCTGGAGGAAAATGTGGAAATACTAAATTTCCTCACCTGGAGAATTAATGATATTCTCACAAGCATTGGGGGCTACCAAATTAGAAGGCCAAGCCCTTGATCTTGGGGCTTGCCCTTACGAAGTTTATTACTACAAGGGGAGGCTAAGTCTACTTAAAATTGTTCCTAAGAGTCACCCCCAGAGAACCTCTTTTTGTTACTCAGATGTGGCCTCTCTTTCTAAGCCAACTGTGCAGGTAAACTCACTGCACTCCCCTGTATGTGGGGCGTGACTCCCAGGGATGAGCTTGGCTGTGGCATTATGGGATTGGGAAAGCCTTCTTGGACCAAAAGGGGGAAGTGAAATGAAACAAAGTTTCAGTGGCTGAGAAAGCTCAAATAGAGTCGAGAGGTCATTCTGGAGGTTTTTTTTCTCCATTATATAGATATCTCTTTTCACTCTTTAGTGTATTGGAATAGCTATAAGGAAATACCTGAAACTTTTGAACTGCAACCCAGTAGCCTTGATTCTTGAAGGCTATTGCATAACTATATAGCTTACACTGTGTGACTGTGTGATTATGAAAACTTTGTGGCTCCCACTCCCTTTATGCAGTGTATGGACAGAAGAGTAGAAGAATGAGGGCAAAAAGGAAATGAATAATATGCGGACATGGCGATGGGATGTTTTGGGTTTTTTTTTTTACTTTAACTTTTATTCCTGTTCTTTTTTGTGTATGATAATGAAAATGTTCAAAAATTGAATGTGGCGGTGAACAATTAATTGTACATCGGGGATGATTGTATGGCATGTGAATATATCTCAATAATTGAATTTTAAAAATGTCAAAATAATGTTCTTAACCTCTGTTATCCCTCTTTGTTTCCTATTTCTAAGGCAATATCTACCCAAAGGGGAAGGAGAGTCACAATCCTATGGTGACTCACTTTTCTTGAAAAACATTAGTTGCAACATCTTGTCCAAAGCTTTTTGAAGTCAATTTATGTTATGTCCATAGAATCTTTTATCTGCATACTTTTTTTCGGGGGAATAGCTTTTTTGAGATATAATTCACATACCATACAGTTTGCCCATTTAAAATGTACAATTCAGTGGTTTTTAATATATTCACGGAGTTGTGCAACCATCACCACAATCAATTTTTAAACATATTCATCACCTGAAAAAGAAACCCACACCCTTTAGTGTTCACTCCCTATGCCCTCATCTTCCCCTGCCCTAAGCAACCGCTAATCTGCTTTTGGGCTCTGTATATTTTCTTGTTCTAGACATTTCATATAAGTGGAATCATAAAATATGTGGTTTTGTAACTGACTACTTTGACTGAACATGGTGTTTTCAAGGTTCATCCTTGTTGTGTCTTGTATCAGTACTTCATTCCTTTTTCTGGTCAGTAATATTCAGTTATATGGACATACCACACATTTTGTTTATTCATTCATTATTTCATGGACATGAGGTTGTTTCCAATTTTTTGGCTATTATGAATAGTGTTGTTATGAACATTTGTGTGTAAGTTTTTCTGTAAACATAAGTTTCATTTCTCTTGGTATATACCTAGAAGTGGAATTGCTGATTCAAATGGTAACTGTATGTTTAACTTTTTAAGGAATTGCCAGACTTTTTCCAAAGTGGCTGTACCATTTTACATTCCCACTGGCAGTGTGTAAGTATTCTGATTTCTCCACATCTGACCAACAGTCATTATCTAACACCAAATACATACTAGTTGGTGTGAAGTAACTTAGATATATTCTTTAGAATTAACTTCATTAATGCCTCCTGTTGTCCAACTTAAATGATCAATTCGTTCAGGTTAGTTCACTCACTTTCAGATTTTTGCATGAACTCAGGCATACTTTTAGATATTTTGAAGGCAAGGTTATATGACTTCCCTCCTAAGTTTATTCCACGTTTAAGTAATCCTTGATGTCAGAAGGGTCTTATTTTCCTTTTTTTTGCTACCGGTTAAGTTTAGCAATTTGTGAGATGTTAAGAAATTGGAAAAATATTACATGCTTAAACTTAAATTATAATCTGTATTACTTGAAGGGTTTTTAGTGTCTTGGTATATTTTCTTCCATTAGAATTCATCTCTAATTCATTAATATAAATCACCAGGAAAACAGGATTTGGATAAAGAGAAATTTTCTTAACAGGTAACTTTTCAAGATAATGCCTTGTACATTGATAGTTGCTCAATAAATATTTATTGAATGAATGAATGAGTTAAATTTATTCCATATAGTAAGGGATTCCTGTAAAGATCCTCAAATATTTGAAAGCAAATTACTGTTTTTATTTGCAATGTTTACATTGTCTTTCTAAGGGATTAGATGTTACGTTCTTTTTCTTATTATAGTTTTAGAAATTTCAGCATTTATGCTTTTATACCAAAAGCAAAAACAGTAAAAACATAAGCACAGTTGGTCAAATGCAACTACAGTTTACATATTATTTACCTCTGCTTTTGATTAACTTAGTTATTACTGATTTAGTTTTAAAAGTAGACTTGTAGCAGTTTTTTAGAAAATAAAAACTCAGAGTAAGATCATTTTTATTCCAGATATTGTTGTAGCCAAACAGCTTTTATTCGATAGAAATGGATACTTCTCTACAGCAAAATATAGTATCCACAAAATCTTCTCAAGCACACTGTTAAAATGTATTGTTAATGGAACAAGAGCCATTCTATTACTTGTTTTGTCAGTTTAGGTTTCACAGTATATTCCAGAGACAGAAGTAGAAATGAAAACGCAACTTATTTTCTTTTTCTGATAATACGATAATATGACAGAAATGTTCTCTTATTACTAAACCCATAAAAATGCCAGGTAATTACCTTTAAAAAAAAAAAAAAAAGGCTACTTAACTGCATAGATAAGAAGGCAAGAATAAGGAAAATTCCTAAATCAAAATTTAAAAGGGGCAGGAATCTAGAGCAGCAATTAATCTCTTTAAAGATAGAAATTTCACGGGGGGCATCTACGAAGGAATTGTGAGCTGCTTCTTTGGGTTTACTATTTTCATGCAGAGCATGGGAGACAATATCTTAAGGCCCAGAAGAGGTAGGGAAGGCTCGGTAAAAGAATAGAGTTAAAAAAAAAAAAAAATCCAGCTTGCAAAGGGAGATGGAGAGGAACTTCTCTGTCTCAGCATCAGCTCTGGGAGGAGGGAGAGAGAAAATAAATAAACAAAAGCCTTCTCTGAGCATTCATACATATAAGCCAGGCATCATGAGGTTTGCAGCTTAAATTTTTACCACCTGTTTGATCAAAGTAAATAAAAAACAACCAAAACAACAATAACAAAAAAACAACAAGCAAGAATTTAATTTACAACGGTCCTGACTTGGTAGTGTTCACAGGAGCCTAAAGAAAGCAAATATAAATCCTTTTCGGAGGAATAACTCTTACTCAGACCTTAAAGAAGTTCCAAAGAAAGTTTTACAAACATGATCTTATTATCAAAAATCACAAATATTAAAGAAACAAGGCACCATGACTGAAAGAAGTGAAGATAACAAACAGCAGAATTAGACTTCAAGAGACTGATAGAATTATTAGATATGAAATATAATATATATTTTTTATTTTTTTGTATATTTGTATATTTTTTGAAATGAGAATTGATAGTAACATTAAGGAGTAAGACATGCTCAAAAATGACTAGGCAGATTTGAAAAAGCATCAATAGAACTTCCAAAAGTAAAAAAAAAAAAAATGAAATAAATTATAAAAATGGATGGTTCAATAGCAGATGGGATGAAAAAAATTCATTAATTGGAAGATAGATTTGAGGAAAATATGCAGAATATATGGAGAAAAAAAGAGATGTCATATATAAAAGAGATTAAGACATAGAGAATAGACAGAGAAGATAAAACATGTATCTATTCAGTGTTCCAAAGGGAACTAATAGAATGGGAAGAGGGTCTTCTATTCAAAGAGATGACAGCTGAGAATATACTATGACTGATTAAAGCTATGAGCCCATAGATTTAGGGAGCAACAAATCCCAAGCATATAAGTAAAAAAGAAATTCTTCCCTAACTACATGGGCAAGAAACTGATGAACAGCAGTTGAAGGAAGTACCCTAAAAGCAGCCAGAGAGAAAATACTTACTTACAAAAGAACAATTATTTGATTAACAACATACTTTTCAACAGCAACCATGAAAGCCATCTGAGAGTGGAATATCTAGACAATGCCCAGAGAAATTAAACAACAGTCTAGAATTGTATACCCAGTGAAACTAATTTTCAAAAGTAAGAGCACAGCAGACATTTTCAGACTTAAAAAAGCCAAGTGTGTTTTCCACAAACTGAGCCTCAGTAAATGAATTTCTACAGGATATATTTTAGGGAGAAGAAAAAAAATCCGAGAAGAGTTTCAGAGATGCAAAAAGGATTGGCACTACTGAGAAGAGCAACCACAGAGCTCTTCAGGGATGATGGTGTGCCGGTTTGGATGTATTATGTCCCCCAAAACACCATGTTCTTTGATGCAGACATATTAGTGTTGGTTGGGTTGGAATCCTTTGATTAAATGTTTCCATGGAGATGTGATTTAATCAACTATTGGTGAAACATTAGGATTATTTTCATGGAGATATGGACCCCACCCATATAGGCTGGGTCTTGATTTAATCACTGGAGTCCTATACAGTCTCAGACAGAAGGCACTCACTGCTGCAGCTTAGAGAGCCATTTTGGAGACAGCCTTTGAAAGCAGACTTTTGCTGACACTTTGCTCTGGAGAAGCTAAGAGAGGACAAATGCCCCCAAAAGCAACATTTTGTAAAACGCACAAGAGTTGAGAGAGGAGCTGGAACACAACCTGGTATCAGCAGACACCAGCCACGTGACTTCCCAGCTAACAGAGGTTTTCTGGATGCCATTGGCCTTCCTTCGGTGAAGGTATGCTTGTATTGATGCCTTAATTTGGACATTTGCATGGCCTTTAGACTGTTATTTATTTGTAACCAAATAAACCCCCTTTATAAAAGCCAAAAAAAAAAAAAAAAAAGGATTGGCAAACAAACAAAAATCTAAACAATATCAACTTTATAAAACCGTGATCATAATGTCTAATTTTGTGGAGTTAAAAAAAGAAACCTGAAATATTGAACAAAAAGAGCACATAATATGGGATGTGATAGGAGTTAGTGTTCTGAGTTCTACCTCAAACTTTAATGTGTACATGAATCTTGAATGTCTAAATTACCAAACTGATTGAAAAAGAAATAGAATACCTGAAAAAAGGCCTATAACCATTAAAGAAATCGAGTCAGTAAATAAACGTCTTCCCACCAGGAAACCACTTGGCACAGTATTAAGAACAAGTTCTACCAAACATTCAAAGCATAGATAATTCTTATCTTCTACAAACTCTTTCGGAGAATAGAAAAAAGAATTATTGCCCCAAACTCATTGTATGATGCTAATATGTTTTTCTTATGTCTTCTAAATTTATTGAAAAATGATTTTTTGTGACTCAGCTTTTAAAATTTATCCAGTGACAAGTGAGAATTAGAAACGTAAGCACTTCACACTTATGGGACCACCGAGAAGGAGCCCTCAGTTCCATCATCCTGAGCTTCCCTGGGTAATCATGGCTCTGCCATTCAGGCTCCTGGGGTTTAGTCCAGTGGCAACAGTGAAAGCAGTCAGATTGCCTAGTTACAGTTCATTATGATGATACACTTTGCGTCACTTTGTAAACATGAGCTTTCTCATTTTTCAGTCCAGTTATTCTCATATTCAAGGAGTACCTACTGCAACACACAAAAAGGAAGAGGAGTGTGCAAGCCTTAGGAAGACTGTATTTTAGTTTTGGCAAAACTGGTGGTAGAAGCAATGATATCAGTTTCCCATATGGTCAACATAATCATGTTGTCAAGGGTTATTCCTGCAAGTGAAGAATCCTTCAGTGAGGCATACAGCAAAAGATCCTTCACTGATGGTGCCATTCTGCAGAAGTGTACCTTCTTGGAACTGTCATCTCCTGTGGTTTGCGGTTAAGACCTATGAATAACATAATCTTGATAACAAAAAAAACGCAAGACAGTAGGAAGAAGGAAATTATAGGCTAGTTTCCTACTTGTGAAATTTTCAATATGAAATTAAAATCCAAACCTTGTGTGTATTTTCTTTCAATATATTTAATACTCTGTCTCATTATGTATCTCAACTTTTAGTGGTTTGATGGCAGATCTTCAAGACAATTCTGCAAAGGCAAGGAAACAATTTACCAGTAATGTTTTGCTCTTACATTTCCATTCCATGCTTGTTCACTGTCCTATAATTGGTCTACTGTTACAGACATGGATACTGCTTTTCCTTTTTGTCAGATAATGGTATGCTGCTTTCATAAGAAGATGGAATAACTAAGAAATGTCATTATAGATATTTCTGTATTTAAAAATCACAGTTTTGATGACTAAATGGAGTAGGTGGAAATTTTTATTATGAATATAATAAAATCTTGATTTTTATTAAAAAAATTTCACAACTGACCTTTCAGTTTCATTACCTTTTTTTTAAGATAAGTTTTTTTCAGTACTACTTAGAATAATAGAAAAACCTCATCAGATATCTTTATGTATCATGTAAGGTTTTCTTTGGAAGTGAAACTGAAAACTTTTCTGGAGAATTGGATTTTTTTGGTATTGTGGATTAGGAAAAGTCAAATGTCTTGAAGACTTTATGGAGTATTTAATATGAAAAATTTACTTTTTGACCACGTATTTAAATACGCGTACCATTCATGGAAAATCTCTCTTTTATTCAGAGTATTGATTTGTTTTTTCCTTTCCATCTATTATTTCCTTCCACCTATCATTAATCTGCTGATCAGATCCTAAGCTAGAAACTTTGAATTAATTTTTAATCTTCTGTAATTTTACTTCTTTATTTCTAGTTTGTCACAAAGTTCTATAGTTTTTCCTTTAAGGTCACCCTTGGGTTTACCTTTTCTTTTCTGCTCTAATCATAGATTGCTGTAGAAGTTTCTTAGCTAGCCTGCCTTTCTGCAAGCTCTTTCCCATTTATGCATTTTTATACCATGTAATATTGTAAATAATATAGTGTTAAAATACAATATTATTGTGCAGTTCTCCTGTTTCAGAAGTTATTGTGCCTCTTTTTCCAGTTAATTATTCAAGTCCAAATTCCTGCTTTGCTTTCAAACTTAGCTCTGTTTCTCCTGTTTTGTCTGTCATTACTCTAGTACTTTGCCTACTTTCTAGTCTGGTTAATTTTCTTTTGCTCCCTTGCCATCACGTGTACTTTCCCATCCTCTGATGCCCTGCCTTCTCCGGTTCCCCCATCTGTAGTGCGCCTCCTTTTCTCCAGCTGTCCAAATCCTGCCCAAATTGCTTCGTTCTCTGAATTGTTCCACAGAGAGTCAGTTCACGGAAAACATAGCACTACTTGTTCTCTAAGTTTTTCATTCACATCTGCTATTTTCCTTCTAGGTTGCCAGCTTTTAAGATCATCCCTATATATTTTTCTGAACCCATTGCCCGGCCCCCTTCCCAGAGCCCAGAACAGTAAGAGGTATAGCAATTTATGCTCTAGTCTCTCGCATTAACCTTCAGACGAATGCTCCCAAATCTAGAAAATATCTTTGAATGATCCTTTAGAATCCTTTTGTTTTTGATGAAATTTTGGATATTTGTGAGAATGATGATCCTGTTTGAATTTCTCTCCTTATCTTTTCTTCTGCTTTCGTTTTTACCATTTACTTTCTTTCGGGTATCTGTTTGAGTATAAAAGAAATTCTAAATGTACTTGTGTGCATTATTAATAATTCTGATGGAGCATGAACGTATTCTCATTGAATTTCCTTTTATCATCATACTTTTATCATGTGTTTTGGATATCTGAAGTACTTTTGCCTCACTGTGACAAAAAAGGAAAAAAATGGCTGTGTATTTGTAGAGGGTGCAGCTGAGTTGATTTACTTATCCACGTTTGGTGGTTTCACAGTTGTGGGCAGTAAGGATGACTTAGAAGATCCAGGATTGACTGCTACAAGCATTAAGTACCTATAGACCTAAGCTAATAATGCATATCTCACAGATATGTATTAATCTTATTATAAGATTAATGAGATAATAATACATGTCTCACAGATATGTATTAATCTTATTATAAGATTAATGAGATAATGGATATGAATTGCCAATGACTAAATAAACGTCCATTGTGATTATTTATTGAGCAGGGACTCCCTTGTATAATCTGTACCCTAAATTGAAAAAATTAAATAAATATCATTTTGTGCTAACTGACCTGTGTAGATTATTAGTTATTTCATATAATCACTAACCCTATTAACATCTCTGGGAATAAATTCAACTAAAGTGATATGTCTATTAATAAAAATTTTTACACATAAAAATATCTTGGAAATGAGATATTGGTAGTTGAGATTTTGTTAGCATTTATAAGAAATTGGTTTGTATATTACCTTAAAAATAACATATCAAGTAAAAAGATTGTATTTCTTATTCTTTGTTTTCTTCTGTTAATTTTTCAAGCATTTTAACTTCTGAATACCTTTGTGTGTTTTAGGTTAGCAGTCTTATAGAAAGATATACATAAAATGAGTAATAAAATATTTAGACTGCCTGATATATAGTAAATGCTATATAGGTTTTAGCCATTGTTGTAGAAGTTTAAGAGTAAGTACTCCAGCTTCTGAAGAGCTACTATAATGCAATATCAAACTCTCAGTTTAGCGTCATATATAAATGAATGTCATGTCTTAACAATTTTATTGTAAAGCCTAAAAAGTGTCCAGCAGTAGGGAAGTACAGCCACCAAAAGGTCTTCCTGGTTTCAGGCTTGCTTTCTGTGATCTTTCTTAGGTGCAAATTTGATCATGTCATCTCTATTTCAAATCTTGCAGTTCATTCACATTGCTCTTAGGATTCATTCATTCACCTGTATTTATTGAGAGCCAGCAACTGTTTTGGGTGCCGGAGATAGAGTAATGAATATGTTTTTTTTTAAAAAAAAAGAAGATATGTTAAATACAAATTTGCAAATTGAATAATATAGATGTGACCTTCATTTAGTGTAGGGTTTATTTCTGAATCCTCAACTCAAATCTATTGGCCTGTAAGTCTATCCCTTGTGTCAGTAATTATGTTCTTTTGATTACTGTAGCTTTGTAATTAGTTTTAAAATCAGGAAGAGTGAGTCCCCCAGCTTCCTTCTTTTTCAAGATGATATCTACTACTGCTACTCAGTGCCCCTTACCTTTCCATATAAATTTGATATTTGACTTTTCCAGTTCTGTGAAGAATGCTGTTGGAATTGTGATTGGGGTTGCATTGAATGTGTAAATCACTTTGGGTAGAATTGACATCTTAGTGATATTTAGTCTCCAATCCATGAACATGGAATGTCCTTCCATTTACTTAGGTTTCTTTGATTTCTTTTAGTAATGTGTTGTAATTTTCTTTCTACAAGTTCTTTATATAATTGATTAAATTTGTTCCTAGATATTTGATTCTTTTAGTTGCTATTGTAAATGGATTTTTACATGATTGCCTCCTCAGATTGTTCACTACTAGTGTATAGAAACACTAACGATCACTGCATGTTGATCTTGTACCCCATCACTTTGCTGAATTTGGTTATTAGCTCTAGTAGCTTATTGTGTACTTTTCAGGATTTTCTGTTTATAGGATCATGTCCTCTGCAAATAGGGATCCAATTTGGATGCCTTTATTTCTTTTTCTTGCCTAGCTGCTCTGGCCTGAACTTCCAGTACAATGTTAAATGAAAGTGGACACACTTGTCTTGTTTCTCATCTTGGAGGCAAAGCTTTCAGTCTTTCATCATTGGAAATGATGTTGGTATTGAGTTTTTCTTATATGTGCTTTGTCATGTTGAGGAAGTTTTCTTCTGTTCCTTCTATTCCTTCTAGTCCAAGTTTTCTATATGTTTATGTAAGGAATATTGGTTCTGAAATTTTCTTCTCCTGTGGTATCTTTATCTGGCTCTGGTATTAGGGTGATGTTGGCCTGATGGAATAAGTTAAGAAGTGTTCCTTCTTCTTCAGTTTTTTTTTGGAAGTGTTTGAGCAGGGTTGATATTAATTCTTTTTGGAATGTGTGGTAAAATTCACCAGTGAAGCCACCTGGCCTTGGGCTTTTCTTTGTTGGGAGGTTTTTGATGACTGATTCAATCTCTACTTGTAATTGGTCCGTTGAGATCTTTTATTTCTTCCTAAATCAGTTTAGGTAGTTGGTGCTTTTCTCGGAACTTGTCCATTTCGTTTAGGTTATCTTATTTGTTGGCATACAGTTGTTCATAATATCCTCTTATAATCCTTTTTATTTCTGTGGAGACAGTACTAATGTCTCCCTTTTTTGATTTTGTTCATACCCTCTTTCTTTTTATCTTTTTCCGTCTGATTAAAGTCTTGTCAATTTTATTGATATTTTCAAAGTACCAAATTTTGGTTTTGTTGATTCTTTTTTTCTTTCTTTCTTTTTTTTTTTTTTGCTTATTCTCTATTTCATTTATCTCCACTCTAATCTTTGTTATTTCCTTCTTTCTTTTCCTTTTGGGTTTGCTTGTCTTTTTCTAGACCTTCCAGTTGTGAGGTAGGTCTCTGATTTGAGATATTCTTTTTTAATGTAAACATTTAGAGGTATAAATTTCCCTCTCAGAACTGCTTTTGCTGCATCCCATAAGTTTTGGTATGTTGTGTTTTTGTTTTCATTGACTTCAAAATGCTTTCTAATTTCCCTTGTGTTTTCTTCTTTGGTCCATTGGTTGTTTAAGAGTGCCTTATTTAATTTCCCATATATGCGAAGTTTCCAGTTCTCTATCTCTTATTGATTTCTAGCTTCATTCACCTGTAGTTGGAGAAGATACATTGTATGATTTCAGTATTTTAAATTTATTGAGACTTGTTTTGTGACCTTATGTCCATCCTGGAGAATGATCTATGTGCACTAGAGAAGAATGTGTATTCTGCTGTTGTTGGGTGAAGTGTGTTCTATACATGTCTGTTACATCTCTTGGTTTATAGTATCTTCCATGTCTTCTATTTCCTTATTGATCTTCTGTTTAGATTTCTTAATCTTTTTGGAGTAGACTTTTGAAAAACATTTAATTTCTAAATACTTTCACATATTTCTCCACTAGTGGGTATTGGGAATTGCACTGGGCAATTTAAAGATACAGCTACTTTTTGGTAATTTAAAATAGAGGAAAGAAACTTGGTTGAGTCATGCATGTAAAAACTGTTTTTAAAAGTATGACTTAGTCATCATTTGTCATTTCTTTCTTTTAGGTGTTTAGAAAGTATCCTTCTTAATATAGCACATTTAAAAACATGTATTCATTAAATTGTCAAAATTATCATTTTTAAAAGTTTATAATTTTTGTGTGTGTATATCCACTACACCTTATGATTTTGTGTACAACTGTGGAGTTATGTAAATCCCAGGGGTTAAATATTTCTGATGTTTAATGCCATAATCAAAAGATGATTCCATATGAAGGTGTTGTTGATACCCTAGTGTAAATACAAATTGATTTCTAATTGAAGCTGTTTTAGGTTGGATTTCCTTGAACCAGAGCCTGGAAAAAGGATTTGGGTACATATGATTTATTATGGGCATGCTTTCAGGAGAAACATAGTGATGGAAGCTGGATAGGGCAGGAGAAGTGTCTAAGCAAGTATATGGTCGATACTGAGGCCTTGATTTAGCCTGAATTCATGGGAAGTTTCTGGGCAAGAGTAAGGGATCAGGCCTTTTGTACCTGTGTCAGTCGTTGGCTGCAGGCTGCTTGAGTTGCGGTGAGGTAGGGAATGGTGGAATCTAACCTCCCAGTAAGGTGACTGCTGTTCTACATTGGGCTCTTGTCCAGAGATGGGGGCAGTGGGAGTCCTTAGCAGCCAATACTCATAGCAACTGGGGGATGGGGTTCTGGGGGTTGAGGGGGTAGAGTGGGAGGATCAGCATCATCCGCTACAGATGGACAAAAACACTTGCAGTTAAGGCACTAATATAGTTAGTAAAACAGCTTGTTTGTTGAAGGTATAAACAGAATCATTTATGAATATGCTTCTTAGTCATTCTTGCACCTATGTTTTCCTGTATTTTTCTTGTATATCATCAGGGTTCTCCAAAGAAACAGAACTGACAAGATATATATGTACATGAATATTATGTGGTTTATTATAGGAATTGGCTCATGGTACTGCAGGGATTGACAGAAGTCTGAAGGTCAGGTTACAAGTTGGGAACTCCAGGGTTTGATGAATTCCCAGGAGAAGCTGGTTGGCTGAATTAGAGATAAAAATTCTTTCTGACTGCTGAAATCAACAGTTCTTCCTTTAAGGCCTTCAACTGATTGGATGAGACTTCTCTCATTGCTGAAGGCAATCTCCTTTGTTGGTTGTAGATGTCATCAGCCGTAGATGCAATCAGCTGACTGATGATTTAAATCCACAAAATACCCTCCTGGTAACAATCCGGCCAATGCTTGCTTGACCCAACAACTCTATACTATAACCTAGCCAAGTTGATACATGAACTTAACCATCACTCCTTGGTAATTAAATCCATAGGTAGTCATCTCTGATTATAGACCTCATGACAGAGCAGAAGTTTCCTTTGCAGTTTTTTCTTCTTTCCAAGTAGAAAAAACTGTTTGGTTTTCAAGTAGTTTGGGACTCAAGTAGTTTGGGACCAGGGATAAGAAATGGCCTAATGAATTACATGGGTCATCCATATGAAGAGAGGCAGGAGTTGGCCACAACCACATACATAGGTGCAGTTATGAACTGATTTAATAATGTAGTCTCAAGTTTTTTCAGAAACCCAGAAAGTGGTGTTCTAGGAAGATTGTTATACAATTTGTTTTTAATTATTCAAGCTAATGCAGTATGCACAGGTTCCTTAGGCTCTGCTCACTCTTCTTCATTCTATTTTCTACTCCTCAGACTGAATGATTTCAACTGTCTCACCTTCAAGTTCTCTGATTCTTTCTTCTGCTAGCTCCTATTTGCTGTTGAATCCCTCTAGGGAATTTTAAATTTCTGTTACTGTGGTGTTCAGCTCTTTTTGGTTCCCTTTCATAATTTCCATTTCTCTATTGATATTCTCTTTGTATTCATCTTTCATTTCTTTGATTTCTTTAGTTCTTTGTCCGTTTTTTCTTTTAGCTCTTTGAGCATATTGAGGACCATTTTTTAAAAGTTTTGTTTGGAATGTCCCAGTTCTGATCCTCCTTATTGATAGTTTCTGATGCTTTAATCTTCTCCTTTGCCTGGTCCATTTTTCCTGTTTCTTGGTATGGTTTACAGTTTTTTGTTGAAACTGGACATTTTGATATTTTAGTGTTATCATTGGAATTTAGAATCTGAGGTCTCTCTCCCTTAAGCTTGTATCCAGCTAGTGTTATGACTGAGTTTTCCTTAAGGTCCAGGAGCTAACCATATGAAAAAGAGAAGGAAAAAAAGAAAACACCTTTTCCAGTCTTTGCAGATTTTCCTCATGCTAGTGCTCTCCTTCAGAGCTTATCCATAGAGAGAGTTCAGGAATAGCTCCAGGCCGAAGCTTAGGGACCTTTCTGGTCCTTTCTTTGCACGTATCTTGTCTTGGGTGTTCATGTTTGGCCTTTGGCATTACTCAGTTAACATGTACACAGATCTTTCCTCTTCACTAGGAAACAGTTTCCTTAATGGTCCTGGGCACTGTACTTCATGCCCTACAGCTAGCTGTCCCTTGCTCCAGGTGAAGTTCTGTGGGAGAGTTCTGTTAGTCACCTTCTACATACACAGTAAATTCTGGACAGTGAGTCCCTTTGGCCACCACCAGACAGATTGGGCCATCCATGTGCTCCTAGTATGTGCAAGCAGGTTACTCTGCTCCCTCCAGAACTGGGACCAGGGATCCCTACTGGGAGTGATGGCAGCTCCCTGCTGAGCAGATGAGAGATCAGGCAGGGGCCTGCCAAGGAGCCATGAGCTCCTGTGGATTTTAAGTAGGCTTTGTCTTGATAGTGGTGCTTGCCCTGTTAACTGCAATCCTTTACCTGGTTTTTTGGAATTTTGAGAAAGATGTTTCTGCAAGTTCTTCCTGATTGTTGAAAGCTTTTGTGGGGAGTTGGAGCACTGAAAGCTCTCATTCTGACATCTTGATGGGGTGGGGCCTGTAAGGTATGTTTTTTAATATTCACAATTTATTGTGCAATTAAAATATTTGTTGTGTAAAGAAAGTTAGGATTAAGGCTTCTTTTTGATAAATATGTAAAGGCAAATATGTTTAAATTATTGTAAATGTGTTTTAAATAAAGTTCATCTGTTTCCAAAGAGAGTTTAGGGGGGTTTGCATAGTTAGACAACAACAACAACAACAAAAAATAGGAAAATAAGAAATGAAAACAGATTAAAAGCCAAATAAAAGGAAAGTGAAATAGACATAGACATTTGGAATGAGCAAATCATTGTAATTGAGTCTTAAATTCACCTCTGAGATTAGTAAGAAGTAATGCAAAATGGGAAATTCTTTGGCCTATATAATGTGTATTGTTTTATTATTTTTTTTAAAGGTGGGAACATATAAATTTGTTTACAAAATGGCTTTCAAACTTTTAGAAATTATTACCCAGATCAATAGATATATTCATATTGAAGCCTAGTATATGTATTCACGTACATACATTCTCTCTCTCTCTCTCTCACACACACACACACACACATACTTTTTTTTTCCACGAACACTTACTTGGTGTTTGTTATCTGCCAGGCCCTATCTAGACACCTGTATGTATTAACTCATTTAATCAACAAGTCCTATGATATAGGAACTGTTACTACCCATAATGAGGAAACTGCAATATATATAGGTTAAATAATTTGCCCAAGGCCACCCAGTTAGTAAGTTACATATGTGGGATTCAAATCCAGGCAGTTTTTGTCACTGAAGTCTATGTTTTTAATTATTGTTCTGTACTTCCCCTCCTTTTTGCCTTCCATGTGCTCAGATTTGTATACATTCATATATATATACACATACATATATATATGTACATATGTATATACAGAGGAAATAGAAGTTTCTGTTTTAATATATTCAACTCTGTTTCTTTTTTAAAAATGCTGGTTGGACCCACTAAATTGATATTATCATCCACTACTGCATCACAGTCTGCATTTTGCAAATCCATTAATCTAGAGACTTTTAACCAATACCAAAGTTATTAAAAGTTCCTGTATTGGGGAAATTAAATAATATATTGAGATCAGGATCTTGACAAAAGATACATAGATATTCTTGAAAACAACTATTATTTTTTTTGTCATCTCTTAAAGTAAAGCACATAAGATTAAATCTCAATTTTCTAAAGTCTTTTTGAGTAGAGCTTAGCTATGATTGTGAAAGAAGGGGAGCACACTCCGTCCTCAGTGTTCATGCGAAATAAAGTTTTATTCTACTCATTTCTACAGGTCTTTATAGCATACAAGGTAGTTTCCTACGTGACTATTTTCAGGTATCTCAGAGAGGGTACATTTTTTCTAAAGCCATGAGGTGTATTTACATATCTTTAGTCTCAAGGGACAATTTCTTTGGGGGCTAGACGGGAAACAGTGGGGGCGGGAGACAGGAGCACGGAAGGAGCCCAGCAGGAGCTCAGAGACTATTCCCTCATCTAAATTGCAGTCCACTTTCAGACATGCAAAGCTTTTGGCCTTTTCCTAGCCCAGTGTTGGCCTTCAGACATCTGGAGCTTTGGGAAGGCCCTGCTCTATAGTTTGTTAAGCCAGGGGGCCTTCCGTGTCTCCACAGTTGTCCAAGTGAGATACTTTGTGTTTCTCTATTTTAACATAGTGCAGATTTTAAAGAATTTATTGAGATGGACAGTAGTGTTTCTTAGCTTCTGTGGTCTAATTAATTAGATGTTCAGATGAGTTTTTAGGAAGCACCAAGTTATGGCTGGTTTCTTGGTTGAACTTTGAGTGTTTGCCTTTTGTGTACCAATTGTACTGCAGTGACAATGAGATGGCTTCTCTGAGAATCCATTCATTCAGAGATGGCAGTTTTACTGGCACATTGATGCTTACTACTGAAGTGCTGCTTGCCATATACATACAGCTGGACTGTTAGTAAGGATACCAGTTTCCTAAGGGCAGGACAAATGAAATATAGAGTTCCAAGTGTGTATTTCTTGTTCCATTCCTTTTCCTGCTCTGTTGTTCTGGGGTGAGTGAGCTTTTGCAGGGGAAGAACATGGAGATAGGCAGGTGGATTGACTGTCAGAGCTGGGAGATAGTGCCAAGGGCATATCACATGTGGAGGGGTGGAAATCTTTCCCTGAGTTTCTCAGATTGCATATGAGAAAGGGATGTGGCATAATACAGGCAGATTACATTACTGGCCCTATATAGAGGTCACTATGTTAAAATATTTTTCTCTTCTAGAATGGTCTCAGCTAAGTTTGCCAAGCTTACTTTCACCAGGGAATGTAGTCAGGACTCAGATTTAATAAAATTGAAAGGGAAACTTTCATGAAAGTTTATTGTTGTTTCCTGGAAGGGAAATGGTTGGCCAACTATGGGTTTGTACCATGAGTCTAAAATGCTAGATTCTTTTGCTAAAGACCCAGCTTCAACTTTAGGCCAACATTGTCAACAGAGAGGAGGGCAGTTTTGTAATATACTATTAAGACTTCTTTGGTCTTGTCCTGTTTACTTGGCTTGCTTGTTCATTTTTTCATGTATTCAAAAATTATTTGAGTTTCCATGATGTGGCCAGCCCTGTAGTTACTTGCTGGTGATTCAAAGTGAATAAAATCAGCCATAGTCCATGACTTTTTGGAATTTACAATCTAGTAGGAGTTAGACAATTAAGCATCACACAAATAAATGTAAATTTTCTTTTCTGATCGTTTCTGTGAAGGGAAATGCATGGTATTATGAGCACATACAATAAGAGGAATTCTAGTTTGAGATGTCTGAAAATGATGATTGAGCTGAGTTCTGAAGGATTGAACACCAGATAATTTTAAAACTTGAGCTCATGTTAAGGGTGCTCTTTATTTTAAGAAGTGTTTTGAGCCAGGAAGGTTATATTTTTATCAGTGACTTAGATGACAGTGTAAAAGACATTTTAACTAGTCTGAGGATGAAAGAAAAGTACAGCTAGTGTGGTACCAAGTCACTGTTTAACAAGATTCCAATAACTTGGAAAGATGAGAAGAATGAATTTCAGCAGTGATAAATATCCTTTAGTGGAAACTCTTGTGTGACACATTTTTGTACTTGTGGTCAAAAGAAGTTGGTTCAAGTGGAGAATCATAAAAAAATGTTATATATCTACTTTGAGCATATTATTTTCCTCTAAAAAATGTATAAATATATATTTACTTGTTGATCTTTGGATGTAGGTGTAAGGTCCTTTCTTTGAGAATGAGTTCACTGATTTGACTATTTTGCATAAACCACACTGGTAATGTATCATCTATAACTAAAGTTTTGGTTTCTTTAAAGTGGAGTGAAACTAGACATATTTGATGTAATCAGAGTACAGAATCCTTTTAGATTTTTTTCATCTAGACTTTTATAGTTGTTTCATCCACACCTAATTTTTATTTGACCACATGAATATAAAGGATGATTTAATATTATTTGACCATATATATCATGCTGCCTCATGCTTATGTGGATTGTGGTATAACATTTTTTTGAAGTAACAGGAAAGAAATCAAAGAAAAAATACTTTCTTGTACTTGTTTTACAAAGTCAGATAACACATCAGTGAAACCTCCTGTGGTGTGAAGTCTCAAAGTCATATTACTTTAAGATTGGTTTAAGAAGGGAGGACATTTTGTCTAGACAAGATGGCATGACCGTGTTTTTAAATATTTGAAAAATTATAGAAGTGGTGTAACATTTTTTTTTGGAAGTCCATGGGAGATAGAAGTAGGAACAACAGATGAATATTATATGAAGGCCTATTTCCACTCAGTGTTGGGAAAATGTTCTAACATTTAGAGCCCTTTGTCAATAAAATGGGCTAGTTTGCAAAACTTTCTGCTCTTGGAAGAGGTAGCACTGTATCCCTTCCACCATTAAAATACCTGACCTGCATTGTGACTTCTGTTTAATGTCTGATTGCTTATTTATTTGTCTATGAGGGGGTTCATTTAAGGGAGGCAGTGGGAGCACAGCTAAGAGTGTGAGCTCAGAGTTGAGCTGAATGGGTAAGTGTGATCTTGGGCAAGTGACCCAACTTTTCTGTACTTCAGTTGCTTCATCTGTAAAATGGAGGTGATCATCCCCACTTCCTTATAGGGATGTTATGAGAATTGAATGAGTTAACATTTATCCACTACCTGCAAGTATTCAAATGTCAGGTGCTGACACCCAGCAGTCTTGTCACATGGTCAACCTCCGAAGAACCTGAACGGCGATCTTTGATGTTGTTGAAGGAACCTTCATGGGAGAGGGTAGATGGATCACATAATTTCTAAGGACTGTCACACTCTGGAGGTATGAATTTGAGAGACTAGGAACTAGGGTAGGTGCTGTTGTATATGTAAGGAACACAAAAGCTCCAAGGCTACTTGTAGAAGACTTTCTCCCAAGTTTATATAGTGGCTCACTCCGTTGCAAATACACTTCATTAGAGTATTTTCTAGCTTCATTTCAATGCTTCTGAATAGATGGACATTTTTCATTTTTATACATGAGGTTAATTTGTTAGGTTCTAAAAGATGTCATTTTCTTTTTTGGTTCACTTCTCAACCTGTAATTGCCATATTTATAATGAGATAAGACACAAACCTTCTGTGAAATTTTTCTGTCTTCCAGAATGTGTTCAGTAAGTTTATAGTGTTGCTTTTATTAAAATCCATAACATCAAATTCCTAGCATCTGTGAGAAATCATTTTTTTTTTCATTTATGGTTAAAAGTGTGGTTCCTGGAATCAGAATGCTTTGGTTGAATCAGGTCTGCCACTTCCTACCTGAGTCATTAAATATTCTGAACCTATTTCCTCATCTGTAAAACGGGACTTCTAAAAGTACTAACTGCATTGGCTGTTGTGAGGTGAAGTGAATCAGTATGTGGAAGGGGCTTGGCAGGTGTCTGGCATAAACGAGGCCTTAGTAGGCATTAGCTCTGCACCTCCCGTGGTCACTACAGACGTTCACGCACCTGCTGCTTATCAGGTATCAGTGTTTAGTTCCCAAGGTACTGAACAGAATAACATACAGGGTAGACAAGCCCTTCCTTTAAAGCTCTTATTCTAGTGGGTGGATTAGAACAGAATTATGTGATAATATTGTAGAGGTGTGGACAGGATATATGGAAACATTGGTCTGGTTAAAGCATTTAACTTCTGCAGTGACTGAGCCTAACAATTCCAGGAGGCATTTTTAAAGAGATTAACTCTAGAGAATTTATAATTTGTAGGGATGAATTGTGAATTGTGGACCTACCTTTCCCTCCCACAAAATGTTGTCTGCCTTTCCGCCTCCCTCTTCTTTGCGCTTCTTTGTGCTCTCTCCCTTCTCCAGGGAAATAAATGTAGAGGACCGGTTCTGCTCAGTGAGGCACAGTACCCACAGCCCAGTATCTCCACCAGGTGAAGGGGCATCACACCAGGGTTGTGCCAAGTGGAATGCTAACTTATGGAAAGCATGGTCAGGTTGGCCCAGTGAGCTGCAATATACTGCCTAAAAATGTAAAGGACTTTGTCTATATTGCTTGCAGTTTAGGATCTTTTACTGTTTATTAAATCTGAAGACCTCTTTTGTTTCTATAATGCTAGCTTATGTTACTTTAGGCTTTTTTTTTTTTTTTTAATAAGTATAGAGGGGTACTTGAGGTGCTTGATTTATATGGGGGTATGAGATTCTTATGAAGAACTATTTTAAGTTGTCTGTATCAACAGCAATACATATACCTAGAGGTTTTATCTGATGTCTAAAATGTCTTAGTTGTTCCAGAATTGGGTTATGGTTAGTTGACCATAATAACACCTAGTTTCCTACAGCTAAAAATATTGAGGAGAGAATAGCAGTAAAAGAGTGAAGACATAACTGTCAGCAGTGGTTAGATATGTAAACACTGAGGGTTAGACATAGAAGTATTTTTGGTATGAAATTGAAGAAATCCATCAAAGAGCTATTTGAAATACCACAAGGATACTTTTTTCTTCAAAAAGGTGTTTTTTTGTGTGTGCATTGTAACTTTCAACTTCCAGTAAATTACCATTCTGCTTCTATAGTATTTTAATTCTTTGTATTTTTTCTTTTCATTTTCAGCCTATGGAAAAGTATTTCTAGTTCGTAAAGTAAGTGGTCATGATACTGGAAAACTGTATGCCATGAAAGTTTTGAAAAAGGCAACAATAGTTCAAAAGGCCAAAACCACCGAGCACACAAGGACAGAACGACAAGTCCTGGAGCACATTAGGCAGTCACCGTTTTTGGTTACATTGCACTATGCTTTCCAGACAGAAACCAAGCTTCATCTCATTTTAGGTAAGTGTCACTTGTCATCAGACTTTTTATGAAAATGTTTCTCCTTGGGTCTTGAGTTGTCATGCACTCAAGGGGCAACACACTTTGGACTTAGAACCAAAGACATTGGACTCTCATTCTTCTCTTTTTGGTGGCATTTCCTTGAATATCATGCATTGCTCTGGATTTGGGGCCTCCTGACCTGAAGGAATTTCTACTCCATACTCCTTTATTAATCTTAAGAAACAGTATCATTAGGAGTACTCCTTGGACAGTGTGCTTCCATTCAAATGTGAGGGGCTGAATGGTGACGAGGGCCACAATTTTGACTTTAGGAGTTCTCAGAAATGTACAAATCAGTGACCTGGGCAGACAAGGGGGACATTGATGGAAACCAGTAGTAGGGAAAAATAAAAAAGAAAGAAAAGACTTCTGTTCCTAGAGATGCTTTGCTTTTCCTGATGAAAAACTTGCATATATAATGGGGTAGCCACTAATCACTCAGCTGTTCAGTCATTCCTATTTCCTCCCACAGGCACTTTCTGAATACTTTCCTTTCGCAAATAGAATTGGACCATTGTATATGAACTTCGGAAAGGTCCTCAGTGCACACTGCCAGATTGCTTTGCAGAAAAGTTGCACTATTTTCTATTCCTAATAGAAGTAAATGGCAGTGCTTGTTTAGTGTTGCACTCTATCATCATAGGCTTTTCCATTCTTGTGTTAATTTGCATGTGTATATTATAATTCTCTCCTATCACTGTTGGAAGTTTAGATGAGATGTAATTTCACATAGTTCTCCCTCCTTCCATCCCCCCTTTTTTCTTCTCTCCTCCCTCTTTTCTGTTTTCTTATCATAACAGTCCTCAATATATTTTTATTGTTTATTGTAAATAGTATGTTTTTTGTAAATCATGTTTTTAATTAAAAGTAGATAAGTGAAATATTCTGTATTTGGCTAAAAAAATAATGCTTCTTCAGTTTCTTGCTTTTTGTTTATTGGCTTTCCACGATTTTTGTTTTTTTGTCAGTGACCCATAAACCAGCAAATACAAAACAAAACAAGAAAAACCCTTTCTTGCACCAACTCAAGAATAGAATGTGGACTAGACAACATATTTATTCCATAAGTGAGGCAGTGCTTTTAGAAAATGTGCCTTTCTATATTCTGTCCACATAGATTTATTTAACATAATTTCCTTTTATCTATGTTTTCAGCTATTATTTTGACTTTACAGACCAAAACTTTTCAGAAATCTAGAACAGAACTTTAGTATGAACTATTTTTATGGTCAGTTTTTTGTTTGCAGTGCTTGAAATGCATATTGGTCAGTTTTCCAAATATTATGCTATGTACTTAGACCCCAAAGTTTTATTGTTGACTTTATCCATATTTTATGGATTATTAGGTGTTACAGCAAGAGTTTACATTTCCAGCTGTTTTGGATCCAGACACCCCTTTGTCTGACAATAGAGTAAATAAACACTCTACACCTTTTAAAAAAAAGACTCGTTAAAAAATATTTTATTATAAAATCAATATTATATATATAGAAATTTGGAAAAGCAAAAATAGGAAAGTAAAAACGTATTTTCACTACCTAGAGTTTGCCTATGCAGCATTTAACTCATTATATATATCCCTCTCTAATTACTTAGTATATGGCCTTCTAGCTTTTTCTGTCTGTGTGCATGTGTGTGCTTTGTTAAAATGAAGTGTCTTGTACATGCTATTTGTAACAAGCTTTTTTCAGTTAATGATGTTTACCTTTCCTGATCAATAAATTTTCATATCACTTAATACCTAGTTTACAAGTTTTTTATTGCTGTGTTACAAACTGTCAAAAAATTTAGTAGGTTAAACAGTGATTTAATTTTTCTCATGATTTTGTGGGTTGGCTGGACAGTTCCTCTGCTGGTTTAACCTGGGCTTGCTCACGTAGCATTCGGCTGGAGGATGGGTGGGCTGGAAGAGCCAAGACTGTCTCACTCACGTGTCTGGCGATTGGTCTGGCTGTTGGCTGGGGTACCTCTGTTCTCCTCCACATTGCCTCTTATGCTCCAGTACAATAGATCAGCTTTTTCGAAGTACGGCATTCTTAGGACAGTCCAGGAAGACTGTCCAGAAAGCAAAGGCAGAAACAGCAAGGCCTCTTGAGGCTGGGCTCTGGAATTCACAGAGCATCACGTCCAGCACAAGACCAGACCAGATCCAAGGGCTGGGGAAATAGACTTGACCTCTTGGTGAGGGGAGCTACAAAGAATTTGTGGCCATCTGCCATACCAGTCCATCTTCAGATTTCAGTAGTTGTCACAATAAAATCCCTTACGGCTGGTTTGTAAAACCAGGATCCAATCCAGGAATACTCACTTGGTTCTTATGTCCATGAAATCTCTTAATTTGGAGCAGTCTCTATTTTATATCTCTGGCTAATTGGCCTAAAAAACTATTTTGTAGTGTCTTTTAGCTTATTCCTTTCTGTGCTGAATTCCAGTAATTTGAAAGTTAGAACTAAAGGCTTGGTAGATTGTAATTAAACATTTTTGGCTGGAATGGGCCATTGGTGATGTATATTTCTTACTGAATCACATCAGGAGAAATCTGTTACCTGATTGTTCCACAATTAGTAGTGCTAAGAATGGGTTACAGTGATGATAGCTTGATTTCTTTATCATTCAGTTTCATTCCTCAGAAATGGAAGTAAACGTGAAGTTTTGACACCTTATGGTTTTGGTTTTAACAACACTTGATAACTCCTTGCTTAAATCAGTGATTTCATTTTGGACTGCGAAATGATGATTTTCTAAATCTATCATTTCTTCTATATTTATTAGCTGGCATTCTTCCTTAAAGTAAAGTAAAGTTCTCTCATCAACTGCAGCTCTTTGGTTACCTTGAAATATAGTTTCTAAAGGAAAAGCAAGATACATGCTCAGTTCTTTCCCTTTAACTGTCAGTACTCAAAATAAGAAGTTAGTTTCAGAGCAACCTCAAATGGTGCTTTATTTCAGAGTTCCTGATATCAATACCATCAGTTGTAACCAAGGGTAGTCTACTCTCTGCATTGTTGTGCACTTTTCTGTTGTCAACAGGATATCTTAAAGAGCACCTCATATCAGTTCTTAGAGATTTTCCTCATTGGTGTTTATTCCTGCATAGTGCTTACTTCCTTCCATTTATTCCTGCATAGTATTCTATTCCATTTCTGTAGTGTACTTAACCAGTTCTCTGTAATTGAATCCTTGGGAGTATTTCCAATCTTAGATTATTATAATATCAGAGTATAACTTGTACACATATCATTTCCCTTTTGCTTAGAAAAAAAAAAACAGTAAGATTGGATACTGGAAGGGAGATTGCTGATTCATTACATGTGTAATTTTGCCAAATTCCCTTCCATGGCATTTGTACCATTTTGTACTCCTACCAGCAATGCCTGTTTCTCTACAGATTATATTGTCAAATTTATGGATATTTGCTTGTCTCATAGATGAGAAGTAGTGTTTCACTGTTGAGTTAATTTGCATTTCTCTTCTGGGTATGATTGAGCACCTTCTCATATGCATAAAGAGCCATTTGTATTTTTTCAAGGATTATCTGTTTGCACCCCTTACTCATTTTTTTCCTTCTCAATTTCTAGGAGCTGTTAGAGAGATACACTGTTTTTCATATGCATTGCAAATATTTCCCCTGTTTGTCACTTGTCTTTTGACTTTTCCTATGATGTTTATTCCATGTAGGAATTTTAGATTTACATGTAATGCGACTTTAAAAAAAATATTATGTCTCTTGGATTTTGAGTCATAATTAGAAAGCCCCTCTCCGCACTACAGCGTTATAAAGGGATTCACTGATGTTTTCTTCTTGTACTAGTATGGTTTTATTTTTTGCATGGAGAACTTTTATTCTTTGGCTATGACATGAAGTAATTATCCAGCTTCATCCTTTTAATGGCTATCCATTTGTCCAGACACCATTTGTTAGAAGTTCATGACTTGAGGTGCTGCCTTTTTCATTTATTGAATTCCCATATGTATTTGGGTCTATTTCTGTACTTTCTGTTCTGTTTGGTTTATTGAATCATGTGCCAGTACCATACTGTTTTAATTTATCAAAGTTTTACAGAATATTTTAATAACTGGCATTGCTGTTAATTTTTAGAGCATTTTTGGGAGCTCCTATTGTTTGCTTATTTTTCCATGTGAACTTTGTTTGGTGTATTGGGTTTTCTTTGCCTCTTTGTTTTGTTGCAGGAGTAGGTTATACGGTTTACAGTCATTCTTCTTGCTCTTCTTTACAATGTTTGGAGAGTAGAAATGGAGATTTAGATCTAGGCCGCTCTCATGCTCCTACTGGGATTCATGGCTCACCACCAACTTCTGGACAGGGATTGTTCCATTGGGATAACATTTGCCTGGTTGGTAAAGCCTTCTCCAAGTGGTAAGATTATTATGTTAGCATTATCTTGCCTAATCCTCATCCGTGATATTTGCTTTTATTACCAGATATAAAAAAAACTAGCATTTATATCAGAACTGAGTATCCTTTGTTTAGTTGGGATTGCCTTCCATTCATTTATGTTGATTCTGCCATCCTCTAAACCAGGGATCAGTACTTTTTCTGTAAAGGGCCAGATGGTAAATCATTTAGGCTCTGTAGGTCTTAAGGTATCTGTCACTGTAGACAATAGTAAATGAATGGGTATGGCTGGATTCCAGTGAAACTTTATTTACAAAAACAGAGGTGGACTAGATTTGGCCCCTAGGCTATAATTTGCTGACTTCTAGTCTAAAGCCATCTGTTGTAAGTCACATTCCTGTTTGTTTGTTTGTTTTAATTTCTATAGCATTAATATCTTTTTAGGCTCTGTTTTAATTTATACCTAATGGCTTCATATGGAGTTGATGCATTTTTTTCTTTTAGCTTTTCCAATTCTTAGAACATGGAGACCATATCTCATTTTATAACTTTATGTACCTGTGCATGATTACAATAAAAAATATAAAAATATTTTCATCTATTCTCTGTCGCTCATAACTCTTATTCATTTCAACTAAAAATGGGAGGAAATTCAGTGTAGAAAATAATCTGTAAAAAAACAATTTTTCTTTTGGTGTTCTCTGATCTCTTTTAATGGTGATTTTGTCAAAACACCAGATGATGTATGACTGCAAAAATTGTCAGATTAATCAGTAGAATTCATAAGACACTAAAGAAGCACAAAGGTATTTATTAAAGTGATACCAAAAGCATTCTCAATAATGAATGCCATTCCAGCCTTCTAGACAGTTCTGTCATTATGAGTCATCCTTTCAATATGAGTAAAAAGGTATTTAAAAATTAAAATTTCACTTTTGAGTGTTAGTTTGATCTAAAAAATTGCAGGGGTGAGTATACTAGCTGAGATGTAAGAGAATGGTTCATGGTACATTGTAGAAAGGAATATGGCAAAACAGACTAACTGAAGGAGCTTCTTTGCTTTGAAGTAAATGTGACTATTTTACAACACTGATAAACAGATATGTCTTAGAATTTTATAATGATTTTGGTAAGCTGGAATGCATTCACATGAGGTGCTATTAGAACGTTGAACTAAAACAAAAAAAAAAAAAGATGAGATGATATTGGTATGATATTTTTTAAAAATTACTTTCAAGTGTGTGTGGACCATCATGTTAAGTTTAGTAAGATAAGAAAAGGTAGCAATTGAGAGAGATTTAGGTGTTCTGGAGGAGAAAATGAGAAAATGTGTGGGAGTTAATGTACATTAATCTGAAGGAAGAGAAAAGCTTGTAGGGGAAAAAAAGACTAAGGGATAGCACGAAACAGAGAGAAACTGAGAGAAGGAAAGAGAGGGAAAGGTAGTCTGAAGTACAGGGGAAATATGGCACTTAACAACAGCTCTTTAGAAGGTGCCACAATAAGAAGAAAAGGCAGGGATAGGGCAGGAATTCCTAGTAAGAGAATTTGAGATAGAAAGGTTAGATAACTAAAGGTCAGTCAGAGTATTACTAGAAATAAGAAGGTGTTTGGAGAATGAAAACAAATCAGCATCTTTCCTTGAAAGTAAGAGATGGAGAATTTAGACATTCTTTCTGTGAGTTAACTCTGCCATCTCCTCTCCTATTGGCTGACTTGCCTAAGATTGCATGAACAAGACATGGCCATAAAAAGCTCACCAGATCTCTCATGGTTCTGCATTTGCATTCTCAATGGAAACTAGTGCTGTTTAGATAGCTTCTATAGTTTTCAGTAATATTTTAAGGATTTTCTGACTCATTGTCTTCAGTGGATTTCAGTGTCTCTGTCAATAAAACACACAAAGTACAGAATGATGGAGTGCTTTCTAGGTTCAACTTTGTCATGTCAGATGTGCAAAGGTCTTGAGTAACTGAAGGTGTTCACTCCCAAACTAACAGTGTATGAACTTTCTCATGTTCATGTTTTGAATGCTGTAGTATCTTGGCTGGGCCCACAGTGGTCCTTCTGCCAGTTTAGCTCATCTCTGCAGCAGCAGGCCAGCGCAGGAACGGATAGAGAACAGATGCAGCAAGTCCCCTTGAGGGTTAGGCTCAGAAGTCACATGACATCTCTTCTGCCACATTCTTTCGGTCAAAACGAGTCACAGAGCTTCCTCAGTCAACGAGTAGGGAAACAGACACAACCTCTTAATGGGAGGAGCTTCACAGAATTTGTGACCATCTTAAATCTACCACCCTAAGCCTCAGTCTCCATCTATAGAATGAGATGATAACAATACTGGCTTCATAGGGTTATTGAGAGGATGTAATGTTTAAATACATGTGAAGCTTTAGGCACATAGTAAAAGAGCAGCATTTGGTTTAGTTTAATCATTATTATGTATCAAAAAATTAATGGAACTGTCACTGGTGACTTTTAAACAATGGAGAAAAGTAGGAGGCTGTCAGAATAGCCTAGAAAGAGATAGTGATGGCTTATATAACAGCCCACAGTCTCAGTGAAGCTGAAGAAAGGTGGAGAGGTTCAAGAAATATTTAATAGATAATGAGAAAGGATTTGTGATAGTTTGGTTGTAGGATATGAGGGAAAAGGAAAGGTCAAGAAAACTAGATTTCTAACCCAAGAGCAACTGGATGAATGGGTGCACCATATGATGAGATGGGCAACATTGAAAGAGGTATAGGTTGTGGAGCTCAATTTTGGACATAAGAGTCTAGAGTTCAGAAAGAAGAGGGCCTAAGATAGAGCCCCGAGAAAGGTCTAACATTTAAAGGCTGGGTTAAAGAAGAAAATGTGGAGGGAAAAGTCTGAGAAAGAGCAGCTAGAGAGGTAGGAGAAAAACCAGGAGAATGCAGGGTCATGAAAACCAAGAGGAAAGAACATTTCAAGAAGAGAAAAGTGATTATACACATAAAATACAGCTGAAAAGCATATGAGGTCTGAAAAGTATCCACTGACTTTAGTAACATGAGGTTATTTTTAACTTTATGGTGGTATTATGGAGGTAGAAGTACTTTAGTATGAATAGAGGGTGTGTGTGGTAAGCAGAATAATATCCTCCCCAAAGATGTCTATGCCCTAATCTTTGGAACCTGTGAATACGTTAGGTTACATTGTAAAGGACATTAAGGCTGCTAATCAGGTAATGGGGAGAGTACCCTGGATCATCTAGGTGGGCCCAGTCCTTAAAAGTGGAAAAGGAAGGCAGAAGTGGAAAATTAGATGTGGCTATAGAAGAGGTTCAAATGATGCAGTGTAAGAAGTGACACAGTTGCCACCACTGGCAGAGGAAGAGTTCATGAGCCAAGGAATGTGGGCAGCCTCTAGAAGCTGGGAAAGGCAAGGAAATGAACTCTCCTCCGAAGACTCCAGAAGAAATACAGCCCTGCCCACACCTCAATTTCAGCCCATTGAGACCCATGTCAGACTTAAAAACTATAAGATAATAAAACTTTTGTGGTTTTAAGCTAGCAGGTGTGTGGTAATTTGTTACAGCAACAATAGGAAACTAATATAGAGGATAAGTAAAGAGAGTCAGCTATATAGACAACTCTTTAACTTTTTGCCATGAAAAGAAGAAACAGAGGAAGGGACATACGGGATTTAGGGAGGATGGTGGTGTGTTTTCAAATTTTCACATTATTTGTGTGATTTCTGTGTTATTTTTATCCTTCTTAGACAGTATGAAAGTGTTTCATCTGGCATGCCAAACACCATCACATAAAAATCATTAAATGCAAGTTAGTTGCACTTGAATAAAAATCAAATATCTCTGCACTAAATATCAATTATGTAAGAAAATTTGCATTGTATATAGAAATTATATAGCAGCACACTTAATTTCTCATTAACTTAACACTTACTAATTAGATCCTAGTAGTACTTTATAGTATATTAAACATTTATAAGCCTTTAAATTATACTCACATTGCGAGAATAGAGAAGATAGGACACCACAAATATTATTTTTATTTTTAGATCATTAAAATTAAAGTTGGCAGTATTTTTCAATTCTATGGATTGTAGTTGATATCTGTAAATAATAGTAACAGTAGCTCAAAGTAGCTAATTAGTAGCTAATAGTTACCATTTAATGGGTACTTACCATATGTCAGGCCCTACCTTAACCCTAGATATCTCATTTAATTTTCATGACAATCCTATATGGGAGATGGAATTATGTATACTAATATTTTGCACATATAGAGCATGAGCCATTTTACGTATAAAGAAGATCGTGTATTAAATTCAAAAGAGTTGAGATATAATCATTTTTATAAAACAAAGAAATTTCTTTTAGTTTAATCAAGGAACCAGTAGTATACAAGGATTGTATAAGATATTCCATTGTGTAGACTGTAAATAAATCTCAGTGTAATTTAAATTAGTGAATGTTTTCTGGAAGTCATATTCATGAAATATACCTGACAATGCCTGATAATATTTACAAGATTTATTCCTTACCTGTTTATTTCTATTAATTAGAAATAAATATTGTCATGAATGGATTATTGATGGTCCCTTGTGTTCTTCAGTTATGAACAAAATAAGTCTCAAGACCTACTCTAAACCCCCTTAGCAGAGGGAGAAGATATCAGAACTTAAGAGATGTGTCTATAAGGAAGATATTCTTACTGTGTTATTTCCGGTTTTCTTTTCGCTGTTAATCTTTTCCCTTTCGTGTAGCAGTTACTAACTGATATATTACATGTTTAGTAATTTCTTATAACAACTATTAGTGAGTGCTTTATACAGGCATACCTTGGAGATATTGCCTGCAATAAAGTGAGTCACAATTTTTTTGGTTTCCCAGTGCATACAAAAGTTATACTTACACTATACCATAGTCTATTAACTGTTCAATAGCATTATGTCTAAAAACAACAATTACATACCTTAGTTAAAATGTGGCACAGAGACAGGAAGTGAGCCCATGCTGTTAGAAAAATGGTGCCAATAGACTTGCTTGACACAGGGTTGCCACAGACCTTCAATTAGTGAAAAAAAAAAAAAATTAAGGCAATACCCATGAAGCATAGTAAAGCAAAGTGCAATAAAATGAAATATGCCTGTATTTGCTAGTGCTAGACCCTGTACTTGGCAGAGGGAAAACTGCCCTGGGACTTTGCTCTGCCTCATTAGTGCCAGATTTCAATTTGTCTCTCTGGCAGGATATCCTAAAATCAGCTGCTGTAATCAAAGGTAAAATATATAATCAGAGTGGTTTGATTCTGTGGGCTATATTCTCTAGAAGCTTTGGAGATTTTTTTACATTTTTAGGAATTTTGTGATGTTTTTCCCCTTCTCAGACATTCTTTCCCTCATGTTCCTCTACTAATCCTTTCTTTTGTGTTCTGTGAGTAATCCTGATGTGCACAAGCTCCTTAAGTCTTTTTTTTTTTAATCTTCATTTTATTGAGATATATTCACATACCACGCACTCATACAAAACAAATCGTACATTCGATTGTTCACAGTACCATTACATAGTTGTACATTCATCACCTAAATCAATCCCTGGCACCTTCATTAGCACAACACAAAAATAACAAGAATAATAGTTAAAGTGAAAAAGAGCAATTGAAGTAAAAAAGAACACTGGGTACCTTTGTCTGTTTGTTTGTTTGTTTCCTTCCCCTATTTTTCTACTCATCCATCCATAAACTAGACAAAGTGGAGTGTCGTCCTTATGGCTTTCCCAATCCCATTGTCACCCCTCATAAGCTACATTTTTACACAATTGTCTTCGAGGTTCATGGGTTCTGGGTTGTAGTTTGATAGTTTCAGGTATCCACCACCAGCTACCCCAATTCTTTAGAACCTAAAAAGGGTTGTCTAAATTGTGCATAAGAGTGCCCACCAGAGTGACCTCTCGGCTCCTTTTGGAATCTCTGCCACTGAAGCCCATTTCATTTCCTTTCACATCCCCCTTTATTTATCTCCTCATCCTAAGTAAAACCTCCTGTTCTTGGAGGACGCTATTCTCTAGCAGCCATTTTCAGAGATCATCTGTCTTCACATTATGCTACTTGCACTCAACAAAGTGATAATAAACATCATTTAAAAAAAAGCATTTCTCAATTTTTTTTTGTATTGCATTCAAGATATCTTTATTCTATGAGATGACTACTCTTCTACTTACTGAGTAAAGGAGGCTTCTTAGAACAAGAAAGGATATGTTTAAAATGATGGTTGTGGAAAGCAAGATGGTGGTGTAGGAAGGTGTAGGATTTAGTTCATCCTCTAGGGCAGCTACTAAATAGCCAGGAACTGTCTGAAAGAACCATTTAGGGGTCTTCCATGACCAGACACACATTGTACACCAGCCTGGGACTAGGGAAAGGGTCAAGATTGATAAATCACAACACAGAACTGTAAGTAAATTCCTCCGTGCTGTGGAGGCTGGTACCCCTCCCCCACTGGCACAGCAGGCTGACTCCGGTCTCTTCCCAGTGGGGCAAAGGAGCCCTCTCCACTAAGAGCAAGGGAAGAAGATGCTCATTCAAGCTCCAGTTGCAGATTTGATTAACAAATACAGACTGCTGAATACCAGCTCCAAGTACAGATAAAGCCACAACTCAAACAAGAAACCCAGGAATCTATATTAGCCCCACCCCTAGTGGGGAGGAGGCAGGGCTGTTGAGAAAAAACAAAAACAGCACAAAAACCCAAAGGTTTCTGGAGTTGACTGAGCTCAGAATACTGGAAAAGGCCCGTGCACCAACAAAAGGGGCACATAGAGCTGGGTAGCAACTCCAGCTCTTGATTGGCGAACGAAGGTGGGCTGGGGACTTGCTCTTGGAACAGATCTCTCTCTCTCTCCTTCCCTCCCTCCTTTCCTCTCTTTCCCTCTCTCTCTTCCTCTCTCTTTCCCTCCTTCTCCCCCTCCCCCTTTCTGTAAAGCAGGCATTCTCAGTTTTCAGCCCTTCCCCAGGCAAGGGTGGAGCTAAGGAATGACTGAAGGACAAAATAACTAATCCCGTGAAGGAGATAGTTCCCTAAAGGGTATGTTTTCCCCAAGATAAGGGTGAGGCAGGACCCAGTGCAAGTGGTGGCTCTCATTCTGAGAATTCTGACCTCAGAAACTGAGGTAGCCACAGTTTCAACCAACAAAATGCAAAGCCCAGCCTCTGTCTCAAACATGCAATAATTTCACCATAAAAAAGCTGCGCACAGCCTGTCTCAAGTACATTTCTGGCAGGAGGAGAGAGAGGCTACTTGAAAGTCCTGTAACATTTCCAGCCTAGAGGAAACGGGGCTGAAGAGCAGCTCCCCTCACCTCCCAGAAAAAAAGAGGGGGACAAGGTCCAGCAAGACAGTAACTTGTTATTTAGAGAATTCAGACCCCAGGAGCTAGAAATCAGAAACAGGTTAAGCCCACTGTCAGCCTCAGCCTCTGTCTCAGCCATGCCCCTGGCAGGGACAGAATCTGCTGAGAATTAAAGGCAAGCACTACTTTACACCTGTGGGGAGCAGTAGGATGCCAAGCACCATCTGCTGGACAGTACAGGAAAAGCACAGAATTAATAGGCTTCACAGGAAAGACTGGCACCCTGCTTGGTCTCATCCCCAGGGAACCTTGATACTGATTACACCCCCTTCATGAGTCCTGGGCCTGTCTTGTCTGGGAAAATCTGACTGGAGTTGATCCTATATGGGGAGAACCTCCTTCCAGAGACAGACCTCCAGGTAAAAGTTGCTAGAGGTAAAGAAAGGAGTGTTAAAAACATACAGAGGAAAAAACAAACAGCAAATCAACATTCTCTGAGGAGGAAGAGGGAAGAGAGAGCTTTTTTCCAAGGGTGAAAAAACTGCACACACAAAAAGGGGAACTCTCATAAACTTTCACATAGGCAGGGCAAGAATCAGAAAAAATAAAAGCTGAAAAATTCTTATTGGTTAAACAGAAGCTATGCTAGAGGTCTAGAATAAGTTGAGTGAAAGGTCAAAGAACAGTTAGAGAATGAAGCCAAATAACAAGAAAACGCAAGGCAGAAGAGAAAATGACCTCAAAAAATAAACTAATCAACCATAGTTGCTGTTGGTGGGGAGTAGAATGGTGCAGCCCATCTGGATGGCAGTGTAGTGGTTCTACATGAAGCTAAGTATGGGGTTGCCATATGGCCCTGCAACCATGTTATTGGGTATATACTTGGAAGAACTGAGAGCAGGGACATGAATGGACATTTGCACGCTTATGTTTGTGGCCGCAGTATTCATGTTTCGCATTGGATGGAGGTGGCCCAAAGGTACATCAACTGATGAATGGAATGGTGAACTGTGGTGTATACATACAATGGAATATTGAACAGCTACAGGGAAGAAGTTGTGAGGCATGCAACTAGGTGCATGGACCTTGAGGACAGTATGTTGAGTGAAATAAACCAGAAATGAAAAGACAAACATCATAATGCCTCACTAATAGGGACTAACTATAATGGACAAACTCTGAGAATTGAATCTGAGAGTATAGATTATCAGGGGAAGGCTTATTGTAAAGGTTCTTAGATTGTAAACTCTTAACAGCAGTCACATCTATTCCTGGTTATCTCTAAATGGTTATCTCTAAATGGTTATCTCTAAATGGTTATCTCTAAATTCTGAGATGCTTATCTCTTTGTGTGTAACCTGGTCGGTCTCTGTAACTTTGGGTATCTGTGTGACACCTGAGACTCAGAGCCACAGTTCGGCAGCTATGAATGTCAGCATTACACCATACAAGAGATGTTAAAGAAGCTGAAAAAGAGATCAGATTTCAATTAAGAGATATGAATGAAATGGACTTGGTTAGGACTAAGGTAAATTAGATTAAAGGGTAAAGGATAATATTGACTGTGTTTTAAAACTTCAACTTCTGTGTGAGACCAAAGGACGAGATGTTTATTTGGTGCAAAATCTATAATTTCTGTAGCAGGCTATATAATTTCACTTGTATGGTCAGTTTATTCAACCACCATAACTACATGGAACCTTGAACAGGGAGTGATATCTGGTTGGTTTGTACAGATTATTGTGAAGCCCTGATACATCCCAGAGTAATTTGGGCAGAGGGTAAAAAAGTATTTGCAAAACCCCCTTGAGGGACTGGAGAAAAATTTGGAAATATTAAGTTTCACCACCTGGGGAATTCCTTATATTCTTGCAAGCATTGGGGACTACCAATTTAGTAGACTGAGTCCTCAATCCTAGGGCTTGCCCTTATGATGCTTATTGTTGAAAAGGAGAGGCTACACCTACTTGTAATTGTGCCTGAGAGTCATACCCAGAGAACCTTTGTTGTTTCTCAGATATGGCCTCTCTCTCTAAGCCACCTCAGTAGGTGGACTCGCTTCCTCCCTCCCTACATGGGACATGATTCCCAGGGGTATAAATCTCCCTGGCAACATGGTACATGACTCCTGGGGATGAGCCTGGACCCAGCATCGTGACATTGAGAAAGCCTTCTTGACAAAAAAGGGGGAAGAGAGATGAAACAAAAATAAATTTCAATGACTGGGATATTTCAAATGGAGTTGAGAGGTCATTCTGGGGATTATTCTTATGCATTATATATATATCGCCTTAAAAGGCATCTTTAGTGTGTTAGAGTAGCTAATAGGAAATACATGAAACTGTTGAACTGCAATCCAGTAGCCTTGATTCTTGAAGATGATTGTATAACTATATAGCTTATATAGTGTAACCATGTGATTGTGAGAACCTTGTGGCTCACACTCCCTTTATTCAGTGTATGGATAGATGAGTAGAAAAATGGGGACAAAAAATAAATGAATAATAGGAGGGGATGGGGTGGGAAGTTTTGCTTGTTCTTTTTCATTTTTATTTTTATTTTTGTTGTTATTTTAATTTTTTACTGTTTTGGAGTAATGAATGTGTTCAAGGCCTTATTGTGGTGATAAAAGCACAACTATAATATGATACTGTGAACAATTATTGTACACGATGTATGATTGCATGGTATGTGAATGTATATCAATAAAATTTTGGGGTAAAATAATAAACTTAAAAAAGAGAAAAGAAACTAATCAAGAAGATAGATGCCTAGACACCAGCAAAAAAATCACAAGTCATATTAGGAAGCACAAAGATATGGCCCAGACGGAAGTTGAGACAACTAATTAAAGATATTTAAACAAATCTGCTAAATCAAATCAATGAGCTGAAGGAAAATATGGGAAAATTTTGGAATTTTGGAAAAATATGGAATAATATAAAGAAGACACTGGGCAGCCATAAAGAACTTGAAAGCTTGCATAAACAAATGGCAGAAATTATGAGAATAAAAGGCACAATAGAAGAGATGAAAAACACAATGGAGACCTTCAACATCAGATTTGAAGAGGCAGAAGAAAGGATTAGTGAACTAGCAGGCAGGATATCTGAAGTCCTACACACAAAAAAACAAAGATAGGAAAAAGGATGGGAAAATGTGAGCAGGGTCTCAGGGAAGTGAATGACAACATGAAGTGCATGAATATGTGTGTTATGGGTATCCCAGAAAGAGAAGAGAAGGGAAAACGGACAGAAATAATAATTGAGGGAACCATCCCTGAAAATTTCCCAACTCTTATGAAAGACGTAGAATTACAGGTCCAAGAAGCACAGCCATACCCCAAACTGAATAGATCCAAGTAGACCTACTCCAAGACACTTACTAATCAGACTGTCAAATGCCAAAAACAGAGTGAATTCTGAAAGCAGCAAGAGAAAGCAGTTCATCACATACAAGGGAAGCCTGATAAGACTAAGTTTGAATTTCTCAGCAGAAACCATGGTGGCAGGAAGGCAGTGGTATGATATATTTAAGATACTAAAAGAGAAAAACTGCCAACCAATAATGCTATATCTGGCAAAATTGTCCTTTAAGAATGAGGGAGAATTAAAAATATTTACAGATACAGAGAAACTGAGAGTTTGTGAACAAGAGACCTGCTTTATAAGAAATACTAAAGGGAGCGCTATAGGCAAATAGGAAAAGACAGTAGAGAGGTTTGGAGAAGAGTGTAGAAATGAGATTAACAGCAAGGGCAACTAAAAGGGTAAAAAGAGAAAAAAAATATGATATGACATAAAATCCAAAGGACAAAATGGTGGAAGAAAGTACTGCCTTTACAGTAATAACATTAAATGTTAATGGATTAAACTCCGCAATCAAAAGTCATAGACTGACAGAATGGATAAAAAGACAGGATCCATCTGTATGCTATCTACAAGAGACTCACTTTAGCAAAAATAGGTTAAAAGTGAAAGGTTGGAAAAGGATATCTCATGCAAACAACAACCAGAAAAGTGGGGGTAGTGATACAAAAATGATGGTTGTGGATGCTACTGTGTCCTAAAATGAAAGTTTTATTTTTATTAAAAAATTTTTTTGTTGGAGAAATTGTGGTTGGTGTATTACATTAATTGATTTTCTTATGTTGAACCACCCTTGCGTACTTGGGATGAATCCCACTTGATCATGGTGTATGTAATTCTTTTAATTTGCTGTTGGATTCTATTTCCTAATATTTTGTTGAGGATTTTTGCATCTGCATTCATAAGAGAAATTGGTCTGTAATTTTCTTTGCTTGTAGTTTCTTTATTTGGCTTTGGTATTAGAGTGATGTTGGCCTCATAGAATGAATTAGGTAGTGCTTCCTCCTCTTTGGTATTTTGGAAGAGTTTGAGCAAGATTGGCATTAATTCTTCTTGGACTGTTTGATAGAATTCACCTGTGAAGCCATCTGGTTCTGGGTATTTCTTTGAAGGGAGGTTTTTGATGACTGATTTAATCTTTTTACTAGTAATTGATCTGTTGAGATAATCTGTTTCTTCTAGAGTCAATGTAGGTAGTTTGTGTGTTTCTAGGAATTTGTCCATTTCATCTAGGTTGTATAATTTGTTGGCATACATACAGTTGTTCATAGTATCCTTTTATGATCCTTTTTATTTGTGTGCATTCAGTAGTAATGTGCCCTCATTTCTGATTTTATTTATTTGCGTCTTCTCTTTTTTTCTTTGTCAGTCTAGCTAACGGTTTGTCAATTTTATTCATCTTTTTAAAGAACCAACTTTTGCTTTTGTTAATGCTTTCTATATTTTTTATTCTTTATTTCGTTTATTTCTGCTCTAGTCTTATTTCTTTCCTTCTACTTGCTTTGCGATTACTTTGCTGTTCCTTATCTAGTTTCTCCAGGTGTGTACTTAGGTCTTTGATTTTAGCTCTTTCTTCTTTTTTAACTTGTTTAGGACTATAAATTTCCCTGTCACCACTGCCTTAGTTACATGCCTTAAGTTTTGATGTATTGTATTCTTGTTTTCATTCATCTCAGGATATTTACTGATTTCTCTTGTAATTTCTTCTATGATACATTGATTAAGAGTCTGCTATTTAATTTCCATGTATATGTGGATTTTCCATTCTCTGCCTGTTACTGATTTCCAGCTACATTGTGTTGTGGTCAGAGAAGATGCTTTGTATCATTTCAATCTTTTTAAATTTATTGAGACTTGTTTTGTGACGCAACGTGTCACCTATCCTGGAGAATGATCCATGAGCTCTGGAAAAGGATGTATATCCTACAGTTTTGTTGTGCAGTGTTCTGTATATGACTGTTAGATCTGGCTAATGTATCATATTATTCAAGTTCTGTTTCATTATTGATCTTCTGTCTAAATGTTCTATCTATTAATGAGAATGGTGTATTGAAGTCTCCAACTGTTGTAGAGTTATCTGTTTCTCCCTGCAGTTTTGCCAGTGTTTGCCTCATATATTTTGGGGCACCCTGGTTAGGTACATGTTCCGGTTTGTTAATGCTGCCTTTATGCAAAATACCAGAAATGGATTGGCTTTTATAAAGGGGGATTATTTGGTTATAAATTTACAGTTTGAAGGCTGTGAAAATGTCCAAATTAAGGCATCAGCACAAGTGTACCTTCACCAAAGAAAGGCCAATGGTGTCCGGAAAACCTCTGTAAACTGGGAAGGCACTTGGCTGGCATCTGCTGATCCCGGGTTGTGTTCCACTCCTCTCTCAGCTCCTCTGTGTTCTTCAAAATGTTGCTCTTGGGGCATTTTGTCCTCTCTTAGCTTCTCTGGGGCAAACTCTGGGCTATCATCTCCAGAGCATTAGGAAGAGTCTGCTTTCAGCAGCCATCTCCAAAATGTCTCTCTCAGCTGCTCTCTAAAATATCACTCTCAGCTGCTCTCAGCTCCTTCTGTCTGTGAACTCTTTACTAGGACTCCAGTGATTTAATTAAAACCCACCCTGAATGGGTGGAGTAACACCTCCTTGGAAATTATCTAATCAAAGGTCTCATCCACAGTTGACTGCCACATCTCCATGGAAACAATCAATAGGTTCCAACCTAATCAACACTAATACGTCTGCCCCCACAAGATTGCATTAAAGAACATGGCATCTTGGGGGACACAATACATTCAAACCAGCACAGTGCATAAATATTTGTGATTGTTATGTCTTCTGGGTGGATTGGTCCTTTTATTAGAATATGGTGTCCTTCTTTGTCTCTTGTAACAGCTTTTGTCTTCAAGTTTGTTTTGTCTAATATTAGTATTGCTACTCCAGCTCTTTTTTGGTTACTGTTTGCTGGGAATATCTTTTTCCGTCCTTTTACTTTCACCCTATTTGTGTCTTTGGGTCTAAGAGGAGTCTCTTGTAAACAACTTGTTGTTGGGTCGTGCTTTTTTGTACTTTCTGCCTATCTGTTTTTTTTGATTGGGGGGTGAGAATTTTGTTTTTGAAGGAGCATTTCTAATCCCCTTTCCTCAATCTTGTACTCCTAGGGCACCTGCTTGCTTTTTGCAGTGACTTATTCACCAGGTTTAGTTTCCTTTTCCTCCGGTTTCCTTCTGTCACCTTCCATGATTTTAGTAGCTATATTGAAGACCAGTTCAACACCATGTGAAACCTCCTTGACTTCTTTTACTTTGGCCTTTACTTCACTTTAGCCATTTGCAAGTATAGCTGCTCAGACCAGTTGCACTTCTTAGATCTCAAAGTCAGATACATATCTTACGTCACCGTGATATTTCATTTTTCCATTTTCTCTCACAATCCCTGAGCCTGTTCTGTGAGTTCTGCCTTCCCTCAAGTCTTTCCTGTTCTTTCACAACCACTTCTTTTGGGCTTCATGTGCATCCTTACTAGCCCAAATTCCACCACGTCTATTTTGCTTTGTCTGGCACACTAAAATTGCTTGGCCTCTTAAACTTCCTCCTTGCCTGACATAGCAGTCACTTTGATTAGTCTCTGAACTTTTTCACCCAAATATTTTTTTTTTTAATATTCATTTTATTGAGATATATTCACATACCACACAGTCATATAAAACAAATCATACATTCGATTGTTCACAGTACTGTTACATAGTTGTACATTCATCACCAAAATCAATCCCCAACACCCTCATTACCACATGCACAAAAATAACCAGAATAATAATTAAAGTGAAAAAGTGTGCTTCAGGTTTTAAAGCGGGGAAGGATAGTGAGGCATTTGCCTTGGGCCCCAAATTTAAGGGGCACCAAAAAACTCAGGAAATAGTATTTGAATGCAAAGTTTTAAAAAATCAAAAGTAATGCAGAAAGTCCATGGTGAACAAAATTCACCCAAATATTAAGTTTCTAAATTTTGCTCATATGTCACCAAAATGTATCAACTGGGTCTGGCACAAGATTCGTGCTGACAGTCTGAACAGAGCTTCACAGAAAGTCAGCATTTTATTCCTCTCTTGTGAAATTTGTTATGAGCTTTCCCAGTCTCTTACTACTTCTCAAAACCACAGTCCATCACTGTCTTTCACCTGTCTGAGATGACCACTTGTCCTACTTCCACAGAAAATTTTTATCAAGTCCAGCATCTATACACTCCCAAATTTTCTTCCCCTTTCCGTTCTTCTGCACCTTAAAATTTCTCTGTCTTGTACATGCCTGTTGGTTTGGCTAAAATTGAAGATACTGATAGTAAGAGGTAAGAATTTAATTCTCTTTTTTTTTAAAGCATTCATTCATTTGTGGTGAGGGAGATAAATGGCTGCAACCTTTTTTAAGAAAGTACTTTGATAAAATTTTTGGTAATATTGGCAGCATTTATCAAAATTTTAAATGCAAACATGTTGTGACTTAGCTATCCAATTTGAGGAATCTGTACCTGACGAAGTAGACAAAGATGTATGTACAAAGATGTTTCTTGTATTGTTGTTTTTTTGATGTTTTTAAATTGTTGTTCTAATTAGAATAGTAACAAGAATGTCCATACAAACTAAGGTTTTCTGTGGGCCAGGAAATCCTAGACCCCTTGTTGTCCAGAATCACAAAGAGGTTTAAGATGAAGGTGACACATATTCTGTATTCTATTTTTAGTCTTTAAAAAACACCTGCTCATTATCAGGCACTAATCTAGGCATTCTTCATACCTTATCTCTTTCATTCTTTGCAAGCAGCCTTCAGGATCTGGATTATCTTATTTATTTTACAGTCGAGGTATCCTGAGGCTCAGGAACTCAAGAAAGGTGCCCAAGAGCACGTATTTGTTATGTTGAGGGAGCACATGACTTCATTTCTCCACTCAGCGCAGCCTATGTGTATTGACTTCTTTGGCAAATCAGGGAAAGCAATATTATTTTTAATGGCAAAACAAATTAGAAACAGCCATCGTGTCCATTTGTTTACCTCTCAGTCCTCTTCAGATGTCCTTTACACATTATCAAATTAGTCTTCTCGCCACATAACCATGATTAAGTCACTCCATAGCCATCATTTGGTCACTCCACTGCTTTCAGTCTTCCAGTTACCCCTATTTACTTGAATAGGATAAAGTCTAGAGTCCATAGTCAGGCTTTGAAAACAGTCTGACCCATGTCTCTTTTTTCCACCCAATCTCTTACTATTCTGCTCTTTGATACCTCTGCTCCAGCCAGTGTAAATAATCTACTCACTCATCTGTGAGCATGCATTTTTCTTTCCCTGTTCTGAACTTAAGTACTAGCTTGTGTTCAACTATGGATTTCAATGTTTCCTGGATATAGGACCACAGAAGTCATTTTATCTCTCTGACCATTTGCTTTCCCATATACCTGGAGTTGTTTGGCTTAAATGGGAAGGTGTATGTAAAGTGCTTAGTACCATTCTGGGCAGATAGTAATCCATCAGTGATGGCTGCATTAAAATAAGGCCTAGAAAATTACAAGATGAGATTGGAATATCTAGTTGTTTGAGAAAGTAAGGAAGTGCAATGAGTGTTGGCAGATTGAAAGCACTTCCTTATGGGAGAATGCCACCTAACATAGAGGAGGAATGATGGAGTTAGAAAATCATCTTTACTTGCTAAAACGAATGGTTGAAAGTTTGATGAGGAACAGAATATTTACATTGTCTCACTTCATCTTCGTAGTTTCCTAGTTAATTACAAAAGGAAACATCATAACTTTACAGTGGAGAAACCTGAAAAACACTACTTGAATGACTCCTCTTAGTGACATAATCAAAGTCAACACTTTGGGTTGGGACAAACAGATATCACATGCTGATATGATGTTCTAAGAAGGATGACACCGTTTCAGTGATACTCTTGCCCATAATGCATAACCTGAATGTAACTTAGAGAAAACATTGGATGAAACCCAAATTGAGGGACAGTGCACAAAATTTCTGGGTCTCTCCTCTTCAAAGATAACAGGAAAGAAAGACTGAGGATTCTGGGTTGAAAGAGACTGAAGAGACATGATATTTAATGCATTGTGTGATCTTGACCTCGATTCTGGACTGGAAAAAAGTAGCTACAAAGAACATTATTGGGGCAAATGACAATTTGAATAGGTAGTATAGATTACATATAGTATTTGGCAAAGTTGAAGTTTCTGATATTGATGATTATTCTGTGGTTGTATAAGACAATGTCTTTGATCTTAGTTGATGCACACTGAAGTATTTAGGGATAAAGGAGAACGATGTCTCTAACTTATTCTCAACTGGTTAAAAAATACGCACATATATAAAAACAAAGGGAGAGAATTCTAAAGCAAATGAAGCAAAATTTAAACAATTTGTGAATTTGTGTATCGCGTATATGGAGATTCCTTGTACTATTCTTGCAATTTTTTTTATTAGTTTGAAATTGTATAAGTTTAATGAAACATAAAGCCCAAAGGTAAGGCACTGGGAAAAACTTCCTTAATAGAGCTTCATTTAGGGGCTAATATGTGATGTAATGGACAGTTTTCACCAGTCTTCCTGGACTAAAGACAATGGCAGGTTTCATACGCTTCTTTATAATGCAAGCCTGTGGAACAAGATCAGAGTATACTTTTCCCAAAACAATGTTATCAAAATTTGTAGCTTTCTACTTCTCTGACATCATACAAAGTCAAATAGCATATTTAGAAAAATGTACAGGTTACATATATTTACCTGTATTTTCATTGGTATGTATTATTTCTCACAACTGAGTATTTGATGAGATTTGGACTGCAGACAATTTGAGGTTCTAGTCTAATTCTAGAACCTAGAATGTAGCTTTTTTTATGTTGCCGTATTCAGATCCATCTGTTGGGCAGATAGGTTAAGGAGATAACCTCTCAGGAAAAAGTAAGGAACATTTGCAAGTTGCAGACATTTCCACTGTGAGGCCAAGTATTTTTTTCCTGAACAAAACATTCCTGGGTCCACTCCTATAAGACATAAATTGATGCACTTAAGTTTGGTGCCATAAAATCTGTCAGTGATAATTTTACCTTTGCAAATTCTCAAAAAAAGATATTAAACCCATTGCTCACTGTGACCATTAGAAAAAAAAATCTCAGTATGGCCCCATAGAATGTCTAATTTTGATAACCCTCCAAAACAAATTAATTATGAAAAGCAAGTAGCATAGCTGAGTGATATAACTAAATATATAGAATTATTATAAGCCATTTAAATATTTGAAGGACAGAGTAGTTGATCTTAAGGCAGGTTTTCTCACAGTAATTGTAAAGACCAACTTCCTGATGAGGCTGCTCCTTGTAAGTGGCAGTAAAACCATATTTGGAGGTAGAAAGGAGCAACTCTATTATACCAGTTAAAATCACTGTTTTTGGAGTCAGAGTGCCCATTCATAATTCTTATTCTCCCAGTAGTTGTGCGACTCTGGATAATGTATTTAACCTGAGTTGCACTATTGTATAATAATACCTACCTTACATAGGATTGTTTATGAGGATCAAATTTGTTATATCTAAATAGAATGTGTATATAGAAGGGGTCCAATATCCATAGTAGTGGTTATTATTATTATTTCTTTGTCTAGTCTCAGTAGATGTGAGCTATGTTAAGATACAGATTTTTAAAAAGAAAGCACCCCAAACCCTTGTTTTTATCACTTAATTCTTATCTTTCAGGAGCTGTTGCCCACTTACCCCATCTGGGGTTATTATGATATTGCTTCTAAAGAAACATCAGTACCTAGGAATGTATATTGAACCAATGCTGCTTAGTCCATTTTTGTTGTATGTACACAAAGGCAAAAAGCTAAAGGAATAGCAATAAAAATGGAACAGTCTCGTGTTTCTGACAGTTTTCCCATAATAAAGAGAATAAAAACAGTCATCATTGGCTTTTAAAAAATTTTTTTCAGGGATTTGAGAAGAAATTTCCAGAAATCTACTAGACCCATGATTTTGACAGAAAAGTTATTCAAGGCAAACCAGTTGGCATGGAACAAAAGCCCACCAGGCAGAGTGGACCTTGAATAATTCTAATAGTATACAGTTTTCACTCAGGTGCTTTATTCAGTCTGAGCTTTATAATCATTCTTTAATATAAACAAATGTAATTTATGTCCAAATGGAAAGGGTCCTAGGTTCTAAAAGGAAAGGGGTGGGGCCCAGCTCTACTACCTGCCTTTCATTCAGAACTTACATCAGTCAAGAATTATAGGCTAATCTTTGCATCAGGCAGAGAGTACCCCTGCATGGCCTGGCGGCCCAGGGCTTCCCTTGAGGGACGATGCGCACTAGTGACGTAGCACAGCCTTCCCTCACCAGAGGTCCTGGAAGATCAAAGCTAAGAAGGGGAGCCCGCTCGGAAAACACAGGGACGCTACGTCAATGCTGGTGGTTTGTGGGTCAGCAATAGAGAACATCTGGGGCAAAACTGAAATGAAGGCTTAGACTCTTCCAACAGCCTTGAATTTCCAGGAACACCTGGGTTTGAATATTAAAGTGGCCCTGCCTCCCTGACCACCCAGACACACACACCACATTCAGGACAGACAGCTCCAACAACAAACTCAAACTAAGTTTACCAACTGAACCCCACAAAAATCATTTCCCCACACACCACAGAGACAGAGTTGGGGAGAACTGACTTGAGGGGTACAGGTGACTCGCAGACACCATCTGCTGGTTAGTTGGAGAAAGTGTACGCCACCAACTTGTATTTCTGAAAAATTAGATTGGTATTTTTTTTTTTTTTTACGACTTGAAAGAACCCTGTCAAGCAGAGCAAATGCCAAGAGGCCAAAAACAAGAGAAAATCTTAATGCATATGGTAAAACCAGATGATATGGAGAACCTGATCCCAGACACCCAAATCAAAATATCAGAAGAGACACAGTACTTGGCACAATTAATCAAACAATCACAATCGGGGAGCGAAAACATGGCACAGGATATAAAAGACATGAAGAAGACCATGGAACAGAATAAAAGGGACATAAATAAGACCTTAGAAGAGCATAAAGAAGAAATTGCAAGATGAAATAAAAAAATAGAAGATCTGATGGAAATAAAAGAAATTGTTAGCCAAATTAAAAAGACTCTGGATGCTCATAATACAAGATTAGAGGAAGGTGAAGAACGACTCAGTGACCTAGAGGTCCACAGAACAGAAAATGAAAGAACAAAAGAAAGAATGGAGAAAAAAATCAAAAAAATCAAAAAGAATCTCAGGGATATGACAGATAAGATGAAATGTCCAAATTTAAGACTCATTGGAGTCCCGGAAGGGGAAGAGAAGGGTAAAGGTCTAGAAAGAGTATTCAAAGAAATTGTTGGGGAAAACTTCCCCAACCTTCTACACAATATAAATACACAAAGCATAAATGCCCAGTGAACTCCAAATAGAATAAATCCAAATAAACCCACTCCAAGACATATTCTGATCAGACTGTCAAATACTGAAGAGAAGGAGCAAGTTCTGAAAGCAGCAAGAGAAAAGCAATTCACCACATACAAAGGAAACAACATAAGACTAAGTTGTGACTACTCAGCGGCCACCATGGAGGCGAGAAGGCAGTGGCATGACATATTTAAAAATCTGAGAGAGAAAAATTTCCAACCAAGAATAGTTTATCCAGCAAAATTTTCCTTCAAATGTGCGGGAGAGCTTAAATTTTTCACAGACAAACAAATGCTGAGAGACTTTGCCAATAAAAGACCTGCCCTACTTCAGATACTGAAGGGAGCCCTACCGACAGAGAAACAAAGAAAGGAGAAAGAGATATAGAGAATTTTAACAGACATATATAAAACCTTACATCCCAAATCACCAGGATACTCTTTTTTTCTCTAGTGATCACAGATCTTTCTCCAGAATGGAGCATATGCTGGGACATAAAACAAGCCTCAATAAATTAAAAAAAAGCAAACAAACAGCAACTGAACATATTCAAAGCACAATCTCAGACCACAATGGGATACAAATAGAAGTCAATAATTTTTGAATTGTAACTCCACTATTTACTTCCTACATGATATAAAATGCACAAGCTCTAATGACAAATCAGTGGTTTTGAACTCAATGTAAAATATGTAATTTTTGAAAGAACTATATAAAGGTGGGAGAATGGAGGAGTATAGGTACATAGTTTATGTGTCCTATTGAAATTAAGTTGGTATCAAAGAAAAACAAGATTTTTATGGATTTAAGAGTTTAATTTTAAGCCCCACAGTAAACACAAAGAAATTATCAGAGAATATGACCATAGAGATGAAAAGTAGAGTATGGGTTAAGAGAAATGGGGGAAGGGGCAATGGGGGGTTATGAAATGAGTGTAAGGTTGCTGTTTGCGGTGAAGGGAAATTTCTAGTAATGGATGGTGGGAAGGTGATAGCATTACAACATTCTAAATGTGATTAATCCCACTAATGGAATGCTAGGAAGGCGGTGGAATGGGAAGATTTAGGCTGTATATATGTTTCCACAATTGAGGAAAAAAAAAAAAAGAAGGTAATAAAATTCAGTTTCTACAATGTATCATTGACAGTGTTCAGTATACAATGAGAAATATTTACACATACAAAGAATCAGGAAATAACTAAGAGTAATGAATTAGCAAAGATTTTTAAACAACTAATAAAATGTTAAAGAAACTAAGAAAAATATGGATATTATAAATAAAGTTAAGGTGTGAAACTTTAGAAAGAACCCAGTGGAACCACGTGGGACTCCTAGAATTGGAAAACATAATATCTGAAATTAAAAATTAAGTGGGTGGTATTAATAGCAGATTGGACCCTGCAGAAGAAGGAGACAGTGAACTTGAAGACAGGTCAATAGAAGTTATACAAGCTGAGGCAAAGAGAGGAAAACAATTTAAAAATATCAGCTGGAAATCAATGGCCTTTGGAACATTATCAAACTGTTCATACATTGTTTTAGTTTGCTAATGCTGCAGAATGCAAAACACCAGAGATGGAATGGCTTTTATAAAAAAGGGGGTTTATTTGGCTATACAGTTACAGTCTTAAGGCCATAAAGTGTCCAAGGTAACACATCAGTAATCAGGTACCTTCACTGGAGGATGGCAAATGGCGTCCGGAAAACCTCTGTTAGCTGGGAAGGTACGTGGCTGGCGTCTTCTCCAAAGTTCTGGTTTCAAAATGGCTTTCTCCCAGGACATTCCTCTCTAGCAAACTTGCTCTTCTTCAAAACGTCACTCACAGCTGCACCCCCTTCAGTCTCTTTGAGTCAGCTCATTTATATGGATCCATTGATCAAGGCCCACCCTAAATGGGTGGGGTCATGCCTCCATAGGAGTATCCCACCGAAGTCACCACCCACAGCTGGGTGGGGCACATTCCAAGCAAATCTAACCAGCACCAAAACGTCTGTCCCACAAGACCACAAAGATAATGGCATTTGGGGGACACAATACATTCAAACCGGCACATTCCACCCCCTGGACCCCAAAATGACATTATCTTTCCAAATACAAAATACATTCATTTCATCACAATATCACAAAAACTTAAATCATTTCAGTAACAAAAGTTAAGTACAAAATCCCATCAAAATCAAATATAGGCGTGGTCAGTCCTAAGGCATACTTTTCCTTTAGCTTTGGATCTGTGGACTTAGAACAAGTTATATGCTTCCAATATACAAAGGAGGGACATTCATAGGATGAACATTTCCATTGCCATAAGGAGAAAGAGTAAGGAAAACAGGGTTAACAGGACCAAAACAGTTCCTAAAACCTGCAGGACAAACTCCATTAGATTTCAAAGTCTAAGAGTCATTTACAGAACAACGTTGCATCCGTGGGGCTTGAGAGAGCGGGAGCCTAACCCTTCTTAAGGGCCTTTTCGGCAGCCCTTTCCTTTCCAAATGCTTAGGTGAGTACTCCAACATATCCACACATTGGGGAGACCACCTTCTTGGCCCCACCCTCCTCAAACATCCGGGCAGCTCCCGGATTCCCTTCCATCTCCGGGGCACACGCTTAACCCCTTCAGAACAGTGTGGTGGCAGCCAGGCTCTCCCCAATTCCCTGGGAATGTGCTCCAGCCTCTTTGGGACCTGAAGTGGCAAAACTCTTCCAGAGCATCGAGGCGGAAAGCCCGCCCTCGACCTCCAGGGCAAACTCACCCTTTCCATGCGTGTGGGCTGCTCCGCTCTCCCAGCCCTAAACCTCTTGACTCCAGACCTCAACCTCCGTGGCTCTGTCTTTGAAGAAATTTTTCCTTTAATTTTTTCCTTGTCTGTCTCCTCCAGTCCAGACCGGCAATGGCTCTGTCTATAAAGATCTCGCAAAAATTCTGTTGGCTTTGCATGAAGCATGCAGGGGTCAAAGCCATCAGACAATAAGAGTTTCCACAAATCCTTTCTGGATAATTCCATCTCCAATCTTGGCTTGTACTGAAATTGCAGCTGGGTTCCATGTTTGGTAACATCCTCATGTTGGGCTATAGCTTCTGGGATTCCACCCCCTGGAAGCTCGTGATTTTCCAAGCCATCAGCTTCTGATTTCTTTGAACCCAAGAGTTCAGTTCTAAGTTTATCTCTCTCTGCTCGCATTTTACTATAAACTGCAAGGAGAAGCCAGGGTATCTCCTCCACATGTAGTCTGGAGATCTCCTCAGCTAAGTATTCCAGGTTGTTGCTTCCAGATTCTTCCTTCCATCTGACACCAGGACTCAATTTTGCCAAATTCTGTGCCACTTTAAAACAAGGATCACCTTTCTTCCAGTTTGCAACAACACAGTCATCATTTCTGCTCAGGGCCTCATCAGAAGTATCTTTAGAGTCCATATTTCCATAAACAGTCTCTTTAAAGCAGTTTTGGCCTTTTCTATCAAGCTCCTCACAACTCTTCCAGAAACTCCCCATTATCCATTTAAAAAGCCGTTCCAACATGTTTGGTATTCGCAAACTCAGCAGCAAAAGCACCCCACTTCTCTGGTACCAAAATCTGTTTTAGTTTGCTAATGCTGCAGAATGCAAAACACCAGAGATGGACTGGCTTTTATAAAAAGGGGGGTTTATTTGGCTATACAGTTACAGTCTTAAGGCCATAAAGTGTCCAAGGTAACACATCAGTAATCAGGTACCTTCACTGGAGGATGGCAAATGGCGTCCGGAAAACCTCTGTTAGCTGGGAAGGCACGTGGCTGGCGTCTTCTCCAAAGTTCTGGTTTCAAAATGGCTTTCTCCCAGGACATTCCTCTCTAGCAAGCTTGCTCTTCTTCAAAACGTCACTCACAGCTGCACTCCCTTCAGTCTCTTTGAGTCAGCTCATTTATATGGATCCACTGATCAAGGCCCACCCTAAATGGGTGGGGTCATGCCTCCATAGGAGTATCCCACCGAAGTCACCACCCACAGCTGGGTGGGGCACAGTCCAAGCAAATCTAACCAGCACCAAAACGTCTGTCCCACAAGACCACAAAGATAATGGCATTTGGGGGACACAATACATTCAAACCGGCACATACATATATTTAAGTAAAATCTTAGGAGAAAAGGACAGAATGGGGCAAAAAAAATTTTTAAGAAATAATAGTCAGAAATTTAAAAATTTTGGTTCAATAAATTAACTCACAGAACTAAGAAGCTCAGAAAACTCCAAGGAGGACAAATACAAAGAAACTCACATCTAAGCACATTATAGTGAAGCTAAGAAAAATCTTAAAAGCAGCCAGAGAAAAATGTCTTACAAGGAGTATTGGATACACACGCAGCTTGACTTGTAATAAAATGCAACGAAGTGCAGATGACAATAGAATTATATCTGTTAGTTCTGGAAATAAAACTCAAGCAAAAATTCCACAGTGAGCAAAAATATATTTCAAAAATGAAGGTGAAATAAAAACATTTTCAAATAATCTAAAACTGAAGGAATTTATTGGCAGCAGATATGTACTACAAGAAATGCTAAAGAAAGTGATTCAGGCTTAAGGGAAATAATGCCAGTTGGAAAAAGGATGAAGAGTGGTGGAAATGGTAAATATGTGGATAAATATAAAATACTTTTTAAGTGGGAGTTCCATTTCTGTTTGGAGGTAGAAAGCCACCAGAAAACATTGCTTCCTCCCCTAACAATGAGAAAAAGATGCATAATCTAAAAAATTCTATTTTGGAAGTCCGTCAAAGAGCTGAGGTCAGAAGGCAGTTAGGTGAATTGAATTCCAAAGTGTGACAAGTCCCTTAGTGGGGAGATGGAGCACATGAGTTGTTTCGCATTCAGCAGAGCAAGAAGAACTGGCAGCCATAAAAATGGGTAAGAAGAAAACAACTGAAATTTTAACAAATCTTTAAAGGCCTAGTGCGTTAGAGTGACAATTTAGAATGCCACGAGGCTTGCTTTTCTTCGTGTTTGATTCTTTATTCGTTTAATAACTTGCTGGAGTATTTTAATGAAGTTTATTTCCTCTGCGTGTGATGCACAGCTGGGGCTATGTGCATAGTGGTTCAAGCAGGGCTTTTTCTGACTCTCTTTCCTTGTTTTCTTGTTAAGCTGTCAGCCACTGTTAGTATTATACCCAGCTGTTAGATGCCACCAAATGGTGGCTGACTGCTCTTTTGTTTTCATCAATGCCTTGTGGCATAAATTGTGCCAATAAATTCTGACCCCTGTGCCGGGGTTAGTTTTTGAGGCCGATGGTTGAGGTTTGTTCTGACCCCAAAAGAGCTCTTCTTGATTTTCTTTTATTCTGGTACTCTCTGGTAAACTTGCTGCCTTACAGTTTTGATTGGATTTGGCAGTGATTGTTTAGATATGAGTCCAAAGCACAAGCAACTAAGGAAAAATTAGATAAATGTGGATTTCTTTTTGAGGTGATGTTTCAGTTTGCTAAAGCTGCCGTAATGCAATATACCATAAATGGATTGGCTTTTACAATGGGTATTCATTAGTTTACAAATTTACTGTTCTAAGTCCATGGAAATGTCCCAGTTAAGGCATCAACAGGATAATACCTTCTCTGAAGAAAGGGCGCTGGCATCCAGGGTGCCTCTTTCAAATAGCAAGGCACATGGCCAGCATCTGCTGGTCCGTCTCTCCCAGGTTTCCTTGCTTTCAGCTCCTGGCTTCAGTGGCTTTCTCAGCTCCTCTCAGGGCTTTCCTCTAAACTTCTGTTGGTGTTTCTCTCTGTACTGTCTCTCTGCCTTTTACCCTCTCGTAGAGGACTCCAGTAAAGGATTAAGAGCCACCTTGAATTGGGTGGGTCACATCTCAATTGAAACAACTGAATCAAAAGGTCCTATCCACAATAGGTCTGCACCCATGGAAATGGATTAAAAGAACATGTCCTTTTCTGGGGTACATAACAGCTTCAAACCAGAACAGGTGATGAATATGTTCTAAAATTGTGGTGATTGTTGCACAACCCTATGGGTATACTAGAAATCGTTGAATTGCACAATTTAAATGGGTGAATTGCATATGAGTATTATATGTCAAATAAAAAAACAAAGAAAACCAAAATATAGATACTTCACAAAAGAAGATACAGAAATGTCCAATAAGTCCATGGTAAGATGCTAAATATCATTATTTATCTAGGAAAATGCAAATTAAAACCATAATAAAATACCACTATACACTCAACAGAATAATTAAAATTATAAAGATTGAGAATACAAGATGCTTCCCTTACAGGATATTCCCACTGGCCTCTTATATCCCTGCCTTTGTTTATAAGCACATACCTAATAATGACACTGCACGTATCAGTGCCTCTGTAGCTACTTCACCACAGGTACAAACTGGACCACCAGACAGAGTTGGTTATTTACCTTGTCAGGTATACATATACACATATTTGCATAAAATATACTTATTTTATGGATGTCGAATCATTTTTACATTGGACTGTCAGGTAAATCTATTCCAAAAGTAGTAAGTTGATTACTTGATGTTGCCTTAGGTTCTCCTTAGAGTTGTAGTTACTTTTTCTCAGGCTACCCAGTAAGTGGAAAATAAAGCATTTTATATGTTCCAAGCAACAATAATCCGTAAGTGTGTATTCTTCCCATTTTATAGCTAAATAACTGAAGTTCAGAGAGACTTAATTTACTCAAGTCAGGACAGCAGTGGAGCCAGCGTCTAGTCCAGGCTATCAATTGCAAAGCCCAAGGTCTTTTGAATATATCAAGTTGCCTCAGAGATAGCAGTACATTGGACTTTTTTTTTTTTGCAAAAGACTTGCTGTTTGAGTTTCAGACTGATTTCTCAGAGACACTATTAAATGTTTATTCTAATAAGAATTTGTATTCATGTGGGATTTATTGAGGCACTATGGAAATGAATACATTGATCCTGACTTCACAAAGCTCAGACTAGCAGAGAAAGCAAGCATGCAAATAAACATTTGCAATGCAGCAAGATAATTGCAGTGGTAGAAGTCTTTAATAAGTATGATGGTAACATAAGAAGAAGTGATCATCTCTTCTGGAGTGGCCACAGAAGATAATTGAGTTGGACATTCAAGGATGCGTAGCGGTTTGCCAGTTGATCTGTGAGTACCTGTTTCTATATTATGACTCACCATGGAATCCATTTATACATAAACACCAGTATTAGATTTAATTAAATACTTCAAAATAGAAAAAAAATTCATTGTAAGTTTGCAGGAATGCTGTGTTCCTTTACACCTTTTTAATTATTAGCTTTGGGTTCAGATATAATTAAAAACCTTGGCAAAATAGAGAAGCTTTAGAAGGAGAAATGCTTTTTGCTGGCATGTGCTTTGTAAAATACATTGCAAAACAACCAGCTATTTGAGTACTTTCTTTCTGTTGCCTCTGCTTTTTGGAATTTAAAGTTACATAGGCAAGAAGAAAGTAAAATTTGTGAGTTCATAAAGATTTTGCTTTGTTCTTTTATCTAATTATGGTAAACTTGGCAAATGAATGTACTTGGGATACATGCTTTTCAAATTTTTTAGAAGAAAGTCTTTAAACTACATTTGTGACTTTTTTTTAAAATCTTCATTTGATTGAGATATATTCACATACCATGCAGTCATACAAAACAAATCGTACATTCGATTGTTCACAGTACCATTACATAGTTGTACATTCATCACCGAAGTCAATCCCTGACACCTTCATTATTAGCACACACACAAAAATAACAAGAATAATAATTAAAGTGAAAAAGAGCAATTAAAGTAAAAAAGAACACTGGGTACCTTTGTCTATTTGTTTGTTTGGTTCCTTCCCCTATTTTTCTACTCATCCATCCATAAACTAGACAAAGGGGAGTGTGGTCCCTATGGCTTTCCCAATCCCACTGTCACCCCTCATAAGCTACGTTTTTATACAATAGTCTTCGAGATTCGTGGGTTCTGGGTTGTAGTTTGATGGTTTCAGGTATCTACCACCAGCTACCCCAATTCATTAGAACCTAAAAAGTGTAGTCTATATTGTGTGTAAGAGTGCCCACCAGAGTGACCTCTCGGCTCCTTTTGGAATCTCTCTGCCATTGAAGCCCATTTCATTTCTTTTCACATCCCCCTTTTGGTCAAGAAGATGTTCTCCATCCCACGATGCCAGGTTTACATTCCTCCCCGGGAGTCATATTCCACGTTGCCAGGGAGATTCACTCCCCTGGGTGTCTGATCCCACGTAGGGAGGAGGGCAGTGATTTCACCTTTCAAGTTGGCTTAGGTAGAGAGACAGGGCCACATCTGATCAGCAAAGAGGCATATGGGAGGAGGCTCTTAGGCACAATTATACAGAGGCCTAGCCTCTCCTTTGCAGCAACAGTCTTCCCAAGGGTAAATCCTGTGGTAGACGGCTCAACTCATCAAACAACCAGTCCCCTATGTCTGTGGTCATGTTAGCAACCATCGAGGTGGGGTAGGCCAATACCCCTGCATTCTCCACAGGCTCCTCAAGGGGGCTCTACATATTTTTTTCCTTGTTTTTTTTTTAACTTTTTTTTTTTAATCAACTGTATGAAAAATAAAAAAAAATAAAAAATAATAATTAAAAAAAAAAAACAATAAGAGAACATTTCAAAGAGACCAGACCAAGGGAGTAAGAAAAAGACAACTAACCTAAGATAACTACTTTACTTCCAACATGTTCCTACTCTACCCCAAGAAAGTTACCTAATATAGCAACATTTCTGTGAACTTGTTCCTACTATACCCATCAGAAATTAACAGACCATAGTCATTCTGGAGCATTCCCAGAACGTTAAATTTACCCACGATAGCTTATCTGTTCTTCTTGGATTATTGTTCCCTCTTCCTTAATTGCTCTCTATTGCTAGTTCCCCTACATTCTACATTGTAAACCATTTATTTTACATTTTTCAAAGTTCACATTAGTGGTAGCATATAATATTTCTCTTTTTGTGCCTGGCTTATTTCGCTCAGCATTATGTCTTCAAGGTTCATCCATGTTGTCATATGTTTCACGAGTCGTTCCTTCTTACTGCCATGTAGTATTCCATCGTGTGTATATACCACATTTTATTTATCCACTCATCTGTTGAAGGACATTTGGGATGTTTCCATCTCTTGGCAATTGTGAATAATGCTGCTATGAACACTGGAGTGCAGATATCTGTTTGCGTCACTGCCTTCCGATCTTCCGGGTATATACGGAGAAGTGCAATCGCTGGATCGAACGGTAACTCTATATCTAGTTTTCTGAGGAACTGCCAGACTGACTTCCAGAGTGGCTGAACCATTATACAGTCCTACCAACAATGAATAAGAGTTCCAATTTCTCCACATCCCCTCCAGCATTTGTAGTTTCCTGTTTGTTTAATGGCAGCCATTCTAATCGGTGTGAGATGGTATCTCATTGTGGTCTTAATTTGCATCTCTCTAATAGCTAGTGAAGCTGAACATTTTTTCATGTGTTTCTTGGCCATTTGTAGTTCCTCTTCAGAGAACTGTCTTTTCATATCTTTTGCCCATTTTATAATTGGGTTGTCTGTATTATTGTCATTGAGTTGTAGGATTTCTTTATATATGCAAGATATCAGTCTTTTGTCAGATACATGGTTTCCAAAAATTTTTCTCCCTTGTGTTGGCTGCTTCTTTACCTTTTTGAGAAATTCCTTTGAGGTACAGAAACTTCTAAGCTTGAGGAATTCCCATTCATCTATTTTTTCTTTTGTTGCTTGCGCTTTGGGTGTAAAGTCTAGGAAGTGGCTGCCTAATACAAGGTCTTGAAGATGTTTTCCTACATTATCTTCTAGGAGTTTTATGGTACTTTATTTTATATTGAGATCTTTGGTCCATTTTGAGTTAATTTTTGTGTAGGGGGTGAGGTAGGGGTCCTCTTTCATTCTTTTGGATATGGATATCCAACTCTCCCAGCCCCATTTCTTGAAAAGACCATTATGACCCAGTTCAGTGACTTTGGGGGCCTTATCAAAGATCAGTTGGCCATAGATCTGGGGGTCTATCTCTGAATTCTCAATTCGATTCCATTGATCTATATGTCTATCTTTGTGCCACTACCATGCTGTTTTCACTACTCTGGCTTTATAATAAGCTTCAAAGTCAGGGAGTGTAAGTCCTCCCACTTCGTTTTTCTTTTTTAGAGTGTCTTTAGCAATTCGAGGCATCGTCCCTTTCCAAATAAAATTGATAACTAGCTTTTCCCAGTCTGCAAAGTAGGTTGTTGGAATTTTGATTGGGATTGCATTGAATCTGTAGATGAGTTTGGGTAGAATTGACATCTTAATGACATTTAGCCTTCCTATCCATGAACATGGAATATTATTCATCTTTTAAGGTCCCCTTCTATTTCTTTTAGTAGAGTTATGTAGTTTTCTTTGTATAGGTCTTTTACATCTTTGGTTAAGTTTATTCCTAGGTACTTGATTTTTTTAGTTACTGTTGAATATGGTATCTTTTTCTCGAGTGTCTCTTCAGTTTGTTCATTTCTAGCATATAGAAACATTACTGACTTATGTGCATTAATCTTGTATCCTGCTACTTTGCTAAATTTGTTTATTAGCTCTAGTAGCTGTATCATCGATTTCTCTCGATTTTCTAGATATAAGATCATATCATCTGCAAACAATGACAGTTTTACTTCTTCTTTTCCAATTTGGATGCCTTTTATTTCTTTGTCTTGCTGGAATGCCCTGGCTAGCACTTCCAGCACAATGTTGAAAAACAGTGATGATAGGGGGCATCCTTGTCTTGTTCCTGATCTTAGAGGGAAGTCTCTCACCATTGAGTACTATGCTGGCTGTGGGTTTTTCATATATGCTCTTTATCATGTTGAGGAAGTTTCCTTCAATTCCTACCTTTTGAAGTGTTTTTATCAAAAACGGATGTTGGATTTTGTGAAATGCTTTTTCAGCATCTATTGAGATGATCATTTGATTTTTCCCTTTCGAATTGTTAATGTGTTGTAATACATTGATTGATTTTCTTATGTTGAACCATCCTTGCATGCCTGGAATGAACCCCAGTTGGTCATGGTGTATGATTTTTTTTAATGTGTCTTTGGATTCGACTTGCAAGTATTTTGTTGGGGATTTTTGCATCTATATTCATTAGGGAGATTGGCTGGTAGTTTTACTTTTTTGTAGCATCTTTGCCTGGTTTTGGTATTAGATTGATGTTAGCTTCATAAATGAGTTAGGTAGTGTTCCATTTTCTTCAGTGTTTTGAAAGATTTTAAGTAAGGTTGGTGTCAGTTCTTTTTGGAAAGTTTGGTAGAATTCCCCTGTGAAACATCTGGCCCTGGGCATTTATTTGTGGGAAGATTTTTGATGACTGATTGGATCTCTTTGCTTGTGATTGGTTGGTTGAGGTCTTCTATTTCTTCTCTGGTCAGTCTAGGTTGTTCATATGTTTCCAGGAAATTGTCCATTTCCTCTACATTATCCAGTTTGTTGCCATACAGTTGTTCATAGTATCCTCTTATAATTTTTTTAATTTCCTCGGGATCTGCAGTTATGTCACCTTTGTCATTCATTATTTTGTTTATATGGGTCTTCTCTCTTTTTGATTTTGTCAGTCTAGCTAGGGGCTTGTCCATCTTGTTGATCTTCTCAAAGAACCAACTTTTGGTGATATTTATCTTCTCTATTTTTTTTTGTTCTCTATGTCATTTATTTCTGCTTTAATCCTTGTTATTTCTTTTCTTGTACTTGGTTTAGGATTGGTTTGCTGTTCATTTTCTAGCTTCTTCAGTTGATCCATTAGTTCTTTGATTTTGGCTCTTTCTTCCTTTTTAATATATGCATTTAGTGCTGTAAATTTCCCCCTCAGAACTGCTTTTGCTGCATCCCATAGGTTTTGGTATGTTGTGTTCTCATTTTCATTCGTCTGTACATATTTAGCAATTTCTCTTGCTATTTCGTCTTTAACCCACTGATTGTTTAGGAGTGTGTTGTTTAACTTCCAGGTATTTGTGAATTTTCTAAGTCTCTGATGGTTATTGACTTCTAATTGTATTCCATTGTGGTCAGAGAATGTGCTTTGAATAATTTCAGTGTTTTTAAATTTATTGAGCCTTGTTTTATGTCCCAGCATATGATCTATTCTGGAGAAAGTTCTGTGAGCATTAGACAAGTATGTGTATCCTGGTGATTTGGGATGTTATGTTCTATATATGTCTGTTAACTCTAATTCATTTATCAGATTGTTTAGGTTTTCAATTTCCTTATTGGTCTTCTGTCGGGTTGATCTATCTATAGGAGAGAGAGTGGAAATATCAATTGCTTCCTTTAGTTTTGCCAGTGTTTCTCTCATGTATTTTGTGGCAGCTTGATTGGGTGCATAAACATTTATGATTGTTATTTCTTCTTGTTGAATTGCCCCTTTTATTAGTATGTAGTGGCCTTCTTTGTGTCTCAAAACATCCCTGCATTTAAAGTCTATTTTCTCTGAGATTAATATTGCTACACCTGCTTTCTTTTGGCTGTAGCTTGCATGAAATATTTTTTTCCATTCTTTCACTTTCAATTTCTTTGTGTCTCTGTTTCTAAGATGAGTCTCTTGTATGCAACATATTGATGGTTCATTTTTTTAAAATCCATTCTGCAAATCTATATCTTTTAATTGGGGAGTTTAATCCATTTACATTTAACGTTATAACTGTGAAGGCATTTCTTGAATCAGCCATCTTATCCTTTGGTTTATGTTTGTCATATATATTTTTCCCCTCTCTCTATTAATATCCTTTAATGTACCCATACCGAATCTCTTTAGTACTGAACCTTTCTCCAAGTCTCTCTGTCCTTTCTTTGTTTCTCTGTCTGTAGGGCTCCCTTTAGTAACTCCAGTAGGGCAGGTCTCTTGTTAGCAAATTCTCTCAGCATTTGTTTGTCTGTGAAAAATTTAAGCTCTCCCTCAAATTTGAAAGAGAGCTTTGCTGGATAAAGTATTCTTGGTTGGAAATTTTTCTCGCTCAGAATTTTAAATATATCGTGCCACTGCCTTCTTGCCTCCATGGTGGCTGCTGAGTAGTCACTACTTATTCTTATGTTGTTTCCTTTGTATGTGGTGAATTGCTTTTCTCTTGCTGCTTTCAGAACTTGCTCCTTCTCTTCCATGTTTGACAGTGTGATCAGAATATGTCTCGGAGTGGGTTTATTTGGATTTATTCTATTTGGAGTTCGCTGGGCATTTATGATTTGTGTATTTATGGTGTTCAGAAGATTTGGGAAGTTCTCCCCAACAATTTCTTTGAATACTCTTCCTAGACCTTTACCCTTTTCTTCCCCTTCTGGACACTAATGAGTGTTATATTCGGACGTTTTTTATTATCTGTCATATCCCTGAGGTCCATTTCGATTTTTTTGATTTTTTCCCCATTCTTTCTTTTATGCTTTCATTTTCCATTCTGTCGTCTTCCGGGTCACTGATTCGTTGTTCAACTTCGTCTAGTCTTGTACTATGAGTATCCAGAATCTTTTTAATTTTGTCAACAGTTTCTTTAATTTCTGTAAGATTATCTATTTTTTTTATTTAGTCTTGCAATGTCTTCTTTATGCTCTTCTAGGGTCTTCTTGATCTCCTTTGTATCCTGTACTATGGTCTCATTGTTCATCTTTAGTTCTTTGATTAGTTGCTCTAGGGACTGTCTCTCTTCTGATCTTTTGATTTGGGTGCTTGGGCTTGGGTTATCCATATCGTCTGGTTTTTTCATATGCTTTATAATTTTCTGTTGTTTTTGGCCTGTTGGCATTTGCTTAACTTGATGAGGTTCTTTTAGGTTTTGTAGACCAATTGAAGTCCTTATCTCTAATTTATCAGATCTAAGCTTGGAGTACACTTTCTCTAACTAACCAGCAGGTGGCGTGCACGAGTCACATATTCTCCACAAGCCAGTTTTCCCCTGCTTTGCCTTTGTGGTGAGTGGGGGAGTGAGTCTTGTGGGGTCCAATTGGTGTACCGAGCTTGCGTGTGTAGTTGGTGTTGCCCTCCCTGTATATGGGGCATGTGTCTGGGCGGTCAGGGAGGGGTTGTGGCTCTAACAATCAAATCTCCTTGGTGTTCCTGGAGTTTTAAAGCTGCTGCAATAGTCTAATCCTTCAGTTCAGTCCTGCCACAGTTTGTCTCTGCCACTGACCCACAAGTCCTTGGTATTGGCGTATGGCCCCTGAGATTTACGAGTAGGTCCCTCTTCCAGGCCATGCACCCCCTGGTCCTCTGTTGAGGGATGACTGTGCTATGTCACAGGTGAGTGCCGTCCCCCCAGGGTGGATCTGGGCTGCTGGGCTGTGCAGGGAGCCTCCCAGTTTGCTGAAATAATGGCTGAATGGGGCTTTGTTAATTCACACTGCTCCACCTTCCCAACTCTGGGACAACCAGCTGAGGGTGCAGGAAAGACTAATATCCACGCCCAGTTTTGTGGTATGTGCATGTTATTTGAAGTGCTTCCGTCACACTGGGTTGTCTGGGGCAGCTCTGGGCTATGGGGCTGGCGACGGGCAGGAGTGTTTCCTGTTCACCAGGATGATGGCTGTGAGCGGACACCCCCCTTTTCTTGGGAAGTTGTGGTGTTTAGTGAATTTTCTCAGCCACTGGATTATTGCCTTTTGTCTCAGAGCTCTCTTAGTTCTGCTCTTGTCTTGACTGCAAGTCTTGCCCAAGTTGCAAGTCTTTGAGGCTTTTTGTATTGGGCTTCTTAGAGTAATTGTTTTAGAAACAGAAAAAAATAAAATTTAAAAAGATTAAAAAAAAAAAAGCCCTCCTCGCAGATCTAATGGGTTATTGAAATGCTAAGAGACAAAGCAATTAGGGCCATTATGGAAAGATCCAAGGGGCAGAGAGATCAGTTTTTCTTCAGGATTTGCAAATGAACCTCAGGCCCTTCCCCTTTCTATGTTCCCCAGAACTCCAAAAAGCCTCCGCTTTTATTTTGGAGTTTTTCTTGCTGTTTTTTGCTATGCCTATCTTCTCTCTGCTGGGCTGGCTGCTCTCAGATTCTCTGGTGTCTGGTCTCAGTCTATCTGTGGTTGGAGTTTGGATCAGTAGAATGAGTTTCTGATAAGAGCTGCCACTGCAGTTCTCCCTCCTCATTCCCAGTGCTGACGGCCCCTCCTCCCACGAGACTGAGCCTGGCAGGGAGGGGCATGGGTCCCCTGACCACAAAAACTTACAGATTTCGCTGATTTCAGCAGTTCGACGTGTTCATGAGTGTTGTATGAAGTGTCCCCAAAGTCAAATTGCTCTGTGGTGTCCAGTCCACGCAGTTCCTGTCTTTCTGCTTACTTTTCTGGAGGAGTAACTTCTCTGAGGAAAAGGCCGACGGAGTCCAGAACACCCCATTTGTGACTTTTTATATAAGCATTGTTTCTCACAAAATGTTGTTTGTATGCTAATGTAGAAATGGTTAGTTTCTCATGAAACTAATTGAAAACATTTTTGCAATTTTTATTTGGAAAAGTTTTTTATCCTGTTTCGTTTTGAGTAGTTTCTAATGTTACTCTGTATAGTTCTTGCCTAAATTAATAAGCAATCAGTTATTGGTTTATCAATAAATGTGTTTTTAAAACCAATTCTCAGTATAATTATTGGTTTGGTTTTTTTTGCAATTTATTTTCCCTATCCTTATTTATTTCTTCCTGTAGTCTTTTTCTCCTCTTTCATTATACCCCTTGGAATAAATAGGGCAAATTGAAAGGGAAATGGGAGTCTTTTCATTTCAGGTGCTATGACCTCCCTTGTTATTTGGGGGCTATATGGAACCACAAGAAGGCTGCTTGCTGCTTAGTATACAATTTTGAAATTGTGCACAGACAATTCTGGAAAATAGGGAATCTGCCTACAGATCTTAAAAATAGTGAAGTGGCAGCTAGCACAAACGAAAGGCTTTATTTTTTGTGTTTTGTTTGGGGTTTTTTTAGTGTTGTATATTGGCTGATGTTTTACTGCATGTTGTACAGTAAGTTAAGTATCCATTGTGTGTTGATGGCCGAGATTGCTGATATGCTATATTAGAATGTGTTTAAATATCTGCGGGTTTCATATAATCGTTTTAGTGGCAATGAGTCATGCATAATCATTTGATTGCAGTTTCGGGAAATCATTGTGTTACGAAACTTACTATATGACTCTAGTAATACATTCTATATAAAACTGTATGTTATATATACGAATTGGACAAAATAATAATTAAAATCAGTGCCTTAAGATTAATCTAAAGTGATTAAAAGGAATACTCCCTCTTTAGTTTAAGACCACAAGTGAAAGAAAGAAAAATATATTTCGTTTTTAGATTACATAAATGGTGGAGAACTTTTTACTCATCTTTCTCAAAGAGAGCGTTTCACAGAGCATGAGGTGCAGATCTATGTTGGAGAGATTGTGCTTGCCCTCGAACATCTCCACAAGGTAAGATGCTTAATCTTTGAGGTTTCTTTTTAAAATATTTTAACTGAAGTAACAATAGAGGTAAGAGAGTTAATGTTTTTACATGTCTGTCTTGGTGGAGATTGTGAAAGCATCCTTATAGTGTTTTAATAATTTTATCAGTTTTATAGTTCCCTTTATTTAAATCTACCTTCTTATTTTAGTTCCGGTGCTTCAGATTAAAATGGGAGAATCTAAGCAATTTTTTGGTGTTGTGATAGTTCATGAAAAAAATCACCTATGGTTAGTTATTACAAAGTATCATTAGAACAAAAGTTTTTCATTCTTAAAATAGCGTTTAAAATGCAACCTCAAGTCTTGATAACTGTTTCCTTAATTTGACTTACTCCAGTGTAGACTCTACCTGTACATCTGAAGGGTTTCTTTTCTTATTAAGCTGGGAAATAGGAGTTATTTTAAAGAGGCACCTGTCTAGACCACCCAACTTTTTTTTCCCCCATTTCCCACTCTGACTTTCTTTTCCAATTTTTTTTTGACTCTGACACCCTCTCTTGCCCCACCCCCTCTCTGCTCCTCCATTGCCTCCATGGAGCACAAATTCAGTTACTAAAAACTTCATATATCCATGGAATACATATCCATGATGCAGTTTTGTACACTCTATACAATCAGCTTAAACTTTTCTTATATTATTTTACATACCATTAATCTTAGAAATTTTGAGTTAAATTTTTGTTTATTTTTCACAAACTTATTTCATTATTATATCATTAATATTTAATGAGTGAACATTATTGTGGAAGACTGGGCTTGCGTGTTTTTTCTCAGCAATAGGAAGTACTAAAGTAACTTTTACCAGAGGTGTGTGAGACAGTAAGGAGACCAGCCTGCCATGAGTCAGTAAAAGAGAGTACTATAGGTACATGTTAAAATCACTGTTCTTCTCTGTCATGTTGTATTCAGGTCCCACACTAGATCACATATAAAAAGAGATTAAAATACACATTACAGAGCATAGAAAAGAAAGGAGGCAAATGAGGGGAAAGGCAAGAAAGATGGATGGCATTTTTAAAGGATTAGAATAGCAAGATGGAGTCAGTGAATGAAAGAGGCTGTGAGAAGGAAATAGGAACGTTAAGAAAAATGAATGAAAAAAAATATAAGAACTTGGAGAGAAAGAAAAAAGGCAGTGTGGATAGTGGTGGGGAGGATTGCTCCAGTACAGTGGAGAGAAAAGGAAAATATGAGGATTCACGTAGGGAGCTGAGCTGCAGTAGTGGGCAGCAGACCTCGTGGTAGTATTTTTGTGATAAGCTTTATGCCTATGATTATTTTTTCCAGGATATAAAGTTGTTAAGTTATCTTTATACGTGAAAGCAATTGGACCCAGGAATAGGCTGATAAGACCCTTGTGTTTTATGCCTAGGGATATTAGATAATTTTTCATTATATAGAAACAATGGTGAAATCACTGTAAATACCAGAGTAAAAAAACAAACAAAATACAAATTCACAAGTAATAAGTTAGCAAATTCAGTTTTTAATTAGGTGAAAGGTTTAATTCTCTTAACTCTGTTTATTAAAGAAAAAAAATCCATGAACATTCATTATTATTAAAACAGGGTAATTAGAAACACGGAAGTGGAAAACATAGTGAATACTGGATATAAATATGATTGATAATTGAATGAAAGTAATATAGCAAATCAGATCCCAGCCAACTTTCTCTTAGTCTTTGTATGCTAAAATGATAAATAAAAGGTTAGTGTAAACCAAAGCCAGCAACATTAATCTTGATATCACTTTTAACACTGGATTTTACAAGAAGAGACAAAAAACAGGAGTTTAGTTGGAAGTGATGAGGTAGAACAGATAGTAAATGACTTGTTCCTATTATCTTTTCCAAAGAAGTTGTTTTTTTGAAAAAAGTACTACTGGCTTCTAGCTGGATGTAATTCCCCATGTCAATTCTTTAAGCAGTTTCCTTTCTGTCTTTTTTGTAAAGCACTGTTGTTCTAGGAGGCAAATTGCCTAGTTTTTCTTTGTGAATTTTGATTTCAGTATTAAGATATTATTAAGAACCTGTTTTTAAAATACACTTGGTATTGAGGAGGGCAGTGTTTCTAAATTAAAAAGGATTTTGTTCAGACTGACATAATTAAAATATAAAGCATAAAATTCACGTAGATATAAGAGCACCTTTTATATACCCTGTATAGATTTATTTATGTAGCTGAAGTAAAAGCTAAAGTATTTTGCAATAAAACTTAAATATAAAACAAAATAGAAGGATATATAAATATTATCTGATTGACTTACTTTGCTTATTTATACCTGAGATCAACTAAAATTATCCTGTGATCTTCCACCTTTATGTTTAGAAGTCTATTATTGAACACATCCTTATTAATTACCAATTTAATACATGGCACTGAGCTAGATACTGGATAAATGTATAAGAATTAAAAAACAGAGTTTAGGTCTGCTTATAACTAGACAAACAGGAAATACCTAAAAAATATCAGACATTTACAGATAAGTACAGTGTAAATATAGGTGCTGTTGGATGATAAAACAAGAAAATAACCAGTGCGAGACCTAGTACTCAGGAGAGCCTTCAGAAGCCATCAGGAAGTGATGGTTAGAATTGGCTAAGAGGGATCTGAAGATCATCTGGAGTGAGGGTGAACTGTATTAACAAGAATAGAGACAGGAAGAAGCAGTAGTCAACTGGGAGGTCCAATAAGAGTGGAGCCATATTCCTCTGAGAATAAGGGCATAGTTGGACAAGTCAAGCGAACCCAGCAGATGAGCCCCGAGGCTGAGGAATTTACATTTGCTCTGACCAGTGATGAAGAGCAGAGCCATCTTTGGATCCTCAGCAAGGGAATGCTGTTTTTTTTTTCAGTAGATATAAGACTGTCCTAATTCAGTTTTTGAAAGTGTTTTTTTAAAATGCATATTTGTTTGTTTTTACAGTTGGGGATTATATACCGTGACATTAAGCTTGAAAACATTCTCCTTGATTCTAATGGCCATGTGGTGCTGACCGATTTTGGTCTGAGTAAGGAGTTTGTGGCTGATGAAGTGAGTATTGTATTTTAATTTGAAGTTAGTAATAACAGAATGTAAGCAGTGATGAAAAATTTAATGGGATAGAATGTAAGCATTTCAGGGGATAGAGCTGTATGCATTATGGATTTTTGTTCAGATTTGCCCAGAGGAGCATTTCAACATGGATGTCTATGAACAATTTTGGTTTAAGATTATGGAACCATCGTGTTAGAATTGCAGACTTTTGATCCCCTACCTTTGGACAGGGGCAAATGGAGATGGCTTTGACCTGAAATTCTGCTTCACAGATCCCTTTATAACTTTTCTTATGACAAGAAGTATTGATTGTCACAAGGTCTATTCATAATATTGTTTCTTTTTTCAAGGCAGGCCCAATACACAGGTTTAATGGTGAGGTGTAATGTAAATAGTATCACAGAGCAAGCTGGTAAAACTTTTGAATTGAGATTATTTTCATAGACATTTCTAAGTATTATATATTACATTTGTTCAAATAATATGAAATATATACTTTTTTATTTACTTGAAAACCATATTTAACAGTCATAACTTATTTTCATCTATTTTCTAAGAGGCAAAAATGATTTTAAACTATGGTGAGTGTCAGTGACTTTCAATTTCAAGCCCATAAAGGGAATTTAACAAGAGATCTCCTGGAAAAATAAGATCACATAAATGTGATTAATAAATGTTTATATTTTTCAAATTTATTTTAAATTTTTTACATTACAAAATATTCTAAATACATTAGAATTCAGAAAATGATATAACACTATGCACTCACTATTCACATTTACAGTTATGAACCTTTTGCTATTTTTTTTTTTTTCACACATTCAAATATTGATTGGAAGTCTACTGTGATCCAGGCAGTGTTCTAGGTTTTGAGATCCGGCAATGAACCAAATAGACAAAAATTCCTCCTCTAGACAAGAAGGCAGACAATAAACAAGTAAATAGGTAAAATATGTGTATGTGTGTATGTTAGATAGTAGTAAGAAGCAAGTACAAGTAGTAGCAGGAAGACAAGTAAAATAAGGAACAGGGATAGGAAGTGTCAAGGTGAAACACTTTAAATCAAGTGGCAGTTGAGCAGAGACATGAAGGAAGTGGGAGTGTGAACCATGTAGATATCTTAGGAAAGACATTTCTGTGTAGAAGGATCAGCCAGTATAAAGGCCCTGAGGTGGGAGTATGCCTGGAGTGTTTGCAGCACAGTGAGGAGGCTGAAGTGGCTAGTGGAATGAGTGAGGGTTAGAGTAGTAGGAAATAAGGATATGGAGGCGATCATATGGAAAAAGAATTGTGCAGATCGTGCACACTTTGAAGACCATTTTAAGGACTGTGCCTTCTCTGAGTGAAATAAGGTACCACTGGAGAGTTTTGAGCAAAAGAGTGACATGATCTGACTTATTTTAGAAGGATAATTCTGATTGGTAAGACTGATAGTCTTATCATGGGGTTAAATGTAGAAGTATGGCAACCAGTTAGGAATCTGTTGCAGTAATTCCAGCAGGAGATAGTGTTGACTTAGGCCATGGGGTAGCAGGGTAAATTGTGAGAAGTAGTCAGATTTTAGAATATTTTGGTATGGAGCTACTGGAATTTCTTAATGAGAAAACAAGTGAAATCTTAGGGTGGCTCCAAGCTAGGAGAATGAAGTTGTTGTCAACTAATATGAGAAGGCTCCTGATGGAGAGCAGGTATGGAACGGGAATAAGGAGTTTAGTTTTGGACAAGTTGTTTGAGGTGTCTCTTAAGATATACAAGCAGAGATGTTGAATAGGCAGTGGGATATATGAGTCTGGAATTTGGAAGAAAGGTCTCATCTGGAGATACAAATTTGGAACTTGCCAGCCTATAAATGATATTTAAAATCATGAAACTGGATGAGAATATTAGAGATTAAAAAAAGACCAAGCTCTGAACTCTTGACTATTCCAACATTGAGGTTAAAAAGATGAAGAGAAGCCAGCCATGGAAACTGAGAAAAGGGGAGTGGTAAATTGGTGTATTAGTCAGGGTTCTCTAGGGAAACAGAACATACAGGATACACATACACAGATACATAATGTAAATATTATGAGATTTTTTTTTAATATGAATTGGCTCGTGTGAACAGTGGGAATAGGCAAGTCCCAATTCCGTAGCACAAGCAGCAAGCTGGGAACTCTGGTGAGTTTTGATGAATTTCCCAGGAGAAGCTGGCTGGCTGAAGGAGAGATGGAAATTCTCCCTTCTGACTGCTGAAATCATCACTTCTCCTTTTAAGGCCTTCAGCTAATTAGTTGAGACTTCTCATTGTTGAAGGCAGTCTCCTTGGTTGATTGTAGACGTAATCAGCCATAGATAAATCCGTGAAATATATCCTCACAGTAACAATCAGCCCTGTGCTTACTTTACCAAACAACTAGATACTATAACTTGGTCAAGTTGACACATGAACTTAACCAAAACTATCCACCCCTCATCAGCTTGGCACATATCTCCTTAAACCATATTTTATCTCTAAATGAAAACAATAACAGTGAATTCCAACAATTCTCAACTGTCAACTGTCCTGTGTACAACTGGAAATGCAGTAACTTCCCCAAGAATAGGATGCATGTCCTTGGGTAATATTCATTCTTAAACTTAATATCTTATAACTTAAATACTGCAACATGAAGTTAATACAACTTACATTATGTGATAAGGGGATAAGATGAGGAAGAAAACAAAAATATTTGCTTTATGTATATATACAAATGTTCATAACAAACTAAAGAAATATTCATAATTTACAGTTCTTATTTCTGTAACTGGTCATGTGGTTGTAGTTCATATTTATAATTCCCTTCTTCCATTACCATTCTATATTCCTTTTACCCTCGACAAACACCTCAGCTGGCTGTGGTTCTTTGCCTGGTAGGCTGACCCAAACCTTCATTCCTGAAGTTTCTGGATTAGGTTGTTGCAGTTTTCCATTGACTTTAATCACAGGGCATGGTAGTACCAAGAGATACCCTAAGAGATCTCCTTTATTCCAGGAAAACTCTTCTTTACCTCCGTTGTGTAGTTGCAGTCCTACCTCCCCTTGATAATCAGGTTCAGTAACCCTAGCCAGTTCAGTAATTCCCTTCCTTGCCTGTTGATTCAGAGGCAGGAGGAGTCCAAAGTGACCAGGTAGCAGTCAACTTCCAGTTCAATGGAATCATTGTTGTCTCCTAGTGGAAGCACTCCTTCTTTTGGAACTAAGATCTGTAGACCAGCAGAGCTTGAGGTTGCAGGGACAGGAAGCAAAAATTTTTCTAGCAGATCACTAGGGTCAATAGTGAGTAGTGCCACTCCCATTTCCACCCCTTGATTCCTGAACCTTTGAATTCTGGCTATGGGAGAAACAGCACCACAGAGTGCACATTGATTTAAAGCGTATACACCCTCCTGGAGAACACTGCCCCAGCCCTGTAAGGTTTTGCTACCAAGTGGATGCTGTACTTGAGTCTTCAAAAGGCCATTCCACCTTTTATCAATCCAGCTGCTTTAGAATGATGGGGAACATGGGAAGACTAGTAGATTCCATGAGCATGTGCACATTGCCACACTTTATTTGCCATGAAGTGGGTTCCTCGATCAAAAGCAATGATGTGTGGAATACCATGACAATGGATAAGGCATTCTGTAAGTCCACAGATGGTAGTTTTGAGGGAAGCATTGCATGCAGGGAAATCAATCCCATATCCCGAATATGTGTCTATTCTAGTTAGAACAAAAGGCTGTCCCCTCCATGATGGAAATGGTCCAATGTAATCAACCTGTCACCAGGTAGCAGGCTGATCACCTTGGGGAATGGTACCATATTGGGGACTGAGTGTGGGTCTCTGCTGCTGGCAGATTGGGCACTCAGCATTGGCTGTAGCCAGGCCAGCCTTGGTGAGTGGAAGTCCATGTTGCTGAGCCCATGCATAATGTCCATCCCTACCACCATGACCACTTTGTTCATGAGCCCTTTGGGCAATGACAGGAGTGACTGGGGGAAAAAGGCTGACTAGCATCCACAGAACAGGTCACCCTATCCACTTGATTATTAAAATCTTCCTCTGCTGACAGGAAGTAAATTACAGGTTAACAGGGATCAGATGTGAAGGGAAGGGGATTTACTGTTTAGTAAGTGCAGAGTTTCTGTTGGAGGTGATGAAAAATTAGGGTAATGGATATTGGTGATGGCTGCACAATATGGTGAATATAATTAATACCTCTGAATTGGGAAATTTTGAGTTGTATATATGTTACTACAATTAAAAGATTTTTAAATTAAAAAAAAAAAAAATCTTCCTCTGCTGAAGTCACCCTCTGGTGAGCATTCACATGGGGCATAAATATCCTCTTTTTTGCCCACTCCGAAAGCTCCATACTCATACCTTTACCCCAGACCTCTTTGTCACCAGTTTTCCAATCATGTCCTTCCAAGTCCCTGACCATCCAGCGAGACCATTGGTAATGGCCCATGAATTGGTATTCAAATGCACCTCTGGCCATTTCTCCTTCCAAGCAAAATCAGCAGTCAGGCACACTGCTTGAAGTTCTGCCTACTGGGAAGATTTCCCTTCGCCACTTTCCTTCAGAATGTCCCTGAAAGGGACTGCAGTGCCGCAGCTGTCCATTTTCAGGTGGTACCTGTATATCATGTAGAACCATCTGTAAACCAGGCCCAAGTTTTCTGTTACTTAGACAACTGATTGTAAGGAACTCCCCAAGAGGCTACAGCTATGGGCTGGGAAAGAGAAGGGGATGTGGAAGGACTGGGGGCCATGGGCATTTGGACCACTTCCTCATATAATTTACTTGTGCTTTCAGGACCTGCTCAAGCTGTGTCACTTCCATTTGTTGATGGAGTGCTGCTGTGCGTGCCCAACTTATTTATGGCTTGGTGGGACAACACCCAGCTCACGATGGGCAGCTCAGGTCTCATGGTAACTTGGTGGCCCATGGTTAAGCATTTGGTCTCTACTAAGGCCCTGTTGACGGCCAAAAGCTGTTTCTCAAAAGGAGAGGATAGTTGTTTGCAGATGATGGCAAGGCTTTGCTCTAAAATCTAACTTCCTGAATTGTGATTCTCTTATAAGGGCTTGCCGTAGGCTCCAGACAGCATCTCTGTTTGCCACCGACACTTCAGCATTATTGGATCTGCTGGGTCATATGGCCCAAGTGGCAGAGCAGCTTGCACAGCAGCCTGGACCTGTTGCAGAGCCTTCTCTTGTTCCAGTCCCCACTCAAAACTAGCAGCTTTTTGGGTTACTCAGTAAATGGGCCGAAAACACTCAAATGAGGAATTTGTTGTCTACAAAATCCAGGGAGACCAACTAGGTGTTGTGCCTCTTTTTTTTTGTTGTAGGAGGGGTCAGATGCAACAGTTTATCCTTTACCTTAGAAGGGATAACTTGACATGGCCCATACCACTGGATGCCTAGAAATTTCACTGAGGTGGAAGGACCTTGAATTTTTGTGGGATTTATCGCCCACCCTCTGAGACACAAATGCCTTACCAGTAAGTCTAGAGCAGTTGCTACCTCTTCCTCACTAGGTCCAATAAGCATGATATTATTAATACAGTAGACCAGTGTGATGTCTTGTGGGAGGGAGAAATGATCAGGGTCCCTGCAGACTAGATCATGACCTAGGGCTGGAGAGTTGATACACCCCCAATGTAGGACAGTGAAGGTGTATTGCTGGCCTTTGTAGCTGAAAGCAAACTGTTTCTGGTAGTCTTTACTGACAGAAATTGAAGAAAAAGCATTTACCAAATCTATAGCTGCATACCAGGAACCAGGGGATGTATTGATTTGCTCAAGCAACGATACCACATCTGGAACAGTAGCTGCAATTGGAGTCACCACCTGTTTAAGTTTACAATAATCACTCTCATCCTCCAAGATCCATTTATTTTCTGTATAGGCCAAATAGGAAAGTTGAATGGAGATGTGGTGGGAATCTGGTATTGCTTTTGATTTACTATTTTAATAGGTAGAGGTAGTTCTAGTGTCTTGCACTTGGCCTTTCCTACATAATAGCTCTCACGCCACAAGTCACAAAACCAATGTGGGGATTCTGCCAGTTGTTCAGTATGTTTATTCCAATTATGCATTCTGGAACTGGGGAAATAACCACAGAATGGGCCGGGTCTCACTGGACCCACTGTGAGACAGACCTGAGCTAAAACTCCATTGATGGCCTGACCTCCATAAGCCCCTACTCTGACTACAGTGATGTTTTTGATCTCCTGGAATTCCCAGCCTGTGTCTAATAATCCCTGAAATGTCTGATCATTTCCTTTTCCCTAGTGCAGTTACACTGGTAAAAGACTGTAGGTCACTTTGGGGAAGGCTGGGAACAGATTAACAGTAAAAATTTTTGGCAGTATAGCAGGGTCCTTCCCTAAGGGGAGCTGGCCTACCCTTCATTCAAAGGTCTCTGAGTCGGTAAACTGTCTCAAGTCTGGAAATGAATTAAGGGGCCATGACTCTCTGTTCAAGTTAGACTTTTGTTCACTTGACCCAGAACTCTTTTCCTTATATAGATCAAGTAAGAATTTAATAGACTTCCTATCTATTCTACTTCTAGGTATCTCATGATCAACTACCCAATGTTGTAGGTTGTGTCAGTCAGACTTTTTGACTGCTGCTTTGAATCTGCTGTCCATTATGGTGGCCACACCCACCTTGTCTTTTGTGATTAAGTGCTGCCACTTGGCTTCTGCCAAGCCAGTATCTGATCATCCCTGTTGTGTTTAAGCATCTAAGTTCAGTAACAGCAGTTCCCACAGTAATATCTGTCCTAAAAGAAGAGCAACCACAGAGCTCTTCACAGATGATGAAGTTAGTCTCACGTATGTATTCCCTCACAGTCTTGATGAAAGATGTGTCCTCTGGACATTCCTGTGGTGGGTGAGCATGTCTTACATGATAAATCCATTCTAACATTCCAGTCTCTCCAAGCCTTTGGATCCCCTTATCTACATTATATCAAGGCAGTTCTGGGATTTCAACTTTAGGCATTGTAGGCCATCTTTTGATCCATGCTTCAGCCAACCACCTGAACAAACTGTTAGAGCCCTTTCTAACCCCCTAGCTCCAACACTGAATCCAGAATCTCTGCTTTGTGGGCCCATATCAATAAATTTGGCCTGATCCAACTTTATATCCCTTCCATCATTATTCCACATCCTTAATATCTATTCCCACATGTATTACCTTGATTTCTGTCTATATAAATTGGAAAAATCATGCAGTTCTTTTAGAGTGTAGCACACCTAATCATGGGTCACACTTTGTACCTTACCATTTGGGGACTGTTGGAACTTCAGCCTAGTTGTAGATCTGGAAGTAAAGAGGAATGCTGGATGTAGGTTGTGAGAAGAATTGGAAGTGTCTTTCAAGGCAACTAAAGAACATTCCATTGCAGTTTCATCTGGTAAAACAGAATTAATTTCTTCGGACAGAGATGTGAGAGCTATTTCCTCAGAGGCGGTGGTTACAAGTTTATCAGGCACAGCAGGGTTAATCTATTCCTGTGGAGGTTGAATGGCTGATTCCTCAGGGCAGACTGTTAAAGGTTTATCTGACAAAGACTCAGCAGAATCTAGGGTTTTAATGTCCCCACCTTTATTATTATCAACCCTTGTGTCCCCATTCCAATTTTCAGTATCCCATTCCTTTCCAATCAATTCCCTCAGTTTAACAGCAGACACCCTGTTAGGTTGGAATTCAATTTACATTGCAATTCAGCCACTCTCATAATGAGACTCTAGGTTTGGTTTTCAGAAATCCCAAGTCTGCGACTACGAAAATAAGATTTTCTTTCAAGAAACACATAGAAACTGTCATATCCTTCATGCAGTGTTCAAGTTGGGAATTTAAAGCCTTGAGTTCATCCCTTTCTTTTACAACTGTATCCAGAGTACTTAGGAATGACAATGAACATCATTATACTTGTTAACTCCTCAAAACTGTGTTAAGATGTCAAAAACACTCATTCAGAGCCTTGCCTCTTAAAAGCATTCGAGTAGCCATATCCAGTGGTCATATTTTACACATCTCTTTTACCAATTTGCAGCCAGTACCACCTTGATTGTTAGAAATAGAGTCATTAATGCCTTTGAATCTAATCAGTTCAGAGAACCAAATTCCAGAAACTCTAGAAACAACTCAGAAATCTCATCCTTAAGATTCTGTTTCTCATGAACCTCCTCTGGTACCAAAATCTGTGTTAGTCAGGGCTCTCTAGGAAAACCAGACTGACAGGAGATATATATTATGTAAATATTATGAGGTTTGTTATGGGAACTGGGTCATGTGACTGAGGGAATGGGTAAGTCAGAATTCCATAGGGCAGGCTGCAAGCTGGGAATTCCCATGAAGTTTTGATGAATTTCCCAGGAGAAGCTGGCTGACAAAAATTGAGATGGAAATTCTCCGTTCTGATTGCTGAAATTATCACTTCTCCTTTTGAGGTCTTCAAATGATTGGATGATACTTCTCTCATTGTTGAAGGCAGTCTCCTCGGTTGATTGTAGATGTAATCAGCCATAGATGCAGTCAACTTACTGATAATTTAAATCCATGAAATATCCTCATGATTGACCAAACAAGCAACTGGATACCATAACCTGGTCAAGCTGATACATGAATTTAACCATTGCAGTTGGAAAGACAACAGGCAAGCATGTGGTCCTGGAAGTCAAGTAAAGAAAGTTTCAAGTATGAAAAATATTCAGCTATATCAAATAATGTTGTTAGCCCAAGTGAGATAAGGATTGAAGATTGATCATTGGCTTTAGCAGTGTGGAAGCTTTTGATGAGCTTGACCAAAACAGCTTTGATGGAGTGGTAGAGCTGAGTAGAGTAGATTTAAGAGAAAATAAGACTTCTCACTTCTGGATGGGGTGTGGAAAGTTACATCAGGCTAATACTCATGGTATGACAATGAGAAAAAGCCAGATAGATTATAAAAATCATTTTCTTAAAAGGTATTAGATGGCTGTAGAAACAGTGAGGAGGGCTTAGATGAACTAAAATTCCCAAGAAGAGAACTTTTCAGAGTTGATGATCTTTGGCCATTTTTTCCCTGGGAGTATTTGCTAAATCTGTGCTTGTGAAGAGAATCAGACTTAGTCCACTCAGAGAGACTCTACTGAGAAAAACAATCTTTTAAAGCTTTTAACAATTGAATTTAAAATTTCAATTTAAAGCAAATTGAAAAATTGAGGAGCCCCAAAGATATAACTAGCTTTCCTTATGGTACGTTTGGTGGGGTTGAGGGTTGTATTCAAAACTGGGGAGTTAAATGGAAAATGTCTAAAAGGTAGAATGAAATCCCTTACATTCTCACAGTGCTTTGGAAAAAAATATCTGTCAGGTCCGAAAGCTGGCTTCAAGCACAAGGCCATCTCCCCCTCAATATTTACCAAAATTTGAAGACATGTGGGGCAGGAGGTTGGAGAGTTGGGTGGAGACCTCTGAAAGACAGAGCTTAGTTGCCCATAGCATTTCAGAGCCAAGGTGATGGATACCCACCAGGTTCTCAATTAAAATATGTGGAGGACCATGCCTGAGAAATAGGAATGAATCAGAGGTAGAATGAGTCTTACTAAAACTGCATCCCACCCACTCTGAGTCAATCTCTTACAGACCTGAGGTGATCAGCCCCTCCTCTATCTACTTAAAGAAAGGGGGTGGATATCAACTGGGGACTTGGCGATTCGTTTATATACAATTTCTAGCAGACAATGGAAAAATAATAAAATAAAAATAATAATATAATAATATATAAAATAAAATAAATAGGATGAGTTTAAGAGCAATGTATGCTTGGAAAAAGACACGATTAGGGACCTGGAAGACAGGACAATAGAGTATTCAAACTGAATCAGAGAAAGGATCCCCCTCAAAACAAACAAAAACCCAACCAAGTAAGGCCCAAGAGGCCTAAGGTGTAAATGGAGTCTCAGAAGACAAGGAGAAAGAATGCGGCAGAAGACATATTTGAAAAGATAATAGCCAAGGATGTTTATAAACTGGTGCAAGACATAGATTCAAGAGGCTTAGTGAACAACAAGTAGGTTAAATCCAAAAAAAAACACAATTAAGCACATCATAGTAAAACTTCTGAAAAGATGAAGACAAAACCTTATTGAAATATATAGAATTCTCTACCCAACCGTGACAGAATTCATATTCTTTTCAAGTGTGCATGGAACATTTACCAAAGTTGATCATATGCTGGGCCATTAAGAAAGACCCAATAAAGTTCAAGAGGTTGAAATTGTTCAGAGTGTATTCTTGGACCACAGTGGAGTAAGCAATATATCAATAACCAAAGGATTACTAAGAAATGGCTGGAAATTAAACAGTTTGCTACTAACTAGCCTATGGGTCAAAGAAGAAATAAGAATGTAAATTAGAAAGTATTTGAACTTTGAACTGAATGATAATGAAGACATGATTTGAGAACTCATGGCATGTAGCTAAAGCTGTGCTTAGAGGTTAATGTATAGCATAAATACAAGATTAGAAAAGAAGAAAGACTAAATAGCAATAACTTAAGTTTTCATCTTTAGAAACTAGAAAAATTACATAAAGTTGAACCCAAGGAAAGAAAAAATGGGAGTAGACATATTGTCATCTGCCAATATTGACAACTCTGAGTTTTGCTGTGGAAAGGAATAGTGAAGTGGTGGGAGGGTAGCAAAGGATGAACTGGGGTCAGAGAGGATTTTTTTGTTTTAAGAAGGGAAAAATAACAATTATGCATGTGCTAGTTGGAACAGTCCTGAAAAGGGATTGGAGGTACATATCATGATGCAGGAGAGCAAGAGGAAAATTGCTTCAACACTGTTCCAGAGAGGGATAAAATCAAGTGCCTAAGTGGAGGTACAGTACTTAGCTAATTGCATGGTCAGTTCATCCTTAGCATTAAGGAAGACGCATTGAAGGCCCTCTTGAGGTTCATGGTGATAGATTTAAAGTGAAATTGGTCAACCTGACTGTATGTTTTCTCTAAACACATTTAGCTGCATGCAAAATATGGGCAATGGGTAGGATTTAATCTCATTTTAGTACCTTTACTTCTTATGTGTGGTGTGTATACATAAACAAGATATATCATCTTGTGTTTTAAAGATGTACATAAATGGCATATCCTATTACGAATTGCTTTTTAATTTAACTCATTTTTGAAATTTATCCATTTTAGTAAATATGGATCTGTTTCATTCATTTTCATTCTAGTACATGAATATAATTGTGTATTTTGTATAAAGAGAATTTTATGCATTCTTCTACCAAGAGACATTTAAATTGTTTCTGTTTTCTCTAGCCTCAGTGGTGTAGTTTTTCGTGATTTTATTGATTTGTTGGATTCTTTAAATACCTAGAATTTTTGGTGTTCATCTGTCATAATTTATATATTTTGTAAATATCTTCCAAGATATTTAAAAGACTTTCCAAGTCTTTTACTTCTCTTTAATGTTTATTTTTTTGCCATTATGAGGTTTAACATTTTAATATAATTAAATTTACTAATCTTTTCTTTTATGGGTTAAGTTTTTTTAACTTTTTAAAATGAAACTTATTCCTGTCTCAATGTAGTAAAGATATTCTCTCTCATTTTCTTTTTTAAATTAGAAGTTTTACTTTTCACACTAAATCTTTTATTTAATAGAATTAAATCTTGTGCATGAAATTATCTTTTTTTTTTTTTTACCTATGTAGCCCAGTTGCCTCTGAGCTATTCATTTGAAGAGTTAGTCAGTCCTCGCTGATTTGAAGTGTAGCTTCTGTCATATACCAGGTTCCTTTGTATGCTTGTGAGTTTGTTTCTGGGCTCTTCATTCAGTTACATTTGTCTTTTTACTTCTCCCCATGTCAAAACCACGATATCTTAAAGCCTAGGACTTCATCATAAGTCTTGACCCTGAAAGGTGAAATCTTCCTCCTCTTTACCACTATCATAATCTTTGTATGTATTGGGTTTATTTTTTCTTTTTTTGTCTTCCTCTTCTCTATCCCTCTTCCCTCTTCTCCTTTCCCCTGATGTTTTTTCTCCCTCTTCACTGTCTTGGCCATCTTTGGCCTTTTGTTCCTCCATATGAATTATAAAATATGCCATTGAATTTTTAAATTAATCTGGGGAAAACTGCAATCTTTGGATATTGGATCTTTCAACCAACAAATATTCATGTATCTCCATTTATTTAGTGTCCTAAGTCTTTCTGTATTATTTTCTAACTTTCTCTATGAATGTATTACACATATATTATTAGATTCATTTCTAATAACTTTATAATTTTGTTCCTATTGTAAGTACTGTCTACACAAATTATATTTTTTTGTTGCTGAAGTATAGGAATATCATTGATCCTGTACGTAGAAACTTTGCTGAATTCTTATTAGTTCCACTGATTTATAGATTCATTTGGATTTTTATGTAGATGATTATATTAAAAGAAAAAAATCAAAACCATTATTTTCAAGCTGTATTTCTTTTTTATTTCCTACGTTTTTTGTGTGTGGGCTGGGGGAGTGGGTGTTTTGGTTTGGGTTGGTTTAATTTTATTGCTCTGCCTACCAAGTTTTATAAATATATGCATGTATTGTTTTCTTGTTTCTGAAATTTAAAGGGCAGAATAGTTTCAGAACTTCTTTGGCTACATCACACTAGTTCTGATACATAGTATTTTATTCTTATTCTAATATTCATTGTGATTTATTCTTTGGGCTGTGAATTATTTAGAAATGGGGTTTTAAAATTTCAAATATATAGGAATTTTGGTTAGTTTTTATGAGTTCTAATTTTATTGCTTTGTGGTTGGAGAACAAAGTGTAAGCAATTTTGATTCCTTCATATTTGAGATTTGCTTAGTGACCTAGTACATTGTTAATTTCTATAAATATGCCATGTACACCTGTAAAGACTGTGTATTCTCTAGTTGTTGGATACCTGGTCTTATATATCCTCAGGAATAGTGTTCAATTCTTCTATACCTTCACTCATTTTTTCCTTCTTTATCTATCAGCTATAAGAGAAGAGTTAGACCCACTATGATTATGGATTTGTCAATTTCTCCTTGAAGATCTCTTCATTTTTGCTTTATGTATTTTAAAGCTCTGCAAAAAAATTTAAGGGAATTCAGGCTTGAAATTGTGTTATTTCCTTAGTGAAATATTCCCTTTATTATTATGTTATGACTTTATTTAATCGTAACAGTACTTTTTACCTTAAAGTCCATTTCCTATGCTATTAATAAAGTTACTCCAACTTTCTATTGGTTGGTGTTGGTCTGATATATCTTTTTCCATCTCTTTACTTTCAGTCTTTCTTTGTCATTATGTTTTTAGGTGTGCCTTTTGTAAATAACATATAGCTGGATTTTGTTTTTGATCCAGAGAGTTTCTTAGTTAAAGCTGAATATTATGATTACTGGTATACTTTTATTTATCTTATCTTGCTTTGTGTTTCTCTTTATCATAGTTTCTCTTTTCTCCTTTTTTTTCTCCTCTCTGTCTTCTGTTTCATTCATTAAAATTTCTTTATTCAATTTTCCATTAATAGGTTAGAAGTTACATATATTCAATTTTTATTCTTTTAGTGGTGGTTGCCCTGAAAATTTTAACTTGTATCTTGACTTAAGAGTCTAAAATTAACTGTTATCTCTAGATTTTCATAACCACTACAAAAACATTAAAGAGCTTTTACTTCAGTTCTACATCTTATTTTTTGTGATTATTATTTAGTATATTAATCCTATATTATATTGAATTTCCCCAAATATATAATTATATGTGTAACTATCATTTTTGTTGTATAAATTCTGTGCTCGTTTAGATTTACTCATGTGTTTACCTGTTTCTCTGCTTATTATTACTTCTTGCTTCTTGCTTTTTCCTTCTGAGTTCAGTTTCTTTATTTCCAAAGTACATTTTTTAGGTTTCTTTTTAACAAGGATCAATGAATAGCAAATTCTGTCTTTGTCTTATGCCTTTATTTTGTCCTGCTATTGACTGATTATTAACCTGGGTATAAATATGTCTATGTATGGGTTTTGTGTTTTTTTTAATATGTTTTTATTGTAAAATAAAACAGGTTTAAAAAACCATACAAAACAAAGAAATGTATGACTTAGTGAATTATTATAAGGCAAGCACCCTTGTAACAAGAACTCAAGTCAAGAAATAGAATCTTTCTACCATGGATGTATTTTTATTTTTTCTGCTTGGGACTCTTAAAAAACATTCTGTGTAATTTTCTCAAATGTCTCTTCTAGTTTACCAGTTCTCTCTCTAGCTGTGTCTAGTCTGCTTTTAATCTGTTCATTGATTTTTTAATTACCATATTTTTTCATTTATAAAGTTTTAGGTAGTTCTTTTTAAAATCTTCCTAATCTTTTCTGTGCTGTCACTTTTTAATGGTTATTTTCCCTTCTTTTATATCTCTCATCTTTTACAGTATATTTTCCAGTGTTTTACAGATTGTTGGTCTAGTATTTGAAGTAATGCTTCTGTTATTGTGTTTACTGAATCTGGTTGATTTTTTTAGTAATTTTGAGGCCTCAGGGCTTTATCTATGCAATCTTGCCAGCTAGATTGTAGGAATTGTCTCTGATTCTTTCCTGCACCCCAGGGTATCATTGTATTAGACCAAATGTTACCACTTTCACATAGATGGGGGAAAGTAGAATCCAAATCTACAAGAGGGACAACCCTGAGGATTTGATTTAATAGGGGAATGTTTATTTATTTGTTTTTAAAGCTAGGGTTCAGACAGAGACAAACCTGTGCTAGGGCTGGATTTATTTTTCTAGATTTCACTTTACTGAGGGTTTAGCTTTCTTAGGTTACAAGGTTTATGCACAAGTGGTAATTCCATTGCCTCCTAATTTGAGCTCAGGACCTCATCATCTGTCCTCATCAGAGTATTAGCACTCAAGGCTCTGGGTTACTGATTTACTGGGGTATGGAGTTACAACTCACCTTCCCTCCTCTGTGCAGCTACAGCATTAAGTCAGATGCCTACCTCTCTGGTTTTCAGCACCCTCTTCATTGCTGGCACCTAAGGATTTCCCTTTCTGTCTTGTCAGCATAGTCTTGGGTGATAAGCAGGGCAATATTGTCTTTCTTTTCTAATCAAACACTTCTAGATATTTGTAGTTAAAGACTTGCCAAAATTAGGAGTTTTACCAAATATAGGATGGAAAAAAATTTGTTCATTGGTAATTTTTATATGTAACTCATAAATTTATCTATCATAAGAGATAAGATCAGGACAAAACCTTGGCAACTAAAGGCTAGAACTGATTTTATCAAATAAGTATTTATTAAGAAACAGCTGAGAGTTTGTCAGTTGATCTCCTGTTTGAATTCTTCTTTAGAAGTTTTTTGTCCAGTGTTATCTGATCCTCCTGTAAGGAACAGTGAAACCTTTTTGAACAGCTGATCCCAAAGCTTGTGAATACTCCATATCATCTATTGTATTGGTGCACATACACTGCTTTTGCTGTTTTTAAATTCAGGTAAATTCTCATTCACTAGTTTTTAACTCTGTAGTAGCTTGAATGACAGGTAATATTAGTGATAAATTAATATGGTCTTAAATGTTAAATAGGTTTATTTGCCTATCTCTTTTAGAAAAATATTACTTTATAGGTGTTTGAACAAATAAAAAACAACAATTGTAACTGATTTTAGCTGCATTAACTTAGCCTTTTTATATCATAATTAGTAAATAGTGGCTTGTAATCTTTCCTGCCCCCACCATAGATACTTTGGAGTCCATTTAATGGTAAACAGTAAACCTTTGTATCATTCTTGCAACCATTCTGTAAATCTGAAAATATTTCAAAAATAGAAAGTTAAAAATAGTTTTTAAAAAATCACATGAAGGTGGAGGAAAGATCTTTGAGCACTTAATTTGGTTCTGAGCTTCCTCTAAGTCATTTGGCAACAGGATGCTTTTTTTACTTTTGCAACCTTGCTGACAGAAGAAGAAAGTGAAATTGGAAACTTTCCTTTAAAGAGTCTTGTGAAATTTTTTACAACACCTAAGTGCTTGTAAAAGTCTCAGATATAGCCATAAGAAAATATGTTGTTAAAGAGTAATTCTCTTTTCCCTCTTTATTATGTTTGCATGACAATTTAGAGATTTACTCTCCTTTATTGTGTTGGGTTGAGTCATATGATACTCAGTCATGTTAAAAATTAGTTTACTTTCATTTTTAAAATTAATTTTCAGGCCTGATAGTTACTTTTAAAAATGAATTTCTACAGAAAAGAAACACTTATCTTTAAGATGCAATCTTTTTTTTTACATACAGTTTTAATGAGATATAGTCACATACCCTACAATCATCCACAGTGTACAATCAGTTGTACCATCATATAGTTGAGCATTCATCACCACAATCAATTTTTGAACATTTTCCTTGCTCCAAAAAAAATTTTTAAAAAAGTGAAAAAGAACACATAAAACATTCCATCCCTTCCATCCCACCCTATTTTTCATTTAATTTTTGTCCCCATTCTTCTGCTCATCTGTCCATACACTGGATAAAGGGAGTGTAAACCACTAGGTTTAAGAGACAGTCTTTTTAAAGAGACAGTTTTGCTAGCTATGACTAAACATATGGTGCCAAACTTAGGCAAGATGGTAAGATAGAAAAAAAAACATTTTGCATCCTTTTTTCATCTTTGGGTTTCCTACTCCCTCTTCTTAGCACTTAGTCTTCCTGCCCTCTTCATGTTTCATGGTATTTCCCAATCTTGCTTATCTAGAAATAGGGTAATTCATATTAAAGTGTTAGAGAATCTATTTTATTCTGTTAGGACTGTTTGTACTTTTTAAAAAGAATGGTTGAATAAACCAATAATTGAAATACACAAACACACAAAAAAAAGAATGAAGAAGAGGATGGATGGAGGGCTGACTGGCTGGCTGAATGAAGGGATGGGTGATGGTAGGGTTTCAAGCATCCGTGGAGAAGTCTTTCCAATGTCGGTGATGGTCTGTCCTCTTGAAGAGAGGGTCTGTCGTTAGACTCTACCTACCTCTGCATTACTACTGTGGTGTATCACAACCACTGGCATGTATTATTCCTTTCTTCTTTGGTCACTTGGCATACCAGCTTGAAATAAATCACTTTGTTTGTTTGTTTGTTTAAGGCTGAAAGAGCATATTCCTTTTGTGGAACTATTGAGTACATGGCACCAGATATTGTCAGAGGAGGAGATTCAGGACATGACAAGGTATGTTCTCTTTCTGCCGCTTCTTTATGTATATATTATACATTATATATTGTTATATATAATAACAATTCTAGTTAATAAGTTACATACAGCATCTTTTCAAAAGAGCCCTCTTACCTTCATCTTTTCTTTCCTTTGTTTTATATACCTGAGCATATTAGGATATCTAGTATTTTGGAGGAAAAAGGATAATAGAAAGGTTATCTAGCCTTTTTAAAGGTTTTGTTGGTAAAAATATTTTTTTTTATTTTGTAGACTAATACTTGGTAAAGTGAAACCTCAATCTTGATTAATTCTTCTAATAATTTGTATTTTATTTCCATTAAAGGAGCCTATATGTAAGCTAAGCACCAATTGTAACTCCCTTTGAAAAAAGATTATTCTTTTTTTGTTGCATGGGACCTTAATCTTTTAGGATACAGATGTGCCACAATATAATACAGGTGTCACTGAATGTTTCTGTGCACATTATTCCCATCTGAGTTGTGATGAATGATTTTGAACAATGCTTATTGTCATTATTAATTTCTGCTAGAAAAATACAGAAACATATAGTTGTGTCTATTACCTTTTGTTATTTGCTTTCTAAGAGGTCACTGAAAGGGCATATGAGAAGGAAATCACTCTTATTTTCTTATTCCCGGTTTTTGCCTTTAATATTATGGGATACTGGAGAATTTGTTGAATATCTCTTCAACAAAAATAACCATCTCTGAAGCAATCTTTGGAGAATGAATAAAATTCTAAATTCAAAATAGTCATAAGTTGTTTTTTTTCCTACGCCCTCTAAAACTTCCAACTTTTTTTCTTCTCACTTCCCCTTGCCTGTGCAAAATGAAGATTGTAGAAAAGTCTTTCTAAGTAATTCTGTTACAAAATCTAGGTCACATTTTTTTTCTTCCTGTATTAAAGAGTACAGATTTGCTTAGTTTTTTTCTTAACACTTTTGCTTTATTAATAACTTTCTCCAAATAAGGAATTCTGACTATTCTTTGCTCCTCTTCTTTCACTCTCCCTCATCCCCTTTCAAAATCCCACATATAGAGTCCAGATATCTGACTGTGGAGAATCTTTGGTCTCTTTCTTAATGACTAATTACGTATTTAAAAGCTCCATTCTTCAAACTTGTGTTTTGTGTGTTTCAAGCCTAGGGCTAGGAATTTAATTATTAGTCTGTATTGATTTAAGAACGTATTTTCAAATCCAAAAATAAAACATTCTTAGGGTTCTAATTCAAATGGCACTGAAATGGCTCATATAAGGAGAAAAATTGAATTGCTGATTTAATTTGCTCCATGGTATTCGTTGAAGCTATTGGAGAATTTGGTAGGAATTTATGACTGTTAGAATTTGAAAATTACCTTCTAAGACCTAATGGAACTGATTTTTAACTAAGAAAACCTTGTATTTTACTCCTAGAATTTCTGCATACTTATGGTCCAGAATACAGTACAGTTATTTAATAAATAATCTTTCTTATACATGGAACACCCTGATAACTTTGAGTTAATTAAATTAGATGGTGTATACAAAGTGTTTATCACAGTGTGTAGCATCAGTAAACATTCTTCATCTCACAATTTCAGTCTGCCTGTTCCTGCTTTATACATCAGTGTTACATATTTTCGTTAAACTAGCTATAGATGCATAAATTTTGCATTATCTCTGAAACTTTGAGACTTGAAAGCAGATAGTTTAAAATTTTACCATCCAGTTAAGATTTCTCATTGGCTTAAACTAGAGTATTCAGCAGTCATTAAAATATTGATTTGTCTAAATTTTAGGACTAATTTAAATGTATCAGGATTCTTAAAGCCATATATTATTTGCAGTGCTCCCATTTCAGGTAACTGTATTTATATTAGTTTCCAATTTAAAGCACTTTTATTTAATATTTATTATTTTAAATCTTTTCATGCTTCTCTCCAATTAAGACTCTTAGATTTATATGATATATTCTATAAGAAGAAGTGATCTAGGTAGATATAAAAAAATAACAAAATCCCTTGATTGGAATATATATTTTCATTTTTGTTCCTCCAAGGAACTTGATTTTAAGGAATTCCATAAGATTCATTGGCACTAAATAATTAATTAAAATGCTGATTGATACTTTTTTTAATAACATCTTTTTTTCCCCATCCTAAGTTCAAAGGTTTCACTTACATAAAACTTTATTTAAAAATTTATTTCACATTTTAGAAATTTTAAACATTAACAGAAATAAAACTGTTACTAGTTTAGGAAATAATTAAAACACTTTCAGCCCTTTGATTGACTTCATTGTATTTAAATTCTGTACTAAGGAGACCTCAGTATTTGTTTGTAAATTTCTTTCTTGCATGTGCTAATTTAATTCTCCATGTATGAAAAGCTATGTGCAAATCTTTGTGTTAAAATATTTACCAGATACGTTGCTCTATTTTTATTTCTTATGAAATATATTTTAGCTGACAGTTGCATAAAATGAAATTAACATTGTTTTGTAGGCAGTTGACTGGTGGAGTTTAGGTGTTCTAATGTATGAATTGCTAACTGGGGCATCTCCTTTCACTGTTGATGGAGAGAAAAATTCCCAAGCTGAGATATCTAGGTAAGTGTTATCAAAATAAAATAAAAATATTATTTTCTCAAAGGAATTGAATGAATTTCTGCAATTAGCCTCATGGAAAAATAATCTTTCAAAATGAGAATAGACAGAGTGATGTTAAAGTGGTAAATTTCCATTTTTTTCTTATACTATGTAGAGATATAACCTTTATGTTTTATTGCCCCAATTAGATCTTAAATTTCATAGGGAATATCATATTTTTGTATGCTCCAAAGCACAGCACATTGTCTTACACCTAGGAAGTATACTATATATTGAGAAGTTTATTTGATGAAGTTATGGATACTTTTTTCCTCTGTTTTCAAAATGTAATTTCTTTGTGACTTTAACATGAAGAAACAGGGATGATATTCTTCAACACACAGATATAGACTCATGGAAACAAATACCATAAAATTACCCTGTTACTGGTTTTCATAGCATTAATCTGTTCCTTTCCTCCTCAGTGGTTCTCACAATTGCAATTTGAATTTTCATTTGTAATTATTTGGTCAATGTCTGTGTAAGTTCAGTGAGAACAGGGGCAAGTCTGGTTTTGATCCTCAGCATTGCACACCAGCTCCTAGTACAGTACTTATTATGTGGAATCAATAAATATTTGTAGAATGAAATGAGTTAATGCACAAATAAACAGTGATAAAACGTTATACCAATTACTATTAACATATTCTGTCCTGTTTTTACTTGAATTTTATAACTTTTAGAATAGATTTGACATTAAATATTTAAAATGGGCACTTCCACCTCCAACCAAGATGGAGGGACTGGATTTACCCTCCTGCCTGAAACAGTTTAAAAATGGATAAAATATATGGAACAACAGTTTGAAGACATTGAACATCTGGCAATGAGGACAGTGAGCACTGAGAGATGGAAAATGAACCAGGTGGGCCCTATGTTTGCTCCAGCTTCCTGCCTTGGAGAGTTTCCAGGCCGTGGCACAGGGAGGGGGAAACCCAGTTGGAGATGGAGCTGAGAGGCCAAGAAGACCAAGGCAGCTACAGTTTGCAGGACAGAGAATTGGAGAGAAAAAAAGCGGCACAGAGAGAGAAATCCAGAGATTTGAAGAAGTATTCAGTTTAATACTCAACTGCACCCTTGAGTGTTTGGGTATTAAAAATCACATGCATGTGAGAAAACTACTCAATATAGTTAAGATGTCAGTTCTCCACAAATTGATCTGTGGATTCATTGTATTCCCAAATGCAGTCTCAGCAGGCTTTTTGTTTTCATAGAAATTAACATGAGTTTTAAAATTCATGTGGAAATGCAAATGACTTAGAATAGCCAAACAACTTCGAAAAAGTAGAACAAAGTTGAATTGAAGACTTCTTATAAAGCTGCATTCATTAAGACAGTGTAGTGTCAGCATCAAGAAAGACAAATGATAAGTGGAACAGAATAGAGAGCCCAGAAATAGAACCATACATATATAGGCAACTGATTTTCAATGGGTACAAAGGCATTTCGGTGGAAAAAGGATGGTCTTTTCAACAACTGGTACTGGAACCCCTGGATATCCGTATGTAAAAAATGAACTTTGATTCATACATAGCACCACATAAAAAAATTAACTCAAAAATGACCATAGGGACAATTTCTAAATATATAGAAATTGAAAGTGAAAGGATGGAAAAAAGTATATCATGCAAGCTACAGCCAAAAGAAAGCAGGAGTAGCAATGTTAATCTCAGATAAAATAGATGTTAAATGCAAAGATGTTATGAGAGACAAAGAAGGTCCCTACATTCTAATAAAAGGGACAATTCAACAAGAAGAAATAATAATCGTAAATGTTTATGCATCCAGTCAAGGTGCCCCAAAATACACGAGACAAACTGGCAAAACTGAAGGAAGCAATAGGTGTTTGCACAGTAATTGTGGGAGACTTCAATACATCACTCTCTCCTATTGAGAGATCAACCAGACAGAGGACCAATAAGAAAATTGAAAACCTGAACAATCTGATAAATGAATTTGCATTAACAGACATATCTAGAACATTACATCCCAAATCACCAGGATACACATTATTCTCTAGTGCTCACGGAACTTTCTCCAGAATAGATTATACGCTGGGCCATAAAACAAGCCTCGATAAATTTAAAAAGATTGAAATTATTCAAAGCACATTCTCTAATCACAATGGAATACAATTAGAAGTCAGTAGCCATCAGAGACTTAGAAAATTCACAGATATCTGGAAGTTAAACAACACACTCCTAAACAATCAACGGGTTAAAGAAGAAATAGCAAGAGAAATTGCTAAATATATAGAAATGAATGAAAATGAGAACGCAACATATCAAAACTTATGAGATGCAGCAAAGACAGTATTGAGGGGGAAATTTATAGCTCTAAATGCATATATTAAAAAGGAAGAAAGAACTAAAATCAAAGAACTAATGGAGCGACTGAAGAAGCTAGAAATTGAACAGCAAACTCATCCTAAATCAAGTAGAAGGAAGGAAATAACAAGGATTAAAGCAGAAATAAATGACATAGAGAACAAAAAAATGATACACAGAATAAATAACACCAAAAGTTGGTTCTCTGAGAAGATTAACAAGATTGACAAGCCCCTAGCTAGACTGACAAAATCCAAAAGAGAGAAGACACAAATAAACAAAATAGTGAATGAGAGAGACGACATTACTGTGGATCCTGAAGAAATTTAAAAAATTATAAGAGGCAACGTGGAATATGACTCCCAGGGAGGAATGTAGACCCGGCATCGTGGGATGGAGAACATCTTCTTGACCAAAAGGGGGATGTGAAAGGAAGTGAAATAAGCTTCAGTGGCAGAGAGATTCCAAAAGGAGCCGAGAGGTCACTCTGGTGGGCACTCTTATGCACAATTTAGACAACCCTTTTTAGGTTCTGATGAATTGGGGTAGCTGGTGGTGGATACCTGAAACTATCAAACTACAACCCAGAACCCATGAATCTTGAAGACAATTGTATAAAAATGTAGCTTATGAGGGGTGACAATGGGATTGGGAAAGCCGTTAAGGACCACACTCCCCTTTGTCTAGTTTATGGATGGATGAGTAGAAAAATAGGAGAACGAAACAAACAGACAAAGGCACCCAGTGTTCTTTTTTACTTTAATTGCTCTTTTTCACTTTAATTATTATGCTTGTTATTTTTGTGTGTGTGCTAATGAAGGTGTCAGGGATTGGTTTAGGTGATGAATGTTCAACTATGTAATGGTACTGTGAACAATCGAGTGTACAGTTTGTTTTGTATGACTGCGTGGTATGTGAATATATCTCAATAAAATGAAGAAAAAAAATTATAAGAGGATACTATGAACAACTGTATGCCAACAAACTAGGTAATTTAGAGGAAATGGACAATTTCCTGGAAACACATGAACAACCTAGACTGATCAGAGAAGAAACAGAAGACCTCATCCACCCAGTCACAAGCAAAGAGATCCAATCTGTCATCAGAAAGCTTCCCACAAATAAATGCCCATGGCCAGATGGCTTCACGGGGGAATTCTAACAAACATTCCAAAAAGAACTGACACCAATCTTGCTTAAACTCCTTCAAAACACTGAAGAAAATGGAACACTACCTAACACATTTTATGAAGCTAACATCACTCTACTACCAAAACAAGGTAAAGAGGGGGATCTAAGATGGCGGCATAGAGAGGAGTGGAAGCTGGTTAGTCCCCCTGGAACAACAACAAAAAAAAACAGAAACAACTAGTAAATAATCTGGAATAACTGCAGGGGGACAGACATGACCATTCACTCATCATACAGCAACCTGAATTGGGAGGAATGCCCGAGATAACAGCATAAAATCTGTAAGTAAAAACTACGGCTCCAAATCGGGAGACCCCTCCCCCACAGCCTGAGCTGCAAAGCTTCGTGGTGCCAGAGAGAAGCTTTCTCCCAGCAAGCGAATATAGCTCAGCTGAGCTCCAACTGGGGTTTTAATTAGCGAGTGTTAACTGCTCACTACGAGGTACGAATCCCCAACAAGTTGACAGAGGCTTTGGGTGACAACTGACATTGGAGAGCCGGAGGGTCGCCTCGGACTAGCTCTGTTCCTTTTTCGACTCAGTGGAGAAAGCCTCAGCCATTTTCCGTTCCCAGTTCTGTGACCCAGACAAGGATATAGCACAGGCAGAGAGAAACCACTGAAATGCTAATGACCTCCCCCTAGGGGGTCTGTCTTCTCTAAGAGGAAAGGGGTGGGGCCCAGCTCTACTACCTGCCTTTCATTCAGTACTTGGGGAAAAAGCCACACCTCCTTACATCAGTCAAAAATGACAGGCTAACAGGCGCCCCCTGCTGGGCAGAAAAGCATAGCAACCTGACGCATCACAGAGTGTACCAATTTTCTAAGACACACCCTCAGGGAAACCAGATACTGAATATTTCTTCCTTCTGGGACCTTAGCCCATTCTGGTCTGGGGAGGCCTGATTGGGGTAACCAAGGAAACCATACCTAGGCAACAGAAAACTACAACCTTCACCAAGAAAAATGAGGTTATGGCCCGGTCAGGGGAACAGACTTGCACTTCAACTGTGATGCAGGAATTGAAACAACTAATAATAAGTCAATTCAAAAAGTTTATGGAAGATATGGTGAAAGAGCTGAACCATATAATGAAAACACAGGATGTACATAAGGTAGAAATTGAAAGTTCAAAAAACCAACTGGTAAAATCTATGGAAATGAAAGGCACAACACAAGAGATGAAAGACACACTGGAAACATACAACAGCAGATCTCAAGAGGCAGAAGAAACACTCAGGAACTGGAGAACAAGGCACCTGAAAGCCTACATACAAAAGAACAGATAGAGAAAAGAATGGAAAAATACAAGCATCATCTCTGGGAACTTAAAGACAAAACGAAAAGCAAGAATTTACGTGTCATTGGTGTCCCCAGAGGAGAAGAGAAGGGAAAAGGGGCAGAAGCAATAATAGAGGAAATAATCAATGAAAATTTCCCATCTCTTATGAAAGACATAAAATTACGGATCGAAGAAGTACAGCATACCCCAAACAGAATAGATCTGAATAGGCCTATGCCAAGACACTTAATAATCAGATTATCAAACATCAAAGATAAAGAGAGAATCCTGAAAGCAGCAAGAGAGAAACGGTCTATCACATACAAAGGAAGCTTGATAAGACTGTGTGGATTTCTCTATAGAAACCATGGAGGCAAGAAGGAAGTGGGGTGATATATTTAAGACACTGAAAGAGAAAAACCACCAACCAAGAATCCTATATCCAGCAAAACTATCCTTCAGATATGAGGGAAAGCTTAAAATATTCTCTGACAAACAGAAAATGATTGAGTTTGTGAACAAGATACTTGCTCTACAGGAAACACTAAAGGAAGCACTGCAGACAGAAAGGAAGAGACAGGAGTGAGAGGTTTGGAAAACAATTTTGGGAGATCGTAGCCCAGCAATGTAAGTACACTGAACAAAGATGACTGTGAATATGGTTGAAAGAGGAAGGCTGGGATCACATGGGAGACCAGAACAAATGACGAACGATAAAGACTGGGACTGTGTAACTTAGGGAAACCTCAGGTGCTCAATGATTGTAATAAAAGGTACGAATATGTTTTTACATGAGGTAGAACAAATGCAAGGTGTTAAAAATAGGGTGGGATTGGGGGGAAAATACAATCAGTGCAAACTAGAGGCTAGAATTAACAGAAACATTGTATTATGCTTCCTTTAATGTAACAAAAGCAATATACCAAAGCTAATTGCATATGGGGGGGTGGGGAATAGGGAAACAGTATGGGACTCCTGGCGTTGGTGATGTTGTCTGACTCTTTATTCTACTTTAGGTTAATGCTATCTTTCCTTTTGTCACCTTCTAGCTATCAAGTTTTTTTGTTTGTTTGTTTGTTTGTTTTTCTCTCTTTCTCTTTTCTTTTTCTTTTGCCTCTCTGCCTTCTTTGACTCTTCCTCCATCTTTGTGGAAGAAATGTCCTTATCTAGAGAGTAGTGATGGTGCTCAATACATAAATACATGACTATATGGGAAACCAACTATTGTTTACTTAGGACGGAATGTATAGTGTTCCTTTTTTTTGTCTTTGTTTCTTTTCTGGAGTAGTGAAAATGTTCTAAAAGTTGAAAAAAAATAATTGTGATGATGGATGCACAGCTGTATGGTGGTGCCGTGGGCAATTGATTGTACACTTTGGATCTTTGGATAGTTGTATCGTATCTGAACAATCTCAATTAAAAAAAAAAAAACAGTCAAGGTTTCAGAAAAAAAAAAACCAGGGTAAAGATGCTACAAGAAAGGAAAACTACAGGCCACTCTCCCTAATGAATATAGAAGCAGAAATTATCAACAAAATACTTGCAATTCGAATCCAGAGACACATTAAAAAAAATCATACACCATGACCAAGTGGGGTTCATTCCAGGCATGTAAGAAGGGTTCAACATAAGAAAATCAATCAATGTATTACAACGCATTAACAAATCAAAAGGGAAAAATCAAATGATCATCTCAATAGTTGCTGAAAAAGCATTCAACAAAATCTAGCATCCTTTTTTTGATAAAAACACTTCTGAAGTTAGGAATTGAAGGAAACTTCCTCAATATGATAAAGGGTTTATGTGAAAAACCCACAGCCAGCATAGTGCTCAATGGCGAGAGACTGAAACGAGACAAGGATGCCTGCTGTCACCACTGTTATTCAACATTGTGCTGGGAGTGCTAGCCAGGGCAATCTGGCAAGACAAAGGAAAAAAGGCATCCAGATTGAAAAGGAAGAAGTAAAACTGTTATTATTTGCAGATAATATGATCTTATATCTGGGAAACCCTGAAAAATTGACAACACAGCTACTTGAGCTAATAAATTTAGCAGAGTAGCAGAATACAAGATTAATGCACACAAGTCAGTAATGTTCCTATACACTAGAAATGACCAAACTGAAGAGACACTCAAGAAAAAGATGGCATTTTCAATAGCAACTGAAAAAATCAAGTATCTAGGAATAAACTTAACCAAAGATGTAAAGGACCTATATACAGAAAACTACATAATTTTACTAAAAGAAATATATAGGGACCTAAAAAGATGGAAAAATATTCCTTGTTAATGGATAGGAAGGCTAAATATCATTAAGAAGTCAATTCTGCCCAAACTTATCTACAGATTCAATGCAATCCCTGTCAAAATTCCAACAACCTACTTTGCAGACTTGGAAAAGCTAGCTTTCAAATTTATCTGGAAAGGGAAGATGCCTCGAATTGCTAAAAACATTCTAAAAAAGAAAAACCAAGTGGGAGGACTTATACTCCCTGACTTTGAAGCTTATTATAAAGCCACAGTAGTCAAAACAGCATGGTACTAGAACAAATATAGACAATATTGATCAATGAAATTGAATTGAGAATTGGGAGATAAACCCCAGATCTACGTTCAACTGATCTTTGATAAGGCCCCCAAAACCACTGAACTGGGACATAACAGTCTTTTCAACAGATGGTGCTGGGAGAGCTGGATATCCGTATCCAAAAGAATGAAGGAGGACCCGTACCTCACACCCTCACAAAAATTAACTGAAAATCAATTAAAGACCTCAATATAAGAGACAGTACCATAAAACTAGTAGAAGATAATGTAGGGAAACGTCTTCAGGATCTTGTATTAGGTCACTTCCTAGACCTTACCCCCAAAGCATAAGCAACAAAAGGAAAAACAGATAAATGGGAACTCCTCAAACTTAAAAGCTTCTGTACCTCAAAGGAATTTGTCAAAAAGATGAAGAGGCAGCCAACTCAATGGGAAAAATATTTGGAAATCATGTATCTAACAAAAGACTGATATCTTGCATGTATAAAGAAATTCTACAACTCAACAACAATAGTACAGACAGCCCAATTATAAAATGGGCAAAAGATGTGAAGAGACAGTTCTCTGAAGAGGAAATACAAATGGCCAAAAAACACTAGCTATTAGGGAGATGCAAATTAAGACCACAATAAGATATCATCTCACACCAGTTAGATTGGCTGCCATTAAACAAACAGAAAACTACAAATGCTGGAGAGGATGTGGAGAAATTGGAACTCGTATTCATTGCTCCTGGGACTGTATAATGGTGCAGCCACTGTGGAAGACAGTCTGGCAGTTCCTTAGAAAACTAGATACCGAGTTACCCTTTGATCCAGCAGTTGCGCTTCTCGGTATATACCTGGAAGATCTGAAAGCAGTGACATGAACAGGTATCTGCACACCAATGTTCATAGCAGCAAACAACCCAAATGTCCTTCAGCAAATGAATAGATAAACAAAATGTGGTATATACACATGATGGAATACTATGCAGCAGTAAAAAGGAACGATCTCGTGAAACATATGACAACATGGATGAACCATGAGGACATAATGCTGAGCAACATAAGCCAGGCACAAAAAGAGAAATATTGTATGTTACCACTAATGTGATCACTGAAAAATGTAAAATAAATGGTTTATAATGTAGAATGTAGGGGATCTAGTGATAGCAAATAGTGAAGGGGAATGAAAATCTGATAAGAACAGATAAGTTATTGTGGGTAAACTTAATGTTCTGGGAATGCCCAGGAGTGACTATGGTTTGTTAATTTCTGAGAGGAATGGTAGGAACAAGTTCGCAGAAATGTAGTTATTTTAGGTTACTTGTTTTTCTTATTCCTTTGCTGGGTTATAGTCTAAATGTTCTCTTGGGGTAGGGTAGGAGCATGTTGGAAGTAATGTAGTTATAATAGCTTATTTGTTTTTTCTTATTTCTTTATTTTGCTTTTGTTTGAAATGTTTTTTTTTTTTAATTTTCTGATAAAGTTAATTGAAAAAATATATACAATGAAAAAAATACATATGCAGAGCCCCCTCAGGAGCTGGGGGAAAATGCAGAGGTGTTGGGCTTCCTCACCTGGATAGCTTTGATGTTCTCACAAACATTGAGGGCTGGTGGTATGATGGGCTGAGCCCTCTATCACGGCACTTGCCCTTATGAAGTTTGTTACTGCAAAGGAGAGGCTAAACCTGGTTATTAATTGTGCTTAAGTGTCTCCCCCTGAATGCCTCTTTGTTGCTCAGGTGTGGCCCCCTCTCTTTAGCTAAGCCAACTTGGTGGGTGAAATCACTGCCCTCCCCCCTACCTGGGATCTGACACCCAGGGGTCTGAATCTCCCTGGCAACGCAGGATATGACTCCCAGAGATGAATCTGGACCCGACATTGTGGGATTGAGAACATCTTGACCAAAGCAGGGGAGGGGGATGCAAAATGAAATGAAATAATGTTTCAGTGGCTGAGAGATTCCAAATCGAGTCGAGAGGTCACTCTGGTAGGTACTCTTACATACTAATAGGTAACCCTTTTTAGGTTTTAATGTATTGGAATAACTAGAAGTAAATACCTGATACTAACAAACTGCACCCCAGTAGCCTTGAGTCTTGGAGACGATTGTATAACAATGTAGCTTACAAGGGGTGACAATATGATTAGGAAAGCCTTATGGATCACACTTCCCTTTATCCAATTTATGGATGGATGGGTAGAAAAATGGGGACAAAAAAACTAAAGGAAAAATAGGGCAGGAGAGGAGGGACGATGCGGGTGTTCTTTTTTTACACTGTTTTTTATTCTTATCTTCACTTTTTCGGGTACAGGGAAAATGTTCAAAAAATAGATTGGGGCGATGAATGAGCAACTATATGATAGTAATGTGAACAATTGATTGTACACGGATGATTGTATGGTATGTGAATGTATCTCAATAAAATTGAATATATTAAAAAATGCTAGGACCTCAACCTGAGTTATTAAGAAGTAGACTTGGGGATTCACTGGATGTGGATGATGAAGGGAAGTAGAAGGAACAAGACTAAACCCATGTTTTTATCTGAGCAAAGTCCAATTAACTGAAATGGGCTAAGCAGAGGCAGGATCAATATACTTGGTAATGTAATAAATATATTTTATATCTTATCGGTGGAGGTTTATATTATTTCAAATTTCTGCTGTTAATGAGAACAGGCTACATACACACACACACACACGTGCTATATATGTATGTATACGTTTGTGGATTTTTCTGGTTATGTAGAATAAATTTCTAGAAATAAATTGTAGGTTCATAGTGTATTAGAAATGTACTAAAGCTTTTGAGACATGATGCCAAACTGACCTCTAGAAATAATATAATGAAAGCAATATATAGGAACGTCCATTTTCTAAAACCATGCCAATACTGGATATTATCATTTTAAATTGTTATCAATTTATAGGTGAAAATTATATTTCATTGTTTATTTGGTATTTCTTTGATAATTATTGAGATTGGATGTTTTATTAACCTACACTTTTAATCAAATTGTATTTTTATGTCAAAAAAATGACCATAAACCTAAATTAAAAATCTAAATCTATAAAACTTCTGTAAGAAAACATACAGGAAAATCTTTGTGACTTTGGGTTAGGCAAAGATGTCTTAGATACAACAGTGAAGCACAGTCCATAAAAGAAGACATTGATAAAATGGACTTCATAAAAATCAAATTTCTGCCCTTTGAAAGACCCCATTAATAGAATGAAAAGACAAGTCAATGACTGGTCAAAATTGCAAATCATGTAGCTGATAGGATCCATGTATCCAGAATATATAAAAACTCTCAAAACTCAAGAAAACAAACAGTCCAGTTTTTTTTTTTTTTTTTAATGGGCCAAAGATTTGAACAGATACTTCACCAAAGAAGATCTCTGGATGGCAGATAAGCACATGGAAAGATGCTCAACACCATTAGTCATTAGAGAAATGCAAATTAAAACCATAACAAGGTGCCACTTGTTACCCATTAAAATGGCTAAAATAAAGAGATTCCAAGTGTTGATAAGGATGTGGAGGAACTGGAACTCTCATCCACTGCTAGGGGGAACATACAGTGGTACAACCAATTTGGAAAACAGGCAGTTTCTTAGCATGTTAATTGTCACTTACCATATGATCTATCCATTCCATTCTGAGATGTATACCAAGAGAAAGGAAAGCCTATGTCCATACAAGCACTTGTGCACAAATCTTCATAGCAACTTTATTTGTAATAGCCCAAAACTGGTTACACCACACAAGTTGGGATGCACACTGTATGATTCCAGTTCTAGAAAATGGAAACTGATCTATAGTGACAGAAAGCAGATCAGTGATTGCCTGGGGACAGGGAACGGGGCAGGGTAGGAGGGAAGAAGGGGCATGAGGAAACTTTGGAGGATGATGAATATGTTCATTATCTTGATATCGGTGATTGTATCACAGATGTATACATATGTTAAAACTTACTCAAGTGTACAGTTTATATATGGACAGTTTATTCTATGTCATTTGTACTTATTGTATGTCAATAAAACTGTTAAACATTTTTTAAATGTACCTTTTCCAGGACAGGCTAGGAAGTAAATAATTCTTAGTATTCCAGATTATTTAAGACCAAAGGTAAGTTATCAGGAATACTTCTTTTTGAAATTATTGTGACTTAAAATCATGCCTGTTACGAACAGTTCTGAATATGATTTTGCAAATTAAAAAAATTTTTTTTTGACAATTTGAAAATGCCTGAGAATTACAGGAAACCACGGCATAGTCTTTATAATTTAGGTCCAGTTGGCAAGGTCATGTCTTTTGTGGTGGCAGGTACAAAGTGTGTCTTTGGTCTGACAACATTCAACAGTAGCTCCTCTGACTAATTCTCCTCTTTCTGATTCCACATACAATCTTCTTCTGTACTTTGCCTTTCCCCCATAGGTCTGCCTATAGAGAGAGAATATGTTGCTTATTATGAGGGCAGGAATATTCTGGACCAAGTGACATTAAATTTAAATGGCTTGTATTGCCTTTAGATCAATCAGTTGGCATCTGGTTTCAGAAAGAGAAAGAGAATCTGAATCAGATTGTCTAAAATCTTAAAAATCTAGAGCAAATAAATTTTTCAGGGATTTAAATAGGAGTCTTTTATCTTTAATCAATTAATTATCCACTTTGCCATGTTGGTAATAATTTTGCGTAAAGCTTGATATTAGTCTATGATTCCATGTTTGTGACTTAAATTTACAAACTATAATAGCTGAATTATCCTACTGTACCTTTCCTTTCAAGGTAATCATTCTGATTGTCTTTTCTGGTATAAAATCTTTCATAGCCTGTTCTTAAATTATGCATCATTCAGCAAAATGCATCATTCAGCAAAATGCATCATTATTTTGTCCCCAAATGTCCTGATTAGCCAAGGCTCTTTTTCATCATTGACTTCTTCCATTCCTTAATTATTATGATCTTCCATGATCTCTGCTTAGTGTCTATGTTTTTTGACTTTCAGTGTTTCAAAATAATGTATCATCCAATTTGTCTGTTTTCCTACTATTTTAGTTTCCTAGACTGCTCAATGCAGATACCATGAAGTGGGTTGGCTTTAAACCTTGGGAATTTGTTAGCTTACGGTTAGCGTCTTGGGAAATGTCCAAATCAAGGCATCTTCAAGGTGATGCTTTCTTCTTGAAGACCGGCTGCTGGCAGTCCTGGGTTCCTCTGCCACATAGCAAGACACATGCCAGTGTCTGCTGGTCTGCCTCTTGTATTCTGGGTGTTGCTTTCAGCTTCTAGCTCCTGTGGCTTTCTCTCTCCTTGTCTGAATGTCAATATCTTGTAAAGGATTAAGACCCAACCTGAATGAAGTGGGTCACACCTTAACTTTAGTAGTCTCATCAAAAGCTCCTACTTACAATGGGTTTACATCCGCAGGAATGGATTAGATTTAAGAACATGTTTTTCTGGGGTACATGCAGCTTCAAACCACCACACTCCACCCTCTAGACCCCAAAAGGACATTTTTTTCTATATGCAAATACATTAATTCCATCACAATATCTCAAAAACCTTAAGTCATTCCAGAAACAGTGCTTAGTACAAAGTCATCAAAATCAGTTATAGGTATGGTCTGTCCTGGGGCACAATTCCCCTCCCTCTGAGGACCTGTGAAACCTAGAGAAAAAGATGTCTGCTTCCAATATACAAAGGAGGGACAGGCATAGGATAAACATTACCATTTGCATAGGGAGAAATTAGAAGGAAAACAGGGGTTTCAGGTCCCAAATAATTCCAAAACCCTGCAGGGCATACTCCATTGGATTTCAAGGTCTGAGAGTCATCTATAGAACAATGTTTTGTCCTTCAGGCCTGATGGAGCAGCAGCCCAACCCTTTCCAAGTGCTAGATTAATGACTATGCTCTCCCAGAACACTGGGGTAAAGGCTACACCATATTAAAACACTGGGGTGATGGCCAGACTCTCCGAATCCCCAAGGAATAGGCTCCACCCTCTGAGAAAACTGGGGGCAGCCAGACTCTCCACATCTCTGGGGCATAAGCTCAACCCTCTCAGAAGCTCCATTCATACAGATATCACAAAAAAACTTGTTGGTTTTGCATGTAGTACACAGGGCTCCAAACCATCAGACTAAAGAACTTTCCACAAATCCTTTATGGATAGCTGCATTTCCTCTTCTGACTTACACTGATATAGCTGACTTGTTCCATGCTCAGGTAAACCTTTACATGGAGCATTATATCTGGGGACTCACTTTCTGGAAGCTCAGAATTTTCCAGATAAATTTCTGGCTTCTTAGTGCCTATCAGTTCAGTTCTCACCTTATCCCCTTCCTCTTGCATTTTACTGTAAGCTGCAAAGAAAGACCAGGCTGCACTTTCCACATTTAGCTTCAGAATCACCTCAGCTAAATATCCACCCTCATCGATCTCAAATTCTGCATTCCATCCAGCATCAGAGCTCAATTTTGCAAAGTTCTTTGTCACTTTAAAACAAGGGTCACCTGTCTTCCAGTTTAAAATGACAGTCATCATTTCTGTCTAAGGCTTCATTGGAGGTACCTTTACAATCCATATTTCTACCAACAGTCTCTTCAAAGCAATCTAAGCTTTTCTTTAAAGCACCTCACGATTTTTCCAGCCGCTACTCATTAATTCCAAAGTAGTTTCCACATTTTTGATATTTGCTGTAGCAACACCCCACTCCCCTGGTACCAAAATCTGTTTTAGTTTCCTACGCTGCTCAAAGCAGATACCATAAAATGGGTTGGCTTTAAACTGTGGGAATTTATTAGCTTACAGTTAGAGTCCCAGGAAATATCCACATCAAGGCATCATCAAGGCAGTGCTTCCTTCCTGAAGACTGACCGCTGGCAGTCCTTGGCTTCTCTGCCACATGGCAGAATCTGCTGATGTCTCCCTTCTCTTCCAGGTTCCACTGATTTCAGCTTTTTTCTCCTGTGGCATTCTCCCCCCACCCACTTTCTTTCTCTCTCTCTGTATTCATTCTGTTTATAAAAGACCCCAGCAAGAGGATTAAGACCCATCCTGATTGAGGTCGGTCACACATTAACTGAAGTGGCATCATCAGAAGATCCTACTTACATTGGGTTCACACCCACAAGAATGGATTAGCTTTAAGAATATGATTTCTGGGATACATACAGTTCCAAACAACCACATGTCCTCTAAAGAACATAGAATAATTCTGTTACTTCCTTTTCAACACTGTTTCAAGTATTTGAAGATAATTTTTATCTAGGACAAACCTTTCTTGTTCCTTTAACCATTCACATGACGTCATTTCCAGATTCCTGACATCACTCAATTGTCAGCATCATAGATTAGAATTATGGCTTTTTAGCTTTCCTGTGAATCTGTTTCTTATTTTTACTTCATGTAGGTAATGTATATTTTTCTTACATATGTGTATTCCTTTAGTTTTCCATGTCTTTCTGTGTAGAACCTCCTCTTTTAGGGTGTGTGTTTCTGCTACATGGGGAGATACATACCTAGTCACTGGAATCCCCATCTGTTCTTCTGCTTGTCCCTTTAAGAAGGATCCCTTCACTTGCCTGGGGTTTCTCTCCATAAACCATGATAATTGAATATAGCCTCACCTAGGAATCAGTGCATAAAGGTCTATTTGCAGCTCTTCGATCGTCTCTGACAGGGTTGCTGCTTTGTTTCACTTTCTCTATCTTCGAAATGTAGAAAATATTTGCCAGGAAGTGTTTATTTGGTATTTCATTTTCCATCAATAAAATGCTTCATTAAATTGTTTTATTGTATTATTATTAGCATAATGTTATATAAATCCAGGTCTAAGTGTTATCAAAGTTATGACATTAAACAAAGCTCTAGTTATTACTCTTTAGGTCAAATCATGTCCCATGGGCCAAGTCCATTGTTCTGCCTGTTTTTGTTTGGCTCATGAGCTAAGAATCATTTTAGATTTTTAAGTAATTAAAATCCAAAGAATAATATTTCATGTTGTGAAAATTATGTGAAATTCAGATTCTGTGTCCATAAATAAAAGTTTTATTGAATGAGCCACACATTTATTTACGTATTGTCTAAAAGGACTGCTTTCGTGCTACATCAGGAGTGCTGGATAGTTGCCACAAAGACCATACAGCCTAAAATATTTACTGTCTGGCTCTGTATGCATTATCCTTTGCTGCGTAAACATTACCCTGAAACCTAATGGCTTTAAAGAACATACATTTAATTATCTTACAATTTTTGTGACTCAGGAATCTGGGCACAGCCTAGCTGGGTGCTACTTCAAAGTTTCTCCCATTGACAGCAGTCAAGGTGTTGGCTGGGTTGTAGTTATTTCAAAGCTCTGCTGGGAACGGATCTGCCTCCAGACTCATGCAGTTGTTGGCAGGATTCATTTCTTTATGGGTGGTTGGCTGGAGATTGCCCTCAGTTCCCTGTCATGTGGGCCTCTCCAGTATGGCAGCTAGCTTCATCAAAGCATGCAAGCTGAGAAGGCAGTAGAAAGAGTCTGCTAATAAGTTGAAAGTCACAGGGTTTTATAACCTAATCATAGAAAGGACATCCCATCATGTTTACTATATGATATTGGTTATAATCAAGTAACTAATACCAGCCTACACTTAAGGGGAGGGGATTACACAAGGCCATAAATACAGGAGACAGGAATCATTAGGGCCTGTCTTAGTTTGCCAGAGGCACTATCACAAATACCGCACAATGGGTTGGCTTAAGCAATAGAAATTTATAGCTCATGGTTTTGAGACTAGAAGTCCAAAATCAAGATGATGACAAGGCTTGCTTTCCCCCCAAAATCTGGAGCATTCTGGTGATTGCTGCCAGAGTCTTTGTGATCCTGGGCTTATATTTCTGTCACCCATCACTTAGCCACACCCTCTCCTTTCTGGCTTCTGTGACTTCTGGGTCCTCTTTATAAGACCTCCAGTAATCCAGATTAACACCATCCTGATTCCGTTGGCCACTCCTTAACCAAAAATAACATCTTCTAGAGGTCCTGTTTTCAAGGGGTTCATACCTACAGGAAATGCAAATTAAGATTAAGAACATGTGTTTTCTTAGATACATGACTCAGTCTACCACAGGGGCCATCTTAGAAGCCTGCCTGCATGGACCCTTTCCACAAACCTTTTTCTGCATGACAGTTCCAGCAATGTAACTAGAGCACAGGGACAAAAGGACAAGGTGAGAAACAGGGTGAAGATGACCCTTCCCCTTTGCACTCAGCTTTGTACCTTCTTCCCTTTCATCATCCATTTGATCTTTTTACTGCTAGTCACTTACATGATATATGGGGGTATGGGTGATGTTAATTTGCCCTGGGGGACCTGAATAAAACCTTTCTCCTCTGGAGAAGGTCCATCAGAATCACAGCCTGGTTATCAGTTCTTGTGCTTGCCCCTTAGTCCCTCACAGCTGCACCTGAAGACCTGATCTTCTGTTGTTCCCAGCTTATAAAGGCACTTTACTGCCACCTCTCCATTATTCCCGTCACCCTGAAGTCTAAAAAATCAGCGTCATGCGTTTTAGAACGGACCACGGATGGAAGAAGGTGACCTTTCCCATTCATGGTTCTGTCATTGAGTTTGGTCTGTGGGTGTGGAGAGCCCCAATATCCATCATGAACTCATGATTCTCCATGGCCTCTCTGTAAGGGTCTCTTCCTTTATCCTGACGATAACCTTTACTCTTGCTTTTTGCCTCTGGCTCTTTTCAATTTAGCAATCTTTTTGAAATTCCTTGCATTCTACCTGGCTCTTGGATCTGTACATTCTCTTAGTTTTATTGTCACCTACAGTCATTTGGCCTCAGTGAACCCCCAAGGTCTGAGTTCTCTATCCTCCCCCATCCTTAGCATCACTTAAATAGTGAGAACTGGGTATGTAGAGAAGTAGAGTCATCAAGAGCATTTTCTGAATCACAGTAAACAGGGTAGAGAAGAAAAGGGACAGGGATGTAATCTGCCAATAAACACTGTAGTGAGTATGACAATGCACCCAGCTTTAGCCTAAGCTGTGGCCACCTCTGAGATTATGATTACATTCAGGCATGTCTGGTAAACCAGTGGAGTAGCCCCACCAGTGATAAAATGATTTTGTCACTGTACCAAAGTCCAAGGAAAAGGAGCCCAGGCAGATCAGCTCAGTTCACCAAGGAAAATTTAGCCACTGGAGAGGAAGGGCAATTCTGAGTAGTATCTATCACTTTTAGGGAGAGGACACTGTCAATTGACTAGGGAAAAAAAAGGTTGTTTTTTACCAAAATCTTTGCAGGACCATACATCTTTGAGTCCCATAAAACCTCACAGGGAGCAGAGGCTTTCTCTTTTCAGCACCAGAAGCAGCAGCAAGAAGGGAGTTCCTCCAAGTGGCTTCCCAGGTAGTGGTGGTAGGAGACCCATTCTCATGCTGGGTGGAAGAGGGAAGTGAGATGCGAAGAAGATATGAGCTCACGTAAGACATGCCCTGGGAACCCCAAGGAATAGAGTTGCAGATTCCGCAAAAGCAGGTAAGGGTACCAGCCAAAGAATCTCATTTTATCATTCTTAATGACCTAGGTGGTGTGGCCTAGGGAAACACAGGTTAGATGGATCAAGGAAGAACTCAGAAATACCCAAAGGGAAGTGAAGGCAAGGGACTCTTGTCAGCCACTCTGGTGGCCTAGAGAAGGTACCCTCCTCTGCAGTGACACTGCTGAGGGCACTGCTCACCACGCAGCACTGTGAGCCAGGCTCTGTGCTGGGTCACCCAGGTGACCTACTTAAACCTTACAGCCCTGAAAGGTAGGTCACAGCGCTCACTGTTTTACAGGTGAAGGAACAGGGCTTACTTGTCTAGGGACCTAGAGCTCTTGTGCAGTAGGACTGGGGTCAAATATAAAGTGATTGGAAAGCTGCTTCATGCTCTTTTATGAATAACAGTTGTTTGCTTGTCGCTGTTTTCTTTTCTAGTCAGGCAGATGCTTATTTAAGATAAAGGAAAGGGAAGCACTGACCCATGGACCATAATAAGGGAATCCATTGTTTCATGCATCATTGGACTATTTTGAGTAATTTTTAGAGTGCCACAGGGCACACAGGTGGGCCTGCACAGGGGCGGTTCAAAACTTCCTTCCCCCTTGCCACTCTGTACTGCTGTCAGTGAATCCATGATCTTATAAATGAAGTTCATTTTATTTTTCCTAAGCGTAGCTCATGTTATAGTTTAAAACATACATAAGATGGAAACAGTCGTAAATATAACACTGAGAAACAAACAATATTTTGATATATTTCAGTTTAGTCTTTTCCCCCTGCATAGTGTTGTGCTTACACTAGAAACATAATTTTATATTTTGCAGTTTTTGCTTAAATTTGTGTCATAAGCATTCTCTAATCATAAACCCTTTGTAAACATAATTTTGTAATGGCTGTAGAATATACTGTTGAGTGCCAATATATACTTTACTGTTCCCCTAATGTTGGACAAAAATTTAGAGTAAGCTAAGTCACAGAAAGCTTTCTAACTCAGGCAGGCATATACTATACTTAAGTAATTCCATAATTCTAGGACCACATGGAAACCTGGAAGTAAGAATCAACAACATTAAGTCACAAAACAGGAAAGATTGTGAACCTTTAAATAGATGACCAAATAGAAATAACAAGGAACTAACCTATAAGAATGCATACCATCTGCAAAAATGCAGAAAAGTTACTGTGAGCATCTCACTGAAACTGTGAAGGAGAAAGATCCTGAGTGAGGAAAGGTGTGGTAAATGGCAAACAATAGACAACTATTTATCCAGTAAATATTTGTTGAGTACTTTCTATGTGCTAAGCAATGTTCTAGACCCTGAGAATTGAGCAATGAACAAAACAGCTTTAGCAAACAAGGAACAGATGGTTAGGAAGTTTCTCTGATAAGGTGATCCTTGAGCAAAGACTTTGAAGTGCACAAGTGCTCATTGCCCATTATTACTAATGTGTTCAAGGCCATTAGTATTTTCTTAATTGAGAATTTTTTATTGTTATATTTTAGTGAATGTGCAAAACACACATACAGGGTTTCTAGGTTCCCCTTTTCCCCCAATATTATGTTATGAAAATTTCTAACGTGTAGAGAAGTTGCTTAGGTTGGACACCTGTGTATTTACCACGTAAATCCTGCCTTGAATGTTTGACCATCCTTGCTTATGCATATCTATCCCCCCATCCATCTCTCTCTCAATCATAGGTTTTATTTTTTTTTATTAAATTCAGTTTATTGAAATACATTCACACACCATACAATCATCCATGATATACAATCCACTGTCCACAGTATGATAACATAGTTATGCGTTCATCACCACAATCTATCTCTGAACATTTTCCTTACATCAGAAAGAACCAGAACAAGAATAAAAAATAAAAGTGAAAAAAGAACACCCAAATCATCCCCCCATCCCACCCCATTTGTCCTTTAGTTTTTATCCCCATTCCTCCACTCATCCATACACTAGATAAAGGGGGTGTGATCCACAAGGTCTTCACAATCACACTGTCACCCCTTGTAATCTACATTATTGTATAATTGTCTTCAGGAGTCCAGACTGCTGGGTTGGAGTTTGGTAGTTTCAGGTATTTACTTCTAGCTATTCCAATACATTAAAGCCTAAGAGGTGTTATCTATATAGTGCATAAGAATGTCCACCAGAGTGACCTCTCGACTCCATTTGGAATCTCTCAGCCAGTGAAACTATTTCGTCTCATTTTGCATCCCCCTTTTGGTCAAGAAGATACTCTCAGTCCCATGATGCCGGGTCCACATTCATCCCCGGGAGTCATACTCTGCGTTGCCAGGGAGATTTACAATCCTTGGAGTCGGGTCCCACGTAGTGGGGAGGGCAGTGAGTTCACCTGTTGAGATGGCTCAGTTAGAGAGAGAGAGGGCCACATCTGAGCAACAAAGAGGTACTCAGGGGGAGACTTAGGCACCATTACATACAACTTTAGGCTCTTCTTTGTGGTAATGAGCTTCATAAGGGCAAGTCCTATGCTCGAGGGCTCAGCACATCAAACCGCCAGTCCCAATGTTTGTGACAACATCAACACCAGTCCAGGTGAGGATGTCCAATACATCCGCACCTTCCCCCAGATCCTCGGGGCTGGGGAGGGGGAGGCTGTAAATATATTTTTTATTATCTGCCCAAATTACTCTAGGATGTGTCACTATTTCACTGCAGCCTATACTAACCTACCGTATCTCACTTCCTATTCAAAGTTCCATGCAATTGTGGTGTTTGAACAAATCGACTGTCGAGTTGTACCGTTTAGAAAATTTAGATCCATAGGTTTAATTTTAATATTGATGCTTTTACCCCAATTGGTAAATTCTTAGGCTAGTCAATTGTGAATTTCTTTTACCACATGGATTTTCAAAAACCTAACTTTCATGAATGGGAAGGAATCTTCTATTTGTTTTTATATTATTATAGTTTTAAATTTTATTCCATTTTATTTTTGCATGTAATTTTTCAATCCATTTGGAGTTTATATTGGGTTGTGGTATAAGGCAAGGGATTAACATGGTTATTTCCCAAATAGCTCGTTTTCCTAACTCATTTGTTGAGCAGCACAGCCTTTCCTGTGTTGGTTGGTCATTTAAAAAAATAATACTAAGTTTTTATAAATGCCTGGGTATTTTCCAAGTAGCTTTCCTGTTTCTTGATTTGGCTGTTGATTTTACTGTATTGTTTTAGAATTCATTTCAATATGTAGTTAGGGAAATTCCCTCTCTAATTATCTTTTTGGAAAAATTTTTGGCTGTGTTGTTATGTGCTTATTCTTGCAGATGAATAGTAAAATTCTCTGTATTGTGGAACATCTTGTTGGAATTTTAATTCATATTTATATTTTTTGCTTTTTTGAAAGAGATCTTGCCTCATCTGTAAAACAGGGATAGTAAAGCATCCTTTTGGTAGGATTGTTGTATGGATTAAATGATAACATGCACGTGAAGAAGTGTGTACGATGTGTGTCAACCCAGAGCCTGTTCTGATTTTAGAGGGCTTTAAGATTGATTTGGGTCCTACCCCACTGCAGCTCATTTCTGGAGTTTCCTACATCCGTTCTGAAGAAGGGAAAGAGAACTGACTCTGGGTTATTACCAGTTCAGACATCAAGCCCATTGGAATGGGTGAAATGTCTCCTGCCTTTGTTGCAGGTGCTCTAGCACTGTGAATGAGTAGAAGTTCCTGGGAATCTCCCACCCACACCCTCCTTTGCAGTGCCCATTCTGCACAGCCAGCAGTGGGCTCAGGTTCAGATTGACATCCCCACTCACCGCTCAAAACGGCTGCACTCTGGCACCAGTGTTACATAGTTTTATAAAGGATGTGGGGTTGGAAATGTAGTGTATCAGCATGACAGCATCATACTGCTTCATCAGGGTCCTTCCAGTAGCTGGGGTGCAGACAGCCTCAACACAGAAACTCTATCTTATCACAGCCCCTGAGCAGAGCTCCCAAGCCCCCACAAGGATACCTTGGCCATAAGAGATAACACAAGGAAACCAAAGCTTGTGTTCTCCAAAAGTCTTTTATATAGTCTTGGACTTGAAAACCCTCAGGGCCTATGTACCAGCTCACAGTCCTCCGTCCAGGTGCAGTTCATCTACCAGGCTTACTTTTTTTTTTAATGATCACAAAGAAGCCACATTGTTTTTATTGACAATTCAATCTCTACACATATACAGTACTGCACAAATCATAAGTGGATCAACAATTATATTAACAATACAAACTCATGAGCATTTACAGAAAGCTGCTGTTTCAGGTTTGGTGCATTTTGTGCCAGGTACTTGAGTGAATATGACAAACAAAGGAACTTGGGTGCTACGTCAGTCCATGAGAATTAGCTTTCAAGAAAAGCATATTTGCCACCTTACCGAATATATCAAACCCAAGAAAATTGATGACAAAATGAACACTGTTAAAGAAAATTTGGTGATAAAAACATTAGGTTAAAATAGTTTAAAATTTTAGCAATTGGATTTAAGATCCAGAAGGTATAAGCACATTGGGAATTTTAAGACCCCCAAGTTCTTCACAATTGCTACTACATTCTAAAAGGCTACTCTAATGTCTTCCCCGCTAGTGTAAACTATTGTTTCATGGTTTAACGGAAGAAACAAGATTGCAATTCACATAAATGGGTTTTAAAATAAGACCCTCACCATTCAAAATAAAATAAAAATTTACATGATCTCCATCAAATTACTAAAAAATTTTATCAAAATGTTGACCAGACAGAGAAGCCAGGTCACTATTTAACTCTCCTGACTACCAAGAGCGCAGGGAATGCGTCACTTATAGTGGAGGGAGAGCTGAGGCTGAGTCCTGGGCTGCCCTGACTTGCAGTGTGGGCTGGGACAGCCCTTGGCTTCCCTGGGGTTCTGCTTACTCAGCTGTCGAGTTTAGCGGGGTGTGGGCTAGGTGGCCTTTAGAACACCTTTCAACTAAAAGAATCTAAGTCAGCTTCAGACCCCATTTTGAGCAGACTTTTAGGGTGGTAAAAGAAATGGATTAAGACACACATGGTGGAGTATTTTCTGCCTTTTGTACCATCATTCAGTTCTAGGAAATCTTTGCCGAAAACTTTCATCTAATGGCTGGTACTGTTAAAGGGCAGGCAAATGAGGCATTCAGCAATGACAATTTTGATTAAAATGTAAAAATGCTATGCTAAATTTTGGTAGAAATGCAGTACACTATCACATTACTACAAGTAGTCAGGATTTCTTGCTTCTGAATTTCAAGAGCCACCAATGCTGAGGGAGTAGCACAATTCAAGCTATTTGTTAGAGATCTACATGAAATCCTACCACTAAGGCAGCTTCAGTGAAACTGGTTCTAACAGAAAGGTTGCAAGAGAGTTAAGTGTAGGGTAGGATTTTTCATTTTCTTTACAGAACAGAAAAATGATCCAAATAGAGTAATGACTCATTTTTCATCCTCTAAAAGGGATAAAAGTATCACTGCTTGAATTCAATATACTGGCCTCATTTTCAAAATGCATTACTTTATTTCCTCATTAGGTAGCCAGACATTAGAAACTTGGAGAACATGATGGTCACATTATCTCTTTAGTGAGCCCCAAGTCTTCCAGGAGCATCCCTGGAGCCTACAGCTGAAGAAGGCATCCTGGGATGTCAGATATCAAAGTTTTCTCCACAGCCAGGGCTTACTTTTACAATAACCCGGCACATCTGACATTCCACCTTTATCTTAACCCAGTATTTCAAGGTAGCAGTGTAAGAAGAAAGCATATCCAAGATCATCTTCACATGGAGAAAAAGTTTAAGCTTTTTCTGTTCTTCTTCCTGGCATGGCAGGAATTAAGTGACAGAAACAGTCTTCAGAACCTCTCTGTCCTGCTAGGGAAGCTCTGTGCACCCTGTCTGCAGGGACAGCAGGAACCTTCAGTGAGTCTCCTCTAACCTTGCTGCTGGTCCCCACTGTCACTTTTGGATGGGTGTGGCATGGTTGTCATCTGCTGGGGGATACTCCTGTTCGTTTTCTGGCTGTAGTCTTCCCTAAGGAAAGGGAAAGGTTTGGGACTATCACTGGTTGTTCTCCTTGCTCTTCCAGCAGCACTGTTTTCAACAGAAACTCCTTCATATTTCCACTGTAAACCCAGTTACTTCCTGATCTGATCCTTGCCTCATCCAGATCTGAAACTAGTTCCCACACATGGCCCAGGCTGCACACTGACACTGTTGTTTGTCTTCCCAAAACAGCCTCCCCCAAATTGTACATGGGTCCCCGTCTGTTCCTCCTTCCAGTCTTGGCATCTCAGTGAAGCCAGCCCTGATTTTGGGGCTCTCTCCTCTCTTGGTGCTCCCTCCTTTTGTGGATGAACCCCCAATGACTGACATTTCTCTTCGTATGTCTTCACAGGACTGGTAGTTCCTTGAGGGCAAAAAGAGTATGTTGTGCCTTTACCTGGTGCCTAGCATAGAGAACATGCCCAATAAATGCTGACTGACTTATGGTTTAAGAAATAATGGAGAGTGCTTAGTCACTCCTCTAAGTGATGTCAGCAAAAGTACATTGATCAGGGCAAGATGGCAGCAGAGGGAGGTGTGGAATTTAGTTAGTCCCCTGGAGCAACTAGTAAATAGCCAGGAACAACTAGAAAATAGTCTGGAACAACTGATGGGGGTCATGCATGACCAGAGAACATTGTACACCAGTCAGGAATAGATGGAATGGCTGAAATCGCAGCATAGAACTGTAAGTAAAGCTCCCCAAACTGCAGAGCTGGGTCCACTGGGAATTAAATACCCCCAACAGCATGGTAGGCTGAGTTGCAAAACTTCGCTGTGAGAAAAAGTAGCAGTCCCTGCTGGGAGCAAGGAAATGTAGCTCAACCAAGCTCCAATTGTGGTTGTAATTAAGAAATTTGGACTACTGAATACAGATGCTATGAGCACAGATAAACCTGGAGCAAGCAGGAAAGGAACCTGGAGGTTTATCCTGGCAGAGGGGAGGCAGGGCTGACAGAAAAAAAAAATACGTAAATAAAACTACAGATTCTTGGAGTCCGTTGAGATCAGAATACTGGGAAAGGGCTGTGCCCCAAGAAAAGGGGCACACAAAACCGGGTACCAATTCCGGTTCTTGCCTGGTGAACTGGAGGGCTAGGGACTGGTTCTGAAAAGGGGACTTCTTGCTTTTTTCCCTCTTTTTTTTTTTTCCTCTCTTATTCTAAGTAGCTCATTAAAGAAAGCCTCAGCCATTTTCAATTGTCAGCACTGACCCAGGCAACGGTGGAGTTAAGATGGTCAGAGAGTCAAAGGAAAAACTCAAGTCCAGGAGACAATTCCCTAAAGGGCTTATCTTCCCTAATAAAAGAGGGGGGCAGGGCCCAGCTCATATACAGCTTAAGCATGGCTTCTGACACCCTCGTTCCCTGGCCAGTACTGGGTCCACTGGGAATTAAATACACTGCACCTCTTTATGCCAGGAGGGAGCTGTGGGCTGACAAGCACCACCTTCTTGGCAGGATAGGGAAAGAACAGAGTCTAGAGGCCTCACAGGAAAGTCTGACAATCAGCTGGGTCTCACCGTCAGGGAAACCTGATACTTAATACAGCCTTCTCCTGAGACCCAGGCCTGTCTGGTCTTTGAAAATCTGATTGGGGTAATCAAGGAAACCAGATGCCCAGACAACAAAAAATTACAAATCACACTAGAAAAAATGAAGATATGGCTCAGTCAAAGGAACACACACACTTCAACTGAGATACAGGGATTGAAACAACTAATTATTAATCATATCTCCTAAATCAGTTCAAAAATCAAATCAACAAGTTGAGGGGAGATATGGCAAAAGAGATGAAGGATATAAAGAAGTCATTGGGTAAACATAAGGAAGAACTTGAAAGTTTGTAAAAACAATCGGCAAAACTTATGGGAATAAAAGGCACAATGGAACAGATGAAAAACAATGGAGACATACAACAGCAGATTTGAACAGGCAGAAGAAAAGATTTATGAACTGGAGGACAGGACATCTGAAATCCTACACACAAAGGAACAGATAGGGAAAAGAATGGAAAAATAGGAACAACATTTCAGGGAATTGAATGGCAACATGAAGTACATGAATGTACATGTCATGGGTGTCCTAGAAGGAGAAGAGAAGGGAAAAGGAACAGAAAGAATAATGGAGGAAATAATCACTGAATCTCTTATGAAAAACATAAAATTACAGATCCAAGTAGTACAGCTTACCACAAACAGAAAAGATCCAAGTAGACCGATTCAAGACACTTATTAATCACACTATCAAATGTCAAAGACAAAGAGAGAATTCTGAAAGCAGCAAGAGAAAAGCAATCCATGACATACAAAGGAAGCTTGATAAGGCTATGTGTGGATTTCTCAGTAGAAACCATGGAGGCAAGAAAGCAATGGTATGGTATATTTAAGATGCTGAAAGGGAAAAACTGCCAACCAAGAATTCTGTATCTGGCAAAACTGTCCTTCGAAAATGGAGAGTTTAAAATATTTTCAGACAAACAGACACTGAGAGTTTATGAACAAGATACCTGCTCTATAAGAAATACTAAAGGGAGTGCTACAGGCAGATAGGAAAAGACAGGAGAGAGAGGTTTGGAGAAGAGTGTAGAAATGAAGACTATCAGTAAGGATAAAAAGAGAGAGGGAAAAATTAAAATAATGTGAGATAGACATATAAAATCCAAAAGACAAAATGGTAGAGAGTAGACATTACATTGAGTGAAATTAGCCAGAAAGAAAACAATGGATACTGTATGGTCTCACTAATATGGACTAACAATGATGAGCAAAATTTGAGAGTTGAAACACAATAGAAAGAGGTTAGAGATCGGGCATTTGATGCTGAAGGAGTACAGAAGGTTCAACAGGATTAATTGTATAGATCCAGAAATGGATAGCACAATACTGTGTAATGGTAGCACAATATTGTAAGTACTCTGAAGAAAGATGAATGTGAGCACAGTTGAAAGAGGAAGGCTCGGGGCATGTAAGACACCAGAAGGAAAGATAGAAGATAAAGACTGCAATTGAATAACTTAGAGAAACCTAGAGTGGTCAATGATGGTGATTAAATGTACAAATATAAGAATGTTTTCAAATGAGGGAGAGCAAATGAATGTCAACATTGCAAGGTGTTGAAAATTGGAAGGTATAGGGGAAAAAATACAATCAGTGCAAACTAGAGTCTATAGTTAATGATAACATTGAAAGATGCTTCCATTAATTGTAACAAAGGCAATATGCCAAAGCTAAATATCTATATGAGGGGGATATAAGAAAGTGTTAATGGGATTCTTGGTGGTGGTGATGTTATCTGACCTATTCATTGTATTTTATTTTTATTTTTCTTCTATCTTTATTATTTTTATTCTTCATTTTTTTCTCCTTTTCCTCTTTCTTTGGGGAAGAGATGGAAACGTCCTCATATAGATTGTGGTGTTGAATGCATAATTATGTGATTATACTGGGAATCATAGATTATTTACCTAGGGAGGATTCTATGGTGTGTGAATACAACTGTTTAAAAAAATAAAGAGGGATACAAGTGATGGAGAATGTGTGTAGAGAGGGATATACCTATTCCCTGTTGATAAGAAAGTAGAATGGCACAGCCCAGCTGGAGGGCAGTGTGGTGATTCTACAGGAAGCTAACTATGGGGTTGTCATATGGTCCTGCAACTTGGTTATTGGGTATGTACTTGGAAAAACAGAACAGGGACATGAGTGGACACTGCACACTGGTGTTTATGGCAGCCATGTTCATGACTCACAATGGATGAAGGTGGCCTAAGTTGCATTGATGGATAAACAGAATGATGAACTGTGGTGTATACATACAATGGAATACCAAATGGCAGCAAGAAGGAATGAAGTTTTGAGGTATGCACCTAGGTGAATGGACCTGAGGACAGTATTTTGAGTGAAATAAGCCAGAATCGAAAAGATAAACATTATAACACCTCACTAATATGGACTACCTATAATGTGCAAACTCTGAGAATTGAATCTGAGAGCATAGGTTATCAGGGGAAGACAATAGTAAAGGTTTCTAGATTGTAAGCTCTTAACAGCAGTCACATCTATTCCTGAGTTGTGATGGTTGTTTCTATATTCTGAGATGATGAGCCATTTGTGTATAACTTGGTTAGTCCCTGGAACTTTGGGTATCTGTGTGACACCTGAGACTCAGAGCCAGCGTTCAGCAGCTATGAATGTCAGTATTACCCCATACAGGAAATGTTAAAGAAGCTGAAAAAAATTTGAGACTTTAATTAGAGATACACACAAAACGGACTTGGTTAGGATTAAGATAAATCAGGCTAAAGGGAAAAGGATGATATTGACTGTGTTTTAAAACTTCAACTGCTGTGTGAGACCATAGGAAGAGATGTTTATTTGGTGCAAAATCTATACTTTTTGTAGCAGACTATATAATTTAACTTGTGTGGTTGGTTTATTCAAACACCATAATTACATGCAACCTTGAATGGGAGCAAAATGTGGTTGGTTTGTATGTGGGACATGACTGCCAGGCATATAAGTCTCCCTGGCAACGTGGGTCATGACTCCCGTGGATGAGACTGAACCTGGCATTTGGGATTGAGAAAGCCTTCCTGACGAAAAAGGGAAAGAGAAATTAAACAAAATAAAGTTTTAGTGGCTGAGAGATCTCAAATGGAGTCGAGAGGTCATTCTGGAGGTTACTCTTATACATTATATAGATGTCCCTTTTTAGTTTTTAGTATGCTAGAATAGCTAGAAGGAAATACCATAAACTGTTGAACTGCAATCCGCTATCCTTGATTCTTGAAGATGACTGTATAAGTATATAGCTTATATAGTGTGACTGTGCGATTGTGAAATCCTTTTGGCTCACACTCCCTTTATCCAGTGTATGGACAAATGAGTAGAAAAAAAGGGGACAAAAAGTGAATAATAGGGGGAAAAGGGAGTATGAGATGTTTTGGGTGTTCTTTTTAAATTTCGTTTTTATTTTTAGTCTTATTTTTTGAAGTAATGAAAATGTTCAAAAATTGATTGTGGTGATGAATGCACAACTATGTGATGATACTGTGAACAGTTGATTGTACACTTTGGATGATTGTATGATATGTGAATATATCTGAATAAAATTGCCTTAAAGAAAAAAAAGTACATTGAGCTATGCCCTGATCTTACATGAAGAGTTCTTGCCTGTGGAAGTAAATTAAAGATGGAGAAAGTTGGGAAAATTATGCCTATTTTCTCCTGAGAAACAGAACTCCCTGTTTCTTGCTCTGATATGCCTGTGTCTGATATGGGGAGAGGATTATCTCCAATGCTGATAACGCTGACAGGCAGTGAGCAGGAATACTAAAAAATAAAAAATAAGAGAGGGTACTATTCCTTTCCCTGTCCTACCACCATTTTCTTTGGCCCCACAATGGAGTGCTAGAAGTAGAATTATCTTTTAAATTAAGAACACTGATGGACTTTTTAGTAAAAACTTAACAGTTCTGCTATCATTTTACTGATTCAATGAGTACTTGAAACAGTTTCTATGCCTGTGTTTTTGTGTGGCTGCCTTAGAATGAGGGAATAGAATGGTTAATAGCCAACACTTATCAGACATTTGCTGTGTGCCAGATGCTGTACTGAATACTTTACGTGTTAATTCATTTAGTCATAATAATATCCGTTTTACAGTTGAGGAAACAGAGGTACAGAGAGGTTAATTGACCGCCTCAAGGTCACATAGCCAAAAAGCGGCAGAGTTGGAATTTGAGCTCGGTCTGGCTCCTAGTCTATGCTCTTATTACACTATCTATTCCTTATACATTTAATATCTGTTTTTGTTCCATAACAGTTATTAATATTTTGACCCATATAGAGGATCTTTTTATAAACCAAATAACTAACTGCTTATCTTCATTTATATTCTGTGTCATGCTTCTTAATTTCAGTCATTCCCCTCCATTATTTTTTCTTATTAAATTCTTAATCTGGCTTTTAAGAGGTAGAGAAGTGTGTTTGGATTGGACTGGTTTCCTCTGTGACCTTAGAAAAATGCATCAAGATACTTGATTATGTTAATTTTTTTATTTTCCGTAATAAATAGTAGAGTTTACTCCATTTCTGGGCTCCGCCTGCCTCATAGGGTTTGCCTATCTGTTTTATAGTAGCAAATAACAAAGCAGATGCTTTCACCCCCATGAAAAGCTCTGGTGTCTGTTTTGAGATATCAAGAATTGAACCATATCCAAATGGTTGGCTCATCCTGCCTGGGTCTTATTTCCCTCTCTGCTCTCCCGCCGGCCCCATATGTTTGCTGGCACACAGGGAAAGATTATGTGAGCCTGATAAAGTTGAAGTTCTCTTTTGTCCTTTTAATGAATTCACCTACCTGAATTCATTAATAGTTGTTGTCATTGTGAAATATTTGATCATAACAATTCTGATATAGCCCTAAGCAGTCACTGCCACCTTTTTTTTTTTTTTTTTCAATTAAGTATTTAAGGATCAGCCTCCCATTAGGGCTGATTTTTACTGAAAACTGATTCAATGCCTTTTGTTCCAGCTTACTTAAGTTTCATAACTTTGATTTCATGATATCTTATTTGAAATATTTTTATCTCCATTTTTCACATGTGGTTCAGTCTCAAAGTATGTTTCACTTATACTTGATTTTGCTAAAAATGTCACTATAACTTCATCCTCTGATTGTTTTAATAGCAAGCTTTATCTGCCTACAGGAGAATATTAAAAAGTGAGCCTCCTTATCCTCAAGAAATGAGTGCTTTAGCCAAAGACCTAATTCAGCGTCTTTTGATGAAAGATCCCAAGAAAAGATTAGGATGTGGTCCACGTGATGCAGATGAAATCAAAGAACATCTCTTCTTTCAGGTGAAATTTATTCAACAGATGATTTCCTTTCCTCTGCTGTTTTCAGAATGCTCAGCATTGTTGGTGAAATGAGTGAACACAGTCCTTCTTGGGGTCACTTTCTCCTTATTTTCAGTGTCCCTTTGCATCTTTTTTTAAGTGGCAGGGACCCTTTAGAAAGGACCAGAATTCCATTTGTTAAGACGTAAATGGTTTTTCTCCCTAAATAGAGTGAGGTGGGGGTGGAGAAGATCATATAGCAGTTTTGCACATTCCAGTTGGTTAGAGTTTCTAGGTATTGGTTTCCATGTATAATCTTGAGAATTAGGCATATGTTCTGAGGAAACTTTTATTATAATTTTTACTCCTCTTTCAGTTCATGAGCTATGGCTATCACTGTGCTTCACCTTTTAGATGGTGGTTGTGTCTCTTCTTCTTTTCCCAGGAGAAATCTTAGAAAATTCAAAATCTACATGTTTCTCTATTAGTATCTATAACATATAGAGAGATATTCATTTATTTTCTTTTTTACTTGTGACAGTTCTTTCTTATTCTGAAAAAGCCTAATGAGACCATTCTTCAGGGCACCAGCACAACTGCTCAATTTTGTTTGCTCAGTTTAGTCCAAAAAACCATCAAAGATTAAATAAGTTAAATAGAGTAAGTTGGCTAGTTATTTCAGTCAAAATGATCAAACCTGGGATATCATGACCTTGATTTCTAAAACCCTGAGCTTTTGGCTTCTAAACAATTCCTTCTTATTGATAAGCATGACCTAAATATTTATGATTTAAAGAGACCATCCAAGTTTTGTTTTTATTTTGAAAATTAAGTCCTTACATTATTGTCACCAAAACGAATGAAAAGAGTATACTAAAACAAAGGAAAAACTCTTTTGTAGACTAAGCATGTTAGTTTTTTAAATATGAAAAACAAATACTGATTTACAGTAAGAATTCTTTGTTCTTCTATACTCAAAAAAGGGCATATTTATTCCAGTTTCTCAGTGAAACCATTTTAAAAAATATTAGTGCATGTCCTACAGAAGTTTAGTAACATAGTGAGAAATACATTTAGAATAAAATATACTTCTCAGTATGTGCATTTCAAAGATTCATATGGCTTGGGAATAGTAATATTTGAACAAGCTATTTGAAATATCTAGCTTAGCAGCTTGACTCAGAAATTCACAATCAGGTAAAATTCAAGGAATTAGTCAAGCAAAATACCTCTAATTGTATTTTTCTCCACAGTTCTTTGTGTTTGTGAATATTATATCTTTCTCATTAGAGAAATTTCTCCTTTCCATAGTTTGGAATACTAATGTTAGATTTCTTCATTGCTTTGGCTTTTACAATGATAGGGACACTTTAGGAAAGACTAGAGCTCTATTTTTCTGGACTTAGATGGTCTTTTTTCCCCCTAAATTGGAGTAGGGATGGGGAGGATCATAATAGCATTCAATTTTCTACATACTAAACTTTCTCCTGCTAACAGTCTATTTCTTTAAATTATCCCTTTATTCTAGAAGTTTTCCCTCAGTATGTATGAAATAGCCAAGCACAAATGACATGCTTATAATGGAAAACATTACAACCAGATCAAGGAAAGAATACTAACTAGAAAGCCAAGAAATTTGTTCTGATCCTGACTCTTCCCCCAGCTAATCTTTAAATGAAAACATTAGTTCTTATTTCTGGACTTCCATCTCCTTCTGGATCTAATAAAGAAGATAACTGAATGATTTCTAAAACCCATTCTAGCTAAAAGTTTGAAAATCTGTAATTTAATGATTTTATATCCTTCGCATCCACAAGGGGGCATAATAAAAACATTTTATGTAAGTGAATTTCATCAGCCAAGAATAGCAACTTTTCATGTTTTACCAACCCTGAAATCACTATGCATCTTATAATGGACAGCATCTTACTATTCTAATTGGTAATTCTTTTTTCTTTCTTAGTAGTATGTAAAGTAATGGTATATCTTACTATCAAAGATAGCATCTTAGATTCAAAGAAATGTGATCATAGAATATCTGTAGGATTCAATTCAGTTATTACCTGATGTAGTTTTAAGTGGCTAGCAGCAACATAAAGAAGACAGAAGAGTGGGTTAGATTTGAATGATGTCAAATACAGCAGGTAAACAGTAAATGTCTGACATGGGTAGAAAGGGAGCTTGGATTATTCCATGGGGGAGGAAAGAGGCAGTGTTTAAAATGTTTGAATACAGTTCATTCAGTGAGAAAAGAGCAATTAGATCAGTATGATAGTTGGTATCGTTTAAATGCATAGACATAAGCAAATGTGTGATTTGTAGCGAGTTTGTTTATTTTTTAATTTGTCCAGATGACCAGAAGGAAAGGCTAATACAGGAGGAGAGTGAAGTAAGACTGCCTCTAGAAAACAGGGAGTTTCCTTAGAGTTAGTATTCGTATCCACAGTGTTTTAAAGCCCTTTATTGATTTTTTTTTTTTTTTGGCTTAATACCTGTCTCTAGAAGCTCAGGACAAAATTAATTTTCTATTATCCCTAAAGGTAAACTAGGGTGTCTTGAAGCCCCCAGAGGATAGCACAAGATTCCCCAGTGACGTAAAGCAGCCGTCTCATCTTTTAGACACAAAGTTGGCTGAAGCCTGTAAGCTGCAGTCTGAAAATGTGTTTTTGCCTGGAAAAGAATATTAATCATTGGTTTGAAATCTGTGCCCTTATTTTTAGCCTCTCTCCTTATTAATCATTTAAAAATCCTAATCTGTAGTTGCTATTCCTGGAAAATATATGTTGACTTGATTGATTTCTACTTTGTACCAATTTTCTTGCTCTGCTTTAGAAAATAAATTGGGATGATTTAGCTGCCAAAAAAGTGCCCGCACCGTTTAAGCCAGTCATTCGGGATGAATTAGATGTGAGTAACTTTGCAGAGGAGTTCACAGAAATGGATCCCACCTACTCTCCTGCAGCACTTCCCCAGAGCTGTGAGAGGCTGTTCCAGGTAATCCCTGAGTACGCCTGCATACACTGGCTGTGTGTGCTGCAAAAGAAAAGATTAATTTTCCCATATTAAAATGGGTTTTTGGAAAAAAAAAAAAAGATTTTCTAATCTTAAGAATTATTAAGCGCAAAGATACTGCAAAACTGAAGTTTGTGGTTTGCTAAACAGCAGGTACTGTTTGTGTGTTTATTTTCAACATAAAGAAGTGTTAATTTTATGCCAGGCATTTTATTTTTGTTCAGGCTCTTTTATAAAAAAATTCACAACTAATTTACTTTACCTTTAGTTACATAAAAGGATCCTTAGTCAATAAACAGTGTTACCTGATTTTTTTCTTCAGTGAGTAATCCTAATTGCATTCCAGCTATTTAACAAAGATTTAGAAAGGATTTTGTTTTTAGAGAAAGATGTTTGTCAGACTTAAGATGAAATATTCATGGCTTCATTTCTTTGACTCCTCTAAGTGTGTCTTTAGAATACTTTACTCTGGCCATGCAGACTGCGTCTCTCTTGTTCACTCTGCATCACCAATGTCTGTGCAGGACCATAGTAGATGTTAGAGAAGTGTTTGCTGAGTGAACTAGCTTGACCCGATTAACTGTCTATCATTATACCAGTTTTGGTTCAGCTCACCATTCTGCAGTTAGATTTTATGTTTTTTCCAAAACTCAATTTTAAATTTAATTATTCTGAAGTAATGTCAAATAATTGCTGAATTAGAAACTAACTGTAATAAAACTAACTGTAATAAAACTTGTTATTTTCCTAGTTTGAAAACTGTTAGCACTAGGACCACTTAACTATCTTTTTTGAGCAGTTAGCTTGTTAATAGGCAAACATTTATCAGCAGTGCTAAAGAATTATAGCTAGGAGTCCAATTTGTGGGTAGAATGCAGTAGAAGTATTTTTCTGTCTTTTAATTTTGAATTGGTTTAATTCTGCCAGAAGATGGCATTATCTCCTTCTGAAAAGCATTTTTCTTTTGATTCGAAATGATCCTGCATTTTGAATTGCAAATAAAATAAAATTAGATTTATCTCAACAAATATTTGAATGTTTTTCATTCATTTTTTTCTTGATTTAAGAAAAAAAATCGTCACAATCTAGTCTGCTAAACTGCAAAGTCTCAAGTCTTTATTCTCTACCTTCTCTACCTTTTCTTTTTTTTTTTGTTTTTTTTTTGTTTTTTTTTTGTTTTGTTTTAGGGCTATTCCTTTGTTGCGCCTTCTATTCTGTTCAAGCGTAATGCAGCTGTGATAGATCCTCTTCAGTTTGACATGGGAGATGAACGTCCTGGGGTTACAAATGTAGCCAGGAGTGCAATGATGAAGGTATAAAGATGTGTGGTTATTTAAATGACATACTTGTAGTTTTCATGAATGTTTAAATGCCAACACTAATTAATGTCTTCAAGTCTGTAAAGGTGAATTTAATAAGCTTACTATTTGATTAAAGCACAATTTTTAAAAATGAATAAATGGGAATAGTAATGTTTGCCTTGGAGAATTATAACATAATTTAAATGAGCTTTTTTAGTGATATAAAATATATATCTTAAATAAATGCTATAGATAAAAATAGTTCAAATTAGATGAATTTTAGATAAAAATAGAAATTAACTCTAATTAGATGAAATTTAGATTACAGATATATTCCATTCATGTTAATATTAATAATTTTCTATTACTCTACAATTTTATTTATCCCTGTGTGTTACTAATATTTTCTTAAGTTAAATGCTGTTGATTTCTTATCAGGACTCTCCATTCTATCAACACTATGACCTGGATCTGAAGGACAGACCATTGGGAGAAGGAAGTTTTTCAATTTGTCGAAAGTGTGTACATAAAAAAAGTAGCCAAGCATTTGCAGTGAAAATAATCAGCAAAAGGTATGACCATTTCTGGTAGTGTTTCTTATGTGTTCATCCTAACCAATGAGTTCATTTGGTAAATGAAGATATTTCTTTAAAAGAGTATTAATGGTATATTTTAAGGCTTTTTACCCATGGGTTTTAACTACTTGGCTTATCTGAGAGTTGTTCCAATATACTTTTAGCTGTAGTAGATATTTTCTGATAAAGTAATCCATTTTAGGCACAAATCATAGTATGTCATGCTTTTGAGTTTATTATGAGAAAACTTTCTTGTGGCAGGGATATTTAATCAGACTTGCTTAGTGATTTCAGCAGATGTGGCTATTCTTATTAGTTGTATATTTGAAATACTTTTTTCTTAAATTATTTAGGGAGCCACTATTATTTAGCAAGTTAAATCTTTCAGAGCCAGCTAGTTGTTTTGGTAACTAATTATTACCTCCATGATTATATATTCTTATACCAAATCATTGGACAAGTAGAGCATCCATTTCTTCATATGACTAGCTCTTTTCTGACTCAGATATATAAATTTTTTCCAGAATAATGTGTTACTTGTTCTGGTAGTGTGATTCATTACTTTCCTGGACACCTCATTCTGATACTCTAACATATATATATTCTAAATGCACTGTAAATAAAAACAAAATTAGATTTGGGGCAATACTGGCATAAAAAGCTTGAAGAAATATGTAGAGGCTAACTACCTCATCTTGCAGGATGGAAGCCAATACTCAGAAAGAAATAACAGCTCTGAAACTCTGTGAAGGACACCCCAATATAGTGAAGTTGCATGAAGTTTTTCATGATCAGGTATTACACATTTTTTCTGTGTGTACTAATTCACGTACAACGTTCTGTCTTTCAGCAGATTTGGTGATGCTTCTGGGTTAGAGTCAGAGATGTGGGACATGACCCAATCACCAGAGAGGGCAGAGAAACCAAAGCACACACACTCTTACCCACCCCCAAATCAGTTCATCCTTTCACTTCTGCTTTTCTCACTGAGTAGAAGCCACATATGCCATGGAAGGTAGGGCAGTGAGATAGGAGCTCAATGGCACTGTCATCGGCTGCAGTGAGTGTGCTTATTGCCCATTCAGCTGCCCCCCACCATGACGTAGTCTCTGCTTACCTCTCAGTACTCAGTAATGGATATTGGTTTTCAGCCTTCAAGTTTCCTTTCACTTCTAGAGTAGAGCTTAAGCCTAATTACTGCAAGTTAAGAACAAAGAAAAAGAAAAAAGGCAAGGATATTCCTCTTTCATCTTCCAATGCCAAGCAAATTCTCAGACCATAAGCCGGGTCATGCTGCTCCCTCTTCAGCACTCAGTCCTACTTTTTAACAGGAACCTAACACAGAAGCTTATAACTTTGGATAAGGTAGGGACACCATTGTATCAGGTCCATATCTCCTTCTCAACCCTCCTGCTGCAACCTCCCATGACAGAGATTGCTCCATTACAGTATTCTTTCCCCCAAGACTATCTTAGAGATGAAGTTCTGCTCAAGAAGACACACTAGGGACAGGAGCCAAAACCTGTCCTGGATGTGGTTTGCCCTGATTTTACCAATGAAGAACCTGAGATTCAGAAGGGTCTTGAGACCTGTCCAAGGTCACGTAGCCAGTCAGTAAAAATCTAGTGGGGAGAACCTGGTCTCCAGTACTAGGCTCTCTTCATTGTGCTGCTGTAACGTACTTCAGCTGGGATAATGTGGCCTGGTTCTCTACCACATTGAAATCTCCCAAAGAAGGATACATCTTGGTGAAACTCTGGCAGCAGCAGCAGTAGCATCGTACTGTAATAACTGCTGCCATTTGTTATTGAATATCTTCTGTGGTCCAGGTCCCAACCAGATAGTCACCATGTACCATCTTATTCAGTGCTTACAGTAACTCTGTAAGGTGAGAAAACAGAAACTCACAGACAATAAGTTACAGGATCTCGCAGCTTATAAGTGGTGATGCTAGGTTCTGAGCCCAAGCAGTCTAACTTCAGAGCTCAAGCTTTTAATTACTTTGTAATAGTGCCTTAGGGGAGGCAGAAACATGGCCTGGTTTTCACAGCAGACAAGTGAACACTCAAAAATGACATCATCATCTGCTTTCTCTTTGGTTCTCCTTGATCCTCTACCACCTCACACCCCATCGAGCTATTCAGTGATAATGGATCCATCACCAAAATAGAATTCTAAAAGAGCCACATTACGCTTTGTTTGACTGCATGGTATGTGAATATATCTCAATAAAATTGACTTAAAAATAAATAAATAAAAGAGCCACATTGTCCCTCACCTCCTTCCCACAAAATATGAGAAGAGACTGGACAATCTCTTGTTGAAGATGATATGGAGGAAATTCACATGTCAGTCAAGGAATCGGTGGGTAACCTTAGACATCCCCTCTGGTTTTGCAGTAGTGCCCCTTGTAGCATCACAACCAGACATTTGACTTCTGACTTTCAGACTGATGTCAGAGCTTGGGAACTAGATCCCTAATTTTTTGTTTGTGTCACAAGTTAAATTTATTTACTATTATTTTTATTTTCTTGTTGTAATACATATAATAAAATTTGCCATTTTAACAATTTTTGAGTTTACTATTCAGTGGCATTAATTATATCTACAGTGTTGTGCTACCACCACCACCATCCACTACCAAAACTTTTTCATCACTTCAAATTATTTGCTATTTTTATATTCAAGAGTTACTAGAATATAAATTGTCTTCTTTTAAACTAATGTGTGAAGTTGATTGAGGGTGTGTCTTCAGTCTTTGGTTATGGAACAGTATGGTTCATTTTGTGTATCATGGATTGTCCTTTACACACTTTATTAGTTTCCTATTACTGCTGTAACAAATGGCCACACATTTAGTGACTTAAAGCAATACAAATTTATTATCCTACAGTTCTGGAGATTAGAAGTCCAAAATCAGTCTGACCCATTCAAAGACAGGGTGTTGGCAGGTCTGATTCCTTCTGGTGGCTCTAAAGGAAAATCCATTTACCTGCCTTTTTAGCTTCTAGAGGTGCCCACTTTCCTTGACTCTTGACCCCCTCCTCACGTCACTCCAGCCTCTTGCTTCCATAGTCACATCTACTATGGACTCCAGTCTTCCTGCCTCCCTTATGAGAAGCTTACACACCAGAATAATCTCCCATCTCAAGACCCTTCATTCAGTCACATCTGCAAAGTCCCTTTTGGCACGTAAGGCCACAGTCATGGGTTCTGGAGAATAGGATGTAGATATTTTTGGGGGCCATTATCCAGCTGACCACATGCATTTTCTCATTGTTGTCTACATTTTTTTGGTAAGGGTACTAAGGTTGAGAGAAATAAACTAATATCCCCAAGATCATAAGTAAATAGCAGAACTGGTATTCAAATCCAGGTTTGACTCCCAAACCTGTTTTTAAACTACTATAGATACTGCCCTTCATCTTTTTTAATGCTTACTGGCCTCCATAGAATACACCTTCAACTTTGACCTTCTTTGTCGACTGTAGAGACTCAAATTAGATTGATATCTAGTTACCTGAAAGCAATTCTCTTATTAAAAGGGTGTTCACCCTGTGGGACATGATTCCTAGGAATGAGCCTGGCCTTGGCAGGTGAGGGATTGAAAATGCCTACTTGACCAAAAGGGGGAAAAGAACGGTAACAAGCTGAGGTCACAGTGGCTGAGAGAGGCTCTCCTGGAGGTTTCTCTTTTGCAGTCTCCAGCTGGCCACAGTATGCCATGCCCTTACCAAAAATAGTCCCCAAATACCTGGGTCCCTACCTGATATTCTATAAAAGATGCACTCACTAAGTTTTATCTTTCAGAAACTTAAATCCACTAGAGTGTTCCTATGCCAGACAAGTCCTAAAACCCAGAGGCAACAGCCTCTTTAAGAACAACAATCAGATGCAGCCCCCTTCCCCATACTGTTGACACCCCCTTTTAATATAAACTGCCTAGACACCCCTGAAGATGGAGAAAGAGATTGAGAGGAAGGAGTAGCAACAAACAAGATAAGATTGCACAAAGGTCTGTGAATACTGTAACTTTGTATAATTATATATATATATATATATATATATATATATATATATTTTTTTTTTTTTTTTTTTTTTTTTTTTTTTTCTCTTTGGATGCTGGGGTGTTGGAATGGCTGGAAGGAGGTAAATGGCATCGTGGAACTGTAGCCTGTAGCATCCCTTGGGATTTGCTCTTTAGCTGCTCGTTGAATTGCACCTTGAAGGTCTTCACCTTTCTGTATATACCTTGTATTGCATAATAAGGAAAAAACTGAAATTGTGAAACTGTAACCCATAACAATTTTTGAAATTACTTATGTAACTGCTTTTGAGCTATACATTAAGAGATGACACCTTTCTGTATGTATGTTATATTATACAATAATGGAAATAGCTGAAGTTGTGGAACTGTGATCCATGACATTCTTTGAGATTTGCTCTCTACTTGTGAAATCGTACATTGAAAGTTATCACTGTTATATATGTATGTTAAAGTTCACAATGAAAAAATGGAAAATAAAAGGGTGTTCACCCTTTACAATTTGTCTAACATAGGCAGGATAATGTACTTATAATTGTATTTTTATGAAGCAGTTTTTGTGGGTTTTGCTAATTCAGAAGGAGACAAATTTTATTTTGTTTGTTAAATGACAATGCTATAATTCATAGCACTTTATCTGAATATTGTTTTGATATTTTTTTCTAAACCATTTGTTCATTTGAGAGCTGATTAAGTCCTTTGCCTTTTTAAGAGTTCCTGTTATTTTCTTTATGGAATTGTATGCAAAGCATACCACATATATAACTTATAAAATAGCTGTTTAATTAAGATAAAGCTGTTGGTATCAAAAATGATTACTAATCCACAATGAATTGTGGATATTTACCATGGGTATTAACAGGAACCCTGAAGCTAATCTGTTGAGGTCTAACAGGAGGTTTTAAAAGGGCATCATCAAACAATGCCTCTTTTAAAAAGTAAATTTGCCATTGAATGGGTATGCCTGGCCTCCTGTGGGCAGCTGTTCATACTCAGTCAGTAATCGTCTATATTAATTAAAGCAGAGGATTTCACATTATTGTCAGCTCTAAGTCACACTTTAAAAAGAAAGGCTTGTAAACTTCATACAGAGAGTTGGAGTGGAATTCAAATGAAAGAATTAGTCAAGGAAAAGATATATAAAAATTTCACAGCAGTATTGAAATTTTCTGTCACCAAAATAGAATTCTAAAAGAGCCACATTACCCTTTGTGTGACTGCATGGTATGTGAATATATCTCAATAAAATTGAATTTAAAAAAAAATAAATAAAAGACCCACATTGTCCTTCACCTCCTTCCCGCAAAATACAAAGATTGCTGTATTATTTAAAATTATTGGCTAGATAATAGTCAATAAATATTTTATACATTAACAGACTTCTCCCCATCTTTATTAAGGCCCTCCACATTATTCTTTTTTCTTTTCTAGCTTCATACATTTCTAGTGATGGAACTTCTGAATGGGGGAGAGCTGTTTGAACGCATTAAGAAAAAGAAACACTTCAGTGAGACTGAAGCCAGCTGCATCATGAGGAAGCTTGTCTCAGCTGTAAGCCACATGCACGATGTTGGAGTGGTGCATAGAGACTTGAAACCCGAGGTATAGAATAACATAGTCTCTTATAGAAGTCCCCAAATACGTGTGGGGTTTTCTGTTTTATGTACGTATGTGTGGGTTAGTTTTGTTTTTTGTTTTTTAACTTACAGGACTTTCTGCTAAATAGATACTTGCAAATTTTCATGTTTCTGAATTTTTTTTTCTTTTCTATTTCAGTTTAAAATAAATTTCTCTTTTTTTTTTTTTTTTTTGCCACCTGATCATCTTGACGTTAGATTTGTAAGTGTGAGAGCCTTTTGTGGAAGAAATACTTTATGCAACAGTTGTGGACTAAAAATAGCAATGGAAATTTTTGTAGCAGAAAATATCCCTTCTATATATACCATTTTTGAGGATTTTAAAAATAGTATATTTTAAAGCTTATTTTTCACATTTCCAATCAAATTGATTACTTTATGAATAGGGATGCATGTAGTTCTATTCTAAATATTTAAACATAAAGAATTGTCTTGCTTCAATTAGTTGTACTATCTATATATGTGCCTTTCTGTGCTCATGTACTATGATATTTATAGAACTATGTAGCAATGCAGAAGTAGCAGCTTTTTATATATTTCTTCTTTGGAAAGGTTAATACAGAAAGTTCTAACTATAGAATGATCCCTCTTCAGTATTTTTAGTATCAAAAATATGAATATTCTTCCCTTTTAGAAAACTAACAAATAACTATGAAAACTGAACACCAGAAACCAATAATTTATAAAAGGATAATAATGAATCATCTTTTACCATATGCAAAATTATACATATTTCCTCTCCAAAATAGAACTTTATTTTTAATTACAATGTGATTATAATACATTTCCAATTATATTTAAAAGATTATTTGATGTTTATTCTTTGTGTATTAGACCACAAAAGATTATTTCTCTAAAAGCACCATTTTTGCCTTTTATTTAAAGTATCTTGGGTTGTTGGAGGAAAGGAAGGTTTTAAAAGAATTCTTTGCATTTAAGTATAATTGATTTGTTCCTTTAAAGTCTTTAAACTTCTGTTACTTTCTGTTATTGTTATTCATATTACTAGTAATTAATCAAAAGTGAATTGTTTTATGAACTTGCAACTGTGATAGCTACCCCTCTGCTTTCTTCATCATAGTTCTCACTCTCCTACATAACGCCCACTGAAAACATGGTGCTGTGTATACTGGAAATTAGCTATTTTTGAATGTGAAAGCGCACCACTTAAATGTTTTCTTGGTAGACAAGGAACAAGCATGTAATTTTTTTAATTGAAAAGATCTGTTCCATGACTGTATAGATTTCATTTAACATGTTTTATTCTTTGATAAATGGCCATCTGTCATCTCATGAGACTCAAATGATACAAATGTCCTCTCCAGCAGAATTTATCTTCCTACTTTAGATCAAAAGGTATTATGTATTTTAATTCTTCTTATTTGTTATAAAGCTTTTCTTTAGTCACCTGAAATGAAGCAGAATCACCAGATTATTTAGAACATTCTACAAGTGATGGTCCTAAATCCAACTGGATTTTGGAGAAATGAAATTGGACCTTTGCATTAAGATTTGCATAATAAAACAGCTTTCACTTTGACTTTTAAATGGCAGAGTATATTATTTCCAAAGTAAAAAGTTTAATTCCTTTCCCATTGATAAAGCATTTTAAGATCTAATTATTTATCTTTTGGTAGATATCTATATGGTATTCATTTTCGGCATAGACAAAATCATAAGTTCTGGGTGAGAATCAGATAAATTTAGAAGCTGGCTAACATTTTAGTAGGCTTCTCTGTATTTTCCAAACTTGTCCCCATATTCTTGAAAGATAGAAAAAAAATATATCAAATTAGTTTCAGGCAGAACTGGAGATGAGGATAAAAGGGGATGGATTGGTTGCTTCCTTCCATTCCTGACTGTCCATACCCAACTCTGTGTAGAACTGTCTGTAACTCTGCACTTTGGGCTTTAGGAGAGGAGGAGGTGAGTGAGCAATAAGCTCCAATATTACATGCTCAGGAATAGGAGGAATGGATCAAAGCCCCGAAATCAAAGTGAATGCCACATCCCCTCAGTTCCTCCTCTTCAAAGACTGAGACCATTTCTCCTCGGTTTTAATTTAGAGCAGACTTCAGTCATTCCCAAGGACGTAGCAGACCCCAGGAAGGCAGAGGCCAGGTGTGCTTGCCTCACTCTCTGTGCCTAGCACATCTCCTGGCGCTGGGGAGGGGCTCAGGTGTCATTTGCTGAGACTCACCCTGACTGCACGTCCATGGGTCCCAGTTGTGACTTCAGTGTGGTGAAGCTCACGTTTAATGATAGCCACATTTTAATTCCTTCACAAATTCAGGATGAAGCATTGTATGAGAGAAAATTTAAGAAAACTTTGTTATTTTTTTTTGCTTTTCTTTTTTCTTTCCTCCATCTTTGTTGATTTTTAGCTTATTTAAGCAGAAGGCTTGGAAGATTTTTCTTTGTATCAACGAAATGGTCTATGATGTCTTTTATTTCTTTTAAAATAGTAGTAACAAACCAATATTGTTCCAGAGCTGGGGAATAATTTAATGGACATAAAGACATGACAGATTTTGTTAGAATTTTTGAAGCCTGTACAATCAGATTCACTTGTTGTTGGGCACTAGCTTGGTATACTGATAAAATGATTATTGGTTCATCAGTAGAGTTTTATTAAGCATCTGTTAAATACAAAAGTAGTACAGTAAAATTTTAGTGCTCTAGAAAGAAGCCTCAACAGACAAATGATTCAGAACAACATGTTTTTTAAAATAATTCAAAGATATCTTTAAGCATCAAAAAATATTTGTGTTAACTATTTTGAAGAAAATAATTCTGAAATGTAGTATATATCTCCATGCCTTCATTCACAGACTCTACTAGATATTACATAACTCTTTTATTTATGGTTTCATCAAAGGAACGACTGTTTACCAGGCACCTACTATATGACTGTTTCTGTGCCAAGCCCTGGGGATACAGTCCCAAATAAGGTAGACCAAGTCCTTGCCCCCATGGATTATGGTCTAATGTGGGACAAGGACATTAAACTAGTAATATGGCCATGTAAAATGCTAGAAAGGGAAAGTAAATAGTGCTGGATGAAAATTTAAGAAGCTCTAACGTTGGTTCGGTGGAATGGTTAAGAGTGATGGCTCTGTATGAGGAATCTGGCAGGGAGATTGGTTAAGGAAGTAAAAGACAAGTTCAAATCGAGGGAAAAGCATACGCAAAGGGTCTGACATCAGAAGAGGAATGGTGCAGTGGAAAAGTGTTTCCCATAGCATTGTAAAATTGGGATAATATTAAAAAGCCTAAAGCAGAAAGCAACACTAAGCTGGCGATCGTTCCCCAGCCTCACCTCAGCAGACCCCTCTACGCATAAGCCAGATTTCAACATACAGGTAAAGGGGATCACCAAAACCCAGGACGTGTTAAGGAGTAATCTGTTTGGTGTTTGTATCTTGCAGAATTTATTGTTCACTGATGAAAATGATAACTTGGAAATTAAAGTAATTGATTTTGGGTTTGCACGCTTAAAGCCACCTGATAATCAGCCTCTTAAGACTCCGTGCTTCACTCTTCATTACGCTGCCCCAGAGCTCTTGAATCACAACGGCTACGATGAGTCCTGTGACCTCTGGAGTTTGGGTGTCATTTTGGTGAGTTCATTTCAGTAGAGCCATTCAAGTTAGTCAGTTGGGGTCCCATGTACTTAACTCTCTCTTTGCTGCTTTTCTTAAATTTGTGAAACAGTTGGTGGCTTGGTTTCTTTTTTGTATAGCCAGTTAAAGGCCTGACTAAAAAATATCTTCCTTTCTTTAAAATTACATTGGAGAAAATGTAAGAATTTTTATTTTGCTTTAATTTGAAAACATTTAAGACAGCTGGATTTTATATGAATAAAAAAGTTATATGCTGTTTTTTTTTAAAAGAAGCAATAGTCTATCTTCCAGAAGATATGCTTATTATATTGGGTATAGTATAAAAATAGCAAAGTGACTCATTAAGAGAAAAACATTTTAAAAAACTAGTCAGTGAGTGTTTCAGGCTAAAAATGTAATTAAAGGTTATTTAGGTTAAATTAGCCCATTAACAGAGAAGATTAGAAATATTTATATTTATAATAACTTATTGAGGTAAAAGTTATGATCAGCATGCTTTTCAGAAAGAAGCCTTGGCTGCCATAATCAGAAACAGATTAAGCTAAAAAAAAGTCCAGGATATGTGTTTTTTCTCATAATAACTCTACTTTTTATGCATATAATTTGTAATGTATGGTCTTGGAGAAAATTTTTCAGACAGTACAGAAAAGGTGTAAGGAAGAAAGTGAAAATAACCCATAAGCTTATTATACAAAGACGGTATTGGTACACAGGCTCACTCTCTTCCCCCACCAAATGTAGCTATGATTTATAGCTTTCTACATTTTTTTCTATACATGTATGTATGTTTGTTTTTTTTAACAAATGAGTCTACTGTAGATATGGTTTGAGTTTGCAAAATTTATTTAAACGTTCCTTACTTACTAATGGGCAGTTATTTTTCCAAGTCTTCACTAATTATAAACTATATAATTGAAAATTTTTTATATATGTATTTGCATATGTTTAATTATTTCTTTGGGTAGATTTTTAGGAGAAAGGGTTTGCACATCTTTGACACATATGTCTACATTTCCTTCTAGAGGGTTGTGCCAGGTCATATTTTCATCAAATGTATGCGAGTACATTGGATGCTACCAATTTTAATCTAAAATTATATCCCACTGTTGTTATAATTTGCATGCATTGATTTAATGAATATTCAGCCTGAGCATCTTTTCATGTATTTGGACATTTGTATTTTCTTTTTTTATCAATTGCTTTTTGTGAAATTGGCTCATTTTCCTATGAGGTTGTTACTGTTCTTACTGAATTTTAAAACTCTATTATGATTCTCATTCTTAATCTGTCATAAATATTTGAAATGTTTTTTCTGCTTTATCGTTTGAAAAATTTGTTTATAACTATATGAGGTTTTGTTTTTGTTTTTTAAGTTTTAAATAGAAAAGTTTTTGTTTTGTTTTGTTTGAAACATAGTAAGAAATGTCAGTCTTTTCCTTTATGGTATCTGGCTTTGATGTCATTGTCACTCCACCTCTACTCCCAACCCAGTATTCAAAAAAAAAAAAAAAATTCTCTTAAATTTTCTCCTGGAATTATTATATTTTATTTTTATACTTAAATTTGTACTTCATTTAGGATTTATTTTGGTGGCAGTTCTTTTTCCCCAATTGCCAGTTGTCCTGCAGTATGGTACTTCTTTTATTTTTAAAATTTATATGTATTTCATTTGAGCAACTTTATATCATAGTTTATAATTTTCAAACTATGCTTACATATTTATGAATAAGATTATTTTTAATAAAATAAGATTTTTAACAAAAATAAAACAATATTAATAAAATAATAAAATTGTTTAATAAAAATAAACTTATTTTTAATAAAAATAAACAATTTCTGAGGACTTGAGAGTTTTGTTTAAGGCGTTGTTTTCATGAGTAGCACTGTCCTAAATGGCCTAAAAAAAAAAAAAAAAAAAAACTTTCATTTCTAATGACAATATAAGATTACCCATTTTGAAAGAGACCTTGCTTTAAATATGGGCCAATTATGACCATGATGCTCTTTAAGGTTTTCAAAGGCAGTCATAAGCATGTAGATAGGTACTTTAAAGCCTACTAATGCCATATAGACAGAAACCACTTGTGTAATGACATGTGCATCCCTCTTGGTCTGTCAAATTTTTAAGAAAAACTCAGCAAAGAGCAGGTTAAGTGATACCACAGGAGTTCATTCCAGGCTATAGGAAGTTCTGCAGGACAAACAACATGGTAGATTAAAAGGCATGTTAAAAAGAGAAACTAAGATGGTGACAAGGTGAGACAGGGCAAAAAAACATCTCTGAAAAATACTAGATAAAAGCCAGAAAGCGATCCAGAACACCAGTGCCAGCAACGCACCAGCTGGACAAGGTCTGCTAAATCCACGGGGACCGTGCACTTGGTGAAACCAGGAGTCTGCATTCTGAAATGAGTAAGCCACTGAATATACGGCAGCCATGCTGCAGTGTGGGGAAACTGAGGGTTGGCGTTTGGAGGTGGACTAGTTCTTTTTTTAAAAAAAAAAACCTGAAGTGGCTGCAGATACAGCAGCGAGAACCGCACAGTGAAGCACAGCAGGAAGGGGCTGTGCAAATGCCTCAATATCTGGAGTGAAAGATAGCCTTTCATGCACCTGCTGCTAATTGTCTCAGAGGGAGGAAAGCAGAGGGTAGCCAAAAGGGGAAAAAAACCATGCCCTTGCAGCCATCTTCCCAGTGGGCTTGGAATGCTCCTGCCCCATGCTGGGGCCTCAGCCCAGTGCTGCGCCAAGAAACCCAGTGTGACGAGTCGTTTCCAGCGGCACGTGCACACGCCACAGTGTCGGGCGTGAACAATAGCCTATCGCACACCCACAGCTAATTGTCCGGGAGCTGGGAAGGTGGAGCTGTGCAAAAAGGAGGGAATTGGCACACCCCATATAGCCATCCTTATGGCAGGCTGGAAATGCACCTACATGGCCCTGCAGCCCAGAACTTCCCTTGAGAAATGGCGCACACTTGTGACGTAGCACAACCTTCCCTCAGGAAAGGCCCTAGAAGGGCACAGCTTGGAAGAGGGACCATACACCAGTACCAAAGGCTTGCGGGTCAGCAGCAGAGACAGTCTGTGGTGAGACTGAAATGAAGTTTTAGACTCTTGCAACAGCCTTAAATCTCCAGGAATACCTGGGAGGTGTGATTATTAAAGCGCTCTCCCTCCCTAACCACTCAGACACACACCCCACAGTCAGGGTGGACAGCACCAACAACACACCCAAACTTGGTGCACCAGTTGGACCCCACAAGAATCAGACTCCCAGACGCCACAAATCCAAAGTTGGAGAGAACTGACTTGAGGGGAATAGGTGACTCATGGACACCATCTGCCGGTTAGTTAGAAAAAGGGTACTCCACCAACCTGTAGATCTGACAAATCAGAGATTCGTCTTTGAATAATCCTACATATCCTGAAAGAGCCCTATCAAGTAAAGCAAATGCCAAGAGGCCAAAAGCAACAGAAAATTTTAAAGCATGTGAAGAGACCGGGTGATATGGATAACCCAAACCCAAACACCCAAATCAAAACATCAGAGGAGACACAGTACTTGGAGCAATTAATCAAAGAACTAAAGACAAACAATGAGAGCATGGCACAGGATATAAAGACATGAAGAAGACCCTAGAAGAGCATAAAGAAGAAATTGCAAGAGTAAATAAAAAAAAAGATGATCTTATGGAAATAAAAGAAACTGTTGACCAAATTAAAAAGATTCTGGATACTCATAATACAAGACTAGAGGAAGCCAAACAACCTATCAGCGACCTCGAGGGCCACAGAATGGAAGATGAAAGAACAAAAGAAAGAATCAGGGAAAAAATCGAAATGGACCTCAGGGATATGATAGATAAAATAAAATGTCCAAATATAAGACTCATTGATGTCCCAGAAGGGGAAGAGAAGGGTAAAGGTATTCAAAGAAATTGTTGGGGGAAACTTCCCAAACCTTCTACACAATATAAATACACAAATCATAAATGCCCAGCAAACTCCAAATAGAATAAATCCAAATAAACCCACTCCAACGTATATTCTGATCAGACCATCAAATACCAAAGAGAAGGAGCAAGTTCTGAAAGCAGCAAGAGAAAAGCAATTCACCACATACAAAGGAAACAGCATAAGACTAAGTTGTGACTACTCAGCAGCCACCATGGAGGCGAGAAGGCAGTGGCATGACATATTTAAAATCCTGAGAGAAAAAAATTTCCAACCAAGAATACTTTATCCATCAAGGCTCTCCTTCAGATTTGAGGGAGAGCTTAAATTTTTCACAGACAAACAAATGCTGAGAGATTTTGCTAATAAAAGTCCTGCCCTACTGGAGATACTAAAGGGAGCCCTACCGACAGAGAAACAAAGAAAGGAGAGAGAGAGATGGAGAAAGGTTCAGTACTAAAGAGAGTCAATATTGGTTCATTAAAGGACATTAAGAGAGAGAGGGGAAAAATATATCTGACAAACATAAACCAAAGGATAGGATGGCTGACTCAGGAAATGCCTTCACAGTAATAACATTGAATGTACGTGGATTAAACTCCCCAATTAAAAGATATAGATTGGCAGAAAGGATAAAAAAATATGAACCATCAATATGTTGCATACAAGAGACTCATCTTAGACACAGGGACACAAAGAAATTGAAAGTGAAAGGATGGAAAAAATATTTCAGGTAAGCTACAGCCAAAAGAAAGCAGGAGTAGCAATATTAATCTCAGATTAAATATAAATGCAAGGGGAGGCGGGGCAAGATGGCGGACTGGTGAGCTGTATGTTTTAGTTACTCCTCCAGGAAAGTAGGTAGAAAGCCAGGAACTGCGTGGACTGGACACCACAGAGCAATCTGACTTTGGGCATACTTCGTACAACACTCATGAAAACGTGGAACTGCTGAGATCAGCGAAATTTGTAAGTTTTTGTGGCCAGGGGACCCGCACCCCTCCCTGCCAGGCTCAGTCCCGTGGGAGGAGGGGCTGTCAGCTCTAGGAAGGAGAAGGGAGAACTGCAGTGGCAGCCCTTATCAGAAACTCAGTCTACTGATCCAGACTCCAACCATAGATAGACTGAGACCAGACACCAGAGAATCTGAGAGCAGCCAGCCCAGCAGAGAGGAGACAGGCATAGAAAAAAAAAAACACGAAAAACTCCAAAATAAAAGTGGAGGACTTTTGGAGCTCTGGTGAACATAGAAAGGGGAAGGGCAGAGCTCAGGCCCTGAGGCTCATATGCAAATCCCGAAGAAAAGCTGATCTCTCTGCCCTGTGGACCTTTCCTTAATGGCCCTAATTGCTTTGTCTCTTAGCATTTCAATAACCCGTTAGATCTCTGAGGAGGGCCCTTTTTTTTAATCCTTTTTTCTTTTTCTAAAACAATTACTCTAAGAAGCCCAATACAGAAAGCTTCAAAGACTTGCAATTTGGGCAGGTCAAGTGAAGAGCAGAACTAAGAGACCTTTGAGACAAAAGGCAATAATCCAGTGGCTGAGAAAATTCACTAAACACCACAACTTCCCAAGAAAAGGGGGGTGTCCGCTCACAGCCATCATCCTGGTGGACAGGAAACACTCCTGCCCATTGCCAGCACCATAGCCCAGAGCTGCCCCACACAACCCAGTGTGATGGAAGTGCTTCAAATAACAGGCACACACCACAAAACTGGGCGTGGACATTAGCCTTCCCTGCAACCTCAGCTGATTGTCCCAGAGTTGGGAAGGTGGAGCAGTGTGAATTAACAAAGCCCCATTCAGCCATCATTTCAGCAGACTGGGAGCCTCCCTACACAGCCCAGCAGCCCAGAACTGCCCTGGGGGGACGGCACTCACCTGTGACATAGCACAGTCATCCCTCAACAGAGGACCCGGGGTGCACGGCCTGGAAGAGGGGCCCACTTGCAAGTCTCAGGAGCCATACGCCAATAGCAAGGACTTGTGGGACAGTGGCAGAGACAAACTGTGGCAGGACTGAACTGAAGGATTAGACTATTGCAGCAGCTTTAAAACTCTAGGATCACGAGGGAGATTTGATTGTTAGAGCCACCCCCCCTCCCTGACTGCCCAGAAACACACCCCATATACAGGGAGGGCAACACAAACTACACACGCAAGCTTGGTACACCAATTGGACCCCACAAGACTCACTCCCCCACTCACCAAAAAGGCTAAGCAGGGGAGAACTGGCTTGTGGAGAACAGGTGGCTCGTGGACACCACCTGCTGGTTAGTTAGAGAAAGTGTACTCCACGAAGCTGTAGATCTGATAAATTAGAGATAAGGACTTCAATTGGTCTACAAATCCTAAAAGAACCCTATCAAGTTCAGCAAATGCCAAGAGGCCAAAAACAACAGAAAATTCTAAAGCATATGAAAAAACCAGACGATATGGATAACCCAAGCCCAAGCACCCAAATCAAAAGATCAGAAGAGACACAGCACCTAGAGCAGCTACTCAAAGAACTAAAGATGAACAATAAGACCATAGTACGGGATGCAAAGGAAATCAAGAAGACCCTGGAAGAGCATAAAGAAGACATTGCAAGACTAAATAAAAAAATGGATGATCTTATGAAAATTAAAGAAACTGTTGACCAAATTAAAAAGATTCTGGACACTCATAGTACAAGACTAGAGGAAGTTGAACAACGAATCAGTGACCTGGAAGATGACAGAATGGAAAATGAAAGCATAAAAGAAAGAATGGGGAAAAAAATTGAAAAAATCGAAACGGACCTCAGGGATATGATAGATAATATGAAACGTCCGAATATAAGAATCATTGGTGTTCCAGAAGGGGAAGAAAAGAGTAAAGGTCTAGGAAGAGTATTCAAAGAAATTGTTGGGGAAAACTTCCCAAATCTTCTAAACAACATAAATACACAAATCATAAATGCTCAGCGAACTCCAAATAGAATAAATCCAAATAAACCCACTCCAAGACATATTCTGATCACACTGTCAAACACAGAAGAGAAGGAGCAAGTTCTGAAAGCAGCAAGAGAAAAGCAATTCACCACATACAAAGGAAACAGCATAAGACTAAGTAGTGACTACTCAGCAGCCACCATGGAGGCGAGAAGGCAGTGGCACGATATATTTAAAATTCTGAGTGAGAAAAATTTCCAGCCAAGAATACTTTATCCAGCAAAGCTCTCCTTCAAATTTGAGGGAGAGCTTAAATTTTTCACAGACAAACAAATGCTGAGAGAATTTGCTAACAAGAGACCTGCCCTACTAGAGATACTAAAGGGAGCCCTACAGACAGAGAAACAAAGAAAGGACAGAGAGACTTGGAGAAAGGTTCAGTACTAAAGAGATTCGGTATGGGTACAATAAAGGATATTAATAGAGAGAGGGGAAAAATATGACAAACATAAACCAAAGGATAAGATGGCTGATTCAAGAAATGCCTTTACGGTTATAACATTGAATGTAAATGGATTAAACTCCCCAATTAAAAGATATAGATTCGCAGAGTGGATCAAAAAAAAATGAACCATCAATATGTTGCATACAAGAGACTCATCTTAGACACAGGGACCCAAAGAAACTGAAAGTGAAAGGATGGAAAAAAATATTTCATGCAAGCTACAGCCAAAAGAAAGCAGGTGTAGCAATATTAATCTCAGATAAAATAGGCTTCAAATGCAAGGATGTTTTGAGAGACAAAGAAGGCCACTACATACTAATAAAAGGGGCAATTCAACAAGAAGAAATAACAATCAGAAATGTCTATGCATCCAATCAAGGTGCCACAAAATACATGAGAGAAACACTGGCAAAACTAAAGGAAGCAATTGATGTTTCCACAATAATTGTGGGAGACTTCAACACATCACTCTCTCCCATAGATAGATCAACCAGACAGAAGACCAATAAGGAAATTGAAAACCTAAAAAATCTGATAAATGAATTAGATTTAACAGACATATACAGGACATTACATCCCAAATCACCAGGATACACATACTTTTCTAGTGCTCACGGAACTTTCTCCAGAATAGATCATATGCTGGAACATAAAACAAGCCTCAATAAATTTAAAAAGATTGAAATTATTCAAAGCACATTCTCTGACCACAATGGAATACAATTAGCAGTCAATAACCATCAGAGACTTAGAAAATTCACAAATACCTGGAGATTAAACAACACACTCCTAAACAATCAGTGGGTTAACGAAGAAATAGCAAGAGAAATTGCTAAATATATAGAGACAAATGAAAATGAGAACACTACATACCAAACCCATGGAATGCAGCAAAAGCAGTGCTGAGGGGGAAATTTATAGCACTAAATGCATATATTAAAAAGGAAGAAAGAGCCAAAATCAAAGAACTAATGGATCAACTGAAGAAGCTAGAAAATGAACAGCAAACCAATCCTAAACCAAGTAGAAGAAAAGAAATAACAAGGATTAAAGCAGAAATAAATGACATAGAGAACAGAAAAACAATAGAGAGGATAAATATCACCAGAAGTTGGTTGTTTGAGAAGATCAACAAGATTGACAAGCCCCTAGCTAGACTGACAAAATCAAAAAGAGAGAAGACCCATATAAACAAAATAATGAATGAAAAAGGTGCCATAACTGCAGATCCTGAAGAAATTAAAAAAATTATAAGAGGATATTATGAACAACTGTATGGCAACAAACTGGATAATGTAGAAGAAATGGACAATTTCCTGGAAACATATGAACAACCTAGACTGACCAGAGAAGAAACAGAAGACCTCAACCAACCCATCACAAGCAAAGAGATCCAATCAGTCATCAAAAATGTTCCCACAAATAAATGCCCAGGGCCAGATGGCTTCACAGGGGAATTCTACCAAACTTTCCAAAAAGAACTGACACCAATCTTACTCAAACTCTTTCAAAACATTGAAGAGAATGGAACACTACCTAACTCATTTTATGAAGCTAACATCAATCTAATACCAAAACCAGGCAAAGATGCTACAAAAAAGGAAAACTACCGGCCAATCTCCCTAATGAATATAGATGCAAAAATCCTCAACAAAATACTTGCAAATCGAATCCAAAGACACATTAAAAAAATCATACACCATGACCAAGTGGGGTTCATTCCAGACATGCAAGGATGGTTCAACATAAGAAAATCAGTCAATGTATTACAACACATTAACAAGTCCAAAGGGAAAAATCAATTGATCATCTCAATAGATGCTGAAAAAGCATTTGACAAAATCCAACATCCCTTTTTGATAAAAACACTTCAAAAGGTAGGAATTGAAGGAAACTTCCTCAACATGATAAAGAGCATATATGAAAAACCCACAGCCAGCATAGTACTCAATGGTGAGAGACTGAAAGCCTTCCCTCTAAGATCAGGAACAACATAAGGATGCCCGCTGTCACCACTGTTATTAAACATTGTGCTGGAAGTGCTAGCCAGGGCAATCCGGCAAGACAAAGAAATAAAAGGCATCGAAATTGGAAAAGAAGAAGTAAAACTGTCATTGTTTGCAGATGATATGATCTTATATCTAGAAAACCCTGAGAAATCGACGATACAGCTACTAGAGCTAATAAACAAATTTAGTAAAGCAGCGGGATACAAGATTAATGCACATAAGTCAGTAATGTTTCTATATGCTAGAAATGAACAAACTGAAGAGACACTCAAGAAAAAGATACCATTTTCAATAGCAACTAAAAAAATCAAGTACCTAGGAATAAACTTAACCAAAGATGTAAAAGACCTATACAAAGAAAACTACATAACTCTACTAAAAGAAATAGAAGGGGACCTTAAAAGATGGAAAAATATTCCATGTTCATGGATAGGAAGACTAAATGTCATTAAGATGTCAATTCTACCCAAACTCATCTACAGATTCAATGCAATCCCAATCAAAATTCCAACAACCTACTTTGCAGACTTGGAAAAGCTAGTTATCAAATTTATTTGGAAAGGGAAGATGCCTCAAATTGCTAAAGACACTCTAAAAAGGAAAAACAAAGTGGGAGGACTTACACTCCCTGACTTTGAAGCTTATTATAAAGCCACAGTTGCCAAAACAGCATGGTACTGGCACAAAGATAGACATATAGATCAATGGAATCGAATTGAGAATTCAGAGATAGACCCTCAGATCTATGGCCGACTGATCTTTGATAAGGCCCTCAAAGTCAGTGAACTGACTCATAATGGTCTTTTCAACAAATGGGGCTGGGAGAGTTGGATATCCATATCCAAAAGAATGAAAGAGGACCCCTACCTCACCCCCTACACAAAAATTAACTCAAAATGGACCAAAGATCTCAATATAAAAGAAAGTACCATAAAACTCCTAGAAGATAATGTAGGAAAACATCTTCAAGACCTTGTATTAGGCGGACGCTTCCTAGACTTTACACCCAAAGCACAAGCAACAAAAGAAAAAATAGATAAATGGGAACTCCTTGAGCTTAGAAGTTTCTGCACCTCAAAGGAATTTCTCAAAAAGGTAAAGAGGCAGCCAACTCAATGGGAAAAAATTTTTGGAAACCATGTATCTGACAAAAGACTGATATCTTGCATATATAAAGAAATCCTACAACTCAATGACAATAGTACAGACAGCCCAATTATAAAATGGGCAAATGATATGAAAAGACAGTTCTCTGAAGAGGAACTACAAATGGCCAAGAAACACATGAAAAAATGTTCAGCTTCATTAGCTATTAGAGAGATGCAAATTAAGACCACAATGAGATACCATCTAACACCGATTAGAATGGCTGCCATTAAACAAACAGGAAACTACAAATGCTGGAGGGGATGTGGAGAAATTGGAACTCTTATTCATTGTTGGTGGGACTGTATAATGGTTCAGCCACTCTGGAAGTCAGTCTGGCAGTTCCTTAGAAAACTAGATATGGAGTTTCTGTTCGATCCAGCGATTGCACTTCTCGGTATATACCCGGAAGATCGGAAAGCAGTGACACGAACAGATATCTGCATGCCAATGTTCATAGCAGCATTGTTCACAATTGCCAAGAGATGGAAACAACCCAAATGTCCTTCAGCAGATGAGTGGATAAATAAAATGTGGTATATACACACGATGGGATACTACGCGGCAGTAAGAAGGAATGATCTTGTGAAACATATGACAACATGTATGAACCTTGAAGACATAATGCTGAGCGAAATAAGCCAGGCACAAAAAGAGAAATATTATATGCTACCACTAATCTGAACTTTGAAAAATGTAAAACAAATGGTTTATAATGTAGAATGTAGGGGAACTAGCAATAGAGAGCAATTAAGGAAGGGGGAACAATAATCCAAGAAGAACAGATAAGCTATTTAACGTTCTGGGGATGCCTAGGAATGACTATGGTCTGTTAATTTCTGATGGATATAGTAGGAACAAGTTCACAGAAATGTTGCTATATTATGTAACTGTCTTGGGGTAAAGTAGGAACAGCTTGGAAGTAAAGCAGTTATCTTAGGTTAGTTGTCTTTTTCTTACTCCCTTGTCATGATCTCTTTGAAATGTTATTTTATTGTATGTTTTTTTTAGTTTTTTGTTTTCAATTTTTTTTTCATACAGTTGACTTAAAAAAAAGTTAAAAAAAAAAAAAAAAAACAAGGAAAAAAAGATGTAGTGCCCCCTTGAGGAGCCTGTGGAGAATGCAGGGGTATTGGCCTACCCCACCTCGATGGTTGCTAACATGACCACAGACATAGGGGACTGGTGGTTTGAGGGTTGAGCCCTCTACCATAGGTTTTACCCTTGGGAACTGTTGCTGCAAAGGAGAGGCTAGGCCTCCTTATAATTGTGCCTAAGAGCCTCCTCCTGAATGCCTCTTTGTTGCTCAGATGTGGCCCTCTCTCTCTGGCTAAGCCAACTTGAAAGGTGAAATCACTGCCCTCCCCCCTACGTGGGATCAGACAGCTAGGGGAGTGAATCTCCCTGGCAACGTGGAATATGACTCCCGGGGAGGAATGTAGACCTGGCATCGTGGGACGGAGAACGTCTTCTTGACCAAAACGGGGATGTGAAACGAAATGAAATAAGCTTCAGTGGCAGAGAGATTCCAAAAGGAGCCGAGAGGTCACTCTGGTTGGCACTCTTACGCACACTTTAGACAATCCTTTTTAGGTTCTAAAGAATTGGGGTAGTTGGTGGTGGATACCTGATACTATCAAACTACAACCCAGAACCCATGAATCTCGAAGACAGTTGTATAAAAATGTAGCTTATGAGGGGTGACAATGGGATTGGGAAAGACATAAGGACCACACTCCACTTTGTCTAGTTTATGGATGGATGAGTAGAAAAATAGGGGAAGGAAACAAATAGACAAAGGTACCCAGTGTTCTTTTTTACTTCAATTGCTCTTTTTTCACTCTAATTATTATTCTTGTTATTTTTGTGTGTGTGCTAATGAAGGGGTCAGAGATTGATTTAGGTGATGAATGTACAACTATGTAATGGTACTGTGAACAATCGAAAGTACGATTTGTTTTGTATGACTGCGTGGTATGTGAATATATCTCAATAAAATGAAGAGTAAAAAAAAAAATAGTGACAAAAGTAAAAAAAAAAAAAAAATGTAACAAACCTGTAACATGAGCACAAAGTCCCTTTAACAGCCTTGTTTAGCCAGTAAATAAAACTATGTTTACTCATTTTATATTAAATACTTTGTAAATGTATAAAAATATTATTTGTTTTCTAAGTTATCCATGCCTCAAATAAATATATCCATCAATTACTTAACAAAAAAATATATGTATATATAAATGCAAGGATGTTAGGAGAGACAAAGAAGGCCACTACATACTAATAAAAGGGGCAATTCAACAAGAAGAAATGACAATCATAAATGTTTATGCACCCAATCATGGTGCCACAAAATACATGAGACAAACACTGGCAAAACTAAAGGATGCAATGGATGTTTCCACAATAATTGTAGGAGACTTCAAGACATCACTCTCTCCTATAGATAGATCAACCAGACAGAAGACCAATAAGGAAACTGAAAACCTAAACAATCTGATAAATGAATTTGATTTAACAGACATATATAGAACATGACATCCCAAATCACCAGGATACACATTCTTCTCTAGCGATCACGGAATTTTTTCCAGAATAGACCATATGCTGGGACATAAAACAAGCCTCGATAAATTTAAAAAATTGAAATTATTCAAAGCACGTTCTCTGACCACAATGGAATACATTTAGAAGCCAATTAACATCAGAGACTTAGAAAATTCACAAACACCTGGAGGTTAAACAACACACTCCTAAAGTAAACGGTTTATAATGTAGAATGTAGGGGAACTAGCGATAGAGAGCAATTAATGAAGGGGGAACGATAACCCAATAAGAACAGATAAGCTATTGTGGGTAAATTTAACATTCTGGGAATGCCCAGGAATGACTATGGTTTGTTAATTTCTGATGGGTATGGCAGGAACAAGTTCACAGAAATGTTGCTATGTTAGGTTATTTTCTTGGGGTAGAGTAGGAACATGTTGGAAGTAAAGTAGTTATTTTAGGTTGGTTGTCTTTTTCTTACTCCCTTGTTATGGTTTGTTTGAAATATTTTTTTATTGTATATCTTTTTAAAAAAAATTTTTTTTATATAGTTAATTGAAAAAAAGTTAATTAAGAGTTAGTGACAATGAATGCAATATATGATACTGGAGTGGATTTAAGAATGGAGGAGAAAAGCTCAAAGGGGGCATAAGGAAAAATTGGAACATAGAATTTAAGCTTTATATCCCATATTAATTTTCTTGAATTAACTGCAGTTAAGTTAATGACATAAGTGATTATCCTTGTTCGTAGGAAATGTACATGGAAGTGATATGAGTTCAAGGAGTATGATATATGCAGCCTGCTCTCAAATGTTCAGAAGATGATAAATGAGTAGATAGATAATTGATAGAAAGACAATAGCTATAGTTGAATGAAAGAAGAGGGGAGAGGGAGGGAGGGAGGGAGGGAGGGAGGAAAGAAGGTACTGCAAAGGTAGCAAAATGTAAAATTGGTAGATATGGATATCTGGGGGTGGGGGGTGTTGGAGTTCTCTGTATGGGGTTTGTATTGTATTTGCAACTGTCCTATATGTTTGAAATTATTTCAAAATAAAAATTAAAAAACATGTAAGAGACATAACAACCAAAAACAATGTTTGCATCTTATTTGAATCCTAATTCAAACAAACTCCAATTCATGTAGTTATAATTACAATATACAAATATAGTGTATATATGTAATACAATTGGTGGAAATTTTAAACATTGATTGGATATTAGATGATATTAAGAAATTACTGCTAGTTTGTTTTTTTAGGTATGCTAATGGTGTTGTGGTTGTGGTTTTTAAAAACCCTTGCCTTTTAGAAATACGTAAAGAAAATAGTTAGAGATTTTAAAAAATATATATTAACATCTGTATTAAACTGTCCAAAAAAGAAGAGTGTGTTCCTAACTTTTCCACATATGAACACATATCTCTAGAGGATCTAGGTACAAAACCTGAATTATCCTATAAGAAGCGCAGAAGTTGTTTGTAGTCTTCTAGCATATCTTAGAAATTTATGGCGCTTTTGCATGTTGCATCTAATAAACATCGATGTGGATCTTTTAATATGGAAATAAATTATATTATTCTCACTAAGTAAAATAAATACTTCAGGAAGATGCATCATGTAGTATCATGTGGATTTGATTACAACTCTTAACTGCTTCCCTTCTCCCCACAGTCTCACAGTCTCTCCCCAGGATACAATCCCCCAGGTATGCCGTCTCAAACTGAAAAGGATGGGACTTTAAGTAGAATAGAGTTTACACAGTATTTAGAAAATGTAGAATAAAATATATTACCTACCTATAGGATGGTATGTAATTCCACTTAAAGCATGTTCTCCCATCATGTTTTGAGACAGTTAAGATTTTCACTTTTTTACCAAACTTATTTTTAAAATTTTATTTTGTAAATTTTAAAACCTAGAGAAAAGATAAAGGAAGAATACCGTGAACATCTGTATACCCAAGCTATATTCACCTATTGTTAACATCTTGCCACATTTGCTTTTTCTTTCTCTCTCATTCTCTCTGGTGAGTGATCATGTACAAATTCTCTTTCGATAGATAGATATAGGTATCTTTATGTATATATTTTTTTGCTATGCCATTTTCAAATATTCTGCAGACAGAAACATTGTTAACAGAAGTTGATTGCTGGATAATCACTAAAATGGTAAGATCCTGGAGTTGAGAAGAGCCTAAAATTCATTTAATTCTTCTCTCTTCCACAGAACAGATCTTTTCTCCAAAATCCCTGATCACCAACCAGTCTCTGCTTTGGTGCTTCCAAAGATGGAGAGTTAGTTTTTCCACCCAACAGCCTATTGCATTATTACATATCAGAAAGCACTAAAACTATATGTTTGTAAAGGTTGCTTTCTTCTGTTGAGGCCCAAATGTACATGTTAAGAAGTGGGGTAGTATCAAGAAGTGGAGCACACTTTGACAAACTATTCATCAGTATGTACTGAACATATGCAGACTCAGCAATTCCACTGCCAGTAATATACCCAACAGAAATATGTATATTTATGTACCAAAAGAAATGTACAGGAAGGTATTTAGCAGCATGCTTGAAAATGCCTAAAACTGGAATCAACCCAAATGTTCATAAACAATAGAAAGACAGCCTAGTCTGATACCTAGTCTGATACCCTAGCAGAATCTGAAGCTAATGTTTTTATTTTATTATGTAATTAAGGAACATAATTCCAGGAAAGCAAGAGTGAGAAAAAAGGGACAGTGACAGGTAGAGGCTGCTGTACTAAGTTAGCCACAAATTATTATTATCAAGTGTAACTGATCACTTGAGTTCATGGAACCAAGACCTCTAAACTGGGCAAGAGCCTAAGGGACAGGAAAACGGATTCTGCAAGTGGGTAAGGCATCCATTGCATTTAGATATGGGGTTCCAGCACCAATGGTTCAGCCATTAGTTCAACACAGAGTCCTCAAGTAGTGTCCAGCCCCATAGGGTATTGTCTGAGCTAGAGCCTTCACCAAGCCTTTAATGTTCTACCAGGCCACCTGTGTTCCAGAGAAGGAGTGTCAGTCCATCTGTGACCCAGGCCCAAGTTCCTTTCTTCCTCTTCCAGTATTGACGCAACAGAAATAGGTGATAATGAACCTCGATATGAACTTATTCATACAATTTCTTTATGCCTTCTGGTTGATACTGAGTGTACCATTTCCACTGTGCATTGGAGAGTCTTCTAGGACCCAGTAGCATCCCAGAGGCTATGTTCAGAGAGTAATTCTCTACCACAGAAGACGTGACCATGCAGTAGAATCCTTCAGGTCTGCTCTGCAGCTCACCTATTGGAGTTGTCAGAGACTTCACACAGCATTCTCATCCTTCACGGATACCTCTAGTACAATCAGATCTACTGAATCCTATGGTCCAAGTAGCTGGACAGTTTGCTTTACAGCCAGGACCTGCAGCAGAACCCCTTTTCCTCTGGGCCCCATTTGAAACTGGTAGCCTTCCAATAAATGGGTTGGAGCAGTATTCTCAAGTGCAATATATGCTGCCTCCAAAATCCAAAGATCCCACTAAGTGCTGTGTCTCTTTCTTAGTGGTATGAGGTACAGCCATTTGTCTTTTAGAGGGAAGTATTTCAGTATGCCCCTGACCACTGGAGACCTAAAATCCTTACGTCTTTATCAATGTGATAGTCCCCTTGAACCTTTGTGCAGTTTGTTTCCCACCCTCTGGCATGCATGTGGCTTGTGGGCATCTAAGACACCTGCTAGTTCCTGCTCTCCAGGTCTAATTTAATGAACACATCAATATAGAGAATCAGCATAGTGTTCCTTGGACTGTCAAGGTGATCAAGGTCCCTGCAGACTATATTATAACAGAGAGCAGGAAAGTTAATGTCCTGGATGGAGCAAGACAGTGAATGCTATCCTTGCCATGTAGTAACTTACTTCATATTGATGGGAATCAAGAAGAATATATTGACCAGATCAATAGCTATTTATCAATGCCAGAAGCTATATTGATTCTGATTGCTTGATCTCATGGGACCATCTTCCAAGTTCTATGTCTCAGGTCAGTCTGTCAGAGGATTAAGAATTTATTACTGGATCCCATCCCCCATAATGAGTGAGAGATTTTCCCCCAGAGTAAGAATCCCACGCTACCCAGAGCAGGAGGCAAGAGCCATGCAGAGTGGGCATGAGTAGGACCCTGCTGGCCAGTGACCATGGGGAGTAAGTTATGCCAGTTGTGCCCTCACAGAGCAGACTCCTCTCTCAGTAGCAGGACCCCAGAGACAGGTGAGGGTAAGAGGATGTGAAGTGGTGCGTCAGAGAGGTCTGAGTCAAATGGATAAAGTAGCTGTGGCATAGACACCTGGTACAGCATCATTCAGTAATAAACAAGATAGAATAACTGCTATTGCAGCAGCATGGATGAATCTCACAACAATATTGAGTAAAAGAAGCCAAACATACAAGAATACATGCTATAAGTTTCCATTTATATAAAGGTCAAAAACAGGCAAAACTGTGATGTCAGCAGTCAGGAGAAGTACATCTGTGGCGTGAGCGGAGTTTCTGGGAGGCTGGGATTGTTCTACTTCTTGTTGTGGGTGCTGAGTTAAGGTTGGTTCACTTTGTGATGTCATTAAACTGTACACCCAGTATTTGGCATTTTTATGTATGTATGTTATGCCCCAATAAAAGTTTATTTTTAAAACAAAAGAGGAGCAGGAAGGAGAAGCTAAAAGAACCATATCCTTAGGTGCATAGGAGTCTATAAAGAGGGATTAGAATGCCTCACCCTCTAAGAAAAACCCCCAAAATAAAACCAGCGGGGCTCATGGACATGTAACCAGGGAAAGAATACCAAGATGATATTGCTAAGCTTCTGGAACTTCATGACTTTCTGTATAAGAATTAGTGAAACAAGTGTGGAATGTGTTTTCGAAAATACTGAATTGGATTCTGGCAGCCAATTGTCTGGTTTCATATTTTGTTTTGCATTTGTTGGCAGTGTAGCTAAGCAAATTCTTGAGCCTTTCTGCATCCACAATTTCTTTTTCAGAAAATGAAAGTAATAGTACCTACTTCATGGGGTTGTTACGAGGACAAAATCAGTTAGTACATCTTGAGTGCTTAGAACAGAGCCTGGCACAAATGAAGCAGTCAGTAAATGTTGGCTCTTATTTTTATTACTCCTACTACTACCACCAACACTATCACCACTAAGAAGTACCTCGTTTTGGGTAGATCTTGAACAGTTTACTGTCATCATCTTTCATACTCAGTTTTGAGATCTGTAGAATGGTGATTTTATCTTTTCTGGAGTTATGAGAACAGTGCTTTTTAGCAATACCTGATAGCATAGGCAGCACCAACTTCTCTGCTGTCTTTCCTTTGTTCCCCCATAGATAACAGAAGAAGATCTGTCCCATGCTTAAAGAGGTGAAACTTAATAGTTAGAAAGGGAAGAGCTGGGGAAACTACATTCCACTATGTAGCAAGAGGATGGTAGAAACTTTAAAAAAAAAAAAAAAAGGAGGAACATGGGCTGAATTCCTGTCATCTGAGGACGAGAAGTGGAACTGGGATGTACATGGCACATGTTCCACCGAGTGCCCAGGGCTGTGTCCTGGTAGCTTTCATATATTTCATTAAGACCAAAGTCTACTGCATCTACCACATCACTGCCTTTAAGTATTTTTAAAGAGTATTACTCATTCAGGAAATATAAAAGTTGGATGGCAAACTCAGCTTGGCACTGTGTAAAGTACAGGGGAAAGAGAACTAAGACCTAGTTCTCCCTTCAAGAGCTCTTGGTTTGGACGACTGGGCAGTCAGGTGTTAGATAGTGATCCCACAAAGTGAGAAGGCATCCAACAGAGGTCTGCACACGGTCCATGCCAGGGTAAATAGTAGCCCCCAGCTCTGGGCACAGGAGTAGAGGATGAGATTGGAAAAGAGACGGTTCTTTCCACAGTAGGTAAGCCTTAAAAGCCAGGGAGAGTACCCATTTGCTGAGTACCTCCTCTGTGCCAGTCACCATGCTAGGTATTTTAAATGTATAATTTCATAATATTACTTGTTACTCTTATTTTATAGCTGAAGAAATGGTCTAAGAGAGATTGACTAAGGTCATAAAGATAGTAAGAAAAAAGCAGTTTTGTAAACCTGGGTCTGTCTGACTGTAAAGTGTACCATGTGTCTTCTCCCTGTAGTAATGGAAAACGGGGGGCAGAGACCCTAGTTATGCCCTGAGAAATTACACTCTAAATGGTGAAGAAGGAAAATGGCATTCTAAGCAGAATAAGTAGTCTCTGCAGTCATGGAGGCCAAAGAACCGTTGGTACAGAATATGGAGCTGGATTATGGGAACTGCAGGCGCTGGCAGGCAAGAGTCATGCCAAGGATTTGGGGATCCTTACATGTTGGGAAGTCAGTGAAGTCAATGAAGGACTTGAAAAGTAGCATGTTGTGATAAGATGTAAATTTTATAAACATTATTCGGTGTCTGCATGAAGGATACACGAGAGAAGGGGTTGGGAAGAGGGGCAGGTACAGCCACGGGATCTGCCAGGAGGCAGCTGCAGAGTAATCTTGGACAGTTCCTGCCAACCGGTGGATTCTTGGTCTCTCAGGTCTACTTGGAGCCATCCGTCCACTCCAGAGATTGAGGGGAGTGAGTGGGTCTTGTATTTTGAGGTTATTTTTAGACTTCTTCAGATGTTCTGGCTTCTCCCTCCTTGAGACAAGTATCTTACCTGTTAGTTTGCTCCAAATTAAAAACTAAAGTTTATTCTCCTTTTCTTCTTCTTCTTCCACTTTCGAACTCTCCATTCTGGTGAGTGTATTTTTTTCTGCCACTGTTTTCTTTTTCAGAAGGTCCAAATTTGCCCAAAGCCCCTCATGTCTCTGATAATCTCAGAGGTGTCATTTCTTCTTCTTTTTGTCTGGGTCTCATTCCTGGATTCTCCATCCTTCTTATCAGGTCTTGTATATCCTGGTTTTCCTTTTTATATATTTTTTTATCCTGTCTTCAGAATTTCCATCTTTTTTGTGAGTCAGTGTGTAAGTAAGAGCTGATTCACCATTTTGCCATCTTGAGGATGAGCTTGGCAGGAAAAGGAAAATGGTGTGTTCCTTCTGTGTCCCTGGAACATCCCTGTGACTTCCATACCTCTTCATTAGGGCTGGGGTTGGAACCAAGACTCTCCTCTCTGCATCCCTTCCTAACCACCTGTCGTGGTGAAGTCCTCCCATCCGCCAGGCTCTGTTGGTGCCACTCTTCTCTCACACTGGGCAGCTCATGGGCCTCTCAGTTCTACACGCAGACACGGTCACTCAGTTAACTCCAGCCGGCCCACCACCAGTGCCGTTTGCATTCCATTTCTGCTGGACTAAATCAGCCAGTAAGCAGGAGAAAAGCCTCCAGGAATGTTAAAGGATCACTTTCCTAAAATCCAGTGCCTGCCACAAAGACAAGCCTTACCTTGTTGACTTTTCTGTTGATTTTTTTTAAGGGGAAAAATCTTCAACATAAATTTTCAACACATGGCACAATGAAAACAGATGGCCATAGATAATTCATTATATTTAGCACAATGAAAAGAAGAAAATTAAAGTGGGGATGACAAACAAAATAGGCCTAAATAAAAATTTTTAAAAGCCTTCAACCATGGTTACATGTCCTGAGGAAAGGATGTGTGGAATTGGATAGAAGAAAAAAAGTTATGTAAGGGCTTCTGCTGTCTGAATTTTCTATTAACATTATACCATCTTTTGGGAAACAGTTGGATTTGTCCTGTTTTTGGTCTTCTTGCTCTGAATATAGGTATAAAATTTTTTTTAACTTGATATAATAAGCCAAGCCACTTCATTTTTAAGTTTCTGAAGTGTTATCAGTTGCTTCAGTGATAGAAGTCAAGTAATCTGTTAAAATCAATATTTCTAGTCATAATATATTATAGATTATACTAATTAAATTAGTACTAAGTTTATTAGAGTGGCTTCAAAAGTGATTTTGGCAGTTATTCTGTTTTGTTACTTTTTCTTCATAGTATACAATGTTGTCAGGGCAGGTTCCTTTCCAATCTCATGATAAAAGTTTGACATGTACCAGTGCAGTGGAAATCATGAAAAAAATTAAAAAGGGAGATTTCTCCTTTGAAGGAGAAGCCTGGAAGAATGTATCCCAAGAAGCTAAAGATTTGATCCAAGGTAAGAATATAATGAAATTTTACATTGTATACGATGCAGTGATTGAAGTAGAATCATGCCCATTACCCATGTGTTTGTTGGCTAATTGCTCAAGGGATTCCTGTGTGTTCTGAAGGTGTCCAGAGTACTCTCTTCAGCCTTATTTTCTTCTTACTCAGAAGAGCCTCTCTAAGTAATCTTACCCATGCATGCAATATGAACTAGCATTTGGATCCCACAGGCATCTCAAATCTAACACATCCAAAACTAAACTACACATTTTTACTTCACTTTCTCCCAAACCTATTCTTCCTCCTGTCTCCTCTGTTGGCACTGCCAAGAAACCAGATCACTGAAACAAATCTCGGTATCATCCTAGATACCTGCACCTTCCATGCCTTCCACAGCCAGTCACTCAGTGCTGCAGGCACAGCTTCCTAAGTATCCCTCCCAGCTGTCTCCACCTCCCCATTCACATGGCCACTTCCTTAGTCTCATCATCATTTCCCTCCTATAATCGTGCAATATACTTCCAACTTGTCCCACTTCCTCCAACTTTACCTGTCCATCCTACACTGCCTCAACAGAGTGACTGTTCTAGTTTGCTAATGCTGCCAGAATGCAAAATACCAGCAATGGATTGGCTTTTATAAAAGAGGGTTATTTGGTTACACAGTTACAATCTTAAGGCCATAAAGTGTCCAAGGTAACACATCAGCAGTCGGGTGCCTTCACTGGAGGATGGCCAATGGTGTCCGGAAAACCTCTGTTAGCTGGGAAGGCACGTGGCTGGCGTCTGCTCCAAAGTTCTGGTTTCAAAATGACTTTCTCCCAGCATGTTCCTCTCTTAGGCTGCAGTTCCTCAAAAATGTCACTCTTAATTGCTCTCAGGATGTTTGTCCTCTCTTAGCTTCTCCGGAGCAAGAGTCTGCTTTCAACAGCCGTCTTCAAACTGTCTCTCATCTGCAGCTCCTCTCTCAGCTTCTGTGCATTCTTCAAAGTGTTCCTCTTGGCTGTAGCAAACTCGCTCCTTCTGTCTGAGCTTATATAGTGCTCTAGTAAACTAATGCAGACCCACCCTGAATGGGTGGGGTCACACCTCCATGGAAACCATCCAATCAGAGTCATCACCCACAGTTGGGTGTGTCGCATGTCCATGGAAACACTCGAAGAATTACAATCCAATCAACACCAATACCTTTGCCCACCCAAGATTACATCAAAGATAATGGCATTTTGGGGGACATAATACCTTCAAACCGGCACAGTGACCTTTCTAATATCCAAATGTCATCAGGTCTTTTTTCTGTTAAAAATCCTTTGGAGAATGTGCTAACTCAGGTCAAACTACTTAGCCCTTCATGAAATCCTCATATGTGCCATGCGTGGGACTCTCTTACACTTACTCTTCTTAATCCCTGGAATAGCACTCTTCATCTAGCCAACTTGTGCTCATCCAGTGGGACTTACTTTCTGGAATCCTTCTGGGTGCCCCCATTACCCAGGCTGAACCCTTTCCCTGGGCCTGAGCCCTTCCCCCAAGCCCACTCACACATTGTGCATGTGTATTTTGCTATTGCACTTGTCTCCTCATGTTATAATAGCTGCATTTTTGTCTGTTTCTCCCTATAGCTCCTCTTTGAGTCTCTGTCTCCATATCTCTAGTGCCTTACTACACTTTCTGGCTTGTAGAAGATGCTCAGTAAATGTTTGATACTTCAGTGAAGTACATCTGGGTGCTCTTAGTTCATTTGAAGCTTACTAAGTCACCACTGGGAGTCTTTGTTTTGGATGGTTATTTTCTCCTGACTCAAAAGCCAATTAGCCTACAGCCTCCTAGAAATAAGCTATTGTGGACTTTATCATTAGCAGCCAGTATACACTAGAGGATTTATATGAAAATGTGTTAGGTTGAAGCCTTATCTAAAACCATCATGTCCTGTAAACATCATTGAGATTTATTTGTGAGACTGATTTTAAACTAGGTTTTAAGTGACAAATCATAAAATTAAAATATTTTATTTTTTTTCTTCAGGACTTCTCACAGTAGATCCAAATAAAAGGCTTAAAATGTCTGGCTTGAGATACAATGAATGGCTTCAGGATGGCAGCCAGCTGTCCTCAAATCCTCTGATGACTCCAGACATTCTAGGATCTTCTGGAGCTGCCGTGCATACCTGTGTGAAAGCAACCTTCCATGTAAGACCCCCTGTGCTCTATGGAGTAGGGTGGTTTGAAAAGGAATCATAATTAGCTGTTCTAACTCTAAAACTTTAGGGATATACTCTTAGTAATGCATTTAAAATAATATGTATGCCCTTTTAATTTTAGGTATGTTTTTATAAATAGTTCATGGTATAAACAGATATGAACAGGAAGTGCATAGGGGACCAGAGTCACTGTTAGGCCCCAAAATATTTATTTGATGTTTAGAATGAGTTTGCGGAATGGGAAAGTAGTCTGATATTTGAACAGTTGAAAATTTTCGGTAGGTAATGAAAGCAACATGCATAATAGAACTTTTTTTTCTCTCAAATAAGCTAAATCATTTTCTTTAAAACCCATAAATAAACATTAGGAACTAAGGCACATGTGAAATCCCATTCATTCAGTAACCATCTTTTAGCAGTGGTGAGATACAACAGACTTTGCAGACTGGTCAGAGATATGGTGTGCATCCAGACAATAACTGAGTAACAAATTTGAGACAAATATTGAAGTGAGTTCATTGGAATTAAGTATAGATTGTATGTTTGAAAGGCTGAGATGACATGGGAGGAACTGTAGATTATGCACATCTGTGCCAAGCAGATGCAAATTAATAAGTTAATTAGCATACAAAGTCGTATATGAAGTATAATATTTACACATAATTAGTATATGAAGTAGATGAGTTGGGGAGAAATAAAAATAAAATAATCTGAAGGGATTATCTTGAGAAAGGAGAATGGATAGCTCTTCTTCAGCTGCAGAAATGGATAAAAAATTTGATCAACTAGGATATCTTGAGATGTGAAGAGATGTAACTGCAGGAACTTGTACTGGATGGTCGAAACCTTCTCAGTGACATGTGATACAAGGTTGTCAGGAGTAGCCACAGCACAACCCAAGCAGAGGCAAAGAAAAATGAAGATAGGTATGACGACGAGGCCAGGATAAGGTGTGTAGGGCCGAGTTTCTTTCTAAATATTAAGGTAAACCCAAATTACATTTAGTTGGAAGTGGAGATCAGGGACCTGTAATGGATCACATCTGCTCAGGGTTGTCTTTGTGGCCAGAATTTTAAATCACAGTCATAGAACCCATAAAATTAATGGGCATTTTAGATTTTGGATACTCTTCAGGAATTTTCTATCAGTCATTGGTTTCTTACCGGGATGTAGCTGATTTCTTCAAAGGATTTATTAGAACCAAGACTCCTGCATGCCTAGCTGGTTTGATTTAAACAGAGCCCTCCAGATTCTTTTCCCATGGACTTCTGTACCTGCCAGAAGGTTTGGATATAATAGTTTTAAGGACTTTCTTTCCAGACAACTTAAAGCTACAATTGCCAACTACAAGCTGTCTTATAGTACAGGTCATAACTGCTAAGAAAATTTTAAATACTTTTACCTTCACAGAGATTCCTTCATTTCTCCCCTAGGCCTTTAACAAATACAAGAGAGAGGGGTTTTGCCTTCAGACTGTGGATAAGGCTCCTCTGGCTAAGAGAAGGAAAATGAAAAAGACTAGCACCAGTACGGAGACTCGCAGCAGCTCAAGTGAAAGTTCTCATTCTTCTTCCTCTCATTCTCATGGTAAAACTACACCTACAAAGACACTGCAGCCAAGCAATCCTGCTGATGGCAATAATCCAGAAACCCTCTTCCATTTCTCAGACTGAGTATCCTAGGAATGGTAGGAATGTAATTGATGAAGCTTTGCACTTTTATTTCCCTCAGTGTATACCTGAGGAGATGTTTTGTGCTTTTAAAAATGTGTCCCGTTGGTGTCATTGGAATCTGCCTCTTAGTGAATTTTTTCAGGAAGACCTGTTTGGTCATCCTCGTCCAAAAGCACTGGACAGAAAATGTTACTGTGAATAGAGCACGTTATACTGTTTAATGACTTAGAATGATGCCAACAGGACTGTTCTTGAAAGAGCAAAGGTTTCTGTAAATTTAATTGGAATGGGTTAGCTCTGAGCTGCTTACAGAATAAGTCACAGCTTATTAGATGTCTGCCAACAAGAGTTAACTTGTACTGTAATGATACCTTTTGCTTTGCCTTGTAGACAGCGTGGGTTTCTGAGAGATTTGCACCCTGTGAACAGTGATTTATCAGAGAAAAAAATCTGATTGCTTTCAAAAAGATTCTGTAATGAATTTTATGTGTGACATATACTTATTTCTTGAGAGAGGATTTTAACTTATTGTTTTTATTTTATGGCTATATATGATGATAACCAGCTATTATTAATCTTTTTCTAAACAGTGAAAAAAAAAAGGATATAAGAACTTAAGATCCCATAGTCTACATTTGGGATCTATATGAGATGCATGCTAAGATATGTATGTTTTTAATTTTGCACTGCTCTTTCCTGGCAATTTGTTTTAATGATTATTGCAGACTATTAAGGTACACATCTCTCTGTTTTAAGTAATATTGCACTTTATAAAAGAGTATGAATAAAACAAGCTGTTTTATGAAGTGCGCTATTTAAAGCCTATGTACTGTATTTTAGCCATTTTTTCCATTATCTACTTTAAATTAGTCCTCACATCCCTCTTCTACTTTGTATGCAACAAGGAGAATAGGGCATTGTATAACATAATCATTAGCCACTTATGCACTGATGTGAGGAAAAACTAAAGGGAAATTATACTAAACACTGTGCTTCATATTTGTACACTGTGTTGTGCTACAGTGAGGCATTTCCTCCTGTAGTCATATTTTATGTACATAATATTTTAGAATCATAACTATGACTTGTTTTGAAAATTTACTGTTAAATTTTAAATCTGGAAAGCATATTTTATAAACTTATGCAGAGCACTTTTATTGCTCAAAAATTCTGAATTCATACATACAACAAAGTGCTATGTGTGAGACATTTCATTGAAAGATTGCTGCATTAAAAAAAGTTAATTCATTCCCTATGCAAAAAAAAAAAAGTGATAGGCTATGTATGTTATATTTTCTTTTAAAAGCCATCACATGAATTGTCAGGCCTGAGAAAAGTGATCTTTGCTATGTTTACAGGAATCATGCTTAAAAAGATAATGCCTGACTTGTGTATTTTGTAGTTTTGTTAGTGATAGCCTCTTGAGCATTAGTTTGGAATTTGGGCATGGTATTTATTTATTCCTTTTTTGAGATAATAGCAGCATTAATTTCAACCAGTTATGAATACTAAAAATATTGCACTCTATGTAATGGTAGCATATTTATTACTAAATCAATGTACATATTAGTAGCGCAGGCAACAAAAATGGCAAATATTAAAATATTTTCAAAATATTATATTATCCTATTCACATTTTTGTCCACAGTGGTTACTGGGAATAGCTTTTTATACTTTTCAGTGGCCCAACTGGCTACATAATTCTGAGTTAATGAAAGTTTTGTACTCCTAACTTTCAGTCATTCCTAGTAATGATGGGAAATCTTATGTGAATTAGATTCACTATACCTATTCAGCAAGCTAAGTCACAGAATGTATTTCCTTCAAGCACAGATTTATAATAACCAAAAAATGTCCATTTATAAATGTAGTTATGTTGAAAATATTTGAAAATATGTAAGTCGACTCTTCAAGACATTTTTAAAACAGTGTATTCTGGTTTAAAAAAAAAATACTAGTTTTAAAGTACAAACTAAAAGGACATTCTAATGTTAATAGAAAATGATCCACAAAAATGGTCAATAAGTGTACCCTAATAACTGATTATGGAGTAGACTCACCGTGAATACTGGAAATCAGTGGGTTTTATTTTCATTTCTTTTCCTTGTCTCTTTTTCTGGAGGTCTTGGCAAACAATGAAATGGGTGAAAAGGCAGGCAGAGTAAGAGGAGGAAGGCAAGATAAGGCTAATCTGTCAACTGGTGAGCCTCCCTGAATAATCTAGAATGGGCTTTTGAAAAGACCTCAAAAAACGCTCACGATACCCTTGTCAGATACCTTCATCCTCACTCTACTTATAAACACCAGGAGGACATAAGTTTGCAGCAGTTAAGTTATATGCAGCCTATCTGTTAATACACTTTAAAATTCATAATGCTTTCATTTAATCACATCAAAAATAAAGAATAAAAAGTAATTCATATAAAAATGTTACATGTAAGGACTCTTTTTTAGGTATTAGGAGAAAAATAAAAGTAGATCTAAGAAAAACAAATATAAACATTAAATTGTCTTTATAACATTGATTTGGGGGATAGAGCCAAATCACCGTTTACCTTCTTCCCTTACAGATTTTATTTTATGAGGTTTTCATACCATCATAAATCCTGATTCATGTAGCACATTTTGTAACTATATGTGGCTAGTTGAGAGACAAAAATGTGGAAAGGAAAGGAATACAGGAAAAAATTTTAAAAGACCAGTTTCTTTTTAATTACTGTGACAGATCCAATGACCGAGTAGGTTATTTCCCAAGTTAAATTTGCTACTTTACAATTCATTATTTCTTCCAAACCTTTATAAAATAAACAACTGGAAAAAAAAACAAAAAACAGTAGCCTGAGTTAATTTTAACATGCTTGTCTTTCTGGGAGTCACAGATTCATTTACCCATTAAAGAAAGACTGCTTTTGGTTTTTTGTTTTTTGATGTTATTGTTTTAGATTACTGCTGATTTCTTAAATATGTAAATGGCTACATTTTAAATATAAAGTAACATATAAGTTATTATATTTAGAGAGGCTACTAGTAAGGCAGTGACTACTTTTTTAATAAGGAAATTCCTTTTGTATCTCACTTTATTTTAAGTGTGTTCTCATATACTTTATAAAAGTATATAATTTATTGTCTGCTCCTTCCTCTTGTCCCCAACAGCTGTTATTTTCATATTTATTAAGAATAGGGTACCTTAAAATGGTGAAACATTCTAAGTTATTGGTCCTATATGTGCCTTAGACTGCTTATTACTTTGGATGTTCTGCCAGTGACCAATAATAAGAACACAATTTGGGTGATCAGATTCCTAATATTCTTTAGTATCTAAGTACTAATTTAAACTCTAATATGCCACTTACTCTATGTCAAAATAATTGTCTTATAGTTGAATTATAATGAAATATCTTAAAATTATGTGACCCTTTAGCCCCTCACATGTCTTACATCACCATAATACCCTGGTTTCTGGCCTTCAATTAATTATATCCCTACACGAGTGTCCTTATCATTTAATAAAGTGGTTATTTGATTAAGACATTTTATAAAGGGTCTGGCACTAAAATGAATGTAGCAGGCTCTGATGAAATTTGGAATTTAAATGTAAGTCATTGTTAAAACATTTTCCATTGTTAAAATAATGGAAAAATAATCATAAGATAACAGAGGAAATATGTATCAAATAAATATTTTAAGCATAGTCTACCCAAAGAAAATAGCTGCTACAGCAACATAAAGGTTTTATTCACTGTTTTATAAAGTAGCTTTACTCCAAGTTATGACATTCTTTAGATAGAACCTTTTCCTCAAGAATAGTTAAGTTTTGTTTATATTGGGGAATAAATATATTTTAAAGGAGGCAACATTTTTCATTTTAAGAACATTAGACAGTCTCATTTCAGTCTTCATCTTTAGCTCTTATTTTTGAGTTTTCAAGATATTTCTTTTGAGTCCTTTTCTTTGTATGGCCAGCTCCCAATTATGTTTTTAAATTAAATAGTTGATTACTATTCAAATGCTTCGCTTGCCCAAGGTTGTTGTCCATCCTATTTCATGAATTTATGAATTAGGCAGGTGCCAGTACTTTATATTTTTCTACAATTTGACTAAAAAGGACTAAAAAACTAAAATGTCTCCCAAATGTATCTTTCTTGGTTTCTTCACACTAGTGCAAAATAATCGGTGCTGTTTATTGCCAGGCATTTTCTTTCCATTATTATTTCTGACCACATGGTAAAAAGCTTGATATTATGTATTTAGAAGCAGACTTGGGTCAAAAGGCAGGATTCTTGGTAATTATTCATTAGTCTTAACTTTTCTGGTGTATTTTTGCCAGGATGGCTAGATGGACATTTTGTAATATTTTTATAGTTAGAATGCTGCTTTGGGTTAGTACCTGAATGCTTCAAATAGGCCATATTAGTATTTAATATAGCAACTGCTCTCCAAGTCCTGGACACTGGGATAATACTTAGCTTTATGTTGTTTCCATTATTCTTTTCCATTGCACAACACTTTTTTTATATGGTTTTGTAAAATTTGTCTCTTCACTGGAAAATTCAATTCTGTTTCCAATTTCATTCTTGCTTCCTCAAATTGAGCATTTCTTATCTTTTCAGGTATGTTTTTCATTACTCTTATATTAAGAGAGACAGAGACAGAGAGAGAAAAAAAACAGAAAGGAAGAAAAGCAGTATCATGACTTAGCAAAGGAAATTTAAGTTGTGTGAGCGGACTACTATAGCTTTATTTTCTGGCACTTCTGCTTGTATGTAGATGGGAAAATCATTCTTTCTCTTGTTTGCTTTGTTTTCAAGTCCAGTAAGGTTGCATTTCAGGAACACTTGACATGTTTAACTGCAGTTTATTTTGAACTTTATAGGAGACTAGTCATGTAAAACATGCACTGTTGGGATGGATTTTTTGACAGTGATGCTCATTGAAGACACATTGCTGTGGCAGTTTTATTGCTCATGACAGTTTATTTTAGGTAGCATAATGTTATCCTGTTTTCTTAAATTATAAATACTGATAAAAGATTTAATGTATGATTCTTATTTTTCTTTTGATAAATAAGGGAAAATATAAAGGTGCTACATGACATATAAAGTTAATGTTTTAGTACTAAAGTTTTGAAAAAGATCCTTAAAAACTTTACTGGCATGAATTTTTAAAAGGAGGAAGAAGAAACCATGCATACATATACTTAGTGGAATTTTTTTTAAGACTGGCATTTTTAGAATATAGCTGGTACGCTTCTAAAATTGCATGTATCCTTAGATGTGGAATTGAAAACTTGTTGAAAATAATCTGAGCTGCAATAATCTCTGTAACTATGTAAATTCTTCCACAGCTTTACATAAAGTTAAGAATTTGTCTTACTAGAAGGTAAATGGAAGATAAAAAGATGAAAAGCCTTGTTTTTCTTCTGTTCCACATGGACAATTAAAAGTATAATCCAAACTTCAGTTCACATGAATACATTTGTATCCTTTGTCAACTGTTGTCTTCATTGACGTAACAGTTGCTTTCATGCTCATGCTTGAAATGCTTGATGAATTTTTACATATGTATGTACCCATGTAACCATCACCCAGAATCAAGATGAAGCTTGCAGTTAAGACTCAAAGGTAACCACTATTATGACTCTGTCACCATAGATTATTTTGCCTGCTCTTAACCTTTCTACAAATGGAGTTATACTCTTTTGTATTTTGTGTCTGGTTTCATTTGATCGACACTATGTCTGTGAAATCCATCTGTGTTGTTGCATGATGGTTTGCTCCTTTCATAAAGCTTCTCCTTTTGTTGTATAATATTCCATCATATGAATATAGCACAGTTTGTCTATTCTACTGTTAATTGACTTTGGGGTAGTTTTATAATTTTTTGCTTATGTCTAAAGCTGCCATGAACTTTCTTGTGCATATCTTTTGATGGACATATGTACTCAAGTCTTTGGTTTATACATAAAAGTAAAACTACAGAGACATAGGGTGGATGTATGTTTAGCTGTAGAAGATACTGGAAAATAGTTTTCAATAGTGGTTGTACCAATTTACACTCCCACCAGCAATGTGTGTTCCAGTTGACCCACATCCTCATCAATACTTGGTACAATCAGCCTTACAGTTTTAGCCATTCTGGCAAGTGTGTATTTCGTTGTGTTCTAATGTGCATTTCCGTGGGGAGTATAACGTTGAACACCCTTCTTATCTTTTTTAGCCATTTGGTTATCTTCACCTGTGTAATGCCTGTTCAAGTCATTTGTCCATATTTATTGGGTTGTCTCTTTTTTCCTATAGCTTTACAGGGTTCTTTATATTTTCTGTTTATTAATGTTTTGCCTGATATATTATTGCAAATATCTTCTCCTTGGTTTGTCTTTCTGTTTTCTGAATCATGTCCTTTGATGAACTAAAATTCCTAATTTTTGTGACGTCTAATACATCAGTCTTTCCTTTTATAGTTAATGGTTTTGGTGTCCTGTTTAAGAAATATTTGCCTATTCCATGGTTTTGAAGATATGCTTGTATTCCTCTAAAAGCATTATTATTTTACCATTTCTAATAGGCCTGTAATCCATCTAGCATTGATATTTGTATAAGGTGTGAGTGTGGCCAGAGTTCGTTTCTTTCCATATGGGTATTCAGTTGACCCAGGGCAATGTATTGAAAAGCTCAATGCATTGAAGTTGTACCTTTTAGATGAACTATAAATATGTAGGTCAGTTTCTGTATTCTCCGTTTTGCTCCATGGATCTGTTTATCTATCTTTGGGTCAAAACCACAATGTTTTAATTACTGTGAGTTTTATAAAGTCTTCCTATCTAGTAGTGCATGACTTCTGACTTTAGTCTTCCAAGGAATCTTGGCTATTCTTAGCCCTTTCCTTTTCCAAATAAGTTTTAGAAATAGCTTGTCATTTTCCTGGGAATGGGGAATATCTGTTAGGATTTTAATTGAAATTGCATTGTATATGTAGATCAATTTCGGGAGACTTGATGTCGTCACAATTTTGAATCTTTCACTTTATAGACATGGTATATCCCTCCATTTTCTTAGATCTTATTTAATTTGTCTCAGCCATGTTTTTATAGATTTTCATGTAGAGGTTAGATTTATTTCTAGGTTTTTGATGTTTTAAGATGCTATTATAAATGCCATCTTTATTTCATTATCTATTTTTTTAGTATATAGAAATAAAATTGATTTTTGTATATTGCCCTGCTGTCCAGTAACCTTGCTAAACTTACTTTTTAGTTCTAATTCTATAGAATGTAGTTTGTATTTTGTCATGAGCACAATCATATCTTCTGCAAATAATGATAGTTTAATATCTCCCTTTCCAATTTTTATTTTTCTTGCCTTATTGAGCTTACTAGTACCTCCAGTAAAATGTTAACTATAAGCAGTGGTATTGATTTTTAAAATCTACAGCAAACATCATATAGAGTGGTGAAATATTAACTTGTCCCTGAACTCAAAATAAGAATTCATTATTTCTTCATTCAATATAATGTTTTCTGTAGTTTTTTATTAGTACCTTATACCAGATTGAGTGATTTTCAGTTTCTCACTATTTCTATTAAATGCTTTTTATGCCTTTATTGAGATGATCGTGTAGTTTTTCTCCTGTATTCTCGTAATATGATGAATTACACTAATTGATTTTGAAATTATGCACTCCTAGAATAAACTTCATTTGGTCATGATGTATTATTCTTTTTCATACATCAGTGGATTCAGTTTGCTAATATTTTGTCTAACATATTTTCAGTTCCAAATTATTTGTTGAGATTTTAGATTCCAGGTCTCTGCTGAAATTCTCCATCTTTTCCTCTATATTCTTGAACTTATTAATCAGTACTTTTAAAGTTCTTGTCTGATAAATTCAATATCTGAATTACCTTTGGGATGTTTCTTTTGTCCATATTATCTCTTGATTTTCAGTTATTTGGTCCTGTTTTTGCATGCCTTGTCATTTTGGCCAAATGTATATTAAAGATTGTAAAGGCTCTGAATGATGTTATCTTCCTCCTAAGATGGCTATCTTTTCTTCTGGCAGGCAAGTAGAGTATAAGCTGATCACAGTACCTATTTGGAGTGAATTTGAGTTTTTATTAGGACATATATTTCAATTTTGCACTTAGTCCCATCAAGTGGCCTCTCTGGGTTCTCAAATGAAAATCTGGAGTATATATACCAAGGGCTACTAAAATCTCTCAGCTCATTAGCCTCCCAGCTGCTGCTTTTTGCTGGGTTTCTTGACTCTCACTTTGTACACAGGAGTTCAGGATTGGCAAACACTTCAAGGGGTTATTGCAGCAGCATTTTGGGCTCATTTCCTTGAGGTTTTTTCCTCTTTGGGATTTGTCCCCTCAAGTCCTAACAACTATGGCAGCCCAAACTGTTGCCAGCCCTTGTCTCTTCAACCAAGTGGGGTTGCTGCTTTCTGCTACGAATGTATTTCCCTAGGCTGTGAACTTGCAGTGCCTTTAGAGAAGTTAGAATGGAAATGGAGCTCACCTCGATGTGCTTCCCTGCTGTCAGAGATTGCAGCTCTTTAAGTTCTGCCTGCATTGGTTTGTGCCCCCAGGCCTATAGCCAGATATTTCATATATTTTATCACTCTTCTGTTGTTACTTTCAGTGGGAAGAACAGTCCAATAACAAGCTTCTCTGTCGTGGCCAAAAGCAGACATATGGTGGTGATTATTTTTAATCAACATTATTGATATCCCCACAGGGGCTTGGTTGTCACTAGTTCACAGCTATTTGAGGACACCAGGTTTATTCATTTTTTCCTTCATTCCCTAAACTTTTTTTTTAGCTGCACTTCAAGTTTGGTACTTTTCTAGATACAGGCAATGTAACAGTCAATAAGATAAGACCTCTGCCACTTGGGGACTTATATCCTATTGTTTTTATAGAAAAGTTACTAAATGGTTTCTGTGTAGTACTTGTACTCATTAAACAAACTCGTTTTATGTGGTGCAAGAGGAGAGAAAGACTGAAGATTGGGAGATCTTTTGAATAATGATGACCTCTTACTTCATGCAAATATTTTTTGCCTTTTAGATTCTCAAGATTAACACAGTTCACAGTGTACCCAAAATACATCAATATTTGGCCCACCTTTTGAAAGCTTAAGACATTAAGTTAATCCCCAGCTATAAGTTTCAACACCACAGACAAGACAAACACATGCTTGCTTTGGTGGAGCATAGTAATTTGACACTGTGAATTAATACTCCAGGACTGATCAATGGAGAACAAACTTAGCTCTGACATCAAATCTTTCCATGAGTGTCAACATAAAATCTGATAAAGAATCAGCCTATTAATGATTTCTCATTGTAACTTCACTTTTTAAAAAGCATTTCACATGCTTTAAAGACTACAAAGTAGCTTAATGTTCTCAGTCTTTCAGAATTACTTAAATGTCACTGTTACCAAGAGAAAAATATCATCTGGACACATGTAACTGTTAAAATAATTATAGTCAAAATTATACGCCTCTTCTTTTTTATCCTTTCCCACTTCAGAAACTTCATCAGTGGATTATTTTTCTATTCCAAGGACATAGACCAAGAGATAACATTTTGTACTTCCAATTACAGTTCAGTTTCAAGTGATCCAAGGCAGTCAAAAAACTAGAACTTTTTTATGGTATAGTCACCTCATAGAAGCTAGGTGCACTCCGAGGATAAATAAGACCCCTGAGTCCCTGTGGTTTGGATTCGTGGAATTGCTGCCCTTTTGGAATGGCTAAGAACTATCAGCTAAGTGAATGAAGTCAGACACAAAGGCCACATATTTTGTGATCCCATTTATAGGAAATGTCTAGAATAGGCAAATCCATAGATACAGAAAGTAAATTAGTGGCTGCAAGGGCTAGGAAGAAGGGGGAATGGGTACGATTTTTTTTGTGGGGGGGTGGTATGAAAATCCTCTGGAATGAGATCATGGTGATGTTCGCACAACAATTGTGAATGCACTAGAACCTTGAAATGGCCCTTTAAAATGGTTAAAAGAAAAAGAGAAGATGGTGACTTTTTAGATTATGTGAAACTTATTCTCAATTTTTAAAAAATAAAAAAGAACTTTCAGCTAGAAAAGGATATAATTATTTTGAGGAAGTCAGTTCAAACGCCTTGCTATTCAGAGAATACTGTTCCAGCCCTCCTTTCTTCATGCAGCAGCAATTCTGTTTGCTCATAGTTGATACTATGTTTGGGAAATCTTCTCTCACACAGCAAAAATTAAGCTCTTGGGACAAAGTGGATTTGTTTCTTGCAGATAACAAGTTCAGCTTAACAGAGAGAAAAAGAGAGAACTCTCACTGCATCATCATTTCCCAGTCATGGGTAATACTTGGATAGATAGCAAGGTGTTATATATTTTAATAGTGATCAAATCCAGTTTATCATTACTTTGTCTTTGCTCTGAAGATTAATCCTTAACTTTTGGCCTCATTTATCATAATGGGACCACCAGGCCCTTGACTTACCTACAGTTTTCTTAGGTAAGTGCTTCTCTCAGATCTCTCGTCCCCTACCTCTGTTAACTTTCTCTCAGAAGTAGGTTCATTTTACGGTTAACTGAATTATTTTATTTATTCATGAAGTCATTTGGAACAGTTGTCTTTTTGTCAAACAAAATGCCATTGAAATACCAGAAAATTTATTACTCGTGATTTTGCCATTTTTCAAAGTAGTCAGGAACAATATCGTCTCCCTTAACTGCAGTGTAATTGTTGAAAATATATTTATCCTAATATGCCTATATTCATTGGATGCAAAATTTTATCCACATGAGAATTGATTTGTATCGACATTGATAGCAATATCACACCAAACTTTGCTTTTGTTCCTGGCGAAAATGAGCTGTATTAAAGAAAATTAATTACATTTTGAAAACCTCAAAATACTTTTATAGCCGATGTAAACAAAGTTGTTTCACACTGCAGATTACTTTACATAAAATCATTCTGTATGTGAAGAATATATATTGCAGTACAATAAAATCAGCACTTCTTATAAATTTTGAATGGCAAATGTTTTGAAAGTATTTTTAATAGTACCTAGCTGTTGAGAAATTTTCCTCAAACTTTTTAGTAGCACACCTAAAATGTATTAATTGGTATATTTTGGTGCGTCATTAGTCTAATTGGGTATATTTTTTAAGACCAAAAGGCTGGGCTGGGAAGGTAATTTATTTGTAGTAAGTACAGTATGTATTTTACTGAATGATTATTTCTGATATATCTTTAGATATTTGAGTAAAGTCTCCTGCCAAAGTATTCCAGACATTTTATTTCAGTGTCTTCGACTTTAAGTTTAGTGTTGGCTTTATAATGTCAGAATAGTCAAACCCTAGTCACCTAAAAATCCAGAAAACTGTTTTAGTGATGACCGCATTCAGTGAAAATCTTGAGTTTTTAAAAATTCTAATTAGAGTTTTGACTGATTTGAACCATACATCTATTATGAGACCTAAAAAGTTGACATTTGTGATTTTTATACTTAATGTATAATCTTCATTATATAGACTGAAAACAGTTTCTGCACTGGTTTCATATAATTGTGTGAAATTAAGTATTTTGTTCTACATTTCTTCTCAATGTTAGCAGATTATGTCAGATGTATTAAGAGGGGAGGGTATTTAGTTTTAAATGTGGCAGCATATTTAAGAATTTTTAAATTATGTTACAGTGTCAAATTTTCATACTTAAAATTAGGATCCTTGCATTATAATTACTTAAAAATAGATTGCATCCATAGTCTAACTAAATACATATCTAAATTTGGAGGAAAAATCATTCTGTTTTCTTGTTACTTGAATAATAGCTCAGTATTGTGACGTGTACATGCACTTGTGTACGTATGTACACACACACACATTTGGGGCTTGTAACAGGACTTGATAAGACTCACTCCTTAAAGTGACTGTCTGCCAGTGATCCCCACCTGAGCTGAAGTACTTTTTGGTACCTGTGACCAACTGAAAGGATAGGAGATGTCCATGTTAGTTTCCTTTTTGTTGTTGTTGCTGTTGTTTTCAGTTTTTCAAAATGTTTTTCTCCTTAATTTACTTGTCTTCTTTTTTTGTCTGTTTGGTTTTTTTTTGTTTTATTGGTTTTTTTTTGTTGTTGTTAGTTTCTTTTTAAATGAAAAGTCCGAAGTCGTAATGCTACCTTGTTCCCTAAAGACCTACTACAGCTGTGACAGGTGATGCCATGCCAGAGATCCAAGATTAAGTTGGCTTAAAAGATGCTTAGGTTTTTTTATTTATAACAGAGATTCTGGAGTGCTAAACTTTGAGCATTCAAAACATCCATAGCTAGTAGGTGATTTTTTTAGAAAAGATTACTTAATGAATGCATTTTCTTTACTTGGTTGCTTTTATCTAGACACCATAAATGTGCTGCCTACTTTTTTACTAACCACTTCTTTGGTTTTCTTAATGGGAGACTTCAGTTTGAGATGTGTATGATGCTGTTTTCCAGTTAAACTTAACACTTTATATTACAGACTGTTTTCAAATCAGATTTTATTTTGGTGAGTTTCACACAATTGGACATAGACATTAATGATTTGCTTTCTTTGAGGGTATTTAGACATTGGAAGTTAACGTGGTTTGCTTATGAGCCATAGATTTGAGAGAATATTTTAGATGAAATTTCACCTTTAAAGACATGATTTCTTATGGAAATGTACTGATAATTTTTAATAACTTTCTTATAGTGGAATTGTTTGGACATAAAGTCATGTTTCTATATTCCAGAACTCTTACCGAAAATACTATATATTCCTTCAGTCAACCAACATACTTATTATTAAATTGGTTCTTTTTTGTTAAACCGACTACTGAGATGATTGGGAACACTGTGTTAAAGTTAAAGGAAAAGTTGAATATTGTACAGTGAGCCTCTTTTTCTGAGAACTGACATCTCTGGCAGCTGTGAGAAATGAGCAGGAAGCTTGTCCTTCAGGTCTGGCTTAGTCGGTGCCTCAGCTTTGGATTTCAGTATTCCATTTTTATTAATTGTAGTTATCATTATCTACAGAAAAGCACATTTGTCCCCTGAAAGAAAACAAAGTTACCAATAAAAAAACTCTCTCTATTCCTTCTTTCTTCCCTGAACCCTTGGCTTTAGTCAAAGAGTAAAATGTATTATGCATGACACATTCCATGAATATTACTGATGGTTTTGTGAAACAGAGGCAGGAAGGCAGTTCGACCTTGTATTTCCAGACTGAGCCCAGACTTGTGACCCTGGGCAAGTCACTCAACCTCTCTGTGCCTCTACTTCTTCATCTGTAATAGGGGGATAATTATCCCTGTCCTTCTCTACCTCACCAGGATGCTGAAGGATCAAGGAGAGAAAAAAATTCTATAAAGTGCACCGATCCCAAAGATGGGCAGAACATAGATTTAGTAGCTGATACTCAATACTAAAGACTTTCTATTTTTAGTGCAATTAATTTAAAAAGTGTCTGCCTATTTCTGCATAGTGAACACTGGCTAGCATTTTGAAGTAGAAACTGAGAGTAAGGTAAGCTTAAATTAAATAAATTTTTAATAATTGTGGTCATCAAATATGTTAGTAGAAGTTAATAGTATATATTACGCCTGAGTTTGAGTTTAAAATATGGTACGTCATTGCCCTAGCTAATTTGTAGAATGTCTCTCTTGTTATTCTAGTTGACTTCATTTATTTCAGAGGGCTACCTAGATGATCAAGATTAAACCTTAGTCATAGCAGTACTTTTACGATATACTAAAATCTTAGAGCTTGCTCACCCAGTGCAATTTCCTACCAGAAGCAGGGTTCCTTCTTGGAGACATCCCTGACAGGTGCTCTCTTCCTGAAAACTTCCCAGGGGCACTGCTGCCCCACTGCTTTGAAGCGTATCTTTTGTTCAAGAACTTTCTAAAACTTGATCTGATCATCTGTTGTATTAGAAGATGCAAACATTTAAAATTTTAGTTGAGTGCTGTCCTTCTTTTGAAGTGCCTAGTTATATAATACGTTCTGGAAGGGGTTGTTTTTTTTTTTCTTTTTTTTTTGGTTCTCTGGTCAATTGGGTTGTTTTCTCCATTTTCTTAAAAAGTTGAAAATATTTTTTCCCTTTTATTCATATCTTCTTCCTTTTAGTATTTATGATAGCAAGGAGGGAGGGAAGGTCTGTTTTGATTTTGGTTTTGTTTTTTTTTAAAACAGGCCTGAAATCATGACATCTGTTTCTGTCTTGCTATGGCAACTAGATTAATTAACTGATTGAGTTGAAGGTTTTTCCAAACAGTTAGGAGCAGTTCATTTTGTGTCAATAACTGGTAAGCAATGTCAGGACCTTTGGGGAAGATGATGGGACCCCAGACTTAATGAACCAGGTTGTAGAAAGCCCACAGAGGACTGGATTCCTTCCCAGAATAAAGTGTCAGAATTCCCTGAAACTGTTTTCCTCTTGGGAGCCTACTTCAGGGAGACCCAGGATTCTAAGTTGTACTAACTAGCTGCCGGGTAAGAAGGCTTCACACCAATGTATCAATTTTCCCTTACCAGGTCAGGTTTGGGGCCATCATCTAGCATTGAGGTTTAACTCTACCCTTTGCTCCATCCTTGGGAAATGATAACACCTCAGTTTTACTAACTGGCCTCAAATTTGCACCAACAAAGCAAACCACTTAATTGTATCTTTTCTTTTGGGGCTCATTACACACATGCGCGCACACACACACACACACACACACACTCACATAGGCTCATACACCATGGTATTTCTTCTTCTTTCTACCATCTTTCTAAGGGAAGCTGAGCTTGATCGTGCTGCCACCAGGTTACTGTGTTACCAGGTTAAACTGAGTCAGCCATAGACTGTAAACTCTAGCAATGCTTATCTGTGTGTAGCCACCAAATTAACTATGTTAGACCATTTTTAAGCAGCTACACCAACTATTATATAGCAGTCCTGAGTGGCCTTTCAGACAGAAAACTCACCAGCCAGAGTGGCTGTGTCCATAAAATAAAAAACCTATAGTCACTGCCCCTTTTTAAAACTTCTCTTTTGAGACATGTGGTTACACACCCATCTCTGGCCAAAACTATTTCCAGTTTCAAGGGGCTGGTTCCGAAGGTGTCACTGTAACCTTTTTTGTTTCTCGCTTTGTTAGTTGCCTGATAAGCAGTAGCTAATCATCATTCCTTAAATATGAAGGAGCATCTGTTATATTCAGACAGCCAGGCAGCTTGTGCAAGTTCTCCCAGCTAGGGCTGAGTAGTCATTCGTCAAGGGGGTAAGCTGTTCCATTTGCAGAAACCTGCTTGCATTTTGCTTTGTTTTGTTTGCTGATCTTTGCCTGGTTTAATGAGGTTCTTTACCTGCATACCTGCCTCTTTTTCTCTCCCATTCGTGCATTCCCCCCAATTTTTTCACTATGTAAAATTGTTTTTTATTCAAGAAAGATGCAAAAGGTGCTGTTAAATACTGTATGTGATACTATGAAGCCCACTGGTAGGGTTTGCTTTGGGAATAGAAGATTTCTTATTTTGGTGTAAACATTAATTTGGGTGGTAGTTAGAAAGGGTCTTGAACCTCTTTGAAAAAGCCCTTCTGGGGCAAACCTTGACAAACTCACTCAATTTGCATGTAATTGGAATCTTATTTGCATGCCTTTTTTTCCAAATATTTTCTGGAGACTATAAGACACTTTAAATTACAAGGAATAAAAATATTTTCACACCAAGGATCAATTTTATTTTATATCTGTATTTTATGCCATCTTCCATTATTTTATTAATATTAGTATGGTATTAATTTCCCCCAGATGGAGTGATTTTTGCTTGATACCTCCTGCATTTATTAAGTAGTAGCTTTTCTTTCCCTGCTTTTCTAAATCCTGTATTTATATACTTTATGATAGACCTTTTTTTTTTTTTTAATTCTAGCTGGGCTAGAATCTTCAAGTATTAATTTATAATGAACTTCTCTCTTCTGGGATTATTTAAAAGAGCTAAATGTTACATGTACCTTTTGTTGCTGTAAATATGCATTGTTATTTTCATGTTCTTTGGATGATTTATTATAGTGATAATTGGTACTGCCAATGATAAAAGGTAAACTATATGGAGTTCAGAATTTTTATATTATGAACTATTTATTAAGAATTTTCAGAATTCCATAGCTACTTGTCTTAAAAAATTGTAAAAGGCATGTTTATTTTCCCTTTATGGTCTTGAAATTCGTTTTCCCTTTGTTCGGGTAGGTCTGAATAAGTTGTATGGACTTGAAAGCGCGTATGTATCAAAAAGCGGATATATTGTAGAAATATGATGTTTTCTTGCTTTGGGAGTTTAGCCAGGAAGCTTTATGTGTGGGTTTTATTTTTGACAAAGCAGTAAGGGCTTATTTTGACCAACTTCTATGTGTTTAAAGATGTATTTCTTCAAGCTTTAAGAAAAGAATTAAACCTGTCAATGTAAAAATACCTGATATCTGATGATTTGGATTTGTCGGGGGGGGGGGGTTGTGCAGGGGTAAGGGGGTGAGTTTATGGTATGTTGTTTTTTGAGATTAAGTAACATTATTAAAGAAACACTACAGTAATCAGTAATTTTACTTCTTAGAAGAAAAGACTCAACTTGTGCTTGAACTAGAATTGTGTCTAGATAACTGAATGCAGAGTTTCTGTTATGTGCTTAACTGTTTACTCTGCTCTAAGAAGCCCTTGAAAGGAGAGAAGCTATGACCCTTACAATATTTCATGACAGTCTTCTAAAGTTGCCTGTTCATCACTCCCTTCTTAGAACCTCTGCATACAACCTGAGGGCTCCAGAGCAAACCAGCCCCTGAGCAGGTCATCAGGAGGGAATGACTAGTTCTTCATTACCACAACTCTTGGTAGCTGATTCCCCCACTCCCCTTGGCTACCACCCGCCCTGTCATCTGCGACCCTGTCATTCCTTGAGCCCTCTCTCCTTCCCCCTGCTACTTTACTCCCTTATCTCCTCACTTTTTTCCTCTGAAACTCACCCATCTTCCATCCCTCAAGGCCAGCTTCTCTCAGCCTCCAAAGAAACAGTTACCTAGTTTGGTTATTTTTTTAGGAAGCATGAGTAGATGGGATGAGCATAAGCTCAAGTGCTATCTTAGTTATCTATTGCTGCATAACAAATACCCCTAAAACGTAGTGGCTTAGAACAGTAGCCTTTTATTATTTCACAGTTTCCATGGTTAAAGAATTTGGGAGCTGCTTAGCTGGACACTTCTGGCTCAGAGTCTCGAGAACTGGAATCAAGGTAAAGATGTCGGTCAGGGCTACAGTCATTTAAAGGCTTGACTGGGACTGGCTGATCTGCTCCAATATGGCTTACTCAGCAGGAAGCTTGCCATGCAGACCTCTCCATAGGGCTGCTGGAGTGTCCTTAGAATACGGCAACTGTCTTCCCCCTATTTAGTGATCTAAGAGGAAAAGCAAGGAGGAAGCCACAATTCCTTTTATGTCCTAATCTCAGACATCACTGACCATCACCCCTGCCACATTCTGTTCTCTAGAAGCCAGCAACCAAGTACAGCCCACCCTTCAGGTGAGGGGAATTAGGCTCTGCCTTTTGAAGGGAGGGGTATCAAAGAATTTGTGGACATATTTTAAAACCTACTTGGATGCAAATCCTTACTCCCCCATTTTACTAACTATGTGATGTTGAGCAAGTTACACCCCGTGCCTTAGTTTCTTCGAATCTAAAATGGGAATAATATCTCCTCAAAGGGTCGTTACATAGATTTAAGATTATGTTTAAAAAGTTTCTAGCTCAGTCATGCCTGGCACACAGCAAGTATTCAATAAATGGTTGTTACTATCTAGGTTTAGGTAGAAACCAAGACAAGAACATCTACTGATCATGCAAGTGAAGATGGAAACCAGGCAAAGAGGTGAGGGAGAGACACTCCGGGTGTCCCTTCTTGGCAGCCCCATGGTACAGACAGCTTCCCTTGCAGACATATCCTGTGTTTCTGCTGATTGATGGAACAGGCTGGGTGGTGGGAGAATGAGCCAAGGTGGGCATTAGTGCAGAGTACCAACCTCTGAGCTAGAAGCAACAATTTTGCTTCTCCCCTGCTTCCCACCCTGTGGTAGATAGAATAAGAGCCTCCCAAAGGGTCTGTATCCTAATCTCTAGAACCTGTGAATGTGTTACTTGATATAGAAAAAGGAGTTTTGCAGATATGATTAAAGTAAGGATCTTATCCTTTAATCTTATGATTAAAGTAAGGAGGCTATCTGTGTGGGCCCAGTGTAATCACAAGGGTACTCATACAAGGAGACGAATGGTAGAGAATATGCTATGCTGCTAGCTTTGAAGATGGAGGGAGGGGTTACCAGCAGGTAGACAGCCTCTGGAAGCATGTAGGAAGCTAGAAAGGGCAACATACAGATTCTCTCCTAGCAACTCCAGTCAGCCTTGCTGACATTTTGACATCTTTGGCTTTATATCAGTAAGACTTATTTTGGACTCCTGACATCCAGCTCAGCAAAATGGAAACTCCACTCTAAACTGGCACAGCCAAGAACACAGGGCTCACTCTATGTCAAGTTGGAGGCTGTCTTCCCGGGAGTCATAGGATGTCAGCATTTCTCATCCTGCCATCAGCTACCTGTTGCTGAGGCTGAGTTCTCAGCAAGGATGGCTGAGAGGTAAGGAATCCCTTCTTCCACCCAGCCCTCAATTCTGAGACAGAGGCTCTACCTTGGGTGTGGCACTACTGAGAATCCTGGGACCCTGATTACTCAGCTCACCAATCTGGAAGAGGAAGCTGAGAATACTGGAAGCTACTTACCCCATCCAAGGAATTCTCAGGAGTGTTATTCAGAAGCTCACCGTGGTACCCACCCACAGGTCCAGAGCTGTGGCCCAGAGATTTTCCCTGGGGAGGTGGGGGGTGTAAGAGAAGTGAGCTGTAAAAGACAGAAATAAATCTCTTCCCCAAGAAACTGGTTTCATTTGCAACAGACTGAGGAGAAGTTCAAGCCTAAAGCACTCTCGGAAACAGTGGAAGTTGTGAGGGAAAGCAATTGGGAGTTTGGTAGATTCGCTGAAGATACAGGTTAAACTGGAGGCCAACTAGTTTGCTGGAAACAACTAGGGAAAGAGGCATCTAAGAGGAGCCCTAATGGGGTCAAAACAATCTGAAATACCATCTCCATGAACTATCCCTTCAAAGAAGCCTGAATTTCATTGGATTAGTCTGTGGACCAATTTATGCACCAGGGAATTTTTGAAAACAGTAGTGCAATCAGCCAGCAATTAGTGGAGCTTCACAGCTGAATGTGGTCAAGGGAAGAGACTGAAAGGGAGCCTTCCCAAAAACAATGTCAGGATGCAAGGCAGGGCAAGATGGCGGCATAGAGAGGAGTGGAAGCTAAGTAGTCCCCCTGGAACAACTACAAAAAAACAGAAACAACTAGTAAATAATCCAGAATAACTGCGGGGGGGACAAACGAGACCATCCACTCATCATACACCAACCTGAATTGGGAGGAATGCCCAAGAACACAGCATAAAATCTGTAAATAAAACCTGCGGATCCAAGTCACGAGACCCCCTCCCCCATAGCCCGAGCTGCAAAGCCTCGTGGTGCCAGAGAGAAGCTCTCTCCCAGCAAGCGAATATAGCTCAGCTGAGCTCCAACTGGGGTTTTAAGTAGCGAGTGTGAACTGCTCACTACAGGTACAAATCCCCAAAAAACAGACAGAGGCTTTGGGTGATGACTGACCTTGGAGAGCCGGAGGGTCGCCTTGGACTGGGTCTGAAGGGGACTATCTGCTTCTTTTTTGGCTCAGTGGAGAAAGCCCCAGTCATTTTCAGTTTCCAGGGCTGTGACTCGGGGAAGGGTGGAGACAGCACAAGCAGACAGCAAGACCATTAAAATGCTAATGACCTCCACCTGGGGGGTCTGCCTTCTTTAGGAGGAAAGGGGTGGGGCCCTTTCCATTCAGAACCAGACCCCAGAGCCTGGAGGAACAGGGCCATACCTCCTCACACAAGTCAAGAATTATAGGCTAACAGGCATCACCTGCTGGGCAGAAAAGCACAGTGACCTGAGGCATCAAAGGGTGGAGCAATTTTCTAAGACACACCCTCAGGGAAACCAGATATGGAATATTTCTTCCCTCTGGGACCTGAGCCTGTTCTGGTCTGGGAAAACCTGATTTGGATAACCAAGGAAACCATGCCTAGACAACAGAAAATTACAACCTACACTAAGAAAAACAAAGTTATGTCCCAGTCAAAGGAACAAACGTACACTTCAACTGAGATACAGGAATTTAAACAACTAATGCTAAATCAATTCAAAAAGTTTAGAGAAGATATTGCAAAAGAGATAGAGGCTGTAAAGGAAACACTGGGCATATATATGGCAGAAATCAAAAGTTCAAAAAACAACTAGTAGAATCTGGAAATGAAAGGCACAACACAAGAGATGAAAGACACAATGGAAACATGCAACAGCAGATCTCAAGAGGCAGAAGAAAACACTCAGGAAATGGAGAACAAAACACCTGAAAGCCTACACGCAAAGGAGCAGATGGAGAAAAGAATGAAAAAATATGAGCAACGTCTCCGGGAACTCAAGGATGAAACAAAGTACAATAATGTACGTATCATTGGTGTCCCAGAAGGAGAAGAGAAGGGAAAGGGGGCAGAAGCAATAATAGAGGAAATAATTAATGAAAATTTCCCATCTCATATGAAAGACATAAAATTACAGATCCAAGAAGCGCCGCGTACTCCAAACAGAAGAGATCTGAATAGGCCCACGCCAAGACACTTAATAATCAGATTATCAAATGTCAAAGACAGAGAGAATCCTGAAAGCAGCAAGAGAAAAGCAATCCATTACATACAAAGAAAGCTTAATAAGACTATGTTCGGATCTCTCAGCAGAAACCGTGGAGGCAAGAAGGAAGTGGTGTGATGTATTTAAGATACTGAAAGAGAAAAACCGCCAACCAAGAATCCTATATCCAGCAAAGCTGTCCTTCAAATATGAGGGAGAGCTCAAAATATTTTCTGACAGACAATGAGAGACTTTGTGGACAAGACACCTGCTCTACAGAAAATACTAAAGGGAGCACTACAGGGTGATAGAAGACAGGAGTGTGTGGTTTGGAACACAATTTTGGGAGATGGTAGCACAACAATGTAAGTACACTGAACAAAGGTAACTATGAATACGGTTGAGAGAGGAAGGTGGGGAGCATGTGAGACCACAAGAAAGGAGGAAAGATAAAGACTGGGACTGTGTAACTTGGTGAAATCTAGAGTATTTAACAATTGTGATAAAATGTACAAATATGTTGTTTTATGAGGGAGAACAAGCAAATGTCAGCCTTGCAAGGTGCTAAAAATGGGGAGGCATTGGGGGAGGGATGCAATCAGCATAAACTAGGGACTGTAACTAATAGAATCATTGTATTATGCTTCCTTTAATGTAACAAAAGTGATATACCAAGGTAAATGCAGATAAGAGGGGGGATAGGAGAGGCATGTTAGACACTTGACATTGGTAGTATTGTCTGATTCTTTATTCTGCTTTGATTTAAGGTTATTTTTCCTTTTGCTACTTCCTAGCTGTCATTTTTTTTTCCTCTTTCTTTTGCCTCTCTGCCTTCTTTGACTCTCCCTCCTGCCTTGTGAAAGAAATGCAGATGCCCTTATATAGATAGTGGTGAAGGTGGTGAACACATAAATTTATGACCACGCAGAGAACCATCAATTATTTACTTGGGATGGAATGTATGGTGAGTGAACAAAACCATATTAAGAAAAAAAGGGTTGATGACAAAACCTCGAGGGCAATATGCTGAGTGAAATAAGCCAGACACATAAGGACAATTATTGCAGGGTCTCACTGACAGGAACTAATTATAATATGTAAACTCATAGACATGAAATATAAGGTACCAAGATAAAGGACGAGGCTTAAGAATGGGGAGTGGTTGCTTAGTATGAGCAGAATGTTCAATTAGGACGAACTTAAATGTTTGGAAATGAACAGGGGTGTTGGTAGCAAGATGTGAGAATAATGGTGTGTGAATGAGGTGGAAAGGGGAAGCTCAGAGTCATATATGTCACCAGAGGAAAGTTGGAGCTCAAAAGATGGGAATGTATAAAACTGAATCCTATGGTGGGCAGTGTCCACGATCAACTGTACAAATACTAGAAATCGCTTCTATGAACCAGAACAAATGTATGACAATACAATTAGAAGTTAATAATAGAGGAGCATATAAGGAAGAACTATATACCTTTTAATAAACTATATACTACAGTTAGTAGTATTTCAACATTTTTTCATAAACAGTAACAAATGTACTATACCAGTACTACAAGTCAACAATTGAGGGGGGTTGGTTAGGGATAGGGGAGGATTAGAGTTTCCTTTTCTTTTTTTCTTTTTTCATCTTTCACTTTATTTCTTGTCTGCAGTAATGAAAAGTTTCTAAAAATTGAACAGAAATTAAGTGTGATGGATGCACAGCTGTATGAGGGTACCCAGGGGCAAGTGATTGTACACTTTGGATCTTTGGATAATTGTATGGTATCTGAACAATCTCAATAAAAATGAAAAAAAAACAAAAAAAAAACAACGTCAGCCCAGGGAGACTGGGCATACCCATGGCTACACCACCTGAGGAACAACTTTGGCGGCTTCACACTGCAGTGAGAGGAAAGGAGCACTAAAATAATCCAGCAGTCATTAAATAAATAGGCAAGCAAATAATAACAAGCCCCCAGGGGCAGTACCAAGACTTGTTTAATATATTATCTAAGATGCCCAGTTTCCAAAAATAACTTAGACATGCAAAGAAATAGGAAAAAAATAACTTAGACATGCAAAGAAATAGGAAAGTATGACACATACATACAGGGAGGAAAAGGCAGGCAACAGAAACTCCCTGAGGGAGGGACCAAATGTCAGTTTTAACAGAAAAAGACTTCAAAGTGACCAGTATAAATATGTTCAAAAACTAAAGGAAATCATGATTAAAGAAATAAAGGATGGTATGAAGATGAATGCCACATAAAATAGAGAATGTAGATAAATAGATAGATATTATTTTTAAAAATAACCAGATGAAAATTCTGAAATTGAATAATACAAAACTGAAAGTAAAATTTCACTAGAAGGACCCAAAAGTTGACTTTTAACTGGCAGAAGAAATAATTAGTGATTCTGAACAATGTAGGCATCTAGCAACAACAGTGTACCAAAATACATAAAGCAAAAAAATGAAGGGGAAATAGTTCAACAATAATAGTCCCAATTATTATGAATTGTCCCAGTTTCATTTGTGAATCAAACAACTAGGTAAATTAGCAATAAGGAAAAAGAAGACTTGAACAATAGTGTAAAACAACTAGACCTAACAGACATCTTTAGACATCTTTAGAGCACTCCACCCAACAATAGCAGAGTATATATTCTTCTCAAGGACACATGGAAAATCTCCAGGATAGACCATATGCCAAATATAAAACAGACCTCAATAAATATAAAAGGGCAGAAATAATACAAAGCATATTCTCTAAGCATGATGGAATGAAATTTAAAATAATGAAAAGAAGCTTGGGAAACGTACATATAGGAGGAAACCAACACAATCCTAAATAACCAATGGGTCAAAGAAGAAATCAAAAGAGAAATTAAAAAATACTTTGAGATGAATGAAAAGGCACATCTTGCCAAAACTTATGGGATGAAGGTAACACTGTGCATAGAGGGAAATTTATAGCTGTAAATGCCTATATTTTAACAAGAAGAATAATCTCAAATCAATAACCTAATCTTCCACCTTAAGACCCTAGAAAAAAAGATAGGAAAGCTTAACCTAAAGCAAGCAGAAGGAAAGAAGATGAGAGTGGAAATTAATGAAATAGTGAACAAAAAAACAGTCGGGAAGAGCAATAAAACAAAAAGCTGATTATTTGAAAAGACCGTCAAAATGACAGACCTTTAGATCGACCAAGAAAAAAGGCTCAAATTACTAGAATCAGAAATGGAAGAGAGAACATTACCACTAACCTTAACTGAAATAAAAAGAATTATACAAGAATTCTATGAACAATTGTATAACAATAAATAACTTAGATGAAGTGGACAAATTCATAGAAAGACACAAAGAATGGTCTCTTCAACAAATGGTGCTGAGAAAATTGGATGTCAACATGCAAAAGAATAAAGTTGAATCCCTACCTCACACTATATACAAAAATTAACTCAAAATTTATCAAAAGACCTCAATATAAGAGCTAAAACTATAAAACTCTCAGAGAGAAATATAAGGATAAATCTTCATGACCTTGTATTTGACAATGGATTCTTAGATACAACACTAAAAGCAGAAGCAAGTAGATAAAATAGACTTCATAAAAATTAAAAGGATACTATCAAGAAAGTGAAAAGACAATTCACAGAATGGGAGAAAATATTTGCCAATCGTGTCTGATAAGAGATTTATATCTAGAAAATATGAACCCCTCTTACAACTCAATAATAAAAAGACAAAGAACCCAATTGAAAATGGGCAAAGTATCTGAATAGACATTTCTCAAAAGAAGATATACAAATGGTCACTAAGCACATGAAAAGATACTTGACATTAGCTTCAGGGAAATACAAATTGAAACCACAGTGAGATACTTCACACCCACCAGGATGACTATAATCAAAACATCAGATAATGACAAGTATTGGCAAGGAAGTGGAACAATGGAATCCTCGCACACTGCTGGTTGAAATGTAAATTGCTACAGCCTGTTTGGAAAAGAGTCTAGCAGTTCCTCAAAAAGTTAAACATAGAATTACCATATGACCCAGCAATTCTACTCCTAGGTATATAACCGAGAGAACTGAAAACATGTCCACCAAAAAAACATACCCAAATGTTCATGGCAGCCTTATTTATAACAGGCAAAAGGTGGAAATAACCCAAATGTCCAGATAAGTGGATAAATAAAATGTGATGTAGTCATACAATGAAATGTTACTCGATCCTACAAAGGAATGAAGTAATGATAGATGCTGTAACATGGATGAACCCTGAAAACAATACACTAAGTGAAAGAAGACAGTCACGAAATACCATATATTGTATGATTCCATTTACATGAAATGCCCAGATTAGGCAAATCTATAAATAAAAAGTAAATAAATGGTTGCTCAGGGCTGCAGCTGATGCGGGTTACAGGAGCAATAGTTAAAGTGTTTAGTGTCTTTTTGTGAGGATGAAAATGTTTTAAAATTGACTATGTTGATGGTTGCACATATCTGATTCTAAAAAACATTGAATTGTAAATTTGTAATAGAATGAATTTTATGATATATGATTATATCTCAATAAATTTATTTTTAAAAAATAAATTTGCATGGTTTTAAGCCAGTAAATTTTTGGTAATTTGATATAGCAGCAATAGGAAACTAATATATCTCCACCTCCATCTCAAAACACCTGTGGATTTGGTAATGTGATTGCTGACCCTGCTACTTGGCTTTCTCACCATGCTCTCTCCTAGTATTTGCCTTATTCCTCCTTGGTACTGCATAGAATTTGTGGAAGATATTGTTAATGAACAAACACGGGGTTCTCTGCCCAAGGTGCATAATAGCCAATCCATGACACCAAGGTTTCAATGAGAGAAAGAGTTTTTGCTAACCATAAAGCAGGAGATCAGATGTCCTATTGGCCCAAAACTCTGTCTCCCCGAGTGTTTTGGTTTGCTAAAGCTGCCAGAATGTACTATACCAGAAATGGGTTGGCTTTTACAATGGGGTTTATTAGCTAACAAATTTACAGTTCTAAAGCCTTGAAAATGTCCCAATTAAGGCATCAACAGGATGATACCTTCTTTGAAGACAGGCTGCCAACATCTGGGCCACATCTGTCATGGGAAGGCAAATGGCTGGCGTCTGCTGGTCCTTCACTCCCAGGTTTCATTGCTTTCAGCTTCTGGCTTCTCCATCTGTGGCTTTTTCTCTAAACTTCTCTGGATGTTTCTCTCTATTTCATCTCTTAGCTTCCGCATCTATTTTATCCTCTTATAAAGGACTCTAGTAAGGGGATTAAGATCCACCTTGAATGGGGTGGGTCACATCTCAATTAAATAACCTGATCAAAAAGTCCCACCCACAATTGGTCTTTACCCACAGGAATGGATGAAAAGAACATGGCTTTTGCTGGGGTACATAACAGTTCAAACTTCCACATCGAGTCTGAGGAGTTGAGGGGGTTTATGGATTCAAACAAGGGGGGTGGGATGGAGTTGTTAATATTGTAATAGTAAGTAAACAAACAGTTGAAACTAGGCTATAATAATGACCATTACAATAGTAACTGTAAATAGGACTGAGACTAGCCTAGAATGACCATTACAAAAGTATAAACTGGGCTGAGACAAGTTGACTCAGAAATTTCGGGTATTAACTTAATGTCTATTCTACACTATATGAAAACATCTATGTAATGATTCAGTAATCATAATCATTTGTTAATTCTTAATTTCTCAGTTACAGTTCCTCCCTTTTGTTTTTGTCCATTCCTTTATCTTGAGGGATATCTGGGTGACAACCATTCTAGCTTTTTCATGCTGAGAACGGGTGTCATCATTATGGAGTAGAGGAATGAAACTGGTTGTTCTTGGAGAGACTGGTACCTTTGGGTTTCATGGCTTAACTGGCATAAGAACAATCCAGAGGCTTTAAGTCTCCGAAAAATAAACTAATAATTAAATTTAAAATTACAGGTTTAAATAAAAGGAGTAGAAGGAGGTGATTTATAACTTTCCTACATTGGGGAAATAACTTTTCATAGATTTTAGATAGAACCTGAGGTTTTCCTTAGGGTTTTCAGGAATAGTGTTGGCAATATCTGGCTGAGACCTGCATAATGAGACTCCAGGATGATCTCCTGACTCTATTTGAAATCTCTAGGCCACTGAAACTTTATTTCTTCTCCCACTTTAGGTCATGAATCCATTGCTAATTTCATGGTGTCAGGGAAATTTACCCCTGAAGGTCATGCCCCACAGTGTCAGGGAAATTTACCCACGAAAGCATGTCCCACATGGTGGGGAAGTAATGAGTTTATTTGCCGAGTTTGGTTTAGAGAGAGACCACATTTGAGCAATATAGATTTTCAGGGAGTGACTTTTAGGCACTATGTCCTATTAGGCAGGGCTTATATCTTTGAAAAGAGTAAATTGGGAGCCCATATTGCCTGAATTCCCCAGGTGGGGAAGTTTAATAGTTCCATGCTTTCTTTCCCCAGTCCCACAAGGGAGCTTGCAAATACTTTTTCATTTTATGCCCCAAACACTCAAATACATCAGGGTACAGAATACCAAGATCTCATTCCCTATCCTAGGTTCCATGCCACATAAAGCTGAATTACGTTGTTTAACTGAGCAGAAAGGTTAAATTAGATAGAGTGCCACAGAAAATTTAAATTTTGGACAAAATATATCTCTCCTCCTTTGTTCTCACATAGAAATTAAAGTTTTAGAATACAGAGGTCATCTTTTACCCTGTCTTCTTATTTACTTTATTCCTAACCAGATCAGCCTCATTTACATTCCTAACTGAAGTCTAATCTTCTTCAGCTTCTTTAACTGTTGCTGTATGGGGCAGTGTTGCTTCTTTAGAACTTCTTAAGCTGGAGAACTCTGAGTCTGAGTCTCAGGTATCACACAGAGAACCAAAGTTTCAGGGAGCTGCCAGGTTATACACAAAGAGCAAAGCATCTCAGAATTTAGAAATAACAGAGCTGGGGAATAAGTGTGACTGCTGTATGAGCTTACAATCTAGGCCCTAGTTTTCTTATAAATATTTTCTAAATGAAGCTATTTTAACATTTGACAGCTGACGTATATTGGGGTCATCAACCACAAACCATAGCAGAAGTTTTGTCCTGTCTCATGTTTATATATTTACCGGGGTTATGTTAAGTAATAGAACATAATTTACAACTTGCACTGCTTCTCTTTTGAAGTTCCCTTTTGCTGACCACATGTACATTAAGAGAAGCATTAGAGCAAGGTAGTGTAACTGACAAGAAAATTTGGTTGTTTCCATGATCTGTATCAGTATCAAGATATAACATGGACTGTGAGAACATTTTCAAGTCTTTAGGAATTTTATACAATTTCCAAATATGTGAATAGCATTTCACCCATATAAATTTAGCTAATGGAAAGATAGAAAATCCCTCTTATTTATTATAATACCTCCCAAACACTTCCTGTGCAATATTTTAAACTATTTTAGCACCTCTTTTACAAGGTAAAAGAGCAAATCCTTTGCAATGGTTTGAAATGAAAGACATCCTTGAGGGTTCAATTGGGGAGGGCAAAATGTCAAAAGTTGTCAGGTTTGAACACTACGCTAAACAGGAAAATGGGTTACTGTGAAACAATATTTGGTTCCTTATTTAACCAAAGGACAACAAAAAGTCTTCTAAAATAAAGGAAGATAAGGTCAACAAATATCAGCAAGGATATTCTGATGTGACAGAATCTTTGTCTTCTAGGCAGCATACTCAAGATGGTTAAGAAAAACTTTTTATGACCTTTCATTAAGAGCAGACCAACAATCTGCATTAATTTAACAGAGAGAAAACTAAACTACACCTGTTTTTTTTTTTTTTAATACACAGTTTGACACAAAAAGCTCTTTCAAAATACTATAAGTAAGCTTATCAAATTTTGGTCAGCATTGACTACAACAAACAGAATTCACTTTCACAACCCTTCTACAACCCTAGAACTTTCCTTATCTGTTCAGGTCTTGTGTTACACAGTAAAAACTAGTCATTTACAACTACACTCCCTTAGACAAGCTTATGGATTTGGGACAACATTGACTATGACAAACAAAATTCACTTCCACAAACTTCCTCAACTTTCCATATTCACCCAGGCTTTGTCATACACATTCTCATGGACAAGTCTACACCACTTTCTTTAACAAAGCACATCCTGTGTACTTTACATATGTGGATACCTTAAGTTATCAAAAAGATCTTCAATACTGTCTTTATGTTACCAGACCATAGCAGTGGATTCTTTTGCCCAGTGCACTCAAATGACCAATTCCTGAGACACCAGGGTTTCACAGAGAGAATTTACTGCTAGGTGTGAAGCAGGAGAACAGATGGCCTATCGGTCCAAAATCTGTCTCCCCGAACTGCAGAAATTCTGATAGTTTTATAGCATCAAAAGATGGGCAGGTTTTAGGATAATGAGTACGATGGCCTCAGATTATGTAATTAGAAGTAATCTAATTATTGAGCATGTGCAGACTGATTACATGCTTAGTTACAGAATGTAAGAAAACGGCAACCTAATATGATGATGGGCGTGATTTTTAGTATTATAACGAGGTATAGGTGACTTGTAGGTTAAAATCTCAGCTACTGTGCATGTCAGAGGGGACCATTTTGGTTAGATCCAGCTTCGGTTATCAAGATAACGTTGGACTTGGGGTTGGTTAGTTCTGGGCTGACCCAAGACCCTTCATTAATAAACATTAGGGGTTCTCTTTAGTGGTCATAAGAATTTGAAGTTGAAAAACTGGATAAATGGGTACAAGTGATGGTTAGTCACAAGGTTTTTACAATCACAAGGGCACAAAATAAAGGCTATACAATCATTGTCAGAGATCAAGACAGCTAGATTACAATTCAGGTTTCAGGTATTTGCTTCTGTCTGCTCTAATATACCAGAAAGTAAAAAGGAATATCTATATAATGATTCAGTAATTATAATCAGTCCTTAAATCCTAACTAATTGGTTGCATTTAAACATCCTACAAAGCATATTTTTAACATAGTTTGTTAAACTAATGATTTAATGCCATTAAATGCAAACTTACATGTTTCACCGTCTTACAGCTCTGATAGAAATAATGCTGCTTTTTCTGTTGTAAGTGAAAAAAACTCTTTGTTTTCATAATATCCTAAAATTATGAACAACCTCAAAAGCAGCAAGCTTTGGAAAATATACAACATTTTAATTTGTCCCAAGCATAAATCCAGGAAAACTTTTCCATAGCTCTCAAGGATATTTTCTCTTACTTTCTGAAATTTGACAATTAGATGTTATTCAATGACCCCCATCCCAAGGCTATTTATATTTTAATAATGATTTTTTATTGTAGTTAATATTGCAAAGGTATTATTGGAAAACACATTTTACTTGAGGAAGTCACTCAGAACAAGCATGGCCTATTCCACAACATTTCCTCTGTGCCCACCATGTCTAGTTTCCAAGTCCAGTAGAAAGAATTCTAAAACCAAACCTACACCTCCCCCATCTTTCCGCACCCCACCCTTCCCCATAGCTGCCTTAGTCGGTTAGGCCCTGGGGGAAGGGATAGGTGAGAAAGAAAGAATGAGGTCTGGTTTTAAAAGTTTTAAATGAGGGTGGCGGGATTTAAGACCCCTAAGGAGACCTTAGTGTTGCTGAGAGTTCCTATTCCCTTCTCTTAATTGTTTCCAGTTATTAGATCCATTGTGCCTAAGGCTGTGATCCGGACAATTGGAAAAGTCTTTGCCTTTTCCCAAAGCAGCCCTCTGGTAGCCCTCTGCTGCCTTTGGGAAATTCCAGAGGGCAGTTCTTTCCAATGCCCAGGCTTGTTTACAGTAAGTACAGGTACTAAGGCTTTGAACCCTGGTGCCTAGAGGGATTTTTCTTTCTTCTTTTTTTCTTTTTGGGACTCCAGGAGTACAAATTTATAATGTGTGTGTGTGTGCATGTGTGTGCTTATTTATCCTTAGGCAATTCAAGTAGAGCTCTTTGCCACTTTGGTATTACTACCTGAAGATAGGAAAAATACATTACACAGCAGATACAAAATAGCTACACACACACACACACACACAAACACAAACCCAGAAACATAGAAATATAAGATTCACTAATTTGAACCCTACTTTTACATCCTTTACTAGTATACTTGAATATTAGCCCAATTTGGGCTTCCTCCTTTCCTGATCTATTGACCCCTTGGTTGCAGGGTGCAGGTGGAGCAGATGAAGGAGTTGATAAAGGTTCTGTTAGATCCTCTGGATTTGAATCAAGGAGGACATTTTTCTATTCTCCTCTGATCTTTACAGGAAAAATTTACATTTTCTCATCAACGTTGATTGCTGGGAGAGACAAAGGATTGAACATGTATCATCTCATCTCATTTCTGCTCTCTTGCAGAACAAATCTAATTGTAATACCATGTTCTTTTCTATAGAGCCATTCTCAGGCCATTTCTCTCCTGATTATAAATCATGTTGAGGCCAGACTGTGTTACAGAAATAAACTATTTTTTTCCATAGGTACATAGCTAAAATCTTTCCAGTTTTTCAAAATACAGCACAAAAGGCTATATTTAGGAATGCTACTAGAATTATAATTTCCTATTTTAAAGAATTTCTGTAATCTGTAACCAGTTAAAACACTTGAACAATACAAATACCATAACACACCATTAAGAAATTTAAGTAGATGCTTAAAACTTACTATATATTTAAGTAACATACCAATTAATAACTGTAACTGAGGAGCTAGGAATTAAAGAATGATTATGACTACCAAATCATATAATTATTCCTTTTTTTCTTTCTGGTATGTTAGAATAGAAAGGAAATACCTGAAATCTCTGGATTGTGATCCAGTTGCCCTGATCCCTGAGAATGACTGGAAAAGCCCTTATCTTGTGCCTCTGTTCATTTTTTTTTACTTTAGAAATTTGTAAGAGCAAATGCCCTAACGCTAATGGAGGAAGTTGAGTCAGCCATTAACTGGTTCCAGCCCAGTTTCATTCTTCTACTTTTGTAAATTTTTTCTGCCCATACTTGTTATTGAAATAACTCTGTCTCCCTTCCTTTCTGTTTGTATTTCCTATTGAAATTGTAATGACTTCATCTCCCCTTGCTAGAATCCATAAAAACCTTGAACCCCCTAGAATCAGGAGGACAGATTTTGGGCTCATAGACCATTTGCTCTCCTGCTTCATGCCTAGCAATAAATTCTTTCTCTCTTTGAAAGCCTGGTGTCTCAGGAATTGGTCATTTGAGCATATTGGGAAGAGAATTCACTGCTTTTGTCTGGTATCATAGCTGGACAAAACACCAGTTAACATTTGAACAGGCATTAAACACTATACCCAAGTAACACACCAGTTAACTGTTAATCAGGCATACTTAATTTCATTAAATGCCAGTTAATTGTTGGATTACTTATTCTCCAGGAATATGCTCAACAGACAAACTCGGGGCAGGGTCCTGAACCCTGTACAGACAAACACAGTACAGGGCCTCGAACTCCATGCAGGATGATACCCAGAAAACGGAAAGGTGTAGAGGTCAGGGTAAGGGGAGGGGTAGTCCTGGAAGCGGGGCCCAGGGCCTCAAGCCTAGGTCGGGGGACTTGAACTGCTGTACCACCTTCCTGATCCACTTCAACCTTGAGGGCCACTTACCCAGTCATTGGAACTGGAAACTCTTTCTCTTTTTGAAGCTTTTTAAGGCACCAAGGATCTGGAGTGTTGGCAGAGCACAGAAAAACCTGGTTGCCAGGCCTCTAGACTAAGAGTCTAGTGGCTGCAAAAGGCTCAGTTACCACATTTACCTGTACTGCCAGGGCTCCAGAACTTTGGGCCGTCGGATTCCTTCCTTAAGAGCAAAACTGATATCAGTTGCCAAATTGATACTGAACAAAAGTGGTAGGTACTCTGACCAATGTGATAACAGCCAATTCATGACACTGGGGTTTCAAAGAGAGAAAAGAGTTTATTGCTGTGCATGAAGCCGGAGATCAGATGGGCCTATTGGCCCAAAAATCTGTCTCCAAGTCTAAGGAGTTCAGGGTTTTTATGGATTCAAACAAGGGGGTGATGCAGTTGTTACCATTATAATAGTAAGTAAACACAAGGTTGAGACTAGGCTAGAATAACCATTACAAAAGCATAAATGGGGCTGAGACTGTTGAGTTTCATTAATTTTAGGTTTAACTTCTGCCTATTCTACAATATAGAAAGAAAAACATCTACATAATGATTCAGTAACATAGTCATTTGTTAATTGTTAATTTCTTGGTTACATGAGAATATTGTCAAGTTTTTAGGAATTTTGTATAATTTCTAAATATATGAATAACATATCACCCATACAAATTTAACTAACAGAAGGCTAGAAAATCCCTTTTAATTATTATAACACTTCCCAAACACTTCCCATGAAATATATTAAACTATTTTTGCAACAGCTTGAAATAAAAAAACATCAACTAGGATATTATTCTGATATAACAGAAATTTTGTCTTCTAGACAGAATACTAAGATGGTTAAGGAAAATTTTTTATAACTTTTCATTAAGAGCAGACCAAAAATCTGTATTTTAACAGATAGAAAACTAAACTCCAGTTTTGTAAGAATACATAGTTTGACACAAAGGCTTTTTAAAAATATTATAAACCAACAATATAATGCCTCATTAATATGGACTAACTATAATGTGCAAACTCTGAGAATTGAATCTGAGAGCATAGGTTATCAGGGGAAGGCTTATGGTAAAGGTTCCTAGATTGTAAGCTCTTACAGCAGTCACATCTATTCGTGAGTTGTAATGGTAATTTCTAAATTCTGACATGCTGAGCTCTTTGTGTATAACCTGTTAAGTCCCTGTAACTTCAGGTATCTGTGTGACACCTGAGACTCAGAGCCGGAGTTTGACGGCTATGAATGTCAGCATTACCCCATACAGCAAATGTTAAAGAGGCTGTAAAAGAGATCAGAATTTAATAAGAGATATGAACAAAATGGGCTTGGTTAAGACTGAGGTAAATCAAACTAAAAGGTAAAGGATGATATTGACTGTGTTTTAAAACATTAATTTCTGTGCGAGACCAAAGGAGGACATTATTATTTGGTGAAAAATCTATATTTTCTCTAGCACACTATATAATTTAACTTCTATGGTCAGTTTATTCAAATACCATAATTACATGAAACTTTGAATAGAGAGTGAGATCTGATTGGTTTTTACAGGTTAATGTGAAGCCCAGACACATCCCAGAGTAATTTAGGCAGAGTATAAAAATGTATTTGCAAAGCCCTCTTGAGGGTCAGAGGGAGAATGTGGAAATATTAAACTGGGGAATTACTGATATTCTCGCAAGCACTGGGGACTACCAATTTAGAAGGCCAAGCCCTTGATCTTAGGGCTTGCCCTTATAGCACCTGTTATTGCAAAGGAGAGGCTAAGCCTACTTATAACTGTGCCTAAGTGTCACCCCCAGAGAACCTCTTTTGTTGCTTAGATGTGGCCTCTCCCTCTAAGACAACACTGAAGGTAAACTCATTGCCCTTCCCTTTACGTGGGACATGACTCCTGGGGATGAGCCTGGACCCTACATCATGTGATTGAGAAAGACTTCTGGACTAAAAGGGGGAAGAGAATTGAAACAAAATAAAGTTTCAGTGGCTGAGAGATTTCAAATGGAGTCGAGAGGTCATTCTGGAGGTAACTCTATGCATTATTTAGATATCCCTTTTCAGTCTTTAGTTTATTAGAATAGTTAGAAGGAAATATCTGAAACTGTTGAAGTACAATCCAGTAGCCTTGATTCTTGAAGGTAAGTGTATAACTATATAGCTTATATGGTGTGACCAAATGATTGTGAAAACCTTGTGGCTCACACTCTCCCTTTACCCAGTGTATGGACAGATGAGTAGAAAAATGGGGACAAAAAAGTAAATGAATAATTGGGGAATGAGGGGTATGAGGTGTTTTGGGTGTTCTTTTTTACTTTTATTTTTATTCTCATTTTAATTTTTTTTTTTGAAGTAATGAAAATATTCAACAATTCATTGTGGTGATGAATGTGCAACTGTATAAGGACACTGTGAACAATGATTATACACTTTGGATGATTATATGGTATGTGACTATATCTCAATAAAATTGCACTTAAAAAAAAAAAAAGCCTACTGACTATCAGGTTCTGGAAAATATACTACAATTGTTTCATTTGTCCCAGGGATAAATGCAGGAAAACTTTTCCATAGCTCTCAAGGACATTTTCCTTTACTTACTGAAATTTGGCAATTAGATTTTATTCACTTATCCCTATCCCAAGGCTATCTATGTTTTAATAATGATTTGTTTACTACGACCACTGTTGCAAAGGTATTATTGGGGGAAAAAATTAATTGGAGAATTCTCTCAGAACTTTAAAAATGACTGTAGTGGGGTCCCTTTCCCTTAATCCCAAAACATCTGCAAAGCAACAGTGTTGTGTAAACGGCATTAGGCCGTGAGGAGGGGGTAGTGAGACTGGGCCTGTACCAGTTAAAGGAAGCAAAACTTTACCGTTCAGGGGAGGCAAAGCTGCGGTTGCACGCATCAGCCAAGCATAAGCCTTTTAACAATAACTGCTCCAGGTCCAAGTGAAACTTTTTGTAACCCTTTAGTGATCAATAGCTGCTCCAGCTCCAAGTGAAACTCTTTGTGAAATTGTTTTTGTGAAATTGTTTTTTATGATCAATAACTGCTCCATCTCCAAGTGAAACTCTTTGTGAAATTGTTTTTTGTGATCAAGAGCTAACTGCCAACTCTGCTTCTGTTAGAATAGCTTGCTTGCTTGCGTTTCTAGGATACGGTTTCTGCCTATATAAGGCACCAGCGCACACAGGTCGGGGCTGCTGCTTGCTGAACTCCCTGCGCGGAGTGAGAGACGGCAGCCGCCGGCCGGCTAATAAAGGCTCTTTAAATTCTGTTTGGCTGTCTCGTACTTTAACTCGCGGGCACTGTAACAATGACCATGCCTCAACATTTCCTCTGAACCTATCCTTTCTAATCCAGGCCCAGTAGAAAGAATCCTAAATCAAACCCACGCCTACCCCCATCTTTCTGCACCCAACCATTCCCCCATAGCTGTCTTAGCTGTTTCCTTCAGATTTGGCCGAGGTTTAAGGGACCCTGGGGGCAGGGAAACATGAGACAGAGAGAATGAAGCTGGTCTCTGTTGAATTTGGTTTTAAATTTTTCAACCAAGGGTGGTGGGATTTAAGACGCATAACGGTGAGTGTTCCAGTGCCCTTCTTTTAATTGTTTCCAATTATCAGATCTATTTTGCTTAGAGATCTGACCTGGACAATTAGAAAGATCTTTGCCCTTTCCTGAGGCAGTCCTCTACTGCCCTTCAGAAATTCCAGGCAGCTGTTTCTTTCCCATGTCCAGGTTTTTTACAGTAATTACAAGTACTGACTATTAGGTTTTTCAATCAAGAAGAGAAGAGATGAAAACTCAATCAAAAGGAGTTTTATTGTCCGGCCGTGCACGGGCTGGCTGAAGCCTAAGAAAATGGCGACAGCCCCGAGCCAAAGGACAGTAGGGCTTATAAAGCATGGTTGGTGGGAAGTTCTTGTCCAGGGAAGGGGAGGTTGCAGGTCTAGGTGTGGCAGTTTCTCAGGGGCTACTTTTGGGAAAGGGGGTAGCTGGCAAGTTTCCATTGGCCAGTTTGAAAGCGGGGGCTTGGAATTGGGGAAGTTTAAAATTTTAATGTTCAGGATACCTAAGGGTGAGGGCGGTGGCTTATTTCAGACCCGCAGGGTTCCTAGGGTGGGGGCAGTGGCTTACTGCAGATGTGCAGGGTTCCTAGGGTGGGTGAGAGGTGGTGGCTCTATGGCAAAAGTCCTGAGGGTTGGGGTGGGGAGAAGGCCCAGAACCTAAAGCTAACATTAACCCCTTGAACCCTGGTTCCTAGAGGGTTTTTTCCCCCTCCTCTGGTTCTCCAGAAGTATTAATTTAAATATATAAGCATTTATTTCTATTTAAGCAATTGGAATAGAGTTTTAAGAATTTTTGTTTGTTAATTGGGTATTACCATGCAGAGGTAGGAAAATAAACATTGCACAAACAGACAGATACAAGTAGAAGGTTAGACACAAAAAACAAAAAACATAGAAATACAAAATTAAGTCAAACATCCCAAAGTAATTTGGGCAGAGAATAAAAATATGTGTGCAGGGCCCCCACTGAAGAGCTGGGGGGAAATGCGGAAGTGTTAAATTTCATCACCTGGCTTGTTGCTTATGTTCTCACAAACATTGAGGGCTGATGGTTTGGTATGCCAAGCCCTCTATCTTGGGGCTTGCCCTTAAGAAGCTCGTTGCTGCAAAGGTGAGGCTAAACCTCTTATAATTGCACCCAAGGGTCTCCCCCTGAGTACCTCTTTGTTGCCCATATGTGGCCGTCTCTCTCTAGCTAAGCCAGCTTGGCAGGTGAACTCACTGTCCTCCCCCATAAGTGGAATATGACTCCCAGGGATGAATCTTGTTCCGGTTTTCTAATGCTGCCCTTTTGCAAAACACCAGAAATGGATTGGCTTTTATAAAGGGGGGTTGTTTGGTTAAAAAGTTATAGTCTTAAGGCCATAAAGTGTCCATCAACACTAGGGTACCTTCACTGGAGAAAGGCCTTTGGCATCCTGAAAACCTCTGTTAGCTGGGAAGGCGTGTGCCTGGCATCTGCTTGCTTTCAGGTTGTGTTTCAAAATGGTATTCTCCAGAATGTCTCTGTATCAGCTTCTCAGGGCAAACTCAGGGCTAATACCTCCAAAATGTCAGCAAAACTGCTTTCAACGGCCGTCTTCAAAATGCCTCTGTAAGTTCAGGTCCTCTCTCAGCTCCTGTGCATTCTTCAAAGTGTCTCTCTTGGCTATAGCAAGAATCTGGGCCTGTGTGGCTCTTTTTAAAGTACTCCGATGATCCAATTAATGCCCACCCTGAATGGGCAGGGTAACACCTCCATGGAAATTATCCAATCAAACATTTCACTCACAGTTGACTGAGTCACATCTCCATGGAAATAGTCAATCAAAGGATTCCAATCGAAACACTAAATACATCTGCCACCACAAGATTGCATCAAAGAACATGGTGTTTTGGAGGACATAATACATCCAAACCAGCACAAACCTGTACCCAGCATCAGTGTATGGTTGGATGAGTAGAAAAATGGGGAGAAAAACTAAATGAAAAATAGGGTGGGATGGGGGGAATGATTTGGGTGTCCTTTTTTACTTTTATTTTTTATTCTTATTCTTTCTGGTTTAAGGAAAATGTTCAAAAATAGATTGGGGTGATGAATGCATAAGTATATGATGGTGCTATGAACAGCTGATTGTACACCATGGATGATTGTATGGTATGCGAATGTGTCTCAATAAAACTGAATTTAATTAAAAAAAGAAATGGCTAAAAGTCTACGTTTTTGATGACCTAATAAATAAATTTGCAGAAAAGTGAGCCAGAAAAATGTTATGTTCAAGATATCACATTAATAAAGTATTATATATTGTTCTATAAATTATAATACCAAAATATTATTTTTTGCAATTGATAACATTTGTGTTGTTATTGATGTATGACTATTGCTCTTGTTATGCTTTCTAAGTAATAAAATATTTTAAAGGAAAAAAAGAAATCAATTGAAGAAACACTTCAAGGAGGTTGATTTGGGAAAGGTTCCCTCCCCCCCTGTCCTCCCACTGGTGTAAATAAACCCTCTTTACCTTCTCACTCTGGTTTGGTGTGACTTCTACTGGCCGTGCTGAGTGACAAACCCAGATTTGGGAAGTGCTCCTTCTACAGGTTTGGCTAGGGCATGCATTTATACAAATCTTCTTGGGCTTCTCTGTTCATATATTCCTGTCGGCACTTGCTGGAGAGGCTTATGCCGATGTCTCAGCTGATGGTTTTCAAGAGCAGCCCTGGCTGATTATGGTATGAAGTGGGTAGGCCATTTCTATCTTATTTCTTTATCTTTGGTAAAGAGATATATAAAGGAGGAGTTAATAAAGGCTCTCTTGGATCTTCCAGACTTGAATCAGGGAAGACATTTTTATTTTCTCCGTTAATATTTGCAGGTGAAATTATTTATTTTCTCACTAACATTGACTTTTTTTTTTAATTAAATTCAGTTTTATTGAAATACATTCACACACCATACAATCATCCATGGTATACAATCCACTGTCCACAGTATGATCACGCAGTTATGCATTCATCACCACAATCTATCTCTGAACATTTTCCTTACATCAGAAAGAACCAGAACAAGAATAAAAAATAAAAGTGAAAAAAGAACACCCAAATCATCCCCCCATCCCACCCCATTTGTCCTTTAGTTTTTATCCCCATTTTTCTACTCATCCATACGCTAGATAAAGGGGGTGTGATCCACAAGGTCTTCACAATCACACTGTCACCCCTTGTAATCTACATTATTACATAATTGTCTTCAGGAGTCCAGACTGCTGGGTTGGGGTTTGGTAGTTTCAGGTATTTACTTCTAACTATTCCAATACATTAAAACCTAAGACATGTTATCTATATAGTGCATAAGAATGTCCACCAGAGTGACCTCTCGACTCCATTTGAAATCTCTCAGCCACTGAAACTATTTCATCTCATTTTGCATCCCCCTTTTGGTCAAGAAGATACTCTCAGTCCCACGATGGCAGGTCCACATTCATCCCCGGGAGTCATATTCTGCATTGCCAGGGAGATTTACACCCCTGGGAGTCAGGTCCCACGTAGAGGGGAGGGCAGCGAGTTCACCTGTCAAGATGGCTCAGTTAGAGAGAGAGAGGGCCACATCTGAGCAACAAAGAGGTACTCAGGGGGAGACTCTTAGGCACAATTACCTGCAAGTTTAGACTCTCCTTTGCAGTAATGAGCTTCATAAGGGCAAGTCCCATGCTCGAGGGCTCAGCACATCAAACCGCCAGTCCTAGTGTTTGTGACAACATCAACACCAGTCCAGGTGAGGATGTCCAACACATCCGCACCTTGCCCCAGATCCTTGGGGCTGGGGAGGGGGAGGCTGTAAATATATTTTTTATTATCTGCCCAAATTACTCTGGAATAACATTGACTTTTGAGAGAGACAAATAAAGGATTGAATATACATCATCACATCCCATTTTTGCTTTCTTTTGCAGAACAAATCTAATTGTAATACAGTATATTTTTTCCTTTAGTACCCATTTTCAGGCCATTTTTCTCTTATATCTAAATCATACTGAGCTCAGACTATACTACAGAAATAAAGCATTTTTATATAGGTTGCACAATTGAAACCTTTCCAATTTTTCAAAATACAGCCCACAGGGCTACATTCAGGAAGGCTATTAGAATTAGACTTTTCCATTTTAAAGAGTTTCAGCAATTAGTAACCAATTAGGAGCAATTGAACAATACAAATGCAGCAACAGACCAATTAACAATTAAACACACTAAACACTTAATTTTATTAAACACCAATTAATTGTTGGGTTAATTAGTTTACAATATATTTCAGGTGTATACTCAACAGACAAGACTCAGTGCAGGACCTCGAACCCTGTGCAGAATGGCACTCAGAAAACAGAAAGGCGTGCAGCTCGGAGCCAGGGGCATCATTCTGGACGCAAGACCTGGGGCCTCAAGCCAGGTCAGGGGACTTGAACCCTGGTACAAGCTTCCCAATCCACTTTTACCTTGGTGAGCCACTCACTTAATCAGACATCTGAACTTTCAACTGGCAATTCTTTCTCCCTTTGAAGCTTTAAACCACTGAAGAGCCTGGAGTGCCAGCAGAATGGGGAAAGCCTGATTGCCAAGACTACAGACTAGCAGGGTCTAGTGGCCACAAAATGCTGAGTTATCGTGCTTACCTGTCCTGCAGGGGCTCCAGAACTTTGGGCAGTCAGACTCCTTGTTCTTTAGGGACCTTTTGTCACACCAGAGTCACCAAACTGCTGCCAAATTCTTACCTACAAACATGGAAGCAGGAGATCAGATGGCCTCTCAGCCTAAAAATCCATCTCCCCAAGTCCAAGGAGTCTTGGATTTTTATGCATTCAACAAGGCAAGGTGGAGCGGTTACCATCACAGTAGTAAGTATAAACAAGGGCTGGGGCTATTTTGGTAATTTCAGGTATTGACTTCTACCTATTCTACAATATACTATAAGTTAAAAAAGCGTCTATCTAATGATTTAATAATCATAATCATTTGTTAATTCTTGATTCTTGATTATAATGTTTTTTCATTTCCTTTGGGGCAACAAAGTAAATAACAAAAAACAAAACCCCCAAATGAATACAACACAAAGAAGATTCCTCTTCTTAAGCGAGGGACCCAGGAGAGCCATCTTACAGTGCTTTTACCCAAGAAAATCTCCCACTTTCCACCTACTTCCTGAAGTGGTACCAATGCCCCTGAAAGCTTTTCTCAAGACATTTTCATCTGGAGCTCAACCAGCTAAAACAGAAATACAGGATTGAGACAAATGTTTCCTCAGCTTATAAGCTTAGGTCATTATTTGGCCCAAGAGTAAAGCTTCATTTGTTTACTGGTTGAGTTGGGAGTCCCTGTAGCCAGGATGTGTCCAGGGCACTTATTTGTTTGTATTTTGCATCAAGAATGAAACTGCAGGACATCTTTCCTAGAGCTCTAATTTTGAACGGATATTCATGAAAAAGAGCAATGGCGTTTTTGATTTGCTGAGGAAGAAGCCTGTTCATTAGTTGCTCATGACTTTCCTTTGGCATGGCTCCCTTTGCAGACTTACTCATCTTAATTTCTATCCCCTTCTCTTCCTGTCTCTCAGCCCTGAAATCTCCCAACCAAATGGAATAAATTTCCTTTCACTACAAGTACAGCCAATGGGCTTGAGGCAGAGAGGAAGTGATTAAGGTAAACATAAACACGTTTGAGTTGCAAAGACTCTTTTCAGAATCTGTCCTTCGATCAATTCTCAAATCCAGCTACAGGCTCAAAACAGCATGTACTTCACATGCTGTGTTTCTCGAACTTTGGTCAGTTGTGAGGTCACCTGTCAGCCCAAACTGACATCAAAGTGGTTCAGAAATCTTAAGGCCAGCCCCATGGATTAGCAGTTTACCCAGGCATATGGATGGCTATTTTTTTTTTTTTAATCTTCATTTTATTGAGATATATTCATATACCACGCAGTCATACAAAACAAATCGTACTTTCGATTGTTCACAGTACCATTACATAGTTGTACATTCATCACCCAAATCAATCCCTGACACCTTCATTAGCACACACACAAGAATAACAAGAATAATAATTAGAGTGAAAAAGAGCAATTGAGGTAAAAAAGAACACTGGGTACCTTTGTCTGTTTGTTTCCTTCCCCTATTTTTCTACTCATCCATCCATAAACTAGACGAAGTGGAGTGTGGTCCTTATGGCTTTCCCAATCCCCTTGTCACCCCTCATAAGCTACATTTTTATACAACTGTCTTCGAGATTCATGGGTTCTGGGTTGTAGTTTGATAGTTTCAGGTATCCACCACCAGCTACCCCAATTCTTTAGAACCTAAAAAGGGTTGTCTAAAGTGTGCGTAAGAGTGCCCACCAGAGTGACCTCTCGGCTCCTTTTGGATTCTCTCTGCCACTGAAGCTTATTTCATTTCCTTTCACATCCCCCTTTTGGTCAAGAAGATGTTCTCCGTCCCATGATGCCAGGTCTACATTCCTCCCCGGGAGTCGTATTCCACATTGCCAGGGAGATTCACTCCCCTGGGTGTCTGATCCCACGTAGGGGGGAGGGCAGTGATTTCACCTTTCAAGTTGGCTTAGCTAGAGAGACAGGGCCACATCTGAGCAACAAAGAGGCATTCAGGAGGAGGCTCTTAAGCACAACCATAGGGAGGCCTAGCCTCTCCTTTGCAGCAACCGTCTTCCCAAGGGTAAAACCTGTGGTAGAGGGCTCAACCCATCAAACCACCAGTACCCTATGTCTGTGGTCATGTTAGCAACCATGGAGGTGGGGTAGGCGAATACCCGTGCATTCTCCACAGGCTCCTCAAGGAGGCACTACATCTTTTTTTTTCCTTGTTTTTCTTTTTTTTTTTTTTTAACTTTCCCTTCTTTTTTAAATCAACTGTATAAAAAAAAGTTAAAAAGAAAACAAACATACAATAAAAGAACATTTTAAAGAGACCATAATAAGGGAGTAAGAAAAAGACAACTAACCTAAGATAACTGCTTAACTTCCAACATGTTCCTACTTTACCCCAAGAAAGTTACCTAATATAGCAACATTTCTGTGAACTTGCTCCTACAATATCCATCAGAAACCAACAGACCACAGTCATTCCTGGGCATCCCCAGAACATCAAACAGCCCATCTGTTCTTCTTGGATTATTGTTCCCCCTTCCTTAATTGCTCTCTATTGCTAGTTCCCCTACATTCTACATTATAAGCCATTTGTTTTATATTTTTCAAAGTTCACATTAGTGGTAGCATATAATATTTCTCTTTTTGTGCCTGGCTTATTTCGCTCAGCATTATGTCTTCAAGGTTCATCCATGTTGTCATATGTTTCACGAGATCGTTCCTTCTTACTGCCACGTAGTATTCCATCGTGTGTATATACCACATTTTATTTATCCACTCATCTGTTACAGGACATTTGGGTTGTTTCCATCTTTTGGCAATTGTGAATAATGCTGCTATGAACATTGGCGTGCAGATATCTGTTCGTGTCACTGCTTTCCGATCTTCCGGGTATATACCGAGAAGTGCAATCGTGGGGTCGAATGGTAACTCTATATCTAGTTTTCTAAGGAGCTGCCAGACTGACTTCCAGAGTGGCTGAACCATTATACAGTCCCACCAACAGTGAATAAGAGTTCCAATTTCTCCACATCCCCTCCAGCATTTGTAGTTTCCTGTTTGTTTAATGGCAGCCATTCTAACCGGTGTTAGATGGTATCTCATTGTGGTCTTAATTTGCATCTCTCTAATAGCTAGTGAAGCTGAACATTTTTTCATGTGTTTCTTGGCCATTTGTATTTCCTCTTCAGAGAACTGTCTTTTCATATCTTTTGCCCATTTTATAATTGGGCTGGTTGTACTATTGTCATTGAGTTGTAGGATTTCTTTATATATGCAAGATATCAGTCTTTTGTTAGATACATGGTTTCCAAAAATTTTTTCCCATTGAGTTGGCTGCCTCTTTACCTTTTTGAGAAATTCCTTTGAGGTGCAGAAACTTCTAAGCTTGAGGAGTTCCCATTTATCTATTTTCTCTTGTGTTGCTTGTGCTTTGGGTGTAAAGTCTAGGAAGTGGCCGCCTAATACAAGGTCTTGAAGATGTTTTCCTACATTATCTTCTAGGAGTTTTATGGTACTTTCTTTTATATTGAGATCTTTGGTCCATTTTGAGTTAATTTTTGTGTAGGAGGTGAGGTAGGGGTCCTCTTTCATTCTTTTGGATATGGATATCCAACTCTCCCAGCCCCATTTGTTGAAAAGACCATTATGGCTCAGTTCAGTGACTTTGGGGGCCTTATCAAAGATCAGTCGGCCATAGATCTGAGGGTCTGTCTCCGAATTCTCAATTTGATTCAATTCATCAATATGTCTATCTTTGTGCCAGTACCATGCTGTTTTGGCAACTGTGGCTTTATAATAAGCTTCAAAGTCAGGGAGTGTAAGTCCTCCCACTTCGTTTTTCTTTTTTAGAGTGTCTTTAGCAATTCGAGGCATCTTCCCTTTCCAAATAAATTTGATAACTAGCTTTTCCAAGTCTGCAAAGTAGGTTGTTGGAATTTTGATTGGGATTGCATTGAATCTGTAGATGAGTTTGGGTAGAATTGACATCTTAATGACATTTAGTCTTCCTATCCATGAACATGGAATATTTTTCCATCTTTTAAGGTCCCCTTCTATTTCTTTTAGTAGAGTTATGTAGTTTTCTTTGTATAGGTCTTTTACATCTTTGGTTAAGTTTATTCCTAGGTACTTGATTTTTTTAGTTTCTATTGAAAATGGTATCTTTTTCTTGAGTGTCTCTTCAGTTTGTTCATTTCTAGCATATAAAAACATTACTGACTTATGTGCATTAACCTTGTATCCCACTACTTTGCTAAATTTGTTTATTAGCTCTAGTAGCTGTATCGTCTATTTCTCAGGGTTTTCTAGATATAAGATCATATCATCTGCAAACAATGACAGTTTTACTTCTTCTTTTCCAATTTGGATGCCTTTTATTTCTTTGTCTTGCCGGACTGCCCTGGCTAGCACTTCCAGCACAATGTTGAATAACAGTGGTGATAGCGGGCATCCTTGTCTTGTTCCTGATCTTAGAGGGAAGGCTTTCAGTCTCTCTCCATTGAGTACTATGCTGGCTGTGGGTTTTTCATATATGCTCTTTATCATGTTGAGGAAGTTTCCTTCAATTCCTACCTTTTGAAGTGTTTTTATCAAAAACAGATGTTGGATTTTGTCAAATGCTTTTTCAGCATCTATTGAGATGATCAGTTGATTTTTCCCTTTTGACTTGTTAATGTGTTGTAATACATTGATTGATTTTCTTATGTTGAACCATCCTTGCATGCCTGGAATAAACCCCACTTGGTCATGGTGTATGATTTTTTTAATGTGTCTTTGGATTCGATTTGCAAGTATTTTGTTGAGGATTTCTGCATCTATATTCATTAGGGAGATTGGCCGGTAGTTTTCCTTTTTTGTAGCACCTTTGCCTGGTTTTGGTATTAGACTGATGTTAGCTTCATAAAATGAGTTAGGTAGTGTTCCCTTTTCTTCAATGTTTTGAAAGAGTTTGAGTAAGATTGGTGTCAGTTCTTTCTGGAAAGTTTGGTAGAATTCCCCTGTGAAGCCATCTGGCCCTGGGCATTTATTTGTGGGAAGATTTTTGATGACTGATTGGATCTCTTTGCTTGTGATGGGTTGGTTGAGGTCTTCTATTTCTTCTCTGGTCAGTCTAGGTTGTTCATATGTTTCCAGGAAATTCTCCATTTACACTACATTATCCAGTTTGTTGCCATACAGTTGTTCATAGTATCCTCTTATAATTTTTTTAATTTCTTCAGGATCTGCAGTTATGTCACCTTTTTCATTCATTATTTTGTTTATATAGGTCTTCTCTCTTTTTGATTTTGTCAGTCTAGCTAGGGGCTTGTCAATCTTGTTGATCTTCTCAAAGAACCAACTTTTGGTGACATTTATCCTCTCTATTGTTTTTTGTTCTCTATGTCATTTATTTCTGCTTTAATCCTTGTTATTTCTTTTCTTGTACTTGGTTTAGGATTGGTTTGCTGTTCATTTTCTAGCTTCTTCAGTTGATCCATTATTTCTTTGATTTTGGCTCTTTCTTCCTTTTTAATATATGCGTTTAGTGCTATAAATTTCCCCCTTAGCACTGCTTTTGCTGCATCCCATAGGTTTTGGTATGTTGTGTTCTCATTTTCATTCGTCTCTATATATTTAGCAATTTCTCTTGCTATTTCTTCTTTAACCCAGTGATTGTTTAGGAGTGTGTTGTTTAACCTCCAGGTATTTGTGAATTTTCTAAGTCTCTGATGGTTATTGACTTCTAATTGTATTCCATTGTGGTCAGAGAATGTGCTTTGAATAATTTCAATCTTTTTAAATTTATTGAGGCTTGTTTTATGTCCCAGCGTATGATCTATTCTGGAGAAAGTTCCATGAGCTCTAGAAAAGTATGTGTATCCTGGTGATTTGGGATGTAATGTCCTGTATATGTCTGTTAAATCTAATTCATTTATCAGATTGTTTAGGTTTTCAATTTCCTTATTGGTCTTCTGTCTGGTTGATCTATCTATAGGAGAGAGTGATGTATTGAATTCTCCCACAATTATTGTGGAAACATCAATTGCTTCCTTTAGTTTTGCCAGTGTTTCTCTCATGTATTTTGTGGCACCTTGGTTGGGTGCATAGACATTTACGATTGTTATTTCTTCTTGCTGAATTGCCCCTTTTATTAGTACGTAGTGGCCTTCTTTGTCTCTCAAAACATCCCTGCATTTGAAGTCTATTTTATCTGAGATTAATATTGCTACACCTGCTTTCTTTTGGCTGTAGCTTGCATGAAATATTTTTTTCCATCCTTTCACTTTCAGTTTCTTTGTGTCCCTGTGTCTAAGATGAGTCTCTTGTATGCAACATATTGATGGTTCATTTTTTTTGATCCATTCTGCGAATCTATATCTTTTAATTGGGGAGTTTAATCCATTTACATTCAACGTTATAACCGTGAAGGCATTTCTTGAATCAGCCATCTTATCCTTTGGTTTATGTTTGTCATATTTTTCCCGTCTGTCTATTAATATCCTTTATTGTACCCATACCGAATCTCTTTAGTACTGAACCTTTCTCCAAGTCTCTCTGTCCTTTCTTTGTTTCTCTGTCTGTAGGGCTCCCTTGAGTATCTCCAGTAGGGCAGGTCTGTTGTTAGCAAATTCTCTCAGCATTTGTTTGTCTGTGAAAAATTTAAGCTCTCCGTCAAATTTGAAGGAGAGCTTTGCTGGATAAAGTATTCTTGGCTGGAAATTTTTCTCACTCAGAATTTTAAATATATCGTGCCACTGCCTTCTTGCCTCCATGGTGGCTGCTGAGTAGTCACTACTTAGTCTTATGCTGTTTCCTTTGTATGTGGTGAATTGCTTTTCTCTTGTTGCTTTCAGAACTTGCTCTTTCTCTTCTGTGTTTGATAGTGTGATCAGTATATGTCTCGGAGTGGGTTTATTTGGATTTATTCTATTTGGAGTTCGCTGAGCATTTATGATTTGTGTATTTATGTTGTTTAGAAGATTTGGGAAGTTTTCCCCAACAATTTCTTTGAATACTCTTCCTAGACCTTTACCCTTTTCTTCCCCTTCTGGAACACCAATGAGTCTTATATTTGGACATTTCATATTATCTATCATATCCCTGAGGTCCATTTCGATTTTTTCAATTTTTTTCCCCATTCTTTCTTTTATGCTTTCATTTTCCATTCTGTCATCTTCGAGGTCACTGATTCGTTGTTCAACTTCCTCTAGTCTTGTACTATGAGTGTCCAGAATCTTTTTAATTTGGTCAACAGTTTCTTTAATTTCCATAAGATCATCCATTTTTTTATTTAGTCTTGCAATGTCTTCTTTATGCTCTTCTAGGGTCTTCTTGATTTCCTTTATCTCCCATACTATGGTCTCATTGTTCATCTTTAGTTCTTTGAGTAGCTGCTCTAGGTGCTGTGTCTCTTCTGATCTTTTGATTTGGGTGCTTGGGCTTGGGTTATCCATATCGTCTGTTTTTTTCATATGCTTTATAATTTTCTGTTGTTTTTGGCCTCGTGGCATTTGCTGAACTTGATAGGGTTCTTTTAGGATTTGTAGACCAATTGAAGTCCTTATCTCTAATTTATCAGATCTACAGCTTCATGGAGTACACTTTCTCTAACTAACCAGCAGGTGGCGTCCACGAGCCTCCTGTTATCCACAAGCCAGTTCTCCCCTGCTTAGCCTTTTTGGTGAGTGGGGGAGTGAGTCTTGTGGGGTCCAATTGGTGTACCAAGCTTGCGTGTGTAGTTGGTGTTGCCTGCCCTGTATATGGGGCGTGTTTCTGGGCAGTCAGGGAGGGGGGGGGTGGCTCTAACAATCAAATCTTCCTGGTGATCCTAGAGTTTTAAAGCTGCTGCAATAGTCTAATCCTTCAGTTCAGTCCTGCCACAGTTTGTCTCTGCCACTGACCCACAAGTCCTTGGTATTGGCGTATGGCTCCTGAGACTTGCAAGTGGGCCCCTCTTCCAGGCCGTGCTCCCCGGGTCCTCTGTTGAGGGATAACTGTGCTATGTCACAGGTGAGTGCCGTCCCCCAGGGCAGTTCTGGGCTGCTGGGCTGTGTAGGGAGGCTCCCAGTCTGCTCAAATGATGGCTGAGTGGGGCTTTGTTAATTCACACTGTTCCACCTTCCCAACTCTGGGACAATCAGCTGAGGTTGCAGGGAAGGCTAATGTCCACGCCCAGTTTTGTGGTGTGTGCCTGTTATTTGAAGCACTTCCGTCACACTGGGTTGTCTGGGGCAGCTCTGGGCTATGGGGCTGGCGATGGGCAGGAGTGTTTCCTGTCCACCAGGATGATGGCTGTGAGCAGACACCCCCCTTTTCTTGGGAAGTTGTGGTGTTTAGTGAATTTTCTCAGCCACTGGATTATTGCGTTTTGTCTCAGAGCTCTCCTAGTTCTGCTCTTGACTTGACCTGCCCAAATAGCAAGTCTTTGAAGCTTTCTGTATTGGGCTTCTTAGAGTAATTGTTTTAGAAAAAGAAAAAAGGATTAAAAAAAAAAAAAAAAGGGCCCTCCTCAGAGATCTAATGGGTTATTGAAATGCTAAGAGACAAAGCAACCAGGGCCATTAAGGAAAGGTCCACAGGGCAGAGAGATCAGCTTTTCTTCGGGATTTGCATATGCGCCTCCGGGCCCTTCCCCTTTCTATGTTCACCAGAACTCCAAAAATCCTCCGCTTTTATTTTGGAGTTTTTCGTGTTGTTTTTTTTCTCTATGCCTTTCTCCTCTCTGCTGGGCTGGCTGCTCTCAGATTCTCTGGTGTCTGGTCTCAGTCTATCTGTGGTTGGAGTTTGAATCAGTAGAATGAGTTTCCGATAAGGGCTGCCACTGCAGTTCTCCCTTCTCCTTCCTGGAGCTGACAGCCCCTCCTCCCACGGGACTGAGCCTGGCAGGGAGGGGCGCGGGTCCCCTGGCCGCAAAAACTTACAGGTTTCGCTGATCTCAGCAGTTCCACGTTTTCATGAATGTTGTATGAAGTATGCCCAAACGCAGATTGCTGTGTGGTGTCCAGTCCACGCAGTTCCTGGCTTTCTACCTACTTTCCTGGAGGAGTAACTAAAACATACAGCTCACCAGTCTGCCATCTTGCCCCGCCCCCCGCATGGCTATTTTTTAAATGCAATTTTATTGAAATATATTCACATACCATACAATCATCCAAATCATCCAATTATACAATTGTTCACAGTGTCATATTTTTGAACATTTTCTTTACTCCAAAAAATAAAAATAAGAATAAAAATAAAATTAAGAAGAACACCCAAAGCATCCCATACCCCTCATCCCCCGATTATTCATTTACTTATTGTCCCCATTGTTTCTACTCATCTGTCCATACACTGGATAAAGAGATTGTGAGCCATAAGGTTTTCACAATCACATGGTCACAATTATACAGTGTACACAATTACACAGTGTACACTATATAGTTATACAATCATCTTCAAGAATCAAGGCTACTGGGTTGCAATTCAACAGTTTCAGGGGTTTCCTTCTAGCTATTCTAATACACTAAAAACTAAAAGGGGACTTCTATATAATGCATAAGAGTAACCTCCAGAATGACATCTTAACACTATTCGAAATCTCTCAGCCACCGAAACTTTATTTTGTTTCATTTCGCCTCCCCCTTTTGGTCGTATAGTGCCAGATCCAGGCTCATCCTTGGGAGAACTGTCCCATATTGCCAGGGAGATCTACACCCCTGGGAGTCATGTCCCACAATGGGGGGAAGGCAACAAGTCTACTTGCCGAGTTGGCTTAGAGAGAGAGTCCCCATCTGAGCAACAAAAGAATTTTCTGGGGGTGACTCTTAGGCTCAATTATAAGTAGGCTTAGCCTCTCCTTTGCAGTAACAAGCTTCATAAGGGCAAGCCCCAAGATCAAGGACTCAGCCTTCTAAACTGATAGTCCCCAGTGCTTGCGAGAATATCAGAAATTCCCCAGGTGGGGAAGTTTAATATTTCCACATTTCCCCCCAGTATCTCAAGGGGGATTTGCAAATACTTTTCATTTTCTGCCCAAATTACTCTGGGAAGTGTCAGGGCTTCATGATAGCCTGCACAAACTAACCAGAACTCACTCCTATTCAAAGTTCCATGTAATTATGGTGTTTGAGTAAACATGGCTATTTTTAAGAAGGTAGATACAATCCCCAGGTGCAGACCGGGTAATACCAAAGGCTGGGGACTAAGCCACCGTGTCAGGATGGGGTGAAGCAGGTAACCTTAGGCCACCTGATGACTTGCAAGGGGGGTAGCTTTGACTCACTGCTGCCCCATGTTACAAGTTTACCTAGCAGAATGTTGTGTTGCAAATGATACCAAGTGACATGCTAAGACTGAGTCAAGAATCTTCTTATCCATTGATGTTTCTAATAATACTAGTGCTTTTTCTGTCCAACTTTCATAGTCACAGATGATGCAGCTGAAAGGGGTGTCACTGAGCAAAGCCACCAATAATTTTCACATTGGACCCCATGGTATTTTGAAACTACAGCTGGTATTGACAAGTGTGTTAAGAACTCATAGGTGAATGATGATGGTTGTACAACTAAGTGAAGATAATATGAGACATTAATTGTTTATCTTAGAGAGAACATATATTATGTGAAATTAGGAGCCCCCCTACTTAAAAAGTCAAGCCCTCAATCGTGAGGCTTGCTCTAATGAAACTTATGGCTGTAAAGGGGAGGTTAAGCCACCTATAATTACGCCTAGGAGTCACCTCCAGAGACCCTCTTTTGTTGTTCAAATGTGGCCTTTCTCTCTCTAAGCCCAACTCTGCAAATAAATTCATTACCCTCCCCCCTACATGGGACATGACTCCCAGGGGAGTGAATCTCCCTGGTGATGTGGGACACGGATCCCAGGAATGAGACTGACCCTGGCAAGGAAGGATTGAGAACTTTTTTGACCAAAAGGGGGAAAAGAAAGGTAACAAAATAGGGTTTCAGTGACTAAGAGATTTCTAATAGAGTCAAGAGGCTGTCTTGGAAGTCTCTTTTATGCAAGGCTAGATATCACAAATGCCCACAGTATGCCAAGCCCTAACCAACAGTAGTCCCCAAAATACTAAGGAATACTTAGGTCCCTATCTGAGACTTTATAAAAGTTTCACTCACTAAGTTTACTACTCAGAAATTTAAATCCCCCAGAGTGTTCCTAAGCCAGGTAAGTTCTAAAATCCAGAGGTAACAGCCTCTCCAAGAACATCAACCAGGTGCGTCTGCCTTCCTCATAATGTCGACACCCTTTTTTCAATATGAGCAAGTTAGGGTGGTCACTGCCCAGATATCCCTGAAGATTGAAAAAGTGATCAAACGAGAGGGGGTAGTAACTGACAACATAGGATTTAACAAAGGATTATGAATACTGAATCTTTATATAAATAAATTTTTTTTAGATTCTAGGGTACTAGGATAGCAGAAGGAAATAACTGACATGGTGAAACTGTAACATGTAACATGCTTTGAAATTTGCTGCATAGCTACCTGTTAAATTATACTTCAAAAGTTATCACCATTTTGTATATATGTTATATTTCACAATAAGGAAATTACTGAAACTATGGTACTGTAACTCATAACATTCTTGGAAATTTCCTATATAAGTACTTGTTAAATTGTACAGTTACAGTTCCACCATTTCAGTTCTTTCTTCCTAGCTATTTTAATACCCTGGTGTTCTAGTTTGCTAAAGCTGCTGGAATACAAAACACCAGAAATGGACTGGCTTTCATAAAAGGGGGTTTATTTGGTTACACAGTTACAGTCTAAAGGCCATAAAGTGTCCAAGTTAATGCATCAACAATCGAGTACCTTCACTGGAGGATGGGCAATGGCACCCGGAAAACCTCTGTTATCTGGGAAGGCACGTGGCTGGCATCTGCTCCAGAGTTCTGGTTTCAAATGGCTTTCTCCCGGGATATTCCTTCCTAGGCTTCAGCTCCTCAAAAATATCACTCTTAGTTGCTCTTGGGTCATTTTTCCTCTCTTAGTATCTCTGGAGCAAGAGTTGCTTTCAACGGCCGTCTTCCAACTGTCTCTCATCTGCAGCTACACTCTCAGCTTCCGTGCATTCTTCAAAGTGTCCCTCTTGGCCGTGGCAAGCTTGCTCCTTCTGTCTGAGCTTATATAGGGCTCCAGTAAACTAATCAAGGCCTATGCTGAGTGGGCAGGGCCACACCTCCATGGAAATTATCCAATAAAAGATCTCGCCCACAGTTGAGTGATCACATCTCCATGGAAACATCCAATCAAAAGTTTCCAACCCAATCTATACCAATACGTTTCCTGCCCACACAAGACTGCATCAAAGATAATGGCATTTTGGGGGACATAATGCATCCAAACCAGCACACCTAGCAACTAAGAAAAAGAAAATTACATAGAGATTCAGTATTCATAATCCTTTGTTAAATTCCATGTTGTCTGTTACTACCCCTTCTTCTGGCTTAATCACTTTCCCTATCTTCAGGGATGTCTAGGGAATGACCACCCTAACTTGTTCTTATTGAAAAGGGGTGTCGACATTATGGGGAAGGTGGATGCACCTGGTTGATGTTCTTGGCGAGGCTGTTGCCTCTGGGTTTTGGAACTTAGCTGGCATAGGAGCTCTCTGGAGAATTTAAGTTTCTGAAGAATAAACTTAATGAGTGAAACTTTTATAGAGTCCCAGATAGGGATCCTGGTATTCTTTAAGGTTTTCGGGACTACTGCTGACTTGGGCTTATCATACTGTGTCCATTTGGCGTATCTAGGTGAAGCTTGCATAGGAGTAACCTCCAGGACAGCCTCTTGACTCTATTTGAATTCTCTTAGCCACTAAAACCTTATTTTATTGTCTTTCTTTTTCCCCTAGTAGCCAGTTTTTGATTATACAAACTCGAGAAGAGGCACAGGAGTACTGTAAGAGAGAAAGCCTGCATGCAACAGATTTCCATGCGTAGTGGAACTAATTTTTCGTAACGCAATTTTACTGAGATATGTTCGCATACCATATAATCCATCCCAAGTATATAATCAATGGCTCACAGTATCATATAATTGTGCATTCATCACCACAATCAATTTTAGAACATTTGAACATTTGCATTCCTCAATATATATATATATAATTAAATAAAATAAATAAATAAAATAAAAATAAAAAGAACACCCAAAACATCCCATACCCCTTACCCCCCCCATTATTTATTTATATTTTGTCTTTATTTTATTACTCATCTGCCCATACACTGGATCCAGGGAGTGTCAGTCACAGGGTTTTCACAATCACACAGTAACATAATAAAAGCTCTATAGTTATACAATCATCGTCAATAATCAAGGCTACCTAGTGGAAGTAATTTTAAAGCATTCCCGTAACAACTGGTTTGGGAAACAGCACACCCTGAGCACAATGGATGGCCAGAGGAGGCTGTCCCAGGATTACAACTTTAACCCAGATTATCCCCAGGGTGAGTAAGCCGATTGCACAGAGTTCGGTTCAAGGAGCTGTGTGTGTTCACTCACGCAGGCCATCGCTTCTTTGGGGGCTCCTGGCCTGGCAGATGCATGACCCACGGAATGGAACGTGTGCACAGGCCCGCTCTGCACAGCCAGCTCCCACTGTGGGACCCTCCTAGACCAACATGCGGGGGTGCGGGTGGTGACGAACAGAGCAGGGGGGAGATGTCAAGACCTCTGCTCAGCTGATCAGTGCAGACGGGGTTCCCTGCTCTCCGTTTCGAGGGCAGTCTTCCTTCTGATCTCAGAGCTCGCGGCCTGCTTGGGCAGCACCAGCCCCCCTGCCTGGGTCTGGGCTCAGGACCTGTTCTCTGTCCGTCTCCCTGAGTGCTGGTCACTTCTCACTAATCGTTTCCGACGCTGATGGACATAAACATAGTTTCCCAGGTGTGCCACTCGGGCTCTTTGTTTGAAAGCAGTGAAAACTCCCTCTGGATAAATTAAGCAAAAAAGGAATAGATGAGGAGGAAATGGGAAAGCTGCAGGAGCAAATGGAAAAAGAACTGGCTGGGAAAGGACAGGGACCTGGGTTGACCCCTGAGGCCTGGGAACGAAAGCCAATGGATTGTTGTAGGGCCCCAGTGCTGAGCAGAGTCTGATCCAGTGGGAGTATGTGTGTATGAAAGTGTGTGAATATGTGAGCAAGTGTGTGGGTAGGTGTGAGAGGGTATGTGCATTGCATATGTGTATATATGGGTGAGTGTATGTGTGTGCGTGTGAGTGTGTGTGACTGTGTGTCTTTTTTCCTTCATCCTTGTGTAACTCCAGGCAAGATTGAAATACCTGGGAGGGAGGGTCCTCCCTGCCTGGCTGGGCCAGGTGCTCCACCCTTGGCTGGAGGAGGGCTGGGATTCTTCCCCGACAGGTACTGAACAGGTGCGTCTGAGGTCTTTCCTCAGAAGCAAAATGGGAGCAGAACCAGAAGGCTGGAGGCAGGGAGACTGGATACCGGGCAGAGACAGAATCAATGGCACCTCCCTCAGGTAGTCTGGTTCTGCCCAGTCTTCAGGTCCAGCCTTTTTAAGGAGACATCTGTCTTCCCTGCAGATCCCAAACTCCAGGAGGGTAGAAACTTTTTCCTCCACTTCTGTTTTCTTCTGGGGGCTCAGCAGTATCCTGAACACTTAGTAGCTGCTCAATAAGTACTCATGGAATTGAATTCAGTGAAAGCATAGACACGCAGATCTTAGAGTACTTTATGGCAGCTCAAAACATTTTTGTACCCTATGGTAAGGTGGGTGAGGGTTAAATATGGCAAATTGGCTTCGAGTTTCTGAGCCTTCTTCACCCTGGAAGCTACTATTGCTCACCCCGTCCTCCCCACACCCAAGGTGGGCAATGTTCTGTGGTGACAAAGAACATCATGGAATGAATGTGCTGTTTGCTACCAAGACATTTCATTCAACAGTAAGAATTATTCTGAGATCAAGTTTGAAAAAGGGCTCAATGGATGCCAAATATTTAGTTCTATCCTTGAGGGAGAAAGGAATGCAAATTACAGCAAAGTTGTTGATTTGATTAATCTATCAATGCTGGAGTGTGCTATATCCTCTACAACTTGAAAGACCGCAACTCATTGCCTCAGCAGACATTGAATATGTTCTCCCAGTCGTTAGCCCACCTTACTTTCTGATGCGTGATTATGTCCCCACTATAAATAAAACCCTCATCCAGGGGCAGTGCAGTGGCCGGCCCCCATGGGGGCAAGCCAACCTGTTTGTCATGGTCCACGTGTGAAATAATAAGCCTTTCTATGTTCTCTGCCATTTTGATCCATAAATACTTTCTGCTTTGTGTGTGTTGAACAAGCTAAAGATCCAACTTGGACTACTGGCAGGAGCAGGGAAAAATAATGTGCAAACTCCTGCATCGAGATGCACTTTTATACTTTTCATTCCAAAGGCACTATTAAAAGGAAAGCTTTTCAACAACATTAAATTTAGGACATCACAGCATTATTGAGCGATTCATGAATTGGGCAGCATCCCACTGAGAAAGTAGAAGGGAGTTCCACCACGGCGGGGAAAGGTGGAGCTTAAAAAGGGCAACCATGGAAGCAACTGAGGAAATGTTCTCACTGGCTGACACTAAGTTTCCATTTCCCATAAGGGGGTCTTACAAAGTGGGGAGCAGATAAACACTGATTAGCCTGGTATGCTTGTTCAAGCTGACAAGCTCTCTCTCCTGGACCAAAGCCGGTTTATCAGCAGGTGTTGCTTAGCTGCAGTTCTGTAGGTGCCTTCCATTGTCCTGTTTTCTCCTAAAGCTCCTGCAGGTCAATTGTTTTTGTCTACTAGAAAGACCTTCTCAGAAAAGGGTCCCTCCTGGCAACCCAATCAATGCAGGTGGCCATTTAATTTTACTTAACAGTACTTAAAATAAAACTTAACAAAACCAACAAAACCCTATTCCCTGATGACTGCTCCTTAATAAGTAGAGGTTTGGGGGGGCTTTAGGCTGGGGCTTCAACCACTCTCTGTTGTGGAGCATAGCGAGCCCCTTGGAAGCGGGGGGCTTTCTCCTCCTCCTCTGCATCTTCTTAAAACCGCTCCAGGTGAGATTCTGGAGGATGAGCCAAGGAGGCCCAGGTTTTCATTGACTTTGAGTTTCTGGACAGGCACCACTGGCTGCTGATCAGAATGGGGTGCAGGCAGTTTGTGTGGAGTATCCAGACACTCCTTCACTCGGATACTTTTGGGGTCATGAAAAGTTTTACAAGCAAGAAAACTGAGGTTCAGAAAGGTTACATGAATGACGCATAGTCTTAGGAAAAGACCCTCAGAAATTATCCTGGGCATCGAGATATTTTATTTTTAGAAATTTTCCTTAAAAAGGGAGGCAGGGAGGAAGGGAGGGAAGGAAGAGAGAGCGAGGAAGCTCATTCCCTGCCTCCTATACGGACACCGCGAGTCAGCAGGTCACAGAGTGTGAGTTGAGAAGGGATGGGTGTTAGAGCCGAGGCTGTCTGCACAACAGCATCCTTCACACTGTGCAAGTTCTACTAATGCAGAAGGTGCCCGGGCCACGTGCCCTCCCACACCTGCAGCTGCGCCACGCTGACCCTCCATCCTGGTCAGAAGGCGCCTCTGTGGCTTTTCTGAGACCTCAGAGATGTGGAGAGGAGGCCTGAGGGACACGGCGCCCCGGCCTCCCAGCGGAAGTTGGAGACCAGCCTTCCAGAGACATCCCTGCATGCCCTGGCTCCGAGGTCACAATCTCAGGGCCAGACCAGCGTGGCTCTCGGGAGCCAGGGACATTCCCAGAAGCTCAGGGTTAAGAGTGGGGTGAAGTGTCCCCATTCTTTAGAGAATTAAAGTAGCTTGAGCTGCATTTAAAAAAAATACTTTTATTGAGATATATTCTCATCCCCTACAATCATCCACAGCGTACAATCACCTATTCACAGTACCATCACACAGTTGTGCTTTCATCACCAGAATCACCTTTTGAACATTTTTCTTACTCCAAAATAATAATAATTATAATAATAATTACTATTATAAAAGTAAAAATGAACACCCAAAACATTCCACCCCCCATCCCACCCTATTTTTCATTTAGTTTTGTCCCCATTTTTCTACTCACCTGTCCATACACTGCACAAAGGAGTGTGAGCCACAAGGCTTTCACAATCACACAGTCACTCCATGTACGCTACATTGCTATACAATCGTCTTCAAGAATCAGGGTTACTGGGTTGCAATTCGACAGTTTCAAGTACTTCCTGCTAGCTATTCCAGTACACTAAAAACTAAAAAGGGATCTCTATATAGTGCATAAGAATGCCCTCCAGAGTGACCTCTCGGACTTCATTTGAGCCCCATTTTTAACCCAAGGACCACTGCTGAGATTACAGAGGGTTCTGTAATCTCAAAGTCCCCAAGGGCTCTCTTGGGGGGCAGTTCCTGGGGTGAGGCTTGGGCATCCCCCAAGGACCATGGTCAGAGTCAGTGATTTTAGAGATGGGTGTCACCTCAGTGACCATCTAAAAATTCAAATCTGATCATGTCACGTTCCCACTTAAAACTCTTCTCTGGCTCCCCATTGCTCCTAAGATAAAGCCCCAGAGCCTTCCCAGGCCCAGCTCACCTCCCCACCTCTCCGTGGACCAGGCCCTGGTCCTGAGCTCCTTCCCCTTCTCACTGTTTTCCTCACTCCCCAAACCCCTTCCTGACTCCAGACTGTCACTGCTGTCCCCCTGCCCAGGGTGTTTCACCCCCACACCCCTGGCCCCGGGCCTTCAGCCTAACCATCTGGCTTTAAGGGAGGGGCTGGAGAGCCCTGTTTCCGCACCCACACCACACTTCTCTTTAACAGCACTTGTCTTTATGAGTAAGTGACTGTGGAATTAATGAATGCATCTCTTCCCTACTAAATTGTCAGCTCCCCAGGGCAGGGACTGCACAATCCCGATGGTTGACTGCGTGGTAGACACGCGGTAGCTGTGAGGTGAATGGCTTGTCTGAGCAGCGGGAGTAGAGAGGAGGGCAGGCAGGTGTCCTGGGCCCTCATCCCACGGGGCACAGCTTCCAGACTCAGGCAAGTCCTTCCAATACCCTGGCCTGGTCAGCAAATCTCTGTGCTGTCTGACCCTGTGCCCTCCAAGGCCCTCCCTCCAGCCCCGACATTCTCAGGCTCCAGGAACCAGTCCAGGCCTGGCCTCGGGAGGATCTTGAAGCTATAAAGACCCCTCCCCACCTCAGGCAGGCAGTGTCTGCTGCTTCCCTCTCTCCTGGCTTCTCCCACAGCCCACCTGCAGGACCACACTCTGCCAGGAGCAGTTCTCCACCGGGGGCCAAGGGAAGGGGACATAAGAAACTAATTTGCGCTTCAAGTCTTATCCCCAGGCTCAGTGGCATATTAACAGGCACCTGCCCAAGGCAAAAATTGCTAATGATGGTGGGGCTTTGGGGCAGATCTGCCTTTTTTTGGTGACTTTGAACAGACCCTGAGGGCTATTGCTTACCTGGTGTTCTGGTTTGCTAATGCTGCCATTATGCAAAACACCAGAAATGGATTGGCTTTTATAAAGGGGGTGTATTGGTTACACAGTTACAGTCTTAAGGCCATAAAGTGTCCAAGGTAATACAGCAGCAATCAGGTACCCTCACTGGAGGATGGCCAGAGGTGTCCAGAAAACCTCTGTTAGCTGGGAAGGCACGTGGCTGGTGTCTGCTCCAAAGTTCTGGCTTCAAAATGGCTTTCTCCAAGGACGTTCCTCTCTAGGCTGCAGTTCCTCAAAAATGTCACTCTTAGTTGCACTTGGGATATTTGTCCTCTCTTAGCTTCTCCGGAGCAAGAGTCTGCTTTCAATGGCCTTCTTCAAACTGTCTCTCATCTGCAGTTCCAGTGCATTCTTCAAAGTGTCCCTCTTGGCTGTAGCTCCTCTTCAAAATGTCACTCACAGCTGCACTGAGTTCCTTCTGTTTGTCAGCTCATCTATATGGCTCCACTAATCAAGGCCTATACTGAATGGGTGGGGCCACGCCTCCATGGAAATATCTCATCAGAGTTATCACCTATAGTTGGGTGGGGCACATTTCCATGCAAACAACCTAATCCAAATGTTCCAACTTAATCCCCACTAATATGTCTGCCCCACAAGATTGCATCAAAGAATATGGCTTTTTCTGGGGGACATAATACATTCAAACCAGCACAGTACCTATTGGCCATTGGCATCTGGAAAACCTCTGTTAGCTGGGAAGTCACATGGCTGGCATCTGCTTGCTCCCAGGTTGTGTTTCAAAAATGGCGTTCTCCAAAATGTCAGCTCTTTTATATAGCTCCAGCAATTTAATTCAGACCCACCCTGAATGGGTGGGATAACACCTCCATGGAAATTATCCAGTCAAAGGTCTTGCCCATAGTTGATTGAGTCACATCTCCATGGAAACACTCAATCAACAGGTTCCAACCTAATCAACACTAATACGTCTGCCCCCACAAGACTGTATTAAAAGATCATGGCCTTTTTCTGGGGGACATAATATATTCAAACTGGTACATCTGGGTATCTTGACCATTTATGCAACAAAAATATTGGGGGCCCAACATGTAAAAGCCTCTTTGGCTTCCTTTTTATGGCGAAGGCTCCTGAGGCCTCGGTTGGGAACATTTGCTGGCCAGGCCTGGAGTGGGAGAGGAGCTCTGGGAAACTGTATCCAGACCAGTGCCAGGAATTCTAGGAGTCATGCGGAAGATGACTCTGTGGGAAGCTGGGCCTTGGTCCCCAGGGGTCTCTGAGAGAAAAAAGCAAAGGCCTTCTCTAACTCAGGACCCAAATGTCCCAGGGGATGCTGGAACCCAGCAGATGCGGCCTCCTGGCCTCTTTCCAACAGCAGCAGCTCTGCAGAGACCAGGGGGCCAGGGGGAGTAAACAGGACAAGACTAATTAAGATGACAATACCCCCCAAATTCATCTGCAGATTCAGTGCAATCCTACTGAAATCCCAGCTACCAGATTTCTGCTCCCTGCCCTCCATGGCCAGCCTGCCCCTCTGAGTCTGATCACAGGCAGTGGGTGTCTCAGTCAGCCATTCAGCACACATTTGCTGAGGTCCCCGGCCAGGTGCAAGGATCCCATTTCCTTGACAAATCTCCTTAGAAGAGTATTCTGCACGCAGAAACTAGGATTATGTTTTCCTCTGGGCAGAAGCATTAGCCTTTCTGGACTGCAGCAAAATGGGGGCTGAAATACAAGGTCCTAGAAGTGTCTTTAAAAAGAAATTCGGGTGAGGGGAGAATCAGTTTACTAATTTGCAACTTCCGCAAACCATCCATTTCCACTGTAGTGCATCAGAAACTAAAATACCTTCCTAGAATAGGTACTGCTTCAGCATCTTTCTGTTGACCACAGACTATTCTGGGGAATGTTTATGAAAATGAAGCAGATTTATTAAAGGCTGCGACAGGGGGCAAGAAGGCCGAAGGAGGCTTCACTGCTCTGCTGTGGGGAGAGTCCCGGGGGCGAGTCCCCTGAGGGGGCAGCAGTGGCCTGAGAGCTCAGTCCCCTGGTCCTCACTGTCCCTCTGACTGCCGCCTAACCCTGGGCAAGTCACTTGGGTCTCGGTTCCCTTGTCTGCGAAGCAAAGTGGAACCTCTCAGGAGTCTTTGGGTGGCAAATAAGAGAAACCGCATGGGTTAGCTGGGAGTGGGTTTTGTTATCAGAGAGCACAGGCTGGGTGTCTCATGAACCTGAGCACGGAAAGAAGCTGGGAAGGTTGGGAAAGTCATCTTTCTCAAGGGATATTAACTGGGTTACCACTCCCTGTGCCACGCCCTGGAGATCCAGCGATGAACAAACCGACAGGATCTCTGCTCTCAAGGAGCTTATGGGGAACCGATGTGCAAAGAACTGTATGTGCTAGCCCTGAGGCTGACACACGTAATGAAGGCACTGAAGGAGGCTAATGTGAGAAAGCGGACTGGGAGGAGGGGGCTGCTGTCACGCCATCACTCTGAGGAGGTGACATCTAAGCTGAGAAGCGATTGTGAGGAAAGCAGCAGCGTGGGGAAGACGTGGGGGGCGAGTTCGAGGCAGAGGGAACAGCATGTGCAAAGGCCTGGGGATGGGAGCATGCTCTGCCTGCTTGAGGACAATGTGCCTGGAGTCCAGCGAGCCTGGGTGGGTGGCACGAGAGAAGTCTCCAGGGAGGCCTCAGTGGCCATCTTGGCATGGATTCTCTCCCCAACCGCCATCTCCAGTCCTCTCTACAGGTCTGCTTCATTCTCCCTCTTCCTTCTGCAGATTGGCTTTCTCTACTCCCCAGGCTTCGTGGCATTACAAGCAGGCCTGCCCCTGGGAACCAAGTTCACCCTTAGGATCCAGTCGCTCACAGAGTGTCTCAATCAATTCCTAACATCCAGGAAAGGATTGGTCCAGCTTGCATACAAAAAAGCTGTGGCCAAAATCATGGCAGCTGCTAGGAGCCGCCTCCAGTGGACAGGGGGATTCCCCCAAATTAACGACCTCAGAAGGAACTGGACTAGTGGCCTCTCTCCCAGCCCTAACATTCTGTGAGTGCTGGAGCGAACTCGCCAGGTTGTTCTGAAGCAGCTGCAAAGGTCAAAGCTACCAACCGGCAGTTCTCAAACACGCATCCCCATCACCCGAGAGCTTGTGAAAGCACAGAAGGCCGGCCCTAGCCCCAGAGTTGCTGGATCAGTAGGTCTGGGGTGATGGCCCCGAGAATTTGCGTTTCTAACAATTTCCGGGTGACGCGGCTGCTGCTGGTCTGGGGTCCCCACTTGGAGCGCCACTGCTTCAAGTCAGTGGCTCCCAAATGAGCCGTTCCCAACGTGCGCTTCACATCCTGGCCTGCGAGTTTCTTCAACTTGCTGGTTCCAGAGTCAGCAAGGCTGGAGACAGAAATACAAGGTGGTCAACCCATGGACCTTTGCTCGAGTCCTGACTGGGTTACAGTGGATATTTAATCAGTGTGTTGGCCTGAATTAAAGTAAAATACAAACAGACCCTCCACTTCACCGACGAAACTGAGGGTTCCCCCAGAATAAATAAACCCAGCCTCTGGAGTGGGGAGGAGCTCTTTTTTCTGGGCATTTCTTTCCTCCCTGAAGGAGAAGACCGGCTCTGACTCCTCGGGTCGCTCGCCGCTCAGGGTAAACGAGGGCCGGGACAAAGTCCGCGGAACCGCGCTCCAGCCCTGGCGCCCCGGGTCGGGGGCTGCGACCGCGCGGGGCGCCGAAGCCTCGCCGGGATCCGCCAATGAAGCGCCGAGGGGCCGCATGACCTCACCGGGAGGCGCTCTCATTGGCTACCGCCGCCCGGGCCGGGCCTGCCCCCTTGCATTCGTGCCCGGGAAAGCGGCTCTGGCCCCAGCCTCCTGGGCTGAAAGCAGGTTGAGTTCTTAGAGCGCTCTGCAAGCCTTGAAAGCTTCTCTGCAAACAACAGATTCCTTAGCCCTCGGAAGGGATATTGTGCTTTCTGACAAAGAAGTGAGTCCTCCTTTCATCCAGCCAAAGAGCTGCTTCCTGCCCTGCCCTCTGGACTGGCGTGTTTCTGTACCCCGCAGGTCATACTTCCCGCTTATTTCAATAATGCATTTTAACAAGTTTTCTCTTGCTCCTCAGTGGATGAATTTCTGAAGCCCGACCTCACTGTGGAATGCTAGCCATCATCTCCCTCACATTTAACCTGCTAATTAACTGATGCCCAGAGAGGGGATCTGGCTTTCACAAGGTCACACAGCAGGTTAGTGACACAGGTGAAACCCAAACCCCGGTCTCCCAACTCCACGTTCATTGTCACATGCCTTATTTATTTATTTATGTATGCATCTGCTGCCTGAGGGCTCAGAGCAGAAGCCACTGCTGGGTGACTGCTGTAGTCCAGGAACCTCAGCTTGGTGGGAGAAGCCACATACCCGATTTCCTCACATCCTAGCAACTGCCTGACTCCCACGTTGCCAGGACTGAATCATGGATGGAAGCCCAGCACCCCCCTGGGCCACCTGGACCCAGGCCCCTGCTCATCTTCTCATCCCATAATGACCCCCAGATGCTGGAAAGAACTGAAGGCCCACAAGTCCCCAGGGAAAGGTCCATATGGTCAGCATGGTTTTTAGGCTGCAAGCGTTTGATTTGTGGGTAAGAAAAGTATGTGCTTTGCTAACTGGCCAGTGGTCAGATGAGCCCTCAGCCCCAACCTCTCCGACCAACAGGTGCTTTGCCACAGAAAAGGAGACCAGGCCATGTGGGGTTCTTCTCATCTGACGGTGGGGGTGATCTGGGGCTTGTCGTGTCTGAACACTGTGGCCCTGTTTTGAGTCCAGGATGTTTCTCTGCCAGCCCCGGTGCTTATCTCAGTCCAACTGCAGAGCTGTTGTTCACTTATTTGTCCCTTTCCCAACTCACCTGAGTTCTCTTTGGGGGATGGGGTCACACCTTATAAGATGTTGCATCGTCAGGGCTGAGCACTGTGTCTGGCAGGCACGTAGAACGTGCTCAATACATGTTTGTGGAATCAAACTGTGGGGGCCTTGCATGCTGGTGGCCCTGAGCAGGGGACCCTCCCCCACAGTTCCTAACAGAGACAGATTCTGGATCTATGAGGCTCCACACAGAATGAGAATTAGCCTTGTTTTATTAATAAAGTGCTTGAAATGGAAACTGCAGAACCCTTTGCTAAAAGAACTCCCTAGGAACCTCCAAGATCTCTTGTGCTTACCTAGTTCTTGATTTCTCTTTAAAACTCTAGATGTGTGAATCAACTGCATTATTCAAACCCAAATCAAACCACTCTGTGTCCTGTCTGCTGGGATGCTCAGAACTAAGTCTAGTCTCGCTCTTAGGAACATTCTCCTCCCTAGTGGCAGGTAAGATATTCTCTTCTGTAGTTTCTGCTCTTTACTTTGATGTTCAATTACATGGATAGGTGGGTATTTTCTCATAAGCCCACTCTTTGCCTTTAAACCCTCATGAAGATAGGGGATTCCTAACATATAGGCTGAAACCAAAACCCAACTTGACTGTAGTTATGGTGTCCAAAGCCTGTGCCTGGTCAGCTTGGATGGAGATGAGAGATGCAAGTTCACAGAGCTGATGCAGCATCATGCTGGGTGGGGACCACAGATCTGGGACATGCGGATATTCTCAGCCCTGGAGCTGCAGGCTCAGGGATGCAGCCAGATGGTTCATTTCTTGAGATCTTCCCCTCTCTGGCTTCAAGTTCCTGTCTACCAAGCAACCTCCTGAGGCTCTTCATGCATCCTGACTCTAGGAATGGGTCTCTTGAATAATGGATACTCGGGGAATGAAATTAATCATGGGGTTTAACAACAGGTTCTGGTGGGCTCATTACCTTGGGTTACTGACATATTTCTGGGCCTGCAAAGCTGAGTGTCACCTTGGAACCATGGTTTTCACACAGGGGTCACACCACACTGGGCCCTCCCTCAGCACCCAGCCAGCCCTCTCCATCTTGCTTTGCCTCTTAAATGGCAACAGATGGTAAATTAGAAACATCAGGCTTTGGGCCTGCAGTGGAGTTGCCCAGTAAAGTTTCCCACTGGCTCTTCCTACAATAGGAGCCAGGGATCCAGGCAGTAGTCCTTGGGGCCCTTGAGAAAAATGTCAGGGAACCTCTGGGTGCTTCAAGGGGGAGGCACACAGAGCCACCTTCGATATTTCCTCAGAAACCCTGCTCAGAACAATGGCACTGATGCAGCTTTAATGAACAGCCGCTTTGTTCATGAAAGCAAACCTGGGCACCAACAGAAGGATGGATAATTACACTGTGGTAGAGCCACACTGTGGATGCACCAGAGAAAAAGAAGTAACCAAGGGTGAATCCAAGAACATTCATGAGCAAGTATGACACCATTTTTAGAAAGCTCAAAAACAAGCTGTTTCAGTTTCTGAGGCTGCTCAAAGCAAATACCATGAAACGGTTTGGCTTAAACAATGGGAATCTATTTGCTTGAGGTTGAGGTTGGGGAAATGCCCAAATCATGGCATCATCAAAGCGATGCTTTCTTCTTGAAGACTGTATACTGGCGATCCTTGGCTCCTCTGCCACATGGCAAGGTGCATGTCAGTGTTTGCTGGTCTCTCCTTTCTCTTCCCAGTTTTGCTGATTTCAGCCTCTTGCTTCCAGGGCTTTCTCTCTGTCTGAATTTCATTGTCTTATAAAGGACTCCAGTAATCGGATTAAGACCCATCCTGATTGAGGTGGGCCACACCTTAGCTGAAGTAACCTCATCAAAAGGTCCTACTTACAATGAGTTCACACCTCAGGAATGGATTAAATCTAAGAACAGTTTTTCTGGGGCACATACAGCTTCGAACCACCACACAAGCAAAGCCAAACAATGTAATGTTTAGGGTTACAGGTGCAATAAAACCACTTAAAAAACAAAGCAAGGGTACAATAAACACAAAAATCAAGGTGGCGGTTGACTCTGGGGGTGATCAGTGGGTTCATTGAGTGTTCCTTTTATTATTTTATTATATAGGAGCCTCTTGCTTTGCATACATATTACATGTATTTTTGTCTGTATCAAATATTGCATAACTAAGCCCTAACCAAAGGCACTGCAGATATCATTACTCAGGCCCCAGGCCTGCATGCTGTGGCGTGGTTTCCAGGCTCCCCACGAGCGTTGCTGCAGCGTCCACCCACGGGGCCAGCTGCCGATGGCCCACACCTCCCGGGCTCTGCCACGTCTCCCTGTCTCATGCCGTGAGCTCGATGACAGGGCTGCTGCCCAAGCACAAGGAGGTTGTTGTTAGAAGTGACTGTCCTCTCTGTTCAGACCCCTTGTTTCCTATTTCCAGATATCCCTCTCCCCCTTACACCCGACGTGTTACTTCAGCAGGCAGATTCCCACTTCCCTGTGGGCCCATCTCGCTGGCATGCTCAGGCCTGGGTGCACCTGTCCAACCCCAGCCCACTACCTTCCTTCTACTCATTGACTCATTCATTCATTCATTCATCAAACAAATATTTGCCAAACACTTACTGTGTGCCAGGCCCTGTGCTGGGGATGCAGCAGGGAACAAAACCATGCAAAAAATCCTTGCCCTCATGGAGCTTACTTTCTAGAAAACAGTGACAGATAATAAATACTAAATAAATAAATAAATATAAATCAAGTGGTGACTGTTAGGTTTAGGCCCTGGCTCCTCACCCCACCCCCACCCTTAGGAATTATGCAATAGAGCCACCACCCTTCCCTGCCCTAGGAACCCTGCGGGTCTGCAATAAGCCACTGTCCCCACCCTTAGGAATCCTGAATGTTTAAAATTTTAAACTTTCAAACTTCCAAGTCCCCGCTTTCAAACTGGCCAATGGAAACTTGCCAGCTACCCCCTTTCCCAAAAGTAGCCCCTGAGAAACTGCCACACCTAGACCTGCAGCCTCCCCTTCCCTGGACAAAAAATTTCCCACCAACCATCCTTTATAAGCCCTACTGTCCTTTGGCTCAGGGCTGTCGCCATTTTCTTAGTCTTCAGCCAGCCTGTGCACGGCCGGACAATAAAACTCCTTTTGATTGAGTTTTCATCTCTTCTCTTCTTGACTGAAAAACCTAACAGTGACAAGAAGAAAAATACAGCGAGTTTGGACAAGGTGGTCAGGGAAGACCTCTTTTGAGAGGTGACCCTAGAGCAGAGACGTCAAGGAAAGGAGGGAGGGACCTCCTGGGTATCTGGGGAGGGGACTTCCGGGATGAGGGAAGGCAAGGACAAAGGCCTGGACCCCTTCCTCTCACCAGTGTCTCTTCCTTGACCTCTCTGCCACCCTAACCCACAATGTCTCTCAAGTCCTTTCTCCTCTGCTCACCAAGTCCCCTATTCTACCTGTACAGGGAATCCAGGCTTTCAGGGAAAGAGGACTAGATGGTTTTCAGACCATGCAGGTGCCTCCCCCACCTTCCACCTCCATTAGCACTGCCCTTCCCTCCCAGCCCTGAGCCCAGCTTCTCTCAAGGAATTAGCCTGAAGGCAGGCATTCCAAGCCATTTTCCACTCCTTTCCTGCCAGGCATCGCCAGGGATCAAGGCCGGATTTGGCCCACAAGCTGTGATTTTTCACATCCTTGTCAAACCTGTAATACCCGAATGCCTGAACAAAAGATGTTGGGTTAATTACTATTATTAGCATGAATGACCTCCTACTCTTCAAAGAACTTGAGTGCAACCTGCAGGTGAACACACCTGGAAAACAGCATGGAGGCCTCCCGCTAGCCCATGTGTGCCTCGAGGGTTGTAGTGGCAGCTGGCAGAGCAACCTGGGCAATGGGTCGGGATCGAAATAATCCCAGAGATATTTTCTGCTTGATTTTTCGCTACAACTTCTCTAAAAGACAAAACAAAAACACAGAGGTGGGAGTGAGCTCAGAGATCACCGGGGCCAGCTCTCAGGCGCCACACAGTGAAGGGCCAACCTGCCTGTGCAGGGCAGAAGGTTCTTTGTCCCTGCTGGGTCAGGCTGGCAGTGTTTGCCAGTCTCTGCTCCCAAGCCCTATTCCCCTAGGACCCTCAGCTCCCAAGCCAATGCTGTTCTGAGAGCTTTACCTGTATTTCCTCATTGAATTCTCAACCGACTCGACGGAGCAGGCATTACCAATGAGGAACTAAGGCCTGGATCTAAGGGGCATCCCCAGGCAACACATGGCGAGGCAGGGTTCAAGCCCGACTACTCTCGTGATGACACAGGCCTTGTCTCAGGACTTGCCCGCTAGATGGACACCAGTAATTTACTATTCAATGTGGCAACTGAGGCAGGATAAACATCAGTTGTTATTACAGCAATGTTTGTTATCAGGAGCTCTAGGACAGAGGGAAAGGCCAACTGTGTGAGGTCACACGGGGTCTTCCCGAAGCCTTCTCGGAAGACTGGGTCTTCAAAAATCCACGGGAATTTGCTCCTGGGCCAACATTCCAAGCAAATATCTGGAGACAGTCATGTGCTGGAGTTGGGGGAGGGGCAGGGATATGAACATTGGGGGGAGTGGGGAAATAGCTCCTTCTCTTTCCATCCCTCCTCCCTACTGGTGGAACCAAAGGGTGCCTGGTGAAGCATTTATTTTCCCTCTCTTTGGGCCGTGCAGTGTCTGAGGCCATCAGGTCAACCTTCATCACTGCACAGGTCATTGAGGTGCCTAAAGGTTAAGCCCACGTCAGAGGCATCTCCAGACCTTCTTTCCCCACAGTTCTTAATGTCTGAGTCTCAGCTTCCTTGCTTGAAATGGGGTCAACAGTGTCTGCTCTTCATAGGCTTTAGGGCTGCTGAGGGGTGACTGGCAAGGCTGTATTTGAGAGCCCTTGGAGAGCTGGAGAATAAGGCAAGCCTAGAAGGGAGGATGATGCTGACAAAGTGCCTCCTCATCCCTGGTAGTGGGCTATGTACCGTTCCAGTGTGTCAGCTCCATCCTCAAAATTCAGTCTCCAGAATCCAGTACCCTCATCCCTGCCACAGCTATCACCCTGGTCCAACCACCCCCCTCCCTCTCTCTCCTGAATTACTGGTAATATTCACAGCAGTGCAGCCACAGTGATATTGCCACATGAGGGTCAGATCATAACACTGCTCTGTTTAAAGCCCTGCATGCATGCCCCACTCCATTTCACTTATAGTAAACACCCTACATGAACTGCAACCCCTAATTCCACCTCTCAGCTCATCTCCTGCTTCGCCCCCCTCTCCCTCAGTCTGGCCTCTTTGCTATCTCTCCAACTCACCAAATATGCTCCCGCCCCAGGGCCTTTGCACAGCTGTTCCCTCTGCCTGGAATGCTCTTCCCCCAGGGATGCCTGTATAGCTCTCTCTCACCTTCAAGACTTTGTCAAGTGTCACCTCAGTGAGGCCATCCCTGACTGCACCATTTAAAAGTGTAAGGCCCCCACCCCCTCCTCATTCCTCCCTCCTCTGTTTCTTCAAACAGCCCATTTTTTCCTTCCTTCTTTCTAATTTCCTGCTTTATGTTATTTACTTCCCTGACTGGAATGTAAATTCACCAAAGCAGGGATTTTGTCTGCTTTGTTCCTGCTGTATCCCCAGCACCTAAAACAGTGCCCAGCACATACTGGGTGATCACTGTGTATGTGTGGAATAACTGAAAGAAGAGGGGCTCTAACACCTGTCCGCTTCTCTCAGTGTACAGGTGACTGCATTTTCCTCAGAGGGCGGGGAGGCTGGCGTCTGAGCTGGTGGCAGTCCTTGGGTGGCTCAGTTCATTTCCACTCAACCAACACCTCTGGAGATCCTGGGCAGGTGCTGCACCTGCCCCAGATGGAGGACTCTCTGTCCACCTTGTGCTGAGTGGGGGCTGAGGCTGTCTGAGGCTGTCTGAGGTAGAGGGGAGACTGCTAAGGGGCCACAGGCCAACTCAGGCCCAGTGGGGTCCACCTGTAACCTGAGATGGCGGGAGGGGCACAGGCAGGCCCTTCTGCCATCACCTTCATACAGGGCCCCAGGCCCACTCATCCTGCCTGACCAGTAACCTTCCCCAGGGTCGCTGCCCTTTCTTGGCCCCACTCCTGGAGGTCCGTTCGGCTTCCAGCCTCGTCCTAGCTGCTTCCCGGGCCCCTCCCTCCCTCCCCAGGCCTTGACCCTGCCACCAGCCGGCTCTGGGCCCGGATACCCCGCCGCGGCCCCCTCCCCAGCCCCCGACCTCCCGGCTCGGCCCCGGCCCTGAGCCCCCCTCGCGATCCCTCGCCCTGCCCTAGCCCCCACCGCCCCCGCACCCCCGGACTTTACCCCCCTATTCCTCATGCCTACTCCCGCCCCTGCCCCGGCCCCGGCCCGCGCCTTGGCCCACGCTGCCGCTCCGGCCCTGGCCGGCAGGGGCCGCTCCTCGCGGCGCCCGGGGCCCGCCGCCTCCCCGCCCCTTCCCCAGTCGGCGCTCCCGTTACGCCGCGGAGCCGGGAGCCGGGAGCCCGAGCCCGCGGCGGCGGCGGCGGCGGCGGGAGGCGGCGGCTGGGGCGCCCCGGCGGCGGCGGCGGCGGCGGCGGGGCCTGCGGGCGGGCGGGCGGCGCGGGCCGGGGCCGGGCAGGCCGCGATGGCGACCAAGAAGGCGGGCTCGCGGCTGGAGACGGAGATCGAGCGCTGCCGCTCCGAGTGCCAGTGGGAGCGGATCCCCGAGCTCGTCAAGCAGCTGTCGGCCAAGCTCATAGCCAATGGTACGCGCCGGGCGGGCGGGCGCGGCGGCCTGGGCTGCGGGGGGCGCCGCGGCCTCCGCGGGCGGCCGGGCGGGACCCCCGGGAGCCACCGGCGCCGGGCGCGGGCAGGGGCGCGGCCGGGCCGCGAGGGTGCCGCGGCCCAGGGATGTGCGTGGGGCCAGGGCCCGGGGGAGCCCGGGGTCTCCGGGGTTCACGCGTGGTGGGGGGTCCAGGAGGTGAGGTGTTGTCCCCGAATTCCGGCGTGCAGGGCGGGCTTCCGTGGAGTCAGGGGTGTAGGGGTTCTCAAGGAGCCGGCCGCCAGACCGGGGTCCCAGGGGGTCAGGAGCCGACCTTGGGGTGCCAAGGAGTTTGACACCTCAGGATGTGTGAGTGTACGAGGGGTTTCAGGGTGACTGGGGTGCGCAGAGGGTCACGATGTATGTATGGGGGTCCTGCGAATGAGGGTGTTGAACAGAGGCCCCTAGGAAATACGGTTTGTAAACATATGGTGTTCAAGGGGCCCCAGGTGGGAGCTCAGACTTGGGGCCTGTTTGTGTGGGCTGTGGGAGGCAGGCTGGGCTGTGTGTCCTGGGGTTCAGAGAGTAAGATGTCAACACTGTGACCCAGAGTGATCTGGTTTGTGAATATAGGGAAAATTGAGTCAGGGGAGCCAGGAGGGAGAACATGGTGGGGAGCAGTGGGAATGTGGTTGAAGAACATTGCAATAAGGAGTTGGGTGAGTGAGGGGCTTGGTGCCTAGATAGAGGAGGGGTCTGCGGGAACTGTTATATAGGAGCCTGGTGCCTGGAGTTGGGTCATGACCCAGTTGACTGAATTGGTTCCTCGAATCAAAATTGTACCCGGAATCCCATTCCTGATCAGAGCTCCACGTGGCCTTATTTGTTTTGGAAACAAGTATCGTTAATATTTGCTTGTCTCTTAGTACCTGCCAAAATCGTGAGCTCCAGTGGACTGGCGAGAGGGCAGAGGTTTTGTCTTATTTCATCTCTGACTTCCCGAGGTGGGATGAGCACATGTTGACTGAACAAATGAATGAAAGAATGAGTGAACAGACAACATTGCTCTAAGAAAGGACATTGCATTATTTTCCACCTTCTCACCTTCTCAAACTACCAAGAAATGGAGAGAGATGGCTCTCACGTCCTCTTGAAGAGTGGTTTATGTTTGTGTCTTTTATGGTATCGGTGCCTTGAAATAAGAACTTGCTTTTGTGTACTCTCCACTCTGGTATCTTGCTTTGGGCAGGTGTTTTCTGAGCGAACGCAGATGCCAAGGGTGTGCCAGGGGCATGGAGGAAGCACAGACCCAAGCTGGCTGGCTTGGTGGAAAATGTTGACTCTTCCCAGTTAAGTCAGCGTTTGAGAGAAAGGTGATCAGTCCCCTGGAGCCACAGGCAGCTTGACCTTGCCCTTCTGTAAAGCTCTCCAGCTTGCTCCTTTGCTTCTCCTCTCCTTACCTGCAGCATTTTCTCTGTCCCTTGCCACATCGTGTAGTGTAGACTTTGGGCTTTGGAGTTGGACAGTCCTGGGTTTTTAAGCCACTTCCCATTTGTGTGGACATAGTGATGTCCAGTGCAGGCTGATGTTAGGATTAAATGGGGTTCATATGTGAGCTCCCTGTTTTTCCCCTTCAAAACCCACTTGCTTCCTGCTCTCATTGCTCATTCATTCAAGCAGCATTTGGTGGTCACCCAAACCTCCCTGCCCTCATGTACTTATCCTGCTCTTAGAAGGAGACAGGTGTAGGCAAATATGGCTTCAGACAGTGAGAAGTGATTTAAAGAAAACAAAGGAGGTAATGTGATTGAGAATGACAGGCGGGGAAAGCACCGGGACTCCAGCTACAGTGGCCTCTGGAATGAGAGGGCAGATGGGCTTTTGGTGGGTAAGGGCCCATCTTACTCAGCCTCGCAGCCCCCACAAGGCTCGGCTCTCTTCCGGGGCCTGGGCTCTGTGGTCCAAACCCCAGTTGTTGGTGTTGTGGTGGTGGGGGGCTTGGGGTGTGCAAGGCACCGTGGTGTATGGTCTGTGTGCAAGGTCAGGTTTGGGAGACCCACGGGAAACTGATTTCTGCCCCAGAGACTCCTACTGTGAACAGCCGTTTGATGGCAAAAGTTCACCCAGACCTGAAAAGGTCAAAAGAGTGGTCAGGAAGAATAAAAAAATAAAGCAAAGAAAAAGATGAAACAAACAAACAAAAATTCTTGTAGCCCTCCTTTGGAGTTCAGAGAAGTGTTAGAAGGTGGATCCTTCCCTTCCTTTGGCTGACAGTGGGGTCTCCTCCTGGCCTGGGGTACAGCTCCCTCTTAGACTCTCTCAGATGTGTTAGCTCTTAAGTTCTGGGCAGGTTGGACAAAATCCTGAAGGTAAGGCATTTGCCGCTTTGGATAGGAACAGTAAGTTAGTGTTGTCTTTCCTTACAAACAGTTACCTTGAAGGCAGCCACAGGCTGACGCCCAAGTCCTGATCCCCTGCCTTGCCATTTCCAGCTCTGACCTTGGCCCACCATGTAACCACTCTGAACCTCAGTTTCCTCCTTGTAGAATGGGGATCGAAAGACCAGGCAGGGGTTGTTGAGAATCAAAGGGGCTCGTGTCTACCAGGGCTAGCCATAGAGCCTCACCCCTTGGTAGGTGGCCCTCCCTCCTGCCTGCTATGTGCCAGCAACAATTTAGGCACTGCGGATACACCAGTGAACAAAACAGTCAAAAATCCCTGCCCCATGAAGCCTACTTTCTGGTGGAGAAGGGACAGGGGGACGGAGAAATAACAGCATTGAGTAAAATGTACAGGAGGACAGATGGTAGTAAGTGCCATCAGGAGACTAAACAAGGGAAGGGGGAAAGGGCTTTTGGGATGGGAGGTGGGGGCCCAGGGGTTACTGGTTTAAGTAGGATAGTCGGGGAGTCCTCACTGAGAAGGCAGCATCCGAGTACAGACTGAAGGGGTCTGGGAAGAGTGTTCCAGGGGGGGTCCCCAGGGCAGAGGCCGAGGGGGTGAGGAGGTGGCGGCAGTGGAAGGCCAGGTGGGAGGCGGTGAGGGCAGAGGGGTGGTGGGGCCAGGGCCTCCGGGGCGTCGGAGGCCGTGGCCAGGGCTTTGGCTTTTCTCCGCGTGAGATGGTGGGAGCCACGGGCAGGCCCTGAGCAGAGGACTCACTGGTTCTCTGAGCTCTTCCAGCTCGCAGCCGGCCTCCCCGCTCAGCAACATTAGCTTCTTCTGGGAGGGGAGCGTGGCAGCCCCTCCCTGTTAAGGAGTCTAAATAGTGGACGCTTGCAGAACACGCTACTCCAGCCACCTCCTTTGAGATAAATCGCTTAGATGGTTTTGCCAAGAGGTGGGTAAGGAAGACTAGGGCAAATGCCAAGCTGAAAACAGAACCAAGAAATTTGTCTTCTGCCTCACAACCCTCCATCATTACCATTTTAATCACTCCTTCTCAAAAAACCCAAAATGCTATGTGCCGGGCCCCTGGGGAGTCCCAGCAAGGGAGTGATCAAGTAAATTAAGGGGAGTGGGGGAAAATTAAGGGGAGTGGGGGAAGTCTAGGCAGGCTCTTGCCACCCGAAGTGTGGTCAGCATCATCTGGGAGCCTGGGAGCAAAGCCGACCCCATCCCAGACCTGCGGAATCAGAACCTGCCTTTTAACAAGGGGCGCAGGGCATTTGCAGGTGCTGTGAAGTCTGAGATGCCCCGGCCTGGAGTGGAGGTCACAGTTAAAGATGGACAGCCAGATGTGGGCTTCTTGTTGGCTCACAGGTCAGTCCTGGCCCCTGGGAGGGCTGTCCCAGATGCCCTCTCTTCCCGGAATGTCACCCTGCAGCCTGCCAATGGTAAGGTTTACTGCTGCGTGTGACATGGAGTGGTCTGGCATCTTGGACTTAGATTCTGACTCTACCTGTAACTCGCTGGGTGACCCTGAGCCAGTTCCTTAACTTCTCGGAGCCTGCGTTTCTTTGTCTGTAAAATCAAGTTAATAATACCTACTTCGGGCAACCGTGAGCATTAAATGAGCTGATATGTGTGCATGGGAAACACTGGCTCTCCGTCTCTCCAGCTGCCTCAGTGTAACTCTGGGCAAGGTGGGCCATGTCCTGGATATCAAAAAAGAAAGAGAGTGGAGTCCTAGAAATGACAGACATGAGCTTGTGCCTGGTCAAGACTCCCTGCATATTTCAGTGACAGAAACAGGCATTTTGGAGGCTGCTACCAGCACCAACAGAGAGCCGCTCCCTTTCCCGAGGCACTGTGTCTTCTCTCTTTCCCCAGGCTTGCTCTCCTGGGTGAGGTCAGTTATTGAGCTCACTTAGAACAACTAGGCCCCAAATGGTAGATTCTCCTTTAAGGGATCATGGCCCTTCTGATTAGATCTGATTTCCAGACATTGTAATGACCTCTTATGATGGGTAAGAGATGGTGCCTAAAACAAAGAATATTTCTGGAACCAAGTTTGGTTGCGAAAACCGCCATTAAATGGGAGTGAAGTTCTTGCATTTGCCGGGAGCCGATATCCCTGTGCTGTCTGAAGGAGGGGGCCTACGTGACCTTGTTGCGTCCAGCCCCGTGGCCTCTGGAGCCCCCCTGGAGGCAGGCTGGGCTCCTGCAGCACTTCCGTCTCACTCGTGCCTTTGTAGCCTTCTCAAAGACGGGAAGAGTTAGTGGTGGAGCTAGGGGCCTCCCTGGCCGGAAGGTCTTCTTTGGAAACAAGGCTGAGATTTAACTAAGAATCTCTGCTGCCGTGTGAGAAGGTGGGAGGCTCTGTTGCTTGGGAATGATATGTTTGGACATTTCTGGGGCACAACAGACTCCTGGAAGTCAAACTGCCCTGGGGCAGGATGCCAAGGAGACCTCCGATGACCCTTGACTCCTGGCCTTCCCCGGCTGGCCATCCTGCTTCCAAGCTCCCTGTCCTGCTGTCCTCTGAAGGACACACCTTTGTTTCAGACCATATGTCCTGAGTTTTGGGTTCCAAGGACTCACTCATTCGACACTAATGTACTGATGGCCCAGAACGAGGTAGGCGTTAGGGCTTGTGGTCGCTGTCATTAGGGCAGAAGAACCTTGACTTCCTGTGGCTCCAAGCAGTGGGGTGGGGACTGCTCAGCACTTCCCCTGTTCTCACGTTGGGAGAGAGGATTCCTGACCTTCCTTTGCATGATTCAGCAGACCTTTCCAGCAGGTCTTCCCCTCACCCTCAGGAGCCCCCCTGACCCTTCCTGCTAGTTTGGCTTCCTGGGCCTCTTTCCCACACACCTTGCTTATTGTCTTTCCACCTTTGCTGGAATCCTCTGTGCAAATCAAAAGCTTACCTGCTGAAAAGCCTACCTACTTGTCAAGGTCTGGTTCAAGTTCTTCCTACTGTCCTTCCTTCAAGGAAAGGCTGCCTGTGTCAGAGAGTACAACCATGCAGTGTTAGAACCAGACAGGACCTCAGGGAGCTCATTGTGTAGCCTTTTCAATCCGAGCTGTCAAGGAACCCCTCCGGTGCCTCACTCACTGGAGCAGGTACACTTTTGCTTAAAGTTTCTTAAGGAAATCCCTTGATCTATTCCAGTCTCCTCACCTCCTTATTTTACAGATGACACAGGCCCAGGGAAGGAGGTGTCGTCCTTAAAGCCACTGGCCAGTGAGTGGCAGGGCCAAGCAGAGTGGGTGTGAGTTCTGGCCCTGAGTTCAGTTCCTTGAGTTCAAGTGTGGTTCTGCTGCTTCCCCTTCACCACGAGAGGCCCCAGTTCCCTCATCTATAAAGTGGTGACCCTCCCCCCATCCCCTTTCCTAAACCCTTAGGGCCAGATGTGTGTCAGAATGCAGACTTTTGCAGAACACAATGCGTGTACTGTACATTATGTGACACTCCCAATGGGGTCTGAGGCAGTACCTCATAATCAAACCCGTCAGTATTTCTACATCAAAACATATGAACAGTCATTGCAAAAGGAGCAAATAGTCCACTTAAATAGCATCACATCAGTTCAGTTCAGGTTTTGCTGCCCAATCAAGTAACAACAAAAATCAACTTTTGGTTTTAGGGAGTTCCCGATTTTGGGATTGTGGATAAAGGATTGTGAACCTGTAATGATAGTGCCAAATTTGTAGGGTGGCATAAGAATCAAATGAGAAAAATCCTTTTACCAGCCCAGAGTAAGCCCTCAGCAGGTAGTACCGGTGGTGGTGGTGGTAGGTGTTATCCTGTCTCCCGTTTGGTGCTCTGCCCTCCCCTGCACGGCCTCCCTTGGCGGGTGTCTTGTCTCCTTCCCAAGGTGGTTGGCCTTTAGGGGCTGAGGGCCATAGTTCTACTCCTGTGGCCCCCACATCACGCAGTGAGTCTCATAGCGTGTACTTGCAGGACTGTGTTAAATTGACCCGCAGACTTGCAGGGGCCAAGGCCTCTGAGCAGTTGGAGCAGGCCTAAGGAGTAAGGCCAGGGATTCTCCAGAATGGAAATGAGGGCCAGAGGACAAGTGGTGGCTCCCGTCCCACAAGGACTGGTATTTATCTTTGGGGCTAAGGGGACCAAGTGAGTTGGGGCCAGCCATTCTCCATCCCCTCCCATCTTCCTCCTTCCTGATCTAGCCCCAGTTGTCTTCAGCTGTCAGTTCCTTGTGCTTTGTGGTAGGAGGGTCCCCGCCCCTTGCCTGTGATTGGTTGAGGTAGGAACTTGTGACTTAATTCTGGCCAATGAGGCATCAGGGGCTTCTAGGACCGATTTCCTCATGCTCAAGAGAAACTGTGGTCTCTTCTTTTCCTGGAAATTGTTGTTCGTGTCCAGGAAGCCTGGAGCTGCAGCCTGCTTGGGGTCATGAGAGCCAGGAGGGAGGCTGACCCCCTGAAGCTGGCAGAGCAGGGAGCCAGGAAGAACCTGGGCTCCTGATTACGTCGCTGGGCTGCTGATGGCACTGAGCCTGGAGCAGCCCTCCTCTGGGCTTCCTGTTAACCGAGATAATAAATTCCTTCTTGTTGAAGCCACCCTGAGTTGGATGTTTGGCTATTACTTGCTGCGGAAGGCATTCTAACTAGCATACCTCCTCCTTATCGGAGCAGCCCCTGTGCCCGGCCGCCAGGGCAGCTCTGCAGTGGGCACTTGGGAAGTGGCCTTTGCTCCGGTTTCATGTTGACCTCACGAGGGCGGTTTCCTGCCCCCCCTTGCTGACCTCGTGCTTGGCAGACGCTCGAGGGCTGCAGGCTTTGACTTGTGTGGAAGCCAGCGTTTCCCATCTCTGAAGCCAGGAAGCCATCTCAAAGCAATCCTCGTCAGCCACACAGACAAGAAGGAGCGGCATTTGGCACAGAGCTTAGATAGTGCCATTTCAAACATGCAGGATGGCCTCGAGTCACAGGAAACCTCACGGAGTTCCTACATCCCTGCCACCCTTGGGTTTGCCTGTCTCTGCACATCTAGCGTTGCCGGCGGAGGAGGTGGCAGAGCCATGCATGCCAAGCACACCTTTCTTGGTTCTCCCAGGGGCCAAATGACCCCAGAGTCCCAATCCCCAAGCCTTTGCCCTGTGGGTGACCTTGTGCACAGCATGTGATCCGAAGCCTTTGTTTTCCTGGCTTCACAGGTGTTAAGTCAGTGTCAGTAGGGAGAGGCGTGAACAAGCATTTCTTGGGCTTCTGCCGTGGGCCAGATTTGGGACATGAACATGGAGTCCAATGTAATCCTCCCAAAAACCCTGTGAGGTTGGAGGTTGCAATTCTCATTTAGGGGACGAGTAGATGGGCTTACCCATGCCAAATGAGCATGGCTTCTAGCCCACTTCTGACTTTAGATCCACTGTTCTTTCTACTACACTCATGTTTTTCTAAACTTGGCAGATCAAAGAATCACTGAGACACCATGTTGGAACCCTGATCCTGGGGCCCCTCCACCAGAGATTCTGACAGCAGTCCTGATGGGGCCTGAGGCTCAGCATTCTTGACAAGCTCCCAGGTGATGCAGGTCTGTGGACACACACTGGGTAGCACTGAACCAAGGGGCCCTTGGTGTTATAGAGTCTCAGTCCTCTACCCTGGAGCATCCTCTTGGTCCGGGGGGTGCGGAAATCTGCGTTTTTGAACAGAGCCTCAGATGATTTGTCTGCCCAGACAGGTCTAGAAGCCCCCACCCACCCTCAAGCACAATCATTAGCATTTGTGAGCACCAGCTGTCTGGGGGGCACAGCACTGGGTGCAGAGGGGCTTCAGAAGAAATAGAGGGAGCGGGTCACCAGCCCACAGGAAGCTTCCTGTTCAAGGTGGTCACCCAGCCTCACTGGGCAGCCGAGTCACCTGGGGGCTTGTTGATGATAGCTCAGATTCCCAGGCTCGGCCTGGGCTTCTGATTCCCTAGGTCTTGGTGGGGGTGGGGCTCAGGAGGTGGATTATTAACCAGGCCACAGGATATGGTGGTTCAGGGAGTTCTAGGAACAGACTTTGGACATGATTGTCCAATTTGTGAGAGAGACTGTGACCCTCCAGCCTGAGGAGAACAATGACAGGCACAAGACTACAGAATGCAGCTGGGTTACAGGAGGGCTAAGGGTCAACGGGTTGAGGGGGTGGTGGGTAAAGCCCTCAGAGCCCCAGGAGAAGGGCCTTGGCCAAGGGGGTGGTAGATGAGGCCCACAGAGCCCCAGGGGAAGAGCCTTGGCGGAAGGGGTAGTGGGTAAGGCCTGCAGAGCCCCTGGAGAAGGGCCTTGGCTGAAGGGGTGGTGAGTAAGGTCTGCAGAGCCCCAGGGAAAGGGCCTTGGCTGAGGGGGTGGTGGGTAAGGCCTGCAGAGCCCTGGGGGAAGGGCCTTGGCTAAAGGGGTGGTTTTAGGGTGACTAGCTCGTTGGCCTGTGACTTTCTTGTTTTTAGCATTGTAAGTGCCACGTCTTGGGAACCCCCTCAGTCCTGGGCAAGCTGGGATAGCAGTTCGCCCCATCAGGTGGGTGGGTAGAGGTATTTTAGCAAAGCTGAGGTGGGGGAAAGGGAGACAGGAGAGAGCTTCGGGTTTTGCCCCTTCATATTCGGTTCCAGTCTGGGTTCTGCCACTTGCTGCTTGCTGGCTTTGGGGGAGTTACTGAGCTTCTCTGAGCCTTGCTCCTTATCTGCTAGGCTGTTTTCAGGAGTAAATGAGATAATGCAGTTTCTAGAACCAGCATCATCTGAAAGCAGCCTAACATGTTTGGAAGGAGGCGAGAAAGGTCCGGATACTTTGTTCTTTGCAGGGCGTAGAAGGAGCTGGCAGGAAGATAACAATAATAGCAACGATGGCTAATGCAACGAGCTGTCCAGTGGGGTGTTTCCTGTTGGGCTGAATCGTGGTTAAGGCCCAAGGCCGAAGACAAACGTGTCAGTTAGCTAAGTTTCCCACATTCAGAGTTCTGAGAGCTGCAAACTCTGGGGTGGGCTTTCTCATCCATGATGCCAGGTGAGGGATTCTAGGCGCATTGTGAGATGGAGGTGCTGGCTTCTCATTCTGCAGCTGGATGTGCCAATCCTCAGAGCCTGCAGGCCCCCTAGCACCCCATTAGAGCAGAACAAAGGAGTAAGAGAGTGTTTGGGGAGCCCCAGAAAATGGTCCATTGGTCTTTTCATTCTGCCTTCCCCTCCATGGAGAAGAAGGGGTGACATTGACATGTGAGCCCTGGAATTTTAATTTCGGAACATCTGGAAGCCTGTTGGAACAGCCCATGCCAGCAGGGCCTAAAAGGGGGCCATGGTCTGGTGCCCTCCCCCACCCCATCCCAGCTCCTTTAGGACTTGGAAGGAAGAAAGAGGCCCCCAGTGAGGGACAGAGAGGTGAGTGGAAGGCAGCAATGGCACATTTGGTCCAGAGAAGGGTCCAGGGGCAGGGCTGCAGGGAGACAGAGCTGATCTCCGAGGAGGGGGTCTGCAGTGAGGAAGAGGGTCCGGGAAGCTGGACACCACTGGGGAAAACTGCATGCCACCTCCTCCCTCCGCAACTGTGTCCCAGTGTCAGCCACAAGCTGTGTGCAACCAGAACAGTCCGGGGCGCGGGGAGGAGCTTTGGGGAGAGAGGCCTGTCTCAGGACCAGGCCTCTCTCCGAGGGGGCAACACGCTCTGAATGAAGCTGGAGAGCAAAGTTCTTAAGAATGAACGGCTCAGAATGAGATCATTCTAGTAACCAAAAAATGACTGAAAATTAAAGAATTGGGCCACAGTCTTGGGCAGGGACTCTCTACCCAGAGGCAGGGAGGGATTTAATATTGAGTGATTGGCAGGGGGACTGTCCTTGCACACAGTAAAACCATTTCATGCTTAAAACTAAATGAAGTCTGACTCCTCTAACTGGGGACACTAAGATTTGTTGAGTTTTTACTGTGGGCAGTGTGCCTTATTTTATTTAAAAAACCCTCACAGCAACCTTACGAGTGAGGGGCTATTTTAAAACCCCATTTTCCAGAAGAGGAGATGAAGGCCCAGAGAGGTTAAGTAACTTGCCTGGGGTCACAGAGCTAGTAAAAGCGGAACTAGGGCTTCAGCCCAGCCCTGACAGCCTCACAGCCTCCCCCTCCATTTGCTCATCCAGCATTTTCGTGAGCCCGGGCCAGCAGGTGTGTAATGGGGATTCAAGATGGATGCATCCTTTAGACTGGCAGCCTCCCGAGGTCAGGGCTTTTCTGCCTGTTTTGTTCGTTGCTGTATCCCAAGCACCTGTAACAGTACCTGGCACACAGGAGGTACTCAGTCATGAATTACTAAAGGAATGACTTGGCCTCTGCCCTTGACGCATTTACTGGGGTCCATTTATTTACTTTTCGGACCCCTGAAGAACACCTGTGTGCCGGCCACTGCCCGAGGACCTGGCAGGGAGCCACCAACCCCTCCTTACGCCCAAGCACACTGAGACTTAGCGTGCATGTGGTCGGGGAGGGAGCATGGAGGGATGACGGGCAGTGGAGGCCCGGGGGAGGGAGTGTCCTCCTGAGACGAGGCCCCTATCTAAAGTTCCTGGTGTTGTCCCTAGGGTGACCATGTGTGGCCCCGCCTGCCTGGGGCTCTGGGTTCGTCAGGGCTGACTCAGAGCACTGGGCTTTCCCTCCCTGCATCTCTTGTGAAACTGCAGGGTGGGCACTTGCTGAGTGGCCCTTTCGGGAAGGGATGCTGGGTCCCTTCTGTGGCCTCTCCTGCTCTCTCCTCTCTTCTCGTGTATGGACTGCCGCTGGCCCTCTCTGGCCCTTGCAGGTTCTCAGTCATTGAGCCTAATGAGAAGCAGAGTTTTTCCCTCAAGTTAGGAAGCCTTAGAGTAGTGTCTGGTCGATGAGGTGACACTGCTGGGAGTGCCAAGCCCAGGGACCTGCAGTAAGGACCAGTGTCCCTTCCCTGGCCCACCCGGCCGGGGCTGTTGGCCCTGCAGTGAGTCTGGGGCCTGGGTGCCTGGGAATGTGCATCTCTTGGGCCCTTTGCAGCCAGCCCCACCCGCGTGCTGGCCCCCTCCCTGTCCCTGCCCGACTGCACACACTAAAGTGTGTTGGTCTCCTCCCTGCCCCCCACTGCCTGGAGTCTTACTGGAGAAACCCTACCCGTTCCTCCAGCCCAGCTCAGATCTCGCCTGCTCTGACACCCTCTGTGTGTCCGTGGAGGTCTCCACACCCCCATGGCAAGACTTGGTGGTACCTGTCTCCCAACAGACTATGCTCCTTGAGGGCAGGGCTGGATTGGGGCACTAAATCTTCAAGAGATGTCTCTTGACCCTGTCTGTGCGTGTTTGTTTAACTTGTCTGTGTGGAGCTGGCTTCCTGAAAGATCTATTTCCAAGCCTTCTGGGCTGGCCTGATAACATCCCTTCCCTGTTAGAGTCACTTCCTGCCCTGCTTCTGGGGACGGGTCAAACCAACTGTAAGGGTCAAGCCAATGACTTTCAAATGGCTTCTTCTTTTCTTAGGGTAGTTTTCTCTAGGGGAAATGTGTGTGTGCATGTGAGTGTGTGCATACGTGTGTGTGTTTTAAACCAGTGTACTTGTCTGTTCTGCCAGTGCAGTAGAAGTGTTGTTTTCTGTGTCCACATTTTAGTCTCCCTGCATTTTACTCTCCCATCTTGGCCTTCTGCACTTTGTGTGGATGTGGGGACGGGGCTTTGGCATGAAGCCTGGACTCCAGTTACCAAGATTTTTCCAGAATATTTTTTCTGGCAACTCCTTTTGGGCTCCTTAATATTTGACTTTTGCCTTCTTTGCCTTTCAGTCAAGAGTTCCAAATACCCAGGCCCTCTGAACAGGCTCACAATTTAAACAAAGATAGTGAGGACCATTGGGGACACTGAGATAGAAATGGGAAGGCTTGGATTTCAGTCAACAATCACGTCCCAACCAGGTGCCAGGCACTCTTGGGGGAGCTAGGTCTCCCAAGCCCATGAGGGGAGACAGGTTTAGTGATTGGTTCATGCCACAAGTAATTTATTGAGCATCTACTATGTGCCAAGTACTGGGGTTATAGCATGAGTGGGAGACATCAAGAAGAAGGTAAGAGCTCAGGTGATAAGTTACAAGGATTTTGCCTTTACCTTTGGTTGAGAGGGGAGCCATTGGAGGGCTTTGAGGGGAGGGGTGACGTGATGTGACTTGCATTTTAAAACAGCCATGGGAACAGCTGATCTCTATTTTCTGGTAAATGTGTGTGCCGTTTCTCTTCTCGACAATATCCTTACCCTGGTTAAACCCAGCTATCTGCCCACTCCGTGCCTGCCCCTGTGCAGCCACCTGCTGCTGGAGCCAGGCCTCAGCCTTGATGGCCACTTGCCATTGAGGACCAGGATCCCCAGGGGCATGACAGCTCTTCTCCAGGATGGTTGCATGTCCACTTTCCAAAAGTTCTATTTCACCCGCTCTTCTCTCTTCTCAGATGTTTTACATCCTCCAAACACCACCCTCTCACTCCTGGCTCATACTTTCATGAGAAAATAAAAGCAGTTAGGAATGCCCCTTGTTTCCTCCCACCAAGTGTGCCAGCCTTCCCTCTTGTCCCTGGGCTAGGAGGCTCAGGTCCTTTCAAAGGCCAACAGCCCCTGGGCCTTTGATCAGAATCCCTCCTGCTCTCACCTTCTCAGCCCTTCACTATTAGGGTCCTCTCTTCTCTCTCCTGTGTCAGTGCTCGCTCTCTTTCTCCTGGATCATTCTCTGCAGCAAAGATGCCCTAGAATTTCCTATTAAATACAAACTTTCCTTCCTTAACTTCATGTTGCCATCTAGTTACTGCCCCGTCTCTCTGTTTCTTTCTTATCAAATACTCTTCAAAGAATTGTGTGTCTCCTCTGCTCACCCTAGTTGGGCCTGAGTCCTGTTCATTTCACCACAACTGCTTGCCTCAAGGTCAGCCTCTGATGTCGTCTCTGTGCTGCCAAAGCTAATGGTAACATCAGTTCTTATCTGACTTGATGTTCCAGCGGCTTTTAACCCACTTGACCACTCCCTCCTTCTGGAAACACTCCCTCATCTCAGTTTCTGGAACAGACACAGTCCTGGTTTTTCTTCCCTGGTCCTTCCCACTCAGTGTCCTCGAGCTCAGATCCAGACCTCCATCCACCAACCTGATATCTCTTGTTGGATGTAGAATGCCATCTCACGGTTTACTTGGCCAAAACAGAACTCTTGATTTTTTCCCTCCTGGTCTTGGCTTCAATAAATGGTAAAGTGGTGCCATCATCCACTCCATCGTGCAATCTAAAATCTAGGACTTGTTTTTAATTCCTCTCTCTTCCTTATCCTTCATATATTAGTTTCCTGTTGCTGCTGAACAGATTATCACAAGTTTGCTGGCTTAAAATAATGCACATTTATTCTCTTACAGTTCTGGAAGTCAGAAGTCAGAAATGAGTCTCACCAGGCCAAAATCAGAGTGTGAGGGGGCTGGTTCCTTCTGGAGACTGTAGGGAAGAATCTGTTTCCTTGTGTTTTCCAGCTTCTGTAGGCTGCTTACATTCCTTGTGAGCTCTGCCTTCCACCTTCAAAGCCAGCAGTGTAGCATCCTCTGATCTCCCTGACTATGACCCCTGTTTCTGTCCTCATGTCCTCTATTCTGACTCCGACCTTCCTACCTCCTTATAAAGACCCGTTGGAGCCCCGGGATGATTCAGGCTAATCTCCCATCTCAGGATCCTTAACTTAATCACATCTGCAAAGTCCCTTTTGCCATGTCAGGTGACATATTCACAAGTTCCAGGGATTAGGACATGGAACATATTTGGGGGGCCTTTGTGCTGTCTACCACACCTCAGATCCGATCCATGAGTAAGTGTTGTTCATTTCACCTCCAAAATATGTCCTGACTCAGTGTCTCTCTCCCTTTCTGCACCATATCTCACCTTCTTGCCCCCTTTCCCAGTCGCCACCACCTCTCGCCTGCCTGCTACACTAACTTTCTGTTTCTATGTTCATCTCTCTGCCCCCTAGTTCATCTCCACACAGCAGAGGGATCTTATAAAAACCTAAATGGGATGATTTTATCCCCCTGCTTAAAACTCCCCAAAGAGTTCCAGTTCCACTTAGAATGAATGCCAAACTCCTCCACGGCCTACGGAAATGTTTGCAGTCCGCCCTTACCCACCTCTCTTACCCAGCCCCTACGCACACCTGTCCTGTCCCCCTGCTCCAGCTGCAGTGGCCTTCTCACTATTCCCTGGACCCACTAGCCATGCTACACCCCAGGGCTTGACATGAGCCGTTTCCTCTAAGGACCTTCCATGGCTGACTTCGTCTTGTCATTCACATCTTTGACGTTCCTCTCCGTGGAGGGACCTTCCCTGATCTGAGCCCCCAGTCTCAAGTAGCCACCCAGTCACTGGCTGTCACACCACCCTCTTTTAGTTCTCTGCACATCTCCTACCACTAGCTGGCCTTTCCCCAGTTTAACTCTTTGTCTTCCCTGTCTAGAATATAAGCTTTGGGAGGGCAGAAACCTTGTGCCCAGGGAATGCTGGTTGATGAGTGGCTGTGCAAAGTGCTGCAGGGGCCGCGACCAGCTCAGGCTGAGGGAGCTGGGGAAAGATTCTCAGAGGTGACCCTGAGACATGTCTTAAATGCTGCCTGGGATTTGGGCAGGAGACGGGAGGGAGGTACATCATGTCCAGGCATGCTCAGGTGCACACATTGCCATGGCCTCGGAAGGAGGCCGAGGGCCTGGAGTGTGTGTGTGTGTGAGATGCTGGCAGCCGTGGAGGAGCTGGAGCTGGGCTCTCAGGAGTAACCACAGACTTCAGACTCCTTCGCTTGGTTCTGAGATGATGGGCTAGGCCCCAGAACTCCTCTGGGGGGCCAGACCAGCTGCTCTAAATTCAGAGCGTGGATTAACAAGGTCACCTTTTTCCTTTTAAACTGAATGGGTTAATGTCTTATGTAGGTGATGAATGTCGATATGTGGTAATAAAATTCAAACAGTACAAAAGGGCATATAGTGAAAAGAAACCTCCTTCCTACATCATGTCTGTGCCCCCTTGCTCCCTTCCAAAGGACCAATCACCCTCAGGTTTGTGGGATTCCTTTCAGAAATACTCTGTAACTTTATAAGAAAGTATATATATATAGTTGTTTTCATTTTTGTTTTACACAATAGTGACATAGTATATACCCCGTTTTGTGTCTTGGTTTTTCCACCTTTGCGCTTGGAGATTGTTAGCTACTGCAGTGTAGACCATCCCATACTGAGTGCCTTGAAACAGCCACCTTGTATTTTCTCTCGTGATCTGCGCTCGTCAGGGCTCCTTGGGCTTCCGTGGTCAGCTGCGGGTCAGCTTGGTCTCTGCTCTTCTTGCCTGGGTTCTCCCACCCGTCTGGGAGTTGGGCCAGGACCGCTGGGCTCTGCTCTGTGCGGCCCCCTGTCCTCCAGCAGGTTCTCGGTGGCTGAGCGTGCTCTCCTGGCGGTCATGGTCGCAGAGGAGCAGGAGGGAAGCGGGAGTAAGCAGTTTCCAGGCCTGTGCTCCTGTCACTCTGGCTGTCCTCTTGGTCAGAGCGAGTCCCGTGGCCGAGCCCAGTTGGTGCCTGAGGGCCCATGAAGACACAGGGCCCATGAAGACACAGGGCCCCGGAGCTGTGATTGGGTCAGTTTCGTTTCTTTAGTGGATGCCCTGTGCCCCATGCTGTGGGGAGCCCCATAATTCATTCCACCGTCTTCCTTCGAGGACCCTGGAGGTTGTTTTCTGTCCTTTGCCATTCCCAGCAGGACTGTATGTAATAAACATCCCTCTGTGTCCATCTTTGTGCTCCAGAGTGAATGTACCTTCAGGATAAGTTCCTAAAATTGGAAATCCTGGGTCGGGCGGCACAGGTGTGTACCTTGCTTTACAGATATTGCTAATTTCCCTCTGTGGGCACACACACCAACCTGCATTCCCACCACCATACAATAGTGTCCATTTTCCTGTCAACACTCTTTGGGGGGGTGGGGGTGTCACAGGTGCTGCGGATATTGTTACCTGGGCCTTACAAGAAGCCAAATAAACAAAAGGGTGAAATCCACCGAGGTAAAGCTGAGACGCAAGAAATAGAACCTGGCTGTCTCTGCCCTGCAACAAAGGGGATGCTGCAGAACCAGTTCCCACTTGAACAGGGGTTTGTTTTTCCCTCTTGGATCAGCCCAGGGCAGGAATGGTTTGAATAGCCCTAAATGCTTCTCTATGGACAGATAAACTGGGTTGTTGAGATTTTTTTTGTGTTGATATCAAGTACTCCCTGGAATAGAGTAGAAACCCTAAGTTTTTTCTTTTCCATGTGATCAAATCCCTGCACGTCAGCTGCTTATCCTGCAAGGGAGATGACTGTTAGGAGGGGCCTTCCCCTCAGGTGGCAAAGGCCATAGCTCCTCTTTCCCTGCGGCATCAGGGAGGCCGAGCGTCCCCTGGGCATTGAGCTGTGCTAGCCACGGAGCTTATGGGCTGTCATTTTAGAGGTGAACCAGGGGACCAGGGACCCCCAGCCGGGGGCCTGCTCCCCACACTCCTCAGTGAGGGCTCTCCTGGTGTCTCTGTTCAGCCTCAGGCTTCCTCTCCATATAACTCTGGGGAGCAGGTTCCTGCAGCCTCACTTAAACCCTGAAAAAATGCTGTGGGAAAGGTGAAACCAGACCCAGGCATCCCTGAGCCCTGTCTGGAGCTGCTCAGTCACCCGAGACCCCTCGCAGGGGGAGCAGGAAGGGGACCTGGCAACTGGCTGTCCAGCCCCTGCAGCAGAGGATCAAGTGGCTTGGTTGGGAGGGAGGCTGGGCCCCTTCTCTGGTTGCCAGGTGAGCAGATGGTTTGAACCTGGCGCGTGGGGAGACGGTGTAGGGAGACTGCCAGGGTTTACTTCCCAGCACCAGGGTAACCCAGCTCTGTGACCTTCGGCATGTTACCTCACCTCCCGTGCCTGGTTCGCTGTCTGTAAGAGGGAGATAAGAATAGTATCAACGTCCTAGTGTTTTTTTTGAGGACTAACAGGATTTTGTAAACTGCTTAGTACATGGCATGGCACCTAGTAAGAGGTCATTATGGCCTGGCTATTACTGAATATTGCATGACAGTCATACCTTTCTTTAGATTGCAAGACTTTTGAGCACAGGGATGTATGTCATAGTACTTTCTGGCCCCACAAGAGGCAACATAAACATTCTGGGAAATAGTAAGTCCTAAATTAACGAAAATAACAGTCATGGTAGCTAATATTTATTCAGTACCTGCTTTGTACTATGTGCCTAACATGTCTCATCTATAATTCCTGCAGTAGTCAGGTGAAGACACGTAAGTCTCAGAGAGGCTAAGTAACTAGTCCAGTGCCACACAGCTAATAAGCGAGGGAGCTGGGATTCCAGCCCAGGACTGCCTGAAGCCAAAGCTCTTTCCTCCACATTGTACTGCCTGGGTGTCTCCATTCTGGAAACCCAAGTGCCCCACCCTAGTTTGCAGTCTTGCCACTCCACCTGTAGCTGTGGGACCCCCACCTGCGTTCTACTCTGGGCCTAGTGAGTGTGAGCTGGCAAGTGGGGAAACTCAGGTTTAAGTCTTTCATGACCTGGAATTCTGATGTTAGTTGCCTGGCACACAGTAGAGGCCTCAAGAACCCTTGCACCCCCACCCCCTTCCTTCCCACAAGTCGCACGGACTCAGTGTTCTCCAGCCATCTTGTATGCTTTCGGGACTGCCTGGCAAGAAACTCCCTCAGCTTTACCCTTCCTTCTGTCCTAGCACTTCATGGTTCAGCTCTGACAAACTACTAGTAGTTCTCCAAATAACTAGGCTGTGTCATGCCTTTGCATATTCTGTTCCTTCTGCTTGAAATGCCTTTCCCGATATTTTTCCACCTTTCATATGTGCACCTGTCTCATTCTTGGTGAAGACTTTGTCTCCTTCTCCTGCTCCCAACATCTTCATTGGAGCCCACACCATGTTGTCTGGTCTTGAAAGACTGGGACCTCCATTTCGGAAGGGACTGTGTTTCTTAATGCTGAGGCAAACCTCTTTTTCTCAGTTGAATACTTCCCAGCTCCCACCCCAAATTTTTCCTGATAGAGCTGGGCTCCTGCCACATCTTGGCATCAAGACTCTGATACATTCCCCCAGTGTCAGGAAGTCAGATAAACACAAAGGACATGTGTCCTACCTAGCAATTAGGGTGACAGTTTTGCAGCGTTTCTTTAACTGTGAGACCCTTTGTTTAAATAAAAAATGTTTGCAGGCCTAGGATGTTAAACCAATGAACTAGGAAAGGTGAAGGGTCTGGGGGTTCTACAGAAGGCCTCAGTTGAGTTCTGTAGAATTCTGTTTGGAAACCAGTGAACTTGGGGATGAGTATTGGTAAGGTATTGTTAGACAGTGGTTCTCAATCCAAAGCCCATATCTTGTTTGGAAAATCTAGTTAGGATACCAGTTTGGCTGTTGTCCAAAAGTTAGAATGACAGTGACTTCAGCAAGAATAAGATAGACATTTTCTCTCTCTTTCTTTCTCTCTCATGTAATAATTGACCATAAGCAGTTGAAAGCTCAGTGGCAGTTCTGGGTTTGGGGACCAAGTCTTCTTGTGTCTTCTTGCTCGATCATCCTCAGTAGACAGCTTCCTCCCTGTGGTCTGAGATGGATGTGCCATTTTCCATCAGCAGAGCCATATTACAGCCCATGGGAACTGGAGGGCAAGCCCGTTTCCTCTAAGGGTGTGTCCAAGAAGCTGTACGTAACACTTCCACTCTCATCCCTTGTCCATGGCAATATCTAGCCGCAGGGGAGCCTGGAAGTGTAGTCTTTGGCTGGGCCATGTGCTCCAGTCAAACGTGGGGGTTCTAATTAAAGGAAGAAGGGAAGAATATATATTCGGGGACAACTAGCAGACTTGACCACAGGTAGTAACAGGCCTTACTTAACCCGTGGGATGCAGGTCAAAGGCCTCAGCCTGTCAACAAATTAATTCATCATTTGCTGAGCACTGACTCTGTACCAGACATGGTACTCAGGCCTGGGATTCAAAAGTAAATAACACATAGGCTCTTCCTTCAAGCCTTTTCCCAATAGTCTAGACATGCAGACACCTAGATGCTGGGGTGCTCAAGGCTCCTGGGGCAGCACAAGGGGGAGAGGTCAGTGGCACTAGAAAGATGAGTAGGTGTTCACCAGGAATGTGGTCTCAGTGGAGGGGATGGTGCAAAGGCTTAGAGGAGTGAGCTGGGCTGGCGCACATGGAGAAGGGGCCAGGACCTGTTTTCCAGGCCAAGGGATGTGGACCTCATGCTGTGAGTGATGGGGGGATGGGGGATGTGGACCTCATGCTGTGGGTGATGGGGCTGAGGGATGTGGACCTTATGCTGTGGGTGATGGGAGCTGAGGGTGCAGCCCTCATGCTGTGGGTGATGGGGGGATGGGGGATGTGGACCTCATGCTGTGGGTGATGGGGGGATGGGGGATGTGGACCTCATGCTGTGGGTGATGGGGGCCAGGGGATGTGGACCTCATGCTGTGGGTGATGGGGGCCGGGGGATATGACCCTCATGCTGTGGTGATGGGGGGCTGGGGGATGTGGATCTCATGCTGTGTGTGATGGGGGGCCGGGGGATGTGGACCTCATGCTGTGGGTGATGGGGGACCGGGGGATGTGGACCTCATGCTGTGGGTGATGGGGCTGAGGGATGTAGACCTCATGCTGTGGGTGATGGGGCTGAGGGATGTGGACCTTATGCTGTGGGTGATGGGAGCCGGGGGATGTGGACCTCATGCTGTGGGTGATGGGGGACCGGGGGATGTGGATCTCATGCTGTGGGTGATGGGGGCCGGGGGATGTGGATCTCATGCTGTGGGTGATAGGGGCTGGGGGATGTGGACCTCATGCTGTGGGTGATGGGGGACCGGGGGATGTGGACCTCATGCTGTGGGTGATGGGGGACCGGGGGATGTGGACCTCATGCTGTGGGTGATGGGGGCTGGGGGATGTGGACCTCATGCTGTGGGTGATGGGGCTGAGGGATGTGGACCTCATGCTGTGGGTGATGGGGGACCGGGGGATGTGGATCTCATGCTGTGGGTGATGGGGGCCAAGGGATGTGGATCTCAAGCTGTGGGTGATGGGGGCTGGGGGATGTGGACCTCATTCTGTGGGTGATGGGGGACCGGGGGATGTGGACTTCATGCTGTGGGTGATGGGGGGCCGGGGGATGTGGACCTCATGCTGTGGGTGATGGGGCTGAGGGATGTGGACCTCATGCTGTGGGTGATGGGGTCTGGGGGATGTGGACCTCATGTTGTGGGTGATGGCAGCTGAGGGTGCGGACCTCATGCTGTGGGTGTTGGGCTGAGGGTGTGGCCCTCATTCTGTGGGTGATACAGGCCGGGAGATGTGGACATCATGCTGTGGGTGATGGGGCTGACTGTGTAGCCCTCATGCTGTGGGTGATGGGAGCTGAGCTGTGGGGAACTATCACCTCCACAGTCTGGTCCCAGCTCCATTCTCCCGACCCACGCCCTGTTGTCCTGCTGCTTTGTTCGATGCACTTTTGCCTTTGCACCTTTCTTTCCTTTGGTTATGCTGTTCCCTCTGCCTGGTCTGCCCTTCCCGCTGTTGTTGGCCAGCCCAGGTCCTCCTCACCCTGTATGGCCCAGGTTAGAGAGGTGGCTGCTCCAGGCCACAGCATTTCCCCTCCCAGAACTTGTACGGGACTCATCAGTGCTAGTCCACAGTCTTGCACATGTGCTGCTGTTCCCATTTTGTATTTGGGCGGATTGATGCCTGGAGAGGGTAAGTGATGTGCCTCTGGCCTCACAGCTAGAAAAGGGGAAGGGGTAGCAGGGATCCCAGTCTGCCACTCTCTACCCTCTGGCCTGGGCATTCCACTCAGGGCAGCTGTTTTTAGATGTGGGGCCAGAGGGTCCTGTAGCAGGGAGGTGACCTGGAAGGGCCTAGAATAATGGGAGAGAGATATCCTCGGCTCAGGCATGGAGAGGGACTGTCCTAGAATTGTCCCTCAAAATGCTGAGGTTAAGTCATTTGACCAAAGAACACAGTGGTGAACTGGGTTTTAAATGTAAGACTATGAATCCCATGTTCTATTTTATTTTATTTTTTGGAAATGTAAAATATACAGGAAAGAAGTTCAGCTTATAGTAATCTTTATCTGAACACTTAGAAATAACCGCAATTAACATCCCAACATAGGTACTTCCAGTTTTTAAAGAAAAGTTACAATTTTTTTCCTAAAAGTAATATTACCAAATGGTTCTGCTCATTTTAAATGATTCAAACTACAAAGATGAAAATTTAAAATGATCCCAAATCCTATCATCCAGAAATTCCTGTTGTTTATATTAAGTTATAAACATTCTAGATGCTTCTCTAGGGATACAGATAAAAGATAAATAGTTAGACCTACTTCTATGAGCAACAATTGTATTCCTGTCCATAGGCTAGTTGTTAGCCACTTGTTGCTATTGGCTAATTGAAATATGGCAGGTTCAAATTGAGATGTGCTGTAGTGTAAAAGACACTCTGTTTTTGGAAAACTTAGTATGAAAAAAGTATGTACAATATCTCACTAATAGTTTTTAATATTGATTAATGTTGAAATCATATTTTAGATATAATTGAGTAAATTAAATATATTATTAAAATTAATTCCATAGTTTCTTTTTTTATGTGGCCACTAGAAACTTTTACATTACGTATGCAGCTTGCATATATTTCTATTGGACAGCAGTGCTCTATTTAAAAAATAAAATACTAATAAGTACTAATGGGGGAAAAGAAACTAAAGTGAATCCGATTAGTTGCGCTCCAAATAAATACTTCTTTTTTTTAAAAATATGTTCCACTGAGATACATTCACATCCCCCACAGTCATCCACAGTGCACAATCAACTATCCACAGCACCATCACACAACTCTGCACCTGTCACCGGAATCAACCCCCGAGCATTTTTCCCAATCAAATAAATAAAAATAAATGCAAAAAAGAACACCCAAAACATTCCACCGTCCCCCATCCCACCCTATTTTTCATTTAGTTTTTGTCCCCGTTTTCCACCCATCTGTCCATACACTGGACAAAGGAAGTGCGAGCCATGAGGGCCTCACAATTACGCAGTCACACCATGCAAGCTACACAGCTATACAATCGTCTTCAAGAATCAAGGCTACTGGGTTGCAGTTTGACAGTTTCAGGTATTTCCTTCTAGCTATTCCAATATACTAAGAACTAAAATGGGTTATCTATATAGCACAAAAGAATGCCCTCCAGAGGGACCTCTCGACTCCATTTGAAATCCCTCAGCCACTGAAACTTTGTTTTGTTTCATTTCACTTCCCCCTTTCGGTCAAGAAGATTTTCTCAATCCCATGATGCCATGTCCAGGCTCATTCCCAGGAGTCATGTCCCACATTGCCAGGGAGATTTACACCTGTGGGAGTCAAGTCCCACGTAGTGGGGAGGGCAGTGAGTTCACCTGCCGAGTGGGCTTAGAGAGAGAGGGCCACATCTGAGCAACAAAGAGGTCCTCTGGGGGAGACTCTTAGGCACCATTGTAAGTAGGCTCAGTCTCTCCCCTGCAGCAACAAGCTTCACAAGGGCAAGCCACAAGATCAAGGGCTCATCCTACCAAACTGTCAGTCCTCATTGTTTGTGAGAACACCAGTAACAATCCAGGTGGGGAAGTCCAACATTTCTGTATTCTTCCCCAGGGTTCCCTGCAAGTATATCCTCATTCTCTGCCCAAATTACTCTGGGATGCGTTGGAACTTCACGCTAACCTGTACAAACCCACAAGATCTCACTCCCATTTCAAAGTTCCATGCAATCATGGTGTTCGAACAAACTGACCATGCAAGTTAACTTATTTAGTGTGTACAGAAAATACAGGTTCTGTACCAAATAAACATCTCTTCCCTTGGTCTCACACAGAAGCTGAAGCTTTAAAACACAGTCAACATCGTCTTTCATGCCTTCGTCTGATCTGCCCTAGTCCCAAACAGATCTGCTTCATCACATCTCTAATTGAGGTCTGAACTCCTTTTCAGCTTTTCTAACAGTTGCTGTATGAGGCAATACTGATTTTCATAGCTACCAAGCTCTAGCTCCGAGCCTACGGGGTCACACCCAAAGTTCCAGAGACAGACCAGGCCATACACAAAGAGCTCAGCATCTCAGAATTTAGAGATAATCACCACAACTCAGGAATAGATGTGACTGCTATAAGAGCCCACAATCTAGGGACCATTACCATAAGCATTCCCCAGATAGGCTGTGCCCCAAGATTCAACTCTCAGAGCTTATACACTACAGTCAGTCCACATCAGTGAGGCATTATAATGTCTGCCCCTTCGTTTCTGGTGTACTTCACTCGAGATGCTGTCCTCAAGATCCACTCACCCAGCTGTGTGTCTCACAACCTCATTCTCTTGTTGTAGCTCCTCAATATTCCATTGCATGCATATACCATAGTTCACCATTCCATTCATCAATCAGGGCACCCCTAGGCCATCCCCATCCATTGCAAATTGTGAATACTGCTGCCATAAACAAACACCAGTGTGCAAATGTCCACCCATGTCCCCACTCCCAGATCCTCTAAGCATATACCCTATAATGAGGTTGCAGGACCTTTTGGCACCCACATACCTAGATTCCTATGGAGCCACCACACCGCCCCCCCCCCCCCAATAGGCTACACCATTCTACTTCCCCATCAACAGTAAGCAGGCACATCCCTCTTGCCATGTCCCCTCCAGCACTTGTATCCTTCTGTCTACATTTTTCCCTGAAATTTTATAGAGCTATATTCACGCATCATACAATCATCCACAGTGTACAATATGTTCTTCACCGTATCACCATATAGTTGTGCATTCATCACCACAATCAGCACTTCACATATTATTTTTAAAAAAATTTTTAAAGAATAATAAAAAAGATAAAAAATTAAATTAAAATACCATACAAAAGAATATAATAATAAGGTCAGACACCACCACCACCACCGAGAATCCCATACCCCTCCCCCTCTCGCAGACATCCAGCTCTGGCACATTGCCCTTGCCACATTCAATGGAAGCATATTAACAATGTCACTGCCAACCACAAACTCCAGCCTGCCTTGATTATACCTTTCCCCAACACCATCCCTTTTTCAAGACCCTGCAAGATTGACACTCATCTGTTCTCCCACGTGTAACAACATTTTTATATTTGTACATTTAGTCACCATCATTGCATCTTGAACATTTTATACTCCTTCAGCTTCAAATGCCTGATTTCCGCCCTCCCTCCATCTGCTGACAACTTGTGTTCCCAGCTTTTGACCCTCAAAATTTGCTCCTTAATATTAGTTCATGTTAATGAGACCATATAATATTTGTCCTTCTGTTTCTGGCCAGCTTCGCTCTGCATAATGTCCTCAAGTTTCATCCATGTTACTGTATGTTCTGCTACTTTGTTTTGTCTTACAGCTGAATAATACTCTACCGTGTGTATATATCAGTTTTTTTATCCACTTGTCCACTGATGGACATTTGGGCTGTTCCCATCTCTTGACAATCATGAATAATGCTGTTATAAACATCGGTTTACAAATGTCCATTTGTGTCTTAGCTTTCAGTTCCTCTGAGTAATACCTAGTAATGGAATTGCTGGATCATATGCCAATTATATACTTAGATTCCTGAGGAACCACCCGGCTGCCTCCCAGAGTGGCTACACCATTCCACATTCCCACCCACAGTGAATAAGTGTGCCTCTTTCTCCACATCCTCTCCAGCACTTGTAATTTTCTGTTTTATTGGTAATGGCCATTCTAGTAGGTGTGCAATGATATTTCATTGTGGTTTTGATTTGCATTTCCCTAATAGCCAGTGAAGTTGAGCATCTTTTCCTATGTTTTTGAGCCATTTGTATTTCCTCTTCAGAAAAGTGTCTATTCGTGTCTTTTGCCCATTTTTTTTAATAGTAGTTAGCATTTATTTAAAATCTAAGCGATGCAAAGACAGTGCTATATTTCATCAATGATTCATATACAGCAAGTATAAAACATGCATGGAAGTGAGACAAAACAAGGTGGTTTAAGTTTGGGGTGGAAAAGAGGGGAATGGGATTGGCTAGGGAAACATAAGAACCTTTAAATATATTCGATGTTTTATTTCACTAAAAAGATCTCTGTAATAGTCTCTACAAATATTTGGAGGAGAAAAAAAAAATAAAAAAGGAAGGGTTATTTGACTTTAAAACCAATTAACCTTTCTAAAATCTCGTAAAATAATCAGTGATACAATGATGGCTCACTTTTTTTTTTTCAGTTTTATTGAGATACATTCACACACCATACGGCCATCCATGTAACATCACAGTTATGCATTCATCACCCCAATCCATTCGCGAACACTTTCCTTACACCAGAAAGAAACAGAATAAGAATAAAAAATAAAAGAGAACACCCAAGTCATCCCCCCACCCACCCTATTTTTCATTTAGTTTTTGTCCCCATTTTTCCACTCATCCATCCATACACCGGACAAAGGGAGTGCGATCCACAAGGTCCCCACAGTCACACCGCCACCCCTTGTAATCTACATTGTTATACAATCATCTTCAAGAGTCAAGGCCACTGGGTAGGAGTTTGATAGTTTCAGATATTTACTTCAAGCCACTCCAGTACCTCAAAACCTAAGAAGTGTTATCTATGTAGTGTGTCAGAATGTCCGCCAGAGTGACCTCTCGACTCCTGTGCTGGTTTGGATGTATTATGTCCCCCAAAACTCCATTATCTTTGATGCAGTCTTGGGTGGGTAGGAAATGTATTGATGTTGATTGGGTTGGAAACTTTTGATTGGATGTTTCCATGGGGATGTGATCACTCAACTGTGGGTGAGATCTTTCATTGGATAATTTCCATGAAGGTGTGGCCCCACCCATTCAGCATGAGTCTTGATTAGTTTACTAGAGCACTATATAAGCTCAGACAGGAGTGAGCTTGCTACAGCCAACAGGGACACTTTGAAGAATGCACAGAAGCTGAGAGAGTAGCTGCAGATGAGAGACAGTTTGAAGATGGCCGTTGAAAGCAGACTCTTGCTCTGGAGAAGCTAAGAGAGGACAAACACCCCAAGAGCAACTAAGAGTGACATTTTTGAGGAATTGCAGTCTAGAGAGGAATATCCTGGGAGAAAACCATTTTGAAACCAGAACTTTGGAGCAGACTCCAGCCACGTGCCTTCCCAGCTAACAGAGATTTTCCGGATACCGTTGGCCATCTTCCAGTGAAGGTACCTGATTGCTGATGTGTTGCCTTGGACACTTTATGGCCTTAAGACTGTAACCATGTTACCAATAAACCCCGTTTATAAAAGCCAATCCATTTCTGGTGTTTTGCATTCCAGCAAACTAGAACAACTCCATTTGTAATCTGTCAGCCACTGAAGCTCTATTTCGCTTCATTTCGCAACCCCCCCCCCCCACCCCAGCCTTGGTCAAGAGGATGTTCTCAATCCCACAATGCCAGGTCCAGATTCATCCCCTGGAGTCATATGCTGCGTTGCCAGGGAGATTTACACTCCTGAGAGTTAGGTCCCATGTAGGGGGGGAGTTTTGCCCATTTTTTAACTGGGTTGTTTGTCTTTCTGTGGTTGAATTGCAGGATCTCTTTATATATTCTGGATATTAAACCTTATCTGATACATGGTTTCCAAATATTATCCCCCATTGTGTAGGCTTCCTTTTTACTTTTCTGACAAAGTCCTTTGATGTACAAAAGGTTTTAATTTTGAGGAGATCCCGTTTATTTATTTATTCATTTTAATTCATTTTTATTGAGATATAGTCACATACCATGCAGTCATACAAAGCGTACATTCAGTTGTTCACAGTACCATTATATAGTTGTGCATTCATCACCAAAATTAATTTTTGATCATTTTTATTACCACACACACACAAATAATAAGAATAAAAATTAAAGTGAAGAAGAACAATTAAAGTAAAAAAGAACACTGGGTGCCTTTTTTTTTTTTTTGCCCCCATTTTCCTACTCATCCATCCATACACTGGACAAAGGGGAGTGTGGTCCACATGGCTTTCCCAATCACATTGTCACCCCTCATAAGCTACATTTTTATACAATCGTCTTCAAGATTCAAGAGTTCTGGTTGTAGTTTGATAGTTTCAGGTATTTACTGCTAGCTATTCCAATACATTAGAACCTAAAAAGGGTTGTCTTATTGTGTGTAAGAGTGCCCACCAGAGTGACCTCTCGGCCCCTTCTGGAATCTCTCTGCCACTGAAACTTAATTCATTTCCTTTCACATCCCCCTTTGGTCAAGAAGATGTTCTCCATCCCACGATGCTGAGTCCAGATTCCTTCCTGGGACTCATATTCCACATTGCCAGGGGTATTTACACCCCTGGGTGTCAGATCCCACATAGCATGGAGGGCAGTGATTTCACCTGCCAAGTTGGCTTAGCTAGAGAGAGAGGGCCACATCTGAGCAACAAAGAGGCATTCAGGAAGAGACTCTTAGGCACAATTGTAGGCAGGCCTAGCTTCTCTTTTGCAGCAATAGTCTTCCCAAGGGCAGGAACTTATAGGTTTTTGCTGTGATCTCAGCCTTTCTACCCGTTCCACACTGGTGTATGATGAGTGACTCATCACAAAAGTCCCTGAAGTGGCTGCTCCATCCAGTTCCTGGCTATTTACCAACTACCATAGAGGAGTAACTAGATTCTACACTTTACCACTCTGCCATCTTATCCCACCTCCTCCAAATAAATACTTCTTCATCACGAGTGACAGTCTTTCCTAGAAGATTCCACTAAATTTTTTTATCATATTTTTTATTGTGGAATATAACATATATACATAGAATTGATAACTTTCCAAGTGCAATTTACCAAGTAGTTACAGAGCAAATTTCAAAGAATGTTATGGATTAGAGGTTCCAAAGTTCAGTTATTTCCTTATTGTGAAATATAACATATACATAAAAAGGTAATAATGGAGCTGTATGTTTTAGTTACTCCTCCAGGAAAGTAGGTAGAAAGCCAGGAACTGCGTGGACTGGACACCACAGAGCAATCTGACTTTGGGCATACTTCATACAACACTCATGAAAACATGGAACTGCTGAGATCAGCGAAATCTGTAAATTTTTGTGGCCAGGGGACCCGCACCCCTCCCTGCCAGGCTCAGTCCCGTGGGAGGAGGGGCTGTCAGCTCCAGGAAGGAGAAAGGAGAACTGCAGTGGCAGCCCTTATCGGAAACTGATTCTACTGATCCAGACTCCAACCATAGAAAGACTGAGACCAGACACCAGAGAATCTGAGAGCAGCCAGCCCAGCAGAGAGGAGACAGGCATAGAAAAAAAAACAGCACGAAAAACTCCAAAATGAAAGTGGAGGATTTTTGGAGTTCTGGTGAACATAGAAAGGGGAAGGGCAGAGCTCAGGCCCTGAGGCTCATATGCAAATCCAAAGAAAAGCTGATCTCTGTGCCCTGTGGACCTTTCCTTAATGGCCCTAATTGCTTTGTCTCTTAGCATTTCAGTAACCCAATTAGGTCTGTGAGGAGGGCCCTTTTTTTTTTTTTAATCCTTTTTTCTTTTTCTAAAACAATTACTCTAAGAAGCCCAATACAGAAAGCTTCAAAGACTTGCAATTTCGGCAGGTCAAGACAAGAGCAGAACTAAGAGAGCTCTGAGACAAAAGGCAATAATCCAGTGGCTGAGAAAAATCACTAAACACCACAACTTCCCAAGAAAAGGGGGGTGTCTGCTCACAGCCATCATCCTGGTGGACAGGAAACACTCCTGCCCATCACCAGCCCCATAGCCCAGAGCTGCCCCAGACAACCCAGTGTGACGGAAGCACTTCAAATAACAGGCACACACCACAAAACTGGGCGTGGACATTAGCCTTCCCTGCAACCTCAGTTGATTGTCCCAGAGTTGGGAAGGTGGAGCAGTGTGAATTAACAAAGCCCCATTCAGCCATCATTTCAGCAGACTGGGAGCCTCCCTACACAGCCCAGCAGCCCAGAACCACCCTGGGGGGATGGCACTCACCTGTGACATAGCACAGTCATCCCTCAACAGAGGACCAGGGGGTGCACGGCCTGGAAGAGGGACCCACTTACAAGTCTCAGGAGCCATACGCCAATACCAAAACTTGTGGGTCAGTGGCAGAGACAAACTGTGGCATGACTGAAATGAAGGATTAGACTACTGCAGCAGCTTTAAAACTCCAGGATCACCAGGGAGATTTGATTGTTAGAGCCACACCCCCTCCCTGACTGCCCAGAAACACGCCCCATATACAGGGCAGGCAACCCCAACTACACATGCAAGCTTGATACACCAATTGGACCCCAAAAGACTCACTCCCCCACTCACAAAGGCAAAGCAGGGGAGAACTGGCTTGTGGAGAACAGGTGGCTCATGGACGCCACCTGCTGGTTAGTTAGAGAAAGTGTACTCCACGAAGCTGTAGATCTGATAAATTAGAGATAAGGACTTCAATTGGTCTACAAATCCTAAAAGAAACCTATCAAGTTCAGCAAATGCCAAAGGCCAAAAACAACAGAAAATTATAAAGCATATGAAAAAACCAGACGATATGGATAACCCAAGCCCAAGCACCCAAATCAAAAGATCAGAAGAGACACAGCACCTAGAGCAGCTACTCAAAGAACTAAAGATGAACAATGAGACCATAGTACGGAATACAAAGGATATCAAGAAGACCCTAGAAGAGCATAAAGAAGACATTGCAAGACTAAATAAAAAAATAGATGATCTTATGGAAATTAAAGAAACTGTTGACCGAATTAAAAAGATTCTGGACACTCATAGTACAAGACTAGAGGAAGTTGAGCAACGAATCAGTGACTTGGAAGATGACAGAATGGAAAATGAAAGCATAAAAGAAAGAATGGGGAAAAACATTGAAAAAATCAAAATGGACCTCAGGGATATGATAGATAATATAAAACGTCTGAATATAAGACTCATTGGTGTTCCAGAAGGGGAAGAAAAGGGTAAAGGTCTAGGAAGAGTATTCAAAGAAATTGTTGGCGAAAACTTCCCAAATCTTCTAAACAACATAAATACACAAATCATAAATGCTCAGCGAACTCCAAATAGAATAAATCCAAATAAACCCACTCCGAGACATATTTTGATCACACTGTCAAACATGGAAGAGAAGGAGTAAGTTCTGAAAGCAGCAGGAGAAAAGCAATTCACCACATACAAAGGAAACAGCGTAAGACTAAGTAGTGACTAGTCAGCAGCCACCATGGAGGCGAGAAGGCAGTGGCACAATATATTTAAAATTCTGAGTGAGAAAAATTTCAACCAAGAATACTTTATCCAGCAAAGCTCTCCTTCAAATTTGAGGGAGAGCTTAAAATTTTCACAGACAAACAAATGCTGAGAGAATTTGCTAACAAGAGATGTACCCTACTGGAGTTACTAAAGGGAGCCCTACAGACAGAGAAACAAAGAAAGGACAGAGAGACTTGGAGAAAGGTTCAGTACTAAAGAGATTTGGTATGAGTACAATAAAGGATATTAATAGAGAGAGGGGAAAAATATATATGACAAACATAAACCAAAGGATAAGATGGCTGATTCAAGAAATGCCTTCACGGTTATAACGTTGAATGTAAATGGATTAAACTCCCCAATTAAAAGATATAGATTCGCAAAATGGATCAAAAAAAATGAACCATCAATATGTTGCATACAAGAGACTCATCTTAGACACAGGGACACAAAGAAATTGAAAGTGAAAGGATGGGAAAAAATATTTCATGCAAGCTACAGCCAAAAGAAAGCAGGTGTAGCAATATTAATCTCAGAGAAAATAGACTTCAAATGCAGGGATGTTTTGAGAGACAAAGAAGGCCACTACATACTAATAAAAGGGGCAATTAAACAAGAAGAAATAACAATCATAAATGTCTATGCACCCAATCAAGGTGTCACAAAATACATGAGAGAAACACTGGCAAAACTAAAGGAAGCAATTGATGTTTCCACAATAATTGTGGGAGACTTCAACACATCACTCTCTCCTATAGATAGATCAACCAGACAGAAGACCAATAAGGAAATTGAAAACCTAAACAATCTGATAAATGAATTAGATTTAACAGACATATACAGAACATTACATCCCAAATCACCAGGATACACATACTTTTCTAGTGCTCACGGAACTTTCTCCAGAATAGATCATATGCTGGGACATAAAACAAGCCTCAATGAATTTAAAAAGATTGAAATTATTCAAAGCACATTCTCTGACCACAATGAAGTCAATAACCATCAGAGACTTAGAAAATTCACAAATACCTGGAGGTTAAACAACACACTCCTAAACAATCAGTGGGTTAAAGAAGAAATAGCAAGAGAAATTGCTAAATATATAGAGACGAATGAAAATGAGAACACAACATACCAAAACCTATGGGATGCAGCAAAAGCAGTGCTGAGGGGGAAATTTATAGCACTAACCGCATATATTAAAAAGGAAGAAAGAGCCAGAATCAAAGAACTAATGGATCAACTGAAGAAGCTAGAAAATGAACAGCAAACCAATCCTAAACCAAGTAGAAGAAAAGAAATAACAAGGATTAAAGCAGAAATAAATGACATAGAGAACAAAAAAAACAATAGAGAGGATAAATATCACCAAAAGTTGGTTTTTTGAGAAGATCAACAAGATTGACAAGCCCCTAGCTAGACTGACAAAATCAAAAAGAGAGAAGACCCATATAAACAAAATAATGAATGAAAAAGGTGACATAACTGCAGATCCTGAAGAAATTAAAAAAAATTATAAGAGGATACTATGAACAACTGTATGGCAACAAACTGGATAATGTAGTGTAAATGGAGAATTTCCTGGAAACATATGAACAACCTAGACTGACCAGAGAAGAAATAGAAGACCTCAGTCAACCCAACCATCACAAGCAAAGAGATCCAATCAGTCATCAAAAATCTTCCCACAAATAAATGCCCAGGGCCAGATGGCTTCACAGGGGAATTCTACCAAACTTTCCAGAAAGAACTGACACCAATCTTACTCAAACTCTTTCAAAACATTGAAGAAAAGGGAACACTACCTAACTCATTTTATGAAGCTAACATCAGTCTAATACCAAAACCAGGCAAAGGTGCTACAAAAAAGGAAAACTACCGGCCAATCTCCCTAATGAATATAGATGCAGAAATCCTCAACAAAATACTTGCAAATCGAATCCAAAGACACATTAAAAAAATCATACACCATGACCAAGTGGGGTTCATTCCAGGCATGCAAGGATGTTTCAACATAAGAAAATCAATCAACGTATTACAGCACATTGAAAATTCGAAAGGGAAAAATCAAATGATCATCTCAATAGATGCTGAAAAAGCATTTGACAAAATCCAACATCTGTTTTTGATAAAAACACTTCAAAAGGTAGGAATTGAAGGAAACTTCCTCAATATGATAAAGAGCATATATGAAAAACCCACAGCCAGCATAGTACTCAATGGTGAGAGACTGAAAGCCTTCCCTCTAAGATCAGGAATAAGACAAGGATGCCCTCTGTCACCACTGGGATGCTGAATTTTGTTAGAAGTGTTTTCAGCATCTATCGAGATGATCATTTTACTTTTCCCTTTTGATTTTTTATATGTGTTATTACATGAATTGATTTTCTTATGTTGAACCACCCTTGCACACCAGGAATGAACCCCACTTGGTCATGATATATATTTCTTTTAATGTGCCTTTGGATTTGATTTGCCAGTACTTGTTGAGAATTTTGCATCTATGTGCATTAGGGATATTGGCCTATAGTCTTCCTTTTTTGTAGTATTTTTATCTGGTTTTGGTATGAGAGTGATATTAGCTTCATAAAGTGAGTTAGGTAGTGTTCCTTTTTCTTTAATTTTTTGAAAGATTTTGAGCAGGAATGATGTGAAATCTTTTTGAGAAGTTTGCTAAAATTCCCCTTTGAAGCCATCTGGCCCTGGGCTTTTATTTGTAGGTAGATTTTTGACGACTGACTGGATCTCACTGGTTTGTTAAAATTTTGTATTTCTTCTTGGGTCAGTCTAGTTTGTTCATGGGTTTCCAGGAAATTGTCCATTTCCTCTAAATTGTCTACCTTGCCTTGCTGGCATACAGTTGTTCATAGGATCCTTTTATGATTTTTTTAAAAATTTCTTTGGGATCCGAAGAAATCATCCCATTCTCATTTCTGATTCTGTTTATTTAGGTCTTCTCTCTTTTTGACTTTGTCAGTCTAGCTGAGGATCTGTCAATCTCACTGATCTTCTCAAAGAATTAACTTTTGCCTTTACTTATTCTATTGTTTTTTTTTTTTTTTTCCTCCAGCTCATTTATTTCTGCTTTAATCTTTGTTACTTCTTTTCTTCTACTTGCCATAAGGTTAGTTTGCTGATCATTCTCTAGCCTCTTCGGTTTTTCAGTTAGGTCTTTGGTCTTAGCTCTTTTTTTGCTTTTTGATATATGCATTTAGAGGTGTAAATTTCCCTCTCAGTACCTCCTTTGCTGTATCTTATAGGTTTTGATATGTTATTTCCTCATTTTCATTTGCCTCTAGATACTTACCTATTTCCTTTGCAGTTTCTTCTTTGACCCACTGGTTGTTTGGGAGTGTGTTGTTTAATCTCCATATGTTTGTGAAAGATCTGGTTCTTTCATGATTATTGATTTCTAGTTGCATTCCATTATGGTCAGAGAATGTGCTTTGAATAATTTCAGTCTTTTAAAAATTATTTAGACTTGTTTTGTGCCCCAGCATATGATCTGTCCTGGAGAATGTTCCATGGGCACTAGGGAAGAATGTATATCCTGGTACTTTGGGATGTAATGATCTATATATGTCTGTTAAGTCTAATTCATTTATCATATTGTTTAGGATCTCAATTTCCTTATTGGTCCTCTGTCTAGTTGTTCTATCTATAGAAGGGGTGGTGTATTGAAGTCTCCCAATGCTATTGTAGACGTGTCTATTGCTCCCTTGAGTTTAGCAATGTTTGTCTCATGTATTTTTGAGCTCCTTGGTTGGGAACATAAACATTTATAATTGTTACTTCTTTTTGGTGAATTGTCTCTTTTATTAATATATAGTGTCCTTCTTTGTCTCTTGTGCCATCTTTTCATTTAAAGTCTATTTTGTCTGATACTAGTATAGCTACCTCTGCTTTCTTTTTTTTTTTCTGTTAGTTACAGTCTCTAGTTTACTTTGATTGCATCCCTCCCCCAATGCCTCCCCATTTTTAACACCTTGCAAGGTTGACATTTGCTTCTTCTCCCTTGTAAAAGAACATATTTGGACATTGTATCACAATTGTTGAACACTCTAGATTTCACCAAGTTACATAGTCCCATTCTTTATCTTTCCTCCTTTCTTCTGGTGTCTCACATGCTCCGAACCTTCCTCTCTCAACCATATTCGTAGTTATCTTTGTTCAGTGTACTTACATTGCTGTGCTACCATCTCCCCAAATTGTGTGCCAAACGATGCACTCCTGTCTTCTCCTATCACTCTGTAGTGCTCCCTTTAGTATTTCCTGTAGGGCGGGTGTCTTGTTTACAAAGTCTCTCATTGTCTGTCGGAAAATATTTTGAGCTCTCCCTCATATCTGAAGGACAGCGTTTCTGGATATAGGATTCTTGGTTGGCGGTTTTTCTCTTTCGGTATCTTAAATATATCACACCACTTCCCTCTTGCCTCCATGGTTTCTGCTGAGAGATCCACACACAGTCTTATTAAGCTTCCTTTGTATGTGACAGATTGCTTTTCTCTTGCTGCTTTCAGGATTCTCTCTTTGTCTTTAACATTTGATAATCTGATTATTAAGTGTCTTGGCGTAGGCCTATTCAGATCTATTCTGTTTGGAGTACACTGTGCTTCTTGCATCTGTAATTTTATGTCTTTCATAAGAGATAGGAAATTTTCATCGATTACTTCCTCTATTATTGCTTCTGCCCCTTTTCCCTTTTCTTTTCCTTCTGGGACACCAATGATACGTACATTCTTGTACTTTGTTTCATCTTTAAGTTCCTGGAGATGTTGCTCATATTTTTTCATTCTTTTCTCCATCTGCTCCTTTGTGTATAGGCTTTCAGGTGTTTTGTTCTCCAGTTCTTGAGTGTTGTCTTCTGCCTCTTGAGATCTGCTGTTGTATGTTTCCATTGTGTCTTTCGTCTCTTGTGTTGTGCCTTTCATTTCCATAGATTCTACTAGTTGTCTTTTTGAACTTTTGATTTCTGCCTTATGTATGCCCAGTGTTTTCTTTACAGCCTCTATCTCTTTTGTGAAATATTCTCTAAACTTTTTGAATTGGTTTAGCATTAGTTGTTTGAATTCCTGTATCTCAGTTGAAGTGTACATTTGTTCCTTTGACTGGGCCATAGGTTCGTTTTTCTTAGTGTAGGTGGTAGTTTTCTGTTGTCTAGGCATCTGACCTCCTAGGCCACCCCAGTCAGGTTTTCCCAGATGAGAACAGGCTCAGGTCACAGAAGGAGGAGATATTCAGTATCTCGTTTCCCTCATGGTTTTTCTTAGAGGATTGATACACCTGTGCTTTTCTGCCCAGCAGGTGCACCTGTCAACCTGTCACTGGCTGGTGTAAGAGGGTGTGGCCCGTGGCTCTCCTCCCCCAGGCTTTGGGGTCTGGTTCCAGAAAGGTGGGCAGTAGAGCTGGGCCCCTCCCTTTCCTCTTGGGAAGCTATGCCCCCTCCAGAGAGGTCATCTGCATATCAGTAAGTTCTTTGTTTTTCCGACTCTGCTGATCAGAGTGTTTTGATTTTAAAATGGCTGAGGCTGTCTTTACTACAAAGCACTGCGGGCTGAAAATGGTTGAGGTTTTCTCCACAGAGAGAGAAAGGGACAGAAAAGTTCCCAGGTTCACCCTTCAGCCAGAGAGAACATCCGATCCTCTGGGCCCCCCGTTCTGAGACAGATATGTCCCCTGACTCTCCCAAGGTCAGTTGTCACCAAAAACCTCTGTCTGCTTGTTGAGGATTCGCTGTCTGTATTGAGCAGTTAACATTAAAACCCCAGTTGGAGCTGGGCTAAGGTACACTAGCTTGTTCGGGGAGGGCTACTCTCTAGCACCGCGAGGCTTCTGTGAGGGAGGGGCTCTCGGCTCGTGACTCGCAGCTCTCGGTGTGGGTCCACAGTTTTAGTACAGATTTTATGCTGTGATCTCGGGCATTCCTCCCAATTCAGGTTGGTGGATAATGAGTGGACAGTCACGTTTGTCTCCCCACAGTTATTCCAGGTTATTTACTAGTTTTTTGGTCATTTATGAATTGTTCCGGGGGGGACTAATGGTCTTCCACTCCTGTCTATGCCGCCATCTTAGCCTCCTCTCCCTCTGCTTTCTTTTGTTGCAGCTTGTATAGAATATTTTTTCCGTCGTTTTACTTTCAGTTTCTTTGTGTTGTAGGGTCTAGATGAGTCTCTTGTAAACAGCATATCGTTGGTTATACTTTTTAATCCATTCTACCAGTCTGTATCTTTTAATTGAAGAGTTTAATCTATTCACATTCAAAGTTATTACTTTGAAGGGAGTTCTTGAACCAGACATCTTATCCTTTGGTTTTTAGTTGTCAAATCTATTTTTTCTCCCTCTCTCTTTTTTTCTTTTAAGTTACCCTTACTAAAACTCTTCAGATCTGTGCCCTTCTCCAGATCTCTGTCTCCTTTCTTTTTTCTTCAGCTGGTAGAGGTCCCTTTAGTATTTTTTGCAGGCAGTCTCTTGTTAACAAATTATCTCAGCATTTGTTTGTCTGTGAAAGTTTTAAACTCTCCCTCAATTTTATAGGAGACCTTTGATGGAAGAATTCTTGGCTGGCAATTTTTCTCTTTCAGAATCTGAAGTATGTCATACTATTGCTTTTGCCCCCGTGGTGCCCACTGAGTAGTCAGTACTTAGTCTTATGTAGTTTCCCTTGTATGTGGTGTGTTGCTTCTCTCTTGCTGCTTTCAGAACTTGCTCCTTCTCTTTAGCATTTGACAATCTGTTCAGTATACGTCTCAGAGTGGGTTTATTTGGATCTATTCTATTTGGAGTTCATTGGGCATTTTGATTTACATATTTATATCATTTAGAAGGGTTGGGAAGTTTTCCCCAACTATATCTTGAAACACTTTTCTAGCCGTTTACTCTTCTTCTGGGACACTAATGATTCTTATATTGGATTGCTTCATGTTATCCATCATTTCCCTGAGATCCATTTCAAATTTTTTGATTTTTTCAACCATTTGTTCTTTTGTGTGTTCTCATTCCATTCTCCTGTCCTCCTGTTCAGTTTATTTTTAATTTGATCCACAGTGTCTTTTATTTCCATAAGATCTGCTATTTTTTAATTTACACTTTCAAATTCTTCTTTATTCTCTTCTGTAGTCTTCTTGATGTCCTTTATGTCTTTAGCCCTCTCACTGAAGTTGTTTTGGAGATTTGTGTGTACTTTTTTAATTAATTGCTCCACATTTTGTGTCTCTTCTGGCTTTTTAATTTGTTCTTTTAGCTTATCCATATCTTCTGAAGATTATGAAGCTTTTCTGTTGGCTTTTGGGCATTTGCTTGTCTTGATAAGGTTATTTTGGGAAATGCAGGATTATCTGAGCATTTATATATAATTTGGCAGACTGACAACTTGCTGGGGTGCAGTTTCCTTATCCTGCCAGCAGGTGGTGCTCTTGAGTCGCCTTTTACTCTCAAGCTGGTCCTTCCCGAACTTCTGTACACTGGGTGGGGTCCAAACCAGGTAGGGATCCCATCAGTGCACCAGTTCTGGTGTGCACTGGGGACTGCCTGCCCTGGGGGTACGATATGAGCCCTGTGCAGTTCAGAAGGGAGTCTGTTTAAGGGCACCTCTGGCCCAAACATGCCCTGCTCCCTGCCTCCTGCATACTCCTGCATACCTCCTGCATACCCTGGGGTATGGGTGTGGCCCCTGATGCCTCCTTATGGCGCCCTCTCCTATCCCCGCTTCTTACCGGTACACTACCCGGACTTCTGTGGGTGGAGAGTAAATACTGCCTCCCGGGTTCCCTCCCAGGAGCTCCCGGCCCCATGGCTGTGGAGAATCACCTCCCATTTAACTGCCAAGGTGGGTGCACGGGCATGGAGAGCCGCTGCTCACTCCCTTGCCTGGCGGCTGCGTAGCCACTGACAGCACAGGGAGGCAGTCCTGGCCGAACAAACTCACCCTATGCATCTGTCGTCTGTTGCGGTGCCGTCTCTCTGTGTTTTTTCTACATCCCCACCATGTACTGTAGGGGTCCCTCTATAGCTGGTGACACCCTGAAACCGCAGTCTGGGGCATCCTCCGGCCCCTCTCTAGTTTCTTTCATGGAGAAGAATCCCACTCTGCCTTACCTACTCCTCCATCTTCCCAGAAGTTCTACTAAATTTTAAAATTGATTTTAAAAAAATTGATCAGAGTCATGTAATTTTTTTAAAACTGCATGTCACAGTGATTTGAAAGATGAAGACATGGTGTTCTGAGGCTCCTCTCAATTTTTTGTTATGTTATTTTTGCATTGTCTAGGTTTATAATATTCATACGCTATTCTGTAACTATAATTCTCACAGGTATTTAGTATTCTGTATTTAAATGCTCTAATACTCACTCTCAGGCCCTTGCCTACAGGTCTCACATTCCCGAGTCCTTTATTTTGAATCACATTTTTATTAAGTAGTTATTGTTTTCCAAGAAGGGCTCATGTCTCTGGGAGAATGCTGCTTGCTGCTTTCTTCCTTATGGGTGTTTCAGCTGGGCTGCACTCGCCCGGCTTCCGCTCTGCAGACCTGGCTTCCCTGTCTTCTGGTGTTGGACCTGCCCTGGGTCCTGCTCAGCTTTCTCCCCACCTTGTGGATGATTTGCTTTTTTCTTGGATATCTGAAGAATTCTTGAGTTCACTAACTTAACTTGGCCCCATTTTGGGGTTGTCTGGCTCCTCCCAGGGCCTGAGGTGTCACCACGACAGGATGATTTTAGGCTTCCCAGTGGACAGACAGAGGCACTCCTGGGACCTACAGATGCAGCAGCTTCGGGTCAGACTAAGGAGTGGACTTGGGAAAGGCTCTTGTTACAGCCGGTGGCCTTTGATGGACCTCCCATCCAGAATCTCAGTGTGGGTTCTCAGTGATTATTTTTTGAGATAATTTTTAATTAAGCAAATAATAGATGAATTTATTCTTCTTTCCAAGAGCAGAACGTTAAAGATAAAGCCAAAGTCCATTTTGGTCACTAAACCCATTGAGGTCATTTCCCCAGCACCCCAGGGGTAACTTCTATCATGGGTTTGAGGTATATCCTTCCAGGCTGTTTAAAACTGCTTTTATATTTTAGTGAAGTTATGTTCTGCCCCATCACAGAAAAGTAGACCATGCTTAAGTTGATATATGCATTGTTGTGGGTTTATTCAGAACATTCTAGGCATGTGGGTTCCAAAGAGCTGCTCCTGGAGTGAGCATTTTATTCTAATTAGCAGGCAAACATAGATAAAGGTATAAATATAAGCATATTCTTTTGGAAGTAAAAACATCATTCACATATTCCCAGATATGAGTGGCTGTATAGTTCTGACTTTTAGGCAGAAATAAACTGCAGGCATTTTATGTCATTTTGCCACAACTCACCTTAAGACTCTGACTATACAGATGTTCTACCAGCTCATGTCCACGTATAAGGGCTTAGAACACAAAAGATCTAGGAGATTTCATAGCACCACTATTAAATACAGAGTATTGGGGTTTGTGTGTGTTTTATAAAGATCATACTGGATATTTCAGAATATAACTTTGATTTTTCTACTGAACTTGAGTTCTGTGTGTCCATCGTTCTAGATTTAATAAATGTGTGACAAAGGAATGAGTGAATGCGTGCGTTAGCACCTGTTTGGGTACCTACAAGTGGGACATTCTTTACGAATGAACAGAATTCATGTAAGATGCTGCCACTTGGACCCATCTAAGGTTATGACGTTCTGGAGGGCCCTGCTGGGGGCCTGGAGCCTGAGGGCGTGGTTTTCAGCTCACTATCCATTCTTTGCTCCCGTTTAGCTGCTCACTTTTTTCTTTGTAGATGACATGGCAGAACTCCTCCTCGGGGAGTCGAAGCTGGAGCAGTACCTGAAAGAACACCCTCTGCGGCAGGGGGCCAGTCCCCGGGGCCCCAGGCCCCAGCTGACTGAGGTCCGTAAGCATCTGACCGCTGCCCTGGACCGAGGGAACCTCAAGGTACCGTGGGCCTCTGGGCAAAGGGAGGACAGTGGAGACATGCTGGCACCACCTTCTCTGGACAGTGTGGTTGCCATCCTTCTTCCCGTTACAATGGGGAAGGGTGCCCAAGGATGAACTGGGGGCGGGGTGGTGGTGGTTTGGGGTGCATTTGCACCCTGCCACAGCTTGTCTTCCTGGGAGGGCCAGCTCGCTGGGCAAGTGACACATCCATCCCCAGGCAGGCCACCCGCCTTGCGGGGGCTTCTGTCTTACAGAGTCCCTCCGAGGGGAGTCTTCAGTGACATATATTATCCTGAAAAATGGCACTAGTCTTCCTTAGGTGCTTGAAATAAAGCTGTCATATATGGCCCACAGCTCAAGCTGACACTTCCCCTCGCTATAGAAAAGGAAGTTAATCAGGAATGTCACTCAGTGCTCAATTTCTGGCCTAAAATATGTGGCTCATGAATGTCACAGGTCTGTCTGGCCCAGAGCTGAATGGGGCTTGCATACTGTGACAGCAGGTCTGGCACCGCGGGGTGGGGGGAGCCCCAATGGCAACTTCTCTCTGCCTGAGTGCTGACCCCCAGGAAATCGTCAGCACTGCCCTTCTGTGTAGCCACCTGATTTCCTAGTCCCCATTTATATTCAGCTTTTCCTTTCCCTCGCATGGGTCTTTCCTTTCTTGCTTCTTTGGACTCCCTTTCATTTCCTTTTGCTTTTCACAGACGTCTTCTCTCCTTTGCTTGCCTTGGCTCCCCACCCCCATTTAGCTCGTGTTTGCTTGACTCTGGGCACTTCCCTACCCCGAGGTCTGGCTCTTGCTGCTTTCCTGAAGTCATTGCCATTCAGACAGCTGACTGCATCCCAGCCCCTTCCTGGTCAACTTCTCTGGTGACCTGTTTTTCCCAGGATGTATTTTCCACTGAAGCTGGGCAGTTTTTGGTGAATTTTTGAAGCTCTGACTTCTTTATCTTTTTAACCTTGATGATTTCTCTTTCATTTCTCTTCTTTTCCCATCTCAGAATCCTCCGGGGGCTATTTCTTTAGTCTTTACCCTCATCTGCCATGTTTGCTTTGGCTTTACCTCTCATCTCTGTATTAGAAACTCACTCCTGCACCCAACTTGCTGTGTGGCCCTGGCGAGGTCACTTTCCTCTCTGGGGCTGTTTCTTTAGGTATGCATGGGGTGGGCTATTAGAGGGGTGAGCCTGGACTCTCCCAGGCCCTGTATCCCCCAAGCCTGTGAGCTTTCATTTTGAGACATCCTTCTCCCTTGTCATCTGGCCGCCTCCTTGGCCCTGTCCCAACTGAGGGCTTGGGCAACATTTAAATAAATTAGTATAAGTGTCAGTCAGCTATGTGGCCACAGGCTTCTGGAAACCCTGAGAGAGAGCCACCTTTCAAAATTGTCATGGTGGCTCTGTGTATCTCTTTCCATTGGACACAACTCCAGGCACCTGTGTGGCTCTCTTGGTGGCATCACTTTCACATAGGAAGTCCAGGTTCTTAAGAACTCGGTGCTGCATTTGGGGCCTTAGAAACCAAGTCATCCGTCTTTTCCTGTTCTGTTTCTTTCAAAGGACCATGACACACTTTTGTTCAAAGTTAGGCAGTCTCTGTATCAACTGCCCTTAACCACAGGTTTCCTCTGACACTCGTGGGCCTTGACCAGCTGGAGAGGATGGAGGTCCAACAGACACCTGGGGCCGCAGCACTCGGGTTGGGGGAGGGTGTGTGCAGGTGTGACTGGGAGGTACGGGAACGGCTCAGGGTCCTTGCTCTGGCCTGACATCTAGCTGGTTTCTTTCCCTACGTCTAATCCTTCTAGCTTTATCTTGAAAAATTATCCTTTTCTTTCACCAGGTGCTGGTAGTTTTCATTTTTTCCCCCTTTTTACTCTCATCCTCTACAACCCAATGCAGTAGTTAAGAACATTGAATTTAAAGTCAGAATTCCTGACTTTGAGTCCCAAGCTGTGTGACCTTAGGAAATTACTTAACCTCACTGAGCTTCATGCCTTCTCGTCTGTAAGCCTACTTAGCAAAAATGTGGGAGTTCTGTAAAACTGTCCAGAGCTAGACACATGTCATTTATCATTATTTTATTGGCTCTAGAAATTTTGTCTTCCATTGCTATTTCTCAGTTCCCTTCCCCTTATAAAGAATGCTTCAGAGTTGCACAGCTTTTCCTCGGGTGTTTTGCTCTACTCACACTGGCTAATGTGAAACTTCCCCTTTTCTTGACCTTAGGTCTAGCCTGCCTCCTGCCTAGGAACTAGCTAAAGTCTTCTGCAAACACAGGTGCCCACAAAATACAAATGATTCGAGCTGGATAGACCAGCATAAGCTAGCAGTGTGGTGTGGGAGAAGGAGCCCTGGACCGGGAGTCAGGAGACCTGGCTTTGGATTCAAGTGAAGAAAATTGTGCTTATTTACCCATGGTGGCAAGGCAGCTGCAGCTGCCAGGTTGGTGCTGTTTCACCAAGTCCCAGGCAGCTGAGCTTGGTGCCCTCTGTATCATGCCGTGACCTGGACTTGCCCAGCGAGCCTCTCTCAGGGTGTCCATATAGTACCCCTAGACTTCTGGTTTCCTTCAGTCTCCTGCTTATTTTCCATCTGACCCTTCAGTTTGCTTTTAATCCAGTGGTTCTCAGCTGCTAGAGGGCTTGGGGAAGAAGAGAAAGTATGGTAGAATCTTCTAGAAAACGTTCTCAACATACCAAGCCTGGCGTGTCCCCTACCCTAGAGGAGAACCACTGTGGGGATTCTTTTTTCATTTCTTTTCTGAAGTCTGTTTTGATTTCCCTGTTTCCAGACATGATTCTAATTTCTTGCATTGGTGTCTCTCCCACGGGCCTCTCATGAAACCTTTTGGCTCCCTTCTTAGCCTGCTCCCCACCCCATCCTCTCCAGTGCTGCTTGTTGTCCCTGCTCCCTTTCAAGAAATGCCTGGAAGCCAACCTCACAGTCTGCCGGGTCACCTGTGTCCTGCTACCCACCTTGTCAGAGCCGTAGATTGCAGAATAGTGCACATTCATGAGAGCTTCTATAAGCTGAAAACTTTAGCCTCTGAATGTCTTGAGTTCCAAGGAGAAGGCCTGGGTGAGGGTGATAAATCTGTTTCCTTATATAGATGGCTGGGACGATTCTGCTGCTGCCGAGGGGTGGCAGAGGGAGGAGGGCAGAGGATGAGGTTAGAGGGGGTGGGCTGGCGGGCAGACCCCTCCCACCTGGAGAGGCAGGACCAACACAGCCCTCGGCCTCTGGGGAGCGGTCAGTATCCTCAGCTTAACAGGCTGGAGTGGCTCAGTGAGAAAAGCCCACCCCTGGAAAAAAAGCAACTCTGGATTTTTGTACCAATTTAGAAAGCCTCTCTCTTTGGGTTCTTTGGGTTGTAGTCTTGGGGTGCATCCCAGTGCAGTGGGTGGGACCCACCTAGATGGTCAATGGCAGCTTCCTTTTTAGGGATGGGTGCCCAAAAAGCATCCCTTCTGTCCTTGACCCAGCCCAGCCCAGGGGCCTGAGGGCAGCCACTGGGTTTTTTTGTTTTGTTTTGTTTGTAAAGCTTTATTGAGATATAATTCACTCATTTAAAGTATATAATTCTGTGGTTTCTTGTATATTCAGAATTGTGCAACTGTCACTACAGTCTATTCTAGAACATTTTTATCACCCTCCAAAGTAATCTTGTACTTCTTAGCTGTCACTCCCAATCCTCTCTTTCCCCCCAGCCCCTGGCAACCACTAATGTTCTTTCTGTCTCTCTGGATTTGCCTCTTCTAAATGGAATCATTCAAATGTGGCCTTTTGTGACTGACTTATTTTCACTTGGCATAACGTTTTCGAGTTGTGGCATGTATCAGAACTTTGCTCCTTATTGTTACTGAATAATATTCCAGCGTACGGTTGTACCACAATTTGTTCGTCCATACATCTGTTGAAGGACGTTTGGGCTGTTTCCACGTTTTGGCTATTGTGAATAATGTGCTGTGAACACTTGTGTACATGTTTTTGTGCAGAGAAGCCTCGGGGTTTTGCAGCAGGAGATGGCTAGGCCCCAAGGCAGTGTCACACATACTGTGGTAGGAAAATGGTTTCGATCTCTCCTTTTCCTTCTAGTCAGAATTCCTACAAGAATCCAATCTGATCATGGCCAAGTTGAATTATGTGGAAGGAGATTATAAAGAAGCTCTCAACATCTATGCCCGGGTGGGCCTCGATGACCTGCCGCTGACAGCCGTCCCTCCCTGCCGGCTGCGGATGATCGCGGAAGCCTATGCCACCAAAGGTGAGCCGCGCCTTGGAGGATTTCCCCCTTGTCACGTTACCTGGAGCCGGCAGGGCTCCCTGGGGCCTCCCTTTTGACTCCTGGGCCCTTGGCTGATGGTCAGCTCCGGCAGCTGTGGCAGGGCCCCCCGGGTCGGCTCCACTGCACATGCAGGGTGATTTGTAGTCCCACAGCACGTTTCCTCGGAGCCTCAGTTCTTCAGTTATTGAAGGAACTGAAGGACAAAACATTTCAGTAAAGTTTCCTGATGATTAATATGCAACTTAAGCAGGGGCTTTTCTTGGTCTCGTACTGCACAGCATACGTGGGGTTTCCTATCATGTGCTCAGCGGGCCACATGACCAGTTGTTTGTGTTCATTAATTCTGCCTCTGGCCTAATTAGGGCCAGTTGGCTGATCCATGTGGCAGTGACTGTACAGTCAGCTGATCACTGTTTAATGTGCCTGGGGATTCCGGATAGAAGAAAGGAAAACACCATTCCTACTGTCACGAAGGAGTTTGTGATGTAGCGTGAGTGAATGCAGTCCTGGGAAAGAGGATGGCGGAGAGGCAGCACACACATTACTTGACCTTCCCAAGCTGCCATCTCCTCATCTGTAAAATGGGTATAATCACATCTGCGTCATAGGAGTTTTTTGAGGATTAATTCAAATAATGTATGTTAAGCACTTAATCCAGTACCTGGTACATACGAGATGCTTAATAAAGGATATTTAAAAATTTCAACCCCAAACAGGTAGCAAGTGGTGAACCCCAAGGGCAGTTAAAAGCTTTTAACAGGCAGGATTGGCCACCGCCATCCAGCAGGGCCAGGAAGGCTTCTGGAGGAAGAGGGACACTTTGCACTGGACTTCTAAAGGCCACGGCAAGAAGGGGATCATGAAGCAGCTCTTCTCCTTCTTGCCACCTGCTGTCCAAACCACACATTGTCACTGACTGGATGGCACGGAGGCCAGGGATCTGGGTGGCCTTACCCTCCTAACACTGGTGAGGTGGCTACCTGTGTGCTGTCTGCACTTTCTGGCTGAGGTGTGGGGCTGCAGGAGGTCCTGCCTGTCCAACTCAGTTGTCCTGCTCAGCACTGTTCAAAGCCCCAGCCTGAGGCACTATCCTGAAGAGCTCTGTGAGGGGGATGATGTGTTCACCCAGTTTCCTGGGGAGCCTCAAGGACTGCTGGGTTTGTTTAATTAATCTTCTAAAAGTCCTTTTGGGCTGGGAAAAGATGCTTTTGCTTTTGACACTTGCAGTTTGACGGGCATGGTCCTTGGAGGCCACCTTGGGGGTCCTGGGAGGGCCTGGCTTGTGTCTGCCTCTGCCTGAGCCATGGTGGGTGCTGGTGTCTGTGCCACATGGCTGCCGTCTTCCCTGTGGTGCTCTCTCAGCCACCTCATGTGCCCTAGGCTGATGGGAGTTCATGGTGTGTGTGTGTGAGATTCCGGGCCAGGGACAGTATTCTGGAATGAGAACAAAGCTTCATTTGGCAGTTTCCAATCCCCAGAGTTGATTTGGGACTGGGGAATAGTTCTGGGGCCTGCTTAGGACTGTCTACAGGTGGCAGTGCCAGCTCAGCCTCCTGGCTTCCAGGCAAGGTGGGCAGGGAGGACAGGAGACTTGTTCCCCGCATCTGCCCTTGGGGACCCTGCTCTTAGGACACCCTGCTCGCTCATGAGGGACCTGTCCCTGGCTAGTTTCTGACTCTGCTGACACATGCGGGAAGGGGACAGAAGGTCACTTTGCTCTAGAGGAAGTAGGCTGCAGCCCAGGAGGCCCCAGGACCCCGAGAACCTGGGTTGGCCAGGTGAGAGGCTGGGGGAAATGATGGTTATGAGCACCAACTCTGAAGTGTCTGCCTGGGTCCCACTCCACCTCCATCGTGTCCTGACTGTGTGACCTTGAGCAAGTTCCTTAACCTCTCTGTACCTCGGGTTCCCCAGTCATAAAGCTCTCATTGGGTTGTCATGAGGATTACATGAAATAATATATGTAAACTGCTTAAATCAGTACCTGGCACATACTGAGCATGATGTGAATATCAGCTTAAAAGGTAAGTATTTGGTGGGGGGTGGAGAGGAAGCAGAAGAAATGAATGATAATGGATAGAGAATTGCCAGCCTAAATCCTGAGATGCCCAAAGGCCAGTTGGTTCATGGGCCTTGGGTCCTAGCTCTGTGTAGGAATATTCTTGGTTTTTCTTTCTTTACCACGGTTTTTGAGGATTTTCAAGGGGAGATTGCGAATAAGGAGTTAGATGAGTATTAGTGTACAGGGTACCCTTAAATCAGAAGCTGTGAACCACTGGCCTGCAGGCTGCCTGAGAGAGGCTTTGTTTAAGTCGACTCCGTGTTTCTGACACCTCTGAACTAACTGCTACCATTTCAGAATCAGGACCATCCAGTTAAAGATCTTGCTTTCTGGCTTCTTTGGGAAGAAGGGAAGAACTGTCCCTCAGTCCCGTGGGGCAGTGCCACACCAGGCTGGAGCTGAGTGGCAGCTGCCCCTCCCCTCTGCTCCCTGATTGCATTAGGATTACCCCACCCTGCTCCACAGGCCACTTAGATTTTTCCATGGTAACCTGAGGTCCGTATTGACCAGGGCTTTCACCCAGAGCCTGGAAATGGCCTTGAACCCACACGTCTGCTCATCTAGCCATGACGGGGAACTCTTCCTGCTGGTCAGGTAATGTTACCTTTGCTTATTGTTAGTCTGAAGCCAATACCTTTCAGTTACTGAGGAGCTCCGGTGGGCCAGGACTATGTAGAGGCCCTACTGTCTCTTTAATCCTCCGAACCCCTCATTTACACTCCAGGAAGTCGAGACTGGATATCGGTAGTGAAGGTGTATTGAGAGATTACTGTGTGCCAGGTGCTGTGTCCTTTATTCTAGTATTTCATTCAATTTTCACAACCACCCTATGAGGTAAGCACGCTTATTCTTTCCATTTCACACTTGGGAAAACACAGGAGGTTAGCCAGCCAGCCCAGGACCTATAGCTAGTAGGTGGTAGAGCCAGGATTTGACCTCAGAAGCCTGGTTCTGGAGCCCATGTTCTCAGCTACTGAGTGGCAGAAGGGGCTCAGTCTGAAGCGTTCAGCCCCTGATCACTCTGCTCACCTGGGATGTGGACCGGAACTCCCTTGGCCCTGGCCAGGTTTCCACAGGTAGAAACCATTCCAGTAGAAACCTCTTCTCAGCCCAACCCCTGCTCCTTCACCCTAACTCCTCACCCTCACCCAGGTTCCTACCTGTAAGAATCCTTTCTATCCTTCAAGCTCACTTGTCCCATCTGAAGCCCTCTGGGACTCACCCAGTCAGAAACAATCATAGTCTAGCCTACTGTTATACAGAGCGGATTCGAATTACAAGAAAATCCTATGAGAATCAGCTGTACGTTATCAAGTACCCCTACGGGAAGAACTCTGTCTGGTTTGTTTAGCATCCTTGGGACTTAGCGTGATGTCTGGCATTTAACTGGTGCTCAACTATTGAATGAGCTTTGTAAAGGTTTCTTGCCTGGATTTCTCCCCAGATGCCCATCATGTCACTCAGGCTACTCTGGGGCTACCTGTCATGGTCAGCTGTGCTTCCTTGCCTGGTGGTAACAGGCTGAGCATTTTCCATGATTCACAGTCATTCCCTGGCAATTACGGGAGAATGCCTTAAGGGCATGTTGACATTACACCGTAATAGAGCCTGATATGGCTCTCTTTCCCAAAGGTGCTACATTTCAGTTAATTTCCCTTAATGGAGCTCCTAAGTAGATCTCAACTTTTTCTTTCTTTCCTCCTATCTCTTAAGCCTAAGTAGATAAATAGAGAATGGGAATAGAAGGAATGGAGAAACTCCTTAGACTTCGCTCTAAGATGCAGAGCTGTCACATGTAATCTCCAGGACACAAGTGGCCCTGGATCTTCTTCTCTCAAGTGGGCTTCTTGTGGGCAGAACAAAGATGGCCACTGTCTACCTAGGGACTTGGATCTACTGGAGGCGGGGTGACTTTCTGCAGCTGAGATGGGGGGAGCTGGAAGTGGCTCAAGGATGTCATCACTTCCTAGTGATGACTTTTTATAAATAGCCTTGATATGGTGCCCTGCTGTAATAATTGGACCAAAATATGTCAGCTCAAATACGAGGGAGGCTATTTTTTGTTTCCTCTAAGAGTCCAGCTGGTCAAGACCTGTGGGACAGCCCTGCTCCCTGAGGTTTTTGTTCCTCCACGGCCTGCCAGGGCAGGCCCTCATCTGCGTCATCAAAGCTGGGTTACTGGGGCATTGCAGCTCATGGAAGGGGAAAGACAGAGATTGAAGTCTAGGGTCAGCAGAAGTAACACACATCACTCTGCTGACAGCCTCCAGGCACCTGAGAAAAAGAAGAGAAGAGATTGGGGCATGGGGGTGGGGGTGGGGGTGGTAGCACATATGGTCAGACATGTCCATCGGAGCCTGGGCTCGTTGACCCAGTCTGAACCTGTTAGCGGGTGCGAGGAGAGAGGAGAATTGGCCTGTGCTCAGGTGAATGAAAGAGACATTCAGGGCCTTAAGGCTTGTGAGGATTGAGGATTGGTGTCCAAGAGAAGGGAGATTACGGACCTGGAAACGGGGTGGTATTGACTTTCCTTCTCTGGATTGCATTCCAGGACCTTCACCATCATCTCGCATACAAACCTTTTATTTTCTATAGTGTGTGCCAGAGAGCGGAAAGGACTGGAGGCAGGGCCAGGAGGAGGGGATGTAGACACTGGCCTCACTCTTGGTGGAAAACTTCTGCCAAGCTACCTGACCTCTCAGAGCAGCAGGAGAATGTGGCACCACGTTGGGTTGCCTTGTAGATCCTTCTCCATCTTCTCGAGTCCTCCTTTCTCCTGGGTTTGAAGTTGCTCCTTTGATGTGATGTTTAAGAGCACAGGGCTTTGGAGTCAGACTGCCCAGGTTTGATCTCGGACTTTGTCACTTATTATCTGTGGGATCTTAGGCAAATTACTTTTACCTCTCTGAGTCTCACTTTCTTCATCTGCAAAATGGAGATGATAATAGTTTCTACATTATAGTGTTGTTGAAAGGAATGAATAAATACATATAAAGCACTTAGCACAATGCCTGGCAGCTTAGCAAATGCTAGCTGTTTTTATTCTTATGGATCCTTTGCATTTTCCCCCAAATGCATAGATTTCTTCAGAAGCCCCAGGTAACATCTAGTTTTAGGAAGAGGGGAAAAGACTGGCTTTCTTCCATGGGTACATCTGTGCCCATTTACATATCGTTCTGGTTTGCTAAAGCTGCTGAAATGCAATATACCAGAGATGGATTGGCTTTTTCTTTTTCTTTAATATTCATTTTATTGAGATATATTCACATACCACGCAGTCATACAAAACAAATCGTACATTCGATTGTTCACAGTACCATTACATAGTTGTACATTCATCACCAAAATCAATCCCCGACACCCTCATTACCACACAAAAATAACCAGAATAATAATTAAAGTGAAAAAGAGCAACTAAAGTAAAAAGAACACTGGGTGCCCTTGTCTGTTTGTTTCTTTGTTTCCTTCCCCCACCTTTCCACTCATCCATCCGCAAACTAGACAAAGGGGAGTGTGATCCCCATGGCCCCTCCAATCCCACTGTCCCCCCCTCATAAGCCACATTTTTATACAATTGTCTTCAAGATTCATGGGTTCTGGGTTGTAGTTTGATAGTTTCAGGTATCTACCACCAGCTACCCCAATTCTTTAGAACCTAAAAAGGGTTGTCTAAAGTGTGCATAAGAGTGCCCACCAGAGTGACCTCTCGGCTCCTTTTGGAATCTCTCTGCCACTGAAGCTTATTTCATTTCCTTTCACATCCCCCTTTTGGTCAAGAAGATGTTCTCCATCCCATGATGTGGATTGGCTTTTATAAAGGGGATTTGTTAGGTTACAAATTTACAGTCCTAAGGCCATAAAAGTGTCCAAACTAAGGCATCAACCAGAGGATACCTTCACAGAAGAAAGGCTGATGGCATCCGGAACACATCTGTCAGCTGGGAAGGCACGTGGCTGGCATCTCCTGGTCCTTTGCTCCTGGGTTGCATTGCTTTCAGCTTCTGATTCCAGTGGCTTTCTCTTTAAGCATCTGTGGGTTCTCACTTATCTTCCCCAGGGCAAATTCTGGGCTTCATCTCTTAGCTTAGCATTTTCAGATGTTTTTCTGTCTGCATCTCCAAGCATCTGGGTCTGTGTCAGCTCTGAGCTCTCTCTCTCTCTCTCCCTTCGCTCTCTTAAGGACTCCAGTAACTAATTAAGACCCACCTTGAATGGGCGGGTTCCCATCTCTATGGAAATAATCTAATCAAAAGGTCCCACCCACAATAGGTATGCCCCCACAGGAGTGGATTAAAAGACATAGCCTTTTGTGGGGTACGTAACAGATTCAAACCAGCACTTATAGCCTGGTGGATCTATTCCTCTGGCAGAGGGCTTGGCTCTCAAGGGTTGGGACCTGGACTAACACATTTAGAAGGAATTATTTAGGAGAAGATTTGAGGGAAGATCTGGGCCCTGGAGTGCTACTTAAGGAGGGAAAATTGTTGATGGTCAGGGGCACCTGGAGGGGTTACCATAAAAGGATTGATTGAGGGTGGGGTTCAAGACAAATGTTCACTTTACCAGTTTTGCCCAGGGCTGACCCAGGGAGGGTAGAGGTCTTTGGAGTTGGGCCCACATAATTGTGTTAACAGAAAATGCTATCCACGTTGGGATGGATCCAGTGTTTTCCTTTAAAAAGCAAGAATAATTCACACACAACTCTCAGATCAACTGTGTCTTTATAAGGAACATGCTATAGCCAATACTTTGGCTGGTAAGAGGGGAGATATCAGATGAGGAGAAACCATCTCTTGATGAGGCTTCATGGAGGAGAGCTTGTTCCTTTCTGGCCAGAGGCCAATCCCTAAAGGCCTCACCTCCTCTAGGGTCCACAGAGCTCACAGTCCTCTGATGCCTCTTAGAAGCGAGGGTGTGATAAAGAAGAGCAGTGTGTGTGTGGGGGGGGTGGGGGTGGGGGGACTAAATCATGTGCCAGCTTCCCCTTGGGGAATGTCATCACAAGCAACTGGCCCTAGAACCTCTGCCTAAGGTTGGGGCATCAGAGAAAGGACCCAGGTGCCTGCCTTCTAAAACAGGCAGAGCAAAGAGGCAAGGGAGCTCTCTGGAAAGGCTTTTCAGAAGAACTGCCTATTACATATAGAACCCCATCCAAGAGAGGTTTAGCTCTCAGTCTGGTCCTCCCCAGCTGGAAACTTCAGTGTCTTCACACACTCACAGGCCTCAACTTGGCCTAATCAGTCTTTAGGCCAGAAGACCAAAAACTTTCACTGACAAAATGTTTCGGGAAGAGGCTCTGGGAATCGCTCACTGTCTGCTATGGGCCCCATCCAGCAGAAACGTAGATAATATCAACATGAGGGACGTAATCCATTGTCGAGTGGCTTTTGTCAGGTCACTCGTGTTTCTCCACCACACTTTGCTCAGTCATGGATATATGGTTGCTGTAAAAAAAAGTACTTGAAACAGATTAAATTGGTTGTGACTTGATTGTTGTCATGCTCCCAAAAGGCTGTCACACTGAGACTACAAAGGAATCCAAAGGAAACATCTACCATTCATCAGGGTTTTTTCTCCATGAAGTATAAAAGAAGGATGATGAGGATGTGTCTGCTTTTTCTCCTTAGGGCTAATTCTCACAACACTTTATGTCAGGGTGAGGCCACACCTCCAAAAGGGTGACTTAGGGAATGAATTTCCTAAAAGATGGTTTGCTTTTCTGCTTCAAAGCTCATTTTTCCATGCTGGAACACTGTCTCCAGACAGCAGCCCCACTTCCCCTCAGGACAAATGGATTTATGTTCATTGGGGCCTCTCAGGCCATCACTTTTGGGGGTTGCCTCCTTAGGGATGATAGACTACTGTTCCCAGAGAGCCTGGGTGTCGTGCGCTGGCTCCAGTGCAGCAGTGCCAAAGGCGACCAGGGGGTGGACATACCTCCTAGGCCAGCTGCCCTCTCCAGGCCATGGATCAAAGTCTTCTGGGCCTGTGGCTCCTTTGCACAGTTGGCAGCTTTGGCCTAGCATGGTGGCCAGGGCTTGTCCCCTGAGCCAGCTCACATGGACCGGTAGAAGATGCAGGGAGGTTGGAGGGGTGCAGTACTGAGAGGACCTGAGCCCACTTTGGGCTTCGGGGGTGGGGGGCGGAGGATACAGTATGGTGGCAGAGGCATGGTAGCTGCTGGGGTGTAGGAGTGGGGATGGAGTGAAGTGGTGGCAGGTGTCCACGTCATCTGCCCTGCCCCAGCCCCTGCTGCTTGGCAGATGTGGTGAATGGGTGTCCCTTCGTTTACAGTAGGTTGAGCAAGTGAGGGTGAAGAGGGCAGCACAAATCCATGCCAGCAACTAAAACCCCATCCCTCAGGGCTTCCTGATGCTGGGTACAAAGCTTCTGCCTTGGACACATGCAGAGGGTTGTTAACAGTGTATGGAGACTTGACCTCCCAACCCAAGCTGTAGGCTCATTTTGGAGTTCTGTCAAGATCTCTGGGCTAGGACCTTTTCAGTTGTGGGTGAAAGAAAACCCAACCCAAAGTGGCTTCAGTTGCTACTGGATTCAGGGCTCAATGCTTCTTTCTCTTAGTTTCTCACTTTGCCTTCCCCTCTTTTGGTTCCCTTCTGAGGCTCCATGTGGCTGGAGCTGCCCTGGACTCTGGTTCTCTTAGTATAAGTCCAGTGGGAAATACGCTTCTTGGAAATCTCAGCCAGCTTCTCTTTGTGTCTTGTTGGCCCCAACTGAATCACCTTCCCCACCTTGATCTCGTTACGGTGGCAGTGTCATGCAGTGTGACGAGTGTAGGCCCAGAAGAAGGGGTGATGACGTGGGGTGGTCATTAGGGGATCAGGGCATGGTTGCAAAGGAAGGGCAAATAGCCACGGCAGAGTCCACAACACGTGTCCACAGCAGCAGCTCCTCTGAACAGGAGCTGTCGCATCAGATGGGCTATGGCCCTTTATTCCCTTTTCTCCTTTGAGGCAGATCTTGTAGGGAAAAAGAAGGGAAAATTGGGGAGGACCCAGGTGGCCGCTTTGTGACAGAGTTCCTGTGGACTGGAGAGAGCCTTGAGACCTGCCCATGTCAGCTGAAGGACCGGGGCTTTGGGGGAATGGAGGAGGCGGGTCACCTGCATGGAGGACTCTTGAGGGAAGAAAGGCTCATCTGTTCTGGCCTTGGTGGACATGGCCAGAGCCAGGCAGTGGAAACTGCACCAGATCTAACTTCAGTCCAACATATGGACGTCTTTCTAAAAGTCACAGCGCCCCAGGGTTTGGCTGCACTGAGAGGTCGAGTTTCTCTTTGGATTAGCATTTATTAAGCCCTGCACAGAGTCAGGTGTGACAGATGCTAGATTTACCTGTGTGATTGCACTTTGTCCCCAGAACAGTCTTGTGCTGTAAGGATTGTCATTCCCTGCACAGGGTTGAGAGACCGCGTTTCTGAGATGAGAAGGCATTTGAATCAAGGCCTGTGGACTCTGAGACCCAAACTCTGTCCACTTTATTGAGCTGGTTCTTGGTTGGAGCGTGACCACCGCGTGGGGCAGTTGTTGATGAGTGAGCCTATTATTCTGTGCTTCTTAAGTAATTTAATCCAAGTGTCACTTATCTCATCTACAAAATAGGGATAATAATACTCTTATGACTGTGCCGAGAAGACTAAATGGGACAAAATGGGAAAATGCTTTGAAATGTTTAACTCCGAGGTCAGTAGAAGGGGATTTGTGCCATCTGACCTCATGTGCCCCTGAGGTTGGGGGCAGCAGGTGGCTGTGACAGTCCTGCCCTCCCCACTCCCCCTTGCCCCTGAAGGCCCTGCCTGTCCTGCTCCTGCTTCTCCCTGTCCCTGGGGCTGACTTCTTCCTCTTCCCCACCATTTTATTTTATTCCTTTTCTTTATAGAGACAAAATACACATGCACTGTGTAAAAATCAGAAAATACAGACTGATCAGAAGAACCCCAAATTATCCACACCCCATCTACTCAGAGGCAACTTCTATTAATATTTTAGTGAATTTCCTTCCAGATCTTTTCTATACTTATATATGAGAATATTTTTTATAAAAATGGAATTATACAACATAAACTGCCTTTTGATCTGCTTTTTTCCACTTCTCTGCAGATCGTAAGCACTTTCCATGACAACAGATATGTTTCCACAACATTTTAAGCAGCTGTACAGCATTTAATTTTATGGATAAATTTATTTAACAGGATGCCCTCTCAGCCTGGTCTTTGTGCTTATACTTAATGATTTCCCTAGGAAAGTTTCCCAAAAGTGGAATTTCTGGGTCAGAAGAGAATTCTCTCCACCCTGTCCTGCACAGCAGCTCTACCTGTGTGTTTTCCTGCCTGCAGTGCGTGAGGACCAGCCTCCTGTCATCCTGGCCAGCACTGAATGCAACCCCTTTGGTCTAAAAATGAAAAGTTACTGTTCAGTTGTATGTTGAGGAGAGACTATCTGGAAAAGAAAGAAAAACATAAAGCAGAAAATAAAATGGGTCACCATGCTGTCATCTGAGCTAGTTAACCACAGTTAAAGATATATATAAAACATATTTATACACCATTGGGATTACGCTATATATACTATTTTCTATTCTACTTTTTCTCTACATGTATATAAATATATATATATATATATATATATATATATATATATAATTATTTTGCTCTATTGTTAAATAATTTTTGAAAACACACTTTTTAATGGCTGCACAGTGGTTTGCCATATGTATATTGTTAAACAGTTGCCTATGGAACATCTGGGTTATGTCAGGTTTTCACATTATCAATATGTCCTATTCATATACAATAAAATTCACGCTTTTAAAGTGTACAATTCAGTGGTTTTTAGTAGATTCATAGAGTTGTGCAACCATCACCACAATCCATTTTAGAACATTTTCTTCACCCCCAAAAGAAATCTGTTCCCATTGGCAGTCTCTTCCCATTTCCCGACAACCCCGTGTTCCCCTGTCTCCATCCACCGCAGTCCCAGGCAGGCACTAATCCCACTTCTGTCTCTGTAGTAATTTGCCTGTTCTGGATATTTCATAGAAATGGAATTGTACAATATGTGACCTTTTGAGCCTGGCTTCTTTTATTTAGCATGTTTTCAGGGTTCATCCATGTTGTAGTATGTATCATTCCTTTTTCTTTTTTCTTTTCCCAATGATTTTTTTAATGCAATTTTATTGCAATATATTCACATACCACACAATCCATTCAAAGTATACAATCATTGGTTCACAGATAGTTGTGCATTCATCACCATGATCAATTTTAGAACATTTTCATTACTCCAGAAAAAGAAATACAAAATAAAAAAGTAAACCCCAAACACCCCTTTCCCCTTATCCCCCCCTGATTATTGACCCATAGTATTGGTGTGGTACATTTGTTACTATTGATGAAAGAATATTAAGATATTACTGTTAACTGTAGTCCACAGTTTGCAATAGATACATTTTTTCCCCATATACCCCTCTCTTATTAACTCTTAGTAATAGTGTTGTATGTTTGTTCTAGTTCATGTAAGAACTTTAATATTTGTAGAGTTAATCACAGTCATCACCCATTACAAGATTCATTGTGTTGCATAGTCCCATGTTTTAACCTCCAGCTTTCCTTCTGGTGACATACATGACTCTACACTTCCCTTTTCCACCACATTCACCCACAATTCAGTACTGTTAATTATGTGCTACTGTCACCTGTATCTCCAAACGTTTAAGTTCGACCTAGTTAAAAATTTTGCACATATTAAGCAACCACTCCCCATTCTCTAGCCTCATTCTATATCCTGGTAACCTATATTCTAGATTTTATGTCCATGAGTTTACATATTATAATTAGTTCGTAATAGTGAGATCATACACTATTTGTCCTTTTGTTTCTGACTTACTTCACGTAACATTATGTCCTCAAGGTTCATCCATGTTGTTGTGTGCTTCAGGACTTCATTCCTTCTTACTGCTGAATAATATTCCATCATATGTATATACCACATTTTGTTTGTTCATTCATCTGTTGATGGACACTTGGGTTGTTTCCATCTTTGGCAATTGTGAATAATGCCACTATGAACTTCAGTGTGCAAATGTCTGTTCGCATCCCTCCTTTCAGGTCTTCTGGGTATATACCAAGTAGCAGGATGGCCAGGTCATAAGGTAACTCTATACTTAGCTTCCTGAGGAACTGCCAAACTGTCCTCCACAGTGGCTGTACCATTTTGCATTTCCACCAGCAGTGAATAAGTGTTCTTATTTCTCCATGTCCTCTCCAGCACTTGTAGTTTCTTGTTTGTTTAATAGTGGCCATTCTAGCAGGTGTGAAATGATATCTCATTGTGATTTTGATTTACATTTCCCTAATATCCAGTGAAGCTGAGCATCTTTTCATGTGCTTTTTGGCATTTGTATTTCCTCTTTGGAAAAATGTCTATTCATGTTGTGCTGGTTTGAATCTGTTATGTACCCCATAAAATGCTGTGTTCTTTAATGCAATCTTGTGGGGGCAGATCTGTGTGGATGGGATCTTTTGATTAGATTATTTCCATGGAGATGTGGCCTGCCCATTCAAGGTGGTTCTTAATTAGTTTACTGGAGTCCTTAAGAGAGCTCAGAGGTGACACAGACCCAGGGGCTTGGAGATGCAGACAGAAGAATGTTTGGAGATGCTAAGCTAAGAGAGGAAACCCAGAGTTTGCCCTGGAGAAGCTAACTGAGAGTAGAGAGGAAATGCCCAGAAACATTTTGGAGAAGCCATTTTGAAACTGGAGCCCAGGAGAGAAGGACCAGCAGAAATCACCATGTGCCTTCCCATGTTATAGAGGAACCCCAGATGCCATCAGCCTTTCTTCAGTGAAGGTATCCTCTCGTTGATGCCTTAGTTTGGACACTTCTATGGCCTTGGAACTGTAAATATGTGAACTAATAACCCCCCATTTTAAAAGCCAATCCCATTTCTGGTATTTTGCACTTTAGCAGCTTAGCAAACTGGAACACATGTCTTTTGACCATTGGGTTGTTTGTCTTTTTATTGTTGAGTTGTAGAATTTCTTTATATATTCTGGATATCAAACCCTTATCAGATATGTGGTTTCCAAATATTTTCTGACATTGAGTCAGCTGCCTTTTCACCCCTTTGACAAAGTCCTTTGAAGCACAGAGTACTCAATTTTGAGGAGGTCCCATTTATATTTTTTCCTTTCATTGCTTGTGCTTTGGGTATAAAGTCTAAGAAACTACTGCCTATCACTAGATCTTGAAGATGTTTCCCTACAGTTTCTTCTATAAGTTTTATAGTACTAGTTCTTATTTAGTCTTTGATACATTTTGAGTTAATTTTTATATAGGGTGAGATAGGAGTCCTCTTTCATTCTTTTGGGTATGGATACCCAGTTCCCAACACCATTTATTGAAGAGACTGTTCCATCTCAGTTGAGTGGACTTGAGAGCCTTGTCAAAAATCAGTTGACCATGCTCTAATGGTCTGTTTCTGAACTTTCAATTCAATCCCATTGTTTGATATGCCTATCTTTATGCCAGTACCATACTGTTTAACTTTTTGAGTTTTCTAAAGCAGATGCTAAACTGTTTTCCAAAGTGGATGCACCAATTTACATTCCCACCAGCAATGTATGAGGGTTCCAGTTTCTCCACATCTCATCAATACTTGATTTCATCTTTCTTTTGTGATAGTTACCCTAGTGTGTATGAAGTGGTATCTCACTGTGGTTTTCATATGAAATTCCCTAATGATTAATGATGTTGAATGAGTTTTCATGAACTTATTGACCATTTATATGTCTTCTTTGGAGGAAATGTGTATTCAGTTCATTTGCCCATTTTTACATTGAGTTATTTGTCTTTTTATAATTGAGTTGCAGCAGTTCTTTATACATTCAAGATACAAGTCCCTTAACAGATATATGATTTGCAAATATTTTCTCCCATTTTGTGGATTTTCTTTTCACTTTCTTCATGGTGTTCTTTGAAGTGCAAAAGTTTTTAATTTTGATGAAGTCCAGTTTGTCTGTTTGTTTTGTTTGATGCTTATATTTTTGGTATTGAATCTAAAAAACCATTGCCTAATCCAAGGTCACAAAGATTTACTTTTATGTTTCTTCCACGCATTTAATAGTAGCCCTTACTTTTAGATCTGTGAGTTAATTTTTGTGTTATGGTGTGAGGTAAGGGTTTAAGTTCATTCTTTTGTGTGTGAATAGCTAGTTGTTCTAGCACCATTTGTTGAAAAGACTTTTCTTTCCCAAATGAATTATCTTAGCACACTTGTTGAAAATCAGTATTTCTGGACTCTCAGTTTTATTCAGTTTATCTACATATCTCTCCTTATTGAGAGTAGGAAGTGTGAGTCTACCATATTTGTTCTTTTTCAAGATCATTTTGGCTCTTCTAGGTCTCTTGCATTTTCATATGAACTTTAGGATCAGACAGTCAATTACTGCAAAAAAAAAAAAAAACCAAAAAAAAACCTGCCGTGATTTTGATAGGTATTGTGTTCAATCTATAGATCAAATTGGTAAGTATTGACAGCTTAACAATATTGGATCTTTCAATCTGTGAACATGGGATGTCTTTCCATTTATTTAAGTCTTTAATTTCTTTCAATAATAATTTGTATTTTTCAGTGTATAAGCCATACACTCCTTTTGTTAAATTTATTCCCAAGTTTATTCTGTTTAATTAATTTTGATGCTAAGTGAAATTATTTTCTTAGTTTCTGTTTCAGATTGTTCATTGCTAGTATAGAAATACAACTGATCTTTGTATATTGATCTTGTAAACTGCAACCTTGCTGAACTTGTTTATTAGCTCTAATAGGGTTTATTATTATTATTATTGTCATGGATCTGTGACAAAGACATATTCAAGTCCTAATCCCTGGTCCTTTGGATGTGAATCCATTTGTATGTAAGATCTTTGAAGATGTTGTTAGTTTAGGTGAGACCAAACTGAATCAGGGTGGGCCTTAATTCAGTAAGACTGGAATCCTTTTAAGTAGAGAAAATTTGGACACAGTAGGAAGAGACAGAAGGAGACAGCCAGCTATGTGATAGAGGTAGAGATGGAGTTATGGATTGCGACAGTTACCAGCAGCATGCCACAGACTTCAGAGAAAGCATGATCTGCCAACACCTTGATTTTTGGACTTTTAGCCTCCAAAACTTTGAAATAAAAAAATTCCAGATGTTTAAGCCAACTAGTCTGTGGTATTTGTCATAGCAGCCCTGGCAAACTATGACATATTCTTTAGAGTTTTAAAAATAAGTAAATAAGTTCATGTCATCTACAAATACCATTTTTTTTTTCCCTTTCCAATCTGGATGCCTTTTATTTCCTAATTTCACTGGCTAGAACTTCCCCATACAATGTTGAATAGAAGTGGCCAGAGCAAATTTCCTTATCTTAAGAGGAAAGCTTTTAGTCTCTTCACCACTAAGCATGATGTTAACTGTGTGTTTTTTCGTAAATGGCTTTTTCAGATTGATGAAGTTCTCTTCTATTTCTAGTTTGAGAGTTTTTTTAATCACAAAAGGGTGTAGGAGTCAGTCAAAGGTTTTTGTATTCATAAGATCATGTAGTTTTTGTCTTTTATTCTTTTAATAAGTATTACTTTGATTAATTTTCATATGTTAAACCAATTTTGCATTTTTCAGATAAATCACACTTGGTCATGGTTTATAATCCTTTTTGTAACTTGCTGGGCTTGTCACACTCATGTTTTGTTGAGGATTTTTACATCTGTATTGATAAGGGTTATTGGTCTTTAATTGTATTAGGATGAGTTTGTCTGGTTTTGGTAGCAGGATAATACTGGTCAATAAAATGAGTTGGTAAATGTTCCTTCCTCTTCTATTTTTTTGGCAGCTTGTGAAAGATTGGTGTTAATTCTTCTTTGTAGAATCCACCAGTGAGGCCATCTGGGCTGAAGCTTTTCTTTGTGGAAAGTATTTTGATTATTAATTGAGCATCTTGTTATTCTGTTGTTTCAATAGCTTTTCGTCACTCTCCACTGTCTTCGTTATGGCATCTTTTCATTGGAATCCTGGGAGTCTTCGTCATGGAAAACAGCCCTAGTCAGAAAGGGATCATCTTTAGCTTTCAGGGTTGATGCCTTTTGAGGAGTTGTCACTAGTCTGTCTACAGTAGTACCTTAAGTAGCCACTTACACCATGTTTTAAATCAAACCCAATAAATATCATAGTCAAAGGAAGCAGCACTTCCTATATTTGCAGTTGATTGACCAAATCAGCCTGGTAGAAGCCTCCTATTTTTCCTTGATGAGTTGCAGACAAAAAGCAGACAATAAGCAAGGGGAATGACTCAAACTTGTATTCAAGAAAGATTATAGGCAAGGAGATTCCTTAGTGGGGAAGCTGGCTTGGGGCCCTTCCTCTCAATTGTTTTACATCTCAGGGGCCCTGACTCCTGCAGTCTGTTTCTCAGGTGCCCAAGTCAGTTGGCTTCTGCCTGGGTTTGGCCAATAGGGGTTCAAGCAGGAGACTGGAGGGCAGGAGAAGAGAGACGCCAGGGTATTTTTCCCTCTCTCTGCCTCAAGCAGCATCTCTGGAAGCAACTGCACCTCTTTAATTGCTCCAACTCCTGTCAGACTCATCCTCCCTCCATGGTTTCAACTCCCACCAGGGAGCCCCTGCTGGGCTGTAGCTCCTCCCCCATGGCCTAGCATCTGGGCTCTGGTAACACCACTTCTCCCGTTGTCTTTCCAGCCCCAGGGATGTGAGTGGCTTCATGCTGTTGCTGATCTCTGGAATGCCACACTTTCCCTTGTTCGGCCTCTCATCTCCATTCCAGGTGTAGACAACTCCCTACATGAAATTTCCTTTATTTGAAAGACCTAGAGTGGTTCCTGCATCCTAGTTGGATCCTAACAGATATCAGAGGTGTTGCGAAAGCCTGTATGCTAGGTGCAGAGGGCTCAGCCAAGACAGGGGCACACAAGAAGGGTTAGAATCAATCAAGAGGCATTTGAAAGAGAAGCAGTAGGCCATGCAGACAGGGTATGTGTATGGGGGAACTGGTGTGGGCATGGTGGTTGAGGGAGGAGTCAAGATGACTCTTGAGATTTTTGCTTAGCTCACTGGGCAGGTAATTAGCCTGTTAAGCCAGATAAGGATTACAGGAGGAGGAGCCAATTTTCCTTGGAGAGTGGGGAGGAGATACTGGGTTGGAGTTGAACAGTTTGATACCTCTGTGACCACAAGGGGTTGCTGTCCAGGGAACTACTGGAATTCTGGTACTGGTGCTCAATTTAAGGGTCTCTAGGCTACTGATTTATTGGTCAGGATTCAAGAATTGTCTGTGTAGAGGATTTGGTAACAACCCCGTAATGGCCAAAGCTCATTCACAGAAACACGGAGTGAGGAGGGCAAGGACTGAGCCTAGAGCATGTAATAGGGAGCTCCATCTGTAGGCAGGTGACACAGAGCTTTCCCCTGGGGTTTACAGTGCCTGCAGTACATGAGCATTTGTACATTTGTGGCATTAAATATGTTGGCATTAAAATATGTTGAAGGAAGTAAGTAGACAGTGGCCTGAAGTCAGTCCAAGGTTTAAAATATACCATGGAGAAAGCCACACCAGGGTAATCAAGAGCTGATAAATCAAAATGGGTCATTTTTCCCCTTACTGCTTGACACTCAGGCCCCCATGACTCTTCTGCTGACTGTAGCAAGGCTAGGTGTAGCCTTTGGTTTCTCCAGACTCGGGAGACAACGTCCTGGTTTTGCCAGGCCACCCACATGTCCAGCTCTGCCCACCCACGCCCTGCTCCAGGCTGTCTGCTGGTCTGCCTGCCTACCTCCCTCACCTCTGCCCAGCCCACCTCACCTCTGCTTGTTATCTCCCTCCAATTGGGAGACATTCCCTTTTCCCTATGCTGAGTGTGCCCTTGGTGACATCCCATTGTCTCATAGAAACCTCTCCAGCAGCTCCATTTGTGCACTCAAATCTCTCCTTCTGAGTTTACTTCTATTTATAGTTAGTATCATACCAATTTGCATTCAGTTTTTAGTTTAGTTACTTCACAGCTGCCACTTGCATCTCTCCAACTAGATTGTATAATTAATTCATTAAATCAGCAAATATGTAAGTGCCTGCTCAGGGGTGGGCCCCGAGGGAGGTTCATGTCTTAGCTGCTTGCTTTGTATCCCTGTATTTGCACCAGGGACAGTGGCCACTACACAGGGGTGCTTGCGTTGGGGCCATTCCTTAAACATTTTGCCCTGGCACCCTTCTCCTACCACCTCTTGTGCACCCCATGCCATGGCCCTTGCTGGGGTCAGGAAGGTAAACTGAGAGCTTGGACCACCTCCTTGGGAAATGACTCTGTTTCTTAAAACTACCATTGCTCTGGAACCTTCCACAGCCCCCTACCCCATGTCATCTGAACATTCTTCCCTGCGGTTCCAGAGGCACACTATTGAAGATACACTCTACTCAAAGAACACATATTGTTGCTAAGCAAAAAGGCGGGCACAATGTTTTCAGTGTATTCTGAAACCCTCTTCATTTTAGATGAAAACAGACTTGGTTTGGGTTTCATGAAGACAAACAGCCTGGTCTCTAACTTCTCTTACACTTACACTTGCCTTCTACTCACACTCCAATTTGTGGACTCTCTTTCAGGTTGTTTGGCTCTGAAGAGCCTGTCTCCCATGGCTCATTCTGTGTGAGAGCCAGTGACTGCCGGGGCCTCTCTAATACAGTTTTCTCCCCTGCATTGCATTTCTAGCCACTGTATTTTTCACTCTTAGGGTTTGGGTCTGTCCTTCTCAGATCGCCTCCGGGCCTAGACTTATACAAAGCAACCAGATTATAAAAGATCACCTAGTGCAGACCTCGGTTTTATATTTTAAAACCAGGACTTCGGCTCCAAGCACAGTGCTTGTTCTGCCACCTCCCGTCCCTGGGCTGCTATCATTTCCAAACCACGCCTGGTGCTCCTTTTCTTCCCCCAATTGTTCATGCTGCTTTGGGAATGAAAAAAAGCATCCATATTTGGAAAGCTCAGAGCTCTCTAGGGGTGGGAGAAGAGCACAGACTGTTCTGTGGCTAAGGAGGGTGTCAGAACGTGGCTCTTCCGCCTCTTCCCTGTCGGGTTGGGGACTGGAGCGAAGAGCAGGAAGCTGTGGTGACACTGGCTGAGCTCCTGCACAGGGCCTTGACCTAGGAGCCAGGCAGAGGCCGTGACTGCCCTGCACGGCACACTGAAGTCCCTCAGCACAGGGGAAGTGGCCAGGGTTTGTTGAGCTCCTACTGTGTGCCAGGTTCTGGAATAACAGTAAATTACTACTAATAATTACAGCACATTTTAAATGATTCAGAGCATTTGTCCCTTAACTCCCTTTATTCTCTAAATTCTTGCTACCCCATGAGATAGAAATAGAGGGGGAGAGGCTGGACTCGCTTTTCCAGCCCTGGCTCTTTGTCTTCTTTGCCATCAAGTGCTTGCTTTGTAGATTGGGGCAGGCGTGTCATTTGGGTAAGAACTCCCAGGTGCAGACACAGCCAACTCTAGGCTGGAAGAGGATAAGTTGACACTGGTGTCTTAAGTTAACCTGCGTTTCGGGGCACTCAGAGCCAGTGTGGACGCTGCTGGTGATGTTGGGGAAATAACTTTTCCTTGAACAACCCGGAGAGCAGTCACTCGAGCTTCTTTATTTGAACCATAGGGGACTTTGCTAACTGGAACCATTCAAAACCCAGAATTTCACCGAAGGCCTGTCAGCGTGTCGACACGCGGGAACTTTGGGGCCCCCACAGCTAGGACTGAACCGCCACCAGCCGCCTTAGGTCGAGCCGCAGCGTCTCCGCAGCCGCCGCCAGGGGTCGGCGTGAGCCGCGTCCTGGTGGAGTCGCGCGCCACAGCAGCGCATGCGCAGAGCCACTGCCGGCGTCCTGGGCGGGTGCGCCCGCGGTGGTCGCGCTCCCCCAGGTCGGGGCCGTCTCGCCCACGCCCCTTCCGGACCCCGGCTAGGGGCTGATCCGGGGCGGCGGGTGCTTTCAACTCGGCTCGGTCTCCTTGCGCCCCCTCCCTCCTGTCCCCTCTAGACCCACCTCGGAATAGGTTCATGGCCTCCGGGACAGCGGCCTCCGCAGGGCCTGAAATTCGGATCATTCCGTGATTCAGCTTGGGTTAATGGAAGGTGAACTTGCCAGCCTTCTTTATTAACCCTGGATTAGTGAAGCTCCTAAGGGACTCATCGGCCGTTTCTAGGTGGAAACGCCGGAAAGCTGTGCCTTTTGGCAGGCGCTTACATTCCGGGAGTGGACAGTTCTTAACACATTAAAGCATTCAGTGCATGGATCATTTAAAAAGAGAAAGGATTTTGAAGTGTGCGTTCTCCTATTGGAGCTTTAGCAGGAGTTAAAGTGCCTCCTTTTGTCATGGACTGAAAACCCCTGGTAATAAGGACGGTAGGAGCCCAAGGAAGATTTTTCTGGGGTACTTCTTGGTAGATTAAAGGTTCAGTCCTGGAGTGACAGAATCTAGCCCTGAGCTCTAGGAATTGGATATTTGCTAATGACCATGTCCTTATTAGTGTCATCCTGGAGCTGCAGGATAGACCAGTAATCACTGACAATGCTTCTTTCCTGGGAGGTTGTCCAGTCTATTGGGGACTTGTGTCCTAAATATCTGTGGACCCGCTGTGGTAGGAAGCTCACTGGATCAGGAATCAAGCTTGGCTCTGCTGGTACCCCCTGTCTGGCCTTGGGCAAATCATTACCTTTCTTGGTGTTTGAATTTCCTCCTCTGAAAAGTGAGGAGAGTAGAGAAGATTGGGGCTTTACTTGTTTCCCTTGAGAAGCTGCTTTTTGTTTCCTTGAAGCTTTGAGATCCCCTTGAGGTGCACTGAGAAAATTAATTTTGTAGAAAAGTCCATAGAGGGGAATTTCCTCATTTAAGCTCTGGGGCCAGGGGAGTCCTTGCTGAGTGCTTCTGCCTAGGTTCAAAACCCAGAAAATGTGAGAGCGTGGGTGTGGGTGAGGGGGACTGTGAGGTCCATGGCCTGGTGGAGATGTGCTGGGTAAACCTTCAGCCGGTTGTTTACCTTGGACTTGGTGATCCCGCGGGCATCTTCCCATTCTAGATTTAATGGTTCTGGGAATGGTGGGAAGCTCGATGCTCTATTGCATGTGGCCCCACATCTCAGGTTGCTAGTCAAAGCTTCCCATTTATATTTAGATGGTGTAAGAAGAGCTCTTTCATTGCCACTGACCTATATTCATATTTAATGTTGATTGTGTCAATAGGCTCCTCATTGTTTCTCTTTTTAGAAACAAGCAGAGCCTCAAAGGTACATAAAAGTTTGGGTGCTAGAGTCTTAGGTTAAGGTCTGCTGAGGTGTTTGCTCTCTCAGTTCTTCTGTGATACTGTGTCTGTCTCGGCTCTTGCACTTTTTACACCGTTTTGAATGTCTTTCTCCTCCACTAGAAGTAGAGCTCCTTGAGGGCAAAGACCTTGTTGTATTCTCTGAGCCCTGGCCCTGGCACCTGTTGGTGCTCAGTGTGAATTTGTGGAGTTCAGTTCACAGGTGGCTCTCACTCCATGCTACAGTTGTGCCATCCAGGGGCTACACTTGGCAGCATTGGGGTCCCTCAGGGTCATGAGTCCACTCTTCTTAGGAAGGAAATTAGAACCAAGACTACAGTTAACATGGCATTATGTGTTATGAAAAGCCGAGGGGCTGTGCCAATGTTAACCGTGCTTAACTCTGAGTGGTGAGAATATGGGTGATTGTTAGCCAGGCACTGGGCTAAGCCTCACAGTAATCAACTGAAGCAGGTGCTATTCTTCCCATTTGCTTGGTGGGAAATGGAGGCTCTGAGATGTTAAATACCCTACTCAAAATCACAGAGCTAGTAAACAGAGAAGCAAGGATTTGAATCCAGGTGTGTCTACTCAAAAATTCATGCATATTCACTTCATATTTCACCTGGCAGTTTAGCAGTTAGGTAGTACATGTGATTTTTAGCACGATGATTAAAAATAATGTAACAAAACATAGAGTTGCCATATGACCCAGTAATTCCACTCCTAGGTATTTATACACAAGAACTGTAAATATATTTCCATGCAAAAACCAGTACATGAATATTCATAGCATTCATAATAGCCAAAAATTGGAAACAACTCAAATATCCATCATTTGATAAATGGATAAACAAAATGTGGTGTTTCCATACAATGAAATATTATTCATACATGAAATGGAATTAAGTACTGATACATGCCACAACATGGGTGAACCTCAAAAATGTTATGCCAAGTGAAAAAAAGTTGGTCACAAAAGGCCACATTTTATTGATTCCATTTATATGAAATGTCCAGAATAGGCAAATCCAGAGAGCCAGAAAGTGGATAAGTGGTTTCCAGGGGTTTGGGGGAGGGTGGAATGGGGACAGATTGCAATTAGGTATGGAGTTTCTTTCTGGGGTGATGAAAATGTTCTAAAATTAGATTGTGGTGATGGTTGCACAACTTTGCAAATACACCAGTGAATTGTACAGTTTAAAAGGATGAATTTATAATATGTGAATTATATCTCAAAGCTGTTATTAAAAAATAAATACATAACAAATGAGATTTTCCCACTTGGAGATATATATATATATAAAACAATCCATATATTTATAGGAATATAAATAATAATCATCCATAGCTACTGTTTTTTGAGTGCTTACTATATGCCCGGCACTGTTCTAAGCCCTTAGCATTTTTCCATATAAATTCAGCCGTGGAGTAGAAACCAGGGAGTCTGGCTCTGTAGCCTAGGTTCTTAGCCACTGTGCAGTACTGCCTTATGTATAAAGACAGATACATCAAAGATATGAGTGTAATGTAGAGTTCAACTGTGGATTCGAATCCTGGCTCTGCCACTTACTAGTTGTGTAACCTCGGGTGAGTCATTTAGCATCTCAGAGCCCCAGTTCCTCCTCTGTAAAATGGGGGTAATAATATATCTTCTCTCACGGGGTTCTTGTGGGGGTTAAATAAGTTAATTTATGTCAAATTCTCTAAATAGTTTCTGGCATATGCCTAGCACTAAATACATGTTATTATTATTACTATTATATAGTTACTAAATAGAGACTTAAAGAGCATAGGTTGAAATTGCAAAATCTCATTTAGTGAGCATTTTGGGTTGAATTAACATTTCATTTGCTCACAGAATTAGAGACCTGGAAGGGACATCAAAAAATCATCTGCTCTAGAAAGTGAATGTTTAATCTAAGACCTAACATCCTTTTCTCTTAAGAGGGGGGTTGTGTTTGTGTCTGTTTGTCTGTGTATGTACACATACATACCTCCTAAGAAGGATATGTTGACTCCGGAAGGAGGACAGCATTCACAAAGCACCCAGAAGGGGTCTTCTGTGGCTCCCAGCCCAGGGACCACTAAAAATCATTGGACCTCGGGATTGGCAAGGACTTCACAGGAGATCTAGGTCCAGCATTTAGAGTTTCCATGGACCATTTCCTTCTCTCTACACCCCCGTCTGTGAGTTGAGTACATCTGACACCTGTGGGAGCCCAGCCTTTCTAGAGGTGACAATGCAGGATCAGCAGTCTGGGGCTGCGTTTACCAGGGCCTGGCTTTGAGTGTCTTGAATCTCTTCCTGAGCTGCTTTTCAGCTTTGGAAATTGAGATACTTGGAAATTGTCCTGGTGCCTTTGAAATCCATACCACAGGGCTGGGTTATCAGAGACATGGTGTTATAATAAAGTTTTTCTGGTACTTCCAGTTACAAACTCCCCTGGGGGTCTTGTTACAGCGAAGTGTCAGGTATACTTGTCCCCGGCATGGCCTCCAGAGATGTGGTTAAAATAAATGAGGAAATGAAGCCTAGTGTTGCAGTACATAGTTCATATAATTATATTTTATAGCCTTTTATTATGTTGTATAACTTCATAAGAAATTAATTACCTGTTCATTTTATTATGGTTTGTAAAAATAAAAATATTTGTTTTGGCTGATTATATGTTAGAGCCATACAACTCAAGATGCTGTCTCAGGAATTTAACTGTTCATTACACAGACAAAGGGTAGGGTATTCCCCAGGGTGGTGTAGTGCTTGGTGGGAGAGAAAAAAATCACTGCCCTAAGGCTCTGGACTTTGAGTTTTATGACTCTACAGTTTGAAACTCATTTTTATTGGCGTTGCTGCTGTCAGGCACTGGATATGCTGTTGTCAGCATCTCAGTAGGAGTCAGGATATTTTGGGCAGGGATTTGTAGTCAGATAGACCAAGGGTCAAAACCTGACTTTGTTATTTACTGGCCGTGGAGCCCTAAATTCAGTCTTACCTATATGGCACCATTAACACTTTCCTTGCAGGGTGGCTGTGGGCATCAGAAATGATGTGTGTCAAACACCAGGCATAGTGCTGGGTGCTGAGTCGGCCTTGACAAATGAACCTTTATTATTAATGAGACTGCTTAGTCTCATGTACCTAGATCAGGCTCCTAATTGAGTAATCTTAAGTTCATACAGACCTGAAAGAACTTGGGGTGGGGGAATCAACCCTGAGGGGTCACTGGAGTTTCTAGCAGTGAGATGTGTAGCTTTTCACTCCCACAGCTAGAGATCGACAGGACATGGGGGAAATAAAATGGAGCTCCCTATCAGGAGTGATGAAACCATGATGTGGAGGGAAGCAAGGGGTGAAGGGTCCAGTCTGCCATCCTTACGTCATGCTGTATGTAGGTATGACATACTTTGTCGTAACTTATGTAGCCAGTTCAGAGGCTGGGCACTTTGTTACATCCCTCTGAGCGTCTCGAAATTTCCAGGGTCTTCTGCCTGTTCCTCAGCTGCCAGCAGCCCATCCCAACTGCAGTGTCCTGCTGGTCTTTTTATAGCACCTTTGCTTTCAACACTTTACCCTGCATCAGACTCAGCAGTTTGTTGTTTGCTCTCTTGGCACATTACCTAGAGCAGTATACACTTGCCTCAGCTTATGGGCTCACTACTGATTTCCAGTTTTGGGTCCTGCATCGACTTTGGACAAGTCATTTGACTTCTCTGAGTCTCTTATTCCTTTTCCTTAAGATTGGAAGGAGAATAGTACCTATTAAACTGGATCAAACTGTCTAATGCATGTGAAAGAGCTTTTGCAAGCAGTTAAGTGTGATCTAAATGATAACGTGTTTAAAAATGTGCTACCCATCATAGAAATCTGGACCTTTCAGAAGTGTGTCTATCTGTGGGAATTCCCTCCTGTGGCAGAGAGATAAATGTTGGGTCCAGTGACTAATCTGCGTTCTTCAAATCACAGCACAAGGTCAGCCACTTTTCTCACCCCTTAAAGCTGGCCTTGATGGTTGATCAGGGAGCACTTAATTTCTCCCCTTTTTGTACACAGCTTTGGTTTTGGAGATGCAGATCTTACTGAGATATTGATTAGGCATTGTTATTATGCCAGCTATTTATCAATCTGATTTTTACTTTTTAGCTTTGCATATCTGTGTGGGGGGCGGGGAAGTAACTAAAAACATTATTGTTTGTAGCTTTCCAAACTGACAGGGCATCGTCTGGCATTTTAGAGGGATCATTTGGGGCTGTGACCTCAGGACTCTGCTTTCCAGACTGTGTTGATCTGACCCTAGACACTTGAAATTTATATGCCATTCCAGAGAGCCTGTGAGCAGCCTTTGACAGAGAACTAAATATTTGAGAGCTGTGCTGCTTAGCTACAAATTCACCGGTAAATCAGGACTCTGCCATTGCTCTGAAATGTGTGCAGTGGCACATGGAATGAATGTCATAGCATTTGGGAGAAGGAAAGGAACAATTTTGGAGAAGGAAAGGAACAGTACTCACCATAAAAGGCCTCCTAAACAAGACTTCTAGACTCCTTGGTGGGGACCCATTTGCAAGCCCAGACCTTGGGTAGCCACATATCTGCCTAGTTAGAATGTGAACCCACAGGAACACAAGTCTTTCCACACAGTGGAGGGCTATGTTGTATAGCTGGACTGAATATTCTTACCAGCCATACATAGCCACGGATTGTAGCCCTAGCTGAATTCAGCTATTTCAGCATTAAATAAAATATGGATGATTTTCGAACTGTGTTAAACTGAATCTGAGCCTTCTTTGATATGGTGGGCTCAGCAGGTCATTTTCATGAGTATTTATGGTCAGAGCTTGGCTTGTAGTGGTATAAAGTGTCAAAGAGTAGACCCATTTTTTCCAAGCTCTTTTACACCCTCTCAAAGAATTTAAAAAATATATATATATTAAATTCCTGATATTGACTTGTTCATTGTTTGGTTGCTTCTCATACATGCAGAGAGAAGATTATGAAACAAGTTCCTCTTTTTGTTATTTTCTGGTGGTTTTAATTTTACATAAGTGAACACTTAAAGCTCATTTAGGAAGCTCCAATCAAATATTTGCTTTTCTGTGGTTCTGGAACTGTTCTTCCAAATGGTGTACTTGTTCAATTTGTCTTGTATCCTTCTCCAAATAAAATGTCAAGAAGTTGCTAATAGAGTTCACACTGGAGAGGGATTGCATAGTGGGTTTTGCAATTATATAAACAACTGTAGCTCTAATTGGAAAGGGATTGAATATAGAGTACCTAGTGCTGGAAGGACATTAAAACAGTTATTATAACTATATTCTTCATCTTCAAAAAAGTTAAGTAGAGATATAGAAGATAAAAATAGATCCAAATCAAATTTCTAGAGATGAGAACTACAATGTGTGGGATAAAAAATATACCAGATGAGATTAATGAAACATTAGACATAGCAGAAGAAAAGATTAGTGAACTTGAAGCCATAGCAATAGAAGCAATCCAAAATGAAACACACAGAGAAAAAAATATATATATTTTTTTTAAGTTAAAAGAGCTGTGAACTGTGGGACAACTTCAGGTGGGCTACTATTTGAATTGGGGTCCTGTATGGAAGAAAAGGTTTTAGCTGAATATTTTTCAAATTTGATGTAAACTATAAATCCTGAGATGCATGAATCTGAATGAACCTCACTGTGTTCTCACTTGAAACAAGAAGAAAACTGCACCAAAGTGCTTCATAACCCAAAATGCTTACACTTGGCGATAAAGAGAAAATCTTAAAAGCAGCCAGAGAAAAGGCACATTCCATACAGAGGAACAAAGTTAAGGAAGACAGCAGATTTGTTGTCAGAAACCGTGCAAGTGAGAATACAGTGGAGCAGCATGTTTAGTGTACTGGGGGAAGAAAAAAGCACTGTGAATTCTGAATTCCATATGCAATGAAAATAACTTTCAAAAATGAAGGTGAAATAAAGCCTTTTTCTGACATAAAGAATCATCAGCAGCAGAACTTCATTGCAAGGAAATCCTTCCAGCAGAAGGAAAATTATGCTAGAAGGAAATATGAATCTACACAAAGGAATGAAGAACACTGGAAATACCTGTATCAGTGAGTGTATAAGAATCTTTCCATGTTATTTAAACATCTTTAAAAGGTACTTGATTAAACAAAAATAACAACCATGTAAGGTTGGATTTATATCATATGTAAAAGCAAAATATATACAATAAAAACATAAAGACTGGGAAGGGGAAAATGGAAGTATGTAATTGTTAAGGGGTTATACTATATGTGAAGTGGTATAATATCACATGAAGTATACTGTGATAATTTAAAGATGTATGCTATAAGCCCAAAAGCAACCACTAACATAACAAAGCAAAAGATTTTAACTAATAAGGCAACAAGGAAAATAAACTGAAATTTAAAAATGCTAAGTTAATCCAGTAGAAGACAGAAAAGGAGGGAAAAGGAAACATAGAACTTATGGGACAAACAGAAAACAAATATCCAGATGGTAGTTTGAAACCTATTCATATAAAAATTATGTTAAATGTAAATGGTCTAAACACTCCAATTTTTAGAGTTTGTAAGATTGGGTAAAAAAGTAAGATATACCAATATATTGACAACAGGAAACACACTTAAAATATAAAGATATAAATAGATTAAAAGCAAAGGGCTGGAAAAAAATATACCATACTAATACTAATCAAAGAAAGCATGAATAGTTATTTTAATATCAGATGTAGGTTTCAGAGCAAAATGGTCAAGTCATCAAAAGGATATAACAATTCTAAATGTTTATGTACCTAATAACAGAACTTCAAAATACATGAAGCAAAAATGGATAGAACTGCAAGGAGAAATAGACAAATCCATAGTTATGCTCAGGGACCTTAATACCCCTGTTTCAATAAATGATAGAGCAAGTAGACAGATGAACAGTAAAGACATAGAAGTCTTGGAACAACACAATCTATCAACTTGACCTAATTAACATTTATATGACATTCCACCCAACAACAGCAGAATACACATTCTTTTCAAATACAAAAGCAGTTGAATGGAAAATGGAAAATTTTCAGTAAGTGGTACTTATTAAATTGTTATTGTATATCTATTTGCAAAGAAGTAAACTTTGAACTATACCTTGAAACTATACAAAAATTATGTCAAAATGGGTCATGGACTTAGATGTAAACCTAAGCTATAAAAGTTCCAGAGGGAAAATTTGCCTTGGGTTAGGCAAAGATTTCTTAGATACAAAGCCCAAAGCATGATACATAAAAGAAAAAAATGATAAATTGGACTTCATCAAAATTAAAATTGTCCATTCTTCAAAAGACATGTTAAAGAGAATGACAGACTACAGACTGAGAGAAAATATTTGCAAATCGTATACCTGATAGAGAACTTGTATCCAGTATATATAAAGAACTCTCTAAACTCAAGAGTAAGAAAGTAAACAACCCATTAAAAATAGACAAAAGATTTTAATAGAAACTTCCCTAAAGAAGATATTTGGGTGGCAAATAAACACATGCAAAAATGGTCACGATCATTAGTCATTATGGAAACGTGAATGAAAACCACAGTGAGATACTAATTCACAGCCACTAGGGTGGCTTTAATTAAAAAAATCAGAAAATAACAAGTGCTGGCATGTATGTGCAGAAACTGGAGCCTTCATACATTGCTGATGGGAATGGAAAAAGGTGCAGCCACTTTGGATAAGAGTTCAGCAGTTTCATTTGACCCAGTGATTCCACTCCTAGGTATCTATCCAAGAGAACTGAAAACATATTCACACAAAGAACTAAACGTAAATGTTCATAGCGGCATTATTCATAATAGCAAAAAAATAGAAATAACCCAGATGTCCATTAATTGGCAAATGGATAGATAAAATGCAGTTTACTATACAGCAATAAAAGGAAACAAAGTATAGATACATGTTACAACGTGGATGAACCTTGGAAACATTAGGCTAAGGGAAAGAAGCTAGACACAAAAGACCACATTTTATGTAATTCCATTTGTATGGAATGTTCAGAAAAAAGCAAATCTATAGAGACAGAAAAAGCAGGTCAGTGGTTGCTTGAGGCTGGGATGGGAATAGGGATTGACTATATCTGGGTAGGAAAGATTGTTTTGGAGTGACAGAAATGTTCTAAAACTGCATTGTGGTAATGGTTGCACAACTCTATAAATTTACTAATATTAGTGAATTGTTCACTTAAAATGAGTGAATTTTATGGCATGTAAAGTATATCTCAATAGAGCTGTTTAAGAAAATGGAATACAATAATCCAGACAGCATCACATTGACTAAACAATAGACAAATAGATCAGTTGAACAGAGGAGAGCCCACAAATGGACCCACTCAAAATAAAGTCAACTGATTTTTAAAATTTATTTTTTATTTTTAATCACATTTTTAATTGTAGAATATAATATATATACATAGACATGATAACTTTCCAGGTGCAATTTAACAAGTAGAGAGCAAATTTCAAAGAATATTATAGTTACCATTCCACAGTTTCAGTTATTTCCTTATTATGAAATATAGCATATATACAGAAAGGTAATATCATTCAAAGTGTGATTTAACAAGTAGATACATAGGAAAATTCCAAAGTTGTTATGAGCTATAGTACCATATATAACATATATACAAAGAGGTGATAGCTTTCAAATTACAATTTAACTAGTAGCTATAGAACACATTTCAAAGGGTGCTGTGGGTTACAGTTCCACCATTTCATATCTTTCCTTCTAGCTATTCTAATACCCTGGCAACTAAGAAAAAGAAAATAGAGATTCAGTATTCATAATCCTTTGTTAAATTCCGTCTTGTCTGTTGCTCCCCCTTCCTCTAGTGTAATCACTTTCCCGATCTTCAGGGATGTCTAGGCAGTGTCCACCCTAACCTGTTCATGTTGAAAAGGGGTGTCAACTTTGTGAGCAAAGGAGACACATCTTGAAGAGGCTGTTGCCTCTGGGTTTTGGGATTTAGCTGGCTTAGGAGCACTCTGAAGGATTTAAGTTTCAGAAGAATAAAAACTTAGTGAGTAAAACTTTTATAGAGTCCCAGATAGGGATCCGGGTATTCTTTAAGGTTTTTGGGACTACTGTTGACTTGGGCTTATCATACTGTGGCCATTTGGCATATCTAGGTGAAGCTTGCATAGGAGTAACCTGCAGGACAGCCTCTTGACTATTTGAATTCTCTTAGCCACTAAAGCCTTATTTTGTTAAATTTCTTTTCCCCCTTTTGGTCAAAAAGGCATTCTCAATCCCTCAATGCCAGGGTCGGCTCATTCCTGGTATCTGTGTCCCACATCACCAGGAAGGCTTATTCATCTGTGTGGTCATGTCCCACGTAGGGAGGAGGGTGATGAATTTATTTGCAGAGCTGGGCTTAGAGAAAGTCCACATATGAGCAACAAAAGAGGTTCTCTGGAGGTGACTCCTAGGCATAATTTTATGTGAACTTATCCTTCCCTTTACAACCATTAGTTTCACCTGAGCAAGCCTCACAATCGAGGGCTTGACTTATAAAGTAGGGGTTTCCTAAGTTCACATGGCGTATGTTGTGTCCATGATAATCCATATCTCACATTATCATCACTTAGTTGTACAATCCTCATCAGTCTCCATTTTAAACAGTTCTCATGACCCAAAACATCTTGTAGCTCTTTTCAGCCCTTAATTATTTGTCCCTAGTATTTGTGTAATACTTGTAAGGTATTCCTATTAATTATAGTCCCTAATCTGCAATAGGTAGATTTTTCCCATTTACCCTTTTGTTGTCTACTCCCTGTGCTAGTGTTGTACCTTAGAAATATATCATGCAAGCACTTATCTGTATTTGTGGTGCTGTCTGTAAGATATATGCCTTTAAATAACCCCTTTCAATCCTATTCACCTTCTGTATGGCTCTGATATTTAAAATCCCATTTACAAACAATCATCACCCCATTCCCACACCTTTGAATTCACCATCATTAACATATCTGAACATACTAGATTATCATTCTCCCTCACTAGTTACTATCACTGGGTCCCCAATATTCTATATTATAAGACATTGATTTTGCATTGTTCAGGGAGTTCATAAAAGTGGCAACATACAATATCTTTCCTTTTGTGTCTGAGTTATTTCACCCAGAATTATATTTTCAAGGTTGCCATATGTTTCAGGACCTTGTTGTTTCTTACTGCTGTGTAGTATTCCATCGTATGTGTATACCACATTTTGTCTATCCACTCATCTGTTGAAGGACACTTGGATTGTTTCCATCTCTTGGCAATTGTAAACAATGCTGCTGTGAACATCAGTGTACAAATGTCTGTTCTTGTCACTGCCTTCAGATTTTCTGGGTATATACCAAGAAGTGGAATTGCCAGATTATAGGGTAATTCAATATCTAGTTTTCTGAGAAACTGCCAAACTGCCTTCCACAGTGGCTGTACCGTTATACAATCCCACCAGCAGTGAGTAAGAGTTCCAATTTCTCTGTATCATCGCCAGCATTTATTGTTTCCTGTTTGTTTGGTGGCAGCCATTCTTATTGGTGTGAGATGGTATCTCATTGTGGTTTTGATTTGCATTTCCCTAATAGCTAGGGAAGATGAACATTTTTTCATGTGTTTTTTTAGCCATTTATATTTCTTCTTTGGAAAAATACCTTTTCATATCTTTTGCCCGTTTTATAATTGGGCTGTTTGTACTATTGTTATTGAGTTGTAGAATTTCTTTTTATATGCAGGATATCAGTCTCTTATCAGATATATGGTTTCCAAATATTTTCTCCCATTGAGTTGGCTGCCTCTACACCTTTTTGACAAATTCCTTTGAGGCACAGAAGCTTTTGATTTTGAGGAGTTCCCATTTATCTATTTTTTCTTTTATTGCTTGTGCTTTGGGTATAAGGTCTAAGAAGATACCTCCTAATACTAGGTCTTGAAGATATTTCCCTACACTAGGAGTTTTATGGTACTATCTCTTATATTGAGTCTTTGATCCACTTTGAGTTAATTTTTGTATAGGGTGTGAGGTAGGGGTCTTCTTTCATTCTTTTTGTTATGGCTATCCAATTCTCCCAGCCCCATTTATTGAAGAGACTTTTCTATTCCAGTTCAGTGGATTTGGGGGCCATGTCAAAAATCAGTTGACCTTATATTTGGGGGTCTATTTCTGAACTCTCAATTTGATTCCATTGATCAATATGTCTATCTTTATGCCAATACCATGCTGTTTTGACCACTGTAGCTTTATAGCTGGCTTCAAAGTTTGGAAGTGTAAGTCCTCCCAATTTGTTCTTCTTTTTTATGATGTTTTTAGCAATTTGAGACCCCTTTCCCTTGCAAATAAATTTGATAACTAGAGTTTCCAAGTCTGCTAAATAGGTTGTTAGAATTTGGTTGGGATTGCATTGAATCTGTAGATCAGTTTGGGTAGAACTGACATATTAACAATGTTTAGTCTTCCTATCCTCAAGCATGGAATATTTTTCCACCTATTTAGTTCCTTTTTAAATTTATTTTGTTAAAATTTTGTAATATTCTGTGTAGAGGTCTTTTACTTCCTTGTTGGGCCCTGAGCAGGTAGGCAGGGAGTCCCCTTAAGGGCACCCGGCAGATGGAAGGTGGGCCCTGCCTGCCCACTCCCTGCCTGCCATCCGCCATGAGTCTCTGGGGTGTGGGAGGGGCTCTGGATCGTCAGTATGGCGCCTCTCCCCTCCCCTCTTCTCGCTGTTGCACACCCCAGACTTACATGGGGGGAGAGCAAATGCTGCCTGCTGGGTTCTCTCACGGAGCTCCCTGCCGTCTGGGAGGATCACGTCGCCAGCAAACTTAAAGGTAGGTGCGCGGGAGTGGGGAGCTGCTGCTCACTCCCTTGCTGGCGGGGAGGTGTTCTGACGGGAACACACTCCCCTCGTCCCTGCAGCTGCTGTCTCTCTTCTGGTTTTGGCTGGCCCCTCCACATTCTGTGGGGGACTCAGTGGCCGTTCACACCCTGAAACCACAGTCCTGGTGTCCTCTGCCCCTTTTGGTTACTTTCACAGAGGAGAAGCTTGTTCTGCCTCAACTACTCCACCTTCTTCCTGGAAGTCTCTCAACTGATTTTTGACAAAGGAGCAAAGGAAATTCAATGGAGAAAGGACAGTGTTTTCAGCCAATGGTGTTGGACATTCACATCCAAAAAAAAAAAAAAAGAGTCTAGACACAGACCTTACACCTTCCACAAAAACTCCTCACTCAAAATGGATCATAGACCTAAATGTAAAATGCAAAAACTATGAAAGTTTTAGAAGATAACATAGGAGAAAATCTAGGTGACCCTGGGTTTGATACTGTGTTTTGAGATAAAATATCAGAAGCATGATCCATGAACAAAAAAATGGAGAAGTTGGACTTTATTGAAATTAAAAACTTTTGCTCTGTGAAAGATACTTCAGATACTTCAGAGATGGAAAAGACAAACTACAAATTGGGAGAAAATACTTGCAAAACACGTATCTTATAAAAGACTTGTATCCAGAAGATGTAAAGAACTCTTAAAACTCAAGGCTAAGATATCAGATAGCCCAGTTAAAAATGGGCAAAAGATCTGAGGAAACAATTCACCAAGGAAGATATTCAGATGGCAAGTGAACATTAGAAAAGATGCTCAACATCGTGTGTCATTAAGGAATTGCAAATTAAAACAACAGTGAGATACCAATACCCACTAGGCTAAAATCCCCAAAAATGATGACATCAGTGCTGGTGAGAATGCAAAATGGCACATCCACTTTTGAAGACAGTTCGGCAGTTTTTGTAAAGCTAAACGTATTCTCATCATATGTTCCAGCAATCGTGCTTCTAGGTGTTTACCCAATTGAGTTGAATGCTTATGTCTATACAAAAACTTGTATATGAATGTTTATAGAAACTTTATTAATAATTGCCCCAAACTGGAAGCAACCAAGATATTCTTCAATAGGTAAATGGATAAACAAAATATGTTCCAACCATACAATGGAATATTACTCAGTGGTAAAAAGTAATGTGCTATCAAGCCATGAAAAGACATGAAGGGACCTTAAATGCATAAGTTAAAGAAGCCAGTCTGAAGAGGCTGTATACTGTGTGAGTCCGACTATATGGCTTTTGGAAAAGCAAAGCTCTAAAGAGAGTAAAAAGATGGATGGTTGCCAGAGCTTTGGAAGGTGGGGAGAGAAGGAGGGGCAAGGAGGAACAGGTGAAGCACAGGGGATTTTTAGGGCAGAGAAACTATTCTGTATGATACAGTAATGATTGGATACATAATATTATGTAAATGTTTTACAAATATGTCGAAACCCATGGAACTCAAATTCATAGGGACTTAAAATAGATTAGAGGTTACTAGGAGCTGGGGACCGGGGGATGGGAAGCTATTGCTTACTGGGTACAGTGTTTCCGTTTGGGGTGATGAAAAAATTTGAAAATAGATGGTGGTGATGGTTGCACAACATTGTGAATGTAATTAATACCACTGAATTGTACACTTAAAAAGGCTGAAGTGGCAAAGTTTATTTTATATACGTTTGATCACAATAAAGAAACCCAACATAGAAATGTATAACACAAAAGTCAATCCTAATGTAAACTGTGGACTTTAGTTAATTAAAAAAATAGTAAAAATAAAGACAAACAAAAAAACCCATTATGAAATAAATGTGCAGCTTATTCTATGCCAATTATACCTCAATAAAGCTGTTAAAAAATAATAACTCTTTGGGTGATCTTGTTCCTTCTGTGACAAAGTGGTACCTCTGGGCTCCCAGACACACTGTCCTCAGTTGTTGGCTCCCTGGGAATAGAAGTGGTTTCTTCTCGCGCATGTGCAGTGGAACCATCACCTGGAGATTTTTACAGCCTGGAGGGACTGTCGCTGTTTGATAAGAGCAATTTGGATGAGACCATTTTCAAATATGCACATGAGGCTATGGGTCATTTTCCAATGTTTAACGTGACAGTTCCCCTCTCTTTGGTGGTGTCAACTCTGAAAATTAGCAACTAACAGGACAGGTGTTGGTTGGGAGGCTGAGGACCAGGATTCTGGTCCCCATTCTGCCATTAACTGACTGTGAGCTTTTGAGCAAGTCACTTACTTTCACAGCATATCTCAATTTTTTAGCTGTAAAGCAAGTGGGATGGATCAGGGAGTCAATCTCTGTGGCCCCTTCCAATTCCAGACTGTATTGTATCTGATCAATATTATACCTTCTCTCACACTTTTACATGGAGTGGAATGTGTAGAATGTTGATGTACATATGCTACAGGGTACTTGACTCAGCAGAAGCCCTATTGTGCAAAGATGCACTTGGAGACCCTCCTCCATTTCAGCAGTTCACATTGTGTTCCCTTTCTCTGTGGGGCATCTTCCCGGGATTGCCTGGGTTTGTGGGTGGAGACACTGAGCCTTCCTTGCTCCAGGCTGGTTCCTCAGTTCAGGGGCAGGGATTGGTGCTGGGTTTAGGCAACAGCTGCTCCTCCCAGCATTGCTATTTTTTTAGCCTTTCAAGCTTTCATGCACCCCAGCCCTGATATCTCTCCAAAGAAATGCCCAGAAAGCAAGGTTTTGGGTGTTTCCTGAGCTCAGACGTGACAGTTTGCCAGTGTGCTGTCACTTCAGAACTTAAGCTAAGAGTTGGCCTAAGTCCTGGCAGATTTTCTTGCTAACTGAGACTCCTGAGAGCATTTTAAAAACTCTTATATTCAGTTGGCGAAGTGTACATTTTGGAGTAGAAGATATTCTTTAGCTAGTATTTTGCTGTGAGCCCAACTTTACTTATTTTTAAAAACTCTTTAAGGACCTTGGAACATATTTGAATGAGAGCCTCTCTTAGGTCTAAATGGTATCATGGTGAAGAACCTGGTCAAGTTCTCAACCTAGATATCAAAGTCAAATGGAGCCTTCTGTGTATTCAGGGGCTTCTTTCTTCAGCGAATGAATGTTTCTTTTGAGGTTCCAATTTGATGTTCTATTTTACCCTTAAAGAGAGAGCACACAGGGCGGAGAATCTGCTTCTCTGATAGCCTGTGATATCCTGGGACCATTTTCTGGCCCTTTAGAGCAAAATTTAAAAATTAAGTGCCATGATAAACAGTTCATCCAGTATTTTTGTGTCTCTGATTTTTTTAGGACTGTGTTTAGAGAAATTGCCTATTTCCTCTTCTACCAGTAATCTCCACATGGACCGGGAACAGGACGTCATCACTTGTTATGAGAAAGCGGGGGACATCGCACTGCTGTACCTCCAGGAGATAGAAAGGGTAAGTGAGGGCCAGGTGTTTATTTCATCTGATCTTTTTTTTTTTTTTTTCCCAAATCAGATGTAGAGAACTGTGGTCGACCTCTGCAAAGCCTGCAGCTTGTCTGCCACCGAGTACAAGTCTTATATTCTTTAATGTGAAGGAGAAGATTGGTGGTGATTGTGGCATCTTGTAAAAATAGATGGTTCAGTGTTTGTGAAGCATTTTAATATCCACTGAGCAGAAATGACAGTATCCATCTGTTTATACCCTCTGCACCCTGAAGCTGGCTAGTCATTCCTGTTCTCCCAAGCAAAATGGGTCAAGCTCCTTTTGCCTGGACTAGAGCCAGAACAGTGTTCCTCTGGGGTTTTGAAGGCTTTACCTCAGTGGGTATGGCAGAGGCTTACTGGGGACTCCTGACTGACCTGCTTGAAGCAGGTTGTGTATCTCCTGAGGGCATCTGGGATGGTCTTCTAGCAGTCAGTGGTTTGCCTGTGGTGTGGGAAATGGAAACCAGCATCCGAGCAGAGGATCCTGAGCTCACACGTCAGGCAGGGGCTGGATGCTGGATGGGGCCCGGGAAGCGTGGGCAGCTTGTCTGTTTAGGAGGACTGCTGTCTTTTGGTTCTACTCTTTACTAAGTTCCTTGCCCTCTCAGCTTTGATTTCCCTCTTGTGAAAAAAGCATAATAATAGTTTCTACTTCGTGGAGTTCCTGTGGTGATTGTCGAAGGTCACGTAAATAAAGGCACTTAGCCCAGATTCAGGAACATATTGGATTTTTGGTAAATATGACTTACTATTAATAGAAATGCCTCCTAGTGGTCCCTGCCCCCCAGCAGAGTTTCCTAGCATCCCCAAGGCCTGATACGGATTTCCCTCTTCACACCCAGAGATGTATCCTGTGAGATGGTTTGAAATAATCAGAAGTCTTGTGAGACTTTGAAAATGATCAGAAACCTTGTTTTCCATCCATTTTGGGGGCTATTTCCATATGGGTTGGAAAGGAGAGGGACTAACAAAGTCTTGCTAGCATTTATTATTTCATAAACATACAGACTGGAAGCGATTTTGGTCTCATGAATCTTTTTTTTAGCATATTGGTATATATGATGAGGATCCAAATTGCCTTTTAGGAGACAGGGAAGTGGGGTAGAATCATTAGAGAAGAGGGGAATGGGAATGGTGGCAGTAGCATTTGAAATGTCCTAACCCTGAATGGATTATAAACCGTGGTTCATGATGTCTGGGAATTTAGGAAGATATTTGGCTATCCTGCCAAAATGTTCTTTCAGAAGGCTGCTATGTGAAGGGATTTTTTTTTGGTTTCTTTTTTAGAATTTATGATATGATCTTTAGAGGAATGAGAAAGAAAAAGCCTACTTTAAAAATCTACATTATTTTCACCATCTGCCCTCTTGGCAGTGGAGAAGCCCACTTGCCCCAGACAGCTGCTCTTGTTGATCACACACCTTTGCCACTTAGGAGCCTTTCACGTGCACTGCTCTCCTGTTGTCCGACCCTGTCATGTTGGGACTGCCTGCTCCCAGCTGGGAGAAAAGGAGGTGTGCCTGTTACGTGTGTCTTGGCAGATCTGGGTCTCTTCCTCTGGTGTTCATTCATAGCTACCTGTTTACCACTGGGTTCTTAGGCTGGACCATTAAGGAAATTCAAATAATCATAGGATTTAAAAGAATACTTTTTGTGGTTTTGAAGAAGCGGTGATCATAGAATGTTAGATCTGGAAGAGATTTCAAAGGTTGTAAAAGAAATTGACGCTCAGAAAGGGAGAGCCCGTGAACATACAGGAAGTTAGGGCCAAAGCTAGGATGAAGACCTGACTCTGCTGACACCTAGCTCAGCCCTTGCACACTTCATGACCCTGGTGGCACCTATGGGACAGACTCAGTAAGTGTGTGACCGAGCAAGCTCTTAGTAACAGGAAATCCCAGGGTGTGTGGATGGCCTTCAGATGTCTGCAAACCACGTTGGCCTCCCCAGATTCCAGCAAGCTGGGATATTTTCATTGAGAGAGACTGAATGAACCAAATATGTGTTTTGACTGTAGTCAAGAAGTTATCTGTTGATTGATCAGAAGTCTAGGGGGAAAATAACCTTAAGTGACCACTGGACTTAGAGGAAGTTCAGGGGTTTTTATGTGGAAAGATGATTGTGTGCTATGCAGAAGATACCTGCTTGGCTTTTTATTTTTAATTTATTTTTAATTTTTTAATTTTGCCCTTAAAAGACTTAAGATTTATCCTGAATTGAAAATGGAAAACCTTAGGGAAACACAATCTGAAAGAAGTCAAAGCCTTGGCAGCAGTGCTTTGCTTTTCTGGGTAGGCAGCCCTTTTCAGTAGAAAACCCAGCAGTCTGTTCCTCTGTGTGTTCTGCAGGGCAGAGGCAGTTGCTCAGAGGTTCTCCCCATATTCCCCAAGACATCTGTTTGCCAGGACATTTTGGCATATTACTAGTATTGGCTCTTAACTTCATGCACCAGCAAAAATAAAATTTGGGGAGAACTTTTGAGGACAGTTTGGAGTTTTGCCCATATTTTTTCATGATCTGAAACCATCAAATTGTGTTTCTGATGCAGCCCTTTCTCTGAGATTCTCTTACAGTGGGTGTATTCAGTGATGTTGAGTTGTTTGTTTCCTGAAGGGCGTTGACTCTTCAGAAAGGGGGCTGACCTTGACTGCCCCTCAAGGGGGCCAGCTTAGCCCCTGAGAGGCATCAGAGCACATGGGAAAGCCACGGGCAGTGTTGGAATCCTGGCCTTGCCACCTCTGAGCTTTGGACCTCTGTGTGAGCCTCCCTGTGCCTCAGGGTCGCCATCTGTAAAGTAAGTTATAATTGCCGTGAGGCTGTGGTGAGGATAAATGGGTCAGTGCCTGTAAAACACTTAGAAGAACACCTCCCAGTCCTGGTTAGCGCCCGTAAATGCTAGCCTTGTTCTCAGTAACTGTCCCTGTGCCATCCAGCTATGGAATCTTTCTCTGAGGAGACCTAACCTAAGCAGATTTCAGATATTTAAATCAAAATCTGGAATATTATAGACATGCTGTTTTATTAAAAATGTTAAAGGATTTGAGGGGAATGTATATGGAATAATTTTTTTAGGAGAATTGGGTTCTTCCTGTCTTGTCTTGAAGCTAATGGGACAACATCTTGCCTGGAGCCTCCATATCTGGATTCCGGTCTTCTGTTTAGCCCTGTATTTGACCTTGGTCCAGTCAGTTTTCTGTTTTCATGGTGGAGCTGATAATTCCTGACTTGCCTGATTTCACGGGGCCAGAGGCTAGCACTTACTGAGCACCAACGCGTGCCATGCATGATGCCGGGAGATTGACATGGCTGGTTCTCCCCTCTTTTTCAAATGTAGAGGCAGAGCCAAAGGCAGTTAACAACCCATGAAATCTATGTGCATTAAATTTGGTTTAGTGTCATCCTTGTTATATTAGGGTTTCAGAGACATCTACTAGTTTTCTCAATAATTTGTTCTCTGAAGGGGAATAAAAGATCCCCCTAAAATAATGTGTACAAATGTAATTTACCCAAATAAATGAAATTAGAGCCAATAGAATTAGAAATTACACTGGGTAGCCTTGATTAGTTTATCTACAGATGGTGGCAGTATGCCAACAGTAAATGAAGTTATCTGCCCCTCCAGGAGCTCCTGGCAGTGCAGTGCTAGGAATAAAGATGACTTCATCCTTGACTGTCAAAACATGAGCCCTGCTGCTGGCAAATGAAACCACCCTGTCCCTGTCCTGTGCTTGCAGCAGCCAACCAGCTGGTGATGGCTTCCTCGGGCAGAGGCTGTGCCAGGCTGGAACTTTACCTTCTGCTGACAGTTCATTTCTTTACACCCTATTTTAGAAAAGAAGTTAGTGGTAAATTATGGGGCATTCGTAGACTTCTTATTTGCTGTTCTGGTGCCTAAAATTTTCAGCCCAAATTTACTCCTTCATCAAGGAGTGAAGACCCCGTTACTCAGGGTCAGCCTGGTCACACCTCCAGCCTATTACATCCTCTCGATAAGAGAAACTTGCAGGACACAGCCGAGAGTCGGATTCTGAACTGGATTAGATTAAGGTTACTGTGTGCCTTGCATTCAAACCAGGTGTCCTAGGAAAAGTACTTGGTGCTACTGCTAAGAAAGGCAGGGTGTGACTCTGGAGGCCCGTGTGGCTGTGCTTTTTGCTTTAAAACGTGAGATAATAAAGAAAAGACAGATTGTCCTTCCTTTCCCCTTTCCAGCCCTACTCTTTATTTTTTTTTTTTTTAATCATCATTTTATTGAGATATATTCACATACCACGCAGTCATACAAAACAAATTGTACTTTCGATTGTTTACAGTACCATTACATAGTTGTACATTCATCACCTAAATCAATCCCTGACACCTTCATTAGCACACACACAAAAATAACAAGAATAATAATTAGAGTGAAAAAGAGCAATTGAAGTAAAAAAGAACACTAGGTACCTTTGTCTGTTTGTTTGCTTCCCCTACTTTTCTACACATCGATCCATAAACTAGACAAAGTGGAGTTTGGTCCTTATGGCATTCCCAATCCCACTGTCACCCCTCATAAGCTACATTTTTATACAACTGTCTTCGAGATTCATGGGTTCTGGGTTGTAGTTTAATAGTTTCAGGTATCCACCACTAGCTACCCCAATTCTTTAGAACCTAAAAAAGGTTGTCTAAAGTGTGCGTAAGAGTGCCCACCAGAGTGATCTCTCGGCTCGTTTTGGAATCTCTCTGCCACTGAAACTTATTTCATTTCCTTTCACATCCCCCTTTTGGTCAAGAAGATGTTCTCCGTCCCACGATGCCGGGTCTACATTCCTCCCCGGGAGTCATATTCCACGTTGCCAGGGAGATTCACTTCCCTGGGTGTCTGATCCCACGTAGGGGGGAGGGCAGTGATTTCACCTTTCAAGTTGGCTTAGCCAGAGAGAGAGGGCCACATCCGAGCAACAAAGAGGCATTCAGGAGGAGACTCTTAGGCACAAATACAGGGAGGCCTAGCCTCTCCTCTGCAGCAACCGTCCTCCCAAGGGCAAAACCTATGGCAGAGTCCAGCCCTACTCTTTAAAAAATTTTTTTTAATTAGAGAAGTTGTGGGTTTACAGAACAGTCATGTATAAACTACAGGATTCCCATACACCTCCCCACCACTAACACATTGGTGAGGAAAATTTGTTACAATTGATGATAGCAGTTTTTTTGTAAATCTATTTTTTTAACAGTAGTTACATTTGTTGCAATTGATGAAAGATTATTAAAGTAGTACTATTAACTATTGTCCATAGTTTAAAATCTGTATATAGTTGAATCTGATTATCTTTAACATTTTTTTCATTGTTTTAAAGCTTAAATATTAGCATAAAACCCCCTGTAGGGATTTGAAAAGTTTTCATCCATTTTCCATGCTTTTTTGTTTTTTAAAAAAAACTTTAAAAAAAAAAACACAAAAATTAAAAAAAAAAAAACTTTAAAAAAAACAAAAACTTAAAAAAAAAACAAAACAAAACATAATTGCCAAACCTGCTTGGGATTTATTTTAATTTATAACATTAGATATGACTCTAAATGAATGTTTCTCCCAACTTGTAATGCCACTTTAAAATTATATTTTCTTTTCATATTTTCTGTCATAATATATTTGTAGTCATTCATTAAAATTTTAGTTACAACAGTAATTTCTGGCTTTTCTGTTTTGTTCTGCTTAATATGTATTGTGCCAGTATGGCATTGCTTAATACTTACTTCTTTATAATGGGTTTTAAAATCTAAAAAAATTAATAACCACTTATTAATCTTATTTTTCAGAAATCCTTTGTTGTTTTCTGTTTACATTTCTAGGTGGATTTTAGGATAATTTTATTGAATCCCAGGAAAAATTCTGTTGGGATGTGGTTGAATTTTGATGAGTTCCATGCATTAACTCAGAGAAGGGAGATATTATGTTTCATCTGTTCTCATCCACAACCATGATACCCTATCTATTTTGTCAAGACATTTAAAAAAATAGATTCCAGTAAGTTTCTTTTATTTCCAGATCTTTTCCATTTTGTTGTTTTGGGAATAGGATTATTATTTTTATCATTATATTTTCACATATAGGAATGCTTTTGCTTTTTTAAATTCACTTACACAAACTTTATCGACTGACTTCTGTGTTCTTGATGCTGTGCATGAAGCAGGCGCTAGAACGACTATGCCACAGAACGTGCTTTTGAGAAACTTCCTGTCCTGTGAGGACGCGGATCCATGAACAGGATGGGGTGTGCTGTGGTGGTGGGGGGCACTCAGAGAACCCTGAAAACCCAGAGGAGGGCCTTAGACCAGTGTGGGAGTTCAGGGACAGCTCCTGGAAGAGGTGACCCCAAGCCTAATCTTGAAGACTGACAAGAATAGTGATCTTGAGTTATTAGCCTCTATACTGAACTCCTTGAAAGAAACAGAATTGATTTTATCATTTTTCTAAGAATACAGCTGTGTGGCAGAGGAATGCTATTTTGTTGTTGTTTCTTCCTTTGTAATACTTTTCCATCTAGTATCTCTCCCATACCCTGTCACCAGGCCTTCCAAAATAATTTCAGAAAGACAGTGATGGTAGATATCCTTATTTTATTCCTACTTGAAAGGCAACTTCAATACATTTCTATTAAGGATTATTAATATTTATTTGTGCGATAAATCTCTCATTTGCAATTCTTAACCGCCCTGTGAGGTAGGCATTATTATCCCATTGTATCGATGAGGACACTGAAGCTCTAAGAGATCGAGGGAGTTGTCTTCAGTGCCCCAAGTGGTGAGGAGTGTCAACCAGACCTTGAACCTAATGGGTCTTTTGACCAAAATGTTTGGCCTCTTCTCGCCTGCTTGCTTGCTTCCCCAGTCATTGGGTATGTGCCTTTGCCAAAGCAGACTGCACTTGTGAAGGGTACTTGCCAACAGTCCTCTCTCAGGGAAGTGTTTATCCACAGAACAGGTGGTGGCTTCAAGCCTGCCAAACAGGGCTTCTGCCCGGGCCCCTGTGCTGCAGCCTATTCGTGAGGAAGGGATTAAATTCAAGATGCTTGGACTTGAGGGTAAACCCTGAGCTCTGCTATTCCCTTTCCCTCCCCCTGTGTGGCTTCCCCAGTCGTCCCATCTACAACCTGGAGTCTCCTCCTGGCAGCCCTGGCCCTGCCTTTTGGGCTGTGCTCCTCAGGCAGGGATGGGCTGGTCGGACGGAGGGGAAGAGCTGGGCTGTGGAGTCAGGTGGGCAAACTCAGTCGGTGGAGCAGTGTCCATTTCCCCTTCTGTAAGAGAGAATAAGTGTGTATCAGAGAATAAGTGTGGAGCATGGAAGGGAAGTGTGGAGCCTCCCCACTTGGGAAGCTGCTGTAGAAATCTACAGTGAGTCTGGTAGTTGGATGAAGGCAGTGGCTCTGGAAATGGACAGACGCAGACATATGCGAGAGCTCATTTGGAGGTTCATGATAGTGGAAGTGAAAGGAGAGCAGCATCCAGGCTCCCTGCCCTCGTCTGACTTGGGCAACTGGGTGAATGGCAGTGCCCTTGTTGTGATGGGGTGCCAATCAAGAGTATGGTTTGGGGCTAAGTCTGGATCCCTGGGAGTGTGATCATATTCAAAGGTTTCCTATGGGTGGGAGCTAGGTGCCTTTTGTCCCAAGAAGGCATTCCAGGAGCTAGGAGGGAAATAGCCAGCAAGGGCACTTGAGGATGGGCTCAGGGATGCAGAGAAAATCCATCTCTGAGGTCCTGATGTACAGACCTGTGTAAGACTGAGGCTGGGGCAAGAGATCTGTGAATTCCACACCCCCCACCTGCCACCGGCAGCTGCACAATAAACACAATACCAAGTAACACGTAACAACAGAAAGCTGCTGTGAGGGGCATGAACATGGAGAGATACGTGCTCTGTAACACAGACATGCAGGGGCTGCTTAAAACTTAGGGTGGAACAGAAACACAGAAAAATCCTCCAGCATCCCAGCCCCACATAAAGCACAAATTAACAGCCCATGCTGGAAGAATGTGAACACCTGACTCCACAACCCAGCTCTTTCCCTCCTCCGATCAGCCCATCCCTGCCTGAGGAGCACAGCCCAAAAGGCAGGGCCAGGGCTGCCAGGAGGAGACTCCAGGTTGTAGATGAAGGTATCTATGGAAACAATAAAGCTCAGCCCCAGTTCAGCTGCTAACTAGATTGACTCAGTACCCTCCCTTTAAATATTAATATATAGATAGACAAAATTAAAGGTACACACAAACAAGAATCAGAAAAAAGCTAGGGTGATATTATATTAGAAAGTAGACTTAGGAACAAGGAATATTACAGGGGACAAAGGGAAACGTTACATAATGATAGGGGTCAGTTCATCAAGATGACATTTCTAAAATCATGTGCACAGAGCTTCAAAATTTATAAAGAAAAAATGTATAGAAGAATTTATAGCATTAAATGCTTATATTAGAAAGGAAGAAAGTTTTCAAATCAATGATCCAAGCTTCCAGCTCAAGAAACTAGAAAAAGAACAAATTCAAAGAAAGCAGAAGGAAGGAAATAATAAAGATAAGAACATAAATCTGTGAAATAACAATAAAAAGATAAACAGTAGAGAAAATCAGTGAAACCAAAAACTGATTCTTTGAAAAGATCTATAGAATTCATAAACCTCTGACAAGATTGAATAAGAATAAAAGAGAAGACACAACTTACCAATACTCAGAATTAAAGGGGAGACCCACTGTTGATCCATAATAGTAAGTGAAAATTGTGATCAATTTTCCACCAATAAATTTGAACACTTACATAAAATAGATAAATTCCCTGAAAGACACAAACTACCAAAGCTTCACTCAAGAAGAAATAGATAATCTGTATTTTCCTGTATCTATTTAAAAATTGAATTTGTAGTTAGAAATTTTCCCATAAAGAAACCTACAGACCCAGTTGGCTTCACTGGTGAATTCTACCAAACAATTAAGGAAGAAATAATATCAATATTACAGAAACTTCCAGAAAATAGAAGAGGAGGAAACGGTTCCTAAGTCACTTTATGAGGCTGTCGTTACCCTGATACCAGCACCAGACAAAGTAATTACAAGGAAGGAAAATTACAGATCAGTATTTCTCATTCACATAGATGCAAACATTCTTAAAACTGGCAAATCAAATTCAGGATAATACATCAAGATCAAGAGGGATTTATAGCAGGAATGCATGGTTGGCTCAACTTTCAGAAGTGAAGTAGTGTAATTAACAAAATTCCACCCAAAAAAGCCTGCAGCCAGATGGCTTCACGGTTGAATTCTACCAAAAATTTAAAGAAGTAATACCATTTTTAAGAAACTGTTTCAAAGTATAGAAGAAGAGGGAATACTTCTCTACTCATTCTGTGAGGCCAGTATTACCCTTATACCAAAACCAGACAAAAACGTTACAAGAAAAGAAAACTACAAACCAATATCTCTTATGAGTATACATGCAAATATTGTCAGAAAAATCCTACCAAACTGAATCCAGCATTTATAAAATGGATTATGCAGCATCACCAAGTGAGATTCATTTCAGGAATGTGAAGATGATTTAACACCTGAAGATCAATTAATGTAATACACCATATCAATAGACTAAAGGGCAAAAACCACATCATCATCTCAATAGATGCGGAAAAAGCATTTGGTAAAACCCAGCACCCTTTCATGATAAAAAGACTTAACAAACTAGAAATAGAATGAACTTCCTCAGTCTGATACAGGGCATCTATGAAAAACCCACATCTAACAACGTATTTAATGGTGAAAGACTGGATTTTTCCCCTAAAATCAAGGCCAGGATGTCCACTGTTGCCACTTCTGTTAACATAGTATTGTACGTTCTGGTCAGGGAAATTAGGCAAGAAAAAGAAATAAAAGTATCTAGATTGGAAAGGAAGAAGTAAAGCTATTTGTATTTGCATTTGACATGCTCTTAAATATAGACAATCCTAAGGAATCCACACATGCCAAAAAGCTATTAAAACTCATAAACAAGTTCAGCAGGGTTATAGGATAAAAGATCAATATACAAAAATCATGTGTATTTTTACACTTTATCAATAAACAAGCTGAAAATGAAAAATCCGTTTGAAATAGGATGAAAAAGAATAAAATACATAGGAAAAAATTTAACAAAAGAAGTGCAAAACTGAAGAATATAAAACATTGTTAAAGACTTAAAAAAAATTGGAAGACATCCTATGTTCATTTGAAAGGTGACTTAATATTGTTAAGATAGCAATACTCCCCAAATTGATCTACAAAATCAACCAAATCACTTCCAAAATCTCAGCTCCCTCATTCGCAAAAATTGAAAAGCTGATCTAAAAGTTAACATAGAAATTCAAGAGACCCAGAAGAGCTGAAACAAGAAAAAAGAAAAAGAAGGACAAAGTTGAAGGACTCACTTTGCCATCGCAAAACTTACTACAAAATCACAGTAATCAAGACATTGCACATAGTATTCCTGAGAAAGATGACACAAAAAAATATACAAACAAAAATTCAGCAAAGCAGTAATTTATTGAGCACTTGCTATGTATTGTACTAAATGTTCTGTCCGTTCTTTATCTCATTTAGTCCACAGTCATATTGCTATCTCCCTTTTACGAATGAGAAAACTAAGGTTTAGAAAGCCTGTTTAGGAAGGTTTAGAAAGGCTGTGACTTGCCCAGAGCACTGGAGCTGGGTTTTGAACCCAGAATAGTAGCCTGACTCCTGAGCATTGCTTTATACTGCAGATCTGAATTTGTTGATTGACAGTTCATGCTGTGTTCCAAGAAAAACTGACAACATGGAATGATGAATGGCATGACAAATCCTGGGAGATTTATAGTCTTCAGAGAAAAAAGAATTGCTCTTAGCCGATCATCTACAGGTGGAATAGTTAAGCTGGCCTCTGACAGCAACTTTCAATGTCAGAAGACTGTGGAGTATCATTTGCCATGTTCTGAGGCAGAAAAAGTGTGAAATCCAAAAATGTCATACTCAATCTGGTTTGACTCTCAGGGATAGAGGCAAGAGACAGACATTCTTTAACATACAAGAATTCAGGGAATGTTACATCCATGAATACTTTTGGCAATATTTTAGTAACCAAGAGATGAATCAAAATAAGGAATTCAAGAAACAGTGAATGCATTTTAACATAGAACTGATGCAAAACAATTACGGAGTAGAATGTAATTGTTAGTCACCTGAGCAGGGTAAAAATAGTAATAGAACAAAAATGGGAGGCTGAACGAGAAGGCAAAGTAGAAGATAGTATGAATAGGTTAATTTCTTTGTCTTTATAATGAGTCAATAAATGCTATGTGAAGTTGAAATATGGAGGTAAAATAATGATTTATCTGTATATATACATATACACAAACATATATATATAGACATATATTATAAATATAACATTTTTAACTTTAGAGAGATCTTTTGTAAACTATATACAAAATCATTTTTCTGAAGCTGAATGATAACTTTGGTTACACTTTAGTTTCTTCTGTTAAATTTAAATAAAATTAAATATAATGGTTTAAATTTGAAGCTAACATATATAATATGATCTCATTTTATTGTGAAATGATTTTTATCTTTCTCTTAATTCATATATACATAGAGATATCTGGATTGTTGTTCAACAAATGTTAACTATGGCTTTTTCGGTATAGCAGAATTTTGGAGTGATTTTTAATTTTTGTTTTATATTGTACTGAATTGTTTTTGCTTTAAAATCAACAAAGCATTTTTTTTGTTGTGGTAATTTTTAAAATTTTAGTGATGGACCTACAAGTGGAGGTGTCAAGGAAATAGTTGGATATATGAGTCTGGGATTCACAGAGAAAGTCTGAGTTAGGGAAGTCTGAATTTGGGAGTTGTCAGCCTGTAGATGATATTTAAAGCCCATAGCAATGGATGAGATCGTCTAGGGAGAGACTTAAGAGGGAAAGGAGGTGTTGGGGACCACACTCTGTGCATCTCCAGCTCTTGGGGGGTGGGGAGAGGAGGAGTGGAAAATGCGGGAGGGTGAGGGTGGTGTGGAGCTGAGTGTCAGGTCATGAAGGAGCCAGGCATTTTTGGTAAAATGCTGGCATGTGGTTCAAATGCCAAGGTTGCCCATCTGGATTCCATTCCTCAAACTCTTGTTGACTGTGTGCTTCTACTTTTCGGTTTCCCAAAGTTCATGGGTTGGAGAACCAGCAATTGCTTCAGCTCCATTTGGAGATCAGTTTCAAGACCTTGAGAACATCTGAGGTTTAGCTAACAAATGGGTCTTTTGAAGAGCTGCTGACTTTCAGCAAATGCTAAAAGCACGCCAGAGAACACTTGCATGGTTTGTAAATGGGCCACAAGTAGGTTTGTGTTGATTAATGCTTTATTGGATTTGGGAGTTTAAAGAGAGCAGTCTCTGTAACAGCAGATCTGTGTTTACACTTCACTACAACCCACCCAACTGGCAAGTCCTTCTCCTGATTAGTTGGCAGTCTTTCTTGCAGGGGTAAAAATTTCAACCTTTCAAACCTTGTTATCTGTTGAGCAAGTGGCCAAATTTTGGGAGAGAGGGAACTGAGGTTGTTTTCCTTAGCTCTCCCCTTGAGAATAGCTGATGGCCACTCAGTCCACTAGCTTCAACTTTATAGCCTCGTGAGTTGTCCCCTCTGGTTAATTCCAGGGCCGGTGGTGATCAGGCGGTACTCGGCTGCTGGTGGAGCTCATCAAGCTCCCGTCAGTGGCCTCAACCATTGGTAGCTGATGACTGTTTCTGCCCTTTGCTGGGACCTGCTCCTGTGTCACTCAGCCTCGCTGTCAGTGCCTTGTTCTACCTGTAATACTTCCCCTGTCACCATCCAGCCAGCTGTCAACACCCTTTGCTCCTCCACTCTCAGTGCTGGGAAGGCCCTGCATGCCCCAGGTCTCTTGGTAGCTCCCTGCCTATTAGAAGTCACTCTTCCGGCTTTTCTAGAACTTGAGCTTCTACACCTGTATCTGTGCACTGATGTTTGCCTTAGGAAGTTGGTTTTTCTAGTTGTGTAGTACATTTAGAGGTAGGGTTTGAAGGAAGTGGCCTCGGATGTGCATCTGATTAGTTTTCCGATTTTCTCCCCTTCTAGGTAATACTTACTAATATTCAAAACAGAAGCCCTAAGCCTGGCCCTGCTCCCCACGATCAAGAACTAGGTTTTTTCCTAGAAACAGGACTTCAGAGAGCCCATGTCCTCTATTTCAAAAATGGGTAAGCCTTCTTCATTTTTTAATCCACTTTCTAAAGAAGGAATATAGAAAGCCTTATGATGCTATCTCCAGTTTAGTTATTATAATAAACAAGCAGTTTTAAATATGAACTGGAATTGGAGTTTTTTTAAAAAGAATGAACATAGGCCTTTTTTGTGTCTTGTCTCTTCTCCACTGGGCTCTCTTGCTTTCCCATGAGATTTAGAGGTGGGAGACGGGTTGGAGGAGGAGGCCTGAGTGAGTGTATGAAGGACCCAGACCGGGTGGGGGGAGCTGTCTTTTAGTGATGCCCTTCCTCCTTGGAAATGGCACCACACAGGCCTCAGTTTGTTGGGAGGGAAGTTAATGAATTGGAAACTCTGACACACAGGGTATCTCCCTTTCAATGGCCAGTCAGCTCACAGAATTGGATTTGCCAAATCTCGGACAGTTTTTATGAAAGTGAGTGTGACTTTGATGTCACACAATGTTTTCTACTTAAGTTGCCTTTGAAAAGGGTTTAAGAAAGGCTGAAGAACCTGAGTGTAAGGACCAGTTCTGTAATGCATTTGATATTTGTTTTCCTTTTTGTGTTGCTCTTCTGAGAAATGTGATGATCGTGTTCCAAGTTTCTTCAGTTGTCCCTTGTTTTGACGTTGTGCTGCAGGATAGATGTGCATGAAGACCAACAGTAGGTATCTGGTTCCTCTGTAGCTCCTCCTAGGCTCGCCATGGGAGGTCCCTAGAAGCCTGTTTCCCTTCCTCTAGGAATAGTCAAATAGTGCTATTTGAGGCCCAGCCTTTGGAAAATGAACAAAGGAGTTGCTTCCTCTTCATTTTCAAGAGTTTCAAACCTTGGGGCACAGCTCACGGAGGTGGGGTTTCCTGGTGGCCAAGACTTACGTGCATCTGTTTGCCATTTGTTGAGAGTAAGTTCTTATTTTCCAAATTCTATTAAACCGTTTGTGGGAGAAGTCGTGATTTTCCTCACAAAAGGCCATGTAAACCCCCCAAGGTTTGGAATGGATTGGAGGCTTTGGCACAAAGGTGTTGTCTGGGTTTGGTCTCATCTGCCGCTGACTGAGATTGTCTGAGCAATGACGCATATCCCCTCGATTTAAGTTCTGTTTCCTCTGCTGTTGTAAATAGCAACATTTCCTAGTGATCTGCTTCTGCCTTCGCACAAAAGTGGTCGTCGTCACAGAGGAACCCTGGTCCTTGGTCTCCTTCTCTCTAACCTGTGAGCATGTGTTGGATATGGAAATCCAGAGACAGAAATTGATTTCCTTGGGGCTTCCAGGGATGGCAAACCAATCATGTCTATTGAAAATGTCTTGTGTGAGATTGATAAGGGATGGTTGGATAACTTCTTTTCATTTTTTGAAGCCTCTTTGTTGGGAGAGGAAGAAGTGGGGCTATTGGGCTGTGACCTCCTTCCCTGAAATGTTGGCCACCTGTGAAATCCAGCTGAAAAATATTAACTGTGAGAGACTTGCCCTATACGATGGATTGCATGTTGAGGATTGTTTCCTAACTCATTGATGTGGCCTAAGAGATGCTTAACTTGGCAGTCTTTCCTCCTCTTTTCTTGTCTTCTTGCTCTTTTCTGTGTGTTCTAAAGCCCAGTAATGATATTGGACCAGGTATCTCAGTGGTCTCGGCTCGCTGCGGTGTTCTAAACGCTGGGATTCTTCAACAACAGCTAGGGATTACTTTTGGGTAGGTGATGGTGAGTGCTGATTTGAGACCACCAAATGTAGGTGAAGGGAGAAAATCAGTGTGAAGTTTCGGACATGCTAAATGACAGGGGCCATTGGTCAGTGGACATCTACAGCCAGTATCTATGGAGCAGGCAAGGACAGGGTGGAGGTGGCTGCTGTCCCTAAGCACCAGTGGCTTCCTGTAGTTTCAGCTTCTGCCGTATTTGCTCCTTTGTTTTCATTTGTTTTTTATTTTTCTGCACTTTTCTTATATGCATCTGGAAGAATATAACAGGCAGAGTTTGATTGATTTTTAGTGGTAGGAAATTGACTATAGAAGAGTTGGGCAATAAGAAATTTGGAAATTGATAAAGCACATCTTTTCCTCTGGAAATATACTTAAACATATAGTCAGTTTTTTGGTTGTCCCAAATACCCAAGGACTGACTGAATTATGGTAATTGCTAATATTCCTTCATAACTCTCCTGTCTTCTCCAGGAGTGACCACCAAACTGTGAACCTGGGCGTCTCTCTCAGAAGGAAGCTGACCCCAGGACCAGTTCCTGGGTCCTCTCCTCCTAATCCCTTAGGTCAGGTGACACTGTTGTGTTTACCAAAAAATTACGGCGAGTCTAAATCAGAGAGGTGACGTGTGACCTGGGTGCCACCACGCCACTGCAGGGGAAATGCTGTCGCACTGTGGGGAGGGGCTTGATGGACCCTCAGACGGTGGCTTTGTCCACCCCCTGCCTTTCTGCAAGGAAGCAGTTGACTCCCAGGACGAGATGTTGCCAGAGGATGGTGTTTTCTCATCAAGCGTTTCTCGGGTCTTATCTTCATCAAGTTACCAAGCGTCGATTACTTCTCCTCTCCCTTCTCAACCTCTTCTTTACTCTCCTAGCTCTCCTTTTGCTCTCCCTCCCTCTCCTTCCTCTCACCCTCTTTCTCGTCCCTTCCCCTGTCTCCTTCAACCCCCTCTCCCTCCTCCTTCTTTTTCTCCCCCCCCTCCTCTTTCTCCTCCCTCTTTCCTCATTGGAGGGAGATAATCACTGGTGCAATCCAGGTCTGCAGCAACCCCCACGCCCCAGCCCCAAGATTCCCTGGGCATGATCTGACTTGGAATGCACCCACATCTATTTCACGTCGATTTCTCTCCTCCCTCTGGGTGGCAGCAGCAAGCCTGTGAAGGGTGGAAAAACTCTCATTAAGGCCACATGGTGGGTGAAATCATAGAGCATTCGCCTCAGAGAGCCAGGATTGCTGCCTCTGTGTTGCCTCATCCACAGCAGCGACTTTGAGTGAGTGGCAATAAGGATGTTCGAGCCAGAGAACCTGCATTTGGAATCAGCCCTTCTTCTCTCTGAGTCTCAGTTTCTTTATCTGTAAAACAGGGTTAAAACCACCTATCTCCGAGCTGGGGTGAAGAACAAATAAGAAAATGCCCATGGAGGCATGTCGTGGAGTGTCAGGCAGACAAGACAGCAAGTAGTAAATTGTAATGTCCAGTGATGAGGTTCCCAGTTGATTTACCAGCTAAGCATGCAACAAGATTCAGGTCAGACTCCAATTGCAGTGGAGATTCATGGAGAAGTAGGCTTCCCTTGTTGGATAGCTGAGTCTCACACCACCAGGGTTTGTGAGGAAAGGCAGTAATTTATGAAGACTGCTTGTTGAATCAGTTGCTGGTTTAGGTGAGCTTTGTTCCAGATGGGTGGGAGTTAGCTTGGATAACACCTAATAACAGATCATGCCTTTGGTTGTCCAGGGAAAGGAGTGGGGCTGACGGGTCTGAGCGCAGCAGCTTTGGGCACCAGCTGTGGGGGCACAGCCTATAGCAGAGGGACGGCCTTGTCCTTGAGACGCTGTGGTCAGGCTCAGAATACACAAAGGGCAGCAAAGACATTTAAGAGACTTCCTCTTGGCCACGTCAGGTGTACTGGGTGAGCAGGATGAATGCCAGTGTGTGTTCTCCGTGGTTCTCCCTCCTCCCTGGAGGGTGGGATGGATTGACATGAGAAGATGGATGACCAGACCCCCCTGCGTTCTGTGTGGAGGTCCTGACCTGGAGAAAGTAGGAGGTGAGGCAGGAATGGTTCTGGCTTTGGGTTCCCCTGAGGTCTTTGCAGTCAAGCCAGGGGATAAAGTGGTGTGGAAGTTCTGTTATGATCGTCAGAGACCATATCGCCCCTGTGCATTGGTTTAAACAGTTTTCAAACTTCGGCAATAATCTTGTTCAGCCCTGCTCAGGGTAGCCTCGAATTGGAAGGTGGGAGGGGCTGGGAGGGGCTGGGAGGCCCTTCAGGGTCCCACAGGCTGCGGACTAGGGGTGCCCCCCACCCCGGGCTTTCTGCTTCAGAGACTTCAGACTCCACGGAAGCTGACAGGCCCTCCCAGGCCATTCGCCGGGCTTTGCTCCGGGCACTGGGCTCCAGGCCGTCTTCCCTCGAGCAGTGATCTGCATGTTCACTTGCTGATCTGCACAGTACTTTTTACATTACATGTCAAACGCAGTGAACACGGGAGCATCCACACACATTTTCTGTGAGCATTTAATATGTATCTCCTCTCTGTATATGACACTCTTCAAGAATTCAGTGATTAAAAAGGAGTGGGTCTAGGCCTCTGGGAAAGGAGGAGAAAAGAAAAAAGGTAAGACATGAATATAAGTCATGTGATCTAGGTTATAATACAGTAGTGTATAGTGGAAAGAAACAACAAAAGAACACCTACCCACTTTAAATCGGTTGAAATCCCCAGCTCCGTTTATTCATTCATTCAGTAAGGTCATTTAGTCATTCATCTAAAAAGGGTTGATTGCAGACTTATTAGGTACCAGGCCCCGGGTCAGGCACTGGGAGTGGAGTGATGAAAAGCCCATGGGGAACTGAGAATTAAAACAAGCCGTTTGGGGATAGTTTGGTAAATGTTGTGTCAGGGGAAGTCCAGGTTTCCACAGGAACAAATAGGAAGGCTGCCGTGCCGGGATGGCCTCCTGAATGGGCAAGGGGAGTGAAGCTTTGGGGATGTGGACTTCTGTGTAAGCCTCCCAGCACAGAGTCTGGCAGGCAGTAGGTGTGTTTGGTGAGTCATCCAGTAAGTATTTATGAGTTCTGCTCTGTGTCAAGTATTATGCTCAGGACTGGGACTCATTGGTGAGTATAAGACGTAGTCCAGACTCTCGTGGAGGATACAGTCCAGTGAGGGAAACAGATAATATACAAGTAAATCAATGTATATAATTGCAAATTATGGTAAGTGCTAGGAGATCAATGAGTGCAGGAAAAGCAAATAATGGGGGCACCTGCTTAGAGTGGTCAGGCCAACCCTCCTGAAGAGGTGACATTGAAAACAAGACCTAATGGACAAGAAAGAGCTAATCATGCCGAAAGCAGAGGAAGGAATATTCCAAGCAGAGGGCCCAGCATGTGCAGGAGTCCTGACCCAGAAAAGAGCTTGGTATGTTCAGGAATCTGAAAGGAGTCCATTGTGGCCTGAGCATAGTGGGAAAGAGGAGAGTCTTGACACCCCTGTTCTTGCTTACCTTGGAGAAGGCAGGTCAGCTATGGCAGCACTCAGTGGGGGTGGGGGTGGGGGGAGGTTGTCCAAAGAAAAATCCCCAAGTCACCGAAAGAAAGGGGGGGTGATGAGAGGACTCATGGGATACCCACCTCAGAGTTGACTGTGGTAGAGACTGAGAGAAGAGGATGGATTTGAGATGTATGTTAGACCTACTGATGTCCAGACTAGCTGATGAATTGGATTTGGGAAAACAGAGAAATCAAAGATGACTCCCCAGTTTCAGTCTTGAGTAATTGGTTGGATGGGGAGGGAGCAAGGAGAGGATCCCATTTGGAGAGGGGGAAGTCAAGAGTTTCCCTTTGGCATGTTATGTTTGAGATGCCTGTGAGGCATCTAAGCATCAAGGTCGACTAGGAAGATATATGAGCACAGAGGGGAGGTTTGGGCTTGAGTTATAACTTGGGAGTTTCCACATGTTGATTATATTTAAAGCCCTGGGGATTGGATGAGATCATTGAGGGACGGAGTGTAAAGAGAAAAGCAGAAACAGCCCAGAACCCAGCTTGGAGACCTGCAAGAGCTAGAAATTGGATAGAGGAGGAGGAGTTTGTAAAGATGCTGCTAGGGTAGGAGTAGGGGGGAAACCATGAGTGTATATTCTCAGTAAAGCCCAAAATGGGAAAGTGTGCTGGGAAGGAGAAAGTGATCACCTCTGGTGAATGTTGCTGAGATGTTAAGAAGAGAACCAGAGCGTGAACATTGAATTAGCTAACAAAGAAGAAATTGTGACCTTCAAAAGACCTTTGGTGGGATGGTAGAGGCAGAAGTTAGACTGGGGAGAGTAAGGAGCAAGTGGTTACGGAGGAAGTAGAGGCGTTGTATGTAGGCTACTATTCAATAAATTTTACTTCCCTTTCCATTTTCTTTTCCCAGATAGAGTTCATGCTGGAAGGATGGATAGGAGAAAGATGGTGGAAGATTTAAATACTTAAAATACCAGGCTAAGGAATAGAGAATTCATTCTTCAGGTGTGGAGAAGCTATTGAATCAGGAGGGTAAGGTTTTGGGAAAGGCCAAGAACAGGTTTATTAACTTCTGATCCCAGGGAGGAGTGGTAGGGAAACCATGGCAGGTAATCCAGTTACAGTCGGGTAAGCTCACCCAAATTTCTGTGTCCAGAGTTTTTACCAGGGTTTCATGATGTAGGCATGATTGAGCGAATCAGGGCCCACGTGATTGAACCCAATCTCCAGCCCCCGTCCCCTCCCCGGAGGTCAGGCTGCTATCATGTGGCTCAGAGTCCCAACATGGCTGGTCGTTCCTCTGTGGCCAGCCCCCCACCCTAGACCACAGTGAGGCTGGCCCCGCCCTGGGCCACCTCCTTAGCAGAAACTGTGAGCTGTGTCAGTGTGCCCACCATGGATGAAAAAAAGACACTCCTCTATGGGGAATTCCAAAGAATTAGAGGGTATCTCCCAGGAACCAGGGACAAAGACCAGCCAAATTCCTTCTCATGCAACAAAAAGGCAGCTCATCTGATGAGTCTGGTGCCAGCAGAGTCATGTCTGTCCACTTTTTCAGGACCTGGTTTGTTTTACCTGATTGCACCCACAGACGCATTCTAACTCAGCAGGTGCCGCTCTGAGTTACTCTGTTGACTGAGAGGAAGGTAGGGTGGGGGGAGGAGGCGCTGGCGGGAGAGAGGGAGGGAGGGGGGCTATGCGTAAGAGGTCTACTTCCTTTTTTGCAACAGCCTCAGAAGGGAGGTTTATGGAGTGGTGTGAGGCAAGGGGCATCTTCCTGCAGCCTGCCTAGCCAGGGTCACCTTAGTGATGCTGCTTGTCGCTCGGCACTCACGTGTCTGGAAGACTACAGCCAACCTGGAGTCTTGGGCACCCGGCACCGTGCTAAGCACTTATACGTCCTTTCACCACTGAGGATCATTTTCCTATTAGTTGAACTGACTGGTGATAGAGTCTAGAGCCTGAAAATGCTGGCTCTTGAATGGATGTTAGCAAGCATTTGTTTCAATCACTGCTCTTTATAGATGAGGAATCTGGGATCCAGGGAAATCATGTCCAATAAGCATTCAGCAACTATTTAGGTTTCTTACTGGTGACAAGTAGTGCTGGGAATAGAGCCTTGAACAAGCAAAACCCAATCACTGCTTGTAGGAGTTTGCATTTTGGTTGGGGAAACAGACAGTGAACAAGACGAACAGATTTGTCCAAGGTCACTCAACTCCTTGGTGGCAGAGCCAGGACAACATCGCCTTCTCCACACACCCAGACCCGTTCTCCTTGCACTCATTTGTCCCACGCTGGCCACGGACTAACCGTTTCATGTAAATGGAGCACCGAGCAGTATAGTTTGAGGTGTGACGCTACGCTTCAACAATAAGGACTTTTCTTAGCCAGTCTAGATGGTAAACTTACTTTTGACCCCTTCAAATGTAATTTGTATCCATGATTTTATTTACTTATTTGTTTATGTAATAAAAAGCATCAGCCCAAATCTCTGTTTTGTTTAAATGTGGGTAGGTTTCACTCACCCCTTCATGCCCTCAAAACTTGAGTACGGAAACAATGGAGAGTTTGTCAGTTTTAATTATGAAACGCCAAGACCACCCTCTTCAGTGATGAATTATGGGAAATGAATTATGGGGAACAGGTAATTGCTTTCCTTGTGCACATGAAATGCACTTAATGAGCAGTAGAATCCTGTGCTGTCTGGAAGCTTTATCGGCACTCAGCAAAGTAAATGCATGTGTTGGTTCTGTCCTTGGCTTCAGAAGCACGGAGGAGGTCATTTTAGGCTTCCAATGGTGGGGTGGGTGGATTAGTGAACTAACTGGCAGTTTAATTGCATCTCACAAAAACACCTCCCCCCATGGTTTTGCCTTACTGTATACTGCCTCTTGGACAGCAGGATATAATTCCTTTAGAATACAAATAGTTCCATTCCGAGATTAGAATTCCCTCGAAGATGAACTGGTATAAGAATCTGCTCCAGTTCTTCACATTGGATTTGTCTATGGTAGTGATTTTCAGTTTTAATGGGGGCAGGAGGAGAGGGGAGAATCCTCATTTGTTCATTCATTCACTTATTTATTCATCCTTCAAATATTTGTGTACTAGGAACTAGGGTCTCGGCAGCAGATGAGTCAGTCCCTGTCCTGTGGAATATCCAGTCCAGCAGGAAATAAAGACGTAAAACAAATAATTACAAGTGGGCTAAGCCTTAGGAAAGGGGAGGGACAATGCTATCTTTTTCACATTAGCTTTTCACCTCGCAGCTCTTCCTAAAAAGAGATGGTTGTGTAATATGATGTCTAAAAGTCAGAGTTAGCTTTATTTTTCCTTTAGCATTTCCCAGTTATTTCTTGATAGAATTGGAAATTGATCCCCTGGGAAATGCCAAATAAGACCTTACTCAAATAGCAGCATTCATGGACAAAAGCTAGGAGTATGCTCTGGATGGCAGTAGCGTGAATAAACAGACACACAGGAGTGTACTGTGTGGTAGTGGAACACTGCCTACCTGTTTTGGTTTCAGATTACGTGTTACGACATTCACTTGTTCAACTAGCATGCATTCTGCTGCTTCTCTGTGCCAGGCCCTCTTCAGGGGCTGGGATGAAATGGTGAGCAGCCAGACCTGCTCCCTGCTCCCAGAGAGAACTCAGGTTTTTATCCTCCTGGATGGATAGCTCCACCCTGAGACAGCGCTCGGGAGGAAAACTTCCATTCCTTGAGAGTCCACTTTAAAAAGAAATTGACCCAGATTTTGTGGTTAGGGAGTGTTTTCCTGAGGAAGTGACTGAGCAGAAATCATGACGCTAAATAGATGAATAGGAGCTAAATAACAAAGGCGAGGTGGGGTGGGGTGGGCTGGGAGGGGGCATCAGTATTGTTTAGACCTGAAAGGATCTTCAGAGGCATCTTGTCCAACCAGTGCACCCTTTCTCTCTGCTGTATTTTTCTCCTTGGCATGTAAGTGGCATCAGATACACTTGTGTAACAGCTACTTCGTGAGGTTCCATTCAACATTCCCTTCATGGGGCACACTTTAGAAGGATATAGAACAGGACCACAGCTTGCCAGCAGGGGTTCCCTTCCCTGTGATGCCACCCAGGAGCTATTCTCTTGCCACACCCCTCCCAATCCCCACCCCCGACTTGCCCCCTCCAAGTGACAGCTCAGGTGCCAGGGGGCGAGACTCACGCTAAGTAGGTGTGGAGTCTGCCGGGCATAAAACTCTTATGCTTACCCTCTCCCCAAGTTTCAGGGTCTCCCAAGGTCTATCCTCAGTTGTAAGTCATCACACTCAAGGAGACCCCAGGCTAGGAGCTATTTATAGTTCCTCTCAATCCAGATGCAAGTTATCAATCAGAGGCTGTTTTTATCATGAGCAATGTTGCCTAGTAACATAATTGACATTTTATTAGGTGTCCAGGGAACAGAACTAGAAAGTTAACTTACTGTCAAATTCCCAAGCAGAAGAGGAAAGGGATTTGTTAACCCTTTGCCCACATTGTATTGTTCTTTTAGTTCTTTATCATCCGTTTCCCATCACTAGAATATAACCTTCACAAGGCAGGATTTTTTTTTTTTTAATTCAGTTTTATTGGGATATATTCACATACCATACAATCATCCATGGTGTACAATCATCTAGTTGTGCAAGCATCACTCCAATCTATTTTTGAACATTTTTCTTATACCAGAAAGAATCAGAATCAGAATAAAAAATAAAAATAAACAAGAACACCCAAATCATCCCCCTCATCCCATCCTATTTTTCATTTAGTTGTTGCCCCCCTTTTTCTACTCATCCATCCATACACTGGATAAAGGGAGCATGATCCACAAGGTTTTCACAATCACAGTGTCACCCACAAGGCAGGAATTTTTAGCTGTTTTGTTTGGGGACGGATCCGTACCTTGAACCATGTCTGGTAGGTAGTTGCCCATGAACTAATGAGTGAATGAACTTCTCATTTTCAGTTGAGCAGGCTGTGCTCCTAGAGGCCTGTCTGACAGTTGTATATTTTCTTTAAAATTGGTGAATGCAGCATTATATATCGAGAGCCTGAATGTGCCGAGTGTTGTGCTAGGTGCTGCGGATATGAGGACGGACAGGACAGGCATGGGCCGGCTTCTTGGGACTTGCTGCTCCAGTTACTGCTCTTAGTGGTGAAAACAGGAATGTGCTGTGACCGTCGAGGTCCTCCTGGATACAGTCTTATTCTGTTAAAAGGGTAAGAGGATGCCAAGTATCAAAAATTTCCTCGACTTCAGCAAGAAATGGTACGTTTTCTGGGAAGATCATAGGGCCTCTACTTTTTACCCTGTCTCTGAGATTGGAGGGCATTTATCATAATGTTAGCTTTATTATAAGAAACTCCTCATGTAGGCCTTGGCAGAGCATTGTATTTCTGGGAAGCTTCTAACTTGGTGGAATTTTGGTGCTTGTGGGCCTCTTTACTTTAGCCTAATGTGTACACATCTGGATGGGATTCCAGAGTTCCCACAGCATGGAAGAGAATTATTGTCTATCATGGTTTAGTTGTTGAGAACATTTGCTCCCAGAGCCTCCCAGGCTGTATTTTTTAAGACTTCAGATATGTAGCTCTTCGACTTGAAACCTCGTGGGGTGAAGTCAGATGCAGAAGCATCCAAGAGTGTGGCCTTTGTAGGCAGCCGCTCGAGGGCAGACCATTGAAAATGACATGTGTGTTGGGAAAGAGGAATCCGAGTCCCATCTGGTCATGAAGGAAGCCAGGTTTCACCCTCTGCGAGGCTGTCAGACTGTGGGGAGCCTTCTTGGTAATTTAGTGTGTCGCAGAGCGGGTCCAGATGTCCCTGCCCAGAAGCAGGTGGATGGGAAGGAGAGTCAGGGAGAGCACACAGCTTCCCTATTTTGGCTCTGGTCCAGAGCAGAGCTCACTGGCCTGCCATTTCCTTTTCCTGGTGTAGGTGAAGAATGCATTAATATTTTATACCAAGGCAGGGGTAGAGGTGAGGGTGGGAGAGTGTTGTGAGGTACCCGTTCTTTTCAAAGGATCTTTCTCTCGCTCTTTCTCACTCTCTGTCTTTCCCCTCCCCTCCCCCACTCTTCCCTCTCTCTTTTTCTCTCCCTCTCTCTCTCTTCTCTCCATTCTTTTTTGCAGAGGTATTTTTAGCCAGCTCTTAGAGTTGCAGAGAAAGATTGAGCTAAACCACAGAAAATGGTTGCAACATCTTTGGAGAATTTATGACTTTCCTTAGGAAATACTAGAGCCTTCTGTTGAAAGTGGGTAGGATCCATAAATTGTCTAACAAATGTCTGCCTTTATATTTGTCTAGCAATGTCAGCCATAGATCTGCACACCAATAAGGAAATCTACAATGTGATTGTACACTCGCATAGCAAACTCCTGCATTAAATTATAGAATTTTAAACAACTTTTTATTTTGAAATACTTTCCAACTTACAGGACAGTTACAAAAAGAATACAAACCCATACAGAGAGCTCCAACATATACCTAACCCCTACCCCAGATACCCAGATCCATCAATTTTAACATTTTGCTACATTTACCATGTCATTTTATCTGTCTGTCTGTTATCTAACTATACATCTTTCAATCCATTTTCTGAACACTTGAGTGTAGGTTGTATATGTGATGCTCCTTGAACACTTAATACAGCTATGTACATTTCCTAAGAACAAGGATATTCACTTACGTAAACACATTAAGTGCAGCTATCAAGTTCAAGAAATTTAACATTGTTGCAAAGCTTATAGCCTATATTCCAATTTTTTCTTATGTTCCAATAATGTCCCTTTGAGCCTTTTCTCCTCCCTTGCTAGATCCCATACAGGATCATGTACTGCATTTAATTGTCATTATCTCTTTAGTTGCTATTTTTTGTTCTTTTTGAAATTATGGGAACATATATATAACATAAACTTTCCCATTGCAACCATTTCCAAGCTAACCATTCAGTGGGATTAATCACATACACAATATTGCGCTACCTTCACCAACTGCCATTATTAAAACATTCCCTTCTCCCAAACAGAAACCCTACGCCATTATGCATTAGCTTTCCATTCCCCCTGCCCCCTGCCCCTGGCAACCTGTACTCTAATTTCTGTCTCTATGAGCTTGCAGATGCTCTGATATTTTCTTTGTAGTTACTATGGGGCTTAAAGTTAACATCCAAAATCTGTAACAATCTCATTTGCTTTGATACCACCTTAACTCAATAGTATTATGTATAATATGTATTATATATTATTGTATAATAATAATTATATTATTAATATAATAGTAACTATATAATAATTATTTAATATAATAATATGAATCCCATATTATTATGTATTATTATATAATGGTATATATGTTTATGTATTATGTTATGCATATGTAAACATGTATGTTTATGTGTAATGTATATATGTTTATACATAAACATATAATACATTATACTTAATGTATAAACATGTATATAATATTTGTATGTAATACATAATGTATAAGCATGTATAAATTTTACATTTTATGCATTTGCCTTTTAGATCCTATAGAAACTAAAAAGTGCAGTTACAAACTAAAAATACAATAGAACTGGCATTTATATTTATTTACCCATGTTATTATCCTCAGCAGAGATCTTATTTCTTCATGTGGCTTCGGTCTATTATCTATAGTCCTTTCCTTTCAACCTGCAAAACCTCTTCAGCATCTCTTGGAGGGCTGGTCTAGTGGTGATGGAGTCCCTCAGCTTTTGTTTATCTGGGAATACCTTAATCTCTCCTTCACTTTTGTAAGACAGTTTTGCCAGATATAGAATTCTTAGTTGGCAAGTTTTTGCTTTCAGCTTATTAAATATATCATCCCACTGCCTTCTTGCCTCCTTGGTTTCTGATGAGAAATTGATATTTAATCTTGCTGAGGCCCCCGGGTATGTGGCATGGTGCTTCTCTCTTGAAGATTTCAAAATTCTCTTTTTATCTTTGCCATTTGACACGCTGCTTATAATATGCCGTGAAATGAGTCTACTTGGATTTATCCTTTTTGGAGTTTGTTGTGCGTCTTGGATGTATATATTCATGTTTTTTGTTAAATTTGGGAAGTTTTCAGTCATTATTTGAATATTCTCTCTGCACCTTTTTCTCTTCACCTCCGGCACTCCCACCAGGCACATATTGGTACGTGTGATGGTGCCCCACAGGTTTCTCAGGCTCTGCTCACTTTTCTTCATTCTTTCTTCTTTCTGCTCCCAAAATCAGAGGATTTCAATTGTCTTATCTTCAAGTTCTCTGATTCTTTCTTCTGCCAGTTGCAATCTGCTGTTGAATCCCTCTAGGGAATTTTAAATTTCTGTTACTGTGGTCTTCAGCTCTGCTTGGTTCTCTTTCATAATTTCCATCTCTCTATTGGTATTCTCTTTGTGTTCACCTATTGTTTTCCTGATTTCCTTTACTTCTTTATCCATGTTTTCCTTTACTCTTTGAGCATATTTAGGGCCATTTTAAAAAAGTCTTTGTCTGGTATGTCCCAGTTCTGGTCCCCCTGGTTGATGGATTCTAATGCTTTAATCTTCTCATTTGCCCAGGCCATCGTTTCCTGTTTCTTTGTATGCTTTATAATCTTTTGTTGAAACCTGGGCATTTTGATATGTTAATGTTTCATCACTGGAATTAGGCTCTGAAGCGTCTGTTCCTTAAGCTTTTATCTAGCTAATGTTATGACAGAGCTTTCCTTGAATGCCAGGAGATGGGGGGAAAAAAGGAAGGAAAAAAGGAAAGTACCTTTCCCAATCCTTACAGAATAACCTATGAGAGTGCTCTCCTTCAGGATTTATCCATACGATGCATTTGGAGAATAGCTCCAGGCCCTGGTCCTTTTTGAGAATGGGTCTTGTTTTGGGCATGCACTGTGGCCCCTGGAATTCCCCCATTTACACTGTTCCAAATGTCCCCTCTTCCCTAGGACACCATTTCCTCACAGTCCCAGGCACTGCACTGTGTGTCCCACAGCAGCCAAACCTCACCCCACGCAGCACGACTTGTCTGCTCTCCCACAGTGGTTCGTAGGAGAGCCCTGTGAGCCGCCTTCCACACGCAGGGCACATTCTGGGACAGAGAGTCCCTCAGGCCCCCACCAGACAGATTGGGGCAGACACTCGTGCTCCCAGTATGTGCTCGAGGGCTACTCTGCTCCTTCCAGAACTGGGACCAGGGATCCACTCTCCATGCCGGCTTCAAGCTGAACAGATGAGGGGCGGGGAGGACCCAGCCAGGGCACCCTGAGAGCTGCCTGCTTTAAGTGGCCTTTTTCTTGATTTGGTGCTTGCCTTGTTCCTGTAGCCCTTTAACTGTTTTCTGGAGCTTTTAGAAAGATGTTTCTGCCGGTTCTTACTGGTTGTTCAGTGCTTCTCTGGGAGGACAGAGCCCTGAAGTGTCTCTCACTCTGCCATCTTGATCAGGGCGGTGGCCAAATCATAGGATTTTAAAAATTAATGAAGTATTTTTTCAGCTGACATTTGGTTTTTCCACCTTCTCTCTATTTTGGGTTTCAGGTTTTACTTTTTTATTCACAGATGTGTTTGGTGGTGGTTCTCTAGGTTTGGCACTGACGGGTGTACCTTTCTTCTGCTAGCTCTTCTTCCTTCTGCCTCCCCTTGGCACAATCTGCATCCTCTCTTGCTGGCAGGTGCTTGGCTGATGGGTGTGGTAGCTGGTTCTTCTTTGAATCTCCCTGGCAAATTAGCATCAGAAGCAGCAATTCTTGTGTGTTGGAAATGAGCAATTAAAATACCAGGAAGAATCTAATGCTGTGTTTTTTTTTTCCTGAAGAATACCCAGAAACTCCTTAGCCAGACTTAGTAAATTTCTGTATTACAGATTTTTTTTTAAAGTACACAATTATATTGCCTTCAAGTACATTTGAGCTAGTAAATTAAAACTTGCCTACTCAATTCCGTAAGTGTTTACTGAGACACTGCGGAGCACCAGTCACTAGGGTAACTGGTAACTGTAGGGATAGAAGATGAATAAAAAGTGTTCTCTGAGCTCCTGAGGAAGACAAGGATGTTAATGAATAATTATAACACCTGAGAACAGCCCTGTACTGAAGGGATGTGCTGGGGAAGAAGGAGGGAGGTGGGGAGAGAGGAAATAGCTAACTGCCTGGGTGAGTTCATCAGATATCTTTGAACTCGGTCTTTGAAGAGCAAGATTTACTGTCTGACCAAGATCCTGGAGGAAGTGGGGTGTGTGTCACCTTTGAGCTCTGGGTCTCGGCCAGCCACACTTCATGTGCCTGTGAGAGACGCATCGTCTGGATGTTAGAGCACAGGACTCCCATCCAACTGCCTGGGTTTGACTCCTAGCTCTTCTGTTGTCTAGTAGTGTGACCCTGGTGAATCATTTAACCTCTCTGTGTCCCAGTTTCCTCATCCGTACACTGGGGGAGTAATGATTGTACCTACTCTGGAGGTTTGTTAGGTGGATTAAATGAGTTAGTACTTACAATATGCGTAGTAAGCACCATATAAGGGTTTAATAAATAAATAGATAAAACCCTATGGCATGGAGGGTTTGTCAGCTCCTGTAGAGGTCAAGGCAAGAATTAGTGGCTGGAAAATCTGCGAAGAAGGAAGCAACACAACATGGTTTTTTGATCTACTTCATATATCCACATTAAACAAAAAAAAAGATGTAGTAACTAGATAGCAAAACCAAAAAACCATGAACAGCATTTACAACAAAACTAGACGATGTGGTATCCCCATGGACCTCGAAATACAAGCCATAGGGACAATCTACCTGTGGCCACACCATTGGCCTGTTAATGGCATTTGTATGGGAGAAAGCAGAAGGCAGCAAAATGGGGCACCCAATGGACCAGAGAACGGGAGACCTTAAAATAGCCAGCACGTATTTATTGGAAAGCCCGGCCGGCCGGTTGGAGATTAGTGCTGAAAGTGAGGGGGGTTCTGCCCTGGAGGACTGTCCTGACACCCTGAAGGTTTGAACCTGACCCATCAGGGCTTTTCTGGGCCTGGGACCCACAATGAGGAGAAACCACTTGAGGGTGGAATGAAAATTGACTAAGAAGTGACAGAAGAGTCAAAAGAACAAGAAGGTAGGGATAAAAGTGTGGGAGAGGAAATAGCCTGGAATTATCAAAAAGCAAGCTGACATGGTTTTTTTTTTTTTAATTTTTATTTTGAAATAATTTCAAAAATATAGGACAATTGCCAATACAATACAAACCCCATACAGAGAACTCCAACACCCCCCCACCCCCCGATGTCTGTATCTACCAATTTTACATTCTGCTACCTTTGCAGTACCTTTCTTTCTCTTTCCTTCCTCTCTCCCCCTCCCTCCCTCCCTCCCTCCCTTCCTTCCTTCCTTCCTCTCTCCCTCCCTCCCTCTCTTCTCCCCCTCTTTCTTTCAACTATATCTATTATCTTTCTATCAATATCTGTCTACCCATTTATCATCTTCTGAACATTTGAGAGCAGGTTGCCTATATCATACTCCTTGAACTCATAACACTTCCATGTACATTTCCTACGAACCAGGATATTTACTCATGTCATTAACTTAACTGCAGTTAATTCAAGAAAATTAATATGGATATAAAGCTTAAATTCTATATCCTAATTTTTCCTTATGCCCCTTTGAGGTTTTCTCCTCCATTGTTAGATCCACTCCTGTATCATATATTGCATTGATTGTCATTAACTCTTTTTTTTTTTTAACTATATAAAAATTTTTTTTTAAGATACACAATAAAAAAGCATTTCAAACAAACCATAACAAGGGTGTAAGAAAAAGACAACTAACCTAAAATAACTACTTTACTTCCAACACATTCCTACTCTACCCCAAGAAAATAACCTAACATTAGCAATATTTCTGTGAACTTGTTCCTGCCATACCCATCAGAAATTAACAAACCATAGTCATTCCTGGGCATTCCCAGAATGTTAAATTTACCCACAATAGCTTATCTGTTCTTATTGGGTTATCATTCCCCCTTTATTAATTGCTCTCTATCGCTAGTTCACCTACATTCTACATTATAAACCATTTATTTTAGGAGTGTGTAGTTTGACCTCCAGGTGTTTATGAATTTTCTAAGTCTCTGATGTTTATTGACTTCTAATTGTATTCCATTGTGGTCAGAGAATGTGCTTTGAATAATGTCAATTTTTTTAAATTTATCGAGGCTTGTTTTATGCCCCAGCATATGGTCTATTCTGGAGAAAGTTCCGTGATCACTAGAGAAGAATGTGTATCCTGGTGATTTGGGATGTGATGTTCTATATATGTCTGTTAAATCCAATTGATTTATCAGATTGTTTATGTTTTCAATTTCCTTATTGGTCTTCTGTCTGGTTGATTTATCCATAGGAGAGAGTGATGCGTTGAAGTCTCCCACAATTATTGTGGAAACATCCATTGCATCCTTTAGTTTTGTCGGTGTTTGTCTCATGTATTTTGTGGCACCACGACTGGGTGCATAAACATTTATGATTATTTCTTCTTGTTGAATTGCCCCTTTTATTAGTATGTAGTGGCCTTCTTTGTCTCTCCTAACGTCCCTGCATTTTAAGTGTATTTTATCTGAGATTAATACTGCTACTCCTGCTTTCTTTTGGCTGTAGCTTGCATGAAATATTTTTTCCATCCTTTGTGTCCCTGTGTCTAAGATGAGTCTCTTGTATGCAACATATTGATGGTTTATATTTTTTGATCCATTCTGCCAATCTGTATCTTTTAATTGGAGAGTTTAATCCGTTTACATTCAATGTTATTACCGTGAAGGCATTTCTTGAATCAGCCGTCCTGTCCTTTGGTTTATGTTTGTCGGATATTTTTTTCCCCTCTCTCTCTTACTGTCCTTTAATGAACCAATATTCAATCTCTTTAGTACTGAACCTTTCTCCACATTTCTCTCTCCTTTCTTTGTTTCTGTGTCATAGGGCTCCCTTTAGTATTTGAAGTAGGGCAGGACTTTTATTAGCAAAATCTCTCAGCATTTGTTTGTGAAAAATTTAAGCTCTCCCTCAAATTTGAAGGAGCGCTTTGCTAGATAAAGTATTCTTGGTTGGCAATTTTTCTCTCTCAGAATTTTAAATATGTCATGCCACTGCCTCTCGCCTCCATGGTGGCCGCCGAGTAGTCACTACTTAGTCTTACGTTGTTTCCTTTGTATGTGGTGCATTGCTTTTCTCTTGGTGCTTTCAGAACTTGCTCCTTCTCTTCTGTATTTGAGAGTCTGATCAGAATATGTCTTGGAGTGGGTTTATTTGGATTTATTCTATTTGGAATTCACTGGACATTTATGATTTGTGTATTTATATTGTGTAGAAGGTTTGGGAAGTTTTCTTTGAAAATGATTTCTTTGAATACACTTTCTAGACCTTTACCCTTCTCTTCCCCTTCTGGGACACCAATGAGTCTTATATTTGAATGTTTTATTTTATCTATCATATCCCTGAGGTCCGTTTTCGATTTTTTTGATTTTTTTCCCCATTCTTTCTTTTGTTCTTTCATTTTCCGTTCTGTGGTCCTCCAGGTTGCTGATTTGTTGTTCAGCTTCCACTGGTCTTGTACTGTGAGTTTCCAAAATCTTTTTAATTTTGTCAGCAGTTTCTTTTATTTCCATAAGATCATCTATTTTTTTAATTTACTCTTGCAATTTCTTCTTTATGCTCTTCTAGGCTCTTCTTCATGTCTTTTATATCATGTGCCATGCTCTTCTTTATGTCCTTTATATCCTGTGCCACTCTCTCATTGTTTGTCTTTAGTTTGATTAATTGCTCCAAGTACTGTGTCTCCTCTAATCTTTTGATCTGGGTGTTTGGGTTTGGGTTCTCCATATCGTCTGGTTTTATCATATGCTTTAAATTTTTCTGTTGTATTTGGCCTCTTGGCATTTGCTTTTCTTGATAGGGTTCTTTTCGTATATGTAGGATTATTCAAAGATGAATCTCTAATTTGTCATATCCAAAGCTTGGTGGCGTACACTTTCTCTAACTAACCAGCAGATGGCATCCGCGAGTCACCTATTCCCCTCAAGTCAGTTCTCCCCAACTTTGTCTTTGTGGTGTGTGGGGGTCTGATTCTTGTGGGGTCCAATTGGTGCACCAAGTTTGGGTGTGTTGTTGGTGCTGTCTGCCCTGAATGTGGTGCGTGTGTCTGAGTGGTTAGAAAGGGAGGGCAGCTTTAATAATCAAACCTCCCAGGTGTTCCTGGAGATTTAAGGCTGTTGCAAGAGTCTAAAACTTCATTTCAGTCTTGCCACAGATTGTCTCTGCCACTGAGCCACAAGTCTTTGATATTGGCGTATGGTTCCTGGGATTTCCGAGTTGGTCCCTCTTCCAAGCCGTGCCCTTCTAGGGCCTCTACTGAGGGAAGGTTGTGCTATGTCACAAGTGCACGCCATCCCTTAAGGGAAGTTCTGGGCTGCCGGGCCGTGTAGTTACGTTCCCAGCCTGCTGTAAGGATGGCTGTATGGGGCGTGTTAATTTCCCGCTTTTTGCACAGCTCTGCCTTCCCAGCTCCGGGACAATTAGCTGTGGGTGCGCAAAAAGCTATTGTCTGTGCCTGATATTGTGGTGTGTGTGCATGTTGTTGGATACACTTCCTGTCACACTGGGTTTTTTGGTGCAGCTCTGGGCTGTGGCTCCGGTGCCAGGCCAGAGCGTTCCCAGCCTGCCAGGAAGATGGTTGCAAGGGGCGTGGTTTTTTTCCCCTTTTGGCTACCCTCTGCCTTCCTCGCTCCGAGACAATTAGCAGCGGGTGCGAGAAAGGCTATCTTCCACGCCAGATATTGAGGTGTTTGCACAGCCTGTTCCTGCCGCGCTTCACTGTGCAGTTCTTGCTGCCGTTATCTGTAGCCACTTTTGTTTTTTTTTTAAAAAAAAGAACCAGTCCACCTCCAAATGCCAACCCTCGGTTTCCCCACACTGTAGTGTGGCTGCCGGATATTCAGCGGCTTACTCATTTCAGAACGCAGACTCCCAGTTTCACCAAGTGCATGGTCCCTGTGGATTTAGCAGACCTTGTACAGCTGGTGCATCACCGGAACTGGTGTTCTGGGTCACTTTCTGGCTTTTATCTAGTATTTTTTACGGAGGTGTTTTTTTGCCCTGTCTCTCCGAGCTGCCATCTTAGATTCTCTCCCAGATGGCATGGTTTTTTAGCAGCTTTATTGAGGTATAATTTATTTCAGTCTAGCTAAGGGTTTGTTAATTTTACTCATCTCAAAGTTCCAACTTTTTGTTTTGTTGATTCTCTCTTGTTTTTGTTGTTGTTGTTGTTGTTCTCAATTTATTTATTTCTTCTTTAATCTTTATTTCTTTCTCTCTGCTTGCTTTTGGTTTAGTTTGCTGTTCTTTTTCTAGTTCCTCTGGGTGTGCAGTTGGGTCTTTGATTTTAGCTCTTTATTCCTTTTCAATGTAGGTGTTAAGGGCTATAAATTTCCCTCTCAGCACTGCTTTTGCTATATCCCATAAAATTTTGATATGTAGTATTCTTGTTTTCATTTTTCTCAAGATAGTTACTAATTTCTCTTGCAACTTCTTCTTTGCCCCATTGATTGCTTAAGAGTGTGTTAACTTCTATATATTTGTGAATTTTCCTGTTCTCCACCTGTTACTGATTTCCAGCTTCATTCCATTATGATCAGAGAAAGTGTGGTTTGTATAATTTCAGTTTTTTAAAATTTATTGAGACTTGTTTTGTGACCAAACATGTGATCTATCCTGGAGAATGATCCATGAGTACTTGAGAAGAATGTATATTCTGCTGTTTGGGGTTGCAATGTTCGGTAAATGTTTGCTAGGTTTAGTTCATTTCTCATTTTATTCAGGTTCTCTATTTCCTTATTGATCCTCTGTCTAGATGTTCTATCTGTTGATGAGAGTGGTGTATTGAAGTCTCCAACTATTATTGTAGAGGCGTCTATTTCTCCCTTCAAATTTTGCCAGTGTTTTCCTCATGTGTTTTGGGGCACCCTGGGTTAGGTGCACAAATATTTATGATTGTTATTTCTTCTGGGTTGATTGCCCCTTTCATAATTATATAATGCACTTCCTTGTCTCTTATAACATTTTTGCATTTAAAGTTCATTTTGTCTGATATTAGTATAGCTGTCCCAGCTCTTTTTTTAGTTACTGCTATGTGGACTTTCTTTTTCCAGCTTTTTGCTTTCAACTTATTTGTATCCTTGGGTCTAAGGTGAGTCTCTTGTAGACAGCATATAGATGGATCATACTGTTTTATCCTTTCTGCCAATCTGTGTCTTTTGATTGGAGAGTTTAATCCATTAACATTCAGTGTTGTTACTGTAAAGATAGTACTTACTTCAACCATTTTATTTTTTGGCTTTTATACGTCATATCTTATTTTTGTTTCTCTTTTTATCCTTTCAGTTACCCTTACTGATAATCTTCATTTCTACACTCTCCTACAAGCCTGTCTCTCCTGTCTTTTCTTTTCAGCCTGCAGAACTCCTTTTGGTATTTCTTATAGAGCAGGACTTTTATTAATAGGCTCTTTCAGCTTCAGTTTATCTGTGAACATTTTCAACTTTCCCTCAGTTTTAAAGGACAGTTTTGCTGGATAAAGAATTCTTGGCTGGCAATTTTTCTCTTTCAGTATCTTAAATTTAACATACCACTGCCTTCTTGCTTCCATGGTTTCTGATGAGAAATGGGCATTTAATCTTATTGCGGTTCTCTTGTATGAGACAAATCGCTTTTCTCTTGCTGTTTTCAGAATTCTCTCTTTATCTTTGGCAGCTGACATTCTTATTAGAATGTGTCTTAGAGCGGGCCTATTAGGGTTTATTCTGTTTGGAGTATGTTGTGCTCCTTGACTTGTATCCTTATGTCTTTCATCAGAGTTGAGAAATTTTCGGCCATTATTTCCTTGAATACTCTTTCTGCCACTTTTCCCTTCTGGTCTCCTTCTGGGACATGAATGATGCTTGTGTGCTTCGTGTTATCATTCAATTTTCTGAGACTCTGCTCAAATTTTTTGATTCTTTTCTCTGTCTGTTCTTTTGTCTGTCCTGTCTTTCTTCTGCCTGTTCAAATCTGCTGTTGTATGCATCTAACGTATTTTCAATTTCATCTGTTGTGACTTGCATTCCCATAAGACCTGTTATTTGTATGCTTTCAAATTCTTCTTTATGTTCACCCAGTGTCTTCTTAATATCCTTTATCTCTTTAGCCAAATTTCCTTTATCTTCTTGAATTGATTTAGGAGATTTGTTTGAACTTCTTTGATTAGTTGTTCCAAATACTGTGTCTCCTCCAACTTTCTAATATGTTCCTTTGACTGGGCCATACCTTCTTGTTTCTTAGTATGGCTTGTAAGTTTTTTTTTTTTTTAATTCAATTTTATTGAGATTGTTCACATATCATACAATCATCCAAAATGTACAATCAGTTGCCCGTGGTACCATCACATAGCTGTGCATCCAACACCACAATTAAATGTTTTCCTATTTTTAGAACATCTTCATTACTCCAGAAAAGAAATAAGAAGAAAAACGAAAACTCAAATCCTCCTATACCCCTACCCCCCCATTATTGACTCATAGTATTGGTATAGTACATTTGTTACTGTTGATAAGAGAATGTTAAAATACTACTAACTGTATTACATAGTTATTAGGTATATTTTTCCCTATATACCCCTCTATTATTAACTTCTAGTTATAGGCTCATACATTTGTTCTAGTTCGTGAAAGAGATTTCTAATATTTGTACAGTTAATCACAGACACTATCCACCAAAAGATTCACTGTTTTATACATTCCTATATTTTAACTTCCAACTTTCCTTCTGTTGACATATGTGACTCTAAGCTTCCCCTTTCCATCACATTCACACACCACTCAGCACTGTTATTCTCGCAATAACGTGCTACCGTCAACTCTGTCCATTTCCAGACACTTAAGTACAATGTAGTTAAACATTCTGCTTATAATAAGCAGCCGCTCCCCCTTCTTTAGCCTCATTCTGTATCCTGATAACCTATATTTCATGTCTATGAGTTTACATATTATAATTAGTTCATATCATTGAGATCATACAATATTTGTCCTTTTGTGTCTGACTTATTTCACTCAATCTAGTGCCCTCAAGGTTTCTTCATCAACCTGTTTTTTTTTAAAGACAGTTTTGTTCACACACCATACATTCTGTCCTAAGTAAACAATCGATGGTTCCCTGTATAATCACATATTTATGTATTCACCACCATCACCACTATCTATATAAGGACATCTCCATTTCTTCCACAAAGAAGGAGGAAGAGTCAAAGAAGGTAGAGAGACAAAAGAAAAAGAAAAAAAAAAAAGACAGCTAAAAAGCAATGAAAGGAAAGATAGAGTTAAACTAAAGAACAATAAAAGAGTCAGACAACATCACCAATGCCAAGAGTCCCATACCCCTCCCCTATATCTCCCTGTTATAGGCATTTAGCTTTGGTATATTGCCTTTGTTACATTAAAGGAACCATAATAAAATGTTTCTATTAACTATAGTCTCTAGTTTGTGTTGATTGTATTTTTCCCCCAATACCATCCCATTTTTTAACACCTTGCAAGTTTTACATTCATTTGTTCTCCGTCATGTAAAAACATATTTGTATATTTTATCACAATTCTTGAGCACTCTAGGTTTCAGTGAGTTATACAGTCCCAGTCTTTATCTTTCCTCTTTCCTTCTGGTGTTCCACATGCTCCTAGCCTTCCTCTTTCAACCATACTCACAGTCATCTTTGTTCAGTGTACTTACATTGTTGTGCTGCCGTCACCCAAAGTTGTGTTCCAAACCTCATGCTGTACTTCTTGGATCTGTAATTTTATGTCTTTCATAGGAGATGGGAAATTTTCATTGATTATTTCCTCTATTATTGCTTCTGCCCCTTTTCCCTTCTCTTCTCCTTCTGGGACACCCATGACACATACATTCATGTGTTTCATGTTGACATTCAATTCCCTGAGATGTTGCTCATATTTTTCCATTCTTTTCCCTATCTGTTCTTTTGTGTGTAGGCTTTCAGATGTCTTGTTCTCCAGTTCCTGAATGTTTTCTTCTGCCTCTTGAGATCTGCTGTTGTATGTCTCCAGTGTGTCTTTCATCTCTTGTGTTGTGCCTTTCATTTCCATAGATTCTGCCAGTTGTTTTTTCAAACTTCCGATATCTACCTTATGTTCGCCTAGTGTTTTCTTTATATCCTTTATCTCTTTTGCCATATCTTCCCGGAACTCATGGACTTGGTTTTTGAATTGATTTAGCATATTTATTTGAAAATCTTTACTTGATTGTTTCATTAAAGTGAAACAGTATCTCAATTGAGGTGTAAGTTTTTTCCTTTGACTGGGCCATATCTTCGTTTTTCCTAGTGTAATTTGTAGTTTTCTGTTGTCTAGGCATCTGGTTTCCTTGGTTACCCCAATCAGATTTTCCCAGACCAGAACAGGTTCAGGTCTCAGAATGGGGCTATATTCAGTGTCAGGTTTCCCTGAGGGTGTGTCTTAGAAGATTGACAGACTTTCCTGTGAGGCCTCTAGCCGCTGTGCTTTTCCTAACCTGCCCAGCAGGTGGTGCCTGTCAGCCTGTCACTCCCCACTGGTGACTGGTATAGAGTTGTGGCCCCTTTAGTTCTCAGCTTAGGTTGTTTCTGTTTTGACTGTTTTCCCCCAGGCTCTGGGGTCTGAGTTCTGAAGGGAGGGCAGGTACTAGAGCTGGGCCCCACCTCCTTCCTCTTAGGGAAGATACACCCTCTGGGGAGTTATCGTCTACATTTGAATTGCTCCTTTGTCTCTCTGACTCTGTTAACTCCACCCCTGTCTGGGTCAGAGTGCTGAAGATGGCTGGGGCTTTCTCCACTGAGCCACTCAGGATCAGATAGAGAAAAAAGGAAAGAAAGCCCCCTTTCAGAGCCAGTCCACAGCCCCCCCAGTTTCGCTCATTGATCAGAGAGAGCACCTGGTCTTCTGGGCTCCCTTTCCTGGGGCACAGGCATTTTCTGGCTTTCTAAGGTCAGTCGCCTCTAAAAGCCTCTGTATTTTTTTTTTTTTCCTGTCAGCTCCACCTTGTCTCCACTGGGAGCAACTTCAGGGTACTTTGCTGCTTGTTTGGGGTTTGTCTGTGTTTGTTGCTTGTATTCAGCAGTCCACATTTGTTAATTAAAACCCCTGTTGGACCTAGGTTGTGCTATATTTGCTCACTCCGGGACTGCTGCTTTCTCTCACAGCCAGGTCTTGCAACTCAGCCTGTCATGGGGGGAGGGGATTCCCAGCATGGCTCTGCAGTTTTTACTTACAGTTTTTATGCTGCGATCTCAGCTATTCCACCCAATCCAGGTTGGTGTATGATGTGTAGACAGTCATGGTTGTCCCCCAGCAGTTGTTCCAGATTACTTACTAGTGGTTCCTGGTTGTTTATTAGTTGCTCCAGGGGACTAACTAAATTCCACACCTCTCTATGCTACCATCTTGCTTCTCCTCCCTGGCTTGTAAGTTTTTTTGGTTATCTGGGCATCTGATGATCTTAATGAGATTATTCGGAAGGTCAGTTTCCCTCTCTTGTCTAGGAGTTTGTTGTTGATTGGGTTCATGTTACAGCTCTTTTTTGGCGCTTGGTTCACATATATATATTTTTAATTCAGTTTTATTGAAATATATTCACATACCATACAATCATCCATGGTATACGATCAGCTGTTCACAGTACGATCATATAGTTATACATTCATCAACTTGGTTCATATTTACACAGGCACAGACCAGTTCCAAAGGGTCCTGTAAACAGCTTCCCAAGACTGCAACTGCACTTTCCCAGCCTGCCCAGCAGCTGGTGCTCTTCGGCAACCTGTTATACAGAGGCAGGGTATTTTTAACCCTCTGTCTGCTCTGTTACAGGGACACACACACACACACACACACACACACACAGGCACTGATGACACTGTGGGTGCCTGTCTGGAAAAGGTCAAGGCTACAGGACCCAGAGCCAGCCAACATTTGGATCTGAACTGTTCCCCATCACCCTCTGTTCCCAGCAGGGAGGGCTTCCCTGGCTCTCCCAGTCCACAGCAGCCCACTGGGCAGGAACTGATGCGACCAGAAGCTGCTTGCCTTGGGGTGGGGGATGGGCGCTGGGCGCCCCAGCCGAGCGAGTAGCTCACCGCAGCGTTTCCATCTCTTTGTCCCACCTTTACCTAGGTGTTGCCCGGTATTCTCCTGGTCTCCCGAGCCCCAGAAAAGCTGCTTTGGACAGTTTCTGTGTGTTGTCTAGGTGTTTTTGGTGGAGGAGTGGGCTCTGCTGCTCCTTATTCCACCATCTTCCTGGAAGTCCCTCTAGATGTAACTTATGCATCATAAAATTTACCTGTTGTAACTAAGAAAATCAGTTATTTTAAATAAGTTTATACAGCTGTTCAACCACCACCACATTTAAGCTTTAGAACACGTCCATCACGCTAAAAAATTCCCTCGTGCCTGTTGGCAGTCAATCCCCACTGCCATCCCCAGCCCTGGGCAGCTACTTGTCTGCTGTCTCTATAGATTTGCCTTTTCTCAAAATTTCACATAAATGGAATCATAGAATATTTACTCCTTTGCGTCTTGCTTCTTCACTGAGCATAGTGTTTTCAAGGTTCATTTCACCCATGCTGTGATAAGTGTCAGTGGGTCAGTTCTTTCATTGCTGAATAGCAATTCCATTGTGTGGACAGTACTACATTTTTTAAAATCAGTTTTTCAACTCTTGGACATTTGGAGTGTTTCCACTTTTGGGTTATTTTGAATAAGGTTGCTATAAACATTCATGTCTAGGTCATTCAGTGAGCATATTTTTTTCATTTCCTTTGGGTAAATTCATGGTAACTTTAAGAAACTGCTGAACTGTTTTCCAAAGTGCCATTTTACATTCCCCACCAGCAATACATGAGGATTCCAATTTCTTCCATTCTCTTCAACACTTGGTATTGTCGACTTTTTAAGTTATAGCCATTCTAAGGGATTATAGTAGTATAATCTAAGGGGTTGGGGATGGTACAGAATCAGGTAGTGGCAACTGAGAAGGAGGAGGAGAAGAAGAAGAAGAAGAAGAAGAAGAAGATGATGATGATAGCCAGCATTTACTGAGAAATTACTGTCATTTGATGTCATCCTCACAACAGTCATGTGAGCAGATGTGTGGCTGGTTCTTTATTCTGTCCTGGCACGTGAGGACCTAGTCTCTGTCCTGAAGGAGCTGAACGTCTGAGGGAGACTTTCATGATGAAGAGAGTGGAATATTTTTTAATTATCTTGTCAGTGATTTATCAGTAAGTGGCAGCTCTACTGGATGGTTGAGAGGGGCTTGAAAATAGCTCATCCCCCTGAGCAAATTAAATATTCTTCTCATGGATTGCATTTGTGCTGCTAATGTGCTTAGCCGGTCCTAACAGCTTGTGGACAGACCCACTTCTATATTCTTATTATCTTATCTTATCTGCATTAGTGTCTTTATCCGACCCCATCTTACTTCAGAACCTTGTTTTAGCTGTGATGCTCAGACCATTCAACAGAAATTCTCTGTCATTGCTCTGTCCCCCATTCCCACGAAGGAAGGAGACACAAAGCCCACATCCCCCTCTTTGTAGCCAAGTGTGTCGAGGTGCAGCAACCTGATCTGGCCCACGCTGCTCGAACCATTCCATGCTGCTCTGCCTCTGAAGCTTCTGTTTTAGTTTCATGGGAGTTTGTTGCATTTTCCAGTCTGTTTGCCGTCTTTGGCACGACAAGGATCATCTTCAGCCTTTCTGGGCATTGGAATCAGATTGGATCTGGGTTCGAATCCCTGCCCTTCTGCTTGTGGGCCCTACGTTCATAATCTCTCAGCGCCTCCGTTTCCCTGGGTATAAAGCAGCAGAAGGTACTAAATAAATACTTAATAGCTGAGAAATTTTTGACATAGATATATAATAGAAACCAGTTCTGATTTTGCACTGTTTTCTGCTAAACTAAAAATTCACAAACATACCAGTGACGGCTGTTGGCTTTTACCCAGTAGATGTTTACATGTGGAATGAAGGGCCAGACGGCAGCTGGTGGGAGGCAGCGGATGGTTGGGGAATGGGAGGATTGACATGTTTTTTGAGCACTGGGCTCGGAGCGTCGCAGGTGTCATCCCATTCAGGCATTGGAAGAAGGTGTAGTGGTCCCATTTCGTAGACGAGGAAACAGCGCAGCGAGGTAAAGCCCCTTGCCCATTCCTCACACCCAGGCATCTGGCATTTCCCCCCTTGTGCCATGTTTCCAGATGTCGCACATTCCATGCTGCCTTTCTGTCCTTCCTCTCCTCGTGATTATCTCGACCTTTGCCCTCTTCCTGTTCTCTTTCCTCAGCTTCTTAGCCTTTCCCAGGCCCAAGCGAGTTGTCTGGCATGACTCATGCGAGTGTGTGAGAATCCCATCCTGCAGCTTGCTCCCTCCCAGGGCGGCAGCCCTGCTTTATTTGATTCCCCAAGAAGGATACTGGAACCTTTAATTTGCTAATTAATGGCAAAGAGCCTCCTTGCCCGGTCAAGTTTATCTGGCATGGTGTTTAATTGGATGCCTTCCAGGCAGGACCTGAGGCCTGGGCTCCCCGTCCCCTGTTGCCTGAGGCCTCTCTCTACCCACCTCTGCTACCTGCTTGGCTCCTGAAGGCCCCTGTACACTTTAAGGTCTTTTTTTTTTTCTTTTTTCTTTTCCCCCCTTCAACTATTTCCTTTAGATTCTTTGTCAGTTGTCCTAGATTTTGAAATATTTTCCCCAGAGGTTGTTTTGGAAATGCAACTTTACTGTTTTCTGCTAATCTGAATGTACACAAATGCCACACTCTTATTCTTTCACTTAAACTTTCAGCTCAAGGACCCGTGGTGCATTGGAAGCATGTCCCTCCGCTCCGTGGCCTTTCCACATCTCCCTCTCCCAGGCCCCAGTGACTGGATAAGCTGGATGGTCAAAGGTCCTTTTTTCCTAAGTGGCTTTGCTGCTAAGAATCGATTGTTTGAAGCCATATTGTTAGCAGAACATTTCTACTTTCTAGATTGCCTTTCTTCTATGTTATTATTGACATTTGAAATGGGTGTTAAATTGGCTTGTGCTCACCAGTGTTCCCTGCAGTTAGTTGTGCCCCATCTTGGGAAGCCCCGGCCCCTCCTCTCTTCAGGCTAAATGTGCAGGTTGCCCAGCTTGGCTGGATCTGCAGCAGATGCTTTCCTCGGTGGGAATAAATTATGTCAGTGCTGACCTTTTCTCTCTTCAGCTCTGTATCACAGTCTCATAAAATTCTTGGTGACTCAACAATCCAAGTTCACGTTTTTTTTCATTTGGCTAGTCCTTCTTGATTAATTCAGAACAATCTCCAAATGTTATGTTAGCTGTGCCGTAACCGAGATGAAACAATAAGGATTCAACCGCCACACACCCTGGATTCCTCTACTTCATGGTTGTTGCCGTCGTCCACGCCACCCCCCATGTGCTCTGGTGGAGACTCGTCCTCCTCCCCAAGGGCACAGGCCCTCTTGGGAGATATCTCAGTCATTTCCTGGGAGAGAGACCTCAGAGCCCCAGGGAGGGGGGCTCACCTGCCATGAGTTGTCTTTTGTCATTGTGGGCCAAACCTGTGAACTAGGTGGAGAAGTTCCTGGGACATAGTAGACTTTCAATAAGTAGCACAGTGAAGGAATGAATCAAACTAGGGAATACTTTTTACCCCTTCAAAATTACATGACTCCAAAGAAGTGAAACAGATTTTTCCGTGCTGTAAGTTGAGAAGAAGATAGAGTCCAGAAATCCAAAAGTGTTTTGAGCAATGGCAGAGGTTTGAGGATAATTGTAGTAATAATGGCAAAGACTTAAAAAGCACTTGCTGTGTACATTAACTTGCTTAATTCTTCTAACAAGTCTGTGATGTAGGTACAATTGTTATCCCCGTTTTAAGTGGGCAGGAAGCTGAGGTGCAGACACTTGTCCAAAGTCAAATAGTCAGTGGTGAAGCTTGGATTTGGACCCAAATTCAGGTTCTTGACCAAACTCTATTCTGTCTCTTTAGGTTTAAGTATATAGAGAAATACTCGGATTCCCAGAGGAATCCTTTGAAGGACAATCATATGAGAAATATCTTCTGGTTGTTTTAATGTTAAAAGTATTTTTAGATTGAGGAGTCCAAGTCTGTGTTGAATACTAGGGTTTGGCTTCTAGGGTGAAATTGAAAGTCATTACAATACAAGTTGACAAGGAAGCGTGTTTGTAGCTGGCCTGCCCACTCTTTTTTTTTTTTTTTTTTTTTTTTTTCATTTTTATTGAGGTTGTTCAGATACCATACAATTATCCAAAGATCCAAAGTGTACAATCACTTGCCCCTGGGTACACTCATACAGCTGTGCATCCATCACACTTAATTTTTGTTCAATTTTTAGAAACTTTTCATTACTCCAGACAAGAAATAAAGTGAAAGATGAAAAAAGAAAGAAAAGAAAAGGAAACTCTAATCCTCCCCTATCCCTAACCAACCCCCCTCAATTGTTGACTCGTAGTATTGGTATAGTACATTTGTTACTGTTTATGAAAAAATGTTGAAATACTACTAACTGTAGTATATAGTTTGTAATAGGTATATAGTTCTTCCCTATATGCCCCTCTATTATTAACTTCTAATTGTATCGTCATACATTTGTTCTGGTTCATGGAAGCTATTTCCAGTATTTGTACAGTTGATCGTGGACGTTGCCTACCATAGGATTCAGTTTTATACATTCCCATCTTTTGAGCTCCAACTTTCCTTCTGGTGACATATATGACTCTGAGCTTCCCCTTTCCACCTCATTCACACACCATTTGGCGCTGTTAGTTATTCTCACATCTTGCTACCAACACCCCTGTTCATTTCCAAACATTTAAGTTCATCCTTACTGAACATTCTGCTCATACTAAGCAACCACTCCCCTTTCTTAAGCCTCGTCCTATATCTTGGTACCTTATATTTCATGTCTGTGAGTTTACATATTGTAATTAGTTCCTATCAGTAAGACCCTGCCATAATTGTCCTTATGTGTCTGGCTTATTTCACTCAGTATATTGCCCTTGAGGTTTTGTCATCAACCCTTTTTTTTTTAATATGGTTTTGTTCACTCACCATACATTCCATCCCAAGTAAATAATCGATGGTTCTCTGCATGGTCATACATTTATGTGTTCACCACCTTCACCACTATCTATATAAGGGCATCTACATTTCTTCCACAAGGCAGGAGGGAGAGTCAAAGAAGGTAGAGAGGCAAAAGAAAGAGGAAAAAAAAAATGACAGCTAGGAAGCAGCAAAAGGAAAAATAACCTTAAATCAAAGTAGAATAAAAAGAATCAGACAATACCACCAATGTCAAGTCTCTAACATGCCTCCCCTATCCCCCCCTCTTATCTGCATTCACCTTGGTATATCACCTTTGTTACATTAAAGGAAGCACAGTACAATGATTCTATTAGTTACAGTCTCTAGTTTATGCTGATTGCATCCCTCCCTCAATGCCTCCCCATTTTTAACACCTTGCAAGGTTGACATTTGCTTGTTCTCCCTCGTAAAAGAACGTATTTGTGCATTTTATCACAATTGTTGAATAGTCTAGATTTCACCAAGTTACACAGTCCCAGTCATTATCTTTCCTCCTTTCTTGTGGTGTCTCACATGCTCCCCACCTTCCTCTCTCAACCGTATTCATAGTTACCTTTGTTCAGTGTACTTACATTGTTGTGCTACCATCTCCCAAAACTGTGTTCCAAACCACACACTCCTGTCTTCTATCACCCTGTAGTGCTCCCTTTAGTATTTCCTGTAGGGCAGATGTCTTGTTCACAAAGTCTCTCATTGTCTGTTTGTCAGAAAATATTTTGAGCTCTCCCTCATATTTGAAGGACAGCTTTGCTGGATGTAGAATTCTTGGTTGGCGGTTTTTCTCTTTCAGTATCTTAAATATATCACACCACTTCCTTCTTGCCTCCATGGTTTCTGCTGAGAGATCCGCACATAGTTTTCTTAAGCTTCCTTTGTATGTAGTGGATCGCTTTTCTCTTGCTGCTTTCAGGATTCTCTCTTTGTCTTTGACATTTGATAATCTGATTATTAAGTGTCTTGGCATAGGCCTATTCAGATCTCTTCTGTTTGGAGTACGCTGCACTTCTTGGATCTGTAATTTTATGTCTTTCATAAGACATGGGAAATTTTCATTAATTATTTCCTCTATTATTGCTTCTGCCCCCTTTCCCTTCTCTTCTCCTTCTGGAACACCAATGATATGTACATTATTGTACTTTGTTTCATCCTTGAGTTCCCGGAGACGTTGCTCGTATTTTTTCGTTCTTTTCTCCATCTGCTCCTTTGCGTGTAGGCTTTCAGGTGTTTTGTTCTCCAGTTCTTGAGTGTTGTCTTCTGCCTCTTGAGATCTGCTGTTGTATGTTTCCATTGTGTTTTTCATCTCTTGTGTTGTGCCTTTCATTTCCATAGATTTTACTACTTGTTTTTTTGAACTTTTGATTTCTGCCGTATGTATGCCCAGTGTTTCCTTTACAGCCTCTATCTCTTTTGCAATATCTTCTCTAAACTTTTTGAATTGATTTAGCATTAGTTGTTTAAATTCCTGTATCTCAATTGAAATGTACGTTTGTTCCTTTGACTGGGCCATAACTTTGTTTTTCTTAGTGTAGGTTGTAATTTTCTGTTGTCTAGGCATGGTTTCCTTGGTTATCCAAATCAGGTTTTCCCAGACCAGAACAGGCTCGGGTCCCAGAGGGAAGAAATATTCAGTATCTGGTTTCCCTGAGGGTGTGTCTTAGAAAATTGCTCCACCCTTTGATGCCTCAGATCACTGTGCTTTTCTGCCCAGCAGGTGATGCCTGTTAGCCTGTAATTCTTGACTGGTGTGAGGAGGTATGGCTGTGTTCCCCCAGGCTCTGGGGTCTGGTTCTGAATGGAAAGGGCCCCACCCCTTTCCTCCTAGAGAAGACAGACCCCCCAGGTGGAGGTCATTAGCATTTCAATGGTCTTGCTCTCTGCTTGTGCTGTCTCCACCCTTCCCCGAGTCACAGCCCTGGAAACTGAAATGACTGGGGCTTTCTCCACTGAGCCGAAAAAGAAACAGATAGTCCCCTTAAGACCCAGTCCAAGGCGACCCTCCGGCTCTCCAGGGTCAGTCGTCACTCAAAGCCTCTGTCTGTTTTTTGGGGATTCATACCTGTAGTGAGCAGTTCACACTCGCTACTTAAAACCCCAGTTGGAGCTCAGCTGAGCTATATTCGCTTGCTGGGAGAGAGCTTCTCTCTGGCACCACGAGGCTTTGCAGCTCGGGCTATGGGGGAGGGGGTCTCACGACTTGGATCCACAGGTTTTACTTACAGATTTTATGCTGTGTTCTCAGGCATTCCTCCCAATTCAGGTTGGTGTATGATGAGTGGACAGTCTCGTTTGTCCCCCCGCAGTTATTCTGGATTATTTACTAGTTGTTTCTGGTTTTTTGTAGTTGTTCCAGGGGTCTACTTAGCTTCCACTCCTCTCTATGCCGCCATCTTGCCCCGCCTCACCCCCAATGGCCTGCCCACTCTTGCATTTCCTGTGCCCAGCTCCTTAGCTGGCACATAGTAAGCACTTATCATATCTTTATTTTTTGAATAAGGAGTGGTGTCCTTTGACTCATTCTCAGAGGTTGTAAAGGAAGAAGGGCATGAGATAGGACAAGCCTTTCCACATTTTCATATTTCTTCAGAGACTCAGGCTTTGCATGAATGGAAAGGAACAGACAGAAAGATGGATTATTCTTGCAGCAGTTTGCGCACCTTTAATTTATGGGCCTTCGTCACACCATGCCAGAAGAACTTGTTTGCATGTCCCTCTCGGCGACCTGGTTGACCTTGTGTCTCTAGCACTAATTGCTGCCTGGTTCAGACAGCCTGCCCAGCCTACTGCTGCTGCCCACCCAACCAGAACGTAATTCACTCTGCTTTTGTCAGGAGGAAGCCCTAGTTGCTGAGGTAGTCCAAAAAATGTTGTTAAGCCCAGTACAGTTCTCATTAGGTTGGACGTGAGACTCCCTGAGGCTTCGCCTGCTTGTCCCCGTCCCAGCGTGGATGGTTGTCATACCCTCGGTCACTCTCAGGGCTGCAGCTGGCTCACTCTGCGGTCAGAGAGCCCTTTGCTGACGAGGCCAAGGTTGTGGGTTTGATCCCTGGCCCCGGACTGCAGCAAGCCATCTGTCTGCACAAAGGCATGTCACTGACACAAGGGGAAGAGTGTGTGCAGAGAAGAAGCTGGGATCCATTCTGGGAAGAACTGCGCCCTGACAGCCAGCCGGAAGTGTCCTTGCAAAGGAGGTCTTTTTCTTCTCCCACGGTTCAGATCTGGACTTCTGGTTTTGATTTCAGATTTTTTCAACAGACGTTTTATCAATGAAGGGGAAGCGATTCCCAAGCCTGAGAGTTTGGGGAAATTGACCAAACTGGTGGATATTTGGTATGTTTCTGTTTTTCTGGGAGTGATAAGTGTTAATGCTATTCAGAATACTGATGGGATATAGCAAAAAAAAGTCTTTACAGCAAGGGGATGAAGAAAGGAATTTCAGATTGTGCTCGCTTTTTTGGGTGGGGGTGGGGGGGGTGGGATACGGCTTATTAACTGTCCCCTGGGTTCCCCACCAGTTCTGTGAGGCAGCTGGGACAAGGAGAGGTAGGTACAGAAAGGGCCTTTGCCCTCGAGATGATCACATTTTGGTTGACGGGCGCACAGAAATACAAAATGAAATTCGAGGGGTTAAGAGCTGGCTTTGCTCAAAATTTGTACAGAGTTGTTGGGAGTACTGAGGAAGCCTGTCTCTTCCTGGAGAAGCTGGGAAAAGTTTCCCAAGGGTGACCTTTGACTTAGGTCTTGAAGGACAACTGAGTTCCCCAGGAACTTCAGCCAGAAGGAGGAACGTGTACAAAAGCACCTGGGCAGGAAATTGCGATGTCTTCCTGAGATGCCTGGAAGATAATTTTTAAAAAGCTTGAAATCCTCACTGTCCACACAGCTCACTAAAAACTGGTGAGCTGGGCATGTCCAGGAGTGACCCTTGGCACCAGGATGCTGCTCCCCCAGGTCCCCCCAAGGCCATGATGCTGCTGAGGGTGGAGGAGGCAGGTTCTCCCTAAGAGAGAGCTGTGCTTTGCTGCTGCCAGTCCACCTTTAGTGAGAAAGAGGGGCATGAAACAGGCGGAAAATGTATCCCCTGTGGTCTTGGTTCACTCGGCTCATGATGGTTCTGAAATTCATTCATTCAACGAGTATTTATTGAGCACTTCCTGTATGCTGGGCTCTATTCTAGGGGGTTGGGATATGTCAGTGAACGAAAGCTCTCTGCCCACAGGCGTTTATATCCTTCTGGGGGATGTGACGCCATCTGCGCTCCACGAAGCCGGGATGATGACTTTTGCTCACCAGTGTCCTCAGGGACGAGCCTGGGATCTGACAAATAATAATGCTCGATAATTGTTGAAATACCTTACTGCTTACGAATTTCTGAAAGTACTAGTTGACCTTAAGACTTTTCCTGAATTTCTAGAGGAAAAATAAGAAAGAAGAAAGAAAAAGCCAAATGGTTTCTTAGCTCTAAGAGATCCATTGTGTTGATTTGGTCTGTAATCTATCTTTCAACCACAGAAAAGAGAAAAAATATTGAACATACTCTATCAGGGTTACTTTCCTTTGTTACACAGGAACTTGACGTCCAGTATAAAAAGTGTTTCAATCACATTACAACTTTGAGTTCACATGACAATGACAGCTGATACTAAATTTAAGTGTATTGGGGGCCTGGTCCAAACTTTGAGGTCAGAAGTTTGAAATGACATATTAAGGGGAGAACTTGTCTCTTTCCACCCTAACCCCAAGAGATGAAAGGAGAAATAACAAAAACGTATTGCATGTGGCATTAAAGCAGCCCTCCCTCACCAGGTGGAATGGTTCTCCAGTCCCCGAGGATTTTCCCAGCCTTGGTTTTCCATTACCCAGTTTGAATCTGGAGCTCTGGCTTCCTCCCCATACATGTTTCCCTCTTGTTTGATAGTGCAGAGGCGTAGGTGATAGTGTCAAAGAGCTGAGTATGTTGTTCAGAGTTGTAAAACAGAACAGGACAGAACCAGGCACGGCTGTAGGCTGAATGTAAGAGTGTAATTTCAGAGGCCAGTCTTCAAAAGTGCTGCTGCTGCAGGGCCCCAAGATGAACTGGAGCCTGTTGTAAGAATGAGAGTCAACATGGACGGCCAAGCGCTGGTGACCCAGTGTCTTCCCTGGGTGTCCTGATGGCCTGGGCCTGTGGGAGCCACGCTGATCCACAGGAAGTCATGCTTTGCACTGACATAGGGGATAGCAGACAGCAAGACCTGGAAGGAGGATGACAAAAGCAGAAGGAAAAAATAGGAAGTAGGTTGTGGGAGAAGCAGAACGTGTCCCTGTGAAAAGTGGTTGGACTTTCCTGCCAAAGGCAGAGCAGCAGGTTGCCTGGGTTTGAACAAGAAGTAGACTGTGGGTCACTAGTCTGAGGCTCCCCGTAATGGGTTGGGGACCGACAGAGATGTTGGCGAGTGGAGGCAGGGTATTGCCTGTCCGTCAAGCTGAACAACCAGCTGGTGCTCGAGGCCGTCACAGGCCCTTTCTCCTTGCTAATAGCTGAGCTGTTGGGAACTGTTCCACGGGGAGGGAAATATACCCAGCTCAGGAAGCTTCCCGAACCAAGGTACAGGAGGTGAGCTCCAGGTTCTGACAGCTTGCCAAAGGGCCTGCTGCTGGAGGGTTGGCAAGAACATACATTTTGAGGATAGTTTCCCATAATGAATTCTGACATCATTGCACTCTCTCAGTCAAGGGTGTTGAAATGGAATAAATAACATAATGTCAAGGGTCCCTGGAAAACCTCAAACAGGGAAATTTCCTGGCTCTCCTGTCTTTATTTTGGAGTAGAGTTTTAAAGCAACAGTTCCTTCTAGATATTTAATGGATCTCCAAATTTTAAGAATAAACTAATAGCTTAGAGACATGAAGGCAGTCACGTGGATTTTATTTCCCTCCTTGTGGTATTTCATAGCATTTCGAATGGCATTCTTGCAAGTTAATTTATTTTCTTCTGTTCCTTTCTATTATGGTTATCAAAATCTAGCTTAAAAAATTCTTTTTTCTGCTGTTGTAAAAGTGGAAGCGATCTGTGGAATAAAATTATGTGACTAAAAAAATGTATGAATGATTTAGGATTTGGTGAGAATTGTCTGTTTCTGCCTTAGGGGCAAGGTTTTCCATGGTCAGACGTGGCCGGCCTCCTGGTTGTCCTTCGATGGCCAGAGGCTCAGGCCCTCTCCATTCTGTGTTCACCGGGGAGCCTTTGTTTACAAGCAGGATTCTTTCCAACTTGAGGAAGAGTTTGCTTCTGAATGCCAGGGTTTCTCCGGAAACAATCTGGGGAAAACTTGTATTTGCTTCAAAGGCTTGATTGGGAAAATGTGCCCAGTGGCGGGTTTTGCTCCGTCGTGCAAGGCGTGCCTGCAGTGTGGCGACTTCCTCGCACCTCCACCAGAGGGCAGCGGTCCTGCACGGCCGGGACGTCTCCGCGGAGGGGAGAGCTGAATTTCACTACCCTTCACTTGTCTCAGGCAGCCGAGGGCATTGCCCTCAGACGCTGGACTTCTTCACCTGGGCAGACTGATTTTCTTTCCGATGTTGAACCATATCGAGGATGTCCTGCTAGCTGTGATCACGGGGATGCATAACATAGATTATGTGTGTATTAATCAAGTGATATTAATAGTACAAAAGATTATAGAACTGGGTGCTTGGATTCATATTTTGTTCCTTCCTCTGGAGTTGCACTTCGGTTTTAAAGTTTAAATTTCTTTTACTGGGAAGATGACAGAGTATGGTAGAAGGCTGCCAGCTTGCCCTCTCACTAGTTTTGAGATTCTAGACGAGCCAATTTCACTTCTGTGTCATGTCGGATTAGATTGTGTTGTATCATTTGTAGCTAGAAAATTCTGTGCTTCTGTAACTGTATAAGTAGCTCGTTTGGCAAGGAGGGCCCAAAGGACATTCTGAAATGGTGTGTTCCCATCTTGTAGCCTTCTCTGGGTTATAGTGTGTAAGATTCGATATTGCTATTCAAGTCCTAATTTCCACCTGGGGAAAGCATCCCTGTCAACTAGGGTCTCCAATCATGTTGGCTTAGTCTCCCACTTGTTCCATATGGTTCAAAATCCTGTTACTTTTGTGCATAATAGGAACTCATTCAGTGATTCTGGGAGACAGACTGCCATGTTCGTATCCATACCTCTTTAAGCTGAAGCTATTCCCTTCCCCACATCACTTAACAGAATCGAGCTTTAGTCCAAAGCAAATGTAGTTTGTTGCCGGTGAACATGGGTCCCATAAAAACAAATGAAGGGGAAAGCAGAGTAGATTGTATGTCCCAGAGCCTGTTACCTAATTTTTTATTCACGTCTCTGTTAGATTTCCTTTAGCACTGCTCCGAGTCCCAGGCACAAGCATTTCTTTTCATGCTGCCGTAAAGCTTCTGATCTGATATCATCTGATGTGTGTGGGTGAGAGGAGTAGGGGAGCATTTATATTCCTGTGCCAATAAACCATTATCCTAAAGTTCTGGGGCTGTTCCTGTGAATGAGAGTCCTGGGATGTCATGTAGGTATAAGATAGGAATTAATAGCCCTTGTGAGTACTTGTAACTTACAGAACCCACACTCGGTTTGATTTAATACCTTTGCGTGATTTAAAATGTCATCCAAGCAGAGAGCCAAATGCCTAGAGCATCTGCCACAGGCTGCATAGACTGGCTGACAGCTTTGCACCGGCTGACCCGCTCCTTGGCTTTTTGGAAAGATGAGATGGGTTCTAATGAGCAGGTTATAAATAGCATTGAATTATGTCATACGTGGTGGCAGTGCTCAATGTAAAGAGACTGTCTGGGAAATGTTCCCAGCTGAACAGGCCAGGCGCAGTTTTCAGGGAGGATAACAAATGGAGCCTGGATTTTGCTTGTTACTAAAGACTTATTTGTGCTTGAATAAAATGTGTCATGAGCATGCCTGGTGGGGTGTGTAGTACAGGTGAGAGGAGATGTGTGCTGATCAATCCCGGTCAGCGCTGGACCCTAGCCATCACACACTGGCTCTCAGAAGGGGCCTTTGACCCTTTGCTTCTTTTTATCGGTGCAGGATTTGGTGATCTATGGGACAGTAATTTATGTTCTCAAAGATGTGACGGGGTTGCTTGGTGGAGCCCCTTCATTTTTCAGACCCTTTTATTTTTGTTCTGCTCATATAAATTGCAAGTTACAAGAAGTCTTTACTCATGCTATGTACTGTGCCTGCTGAGACTCCTGCATCCTTTTGGCCTGGTGCTGCCACCCACCTTTTAAATGAAAACATAGATTTCAGTACCACTCAGCAGAGCAGGAAATGTGCAGAGCCAGTGAAAGGTAAGCCTGAGGATAGACTCTTGCATCTTGGGCTTTTTGGTGTGTGTGTGTGTGTGTGTCTGTGTGTGTGTGCGCGCTTGCTTCAGACCTGATTTTCAGATTTTTATATTCTTGAGAGATTTTGATTGTGGTTAGAATGCACATAAGACCATCAATCCTAGGCCACATTTTTCAGAGTTGACCAGAGACGGGTTGACATACACAGAGTAATTATTTACTTAAAATCTAGCCAACAGCTTCTATGTAGACAAAATGCACTGAAATATGTATATAAAATATTTAATATTAATGCATGCCAGATGGAAACCCTGTCAAATTCTGTGTGTATACAGGAACTTGACAAGAGGAGTCGGGAGGTTTAGAGAGATTCTCAGAGCTGTTGAAACAAGAACAACTCAAAACCTGCGAATGGTAAGTGTGACTGTCACTTCGCCAAGGACAGCTGGGCATTTGCAGTGCATACACTCCCTTGGTTTCTCACTTTCTTTCTCTCTTACGTATTTAACAGTTTTATTGAGATTTAATTCACAAACCAAATATTTCACCCATTTAAAGTATACAATTCAATGGTTTTTAGCATATTCATAAGAGTTGTGCAACCATCGCCACTATTTAATTCTGGGACATTTTCACCACCCTAAAAAGAAACCCTATACTCCTTAGCAGTCACTTCCCATTATCCCTGTACCCCTGTACCTCTCAGCCCCAGACAACCGCTGGTCTACTTTTTGTCTGTATAGATTTGCCTATTCTGAACATTTTATATAAATGAAATCATGCAACATGCAGCCCTTTGTGGCTGGCTTCTTTCACTTAGCATGATGTTTTCAAGGGTCGTCCATGCTGTGGCCTGCATTTAGTACTTCATTTCTGAAGTACTGCAATTGTCTCCAGTCGTAAAATTGCTGAATAATAGTCCATTGTTTGGATATACCATTTTGTTTATACATTTTGTTTACCATTTTGTTTATCCATAGATATCTGGGTTGTTTCCTTCTTCTGGCTATTGTGAATACCACTGCTATGAAAATTCCTGTACAAGATTTTGTGTAGACATATGTTTTCATTTCTCTTGAGTATATACCTAGAAGGGGTATTGCTGGATCATATGGTAACTCTGTGTTTAACCTTTTTCCACAGCACCTGCATCATTTTATCCCACCAGAAGTTATGGGGTTCCAGTTTCTCCATATGCTCCCCAACAGTTGTTATTGGGTGTCTTTTTAATTATAGCCATTTTAGTGGGTGAGAAATGGTAACCTTTATGGTTTTGATTTACATTTCCCTGACGGCTAATGATGTTGAGCATCTTTTCCATGCTCATTGGCAATGCTCTCTCTTGACACATAAGAAACACATCCTGTAAGGCCCTCCCTGGAGGACATCATGGTGAAGCGACTGGTTGTATGCTAGTGATTCATGGCAAAACCCAGATAGAGGAAAGCAGATTTGTCCCACGGAGTACCCAGTTCTTTGACTAATTATACTGACCATAAAACTTAGAAGAGAAATATGAGTAAATATAGATTAACTGTTTGATCAGCAGCTTGGCTCTCTCTCTTCTTGATAATTCTTCCACTTTCCTATGGCAAGGTTCATTAGTGAGCCATAGCCATTGGGTGTTTGAGTGAAGGCCTGGTGCTAACTAGAAAGGAAGCAAGTGCCACATGTCACAATCAATGTAGCAACCCCATGTGAGATTGCAGTTTCTTTTGTCTTTTGTCATCCATGCTAATGTCCTCTGTTTATCTTGATTCCTTCAAATGCTGTGGGAGAGTATTCAGCTGGGCAAGGCTAAGAGATCCCTGTCACAGGAAAGGGTTTCTAAGTGAAGCTGTGTCATCATGGTATCTCCAGAGTATTAGGGTATGGACATACAAATTGTAAGGCCAGATGGCTAAGCTGTAGAATAATTCCCACATTTATGGGGCCGAGACAAGATGAGCAACTTTAAACACACACAAACCTTGCACACACACACATTGCACTAAGAACTCATTTCTTCTTAGATATGTATTTATATATTGACATGATTTATAGGTGCCTTAAGAAGTTCAAATAAAACTTTTTGATTTATAGGGTTCTTTAAGGAAAAAAATCCCTGCAAGACTATGGATAAAATTTTGCCAAATATCTTTTCTCTCTAATTGATCTACTCCTAGCATTCCATAATACTTTTCTACTGGTCAGTATGAACAGCTCCTTTTGCGATTTGGAAGCACAATGAAAGTAACTGATTAAATTAGCAAGTGTTGTTATAACTTTTTTGAATGCGCATTAAAAAGCTAGTCTTTACTGTTGCTGCAAAGGAGAGGCTACGCCTCCCTATAATTGTGCCTAAGAGCCTCCTCCCAAATGCCTCTTTGTTGCTCAGATGTGGCCCTCTCTCTCTAGCTAAGCCAACTTGAAAGGTGAAATCACTGCCCTCCCCGCTACGTGGGATCAGACACCCAGGGGAGTGAATCTCCCTGGCAGCATGGAATATGACTCCCGGGGAGGAATGTAGACCTGGCATCGTGGGATGGAGAACATCTTCTTGACCAAAAAGGGGAAATGAAAGGAAATGAAATAAGCTTCAGTGGCAGAGAGATTCGAAAAGGAGCCGAGAGGTCACTCTGGTGGGCACTCTTACACACAATATAGACAACGATTTTTAGGTTCTAATGAATTGGGGTAGGTGGCGGTAGATACCTGAAACTATCAAACTACAACCCAGAACCCATGAATCTTGAAGGTGATTGTATAAAAATGTAGCTTATGAGGGGTGACAATGGGATTGGGAAAGCCGTAAGGACCACACTCCCCTTTGTCTAGTTTATGGATGGATGAGTAGAAAAATGGGGGAAGGAAACAAACAAACAAACAGACAAAAGCACCCAGTGTTCTTTTTTACTTTAATTGCTCTTTTTCACTTTAATTATTATTCTTGTTATTCTTGTGTGTGTGGTAATGAAGGTGTCAGGGATTGATTTTGGTGATGAATGTACAACTGTGTAATGGTAGTGTGAACAATCGAATGTACGATTTGTTTTGTATGACTGCGTGGTATGTGAATATATCTCAATAAAATGAATTAAAAACAAACAAACAAACAAAAAGCTAGTCTTTAAAAATTCCTTAAATATGGAGCATTTGTTCATGTAGTAGATACTAAAGAAATATATATATATAATTAAGGAAATTAGTGATTTCTCCCCATAAAAGGTACAGTTACACCAAATACACCAAGAGGATTTGCCTGTGCTTACTTCCATGTTATTTTTCTGAATTAGAGAATATCTTCCAGTATTGTCTAAGGTTTATGATTTTCAAATCAGTGTATTTTAACTTGAAAATCCTAAGAGCTAGGATTCTGACTAGAGATGTTTGAGGAAGGAAAGGAGGAGGGTCTCTTCTGGACAGTGGAGGGGCTCCTAAGGAAAGTCTAGTGGACTGGGGCTGCCCCCGAACATGGTCGGCCGTTAACTGGTTAGGTTAACACTGGAGAGACACTTGCCCATTATGTCGCACTTGAGGTGCAAGTGTGCTGTTGGCTTGCTTGATGATCTTCAAGAGACCTGAGGTAAACTGTTCCTAATGCTTTGAGTGTCTAACCAAAGGTGTACGTCAGAGTCATCTGAAGATCTTTGGAGATATACACTCACCCTAGTTGAGAAGCAATGACTGGGTCTTATTCACTGGTATCCTGGTTTATACTGGACCTCCGAATGCTTCTGCAGCTGATGCCATTAAGAGAGGGTTCTGTCAGCCTGAGTAACTATAGGATTCTTTCTAGGTTAGTTGATAATTGCAAATTTGTGATATTTTCATGAGCTGGAAAAGTTGCCATGTAAACGCTATCTAGTATGACACCATAGCAGAGAAGGATTTAAAAGTATGTTTACAGCAATTACCGCTCCTTGGTATATACCCCAAAGAATTAAAAACAGATTTTGAAACAATAACTTGTACATAGATGTTTATAGCAGCACTATTCACAGTAGCCAAAAGGTGAAAACAACCCAAATGTCCATCCATGGATGAGTGGATAAACAAAATGTACTATATCCACACAGTGGAATATTATTCAGTCATAAAAAAGAAAGAAGTTCTGATACATGCGACGACACAGATGAACCTTGAAAACATTGGGCTAAGTGGAATAAGCCAGACACAAAAGGTCGCATATTGAGTAATTCCCTTTATGTGAAATGTCCAGAATAGACAGATCCCTGGAGGCAGGAGCAGATTAGTGGTTGCCAGGGTCTGGGGAGGGGGGCGTGGGGGGAAGGAAGTGATTGTGTAAAGGGTATGGGGTTTCCTTTTGGGGTGTTGAAAATGTTTTGGAACTAGATATTATGATGATTGCACAGCATTGTGAATGTATTAGATGCCACTGAATTGTACCCTTTAAAATGGTTAAAATGGTATATTTATGTTAAGTGAATTTCACCATAATAAAAAATCTGGAAAAGAAAAAGTACACTGAATGACCAAGTGTGCACGTAATCATCCAGGCCTTGTTTTGGGCCCATTTCTCTCCCTTTCCTCTTTCAATTCTGAATTTATTTGACAGTTAACAACAATTTAAACATTTAAACTACAAGCTAAATGTAGATCAAGTATAAAAGGTAAAAGGTATCATAGGATATTGGTGATCTTGCTGGTAATTTCTCATGTTTATCTTTTTCTGAACTTCTTTGAATTTTTACTGGACACAACCAAGCATCCTTCATAATCCAAAGTGTACTGCTGATTTGTTACCTTTAAAATACGCAGTCACCTCAAAATCTCATTTACAACAATCCCTCTAGAAGGTTAATGTCCTGAGGGAAAACGTGAACTAGCATGAGCTGTCTAGTAGTAGACAAGCACATGTTTAAGGAAGAAACTTTAGAATCCCTCCATTGCAGATAGATCCAGAAAGTGAAGCTCCTTGTTCATTTTTTCTTCTTTTAAAATTTATTTTTCAGTTATGGTGAGTGCAGGTTATCTTTGCCAGTTGAAGTGTTCAGCAGTAGCCATTAGCTTAAATGATTGAAATGAGATAAAAATGAAACTTTAATGGAAAGTTGAGGAAAATAATTCAGAAACTTTAGGTCCTGAAAATTGTCTTATGAGATCTTTACAGATTGCTTGGTTCGGGATATAGGAGTTCATTTAATTTCACATTTTCATAGACATTTAAAGTCAGTGGGTCTTGCGAGTAATCAAGAAAATTTGCCTTTGTCAGAATCCACTAAGCTGGTAATTTGGTTGCATTTAAGTTTCCTTGTGATGTTTTGAGAGATTTCACATGGATGAATGCCTAACAGACTTCTCTTTGGCACATATTTATTTTAAAAGTCTCTTTCTCAGGGAATATCAGCATTGTTTTGTCTCCGTCTTCCAGACAGTGCTGAAACCTGGCAGAAAAACCTTCTGGTTGAAGTTGTATTGTGTTACCTCTGCCTGATCATAGGGTAGCTTGGACTATCCTTGGGGCTCAGTTCTTGTGTTTTCAGAGGATTTTTTTTAATTTCTCCTCTTCTTCGTCACTGGAAAATTCTGAAGTAAATGAAGTGATATGCATCAATCAACAAAATACATCTTAGTATGTGCTACCAGTGCCCCCTCCTCCCCAAATACATGGTACTGTTCTTGACAATGGAGTTACAGAAGATTTTGAAAGACAAAGTGATCTGCATCCACCTTAGGTTTTCACAGTGAGAAAGGAGAGCCCATCCAGCTTTGAAGAAAGCTCTTTTTTGCTCAGTAGCCACAGCCCCCACTTTGTCTTCTCTGCTGTACAAGGCCAATGGGAGCTTCTGGGGCTGGGGGCCCAGAGCACACTGGGAACAGCATGCAGGGGTGGGGACCATGGAAGGTCTGGCCCTTGGCACATTGGAGAAAGGAGGCAGTCTAAGATCTGCAGTGGACAGAGACAGCCTAAGATCTACAGTGGACAGAGATAGTCTAAGATCTGCAGTGGACAGAGACAGCCTAAGATCTGCAGTGGACAGAGACGGTCTAAGATCTGCAGTGGACAGAGACGGCCTAAGATCTGCAGTGGACAGAGATGGCCTACGATCTGCAGTGGACAGAGACAGCCTACAATCTGCAGTGGACAGAGATGGTCTAAGATCTGCAGTGGACAGAGAGGGCCTAAGATTTACAGTGGACAGAGATGGTCTAAGATCTACAGTGGACAGAGCCAACCTAAGATCTGCAGTGGACAGAGACAGCCTAAGATCTGCAGTGGACAGAGATGGTCTAAGATCTGCAGTGGACAGAGATGGCCTAAGATCTGCAGTGGACAGAGACGGCCTAAGATCTTCAGTGGACAGAGATGGTCTAAGATCTACAGTGGACAGAGCCAACCTAAGATCTGCAGTGGACAGAGATGGCCTAAGATCTGCAGTGGACTTCTCATCAGCCATGAAGAGATTTTTCAGGGACAACATCATCTAGGTCAAGTACTGGCTTTCTGCCAGAGTTGGGCTTTAGCGGACAGTGTTGGAAGGTGATGAAATATCTGCAGGGCACTCGTTATTTATAAGAGCTCTTAGAAAAGAGCTGAGCTAAGAGTTTCAGTTGTTTCAGGTATAAAACATGTTTAGTGTTCCAGAGTGTGAGGTAGGGTGGCATTTTAAAAACTGTGAATTAAAAAAATAAGTTAAAATACATTAGTATGTCATATTTTCTTTTTCCTTTTTTGGTCATAAACTGATGTAATTTTCATCATAGACATAGAAATCCTTGATTTTGAGTGTTGGAATAGTGCCTAGCACAAAGTAATGATTGATAAGTATTTATGGAATGAATGAACGAATGAATGAAAAGTATAAAGTAGCTTCATGGCTATGCCTTTCCTCCTTTGTGTCCCCAGACAATAGCCAGGCAGTTGGCGGAGATCTTGCTGCGGGGTATGTGTGAGCAGAGCTACTGGAACCCTCTGGAGGACCCACCGTGCCAGTCACCTCTGGATGATCCTCTTCGGAAAGGAGCAAACACCAAAACCTACACCCTCACTCGGAGAGCCCGCGTCTACTCAGGAGAGAAGTATGGGAGTTGATGTCCTAACTGTAGGTTAGGGGAGAGGTGGGAAACTTAGGGAAAATTCAAGCATGAGTTTAAGTAGCAGGGGAGATTTTCTTCCCTAAAAGAGAATCAGATGAACAAGTCTCATTACCAACTTAATGGAGACCCACGGCTTTTCATAACTTCAGCAAATCTCTGAGCGCTAGTGGGGACTTTTTAAGTAGGAAAATGCTCTCATCTCAGTAATTGGCTGCCATTCTCAGCAATCACTTTTGGTCTTGGGGATTCTCATTTCACTTATTATAAGAACCCCAGTGTTACACAACACCCAGTGGCAAGGCTATTTGCAAGCCAGAGCTAACGTTTTTTTCTTTTCTTCAGCAAGGGCTTAATCCTTTTGTTTAAAAAAACTTGTTTTAAACTCAACTAGATATAAGAAGAAGGAGAATTAAATAATTTGCAGGTGATGGGAACATGATGGTTCTTTAGAACGTCCTTATGTTTTTAAGTTTTAAATTTGGGAGTTGATCACTTTTGGAGAAAATGGGCCAGAGAACTACTACAGTCTCAGCCAAGCCTTCTCCTGGTCAAGGCGTGGAGGGGATGTTGACTCATTCCTGACTCCTCCTGTCAGGGCCTTCAATCCCCATCTTTGCCTGATCCTGCAAGGGGTAAGGCAAGGCCCTTCAGACTCTCCACTTGATGAAAGGGGAGCACACATATGGAAACGCATATGGAAAACCTCTTGGGTTGTTATCAAATTGGTAAAAGGGTGAGAGACTGCAGGCTGCTGCTTTGGAGGCCTCAGAGAAAGCCCTGATGGGGATGAACTAGATAACTGGTATATGTGTGACATCCAGAAAGGATTGCATTTTCCCAAGGCAGCCGCTTCTTAATCCTCCTAAGTTGACCCTGGCATTTCTCTCCTTCAACGTCTTCTTATTCAGTTGGCATTTCTTGCATTGCTTCAGAAAGATGACCATATTGTATCATTATCTTTTCCCCTAGGCTGGTTTATTTTAGTTTTCAACCCCTTTTTCCTTGGCCTTGTTGAAGCATAAGTTTGCTTAATTCATGATCCTTAATCAATACCTGGATTCATAAATCATCTGTTCTAGCACGTCCCAAACTCTCACTTTAAAAATGCTGACTCCCTCATTATGAGCTAACTAGAAGCAGGTTTTGGGTTCTTTTTTTAAAAAATTTTTATTGGGGTAATATATGCAACATAAAATTTCCCATTTTAGCCACTTTCAAGTATTCAGTTCAGTGGTATTAATTACATTCACAATATTGTGCTACCATCATCCATTACCAAAACTTTTTTGTCACCCTAAACAGAAGCTCTGTACTCATTAAGCACTAACTCCTCATTTCCCTTCACCCTACTACCCCATGCCCCTGGGAACCTGTGATCTATTTTCTGTCTCTCTGAATTTGCATATTCCAGGTATTTCATACAATTGAAATCATACAATATCTGACCTTTTGTGTCTGGCTTATTTCACGCAACATTATGTCTTCAAGGTTCATCCATGTTGTAGCGTGGGTCAGAACTTCATTCCTTTTAATGGCTGAATAATATTCCATTGTGTGAATAGAGCACATTTTGTTTATCCATTCTTCAGTTGATAGACACTTGGGCAGCTTCCACCTCTTGGCGATTGTGAGTAATGCTGCTAGGAACACGGGTATACAAATATTTGTTTGAGTCCCTGCTTTTGATTCTTTTGGGTATATCCGTGGCCATGTGGTAATTCTATGTTTAAGTTTTTGAGAAACTGTCAAACTGTTTTCCAAGCAGCTGCACAATTTTACATTCCCACCAACAATGTATGTGGGTTCCTATTTCTCCATATCCTTGCCAGCACTTGTTTTTTTTCTGTTTTTTTGTTGCTGTTGTTGTTTTCTTTTGTTTTAATAATAGCCATTCTAGTATGTGTGAAGTGGTATCCCACTGTGGGTTTGATTTGCATTTCCCTAGTGGCTGATGGTGTGTTAAGCATCTTATGTGCTTATTGGCCATTTGTATATCTTCTTTGAAAAAATGTCAAGTCAAGTCTTTTCCTAGTTTTTTAATTTGGTTGTTCATCTTTTTGTTCTTGACTTGTTTATATATGCTAGATATTAAACCCTTATCTGATATATGGTTTCCACATATTTTCTTCCATTCTGTGGGTTGTCTTTTCATATTCTTAATATCCTTTAATGCAAAAAATTTTTAATTTTGATGAAGTCATGTCTATTGTTTCTTTTGTTACTCATGCTTTTGGTGTCATAGCTAAGAATCCACTGCTGAATCCAAGGTCATGAAGATTTGTCCCAGTGTTTTCTTCTAAGAGTTCAGTGGTATTAGCTCTTATATTTTAGGTCCTTGATCCGTATTGACTTAATTTTTGTGTGGGGTGTGAGGTAGGGGTCTATTTTTCCCAGCACAAAAGAGACTATTTTTTCTCCATTTGGTGGACCTGGTACTCTTGTCAAAAATCAGTTGACCATAGATGTGAAGATTTATTTCTGAACTCTCAAATCTATTCCATTGGTCTATTTGTATGTCCTTGTGCCAGTACCACACTGTTTTGATTACTGTAACTTTGTAATAAATTTTGAAATTGGAAAGTATGAATCCTCCAACTTTGTTTTTCTTTTTCAAGATGGTTTTGGCTAATCAGGGTCTCTTGCCCTTCCATATGAATTCAGTGATTGGCTTTTCTATTTCTGTAAAGAAGGCTGTTAGAATTTTGATTGCAATTGCAATGAATCTGTAAGTCACTAGGTAGTATGACATCATAACAATATTAAGTCTTCCAGTTGATGAACACAATTTGTCTTTCTGTTTATTTAGGTCTTCTTTAGTTTCTTTCAGCAGTGATTTACAGTTTGTCATTGTTGTATACAAGTCCTTTACGTCCTTGGTTAAATTTATTCCTAGACATTTAATTCTTTTGGTTTGTTACTGTAAATGGAATTGTTTTCTCGGTTTCCTTTTTGGATTGTTCATTGTTGGTGTATAGAAACACCACTGGTTTTGTATGATCTTGTACTCTGCCATTTCGCTGAATTCATTTATTAGCTCTAGTAGCTTTCTTGTAGATTCTTTGGGATTTTCTAAATATAGGATCATGTCATCTGTGAATAAGATAGTTTTCCTGGATAGTTTTCCTTCTTCCTTTCCAATTTTGATGCTTTTTATTTCTTTTTCTTGCCAAATTGCTCTGGCCTGAACATTGCAGTACAATGTTGAATTGCAGTGGTGAATATTACTGTTTCGTTCCTGACCTTAGGAGGAAAGCTCTCACTCTTTTGCCATTGTGTATGATGTTAGCTGTGGATTTTTCACATATACCCTTTATAATATTGAAGAAGTTCCCTTCTTTTCCTACTTTCCTGAGGGTTTTTAGTCAAGAAAGGGTGCTGGATTTTGTCAAATGCCTTTTTTGCATCCATTGAGATGATCATGTGGGTTTTCTCCTTTATTCTATTAATGTGGTGTGTTACATTGATTGCTTTTATTATGTTGAACCACCCTTGCATTCCTGGGATAAATCCTATTTGTATAATCCTTTTAATGTGCTTTTAGATTCAGTTCACTAATATTTTGTTTTGCATTTTTGCATTTATATCCATTAAGGGAAAATGGTCTGTAATTTTTGGGTGATATCTTTATCTGGCCTTGATAGTTGGGTGATGCTGACCTTATAGAGTGAGTTAGGAAGTTGTCTTAGTTTTCCATCTGCTATGACAACTACCACAGAATGGTATTACCACAGAAAATATACCACAAATATACCACATAATGGCTTAACAGGAATTTATTGGTTCATGGTTTCAGAGGCTAAAAGGCTTGTTTTCTCCCAGGCCAGTAGCATTCTGGCTGGCTGGAAATCTTTGGGTTCCTTGGCTTTCCCATCACATGGTGATGTCTTTCCTTTCTCTTCTGGTTCCATTGACTTGCAGCTTCTGGCTCCTCCCCATGCTTTCTCTTCATAGTCCTCCAGTAATGGGATTAAGACCCATTCTGATTCATTTGGTCACACCTTAACCACAAATAACATCTCTGAAAGGTCCTAATTACAATGGGTTCACACCCACAGGAATGTGACTTAATGTGCTTTCTCTGAAGTATGTAACTCAATCTGCCTTAGGAGTATTCCCTCCTCTTCAGTTTTTTTGGAAGAGTTTGAGAAAGATTGGTGTTAATACTTCTTTGAATATTTGCTAAAATTCACCAGTGAGGCCATCTGGTCCTGAGTTTTTCTTTGTTGGGAGGTTTTTGATTACTGATTCAATCCCTTTTCATTTGTCTGTTGAGACGGGGTTCATTTTTTTTTTTTTTTTTTTAATGTTTTCTTTTCTTTTTTATTTATTTATTTATTTATTTTTATTAAATTCAGTTTTATTGAAATATATTCACACACCATACAATCATCCATGATATACAATCCACTGTCCACAGTATGATAACATAGTTATGCGTTCATCACCACAATCTATCTCTGAACATTTTCCTTACATCAGAAAGAAACAGAACAAGAATAAAAAATAAAAGTGAGAAAAGAACACTCAAATCATCCCCCCATCCCACCCCATTTGTCCTTTAGTTTTTATCCCCATTCCTCCACTCATCCATACACTAGATAAAGGGGGTGTGATCCACAAGGTCTTCACAATCACACTGTCACCCCCTGTAATCTACATTATTAAATAATTGTCTTCAGGAGTCCAGACTGCTGGGTTGGAGTTTGGTAGTTTCAGGTATTTACTTCTAGCTATTCCAATACATTAAAGCCTAAGAGGTGTTATCTATATAGTGCATAAGAATGTCCACCAGAGTGACCTCTCGACTCCATTTGGAATCTCTCAGCCACTGAAACCATTTCGTCTCATTTTGCATTCCCTTTTTGGTCAAGAAGATACTCTCAGTCCCATGATGCCGGGTCCACATTCATCAAGACGGGGTTCATTTTTAAAAAGTGATATTTATATCTTAAAAATAGACACTAGATATTTTTTCTGGCTTAGATGCTTTTCAATAGCCAAAGTTCCAGGTACACTTAAGAGCTCAGTTCTTGCCCCCTACCCTTACCCCCAAATCATATTTGATACGTGAATGGAGCTCTAGGTCTGTTGGTGCTATTCACACATGCTATTTTCACCTCTGGAAGGCACAAAAGGTCACAGTGCTGGCTGCCAGAACCTGAGGCTTTGTCACTCTTCTAACATCGGCTTCTTCATCTGTACTAGGAGGATTATGGAGGCAAAATGCAGATCTCGAAAAGGCGGTAATTAGTAGGGGGCATTCCCATACCAAGAATGGTTGCTGAGTCACACGTTTTATGCTATACAGATACATACCATCAGGATTTCTTTTAAGAACTTTTCTTTTAAGAACAGGCTTTTTGAGTCATAGTTCACATACCATATAATTCACCCATTTGTAGTGTACAGTTCAATGGCTTGTAGTATTTTTGCCTAATTCTGCTGTCCATCACCACAATCAATTTTAGAACATTTTCTTTATCCCAAAAAGAAACACATTGCCTCCCAACTCCCCAATCCCTTGCATTTCCATATGAATTTAAGGTCAGCTTGTCAATTTCTACATAAAAAAAAAAAGGGCAGTTGGGATTTTGTTAGGGATTGCATCAAATCTGTAGATCAATTTGGGGCATATTGCTATCTTAATGATACTAAATCTTCTGATCCATGAAAATGGGGTGTCTTTCCATTTACTTACTTCCTCTTTAATCTCTTTCAATAATGATTTGTAGTTTTCAGGGTATAAAGTTTAAACTTATTTTGTTAAGTTTATTCCTAAGATTTTATCATTTTTTTTACTATTGTAAATGGAATTGTTTTCTTAACTTCATTTTCAGATTGTTTATTGCGAGTCTATAGAAATGTATTTGATTTTTGTATATTGGTTTTGTATCCTGCAACCTGAACTCATTTATTAGTTTTAACAGTTTTTTAGTGGATTCCTTAGGATTTTCTATGTATAAAATTATGTCATTTGCAAATAGAGGTAGTTTTGCTTCTTTTTTTCCAATCTGGATGCCTTTTATTTCATTTTCTTTCCTAATTGCCCTGGCTAGAATCTCCAGTACAATGTTGAATAGAAGGGGCAAGAATGGATATCCTTGTCTTGTTCTTGAACTTAGGGGTGAAACATCTTCTTTCATCATTAAATATGATGTAGCCATGGGTTTTCATATATGGCCTTTATCAGATTGAGGGCAGTCCCTTTTTTGTTAGTTTGATGAGTATTTTTATCATGAAGGGGTGTTGAATTTTGTCAAGTGCTTTTTCTGGATTTTCTGTTGGGATGATCATGTGGATTTTATCCGTTATTCTATTGATGTGGACGATTACACAGCTTGGATTCAATTTGCTAGTATTTTGCAGAGGATATATGTATTTGCATTCATAAGAGATATTGCTTTATAATTTTCTTGCAATAGCTTTGTCTGGTTTTGGTATAAGGGCAATACCAGCCTCATAAAATGAAATGGGATGAGCTCCCTCCTCTTCTATTCTTTGAAAGACTTTGTGAAGAGTTGGTATTAATTCTTCTTGAGTGTTTGGTAGAATTCGCCAGTGAAGTCATCTGGTCCTGGGCTTTTCTTCTTGGGAAATTTTTTTATACAAATTGCTTGTTCTAGAGCCATTCAAATTTTCTATTTCTTCTTGAGTCTGCTCTTATAGACCGCATCTTTATAGAAACTTATCCATTTCATCTAAGTTATCTCATTTGTTGGTATGCAGTCATTCCTAGTATTCTCTTATAATTCTTTTTATTTCTATAAGGTTGTTAGTAATGTCCCCTTGTTCATTTCTGATTTTAGTGATTTGAGTCTTCCCTCTATTTTCATCATTCTAGGTAAAGGTTTGTCAATTTTGTTGATCTTCTTGATAAACCAGTTTTTTATTTTATTATGTCTCTATTGTATGTCTATTCTCTATTTCATTAATTTCCACATTAATTTATTATTTCCTTGTTTTTGTTTCTTTGTTTAAACTTTGTAATTTTGCATGTTCACAGTCCCACTCGTGATTTATTAGTTAAAGAGAGGAAGCGTTTTGGGCTTTTATTTGTCTCAGGGCTCCCTTATTACCAAGGTAGCACTATCTGATCATTCAATACTATGGTAGAAAGGACATTTTCACCAACTGAGTTGTGCTGCCTAGGAGGTGACAAAAGGAATTCATAGAAATATACAAACCTCATTTTGGCCAGTAGCACCAAACTCCCCCGTTCCCCAAACTCTTGTGAGAAATATGAATACAAAGCAAAATTTAGCTGTCATAAATTCTTCCAATTCCAGCAAACCACAAGGACCATTCAGAATAGTTCTTCAAAATGGAATATAACTAAAAAGCAGGCTCTGCCGGAAAGCCCGGGTCCCTTCACTGTGACATGGACATGAAATGGATTCAGGATGCTCATTCTCTCCCCAGCAAGAATTTTTAAAGTAAATAAAATTTTGATACAAGAGAGGAGAGGGATCACATGTCATGAGCCTTCTTGCTTCCTTTCTTCTGGGCCTTTCTATGAAAGACTTGATTGGCTTTTGTTTACTTATTCTAATCAAGCCTTTTATTGAAGCACAACATGGAGAAAAGTACACCAATCAAAAGTATACAACTTTATAAGTTTTTACAAAATGAACACACTCACATAATTCGCATCCTGATCAAGAAATAGACATTGCCAGAACCCGAGACCCCCTTTGTACCCTTTCCCAGGTACTACCCCCTGCCCAAGGGTAACCCTATCCTGACTTCTATCACAATTATTAGTTTGGCCCATTTTTGAAATTTATATAAATGGAACCATACAGTATGTGCTCTTTTATGTCTAACTTCTCTTGTCTAACATTATCTCCATGCGTTCCACTTGTGTTTTTGTATATAGCATTGCTTTCTTCATTCTCACTGTTGTCTAGTGTTCCTTTGTATGAATATACTCCAGGATATTGATCCACTTTACTCATGATGGACATTTGAGCTGTTTCTTATTTGGGGCTAACAGGAATAGTCCTGCTATGGACATTCTTGTACCTGTCTTGGTGCACATACATGTGCATTTTGGTCAAATATTTTTCTTTCAGTGTATTCCTCCTTCTAAAAAAGCTTTTGACATGGTTTAGATAAGTAAATGCACAGATAATAAGTACAATGTAAAGAAGGAGATTAAAAACCACAGTAGTGCCAAGAAGGAAAGATTTATTGAACACTAGGGAGTGTCAGGTAATGTGCTAAACTCCTTCACAGGCCTGGGAGGTGAAAGTTACTATCGTGGAGTTCTAAACATAGGTCGGAACCTCCTGGTTCCAATGCAGAGGTCTTGGTAAGGTGAGCAAGGTGTTTAAAGTGGAAAGACACGGGCATGAAGGGTCCAGACGATTACTTGGTGGCAGAACTGGAGTTGGGTTGATGGGCAGCCACACGCGCCTCCGGTTGGCCGCCCTCTCCTCCCCTCCACGCACACAGCCCACCTGTCCTGGGGAGGCCCCTCCACTCACCAGAGGCAGGGAAGGAAGCCCCGCCAGGTGACGCGCTGTGCACGGTCCCCCAGGTCCACCCAGCAGAGCCCAGCCCAGGGGACCCTCTCCGTGGGTTTGCACAAAGGACCCTTCTTTCTTTGTAATACTCTTTATAAGTAGATTTTTGACCTGTTTGGACTGACAAAAAAAGGGAAGAGTTGTAGGCAATCCTCAGATGGGGCCAGCAGTCCCTGATAATCGAGGCACTCTTAATTTTTAAAATCCTTTTCCTTTCTTACTCTCACCCTCCCACACCAACCTGAGATTGCCAGGAGAGTCTGCTTTGGTATGTTTAACAGACACTGACTTGGGAAGAGAGTATGGCTTCAGCCCTTCTTGGCTTTGATTCTCTGGCTCTTACAGAGGCTGTCCTTCTCCAGGAATTTCCCTAATAGTGTCACGACCACCCTTGGCCCAGTGCGTGGTCACTGCTGCCTTCTGCGCCAGCCCGCAACCCAGCTCCTGTGAGTTTGCACTCATTGTGCTCGCTGTTTGCACTCCTGTCACCTTTGATCCCCCATCCTGCCCTTTAAGCAGCTTCCTCTGGGTCTGTGGTCTCAGTTTCCCACTCCTCAAGGCTGAGGCCTGGGCACACCAAGGTCTCCCCCTGGGCCCCCAAGAGGAGAATGTCACAAGAGGAAGATCCCAACAATTTTCAGCGCTCTACCCTGAGCCCCACACTTCCTGAGCAGGGAAGAGGGAAGGGGTCGCCAAAAATGGGTCTAGAGGTCAAAATTACTGAGAAGAGCTGCTCCATTGTGTAGTTTTTCAGGCATGTGTTTTAAAACTCCCCTCTGTCCCCCCTTGTCCTCCCTCCCCACTTCCTCCTGCCAACCCTGGGAGCTTTGTGGTGCTCTTTAGTACCCCTCTTGCCTGCCGGGAGAGGGCGGGGAGAGGAAATGGAATTAGAATCAGTTAATGTGCTATTTGTTAGCAACTCAGGTTAAAAAAAAAAAAAATAACACAGCCTAGCATTTAGGCATGCCCGATGGCTCAAATGGAATTTGGGGATTATCCATGGACTGAATTGGCTGGTGTTAAGTCGCAATTAGCATGAACTCTCTCGCTTTTCAATTAGCCTGGACGATCCAGAACTGGCTGGCCATGAAAAAGTGGTTAACGTTACTACTTTATTTCCAGCGTCCCAATTGCATGTAAGCACAAACTAGAACATCAGGAAATGATTACTGAAGAGAGGGAGGGAAGGAGGGAGAGAAGGAAGGAGAACAATGAATTCAGAGCCTTTTAGGCTACCTTTCTGAATTTAAGGCGAAAGAAGTATGCCATCTTCTGAGAAACCAGATCACCTCAAGCTGACTCCTTAAGGAAGTCACTGCACATCTCAGAGCTTGCTCCTTATTCTCAGCCACAGTCTTTACATAAAATTTTAGCCCTGTGAGAGCAATAGGAACCACCCCACAGGTTCCTTACCTTTGATGATGTCAGCAATGTATAAAAGTGCCAGGTACTGTACTTTTTCTAATTTGCTTTTCATCTTCCTTTGATACAGTACAAAAATTGCCAGCTCTTCAAAGGGCACAAGTATTTATGATGATTTGGAAAACAGATTTTATCATGGGGGGAGGGTCATTCCCATCCCTTAAATGAAATGATTATAATGTTACCCCTGGGAAGATATAAATTTAGTCTATCCAGTCATCTCTAAAATATCCAAGAATTTCTTAGCCAAGTTCATTTTTACTGCAAACTCTTCTTTCATTCCTTGAAAAAAAGTTGAGTTTGTCCCTATTAGTGATAGCATTCACAGTTCTACTCAAAAGATTCTAGATATCTTTGGAACAGGAAAATATATTGCAGGTCTTTAAAAGTGCTCAAAGTTCAAAAAGTAGGATATAGAATGTTGCAGTTTGGGTTGTGTTTGGGTTTTTGCTGTTCTGTAATTCTAAGCAATATTGAGCTTAAAAACTTTTTCTTTAATCTAAGATTTCAGAGTTCAGCCAAAATTCCATAAAATATATTAATAAGACCAGCTGTTGCATGCCACCCCATAAAAAACAAGTGTGTTAGAGTAAGATAACTCACTAAATTCTTACAACATTAGAAAAATTACTCAAACTCTAAAGTTGCTTCCAATCTTTTATTTCTTCTAAATGACAATGTGTGGTACACCAGTTAGCAAGTAAGGGTTCTGTTTAGTGAAGTGTCTGCAATTTATACCTCCATAATGGGTGTAGAAGAAAGCTTGTATTATTTAGATAATGTCAGTTTGTAGTGCTCTAAATTTCTACCTCCGTAATGGGCACAAAGGGTACTTGGGCTTTTAGCTTGGTTTTTATAGCTTTACTTCACCCTACTGCCTGCCGTTGAGTAGCTAAAATGTATAAATTCCATAGATTACCATAGAAATAATCATGTTAATTCAAGAGTCCAAATTATACAGTACTTTCATGGATTCTATATAAAAATCTAGAAGCTTTGAATGTTGATTCAATTCTGCTCATAGTCGTCGTGTACTTTGTGTTATTTTGGAATTGCCATGTATCAAAGTTGATTTTTTTTATACAGCATTTTTTGTCCTCAAGAAAATACTGAAGAGGCCCTGTTGTTATTGCTGATTAGTGAATCAATGGTAAGTGGGCTGTGTTTTTAGATTTTTCTTTTCTCCTGTCTCTCTAGTCCCTAGTTCAGTGTGACCCCATCCACATGGTGACTCTTCTCTTGGGAGAATCCTTTGTAGAGGGATATCTGAGTGGGAGAAACCAGTAGAGGATTAAAAAGAAAAGTGATTCCTCCTCCTTGGGCTCACTAGCAATGCCCCTTGGTTAGTCCTGAGCGTAGAGCTTCTCCTCCCTTAGCAGCTAGCAGGCACGTAGTTCATTTGCTCATCCACCAAGCATCTACTGGACACTGACACAGCTGCATGTAGGAACTTTAAAAGGAAAAAGTCTCCCAAGGGTAACCCCTACAAGCCACCTCAATTTGCATTGGTGGGAGGGAGAATTGGGGAGTAAAATCACTTGTATATTTGAGCCTCTGGTTTTTTAATAGCATGAGCTGGTGAAATTTTCTCTTCCTCCTGATCAGGTTGTTTCCTCCACCTGTTCCCCAGGCAGTGTAAGACCCAGGTTTTCAAAGATGGTTTTTGGCTCAAGAGGGGGGGCTTCCTTTGAAATTTTTCTTAGTTGTTGTCCAGGATATAGAATTTTAGGTCTAAAATTCCATTGCTCTTCATTTATTGGCTCTCTACACTCTGTATAGCACTTGGCATTATGTCCCTGGCTTGAAACCTTAGGGAGGAATGTGCTGGAATAATTAATACCTGGCAAATAAATGGTGGGTGCTGAGCACCTGCGCAGAATAGCAGGCTGTGGAGCCGAAAGGACTTAGAGATCCTCAAGTCCATTCACCTCATTTTATAGGTGAGGAACTTGAGGCCCAGAGCAGGCAAAATGTCTACATCATGCTGTGGGCTATTGCTCTTTCCAGTAGTGTCCTTTCCCTTTCCCACCAGGCAGGCAGGAGGAGAGAGGGGGAGAAAAAGGAATGGAAATTAAAGCGAGAGAAGATGTCTCCCTTGTTCTCCAAGCATACTGTTAAATGAGAGGTATGAAATACACAAGTGAATAAACCTTAGAAATGGAATATTCACACATTGAGTCAAGGAGCGATCAGAAGAGGCTGGGATTAGTCAAAGAAGGTAGCTTTTTTGCCTCAGTTTAAAACTCTGGGTTTCCTTGGTCTGTGAAATGGCCCAGAGGTGTTTACAAGAGCAAAACTGCTTCAGTTACCACTGCTTTTTATTTGGAAGCTCTTTGATGTCACTGGCCGTACTTCCTCTGAGGGAAACAGGTTGCCCTCTTGGCTCATCTTTCCAAGACCGTCAGCTGGTAACTTAGTACTCAGTATGGTGTCATTACATCCCCTGCTCTGCCTTGGCACGGTCAGGGAAAGCACATACGTGACGGGCCTGGCCCTTGGTGGCGTTCAGTAACTGTTTTTCAAATGAAAACGTCTCACTACGCTTTGCCACCAATTCTTTGATGGCTCCTGTTGGCCTCCTGGCTCACGTTCTCTCATCCTAAGCTGGACTTTTCACAACTTACAGTTAGTTTCCTTTGGGCAAACTTGGTCAAACTCCTTTGACTGGTTACAGCGGTGTCCATACATTTTAGATTTCTTGGACAATTTTGATTGAAGGTATTCTGTTCCATGATCAGATAATGTGTTCTAGTTTGGAGTTTGGGAAACATGGCCACCTCTCTAAAACACTTGCTCTAAGTATAGATATCTTGGGAGCAATGTCTCTAATTCTTTTGTTCTTAATTGAAATGATAGAAACTAATAATGCTCAAAATTGAGATCCCTTTGAGACAGAAAGATTGGCTCTGTTTAATTTCCAGAAAATCTCTTCAGGGATGGTGAAATCCAATGGCATCATTAGTAAATATGAAGTATTAGGTTTCTAACCAAAATTATTATGTTCTGCCTATAAATCATCCCAATATGTAGGTAGAAATCTAAATTAAGTTGTCTTTGGAAGCCCTTTCACTTCTTGCTTTTTATTTTTTACATAAAAAATTATTTTACTCAATTGCAGAACCAAAATGAGAAGTGCCATGTTTTCTGTTTTGTTTTGTTTTTTTTGGTGTTTGAGAAAATTGTATTCTTTGTTCATTCTGACTTTAACTTAGAAACATAAATTTGCCCATAGTCTTTCCAACCACAAGAAATCATATGGAATTGTACTGCCTTCTCACTGCAAATCAAATTAGTTTTCCCTAGGAGAAAAGGATTATCAGAATTATATTGGCACAGCAACCGTAGAGACAATATTCTGGGTTATTTGTTATTTCGGGATCTGTTTAAGATTCTGTATTGTACCAGATAGACTTTCAGGAAAGACACTGACAGACTTTCTCTAAAAATTAAAAGAGAACACATTTGGTATAATTTTAAAATCGCTCATAAATAGTAAAATTGCTCTATTTTATTCTCTTCCAGGCATTTGTCTTAGTATGGAAAATTGATAGCAAATAAAGAAAATGAGACCTCTTAGAGCACTCCCTAGTCCCTGGAGAGCTTTTTTATTGGGCTCTAAAGGCCCTCCTAACAAGAAAAACTTAGAATGAAATCTTCAAGAGCAGGCTTGTTTCCATAAGAGATGACTCACTTCGTAGGAAGTGGCCTGTCTTATACATTCTCATTTGTCTTTGACATTTAAGAGCACGGAGTTTTAAAGTGAGTAAGTACTGATGGGTGGCTAAAAGTAAATGCTGTGGACTCACACGCAAAAAGAAAGCATTTTGCCTCATTAGTGAGAGGGAAGGCGTGCGTGGAGCTTTTCCGAATGTCACACGGGAAGATAAACGTCAGTCTCGGGGACAAGTGACCCTGGCACCCCATGTCCCACCCAGGGGCCCTTTCTCTGCTCCTAGGGATGGATGGATCTAGAGGCTTCCACTCATTAACAGGGGGAAGAGTCAGGTGAAGTCTAACTTTATTGATTCTGAACACCCTACTAGGGCAAAAGGAAAATGCACTAGTTGTTGAGTCTCTATTAAATGTGATATGTTTGCAGGAGTCTATAGAGAAATTAAATTTCAAAGGTAATGAAAACAAGTTGCTATAAAGAACATTTGATTTCTAGATAGATGAGATTAATAAGCTTGAAAGTGCCTGATGCATTTCTGTGCTAAGCGGTAGAGATGTGAAATTGGCAAGGTGTCCTCTTGAGTCCTATGTGGTATTCTCTTTTAAAATGAAAATCTGCTTTCTCTTCTACATCTGTTTTGTGCTTCCCTAAACAAGATTGAATTAGTCTTTGTGATCTGCTCCAGTGAAGGTGTCATATAGGGATTTGAATTTTGCCCTGATGATAGAGGAAAAGTATTAAGCCTCTCTGTAGGACTGATGGAATTTGATGACACCATTTGGTGATGGGGAATGTGGTGTGGGGAATTTTCTCCCACTCTTTAATAGAGAGCAGAAGCAGGATCCACAAGTGGGATGCAGCAGGGCCCCCCTGATGCCCGTTTCTGCTGCCCCAGAGCTTGGCTGTTTTGCAACAAAGCTGTCTGTGAATCTGAGCCCAGGGGCTGTCACCCTGCTCTGCAGAGGCCCCCAAAGCTTCCTCTCCATGCCCTTCAACAGGTATAGGTACTGGGATCACAACTGCCAGGTATCAGTGTTTGGATGGCACCACACACCGGGTGCTGTGATGCTCTGGGGATCTTGAAGGGGTGACCTGAGGGGATGAGCCGCTTACCCTCTCCTGCCCTCATCTCCAGACCCTGGCAGACTGTTGGGAGCAGGAGGGCAGATGTGGCTCCTGGAGCACACATGGCAGCTGTGTGCACGGGCTGGCTCACCATCTGCCTCTCTTCCGTGTTCTCAGGCCAATCGCGACGCTGTGCTGAGCAGGATCCCTGAGCACAAGAGCGACCGTCTCATCAGTCTGCAGAGCGCGTCTGTGGTCTACGATTTGCTGACCATTGCTCTGGGAAGAAGAGGCCAGTATGAGATGCTCTCGGAGGTACAGCAGTTGAGACTGGTGGCCCTCGAGGCGGGGGGGGGGGGGGGGGGGGGGTGGCACTAGTGGCATGGGAAGAGCCTGAGAGCGGTTCCTGGGCCCACCTATGTCACTGGCATCCATGTGATCTTAGGCCAGACATTTAACTTTGGTTTCCTCCTCTGTAAAATGGGGGTTTGAACTAAACCATGTGGACCTCCATATCCACCAGGCTGCAAGTTTCTGCATAAGGGGAAGGCAAGCATTTCTCCAACAGTTTTTCATTCAAATGATTTCCATCATAACCAGAAGTTTCTGGTCTGTGATATTAATTCCTTAGAAAACAGGTTGCATTTAAAGTATCAGTGCTTAACTCTTGGTGAAATGGCAATTTCAGGCACTGTGAGTCCTCAGGTCAGCTGGTGGCATTGCCTGTTTAATGTAAACACTGTCTCCATTTAGGGTGTTTCCCTTGTCTGGAAGGGACAGCGGACAAGGAGCTGTATACATCCACCTGCCTTCTTCTCACTTCTCAGCTTCTAAGAAACATTTAGGACAGAAGCTTGACTGGTTTACAGGTTTCAGAAGAACCTGGCTAGTCTTGGTCTGTGGTTTATGTATTATTAACATGCTGCCCAGAATACCAAACCCTATCATAAGGGCTAAAAAGCTAACAAGATCATTTTGTCTTTTCTTTAGCTAAATAAAAAGGAAAGAAAGAAAGAGAACAACAGCCTACTTTGTTAAAATGAACTTTTCCATGTTATTTATCTTTCTCTTTCTAAATTTATACCCATTGCAACAGCCTCTGGGCACAAGGACAAGGAATGAAATACAGTAACAGATTGGCTGAAATCAGAAGAGTGCTCCACTCACCCTCTAGCCTGCCTGTGCTTCACCACATTAGGCAGGAGCCTCGGGGAACAGATGAGCCTGTGTGGCTTGGATCTTTTTTTAGTCTTTGGTTTGGTGACTATACAGGGCAATGGTTACTCAGCCTTCAAAAAAAACCCCTCACAATCCGGCTAGATAAAGCAGTGTGCCCAGATGCCCCCATCACGCCTGGCATGCCCCCTGGGAGTCTGTCCAGCCTCGGGTTTGGCCCAGATTGCTCGGCACCAAACGATTGGAGCCCCCTGTGGGTGCCTGACGTTCTGGACCCTCTCCTGCCCACCGGCTTAGATCGTGTCCACCACAGAGCCCATCCGTGGGACAGTGCCACCCAGCTCACAAGTTGGGGCCCTTATGTTATCTCACAGTTGGGTTCTTTTAAGGTGAACTTTGTCCTCCAGACAACCCATTTATCATCTTTCTGGGTCCGAGGCTGGGTGTGGTTTGAATGTCTACTCTCATCCTGTCATGGAGCAACGTAGCCTTTGCCCGGCTTCAAATTTGCCTATATCCAAAACAGGTGTGAGGAGCTTGAGGGGCTGGTGTGGTCGACCAGCTGGATGCCCCTGCCCGCAGGCTTCCTGGCATTCCACGAATGACTCGAGGGGGCCGGCTGTCACCTTAGCAGCATTCCTCCGTGAGCTGGCAGCCCCCTGGCATGTGCCTCCCCCGGCACGACATACTCAGACCTTGTTTTCACCCAGATGATTTTCATCCTGATATCAGATGAGGCTCTCATCTTGTGGCAATGACCTGCTGCCCGAGGTGCACTGGACGGTCGGCTTGGTTTTCTGAGCCTTTGCCGTCCAGAGTTTCTCCTCGCATTTAAAATGGCAGAGGTGGTGCCAGAGGGTGCCTTGAAAGTGTGGGGGTAGAAGAGTAGGAGAAAGAGGAATTTATCACTGTAGATCCTTGGGAGCCCTTTATTTGTGTTTCATTTCAGAAAAAATATAAATCAACATCCAAATATGTAAAATGGAGAACCTGCATTTCTTCAGCATGTATATCTGCTGCCTCCTGTTAGTGTCAGGGATGCAGCCAGGAGCGGGCCGTGTCTCCCGCCCACAAGCTGAGCCAGTCTCGACTCGGGAGGGATCCGCGCAGGCTCTGATCCTGTCATTAAAGGGCTTGAATTCTTGGCTTAGCCTTTCTTGCCCTTTCTACTTTTGTTTATGTGACTGGAGCTTCCCCCAACAAACATTTGATGATCCTGCTGTCTCAGGTCCTCTAACAAAGGGGAAGTGTATTATGAGAAGAATGAAAGTCCACAGCCTCTCGAGGCAGTCTGTTCCATCCTTGACCCGCCTGGTGGCCGAAGACGGGACCCTTCGCTGAGCCAGGGCCTCTCTCCCTGGTCCTGCACCACACCTTACTCAGCGCGTCCAGCTTCCCTCATTGCTGGGGTTTTCTGGAATCCATTTGGCCTTTTTTTGTCATTTTTACTTCACCTTTACCCTGTTGTTTTCTCAGGACTTTGGATTAGTAGGTGTTTTGGTTTGCTAAAGCTGACGGAATGCAGTATACCAGAAACAGATTTTTTGTGAACTTAAATGCTTACAGTTCTTAGGCCATGAAAATGTTCAAATTAAGGCATCAGCAGGGTGGTACTTTCTCTGAAGACTGGCTGCCAGGGAGCTTGGACTCGTCTGTCAGATAACAAAGCACGTGGGGACATCTGTCAGTCCTTCTCTCCCGGTTTCATTGCTTCCAATTTCTGGTTTCGGTGGCTTCCTCCCAGCTTCTCTGGTGCTCTTCTCTGTGAGCTTCTCTTCATTTCATCTCTTAGCTTCTGTATGTGTTTCATCCTCCTATAAAGGACTCCAGTAAGAGGATTAAGAGCCACCCTGAATGGGCTGAGTCACGTCTCAATTGAAATAACCTAACCAAAAGATCCCACCCACGATAGGTCTGCACCGCAGGAATGGATCAAAAGAGCATGGCCTTTTCTGGGTACATAACAGCTTCAGACCACCGTAGTGGGATAACTGGACTTTACGCTCCCTGTATTCCTTTCTTGGTTCCCTACAAATGCTAGCGAGTATCATTCTTATTGTTCACTATGGTAGCGTGCTATATCTCCCTTCCCCTCTTAATCTCCTGCACTGTCACCAGAGTGACCCTTCTAAAGCAGAGGAACGCGCCTGACACTATCTGCTCTGAAACATTGGGTGCCCCTTTTGTGCCCCCCTGCCTTCTTTTTTCTCTCTTTTTATTGTTTTGTTTTCCTTTTCCTCTCATAATGACATCAGCTTCATTGTTTGTCTTTCTGCCATATGCAGCAGCCGTGCACGTTCCTTAAAGAATCAAACAATATATACAAATATGAAAAAGGAAATAGAAGTCACCTAGAATCCCACACCCTGAGTTAACAACCAATGGCATTTATGTGGCCATCTTTTCATGTATTCTCTCCCCATCTTTGCCTTCTGCATCCCAAAATGCAGGTCAACAACCTGGTGCATCCTGGGGCACAGGCTCTGAGCCCACGAGCTCTTGATCGGCCTCTTCGCGACTGTGTGATCCTGGCAAGACATTAACCTCCTTTGCCTCAGTTGCTCCCTCTGTAAACTAGGGGTCTGTAAAATATTATTTGAGATAATTGTGAGGAGTTAGTCATTAATCCATGTACAATGGATTACGGAGCCTGTTCAGTATCAGCTGTGTGCTGCGGTGGCATGTGCTGGAGCTTCGAGGCATTGGGGAAGCAACAAAGTACAAGAAACTTCCTTCTAGAAAATTCCAGTCTAGTTAGGGAGACCAAATAGAAACACACAAAAAAATAACTAATTGAAAAGACTTAATTGTTTACAAACCACAGTAGAGAAGATAGTGCAAGGCATGTCCACAGCCAAATGAACCGTAAAGGCCAACAGCAGCAGAGATTGCAGTAAAGAGACTCTGAACAGTGAAGCTTGAATCAGATCTTCAAGGCCTGGTAGGAATTAAGTAATCCAAGAGAAGGGGGCTGCCCCCATCATCCAGATCATGGAGGAGCAGAGGGGCAAGGTCCTGAGGGCCAACTCTCACAGGCCTGGTAGGAGAAGAGGCTAGAAGGAAACTGTGGGACCGAGATGCCTCGGTGCAGACTCCACTGTGCCTGTCACCGATGGGATCAGCCACGTCCCCCCTCCGGCTGGTCCTCTGAGCAGGTCCTCATTGCCTCAGCACCTCTGCACAGGTCTTCCTTTACTGGATGAAGCCTTGTGAGCAGAAACATTCAGACATCAGACTGTTGAGAGAGAAGAGAGGTCTGGCCTCCCCCTCACACTGTCCCTGTACTTTCCTCCCTTCTCTTGTCCCCAACCTGCATCAACATGTCCACATCAGGACAGAGGGTGTTTTTTCCTTCCTCTTCTTCCTCTCTTTTGCTGACCCGGGCATGCAGGAACTCCTGTGCTGACAGGGGAAAGGGGTAGAGGGCTCTGCTGTGGTTTCTGGCCTGTCTTCTCTCCTCCTGATGCTGTCCCTCTGGGTGCTGTGCAGCATTGGACCGACCCAGCCTTCAGAGAACTGTGCTTGGGGGCTGGCGGAGCCGCCCTTTCACAAGAAAACTCTGTCTCTCTCTTTTGTTGTGTGTATTCAAGATGGAAGCCCTTCTTCCATCTCAAGATTGGCTGCCTTTGTGTGTGCTCACATAAAGCCTTTTCTTTCAGGGAGCTAACTGTTCAACCAGATACTGGGCAAGGAGCATTGTACCAAGGAAATACAAACCAAAGGTTTATCACATCCTTATTCTGACAGGTTTAAATATAAGCACAATGTTTACCATATCTTCAATGCTGTGGGTTTTCATGTTTTTAAGGACTAATTGTGAGCCCCGCTGAAAGGCTTGTGTAGGAAGGAGCACTTCTTTTTTTTTTCCTTTCAATTTAAACAGCAGCACTAGTTGGCATGACAACCCAAGCTATTAAAAGTAAAGTAACATGCACTGCTTCCTCTGTTTTTCAGAATGAAACCAAGCTGCTAAGGTTTGTTTCTTGAATTTCGCTATTAATGGCTCCATTTTGGCAGAATATCATGGGGTCCTTTTTGGAGGGTGCCTGTGTGTCCCCACTCCATAGACATGGCAGTTTAAAAGACAGAGCTGGTATTTTTATCTTTTCCATTGAACTGGTATTCACTTGTTTACGGTAAGTCGCAGCAGCACTGTACTTCCATGGGTAGAACTTTCTGGCTCGTGCTTGTACCAAAGGGATGTTTACATATCCCTAACGTCAAACACTTAATCAGGGAGCGCTGGGTATGACACTTGCACATCTGCGTATGCTTACAGAGCTACCATTTGTTAACTTGCATTAGAGTTGAGTGCTACATGCAACCCCACTTGTACTGCAGAAAGCTCCCCTACAGCTAGATGCTGGGGTCCCTACAAGGCATCAGTGTGATCTGCCACATGTGGAGCCCTGGGCTTTTGAGAAATCACAGCAGAGAATTTGGTTCGTGGTAGTTGCTCAGTGAATGCTTGCTGATTAATCGAATGCGTCAAAGCCAATGCAGTCTCATCATGGTCCTTTTCTTTGGATTTTGAGGTGAAGTGTCCCTGGAAATGCAATGAGTATATCTCCCCTTGGCAGGCCCAAAGGTTAAAGGTCATTTAGCTGGGAAATAGCAGAGGAAGAGATGCTGGTTGCACAGATCCAGCTTTGGTCCAGCTTTGTGGGTCAGCTCACTGGGGACATCCTGTGGGGTTCATTTTTGCATGACAGACTGTCCCAAAGAGTCTCAGTCCTTGGTGCCCACATTTCTACCATCATGGACATGTTCTTTTCAATAAAGCTTTGCTCTTTTCTTGTTGCCTTCAGTGAGAATTCAGACATTCTTGGGAGGAACAGGAGTGGTTGAAACCATTAAAAATGATTTAGTTTGGAGAAACAAAGTATCTAAGTATATACCTGGTGTCCTGGCATCAGACCTGAGTGCAGATGTCACTCAGTTCTGCTTTACATGCCAAGTATGAGTTTGAGCAGATTCCTTTACCTCTCTAAACCTGTACTTTTGTGGAAAATACAGATATTAATAGTACCTCCCTCCAAGGGTTATTGTGAGGATTGGAGAGACAGTGAATGCTTCTATTATTGTTGACTGTTTCAGTAATCTCCTTTCTAATGTAAAAATCCTCTTTGTAACAGCCTTGGCAGATGATCCTTGACTCTCAGTAGAGAAGTATCCATTGTGTAGTGAAAGAACTCAGCTTTGGAGTCAGTCACATCTGGGTTCAAATCCTGGCTCTATCCTTTTCTAGCTGTGTGACCTTGGGGAAGGTGCTTAGCCTCTCTGAGCATCCACCTCAGAGACTATTATGAAGCTCAGCAAGACAATGGGTGTAAAGTACCCAGCACATCTTGGTATGTAAAACATGCTCTTTCCATTCCATTCCTCCTTGAGTTTTAGAAAGACTTGACCCAAAATCTGTCCTCCTGTAACTTCTGCCTATTACTTCTATCTCTTTGGAGCAATAGTGCAAATCCAGTCCTGCCTCAATAACAGCCCATCAAATTTTTGAAGACAATTGTCACATTGTCTTCTTTCCTCCAGCTTAAAAGGCCTCCCATTCTTTCAGTCTGGGTGTTGGCAAACTTTTTCCACAAAGTACCAGATAATAAATATTTTAGGCTTTGAGGGCCAAGAGGCAAAATCAAGGATATTATATGTAGGTATTTCTATAACAAGAGAGAAAACAAATTCCCACAGCATTTTTATTGATGAAATTCAAAATATAATAATAAGTGAGTACAGTTCTTTGTAATACAGGTCTGCTTACAAGAAGAATGGAATTTGAGGAGTTGAGGATAACATTTCACTTAATTTGGGTTCAGAAGTAGAATCTTTTCTTGTCAAATGACTTGTGAAATCTACAAAAATGATTCTTAGCTTTGGAGCTCTATGAGAATAGTCTGCAGGCCAGATTGACCCACCGGCCATGGTTTGCCAACCCTGCTTTAGTCTGTTCTGATACAGCATCCTCCCCTGCCTCTATGCATCTCACAGTGCTTTCTTGTTTGTCCTTTGCCCTCCTTATAGGGTATCCAAAAGAAACAGTCCTAGCACTCTTGACGTGTTCTTCCAATGTATTTATTACTTCTGCAAGCATTTACTGAGCACCTGTCTTGCACATAACACATCATGCTGCCACCCCCTCGACTTATTACTGCTCTCCTTGGTCCTTGCGTGGTTGGAGCTGCAGCCGTGGTCTGAGGCTTGATAACCTGGTGCCCCGAGCCAGGGCAGATAGGCTGAAAACAGACAAAGAAGGTGAGAGACAGCTGAGGATGGGGGGAATGGGGTAGAGGAATGGATTGCCCATTTCTTGGATTTAATGATTCATTTTGCAAGAACCACAAAGAACAGCTACATCAGCGAAACAGTAGATGGAGTCGTGTTTGATTGGGCCCTGGATACCTTTCACTCACTGTGCAGTCTTGGCCAGGGTACTTTACAGAGTTGAGAAGAGAGCATGCCAGAGGATGGCATGCAGTATTCGAATTCTGTAATGAAGTCCATGACCTTAAAAAACAACCCACTCTCTCTCCAACTCCTGCCCTGGCCAGGGGCACTGGCTTGTTTCTTTAATTTAAGCATTTGCCAAAACAATAAATCTTTGAGACTCTGCTTGGTGCAGTATTGCTGTTTTAAAGCCAGAAGAGAAATATGGGGCGAGGGTTGCCCTATTTTACTTGCAATATAAGGGAAGAAAACTTGAGCAAGCCTTGATATCATTTGTTTCTCTCAAAGCTCAGGGGGGCCTCATATTTGTAGCTCATATTTGTTCCATAAAGATATTTTTTAAAGCCTTCCCTGAATCTAGACTTGAATAGTGTATGAGTCAATTTCAGTTGTTTTAGAAATAAGAGCTGTTAGCCAAGTGTCCGGAACTGGGTTCTGATCTCTGTGTCACCGTGTGACCTTGGGCAGCTCCTGCGTCCTCTTAGGGCTTAGTTTCCACATCTGTCACATAAGGATGGGACCAGATCTTGCAGATTTCTCAGCTCACTCTATGATTATGTCAGTCTATGGGTCAAAGATAAGGATCCAAAATGTCCAAGTTGCTTAGGTAGTTTCTCATTGTTAAAAGTAAAGAAATAAAAAATCATCCATACATCATGTTAAATTAAAAAAAAATTATTACACAACTGCAAGGAATTGTGTTTATTAACTGACTCATTAAGTGTACATGATATAGAAAAGAAAGTCTCTTTGATCTCTTGAAGAAACTGTGTCATGAGAACATTGAGGATATGGCCAGCCCATCCACAAAGTGAATAAATGAGGAGAGTTCATTATGTTATTTGCTCTATTTTAATAGTGATGAATTTTAGACTTAGGCTCCAGGCTACATTTCAGGGGTATCTGATTATTTTATTCCCAACCCCTCCCTCATGGGTTTTTGAAAGCTGAATTTCACTCTTGAATTCCAAAAATAGACTTTGGCTTTTCCTTGCTGGTGGTATTGAACAGCTGTCACTGCCATGTACCCAGTTCACGTAATTGGGCCCCGTGTACTGGGAAGGTAATTGCTAAATCCCTTTCTTATGCCAGAAGAGCTTCCCGTTACTGGAGCCCCCTCAAAGATGGCTGATTTATGAAAAGCCAGAATAAGAGACCGGAAAGGCATAAACTCCTGCAACATCTTTGCAGGTGACATTTTGAGTACCACTCAGATGGTTAGGATGCCAAGTAGAGTCAAATTATTGCTCTACCAAACACTCATGGCGTTAATGTGACTGGGCCTTAGAGAGGTGACAGTAGTGTGATGACAACAGGGGGCCTCTCTTCCCTGGGAAATTACACTGCTGCTGAATCCACATCCTTTTCTTGTGAGAGAGGTGATGTGAGGTGGCACCTGCTGCTTTGTGTGGGTGGCTCAGGGGTCCACAGGTCTGGATCGGACCCCAAATGCCCCGGCCCCCGGCCCTCACTGCCATCTCTCCACCCGACGCCGAAAATGAGGAGGGGCCAGAATCTGGCTATCAGTGCTTCCTCTCCCCTCAAAACCTCCTTTCCACTCCCACTTGGGCCCCTCCTCTGCTCCTAGGGATCCTCATTCTCCCCTTGATCCAGATGGAACCCCACAGGATCTGCTGCTGCTTGTTTCAGCAGCTAACACGTTTATAACACTCACTCTGAGCCAGAGCTCTTCTAAGCATTTCACACATTCTACTTCATTTAACCCCAATGACTACCCCATGGCCGGTGAGTGAGGGCTTGGAGTAAGGGGGGCATCTGGCCCCAGCGCTAGTGCCTTCACCACGTGACTCCTCCCGGCTCGGCCTTGAGCCTGCCTCACGCTTTCCTTCCAGCCACCAGCCATGCCGTGCCTGGGGGCCTGAAGGAGCCCTTTACCTGATCCCCCCAAGCACAGAACACCTCTTGTCTTCTTAAAAGTCCATTTTCATCAGCACCGCTCTTCACTGGAGCCATCATTACAATGTGAATGCATGTTTCCATCTGTCTGTCTGTCTGTTTGTCCATCTGTCCATCCATCCATCCATCCATCTACCTATTTATTCATTTATTGTGAACACATGTTCCATTCCCAGACTCCCCATTCCATTAAAACTGGACATTTTTACTCTGTAACATACAGATATGATTGCAGGATCTTAAAAAGGATAGTCAAATAGAATCGGGGTGAGCAGACACCCTGTCTAAGGGGAAGGGTTTGTGGATGCCAAATGCCCCCAGTGATATCCCAAGCTCCTTTTTATCTTCGATGCATTTTTTTAGAGGGGGGCCCACTTTTGTGACCGAGGGAAAGCTGACCCAAGATACTTAGGGATTTATAAAATCTGGATGTTTACAGGAGCATAAGGGAGGGCATGTTATCTATACAAGCAGTATGCTTGGCGCCAAGATCTCAGGAGCATTCTGGATCTGTCTGGGCTCTTTTCCGGAGCCAGGGTGCCAGTCACCACATAGCATGAGACGCCAAGAGCCCCCAGGAGGGCAGTACCAGGGGATGTGACTCCAGAGCTCAAACACCTCCCAGGTGGGTGGAGGGCTAATTTGTACTTGTTGACTTGGATTTCTCATCCCTTTTCCTGACACTCCTGTGGTTGTGGTTAGGGGAAAGAGACTGCAGTGTAAAGGAAACTCGTGATCTGCATAAATCTTTTCCAAGTTGAGCACCTCTGAGATGAACTGGAGACATTGCATCATCGGCTGCCAGGGTGCTGGTGTCAGTCACGTTTCTTGAAAATTCTGCAAGCTGGAAAGGTCTTAGTCTTCAGTACCCTCAGGGATCCCAAAGAGGCCTGGGATCAGGGGTCCCCTTAGTCCAGGGAACATGTGGCATTTTTAGAGGTCTTTTATTCAGCTATGCTTTGCTTTCTGCAGCATGAGTGGGCCTGATAAGACTGAATGGCTTGTCTGTAATTAAATGCTCCAAGCATGTGGTTAAGAGCTGAGACTCTGGAACCAGACTGCCTGGGTTCAAATCCTGGCTCTGCCACCAGCTCGCTTTGTGCTATGGTTTCTTCCCCTGTAAATGAGATTGAGGATAGTACCTGCCTTGTACTATTGGTATAAGTAGGGTTCTTGGGAACCAATGAGGCAGTACTTGTAAAGCAACTAGAACAGCACCTGGCTACATCGTGCTGTCAAAAAGCTTGTTAGAGAACTAAATAATAAACTTGCATCCTACTCCAGTTCCATGATTTGTGCACTGTTCTTAAACTATTCTTAAAGGTCTCAGTTGAATTCTTTTCTAAAGTGCAGAAACACTTGGTAATGAAAAGTCATTTCTAAGATAATATATTGTAAATTTGAGTTTTCATAGATTGAGTTTGGATAAAGTGATATTGTATAATTTGTTATATATTTTTTCTTAATATAAGTTAAAATTAAAATAACTAAGTAATAAAAAACTGAATAATAAAATTAAAAAGCTAGCCTGTATCTCAGGGACTGTTCTTAGTGCTTTATATGTGTTAACTAATTTAATCTTCCTGATAACTCTCTGCATTAATTACTGTCATATTCCCCATCTTACAGCTGAGGAATCCGGGTATATGGAAGTTAAGTAGCTTATCCAGATTTGCACAGCTCATCTGTGGGGGCACCTGGATTCTTTATTTCCAGGTACTATTCAGGTGGTGAACTCCCAATTCTGTGAGGTTCTCAGGTGGAAGCTGTACAACTACTTGTTGGGGTCTGGAGGTGGGGCTTGTTCTAAGAGGGACCCAAGCATTTGCTTGGCTGTACCTTCAGGACTTGGTTTTAGGTGCAAACCTGACTTGTTAGCTCAAGCAGAAAAGGAATTGATTCATGAGCACTGCTTAGCTCACAGGAGCCACAGGAGGCAGAAAAATTGACTTGGGCAGAAATGCAGCTGGCAAGGCCCCTGCCCTGGCTTGGGAGGGCCTCCACCAGCCCACCACCCTCCCTGCACCTGCAGGCTCCCTCCCCACCCCCACCCAGACCTGGGGACTGACACCCAGTGGCCCCTCCCCTGCCTCACTTCCCAGGACACATTCGGGGCCCTGGCCTGAACCCCGGATTAGGTCACGTGACCCGTTCTGTTGTTCCCTCCCCACCCTTAGGCTTTGTTACTGAGAGGCTGAGAGGCTGCCCCCTCTCTACAGGAGGTGCTCCCTCCCCTCCCCTCCCCCCTCCCCCCTCAAAGTCAGGAGACTTTTCAGAGACTTGGCAGCCAAAATGACAAATATCCTTTCCTTTGGGGCCTTCCATTAGAAGCTTCTCAAGTTGCCCCCTAGCCCCAAGATTCTGTGATTCTGCTCTTTCTGAGGATTGGGGCTTGCTTCCTTTGGCATTTTCCTATAGCACCTGGAATGGAGCTCTCTACCAATTAGGCTCCCAGTAAATGTTCTTTCACGGAGTATAATGCATACGTTAGCCTTTGGCACAAAAGAAAATCAGGATGCACACTTATTTATAGCATTTAGCTTTTTGATGCAGAACAGACTGTTTCAGCTGCTGAGCTCCTTTTGTTTATCAGGAAAACAGTTGATATTTATCATTCTTCTTAGCAAAGAGAGAAAGAAAAAGCATTTAAACATTAAAATGTTTCTGTGTATATATTTAAGTACTTAGTAGTTATATTGCAATGAATTAGTTGAGTAGGGCTGTTAGAGCAAACTTCATTTTGATCATCTACCCCCTTCCATCCAAATACTGACTCCCTTGTCTCATTTCAGCCAATGCGATTGTCATTTGTGTGTCCTTCCTCATCCCTCTTCCCCCTTCCCCTAAATCAGTTCCCCAGTACTGTTGACTTTTCATTTCTTGGTTTCTCTCCATAATCCTTGAACCCCACCCATTCCCAGCCCACCTCTCCCACCCCCACCCCCCATCTTGCCTACTTGATCTTCTCAGCAAACTGCCTTCTGCTTTCAGGGTTGGTTGGTTTGTTTTTGGTTTCCTTTCACTGTGCTTCTTAAAGACACAGTAATGGCTTCTTGCTGCTTTTCTGTTTTGCAGAGCAGTTAGAGCAGGTCCCTAGGGTTCAGATCCCAGCTCTGCCACTTTCTGTGTGTATCAGTGAGGGGTGAATCCAGATGTCATTAACAAAACCACCTGATCAGGGCTTAACCAGCTGTGCCTTTATTTTGCCCCCCACGACAAGAAGACTGGTGAGAGCGGGAAGCCCTGGCCATGCAGCAGCTGCAGCTCCTCTTAACATCACGGACTGGTGCTTTCTCTCTTTCTCCACACTCATTCTTATTTGGGGGCTTTTATCCTTGTGCTTGTTACTCCTCCCACCTTCAGCACTGAGTCCGTGTCCCCCGTGTCTGAGGGCAAAGGGGTGTGCTAGCCTAGGACGTTCCCCTTCACAGCTTCCCCGGAGGCTCCGCCTACCTCTCGGTGTCCAGAACCGAGTCACATGTCAGCCCCAGGGTTTTTAGCAGGGCACTGAGCCAGGCTAGTCAAAATCAGGGACCAAGTGTTCATCCTACAGGGATCTTAGAATACCCAATCTGTATGATCACTGAGCATTTAGAAGTTGTTTATTAAAAGCTGCTTAGTTTGCTTTTTAATGTATTTTAATGAGGACAGGTTTTCACAGTCTGTGATCTTCTCTGTAAATATTACGTTTAAAATTCTGGAATTCATTTCTCTCTTCTCTCACCACCTCACCTTACCTTTATCGTGCCCTCCCGTGTGTCACCGCTCTGTCGATCCTTTGTCTCAGCCCCCAATCACCTGCCCCTCCCTCTTGCCTATCCATTAATCCTGGCATTCCATTGTCATTCTCCTCAGCTCCTGGGCCTTGGCGTCTCCTGAGAGGACAGTGACAGTCCAGTGCCATGGGTGCCACTGCCCGTCCACGTCAGCACGTCACAGTCTTGAAGTTGATACGAAGTGAACAGAATGTCCCTAGCCCCATTCTTTTCCTTTCTCCCAGCTCCCACCGCAGTCCATCTTTACATAGAAAACTGGCTGAGCAGGACTATCCTGTTGCCTCTTTATCTCCTTTTAAGGCAACTGCCTCCCCAGGAGGAGGCCTGCCTCAGGGGCCCATTTTTTCCAGGGACCTGGCTCTCCCTGGTCTTCTGGGACCTAATTTATTCCCTAAGTTTTTTCTCTCCCAGCTTCTTCCTCTCATGTTAGAGAGATGCTCAAGTTTCCCCCATGAAAAAAAAAATATGTAAACAGATAAATAGCCTTCCTTGAACCCCAGGCATTTACTTCATACTGTCCTTTCCTTCATACTTGGCTTCATTTTTTCTTTACTCCTCAGGCCACCATGGCTTGGCGTCCTCCTCCAGCCTGCCCCCAGACTGCGCTCAGAGCCGGCTCACCTGGTTGCTAGGTCCTCTGGCTTTGGCCTTTTCTCTGTCTTGACATTCTGCTGCCCCCTCTCCCCACCCCAGCTCTGCCTTTTTGGTCTCCTTTCGTAGTTCTTTTTCTCTGCTTCCCCCTTAAATAGAGATGTTTCCCAAGATTCTGCCCAGCTGCCTTTTCTCTGAATACTCTCCTGGAGTGACCTCATCTCTTCCAATGATTTCACCTCTCTTCATACATTTATCTTTTGTCTAGATCTTTCTCTTGAAGTCCCAGTTGTCTGGAATTATCTTCTGTAAATCATCGCACCACACCTCAAACTCACCACATTCCAACCAAACTCACTGATAGCAACTTCCTTCCCCCTGTACAGAGCCTGTCTCCCCCTCTCCTTCTTCCTTTCTCACAGGCACACAGGGACCTTCTCTGCCATGGGTTTGCTCCCAGGTCGGCAGCCTGGAGACTTGGACAGTTCCTTCACCCCTGCTCCTCACCAGCTCCCCCCACTCTTCCCTGGGACACCTGACCTTGCTGATTCTAACTCAGACACATTTCTTGGTTCTGCCCCTTGCGTTTCCATGGATGCTGTTATGGTTGCAGCTTACTCTGAGGCCCTCAACCCTTTATCCACCTTATTCCTGGCCCACTTCCAATCTGGTCTTATGCCTCTCCCCAACAACCCCACCCGCCCCCCACTCCAACCCATGATCTGATGTGATCATGTCCCTCTCTGTGCAGAAACGAGAGCGGAGTCCAGACTCAGCGTTCATAGATTACCCGCCATGTGCAGCAATGAGGAGACAGAGATAGAGAAGTCATGACCTGTGCCCTGGATAGTTCCACGGAGTGGGGCTGGGCTGGGGCAGGGAGGGTAGGGACAGGCACGTTAACAGATAGCTATGGTGGAAAGTACTTCAGGAGCCTAGAGGAGGGAGAACCAAAGCTAGGTTGTGCTTTGAAAAAGAGGTGACATTTCAGATGCTCGTTACTTGGTGCCAGCCTGCACCTCCTCTCCAGCCCGGTCCTCCCTATTCCTGGCCATTGCTGAGCCAAAGCCACTCGTCTGTGCTTTCACAACTCTGTTTGCGCCACCTCCCTTCCTGGAATCCTGTTTCCATACCACAGCCATGTTTTTTCCCTTCTCATTAATCAGGGCCCAGCTTGAATACCACCCTCCCAGGACGCCCTTCCTGATTCCTGTGATCACTTTTCCACAGCGCTTTGTTTCCCTCTCTTGGAGCACTTGGCAGCTTTGGCCACGTATTTGAATATTGTTTGTCTACCTGCCCCCTTTCTTTCCCTGTTCTAGATGAAAAGCTGCTGGAGATCGCGATTGTCCTGGCCCATGGCATGCCATGTCATGCCCAGTGGGTTTGGTGGCAGATTGTATTTTAAGCATGCAAAGGAACCAGATTTTGTAGGACTTTCTTTAGCGTGGGCGGTCACAAGCTCACACTTGTCTGGTGGCGATGCTGGCAATTCTCAGATGCCTGTGTTTGTTCTCCTTTCCAAACCAGTGCCTAGAAAGAGCCATGAAGTTTGCCTTTGAGGAGTTCCACCTCTGGTACCAGTTTGCCCTGTCGCTGATGGCTGCTGGAAAAGTGAGTCGCCCGTTGTCATGTGCAACCCCCTCTGACGGTGGCTAACGTCATTGAATTTCATGGGGTGAAATAGATTGTGGACGTCAAAACCAACTATTTGACACTGTCTCCTGGCCAATTCTAAGGGAGCAATCAAATTGAATTATTTGGGGGCCAACATAGACATATCACTGAGGAAAAAAGTTGTTAAATTTGCCTTTTTCAAGCCATTGTAACCTCATCATGTGACTCATCTGAGAGTGTGCACTTACTCCTAGAGGGGGAAATCTTTTGGTTATCGTTAGCAGTACGTTAGACAGTATATGACATTTGTTGAAAGCCTGAGCTGTAGAGTCCAGCTGCTGGGGTTGAGGCCTGGTCCTGCCCCTATAGCTGTAGGACCCGGGAAAGTCCCTCCGCACCTGCATTTCCTCTTCAGTAAACTGGGATGTTAACAGTACCCTCTTCATAGACCTTATGTCAGGTGAATGAGGTGACACGCGTGAGGTGCTGGAGCAGCACCCACAGGGAGGGCACACTCAATAAAGCTGGTGGTCGCTTTTCTTAATCTGGGCCATTTAGTGAATCGCTGTCATTTCGTGAATGGTTATGTCTGAGATACAAGATTACTTGGGCTAAACAGAATCAGAAATTTTGTGTGGTATATTTTAGATTGGATATTTTGTTTTTTTATGACAACAGAAGCCCTACTGTCTTTTATTAATTTTTTCTTATTTTTACCATGGCTATGCAAGTGCAGAACAAAATTAGAGGGATGCCAGGGAAGCATCTCTGCTTGTTGTCGCCCCAGTTTACTCCCACGACTCAGGAGCCCCAGCTCTGGTTACAGTCATCCCTAGCCCCCATCTGCTTGTGCGCAAAGTTGGAAAACCTCAGGAAGAGGGCATCCTAACCAGAAGCCCTCTGGGAAGCCTTTAGGGTTTGGTTCTAGCAACATTTCTGAGTTTCACAGAAATAATTTTCTCTTGCCAAGTCTGCCCGCGCCGTGAAGGTGTTGAAAGAATGTATCCGTCTGAAGCCGGATGATGCCACCATCCCTCTTCTCGCCGCGAAGCTGTGCATGAGCTCCCTTCACTGGGTGAGTGGGGCTGGGGCCCCTGCTGCTGGGCGGGGTGCCCAAGGGCAGGGCTGCCCACCTCCCTCCTGACAAGACACAAGAGTGGACAATCAGGGGTTCTTCAGCAGCGCAAAACAAGAACCCACCCACCCCAAGACTGAGGGGAATCAGTATGTCCAGGTTGCTCCAGGTTTTTTCTCTTCATGGGAATGTGCTTCAGAAGTACCAATGGTAAGATAGAATTGGAAGCCACAGCCAGATACTTTTGCTTTATGCAAACGACATAGGGCAGAGAAAGTATATGTAGCTAAATTATTCTTCCAAGAGCCTGAGATTTTCTGCAAGGCAAATAGTTACCCTCTGTTTTAGCTTGTGTGTAAATCCGACTTTCTTTATTGAAGAACCTTAAAGTTTCCCCTTCCTCTTCCTTCAGATATTCTTGTTCAGATTTGAATTTGGGAGAAATCTGATTTTGAATGGTTCTGGTACCTCAAAAATATATCATTTGAGCAGAAAATAGAAACCTCTGGCTGGTTGCTGAAACGGTGGTATAGATAATCACCACACATGGGCTGGAGTTTTAATTTCTTCTCTTTAGCTTCATATCAAGGTTAGTGATAAGAAGGATTTTCTCAAAGGACTGAGGCTCCTTGCTGAGATTTTTCATGATTTTGGTCCTTGCTGATTGTTTTTTGCAATGTATTCTCACCCAGCAGGACAAAAGTAAGCCTTGTGAAGAAAGTGTTGACTTTTTGTTGAATTTTGCTTGGGCAAATGTAGAATAAAAAAGACATTTTGAAAGGCAGGCTCTTGCCTGAAAGAGCCAGCTCTGAAGGGGTTGTGTGGTCCTGGCAGTTTCGAGTGGTGGGCCTGATGGTTTCGTGTTGCCCACTGAGGGGACAATACAGCAGGTTCTGGGAGTGGGCAGAGGAGCTGACCAAACTTTTCAGCTTTGAAAGTGCCAGTTTCCAGCTGTGACTCTGTAGCCCTCCTTTTAGCTATTGTATTATTTATTACTGTACGTGATGCATCTCTATACACCTAACATAAACATGACCCTTTTTTTAAGGCTGGGAAACAAACCTTTTCTGTATATATATTTGTTACATTTTTGTTATTAAGATTTCCAAACACCCACTAAAGTAAAGAGTGTTATGAACCCTTGTGAATTATCACCCATCCACATTTAACATCAGCATTTGTCCTGCTTCGAAGGAACAAATCTTATAATTTTTGTCTGTAATGAATATTGCAAAAGGTCTTATTGTGGGCGTAGTTTGCATTGTCTCATTGGAATCTGCTGGTGTGAAGGCCATGTGTTGTGTATTGTAAAAAAAAAAAAAATTTTGGTTGGGTTTTAAAATTTTTAACAGCTTGTAGGAAAGAAAATTCAAGCCTAAATGGATTATTTTTTACAATTTAAAAAGAAGGAAAGGCCCAAACACAAAACATTGTAAGAATTTTATTCTTTCCGAGTGTATATAAGTCACCTTCTGGCTATCTGGTACAACCTCAATACAGAATCAGTCATGAAAAATAAAGATGAACAAGATCAAACCCCAGCAAGTAGGAATGTGCCTTTGGAAAAGAAGGCAAATAAGCAATAAGGAAAACCTAAAGGAAAAAGCAAGGTAGGGCTCCCAAGGACTGTGGAGAGGCCCAGTAAAGAAAACAAAATCACCAGGGTGGAATTGGAAGATTTGGGAGATATTTTGAAAGTGACTCATCAGAAATCCATTTCTGGCAGCCGCTGCTTATGAGAACTCATGTTCGAAGTCCTGCAGGTTGCTGTTGTTTGTAACTTGTCTCATTTTGCAGTTGGAGGAGGCCGAAAAGTTTGCCAAAACTGTCGTCGATGTGGGAGAGAAAACATCCGAGTTCAAGGCCAAAGGCTACTTAGCTCTGGGGCTCACGTACAGCCTGCAGGCCACTGATGGTGAGCGAAGTCCCACCCCACAGGGAGCTGCCGAGCCCCAACACCCATCTCGGCTCCCCACCATCCCCTTCTGGCTCAGGAGGGGGCATAAGGGTATCATTCTGCTGTGCTGTCCTGTGCTGCCCCTGGCACTGCTGTCCTCTTTGCTTGGACGAGTAGGAGAACGGGAAGGAAGAGAAGGCGGCCCATGCCAAGGCTCCCTGGCCCTGTTCACGGGGCATTGTGCTGGCGGTGCACAGGGCACGTGGCTGGCAGGTGCAGTGCATCTGGGGTGAGGCGTGGGGCAAGCAGGGCTGTCAGAGATGACTCACCCATCTAGTCTTGACCTGGGCTGTCCTTACATGAAGGGAGGCTGGGTCTGTCTCCATTTGCACATTTTAATGCACAGATCTGTACATGTGCAGTGCAGCAGCTCACCAGATAGCAATGGTTCTTAGGATAAAGAGATACATACTTTTGAACGTACTTTAAGTTTTGGTGGGTGGGCATCTGGTTAAAAAAAAATCTTAATTATATACTTAATTTATACTTAATGAAGTTTTCATTGATATATTTGCGGCAAGTGTCAATCGATACATTGTTTTCCTGAACTCTTACTATTATTCTGTTAATGTTGTGTTGTTATTAAATATAACATAAACATAAAAAAATTCAAAAGCATGTATATTAGGATAATGAATTAGTAGATGGAAAAACACCTTTGTAGCCATCAACCTGGCTCAGGAGATAGGACTTTGCCGAGCAACCTTCAGGGCCGGCCAGGCTCCCTCCCAATCACACACCCTCTCTCCCCTTTAAGAGAAACTGCTATCCTAACTTTTATTTTCTTTACTCACTTCCTTTTTTTTCTTTATAGTTTTGCTATAGTTTATTTTCCAGAGGGCCCCAAATCCTTCCTGGCTCTGCCCTAATATATCAAAGACCCTGGGGAAGTTTTACATATCAATTACTTTGCAATGATGAATTTTTTGCTAATTTTCCACTTACACGTGATATGTTGGAAATACCCAGCTCAGTGCTTCAAATAGAAGCAGACTTTCAGTGAAATTTGAATTTAACACTATATATCTATCTATATAAATTTTTAGTGCGTTCTCTATCACTCATTAGCTCTGTAACTTTGGGCCTGGGTCTTGCACTCACTTCGGTGGTTCCACTAGCTGGGTCCCTATTGTTCTTAGTTAGCTGGAGAGTGGGAGCGATGTGTGGTTTGGGTTATAGCCACTTCCGGCCCTCCAGGACAGCCTTCCGCTGCTCTCAGACTGAAGTCAGGCTGCATCGGAACTGTTAGATAAGGCCTCCTCTGGTTCCAACCATAAACAGTCCCTCCAGGACTTTTCTGCCAGCCCCATGAAGTATCTTTTTACTTCCTGTGACAGGCTTTGAGGGAACCTTTTCTCACATGCTCTACACAGGGCAAGCTGTTGGCTCACAGCGAGGTGGGCTCACACTTCTGAGCTGATTTTCCAGCACCAGTTCTGGGTTTGCCTGATCCATCCCTTGTGTTCATTCAAGGTCCTGCCATTGCCCAGTGTGAATTAAACTGGCCTTTTCATGGCATCTAGCTAGTGCCCCTGGCCCAGCCACATAGCTTCTGAGTGCCAGAGGGACCCTGAAGGCCACCTAATCCAACCCCATTTGTGCTTTTGAGTCCTTCTCTACCATTCTGGTAGAGCCGGTCTTGGCCTACGAGTTAACACACCTATGCTTGGAAACACAAACGTGTTCCTCTTGGAGTGCCCAGCTGGTGTTTTGGAAACAAGAGTGACCATCCAACTCATTCTCCCCTTGGCATTCATTGCTGCCCCTTTATGTCCAGCGGGTGCAGTGCCGCCAGCCTAGTCCTGGGCTTCCTCTTCTGTCCTCTACCGTGACTGGTGCAGGGCTGGGCATGTCGGTACCAGGGATTGGTGGTTCAAATCCAGATGAATAGATAATTTTTGTGATGGAGTTGGTAGTTGTCGAAAGCTCCCAGATCTCCCATGCCACTGACTAACCTTACCCTTTTCTTAGCTTCTTTGCGAGGGATGCAGGAGGTCCTGCAGAGAAAGGCGCTTCTTGCATTTCAGAGGTGAGTGGGAGTTCATCTTTTCACTTGACTGTACATAATGACACCAAAGTGTGATAAGTATAAAAAGAAGAGATATTTATAAAGATTATGTAAACAATGTTTTACCCCTGGGAGTCTTTCATCTTGAGCACTGAGCAGACAGCATTTAAACTTGCTGCATTACTTGCTGCCGTGTTCATCTGCATTCGTAATCTGTTTATCCATTTGGGCACATTTTATTCATTCCTAATAAAGTGTTTTCAGCTCTAAGGAGATACATACTTTGTATGTCTAGGATGATGATTCCTTTGTTAAAGACATTTGCCATCATCAAAAGAGGGATCATTCTCTTCTAGCCTTTTTTTTTTTTTTAACATGTCAAGCTTAGATTGTTATATTAAGAAATGAAAAAAATAAAAACGAAAAACAGATTTTAGGGCAGTCTCTGATATATTATGGCAGGGCCATCAGCCCAGCAGGCCCCAGGCTTCCCCACTCCTGCCATACTCTATAATACCTTGTGCTTGTCTCCATCATTATGCCTTTCACAAAATTAGGAGAATACCTTGTAGTTATAAAACACTTGAGTGTTACAGTGCTCTTTCCCATCCCTTAATAGTCTGATCACCACTCCAAACCCATGAAGCAGATAGAACAAGTCGTATGTCCAATGCAGGAAATGCACAGAGGGACAGAAGTTACCAGGGTCACATAGATATTGAAGTCGGGAGAGAATCCCAGTCTCCTGATTCTAACCCAGTTTTTCTTGTACCTACTATACCACACTGCCCTGATTTATTTTTATTGCAGTTATGGTCAATCACTGGAATGAAACTGTTGCCTGAACGTATAGCCCCATGATGTGAAATCTAGAATTGGTATTGATTCTGTCACCTTCGACATATCTGAAGTACATTGGTTTCTTGGAATTGTATTAGAAAATTATTCTACAAAAAATTCCATAAGGACCTCTCAATGCCTTAATAAACTTTGTTAATATCCCTGTCATAGAACCAGAGTTGCTCACAGATTTCATGGTGTACGTGATCCTGTTTTTTCATGAAATCGTTATCACTTGGTTTCAGTTAGTCTGAAACCTTCAATCTCATTTCTTTCCATTTCCTAGCAGGCTCACTGACAGCATCTTCACTTTGCCAGCCCCAGTCTGGTTAATGACAGGAAGTACCAACTGACATCTGCAAACAGATCTCTTGCCTCTTTGCTAATAAGCTTTTGTTGGGGTTCTTCAGCCTGGAGTGCAGAAAGCATTTCCATTTCAAATGATTTGGAGTTTTAAATTCTCCAGACCTAGTTTGTAAAACCCACACATGGATGCTTAAGAAAGTGGTCATTACATCTGTTTCACTTTTCTTAAATCAGCACATCTTACTGGCTCACTAAAAACAGCCATGGTGGTGGTCTGCCTTCAGCCGCCGGAATTCTAACTTCGTGTTATACAACGGCTGTTCCACTGGCCTCAATTCCTTTTTGTTCCTTTTTCGCTTAAGTTTTAATTCAAAGAGATTTTTAAAATATTAGTTCATATGGGAATGAAAAGTAATAAAATTCCATTCACCTAATGATTATTTGGGGGAAGGCTAACCTAAATGAGTATTTGTATGAAATATGGAATATTTTTTGTAAAGAAGTAAAATTATTTTGTTTCCAGTACATATTAACTAGGACTATTTTGATGCATTATAGTCTTAACAGAAATCTTTAAGGGAAAGATTACAAGTAGGTAAGAATGATGTGTATCACTTTTTAATGTAAATGAATATTTAAAAACCACTTTTATGAGTACTTTTTCTACTATGCATTTTCAATCTTCTCCCTGCCATTTGCTTATACTATTATTTTCTATTTTTGCTTAAAAAGAAAACAATGTAACTCAAAAAGGGACAAGGAGTTGCAGATACATTGTGTGAGAATTAACTCTGATTATGACTGGAGTCAAAATTCAGGAAAATTTTCTCTATAGTAGATGCAGAAAGACATCCTAGTTATGCAACTGCATCTCAATATTGAGAATCATGCCTGTTCATACACTCGCAAGCTCAGCTCATGCAATCTGCACCAGTGCATTTGCCTGCACAAAAGTACAGTGAAGGAAAACAGAACATTGTTTGAAAAGCTTTCTGAAGATGCCAAAAAAAGCTCTGACCCTCACACCTGAGTTGCTGCTTTTGCAGGCTCTCGTATCCTGCGGAGAAAAGCAAGTCTGAAAATAGTTTTGAACATGTTCTGTGTATTGACCCAGAGCAGGCAGAAGGCAGCTCTCTGAGGGCAGGCCTGGGCTACTCCATAGGGAGGGGCAGCATGGTGGCATTTGTGTGTTCGCTCGATGTGGTATAGGCTACAGAATCTCACTTTATTTCTCTATGTTTCCCTTGTAGCTTGGGTTTGCATTTGAGTGTGATGTGTTTTGTATGTATAGGGCAACCAACCATCCTGGTTTGCTGGGGGCTGAGAGGTTTCCAGGGATATGGACCAGGAAAGAAAGTCCTGGGCAAACCAGGAGAGATTGGGTCATCCTACATGTGTAAGTGGCAGGAGGTTCCTGAGTAATAGATTTAACCAGGTTGTAAATATTTTTTCTTAACTTAATAAAACACTAATTCCATCCATTGTAAGGGGGACTGAAGGGGACTTCAAGGAAAATTGGCTAAAAAAGGCAGCAGGTCGATGTGGTAGAAAGACCAGGCCTTGGAATCACATGTTCTCTACTCCACGTCTGGCTCTTCTGTCTTGCTGGGTGTTCTTGGACTAGATGTTTAATAATAGATGTGTAGTTATTACTGTTACAGGTATGCATCTTATGGACTAAGGTCAAATTGATCAGCCTTCTCTATGTTCCTGGTTCAGCTTTAGAGGATTTTGGAATTGGAGTCTAGGAGCACTGTGGTGGAACTCAAGGCATTCTGAGTTCTAGGTCAGGGTGGTCCAGGGACCCCAGCCCATCCTTTCTCATTGCTGCCTGGCTTGTTTCTCTCAGGGCACTGCTCCCACTGCTCTGTAATGATCCCTTTGGGTCTCCTCCTCTGGGTGGGGAGATCCTCAAGGGCACACACTTGTCTGATTAATCTCTAGGCTCCCCAGAGTCTGGCACTGGACTGTCATCACAGTAGGCAATGCCTGATGTTTGTGGTAGATGGATGGATGGGGGGTGGGGTGGGTAGATGGGTGGGTAGGTGGATAGTTGGGTATATGGATGGATGGATGAGTAGGTAGATGGGTGGATGGATGGATGGATGGATGGGAAGTGTGGGGAGTAGAGGGATGGATAGGTGGGTAGATGGGAGGGTGGGTGGGTGGATGAATGGGTGGATGGATGGGAAGTTTGGGGGAGTGGAGGGATGGATGGGTGGGTGGATGGGTGAGTGGATGGATGGATGGATGGATGGGTGGCCTTGGTGGCCCACAGTCTAACAATTCTTTCTTTCCTTATGGAAGAGAAATTGAATTGATGAATGTGGAGGTGCTTTGATGAGGCAAGCGCTTTGTTAACATCCCTGTAGTGACATTTTTAGGTCTCTGGGTTTCTCTTACCAGCCTTGCAGGATGTTAACTATATGGAAATGAGGTTTATGGAGCTGCTTTAGATTCATGTGCAGAGTTCATCAGGCTTGCAATTTTCAAGAATACTTGTATCCTGTTCTCATCTGCATCACTTGATGATTTTTGTCAAGCACGTTGGCTGTGGGCATACCGAAGGGACTTTGTCACAGGGAGCTTAGCTGCTGAAGCTGTTCTGCACAAAGGAAGCAAGTTGTCTAGTGCCTACATGAGATCAACACCATGCACTTTTTTTTTTCTTTCACATTCTCTTTATTTCCTTTTGTCTTTCATAGGCTAAAGTGGTTAGCTTAACTCATGCATATGTTTGGGTTGTGCCTCATTAGAAATTTGGCAGTTAGGGTGTCCATTATTAGCCAAGTTGGAAATTCCTCAGATGTTGCCCTAACTCTTCCCAGAAATGCCAAGGTTTCTAGCACTTCTGGTTTGTTTCTTTCACAAGCTGTTAGGTGTGGGAAACAGTTAACAATCATTCCATGAGGCCAGGGTGCGGCCTTTGGCCAGAACTATCTCCAGCCACACCCTGAATTCACCAGACCATTGCCATAAATAATTCAGAATCTCTTCATAATTGATTTCGTATTTATTTTCCCTGAATAACTGAAAGAGACAGAAACCATGACATTCCAATCTCACTTTTTATGAACACCAAAGGAAAAATGTCTTTGATGTACAAATTCATGGAAAACCAGTACTTGTTCTTAATAAAAACTGGAGCATACAGAGTAGGCTCCTGGTGGAAACAAGACATTTAAAAGGGCAACACAGGCAAACACTCAGCCTCAGCCTCAGCCTATCCAACTAAGGTGAATAATGTCCCGAGGGTGACCATGTCCTAGGGCAAGATTTAGTGAAGACTCCCCAGGAATGGGAGATTAGGTTGGGGCCTTGCCCTTTAGATCGATAAAAGGACTGAGCCTAGCCTCTGCTTTACGCCATTCCTGCTGGAAAACACAAGCTACCACATGTGCTCAAACAACATCCTGGATTAGTGGACGTAGCTTATTTGCTGGATGGCAAACATACGGGAGACTTCTTTAGCTCTTTTCCCCACAACAGACGGACAATTCAATTAAAAGACCTTGTTACTGTAGAACACCATCCTTGGCATGTTTGCCACAATTGAATCTATAATGATTTGGTTTTCTTTTTTATCTCAAATTTGTTTTCTGCCAGAAGAAGATTCTCCTTTAATCACAGAATGTTGACAGAGCAGCAGGAAGGTTTGTTTACTCTCGGGGTCCCACCACTTGTAATTAGTATGCTTCACGGTGCCTTTTAAAGAAAGTAAAAGTTTGTTTTTCTCTTCCCACCAGACTGCTAAACACATAATTATTTCTTGTCCATAGTCACATTTCGAGCTGCTCGTGGTAAAATACAATTGACATCCACATAAAAGCAAAAAAGTCCATGTTTGCAACCAATGCGGATGCCAGGGCAGCTTCTTCCCATCTGGGTCAAAGGCCAGTTAATAAAATCAAGCTGTGTCTTTCCGCAGAGTCCTGAAAGTCACTGTTATATGGGCTAAATTAGTAAAATGTGTGGAATTTAGTAGACACTTCAAAAGATGGAATGAATTTCTCTTTACCCCTATAGTTCACCAGAAACCAAAACCTTGTTTTACAAGCCAAGCTGGGTCTTTGATTTCCACATGGTTTCTCTGAAATCCAGAAATTTGGTTGAAGGAGCGTTAAGGCCAAGCCAGAGCTTAACCAAAGCGGCCGTCCCCTTGCCAGGTTCACACGTGGCCTCGCTGTGTCCCAGCGTGACACACGGGCCTCCCTGCTCAGCCCCAGGGAGGAGTCTGCTGGGAGGTGAGGCCTCAGGCCTGTGGGTTCTCCACCTCCTGCTCCCCAGCCCCCCTCAAGGCCGGGTCAGCAGCAGCCATTTGAGACACAATGCACAACACAGAAACACGCTCCTGTGTTATATATGCTGTGAGAAGAGAAGTGCTTTTATATTTGTTAGCAGACAAAGTAGAAGAGTTAAATTAAATATTAGTTAAACTAAATATGTGGCCTTGGTGTGGAAATGCAAACGTAGAGACTTGTTTGATAAGGAAAGGAAAAGTGCTTCTCCTGTGTGCTAATAGCCATCGATACTCTTTCAGGGCCCACAGCCTGTCACCGACAGATCACCAAGCAGCTTTCTACCTGGCTCTGCAGCTTGCCATCTCCAGACAGGTCAGTTTCCGTAATGCCCCCTGACCTTGATGTGTGTGTTTTAGAGCAGCTCCTCTGGCTCCTCGGTTTGAGGCAGCAGATGCAATTCCTGTCTTCGCTTGAGGCTGAATGGAGCCCGGGACTCCATCCGGAGGATGCTGACCCCTCCCAGGAAGGGCCCCTGGGGTTTTGGTCAGTTCAAGCAGCATCTATGGAAACACGGGGGTTTCCAGGCTTTGCTTTTGGAAGTTAAACCTGCAGATGTGGAGGACCAGATCTGGGGCAGTGCACGGCATATACCCTGAACCCAGCAGTTGTCAAACAGCCTTTTGTCACTTGCTGACAGGAACTGACGGATTTGGGGGGCGGGGATGTGGCTAGTCCTCACAGGGGTATCAGTGATTGGCGGGAAGATGCCAGCAGGTATAGACAAGAGATACCAGTTCCTTGAAGATACAAACAATTACACACAGTGGCCACTCAAAACAGGAGGGGCATACTTCCCTGGCCTTCATCTTCCCACATTCTCCCAGCCTGCCACCCCCTTCCAGCCGTTCTGGAGACTCTGGCAGCATGCCTGCCTGCCCACCAGGTGGAAGGCTCTGGTGGTCACTCCAGCACATTCCTGAGTGCTTACTGGAATCGAAGGGCAGCTCCCCAGACATCCCATTCCTCTGGCAGGCCTGGGCTTGAGGCAAAGGTCTGCCTTCCAGGTTGCCTGGGAGTGGTGTTGGGAAGTGGCTCCCGCTGGTGACCTGAGGACTGAGGAAGCCAAGATTCCTACCCCTGTGGAGGTCCTCTCACCTGGCAGGGCGTGGCTCACAGCTGGGCTGATCCAAGCTTGTCAAGAGCTGCCTCAGTGACCGATGTGGGCTGATACTGACCGTTTGTCTCCCCGCTCTACCAGGAGCTTCTCTCACCTCCTACCTGAAGCCTCCTTCCTGTAGCACTTCTCCTTCCTCTTGCTCAGCCTTCTTGATCAGCATCTGTCTTTCCCACTAGACTTTAGGTTTCATGAGGGCAGGAAACCAGTCAGTCACTGCCAGTGCTTTACCCTGGTACCTGGAAAACTGCCTGACATGTTTGGCACTTAGTAAATACTTGTTAAGTGAAGGACCAGCTTTGAATTTCTTCAACTCAGCTGTCCCTTGAGGACATTGTTTTAAATGCTGTATCAGTTTGTCCCTGATATGTCTGGGGATCCCTACACATTAACATCACACCTTGTGACCGTCCCCTAATACCAAGTTGGGTGCTGCTCACCTGGTAGGTTGTCACCCCGAGGAACGGAATGGGTAATGGATGGAGACTGGGCTCACAGTGGCGGAGAGTGTTGCCTGCTGACCATGGCAGGAAACTTTGTGGCCCTCTTTAGGGACAATGCCATTTGACCGGCAGGGAGAAGAAGAGAGAAGAGTCAGATCTAGGGTCGTCCTCATCTCTGTCACTCAGCAGCTGGGTGACCTTGCCCAAGTCATTTCACCTCTCTGAACCTCAGTTTCCTCTCTGAAAATGAGGGGTTGGGTAGATGGTCTCCTAACCAGTTGTGATTCTATAGTTCAAAGGCAGAAATCTTCCATAGCCAGCATTTATAACTAAATCCAGGAAACTTGGAAATTTCAGAGGAGGAGACTGATAAGTTGAGGAAAGACAGGTTATGGCTCCTATTGTGGCCTGAAGTTACTGATGGTTTGGAGGAAGCAAGAGGGCTGAGAATATGGTTCAGCACAGGGATGGGGTGGAAGAGAGCCAGGAAGAAGTCCCTGGGGTGGTTGTGTAAGAACAGTTCTGTCCGGAGCTCTATTTGAAATCCAGCCTCAGGTTCTAATTCTCCTTAGTTACTGTTAAACCTGCATGGAATTTAGGGTATTCAAATATCCATTATGCATGCATTTTACCAATCTTGTGCTTGAATAGTTTTGAAGAAAGTCTTAAACCACTGGTGCAAATTATAAAGGTTAAGGTTATATCTGGTCTTAGTTCAATTTGGATACATCTTCTTTGTCTGTGGCATTGCCATTTGTTTCTTGGATTATTTGGGGTTGTAGTTTGGAAAGGTTTGGGGGTTTTGTTTGTTTGTTTGATTGCATACTTCCTTGATGTCTAATGGAGATCCAGGACAAAGGAATTTGAAAAGAACCACAGGCATCTGATCATTTGGAAAGCACTGTTAAAGGTTTTGTGACTTATTAAGCATTTGAATTTCAGTAAGACTTTAACAAATGAGATCAGTTCAGCTAAGGCAATTTAATTCCACTAAAAACCTCTGGCAATTGGTGTGTATCTCCATTCAGAATGAAATCATCTTGGGCATATCAAAAGTAGATCAACTTTGTGGAAAAAGAAAAAGTATTTATTTAGGGAGAAATAAAAGATGTGGTATTGGCAGTGGTACAGAGAAACAGGGTCTGTCTCTTCGCTTCATCTGTCAGACTATGGCTCGAAGAGGGCAACTGTTTTTATGTTTGTGGTTAGTTTCCTGGGGCTAGCATGAGAACTTGGCTTAAAAGCTGGATGTGGCACAAAGTGAAACATCTCTTGATATTGACAGAGAGTCAGATATTGAAATGGTGGCTTCTGTCAAGTGTGTGTGTTTAAAAATTCCTTTTGGTTTTGTGTTCAAGCAGATTCCGGAGGCTCTGGGGTACGTCCGCCAAGCTCTTCAACTTCAAGGTGACGACGCCAACTCGCTGCACCTCCTCGCCCTCTTATTGTCAGCACAAAAGCATTACCATGATGCGCTGAACATCATTGATATGGCCCTGAGTGAATATCCAGAAAATTTTATGTAAGTGCTCCTGGGTGTTTGTTTTCCCTTATTCTAAAGTCATTGACGTTACTTCTCTCCTTCCCTTCTCCAGTCTGTCTGATGGAAGCCCTTCAAAGCCGTCATGGAGGGTAAATAGTACACATTGCTCTTTAGTTTGTCTTTTCCAGGTATTTAGAAACAGACCTAGTCTGATAGCTCATCCTAACAGTATTAGTTAGGTCATCCTTATTGAGTTAAAATACTTTACCCTTTCCCAATGTGTATGTACCCTTGGGCTACTCAAGAAGATTTAGATGGGTTGTTGATGAGCATTTTTAATTTGTTTTACTTTTATTTTAATTTAAATTACGAAAAATATAACTGCCTATCAAAGTGTGCTTTCATGGAAATTATTGCTCATGTTTCATGGAAATTATTTCCTGGGATAAATTAAATGTGCTGTTTTAAAGAAAAGAAATATTTAAAGAAAAATAGTTAAGTAAATAATACAGGTATACACAGATATGACAAAAGTTATGTTGAATGAACACTGATGACTGAAATTTGGGAAACATTGCTCTCTAGTTGGTTTGTCCTGCGTTACCAATGGCTTCCACTAGCGCTGGGTGATCATTATGTTTTAGGCAACTTTAATCAAGATAGTTGACTTCTTTGTGTGTTAATTTTATTCTCTAGGGAATGGGATTACTTATATAAATTAATCAATATTTGTATATAACCTAAGGATTATCATTAAAAACTGTCCTATGCTGGAGTCGTCTACTGCCAGTTGGTTAGGCTATTGAGAAGGACATTGTGTGTGGGGCTACTCGGTTACCATTTTATCCTCTTTGGTGGTAGCTTAGTAACCAGTACACAGTGGCAGAAACAGTAAACATTCCATTGCGTGCTGGAAGGTTCTAATTGTCTAAGTGGCAGGGTCAGTGATGGGGCAGGGGCTGGCTCGGGGCAGGGCCAGAGGGGAAGGAATGTAGAATATGGCCTAGGCTGGTTTTCTTCACTTTCAGAAATAAGCGCAGCCTGCAAACTTTAAGTGGGTCAGCTTTGGCTTCATTTCTCTGCCTTGTCACTTCGCTGTGTGTTTAATCAGTGCATTTCAGCAGCTCCCCTTGGAAAACTGGTTCACACATTTCCATTACAAACATTTCTTTGTCTTCAAGTGAAAAGGGCACTTCTCTTCTCCCGGTTGAGAGAATTCTTGTTATGATCCAGGAAACCTCTGTGTAGAGATTTCTTTTGTGAGTTCAGCTATTTACGTAGGGTGAATTAAAGAGCTTTGCTGCAGTGTTTCATTTCTTGCAGATCTCCAACTTGCTCTTTTGCACACCAAGGATATCTCTGGATTTTATCCAAAGCTTAAAAGTGGTTAAAGCACTTTAAAAAATATTAGGTTCTTTACCCATCATAAAGTGCCACCTGATGCAGTGGAGTTCAGTTTTGCTCATCAATATTTATAAAGCAGTGCTCTCTGCTTCCCACCCCACCCCCCAGCACACACGCACATCATCATGAGACATGAGGCTCCAGCATGTGGCTCCTGCTTTGATGACCTAGGGTGTCACCCGAGAGGAGGCTTATTAAACTAATAGCCACACCACAGTAGGCAGTCAACAGTGGTGGCTAATTCGGCAATGCCTCCAAGTGACAGCAGCTGATAGCCTTTTCAAGTAGTAGAGGGAAGGAACAGCAGTAGAGATATTTGAGGAATGCAAGCCTGTTATTTTAATGTTAAGCCGTAAGCTCAAAAAAGCAAAGCATATGGCAGCGGGTCTGAGAGCAGCCAATGACTTGTTTGCTTTTTAAATATTTGTATTTCTTCCTTTGTGATGGGAAATTTCTTCCCAAGAATACTTTATTAAAAGTTGGGGTCAGATGTAATCAGTGAATCCCATGGTTACTTCCCAACCTGGGTACGACGTTTCCAACCTAACTGCCTTGTAATGTTACCTGTTTGTAACCAAGTTGTCTCCAGCAGAACTGTAGATGCCCAGAAGCCTGGGACGGCCTCTAGTTTCTGGTGTCCCACCGGCCCTACTGACCACAGATTGATTACATAGTTGATGCTCAATCAGAACTTGCTAGATTGAGGGTTCATCCTTCGCACCATTAGGGTTAGTCCTGCTGGAGGAGCAGCTGGTCCCTCCAGTGTTATCCATCCTTACTATCACCATGAAATTATCAAAATTGGTGTTTAAGTACCTTGAATAAGCTTAACAGGGACCAAAAAATTCTGTAATTCTACGCTTCAGGCTAGGAGGCTCCATCGCAGACGTTTCGTCACTCCAGGCAGAACTGAAACTGAACAATTGATTCGCCAATTGGGAAGAACTTCCTAAGTGCAGGGATTGTGGGGATCAGGTATCCTTTCCTAAGTGAACTCCAAAAATACGGTTGCTACTCTGGAGAATAAGAGCCAGCAACATTTTCCCAGGGAATGAGAAGGATCTTTTTTTTAGTGGTTAAGAGCACAGTCTTAGAATCAGATAAACCTGATTTAGGACTCCAAATCCTTCACTTTTAAATTGTGTGAATTTGAGCAACTCTCTAAATCTCTCAGAGCCTCATTTCCTCATTTGTAAAATTGGATTGATAAAATCCCCATAGCAGAGGGGTTCTGTGAGAATCGATTTAGCTAATGTATTTAAGGTATTCATACATGGTAGGCATTCAAGAATTGGTAGGTTTTTATAGTCACAACACTATTGTTATTATTACTACTAAAGTTTTTTTCAAATATAGTGTTATACTAGAATTGTTTAAAATCACTGTTATTAAATATCAAGTAGAAACAAAAGAATGTTTATAGTATGTGTTTTAAATAATAATAATACAACTCACTTATCTGTACCCAATTCTCAGTTTAAGAAAAAGAACATTAATATTGGCTCTGAGTTCCTGTGTTTACCTCTGTATCCCATCTCCTGCCCTCCCACTTCACGGTTAACCACTGTCCAAAAGTCTACAGTGATGATTGTTTTGTGTTTCTATGCTATATCTGTTTATACTCCTAAATAATAAAAGGTTTTTTTGTTTTGTTTTTTTTTCCCCACATCAAACTTATACAAGTGTCATAACTCTGGAGAGAAATTTGGGGAGACATCTGTCCAAGTAAAAGAATCTGTGGCTAGTTTCCCCAGAATTGGACTTGGTGCCAGATATAGAATACTTGTTTATTAGATGCTGAATGAGTGAAAGGTCAAATGCAAATTTCTGGTCCACTCCATCCCTTGTAGAAATGCAGCTGTGGGATCAAAAGAAGAAGAGCCACAGACAAGGATAATGGGGCAAAATTAGGTAAAGAACTGATGACACCCTATTCATTTAAGGAACATTAGTGATACTGAAAAGAATTTGTACAGTGTTAGCCATTTTTAGCGAGATGTCGGAAGAGTAAGTACAACCAAGTGCACTTTGAAGGTGTCACTAAAAAAATTTTTGCTTTGCATGTTTTAAATTTTAAATAAATGGGATTGTACTGTATCCTTAAGCTACTTACTTTTATTGCTTAAAATAAAGAGAAATTATTTTAATTCTCAGGAATTAAAATAATTTTTCTTGAGGTTCATCCTTGTTGCCTGCAGCAGGTGAAATAAATTCATTTACAGTGATGAGTTATATTTTATTGTATGGATATACAAGGATTTATTTATTTTGTCTACTGTGCATGGATTTGTGGGTCATTTTCATTTTTTATTATTGTGAACAATACTGCTATAAATATTCTTGTACAGGTCTCCTGGTACATGTGGGCAAGCATTTCTCTAGGTGTACATCTAGAAATGAAATTGTTGGGTCATAGGATGTGTGTATCTTCAACTTTACCAGATAATTCCAAACTGTTTTCCAAAGTGGTTGTGCCAGTTAAGCCACCAGCAATGTCCAGGTGTCCCCGTGGTTCCACAGCCTGGCCACTGCTTAGTGTTGTCAGACTTCTTATTTTTGTCACGATGTGGCTAGTTAATTACTTCACATTGTGAGTTTAATTTGCATTTCCTTCACTCCCAATGAAGTTGAACACCTTTTCATTTGCTTATTGGTCATTTAGATTTTTCTCTTTTGTGAAGCACCTGTGCAAGTCTTTCCTGTTTTTTTCAATAGATTTATCTCTTATTAATTTGTAAGTTTGCTTTATATATTATGGTTACAAGTCCTTTCATTGTTGCATGTGTCACAAAAGTCTTCTCCCAATCTGTGGGTTGCCTTTTCTTTCTCTTAATGATGCCTTTTGATAACCAGAAATTATTAATTTTAATTAGCTGAATTTATTAATCTCTCCCTTTTCCAAGTTCATGAAGATAGTCTCGTAAGTTATCTTCTAGAAGCTCTCTTGTGTTATCTCTTGAACTCAAGTCTGGGGATCCTCTGGACTTGTGTATTATATGAGGGAGCCAGTGTAATTTTTTCCTATATGGATACCCAGTTGTCCCAGCATCGTGTATTGATAAGATTCTTTTCCCCATTGTTCCACAGTGCCGTATTTGCCATAAATCAAATGTCCTTATCTGCACGAGGCTGTTCCTGAACTTTCTATTTAGTTCCACTGGTCAGTCTGCCCAACTCGGTGTGATTGCCACTCTGTCTTTATTCTTACAGCTTCATATATGTGAGGTAGCTTTCTCCCTGTGTTTTGTTCTTTAGGGGTGTTCTGTTAGTTTCCTAGGCTGCTCAAAGCAACCATGGACTGGTTTACTCACTCAAGGTTTTGAGGCTGGGAAAATGTCCAAATCAAGACATCATCAAGGTGACGCTTTCTTCCTGAAGACTAGCTGCTGGCGATCCTTGGCTCCTCTCTCACATGCCAAGGCACATGGCAGCGTCTGCTGGTCTCTCTCTTTCTTTTCCCGGTTTTGCTGATTTCAGCTACTTGCTTCCCTAGCTTTTTTCTTTGCATGTATTCATTCCATAGGTGGGTAACACCTTAACTGAAGTAACCCCATCAAAAGGACCTACTTACAATGGGTTCACACCCACAGGAATGGATACGATGGATTAGAGCATGTTTTTTGGGGGGACATGTATACAGCTTCAAACCACCATAGTTGTTGTGCCTGTTCTTGGGCCATTGAACTGTCATATAAATTTTTAACCCACTTGTCAATTTCCACACATAAAAAAAATCTGACAAGATTTTGATTGGAATTACATTTAATTTAATAGCTCAGTTTAAGGAGAATTATTTATGATTCTGGGTTTTCCAATCTATGGCCAGCATCTCTCTCTAACTATTTAGGCCTTTAAAAGCATTCTTCATGATGTTTTAAAATTTTCTTCATAAAAACTTTGTATGCTAGATTTATTCCTAACTACCTGAAAATTTTTCATGTTTTTGTATACAGTGTTATGCTGGTTTGGATGTATTGTGTCCCCCAAAACGCCATGTTCTTTGATGCAGTCTTGTGGGGGCAGACATATTAGTGTTGATTAGGTTGGAACCTATTGATTGAATGTTTCCATGGAGATGTGACTCAATCAACTGTGGGCAAGACCTTTGATTGGATAATTTCCATGGAGGTGTTACCCCACCCATTCAGGGTGGGTCTTAATTAGATCACTGGAGCCATATAAAAGCTGACAAACAGAAGGAATTCAGTGCAGCTGCAACTTACAGAGACATTTTGAAGATGGCCGTTGAAAGCTGACACGTTTTGGAGAACGCCATTTTGAAATGCAACCTGGGAGCAAGCGGATGCCAGCCATGTGCCTTCTCAGAGGTTTTCCAGATGCCAATGGCCTTTCTCCAGTGAAGGTGCTCTATTGTTGATGTCTTACCTTAGACACTTTATGGCCTTAAGACTGTAACTTTGTGTTCCAGTTTGCTAATCCTGCTGTTAAGCAAAATACTAGAAATGGATTGGCTTTTATAAAGGGGGTTTATTTGGTTACACAGTTACAGTCTTAAGACCATAAAGTTTCCAAGGTAAGGCATCAACAATCATGTACCTTCATCGAAGGAAGGCCAATGGCGTCCAGGAAAACCTCTCTAAGCTGGGAAGGCACGTAGCTGGCATTTGCTGATCCCGGGTTATGTTCTAGCTCCTCTCTCAGTTCCTGTAGGTTCTTCAAAATGGGGCGTTTGTCCTCTCTTAGCTTCTCTGGAGCAGAAGTCTGCTTTCAATGGCCATCTTCAAAATGTCTCTCTCAGTTGCTCTCCAAAATGTCACTCACAGCTGCTCTGCTTCTAAGCCTGTGTGGCTGTTTTAAAGTACTCCAGTGATCCAATTAAGACCCACTTGAATGGGTGGGGCAACACTTCCATGGAAACAATCCAATGAAAGGTCTCGCCACAGTTGATTGAGTCACATCTCCATGGAAACACTGAACCAATAGGTTTCAACCTAACCAACACTAATAAGCCTGTCCCCATGAGATTGCATCAAAGATAATGGTGTTTGGGGGGACATAATTCATCTAAACTGGCACACTTTGTAACCAAATAAACCCCCTTTATAAAAGCCAATCCATTTCTGGCATTTTGCAAAATGGCAGTATTAGCAAACCAGAACAAGTGTGTATATATAATGTATTTTTAATCAAACTTACTACCTATTTTGTTGCATTATATAGAAAGGCACCTGATTTTTGTATGTTGTTTTTAATGTAACAGCCCAGCTAAATTCTTATTAATCTAATAATCTATATATAGATTACCTTGGGTTTCTTTTTATTTGAAATTAAAAAGCTGTTTCTTTGTCTCTAATCCTTCAACCTTTTTTTTTTTTTGGCCTTATTGAACTAACTAGGCCCTTTAGAAGAGTTGAATAAAATTTTCTCAATGTTTCAACATTAAGAATTATATTTATTACAGGGCTTTTTGTAGGTACCATTGGTGATGGTTAATTTCATGTGTCAACTTGGCTAGGTTATGGTGTCCAGTTGTTTGGTCAAGCAAGCACTGGCCTGATTGCTACTGTGAGGGTATTTCATGGATTTAAATCATTAGTCAGTTAATTGCATCTATGGCTGATTACATCTACAATTAACAGAGGAGATTTCCTTTAGCAGTGAGAGAAATCTCATCCAATCAGTTGAAGGCTTTAAAGGGAGAACTGATCATTTCAGCGGTCAGAAAGGAGAATTTCTTTCTCTACTTCAACCAGCCAGCTTCTCCTGGGGAATTCATCAAAACTTTCATTGGAGTTCCCAACCTGCAGCCTGCCCTGTGGAATTCGGAAGTCTCCATGGTTGTGTGAGCCAATTCCTGTCGGTTTTGTTTCTCTGGAGATCCCTAACTAATACACTACTTAAAAGGTTAGGAAGGTTCCTTCTTCCTGGTTTGCTACAAGTTGTGTTTTTTTTCTTTAAATCATGAACTGATACTGAATTTTATCAAATCCCTTTTCTGTATATGTTGAGATGATAATATGACTTGACTCCTTTGATCTATGAATGTTATATTAATATTTTTAAATGTTAAACTAACTTTGCATTCTTGAAATAAGCCCAGCTTGGTCATGATATAATATCTTTTTTATTTTATTTTTTATATCTTTTTTATAGATTCAGTTTACTAATTTTTTTTGCATTTATGTTCATGTTTGAAATAGGCCTCTAATTTTCCTTTCTCTTTATATGCTTGTCAGGTTTGGGGATCAAAGTTAGGCTACCTTCAGAAAATAAGTTTGAGTAGTTCTTCTTTTTTGTGTGTTTTGGAATCATTTGTGTAAAATTGGAATTATTTGTTCCTATAATAATGAATCTGGATACAACTCGCTTGTAAAGCCATCTGGGGCTGGTCTTTTCTCTATAGAAAGACTTCTGATGCTTTTAAAAAATTATTGTAGAACTACTCAGGTTTTAAACTTATTTTATTCAGCTATATATAATATATAATATGTACTATACAATATTAATTTTTAAGGCTGTGTCCCATTTCATCTAAATTTGAAATTTTATTGACATAAAGTTGTTCACAATGCTTTTTATTATTTATTGTCATAAAATATGCTTGGTTAAGTCTCATTTTTTATTCCAAATATCATTTATGGCACCTTTTTTCTAGAATAGTCTTGCCAAAAATTTATGTATTTCATTGATCTTTTCAAAGAACCAGTAGCTTTTTTAATCATCTTAATAGTAAGTTTATTTTCTCTTTCATTAATTACTGCTCTTAATTCTTCTATTTCCAGTCTTCTATTTTCTTTGAGTTTGTTGTTTTGTTTTTCCTCCTTAATCTCTTATATTTGGTGTTTGGTTCATTAATTTTTTGCCTCCCCTTATTTTCTGATATAAGCATTTAACACTAAAAATTTCCCTCTGAATACTGCTTTAGCTGTGTGGTGGCTTGGATCTATGCACCCCAGAAAAACATGTTCTTAAACTTAATCCTATCCCATGGGTATGAACCCATTGTATGTAGGACCTTTTGATGAGGTTACTTCAGTTAAGGTGTGGCCCACCTCAGTCAGGATTGGTCTTTAGCCTATTAATAGAGTCCTTTATAAGCAGAATAAAATTCAGACAGGGAGAGAGAGAGCCAGAGGGAGCAGCCTGAAGCTGATAAATCCGGAATAGAAGGGAGAGGCCTCCAGGTGCATTGTGTGACAGGGGACTCAGGGACCCAGGCTCACCAGCAGCCAGCCCCGGAACACCAGCCTTTGGGGAGAAAGTGTCCCCTTGGTGACACCTTGATCTGGGCTTCTCTTAGCCCCAAAACCGTGAGCTAATAAACTACCATTGCTTGAGCCAACCCGTCGCATGGCATTTGCTTGAGCAGCCACGGAAACTAAAACAAGCTGTAAACTCCAAGTTTCAGTATGTAAAAATTTTGTTTATTGCTCAGTTCTAATTTTTAAAAAATTTGTCTTATTCTTTTTTGACCAATAAGTTATTTTAGAACTGTGTTTTATAGTTCTCAAATATTATACAGGCTTTTTTCCCCTGATATCTTTTGTTCAGACACTATAATTCATATAAATTTGAAGTGTGTTAAGATTTGTTTTACAGCCCAACAGATGTTCATTTCTTGTAAATATTCCATGTGTGCTTGAAAAGAACGTTTTCCACATTTGTTGGGTAGATTTTTATGTAGTTTATTACGTTAAGTTATTAACTATACTATTCACATTTTCTTTATTCTTAAACTGATTTTTTTTTTTTTGGTCTACTTTATCAATTATTTGAGGAGTTACGTTGAAATCCACCACTAGGATGGTGAGTTGGCCTATTTCACCACATATTTATGGCAATTTTTGCTTTATATATATATAAAGCTCTGCTGTAAGATGCATGTATGTTTAAAATTGCTATGTCTTCCTGAAATTCAGCCTTTTATCGTCATGTTGTAAGTCACATGCATTTTGCCTCAAAGGCTATTTTGTATGATATACACATACATCCATATATCCACATATATATGTACATAGACATATAAACACATACAAATATGTATCTGTGTGTGTATGTGTACATATGTATTTCACTTTACTTTTGGCTTGGTATATTTTTTTTCAATTCTCCTACTTTGGAATTTTTGTATTCTTATGTATTAGATGTACCTTGTGCTCCTTACATTTAGCTGATTTTTTTCTAAACCCCGTCTTTGCCAGTTTGGATATATTATGTCCCGCAAAATGCCGTGTTCTTTAAAGCAATGTTGTAGGGGCAGACATATTAGTGTTGATTAGGCTGGAACCTATTGATTGTTTCCATAGAGATGTGACTCAGTCAACTGTGGGCAAGACCTTTGATTGGATAATTTCCATGGAAGTGTTACCCCACCCAGTCAGGGTGGGTCTTGATTAAATCACTGGAGCCATATAAAAGAGCTGACAAACAGAAGGAATTCAGTGCTGCAGCTAAGAGAGACACTTTGAAAAATGCACAGGAGCTGAGAGAGTTGCTGGAACACAACCTGGGATCAGCAGATGCCAGCACTTGCCTTCCCAGCTAACAGAGGTTTTCCAGATGCCATTGGCCTTCCTTCGGTGAGGGTATTCTTGTGTTGATGCCTTCATTTGGACATTTTCATGGCCTTCAGACTGTAACTTTGTAACCAAATAAACCCCCTTTGTAAAAGCCAATCCGTTTCTGGTGTTTTGCATAATGGCAGATTAGCAAACCGGGACACAATCTGACAGTCTTATCTGGAACATTTAATTCACTTTCATTTATCATAAATACAGATAATATTTGTATTTGCATCTACCATTGCATTTGTGCTTTCTATTTCTCTTGCCGTTTTCATATTTTCCCTTTCCTTTCCTACCCTCTTTTGCATTGATTATACTTTTATTCCATTTTTTTTTTCCTTTACTAATTTAGAAATTAAACATTCTAGGGTGTTGCTGGTTAGTGATTACCCTAGAAGTTTTGTTAGTTAGGATGGATTCCTGGCAAACTTTATCAGCTGGTGTATCTAGAAGTGTCTTTATTTGGCTTTACTCTTGAAAAATATTTTCGTTAGATATATAATTCTAGGCTCACATTTTCTCATAGCACTAGTGATCTTACTCCTTTTGTAGTTGTTGAAAAATCAACTGTTTAATTATATTTCATTCTAAAACTGTGGATTGGTATTGTTTGTATTGTTCATCACTTTTAGAAAATTCTCTGTCATTATATCTTCAACTATTTCCACTGCCTTATATTCTTGCTTGTTTTCTTCTGAGAGTTTTAATAGATTGATGTTAGACTTTCTCTTACCATGTCTCTTGACCTCTCTGTCATAAATTTCATCTCTTTGTTTCTTTAGCTTTATTTCTTTATTTGTTTACTAGTTCTTCAGCTGTGTTTTAGTGCTTGTTAAATCAATCCATTGAGTTTTTAATTTTAATTGTTACAGTTTTCATTTCTCAAAGCATATTTGGCAAATATGCTTGATCATATTCTGTAATATCTTGAATTTTATTCATATTTTCATTTCTATTTATTTCTTTACACATATTAAACATAATTATTTTATTATTTTCTGTTTGTTACTCAAATATCCTACTCTTTTTGTCTCTGCTGACTTTCACTCCTGGTGCTTTGGTTCCTTTAGTGGTTTTATATTTCTGACTATGATCTCATCTCAGAACTTAATGTGGAGCAATTTGATGAGGCCTAGGTTGAAGACAGGATTCTCCAGAGAGGATTTGCACTTTTTTCTGCCCAGACTTGGAAGCATCACTAGCTTGAGAGCACTTTAAACTTAAATTTTCTACTTGTGATATTTTGAACCACCCATGTAGTATCAATTTGGTCTGAAAATTCCTCTAAGGACTAATTTGTGGTTAGGAATTCAGGGCATTATTATTTCCCTTTACTCAGTGTTAAGTTTTGAGACAGATAATTTTCTTTGCAGTCTACAAGATAATGTTGATTTATTTCTTGTTTGTCCTTTTGTGAAGGTTCTGATCCCTATACCCTGAGAAGCAGTGAAAAGCTCAATTTCACAAGTTTGGCAAATGTGCTGAAGGTGAACTTCTGCTTCAGGGCACTGCTTCTCTCTCTTTTTTCCCACCATCTTTGTTGTTTGTGGGGGTTTTGTTTTTGTTTTTGTTTGCCTCAGAGTATTTCTTACTTTCTTTCCAGTTCATTTATGCTCTTTAAACATTTAAAAATAACATATTATCCAATGTTTTTACTTATTTTTAGTCAGAAAGTTGGTCATGGAATTGGTGCGCTATAGTTCTGAAAGTAGAAGTTTTATATTTTTATTTTTGAATCAGTTTTATTGTGGTAGAATTTACATACCATAAGAATCCACATTTTAAGACTGTAATTTGATTGTTAATAGTTGGTAAAATTGTATAACTATCACCATAATCCACTTTAGAACACTGTAAAAAGTTCCTTCATGCCCACTGTACAGTCAGGCTCCATACCCACCCAGGCTCCAGGCAGCCACTGAGCTTCCTCCTGTCTCTACGGTTTGCCTTTTCTGGAAGGAATCATAGTCTCCTGTGTCTGGCTTCTTTTACTTGGCAGTGATGATTCTGAGATTCATCCCAGTTGTTGCTTGTATCAATAGTTTGTTCCTTTTTGTTGCTATATAACATTCCATTTTGGAAATATCACATTTTGTTTATCCAGTCACCAGCTGATGGACTGTTTGGGTTGTTTCCAGTTTGGAGCTATTAGGAATAATACTGTTATGAATACTGTCCTTTGCGTGGACATTTTGTTTTCATTTTTCTTGGGTAGATAACTAAGAGTAGAATTTATAGATCAGATGATGTCTGTTTAACTTTTTGTAAAATTGTTGAACTCTTCTCCAAAATGGCGGTACCATTTGTACCAGGGTTTCCAGTTTCTACATCTTCATTAACACTTAGTGTTGTCAATCTGTTTGATTATAGCCATTCTAGTGTGTGTGAAGTGATATCTCATGGTAGTTTTAATTATCATTTACCTAATGGCTAATGGCATTGAGCACCTTTTCATGTTCTTATTTGCTATTCACATATCTGTTTGGTGAAGTGTCTATATAAATCTATTTTACTTTCCTGCCTGTTAAAGCAAATACCATGCAATGGGTTGGCTTAAACAATGGGAATTTATTGGCTTACAGTTTTGAGGCCAGGAAAGCTCGAAAATCAAGGCGTCATCAAGGCTATGCTTTCTCCCAGAAGATTGTGGTGTTCTGGGACTGGCTGCTGGTGATCCTTGGGTCCTTGGCTTTTCTATCACCTGGTAACACACATGGTGGCCTCTCCTGGCTTCTCAGTTCCATTGACTTCCGGCTTCTGACTGCTCCCTCAGTGTCTGAATTTCATTCTGCCCATAAAGGACTCCAGTAATAGGACTAAAACCCATCCTGATTCATTTGGACCCCTACACTGTAATTGAAGTAACCTCATCAAAAGCTCCTATTTGCAGGGATTCATACCCACAAGAATGGATTAAGTTTAAGAACATGTTTTCTGGGGTACATAGCTCCAAGCCATCACACAATCTTTTGTTCACTTTTTATTGGGTTATCTTCCTATTATTGAATTTTAAGAGTTCTTCATATATTCTACATACAAGCCCTCTCTCAGGTATATATTTTGCACATATTTTCTTCCAGTCTGTGACTTTTCTTTTCATTTTCTTGATGGTGTCTTCTTTAAAAATTCAATTTTATTGAGATATATCCACATACCATACAATAATCCAAAGTGTACAATCAGTTGTTCACAGTACCATCATATAGTTAGTTATACATTCAACACCCAAATCTATTTTTTGAACATTTTCTGTGTACCAGAAAAAGTGAAAATGAGAATAAAAAGTAAAAGTAAAGAAGAACACCAAATCACCCCCCCCACCATATTTTTCTTTTAGTTTTTTGTACCCATTTATCTACTCATCCATCCATATACTGGATAAAGGGGGGTGTGATCCACAAGGCTTCCACAATCACACTGTCACCCCTTGTAAACTACATTGCTATACAATTGTCTTCAAGAGTCAAGGCTACTGGCTTGGAGTTTGATAGTTTCAGGTATTTACTTCTAGCTATTCCAATGCATTAAAACCTAAAAAGGGTTATCTATGTAGTGCATAAGAATGCCCACCAGAGTAACCTCTCTACTCTGTTTGGAATCTCTCAGCCACTGAAACTTTATTTCGTTTCATTTCACATCCCCCTTTTGGTCAAGAAGATGTTCTCAATCCCACAATGCCAGGTCCAGATTCATCCCTGGGAGTCATATCCCATGTTGCCAGGGAGATTTACACCCCTGGGAGTCAGGTCCCATGTAGAAGGAGGGCAGTGGGTTCACCTGCCCAGTTGGCTTAGCTAGAGAGAGAGGGCCACATCTGAGCAACAAAGAGGTATTCTTGATGGTGTCTTTTGAAAAGCAAAAGTTTTAAATTTTGTTGAAGTTCAATTTATCAAATTTTTTATTGTTTATTTTTATGTGTGTCACATCTAACAAATAATTGCCCAATCCAGGGTGACAAACATTGTCTTCTATGTTTTCATCTAAAAATTTTAGACTTTTTCCCTTACGCTTAGGTCTTTGATTAATTTCAAACCAATTTTTTTATATAGTGTGAAATAAAGTTTGAGGTACCCTCCCTCCCTTCCTTCTTCCTATCTATATTTCAGTTCTAACAGCACTATCTGTTGAAGAGACCGCCCTTTCCCTGTTGGATTACCTTGACAAGTTTGTTTAAGTTCACTCACCTGTGTACCTGAGGGTCTATTTCTGGGCTGTCTGGTGCCGTTGGTCCTTATGCCAGCAGCACTCTGCCTTGCTTTGAAATTCGTGTAAGTGCACAGCGTCATTTCTCTTTTTCAAAATTATTTTGGCAATTAGTTCTTTACATTTCCATGAAAATTTTAAGATCAGCTTGTCAATGTCTACAGAAAAGCCTACTTGAATTTTGATGAGTTCTGTATAAAATTTGTAGGTTAATTTGGGGAGAATTTCCATTTTAGCAGTATTGAGCTTTCCAGTCCATGAACATCTCCATTTAAATAGGTCTTCTTTAATTTTTCTCAGTATAGTGTTGTAGTTTTCAGTGAACACATCTTGCCATTCTTTTTTAAATTCCTCAGTATTTATTCGATTGATGCTATTTCAAATGGAGTTGATTTTTTATTTTATTTTCAGATTGTTGTTATATACAAATACAATTTTTTTTATATTGACCTTGTATCTTGTGACATTGCTAAAACTCACTTAATTACTGTTAGTAGTTTTGGAGTTGTTGATTGTACATTCTTTAGAATTTTCCACATACAAGATTTTGTCATCTTGGAATAAAGACAATGTTCTGGTTTGCTAATGCTGCCATTATGCAAAATACCAGAAATGGATTGGCTTTTATAAAGGGGGTTTATTTGGTTATAAAGTTACAGTCCTAAGGCCGTAAACGTGTCCAAACAAGACATAAACTTGAGTATACCCTCACTGGAGAAAGGGTTTGGCGTCCAGAAAACCTATGTTAGCTGAAAGGCACATGGCTGACATCCACTTTTGCCCAGATTGCATTTCAAAATGGCGTTCTCCAAAATGTCAGCTTCAGCTTTCAATGGCCATCTTCAAAATGTCTCTCTAAGCTGCAGCAGTGAGCTCCTTCTGTCTGAGCTCTTATATAGGACTCCAGTGGTTAAATCAAGACCCACGCTGAATGGGCAGGGCCACCCCTCCACAGAAGTAATCTAATCAAAGGTAGTACCCACAGTTGGGTGGGTCACGTCTCCATGGAAACAACCTAATCTAAGTATTCAACACTAATACGTCTGCCTCCACAAGATTACGTTAAAGAACATGGCGTTTTGGGGGACATAATACATTCAAACTGGCACAGACAGTTTTACTTCTTCCTTTGCAATCTTTATGCCCTTGAGCTATTTTTCTTGCCTTTGTGCACTAGCTAGGATTTGCAGTACATTGTGGAATAAAAGTGGGGAGAGCAGACCATCTTTCATAATTCCCAAAGTTAGAGAAAAAGGATTCAGACTGATGTATAACGTTAGACATAGGGTTTTTGTAGATGCCCTTTATCAAGATGAGGAAGTTCTTTTCTATTCCTAATTTGTTGAAAGTTTTTATCATGATCACTATTGGCTTTTGTCAAGTGTTTTTTTCCTTTATCTATTGAGATAATGTAGTGTTTGTTCTTCTTTTAATATGGTGTATTACATTAATTTTTCGCTGTTAAACTAACTTTTTGCGTTCTTGGAATAAACCCCACTTAGTCATGGTGTGCTATCCCTGTTACAGGCATACCTTGGAGATATTGTGGTCTTGGTTCCAGATCACCTTGCACTTTTATGTTATGGAAATGGCTTCTTTCCTTAAACCTCATGAAACAACCTCTGCTAGCTTCAGACTTTTCTTCTGGAGCTTCCTCACCTCTCTCAGCCTTTGTAGAATTGAAGAGAGTTAAGGCCTTGCTTTGGATTAGGCTTCGGCTTAAGAGAATGTTGTGGCTGGTTTGATCTTCTAACCAGACCACTAAAATTTTCTCCATGTCAGCAATAAGCCTGTTTTGCTTTCTTACCATTCATGTGTTCACTGGAGTAGCAAGCACTCTTAATTTCCTTCAAAAATTTTCCTTTGCATTGACAACTTGGCTAAGTGTTCGGTGCAAGAGGCCTCGCTTTCGTCCTATCTTGGCTTTCAACAGGCCTTCCTCACTAAGCTGGATCATTTCTAGCTTTTGATTTAAAGTGACAGATGAGCAGCTCTTTCTTTCACTTGAACACTCAGAGGCCACTGTAGGGTTATTAATTGGCCCAATTTCAATATTGCTGAGTCTCAGGGAATAAGGAATAAGAGGGAGAGAGACGGGGAACAGCTGGTCAGTGGAGCAGTCAGAGCACACACAACATTTATCGATTAAGTTTGCCTTCTTATATGGGCACAGTTCGTGGCTCACCAAAACAATTTTAATAGTAACATCAAAGATCACCATCACAGATATAATAAAAATGAAAAAGTTTGAAATATTGCAAGAATTACAAACTGTGACGCAGAGTCACAGAGTGAGCACCCGCTGTTGGAAAAATTGTGCCTATGGACTTGCTCGCTGCAGGGTTGCGACAAACCTTCAATTTGAGAAAAACGCAGTTATCTATGAAGTGCCACAGTGAAGCGAGGTTTGCCTGTATGTGTGACAAGATTGGATTTCGTAATATTTTGTGAATGATTTTTGCTTCTGTCTCCATGAGGGATGTTGGTATGTTGTTTTCTTCTCTCACAAGGTCTTTGCCACCTTTGGTATCAAGGTGATCCCAGCTTCATAAATTGGGTTGAGAAGTATTAACTCTTCCTATATTTTCTCAAAAGACTTTGTGTAGCATTGGTGTTATATCTGTCTCGAATGTTTGATAGAATTCACCAATGAAGCCATCTGGACCTAGACTTTTCTTTATGGGAAGATTTTTAATTATTAATTTAATTTATTTGCTTGCTATAGGTATATTCAGATTTTCTTATTCTCACTCAGTTTTGATGATTTTGTCTTTCTAGGCATTTGTCTATTTTACCTATGTTGTAAGTTATTCATAATATTCGCATTTAATCCTTTAAATGTCTTTATGGACTGCAGCAAAGTTCACTCTTTCCTTTCTGATTTTAATTTTTTGTATCTTCTCTCTTTCATTCCATCAGTTTAGCTAAACATTTATCAATTTTGTTGATTTTTTTCAAAGAATCAACTTTTAGTTTTATTGATTTTCTATTTTTTCTTATTTCTATTTCAGTGATTTCTTCTTTGAGCTTTATTTCCTTTCTTTTACTTACTTTGCAATTAATTTGTTCTTTTCTATCTTCTTTAGGTGTAAGCTTGGATTATTGGTTTTAGGCTTTTCTTACTTTCTAATACAAGCATATAAAGTTGTCAGTTTCCCTCAAGCACTGTTTTAGCTCTGTCTCATAAATTTTATGTTGTATTTTCATTGAGTTTAAGATACTTTCTAATTTCTCTTGTGATTGCTTATTTGACCTTTAGTTTATTGAGAATTGTTTTATTTAATTAAAAATTGGGAGGGTTGATTTTCCTGTTTTCCTTCTATTGTTTATTCTAATTTATTTCTTTTATGGTTGGAGAACACTCTTTTGATGGTTTCAATTCTTTTAAATTTATTGAGACCCATTTTAAAGTCTAGCATATGGTCTATCCTAGAAAATGTTCCCTGAATACTTGAGAAGAATGTGTATTCTGCTATTGTTGGGTATAATATCCTATGTGTCCATTAAATCAAGTTGGCCAATAGTGTTGTTCAAGTCTTCTATATCCATACTGATTTTTTGTCTGGTTGTTCTATAATTACTGTGAGCAAGAAGTATTGACATCTTCAATGATAATTGGTGAATTGTACGTTTTTCCTTTCAATTCTGTCAGGTTTTGCTTCATGTATTTTGGAGTTCTGGTGTTTGGTACATATGCACTTATAATTGCTTTGTCTTTCTGATATATTGGCCCTTTTATCATTATAATATGTTCTTCTTTGTCTCTAAAAATATAGATATTCCTTGTCTTAAAGTCTGTTTTCTCTGATGTTAATACATACTCTGGTAGTTTCTGTTTGCAATAGTATATCTTTTTCATCCCTTTACCTTCAACCTATTTGTGTTTTTGAATTTAAAGTGTGTCTCTTATAGAAAGCATGTAGTTGGATTTTGCTTTCAAACTTGGTCTGACAATTTTCTGCCTCTTGATTCAAGTATTTGGTCCCTTCACATTTAATATAATTAATGATATGGTTGGATTTACATCTGCCATTTCTATATGTGTTGTATCTTTTTTGTCCTTCTGTTCTTCCTTTACTACCTTATTTTTCTTTTGAAAAAAAAAATGTTTTTTAAACTCTTTAACTACTAATCTAAACAAAAGGATGAAAAGGTGATGTTAGCTGATTTTGTACTAAATGTTCCTTACACACTGTAAATTTTTCTCAAAATAAAATTTAAGTTCACATTTTATATTGAACAGTGTTCATGATACTGGTAGATTAAAGATCTCTGTCCTTGGTGTGCGATCTTTGTTCTTTCTCTCTTTTTTTTTTTTTTTTTTTTTTTGGCTTTTATAAAAGGGGGTTTATTTGGTTACACAGTTACAGTCTCAAGGCCATAACGTGTCCAAGGTAATGCATCAACAATCGGGTACCTTCACTGGAGGATGGCCAATGGCGTCCGGAAAAACTTTGTTAGGTGGGAAGGCACGTGGCTGGCATCTGTTCCAAGTTCTGGTTTCAAAATGGCTTTCTCCCAGGATGTTCCTCCCTAGGCTTCAGCTCCTCAAAAATGTCGCTCTTAGTTGCTTTTTGGGGCATTTGTCCTCTCTTAGCTTCTCTGGAGCAAAAGTCGGCTTTCAACAGCCGTTTTCAGACTCTCATCTGCAGCTCCTGTACATTTTTCAGTGTCCCTCTTGGCTGTAGCAAGCTCACGCCTTCTGTCTGATCTTTTTTTTTTTTTTTTTTTAATCTTCATTTTATTGAGATATATTCACATACCACGCAGTCATACAAAACAAATCATACATTCGATTGTTCACAGTACCATTACATAGTTGTACATTCATCACCTAAATCCCTGATACCTTCATTAGCACACACACAAAAATAACAAGAATAATAATTAAAGTGAAAAAGAGCAATTGAAGTAAAAAAGAACACTGGATACCTTTGTCTGTTTGTTTTCTTCCCCTATTTTTCTACTGATCATCCATAAACTAGACAAAGTGGAGTGTGGTCCTTATGGCTTTCCCAATCCCATTGTCACCCCTCATAAGCTACATTTTTATACAACTGTCTTCAAGATTCATGGGTTCTGGGTTGTAGTTTGATAGTTTCAGGTATCCACCACCAGCTACCCCAATTCTTTAGAACCTAAAAAGGGTTGTCTAAAGTATGCATAAGAGTGCCCACCAGAGTGACCTCTCGGCTCCTTTTGGAATCTCTCTGCCACTGAAGCTTATTTCATTTCCTTTCACATCCCCCTTTTGGTCAAGAAGATGTTCTCCATCCCACGATGCCAGGTCTACATTCCTCCCTGGGAGTCATATCCACGTTGCCAGGGAGATTCACTCTCCTGGGTGTCTGATCCCACGTAGGGGGGAGGGCAGTGATTTCACCTTTCAAGTTGGCTTAGCTAGAGAGAGAGGGCCACATCTGAGCAACAAAGAGGCATTCGGAAGGGGGCTCTTAGGCACAATTATAGGGAGGCCTAGCCTCTCCTTTGCAGCAACCGTCTTCCCACGGGTAAAACCTATGGTAGAGGGCTCAACCCATCAAACCACCAGTCTCCTATGTCTGTGGTCATGTTAGCAACCATCGAGGTGGGGTAGGCCAATACCCCTGCATTGCTCTTTCTCTTTTGAAATACAGCTTTGCAAAAATATCCCTTGATTAATACATTTTACTTCTTCATTTTCCTTATTGGCCCAAGAAAGGTAGAAGCAGATGCTAGGATGACGTTTGGAATCACTGCATCTTCTAAGAACAGTGAGGCCACCTCTTAGGGCCACAGGTGGGCTCAGCCTCTCAGTCTTCCTATTTCTGCCATCCAGATAAAGTATCTGGGTTAGAACTGACAGTTTCTTACTTTTGTCTTCGGAAAACATACTGGAGAGTATATCGAACGAGAACTTTAGTGTTACTAAAAGGTTTTCTGTGGATCAGCAAGCCTTGCAATGGCTGCTGAGGGCAGCCACTGCCAAGGTTTAGTTTCTTGCCCTGGACAACTTGTGGTTGTGCAGTTCTCCTAATTATAGACTGGTAATTGATTTGAATTTTACTCTTTACTGTTTAAATAGAACACCAACATGCCCCTATTCATGTGCCCTCATAGAGGTCATCAAATCCACAGCACAAGAAAGTATGTTACCACAAAGCAAAAGAAAATAACTTTTAAACCTCTGAAGAATACACATGCAAATGGGGTCATTATGGTGTACTGACCACTCTTTTATGTGGGTTGTCTGACCCATGACTTTGATACATCAGAAGACATTGAAACAAATTAGAGGAACACAAACTTTTCTCTCATACTGCTCTCTTCTATATGTGGGTCTTCTACTCGTACATGTGAAGGCAGATTTTGTCATGCCATCACATTTATTTTAACAACACTGGGAACTAATCATATGGAAAGAAGTGCACATTCATTCATTCATTCAGCGATAATAATCACTCAGATACACTGCTTTGTGACAGTCATGCTTATCGACACTTTATAGATTTTTTTTAAACTCATTTAGTCCTCACAAGAACCTTGTACGGTAGGTGGTAGTAGTATTAGCCCCATTTTACAGATAATGAAACTGAGACACACAGAGTCTGAGTAATTTATCCAAGATTGTGCAACTAATGAGTGGCAGAAACTTGATCTGAATCCAGGCAGTCTGGCCTCAAGGTCTGCTCTGAACTGCTCTCCTCTACTGCCTTTGAAGCATTTGTTGAGTTCCTCTCACATGCCAGGAGCCATGCAAGTTTTGGGGGACACTGCCTTGAACAAAAGAGAGAAAGAGAGTTCTGTTCTCTTGGAGCTTACAAATGCGGCTAGGCTGGGTTTTTATGCTCTCTCTCAGTAGTATCAATAAGCTAGGAAACATCGTTAGGATCATTCTTTAGTAGAGTTGAGTGTGTGTGTGTGTGTGTGTGTGTGTGTGTATATGGCTTAAAAAAGCCGTACTTGGCAAGTGAGTCTCTCTCTCTCTCTCTCTCACACACACACACAAACAAACACACTCATTGAAACTCCATTGAAGTTGCTCTATCATATTGAAATCTTCTGATTTAGTGAATACTGAGAGGCCAGGTGTTGTGGGCTATTTTTATCCTTGAACTGATTGATGGAATAATAAACAAGCCCATTAAATTTCCATTTGATAGAAAGATGGACCACAAGGAAAGAGATTCTTCATCTCATCAGAGAAATGATCCATTGATACCTCAAGGATGTCTGGGAGGGATCAATGCAAAGTAATCAACCCAGGGATGCCAGTGTGTCCTCAAATACAAGTTTAGGAAAGGATCTTTGGGCAAAGGAGAGTGGATGACAGCCTGGGAGAAACCTTGGATTAAAGAGTAGTGAGATTCAGGAGTGCAGTAGCTTATTTAAAATCATCTTTCCATCCTCTGGTGACATATTTGGTTTTACAGGGATTGAGATTAGATGACTGAGTAGCCTCCCTACCCTTGAGAGTCTCTGGCTGTCTGAATCATTAAGCCAACCTGCTTCTGGGATGGAGCGAGATGAAGGCATGTGAACCCAGGAAGCAGCCTCCCGTGACACCACACCCATTTATACAAACTTTCTGTGGGGTCTGGGCCTGTTGCCTTCTGTAAGTGTAGATGCTGGGCAAGAGAGACAGCGTCCCCCAAAATGCAATGAAAAAATGGCTTGGAAACTGAAATTTGGGTTCAACAACACTGGGAACTAATCATATAAGTGCACATTCATTCATTCAGCGATAATGAATTCAGCCCTCATAAGGGTCATCAAATCCATAACACAAGAAAATATGAAATCGGAAAAGACATGGAGGAGAAATGTAGTCAAAGCCAAATTTGTTCAGAAACAAATTTGTTTCTGAAGAGGATGCTAGTGTGTGGCAGGGTTGGAAGCAGCCATGTCCTGAGATGCTGGGTCACGCTTGCCCAAACCCCTCTTGCCATTTTTGTACGACCAGTTCTAGGCATGCATGTGGCTATTTATCCCCCAGTTTAAAATCCTCACAGGAGTGTCCAGTTTATTTTCCAGAGAGCTCTCTCTTTTTTAGTTAATTCTGAATATGCTGGAGAGAAAGCCATCAGGGCATGCCAGTCTCCCCATTAGTTGGGAAGAGAGCTCTGGCTGGCTGCTCCAGGCTTCAGAACGCCTCAGAAGGCCTCAGCCACTCTAATGGCTGGGAGAGACCAGGTTGGGGCAGAAAGGGAACCATACTGAGGCCCACACCAAAGCCATCCTTCCCCAAACATGGCATCCAGAAGGTTTAATTATTCTAGTGCTTTTCCTTCCAGTATCTCCAAGTTCTCCTAATTAACACATGCAGCCATTTAAAGTAGGTGGTATCACCTTCAGCCATCATGTTGGGTGTTCCCTGGAAACCTCGGGACCCCCATCCCTAGCCCAGTGCTTGGCATGCTGCAAACGTGAGTAGCCTGCTAGTCTTAGTTCATAGCTAAGCATGCCTGGGTTTCTTCTGCTGGTGTCCCTTACTCTGCCAAGGTCCAGTATAAGATAAAATGAAGATGGTCTGCTTATTGCCAATGGGTCCATATAAAGCCCCTGCTAGTTCCAGCCAACTGTGGAAAAAAACAAACAAACAAACATTGAACAGTCCAAATACGGTTGAATGCCAGTTCATTTGTAATGGTCTTTTGTATCTTAAAGTAATCATGGTTTACTATTTTAAAAATCAACAGCAATGCATAAGAGCAAGAAAGAGAAGTAAGAGAATCTCCAAATTTATCCCATAAGAATTCTTGTGGGAATCCTGAGCAGAAAGCAATTCGTGAAGATTTATAACCTGCCCACAAACGGTCAAATTCACTTTCCTTTGAACATCTTTAAGAATAGGTATGAGGACAGGGAATTAAACATAAACACCCCATTTCCTGATTCTGCTTTCTAAATTGCCAAGTCCTGTATTGTACATTGTTATTTTGGGAAAAAATTCTTTCACTGTTAGTGACTTAACCTGCTATAAGGAAGATCTGCTGGGTTATTTCATTTAAACTCCATCACATGCCCCTGAGGTAGGTATTAGTATCCTTGTTTTATAGATGAGAAAACTGAGACACGGAGAGTTGAAGTGCCCTTGTGTACACTTCCCTAATTCTTTTAACTACGCTATGCCTGACCTAATAAGAGTTGAGTTTTACACATCTGTGTATATGTGGATAAAATTAAGCTGACTTTATTTTGGAAATTTAGGGTTGTTTTGTTTTTGTTTTTTGGCAATTTCAAAGGAGTCATAACTGGCACATGGATTCACCTTAGAAAACCTATTATTGTATTCATCATTTATTAGAAACATCAGGCTTGATTATTGTGTTTGAGTCCCCAAACCTCACTTTCCTGCTTCTTTACTAGTGATAGAACCCCCCATCTCCAACTGGCATATGGCTTTGCTGGCTGTTCTACAAGTCATGGATGTTTCCCATTATCTTTTTTGGGGATGGTGGTGAGGGGTGTCAATACCACATTTTGTTTGTCCATTCATTTGTTAATGGAAATTTGGACTGTTTACAGCCTTGGGCTATTGTGAATAATGCTGCCATAAACACTGATGTTCAAGTAGTTGTTTGCAACCCTTTTTCGCTCTCTTGGGTATATATATACCTAAGAAGTGAGATTGCTGGGTCAAATGGTAATTCTATATTTAACTTTTTGAGGATCCGCCATATTGCTTTCCACAGTGACTGCACCATTTTATATTCCCCCACAATGCACTGGTGCATCCTCTCCAACACTTATTTTCCATTTTTTAAATACTATCCACCCTTGTGGGTATGAAGTGGTATCTCATTTTGGTTTTAATTTGCATTTTCCTAGCAGCTAATGATATTGAGCATCTTTTTATGCGTTTATAGGCCATTGGTATATCTTCTTTCAAGAACTGTCTATTCAAGTCATCGGCTCATTCTTTAACTGGGTTGTTTGTATTTTTGTTCTTCAGTTGTAGGATTTCTTTATATATTCTGGATATTAAATCCCTATCCAATACATGGTTTAAAACTATTTTCTCCCATTCTGTAGAGTGTCTTTTTATTTTCTTGATAATTTCCTTTAATGCACAAAAAGTTTTAAATTTTGATGAAAATCAAGCTTTTCTATTGTTTCTTTGGTTGCTAGTGCTTTTTTTCTGTTAATTCGGTTTTGTTGAGAGATATTCACATACTATACAGTCATCCATGGTGTACAATCAACTGTTCACAGTACCATCATATAGTTGTGCATTCATCACCCCAATCTATTTTTGAACATTTTCCTTACACCAGAAAGAATAAGAATAAAAAAGAAAAAGAAAAAAGAACACCCAAACCATCCCCCCATCCCACCCTATTTTTCATTTAGTTTTTCTCCACATTTATCTACTCATCCTTCCATACACTGGATAAAGGGAGTGTGATTCACAAGGTTTTCACAATCACACTGTCACCCCTTGTAATCTACATTATTATACAATTGTCTTCAAGGGTCAAGGCTACTGGGTTGGAGTTTGGTAGTTTCAGGTATTTACTTCTAGCTATTCCAATACATTAAAATCTAAAAAGTGTTATCTATGTAGTGCGTAAGAATGTCCACCAGAGTAACCTCTCGATTCCATTTTAAATCTCTCAGCCACTGAAGCTTTATTTCATTTCATTTCACATCCCCCTTTTGGTCAAGAAGATGTTCTCAATCCCATGATGCTGGGTCTGGATTCATCCCCGGGAGTCATATCCTGCGTTGCCAGGGAGATTTACATCCCTGGGAGTCAGGTCCCACGTAGGGGGGAGGGCAGTGAGATCACCTGCCAAGGTGGCTTAGTTAGAGGGGGCCACATCTGAGCAACAAAGAAGCTCTTGGGGGAGACTCTTAGGCCCAATTTTAAGCAGGTTTAGCCTTTCCTTTGCAATAGCAAGCTTCATAGGGGCAAGCCCCAAGACAGAGGGCTCAGCATGTCAAGCCGTCAGTCCCTAGTGCTTTTGGTGTTATATCTAAGAATCCATTGCTAAATTCTCAATCATGAAGATTTGCCCTTCAGTTATCTTCCAAGAATTTTATAGTTTTGTGTCTTATCTTTAGATCTTTGGTCCATTTTGAGTTGATTTTTTTATATGGTGTGAGGTAGGGGTCTAACTTCATTCTTCTGCCTATGGATATCCAGTTTTCCCAACACCATTTGTTGAAGACACTATTCTTTTTCTACTGCATGTACTTAGCTCCCTTGTCAAAAATCACTTGGCCATATATGTATGGGTCTGTTTCTGGACTTTCAGTTCTATTCCACTCATCTATTTGCTATTTTCATGCCAGTACCACACTGTTTTGATTACTGTTGCTTTGGAATACAATTTGAAATTGGAAAGTGTGAGTCCTCCAACCCTATTCTTCTTTTTCAAGGCTGTTTTTAGGTAGTTGGATCCCCCTGTGGTTCCATATAAATATGAGGATTGTTTTTTTCCATTTCTGCAAGGAAAAGTTTGCTGGAATTTTAATAGGGATAACATTGAATTTGTATATTGCTTTGGGTGCTAGTGACATATTAATGTTAACTCTTCCAATCCATGAACATAAAATGTCTTGCCATTTATTTAGGTCTTCTGTAATTTCTTTCAGCAGTGTTTTGTAGTTTTCAGTAGATAAGTCTTTTGCATTCTTAATTAAATTTATTCCTAGATAATTTATTTTTTAGATGCTACTGTAAATGGAATTGTTTTCTTAATTTCCTCTACATAGTGTTCATTGCTGGTATATAGAAGCACAATTGTTTTTTGTGTGTTTGATCTTGTACCCTGCCACTTTGCCAAATTCATTTACTATTTCTAATAGCTCTGATAGTTTTCTTGTGGATACCTTTTGGTTTTCTATATGTAAAATCATTTCATCAGCAAATGTAAGTTTACTTCTTCCTTTCCAATTTGAATTTCTTTTATTTCTTTTCCTTGCCTAATTGCTCTGCAATAACCTCTAGTACATTATTGAATAGCATCCTCACTTTGTTCCTGATCTTAGGGGGAAAGCTTTAGTCTTTTACCATTGTGATGTTAGCTGTGGGTTTTAAATAAATGGCCTTTATCATGTTGATAAAGTTCCCTTCTATTCCCAGTTTTTTGAGTGTTTTTATCAAAAAAGGGTGTTGGATTTTGTCGAATGCCTTTTCTGCATCTACTGAGATAATCATGTGGTTTTCTCCCTTTCATTCTATTTATGTAATGTATTACATTGATTTTCCTAGTTGAACTGCCCTTGCATTCCTGGGATGAATCCCACTTGGTCATGGTATATGAGCTTTTTAATATGCCATTGGATTCAGTTTGCTAGTGTTTTGTTAAATGCACTGCCTCTCCAAAGTCTGTTGTTAAGTGCTGGTGGGAAGCCAGAAGCTGCTGCTTTTGAGGCCAAAATTTGAGCCAGCAGCCCTTCTTATACCTGAAATATAAAACCAGACCCAAAGATATAAAACAGAGAAAGAAAAAAACAAAAACACCACCACCCCCCCAAAAAAAGAAAGGAAAGAGAGAAAGAAAAGAAAAAAGGAGAGAGATGCACTGGCTCTTTATGTCCCTGTAAATGCTTTTGTAAGGCCAGAAGATGCTACTTCTGAGAGAAACCAAGGCTAGCATCTGCCCTGGGCACAGAAAGAGAAACGCAAGAAAGAGAGAGAAGAAACCCAACCCATGCAAGAGTGCACTGGCCCCTTAATTCCTGGCAGATGTTGGTGTGAGGCCAGAAGGCGCTGCGGTGGAGAGGGCTGAAACCAAGGCTGGAGTCTATGCTGGGCCTTCAGGCATCTGCCAGACCAGGAAACGCCCGCACATAGAAGGAAACAAAACAAAACAAAACAAAAACAGCCAAAGAAGGTGCACTATCTGTTTACATCCAGGTGGATGATGCTGGGAAGCTGGAAGCACTGCTGTCCAAAGGACCAAAACGGAGGCCAGTTTCTGCACTGGTCCCTCACATATCTGCCAGACCGACCTTGACCCTCAACCCTAACTTCTAGTGGAGGATTCCTCTGCCAGCCCTGGGCCCCATCCTGCCGCTCCTGCATCCAGGCTGCATTGCCGCAGCCGCAGCCCTTCCTGCAGCCGCAGCCCTTCCCACAGCCACAGCCCTTCCTGCAGCCGCTCCTGCAGGGCCAGGCGCTGGCGGCTGCTCACTGGTTCATTCTTTCACTCTCAGCAGCCTCTTGCTTCCTCTGGCACCCCGGAGTTGTTCTAAATGCCCATTTTGATTCCAGGGTTACCACCTAGTTAATCCCAGTCTCTTTCCAGCAATTTCATTTTTTCTAGTGGAGGGAACAATCTGTAAAACTCCCTGCTCTGCCATTTTGCACCTGCACTTTCCTAAGATGGTTTTAGCTGATGAGGACCGTCTACTTCTTACTCCAGGGGGCCAAGAGGTAATTATTTGTGGAGCGCACTGCCTGGTGTAACTGCCTATCATTTCCCTGGTCTCTCTGCCAGGTGTTAAAACTGGGGAGGATTCTGTCAGCGAGGCCTCAGCTTCCAGACACACTTGGACTTGTTCCATTTCTCCAGGGAAGTTGGGTGATGGTTGCTGCATCGGAGATTAATCCAGAAGCCCCGGAGGCAGCCCAGCGCTATGAAGACAAGCAGTCGCTACCTCTAGAAGCAGAGCTAATTGGTTTCAGCTTTGGTTGGAGACTGTTTTCATTACCCTTTTAAAAAAAATTTTTTTAATGAAAGAGATCAGTCAAGTAAAAGGGCTCAAAAGCATTCTGCATGAACAGAAATTCAGGGTTATTTGGAATTACAGACAGGCTCAGTCCAGCCAGCAGGACACTGTCATAGACCTTTCCCTGTTTTGGAAAAGAAGATACTTCAGAAACCAGATGTCAGTCTGGAGCTGAGACCCGAGAGCAAAGGACATGGGGGACACTGCAGGGCTGAGCAGTTAGACTGTTGGGTGTGGGAGTGGGGGTCAGCCGAGGACGGGCAGTGAGTGAGGGCTTGTAGCGGGGTTCAGCCGGCCTCCTCCAGAGACCTGTGGTGCTTGGCTACTCATGCCCCACCTCCACTGTCCTGCCAAGGGACAGACCTCACCTCCCCAGCTGCTTCCTTAGGAAGATCTTTTATGTGTCATTCTCCCAGCACCACCCATAACTGACAGTCACTGCCACCTTTTAAGGAAAGCATCCAGGACAGGTTAACTTAATAGCTTGTGTGTATTACCCAACCCTCCCCCTCCACTCCCATCCCAGGGCTTGGGGTCCACATGTCTTAACAAATGCCTTCTACCTTTTAAAAATGGCCAAAGGTGTAGTGTCAGCATCATTAATGGAAGTCACTGAATCTGAGTACCAAGATGCCTGGCCAGGTTGCTTTAAGAAACCCTGGGAGACATCTTTGAAGCCCTTTGAATGGACCAGATTTGTAGGCTCATAGGTTCTTGGAGCTAAAAGGAAACTCAGGGGACATCTGTTCTGTGGGTGAGTACCCACGCCAACATCCCTGATTTCCTGAGCACTTGCCCTGGTGTTGATGCTGCCTCTCTAGAGAGGCAGCCCTTCTCTGGAGGGGCTTGGAGGGGAAGGATGGCCCTTCTCTAGAGGGGTCTGGGGGGGAGAGGCGGCCCTTGTCTAGAGGGGCCTGTGGGGGAGAGACGGCCCTTGTCTAGAGGGGCCTGGGGGGGAGAGGCGGCCCTTGTCTAGAGGGGCCTAGGGGGGAGAGGCGGCCCTTGTCTAGAGGGGCCTGGGGGGGTGAGGTGGCCCTTGTCTAGAGGGGCCTGCGAGGGAGAGGCGGCCCTTGTCTAGAGGGGCCTGCGGGGGAGAGGCGGCCCTTGTCTAGAGGGGCCTGGAGGGGAGAGGCGGCCCTTGTCTAGAGGGGCCTCGGGGGGAGAGGCGGCCTTCTCTAGAGGAGTCGGGGGGGGTGAGAGGCGGCCCTTCTCTAGAGGGGTCTGGGGGGAGAGGCGGCCCTTCTCTAGAGGGGCCTGGGGGGGAAAGGCGGCCCTTCTCTAGAGGGGCCGGGGGAGAGAGGCGGCCCTTCTCTAGAGGGGCCGGGGGGGGAGAGGCGGCCCTTCTCTAGAGGGGCCTGGGGGGCAGAGGCGGCCCTTCTCTAGAGGGGCCTCATGGGGAGAGGTGGCCCTTCTCTAGAGGGTCCTGGGGGGGAGAGGTGGCCCTCTCTAGAGGAGTCTGGGGGGAGAGGTGGCCCTTCTCTGGAGGGGCCTGGGGCGGAGAGGCGGCCCTTCTCTAGAGGGGCCTCATGGGGAGAGGCGGCCCTCTCTAGAGGGGGCTGGGGGGAGAGGTGGCCCTTCTCTAGAAGGGCCTAGGGGGAGAGGCTAGGGGGGTGGCTCTCTGTATCCCAAACATAATCTGTCAGCTGTGAGTTCAATGTTGAAGAATTGACAATGTATATTAAATAATGTATCTTTATGAACAGAAACACAAGTAAAACAAGGTTATGTATTGATCGGTTGCCAGATTGTTGCCACCAGAGAAGATGTGACCAGAGGCTGACAGGAACCTGACCTTGTATTTCCCCTGGGGACGGTGGCTCAGTGTTCACTAATACAGTGTATGCAGGGACTCTACAGAACATAATTACTGCAAATAATAATTGACTGTAGATCTGCTTCACTCCTCTCTCGTAGTTGGTGGCATTCTAGCTTGAGAAAATGGGTTGAGTACACTGACCTCAGGGGAGACATCTCGTCTTATTCTGAATCAAAACGTTTGGCTGTGAGGTTGCAAGAGGCACATTCACATTAAAATGCTGTGCCTTTGAAACCTGGAGGGAATCAACTCCCCAAACCCTCGACATCCAACGATGCGCCAGGTAGAGAGTGGGCCTGGACCTGGCAGCAGGACGCTGGCTTCCGGCATCTCCTTCCCCTCGTGGCTTTCCCTCCATCCATCTGCCTGCCGGTGGTTGGAGAGCCCCTGCCCCTGCCAGGTGTGGGGCCAGGCTCTGGACGCCAGGGATGGATGGCACAGTCTCTGCCTTCGTGTGGCTCACAGGCACATGTGGAGGCAGAATGACTCTGCAGGGCGACACTGCCCCGATCACCTCTGCCGCTGCCACCCTCGCCATCTGGGGCAGGGCTCCCTGTTGTAACACACCGGCCGCTCAGGTCCAGACAAAAGTCCTGCCTTTGCACAGCTCCTTTAGCACGCCAAAACAAGCCAAGCAAAACAAAACAAACCTGTATGACCCACTAAGTGAAAACACAGAGAGGTAAAGGCTGAGAATGTAGGAAAAGTGAAACAGGCCACAAGCACAGGAGCAGCTTTCTGGCGCCATGACTCAGCCTCCTGTCCCAGTGGGGTACCCTGCCTCAGGCCCCAGAGATCTGGTCCAGCTTCCCAGCACCCTGCCGGGTTCCTCCCTTCTCAGCTCCCTTTGTGACTTTGAGTGTAGGGTGCCATTCCTTCACCTCCACTCAAGGAGCCTGGATCAGGCTCCTTGGTGTCTTGTTGCTTCTGGAACTAAGACGAGAAGAGCTTCTTGCTCTGAAGAGCCACATGCGTCTGGTTGTGCATACTACAGTTCATGGATTCCTTTGAGTTCATGTCACATACTGGCCTGGGTACTTTCCCTGCTAGGTCCAGGTTAATACAAGATTCCAGTTCTTTTGGTGTCTGCTGTTGTGTGCCCAAGTGGGCCCAGATGCCTCAGGTCTTCACTTAGGCTCCGACATTGGTGTTGAGTCAGAAACAAAGGCAGGGAAATCCTCCAGAGTCAGCCATTTGGGAGACGCAGGTCAGCAGAGCAGAGTAGGCCCGGAAGTTCTTCTTGTTCCCTCCCTTGCCCATCGTAGAAATTGCCAAATGGGTTTATGGTTCTGAGGGACTAGATTATTTCCTTCAAGAACCAGAGCAGTTTGACAGGAAGACTTGCTTTCAAATATTTCCTCTTCACGCATTTGCTGACCAGATGGCTGTTTGGCGCTGACTGTGTAAAAGGCTCGGACTTGCACACCAGCTCGTTCACCAGCAACCTGAGGGCAGGTTCTCAGCCTCTGCGTCCTGCTTTGCTCCTCAGCTCCTACCCCCAGGGTCAGGCCATTCATGGGATTCTCTGTTGCTTTGTGGGTAACACTAAATGAGATGGCTGCTTTCATAAAAATGTCAGACTCAAGGATTGGAGACATGAGCATGTCCAGATCATTTCCAGTTTAGGTGCTGGCTCCAGGGAGCTAATTGGAAAGGAGATTGTTAGCTGAAACAGGAGCAAAAATGAGCCAAACTGGGGTTTCTTGAGGTGATTTATCTCAGCTAAATATGTCAGTTGTTTGTTTGTTCTAAAAATATCGCTAGAAGGATGAGGAAATTTGTAGATTGTTGACACTTTGACTGAAATGAGAAGCAAAATGTAACTGATACAGGATCTAACAGAAGTTCCTGTCTGTCACAAAGAGAAGAGACAGGATTAGGATACCAAGAGACGCAACTGAGCTGTCAAGAGACGGGCCGTGCGTCCGTCCCCAGCACCGCCACTTGCACATGGCCTCCCACCGAGGACACGGGGCTGTTGTGCTCTGTAGTGTGCAGCATCTGCTCCTGATACGTTGACCCTGAGAAACTTTCCCTTACTAAATAAGTGTGGTCTCGATTTTCCCAGGAACACGCAGATTTTGGAGTCTTAGCTGAGATAATGCAGCTCTCTCGCTCAAACAGATAATGAGACCAGGGTAGGAGAGGTGGCGTATGACATCCGCAGTCATGACGGCTCATCGCGGGGCATCTCCTTCTCAAGCAGTCATGGGCATTGAAACTGGTCGGGTTTCTTTCCTTCCTTGGTGGCTAAATAAACCCACGTTTACCAACCAGCCACCTGGATCAATTACTCAACAGGGTCTTTATTCCTAGAGAAGATGTGGATGCACTTGGGATTAGAGGTACACCCTTCAAACCCTCCTTTGGTGGTTCTTGGCAAACTGACCAGGAGCCAGAATGTGACTTTGGTTTCGTAAAGGTAACCAGGGACTCAGATTTGACCTCTGAAAAGCTTGTAGACCAGGGCTTTCCAGCTGCAGCCAGCGAGCTGAGGTCCTCTAGCAGAGCCCTGTCAGGCCAGGGCACCCTCCCAGACAGTCCTCAATGTCTTGAACCCAGCCCTGTTTACCTGCCTGCCTCTGGGACATGTGAGTTGTGGGCCCCTAAGAGGAACAAAGTTGTGTTGGGATGAGTCCTCTGTGCTCTGCAGACATCAGGCGGTGCCCTTTACGAGATGCCCTGGGTTTGTGCACTGAGAATGCCCTGGTAGGCCCTCAGTGGAGACATGCATGGAGGACTGGGACAGGGTCATACACTAGGATCCTGGAGAATCCCTCCAGAAGGAAGGGAAACGTTCTGTTCAAGACCAAGATGGGCTTCCCCCTATGTGGGACATGACTCTCAGGGGATAAATCTCCCTGGCAACATGGGACATACTCCCAGGGATGAGCCTGGACCTGGCATCGTAGGATTGAGAAAGACTTCTGGACCAAAAGGAGGAAGAGAAATGAAAGAAAACAAAGTTTCAGTAGCTGAGAGAGGTCATTCCGGAGGTTATTCTTATGCATTATATAGATAGCCCTTTTTAGGTTTTAGTGTACTGGAATAGCTAGAAGGCAATACCTGAAACTGTTGAACTGCAACCCAGTAGCCTTGATTCTTGAAGATGATCGTATAACTATATAGCTTACACGGTGTGACCATGTGACTGTGAAAACTGTGTGACTAACATTCCCTTTATCCAGTGTATGGACAGATGAGTCAAAAAATGGGGACAAAAAGTAAATGAATAATGGGGGTGGGGTGGGGTGGAAGGGATGGGATGTTTTGGGTGTTCTTTTTTACTTTTATTTTTATTTTTATTCTTATTTTTATTTTTTATAGTAATGAAAATGTTCAAAAATTGATTATGGTGATGAATGCACAACTATATGATGATACTGTGAACAATTGATTGTACACTTTGGATGATTGTAGGGTATGTGAATATATCTCAGTAAAATTGCATTAAAAATAAAAAGACCACAGGCAGAGTTGCCGCTTATATGTGAGCTTATTTTAAATGGTTGTTCAGAATTTAAGAACAAAAACATCCTGCATGCTCTCAAAATTCTTACTGGAATGAAATAAACACAAGGTAGAATTCCCTAAGTGCAGAGGCTATAGGGACTCTTTTCCCGGGGGTCTTTAAAAAAAAAACAACAGACCACTGAAGGTTAGGGTAGAGAGTTATAAACTAAAGCAGAGCTTCTTACCCTTAACGTGCCCTCGAATCACCTGGGACTCTTACGTACATGCAGATTCTGATTCATAGGTCTGGGATGGATAGAGATTCTGCATTTCTCACAAGCTTGCTGAGGACGCTAAGGTGGCCTGCCCTGGAACACACTCAGTAAAAGAGCCTTAGAAGACCTCTCGATTATTTGGAAAAATACAGTTTTTTTCTAATGAGCTAATGAAGAGCATGTCAATACAGCAATTAGGTTAACCAGTAGATCTAAGAAATTGTAAATTTCCTGTGTTGCAAAGAGAGATCATTTGGTGACATTTATTGAATAGTCGCCATTAGTGAGACCCCAAGCAGTGTTTTGACATCTGGCAGGAACAATCAGTCCCATGAGCTGGTTCCAAATCTCCCCTATCCCTGCCAGCCATTGTCAGAAGGGCCTCGGGGTGGTTTGAGGTCTTGGCTCCGGGGTCTGCACAGTGGTAAACCCGGTGTCACTGGCTCACTTAGCGGTGATAGGCCCTGTGGACTGTGCCACCGCAGGCAGCTCACAGGACAGTCACAGTACTGATTTTCAGCGACTATCCCCGGAACCAGTGCTGCGTTTGCAAAGAACCCCGCCTTCAGGGATTGGACTGCTTCAGAAACCCAGCCAGGAGAACAGTGGCTCCAAGACCAGCACGCAGTAGGCCATCAGAAACATTGGTGACAATGAATTGAGATAGCTTTCTTTCAAGCCTCATTGGAACCTGAAAGAGGGGTTGGAGTATTTGATAACAGATCTCCCTCTGAGCAGCGATGGGCTGCACAGGGGCTGCTGCTTGCTCCCGTTCAGACTTGGGTCCCAGCTGACTCATCTGGCTTCAAATTTCCATCCCTCTTCTTGTCACCATTCAGTTTTGGCATATCTCTTTTGATTTCGCTTACCATTCTGATCTGCCGGCTGCCTAAACATCTCAATTTTAAATTTCAGTCCAACATACTGCCCTACCCCCCCCACTCTGCCTGATCTGCTCTTCCTTTTACCTGGTGACAGGTGCTCACTTTCCTTGGGGTGTTTGGCAGTGAGCCCCACTCCAGCTTTCAGGACAGGCTTCCCAGAAGCTGGAGATGGGGAAGGCACCAAGGGCCCCTGGCCATTGCCCCACTTGGGCAGATACCCCGTGCTTTCTGCACAGCTGTTTTGTATCCCTGCCTACATTCAGTAGATAACAAAGAGCAGGTCCTTGGCAAGCTGTGCCCAAGGGTTCACAACCATAGATGAGCACAAAAACCAAATGTTCAAGGTTCTCATGAATTTATTTCTAAATCAGCTGTCATGAAGGCAGCATTCACAAATCAGCTACTGAGTGAGGGTTTTGTGTATTGATATGCATATTGCCTTCCTTGATGCACTTGAATGCAGTTTTTCTACTGCCCAATGAGCCTGGAGAGAATTCTTACTTAGTATTTCTCAAAATGTTTCTAATTTATTTTCATGGAGAGTTCTTCAGCAGAAAGCTTTGTGAGTCCAGTTAAATTTCAGAATTTAGAAGTATCTACCCTTTTAGCTTATCTCAGGGCCCACCAGTTGTGAGTCCGAGACTACAGTCAACCTGCCTGGAGCTGGCCATGGACTCTCGCCCTCCCTGGCCGTGCCCGTGGGGTTCCGTCTGCCTGCTTGGAAGGCCCCTCCCATTCCAATCTGTGACAACCCCACTTCTCTATTGTCTTCCATGATTCCCATCCCCAGCAAAATCTGTCTCCTGTTCACACGCCCAGGAAACTTTGTTAGTACATCAGTTTGCATGCTTCACTTATCAGGTGTATATAATACTGGACTGTGAGCTCTTTGGGGTTAGATACTACATCTTATTCCCCTTTGTAGCCTCAGGGGCACAGTAAGCACTTTTTATATGTTTGACAGAAGGATGAACAAATTCAAATTCATTATGAGACATATAGATGCATAGGTATCCAACTGTGCAAATGTGGAATGAATAGACAGATGCAGAAAATATTTTATACCTATGAGATAAAGAAGAAGATAGAGTATGCCTGCATATGAGGGTCATGGAAGACACCAGAAAGTGGGATTTTCACAGCTGGTAGAGGGAGGCGGGTGAGGAAGGGCCTTCCAGGCAGGCGGATGGAACCCGGTGGGCATGGGCAGGGAGGTGTGAATGCACAGGATGAGCCCAAGGACTGGTGACTGGAGCTGGGCCTCAGGAAGATGGGGCCTGGGTGATGCACTGGAGATGAGTGTCAGGGTTGGAGGCGAATGTCCAGGAAGACAGGAAAGTCTAGACCCAACCCTGATGAAACACCACTTTGGTACGTCCCATAAGGTGAGCAATGAAAAGTCACACTACCACATGCCCCGTAGCTTCACCAGGGTGGTGGTTTCTGCTCTCTAAACTCTATACTAAGCCAAATGCATTTGTTATTTTAAGAATTATCTTGGAATTCCTAAAAAAAAAAAAAAAAAACAAATATTATTTATAGTGTAAAGTAAAACGTTGATTAACTAGATCCTTCAAATGACTAGAATTTTTTATGCACCATACTTTTGGGTGAAAGAGGCAAGTCACCAAAAGCACAGGCAAGATTTTAAAGAATTATCTGTGATACATGCTAGGAACAATACCCCAGCAGCCCACACTCCTGCTCCCCTATGGCCTAACCAAAGTTTCAGGGCCACAGTCTGTCCTGAAACCAGAAATCCTGCTTCATATTGATGGTTAAGTTCTTTCTCCCAATTGGACCTTAAGTTCTTTGAGGTCAAGGAACTATATCTTATACCGCTTTGTAGCTCACACAACATCTAACACAGGTCTTTGCACATTTTAGGGTTTTAAATATTTGGTAATGGATTAGGAAAATATATCTGCCTATAATAAAGCCACATATGTATCTTCATTGGTGTAGGTAGAATAGCTGGAATATTTTAGGTCATTCTCCTCTGTTTCATGTTCAGTGCTTTTGAATCAGAAAGATTTGGGTTTAACCTTCTGTTCTGCGAGTCACTAGCAGTATAAGGTTGGGCAAATGACTTAACTCTCAAGCTAATGTGCAGGGATGTTGTAAGAATTGGTGATTAAATATTTAAGATGTCTGACACCTGCTGTTGTTATCGTTACCATTACCATTTCACTTCCTGGCTTGTAGCTTGTTATTCCACAGTTGTGAGTCCTTGTGTTTTCTGTGACTGAATTTCCATGTGGGAGGTTTAGCTCCTATCATTATAAGGCTGGCTTCAGTAAGGGGGTGCTGTTTGACTTGAATCTTGAAGTATGAGTAGGTGCTTAACAGATGGAAGTGAGTGGAAAAGGTCTTCCAGACCGAGGGATCAGGATGTACAAAGACCTGGAGGCATGGAGAACTGGGGAAGGTGGTCTTGGCTGGAGTGGCAGATGACGGAGACGGGCAGTGGACAGGCCAAGGCGAAGCATGTGGGCAAAGCCAGATCATGAAGGGCCTTGTGTGATGCTAAATTTGGGCTTTATCCTGTGGGTGAAGTGGAAGTGTGGTTATCAGTAGTGTAGTCAGATTGGCAAGGTTCTTTTATGTGTGATCCTCTAGTCTTCATTAATTTCCTGCAAGTTTTCAATAAATCTCAGCAAAATATATCTTTTTTCAAAAAAATTAGGTTAGTGAACTTTGAGCCATGTGTAGGGGATGGGAATGGACCGTTTCCCTAGTATGTGACAACTTCTTATGCTCCAGAGAAAGGTCTTCCTTAATTCCTTGTTGTACTTGGGTGATGTGGCCAGCTAAGCGCCTCAACCTGCCAGTCTCTTTTACCCTCTTTGTGAGATTGACAGTCATATTGAGGTGTATCGAATGCTGGTTTTGTCTGAAGTGTTTTTTTCCCTCCTTCAGGGTTTCCTCAGTAGATTGACTCTGTCATATCCTTGGACATCAACTGCAGCAAATTGATGTTAATCGTTGTTTGTGTACCCTTCATTCCTCTGCTAATGTAACATACACCCAGCCAGATGTTTTCGAACAATCTTGAAATGTGTGAGCAGGGTTCGGCAAATATGATGACAATTATCACTTGTTCTGTTTTCAGTATTGTTTTCTGTCTTATAAACAAGTGGAGGTTTGAGGAATGGTGGAAAGAAGCACAGTCTCCTTGAGGCAGCTCCTCCTTCTTCTGCTTGTGCTTCCAAAGCGGTGTCAGAGGCAGGCTCACCGGGGCCTCCTGCCCGTCGTACTGGAAATCCCTGCCCAGTGGCCCAGAGGCTTTTGACTTTGCCTGTGCCCCTGCTCTCCAGCTCCTTTTCTCTGCCAGCCTCTGCCATGCTGTTCCTCTTTCTTCACTTCCAGGTGCCTTTTCCATCATTTGTGCTCAGCAATTCCACTATTGTTCTTCCTGTCTGGTTCTCTTAAATCCAGCCCACACCTTTTCAACTCCATATCCTGAGTCAAGTGTTTGAAAGCTGTTATTTCATGTTAATTAGAAGTTCTTTTTCCAGCCAAGAAGCCTGGCACAGAACAGTTCCCCCAAGCTGAGGCTCAGAGGCGAGCTCTAGCTTTTTGTACTTTGGGTACAGTTAAAGGGATCATGGGTAACTGCTGTTAGAACCACCCTGCTGCCTGCAGTGCAGGGAAGTCTACCCACCCCTCAGGCCCTCTCTGGGGCAGGCAAGCTCCCAGCTCAGCTAAGCCAGGGGAACTCTGTGTGCCTCCCAGAGACTCTACGTCACCACCTGCAGCACCCGTATGGCCTCCCTGGGCTCCCCATGGACCTAGGTGGAGTCTCCCCTGGCCATAATTGCTTGGCAACCACCTCTCGTCCAGGAGGGTCTCTGGGCCTCCAGCTAGGCCTCCACCAGATGCTGACAGGTGAACATTTGGCCACTGCTTCTTCCTTTATAACATGTCTCCCAGGTGACCCAAATTTAGAGGGAGGTTCTGGTGGAAAAATACTCCTACCACATTCTGGACTTGTGAAGACACCATCATGAGTCTGCTTCTGGCTCCTTACAACCCTGTAGGCAATCCTAGCAAGGCTTCCGAAGGCTTTCTGACATCTTCTTGAGATGTTTTTTGAGCAGAAGCCAAAGCTGTTCTCACTTCTAGTGCTGCTCTTTATGCCCACCTGCCTGTAGATTGGGGACGGCATCCATCCCATTACCTGGTCCATCATCCCATCATCCTTGGCTACTGCAAACCAGGCTCAAGGGGCTGCAGCCCACCCACTGGGAGCCACCAGCACCCTCTTGGGAACGGGGCCTATATAGTCAGAGATACGAAAGAAACGTGTTTGGCCAACGAATGGTACTGAGAGGAGTAAAGGGGCCAATGGGATGTGCGGCACAGAATCGTGTGGGTGAAATACTAGACTGCTTATTGGCAACAGTAAAGACTCACTGTAGTTTCTTAAGCTGGAGAAGAAAATGATTTTTAGAGATCTTTATAATAAGGTTTCTTAAAGAAAGGCTGTTCAGAGGACAGGGAAGCCATCAGGAAGGTATCTGCACCCGTGACGGGGCCTTTGCCGGGACAGTGGTGATGAGCTCGGGGACCAAGAGAGCTGATGTCTAGAGCCGTGGCGTAGACACATAGTAGATTTGGGATTGGGATGATTCTGAGGGGCCAAGAAAGACGAGAAGGTTCTACACTTAGTGCTCAGAAGGTCTGGATAGAGGATGAAGCCATTGGTGGTAAATTTTTTTAAATGGGAATAGATTATGGAATGATTTCTTGACTTCCGAGCCCCTAAATAGTAGGGCTGGGGAATATCAACGGGGAAAGGGCCTTAGCCAGATGCCACCCTTTTTTATTCACCTTCCGTTCAGGGTTTGCAAAGTTGCCCAGATTCACGTAACAAGGCCACTTGTAGTTATTTATATCAACTGAGTCACATCTCTTGTGTACTTCTGTAAATAAGGCAAGATTCCCTTTTAATAGATTTTTGAATTTTCACAAATGAATTGGTTTTGTTTCAAAAATCATATTCTTAATAAAAATCCCTGTGTTCTGAATAAAAGTAGCCACTCTGATGCTTTTAACCTGACCGCAAATAGTCATGTCATAGTTGCATTTGCCTCAGTGGTGAGACTTATGTGAAGCCATCTGTTGATACGGGAGTTCTAGAATCCTTGACCTTGCTGCCTCCTGCTTCCCTTGGAGTGAGTGCTTTGGCGTCCGTCCCCTTTCTGAAACGAGTACAGTAGCTTCCAGGTCTAGGCCAGACCACCGTGCTTGGGTCTGGCCAGGCTCTGGCTTGAGCTGTGTGTTCTCTCCCCTTGTCTCCTCACCGTAGACTACTGTTTTCCAAAGTGAAGCTGGAATCCCTCTGCCGGGGCCCGGATGAGGCGCTCCTCACTTGTAAGCACATGCTGCAAATATGGAAATCCTGCTACAACCTGACCAACCCCAGGTAAGGGAGGGGCGGTGCCTGGATCCTGCCTGCCGGAACCGTCTCTGATGGGCCTTTGCCCCTGGGCCCTCCAGGTTCCCATCAGGGGCAGACGACAGCGGTGGAGCCCACTCTCCAGTTTTAAGAGGATTTTCTCCCCCTGGCTGATGAAGCCTCCAAACTGAGGGTTTCGTTTGCTTTTGTTGCCATGGTGACCCAGGAGGCTCCATTCACAATTAATCTCTCTCTGATTTCTCTCTACCGGCCATTTACCTAATTCCTCCGACAATTCTCTTCACCTTTCTGATGGTTTATGAACAGAGTGGTCAATGATGTATTTCCAACGGGCTTCTTACAGTAACATTTCAAAGATCTGCCTCAAAAACAGGCTGATCCTACTAAGGAGAGGGGAAATTGCTATTGGCATGATAAAGTACAATTTTCAAAAAAAAAAAAAAAATTAAAATTTTGACTCCTGCAAATATAAAATAAACTGGTATCAAGGATTTTATTGACCTCATTAACTAATGAAGGAACCAGGAATATGTTAAGACCCCTTCAAAGAAGAATTTTAAAAATGTAGATTGATATTGCCAGGAATGCTGTAATGGATTTGTAAATCTATGCAAAAAAATTAATATCCTATAGGGCAATGAAATGTATTGTTTGGAGTTATCTTTCTACAGGGTGGAAAGCAATCATCTGTCAAACAAAATTAATTTGCATTATAATCAGTTTTTGACAGGTTAACTGTCAGTAGAAAGTCAGCCAAAGGTGCACACCCTATAGAATCAGAACGTCCGGGTAGCTCCACTACTCAACACCCAGCATCCCGCTGCAAGACACCCAATCAACTGTTTCACCCACTTCCACAGGACAATTTTTCCTGTTGTGCGTTTGGATTACTAAGTATGTCCTGCCATGAAAAAGAAGAAATTTAATGGAAAGGGACCTGATGATTCAAGTGAATTCACTCAACCCCTAATATGTTTTCCAAGCTCACAGCCAGGTGTATGGACAGCCCATGTCCTGCTCTTAAGAGTCAGGAACCTAACAATGTACAACTCAAGCATAGATGTGTCCCAAGAGGGCCGTCACCCTGTTGTCCCGATCCGCAGGCTGGAGAAGACCCAGCCCACGAGGAGGGGGCTAGGGGGTGGGCAGGGGTCTGCAGCCGGGGCTGTGGAGAGATGGGATGGGCCCCAGGGCAACAGCAGCAATGTGGAGTAAGATCCCCTGTGAGATTGTGTTTTGCAAATGTTTCTGCAGTTTTGTTTTGTTTTCTTTAAGTGTTCTAACTCAGAGCCCTGTTAGGGGGATAGGGCCCTTATGAACTGTTCCCTGGCCACAGGCAGAGTGGGCAGAGCAGGTGGAAGGCGAGGGAGGTCGGATCAGAAAGCCAGCCCCACTCTCCAGGCCCCAGCAGAGCTCAGAGTTGCAAGCTTTAGACCAGAGTCCCCGTCCGTGACTTCCACCTGTGGCAAGTCCTCTACTGCCCAGTGCTCTCCTCTTCCCTATTGGTGAAACGGTCATCATGAAGATGGCCTCTTCCCTTTCGTGGGTACGTTCTGAAAATAAAGACCATTAAAATTTTTTTTTAATTCCACTTTCTAAGTCTGTTAGCAAAAATAGGAAATGCCCGTATGTCTCTTCCCCCCAGATCCCGCACTCCTGTCCCATCAGAAGCAGCAGGATTTGGAGGAGAGTCTTCTCTGTGTAACCCAGCTAACAGGAGTCACCCCCAGGCTGGTTTCCTCATTCCCTTGCCTGTACCCCCTTTAGAAATGAGAAAATAAATCCATCAGCTTTCACAGTGCCAATTTTCCCTCAGTTTTCCACACCTCTCCCACCTCCCCACATTTCCTCCCACTTAGCAACCAAGAATATTGAATGTGAGGAGAGAAAAATAGCAGAATGGGAAAGCTTTTAAAAATACTTAACCAAATGCCTGGGCTGTGTCCATACTTCCTCCGTTTCCTGAAGGATCTTTCAGGGCCAGAGCAGGGAGGAGCCCTGGCTCCAGGCACGGAGTCTGGATGGGGGCGTAGAGGGTTAGGGTGGGAGCCATTGGCAGCTCAGAACTGCTCCCCCATCGCCTTCAGCAAGCCGAGGGGGGCGGGGGGTGGATCGAGCAGCCCCTTATTAGCCAGCTTCCTGACTGGTTTTTGTTTTGTTTTTTTTTTTTTTAGCTTTATTTATTTTCTCTGGTATATAAATAAATGTGCAAATTTAGGCATCCTCCCCAGTATGCTAGAAGTGACCCTGGAAATGGAATGAAGCACCAAGGAGGAAGGGCTGTGCACCGACAGGGGCCAGCACACTTTGCAGTTCTCCTGAGCAGGGCAGCTGGGAACCCATCTGCCTGAGTCTGCAGTCAGGTCCGAGAGGGTTTGAAGAAAGGGTAGAATCGTGTGAATAAGTGTGTGAGCAGCATCCCTTCTTGAAATTAGTAAAGTCCGAGCAGAAAGCATGTTTGCAGGAAGCAGTTCTGTGTCTTCCTGAGGTAGATCTGCCCTGACCTCCTGGCCCGGGGCACCCTGGTCTCTGCACATGCTCAGTTGTGGGGGGGCCTGTGTTCCGTCTGTCCAGACTTTCCCACTCTTCCTCGCCACCTCTCAAATCCAGGGCTCGTCCTGGAGCTCAACAGACGCCTCCAGAGCAGTAAGGCGATGAGGCAGAAAGGAAGACAGGAAGTGAGTGGCCGGATTGGGAAGAGACCCTTGCTTCAAGTTCTCAGCAACCCCTTCCCTCCTCTTTATTTTTGCTTGAAGGAAAATCCCGGTATGAGCTAGTCACTGGACTGAGCTTTAGAAAACTTGCAAATAGTGTTCCTCCTGCTGTTGAGAATGCGTCTCTTGCTGTGAGCAAAATGGTGGGCGGCATTCTCTCGAGTGTACATTTGGCGAGATGTTTGTCGTTTCAGAAGTCTGGTTTTATTCCCCGGAGGCCTGCAGTTCTGCTTGCATTTAGGACAGAAATCTGGCTGTGTTTGTCTTCTCTCGCTTAGTCAACTATGAAGCTCCCTCAGTTCTTGTGCATATTGACTAATCATCAGGTACTTGGCCACTTCAAGATAGTGTGAGTTCCAACCAGACCCTCACCAGAAGTTCCCAGCAGCCTCCGTGAACTGAGTGGCACAGCATTTCAGCCAGGGAAAAGAACAGCCACATTTATGGAACTTCTCTGGGCCAGCACTGTGCTAGGCAATATATTATATGTTATCTTCTTTCCCACATTAGCTTTGCAAGAGCTACTGTTATTTCCATTTTATAGAAAATAAAATTGAAGATCCAAGGGGCTAAATAACTTGCCCCAGTTTTCCCAGTTAAATAAGTAGTAGAACTGTCTAACGCAAAACTCCCTCCACCACAGCAGGCCACCTGTCTGAGTTAACAACCAACTTCTTTTCCTTTATTTTTGTTTTTATTGTTCACGACTTCTTCCCCCTCCCGTCACTGCCACCTGGACCACTTCCTTCATATGGCCATGAGTTGACATCTTCCTGAATCCTACTTCAGTCACTTACTAATGAATAGCAGTTCAAGTCAAAGCAAGGACGTTACCTGGTGCTCCAACCTCAGTTGGAAATTGGAGACCCCATTCCATATGAACAGTCCCCAGCATTTTGGTGGAGCTTCTCTTCCTACCGAGTGTTCTCGCATTTCATCTTCAAAGCAGCCCCTTGAGGCCGGCCATGGCATGTTATATCATCCTCATTTTACTAGTGACAGAATTGAGGCTCGGGGATGTTAGGAGCTTGTCTTGACTCTGAGAGACCTGGAGAAAAAGAGGAGCCCACCCCCGCCCCACATCCCACCAGTTCTGGTTTCCTATCCAAGGCCCCTCGCTTCCCTCCAGAATTTATTGTGTGCCAGGCACTATTCCAGGGCTGGCAGGAGGTAAAGCTGCGACAGGAACTCCAGGGTCTGACTCCTGGTCCACCACTGCTTTGCCTGTTACGTTCAACTTCTGTGTGGGTCTGGAAGATGAGAATTTCCAAGAGAATAGTCCAGTTTCCAGTACAACTGTATCATTACAGTTAACTCTGAATTCGCAGTTCTAACAAGGAACAGAAAATACCCGGATGTGTGATGTCTACAGCTCATGCACCATGGATTTGGGGTTCCTTCTAGTTTGCTTTCCCTAAACCTTTTGCGAGTACCACTGACTAAGAAAGGTTCTCCTCCTCTTCCTTCCATCCTCCTTGGGGGTTCTCCTGGCAGCCTAAGGGCCAGGCAGAGAAGAGGTGAGGGAACTGGGCTTCAAGGAGGGGTGGGATGGGCCATACCAGCTGCTCAAGCCTGCAGTGTCCCATAGGGAGGGGGGCCACTCCAGGCTTTAGAGAGACTGGCCGGGGTGAGGACATTGAGCCACGAGCATTGGTCACGTGACCTACTCATTAGTGACAGAGGTAGAATAAGAACCCAGGCCCCTAGCTGGATTCCAGGACCCCAGTTTCTGGGTTATTCTCAAAGCATTGCACATGACAGTCAATCCTGTACTCTGAAACTTGGTGACGTGGGAAACCTGGAGGTTGTGGCTGAGGCAGACATTTTTGATCCACTTCCTAAGATTTGGTCCACAAATACCCAGGCAAATCCTTCCTTTTAATACTCATTGTGTCTCCTGGAATCCCCAAGGTGATGAAAAATTTCCCCATATTTTGAGATAAAGTCTTCTGAAAATCTCCTAAGTGGAAAGCCATTGAAATATTAACCTTTTGTAATTTGAACATTGAAAAATTAATTATTTGTAATATTTATATTAAGAATATATAAATGATCAGGCCAGTGCTAGAAATATCCAGTCAATAATGTGATTAATGAGATTTTGCATGTATTTTTATGTTGTCTTCTGCTCAGAGACATTTATTGTTCTTGATTGTGGAAATAATTAATAGAACAGTTTCCAAAAAACATGTATCGGATGATGTAATAAATGTAGGCTGACAAATAGTCTGTACTGAAGCAAGTTTCCTTCTGTTTCCTGTGGATTTCTCTAACTACATCACTGGACATGGAAATTGTAGCCTGTAAACCATATTAAGCTTCATACCAAATCTTATTTGTCCTACTTTTAGCAACAGCTGCATAGAGGAAGGAAATTGTCTCCCTTTATTGTAGAATTTGAACTTAACAAAAAAAATATCACGCTTAGAGCCCGCAGGTTGAAGAAAAATGGATTCAAGGAAAAGCATTAAAGGTTTAGACCTCAAGAAGCAGATACTATTTTGAGAGGAGCTGATTTGATAGAATATCATGCTAGAAGGAAAAAAGAAAAATGCTTTTGCTTACAAACATTTGAACTGAAATCCTTTAGCCATGTTTCATTCCCAATCTGGCCTGACGTGGCCTCCCACGTGATGTTGCCTAAATGAGTGGCCTGTTTTGTAGGAGCCAGCTGGAGGCAGGGGGGTGGTTCAGGAAAGATGGGCCTTGTGGCAGGCTGGCTAGAGGGGTGCCCGGTCTGGAGCGGGGCCCAAACCCGCTGTCCGAGTCCCTGGGTGGACAGCGACCAGCCCAGCCCAGCCCAGGAACTGTGGACAAGTGCTGTGCCAGCACCAACTCATCGTGTCCCCTTGCACCTCCTTTTCCTAATCTGTTAAATAGAAATATTAACCACCCGAAAAGTAGGGGACAGTGATCCTTGAATCTGACTCTATCTTGTAACCATTTGGAAGCTTCGAAAAATGTCACATGCCCCAGAAATTCTAAGTTATTTGGCCATTTTTTTAGAAATGCCCCCAGGTGATTTTTTTTTTTTAAACTAATAGACTTTATTTTTTAGAGCAGTTTTAGGTTTACAGAAAATAGAGTAAATAGTACAAAAGTTCACATATACTCTTTCTCTCCCCCCTCATCTTGATGACCCACTATTAATGCATTATTATTAACTAAATAAAGCCCATAGTTTAGGGTTCACGCTGTGTGCTATAGCTAGTTCTGTGGGTTTTCACTTTTCACCACTGCAGTGATGTCAGGCATCCATCATTGCAGTATCAGAATCGTTTCACTGCCCCAGAGGGCTCTATGCTCCACCTATCCATCCCTTCCCAACCCTTGGCAACTCCTGTTCTTTTTACTGTCACTACAGTTTTGCCTTTCCCCGGGTGATTTTCATTTGCAGGAAGGGTTTAGATGCACTTCAGAGGGTAAAGCAGTCAGTTCACAAAGGCAACTCTGAAGATGGTGATTTTTATGAGGCAAAAGGCCACATAGGTGGATGGAGAACCTGGCTTGAAAGTTTCAATTTTGCATCTCATCATCATTCGAAAGGAACTAAAATTAGCAGGGGTCTGTGGGTGTGATCTAAGCTATGGAAGGAAAAAATGGATCCCAGCCCAGGCCAGGCCAGGCAGCAGGGTGCTGGAGAACTTCAGAAACCCCCCAAAGGTGTTTCTGCACTTCAGAAGTAGTCAGTAATGGTTAATTCTGTTTCCTCCCCCACACCCCTACCCCCACCCTCCCAATAACTGATATTTATAGCTGTGTTTTGCAGTGATTCTGGACGTGGGAGCAGCCTCTTAGATAGAACCATTGCTGACAGACGACAGCTTAATACAATTACTTTGCCAGACTTCAGCGATCCCGAGACAGGTGAGAATAAAAAGCCAGAGGGGACGGAATGGGAATGGTGTCAAAGAGAACACGGGGCTGGTGCCGCCAGGGGCTGGGGTTGGAAACATCCCTCACGCAAATGTGTTAGGCGCTCAGTCGAGGTGCATTTTCTCCTGTGTCTTTTTCAAGTGTTTGTTCACAATGGGAGAAGCAATATTACTTTGCCCGACCCAACCCTTTGAAGTCTTTCTTTTTTTTCTCCTTGCTCTTGGGGCTTAAAATTTAAAATTAAAAAATAGGTTGTTCCCTCTCCAGCAGGCTTCCGCTCTGCTTTTCTTTTTCTGCCCCTCCTTGGAGATTTCAAACCTTGCAGAAATTGAAGTTTTCAATTCCTAATCAATGGCACATACAAACATACACATACCCCTGTCAAAAGAACTGTTTGGGAGGCAGGTGGGTTCCAGACTCCTAATCCCACCATCCCCACACAGAGGCCTGCATACACTTACTGCCACTGAGCCAATGTTTACACCTCAGCAATCTTGTGTTCCACGTGGGCCTAAGTGCAGGCAAGTAAATAGACCTCTGTGATTTCCACAACTCCAAGCAAGCACTACTGATCGTAATACCAACTATTGAATGACAATTTGGGGGACTCAACAGATCCATAAAACATAATGAAATTCACTCTGCTTTAAGCCTCAAAGTAGTCTGGGGACCCTAGAGCATCATTTGGAACCTTGTTCTGTTGCGCCCCCCCCCACCACCAGGGGGCCTACCTGGAACTCTGATCCCTTGATCTCTGTCTGGGATGACTGATCTTTTATGGTTGGCTTCACAAAAGGAGCCTCAGGTCCTTTTCCTATCCTTGCACGAGGTCCCAGCTCCTGACAGAGCCCTTCCAAAGAAAGTGAGAGAGCCTCCCTAAAGCATGCACAGCCTAAGCCCAGCACCTGGAAAAATCCATCACTGGTGGAATGGGAGGCCTAGGGCCTCTGGGAACCAAGTGAGGTGCCCGGGCCCAAGTCCGCCTTCAGCCCTTACGGCTGCCTGCAGACTGCATTCCAGCGCTAGCTTCCCTTTCCCCACACTTAAAGTCAGCTTGAGAAGTCTGAGCCAAGGGCCCTGGGGCTCCTAGGTCAAAATGATTGTTAGGTGTTGGGAGATTCACAAATAGTAGATTAGTGCAGTTTAATGTGGCCTGCAGCCACGGCCCAAAATGTAGGCTAAGCCAAAGAGAAACTCATCCCCTGGAGTGACCTGAGCCCTGGATTGGTTGGCAGTTCTTGGTGGGGCCAGACTGCAAACCCGGAGGAGATCCTCTCTTGGAATAGCATGGCAAATTGTGCCTCGTGGGTTCCAGTCCTGCTAGAAGGACTTGTTTAACCCCCCTTGTTGCCAGAAAGGAAAGGTCAGGCTGTCAGGATTAGCCATGTGAGGCTCTGCTCAGACATGAGGGAGAGAAAAGAAGGAGCTGAAACTCACTGTGACCCCAGCAACCACTTTGACTTACTCAAAAGAGCTGCAGCGACTGCCCAGAGTTGCCTGTGTGCCCCTTCCCACCCCAGGCCCCCGTGAGACAGGCATGCTGGGTTCAGACCCCGTCCTTCCGGCTGGCTTGCACCTTAGTTTCCCCTGAGATCCTAAGACTTTAATGCCATGTCACATTGCAAACAGACAGTGGCATAAAATAAGTGAGGTCCTTGTTATTCTTTCTCCCCTTTGCCCCTTGGGACATTTTTCCTGGGGCCCTGAGCAGATCCATCTTCAGGGTGAGCCTCAGAGGCCACGGTGCCCAGGTGAGGTGTGTCTCAGTGGCCCATGCAGGGGACTCAGGCCTGGCCCGTCTTTTCCCTTCTCCTTGGCAGTGCTTAGGCATCTGTGCTTCCCAGCTCGGGGCACTCACTTGGTCCTAGGGGCCCCCATGGTTGGAGTCTATGCCCTCCTTGAGCTGTTGGGGGGACCTACAGCCCCCCACACACTGGCCAGTGACCATTTTATTGTGGTTGTTTTTTTTACCTGTCCATGGAAATCCTTCCAAGGCTCCTTTCACTGGCCCAGCCCCCAGAGCCACTACATGTTGCTTTACACATCACCAATTTCTTAACCAAGAGACCAGGGAATCAGAAGAGTGGAAGGCCATGTTAGGAGACCTTATCACTTACAGACTATTTATAAATGAGAGTAAAACATTCTGAAATGAGAGTGTAAATCAAAAGGACTTAAAAATTAGGAAGGCTCACCTTAAAATGGACAATATCTCCATCTTGATTAACAAAGCCCAATTTTATTAAGTTCAGCTGAGTGGTACAGTCCTAGGAGGGACAGTGGGTTCTTACCCCTACACCTGTGTGGATGGCCTACCGTGTAAACAATCCACAGTTTGTTATTTCATCTTGATTTAATGTTAATAGGTAATATATTTGCATAATCCAAAAGCCAAAACTATAATTCAGAAGGTACCCCCAAGAGGTTTTGCTTCCATCCCTGCCTCCTCTATCTTGTCTTTCCATAAAGGTAACCATTTTTACTAGCTTTTTGCTTACCCTTGCAGTGTTTTTTCATGTGAATAAACATATCATTCCCCATACCCGCTTACATAAAAATAATGCCATATCTGCGGTTCAGCACCAGGCTTTTGTCACATCACAGCATATCCTGAAGTTCCCCGCCACACATCTGTCCATAAAGAGTCCTTTCTTTTTTACAGCTATGCAGTATTCCATGACATTCTGGACTTATCCATCTAGCGTGAGCCCAGCCATTTTCCTCCCCTTTGCCGCAATTCTCAGTTCATGTTGTACTGAAGGAAGCAGCTAATTTTGAATTTCCACCACAGCATAGCTCGTTTAGAAAAGCAACTGGGCTATAGAGCAAAAGAGAAAAGGAACTTAGCCAAGGTAGAAATGGTTCCGAAGCAGCCAGAAGTGACTGTGCCATCAGCTGTGGTCTGGCCAACGGCAGTGTGGCAGTCATGCAGCTCTTTGCCATTCCCAGCGCTCAGTGTGGTTTCCTCCGTCTCCTCTGAAGGACACAGGTGTCTACACGAGCAGAGCCATTCAGGGTTGACGTTGGCACGGATGCATGGCCAGGGAAACAGGGGTCTCCCACCATCATGATGGGGCCAACTCTGGGTACAAAACCACCCACCCTGCACATAGACTCCCTTGTGAGACCACAGGCCCTCTTGGGTCGGGTTGTTGTTTTGTTTTTTTTTTCCTGCAGAACTAAATTTATTTTATTTTTATTTTTTTACTCCCTATTATAGAAAATTTTCAAATATACCAAAATAGAGAAACTATTATAATGAATCCCCATGTACCTACCACTGAGCTTTGACAATTAGTATTCTTGTTTCATCTGTCTCACAACCCACACGTAGTATTTCTAGAGTTTTTAAGTCAAATCCCCAGACATCCTATTTCACCTGTTACAACTTTAATGTATATGTCTAACAGATAAGGACTTTTTAAAATACAGCCACGATACCACTATTACACATCCCTGGCCCAATGTTTTGATTTTGGAAGTGGTTGATGAACTGGAATATGGTGTTCCTCCTCTGAAATTGTCCATAAGCAGGTCTGTTGAATAGCAGGAGAAGGAACCCCCCACTTTCGTCTTTGGACTGGCCCAGCCCACTGTGGCTTATGGAGTAGAAATTCATTTTATTGAAAGCCCCCATTAAGAACGTGATTTCCCCTCTGGTGTCCTCTCTGGCTTTCCTTCCCCGCCACCTCTGTCATCTAATAGGACCCAGCCAGCGAGAAAGAGGGATCAAATGGAGTGACAGTCTTGACTCTGAAGCTGTGAGTCGTTGTCTTTCCTTTGGAATAAGTTGGCAGTTCCTTAAATAGAGGTTGAAAAAAATCTTCTCTTCCTTTTGCCTTCAAAACAGGATGTAGGGTAAGGGAATTTATATTTAGTTACTGATAGGTATTACTGGATACCTATCCAAAGCAAAATATTTCTTTTAACTTGAAATTTTGGTTCATTTGTTTTGGGAAGATTCTTAATTGGTGGTGGTGGTGTCTCCCCATCACTGTCTCTCTGTAGCTAAGACACAAAGGTGGCAGTTACAGCTTCCTTTTCAAAATGCCCAGCAGTGCCCCCCATTGCAGACCACCTTACAAAACTGAGCACAGCGTCTTGGCCTGTCATCGCGCCCAGGTTTTCAAGTAAACTTTACATAAGTGCTTCTCTTAAAAAACAAATCTATGAAAAGTCAAGTTCTAATCCTTTCCAATTGAAAAGCAAATCATTGGTTGTAGAATGTCCTGGTTGTTGTAAGTTAGAGATGTATTATTTTCAGTGGATCAGACTGTTGAATCTGTGCCCAGGTAAATCAGTTATTTTTAGTCCATGATGTTGCTACAGAACAATTAAATAACCAGTGAAAAAACAACAAATTTGTTTTCTCCGAAAAGCACTTGTATTCTATTGTCAAGTAGAAGAACAATTGTGTATTACATGACCTCATTTTCTTTGCAGCTTATGTGAGTATATTAAAAGCTAGTTTATCTTTTTTTCTTTGTGTTTCTAAAGTTTTTTTTTTTTGCTTTTATCCTTTTTTTTTCTCTTTCACTTTTTTAGTGTCAGATTCCTCCTCCTCCTCCTCTTCTCTTTCAAGAACCGAGTCTCCTCTCCACCTGTTTGTATCTTCTCATCTTCACTCTCATCCCAAACCTGACACCTTTGTGTGGCCCCCTGCGGCTCATTCAGTCAGTGACCCAGGTCCCCGCTGGGAACCCTCTCTCTGTAAACACGGTTTTTCCTTTCTTGATAGACCTGCTTCATTTGCATTTATTTTCTGATAATCTTCCTAACTGATAAGCTGGATAGGAAACGCTTATCAATGTTGTCAGAGAGAAAACCTTGCTCATTTGAAAATCCAAATGGAGACCTAAGATTGCAGATATCCGTTCCCAAGTTCCAACCTCCTCTTGGAAAATTAAAGATCTGTTTTGAACAGAACACATGGATGCTCTTCTAGAAGATTAATTCTGGCTCTTGGGTGCTTCTCTGCTTTCCTGGAGTTGATATAAATGCATAAAAATCAATCCTAAATATTTCTGGAGTTAATTTTATTCAACCAGTGTGTAATAATCAAGGCAATGTTGTAAAGATAACAACTGTATGCCCTCTAAATATGTGGTTCTCAAACTTTACACTAAGATCACAAGAGGAGCTTTTAAAAATGCAGATCCCCTGTGCCCCACCCCCAGAGCTTCTAATTCAGTAGACCAGAGGCAGGGCCCGGGAATCTGGATTAATAAAGTGTCCCCTTCATGATTCCAATGCCCATGGGCCATGGACCACATTTTGAGAAACAGTGCTGTAAATTGCTTTCCATCTGCAAGGAAGGAAAAGGTAGGATTTGTGTCATGAAATTGTGCAGGGAAATTGAACAGTATTTTTGTCTAATCTTGCTTTTAAATAATAGGAAATTTGCAAAGTCTGCTTTCAGACTGGATATACTAGGACATGTCAATGAAAAAAAAGAATCCCTGTATTAAAATGAAACATTGGTTGGTAAAGTCCTTAAATGGGACCTTAATACGGATCTCTCCAAGAGAGTCCATCTTTGTTGTTTGTTTGTTTGTTTTCATTCATTTATTTAATGTCCATCCACTTTACTGCCAGCACTGCTGAAAAATTTAATCTCCATGTCTGTGATTGATAAGGGCTCATCTTTGTTCTAAATGCTCTGTTCTATGCTGAACAAAAGCTCGTAAGGGGAACTGCCCCAAGAAAGAACTGCCTTCTCTAGTGTACTCATCTTTGGAATAAGCTTTGTGTTAAACTCATGCAAACGCAGGACAGAAACACCCTAATTTTCTTATGTACATATGAAGTGCTCTGAACTTTGCTTTAATGGCAATCCCAGTTTTATGAAATGGAAGCTGAAGATAATGTTTTTAAACTGCTTTTGTTTTTAATCCACTCTTTAAAACAGACATTTTGCCTAGTACAATGCCTAGGAGCAATTGTCAACTCTGGTTTTTCCAGAAAAATTGATTTTTACATTGACTTTTACCAGTGTATTTTCTTACAATGGGATGTTTCTATTCTAGAATAATTATGTGCTCCCTCTGCCCCATCCACTCTTGTTTGCACACTAAACCCACCTACCTCCTCCCCACCGCCAGTATATCTCATGTTGTTCCTTTAAACCACTGAAGATTGAAGCCCCGACTCTTCCAGTGAGGTACGTTATATCACATTAATTAGAAAGTTGTTAGGGTAATGAGCATCCCCTGGGATTCCTGGTGGATGGAGTAGGTCCCAAGCCCGGCTCAATTGTTTATTCTTTGGGAAGCTCTGAGTCATCCTCCCATCCTCGGGGATTGCCTACCTGTGACCAGGGGTTTCAGCTAAGACTGAAGCGCCCGAGAATCTTTTTCTATCTTTCTTTTTTGCCCATAGATACATTTATTTGGGGGGTGGAGGTGGGGAACATACCATATACTACTGATAAATGTAGAATTTACTGATTAAATTTGTAATGAATTTGAATCCCAACTCTTTCCTTTAGGACAAACAAATACCCAAAACCTGAAGTTTTATGACTTCTCTCCCTGTAGCCCTTTAACTTTATAAAAGAATAGAAACTAGTCCAACCCTCCAAACCACTGGAATCATGATTAGGGTTAACGTGTGGAAAGATCTGAATCCTGCTGTTTGATTATTTTTCCCTTCTCTTTGGAATTTCCTGCCCCGGAAACAAAACACATTGCATGAATTGGCCAGCTTTCATGTGCTGGGTACATGTAGCGAAGAATGCCCAGTTGGCCTTTCTTTGGTTTAAAAAAAGAAAAATCATTGTTAGTGGAAAAACATGCCTCTCTCTTGATTTCAAATCTAATTCCAGGCAGCCAGACTTACAGTTGGAAGGTTATTAGAACTCTATTTGTTTTTTCAGCCTTAAGTTTGATTTTTCAAATGTTTTGTTTCTTGGTTTTAATTTTTGGTTTGATTTGTTGTTCCAAGGCAACTCTCCAGAAGTATACTTTCATGGTTTTCCCTCCCTTTTTTCAGTTAGTAAGTAGCTCACCAATCTACCTATTAACCTTTCTGAGGGTCTCCAAAATCACACGTCCCTCCACTGTGGAATGTATGTTGTGGTCGTTGATTGTTGGGAATGTCGCGATGGTGTGGACCCCTGCTTGCCACACTCTTTGCCCACTCTGCCACCCCATGCCCCATTCGCCGTGAGATTCTAACGCATTCAGTCGCAGCTTGGGTTTAAATGGTGAGGAGGCAGTATGGCTCTGGGAAGGACTACAAAAGAAGGCATTGCTGGAGAACGGCCCAGGTCAGGCTGTGCTGTGGATTGCACAGAACCCCACTGGCACCGAGGGGACAGGAGGCACCCAGGCTCCCCAAGGCGACTTGCCTGTAAATTTTAGGTAGAAGAGAACCAGTTGAATCTTGAAATTCTTTTCCAGTTCAATCATTATTGTTACATAGAAAAGCAATTCTAGTAATTAATTCTCCTAAAATAAGCTAGATAAACATAAAATTTAAAACTACATTACCAAAATTTAAGGGAGAATTCTTTGGACGTAGGGGCAGTCCTTTGGGTGGGATTCTTTTGAGTCATTAGTAAATTATCACTTTTCCCAAAGGGTGTTTCTTAGACTACTGCTTCTCTCTGGTCAATAGATTTTTGGGAAACTGGCTCTCCACTCCTAGGGATTCACAGTTCATGTCACCATAAAAGCCTCTGAGAAGGATTGCAATTTGAAAAAAACTGAAGACTCTGTTTTTTGTTGGTTTTTTTTTTTTAACCCAGTGTTTCCAAACTGATTTCATCATTCCTTCCACACCGTGGAATCAGCGTTCCATGGGTTGCATTTTGGGAAATGTTGTATGTGGTGATAGATTGCATTTGAGTTATCTGAACCTTTGCTGCTGACGGCAGGTGTACCCTCAGGGAGTTGATTTCTCCCTCTGAAATCTTGCTCAGCCTAGATGCATCTTCATTTCTGGCATTTGAAAAGTCCCTACTTAGAATAGAGATACGTCTGGGTATTGTCATCCCATTTGGCTTCTTCACATACAAGAATTCACTGCCGGGTTCCTTTTCATATCAGGCTCCTCAGACACATTAAAAATATTTGATTTTCAGAAAGTCGGGTTACAAGAAGCCCTTTAATTAGTTCAAGTGAGGCTTGATACGTTTATCCAAGGCACTTGAGTGTTTTCTGTAGGCATGGCTCCACTCCTACCAAGGTCAGGAAACCTGGGTTCAAGGACCCATTCTGCAGAGGAGCTCAGGCAACTCATTTAACCTCTCTGGGCCTTAGTTTCTTCAACTATAAAATGTAAGTTTAATAGTTAGAATATTTGCATATTCCTTTGTAGTTTGCCATTATTGATCCTGATTTCAAGCTTGAGTCAGGTGCTCTGATCTCCAAGTTCCAGCCTGGGCAGCTGTGGCCCCCGAGCTTGGGGACCTGCCCTGGTGGAAAGTGGCAGGCGGCCGAGCAGGCCTCGGATGCAGCCATGCAGGGCTCCCGCCATGCTGCCTGTCAGCCATAGGCCTGGAGACCCCTTTCTCCATTCTCGAGCAGTCATCATCCTGGAGAATAATGTGGGCTGATGTTTTATTCTCCTCTCCAAAAATGTGTCAAAGTCAAGAATACTGACTCTGGTTCCAGTGAAACTGCTGCCCTCTTTAAGGTTAATGAAAGAACACACCTATAAAATGAAATAAAATTGAGAAGTGAGTTCAGGGTAGTGGTAGTTTTCTCTCTTTCCATTATGGCTAGCATTTTATTACTAACTTTGCATTTTCTAACATGCAAAAATGTATATTTTGATCAGGAAGTGATTAGTCCACCCTTTGCACCTAGTTAATTGAATAGTTCTTTTTTTTTTAATCTGTGTATATGAAAAAGTTACTCTACTGAGGATTCCACCACTCTTGAGGGATGGTGATTTTAAAAATTCAGCCCTAATAATTCAAGTATAACGTTTTCTTGCTATCTTCATTCTCAGACAGGTTGCTCTGTAGCGTCTTTCTTTAAACAAGATTGAATGGAATTTTAGGAGATTGACAAGTCGATAATTAATGGTACTCAGATAGAAATGAGGGAGCATATGTCCAGTAGTTAGATTATCGTCCAAACTTCAGAGGCTTTCCCGTAACACTACATTCAAAGACAAACTTTGAGGCTCAGAAAGTAGCAGCCTTCCCCAGGCAAGAGGGCACTTCAGCCCAGACACAGCCTCGTGAATCTGCAGCCGGGAGGGTTCAGATGGAGATGGCAGCATCTGCCCAGTGTAGTCCTCCAGAAGGTACTGTCTCCAGCCCACAGCCACCGGTGGCAGCTCACTGGGACAGCTGGCGTCTTCCTGCATGCCGTGAATGCCTTCCCTCCCTGCTTTCCGTGTGACCACCTGGCTCTGCCAACACCCGCCAGCAGCATGCCGTGCCTCCCCTCGCATGCCCACCCGGGACTGCGCATCCCAGTCTCTCTCACTTCCCTCCGTGGGATCCTTCCCCAAAGCTTTCCCTGGAAAGAGCTCTCCCCTTTCAGGAGAAGACATATCCTGTCCAGTTTCAATGATGCTTGAGATTCTGTTAAAGTCAGTTGGAAACTGTGATCTCATCTTGGGGCTGGGGGTTTGGTTGTCTTTATTTACTTGGCTGTCCTAATTTATTTTCCACTCTGAAAAAGGGATCTAATAGAAAGGTAACTAAAGTTATTTATCAGAGCAACCCACAGCCAGGAAACATCAGTGTCGGTGGAAATTGAGGGGGAGGGAGATCGCAGTTGTTAGTAAAGCTGCTATAGCCCTGTAGCCCCCCGTTGCAGGCTGCTGGACATGCTCCAGAGACGGGGGAGTGGCAGCTCCCACGGAATTAGCAGATACGGGAAGATCTGTCACAGCTCGGTGTTAGGAACCTGCCACCCCAACCGCCACCTCTGAAATGCAGGACTTCCGCACGCCAAGATGGAAATGGTCCTCCTGACTCCCAAAGGGGGAAACAAGTTTTTTAATGTTTAAAAAAAAGAAGTATAGAGAACATATGCCTCATTTAAAAGTTGAAGTGAGGGTAGACTCTCCTAGCTCTTCCTTTCCCTTCAAAAATTAAGAGACAATTGTCACTAGCTCCTCAGCCTCCTCCCTTCAGCCCTGAGGACATTCTGGTTCCTGGAGTACAGGTGGCAGGTGTGAAGACAGAAGGTCACTCTGCTGCCAGCAGCCTACACAGTTGGGCTGATTTATTTTCAAGCCTTTTTGAGAAATAGAAATTTTTTTCCAATAAAAAATGAAAATTTTAAGTGAAACTTGCTGGCAGACTGCTTAGTCATTCTGATTGCTGCTTAATATTCAGGGTCTCTTTTTGAAAATTTTTTGTTACAGAATTTGTAGGTTTACAGGAAAATCCTGCAGAAAATACAAAGTTCCCATATACCCCCCCCACACACACAGTTTCCCTTTTATTAACTCTTTGCATTAGTGTAGTGCCTTTGTTACAACTGATGAAGTGATATTATTATAATTATACTATTAACCATAGTCCATAGTTGACATGACGTTTCACTGTAATAGGGTCTTTAAGACATGGCTCTGCTGCTTTTTGTTCTTTTAACTGTTTTGGAGCCACAGCTTTTAAGAACTGGAAGCTGAATCAACTCTATTTATAGATAATATTGAATCATTTCAGGACAGAGGGAAAATAAGTACAGAGATTCATTAGCCTGGGGTGGTTTCTGCCTGCCCCTTACTGGGGTGGCTGGGCTGCTTTTCCAAAAGACACAGGGAGGGCAGGTGTCTGTGGCCGAGGCATTAGACAGAAGGAATAAGGGTGACAGCCAAAGACGGGGCTTGGGTGCGGCCACCTGCTCCGTGATTCTCCTAGGTTCGTGTGTGAGGCACCCAGTTAATCCCCGGGGGGCTGGGAAGCAGAGAGCAGCCAGAGCCCTGAGCTGACACATGTGAGGTGTGTCTCCTGATGTCTTTTGGGGGGTAATTATTTTTCCACATAATGTAACATAATTGGTCACAGTTTGTACACTGTGATGCTCATCAAGCCACTAGCTGGGCAGTTTCATCTGAGATCTAATTCCTCTTCTAAATGCTGCGAAGATCTAAGGGGAAAGGGAAGGTGGGGGACCCTTCAGACTCAACCACTTAATGCCACCAGAGCAGTCAAAAGAGTAGCTGGAATAAAAGACGCACATTCAATGACCCTGCCTGCAAAAATACATATTTGCCAGACAACTCAGCCACTTCATTCACTGTTCCATTTACTTAAAATTATAGGCCCTGGGATCCCTTCAGACCTTGAACTTTGAGGGTGGAATTGGGTTCCTATGTGATTGCCGCATTTGAGGTCTATGTGAATTTGACTGTAGGGGTAATGTGCTTTGGAAAGAGGATTTGGGGAGAGACTTCACCTGCAAAGGCCATCCGTGCCGGCTGTTCTCTGTGCCCTCCTTGTGGCCGGGTTCCTCAGTGAGCTTCAGCTTGTGACGGGGCATGGGTCAGAAAACCTTGGGAGGGGTTCTGAGCTTGGGCTTGCAGCGGCCTCGAGGTTGGTGGCCCTGGTTCCTGATCCTCTTGGCCAAATGCCTTTTCGCAGCAGGTCCTGGGTCCTCCTTCAGTCCCCCCACACGTGGTGGTCCAGGGGGAACCCAGATGAAAACCCTGGGTGTCTTTGAGAAAGAACAGTTGATATCAGAGCAGTTCTTCAAATGGCACTTTGCCTTTGGATTAGGTGCCCAAGATAACATTTCCGCCTGGGGCCTAGATGGGGAGGGAAAAGAAAGCAGTTGGCTTCAGGAAATACAGATCTCCTCAGTCTGGGGCACCTGATGCCCCCTGGACCAGTTCAGGCAATTAGGTCATAGAACCTGGGCCAGATTTTTGGGCTTGTTCTTCCCTGCCCACGTCAGCTCTCGGTTCAGTTGACTTTGCAGCTTGATCTCCTTTTCGGGGCTGCTGTGTCCTGTGGCCTCGGAAGGCAGCCCACTGTCTCCTTCTGGGGCACGGCAGCTGTTGCACAGCACACAGCCTCAGAATTCTGATTGGGAGAATCACTTCTTGAATTAGGGTGGTAAATAAGAGGTGCACCGCAGTTGGAGGGCTTCCGAGGCCTACCTGTTGAACCTGATTATCTGGAAGCTCCTTTCTCCAGAGTCTTGCATCTCAAATTGGAAATTTATCTGTTAGTCTTCTTTCTGATTCCTTGTTCAAGCCTCCAGTTTTCAACTTCCACCTTAGGTTAATAGTTATTGTCACCCTCACGTACCCTGTAGGAATGTATTTGCTTTGGTGAGGAAGAAAAGGATTGTTTTAGAAATATGTTGTTTGGAGCTAGCATTTCTAGTTGTTAGCCTACAGAAATCAAAATCCAGAATCTATTTGGCACTAACCACTTCAGCCCTTTGCAAGAGTAAGGTGGAGGTTGTTGGGGTTCATTTTAAAATCAGATATATCCCATCAGATTTGTAATGATATTTACCATCTTTTCCCAAATTTTAATCCAAGGCAGGAATTTTATTTATTGTGCTATTACCAGGAATTGTATATGTTAAATATTAAATAATTTTCTATTATTAACTGTTATTACTAATAAATATCTGAATTTCCGCGCTAATATCTGCCACGTAGTTCAGAAGATGAGGTCTCTGCCCTTGTGAAATGTGCATAAAAAGTAATTGATTAGGAAAGAAAAATTATTTCTGATAAGCCTTAATTACCCTTCTCTTTATTTGAATAGGTTAGTTACGTTGAAGAGGGAAAGAAGAAGTCACTAAAGGAGGTCCAGTGTTTACTTCTGTTTTTGGTCCAGATTGTTAGAAGTGATGAAAGCTACACTGAAAAGCCCTTTGAGACAGTGAAGGTTTTGGCCTTTGAGCCATCTTTGAGGATGGAGAGTAGAGCAGACAGACATGCATCCAAAAGAGACAGTCTTTTTTGAATTTTGTGCAGGACATGTCTGTTGATGGTTCTCATTCACTCATTCATTCATTCAGCAAGCACTTGCCAAGCACTTACTATTGGCCTGGCAGTATTAGCCCCTGAAAATACCCAAATGGAGGAAATAGTTCCTATCTTCTAGAAGCGCACTATCTGGTAGAGAAGACTGTTGGCTCAACTTTAACATAAAATGGTGTGGTCCCTGCAGTGATAAGGATGTGCACAGGGTACTATGGGAGCACTGAGGAACGGTGAGGAAACAGAAGGGCCACAGCAGCCTTGCTGTAAAAGGTGGCATCTGAGCTGGACTAGTGTTTGAGTCCTAGTTCCGTCCCTATCTACTGGTGGTATGACTTTGGGTAAATTACATAACCTCATTAAATCTCAATTTTGTCATCTAAACAATGAAGATAACATTGTTATCTGCCTCCAGAATTGTTTAAATATTAGATGAGATGATAAAAGTAAAGTGCTAATCACAGCACCTGGAACATGGTATGTTTTCTAGAAGGTGACTGATAACTGATACAATCATCATCGTCATCATCATCTTCATCACCGTCATCATCATCATCATCATCATCATCATTTGCTTTGCTAAAATGAATATGTCACAACTAAAGTCCAAATTCTGGCTACTGCCAGTTTTAGCAAAGGAGTTCTGACGTGTAAGAAGAAACAACAGAAATGTATCATCATTATAACTATACCCCAGCCAAGCAGTTAGCAGTTGGGGGAATAGGTTATAGTGAGAGCCAGACCTTACTCACAGTAGAATATAATTATTATACTAAGTATTCATTTAGTTGGTATGTAGATATCACAAAGAGAAGGAACTTTGGCAATAGTTCTGATTTGGCCTAACAAAACAAAACAAACAAAACCAAAAGGCAGTTAATCCAAAAAGCAAAATACCTCCTCCAAAAGTCACAAAGGAGCCATAGCACCTGGTAGAAAAATTGTAGAAATTTTCTAGAGCAGCAGTTAATTATTGTTATTTTTTAATGTAGTTAAATATTTTAAACATCTCAGTTTCAATTTCTAATATGGTAAATAGCAATAGATATAACTCACATAAACCACATCTCTTTGTGGTTCTCAATAGATTTAACAAGTGTAGAGGGATTTTAAGACCAAGAAGTTTGGAACCACTGTTCCAGAGAACAGGAATTGTTGGGCTACAAGGAAGTAGGGGATCTCAAATTGGCTGGCAAGCTAGAAAACGCCTTCAGGCTTTCCTTGATCGATGTCAGTAACATCTGCTTCCTGTCCTTCCAGGTCAGTGGTTCTTACTCTCAGCCGCACATTGGAATCACCTGGAATGAGTAAACAGTAGCTTCCTGGACCTGCCCGTAGAGTCAGTGATTCCGGTGGTCTGGGGTGTAGCCATGACCTCAGGATTTATTAAATCCCTAAGAGATTCTAATGTGAAGCCAAGGTTGAGAACCATTGTTCAAGGTAGTCAATGAGAAGATAAACCGACTTGGTAATGAAAGAATATAGGAATAACAACCTCTGTATTACTCATTTATTTAACAAATAGTTGCTACTAAAAATCTTAGGGAAACTATAGCAAATCCTTGTTATCAGAGTTAAAATATTACTTTTCCATAAAAGGTTAAAAGCAAAACAAGACCAAAACAATCTATGGCAGTTTAATCATTTTACTGTTTAGATAAAAAATAGTAGTTAGACACACTTATCTAAATAAGGGTAGGTTCTTGGCCAGACTTCTTAGGTTTCCCTGCAGCTCAGTGCTATCTATGAGTAGCTTTTGAATGAGCCTCGAGTTCCTTTTTCTTGTACAGCTGCTTTAAGAAGGTGGTCTCCAATCACCAGGACCTCTGGAAGGTCAATGTGAAATCAGGCCTTTTGACTTTGAATAGAAATTCTGTTACCAAATTCCTCTGACTGGCAAATATGCTCAGTCTGCTCCTCTTGCTAGTCTTTTGGGACAGTGAGTTGTAGGTACTAGTCATGTGCACATTCTAACCCCTGGCGACTTTGCTGTCATCTGTTCTCCACCAATTTGGCATTACTAGTAACAGTAGACTTCTGCTTAGGCACAAGGCAAAAGTGTACTTTTCCTACAGTTTTTAAGTGATATCCTAGAATGTGCTTCCAAATCTAGGAATGCTGCCCTCCTCTCTAAGGCCAAGTTACTAACAAAACGGGAAGTCGCTGAGCTTGTCTTCAGGAGGGCCCAAATGCTAGCCCCAGGAGGCCAGTATAATTCCTTCCCCCACGTCCACCCCATATTGTTCCTAGGGTCAGGCCCTTACAGGGGTGCGTCGTAACTTCTTTTTGTAGCACTTCATTTATGCCATTTATGTTAGCACCTATTCGTATCACAGCTGTGTCACTAGCTCCATCTCTGCCCCGCAACACACTCACATGGTACCAGTCTGAGCTCCTGGAGGAAGCCTGCCATAGAGTGTGTGCTCTGTGTGTTGATGACGAGGTTAGCTAAAGCAAAAGGATGAAAACTAAGGCTCCAGCCCATGTTGTCCACATTTCCATACGGACAGCACAACTTAGGAGGATTGTGGGCAAGGGGTGTGTGTTCGTCCTGCACTTGTGCCCGTGTGTGGGGAGCGGTGAGAGGGCTTGTTGGTTATTTGGGTCTGCCCTTGCACCCCTGACGCAGTCTTGAAAACCTCTCACAGGCTCCATCCACGCCACGTCGGTAGCGGCCTCAAGGGTGGAGCAGGCCCTATCGGAAGTGGCCTCGTCTCTGCAGAGCAGCGCCCCCAAGCAGGGCCCCCTGCACCCCTGGATGACGCTGGCACAGATCTGGCTCCATGCAGGTACCACCACCCCCACCCCGCCATTCCTGTGGGCCCTTCTGCCCCAACCCCACCCCTACCCACAAATTGTTTGTTTAGAAGTAGAAGCTTTGTAGTCACGCTGCAAAGCATTACTCCTTCTCTGCAGGAGCCATGAGTTACTCTGTGTCTCCCATCCCTTCCCCGCCTCGACACCCTCACCCAGAGGTAGACCCAGAGCCTGGCTGAATCGGCCTATTGAGGGCCCTGGGAGCTTGCTGCGTGGGGTGCAGGGTTTGTGCTGCCGTGGGGTCCTGAAAGCTGCACCCCAGACTTTCTTTGGGGATGCCCTCTGGGAAGACAGCATAGCCGGTGGATGTGGCATTCCAGACTCAGAAGGGGAAGGCCACAGACTAGGCGTGGAGTCCCAGCTCTGCGGCTTACCAGCTGTGTAGACGTGAGTTAACATCCTCACCTCTCAGCCTCAGTTTCCTCATCTGTAAGGTGGGTTAATAATAGCACCTGCTTCATGGGGTTGATGGGCACAGGGCCTGGCACATCCTGGCAGTAAAGTCGTGGAGTCTCCGGGAGAGGGGACGGGTATATTAATGACACAAATATCTTTATCTGAGCCGGAGAAGGGGCAGCACTGCTGGCATCCCCATCCCCCTCACTGATAGCACAGCTGGCCATCCACAGAGAGGGAGGCAGGAAGCAGGTGGGATTGCCCCTGGCCTGGTTTCACATGGCGGTCATCTGGCTCAGCTACACTTCTGCATAGCTGGAAATGCCAAAGATAAATCCGGATGTAGGCATTTTAGCACACGAATCCCACTGTGCAGAGCCTCTAAGCAAAGGATGGCTGTTGATTTCCTGGCATATTTACATAGCTATATAAAAGTTAACTTCTGTTCCTCAAGTTTTGTCACTTGATCTGCAAGACCTCAGCTGGGCCTTCACAGCTCAACTCTCAAGGAGCAATGGTGAAAGCCTATTTTGGCTAGGAAAGTGCTTATTATCCACCAATTGTCCTTCTGTTTACTCCTTTTTTTTGCCAAGTCTAATTGTATGATGTTCACCCTTGTTTGAAATTGTTGGTAGACCTCAGCATGTAAAAATGCGTTTAGATTTACCTGGGTTTGGCATGTCACGGAGCCAGGCTCAGCCAGCCTTTTCTGTGTTGGCATCTTTAATTGAGCCATAACAACTACCGTAAATTAACAAATTATATTCTTCCAAGCAGAAGTACAAAAGAGGGATGATTCATGAATGTGCTGATTGTTCTTCCCCGTTGCAGACGTTCGCCAGAATTTGGCCCCTCACTGGGCCCTCGGTGAGCTGGCTCCGGGGGCAAGGGTGCTGCAGTCTCGCCTTCCTCCCCAGCTCTCTCATGGGACAGCCCGGTCCCCAGAGAGGATTCTGACACCTGTCCTTTTCAGTCACTTTCATGAGCAGTGGCTGCAAAAGCACAGAAAGGGAAGGAGTGCAGTTTAACATCCCAGCCAGGTGAGACTGGCTGAACTTGCAGGACTAGTGTGGCAAGTTGTCTTTAAAATTGGGCCTGAACTGTGAGGTTTTGAAGTGCCAAAGTGTAAAAGACCGGAAGAGGGGCTGCAGGCAATCCTTCTTAACTGACACTAGCTCTCATGACCTCACAGACATTGCTTCTCTTCTTTCGTGGAAAAGTTAGTGAGCTGAGGGTCACAAAGTTCTAGGAGAGCTTTGCCCAGTGGCTTGCTGCCCCACCACTCAATTATCCAGGGATTTTGTTCCCCTTGGCATGACCTGACATGACTCTTGGGGAGGAGATTTTGTAGCTGCTTAATAGAACCTTGAAGAACTTGGCTAAGATTCAGTTGGGAGCTATCCTTGAATTTGTATATAATCATTTAGATCTATTTCTCATTGCCATAGCCTATAGAGCAGAATAAAGCTCACTGGTAGTTAACGGGTGTGGCTTTTAACATTCTACAAGTTGGTAGAACTGAACTATAGGAAACAAATGCCACCCTTTGCCTTATAGAATGGGGAGGATGTGCATTAGCACTTCATGCTTAAGGCGCTTAAGTGTACATGAACATCATATGTGATAGGGATGAATGGAATAAACTAGACTCTGTTTAGAGTTTGTGCCATGTTGACTCTTTCAAAGTATTACCTTTGTTTGAGTTAAGGTTTAGAATCATATTATATATTCATATACTCCTTAAAGAGGAAAGAAGAAACAGAGACAGCGTCCACTGGATTGTCAGGCTTTGGCATGTGTGGCTTGAACTCTTCCGCTCTGAGAGGGAAAAATAAAAGTGGCCCACATTTATTGACAATTTATAGAAACTAGGTAACATCTGTTTCTTGTGTCCATCATCAGCTCTGGCAAAACTGCCTGCTTTCATGAATTTTGTAAGCTCTAGGAGAAATGAGTGAGATCAAAGCCTACCACCCAAGGCCATGTGTCTGTGGCGTTGAAGGGGTCTCTCTGTTGGTCGTTTTCCCTTGTGGGCTGAGTGTACTGGTAGCTACCAATGGGAGTCCCTGGTGGAGGGAGCCCCAGATGTGAGGCTGGCAGGTAAGGTCACTCTGAGAAGACCTCTGATTTCCAGCCTACTGTGTGAGAGGGTCTCTGTACCACTTGTCTGTCCATTTATGAATAGGGCATGTGAGCGGCTTTGTGAGCGAATGGGCCAAAGGCCCTACAGAGGGCACCGACCCAGAGAAGACTCGAGATACCTGGCCACCAAGCGTCCCTCTTTTGCGGGTTCCCCTAGGCCCTCCCTGCCCTCAGCACCTCCCTTCCCCCATCCTGGACACCTTCCAACTCCAGCTTCTCAATCTCCTCCACCAGGACACCTGGTGACCAAGCTGGCATGGCTTGAGTGCATTTTCTTCCTTGGTTTGTTTGGGTCTATGTGACAATTTTATTTAAGTTAGTTTTTGGATAAATAATATATGCCAGGGGTACAGTTAGAAGACAGAGGGAAAGGTTCCCTCCTACCCTAAGCCTCAGTCGCCCTCACCCAAAGGCAATCCCTGTTACCAGTTCTGGTGCCTTCCAAAGACCTACCCACACTGTCCTGTTCTTGTCCCCGCCGCCCCGTAACAAGGGGACCTGGAGACCTTTGCATACTGGGACCTATGGGGCTGACTCGTACTTTAACAGCTGTGAAATACTAATCCATGGTATGGATTATCACAGTCCAACCAGTGCTCTGCTGATTAACGTTAAGATCATCTTTAGTATTTGCGATTACAGACAATGCTTCAATAAATATCCTTATGTATATTGTTTTGTATCTGAAAGATAACTCCTAAAAGTAGAATAGGTGGATCAAAGTGTGTGTACTTTTTAATTTTGATAAATTTTGCCACATTGCCTTCTATACAATTACAGCAGTTTATATTTCAGTCATCAATGTGTGAATGTCCATTTTCTCACATTCTTACCAACACAGTGAATTATCAGGCTTCTAGATCTTTGCTAATCTGATAGGTGAAAGTGGTATTTGCTTTGTCTCTTCATGTATTTTGCCCATTTATCTTCTTAGACACTGAACTTTTCTTTTTGATTTGTAGGAATTTATTATAGATCAAAGAAATTTTCCTTGGGTCTGCGATATGTGCTGTAAATATTTCCCCAATCTATTATTTTGTTTTTGTTTTCTACTTTTTTTTTCTAAACAGCTTTTTTTAAAGAAATACATTTAATGATCTTTCTTTATGGCATCTAGAATTCACGTGATGCTTAGAAAGCACCTAGCCGTTTTTATATCTTTTCCCAAAAGTTCCAAGTATCTTCCAGTGCCATTTATATATATATACCATCTTATAAAGCAGATCAGAAGCGGGTAACTTTCTCCATTTTGCAGTATGGGGATACCCAGCTAGACAGAAGTAAGGTCTTTGTGGTCTTGTAGGACAGGAGTCAGGAGTGCTGAATTACAGCATTCAACATTTATTTCACCTCAAAATTTATCTCCCTGGAACCAGACAACTTCTTTAGGATGCAAATCTGATTGTTGACCCTTAGAAATTCATACATTCACAAGAATTGAGGGTGAGCCACAGCCTTTCCCAGACCTTTTTGGTGCCCATCTTTCAATTTCCACATTGGGATGGCAGCTAAAAATGACTGCAGTAGGTGGTTAATTTCTGCTTGTTACTTACTAATAATTATAGCTTTCACTTTGGCACCTCTCACAGTCAAAACCAGCGGCTATTCTTAGATGTGCCAGATCAGATTTTCTGATTTCTACTGGGAACTTAAAGCTGTGAGACTCTCACAAATACCCTGGGGCCGGCCGGGCCTGTCCCCTTGGACCTCCACCCTCCACCAGTCTCCTCCCAACCCTGGGCGGTTGCATCAGCAAGGTTGAGGGTCCTCTGTGGACCGACCCCCAGGATGAGATGAAGATAGCTCCCAGACAGGTGGTATGCGGGTGCACGGGGAGCACCTGCAGGAGGGAGCATGCAGTGCTTGGGGACTGTGCTCCACCCTGCACACAGCACCATCAAGCTCAGCCACTGCCCAACCTGCCCATTCTCCAGCCCTGGAGGGTTTAGACTAATGGTCTACAACATACGTGGGCCAGCGTTTATTGAGCACTGTGTATGTGTCCAACAGTATCGCAAGAACTGTACAGGTTTAGATCTCATACCCTTATGAGGTATAAATTCCTCTATTCACCCCATTTTACAGATGAAGCAACTGAGACACACCTGCCAAGTAACTTGCCTGAGGTGACATGGCTAATGAGTGGAGAATTCATACCCAATCCATGTGGCCCTAGAGCCCCAGCGCTAACCCACAATACATACCCACTCATTTGTTCAACACAGTATGTTTGAACATAGCTTCCATGCCCCGATTGGAGCTACGGTCAAGTGCAATGGTGATGAAGCCAGACACATTCTCTACTTTCATGGAGTTTACAGACGTGAAATAAAACAAGGAAGGAGCAGAGTCCTGTGAGAACTGGGTGCAGAGGGCCTTCCCTGCTCAGGGGAGCCGGAGAGGCCAGGTGCATTTGAGCAGACATCTGAAGAGCGATTAGCAGCGGTCAGGCTACGATGGTGATGGGCGATGGCCGGAGGCACGGGAGACAGTATGAGAAGGCCCATGGGCAGCCTGAGCTCCCAGCATTAGAGAAGCCATAGGGCTTCTGGGGCTTGAAGCCTAAAGAGCCAGCTGGAAAGTGGCCAGTGTGGGGGTGGTGTCAGATTATGCAGCTCCCTGTAGCCATGTTCAGGTATTTGAACTGTATCCTAAGAGCATCAAAAAGCTACCAAAGGACTTCAGGCAGGAGAGCAGAAGGGTCAGACTGAGGTTTTAAAAGGATTCAGCCAAATGTGGAGATTGGAATGGAAGGCAGCAAAAGTGGAAGCAGAAAGGGCAGTTGGGAGCATCGGTCCACGTGACAGAGGAGAGCCCGGTCTAAGGTGGTAGCAGTGGAGGTGGAGAGCGGTGGATACTTGAGAGGTATTTTCGAGGTAGAACTGATGGGATTTGCAGATGCATTGGATGTAGGGGGTGAGGGCAAAGGAAGAAGCCAGGCTGACCCCTGTGTGTTGGGCCTGAGTAAGTGGGTGGGCGGTGGGAGCAGCTCTGCTGAGGGAGCCGATGGGGAAGCCAGAACGAGCACTGATGCGTCGGGTGGCAGGAAGAAGAGGATCAAGAGTCTGTTTTGAACACAGACGTGTCAGGTGCCTGACATGCCAGTGAAGATGTCAAATGGGTGACTGGATTCTAAAGTCTAAATTTCAGATTTCAGCTGGAGATATAAATTTGGGAATTAGGATTTAAAGCCAAGGGGCATGATGAGAAAGCCTGGGAAGAAAAGGCAGATGGTGAAAGGAAGAGGGCCAGGACCAAGCCTGAGCCCCTCCCACATTTAAAGTTTGGGGAGAAGAGGAAAAGCCAAAGATACCCATAGGGAGTGGTCAGCAAAGTCATGGAAAATCAGAGGAAGCAACGGCATGGCGGCTGAAGGGGGTTAAGAAGGAGCCTGCATGGACCATCAAGAACATGGGCTCTAGACCCCACGGATGGGCAAGTTGCTCCCAACCCTTCTGAGCCCTGGTGTCCTCGTCGGCCAAATGAGGACAGGCATGACAGTTCATGAGATGACGCACACAGGGTGCTTAGCAGGCAGCAAGCACTCAATAGCTACTAAAATAACCATTTTTAAAGAGGATGCTGCTGGTAGGAAATGCTGCCGAGAGGTTGGATAAGGTGAAGACTGAAGCATTTGTTGGATTTGGTGAACGGAAGTTGGTGGCAGTGACAAGATGGATAGAGATGGAAACCATGCTGGCATGGGTTGCAGAGCAGACGGCAAGGGAGGAAGTGGGGACAGAGAGCGTGAACGGGCCGTGCAAGAAAAATTCCTACGGAGCAGAGTTGGGGAGTGAGAGGGGAGCTGGGAATGTGGGGTCAAGGAAGGGAGTTTTTAAAGATGGCTGATAGAGAAGCACGTCTGTTGGTTGATGGGAATAATCAAGTAAAGATTGAGACCTTGCCTTGCGATGCAGGAGGGAACAGTTATGTGTGAAGGTCTAGATTCCCTGAGAAGGCAAGAGAGTGATGGGGTGCAGAGCACAAACAGAGGAACTGGCCCTCGGTCTGAGCAGAAGGGACACAGGGTCAGGGGGTGCGGAGGGCACAAGTGGGCTTGTCAGTTTGGAGGCAAGAAGAGGCCCAAGGTCTGCTCTTCTGGCTTCCATGTTCTCTGAAGGATGAATCAAGGTCAGCCAAGGAGGTGGGGAACACTGGGGAAGGATCAAGGAGTCAGAAGAGTGGAGCCAAAGCCTGGAAGGGATAATGTATATCTTAAAGCGGCTAGGGGACGAGCAGCTGGTCTTGCTCTCCCCACCAAGCCCCTGGGAGAGGGATCACTCATGCAGCCATGGCCCTGGCACAGGAATGTGGCCAGGCCCTCAGTTAGGCTGAGCCCTGGGCCGCATTCATCTTGGAGACTGGAAAGCCCAGCCCAGAGCCTGGCTCAGAGAAGCCAAGGGTACGATGCACAAAAACACAGTCACTGCTCCTTTCACCTCCTGACTGTCCCCAAACAAAGAGTAAAGGACAGTGCCAGTGAGAGCCGACAAGGATGGGGTCCTCCCCTAGGCCTTGATGATTTGGAGAGGTGACACCTTTGGCCCTCGTGCTGATTTTTATGTGAAAGAGCAAATTCATGAAAACATGGAGGGTGTGCTTGGGGAGCACCTCACACCCCTGGCAGACACCCCACATTCTCCCTGGGGGCCTCCTCCACCCTCCATGGGCAGGGCTTTCCCTGGACCAAATTGCCAAGGCTTGTTGCTAATCACGAGGACCTCTCCTTAGCGAAGCAGGGTTTGGGGTAGAGGATGGGGTTTTGAGAGGGCCCACCCCTGCTACTTGCTGAAGGCCTGCCCTGCAAGGTTGGAAAATACCTGATACCACAGGAGTCATTTTCCCTCCATCCTTCTCTTCCAGACCTCAGGTGGAATAGAATATCTGACAGTGACTGTTTCCAATTTCCCAAACTAGGTGCAATTCTCGGGGCGCTTCTGATATATTCAGCACCCTTGAGTGAGTTTCAAAAGGGGGTCTGCTCTGCGTAGCCAGTGGCACCTTTGAGAGAAGAAAAAGACCTCCTGGCATTCCTCGGGGCAGACACTGGCCTCAGCCAGCACACAGTGGCAATGGGGTCCAGGCCAGGCCCCAGCCCTGTTGAATGGGAGCCTTTGCACAGTGCACAGCCTTACAACCCTGAGCACCAGGCAGGCACATCGGGGGCCTAGTTCTCAACCTGCGGCTGCCTCGAAGCAGGTGCTCGACAAGTGTTAGATGAATGAATGAGTGAGGAATTCCGAGTGCAGCCCGAACCAGGTCCCCCAATCAGGAATTCCAGTTTACCTTGTGAAGGACGTCCTCAGTCCTTAGCAGCACGGCTCAGCCCTTTTCAGGTCACATCTTTAGTTTGGATCCAAACTATTCCAAAAAGGCAAAGTGAGGGACATGATGCAAAGCTGAGATGGACAGGACTTGATCCCTGCCCTCCAGGAGCGTTGCATCCGGTGGGGAAGATGGCACACTCAGGTCACTGCAATTCAAGGCAGATCAGAGTGAGGGTCTTCTCGGAGCGCACAGAGGGTGGTGGGAGAATGGGAGCACGAGAGAAGATTTACCCAGGGGCTGAAGGGTTACAGGGGGGCCTCGAGTGAGAAAGGGCGGGTCTTGGACCCATTAGCAATTCAAGGAAGGCATTTGGAGCCACCCAAACAGCCAGGTGGAGGTGAGCCCTTGCAGAGCACCTGTGCATTGAACATAGCAAGGGAGGGGGGAGTTGGAAAGGTAGCAGGGCCCTGGTTTTGAATGCGAAACAAAAACGTGGGTTACATTCTGTTTGCAACAGGGATACACTGAAGATTTGCAAGCAAAGGGGAAGATTTCATTTCCAACATTTTTCGTAGTAACCTGGATGACAAGGTAAAACCAAGGGACTCCAGAGAGGGCAGTCAGAGCTTAGTCTGTCCTCTGAGAATGAGGTAGAAACTGTCCAGGACCCTGAGTGGCACTTTGCTTTTCGTGAGAGGCTGTCCGACTACCAGCAGCCAGGGCAGAACATGTGTCCCCATAACCGCTTTAGAAAGTGGCCTTTCAGAGCTGACCCGCCCTGCAGCCGGGGCACAGCCATTGCACGGAAGCGTCTTCTTGTTGGGAGCTGATGGGCTACATGTTGCTGCTCCTTTGACTCAAGTTCTTACATCTCTTAATAAGCTCACAGGCCCTTTGTTTGCTTTTTAAATTGAATTTAGCTGTCGGTGAAGGGAGAGGGAAATCTCATTTTCATTCTCTGGCCTTTGGCTTTCTTTATTGACCCGAGCCACAGCAGTGATGGCCCTTCGGCATCCGTTTATCCTCACACTCCTCTTGAGGCCCTACTGTGTGCTAGGTCCTGTGCTAAGGGAGACAGCGATGACTGCAGCTGGGGGTTGCTCATGGTTCCGTGGGAAAAAGCAATGCTGATCATATTTGGGAAGCTTTAGGGAAGTATAGTTAATACCCCTTGTTCTAGTTTGCTAATGCTGCCGGAATGCAAACAACAGAAATGGATTGACTTTTATAAAAGTGGGTTTATTTGGTTACACAGTTACAGTCTTAAGGCCATAAAGTGTCCATCAACAAAGGGTACCTTCACTGGAAAAAGGCCTTTGGCATCCAGAAAACCTCTGTTAGCTGGGAAGGCACGTGGCTGCTCCTAGGTTGCATTTCAAAATGGTGTTCTCCAAAATGTCTGCATCAGCTTCCAATGGCCGTCTTCAAAATGTCTGTCTCAGCTCCAGCTCGCTATGAGCTCCTTCTGTCTGAGCTTATATAGTGCTCTAGTAAACTAATCAAGGCCCACGCTGATTGGGCGGGGCCACGCCTCCATGGAAATTATCCAATCAAAGTTATCACCTACAGTTGGGTGGGTCACATCTCCATGGACACTGAACCAATAGGTTCCAACCCAATCCACACTAATACTTCTGCCCCACAAGAATGCATTAAAGAATATGGCTTTTTCTGCATAATATATACAAACCAGCACACCCCCCTTCTCCTCCTGAGCTCTGAACCAATTAGGAAATAGACAAAGGAGGCAGACGGAGATCCGTGTCTCAGCTTTGTTGCTAGGAAGGCTGAATTGGAGAACGTGGCTTGTCCTCCGGCCACAGTTGGGCTCTCTGATGCATCTGAGCTGAAGTGAACTGACCCAGCTCCGATTGCTGGTCTCCCCACTGCAGGGGCAGAGCCTGGTCCAGGACAGTGTGGGCAGGAGATCCCCAAGGGGCCCAGTCCTCCTCCCACACTCCCCAGTCAGATCATACCAGGAGGAGGGTGAGGGACAGAGGCCTGGTGTGGGACAGTGGCAGGTGGGCATAACAAGAAGCAAAGATGATGTGATAAAGCTGCTGACCCTGCCAGGAGTCAGGGATGGACACTTGTGAAACCCTTTTCTGGTCCTTTTTGGAGCTGTGAACTCCAAGGAGGGAAGGCTTCCCAAGCAGCGGAAGCTCCTGGTAAATACCGATGTGGCCACGGTGTTTTCCAGAGGTCAGCCGCATGCCTGAGCAGAGAAGGCTGCCCTCTGGACTGACTTCAGGGATGCAGGGAATCTTCAGTAATCCCTTCCTCTTCCTCCTCCAAACCTGACCCAAGCTAGTTGATTGATTGATGCCCTACCACTAAAGCCTCACTCCTGAGCCTAAGATTTTGTGCCCCATTAAGATGTCATCCTCTTAAAGGGGGGATGACTGTGCTAAGTTGTTATCCTGAAGGCTGAACCAGAGCCCTGAGACCTGAACCCACCAAATACACTGACTCACCACTAAGGGCTGGAGGCTTGGACCAGACACTGCCTCTCTGAACCTCTTGTAGTGGGGTGAGGCCTGACAAAGCGTTCCCCTCTCCATCTTCCACTCGCTGTGGGCTCCAGGCTGCCACCATCCTGAGAACCCTGACCACTGCCCTAGGAGAGATGGGGCCCAGGATCAGGCCCCCGGTGGCAGGCAAGCCAGCCCAGAGAGGTTGACTGACTTGCCCAAGGTCACACACAAGGCCCAAGGGCAGGAACCAAGTCCTCTGGTTGTTCCCATTTTGCTGTGGCTCACAAAGTGGGTACCCTAGAGCCCTGGGATTCCCCAGCAGTGCCTCGGAGGTAGTGGGAGAGAGACAAACCAAGAGGCCAAGTGGCCCACTCTTAGAGTCTTTCTATGTCAGAGTAAGATCTCTGGAAAAAAAGAGGCTGCTTTGGGGGAAATGGTTTGCAAATCCCTGCAGTATATTGTACCCTATGTTCCATTCCCCCAGGGGATTTTCAGGCAGCCCTGGGCCATGCATTTGTCTGCCACCTCTGTCCTCAGGAGCGCAGTCCTTATCAGTGCCATAGTTTTCTCCCTACAACATCCCTGGCGCTGAGGAAAGTCCTCTGGAGGCTAGGATTCTTTCTCGCCCCTTAATGATGATGGCTTAGCTCAGAGTCTGTGTCTTCCATTTCCTCATCATGTGAAGGGAGCCATAGCAGCAGACCTGTCTCAAGAAGATGCAGTGATAAGGTACTTGGGCTCATGGAGGACCCTTACAGCACAGGGCTCATGGCAGAGTCAAGGCACGGACACCGTGTGGCGGTGGGTGAGGCTTGTTCTCCCCTGGGCGTTCTGGCCCCATCCCCCCGGCTGGCCTTCTTTTCACTGGGATCTAGATGGCAGAGGCTTGGGGTTCCTGCCAACCCACAGACAGCTCCCGGCCCTGAGCATCTTGGGAATTTATATAAAATTACCCGTGCAATGGAAGCAAGTCAGAAGGCAGGTGTACAGTGGGAGGAACATTCTGTACAGCTCTCCCGAGGAGTCGCCACGCTCAGGTAACCCGAAACCACAGCGGGCACACACTCAGCTCCTTCTGGCAAGCGCTTCGAGAGAATTGTGCTAATGAAACACATCAGACAGCCCTGGCCAGTTGTGAGGCGAGCGCTTATCTCCCAGGAGGGGCAGGTGGATGTGGCCTCTGTTCCTGGCCTCTGCTGAGCAGGTGGGCAGCAGGTCCCTCCTGAGGCAGTGTCCTGAGGACACGGGGCCGGCACAGTGCTGGCCTGGCCACCTCGAGGGCCCGGCAGGCCATGTCAGGATTGTCTGCAAGTCACTCACACTCTCCTCCAGCAGAGCTCCTTGGCCAGCAGGTCTCTTGGTGCTCCCTGTTGAAGAGGAGGCTAACTGACAGAAGGACAGACAGAAGCTGGCGAGGCCTGCTTTTCCCAGGGCTCTCTCTGTTGGCCTATGGTCACCAGGGACCAAAGACGTGAAGGTGCTTGAGGAGATGAGCCAAGCAGGCTGGCTGAGGTGGACACATCGGCAGTGTCCAGGCTGACCCCTAGCATGGGACATGCCCCTGCCATTGTCAAGTCGCTGGGTGAACTGGGGGTGAAAGATTGGGCTGCAGCAGGGCCTGCCCGTGGGGAGCAAAGACCTGCCACCAAATTATGTCTGATGATACAGGCCTCAGAGAAGCCTGGAGGATGGGGTCCCCTTGCAGCTGAGGGGACGGGTGAGATCAGAGGTGGCTTCCCAGGGATGGTGGCAATTGAGCGAGGCCCTGAAGGAAGCTGGGGATGATGGACAGGCAGGGGCAACAGGACAAAGCACGGTGTGAAAAGGGGGGTGCCCACAGTGTGTATAGGAAAGGTAGCTTTATATGGCCACGTCCAGGGCAGTGCAGTGGAGCAGCAGGAACACAGGCTAGTAAGGTCGGAGGAGCTGGGCACAGAGGGCTCCAAATGCCAGGCACAGGGACCTGGGTGGGATTTGGGGGCAGAGGAGACACCAGCCTCTCCACGGGACAAGAGCACAAGCTCCAAGCCAGACTGGCTGCCCTCAGATCCTGGCTCTGCCTCTGACTTGCCCTGGGACCTTGGGCAAGTTGCTTAGCCTCTCTGTGCCTCAGTTTCCTCCTCTGTACCTATAAGAAACATACCTACCCCAGTAGATCACTGTGCAGTTAAAATCAGACATGGAAGCAATTCCTAGTACAAAACTCATGTTTAATGAGCCTCAGCTGTTGCTATTGTTTCGCTTAGTCGTTCATTCATTCATTCATTCATTCATTTAACAGCTGTTTGCTGAGCTCCACCTGCATGCCAGGCACTTTTCAAGTTGTCGGGGACACAGCAGTGAGGAACCCTGACACAGCCCCTGCCCTCATGCAGCTTATACCGGACATTCTATTGGGGGAGACAAAACAATAATTGTAAGATAAATAAGTAAAATAAACCTTTTGTTTGGTAGCATTAGGGAGAAAACTAAAGCACAGGAAGGAAACGGGTAGGACCAAGTGGGTTGGGGGAAGCAGCAGCTTTAAATAGGATGGTCACGGGAGGCCTTGCTGGGGGGCTTTTGGGGAAGGACCTGCAGGAGGTAGGGGTGGTGAGCCCCATAGCGGCTGCACGCCGGGCAGAGGGAGCAGGGAACATGCAAAGGCCATAAAGCAGCAGTGTTTTTTAGCAGGTGGAATGGCCCGACCAGAGCTCTGCCTTAGCAAGCAGCAGGGACACAGGTTGGGAAGGTCAGTGGCACAGACCCACCCTGCTCCTTCAGACCCCGTGAGACAGACTGGCCAGGGCAAGGCAGGAGGCCAGCAGCCAGGCGGGAGGCTTTGCCGGAGCCTTGGCAGTTTCTAAAGTGGGATTCACCTCGTTGAGGTGCACAGGGAAAATGATAAAACTTTTATTTCTGCAGCATTCGTTTAACATTTCTATTTTTGTATCCTCTTAGACATATTAGTACAATATAGTTTCCGGATATAATTTATAGGAACACATACAGAACTTGGAGATAGGGCACAGACATCTCTTACTGCCAGGAGTAGAGGCCAGTGGTCAAAGCCAGAGCTGACGGGGCAGGGCTGACCTGAGGGTGAGGGGCCGGGGGCCCCGAGAGGGCGGCAGCCTGAGGCTTAGGGTCCCTCAGCAAGGGTGGCCGTGGTGGCTGTAGAGAGGAGGTGGGAGATGCAGTCCGCCTTGACCGGGAGGGGGTGGTGCCGTGGTCAGCACAAGGCCCTGAGAAGAGGTAGGGGCCGGGTGAGGCGCTCCCACCGGCACGCCTGAGCGTGGCCCATCTGAGAGCTCGTGTGCTTAGAAACACGTGGTGGACTCTTGGCAGACGGGGAGGGCCAGGGCTATAGAACGTTCTGGGCCCTCCACACCACGGTGAGAAAGTTGAGGTCCGAGAGGAGAAGAAAGGCCATTTCCCTGCTTGTTTGAGAGTGGCAGCTTGCGCTGATGTTACAGTTGGAGGGCAGGGTCTAAACGGGCAGCCATGTTCCTTCAGGCCTGTAGGCACGTGAGCCAGCAGTCTGCCGCCCCTATTGTGCTTTTTGCCCTGTGAGGGGCTGTGCGCCGAAGGCTTGTTGTCCCTGTGCTCATTCAGGCCCCTTTTCTGTGGTGGTCATGGCAGAGGATGGGGGTCCAGCCTCTCTCCCAGAGGCTGAGGTGTCCACTGTGGTCACTGAGGTGGGTGCCCTCTCAGGTCAGAGGCAAGGCCCAGGAAGGCCCCACAGCACGAGTGACCTGAGTCCCTGGGTCATGGTGGGTGCAGTCTGCCTGCAGCTGTTTCCACTCGGGGTGGGGCTGGCTGGCTCTGGGCCCTGCCTTCTCCAGATGGGCCCACCAAACTCCTCTGGTTGGAATGTAAATGTCCCCAGCCAGAGTAACAGCTGCTCATGGGGCCCCTGAAGGGCAGCAGACAAGAAAAGCATCTGGTTTCTGTTCTCCCCCCCACAGCTGAAGTCTACATTGGCATTGGGAAGCCTGCAGAAGCCACAGCATGTACCCAAGAAGCTGCCAACCTCTTCCCCATGTCCCACAACGTCCTGTACATGCGTGGCCAGGTTGCCGAGCTCCGCGGAAACATCGACGAGGCCCGGCGGTGGTATGAAGAGGCCTTATCCATCAGCCCCACCCATGTGAAGAGCATGCAGCGACTGGTGAGTCTGAGAGCCGGCCTGGAGCCCCCACTCTTGGGTCCAAGGGCCAGGTACACTGAGCTTGCCAGGCGGTCACATTGCACAGAGCCAACAGGCTCCTTTCCTAATGTGGTCTAGGCAGATGGTGCCCCTAGGAGTTGACAGTGTGCGGCCCTAGCAACCCTACATGGCAGTCCTGTTAGCTGCCATGGAAGAGTTTGAGTTGGTGGGCTCCTGGCCAGCAGTTCAAGCCACCTGTGGCTTTGGAGCTGGTCACTGTCATTGTCCTCCCAGTCTCAGAACTGCTGACAGCAGCCACTTCCGGGGCTAGCTACACCCTGGGGAGACGGCAGTATAAAGATAGGACACTCTGCAAACTGGGGCTCTCTTGCCTTGCGGGAACCTGAGACTCCGGCTTGTCTCAGAAGATAGTGAGGGGCAGCCATCCAGAGGGGAGGGGAGGGCCCTAGTGCACAGGGAGGTGGGAGGAGCACTCGGCCAGGTACACAGGTAAGTCACCCCAGTTTCCACACTGCTGGGGGTCTGGTGGCTCTGCAGAAATGCACGTGTTCCTTGTGAAAGGCTCATCCCTCTCCGGGATGCTCAGTCCGGAAGCCTGGGGTTGCCCTGCTGCCCACCCTCCCTTCCTTGCCGTGGACTTCCGTGGTTGGTCCTGGAGTTGGCCCCGACTCTCTTGGGTTTCAGTTAGGCAAGCGAGCAGGCTGGTCGCCTCCAGAGGGTTCTCGTCCTCTAAGAGCATGTACTGGGTGCAGCTGCCTCACAGGGCTCTCCTGCTGTCACCTTTCTGTGAGAGTCTGAAACTTGACAAGGATCCGGTGACAAGCCATACCGCTTTAGTGAACCAGGGAAAGAACAGCTTTGTAACAAACCTTGGGTGTCCTCCATGTCGGCGGCCCTTGGGAGCCCAGCACCGGTAATCAGACAGTGGTGTGTGGTGTGGAATAAAGAGGAGTCCGGGAACAAAGTTCTTTCCCAACAGTGTTACTCGCACACTCTGCACTTTCGTTTCCTTTCTGTGAAATGAAGGAATTCAACTGGATAGTCTGTGGTTTCTGTCCAGTGCTAAGGGGATGTGGTTTTGTAACTAATAAGTAACATGTTCTCCAAAGGATGCCAGTGCCTTCATTATCTTGCCGTTTCTCATAGGAATGTTGCAAACCGAAGAAGGGGCTGAGTTCTAATTAACTGTCTTCAGCAGAAGAATGCCGAGGCACAGGGAATTAGTTACAGGGCGCCATGGGAAGAGCATGTATCTACACCTCAGATCTGGACTCGAACTCCACCCTCATCCTTACTCCTGGGAAACCTTGGGCTTGTCCCTGACCCTCTAGGGGCCTCAGGATTTCTGCAGATTGTACTGTTGCTCGCCCTGGAAGGGTGGCGTGAGGACTAAATGAGGCGTTTGACCCGACCAGCCTAGCATAGTTCCTGGCACCTAGTGGGTGGGCATTGGATGGAAAACTGATGATAATCGTCTTCAGCTTTAAAAATCCATCAAACCCTATAATAATTGCAACCACTTTTTTTCAACTTCCCTTTAGAAGTGTTTTGTAGCTCATTATAACGTAATAAATAATTTTACATATTATCCAAACATTAGCCTGTTTGATGAAAAATATTACGTGGCTTTTAATTTTTGTCTCACTATTATAAGATGAATTGGTAAAGAGCTTTTCAGATCTCTGTGCTTTTGCTAGAGCATTGCAGAAGGGGTATAATCAACGCCATGTACTCAGCCTTTTTATTAAAAAGAGGCAGTGTGTTTCTACCTAGGGGCCTATAAATTATTCAGAGAAGTAGTTCTTGTTCATCCCCGAGGGGAACACATGAGACAAAAGATCATATAGGAAAATCGCACCGGGGAGGTTTTACGTTTCACCTTTTGCAGCTTTTCAAGACACCTGAGCTCTCTGACAAATGCCAGATGCTTTCCTTTCTGAAAGGAGCAGGCAGTGGGTCCAGCACGGGAGAGGTGGGTGAGCAAGGGCCCGGGGTCTGGTGGGGACCTTGCCTGCTGGATCCATTTGCAGCGACTTAGCCTTCTCAGGCTCAGAGACGTTGGCTGCCTTCGGAGGCCTTACCGGTAGAAAATAATAATCAACTCTTACGCCTCCCCTCAGTGCATCCAGTTTGGAGGCAAGTTAAGGCCAGCAAACCTATGTTTTTGAGAAGTTTAGATTCTTCCAATGAGAGACTTTGCCTAATGACCACAATCAGTGTGCTGCCCAAGGGGTAGCTTGGAACGTTTCTTCTTGGCAAGCTTATAAATAATGCACCCTGGATTGTGTTCCCCCAGCCGGCCTCCCCGCCGGCACTGCTGGCAGAGGCAGCCCCCGGAATCCCAAGGCTCTTCAGTCCTAGGATAACACAGCCTGTCACTTTTCCCCTCCCCTCCCCGAGCTGCACCGGAAAGCGGTGCTTCCATGGCCTCAGATGGAGGAAGGGAGGAAGGTGGCCTTGGCACACCACAGAGGCCAACAAGGTTCTAGAGCCAGATCGGCCCAGAATAGAACCCCAGTTCTGTCACCCGCTGGCTTTGGAACCTTGGGCAAGTTACCCAACCTCTTTGTGCCTCAGTTTCCTCAGCTGTAAATGGGGATACTATTAGAACGAGTAAGTCGCAGATACAGGCTAAACCCAAGAACTGAAATCTCTTGTTGATTCGCAAAAGGCTGCCTCTGTCTCTACCCTCAGAGACTGGTTTGCAAACCCCCAAATCAAGAGGAAGGGGTCAGCAGAGAGATCAGAAGCTGTCTTTTGTCCAGCCTGAGTCCCAGGGAAGAGACGGGGGATCCTTGCTCATACGGCCAAGGGAGGCAGAATCAGAGATGGGTGAAGACAGGCACCAGGGAGAGGAGCCTATGAGCAAGGAGGTGGGCCAGGGGGTCTGCCAGGATAGGCCAGGACCAGGGTGAGGATCAGAAGGTCAAGACTAGAAGGAGTTTGATGAACACGGCCACCAGAGACCACCAAAGACCCAACACATGAGGTCCCAAGGGAAGGAGCAGATTGCAAGACAGATTGTGGATTGTGGAAAATTAAAATGGGGAGAGGAGCTGGAGGGACAGTGGAAAGGGGGTTTTCTGGAAAGAGAGAAACCCACACTGTGTCTTCCAGGTCAAGACCAAGTGGCCGATGGTGGCCACGGAGAGCTGCCGGGAGGTTGTGCTCGTTCAACTCTGAAGGACAGTTATTTGTTAACTTCCAGGGATTGTTATTGGCAGCATGTGCCAGATTGTCTGGCTTAGATTAAAAGCAGAAATGTGGACATGTTAACATTTTTAAAAAGCAATAATGACATGGGGAACACAGTATTTGTTAAAGTAAATAGAAGTTCAGACTTGGCAAGAGATATATAAATTCCAGTGAAAATTGGCTATTTTCTAATAGTTTTAGCCTTCATCTATGTGTTTAAATTCATATACATGGATCAGGGAGAAGAGAAATAAAGTGTTTAGTGTGAGCAAGTCAGCATAAGACAAAGAAGGCAGAGAGAGCCGAGTGTGGGCAGATATGAGGAAGCAATGAGCTGAAGGGACAAGGAAGAATAACAAAGGAATGTTGTCGACAAGGGGAGGAATCTATAGCGTGATCAGACTTTTTCCAGAAAATCCAAAGGCATATTTCCATATTAGTTTTGCATAAGTGTATATAAATTTACATACATTTGCATGCTACATTAGAAAGCCTTGAGCGCACAGTACCCAAAATGAATTAATGAAACCTAGAGCAGCTGTTTTCTATGTCCTGGAGTAGTGGGGAGAGGAGGGAAATGAGTTCACAGTGAACCAAGGGGGCAGAGGAACGACAAGGGCAGGTAAGAGGCTCAGAGGAGCCGAGGCCAAAATTACCAGCATAGGGACAGGTTCTGCAAACGGGCATCTGCTTGCCCTCTGATAACGTCAGTCTGGGCTTTCGAGGACAGTGAGGGTAAGAAAGGAACAAGAGCTTCCCGAAAAGAGATAAAGGTGGAGGACAGCCAAGAAGGTTTATGAAAGGGAGTTGATAAGACTAGAAGAAGAGAAGGATTGCTGAGAAATAAATTTATATGAGGGGATCGTAGCAGGTGCTTCCGCTTGACAGGTTGCAGAAACAGATGGTGGGGTCAGTCAGGGCTCGGGGAGAGGGAAGCAGCAGTGCCCGAGGCTGTACTGCAGCTTTGTAGGGGACTTTGCCTCGAGAACATGGGAACTGGGCAGTGAAGGCACTGGTGGTCAGAGGCCCCACTCCCACCCCCACTCCCACTCCCACCCCCACTCCCACAGCAGGGAAGGAGGAGAACTGAGCTGTCAAAGTGAAGCCAGGGATAGGCTTTCACCTAAAGGGAGTCTGTTCCCACAGAGACAGATCTCGGAGCTGACATTGAGAGATGAGAGAATGTAGATTAAAAGTACCAAGGGGCCATCTCTGTCAATGTTGAAGTTCTCAAGACAAGGTTGGGGACGGGAAAGGGACAGAAAGCCCATCCGTCATTCAAAGGAGGGTAGCTAGAAGGTCCAGGAGGTGGTAACGCACCCTCCCCCAGAGGAAGTAGTGACAAAAGGCCATTGGTGGAGCTCCCCAAAGAGAGGGGACATGGGAAGAGACGGGGTTGGAAGTGACGAGTTGCCCCAGGCTAACCTGTCTGCTGCTCATCTGGAGAAGTCATCAGGATGGGAGGGTCTGGTGTTGACAGGACGCAGCTGAGGTTGGAAGGGGGTTACTGCTCAGTGGGAAAACGTGTTTCTGGTTACCATAAGGGGGTCAATCCAGTAATAGAATAGGCTTTCTGGTTTGGGCATGGTGGGCCCAGAGGGTGTTTGTCTAGTGCTGATTGGAAGACGTGAAAAATCCCCTTAGTTCTATCAAGATGGCTTTGAGCTCAAGGTTTCGTGCCCTGGCTGTGTTTGTGGGCTTTCTCCATGATCTTAGGTTTTTTGAAACATCAGAATCTGGAGTGACATCAATGTGTAGAAACCTTAGAAATGTTGTTGCAGGTCCAGGCCAAAGGAGAACTTGGGTAGCAGAGACTGGCCGGGAGATCAGCAGGCTGTTTGAAAATGCATTTTATCTAGAAATACCCGGAGGCACAATCCAAGGAAGACATCAAACCGTGCAGTGCCGTGTGATGCCTTGTGTATTGTTACTCCATTTTAAGTTGTTTTAACAGTTCTAAAAATTGATGCAGAAGTATTCTTGAAAATAAGGCTGACTGCAAGGCGACTCTGAGAAGGGCTCATCTGATGTTCAAAGACGGGTCTGATGCCAGAGTTTTCTTTAAACTGTCTTCAAGCTTGCACACCTGTTTTCTGTGGGAAAACACTTCATCCTGCTATGCATGATGAGCTAGAAGTATGGCAGAGAGGGGTGGAGTTGAGGGAAAGAGATGAGCTCCGGCTTGCCTGGGGCAGCTTGCACTGCTGAATTATGAAACTTCGGTGGTTTTCTCTCTCTCTCCCGTCTTTTCAAGTGTCCATCTGTTTAATGAGATTTGAGCACAATTGCTTGTGTTTGATACATCATTAGTTAGCACAGTGTTTTCTGCTTTGTGGTCCTGTGGAAGGAGAGACACAGCGTGAAGAGGATGAGCTGTTCTGGGTGGCTCCAGGACGGGCAGCCTGCATCTGTGTGTCTGTGGGCTTTGCCCATCAGCCCTGGAGTGGGGCTCGGGGCTGTGGGCAGGGCAGGGTTACTCCTCGGTGCATCTCCAGTTTTCCCCTTGGAGAAATAGGTCTTGAAGAGAATGCCTTTGATCCCTCTGTTACTCCGGATGAGACCTAGGCACACTTAAGCCAATGAAATAGAACTGAGAATACCCTTCCCCCTTTCAAATGCTGATTTTCAGAAATGGATCCCTTTCATTCAAAGTATCAGTTTTCCTTCTGTACATAGAAAGAATGATTGGCAGGAAACAAAACTCTCTGATCGACTAGTGAGAAGGCTTCATCTATTAATTGTATTTTATTTTCTTTCAGAAGTTTAAAAATATTTTTAAAGTTAAGGAGAACATTTTTTTTCCTTGAAGAAAGGCTTAAAAAATATTTAGATATCCTTCCTTTGCAGCAATATGCTTGCTGATAGTACTCTTTGAAAAGCGTACAGGCCTTCATGTCTCTAATATATTTACTAACTGCTCTGGGTTTCCAAATAACAGTAAAGACAGGGAATTAGTCCATTTCTATTGGGTGTTTAGCTCTTTGCTCTTTTTTCCATCTTCTCTCCCTTTCTTTAATGGTACATACTGTGCGTTTTAGCTCCTTTTATACCTTTAGGCCTTCTCAAGAATTATTAGTACTTGGCATGAATATAACTTTTCTCTCGACTGAGAAATTTAAAACCTCATGTGCCTCATCTGATGAGTTTGTTCTCGCAATATGCGGTGAGATGGAGAATTTCTTTTTTACTGGCAGGGAGAACTGTTCTTTGTGACCTATCCCAGGTCACATTTGTAAGCTAAGAGCCAAACCAAGCCAAGAAGGTACTAAAATTGCATGTTAGTGTAGTCGTTTGAGAGTATTTATCTTTTTGTAGATTCTGTTCCAATCATTACTGCCAGTTGAAAACTAAGTTGCCTGGAGATTGGACTCATCTAGAATCTGAAATTGGTCTCTGGAAGTGGTTTTTTCCCAGCCTGAGATGCGCAGCCAAGCATTGGCAGAGCCTGGCCCTGTCTGGAAGCATCGGTGGAGGCGGTGGCCTGGCCCGGCCCTGAGGAGCTGGACGTGGACGTTCCCGCGTGCTCCTCTGCTGTCCTGGGGCGGCCACGTCTCTGAAATGGGCCCACAGCTTGGCTTGGAGGGTGGAAGAGCAGAAACCCAGCCATGGGGGGCCTAGACCAGGGGCAGAGACAAAGGAGGTGGAGCCTGGAAGTGGTCAGTTGGATGAACCCAAAAGACAGTGAGAAAGAAGAAGGGAAAGAAAAAAACAGCCCATGACCTGTTTGTCTTTTGAGCAAAATCTTCACTGTCCTGCGGTGCTTGGCTGAGCAGCCTGGGTGGACTTTCACTGAAGGCCATCCTTTCTTCTCTGCCTTCTTTCTCTCTCGCCAGTAGGTAGGCCATTCAGAGGTAGCTGTCACAGGGTCGGGACACTTGCAGGCCGATGTGTGGCTTCGCACCCACTCAGGGGTTCGCCTCTGTGTGTGACAACAGCAGCCTCCAGCCCCAAGGGCTCGGGGCTCCTGAGCGCTCACCCCCTGCTGGGCTGTGCTCAGCACCCCTTCTCTGGCTCACCCGTTTCTCACCCGCTTCCCGTGGCAAACCCTGCCAGCGGGGCTCTGCCGTCACCCCATTGTGCAGGTGGGAAGCCAAGCCCGCGGCTGCTGAAGTCGCCTGCCCAGAGGGGTACAGTTGGCTTGGATAGGTGGTCTCCGTGCCCAACCAGCTCCCACCCCTGTCCTTATCTGAATGGTTTTGTTTTGTTTTTTTAGTTCTGCTACAGGATTCTGAGGGCCTTTAGAATCTTTGCAGAAATCTCCTCCCAGTGCTTTCTCAGCCCTCATTGCAAGCACATCCCTCTGATCTTGTCTGCGAGCGTGTAGATGAGTGGGTGGATGGAGGGGAGGGATGCTTTCTGCCTCCCTGAATTTGAGACTGGAACCTGGCTGGTGGGAAATACTCTGCAGCACCAAATAAAGGCTTCTCCCAGGCTGTAAATGTGGAATCGGGGGCACCAGGGTCACTTGGGGCAAAGCACTGTAAGAATAAAAGAAAGGCAGCACGCCATCACATAAAACCCACAGGCTTTGACCCCACGTCCTGTCCCTGTTGGGCCTCTGTGTCCTGCAGGCATAGAGGCCAAGGAAGAAGGACAGAGTGCCCCCATCCCATACGGGCCAGCATGTCATGGGTGCGTGCCCTCCCCAAGCCACAGTACCCTCCTCTGCAAAACTATGTCCTAACGCTGTCCTTGCACATAGTAAGGTCTCAGTAAATGCCACTGTTAATATCATTTTTAGAGACAGTCTGTTCATATTTGGGTGGAGAGTGGCCAGGGATGGTGCGGGATTGAGGAGAATTTAAGGATGTTCAGTCCTGATGACTGTTTTGATTTCCTGGCTGCTAAACTGGACACCATGCAGTGGCTGGCTTAAAGTACAGGAATTTATTGACTTATGGTTTTGAGACTAGGAGAAGTTCAAAATCAAGGTATCAACAAGGCAATATTTTCTCCCAAAAGACTGTATTCTTGCAAGTGGTTGGGATGGGACAGTTCATGTTGTATATGTGTGTCTACAATTTAAAAAAAAAAAGATAGATTAAAGGGACAGTAGCAGTTCGAATCAATACATAATTTCATACTGAATCTAATAATGGAGGAAAAAATGCCCAAAAGGACATTATTGGGACATATGAGAAAATTGGAATATAGACTGTAAGCTTTATAGCAATGTTGTAAGCTTTATAGCAATGTTAAATTTCTTAAACTTGATAATGGTACTTAAGTGGTTACATAAGTGAGTATCCTTGTTCTTTTAGGTAAAGTACATGGAAACATTAAGTGTTCAAGAAGCATTATATATACAACTTATTCTCAAATGTTTAGAAAATAGAGGAAGGGATGGATATATGATAGATAGACAATGGAAGGGAGGGAGGGAGAGAGGGAAGAAGGAAGGAAGGAAGGAAGGAAATGGAAAATGTGGCAAAATATTAAAAGTTGGTGGATCTGGGTATCTGTGCTGGGGGTATGTTAGTTCTCTGTATGGGTTTTGTATTATTACAAATACAACTGTCCTGTAAGCTTGAAATTATTTCAAAATAAAAAGTTTATTAAATATGCAAGCATATGTACGTAGACATTCATCTCTCTGCCATGGCCCAAGGCTGGCCAGAGCATGGCCTCTGCTTCCAGCAGGCTGGCTGCTGAGCCTGGGCCCGGCTGCTGAAGTGGAGAGGAAGAGGGGCAGGGGGGCCCTGGCCGGCAGGACTTGTTCTCTGAGAGAGGCAGAGGGCACCTCCTCTGGTCTCACTGGGGAGGCCGGCCTGGGCCTCTGGCTGTTACACTTCGTCTCTGGGCCGGACCAGGGCTGCTGCGGAGGACCAGGGTGGGAGTGGGTCCCCGACCTGGAGGCATCAGAGGGAGGCCCGGGCGGCAGGAAGGGCGCAGCCCGTCGTGGAGCCCAGCTCAGATGTCACTGCCTCCGCGAAGCCTTCCTTGACGCCACCCACCCCCCACAGGGGCCTCAGCTCCTAGACTTCCCTCTTCTGAAGCACTTGTTGAACCAATGTGGGCTTCTTTGTTCACGGATCTGTCTGCTTCTGGGCTAGAAGCTTCTTGAGGGAAGGTGCCATGTCTGAGGCAGCACAGTAGCCTGCACAGACCCGGGGGTGCGGGGTGGGAGGGGACAGGACAGGTGGACGGGAAAGGGAGGAGGGACAGATGGAAGACGACTATGAGCAAACTCAGCAAGTATCCCCTTCTACAGATTGGGTGTCCTTTCCCTGGACAGATTTTGAGCCAGTGTCCTGGGAACATACTGTTTTTAAAGAGTCAGGTTAGCTTTCTCTGTGCAGAGGACTTTGGGGCATTTGTTGGTTCAGCCTTGGCCCAGTTCCTCCCAACCATAAGTGCAGGAAGTTACTTTGAGACAGGACAAAAGGGTGCTGCCACATGATTTCACATGAGGCCATGGAGGCTTGGTCAGGGCTTTTAATGGAACTTTCCAGGGCGGGGAGATGGAGGGTGTTCTCATCAGGTCCCAGGCAGACCTGTAGCACCTGCTCCAGGGGCCGGGAATGGGCGAAGGCAGCAGGAGCAGCCCCTCCCAAGTCCAGACCCTGTCCATTGTCCTCACGCACATCCTTCCTTGTCAGACCTGTACCTGATTTGGGGTATATCGTAATCACTGTCCTCGGTCTAGAGGCTGCTGCGGCACTGTGCGGGATGGCCCTGCTGGACTCTGCAGAGCTACCCCACCGAGGCCCCGGTGCCCTCTGGGTGCATACTGTCTCTCCACATGGACAAATTACAGCTGAGAGAGGTGGGGCAGGCAGGTGCTGGTGGCCAGGTGTGCCCAGGTGGCAGTTGTCTGCCAGCTTCCCAGGCCTCAAAGGCCTGGCTCTTCAGTTTTCTTTCTTTAGTCAGAGAAGATCATCCTCTGAGAAACAACTCATACTAACCACACTCATGAGAGACTGAGTTCCAAACCAGAAACCAAGATGATAACTTTTAGAGAATCAGGCTGTGCCTTTCGTGGGCCCAACCACTTGTGGTTTCCCTCCATCCTCCCCAGAGGAGCTTGCCGTCTAAGCTGGACGACAGGCCCCAGTGCTCGAGAAGCTGAGAGGCCACCCCTTGGCAGCCTGGGCCCCTGGGTCAGAGATGTTGAAGGGGGCAGATGCCAAAGGATTGGAGCTGTGCAGACCCAGAAGCACCCCTCCTCTGCTGCAGAGAGCAGCTTTCTGGGGCCCGGAATTCTCCTGCTTGTCACATCTCCTAGACCAGAATCTCCCCCTCAGCATCTGGTGGTCACAGGTGAGCCACGAAATGGTCAGGCCTCAGCCCCTGGGGGTGTCAGGGACGAGGGAGGGGTGATTTCCCCTAGCCTTGGGCATCAGATCCTCTCATCCCTGTGTGTCATACAATTATCATTAAGTATCATTTCCTTTTTGGAGAAAAAAATATAAAGCACCAAGCCCCATTCCTAGGGGTCAGATGACTTCTCGTGTAGTGGAGTCATGGGCCAGTCGTCTTCCCAAGGCCACTCCCTCACCCCTCGATGCGGACTTGGGACCCATCCTCAGCCTTCAAGGCCTTGACTCCTCGCAGACTGTGAGTCGTGTCCCAACAGGATGTGACCTTCTGACCTGGGTCCCAGACTAAGGGTGCCTCTTCTTTGGGCCCTGCCTCAAATCTAGACAGGAGCAGCCTTCATCGTTTCCACCAAGACACTTGCTTTGTCTAGCTTAGAGGGTGGCCTCTGGGGAAGAGTTGGGGGTCTGACTTGGTTTCCACCCTGTCCTTGGGAAAGGATAGATAACAATAGCAGTTGCCAAGCAGAGAATGACCCGTCAAAGCTGTGGTCAGATGCAAATCCAATGGATTGGGTTATTGGGCAGGGGAGGTATATTGGGGATGCTTTAGGGGGAGAGCCAGTTAATTGAAGCGTTTTCTTATGATGTAATCCATGTCCCTACATCCTTTTGAAACGGCACATTTTTAGCTTCACATTTGCTGGTTGTTGGGTATCTGTGTTCTCCTTGGAACGAAAGGAATGTCACCCTGGGAATTCACAGCCATATGACTCCTGTTTGGCTTATGGCCCTTGGGCTTGCCTATCCCTCTCCAGTTACCCGCCCACCCCAAATAACATCATTTTGTGCACTGAGATTCTCTGCAGACATTTTCTGCTCTGTGTTTGGATCCTTCCCACCACTGCAGTCATTTTCTCGCTGTGGCCAGGGAGAAGTGGCATCAGACCACCCTGCTTTCACCGAGGGCTGAAAGCACAGACCCAGAAGCAGCACAGACCCAGAAGCAGACTCCGAAATGCAAGCCATGCTGTACGCTTTGTCACTAGGCATTCCTTTGCTGCATCTTAAGGAAATTAAGATATTTATTTCTATGTAATTAATTCTGTGTTTCTTTCTGTTTTCTGTTTTGGAGTCTGAGATGACTAATTACGGGTACTGCAGTTTGGGCCCCCATTAGTAATTATGATCTAAAATTATTTAAAATCTGACATACTCTATCCAAACCTTTTATTCTTAGAAGTTCTGCCCCATTATTTCAGTGCAAATTGGACATTTAGGTTCCTCTGCCTTCCTGTTTTGCCATGTTATTGCTCTCTGACTTGGAGCAGGCTGTTGGTTTTCACTTATCTGGGTTGATCCGTGTCCTCCAATCCTGGTCCCTTGTTCCCCCTCTGTATTTTGGGCCTCCCTGGAGTCAGCACTTTCCCCTGCTGCACTGCTGGTCTTTGAACCCGGTGGAGGCCAGGAGAGCATGGGTGGGTGGCATTCTGTACCACTGGGCCTGCTAGCTCCAACCTGCCCCAGAGGCCCCCCATTGAGTGCTCGGGGCTCTCTCTTTGGGCTGTGTCAACCCCATATGTCGTCTGGATCTTCAGGCTGAGTTTAAAACTCTTCAGCCCAAAGGTCTAGGGAGGACAAACTGTGAGAAGTTTTTCCTCAACCGATATCAAGGATGAGGGACTAAAATGGGCAGGCAGCAGATGAAAGCCTCCAGAGAGTTGAAGGCTTTGAGGGATTTAGAATCCCAACAACATTCTCAAACCTAAGCGCCCTTTAACAGATGTGGAAGCTGAGGCCAGAGAGGGGAAGAGGTCACCAAGACCACCGAGCAGGGAATGGCAGCCAACAGGGAGTCCTGACTCCTTTACTTGAAGGTTTCATACCCACGTTCCCTATCCATAAAATGGAGTAGCCACGCCTGCCTTCTGGAGCTGGGGATTGGGGTGGGGGCAAAGGGATCTGCAATCTGAATTCCGCCAGGGCAGACCCTGGCCCCACAGAGAACTCCAGCCCCTGTTCTGATGGGGGTGGGGGTGTACTCTCAATACCATTTGGGGATTGGAGGGCTCCAACTCTGTCTGGATGAGTCAGGCAATGTCTGCTGGGCTCCTCTCCCTTCTCTTTTGCACCCACCTGGAATGGAATCTTTGTCTCTCTCTCTCACTCCTTTTCTTGCCCAGAAGTGTCCCTCCCTGCTATGTAGCATCCCTGAGCCCAGGGTACGCTGGGATTGCCAGCCTCAGCACTGATGTATGAGCCCAGTCAGTTGCCAGAAAGTCTCACGGTTAGCATTTGGCACCCCTCCTGTCACCAGGAGGGTAGGGATGAGGGCTTGCTTAGGAGGAAGGAATGACAAATGTACCTGTGGCAAAATGTACCAATAATCACCAAGTCTCATACCGTAAGGCTCTTGGAAGGTCCTGACTTGGAGCCAAGGCAGGTCTGCCCCCGCTGCACAGATCCGCAGGGGCCTGCTCCAGGGCCCTGTCCTTGTGCACTCACTGCTCCAGGAAACCAATGGACATGGGTGAGCAGAGTGGGGTGCAGGTGTGCCCTGAGACACTCCACCAGCGTCATTTGGTGAGAGCACTGCCCGGGGCCAGGGGGCCGCCTGGGAAAGGAGAGAATAGAGTCCAGGTCTGAGAGCCCACTACTCACTCTTAGACCCAGGGCCACAGGGTCCAGAAAAGTCTGAAAGCCCTTGGAGAGCACCTTAGCTAAGCATCTCCTTCTGCTGGAGCTCCTGGGACTCCAAACCACCAGCCCTGGCAGAAAGCCCCCTCTCTGCGCTTCCTGTGCCTTTTTCACCTCCCACCGGGTTCACTGAGTAACATCTGATCCCCTCCTCCCTCCTCCACTTCCCGCCCTTTCTTCATCTGCTTGGTATTTACATAACACCTGTCTTTAGAACACCTTTGCAGGTATGGATCTTTTTGAACCTTTCAGAATATCAATTAGCCAGTCACTTAAAGGCTTGTGAAGCAGGAGAGATCTCAATATTTGAGCATCTGCTGTAGCCAGGGTTTTTTCCCAGCTTTGCCCTTAAGCATCACATTCACGGAGTCCCCCGTTATTTATCCAGCTCAACAGTCTCTGAGTACTTGGTATAGGGATTAAATGAGATGATGTGAGAAGCATGCAGCCTAGTTTTCTACCAGACACTGGACTAGATCCTGAGGATATAAAGATGAATCTGTCCTAGCAGTCCCTCCCCTCAAGGACTGAGAGTCTGGAAGGAATGACATAAATATGCATGTAAGTATGAGAAAAGTTAGGGGGACTCTGAAAGGCAGATGTGTAGGGCCCGGGGTGGTCTTTTCTCGGAAGATTGAGACAGAAAAAGCTCACAGGAGTGATCTGAGTAGAGGCACAGACTCTTCCAGAAGTGGGGAACCAGAGATGGACTTTTAAAAATTAGATAATAAACCTACCAGCTGCTGGAGGCTTATAAGGGACAATGGGGGAAATCGGAGGATGGACCAGGTTGTGGATTAGTGGATGATAGCAAGGATACTGTTAATTTTGTTAGGTGTGATAATGGTTGTGTAGTAGAAAATATCCTTATTTTTAGAGATTCACACTGAAGTATTTAGGGGTGAAATGTCACAATGTCTGTAATTTACTTTAAAATACTATTCCCCACCAATACATGAAGAAAAAATGAAAAATATTACTGGTTATTAATTTATGTAACTGGTACATAGATGTTCATTATAGTAACCTTTCTACTTTTCTGCATGCTTAAATTTTTCATGATAAAAAATTTAAAAAAAAAGCATAGTAAGCCAGTGTGGTCAGGTCTACATTCTAGAGAGAATGCTCTGGAAGCTCAGTAGGAGGGTTAGTTGGAAGCAAGCGACACTTAAGGACCTGGACTCAGCAATAACAGGGCAACAGGCCGAGGTAAGAGATATTGAGAAGGCAGGCTCAGCGAGGTTGGTGGGGGAGCAGGAAGGTTCGAGGCTGACCCTCGGGGCCTTGTTGGGTGCCTGGATGGATACGAGGCATTTACCAAGGTGAGGGGGCGGGAGGCACACAGGGAGGAAGGGAGATGGACACCGGGCTGGCCCTGCGACACGGGCTGGCTGTGGTCTGGATGCCAGGGCCATGGTCAGGGCTGGAGCAAAAGACATAGCCAAAGCAACAGGGGGGAGATGAGGCTGGGATGTGAGCTACACAGAGAGCCCAGGACCAAAGCCAAGGAACACCCACATTTAAGGAGCAAGAGAGAAATGTGACTAACAAGGAAACAGGTTCTGATCATTTACACCGCTTTTCCATGTCCACGTAGTTAATGACAGTTGTAGTTGGGATTTGCAGCCCGGCTCTGTCAGATACTCAAGTCTTCTTGTTTCCACAATCCCACTCTGCCCTGCTCGGGGCTGTGGGCAGCCTTGACTCCTGCTATGCTCACAGAAGATCTCCACCAGCAAAGTCACTCTTGAGTAAGCTCCACAAGCAGAAGTGATCTGAGTTACAGGTGCAGCTTCATGCTGGGAGCTGGGTGCCCTTGGACAAGTCCCGTCACTTCCCTGGGCCTCGGTTTCTTCCTCTGAAAAGTGGGGGCTGGGGAGGACTAGATGTGATCACAGGTATGAGCCAGAAGGACTCGAGGGTGTCTAGTGACAAATGCTGTGCCCTGGTTCCTAGAAGTGTCTCACCATGCCTGACCTAGACCCGATTCTCTCTCCAGGTCTCCCTCAGGGAGAGTGAGTGGCCCCAGGTGCCTAACAACAGTGACTGTTTCCGAAAGGAATCTTGGGTCCCGCACCCCCAACAATAAGCTAGGGATCTTGATTAGCTCTGAAATTCAAATGCTGGCTCGTGTCCTTCCAAAAGAAGCAGGAACTGCTGGCCCACCCTTGGGGGGGGACCCCAGAGGCTATGATGCTGTGTCCTCCTCCATAGATAAAGGGGGAAAGCCTGCCCATGGCCTGCCGATCCCTTGGGGAGCGAGTCCCTGCAGGTCCACTCGGGCTCTGCCCTGGGGGCAGCCGGCATCCAGACAGCTGCATGGGGCTGGCACCAAAGAGCAGGCCAGCAATCCCTGCTGGCATCTCCCAGAACAAGCCAGAAGCAAAATCTACTTTTTCCTAAGGACAACATGAGTTTTTTTCCAGGCTTTTTTCAAAGCAAGGCAGGTCAATCGAGTTATAATTGGCTCTCTAATTAGAACTCCCACAAAGCTGTTAAATTCTTCACCTGCTGCCTGGCATCTTACACAAAGGTGACAAATCTGCTTCTGCCTTTGGAATGATTAAAGGAAGCTGGCTACAGTCTCATCCTTCACGCTGACAGCAGCCCCCCCGTCTGGCCACCCCCACCCCACCCATGCGAGGTAGGTAGCGCACACCCCCACGTCCCCCCGCGAGTGCAGCATGGGACACAGCCCAATTGACAAGGAAGTCAGCTTTCAGGAAACCAGGCTCGGAGACCAAATGGGAGAAGACAAAAGCCCCCACCCCCATCTCCCCAGTGGTGGTGCCTGAGGTGTTCTAGGGGTGTCTCGATGGCACCCTAAGCCTGCCCTGAGAGAGCTGCTCTGTGATGGAATAAAACCCCTCTCCTCTCTGTCTGAATCCTCCACCCTGAAGAAAATGGTGTTTTTGTGTTGCTCCCCTCAGCCATCATCAAGATAGCAGTGTGCTTGAGCGGCAGGGTCCGGGAGCCCGATGGCACCCAGCCTTTCCTTTGCGGTCCCTCCGGGGCCCTGCCAGTCGGGAGCCCAGCAGGGTGCGGGGTGCTCTCACCCCACCCCAGCCCCACCCACATGGGTGTCCCTGCAGTCGGCCATGCTGGGCCCATTCCTACCAGGGACATTGGCAAATCCTGCAGATCAGGACTTTCTTCTTTCTTCCTGAGAGTTGGTTTACTAGCACACCCCTGAACTCACAGATCCAGCTGGTTTGAATTACTATGAGGGAAAGGGAGGCAGAGGAGATGAGAGCAGGGTGGAGGGAGAGCAGTGGAGACTGGCAGAGAAACAGAACACCAAGTTTCCCCGACTCAAGACTTACGGGGTGGAGGCACCATTATAATGGAGCCCGCTTTGCCACTCTAGGCAGAGACAGAGAGGCTGAATGGGAGGTAAGAGGAGAAGGAAAAAGGCTTGGAAATGCCTGGGCCGGTGGCAGGGAGGCTGGCAAGGTGGAGAGAGCAGACATTTTGGTGCAGTGAAGACCCAGGTTTGAATTCCAGCTCTACCAGACCATGGCCGTCTGTATGTCCGTGGGCACGTGTTTTATCCTCTGTGCTGCAGAGGGTGGTACCAGCAGCCTCAGGGTTAAACAGCGTTCTTAGGTTTGCCCAACACTCAAGACATCCCTGGCAGTTAGTCTTCTGGGCCTTCTCTTCTCCCCAGATGGACTGGCTGTGAGAGTCGTGTGCAAGTGAAGAGGTCTCCCCAGAGGCCACATGGTGCAGACGCCAGCCCTGCCGTGGACCGGCCCTGTCCCCGTTACTGGGGAGAAGAAAGGGCCCACTTGTCAGCAAAGCTTCCCGGTCGGTGAGCCGGGGCACGCCACATGGACTACAGGGCGGCCGAGCTCCTGGGGCAGCCAGCGGAGCTGCCGGGCAGGTCACCTCTGGCTGAGCGTGGCCGCCTCTGCAGAGCCCAGGGACCGTACACTGTGGCACGTGCCGCCATAGGGGGGCACAGGAGCAGTATTCGCCACTGCTTTCACTTGTGTTTTCCCCAGGCTTCCTCCAAGTGACTTTTTTTTTTACTTTTTAATTGTAAAATATGTATACAGAAAGGTGGTAACTTTCAAAGTACAATTTAACGAGTAGCTATAGAGCAGATTTCAAAGAATGTTATGGGCTACAGTTCCACCATTTCAGTAATTTCCTTCTAGCTATTCTAATATGCTAGCATCTAAAAAAAAATTATATAAAGATTCAGTGTTCATAATCCTTTGTTAAATCCTGTCTTGTCTGTTGCTACCCCTTCCTCTCATTTAATCACTTTCTCCATCTTCAGGGGTGTCTAGGCAGTGAGCACCCTAACTTGTTCATATTGAAAAGGGGTGTCAACATTATGGGGAAGGGGTCTGCATCTGGTTGTTGTTCTTAAAAAGGTTGTTTCCTCTCGGTTTTAAGACTTAATTTGGCATAAGAACACTGGTGGGTTTAAGTTTCTGAAAAACAAACTTAACGAGTGAAACTTTTATAATCTCAGATAGGGACCTAGGTATTTTGGGACTACTGTTGGTAAGTGTTCTAGTTTGCTAATGCTGCCAGAATGCAAAACATCAGAAATGGATTGGCTTTTATAAAGGGGGTTTATTTGGTTACACAGTTGCAGTCTTAAGGCCATAAAGTGTCCGAGGTAACGCGTCAATAGGCTACCTTCACTGAAGGATAGCCAGTGGCATCTGGAAAACCTCTGCTGGCTGGGAAGGCACGTGGCTGGCATCTGCTCCAAGTTCTGGTTTCAAAATGGCTTTCTCCCAGGACATTCCTCTCTAGTCTGCAGTTCCTCAAAAATGTCACTCTCAGTTGCTGTTGGGGTGTTTGTCCTCTCTTAGCTTCTTTGGAGCAAGAGTCTGCTTTCAACAGCCATCTTCAAACTGTCTCCCATCTGCAGCTACTCTCTCAGCTTCTGTGCATTCTTCAAAGAGTCCCTCTTGGCTGTAGCAAGCTTGCTCCTCCTGTCTGAGCTTATATAATAGTGCTCCAGTAATTTAATTCAGACCCACCCTGAATGGGTGGGGCAACACATCCATGGAAATTATCCAGTTAGAGTCATCACCCACAGTTGGGTGGGGCACATCTCCATGGAAACACTCAAAGAATTACAATCTAATCAACACTGATACGTCTACCCACACAAGATTACATCAAAGATAATGGCGTTTTGGGGGGCATAATACATTCAAACCAGCACAGTAAGTGCTTGGCATACTGTGGGCATTTGGGATATCTAGCTGGAGCTTGCATAAGAGTAACCTCCAAGACAGCCTCTAGACTCTATTTGAAATCTCTTAGCCACTGTAACCTTATTTTGTTACCTTTCTTTTCCCCCTTTTGGTCAAGAAGGCACTCTCAATCCGTGGATGCGTGGGCCAGGCTCATTCCTGGGAGTCATGTCCCACGTCACCAGGGAGACTCACTCCCCTGGGGCTTATGTCCCTCATGGGGTGGGGGGATGCAGGTTAATGAATTTATTTGCTGAGTTGGGCTTAGAGAGAGAAAGGCCACATCTGAGCAACAAAAGAGGTTCTCTAGAAGTGACTCAGGCTCCAGGTGACTTTGTAAACCCCTCAGGGATCCACCTCGAGTGCCCTGCACAGCAGTGAGCTGGCTGCAGGAAAAGCTGGCCCAGACCCTCAAGGACCTCTGTTCAGGAGAGCGGACACATCACACATCATGCTTTTCCCCATCAGGCCACTGGGGAGTTCTGAGGAAATGGCTGGAATCCTGATGCTAATTTACTCCACATTCAGGTGGTAACGATAAGCGTTCAATGAGGGGACAAGGAAAGTGCCCGGCTGAGTCTCTGCTCTTTCCACTGGCCCTGTGCTTCCCAGATGGCGGCTGCCCCCGCGCAGTCCCCGCTGCCCACCGGTGGCTCTGCCCTGGCCCTGGGCCCCGGGTTTGGTGCCAGGGTCTGACTGAGTCTCCTGGTGAGGAGTTACAGTCCCCATCTCCCAGCAAGCCGCCGTTTTGTCCCCCCTCCCTGGGTGGTTTTCCTCAGCGCCCTGCTCCGGGAGGCCCCTGTGGTGAGCGGGAAGTGCTCACTGTCCTGTGAGGGCCCCTCCACCCCACCTTCCCACCCAGATGTGTGTTTCGAGTTCTCTTGTTATCTGTGGAAAAAAAATTTTCCAAGGTGTATCAATTCCAGTCCTCCCTTCATCCCAAAGGATCTTATCATTTCTGTTTGTTCCTGTTTAAAAATGGAAAAACAGCTAATGCCAGGCCCTGGCAGGGATGGGGAAGGCGCGTGCCAAAATGACCACATTCGCCGTGGCAAGTAGTGAATCGCCTGACGTTTGTGCCTCTGGTGCTGCCTTGAGAGACCCGTCCCTCCCCAGCTGCAGCTGGCGCCCCGGGCCACAGCCCAGAGGCCCACCCTCCCTGGTTCCCTGTCCTGTGAGTAATCAGGCCGTGGGGAGCCTTTTTCTCTGTGTCATTTTGGCAGCTGCTCCTGTGACTGGCATGCTCCATTAATTTCAGATGGAGCCACATGGGTGGCCCTGGGCTGGGGCCTGGGGAGCCCCCTGTTGTGCCCACCGCAGAGAGAGCGCCTTCTCCACCTCCTGGCCAGCCTGCCGGGAGCGCTGCCACGCTGCACCCCAGGAGTGCAAGTGGGCGTGGAGGCTGGGCCGGGGTTCCCATGGTGGTCCCTGGGTTGGACAGGCGCGGGTGACTGGAGCCGAGCTGGGAGATGGCACCGATCCCATAGTCATTTGTTGAGTGCCAAGCGTTGTGCCAGGGACTGAATTGCCTTTCAGACAACAGGCATTTGAGTGTCCGCTGGCTTCCCAGGACCGTTTTGTCTCTGGGGATACAGAGATGAGCTCCCCACCCCACCCCCAGCCCCTGCATCTAGGATCCCACAGTCCAGCCACTGATAGCTCTTCTCTTCTGCACTGTTGGCTCTTTGGAACTTTCCAGAGTTCACTGTACAGCCCAGGGCCTTCCAGTTAGTCCGCCCTTTGTCACTAATCCAAATAGGGCCAAAAGCATCTCCAGACACTGGTTGCCCTTAAAGAGTCAGGGAGGAAGCTGTCCTGTGCTGCCCAGGGACCCTCCGGGGTCCCAGCTCGGCCGCCTCGCAGCCACCCTCCACACAGAACGCCAGCACAGCCACCTCCTCTCCCCCCTGGGCTCCTGCAGGTGGGGACACAATTCAGGGCTGCTCCCCAGTGTGTGCTGTTTTCCGGCTGGGGATCAGCCCAGCCAGCCTCTCCTCCTCCCAGGACCCTCCCAGCTGCTTCAGCCCCTGCCACTCACCCCTTCCTCACGGGCTGTGGGCATTTTACTCCACAATCCGGAGGAAAGAGTCTGCCACATAGTGTTTTCTGCTTGTTTCTCCTCTTTATGTGTAAGTCCCAAAACAACTGGCACACACTGGGTGTGTGGTAGGTGCGCAACAAAGTATTTATTGGATTGAAGATTCTATCAAACTCCAGAATTTTGGATTGGAAACCATCTATTCCACCTCTTCATTTTCTAGATTATGAAACTGAGGCTCAGGGAGGAGAGGATTCTGCCCAGGGTTGGGCAGTTGATGGTTCTCGGAGCAGGCCTGAGCAGTCGTGCCCTCCAGCCAGCCTGGCTCATCCCAGCCCTCTTCTCCTGCCCTGCCAGGGAAGGGCCTGGGCTTCTGGGTGGAAGTAAGTGGGGACAGGCTTTCACGTTCAGTGTTTGGTGATAAACGGTCAGACCCAAGTACTGACCCAAGGCGTGACTGCTGCCCCATCCAAGGACAGATTGAAGCCAAGGCCAGACGAGGGACCGTCAGGGCCATGGGGAAAGGAGAGGGGCTGGGCTCCCAGGAAGCCACTCAGTGCGGCTCCGCGGTGGTCACCTGTGAACTGTTGGACGAACCGGCTCCACGGTGGTCACCTGTGAACTGTTGGACGAACCCTGGAGAGCCCTGGGGCCGTGCCCTCCCCACAGCCCACCCCACCGGCTTGTGGAGCACTAGGCCTGCTCCTTTCGTGGGCCTGCTGTTGCCGGGTCACCTATGGAAGCAGGGTCCCTGAGCCGCAGGGGAGCCCTGGGCCTGTTCCCGCACAAGCTGGGGTGGAGCACCGTCCTCCCAAACCTGCCCCGGGCAGCAGCCTCCCGCCGCGGGCTGAGCGCCTTGGCCTCTGGGGGGTGATTAGCACCAAACTTTCCACTGCGGTGGATCACCAGGGCCATGGGGAAGCGCTGACTTCCAGGCCGCCCGACTTGTTGTTGGGGAAGGTGGATACAAATAAATAAATAAGTCAACCAGGGAGGTGTATAAATAAGTCAACAGGAGTCTCTTGCCCATTACCAATGGAAAAGTACCGGCCGGGAGAGCCGCGGGAGCACCCATGGAAAGCACCGCCTGCTGTGCAGCAGGCCCCGCAGCGCCAGGGCCAAACCGTGGCTTCCCTCCCCACTGAGCGCTAACACTCGTGGCAACAAAGCACGTGGTTTAAATGGCAAACTGGGGGGTCGGGAGCAGGGCCAGTGGGAACTTACCTGGGGTATCACCAAGAACTGCTCAGGGTTCCGGATAAGGGGCGTACCCGGTGTCCCCGCATCCTTTTGGGCACCCAAAGGCTTGCTCCTGTCCCCTCTTCCCCCCTCCAGGGGCCCCTGCCAGCCCGAGCGGCACAGAGTGGCCCTGGGATTCCTTCTCACCGTCATCCTTTGACGTTAGCCGGGACTTGCTCTGTCGGACACTTTTTCCCTTAGGCCTGTGCCCCCTGCCGTGTGCTGGAGGCGACTGTGAAGGGGCCTCTGTGCTGCTGGGTTTGCGAGTGACATGCTCAGCCTGGGGCCGGCCGCGTCCCTCGTCACCCACCCGTCTGGGCCCCTCCCAGGCATTCGGACTCCAGGGATGAAAGGGACTTGCTCTCAGGGCTGGGGTTGGCGCCCGCTTGGGATAGGGTGCGGCAGCGGCTCCCAGCCTGCCTTTGCGCTGTTTCTCAAGGAGGACGCAGACGCCTCCCCGAGCATCTGCAGAGCCAAAGTCGGAGGGGAGCACGGACACGCCAATGCCTTCCATTATTGAAATCAGTTCTCCCTCTTTCTCCTGACTAGCAGAATCACCACACCATTAATTCCCAAGGGCAAGGAAAGGGCCTCCAAGTCCTGGACAGCTTTTCTAGATCGTAGTTGGGGGTGGGGGGCCCTGTGTCCAAGATCCTTGGGTTGGCATGATACAGCTCCCTCACCCCACTTTCCCTTGATTTAGTTTGATCCGTTACCTAAATGATCTCATCTTCCAGCGAAGGTGATACCGCAAGGGCTTCTGGTAAGATTGGCACAGCAGGAGAGGCTGCTGGTGGGAGCTGGTGGACCTGAGAGCCAGGCTGCCCCTCCCCACCCTCCTCTGCTCAGCAGAATCCAGCCAGCGAAGGGGCCGCTGTGGGGGTGACCCTCCTGGCTGCCCTCAGGGTCTGGGCTGTGGGGGGAGGCATCCTTCAGCCACGGAGATGTGAACAGCCTCAGCTCCCAACCCCACCCCCAGCTGGGTCCCCTGACAGTCACCCGGGTCCTGAAGCCCACAGCCCGGACCCTCCGGAGCCTGGCAGCTCCCACCTGGAGGAAGGGAGCTGGGGGTCACGTTCATGTCCCCAGAACCTTTCCCCAGGGAGGTCATCTCCCTGGCCAGCCCAGGCTGGAAGCGGGTTGCTGTGAGCAGTGGGTCCAGAAGCTAGCCAGCCACCAGGGAAGGCCTCTCAGAATGGCCTGTTGGTCCCCAAATGCCGGCACCATCTCTAGAGATCCTGGTAGCCTGATATGGAGCAAAGGGCCCTGAGTGGGTCCTCAGGAAGCAGCTTCCACCTGGTTTGGTAACTGAGCTGGATACTTGTCCCTTCAGGGCTGTTTTCTCCTCTGGAAATGAGGTACTGGGTAATCTGTAAGACCCCTCCCAGGTGTGGCAGCTGGAAAGCTGGGAGACAGCCTCCTCCAGGCAGAATCACACACATAGGCCTCTCAGCTGCTCACAGGAACCTTCTAGAAACAATCTGGGGTTGCAGTCCTTCCTCTACCAGCTATGGTCCTGAATCAGTCACCCCAACTCTGAGCTTCAGCCTCTTCATTTGTTCAAAAAGAGGGTGGGAGCATTGTATTCTGTCTTCTGGAATGTTCTCCCACATTCTCCTTCCAACAGGCCTTACTCTCTGCCAGTCCCTGGGGATACACACAGGAAAGCCATAGCCTGTGCTGGACTCAGGCAGCCCCCCATCTGCTGCAAGGACCCACAGCCAGCCAGTCCCTCCCGCACAGAGCTTTGCACTCCCCAATGAGGGCAGAGAGCGTGGCCAAGTGACAGCCCCTGCCTCTAGGTGCTGAGCATCTGGTACAGTGCCCAGCATGTTGGTGCCAAAACATCCACAGGTGCTCAACAAATATTTGTGTGCAGGAGGAAAGAAACGAAAACGGCTTTGGTTGTAGCAGAGTGCCCCGAACCCCAGCCTGGGGACTTGGGTGCCTGGGTGCTCTTCCTTGGTTCACGCCTGTGATCTTGGCTGAGCACTGGCCCCCTTGGGCCATCTATAAGGTAAGAAGGCTCGCCTTTTGGGGGAACACTCACCCACCCTCCTCTACCATCTGTGAGCACCCTGCGGACAGAGGGGCAGAGGCTGTGGGTCTGGTGGGAACTGTGCGCAGATTGGCTGTGGCCCTCCCTGAGTGCTCCACCATCCCCAGTGACTGTTCTCTAAACGCCACCGCAGCACGTGGATGATTTGGCACCGGCGCTGAAGCACCTAATGTCAAAGAAATTAGGCCAGAGGAAATTCGGGGCCAAGGGGCCCGAGTCTGTGCTGAAATCTGTTCGGGGCTGGACGGGCCCTTTGGCCAGTGGCGGACGCCTACCTCCCCATGGCTGGTGTGCACTGCCTGACAGCTGTCACTCTGCCTCTACTAACTGTAAATGGAAGCACCCGCAGAATATTCCAAATCATCCTGGAAGGAAGCAGCATAAGCAGATTCTGCCGGTCGGATGCTTCAGAAAAAAAGTAAAAGCTGCGTGTCACACTCACGCTTTCCTCTGTGGCTCCTTCCTCTGAAGCCACAATGAAGCATCCTCTGACGAACTATGTTAAGCAGCAAAATTTGGTGAAGTGGGGGGAGGTCTGAACTCACAGTCCCCTAATGCCCTGGTTGTGAGAGAGACGTGTGCGTGCATGTGTGTACGTGAGTAAGAGCTGTTCTAGGAGCTCTCTTCAGATTCTGAAGGACTGTCAGGTAGAAAGGGGAGGGGATTTTTCCACATGACTCCCGAGGACTCAGCAAACATCAAAGAGTGGGAATTAGATTCAAAGCCTAATTAGAGCTCCACATATTTTAACCAACAGCTCTGACTGCCCACTAAGGACGTGGGCTCCCTGGGGACGTGGTGAGCCCACTGTCTCACAGAGCCCTGCTCCATCCCCTCGTCCATCTGTCCATCCACCCATCCATCTATCCATCCACTCAACCGAGGTTCACCAAGACCCTCCTCTGGGTTAGGCCCACTGCTGGGTGCTGGGCGTGCAAACATGAATCAGATGTGGCCCCTGTGCCGCTGGTAACACGGTCGGCCCTGCAGTCGAAAGGGCCTCCTCTGCCCTTGGTCATTAGCAAAAGGTTGTGATCCTGGTGACCATTCACCAAGGGTTTACAGATGCCCCAGCACCTGGCTGAGCCTTTGCACACTCTCTCTTCTGGTCCTCACAGCCCTCCTGTGAGATGGTGTTTTTCCCAGGATGCAGGTAAAGCAGCTAAGACTCAGAGTAAGTTGTCCAAGTAAATGGTGGAGCCAGGATTCAAGCCCCACGCCCCGAGACCCGCACTCCCCTCTGGGAGAGCACCACGCCTCTCTCCTATGGCCCAGTGGGTCCCTGTCACTGAATCCGCAGCCTCAGCCCCCAGCAGCAGCCAGGGCCTGCAGGGGCTGCCACCAGCCCCCGGCCTGTATTCTCAGCCTCCTGCCCGTGACATGCCATCCCCGGCCAGCACAGCTACAGCTCAGGCCACAGCCAGGTTGGCAGCTCTGTTGTCATCCCAGAGGGGGACAGGCTTCCCTTCGGCTGCCATCCCCATCCTGTCCTGACAACAGGAATCCCACCCAAGGGAAGGCTCATGTATCTGTCCAGAAGCCTTGGAGGGTGTCAGCATGGCTTGGTGGGCCCCACAGCTCAGGAGCAGGCCAGGCCCTGGGCAAGGCGGCAGGTTTGCTCTTCAGCCCCTACCCACCCCCATCGGGGATCTGCCTGCCCTGCCTGCTGCTGCTGCCAGGATGTCCCTGTCCCATAGCCTTCGCCTTTAGGGCCCCAGCTCCCTCTGGAGAAGAGGGGACCCCAAGCAAGTTAGCAGAGGCTGGGTCTCCAGCAGCTCCCCTGCTTGGGCACGGGGCAACTCCTGGCCCATGGGTGCTGGGAAGCTCCTTGACCCTCTCCAAGGTAGACGGGTGTAGAGGCAGGGGCAGGGGCACGGGCTGAGTTGGGCGGGCCTGGACTCTGTCAGTGGCCGCTTTGACAGTTATTCTTGGTTCTTTGCTATTCGGCATCTGTTGGTTTGCTCGTTCTGCTCTGATTGCCGCCCTCCTGCTCTGTGCAGGCTCACCCTGCCCTTGCCCTGGAGGCATCACAGCAAAACCTCTTGCGGGGCAGAGCCAGGGGTGAACCACCTCGGGTAATGCAACACCTTTCACGCCAAGCAGTCAGGAAACCACCTTGCAATCAGTGGAACATACAGTACACTGATTCAAATCCCTCGCCCACTGAAAATTATTAGTCTGGTGGGTCCCTGCATTTGTCCCCCCAGGTTTATTTGTATTTTGAGGGGAACCTCCTGACAACGCTGCTTTAACCTTCCCCCTGCCCCCAGTGGTGTGATGGTGGACTTTCCCACCCAGGAGTGGGATGGCAGGTGGGTTGAGGTGTGTATTATGGGACAGAAAGAACTTCACGAGTGCTGCAGCCCCACCCCTGACAGCAGGTTTCCTCCCCACCCCTGTCCCTGGTGTGGCCCAGCAGCCCGCACTGCTTCTGCTGCTCAGAGAAGCTGGAGCAATGCCAAGGGGGTGGAATCTGCAGCATCAGCCTGGCCCTGGCATGGAAAGCACTAGCAGGTCATCTCCATCTCTGCTGCCAAATGTTTAATTTCCAAAACATCATGCCTGGGAAACAGCAACAACGGAGAGAGAGAGCGACTGGCCTCCATCCTGAGCTGAGCCGTAGGACTGCTCTTCAGCAGTGGCCGCACTTTGGGAAGGATGTTGTCTTGCAGGGATGGTGTCTCCGGGTACCCATACCTCTGGAGGGACAAGCACTGGCCCATGATATGCCGTTGAGCCCAGCAAAGGGCCGACTACACGCTTGGGCCAATGCACCACAGGGATGTCCGAAAATCTTCCACAGAGGCCTCCTGCAGGTGTCTGCGCGGAGCACGGCTCAGGCCCCCCAGCCCAGCCCTTGGCCTCCCAGGCCGGGAGCCATCCGCTCCCCAGGGCCAGGGCTGCAGCTTGAAGCCAAGGCACAGGAGTCCGCCAGAGCTCCTGCACAGGTGCCCGCACAGTATAGCAAGGTGTTAGTCCTTGGGCAGCAGTTTCCGGAAGGAAAAAAAAAAAACAAAACAGGAGTAAGGAAGATGTTAATTGCCCTCAAGCTAGCCAAGTCGATTTTGTTGCATTTGAAATAATGAGTTTAATTTAATCCCTTATTTCCAATTTGGTGCATCACCAAGCTCTTATTTGTACACAACACCTGATTACAATAATTACAAGTCAGGGAAGCTGTCTTCATTTGTGTCTGAAGAAAGGGACAGGTTACCTCCTCGGTGAGGCCAGCCCCAGCTGGCTCCTGCCTGCAGTGTTCCAGAAACACCAGGTTGGAAAGGTGGGAAGCTGTGTGCATCCTCTCCCGCTCGGAGAGGGAGAGACGGCCGCGTGTCGAGAGCTCAGACTGCACGGGTTCACATCCCGGCTCTGCCGCTTCCTAGCCGTGTGTGGGTCTTAGGCAGGTTTCCTTCTCTATAAAACATCATCATCATCTGCACTAGCACCAGCTCATAGAGGGGTCGTGAGGATGAAGTGAGAGCTCACCTGCCAAGGCCAAAGCCAGCACCTGGCCCACAGGGACTGCTCGGTTCAGGTTGGTGATTTCACCGGGCCCCAAGGTTTTTGGGAGCAGATGGATTAGAGCTTGACCAGGAGGGACCCAGGCCAGGACTGGCCAAGGTTGGGGAGGTGGGCTGGGGCTGCACCCTGCAGAAATGCATGGCTGACAGACCAACCTGACAGAGCCCAGAGCCCTGCCCTGGGAGAAGGTTGGAAAGTGGAAAGGGTCTAGCTGGTGGTGAGAACTGTGAAATGCCAGCCTCGGGAGTTAGGCCTTCAACCTTTGGAGATAAGAGAAAGCAGGGCTGGCAGAATTGAAAAGGATGACAGGATCTAGTGCAGAGGAGCTCACTGAGGTCAGGGAAGGGAAGGAAAGGCCACCTTTGGCCAATCTCCTAGCAACGCTGGCTCCAAGAAATGGCTCAGACCTCCCCCAGAGCTTGTTCTGGTTGATCCCATGGCGTGACTGATTTCTGAGCTGCTCTCGGCTCACTGGGGCACTGCCGAGAGGCCTATTTTTCATTCCCTTGCCAAACCTGAGCTGGCAGCCCTGGCAAGTCTGCAGTGTCACCCTGAGCAGCTCCAGCTTTAGGAATTAATTCTACTAAACAGCTTGTTCTGGAAGCTTCAAGGTCATCCGGAAATGGCAACCTGTTCCTATATTCGGCTAGAAATTTCCAAGCCCGCAAGAACCCTAGAACACTAGAGAACCCCCAAAGGCTATTAGCTGCCCAGTACCGAGAGTGCTGGGTCTGATTAGCCCATCAGGGCTAGTTCTCTGCAGACTCTTGGGGGCTGGTAGACTTGCCCCCTGCCATGCATCCTGGAGCCCCCACAGCAGGTAGCAGCCAGATGCAGCAGCAATCAGATTTTGCAGCCTGCCACTTTCTAAATGCGATTCCTGGCAAAGGGGCTAGGGGCACTGCTTTGCTCCAGCGGGGTCGGGGCAAGGCCACTACCTGGCCTCCTGGAACTCTCCATCTCACTCGTCCACTTCCTGGCTGCCAGGACACTCGTCCCTTTGGCACCTGCAGCCTTCCCAGCCCTCAAGATCACAGCCAGCCTGTGGGCTGCCAGCGGGAGGCAGGGAGCCCTCACAGCCCCTGATGCTCTCACACAGCAGGCCCAAGCCGGGCCCTGGAGAGGAGCAATTTCCCAATCATAACCACGGGAAGGAGCAATAAAGTCAGCAATTAGCAGTTAGAGAAATGAAAGAGAAGACAAAGTGTGGCAGATGCCCATTTGCAGTTGCTCAGATGTAACTAGGTTATTGCCCGAGTGCGCTGGGGCGTGGGGCGAGAGAGGGCCGTGCAGAATCTCCCCTTGAAGGGCCCCAGATTTGCCTCTTAAAGTGACAGGCAGCTGCCGGGAAGGAGACTTGGCATCAGGCAGGCCTGGGTTTGCCTGCAGCTCAGTCCTCATTGTCCCTTGACCTTGGGCAAGGCACTTGGCCTTTCTGAACACTGTCTTCTGGCTCTGAAGTGGTGGAATGAGAGGAGCCAGGACAAAGTGCCAACCAGAGTGTCTGATGGGGAGAAAACCCTCCAGTTCGAGGACATGAGCATGGGGCAGATTCTGCAGTAGCAGAGCCTACTGGAACCGAAATTATGTTCCCCTCCTGCTGCCAAGGAACTAAGGACACCTCTTTCTGTGTTACCAGGTGGCTTGGCCCTCCTCACCCATTTGCCAAACACAGGCAGGGGGTATCTCCCTGCCTGGTAGAGCCACTCGGAGAAATGAGGTTTCTGTTCAATAAATTTGAAGCTCTGAGAAAGTCATGCTTTAAACTGGCACCACCCAGATCCCCTCCCGCCTGCACATCTCTGTTGGTTAAATGGGAACATTCTAAAGTGAGCACAGGCCGATGGCCTCCCATAGAAGACTCCACCCTCTGAGTCTGGGAAGCGAGGCTGTCGAGTCATCAGATTTTCTCTAACGGAGGCCCAGAGTGGGAAGAGCTCTGTCCTGGGAGAAGGGCTTATTTACCACCCACACCCTCACCCCACCCTGGACCCAGGTGGGCCCCAGGAGTGAGGAGATGCAGGTTCCAGTCCCAACTAGCTAGCTGCAGGCCTGGGGAAAAGAGATGGATCCTCGAGGACCTCAGTTCACTCTTCTGCAAGATGGGGGCAGTGAGACCTGCCTGGGGATGTTTCTCCACCACATACGGTATCCCACACTGTGGGCTCCTCTGCGGTAGTAAGAGCAGACCTCGCCTCCAGGGGCCCACGTGTCCTCAGCCATGCCTAGTGTGAAGTGGCTTTCTGTGTCCCCAAATGAATTAAACTAGTTAACGTGCCTGGCGTGTGTTAAACACTGTGAAAGCACATGTTGCTAGCAGCAGTAGGACTCGTCCTGTCAGGAGGCCCTCGTGGATGGGTTGGAGAGAGTGAGCTCTGGGGAGAGGGAGCTGGGAGGAGAAAACCCAGTGGCGACTGGCAGGGCCCCATTTGCAAACAGGTGGGGTTTGGGGCTGGGAGCTTCCACTGTTGGTCCCTGGGAACCTTGACTCTGACTGGCCTCGGAAAAGCAGCCAAAACCCTGCAGTTCCCCCTGGAGACTGGGCAAGGCCTTGGAGCCTGAGGAGAGCACATTTAGGAAGCAAAGGTGAAATCCTAATTGTGAGCAACTGGCTTGCAGCCGGCTCTCATTTGACACCTCCAGGAGGGAGACCACACTTCCTGCCTGGCCGTGCCCCCAGCGCGCGGCCAGGCTCACCCAGCTGCCCACCGTGCACCCAGGCACCTGTCCCAGCCCTGCCCTCGGATGTTTGGTGGCCCCCATCTTTTTTTGGCCTCCAGCTCAAGGGACTCCGGCACACAGTGTTAACAGCTGTTAACTGTTTAGATGTTAGGAAAGAAAAGGCATGGTGTCTCCTTTCAGTCTTCCTCCCAGACACCATGAAGCTTGCTGGGCCCTGGGCCCGGGTAGGGCAGCCCTTGGTCTGCTGAAGGCCCCCCCCTCCCTCCTCCAGCTCCAAGCCCAGAGGGGACCTCCTCTCCCCTCCCCCAGTCATCCTACAACAGGAGCAGTTCCTGTTGTCTGTTTCATTCACGGTATCTGGTGGGGTTCTGAGTCAGATTCCATTGAACCAAAGGCTGCCAGGGCCATAAAAAGATTTCAGATCCACTGATCTAAAAGAACAAAGAGACAATCCAAAAGGACATTCGTCACGATGAGATTTATAACAGCAAAAAAAAAGTAGACACGACCTAATGCCCCACGAGGGGAGTGAAGGAGTAAATGAGAGTAATTCCACCGGATGAAAGGGTTGTGGGGGTGCTCGACGTAGGAACATGGCAACGATGGAATATTTGGGGACTGTCCCATGCACCCAGGATAAACGGTGTGAAGTGGCACCTGCGCATTGGCCAAGGCTGGCCCGAGCAGGGGACGAGGAGATGGGGGCTTGGTGGGGAGGCCTACAGAGGGAGGGACATTTTCACAAGCCTGACATAATCACTATGGTATTAATGCCACAAATCACATTGCTTTAGATTAACAAAAAGGGGAGGAACGAGTACATGCAGACAGGCATTAGCTGGTAGCGTTCGGCCGGCCGGGCTGCTTGGGTACTGACGTGGCAGTGCCCACTGGTTGCTCCCCTGGCTGTTAAGCGTTAGGATGAACCTGTGAGGTTGTGCGTTTTACAGTTCAAAACAGTTGAATGGCAACAATTTCGTATGGTTCAAGTGACCATATTATCCCAGGGTTCCAGAAGGATCTGAGGGCTTAATATACATGGGCATTCCTGCCTCCAAGGAGCTTACCAGAAACTCCAGCCCAGAGCTCTAGTGTCTCTCTGACTGCCTGTCTGTCTGTCTCTCCGGTACCCGCAGGCGCTGATCCTTCACCAGCTGGGCCGCTACAGCCTGGCAGAGAAGATCCTCCGGGATGCTGTCCAGGTGAACTCGACAGCCCACGAGGTCTGGAACGGGCTGGGAGAGGTCCTCCAGGCTCAGGGCAACGATGCGGCAGCCACCGAGTGCTTCCTGACGGCCTTGGAGCTGGAGGCCAGCAGCCCGGCCGTGCCCTTCACCATCATCCCCCGGGTGCTCTGAGCTGGCACCCGCCAGTCCCCCTCTCAGGCCTTGGAGAGCCCGCCTGGAACGCCAGGGACCACCCAGCCAGCCTGAGGGGATGAGCCTGCGGAGCCTCGAGGCCAGGGACGAGTGTCCGATGACCACAGTGAACCAACCAAATCAACCCCGAATCATCGCGCTCTCCACGTGCGTTTTTGTTGTTTCGCCAGCCCAATGATAGTTGTCAAATCTACTGACGTTGTTCAAAAGGGATAATGTGCCATATTTTGTTAGCCGACATCTGAGTTTTAAGTAAAATTATTATGGATTTAATCAGCAAATGTAGAAGAATATATTCAAAGTTAAAATTCAGTGGCAGAACAGATTATTTTTATCAGAGCTGTAAAGAAAACTGTTCTCTCCTCCCCACCACTCCTGCCCCACCATTAGCCCAGAAACCAAATGTGAATTTTCTGTTTTCCACCTCAGTACTAGTCCAAACCAGGACACCAGCTGACGATTTCTTGGTTTTGTTGTCAATAATTGTACTATGTGAGATAAATTACTGTCCTCACTTAGAGCAAAGCCTAAGTCTGAGAATATTTATATTTTACCAATATATGCCTGTTACAAGAGAAGGAAATATGAGTTATTTAAGTTTAACTTTTTTATGTGAATTCAGAGTTTATTTATCGAAGGAAATATGTACAAAGAAGCTTCAAATGGAATATTTACCGACATTCCTTATACATGACAGACACTTGGCTAAATGGGAAGATGATGTTAATAATAAAATGATTTTTAAATGGACCCCTGGCCTGTATCATTCATCACAGCCCACAGAGCTGAAGGGGTAATGGCTCGGATCCTGGGCTGGGCACTCTCTGTGCTCCAGCCCGCTCTGGACGGTTGGCCCTTAGCACTGCCCAGCCCAGCAGGGGAGGGGTCTCTCCATCGGGTGGCCCCCGGGAGAGCAACTTTACACACACCCAGGCTTGCTCCTGGCTCTGTCATCCCTACCTGTGAGCCCGGCATGCTCTTGAACCTGTCCAGGCCTCTCTGTCCTCACTAATCATTTAAGGATGATCCTTAGTATGGATGTGTTTCCTCTCTCTTCGGCATCCAGGTCTCGTTTTTGCAGTAACAGCTCTGACTTTAGTTTGGGGATTCACCTGTCCCAGTTCTCCCCTTGTTATCTGGATGGAGTGTTGGAATTGGAGCATGTGACCCAGGCCTAGCCAATCAACATTCTACATTCACTGGCCACAGTGGCTCAGGAATGCGCATGTGACCTAAATGGGTCCAATCAGAGTGGGAGCTTCAAGGAAAGCCTCTCACTCTTTCCTGCTGGACTTACACCCTAGAAAGGCAAGGCTAGAACAGCGGCAGCCATTCTGTCACCACGAGGGGAGGGCATAGAGGCGTTTGGAGCAGACTGAAGCCAGAGACTGAATCCAACAGTGGACAGCAAAAACTAAGACCTAAACGGTGGAGCCCTCTAAAATCCCCCAGAGCTGATCAGCTGAGCAACTGTGGGGTGGCCCCACCTTGCCACAACTCAAGGAAAGGTGGAGGGCCTGAACTCTGATCTTAGGCACTCTAAAGTCTAGAGAACCCCACCCAAGCTGGGCAGAGTCAGTAGGCACCCCAACCTCGGCTCTGACCCTGCCAAGTGGGATTTGGGGGCATGGATGGTCACAAATCATGGAATGTGCCATGTGAAACCCTGGCAGGAAAGGGCAGGGTGCTCGGGGTGGCAGGTAGCAGGCCTTGGCTGGAAGGTCAGGACCCAGCCCTGCCATCCTGGGCAGGAAGGTGGGGAGAGACCCACCTGGATCAGAACCAGGCAAGCGAGGGGTGGGGCCACCCAGGGATCAGGATGGCCCAGGCTCAATGCCACCTACTGCCTCCCAGGCCCACTTTGGAGCTCAATGGGTGCTGCTGAGGGCTCCTGTTGGCCTGTCCAGCTTCCGCCCCTTCCCGAGAACTTCCCTTCCCCACTCTCCAGCCACATGGCTCAAATGGGACCAACCCATCATGGGCTTCCAGAGATGGACACATGAGCCAGCCTCACCCGCCAAGCCCTGCAGCCCCAGTATTCCAGTGACTGCATCAGGTTTGGGCCTGGGACCCACACTTGGCCAATGAGACTTTTGTTAAGGAAATATTAGCAAAAAGCTCCTTTGTGGTGGGTTTGCTGTCCCAGCAGGACGCCAGCCTGGGCTACCAGTGGCCACATGGCACTGTGGAGGGTGGCCTGCCTGAGGGTGATGCCAACTCGAGAAAGGAGAGGAGGGACATGGAGGGAGAGACAGAGTTCCAGGGTCACCGTGTGAGCACTGGAGCCCTAGACTTTTCCATCGTGTGAGCCGATAAGAGTTTCCTGTTTGACTTAGAGCAAGTAGAGTTGGGTTCAACCACTTATACCCGAAAGGGGCCTGAGTAATGCAGAAAACATCCCCGCCTTCCTCCCCATTTGGGAACTCCTCCTAAGCTCCCCGGGGCTCCCCTTACAGGCGCCCCCATCCTGCCTTCAGCCCTCCAGTGTGTATGTCCTGTCGCTTCTATCCTCAAACCACATCCTGAATCTCTCCACGGCCTTCTGCCCTCCTTCCCCCCACCTAGGGCCCAGCCCCCCATCTCCCGTGGGACCACTGCAGCGTTCTCCCTGCTTCTCTGTCCCCTCCCTTCAATCCATTCTCTGCCAGGCCCAGGGAGTCCTCTGAAAAATGAGAATCGAGACAGATATCTTCCCTCTGTAAACCCTCTCAACGGCCTTCCCGGAGCTGTTGTCGGAACCAGGCTCCTTATCATCTTCTGGAAGCCCCGCGTGATCAGGCCTGGCCACCACTCTATCGACTCCTTCATTCACGGATGAGGAAGCAGAAGCTGAACGGGTGAGACGCCCGCTGGGAGTTGCATGGAAATCACCTGGCAGAACTGGGATTGAGACTCGGGCCTGAGGGATAAACATGCAAGTTGCCCGGGTCTGCCCGGCTGGGGCATTTGTTGGACAGAGCAGCATGGGAGAGCCGCATTGGAGACCAGAGCTAGGACTGGCCCTAACTTAGGCAAGTCATCCTCCATCCCTGGCCTTAGTCTCCCCATCTGTAAAATTCATTCATTTGTTCATCCAACAAACATCCACTGAGTGCTTACAACACACCAGGCACCTATTATAGGCACTGAGCGTGCAGCAGTATGTGAAACAGATACCCCACCCTCTCGGGGCTCATGCCTTGGTGGAAGGAAACAGATAATAAATGGATAATACGGTGGTGGCGATTGTGCATGAAGAAAACCAAAGCAAGGTAAGGGGTGTAGGAGCGTTGGATGCTTTATAGAAGGTGGTTAGGGAAGCCGCTCTGATCAGATGTCATTTGGCAAGAGCAAGCCACATGGGAGGGGGAGGGCGTGTCCAGGAAGCAGGAACAGCAGGTGCAGAGGCTCTCGGGTGGGAGTGGGACCCGAGGGGGCGGCCAGGGTGGTGACAGCCAAGCAGAGCAGGAAGAAGGTGCCATCAGAGGGTCCAACAGGGAGCAGGTCTCCCTGGGTCTCCTGGGCCACGTGAGGATTTGGGCTTTCACTCCGCCAACACCAGGGGCCTGGGAGGGTCTGAACAGCAGAGAGATGTGGTCAACCTTACAAGAAGTTTAAAGGGTTTTTAAGCCAGAGCAGTTCAAAAGCTCCCTCTCAGCTGCTGTGTTGAAACTCCAGGGGTTAAGGGTGTGTATTAGTTTCCTATGGCTGTTGTAACAAATCCCCACAGATTTAGTGGCTTAAAATAACACACCTTTATCCTTTGACAGTTTGGGAGGTTGGGAGCCTAAACTCAAGGTGTGGGCAGGGCTGCGCCTGAAAGCTCCAGGGGAGGATCTGTTTCCAGACCTTCTCCAGCCTTCAGAGGCTGCCTTCACCCTCGGCTCGTGGCCCCCCATCTCGCCTCTTCTCCCTCTGCTCCGGTCCTCACGTCACTGCCCTCTGCCTTCTGTCTTCCCTGGGCCCACGTGGACAGTCCAGGATACTCTCCCCATCTCAAGGTCCTTAACATAATCACACCAGCCAAGCCCCTTCTGCCATGTACGATGACACAGTCACAGGCTCCCCAGGGATGAGGACGTGGACATCTTTGGGAGCCTGTATTCAGCCAGGTGGAAGCTGGGAGACGGGCAGGGCCACTGTGGCCATCAGGGGAGCAACGATGGTGGCAGAGGCAGGGATGAGGAGCGGTTGGATGGTGACTTTTTGAAGATGGAGCCCAAAGGATAGGCTCACAGATCAATCCTGGGGTGTGAGGGAAAGAGAGAAGGCAGGAATGTGGCAAGGCTTTATGCTCAGGCCACGAAGACTGCAGGAGGAGTGGGATGGGTGTGGGAGCAGGATAGGAAAGCAGGGTCTGTGTTTAGGAGGCTGGTTCAGATGAGGCTGAGTGTGGGCGAGAGGCTGGGCTGAGTATGATGGGAGAGGCCCCACTGTGTGGGGTCCTGAGAGCCGGGGGCCGTGACAGGGCCCCCTAGGGATCCAGGACAGACAGACGGGAAGGGGCTGAGCGCCAGGGCATGGCCAGGTGTCCAGGCTGGAAGATGAAGAGGGACCCGCAAAGTACGAGAAGGAGCAGCCGGGAGGGAGGACACAAAGCCCGAGCGTGGAGCCCAGGGAGCCCCCAGCTTCAAGGATGCGTGTATGGGCGGCTGTAGTCAGTGCCCCCACGAGGCCAGCAGGGAGGCCTGAGACCGACCTTGGGGTTGGCAACGTGGTCAGCCGTGACCTTGACAAGCGCTCCTTGGACAGACAGTGGGGGTAAAGCCAGGCTGGGGTAGGCTCAAGAGATGAAAACAGGAGGCCGGGGATTGGGGTGGGGCCGTCTCTTTCAAGAAATGTTAGTGTGGAGGGCCGAGTGGGGGCTCAGGGGGAGGTTCCTCAGCCGGGTGCTTGCGGGGCACGCACGCGTGGAGGGAACTACCCAGAGGGGCCGCGGACGCCCAGGAGGTTCTTGGGGGTGACAGGAGGGAAGCTGTGTGAGCCCTGCCGAGGGCACCCACTACCCAGTAAGTCAGGAATTGAGCTGAGGGGAGGGTGTGGGGAGCCTGAGGTGGGTGGAAGGAAGGGAGGAGGAAGGAGGGGAGGAGGGAGAAGAGGCTCCTCTTTAGAGGCAGCCGCCCCTCCCAGCTGAGGAGGATTCTGAGGGCCCCAGTGGGTGCCTGCTCAGGGGTCCCCTACTGGGGTAGCAAGGCCTCCTGTCCTCCATGCCCCTCCCTATCTACTCATGCGTGTTCATCCCGACCCCATGGAACACCCCAGAGTCCTCTAGCCTTCTCGGTTACAGGGTCAGCCTCAGATGCCCTGTCCCACCAGCCCGTGGGAAGTCCTGTCCTTTATCAGGCACCCTGCCACCCCGTCTGGGCTGGTCACCTTGGCCAGCCTCTCACAGCCACCCTGGCCATGGCCCCGAGCCCAAGAGCCCTTCCCCAGGTCCCCCCAGCACAGCCAGTACCCAGCTAGCCCCGGCACTTGGCCGGGCTGAAGGCCCCAGGGCCTCAGAAGGAAATTCCAAAGCAGGACGGGCCACCCTGGCCCTGCCGACCCCTCTCGGCCCCCCCAGCTAGGCCCACTGCCAGCGGCCCACCTCCTCCCACAAGGACCTCCGATGCAGCACCCCAGGCCTGAAACATGGAGATCCCCCCTTGCCTCTACCAGCCCCCAGTCAGAGGGACCTGGGGAAGCTGGAAATTCTGCCTGGGCCGGGGTGTCTGCCTCTCCCTACCGCCTCTCGTGGCCAGCAGGCCCCACGGTGCCCAGTCCCGGGGTCATCAGCCGCGTTGCATTATCGCAGGCAGCGCCCTTGGGTGTGGTGCAAGGCGGTGGCCCTGCCGGCCCCCTGAGGGCTGCTCTCACCCCTCCCTGCCTCTGGCTCTGGTCCCTCCCCCACCCCCTTCCACCTTCTCTGAAAGTGTCGCACACTAGCCTGCAAACCCCTGAGACCTTGCTCAGTCCGATCTGCAGCAGATGGGCAGTGGGTGAGGACCCCCCCACACACTCACAGCAAGGGCCAGTCCCGGGCCTGACCCCCGAGCTGCCGCTGTCCCCTCCACGGCCTTCCTCCCACACGCGTGGCCACTCATTTCCTGCTCCCACCCCAGATGGACCAGACGGTACCAGGAAAAGGACATCCTGCAGACATCCCAGACAGGCACGGGCTCTTCCAGAAGGTCTCTGGGGACCAGCCTGAAGGGGCCCGCCACCCTCGTTAAGGCCCCAGCCTGGGGGACCCATTCTTGCTCTGTGCCCACCTGGGGGTGACTCTGACAAAGTCAGTGTCCTTCTCTGGGCCTCAGGGTCGGATGGGGACAGTCATCTCTCGCCCAGCCTGCCTTCTGGGCTGAGACGTGGGTCTCTGGGCTGCTGTCAGGGCTGTGGTGTGCCAGGCAGGTGACACCAAGGCCACAGCACAGGATCGCCCCACAAGACCGTAGGCCCCGAGCGAGGCTGAGCTGCAGGAAGGCAGCGGGAAGGTCGTGAGCCGTCCTGCTGCGGGGCCGCCCTCGGCCTCCACGGCCCTCCCCACCTCCCCCATCCTCTGCTGTTCGGCCCCCGACCTCCTGATCACACTAGGGCTTCCTGGTGACCACTGGGCTGAGTCACGCCAAGCAGAGGGAACCCCAGCTCTGCTGGCCACGTCGTCACTGTTGGAGGGCACCGCGCTCCTCCTTTCTAGAAGGGGAAAGAACCTCTCACGGGACGTTGGCTGTGTTAGGGGAGACCAACCTAGGCAAGGCGTGGCTCCTGGCCCCCCGGGGGCAGTCAGTGACCTCCTTTCCTCTTCCTTCCCTGGAGCAGGGCAAGGGCCAAGGGGCCTGTGGCCGAGCAGGCTCCTCTCCTCCCACACACAGCTATTCGCACACACGGGGTGGCAGCGATTCCTGCTGCCTTTCCTTCGCTGCCCGGGTCTCACTGCGCTCCGAGGAGGGGGCGAGGGGCCGCAGGGCAGCAGAGGTCCCATGTGATCCTCGGGGCCGGGTCGGGCAGGCGGGGCCACAGCTGGGGACCCTCCTGGCCGACCACCGCCTCCTCTTGCCTTTGTCTCCTGGGCCCCAGAGGGTCATCCTCATGCCCTGGGTCCAGCCAAAGGCTGCAGGGGAATGGGAAGCTCAACCCTGCGCAGTGCACTGTGGGACGCTCAGTCCTGCTCAGTGCATTGTAGGAGGCTCGGCCCTGCCCAGTGCACTGTGGGACGCTCAGCCCTGCTCAGTGCATTGTAGGAGGCTCGGCCCTGCCCAGTGCACTGTGGGACGCTCAGCCCTGCTCAGTGCATTGTAGGAGGCTCGGCCCAGCCCAGTGCACTGTGGGACGCTCAGCCCTGCTCAGTGCATTGTAGGAGGCTCGGCCCTGCCCAGTGCACTGTGGGACGCTCAGCCCGGCTCAGTGCATTGTAGGAGGCTCGGCCCTGCCCAGTGCACTGTGGGAAGCTCAGCCCGGCTCAGTGCATTGTAGGAGGCTCGGCCCTGCCCAGTGCACTGTGGGACGCTCAGCCCTGCTCAGTGCATTGTAGGAGGCTCGGCCCTGCCCAGTGCACTGTGGGACGCTCAGCCCTGCTCAGTGCATTGTAGGAGGCTCGGCCCAGCCCAGTGCACTGTGGGAAGCTCAGCCCTGCTCAGTGCATTGTAGGAGGCTCGGCCCTGCCCAGTGCACTGTGGGACGCTCAGCCCGGCTCAGTGCATTGTAGGAGGCTCGGCCCTGCCCAGTGCACTGTGGGACGCTCAGCCCTGCTCAGTGCATTGTAGGAGGCTCGGCCCAGCCCAGTGCACTGTGGGAAGCTCAGCCCTGCTCAGTGCATTGTAGGAGGCTCGGCCCTGCCCAGTGCACTGTGGGAAGCTCAGCCCTGCTCAGTGCATTGTAGGAGGCTCGGCCCTGCCCAGTGCATTGTGGGAGGCCCATCCCTGTCCAGTGCACTGTGGGAAGCCTGGCCCTGCCCAGTGCACTGTGGAAGGCTCGGCCCTGCCCAGTGCCTTGTGGGAGGCCCATCCCTGTCCAGTGCACTGTGGGAAGCCTGGCCCTGCCCGGTGCATTGTGAGAGGCTCATGTCTGTAGCTGCCCTGGGCAGCAGCTTGCCATCTGAGGGCTCAGGCTGCGGAGCCAGCTGGCCTGGAGTTTGAAACTGGGCTAACCACCCACTCTCTAAGGAGCCTCAGGGAGTCACTAATCCTGAGCTTCCATTTCCTCAATTGTCAAATGGGGAGAACAAGGTTGTTACTAAGTTTCAGTGAGAAAGTATATGTAAAACACAAGCTCAGAACTTGGCACACAGTATATGCCCAATCAGTGGTGGCTGTTTTATAGCTATTTTTGCTACCAGTGTGGTTATAATCATTCTCAAACTAGAGCCAAGCTTTTCCTTCTGATGTAGCACCCCCAAGGCCATGGCAGGGAAGGTGAGCCTGGCCTGAACTTCAGCCCCAGCTCTACCCATCCCTTGGGATCTCCAGATCTTCCTGAGGCTTCCTGGGCACTGTCCCACCATGAGACCCCTGCCCAAGCAGCTACTAGCCTTCCTTCCTTTGTTCAGCACCTCCCATGGCCAGATGGCGCTTTAGGCACAGCCGTGAGCAAGGCGCACAGGGTCCCAGGCTCTGGGAGCTCCCCAAGCTGGGGATAACAGGGACAGACAGCAAACAAGGGTGTGAATGAATAAGGTCAGTACTGGCTAGTTGGAATTGCTGGGAGCAGGTTTTAAGTGATGGGATGAAGGTCTGCTTTAACTTGGGTGGTCAGGGGACACCGGTGAGGCAGTGACATTGAGTGACAAGAAAGTGCCTGCCATGGATGGATGTGGGGTCTGGGGTTTCTGTCTTAAAGAGGGATCATGAGTTGACTTCCTGAGAGCAAACCCTATCCAAGAAACTTGGGGTTCACTTTCTATCAGATGACCGGGCCTGGGCCTGACCAGTTTGCAAAACGGCCAGCCTATCCTCAGATTGGCCATGTAGAGCTGACACGTAAAGAGGAAAAAGCATTCTCCAAACTGAAAATATGTGATCAACTTTAAATTCTTACTAGAATTTTCTTTCAAGACGTGGTTGTTCAAAGACAAATAATTTTTGTAAATATATTTTTTAAATTTAACCAACAGTAGTTTAAAAACATAAAAACAAGAAACCAGGAAGAGCTCAAAACAATGAGAATTTTCAGGAGACTGTTTTCAAATGCTCTGGCTTTCAGCTTTGTGAAGGTATTTTACAAATTTCATTTTACTGTTTTGAAAATCTTGAAGCAGGCTGTTCTTTGAGCCTGGGCTGCAGGTGGACACAGCTCCTATAGAAATCAAGCAAGTTTACCCTCAATTCTGCCTTGGTGATTCCTTTAGCTGTCTTGTTATTTTTTTTAAATAGCAAGCTGCTTTTTTTTTTAATTTTGTGATTATAAAATACACCCCCACTTTTTTAGTTTCCCATTGCTGCTGTAACAAACTACCACAAACTTGATGACTTAAAACAATACAGATCACTGGTCGTCTAGTTCTAGAGGCAGAAGTCTGAAATGGGGTCTTATGACAGGTTTAAAATCAAGGTGTTGCCAATTCTGCATGCCTTCTAGAAGCTCTAAGGAAGAATCATTCCCTCTCTTTTCCATCTCCCAGAGGCTGCCCACATTTCCTGACTTGTGGCCCCCTTCCAGCTTCCAAGCCAGCAATGGAATCTTGGAATCTCTCTGACTCTGCCGGCGCCATCACATCTCCTTCTCTAACCCTGACCCTCCTGCCTCCCTCTTCCACTTCAAAGGACCCTTAGAATGACACCGGGCTCAGCCAGATCATCCAGAATTCTCCCCCCTCCCCATCTCAAGCTCCTTCATTTAGTCACATCTGCAAAGTCCCTTTTGCCATGTCAGGTCACATGTTTGCAGAATCCAGGGATCAGGATGTGGACATTTGGGGAGCCATTATCCTTCCTACCACCCCCACCATGGACGAGTTCAGAAATACGAAGAATGAGCTCATTAAATTCCAACTTCCAGTGTTCCCCTTGTCAGCTTTGACCTGCTGCCTTCCCACGTGCTCCTGTGAGTGTCATTTTTAATGAAGTGAAATTATACTAGAGCTAACATTTTACAGACCTTTACACTTAATATTTCCATGTCATTAAAACTCTATATAGACTATTTAAAGACCGCATAACCTTCCATCACAAGGACACGCTGTGGATTATTTAACCCATCCTTTGTGGTCAGCCATATGAGCTACCTCACATTGTCATACCATGTACAATAGGACAGTTAAGTTTAGGTTCACATGTCAACTTGGCCAGGTGATGGTACCCAGCCATCTGGTCAAGCAAGCACTGGCCTAACCATTGCTGCAAGGATGTTTGGCTGGTTAATAAACCAACAGGCTGGTTTATTAAATCATTGGTCAGTTGGCTGCAGCTGTGACTGATGACGTCAACGAAGGGTGTGTCTTCCACAATGAGAGGATGCAGCTGGCTGGATTTAATCCATTCAATCAGTTGAAGACTTTTAAGCAAGACAGATAGACGACCTTCAGTTCTTCGGCTGACCAACGAAGTGTTTCCTGAGGAGTTCGTCGAAGTTGCCAGTTTGTGTCCTGAGGAGCTCATCAGACACCTTCATTGGAGTTGCTAGTTTGCTGCCTACCCTACAGAATTTGGACTCATGCATACCCACAGTTGCATGAGACACTTTCGTAAATCTTGTACTCATAGATATCTTTCATTGGTTCTGTTTCCCTAGAGAATCCTAACACACTGAGCACTGACTGTGCACCAGGCGTTTTTCTGAGCATTTTGCATGTATCACTCACCTGGTGCCCGGGACAACCCTGGAGAGGGGTCCTATTATGACAGACATGGGCCAGATGAGAAGACCGAGGGCCAGTGGATGAAGCAATGGGCCCATGGTCGAGGCTGCTGAGCTGGGATGCAAACTCAGGTTACCTGGCCCAGTCCATGCTTGTAGCCACGCACATATTCATTTTTCCCAGCATGCCTCATCATGTACCCATCTCAGGATGAATTTCTAGGAGGAACATTAATTCATTAGCTAATGTGCATCGAGGGCTTAGTTTGTGCCCGGAACCATGCTAATTGCCTTCTATGGATTGTCTCTTTCAGTCCTCACAACCCCAGGAGGTGGCCTGTAAGTGAGCTGAGCCGGCTAGTTGGTTGAAATTACGTGATCCTGTCTGGGGCCAGTCAGCCCAGCAGCCATCCCAGTAGTGAGAGCTCCATCACCCCTCTGCCAGATAGTGTCCCGGTAAAAGCAGGGCACAGCAGAGTTTACATTAGCAAGAAGATGCCAAAGCAGGTGCCAGGTCTGCTCTGTGGGCTCAGCAGGGCCCCAGCCCTCTGCTGATTCAGGTGCTGATCAGCTCTTGCAGGGAAGGTCCACTCGAGGCCAAGGCTGCAAGGTTCTGTTGGCAGGACTCCGGATTCAGCTGTCCTCCTGGTCACATCGGACAGCAAAGTCCTCAAGGGCACCTGGAGACAGGTGCTTCTTGAGGGGTAGAGGCTACTGTATCTCTAGCCAATCAACACATCTTTAACACCACTAATTTCACTCACACTCACACACACACAGCATTTCTCATATCCATTATGCTAATTAACACACCCTCAAACTCTCTGGGCCTGATGGGTAATAAGGACAGTGGCTGTTCTGGTTTGCTAATGCTGCCGTTATGCAAAGCACCAGAAATGGATTAGCTTTTATAAAGGGGATTTATTTGGTTACAAAGTTACAGTCTCAAGGCCATAAAGTGTCCAAGCTATGGCATCAACAATAGGGTACCTTCACTGGAGAAAGGCCATTGGCAACCAGAAAATCTCTGTTAGCTGGGAAGGCACATGGCTGGCATCTGCTCGCTCCCAGGTTGTTTCAAAATGGCGTTCTCCAAAATGTCAGCACCAGGCTTTCAACAGTCTTCTTCAAAATGTCTCTCTAAGCTGCTCTCTGAAATGTCACTCACGGCTGCTCTGAGGTCCTTCTGTTTGTCAGCTCTTTTTTATGGCTCCAGTGATTTAATTAAGAGCCACCCTGAATGGGTGGGGTAACACCTCCATGGAATTTATCCAATCAAAGGTCTTTGCTCACAGTTGATTGAGTCACATCTACATGGAAACAATCAATAGGTTCCAACTTAATCAACACTAATACGTCTGCTCCCACAAGATTGCATTAAAGAACATGTCATTTTGGGGGACATTATACATCCAAACCAGCACAGTGGGTGAGCAAGTAAGAGCTGCCTTTAGACAGGGTTCCTCATTGGCCTTTCGGATGCCACCTAACCCACCCTGGAATACGTACTCTTGTTGAGGGGTCTTCAGATGTCCACTGACCACCTCTAGATGTGCAGTAAAACACAAATGCATAGTACTGTCCTTGCTGAAGTATATTAAAATAATTAAAGACAACATACTTGGCAGATACAGTTATCCCTGTTTTACAGATAAAGAAACCGTGATTCAAAATTTACACTCTCACTTGCAAGATATGTATTCCCCTCATTACAGGGGCCCCAGCTCCTAATTAACCACTTGCAGGGGGGCATCTGTGGCCACATGGAACTCTCAATCCAGCTGCCTCCAGCCCCATGCAGTCTGGCTTCTCTGGTTTGTGCAGATAGCCAGGAGGTGGCCGGGTGGCCCTCGTAGCTGTCCCCGGTGTCCACAGAGAAAAGCCTTAGCACACACAGAAGGCCTCAACATTTACTCGGCAGATTCCAACCTTGTCAACAATGTACCTTCCCGAGCATCGACTTCAGGTGAAACATCCTTCTGGATCTCTGCACTGGCTCAGTGCACCCAAGGCCATTTTTCTCCTGATTGTGGTTCCATTGTAGGTGGAACATCTCTGGGCCTCAGTTTTCTCATCTGTAAAGAGGGTAAGAAATAGTTTCAATAAATAATCCTGGACAGTTCTTCCTTTGTAAATGCAATTTTGCCAAGTTTAGAGATTCCCAGGACCAGGACTGTGCTAGAGCTGGGGACTAAGTGAAAGAATAAACACGCGCCCAACCCCCTGTATGAGACATGACTCCCAGGGGTGTAATCTCCCTTGCAACACGGGACATGACTCCTGGGAATGAGCCTGGACCTGGCATCATGAGATTGAGACCAAGGGGGAAGAAAAGTGAAACAAAATAAAGTTTCAGTGGCTGAGAGATTTCAAATGGAGCCACAAGGACATTCTGGAGGTTATTCATATGTGTTATACAGATATCCCTTTTTAGTTTTTAGGGTTTTGGAATAGCTAGAAGGAAATACCTGAGTCTGTTGAACTGTAATGCAGTATCCTTGATTCTCAATGATGACTGTGTAACTATATAACTTTTATCCTGTGACCATGTGATTGTGAAAACCTTGTGACTATCACTCCCTGGATCCAGTGTATGGGCGGATGAGTAATAAAATAAAGACATAAGTATATATATATAATAATGGGGGGTGGGGACGATAAGGGGTATGGGATGTTTTGGGTGTTCTTTCTTATTTTTTTAATTTTAATTGTTTTTGTGGGGAGTAATGAAAATGTTCTACAATTGATTGTGGTGGTGAATACACAACTATATGATGACACTGTGAGCCACTGATTGTATACTGTGGATGGATTATATGGTGTATGGATGTATCTCAATAAAACTGCATCTAGAAAAAAAGAATAAATGTGCAGCACCTGGCACAGAAGATGCTCAAATGTGGGTGAAGCCCGGGGCACATAATCCCTGGAGTATACTGGACTAGGGACTTCATCCAAAGAACAGTGTATGGAAAAGGGGAAGGTGACAACGCTGCCGAGGAGAAACCTGGCAAAGGCGCCTTCAACCACATGAGTGAGGTTCCCGTGGTGACGAGCGGGAGGCCACGTGGCCAGCTCCACCCTGGCAGTGGCTGATGAGCGGGTGCTTCCCCTCCCCGCCACCCCCAGGCACCGTCTAATCATGAGCAAAGGTCAGACAAGCCCAAACCAAGGATACCCTACAAAATACCTGACAAATGCTCCACAAAACTGTCAAGATCATGAAAAACAAGGAAGGTCCGAGAAACTTGCAGACCAGAGGAAAAAACATAACAACTTAATGCGGTGCGGCATGCTGGGTGAAATCCCAGAGCAGGAGAGGGACGTGAGCGTATAAACTGGTGATGTCCAAATAAAGTCATGTACCCATGTCGGGTCCTTAGTTGTGACAAGTGCACCCTGGTAACGTAGGATGTTAGCAGTAGAGGAAGTGAGGGGTATTCAGGAAGTCTCTGTATTATCTCTGCAACTTTTCAGTAAATCTAAAATTATTCCAAAATTAAAAAGTTATTTAAAAAAAACTGAGGCCTGGGCAAATCAGCACGTGAAAAGATGCTCAACATTATTATCCATCAGGAAAATTAAAATTGCAGTGAGATGCCACTTCCCATCTGCTAGTATGGTGTTTTAGTTTGTTAAAGCTGACAAAATGCGATATACCAGAAGTGGGTTGGCTTTTACAATGGGGATTTATTAACCAACAAACTTACAGTTCTGAGACCATGAAAATGTCCAAATCAAGGCATCAACAGGTGATGCTATCTCCCTGAAGAAAGGCTGCTGGCGATCAGGGATTCCTCTGTCACGGGGAAAGACACATAGTGTCTGCTTGTCATTTTCTCCTGGGTCTTGTTGCTTTCAGCTTCTGACAGCTCCATCTGTGGCTTTCTTTCTGAGCCTCTGTGTGAATCCTTCTCTCTCAGCTTTCTCTTGCTTTTCTCTCTGCTTCCTCCTGTATGCTTCCCTGAATTTCTTCTCTTCTAATGGTCTCCACTAATAGAATTAAGACACATCTGAGGCACGCCTCAACTGAGAAAACCTAATCAAAAGGTCCCACCCACCACTGGTCTACAGGAATGGATTTGTTTAAGAACATGATCTTCTGAGGTCCATAAAGCCTTCAAACCCTCACAGATGGCTATAAGCAAAAAGATAGACAATAGCAAGTGTTGGCAAGGATGTGGAGAGTTTGAAACCTTCACACATTGGTGGTGGGAATGTAAAATGGTGCACCCAGTTTAGAGAAGAGTTTGGCAGATGGGGGTGGACAGGGGCAGGACAAGGGATTACATGGGGCAGGAGGAAATTTTGGTGCTGATGGCTTCACCAGTGTAGACATAAGTCAAAACTCATCAAATGATATGCTAACTATGTGCAGTTTATTATTTGCCAATTATACCAAAAAAAAAAAAAAAAAAAAAAAAAAAAAGCTGTTTAAAAGAAAAAGTGAGGCCTGTGGATGGGGACAAGGACAGCTGGCCCCAGTCTCCTGGGGTGCTTCGTGTGTATCGTGCAGTCTCTGCAGCTCCAGGCTGAGTTGGGGACCGAGGGGAGCCCCACCTGAGGCTGGAAGCCCTGAGCGCCTAAACCCCAGGCCCAGGCGGCTGCAGGGCCACCGGAGGGTCTGTCTTTGTCTCTCTTGCCCCTCCAGGGACCATGTGGGGCCCTTCCCAGGGAGAGTGAAGGGAAGCAGGGGTCTACTCACTCCTTTTTCTTCTTCCTCCTACCTTCCCTGGAGAAAAAGCACATGATCCTACATGTACTTTGGGGAGTTTTCAACACAACTGTCTAAAATTAGCCTGAGCCTCCGCAGCCCGATTCCTTTTTAGGAAGGGTTTCGGCAGCCTGTCCTGTCCTGGAGGCTGCTCAGGAAATGGAGGCTTGGCCAGGCCCAGGCTGGGGCCAGGGACCCTGGGGACCGTCCCCTTGCTCAGGCCAGGCCCCACCTCCCACCTCCCAGCCCACTGAGAACAAGGCTGCCAGGGAACCCCTGGGGGGCAGGTGGTGGCCTCCTCATCCTCTCACTGGGCACATGGCCTTTTCAGCCCTGCTGCTTGGGGGCCACCTCGGGGACCCTGCACAGCTTCTTTGTGCCTCGGTTTCCCCATCTGAGAGGTGGAGCACTCTGTTACCTTGCCCCTCCGCCTCCCAGAGCTGGGCTAACCAGCTGGACCAGGTGGTGTGGATAAGCCTTGACAACTGTAAAGTGCTGTGCCCCAGATAACAGCTATTGAAGCTATTGATTGCGTTAATAAGGAAGGAAGAAGCTGCTGAGAGAGGTTTTGAGAGGGGCCGAATCTCTCTCATTCCTGGGAGCTGGGTCCTGCCCGAGTCTGGTGAAGTGCCCAAGTGTCCTGGGCTCTTCTGACACTTTCCTGTCACTCCCAGGTGTGGCCAGGCCTGGGCCCCTGGGGCTTAGCATGAGGCCTGGGAGTGGCCAGCTCAGACCCAGGGGCGGCCCAGCCCCCACCCTCTGCCTCAGCACCCCACCTCCCACCCCACCCCACCCAGGTCCCCAACCCTACAGGGAAATGGCAGATGGCGGGGGATGAGGGGGTGAGGGGGGTAAGGCACTAAACGCCAGGACCCCCCACATGGCTGCCTTCTTTCCCAGGGAGAACGACTGCCTCCGGGTGGCCCAGTAGAGCTGCATGTCAGCCCCAAGCAGAGGCCTCTGCCAGCTGCCCCAGGGGCCCCACCAACACCACATCGCCCCCGCCCGAGCCCTGGACAGTCACAGCTGCAGGCGGGAGCGGAAGCCCCTTTCTCATCACCTACTCGGTGCCTGACGCGCTCCCTCCTTTAAAAACTAAAAACTTCTTGGAAACGGTTTTATTTCTTTATTTCCCACAATTCTGGCATAGCACTCAGGCTTTTATTTTAAAATACTATAGAAAAAGCCTATGTCTTGATGAAATTATAATTAATTTCCAAAACCAGAAAGTTGAGTCTTAATCTCTGTGAAGCTTTGGTCCAAGAAAGAAAAATCCAGCAGCACAAAGTGGTTTCAACACGACTCCGGGCCTTGTATTTCTGGAGAAGTGCGAGGAGACTCTAGACACAGCCTCCAGCCACACTTGCACGCCTCTCCCTCCTCCCAGCCCTCTCCCCCACACCCTCCCCAGCGTTCAAAATTCTCCCAACCTCCCTCCCCTCCCACTGCCCCTCGCTCCAGCTGGATGGAGCCTCCTCTTCAGAAGCTGGGATGAGAGAGGCAAATTGCCCCTCGATTTCGGATCCTCTTTGGCTGGGAGAAGCTGTGAACGTGGCCCATGGGAACAACTGACAGTCCAGCAGTCTCATGAGAAATGTCTTATTAGATCTTCATGGTAATCCTTCAACCCCAAATTACAGACAACACACGGAGGCCCAAGGCCTGCCCTGCCTGAGGGCTCAGCCACACAGTGTATAGCGGAGAGTCCACCCAGTCTGTTTAAGGCTACAGCTTGCAACATTATTCCCTTCAGAAATAGAAATTACATCTTTGTTCCACTCCAGGAACAGGAAGTCTCAGAAACCAGGCCCCAGGCCTTACGAGGGGAGCCTGGGGCAGGACTTTGGGCACATGTCCTGTCCTTTGGGGGAGGGGACAGGTCAGGCCTGGGAAGGCCCCTCCGGAGCCCAGGGCCCCCCTGAGACCCGCACTGGGCCCTGGCCCCTCTCCCCTCGGGGTGCAGTCTGCGGGCGGCCTGGGTGTGGAAGCTGTAGTGATGTGTGTGAGCTCCTGGCCAGGGGGCGTCCAGATGCCAGCTATGCTTTATGATTAATATTCCTTGAAACAAACCTGGGGGGCAGATTCTCACACTCCACCCTGTCATGGATGAAATGCACAGGCTTTGGAGAGGCTAAGATACTTACCCGGGGTCACATGGCTGACAAGGGGCTAGGGTGGGATTTGAGGCCGGGTCGCTCTGGCCCCCAAGCTCCTTCCATAAAGTGGTCTGCACAGGACAGCGTTGCTCCCAGGCCAAGGTGGCCTGACCCTGCCTGCTGGCTCCGAGTGACCACTGAGCTGCAAGGGGACCTGTCTTGGGGGTGCTCGGCCCCCGAGGAGGCCACTGGTCACCAGCTCAGGGCTGGCTGGGCTGCCCCTCCCCCCAGAAGAGCCCCTGCCATCCCCCCAGACTGCCCTCCCAGGCCATACTCTCCTTTCCCCATCTCCCGGCAGCAGAGGTTTCCAGAATGCCATGGATGGGCAGAGGGGAGACGCCTTGCCTCCCCACGGAGGGGCCAGGGACTGTCTGCTGAACAGAGGAGCCTCGACCTGCCCAAGGTTCCTTGGCTGACCAGGGTGGGTCAGGCCCAGCCCCTCCCAGCCCTCCACCCTGTCCCCTCATCCTGGGCTCTGAGCCCCAGGGTCCCAGGCTGGGTGGGGCCTCGGCCCAATAGCCTCGACTCGCCCCAGGAGGACAGATCATGGTGAACCAGGAGCTCTGCAAGAGAGCATCAGCCATTGGGTATCTGTGTGCCACCTGAAACTCAGAGCTAGAGCTTGGCAGATATGAATGTCAGTATCAGCGCATACAGCAACTATTAAAAAAAAAAGATGGAAAAAAAAGATAAATGTATGGTATGTGACTATAACTATAAAATTGTAGGGAAAAAATATAAATAGGAGTAAGTGTTGGAGAAAACATGGAGAGAGGGATGTATGTATCTACTGTTGATGAGTAGGCAGAATGGTGCAGCCTTTCTGGAGGTCAGTGCGGTGGTTCCACAAAAAGCTAAGTATGTGGGGGCCATAAGGTCCTGCACCCTCATTAAGGGGTATGTAATTGGAAGATCTGAGAGCAGAGACATGAATGGACATTTGCACACTGGTGTTCATGGAGGCAGTATTCATGATTTGCAGTGGATGGAGGTGGCCTAAGGGTACACAGACTGAGGAACAGAATGGTGAACTGTGGTGTGTGCATACAATGGAATATTCAGCAACTACGAGAAGGAGTGAAGCTGTGAGACATGCAACGAGGTGAATGGATCCTGTAGACAGCATTTTGAGTGAAGTACACCAGAAACAAAGGCAAACGCTATAATGCCTCATCAAGATGGACTAACTACAATGTGTAAATTCAGAATTGAATCTTAGAGCACAGCCTAACAGGGGAACGACTATTATTAACGGTCCCTAGATTATAAGCTCTTACAGCAGTTAAATCTATTCCTGAATTGTAATAGCTATCTCCAAACTCTGAGATGCTGATCCCTTAGTGTATAACCTGATTGGCCTCTGGAACATTGGGTATCTGTGTGACACCTGAAACTCAGAGCTAGAGATCAGCAGATATGAATGTCAGTATTAGCACGTACAGCAACTGTTAAAAAAAAAAAAGAGAGAGCGCATCAGTCACACCCTCCATCAGGAAAGAGAAACAACTTGTGATCCGGGCCCTTTACCCGCAGCGGGAGTGGGAGCCACAAAGGGGTTTGCAGGGAAGGGCCTGGGCTTCGGAGACGGCGGGTCAGGGGAAAAGTCCAGTTCGCCTACTCTGTGGCTCCGGCAGGAGATGCAATACCCAGTTTCTCCACCTGTAAAATGGGGGCCTCCCCTCCCTCTCCCTGCCCAATATCTGTAGGCTGCGGGTTCATGTGTGTACACCTGCAGATACACACACACAATACATGTGCACATGCACACACGCGCAGCCCTAGAGTGGAGGGCTCAAACCCCGCACCCCGGTTTCCGCCTCCTCTCAGCTGTCAGGCCTGCCTCCCATGGGCTGTGGTTGCCTGGCAACCACTGCAGGCTCAGGCCCGGGAGCCAGAGGACCAGCTCCCCCATCACCCAGCCGTGGCACCCATGGGGGCTGGGGGGCTCACAGCGAGGCAGGAGGAGGCAGAGAGAGTGGAGCCCATTGTGGCTGCCCAAAGGGGCAGCACTGAGCTGGAAGCAAGGAGGAGGCCTGCCTTGCCCTAAGGCAAACCCCCAAAAACATGCAGCCTCAGGGGGTGGGGGTGGGAGCAGCTCTCAGAGTAGGAACCCCCGAGGCTGGGAAAGGCCTGCGGCGGGAGAGGAGGCCCACAGTCCCTGCCCAGGCCCTGCCACCTCCAGCTCATGCCTGCTCCCCTCCCCTGCTCTCTGCCCTTCCGTCCCTTCTCCTAATCGGTCCCTGCATCTTCTCCACCCTCCATCTTTTCAGAGCTGTGTTCCCTGCCCACCCACCTTCCACATAGGCAGAGGGGCTCAATCCGGGCTCTTTCCACAGCGACAACAGAATTGGGGGGGTGGGGGGGTTATTATTCATTTGCCCTTAAATTGCCCTTACTACAGTAGGAATCAATTAACCATTCCTTTCCCCATTTCATCTATCGGCTAAGAGCTCCCTGTGCTGATGTGACTTCTGAGCCTGCCTGCCACTCGGCCCAGTGCTGCATTCGCCGAGCACCTCTGTGTGTCAAGCACATACAGAAAGCAGAGGCGGCCCGGTGTCCTCAGTGTCCTCACTGGGGGCCAAGGGCACGGGCGCTGGGGTCGGACAAGCCGGGGTCAAGGCCTGGCGCCACCATTGTCAGCTGTGTGACCTTGGGGCTGTCGCTTGCCCTCTCTGTGCCCCAGCTTACTCATCTGTAAATGGGGGGTAGCAAAGGCACCCAATTTCTCTGTTTCTTGTGAACATTAAATAAGATCACCTATCACAAGGCCAGAGCACAAGGCCCCCCAGCGATTTAGCTTAGAGGTGTGATGCAGGGAGAAACACGAGATTTGTATACAGCCACTGTCCCCCAGTAAATGGGTCATGTGCTGTCAGGGTTCCTGCTCTACTCACGGCCTCAGTTTCCCCAGCTGTCAGGTTACTGCTGTGACGTCCCCTGTGGACCAGGGTGGGTCAGGCATGGAGAATGCTGGATAAAGCCAAAGGTGTCCCACCTGCTCCACTGGGCAGGTCAGCCCTCCCCAGTCCTATCTCAGGAGGGGCACGGGCTGGTGCTGTCCCCTCCCAAATGCCTTCGTGAGCTGGGGGAAGCGGAGGAGGCCTTGGGCAGCCCTGCTCCCTGTGGGGAGACTGCTCCAGGCCAAGCCCCTACAGCACCCAGCCTTGCAGGGTCGCTGTCCCCATTTTACAGATGAACGAGCAAGGCCCAAGGCTGGGCACTCACACACGTTCACAGCAAGACGGAGGCTGAACTGGGCCCCACACCCCGGGGTTTTCACTGTATCCACCCCTCATCTGTCTGGGCTCCCACCTGCCCCTGCCCCCTCCGAAGGTTCTCCCCGAGTTCCTGGGACAGAGCCAGTGGCCCTGGCATGTGGCAGTGTGTGGCTTTCTCCTGTCAGAAGAACAAATTTTCCTTCTCCTTGGCTGTACTTTTCGTTTAATGACTTTTTGGCTCAGGGCCCAAACTCGATCAAAAACTCCCTGGAGGGAAGACAAGAGAACAGTGTGTTTATGAGAAAATCAGGGTGGGGAGGCCTGTGGCTCAGGGGCTGGTAGGGATGGATGTGCCCAGGAAGTGGGCCTGTCATGGGCCCCAGATGATTGGGAAAGGGGTGCACGAGGGAGTGCAGGTGGCTGGGGACAGAATCCCCTCCAGAGACACAAAAGAAGAGGTGAGGATGAGGAGCCAAGTGGAGGGGAAAAAAAAAAAATGTCCTTCATGAGTAAGGTGAGAACAGCAGGATATCCCCGTGTTTGCCATCTGAGCCAGAGCCTGAGGTCTCAGTGGATCTCTGCCTTCAGGACAGCTTGAAAGGTCTGCCTGGATAAGGAGGAAGAAGAGGGCTAGACAAGGAGTTTGGAACTGTCTCTATGAGTTTCTGACTTCCTTCTCTCTCTCACAAGGTCCCCACCCCCATCTCCCAGGCTGATCCCCGCTGGAGATCCCTGGGAATCATCCCTCCTCAGTAGAGGCTGCCTCAAAGCTGGCCCTCAAAGATGCCAAGAGGGGAAGGGATGGGGGCTGGATGGGAGCTGGGCGGGGTCCTGGGAAACACACCTGCTGGTGACCACCTGGGGCAGCCCTGCCAGGTGAGACTCAGCAGTCAGTAAACAGGAGGGAAACCACTCACCCCCGGGGAGCTACTGCCACTTGGGCTTGTTGATGTTGTTTTGGAGAAGGGAGCAGGAGGCAGCCGCTGTGGAGGCACTCCCTGGGGAGTCAGAAGGAGCCATTGCCACGGGGCAGCCCTGCTGGAGCCTGGGAGCTGGCGAGAGCCAGCCGGGGCTGGCACCTCTGAGGGTGAGGGAGAGACAACCCTCAAAACACAGTCACCAGGGTTTGTCTGGAATGCCATGGTTTCAGCACACACTGGCCTATGTAACAGTGCACACACACACCTCTGCACACACTCCTGCACAGTCAAGCACAGACATGCCCATGCACAACACGTCCGTGCTCACACACACTCCTGCACACACAAGAATTCACATGCCCCTTCACAACGCAGTGCACACAGCTCTCCAACACCCAGAGGGCTGTGTGAGGCCTGTGATGTCAGAGAACCTGGTTCAAGTCCCAGCTTCACCACTTTTTTGTTCATGAACTTTGGCATATTACTTATCTCTCTGGCTTTGGTTTCCCCATTTACAGCCAGGACTCTTGCCCTACTTCCACGTTAATGTGAGGCTTGGCACGTGAATTGGCAACTTAGACATGTGTTAGTTGCTATTTTCCCTGTTTAGTTATAGAAACTGCGTCAGAGCAGGTTAAGGACTTGAGTCCATGTTCTGACTCCAGAGATCATGGGTGTGTACACATCACACATCCATTGTCCATCCATACACGCCAACATGAGCAAGCAACTTGCACACACACACCATGGTAATAGCACCATTTATAGAGGATGCCCCATGTGCCAGGCACTGTGCTGGGGGCTTTGCATACACTCACACTGAGCAAGTCATCTCAGTGTCTGAAGCTCCCTGATAGGTTTGGTTGTGAGTAACAGAATCCAACTAAACCGCAAGTACAGTCCTTGCTAACAAGGACCAGGGAAGTAGGCAGTCTCAACTTGATTCGGCAGCTTGGTGAGGTCATTGTGGACCCGGTCTCTTTCATCTCTCTGCCCCACATCCTCAATGTTGACCTGTTACCACATAGTTGCAGGATGGCTGCTGAAGCTCCAGACATCATGTCTTCACTCCAGCATGAACAAAGGGGAATGGTGGCCACAAGAGAACTCTCCTTTCATACTGTCCCTTTATGAAAAGCAAAAGCTGTCCCAGAAGTTCCTTTTACTCCCTCCCCACAGAACTCCTCTTACATCTCATTGCCTAAAACTGACAAATGTCCACCCCTAGTTTCAAAGGAAGCTGGGAAAGAGAATCTGGCAAAGGGCCAAGGTTGTCATGATTGACTTAGACATTGACACAAGATTTGTCCCCTGGGGATGGGCACTCTGCTGCCTTGAGCAAAATCAGGATTCTCCTGACCGGGAAGAAGAGGGGAAGGGGCTGATGGGGCCACTTGTGCCCTTGAGCTCCACCGTCCATCTCTCCTCCAGGGGGCAGTGTGAGGACAGAAGACACAGAGGCAAAGGGGTTTGAGCTCCTGGGAGGGGTGGGCGGACAGGGAGGGGCCCTCAATTCCAGTCCTGTTGGTGCCCAAGAAGGTAGCAAGCCCAGCCAAAGCAGGCCTGGTGTCAACAGCTTTCTGGAAGGAGGAGGGGGCCACTCTCTTGGCTTTGCCCACCCCAAGCTCCAGAGTCCTTAGAACGTCATGTGGTTCCCCAAACCTGGGACCTGGTGCTGCACCTCTCAACCTTTTCTTCTCCTTGATGCGCACACCAGATGGCTGCATTCCCGCGGGGTCCCCCTCTTTTCGGCCCCCTGCAGGGGCAGGCCCCTGCCCTCCCTGATGTTGTCATGGGGTGGCCCGGAGCCCCTCTAACTGAAGAAAGTAGGAGGTCCTTTAGGCTCTGATACTTTACCGTGGTCCCTCTGGCGGATCACCCACTCCAGGGACCACCCGCGTCCACTCCCGATGTGGCGCCAGTTTACAAGGATGATTTGTTGAGACACCGGCTGTAAGTTACCCTCTGGACTGAAAGTCGATGTGGTTTGCCCTTCCATTAACTACGCATAAGTATATGGAAGCATCGCTGAGCCCTGATCTGGGGCTTGGGTCCCTCCTTTCCTTGGAAACGTTTCCACAGGCTGGCTTTGCCCAAAAGCCTCCTCTCTGGGGTTCTGCCAGTGCCCTGAAAGTGCCCCATGGGCTCTGGGAAGGGGCCTTCCTATGGCGCCTGCAAACCCTCCTCGCTCCCCTCCTGGCCAGCCCTGCTGGGAAGTTTACTTGCTCCACTGCTCCACACCTAACTCTTAGGGATGCTGCGTTATGCTCGGGCGCAGCTCTCCCTCCACCTGCAGCCCTGCGTCCCAGGTGCAGGCAGCAAGGGGGTGGGGGAATGCCCCCCGGAGCTGAGTGCAAGCTGGAAGCAGCCCCCACCCTGGGCAGACTCCTGGCCCCAGCACCTGCCACTCTGCAGCTCGGTGGGACACGGCACGCCCTGGCCAGGTCCCAGGCTGGCGCCCTCCCGGGGCGGCCCTTCTCAGAACTGGGCTCCTCTTGGGGCTTTGGGGTGTGAAGAGGGCAGCAGGACATCCAGAGGCCCTCCCTTCTGCGAGAACCAGGCCAGAACTGCTGGGTGTGGAGGATGTGCATGAGGCCAGCCCACAAGAGGGAGGCCCCCATGGGCATGTCCCCAACCCCGTCCCCCTGTGCCAGTGTTGGGGGCGGGGGAGGGGAGGATGCTGTTGTCTGAAAGGTTACTAAAGTTCATCTCACCCAAAGGATTTGGCTCTTCCCATCGAGGCCGCTTGGAGATCAGAGCTGGGGGAAGTGGGGAGACACAATGGGGCTTTCAGCAAATCTTCCCCGGCCTGGGCGGGCTGGGCACGGGGGCAGGCACAGGGTGTCCTCCGCCCTGGCTGCCACTGCTCTCTCTGCAGGGATGGCGGGAGGTCCGGAAAGGCAGGGCCGGAGTCCAGCGTCCCCTTCAGCTTCATTCGCAACTGGCTGAAGCGCCTACTGTGCGCCAGACCAGTGCAGGGTCCTGGAGGTGTGGAGACCTGTGAGAACCCCGTTTTCTGCCCTGGAAGAGGGTCCCAGAGAGGGACTGATGGCAACACAGGTAAAACCGTGGCTGTCAACTAGGGGCAATTGTGCCCCCCAGGGGGCATGTGGCGATGTCTGAAGGCATTTAGGGTTGTCACAACTGGGGGGTGGTGGAGTGCTACAGGCCTCGAATGCTAGAGGCCAGGGATGCTGCTAACATCCTACAATACACAGGGTAGCCCCCAAACCACAAAGAATTATCCAGGCCAAAATGTCCATAGTGATGCTCTGGACAACCGGCATGGTGCCCGGAAGCTTCCGCCTGGTCAGGTCAGTCAGTGGTCCCAGCGCCCAGGGACGGTCAGGGAGAGGCCGGAGTACCCAAGAACGAAGCACGTAATCCCCGATGATTACACGATGCAGCTGGTAAAATCCCTGTGCTCACTAATCACAGGTCTGGAGAGCAGCACAGGGCATTTCTCTGGGGTGGCAAAAGTGTGCTGACAGTGAAGACTCAGCCCCTTTCTCAGGCTTACCAAACCCAGCGGGCGTGTGGGAACCTTCTGCCGACACAGGGCCACGGGGTGGCCTTGGCCCTGCTGGACTCGGAGAGACTCAGTTACGGCCACGACCCCTGCAGGCCCCAAGCAGGCAGCCTGGTCTCTGCATGAGCGTCCAGCCACCTCCTTGGCTCCTTCAGAAAACGAACGGGAGGCTCAGGGCTGCACTTGCCTCTCCAAGCCCAAAGAGAGTAAAGGGGCTCCACCAGGACAGAGACTGCCCCATCCAGACTTTCTGGCACCTTCCAGAACAATCCACACCCTGCACTTGACCTTCTAATCTCCATGATCTTGCCTCAACCTGCTTTTCTAACTGCCCTCCTTGTCCCTCACTCCCAGGGGTCCTCACAGTCCAGACCCTGCCACTGAGCTTCTGGAAGGCCCCTCTCTGCATCCACTGCTGGCCCTATTCTGTGAAGTCTTCACCGACCTCCCACCCCCGTCAGCAGTGACCGTTCCTTTCCCATCCCCACAGCCTGTCTCAGAAACAGTGGCCGGGAGGCCTGGAGAAGCCCGAATTTGCCTTCTGCTCTGTTATCACTATATGCCCCAATCCCACTCCAGACCCAGAAAGGGAGGTTGCAGTGTTTCTGTTTAGTGCTTACTGTGTTTGAATTTTGAGCAAAAGAAAATAGCCTTAGTGGGCTTTTTCTTTTGGTGATGACTTTATATACCTTCTCATTCTCCTCCTCCTTCATCTCCTTCTTCTTGACTTAAATAACACAGAAAAGCATAAAGAAAGTAAAAGCAACCTTTGAGTGCTCTCCCTAGAGAAAACAGCTGTTAACATTCCCGTATGTCCTCGCACACATCTTTCGATGCAAATACACACATACAAATCTGTATTTCACATAATTTCACATAAATGGCATCTTTTTGTAGTGGCTGTCGTGTAACCTACTTCTTCACCCATCAATGTGACATGCAGAACTTTCCGTGTCAATACAAAAATCTCAACTTTATCCAATTTAATTGCTGGGCACTATTCCATTGGATAGATGGACTATAATCTAATTATTCAGTTCCCTATTAATAGACATTTAGGTTATTTCCAATTTTTTTTATAAACAATATTCTGGTGAATATCTTTGTGTATAACCTTGTTCACTTGTTTGCCTACTTCCTTGGATCCAGAATTGGTGGGCACATTAAAAACTTGGATACATATTTCCAAATTGGCCTTTAGAAAGGTTGTACCACCTTTGAACCAACAGTAATAAAAATAAATAACAGCTACCACACATGAAGTCCTTTTCTCCTGCCTGGCACTGCTCTAAGTACATTATATGTAATAATTCATTTAATCCACCCCACAAACTATGAGGTGGTATATTACTTATTTTAGAGAATGAGGAAAATGAGGCACCGAGTTTAGCCTGGTGGTCAAAAGTAAGTGGCAGACCATCTCAAGGGAAGTGTGGTGGTTCCACACGAAGCTAAGTATGGGGTTGCTATAAGATCCTGCAACCTCATTGTTGGATACATACTTGGAAGAACTGAGAGCAGGGATACAAATGGACATTTGCACACTGTTGTTTATGGGAGCAGTATTCACGATTTGCAATGGATGGAGGTGGCCTAAGTGTACATTGACTGATGAACAGAATGGTAAACCGTGGTGTATGCATACAGGAGAATATTGAGCAGCTGCAAGAAGGAATGAAGTTGTGAGGCATGCAACTAGGTGAATGGATCTTGAGGACAGCATTTTGAGTGAAATAAGCCAGAAATGAAAAGACAAATGTTGTAACACCTTACCAATATGGACTAACTATAATGCACAGACTCTGAGAATTGAATCTTAGAGCACAGGTTATCAAGGGAAGGCTTATTGTAAAGGTCTCTAGATTGTAAGCTCTTATAGCAGTCACATCTATTCCTAAGTTGTAATGACTATCACTAAATTCTGAGATGCTGATCTCTTTATGTATAAACTGGTTAGTCCCTGGAACTTCAAGTATCTCTGTGACACCTGAGACTCACAGCTAGAGTTTGGCAGCTATGAATATCAGTCTTATCCCATACAGCAACTATTTAAAAAGTTGAAAAAGATTTCAGACTTCAATTAGAGATTCGAATGTAGCTGATCTGGTTAGGACTAAGGCAAACCAGACTAAAGGGTAGAAGATGATATTGAGTGTGTTTTAAAACTTCAACTTCTGTGTAAGACCAAAGGAAGATATGTTTATTTGGTGCAAAAGCTATATTTTCTGTGGCATACTAAATAATTTAACTTGTACAGTCAGTTTACACAAACACCATAATTACGTGGAACTTTGAATAGGGAGTGAGATCTGGTTGGTTTGTACAGGTTAGTGTGAAACCCCCAAACATCCCAAAGTAATTTGGGCAGAAAATAAAAATGTATTTGCAAAGTCCCCCTGAGGGACTGGGGGAAAATGCAGAAATATTAAACTTTCCCACCTGGGGAATTACTGATATTCTTACAAGCACTGGGGACTACCAATTTAGAAGGCTGAGCCCTCAATCGTGTGGTTTGCCCTTATGAAGCTTGTTAGGCAAAGGAGAGGCTAAGCCTGCATATAATTATGCCTTAGAGTCACCCCCAGAGAACCTATTCTGTTGCTCAGCTGTGGCCTTTCTCTCTAAATCGACTCTGCAGGTAAACTCACTGCCCTTCCCTCTACATTGGACATGACCTACAAGGGTGTAAATCTCCCTGGCAACAGGGGACATGACTCCTGGCGTTGAGCCTGCACCCGGCTTGATAGGATTGAGAAAGACTTCTGGACCAAAAGGGGGAGGAGAAATAAAACAAAATAAAGTTTCAGTGGCTGAGAGGTTTCAAATGTAGTTGAGAAGTCATTCTGGAGGTTATTCTTATGCTATATATATATCCCTTTTTAGTTTTTAGTGTGTTAGAATAGCTAGAAAGAAATACCTGAAACTGTTGAACTGCAACCCAGTAGCCTTGATTCTTGAAGACGACTGTATAACTATGTAGCTTACATGGTGTGACTGTGCGATTGTGAAAACCTTGTGGTTCACACTACCTTTATCCAGTGTATGACAGATGAGTAGAGAAATAGGAACAAAAATTAAATGAATAATATGGGGGGTGGGGGGATGGGATGTGTTCTGGTTTGCTAATGCTGCCCTTTTGCAAAACACCAGAAATGGATTGGCTTTTATAAAGGGGGGTTATTTGGTTACAAAGTTACAGTCTTAAGGCCATAAAGTGTCCAAGGTAAGGCATCAGTAATAGGGTACTGTGCCAGTTTGAATGTATTATGTTCCACAAAATGCCATTATCTTTAATGCAATTTTGTGGGGGCAGACATATTAGTGTTGATTAGGTTGGAATCCTTTGATTGAGTGTTTCCATGGAGATGTGACTCAATCAACTGTGAGTGAAATGTTTGATTTGATGATTTCCATGGTGGTGTTACCCCACCCATTCAGGGTGGGTGTTAATTGGATCACTGGAGTCATATAAAGGAGCTCACAGACAGAAGGCCCTCAGAGCAACTGAGAGTGACATTTTGAAGAGGAGTGGCCGCTAAGTGAGAACAAAATCCCCCAAGAGCAACATTTTGGAGAATGCCATTTCAAAACCCAGAATCCCAGAGCAGACACCAGCCACAGAAGTTTTCCGATCGCCATTGGCCATCCTCCAGTGAAGGTACCCAATTGTTGATGCCTTACCTTGGACGCTTTTTGGCCTCAAGACTTTGTAACCAAATAAACCCCCTTTATAAAAGCCAACCCATTTCTGGTGTTTTGCAGAAGGACAGCATTAGCAAACTGGGACAGGTACCTTCAACGAAGGATGGCAATTGGTTTCTGGAAAACCTCTGTTAGCTCTGAAGGCACATGGTCTGGTTGCTCTCAGGTTGCATTTCAAAATGCAGTTCTCCAAAATGTTGCTCTTGGGGCGTTTTGTCCTCTCTTAGCTGCAGCTCCCCTTCAGAATGTCACTCTCAGTTGCTCTGAGGTCCTTCTGTCCGTGAGCTCCCTTATATGACTCCAGTGAGCCAATTAACACCCACCCTGAATGGGTGAGGTAACACCTCCATGGAAATTATCCAATCAAACATTTCGCTCACGGTTGATCGAGTCACATCTCCATGGAAACACTCAAAGATTCCAACTTAATCAACACTAATACTTCTGCCCCCACAAGATTGCTTCAAAGAATATAGAGTTTTGGGAGACATAATACATTCAACCCAGCACAGGATGTTTTGAGTGTTCTTCTTTACTTGTATTTTTATTCTTATTGTTACTTTTTTTGGAGTAATGAGAATGTTCAAAAATTGTGGTGGTGAATTCACAACTACATGATGGCACTGTGAAAAACTGATTGAACACTATGAATGACTGTAGGGTGTGTGAATATATCTCAATAAAACTGAGTTTAAAAAAATAGTAACTGGCAGAACATGGGTTCCTGGAGGCACCTGTTTCTCCACAGTCTTGCCAACCCTGGGAGAATTGTTCCTAATCTCTTGATCAGCTGGCAGGGGCTGATAGGAAAAGAATCTCATCAGTGCTGTTTGTTTTAGTTACTGGTGAGGTTGATTGGGTTTTTTCCAAGTGTTTCTCAACCATTACTATTTAATCTTTTATGAATTAATAAAAGTCTTTATTAACTTTTTATCACCTGGGCCATTTACCTTTTTATTTATTTGTAATAGTGGGTATTAGTTTCTAGGGCTGCCATAATAAAGTATCACCAACTGGGTGGCTTAAAAAACAAAAGAAATGGATCATTCACTGTTCTGGAAGCCAGAGGTCTGAAATCAGGTGTGGGCAGGGCCCTGCTCACCCGAAGGCTCTCGGGGCAAACCCTTCCCTGCCTCTTCCAGCTTCGGGTGACCTCAGCCATCTGGCGCCCCGTGGCTTGTCAATGCATCACGCTAATCTCTGCCTCCGCTGTCAGGTGGCCTTCCCCCTGTGTCCGTCTGTCCCTGTGTCCTCACGTGGTCTTCTTATACTGACACCAGGCATTGCATTTAGGGCTGAATGGCCGCATCTTAACTTGAGGATATCTGCAAAGATCCTATTTCCAGGTGAGGCCACAGTCACAGGTCCTGGAGTCAGGACTTCAAGACGTCTCTTTTGGGGGACACAACTCGACCCACGACATAATGCTTCACATGCTGCTTAAATCAGCCGTTTGTCATTAGGTGCCTCACCCCCGTTTTAGACCCCCTTTGGGGCAGGAATTACGCTGCTCTCACCTCCTTTCTCCTCAGAGCCTGGCGCACGGCAGGCTTCCAGGAGCTGGGGACCCTGAACACGTGACTCCTCACTGCTCAAAAGAAAGGACTGGACGTTGCTGGCACTCAACAGACACAACCAATTCATCACTGACTCCACTCGTGGTCTGGTCCTTCAGCCTGCGCTCACCATTCCTTCTGCCCAGGGAAGAGAGCACAGAGCACAGAGTCCTCTCACGGGACGGCCAGGCCGGTGGGGGGTGGGTTAGCCCTTTGTTACAAATGAGCAAACTGGGGCTCAGAGCAGCTTCCCCGATGCCCCCAAAGGCTACAAAGACACGACTGACATCAAATCCCCTGCCTGCTCGATCCAGAGCTGACCCTGCTCAGCCTCTGATTGACACTCTCAGACCAGGGCCCTCTCTCAGCCTCAGTTTACCAACGGAAAGAACAGGGTAGGACGGGGGCCTCGGAGATCCCAGCCAAGGACCCAGCTCCCCTGCACACCCGGGACAGGGCACAGAGCAGGCCTGGCACCCACCCCTTCACCCTGCCCGAGGAGGGTGCTTGCCTGGGGCTGAGCTCGGGGAGAAGCCGAGGGAGCGAGGGAGCGGCAGGTGGCACAAGGGCCCTTTTGTGCCCGTTGCTAGGGCCCAGCTGTGTTTGCTCAGCCTCGGTAAACAGGAGGTGCCTGGAGGCCCCGCTCTGTTGTGACAACTTAAAGAGCATTTTCTTTCCTCCCTGAGCTGCTCAAGCCCCAATCTGCTCAAGGTGATTCCCTGCCTTTGAGGGGCTCCCCAGGGCTGAGCTGGAGTGTCCCCACCATGCAGAGGCAGGACTGGAGGGCCTCGGAGAGGTCACTCCACTCAGCACATCGAGGCTGAGATGGGGAAACTGAGGCCCAGAGATGGGGTCCTTTGGTCCAAGGTCACAAAGGAGGGAATGGCCGAGATGGGCCTGGCAGCCGAGCACCCAGCCGATCGGGGAGGCATCCACCTGTCCCTCACATGACTGTTGTGAGTGCTTGGCTGCGTCCCAACCCTTCACCACTTGCCCATTATTCCCTGGGGAAATCCCCAGGACAGGCCCTTGGAGATGGAGGACAGCCCACACCACAGCCATCTTTTAAGGGTCTTAAAGGTGGCTACAAGATAGCTTTGGGATTTATTTTCCTGCCATAAGAGCAGAGCATCCACAGGCGTTGGTCCAGTGATGGGATCCACTGGAAGGTATAAAATGAACTTCCCTTAGCCCTGCAGCATCCAGGTCACGGCCTGCAGGCTGTCACCCCCTTCCTGGAGAATGTCAGCGGCCTCCCTTAAGGCCCTCGGGGGACGGGACGCCTCCTGTCAGGGCCAGCCCCAGGTGGCCTGCAGCCAGGGCTCCTGTGTGACCTTCAGCCAGTGCCGCCCTCTCTGGCTCCCTTCCCTCGGTGAGGGCAGCATGTTCTGAGCTCTGCCTCTCCCTGCCCCGAGCTCCCTGATTCTGCCTCATGCCACACTGCACCACCCCCCCAGTGGGGGTGGGGGAATCTGGGCATGGAGACTTTGCTGGACTCGGAAACCGATTTCCGGGGATACCCATGACCGCTGGGCCAGGGCCAATAGGCACCTGCCAAGTCAGGTGCTCCCCTGGCCCATCCCAGCCCTGCCCTCCCTCCTGCCCCACACCCCAGGCTCTGCAAACAGAGGCTCTGTGTGCCTTGGTCTCCCTGGACACCTGCCACAGGGAATCCTTAAGGGAACTAAGCAGGTGTGTAGATTTCCTCAAAGGTGGGGACAAGGCATCCTGGAACAGCCGCTTGATGCTGGGGTCACCCCATCCTGGCAAACAGCCCCGAGGTTGCTGGAAGGCTGGCTGACATTCTTAAAAGAACACTGGCCCCTGGGCATGGCAGGCTCTCGGGCTGCCCCAGCACTGTCCCACCCTGGAGCCTGGGGGCTTCTATCTGATGCTTCTCTTTCCCCCCTCCCAATCCATCATGTTGTTCCAGCACTACTGAGTCAGCAGAAACTTCCGGCCACATGGTGGAAGGAAGGAGGAGAGAAGGGCTGTATGTGTATCGAGCCCCTGTACCCCCAGAGCTGGCTGTCATCGTCCCCATTTCCTGATGAGAAAGCCGGAGCTCACGAGGCCCCAGGGAGCATGTGTGGGGAAGCTTTGGGGTTAATTTTGTGTCTGTTGATGGGCCTAGTGCCATTTTGTGCCCTGTTGTCAGCAGCTGCCTCTCAGAAGAAAGTAGAAAACCCACTCTGCCGTCCGTTAGCCACATGATGTCGGGCTTGTTACTCGACATCTCTGGGCCTCGGGGATAATAAATGGCACCCATCTTGTGGGGTGGTTGTGTTAAAATGAATTCATATTTTTAAAGCACTTAGAATAGTGCACTTAAAATCTTGCACTTACAATAGGAAGCCCTGCAAATTTATTTATCAAATAAAACAAACAAGTTGTCGTGGGATGATGTAGCTGCAGAGCTCTCCCAAGAAACCAATCCGGTAGGGTGTGTGTGTGTGTGTGTGTGTGTGTGTGTGTGTGTGTGTGTGTGTGTGTGTACATACATGTGTATGTATATAAGATTTATTTCAAGGCTTGGCTTCCACGATTGTGGGGGCTGGTGAGTCCAGAATCCATCAGGCAGGCCTTCCGGCTGGAAACTCTCTGGTAGGAGCTGATGTGTTCTGAAGACAGAATTTCCTCTTCTTCAGGGAAACCTCAGTTTTGCTCTTAAGGCCTTTCGATAAATGGGTCAGGCTCACACAGATTATTGAAGACAATCTCCTTTACTTAAAGTCAACTGACTTATCGATGTTAACAACATCTACAAAATTCCTTCCCAGCAACACCTAGATTAGAGTTTAATTGAATAACTGGGTGCTATAGCCGGGCTGAGTTGACACATAAAACCAAACATCACTGATGATGACAATGAGAATGACAAAGATTACGGGATGGAATCGTCACTGGGAAAAATGAAACAGCTTAGGTCTGTGGATTCCAGGGAATTCTTCAGCTGTAGTGTCCCTGGGGCTCCCAGGTTCTAGGGGGGTGGGCGGTAAGGTGTCCCTCCGAGCCAGCGCCACCTGAAGCTTTCTGGGCTGGGCTGGCTCCTGGGCTCTGCCTAGGAATTCTCCAAAGGCCAGCTAAGCTCAGTGTGTTCCTTCTCAGCCTGCCCCTGCCCCTGACTCTGCCTGGTGACCCACCCCCAAGGTGCCAGCTGGAGCCTACTTCCTCCCAGGCATTCAGTTCCAGCTGGAACAGTGAGGTCACATGTTAATCAAGATCCGGTCATCTGACATAGGTTGGCTTCCCTGTGTCTGGCCTTGTGCTGGTACACAGGCCCCTGAAAGGGGACACGCTGAAGGGTGCCTGCCTCCCAGGTGCTCTCAGGTGAGGGGCAGACCCACCTGTACACACATCACCACCACGGGGCTTCTGTCCCAGAAAGTGAGGGTGAAAGGGACTGTGCACCCAGAAAAGGGAGAGGCCACCTCTGCCGTGGTCTCCAGAGAGTTGATGTGCTGGTTCAGCCCCAGAGCCAGGCAGGTGTGGTTGACACTGTGGGGCTGGTACTACTGTCCCCATTTCAGAGATGACAAAACTGAGGCTCAAAGGCTTGCCCAATGTCTCACAGCTGGTAAGGGGCAGAGCTACATCCCCAAAGCCCCTTGGCAGCTCACGTTTCCTCCAGGGTCCATTTTGGCCCCGACTCAAAGGTCTGATTTCAACAGCCCCTCCTTTCCTGGACCCTTCTTTCTGTGGTTTTGTTTTGGAAGGTGGGGACAGGAAAAAGGGGGAGACTGCCAGGATGGAGAGAAAGAATTCATTCAGATCTGCAAGTCCAAGAGGGAAGCCACAGAAGAGAGCCAGCTCGAGGCTCGGGCCCCGGCTGAGGCAGCTCCCCGGGCTGTGTCCCCACCCCCGTCCGGATGAATGGCGGCCAGAGGGGACAGGAGGACAGAGCCCTGGGAATTCCTGAGGGACAGCTGTGCCTGCTGGGAAGGAGCAGGGTGTGGGGGGTGTGCACTTGCACACGAGTGACAAATGGAGGAGCATCCTTTTTGAGAAGCGTGGGCAACAGAGTGGGGGGCAGGGGTGGAGGGAGCGGGTGCAGGGCCTCAGTTGTTCACGTAACGCTAACGACGCCGAGGGGAGCCACTGCTTCTCGGGCCTACTATGTGCTGAGCCCATTTTACATGTTACCTCTCCGATCCTCATAATGGTCCCAGAGGGGGTTACTGTTACCCCCATTTCAGAGATCAGAACTCTGAGGCTCAAAGTGCTTATGTGACTCGGCCACGTCGCTAGGCCAGTGAACTGCAGAGCGGGTGTTAGAACCCGGGCCTGGTTTACTCTGAAGCCCGAGCTTTTAGCGCCAGCCCTCTCTGGCCTCTCTGAGCCTTTGTCATCTCTCCTAAAGATGGCAGGTGCAGAGGGATCCACAGGTACACTGGATGGAGAAAAGAAGAGGGCCCGATTGGTCTCGGTGATAACATTGAATCGCCCAGGCTCTTGGAAACATGCCCGTGCCAGGCCATTTGGGGGTCACTGCTGGGACCACGGTGGGGAGTCGCCCCAACCCTGGATGGGATTCAGGTGTTCCCACGGCCACCAGGCAGCTTGGAAAAAGGTCCACGGGAGGGCAGAGCCTCTGGCGGGGGATGAAGGGCTTCTCCTATCCCTGGACCCACGCTCCTGGCTCCAGAGGCCTGAAGTGGTTCTGGCCGTGGCTGAGCCTTCCAGGACCCCAGGGGGAACGTTCCCTGCTGCTGGTGGCAGAGGCGGCAGCAGGAGCCCAGAGCCGTGAGCCGTTTCTGGGGCAACTGGTATCGAGGACAATGACCAAGAAGCCCTCCAGCCTCAGGCAAGGACAGCTGTTTGGGCCACTCTAGGGAAGGGACAGCAAGCTGAGGAGGGCAGATCCCCAAAGCCCCCGAGGTCTGGGGGGCTTGGCAGCAGCCCCCAGCAGCGAGACCCAAGCCCAGAAAAATGACAGTCACAGCAGGGGAGAGAACAGAGGCCACCTGGAGAAATTTCCAGAGAGTGAACGAGACAATATCCTGGGAAATACACAGAAGCAGCAAGGGGCTCACTCAGGGGACTAGGGAGGGGCTAGTCTCCAGCAAGGGGCTGATGGAAAGCATTCCCAGACCAGTGAGGCAGGGGGCACAGGGATGGCAAACACAACGTGGTGTTCATTTGTTAAGTATTCTTTGGGTAAGGAATCACCCCCCAACCCTTAGTGGCTAAAAGAACTACCACCACAATTATATTCCTGGCTCTCACTTGGAGCTGCTCGGGTGTCTGCTGTCAGAGGGGGCTGGCACCGGAGCCCTCTGACGGCTTCCTCATGCTGGGGCCTGGCAGTGGAGGCCGGAGTCAGCCGGGACCTCGGCCGGGTCTGTCAGCTGGAGCATCACACGTGACCTCTGTCACTTGGGCTTCCTCGCACCATGGCGGCTGAGCTCCAAGAATGAGCGCCCCAAGAGAGCCAGGCAGAGGCCAAGCCACCTCGGGGGTTATGCAATGTCCCTTTCAGCATATCACAGGCCACCCAGGTTCCAGGGGACAGCGCACAGACCCCACGTCTCAGAGGGAGAAGCATCAGCCCTGCACTGCCATGGAGATGCTGTGGGGGCCGTTGTTGGAAAGCACGAAGGGCCATATTCATAAACACGTATTGGGCACGTGCTCCGAGCCAGGCATTCCACTAAACACTGGAGGTACAGCCATGGGCCAAAGAGACAAAGTCTCCACCTCGAGGAACTGACATTCTAGAAGGGGAAGACAGATCATCAGCCAAATAAACAAGTAAACTAAATAGTGTATTAGATGAAGGTCAGTGCTAAGGAGAAAAAACAGGCACGCAGGTTAGGCAGCCAGGGGTTGCCTGGGGAGTGGGGGTGACATTTGAGCAAAGGCATCAGGGGATGAGGGAGCTGGCCGAGGGGAGGTCTGGGGGAGATTCCAGGAGAGGAGTCAGCCAAGGCAGAGACACAGTGGGGGGTCGTGTCCCAGGGTACAAGAGCTGGAGGTGAGAGAGGAGAGAGGGTGAGGATGGCGAGCCAGCAGGCCCAGGCAGTGCGGGGCCCATCTACCTCTGCCAGGAGCCAGGCAAGGGCCATGGCGGGTTTTGGGCACAAGGGCGCTGAGTGTTTCACTGCTGCCACTCTGGCCGCTGCATTGAAAACAGACAGACTTGCCAAGTGCCAAAGTGGAGGCAGGAAAGATGATCGGGAGGCTGGATTCTTCAAGACGAGCACGAAGACAATCCCCAAGTACAGTTTGATCGTGCCTCTGCCTTACATGTGTTCAATCCAAATATTCGTTTATGCAAAAACATCATTTAAAATTAGACAGGCTTTATACTCCAGTGCTCTGAAAAGGTTCCTGGGACTCTGCTCTAGGTGATGAAATATGTATGCCTGTTTGTTTCCATGAGTTAACAACACAACGAGGCCTCTGAACTTCCCTTGACTCCCTCCACTTGGGTGAGAGGAAAGCAGTGTTTGGGAGCAGGGCAGGGTGGTATCCTGAGGTGCAATTAAAAACCACAGAATCTTAACTCTGAAAAATAATAACATTAAAAACCGCAGCGAGCAGGAGACCTGCAAAGGGCCACGAGTCTGGGACTGGCCGGCAGGGACGGTCAAGTACATCTGCACCAAAGAAAAGGACACGGTCCGGCACCCCGCACCGCCCTGGCCGGGCCAGCCCCCTTGGAAACTCAGACTTGCCCCGGACTTTTCGATGCAGAGCATTTGTTCAGTACCTCTGGTCATGAAGAAAAGAAAGCCCTGAATTGTTTTCAAGGAAGAAGAAGGGGGAAAGAAGACACTAAAAACTTTGCAGTTTCAAAAATACATGCTTTGTCCTTGGGCTGCCTTACAGAGAACACACAGCAAGTCTAACAAAATTAGACAGACAGAAAAAGAAAAAAGAAGCCTTAGCTCTCCTTAGTGGTACCTTCTGGAATCTGTGTCCCTAGGTAACTAAACTAGCTGTGTGGCTTTAGGCTACTTTCTTGCCCTCTCTGGCCCTGGACTCTGGACCTTTGGCTATGAAATAGAAACCCCAAGCCTCTCCTCTAGGGGGGGTTGCTGGGAGACCCCACAAGAGGGCAAAGGTGGAAGTTCCAGGGGAAGGTAGGGAAGTTAGCCACCAGGAATGTTCTGGAGCAGGGGCCATGCATGAAGGGAGACAGGAGGAAGGAGCAACCAGCATCCCAGGCCCAATGCTCCTGGGTCACTGCCACTCACATGGGGATGCAGGGACCCAGGATGCTGGGCTGGTCCCACAGTGTCCGTGAATCTTCAGGAGTCTCCAGTAATGAAGTCCGAGGGTAAACGGCTATGAGGGCAGTGACTGCCACTAGGGGAGGGCAAGACTGTGGGCACAGGTAGAGAGCCAGGGTCCACTCTCTGGGCTGTAGGAGGGGCACCCTGACCTGTCACCCCCTCCTGAGGGCTGTCTGAGCACCCAGACCTCTCTTTGCTGCTGCCCAGCCTTGTTCTGTGCCATGGCCCTGGCAGGGTGCCCAGCTGCTTAAATTCTCTTCTGCCCAGGTCTCTGTCCAGGGTCACGTGTGGTGTGGAAGGGCAGCTGCCCCTGCTTAGGCTCCCAGCCTCAAACCTGGGTTGAAGTCACTTCTTTTTCTTATTTGTTCTATGAAAAAAAAACACTTTTGCTTCAGGCCAAAATGTACAAGACAAATGTACCAGGTCAGCAGTTAGGACCAGCTGCAGAGACCCCCCTGGGAACCCCAAGTGGCTTTGTGTAAAAGCTGACCGGCTCAAGTGGCATAAACACTGTGTCACATCTACCCGTGAACCCAGCTGTCCAACCATCCTTTCTTCTCCCACTCCGTCTTTCCTTCTATCCTTTCACCCTTCCATACAGCCAACCACCCACCCATTCATCATTTCTCCTTTTCTTTCTTCGATTCATCCTATTTATCTGGCATATCTATTCTTTCATCCATTCATCCTTTCTCCCTTCCATCCTTCCATCCATCCATACTTCATTCTTTCTTTATATCCATTCATCTATCCATTCTTCATCCATCCAGCTTTCCATTCAATAGTCATCCTTTTTTCCTTCCATTCAACTTTCCTTCCTTCTCCTCTCATTCTTTCCATATATCCACCCAACCACCCATCCATCTTTCCTTTATCCTTACTTCTGTCCATCCTCATGCCATCCATCCATCATTCCATCCAACCAATCATTCTTTCTCCCATCTTTCTATTCATCAATACATTCATTGATTACATATTTGTGATCACCTCCTTGAACTGGGTAGTGTTTACATTTAAATACTCAGGTTTACATTCATGTTCAAATTTTTCAATCTAAATAAACCACAACCCTATTCTAAAGACATTCTGAATACTTAAGGAACATCATTAAAAATGCAGTGTAATAAGGATGTGTGCACAGGAGTTGTGGGAGTCTGGATGAGGGAAGTAATCACTAACTCTGGGGTGGTCCGTATGGGTTTCCCTGGATGGTCATGAGGGGTTTAAGGGATGGATGTCCATCATGCAGACAAGGGGGGACCATTCCAGGTAGAAAAAAATGGAATGTGCAAAGGCACAAAGGCATGAAAAGAGCTTGGAGTTTCCAGAAACAGAAGGGGAGGGTATGAGTGGAGCATGGGGAGAGCACGATAGGGGAGGGGAGGCTGGAGAGACGATGTTGGACCCGAGAATGTGTGAGGAGAAGCAGGGGTTGGAGGGCAGGTGATGATCCTACGTTCAGTTATGGACCTGGGGGGACCTGCTGAGGAGGGGTCGGGCACCAGTAAGTGCACAGATCTGGAAGCAGGACCGAGTAGGCCTTCTCTGCCCATTAGCTCCTCTGATCTTCGCTGCTGCTCTCTGACCATGTCTGGGCATTCATTCATTTGACAAATTTTCTGAGCACAAACCATGTACACCTCCCAGTTACAGGCGCTGGGAGACACAGCACATAAGCTGGCCAAGTCCTTGGTGTCCTGGGGCCTGGATTCTGGGATGACAGCTCCTATGGGACAGCTAAGGAGTCTGAGGCTCAGAGAGGTGAGGTGACCTGCCCAAAGATCTACTGTCAGCTGGTGGCCAGGACAGGAGCAGAGGCTGGGGCTCCGAGGAGCTGGCTGGGCAAGGGAACGATCCGAGTGGGGGCTGCTGACACGGCCAGCCCAGCTGCTCAGATTGCCTGAGGCAGCCCCAGGTCGGTCCTGCTGCCGGCTGACTCAGCAAACGGCTTTTCTGCTGCAACTCGAGACGGGAGGGGCCTGTGGGAGACCCAGCGGAACAGCCAGGGGTCCATGGCTGAGCTTCCACTGCCCTTCCAGAGGCTACTTGATTTCCTCTCCCTCTTTCTGCTGGAAACTGAACCGCACTCCCCCCGCCCCCCACCCCCACCCCCACCCCTACTCCACCCAATCCTGCCCATCTCCTCTGCAACCTGCTCCTGACCCTGATTTCCCACCACATCTTCACCCGGTCCCTCGGCTCCTGCCTCTCTCCTTAGCCAGACCCTGGGCTGCTTGTCTGTAGATGAGGAAACTGGGGCCCAGAGGGTATAAGGAACTTGTGGAAGGTCACACAGCTAACAGAAACAGTGGAGCCTGGCTTTGAACCAGTCTGGTCCAGTGTCCACAAGCTTCAACACCACGTTATCTGCTCTCTTGGGACTCTGTCCTGGGCATGGCCTTACAATGAAGGGACAGGCAGGACAACACCAGCACTTGGAGCAGGGTGGGTGGCAGGAGCTGGCATGCTGAGTAGGAAGACACTGGGGCATGGGAATTGGTGGAGAAGTCTTGGAATTCCTTCCACCACCACCACCATCCCCTTCATCTGGTTAACTCCTGCCCACCCTTTAGGACTTACTTAGCTCGAGGGTCTCCTTCCCTGCACATCGCCCTCCTGGAAGCTTCTGCAGTGCAGGGGACGTTCTGTCCACCTGTTCTCATTGTACCTACTGTGTTCTCTGCATCAGGCCCTGGGCTAAGCATTTGATATTTTCTCTCACTTATTCTTCTGTCAGTACTCGGGCAGCTAGCTGGAGCCAGCTTAGGAGAAAGGGACCACTTGTTGGAAAGTCCCAGGGATTTTGGGGAAACCTGATCTGACAAAGGAATGCAGGCAGACCCTGGGAAGCTGTTAGGAACCTGAATCTCCTCCTACATCTTGCTCTCCCATCCACGGTGTCTTCTGTCTGTTTCTCTCTGTGGCCCTGGGACATCTGGGGCAGATTTCGGCTCTGTACGACTTCCTCTAGGTCAGAACTGTTCAGACATATAAAGGGCTGCCTTGTAAATAGTGATAACCCATCCCTGGAGACTTGCAAGCAGTGACGGTATAGTCAGGATTCTCCAGAGGAACAGAACCAACAGGAAATATGTGTATCTCTCTATATAAAGAGATTTATTTTCAGGATCCAGTTCACGCAATTGCAAGAGCTGGCAAGTCTGAGGTCCGCAGGCTGGAAATCCAAGCAGGAGTGGATGTTACTGTCTTGAATCTGAAATCTAAGGGGCAGACTGCCGGCTGAAAGCTCAGGCAGAATTTCTTCTTCTCCAGGAAACTTCAGTTTTTGCTCTTAAGGCCTTCACCTGATTGAATGAGACCCACCCATATCACTGAGGTCATCACCTTTACTTAAAGTCAACTGATTGTCACCTTCACAGCAACATCTAGACCGGGGTTTGACCAAACAACTGGGCACCACAGCCTAGCGAAGTTAGCACATAAAATTAACCATCACAGGCAGGGAAGGGGTGGAGGAGGAGATTCCAGTTTTGACAGAGACGCGGGCTCAGGCAAACTTTCAAGAGCCCATCCCACTTGCACCACTCTGCTGTGAAGTCGAGATTCATTTTCCAACTGCCTGCCCAGTTTCTCCACGGAGATTGTCCAGTGGGCATCTTACAAAGAACACATTCAAAACTGAGCTCTTGTTGTGTTCCCCAAAACCAGCTCCTCCCACAGCTTTACTCATTTCAGTGGATGGCAACTCCATCCTTCCGATTACTCAAGCCAGACCTTCAGAGTCATCCTGGACTCCTCTCTCTTCCGTTCTGCATCAGATCCCTCCACAAAGCCTATTGGTTCTACCTTCAGAATCTAGTCTGTTCCTGACACAGCCCTGGGCACCACCCTGGTCCATCTGTCATCTGGATCACTGCAATAGCCTCCTACCCAATGTTTCCGCCTCTACAGTCCATTCTCTAACTATAAGTCAGATCCAGTTCCTCCTCTGCTCAATAACCTGCCTTGGCTCCCATGTCACTCAAAGTAAAAGCTACTCTTTACAGTGGCTCCCCACAGGCTGGTCTCCATTGCCTCTCTCACCTCCTCCCCAGCTGCTCTCCCCTCTACTTACTCCTGCGTAGCCTCACCAGCCTCCTGGCTTTTCTCAACACACCAGGCATACTAAAGGGGCACACTCCACTTCTCGCGGCCTCTGCACTAGCTGCCTGGAGGCTTTTTCCCCAGAGATCTGCATGGCCAGCCCCTCACCCCTTCAAGTATTTGCTCAGACATCACTTTCTCAGTTAGGCCCACCCTGACTTCTATATTTAAAGTTGCAACTGCCCCCTCAATCCCAGCCTGGGTGCTTCCAATCCCTCTTACCATGTTGTGCTTTTTCCTTTTATTTCACAGCACTTATCACTTTTAATATACTATATAATGTTATTTTATTTATTATTTATTATCTGTATGCATCCAGTAGAATATACGCTCTCTGGGGGATTGATTTTACTTTCTTTGCTTGCTGATAATATACTAAACATCTAAAACAGTGAATGATTCAAAGTGGGTACTCAATAAATAAATATGATGATGGAGTGGGGACTGCAGATCAGGAGCCGGGTATCTGAAGATGCCCCTAACAGCTGGGCAAGGGGAAAAGAGATCCCCTCATAACTGGCTTGGAGATCCAGGCAGATTCAGCCCAGTTTCTCTCCTGACCCTTCTCTCTCCTCCATTCTCATGCCAAGGGGATTATACTCTGAAGGGGGATTGGTTCTTAACTATAACCTTGGAGGGCTCAGGCATGCTGAACCTCCCGGATTGTACCAAAACTTTGTGTTGACTTGTTTTTTTGGAGGGAGAGGGTTTTTCTTTTATCTTTTCCACAGAATGTATCATCTTCTAACATACTATATAATTTACTTCTTATGTTTCTAAATTTTTTATTATTCATTAGATTCTTAAAGGGGCATCTGATTATTCAGAGTTGACAAACTCCTGTCTGAATCTCCTGCTATGTGCCTTGTGGCCAGCAGGGCTTCTGAGCCCTGAGGCCTGAGAGTTGCCCACCAGGCTTCAGCCTTCACCCAGCTGAAGAGGTGACAGCCGTTACCCTGGACCCCGGCCAGCCCCCACACTCTCCTTCCTTGGCTCCCAGCCTGGTGGTTCCTCCCCCACCACGAGGCCCTACCCTTCTTCTCAGACCTTGGCCTGAGCAGTGCCCCTGTGCCAGTTTGAATGTATTATGTCCCCCAAATGCCATTATCTTTGATGTAATCTTGTATGGGCAGACGTTATCAGGGTTGATCAGACTGTAATTCTTTGAGTGTTTCTGTGGAGATGCGCCCCACCCAGCTGTGGGTGATGACTCTGATTGGATAATTTCCATGGAGGTGTTGCCCCACCCATCCAGGGTGGGTTTAAGTTGATCAGTGGAGCCATATAAATGAGCTGACATAACAGAAGGAAATCAGTGCAGCTGTGAGTGACGTTTTGAAGAGGAGCAAGCTTGCTAGAGAGGAACATCCTGGGAGAAAGCCATTTTGAAACCAGAACTTTGGAGCAGATGCCAGCCACGTGCCTTCCCAGCTAACAGAGTTTTTCTGGACGCCACTGGCTATCCTCCAGTGAACGTACCCCATTACTGATGTGTTACCTTGAACACTTTATGGCCTTAAGACTGTAGCAGTGTAGCCAAATAAGCCCCCTTTTTATAAAGGCCAATCCTTCTTTGGTGTTTTGCATTCTCGCAGCATTAGCAGACTAGAACAGCCCCTTAGGGTGACCAAGAACGAAACGGCGGCCCAGTCTTTGAGGTGCTCTCCATGGTCCTGAACACCTCACTTGTCCCTGGTCAGGATGAGGTTGTTTCCTTGGAAAGCAGGGAAGGGCGAGGGGAATTGTGTGGCCCCAGAGGACCCCACACCCCACATGTTAGACTTATCTACCCCACATCCTGGAAATCTAACCCTGTCCCTTTTGCTTGTATTAGGTCTTCTTATCCTCAAAGTCTTGACTAAGTTGTCACCTCCTCAGAGAAGATCCTTAGCCTCTGCCAAACTGAGCTAGGTCCACTTCTTTGTGTGGTCTGTCTGCCACACCACTGGGACACCAGTATATAGGTGATGCCAATAAATTTTGCTTGGACAAATACATGAATTAGTGACTGAGATGAATGAGTGGTAGATGATCTGGGGGAAGTAACACCCTCATGGTTTGACCCTGCCCTTTGACTGAACTAGGCCTACTATGGCAGGCTCTGTGTGAGGAACATGGAAGAGAAATAAGAGGTTGGCCTGGTCCTTCCCCTAAGGAGCTCATTACCTTGTGGAAAAGCTAATGGTGGTTGATAGCCCAAACCCCGTTCTGCAAATGGGAAAACTGAAGCTCAGAGAAGCAGTACAATTGTTCTGTAATTATAAAACTAGAGAGTAACAGAGATAGAACTTGAACCAAATGCTTTGGCTCTAGACCTTGTCTCTGTCATCGCTTCCCTTCTCTACACCCTTGTGCAATGAATATGTTGAGCTAAATCTATTCTAGGAGAATTTTCCAATGCCAAGTTTCCATGGAAAATTCTGGAGCCACTGAGACTGCACAGGGGAAAGCCCTTTGCTCCTGGCAGGTGGTTTTGTTGTCCAAGTTTTATCATCAGAAACAGGGTGGAAGACCCTATCTCCCAAGACTGAATTCTTGGCAGGAAACACAAGGGCCTTTCTCATACTCAAAAATGCCTCAGGCGCTATCTGTGCATTAGTCCTGCCTGTTCAGTCCCACAGGAGATGAGGCTGGTCTGGCTGACATCTATCTGACCACATCCCATCCCCTGTTGGGTCTTTTTGGGTCTGGGGGAAATTCCACAGGTGCCAATCTGGAGACCTTCACCTCCTGGGTCTTAAGGGGTGGGGATGGCAGGTCCTGAGCTAGCTTCAACTTTCAATTCATGGAACTGGCCACGTATCCACCACACAACCACACAAGGACCTGAAGAGTCCAGTGTTGCTTTTGGGGCAGCCAGTGCCTAGGTGGGCAGTTCTATGAGCCTCTGATGATAGAAAATGGGCCATCGTGTGCATGGTTACTCAATAAAAGCTGTTTGCTCAAAAGAAAACATGGGGTCCATAGAGGGAAAATAACCCAAAATGGGTTGGGTGGGTGAAAAGTTGGGTAGTTCCTGATTAAGCCAGGACCTACCAAGCCCTGAGAAGGGGTGGGTGATTGGCCTCCTGTCAACAGCAGGAACGAAGACAAGGCTCAGACTCTGGGAGGGAGGGAAGGGAAGAGGAGAAGGGAGGAGGGAAGACAGGGCAGTGCTAACGTGCTAACGGCTGACTTTGTGACCTTCCTATTTTAGCTGAAAATTGGGGCTATTGAGAAGGGAGCAATCACAGCATCCCACAACCCCCACGCCCCACTGAGTCTGGGGAGAAGGCAGCAGCAATGGTGCCCGCCTAAGGTCCCATTGTTTCTCTGCATCCCTCCCAGCAGCTGACCTCTCCTCGGGGCTGGCCTGCATGGTAGCTGCTCTCCTCTCTGAGATGTCCCCAGGGGCACTGTGCTGGCCAGACACACAGCTGAGCTCAGGAGTGAGAACCCAGGGGAGTCAGGAGGCTTGTGTGGCCTTGGACAAATGACCCGCCCTCTCTGACCCAATGTCCCACTCGTAAGATGGGACAGGCTAGACCATCTCTGAGGCCCCTTGGCACCTGCAGCGCCAGGGTCCTCATCCTACACAGTACAGGGGAGGGCTGGGCCCCACAGAGCAGCTCTGCTGGGCCCAGCATCTTGGCAGCAGGCAGAGGTGGCCGCCCACGCACAGGCGGGGTGGGGGGCAGGGTGCTGCAGCCTTGTTGCCAAGTGCATAGAGAACTTTCCACTGGGCCCAGGTTTCCGTCACCGTGGCAACGGCTGGGGGATGGAAACAGAATTCCTCGGAATTCTGGGGGATTAGATAGGGGAAGAGCAAGAAAGCGGGCCCTGAGCAGCCCTGAGTGGGCATGGCCAGCACCACATGGGCCCCACGTTCCTCGCTCCCCTTTAATTCCCTCCTCCCCCCACGCCTCTGTGTTCTCCCTCCTTTGCCATCTCTGTCTCCTTATCTCCTTGGTCCGTGCTGTCTTCTTCCAGCTCCCTCCCCTAAGCCTTGCTGGTAGAAGCAGCAGCTAAGGCTCCCTGAGCACGTGTCACTGGGCACCAGTCCCATCCCCCCAGCCCTAGGTGGGAGACACGATCAGCCCCATTTTACAAAGGAAGCAGGGGCTCAAGGAGCTTGGGTGACTTGCCCAGATCACACAGGAAAAAGCTGCTTCAGGAGTTTTATTTGGCCTCCAGTGACTGCGCCGTCAGCCCCCGTGGGGTTTAGGTGGTCTCCTTCACCTGAGAAACTCCAGGATTTGCTAATGAGATGGGCTGGGGGTGGGGGCAGAGAGACCACACAAGGCCCCACTCCCGGTTCCCCCTGCCTGCACCCTATCCCGACCTTCCTGGCTTCAGTCAGGGCCGAGGGCAATGCCAGTTGTGCTGACTTCTCTGGCCCTGGGCCTCGCTCTCTCAGGCCCAGGGAAGTCTCCAGGCTTGGAGAAGGCATGGGCAGATCTGGAAGCCAGAGGCCTGGGTGCCATTTCCAGCCCTCTCGCCTTTCTCTGGGGCCCCCTTGGGGAGAAAGATCCTGACCCAGTGTTCTAGTTTGCTAATGCTGCGGAATGCAAAAAGCGGATTGGCTTTTATCAAAAGGGGGTTTATTTGGCTACACAGTTACAGTCTTAAGGCCATAAAGTGTCCAAGGTAACATATCAGTAATTGGGTACCTTCACTGGAGGATGGCTAATGGTGTCCAGAAAACCTCTGTTAGCTGGGAAGGCACGTGGCTGGCATCTGCTCCAAAGTTCTGGTTTCAAAATGGCTTTCTCCCAGGACGTTCCTCTCTAGCCTGCAGTTCCTCAAAAATGTCACTCTTAGTTGCACTTGGGATATTTGTCTTCTCTCGGCTTCTCCGGAGCAAGAGTCTGCTTTCAACGGCCATCTTCAAACTGTCTCTCATCTGCAGCTCCTGTGCTTTCTTCAAAGTGTCCCTGTTGGCTGTAGCTCCTCTTCAAAACATCACTCACAGCTGCACTGAGTTCCTTCTGTTATGCCAGCTCATTTATGTGGCTCCACTGATCAGCTTAGACCCACCCTGAATGGGTGGAGCAACACCTCCATGGAAATTATCCAATCAGAGTCATCACCCACAGCTGGGTGGGGTGCATTCCAAAGACTGCCACACAAGATTACATCAAAGATAATGGCCTTTGGGGACACAATGTATTCAAACTAGCACATTCCACCCCCTGGACCCCAAAATGACATTATCTTTCCAAGTACAAAATACATTCATTCCATCACAATATCACAAAAACTTAAATCATTTCAGTAACAAAAGTACAAAATCCTATCAAAATCAATTACAGGCATGGTGGGTCCTAAGGCATAATTCTCCTTTAGCTTTGGATCTGTGGACTTAGAACAAGTTATATGCTTCCAATGTACAAAGGAGGGACATTCAAAGGATAAACATTCCCATTGCCATAAGGAGAAAGAGTAAGGAAAACAGGGTTAACAGGACCAAAACAGTTCCTAAAACCCACTGGACAATCCCCATTAGATTTCAAAGTCTGAGAATCATTAATAGAATGACATTGCATCCTTGGGGCTTGAGAGAGCTGGAGTCCAACCCTTCCTAAGGGCCTTTGTGGCAGCCCTTTCCTCTCCAAATGCTTAGGTGAGTGCTCCAACATATCCACACATTGGGGAGACCACCTTCTCGGCCGCACCCTCCTCAAACATCAGGGCAGCTCCTGGATTCCCTTCCATCTCTGGGGCACATGCTCAACCCCTTCAGAATAGTGTGGTGGCAGCCAGGCTCTCCCCAATTCCCTGGGAATGTGCTCCACCCTCTTTGGGGCTTAGGGTGGCAAGACATTTCCTCAGCATCGAGGCGGAAGGCCTGCCCTTGACCTCCAGGGCAAACTCACCCTTTCCATGTGTGTGGGCCACTCCACTCTCCCAGCCCAAGACCTCTTGACTCCAGACCTCAACCTCCATGGCTCTGTCTTTGAAGAAATTTTTCCTTCAGTTTGTTCCTTGTCTGTCTTCTCCAGTCCAGACTGGCAATGGCTCTGTCTGTAAAGATCTCGCAAAAATTCTGTTGGCTTCACATGAAGCATGCAGGGGTCAAAGCCATCAGACAATAGAACTTTCCACAAATCCTTTCTGGATAATTCCATCTCCAATCTTAGCTTGTACTGAAATGGCGGCTGGGTTCCATGTTTGGTTACATCCTCATGTTGGGCTGTAGCTTCTGGGATTCCACCCCCTGCAAGCTCATAATTTTCTAAGCCATCGGCTTCTGGTTTCTTTGAACCCAAGAGTTCAGTTCTAAGTCTAACTCTCTCCGCTCACATTTTACTATAAGCTGTAAGAAGAAGCCAGGGTACATCCTCCACATGTAGTCTGGAGATCTCCTCAGCTAAGTATTCCAGGTTGTCACTTTCAAATTCTTCCTTCCATCTGACACCAGGACTCAATTTTGCCAAATTCTCTGCCACTTTAAAACAAGGATCGCCTTTCTTCCAGTTCACAATAACACGTTCATCATTTCTGTTCAAGGCCTTGTCAGACGTATCTTTAGAGTCCATATTTCCACAAACAGTCTCTTCAAATCAGTTTAGGCCTTTTCTATCAAGCTCCTCACAATTCTTCCAGAATCTTCCCCTTATCCATTTAAAAAGCCATTCCAACATGTTTGGTATTTGCAAACTTAGCAGCAAAATCACCCCACTTCTCTGGTACCAAAATCTGTTCTAGTTAGCTAATGCTTCACTGGAGGATGGCCAATGGTGTCCAGAAAAACTCTGTTAGCTGGGAAGGCACGTGGCTGGCATCTGCTCCAAAGTTCTGGTTTCAAAATGGCTTTCTCCCAGGATGTTCCTCTCTAGCAAGCTTGCTCCTCTTCAAAACATCACTCACAGCTGCACTGAGTTCCTTCTCTTTGAGTCAGCTCATTTATGTGGCTCCACTGATCAAGGCCCACCCTGAATGGGTGGGGCCATGCCTCCATGGGAATATCTCATCAGAGTCATCACCCACAGCTGGGTGGGGCACATTCCAAGCAAATCTAATCAGCACCAAAACATCTGCCCCACAAGACTACATCAAAGATAATGGAGTTTGGGGGATACAATACATTCAAACTGGCATACCCAGGAAACATGACTTTGGCCACAAATGGATCCTCTAAAAGAATTCCTCCAAATTCAACAGCTCACTGCTCTCCTTGAGGTCTCTGAACTAATAGTCAGGCTGGTGGAAGGTCACATATAAGGATACCGTGGGAGAGCAAAGCTAGCAAGTCAACCCTGCCAGTCACGTGGCAGGTCCTCCAAGGGGAGCCACTCAGCCAGGCTTATAGGGGAGCAAACTGACAGGGAAAGATCTGCTTCAGATCTGGGACAGGAAACTCTTTGGTCAAAGCTTTAAAGATGGTAGCTCCCCTCCAGGCCAGCTTTGTCTACTCCTCACTCCCTCCTGTCTTCTGCATCCTCATGGCTCCCACTGCCTCCCGCCCCTCTGATCACTGCCTTCCCCTATGATTTTCCTCTCTGTTCTCTCTACAGGTTGCCTCTTGCTCCCCCCAAATCTCTGGCTCAAATCAGCAAGACAGATCCAGGCTGGCTCTCAAATGCTGAGCCTCTGATTGGACAGACCTCCCCCTCCAGGCCATCCCATTGGCTGCTGGTCAGGCTGCTGATTGGCTGCCCTGGGTCTGGTGCTTCTCCCTGGGCCAATGAGCTGTGGTTAAAGAACTCCAGCCTGCGAGGGGCGGAGGGGGGACGGCAGTGGCCTGTCACTGAATATTGTTGCTGAGAAAACAGATTCACTTCCTGTTGTTTAAGCCGTTTGGTGTTGGAGGATCTTTTACCCGAGAAGCCACCTCACTGGCCTGGAGTTGTGCCTTATGCCCTGGGTGGTTGGTCAACTGTTTCTCTGCTTCAGTGTGGCCATTTGAGCTGGGGTTTCTGTTATTTGCAACCAAAGCCCCTCACTGACACCCGATTTAATAGGCTTATTGCAAGACTGAACTAGTCAGAATCTGCTCAAAACTCAGCACATGGACTTAAAAAACTGGGGTGAGGGGATCGATGGTGTTGCTGCAAGAAACCCAGAGACCCCACTTCTACTAGTAAGCCTCCAACCAAAAAGTGACATGGGAGACTTGTGTTTCCATCTGCAGCCAGTGGTGGCCCCAAAATACTGAGGCTAGAGAGAATCGGAGATGAGCTCTTCCAACCTCCTCCCATCACCGTGGTCAGGGAATGACCCCAAGGAACAAACCAGACTCCTGATGCCCAGGCCTGGGTCAGCCACACACACACACACACACACACACACACCCCACCCCTCATCCTTTAAGGGGCCCACTTTCTATCACCCATCCAGGGAGGTAGTATCTTCAGCCAGCAGCCTCACCGGTCCCCACAGTGTTCACCGCAAGCCTCCACTCAAAGCAGCCCTACAAATGTCTCCCCTATTTCCTAGAGCTCATGATCAAAGGGACTGTGGCTGCGTCCCCCATGTATTATTCATGCCTCTCTGTGTGGGCAGATGTACCAGCTCAGCGCCGGGTACAGGGAAGGGTGAGAAGACAGGACTGGCACAGGAGGGAGCCTCTCACTCCACAAGCCCAAGCTCCCCCTGAACACACACACGTAGTCCGGCATCTGCCTGCATGCCCCTAACGACACAGCGTCACCCCTTCGTGGTTCTGTGGAATCTTCCCTGGCATGAATGAAAATAAGCCTCCTTGTAACTTCCCCCTATTATGGCCAGCCCTCTGGACCCCTGAGTGGGTCCCACCCCCATCCCAGAGAGTTCTTCAAACGGCCGGCTCCCCACCTGTTTCCTTTACCAATCCTTACGGGTCTCGGCCTCCAGAATCTCCCCACACGGGTCATTCATGACTGCCAATTTTCTATAGCAAGGTTTGGCAAACTAGAGCCCAAGGGCCAAATCTGGCCTGCTGCCTGTTTTATAAATAAAGTTTTATTGGAACACAGCCCACCCATTCATTTAATTAATTTGCTATTGTCCGGGGCTGCTTGGGGGCTACAATGCAGAGTTAAGTGGTCCGGACAGAGACCGTATGGCTTTCAAAGCCTAAAATATGCACTAGCTGGCCCTTTACGGAAAGGTTTTCCGACCCCTGTTCTAAAGCTTGAGTGATTGATTCTCCAAGTGGCAAAGTGGCACAAGGAAGTCCAGGAACAGCCCGTCCCTCGGGACGGACCCTCCTTTCCTCTCCCCGGGCCTGTGTGCGATTGTTGGGTGCAGCCTCAGGTGCTGGGCTTCCCACAGCCACAGTCCAGTACTGGCTCCAGGAGAGCCCGCGGCCAATAAGAACGAACGCCCAGGTCACTTCCGCACAGCCTGTTGCCAAGGTAAGCTCCCCCAGCCCTGGCCTCAGGCAATCGAGTTTTGAAGGACGTGCATTTCACTTGGTTTGTTTCCCTTTGTTGCCTGTGACCCAACCTCTTGCCTGATAGGGATCATTTTGAGTCATAAATGAGCTAATCCTCCCAGTTTTGTGTTTTCTGTTTATTTGTTCAACTTCTCTTCTGTGCCTTCATCCAAGTTGTTGACTTTAAAAGAGCTCTGTGGTCTCAGGGCTGGAGTTTGGCAGCTATGAATGACAGTATTAACCTTTACAGCAACTGTTTAACAAGTGGAAAAAGGGTTCAGAACTCAGTTAGAGATAAGAATGAAGCAGATCCGGTTAGGACTAAGACAAGTCAGACTAAAGGGTAAAGGACGATATTAACTGTGTTTTAAAACTTCAAATTTTGTGTGAGGCCAAAGGAAGATATGTTTATTTGGTGCAAAATCTATATTTTCTGTAGCATACCAGATAATTTAACTTGCATGGTCAGTTCACTCAAATGTCATAAATACATGGAACTTTGATTAGGGAGTGAGATCTAGTTGGTTTGTACAGGTTAGTGTGAAACCCCCATACATCCCAAAGTAATTTGGGCAGAAAATAAAAAGGTATTTGCAAAACCCCTCAAAGGACTGTTGGAAAATGTGGAAATATTAAACTTCTACACCTGGGAAAATACTGATATTCTTACAAGCATCAGAGACCATTAATTTAGAAGGCCGAGCCCTCAATCTTGGGGCTTGCCCTTATGAAGCTTGTTACTGCAAGTGAGAGGCTGAGCCTACTTATAATTGTGCCTAAGAGTCACCCCCACAGAACCTCTTTTGTTGCTCAAATGTGGCCTCTCTCTCTAAGCCAACTCTGCAGGTAAACTCACTGCCCTCCCCCCTAGGTGGGACATGACTCCCATGGGTGTAAATCTCCCTGGGAATGTGGGACATGACTCCCGGGGATGAACCTGGACCTGGCATCATGGGATTGAGAAAGGCTTCTTGACCAAAAAGGGGAAGAGAAAAGAAACAAAATAAAGTTTTAGTGGCTGAGAGATTTCAAATGGAGTCAAGAGGTCATTCTGATGTTCTTCTTATGCATTATATAGACATCCCTTTTCAGTTTTTAGTGTATTAGAATAGATAGAAGGAAATACCTGAAACTTTTGGATTGCAACCCAGTTTTTTAAGACAATTGTATAACTATGAAGCTTATACAGTGTGACTGTGCAATTGTGAAAACCTTGTGGATTACACTCACTTTATCCAGTGTATGAACAGATGAGTAGAAAAATGGGAATGAAAAGTAAGTGAACAATAGAGGGGATGGGGGAAGGGAAGTTTTGGGTGTTCTTCTTTACTTGTATTTTTATTTATTTTGTAATAATGAAAATGTTAAAAAATTGATTTTGGTAATGAATGCACAATTATATGATGGTACTATGAACAATTGATTGTACACTGTGGATGATTGTAGGGTATGAAAATATATCTCAATAAAACTGAATTTAAAAAAAAAAAAGAGCTCAGTGGCATGTCACTAGAGACTGCCATGCCAGGTTGTTATTGATCTAATGAATGCCCCTTCAGTATCATTAATTAATTTGTTGTGACCCATCTCCACCTACAACCTGTAAAGTTTCCTTTTTTTGTGTATCTGTAGGGATACATTTTGTCTGTTGTAATATCTATTATGATACATTTTGTCAAACAGTTGGCTGGGTTTCTGTTCTCAAGGATTGCTGTCCACCTTTTAGAAAACAGAATCACAGCATAGAAAGAAAATCATTTGGAAATCACCCAACCAATCCTTTTTTCTCTCAGATGGGAAAATTGAGGCCCAGAAAAACGAAGTGGCCCCAGATGACAGAGAGAAGTGGTGGTAGAGCCAGGAGGAGGGTTCTCTTAGCCTGACACCCTGATGGTCCAGACTTTGTACCTGTTAGGGTTGGCTAACTGCAGTAACAAATAGGCCCAAGTGTGTAAGAGCTCACTACAACAGAAAGTCATTTCTTGCTCACGTTCTAGTCCTGGGTGGGTGTTCAGCTGGTGGGTCAGCTGTCTTCCCCACTGTCCCTCAGAGACCCAGGCTTCTTCCATCCTGTGGTACAGCCACCCTGTGGGGCCTCGTCATATTCTGCCTCCAGCTGACGGAAGAGATAAGAGTCCAGCCTCCTGTTTTGCTGAAATCCCAAATGACTTTTCTGGCTTCCACTGCTCCCCTCATCTTGCCTTCCAGCCATTCCTGCAGACCTCATCCTTCACTCCATCCCCTGTGTCACAGGCTCAGCCTCTGCCCTTCTGGCAGAGGGTGGGGGGCTGCTCTGGGGCCTGGGCTGGCCAGGTGGGCAAGGCTGCAGTCTAAGGCCCCAAGCAGAAAGGGGCTGGATTAATTGATCAGCTTGTGTGCATTCAACAACCATCCACTCTGAAAGGAGGAAAGGAGGGAGCTATTTTCCCACACACCCCCCATCCTGTGGCAGGAGAGAACAGGAAACAGCAGCTGGAGAGTTCACAATTGGAGCCTGCCCACGCAGAATCACAAATCCCTCTCTCTGAATTTAAATGTGCTTGGTGCCACAGTGAAGGAAGCAGTTTCTACCACAAGGAGAGGCAGACGAAGGGTTCTGCAAGCTGGGCACCCCGAGGTGTGGCCTTCTTTGGAACAGCTGCTGCTGGGTAAGCGTGTGAACGCCTGGCCCCTCTTCTCAACATTCCGCGTTCAGCAAGCCCCTCTCCTGCCAGTAGTTTTCTGGGAATCCCAAGTCTAGGTTCTTGATCCTGGCATTCAAGGCCTTCCCCTTCTGGCCCCATCTCATCTCATCTCCCACCACATCCCTCCCAGCCATGCCTGGGGCAGCCCGGCACTGGGGACTTGGAACCATGCTAGCCTGGCTCAGTTCCCAGTTCTGCCACTGCCCAGTGTTGTGACCTGTGACTCAGTCTTCTTATCTCTAATAATAATTAGATAAGAATTATTATCTAATAATCCTTATCTAGAATTATTGTATGGATGAAGTGAAGTAAAGATATGTAACAGAGCTGTTGGGAGTGAGTCATGTCGTCCATGAGATGTATTCAAGTCCTGTAGGTGTGGACTCATTTGTAATAGGATCTCCAACGAGCCTAGGAAGAGGAGGCCAAATTGAATCAGGGTGGGCCTTAATCCAGTATGTCTCAAAACCATGAGACAATAAATGCCTGTTGTTTAATGTCCATGGTATTTGTCAGAGCAGCCCTGGCAAACTAAGACAAGAGCCTAATTGTAGTGCTCTTTGCCTTCCCCCTTTCTCGCCTGGGTTCACAGTCCTCTCTCTGCCGAGCTACTCACATCTCAAGCTCTTCCTCTGTCCATCAGGGGCAGTGCCTCCCTGACCAACCCGTTCTCCAGTGGCCTCTTTGCTGTAGTACCAGTTGAATGGGGAATAGTTAAATATTTGTAGCGTGAATAAAATACAGGGTTCCATGGGAATCAGTCTTTGCATGAAATGGCACTCAAAGACTCACAGTCCAGCAACCAAAAGTAATTTAAAAAGACATCTCAATCCTTATTTTTGATTCTTGAGAAAAAAAAAATTCACAGCCCATAGCAGACTTCTCAGAAGTCTGCTTTGGTCACTCCAAATGCCTTCATATCCTGCAGCTGCAGCTCTCCCAAGCCCACCCCTCAAACTCTCCCCGACCCCACCCTCTGCAACTTTTCTTCCCCTCTGGTTCTTTATTATACACATTGCTGTTGGGGTGAGACAGCGGGAACAGGGACTCTCACAGGTTAATACATCTTGTCCTCTTCACTGCCAGCTGGATTTGGGTTTCCCCTGGGTATCTACTTCACCACATTTAAGTTCCAAGAGAAAGACACTGCGGATTTTGGGGTTGGGGAGTGACTTTTAATTTTATATAATTTCAAACGGATAGAAAATTTGCAAGAATAGCACAAGGAGCTCCCCTCTGTGCTTATATATTGTTTCTTACTGAATTTATTTGTGAGTGTTGGGGATATCACGCAACTGTAAGGCTAAATACTTCAGTGTGAACTTCTGAAGATAAAGGATGTTCTCATGTATAACCACAGTATAGTTCTCAAAATCAGGAAATTAAACATCTAACAATATATTACCATCTATCCACAGTCCATGTTAGAATTTCATCAATTTCCCCAATCATGTCCTTTATAGCTCTTTTGTTTTCCCAGTCCAGTATCCAACCCAGAGTGTTTAATTGCCTTTAGTTTCATCCCTCTTTAGAGGGAAATATGTTTTGTTTTTTCTAAATCCTTAGCCCTACCCAGCAGTGCTTCTCACAATACCATGAATGTAATAGAAATCCATTTAACACTTTGAACTGAATTGTGAATGAAAGGCTTAAGTAATAATTGCAGCTTCTCACACCCTATGCAAACACTGTAGGTTAGGTACCCACACCCCACAGTCATCCCCCCTGGATGGATGGATGTGGTGGTGGTGGTTGGAAGAGAGATGGTGCTATGGGTTGAAAATATCCCTAAAAGATATGTTGAGGTCCTAACCCCCAGTACCTCAGAATGTGACCTTATTTGGAAATAGGGTCATTGCAGAAGTAATTAGTTAAGATCAGGTCATCCTGGAGTAGGGTGGGCCCATAAGCCAATATAACTGGTGTCCTTATATGAAGAGGAGAAGACACAGAGGGATGACAGCTGTGTGAAGATGGAGGCAGAGACTGGAGTTAGGCAGCCACAAGCCACGGAACTCCAGGGACTGCCAGCCACCACCAGGAGCTAGGAAGAGGCAAAGAAGGCCCTGCCAACACTTTGGTTTGGGGCTTCTAGCTTCCAGAACTACGAAAGAATAAATTCCTGTGATTTTAAACCAACATATTTGTAGTAATTTGTTACAGCAGCCCTCAAGAACTAATGCAGGTGGTAGATTAGTGGCTAGATGGATAATGGTTAGGATGGTGGGTAAATGGATGAATATGGAATAGTTGGATGGATGGATGGGTGGGTGAGATGAAGTAGATGAATGGTATGGTGGTTTGAAGCAATATGTACCCCTGCCAAGAATTAAATCCATTCCTGTGAACCCATTGTAAGTAGGACCTTTTGATGATGCTACTTCAATTAAGGTGTGACCCACCCTCATTCAGGATGGGTCTTAATCCTATTACTCAAGTCTTTTATAAAGGGAATGCAGAGAGAGAGAGAGAGAGAGAGAGAGAGAGACAGAGAGAGAGAGAGAGAGAGAGAGAGAGAGAGAGAGAGAGAGAGAGAGGCAGAGAGAGAGAGAGAGAGAAACACCACAGAGGCAAGAAGCTGAAAGCTACGAAACCCAGAAATAAAAGGAGGGACCAGAAGATGCCACATGTGCCTTGCCACGTGACAGAGGAGCCAAGGATCGCCAGCTGCCAATCTTTGGGAAGAAAGCATCGCCTTGATGATGTCTTGATTTGAACATTTTTCTGGCCTCAAAATGTAAGCTAATAAATTCCAATTTTTAAAGCCAACCCATTAAATGGTATCTACTTTGAGCAGCCTAGGAAACTAAAACAGATGAGTATATGGAGAAATTGGTGGATTTGTGTATGAATGATGGCTGGTTTAGAGGAAGAATGGTTAAGCGGGGGAAAACGGTGGATGGATGTTGCTTGTGCCCAGTGTTCTCAACAATATACTGGACGAAGTACTTGGGTGGGAGTCAGAAGTCTTTGGTTCAGACTCCAACTCTCCCTCCTACTAGCTGGATTCTTGGAGAGTTTCTTCTCCACTCAGGACCTCAGCAGTATCCTGTACTGATCAGTCTTTTGTACACCTTCCAGTTTTGGTCAACTCAGCTCAGAAATGTTTAGTGATTTCCCCAAGATCATGGAACTAGTGAACAATGGAGGCCAACTTGAATCTTGGCAGTCTGGTTTTACAGTGCCTGTTTTTAAACTACTCTGCTTTCCTCCCACTCTTAGAACATCTGAGGAGGGGCTCTGAGGCCAGCCAGGGGCTCCTTGACCCCCATGCCAAGCCCACCACTTCCCATCCCACCAAGCAGCAGCCCCAGCCAAGGAGTCTAAGGCCCATGCTCCGGGGAACAGCTGGACTTTTCCCCCATTTTTCAGCCTCACCTAGAGCCCAAGGGATGACACAGGTGGCAGTTCCCATGGGCCATTCCCAGCTAGCTTTCCTCCCATCCTCAGCCTCTCTGTTCCTTCCTGTCCCCGTCCCTAGAGCCCTTTGTCATGCCCTCACCCCCACACGCAGCAGCTTGAAAGATTTCCTGCCTTCTCCGTGTGCCACTGGAGCCCGGGGGAGGTGCTGCCACACGAGACGGGGCTCCCTTCCAGCCACGTGTGAGTGGAAGTATTAGCACCTGCCCACACAAGCAGGAACTGGGCTCTGCTGCCACGGATACCTGGGATGTGAAATTTTCAAGGTGCTTTAAGATGAGTATCACTTGCCTCCTGCACCCCACAACAGGAGGCCCAGCAGGTGCTGAGAATGACAGCAAGGTAGGTGCACCAAAAATAGAAGAGGAAAAATGAAATGTTTTAGGGAGATTTTTGATATTTACTGTTGCAAAAGCAGTATCAAAGTCATAGTCATGAAAAAAAAATCAGAACTCAGCTGGACTACATTAAGTACCTTTCCAGTATAGTACTGTTTTAACTTTGTATTACATATGGGATGGTGGCAGGCCCTACAATAGGGCCTGGAAAAGTCTGAATGTGACCCTGCCCTTGGGGATTTGGGGCAGTGAGGCTGGGGATGAACTGCCGGAGGCAGGGAGAGCTGAGGCCAGTACAGCATCCGAGGCCCCTGCAGGACTCTGCAGGCCCCTCAGAAAGGGTGGAGAGAGCTCACCCCTCAACCCACCAGTCTCACCCTACATGAGGTTTGGCAGGCCAAGCCTATCACTGCTCCTGCAGCCCATAATTCTGGCATTTCAGGGGTCTGTGTGCCAGGTTGGTTGTATTTTGTCCCCCAAAACACCATGCTCTTTAACACAGTCTTGTGGGGGCAGATGTATTACTGTTGATTAGGTTGGAATCTTCGGATTTGGTTGTTTCCATGGAGATGTGACCCACCCAACTGTGGATAATACCTTTGATTAGATTATTTCCTTGGAGTTGTGGCCCTGCACATTCAGTGTGGGTCTTGATTAGTTTACTGGAGCCTTAAAAGAGCTCAAACAGAAGGAGCTCAGTGCTGCAGCTAAGAGAGACATTTTGGAGACGACCATTGAAAGTAGACTTTTGCTGATCTCTACTTTGCCTGGGAGAAACTAAAAGACACCCCACCCACCCCACCCCCGCCAGATGCTTAGAGAGAAATGTCCTGGGAGAAAGCCATTTTGAAATCAGAAGCCCGGAGCAGATGTCAGCCACATGCCTTACCAGCTGACAGAGGTCTTCCAGACGCCAATGGCCTTTCTCCAGTGAATGTACCCTAGTGTAAACAAATAAACCTCTTTTATTTTGCATAATGACAGCATTAGCAAACTGGAACAGTCTGCTTGAGGAAAACACCAGGCAGGATCTTAGAAGGATCCCAGGGCTGCTGCCCCAGCCTCAGTTCCCTGCAGCTCAGCTTCCTAAGCACCCTCAGGTCAGGAGTGATGTCCCCCCTCCCGGGTCACAGCTCTAAGCCACAAGGGGGAGGTGATGTGCCCAGGACCACACAGCCACCTCCAGACAGAGCCAAGACTTGAACTTAATGTGGTAGGAGATGAAGGGCCTGGGAAACACACAGCCTAGGTCATTGGTGCCAGTGCAAAAACAGGAGCCTTTACTGAGAGTTGTCCCTGGCAGTGGCCCCAGGATGTAACTAGGCCAATAGTTGGCTTTGAGAGCTAAAGTTGGAATCGAAGGTAAATGTGTTGATTGCCATACCCTTTTGCAGACATTATCCAGCCTTCAGTCTATCCCCAGAACATGTCCTTGGCACATCTGCATACTATGTACTCATTCTACTAACTTTTGCTGAGCATCTCCTCTGGGCCAGGAACCTTGCTGGTGACTGAGGACATGGGTAGGCAAAGAATTCATAGCCCAGCTTGTGCTCTGGGAGCACCAAAGATACAATGACTCACTAATTTGCCCGAAGAGGTTGTAGAAAGTCTCACTAGGAAGCTGGCATTTTGAGTTGGGCCATGAGGGGTGAGAAGAAGCAAAAGCAGAAGGAAGGAGAAGTCATGTTTGTTGAGCAGAGTATCCACTAGGAATATGCTGGTTGTTGGAACAAGCAAACTCTGAATGGACAGTGGCCCAAGTATAGTAGTTTATTATTTATTCATGTAAAGTCCAAACCCATGTTCCCGATTTGCAGGTATCTCTCGTCCAAGTGGTTATTTAGGGCCCCTGCTTCTTTCTATCCTGCAGCTCCACTGTCTTCACCTTCCTTGTCTGTATCAAGCCAGCAGAAGGAAAAAGAACATGGAGAATTACATGAGGGAGGTTTTTAATGGGCCTTACCTGGAAGCGATGCACGTTATTCTGATCACATGCCATTGGCTGGCAGGCAGGCGCAGAGCCTCACCTAACTACAAGGAAGACTGGAACATGCAATCTGGGTCTATGCCAGGAAAGAGAAATGGATTGATGAATGACTTGTTAATAGTGTTCTATCTTAATTGTGTTACTCTTTTCAACAATCATGTGAAGTAAGGCGTATTAGTCAGGGTTCTCCAGAGAAACAGAATTGACTGTGTGTGTGTGTGTGTGTGTGTGTGTGTGTGTGTGTGTGTGTGTGTGCATACATATATATATACATACACATACACTATATATATATGGTTTATTTATTATAAGGGATTGGCCCACATGACTGTGGAGACTGACAAATCCAATTCCACGGGGCAGGCCACAAACTGGAAACTCCAATAAAGGTGATGCTGAAGTTGAGTCTGAATTCCCCAGGGGAAGCTGGCAAACTGTTAAGGCAGAAATTCTTCTTTCTAATCTCAGAAATCCTGGCTTTTAAGACCTCCAACTGATAGGATGAGGAGACTCCCCACACTGCTGAGAGCAACCTCTTTTGTTGGTTGTAGATGCAATTAGCCATAGATGAAATCAGCTGGTTATAGATGCAAATCCATCTATGAAATACCTTCACGTTAACAATCAGACAGTTCTAGCTTGGCCAAACAACTGGACATCATATCCTAGTCAAATTGACACGAAACTAACCATCACAGACCATTCCTTGTCAACTTGGCACTCATACACATTTCCTTAAACCATACTCAGTCTCCAAATAAAGATCATAACATAGTCATACTTTTGATTAGCATGATACAACTGTCCTGTGTACAACTGAAAATTCAATTTTCAGGAAAGGATGCAAGTCCATGGGTGATATTCACTCTTATCTTTGATAACCTTTAACTGAAATATTCTCATTTAAAGTCAATACAACTTGTTTTATATGACAAAGGGAAAAGAGAGGGAAGAAAACAGGTATACACACAGAGAAACTATTCACAACAAAATAAGAAAGAAATACTCATAACAATTACAGTCCTCATTTCTGCGTCTGGTCACATGGATATAGGTTATTTATAACTACCTTCTTCCACTACCCATTCCATATTCCCTTTACCCTCAGGTAGCACCTTAGCTGGTCTCAGTTTTTCGCCTGGTAGAGTGGCAGAAACCTTTATTCCTGAAGTTTTGGGGCCATTAGTAGTCCTGCCTGGATTGGTTTGTTGCAGCTTTCCACTGATTTTAATCACGGCATGGTAGTGCCTTAGAACTAAGGAATTTCCTGTATTCCAAACTTACTCTTCTTCATCTGCTTTGTATAGTAGTGGTCCAGTTTCCCCTTGGAATCAGGATCAATCACCCCAGCCACTATACAGTCACTCCCTTCTTTGTTGATTCAGAGATATGGGGAGCCCAAAATGGCCAGGTGGCAGTCTTAACTACCAAATCAATGGAATCACTGTTGTGTCTCCCGGTGGAAGTACTCCTCCCTTTGGAACTAAGACCTGTAGACCAGCAGAGCATAAGGTCATGGATAAGGAAGGAAAAATCTTGCAGTTGGATCACTAGGGGTAATAATGATTCCATTTCTGCCTCTTTATTCCTGGACCCATGAATCCTGGATATGGGAGAAACAGCATCATAGAGTGGATGCTGATTTAGAGCATTCACAGCCTCCTGGAGAACACTGCCCCAGCCCTGCTAGGTATCGCCACCTAGTTGGCACCATAATTGAGTGTTCAAAAGGCCATTCCACCATTCTATCAATCCAGCTGCCTCAGGGTAATGGGGAACATGATAAGACCAGTGAATTTCATGAGCATGGGCTCATTCTCAAACTACATTTGTTGTGATAGGGGTTCCCTGATCAGAAACAACTCTAAGTCCATGATGGTAGTTCTGGTAGAAGCATTGTGTGCAGGTAAGGCAAATCAATATCCAGAGGAAGTGTCTATTTCAGTAAAAATAAAATGTTGCCCCTTTCGTGATGGAGGTGTTCCTATGTGATCAACCTGCTACCAGGTAACTGACTGCTCACCTCGGGGATCTCTGCTGCTGGCAGATTAAGCACTTAGCAGTGGCTCTAGCCAGGTCAGCCTTGGTGACCAATGCATAACTTCCATCCCTACCACCACAATCACTTTGTTCATGAGCCCATTGGGCAATGACAGGAGTGGCTGTAAAAAGACCAGGGCTGCTATGACATAAGAGATCATTAGCATTGCCAGTGTAGAGATGAGAAGGTTGAGGCTGGTAAAGATTCTGAGATCTGCCCAAAGCCACAGAACTGGTGAGTGGCTGAGCTGTGATTGAATCCTGTGTTGGTCTATGTGAGTCCAAAGCCTGTTCACTTTCCCTATACCATCAAACTTCCTCCATCACCAGAAAGGAGAAAGAGCAGAAAGCAAACATGAGGGTGAACAGAGGAGACTGGAAGACCAATGGAGAGTAAGGAAAAAGGAAGCAAAGAGAGGGAGATTCTGACGTTCATTTCACCAGGAGGAAGAAGAGAGGGAAGAGGATGCAAAGTACAGTTCATCAGAATCTTTGCAATTCATGCCATCACCCACACATAGGTACAAAAGGCTTAAAAATGCCCCCCCCAATCTTATTTATGAACACTGGCATAAAAATCTTAAATAAAATACTAGCAAATAAAACACTAATACATTAAAAATGATCCATCATGACCATGCAACATTGTGTTCAAGGTATTAGCCAATGCAATTAGGCAAGAGAAAGCAAGCAGGGGCATAAGAATTGAAAAGCAAGAAGCAAATTCATAAATGATATGAATATATTTCTGGAAAAGCCAAGAGAATCTGGAAAAACTGTTATAAACATTGAGAATTTAGTAAAGTAGTAAGTGTAAAATTAACATGCAGAAAGTCTTCATCACTATAAAAATTACCAGTTAGAAAAATAAATACCAGAAGAGCATACTCCATTTATAATAGTAAAAAGTTAAATAAAATATTTAGACATAACTTAAGAAATGTACAAAATCCAAGGAAAACTAAAAACATTTTCAAAAGACACAAATGTTAGATCTGAACAAATTGAAATATATAATGTGTTCTTGGACGGAAAAATGCAACATCATAAAAATGTCAATTCTCCCTAAGTTAATTTATAAATTTAATGAGATTCCCTCTGCCTCCCCAAAAGATATCATCTTTTTTTTGCCCCTGGAGCATCACAGTTTGATTATAAAATTCATAAGGAATAAAATCTAGGAAGAAGAGCCAGGGGTGAGAGGCATAAAAAGAAGAGTAATGAGTGTTCCTGGACTTTTATTTAGCATATTTTAAAACCTTTATAATTATAATAGTGTAGTATTAATTCATGAATAAACAGACAAATGGAACAGAATTGAAAATCCAGAAATAGACCCAAGTGCATAAGGAAATTTAATATATGATAAACACAACATTTCAAGTCAGTTCAAGAATAACATTTTGATAAGTAGTCTTCTGACAACTGGATTTCCATACAGAAAAAGATAAAATTGAATCCAGTCTTCATACTGTATGCCAGGATAAATTCCATATGAATCAGAGTTCTAACGGTAAAAAGTAAAACAAATACAAATAGAAAAAGCACAGTTTATAACCTGGGGTTGGAAAACCAATTTCCAAACTATGATTACAAATCCAGAAGTAATAAGAGGAAAAAGGAGATAAATTTGTTATATGAGAATTAAAATTTGAAAAAGTTTGCATATTTTAAAAAAGCATAAGCACAGTGAAAACATGATAAACTGGGAAAGTACTTTTTAACTTATGTCACAAAGGGTTGATATCCCTAACAACTCACTAGAAAAATGGGAAAAGATATGAATAGACAGTACAAAGGAAAAAATACAAATCGCCCTAAAACTATGAAAATAGAGAAATGCAAGTTAAAACATAGATGAAGCAAATGTGGCAAAATGTTAAATCTAAGGAATGGGTACATGAGAACACCAGTATCCCAGTATCAACAGATCTGCAATTCTTGGCAGGCACAGCCCCATCCTTAGGACAGGGGCACAGCCAAAAGACCAGGCCCATTTAGGCTGCTGGGATTCGGCCCCTGTGGACTCAAATCACTACATTAAAAAAAAAAAAAAAAAAAAAAAACTTTTAATTTTGAAATATTTGCAAACTTACAGGTCAGTTGCAAAAATAAGACAAACCCTATACACAGAATTCCAATACACCCACCCCCACATACCCAGATCCACCAATTTTAATATTTTACCACATTTGCTGTATCATTCCATCTATCCGTCTATCGTCCTACCTGCTGTCTATCTAGTTATCCATCCATTTCTGAACACTTCACTGTAGGTTGTATACATCATGTTCCTTGAACATTTAATACATGTACATTTCCTAAGAACAAGGATATACACTTATGTAATCACCTTATGTGCAGTTATCAAGTTCAAGAAATTTAACATTCATATAAAGCTTATAGTCTAGAGTCCAATTTTTTCATGTGTCCCAATAAAATTCCTTTGTGCCTTTTCTTCTCCCCTGCTAGATCCCTTCCAGGATCGTGTATTACATTTAGGTGCCATTGTCTCTTTAATTGCTCTTCTTCTTTATTTCTTTTTCACTGTGGGAACATAGATCAACTTAAACTTTCCCTTCTTAACCACTCCCAAACAAACCATTCAGTGGGATAAATCACAGTCACAATGTTGCAGTGCCTCACCAGCTTCCATTACTAAAACTTTCCCATCTCCCCAAACAGAAACTCTACCCTTTACGCATTAACTCGCCATTCTCCCTGTCCCCCCTCTGACCATGGCAATCTGTGTGCTATGAGCTCACATAGTCTCCAACATTTTCTTTGCAGCTACCACAGGGCTTAATAACATCCCAAATCTGTAATAATCTTGTTTGCTTTGACACCAACTCAGCTTCAATAGCACACAGATTATGTTCCTATACCCCTTTGTCTCCCCACTTTTATGTAGCTCTTGTCACAAATTACATGTTTATATATTATGAGTCCAACACCATTGATTTATCATTAGATTTTATGCATTTACCTTTTAGATACTGTAGGAAGTAAAAAGTAGAGTTACAGGCCAAAGATACAATATTACTGGTGTTAATATTTACCCGTCATTACCCTTACCAAAGATCTTTATTTTTTCATGTGGCTTCCATCTATTATCTATTGTCCTTTCCTTTCAACCTGCAGAACTGTCTTTAACATCTCTTGTAAGGCTGGTCTAATGGTGTGTTTCTTGTTTTTGTTTTTGAATCTTTTAAATTAGAGAAGTTGTAGTTTTACAGGAAAATCATGTAAAAAGTACAGCATTTCCACACACACCCCCCATCATTAACATTAGGGTGGTACCTTTGTAGCAATTCATGAAAGAATATTATAATTGTACTAATAACTATATCTCATAGTTTACATTAGGGTTTATTTTTTCCCATATACCAACCTATTCTTAACACCCTGCATTAGTGTGGTGCATTTGTTATAATTCATGAAAAACATTTTTATATATGTTCTCTTAACTATAGTCCATCATTTAAAACAGGGTTCATTGTGTTGTACAGTCCTATATTTTATCTTCTGATTTTGGTTCTAGTAGCATATATACAACCTAAAATTTCCCCATTAACCATATTCACATAAACAATTTAGTGCTGTTAATTACACTCACAATGTTGTGCTACCATCACCACAATCCATTTCTAAAACATTGCAATCAACCTAAATAGAAATTCTGTACAAATTAGGCATCAACTTCCCATTCCCTGGTAACCTATATTCTAGATTCTGACTCTATGAGTTTGCTTATTCAAATTAATACATATCAGTGAGATTATACAATATTTGTCTTTTTGTGTCTGGCTTATTTCACTCAACATAATGTCTGCAAGATTCATCCACTTTGTCACATGAACCAGAACTTCATTGCTTTTTTTTTTTTTTTTTTAGTTGAAAAATCCATTCATAAAACTTTTATTCCACTTACATCAACTTAATACACATGTTCTTAACAATTATGCTTGGATTGTTCAAGAAAAGTTCATAAGACATTAAACAAAGCTAGCCATCATCAAGATATTTCCCTGTTAACTATTTTTACAGCACATGCATGTTAGGCAAGTATCAAAAAAAAAAAAAAAAAAAAAATCACAAAAGCAAAAAACCTAAAAAAAAGTTAAATACATGGTTTTTTTGTTTTACTGCTGTGCTTGATATACACACAGTAATGGATATCAAGCAACTCATTTTTACTGCATCGTTACTTGTACATTTGTTCTTAGGTTGCCTAAAACAATTAAATACAAATAAAATGAGTGTAGCAAAAATAATGAAAGCAAACAGCAGGTAACTTTACAAATAATGGAATGTGAACCGTTTCTGCCCTTCTTCAGAGTAAATTGGGTCACAACTTTGTCTAAAGGAACATTTCTGCAGCTGTAGTCAAAGGTATGCACATTGAGACTGTGTATTCCACAGATACACATGGTTCAACATATAATATCTGTGGGGTATCTTTTCTACCACAGCCTTGAAAGTGCTCTAAACCTTAAAGTACCCACAATAACTACCCTTGTGACTGAAACCAATTATCCCTTTTATCCCCCACTAGGACAAACCAATATGTAGGCAGTTTTCTTTGCTTAGACATGGAAGCAGTTTTAACACTGGCCCTTGTGAAGCCACAATGTACCAAAAGTACTATGCCAAACATTTATAACTTGTATAAAAATTCCACTTCCCCATATTGGCCACCTCAAGATGAAAACAGGTAACTCTCTAATGTTAACTGGCTCTACTCCCCTAATATTAAACATAAAAACCACATGGGAAATACAGAAATTCAAATAGAAGTAACATAAACCTGTCATAATCGTAAACAAAAAACTATTTGTGGGACAGCATGGATGACAAATGGTCTACTGTGTAAATTTTAGAATGAGGCAGACAAAAGTTGGAAGGCCAGTTAATTTTCCCCTCCTTCTCCTGCTTCAGCTTCATCTCCTTGGGTATGCGATGTCCACAATGTCAAGTTGTCTCTCAGTAATTGCATTATTAGCGTGCTGTCTTTGTACGACTCTTCACTTAATGTATCAAGTTCAGCAATGGCTTCATCAAAAGCTGTCTTTGCAAGAGAGCAGGCTTTCTCTGGGAAGTTCAGAATCTCATAATAGAACACAGAAAAGTTAAGGGCTAGACTCAATCTGATAGGATGCGTAGGTTGCATTTCCTTTTTGCTGATTTCAAATGCTTCTTGGTATGCTTGTTGTGACTGATCCACAATCCCTTTCTTGTCATCACCAGCAGCAACTTCAGCCAAGTAGCGATAGTAGTCTCCTTTCATTTTCAAATAGAAGACTTTGCTCTCTGCTTGTGAGGCATTGGGGATCAAGAACTTTTCCAAAAGAGACAGTACATCGTTGCAGATATCTCTGAGCTCGGTCTCAATTTTCTCTCTGTATTCTCGAGCCATCTGCTGTTTTTTCTCAGCACCTTCTGTCTTTTGCTCAATACTTGAGACGACCCTCCAAGATGACCTACGAGCTCCTACAACATTTTTATAAGCAACTGAGAGAAGATTCCTCTCCTCATTGGATAATTCAGCTCCTTGCTCAGTTACAGACTTCATGCAAGCTGCCATGTCATCATATTGCTCAGCCTGCTCGGCCAGTTTGGCCTTCTGCACCAGCTCATTTTTATCCATGACTTGATGTTCTGGCTGGCACCTCCGAGCAGGGCGTCAGCTCGGAGCCGCAGCTCAGGCCTCCTCCCTCCCTCCGAGCTGCTCCTTCATTGCTTTTTAATGCTCAATAATATTCCATTGTTTGTATAAGCCACATTTTGTTTATCCATTTATTGGTTGGTGGAAACTTGGGTACTTCCATCTTATAGCAATTGTAATAATGCTGCTATCAACATCAGTGTACAAATATCTGTTCAAGTCCCTGCTGTCATATCTTTTGGGTAGAGGGATTGCCGGGTCATACGGTAATTATATACTTAGCTTTCTAAGGAACTGCCAAACTGTCTTCCACAGTGGCTGCACCATTTTATATTCCCACCAGCAAAGAATGAGCATTCCTATTTCTCCACATCCTCTCCAACACTTCTAATTTTCTGGTTTTTTTTAATAATGGTATTCATTCTAGTGGGTGTGAGATCATACCTCATTGTGGTTTTGCCTTACATTTCACTAAAAGCTGATGATGTTGAGCATCTTTTCATGTGCTTTTTAGACATTTGTATGTCCTCTTTGGAAAAATATCTATACAAGTAGTTTGCCCAGTTTTAAATTGGGTTGTTTGTCTTTATATTGTTGAGTTGTAGGATTTCTTTATATATTCTGGATATTAAACCCTTACTGGATATGTGATTTCCAAATACTTTCTCCCATTGAGTGTCTTTTCACTTCTGTGGTAAAGTCTTTTGATGCACAAAAGTTTTTAATTTTGTCGAGGTCCTATTTATCTATTTTTTTCTTTTGGTGCTTGTGCTTCATAAAGTCTAAGAAACCATTGTCTAACAACAGATCCTAAAGATGTTTCCCTACATTTTCTTCTAGGAGTTTTATGGTCTTGGTTCTTATATTTAGGTCTTTGATCCATTTTGAATTGATTTTTGATATGGTGTGAGATAAGGGTTCTCCTTCATCTTTTTGCATACAGGTATCCAGTTCTCCTAACACCATTTGTTGAAGAGACTATTCTTTCCCAATAGAGGGGACTTGGCGGCCTTGTCAAAAATCAATTGGCCATACATGTGAGTCTATTTCTGAACTCTCTATTTGATCCCATTGGTCTGTATATCTATCCGTGTTCTAGTCCCATGCTGTTTTGACACTGTAGCTTTGTAATAAGCTTTAAAGTCAGGAAGTGTGAATCTTCCAACTTCATTCTCCTTTTTCAAGTTTTTAGCTATCTGGGGCTCTTTGCCCTTCCAAATAAATTTGATAATTGGCTTTTTCATTTCTGCAGAGTAGACTGTTGGAATTTTGATTGGGATTGTGTTGAATCTGTAAATCATTTTGGGTAGAATTGACATCTTCATGTTTGATCTTCCAATACATGAGCATGGAATGTCCTTCCATTTATTTGTATCTTCTTTGATTACTTTTAGCAATGTTTTGCAATTTTTGTGTACAAGTCCTTTACATCCTTGGTTAAATTCTTTCTTAGGTATTTGATTCTTTTAGTTGCTATTGTAAATGGAATTGTTTTCTTGTTTTCTTGATTTCCTCCTGAGATTGCTCATTACTAGTGTATAGAAACACTACTGATTTTTGCATGTTGATCTTGTACCCAGCTACTTGGCTGAATTCATTTATTAGCTCTAGTAGCTGTGTTGTCAATTTTTTGAGACTTTCTATATACAGGATATATATATAGGATCGTGTCATCTGCAAATAGTGAAAATTCTACTTCTTCCTTCCCAATTTAGATGTCTTTTATTTCTTTTTCTTGCCTGACAGCTCTGGCTAGAACTTCCAGCACAATGCTGAGTAACAGTGGTGACAGTGGGCATCCTTGTCTTGTTCCAGATCTTAGACGGAAAGCTTTCAGTCTTTCACCATGGAGTATGATGTTAGCTTTGGGTATTTCATATCTGCCCTTTATCATGTTGAGGAAGTTTCCTTCTATTCCTAGTTTTCTAAGTGTTTTTGTCAAGATTGGATGCTGCGTTTTATCAAATGCCTTTTCTGCATCAATTGAGATGATTATGTGGTTTTTTCCCTTTGTTTTGTGAATGTGGTGTATTACATTAATTGATTTTCATATTTTGAACCACCCTTGCATACTTAGGATAAAACTCACTTGATCACGGTGTGTAATCTGTTTAATGTGCTGCTATATTTGATTTTGTAGTATTTTGTTGAGGATTTTTAAATCTATATTCATGAGAGAAATTGGTCTGTAATTTTCTTTTCTTGTAGTGTTTTTATCTGGCTTTGGTTATAGGGTGATGTTGGTCTCACAGAATGAATTAGGTAGTGTTCCCTCCTGTTCAATTTTTTTGGAAGAGTTTAAGCAGGATTAGTATTAAGTCTTCTTGGAAAATTTGGTAGAATTCATCTGTGAAGCCATATGGTCCTGGGCTTTTCTTTGTTGGAAGAGTTTTTGTTTGTTGGTTTCTTTTATATTTATGTTATTTATATTTTTACAATGTATTTATTGTATTTATCTATTTTATTTATACATGCACTTAAACAAAACTGATATTGTAAATCAAGTTATAATCAGGGTGACATAATTTGAAATAAAAATAGGAATCCATTTTTAGTTTTGAAACTCACAAATATTAAATGATTATTAAAATATTCTACTGTGATAAATATAGGCTAATGCAAAACAATTGAAAATTTGGTAGGAGCAAACATTAGCAAACTTTTTGAAGCACTGTAGTGGAATCTATGGAAAATCAAGCTGACCATATCCTTATCATATCAATTATATTTCAAGAAACTTTCCCCAAAAAACATAGTGGTCACATATCCAGTAAGGGTTTAATATCCAGAATATATAAAGAAATCCTACAACTCAACAATATAAAGACAAACAACCCAATTTAAAACTGGGCAAACTACTTGTATAGATATTTTTCCAAAGAGGACATATAAATGTCTAAAAAGCACATGAAAAGATGCTCAACATCATCAGCTTTTAGTGAAATGTAAGGCAAAACCACAATGAGGTATGATCTCACACCCACTAGAATGAATACCATTATTAAAAAAAACCAGAAAATTAGAAGTGTTGGAGAGGATGTGGAGAAATAGGAATGCTCATTCTTTGCTGGTGGGAATATAAAATGGTGCAGCCACTGTGGAAGACAGTTTGGCAGTTCCTTAGAAAGCTAAGTATATAATTACCGTATGACCCGGCAATCCCTCTACCCAAAAGATATGACTATTATTGTAGAGGTGCCTGTTTCTCCCTTCAGTTTTGTCAGTGTTTGCCCCATGTATTTTCAGGCACCATGGTTAGGTGTGTAAATATTTATGATTGTTATTTCTTCTTGGTGGATTGACTCTTTTATTAATATATAGTGTCTTTCTTTGTTTCTTGTAACAGCTTTCAACTTAAAATCTAGTAGAGTTACCCAACTCTTTTCTTGGTTATTATTTGCATAGAATATCTTTTTCCATTCTTTCACTTTCAACCTATTTGTGTCTTAGGGTCTAAGGTGTGTGTCTTATAAATAACACAGAGTTGGATCAAACTTTTTTATCCATACTGCCCATCTGTGTCTTTTTATTGGGGAGTTTAATCCATTAACATTCAGTGTTATTACCATAAAGACAGGACTTAGTTCAGTCATTTTGTTCTTTGGTTTTTATGTCATTTTTTACCTCTCATTTCCTTTATCGCAGCCTCCTTTTCTGTGTAGTTGATCTTTTGTAATTTATCTGACTGAACCCTTTCTAATTTGTTTGTGTATATATTTTAAATACTTCCTTTGTGGTTACTCTGGGGTTTATATTACACAACCTACATCTACAACCTAGCAAGTTAAGAAGATACCATCTTAGCTTAAATAGTGTATAGGTTCTCTGCTACCATATCCCTCTATTCTCCTCTTTATGTTGTTTTGGTCCCACATTTCCTCTTTATATTTTGTGGGTCTGTTATCAGGAAATATGCCTTTTTCTTGTTTAACTGTATTCTGACTCTAACAGGAATTAAAGAGTAGAGTTGTATATAGAGGATACAATTGGGTTTTGCATTCACCCTTTTAGTCACCTTTACCACAGTTCTTCATTTCTTCACATGACTCTTTCATCTCCCTGAGATTGTCTGAACTTCTTTAGTTAGTGTTTCCGAAGTCTTTGTCTCCTCTGAGGTTTTAATATTTCCCTTGACTGAGCCACATCTTCTGTTTCTTAGTATGGATTGTAGTTTTTTGCTGATGTTTGGGCATCTGATTATTTTGATGTGTTAACTCTGAAGGTCAGTTTCTCCCTCTTGTGTATGATTTTATTTTGATTGGCTTTCTGTTAAAGCTCTTCTTTGGACACTTGGTCCAACTTATTATGGACCTTTAGAGCAGTGTAATTATTCAGATTTTCTCAGCTCTTCTTCATCTGTTTCTTGCCCTGGATATACAATACAATTTTTAAGATTTCACTTTTGTGCAAATGTTACATCTCCAAGGGAAAGCTTCCTTTCTTCTGTTCCTTCTCCAGGAATCTTGATCTGTTCTGTTTGTTTTTGTGCAGAATTTTCTCTCCAGCTCCTATGATTTGGTTAAATTCTCTCCCTCAGTGCCCCCTTTGCCTTATACTTTCAGATCTAGGACCTGCCCTGTCTTACAGCAGTTCAATTTTTCCCTTTTTTCAGTGAGGCTTTAATGTCCTCAATTTCTTCCCCATTAGTGTATCCCACCCTGGGGACCCAGATGGGGTCAATTTAGAAAAGTTCATTTTGCCTTTAGGTGGTCCAGCTAAGAGAGACCCATCTGAGCGTGTACATCTCTTGCCAGCAGTTCTGCCGCAGTCCCCCCTCTCCTCTCCCCTCCCCTCCCCTCTCCTTTCCCCTCCCCTCCCCTCTCCTCTCCCCTCCCCTCCCCTCCCCTCTCCTCTCCCCTCCCCTCCCCTCCCCTTAGACGCCAGGCTGGGTAGAGCTAGGGGAATTATAATCCCTGAGCACTCTCCTCCTGTGGGATGTACAACGTCATCTATTTTGTCCCACCTCCCGCCTTTTGCAATTCTCCCCTCCCCTCCCCTCCCCTCTCCTCCTCACCTCTCCCTCACTGTCTCTGCCCCCCCACCCCACCTTGGGGACTCCTCTGTATGTAGCGTTCCTCAGCAGCCTGTGTCTGCCTGGGTCTCTGTGGATTTGGATCCATGTGCCTAGACATGCACAGGGTTCTAACTCGCTGCCGTCAGTGGCTCTATGCCTGTATCTATAGCCTGTATCCACAGCAGGAGGGACCAGGCTGTGTCACCTCCGTGCAACTCTGAAGCTGTGTGGGACCGAGTGAGGGGGAAGGGTCTGGAATGGCGGGTCTGGGATGGAAATCTCCTACCTGATCTTGGAGATTGTTTTCCTTTTTCTTCAATTCAGCATTTGTGGAGTCTTCTCCAGTCTCTATCAGCCTCCAGAGTGCCAAGCAAGTGGGATTTGTCCTTTTATTTGTTGATTCTGAAGGAGCCATGTTGATAACATCACTGCTCAGCTTGTGTTTACCTGGAAATGTCTTAATCTCTCATTCTTTGAAAGACAGTTTTGTCAAATGTAGAATTCTTGTTTGGCGATTTTTTGCTTTCAGCAATTTAAATATGTAATCCCACTGCCTTCTTACCTCTATGGTTTCCAATGAGAAACCATTAAGTTTCCCTTGTACATGATATGTTGCTTCTCTCTTGAAGCTTCCAGAATTCTCTCTTTATATTTGGCATGTGACAGTTTGATTATAACATGCCACGACATGGGTCTATTTGGGTTTATTCTATTTGGGGTTCGTTGGGCATCTTGGATATGTGTATTCATGTCTTTCCTTAAATTTGAGAAGTTTTCAGCCTTTATTTCTTTGAATATTCTCTCTGCCCTCTTCCTTTTCATTATTTCCATCTTTATATTGATACTCTCTTTGTGTTCATCTGTCATTTCCTGATTTCCTTTTGTTCCTTGTCCACATTTTCCTGTAGCTCTTTGAGCATATTTCGGACTATTTTTAAAAAAGGATTTGTCTGAAATGTCTCAGGTCTGCTCCTCCTCATTGATGGTTTCTAATGCTTTGATCTTCTCCTTTGCCTGGGACATCACTTTCTGTTTCCTTGTTTGTTTTGTAACCTTTTGTTGAAAACTGAACATTTTGATATCTTAGGGTGTTATCACTGGAATTTAGACTCTGAGACACCTGTTCCTTTAAGTGTGTATCCAGCTAGTGTTATGACAGAGCTTTCCTTGATTGCCAGGAGCTAACAAAGAAGAAGAAGGAGGAGGAGGAGAAAAAGAAAACACTTTTCCTAGTCTTTGCAGATTGACCTTTGTGAGTTCTCTCTTCCAGGGCTTATCCATACAATGAGTTTAGAGAATAGCTGCAGGCCAAAGTTTAGGTGCCTCCCTGTTCCTTTCTGTGCATAAGTCTTGCCTGGGACATGAGTGTGTGGCCCTAGGAATTCTCCCATTTACATGGTTCCAGATGTCCCCTCTTCCCTAGGAAGCAGTTTCCTCACAGTCCTAGGCACTGTGCTGGATGTCCTGCAGCAGCCATCCCCTGCTCCAGGCAGCACTACCTTGACTGCTCTCCCACAAGCTTCCATAGGGGAGCTTGGAGAACTGCCTCCTGCATGCAGGCAAGCAGGGGGTTCTGGGAAGAGAGTCCCTCAGGCAGATTGGACTGAGCAGATTGGACTGGACACCCATGCTCCCAGCATGTGCATGGGGTTACTCTGATTCTTCTGGAACCAGGACCAGGATCCACACTGGGAGCACAGAGCAGCTCCAGGCTGGGTCAGTGAGGGGTGAGGGAGAGGCCAGCCAGGGCACCATGAAATCCTTCTGCTTTGAGTTTGCGTTTTTCTTGATGTGGTGCTGGCCCTCTAACTGCAATCCTCTAAGTGTTTTCTGGAGCCTTGAGAGAAATGTTTCTGCCAGTTCTTACTGGTTGTTTGAAGCTCCCATAGGAGGATGGAGCCCTGAAACATCTCCTCAATTTACTGCTTTTGATGGCAGAGATGGTGTGAGGAGAAGCTCCAATTTGCCTCTGTCGCTGTGGGTATTTAGGGAGTGATTAGGTGGCCTCTCATTTTTCCAGCTTCACCTCTGCCATCCCGTATTCTACCAGCTCAACCTACTGGGATGACTGGGCAGGGCCCCTGGAGACAGCTGGGGCCCTCTCTGAGCTCAGGGAGCCCCTGCAGGGATTCTGAACAGGATTCCCATCCCTGCACCGGGAAACCCGGGTACCTTCCAGGAAGCCCGGATTTCCCATGACTCATGCTCCAGGAACTGAATCATTCCCCTGCGGGGTATCAAGATGTCAAAGGAAATCACCCCACTTATTTAACAATCTCACAGTAAAAATGGAGTAATAAGACTGGCCTTCCACTGTCACTTCACCCTTTTGTCTCCTCAGGTCATAAAAAGCCTGTAGCAGCCACGAGGCCAAGGTAGTAGTGGTGTTTTTAGGATGGGTGGACCTGTGTGACATGCCTCCGCTCTAAACCAGGTGTGTGGCTGGTGCTATTGGTCACAATTTGTCCCTCTCCTGTAATGGAATTATAAATCCACACTCTTGCCATGGCCTCACAGAGGGTGGAGTGTACTTCCCTGCCCCTTGAACTTGTGACTTACTTTACCTTTGGAATACCAGTGGCCATAATGGGAGCAGAGACTTGAAATGTGCTTACACAGCTGAGCTTGTCCTGTTGCATGCTGATGACAGCCATGGAAGAACATACCCTTTCAATCTGAGCTCCATAATGACATGAGTGGAGCAGATCACAGGCTACAGAAAGCTGCTGGGTCAGGAAGATGAGCCATAAATAGAGCAGACCTGAGCTCCACTAGCAGCCTGGAGCCTGGAGCCTGGAGCCCAGAGCTGGAGTCTGAAAACCAGCTCAGTCTAGTTGAGGTGCCCTTGACCTGCAGAACCTGTGAACATGAGCATAAATGATTGTTTCAGGCCACTGAGTTTGGGTGTGTTTGTTATTCACTATTATTGTGGCAATATCTGCCTAATACACCAAGGAATAAAGAGCTTGCTCGGTGTCCTACAATAGCAAATCAAAAACCTAAGTTTGAGATTTGGAGTTCCACCATTGATTAACTGTCTGTGTGATCTTTAACCTCTCTGATGAGTCTCGGGTAGTTCATCTGTTAAATCTCCTTGCTTAAAATGCTTATTTGGAAGATACAAGTCCAACTAGGTCCAGTCGTCACATTATCACTCCAGCTAATGATCACTCAAGTGTCCACAGCTCACCAAGGCCCAGACCAGCTATTCTGTAAATGTTGACCCGATGCATGACAGGCAGGTAGAGACTGTTCAAAAGAATTGGATGCCTTTTGGGGCACTTGTTTACTTGATCCTTTAAAATTGAGCTTAGAATTTCTACCACGTGTAATATGAAACACAGATCACCTATTTTGAACTTAATACTATGCATAAAAATGTTTTTGAGAACTGTTTGTGTTTCTGAGCATGTATTTAAGGAAATAATTTTCTGTGGACATTTAAAATGCTGATTTGGTTAATCAAAGAATTAATAATGTTTAAAAAAGAGCTGAAACATGTTTAAGAACTTGGAAAACCATCAAAGATACGCTAATAAGACAATACAGGAGCAAGGAAATAGACCCAAATAGGGGGGAGGGGGGTTATGCACCCCAGGAGGTGGAAAAACCGATGCATATGAGTCCGGAAGACAATATTAGAATTCTTATTGAAATTTTTATGGCAAAAGTTAGGGAAAAAATTAAGATTTACTAACATTTAATTTACAAATTGACCTCTAAGTTGTTCTGGGGCTGGATGGCCCCAATGTGAGGAGTTGACATAGCACCTCTCTCATTGATACTGTAATTCACGGTGTATTAGTCAGGGTTCTCGAGGGAGCCAGAACCAACAGGAGAGATCTGTAAATATTATAAGATTTACAACTGTGGGGATGCAAGAGTCCAAATTCTGTAGGGCAGGCTACAAGCTGGCAACTCCAATGAAGGTTTTCGATTAATTCCCCAGGAGAAGCTGCCTGGTTGATGCAGAAATGAAAGTTCTCTCTTCTGACTGCTGAAGTCCTTACTTCTCCTTTTAAAGACTTCAACTGATTGGATTAAATGTCTCTCATTGCTGAAGACACTCTTCTTAATTGATTGCAGATGTAATCAGCCATAGATGTGATCACCTTACTGATGATTTAAGTCCACAAATTGTCCTTGCAGTAACAGGCCAGTGCTTGCTTGACCAGACAACTGGGCACCATCTTCCGGCCAAGTTGACACGTGAGCCTAATCATCACATTGGCTGCTCAGGTTTGTCCAAAGTGGGTTTGTATACTAGCTTGCTTTAATTAAATCAACCCTCACAAATTGGACAGATGGCTTCAAAATACTCCTGCAAAGAATCCATGGGCTGAAGAGAGTACTAATGATGTAAGAGCAGTAGAAAAACAAGAAAATGAGAAAGCTGACCCTCCTCTTCTTCAAAGAACACCCTTTACTTTCGGCTGAATTCTGAACCAAACCCAATGACAGATCTGGCAAGAAATTTCCTGCCCCCCAAATTTGAAAGTCTCAGGAAGACTATTTGAAATGTGGATTTATCTCCATCACTGTAAACGGTTGTCCTTGCACTAAGATCATGTAAGGCCTTGAGATATTAATTCCAGATAGCCATGCTTGTATATAATTTATAGGTACCTAAATGTATATATAGTATGGGGATACAGGCTCAAAAATGTTTACTGGTGAGGTGCATGATCAAAAAGCTTGGAGATGACTTTGTGATGATCAAGGAAGACATAGGATATTGAAGAAAGAGAAAATTATTGGAAATGAGAAGACAAGGAGAGGCAGCAGGTCATGACCCAGACTCTGGAGCCAGACTGCCTGAGTTTGAGTCCCAGTTCTGCACAGACTAGCAGATATACTCTACCTCTTTGTGTTTCAGGTTTCTCATCTGTAAAAAGCAGATAATCCTTGTACCTGCTTTATAGAGCTGTTATGAGGATTACATGAGTAAATAACATTTAGAGCTGTACCTCGCACATAGTAAACGCTACATAAGGATTTGCTATAAAAATTGCAAAATCTCTTAGGATCCCACCAAGTGGAAATCCTGGCAATGAATAAACAATATGATAGAATATGGTCTCTTAAATGTGAGCTTTTGGGAACAAGAGTTAAACACATCACATGGATTGCAGATGCCAGGCTGGGTAGAGCTAGGGGAATTATAATCCCTGAGCACTCTCCTGTGGGATGTACAATGTCATCTATTTTGTCAAGCCCTATGCTGGCTCCTGGGAGATGAATAAAATATGTGTGATGCTGGAGTTCCTGGACTGATGGCGGAGGCAATGGTACAAACCCAACTTGACCACCCAACGAGACAGAGACTGGGACAGGGCGGGGCTAGCCCGCAGATAAGACTTCCCTTGGTTTTCTGTGCTTCCCTCTGGCCTAGAGAACTCACAAACTGACTCATTCTTTCCCTCTGGTCCCTCATTGGGGCATCAGCCCCAAGAATGGCTCCCAAGGTCTCCAGAGGGGAGCTCTGACCCCAGCTACAGAGGCCACCGGATGGGGCAGCCACTCACGAGAGCCCACCGGAAGTAAGAGACACAGGAAACAATGGTGTCCCAGTGCACTTCCTGGGCTTTCCGAGTGGTGTGGGCTGGAGTCAATTTGTTTTACAGGAGCCCAGAGGGCTGGGAGCCCTGTTTCATCCATCAAAATATAACTGAGCAATTAGTAAATAATGGAGTGGAATTGATTTTTTGCAAGGCAAGCTGTTAGGTGGCCCATGGGCTGAGACAATAAGATACAAAGGTTGGGGGAGGCATGGGGTGGGAGGGGGTCTGATGAGGACTGAAAACTAAGCATATGGGGTGGGGTGGGGGTGGGAGGAGGTTGAGTGGAAAGGAACCAGGGACCACAGGCTGCCCCCCTGACTCCTGCCCAGCACCCCTGTAGATGGCCAGACACTGGCATCCTGCTCAGCCAGGGCACAATCATGCTGGGGCCAGATGTGAGAAGCTGTTCATGTAAGTGAATCTCACTGGGGCAGCTGGGGTTCCCCGTGGGGTGACCACACAAGCCTTAGGACTCCAGCAATAAAGCCCTCCAGGTTCATTTTCGGCATCTGCCTCGGTCCCTGGGCAGTGAACCAGGGACCCCAGTGTATTTCCAGGCTCCCAACCCCAAGGCTAGCCCAGAGTAGGGGCTCAGCAAATATTTGGTGAGATGCACAAATAAACAAGCATGCATTGGCGCAGAAACTAGAGAGGGAGTAGAGCAAAGGGATTAATTCTGCAGGCCCTGAAGCCAGACCGCCTGGGTTGGTCTTCTGGCTCTGCCTTTTGCTGGATGAAATGACCTTGGGAAAATGCATTTTGCATCCAGTGTAAAACAGGGTGTACAACTGGATTACAAGAAGGAAAGCCTAGAACAGCAAGCACTGGCTATTACAATAAGCAGGACCACAGAACTCTGAGCCACGGCATGCAGGCACTTCCTCTGTCCTCCATCCCTGCTCTGTGTGCAAAGTGTCACCACATCCCACCATGATGTCCTCCTTACTCTCAGGTATGACCCACCTCCCAGCCTCACTACCTCCACTAACCCACTCCCACCTCCTTTCTGACCTCGGGCCTCCAGGCTCCACTTTCCATCTCAGTGGCATCAAATGCCAGGCCCAGAGATGGGACAGATCATCCAAGAGATCATCTACTCAAACCTTGGGCCATGTTACCAGCAGCTCTGGTCACCTGAGAGCTTGTGAGAAATGCAAACACTCCAACCCCACCCCAGACCAATGAATCAGAAGCAGCCCGTTAACAAATCCCAGGGGATCTGTGTGTGCATTAAAGTCGAGAAGCTCACATGGGGTTGAAAACCTGGCCATGTGTTAGAATCACCTGGTAGCTGGTAGAAGCCCAGGTCCCCACCCCAACTGCCATGGACCAATTGAATCAGAATCACTGGCACTTGGGCATCAGTATTTTGTATAAAGTTCCCAGGTTTAGGAACCACTGCCTAGATGAATTCCCTCCCTTCACAGACGAGCAAGGCTAGGCCAGGGGCAGATTGAGCCATAGGATCCAGGTCCCTCCTCTCCTGGCCGCTGGTGTGAGAGCAGAGCTCAGTCCCTTTTTGGGGAACCATGAAAAGGATAAGATACTCTCTTGACCTTAAGTTGCTCCTGATCAGGGTGGGAGACACACAAGTAAAGAGACAACCACAAGGCAGCATGGGAAGGGCTGAGATCTGGACACAAGCCGGGTGAGCACAGAAGATGGGGGGTGCCAAGAGGGGGGAATGGAGTGGATGGCTTCTGAGCCTCGCCTTGAGGAGCTAGGGGGTTGGCAAATGCAAGAAGGGCAGAACATTCCAGAAAGAAGGAACTGCATTGCAAAAGCGTAGATTCACAATCAGGCTCCTTTGTGAGTGTGGGGGCTGAGGTGGGGAACTCAGGGAGCTGAAATCTAGAATGTTTGGAACCCACAGGCTGGTGAGAGATGAGACTAGAGAGGTGGTTGGGGCAAAACAGATTCAATCTAGAATGCCAAGAAGGGGTGTCGGGACTTTAGTCTGAGGGCAACCTAGGAGGACTGGGGCAGGGGCAGAACCACACTTGACTTTTCAAATCATTGGTAGCAGAGGGGACAGTGGATGGGCGGAGACAAGACAGGGAGAAGGGTGAGTGAGACATGAAAAGGAAGCAGAGGGTTGGAGAGGCGGAACCAAATGCAGGATGCATCTCAGAGGAGAAAGCAATGAGGGATGCAAATATCACGGTCTAGAGCGAGGGTTTTCGTTTGAATCCCAGTTACCTAATTCCTCTCTGAGCCTCAGTTTCCTCAGCTGTAAAATGGGCCTAACAGCAACACCTGCACATAAGGTTAAATGCATTCATACCTATGGAACTCAGAATGCTGCTTGGCAGGGAGTGAGAGCTTGGTAAGGGTTGCCCTATGGCAGAGATGACCAGAGGAACACCAAGTGCCCATTCTCCTCTTTCTTCAAGCAAATGGTTCCTGGGAAGCACCTACCTGGTTGGGGACTCCATTTCCCAGCCACCCTGGCATTTAGGTGGGGTCATGTGACTGAGCACTGGCCAATAGAATGTGGGCAATAGGGAGTAAGCCACACCCAGGGCTGGCCCATAAAGCCTCCCTTGGGGTGCTCCAAACTCTCTCTCCCTCTTCCTGCCAGGGGGATGGCAAAGCCCAGGGTGCCCTTGGGAGACACTGGAAGATAGTAGAGACCTCCCAGTGTGGAAGATCTAAATCATAAAAGATCCTTTCTTCCTCTAGATGTTAACCCAAATTCCTTCACCTCTCATTATCCGGCATCACAGAAGAGTCAACTATTCCACAGAACTTATTTAACCAATAAAGAAAGTAAAACATGTTAGAAATACACGAGTCAGTTCCAATCTCTGATTTCTAATTGTGTGAACTTGAGCAAGTTTAATTTAAAACCTTTCTTTTTTTTTTTTTTTTTTTTTTTATATATTAAAATACGGAAATTTTATTCATCAGAAGTCACCCACGTAGAGAATAAAAAGATGAAAACTGGGATAGGTTAGTGGCAACCAATATAGTTAATATCCAGCATTTATTAAAGAACTCCTCTAAATCAATGAGACAAACATATGCTTAATTGAAAAAGGGTCAAAAGACGTGACTAGGATGCAAAAGTCTGTGAACGTACTAAAAAAAACATTGAATTGCAAACTTAAATGGGTGAATTGTATGGTATGTGAAATATATCTTAACAAAGCAGGTATTATGATCAGGGATAATGAACAGGGATTTCACAAAAGAGAGAATGCAAATGGCCAAAAGGAATAAGAAAAGTTGCTCAACCTCATTAGTAATCAGGGAAATGTAACTTTATATCATAATGATACATGATTTATTCCTACCATATTGTCAAAAATTTGTCTGTCTACGCCAAGTGTTGTTGGGGATATGGACCCAGGGAAGCCTTTAGGGATCACTAGTAAAAGTATATGTAAAAACCTTTCTTTTTAATTAATTTTATTTACAAACACTCCATGTCCACCAAGCATCTCGACGGTCTGAGCTTTTTTTCCTTAAGAAAATGGGGATAAACTCCCTCACAAGGCTGTCATAAAAATTAGATTAAAGGATGTGTAAAAGTTCTTTGTGAACTTACAGAAACGTAAGGGTGATTGCTTTTCCCTTAACAAAATACAAAATACAATACAAATCTTTCTTTGAAATGTGATCTCTTGGGGTGCTTCATTTAAGCAATGGATCTAAGAGATAACTTAAAATTTTGATGGCTCTGAATCATAATTTTAAGCCTTCATTATTGCCCTAAAATGACAGGATGATTCTCTCTACGCTTGTTGAGATTTGGGGGGCTGCTTGTCCCTTCACTGAAGAACCCTGAATTGTTTAATTGGTCTCTGGTGTGTTCCTGATTTGCCGCTGCTCATCTTAATGCAAGAGGCAGAAACCATGTATCTGTTTTTCCCCTTTGGGCCTGTGAGACAGACCAGAAGTCAGCCACGGGTGAAAAGATCCAGTCTCAGGAAGCTGCCAAAGTTAGCTGGAAGGCCCTTGAGTTCCTGGAGAACTTATACACCTTTAAAACTCAGCTCGAGAGTGACTTCCTTGAGCCCCAGCTCTCCTGTGATCCCAGAGCCCCTTCTGCATCCCTCCGTTAGAGTGCTTGGCACATGATAGTCCACATTTGTTTCGTCATCTCCCCTTCTAAATTTACGCACCTGGCAGGTAGGAGCTGGGCCATCTTCATTTTCAGCCTGGACCCAGCACACTGCTTGGCACCGAGGAGGTGCTCAGGGAACTTTCCTAAACAGATGACTCATAAAGCTGGTAATTTTGGTTAGGGTTGGGTTCTGTATCACCTCCCACTGAAAAATCCATTTCTCTTCATTTTTGAGTCATAGTTAAAGAGTCTGAACTATTCCCTTCGTTTCAATTACATTAGCTAATTAGTTCATGCTTAAGCGTTTTCTTGGACATATTCCACTGAAGATAGAGTTGGTTTCCATAAATAATTTAGGTGCACACTGCATATCCCATTTAGAAGACAATGATAGCCTCATAAACTTCTGAACAGGCTAGAACGGCTAAGAAAGAGAAGGCCTCCACCCTGAGGGGCTTCAAAACAAGGGCAGTGCAGAAAGGAAGGTTATGTGCCAGGTTGTAGTTTCCAAACATGGCTGCCACCACATCTCCCATTAGACATGCGTTTCTACAATGCTATCTTGACACTCTTCCCACCGAGAGGGAGCACCTTGCCTCCTCCTACTTGAATTGGGATGGACGTGTGATTTCTTTGACCCATAGAATATGGAAGAAGTGACACTATGTGACTTCCAAGGCTAATTCCTAAAAAGTGATGCAGCTTCCTCCTTGTTGCTGGAACTTTCACACTGGAGCTCTGGACCACCAGGAAAAAAGCTTCAGCTACTCCGATACTGTCATTCTATGGAGAAGCCCAAGCCACAAGGAGAAGCCATATATGGGTGCCCCAGTGGAAGGTCTCAGCTGAGCTCCCAGCAGACACACTGCTCAACCAGCCACGTGAGTGAGTCATCTTGGACATCCAGCTCAGTTGCGCCTTCAGATGATTGCGACAGCATGAGAGACTGCAGCCAAGCCCTTCCCGAAATCCTGACCAATAGAATTTGTGAGCATAGTAAAAGGATTGTTTTATGCGTCTAAATTTGGGGATGATTAATTATACTGCCATAGTAATCAAATCACCACCTAGGACTACAAAGCCACGATGCCTCATGTCCGATGGTCTTCTGGTCCCTCAGTCACTGAAAAACCTCAAATGCTCTTCATCACCTCAAATTCTAGCATGCTTCTGAATCTGCCTTTGACAGACTTCTGTAATCTGTCTCATCTTACCTTTTTGATGTTATTTCCAATGATCTTCCAGCTCCTGCTATCCCCTGCACACACACACTCAGAAGAACAACCCCATCAAGTCAAGCTGATCTAGAGGTCTCACTGTTCACCAACTTGCTGCACTTCATTCCTCCTTTGAGCTCCACTCAAGCTGTGCCTATGACCCGAAAGGCCTTCTCCTTGACTTTTTGGCTGTCCCCAAGCATTATTCATTATATCAGGTAAGTTTAGACAGGGCTGGTATTCAGGTGGCAGACGTTGATATGGCTGGTCTAGCTGTTAAAATATTAAAACACATCCATACTTGTTGGTGAATAGCTGTTGCTCCAAGTCCCTCTACTGCCCCAGTCCCTTCCCCTGCTGCTCTAGCACCATGGCCAGGGTCTGTTCTGATTGCTTGGAACCCATGCCATTCCAGTTGTTAAATATTTGTATGTGTTTTTAATTTCTTTTAAAATTTCCAACATTTACAAACACTCTCTACCCACCAAAAAACAAGTTTCCCTTCCCTCCTCCTCCCATTCCTTAGTAACCTCTAATCTACTTTCTGTATATACAAATTTGCCTTTTCTAGATATTTCATAGAAGTGAAATCATACAATATTTGTCCTTATCTGCCTTGCTTATTTCACTCAGCTTAATGTTTTCAAGGTCCATCCATGTTGTGACATGTCTCAGAATATCATTCCTTCTTACAGCTGAATAATATTCTACCGTGTGTATGTGCCACATTTTGTTCATGCATTCAACACTTGGAATACTTCTACCTTTGGCTATTGTGAATAATCCTGCTATGTGGTTGTTTTATATTTTGAATATCAACCCTGGGAGAAGGTTCAACTGCAGATTAAAAAAAAAGGATTTAAACAAGATAGAAGTTTATTCTCTACACAGGAAAGAAATGAAGAGAGAGGCAGTCCAGGGACACCATAGCGGCTCCACAATATCATCAGGTACCCAGCATCCCCATCATCTTCAACATCATATCCAATATGGGTGCTGGAGCTCCAACCATCACATTAGCCTTCCAAACTAGCAGCAGAAAGAGGTGGGGGAGAGAGGGAGAGACAAAAGGATCTTCCTCCCAGTTGAGTTAGCTCCTTTTAAGCATTCTTTCCAGAAGTGTCACATAACACTGTTCTTCCATCTCAGTGGACTATAACTTAGTCACATGGTGATATCTAGCTGCAAGAGAGGCTGGGAAATGTAGTCTTAGTTTTGTTACTAAGGAAGAAGGAGAAAATGAATATTGTGGGGCATCTAGCTGCTTCTGACTCTCTTATCTTTTAAGGTTTAGTATGAGATTTCTCTGTTACACCAGTCCCTGAGGATAACGTACATCACACACCATCAGAACCACAGAGATTATTTTCATTGTTAAACACCCACCATTCCATGTAGTAATAATGATAATAAAAATAATAGTTACCTTTTGTTGAGTCCTACAATGTGCCAGACACCATTAAGTAGTTTATTTGCATTATCTTATTTAATTCTCACAAAATCCCTATAAGTAGATACTTCATTAATGAATGAGGTAACTGTCATTATCTCCAATTTACAGATAGGAAAACTGAGGCCTAAATGGATGATAAATATTTGCCTAAAGCCACAAAGCTATTGAGATAGAGCCAGGGTTTGATTCATGAGCTTGTTAAGGCAAGAAACCATGTCACCTAAGCACCTAGCACAGCGCTGGGCAAAGAGAAGACATTAAAAACAAACAAATAAAACACCATTGTTCAGTTGAATGATTAACTCAGCACTGAGATAGAAGTAGGAACTAGACAAGGGATTTAATGGAGTGAGCTGGACCATCTCCAAGTGCAGGAAACCATAACCCCGAGAAATAGGAAGGGCTGGATGCCGTAGCTCCAAAAATTAGGAGCTTTACCGAGGCCAAGTGGAACCAAGGTCTTCTGACTCCTACCCCCACTGAGGGTGCCTGCCTCCACCAGCAAGAGCTTGAATTCGTTGAGTGGTCTGTTAATCATTTGGATTTCTTCGATTTTCTTATTGTTACTTATCGAGCGACTAAAACATTGATTTACCATCTTCTGCCCCTCCAACACACCCAGGCAAGTCTGAGGGTTTCCTGTTTTGGTGACCAATAAATTATTATTATTATTTCAACAGAAATCATTCATTCAGATGAGAATTGATTTCAGCTTTTTTCATGACAGTCCCTTGGATTTTAGTGAAGCTGAGGGCACCTCTTTCCTAGGACAGAAACTCCTGGAAAAGTAGGCTTGCACCTCCCCCTTTTGCTCTTAAAAAAATTATTTTATTATGAAAAATTTCAAGCCTGTACTAAGGGATTAGTTTACACCCTATGAAATTGCTATTTTGAAGGTCAAAAATGGTCAAACATCAGCAATTTCATATGACGCAAATTAATAGCCTGGTTTAATGACCCCCATGTACCCATCATAGCTCAGCTACAGTAATTATAGGCTCAGAGCCAGTCTCATTTCATCTAAACCTCTGCCAACCCCCTCTCTCCATCACAGATTATTTTGAAGCACAGCCAGACATTTTATCATTTCATCCATAAATATTTCAATATGTCTCTCTCAACGATCAAGACTCCTTTCAAACATAAACTCAAAACCATTTTCACACTCCTCAAAAATTAAAAATAATTCCTGAATATCATTAAATAGCTAATCAGTGTTCAGATTCCCCCAACTGTCTCATAAATATTTTAGTTTTTAGTGTCATTGTTGTTTTTGTTTGAAAGAATCGGAAGCCAAATAAGGTCCCTATGTCACAATTGGTTATTTCTCTTAAGCCTCTGTTAATCTATAAATTCACCTTTTTTTTTTTCCTTTTATTCTTCTCCCTGCGGTGTATTCGTTAACAAAACGTACATCGCTTTTCCTACCGACGAAATCCAGCTGCTTCCCTGTGGTGTGGCTTAAACACGTTAACATGTTAGCATGTCCCTTAGCCCTTTCTAGTTCCTAAAAATAGGGAGTTAGCTCTGGAGGCTTGATGGGTATCGAGTTTGATTTTTTGGCAGGAATACTTCAAAGATGACGTTTTTATCTTCCATCAGAAGGAACATGATGTCCATCTGTCCACCTTTTTCGGATGCCAGCTGTCATTGATGATCACTGCCCGGATTCATTGTATTCTAAGTGGTGGGAAATTGGCCTTGATGACAGGCAGGTGGCAGATTCAGTTAAGGGGATCCCACCTCCCCACCCCCACCCGGGCAGGGCTCTTTGACAGGTTTGACCTGGGCAAGACCAGGATAACCGCACTTCCCGCCCACCCCTCCAGGCCACGCCCCCTGCTCTGTCCCCACATCCCTGGCAGGAGACATACCATTGACGAAAGGGTGGGAAATTGGAAAGAGCCCTGAGTCTGGGCCTGGCCCTGCAGATGTCAGCTCAGTGGTTGCTTGGATATGCAGCTCCCAGAGCCTCCTCAGCGGCGCTGCATCCTTCTGGATGGGCTGTCTGTGCAGTGGGGAGGGAAAAGGAGGTGTAGCACCCCACAGACAAGAGGCCCAGGCCCCTCCTGGAGCCCACAGAGCTGGGGACAGGTCCCTCAGAAGTATCTCTACCTAGGGATTCATTCTGACTTCCCGTGGTGAAGGCCAGCGGAAAATTTTTAAAGTCCCCCAGCCCACCCCCTCTGATGCTTGCATAGCTTCTGTAACATGCCTTTCTGTATATAATTCAGAGAACATAATGTGAATGAATGTCAACCCTCTCCCTAGTCCCTGTCTGCCTGGCAAACTTCTAGTCCACTTTAGAGCTCAGCCAAGGTACATCCTTGTCCTCTGATGCAAACTTCCAGGCTCCCAGGTAGACTTAACACTCCCTCCCTGTGCTCCAGGAAGCCCCATGATGACCTCCTGCTCACACTCTCAGGCAGTGCTGCAGTGATCTTTAAAGAGCCTGTTTGCCCTCAGGCTCTCCTTCTCCTCTGCACTGTCAGCACTTGGTACAGCACCTTGCATAGCCCAGTTTGAATGTATGAGTGTAAGTGCACTGCTTACATGCCTCTGGAGACAGGGAGCTCACTACTACCAAGGCGGCTCATTCTATAATGCTCCAAAACTCTTCCTTACACACAGCTGAAATATGCCTCCCATAAACCTCCACTTGGGATGGGACCCTCGGTGAGCCTGCCAGTGCCACACCAAGCAAGCAAGCTAGAGAGTTGAGTCTCCATTCCTCTCCACAGTACCCACCAAAAGGTTGTGAAGAGATGGGTCAGACATTCATGCTCTAAGTCATCAAACGTGGCCCCCTGGGAGCCTCCCTAAGGTCGTTGGGGCTGGTCCTATTAAACACTTGGATATACCTGTAGCCGTTGCCTGGTTCCACTGAAACGGCACCCCCCAGAGCCCCAAACCTTAGGGCACAGGCCTCAAGAGAACACAAGCGGCGGGCACAGGCTGGACCCTGTGGGTATCGCTGGGCATGAGAGGACCCATTCCCACCCTTTCCTGGTGTAGGCTAGGGGACACCAAGGCCTAAGGAGGAAGCACAATTTTCTCAAGATCACTCAGAGAATCTGTGCAGGGCTTGAACTCCAGCTGAGAGAGGAAGAAAGAGGAGACAGAGAGAGAGAGAGAGAGAAAGAGAGAGAGCGCCAAGGAGGAGATGGCGGTTTGCTAGCATCTGATGACCTGACATGAGCCAGCTCACTGTTGTTTAGGACCTTCCCTTGGAGGGTGGGGAGGGGTTAGAGCTGAAATCCTTTCTGACATCTCAGGACCAGACTCATCAAATCCCAGCAAAAGCTCTTCCCCATCACCACCTAGGCTTGCTGAAGGCTGCTCAGCCCCACAGCCTGGCTCTGACAAGCCAGTTCAGGGACTATGGCCAAAGACTGCCAGTCGGGCCGGGAAGCTTGAATCAGGCGCAGTTGTGGGGGTTGGCAGCCTCATTATTCATTCCTCCCAGTGGCTTCGAGGTTACAAGGGGATGGGCTCCACAGCCGGCCCTCCTGCACTCAAATCCTGGCTTCCCACTCGCCAGTGCTGGGAACTCAGGCAAAGTCGCTTGTCCTCACTCAGCTTCCGTGTCCGTGTGTATCTCTGAACAATTAGGGCTGTGTGGGGAGGAGTAAATGAGTTATGTTTATAATATGAGTAAAGTAACATAAAGGCTTAGCCCAGTGACTGGCCTCGAGGAAACTCCCTGTTAGCATCAACCGTCAGTATACACGTCCACTTCCGGCCAGCCCTGAGGGGGAAGCGGAGAGCCGGACAGACATCACCCCTGTCCTCCCAGGGCCCACGGCCCTTTGGGGAAGACGTTCAAGAGGGTGAGTGTGTGAGCAGGGCCTTGGCTTAGTTCTGGGGAGTTTCTATAAAATATGGGACTCGGGGAAGCTGTTAGAGCCAGGACCCTCTTGTCTTGCAAGGGACGAAGCTGAGGCCTAGAGAGGTGACACCTCACAGCTAATTAGTGTCCATGCCTGGACCGGAAGCCAGGTCTCTGGCTCCCTTCTGGCCGAGGGCTCTCCGCACAAGGGCTTTCTCTGCAAACCTGGCACCAGAACTTTGGCAGCCTGGGCTGTGGAGAGAACTATTGGCAAGGCTGGGATGCAGGGCCAGGGAGGCTAGGTTTTCAGCCAATTAGAATCCATGGTGTTGATGTAATGCTCTGTCTCTGCCACCATTGGCTCCCTTTCCTGTCACTCCAGATCCTACTCTCTGCTAGTGCCTTCAGTTGTGGGAGGTTTTGCTGCAGAAGGGGCTGTAGGTCTAGGGGAGGGAGTAGGGGTGGTGTTTGGGGGGTGAGGGCTGAGCCAGGAGTCCCAGTTCCTCCCTGAGCAGACCAGGGAACTGGCAGCTGCCAGCTGCTGCTGCTCCTTGGGGACCCTGGGGAACTGCTTGTAAACACCCCACTGCCATCACCTCCTGGGGCAGTGCACGCGTCTCTGCGTCTGCAGGGATGCAAGTCCTAGGGGAATTAGGAGGAGAAAGAGGCATCAGCCCAGCCTACCTGGGAGACAGACTGGTGCCTGGCAGGCAAGAAGAGCTCCAGGCTGGGAGGTCAGGCCTAGGTTCTGCAGAAGCAAAGCATGACTGCTCCAGACATCTGCGCTGGACTTGGGGTCTGGGTCCCAAATGTGGGACAGGTGCTGTTTTTAAGATGATTCAAATGGCTGGGGGGCGGGATTATTTGGGGTGGGGCCTAAAGCATCTCTTACTTCTCCCAGGAGGAGAAACAGTGCCTGTAGGGAGACTCCAGAGGGCCCCTGCACCCTATCCTCTGCACCAAATGAAGCCAAACCACATGCTCTGCCACATGGGGGCTTTGCCCCTCCTCAACCCTGTAAGGTAGTTGTTCTAGTTTGCTAATGTTGCTGGAATGCAAACACCAGGAATGGATTAGCTTTTATAAAAGGGGGTTTATTTGATTACACAGTTACAGTCTCAAGGCCATAAAGCGTCCAAGGTAATGCATCAACAATTGGGTACCTTCACTGGAGGATGGCCAGTGGTGTCCGAAAAATCTCTGTTAGCTGGGAAGGCACATGGCTGGCATCTGCTCCACAGTTCTGGTTTCAAAATGGCTTTCTCCCAGGACGTTCCTCTCTAGGCTGCAGTTCCTCAAAAATGCCACTTAGTTGCACTTGGGGTATTTGTCCTCTCTGAGCTTCTCTGGAGCAAGAGTCTGCTTTCAACGGCCATCTTCAAACTGTCTCTCATCTGCAGCTCCTGTGCTTTCTTCAAAATGTCCTTCTTGGCTATAGCTCCTCTTCAAAATGCCACTCTCAGCTGCACTGAGTTCCCTCTGCCCGTCAGCTCATTTATATGGCTCCACTGATCAAGGCCCACCCTGAATGGGTGGGGCCACACCTCCATGGAAATTATCTCATCAGAGTTATCATCTACAGTTGGGTGGGGCACATTTCCATGCAAACAACCTAATCCAAAGGTTCCAACTTAATCCCCACTAATATGTCTGCCCCACAAGATTGTATCAAAGAATATGGCTTTTTCTGGGGGACATAATACATTCAAACCAACACAGTAGTTCCTCTCATTATCCCCATTTTACAGAAGAGGAAACGGACACAGAGCAGTGAAGTGACAGAAAGCCAGGACCAGCTCACAGAGGTGGTCGGCCTATGTGACTTGAGGGGAGGATGCAGATCTGGGCCTGGGGGTGCAGTCCTGAGTGGGAGGCCTGGGGTGGAGGGCTTGCCTAGGTGGGGACGGTTGGGGAGGGAAAGACTGCCTTCCAAACCCACTTTGACTGGAGCCCCCAGAGCCAAACTCTACCACATGTTAGCTGTGTGACCTCGACCTGGTTTCTTAACCTCTCTGAAGCTCCGTTTTTTCATCTATAAAATAGTAATCATCAAACCCACCGCTCAGGGATGCTGTAAGAATTCATTGAGATAATACATGTGTGGTACTTCCCAAAGGGCCTGGCAATAAGAATTCAATAAGTGGTAGCTGTCTTTCCTGTTATCATTGTTAATGTTGGAGAGATTCTTACAACAAGGAGAGGGGTTACTTTGGTCTTTACGTGTGGCTAGTAGTCTCAGAGAGAGAAAAACTCCTCTTTGTGGCTCTATCAGTTAGCTACTGCTTCATTAAAAAAAATCACTGCAGAACTCCATGGCTTCAAACAGCAACAATTTATTATTTTTCACAAGGATGGGCTGGGGGTTGGCTGATTTAGGCTGAGTGTGGCTGGGCGATTCTGCTGGGCTCAGACAGACACACCACGTCTGCAGCTGGCTGGCTTTGGGGTAGCCCTGCTCCACGTCTCTCATCTTCATCCTGGGATTGGTGGGCTAGCCTGGGCATGTCTTTCTGAAGGCAATGGTGGTGGCACAAGGGAGAAAACTCCATCCTATAAGCCCTTTCCAAGTCTCGGCTTGGGTTATATCTGCTAACATCCCAATGACCAAAACACATGGCTGAGCTCAGGGTCAAGAGGTGGGGAAGTGCTTCCCACACACGATAAGGAGGGCACTGCACATTTCCATGGCAAAGGGCACGGATACAGGGGAGGGGTGAAGAATCGGAGCCACGAACACAGCCTACCACGGTGGGCAAAGGCGAGTACTTGCTCCCTTCCAGTCCCTCATGCCTGCTCTCCCTGGAACATCACCCTTATGATTGCACTGCAAGGTTTTATCTCATTTTTCAGTAGGGGGATCTGAGGCTCAGAAAGGTAAGGTGATTCCCTCAGGTGCACAACTGCTAGTAAGTGGCAGAGCCCGCATTTGAATCCAGGCCTGTCTGGTGCCTACTAAAAATGCACATGAAGTGAAAAGGGGATCATCTCGATGAGGGTTGGATCCATAGGGGGTCTTGAATCATAGAACCTAATTCTGGCTAACAAGCCATTCATTGGGAGGAAACTGGGCGGCTCACAGAGGTGAAAGAAAAGCTGAAGAAACAAAGGCAGTTCTGGAGAACTCAAGTCAGAAGTGGGCTCTTTTGGGGTACCACTGTGAGGAAGACTCCAAGCCCCTTTGTCACTCAGCCTGAGAGTCCAGTGCCCAGAGAGTCTGATTGGCCCAGCCTGGGCCTTGTGCCTGCCCACTGGGTGGGGCATGGTGATTGACAGGCCCACCCAGACCACGTGGCGTTTGTTAAAGAAAGGCCGCGTGAAATGACCAGAGAGGAGAAGGAGAATCCAGTAACCTGGCTCAGCGGGAATCTTATTTGCTTCCAGGAGGCAGAATGGCACAAGGCTGGGTGCATGGACTCGGGAGTCAGGCTTTGTGCCGTCCTCATTTTACCAGCTAGGAACTTGACCATCCTATGCCTCATTGGTAAAATGGGGATGGTGATGGCAATAATAGGATCAACCTCTTACGGCCATTGTGAAGTGTGAATGAACTCACATATGAAACACGTTGGCTATTTGTATCACCTGGTCAAGGGCGCTGGACGAGAGAGAGTGGAGAGCACAGGATAAGTTCATTCCCTGAAGACACTGCTCAAGCCCTGAGAGCTGAGGCAGCTGAAGGCCATGGCAGGCTTTGTCCCTCCCGTCCTGGAGAGAACAGAGAGCTGCCAGTCCAGTCCTCCTCCTGGCCCCGAGTCCTCAGAAAAGACAGCTGCTGGTGGGTCGCCATCACAGCAAGATCCCCTAGAGCATGGGACAAGCTCACATTCATGTTCTGAGTCTCCTCCTTGTTGGCATCGCAGTCAGAGCCTTCTGGATGCTGAGCCCACATTGCCGGAACTTACAGCTTCCCGAGCAGGTCCCGGGTGAGAAAGACAGAAAGGTTGAGGGGACTGAGCACCCGACTTGGCATTAAGAGATAGATGCACTTTGAATCTCAGCTCCACCATCCCACATGTTACAACCTTGGGCAAGTTAATCCAAGCAAGTTTCCTCATCTGTCCAAGAAGTGGGTAGGCGAGACGGTGCCACGTGCCCTTCCAACTCCCTGATTCCACCACTGAGAGCTTAACTCCAGAGTGGGGGCCAACTTTTTCCCCTCTCTGACCCCAGGGCCTTGATTTTCTTCATCAATGATCAGGCAGCCCTTTGGTGCCACCCTCTGTGGCTTATCATTGCTTTTCTGCTTAAGCAGGCACCGGGGTTAAGTCAAGCTGCCTAAAGCTCTGGGTTCCAACTCTGTATGCAGGGACCCCACTTGGTGACCATCCAGTGTTACCCAGTGGGGAAAGGATGAGAGAGGTCTGTTTTCAGCCCCCTCCCCTCCATTTCTCATTGCTGAGCAGCGACTGCGAGTAGGAATCAGACACCGTGCCGGGGTAAGTGGGTCTCAGGCCAGCTCACCCAGCACGAGATCTACGAGGCAGAGCGTGGTGGGTTCAGACAGGCACAAAGCATAGGGAAGAAGCATCGAGCAACCATCTCACAGCTGCTCTCCACAGACCACCGAGCAGGAAGTGCCTTGGCCTGGCTGTTCTCTCCTAATCTTATGAGCTCCAGGAAGGAAATTGGGTTAGCTTGACAGGCTCATCTTTTCCAAAGCTGCTTGTTTTTCCTAAGATCTGTTCTGTTGCCCTGTGTGGCCCCTGACTGCCATAAAGTTAGTGCAGAAGACAGTGAACCATTCCAGTGGTGGAATGAGTAAGGACCTTCACCCCGTCCCATCCCCTCATTTTGTAAGCTTCTCTTTTTAATTCAGTTAGATGTGGTGAGCTGAATTATGGAACCCAGAAAAAGCCATGTTCTTATTGGTTATCCCGTTCCTATGGGTGTGAACCCATTGTAAAGAGGACTTTTTGAAGATGTTATTTTTAGTGACGGGGTGGCCAACTGAATCAAAATAGGTCTTAATCCAATTACTGAAGTCCTTGCAGAAAAAAAAGCCACGGGGCGGAGCCGGAAGCTAGAAGTCAACAGTACCAGAAGAGAAAGGAGAAGCCATGGCCACGTGACTGGAAAGTCAAGGAAACCAAGGACTGCGGCCCATCAGAACACTGCCCAGCCTGGGCAGTCCCTCCAGACCCCAAAACTGTGACACGGTAACTTCCTGTTGTTTAAGCCCACTCACTGAGTGGTATTCGTCATAGCAGCTGGGTAAAATTGAGACAGGCAACCAGGGTTCAAATCCCAGTTCCACCACTGGGAGGCTTCAAGCATGTTATTCAACCTCACTGTGCCTTGGTTTCCCCATATTTCAAAAAAGGATAATAATGTTCCTTTTTATGATACAATAATGATGTTAATAATAAAGAAAAATACATGTAGGGTCCTTTGAGGGTCTGTTGAGTTAATACACAAGTGGTGCTAGAGCCAGGGGCTCCTGGGAGAACTCGGTGCCTCCTGGAAGGGACCAAGAAGGGGGTCAGGCATGAGCACCACAGGGGACCTGCCCCAGGCCAGCAGCTGTGCAAGGCCCTTGTCCTGCCTACCCTCACGCTACCCAAGCATCTTGGCCCTGCTCCTGTGATTTCTGAGCTACCCCATGGGGCCCTGCCCCCATCCTCACTCCCCAGGCTCTGCCAGCCCAATTCCTTCAGACATCCATTTCTCCTCTGCACTATTTCCCTTCTCCAGCCAAGATTGCCCTTCCTCCCTGAAATCTCACCCCAGCTGCTAATTTCTGAAAACCCAGGACTCTTCAGGCTACGAAGATGGAACTGGCTTGCCAGGGGCTCTACATAAGACCTTGCGAGGAATCCATTTCATGACACCATGGAGAAACCATTTGCTTGTCCTCTTGTTTGGAGGTGATTTTCAGGGTGCCTGGAGACTTTAGAGGGCTCTGCCATAAAGTTGCAGAGGCCAAGCAGAGGCCAGAGGTGTGGTGAACGTTCAATTCCTCAGGCAGGAGCTGGAAAAGGTGGACCTTTGGGCATCCAGCTGCCAAAAAGGAAAAGCCTCAATTTTATGTTATTTTTGTGTCAGCCTCACAGGCTTGTGAAAGAATTTTTCTCACAAACAGAAAATTCAAGGCTGTCTTCGAAGTGGCAATTCTGAAAAGTCAATGTTCTGGCAGCTTAGTTAGCTAACTGTTGAGTTGAAAGAATGAAGATGAACCACGTCACCTCAGGGAGTTATTTTGATGCCTTCTCCCAACTTGTATGTTGAGAGGTGAATTATTGGAAATTAAAAATGATTGACCTATATTCAGGAAGGGACAAATGAGATGATGGGGATTGTTTGGGGCTGCCCAGCACCCATCTCCCTTCCTGCCAGCACCCCCATTTCCTATTGGGATATTATTACCTCTCCCCCAGAGCCTCAATGGGAGGATGGTTTGGGGCACTGACCCCACCATGAAAAGCACAGGGACAGATGCTCCTTCTCTGGGGCCATGATCTTGGCTCAGCCGTATGGACCGTCTCCCCTGTTCTCAGGTTGCCTGTCTGCCATGTTGCTGGAAGTGGGCATCTCTACCAGCGGCAGCTGATGGCTGTGGGTGGTGGAAGGAGCAGGAGGGGTGGCTTCATGCCCTGCTTTGCCACGACTCTTTCTGTGACATCAACCTCACTGGGGCCTCCATTTCTTCCTCTGGAGAATGGACAAATCTCACAACCATGATTTTGAGTAAAAGAAGCTGAGCACAAATAATATATGCTATATGAGTTCATTTATATTCAGTTCAAAAATAGACAAGACTAAACTTTATAATTCAGGGATGCATACACAGTGGCAGAACTATTTTTAAAAAAGGAAATGATCTTCATAAAAGCAAAGCGGTGGTTGCCTATAAGAGGTGGGAGGACAGTGACTGGGAAACCCCTCTGGGTGCTGGCCTCATTCTGTTTCTTGACTTGGGTGGTGGGTGACACAGGTGTTTGCTTTGCAATTATGCTTTCTTCTGTACCTTTGTTTATGACCTTTTCCATATATCTGCTATGATGATGATGATATAGAAGAAGAAGAAATGGACCATGTATTTAAAGAGCCTTGCAAACTGTAAAGTGCTTCACACATATTGGGGCTTGTGAAAACCTCTTCCTGCCTATGCCTTTCCTCTAGGTTCATAATCTAGAACATTGGAGCTGGAAGGGACTGTTCTAGCCTGGCCAGGTGGTTCCAGTTTTACTGAGGGGCAAACTGAGGCCCAAGGAGGCAAAGAAAGTATCTCCTCTTCCTTCTCTCCTCCTAGCCTCACAGTGTTTCCAGCCCTGAGACCCACGCTCACCTGGGGGATCTGATGCCCCCTTCTCGCCTTGAGCTCCCGGAGCACTCGTGAATCCAGCCATGGGGTAAATAAGAGCCAAAAGTCTCCTCTCCTTTGGAAACTGTTCCATCATCCTCTATCCCAGGCCGAGAAAACCATGTGCAATTGCCTTCCGCCCACAGTCCCCTTGGCTGCGCTCAGCCTTGGGGGTAGCAGAAGGCTTTCTTATTTTTTAAGAAACGCACATATACACACTCCCAAGCTCTCCTGAGCTCTTCTCAGCATTCTTCCAAAGGAGATAAAACCTGGGAAGAGGAGGGCACCGGGCCAGCTGCCCAACTACAGATGCTGCGAAGATTCCAGATCAGGCATTGTGAGTTTGTCACTTTCCCTCTTGTCCCATCACCTCAGCAGATATGACTCTCTTCTCCCTTTGAATAAATTGCCTCCAGTTTGGAGCAGCCGGGAGCCTTACAAGCAGTCCTGCCCCAAGGCCTGTAATTTGCTAGAAATTAGCAGTGACTAAAATACACCAGGATCCCTTTGTTCCAGGCGGTAGGAGCCAGCCTTTCCAACAATTTTCATTTTCAGTGTTGGTCAGGCCTGGGGTGGGGGTGGGGGATGTTCTTGTGACATCTGCTATGTTCTCCTTGCTCCACCCAGGTTTAGGAGGCCGGGTCCATCTTCTTTGTTTCTTCCCCCATTTCCCTCTCACTCACTTTCCAGAACAAGAAAGAAACAGAGTGGGTGGATTGAGGGCTGTTTCCACTGCTCTGTCAAAACCTGAAAGTTGTTCCAAAGGCTGGTGAGATCCTCCAAATCCCTGCCCTCCAATAGCTGGAGGGAAAGGCCACTCGAGTCTGTGGCCTTGTAACCAAGGTTCGTGGGGCTGCAGCAGATGGGGCCGCTGCCCCAGTGAAATAGTCTCCATTTAATGGAGATCCAGGCCAGGGCCCTGCTCTGCCATTTACAGGCCAGGTCACTTTGGGCAAGTCATTTCACCTCTCCAAGCCTCGGTGTATGCATCTGCAGAATAGGTATGACAGTGTATATCCCACAGGGTCATGTGAAGGGGCAGGACAGGTGATGTAATTTACAGAGCCCCTTGCAAAATGCAGGGCCCCTTGTTCAAAAGCTATTAAAAATCACAAGATGGTGATAGCAGAGCATTAACCCAACATGGGGTCCTTCTAAGCATGGGCCCTGGGCAACTGCTCACTCCTATGCCCATGACGGAGGTATTTATTGATTTATTCAGCAAATAGTGGGACCTGCTTTGTGCCAGATGCAGGTCCCATGAGCTAACAAATGTAAAGTGCACACACCGAGCTCCAGGGTCTCCAGCCCCAGCCCCTCCACCTGGAATCACTGGCACTTCCCAGGCTTTGCCCAGAGCCAAGTGCCCAGGGATCATTTGAGTGACCGCTTGAACGCAAGTGAGTCACCAGGGTGAGAAGGGACATCAGCAGGGCACCAGAGAGGTTCTTGAGCACCTACCCAAATACCCAACTGGTCTCCAATGTACAGAGGCTACGCCACAAGCCAGGCTTGACCGCAAAACTGACTTTTGAGTTTTGAAAATGAGCCATCTGCCACTGAGAACATGTATATGGTCATTACATTGATAAAACAAGTAAGTTTCTTTCCAACTGTAAATGTAACAGAGATCATACTGGAAGGTGGAGAAATTTAGATGAGAAAAAATTACCTCCTAGAAGGCTGGCACATAATAGAGCTCAGTATGTGCTGGTTCATTCTGAAACTGAGCACTTATTAAAGCAGACAGGACTAGACTTTCGATTCACAAGGCTGAGATCTGTGGGGTGTCAGGATGTTTTTGCCTTGAAACCAGGCACCCCTCCTCTCTCCTTCCTGGACCAGGCTGCCAGGCACAGGAGTGTGGGTTGTACACTGCACAATGGGGATGGGATCCCCAGAGTTGTGCAGTGCACATGCTGCAAGGGAGGCCCTCTGAAGTGGATTCTTGTAGATTCCCAGAGTGGATCTCAATAGACTAGTGCCTCTACCCTCACCCCACAACCCACAGAACCCACCAGCTCCAGCTCCCTAAATTAAATCTCACTCTGTTCCTCCAAAACTGGCAGCAACACAAAGTTGACACCCCTTTTCACCATGAACAGGTTAGGGTGGTCAATGCCTAGACAGCCCTGAAGATCAGAAATGTAATTAAACTAGAGGAAGGGGTAGCAACAGACAAGATAGAATTTAACAAAGGATTATGAGTACTGAATCTTTATATAATTTTCTCTTTCTTAGTTTCTAGGGTGCTAGAATAGCTAGAAGGAAAGAATTGAAATGGCAGAACTGTAACACATAGCATCCTTTGAAATTTGTTCTATAACTACTTGTTAAATAATAAGTTTAAAGCTATACCTTTTTGTATATATGCTATATTTCACAATAAGGAAATAACTGAAACTATGATACTATAACTCATAACAACTTTGGAAATTTCCTATATATGTACTTGTTAAATCATACTTTGAAGATAATACCTTTTTGTATATATGTAACCTGTAATAGTTTTTGAAAATTTCTCTCACTATTTGTTAAATTACACTTGGAAAGTTAAAAAAAAAAAAAAAAAAAAAAAAAAAAAAAAAAAAAAACTGGCAGCAAAGGGAGAATCTCCACATGGGGAGAGTGCCTGGACCCTATAGCTCCCATATCGAGGCCCTCCCCAATGCCCCCTTAGGGTGCTCTCAGCAGTCCCCTCACCACTGCCACCTTTGCCCACCCGTGATCAGATTGAAGCCTTTAATGGGGAAATAAGCAATTATAAGCAGGTGGGCCAGTTGGCTTGCTTGTTGGCTTCCGTTTCTTCCAGAGGCCCCATCCCAGCCCTTAGGGGTTCTAGAACAGTGCAAAGAGCTATATGCCTTTTAATCACTGTGATGGTTAGGTTCATGTGTTAACTTGGCCAGGTGATGGTACCCAGCTGTCTGGTCAAACAAGCACTGGCCTGTTGCTTCAAGGACGTTTGTGGCTGGTTAATAAACCAACAGGCTGGTTTATTAAATCATCAGTCAATTGGCTACAGCTGTGACTGATGACGTCCACGAAGGGCATGTGTTCTACAATGAGAGAGTGCAGTTAGCTGGATTTAATCCAATCAATCAGTTGGAGACTTTTAAACAATACAGATAGAGGACCTTCACTTCTTTGACTGACCAGCGAAGCGTTTCCTGAGGAGTTCGTTGAAGTTGCCAGTTCATTTCCTGAGGAGTTCATCGAACATCTTCATTGGAATTGCCAGTTTGCTGCCTGCCCTATGGAATTTGGACTCGTGCATACCCACAGTTGCATGAGATACTTTTATAAATCTTACATTTATAGATATCTCTCATTGATTCTGTTTCCCTAGAAAACCCTAACTAATACAACTTGGTACTGGGAGTGGTTCTTGAGAAACAGACTCTTAAAATGGGTTTTTACAATTTCTTTTCTACTCTGATTAGCTTCAAAAGCAATAATGACTCCATTTCCAATAATCAAGATGGCACTGACAGTCCATGGCATGAGTTGGCAAAGGAGATATGCAGAATAGCACATTTGATTCTCCTAATCATACTCTTGTACGAAGCAAGGCTCTGGGTGACAGTGTTTTCGACACCTTCACAGAGTTTTGCAGAATTAAGAGGTTTAATGATGTTGGCTGGCTGCTCTTAGATATGTTGAATAAACTTATAAGAGAAAGGGATGAACTAAAGGCTTCAAATTTAAGACTGAAGCACCGTATGACTGATGTAAAGGTTCCTATGTGTGCACTGAAAGAAAATCTTATTTTCTGTGCCCGCAGACTTGAGATTACTGAAAACCAGACGCAGACTCTCATTGTGGGAGTCGCAGATTTACAACATAAACTAAAATCCCAACCTCTCAGGATGTCTGCTGTAAAAGTAAAGGCATTGGTTGGGTGGGCACCATGGCCGGGATCACCACCATCGAGGCGGTGAAGCGCAAGATCCAGGTTCTACAGCAGCAGGCAGATGATGCTGAGGAGAGAGCTGAGCGCCTCCAGCGGGAAGTGGAAGGAGAAAGGCGGGCCCGGGAACAGGCTGAGGCTGAGGTGGCCTCCTTGAACCGTCGGATCCAACTGGTTGAAGAGGAGCTGGACCGTGCTCAGGAGCGCCTGGCCACTGCCCTGCAAAAATTGGAGGAAGCGGAGAAAGCTGCTGATGAGAGTGAGAGAGGTATGAAGGTTATTGAAAACCGGGCTTTAAAAGATGAAGAAAAGATGGAACTCCAGGAAATCCAACTCAAAGAAGCTAAACACATTGCAGAAGAGGCAGATCGGAAGTACGAGGAGGTGGCTCGTAAGTTGGTGATTATTGAAGGGGACTTGGAACGCACTGAGGAACGAGCTGAGCTGGCAGAGTCCCGTTGCCAAGAGATGGATGAGAAGATCAGACTGATGGACCAGAACCTGAAGTGTCTGAGTGCTGCTGAAGAAAAGTACTCTCAAAAAGAAGACAAATATGAAGAAGAGATAAAGATTCTTACTGATAAACTTAAGGAGGCAGAGACTCGTGCTGAGTTTGCTGAGAGATCAGTAGCCAAGCTGGAAAAGACAATTGATGATTTGGAAGATAAACTGAAATGCACCAAAGAGGAGCACCTCTGTACACAAAGAATGCTGGACCAGACTCTGCTTGACCTGAATGAGATGTAGAGCACCCCAGTCCCGCCCTGCCGCTGCTCCTCCCTTCACCCTGACTCCGCCTGAGGCCAGCCCGCCCGAAGCTGACCTTTAAATTGAGGGCTGATCTTTAACTGGAAGGCTGCTTTCTCCTCTCGCCGTACACCCATACACCTACCCACCCATCCCTGGCCCTGTGTCTTTTTCACCAAACTGCCTCTGCCTCTCCCAGAGATTGCTGCTGGGCTAGGGGCTGAGCGCCTTTGGGAACAACATTTAAGGGAATGTGAGCACAATGCAAGTGTCTTTAAAAGCATGTTGTGATGTATACATTTTGTAATTACCCCCTTTTTGTTGTGGTAGCAATCATTTGTAAAATGTTCCAAATAATTCCACAGCTCTGAAGCAGCAATCTAATCCCTCTCCTTTTTGGAAGGTAACTTTTCAGCTTAATACATATTGCTCTCTCCATAGAGGAGAGAAAGAGGTATGGGCCTGCCTCACTGAGAACCGAACATAGTCCAGGAAAAGACTCCATTGTCAGAAACCTCATTGCTCTATACAAAGCACCAGCCAAACCAGAAAGGTGATTCCAGGAGTTAGCTTAAAAAAAAAAAAAAGTACTGTTCAGGTTTTCAGCTTTAATGTATCTTGGGCAAGTTTGTTTTTTGTTTTTTTTTCCCTCATCAAAAGTGACCAAATTAATATGGTGAGACCTCTGTCTAGGACCAAATCTTTGTCCCCTCCTTTCTCTACCCCCTCCCCAACAGCTACAGAATGGATCATGTGCCCCTTATGTTGGGGTGACCACTGATGTACTCTCCTGCCTCCCTTTAAAAAAGGAAAGTAAAGAAAATTACATTTTTGCCACTGATTTAGCCATATGAAACATCACCCTTTTCTGGGTCTGAAGCTGCTGTCTCTTAAAAGTGCCATCTCATGCTTTGTATCAGCCAGTGCTGGAGAAATCTTGAATAGCTTATGTACAAAACTTTTTTTAAATTTTGTATTATTTTGAAACTTTGCTTCTTTGGGGTTGCAGAGCACTGGCCACTCCATCTGGCTGTGAGTGCTCTCTACTGTCTGGGCTGGCAGTATGCTGATCTTTTACAATTCCTTTCCCCACCCAGGTTCCCCCTTTTTGGTGAGGTTTCTGTGAGGTCTGTTAGGTGTGCATCCTGCAGCTTATTGGCTTAAAATGTACCCTCCTTGGTGTGGTCTCTTTTGGGGGCAGATTGGGAGAAAGAGAAACCAATAATGCAACTGTTTTGATACTGAAAATTGACAAATTTCTTTTTGAAATAAAGAACCAGTCCCTCCAATCCTCAGAAAAAAAAAAAAAAAAAAAAAAAAAAAAAGTAAAGGCATTGATTGGAAAAGAATGGGATCCGGAAACTTGGGATGGGGGCATATGGATTAATAACAATGTCAGTGAGGACATTGATACCCTGGATTCTGCTGAGTCATTGTTAGATTTACCTGTAGGGGGCTGCCCTGAGGAAACAGCTTCCTCACCTCCAGTCCGCCCTAAGGAGCCTGCCATCCAACCCACACCTAAGGAGATTAACCCTTCAGTGCCTGCTAATCCTGTAATCACCTCCCCTGAGGAAGCAGCCCTCACTCCTATGTCTGGAGAGATTAATCCTGTTTTAAGAGATGAAAATGCAACAGAATTTCCTAAGGGATAATTCTAATTCTTTTCATGGCCCACCCCCACCACCAGTCTTTGCTTCAAGACCAATAACTAGACTAAAGTTCCAACAGGCACCAAAGGGTGAGGTACAAAGTGTGATCCATGAGGAAGTACGCTATACTTCAAAAGTACTGTATGAGTTTTCCAAATTATACAGACAGAAACCGGGGGAATATGTGTGGCAATGGATATTAAGGGTGTGGGATAATGGTGGAAGGAATATAAGGTTGGATCAGGCTAAATTTACTGATATGGGCCCACTAAGCAGAGATTCTGCATTCAGTGTTGTAGCTCGAGAGGTTAGAAAGGGCTTTAACAGTTTGTGTGGTTGGCTGAAACATGGATCAAAAGTTGGCTGGCATTACTGGAGGTTGAAATGCCAGAACTGCCCTGGTATAATGTAGAGGAGGGGATTCAAAGGCTTAGAGAGATTTGAATGTTAGAGTGGATTTATCACGGAAGACCTGCTCACACACACCTGGAATGTCCAGAGGACACACTTTTTACCAAGACTATGTGGAATAAATTTGTGAGACTAGCTCCATCATCCCTGAAGAGCTCTGTAGTCGCCCTTCTCTGTCGGTCAGATATTACTGTAGGAACTGCTGTCACTGAGCTGGAATCCTTAAATACAATGGGGATAACTGGATCTCCAGTCAGCAGAAGCCAAGTGGCTGCAGTTAATCACCACAGACAAGGTGGGCGTGGCTACTATAATGGAATGGGTGGTAGATGAAGGTAGTGACAAATATGAACTACAGCCACGTGACCAGTTACAGAAATGAGGACTGTGATGGCATGAATATTACCTCGTTGTTTTGTTATGATTGTGTTTGTATTTGTCTGTAAAGCAAATATCTTTGCTTTCTTCTCTGTCTTATCCCCTTATCATGTGGCATAAGCTGTATTGTTCATTTTGCTGTATTTAAACTAAAGGAAATCAATTTTAAGAGTTAATGTCACCCAAGGACTTGCATCCTATTCTGGAGAGATTTAGTGTGTTTCCAGTTGTATGCTGCACAGCGGAGTATTGTTAGTCGAAATATAGGTCTGTTATTGTTCTCTACTTAGAGATAAAGTATGGTTTTAGGTGATGTGTATAACTGCCAAGTTGACAAGGGGTGGACTGAGATGGTTAGGTTCATGTGTCAACTTGGCCAGGTGATGGTACCCAGCTGTCTGGTCAAGCAAGCACTGGCCTAACCATTGCTGCAAGGATATTTGTGGCTGGTTAATAAACCATCAGGCTGGTTTATTAAATCATCAGTCAATTGGCTGCAGCTGTGACTGGTGACATCAATGAAGGGTGTGTCTTCCACAATGAGAGAATGCAGTCAGCTGGATTTAATCCAATCAATCAGTTGAAGACTTTTAAGGGAGACAGATGGAGGATCTTCACTTCTTCCACTGACCAGCAAAGTGTTTCCTGAGGAGTTTGCTGAAGTTGCCAGTTCATTTCCCGAGGAGTTCATCGAACGTGTTCAAAGTTACCAGTTCGTTTCTTGAGGAGTTCATCAAATATCTTCATTGGAGTTGCCAGTTTGCTGCCTGCCCTACAGAATTTGAACTCGTGCATACCCACAGTTGCGTGAGATACTTTAATAAATCTTATATTTATAGATATCTCTCATTGATTGTTTCCCTAGAGAACCCTAACTAATACAATTACCCACCAAAGGCTTTCCTTACCCTCCTGTCTTGGGTCCCCTTCACCCAAATTGGAAAAATAATCCAATTTTTCCATATGGGAGTTTCCTCACTTCAGCCCGGGGAAATAAGGGTAGTTGGTACTGGGGGAAGCACAGAGGGTCAAATTCCTAAGCGACTGCATCCTGCTCCCCCTTTTCTCTCTCTACCAGCCTGCATGTAGGTTCCTGAAGCTTCTGTGTTGTGGAGGATGGAGCCTGCTGTGAACTGACTGTGTGACCACGGGTGAGTCATTTCCCTGACCACTCTGGGCCTCAGTTTCCCCATCTATAAAATGGGTACAACATCGGCCTCTGTCATGGTTCCACTGGGAGGATCCTGTGACTGCTGAGGTGAATGTGTTCTGTGTCGTGGTGTTAGGGACACTGTGACGCCCTGCCCTGTCCCATGTGGATATTTTGGTTCTCTCAAGAGTGGGATGGTGTCCCAGAGTGGGCAACTGAGGCTCAAAAGGCCGCCAGTGGGTGCCAGGGCCCCAATAATTCTTCCCACAGAGACACCAGCTACAAACGGCTCCCTGCCTGATCCCACAGAAGGAGAGGAGAATCGTGGCCATGCAGGCTGTACTCTGAAGTCTGTACCAGAACCCTCTTCCCACATCATCACGGGTCACAGATGTGCAGTTAGCAAGGGAGCCACTGGGGATTTGGAGTGACCGGGCTCTCTTTCTGTTAATAAAAAAGGGGGGAAAGCGTCACAGAGGCAGAGAGGAAGACACAGAAAGAGACAGTGGTCCAGAGACACAGATAGACAGAGACAGTGACCCAGAGACAGATAGACAGAGTGAAGTTCATAGAGAAAAACTGGTACATCCAGAGAGAAATGCCAAGAGACAAAAAGAGACACAGAGAGAGACTCAAATAGTTTCAAAGACCGAGACAGAGAGAGGACTGAAAAAATTGTAGGGAATATGTCTAGAAAGTGAATATTAAAAACAAAAACAAAAATCAAATTTGCTTTCCAGCAGGCCTCCTCCCTTCCACTTCTGTGTGTCAGGAAGGATCACTAGTCAGGGGCACAACAAATAACTTGCACGGGGCAAGGGTCCAAATTAATATTAATATAAATTAACCACAAGGTTTAGTTAAGAAAAAGCTGTTTCTTTTTTTTTAACTTTTCTTAAAATTTCTTTAAGAAAAGAAAAAGTCTCCTGGTAGACTACAAAAAAATGAAACAGAAGAAAGATTAAAACTTACAGGACTGGCACATAAAATGTGGGTGATTTCGAGGTTTGATGTTCTATGATTCTATGATTTGAATAATTGGGCAAAATGAGTGTGCCAGTTTGAATGTATTATGTCCCCCAAAATGCCATTATCTTTGATGTAATCTTGTGTGGGCAAAGGTATTTAGTGTTGATTAGATTGTAATTCTTTGATTGAGTGTTTCCATGGAGATGTTACCCACCCAACTGTAGGTGATAACTCTGATTGGATAATTTCCATGGATGTGCCGCCCTGCCCATTCAGTGTGGGCCTTGATTACTTTACTGGAGCACTATATAAGCTCCGACAGAAGGAGCAAACTTGCTACAGCCAAGAGGGACACTTGGAAGAATGCACAGAAGCTAAGAGAGTAGCTGCAGATGAGAGACAGTTTGAAGACAGTCGTTGAAAGCAGACTCTTGCTCTGGAGAAACTAAGAGAGGACAAATGCCCCAAGAGCAACTAAGAGTGACATTTTTGAGGAACTGCAGCCTAGAGAGGAACGTCCTGGGAGAAAGCCATTTTGAAACCAGCCACATGCCTTCCCAGTTGTTCTAGTTTGCTAATGCTGCGGAATACAAAACACCAGAGATGGATTGGCTTTTATAAAAAGGAGGTTTATTTGGCCACACAGTTACAGTCTTAAGGCCATAAAGTGTCCAAGGTAACACATCAGTAATTGGGTACCTTCACTGGAGGATGGCCAATGGCATCTGGAAAACCTCTGTTAGCTGGGAAGGCATGTGGCTGGCGTCTGCTCCAGTTCTGGTTTCAAAATGGCTTTCTCCCAGGACATTCCTCTCTAGCAAGCTTGCTCCTCCTCAAAACATCACTCACAGCTGCACTGAGTTCCATCTGCCTGAGTCAGCATGTTTATATGGCTCCACTGATCAAGGCCCACCCTGAATGGGTGGGGCCACGCCTCCATGGAAATATCCCATCAGTTACCATCTACAGTTGGGTGGGGCGCATCTCCATGCAAACAACCTAATCCAAACGTTCCAACTTAATCCCCACTATTATGTCTGCCCCACAAGATTGCATCAAAGAATATGGCTTTTTCTGGGGGACATAATACATTCAAACCGGCACACCAGTTAACAGAGGTTTTCCAGACACCATTGGCCATCCTCCAGTGAAGGTAACCAATTGTTGAAGACTTACCTTGGACACTTTATGGCCTTAAGACTGTAACTTTGTAACCAAATAAACCCCCTTTATAAAAGTCAATCCATTTCTGGTGTTTTGCGAAAAGGCAGCATTAGCAAACTAAAACAATGAGTATTTGTGAGAACAGAATAAAAATTTCTGGGAAAAGGAATCGGAATCTTTTCATGGGAGAGGAGGGCTTATTGATTTCTTTCAAGTAATGACACGAGTATTACACAATAAATAAAATGGAGTGCCTTTTATGTTACTCAGTGTGATTCTCACTGCAATCCTTACCCCATTGTACAGATGAGGACACTAAGGCTCAGTGACATTCAGAAAACCTTGCTCTCCCAAGAGGAGACACTAAAGGAGACTATCCTGAGCAAGGGAAAGTACCTTGGTTGGGCCCTAAGGGGGCCTCAGTCTCCTAATTTGTAAAAAGGAAAGATTCTAGCACCTACCTTTCAGGATGATTCTGATGATAAACTGATATGATGTATATGAAGTGCCTGGCTCAGAATGGGTCCTCAACAGATGGTCGCTACTGTTAGAGTTGAGAACCTCTCCTTTGAAAAGCCAAACCCAATGCACAGATGCCCCCCACACAAACCATATTCCAGCTCCAAAATCTCATGCCATAGCCTTTATTGGCAGCTCAGTCTCAGGGGAAAGGGCCACAGTGAGCATCGTCTCTAATCAAATGAAGCAAGCATCACATGACAAGTCTGCTTGTGCTGCTTTTAAAACACAATCCCTGAGAGGACACGCCCACTCCTCCCACTCCTTGCACACTCCCCCTCGTGCATTTGACAGGCCCAAAGAAAAAGGAAGATGCTTTCCTCTTAAAGCAGGAGTCCTGCACTCCCTGCACCTCTGAAATGGAAGTCACCATGTGTCTTCTGTCCATTTTACAGAAGGAGACTGAGGCCTGAAGAGGACAAGGTTTGGACCCAAGGTCACCAAACATGCAAGGGGAAGAGCTGGGCCCAGAGCTGCAGAACTCCAGTTTCAAACTTTTAAAACTCCCAGGGCAGGGCTTTTCTAAGCCTTCATGGGGCTTTCTGGCACATTCACCTTCATGCAATCTGGGGCCAGGTTGTAACCTCACCATTCCATGACTTCCTAGCTGCCTTTCAAGCTTGAAGAGTTCTGCCTGCAGATAGGAGCAAGGCAGGCTTCTATACATGTGGATTTTCCTACCAAAACTGCCCACCTGTATTTTGCTGCCTCATGACAGAATCCATTCTCGGGTAGTAATAGTCATCAGTCAAGTCTCCCAACACGCAAGCACCAGTAGTTGCCATCAACTTGTCCTTCTTTGCTGGACTGTGAGCTTCCTGGGGGGTGGAGACTGGGTCATCCCAGCCATGTGGTCAGGGACAGGTTGCTTAAACTATTAAAGCTTCAATTTCCTCTTCATTCTTCATAGGAATATTGGGAGAATTAAATGAGATCATGATAATGAAGAGCTAAACTGATGCCTAGAACAAAGTAAGTGTTTAATAAATGCTTGTTGTTTTTATTGAATGTTGTTATGATTTGCATCCTCAGCACCTAACATATTGAAGTGCTTAGCAAACAGTGGGTGCTCAACAAATTTGAAAGAAATAAATGTACCAGGGCCATTGCCATTTATCAATTACCTACTGTCTACAGAGCTCCTACTAGATACATGTGTCAGTCAGTTATGGCCACAAAATTGCTGCGTAACAAACCACCCCCAAATTTGGAGGCTTAAACAGCCATCATTTATTCTCACTTAATAGGGGCAACTGTGCTCCACATGTGTTCACTCCAGGGCCCATGCTAAAGGGGCAGTAATACCAGGGAAACTCCTTGGAAGGTGGAGGGAGTGCAACAGGAAAGTGGTAACACACACAGTCTCTTAAGGACTAGGCTGAGAACTGGCACTCTGGCACTTCTGCCTGCTCACCATTGGTCAAAGCAAATCACACAGTCAGTCTCGCCATCAGTGGGTTGGGACAATCCGCTCTGCCTCTACAAGACTATGACAGGGTATGGGTGAGAAATACGAGTGCAGAGGAATGAAAAAAATTGTACAAATAGTCCCATTCCCCGCAGTACCGATTGATCAAATCCATCTCTAACTTGTAGGGTGGTCAAGGGCGGGTCACCCTACCACTGTTTTTTCCCCATTGAAACTCAAGAATCAGCTGAAGGATATGTCCCCATCAAGGATCTTGAGGAGAAAAAAAAATCTGAGACACAAAACAAAATATCTTCTGAAACATTTTGCAAGCATGAAATATAAAGCGTAAATAAACAGTAATTCCTTGCATTTTGCCCTCTGCAGTTAGAGATGTTCGTACAAGCCCTTCCTTAGAGGGTGTTTAATTTCTAGAAGCTGAAAACTGAGCTGACAATGTGTTGTTTACGAGCAAACTCCAGGGTCTGGAAATAAGAAGAAAGCATAGTTCAAACCCACGGATTTTTTTCCCATTAGGATAGGGCCTCCGTTTTCCCATAACAGCACATGCCCCTGCCCTTTCAGCAGTGCTCCTGCTGCATTTTGCTCCTCCACAGCATCGGGCCCAGTCGGTCAGAGGGCAGGAGGCCAAGCACCCTGACCGATGGGGGAAAAGCAGCATCTGGAGCACCAGGTGTCCCCATGTCTGTCTCTGGGTGGCACCTCCATCCCTTGAGGGCCATTGGACTTGCTGGAAGGAAAAGCAGAGCTGTCGGCATGGGGGACGTGGAAGGAAGTCGGTGTGTGGTCCCTTGCAGCCACAATGGCTGTTTACCTCCAAGTCTGTGTTTTTCACGGAAATGGAGACTAGCAGAGGAAAAATGCCCTTGTGAAAACATTTCCATGAATTTATGTTGTTCGTCTGGGGAGACCCGAGCCCTCGACCAGGCCTCTGGGATGTGACATGGTCAGGATGAGGCCGGCTGCTCAGAAGCCATGGCCACCTGGTAGCCGGTCTGCCGGAGCCGCGGTGGAAGAGCACGGGCCAGGCCTGAGGCTGCCGGGCCGAGGACAGAGGCCCGCACGTCCCCGGCGGCTCCTCGGGTGGCTTCAGCCCCATCTCTCATCAGAGGAACCAACAAGAAAACCCAGAGGGGAGGAGCCCGGAGACAGGACTCGTGGTGGCTGTGCTGTGGCACAGAGCATGCAACATGGAAAGTCACTCAACTGCGGAGCCTGGCGGTCCTGGGAAGTGAGAATTCAATCTCCTGCCTCACAGGGGGTTGTGGGGACCGATGGAGGAAACAAGAGTGAAATGATCATTTCATCTCCTTTCCGAACAGGGCAGGGCTGGGGGCCTGGGGACATGCAATCCCAGCTGCAAGGCTTGCTGAGTGGTTCTATGAAATAGGAGCTGGTTCCAGAAAGCTCCTGAACTAAGCCAAGAGATGAAACTTGGCGTGCACGAACCACCAAGAGTATTTTGTCAGGGCCAGATGAGACGCAGGCAGTCAGGGTGCCCACGGGAGGAGACCACCAAGGAAGTCCTCCTGGAGGAGGGACAGGGCCTGGGCTGGGCCTGGGAGGACTTAGTTAAGCAGAGCAGGCACTCCTGGCAGGGAGGGTGCTGTCAGCAATGCCCTGGAGGTCGGATTGCCTGCTGCGTGTTTGAAAAGGCCAAGTGGATCAGTGTGCTGGGTGAAGGAACAGCACAGAGCAGTAGTGGCGGTGAAGAAGGAAGGGGTGATGGGAAAGAGATGGCAAGAGGCCTTGAATGCCAGGCCCAGGGGTCGAGATTCTGTACCAGCTAGCCTTTATTTAGGAGCAGATGATGGAAAAACAAGCTCAAACTAGCTTATGCATAAAAGGCAACAAATAGGCTCATAAAACTGAAAAGTCAGTGGGGGCTTGAGCTTCAAGTGAAGTTTAATCCAGAATCGTCTTTCTCCACTCTCAGACAGGCTTTCCCTTCATGGGCTCCAGAAGGCTGTGGAAAACTGTTTGGCAGTTCCTCAGAAAGTTAAACACAGGTTTAGCATATGACCCGGCAAGTCCACTCCTAAGTGTATACCCAAAAGAACTGAAACAGGGCCTTGAACAGATATTTGTACACCCATGTTCATAGCAGCATTATTTATAGTAGTCAAAAGGCAGAAGAAATCCAAATGTCCATCAGCAGATGGATAGATAAACAAAATGTGGTATGTTCATACAATGGAATATCACTCACTCATAAAAAGGAACGAGGTTCTGATACATGCAACAACATGAATGAACCTTGAAGACATTATGTTGAGTGAAATAAGCCAGATGAAAAAGGCGAAATATTGTATGAATTCACTTATATGAAATACCAAGAATAAGCAAATTTGTAGAGACAGAAAGCAGATTAGAGATTACCAAGGGCCAGGAGTGGGCAGGGAATGAGGGGTTAATAGTTAAGTTTATGTTTGGGGTCATCAAAAAGGTTTGGTAATGTGTGGTGGTGACAGTAGCACAGTATCGTGAATGTGATTCATGCCACTGAATTGTACACATGAAAGTGTTTAAAACAGGAAATTTCATATTGTAGATATATCATCACAATAAAAATTAAAATAAAAGGGGGCTGCAAGCAAACTCACACTACTAGGTTCAAGTCCGGAGAGGAAGAATAGAAAGTTCTTTTGCAGAACTCAAGCCAATGCCTCAACATGTTGTTCTCTGGAACTGGGCCCCTTGCCAAGGCTCTAATGAACCTGTGGCCAGGGATGGGGTACAGGGACTGGCTTTAGGCCACCGGGGCTCTCCCCTGGCACAGGGGTTGGGATTCATCCTGTGCAAACCCCATGGCTGAGACTAGAGGACGGCTTCCTCTGGAAGTTCAGGGAATGCTTCTCAGAAGAGGGCAGCCAGCCCCACAGAGCCATTCTGGGAGCCGAGGGAACCAAGCAGGGACTCCCTGGGCAGCCTCACTAGGCTCAGCTTGACACATGAGGGGGCAAGGCTTGCTCCCGCAGGAGGGGCTCCAGCATTCAGACAGAGGCTCAACAGCCTCCACAAGGTAGAAAATTAGCTCAATCCTCACTCACCCACCCCAGCCCCACACAGTACTGGAGGTGCCATGTTTCTGAACCTCATCTCTCTTGGGCCCTGCAGAGGGAGGGATGGAGAGGACAGGGATGGGGTCCGGGAGGGAGCAGAGGTCCCCAGCCTTCCCCAGGCCCAGCACCAGCTGACTTCATCGCCCACCCTCCCCCATCCCCATTCCTTCTTTCCTTTTTAATCCAACAAAAAGCTTTTACCTTTTTTTTTTCATCTGCAGTAGGAACCCGAGGATTTAGATATTTTGCATTTCAAATGTTGATTTGGGTTTTAATTTAAACCCCTGAAACTAATTCTGGGGACTGCATGTACCACCTGGCCCACCGAGACACCGAATCCTTATCCCATCCTGGGCCAGCATCTCATCAGACTAATGCGGACGATGGGATTTGTATGTTTGTGTGTGTGTTTAAGAGAGAGAGAAAAACCTACAGTAGCAGCGTTCTGAGATATTAAACTGTTTTAGTCTTTTAAATGTTGGTGGTTCCCATGGTAACTGGTAAGTTTGCATCTTTGTTCTCTCCAATTTTCTGGAGAAGCCGAGGCAGCTCTCGGTAGCTACTCAAGTAGTTCGATTAGATCAAAGTTCCAAAAGCCTGGGGCGGGAAGGGGGCAAACCACAACCCCAGTGGTAATGAGCTGCCCCCCTGGGATCCACCACCAATTGGTAGGAGCAGAACAAGCCCCCATGTTGACCCCCACCCCTTCCCGTGTCTCCCCCGGGCCTCGGGACTATTCCATCAAGAGCCAAGAGGCCCATCAGCCTGCTAGAAGCCCAGGCCAATTCCCGGGGGGCCATGGGGAGGGGAGGAGGGGGAAAGGGGGCAACAGCCTTCCTGGGATGCCCATCTGCATGCTCAGACACCCCCACCCCACTTCTGGGGAGCCCAGCCCAAGTCTGCCTCACAGTGTCTTGTGCTCAGCTGTTTCTCCGGCCTCAGTCCCAAGGGCCCACGTGGAGTCAGGGAGACGCTGTGCCTCTGCCCAGAAGCCTCTCCCCAGGGGGTCCTACTCCAGGGACAAGACGCCTTTCTGCTCACTGTTTCCCAGCCTTGTCCCCAGAGCCCCTGTCTCCATCATTCCTGCCTTAGGCCCTTTCCCCCATCCCCCTGAGCACTGTCTGTCGATTATCAGTCCTGATGCAGCTGGGTATGAACCCAATTTAGCGGGTGTGCCCACCAAGTCCTGGCAGCAAGAGCGGGCATCCGTGGACAGGGCATTGGGGATGGCTACAGGGCAGGGACAGGGCTGAGGAGACCAACCGTGAGTGAAGTGAAGCACCCCAAGGCGAGACATAGCCCCGGAACCAACCAGAAGCCAGGGCATGGGGACACTGATGCGGCCGAGGCCGGCCAGCCTCCCTGCACAGGGGAGAGGGGTGCAGAGGGCCTGGAGGGGCTAGTGGAGCCTGACCAGCAGAGCAGCCTGCTGTGGCTCCCCACTGCCCTGCACCCCAGACCTTGGCAAGCCCCCGAGCCTCTCCCCAGTCTTCTGTTCAGAGTCAGGACACCCAGGGAGCTCAAGGTCTTTGCACCCAGCAGCTCCTGAGGACCCTGGCAAGGCTGTGTGCCCCATGCACTCAAGGAGGGCTGAGGACAGCAGGGCCGACCAGGCTTCCTGCCCTCAGGACCCCACGACCTCCCAGAGGGAGCCATTTCCCCTCCCTGGTTTCTCCTCCACCACCCCACCACCACCCAGAACTCCACAAGCTCCTCCCTCTTCCTGGGTTTCCTCCATTCCAAGCAGATCCATTTAGCTCTCTTTTCAGCCTTCATCCAGCAGACATTTGCTAAGCACAGGTGCTGAGCTGGGCCCTCTGTTCGAGAGGCAATGCGGCCAGCCCTGGCCTTGAGGAAGTTCTGGAGCTGGAGTCCTGGGGTGGACGCGGGGAGGGCTGAAAAGGAGAGCACCCACTGCCCATCAGGAGGCCTGAGCCCCTGTCCTGCCTGCCTTCCCAGCACCCGTGCCCACACCAAGCAACCCACGCCCCGCAGTGCTTCCAGGAGGGGGTGTGAAGAACTCACCCAGCAAGGGCTGTGGGTGCATGGGCCAGGGCGGCAGGGGGAGTGATCAGCACCTGGCATCTGGAAGCAGTCCAGAGAACCTCAGGAAGGACTGGTGGGTGGTGCTTCCAGGGAGTAAGTTCAGATTAAATGTAAAGAGCTTCTGATGGTGAAAGCGGCTGTCAGTGAAAAAGACACCCACGGAGGGAGCACTTGCTTGACACGGAGGGAGCACTCTCCTGATATGTAGGGAGCACTTCCTGGTATGGGAGGGAGCACTCTCCTGGCATGGAAGGAGCATTCTCCTGACACGGAGGGAGCACTCTCCTGACATGGAGGGAGCACTCTTCGGACCCGGATGGTGCAAGCCCAGATGGTGTGACTCCTTTCTGGGAATGAGCCGAGACTCAGAGGAGGCAAGCCATTGGCTCTCTGGAAGGAAAAGACAGAGGAACAGCAAGGACAAAGGCCCGGAAGCTAGAGCAAGTTTGGTGAGTGTGAGAAGGAACAAGGCAGGGGTAGGAGATGGAGTCAAAGAGGAGGCCTGAAGCTGGGACACATGGAGTCTTGAAAGAGGGATGGAGCCACTGGAAGATGCTGAGTAGAGACATTTTAATTCTGAAAGCTTCTATTCTCAGAGACAGTGTTTGCATCAGCATGTGGTCAGAGGGTGGGTGAATATTCTGTCTTCCCCCAGCATGAGCTTTCAAAGGCCGATGAAGTCCTGGGCCTGGAATCCTTGGCCTGGGCCCACCCTCTGACCAAGTACCCCAGGCCTTCAGCACTCCTCCATTCTCTATGCTCCTGGGGAACTCGCTGACAAATGAAAGTGACTGTCACAGATCCATTGTCCCCAGGGTCAGAAACTCTTGGGCCCTCACCTGGCCTGCTTTGTGCCAGGCCCTGTACAGGGGCACAGAAGCATGGAGACAAAGTGCCTGATGCCACACGTCTTCAGAGCAGGAGTCAAACGGTGCTCGCAGAGACGGCAGGATCTCTGAGGCTACTTCTACCCCAGGAGGTCACAGACAGGGCGGGTGGGAGAGGAGGGGGACACACGCGTCCCCAGCTCGTCTCCCAGTAAGGCCGAGGCGGGGTCTGTGGCCCAGCCATGGGCATCCAGAGAGGGCAATCCCTTAGCGGACTCGTCAGGAACCCTGGGCCTGGAAGGGCCAGTGTATTGTCTGTGAATCCCAAACGGACCAAGACAGAATCTCCAGCACCTTGGGGGGGGTTCCTAAGGGAGGCACTCCAGCCAGAAGATGCAGCTGGAGCAGAGCCAGGGGGGCCAGGAGGGGGAGTTTAAGGTGAGTAGAGCTATGGGGTTGGCAGGGAGAGGAGCTAATGGAAAACGGCTCTGGGAAGGTGGGTGGGCCAGACTGAGTAGGACTGTCCAATGGATGAATGAATGAATGAACTAACAAACCACATGACATGCCCACACGGGCAGCAGCTTAGCTTACCAGAATCACCTCTTAGGAAGTGTCCTGAGCCTGTGGATTTTAACAGTTAAGGAGAGACGATTCATTAAGGTGCAGCAGTGAGTGTCCGCTGGGCAGTCAGACGGAGCCTTTTGACACCTGAACCTGGGGGGCTGGGGCCCAGGATGGGTGAGTGATGATGGGGACTGATAGGAGGCAGGCCTCCAGATGGCCACAGGGCAGAAGGTGAAGAAAAAGCTTGGCCTGTTCTGCAGTTCTGCCCCTGGGCACTTTGCCCAGGAGGTGATCAGAACAGCGAAGGGGGAACCCCATCATCAGAGGCTGGCCGGGGTGGAAGTTGCCGTCTGGACACTGGGAGCCCTGGGCTCTGCTGCCTCCTCCCACCCTCCCGATGTGTGACTTTGGTTCCTTCTTCTCCATTTGGGACCAGACTCTTCATCTGTTAAACGGAGAGCCCAGACCAAGTCATCTCAAAGCACCTTCCCAGCTCCAAATACCAGGACAAGCATCCACATCCCACCCTTAGGCCTCCTTCCAAGGGCTCCCGAGAAGACCCGTGGGGGCGAGAAAGCAGCCTTTACTCCCTGCCAATGTGGATGACAGGAGGGCGGAGCCCAACCATGGCCACCTGCTACTGACACCTGGGCCAGGGGGCCTGCGGGCCGCTCCAAGCAGGTGCGAGTTCAGGTTGTGAGTGGGTTTTCCCCTGAAGCTTCTCAGGCCTGAGCCAAGGGAAACACCAACAAGCTGGCACTTTGCCGCCTGAATCAGCCCAGCTCTGGCCTCATTTGGGGAAAATGAGCTGCAGGAGGCTGGGAGCCTGGGGCTGGGCAGGATGTGTGTGTGTGTGCTTGTGCATGTGTTCACGAGTGTGTGTACATACAGGAAGCCAGGTGCCCCTGCACAGGCCTCTGTCTGTGTGTTCAGAGGTGTGTGTCATCGACAGTCATCTGGCACCCACCAGCACACCCTCACCAGTCTGAAAATATTGTTAAACTACCTCATCTGCTGGAGAAAAGCCACTGCCCCAACCAGGCCCAGAGCCCTGCGGCTGCCCCACCCCCTCCCTCTTGGCCCACATTGGACAAGGCCTACCTGTAGTGAAGGTGGGTACCTGTGAGCTCACATGGGCCGGTCTCACTAGAGAGCCTGCCCCTCACCTTTCCGTAGTGGTTTTGATAAAAGGGTTCCCCTTCCATCTTTTCAGGGGAAGGAACTCAAGGGTTGGAGGCAGGAGAACCGAGTTGCCAGCCCAGCCCGGCTCAGGGGCCCGGGTGGGGAGACGAGGCTCAGAGAAGGTCAAGCCTGAGGCACCGGCCAGAAAACAGAGGCGCTGGGATTTGCCCAAGCAATCTGGGGCACAGAGCTGGTGCTTCGACGTGACCCAAGGCCTGACCATACGTGGTGTCAGCTTCTGGCTGGCAAGGGTCTCTTCCTCCCCAGGAGCCCCCCACCCTCCTGCGAGGCAGGGGGCAGCACAGGGAGGGTAAGCCTGCAGGCGAAGAACCCGAGACCCATGAGGGCGAGGGTCAGCGGCAGGACGCAGACCCAGGTCTCCCGAGGCCAACGGTGGGTCTCTTTGCACTGTCCCCAAAGGGCACGAGGACACTGGGCACATGTCAACGGTGACATGTGGCATCGTGCCCGCTGGGCAAACATTTCCTTAAACCACTGAAAGACCCACTAGGAAGCATGTGTCACTGCCCGAACCAAGGCAGAAAGAAGTCAGGCTGTGTTGGGGGTTGAATCCTGCCCCCCATAAAGGGCATGCTTGGGTCCTAACTCCGGTCCTGTGGGTGTGGACCCATTTGTAAAGAGGCCCTCTGAAGACGTTATGAGTTCAGGTGCACCCAGACTGAATGGGGGGAGGTGGCGGCTTGACCCAATATGGCAGAAGTCCTTAGACGCAATGGAAATTGGACATAGAAGTAGAAGGCAGCGAAGGAAAGAGAGATTGCAAGGAACAGGGACAGACATGTATCTACAAGCCAAGGAACCCCAAAGATTGCTGGCCAGCCATCTCCAGAATGTTACAGACACCTGGAGAAAGCAGGGCCTGGTGTTACCTTGATGTTGGACTTCTCCAAAGCCGTGCCACAATAAGTTCCTGCCTTTAGGTCAACCAGATTGTGGAATCTGTCATAGCAGCCCTGGCAAACTAAGACAAGCAGTCACAGTGTCATATGAGAAAACAGTGATCAATCATGTGTGAAACCCTACTATGAGCTAAGCCCTATAGAAACACAGCCAGCACAATGCTATGTTAAAGCTGCCTGGGCCCCTTCCCTGGGGCCTGAGTCCCTGTCTTACTCCCCAGTCAGGGCCACAGTCCCTCCTGCCCGCCTCCTTACAGAGGGGCCTCATCTGCTGAGAAGCGTCCCTGATGCCACCTGCCTCTGCACATCTATCCTGTGTCACTTTCCTGTGATCCTGGGCCCTGCTAGCATAGCAGCCACTCATTCAGCAGGTAGTTATCTATTGAGGACCCCTGAGTGCAGGCAGATGCTATGGCAGGCCAGCCCAGCCGGGCCCCTGCCCTCCGGGACTTGCCAGCCTTACATGGAGACATGACAGTAAGTGAGGGGTGACACAGAAGGCACCTACATGAAGCAGCCAAGCCGGGGCATCTTGGGACTGCCTGGTAGAAGGTGGCCAAGGTAGGCCCCTCTAAAGGAGGTGACAGCGAAGCTGACAGTGGAGACAGAGAAGGAGCCAGCCAGCCCAGAGGGGAGGGAACAGCCAAGAGGTCAGAGAGCGCTGTGTGTTTAAGAAACTAAATGTGGGGCTGGAAAGGTAGCACGAGGTGAGTCTGGGACGGATTACATGGAGCCCTGAAGGCCACAGTGAGGGATTTAAATATACTAAATGTAGCAGGGAGAGTTCCATTTCCAGAATTTGGAAGGATTTGATACCCTGAGTGACCGGCCTACAAAATAAGCAGAATAAAATATTGCATACCACATACAGTCCTCCTAACCTTGAAAATTCACAGGAGAGAGGACCATGTCCAGTATGTGACTGTGTGTGTGTGAGGAGTGGGCAGTCAGGAAGGGCTTCCTGGTGGAGGTGGCATTTGAGCTAAGCCTTGAATAACAAGGAGGATTTTGGCATGAGGGAAAGGGGTGAGCACTGCTTTTTTCAGGTGGTCTTTCAACAAACTCCATTTTGTCTCCAGCCCTGCACTGGTCCCTAAGGGATGCTATGAAATGAAAGACACACCCGCCACCTTCAAAGAGGACAGAATCCAAAAAGGGAGAGAAGGTCGTCAGAGAGGCCACACCAGGATGTGGAAAGAGGGTCTGATTTCAAATCCTAGACTCAACACTGAAGCCCTCCCTGGTCCTGGGTCACTGCCTGATTCTCTAAAATTCTCACAGCAGGGCCTCATGTGCTGCCCAATCCTGTGTCCCCCATGCTGTACCTGGGCAGGTATGTTCTGGAACCTCAGTGTAAGACATTACACCAATGGCTGTTACCTTCCTGGTGGCCCATGATGCCAGCCTGAACTCTCCATATCCTGATCCTGACATGCAGGATGTTGTTTTGGCAAATAGAACAGGACAGAGCTCTGTGGCAATCCACTGGAGACTTCCCCACACGTGTTCGTTGATCCCTTAACACACGTTTTTGAGGATGATCATTCTTATGTGCCAGGCCCAGCGGATTCAGACTTGAGTGAGAAAGTCTCTGCCGTCAAGAAGCCCTGATGCGGTGAGGCGGTCAGGGAGGGGCCCATGAGCAAGGTGGTACTGCCCGAGTGCCAAGTGTCCGGGAAGGTGGCTGGAGAGGCAGGCAGGCCTGGAAAGTGTGCTCGCGAGGCTGGACTTTTTCCTGGACTGTAGGAGTGGAGGAGTGACACGGGCAGGTTTGCATTTTAAGTCAATCATTGTGGCAGGCGTGCGGTGGAAGGGTTTGAGGGGGACAAGCCAGACGCAGGCAGTCCAGTAGGAGGGCTGTGGCTGTCATCCCAGAGAGAGGTGAGAGGTCAAAGGTAACAGGATCACGGAGGCAGGGCTGGAGAGGTAAAACTGTGCAGGCCACAGAAAGTAGATTAGAGGTTACAGGGGGAGGGGGGAGAGAGGGAGGGGAAGTTTTTGCTGGGTGAATGTAGAGTGTTTGTAAATAAAACTTACCTTTAAAAATTGTCTGGACCACTTTCAATCAGGCAGTTATCTCCCGGATTAAATGAGATACTGTTGGAAAACCTGGCATTTAGTAAATGCCTAATAATTGGCAAATTGAGGGAAATGATCAGGGAAGCATGGGAGAGTGGTGAAGAGCAGAATCTGGAGCGAGCCGACTTTGGTTCAAACCCTGCCTGTCCAGCTCTCCTGCTGTGGGACCGTGGGACCGTGGGACTGTGGCACCGTGGGCAAGTGATCGAGCTTCTCTGTGCCTGGGGTTCCCCTTCTGGAAAATGGAGCTGATGATGGGGTTGCTAGAAGGATGACATGAGCTACTATGTGTCAAAGGCTTAGAGCAATACTTGGCTGACGTCAGTACTATTTAAGTGATAGTTAAAATAACATCATTTTGTATGGGACGAAGAAGGAATTATGAACGACTCCCAAGTTTCTAGCGTGGGTGATACCACTGAAGTGGAAGCTTTTCACCCTCTCTGGGCAATGTCCTCACTTTTATGAAAACTCCCCGGTCCCTGTGGTTCCTGGGGGAGCTGCCCAGTCCCTAGATAAAGCCCAGCCTCCTAGCGGCGGTTAATTGGTCCAGAGGTGAGTACCTCATCCAAGCTAAGCCAATCACAATCTGCGGTAGACAAACTAATGCCCGCCCCTTCCCTGACCGCCCCCCACCCCCACCCCAAGACTTCCTTGTACTAATCCCTGGATCGAGAGAGTGTTACCTTACGTGGCAAAAAGAGACTTTGCAGAGGTGATTAAATTAATGGTCATGAGATGGAAAGATCTTGGATTATCTGGGTGGGCCCAGCGTAATCACAAAGGGTCCTTATAAGAAGCAGGCGGGAGGGTCACAGTCAGAGAAGGAGGTGTGAGGACAGAAGCGAGAAGGAAGAGAGACGTGAAGGTGCCACGTGGTGATTGATTGTGAATGCAGTCAACCGCAGTGAGATACATATGTGAATATGATTAAAAGGGGAAACGTTAGATTGTATGTTTGGTAACAATGAAAATTAAAAAAAATAAAATCCATGGAATTATACTACACAAACAGGGAAGCCTAAGTTAAAAAATAATAATAATAATACAAGAAGGAAGGAAAATTATGGGTGGCTTTAATAATAATTCAGTGATTGTTTCACATGGAAGGAGAGAGTCGTCACAGGGGGAGGACAGGCAGAATGGCCAAGCCGCAGGAATGGCAGGTGTCCTGAGCCTCAGACTCCCCTTGAGCTGGGGACTCCCACGCCATCAATATGGTCTCTCATCCCTCTTCTCTTGTGCATTGCCTTCCTTCTCTCTCTCTGGGCAGACTGGCTTTTTCTACAGTAGGAATCATGGCTAGTATCACTCCTGAGCTTTATGTCTTACAGCTTTAGCCAGGAAGAGATAATTTGATTCTGTTTCAGTCTCAGTTCCAGCAGTTTGGGAGATGGACTGGTAGAGTTTGGCCAAGGTGCCCACCCTCGGGCCAATCAGCTGTACCAGGAGGTGGAGTCTGGGGAGAGTACTGTGTATTAGTTTCCCATGGCTGCTGTAACACGTTACCACAAACGTGGTGTTTTAAAACAACACATGTGTATTATCTCACAGGTCTGGAAGCCAGAAGTCTGGCATGGGTCTCACTGGGCTAAAATCAAGATGAGTGGCAGGGCTGTGTTCCTTCTGGAGCCTTGAGGGGAGAACCTGTTTCCTTGCCTTCTTCTAACTTCTGGAAGCTGCCTGCACTTGGCTCACGGCTCTTCCTCCATCTTCAAGCATGGCACCTTCTCATCTCCCTTGCTTTGTAGTAAGTTTTGAAGTCAGGAAGTGTGAATCCTACAACTCTGTTTTTCTTCTTCAAGATTGTTGTGACAATTCAGGGCCCCTTGCAATTCCATATGAATTTGAGGATCAGCTTTTCCATTTCTGTAAAGAAGGCTGTTGGAATTTTGGTTGGGATTGCATTGAATTTGTAGATTGCCTTAGGCAGTGTTGACATCTTAATGACATTTAGCCTTCCAATCCATGAACATGCGATGACTTTCCATTTACTTAGGTCTTCTTTAACTTCTTTCAGCAATGTTTTGTAGTTTTCAGTGTTCAAGTCTTTCACGTCTTTGGTTAAATTATTCCTAGGTAATTTTTTTTAGATGCTATTGTCAGTGGAATTGTTTTCTTGATTTCCTTTCCAGACTGTTCATTACTGGTGTAGAGAAATCCAAACTGACCTGCATGTTTACCTTGTATCCTACAATTTTGCTGAATTCCTTTATTAGTTCTAGTAGCTTTCTTTTGGATTCTTTGGGATATTCTATATATAGGCTCATGTCATCTGCAAATAGGGATAATTTTATATCTTTCTGTCCAATTTGGGTGTCTTTTATTTTTTTTTCTCTTGTGTGATTGTTCTGGCTAGAAGTTCTAGTATAATGTTGAATAACAGTGGTAAAAACAGGCATCCTTGTCTTGTTCCTGATGTTAGGGGAAAAGCTCACAGTATTTCATCACTAGGTATATTTCCTGTGGGTTTTTAATAAATGCCTTTTATCGTGTTGAGAAAGTTCTCTTCTATTCCTGGTGTTCTGAGTGTTTATATCATGAAAAGATATTGGATTTTCTCAAATGCCTTTTCTGCATCAATTGAGATGATCATGTGGTTCTTGTCCTTCATCTTATTAATGTGGTGTATTACATTGATTGATTTTCTTATGTTGAACCATTCTTGCATTCTTGGAATAAATCCCACTTGGTCATGATGTATAATCCTTTTAATATATTCTTGGACTTGGTTTGTCAGTATTTTGTTAAGGATTTTTGCATCTATATTTATAAGGGATATTGATGTGTAATTTTTGTGTCTTTTGATATCTTTATCTGTCTTTGGTAACGGAAATGCAGGTCTCATAGAATGAGTTAGAAGTAATCCCTCCCTTTCTATTTTTAGGAAGAATTTCAGAAGGATTGGTGTTAAATCTTTAAATGTTTGGTAAAAGTCAGCAGTGAACCCATCTGGTCCTGGACTTTTTTTGTTGAGAGGTTTTTGATTACTGATTCAATCTCTTTATTAGAGATTTTGTATTTCTTTTTGCATTGTATTAGGTAATTTGCATGTTTCTAGGAATTTGTCTATTTCTCTAGATTTTCTAATATTTTGGCATGTAATATTTGGCATGTAGTTGTTCATAGTATCCTCTTACACCCTATTATACTCCTTTTTATTTCCACAAGGCCAATAGTAGTGCCCCTACTTTTATCCCTGATTTTAGTTATTTGTATCCTCTCTCTTTTTCTTTGTCAGTCTGGCTAAAATTTTGTCAATTTTATTGCTCTTTTCAAAGAACCAACTTTTGGTATTGTTGATTCTCTCTCTTATTTTATATTTCACTTATCTCTGCTGTAACATTTATTATTTCCTTCCTTCTGCTCACTTTAGGCTTAGTTTGCTCTTCTTGTTCTCATTTCTTTAGGTGTGAATTTAGGTTATTGATTTATGATCATTCTTCTTTTTTAATAGAGGCATTTAGAGCTATAAATTTCCCTCTGAGCACTGCCTTCACTGCATTAGTTTTGGTATGCTGTGTTTTCATTTTCATTCATCTAAAGTTATTTCCTAATTTCCCTTGTGATTTCTTCTATTAGTTGTTTAATAATGTGTTGTTTAATTTCTACATATTTGTAAATTTTCCAGTTTTCCAAATGTTATTAGATTTCCAACTTTATTCTATTGTGGTCTGAGAAGATACTTTGTATGATTTCAATATTTTTTAAGCTTATTATGATTTGACTTGTGGCCTAACATGTGGTCCATCCTGGAAAATGTCCCATGTGCACTTGAGAAGAATGTGTATTATGCTTTCGTTGGGTGGAATGTTCTATAATGTCCACTAGTTCTAATTGGTTAATTAGTGTTGTTCAAGTCCTCTATTTCCTCATTGATCTGTTTAGATGTCCTATCAGTTATTGAAAGTGGTGTATTAAAATCTCCAGCTATTATTGCAGAACTTCAATTTGCGCTTATATGTCTTGGGGCTCTGTTGTGAGGTGCATATATGTTTATAATCATTAGATCTTCTTGTTGGATCAAACCTTTTATCAATATATAATATCCTTCTTTGTCTCTTGTAATCTTTTCTGACTTAAAGTCTATCTTGTCTGATAATAATATAGCCACTCCTACTCTCTTCTGATTACTATTTGCATGGAATACCTTTTTCCACCCTTTTATTTTCAACCTCTTTGTGTCTATGTACCTAAATTGAGTTTCTTGTAGACAGCATATAGATAGAACATTCTTTTTCATCCAATCTGTCAATCTCTGCCTTTTAATAAGGAGTTCAATTCATCGACATTTAAGGTATAAATTGAGAAGGATTTACTTCTGCCATTTAGCTATTTGCTTTCTGTATGTCTTATATGTTTTTTGCTCCTCAATTACTTCATTACTGCCTTTTTAAAAAATTTAGTCACTTTTTTGTAGTGTACCCTTTTGACCTTCTTCTTCCCTTTTTTCTGTGATTTTTAGTTATTTTCTTAGTGGTTTCCTTTGCAATTACCACCTTAAATTAATAACTTATTTCAACTACTAGTTTCAGCAGTGTACAAACTCTCTACTTTTACATACCTGTCTTTCCCCCTTTATATTACTTGTGTCTCAGATTACATCTTTATACATTGTATAACCATTAACATGGATTTTAAATGTTATTTTACACATTTGCCAGTTAAATCATATGGGGGGGGAGGGAGCAGTTACAAACCAAAAGTACAATAGTTTAGGATTTTATATTTACCTCTGTGGTTACTTTAACCCATGTCCTTTATTTCTTTTTATGGCTTTGAGTTCCTGTCTAGTGTCCTTTTATTTCAGCCTGAAGTACTCCCTTTAGCATTTCTTATAGGGCATGTCTTCCGGTAATGAACTCTTTCAGCTTTTATCTGTGAATGTCTTAGTTTCTCCTTCATTTTTGAATGGATGTTTTTGCCAGATATAGAATTCTTGGTTGGCTGTTTTAAATATGCCATCCCACCAGTTTCTGGCCTCCATGGTTTCTGATGAGAAATCCATTGTTAATCTTATTGGGGATTTCTTGTATATGACAAGTCACTTCTCATTTGCTGCTTTCATAGTCCTCTTTGTCTTTGGATTTTGACAGTTTCTCTGTGATGTGTCTTGCTATGGATTTCTTACAATCTGTTCTGCTTGGGTTTGGTGAGCTTCCTGGATGTGTATATTCATGTCTTTCATCAAATATGGGACATTTTCCACTATTATTTCTCCAAATACTTTTTCTACCCCTTTCTCTCCCCCTGTTGTCCTGGTGGACTTCAAGGATGCATATGTTGGTACTCTTGATGGTGTCCCACAGGTCCCTCAGGCTCTGTTCACTTTTCTTCATTATTTGTTCTTTCTGTTCCTCACACTGGATATTTTAATTGCCTTGTCTTCAAGTTCACTGATCCTTTCTTCTACCTGTTCAAATCTGTTGTTGAATGTGTCTGATGAGTTTTTCATTTCGATTACTGAACTTTGCAGCTCCAAAATTTTTTGGTTCTTTTTTATAATTTCCATCTCTTTATTTTGTTCAGACATTTTTCTAATTTTCTTTAGTTATTTGTTTATGGAATCCTTTAGCTCACTGAACATATTTAAGATGCTTAATTTAAAGTTTTGACTAATATTTTCAACATATGTGCTTCTTCAGGGATAGTTTCTGGCAAATTATTTTTATTATTTTTTCCCCTTGTGAATGGGCCATACTTTTCAGTTTCCTTTGTGTGTTGCGTAGTTTTTTTTTGTTGAGAACGGGACATGCTCAGTGTTATTATCTTGTTGTAATTCTGGAAATCTAGTTCTCCCAGTTCTTTGGGATTGCTAGGCTGTTGTTGCTGCTGAGGACAGGAGCCATCAATCTGTGATTTTTCCGAACTACTTTTGCACCCAAATGGAGAATGGAAAGAGGAAAATGGGGGGAGGGAGCTACAGCCTCTTTAAGTCTCCTCTGCTGCCTTTGCCTGAGGGGGCGTTGGAACAATGGCTGCCCTCAGAGCTGGCCCCCCAGCAATCTGAAGTAGCTCACTAAAAGCTGTGATCCGTGATCAAACCACACACACCTGTATTTAGGAGAACTAGTTCCTTATAGCCCACCCTGGCACCACAAAGCTGAAACCGTCCCCACTGCTGCCTCTGTGTGGTTGGGGATGGGGGGTGGTAGCTGCTACCCAGAGGGTGAAATCTATCCATATTTACAATTTAGCAACCTCTTCCTCCAGCTCTTCCCTGGGTACTGCCCAGTGTTCCACTAGACACGAGAGTTCCAAAATAGCTGCTTCAGACAGTTCCTGCCAGTTCAACTGACAGTTCCTTCCAGTTCAATAGTCGTTTTGGTGGAGGGACTAATTCCTGGGCTCCGACTCCACCATCTTCCCACCATCCTCTTAATAATCTTTTAAAGAGCCAACTTTTTGTCTTTGTTGATCCTCTCTAGTGTATTTTTGTTTTCCGTTTCAATAATTTCCATGGCTATCTTGAGTACTTCCCTTTTACTTTCTTTGGGCTTATTCTATTATTTTCCTAACTTAAGTTTGATGTTTACCTTATTTATTTTGTCTTTCTTTTCCATTATGAGCATAATAAGGCTATAAATTTCTGTAAGTACTACTTAAGCTGCATCTCATAATTTTAAAATGTAGACTCTGTTTTCATTCTGCCCTGAACATTTTCTATTTTTCTCATTATGATTTCATCATAATGAAATTAACTTCTAATAACATATGTTTGCATGTTTTACAAAACATATGTGTGTTTTTAAAGCTTTAGTGTTGGAATTATTTTCTGTCCATTGTGTTGTTGCCTGACAACACGGCCAATATGATAGACATTTCTTTTATATTTGTTCAGGTTTACATTGTGGTCTAATATGTGGTCAAGATTAATAAATGTCCCACGTGTACTTGTGAAGAATGTAAATTCTCTAATTCCTGAGTGCAATGTTCTGCATACATCCAAGGGATAAACTTATGGTGTGGTTCAAATCTTTTATTGTCTGCTTGATTTCTCAATTACAAAGTTGTGTGTTAAAATCGCTATGATGATGGATGTCATTCTTGTGTTTGTCAACTTTCATTTTATACATTTTTATGCAATGTCTACACAGTTTTTCTGTATTCAAGTTGGTATATATTGTTCAGTGGCATGTCACTTGGCAGTTGTTTAATAATGTCAATTCTATCAGTAGCCTTGTAAAAGCTCCTCAAAAGGTAGACTGCACCTTTCAATATATTGAAATCCTCAAATTAGAAAGTCTGAACATTTTAGGCACCAAATGTGAGAGAAAAAGTAATCCAAACATAACTCTCTCACTCTTTCCTTTAATCAGCTCTCTTTCCCAGTAGGAAACAAAGAGCAAAAGAAGTATATTCTGAATTCTGTCCCATTTACAGGTGGCAGCCTAATGGGAAGACTGGGCAATTATTTGCAAGGCTGAGTTAAAGGATTTACCCTGTTTGAACAGCTGCATTCAGACCCTGAGCTCCCTTCCAGAACCCTTCAATAGGTATGAGCCCAGTCAATGCAAAATAAATAAATAAATAAATAAATAAATAAATAAAAGCAATATACAAACTAGAGTCTGTAGTTAACAGTAACATTGTTAGTTGCTTCATTAATTGTAACAAAGGCAAAGGCAATATACCAAAGCTAAATGTCTATAAGAGGGGAATATAAAGGAGTGGTATGGGATTTTTGGTGTTGCTGTTGTCTGACCTTTTCATTGTATATTATTGTTCTAGTTTGCTAATGCTACTGGAATGCAAAACACTAGAAATGGATTGGCTTTTTAAAAAGGGGGTTTATTTGGTTGCACAGTTACAGTCTTAAGGCCATAAAGTATCCAAGGTAACACATCAACAATTGGGTACCTTTGCTGGAGGATGGCTAATGGTGTCCGGAAAACCTCTGTTAGCTGGAAAGGCATGTGGCTGGCATCTGCTCCAAGTTCTGGTTTCAAAAGGGCTTTCTCCCAGGAGGTTCCTCTCTAGGCTGCAATTCCTGTTCAAAATGTCACTCTCAGTTGCTCTTGGGGCATTTTTCCTCTCTTAGCGTCTCCGGAGCAAGAGTCTGCTTTCAATGGCCATCTTCAAACTGTCTCTCATCTGCAGCTACACTCTCAGCTTCCGTGCATTCTTCAAATTGTCCTTCCTGGCTGTGGCAAGCTTGCTCCTTCTGTCTGAGCTTATATAGTGCTCCAGTAAATTAATCAAGGCCCATGCTGAATAGGCAGAGCCACACCTCCGTGGAAATTATCCAATCAGAGTTATCACCCACAGTTGGGTGGAGTGCATTTCCATGGAAACAACCTAATCCAAACGTTCCAACTTAATCTCCACTAATATGTCTGACCCACAAGATTGCATCAAAGAACATGGCTTTTTCTGAGGGATGTAATATACATAAACTGGTACAATTATTTTATTTTTATTTTCCTTCATTTATTTTTTATTCTTCACTTTCTTTCTCCTCTTCCTCTTTCTTTGTGGAAGAAATGGAAATATCCTCATAAAGAATGTGGTGGTGAATGCATAACTATGTGATTATGCCAGGAATCATTGATTGTTTACTTAGGATGGATTGTATAGGGTGTGAATAAAACTGCTTAAAAAATAAAGAGGGATACAAGTGCTGGAGAAAATGTGGAGAGAGGTATGTACCTATTCCCTGTTGTTGGGGAAGTAGAATGGTACAGCCCATCTGGAAGGCAGTGTGGTGGTTCCACAGGAAGCTAACTATGGGGTTGCCATATGGTCCTGCATCCCCATTATTGGATATTTACTTGGAAGAACTGAGAGCAGGGACAGGAATGGACATTGCACACTGTTGTTTATGGCGATCTCACCCCCTGTTCAAAGTTCCATGTAATTATGGTGTTTGAATAAACTGACCATACAAGTTAAATTATATAGTGTGCTACAGAATAGGGGGTAAGATCTTGTTGGTTTGGACAGGTTACTGTGAAGCCCCAATACATCCCAGAGTAATCTGAGCAGAGAATAAGAAGTATTTGCAAAGCTCCCTTGTGGGACTGGGAGAAAATGTGGTACTATTAAACTTCCCTACCTGAGCAATTCCTGATATTCTTGCGAGCATTGGGGACTGCCAGTTTAGTAGGCTGAGCCCTTGATCTTGGGACTTGCCCTTATGAAGCTTGTTACTGCAAAGGAGAGGCTAGGCCTATTTATAATTGTGCCTAAGAGTCACCCCCAGAGAACCTCTTTTGTTGCTCAGATGTGGACTCTCTCTCTCTAAGCCAACTCTGCAGGTAAAGTCACTGCCCTCCCCACTACTTGGGACATGACTCCCAGGGGTGTAAATCTCCCTGGCAACATGGGACATGACTCCCAGGGATGAGCCAGGACCCAGCATCATAGGATTGAGAAAACCTTCTGGACCGAAAGGGGGAAGAGAAATGAAACAAAATAAAGTTTCAGTGGCTGAGAGATTTCAAATGGAGTCAAGAGGTCATTCTGGAGGTTATTCTTATGCATTATTTAGATATCCCTTTTTTGGATTTAGTGTATTGAAAGAGCTAGAAGGAAATACCTGAAACTGTTGAACTGCAACACAGTAGCCTTGACTTTTGAAGCCATTTGTATAACTATATAGCTTACATGGTGTGACTATGTGATTGTGAAAACCTTGTGGCTAACACTCCCTTTATCCAGTGAATGGACAGATGAGTAGAAAATCGGGGACAAAAGGTAAATGAATAATAGGGGCAAAGGAGTTATGAGATGTTTTGGGTGTTCTTTTTCACTTTTATTTTTAATTATTATTATTTTTTTTTTGAGTAATGAAAATGTTCAAAAATTGATTGTGGTGATGAATGCACAACTATATGGTGATACTGTGAACATCTGATTGTATGTACACTTCGGATGATTGTATGGTATGTGAATATATCTCAATAAAATTGCCTTTTTTTAAAAAAAGGATGAGCCCATTTAGACTATGCCAACCAGTGGGTTGTCACCCACTTCTGGGGTTTGAGGAGGCAACAAAACTGAAGATATCTTTGAATGACTTTGCCCTTGAGTTGGAAACAGGTCTTGGGAGTCCAGTGGTTTGTATCACATCTTCCCATTGAAAGTCAAGACTGGGAGACAGAAGGTGAGATGTGACCAAATGGCTTCACTTCCCATGGTTGGAAAAGTTTGAACCAGCTCCAGGCATACTAGAGGGAGAGGCTCCTGGCAGGGGGCAGGGGGCATCTCTCAAGAAACAGAACACTGAAGAAGCACAGGGGCTCTGCCTGAGGATACGAGGTGGTAGGATGCTAACAGAGAACGCAGAGGCCTAACCACTGGCCTCTCTTGTGTTGGGTAAACGCCTCTATAAAAGGGTTTGACCTTCTAACAGGAAAGGGCCCTCCATCACTCTCTAGAGGATACCAAGCCTGGGTGTGCCCAAAGAGGCTTCCCAAGCAGAGGCTTCCCATGCAGGCACACCAAGGGCATGTGCCAAGTTCTCAGGCCCGACCTGGTCGAGGGTCTAGCAGCCCTCCATGAGATCTGGAGAGCAGGTGCTGGAACATGAGACATTGGCAACTGCCAGCCTCCAAAGGGGTGAGATGCTTAGACAGAAAGTTTGTGTGCTCTTAAAAAGAAAGGAAGAGGTGATGCTGAGGAACCAGCATGAGTTAGATCATATGAACCAAATAACTGAAACTGGCTCATTTTCTTTTGTAGTGATAGAATTCATATTGTATGGAAGAGATAATTTTTAAGCACCTCCCATATGCAGCCACCATGCTAGAGGATTTCCGTCAGCTCATTTACTCCTATGGCCCCCTTGTGAGGAAGACATCTTCCTGTTTCACAGACGAGGACACTGAAGCAGAGTGGTCACTTGCCACAAGTCACATCACTTGGGAAGCTAAGATTTGAACGTGGATCTGTTTGAATGCAGAACCTGAGTAACTTCACTACACCATGTGGGTTCCAGAGAGGTTGAAAAAAAGGGGGCAAATGTTAAACCTGAAGACTTAAGGAGGAGCATGTGAAGCAGGATTAGATGTCCAATGCTAGCTCCACCAGGCAGAACGAGAATCAGTGAGGGGAAGCTACAGGGAAGCAGATTTCAACTTGTAATGTTCCCACGGTTAGAAATGTTCAAAATGAAATGTGCCAGACGGCTTTTATTAAGGGATTGGCTAACTAAATTATGCCATATTAATCCAGCCAGCTGCTCAAAATTATATTCAAGAATTTAAATTGATGGACAAATGCTCAAGTACAAAGACTGAAAAAGATAAAAAATAAAAACTATACATACATGATTCCAGAATAAAATTTAAAAAAACAACACATGTACTGTACAACATGAAGGGTGAAACTTCATGTAAACCATGGACTATAGTTAATAGTATGATGGTATTGTTTCATAAATTGTGACAGAGGTACCACACTAATGCAAAGTGTTAATAATAGAAAACTGTGTGTGTTGAGGAGGGAGATTTATACGGGGGGAAAAACAAACACAAATACTTGATATAAGAAGTTTTAACATTTTGCATTTCTCTAACACTAATATTTTAAATAATACAGCACTGCACTTAAAAAAAAAAAAACTGCCCTGCATACACAATTCCCTATATATGACATGTCCAGAATAGGCAAATCCAAAGACAGAAAGTCGATGGATGGGGTCAGGGGCTGGGAGCAGGAAGGAAGGAATAGACAGTGACTGCTAAACAAGGTTTCTTTGGGGGATGATAAAAATGGTCTGGAATTAGTGGCATTCATTGCACAAGCTTGTGAATATACTAAAAACCACCCAATTGTACACTTTTAAAATGGTGAATTTTATATGTGAATTGTATCTCAAGAAAAAAAGACAATAGGATTGTTAATATATATGTATACATGGGGAGAACACGCTTAATGGGTACAGTTTCTGTTTGGGGTGACAGAAAAGTTTTGGTAATGGATGGTGGTGATGGTAGCACAACATTGTGAATGTAGTTAATAGCACTGAGTTATATATTTGCATGTGGTTAAAATGGGAAATTTTTATGTTGAATATGTTAATAAAAATTTAAAAGACACCACCATAGAACTATGCAACACAAAGAATGAAACCTAACATGAACTGTGGACTTTAGTTAATAATAAAATTATAATAACATTGGTTTATCAACTATAACAAATGCACCACACTACTGCCAAATGGTAATGACAGGGAAAATGGAGGGTGGGGGAGACAGGAGGGCAACGGATATATATGGGAACTCTGTATTTTCCCCACTTTTTCTGTAAACCTACAATTGCTCTAAAAAATAAAGTCTAATAAAAAATATACTCGATACGTTATTGTATATAATAAAGAATATTATACTTCATTTCTAAAAAACTATACATAACAGTAAAATCCTAATTTTGTAAACTACGTCTGCATCATGATAAAAAAAATATGGAAAGGTTTTTTATAACATGTTAACTAGTTTATATGGTAATGTGGATACTCAATAACACACATTTTATACAATAAACAGCATTTCTTGTAAGAATCAGAAAAATGCTTTTGTGAAAATGGGAATGGGCTGCCTGTTGAGGTAGCAAGCTTCTTGTCAGTGGAAATATTCTAAAAAGATCGAGAACCACCCAATCTGGAAGCTTTCATCTGGCAGAAGTTTTACCTACAACACACAATCTAGTCCTTTCCAACTAAAATATCACTTTCTAATTATATTTTATTTTCAATTTTTTGAAGGAAGAAAAGTACTTATAATCCACTATCTCAAAGCTTGATTCTGATTATCAGTCTGTAAGGCAAAAAAGCTACCTTCTAGAAGTGCAGTAACTGAAAAAAAACTCACAACTTGAAGGGTATATTGTGACTCAAAAAGGGAAAAAAAATTAGTTTAAGAGCAAACTCTACATGCTTTTATGCAGCCTGGATAAAAAGATTATGCTGTAACAAAATGTTCAAGAAATTATCTAATAGGGGACTGGATTTCTCCTCTTAGTCTTTGTAAAAGTGAAAATAGAACTTTAAAATTTGAGATAGTAACTCAACGTGGAAATACAGTCTCTCCAAAAGGTTGCTGACACACAGGCTGAACATAAATAATTATTTTAAGAGAAACTTTTTTTTTTCCTTTAACCTAAGTTCAGGGATTGTCAGCAAGATGGGAAGGAAAGCTGGCCTCTCCTTAGCTCCAGCTTGAGGCATAAGCACTCCGGAGCCCGAGCAAATGGCTCCCAATCCTTCGCAGAGGGCTGGGCAGTAGGAGAGGAGAAGCACTAAGCTATTTTAAAAAAAGTAAGCTTTATTTCCTTCTAAGGCATCCTGAGTCACTGGGTGCTCCAGCTCCCAGTGCCCGGGAAAGCTCAGCTAGAATCGGAAATGTGTTTTCTGCACTAGAGCTGCTGAAAAACTGGATGACATCATCACTTGGACTGAATCTCTCCCAGGCCCAGTGGTAGCTTCCTATTTCCGTCCCGGGACAGGATGGAAGTCACTTAATTTTGTCAGTTTCTCTGACCCACATTCCAATATTACATCAGTCTTAATAGCAAGTCTAACCTCCACTCCACTCCCAACACGGAGCTGCTGAGATTTTCAAAATCCCATTTGTCAACTCGAAGCACACAGCATCCCCATGCTATTTTGCCTCCTACCCTTTAGGCTGCAATTGCAATCAATTTAAACACCAAGTGATGCCAAGACAAGTTGGCCAGAATCTGAAAATGCCAGACAGGTGGTGTCTAGTCCAATAATCTTATTTGAACAAGGAGGATGTAGAGGCTCCGAGGAAGTAAGGAACCTGCCCAAGGCTACAGAGAAACAAAAGTGGAAGCCAGGCCTAGAGCCTCCGAACACAAGGATCTGTATCCATGCTGGTTCCTTATCCTTGTAGTACGGGCTCCTATTTAGATGTTCCCTGGATATGTGTATCAAGTCCTCTGACCAAAGCAGGGGATTATGTGACTTGTTCCCCTGCTTTTCAGCCCTATCACTGCTTCTGCACAGTAGGAAAGGAAATGGGAGAGGCAGCCTGCAAAGAATCCTTCTGGAAAGAGGTGGTGGCAAGGAAGCAGCCTTTCCTGCTGGGGGACCTTGTCTCGGAGCTGGGGTCTGGGGCAGCACTGATTAAGGGGAAGGTTTCAACTCCAAAGTTCTGAGCAGAAGTCAGGTGTCCCCTGTCCCCCCACCACCCATTTTCCTCAGCTGCCCTGCTCTTGATGCAGCATCTTATTTTCAAAATGTATTCATATACACAAGTCCAACATAGACTTGGGTTAACACTGAGATTATAGGGAAATGAATCATTTTATGGTATAAATTTCCTGCAGGAAACTAGCATGGATACAAGAGATTGGGCCAAGAGACTAGGTTAAAATGTCAGCTGTTAACACCCCAAGCTACTTACAACTAGATTAAGGCTGTCGTGGGATGTGCCCATGGTAGGTCTGGCCCTTCACATTCACCTACAGTCCTGGGGTCCAGGTGAACTACGTTAGAGGGCAGGCAGGGCTTCTTCAGAGCAAAAGGGACAGAAAGCTATGCGAGCTAAAAACCTACACAGTTCGCAGTTAGAGATGAAAGGCTGCAGAAATGTTTATTGAATACAGTGCCAGGTTTATAAATAAAACTTATTTACAATTTCCATAGAGTTGGTCCCCCATCAGAGAGGTGGTTAAATCTCCAAACAGTTTATCTCAAGATTTACAGAAACATTCAAGTGCATCTCCTTTGAAATAGCCATGGTGAAGGGAAACTTCCGTAACAAGAAAACTTCTACCGTCTTTGCTACAGAAGTGTTTAATGAACATTATAGCAGATTTGGAGAAAGAACACACACTCCACCCACGTCACTACTTTCTTATGCCAAGGAGTACAGACAGCAAAGGATTTCTGTCTCCTACAGAACCTCAAGGGTTAAAAAAGAAAACGGTGACTGCCAGCTGAAGAGACAGATTAAGACACATTAGTGGAATCTAGTCACTGCCAAAAGGATACATGTATTTAGGATATACAATAAATAATGCAAATGTTTAAAATAATTGAATGAACAAAGAGCAGACTTGAACCAAATTTACATTCTTTGATTAGGAAGAAGTTTCCAGAATGCTGAGGGGGCTAACAATCTGCTACTCCTCGGATGTGACACAGCAGCTCTAGGCCTACTGGACAGCCATTTGTTACAATATTGTTACAAGTACAATCAGACATGCATTTATAAAGAGAATATAAAAATATGTACAATAGCTAATTTTCAATGTGTTTAAGTTGCTGAAAGACACCAATTAAAACTGTGCAAAAAATTCATTTGTCGAAAAATCAGAAAAAGTCTTCCTTGGCAACAGTGCATCAAAAGCCTGTCTGAAATAGCAACATACATTTGCCTTGCTCAACACCTACCCCAAACAGATGGAGAACAACCTAGGAAAGTGTTTGCCAAGTACTCAGTTTTTTTTTTATGGCAAGTCTCAGGCTAAAGCGGGATGCCAGTTAAACTAGTCACTTTTATATCTATATATATATGTATATATTTATAGAGCAGTTAGAAGTAGGGGGCAAGAGTTTACAGGAAGGTGCTAACTAAACCAACTTTAATAAGAGCATTGCCACGACACCCAGCTACCACCTCTCGCAATGCCACATGAACTGCAAATACTCAACCCCTGGGCCGGTCGTCCCCCCAAGTGCCAGGGGAAAGGCAACATCGGATTCCTCCTCACCTCTGCACCAACTGGAACTCAGCGTTCCCTGGGGGGAAGGTTTCTGATTTCCAAACAGGATCCTGGCCATATGAGAATCTGGTCTTTTAGGACATGCCATGGGACCGCTAAAATGGAGTCCACCCAGCTTCTAAGAGACTTAGTGAAAGACTAAGATAGAAAGAGAAGTAAAAACACATCAAACCATCACTCCTCCAACCCCTCTTTAAAACTACCAAGAAGTCATCAACCACAGGCTAAAACCTGAGACTGGGTCAAAAGTCAGGCTATTTGACCCTGAAACATCCAGGCCACTTAACCTATTCAAACACCTCTTGCAGACATCCTAGGAGCCCTCTATCCTTCCTATCTCACCACAAGCAGAAGCCCCACAGTATTCTCAGAATTTCAGGGAATTGTGAGGGCCAATATGGAGTTCAGATTGTCAACCTCCCCCTACCAACCACCCAGTCTAAGGACCAGTAGCAGAAGCAGCAGGTGGGGTGTCTCTCCACTGCTCTGACCCACCCCTCTGGCAGAAAACCTAAAAAGCTGCAAATTGCCAGAGAGACAGGGAGTAGGAGAAGAAGCAAAGGGTCTCAATAAATCAGCCCTGAATGCACCTGTTTGGCTGCCAAGAGCTCCTCACTGCCTCGCTGGTAGCCTGCAACTGTTCCCTGGCAAATCAAAACCACCCACTCACTCAAAATCCACATCTCCTTGCTAATAAGATACAATCAGTGAACACCACGAAAAATGCACAGCCAGTCTTCATTTGAAAAACAGCACTCTGCTAATATTTCTTTAAGGGGTCTTTTTCAACGTGCCAATCCCACTGAAAAGACCAATACCAGCCTCTTAAGTTTGGGTTACAGGTTTATAATTAGACCCCAAATTCATTCTGGGCTGGAGTCCTACTTTCAAGCTAGGGGTTAGTATTTGTCCTACTTGGGGAGAAAAGCAAAGTCAAGTCAACTTCAAAAACCAAAAACCAAAACAGAAGCAGTAAAAAAAGTCTAAGGTAAACATAATCAAAAATCCAAAGTCATGACTCAAAAGGTGACTGGTAGTGTCTTTTAGAAATGAAGAGACTGGCTTAGAAAGTGACTACTGCTTCTACCACACAGCGAGGATTCAATTACACACAATAAACCATGTCTCTTATACAGACGATCTCCAGTAGTTACATAAAACAAGTAATCTGCAGCACGATTAAGAACCCTTAAATACGTGCTTGAGAGTGGTTTCTTCCTTCCTTAAGAGCTCTACTATCTGAATAGATCTTTAAAAGTTACCATATTTCACGTGCATGCACACGTATGTACACACACACACCCCCTCCAGTGAAAACACAACTAGCCCTCCACATCAATCAACAGGGTGAAGCAGTCACATCTGCTTGGTTTCAGGCAGGGCTTGGGCCTCAGAGGTTGGTGTGGGGAACTCTTGGAGGGAGGGAAACCCAAGGCTGGGCTGCGGGCATTTAATTGGGTGCTGGCCTCCCCTCCAACTGTCTTGTCCCCGTTTAGATCTCAGCTTTACAAAGCATTTAACACCACTTTAAGTTAACGGTCTTTTTATTGGAAAAAAAAAAAAAAAGACTAGCATTTACAACTCGGAATGGACGGAAATTGTAATTTCTTGAACAGCAATGTTGACGGGCTGTGCTCAAGTCCACAGCCTACTCTGCCGGCTCCAGGTCATGGTTCAGGAGGTTTTAAAATCAGAGAGTCCAAAGATGCTCCCTTGGTAAAGGTTTCTTTTTTAAAAATGTGTGTGGACAGTGACAGCCTGACCCCGTTTCACTCTAGTGCAGAGAACGCGAACCCCACACACGCAGGCACCCTCGGGCTGCGTCACTGCCACCGCGGGTCAGCGTGCACAGAACAAGAGGACCGTCCCACCAGCGGGGCTGTGTCGCCAGAGCTTATCCTTCACCCACTTTTCTGCACATCATCCTGAGGTAAATCAATTTTAAAAAGTATTTTCAGTCAACCAGCGATGACAATTTATGCTAACAAATTGAATAGAACCCTTCTGAATAGGTTTTGAATTTGTTTTTTCATTTTTCGTTTTTAATACAAATGCCTGACTGTGCTCAATCGTCAAGCTGCATGCATGAAAAACTGGCCAGCCCAAACAGTGTATTAATCATTAGCAAATGGAACTTTAAGGAGTCCACTAAGTGCTTCCTTATCATTAAGGTAGTACAAGTATTTATATTGTAAAACGGATGTGTAGCTTGATCTTTAGGGGACAGGACCACCAACCAATACATGCAGATTTTTTTGTGTGTGTGTGGACAGAAGGTACTTTTGACATTCAGTTTTGCTATACAGAAACAGAATGAATAAATGAACTTTTTTTTTTTTTTTTTGCAAGAGGTAAGTAAAAGATTCAATTTGATTCTTCTAGAGGGGGGAAAAGGAGTTGAAAGTAGGTCTTCATTTTGCAGTCATCATCTGTACGAATTCTGAAAAGACAAATAATCATAATTTTTGGTTATCTTCAAAAGTAGCTTTAATGAGCAAAACAGCTCTACTCTGCATAAAGTAAAATCAGTGGACATCTGGTGAAGCAGTTAACTCACTGATAAATCCTAAAGGTAAGACTACTAAATCTAAGCCAAAGAAATTTAGTGTTTTACCTTCATAGTTGACTTGTCCATCCCCATCAATATCTGCTTCTCTGATCATTTCATCTACTTCTTCATCTGTTAGTTTTTCTCCTAAGTTTGTCATGACGTGACGTAGCTCTGCCGCACTGATGTAGCCATTGCCATCCTGTGAACAGTTATTGATGATAGTGGTTCAGCATGGGCAAGTAGGTCTTTTACTTAATTACGCCCTCTCAAGTTACTGCCAACTCGGCTCTCACCAACAATTCTCTGCTCTCCAGTTCCCACCTCTACCTACTAAATACATCCAAGTCGACTGACACAGAAAACGGGGGTGGGGGTGGGAGGTTGGCCTCAAAAGCAGACAGAAATAAAAAATAGCAATCAAGGAACTTGGGGATAGGGAATGGAAAACTAAAACTTAAAATGTACAGGGTTCCTATTTGGAATGATGGAAATGTTTTGGTAATGGAAGCAGTGGTGATCGTAGCCAGACACTGTGAATGTAATTAACTGCACTGAAATGTGGTTAAAAGGGGAAATGTTAGGTTGTATTTATGGTAATAGAATAAAATTTTTAAAAAAATCCTTGGAACTGCACTAAATGAAGAGCAAACCCTAAGTTAAACCATAAACTAGAGTTAATCGTACAACTATAAAAATGTGCTTTTATCAATTGTAACACGTACCACACCAATGGTAGGTGTTAATAATAGGGTGGTATATGGGAATCCTGTATGTTATGCATGATTGTTCTGTAAATCCACAACATTTCTCTAATAAAAAAAAAAATTTCTTTATTATGCAACCCTCAAACAAGGTTACTGCAATAAATCAGGGTACTTGAAAGTGAGATATTGGAGGCTCAGACATTTAGAAGTGTTCTACCCATAAAAGATTAAGAGCTTTTAGAATTGATAGCACAAAAAAAAAAAAAAAAAAAAAAGCCATTCTTAAATACTGCCTGCAATGCAGATGCAGGATTACCTTGTCAAAGACTCGGAATGCCTCACGGATTTCTTCTTCACTGTCTGTGTCTTTCATTTTTCTAGCCATCATGGTCAAAAATTCTGGGAAGTCAATGGTGCCATTACCTCAAATTTAAAACAAAAAGCTCACGTAAACTAAGCATTCCAGGAACACTACTCTGCAGTAAATTTCAGAGCCACTGTTTAGGATGGTTAAGTGCCTTTAGAACTGGATAATTACTTTATTGGGCTGGACCATGTAAAACGGCCATTTTTATAGGTCTGAAATGTTCAAATATTTCACAAGGCAATTTCACATGCTTCAACCTAATACCCAGAATGGCATTTAATGAGGCAAAGAAAGTACACATCTGGATTCATGACCACTGAAGAGGGCTGTATGATTCAAGAGAAAAGGAGCACAGGGCAGTGCAGGCCGAACCTTTCCATTCCCAAGGGAAGCACTCGTGATCACCTTCCCAAGTGAGAGAGAACTGAATCTGCCTTGGGTAGTGATGCTAAGGACCAAAAGAAGGCTTCAAGTTTGGACATTTCCAATATCCTTAGGAGTTCAAGTCTTAGTGGAAATAAGGATTAAGAGAGGGGGAAAACCCAACTGCTATGCCACTGGCCACGAAGTCTTAGAAACGCTTCTCCAGGCTGGTGTTTCTCACCCACATTGAGTCACCTAATGGTTTTCTCCCCCAGCTCAGCACCTTTACTTCTCCACGAGGGCAAGGTGCTGAGTGTGCAATCCAGACTGTTAATGTTTAGGAAACTGTGTCAGAAGAATCTATTCTATAGCCCATACACCAAACAACTCTTTCTCTAAAACTAAGAGTTAGACGAAATCCCTGAAGACAAACTACCAGATTAACAGTTTAACTTGAATTAAAATGGAAAATAAAATTAGAAGGAAAAGTCTCAGGTTACATGACTCACTTTCACCAGTAGCTTTAGATAAAAATAATAATTTAGAGATCCCTTTGGGTCCTTTTGGCCCCCAAAATTTTAATGTTATTGATATTCATCCAAGACAAAATAAATTATCTGACATGGTATCTCAGAGCCACGAGGAGATGAAGCCCTTCGGTATCATCATATTTATTCATTGCAAATACTGTATTCTGTCACCCAGCATAATTTCTCCCATCTCATTTCACCCAATATGAGGACCTAATGCACTTCTCCAAGTTTCCAATGGTTGACACAAAACCAGGAGGGAGCTATCTAAGGTCCTAGATCACTGAGCATCTTAGCAAACAAGAGAAAACTACGGGCAGCCTCTTTCTCCAAATCAATATTGATGGGGAAAGCAATCTTGGGAAGTAGCTTAAATGAGCTGAAACCTTTGTCAAAGAGCTTAACCAAAACCCCTGCTTCTAAAATGTTACCATATTTTTTTAAGTGGCTACTACCAAGTCACTTGAGTGGACTATAAAGTCTGGATCCAAATAGTTTGTATTTTTTAGTGTCCTTAAGAATTTATTACATTCTATAATGTTATTTATCACATTAATATATAGATATGATTTACAGATACATGTGGTTTAGGGTAAGGGGGTATGCTCAAACACTGTTTATTTACTAGTGGAAGTGAGCAATAAAGTCGGCTCTCCACCACTCAAGTCTAGAGGAATGGACACTGGTCAGTGCCGACCACTAGGAGTTACTGGTGGAATCTCCTGCCTTTGCACCTCATGCCTCTTCCCTTCTGGCAGGTTCTCTAGGTCTGTCATCACGCACCCCACCTCCAAGCCTCACCTGATCCTCTGAATCTCTTTGACAAACAGAACTACAGCTTGTGCTATACTTATTTGTAGGTTACCTTCTAAAAATGCTGTTTACCCACTTCACTTGGAGTTCCTCCTCCTCTAACAGGCGGGGCCACAGCTACTGATTTTTATTTTCCCCATAGGACCCAGTGCGGACTCATGGGCCAGTTAATAAAGACTAAGCTGTAGGTCACGGGAAGTAGGAAAAGAACACAGTCATCCAATCCAGGAAAAGTTCTAGATAGTGACGAGGGTGAAGGGCAGGCCCATTGTCTTCTACCGTAATTGTCAATGGCCGCAAGGCAACCACAGAAAGGATCTCTGCACATTTGCTTTGCTCTGGGGACTTGAAAGACAACTTTGCGACATGGCTGAACTTGAATAACACAACACTGGCATTCATTCATAGCTCCAAAGCCCTTACCATCAGCATCCACTTCGTTGATCATATCCTGTAATTCAGCTTCTGTTGGGTTCTGACCCAGTGACCTCATGACAGTTCCAAGTTCCTTTGTTGTGATGGTGCCATCGCCATCTTTATCAAATAGGGAGAAAGCTTCCTTGAATTCTGAAAACAAAAGTTCACCGTTTAGAAAGAAGGCCTTTACTCAACACAGCCACAATACACACTTCCCTGGGGCTTGCCAAAGCAACCTGTTCAAGTTATCAGAAACTGCTTGGTCTTTATCTACCAAAATCAAGACTACAATAGTCCTACCAGCCTGGCCTCCATAAAGCAGCCCAAAAGCAGTTCCATAAAACCATACTATTCTCACATTTTTAAAGAAAGCTAAGCTTGAAGATGCTTGAATTAGTCCTAAATGCAATGTGACACATGAAGTTTGGTCCACAGGTTCCTTAAAACCTTTTCCTATTAAATTTCTACAGTTTCAGAGCAACTTTACAGATTACTAGAGTGTTTTCTCAATACAGCATTCAGAACATATCAGAGGCATTCCTAGTTTCATAAAAAGAAACATTCTCAAAACAAGTCCTCCAGAGAATATTAAAAGCTAAAATCTCAACTACTATAACTCCCCTCCCAATTATTACAATGGTCCTAATGCTCACTTCCATTCATTCCCATTTATTTTAGGATAGCAAGCACAAGCTTTCATGGTGGATTACTAAAAGATCTGTGGCATAAGAATTCTAAACTAAATTTCTGGGTAAAGAGGGTCACTGCAATTTCATTAAATGCAATGCTTTGCACATGTGAAGCACACACAGTCAAATATTTCAGAGTTTTAACAAGTAGGTATTCTCGGTGCCACTTCCTTCCACCATGTTCTCTCCAAAAGACTGGCAGCAAAGAGTAACACCTGGCCTGAATCTTTCTACTTGTTGTTTTATTTGAATAAATCCTTTAAAAACTGCTCAGATTGTAGAGGGGAGGGAACAGAGGAAGACACCAAAACTGAGGCCTCCTTCTGGCCTTCTAGGCACCCCCTGGAGTCCTCGACTTACCAGCAATCTGTTCTTCGGTCAGCTGATCAGCCTGCATGGAGAAAGAAAAGCTTATAATTTAACCCATGACAGTTTGATTGAGAGCAACATAGCTTTTCCAATTATACTTTTAATACTGTGAGATATTAAAAAAAAAAAATCAAACTTAAAAAAAGCAATCGGTTGAAAAATTTAGCATTGTCTTTTAAGGAAAGCAATTAGAATGAAGAGAACCCTTTATGCCATCTTAAAAACAAAGGATGGCACGGAAATGGCAAAATCTGCTGGTTTCGGGTTTTCTTTTCTGGGCCTATGGCTTCCAACATGCTCTGAAGTCTAACTACAAAGGGTCGGTCCATAATTTGAAAAATGGCACCTCTAGTGGCAAGAGCTCCTGTGGCACAGGCTGCAGCTGCAGGCTCTGAGAAAGAGCGCCACCTACTGCACCAGAGACGCCGCAGTCCCTGCCTCCACCCAAGAAGGGACCCAGCACGACACTGCAGCCGCTGCAGCTGGCCACCAGGATGGCATCCAGGGCCAGGCTTTCAGCACACCTTGCACATTATTGCTGCCGGTGCTCCAAATCTTCAAATTCGTGTTACGTAATGCCATTGGGTTGGATTAACAGGCTTTATACCCAGTTTATGAAATACAATTAAGTGGGAAAAATAAGTATATGACAATGGGTTACCCCACAACTTCATTTCCATGCAGTAAATGCTTTCTAGCCTTTTAAATTAGGCAGTTATTTGTTAAAAGCCTACCCTTTACAACAGCTAATGCCTTGGGTCAAATTACCCTCTGATTCAGAAACCAGAATAGAAGTCTTATAATAAAAATTATGTACACAGAGCACTACACGACAGTTATGACTCTATGCCCCTCTCTTTTCTGGAGAAAAGAAACCACCAAGTTGCTGGGGATTATTTACCCAATCCACCTTAAGAATGACATAAGAGTTGTTCATAATAAACACACTTTCCTCCAGCTGGTAATGGCCACCAAGGTAATTCTCACTTGCATTAGCTCTCTCCAACACTGAACCTGTGCCGACAGCCTGGGGAATTCAAGATCTCTAAGAGAGCTAATGTCTATTTTGATCTTAATGAAGGACGTCTAACGAAGTTGGTTACAAAATAAGTCCTAATTCAAGGCTGATGGTATCAAGTTTATTCTAGCTCTTAAAATTGACATTTTCACAGTAGGAATGGTGCGGCAATATACTGATTTGGGCGGAAAAAAACTCGTTTTTTTCCTCTTTATCCCAGTCACCGCAAGCTGATTTTCTTTAAATCAAACGAAGGAGACACGATGATTTACGTAACGCCGAGGCAATGCCTCTCCTGTACAAGGAAGCTCTGCCACACCTCGCGAGAGAACAGTCCCACTTCACCGCAAAAATCACGAGTTGGAGGCATTGGGAGCACCATCTGACTTCCTCAAAAGTGAAATCCCCTCACCCCGCCGCCCAAACCACGCTGGCCTTCGGGGGCAACGGTGCCCATAAACCCTGCTGGGAGCCATCACCCCACCCGCCAAGCCTTATAAAACGCTGCCGGTGATGTCAGTCGTGCCCGCCGACACACCCAGCGAGGCGCACAGTCGCAGCAGGCGATCGAGAAACTGCAGAGAAAGTGGAAACAGTGGAGAGCATCTCCCAGCAGATACGGAGCTGCTGGGAAATTTCGGGCGAGGGGCAAAGAAGCAGGGGCGCGCGCCGAGGACTGGCGGGGGTCGAGGCGTCCCCAGACTGGGGAGGGGGGCTCCGTCCCTCCTCCGCCAGGAGAGCCCCCCACTCCCACTCCGGGGCCGCGCTGCAGGCGGGGGCAAAGGACGCCTCCCGCCTCCCACCCGCCTCTGCTCCCCCAGGCAGTGAGCTCGCCGCGCCGCCGCCTCCTCCCGGAACAGAAACTTTGCGTCTCTAATGGAAACCGAGCCGCGCGCCAGCTCCCTCCTCCCCCGCCCCCTCCCCCCCGCCCCAATTAGCGCAAGCTGAGCGCCTCCCGCGGGAAAGGGCCTCCTGGTGGACCGAGGCTCACGCACGCCTCCACTCCTGCCTTGGGTGGAGGGCTTCGGGGGTGCGAAGGGAGCGAGAGGAGCCCTAGTAAGACCGCAGGGCCCCGCCCCAGGGCGGCCGGGCCGCCGCTTCCGCCCTCTCCGCCCCCCCACCCCGCGCCTTCCTGCCCCCACCCCACCCTTCCCCGGCTCCTTCCTTCCCAGCCCACGCCCGTACGTCGCCCCCCGGGAGGGAGGAGGGGAGAACGGCGAAGAGCGCACCGCGGGGGCCGCCCGGGAAGGGGACCCTGACGGCGGCCCCTCCGCCCCCGAGCAACGTGCGACACCAGCTCTCTCCGGTCCATTCATTCTCCACCGCCCGCCCGACCCGCCTGCCTCCGTGCCTAGGGTGGGGTGGAGGAACGTCTACTTCCCGGCCCCGCCCGGCTGCCCCGCCCCCCTAGGGCCCCGGCCCAGGCGCAGCGTTGCGGACAGCCCGGGTGCGGCGCGCTGGAAGCGGTGGGTGCGGGGCTGGGGGGAGGGGATGGATGCGGAAGGCGCCGGTGCAGCTGCGGCCGGAGCCCCAGCCGGCGGACAGCCTGACAGCCGAGTCCACCTCCAAGGGCGATGGAACCAAAATTTAAATGAGATCCCTGGCAGAAGAAATCAAGATGCAAATCCCAAATGCATCCTTCTTATCCGCAGCTGGAGCGCGAAACCCGAAAAAGAAAGGAAAAAAGAGCCGATCCACCCAAACCCCCAAAAGCAGGACTGAACTAAAAATTTGGGAAGGAAAGAAGCATGGGCAGCTGCTACGCCCGCGTTCGCCACTCCGACCTACCATGGTGCGAGCGAAGGGAGGAAGAGCAGAGGGAGAGAGGGTGGCTGTACCAGCGCAGAGGCTGTGACCGCGGGAGTGCTTCCGCAGTTGCTGCTGCTGGCTGCTGCAAAGGCGCGGTGTGAGCTCTGCACCGTGCCGCCGCCGCCGCCTGCGCCGCTGCCGCCTGCAAATAGCAGCACCACCCCCGCAAGCCTCCCAGAACCACTGCCGAAGTACGAGACAGAGCTCTGCCTTATATATAAGGCTCGCCGTATCCCTCCGCCGCGGCCGCCTCGCGTAGAGTGGAGCTGCGGTAGCCGGACCTTGCCCGTCTGGCCCCGCCCCTCAGCCCGCCCACCTTCCCATCCCCATCCCGCGCGCCCCCGGCGGCTGTTGCGGACTCGGGAGTGGGGCGGAAGGTCTTACAGAGGGGCGCGCGGTCGCGGGCAGGTGCGCGAGGGGACTCACGGTGACGCCCATACGAAGCCTGAGAGAGGACAAAGCGCTCCCATATGTCCGACCTTGGGGCGGTCCTGGGCTTCGGAAGCTGCCCGCCCCTCAACGCCCACCTGTGTGGGACACCCCCCACACTCCCCGCACCACCCCCCCCCCCCCACAAACGCCAGCGTTTCCAACCCCTCTCGCCGGTCCCCGGGATTCCGCCTGCCCTTCGCGGTTGGGTCTCCCGCAGGCCAATTCCTCCCGGGGCAGCTGCGGGAGGGCCTGGGACTGAGGGTGTTCGCGACGGGGGGTGGTGGTGCAGGGGAACTGACCGCACGTTTTCAGCTGCCGAGGAGGAGGGTCTGGAGGGAGCGAGACTGGGCTAGCTTTCCTCGTGGAATAAATAGGTTGGACTTTTTCTTTTTCCTCCAAATTTTGGGGCAATATCTGTGGCAAATTATATATGCTCATTTGCTAAATCTGTGTCATGCTCATATGCTTAGCCAGCCTTATTTTTAATGTTTTACCTTTCCACTGAATTTTTTTTTAGTATGTCTGAATAATATTTCTCCCCTACTGTTTCTGTTCTCTCCTTCCAGTGGAAAATACTATTCATCCTGGCTCCAGTTTTACTGAAGTTAATGTACCTATGCATCTTCTTTATACCTTAAAACCCATGCGTTTTTAAATTTATTTTATTTTCCTGGTCCTGAGAGGGATCCAAATCTATATTCATAAATCCATAGAAACAAAGAAGGGGAAAAATAAATACTTGGAATCTTCTAAGGCACAGCTGGTGCATACTGCTAAATACCTCCACTGTGGAACTAGACCATATTTTAACCTACACCCTTGATTATATTTCTTTTGAAATAGTATTTTATCTTTAAACCCACTAGTGTTTTCAATTTTTCTTAAGCTAGAAAAGACGATTTCAGTCATTAATTTGCAGCCCAGAACTTGTAAAGTCTTAACAAAATGCTGCAGTTTCTTTTCTTGCCAAAGCGGAATGCAGAATTTGATCTTTTGTTTACAGGGCCAGGGCGACAGTTTCAAGTTATCATTTGCTTACTCTTTCAGAGAATGTGGCAGTGTTTTGATTGACATGCTCTGCTAGGAAGGGCTTTGCTTGGTTATGTTTGTTTCTGATGTTGACAGACTCTGCAGAAAGATGTTTTCAAAGAATGTAAAATGTTCAGGCACATTGCACATGCCTCGGGTCTACTCAGGGTAACCTCAGAAAAGAAGTCAGCATCTGTGGAGTCGCTCTTCTTACTGAAGTGCCTTCTGGAATGCCGCAGAAAGAGTGAATGTGCTGTTCAATTTGAAGAGAAGTTGCACTAGCAAACCAGGTAATGGTGCTGTCTTGTCACTGCAAATTATAAGGATATTTATTTACCTTTCAAATCTACACTAAAAAATAATAATACTGTGCTTTCATTAGGAAAAACCCAAGTGGGAATAAAGTGTATGTATTAATGGGAGAGTTGTGAATAAGGAAATAGAGGGAAAGGTACTTACAAAAAGTCAATTTAAGGAATATTTAATAATCCAGTGGGTTACAAGTCTAAATGACCAAACACATCATTAAAACTGCTTCATTCCTAAGAGGATTAATATTTTTTTCTATCAGGCTTTTCATATAGTAGTTAGTTAAATACATTTTTAAACTGCATTGTGTAAGTAGAAGGAAATAATGGCCTAGAAATGAAATGTGTTTAATTATTAAGGATTCACTTCCTTCTAATAGTCTTCAGTTCCTTGTAATTATTTTGGTTAAGTTGCTACAATCTATGTTTTTTGAAAGCCAGCCATTCTCTAAAATAATATTTTTTCCACTGTCCACTTAACCTTATTTCACCCCAATAGAATATAGTGAGACTCTTTTTCATGATTTTACTTGCTAAACACTAGAATTTCTTTAAAAGTAATCATTTTACTTATTAAAATTCATTATTCTAATTCCTCATAGTTTACCAGCTAGAGTTCTCTTTTGGTAATTCTTTAATGTATCAAAGCACATTTTAGCTTTCAAGTCCATTGGGTTTATAATGAGGTCATGCTTTACCCAGTTTTATGGCTAGTTTGACACACTGAAATATAAGAAGGTCAAGTGACTTGCCCAAGATCTTATGGTGAGTCAGTGATGGGCATAAAGTAGAGCTTGAGCGCCTGCTCTGGGGGCTCTAATGTTAGATTATATATGAGTGAAATCATTATCTGAAATTTGTAAAGTTATAATGTTAAGGATTTGTCTATTTCATGCAGTAGATTCTTCTAGCTGACTGCGCAGATGACCACTGGATTTTCACTAAAGTAAAATAGACTCCTTTAAGTGAATAAACCTCCTAATTTATAGAGATATAAACAGTCAGGAAAATAAGTCATGTTATTGTGATATCACAATTCACTGAGAACCAGGAAGCCTATGGAATTTTTCATCATGCTGAGATGAAATTATTTTACATGAAGTTATTTAAATAAAGTAATGTTAAATGGAAGAAACGTAGAAAGAATGAAGCCCTAAGGCAGGAATTTTAGGTTTGAATATCATTTCACTCCACTCTTCCAAGTCTGACAGAAAGAATATAAATGTAATAGATGTACATACCCATATATAAAACAAGAGGTTTCAACTTCATCAATGAATTCCTTATAGTAATAAAACCCTTTGTCTGAAATTATAATATATATTAAAAATATATATGTAAAATATATGTGTATCATATGTGTGTCATGTATATATTGAAGATGAAGAGGGCAAATGGGGAAATAGAAATGGTTTAAATATAAAAATAAGATTTACTGAAAATTAACAATAGCTAGGCATTGTGCTAAATGCATGTATTATTTCATCCTCTTACCCACCCTGAAAGGCAAGTATCATTAATTGTCCTTATGAGGAAACTGAGGCACTGAGAAATTCAGGTTACTTGACAATTTAAGTGGTAGAACTCCAAAATCTAGATCAGAGCCCAAGAATTTAAGCATTACATGATAACTATCTCCTATAGTTGAATGAATTATTTTTATTTTTAATTTAATTTTTCCAGGGGAGTAATAAGGATTAAGATTAAAATTTGGTCTCTAAAGAGATACTTTTTATCCAGGGATTTAAAATTAAAATAAGAACACAAAAATGTAGTAATGGCTCCATCTCCCACACATGGAGCAGAGTGTTTGTGAAAGAAAACCCAAAGCAAAATATTGCATTGTGATGTTCTAGCTGGAGGAAATCTCTCATTTTGCAGATGAGGCCTAGAGAGGTAAGGAGACTTGCCTCCTATCCAACATTCAATTGATGACTTGAGGCTTTATCAAAGAAGTTGAGGCCTCCCTAAGCCCAGTCTTGTTCCATAGACAGACTGTCTCTCCAGGTGTTGGTATTTTAAATTTGTCTTACCAAATTGTCTCCAGAGTACAATCTGATTTTAAAACACCAATTAGTACAAAACAGAAATATAGAGCAGATTTTTTACTAGCATATATTCAGACAATTTATTTACATATTTAAATGTCTCAGAACAATGCTCTATTTTAACAATATTTATTGTATTCACACCCTTCTAGGCAGATAAAAAAAAAAATCCTTGCCTTCATGGAGCATACATTCTTGTGAGACAATGACTCTGCATGTGAGTGCATATCTGTGCATACATGTGCTTGATGGTCAGTTGGTTTGATGGTTTTTACAGAAGAACCAGCCCAAATTCATTCACAGCATGTAACTATAGTCTGTTGTGTCTCCACGGAAGGGATTTTCCTCAAGAAATATACAATTCCACACCAGAGCCCCTCCCCTGAACTGTTTCACAGGAAAACAAATCTTGTCTTCTACATCTCCACCAGCCCCAGCTCTCTCCTTTTCTGCCTTGTAGCCCAGTAGAACTTTGATGACTATCTGCTGTTTGAGATTCTCTACATTCCTAATCTCCAACAGCAAGAACATATTCTTGCTGTTTACAAGTAGATTGACCTTTCGTTAAATTTTATGTAGGATTCGTATAAAAGCTTCATCTTTATTATCTCCATCAACAAATTACGTACTTTACCTCATTAATTTTCCATTTTAAATTTTGCTGTTGTCTTTTATGAGTGACTCTTATAGGTAAGGAATAGACGGAGAATTCTTATACAATATTGAAATTTGAAAACTTTACCATCCAAAAAATAACAAGCAAGTGTTAGGCCATGACTACATATCATGAGAAAAACATTATCAGTTTAGCAAATAGGGTGTCTGTTGAGTGTCCCAGGATTTTAAGAGAATCATAGCCAGACTAAATGTTCTGCTGTGTGTCCCAGGTTGCAGTGTTTATCTGTCTATTTAGTTAATGATCGAAAGGTGCAATATTTTCAAACCGCGCCATAAACCTTGAGTTGCATACCCCAGTCTTGCCTCTTTTTTTAATGCTTCCCATTGTTCAGCAGAGGACAGATTCTGCCCTCCATTCACCGGGCTTGTGCTTGTTTTGCTAGTAGCTGTGGTGATGGATTTGCACTCTTCTATTCCCTCCCTGGCCTGGTCCACCCTTGTGACCAAGGTCATGAATATGCAACACGGCAAGCTGGGGTCAGAGATAGAAAATGGAGCAAAATAGTTGGCCAGTAAAGAGACTGGACCCATGACTTGGCCTTCATTAGCTCTGTACACGTACTTTAACCAACTGAGCTCTTAAGTAACAGGCAGCCAATGGTTTCACAGAACTTAGGAACCGAGTATGTGAATTCAGATTCTAAAATACCCAATGGGATAAAATCACAGTTTTGTGCTTTAGTTGTTTACACTAAATCAAGCTGACTTTTTTTGGGGGGGGGGGGGGCGGTAGATTGCAGCTGACCTACAGAGCAGTGTATTCTGAAAGTCATATTTTGGAAATTCTTTTGTCACCATTTTCCCCACATTTATCCAAAAGCCAAATGCAAAGATAACTTTAATCTGCATCCAAACAATAACAAGCAACTTCTCATTTCTCCTGCATATGCTAGAGAACAAACCCCGAGAGCAGGTCTAAGACTATCTTAGTACATGCAGCAACAGGCATCTGGCAGCTACAGATGACTTAACAACTGTTCAACCAGGGGCCACAGTGGTAAGCTGGAATGGCAGGTTTGGGGGTGACCCAGTTTGCCTGAAGAGCAGAGCTAGTGACTGGCACAAATTGGTACTTTCACTGAGGTCTTAATATGCAGAAATGTCAACCATATTGATAAATCAGATAAACGGATGCTGATTGAAGAATATACCAAAGAATAGGCCTAACCAATTCCAATAGAGTTAAGATCTAGTTTGGTAACTATGTGGTTTGGTTTTGAATCATAATGAATAGTCTATGTCTTGTCTTCTAGAGCTGTGCTGTTGAGTACAGTAGCCACTAGCTACAAATGGCTATTTCAATTAAAATTAATTAACAATTAAAAATTCTTCAGTTTCACCAGTCACATTTCAAGTACTCAGTTGGCCCATATGGCTAGTGGTGATTGTACTGGACAGCAAACAACATTTCCATCATTGATGAAATGGACAGTGCCATTCTAGGGATTTATAATGGGAAAAAAAAAAAAAATCCATGTTTGCCTGGATCCAGAGTGTTGAGATCCCAAACTGTTAAAATACCAATATTCATGATTCTTGTTTATCCCAATGACCTTTTCCCTTCTGATCCATTCAGCTCACAGCCACAAGAGTAGTTTCATCATGTCACTCCCTGCTCAAAAACCTTCAGTGGCTCCCCAATACCTACAGGAGATAAAATGTCAAGTCTTTGTGCCTAGGATGAAAAGCCCTGCACAGTTCATCAACCTACTTTTTCAGCATTACCTTCCCTTCTTATTCTACAAATATGAATTCTCTGCTTCAGACAAACTGGTCTGCTCTCTGTCCTCTGAATTTACCTTGTGTTCTCCATCCCAGTGTCTGAATGCACCCTACATCCTCACTACCTATCTAAATCCCACCAGTCCTTCATGACCAGCTTAAATCCTACATCTTTCACTTTCCTTATTATCACAGCTCCAGAGAACTTCCTCTTCTGAATTCCCACCTCTCTTGTCCATTTCTGCCTTATATCTTTTCATGTATCTCATTTCCTCAACTGGATAGTAACTCTTATATGCTCTGAACTCAGCATAATAGCTGAGTCAAAAATACCAATAGATTGTGTAATTGATTAGTGTTGAGTTCAGTTCACTCCTGGAGAAGGTATTAGAAATGAATTTTCCAAAGTAGAGAGAAAAAGAAAAGGAAATCCTTGACTTTATTTCTGAACTGCCATCTGGAAGCAGTCTCCCTAGATTTGGTGGCAGACCACACCTCCTCAGGAACATGCTGGACTATCCCTGCTTGGCTTCCAGTCTGTACCCTTCTCCAGCCTCAGCAAGTATATACCTAGGCTGACCCTTCCTTCTTTAGCAAGTCTCACCACACGTTCACGTAACCGGATCCATCCTCTGCTCCCTGTAATGGAGAAAATAGGGCCAAAGGGAAGTTGTACTTGAATAGAAAAAGTAGGACTGTCTCTGTCTAAATCCAGCAAAGATGCTTCTTGAGTTTTATTCATTCTAAATTAGAGACCCTGAGCTAATAAACCAAATCTTGGCATCACAATGGGATGACTGAATCATTTGGGCACTGAAAGATTTATCTTCGGGAGGGTTTTCAAGTGTACAGTACAGCACTGGCATGCCCCCTCCCTTCCCACGTTCTCCTTCCATCAAGAGGAATGGCAGAAATTTTCTCATTTCAATGAAAGGTTACTCGAGGCTTTGTTATTTTATAGTTTTGACAAAGAAAATGGATATTTATCAAGAACAATATTGCAGAATTTTATTTGGGGGCTGCTTCCCTGGGTACTTAGCCACCCAGACTCAGCCACCTCATCTGTAAAACTGGTATAATAATAACATACCTCGAAGGATGGAGTGAGGGTTACTGGAGAGAAAAAAATGTTCAATTAATTTGTAAACAATAAAGCCCTAGACATATACATAGAAAGCATGATTATAATATTTAAAAAATCACTCTGCTACTGTATGGCAGAGGGTAGGTCAGAAATCAATTCAGAACCCAAGTCAGACAGTTAGAAGCAGTCTGTTAGGTGGGTCTCCCGTTATTGGGCGCCCCTCACAGGCTGGTGTCCGGGGCAACGAGCCCTCTCCAGCGGCCTCATCCCCTCCAGCACTCCCACAGAATGCTGCTGAGTCATCACAGTCTTCTAGAGCAGCCTGAGATCTGTGACTCAGAGAACTGATTTATAGTTTCATGTTTCAGTGCTCCAGCTCTTCCCTGCACACACAGTTTCAAACTTGCACCTGTTCCACACACAGTTTGTAATTAGGAAATGACCTCAAAAATGAACATCAGCAAAACATATAAGCCTTATTTTAAATGGCCAAGGGACATCATGATTCCAAGGGAGGCATTTCTGATTTTCAAATCCTAAAGAAATGTGGAGAACTGATAAAAGATACTCGGTGCTTTGTACCTGTGGGTACCTTGCACTTTAGGGTCCTTTGTGGTTTGTGCACATATTTCAACCTGTGTTTTGGAGGGTGATAATAACACAGCCATTCTTACTGAGAATTCCTACTTTTCACTGAGCTATTCTTTCTAAACTCACTTTTGCTTGTGAACATTTGCTAGGCAGCTAGCTAGGTTAGGTGGTTAGGGTGCTGCTGGGCCCATGAAACAAGTTTTCCTTTCTGTGAGAAAGTACCATGCCCTAAACAAGTCATCATACCTGTTTTTATCAGCTGAAGTAAGAAAACCAAAATTTTAAGGAACCAGTCTAAAAGTTGCATAATGGGAAGTGAAGATAGAATCATGATTATTCTTTATTTGCACTTTGTAGAAAATACTTTGTAAAACATACTTCTTAATTTTATGAAAGAATCATTGTTGTACAGCTATATTCCTTTTCATTTCTTTGTTACCCGTCTCAAAAACTAAGCTTATCCTTCTAACTTCTGAGCTCTTCTGGGAATAAGAAAAGGAAACACTGCTTGACTGAAGAAGACAGAAGTAAAGAAACTATGATAAGGCTGAACAACAGGAAAGCGTCAGCAATTTAAATGAAGGTCAAAGACTTTAAACAAGCGGTACAGATAAGGCCTAGCAAGGACAATCCAAGATAGCCAATCCCTAAATGGAATAACAAAGTCCAAAGCAGTCATCTCAAGATTTTCCACAGTTACTTGGAGGCCCTGTTAATAAATGTTCCTCTATTCCCGATTCAAATGTTTTCAAACATCAAACAGAAGAACAATCTAGTATGTCCTGAAAGTCTGCTCTGTCCCCAATTAGTCACTTCTCAGGACTTAGTTTTCTTATCTGTAAAATGGGAAAGTTGGACCAAATAGATTTTCTCTGGTTCCTCCCAGATTTAGAGTTTCATGATTCTAGATATTTTGCTTGATTGTTAATTTTGTGAGGACCTTGTGTAGAATATAGCTAGAACACCCCTGGAGATGTGGATGTAAATAGAACCTAGGTCACAGTGCCCCTGACTCCAGCTACATCTTTTAAAAAAGGCTAAAAATTAAGATCATTAGAGAGTTTCCACTTTGTTGAATGATGCTCAATTAAAATACGTAGAAGAGACTAGTCCATGCCTACTCAAACCAACTGATCAATCCTGACATGTATTCCCAAAAATTCAAAGAAAGATTAAAAACTGGGTAGAGAACATTTTCCCTTTGCAAAGACCAGAAAAGCAACAATAGAACAGGAAAGTGAGCAATTTTGTTTCAGTGAGTCAGATGGTTTTTATCATTTTCTTCTAAGTCTTTGTATTCTTCAAAGAATGTAATAGAATACATACAAAGGAGAGCTTGAAGTTAGGTTCAGATATTTAAGATGTTACTAATGTCCCATAATGATGACATTTCCTTAATTTAAAAATACCAGGTGGAGACAACTCAAATGGAGATTAAAAAAAAATAACTGGTTTTGGTGATGAAAAAAGAAACTGCCTTGCCCATTACAGACTCCCAATAAATATTAGTTGATTGATTGTCTTGGAACTCAACATACCATTTCACATCAGGATTCTTTACTTCTGCCCTAATTATTGTTCATTCATTCCTTCAATAAACCTTTATTGAGCTCCTAAAATGTAAAAGGAAATTCACTAAGCACTTGGAATGTACAAATGAATTAGATAGGCCCCTTCCTTAAGGAACTCACAAGTTAGTGAACTAATTTGCTGCTGACCACCAAAAAAGCAGCAGGTTTCATATGTATCAGGCTTGAGGTAATAAGCACCAAGAATTATGTTGTGGTACACGATTCAAATTTAGATAAACCTGGGACAGCCTTTATAGTAATCCTAACTTCTCCGTAAATGGACACACATCCTCTGGAAGTGCTGCAAAAATCTAAGGAGACAACAAATGTAAAAGTGACTCAAAACACTTGTAAAGCACTGCAAACAGAAGCAGGTAAGCCCAAAATATAATGACACAATTAAGTTATAGTCCAACTTTTTCACAGCCAAATCAAATATTAGAGCTGGAAGGAAATCTGGGTTCCTCTCATTCTAGATTAGAGAACTGAGGTTTCAAGAGAGGAATTTTTTTTTAAAAAAAGGTGGGGGTGGAAGGAGAAACAGCAAAGAGACTTACCCAAGGATTAGTGGCACGGTGAGATCTCTTTTCTCACACAACTATCTTGCCACATACAAAGAAGTCATGGTACATATATCCTATACCATATACATTGCAAAAGAAACATAGGCAGGTATTCTTATGACAAACACTTGTCTGGAAGTTCCAAGATACTGTTCGCCTGCTCACTTGGCAAACATCTTTGGGATGACTACTAACCACCTACAGAAAGAAAAGCACAGCTTTTCTCCTTTAGGAACAAGGCTTTGAGTAAAGGTCTAAGCAGGAGATTCAGCAACTGGCAACTATAGCCTTAGATCAAAAAACAACCTTTACGTAGGTACAGTGTAGACACAACTAATGATTGTAAAACCCAAGGAAAGACCAGAATAGCATAATCTTAGAATCCGCACGTGAATATAAAAGAGTTAAATCACACAAATCATTAGATTATTCAAGCCCTATTGTGTCAAAATCGCAGCTAGAGCTTTGGAGTTTAAGTGAAATGGCGGTTCTAAGAAATCCACAAGATTTAATCTTCTTAGTTAGATTCTTACAGCACTGATAATAACCAAGTAACATTTTTACTCTGCTTCTTTCTCCGTAAGACACTATTTTAAAGTTATGTTCAGAGAAAAGCTTTTCCCTTGGTTCCTAGCCCTTTATTCAAGTATACAATAAAGTTTCCCAAATGCTTGACTCATCCCACAACTTCTAGAGCATCAGTTCTAGAAGATGGGATGTTACTATAGTAGAAAAACACAGGTTTGGGAGACAATCTTAGGTTCTAATCCATGCTCCGCTACTAAATTGCTATGCGGCTTTAGGCGTGTCGATGGACCTCCTGGGGTTTCAGATTTTTTTTTTCATTGTACAAGGAGGGTTACGGTTTACCCACTGGCCCTAGACTCTCTGGTACCGGATCCCGCCCATTGGAGAGGATACTTCGCTAAACGTTCTCGAGAAGGTCTTTCCACAGAGAAGGAACAGGGGGCTTTTTGTGGGGCAGGACGCGAGAAGCTCCCTCTCGGTCCACACCGGCCAGGCGGAGTAGCCGACGGCTCCCGCGTCCTCTCAATCCACTGTTTGCTTCTTACGTCCCCCCTTGTCCGTTTTACGGCCTCCGGTCCCTTTTTGCTCCGACTTTGCTGAAAACCCGAGCCCAGCGAGCCTCTTGCGCAGAAGATAAGGAAAGCACAAGCGGGAAATAGAAGTGGGCCCTTCTTGAAGCACAAGTGCCCACGAAGGTGCACCTCGGGCGGCTGGGCCCTGCGCTCCTAAACAGGAAGGGCCCGTCCGGTGGCGGGTCGAGTCAGGGTTTCAAGAAAAGCGGACGTTTTTGTTTCCCTGATGGAACCTTGACTGCGCAGCAACTGTTTCACAAAACGCGCCAGACCAAAGGCAAATAGCGCCGCCTCATTGAACGAGGCAACAGGGCGAGGGTGGTTTCAGATCGCCCCTCCGAAGGCCACGGGAAAGCAACTTAGTATAGTTTTTAAGGCAGGTATTTATCTCCTTTCGAACACAAGAGAGTTAGGCGGGAGGGAAAGTGCGAAGTTTGCGGCTAAGGCTTTCAACTGCGCGCGGGCAGACAGGGCGGAGCGCAAGCAAGAGCACTACATTTCCCGGCGGAGGAGCACAGACTATCACGAACTACGCACGCCTCCAAACGCGCTCTGCTGCCGCTTGTTTAGTTGGCGCTGCAGCGTTTGACAAGGACATTCTGATTGGGCAGAGAGACCCTGCAGTGGTTGGCCGGAAAGCGTCGAGCAGCCTGATTGGCTGCGCCGCACCTGCAATGCGTCAAGCCGCGCTGGGCGTGGAGGGCTCCTCGTGAATGTTCGTGGAATGGTCGTGGCTGGAGGGGCAGCCCTGCCTTCCGGAGGGAGCGGCTCCGCTCCGCCTGAGGCCGCCATCTTTATCAGTGGCAGCGAGAACGGCCCCGGTTGAAGAGGGGTCTTTCACGGCTTTCTTTAGCCAATAGAGAAAGGCTCTGCAAGACTTAAGTTTTGTTTGGGGCTTTTCTGTTTTTTATTTGGCAGTGGGTTGTTTTGGTTTTGCTCAGGTTCCAGGGATGCGGTGGGGGCGGAATGCGAAGGCTCTGGGGTCTCGGATCTGAGGGCAGAGTGGCCACCCACGAAAGAGAGGGTTTTAGCTGCCGCTTGAGTAGAACCGCCTGGTTTGCCTTCTCAGGTGTGCAGGGAAGGCGAGCGGATTCCTTTCAAATTTTAGAGGCAAAAATGACATTTGTTTCCTGGGCAGCTAGCGCTAACTGGAAAGCGAATCTGCAAAGCTCTCGCGAATACGTCATTCTCGCTCACGCTGCGCCCTGTCCCGCCCGCACGGAATGCGTTTTTGTTTTTTAAAAAGACTGTAAATCAAACAACCGTCCTGGAAACTGTTTATCGAATCCGGCGGCAGTGGCCCGGGCAAAACTGATCTCGCCTGACAGACGTGCTTGAAGACGTTGGCCGAAAATTATTTTGATCATATCAGTTTATTTATCTTTTTTAGGCAAATGTTATGTGTGTACATCCGGTTTTCATTCGTCTCTGATGTCCACTCCCGCAAAAAGAAAGAAAAACCGTTTATCTTGTACTCTATCAGAAGTGGTGGTGGTTAAGGACTCACTTTCCTTTCAGTAGGTATGGGTGAAAAAAATTAGAGTATGTTCCCTGGATCAGTTAGAGGTTGGGGAAACAGTAAAGGTCTAGTTTCTGGGTTTAGCAGGTGGTGATATCTTGGTTGGTTTAATTTGAGCTGCGTAGGTGCAAATTCGGTGGGTTGTGGATATCCAAAGGTGAATTCTGGAGCTTCCGTGGTGTGGGTGTTGCCATGGCTACAGGGAGGTATTTGGTGAATTGTGGGGCCCATAAGCCCGGCAAGGCCAGGCCCCTCTGATATGCATTAAGCCTTAGTAGTAATTGGCCACCTTGGTTTATGTTTCAGACCTTATCCCCTGTCTTTCCTTTTTCTTCCCAGTCCACGATTGCTGAATTGATGAATACAGACACACTGGCATGCAGGTTTTTGTATTGCCTGACACAGGCGCACTCGATATGTTGTGTCGATTTTCTTACTAGATGCCGCATCTGGGAGTGTAGTTTTTTCACTATTTGCTATATATTTTGCTTTGCGAGTTATTGCTATTCTTACTTAATCTTGCCAGTTTTCAACATTTAATTACTGGTTTTTAAATACTCTTTCCCATAAGTAAACCTTCACCTTTCCTTAGGGTGCCTTCTGCCTGAAATTAACACTCCGTTTTACTGTGTTATCAGTAAAGTGCCAGAGTGCTGAGTTCACAGGCATTGCAAAAGAAAGAAAATTGCAGCTTTGCATAATCTCCATATAGAAACAACCGTTCTGCCTCTGCAGAACACAGAATTCAGTGTTCCTTGGCAGCTGCAGTGCTAGGAGTCTGCCACTTCGCTTGCTGTGTGGCGTAGAGCAAACTGTTAAATCTTTCAGAGCCTGTAATATGATGAGAATCGAGTCTGTCTCAGAATTTTTGTAAGGATTGGATAATATTTGAATGTGCCAGCACTGTGTAAATTGTAAAACTATAAGCATAATGATGTTGAGTTACTAAAGTATTTATTGTGTGCCCATAACTGTCTGACCTTGTAAGAGAAAGATTTCCTTTAAGGTTTTCTACCTCATGGGAAGAACAGATGGACAAACTTGGATCCAAAATAAATCTTAAATAGCATAGTTTTTTAATATATATATATACATAGTATATATATAGCATTATTAACATATAGTACCAAATTGGGGGGCCTTTTAGGCTGACCACCTCATCCCAGTTTGCCTGGAAGTTTCTGGTTTTAGTATGAAAGATCTTTGTCCTGGGAAACCTGTCTGTCCCAGGCAAGATGGGAGGATGAACACAAAGGGAGATGAAGACTTCTACAACAGAGAGACTATTAGGTTTTCATGCACTGGGGGTGACTGGGCAGAATAAAATGGATGTCCATAAATAAGATTAAGTGTGGTCTGACACCTGAAACGGCACATCGAAAGTCAAGTTGATAATTTTATCCATCTTTACTGATCTTTCTTTCAGTACCTACATGTTTTTGTTTTATATATTTAAAAACTCTTTAATTGTAATCTTTATCTCTGGTAATGGCTTTACCAAACTTTTAGTCACTTTAGAGCACAGAAATTCTTTTTTTTATGCCATGGACCCGTTGTGCCAGTCTGATGAAGCCTAATACTACTGTGGTTTTTTGCCCATACTCATAGTTGAAGGCATGCTACATTTTACTTAGAGGTTAGTGAGAATAAAGATGTTCTGGTTTTCCATCCAAGTTTATATTCACCCTGAATTCTCTCTGTGGAAGTCTAGGTTGATAACCCCTGCTCCCTCTCTGTTGCCCCATTGCAGTTCTCTTTCCACTCTGTCCTCTTTTGCATTCTTTCATCTTTACATTCCCACTGCTACCACTAATAGTTTAAGACACTGTTTTCGTAACTATAGCAATAGTCTTAATTGGTCTCCCACCCCTAGTTCCATTTCATCCCCCACTGATTGAGTAATTTTTCTAAAGCACATATCTGATTATATTATTTCCCTGCTCAAAACCCTCAGTCCACACTCCTTAGGCAGTCCTTCAAGCCTCTTCATAATCTGGCCTTTTCAGTCCTAGTTACCTACTACCCATTTGTGTCGTGTGAATTGTTCTTTACTCTTTGTGCTTTTTTTTCCCTCCTTGCTATATTCTTATTGCTCCCTTGGCCTATATTTTCAGCTTTCATCATCTCTGCCCAGTGAAGTTCTAATATGCTTAAGATCACTTAGATGCAAACTCAGCTAAAATAACCTCCTCCACTGGGCTCCCTTAGCACATTATTTAACCCTCTCCTATTACCACATTCTACTTTTATTATGGATATTTGATTACCCATTCAGTAAACATTTGTCAAGTCCCTGTTGTGAGTGTGGCCCTGTACTAGGGATCCTGGGGATATAAAATGAAACACATTTGGATCTTGGTTTCAAAAAATTTATATTTTAGGTTGGGAGGTAATGTGAACATAAGTAACAATTTTTCAAGATAGAAGAAAGTGAGTATATTTAGTATGTCAGGAGTCCAGAGGGAACGCACAGTCTGCTAGAGGAATCAGGGAAAGCTTTGTGGAGGAGGTGACATCCGAGCTAGCTTGGAGGATCAGTGACCTATATAGATGAAACTAGGAAAGGCATCCAGGCAGAGGGAACACCAGAAACAGAAAGCACAGGGGTCGAAAAGAGCAGGGTATGTCTGGGAATGGGGAAGAAGTTGAGTCTATTTAGGGACATCATGAGAGACAAGCTGGTATCAGGTTAGTAAAGTCTAGGTCGTTAATGGTCTCCCATTCCAGTTAAGAAAATAAGACTATCTGGTATGAATGGGATCCACTGAAGAGTTTTGGGAAGAGACTGACAAAATCAAAGTTGATTGAAAGAATTAATTATGTGGCAGTAGAGAGGGAGATCATAGGCAGGGAGACTAACGAAGGCAGAAAGAATAATAATAGCAAATGTTTATTGAGCAATTACAGTGTGTCATGCAGTAACTTTACTTGCAATATTTTATGTGTTTAAAACCTCTGTTATTTGCTCCTTTTCACAAATAAGAATATTTAGGCTTAGAGAGGATAAACAGCTTGCCCATCCATGTTCACCCATGGTGATAGAGCTGGAAGTTGCCCATTTTACTGTCTGCCGTGGTTGGTCCGTGAGTTTGCTATGATCTGAAGGGGTTAGGAGTGGGAATAGAGAAGATCCAAAAAATGATTCTCTTTGTAAGTGATAGCATGTTTGTACTCTTATGTTTAAAGTGAAGAATAAACAAGCAACAAATATCACCATGGTTGGGATAAATTCCTGGACTATCTTTTCCAATACTGTCTCTCATTATCTCCTACACACTTTTCTCTAGTAAAGTGGAGACCAATAAGCAAAATGGCCAAAAAGTTGCTGCAGGATTACTTCATTTTAAGAAAATTCATAATACCAAAGTGGAGACAGGGTGTAGGTACCAGTGGGGTTTGACTTTATACTGGTGCTCCTCAGAAACATGACAGAAGGAAATGGCAACAGCGCTGGTTTGGAGGTATTATGCTCCAAATATTTCCATTGGGGATGTTTCCCATATGTGAACTAGAATTTTTCAAGGCATTTGCCTCTGAGTCAAAGACCTTACTTACTGGAGCTGTTTGAAGATATGTAATGGCGTTATGGATTGAATTATGTCCCCCTCCCCTCTGAAGACATGTTCAAGTCCTAACCCCCAGTTCTGTTGATGGGAATCCATTTATAAATAGAATCTTTGGAGATCCTTTTAGTTAAAATGAGGCCAAACTGAATCAGGTGGCCCTTCATCCAATATGACTGGAATCCTTATAAGCAGAGGAAATTTGGACACAGGAGAAGGAGATAGATGGCCATGTAACAGAGGTTGAGATTGAACTATGGAGTGCTGACAAGCCACCACCAGAATGCTACAGACGTCAGGGAAAGCATGACCCTGCTGATGCATTGATTTTGGATTTCTAGCCTATACTGTAAGAAAGTAAATTCCTGTTGTTTGAGCCAATCAGCCTATGGTATCTGTCATAGCAACCCTGGCAAACTGAGATACATGGTTTCATGGCACTGGAAGTGTGATTTTTCTTTTTTCTGATCAAGTCAGCAACTCCCACCCTCACCCCCACAAGGAGGAAGAGCTAGTGACTGGGCTGTTTAGGAGACACTGGATTTCTTTGCATCCCTCTTGGCGCTCCCTTCCAATAACTGTAAGGCTAAAAAGAGGAGACAGGAGGGTAAGGATTCAATCTCTTCTATTCCACCTCACCCTACCTTTTATACTTCTGCTGTTTTCCTGATTATAGATGGAAAAATTAAACCCTGTATATGTAAAAAATCCTTCAAATCTGGGAAAAATTTGCACCCAGAGGCTATCACCTTCAGAAGTACTAGTACACATTTTATAATATGTCAACTATGTTTTTCCCTTTGTTAGTACTCATATCATTTTATGTGTGCTTTATCATTCCAATTAGATCATAAGTTCCTCAAAAATAGAAGTTACCTTTAAAAAATAAATCCTTCCCACCACCTGCATGACTGTCCTGCATATAGTAGTCACTCAATATTGATTTGTTCTTTTTCTCCCTTTTCTCTGATTTGTCTTTCCTACTCAACACTTATCTCTGATGATAGTATTAAAAAGTTCAACAATGCAGTAGAAAAAGATATTATTCATTCAAGATTCATTCAACGATGTTTACTGAATTCATTCTATGTGCCAGGCACTATAGAAGGTGAGTGCTGATTATTTTCTCGTAGGGTCTTGGCTCTTAGCCTTTCTTGGGTCATCGACACCCTTGAGAATCTGATGGAAGCCATATAAGTCTCCAAGAAAAGCACAAGTACATAAAATAATTCTACAACTTCTGTCAAAGAACCTAGACTCTGACTCCATCAAAATAAAAACAAAACACTTTTTTTATCTTCATTTTATTGAGATATATTCACATACCATGCAGTCATACAAAACAAATCGTACATTCGATTGTTCACAGTACCATTACATAGTTGTACATTCATCACCTAAATCAATTCCTGACAATTAGCACACACCCAAAAATAACAAGAATAATAAAGTGAAAAAGAGCAATTGAAGTAAAAAAGAACACTGGGTACCTTTGTCTGTTTGTTTCCTTCCCCTATTTTTCTACTCATCCATCCATAAACTAGGCAAAGTGTAGTGTGGTCCTTATGGCTTTCCCAATCCCATTGTCACCGCTCATAAGCTACATTTTTATACAATTGTCTTCGAGATTCATGGATTCTGGGTTGTAGTTTGATAGTTTCAGGTATCCACCACCAGCTACCCCAATTCTTTAGAACCTAAAAAGGGTTGTCTAAATTGTGCATAAGAGTGTCCACCAGAGTGATCTCTTGGCTCCTTTTGGAATCTCTCTGCCACTGAAGCTTATTTCATTTCCTTTCACATCCCCCTTTTGGTAAAGAAGATCAAAACACATTTTTAAAACCCCAAAGACCCTCTTCAGTGTAATGTGTTAAGTGTTAACCTCTGTATGATCACAGATCATCTATCAACATAGTACATAGATAACTATATTTATCAGCATGCATATATAGTTGATCAGCCATAGAGCAATAAGGGAACTATTTCAATACTTGCACTGTTTATCATAAGACTCTAAGACAAAAATGGCCACCTTTCTGCTACCTAGTATTTTGAAAGGCAAAACTACATTGTAGTATCTGTTATTTATTAAGGTAAGGTTTCCAACTTCTGTACTGATAGAAGCAGTTTTCATATTGTATTATGCCATATTGATAAGCCTAGTCGTTGAAACTTTAAGTTCTAATCTCTGTTTTAAATTCTGTGCTACCTGAAAAATTCAACTTAGAATTGCAGTTGTACATTAAGGAGATTTTCACAGAACATTTTCCCATGAGATTTAGTACAATTGCTGTTTCAACCAAAGTTTGTTTGTTCTCTTGAAAACATTATTTTCATTGAGAATGAGTAGTGATTGCATGAACGGAGTTATTTTCAGAACAGTTTATCAGTGGGTAAACCATTTTGCACTCCTTCCCTTGTGCTGCTATTCTTAATTAACATCAGCATCTGCCAAATTTTATTGCAGAAAGGTTGATAAAAGAAGAATCCTGTCTTCTAGACCTGAGATCTATGAATTTGTGTAAAACTTGCATGTTAAAGGGTGAGAGAGAGAACAAACTGTCATTTGAAAATTTCTCCTGCATGTGAATAAACATTGTTTATGAATGTCCACAACTCCTTGCCTCTGCCCGAAAACTTGTTGCAATGATTATTATTTCAGTAAGACAGGTCAATTGAGATTTCCAGAAAGGATGAAATTCCAAGTGACTGTTAGGAATCCAAAGGAGAGGGTTCTTTGTTACTGGATGAACTCTATTTTAAATGGTAAAATTATCTTATTATAATGTGAAGAATCAGTCTTCTATCCGTAAAAAAGATCTGTAGGTGACGTAAACGTTATCAATACCATCAGTGAACATTACTGAGGTTCTTATATGTGCAGCATACCCTGAGTGGTATCAGGCTCACAAAGAATTACCACAGAGTCCTGCCTTTAGCTGCCCGCAACTATACTGTATGCTCCATGAGGGCAGGGGCCATTTCTGTTTTATTTATATTGGTTTTTGTTACATTTATATTTGCTTTAATCCTCAAGGCTTAGGACCATGTCTGGCCTAGAATGATTGCTAAATAAACATATGTTGAATATTTAAACCAACTAAAATATTTGGAGAGAAAAATATAAAAATAAGAGTAAATGAAAGAAGGAAAGCTTCTACTTTGTAATGGAGCTTTTACAAAGGAAAATATGTCCTTTTAAAACACTTTTGTGATATATACATACAAAATAATGTATATGGTAAATGTTCGTTATTGAGCATAATATTAAAATAAACTGTAGCAAAACCACCACCTATTGAAATAACTGGAAAATTACCAATACTGTGGAAAATACATATTTCCCAGTGTCATCCTCCTGCCTCTCTCCAGCCAGAACTGCATTCCAATTCTGGAGATTTGAACTTTGAGATGTGTAAATCATAACAAGAATTTACCAAATTTTTTATTCAGAGTTATACATTTAGTGAGCAAGTAAGGAATACATTTACTGAGTTATGTGGAAGATAATTTATTAATGACCCTGTTGAATATCATCAAAAAATATTGAGGTTGTATCTCTGTGCTAAATCTTGGAAACATCAAAATGGTCTACCTCTGCACACTGATAAAGTATATACTAGAATTCATTCTCTAGTGTCCTGCTTTGCCCTTCTTTTAGTTGGTGTAAAATGAGTTTTGAATGTCATTTTTGCAACTTGCTTTAAATAGTTTTTCTATTTGGCAGAAATGATGTTTTCTATTTAGGTCTCAAAACTGTCTTTATTTCAGGTAGGTTTCTATATAGATTCTGAGTGAAACTTTTCCTGTGAGTTGTTTGTTAAGAGATTTTAAGTTATAGCACTGGCTATCAGTAAAGATTTAATAAAGCAAATCCTAAAAGAAAAATAAAGAAGCAAGCCACAAAATAGAATGGCATTCTATAGCGACATATATCTTATCAAATCAGAATTCTTAGACCAATGTTTATCAGGTGTATCCTTTGATACAATACACAGTATAGTATTTTGTGTCTACTATCTTAAACTCAAATTCCCAAGAAAAATAGTTTTGTAAATGCATTGGGCTCCTTTCGATGACAGTTTTGCTCTTCTCATTAATCTTTCTGCACCTGGTTTCCATTGCAGTTCTACATGTAGTTTTTCTGATTTCTTTCTCTTTTTTACTTTAATTTTTACTTTCGCATCATTTTAAACTTAGAGAAAATTGCAAGAATGGTATAAAGTGTTCCCATGAATCTTTTACCCAGATTTTCCAAACATTAACACTCTACCACATTGGCTTTCTTTCTCTAGTTGCAGATAGGATGCCCCTTGCTCCTAAAAATTTTAGTGTATAACTCCAGAAATAAGAACATCGTCTTACATAATCATTACATATATCAAAATAGGAATGGACACAATAATATTACCTAGTTGGTTTGAATTTCTTCAGTTGTCCCAATAATGTGCTTTATAATAAAATAAAATCCTGGATCATGCATTGCATTCAGAGGTCATGTCTCTAGTCTCGTTTAATCCTGAGCAATTCCTCGGTCTGTCTTTTTCTTGACATTGACTAATTTACAGATTTCTAACCAATCAATATGTTGAGAATTTTTAAGGAAGTGAGTATACTTCAAGTTACAGAACTAATCACTGTCAAAATGCACAGGAAAAAGTTTAGGTGCTAATGATCTGTTATATTTATTCAAAAATCATGCGCAAAGAAATGCTACTCCTAAGAAAGAACAATAATTAGTATTCTAGACTTTTTTTCCAATTCTAACGCAGTCCAATCTCTTTTTACAGATCGGAAAATAGGAGAAAACAGACTCAAGCAGGTTAGATAGTTTATCAAAATTCTTCCAGCTCTCCTGCTTCCTGGATCTCTGTTCTTTTCTCTATAGCATAATGCTTAATGGGAAAAAAAGCCATTATAAAACTCTAAAAACATTATATTGGTTTATTTTTAATGATTCTTTATACTGTGTTTGGTTGTTGTGATGGTTAGGTTCATGTGTCACCTTGGCCAGGTGATAGTACCCAGCTGTCTGGTCAAGCAAACACTGGCCTAACAATTGCTGTGAGGATGTTTGAGGCTGGTTAATAAACCAACAGGCTGGTTTATTAAATCATCAGTCAATTGACTGCAGCTGTGACTGATGACTCACCAAAGGGTGTGCCTTCCACAATGAGAGAATGCAATTGGCTGGATTTAATCCAATTAATCAGTTGAAGACTTACAAGCAAGACAGATAGAGGACCTTCACTTCTTCTTCCACTGCCCAGTGAAGCATTTCCTGAGGAGTTCATCAGACATCTTCCTTGGAGTTGACAGTTTGCTGACTGCTCTACAGAATTTGGACTCGTGCATACCCACAGTTGCGTGAGTGACTTTTACAATTTGATAGTCAGAGACACCTCTCATTGATTCTGTTTCCCTAGAGAACCCAAACTAATACAGTTGTCCCATAAGAATTCTGCCCAGCAGTGGTCTCTGTTTGTTACATATTTATCAAATGTAAGTTGATACTTGGTATATAATATGATGTTTATAATGTAATGTTTGTGATATACAGAAGTTAAATCCATTTTGGGACCTTCTATAAAGTATTTAGACAGCAGCGTGATGATTTGTCTTTGGGAAACAAGTGTGATGACCTTGTTATGTATATCATGGAAGATGAGGTGGGCTGCAGGCTCCTTTCTGAATAAGAAACTTTTAACTAGGTCCTGCTCCAAGCTTTCCACCAAAGTATCCTGACAGCAGAGGGGACCCAAGAGTTTTACTGCTACAGGGAGGATATGGTTGGACTAGCCTACCCAAAGCTAGATATGTTTTTGAAATTTAATGTATTTCATCTTTAAAATTCATACACATTTCCTATTTCTTTTAATAATAAAAAGGATGCTGCCCCCACCTCCATCGTTCAAGAAAATGGGACTGACTTATTTATCCTGTGGTTTCAAGTACCCCTGCCCCTCACCACCCCCTAATTTGAGATGCACATGAACTAATTTATGGAAAGTCGTGGAGTTCTGTGCTTGGAGCCTGGATGGAACAAGTGTGGTAATTCATGACTGACTCTTTGACAAGTAAAAGGCAGTCTGCAGAGAAGGGCAAGTAGGAGTGGTAGTGTAGGTAGAACAGAGCAGTTGCATGGACTTTGATGCCACCATGAAGAGCTGGAGAGAGAGAGAATGAACAACAGGACTAACAGATTGGGGGGAAGGAGAGCAGGGTTCTGGCGTTCTCTCCCCTACTCCTCTGCCAGGTGACCACTAACAAAGCATTAAAATCTGGACTCCGGTGTCCTTGCCTGGAGAAAGGCAAGATTAAACTAGATAATCTTTAAGTTTCCTTTTGGTTATAATATTTTGTAGTTCAACATGATTTAGTAGGATGCATTAGCCATTTTTATGTTTCATTACTTGGGAATTTAATCTCATAGATGCCCTTAGCATTACTAGTAACCACATGCTGCTGATAATATGCAATATCTATTTCAAGGCAACTAGTGTATTTGCAATTTAAGAATATCACTATAAAATCTAGGCCTGCCATCTTATGGATCCTAAATGGTACTACCAAAATTCAGGGTATTATATCAGTGAATGTCAGGAGATAATTTTTACACAGATCAAGAGAATATCTGCTTCTGTATATACAGTTTGTTTCCAAAAATATTTTTACAGCATTTTAAAATTTATTTTCTTTGGTAATTCTCAATTTTAACTCTCTTGGAAAGCATCTGTTTTTAATAAGTACCCATAGAAATCCCCTGACCTCAATTTTACTTGATTATTCATCTCAATAATTATTTTCTAGGTAACATTTCATTTTCTTAATGGCTGTATATAGTTCCTTTGTTCTGAAATAATTTGAAACAAGAGAATGACTCTTTGAAGTCATGGTGGGGAAGTGCTGGCACGCATAGTTTATGAAAGCTGTGATCAGCTACTCATCCACAATTATGAAACATAAAAGCCTTTCCCTTTTTCTTTTTATGTAGCTGAAAAATGATGAAGATAGATGGTATTCTGTTGCAAATAGGAATTCACTCCTTCCTTCTCCTGCTATCACATCTTAGCATTTATGTTGTCACATAAAGGAGCCAAAACACAGAACTTTTGTCCATAATGAGCATGGGGTTGGGGTTTAGGCAATAGGATTTAGACAATAGGAAACATTTTTCAAAGTTTTAAAAGTTATAACTTAAAAAAAAAATGCAAATAAAAGACCAAGGAAAATAGATTCTGATTTCCAGATTAATTATGGAATTTGTCTCTAATTACTCTTTGGTCCAAAACTGATCTGAATACAATTGTTTTGCCTTCCTTCTCACTAATATGATTTGAGACACTGAAATATTCTAAGGATTGCTTTTGATAGGCTTCCCAAAATTTTATCCTGGGCAAAAAGGTGATTCTTCTGTTTAAGGTTGCTGATTTCATGACACTTTTAAAACCACGCCCTATTTCCCACTCATGATCAATTTACTTTCAGTACACTTCAGTATTCATGGAGGATTTAAGCCTTTTTGACTTGAAATGTAATTTTGTAGTACAATAGAGAGTAGCATTTGGACATGGCTGACGGTGCAAGCATTTGGTATAACTAGTTTTCATCAGTAATGGATCGTAATAATGGAAACAAACATTAGCAGCCCATGTCAATCATAAAGAACTATCAGAGAATTCTATTCAAACCATTTTAGTTTCTCTGGGCTCCCTTTTTTGCTGAATATGGACATTGGCTGCAATTACCTGCTTCTTACTGCCTCCTTCTGGAAGATTAATGCTTTTTCTAATCATCTCATGATTTAATTATCAGATCCCCTTTCTTTGGAATTTTCTCTCCTCTTGGTCTGACCAAGTCCTATTACTGACATTCAGGAAAGAGTGGGGACTGTAATTTCTGCAGTGAGCTCAATCAGGAGACTGTATTCCCTTATTTTTCTTTTATTTTGGTTATGAATTTTTACATTTCTATAAATAATTAACATGTTTAAAAATTCTGGTCAAAATTAAATGTAATATTTTGTAGGCATATTTTAAGTCTTATTCTTGATAATTTCTTTAAAATATATTTGAGAAAGCTTTTGGCTTTTACTTCCAGTTGTTCAATTTATGTTTCAAAATTTCTAAGTCATCTACATTTGCTTTTATGCTTAAAATATGTTGTCATTATAAAATTAAATGATTTTCTGATAGGAGCTATGAGATGTTTTGGGTCATGAGAATTGTTTAAAATGAAGAGTGATGAGGATTGTACAACTAAGTAATGATAATGTGAGATATGGATGGATTAACGCGGACAATAACATATGCTATGTGAACTTAGGAACTCCCTACTTTATAAGTCAAGCCCTCGATATTGAGGCTTTCTCAGGTGAAATTTATGATTGTAAAGGGGAGACTAAGCCCACCTATAATTATGCCTAGGAGTCACCTCCAGAGAACTTCTTTTCTTGCTCAAATGTGGACTTTCTCTCTCTAAGCCTAACTTTGCAAATAAATTCATCACCCTCCCACCCCCCCACCCCCGACATCGGACAGGACCCCAAGATGATAAGCCTTCCTGGCAATGTGGGACCTGGATTCTGGGAATGAGCCTGACCCTGGCATTGAGGGATTGAGGATTCCTTTTTGACCAAAAAGGGGAAAAGAAAAGCAATAACATAAGGTTTTAGTGGCTAAGAGAATTCAGAGTAAAGAGGCTGTCCCGGAGGTTACTGCTATGTAAGTGTCACCTAGATAAGCCAAATGACCACAATATGATAACCCAAGTCAACAGTAGTCCCGAAAACAGATAATACCCAGATCTCTTTCTGGGACTCTATAAAACTTTCACTCGCTAAGTTTATTCTTCAGAGACTTAAATCCTTTATAGTGCTCCTATGCCAGCTAAGTCCCAAAACCCAGAGGCAATAGCCTCTTCAAGAACATCAACTAAATGTGTCCCCTTTGCTCATAAAGTTGACACCCCTTTTGAACATGAACAGGTTAAGGTGGTCACTGCCTAGATTGGGAAAGTGATTAAAGTAGAGGAAGGGGTAGCAACAGACAGGATGGAATTTAACAAAGATTATGAATACTGAATCTTTATATAATTTTCTTTTTCTTAGTTGCTAGGGTACTTGAATAGCTAGAAGGAAAGAATTGAAATGGTGGAAATGTAACACATAGCATCCTTTGAAATTTGTTTTATAGCTACTTGTTAAATTGTAATTTGAAAGCTATACCTTTATATATATATTATATTTCACAATAAGGAAATAACTGAAACTGGTACTATAACTCCTAACAACTTTGGAAATTTCCTATGTAAATACATGTTAAATCATACTTTGAAAGATATTATCTACTTGCATATATGTTCTATTTCATAATAAGGAAATAACTGAAACTGTGGAACTGTAACCTATAATATTTTTGAAATTTGCTAACTACTTGTTAAATTGCACTTGGAAAGTTATCACTTCTATATATATGTTATATTCGACAATAAAAAATATGATTTAAAAACTTAAAAGATTTTGCCAAGTGTCAACTATTTTTTTCCAACTATATATTTTATAGAAATGAAATTTTTTACAAAAATAAGTCACTATAGGAAAGATTCCTCATAAATAAAAAGTGTTTTGTGAAGTTCAAGTTTCATTAAAAAAGGTAAAGCTTGGCATAATTCTAATGCTGAAACCGGATTTTGGGGAAGGATGGCAAATACACATTTGCATGTTGAAACATAAGTTTATCAAATTTCAAAGTTTAATTTTTTTCACTCTTACCCCAGGAATATTCTGGTGACCATAAATCCAAAAATAAAATCATTGCCAAATCTGTGCCTTTCACTTAAATATGTAATTAAAATTTTTTTCTTTAAGCAATTACTTTTGGAAGAATAAAGTAACAGTGTACCATTTAAATTGAGTTTACTTGTTATATACGTCCCCATCTGTTAAGTGGTATAAAAAAAGTTGTTAAGCAGAGGTGCTTAATAACGGTATAAGTTCGAAAAGAGCAGACTAGATCTTTGTTTCTGTGAAGATTTGAGTCACTGTCAGGGATTTCATAGAGTGTATTTCTTCACTAGAAGGGAGGTTGGAATATATGTACTCAAGAGATCCTTTCCACCTGGAAGAGTCAAAGATTTTAATAAACTTCAGTCTAATCCTTTATGCAATTGCTCTTAACGATTTCAGAGACTATGAATGGGAGGCATTTTTGGAGTGTTTACTCATTGTTATGAAACTATATCCTGAGTTGGGGCAATGGAGAAAAATGTTTTCCTTTTTGGTGCCATTAAAGGCACCTTGACGGTAGAGAGGAAAAAATACTGAACTCCTGTAGCTCTGAACATGCCTCATAAAAGCAATTACCCATTTCAAATTTCTCCTCTATTTCTGCAGATCTTCAGCAAATCCTTTAAAATAGAATGTGAGGACCATTTCCTGTCATTATTGGGTTCTGGAGTTTGAGCTCCCCCAAAAGATGACTATCCTTGGACAACTGGCAGCATATGGGGGCATGGACCTTGTGGGTTCTGGATGTTGGCTGATGATGAAGATATTTCAATTTTTAATTATAGAAGAATGAGCAGAAGAACCCAAGGGTGTCATTCTTCCCTTTTGGTTGGGCACTAGCTGCACATCCTCTCCCTGTCTGCCCGCATACGTCTGGTTGAAAGGGAACCAGCTTCCTGGCTGCCACTGCCTCCCAAGTATTGGAATTCCCTGGGAAGGGTTCTCTTCATAGGGTAAAGTAATGTGGTGGTTTGCTTCTGACCCTATGCTGACTGTTAGCAAAACCATGACATGGAAAGATACTTTTGTTATTTTTTTAATGCATTTAAATTGTGGACTTTAACATAACAGCGATGATTTTCAAAGTATGATTTAACAAGTAGTTAGCAAATTTCAAAGAATGTTATGGTTTACAGTTCCACAATTTCAGCTATTTTCTTTATTGTAAAATATAACATATATATGGAAAGGCATTAACTTTCAACATACAGCTCAACAAGCAGTTATGTAGGTAATTTCAAAAATTGTTATGGGTTACAGTTCCACAGTTTCTGTTCTTTCCTTTTATGAAATATAGGGTATATACAGAAAGGTGAAAACTTTCCCAGCACAATTCAACAAATACCTATAAAACAAATTTCAAAGAATGTTATAGGTTACAGTTCTACCACTTCAGTTATTTCCTTCTAGCTATCCTAATCCCCTAGCATCTAGGAAAAAATATATATATATTTATATAAAGTTTCAATATTTGTAATCCTTTGTTAAATCCTATCTTGTCTGTTGCTACCCCTTCCTCTCACTTAATCTTTCTCCATCTTCAGGGGTGTCTAGGCAGTGACCACCCTAACTTGTTCATATTGAAAGGTGGTGTTGACACTATGGGGAAGGGGACTGCATCAGATAGTTGTTCTTAAAGAGGCTGTTGCCTTTTAGGACTTGTCTGGCATAATAACACTCTGGTGGATTTAAGTTTCTGAAAGATAAAACTTAGTGAGTGAATCTTTTATAGAATCTCAGATAGGGACCTAGGTATTTCAGGACTACTGTTGGTTAGGACTTGGCATACTGTGGCCATTTGGGGTATCTAGCTGGAGCTTGCATAAGAGAAATCTCCAGGAAGCTCTTGACTCTATTTGAGATCTCTTAGCCACTGAAACCTTATTTTGTTACCTTAGAAAGGTTATTTTTGACACCATTCTTCCCAGTCCCCACTTTTTGTCCTCCTTTGACAACAAGTCACAGCTTCCAGCTTCACACCTCCAGGGTCTTGCTTTCGTATTCTCCACTGCACACACACCCTCCCCTCAAGCTCACTTTCTGGAAAGGTTGTGTTACTAATATGCTAAGGCAAATTTGGGTTAATGCCTTACCTCTCTCAGGGATGTGTGCATTTCAAACCTTTGTATTTAAGGAAGGATGGAATCCCCTGACAGAGGCATTTTGGGGGCTCTTCTGGAAATCATATCAAGTTAAATACTCACAACCTGCCTTTTTTTATCTCCAACATGTCCCCTCATACCTCTGTTTTCACATTTATTCCATAAATATTTGTAAATACAGGATACTAGGATGAGCTACAGAAAGGTGCAGTCCCTGCTCTCATGGAGTTGATAGTCTAATGAGAGATTCTGATAGTTGAATAGTTACATAAATCCGTCTCAAGTTATAACCGCAGTAAGTGCTGTGAAGGGCGAACAGGTTGCTGTGTGCATATCTCAGGGGAGTTTGGCCTAGCCAAGGAGGTCCAGGACATCTCCCAGAGGAAGTGTGGTTGAGCTAAGTGGGATTTAAGGAGGTGAAGGGGATGGCAGGTGTGGTAGGTTGAATTATGTACCCCAACAAACACATGCTCTTAATCTTAATGCCAATCCCCTGTGGGTGTGAACCCGTGGCAACTAGGACCTCTTGAAGGTGTTATTTTTAAATTAAGATATGGCACAATGAATGAGGGTGTGTCTTAATCTGGATTACAGGAGACCTTATAGAAGACCCAGAAGTTACAGAAGTGAGAAAGGAGAGGAACCGGCCATGTGACAGGAAGTCGTTGATAGAAGCCAAGGAACTCACAGGATTGCTGGCAGCCGGCACCCGAAGACCACCGACCCTCGGAGGAAGCAAGCCTTCTAGTTTCGAAAACCACCAGACCCTCAATTCCCATTGTTTAAGCCAACCCTTTGTGCAATACTTGTGATAGCAGCTCAGGCAAACTGAAGCAGCAGGGAAGGAATAGAAGGGGGAGAGGAAACATCCTGTGGAGAAGTCCCTTGGTGGGAGGAAGCATGGCCTATGTGGAGTGGAGTGAGGGGAGGGTGGTGAGAGGGAGCTAGGAGGGAAGCAAAGATTAGGTCACACAGGGTAGTTGTGAGACTGAATTCCGGATCTTGGTCTTTGTCATAAAAACGGTAGAAAGTTGCTAAAGTATTTGAAGCAGGAACAAGACATGATCCAATTTGTGCTTTGAAAATCACTGTGGCTATAGTGTGGAGAACGGGTTCCAGATGGTGAGAATGGGTGCATGTGTTCCAGATGAACCAGGAAGCTACTGCAGTTGGGTAGATGAAAGGAAGGGAAGCCAATAAGCTTTGAGGATAGATCAGCTATGGGGATGGAGGAGGGAGAGGTGAAGGATGATTTATTTCTAGGTTTCTGGCTAGTTTAGCGGAATGCATGGAAATATTTTTCCATCAGACAGTGTCTTAGTCTGCCAGGGCTGCTATGACAAATACCACACACTGGTTGGCTTACACAACGGGAATTTATTTCTCATGCTATGGAAGGCTAGAAATCCCGTTTCTACCCCCTCTATTCCTTCCCTGCTGCCTCAGTTTGCCTGAGCTGCTATCACAAGTACTGCAAAAAGGGTTGACTTAAACAATGGGAATTGAGGTTCTGGTGGTTTTGGAGACTAGGAGCTTGCTTCCTCCTAGGGTCTGTGGTCTTCTGGCCGGCTGTCAGCTATCCAGGGATTCTGTGGCTTTTATCAGCAGAATCCCGCCTTCTCCAAATTCTGTAGCTTTCCTGTGTGGCTTGCCGTCAGTCAATCTCTGCCTCAGACCCATGGCCTTCGGTCTCCTGATTCCTGTGACTTCAACTCCTCTCGCTCAGTCCTCTGTCTCTGTGGGGATTTCCTCTCCGTGTGAGGACTCCAGTCAGGTGGATTAAGGCCCACCCTGATTCAATTTGGCCTCATCTAAACAGGATCTTCAGAGATCCCATTTACATTTACACCCACAGGACTGGAGACTAGGACTTGAACTTGTCTTGGTGAGGAATATGGTTCACTCTACCACAGACAGAGATACTGGGAGAGAATCAGATTAGACTGAACAAAATGAAGTAAAATGAACACTATAGTTTGCACACGTTGGGTTTGGGGAGCCTTCTTGCTACCTTGTGGAAATGTCAAATCATCTGTAGATCTGGAGCTCAGAGGAGGAGTCCCAGCTGAAGATACAAGTTAAGGTGTCTAAGTGATAACTGAGGACAGAAGAGAGCCTTGGGCAGTAGCAGAGAATTTGCCTACAGAGGAGGTTGAGACTGAACAGTTGGAGAGAGAGGTTTTCCTGGAGAGTGTGGCTTCACAAAGCCAGGGGAGGAGGAAGTGATCAGATATAACGGAAAGATGAGAACATAACAACATGGAGGTGACTGGTGACCTCAGGGAGGGAGGTGTGTGGGTGTGAAGTGAGAGGAAACCAGACTGGAGCTGTTTGAGGAGTGAATGGGGGGAGGGGTGCTGGTGAGGAAGTGATGACACTGTATAGACACTGCTGCTTTCTAGAAATTTGACTGAAAATGTGGAAGCAGTGGTTGCTGGAGCAGGGTGTGGAATCAAGAGAAAATGTTTTAATTTTCAAATGGGAGAGCCTTCAGCATGCTGAAAAGCTGCAATTGAGAGCGAAAGATGGCCTGTTTGAGTGAAGGAAGGGTAATTGATGGCATATGGTGGGAGAAAACAGAATAGAGGAAGTGGCTTCAAACAGGAAGGGAGACACTTTCTCACCTGACAAGACTCTTCCTTCTAGAATCTTGTCACTTGGGGGATAATAGCAAGCGATGTGGAATTTACCATAAAGGGTGTACAAAGGACCATAAATAAATAAGCATAGATTGGTATATTTCTAAAGATAATCAACCTTCTATATTAAACCTTATATATTAAAAGCTTTAAATTTTTTTCTCCCTTTGGCCTAGCACTTCCACACCTAAGAATTTATCCTGAAGGAATAATGATGGGTGTGCACAAAGATTTATTTTATAGACATTAATTTCCATGTTTATAATATTTTCTTTTAAAATGGGATACCATCTACCACAGAGAAGTGATTAATGAATCATGATACAATTATGATTTGGGGGTATATCATTGATGTTGTAGAAAAATGCAGACAGGCAAAGATGCTCACAGTATACTGTTAAGTGAAAAAATTGAATTCTGAAGCCCCTACTTTTTCCTCTAAAATGCACTTATTCATGGAGGAAAGACTAAAATGTTAACAATAGTTGTCTCTTGTTTGGGGAGAATATAATTGATTTTAATTTTATTGTTTTGCTTATCTATAATTTCCAAAATTTTCATGTATTACTAAAAATTATTTAAAAAGAAATTAATACATTCCACTTGCTATTTCTAATTCATTAGCCTCTCTTTGTCTCTATATTTACATATTTAAAATTATCCTCTTTTGTTGGGTTTCCTGCTTTGGGGTCATTTTTTTGGGAAATCTTTAGTGTGGAGAGGTGCTAAGTCCTGCTTTAGAAATATTGAAAAGAACAGATTTGGTGGTAAAAAAAAATAGAATAAAATCTCTTACATTTTTATAAAAAGATCATTGTAACTTATAGTCATGACAGACTATATAATAAATGGCTTACAATTACTTTTCTAGAAATACATTCTGAGTAAATTCCTGGCTCTTTTTCCTTTATGCATGTATAAGCACCATTGTAGATCATGAGAGATATTAAAAAATATTAACACAACTATTTTAACTCTCCCGCATGTTTATGGATTACATAGTGAACTAAGAAAAATTCATCAGTTTCAGTTGTTAGCACTTCTTGAACTGTGGAATTAGTTCACTCATGCAGTTTATTTTTAATTCCCTTGACTTTATTTTTAATTCACTTGATTTTACTCAAAATTGGTTTTCTGTAAATTAAAATGGAGCTCTCCTTGCAAACAGCATTACCCTGACACCCTGAAAATGACATTCACTTTCTCTCTCTTCCCTGCTTTTGATTACAGCTGCAGAACATAGTTTCCAGTGAAGGTGGATTTGGCCAATTGAGTCCTCTAAGAATTGCTACCCACGTATAGATGAGGAGTCAGTTTTAATCAGTTTATTACCTTGGGTTGGGTGAAACTCTTTAGTGGGTGTTTGAGATAACCAAGCAGAGGAGGATGCGTGAATATTCACTTATTTATTCAACAAACACATTCAGCCACGCATCCATTTCTTTTTTCTTTCATTGCTCCAGTGTGCCAAGTACCACGTTAGACTATGAGGCTACAATGTTGAGAGACAATCTTGGCCTCTGCCCTCATGGGGCTTGCGGTCTAGCAGAGGGAAAGACATATTTACAGAAGAGTGCAAATTAAAGGTGCATGAGAGAAGTATATTGGGGAACAGTAGAGGGAAAAAGTAAGATCAGAAACAGCTTCATAGAAGAGAGGAGTCTTGCTGAGCCTTAAGAGATGAAGAGATACTTATTGTGAAAAGGCATCCATCACCCTGACAGCAACATTAGAAGTACAGAGAGACACTGGACTGGGGGCAGGGAGACAAGGGGGACAGTGAGGAGCCCTGGACGAAGAGAGTGGCAGCAGATGAGAAGAGGTGCACGTATGGTACAGGGACAGAAACATGGGGTTGGGGCTGGATTCCAGGGTTGAAAGAAACAGAAGTAGTGAAGAAGACTCCAGATTCAGGAAGCCTTAGAAGTCATCTGGGCAGGGGGATATGGGTACTGTACCTGGACACAGGAGCCAGAAGTCACCTGGGCAGGGGGATATGGGTAATGTACGTGGACACAGGAGCCAGAAGTCACCTGGGCAGGTGGATATGGGTACTGTACCTGGACACAGGAACCAGTTTGTAGAGATGAGAAGAGTTTGAGGCCCTGAGAGACCCTGCCTATGTGTCTGTAGGTCTGAAGCCAGGAGAAAGACCCTTCCGGATTGGGGAGGCATCTGCACCTGGGAACTGCACTTAAATAACAGCCAGGAAACAGCCTAATGATTTCAGACTCAGCCTCTCATTTTAATTACTGTATTGACAGAGACACTCTTGTGTTTCCATTATTTCAAATTATTCATCCCATAAAGGAGCATTCCCAACGATGGATGGATGCTCACAGCACTGAGATGACTAGCTTTAGTTGCATTTATAATCATCTGGAGGGTTTATAAATGTAGACTCCTGGCTCCCACCCCCAGAGACTCTGATTCACTAGGTGCGGTAGAGACATTTGATGATCACTCAATAGCCACGAATATCCGTGGCAGTGGGTGGGATCATGGGACAAGTTCTGGCCAATGACTGTGAGTAGATGTGACAGGAGTTGCTTTGATTCTTTTCATCCCCGGCCACAGCAACCATGGAGGCCTTGCCTCAAGATGGTGGAACCCCAAGAGAGAAGCATCGTGGACCCAGGGAGAACTCCCAGTCCCCCAGTGAACTCTACTCTGCATGAGAGAGAAATAGACTTTCCTTTTTAAATCGCTGAGATCTTAGGGTATGTCCATTCCTGCACACAGAATAGCCAATCTTGACTGGGATAGCCAGCCTTTTGTGGGGCCCAGAAACCAGCTCATTAAATAAGCAATAGTGGTGATCCTGGCACAGTGGCCCACTTTCCACACTTTGTGACAGCTCAGGACTGATGGAAACCTTAGAAACTTTCCTAATTCCCAGAATGTTAGATCTGCCATTAAGGAGGTTTGGCCAGTAAAGGACATACCTTTCATTCAGAAAGTTAATGGTACACAGTATGTCATTGAGGGAAACAGGATTCATCAGTAAAGTTAACGTGTTGGCCACAGTTTGTTGAGCATTTACTATGTGCAAGACATAGGACTAAGTATTTCATGCACATTATCTCCCCATCCCCGCCCTTATAAGGTAGATACAATTGTATACAGGTAGAAAGTGACAGACTGAGATTTGAACCCAGAGTGGGATTTCATTCCCAACTTGTGCTTTGATTTATGTACTTTCAATTTGCAAACTTCACTCTCCTGATATCTTGGAGCTGGAGGCCTGCAATTGAGGGATTTGGGGTGACTTTAGTACCCCATTGGAATGATTTGCAAAGGTTGTGGTAATATTAAAGGTTGTATAATATCAACTAATAATTTTTTTTGAAACTTACTTTTAGATTTTCAGCTAAACATTTTTCAGGCTTTGAGATCAGCTACCTAGACTTCTTTCAATTTTCCTAACAATAAGTGAAGCATTTTCTGTAGAGTTACTCTTCCTTCTCTTGAGATCCCAGACCCTAAAGAGTTTGCATATCAGCAAACAAAACTGATAGCACAAATTATTTGTAATAAAATTTCTTTATGTGTTTCTATACATTGACCATAGGTCAATAAGCATAAAAGATGCTCCACAGTCTTTATAGCTCATTCTCTCTCTCTCTCTCTTTTTTTTTTCATTTTGAAATAAATTCAGTTACAGGAACAGTTGCAAAAACAATACTAACCCCATACAAAGAATTCCATCATACCCTGACCCCCCTCCCCTGATAGCTCAATCCACCAACCTTAACATGTTGTCACATTGCTATTTCTTTCCTTCCCTCCCTCCCTATCTATCATCCATCATCTATTACTCTGTCTTCTGAACATATGAGAGCTAGCTGCACACATCCTTGAACATACACTATAATTCATGTATACACTTCCCATGAACAAGAACATTGTTTTATGCAATCCCATTAAGCGCAGCTAAGAAGTACAACAGGTTCAACAATGATACAAAGCTTACATTCTATATTTCCTTTACCTTATGTCTCAACTGTGTCCCTTTGAGCCACCTGTCCTCTATCCTCTAATTCCATCCAAGTTCATCCTTGGCATTCAATCATCTATTTAGGCTGTCTTTTTTTTTTTTTTTTTTAGTTGTGGGAACATATATACAGCCTAAATCTTCCCATTCCACCCCCTCCCTAGCCTTCCATTAGTGGGATTAATCACCTTTAGAATGTTGTAATGCTCTTTCCCACCATCCATTACTAGAAATTTCCCTTCACCTCAAACAGCAACTCCACCCTGATTTCTTAACTCCCCATTGCCTCTTCCCCCATTTCTCTTAACCCGAACTCTACAATTCATCTCTATGGTTACATTCTCTGATAGTTTCTTTGTGTTTGCTGTGGGAGTTAAAATTAACCTCTTAAATCCATGTCAATCTTGTTTTTCTTTGATACCACCTCCACTTCAATAGGAGACATAAACTATGTTCCGATACTCCTCCATTCCCCTACCTTTATATAGTTGTCTAAAATTACATATTTTACATTGAGTTCAAAACCACTGATTTGTCATTAGGGTTTGTGTAATTTATACCATGTAGGAAGTAAATAGTGGAGTTACAGTTCGAAAATTATTGACTTCTATTTGTATTCCACTGTGGCTGGAGAATGTGCCCTGAGTATATTCAATTTTTTTTTTTTTTTTTAATTTCTTGAGGCTTGTTTTATGTCCCAGCTTATGGTCCCTTCTGGAGAAAGATCCATGATCGCTAGAGAAAAATGAGTGTCCTGGTGCTTTGGGATGTAAGGTACTATATATTTCTGTTAAAATTCTCTATATCGCTTTCTTCTTTCTGTTGTTTCTCTGTCGGTAGGGTTCCCTTTAGAATCTGAAGTAGGGCGGGTCTTTTATTGGCAAAGTCTCTCAGCATTTGTTTGTCTGTGAAAAATTTAAGCTCTCCCGCACATTTGAAGGAGAGTTTTGCTGGATAAAGTATTATTGGTTGGAAATTTTTCTCTCTTAGTATTTTAAATATGTCATGCCACTGCCTTGTCATCTCCATGGTGGCCACTGAGTAGTCAAAACTTAGTCTTACGTTGTTTCCTTTGTATGTGGTGAATTGCTTTTCTCTTGCTGCTTTCAGAACTTGCTCCTTCTCTTCAGTATTTGAGAGTCTGATCAGAATATGTCTCAGAGTGGGTTTATTTGGATTTATTCTATTTGGAGTTCACTGGGCATTTATGTTTTGTGTATTTATATTGTGTAGAAGGTTGGGGAAGTTTTCCCCAACAATTTCTTTGAATACTCTTTCTAGACCTTTACCCTTCTCTTCCCCTTCTGGGACACCAATGAGTCTTAAGTTTGGACGTTTTATTTTATCTATCGTTTCCCTGAGATCCTTTTTGATTTTTTTGATTTTTTTCTCCATTCTTTCTTTTGTCCTTTCATTTTCTGTTCTGTGGATTTGTAGGACACTGAGATGTTGTTCAGCTTCCTCTAGTCTTGTATTGTGATTATCCAGAGTCTTTTTAATTTGGCCAACAGTTTCTTTTATTTCCATAAGATCTTCTATTTTTTTATTTAGCCTTGCAGTGTCTTCTTTATGCTCTTCTAGGGTCTTCTTTATGTAGCTTATATCCTGGGCCATGGTCTTCTTGATGTCCTTTAAATCCTTTGCCATGTTTTCATTCCTCAATTGTAGTTCTTTGATTAATTCTGTGAGGTATTTTGTCTCTTCTGATAACTTGATTTGTGTGTTTGGAGTTGGATTCCCCATATTGTCTGGTTTTATCATATGCATTGAAATTTTCTGTTGTTTTTGGCCTCTCGGCATTTGCTCTGCTTGACAGGGTTCTTTCAAGTTGTAGAAAAAAACCTATCTAATTTTTCAGAAACACAGTTTGGTGACGTACACTTTCTCTAACTAACCAGCAGATGGTGACTGTGAGTCACCTATACCCCTCAAGTCAGTTCTCCAGCTTGTCCCCGCGGTGTGTGGGGAAATGATTCTTGTGGGTTCCAGCTGGAGAACTCAGCCTGGGTGTGTTGCTGGAGACATCTGCCCTGAATGTGGGGCGCTTGTACGTGTGGCCAGGGAGGAAGGACAGCCTCAATATTCAAATCCCCCAGGATCCCAGAGATTCAAGGCCGCCGCAAGAGTCCAAGACTTCATTTCATTTCATCCCCAGCTCCTCTCTCTCGCTGTCCCACAAACCACCGGACTTGGTGTAGTGCCCCTGGGTTCTCCGAGCAGGTCCCCCCTCCCAGCCACGCTCCTCCAGGATCTCTGCTGAGGGAATGCCATGCTACATCACCAGTGTGTACCGTCCCTCAAGGGAAGCCCCGGGCTGCTGAGCCATGCTGGAGCACTTTCAACCTGATGCAAAAATGGCCAACTGGGGCATCTCCACACCCCCCTCCTCACACAGTTCCTCCTTCCCAGCTCTGGGACAACTGGCGGGGCTCTGGGCTGTGGGCACGGCCCCGGGCAGGAGTTTATCCAGCCCTCTGGGGAGCCAGCTGCTAGCCATGGGGTTTCTTTCTGCTTCCAGCTCTCCCCTCTGTTCCCCAGGTCCCAAGGGTATCTGCAGTGGGCTATCTTCCAGGCCAGACACCGAGAGGCCGGTCCAGCCCCCTCTTGCTGTGTTTTGCTGCATGGTTCCCACTATTGCAGCTGCAGGCGCTCCTGGGTTTTTTTTTTTTTTTTTTAAAAGGGCCCGTTGGTCTCCAGACACCAAACCCTGGCTTCCCCAGATCACCGCGCGGCTGCGGGACTTCCAGCCAGCTTACTCACCCGTTCTAGAATGCAGACTCCCGGTTTCACCAAGTATACAGCCCCTGGGAACTAGCAGATCTCATCCAGCTGGTGCATCGCTGTAACCGGTATTCTGGGTCACTCTCTGGTCCTTATCTAGTGTTTCTCATGGAGGTGTTCCTTTGCCCTGTCTCACCTAGCCACCATCTTAGTTCTGTCCTCATTCTCTCTTGATTCTCAAAGACTCAGGATTCTCATTTACTTAAAAGTAGAACTGTCTCTTCTTGAGGTGCTAGACTTAAATTATACCCAGCCTTCTCTCAGTCATATAAGTTTGCATCTGCTGCTACTTCTGGTCTGATGCCAGGAAGGAATGTGCCAATTCAGAGGTACAAAGACAACAGTCATGACCCGCTCAAAACCAGAGTTCAACTAACTAGTGGAAGGCTGATGAAGGGAGTGAGAATGTTCAATTAAGTCATCATAATAACAACAACAAAATACCTTGAATGACTTCTCAGTAAAAGAAACTGTTATCCTGAGGGATGGTAGATGTGCTTTTCAAACTCTGTTAAATGTCAAACCAACTGATAGGTCAAATGTTGATGAGCATTCAAAGGGTTTTTTTGTTATCCTCTGAGTTAATTCTTTTCCTTAACTTCCCTTCAGAAATCAGTAGCATGGAGGGAGAAATTACTGTGGGATACCCTAATTGGGAAAGTGATTTACCCTGACATTACTAAAGAGGTTGGTTGGTTGATATAGTTCAATGCTGACTCTCAAAGCAGATGACTATTGAGAATATCTCATGAAACATCTCCAAGCATGACTTGCTCACATGCTATTTTAAAACAAAAGAGCATGGAAGAAAAATGCCCTCATCACTCCCCAGGGCCCCATCCAAGAACCCACTCCTCACCTGCAGTGAGGAGCCACAGTGGACGGAATTTACCAATGGTGGAAAGTTCATTGAACCTGCTGTGCTAACTACTTGAAAATCACTTGTTCCAAAAGCCCTTTAGAAACCAGGAACCCTGTTAGTTTGGCTTCTGGAATGGTTACCTACCTGCAGTAAAAGGTAATTACAACTGTCAGCCAGCGAATAATTGCTCAAGTGTCTAAATGAATGGGGGATCTTCTCTGGAAGAAATTACTGTTCTTCAGTGAGTCTTCTCAGCCCCCCGTCTCTGCCTTAGTTGCTGACACACTTGGGCCATCTGTCTAAACCAGGGAGGAAAGGGTGGGGGATTTTAATTGGTGGAAGCAAAACAGGACAGGGACCACCTGAAGCTCATCTGCTGGAGGGCTTTTCTGAGCCATGTTAGGACTGAGGCAGCCACTCTGCTGAGCCACCATCAAGCCTTTCCTGAAGACATGGGCACTTTGGGCAGGTCTCAGGTCCAAGGTTGTGGCCATTGGCTGCATCATAAAACCTGAAGCTCCTCCCCTTTCCTCCCATCCTTTGCCAGTGCTCGCTGAACTTTATACGGGAGTCAAATAAAGACAGGCATCCCTGCAGGCACGGCGGGGTAACAAGGTAGGGGTGGCAAGGTAGATGATTTCTAAAAGGAAGTGAATGGGGAGGCTTCAACGAGAGCAGGGAATCAATTGTAAAAGGAAAAGATTCCAATAAGTTGGAGCAATGCCTTCCCTATGATACTCAAAAGCCCCAGGTGTCCAAGACTACTGAAGGGCCCCATGTCACCTTCTGAAAAGCCACCTCTACTGTGTCCTCAGTGTCACCACCAGCTGGAAGAGCTGGGATACAGGAGTGTATACTCTCGACAAGATGAAGATCAGTGTTCTGGCCCAGCCCTGCCTCGAGCCTGCTGCCTGGTCTTTACCCGGGTCTCGGGTTTCCTTGGCCTGAGTTTGTTCACATGTGAAATGAGAGGAGCAGAGATGGTTGAGAGTCCTCTTGTTTGGAATTCTCCTCTGGATGTGGAGCATTGTTGGGCTGTGTGGCCTGGGATGGCTGAAGGCTGCAGGCAGCCAACTTTAGGGCTGAGGATTTCAAAGAGTTCTCCAGTAGTTTCTTTTTAGAGCTCTTGGGAGCTAAACTGAAAGGTTTTGAAAGGGCTACCTATGCGTGGAGACCAAAGGGTATGGGAGAAATTTGTAGATTTAGAAGTGCTTCAGATTTGGGAGGAAGTAGATGGCCAGATAAAGGCTGGGTTCCATGGCAGCTGCGTGCCTACAGGACCTTGCCCAGGTGATGCTCTCTGAGCCTGGATGCTGCCCTCTGCAAATGTAGAGGAAGCACTTGTGGGAACGTTATGTGGGAGCAAGGCCCTGTCCCTGATGGGCCACCAGTGTCCAGCTTGGTTTCCCATTTCAGTAACACCTAATTTGGCAAGTTAGAGTTGTTTGCATAAGGAGCTGGTCATAGAATGGTTATGGAGCTGTACACTCTGTTTTTTGTCTCTCTTCAGTCCCAAGTTTAATATTAATATTGATTCGCCTATTGAAACACTTAACTTTGACTATGGACACATTTACTCCTTAGAGACCAACAATATTGGTTTAGAATTTGTTAACAAAAAGACATGAGTTCTTTCCTAAATAATTATGTCTGGGGTTAGTTGCATACATAGCAATAATTAAGCAAATGTCTGAGAAGATTATTTACTCAATATTAATTCAAAGCGTATTTTCTTTCTCCCCACTTGAGAGTTATTTTGTAATCATATCTATGAAAAACATTAATAGGAAGATGTATATTTAATGTGTATCTATTAAGTATGTCATTTGACTTTTAGTGCATGGCTTTAAACAGCTTTTCAACTATAATGTTAGTTATCTTTTGTTGCAAAATTTATTTTTATTTTGCACAGATAGGGAACAAGACCCTATCAAAAGATAATGGGGAAAAAAGGGGAAAAAGAAATAAGACAAGATAAAAGACAGAAAGTGCTCCAGAATACCAGTTCCAGGGCTGTACTGGCTGGACGAGTTCGGCTACATCCACAGTGACTGTGCACTTGGTGAAACTGAGAGCCTGCGTTCGGAAACAAGTGAGTAAGGCTGCTGGGGAAACAGCAACCATGCCGCGGTGGGGAGAAAACTGGGGTCAGCATTTGGAGGCAAGTTAGTTTAAAAACCCCGAAAGCAGCTGTGGATCTGGCAGCAAGAGCCATGCAGTTGAACGTAGTGGGGAGTGCCTTCTATGCCCTGGGCACCCACCTCAGTATCCGGCGTGGACGATAGCCTTTTACACACACATAGCTAATTGTCCCAGAGCTGGGAAGGTGGAGGCCCATGGAAGTGGGAAGTTACCACGCCACATACAGCCGTCTTCTCAGTGGGCTGGGAATGCTCCTGTACGGCACCACAACCCAGAGCTACCCTTGGGAATTCTATTTGCCTGTGACATTGTGCAGTCTTTCCTCAGTGAAGGCCCATGGAGTGCACAGCTTGGAGGCAGTCCTGCACAGAAGTCCCAAGGGCCCTACACCAATCCCAGGGACTTGTGAGCCCACAGCAGAGAGAGACTGTGGGGAGTCTGAGCTGAAGGGTTGGACTCCTGCAACAGCTTTAAGTATCCAGGAATGGCTGGGAGAGTTGAGTCTTAAAGCCACCTTCCCTCCCTAACTGCACAGGGCACCCTCCCCACCTCAGGTCTGCCTGCACCAACTGCACACGGAAATTTGGTGCACTGATTGGACCCCCACAAGATTCAGACCCCCACTCACCACAAATACGAAGTTGGGGAAAACCAGCTTGAGGGTAAAAAGGAGCTTGGGGGGCACCATCTGCTGGTAAGTTAGAGAAAGTGCACTCCACCAAGCAGTAGCTCTGAAAAAATTATAGGTAATTGTTCAAATAAGTCTATATATCATAAAAGAACCCTATCAAGATAAGCAAATGCCAAAAGGCCAAAAACAACAGAAAATTTTAAAGCACGTGAAGAAACCAGAAGAAATGGATAACCCAAACCGAAACACCCAGATCAAAAAATCAGAGGAGACACAGTACTTGGAGCAATTAATCAAAGAAGTAATCACAAGCAGTGAGATCATAGCACGGGATATAAAGGACATGAAGAAGACCGTAGAAGAGCATAAGGAAGAATTTGCAAGAGTAAATTAAAAAAATGATCTTATGGAAATAAAAGAAACTGTTGATCAAATTAAAAAGATTCTGGATACACACAAGTACTAGATTAGAGGAAGCTGAGGAAAGAATAAGTGAACTGAAAGAGTGCAGGCTTGAAAGTGAGAGTACAAAAGAAAGAATGGAGAAAAAAAATAAAAAAATTTGAAATGGATCTCAGGGATATGAGATATGGACAACATGAAGCACACAAATATAAGAATCATGGTGTTCCAGAAGGGGAAGAGAAGGGTAAAGGTCTAGGAGGAGTATTCAAAGAAATTGTTGGGGAAAATTTCCCAGCCCTTCTAAACTACATAAATATGAAAATTACAGATGCCTAATGAACTCCAAATAGAATAAATCCAAATAAACCCACTCCAAGACATATTTTGATCAGTTTGTCAAATGCTGAAGAGAAGGAGCAAATTTGGAATGCAGCAAGAGAGAAGCAATTCACCACATACAAGGGAAATAACATAAGACTAAGTAGTGACTACTCAGCGGCTACCATGGAAATGAGAAGGCAGTGGTATGACATATTTAAAATTCTGAAGGAGAAAAATTGCCAACCAAGAATTCTTTATCCAGCAAAGCTCTCCTTCAAATTTGACAGAGAGCTTAAAATCTTCACAGACAAACAAATGCTGAGAGAATTTGCTAACAAGAGACCTGCCCTATAAGAGATACTAAAGGGAGCTCTACCACTAGAGAAACAAAGAAAGGAGAGAGAGGTATGGAGAAGGGTTCAGAACTAAAGAGATTCAGTAAGGGTACGTTAAAGGAAATAGAGAGAGGGAAAAAATATATCTGAGAAACAAAACCAAAGGATAGGATGGCTGATTCAAGAAATGCCTTTATGGTAATGCATTGAATATGAATGGATTAAACTCCCCAATTAAAAGATATAGGTTGGCAGAATGGATTAAAAAAATATGAAACATCAATATGTTGCTTACAAGAGACTCATCTTAGATCAGAGACACAAAGAAATTAAAAGTGAAAGGATGGAAAAAAAATATTTCATGCACGCTATAGCCAAAAGAAAGCAGGAATAGCAATATTAATCTCAGATAAAATAGACTTTAAATGCAAGGATGTTACAAGAGACAAAGAAGGTCACTATATACTAATAAAAGGGACAATTCAACAAGAAGAAATAATAATCATAAATGTCTATGCATCCAATCAAGGTGCCCCAAAATATATGAGACAAACATTGGCAAAACTGAATGAAGCAATAGATGGTTCCACAATAATTGTAGGAGACTTCAATACATCACTCTCTCCTATAGATAGATCAACCAGACAGAGGACCAATAAGGAAATTGAAAGCCCAAACAATCTGAAAAATGAATTTGAATTAACAGACATATATAGAACATTACATCCCAAATCATCAGGATACACATTCTTCTCTAGTGCTCACAGAACTTTCTCCTGAATAGATCATATGCTGGGCCATAAAACAAGCCTCAATAAATTTAAAAAGATTTAAATTATTCAAAGCACATTCTCTGATCACATGGAATACAATTAGAAGTCAATAACCATCAGAGACTTAGAAAAGTCACAAATATCTGGAGGTTGAACAACATACTCCTAAACAATCAGTGGATTAAAGAAGAAATAGCAAGAGAAATTGCTAAATATATAGAGATGAATGAAAATGAGAACACAACATATCAAAACTTATGAGATGCAGCAAAGGTGGTATTGAGGGGGAAATTTATAGCTCTAAATGCATACATTAAAAAGGAAAAAAGAGGTAAAATCAAAGAATTAATGGAGCAACTGAAGAAGCCAGAAAATGAATGGCAAACTAACACTAAACCAAGGAGAAGAAAAAGAAATAACAGGGATTAAAGCAGAAATAAATGACATAGACAACAACAACAACAACAAAATGAGACAATAAATAACACCAAAAGTTGGTTCTTTGAGAAGATCAATAAGATTGACAAGCCCCTAGCTAGACTGACAAAATAAAAAGAGAGAAGACCCAAATAAACAAATAATAAATGAGAGAGGCAACATTACTGCAGATCTTGAAGAAATTTTAAAAATTATAGGAGGATACTATGAACAACAGTATGCCAACAAGCTAGATAATGTAGAGGAAATGGACAATTTCCTGGAAACACATGAACCACCTAGACTGACCAGAGAAGAAATAGAAGACCTCAACCAACCAATCACAAGCAAAGAGATCCAATCAGTCATCAAAAAGCTTCCCACAAATAAATGCCCAGGGTCAGATGGCTTCACAGAGGGAATTCTACCAAACTTCCCAAAAAGAACTGACACCAATATTACTTAAACTCCTTCAAAACATTGAAGAAAATGGAACACTATTTAACTCATTTTCTGAAGCTAACATCACTCTAATACCAAAACCAGGTAAAGCTGCTGCAAGAAAGTAAGACTACAGGCCAATCTCCCTCATGAATATAGATGCAAAAATTGTCAACAAAACACTTTCAAATCTAATCCAAAGACACATTAAAAAAATCATAAACCATGACCAAGTGGGGTTCACACAGGCATGCAAGAATGGTTCAACATAAGAAAATCAATGTATTACAACACATTAATAAATCAAAAGGGAAAAATCAAATGATCATCTCAATAGATGCAGAAAAAGCATTTGATAACATCCAGCATCCTTTTTTGATAAAAGCACTTCAAAAGGTAGGAATTGAAGGCAACTTCCTCAATATGATAAAGGGCATATATGAAAAACCCACAGCCAGAATAGTATTCAATGGTGAGAGACTGAAAGCCTTCCCTCTAAGATCAGGAATGAGACAACGATGCCTGCTGTCACCACTGTTATTCAACATTGTGCTGGAAGTGCTAGCCAGAGCAATCCAGCAAGACAAAGAAATAAAAGGCATCCAAATTGGAAAAGAAGAAGTAAAACTGTCATTATTGCAGATGATATGATCTTAAATCTGGAAAACCCTGAGAAATTGGTGACACAGCTACTTGAGCTAATAAACAAATTTAGCAAAGTAGTGGGATACAAGATTAATGCACATAAGTCAGTAATGTTCCTATACACTAGTAATGACCTACCTGAAGAGACACTCAAGAAAAAGATACCATTCTCAATAGCAACTAAAAAAGTGAAGTACCTAGGAATAACAATAACCAAGGATGTAAAGACCTATATATAGAAAACTACATAACTTTACTAAAAGAAATAGAAGGGGACCTTAAAAGATGGAAAAATATTCCATGTTCATGGATAGGAAGGCTAAATGTCATTAAGATGTCAATTCTACCCAAACTCATCTACAGATTCAATGCAATTCCTATCAAAATTGCAACAACCTACTTTGCAAATTTGAAAAAGCTAGTTATCAAATTTATCTGGAAGGGGAAGATGCCTCAAATTGCTAAAAACACTCTAAAAAAGAAAAACGAAGTGGGAGGACTTACACTCCCTGACTTTAAAGCTTATTATAAAGCCACAGTAGTCAAAGCAGCATGGTACTGGCACAAAGATAGACATATTGATCAATGGAATAGAATTGAGAATTCGGAGATAAGCCCCCAGATCTATGGTCGACTGACCTTTGATGAGGTCCCCAAAACCACTGAACTGGGACGTAACAGCCTATTCAACAAATGGGGCTGGGAGAGCTGTATATCCTTATCCAAAAGAATGAATACCCTACCTCACACCCTACACAAAAATTAACTCAAAGTGGATCAAATACCTCAATATAAGGGACAGTACCATAAAACTCCTAGAAGATAATGTAGGGAAACATCTTCAAGACCCTGTATAAGGGGATCACTTCCTATACCTTACACCAAAAGCACAAAAAATAAAATTAAAAATAGGTAAATGGGAACTCCTCAAACTTAAAAGCTTCTGTACCTCAAAGGAATTTGTCAAAAAGGTAAAGAGGCAGCCAACTCAATGGGAAAAAATATTTGGAAACCATGTATCTGACAAAAGACTGATATCTTGCATATATAAAGAAATCCTACAACTCAAAGACAATAGTATAGGAAGCCCAATTATAAAATGGACAAAAGATATGAAAAGACAGTTCTCTGAAGAGGAAATACAAATGGCCAAAAAACACATGAAAAATGTTCAGCTTCACTAGCTATTAGGGAGATGCAAATTAAGACCACAATGAGATTTCATCTCACAGCAATTAGATTGCTGTCATTAAACAAACAGGAAACTACAAATGCTGGAGAGGATGCGGAGAAATTGGAGCTCTTATTCATTGTTGGTGGGACTGTATAGTGGTACAGCCACTTTGGAAAACAGTCTGGCAATTCCTTAGAAAACTAGATATAGAGTTACCATTCAATCCAGCAATTGCACTGCTCGGTATATACCCAGAAGATCTGAAAACAGTGACACGAACACATATCTCCATGCCAATGTTCATATCAGTGATATTCACAATTGCCAAGAGATGGAAACAACCCAAATGTCTTTCAACAGATGAGTGGATAAACAAAATGTGGTATATACACATGATGGAATACTACGCGGCAGTACAAAGGAATGATGTCGTGAAACATATGACAACATGGATGAACCTTGAAAACATAATGCTGAGTGAAATAAGCCAGGCACAAAAAGAGAAATATTGTATGTTACTGGTAATGTGAACACTGTGAAAAATGTAAAATAAAGGTTTTATATCATAGAATGTAGCAGACCTAGTGATAGACAGCAAATAGTGAAGGGGGAATGATAACCTAATAAGAGCAGATAAGTTATGGAGGGTAAACCTAATGTTCTGGGAATGCTCAGGAATGACTATGGTTTGTTTCTTTCTAGGGGGTGTGGTAGGAATAAGTTTGCAGAAATGTAGTTATTTTAGATTATTTGTTTTTCTCATTCATTTGTTGGGTTATAGTCTGTTTATTTTCTTGGGGTAGGGTAGGAACATGTTGGAAGCAATGTAGTTATTTTAGGTTATTTGTTTTTTCTTATTCCTCTGTTTTGGTTTTGTTTGAAATGTTTTCTGTTGTTTTTTTATTTTTTTGATAAAGTTAAAAAATGAATGAGTGTGAAAAAAAAGTAAATGAACAATGGGGTGAGGAGGGGAATGGAATGTTTTGGATGCTCTTTTATATTCTACTTTTTATTTTATTTTTTTTTGAGTAATGAAAATGTTCAAAGATTGATTGTGGTGATCAATGCACAACTATGAACAACTGATTGTACACGTTGAAGGACTGTATGTTATATGAATATATCTCAATAAAAATGCAATTAAAAAAAAAGAAATAAGTCAAGTGTTGCAGAAGAAAAGAATGCACAGACATGCTTCAAGTTTACTCCTAACCACCAACTGTACACAGGACTTCAACACACCAGGGGTTGGGGCTCACTCTAAGAGGTGGGTATAATCCACTAACAGGACAAAGGAAGCAGAATGGCTGGGAAATATCACTGAAAGTGGAATTTCAATATGTAGTAAGTATCGGTGTTGTAACCCAGGTCCCAGGGAAAACAGAATTTATCTTACAAAAATGTAGGAATATAAAATGGTCAAGATTTACAAATCATTCAGTTTCTTAAGATGACTTGCTATCAAAAAGATAAACAACATTTAGTCATAGACATTTAGGTGCCTATTCAACTGGGTCCTGGCCAATTGGAATTCTAGGGGGTAGCTATTGATGTGCTTTCTTTATTTGAAAAAAAAAAAAGGCAGACATGTCAAAAATGCAAAATACACGACCTGGAGAAAGATAAACATTTTGGACCCACGTGGTTGTTCCTTGCCTGTAAATAGCAGACGCTGTGCTTTGTCTTCTTGCCTAAATCGGGAACCTGAGAGTAGAGAGGGACTACAGTCATGACAGGTGTTCACAGTCCTGCAAGGTGGTCAAGATGCTGGCAGCATCTGGGCTCACAAACTGTGTTTCCAGTGGGTGTTCGTTTTGTTCCCAAGCATTTCCGATGGAATTCTGTAGGAGGCTTCCGAATTCCTTGTCTGTAGAGTAAGTCCTGGAGCAGTGACTTCTGCCCCTATCCCTGTTCCTCAACACCCCTGCCCCCTCCCCCCCAAAAAAAAATACCCTGGCAGAGCATGGGTGCCCAGCTCCTCAGTGGGGGTGATGGAATCCTGCAGAATCCATGCCAGTGAGGGGTCCCCACCCTGAGCTTCAATGAGTGACAATTTCTTATTTATTAACTAAGCACCCCTGTTTCTCCCAAATGCTACACATATTGGGATTTAGGTGTCCTGGTAACATTGCTTTGCCCTTAGTCTACACTACATAGGTCGGGGTTGTGGTCTGGGTTGGGGTCGGGGGTCCCTGCAGTGGTGCCTGGTCCTGCCCTGAGGCCTTCTGACCAGGAGCTTAGGGGCCTGCTGCCCGCCTGATGGCCTGGTGGGGGCACACAGGGTGAGGGTGGCTGCAGGGTGAGAGGCAGGGGTGGTCTGGGGCTGTGTCTGGCACTGCCTGGGGGTGGGGAGAGGTTCCAGGGCCCTGGGGGCTCAGAACTCACCTTTGACAGTGGGGGTGGCAACCCTGCGGGCGATGTCTGGGAAGGAGACCAGAGGGAGGGCCCCATTGTGGGGTTCCCCATTGTGGACTGGGGGCTCCAAAGTGGGCAGCCCAGCTGCTGGGGGCTATGAGTGGGGGTGGGCCCGAGTATGGGGTTGTAAGTGTGGGAGTCTGAGTGGGGGGCTCTGAGTGGGGCTCTGAGGGGGGCACCCCTGCCTCCCACTGCTCACTGGCCACCCTGGCCTTTCTCATCAGCACCGTCCCTGCTTCCAGGCAGCTGGGCATGTGGTCCGTGAGCAGCAAGGACGCTGGAGTGGAGGGGGCAGGAGGCCCTGGTGCCTGCTGTGGGGGATGCAGCCGGACCAGGCAGGGCCACTAGAGCAGAGCTCAACCTCGGGACGCAGTGGGTGGATGGGGAGCTCAGCCTCTCAGCGGAAGCAGAGGTACTGAGGGACACCTTTCTTGGGGGCCTGGGGTTGGCAGGTTTCTAAGAAGGCCCCGTGATTCTGCCCTGGGATATCTAAGCACCCTGTGTGGGTGGGGCCCGTGACTTGCTTCTAACCAACAGGATATGGCAAAGGGGAAGGGATTCCACAGGTGTGATTAAAATCCCTTGGTCTCTTTGAGTTAATCAAAGGGGGAGGACTCTTGGTGGGCCTGACTTAATCAGGCGAGCCCTCGGAAAGAGGATCCAGAGGTCAGAGAGACTCTGCTCTGGCCCTGAAAGAGAAAGCTGCCGTGAGTTTTACAGCTCCGAGGAGATGAGTTCTGCCACAAAGGTGCGGGTTTTGGGAAGAGGACCCCTGAGCTCAGGGGAGACCCCAGCACTGGCTGAGGCATGAGCAGGGACCCAGGTAAGCTGTGGCTCGATTCCATAACCCGTGGAACTTTGAGATAATAAATGCAAGTTGTTCAAAGCTGCCAGGTTGGTGGAAATTTGTTATGCAGCGTGGATAACTCATACAGGGTTGTGTCCCAGGGAGGGGAGGGCAGGTGATGGGGGGCTTTGGGGGGAGACACAGAGCCCTGGGGCTGGGTGATGGGGGTTGGTTGTGAGGTGGCCAGCAGAGGAGGAAGGGCTGAGGGCATCGAGGCTCCAGGAGGGCTGGGAAGGGGAGCAGGCAGGCACCACGAGGCTCTCCCCACTCGCCCTCCTCTCTGGAGAACAAGTAACGACTCGAGGAGCTGCAGCTGTGTATTTTTTCCTGCCAGTTGCTGTTTCTTTGTGACTGTGCAGATGGACCCCCCGGGGCTGGGTTTTAATGGGGTTGTGTCAGCGGACTGGAGACAGGGCTGTGGGCTCTCCTGACAGCCCCCAGCCCCTGCCAGGGCATGTGGCACTGCTGGTGGGGTCCGGTAGGGTCCTCAGGCCTGGTGCCCCATCCTGTCCCCACCCCCAGTCCCCGAAGGGCCCCTCTTACAGTGGACAGCCGCCTCCAGGGGCTCTCGCAACTGCACGCGCCTCGACCCCCCGGCTGCCATCCATCCAGCTCCCCCGGCTGCCATCCGTCCAGCTCCGTCTCAGGATGGGGGGGGCACCCGCTGCCTTCCTGGGGGGCAGGGGGTGCAGACGCACCATAAAACAGGCCGCTCCGACCTGTGCCCCTCACCTCCTCCGGGCTGGATTGGAGGCAACTGCTGGTGGAGACCCCCCTGCTGGCCTGCCCTTGGCCCCCAGACCCCGAGGGGTGGGAGGACAGAGGCAGCCTGGCCCGGCTTCACTGGGACCAGCCGGAACCAGCTGGAACCAGCTGGAACAGCCCGGGGTCCCGGGTCCTGCACGGTCTTTGGGTTTCGGTGACCGTGCATTAGAGACCGTGCTGGCAAGTGTGAACATCGCGAGCAGCGAGTGAGTGTTCATGTCAGGGGCTGTCGCAAGGGCGGCCACACAGGCTCACACTGCATCCTCGGGGGCCTGCAGGGGTGGGGGCCCGCGCGGCTCTGTGTTCCCGGGGACACACTGGACGGGGTCACTGACCTGTGCAGAGCAAGGTGGGCAAACCCTGCCATCCCTGCCTCCCCGACGGGTGCACCATGCCCCACTGACCCCCATTCTCTGCCCTGCCTCAGGTGCCAGCTGGGGGCAAGTCCAAGGGGACCACAAGGGCCCCTGGGGTGGGGGGAAAGGGGACAGGTTGGAGGGAGCCATAGGAGTGGGGGGCTGGGTTTGGGGTTGGGGTTGCTGAGCTCCACTGGCATCTGCCCCAAGGAACTCGCTCCTCATCTCCCGTGGGCTCCCCCAGGCTGCTGGGGCCCAGGGGCACAGTCACCGCCTCTCCCCATTCACCCAGGACCTGGACCCTGGCCTGCCCAGGCTCAGAGGCTGCAGGAGGCCCCAAGACCTTGGGATCCCCTGCGTGCTGGGACTCCAGCTGAGAAAAGTAGGCAGTGCCCCACGGCCACCCCTTCCCAGCCCCTCCGTCCCCTCCCCTTCACCCTGCAATGTGGCCTTTGCCCTGGACCAGCCCCCTGTCCTTCCTGCCCCTGCCCAGCACCTCCACCCTGGGCTGCCGGAGCCACCGTCCTGGTCACTGCCCGGCTCCAGAACCTCCTCCTCCAGCCTGGCCCCTCTCCCAGTCCCCCAGACCCACCTGCCCCCCACGCTGGGCCCCAGGCTGCCCGAGCTCTGCAGCCCCTCCTGCCCTCCAGCCCTCCGCACCTTGGGGCACCTCCAGCTCTCTCCCGCACTAACTCCTTCCAGGGTCCTCCCGGCCCAGCGCCCCAGGCCCCCCACCCCCGCCCCGGGAAGCCCGGCTCCGGGTGGCCTTACCCTCCCCGGCCAGGCCATGGGTGAGCCCCCCGTGGCCTCCTTATTCTCTCTGGCCACGCTGGCTGCAGCCTCGTGTACTGGAACGTCCTGAGATAAGCGAAAACAGTGTGGACTGCGCAAGCCGCTCGTGGGAACGAAACCAAAGGGCACAGAGCTGCCCGCGGGCCCTGCCCCCCGACGCCCCTCCTCCCTTCATGGTCGCCCCGCGCTGACCCTGCGCCGCTCGTCCAAAACCCCGCGCCCCCCGCAGCCCCTCTGCGGCTCTCCCGGCTGCGGGATACTGATCACGTGCTTCGACTTGGCGGGCCTGGGCTGGGGGACCTGATCAGCCCCTGGGGAGGGTGGTGGGCACGGGCGACAGCGCCCTCCACTGCCCCCCAGGCCTGGGAAAGTGAGGCCGGAGGCAGGCCCCATTTCCTCACCCAAAATACCACCGTAGGGGAGGCTTGCCGGAGGGAACCGCCTTTTCCCCACCCCCTTATCTTGCCCCTGACACTCCCCATTGCCAGAGCAACTCCCCCACCGTCAGTGCGCATGCGCAGTTACCAAAACTACTCCCGCCCCTTGTCATTCAACCTCCGCGCCCTCTCTGAACTAATCCAAGCCTTCGACCTCTATAGCTACCCCGCCCTCTAATCGCCCAATATAAGCTTGTGTTCTCGCCTAATAAAGCTCTCTCTCTTGGTTTCATTATCCCTCAAGTACCGTGTCCTGCCTGTTCCTTCTCGCCGCCCTCCACACCTTGCACGCCCCCCCGCCGGGGACCTAGCCAAATCCCCCGCCTCGCCTTCGCCTCCGGGAAAGAGCCCCCGCCGCCGGTACCTTCAGAGCAAGCCTGGGAGCCTAGGATTTAGCTACCGGCCGCCACCCCCCCCCCAGACGAATCAACTGCGACCGCAACTGGCGCCCAACGTGGGGCCCCTGCAATTAGACGTCCTCTCCACGCAGCGGTCCAGTGACGCCACTCGCTCGCCCGGACGCCTCTCCAGCTCTCCTTCTCCTCGCCTGCAAGGTAAGGGCCGCCTCTCCCTCGCCGCTCCCAGAGCCGCCTCTCCCTCGCCGCTCCGCGTCAGGGGCCGCCTCTCCCTCGCCGCTCCGCGTCAGGGGCCGCCTCTCCCTCGCCGCTCTGGAGCCGCTCCTCCCTTCCCCACTACCCATTCTTCCGTCTGCCTCTCGTCCTTTTCTTCTATGACCCCCATTCCTCCTAACGCTCTCCCTCTTCCCCTCCATTACTTTGCTGTAGTCCTTTGTGTGTTTCTTTCTTTGTTTGGCGCCGTGTACCTCTTTGCAACTGCCCCCCCAGACTGCTCCAAAATGGCGAACTTCCTCCTTCTTCTTCTACTGAGGGGAGGAAGTGCTCTAGTAATGACGTCAGCCCTAAGCCGGCCGGAAACCGCATGCGCTTTACCCCGCCCTTTCACAGGGCGGAGTTAGTCCGCCATCTTATGCCTTACACCCCGCCCTTTCACAGGGCGGAGCTAGTCCGCCATCTTATGCCTTAGGCCCCTCCCTTTCACAGGGCGGAGCTAGTCCGCCATCTTATGCCTTAAGCCCCGCCCTTTCGCAGGGTGGAGCTAGTCCGCCATCTTATGCCTTAGACCCCGCCCTTTCACAGGGCGGAGCTAGTCCGCCATCTTGTGCCTTGGACCCCCCCCCTTTCACAGGGCGGGGCTGGTCCGCCATCTTGTGTCTTGGCCACACCTACCGCGCCGCCATCTTGCGACGCTTGGGGCCTCCCACTTTCACCTCCCCCTTCAACAGGCTCCCCCTCGGAGCCGCTGCCGGCAGCTGCCGCCGCCCCTCCCACCCTGCCAGCAAATAACCCCTGGCTGCCTTTTACACCTCAAGGCAACCCTTGGGGCAACGCTGCCCCTACTCCCACTCCCGCGCCAAGCCCTCTGCAAGCGCGTCCTCCTTTCTTTCGTGCTTTTCGCTGCTTTCCCCTTAACCTTACCCCCACACCTCAGAAACCGTACGACTGGTATCCCATTAATTCGGATACTATCAAGCAGCTTCGCAGGGGCGTCAAGGAAAACGGGTTAGGTAGCCCATACGCTTCCCAATTACTGCAGGATATCGCCATGAACTTTTGCCTCCCCCAAGACTGGGCCTCGCTTGCCCATACCATCCTTAACCCCGGCCAGTTTGTTGATTGGCGTGCCCACTTCCAGGCAGAAGCAGCTAGGCAAAGCGAGCAAGACGCAGCCACTGGAGTCTATCATCACCCCGAAGCTTACTTGGGCACGGGAGCGTTTATAAATGCATCTGCCTATATTAATGCACCTGCCACCTTTTGGCCTATCCTTTGGGGAATCGCCTTACGAGCGTTTGCCAACTGCTCTGCCTGTCGGCCTAATAAATTCACCAAGCTCTTCCAGGAGCCGAGTAAGCCTTTCGCCACCTTTGTCTCCAAAGTCGAAGAAACCTGCGCTCAAAAGGTAAGTGATCCCCAGGCCCAATATTACATGTACCCATCCTCAAATCCTAAAAAATCGTACTGTAATTCCCCCAACGAGTACTACTGTGCATACTGGAGGTGTGAAACATTAGCCACTAATTGGAAGCCTCCTGTTCCTAATCATTACCTTACCTTAAAGTGGGCCCCTACAGGGTGCAAACTCCCTACAGTTAACTGGCTCGGCCAAGAAAGCGAGGAATCCTGCACACATCTTAATCTTACAGTGCAGCTCCCCACTGATCCCTCCTGGTTACTCGGTCAAACTTGGGGCTTCAGAATCTATGAGAAAGGAGCCGACCGAGGATCACTTATTCTTATAAAAAAGGAGGCTGTAAACCAACCAGGCCAAAATACTGCATTAAGAACACCCTCTGGCATAGGTCCCAACCAAGTCATTAACCCCCTTTTTCCACAGCCCCCCAGCCGCACCTCAAGTACAAGCAGCACACCCGGAAACCGCACCTCAGCTGCAAACGGCGCGTCGCCAACACCACCACCCCAACCTCGTCCGCCCCCCGCCCGTTACTCCTCTCCCCTCCTCAGCCTTATCCAAGCAGCCTTCACCTCAGTGAATTCCTCCAACCCCAATCTCACCTCCTCTTGTTGGCTTTGCCTCTCCACTTCCTCCCCCCTGTATGAGCCGGTCGCCTCCAACCTCTCTTTTTCAGAAAACACAGAGGACAGCCCTTCGGAATGCAATTGGAATACCTCTGCCGTCCCCTTAACCTTTCATTCAGTCTCCTTTACAGGAAAGTGCATCCGCCCTCGCTCGAGTAACTCTCCCAGCCTCACAGCTTGTGCCAACTACTCATCTCCCAGCAGCTCTGCCAAGTTTCTTATTCCCCACAACTCCTCTCAATGGCTCTGCTCCTCTACAGGACTTACCCCCTGCCTTAACGTGCAAACCCTCAATACAACTAATGAAACTTGCCTCCTAATTGTCCTTATCCCTAGGGTCCTATACCACAGCGAGGAAGACTTCTTCCTCCGCCTGAAAAGAACTGCAGCTCCTGCCCCTCTGCAAAAGCGAGAGCCCATCACCGCCCTCACGATTGCCTCCCTCCTAGGTCTTGCAGGCGCTGGCACCGGAATCGCTGCGTTAGCCAGTCAAGGTTCCGCCCTAACTCACCTCCGGGCGGCTGTTGACGAGGACATTCATCACCTACAAAACGCTATTTCCCATCTTAAAAATTCTGTCAATTCCCTCTCTGAGGTAGTGCTCCAAAACCGCCGAGGTCTCGACCTTCTCCTTCTCAAAGAAGGAGGCCTCTGCGCCGCCCTAGGAGAAGAGTGCTGTGTATATGCCAATTCCACAGGTCTCGCCGAGGACAGCCTAAAGAAGGTCCGAGAGGGACTGGAACAACGTAGAAGAGACCGTGAAGCCACCAGTTATTGGTCCCATATCTTTACCCCCCTCCTCCCTTACCTCCTCCCTCTCCTCGGCCCCTTACTAATGATCATTCTAGCTCTCACTTTAGGACCCTGCATTATCCGCAGAATCGTCCAACTTGCAAGAAAACAAACAGATGCTATTTTTTCCTCGTTCGTGCAAATCCAGTACCAGCGACTCGCCACCTCTGACGCTCCCTACTCCAAGATGACAACCAACCCTCCGCAACCTCACCGCCACCGGTCAACCCGCCGACCGCGAGGCCCTTCTCGATCGCCTGGACATCACACCAACCTCGAGCTCCAGTTTATCTGAACCTCCAACTTTAAACCTCCCATCCTCGTCCATCCCGCAAGCAACAAGGCTCCTGTCGAGCACCCGGGTGCCACACCAACGCTGAGCTCCAGCCTTGCTGAGCTACCGTCAACCCTTTTTCCCCTCCCCAACCTTCCCCTTCCCTCATCCTTTGGTGGACCTCTCCGGTAAGCTTCTTCCTTTAATTAGAAAAAAGGGGGAAATGCGGGATACTGATCACGTGCTTCGACTTGGCGGGCCTGGGCTGGGGGACCTGATCAGCCCCTGGGGAGGGTGGTGGGCACGGGCGACAGCGCCCTCCACTGCCCCCCAGGCCTGGGAAAGTGAGGCCGGAGGCAGGCCCCATTTCCTCACCCAAAATACCACCGTAGGGGAGGCTTGCCGGAGGGAACCGCCTTTTCCCCACCCCCTTATCTTGCCCCTGACACTCCCCATTGCCAGAGCAACTCCCCCACCGTCAGTGCGCATGCGCAGTTACCAAAACTACTCCCGCCCCTTGTCATTCAACCTCCGCGCCCTCTCTGAACCAATCCAAGCCTTCGACCTCTATAGCTACCCCGCCCTCTAATCGCCCAATATAAGCTTGTGTTCTCGCCTAATAAAGCTCTCCCTCTTGGTTTCATCATCCCTCAAGTACCGTGTCCTGCCTGTTCCTTCTCGCCGCCCTCCACACCTTGCACGCCCCCCCGCCGGGGACCTAGCCAAATCCCCCGCCTCGCCTTCGCCTCCGGGAAAGAGCCCCCGCCGCCGGTACCTTCAGAGCAAGCCTGGGAGCCTAGGATTTAGCTACTGGCCGCCACCCCCCCCCAGACGAATCAACTGCGACCGCACCCGGCTACGTGACCCTCCCGTGCCGGGCTCGGCCGCTGGGTTACGGCCGTCGGGGGGCCACTGCTCCGCTCCTGTCAGCTGCCACTTTCCAAGGTCACAGATACAGCTGCTGGAACACACCGCTCTGCCTCCTTTCCGGGGGAGGCTCCGGGACAGGGAAGGTCGGGGCAGGACGGGAGCCAGGGCCTCGTCAGGGTGGGGAGGGGCAGTGGGGGGGCTCCCCCGACGGCTGCACCCCTCCTCTGGCTGCAGGCTGGAGGGGACATTGGCTCCTTGGCACCCCCCCCCCCGGAACTGCAGAGACTTCCCACTTCTTCTCTCCCCCTCCCTCTTCTCTCCTCCACGCTCCTTCTCCCCCCCTTCCTCTGCCCCCCTCTCTCTGCCCCCCCCCCATTTAAATCCCTCACCCCGAGGTGTGAAATGCTACCTCCCTGCTCTTATTTGCATGTCTCTGCTTGCCAGGCGGTTGCTGCCCCCATTTGCTTTACTAATTGCAGCTGCTCTGGCCTGTTTTGCTTCTCACATCCTTTGGGGGGGCCTTGACTTTAGAGACCCTCCTGGGCCCCCCTGTGCAGGTGGGGACAGGCGTTGGGGCTCTGGGGGTGGGTGGGTCCACTTGGGGACTGGGGGGGCTGGACACCCCAGGGTCCTGCCCCACCCAAGCCGCCGTCCCTGGGCGGGGTCCTCAGGGTGTCTGCATTTTATGGGGAGCTTCTGGTGGCTTCTATCTGAATCTCCAAGGACCCTTCCTCCCTGAGGGCGGGACCTGGCAAGGGTCACCCCAAAGGGGTCTGCCGCGCCCCAGGCGCGAGGAGCTGGGGGCAGCTTTCCTCCCGGGAGATAAGTGGGTGGGGGCTGTGGGGCCTCGAGCCCCTGCGGGAGTAAACCTGGCACCGAGCAGCGCCGCCGGGTTGGTGCCACCTGCACGGACCCCTCGGGACGGGCCCACTTATTGCAAAGGGAGCAGCTTTCTCCTGCGACAGCATCAGGGTTTCTATTGCAGATAGGGTGGTGGGAGGAGCGGTGGCCCTGGGAGGGCGTCATCTTGGCGGCTGGTGCTGAGAGGGGCTGAGGAGCTGCGGCAGCCCCGGGCGGCTCCATCCACAGGGGCCTCCCCCGGGGACCCCGCCCGCCAGGGGCCCTGGGCTGGGGGCAGCTCTCTCGGGCTGAGGCCACCCAGAAAATGTGTCCCTGTGTACGGGGGAACCCTGTAGAGCCGGCTGGCCCCCCAGGGGCAGTGCCGGAACAGTGCCCAAAGCGGGGTGACCTGGGCAGCCTGTCAATACTGGTACATTCTGTGACTCAGTTTCCCCCCAGTGGGGTCAGGGGCTCTGCTGATGGTCTCGGGGGGAAGAGGGGTGCAGCAGAGAGCTCAGCATCACTTCCGGCCTGGCTGTGCCTTCCTGCCCTGTGACCCCCGGCCTCCCCTCCCCTCAGTGAGCAGGAGGGGCCAGCTCCACCCTGGCGGCGGGGGCGGGGGCCCGGGGCCTCTGGCAGGGACAGCGTGTAAGACAAGAACGCTTGGCTCGGGGCCTGGTGACAGATGGCCGATAAAGGACGGAAAATAGCTCTAGGTGCCGGGGACAGGGGCCTGGGCAGTGTCACACCCGGGGAGGGACGCCCATCCAAGCAGGGAAAGGATCCAAAGTGGCCAGGGAGCGGCAGGCGGGGCCTTCGCAGACACTTCTCCTTGCCACTCCCTCCTGGTGGATGGGGAAACTGAGGCCCAGAGAGGGAGAGCCGGCCACGGGGTCTCGGGGCCTGGGGAAGGGGCCCCTCTCTGCACTGGCAGAGACCCCTCCACCCTCTCTGGACCTGCACACCCTGCAGGGGCCCACTGGACACACAGGGGCCCCAGGGAGGGTGCTGATCCTCAGCCGGTGGGTGCAGGGGTCTCCCTGCAGCCCCTCGGGTCCTGGAGCCGGAGCCCTTGCCCGGCGGCCCCTCCTGTCACAGGTGACTCTGGTCCTGCGGGTGCGCCCTCCCCGAGCTGGAGGGGTGGGCCAGACCCCCGGGACCTGAACCCCCCCCAGGGCCTCCCCCACAGCTACCCTCACCCCCACACTCACCAGTGCACTTGCACACAGACTTCCACACCCTTGTGCACATCCACACAGACATGCACACACACTCATACTCACATCCCTAGACACACACACACAGCACATCCCCACCGTCACACACATCGTCTTGCACACACATCCCTGCACTGAGACACACTTGCGCATGCACACTCTGTCACACACACTCGCACTGCCCCGACACACCTGGCCTCCGCTGGTTCCGCTCCTTGGGGTGTGGGCTTCTCCGCCAGGCCCGGGGCCCCACAATCGGCCGCCGCGGGCAGCGTGGAGGCGCGGCGCTGGCAGCAGGCCTGGGAGCTTCCGTGACCGATGCGGCGGCACTGGAGTCCCCGGGCAGCCCCGGCCACAGGCTGTCACCGGGCTCGGCGGCCCCCGCGGGCATCCACACCCCCACCCCATGGCCACAGGGGTAGGGAGGGGCCGAGGCCACAAGACTGGGAAAATGAGTCGGGGGGCTGCACACCCATCCTGCTCCCCCCTCGGCGGGCAGTAGGCAGTGTGCTGGCCGGGCCGGGGTGGGGGCTCCCGGGGGGCCCAGTGCAGCTGGACAGGAATCCTGGCTGCTCCCCCAAAGACACATTCCCAAGTCAGCAAGAGGGGGGTGCCCCTGGGAAGGCCCCCCGGCAGGCCTGGCTACTCGGGGCAGGAGGGGCAGGAGGGGCTGGCCTCGAGGCCCCCAGGGCCCCTTCCATGTGGGGATGCAGCCCCCACACCCCCGGGGAGCACTTAGGGGGCCGGGTGCTGGAAAATTCAGGGTGAGGCTGCTTCGGCAGGTCCTGGGCCCCAGGGCAACTGTGCACAGCAGAGCAGGGGGCTCCTTCCTGGATGGCTCACCCTGAAGAGAGCTGTTTCTCGGGGTCCCCCATGTGCCAGCCCCATTCCCACCTGAGCCCCGCACAGCCCCATGGAGGGTGTGCTCACCTGCCCTGGAAGCCCCTTCCCACTGGCCCTGACCTTCCCGGGCAACCAGCCGCGGCCCCTGCAGTGGGGTTAGGACGTCCCAGGCTGTGGCCCCTGGGGAGGGGTGGCCTTGGGTGTTGCTGAGTGTCCCCCGTGACCTCACCGCAGGGAGGGCTGGGGCTCCTGGGTGACCCTCCGCCTTTGTCTTGACTGCCAGGCTGAGCACTGAAAGTCCCGCGGCCCGCGAACCCCTGTCCCCCAGCCTTTGTCCAGGGACCCCCATGTGCTCTGCCTGCTCCCCACCCCTCCTGCCCACCCGTGGCATGTTCTTTGCCGGGAATTCCTCAGGCACCATCCTGCCCCGCACTGGGCAGCCCCTGCAGGTGCACAGGTGTGGGGGTCACTGGTCTGAGCATGCTGGCCGCCTGCCCGGGGGTGCCGGGGGTCAGGCCAGACCACTGTCAGTACCGTTCCCCTGGGGGAAGTAGCAGTGACCCCCGGACGGCCGCTCTGTGGCCTGGAGCCGAGCGGGGAGGAGGTGCCGGGTCCCAGGATCCCCAAACAATGGCGGGGCCTGCAGATCCTGGGGGGTCTGCTGCTGCCCCCACCCCGCCCAGAGTTGTCCGCTGGGCCTCGTGCAGGGGCCCAGCCCACCCGGAGCCCTTGGAACTCAGGGCCAGACTGCTGGGGCGGCTGAAGGCCTGAGGGGGCTGCCTGAGTTGGGGGCTGCAGGAGGGTGACCCCAGCGTCCAGCCCCGGAGTGGAGCCCTGGGGTGCACAGGAAGGGTGGCCTCTCCGCCCCTCCCTTCGGAGAAGCCCCCTGCCCCTGGCTGCGGCCTGCTCTGGGGGTCCACGAGGAGAAGGCCAAGGCGGACTGAGGGCAGCTCCCAGGCCAGGGTGTCCCACCTGTGCAGGGGTCTGTCCCGGGCCAGCACATGGAGCCCCTGCCCCATTGGGTGCCCATGGCCCTGTGGGCAGGGATGGTTTGCTCCATGTTGTGGGTGAGAAGCTGGGGAGCAGTGGGCAGCAGAGCTGTGTGGTCTCCCGGGCCCCCAGCCCCCATTGCGCCTGGGCCACCCCTGGCTGTGTGCAGGATTTCGCCTGACCGGGGGCAGTCTGAGGAGGGGGATCGTTTGGGAGGTGGCAGCTTGTCAGGGCAGCCGGGGGTGGGGGGCTGGGTGGGGGGCTGCCCCTCGGGGACCCCTCCACGGGAGCCCATTGCATCAGAAGCCACCCGTGGCCCATGCGGGCTGGCACTTCCCCACTGTCACCCTCGCCCGAGGGCAGGGACAGCTGCCTCTGTGAAGGGCCAGAAGGTGAGGATCTCAGGCTTGTGGGCTGCACCCAGCGGGAAACCAGCCCAGGCAACATGCAAATGAATGGGCGTGGCTACGTGCCAATAAAACTTTATTTACAAACACAGGTGGTGGGCACTGCAAGGGAAGGCTGGGAGGGGTTCCTGTGTGTGGAGGACACCCCTGGGGAGGGCTTGGGGTGTCCTGCCGACAGCAGGGCTTTATGGAAAGTGCAAGGTCCCGGAGCCAGGGGTCGGGGTCCCAGGACACGCCCCACCTTCCGGCCGTGTGTCCCTGGCCTGGGGACTGGCTCTGCCCCTGCCTCCCTGTGAACGAGGGGCTGACCCACCCCCCACCCCCCACCACCAGGGGCTTGGCTGCCCTGGCCCTGCCGACCCCCTGATTTCGGACTCTGGCCTCCAGAAGACGGAGACCCAGTGCAGCTTTCCCAGGCCCCAGCTTGGGGCAGTTTGTGGGGGTTGCCCCAGGAAGCTCATACGCCACCTTCGGGATGAAACCTTGAGCCCTGAGCCTGGAGGAGTGACCCTGGGGAGGCCAGAGGAGGTCGGGTGGGGGGACGTGGGCTCAGGGATGGAGCTGGCGAGGCCTGGGAGGTGGGGGAGCCACAATGGGTTCCAGGGCCTGGGGGAGGCTCTGGGCTGGCTGCCGGGATGGGTGGGATAAGGACCGAGAGGCCCCCCTGGACTGACCACGAAGGGTCACGGGCAGCTCCACCAGTGTGTCTTGATGTGGTGGGAGTGAGACCGATGGGGCAGTCTCAGGAGAGATGGAAGGAGACGAGCTGGGAAACGGGTGAGCGGGGCTGATGTCTGTGCAAGACCCAGAACCGGGGCCTGGTCGGGGGGCCCAGCTGCAGGCCGCCCTTCCCAGGTGGGTGGTGGGGGGAAGGGAGACTTTCTGGCAGGCGAAGCTGTGCCAGGGGGGAGCAGCTGACAATGGGGCAGTGAGTCTCCCATCACTGGAGGGAAGCAAAGGATGATAATTGCAAGGGCCTGTACAATCCCAGGGTAACGCGTCAGGGTCGGGAGCTGGGGGCAGGGTGTGTGGGGAGTCAGCATTGCCGGGGGTCTCAGTGAGCCACGTGCTGGCCCATTGCCGGGGACAGAGAAGCTCTTGTCTCTCTTGTAGCTGCCGGTCCTGCCTGGGGTCCCAGCCTGCGGGTATGGGGTCAGCGCCCATTACTGTGAAGCTGGGACCCTTCCATGGTGAGGGCTGTGTGTGGGCATCCCGTCACTGAGCCAGTGCCCCTTGATTCAGAAGACGGAGCTGCCCAGGCCGAGCCCCCCGATTCTTGCCTGAGCACGGTGGGGGGCTCAGGAGGCCGTGCAGCTGGTACGCTCCAGTCTGAAGCACAGGACACGGGGGCCCCCAGCCGCCCCCCGACCGTGGAGCTAATGGGAACCCCTGGACCCGTTGTGCACTCACAGAAGCAGCCCTTTCCCCTTCCCCTAAATTATTCATGAGAGGCCATAAAAGTCCTCAGCTCTCTCCAGGAGCCGTAATATAATGATAAATTTTATTTATAAAGTCAGTCCCTCCCTGCAAGCCACTGCCTGGGGGGCCGTACACAAACCATAACCGAGGCAGGGGCCGCGGAAAACGGCCTGTTACAGCTGTTTTTCTGGCAGGGTCTTGGGGGCCGGCTGGGGTGGGCAGGAGGTGCACCGTGTGGCGAGCTCGGCCTGCTGGGTGTGCACCAAGTGACAAGGAGACCACCGGCGTGCTGCCCGGCCTTGAGGGGACCCACTGTGGGGGTGCCGCACTCCCCTGGGCGTCGTGGCTTGCAGGGGCCTCTGTGATGAGGGGCCCCGGGCGGCTGGTGTAAATAAACAACAGGGCTTTGTCGTCTCACGGTTTCGGAGGCTGGGAGGCGACCACCGCTCGCAGGCCACACTTTGTCCTGGGGTCTGCGGTGGCCGGTGCTGGCCTGGACCCCCATCCGTGGGGTCCCTGGCAGCAACGCCTCCCTCTCCCTCTCGGCTTTTCTGCCTCCAAGGACTCGGGCCATTGGGAGGGGACCCAGCCTGGTGCAACGTGGCTGCATCTGAAGAGGACCTTCAAAGACCCTGTTTGCACGTAAGTCTGCATCACACTGCGTCATCCAAGGTCCTGTGGAGGGGAGCAGAGCCAAGGGCCGGGGCTGGGCCCAGGACATGAGTCCACTGGCCCCGCTCAGTGTCCCAGCCCCGGAGCCCGGCCTCAGCTGGTGCAGCTGCTGGCTCGGAACCCCAAGGCCCACACACCCCTCCCGTGCCCACGGCCTCCAGCCAGAGCCGTGTGTGCACAGCATGCTGCTCACCTTCGTGTGGCTGTCACACGGCACCCTCGGGCACCCTCAGGCCACCACGGCACCGTCATGGGAGGGGGCTGCTGGCTGCCAGGCTCACCCAGCCCCACTCCGCTTCAGGTCTGGAGAACAAGAGGCACCGAGCACTTGGGGTGCCGGATGGTGGAAAGACAAAAACCCGTGGATGAGCTGGGCGTGGTAGGACAGCCCTCCAAGCTCAGAGGCAGGTTCGTGCACGTTGCCCTCCGACCCCTGAGAAGGAGGCCAGGGCTTGGTGATCCTCTCTGGATTTCGGAAGCAGCACTAGATGCCCTTGGGACTGCTCAGCAGCCCCATTTATCAATGGCTTTGAAATCTTCCACGGGCTCCGCATCAGGTTCAGGCCACACTGCTCGGGGACACAGCTTGGCACAGCTGGTGGTGCTAGAGGTGTCCATGGGAGATCAGATTGCCAAGCAGAGCCTCTGGCACAGACTTTAGGCCCTGGAACAGTGCTACGGCCTCCCAGCAGAGAACACCCCAAGCTTGAGAAGCAGCAGCCAGCGGGGCACTGATCTGGGGCATCAGGCCACTAAGTCACTGGACCTGCCCATCATGTGCTAGTGTTCCAGTTTGCTAATGCTGCTGTTATGCAAAATACCAGAAATCGATTGGCTTTTTTTTTTATTTTGAAATAAATTCAAAGTTATAGGAACAGTTGCAAAAACAATACTAACCCCATACACAGAATTCCATCATACCCTGACCCCCCTCCCCCGATAGCTCAATCCACCAACTTTAACATGCTGTCACATCACTATTTCTTTCCCTCCCTCCCTCCCTCCCTATCATCCATCATCTATTGCTCTGTCTTCTGAACATACGAGAGTTAGCTGCACACATCCTTGAACATACACTATAATTCATGTATACACTTCCCATGAACAAGAACATTCTTTTATTCAATCCCATTAAGCACAGCTAAGAAGTACAAGAGATTCAACAATGATACAAAGCTTACATTCTATATTTCCTTTTCCTTATGTCTCAACTGTGTCCCTTTGAGCCACCTGTCTCCTCCATCCCATCCAAGTTCATCCTTGGCATCCAATTGTCATCTATCTAGACTGCCCCTTTTTTTTTTTTCCAGTTGTGGAAACATATATACAGCCTAAATCTTCCCATTCCACCCCGTCCCTAGCCTTCCATTAGTGGGATTAATCACATTTAGAATGTTGTAATGCTTTTTCCCACCATCCATTACTAGAAATTTCCCTTCACCTCAAACAGCAACCCTACACTCGTTTCTTAACTCCCCATTGCCTCTTCCCCCATTTCTCTCAAGCCAAACTCTACTTTTTATCTCTATGGTTATATTCTCTGATAATTTCTTTCTGTTTACCGTGGGGCTTAAAATTAACCTCTTAAATCCATATCAATCTTGTTTTTCTTTGATACCACCTTCACTTCAATAGGACACATAAACTATGTTCCTATACTCCTTCATTCCCCCACCTTTATATAGTTGTCTAAAATTACATATTTTACATTGAGTTCAAAGCCACTGATTTGTCATTAGAGTTTGTGTACTTTATATCATGTAGGAAGTAAATAGTGGAGTTACAGTTCAAAAATTATTGACTTCTATTTGTATTCCATTGTTGTTGGAGAATGTGCTTTCAGTATATTCAAATTTTTTTTTTTTAATTTCTTGAGGCTTGTTTTATGTCCCAGCTTATGGTCCCTTCCGGAGAAAGATCTGTGATCACTAGAGAAAAATGAGTGTCCTGGTGATTTGGGATGTAAGGTACTATATATGTCTGTTAAAATTCTCTATACCTCTTTCTCCTTTCTTTGTTTCTCTGTTGGTAGGGCTCCCTTTAGAATCTGAAGTAGGGCAGGTCTTTTATTGGCAAAGTCTCTCAGCATTAGTTTGTCTGTGAAAAATTTAAGCTCTCCCGCACATTTGAAGGAGAGTTTTGCTGGATAAAGTATTCTTGGTTGGAAATTTTTCTCTTTCAGAATTTTAAATATGTCATGCCACTGCCTTGTCATCTCCATGGTGGCCACTGAGTAGTCACAACTTAGTCTTATGTTGTTTCCTTTGTATGTGGTGAATTGCTTTTCTCTTGCTGCTTTCAGAACTTGCTCCTTCTCTTCAGTATTTGAGAGTCTGATCAGAATACGTCTCGGAGTGGGTTTGTTTTAATTTATTCTATTTGGAGTTCGCTGGGCATTTATGCTTTGTGTATTTATATTGTGTAGAAGGTTGGGGAAGTTTTCCCCAACAATTTCTTTGAATACTCTTTCTAGAACTTTACCCTTCTCTTCCCCTTATGGGACACCAATGAGTCTTAAGTTTGGACGTTTTATTTTGTCTATCGTATCCCTGAGATCCATTTCAATTTTTTTTATTTTTTCTCTACTCTTTCTTTTGTTCTTTCATTTTCTGTTCTGTGGACTTCTAGGACACTGAGATGTTGTTCATCTTCCTCTAGTCTTGTACTGTGAATATCCAGAGTCTTTTTAATTTGTCCAATAGTTTCTTTTATTTCCATAAGATCTTCTGTTTTTTTATTTACTCTTGCAATGTCTTCTTTATGCTCTTCTAGGGTCTTCTTTATGTCACTTATATCCTGGGCCATGGTCTTCTTGATGTTCTTTTAATCCTTTGCCATGTTTTTGTTCCTTGATTGTAGTTCTTTGATTAATTGTGCAAGTACTATGTTTCTTCCGATATCTTAATTTGTGTGTTTGGAGTTGGATTCTCCATATCATCTGGTTTTATCATATGCATTAAGATTTTCTGTTGCTTTGGCCTCTTTGCATTTGTTTTGCTTCATAGGGTTCTTTCAAGTCGTAAAAAAAAAAGGGATATCAATCTAATTTTTCAGAAACACAGTTTGGTGACGTACACTTTCTCTAACTAACCAGCTGATGGCGTCTGTGAATCACCTATTCCCCTCAAGTCAGTTCTCAACCTTGTTCCCGCGGTGTGTGGGGAAATGATTCTTGTGGGGTTCGGTTGGAGAACTCAGTTTGGGTGTGTTGCTGGAGCCGTCCGCCCTGAATGTGGGGCGTGTGTCTGGGTGACCAGGGAGGAAGGGCAGCTTTAATATTCAAATCCCCCAGGTTCCCGGAGATTCAAGGCCATTGCAAGAGTCTAAGACTTCATTTCATTTCAGCCCCAGACCCGATCTCTCGCTGTCCCACAAACCACCGGACTTGGTGTAGTGTCCCTGGGTTCTCCAAGCGAGTCCCCCCTCCCAGCCACGATCCTCCAGGACCTCTGCTGAGGGAATGCTGTGCTACGTCACCAGTGCGCGCTGTCCCTAAAGGGAAGCCCCAGGCCGCCGGGCCATGCAGGGGCGCTCTAAGCCTGAAGCAAAAATGGCCAAACAGGGCATCTCCACACCACCCCTCCTTGCACAGTTCCTCCTTCCCAGCTCCAAGACAACTGGCGGGGCTCTGGGCTGTGGGCACAGCTCCGGGCAGGAGTTTATCCAGACCTCTGGGGAGCCAGCTGCGAGCAGCGCTCTCCCCTCCGTTCCCCTGGCCCCAAAGGTATCTGCAGTGGGCTATCTTCCTGGCCAGACACCGAGAGGTTGGCCCAGCCCCCTCTTGCTGTGTTTTACTGCGTGGTTCCCACAGTCGCAGCTGCAGCCGCTCCTGGGTTTTTCCTTTTTTTTTTTTTTAAAAAAGAGCCAGTTGGTCTCCAAAAGCTGAACCCTGGCTTCCCCAGACTGCCGCGTGGCTGCAGGTCTTCCAGCCAGCTTACTCACTCGTTTCAGAATGCAGACTCCTGGTTTCACCAAGTATATGGCCCCTGTGGAACTGGGAGACCTTGTCCAGCTGGCGCATCGCTGTAACCAGTATTCTGGGTCACTTTCTGGTTTTTATCTAGTGTTTTTCACAGAGGTGTTTTTTCGCCCTGTCTCACCTAGTCACCATCTTAGTTTCTCCTCGGATTGGCTTTGATAAAAGGGGTTTATTAGGTTACAAATTCACAGTCCTAATGCCATAAAAGTGTCCAAACTAAGGCATCAATGAGAAGACAACTTCACTGAAGAATGGCCAATGGCATCCGGAGCACCTCTGTCAGCTGGGAAGGCTCATGGCCGGTGTCTGCTGGTCCTTTGCTCCTGGGTTCTGGTTTCAAAACGGCTTTCTCCAAAATATCTCTGAAGCTTGTCTCTCTCAGCATCTCTGGAGCAAACTCTGGGCTAGCCTCTCCCAATGCCTCCAAGCATCTCCAAGTGTCAGCATCAATGTCAGCTCTTGGCTTCTCTTCAGAAGTCTCTCTCAGATGCTCTGAGCTCCTTCTCTCTGTGAGCTCTCTTGTAGGACTCCAGTGATTTAATTAAGACCCACCATGAATGGGCGGGGTCCACATCTCCATGGAAATAAATTAATCAAAGGTCTCATCCACAATTGATTGAGTCACATCTCCATGGAAACACTCAGTCTGCCGTCCCAAGATTACATTAAAGAATATGGCTTTTGGGGGACATAATATATCCTGTGAAACTTGCCCTCCCAGGGGTGGCCTAAGGGACAGCAAGGATGTGGACCCTCCCCGTGGGGATTGGCCATCCACCTGCCATGGAGGGAGAAGTGGCTCAGAAGGGGGTTCCACAGGCTCTGGGACGGTGATGAAGGGCTTGGGTGGTGGGTCAGGGCCTGGGGGAGCTGTGGGGAAGCTCCAAGGCAAGGACATCGAGGAAAAGGATGGGCTGGATCTGGGGGACCCTAAAGAGTGGGGACCTCTGCATCTCACGGGGAGGCCCAAGGGGAGTGTTGCCATCAGAGAGGTGGCCAGTGGCCAGGTGACAAGGCAGGACACACGGGGGGTCAGTCAGCCTCTGCCCTCAGCTACCCAGGGCTTGCTTAATGGGCGCACGCGTGGATGGCTGCGATGCAGAGGATGGTCTCGCCTGGCCCCGCAGTGTGACCTTATAGTGTGATCTGATGGCATGGCCGTCCTTGCTAAGTCCCCACTGCTGAGCTTCTGGCCGTCAGGAGCAGAGTCCAGTGCTCTCACTGTGACTGTCCTCGTGGAAGCAGCTGGTCACCTGTCACACTGGATTCACCCTCCACCCCTGCGATCCTTCTGCTAGTGCCCATCCGTGGGCCCCGGGTGTGGGGTTTGGTTGATGTGCTTTTGCCTCCCTGTGACGAGGAGCCTGTCCCGGAGAAGAAGGGATGCCACCCTCCAAATGGCCGCAGCACCTGCTACAGGCTCCGCGGGGTGAGGTGGGGTGCGTGGCCGGGTTGGGGCGCCATCCTCCAGGGTGTGCGCCTGCATCCTGCCCGGGGCTGGTCTGTGGTGTGGGGTCTCGTAAGCTGAACGCCCAAGTCTGGGACCAAGAGCTGGATGAGCCTGGCCCCTCCCATCACCACCCCGGAGCCTCGTGGTGGAATCCAGAAGACGTGCTCCCCAAAGCCATAGCCTTGGCTCAGGGTGACTGGAGGCTCCACTAAGATATATGGGTCCCGGCAGCCCAAGGTGGCAACGACCGCCTGCCACCTCAGATCCTTGTAGATGGACTCACGGACACGGCCGGCCGCAGCTCTCCGGGTGGGGTGATTGGCCGGTTTCCGACGGTGCTCGGGGGCTGCTGCATAGTGAGGACAGGAGGAGCTCTCGGGGTGGGGAGGGTGTCCGGGATGCCTCACGTGCCTCCAGGACCAGGGATAAGGGCGAAGGTCCGTGGAGCCACCACGGTCTGACTCGGCTGGGCCTCGGGCCCAGGGGCTGGCAAACCCACCGGACCGGCCATCTGGGCTGTAGACGTGGCTGCGGGAGTGACTCCGGCCGACGGTCAGGAGCGAGGTGGCCTGGGATCAGCTGTGGCAGCGGCCGGGCGTCCTGGGAGATCCGGCGAGTGCTTGGACATGGGTACCGGTGGCTGGGGTGGTGAAGGGGCGGACTGTGGGGGAGCCTGAGTCCAGCCCGTAGCCCTCTTCCTTTCCCATCTTGGCTGCGACTGAGCGCAGACCTCCTCCAGCCGACAGCTGCCCTCGCTGGGCACTCGCTAGTCTTTCTGTCCTGGGGTCTTTCCCTCGGCCCAAATGCTGGAGTCAGGAGAGAATGTTCTGGAGGCAACTCGACCTAAGGGTGTGCTGGGCTCAGTGTGTATCCTCCATGTCCTGCCCTTCAGGGGTGGTTCTGGAGGGTTCCGTTGTGTGCCTGGAGGAGCTGGTGGAACTGCACCTCGTTTCCCACAGCTGCACCTCAGGCCGGCCGCCCCCACTGCCTCAGGCCTGAGTCCTCGGACCACCGCCCTGTCTCAGGATGTACAAGAGGAGGGGAAGGTGGCAGGGGCTTTCCTCCGCCCAGGGCTGCCTCTCCCAGGGGGCTGTGGTTGGGGGGCTCAGGGGGCTGACCCCTCACCTGGTTCCTGGGGCTCTGAGTCCCGCTCGGGAACCTCGGCCCCTGAGTGCACTCACAGCCTGGCAGGAGGCCTCCTGGGGAGGGTCCCGGGGTCCAGAGATCACGCCTGGGTGGGGGCCCCGCGTGGGGAGATGGAGCCTCTCCCGAGCCGCTTGGAGAGGACGCCTGGTGCGGATGCGGCTTTCTCTTGTCTCGTCTCATTTCCATTTCTTATTAAGAAAGAAATTGAGTCGCTGCACCGGAGACGCCACCGCTTGCATTTCAATGACAGCTTTTGGGGCTTCTTGGGTTTTTCTGCATCTACAGGGTTCAGGCAGCCATGCCGAGTTTCAGGAAAAAGTCATTAAAAAAGCTGCCCCAACAATTCCACGAGTTGGGCTGTGGTGGGCCTCTGGGGGCCGAGGGACAGGCGCTCGGGAGGGGCTCACGGACCACCCTTCAGGGAGCCCCTCGCTGAGTGGGGTGCACTGTGGGGAGTCCGGGGGTTCCCCGGTGGGCAGAGGGCCCGTTACTTCCCGGCCTTCCCCTGGCAGAGACAAATCACAGTCAAGTTTGCAGACTGCAGCATTTTGTTCGGACACCAGAAGTTTTGCTGCAGCGAGGAAGCCGGGCGGCTACAGTGGAAGCAGCTTTGAGCGTGTAGGGCCGGCCAGGACTTCCGTGGACACAGGCAAGTAGCCGGGCGAGGGTTTGCCCGTCTCAGAGGGCAGTTCGGGGCGGGGGGTCTGTTTTGTGTTGGGTCAAGCGTCGTGAGCCGGGGACTCGAGTGGCTGCCGGGGTCGCTGCCTGGGTGGGGATTTCACATCTCAGTAGGTCAAGAGGGAGTTCAGACAGGAAGTCGGGCTTGGGGTTTGGGGCTCTGGGGGTCCCGGGCTTTCTCCCCTGTTTTCTCTCTGCTTATGTCTTGAACTGCCCAGCACTCTGGTGGCCCCGGTTATGACAGCCCCCGGCGTTTCCTCCTCACTCATGTGCTGTGGCTCATCTGAGGTCAGGCCCTGCGTGTGCCCTTGTCCCTGCCCCAGCCGGCCACAGCTCCTCAACGGTGGAAGGACCGGAGCCGCCCCGGGATGACATGCTCCTGCAGGGTCTGGGGGTTTGGTGGCTGCTGGAGGCCTTTGGGGGAGACCATCTGCTGCAGGTAGAGGAAAGAAAAGGAACACGAGGGAGAGGGCAGCTGCAGGGAGGAGGGTTGTGCCCCCTGCCCATCCCTGCGGGTCACCCCCAGGTCCCCACTCCAAGGGGTTCTCCAACACAGAGCTCCCCACCAGCAGGGAAGGCGTAGGTGGCAACACCAGCCCCCAATAAGCTGCATGTCCTCTCTGACTTGTGATGCCCCCCCAAACCTGCAGACACCTGGCTCCCCCCCCGCCGAACCACCAAGCCCCAGGTGTGCATGCGTCCAAGAGGTGGAACTGTGACAAAGTCCCTGTCTGCTCTAGCCTGAGAGCTCAGAATGCATTTCTTCAAAAGGCAATTCCTCCGTCCGGGTCCCGGAGACGGAGGGGTTTGGGGTTTGCTCCCTTTGGAAGGTCCCCGGCTGCCCTGGCTCTGACGGGCCCACCGGCTCACCAGCCTTGCACACCTCTGCCTACGGGGCTGTCAGCGCCGGCCCTTTCGGAGCTGTCCCCGGCGAGGATGGGGAGGGACGAGGAGCTCACTGGCCGCACAGGGAGGGCCCGAGACCCCCTGAGGCCGCCCTTCAGCACCTCCCTGAGAAACAGCTTGTGGTAAAATGCACCCCAGCTCTCACAGGGGCTCTGTCACTGGGCTTGGTGGGTACTTCCGGGGGGGTTGGGAGGGGGCTCCGTCCAGTGGGGGAGGTGGGCCCCTGCCCCCGGCCCTGCCTTCTCTTGCTGAGACGCCCTTGGCTGTGGTGGTCTCGGGGGTGGGCAGCTGCCGCCATCAGGGAGCACGTGCACAGGTGGACAGTCGGGGCTCTCCTTGCTGCGTCCACCAGGACGGGGTGAGGGAGAGGCTGCTGGGGGTAAAGGGAGGTGATGGGGGCAGAACTAGGGCTGGAGCCCACCCCCTGCCACCCCCAGGCACCCAGTGCTCCGTCATCACTGCTGTAGGTGGACCTGGGGCTGAGGGGTGGGCCTGCCTTGGGGGTCACTGGAGAGGGCAGAGCTGGTGGCTGGGGGTGAGCTCCCTGGGGACAGGCAGCCGAGCTGGAGCCTGGGTGCTGGTGGTGGGAGCTCCAGGGGAGGCAGGCTGCCCTGAGGGGCTGGGGTCCCCCACCTCCTGCACCTGCTCCCCCCTGAGTTCCCTCACTTCCTGGGGTGGCCTCCTGCTGACCCCTGGGCTGGGACCAGCGTCCGGCTGCAGGGCCCTGGGACCTCCCAGCAGGGAAGGCCCTGGCCTGGATCCATGGAGCACGGCCTCTGGCTCCCCCTGGATGCCCCAAGCCGGGGGTGGAGGAGAGGGTTTGGGCCACGGGGCTCGGGCTCTGATGGGTGCCGATACCTCTGGCTGCGGAGGCCGCCAGGCATGTAACAGCCGGGCCCGCCCACCGAGTTGATTAGAATTTTTATACAATTTTTTTATAAGAGTAATAACAGCTCTTCTGAGAGAGCCCCAGGCTTGGGGGTTTAAAGATCTCGGGGAGTGGGGAGTCTGAGGAGCCGTCGGCACCTGACGCTGCTGCCCCCCAGGGGCCCCCGTTCGCGCCTGTGCCATGGCTGCTCGCCCCCCGAGTGACCCCCGGCGCCCACCCCGGGGCCTCCCCGCCCAGGTGGAGCTGGTGACCCGGCCCGGCCTCCGCTGGGGGTCCCAGGTCTCGCCCCGATGCCGGGGAGGGCGCAGGCGGGCGGCGGCCACCAGGTGGCGACAGAGGACTGGCGGGGGGCGGGAAGCCCGGGCATCCAGCGGGTGGACGTCCCCCTCCGCCCCGACCTCTTGCTCGCGTCCCAGCAGCCTCACCTGGGCGGGACCCAGTCACAGGGCACCCTTAGGCCCCCGGCACCCCACGGGTGTGCCTTGCTGCTGAACTGACCAGGGTGGGGGGATCCTCCTATGGGAGCCGTCCTAAGGGACAGGGAGACGAGTGAGAGCCCCAGGGCCACTCTCTGGGGCCACTCTGGGGACAGGCTGGGGCTCAGGCAGGCCCTGCTGGGGACTGGGAGCCTCAGTTTCCCCGCAGTGCAGGAGGACGGGGCCGTCCAGGACACTGCCGTTGGACAGCAGCCGGGCAGCCCGCCCCTGGGCCTCGCTCCTGGCCTGGGCCTCACAGGGCGGCACCTTCCCCTTGGCCCCCTCCTGCTGTCATGGACCCCCTCCCCTCTGGGATGGTCTGGCCCTGGAGGGAGACCCTCCCCTCTGGCTCCCAGGGAGGCACAGGATCGAGTCCCCTCCTGGAGGAGTGAGGCTCTCCCACGGGGCTGCAGCCTCGGGGTCTCCACCCAGCACCCCTGTGGGGCCAGACTCTGTGACCACCAGGCCCAGGCTGCTGCGGCCATCCTCGGTCTGGCCAATCCTCTGTGTCCAGGGAGCCCAGGGGAGCCAGGACCCAGGCCTGATATGGGTGGGGTGGATGGGCGGGTGGTGTTCGCCTTCCCTTGTGCTCTGCCAAGGCTGGGGAGAGGCTGCAGGTGGGGACAGGGTGACGTGTGCTCGGATAGCCCAGTTCTGGGCCCACCCCTGGGCGGTGGGGATGGCTTCGGTGCCCGAGACCCCCAGGCCAGCATCTATCCCCAGCTGTGTGACTGGAGCAAGTCACACCTCTCTGAGCTTCTGCCAGTGACATTTCACTGAGCCTCACATGGAGATCTGAGCTTGGCCCACACTGAGCCCTGATCCCAGCTCATATAGAACTCTAATCTCAGCCACACGAAGCCTTGAATTTAGTCCACACTGAGCTTGATTTTAGCCCACAATGAGCCTGGATCCCAGCACACAGCCTGAATCCCAGTGCATACTGAGCCTGGATCCCACATACTGAGCCTGGATCCTAGTGCACAGCCTGGATCCCAGCCCACACTGAGCCTGGATCCCAGCACACAGCCTGGATCCCAGTGCACACTGAGCCTGGATCCCACATACTGAGCCTGGATCCTAGTGCACAGCCTGGATCCCAGCCCACACTGAGCCTGGATCCCAGCACACAGCCTGGATCCCAGTGCACACTGAGCCTGGATCCCACATACTGAGCCTGGATCCCAGTGCAAGCCTGGATCCCAGCCTACACTGAGCCTGGATCCCAGCACACAGCCTGGATCTCAGTGCATACTGAGTCCTGAACCCAGCACACACTGAGCCCTGATCCCAGTGCACACTGGGCCCTGATCCTGGCCCACACAGGGTCTAGACTTTGATCCCAGCAGGGCTTTGGCAGTCTGTGTGGAATGGATGAGGGAGCATCAGAGCCGTGGAGCTGAGAGAAGACCTGGGAGGTAGACCTTCTGTCTGCTATAGGGTGGGGGTGGTCCTGGAAAATGTCCTTAGGAAGCATTTGATTCCCCGCCCCCTCCTTCTGGGGAATCTGGGGCCCATACCTTGCAACATGGGTGGTGCAGAAGTGGCAGTTCCTCAGGGACTTCGTGTCCTTTTCTTTGCTCCGGGCCTGAATCCCACCATTAGCCCATCCTTCCTGGGGAAGAGCCTCAGGTGCTGTTAAGGAGAAAAGCCCCGAGGGAGGAAAATGCTGAACTTCAGTTGGAACCAGAGGAGGGGCTCTTTGTTGGCGGGTGCCAGTTGAGTGGGTTTGGGGCTGCAGGGGTGGGCTTCAGCCCATGGAGCCAAGCCTGGACTGGGACCCCGATTAGGAGAAGAGCCCGGGGTGGGGGCCTTCTCGCAGCCTGAGCCCGGGGCAGCCCACCTCCAACTCTGCAAACTTTCCCCTGGGCCGCCGCCACGCACCTGGCCGTCCTGATTCATTTTCTCGGCATCCCACCCGAGAGCCTCGTCACTGTGTTGACTGAGCACAAGGGTGGCGGAGCTGTGAAAAATCACCTGCCACCAGGGCTACTTAAATCCCGGGGGTGATTTATGAGTGTGGACAGTTTTAAGGCCACTGCCGAACGGCACTTAGCCAGACTGCTGAGCTGACAGTTTCCAAAGTGAGCGCCAAGGTGCGTGTCGGCCCTGTGTGCCCCCGGAGCACCTCCATCCCCTCCCATGACCCCTCCAGCCCCTGAGCACCCTGCACCTCCCCCAGGAGACAATTACGGGGGTCTTTGGTCTTTGGCGGGTCCTTGCCGGGAAAGCCGAGGGGTCCTCTGGGCTCTGCGGACCCTCCCAGAGTTGCCGGGGGTGGGGTGGGCAGCCTGGGGGTCAGAGCCATGCCTGAGGAGGGGCAGCCAGGCAGCACACATCATGCTGGACCCCGTAGACCCTGGCCGGGTGGGAGTGGGGGGCTGTCTCCTTCTCCCGGGACCAGGAAGCACTGGCGGCTCAGAGAAGCTGAGGGTGAACTTTACGGGATGGTCGCTGGGTGCAGGACTCTGCCAGGACACGGGGGGGACAGGTGCTGGATGGGAGGGCATTGGACGTCCTGGGCCCGGCACTGGGGGCTAACCAGGGCTGTGTGCTCCCAGGGCAGCCCAGGTCCAAAGGAGGCCACCCGAGCCCACAGGAAGGGGTGCAGGAGGCAGGAAGAGGGGCTGGAGACTACCCCGTCTGAAGGGGAGCAGTGGTCAGCTCTTCCAGGGGTGCTGGGGGCACAGCCTGGAGCATGCGGATCAGCTTTCCAGCTTTCCAAGCAGCTGGACACTGGACTCTGAGGTGGAATCCTCCGGCAGCAGGAGAGCTGCCCCTGGTGGAAGCACCAAGAGCCCACCGTGGGCAAGGCCTTGCCTTGGGGCTGGTGGGATTTGGCCCCATCTGGGGAGGGGGAGGCAGGTGTGGGTCCCAGGAGGCCACACAGGGGGTGCAGGGCTGGGCTAGGGTCCACTCATCACCTGGGCCTCGGCCAGGCCCTGGGGAGATTTTGGTCCAGCCGGCCACCAGCTGCCGGAACACCCTTGATGGCTGCCCTTCACCCTCTGGGGCTCAGCACCCCAATTTGTGAAAAGAGGGGTGTGAGGAGGAGATTCCTGCCTGTCCACAGCTCCCCAGCTGGGCCCCCCAGAGGAGACACAAGAGAGGGCCATGGCTGTGGCTTCTGGGGGTCTGTGTTCCTGTGTGAGTATGTGCACGGGTGTTTACACACGCACAGACGGATACGCATACATGCATGTGTTTGCACATGTTCACCAGTGTGTACCTGGGCACACATGCTCAGTGTGCATGCAGGTGTGTTGTGTGTGCATGCACGTGCCTAGTGCATGTGTACATGTGTGTGTGCATGCACGTGCCCGATGCATTTGTGCGTGAGTGTGCACCTGTACCTATTGCACGGTGCGTGTGCACATGTGTGCCAGCAGAAGGTGACTCTCCACCTGCAGGCTGCGTGCATGAAGCCCGCTGGCTCTTGGGGCTGACTGAGCCCTGGCCCCTCCCGCAGCAGGTGGGGGGACGGGCAGGGTCCCCTCCCTGTGTTCAGGGCCATGTGTGTGGGGAGGCAGTGGATTGGCAGCAGCTGCCGTGTCCTTTTTGTTCCTCTTAATGTGGATTTAATTGGGCGTAACATTAGGTGAAAGACGTTTGGAAGTTGCTCTCTAGCCCTGTTGAAATCAAAGAGCCCACGGAACGGGCTGGGGTGGGCAGGGGACGGTCCCCCCGGAGAGGCTGCATGTGGGCAGGCGCATGCTCAGGAGGGACCAGGGAGGGGCGGCCTGGGTGCTGGACTGGGCGTCTGTCTCCTGGGGGTCAAGGGTGGCCACGTGTCCTAGTCTGCTCCACCGCCCCTCCCCGGCACCTGCTCCTGTGCCCTCCCAGGGAGGCTGGGGGCTGGGGGAGGAGGGAGGAGCCCTTCAGAGGCCTGGGGGTGGGGTGAGGGCTCCTTGGGGGTCTCAGCTCCCTGGGTAGAGGGGTGCCGGTGTTACCCAGGGGCCTGCGGGGACCCTGGAGGAGGCTGGCAGGGGGTCTTGGGGGTCCACGGAGCCAAGGCAGCCTGAGACCTGCTGAAAGGAAGGCAGCTCGCTGGCCGGGACCCCCTGGGGGCAGAGGGAGGCTCTGTCAGGCAGGGGGGCCCAGAGCGTGGGTGTCACTGGGTCGGGGCAGAGGTCAGGGAGCAGCTGAGAGACTGCTGGGGTGGGGGGGAGGCCCGATGGACAGGGAAGCCCAGAGGGTGGAGGACAGCGTTGTGCGGGGGCTGCCTGTACCCCAGAAGGCCCTGCGGCCCCGGGCTGGGCCCCCAGGTGGGCCTGCAGGGGGTGTGGCACCTGTGGGAGGGGAGGGGTCCCGAGGCAGCGCCCCTGGGTGCGCTCACCACGTGGCCCAGAAAGGAGGCGCGGGTCACGGGGGCAAACCCACCGCTGGTGAATATTTAAAAGCCCCTAACAGAAGCGCATGCATAATTAACCAGGCGTGGTTGCGGAGCCACATAATTTGTCTCCTTAAAGGGGGCTTGGTAATTTGTTAAGCTGTTTTGAAATCTGCAGTCTAGCTGAGGGCGCCGCTCTGATTTCTGAATTAATTTGTGTGATTCAGAAAGTGCGAGCCGGTGCCCCTGCCCCCCATTTCAGCTTCACTCTCTCGTGGGTGGATCCACTCGATCCTTTGCGGGGACCCCGATCCGGCACCCAGAGGCATCTGCTCATGAGGGGGCTGCTCTGGACACGGCTGGTTCCCCCGAAGCTGATCCTGTCCATACTGTGGAGGCACCATCATGTTCCGGGGACCTCCTCTTGTCCTGGGGACCCCTCTTGTCCCAGGGGGCCCGGCGGTGTGGGTGGAGCTCACTGACCCTTGGCAGCTCCTGGGCCCGGCAGCGAGGCTCCGGGGCCGACTGTGACATGGGAATCCCAGGGGTGACCGGGGAGGACCCAGCCCACGCCCAGCCTTGGAGCCCGACCCCTGGCCTGGCTCCGGGTGGTGGCGTCAGTGCCTCTGCCACCTCGTGGAGGACCCTGGGGTCCCGGGAGCCCCAGCAGGTGCTGCGCCATGCAGCCATCCTCCAGGACCGGGGTGTTGGTGGGGCCTGGTGGGCACGTCCATGCCTGGAGGAAGGGTCCCTTCCGGCAAGCACCAGGCACTGGCCCTGCATGGTGGGGGCGTCCATGTCAACACCAGGAAGCCGGCCGTCTCCAGGGCCGGCGCCAAGACCCTGCCGGGACCTCCCCACCCCTCCCCACATCGGCCCCACCTGAGAGGGACTTGTGCCACCTCCGACCCACATCCCCACGGGGCCTGACGTCTCTGTGAGCGTTTGGGGCCTCACCTTGTGTGGTGGCTTCTGGACGCGAAGCCCAGAGAGGGGAGAGCCCCGCCCCTTGGGGGTCTGGGCAGGCCCTACAGGCTGTGGTGGGGGGTCTCCAGCCAAGCGTGCCCACCTTCCCTGTGGGCAACCCCGGCAGCCTGGGATGGCCGACTCCTGGGGAAGGAGAGGGCCATGGGCTCCGTCCGCTGAGCCTCCCTGGCTGCGTCCCGAACAGTGGTGAGGGGCTCGGTGGGGGAGGAGTGTGGGGGCCCTGGCACATGCTGCCCCTCCCCCATGCCCTGCACCCCTAAGGGGTCTGAGAGCATCTTGGGACACAGCCCCTTCCCCTCCTAACCTGGGTGTCCCCAAATCTTTAGAAGCAGGAGGTGCTTTTCTTTGGATTCAGAGACATCGGAGATGACGGGGGCCCCATCTTGCTTCCAGGTGTGTGTGGGAGGAGGGTCCCTGCAGCCTGGGAGCCTGTGGGTAATATTTCCCAAGACTGCAGCTCTGGAAGGTTTGGGACAGCCTGGGGAGGGTCACGTTAGAGGGGTGTCCTTTGTGGGATGAGGGGCCAACAGGGTTGGGGACAGCCTCCCACATCCCTCCCTGGGCTGGGGAGAGGGCGGGCAGATGTCCTGTGTGGGATGAGTGGCCCCGGGGGCCTCCTCGTCCATCCCCTTCTCTGGGCTCCCTGCAGCCCTGCGGGGCCTCCTCGTCTGTCCCCTACCTGCTTGGCCCCAGATGCCTGGCCCCCCAGGGCCCTCTGACTGGGGTTTGCTTGGGGCTGCCCTTGCCAGCTGGAGCAGGGAGTCCTTGCTGGGAAACGCCTCCTGGCCTCTGCCCTCAGCCCCCCCAGGGCAGGATTCGGGGGGCTGCCGATGGGCAACAACCACGTCCAAGGCTGGACAGGCAGCTCAGGCGCCCTGGGTGAGGGGAGCCAGTGCTCTCCAGGGGTGCGGGATACAAGGGGGAGTGCAGGGTCAGGGAACGTCCTCAAAGCCGGCTGGCTGCCCCCCAGCTCCCCCCTCCCCCAGGCTGCTGGAGCCTTCAGCTTTGAAGACAGGGCCCCCAACAGCCCCCTTCCCACTGTGCGCGCCTATTTGAAGCTCGTGGTTTCCAAGCGAGCCCGGCAGCCCTGGGAGGCTCAGGCCTCTGCTGATGCTGGGAGGAAGCCTGGGAGCCCTTGAGGGCAGCCGAGCTGCTGTCCCCAGTCCCCTGCCATCCCCGGGAGCCTCCGTCCAGCTGTGCCGGGCTGGCCTGGCCTGGCCAGGATGCAGCTGCACTTCCAGGGAGGGGCTTAAGGCAAACAGCAGGTGCTCAATCAGCGTTTGCTCCCGAGGGAAAGTGCCTGGAGGCACTCCTCCCCAGGCTCCATGGGCCTTGCCTTTCCTGAGGTGCTCTCATCCCCTCCTCCCTGTCCCAGTGGGGAAACTGAGGCTCTCAGGGGCAGACGGTTGGGGGTGCCGGGCTCCGCCTGCTCCGTGCTCACACTGGGGCTCTCGTCAGTCTGACTCGGGCCCCTGTCCCCGCCCGACGCCTCCCTGGGGCAGCGGCCCCCAGCAGGCTCTGTGCAGACCCCCAGCCAGGCCACCTCGCCTCCAGCCCCTCTCCGCTCAGCCTGCCGGGGGCCACCAGCAGCTCTCTGGCCACGGCTCGGTGCGTCCTGAAATTCTTTCCATTGAAAATAAATGCCCCATTTTATCCACCTGAAATGGCTCTGCTCTCTGATTGTCTTCTCCGTGGTGGCGTGCACGGAGAACTATAAAATCATAATACAACTATTAATCCTCTGTATCCGCTTGTACCTCATCTTTATTAAAAATAACTGGGGTCCAGCTGCCCTGAAAGCTGCAGCAGGGCCGAGAAGTCTCGGGCGGGTGATTAGGGGAGTTGGACCGCTGGAAACGGGCCGGCCTGGGGACGCCTCAGCTGGCCTGATGGGCGCTGGCCGGCCCCTGCCCCGCGGCGGCCCCGGTGGGTGCTTGCGCCTCGGCCCCCACTCCCCCTGCCTGCTGTGGGGACCACGCCCAAGGGCTCGGGGGTCTGTGTGAGGCAGCCCCGGGCTCTGTTCCCTCCGGTGCCCGGGGTGGGCAGCACGTGTCCGCGTGTCCCCCCGTGTGTCCCTCTAAAAGGACAGGGAATTGCTGCCAAAGCACAGGGGCCAGGACGGGGCTCCCCGCGCCCACCGCCGGCTTCCGGTCCTCACCTGCAGCTCTTCTACCTGGCTCCACTCCTCCACACCTGGACGACGTGGGCAAAGGTCCGGCCTCTAGACAATATGGACTCGATGAAGATTAACCACATTGCACCCAAGAGCTGAGCACGGCCTCTGCACACCTCGAGCAGGCGGCTGCCGTTCTACCCCAGCGGCGCAGCTCTGTTTGCTCCGAGCGCCTCCCTCAGAGGCGGCGGTTCTGGCTGGGCGCTCGGCCAGGCTCTGGTCTGAGGTTTCGGCAGGTCCCGGGGTGTCCGGGGGCCCGCGTGTCTGCTGGGTGCTTGGGGTCACCAGTGGCCGGGGTGTGCTCGGCCCAGGTCTGTCGGTTCCCTGAGGAAATGCCAGTGTTGGGTGCTCCAGCTCCCCTTCCTTCCTTCCTGGTTTATCCGCTGGCGACGTCCTCAGGGATGAAGTTACAGAGAGAAAGCCCCGGCGCCCCTGCGAGCCAAAACACCTGAGCCTACCTCCACCTTGAACGCCCTCTTGACTTTCCTCTTTTTTTTTTTTTTGAAATTTGAGCTCCCCACCAAGGAGGCCAATCGGCCTTGGTTCACGACGCCTGACCATCACGGAAAAAGCCCACCCGTCCACTCTGGGGTGGACAAACTGCCGACCAGCAGGAACTAACTTCCCTTTGATGTCTGCGAAAATTGTTTGCCATCCCTAAAAGCCCAAAGCTACTTCTGTTTTTCTAAGTGTTCTGGCTCCTTTGCTGCAGCAGAACTTTGGTGTCCTGAATAAAATGCTGTGATCTGCAAACTTGACTCTGATTTGTCTTTCAACAACAGTGCTGCCCCCCGTCAGCCACCCACTCACGCCGGGCAGGTGGGGTCGGAGCTCGTGGGGCAGGGGGCTGAGAGCTCACTCAGGGCAGGTGTGGTGACAGCTGGGTCCTTCCCGTTATCCTCCAGCGCTCTAACATCCCCCAAAGGAGGCCCCGGAGGGTTTTCTTGGGGCTGAGGTGGACGGGGTTACGGCATCCAAGGCGTTAGACCTTGTATTTCCATCCTTACCATGTTCCCATTGTCCCGTCTTTGGCCAGTGGGCGCCTCTTCCAAGTGTCTCCTGGTTCTTCCTGACCTGACCCTGCAGCCCGATGGTGTCCTCACCATCTGGCGTGACCAGATCCAGACATGGAGTCAACCATTTTCCAAGGCCCGGGTGGAGACCCCAGCCTGGGAGCTGGGCTTGGTTGTTGTGTCTAGTTCCTGGTGGAGGAGCTGAGAAATCTGCCCCTCGTCGGGTGCACTGCACGGTGAGCCGCACGGACGCCCCCAGTTCAAAGCCAGCACTCGAGGTCTTGATTTGACGGCACTGACGCCCTGAGGCCCTGCTCCCAGGGACAGCGGACTTCATTTTACACCACCGCACGCACGTGGCATATCGCGTAACCCCCAGCCCAGCCTCCTCACCCTCAGATTACTTGGGGTTGCTGTGGGACCTGATCCCCCAGGCGTGGGGTCAAATGAGTTTGGACGTAACCGTACGGCTTGTTTCTGCCTGATTAGGCCGCAGGTGGAGTGCGGCTGGGTTCACCTGTTTCATTTTGCTTTTTGGTTTTGGGGGTTGCTTGTGAATGTTTGATTTGCTTCTGTAACTGTGTGAAATTCTCACCTGGCTCCAAAGTCAAACCTTCGAAACAAAGGATGTTGAGGAAGCCCTGACCTGTTCGTCACTCCCTTTAAGACATTCAAAACACATTTCGTTTTAACCCAAGGATAAGCAGCCACCTTTTATCCTCCCTCTCCCTTTTTAGATGATGGCAGCTGTCCCCTTCCTGCCCAGCAGGACGCACTCTGAGGTGGGGGACACCTCGCCCTTGCCCGACGGGTGGAGCTCGTCGTGGGTGCAGGCAGCTGTCCCCAGCAGTTCTCGCCCGTCGGACATGAGGGCGGTCTCCAGCCTCTGTGTTATGAGGGTCCTGCAGGGAGAAGGCTGCGCTCCTGCCTGTGCCACCGGAGGGACCCCCAAGGAGGGACGGCAGGCAGGGGGCGGGCGCCTGTGGACTGTGCTGGCTGCTGGGAACTTCCCGGCCGGAATGATGCATCTGTCCCGGAGGGAGGGGGTGACAAGCAGAGCAGGGGCCCTAGCCCTGGGGTGGATGGCAGGAGCCTGGGCAGAGCCCTGGGTGTTGGCAGGCAGGTGTGGCCGGGCTCTGAGCCCCCATCATCATCTTCAGGAGGACAGAGAAGGGGCCTTTTCCTGCCCCCTGTGTGGCCCACCCAGCCCTGCTTTCCTCGCACTGAGGGATGAGACGTCAGGAGAGGGGCAAGGGGTTGAGAGCAGACCACCACTCTCTCCGCTGACCCCAGACCACAAAGGGGCCTTAGTGACCCTCTGCTGCATAACAAATCACCCCCAGGCCACGTGGAGCCGCAGGCACTCGGCAGCTCTCAGCTTCCCCGGGTCAGGAACCCCGATTGGATTAGCCGGGGCCTCTGGGGCTGCACTCGAGGCACCGGCCAGCCCTGCTGTCACCTCAGGGCTCGACTGGGGCAGCAGCCATGTCTGCAGTCTCATGGCTGTTGGCTGGGGGCCTCAGGTCCTTACCCAGGTGAGGGCTCCCAGAGAGGCTACAGGATGGGGCCACGGCCTATTATAACCAACCTGGAAGCCACAGTCACTCACCCGGCATGGTGAGTCCCATGCTCGAGGAGGACATTGTACAGGATTGGGACTACCTGGGGGCACGGTCAGCAGATCCCCTTAGAGACCACCCACCCCCGGGGGCTCCTGCTACTGAGCCACGTCCTGCCGGCTCCGGCCACGGTCTGGGGGTGCCGGGCACTGATGGCAGTGGTGGCCTCACAACGGGGTGCACGGCTCATCTGCACTTGCCTGGAGAGGCTAAGGTGGGGGGCCCCTGTCTGCGGAGGTCTGACCACCAGCTCCTGCCAGGACTCCCTGGACAAGTGCGTCTCGGTTGTGAAAGGTGACGCAGCTTCCTCCCGGCTCTCTGGGACTCTCGCCCTTGGAACCCAGCTGCCACGCTGTGATGAAGCCCAGGCCCCATGGGGGGGGCCCCGTGGGTGCCCCCGCTGACAGCAGCGTCCCCACCGCCACTTGGTGAGGCAGCCCCCGCGATGCCCTGGCCTCCGCTGCCGGCACAGGAGCCCCCGAGTGGGACGGTCCAGCTGAGCCAGCCCACGTGGCCCTGGGGTGATTTCAGTAGCGGTGGTTGACTTACGTCGCCCGCCAGGGGTGGGTGCCATGCAGCAATAGACAACTGGGGCAGACCCCTCACCTCATCCGGCACCCATGTCCCATAGCCAGAGATGTGTCCTCTGTGTCGAGATGCTTCCTCCGAGCTGGGGCACTTCCTCCGTGACAGGTGCCAGGCCGGGGGAGACGGGCATGGTTTAAGGAGCCGCCGACCGTGACGCCCGTGTGCCTGCAGCCGGTGCCTGGGGGTGAACGAGTGCCTCTGAAGCTCTGTGCCCTGGGCTCCCGCTCGCCCCAGCCCTGCCTTGTCCTGCCCCATGGCTGGGTCTCCTCCCCGCACCTGGGTGCCACCTGGCTGCCCCCCAAGTCTCACCTGGTGACATCAGCCTCCAAACCCGGGTGCTTGTGCAGACCCACCAGCTCACCACCCAGGCCCAGCTGCACCACCCGAGTCTCACTAGAGACGGGCCACAGAGCCCACCTGGTGGCAGTTGTGCGGGTGGAGTGAGAGAGCTCAGGTTCAGCCAAGGGAAGTGAAGCAGCCTGGGTGGGTGGGGGGTGAGCAAGACGCTCCGTTTCCTGCTCTCCTTCCTCAAGTGACCTGGGGGCCCCTTCCTGACTCCCACCTCCTCTTCTGGGCTCCGTCCCCACCTGCACCCCTCCTGCTGGCTCCCCTGTGGCCTCGGGCAGCTCCTGAGAGGGACACTTGGGCAGGAAGGCCTAGGGGGCACCTTCCCTGAGCCCTTCCCTGGAAGCACTGCCCCCAGGAGCCCCTAGGGCCCCCACAGCCCACGTCCGGCTCATTGAGGGCAGGAAACTGAGAGGGGCCTGCACCCCAGACCCAGGGACATAAAAACCCATTCCCCGTGGAAGGAGAGTCTTTAAACGACATTTCACTTTTATGAACAGTTTTATTACAAGGTAGATTTCCTACAGCCGATTCCATCAGCCGAACCCCCCAAAGGCTCCATGTGACTGTGTGCAGCCCCGACGGTCAGACCACGGCCTGATAACTGGAGGGGACGGACGATGGGCGAGACACGGACCTTGGGCTGCAGTCAGCAGGGGGTCGCAGCTAGCCAGGGGCACGGCCAGCGGGGGACATGGCCAGATGGGGGTCACAGCCGGGGTCATGGCCAGGCGTGGTGTGCTGTGTGCCCAGTGAGTCCCAGCCCCCACCCCCGACTTTGCCCAAGGGCGGCCCCCTCCCCACCCCACCCCCGGCAGCTCGGTCAGGCAGGGCGCCTCCTTTCCTTCTAGGAAAGGCCGTGGGACTCTGGCTGTTCAGTCAGGGGAGGGGGCCCGGGGGCAGGGCAGGGAGCTGTGCGTCATCACAGCTGCCTGAGGGGCCACTCCTCAGCAGTCCCTTGTTGTCGGGTTAACCCAGGGCAGGGCCTGGAGCCCCAGGGGCAGGAGATGAGTCCCCAGGGAGGAGGTGCTGGGGCTGGAGCAGACGGGTGTGGCTGGGAGCCCTGTTGCCCCGGGGTGGGCTGCAGGGCTGGGGAGCTGGGGGTCCTGGGGGCAGAGCCTGGAGGATGCTTTGGCTGGGGGGAAGGAAGCGAGCCTGCATTCAGGTCTGGGGTGAGCCAGGTGGGGGCGCCCCGTGCCGGCAGGACGTGATCGGTTGTGCGCCCTGGAGGGCAGGGGCCTGCAGCCTGCAGTTGGGATGGGGTGACCCGCAGACTCCTGCCGACCTGAGCATCTTGGCCTCTGGCCGGGCAGCCCTAAGGACCCCACAGTGTGGGGTGGTTCTCTGAACAGCCCTGTGTGCAAGCAGGGAAGGGGGCAGGGGCCCCTGTGGAGTCCACCAGGGAAAGGGGCAGCTTCCCGCCAGCCCTTCCACCTCTGAGGACTCATCTGTGCCAGGAGAGGGGTCCCCACTGGGGTTGCCCGGGATGCCATGGGATGCCTGCAAGAGGGGGTGCAGGGCCCCAGGAAGGGTGCTTGATCCTGGGGTGCTGTAGTTTTGCCCACACTGGGGCAAACCAGCTAGAGCCTGGGGGAGGCTCGGGGTGCGGCTCCCACCGGCGGCGGCTTCTCGGTAATTAAAACAGAGGCTGGGGATGCCAGGAAAGCTGGCTGATTAGTTTTTTTATTAAAATAATGATGCCTTCCAGGCAATCAGGGGGAGTTGCATAAAACTCAGCAGTTGTCCCTGCTTATTTATGGTAACATCATGCAGTGACTGTCTCATTACATCTGTAAATACCCAGGGTCGTGTCCTGGGTGGTGAAATATTGCCTTCCTGGATGGGGGGGAGTGGCCGGCCGACTCCCGGGAGACCATAAACCCTCCGGAAGTAATTACCATGTGCTTTAAACTGGCATGTGACGACCTCGTTGGGGGCCTGTACTTGGACCTCGGCCACGGCTCAGGCAGGGTGGGGGGCTGGCTGGAGATGGGGCCGGGGATCCGTGACCGCTGTGGGCCCCTCCGGGTTCTCGGCGGTGAGCAATGGGTGTAGGCGCGGCCAGGGTGGGATCCCAAGGATGGCCGCCCCGGGTGTGGGGGAGCCGGGCCGGGTGAGGGGCTGCACTCGGCCTCCATGCAGAGCCAGGCCCCCTTCCCCTGGAGCCTCTGCTGGCGGTAAGCAGGGCGCCGGGGTCCCCGTCTTTGTTTCCTGGGGCTGCCACAGATCGGGTGCCTGAAAGCAGACGCCTGTGGCCCCAGGGCTTTGGAGGCCGAGGTCCAACCCCAGACGTGGATGGGGCCACGTCCCTTCCCGTGGCTCCTGGCTCAGGGGATGGCTGGCGGCCCCAGGCCTTCCTTGGCGGCAGCCCCCCATCCCGCCTCTGCTGTTCCCAGCTCCCATGTCTCCCCTTCAGGACACCCAGGGCGTGTCCACCTGGACAAATCCCGTCTGCAATGACCCATTTTCAAAGGAAGCTACGGTTGGAGGCTCTGGAGTTAGGACTTAAGCATATTTTGGGGGGACACCATTCAACCCTGACAGATCCCTTTGGGGTCTCTATGTGCCTTGAGTCTTGCTGCAGCCCTCAGCTCTTGCCCCCATCTTCCTCCTTTCCCATGGGAGCCCCTGAGGGGTGGGGACAAGGCATCAGGGGAGTCCCTGGTGGGGTGGGGGCTGGGGTGGAAGTTTCCGGGGAGGATGACCCACTGTCCCTTCCAGTGTGGGCCCACCTGCCACCAGGCAGCTGGGGGGCCCAGGGGTAGCTGTGGCTGAGACACTGGATACCGGGCAAGGGCCAGTGGGCCACAGTCGGGGCAGCCCGTGCTGAGCCCTGGGTGGCCCCCCTGCCTCTGTGACCCGGCTGCCCGCGGGGAGCTCACCTGGATGCAAGTGTGGGCACAGCTGGCAGCGATTCCGAGAGGAGCCACTGCCCCTTCTTCCCCAAACCCCCTTGGAACCCGCTGTGGACCTCACTCCTCCAGGGCCAGCGGCGGTCACAGCCCGAGGCATGGGGGCCACTGAGGGGCAGGGCCAATGCAGAAGCAAAGGTCGGGATTCCCGGCTCGGGTCTGGCGCTGGGCGGTGCCCCTTGGCCCTGTCCTCTGGGCCGCCTGGCATTTCCAGCTCCCTCCCACCCCTCCCCACCCTGGCCTGCCTGGGGGCAGCAGTGGACACTAGCGGACTCGTCTGTGAGTGTCCCCAGGATGATCCAGGTGTGGCCCCACCTCACCTGCTGGTTTGTGGACCATGGCTGGGTGTGTCCTGCTTTGTGGCAGGTGGGTCAGAAGTGCCCACCCTGTCCCTGAAGCTCAGGGTCAGCTGTTCACAGCTCCCTGGGCCCAGCGTCACACCAGGGGCTGCATCTCGCGGTGAGGATGGGATGCTGAAGGGGGTCCCATGCGGGTCGTCTCCCAGGGGGGCAGCCCTGGGCAGCCTGCGTGGACTTTGCGGCCAGTGGGAGTGGCTGCCTGTGCCTCGTGCCCTCTCCAGGCAGAGAAGGCTCTCAATGGTGGCCCCTTCCCTCCAAATCCACAAAGATCCCTGGTCGGGGGCAGGGGTCAGCATTGCCTCCATGTCTGCTCGTAGGGTAGCAGCGGCCAGCCCTGCACCTGGGCCAGCTTGAGCAGCCAGGTGTATGGTCTCCTGGCCTCCAAGGTTGAGGCTTTCCGCGGGATCAGCTGCAGGCAGGTGGCGGCAGTCTCTGTCGCTGCCCCACTCTCGCTTCTGGCATCTCCTTCTGAGGCCTCCAGCATGTCCTGATGCAAACTGGCCGCCCCTTAACCCATCACAGCGTCCTCGAGGGCCCCGTTTACCATCGCAGTGGGGCTGGGACTGTGAACATGTCTTCAGTCTGGGGCATGGCTCAACCCCCCACCGCGGCCTTCCCTTGTGAGGGGCTGTCCCACAAGCCCAGATGGCGCTGGGGGCCCGAGCACCTGCAGGGTCTGCCTGGCTCCCTGGCCCCGGGCCACTCCCTGCCCTGTCCCGTGGGGTCACGGTTCACGTGCATGTGGCCAGATCGTGGGAAACAAGGGGCTTCCGCGGACTGACCTGGGGGTGGAGAGACGAGATGGGAGATACCGAGAGATTCGAGAGCTTCTGCTGCCCTGGCTTTCTCCCACAGCTCCCCGCCAGGCATCAGGGGCTTTTCTGATTGCCCCAGGGACCCCGGCTCCTCGTTTCACTTATGAAAACCCCCGTCAGTCCCTGAGCCGAGCTCTGTCCCGGCCATGCCGGGCGTTAGGTGCTGATTCCGTGAGAATAACTGCCGCGTATTCCCGGATCTGGGGAGGCTCTGGTCTCTATTTCCTTCAGGACCATGTGGGGACACTGGAGTTCGGCCAGGGGCTGTGGGTGTCTGCTTTCTTCCCCGTTGGGCCAGGGGTCAGGGTCCAGCAGGTGAATTCCACCAGATGCCTTCCAAACCAGCCCCCCAGGAACCTGGGAGAGACATGGGGTTGGGAGCCTCCAGGTCAACACCCCTCGCATCCCGGACCCCGTTCCTCCCTCTGGTTTGGAGGCCGCAGTGGCTTCCGGTGGCAGCCGTGACCCTGGTGTCTGCGAGCCGCTGGGGCTCCAGGCTCTGAAGCTGGCTTTGCAATGGGAACCTATGGATGGCCTCGGGGCGTGGCCTGGCCCCTGTGTCCCTGTCCCAGTGTCTTCCGGAGCAAAGGCCCGCTCTGATGTGTCCTGGCAAGTCCCTGGGTTCTTGGGGATCTGAGCCTGTGTGTTCTCTGCCTAATCCCCGGTTGTGGTGGCGGCTGCTAGCCCACATTGCCGAGTCGCCCCTGCCCTTGCGTCCTCCTCTGCCAGTGCCCAGCACCCCCAGCCCGGCTCCCACGGGGCATCAGCCGCTCCAAGAGAGGGGCAGAAGTCTGAGCCCTGCACGCAGTGGCAGCTCCATGTCCCTCCGCCCACCTTTGAGGTTTGGGGAACCCGCCCCATGCCCCAGCACATCCATGGCGGCTCACATCCCTCACCCTGCTTCTGGCACCCATGTCTGGGTTAATCCAGTTTCTTGTTTGCAGCAGACCAGGCAATTTAAGTGGAAAGCCGTTTGCTGGCCAGACGCCAAGTAGCGCAAGGGTCGGGGGCTTGGAGAACCCACCAGGGAAACAGGCAGGAGCCCAGCACGTCCACCGAGGAGCGGCCGGCCCCAGGCACCGCCAGGAGGGACACTCGCCGAGGCGGGTTCTTGACTCACTGCCGCCCCCAGACAGATGACGTCTGAGCTCCCCAGGCTCTCTTCTCCCTTCCACATGCTTCTCCCCAAGCTCAGCAGGTGGGGGCCAGGGACATGCAGATGACCCCCCAAATCCCCCCAGTGGGACGGATCTTACTGAGGTCTCCTTGCTCATTTTGTGTCGTGGCTCAAGAATCTTCTGTGCTTCCTTCTACCTGCTGAGTCAAGTCCACACCCCAGGCCGGCAGGCAGGGGTCTCCGCGGTCAGGGCCTAGCCTGCTCGTCCCTCCACCCCCAGGCAGGCTGGTCTCCCCAACTTTCCCAGATCACCCCCTTCCCACGAGGCTCCCACTGTAAGTGCAGGTCCTGCCCGGCCCCAAGAACAGGGGCAAATGGCAGTGCTTGTGGTTCCTTGTCCAGCCAGGACACGCGGGCACGTGGGAGCAAGAGGGGCTGCTTCTAGTAATGAAGCAGGGACTCCAGCATACCTCAGAGCTGTCGTGGGAGAGCTGGGATGGACGGTCACCCTCCCAGCCCATCCTCACAGCAGAGGAATTGAGCGTGCCAGCCCCGTTCCCAGGAGGAAGCTCTCCTGTCCCACCCGTGCCATGAACAGGGGAGGTGGCGTCCCCCTTGCAGCCGAGCAGAGGCCCCTCTCATCCTGAATGTCCCTGAGAGGTGACCATGGCCGGCAATAGACCGGTGTGCCTGGCCCTGGGGGTGACGGCCAGACTTCTGCGTGCCCCTCTCCCACCTCCCCTTGCCCCTTCAAGGGAGGTGCCAGGGGTGCCAGGGCCCCAGGGCTGTGCAAGCACTCAGGCCTCCAGCATCCGGGCCTCGGCCCTGGACACAGGGGTCCTTCCACCCTCCACACCTCCCGGAGGGGCAGGGGCAGAGCCTCAGCACTGCCTCCAGCCGACGTCCCGGGGTGCTGGGCCAGACGCCCGGCGGAAGCACCCCAGGACCTCGCACCAGGCCTTCCCCTCAAAAGTGGACACGGGCTGTTCCCGAGGCTGGGAAGTACCGGTGGGCAGTGCTTCGGGAACTCTGGCAGGTTCAGAACCCGCCGGCAGTGCCCACAGTAGCTTCTTCACTGTCTCCGCGGGAGCAGGAAGGCCTCATGGGTGGAGAGCTTGGGTGAGGGCACCTTGGGCACGTGGACAGGAAGGCGCTGGGGTGCCGGATCCCGCTGTTTCCTATCTGGAGTGGGAGACCCCAAGGGGGAGAAGGGGTGGGGGGGTGCCCTGCGCTCAGAAGTGGGGGCCCCGGGAGGTGGTGCTGGGGTTCAGACCCTGTTTCCCGGGGCTCTTGCTGCTGGCCGTGGCCAGGGCTCGGTTCTGCCCCGTGGGAGGGAGAGAAGGAGGTGGCAGGCCGGGCCGGGCCACCAGCTGGAACCAAGCCCCGAGACTGGCGGTAATTGGTGGGGTGACCAGAAGGACGGAGAGCGCGTGTGAGGCATCGCTGGCCCCTGTGGGTGGGACCCCAAGGCCAGTCCTGGGATGAGGACCAGGGGCTTGCAGCTCCCTGGGGCCTGCGGGGCGAGGCTGGGCCAAGGTGGCCGTGGGGCTGGGGGCCCACACCTGGGGCCCTCTGAGCTGCTCACTGGCGGGTGAGGGGCTCCTGCACCCCCTCAGCCCCCCTGTGCCTCCACCTGGGGCTGTTCCCACGGCTGTACCTGTCCTCGGCCTGCGCCCACGGGGGCAGCGCTCACCTGGCGGCCCACGGCCTTGGGTAGGCGCCGGGGTCTGGGTGGCAGCCTGAGGGGCGGACAGGGGCCGTGGAGGCTGCTCACCCCTTCCCATTCCGGGCTGGGGTCCTGGCCTCCCTCGCCTAGGATGCTCGCTCGTCTGCGCTCTCTCTTTGTGCAGCTTCATCTTTTCGCTGCAGGGGGTGACCTGAGAGCCGCGCCCTGGCCGTGGTCCAGGGGCTCTGCCCAGCCCGGGGACCTGCGGGACGGGCAGCACCCCCAGAGGCCAAGGGACAGCGTGCCGGCCTGTCGTGGCTGCACCCCGCTGTTCCCCTCAGTCCCGTGGAGAGGGCCCCTTCCAGCCAGGACCTGAGCCCCTGGCCGCTCTGGCGCCCGCCCTGCTGAGCGCACCTCTGAGATGAGTGAGAATAAATTAGCATGCTAACGAGGGCAGGCGGCTCAGAACCATCTGGAGCAGACACGTTGTCATCCGAAGAGCCAAGATGGTTCCAAAGCCATAGTTAACGCTTCAAACACATCCCTCTCCCTCCCCACAGCTTCGGGTGATGGTTTCACAGCATCCGAGCCGCTCGTGTGCAGGGAGGGGCTTGGGGGTGGGGGACTGCTGCCTCCCCAGCTGGCCTGTCTCACCCGTGTGTCTGCATTGCCCCCTCGGGACGGAAATATGCCCCCAGAAAGGAGAGAGCCCATCTCAGACCGTCCGGTTGCTGTCAGGGGGAGTTGCTCAGCAGGGGTGGGGCCAGGGGCTGTGCTGAGGAGGTGTGGCAGTGGGGGTACCTGCCTCCCCCCACCCCACCCCCTGGGGCTCACAGGGAAGTGTGGAGGCCAAGTAGGGGGGAGGCAGGGATCACCACTTCCAGACCAAGATGTGCACAGACATACACAGAAGTGCATACAGACAGCCATATACACACATGAACATAGACGTGCAAAATATGCACACACAGATGTGTATGTATACACATGCACACAGGCACAGAAACATGCACACACATACACACAAATGTGCACACATGCACACACATGCATACACGGATAAACACATGCACATACATGCACACGGACATGCACACACCATATACACACAGGCTTATGCACACATTCACACAGATGTGCACCCACATGCACACCCATGCATGCATACAGACATGCACACACACTTGGAACAGCAGCTGACAGTACTCGGGGATGCTGGGGCCACCCAGGGGTCTTGTTTACCTGCCCAGCCCTCATTAGGTGTCACTGCAAGATGAACCGTTTGGGATCCTGGCTCCACACTCCCTTTGGGGTCTGGGTCAAGTGACACGGCCGCTGTCAGCCTGGGCTTCCTCGTTTGGTGAAGGGTCGCGGCGGGTGGTGCGTTTCCCCGAGTGACATGGGGTCAGGGTCAGATGTGCTGATGCAGGAGGTCGTGGGGTTCCAGGACCCGGCGGAGGCCACTGTGAGGGCTCATTGGTGAGGTGGACTCAGGCATGTGGTAGCAGGTTCCTCTCGCGGGGAGCAGCCCTCGTTTAGAAAGGGATCTGGAGAAGGGGCTGATGGCCTGGGGGACGGACCCGCATGGGGCCACGGCAGAGAGGAACAGGGAGAGGGAGAACAGGGAGGAAGTGAGTGTTTGGCAAAAGGGAGGGAATTTCAAACGCGGCTCCAGGCCTCCCGGTGCAGCCCGTCTGGTCTCGGTGATGCCCACAGGGCTCGGGGAAGGGGCGTCCGGAAAGGTGAGGAAAGCGGCTGTGCTCCTGCAGCCGGGGTCCCAGTGACCCAAAAGCAGTCGTGGGGGCGAAGGGAGGAGCGAGAGGGACCCCCGTGTTCACCGACGGTGAGAGGGCCCCCGTGGCTTCTCCCAGAACAGGGCCCGGGGCTGCACGCTAGGAAGATGGCCCAGGACGGGATGGTGGAGCGCGGCTGACGTTTGGGCTCACCATCGTTAGTGCATCCTGGGACGGCAGACACGCTGTCCCCTCTTCTTAAGCCGGCCAGTGGGAGCCTGGCTTTGGGGTCAGGAAGCCGCAGGTGAGCAGGTGCCACCCCCCACCAGCAGGGAGCCCCTTAGACCAGAGGCCTGGGGTCCGTAGTGATGGAGGGTCTCCGGTGGGCTGGCTTTACTGGGAGCGGGATGGCTCCACTCTCACCTCCAGCCCACAGTCCGAGACGGGACGGGCTCTGCAGCCACCTCCCCACTTGCACCGCCGGGCAGGGCTGGACGGGCCTGAGGGCAGGGCCAGGAGCCACTGTGCCCACCAGGGATGGCCGCAATTCCCCAGGGAAAATGTAGATTGTTTTCCCACCCATCGGAAGCTGGAAGCAATCCCACTCTCCAAAGTCAAGAACCAAGAGAATTAGACAAAACAGGAAAACTTGCAAAACCCAAAGGATTTTACATAACCTGAAGCCTTGGGTTAACATTTTCGACTTCTCATTTACATTTAAGTTGCTAATTTATTTTTTTTGTTGTTTACAGTGTTTGCTTTGTAGATTTTGATGTGAGTGATTTGCTGCTTAAAGGTTAATCATCCTTACGACCTCGTTAGGCCCGAGTCTTTTCTCCAGGTCCCGTTTCTTTGTCCCTTTTCTTGTTTTTTAAGTTTACCTGATGTTAAATTTACCACCCATTTTCTGATTGTTTATGTTTGCCTAACATATCTTGGCAAGCCTTTGTTTTTTAACATCCAAGTGTCATTTTATTTTAGGTGTACCTTGTGTAAACAGCGCATATTTGGATTACTTTCTTTAAATAGGAGCTTTATTGTCAAAACAAACATGTTTGTTGATACATATGTTATTTATGCCTTATTTCCTTCTTCTTCCCCTGCCTTTGGCTTTGTGAGCTGTTTTCTGTACCATTTTATTTTTCTCTAGTGTTTGGAAACGCCTAGTACTTATTTGTATTCTCTTGGTGGTAAATTCTAAGTTTAAAATATATTTTAAACAGCTTTGCTGAGATTTAATTGACATATGATAAACTACACATATTTGAAGTGTAGATTTGATAAGTCTTAACATATGTAAACACCTGTGAAACCGTCACCAAAAATCAAGAAAATTAAGAAATCCATCCCTTCCCAAAGTTCTCTCGCACCCTCAGGTTGTCCCTTCTCCCTCCTCTCTCGACACCGTCCATCTCCCCCTCCCCAGGCAGCTAATGAAACGCCTTCTGTTGCTATAGGTTAGTTTATGTTTTCTAGATTTTATACACATGGAATGATACAGTGATGCTTGTCTGGTTTCTTTTATTTGGCTCAATTGTTTTGAGATTCCTCCATGTTGTGTGTGGTGACAGTTCATCATTCCTTTTTATTGTTGAGTAGTGTTCCGCTTTTGGATAAAGCACCATTTTGTTGATCCATTCACCAGTCGATGGACATTTTAGTTGTTTCCAGGTTTGGATTATTATGAATAAATTGTTATGAATGCAAGTTGGACATAAGCTTTCTTTTCTCGTGGGTAAATATCTAGTGGTGGAATGACTGGGTGAGATGGGAGGTGCATGTTTCACTTTTTAAGAGACTGCTAAATTGTTTTCCGAAACATTTGAACCATTTTATCTTTTTGCCAACAGTGCGTGTGAGTTCCGGTTTCTCCGTGTCCTCACCAGTACAGGGTGAGGTTGGGCATTTTAGCAGCTCTAGTTAGTATGTCTGTAGCAGCATCTCACTGTGGTTTCAGTGTGCTCTTCCCTAGTGAAGAATATGTTGAAAATCTCTTCATGGGCTTGTTTGCCATTTATGAATCATCTGTGGTCAAACGGCCCTTCCAATCTCTTGCTCTTCTCCCTTTTTTATCAGGCTGGGACAAATAGAAAACCACTAGCAAGACGATCAACTAAAACCTATTCAGATTAGCATTCACATTAATGAAAGTGATCTTTATACCCAAATTAAAAAGCAGAGATTTTCAGGTTGTTTAAAAACTCAAGACCCAACTATATGCTGCCTATAGGAAATAAACACTGAATATAAAGAAACATGAGTTTAAAATTAAACTTTAGCTTCCTTTAAAGAAAGTGTTTGTGGCTATATTACTGTCAAAGCAGATTTCAGAATAAAGAATATTGCCAGGAATAGAAAGGTCATTTCACAACAATAAAGAGGTCAATTGATCAAGAAGACACAGCAAGTGAGACTTCCGGGGAAGATGGTGGAGCAGGGAGCCCCAGGGCTCAGTCCTTCCACCTAAACAACCCCTGAACAGGCAGGAACTGTCTGAAACAACTATTTGGAAACTCCAGAGGCCAGAAGAACACTGTAAACATCCGGGGAACAGTGAGAGGAAGAGGCTGATAAAATATGGAAAAGAACTGTAAATTGCTGTCTCCAGGTGGCAGCTGCCTGCACCCACACCCCACTCTCACAGCAGGCTGCCATGGGGTCCAGTCCGTGGCCAGCTCCCTGATGAGAGAAAGGTGTCCTGGTCCGCGGGACGATCAACCGAGGCTCTGACTCCTGCGAAGGAAGAATGGTATGGGACAAGAGACACGAAGAACGACAGCAAGACAGGTTTCTGATCAAGCTGCAAAATTTTATTGAAGAGGCAGGGTATATATGCTCTAAGGGTGGAGGGAGTGGCTAGTAAGGACAGGTGGCGATCTAGGATTGGCTGCTGCTGTTGCTAGGGTGGAAGGCAGATGTAGGGGGATTGGCGGTTGCTGTTGCTGGGGGTCTGGGATTGGTGGTAACTGTTGCTGGGGTGGATGGCCAATGGGCGGCTACTGTTTAGGCGCGAACTAGCTACTGCTTAGGTGGGAACTACTGTTACTTCCTTGAAGAAGGCTAATTATAGCTTAGGCTGTTCTTGCATCAGCCCTGGCGGCCATGTTGCATGTTACTGGTATCGCTGAAGGTGAATATTATATATGCTACCTTAATTGTCCCCAACAGAAAGGGACATAAAAATCCTCTTCCCCAAGAACAGGGGTGGCCACAGCTGATCACAGCTTCTGGAGACCTGGCTCTGAGGGCAGCCATCATTTCAACCCTCCCCAGCAGGGGCAGAGACAGTGGAGATTTAAAGATGGGCACTTCCTCAGGGATGCAGGGGACAGTTGGCAGAAGGGCTGCATTTTCTGGGCAGCCCAGGGAAGCTCAGCTGTGGGGAGTGGTCAGAGAAGCTCTTGGTGCCCTACCTGATCCCCTCCCCAGGGACTTTGGACCTGGTTTTCACCCCCTTTGTGGGTCCTTGGCCCTGTTTTGGCTGCAAAAGACAGAATTGGGGAAGTCCTCCCCGGGGTGACCTCCTCCCAGAATTTGCCAGCCTCAAACACCTGGGAGAAGGAGATCTATCTTCTGGGAAACAGAGGGGACAAGCAAGCTCCTGTAAACAAGAACTCCAAAGCAACTAACAAGCAAGAGCCCAAGACAAGACAGAGGTACAGTAAGACAGGGAAACCGTGCACACTGCATTTGCCTTGGGCAGACCTTCCTGTTAGGAGAGCTGAAGCTCAAGAATATCTGTCTTATCCCAGCTGGTTACAAAACCAAATAACAGGCATTTCAGGGAATAAATCCCAGAGTTAACATTTAAAAAAATTAAAGCATACAGGGTGCAACAGGAGTACAAGAGAAACAAAGAAACAGGAAATGATGGTCCATCTAAAGGAAGAGGATAAAAGCACAGAAAGCAGCAGTGAAGAAGATGAGAATGGGGACATACTGAGCAAAGCCTTTAAAAAAAAAGATCTAAGAATGTTCAAGGAAATGAAGGAAAGTACAGAGAATAACTAAAGGATATCAAGGAAACAATGAATGAACAATATGGGAGTCTAAGTAAAGACATAGAAAGTTTAAATAGGAACCAAACAGAACTACTGGAGTTGAATTCCACCATAACTGAAATGAAAAGGGCACAGGAGGGTTTCAAGAGCAGAATGGAGCTGGCAGAAGAAAGAATCAGTGAGCTTGAAGACAATACACTTGAAATGAGTCAGGCTGAGAAGCAGAAAGAAAAAACAAATATTAAAAGCAAAAATAGCCTAAGACAGCTATGGGACAATATCAAGTGAATCAATATACACATAATGGGAGTCCCAAAAGGAGAATAAAGAGATAAAGAGGCAGAAGGTAAAGTCAAAGAAATAATGACAGAGACCTTCCCAAACTTAGCAAAAGTCATGAATATGCACATCCAAGAAACAATGAGAACACCTAACAGAATAAACATGAGGAAGAATACATCCCATCATATATTGATTACACTGTCAAATGCAAAGGACAAGAAGAGAGTTGTGAAAGCTGCAAGAGAAAAGCAACATGTTTTATACTAGGGAGTCCCAATTAGATTGAGTATTGATATCTCATCAGAAACCATGGAAATGAGAAGGAAGTGGGTTGAAATACTTTAAAGTGCTGAAAGAAAAAACTGCCAGCAAAGAAGTTATACCCAGCGAGACTCTTTTTTGAAAATAAGGGGGAGATTAAGACATTCTCAGATAAACAAAAGCTGAGGGAATTCATCATCTCTAGATGCATTGTTTGGTACATAACTCCACTTCTTACTTCCTACAGGTGCTAAAAGAAAAATGCTTGGGTGCTAAGATGGTGGCACAGAGAGGTGTGGAAGCTAGTTAGTCCTCCTGGAACAACTAATAAACAGAAACAAGTAGATAACCTGGAATAACTGTGGGGAGACAAATGTGTCCACTCATCATACACCAACCTGAATTGGGAGGAATGCCTGAGATCACAGCATAAAATCTGTAAGTAAAAACTGTAGACCTGAGCTGGGAGCCCCTCTCTTACAAAAGCCTCACAGTGCTAGAGAGCAGCACTCTCTAAACAAGCAAGTGTACCTCAGCCCAGCTCCAACTGGGGTTTTAATGTTAACTGCTCAATATAGACAGCGAATTCCCAATAAGCAGACAAAGGCTTTTGGTGACAACTGACATTGGAGAGTCAGGGGACATATCTTTCTCAGGATGGGGAGCCCAGAGGATAGGGTGCTATCCCTAGACAGTGGGTGAATCTGGGAACTTTCTGTCCCTTTCTCTCTCTCCTAACCTGGGTGGCTCAGTGGAGAAAGCCTCAGCTGTTTTCAGCTCGCAGTTCTCTGGCCCAGACAAGGGTGGAGATAGCAGAGTCAGAGAAACAAAGAACCTATTTATATGCAAATGACCTCTCTCTAGGGGTGTATCTTCCCAAGAGAAAAGAGGAGGGGCTCAGCTCTACTACCCGCCTTCCATTCAGAAGAAGATCCCAGAGCCTGGAGGAAAACAGCCACAGGCCACACCTTACACCAGTCTGGAGCTACAGGCTGACAGGCATCACCTGCTGGGCAGAAAAGCACAGGGTATGTCAATCCTTTAAGACACACCATCAGGGAAACTGGATACTGAATATTTCCTCCTTCTGGGACCTGAGCCTGCTCTCATCTGGGAAAACCTGACTGGGGTGACCTAAGAGGTCAGATGCCTAGACAACAGAAAACTACAACCTACACTAACAAAAATGAAATTATGGCCCAGTCAAAGGAACAAACTTACACTTCAACTGAGATACAGAAATTTAAACAATTAATGCTAAGTCAATTCAAAAAGTTTATAGAAGATGTGGCAAAAGAGATAAAGACTATAAAAAAAACAATGGATGTACATAAGGCAGAAATCAAAAGTTTGAAAAAACAACTGTCAGAATCTATGGAAATGAAAGTCACAGCACAAGAGATGAAAGACACAATGGAAACATACAACAGCAGATCTCAAGAGGCAGAAGAAAACACTCAGGAACTGGAGAAAAAAACACCTGAAAGCCTACACGCAAAAGAACAGATAGAGAAAAGAGTGCAAAAATATGAGCAACATCTCAGGGAACTTAAGGACAAAATGAAATACGAGAATGTACGTGTCATTGGTGTCCCAGAAGGAGAAGAGAAGGGAAAAGGGGCAGAAGCAATAATAGAGGAAATAATCAATGAAAATTTCCCATCTCTTATGAAAGACATAAAATTACAGATCCAAGAAGTGCAGCATACCCCAAACAGAAGAGATCTGAATAGGCTTATGGCAAGACACTTAATAATCAGATTATCAAATGTCAAAGACAAAGAGAGAATCCTGCAAGCAGCAAGAGAAAAGCGATCCATCACTGTGCCGGTTTGAATGTATTGTGTCCCCCAAATGCCATTATCTTTGTGGTCTTGTGTGGGGCAGAAATTTTGGTGCTGGTTAGATTTGCTTGGAATGTGCCCCACCCAGCTGTGGGTGATAATTTTGGGATTTTGTACTTGACTATTGTTACTGAGATGATGTAAGTTTCTGTGATGTTGTGATGGAATGGATGTATTTTGTATTTGGAAAGATAATGTCATTTTGGGGTCCAGGGGGTGGAATGTGCCTGTTTGAATGTATTGTGTCCCCCAAATGCCATTATCTTTGTAGTTTTGTGGGGCAGAAGTTTTTGGTGCTGGTTGGATTTGCTTGGAATGTGCCCCACCCAGCTGTGGGAGATGATTCTGATGAGATGTTCCCATGGAGACATGGCCCCGCCCATTCAGGGTGGGCCTTGATCGGTGGAGCTATATAAATGAGCTGACTCAAAGAGAGGAAATGGAGTGCAGCTGGGAGTGATGTTTTGAAGAGGAGCAAGCTTGCTAGAGAGGAACGTCCTGGGAGAAAGCCGTTTTGAGGCCGGAGCTTTGGAGCAGACGCCAGCTGCCTTCCTAGCTAGTAGAAGTTTTCCGGATGCCATTGGCCATCCTCCAGTGAAGGTACCTGATTGCTTGGACACTTTGTGGCCTTAAGACTGTAACTGTGTAGTGAAATAAACCCCCGTTTTATAAAAGCCTATCCATCTCTGGTGTTTTGCATTCTGCAGCATTAGCAAACTAAGACAATCACATACAAAGGAAGCTTAATAAGACTGTGTGGATTTCTCAGCAGAAACCATGGAGGCAAGAAGGAAGTTGGGTGATATATATATATATATATATATATATATATATATATATATATATAATATATATAAGAAAGAGAAAAACCACTAACCAAGAATCCTATATCCATCAAAACTGTCCTTCAAATATGAGGAAGAGTTCAAAATATTCTCTGACAAACAGACAATGACAGAGTTTGTGAACAAGATACCTGCCCTACAGGAAATACTAAAGGGAGCACTACAGACTGATAGGAAAAGACAGGAGTGAGAGGTTTGGAACACAATTTTGGGTGATGGTAGCACAACAATATAAGTGCACTGAACAAAGATGACTCTGCGTATGGTTGAAAGAGGAAGGTTGGGAGCATGTGAGAAACCAGAAGAAAAGAGGAAAGATAAAGACTGGGACTGTATAACTCAGTGAAACCTAGAGTGTTCAACATTGTGAAAAATGTACAAATATGCTCTTTTATGAGGGAGAACAAATGAATGTCAACCTTGCAAGTTGTTAAAAATTGGGAGGTATTGGGAGAAAAATTACAATTAACGTAAACTAGAGTCTGTAATTAACAGAATCATTTTATTATGCTTCCTTTAATGTAACAAAGGCAATATACCAAGGTAAACGCAGATAAGAGGGGGCATAGTGGAGGGGTGTGAGACTCTTGGCATTGGTGGTGTTGTCTGACTCTTTATTCTACTTTGATCTAAGGTTATCTTTCCTTTTGCTGCTTCCTAGCTGTCATGTTTTTTTTCCCTCTTTCTTTTTTCTTTTTCTTTTGCCTCTCTACCTTCTTTGACTCTTCCTCCTGCTTTGTGGAAGAAATGTAGATGTCCTTATATAGATATTGGTGAGGGTGGTGAACACATAAATATGTGACTGTACAGGGAACCATTGATTGTTTACTTAGGATGGAATGTATGGTGTGTAAACAAAACCATCTTAAAAAAATAGGCTGATGATGAAAACTTGAGGGCAATATACTGAGTGAAATAAGCCAGACACATAAGAACAAATAATGCAAGGTCTCACTGATAGGAACTAATTATAATATGTAAACTCATAGACATGAAATATAAGTTACCAAGATATAGAACAAGACTAAAGAATGGGGAGTGGTTGCTTAGTATGAGCAGAATGTTCAACTAGGATGAACTTAAATGTTTGGAAATGAACAGAGGTGACAGTAGCATGTTGTGAGAATAAGTAACAGTGCTGAATGGTGCATGAATGTGGTGGAAAGGGGAAGCTCAGAGTCATGTATGTCACTAGAAGGAAAGTTGAGGTTAAAAGATGGGAATGTATAAAACAGTGAATCTTGTGGTGGGCAATGTCTAATGTTAACTGTACAAAATTTAGAAATCTCTTTCATGAACCAGAACAAATGTATGACACTACAACTAGAAGTTTATAATAGAGGGGCATAAAGGGAAAAAAATATATACCTATTGCAAACCATATACTACAGTTAGTAGTATTTCAACATTCTTTCATAAACAGTAACAAATGTACTATCCCAATACTACGAGTCAACAATGGAGGGGGGTGGTTAGGGATATAGGGATATGGGAGGATTTGAGTTTCTTTTCATTTTTTTTCTTCTTTGTCTTTTCTGGAGTAATGAAAACGTTCTAAAAATTGAACAAAAATTAACTGTGGTGATGGATGCACAGCTGTATGATGGTATTGGGGGCAATTGATTGTATACTTTGGATCTTTGGATAATTGTATGGTATGTGAACTATCTTAATTAAAAAAAAAGAATACTCAGGAAAAGGCATGCCCTTCAGTTAAATTAGTGTGCTATCTAATAACAAATTCTAAAAACCCTTCAAAAAAAAAGAAGAAAAATGCTTAAAAAGTAATGATAGATCTATGTTTTCAGACATACAATATACAAAGATGTAAGTGGTAACAAGTACAAAAAATGGTGGGGGAAAGAGGGGTATAGGAAAAGTATAAGGGTACACTATTGACGTTAAGTTGGTATCAACTAAATATGATTGTTATATATTTAGGATGTTAAATTTTAACCCCATTGTGTTGGTTTGGATGTATTCTGTCCCTCAAAACACCATATTCTTTAATACAATCTTGTGGGGGCAGACATGGTGGTGTTGATTAGGTTGGGATCCTTCGATTATTTCCAGGGAGGTGTGACCCACCCAACTGTGGGTAATAACTTTGAATAGATTATTCCCATGGAGGTCTGGCCTTGCCTATTCAACATGGGTCTTGATTTAATCACTGGAGTATTTTTTTTAAGTTCATTTTTATTGAGATATATTCACATACCATACAATCATCCATGGTATACAATCAACTGTTCACAGTATGATCATATAGTTATGCGTTCATCACCACAATCTATTTCTGAACATTTTCCTTACATCAGAAAGAATCAGAATAAGAATAAAAAATAAAAGTGAAAAAAGAACACCCAAACCATCCCCCCATCCCACCCTATTTGTCATTTAGTTTTTATCCCCATTTTTCTACTCATCCATCCATACACTAGATAAAGGGGGTGTGATCCACAAGGTTGTCACAATCACACTGTCACCCCTTGTAATCTACATTATTATATAATCATCTTCAGGAGTCCAGACTGCTGGGTTGGAGTTTGGTAGTTTCAGGTATTCACTTCTAGCTATTCCAATACATTAAAACCTAAGAGGTGTTATCTATATAGTGCATAAGAATGTCCACCAGAGTGACCTCTCGACTCCATTTGGAATCTCTCAGCCACTGAAACTATTTCGTCTCATTTTGCATCCCCCTTTTGGTCAAGAGGATACTCTCAATCCCACGATGCTGGGTCCAGATTCATCCCCAGGAGTCATATCCTGCATTGCCAGGGAGATTTACACCCCTGGGAGTTGGGTCCCACGTAGGGGGAAGGGCAGTGAATTCACCTGTCAAGGTGGCTCAGTTAGAGATAGAGAGGGCCACATCTGAGCAACAAAGAGCTACTCAGGGGGAGACTCTTAGGCACAATTATATGCAAGTTTAGCCTCTCCTTTGCAGCAACAAGCTTCGTGAGGGCATGTCCCATGATCGAGGGCTCAGCACATCAAATTGCCAGTCCCAATGTTTGTGACAACATCAACACCAGTCCAGGTGAGGAAGTCCAACACTTCTGTACCTTCCCCCAGCTCCTTGGGGCTGGGGATGGAGGCTGTAAATATATTCTTTATTATCTGCCTAAATTACTTTGGGATGTGTCACTGTTTCACTCTAGCCTATACTAACTGCGGGACACTGTTATCGAGTTCCGACTTGGCGGGCCTGGGCCAGGGGAACTGATCAGCCCCTAGGAAAGGTAGTGGGGCACGGGTGGTAGCGCCCTCCACGGCCCCCCGGGCCTGAGAAAGTGGAGCCGAATGCAGGCCCCATTTCCTCACCCCAAAGTACAACCGTTGGGGAGGGCTTGCCGGAGAAACCCCCCCCCCGTGCCTTACCCGCACCCTCCACCCTCTTCGTTACCGGAGCAACTCCCGCCCCTTTTCAATCAACCTCCGCGCCCTCTCAGAACCAATCCAAGCCTTTAACCCCTACAGCTACCCCGCCCTCTAAACCGCCCGATATAAGCTTGTACTCTCCCCTAATAAACTCTCTTGGCTTCTTCACCCTCAAAGAAACGTGTCCCGCCTGTTCCTTCTCGCCGCCCTCCACACCTTGCACGCCACCGCCGGGGACCGGGCCCAGTCCCCCGCCTCGCCCTCGCCTCCGGGAAAGAGCCCCCGCCGCCGGTACCCTCCGAGCAATCCCGAGAGCCTAGGATTTAGCAACCGGCCGCCACCCCCCCCCCAGACGAGTCAACTGCGACCGCAACTAACCTACCGTATCTCACTTCCTATTCAAAGTTCCTTGTAATTGTGGTGTTTGAACAAACCGACTGTAGATTTGTACTGTTTAGAAAATATAGATCCTGTACCAAATAGACATCTCTTCCCTTGGTCTCATATGTAAGTTGGAGTTTTAAAACAGTCAGTTTTGACCTTTACGCTTTGGCCCAGTTTGCCCTGGTCTTAACCAGACCTCCTTCATTCATATCACTAATTGAATTCTGGGCTCTTGTTCAGCTTTTTTTTTTTTTTTAACAGTGACTGTATGCACTAATACTGACATTCATATCTGCCGAGCTCTAGCTCTAAGTTTCAGGTGTCTCAGAGATACGCATTGTTCCAGAGACCAATCAGGTTATACACTAAGGGATCAGCATCTCAAAGTTTAGAGATAGGCATTGCAATTCAGGAATAGTTAACTGCTGTAACAGCTTACAATCTAGGGACTATTGCAATTATTATGTCTATGTTAGGCTATGTTCTAAGATTCAATTCTGAGTTTACACATTGTAGTTAGTCCATATTGGTGAGGCATTAAAGTGTTTGCCTTTATTTCTGGTGTACTTCACTCAAATACTGTGTACAGGATCCATTCACCTCATTGTGTGTCTCACAGCATCACTCCTTCTTGTAGTTGCTCAGTGTTCCACTGTATGCACACACCACAGTACACCATCCAGTTCTTCAGTCAATGTACCCTTAGGTCGTCTCCACCCTTTGCAAATCATAATTACTGCCTCCATGAACACCAGTTTGCAAATGTCCATTCATGTCTCTGCTCTCAGATCTTCAAATGACATACCCCATAATGAGGTTGCAGGACCTTATGGTCCCCACATACTTAACTTTTTATGGAACAATCACAGTGACATTCAGAAAGGCTACACCATTCTACCTGTTCATCAACAGTAGATAGGTACATCCCTCTCACCATGTTTTCTCCAACACTTTTACTCCTATATATATATTTTCCTACAATTTTATAGTTATATTCACATACCATACATTTATCCACAGTGTACAATAAGTTGTTCATGGTATCATCATAAAGTTGTACATTTATCACCACAAGCAGCTCTTGAACATATTGATTACTACAAGAAAAATTGTTCTTTTTAGCAATAATAAAAAAATGATAAAAAGAAAAATAACTTGTCTTACAATACAATATAATAGTAAGGACAGCAAATAACACCACTACTAAGAATCCCATATTCCTCCCCTATATCCCCTTCTCATGTACATTTAGCATTGGCATATTGCCTTTGTTACATTTAATGGAGGTATATTACAATGTTACTGTTGACTATAGACTCCAGTTTGCTTTCATTATATTTTTTCCTGAATACCATCTAATTACTGGAGTATTTTAAAAGACAGCCACAGAGGCCCAGATGCTTGCTGACATTGATGCTTAGACATGCTTGGAGTTGCCAACCCCTGATGTTAGCTGCAGCCAAGAGAGACATTTTGAAGATGGCCATTGAAAGTAGACTTTTGCTACTCCAGAGTTTTCCTGAGAGAAACTAAGAGAACACCCCCAGACACCTAGTGAGAAACATCCTGGGAGAAGGCCATTTTGAAATGCAACCTGGGAGCAAGCAGACACCAGCCATGTGCCTTCCCAGCTAACAGAGGCTTTCCAGATGCCATTGGTGTTCTTCAGTGAAGGTACCCTACTGTAGATGCCTTTGTTTGGACACTTTATGGCCTTCAGACTGTAAACTTTATAACCAAAGCAACCCTCTTTATAAAAGACAATCCATTTCTGGTATTTTGCATAACAGCAGAAGTAGCAAACCGGAACACCCATGTTAACCACAAGGAAAATAGATGAAAAATATATCCATATAGAAATGAGAAGGCACTCAATATGGTACAACACAAAAAAGCAAATAAATATAAAAGTAGGCATTAATGGATATGAGGGATAGGAAGGTATGACTTACAAAGGTGAAATAGCAAAATGGCAGAAGAATATCCTGTATTATCACTAGTGACTTTGAATGTAAATGGATTAACTCTCTAGTCAAAGGCAGAGACTGGCTGAATGGACAAAAAAGCATGACCCAGCTATATGCTGTCTGCAAGAGACTCACCTTAAAGTCAAAGATACAAGTAGGTTGAGGGTGAAAGGATGGGAAAAATAACCATGCAAGTGTAACCAAAAGAAAGCTGGGATGGTTATAATATTGGATAAGATAGACTTTAAGTAAAAAATAGTTACAAGGGACAAAGATGGTCATTATATACCAATGAAGGGGGATGTAACAATTATAAATATATATGCACCTAACAGGAGAGCTGCAAAATCAGTGAAGCAAATACTGATATATTTGAAGGCAGAAATTGACAGTTCTACATTACTAGTAGGAGACTTTAACAGACCACTCTCAATAATGGATAGAACATCCAGTCAAAAGATCAATAAGGAAGTACAGGACTTGAATGATGCACTAAACCACCTAGACCTAACAGACATAAATAGAACACTTCACCTAGCAAAAACAGAATACACATTTTTCTTGAGCACATATGGATCATTCTCTGGGATAGAACACATATTAGGCCACAAAACAGGTCTTAATAAATTGAAAAATATCAAAATCATACAATGTATATTCTCTGACCACAACAGAATGAAACTAGAAATCAGTAACAGAAGGAAGAATGGAAAATTCACAAATATGTGGAAATCAAATGACATACTCTTAAATAACCAGTGGGTTAAAGAGGAAATCAGAAGAAAAATTAGGAAATATTTTGAGGCAAATGAAAATGAAAATAAAACATACCCAAATTTATGGAATACAGAAAAGGCAGTGTTGAGAGGGAAACTTACAGCTCTAAATGCTTACATTAAAAAAGAACAAAGATGTCAAATCAGAAACCTAACCTAAAAACTGAAAGAACTGGAAAAAGAAGATGAAACAAAACCCAAAGAGAGGAGAGGGAAGGGAATAACAAAGATTAGAGGCAGAGATAAATTAAATAGAAAACAAAAGAATAGTATGGAGAATCAACACAACCAAAAGTTTGTTCCTTGAAAAGATTGATAAAATTGGCAAACCTTTAGCTATACTGACAAAAAAAGATACACATAATGAATATTTGAATGAACACTACTGACCCCACTGAAATAAAAAGGATGATAAAAGGATACTACGAACAACAGTATGCCAATAAATAAGCTAATCTAAATGAGATGCACAAAGTCTTAGAAACACACAAACCACTTACATAGTTAACCCACTTACAAAAGTTAAATTGCAAAATAGCAGAAGACATTGACTCAAGAAGAAATAGATCTCAACAAACCAATTACTAGTAAAGAGATTGAATCAGTAATCAGAAACCTCCCAACAAAGGAAAGCCTAGGACCAGATGGTTTCACGGGAATTTTACTAAATATTACGAGAAGACTTAACTCCAATTTTGCTCAAACTCTTCCAAAAAAGTTGAAGGGGAGGTACCACTTTCTACTTCATTCTATGAGGCCAATATCACTCTTACACCAAAGCTGGATAAAGATATCACATGAAAGAAAACTACAGACCAATATTTCTTATGAATATAGATACAAAATCCTTAACAATATACTAGCAAACTGAATCCAATAGCATAATAAAAGAATTATATACCATAATCAAGTCAGATTTATCCATGGTATGCAAGGTTGGGTCAACATAAGAAAATCAGTTAATGGAATATGCCACATTAACAGAATGAAGAAAAAAAACCTGATCATCTCAATTGATGCAGAAAGGGCATTTGACAAATACAGCACCCTTTCTTGATAAAAACACTTAGAACACTAGGAATAGAAGGAAACGTCCTCAAAATGATAAAAGACATATATGAAAAACTCATAGCTAACATCTACTTAATGGTGAAAGACTGAAAGTTTTCCCTCTAAGATTAAGAACAAGATGCCTACTGTCACTGCTGTTATTCAACATTGTACTGAAAGTTCTTGCCAGAGCAATTAAGCAATAGAAAAATAAAAGACATCAAATTGGAAAGGAAGAAGTAAAATTTTCCCTATTTGCAGATGATACGATCCTATATACAGAAAATCCTGAAAAATCCACAACAAAGTTACTAGAGCTAATAAATGAATTCAGCAAAGTGTCAGGGTATAAGATCAATATCCCCAAATCAGTATGTTTCTATACACAAGCAATGAACAATCAGAAGAAGAAATCCAGAAAAAAAGTTCCATTCATGATAAGAACAAAAAGAATCAAATATCTGCAAATAAATCCAACCAAGGATATAAAGGACTTGTACACATAAAAATACAAACCATTGATAAAACAAATTAAAAAAACCTAAATAAATGGAAGAACATTCTGTGTTCATGGACTGGAAGACTAAATATCATTAAGATGTCAATACTACCCAAAGCAATTTATATATTCAATGCAATCCCAATCAAAATTCCAGCAACCTTCTTTGCAGAAATGGAAAAGCCAATCTTCAAATTTATGTGGAAGGATAAGATGCCCTGAATAGCTAAAGCCATCTTGAAAAAGAAGAATGAAGTTGGAGCACTCACAGTTCCTGACCTTAAAAACTTATTACAAAGCCAGAGCAATCAAAGTAGCATAGTACTGGCACAAGGATTGATACACAGGCCAATGGAATTATATTGAGAGCTGAGAAATCAACCCTCACATTTATGGCAAACTGATTTCTGAAAAGGGAGAAAAGGTCATTCAATTGGAAAATATTCTCTTCAACAAATAGTGTAGGGAAAACTGGATCTCCATGTGCATACACACAAAAAAAGAAGGAAGATCCCTACCTCACACCGTATGTAAAAATCAACTCAAAATGGATCAAAGGCCTAAATATGAGAGTCAGAACCATCAAACTCCAAGAAGAAAATGGAGGGAAGCATCTTTAGGACCTTGTGTTAGGCAATGGTTCTTTAGACTTTACACCCACAGCACAAGCAACAAAAGAAAAAAACAGATAAATGGAACTTCATCAAAATTAAAAATTTTGGTGCCTCAAAGAACTTCATATGAAAGTAAAGTGACAATCTATACAATGGGAGGAAATGTTTGGATACAACGTATCTGATGAAAGATTAATATTCCAGAATATATGAAGAAAACCTTCAACTTAACAACAAAAATACAAACAACCCAATTAAAAATGAGTAGAAGACTTGAACAGACATCTCTCCAACGAAGATAAACAAATGACCAGAAGGCACATGAAAAAAATGCAAAACATCAATAGCCGCCAGGGAAATGCAAATCAAAACCATGATGAGACACCATTTCACACACATTAAAATGGCTCTATTAAAAAATTGGAGAGGATGTGGAGAAATAGGAACACTCATTCATTGCTGGTGGGATTGCAAAATGATGCAGCTGTTGTGGAAGACACTTTGGCAGTTCCTCAGAAAGTTAAGTATAGAATTACTGTAAGACCGAGCAATCCCACTATTTAGATATATACCCAAAAGAATTGAAAGCAGGGACCTGACCAGGTATTTGCCCAACGATGTTCATAGCAGCATTATACTCAATTGCCAAAAGATGGAAGCAACCCAAGTGTCCATCAACTGACGAATGGATAAAAAAATGTGGTCTACGCATTCAATGGACTATTTTTCAGCCACAAAAAGGAATGAAGTCCTGATACACACAACAACTTGGATGAACCTTGAGGACATTATGTTGAGTGAAATAAGCCAGACACTAAAGGACAAATGGTGCATGATCTCACTGATTTGAAAAAATTAGAAAAAAAAAAACCTCATAGTGTCAGAATCTAGAATTTAGTTTACCAGGAGACAGGGTGGGGATAGAGAATGGGAAGTTAAGGCTTAAAATGTATAGGGTTCCTATTTGGAATGATGGAAATGCTTTGGTAATGGATGGTGGAAATGGTAGCACAACATGAATGCAATTAACAGCACTGAAATATATACCTGAACGTGATTAAAGAGGCGAAATGTTTGATAGTACATATTACAACAGAAGAAAAATTTTAAAAATATCCATGGAACTACACTACACAGTGAATCCTAAGTTAAACCATGGACTTTAATTAATAGTACAATTATAAAAATGTGCTATTATTGACTGTAACAAAGTTTCCATACCAATACAAGATGGTGGTGGGGTAGTATATGGGAATCCTGTATTTTATGCACAATTGTTCTGTAAACCCACAACTTCTCTAATAAAGAGAAAAAAAGAGGTCATTACAACCCTAAATGTTTATGAACTTAATAACAGAGCTTCAAATACATGAATAACATATTGATAGAACTGCAAGGAGAAATAGACAAATCCACAATTGTACTCTTTTCTCTACTAAGCTGATTCTGTAAAGGGATAAGACTCTGGGGGTCTTGGGAGAGGGGATGAGTATATTTTACACGTGGGAGGGGTGGACTGTGCCAGGTTGTATTCTACAAAGATGGCTGCAATAACATCTCCCATCCTGCATCCTCTTTTGCAACGTGAGTTTGCTACTCCCCCAGGTAGAGGTGAAACAAATCTGTTTACCTCCTTGCATCTGAGTGGGCCCTGAGACTGCTCTGTCTAATAAAATATGGTGACAATGATGCCAGTTCTGGGACCTGGAGCTTCCATCCATCCACCATGTATGACATGTGACTACACCAGGAAGCCTAAACCACAGCAGAAGACCACGTGTGGACACTTTGGTCAGTGGCCCTAGATGAACTCCCAGTCATCAGCCAGCTTCAACGGCCACCGAGGCTGTGCTCCATTTTGGGTGGCCAGTGCAGCTGAGCCTGTGGATGACCCTCAACTGCAACTGCATGAGAGACTCAGGCAAGATCTGCCAAACCAAGCCCAGTTGGCCCAGAGAACCACAGAGATAAGATGCTGTGAGGGTGAGAGCATGAAGTTGGAAGGTGCTCAATAAATGGCTGGTGAGGTTATGAGTCTCTGTGAAGATGAGGTTGTTCTTGCCTGACTAGCACAAATCCCTCCTTCTTCCAGTAATGAGACTCCAGGTTTCCTTTGGGAAATCACTCAGCCCCCATTCTCAGCCCCTGTGTGCCTGGTGGACCATTGCCCCAGCTCCAGCTCTAGGGTGACTGAGGTGTGTTCAATAAGGATATTCCATTTTCCTGGCAGCAATGATTGGATTGTGGTGGGAAAGGTGGCTCAAGAACAGAGAGACAAATTGTAGGACTTTGTCAGGGGCTGTTGAGAAAGAGAGAGTCCTTGTATTGCTTGGAATGTGGGTTCAGCTGTAGAGAGAGAGACCCTAGAAAACTGGGGCTAAAACACTCTCACAGTGGATTTGTTCCTCACATGAAAGTCTGACTTGGTTTTGCAGCTCTGCTCCTCAAAGTCCTCAGGGCTAGGCTGTTTCCCTCTTCTTGCTCGGCCATCCCTAGGATGTTACTCTTATCCATGTGTCCAAAATGTTTCAGTGCCTCATCCGCTTCCAGTGGGAAGAGTGGACCTGGAAGTTTCTTCATCATTTATGCTCATGTACCAATGTTCATAGCCTTGTCTTATATCCAAACCAGTCTGCATTCAGGCAAGAACCAGAGAGCATATTCTAGCTGTGGACAGAACATAGAAATCTCGAGTGACAGTGCTATACCCAGGGCTAGTAACAAGCAAGGACTGTGATCACCCATAAGTCTGAAGGGTGAGGGATGGAAGTAGAATGGGGAAGGAGAAAGCTATACAGAGAGGCTGCTTCGAAAGGAGCTGTGAATTTAGGAGAGGTGATCCTGCCAGCCCAATGCAATGCTAGCAAGACATAGCTGGAGGAATAAATAACATGACCACAGTTTCCTGCTGAGCTTCCCAATGGTAGACCCAATGAGAAAGCAGAGAGCAAGGGCATTTTTGGCTATTGTCCTTGTGGGTCAGCCTCCCCAGGCTCAGAGCAGGGTGGAAAGGTCTGGCAAATAGTTCTGAAAGGTTCTAGCTCCCCTGGTCACCAGGCAGCTGTGTAGTGTGAGCCCCACTGAATGTTCCATTCCTATGGGAGAGGGAGACATGGACATTGAAGGTGAGGGGCCATCTCTATGCTCCCTCCCCTTGCACTGCATCTGGGAGGAAGAGGTCAACAGAGGAGAGCAAAGCAAGGAGGGTGAGCAGACTGATGGCAAATGCAGTCATGCCTGAAGTGGCTGCACTGTAGGACTTTTCTGTCAGACAAGACAATGCATTCTGCTCATTTCCCTTAAGCCCATTTGAGAGTTCCTGTCACCTGGGTGCGTTTAGGTGTTCTAGAAACTGTTGTGGCACTTGCCGAGATTCACCAGGAACTGAATCCAGGTTTTATACTCCAGGTAGGAAAAGGAAAAACTGGGCACATCTGCCGCTAAGCCCTCTGCCAGCAGGTGGTGATGCTTGGATGCCCAAGATGATTGACAGTGGTGACATCCAATGATTCACTTCCTTTCTTGCTCGGTCCTCAGAGACAGGCGTCCTCTGATTTCTAGTGAAAGGATTAAGGATGTAAATGTTCTCTGGCTGCACAGGAGCATCAAGAGGCTTGTTCCTTTCTCTGTAGCTCCCATGACTTATGTTGGTGACATCATGGGAATGGAATGTTCTACTCCATCTGTGCCAGCTCTTGCAGTGATGGTTTTCTTCTCCATGAGTCTGGGTGGAGGAAGCATTGTCACAGGGTCCTGTGATTTGCAAATACCAAAAATACTGGAACAGCTTTATAAATGAGTAAGGGGAAGATTCTGGAAGAACTGTGAGATGCTTGCTAGAGAAGACCTAGATTTCTGTGACGAGACTATTGATAGAAATACGGACATTAAGATTACTTCCAATGAGGCCTTAGATAGAAATGATAAATGTGTCATTGCAAACAGGAGGAAAGGTGATTCTTGTTTTAAAATGGCAGAGAATTTGGAAAATTGAGTCTTGGTGTCAGATGGAAGGCAGAATTTGAAAGCAACAAGTTGGGATATTTAGCTGAAGAGATCTGCAAACTAAATGTGGAAAATGCATCCTGGCTTCTCCTTGTAGCTTATAGCAAAATGCGAGAGGAAAGGGAAAAGCTGAGAACTGAATTCTTGGGTACAAAGAAACCAGAAACTGATGGTTTGGAAAACTCTGGGTTTCCAGAAAGCGAGTCCCCAGAGAATAGAGCCCCATGTGAGGATTTAACCAGCCAGCCATCTCAGTGCAAGACAGGCTTGGAGACGGAGTTATCCAGAAAGGATCTGTGGAAAGCCCTATTGTCTGACATTTGGGACCCCTGTGTACTACATGCTAAACTGACCAGTTTTTTTGCAAGATCTGTATGAACAGAACCACTGCCAGCCTGGACTAAAAGGGACAGAAAAGGGACAGATTGAAGGAAAAATGAGTTCTGGAACCAAGAAACCTCAGGCCAGGCAAGTGGGCCCACCCTTGCATGTGGAGAGGGTGAGTGTGCCCTGGAGTTTGGGGGGAGTGGGCCTCCTGCCCCCCTGTTCAGGAAGAGTGCCTCCACCCCAGGCCTCAGAGAGGGTGGAGCACATTCCCCGGGGACTGGGGAGAGCCTGGCCACCACCCCCCTGTTCTGAAGGGGTGGAACTGTGTCTCAGAGATGGAAGAGAGTCTGGATGCCACCCTGATGCTTGAGAAGGGTGTAGCTGAGAACAAGGTGGTCTCCCCAAAGCTTGGAGTTGTTGGAACCCTCACTCCAGGGTTTGGAGACAGCAGGGCCACTGTGTAAGCCCTTGGAGAGGGTGGGACTTCCTCTTTCTCAAGCCCCGAGGAGAAAATCGCTTTCTGTAAAGAACTCTCAGACTTTGAAATCTAATGGAGTTTGCCCTGCAGGTTTTTGGAACTTTTTGGGAACTCTGTATCCTGTTTTCCTTTCAATTTCCCTCTATGGCAATGGAAACATTTATCCTATGACTGTCCCTCCTTTGCATCTTGGAAGAAGATAACCTGATCTAAGTTTCACAGCCAGTGGAGAATTTTGCCCTAGGACAGATCATGCCTATAACTGATTTTGATAAGACTTTGTACTTATTTATATTTATTGAGATGATTTAAGCTTTCATGATATTGTGATAGAATGAAAGTGTTTTGCATATGGAAAGAACATGTGTTTTTGGAGTTCAGAGGATGGTGTGTGCTTATTTGAAGCTGTTATGTACCCCAGAAAAAGACCATGTTCTTTTTTTTTTCCATTTTTATTGAGATTGTTCAGATACCATACAATTATCCAAAGATCCAAAGTGTACAATCACTTGCCCCTGGGTACCCTCATACAGCTGTGCATCCATCACACTTAATTTTTGTTCAATTTTTAGAAACTTTCATTACTCCAGACAAGAAATAAAGTGAAAGATGAAAAAAGAAAAAAAGAAAAGGAAACTCTAATCCTCCCCTATCCCTAAGCAACCCCCCTCAATTGTTGACTCCTAGTACTGATATAGTATATTTGTTACTGTTTATGAAAAAATGTTGAAATACTACTAACTGTAGTATATAGTTTGCAATAGGTATATAGTTCTTCCCTATATGCCCCTCTATTATTAACTTCTAATTGTATTGTCATACATTTGTTCTGGTTCATGGAAGCGATTTCTAGTAATTGTAAGTTGATCACGGACATTGCCCACCATAGTATTCAGTTTTATACATTCCCATCTTTTGACCTCCAACTTTCCTTCTGGTGACATATACGACTCTGAGCTTCCCCTTTCCACCTCATTCACGCACCATTCGGCACTGTTAGTTATTCTCACATCTTGCTACCAACACCCCTGTTCATTTCCAAACATTTAAGTTCATCCTAATTGAACATTCTGCTCATACTAAGCAACCACTCCCCATCCTTAAGCCTCATCCTATATCTTGGTACCTTATATGTCATGTCTATGAGTTTACATATTATAATTAATTCCTATCAGTGAGACCCTGCAATAATTGTCCTTATGTGTCTGGCTTATTTCACTCAGTATATTGCCCTCGAGGTTTTGTCATCAACCCATTTTTTTTTTTAATATGGTTTTGTTCACTCACCGTACATTCCATCCCAAGTAAATAATCCATGGTTCTCTGCATGGTCATACATTTATGTGTTCACCACCTTCACCACTATCTATATAAGGGCATCTACATTTCTTCCACAAGGCAGGAGGGAGAGTCAAAGAAGGTAGAGAGGCAAAAGAAAGAGGGAAAAAAATGACAGCTAGGAAGAAGCAAAAGGAAAAATAACCTTAAATCAAAGTAGAATAAAGAATCAGACAATACCACCAATATCAAGTGTCTAACATGCCTCCCCTATCCCCCCGTCTTATCTGCATTCACCTTGGTATATCACCTTTGTTACATTAAAGGAAGCATAATACAATGATTCTATTAGTTACAGTCTCTATTTTATGCTGATTGTATCCCTCCCCCAATGCCTCTCCATTTTTAACACCTTGCAAGGTTGACATTTGCTTGTTCTCCCTCTTAAAAGAATGAATTTGTACATTTTATTACAATTGTTGAATACTCTAGATTTCACCAAGTTACACAGTCCCAGTCTTTATCTTTCCTCCTTTCTTGTGGTGTCTCACATGCTCCCCAACTTCCTCTCTCAACTGTATTCATAGTTACCTTTGTTCAGTGTACTTACATTGTTGTGCTACCATCTCCCAAAATTGTGTTTTGCACTCCTGTACATGCACTCCTGTCTTTTATCACCCTGTAGTACTCCCTTTAGTATTTCCTGTAGGGCAGGTGTCTTGTTCACAAAGTCTCTCATTGTCTGTTTGTCAGAAAGTATTTTGAGCTCTCCCTCATATTTGAAGGACAACTTTGCTGGATATAGGATTCTTGGTTGGTGGTTTTTCTCTTTCAGTATCTTAAATATATCACACCACTTCCTTCTTGCCTCCATGGTTTCTGCTGAGAGATCCGCACATAGTCTTATTAAGCTTCCTTTGTATGTGATAGATCTCTCTTCTCTTGCTGCTTTCAGGATTCTCTCTTTGTCTTTGACATTTGATAATATGATTATTAAGTGTCTTGGCGTAGGCCTATTCAGATTTCTTCTGTTTGGAGTACGCTGCGCTTCTTGGATCTGTAATTTTCTGTCTTTCATAAGAGATGGGAAATTTTCATTAATTATTTCCTCTATTATTGCTTCTGCCCCCTTTCCCTTCTCTTCTTCTGGGACACCAATGATACGTACATTATTGTACTTTGTTTCATCCTTGAGTTCCCGGAGACGTTGCTCATATTTTTTCATTCTTTTCTCCATCTGCTCCTTTGCATGTAGGATTTCAGGTGTTTTGTTCTCCAGTTCCTGAGTGTTTTCTTCTGCCTCTGCTGTCGTATGTTTCCATCGTGTCTTTCATCTCATGTTGTGCCTTTCATTTCCATAGATTCTACTAGTTGTTTTTTTGAACTTTTGATTTCTGCCGTATATAGGCCCAGTGTTTCCTTTACAGTCTCTATCTCTTTTGCAATATCTTCTCTAAACTTTTTGATTTGATTTAGCATTAGTTTAAATTCCTGTATCTCAGTTGAAGTGTACGTTTGTTCCTTTGACTGGGCCATAACTTTGTTTTTCTTAGTGTAGGTTGTAATTTTCTGTTGTCTAGGCATGGTTTCCTTGGTTATCCAAATCAGGTTTTCCCAGACCAGAACAGGCTCAGGTCCCAGAGGGAAGAAATATTCAGTATCTGGTTTCCTTGTGGGTGTGCCTTAGAAAATTGCTCCACCCTTTGATGCCTCAGGTCACTGCTTTTCTGCCCAGCAGGTGATGCCTGTTAGCCTATAATTCTTGACTGGTGTGAGGAGGTGTGGCCCTGTTCCCCCAGGCTCTGGGGTCTGGTTCTGAATGGAAAGGGCCCCACCCCTTTCCTCCTAGAGAAGACAGACACCCCAGGTGGAGGTCATTAGCATTTCAATGGTCTCTCTCTCTGCTTGTGCTGTCTCCACCCTTCCCCAAGTCACAGCCCTGGAAACTGAATATGACTGGGGCTTTCTCCACTGAGCTGAAAAAGAAACAGATAGTCCCCTTCAGACCCAGTCCAAAGCTACCCTCCGGCTCTCCAAGGTCAGTCGTCACCCAAAGCCTCTGTCTGTTTTTTGGGGATGCGTACCTGTAGTGAGCAGTTCACACTCGCTACTTAAAACCCCAGTTGGAACTCAGCTGAGCTATATTCGCTTGCTGGGAGAGAGCTTCTCTCTGGCACCATGAGGCTTTGCAGCTCAGGCTATGGGGGAGGGGGTCTCATGACTTGGATCCGCAGGTTTTACTTACAGATTTTATGCTGTGTTCTCAGGCATTCCTCCCAATTCAGGTTGGTGTATGATGAGTGGATGGTCTCGTTTGTCCCCCCGTAGTTATTCTGGATTATTTACTAGTTGTTTCTGGTTTTTTGTAGTTGTTCCAGGGGGACTACTTAGCTTCCACTCCTCTCTATGCCGCCATCTTGCCAGAAAAACTGAGCCCCCTTTTCAAGACCATGTTCTTTTAATCCACTCCTGTGGGTGCAGACCTGTTGTGGGTGGGAACTTTTGATTAGGTTACTTCGATTGAGATGTGACCCATCCCATTCAAGGTGGTTCTTAATCCTTTACTGCAGTCCTTCGTGAAGAGGATAAAAGACAGTGAAAGCCCAGAGGGGAGAGAGAGTAACACCCAGAGACATTTGGAGAGAGTCATTGGAACCAGCACCAGGAGAGAAGGACCAGCAGATGTCACCATGTGCCTTCCCATGTGACAGAGGAATCCTGGATGCCAGCAGACTGTTCTCAGAGAAGGTATCTTCCTCATGATGCCTTAATTTGGACATTTTCATGGACTTAGAACTGTAAATTTCAACCTAATGAATTCCCATTGTAAAAACAAACCCATTTTTGGTATATTGCATTTCGGCAGCTTTAGCAAACCACAACTGGTGAGATCAGTTTACCTGAGCAGAAGGCATTGGAGCCATAAACTGGTAGAAAGACTGTGATGGTTAATTTTATGTGTCAGCATGGCTAGGTTATGGCACCAATGGTTTGGTAAAATGCTGGCCTAGATTTTGCTGTGGAGGTATTTTGTAGATATGATTAGCATCTAACGCAGCTGATTTTAAGTAAAGGAGACTGACTACCTTCCATAATGCAGGTGGGCCTCATCCAACCAGCTGATGCCTTCAGTTCAAAGAACTGAGGTTCCAGAAAAAAAGAAATTCTACCTGAGCACTGCAGCATTTACTTCTGTCTGAGTTTCCAGCTGGGGCTAGGCACAAGGAAACTTAATGTAGTTCAATCAGTGTCCCTTTAACCACATAAGGAATAATGCCTTAATAAAGTGTTCTGGGCTTTAGGTTCTTAAGAAAAAAAAAGTCTATGGCTATACCACCCTGAATGTGCCCTATCTTGTCTGTATATTTGATTTTAACATTAAGCTGTTGAATATTACCTTGACTAGAAATACTTTTCAGATAAGTACTTTCTATGATGCAGCTTTCAAGTATAAAAATTAATTTTTGTTGTGTTCAGAAAACAGTTTATGGAAATAACATATACCATAAATGATATACTGTGTACCAAAAAAACAAAACAAAACCAAAACAAACCTGCAACCAGTTAGAACAAAAAAGAAATTTTCTGTCATTAAGCATCCCATCTTTTTTTTCCAGTTTTCTGTTGATTTTTGAACTCAAGGTATAGATAATAGAATATTAATATTAATCCTCTTTTAATTTTTTTGTGAGTTTCAGGGGACATAAACTGTTAGTTAAACAATAGGAAAATAGTTTACATTCACCCAGTGAAAAACTGCAGGGTTAATTCCAGTGATCAGTTCAGAGATTAACAAATTCAGGTGCTGAAAGCTGATGTAAGATTTTCAGGCAGGCAGAGAAGGAGCTAACTGGATCTCTTATGACTCCATTCCTCTTTTCTTACTTGACATTGTCTGTCTATTTGGGGTCTGTTCTGGTTTGCTAATGCTGCCGTTATGCAAAATACCAGAAATGGATTGGCTTTTATAAAGGTGGTTTATTTGGTTACACAGTTACAGCCTTAAGGCCACTAAGTTCCAAGTAAGGCATCAACAATAGGGTACCTTTACTGGAGGATGGCCAATGGTGTCCAGAAAACCTCTGTTAGCTGGAAAGGCACATCGCTGGCATCTCCTCCAGAGTTCTGCTTTCAAAATGGCTTTCTCCAAAATGTCAGTGACAGCTTCCAATGGCTGTCTTCAAAATGTGTCTCTCAGCTGCAGCTCCTCTTCAAAATGTCACTCTCGGTTGCTCTGAGGTCCTCCTGTCTGTGAACTCCTTTATATGACTCCAGTGATCCAATTAACACCCACCCTGAATAGGCAGGGTAATACCTCCATGGAAATTATCCAATCAAACGTTTCACTCACAGTTGATTGAGTCACATCTGCATGGAAACAATCAGAGAATTCCAATCCAATCAACACTAATATATTTGCCCCCACAACATTGCATTAAATAATATGGCTTTTTCTGGGGGACATAATATATACAAACCAGCACAGAGTCCCTTGCATTTTCTTTTGTTAAAGCAATCAATTTTAGAACATTGTCATTACTCCAAAAGAAGTATAGTTAATCATGGGCATTGTCCACCACAAGATTCACTATTTTATACATTCCCATCTTTAACCTCCACCTTTCCTTCTGTTGACATGCATAACTCTGAACTTACCCTTTCCACCACATTCACACACCTTTCAGCATTGTTAGTTATTCTCATAACATTCTACCCTCACCCCTGTCCATTTCCAAACATTTAAGTTCACACTAGTTGAATATTCTGCTCATAATAAGCACCACTCCCCATTCTTTAGCCTCATTTCTATATCTTGGTAACTTATATTTCATTTCTATGAGTTTACATATCATAATTAGTTCATATCAGTGAGACCCTGCAATATTTGCCTTTATGTGTCTGTCTTATTTCACTCAATATAGTGCCCTCAAGGTTTCTTCATCAACCCATTTCTTTTAAGGTGGTTTTCTTCACACACTATACATTCTGTCCTAAGTAAACAATCATTGGTTCCCCGTATAGTCACGTATTTATGTATTGGGCACCATCACCACTCACTATATAAGGACATCTCCATTTCTTCCACAAAGATGAAGGAAGCATCAAAGAAGGCAGAGAGGCAAAAGAAAAAGAAAAGAGAGAAAAACAAATAAAAAAAAGAACTTGATAGCTAGAAAGCGACAAAAGGAAAGATAGCACTAACCTGAAGTACAATAATGAGTCAGACAACATCACCAATGCCAGGAGTCCCATACCCTTCCCCTATTCCCCACCCCTCATATGCATTTAGCTATGGTATATTGCCTTTGTTACATTAAAGGAAGCATAATACAATGTTTCTGTTAATTCTAGCATCTAGTTTGCATTGATTGTATTTTTCCCACAATCCCTCCCTATTTTTAACACCTTGCAAGGTTGCCATTCATTTGTTCTCCTTAATATAAAAACACATTTGTACCTTTTATCACAATCATTGAGCACCCTAGGTTTCACTGAGTTATACAGTCCCAGTCTTTATCTTTCCTCTTTCCTTCTGTTGTCCCACATGCTCCTATCCTTCCTATTTCAACCATACTCACAGTTATCTTTGTTCAGTGTACTTACATTGCTGTGCTACTATCTCCCAAAATTGTGTTCCAAACCTCTTACTCCTGTCTTTTCCTGTCTGTCTGTAGTGCTCCCTTTAGTGTTTCCTGTAGAGCAGGTATCTTGTTCACAAATTCTGTCATTGTCTCTCAGAGAATATTTTAAGCTCTCCCTAACATATGAAGGACAGTTTTGCCAGATATAGGATTCTTGGTTTGTGATTTTTCTCTTTAAGTATCTTAAATATATCATCCCACTTCCTTCTTGCCTCCATGGTTTCTATCGAGAAATTGGTACATAGTCTTATCAAGCTTCCTTTGTATGTGATGGATCACTTTTCTCTTGCTGCTTTCAGGATTCTCTCTTTGTCTTTGATGTTTGATAATCTGATTATTAAGTGTCATGGTGTAGGCCTATTCAGATCTTTTCTGTTTGGGGTACGCTGCACTTCCTAGATCTGTTTTTTTATGTCTTTCATAAGAGATGGGAAGTTTCAATTGATTATTTCCTCTATTATTGTTTCTGCCCCTTTTCCCTTCTCTTCTCCTTCTGGGACACCCATGACACACATTCCTGCATTTCATGTTGTCATTCAATTCCTGGAGACGTTGCTCATATTTTTCCATTCTTTTCTCTATCTGTTCTTTTGTGTGTTGGCTTTCAGGTGCCTTGTTCTTGAGTTCCTGAGTGTTTTCTTCTGCTTCTTGAGATCTGCTACTGTATGTCTCCATTGTGTCTTTCATCTCTTGTGTTGTGCCTTTCATTTCCATACATTCTGTCAGTTGTTTTTTTGAACTTTCAATTTCTACCTTATGGATGCCCAGTGTTTTCATTATATGTTTCCTCTCTTTTGCCATATCTTCCCTAAACTTTTTAAATTGATTTAACATTAGTTGCTTAAATTCCTATATCTCAGTTGAAGTGTAAGTCTGACTGGGCCATAACTTTGCTTTTCTTAGCATAGGTTGTAGTTTTCTGTTGTCTAGGCATCTGGTTTCCTTGGTTACCCCAATCAGGTTTTCCTTTCCCAGACCAGAATGGGCTCAGATCTTAGAAGGAGGCAATAATATCTGGTTTCCCTGAGTTTGTGTCTTAGAAGATTGATGCACCCTGTGAGGCCTCAAGCCACTGTGCATTCCTGCCCAGTAGGTGGCACCTGTCAGCCTGTCACTTCCAACTTGTGTAAGGAGGTGTGGCCCGTTGCTGTTTTCCCCCAGGCTCTGGGGTCTTGTTCTGAATGGAAGGTGGGTAGTAGAACTTGGCACCACCTCTTTCCTCTGAGAGAAGATATACCCCCTTGGGAGATACCATTTGCATTTGAATAGTCTCTCTGACTATGCTATCTCCACCCTTCCTGGGTCAGAGCCCTGGGAACTGTAAATGGCTGAGGCTTTCTCCACTGAGCTGAAAAAGGGACAGAAATCCTCTCTTCGGGGCCAGACCACGGCCACCTTCAGTTTCATCCATCGGCCAGAGATAGCACCTAGTCCTCTGGGCTCCCCCTCCCTCCCAGGGAGGTCCTCTGGCTCTCCAGGGTCAGTCATCACCAAAAGCCTCTGTTTGCTTTTTGGGGATTCATAACTTGTATTGAGCAGTCAACATTTGTTAGTTAAAACCTCAGTTGGATTAAGAAGAGATTCTAGGCAGGGCAAGATGGCGGAGTGGTGAGGAGCAGAATTTCATCTCTCCCCTAGAGCAGCTGGCAATTACCCAAGAACTATATGAAACAGTGCTTTTGGGTTCTCCAGTAACCAGTCACATATCGGACGCAAGTTTGGAATTGGAGGAAAAGCTGAGATTGCAGCGAACATTGTAAGTTCCCTGGACCAGGGGTCTGGCACCCCTCCCCACCCAGACCTCACAGACTGTCTTGCTGCCGGCTCCCTGAAAGGGGGGAGGGGGGAAACAAACAAAAAACAGCAATCTGCTGAGGGCAAGAAGGGAGGCTCAACCCAGCCTCAACTGCAGAATTAATTAACAAATTAATTAACTAATTTTGGGGGCTGGGGTGCTAAAGAAGGGCTGGGCTCTGAGAAGTGGGGGCACGTAAAAGCGGGCACCCATTCCCAGACTCCAAAAAAGCCATTTTTTCTCCCTACATTTTGTCCCTTCTGGCTTCTCACTGATCCCTTATCTTTTTGCATTTCAATAGCCCCCGGCTGGGGTGGAACTGAAGCTGTTGGAGAGTAATTATCAGACAATAGCCCAAAGCATATCTTTAAATGCTCTATTCTGACACTGACAAAACTTCCAGGCTGGGGAAAGACTTTTAAAAGAGACTCTTTTTTTTTTCTTTTTTCTTTTTCTTGTTTTTCTTTTCTATTTTTTTTAATCTAAAAGTAACATATGTGGTTATTGTCTATCGGAAAGCCCAGGTTGAGGGACTAGGCTGGGCTTGGGGGGAGACAGAGTACCCACAGTGTCTTTGAGTTCCATATTCACTACTGAAGGTCTTCACCCCCATCTTTAATTGGCAACTCAGGCTGACCAAGGAATCCACCTGGAGAGGACCCAAAGAGGAGAGGGGAGAAGGGAATAGTGCCCCTGAGAGATAACTGGAGTTCTGAGGATTGGGAGAGTGGAGGGAGGTCCAGCTCAACTGGCAGTCCTCCTTTTGGGAACTCAGACTCCAGGGGCTGGAATTCAGATTCTGGCTTCAGTCAGCCACACCCCCGACAGGATCAGAGTCACCAGGAGAACTAAATTCTACATACCTCCCTACACTGGTTGGGGAGCTGTGGGCTGGCAAGCATCACCTGCTGAACAGGAGAGAAAAAGCACCAATTCTAAAGGCCTCATAGGAAGGTCTCATTCTCAGGAAAACTCCGTACCCTCCCAATGAGACCTGGGCCTCACTAGACTGGGAAAATCTGACTAGGGTTGACCATATCTGAGGAGACCCACTCACAAAAAGTTTACATAGAGGCAGAGCAAGAAACAGAAAAAACAAGAGGGGAAAAATTCTGATCAACTAAATAGAACCTAAGTTAGAGGTCTAGAATAAGTTGAACTGAATAACAGAGGCCAGAGAATGAAGCCAACCAACAAGAAAACCACTAGGTAAAAGATAGAAAACAAGCTCCAAAATAAACTAACCAAGAAAATCAGATGCCTAGACAACTTAAGATAACAAGCCATACCAGGAAACACGAAAACATGGACCAGCCAAAGGAACAAACTAATAGCTCAGCTGAGATACAGGATTGGAGGCAACTAATGCTAAATAAATTTGATGAAATGAAGGAAGATATAGCAAAAGAGCTGAAGGATATAAAGAAGACACTGGATGACCATAAAGAAGAATTCATAAACTTAAAAAAACAAATGGCAGAACTCACGGGAATGAAGGCCACAATGGAGGAGATGAAAAACACAATGGAGGGACACAACAGTAGATTTGAACAGGCAGAAGAAAGGATCAGTGAGCTGGAAGACAGGTCATTCGAATTCATACACACAAAAGAACAGACGGTGAAAAAAATGGAAAAATATGAGCAGGGTCTTAGGGAGCTGAGTGACAACATGAAACGCACAAATACATGTGTTATGGGTATCCCAGAAGGAGAAGAGAGGGGAAAAGGGGCAGAAAGAGTAATAGAAGACATATTCACTGAAAATTTCCCAACTCTTATAAAAGACAGAAAATTAGAGATTCAAGAAGTACAATGTACCCCAAATAGAATAGATCTCAATAGACCTACTCCAAGACACTTACTGGTCAGATTGTCCAATGTCAAAGACAAAGAGAGGATTCTGAAAGCAGCAAGAGAAAAGTGATCCATCACATACAAGGGAAGGTCAATAAGACTATGTACAGATTTCTCTGCAGAAACCATGGAGGCAAGAAGACAGTGGCATGATATATTTAAGATACTGAAAGAGAAAAACTGCCAACCAAGAATTCTATATCCAGCAAAACTTTCCTTCAAAAATGAGGGAGAGATTAATACATTTTCAGACAAACAGACACTGAGAGAGTTTGTGAATAAGAGACCGGCACTACAAGAAATACTAAAGGGAGTGCTACAGGCTGATAGGAAAAGACAGGAGAGAGAGAGTTGGAGAAGAGTGCAGAAATGAAGATTATCAGGAAAGGTAAAAGGAGAGGAAAAAATAAGATATGACATATAAATTCCAAAAAACAAAATGGTAGTAGAAAGTACTGCCCTTACAGTAATAACACTAAATGTAAATGGATTAAACTCCCCAATAAAAAGACACAGACTGGCAGAATGGATTAAAAAACAGGACCCATCTATATGCTGTCTACAAGAAACTCACTTTAGATACAAGGACAAAAATAGACTGAAAGTGAAAGGTTGGAAAAAGATATTTCATGCAAACAACAACCAGAAAAAAGCAGGAGTATATTAATATTTGTATAATTAATATCAGACAAGTTAGACTACAAAAGCTAAACAATTAAAAGAGACAAAGAAGGACACTATATATTAATAAAGAACTCTGGAACAGCCGTATAATGGAATATTATTCAATGATAAAAATAACTGAGATATCAAGTCATGGAAAGATACAAAAAAACCTTAAGTGCTTATTGCTAAGTGAAAGAAACCAGTATGAAAATGGTACATGTTGTATGAGCTGATACGTGAACTCCAATTTAACCCAAAACTACCTTTAGGATTGTATTAAAAAATTACTGGTACATATTTTCCCCAATCCTTGGGTATTTCCAGAAACAAAACATGATAATATTTATGGAATACTTCCAAAATTTAAGTTCACTTACCTGGTCAATGAAAAATATAACCCTTCAGTTTGTCAAGATATGAAAAAGTGAAGCCTTATTCTTGTTGTGATTCCTAGGCCACGACACTAGAGAGACACTGCAGGCATTACAACTCCCTAAGCAGGATACATGGAAAGAGAATCTCTTCTTCAAGTTATTCTTAGGAGCTAGATACACACAACACAAACATACAGCAACAACAACAAAAAAATACAAAAGTGACACCTAATAGTTAGATCCTTTTGAGGCTTAGGAAATTTTATGCAGGGAACTCCGAGATATTCAGTCATAAAAACAAGAATCAGTCTTCATATTTCAAGTTTGAAGCATTTTATTAGAGGGTATCATTTGGAAGGATGCAGGAACCGACACCAAAAATCTTTCAATAAAAGTTGGTGGCCTTTAATGTTCACCCAGAAGCAAATGCCTATCACAAGAGTCAGTTTTTTGAAGCTCTTTCTGAGAATAAACAACACTTAAAGGTGTCAATGTGGAGATTTAATTCTGTTGACTCTTACACAGAAACATGCTAAACATTAGTAGAAAAAGGAGGTTTGTGGAAACCTGGACGGGACACGTACTCGCTACCCGCGCAGCACTCTGGGAACAAACGGTTGGGCTTCGTCTGCGCACGCGCACCTGGAGCCCCGCCTCCTCCAGGAGCCGTTTGGGACTTCCCGGGCAGCTTCGTGAGACCTCTGGCGTCTTCGCTTGTTTGAAGGTAAAGTACCCGGGGTGAGAGCCGTGGGGAGTCGCCGGGAAAGGAGGGCTTGGTTCCGGGGAGCGGGACAGGGAGTCCATGGGAGTGACCCCGCTGCTTGGAGCCGGTGCGCTCGTCCGGCCGGGCCGTCCGCCCCAGAGAGGCCAACGGGGGCGAATGCCCAGCTCCGCGCGCTCTCGGGGCGCCGGGGGTGCTGAGGCCTCCTGAGGGGAAGGTGCTTGGTAACAGCGGAGTTGCGGGCACCTTCTGTCCCTCCCAGGTGTAGCTCGACCGGGAAGAAGTCGGCCCCGAAGACTGGAGGTCCGTGTGTGTTTATAATGTTATAACTTTGTGAGCGGGAAGAGCCGGCCATGGGTCTGCGGACTCTGGGGAGAGAAAGGCCTGAGTGAATTTCAGCGCTGTCACCAGAAACCAGGGGCGAGATAAGGAACTTGAGGAAGGGTCAGTTCATTCATACGAAAAGAGGTCAGTAATAATGACTGCTTCAGGACATTGTGTTGAAAGTTAGTTAAGTTTCACCGTAATTATACAAATACCAAGTACAAAGCACTGAGTAAGTGATAACTGCTTTTATATTTAGAAGACACTTTGTTCTTTACATTTAGTGGTTTCTGTAAATCTCACAGCTACTTTATGATATCGGTATAACCATACACACTAAAAGTAAAAAACTGTGGTTCAAGTTGGTGGGGTGATGTGGTCAGGTCACAAGCTAGCTGGTGGGGAAGCTTGGATTTAAAGGCAGGTATGCTTTACCCCCAATCTGAGGCTATTTCCACTATCACAGCTGCCTAAAATACAGTACTGTAGCCATCACAGCACTTAATTGAATGGCCTGTCCCAAAATCTGTGGTGATATTGTGTGAAGTGAATGCGAAGGGCATCCTACCACGGAGCAAATGCATTCTGGGGTTTCTAGTGTCTCCTTATATCCCTTGGGTAGGAATGTTCCTAGACTTGCAGGCTGTCTGTGTTTTAAGTCTGATATTACAGTGAGTTCCAAGAGTCAGGTTTTTTGTCCTCAAATGAATTTGCTTCCCAGGTCCAGGGCCCCAATCTCTTGGGAAAAAGCAGCACTAGTGAGGTTGGAAGCAGGAGGCCTGGGAACTGGAATCTTACCTGGAAGGAAATGAGTCTCTGACTTTTCACCTCTCACCAGAGCTTCAGAGGAGAGACTGAATTGCCCAGAAATAAGCAGATCCTGATTTGCTCAGCCAAAAGCAGTTCTTGATCTGCCTACCCAGAATGAAGGAAACTCTGTGATGTCACCACCTCCAGAAGCCACCACAGGCTGTCAGACAGTGGAGGGTTTGGACCAGCTTTGAGAAGGGCAAGGTGAGCTGAGGAAGCCTAGAGGCAGGCTGCTCAGCAAGGGCCACTTCACAGGAGAGCCTGTATGGGTGTGGTCTGGAGATAAGGGATGGCCTCTGGAAGTGAGGATATTCTGTCTCCATGCATCTCTAAAAGGGTCCTATGCTTTCATTTACCACACTATTCAAATTACGAGCTGCTGTGATTCATGTCCGTTACCAGTTGTGACACTCCTGACATGATTCTAACATTGTAGAATCGTAGCATGATATTTCACAAAAGGTTTCCATGGATATCTTTCTTACTCTTGAAAGCTTTAAGACATTGGGCCTGATGGCTTTCAGTAACTTGTCCAGGGACATCCAGTTTGTTCATGGCAGAGCCGGGAGGAAAAAACAGTAAAATTAACTTTCATGGATAAGGCACCAGAAGCATCTTATTACAAGAGCCTTTTGAGAAACTGTATTGTGGTTTAAACAAATAATTAAAAATTCGTGCCATAAATCCCCATTTCTTTTAATGTGCTTTATGTGGATTTTATATGTCAAGGTATAAGCAGTATTACTGGGAAAATAGATAAATGATGTACCACGAGTGTTTTTTCTGCTAAGTTACTTTTTTTAAATACACAAAATAAACTTATTATGTCCTACATATAAAACACAATATTTAGCTTTCAAAAATGTCACTATCAGGGTTTTAAAAAAACATTTTTATTTTGAAATAATTGCAGACGTGCTGGAAGGTGTTAAGAAATGTACAGGGAGGTTTGTGCACCCTTCATCCAGCCTAATCTTATGTTAACATCTTGTACAAGTATAGTACAATATCAAAATCAGTAAAGTGCAGCTTGGTCCAATTTCGCCGGTTATACATGCACTCGTGTGTGTATGTGTGTGTGTGTGTAGATTCTGCTAAGTTACTTTTAATGAAAGAATAGTAGCTTATTCTTCGGTGTTCTGTAATTGAACTAATCCTCTTTTGTTTTTATTTCTTAGTTTTTTTTCATCCAGTGAAAAACTGCAGGTTTAAGCCCTGATACTCATTTCAGAGTTGCACGTGGACAGATACTATCACCTCAACATTGTCCTTCTCATGCCTTTTCAAGGCCCAAAGGGCCCTCTTCCCTTAGGGAGACTGCTCCCCAGCTGGAGTGCTGAGATCTGAGGGAGGTAAATCTGGGACCTGGAAGGCAGGCCAGATCTCATGACCTTTTCCTGTCCCCTCAGCTGAATCGTCACCATTCTTCACATTCTCCCAGGAGCTGTAGAAAATGAAAAAATCGCAGGTGAGCTGTTTATTCATTAACCACTTTGCAGTGTAATGATTTATGAGTTTTATAAGGGTCCATACATTAATTGGAAAAGAAGAACTAGAAATAAATTATGTCGAACTTGAGGGAAGATTGCGTCATTAACTTGATATTTGCTGTCATCTTTTGGTAGCTAACCTATGTCAGCACAGGTAGCTTCCCTGCAGTTACCAGTTTGTTAAGGTGGCATGTTAGTCATGAATTTTCATTAAAAAGTATATTAAGTACTTTTTGGTATCTATTGAAAAAAGGCATAATTTCTTTAATCTATAAAAATTGTGAATAGCATAATCTGTTTTCTAATGTTAATGTATTCTTAAATTCCCATGTATACCCTGCTTGCTAATAACTGTGTTGAGTGTTTCTTAATTATATTCCTAAGGGTGTTTGTTTTGGTTTGTTTTTTTTTTTTTTTTTTTTTCCTGTGTTTTATTTTTTATTTTTTTTTTTTTTTAAATTCAGTTTTATTGAAATATATTCACAAACCATACAGTCATACATGGTATACAACCAACTGTTCACAGTATGATCATATAGTTATGTGTTCATCACCACAATCTATTTCTGAACATTTTCCTTACATCAGAAAGAATCAGAATAAGAATAAAAAATAAAAGTGAAAAGAGAATACCCAAACCATCCCCCCATCCCACCCTATTTATCATTTAGTTTTTACTCCCATTTTTCTACTGATTTTTTTTTCAATGTTTTAACTTTGTTTATCAAAAAATTAAAAACAAACAGGCAAACAACAACCAAAAAAACCCCACAACATTTCAAACAAAGCAATGGATTAAGGAAAACAAATAACCTAAAATAACTACTTTGCTTCCAATATGTTCCTACCATACCCCAAGAAAATTAATAAACCATGTCCAAACAGGGGAGTAAGAAAAACAAATAATCTAAAATAACTACATTGCTTCCAACATGTTCCTACCATACCCCAAGAAAATTAACAACCCCTAAGAAAACAAAGGAATAAGAGAAAAAAAAAACCTAAAATAACTCTATTGCTTCCAACATGATCTTACTATATCCAAGAAAGTTTACAAACCATAATCATTCCTGAGCATTCCCATAACATTGAGATTACCCTCCATAGTTTATCTGTTCTTATTAGATTATCATTCCCCCTCCACTAATTGGTATCTCTAGGTCCCCTACATTCTACAGTATAAAACATTGTACATTTTTCACAGAATTCACATTAGTGGTAACATACAATATCTCTCTCTTTGTGCCTGGCTTATTTTGCTCAGCATTATGTCTTTTTTTTGTTTTTTGTTTTTTTTTTTTTAATCTTCATTTCATTGAGATATATTCATATACCACGCAGTCATACAAAACAAATCGTACTTTCGATTGTTCACAGTACCATTACATAGTTGTACATCTTACATGGCTCTTTGAATCACAACCTTCAAGATCCTAGGAGCTGGTCCCTCTCCACCTCCCTGCCCTTCTGATGGCGTTCTCCCCTCTCTCTGCTCTGACCACATTGGCCCTCCTGCTCCTTATCTGCTCCCCCCTGCCCTGAAGCCATTGCTTCTGCCTTCCAGGCCCTCTCTGTTCCATCTTTTTTTTTTTTTTTTTTTTTTTTAATCATCATTTTATTGAGATATATTCACATACCACGCAGTCATACAAAACAAATTGTACTTTCGATTGTTTACAGTACCATTACATAGTTGTACATTCATCACCTAAATCAATCCCTGACACCTTCATTAGCACACACACAAAAATAACAAGAATAATAATTACAGTGAAAAAGAGCAATTGAAGTAAAAAAGAACACTAGGTACCTTTGTCTGTTTGTTTGCTTCCCCTACTTTTCTACACATCCATCCATAAACTAGACAAAGTGGAGTTTGGTCCTTATGGCATTCCCAATCCCACTGTCACCCCTCATAAGCTACATTTTTATACAACTGTCTTCGAGATTCATGGGTTCTGGGTTGTAGTTTAATAGTTTCAGGTATCCACCACCAGCTACCCCAATTCTTTAGAACCTAAAAAAGGTTGTCTAAAGTGAGCGTAAGAGTGCCCACCAGAGTGATCTCTCGGCTCGTTTTGGAATCTCTCTGCCACTGAAGCTTATTTCATTTCCTTTCACATCCCCCTTTTGGTCAAGAAGATGTTCTCCATCCCACGATGCCGGGTCTACATTCCTCCCCGGGAGTCATATTCCACGTTGCCAGGGAGATTCACTTCCCTGGGTGTCTGATCCCACGTAAGGGGGAGGGCAGTGATTTCACCTTACAAGTTGGCTTAGCCAGAGAGAGAGGGCCACATCTGAGCAACAAAGAGGCATTCAGGAGGAGACTCTTAGGCACAAATACAGGGAGGCCTAGCCTCTCCTTTGCAGCAACCGTCTTCCCAAGGGTAAAACTTATGGTAGAGGGCTCAACCCATCAAACCACCAGTCCCCTATGTCTGTGGTCATGTTAGCAACCATGGAGGTGGGGTAGGCGAATACCCCGGCATTCTCCACAGGCTCCTCAAGGGGGCACTACATCTTTTTTTTTTTTTTTTTCCTTGTTTGTATTTTTTATTTTTTTTTTTTTTTTTAACTTTCCCTTCTTTTTTCAAATCAACTGTATGAAAAAAAAAAGTTAAAAAGAAAACAAACATACAATAAAAGAACATTTCAAAGAGACCATAGCAAGGGAGTAAGAAAAAGACAACTAACCTAAGATAACTGCTTAACTTCCAACATGTTCCTACTTTACCCCAAGAAAGTTACATAATATAGCAACATTTCAGTGAACTTGTTCCTACTACATCCATCAGAAATTAACAGACCATAGTCATTTCTGGGCATCCCCAGAACGTTAAATAGCTTATCTGTTCTTCTTGGATTATTGTTCCCCCTTCCTTAATTGCTCTCTACTGCTAGTTCCCCTACATTCTACATTATAAACCATTTGTTTTACATTTTTCAAAGTTCACATTAGTGGTAGCATATAATATTTCTCTTTTTGTGCCTGGCTTATTTCGCTCAGCATTATGTCTTCAAGGTTCATCCATGTTGTCATATGTTTCACCAGATCGTTCCTTCTTACTGCCGCGTAGTATTCCATCGTGTGTATATACCACATTTTATTTATCCACTAATCTGTTGAAGGACATTTGGGTTGTTTCCATCTCTTGGCAATTGTGAATAATGCTGCTATGAACATTGGCGTGCAGATATCTGTTCGTGTCACTGCTTTCCGATCTTCCGGGTATATACCGAGAAGTGCAATCGCTGGATCGAATGGTAGCTCTATATCTAGTTTTCTAAGGAACTGCCAGACTGACTTCCAGAGTGGCTGAACCATTATACAGTCCCACCAACAATGAATAAGAGTTCCAATTTCTCCACATCCCCTCCAGCATTTGTAGTTTCCTGTTTGTTTAATGGCAGCCATTCTAACCGGTGTTAGATGGTATCTCATTGTGGTCTTAATTTGCATCTCTCTAATAGCTAGTGAAGCTGAACATTTTTTCATGTGTTTCTTGGCCATTTGTATTTCCTCTTCAGAGAACTGTCTTTTCATATCTTTTGCCCATTTTATAATTGGGCTGTCTGTACTATTGTCATTGAGTTGTAGGATTTCTTTGTATATGCAAGATATCAGTCTTTTGTCAGATACATGGTTTCCAAAAATTTTTTCCCATTGAGTTGGCTGCCTCTTTACCTTTTTGAGAAATTCCTTTGAGGTGCAGAAACTTCTAAGCTTGAGGAGTTCCCATTTATCTATTTTCTCTTTTGTTGCTTGTGCTTTGGGTGTAAAGTCTAGGAAGTGGCCTCGTAATACAAGGTCTTGAAGATGTTTTCCTACATTATCTTCTAGGAGTTTTATGGTACTTTCTTTTATATTGAGATCTTTGGTCCATTTTGAGTTAATTTTTGTGTAGGGGGTGAGGTAGGGGTCCTCTTTCATTCTTTTGGATATGGATATCCAACTCTCCCAGCCCCATTTGTTGAAAAGACCATTATGGCTCAGTTCGGTGACTTTGGGGGCCTTATCAAAGATCAGTCGGCCATAGATCTGAGGGTCTATCTCTGAATTCTCAATTCGATTCCATTGATCTATATGTCTATCTTTGTGCCAGTACCATGCTGTTTTGGCAACTGTGGCTTTATAATAAGCTTCAAAGTCAGGGAGTGTAAGTCCTCCCACTTGGTTTTTCTTTTTTAGAGTGTCTTTAGCAATTCGAGGCATCTTCCCTTTCCAAATAAATTTGATAACTAGCTTTTCCAAGTCTGCAAAGTAGGTTGTTGGAATTTTGATTGGGATTGCATTGAATCTGTAGATGAGTTTGGGTAGAATTGACATCTTAATGACATTTAGCCTTCCTATCCATGAACATGGAATATTTTTCCATCTTTTAAGGTCCCCTTCTATTTCTTTTAGTAGAGTTATGTAGTTTTCTTTGTATAGGTCTTTTACATCTTTGGTTAAGTTTATTCCTAGGTACTTGATTTTTTTAGTTGCTATTGAAAATGGTATCTTTTTCTTGAGTGTCTCTTCAGTTTGTTCATTTCTAGCATATAGAAACATTACTGACTTATGTGCATTAATCTTGTATCCCGCTACTTTGCTAAATTTGTTTATTAGCTCTAGTAGGTGTATCGTTGATTTCTCAGGGTTTTCTAGATATAAGATCATATCATCTGCAAACAATGACAGTTTTACTTCTTCTTTTCCAATTTGGATGCCTTTTATTTCTTTGTCTTGCCGGATTGCCCTGGCTAGCACTTCCAGCACAATGTTGAATAACAGTGGTGACAGCGGGCATCCTTGTCTTGTTCCTGATCTTAGAGGGAAGGCTTTCAGTCTCTCACCATTGAGTACTATGCTGGCTGTGGGTTTTTTCATATATGCTCTTTATCATGTTGAGGAAGTTTCCTTCAATTCCTACCTTTTGAAGTGTTTTTATCAAAAAGGGATGTTGGATTTTGTCAAATGCTTTTTCAGCATCTATTGAGATGATCAATTGATTTTTCCCTTTCGAGTTTTTAATGTGTTGTAATACATTGATTGTTTTTCTGATGTTGAACCATCCTTGCATGCCTGGAATGAACCCCACTTGGTCATGGTGTATGATTTTTTTAATGTGTCTTTGGATTCGATTTGCAAGTATTTTGTTGAGGATTTTTGCATCTATATTCATTAGGGAGATTGGCCGGTAGTTTTCCTTTTTTGTAGCATCTTTGCCTGGTTTTGGTATTAGATTGATGTTAGCTTCATAAAATGAGTTAGGTAGTGTTCCATTTTTTTCAATGTTTTGAAAGAGTTTGAGTAAGATTGGTGTCAGTTCTTTCTGGAAAGTTTGGTAGAATTCTCCTGTGAAGCCATCTGGCCCTGGGCATTTATTTGTGGGAAGATTTTTGAAGACTGATTGGATCTCTTTGCTTGTGATTGGTTGGTTGAGGTCTTCTATTTCTTCTCTGGTCAGTCTAGGTTGTTCATATGTTTCCAGGAAATTGTCCATTTCTTCTACATTATCCAGTTTGTTGCCATACAGTTGTTCATAATATCCTCTTATAATTTTTTTAATTTCTTCAGGCTCTGCAGTTATGTTACCTTTTTCATTCATTATTTTGTTTATATGGGTCTTCTCTCTTTTTGATTTTGTCAGTCTAGCTAGGGGCTTGTCAATCTTGTTGATCTTCTCAAAGAACCAACTTTTGGTGATATTTATCCTCTCTATTGTTTTTTTGTTCTCTATGTCATTTATTTCTGCCTTAATCCTTGTTATTTCTTTTCTTCTACTTGGTTTAGGATTGGTTTGCTGTTCATTTTCTAGCTTCTTCAGTTGATCCATTAGTTCTTTGATTTTGGCTCTTTCTTCCTTTTTAATATATGCGTCTAGTGCTATAAATTTCCCCCTTAGCACTGCTTTTGCTGCATCCCATAGGTTTTGGTATGTTGTGTTCTCATTTTCATTCGTCTCTATATATTTAGCAATTTCTCTTGCTATTTCTTCTTTAACCCACTGATTGTTTAGGAGTGTGTTGTTTAACCTCCAGGTATTTGTGAATTTTCTAAGTCTCTGATGGTTATTGACTTCTAATTGTATTCCATTGTGGTCAGAGAATGTGCTTTGAATAATTTCAATCTTTTTAAATTTATTGAGGCTTGTTTTATGTCCCAGCATATGATCTGTTCTGGAGAAAGTTCTGTGAGCACTAGAAAAGTATGTGTATCTTGGTGATTTGGGATGTAATGTCCTGTATATGTCTGTTAAATCTAGTTAATTTATCAGATTGTTTAGGTTTTCAATTTCCTTATTGGTCTTCTGTCTGGTTGATCTATCTATAGGAGAGAGTGATGTGTTGAAGTCTCCCACAATTATTGTGGAAACATCAATTGCTTCCTTTAGTTTTGCCAGTGTTTCTCTCATGTATTTTGTGGCACCTTGATTGGGTGCATAGACATTTACGATTGTTATTTCTTCTTGCTGAATTGCCCCTTTTATTAGTATGTAGTGGCCTTCTTTGTCTCTCAAAACATCCCTGCATTTGAAGTCTATTTTATCTGAGATTAATATTGCTACACCTGCTTTCTTTTGGCTGTAGCTTGCATGAAATATTTTTTTCCATCCTTTCACTTTCAGTTTCTTTGTGTCCCTGTGTCTAAGATGAGTCTCTTGTATGCAACATATTGATGGTTCATTTTTTTTGATCCATTCTGCGAATCTATATCTTTTAATTGGGGAGTTTAATCCATTTACATTCAACGTTAAAACCGTGAAGGCATTTCTTGAATCGGCCATCTTATCCTTTGGATTATGTTTGCCATATTTTTCCCTCTCTCTATTAATATCCTTTATTGTACCCATACCGAATCTCTTTAGTACTGAACCTTTCTCCAAGTCTCTCTGTCCTGTCTTTGTTTCTCTGTCTGTAGGGCTCCCTTGAGTATCTCCAGTAGGGCAGGTCTCTTGTTAGCAAATTCTCTCAGCATTTGTTTGTCTGTGAAAAATTTAAGCTCTCCCTCAAATTTGAAGGAGAGCTTTGCTGGATAAAGTATTCTTGGCTGGAAATTCCTCTCACTCAGAATTTTAAATATATCGTGCCACTGCCTTCTTGCCTCCATGGTGGCTGCTGAGTAGTCACTACTTAGTCTTATGCTGTTTCCTTTGTATGTGGTGAATTGCTTTTCTCTTGCTGCTTTCAGAACATGCTCCTTCTCTTCTATGTTTGACAGTGTGATCAGTATATGTCTCGGAGTGGGTTTTTTTGGATTTATTCTATTTGGAGTTCGCTGAGCATTTATGATTTGTGTATTTATGTTGTTTAGAAGATTTGGGAAGTTTTCCCCAACAATTTCTTTGAATACTCTTCCTAGACCTTTACCCTTTTCTTCCCCTTCTGGGACACCAATGAGTCTTATATTCGGACGTTTCATATTATCTATCATATCCCTGAGGTCCATCTCGAGTTTTTCAATTTTTTTCTCCATTCTTTCTTTTATGCTTTCATTTTCCATTCTGTCATCTTCCAGGTCACTGATTCGTTGTTCAACTTCCTCTAGTCTTGTACTATGAGTGTCCAGAATCTTTTTAATTTGGTCAACAGTTTCTTTAATTTCCATAAGATCATCCATTTTTTTATTTAGTCTTGCAATGTCTTCTTTATGCTATTCTAGGGTCTTCTTGATTTCCTTCATATCCCGTACTATGGTCTCATTGTTCATCTTTAGTTTTTTGAGTAGCTGCTCTAGGTGCTGTGTCTCTTCTGTTCTTTTGATTTGGGTGCTTGGGCTTGGGTTATCCATATCGTCTGGTTTTTTCATATGCTTTATAATTTTCTGTTGTTTTTGGCCTCGTGGCATTTGCTGAACTTGATAGGGTTTTTTTAGGGTTTGTAGACCTATTGAAGTCCTTATCTCTAATTTATCAGATCTACAGCTTCGTGGAGTACACTTTCTCTAACTAACCAGCAGGTGGCGTCCACGAGCCACCTGTTCTCCACAAGCCAGTTCTCCCCTGCTTAGCCTTTTTGGTGAGTGGGGGAGTGAGTCTTGTGGGGCCCAATTGGTGTACCAAGCTTGCGTGTGTAGTTGGTGTTGCCTGCCCTGTATGTGGGGCGTGTTTCTGGGCAGTCGGGGAGGGGGGGTGGCCCTAACAATCAAATCTCCCTGATGATCCTAGAGTTTTAAAGCTGCTTTCAATAGTCTAATCCTTCAGTTCAGTCCTGCCACAGTTTGTCTCTGGCACTGACCCACAAGTCTTTGGTATTGGCGTATGGCTCCTGAGACTTGCAAGTGGGCCCCTCTTCCAGTCTGTGCACCCCGGGTCCTCTGTTGAGGGATGACTGTGCTATGTCACAGGTGAGTGCCATCCCCCCAGGGCAGTTCTGGGCTGCTGGGCTGTGTAGGGAGGCTCCCAGTCTGCTCAAATGATGGCTGAATGGGGCTTTGTTAATTCACACTGCTCCACCTTCCCAGCTCTGGGACAATCAGCTGAGGTTGCAGGGAAGGCTAATGTCCACGCCCAGTTTTGTGGTGTGTGCCTGTTATTTGAAGCACTTCTGTCACACTGGGTTGTCTGGGGCAGCTCTGGGCTATGGGGCTGGCGATGGGCAGGAGTGTTTCCTGTCCACCAGGATGGTGGCTGTGAGCGGACACCCCCCTTTTCTTGGGAAGTTGTGTTGTTTAGTGAATTTTCTCAGCCACTGGATTATTGCCTTTTGTCTCAGAGCTCTCTTAGTTCTGCTCTTGACTTGACGTGCCCAAATTGCAATTCTTTGAAGCTTTCTGTATTGGGCTTCTTAGAGTAATTGTTTTAGAAAAAGAAAAAAGGATTTTAAAAAAAAAAAAACGGCCCTCCTCAGAGATCTAATGGGTTATTGAAATGCTAATAGACAAAGCAACCAGGGCCATTAAGGAAAGGTCCACAGGGCAGAGAGATCAGCTTTGCTTCGGGATTTGCATATGCGCCTCAAGGCCTGAGCTCCGCCCTTCCCCTTTCTGTGTTCACCAGAACTCCAAAAATCCTCTGCTTTTATTTTGGAGTTTTTCGTGTTGTTTTTTTTCTATGCCTGTCTCCTCTCTGCTGGGCTGGCTGCTCTCAGAGTCTCTGGTGTCTGGTCTCAGTCTATCTATGGTTGGAGTTTGAATCAGTAGAATGAGTTTCCGATAAGAGCAGCCACTGCAGTTCTCCCTTCTCCTTCCCGGAGCTGACAGCCCCTCCTCCCCCGGGACTGAGCCTGGCAGGGAGGGGCGCGGGTCCCCTGGCCGCAAAAACTTACAGATTTCGCTGATCTCAGCAGTTCCACGTTTTCATGAGTGTTGTATGAAGTATGCCCAAAGACAGATTGCTCTGTGGTGTCCAGTCCACGCAGTTCCTGGCTTTTTACCTACTTTCCTGGAGGAGTAACTAAAACTTACAGCTCACCAGTCTGCCATCTTGCCCCGCCTCACAACACACTCTTAAGAAAACCAGTGGGTAAAGGAAGAAATTACAGAAGAATTAGTAAATACCTTGAGGCAAATGACAATGAAAACACAACAGATCAAAACTTATGAGATGCAGCAAAGGAGGTTCTGAGAGGGAAATTTATTGCCCTGAATGCCTATATTTTTTCATTTGTCTTGTGTATATACCTAGGAGTAGGCTTGCTGGCTCTTTGTATATGTATCTTTACAAAAAACTGCAAAATGTTTTCAAGCTGGCAGTGCTGTTTTTATGCCCATTAGCAATGTCTGAGAGTTGTCATTGCCCTTTGGTTACCAGTGTTTGGTACATCTTATTATTTTCAACCATTCTACTTGTGTCTTACTGAATTCTAATTTGAATTCCATGATGATTAACAATGTTGAACTTCCTTTCACATGCTTTTGGCCATTCATGAACCTTTAGTAAAATCAGTCAGCTCTTCAGTCCATTTCTTTGTTTAGCTTTTTTTTCTATTGTCTTAATTTTCAGTTGAAAGAGTTCAGACCTTTGTCATATATGTTTTACAAAGTTTTTCTGTCTTTGGCTTGCCTTTTTAATTTGTTACAGTGTTTTTTTTTTTTTGAAGAAAACATTTTTAGGGTTTCTCGGGTTTTCTGCATATACTTTTTATAAAAAAAATTTTATATTGAAATAATTGTAGATTCACAGTAATTATCCAAGTTTCCTCAAGTGGTTACATCTCATGTAAGTAGGACACATGGCCACCATAAAACTAACATTTGTACAATGTGTGTGAATAGTTCTATGCCATTTTATCACATGTGTAGATTTGTGGAAGCACCAACCCAGTCAGGATACGGAACTGTTCTATCACCACAGAAATCTTTCTCATGCTACCCGCTTATAGTCACACCTATCTGATCTCCCACCACTCCTAATCTCTGTCAACTACAAATCTGTTCCATCTCAGTAATTTTGTCATTTCAAGAATGTTATGTAAATGGATTCATAAAGTAAATGATGTGTTGATATTAACTTTTCTATTCAGCATCATGCTTTTGAGATTCATCCAAGTTGTTCTTTGAATCAATTGTTCATTCCTGTTATCACCACACCATATTCCCTTGTATGAATTTTTGTCAGTTTAGTCATTCACCTATTGAAGGACACTTTGTTTCAGTTTTTGGCTATTAAAAATAATACTGCTATGAAAAGTTCTGTTCAGGTTTTCATTTCTGTGGGATGAATACCCAGGGATGTAATTGATAAGTTATATGGTATGTGAATATTTATTTTTTAATGAAATTGCCAACTATTATCTGGAGTGGCTTTATGATTTTGCATTCTCATTAGCTGTTCATGAGAGTTCCAGTTATTCCATGTCTTCACAAGTACTTGGTACTGTCATTTTTTAAAATTCAGTTTTATTGATATATATTCACATATCATACAGTCATCCATGGTGTACAATCAGCTCTTCACAGTACCATCATATAGTTGTACATTCATCGCCCAAACCTGTTTTTTTGAACATTTTCCTTATACCAGAAAAACTAAAAATAAGAATAAAAAATAAAAGTAAAAAAGAACACCAAAATTATCCCCCCCCACTCCCACCCTCATTTTCATTTAGTTTTTGTCCCCATTTATCTGCTCATCCATCCATACACTGGATAACGGGAATGTGATCCACAAGGCTTTCACAAACACACCGTCACCCATTATAAGCTACATTGCTATATAATCATCTTCAAGAGTCAAGGCTACTGGGTTGGAGTTTGATAGTTTCAGATATTTATTTCTGGCTATTCCAATACATTAAAACCTAAAAAAGGTTATCTATATAGTGCGTAAGAATGGCCACTAGAGTGACCTCTCAACTCCATTTGGAATCTCTCAGCCACTGAAACTTTATTTTCTTTCATTTCGCATCCCACTTTTGATCAAAACGATATTCTCAGTCCCACAATGTAGGGTTCAGATTCATCCTCGGGAGTCTTATCCTGCAATGTCAGATAGATTTACACCCCAGGGAGTCAGGTCCCACATAGCGGGGAGAGCAGTGAATTCGCTTGCCAAGATGGGTTAGCTAGAGAGAGAGGGCTACATCTGAGGAACAAAGAGGTACTCATGGGGAGACTCTTAGGCACAGTTATAAGCAGGTTTAACTTCTCCTTTGCACTAATGAGCTTCATAGGGGCAAATCCTGAGATAGAGGGCCAGGCATACCAAATTGCCAGTCCTCAGTGTTTGTGAGAACATCAGCAACAATCCAGGTGAGGAAGTCCAGCACTTCTGCATTTTCCCCCAGCTCTTCAGGTGGTCTGTGCATATATATTTTTATTCTCTCCCCAAACTCCTTTTCAGTGTGTTACTATTTCACACTAACCTATACAAACCCACTAGGTCTCACTTCCTATTCAAAGTTTCATGTAGTTATGGTATTTGAACAAACTGTATGAATTAAATTGTTTAGGAAATATAGATCCTGCACCAATTAAGAATCTCCTCCCTTGGTCTCACATGGAAGTTGAAGTTTTAAAAGACAATCAGGAGAACCTAAGATGTTGGCCAGGTGAGACAGGGAAAAAAAAAACCCTCCGTGAAAAATACTAGATAAAAGCCAGAAAGTGACCCCGAACACCAGTTCCAGCGATGCACCAGCCAGACGAGATCTGCTAAATCTGCAGGGACTGTGCATTTGGTGAAACCAGGAGTCTGCATTCTGAAACAAGTGAGTGAGCCGGCTGAAAGTCCAGTGGCCACACTGCGGTGTGGGGAAACTGTGGGTTGGCATTTGGAAACAGACTAGTTCTTTTAAAAAAAAATACAAAAACCGGGAGCGGCTGCAGATATGGCAGCAAGAACCATGCAGTGAAGTGTGGCAGGAGCAGGCTATGCCAACACCTTGGTGTCTGGCGTGGAGGATAGCCCTTTCCACACCCGCTGCTGATCGTCTTGGGGACAGGGGAGCAGAGGGGAGCCAAAAGGAGAAAGAAACCGTGCCCCTTGCAGCTGTCTTCCCAGCGGGCTGGGGACACGCCTGCCCAGCACCAGAGCCATAGCCCAGAGCTGCGCCAAAGTTCCCAGTGTGATGGGGACTGTTTCCTGCAGTGCTGTGCACCCACCACAATATCGGCCATGGACAATGGCCTTTAGTGCACCCAAAGCTAAGTGTCCCAGAGCTGGGAAGGCGGAGCTGTGCAAAAAGGGGGAAATTAACACACCCCATTCAGCCATCTTTACAGCAGGCTGGGAACTCCCCTGCACGGCCCAGCAGCCAAGGCCTTCCTGGAGGGCTGGCGCGCACTTGTGATGTAGCACAACATTCCCTCAGCAGAGGTCCTGGAAGAGCATGGCTGAAAAGGGTGACCCGCTTGGAAAGCCCAGAGACCCTACGCCAATATTGAGGACTTGTGGGTCAGCGGCAGAGACAATCTGTGGCAAGACTGGAATGAAGGCTTAAACTCTTGCAACAGCCTGAAATCTCTAGGAACACCTGGGAGGTTTGATTATTAAAGCTGCCCTCCCTCCCTAACCACTCAGATACATGCCCCGCATTCAGGACGGATAGCACCAACAACACACCCAATCTTAGTGCACCAACTGAACCCCACAAGAATCAGATCCCCACACACCACAAAGACGAAGTTGGGGAGAACTGACTTGAGGGGAATAGGTGACTCATGGATGCCATCTGCTGGTTACAGAAAGTGTACGCCACCAAGCTGTAGACCTGCCAATTAGAGATTGGTATTTTTCATGTCCTGAAAGAGCTCTGTCAAGTAAAGCAAATGCCAAGAGGCCAAAAACAACAGAAAATTTTAAAGCATGTGATAAAACCAGATGATATGGAGAACCCAAACCCAAACACCCAAATCAAAAGAGCAGAAGAAACACAGTAGTTGGTGCAATTAATCAAAGAACTAAAGACAAACAATGAGAGCATGGCACAGGATATAAAGTACATGAAGAGCATGGCACAGGATATAAAGGACATAAAGAAGACCCTAGAAGAGCATAAAGAAGAAATTGTAAGAGTAAATAAAAAAATAGAGGGTCTTATGGAAATAAACTGTTGGCCAAATTAAAAAGACTCTGGATACTCATAATACAATATTAGAGGAAGTTGAATAATGACTCAGCATCCTCGAGGACCACAGAATGGAAAATGAAAGAACAGAAGAAAGAATGGGGAAAAAAATTAAAAAAATGGAAATGGATCTCAGGGATATGATAGATAAAATAAAATGTCCAAATGTAAGACTCATTGGTATACCAGAAGGGGAATAGAAGGGTAAAGGTCTAGAAAGAAGAGTCAAAGAAATTGATGGGGAAAACTTCCCAAACCGTCTACATGATATAAATACACAAAGCATAAATGCCCAGCAAACTCCAAATAGAATAAATCCAAATAAACCCACTCCAAGACATATTCTGATCAGACTGTCAAATACTGAAGAGAAGGAGCAAGTTCTGAAAGCAGCAAGAGAAAAGCAATTCACCACATAGAAAGGAAACAACATAAGACTAAGTAGTGACTACTCAGCGGCCACCATGGTGGTGAGAAGGCAGTGGCATGACATATTTAAAATTCTGAGAGAGAAGAATTTCCAACCAAGAATACTTTATCCAGCAAAGCTCTCCTTCAAATTTGAGGGAGAGGTTAAATTTTTCACAAACAAATGCTGAGAGAGTTTGCCAATAAAAGACCTGCCCTACTTCAGATACTAAAGGGAGCCCTACAGACAGAGGAACTAAGAAAGGAGAGAGAGATATGGAGAAATTAAACATATAGAACCTTACATCCCAAATCACCAGGACACACATTCTTCTCTAGTGATCATGGATCTTTCTCCAGAATAGACCATATGCTGGGACATAAAACAAGCCTCAATAAATTAAAAAAAAAATCGTATTTATTCAGAACATATTCTCTGACCACAATGGAATACAAATAGAAGTCAGTTACCATCAGAGACTTAGAAAATTCACAAACACCTGGAGGTTAAAAATGAGGGGGAGATGAAAACATCCCTGGATAATCAAAAGCTGAGGGACTTCATCACCAGTAGATCAGTCCTATAAGAAATGCTAAAGGGAATTGTGCAGGCTGAAAGGATGGGACACTAAACAATTGACTGAAACCATATGAAGAAATCAAGATTTCCAGTAAAGATCACATAGTAAATATAAATACCAATACTACTGTATTTTTGATTTGTGACTCCACTATTTCCTTCCTACAGGACCTAAAATACATAAACTGTAATGATAAATCAGTGGTTTTGGACTCAATGTAAAATACGTAATTTTTGACAAGAGCTACATAAAGATGGGGGAATGGAGGAGTATAGGAGCATAGTTTATGTGTCCTATTGAAGTTAAGTTGGTATCAAAGAAAAACAAGATTGTTATAGATTTGAAATGTTAAATTTAAGCCCCATGGTAAACACAAAGAAAGTATCAGAGAATACGACCATAGAGATGAAAAATATAGTATGGGTTACGAGAAGTGGGGGAAGGGGCAATGGGGAGTTAAGAAATGAGTGTAGGGTTTCTGTTTGGGGTGAAGGGAAATTTCTAGTAATGGATGGTGGGAAGGTGATAGCATTGAAACATTCTAAATGTGATTAATCCCACAAAGGGAATGCTAGGGAGGGGTTGGAATCAGAAGATTTAGGCTGTATATGTTTCCACAATTGAAAAAAAAAACAACAAAAAAACACAGTATCATCCTTTACCCTTTGGCCCAATTAGCCTGAGTCCTAATCAGTTGCTCTATGTGGTAATCCTGACATTCATATCTTCTGAGCTCTAGCTCTGAGTTTTAGGTGTCACATAGGTACCCAAATTTCCAGGGATCGATGAGGTTATACCCAAAGGGTTCAACATCTCAGAATCTGGAGATAGCCATTACAATTCAGGAATAGATGTGGCTGCTGTAAGAGCTTACAATCTAGGGACCATTACAATAAGTGTTCCCCTGATAAGCTGTGCTCTAAGATTCAATTCTGAGTCTACACATTGTAGTTAATCCATATTGGTGAAGCGTTATAGTGTTTGCCTTTGTTTCTGGCTTAGTTCACTCCAAGTGCTGTCTGCAGGATCCATTCACCTCGCTGGGTGTCTCACAGCTTCACTTCTTGTCACAGTTGCTCAGTATTCCATTGTATGTACGCACGACAGTTCACCATTCTGTTCCTCAGTCAATGTACCCTTAGGCCACCTCCACCCATTGCAAATCATGCATACTGTCTCCATGAACACCAGTGTGCAAATGTCCATTCATGTCTCTGCTCTCAGGTCCTCTAAATATATGCCCTCTAGTGAGGTTGCAAGACCTTGTGGCATCCACATAGTTAGCTTCTTGTGGAACCACCACACTGTCCTCCAGAAAGGCTACACCATTCTGCCTTCTAGCCAGCAGTAAATACATACATCCCTCTCTCCATGTTTTCTCCAGCACTTTTATCCCTGTTTATATATTTTTCCTACATTTTTATAGAGCTATATTCACATATCCACAGAGTACAATCAGTTGTTCACAGTACCATCACATATTTGTGTTTATCTCAACAGTCAGCACTTGAATATATTGATTACTGTGAAATAAAGTTTTTTTAATGAATAATAAAAAGATAATAAAAACAAAAAAATATCCTACAATAGAATAGGATTATAGGGTCAGAAAACAACTCCACTACCAAGAATCCCATAACCCTCCCTTATATTCCCTTCTGGTACACATTTGGCTTTGGTATACTGCCTGTGTTACATTTAATGGAAACATATTACACTATTACTGTTGACCATAGATTCCAGTTTTGTTTGATTATATTTTTCCCCAATACCATTCCCTTTCCAACACTCTGCATGGTTGACATTCATTTGTTCTCCCACATGCATTTGTACATTTAGTCACAATCATTCAGTGCTCCAGTTTTTCCTGTTAAACAGTCAGTCTTTATCTTCTATCATTACCTCATGTGTCATTCATGGCCCTAGCCAACCTCTTTTAGCTTTATTCACAGATGTCTTTATTCAGTGTACTTAAAATATTGTGCTACCGTCACAGTATTATGCTATTTTTGTATCATACAGTAATTTCTACTGAACATTCTGTTCTCCTTCAGCATCAGATGCCCAATCTCTACCCTCTTTCTGCTGATAGCCTGCATTATAAGCTTTTAACTCTCAAAGTTTGCTCATTAATGTTAGTTCATATTAGTGAGACCATGCAGTATTTGTCCTTTTGTTTCTGGCTAATGTCTCTCAATAACATCCTCAAGGTTTGTCCATGTTGTTATGTGCTCTGTGTCTTTGTTCTGTCTTACACTTGCATAATGTTCCATTGTGTGTGTGTACCGTTTGTTTATCCACTCATGAATTGATGGACATTTGGAGTGTTTCCATCTCTTGACTATTATCAATAATTCTGCAATAAATTCTGACCTCTAACTTAGGTTCCATTTAGTTGATCGGAGTTTTTCACCTCTTGTTTTTCTGTTTCTTGCCCTGCCTCTGTGTAGCCTTTTTGAGAGAGGGTCTCCTCAGATATGGTCAACCCCTGTCAGGTTTTCCCAGTCCAGAGAGGCCCAGGTCTCTGGAGAAGCATATGGAGTTTCCCTCAGGAAAACCCTCCTGTGAAGCCTTTAGACTCTGTGCTTTTCCTATCCTGTCCAGCAGGTGAAGCTTGCCAGCCCACAGTTCCCCCACCAGTGTAAGGAGTTGCAGAGCCTTAAGTTCTCCAGAGGAACCTGACTGTTCAGGGGCGTGACTGATTGAAGTTGACTTCTGAATTCCAGCCCCTGGTGTCCGGGTTCCCTGAAGGAAGGCTGCCACTGGAACTGGACCACGCCTCCCTTTTCTTTGGGGGGTTATGCCCTTTAGGGAATTGTCTCCCTTACTAGACTTACTGCTTTGTCTCTCAGAGCTATCTTAGCTCTGCTCTTAGCTCTTGGGTCCAGGGGCCAATTGCAGTTCTTTAAGTCTTTCTGTAATGGGCTACTTAGAATAGTTATTTAAAAAAAAAATGAGAGAGAGAAAAAGGTCAAAAAAGAAAAAAGGAAAAGAAAGGCCCAGTATAGACTATTTAAAGAAAAGCTCTTTAGTCTTATTACCTCTGCCTACTGGATAGTTACCCTGAGACACCTTTAATTCCAGCCTTGCAGGTGGGCGGGGTTGACACAGGAGTTCTGATAGGCTATTGAAAAGCAAAAAGATAAGGAGTTGGAGGGCAGTTGCAGAGTAAACAAGAAACCAGAAAAGTCGGCTTTTCAGAGAAGGACCCTGGCTTCTGGGGTTTGCCTATGTGCCTGATTCTGTTGGAGCCAAGCCCTGCTCCTTATTATGTTCACCCCCCAACTCCAAAAGTCTCTGTTTTGTTTTGTTTTATTTTTTTTGTTTTTGCTAGCCCTGTTTCATATCTGTGAGGCTGCCTGCTCCCAGATTCTCTGGTGTCTGCTCTCAGTTTATCTAAGGTTAGTCTTTGTTCAGCAATTTGAATTTGTTAGTTCTGCAACTGGGGCTGGTTTGAAGCTCCCTCCAGGTTTCCAGCACCAGCAGTTCCTCCTCCCTCAGGAAACTAGCCACCAAACAGTCCACCTTGCTTGGTGGGGAGGGGCACGGGGCCCCTGGCCATGAGAACTTACATGTTTTGCTGATCTCAACTACTCCAGGTGTTTGAGACTGTTGTATAATGAGTGACTGAACACAGATTTCTCTGAGTTGTCTGTTCCACACAGTTCCTGGCTATCTACCAGCTACTCCAGAGGAGTAACTAAAATGCACACTTCACCACTGTGCCATCTTGCCCCATCTGTCTCAGTACTGTCATTTTTTATATCAGTGTTTATGAAAGTTATATAGTGTCATTTTCCTTTATCTGGTATTAATATAGCACTGAGATTTTCTTATTACTGTTTGCATGGTATCTTTTTCTTTCCTGTTACTTTTACCCATAACTTGTCTGTGTTTTTATATTTAAAGTGGATTTCTCATGGACATGATATAATTGAGTCTTGTAGACATTATCTAGTTGTGCCTTGCTGTCAGCCTGTCTTTTAATTGGACAGATTATAATTAGACCGTTTGTTCATTTGCTTAATGTTACTATTGATATGGTTGACTTGAAATGTACCATATGAGTATTGTTTGGGATGTTTTGTGGAAGTTCTACCAGTGATGAGATGCAAACACACATACCCAGGGAATTGAGAATGCGTGACACGACACATTTAATTGATCAGAGGGCCTGGATGGGGAGAGGTGAGATGAGGGTGGCTCAGGGGACTGGGGCTTATCTAACTTAGGTTCCCACTAGGGTCAGTGGAGGAAGGGGGAGAAGCCCATGTGGGTCCCTGGCCCTCACCTTTATTGTGACCCTTTGAGGAAGAGTGGGGTTTTCCTGCAGTTGTTGGGGATTGGCCACTTTAAGCTATGACGTTCAACGGGCACAAGTGGCAAGGGTTGTTTGGGGAAACTGAGGATGGCTTTTGTCATCCAGACTTTATGAAGGTACATGCTATGCTATTTGTGGTTACGCCTAGACAGGATTAGCTGGAGTGATAGCTCAAAGGAGGGACTTATGACTAGGTAGGCAAAATGATGAGGCACCAAATATAATTTATTTTACACCATTACCGTCCATCCTGTGATGCTTCAGCATCATTTTTTTAAGAGTAGTTAAGTTATTTAAAGACATACTTAAGCTGTTCATTCCGGTTCAAATGATCAGTCTAAATAAGGGTACTGTAATCATCATTAAAACTAGTACTATGACTAGTAATTGGGAGATCTGGCAAAGCCAGTCTCCACTGGTAGTGGAACTTAGTCATGAGAAAAGTTCCTGGGTGGGCTTGAAGATAGTGAAGGTTTGGGAGGAATTATACATTTTTAACAAAGGTTTTGGAGATATTAGTAATGTACATCTGTGTTTTATCTTTTATAAATTTTATTTGATTTGCCCTGAATTGTTGATATACATGCAGCAGGCCATGCTGGTCATAGCATAGACTCCCCACACCCAAATCATACCCCCATCCCACCCTATTTTTCATTTAGTTTTTGTCCCCATTTTTCTACTCATTCATCCATACACTGTATAAAGGGAGTGTGATCCACAAGGTTTTCACATCCATACTGTTACCCCACATAAGCTACATTGTTATACAGTTGGCTTCGAGAGTCAAGGCTACCAGGTTGCAGTTTGATATTTTCAGATATTTACTTCTAGCTATTCCAATACATTAAAAATTAAAAAGGGTTATCTATATAGTGCATAAGAATGCCCACCAGAGTGACCTCTCGACTCCATTTGAAGTCTCTCAGCCACTGAAACTTTATTTTGTTTCATTTTGCATCCCCCTTTTATTTAAGAAGATGTTCTCAATCCCATGATCCTGAGTCCAGGTTCATCCCTGGGTCATATCCTGTGTTGCCAGGGAGATTTACACCCCTGGGAGTCAGGTCTACATAGCAGGGAGGACAGTGAGTTCACCTGTTGAGTTGGCTTAGCTAGAGAGAGAGGGCCACATCTGAGCAACAAAGAGGTACTCGGGGGGAGACTCTTAGGCATAATCACAAGCATACTTAGCTCTTCCTTTGTGGTAACAAGCTTCATAAAGGCAAGCTCCAAGATAGAAGGCTCAGCACAGATAGTCTGACAGAAATGCAAGCAACAACAGCTTTATTAGATCAAATGACCTGGAGGGCAGAGAGAAGAATGAGGGTAGTAGGGGACTGGGGCTTACCCAACCTAGGTTCCCACTGAGGTCAATGGAGGATGGAGGGGGAATGCATCTGTGTCTCCAGCCCTTGTCTTTATTATGGCTCATGGAAGGGAGGTGGAGTTTTCCCATGGATGCTGGGGATTGGCAGCTTTAAACTTTGCAGCAAAAAGAGAAGTGGTGAGGACCTTTTGGGGACACTGAGGACGGTTCTTATCATTCAATCCATAAAGAGGCACATGGCTTGCTAGTTTCTGTTACACCTGAGGCAGGGGCTAATTGGGGTGGTTTCTCAATAGGGGAACTTATAACTAGCCCAGGCAAGATAATGTGGCACCAAATATAATTTATTTTATACCATTATAAGTATTTGCTGTTTTTCCAGACTGATTCTTCCTTTTTTCTTCTTTTAATTTTTAACTTATTATAGTATACCTTCAAGTAATGTTTTATCACTTCACAAATGTTAGAAGAATCTTAGAATACTTTTTTTCCATTTTCTGTTTTCCATCTTTCATGCTGGTTTATCATATATTCTACTTAATGTGTTATAAACTCCAAATATATTATTACTGTTTTTAGTTTTAATTTTCAATTAACTTTGTTTCTTTTTTTTTTTTTTTTTTTTTTTTTTGCTTATAGAGAGAAAGTCCATGTTAAACACCAAAAGAGGTTTTCTGGGGATGACTCCTAGGCATAATTATAGGTGACCTTAGCCTACCCTTTACCACCATAAGTTTCACAAGAGCAAGGCTCAAGATCAAGGGCTTGACTTACAAAGTAGGGGGTTCCTCAGGTCACATAGCTTATCTTATGTCCATGATAATCCATTCATATCTCACATTATCATCACTTAATTGTACAGTCCTCATCACTCTGCATTTTAAACAATTCTCATGACCTCAAAAAGTTTGTAGCTCTTTTCAGTCCTTAATTATTTGTCCCTAGTATTTGTGTGTATTAGTATGGTATTCCCATTAACTATAGTCCTAGTATGCAATATGTAGATTTTCCCCATATGCCCTTCTGTTGTCCGATCTCTGTACTAGTGTCATACCTTTAATTATATCGTGCAAGCAGCTATCCATATATGTAGTGCTGATCTGTGGGATACATACCTTTAAATAATCCCTTTCAATTCTATTGCCATCTGTACAGCTCTGATACTTATATGCCATTAACAAACATCACCCCTATCCATTCCCATACCTTTGAATTCACCATCTTTCATATATCTGAACATGTTAGATTATCATTCCCCTTCTACTACCTGCTGTCTGTCACCAGATCCCCAACATTCTATATTATAAGACATTGATTTTACATTTTCAGGGAGTTCATAGAAGTGGTAACATACAATATCTCTCGTTTTGTGCCTGACTTATTTTACTCAGCATTATATCTGCAAGATTCATCCATGTTGCCATATGTTTCAGGACCTGGTATTTCTTACTGCTGCATAGTATTCCATTGCATGTATATACCACATTTTGTCCATCCACTTATCTGTTGAAAGACACTTGGAGTGTTTCCATTTCTTGAATATTGTGAACAGTGCTGATATTAACATTGGCATACAAATGTCTGTTTGTGTCACTGCTTTCAAATATGGGCATATACTGAGAAGTGGAATTGCTGGAACGTAGGGTAATTCAAGATCTACTTTTCTGAGAAACCGCTAAACTTGTCTTCCACAGCAGCTGTACCATTACATATTCCCACCAGCAATGAATAAGAGTTCCAATTTCTCCACACTGCCTCCAGCATTTATTTTTTCCTGTTTAATGGTAGCCATTCTTACTGGTTTGAGATGGTATCTCATTGCAGTTTTGATTTGCATTTCTGTGATAGCTAGTGAAGATGAATTTTTTTTATTTGAGTTTTAGCCATTTGTATTTCCTCTTTGGAAAAATACTTTTTCATATATTTTGCCCATTTTATAATTTGACTTTTTATAATATTGTTGAGTTGTAGGTTTTCTTTATATTTGCAAGATATCAGTCTCTTGTCAGATACATAGTATATTAGTTAGGGTTCTCTATGGAAACAGAACCCACAAAAGATATCTGTAAATATAAGGTTTTATAAAAGTGTCTCTCACAACTGTGGGGATGCATGAGTCCAAATTCCTTAGGGCAGCTAGTGAAATGCCAACTCTGATGAAGTTAAGTTGTTTGATGAACTCCTCAGGAGATGCTGGCTAGCTGAAGAAGTGACAAAGGTTCTCCCTCTTCTCCCTTAAGAGTATTCAACTAATTGGATTAAATCCAGCTGATTTAATCTCACATTGCAGAAGACACTCCCTTCATTGATGTAATCAGTCACAATTGCAGTCAATTGACTGGTGATGTAACAAATCAGCCTTCTGGTTTATTAACCAGCCACAAATGTCCTTGCAGTAATGGATAGGCCCATGCTTGCCTGACCAGACACCTAGGCACCATCACCTGGCCAAGTTGACAGACCTAACCATCACAGTCCACTCCTTGTCAACTTGGCAGCTATACACATCACCTTAAACCATACTTAATCTCTAAATAGAACACAATAACTGATAAATTTTTTGCCTAACAATACTTGGTTGTCCTGCATACAAACGGAGCCACGCTACATCTCCCCAGAGTAGGGTGCAAGTTCTTCGGTAATGTTAACTCTTAAACTTGATTTCCTATAAATTAAATACTATGAAATGGAAAATACAGTCATATCAAACATAGTCCTAACCAAAACAAGAAGGAAATATTCTTGCCATCATAGTCCTCTTTCTGCAACTGTTCATATGCTTGCAGGTCTTACTTACCACTACCCTCTTCCAGTGCCCATTCCATGTTCCCTTTACCCTCAGGAAGCACTTCAGCTGGTCGAGGCTCCTTGCCTGGTGGAGTGACCCAAACCTTCATTCCTGAAGTTTCTGGGCCATTGGTGGTCTTGCCTAAATTGGGCTGTTGCTGTTTTCAATTGACTTTAATCACAGGGCATGGTAGGTACTAAGAGTACACCCTAGGGGATCTCCTATATTCCAGGAAAATTCTTCTTTACCTCCATGTGTAGTTGCAGTGCTATTTCCCCTTGATAGTGAGAATCAATCACCCCAGCCAGTACAGTAATCCCCTGGTAAAAGGCCATAGTTCCCAAGGCTGGGAGGAAGATTGAGTATAAATTTTTGACAGTCTAACAGGATCCTTCCCCAAGGGTACCTGGCCTTGCCCTCTTTCAAGAGGCTCTGGGTCTGTGAACTATCTCAAGTCTGGGAGTTGATTAAGGGGCTATGATTCTGTGTTTTTGTAGTTGAGGTTAGACTTGTTCACCTGACCTAGAATTCTGCTTATACAGATCACATTTAGTAGACTGCCCATCTATTTTATTTCTAGGTACTGCATGATCTAGCCAATGCCATAAGTCTCTGCAAGTCACTGTTTTGACTGCTGCTTTGAGCCTGCTGACCATTACAGTAGCCACGCCCACCTTGTCTTTGGCGAGTAACTGCTGCCACATGGCTTCTGCCAACTTGGGATCTGATTTTCCCCATTGTGTTTAACGATTCCAGCTCGGTGAAAGCAGTTCCCCTAGTGCTATCTGATCTACAGAGAAGGGTGACTACAGTGCTCTTCAGGGATGACAAAGTTAGACTCACAAATTTATTTCTCACAGTCCTGGTGAAAGGTTTGTCCTCTGGATATTCCTGGGGTGTGTGAGCAGGTCTTCCATGATAAATCCACTCCAATATTCCAATCCTTCTAATCTTTAAATCTCTTCCCCTGCATTATACCAGGGCATATCTGGCATTTCGACCTCAGGTAATGTGGGCCACCTTTTTTCCAGGTTTCAGCCAACCACCCAGACAAATTGTTAATGGCCTTTCTAACCCCTTGAGCTACAACACTGAATGCAGAATCTCTGCTTAGTGGGCCCATGTTAATAAATACAGCCTGTCTAACTTTATATTACTTCCTTCATTATCCCACACCCTTAATAATTCTCACACATATTTCCCTGATTTTTGTCTATATAAATTGGAAAGTTCATGTAGGTCTTTTGGAATATAGTGTACTTCCTCATGGATCACATTTTATACCTCACCCTTCAGGGCCTGTTGGGACTTTAGTTAAAGGTCTTGAAGAAAAGAGTGGTTTTGGGGGTGGGCCATGAAAAGAAGTAGAAGTATCTTCAAGCCAATTACCTCAGAATATTCTGTTGTAGATTCATCTGGTGAAACAGGATTTATCTCTCCAGACAGAGGAGTGAGGGCTGTTTCCTCAGGGGCAGTGATTACAGGTTTAGCAGGCACTGAAGGGTCTGTCTCCTTAGGTGGAGGTTGGATGGCAGGCTCTTCAGGGCAGACTAGAGGTCGGAAAGCTCTTTCCTCCAGGCAGGCTGGAGTTTTGGTAGCTGTCTTCTCAGGGGTGACTGGAAGTAGTTGGAGGGCTGCTTCCTCAGGCAGACCACCACAGGTACATCTAGCAAAGACTCTGTAGAATGCAGGGTTCAGGTGTCCTCACTGCCATTATCATCAACCCAGATGTCCGCATCCCAATTTTCAGAATCCTGTTTTCCAATCAATGCTGTAACTTTAACAGCAGACACCCTGTGAGCCTGAGATTTTAATTTATGTTGTAAATCTGCTGCTACCTGATTGAGACTGGTTTTCAGAGATCTCAAGTCTGCAGCCACAGGAAATAAGATTTTCTTTCAGGGCACACATGGAAACCTTTCCATCTGCCATACAACATTTAACTTTCAAATTTGAAGCCTTCAGCTTGTCCCTTTCTCTTAAAACTTTATCCAGCATATCTGAGAACAACCAGCCAACATCATTAAACCTCTTAATTCCACAAAACTCTGTTAAGATGTCAAAAACTGTGTCACCTAGAGCTTTGCCTTGTACAAGAGTACGATTAGGGGAATCAAAAGGTGATATTTTGCATATCTCCATTGCTAACTCACGCCATTGACTGCCACTGCCATCTTGATTATTGGAAATGAAATTATTAGTGCCTCTGAATGTAATCAGAGTAAAAGACTAATTGTAAAAGCCCATATTAAGATTCCGTTTCTCATTAACCGGTCCTGGTACCAAGCTGTATTAGTTAGGGTTCTCTAGGGAAACAGAACCAACAAGCTATAACTGTAAATACAAGAATTTTTAAAATGTCTCACACAACTGTGGGGATGCCTGAGTCCAAATTCTGTAGGGCTGGATGGACGAGTCCAAATTCCGTGGGGCAGGATGCACGAGTCCAAATTCAGGAGGGCAGGCAGTGAACTGGCAACTCCGATGAGGGTGCTGGATGAAATCCTCAGGAGACGCTGGCTAGCCGAAGAAGAAATGAAGTTTCTTCCTCTTCCCCTTAAAAGTCTTCAACTAATTGGATTAAATCCAGCAGGTTTAATTCTCTCATTGCAGAAGACACACCCTTCATTGATACAGTCAGCCACAGATGCAGTCAATTGACTGATTATTTAAGAAACCAGCCTTCTGGTTTATTAACCAGCCACAAATGTCCTTGCAGTAATGGATAGGCCAGTGCTTGCCTGACCACACACTTGGGCACCATCATCTGGCCAAGTTGACACAAACCTAACCATCACATATGGTTTCCAAATATTTTCTCCCATCGAATTGGCTGCCTCTTCACCTTTTTGACAAAGTTTTTTTGAGGGCCAGAAGCTTTAGATGTTGAAGAATTCCCATTTATCTGTTTTGTATGTTACTTGTGCTTTGGGTATAAGGTCTAAGAATGTACCTCCTATTTCTGGTTCAGAAGATGTTCCCCTATATTATCTTCAAAGAGTTTTATTTTGCTGTGAATTATGTTGAGGTCTTGAGTCCTCTTTGAGTTAATTTTTGTGTAGGGTGTGAGGTAGGGGTCCTCTTTCATTCTTTTGGTCTAGATTTTTGCCAGGTCTAGATTCCTCCCCGGGAGCCATATTCCATGTTGCCAGGGAGATTTACACACCTGGGTGTCACTTCCCACGTAGATGGGAGGGCAGTGATTTCACCTGTGAAGTTGGCTTAGCTAGAGAGAGAGGGCCACATGTGAGTAACAAAGAGACATTCAGGAGGAGACTCTTAGGCACAATTATAGGAAGGCCTAGCCTCTTCTTTGTAGCAACAGTCTTCCCAAGGGCAAGTCCCATTGTAGAGGGCTCAGCCCACCAAACCACCAGTCCCCTATGTCTGTGAGCACGTCAGCAAACATCAAGGTGGGGAAGCCCAACACCCCTGCATTCTCCACCAGCTCCTCAGGTTCTGCATATTTTTTTCATTTTTTTAATTAACTCTTTTTTTTTTTAAACTTAAATATTAACTATATCAAGAAAAATAAAAAAAGAAACAAACCATACAATAAAAAAATGTTTCAAACAAACCATAACAAGGAAGTATGAAAAAGAGAACTAACCTAAAATAACTGCTTTACTTCCAACATGTTCCTACTCTATCTCACGAAAATAACCTAATATAGCAACATTTCTGTGAACTTGTTCCTACCATACCCACCAGAAAATAACAAACCATAGTCATTCCTGGGCATTCCCAGAACATCACATTTACTCACGATAGCTGATCTGTTCTTACTGGGTTATCGTTCCCCCCTTCATTAATTGCTCTCTATCTCTAGGTCCCCTACATTCTACCTCATAAGCCATTTATTTTACATTTTTCAGTATTCACTTTAGTGGTAGCATATAATATTTCTCTTTTTGTGCCTGGCTTATTTCGCTAAGCATTATGTCTTCAAGGTTCATCCATGTTGTATGTTTCATGACATTTTTCCTTCTTACTGCTGTGTAGTATTCCATTGTTGTATATACCACATTTTATCTGTTGAAGGACATTTGGGTTGTTTCCATCTCTTGACAATTGTGAATAATGCTGCTGTGAACATTGGCATGCAGATATCTGTTTGTGTCACTGCTTTCGGATCTTCTGGGTGTATACTGAGAAGGGCAATCGCTGGATTGAAGGGTAACTCTGCATGTAGTTTTCTAAGGAATTGCCAGACTGACTTCTAGAGTGGCCGAACCATTATACAGTCCCACCAACAATGAATAAGAATTCCAATTTCTCCACATCCTCTCCAGCATTTGTAGTTTCGTGTTTGTTTAATGGCAGCCATTCTAATTGGTGTGAGATGGTGTCTCATTGTGGTCTTAATTTGCATCTCTCTAATAGCTACTGAAGTGGAACATGTTTTCATGTGTTTCTTGGCCATTGGTTTTTACTCTCAGAGAACTGTCTTATCATATCTTTTGCCCATTTTGTAATTCAGCTGTCTGAACTATTGTCATTCTGTTGTAGGCTCTCTTTGTATATGCAAGATATCAGTCTTTTGTCAGATACATGGTTTCAAAAACCTTTTCTGATTGAGTTGGCTGCCTCTTCACCTTTTTGACATATTCCTTTGAGGTCCAGAAACTTCTAAGCTTGAGGAGTTCCTATTTACCTATTTTTTATTTTGTTGCTTGTGCTTTGGGTTTAAGGTCTAGGAAGTGGCCGCCTAGTACAAGGTCTTGAAGATGTTTTCCTACATTATCTTCTAGGAGTTTTATGGTACTGTCTTTTATATTGAGGTCTTTGATCCACTTTGAGTTAATTTTTGTGTTGGGTGTGAGGTAGGGGTCCGGTTTCATTCTTTTGGATATGGGTATCCAACTGTTCCAGCCCCATTTGTTGAAAAGAATTTTATGTCCCAGTTCATTGGCTTTGGTGGCCTTATCAAAGTCAGTCGGCCGTAGATCTCGGGGTCTATCACCGAATTCTCTGTTCAATTCCATTGATTGATATGTCTATCTTTGTGCCAGTACCATGCTGTTTTGACTACTATGGCTTTATAATAAGCTTCAAAGGGATTGTTAAGTCCTTCCGCTTTGTTTTTTCTAGAGTGTTTTTAGCAATTTGAGGCATCTTCCCTTTCCAAATAAATTTGATAACTAGCTTTTCCAAGTCTGCAAAGTAGGTTGTTGGAATTTTGATTGGGATTGCATTGAATCTGTAGATGAGTTTGGGTAGAATTGACATCTTAATGACATTTAGCCTTCCTATCCATGAACATGGAATATTTTTCCATCTTTTAAGGTCCCTTTCTATTTCTTTTAGTAGAGTTATGTAGTTTTCTTTGTATAGATCTTTTACATCTTTGGTTAAGTTCATTTGTAGGTACGTGATTTTTTAGTAGCTAGTGAAAGTGGTATCTTTTTTTTGAGAGTCTCTTCAATTTGTTCATTTCTAGCATATAGAAATATTACTGACTTATGTGCATTAATCTTGTATCCTGCTACTTTGCTAAATTTATTAGCTCTAGTAGCTGTATTGTCAATTTCTCAGGGTTTTCCAGATATAAGATTATATCATCTGCAAATAATGACCGTTTTGCTTCTTCCTTTCCAATTTGGATGCCTTTTATTTCTTTCTCTTGCTGGATTGCCCTGGCTAGCACTTCTAGCACAATGTTGAATAACAGTGGTGACAGCGGGCATCCTTGTCTTGTTCCTGATCTTAGAGGGAAGGCTTTCAGTCTCTCACCATTGAGTACTATGCTGGCTGTGGGTTTTTCATATATGCTCTTTATCCTATTGAGGAAGTTTCCTTCAATTCCTACCTTTTGAAGTGTTTTTATCAAACAGGGATGTTGGATTTTGTCGAATGCTTTTTCAGCACCTATTGAGATGATCATTTGATTTTTCTCTTTGGATTTGTTAATGTATTGTTATACATTGATTCATTTTCTTATGTTGAACCATCCTTGCATGCCTGGAATGAGCCCCACTTGGTCATGTTGTATGATTTTTTTAATGTGTCTTTGGATTTGATTTGGAAGTATTTTGTTGAGAATTTTTGCATCTATATTCATTACGGAGATTGGCCTGTAGTTTTCCTTTTTTTGTAGCATCTTTGCCTGGTTTGGGTATTAGATTGATGTTAGCTTCATAGAATGTGTTAGATAGTTTCAATTCCTGTATGTCAGTTGAAGTGTAAGTTTGTTCCTTTGGCAGGGCCATAGCTTTGTTTTTCTTATTGTAGGTTGTAGTTTTCTGTTGTCTAGGCATCTGGTTTCCTTGGTTAACAAATTCAGGCTTTCCCAGACCAGAACAGGCTGAGGTTTCAGAAGGTGGCAGTAGTATCAGGTCTCCCTGAGGGTGGTCTTAGAAGACTGATACACCCTTTGAAGCCTCAAGCCACTGTGCTTTTCTGCCCAGCAGATGGCGCCTGTCAGACTTCGTTCCTGACTGGTGTAATGAGGTGTGGCCCATGGCTCTTTTCCCCCAGACCCTGGAGTCTGGGTTTGAATGGAAGGTGGGTAGTGGAGCTTGACACCACCTCTTTCCTCTTAGGGAAGATACACTCCGTGGGGAGACACCATTTGCATACGAGTAGTCTCTCTGGCTCAGCTATCTCCAACTTTGTCTGGGTCAGAGCACTGGGAAGTGAAAGTGGCTGAGGCTTCATTGAGCCGAAAAAGGGACAGAAAGCCCCTCTTCAAGGCCAGTGTGTGGCCATATTCAGTTTCACCTGTCGGCCAGAGATAGCACCTGGTCCTCTGGGCTCCCCCTCTCTCCTAGAGATGTCCTCCATCTCTCCAAGATCAGTCATCACCAAAAGCCTCTGTCTGCTTGTTGGGCATTCATAGCTTGTATTCAGCAGTCCACATTTGTTAATTAAAACCTCAGTTGGAGCTGGGCTGAGGTATATTCACTTGTTCAGAGAGTGCTGCTCTCTACCACAGCAAGGCTTTGCAGTTTGGGCTGCCATTGTAGAAGGGTGTTCCTGGCTCAGGTACACAGTTTTTACTTACAGGTTTTATACTGTGATCTCAGACATTCCTCCCAATCCAGGTTGGTGTATGATGTGTGGATAGTCACAATTGTCCCCCAGCAGTTATTCCTGATTATTTACTAGTTGTTCCTGGTTGTTTATTACTTGTTGCAGGTGGACTTAGCTAGCTTCCACTCCTCTCTATGCCACCATCTTCTTCTGACTCCTCCATTGTGTTTCTCATCTCTTGTGTTGTGCTTTTCATTTCCATAGATTCTGCCAGTTTTTTGAAACCTTTGATTTCTACCTTATGTTCACCCAGGTGTTTTCTTTATAGCCTTCGTCTCTTTTGTTTTATCTTTCCTGAACTCGTTGATTTGGTTTTTGATTTGATTTAGGATATTTCTTTGAAAATCTTGAATAGATTGTTTCATCAAAGTGAAACAATATCTCAACTCTATTATTTTGGTTAATTAAATTCAGTTTTATTGGGATATATTCACATAGCATACAATCATCTGTGGTGTACAATCAGCTGTTCACAGTACCATCATATGGTTATGGATTCATCACACTCGTCTGTTTCTGAACACTTTCCTTACACCAGAAAGAATCAGAATAAGAAATAAAAGTGAAAAATAATGCCCACATCATCTCTCCCATCCCACCCTATTTTTCATTCTGTCTTTGTCCCCATTCTTCTACTCATCCATCCATACCCTAAATAAAGGGAGTGCAATCCACAAGGTTTTCACAATCACACTATCACTCCTTGTAAGTTACAGTTATAAATCTCTTATTGATCTTTCAATGGTTTCTGATATAGATTAACGCAAAGTGAGGTGGCTAGAGATATTTCATATTGACTCCTTCAGGAACAGTATCCCTACCTGCAAATGCCCAAGTCACATTTCTAGACCTTTTGAAGAATTAGCTTGTAAAGTGTCGTGGATCAGGTTGAAACATATGATCCTTACGGTTCTCATAGTCAGTGAAAACTAGATAAGTTGTAAAGTAGTTGGAAAGCCGAACTAAGGATTGGACAGGAGGAAAACTGCTTTTGGGGAAATGAATAAGCAAATTGAAAGAAGGAGTATTAAGATTTGATGATCAAGACCAGTTCATTCAATGGCCCTTATATAATAGACACAGGTACCCGATAAAATACAGCCAGGCTAGAGGAGTGTTCCAGTCCTGATGGAAAAATGACGTATACATCAGTTTTACACTTCCAGTGTACATTTGTGTTCCTGTGAATTACAGTACAGGAAGAATTAAAGCATGACCTACAACATGAGAAAGCTGATGTCATTATAAATTTGTTTTGGTGTTCATGTGCAGAATGTAACACAAGGAAGTCCAAAGACAAAATGTAAATTAATTTTGAGAAACACATTTTAAAATGCCCGTACATTAATATTGAGAATTATATTTTACTATGCCAAATACTTGCCAGATTTTGAGAAGTATATTTTAAAATGCCAAATATGACCTTCATTTCCACTTTTCTGTCCCTTTTTCAACTACATAAAGGTTTTCCTGGGTGTGTTTTGTTAAAAACTGGAATATAGGGAATAAGCATTTGGTATTATTTTTTTTGGTGGGAGTTTGAGCCAGATCAAGGGGTCAACTGGATAGTAGGACATATGTATACAAACCACATTCCATAAGAAGTGTGGTAAAGCATTGTAAAGGATTTTAATCTAATTTTTAGAATACCACCAACATGAGGAACTCATGGAGAAGTGCTCAGAAAACCAAGGCAAACACTGTTGGCAGGTTTTATTCACCAACAAAATATTGAGTAGAGAGCAAGAGACCATCTCGGGAACACCATGTCTTCTGGGCCTATTTTCCTTCAAGAGTAATGCCTTCTGAATGTAACATTGCCAGACCTACTTGCCTTAAACTGAGCTTATTCTTACCAGACAGCTCTCAGTGTATATCAGGGAACTCACATAAGTGAAAAACCCTATTTATGTAAGGAATTTGGAAAATCCCATCCGATGAATTTGAACCCAACTAGGCCAGAGGAGAAACCCTGTGAATGTAGGAAAACTGTCAGTGAGAAATCATGGTTAAAGAAATGTCAGAGAACTCACACAGGAGAGAAACCTTATAAATGTGATGGATGTGAGAAACCTTTTAGTGCAATGTCACGTCTCAGAATACTTCAGAGAATTCACACAGGAGAGGGACTCTTTCAATGCAATGAATGTGGGAAATCTTTCGAATATAAGTCAATCCTCATACTGCACCAGAGGAGTCACACAGGGGAGAAACCATTTGAATGTAATGAATGTCAGAAATCTTTCAGTCATATATCAACTCTTAGGAGTCATCAGCGAACTCACACAGAGGAAAGACCATATAAATGTGATGAATGTGGAAAAGCTTTCCGACAGATGTCATGTCTAAGTAAACATCATGGAACTCACACAAGGGAGAATTCAGTTCTAAGAAAACATCATGTAACTTGCACAAGGGAGAAACCCTATGAATGCAATGAATGTGGAAAAGCTTTCAGAGAGAAGTCACACCTAAGATACCATCATAGAATTCACACAGGAGAGAGACCCTATAATTGTGATCAGTGTGGAAAATCTTATAGAGAGAAATCATATTTCAGAATACATCAGAGAGTTTGCACTGGGGAGAAACCCTATATATGTGATGAATGTGGGAAGTCTTTCAGCCAGAAATCAAGCCTTAGAAGACATCAGAGAACTCACACAGGTGAGAAACCCTATGAATGTAATGTATGTTAAAAAACATTCGGTGAGATTTCAGATCTAAGAAAACATCAGAGGATTCATGCAAGAGTGAAACCCCATAATTGTAATCAATGTGGAGAATCTTTTACCCAGACATCAAGCCTCGGAGTACATGAGAGAACTCACACTGGGGAGAAACCTTACAAATGTCATGAATGTGGAAGAATTCAGCCAGAAATCAAGCCTTAGAAAATATCAGAAAACCCACACTGAGGATTAAACATCTAAATTCTGATAACATGGGAAAACTCTGAGCTGGAAATCATACATCATAAAATGCCACACAACATGCAGAGGAAAGAAACATTTTCAATAATTGAGCATTGGAAGTTCCTCTGCAAAATATCAAACTTCTTTCAATATCAGAAAACTTATAAGGCTGAGAACTTCTTGAAATATATTTTGTATGGAGTGCCTTTCAGTGAGAGTATAGTCCTCATTGGATAGCAGAGAATTCACCCAAGAATGAAACCCTGTAAAAGTAATTAATATGGGAAACATTCTATGTGAACTCAACCTTCAGCAAACTCAAACTTTGGAAAACTTCTGAGACAATATTTATGTGAACACTTTGTGCTAGGATTCATAACTCCTTCATGATGAGAGAAATTATCCACTGAGAAAACCTAGAAAACCTAGAAAGTAATAAGTGGGTGGTAACCCTAAACCAAAAGCCAGTTTTCTCAGTATAGCAGAAAATACCTTGAGTGTGGACCTCGGTGTATATCAGAACCACAGGGAGACTCCGTGAAGGTAATGCACATTGAAAATCCTTCAGTATATCCATGCTCAATTTGACTTACCCAGGGATGTCATAGAATGACTATTTGTTTACTAGTAACCATTTCCTCTTTTCCCTTGTGGCACGCTAAGTCTAAGTTTCCCAACCTCTCCTTCTTCGAACTGGGATGTCACTAACCTCTAACTAGTGGAATGTAGGAATTGGTGTCCAGACCCTTTAAAGATAGCTTGCAAAATTTCATTGTGTTCTCCTATCCCTGGTCAGAATGGAAAGGAGATTATGGGAAGGAAATCATGGGACTCATGCACTTATGAAGGGAAAGTACAAGATGGAAGAATCTAAGGTAATAGAGTGACAATGGAACACAGTTTTCTCCTCCCTGTACACAGATGGACTTAGTGATGAGGAAATAAACTTGTTTCTGATGAACTTCTGCAGGTTTACAGGTACTTGATACTAACATACTCACCATAAGTTAGTAAAATTTACAAATATGACATCTGTGAGACTTGTAAACTCAATGTTTATCAGAAAATTCCGCAGAACAAACCCCTGATGACATTATACGTATCATCCCAGAATTATTCTTCATTGCAAATCAGGTAACTATCAGTGGAAAAATCCAATATTTCAATACATATCAAAAGATCTTTACCAAAAAGAACTGTCTCCTTGAATGTCTGTTCATAAAGTTTTGAATGTGTGAAAGATATCAACTAATTTCAAACATTATCACACTTCTAAAGGAAAAATCTGTAAAGTTGAGAAACATAATAGGCCTTATCTAGAGATTTCTCTCAAAACTCTTGTTTAACATATAATGTCAACTCTTCAGTGAAATATAACCATACTGATTCATAGATATTCACTAGAGTAAGAAGCTTTATAAAAGATCAAGAAATAAATTGCATTCCCTGGTGAGAACAACCTTGAATGTGAATATTCTCTGCATTTCCACCTATTAATCTATGTGAGTATGTCTATGTGTATGCCACTAAAAGGTTTCTGACATATGTACTGGAACTCAGCATCACATAATGATATTGTGTACCCGTTACTTCATAACTATTCTGACATCAGCTGCAATTTGCTATATGTATATTAATAACAAATAAACCTTTACAGGGAATCTATGCAAGTTCAAAATGCCACAACATATTCTTTTTCTCCTGCCACCTTAATACTTTTGTGTGTAGGAAAGACTATTATTACTTAACAGCTTCTTTGCCAAAAAACCAAACAGTTTTCTACATTTCTGTTCGGTCTCAATGTCATCAGTACATTTTATATAAATACGTATGCATATGTACATGTACACACACAGAGTGATCACATTTACAATTTTAAAAATAATCTGATTGAATTTGTGGTAGCATCTCTAAGTAATGGTGTCTAGTAAGGAACATATCCCTGTCTTCCATATTTTTGATATGGCTCAGTGAGGCGGCTACACAGGCTGGATTAGTCATCCTCTAATTCTCTGTTAGAAATGCATTGTATTTCCAGCATCAGCCACGGATTCCAGGAATGACCCTGACCCTTGCATTAAGGAATTGAGAATGCCCTGTTGACCAAAATGGGGAAAATGAAGGCAATAAAATAAGGTTTCAGTGACTGAGAGAATTCAAATAGAGTCAAGAGGCTGCAGGTCTTCCAGCCAGCTTACTTGTTTCAGAATGCTGACTCCCGGTTGCACCAAGTATACGGCCCCTCTGGAGCTAGGAGCCCTCATCCAGTTGGCGCATCGCTGTAACTGGTATTCTAGGTCACTTTCTGGTTTTTAGCTGGTGTTTTCATGGAGGCGTTTTTTTTGCCCTGTCTCAGCTAGCTGCCATCTTAGTTCCTCAGTATCCGTCCTTTTGTTACTGGTAATTTCACTCTACATAATGTCTACTGTCTACCATTTTGTCTTTTGGATTTTATGTGTCATATCTTATTCAATTTTTATTTTTTCCCTCTCTTTCTCTTTTTACCATTACTGATAGTCTTCATTTCTACAGTCTTCTCCAAACTTCTCTCTCCTGTCTTTTCCTGTCTGTAGTGCTCCCTTTCCTATTTCTTGTAAAGTATGTATCTTCACAAACTCTCTCAGTGTCTGTTTGTCTGAAAATATTTTAAACTCTCCTTCATTTTTGAAAGACAGTTTTGCCGCATACAGACTTCTTGGTTGGCAATTTTTCTCTTTCGGTATCTTAAGTAAATAATACCACTTCCTCCTCACTTCTATGGTTTCTAGTGAGAAATCTGCACAGTCTTACTGAGCTACCCTTGTATGTTATGGATCACTTTCCTCTTGTTGCTTTCAAAATTCTCCCTTTTTCTTTTACAGTTAATAATCTGATTAATAAGTGTCTTGCAATTGGTCTACTTGCGTCTATTCTGTTTGGGGTACCCTGCACTTTTTGGGTCTGTAATTTTATGTCTTTCATAAGAGATGGGTCATTTTCAGTGATTATCTGCTCCATTATTGTTTCTGCCCCCTTTTCCTTTGCTTCTCCTTCTGGAACACCCATGACACATATGTTTGTGTGCTTCAGTTCCCCGAGACCCTGCTCATATTTTTCCATTCTTTTCCCTGTCCGTTCTTTTGTGTGTAGGATTTCAGATGCATGTCCTCTAGTTCATGAATCCTTTCTTCTGTCTCTTCAAATCTGCTGTTGTGTGTCTCCATTGTGTTTTTCATCTCTTCTATTTTGCCTTTCATTCCCATAAGTTTTGCCAATTGTTTTTTCAAACTTTCAAGTTCTTACGTACATTTCCTCAGTGGCTTCTTTATATCCTTCATCTCTTTTTGCCGTCTTTCCTCAACTTGTTGATTTTATTTTTGAATTGATTTAAGCATATTTGTTCAGAAATCTTTAATTATTTGTTTCAACTCCTGTATCTCATTTGAAGTGTAAGTTTGTTCCTCTCATTGGACCAGATCTTCATTTTTCTAGTGTGATTCATAATTTTTTTGTTGTCCAGGCATCTAATTTCCTTGATTACCCCAATCAGATTTTCCCAGATCAGACTGGCCCTGGTCTCAGAGGAGGTTGTATTCAGTATCATGTTTCCCTGAGGGTGAGACCCAGAAGATTGTCAGACTTTTCTGTGAGGCCTCTAGACACTGTGCTTTTCCTATCCTACCTAGCAGGTGGTGCTTGTCAGCCTGCAGCTTCCCACTGGCATAAAGAGGTGGGTTGCATTTAATTCTCAGTGGGCCCTGTCCTGGTCAGGGACTGAGGGTATCACAATCCAAGCTAAATGTGTTTCTGTTTTTTTTCCCCACAGATCCTGGGGTCTGAGTTCTCTGAGGGAGAGCTGCCACTTGAGCTTGGCCCCACCCACCCTTTTCCTATGGAAGATAATCCCTTTAGGGAATTATCACATACACTTGAGATTTTTCTTTGACTCTCTATCTTAACTCTACCCTTGCCTGGGTAGGTGCAAACAACTGAAAATGCCTGAGGCTTTCTCTTATGAGCTACTTAGTATGAGAGAAAAAAAGGAAAAAAGTCCCCTTTTCATAGCCAGTCCCCAGTCCTGCAGTTCACCAGGCAAGAACCAGAGTTGGTACCCAGTATTGTGTGTTTTCCTTTTATTGGGACAACCTTTTTCCAGTATTCTGAGCTCAGTGGACTCTAAAAGTCTCTGTTTAATTTACATATTTTTCCCCATCAGTCTCACTTCTTCTCTACCAGGGGAAACCTCTGTGTTCCTTTCCTGCTTTCTCTGGGTTGATCAGTGCCTGTGGTTAAATGTACAAGGAAAAGTAGGGAAGTGACATCATCCCGAACTTCTCTCTGCGCACTAGGGGAAGGGATGAAGTTTTTCTATTGATAAATCCCCTCTGGGACTTCGAAGAGAATACAAATAAGAGGGCTAAAAAGTCAATAGATATCTCCATTGCACTTTTTCTTGTTTTCTTCTCATCTTTTTTTGACTTGCATTATATTGTTAACCTCAGTGTGTTTTGAAATCTTAACCAATGTTAATAACATCCTCAAATCTCGTCATCAATAAACCTTACCTATGAGAACTTAAAAAAAAAAAAAAAAAACGTTGTTGAGTTTATTTCTGGAATCTCAATTCTGTTCCATTGATCTCTATGTCTGTATGTTAGTACTGCAGTGTCTTGATTACTGTTGCATTATAAGTTTGGATATTGTTTTTTAACTGAAACCTGCTCATTATAAAAAAAATTCAAGTGGTAAAGAAAAGTGCAGAGGAGTAAAATATCATTCAAAAATCTCACCACCCAGAAATACCTATAACTAATATTAGATGAAATCACTCCAGGCATCAGATTCTATTTTTCTCTTTCTATATGTTAGTGTGTATATATATATGTATGTGGTTATATGTGGATATATGTATGTGCATATATACACATGCACAGATAGGAAGATATAGTTAGATAGAAATAATTCTATAAAAATAGGATTATATTACATATGTTTTAATGGAATGTTTTAGATTTTATTTTCCTTGAATTTAACGAACGAATAAGAAACCAAAGTGAATATAAAGGATTTTCTGAACATCAGATGAATGTAAGAGAGAGCATTTCCTGTAAGATTCTTGTATGATTAAGAGAAACAATTACAAAAAAAAAATCATTTGAGGTTGAATTTATTATTTTTTTCCTCTTTACCTACTTATATTTCAATTTTAGATAACATCAGTGAATTCACTACTCTAAAAGATGAGGAAATCAGCAGTTAGGTATTTCTACTACCTTCCCCCAAATTCTACATTTTTCTTAATTAGTATTTTTACATAGTCAAGGTTTACATTATTTACATCAATTACTATATTGCTGCAACCATAATTTTCACAGTTCTATAGTCTCAGCTCTGTATTTAAAGGATTTCAATATCTACCACCAGTCATTTTGCCATGTTTGTGTTGTCATGGATATTTTATTTTGATTCAACTCTTTGCTGATTTAATTTCTCCATCAAATTGGTGTTCAAGTTACAGACTCACTGGTGCTGCTATTTCTGATTTTTTGCCTGCTTGAGAATTACTGCCTGTTGCCTTTGTAGTTCACTTACAACCTGGATGGGTATAATATTCTTGGGTCACACTTTCATTCCCTCAGAATGGCGTCACTACCTTCTGGCATTAAATACTGCTGTTGAAAGTCAGCATAATTTTCCCCCGTCATATCACCTAGATGACAGAAGAATTCTTTCTTCTTCCTTGAGATTTAGCAATTTAATCAGAGAACAATATGGTGTCCATGATTCTGCATCATTTTTTTTTCCTGGAAAACAGGGTACCTTTTTAGTCTTCAGATTCTATTTTTCCTTCTTTCAGGGAAAATCTCTTAATTATGTCTTTGAACACATTTAATTTTTTCTGTTACAGGTTTCTGAACTTTGATGTTACCTGTTATCCTTATGTTGTGCCATCTTTGTCTCCATACTTGCTAAGTTTGAATTGCTTTTATCTTTTTTCTTAATGGCCTATATTTATCTAAGCAAGTCCTTTATTATTAATGTTATTTTCTTTAATGTCTATTTATTGATATTCCTATTTTATCAGTGCTCTCATATTGGTATTATTTTGGTCCTTAATTCATTTCCTTCACTTTAAAATCTTTTCATCTCATTTTGTTGTTTTGCCATCTTATCCTTCAGCTTTCATTTTACTGACTTCATGTTCTTCTTATGTTCTTTTGTCAGTTTGTTTTGTAATGTGAAGCATTCATAGAGAATTTTCTTCTGTTCCTTGGACTGTATTTCCTTTAAGACTGGATTATTTGTCTTTCATGTGTTATGCTTTCTGTGTTTGAGTTGTTCTATTAGTTTCCATAATTGCTGTACATTTCTTCTTGTTCACACACAGCATGGGCATCTCCATCCCAACCTTTTATTTATTTTCATATAGTATTGGTACCTCACCCTTGGTTCCTTTCCCAGCTTATCTTAGACCTATTTTTTCTTCCCCTCCAAGTATAGTTTGAAGCTCAGATATTATGCATGAAAGTGGAAGAGGGGAAGTGCTCCACTGGACATGTATACAGCCTTTGTAGGAAGAACTTGATTCCGCTAATTCTTTTGAAATTTTGTCAAATGTTCCTTGCCAGGCTTCTCTCAACCTAATATGGGTGTAGTTTATTCCCATTGTGGGTATCCTCTCAGTTTGATTATTCTTCCTACCATTCAGCTTGGAGCCCTACAATCTATACAGTTCATGAAAGAGAGTCATCCTCAGTTGTTTGTTTCTCATGTTTTGTTCATCTCTCCCTGGCAACCATTTCCCATTCTTCCACCATCAGAAGAGAGGAAAAGATGAGATTATTCAAGTGTGTGGGTGTTTATGAGAACTTGTAGGTTTTGGGCAATTCACCAGTTCCTCTACTGCTGAGCATGAGGTTGGTGGGTGGTGCCGAGGGAGGGCTAGAAACTGTGTTAGAATCTTAAAATCCTTTTGTTGCTGCCTTTTGAAGTTTCTTGCACAAGGCTGCACATCTTCCCTTGTTTGGATGTTTCTGGTAAAGCTTTGGCTAATTTATTTTTATTTTAACTTAACAGCATTTGTTTTTATGTTGTTAGTCATTGGTGAGGAATGATTGTGATCCGGTTTCTCTACTCAGAAGTTCCTTATATTTTTCTCTTTCGACTTAGGTCTTAATCCTTTCCCTTGTGCTAATCACCTCTTCCGAATAGCCCAGTTTCTATGACCTTTCTGGTAGCTCAGTATTGTCTTTCCAACACCATTGAAGCCACTCTCCGGAGCTTATCAATGACTTCTTCCTGACAGTTACATCTCATCTCAGTTATCTTGCCAACCCCATCATTACTTCAGCATTTTGATTATTTGTTTTTCCTTTCCTACTTCTGCTCCCACCCCATGACCATGGTAATTATTCATAAAACATCTGATAGAAATTGCTAATCCCATGTAATTATCAAGTTAGTGTCCATCATTTAATCCAGTAAAATCTACATGCACTGTTCTTTATTGAATATTTTCACCAGGACTAAAAAATAATTACCAAATTAGTCTTGTGCCAAAATCAGTGTTTCTTTTTGTTTTTTTTTTTTAATCATAATACTTAATTTAGTGTTGTTTGGTATTACTGAAAACAAGCTATCTGGGACTGATCTGATTAGCATATAGATTGTGAGGGGAGTAAGAAATGAAAAAAAATTCTCAAGGAATGTATTTGCAGTTTCTTTGAGTGGAGTGTGGGCCTGTAACTATTACCAGGGATCCAGATAACAGTTTATCCCAGCCCACTATGAAAACAGCAGATTTTTTTTTTTTTTGGCTTTGGTTTAAAAAATTTTTTCAGGCATATTTCAGAAGTGATAACCTGGGACCTCTAGTATTCATTGTTAGCTGACTTTGTCAGTGATCCTAGAATCAACTGTGAAGGAAAATCTTCCTTATCCAATTAAGATTTGTAAGTTGCTTTCACAGAGCTTTCAACACACTGAAGGAAAGAGTGAAGATGGACAAAGAATTGAAAAGACATGGTAAGGGAAGGAATCCTAAGGGACATCTTTCTTTTAATGTCATTTTGTTGTGGCAAGTGGGGAGGGCTTCTATTATGAGTTCCATTCCAGGGCTACATGCCAGTTTACAAAAGAAACAGGAACAGAAGGATTTAGTGATTAAAGATCAGTTCCATGAAAGGAGTAAGGAGGGCTCAATAGATTCATTAAACAGCTTGTATTAAGCATTTTCTCTGTGTAAATATCATTATTTCCCTTGACTTAAAGAGTGATGAGCCATGATATGTTGACAATGTGAATTTTCTTAGATTTCTGTTGACCGTCTTTTAATGTTTTCTAGATCCATTGTTCCCAGACCCACTTCCGGGTTCATGGCCATGCCACAAGAAAGAATACAAGGGCACAGAACAGCATAGAGTAAGAAGGCAGAAAATTTATTGAGAACACATGTGTGAGGGTTACCTGAGCTCCTTTGTTATGGGATCCCCCATTCCAGGATCGACATCTTGTCATGAGAAGGAATTGAAGGAGGAGACAGGCAGGTATGAGCAAGCGAGAAAGCTTTCTTAAAGACAGAGTGCATGCTTAAGGGGGTAAGCATGTGGGCATGCTCAAGAGAGAGACGTGCCAGGCTGTTTGGCACATGGGTTTTTATTAGTATAAATAAAGGAATGTGGTGTTAGAGATGTTGGCACTTTTTTTTGCAGTACATATTTATTATATAGATTGTCAGTTGGTCTTTGAAGCCTCTTAACTAATTGGGGGGCTGTAGGTGAGGTTTTGGGATTGGAATTTTCCATTCCCTCCCTGCTTTCTATTTCCGTCCTTATTAGTCTTCTTCTCAAGCATCCCAGTACTCTTGAGAATTTATGATCCCTAACTTGTAGTCAAGTAATGTATTCTGTTTTCTTTAACTGTTTTGGGTTTCAGTAGAATTTATTGTTATCTCCAATGCCTTCACCTTGCAGCAGGCCTTGAAGGTGCCCTAGGGTGTACAAGATTTTTTTTATACATCTAACCTACCTCACCATGTCTTATACATTGTACTTTCATAGATTCACATCATTTGTTTTTGTGAGATTGAGGTATGTTAGCAGTATGGAAATTTTGAAACACCTCTTAATTTTCATTTCCCTTTGCACCTCCTACACCATTTTTCAAATGACTGACATGCCATTCTCTGTAAGTAAAATTAGAGCATATTAAATTGCATATCCCACAGTTTGGAGCCTTGCAAATCAAGTCTGTGGGATGGCAACATAAAAGGGCATTGAAGAAAAACTGTAAAAAATTTCATTGGAGTCAACCATTGCCCACTGTGTACCAAGGCAAATTTTGCTTGTATTTAAATCGAAACCCTGAGAAGACAGTGATTAGCGTCTATGGATATGTGTTTGTGTGCGTGTGCGTGTGCGTGTGTGTGTGTGTGTGTGTGTGTGATGGGCAGCAGAGTGTGTGGGTGGGATGTGTATGAACTGATAAACCCCAAGCAACAAATACTGGATGACCCATAATAGCTTCCTCACATGCTGTCTGTATTAGGGGAATAATCGATCCTTCACATCCTGGCCTTACATGTGTTCCCAGAGAAAAGATGGAAACCTGGCTGAGAAGCAGCAGCTCAGTGGTGCATGAATGCCTTTTATGTGCCAGGGAAACCGTGAGAGCTCTGCAGTGCTGGTGGCTCTGACACATGGCCTTCCGACGGTGGACATGGAGTTTCACACGGGATGGACTTTCCGTCTGTTCCCACTCAGCAGTAAGTAGCAGAATCTGTGTCCTACTGTTAATTGTTCAACCAGGAGAAGGAATGCAAGGGGCACATGACAGCCAGGTGTGTGAGGACATGAGTGCAACCCCTGCAACCCCGGGGTATAACTGCGGTGATCACCATTGTTGACGGAGAGAGCAGGACAAGAGTGAACCAAGTTCTGTTGAAGGAGGATGTGTTTACTATCCTAAACTTCCTGAGTTACTCTGTGTTATATCTGTCTCCTGATGAAAACTTTTGAATGTAGAGGACTTGGTGACTTTCCCAAAATCACACACCACTGAATCGTGGAGCCAGGACTTTGCCATTATGTCAGTATTTTGCCATCGAATGACCACTGTGGGAGCTGGTCTAGACATCTGAGAAAAGCAGGGGGTGGGGTCACATTGTGGGGAGGCTCGCCCCCGAGGGTCCTGCATGGGCCTCTTGGAAGATGTATGACTCTTCTGGACATTGGGTGCCTGGTGTCAACCGTCGTAATACTGCCTAAGAGGGACATGGCTTGTGAGCCCTACTTTTCTTTGTTGAGGCCTGGCTAGGGCCAGAGAGAGGGCATCATCTGGGAAAGGGATGGCAACATACAAAATACCATTGCAAAGGCCATAGAGAGCAGGCAGGTCCTGGATGCTGTCCACTTTGGGAGAAGAAGGTGGTGGCAGAGACAAACTGTGGGGCAGAAACATGAAATATGTGGGAGAATAATGAGATTAGAGGGTGCAGACATGTGGCCTTTCTATCCCAACTTCTTTGCAGGAGCAAGCCTTGGGACCAGGCCACTTTGGTACAAAGACTGTTTTAGCCCCACTTCATCTCTTTAGCTGGCACAGCAGCCCTGCATCCATAGCTCTGCATGCTGGACTGTGCCAGGGATACATCCTGGGAGCCACAGCTTTCCTGAAACCACACTGGCATTGGGGGAAGAATTTGGGTCTTAGAACTTGGAGAATCAACCATTGGTGGATAGGAACAAGGGTGAGTGTCAGGGATTTTCCATGCAGAGATTATAATTGTCTGACAGGACTGGTAGGAAGTGTTTGGAGAGGTCGACCATGCAGAATTGATTTTGAAGAGTTATGCAGAGATCAAAAGGCAAGGACTAGTCCATTCAGCAGAAAGAGTGGGTGTAACCCCTCTCCTTGGTTTCAGTTCATTCTCTTGAATGTTTTCTCATACGGTCATTATGTTTTTTGCTCAGGTCCCGAACTTGTTTTCCCAGCACCCACCTAAACACTTCACAAAGCCCAGAATCAAATCCCAGATACCAGAAGCCCCATCTCCAGGCAGCGCCACTCCTCTGACAATAGCCTATACAAGAGCCCAAGAAGGTGGAGGCTGAACCCCTTCCTCCCCAGCTAATATTCAGCTTGCACACATTGGGCTTCCCAGGGTCTGCAATTTACCTCAACCCATGTTTGGGCTTTTATAGTCAAGTTTGTTCTAGTTGCTAATGCTGCCAGAATGCAAAACACCAGAGATGGATTGGCTTTCATAAAAGAGGGTTTATTTCATTACACAGTTGCAGTCTTAAGGCCATAAAGTGTGCAAGGTAACACATCGGCAATTGGGCATCTTCACTGGAGGATGGCCAGTGGTGCCCTGAAAATCTCTGTTGGCTGGGAAGGCATGTGGCAGGCATCTGCTCCAAAGTTCAGGTTTCAGAATGGCTTTTTCCCAGGACGTTCCTCTTGAGGCTGCAGTTCCTCAAAAATTTTACTCTTAGTTGCTCTTCGGGTGTTTGTCATCTCTTAGCTTCTCTGGAGCAAGAATCTGCTTTCAACAGCCATCTTCAAACTGTCTCTCCTCTGCAGCTACTCTCTCAGCTTCTGCGCATTCTTCAAAGTGTTCCTCTTGGCTCTAGCAAGCTTGCTCCATGTATCTGAGCTTATGTACTGCTCCAGTAATCAAGGCCAACACTGAATGGATGGAGTCATGCTTCCATGGAAATTATCTCATCAGGACCTTAATAAATATTGGTAGGGTTGAACTGAATTGAATTGAAACCAACTCCATCTTTAAATATGCCTTGTGCCTTTGTTTATAAAGCTCTTAATTAGGTGTTTGTTATTATGCTGAGTGTTTTTCATATGTTATCCCATTTCATCATGAAGACACTGTGAAATGGGCATTCTTTTTCAGTTTTATAAATGAAGTAGCTGCATGAGTCAGAGTTCTTGTGGGAAACACTCAAATTAGGAAGATTTCAGGAGAAATCCTGAACACAGGGATTATTGATAAAGCTGTGCGTAAGGTGGAAGTAAGAAAGTAGGAGATGATGTGAAACCCCACGGCTAGTTTTGGGGAGAGGGTTTCATACTTCTCCTGGGCATGAAAGCTGCCAGAATCTATAGACAAAGAGGGCCTGGCACAGGAGCTGCCTGTCAGAAGCTGAGAACTTGGTTTGAGGGATGTGACCAGCTCATGGTGACCTGAAGGAAGCCAGAATAAAATGCCCAGGCCCACTTTCCTCCCTCTTTCTGAGGTTCTCCTTTGGCCAAACCCAAGTGGAAGCCTCAAAGTGAGGGAACCACTGATGCCATCTGAGAGGTCAGCCACCCAGGGCCTGGAGCAGGTGGACAAGTGGAGAATGCAACTTGAGGCACAAACTGAAGACTTCTAGCACGCATCCCATGGGCACAACCCTCAGAGCCAGAGCTCTCCTCTCCGAGGTCCAGGCTACGCACCTTCATAGTCCTTAGGGAGCTCACACTGGCTCTCCGTGTGCCACTTTCTTGGAAGAGAAATCAGAGAAGCTAGGGTTCTGCTCTTAGGCCTGGTGACCTGATGTTCTGAGACTGAGTCATTAGCTGGGGTAGTGGTCCAGGGAATATGGGAAGTATAGAAAGGACATTTTAGGGTGTTCACCAAACCAGCAACTCCCCATTATCTCCTCCCCAGAGGATCTCATGTAAGGCAGGGAAGGAGAGTCTAGCCTGACCTTATTAATCCCCAGGCTGGAGGGCAATACAAAATCCAACCCATCTGAATGACTCATGCTGTGGGCCAAATCCTATAATTTAAAACAGGTGATCTGAGGACTGGTGAGTTCACTTACTGTCCATTTCTCCCTGAATTATATCTGGTGGCTGTGTCTAGGCAGACAAGTAATAAAATAGTGATAAAAATATATTAAAAATAGGGGAGGATGAAAACCTAAGATGGCGGCTAGGTGAGACATGGCAAAAAAAGCACTTCCATGAAAAATACTATATAAAAGCCAGAAAGTGGCCCAGAACACCAGTTCCAGTGATGCACCAGCTGGACAAAGTCTGCTAAATCCACAGGGAGTGTGCATTTGTTGAACCCGGGAGTCTGCATTCTGAAATGAGTGAGTTAGCCAGCTGAAAGTCCTGCTAAATCCACAGGGAACGTGCATTTGTTGAAACCGGGAGTCTGCATTCTGAAATGAGTGAGTTAGCCAGCTAAAAGTCCTGCTGCCATGCTGCAGTGTGGGGAAACTGCGGGTTGCCGTTTGGAGATGGACTAGTTCTTTTGAAAAAAAAAACAAAAAAAAAACCTGGGAGCGGCTGCAGATACGGTAGTGAGAACTGCGCAGTAAAGCACTGCAGGAGCGGGCTGTAGCCAATGCCTCGGTGTCTGGCATGGAGGATAGCTCTCCCCACGCCTGCTGCTGATTGTCTCAGGGACAGTGGGACAGAGGGAAGCCAAAAGGAGAAAGAAACTGCGCCCCTTGCAGACATTGCCCTGGCAGCCTGGGGATGCTCCCGACTGCAGCCAGACCCACAGCCCAGAAATGCAGTGTGACATGTAGTCTTTCCCGCAGCATCATGCACACTCAACAATACCAGCTGTGGATGCCTTTAGTGCACCCACAGCTAATTGTCCCACAGCTGGGAAGGTGGACCTGTGCGAAAACGGAGAAATTAACACACCCCATTTAACTATCTTTAAAGCATGCTGGGAATGCCCCTGCATGGCCCAGGAGCCCAGGGCGTCTCTGGAGGCTGGTGCGCACTTGTGATGTGGCACAGCCTTCCCTCAGTAGAGGTCCTGGAAGAGCACGGCAGGGATAAGGGCCCTGCTCAGAAAACCCAGGGTCCCTATGCCAATACCAAGGACTTGTGGATCAGCAGCAGAGACAATCTCTGGCAAGAGTGAAATGAGGGCTTAGACTCATGTAACAGCTTTAAATCTCTGGGAACACCTGGGAAGCTTGATTATTAAAGCTGCCCTGCCTCCCTACCCACCCAGACACATGCCCCACAGTCAAGGCAGACAGCACCAACAACACACCCACACTTAGTGCACCAATGGAACCCCACAAGAATTGGATCCTCACACACCAGAAAGATAAAGTTGGAGAGAACTGACTTGAGGCGAATAGGTGACTTGCAGAGGCCATCTGCCGGCTATTTAGAGAAAGTTTAGAGATCGGTATTTTTTTATATCCAGGAAGAACCCTATCAAGTAAAGCAAATGCCTAGAGGCCAAAAACAACAGAAAATCTTAAAGCATATGATAAAACCAGATGATATGGAGAACCCAAACCCAAACACCCAAGTCAAAAGATCAGAAGAGACACAGTACTTGGCACAGTTAATTAAAGACGTAAAATCACACAATGAGAGCATGGCACGGGACATAAAGAACATGAGGAAGAGCATGGCACAGGATATAAAGGACATAAAGAAGACCCTAGAAGAGCAAAAAGAAGAAATTGCAAGAGTAAATGAAAAAAGAGAAGTTCTTATGGAAATAAATGAAACTGTTGGCAAATTAAAAAGACTCTGGATACTCATAATACAAGATTAGAGGAAGTTGAACAACGACTCATTGTCCTCGATGACCACAGAACAGAAAATGTAAGAACAAAAGAAAGAATGCAGAAAAAAATAAAAAAAATCAAAATGGATCTCAGGGATATGATAGATAAAATAAAACATCCAAACTTAAGACTCATTGGTGTCCCAGAATGGGAAGAGAAGGGTAAAGTTCTAGAAAGAGTATTCAAAGAAATTGTTGGGTAAAACTTCCCAAACGTTCTACGCAATATAAATACACAAAGCATAAATGCCCAGCAAACCCCAAATAGAATAAATCCAAATAAACCGACTCCAAGACATGTTCTGATCAGACTCTCAAATACTGAAGAGAAGGAGCAAGTTCTGAAAGCAGCAAGAGAAAAGCAATTCATCACATACAAAGGAAACAAGACTAAGTAGTGACTACTCAGCAGCCACCATGGAGGCGAGAAGGCAGTGACATGACATATTTAAAAGTCTGAGAGAGAAAAATTTCCAACCAAGAATACTTTATCCAGTGAAACTCTCTTTCAGTTTTGAGGGAGAGCTTAAATTTTTCACAGACAAATGCTGAGAGATTTTGCTAATAAAAGACCTGCCCTACTTCAGGTACTAAAGAGAGCCCTACCGATAGACAAAGAAAGGAGAGAGAGATATAGAGAATTATAACAGACTTGTATGAAACATTACATTCCATATCACCAGGACACACATTTTTCTCTAGTGCTCACGGATCTTTCTCCAGAATAGACCATATGCTGGGACATAAAACAAGCCTCAATAAATTAAAAGAAAAAACAACAAACAACTGAATATATTTAAAACATATTCTCTGACCACAATGGAATACAAATAGAAGTCAATAATTTTTGATTTGTATCTCCACTGTTTACTTCCTACAGGATATAAAATACATAAACTCTATTGACAAATCAGTAGTTTCGGACTCAATGTAAAATATGTAACTTTTCACAAGAACTATATGAAGGTGGGGGAAGGGAGGAGTATAGGAACGTAGTTTACGTGCGCTATTGAAGTTAAGTTGTTATCAAAGAAAAACAAGATTGTTATGGATTTAAGAGGTTAAATTTAAGCCCCACAGTAAACACAAAGAAATTATCAGAGAATATAACCATAGAGATGAAATGTAGAGTATGGGTTACAAGAAGTGGGGGAAGCGGCAATGGGGAGTTAAGAAATGAGTGTAGGGTTTTTGTTTGGGTTGAAGGGAAATTTCTAGTAATGGATGGTGGGAAGATGGTAGCATTACAACATTCTAAATGTGATTAATCCCACTAATAGAATGCTAGGGAGGGGGTGGAATGGGAAGATTTAGGCCATATATATGTTTCCACAGTTGAAAAAGAAAAAAGAAAAAGACAGTCTAAATAGGCAATGACAATTAAATGCCAAGGATGAGCCTGGATGGCATCTGAGGATATAGGAAAGGGAGACTCAAAGGGACACAGTGGGGATGTAAGAAAAAAAAAAAGGAAACATAGAATATAAGCTTTGTATCAATGTTGAATTTCTTGAACTTCTTAGCTGCGCTTAGTGGGATTGCATAAAAGAATGTTCTTGTTCATGGGAATTGTATATGTGAATTATATCATTTGTTCAGGGATGCGTGCAGCTTGCTCTCATATATTTAGAAGACAGAGTAATAGATGATGGATGATAGGGAGGGAAGGAGGGAAAGAAAGAACTGGTGGTGTGACAGGATGTTAAAGTTGGTGGATCGGGGTATCGGGGGAGGGGGTCAGGGCATGCTGGAGTTCTGTGTAAGGGATTTGTATTGTTTTTGCAACTGTTCCTGTAAGTTTGAATATATTTCAAATTAAAATTTAAAAAAAAATGGAGGATAAGGGATATGGGATGGTTTAGGTGTTCCTTTTCATTTTTTATGTATATTTTTCTTTTATTTTTGAGTAATGAAAATGTTTGAATATTGATTGTGGCACTGCATGAACAAGTATACAGTGATACTGTTAGCCGTTGATTGTGTTCTTTGGATGGATTATATAGTGTCTGAGTATATCTCAATCAAATTGCATTAAAAAAACATAACAAAAGAAAAATATTCAAAGACAACATGCTAAGTGGTGACCAGTAAAGGTACACTTTCCCAGATGCACGGTGGCAGTGCATCAGTATAAGTTACCATTGGGCCATCAAGAAATCACTGACACCATTAAGAAATTGGAAACAGTGGGAATTACAATCCCCACTCACATCCCATTGCATAGCCCAGTCTGGCCAGTGAAGAAGCGTGATGCTGCCTGGAGGATGTGTATTGATTATAGAGAATAGAACCATGTAACTTCTCCTTTGTTCACAGGTGTACCAAACATAGCTACATTGTTACAGGATATTAGAGCTCAGGCCAGTTTTATTTTGTGTTGGATCTTGCTAATTATGTTTTTAGCATTTCTGTAGATCCCTCCAGCCGGCCTGCCTTCTCCTTCATGTGGGAAGGACAGCAGTGGACATTTACCCTGCTACCACAAGGATATCTTCATAGTCCCACCGTTTGCCCTGATTTGGTAGCTCATGATTTTAAAATGTGGAAACCTCCAGCAGGGGTCACTCTCTTTCATTATATTGATGAGTTTATGTTGAACGAGTCCATCATGGCCCACCTCGAGAGCTGAGGATGGGCTGTAAATGGGGACAAATACCAAGGGCCTGGATACTTTGTCAAATACTTAAGTGTTGTTTGGTCAGGTAAGACTAAGATTGTTCCCTCTGCTGTTGCTGATGAAGTGTAAAATGTCCCCATTCCATGTACTGCTAAACAGCTCATGGGTTTCCTTGGTTTGTTGGGTTATTGGAGACAGTTTATACCCCAGTTAGCACGGATTCTGAAACCCTTGTATGTCCTAATTAGGAAAGTAAAAACATGGGAATGGGATGTTCCACAGCAGGCTGCTTTTGAAAAAGCCAAACAGGTGATCGCCAAGGCCCAGGCATTTTGGGGGTGGACCCAGGTGTGCCTTGCCTATTAGATGTGGTCAGTACCCATCTTGGCTTTGGGTGGGGCTTGTGGCAAAGGCAGCAGGCAAAGCAGTTTATATTGGCTTGTGGTCTCAGCTCTGGAAAGGAACCGAACTCCAGTACAGTTCCTTAGGAAAACGACTGTGTGTTGCCTATAATGCGTCAGGACATTGAAGGACTGACCCAGAAATGCCTTGTGAAGTTTAGAACAGCCATCCACATAAAAGGGTGGATATCGGAGATTTCCATTAACCTCACTCTGGCAGTGCACAGTTCAGCACATTAATGAAATGGAAAGCTTACCTGGTACAGTGCAGCATTTTTAACAACAGCTCTCTAAGCTGAGATGCGTGATATCTTAGAACAGTTTATTGTGTGAAAGAACAAGATTTGCCCCTCCCCAGTGATCCTCCCAAGGTGGTTGTTTCTGTGTCCAGCATTGACAGATGTGGCAGTATACCTGAGTTCCTCGGTACGTTGATGGATCAGCATATGGACAGTTCACCACCTGGACAGCAGCAGCTGTGCAGCTTCGTAAGGACAACGTTTGGTGGGAAGCTGGAACTATGGAAGACCGCTAATGGCCTGAATTAAAGGCTGCATGGATGGTCACTGTTCATGAACCTGGAGATGCATTAACTATTTGTACTGACAGTTGGGCAGTGTTCTGAGGCCTCGGTATGCTTGGCTACATGGAAGTGAGAGCAGTGGACTGTTGTCAGTCACCCCCGTGGGGAAAGGAAATACTTTCAGTCTTTTTAAATTTATGGAGGCATGTTTTATGCCCCAGCATATGATCTGACCTGGAGAGTGTTCCATGAGCCCTAGTGATCAATGTATATTGTGGTAATTTGGAATGTAATGCTCTAATTCATTGATCACATTTTTTAGGTTCTCAATTTCCTTGTTGGTCATCTGTCTTGTTCTATCTATAGAGGATAGAGCAGTGTTGAAGTCTCCCACTATGATTGTAGAAACATCTGTGGCTTTCTTCAGTTTTGTCAGTGTTTGTCTCATGTACACAGGAGCAAGCGTCCCCAGACTGGATGTCACACCCACCCTGTCCCTGTTTCTGTACCACATCTGTGCAGGGGCACTAGGCCAGTGTCTGCCCCAAAGAGTGCCGCAGGCCATTCACACATCAGCGCTGGCTCTGCCATGCCTGTCACCTGCACTACCCCCACCAGTGTGGAAGCTCATGCTGGGCTACCTGGAGGAGCATGGCTTCCCTGATCCCATTCTCATTCCCCAGAAAGATGGGATGAGCCTGGCCATCCTGGCCTCACCTTCTGCATCAGCCACGTCAAGAACTACATGGGTAAGTGCCCTCTCTTGGCTGTGGGGGCCCAGAGCCTGCTTTTAGACCCCCCAGGCTAGGGTGGCCTTGGGGACTCAATCCCAGAATGCTCCAGCTGCCTCCAAGTTTAGGGTGGGCATGGAAATGACTGTGTGTGGGTTTCAGGGTGCAGAACTAGGTATGATGGTCTGTGAAAGGTGCTCAGCCATGCTCAGGTTATGCTGAGAATTATACATTGCCTCCTGCTAAAGTAATGTGTGACTCTGGCCAGCCCCTTCCCCTTCCAAGTCACTTGATTCAGCTAATCATGTATTCTACCACTATTGGTTGTCCTATGACCCTGTCATGCTCAATGAGTCCTGGAGGCCTATGCCCTCTTCCATGAGGTTGACAGGTTCTGGAGCCTCCTGGCCCATCATCCTCTTAGCCCAGGTCCTGCCTTCTCCGAAGTTAGTTCTGCATTTGGTCTGGGTACCATGAGCAAGTGATGTCATTGGCAGCTCACCATCTCATGTTCCATTTCCAGCTGGTGGTGCTTTGGAGACATGCAGGATATTTCTGGGGTGTGTTAGGGGGTAGCCAGCAAGGCAGCCTGTCACGGAGGGGCCACCATTCCCACCAGTGGCCAGATGGCCTGTGCTTTGGTGCCCTCACTGTTGCTGGGGCTCCTGGTGCTCATGGGAGATGTCTCACGGCCAGTGGGGGAGGAAGGAAAACCCTGAAAAGGAAAATATTCTGTCCAGTCCTGGGTCACTTGTCTGACAGGTGAAGACAGGACTCTGGCAATCTAAGTTTGACTCTCTTCATCTGTCTTCCCATGCAGGGGTGTGCTTTTATTAAGGGTATAGAGAAGCTGCTAGGAAAACAGTAGGCAGTCCGCACAGGAGCCATCAGTATTCCTGAGACCCGTCACCGTTGCCATCCCCATTTCAGCTGTAGATGGGTCCCCACTCCTTCTCTGGTGCCACTTGTCCTCCTCCAGGAACAGCTCTGGAGCAGAACAGAGGAGGGTTATCGACTTGCTGCCACAAGGGAGAGCAACACCATGGGAGATATAGGGCATCTCAGATGAGATGTTAGAAAGGGTTTTTCCAATACAGCTATTTTAGGTTATTTGTTTTTCTTAATCCTTTGTTTTGTTTGAAATGTGGATTTTTTGTTGTTGGTTTTTAAACTTTTTGATATATAAGGTTTAACAAAAAGAAAAAGAATGGCTTGTTGCAGGATCTGGGCTGGAGTTAGGTGATTTGTGGGGCCTCTGAGGAAGTGAGGCTGTTCTCTATTGGATGCCCTCAGGCAGTGGGGTAATTCTGTGTTTGGGTATCATAATGATGCTCATCCAGCAGGAGGGAAGGCTTGAGTGTGGTTCCAGCCATGGTTGATAAAGAAGCAGTGGCCATGATGGGGATGCTGGGTCCCTTGTTTGGCTCGTCTAGTCCTTGTGTCATCTGTTTTCAGACATGATAATGGAGGGTCTTGTTTTTGTCTTTCTCCATTGTGGTGGTCACAGACTGGCCTTGTCTGGGTTGGGTCCGTGAGATGGCTGTCAGCAAGAGAACACGGAGGCCAGGCCCTGGCTGTCAGGGCTGCTTCTCCCTTTCTCACACTAAGACTCACTTTTTCAGCTGGGCAGATGCCCATGTCCCCCAAGCCTGTGGCAGTAATGATGATGGCTAATATTTGTAGGAGACCTGTGAAGCACCTGGCAGTTTTCTAAGCTCTTCACACATGTGAACTGATTTCATCTTGGTCACAGACCTGGGGGGTGGGGACCCTGCTCTGCCCCTGCGGCTCCAGGCCCTGCAGCCACCAGTGGCTGGGCCAGGTTGGCACATTCTTGCCCCATCTCCACTACGGCTGGCCCTACAGTAGAGGGAAACACCTTCTTACGTCAGGGAAGAAGCGACTCGAGGCTTTTAATTTTTACTTTCTTTTTCCTCTCAATTTTACTTTTTATTATGGAACTTTTCAAACAAGGAGGGAAATAGGCAGTGAACCCATTTCCACCCTCACCAGGAGCTGAGGCCACCAGTTTCCTGCCATTTTGCTGCTTCCCCCACCTTTTATTTTCCCTTGGAGTATTTTAAAGCAGATCTCAGGTGTATACATCATTTCACCTATAAAAAAATCTGGCATACTTTTAAAAATATAATCACAATTCCATTCTCACACTCTATGACCTAATGATAATTTTGTAATATCACGTGAGACCTAGCATTCTTTCCAGGTACTTCAAAAATATCTTTTTTGCCTTTAGTTGTTTGACTCAGAATGCAAACAAGAGCTGCACACCACGTTTTGTTGTTGTCTTTCTTTAGTCTCTCTTACGCGCTAAACACCTCACGTTATTTTTCAAATAGTGCGTTGTTTATAGCATGTTGATTTGCAGCAAAATTGCTCAGAAAGAACAAAGTCCCCGATTTCCCATTCTCCAGCCCCTTCGTCCCTCCCCCCAATTATTAAACAGTGTCCCCGATTATTAAGGTCTCACATTAGTGGGATACATTCATTACAATCATGACCCAACACTGAGACAATATTATAATTAAAACCCGTAGCTTACAGTAGGACCACTCTGCATGTACGGTTCTGTGGTTTTGACAGATGCCAAACGTCCTGATCTAACATTGTGGCTTCATGCAGAATAGTTTCACTGGCCTAAAAATGCCCTGTATTCCCATTCTTGTCCCTTTCCCTTTTCCCCGAAACCCAGGGCAACATCTGATCTTTTAACCATATGCCCCTGCCTTTTTCCATTCCATTGATTTCTTGGGAAAACAGGGTTTTTGTTCCCACACACTGGATTTGGTTGACGGCTTCCCTGTGTTGTCCTGTTATTTCCTGCAAATAGGCAATTAGCAGCTTGGTTGGATTCATGTTCATTTTTCAGGCAGAATTCTGTCACAGGGGCTGGGTGCTTCCTTCCATATGGAGGCGCACAGGACCCCACCACCCTCTCTCAGGGATGTCAAGATGGGTCCTTGGGCCAGTGGCCTAGCCTCCCCTGTCCACAGAGTGTCCCTGTCAACCTTTCAGGCATCGTGTAGAGCAGCCATCAAGGATCCTTGCTGAAGGAGTGTCCCCTTCTATCTTTCTTCTTGTAGAAAGAACTTTCCCTCCTTTTTCATTCAGCTATTCTGAGCTTTCTTTCCTCAACAGTTTTTACCTTGAACTTGTCTTCATCAGCTTCAGAAAATGCAGGATAAGTGCTTTTTCCTTTATGTACCAGTTTACCCATTTTCAGAATAATGAGTCAGTGCCCTAGAATTGCAGGGTTATTTTTGAAAGATTTTAAGTGTATGTGCCATCCATTATTTCAGACGCACTTGACAGAAAAATAAAAAAAACTGTCATTGAGCTGAAATTTGGATATATTGGGCATCCTGGGTTTTTATTTGGTCATCTGTGGCCCCCACCTGAGGCCCACTCTCATCACTGTGCCTACGTCATGGGGTCCTCGTGACAGTCTGAGGGAGGTAGGGTGTAAAATGCTTTGTCAGTGGAGAAAGCTGGAAAGTGGAAACCGGAGCCTGGGAGCCCAGCGGCTGCGAGTGTGCTTGCCCTGCCCCTGTGCACCTGCTCTCTGTGGTCATCTTCGCATGGGCTGCCCCTCGAGCGGCATGGTGAGCTTACCCCGGGAATGGCTTAACACCTCCTGCTAGCTTCCCCGGGACGTGATCACAGTGTGGACATGATGGACATCACCAAGCAGAAGGACTGCTAGATGAAGCTGAAGAAGTTTTTGCACTACGAATACAGCACCAACCTGAAGCGAGTCCTCAAGTTCACCAACCTCAAGTTCTATGACACTAGGTGAGTGGCTGCCCTCCAACCCTCAGGGGCCAGGCTGGTGGGGGGCCACAGGGGTGTGGGTTGAATGGAGAGCAGGGCGCTGTCAGGCTGCATCTGTCCTTGAGGAAACACATGCCGAGGGTCCCAGGGACTGTACACGGGCACAGATTTATTTGTGCTGGTTGCTTTTTTTTATTTTTTACTTTGTATAAAAACAGTTTATATTCTGATACTGTCTTTTATCATTTATATATATTAAGACATATATTGAAAACCTGACTGTATTTCTGTGTCTATGTGTGTGTGAAACAAGGGTGGCTTTTGCTGTATGGAATTCCCACAGGATCATAATTTATAGAGGTCATAAAGTAAGTGTAGGGGGACTGTTCCTCAATTTCAATATTAATCCATTTTTTTTCTAGTTTACGTTTTTTTTCCTTTTTAATTTTGATTGGAATTCTTCAGATACCATACAATTATCCAAAGATCCAAAGTGTACAATCACTTGCCCCTGGGTACCCTCATACAGCTGTGCATCCATCACCACACTTAATTGTTCAATTTTTAGAAACACTTCATTACTCCTGACAAGAAATAAAGTGAAAGATGAAAAAAGAAAACAAGGAAAGGAAACTCTAATCCTCCCATATCCCTAACCAACCCCCTCAATTAGTATGATATAGTACATTTGTTACTGTTTACAAAAATGTTGAAATACTACTAACTGTAGTATATAGTTGTAATAGGTATATAGTTCTTCCCTATATGCCCCTCTATTATTAACTTCTAATTGTCTTGTCATATATTTGTCTGGTTCATGACGTGATTTCTAGTATTTGTACAGTTGATCATGGACATTGCCCACCATAGGATTCAGTTTATACATTCCCATCTTTTGACCTCCCAACTTTCCTTCTGGTGACATATATAACTCTGAGCTTCCCCTTTCCACCTCATTCATGCCACCATTCGGCAATGTTAGTTATTCTCACATCTTGCTACCAACACCCCTGTTCATTTCCAAACATTTGAGTTCATCCTAATTCAACATTCTCCTCATATAAGCAACCACTCCCCATTCTTAAGCCTCGTCCTATATCTTGGTACCTTATATTTCATGTCTATGAGTTACCTATTGTAATTAGTTCCTATCAGTGAGACCCTGCAATAATTGTCCTAATGTGTCTGGCTTATTTTCACTCAGTATATTGCCCTCAAGGTTTTGTCATCAACCCATTTTTTTTAATATGGTTGTGTTCACTCACCATACATTCCATCCCAAGTAAATGATCGATGGTTTTCTGCATGGTCATACATTTATGTGTTCACCACCTTCACCACTATCTATATAAGGGCACCTACATTTCTTCCACAAGGCAGGATGGAGAGTCAAAGAAGGTAGAGAGGCAAAAGAAAGAGGAAAAAAAAAATGACAGCTAGGAAGCAGCAAAAGGAAAAATAACCTTAAATCAAAGTAGAACAAAGAATCAGACAATACACCCAATGTCAAGTGTCTAACATGCCTCCCCTATCCCCCCCTCTTACCTGCATTCACCTTGATATATCGCACCTTTGTTACATTAAAGGAAGCATAATACAATGATTCTGTTTAGTTACAGTCTCTAGTTTATGTTGATTGCATCCCTCCCCCAATGCCTCCCCATTTTTAACACCTTGCAAGGTTGCATTTTGCGTTCTCCCTCTGTAAAAGAACATATTTCTACGTTTTATCACAATTGTTGAATATTCTAGATTCAGCCAAGTTACACAGTCCCAGTCGTTATCTTTCCTCCTCTCTTGTGGTGTCTCACATGCTCCCCCACCTTCCTCTCTCAACCGTATTCGTAGTTACTTTGTTCAGTGTACTTACATTGTTGTGCTACCATCTCCCAAAATTGTGTTCCAAACCACACACTCCTGTCTTCTATCACTCCTGTAGTGCTCCCTTTAGTTTTCCTGTAGGGCAAGTGTCTTGTTCAACAAAGTCTCTCATTGTCTGTTGTCAGAAATATTTTGAGCTCTCCCTCATATTTGAAGGATAGCTTTGACTGGATACAGGATTCTTGGTTGGTGGTTTTTCTCTTTCAGTATCTTAAATATATCACACACACCACTTCCTTCTTGCCTCCTGGTTTCTGCGGAGAGATCTGCACCTAGTCTTATGAAGCTTCCTTTGTATGTAATGGATTGCTTTTCTCTTGCTGCTTTCAGGATTCTCTCTTTGTCTTGGACATTTGATAATCTGATTATTAAGTGTCTTGTCGTAGGCCTATTCATATCTCCTTCTGTTTGGAGTACGCTTGCGCTTCTTGGATCTGTAATTTTATGTCTTTCATAAGAGATGGGAAATTTTCATTATTTCCTCTATTATTGCTTCTGCCCCTTTCCCTTCTCTTCTCCTTCTGGGACACCAATGATACGTACATTATTGTACTTTGTTTCATCCTGAAGTTCCTGGAGACATGCTCATATTTTTTCATTCTTTTCTCCATCTGCTCCTTTGCGTGTAGGCTTTCAGGTGTTTTGTTCTCCAGTTCCTGAGTGTTTTCTTCTGCCTCTTGAGATCTGCTGTTGTATGTTTCCATTGTGTCTTTTCATCTCTTGTGTTGTGCCTTATCATTTCCATAGAGTCTACTACGTTGTGTTTTTTGAACTTTCTGATTTCTGCCGTATGTACATGTCCAGTGCTTTCCTTACAGCCTCTATCTCTTTTGCAATATCTTCTCTAAACTTTTGATTTGATTTAGCATTAGTTGTTTAAATTCCTGTATCTCAGTTGAAGTGTACGTTTGTTCCTTTGACTGGGCCATAACTTTGTTTTTCTTAGTGTAGGTTGTAATTTTCTGTTGTCTAGGCATGGTTTCCTTGGTTATCCAAATCAGGTTTTTCCCAGACCAGAACAGGCTCAGGTCCCAGAGAGAAGAATATTCAGTATCTGGTTTCCCTGTGGGTGTGTCTTAGAAAATTGCTCCACCCTTTGATGCCTCGGGTCACTGTGCTTTTCTGCCCAGCAGGTGATGCCTGTTAGCCTGTAATTCTTGACTGATGTGAGGAGGTATGGCCGTGTTCCCCCAGGCTCTGGGGTCTGGTTCTGAATGGAAAGGGCCCCACCCCTTTCCTCCTAGAGAAGACGACCCCCTAGGGGGCGGTCATTAGCATTTCAGTGGTCTCTCTCTCTGCTTGTGCAGTCTCCACCCTTCTCTGAGTCACAGCCCTGGAAACTGAAAATGACTAGTGGCTTTTCTCCAGTGAGAGCAAAAAAGAAAAATGGATAGTCCCCTTCAGACCCAGTCCAAGGCGATCTTCCGGCTCTCCAAGGTCAGTTGTCACCCAAAGCCTCTGTCTGTTTTTTGGGGATTCGTACCTATAGTGAGCAGTTCACACTCGCTACTTAAAACCCCAGTTGGAGCTCAGCTGAGCTATATTCGCTTGCTGGGAGAGAGCTTCTCTGTGGCTACCACGCGGCTGTGCAGCTCTGGGCTGTGGGAGAGGGGGTCTCGTGACTTGGATCCGCAGGTTTTACTTACAGATTTTATGCTGTGATCTTGGGCATTCCTCCCAATTCAGGTTGTGTATGATGAGTGGACGGTCTCATTTGTCCCCCTGCAGTTATTCTGGATTATTTACTAGTAGTTTCTGGTTTATTTTAGTTGTTCCAGGGGGACTACTTAGCTTCCACTCCTCTCTATGCCACCATCTTGCCCAAGCTCCTGCTGGTTCCCTTTTAATCTGTAAACATGATAGATTGTGAAAAATATCAAACAAAAATCAGGAGTAGAAAACCAAATCCTCTGGCTGTTTCCCTAGCCACTTCCCAGAAAAAACCTATTGTTAGCAGTGCAGTATGGTTTCTTCCAGTAGTACACATGCTCATGCTCACTCACCAGTGCACGCACTGACACACTCATGATACTACCTCTGACAGACATAGTCACAACCATGACACCAACAAACTTGCTGACACATTCCTGTCACATACTCAGGCACTGCCTCACCCACACACTCACACTCACACTCATTTATGGATGTGTCATACTTGATGTCACTGACACTCACAGACACAGACACACCAGTTGCAATACCTCCCAGACACACTCATGACACACCCACAGACTCCCACTCACTGTGACAAACTCAACACACGTTCCTATGACACTTTGTACACACTCACTAAGACTGACTTACCAACACATTCACATTCGCTGACACATTTATTCACAAACACTCCAACATATCCATGGCAATACTCTCTGACACATTCACCAACACATTCATACTTGCTGACATCGGGACACCAAAACTCACGGCACAGATTAATACACTCACTGACACGTGACACTCCTACAATCTCCCACTCACTGAGACCAACGCGCTCACTGACACATACTGGCACACCAAAACACCGGTACCTTCACAAACACACATGGACACACTCAAATGCCCACATGACAGACTCAGTGGTGCACTTGCAGGCTCACACGTCATTCTTACCGACATACTGCCACCTTCACATCTTCATGCAGACATTTCCACCCACTTGTTCACATTTATACACGCCCAGAGGCGTACATGCTCCCACACGGCCCTACATCACATTGACGCACATACTTAGGTGTGTACACTTACGCACTTGCTAACGCCCATACACACATTCACACTCTCACACTTACATGCACTCACAGACCTAAACACTCTCACACTCATGCTTTTAATTTGTACCTTTAAGAAAAGGAATCATACCACAGCATACCAGTTTCTTTGCAATCAACTTTTTGCCACTTCCCAGACTTGAACCTCTTTCCTCTGGTTCAGGCCGTCTGCACTGTTCACTCATGGAATTCAGGCTGTGTGGTCTCCTGGTCTTGGTTTATTTAGTCCTTGGTATCAGCACTGGTTAATTCTGAAAAGAAAAGTGTTGCTTTTTGGTATCAGCATCGCGGTCCCTGCTCTTAGTAGGGCGTGTGGCTCTTCTGTGTCAAAGGTCAGTCCGATGTCAGGTTCTCATCCCACTGATGAGGATATGTGCCTTGCTGCCATCAGCTTGGCAGTTTGCCCTTGGTACTCCTCTCTGCTTCCCCAGGACAGCAGGCCCTGCCCTCGTTGCCTCTCACATCTGACCTGCCCCTGCTGCCTACACCAGCCCCAAGTCCCTCTTGCCCCATCTCCATCAATCCCTGCTCCACTCTGCTGATTGCTTGGTAAAAGGCAGAGACACTCAGTGGCTGGCAATGATCCTTTCCACCTTGCCTACTTCCCACAACCACTTGACCTAACGAAAGCTCCTGTGTAAAAGGCCAGGGAGACAAAAAGTAAAAGAGCTATCAAAACCCACAGTGAGTCACAAGGAGATAGTGTACCTGGACAATGGATTTTGTTTGAGCATCCTGGCAGTGAAGGAAAAAAGGGAAATGGGATGAATTATGGTGTTGGATGAGAGCAAGACTGCCTGCACGTGGGTGAGATGGATTTTCTCCAAAGCTGAGTTTTGAGGATTGTGTTGCTTTGATACCAGAGATCACACTGGATCATGTCAACATGAATTTTATATGCAACATTGCCAAGGAGAGGCCTTCACAGACAGGTGCCTGGTTAAGGAAGCTAAAGGGGGATACTTTTTTGGCCTGTTGTTTTCCTTTGGGCCTCTCCCTGCCACCCAGTTGCCAGCAGAATTCATGATGCCTTCTGGGTCCCCTGGTCTAGTTGGAAGACTCTGAGAGTGCCTTGTCACAGCATTGGTTTTACACTTACAATTATGCCCAGTTACACGGGCGAGTGCCAGGGTCAGCAGGAACCTCTCTGGGTTCTGTTAGTATCGTCTGACATCAGGTGGGGGGTGTTTCTCCTTCATCAGAGCCATTCCTCCTGTGGGGATGGGGATTTGTTGGTCAGTGCTGTGAGTTTCCTGGGCACTGCTGCTTCGGGGGAGACCCACAGGGTCCGGTGTGGCCCCCAAAGCATTAAGTGTGTCTCCCACCTCCACATGCTCAACTCCCTGTGGCTTTACCTCCAGCCCTGACTGTGCACAGTGGGGTTGGCGCAGGTCAGGGAACGTAGGATGGCTTCCGCAGATGGGCAGATGACCCTCCTAGTGGTTGGAGGGTGCAGGGAGCAGCAGCATTTGCACAGGAGAACAGGCTGGCTTTGACGTCTGATGAGCAGTCCAGGCAGGGACTCGGATTCAGGGGAAAGGGTTTCTGGGGTCTCTGTGACGCGTCTGCAGTATGGGAAAGGATACAGGGTGTGGCTGGGTTGTGAGGGTGCCAGGCTGGCTGGGGAAGGTGGACTCTCTTCTCTTCTGGGGCCTTTGGGGGTTCCAGGATGGATGGGAGGAAGGAGGGGCCACGAGACCACATCGTGGGTAGATGTGGGCTCCTTGGGGAGGGAGAGTGACAGCAGATGGGAACCTACAGACGTTTTAATGAAGAGTGGCTGTACCTGAGGCCGCTGGGGTTACGGGGGGGGCCAGGTCCTGGCCTTTTATTTCTCACTGTCTTGCCTGAGCTGATACAGTTTTGACCAATGATGGCCGTAATTTCTGGAGTGGAGGCTGAGACCTGCCAGTGTCCTTTTTGCCCGAGGACACTGAGACCTGATTCTCAGCCATGGTGAGTTGGTCTCTCCACAGGTATTGCTGACTTGAATGTTTATAATGCAGTACTTGGGATTTTTTTTTGTTAATTCAGTTTTATTGAAATATATTCACATGCCATACAATCATCCATGGTATACAATCAACTGTTCACAGTACAATCATATAGTTATCACAATCTATTTCTGAACATTTTCCTTATATCAGAAAGAATCAGAATAAGAATAAAAAATAAAATTGAAAAAAGAACACCCAAACCATCCCCCCATCCCACCCTATTTGTCATTTAGTTTTTATGCCCATTTTTCTACTCATCCATCCATACACTAGATAAAAGAAGTGTGATCCACAAGGTTTTCACAATCATACTGTCACCGCTTGTAATCTATGTTATTATATAATCATCTTCAGGAGTCCAGACTGCTGGGTTGGAGTTGGTAGTTCAGGTATTAACTTCTAGCTATTCCAACACATTTAAACCTAAGAGGTGTTATCTATATAGTGCATAAGAATGTCCACCAGAGGGACCTCTCGACTCCATTTGAAATCTCTCAGCCACTAAAACTATTTTATCCAAGACAGTGGCATTTCATTGAATTAGAGACCCCATAACCTTTTCCATCCTCCCTGGAGGTGGATTGGTGGATTTGAGAGTGAACGGAGGTGGTAGTTGTGTACACCTTGCCGTGTCCCCTGGGGAGCAGCGGATTTTGCTGCAGAGACTCTGGGAGGTGCTTGTGTTGTGCAGGAGAAACAATATTGTCTTTCAATGCAAATTGCCCATCACACTCATGGAGGATGGCCTGGAAATGGCTGCTTTCTGGTTTACCTGGAAAGGATACGTTTACTGTGGGGTGGCTTTTTTCTCTTCTGAGCCCAGAGCTGGGCTCTCTAGACTTCTCCTCATCTGGTCTTCTGTGCTTTGTATCCATCAGCCAAGAGTCAGTGCTGTGGCCTGGCTCACTCCTGCCCTCCCAGAACCTCAGTCTCTTCATCTGTAAAGTGGGAGCAATGGCACCTGCTTCCCAGGCAGTGAAGTAAAGAGCAGGAAGGACTTCACAGAGGACCTTTCACATCCCATTGCTTCCAAAACGGTGGTAAACATTCTTGTCGTCACTGACCATTGTCTCTCTCCCCATGACCAGCAGGTCCAGCTTCATGGAACCTCCTGACGTTGTAAAAAACAGCCTTGGGGAGAAAACTACTGGCCTGACGATGCTTTGCTGGCTAAACCCAAAGTGCCCGAGTCCTGCCTGACGTGTGTGAAGGACAGCTACACTGACATCCTCATCGGTTCAGGAGGTGACTCTGCCTGGTTCCACGTGCTCAAGGTGAGCCTCAGGACCTTGGCCTGCCCGGGCCCTCAGCAAGCCCATAGTCCAACCACTAGATGGTCTGGAGACCACATGTGCTCTAAACGTGGGGGGCCTAAGATGGGATGTTACCCCATAGGAGGGACTGGGGAGAATTTCAGGCACTGGGGATGGCAGGGAGTCCTTTGTGGGTGGAGGGGTGGGGGTGCCGCCCCAGACCGGAGAAGAACATGCCATTTCTCCTTTGTCTAGTGAGACAGAGGCACCTGAGAGGATTTGGTGAAAGCCTCTTGAGAAATGACCAAGTGCCCAAGGGAGGGTGTTGGGGAGGATTCCTGGAAGTGCGGACAAGGTGTTATTCCCCCCAGGGCATGCAAGGGCCACATCCTGGAAACGTGGCGTGGGGGCTAGAGAAACCAGCCAGGTGGGGATGCTGGGGACACTCACAAATCAGAGGAGAGCTGGGAGGCTCATCACTGGGGCAAAATTAGGGAGGCCAGAAGGAAAAACGTGATGTAAATAGCAACAGGATGAAAAAACTTGGGGTGGGGGATGAGACCCAAAGTCCGGGGTTCAACCAGCCCCAAACTGGTTTTCTCCAGAATAGATGGTGCGTGAACTGGGGGCTCAGCTTCTGATCCTGACTCTGCAAGGCTCTGAGCAGGTCACCCTGGCCACCCTCTGGGCCCATCTCACTGGGTGGCATCTCACTGTTGTGAGGGTGTAGAGCATGATGGGGCTTGGCAAATGCTGACAATGGAAGTAGTGGCCACCTTAACCCAGACCAAGATCCAACAGTTCCAAAAAGTGGAGCTTTTTATAACTCCCTCAGTTACAGGGTTCATGTACCCCTTTGGGACACATGTCCATTTGGAGGGCTGCAGAAACATGGGCATGTGTGATTATGGGGTGTTGCACAGTTCCTGCTGGGGTCACGTATACCTAGAAGCTTTCTAAGATCCCAGCATCCCCAGGATGGGGGCACTGCTAATGGCCTCTTGTTGGCAGGGTGAAAAGATCTGTCTCATCAAGCCGGCCTCGGCCAACTCCTCCCTGTACGAGTTCTGCCATTCGGCCTCCAACCACAGTGAGATGTTCTTTGTCGACCAGGTGATCAAATGCTACAAGTGCACTATCCCACATGGCCAGGTGCTCTTCATCTCATCAGCTGGGCCTGGGTGGCCCCAGGGACCCCAGGACCTGGGTCTCCTGCCTCACAGCCTGCTGCTGCTCCTGGGAAATGAAGCCAGCAGGAGGGAGCCGTGTGGAGGAGGGCGAGGTGGGGCCACCCCCAAGGGCAAACCCGGAGAGCCCCCTGATGGCGATGGGAACTGCACCCTGAGCCGCTGGCAGGGCCGGGCCACCCCTGAAGGGAGAAAGAGAGTGTTTGCTTACTCTAAACTTTGCAGTAAGGGATAGTTCAAGTATAGACAAAAGGAGGAAGTATGCTATAAGCCTTTGCCACTTCCCTAGCCCAGATTATGTTGAAGTCAATTCTAGACAGATTGTTTCATCCATAAATATTTCAGTTTCTATCTCTAAAATATTTTTTTTAAGTAACACGATTAAAATACAGGCATCATCCCTTTAAAAAGTAACAATTAATAATAATCCTTTCATATCATCAAGATATCCAGTCGATGTTCAGATTTTCTAAACGTCATATGTATATTTTTTGTGTGTTTTAAATTAGGATGCAAATGAGGCTCTTGCTTTTGGATTGATTTATATGCCCCAGATGGGTTCATAATACCCGGACTCTCCCCCTCCTCTCTGTCCCTCCCTCCCTGCTTCCCGCCTTTCCTTCTCCCTCTGCTCTTCTCCCTTCTTCTACCTCCCTCCTTCCCTCGCTCCCTCCCCCCTTTCGTCCCTTATACTCACAGTCCATTTTTTTCCATTTTTTTCTTTTTTGTGAACTCTAACATATGTACACAACAGCGATAAGTTTCAATGGATGATTTCACAAGTAGTTAGAAAGCAAATTTCAAAGAACGTCATGGGTCGCAGTTTCACAGCTTCAGCCATTTCTGTTACTGTAAAATATCTCTTGATGTACAGCTCAACAAGTAGTCATATAGATAATTTCCAAAATTGTTATGGGTTACAGTTCCACAATTTCAGGTTTGTCCTTATGCGGTACAAGGTATATAAAGAAAAGAGAAGACCTTCAAGGCACAATTCAATGAGCAGCTATAGAACAAATGCCAAGGGCTGCAGTAGCCTACGGTTCCACCATGTCATTTCCCTCCTTGCAGCCCTTCCAACAGCCCCACTTCCAAAAGTGTGTATGTAACTATATAAAGCTTCCGTATTCCTAGACCTTTGTTCACTGTTACCTTGTTTGTCGCTGCTCCTTCCTTTGACTTAATCTTTCTCCATCTTCAGCAGAGTCTAGGCAGTGAGCACCCTAACTTGTTCATATTAAAAGGGGGTGGCAATGGTATGGGGAAGGGGCCGCACCTGATAGTTGATGTTTAAGCAGCTGTTGCCTCTGGGTTTTAGGACTTGTCTGGTATGGAGTTTCACAGAGTTCACATTAGTGATTACAGAGACGATCTCTTCTTTTGTGTCTGGCTTATTTCACTCAGCATTATGTCTTCAAAGTTTGTCCATGTTGTCATAAGTTTTACGACCTCGTTCCTTCTTACTGCCGCATAGTATTCCACTATGTGCTTATACCACAGTTTGTTTATCCACTCATCTGTCGAAGGACATTTGGATTGTTTCCATCTCTTGGCAATTGTGAACACTGCTGTTGTGAACATTGGTTTGCAAAGATCTGTGCTTGTCACTGCTTTCAGATTTTCTGGTATATACCAAGGAGTGAAATTGCTGGGTCATAGGGTAACTCGATACCTAGTTTTCTGGGGAAAAGCCAAACTGTCCTCCAGAGTGTCTGTACCATTGTATGGTCCCATCAACAATGAATAAGAGTTGCAATTTCTCAACATCCTCTCCAGCATTTGTTGTTTCCTGTTTGTTTAAAGTCAGTCATTTTAAATGGTGTGGGATATTGTCACATTGTGGTCTTGATTTGCATCTCCCTAAGAGCTGGTGAAGATGAACATTTTTTCATGTGTTTTTTAGCCGTTTGTATTTACTCTTCAGAGAAATGTTTTCTCATATCTTTTGTCCATTTTATAATTGAGCTGTTTGTACTATTATTCTTGAGTTATAGGATTTCTTTATATATGCAAGATACCAGTCTCTTATCAGATACATGGTTTCCAAATATTTTTTTCCCATTGAGTTGACTGCCTCTTACATTTTTGAGAAATTCTTTTGAGGTGCAGAAGCTTTCAATTTTGAGGAGTTACCATTTATTTATGTTTTCTTTAGTTGCTTGTGCCTTGGGTGAAAGGTCTAAGAATCTACATCCTAATACAAGGTCTTGAATGTTTCCCTGTGTTATCTTCTGGGAGTTTTATGCTCCTGTCTCTTATATTGAGGTCTTTGATCTACTTTGAGTTAGTTTTTATGTAGGGTTGTGAGGTAGGGGTCCTCTTTCATTCTTTTGGTTATAGACATCCAGTTCTCCCAGCCCCATTTATTGAAGAGACTGTTATGTCCCAGTTCAGTGGATTTGAGGGCCTTATCAAATATCAGTCGACCGTAGATCTGGGTGTTGATTTCTGAATTGTCAATTTGATTCCATTGATCTGTATGTCTGTCTTTGTGCCAATACCATACTGTTTGACAACTGTGGCTTTATAGTAAGCTTCAATGTCAGGCAGCGTAAGTCCACAGTCTATTTGTTGAGCAACTGGGGGGTTTCCTGGAGTCTGGGCCCCAGGTTCCTTCTCTGACGCTAACATGGGCTGAGTCCTAACTCTCCCGGTAGATGGAGTGGCCCTGCCTTGTCCTCCTGCCTCCCCCTGTGTGTAGAGACCAGGGTGCCAGGGCCTCAGTGCTGTCTCCCTGTGTCCTTGAGCAAGTCCCCTCACCTCCCAGGCTCTCAGTGTCAGGGGCTGGATTCACTGTCTCTGCCTGTTCAGAGACAGCCTCTCTTTCCTGTGGGGCTCACCCCACCTCCTTTATAGGGTGAGGACCTCTGGGGGCATTCTGGGCAGCAGGTGCAGTAGCAGAGGTGGATGAAGATATCAAGGCCCTGGGCTGGCGGTTCTTTGTGCCCACCAGTCTGCTGGAGGTGCCGGGCCTGGTCCTGATCCAGAGTTGGTGTTGGCAGGGATCAAGCAGTCCTGGGCCCTGTCAACTCCCAGGCCCTCCGGACCTTCCCATGGGACCTTCCCTGGTGCCCATGCTGCAAGATGTGCCCAGTCTCGGTGGAGTCATGGAGAAGGGCTAGCTCCATCTCTGTTTGTCTCTCCCAGGCTGGATCGACACCACACTCATCCCTGTGGCCTGCCTGGCCTTTGCAGCACATTTCCTCCACAGACTGAGCGTGGAGATGTAGACGAGGTACGGCCTCTCCACACGACACCACCCCTGGGCTGAGTGTGCAGGGCTTCCCAGGCTGTGCTCTGCCTGTCCCTGTCCCTGTCCCCAGGCTCGACAGTGCCTGTCCTTGGGTTCTGTGGGCAGCATCTGCCCCACTGTGCTATGTCTGTCCCTCGGCTCTGTGGGCAGGGTCTCCGTCCACCATGCTGCACCGTCACTGGTCTCTGTGAGGGTCTCACCACCCTCCCCCCTGGGTCAGTGTAATGGTATCTTCCCTATCCTTGGGTGAGGCCTGCTGAACTCACTGGGCCTCCATGTGCACGTAGATGAAATGTGCAGTCTCATGAGCCTAAGGCTTGTCTTGGCCATCTTGGTGGGAATGGAGGCTGGAAACAGGTGACCCTTTGGTGGATTCTGGGTACATTGGAAGGCACACTCTTTTCCTGGCCACTGACCCTTGCTCTCTAGTGACCACAGTCGTGGGCTTGTGTGAGAATGAAGCAGGCAGCTCCTGCCAGGGCCCAACTTTCACCCCTCAAAGACAGTCCCCGTGCCGTGGAGCTGTTCCACCTCTGCAGGGCCCCAGTGGGGGGCCCTGGGTCCTGTGGCCTTGATATGGGTTACTCTCTGCACACTACTGGCTGGCCCTCATTGCACTAAATTGTTCTCTGCTGTGGCTTACAGAGCTCATGAAGTGGAAAGAAGGTTGAAACTTGCAGCCTGACTCAGTTTCCAAACTTTGAAGTGGCCTGTTGGTACATGGGAAAGCATCTGCTTGAGGCATTCAGAGGAACCGGTTGCCCTGTATGTGTGTCTGAGCCCATGCTTCTCTATGGGGAGCAGGGGCTGGGGGGCTATTTCTTTGTGGGTAAAAGCCAGGGATGCCAGGATACTGGGAACTGGGATGGGGACCCATCCCCTTGGTGTGGATGCTGCCTTCATGTGTCCTTGACCAGGCCCCCTCACCTCCCCGAGCCTCAGTTTCCCTATCTGTATGATACAAGGGCCGGATTGTGTCAGCGGTGACTGCTCAAGCATGGCCCGGAGGCCTACCTGGAGGGGCCATTTGGTAGTTTAGAAAGAGCATTGGGCTGAATGATGAAAGGGGCAAGTGTGCATTCTACTTTGTGCCTTTGGCCTTGGTGCAATTATTCACTAATCCCATGCACTCCCCAAGTGCCTCAGTGAGGACAGTCAAACCTACGTGATGAGAGACTTGAGATCGGCTGTGATTCTGCGTCAGCCAGGCAAGAGACCCTCTCACTGACCCCGCTGTGAAGTGGGAGTGCGTGTGCATGTGCATCTGTGTCAGTGTGTGCATATTTGGGTATGCAAGTGTGTCTGTGTGAGTGTGTATGTGTGCTCCTGTGTGGTAGTAAGTATATGTGCGAGCATGTGTTCATGTGCCTGCACATTTACGTGTGTGTTGGTGTGTGTGCATGTGTGTACATGTGTGTACATGGTATATCTGCATGCAAGTATGTGTGCATGTGTGTGTGACTTCTCTGTGTGTGCATGTGCACAGAGGGACATATGTGTGTCTCTGTGTGAGAGTCAGGGTCTCCCTGCGGCTTGGAGGGGACGAGGTGGGGAAGTGTGATGTGGGCTCCTTGCTCTGTGCTGCCCCCTTGGGCACCCCCTCGCCAGCCTATTGTCTCTGTCCCAGTTCCATGCCCTGCTGAGCACTCCTTTGGGGCCCAGGAGCACTTTGCCAAACTGCCTGTGTCCCTGTAAGGGATGCTGGCTAGAGGCTTTTTTCTGTTATGTATCTTTTTTTTTTTTGCAGTTGTGGTCTTCCCAGGAAGTTGCTTTCTTTCTGATAAAAGTCACAAAGAAATAATTTTATTAGGAACCTTTTGTACTTTGGGTGTAGTTTGAGCTGAGACAACTCAAAAGATTCTTTCATCTCTGCTGACCGGGTCTCAATTAAATTTATCAACAGCCCCCCGGAATGAGAAGCCCAAAGCCAGGCTCTGGCAGAGGAAGTGAGAGCCCAGGAGGGGGAGCTGGCACAGCCTGGGGGGTGCCCACGCCCATCAGTGGTCAGGAGTATGGGACTGGACAGCTAGGCAGAGGTTCAGGGTGTCACCATGGAGTCGAATCCCATGGTGACAACGGTCCAGGCTGTCCCCTGGGACTTGGGCCCCTCCTCTGCAGAAGGCATGATGATAGTCCCTGCTTTGAAGGCCATAGGGGTGTTCCAAGCTCCATTTCTCCCCATGGGTGGCTGCTGGGCACAGCAGGCCACAGGCACCTCCTTTGTTGGACCCTCCCAGGGTCCATGAGGGATGGTTGGCAGTTGGGCAGGCTGCTGCTGGCGGAGGCCCCTGGAAGTTCCTGGACAGTGGGGATGCCCCTGGGCTGGGGGTTGGCTGCTCACCGGGGCCGGGCAGCTGGCAGGGCCCCCCTGAGCTAACCCTCCTCTCCCTCCCCAGCCCACCCAGGTTCTCACAAATCTGGGAAGCAGCTGCTGCCTCCTTGATTCCAAGGAGCTGGAATTCTCAATGGAGCTTGTAGATCGCGGACTGAAAAACAGGTGGGAAAGTATCTCATGCAGGACGATGGGGCAGAGAACAGGGTGGCCAGGTGGGAAAAAAGTGCCAGAGCCTGGAGGAGGGAATGTCCAAGGGCTCATTTTCCTACCCATGAGAAATGTCACAGGAGGTGCTGGCAAGTGGCACCTGGCATGGGCTGGCCCAGAGTGTGAAGCAGCCTGAGTCAGACATCCCAGTGCTGCCCCATCCTCCTGACACTGACCTGCCCTGAGGGGTGGACGGACACAGACAATAGCACCCTCCCACCCAGGGCAGCAGGCTTAGATGGTGGAAGCAGGTGGACACCCCAGGATTGCTGGGAGCCGTGGGGAAGGAATGTGAGCCAGCACGAGGCCAGGTGGAAGGAAGGCAGATCCCAAGGTGGGGAAGGACTGCCAGGTGTGGACCCAGAAAGGGCTGGAGAGGGCAGGGAGACGGTAGGGTGGGACTCTGTGGGAGCAGCAGCTGGTGACCTGGAAGGGCGGGCAGTCCAGCGGGGTTCTGCTGAGCCCAGAGGTGGAGGCCTCGGGAGTGGGTCACAGAGCCTGGGTTCAGGGTGGGGGTGGGGTGGATGACGTGGTGGTTTCACATACCTGTGGGTTTTTGCCCCTGAATGTTGGGGAGTTGTGTTTGGGTCACGGAGGCATTGCAAGTGGTAATGCACGTGCATCCAGATCTTGTTAGGCAATGTGGCTGCATGTATTAGTTTGGGTGTAGGATTCCTGTGTTGTGAATGTTTGGGAATGTGTTGTTGGGGCTCATTCGCATGTTCTTAAGGCACATTGAATGGCCATGTATGTTTCTTGTATTGATTTTCAGATGTGCGTCTACATATATTAGTATTGAAGGGTAGCTGTATGGCATTTAGTGGTGTATTAGTTAGGGTTCTCTAGGGAAAGAGAATCAGTGAGAGGGATCTATGACTATAAAATTTATAAAAGTGACTCATGCAACTCTGAGTAACTGAGAACACTCAGGGCACATTGAATGGCCATGTAAGTTTCTTGTATTGATTTTCAGATGTGTGTCTACATATATTGGTATTGAAGGGTAGCTGTATGAGTTTTAGTGGGTTGGTAGGGTGTCCTATATGTTCAGATTGTAGGATTCTGTGGCATTTGCTCTGTGTGATTCTTTATGCGCACAGATATGTGATGTGGGACCAGATAAGTATTGGTGATTATATTTGCCTACTTTGTGTGTTGTGTATTTGAGTATATTCGAGGCAGGTGGAAGTTGAATTTGAATTTCATTGATGTATGTATTTATGGTGCATGGGAGTTTGCACATTTTCTAGGACTATGTGTTTGCATTTTGTAGTCGGAAGTCGTTAGCGTGCATTCTGGGAGCCGAGTATTTGATGGAAGTTTGGGTTGTGTGTTTCCAGTGATGTGGGATAATTTCATTTGTATGTAATGGAAGCATGTGATACAATTACCTTGGAGTATCTGGGGTTGTGGTAATTTGTCGGTGTATGAACTGGGCCTTGGCAGAGATTTCCTCTGTCCTCATCTCTGGCAGACTGGAGATGTTTCTTTGTGTCTATGTAGTGTATACTAGTTTGTGTGCACTCTAGAACCAGGCAGTTGTGTGCAGGTTCACGGTAGAGTGGTGGATGAGATAACTCTTCACTTGAAAGTGTGACAGGGACTGTGTTTGTGTGGAGGTTTTCTGTGTATATGTCAGAGAAGTATTTTGGCCATACATGGTGGTAAACGGGCATTATGTGTGGAAGTTTTGTATGGTTCTAGGTGTGTGTATACAAATTTGAGTGTGTGTAGCATTTCCCCTTAGATAGGAAGAAGTGACTGGAGTATGTATAAGTTGTGTGGGTCTGTTTTCCAGATATAGAAGGGGCTGTGCCTGTTCTTGTGATTTATAGCATGGTTTTGCTGATATGTTTTGGGCGAAAGTAGAAGGTTCATACTCAGTGTGCAGGTGTATTCTAGGCACATATTTTTGTAAAAGGGGTTTAGATTCACTAAAGCTGGATGGAACGAACTTGGGACAGTTCTTGGTGCATATCTCCTCCCACGGCCGGGGCTCCAGGTGAGGGCAGAGAAGGCTGGCATGCGGGGTGCTATGGAAGCCTGAGGTACAGTCTTTGGAAGTGGATCCCAGAGCCTGGTTCAGTGTGGTGGGGAGGGGTCACGGAATCGTTTCATATAGGTGGGTTTTTTTTTCTCCCTGAGTGTTGGCGACTTGTGTGTGCATCACCTCCGGCTTACTCACGATAAGTGCAAGTACAAGCATGTCATGTTACGGAGTGTGCACGGTCGATGGCAGTAGCACTGTGAGCTCTGTGTGCAGAGAGGGTGGGTCAGTGGGTGTCGCTGGTGGCATTAGCCATCTCGGCGCTGGCCAAGGCATCAGAAGAAGAATCCCCAAGGCCAGCGTTTGAGTTGGGCCTCAATAATGCTGGGAGCTGCTCCCTGTCTCCTGGGAGAGATCTCCATGGAGACCGCCCCACCCACAGAAGTGGAATTGTGAGGAGGCAGCATTGTCCTCTGGGAGAGATCTCCATGGAGACCGCCCCACCCACAGAGGTGGTATCCGCAGGAGGCTGCAGTACTGGAGCCACCTCTTGGCTTTCGGTTGCTGGCACCATTGCCCACTTCCCTAGCGGGCACTGTTGCTCCACTCTTCTTCCTAACCTCATGGTCCCTGTTGTACCTGTGCCCCCCAGCTTGGGCGGTGTTGAAAGACATCGGGCTGGGCCAGGGCCGGGGTGGGGCTCTGCGGCCTTTGCCTCTGCCTCTCCCACCCTTCTTATCCGTCCCGGAGCTGGAAGCGGGGCAGCCTCTGCCATGGCCTCTGGATCCCCACGCACAGGGGGCAGCGGAAAGATCCGGACACGGCGTTGCCACCCCGGTCCCGTGACGCCTTACTCGCAGGGGCGACGGCGCCAGCTGGGCATTCTTAGCAGGGTTACAGAATATGTTCAGAATAACGTGCCAGCATGGCTACAGAGATATTTCAAGAAGAATGAAGATGTATGCAGCCACACAACAGACTCAGAGGAGACTCCATGTTCGCAAGAAAATAGGGAAGATGACGAGATAGTGTGTGCCGGTGAGGAGAGCTCTAATATTAATGATGGGAGGATCACTAGTGAGCCAACAGTCGGTAATACAGAAGACGCCTCAACAACCAGCCCTGCTTCAAATTATGCAGGTGAATTAAACAGGCCATCTCTTAGTCAGAGCTGCTCGAATTTCTCCATGTTGGAATCCCATGTTTCAAATTGTGAGCCGTCCACATCATCAGCATTCCCAACTGGCAGTCCTGGCTTTTCCCTTGTGAAGGAAATTATAGACTCTACCTCTCAGCATGGTGCTGGTAACACGTCCACTAGCCATCATTTTGAATTTTCATCAACAGTTTCCGATAAAGCTATGGCTGCTCCAAAGAAGACTTCAGTGCCACCTCTGTGGTCTCCAGAGGCTGAACGGTCTCATTCACTCTCACAGCACACTGCCACCAGGCCAAAAAAACCAGCGTTCAGCTTGTCTGCATTTGGGACACTTTCCCCTTCATTTGAGAAATCTTTGATCTTTCAAACAAGTCAGCATGGAGATCCTCCTTGTTATCCTAGAAAAACAACGTATGGTGGGGCAGCAGCTGCTGTAAGACATTCTAAACTAGCAACGACCCCTTGTCAGGCACCAGTAAGAAGACAGATGAAAGCTAAGCAACTCAATGCACAGTCCTGTGGTGTGACTAGTTTAGCAGCTCGGCGAATATTACAATCTTTAGAGAAGCTATCAAGACCTCTAGCAGATGTTCTGTCTTTTCCTGTGTGTTCTCCTCTTGATAGGAGTCGGATAGATAACACAGATTTGGGGGCCAAAAGAGATAAGGTGGATTCTCAGTATCCTGTTCAAAAACTCATGTCTCCAAAGCAAGTTTCCAGAGCAACAAATCAAAGTGTTTATTTTAAACCGTCTCTGACCCCATCTCATGAATTGAGGAAGGCTGATCAAAGAATAGTTAAACAGCACAGTACTCATTATGAAAACAATGTGACACCAGGACAAAACAGAGAACAAGAAAGTGGCTTTCCGCATCAAAATTTGCGTTTCCCTGCCCCCGATGGATTATCTTCTGGAGCAGGTAGTAGAGGTGGCAAAGTCAGACGGGAGAGAACACACTTCCTGACATCTGAACCACCAGTGGAGGAGGAAATGCAAGCACTAGTATTATCAAAGATCTCTCTACCGATCACCAATTCTTCACTCCCTTCCTTCAGCTTTCATTGTCCTTTGATGACAACTTCCTCTCCAGCTCCCATGAGTCCTTCACAATCAGTAACAGATAAGGTACAAATGATTTCTCTGAGCAGCACTGGCAGACCCGTGTTTAGATTTTCTTCTTCCACTGTAAAGTCTACTGAGGCAGGTGCACTGCCGTCATCATCTGCTGAATTTACATTTAGTATGCCTGTTGCAAAAGCAGAACTTGCAGACACCAGTAGTACTTCAGAACCTATGATAAGTGCTTCAGCTCAAGATATCACTGCAGTGACTAGTAGAAGCCATAAGAGGAAGCTAGATGAAGATGACGAGGGCCCTTCTAGACCTGCAAAAACCTGGAAAGGAGGAAGAGTCCTTGATGTTCTGAAAAACCCTGGTTTCCTATCACCAAAGGTAGATGCTTTTGCTGCTCAGCCGACCACGACCAGCCCGGCAGTTTATACAGGACCAGCCGTATGTAGGTTTTCCTCTAGTGAAACTGGACTTGGGGAAAGTTTAAAAGCTGGATCATCGTGGCGCTGTGACACATGTCTGCTCCCAAACAAAGTAACTGATGACAAGTGCGTGGCCTGTCAAGCCGCCAAGTTGCCACCGAGAGGTTCTGTTGAACAAACAGCAGTTGGGACAGCAAGAAAAAGTGGGAAACCAACCATTTCTGCGTCAGGGGCAGGCTTTGGGGACAAACTTAAACCAGAATTCAGAACTTGGGAGTGTGATGCATGTTTAGTGCAAAATAAACCTGAAGCAAGAAAATGTATAGCTTGTGAAACAGCCAAACCTGGAACTGGTGTCAACCGGTTCCTTCCACTGCCAGTGGTTTCAGAAAGTGACATAACTCTGCCGGCTTCATCTTCTAGCTGCACTGTGACCACTGGTACCTTAGGATGTGCAGATGAGTTGAAAACACCGAGAGGATCTTGGGAGTGTCCAATATGCAGTGTTTCTAATAATGCAGAAGACAATAAATGCATGTCCTGTATGTCCAAGAAAACAGAGAGCTCAGTACCTGCTTCAAGTAGCAGCACTGCATCTGTCGCTCTTTCTTCTGCAGATACTCTAGGATTGGAGAAGTTGAATCCCGAGGGAAGCTGGGACTGTGAAGTATGCCTAGTACAGAATAGAGCAGATTCTGCCAAATGTGCAGCATGCAAAAGTGCCAAGCCAGGCACAACAGACACAAAATCTGAGTTTAAAGGCATTGTCAGCTGTTCTTCACGTTCAAACCCAGCAGCCTCATGTTTCAAATTGGGAAACCCATCACCCGCTTCTGGGCCTTCTCCGACTTCAACAAGTACTGGAGACTTTCAGTTTCGAGATCAGGGAGGCTTCAAAACCAGCATGTCTTCAGAGTCTGGATCCACAGACGCCATGAACAGAAGTTTTCAATTTGACAAATCCACCGAGATACCTCGTAAAGTTGCCTCTGAAGTTATTAGCTTTGGCACAAGTGTTATTAATCATAATCCAGCTGCTGCTACTACTGCAGCGACCTCTCAGAACGGCGTCAGTTGTAGAACAGTAGAAACCAAAATTGTTTCAATGGCTCCAGTCACATGTCAGACATCAGATGTAGAGAGGAAGGAATTGCCTCCAGCCGGAGGAGGGTCCGCTTCTGGCAATATGGGATCTGCCTCTGTGCCACCTGCCTCAGCGTTCACTTTGGGAGGGACAGGGGAGAAACAGCAACAGCACGGCACTTCTGCTGCTCCTGCGTATGGGACAAAAACTGATAACGAAGACAGAAAGTGGAAGGCACGCTTTCCCTTCGGCTGTTCAAAGCGAAGGAGAGAGGAGAGTTCAAAGCGAAGGAGAGAGGAGAGTTGTTCAAAGCGAAGGAAAGCGGAGAGTTGTTCACAGTTGGCATTTGGTTTCAATATGAGGAAACCATCTGAGAAGGCATCTGAGCAGCCAGGAAAGGCCACTTTTGCTTCTGGAGCTCAAACCAATACTGCAGCTGATCAAGGAACAGCAAAGGCAGTTTTCAGTTTCCTGAACAACAGTTCCTATGGTTCAAGGACATTAGCCACTTTAGCAGGTGGTGGCATATTTGCTAATTCCACCCCTTCCTCCAACCTGCCTGTGGCCGCTGGTGCACTTGGACAGGCCAGCAATCCCGTCATCAGTCCTGCCCTTGGTAACTTTGCTGGACCCAGCTCATCTCAGTCTTTGCAATTTTCTCAGCAAAATAGCACTGGTACAGCTGTCGCCCCAATTGTCTCAGGTCCAGGAGCCGTGAGTAATAATACTTCAACGTCTGGTTTCAGTTCTCAAGCTACAACCTCATCTAGCTCTGGAGGATCCTTTGTATTTGGCACTGGACCTTCAACACCATCTGCCGGTCCAGCGTTTGGTGCTAACCAGACCCCAACATTTGGACAAAACCATCGTGCCAGCCAGCCTTATGCCACAGCATTATTCGCTACTGGTTCCCAGCCTGCACCACCACCTATTTTTGGTGCGGCATCAAGTGGTAACCAGCCTGCTGTGTTTGGACAGCAGCCTAGTCAGAGGGCATTGGGCTCTGGAGCAACTCCTAATTCCAGCCAAATGGATGAACTATGTTCTCTTTTTCAGCAAGTTCATTTTGTGGACTCACAAAAAAAGACTGCTGTTAAACGCAAGAAATAATAGTCTCAATGCTGATATACACAACAGTTTTTTTTTTCTTTCATTGTATTTCTTTAATAAAAATGTACAGTAGAATAGTTCTATTATATTAATACATTCAGAACAATTCTTCCTTTTCCTTAATTTTCAGCATGCTTTACAGTTAAATATGATCAGAGTACTTTGCTTGTTTCTTAAACATAAATAGTACCATCATTCAAAATAAAACCCATATGTTAAAAACATTTATTTCTTTCACCATCAAACATCAGAGATGACTCTAAATTATGTATAAAAACTTTTCTGTAGTAAATTATTTTTTATCTTAGAAAATTAAGTAGTTTTTAAACTTATATACATATTAGTTTTTAATCATATAAGTAGCAGTAAAAAATTGCAGTTAGCCTATAATATAAATATTTTTTCCTTTGTGTTTAATAGATATTTTGTGTTTTAACAGGTATCCAGCATCCGCAGCCTTCCAGTGATTCACTGCTCTTGGAAGTAGTAAAATAAGTAAAAGTTAGTGAAATGGAGGAGGATAAATTTGACCTTTCTGAAGAGGACATGATAGCTAGAGTAAATATGTATGTATAGGCACTTGAAAGAATTAAAAATGGAGCTGTCAAATTGAGGACGATATTTGCTTGAAATTCTTATACTGCATATTTCTAAGGTCCTACAGTTAATGCTAAGTAAGCTGCTAAGAGTCTATCAGTATTAACTGGTATTACTGAGGAAGATTTCTCTTAGAATTTGGATAACTTGGAACTGGACCTTGAAATTAGAAAATATGTTGAACTGAATGATAAAAAAAAATGTCAGATATTTGTGGGATACAGCTAAAGCTGTGTTTAGATTAGAATGTACAGCATTAAATGTAAATTCAAGCAAACTAAATGTAAATTCAAAAATAGAACAGAAATCCGTGAAAGAAAATAAAACCAAAGGAAAGATCAATGAAAACAAAAGCTGGTTATTTGAAAACAAACAAAAAACATGAACTTCTAGCTGGAATAATCAGTTAAAAAGAAAGACAACATAAATTACAAATATCAGGAATGAAAAGTGAAATATCATTACAAATATTAAAACGATTACAAAGGAATATTGATAAATTTATGTAAATAAGTTTGACAACCTAAATGAAAAGGACAAATTCCTTGAAAGGCAAATTACCAAAGTTCCCTTAAGGGGAAATAGATAACCTGAATAGCCTTCTATTTTAAAATTTTGTATTTGTAGTTGAAAAACCTCTTCCAATTAAATATAAAATATATATCCATTTTCTTATCTCTCTTTGTGTTACTATTGTCACATATATTAGACCTTTATATGTTAAAAGTGCAACAATACGGTTTTATAGTTAATGTTTTGTGCAGTTGTTTTTGAAATCAGTTAAGGGAAGAAAAGAGAAAAATATGCATTTTATACTTTCTTTTATATTTTCCTCCATAATTACCTTACTTGTGTTCTGTGTTACACAACAGTTTTAATAATGAAAACACAGAAATACCGTACAATTACTAAATGGAGAAGTTGACATATCTGAAAGGCACTTAGCATGGACATCTTTAATCAGGCTTCCTCCATCAGAAAACTGTGGTGCACAGTACACCCAACTCACTCACTTCACACAAACACAGCACAAACTCAGCCTGGAAGTCATTCATTTCAGCATCCCCTAATCTGTACTGATGACTGAAGCTTCAGAAAGTAACCAGTGATCCAGCAGATCATTCACTGATCTAGTCTGTTCTGGCTATCCCCAGAAGAGTGCCCAGTTCCAACTGGCTGTTCATGGAACCTTTTCATCTGCACCACTCATGTGCATTGCTGTGCATTTGTGGAATGCTGTGAAATTGTAATTATATCTGAGGAATTCAGTAATTATAATTTTACAGCATTCCACAAATGCAGAGGTTCTATAAACAGCCAGTTGGAACTGGGCACTCTTCTGGGGACAGCCAGAACAGACTAGATCAGTGAACGATTTCCTGGATCATCGGTTATTTTTCTGAAGATTCAGTCATCGGTAGAGATGAAGGGATGTTGAAATGAATGATTTCCGTGCTGAGTTTGTGCTGTGCTTGTGTGAAGTGAGTGAGTTGGGTGTACCGTGCACTATAGTTTTCTGATAGAGGAAGCCTGATTCAAGACGTCCATGCTGAGGGCCTTTTAGATCTATCAACTTCTCCGTTTAGTACTTGTATGGTATTTCTGTGTTCTCAGTAAGACTATCACCTGTCTTTCTTTGAATGATTATTTTTTTCTACTAATGAGGACAGTAAGTTACCATCACTCCAGAGAAGCTTTGGCTACGGTGGGGCAAGGGTGCTGGTGGTGAACTGCACACACGGTGAAAGCAAATGCTGAGATAGTTTGCTAATAAAAGACCTGCCCTACTTCAGATACTAAAGTGAGCCCTACCGACAGAGAAACAAAGAAATGAGAGAGAGAGAGAGAGACTTTTAACAGACATATATAGAATATTACATCCCAGGTCACTGGGACACATGGATCTTTCTCCAGAATGGACTCTATGTGGGGACATAAAAACAAGCCTCAATAACATAAAAAATAAAAAAATGAATTTGTTCAAAGCACATTCTCTGACCACACTGGAATACAAATAGAAGTCAATAACCATCAGAGACTTGGACAATTCACAAACACCTGAAGGATAAAAATGAGGGGGAGATGAAAATATTCCCAGACAATCAAAAGCTGAGGAACTTCATCACCAGTAGATCAGTCCTAAGCAGGCTGAAAGGAAGGGACACTGAACAGTTGACTGAAACCACATGAAGAAATAAAGATTTCCAGTAAAGATCACATGGTAAATATAAAGACCAATACTACTGTATTGTTGATTTATAACTCCACTATTTACTACCTACAGGATCTAAAATACGTAAACTGTAATGATAAATCGGTGGTTTTGGACTCAATGTAAACTATGTAATTCTTGACAAGAACTACATAAAGGTGGGGGAATGAGGGAGTATAGGAACACAGTTTATGTGTCCTATTGAAGTTAAGTTGGTGTCAAAGAAAAACAAGATTGTTATAGATTTAAGAGGTTAAATTTAAGCCCCATGGTAAACACAAAGAAAGTATCAGAGAATATGACCAAAGAGATGAAAAGTAGAGTAGGGGTTCCAAGAAGTGGGTGAAGGGGCAATGGGGAGTTAAGAAATGAGAGTAGAGGTTTTGGTTTGGGGTGAAGGGAAACTTCTAGAAATGGATGGTCGGAAGGTGATAGCATTGCAACATTCTAAATGTGATTCATCTCACTAATGGAATGCTAGGGAGGGGGTGGAATGGGAAGATTTAGGCTGTATATATGTTTCCACAATTGGAAAAAAAAAATAAGACAGTCTAAATAGGTGACAATTAATGCCAAGGATGATCCTGGATGGGATCTGAGGTTGGAGGAGAGGAGGCTCAAAGGGACACAGATGGGACACAAGAAAAAAAGAAAAGGAAATATAGAACGTAAGCTTTATATCAGTGTTGAATTTCTTGAACTTCGTAGCTGCGTTTAATGGGATTGCATAAAATAATGTTCTTGTCCATGGGAAAGGTATATGTGAATTATATTGTTTGTTCAAAGATATGTGCAGCTAGCTCCCATATGTTCAGAGGACAGAGCAATAGATGATGGATGTTAGGGAGGGAGGGAGGGAGAGAGGGAGGGAAAGAAAGAGACAGTGGTGTGACAGGAACTTAAAGGTGATGGATTGGGGTATCGGGGGAGGGGAGTCGGGGTATGATGGAGTTCTATGTATGGGGTTTGTACTGTTTTTACAACTGTTCTGTAAGATTGAACTTATTTCAGAATAAAATTTATTATAAAAAAAAGAATAGGTATATCCACTCTTATGACTATAAAGGCTAAAACACATCTTATGAAAGATTAGAGGAACATGGAAATAAGTAAATGGCTTCATGTTAACTAATTTTTTTTCTGTAACTTTATTTACATTTCTATTTAAACAAACAAAACAAAACAAAACAGAACAGAACAGCTGTAACCAAAAAAAAATGTGTTTCCCTGTCAATCCCTCCCTTTTCTTTTCCAGGGCTTTTATAGGTCTCTGTCTTCTGGCATCAAGAATAATGCAACAGTATCTCTGACTGCTTTCTCTTCGTTCTAGGTCATTCTACTGCTGCTCTTTCCTACCTTGGTTCTTTACTTACGTGTCTCTTTCTTAAAAAATGGTCTTCAAGTTTGCCTTTTTATGTTATTTTATTGGTTACTAATAATTTTATTTTTATTTTTTGGCAGAAAAGAGCAAGTTATTACCCTGTGTGAAAACATCAACCTCGTGGAGTTGAGACTCATTCAGCCGTATGAACATGTTATAACAAACTGTATCTGTGAGATCAAACTTCAGAGCCTGGAAATGGAAAACCTGGCCATTGCCGTGAAGAGGTATCGAAGTCATCCTTCTAGGTGGTCCTTTAACTTGCTCTCTGACCCGTGTGGCAGACAGACCGAGCTACGTTATCACCTTGTGATGGCGCTGAGAGGGGAAGTTGATCAGGCGGTAACTTGTGGGGTCAGCCAACAGTCAGTAGGGCTCTGTGATCCCATTGTATCAACTCTTCTAGGCCAGTAATTAGATGTGAAACAATTTGGAGACATTTTCAAAAAAATCCTGCATCGAGCTAATTGAACCATACAGGAAATGGTCTGTCCCGAGAGGTAAGCGTAACTCCCTCTGAAGCCTGGGTTTGTCGCTTACAGGTGTGTGACCCTGGGAAGGTTATTTCATTTCCCTGAGCCTCAGCTTTTACATCTGCAAAAGGAGGATGACAATATTCACCTCTTCAGGGTGTTGAGACTATGTAGATGACATCAGGGAAGCAGCCCCTTCCACAGCACCCATCACATGGCGGGTGTGGAGCAAGGCTTCTTTCCCTCTTTCTAGCCCTGCTCACCTGGCCCTCCCACCTGAGCTAAAGCCAAACACCTCTTACACCCTCAGTATAATACAGTAATTTTATCTAAGCTGTAACTGGCTTACAGAGGATGGCTTACTGGTTTTAAGAGCAACCCCATGTGGTAGCAGCATTTACATTGTTGCATTACAAGTGTCAGCCTCTCTTTTCCCCAGTAGGACCAAACCATTGGGAAAGAGAGGGTACTTTGTCTGTCACACATCCTGGGTGTTCTGCTGCATAGACGCTTCTCACTGCCACGTGCTTCTCCCCACACTGCCAGCTGCTGCGCACCCCACCCCGCTGGTGTCTGGAACTCATAAATACACCCCCTGGATGGGATGCTGCTCATACTGCATTGGGGGTGGGGGAGGTGAGTGCTGCAGTTCCCACTTTTTTTCAGCTCCTCTGTCTCTCTATTCTCCCCCTCAGCAAGAAGATAAGGCTGTCATAGTTGACCCTTTGAAGTCACTGAAGGGAATTAAAGTGGAGAAGGGAAAACGTAGGCATAAACTCCTCATGGGGGTTTCTTCTGAACGTTTTCAGTTCCTGACCTTAGATTTGCCTTCTAGGGGTCTGCATTAGGGTAATAAAGGGTGGTCTTCTGATCTCCAAATGTTGGAGAAAATTCTGGAGTAAGGACCAGAGCCCTGGAGATGGCTTCCTTTGAGGGGTGACTGGCAGGCAGACACGTGGATTCTTCAGATTGTCCAGTGACTATCTGTTAAAACACACACAGGTACACACAGACCCACACAAAGGTATGTGGACACACACACTCACACAGCTTCTAAGGACAGTTCATGTAAACCCAGAGGGAATAAGGGAGCAGTGTCCTTTATGTTGTCATCACTACCTCTCTCCCCATGGATTAGCACGTCACTTTAGGATGAGCTCTGCTGGTGTCCTCTCCCTGAACGCCTTCTCCTTTCAAAGCCTGTGCTCTCTGGCTGGGATCTGGAGCCTGGCTCCATTCTGAGCCAGCAGTTTCTATTTACCCCTCTCCTCCCAGCTGTCCAAGACCGCACTTCCGTGTTCAAATGATGACCTGTGATCATTCCCTTACGTTCTTAGCCAAGGACCATCCTCAGCTCCGTGTTTGGTTAGGAGATGGTGGAAGAGCCGCTTCTACCTTTTCTTTGTTTGGGGGGCCCTGGGCCAGGTGATGGTGTACAGTTCCAACATGCCAAGAATTAGGAATGGCCAGGGCAAATGCTCTTCATGGGCTCCCTGATTTACAACCAAAACAAAACAAACACACAAAAAACAGAAAGGAGTTGCTCAGAAATGAGAATGGCAGGGAGAACACATTCAGGAGAGGTCCCAGATATTTTGGGGACTGTATGTTTAGAAGGAGTGGCTTGAAAAAGTGGTCATAACAAACAAGAAGGGGCTTCTGGCTTAGCTTTTTACTGTCCCAGATTTGACCAAAGAAATTGCTGTGGAGATACGTAATTCCCATAGCAGGTACTTAAAAACAGAAACAAGCTATCTTTGCAAACATGGTTAACAACATGGAGAAGTCTGTGTGTGGAGGGAAAATAAACAGGAGTAGAAAACAGTGAGAAGCTATTCAAAAATTTACTTTGGGGTCTTCCCCACTTCCCAGCACTTGTTTCGAGTTTTGTGTAGAAATTAAACTAATACATGAACAAATTGTGTTGTGAGGGAGCAGATAAGTTAAAAGCAGGTTGGGTGGTGTAGCAGAATCTCCTCAAACAGGCAGATGGGAGCGTGTTTTTATATTTAAGCTCTGCTCTCTACCTTTTATTAATAAAGTCATTGGTCCAGGTGAATTGGCTCTCGAGAACTCATGGTTTCTGCTTTCATGTAGCTTATAATCTATTTGGATGGGCAAGGCATATGCATATGCCAAGCTAAATAATTAGATATGGAGCTGAAAGAAAACAATTCTTTTTTTTTTCTTTTTTAGGGTTTAATCTGAAACCCCAAATGCTGTAATGTGACACACATCTCCATACTTGAGAATTGCAGAATGAAATTATCCTTCAACCCTTCTTACCTAAATATTTCCATTTCTAACTTTCTAGCAAATCAGAATGCTCTGTCTCTATAGAGATAGAGATTTAATTCAGTTAATAAAAGAAACAGAAGTTTTCTAGAAGGCAACCTTATCTATAAGGGGACAAATAGATATAAGTATTGTTTAGATCTCTTCTTCCCTTCTGATTTTAGCATATAGCATTGAAGTTTTACACAGTGCAATATCAAAATTAGATTTAAACTATTTTTTTTTGCTATGGGGTTCTTTTACATCCAGTGTGTAGCTCTGTCATGGCAGCAAACAGGATTTTTGCAATTTATTGAGCTTCCCAGGGATTCCATATCTTCACCGATTCTTTGCTACAATCTAATTTAACGTAATTTTATCTAATTTCATTTGTTTACTGTCTAGTTTTAACATAATTTTGCACTTAAATGGACAAATTACCAATCTGATTTCATCATGTGGAAGGACTAGGGGATATTATTTTGAATATTACATCTTCTCATGTATATAATATGGGGCTTGAAATAGATTTCTCAGTTTCCTCTTCATCTGACAAGTCTGAGAGTATAATGCGAAGGCACACGTCCTTTGGATTTCAGAGCCCAGGACCAGGCAGCCGTGCAGCTGAGTGAGCTGGAAGAGGAAATGGGTCAGAGGATTCAGGCAGCAGAACACAAGACACGGAAAGAAGTGAGTTTCTGGGATTGGCTCTTTTCATTGAACAAATCTTTATGAGGTACCTTTTCTATACCGGGCACTTCTCTAGGTGTCGGGGCAGGAGAAACAAGTCTGTTTTAGGGGTTGTCTCTTGGGGAACTAGGATAGAGAGAGAAAGACAGATAATAAATGGGTGATAAATAAAGTAGTTAATTTCAGACAGCAGCGGTGCCGTGAAGATAGTAAAGCAGCGTGTGTCATTCACAGTGGCGGAGTAGAGGCTGCTCTAGGCTGGGGGTCAGAGGTCACATTGAAGAGGTGACATGAGAGCTGGGGCCTGCAGAAGGCAGAGCCAGCCTGCATTAGAGAAAACAGCTTGACTTGAACACATCACTCTCTCATTGCCAGTGCCCACCACCAACTTTAAATCTAGATTACAGTGGCATTAAAATCCTGTCTTTTAACATTGGAATTTTATTATGGAACACACCTTTTCTTCATATTGTAGGAATTCTTTAAAGCTGAAAATTGGATGCAGCCTCAGGGATTTCCACTGAAGAAACAATTATCTTTATTCCTTGTAAAATATCTGTAGGTGATTAATGTTTACTATGAGCAGAAAATAGACATATTTCTTTGAGTAGTTAAAGGTTAGGTTAAACATTCCATTTTTGTCTATTCATTTGTCCTATTAACTCTGAGAGGCAGTAGAATAGATCAGAAATGCCTGAGCATTGACATTTAATAGACCTCAGGTTGAATCCTGGCTCAGTCCTTCCCTAGTTTAGGTGGCACTTGAGAAATAGCCTCACCTCTGAGCCTTTTTTGTCCCATCTTTAAAATGGGATCATGCCATGTTTTAGTTTCCTGGCTACAAAAACAAATATACAATGGATCGACTTAACAATAGGATTTAATTGGCTTGTGGTTTCAGAGGCTAGAAGGCTTGCATCTTCCCCAGGTCGGTATCTTCTGGCCGGCAATCTTTGGGGTTCTTTGGCTTTTCCGTCATGTGGCAGTGCATGTGTCGGCATCTTCTCCTTTCTCTTCCCAGTTCCCTCGAGTTCCGTCTTCTGGCCGCTCCCCATGACTTCTCTCCCCGTCTGACTTCCACTCTGCTTATAAAGGACTCCATAACCTGGATTAAAATTCACCCTGATTCAGTGGGTCCATGCCTTAACTGAAGCAACATCATGAAGAGCTCTTATTTACAGTGGGTTCACACCCACCAGAATGCAGACCAGAACCAAGAACACATCCCCACTGGGGTTCACAGTTCAGTTCCCTCCTTCCACCTGCCTGCTTTGAAGGAGGCTGGAGTGTGATCCTCTGTAGCAGGGGCCTAGCTCCGTGCCTGAGAAGGGGTGGGTGTGCTGTGCCCACTCCTTTCTGTTTCCCTGTGTGTGCTTGACTCCTTTCAGATGCTTTACCTGAAACTGCTTTACCACATGTTCTGGTTTGCTAATGCTACCGTTACACAAAATACCAGTAATGGATTGGCTTTTATAAAGGGAGTTTATTTGGTTACAAATTTACAATCTGAAGTCCATGAAAATGTCCAAATTTAAGGCATCAACATGAGGACACCTTGCCCGAAGTTAGGCTGTTGGCATCCGGAAGACTTCTGTTAGCTGGGAAGGCACATGGCTGGCATCTGCTGATCCTGGTTTGTGTTCCACTCCTCTCTCAGCTCCTGTACCTTCTTCAAAATGTTGCTCTTGGGACGTTCTTTCCTCTCTTAGCTTCTCTGGAGCAAACACTGGGCTAGCATCTCCCAAGTGTCAGCAAAAGACTGCTTTCGGTGGCTGTCTCCAAAATGTCTCTCTCAGCTCTCAAAAAGTCACTCTCAGCTGCTCTGAGGTCCTTTTGTTTGTGAGTTCTTTTATAGGATACCAATGAAGACCCACCCTGAATGGGCAGGGCCATATCTCCATGGAAATAATCTAATCAAAGTTATTACCCACAGTTGGGTGGGTCACATCTCCATGGAAACATCCAGTTAAGAGTTCACACACTCATCAAAAAGATTGATCAATCTGCCCCCACAATTTGATTGCAGCAAATGCTATGGTTTTTTCTGAGGGACTAATACATATAGAAACCGGCACACCACAGGTATGCCCCTGGGTCTCTTCATTATCCTTTATCTCTTAATAACAAGTTTAGTAACAATTTGGAAGTCAACTCAACGGTGTAATTGGTTCCAGATTCGTGATCCAGTTGAACGCAGTAGATGTCCCACTCTTCTGTCAGGAACTTCTTTTTGTGGTCTCAACACAGTGAAATCATTTTTCCTGCCTCTTTTCTTTCCATCCACTGTATTCAATCTGTTCATTCATTCATTAAGGAAACACTCACCTTAAGCACATGTTTCAGCCTGACGTCAAATCTCATTGTTTCTTTTGGCTGAATATCTCCCAAATTTGTTGGTGGTGATGGGGACGTTACCATGGCCCTTGCTCCTGTCTCGCCCTTATAACTTTGTGTTTTGTTAGTTATACCATCCTGCTGGCTGGTTTCTTGGCTCTAGTCCGGTGGTGGTAAATCCGTGGCACCTGCGCCATCACTTCCTTCCATGGCCATGGCAGACATGGCTTGGCCAGTCACTCGCTGCCTTCTTTCTTCTGGACATGGATGTGGGCTCAGCCCTGGCAGGGTCCTCCAGCCCCATCCTAGTCTCTACCCGACACCTTCTAAACATGGTCTCTCTGTTATAACCTGTCCAGGCTAATTGAAGATTTTCTAGAACTTTCCTCCAGTTGGCATGGCTTGCCTTAGCCCCCAACTTGTTCTTCACCCCAGAGCTCCAACCCAGAGGCGTAGAAGCCCATTGCTGTGCTTTGGCTCCAGTGGTTTTCTTTGCTTTGATGATTGTCACCCCTTTCCTTTATGCTTCCCTAAAATCTGCAAAACGTAGAAAAAGTCTCACTTTCTCCTCATCTCCTAGCACATTCGTCTCCCTGACTTTGACTACTATTGTGTATATAGTGTATATGGCATTGTTTCACATTTCACACTTGGAAATTATATGGCGCACAATAATCTGCACATATTTAAAGTGTATGTGATATTTTGACATACGGATATACCTATGAAACCTTCACCATAATCAAGTTCAACCATAAAAAGTTTCCTCATGCACCTTTATTATACCTTTCTCCCTTCTTGTCCTTGCCCCTTTTTGCCAGGCAACCTTCTTCAGTCACTATGGATGAGCTTGAATTTTTAAGAATTTTATATGAATGGAGTTATAGAGTATGTATTCATATTCTTTCTTGTTGGGCTTATTTTACTTACTACAATACTTTTGAGACTCTTCTGTGTGGTAGCATATATCAGTGGTTCATTCTTTTTTATTGCTGAATAGAACTCTATTGTCTGGCTATACTGCAGTTTGTTTAATCATCATTAGAAGAATATTGGAGTTATTTCCAGCTTTTTGGCTATTACAAATACAACTGCCACGAACATTTGTGTCAAGTCTTTGTATGGACATATGCTTTTATTCCTCTTGAATAAATTCTTAGCATGGAGTTGCTGGCTTATATGTGTAGGTATGTGTTTAAATTTGTAACAGACTGCCAAACTGTTTTCTACAGTGGTTGTAACATTGTACATCTGTAACAGCAATGTTTGAGTATTTCATATGTTAAGCATTCTAAAAGGTGTGTAGGAAGCTCATCACAGTTTTAATTTCTCTAATGATGAATGATGTTAAATATTATTTACTGTCTGTGTATCTTCTTTGGTGAAGTGTCTGTTAAAATCTTTTGCCCATTTTTTAAATTGTGCTGTCTGTTTTCTTAGTGTTGAGTTTTGAGAGTTCTTTATATCTTCTGGGTACAAGTCCTTTATCAGATCCCTGTTCTATAAATATTTTCTCCTAGATTGTGATTTGTCTTTTTACTCTCTTAACCGTGCCTTTTGAAGAGTGGAAGGTTTTAATTTTGATGAAGTCTGATTTCTTAATTTCTTCTCTCATGGATTGTGCTTTTGGCATGCTACTTGGGAAATCTTTGCGTACCCAGGCTCATGAAAATTTTCTCCTATGTTTTCTTCTAGAAGTTTCATTGTTTCATTGTTTTAGGTTTTACATTTAGCATGCATTTTGTATATGGTGTTTATAGATTGAAATTATAATTATTATTATTTTTTTTTGGCATGTGGCTATCCAGTTGTTTTTACTGCACTTTTTGCAAAGACTATCCACTGGATTACTGTTTGCACTTTGTCCAAAGTCGGTTGACTGTATTCATGTAGGTTTTTTTCTGAGGTCCCTGTTCTGTTCCATTCATTGATTTGTCTGTCTTTACTCCAATTTCACAGTCTTAACATCTGTTGCTTTATAAGAAGTCTTGAAATCAAGTAATATTAATTCTTCAGCTTTTTTTCAAAAAGTTGTTTTGGCTGTTTGAGGCACTTTTGATTGCCATAGAATCAGGTTGTCTGTTTCTACAAAAACAAAAAACAAAAAAAAAAACCCTGGATTTTGAAGGAGACTTTTGTCACATCTATAGATCAATTTGAAGAGAGTTGACATTTCAACAATAATAAATATTCCAATCCAAAAACCAGATATATCTCTCCATTTATTAGATCTTCTTTAATTTTTCTGGGCACTGTTTCGTAGTATTCAATATAAAGATCTTATAGTTAATTTCTCACATTCATTCCTAAGTATTCATATTTGATGCTATTGTAAATGAGTTTTTTTAATTTCAATTTTTGATTGTTTTGTTCTAATGTCTAGAAATACATTTCATTTTTGTGTTTTGGTCTTATATCCTGTAGCATTGGTAAGCTTAATTGTTTAGTAGTGATATGTTGTTCATTGATGTCCTTTATTTAAGTTGAGGACCTTCTATATTAATTTTCTGAGGGTTTTTTAATTTATTCTTTTTGAATCAGGAATGGATGTTGGATTTTGTCAAATAGTTTTTCAGTGTCTATTGAAATGAGTGTATGGTTTTTCATTTTTAGAATATGAATATAGTTCATTTCATTGGTTTTTTTTATTCAGTTTTATTGAAATACATTCACGCACCATACAATCATCCATGGTATACAATCCACTGTCCACAGTATGATAACATAGTTATGCGTTCATCACCACAATCTATCTCTGAACATTTTCCTTACATCAGAAAGAACCAGAACAAGAATAAAAAATAAAAGTGGAAAAAAGAACACCCAGATCATCCCCCCATCCCACCCCATTTGTCTTTTAGTTTTTATCCCCATTCCTCCACTCTTCCATACACTAGATAAAGGGGGTGTGATCCACAAGGTCTTCACAATCACACTGTCACCCCTTGTAATCTACATTATTATATAATTGTCTTCAGGGGTCCAGACTGCTGGGTTGGAGTTTGGTAGTTTCAGATATTTACTTCTAGCTATTCCAATACATTAAAACCTAAGACATGTTATCTCTATAGTGCATAAGAATGTCCACCAGAGTGACCTCTCAAATCCATTTGAAATCTCTCAGCCACTGAAACTATTTCGTCTCATTTTGCATCCTCTTTTTGGTCAAGAAGATACTCTCAGTCCCATGATGCCGGGTCCACATTCATCCCTGGGTATCATATTCTGCATTGCCAGGGAGGTTTACAACCCTGGGAGTCGGGTCCCACGTAGGAGGGAGGGCAGCGAGTTCACCTGTCGAGATGGCTCAGTTAGAGAGAGAGAGGGCCACATCTGAGCAACAAAGAGGTACTCAGGGGGAGACTCTTGGGCACAATTATATGCAAGTTTAGACTCTCCTTTGCAGTAACGAGCTTCATAAGGGCAGGTCCCATGATCGAGGGCTCAGCACATCAAACCTCCAGTCCCAATGTTTTTGACAACATCAACACCAGTCCAGGTGAGGATGTCCAACACATCCGCACCTTCCCCCAGATCCTCGGGGCTGGGGAGGGGGAGGCTGTAAGTATATTTTTTATTATCTGCCCAAATTACTCTGGGATGTGTCACTATTTCACTCCAGCCTATACTAACCTACTGTATCTCACTTCCTATTCAAAGTTCCATGCAAATTTCATTGATTTTTGAATGTTAAAACAAACTAGCAGGCTTGGGATAAACCCATATATCACATTTAATGTTGAAAGACTGAATGCTTTCCCTATAATATTGGGAAAAAGACAAGGATTTCTGCTCTCACCACTTCTATTCTTCTGGCCAACGCAATAAGACAAGAAAAAGAAATAAAAGACCTCATCCAGATTAGAACCAAAGAAGTAAAACTATCTTTATTCATAGATTACATAATCATGTATCAAGAAAATCTGATGGAATCTACCAGAACCACTACTAAATAAATGATTAACAAAATTTTAGCAAATTATTGATTTTTTGAATGTTAAAACAGACTTGCATTCTTGGGATACACCCCACTTTGCCATGATATATATATACAAATATATACATAGACATTGAATTCAATTTGCTAAAATTTTGTTCCTCATTTTTGCATTTGTGTTTGTAAGAAATATTATTTTGTAGTTTTCTTTTAATGTCTGTCTGATTTTGGTGTCAGAATAAGATTGGTTCTATAGAATGAATTAGGAAGTATTCCCCCCTCTATTTTCTGGAAGATTGTGAAGAATTCATCCAAACCACTACCATCTCTCATCTACGTTAATGTAATAATCTCTGAATAGCATCTACCTGTTGCAGGTGAGGAATGAAATAAGCTGGATGGTGATAATTTCCTTTATTGAGCATTCACCACAATATTTATAAATTATAAAAAAGATGTTATTTGGCATTGTCGTCAAACAACCAGTGAAGAGAGTTGCCTAGTGGTGTACAAGTCCATTTTGAGTTAGCACCTCATTGTGGAGCCTCAACATCTTCATCCACCTGGAAATTGAGTGATATATGTACCTCCTCTGTAAAGCTGGATTGAAGTCAAGATACCTGCTTCAAAATAGATTATCCCTGGGGAAAGTATTGTTTCTCTGTGAAGCATTTTAAATAGATTATTTAATTTATTTGCATTATTTAACTTAATCCTCACAGTAATCCAGTAAGAAAATGGAGGCACCAAGAAGTTAAGTAACTTGCACAGACTAGATAACCGATAAGGGAGCAGAAAGGCCCTTGAATGTAGGCAGATGCTCAGCTGTGCCATCAGGCCACCTCTGCACAGAGACCCTACCTAACCACCTGATCTAAGTGGCTTTCTGTCCTCTTTCCTTTTTTATTTTCTTCTTAGCATCACTTTCTGAAATTATCTTTATATTCTGTCTTCCCCAATACATCGCTTCATCTGCATTGTTCCCTGTGCAATCCCCATGTCTTGAACTGTGGCTGATACTTCTCAACCGTGTCCCATCAAGTTACCCTGGAGAAAAGGGCAGGGGTCTGTGACTTCCAAGGATGTGGCACAAAACTCTGTCCTGGAAAAGGACATACTGGAAGCACTGGAGTGACTGCTCCGGTCCCCCAGACACTGTTCTCATTTCCACCAGTGGTTCTGCTCTTCTGTGTCTGGAATGTCAAATCCTACTAATCCAAGACTCAGCCTGAATCTTCTACCCCTCATGAAGCCCTCCCTGATAACTCAACTCTTCCCTTTGTGAAGCTCCTGGAACCCCTGCCTATGGTATCTCTTTTAATTTATTATAGTAGTCATTAATTAATTGATGTGCTAAACCATCTATCACAGTGGGAGTAATGTCTTAGAGGTTTCACTCTAGGATGATGTATGTATGTAGGTTATAGAAGATGCTGCAATTCTTACACTTTTGTAAGTTTCAATTCCAGAACATTCCAGAAGTGCTATACTGGTAAAATTACTTGGTTTACTTCTTCCATCCTTTCGCACCTTCCCCGGGTAAGAGACTTGGGCTCAGCATTAGTTTGAGACAAAAGATTTCTCAGCTGTGGGGTTTTGAAGATGGTTATTTTAAGAGGCTCAACTTATTTAAATCAACCCTGTGAATGTGCAACACAGTATTTTTCTTTTTCTACGAAAAATGGAAAGCTGAAGGAGCTCTTAGTGACCTCAGATGTCAGTGTGAAACAGGAGATCTGCAGGTGACCATAAAAAAACTCAAAAACGTAGGTATGTAGAACCTAGACTTTTAGGAATAGCCTCAGTATTCCAGTGTGTTTACATTATTAATGATTGAAATGTTTGCGATAATATTTAAGTGACAGTTGGCATCAGATTTCGGGGTCTAATTAGGCTCCTTGGAAAGATTTTTTTTAAAGGGCCCCTAAGTTCCTCTCCTTGTTCCAGGGGCCATGGACTCTTTTGCATATAGCTAATTAATATTTTTGATCCCTTGAACAACTGTCCATCAAACCCCCATTTGCTTTCCGTAGTCTTCGCCAATGAAGTCCCACGTGTCCAGTGACCTGGATGCTCCATGACAGAAGGCACCGTCTTCTGTGGTTACAGGTTTATCCCTACCCCTAGCTCACTGCAAGGTGTATGGTAGGATTTCAGTGACTACTGAATGAAATGAATATTCGTCTTCCATATAGAAAGTTCCAGCAAGAACTGGTCAGCAAGAGGTGAGAGAAAACTCACTGATGTATGAACAAAGATGTGACTGAGTTTTGGCCTTTGCTCTTTGGTTTCTAATGAGCAGGGTCTATTTCGCTCAGTGGTGCGCTGATAAATTTTTAACAAATGGCTCTCGGGGGTGTGTGGCAAGCCCCAGTTTGTAGCATTTGCCAATTTCCATGATATAAATATTTCACAGTGACTGAGTTGCAGCTCCTAGGTTGACATCACTGAATGCAGAGTCAGGAGGAGATGCTTCGAAGGGTTGTCATCAACTAGTACATGCTGGCTCCAGCACAGCACTGATTTCACTTCTTGCATATAGTTGTCTCCATGGTTAATGGAAATATCTTCACTAAATCCAAGACAGACAATTAGAAAATAATCATCTCTAAAAGTGGTATTATGACCTTGGGGACTTCACTTTGCTTCTCTGGCTGTTTACCTGATAAACTTGAATGCCCTTTCCAGTGTTTTAGAGTCAATGAAATTAAGTGATGATTAAGTGAATTTTGTAGCCTGTTGTAACTTAAACTTCTGTTGAGATCATTAAGAGTTCTCCCTAGTGTCCTTCTTGGAAAATTATTATTGTTGTCAGCCTCATATCTACTTTTCACAAGTCATTGAAACATATAGATGGCCTGTTCAGGAGAATCTGAATTGACCTGTTGATGCCAGAGCCACAGATTCTCCTATTCACTGCCCTCACTTACTTCCGTGGCCTCTCAAATCTCTACGCTAAGAAAATGCTTGCAAGAATAGACACAGAGGCTCTTGCCCTGCTGCAGCATCCAGTGAAGACCAGATAGCACCACACAGTAAAGGGGCCTGAGTGGAGAGTGAGAAGCCAGAGTTCTTGTCTAGACTGTGCCACCTTCTGCCTGTCACACTTGGCTTCATCTTTCCGAATTTTAGTTTCCATCTAAAATGGGATTCGTAATGACTGTCCTGTCTAGCCATAGTAATGGGTGTTTTGTTGATTTTCCAGTTTATTAAACTCTTTTATAATTAAAAAAATTATCTAATTCTGAAACTGAGGGATGTGCAAACATCCTTCTTTTAGGGATGAGGACACTGAGTTCCAGAGAGGCTAAGAAACTTGTTCAAAGGCACACACATGACCAATAAGGGTTGAGGGTCGTCTTACTGCACAATTTGTGTTTTTCTCACTTCTACCAGACTTCCTGCCTGATAGGGTTGTTAAGGGAGATTTTGTGAGAGTGTGTTAAAGACTGTAAAGAACTACCTAGAAAAGGTTGCAGATTTTATTATAATTATCATACTGTGTCACTGATTCTAGGAAACTCATGTCTTTCCACAGTTTCTCCTCTCTGAATCAAAATGCAACTTAAAATCAGTGATCCTCGATAGTCATGTGGCAATTGTGACATAATTGTGTGAAGAGCTTCAGTGAACACTATCTGGCAAGATGAAGAAGGCTCCAGCATCAGAGTACTTAGACTTGATGAGATATGAGATTTGTTTTGATGAACACACACATTTTAAATAAATTGACAGCCACAAATCCCCACAATTCTGTGGGGATGGAAGATACTCCTAAGAAAAGAATTTTTTTGTTCTCCATGTTTTAGATGCTCCTGAACTGCTTTAATCTGGTAATACTTCTAAGTCCACCACCAAGCAAAGCTCATCAATATATTTATATAATATTACGTGTGCATATCCCTTACCTCATGTCATGTCTAAATGTTACTTAGTTCAGTCATTTAATAAGCATTTCACTGTGAAGGCAACATAGGTGAATCTGACACTAACTCTGACTCTGAAACACCTAGACTACAGCAGAGAATGGAAAACATACGCACCGACTCTAATATGGGATAGAAAATGTTAGGTGCAGATGAAGTTCTAGGAGAGTGGAAAGACCCAGATTCATGTGCAGCCTAACTGAACAAGCAAGGACTGGCTGCTTTATGGCTGAATGGTTTCCCAAAAGAACTTTTCAGTTGTGTCAAAGAAAACTCATTTAACAAATTACGTAAAACAAAAACTCCCATCTTCCTAGATTATACATGGTTTGATGATTTATAAAGTTGTATAAAATTGAAAATTAAAAGCTTCTAGAATTCCCATTTTGATGATATTCAGAGATATTCCTAGATTTAATCAGATAAATTCAAGGGAGGTTTGTATACATACTTTTATTTTTCTTTTCAGCTAGAAGAACAATCAAAACACATAAGTCAAAAAGAAGATGTGGCTACGTTAAAAAAAACAAATTTATGACTTACCAATGGTAAGAATCCCCTTTTCAGTGACAGAGAGACATTTCCTTCTAGACCAGTATTTTGTAAACAAAATCACACTATTATTTCCATGTTCCGGGAATGGAGGCTTAAGAGAAATTAACACTATAGTCAGAGAAAGTCTTTAAGATTCCTTTGAGCAAATTATTATTTATGCAGCCTTTTTCTCTCCAACTATACCCATACCTACTATGATTGCTTTTTTTTTTTTAATCAAAGCAATAATGACATGGAAAAAAATAAAATTGTAGAACATGTTTGTGATGAAAAACAGCACTTCCATCACCAGTCTACTTTCCAGATAGCCATTTCCAGCCATTTATGATTGTAGATCTGGTGATTACTTTGAAAAGACTAAGTCCCATGAATTCATCTTTATTTATGATTTATTAATTTTAGTTATCTATGACTTCTTCTTGTGAAGGATGAATATATACTTTGCTATCTCCACCTCCCAAATTTTGATGCGTATATAGCTAGTTTTAGTTTTCCTGCTGGCTGTTCTTAAACTTTACTTAGTTAACCCTATGTTCTTGTAACATTACCCTGGCCTGAATCTCTGGCTCTGTAGGAAGGAAGGTTTTCACTCTGCCCTTCCTCCAACTTTCTTCCTTCTGTCCCTTTCCCCTCTTCTATCGACCATATCTTTATCTTTCATAACATTCCCATCTTTTCTGTTATCATTGTTAGTTTTCTTTATTTTGCGTTTAGGTTGATTCTAAAAGTTAATGCCAGTAAAGAACATTTCCTTTATTATGACTCTAATTGTTTTCACTACAGAGCCAGGAAATGAGCTAGGGTTGTATTTCTTTCTCTCCAGTTATTATCCCTATCCCATTCAAAAGATTAGGTTCTTGGCTTCATGGTCCAATAAATTCTCTTTATACACCACCAGTTCCACATTTTGCCACCTCTTAGTTTACCTTATAATTGGATCATGACTTTCTTGTATAATTATTATTTTTTAGATTTTTCTGGTTGATTTTTTTTTTCTTGTTATGAAGAGAAGCCTCTGCCATGGTCGTAATATCACCCTGATACCTTAGAATTTCTTATTTCTTCTTCTCAATAGAATTTGTTTCACTTTTCTTCTTGAAAATATTATTTTTGGCATCCCCTGGGTTTCAGTTCTTATTTGATCTATTGCTTTTTTACACTGCTATCCGTATGTCATTTTGGAATTTCTCTGAATTGGATTCTTGATTTAATCACAAGACTCAGATATTATAATTTTCCTCTTTTGGATTTTCATCCTCATTTTGCTATAGTAAATCCTCAAGGAACTTCTTCAGAAAGGGTATGTGGGAGGTCAGTTTATCAGTCTTTGCATATTTGAATATGTCTGTGTTCTCACAGTTTTTTGAAGGTTTGTCTAGACAAAAAATTTCTCTGGGACTCCTTTGAGAGTTTATTTTGGGCTTTCTATTTCTTGCTGCTATTTGTCTTCACATACTTGGTAATTGGTTATCTGTTCACATTTTAAATAGAAGGGTTAGGTTGGTCATTTTAGGTAGTGTTTGTAGGCTTCCCATACAGCCAGGTAAATATCTGTTTGCCCCTAGGCCTCTGCCCTGAGAAGGTGTCTTCCTAGGAGGTCTGTGGATGGAGCTGGCTGTGAGATGTGGGACCCCAATAGCATAATGGCTATTCAGAGGGCTTTGGCTTTCCTCCTAGGAGTCATCGAGTTCTTTTTAAAAAGACAAGCCCTCCCTTGTTGCCTTTGGAGTTGACTTTGTCTATCAGTCATTCTCTGCTGGGTAAGAGGGGATGGGCTAACACTTCTCCTGGACCCCCTTCCTCACTCTCTTTCCTTCATCAGCACGTTTCCATCCAGTTTCAGTTTCCGGAAATGTATTGAAATCCCTTTTTTGGTGACGGTTCCGTCTTCCATTCTTTTAACTGGTTTGGGCTCATTTCCTTTGGCGTTTCATATTAATGAGGTCTCAGGAGGCAAAGAAGACCAATTCATGTGCTCAGTGTATTGTCTTGAATCAGAAGCTTCCAGTGATGGATTTTGTTTTTTTAAGGAAAACTGCAGAAATTTCCTAATCACACTGGTGTATTTTCAGTGTACAACTTCAAAATGTAAGCTAAAAGGGCTCATTGTAAGATAATTGGTCTACCTTATAATAGGTACTGATAACTCCATGGAATGTTTATCGGTACCTTTATCCCTCTCGTTAGGTAAAACAAGTATTCAAATGTTTAGCCTCCATTAATTTTCCAGTAACATGTTCAAGTGCATCATGGTAAACTCTTGACTGTTATAGTTTGTCACCAAATGTCAAGTTTAAAAAGAGAGTAGCTTTAAGGATTTAAAAAGTTGACACTTTAATAATTTATATTCTCAGTTACAATGACTTGATAATTTGTTCATTGGACACCATGAGGAATTGTGGAGGGGTGGGGGAGTGGTGTGCGAGCAGGGTCCACTACACTTTATTTTATTCTTCTCAGATGGAAGAAACTCTGAGTCTGTTGACCTGCCCTATTCCTTTTCCATAGGAAAATCAGAAAGTGAAGAAAGCCCTTTCAGAAGCACAAACACAGCCTTTCTTCAGAGTGAGTTAGATGCATTGAAAAGTGATTATGCTGATCAGACCCTGAATTCTGAAAGGTATGGAATTTCACATTTTATTTTTCAGTTTAGGTAAATGTTTATGTACCGGTGATCATCATTGAGGATGAAACTTAGCTATTTAATAATGAAGAGTCATTTATTAACTTTCTAAACAGTTTTTCACTTTCTAAAGATTTTACTTTCAGGGTCAAATTTCCTGGTGATTTTTGTGTTTTTAATTTTTTTAAAGAAACAGATTAACTATTTTAATTATTGGCTGCTTAACACAGCGTATGGCTTAATAAATGTTTGAATTAACAGAGAGCAGAAGAAGATAGCTAAAATGTCAATAGTCAGTGCTTATTAAAGTGCTCTGAAGGTAGGAATCCAAGCCAAACAATATAAAAATGGGAAAAGTAGACCTCAGCAAGTAATTGTATTTTCGCATGCTTTAGTTTTGCAGTTGGGTGTTAATAATATAAGACCAAACACACAAACACACACATATCTATTTTTATTTAAGCGATGTATCTTTAGACATTTATATAGGGATATGTAAATATAAAAGCATATCTATGCATTTATATGTGTGTATGCCCTAGTACTTGAGCAGAATATCTTGGTTTTTGTTTGTTTGTCAACTTCAATCAGAATTAAGTTCATGTAATAGAGAGCCATGAAATATTTATTTAAAAAGTAAAAAAAAAAGTCTCTATGGAGTTAAACAACATAAGAGATAAATAATGTGAAAACCACCACCACCACCAGCAGTGGCCCAGGTTGGATGAGTCTCCATGTGATCATCAATAAAGTGTTCTTTTAGTTCAGAAGAAGGGACGAGCCTTATAAGAGAGGAGACCCTTGAGCTGAGCGTGGATGGAAGGAGAGTTCAGGTGGGTTAAGGTGGGAAGAGGCAGCAGTGATGACAGCGTCTGGAACGAAAAGAGGTCGGGTGCCCTCGGCCGGGCACTGTGCGTGGCCCTTAGCCGGCAAGAACTCATTCAGTCCACACAGCATTCGATGACAGGGACTCTCATTATCCCCATTTTCTCAGGGTTGTTCCGGGTGAGACGAGAAGCACAGCAGGGGACAAGGGCAAGGGGAAATGATAGCACATTTTTATAATTGTACTATTAGCTATAGTCCGTGGTTTCATGTGGTTCACTGTTTGCATAGTGTAGTTCCATGGACTTTTTTTAAACATTTTAATTCTGTTACCATAAGACTGGTCTGGGTACAGTGGTCAGAGCACAGAGCAGAGAGAGAAGTTTCCAATGGAAGAAGGGGGTGGGGGAGGGAGGAAGGGGTAACCGAGATGGGAGGTGGGGAAAGGAAATGTCCACTTTACCTCAAGCCAGGAGAGAACCACTGGGAGAGTTTGGCCCACGTCCCCTATAGTTTAGGAACCACGGGGTCCAGCACCTGCCTTGTATTCCTTTGAGTCCGTTCTGGTTCCTAATGGTGGGTGTCCTGATGGTCATCATCTGTCCACATTAAGATAGCTATTTTGCATAGGCTGATGCATTTCAATTCCTCAGAGGGCTTCACAGTGCTAACTACTAGAAACAGTGTACTACCAGGATTTGGGGGTCATTAAATTTTCTTTAAAAATGTAATTGTCTTATATAATAATGTAGATTACAAGCGGTGACAGTGTGATTGTGAAGACCTTGTGGATCACACCCCTTTATCTAGTGTATGGATGAGTGGAGGAATGGGGATAAAAACTAAAGGACAAACGGGGTGGGATGGGGGGATGATTTGGGTGTTGTTTTTTCACTTTTATTTTTTATTCTTGTTCTGGTTCTTTCTGATGTAAGGAAAATGTTCAGAGATAGATTGTGGTGATGAACGCATAACTATGTTATCATACTGTGGACAGTGGATTGTATATCATGGATGATTGTATGGTGTGTGAATGTATTTCAATAAAACTGAATTTAATGAAAAAAAAATCATTCAAAATTCCAGAAAAAAAAAAATGTAATTGTCTAAATATGAAACGCTCCTTTGATAAACTTATAAGAATTCAATGCCAGCACAGATCTGTGGATTTTTATCAAATTGATATGTAAAGTTCCAGTATGGACAGAAATCTGTTCCTTCCACTTTGGGATGTGATTCATTGGAATCAGAAAGATTTAGCCTCTTGATGAACCCATAAAAACTTTTTCCATGTTACAGGAAAAACATTCGATCTCATTGAGGGGAGAATATATAACTCTGCATCTAGGAAGAAATATTTCTGGCTTTCATAAGATGGGCTAAAGCCTGCCCAGTGGAGGAAATAACAATTTTTGATTAACAGATTGTCAGCATGGGGCACATTCCTTCAATTTTCAGCAATTTAAAATCCCAGAATTTAATCAGCTTTTATAGAATGCTGCCCACTGCTTGTATAGCAACCAGGGAGACAGTAGTGAAGAATTGTAGAACGAGCATTAGATCAGAGATCATGCTGACTGGGGTGTCTTTATTTTGTATGAAGACATTTTTTATTATTTAGGAATTGGTCAAAACATGCCATATTTTTATTAAATGACTTCTCTGAGTGCTTTATGTTCACGACAGTAAATGGTGCTATAATAAGTTGGCAGGCCTCCCAGCAAGTAGACCTTTGATATATGTTGTGTGAGCACATTGATATGAAATCAGAATTACAGAAACACAGGGGGTATTCCTCACGCATAGTTGTCTTATTCTGGAATGGAAAATAAGTCAAAGTGCCACATTGCTACCAGGAAGCCTAAAAATCCACGTATAAACTAATGAGTTTTGTTTTTATAAATTGGTTTTGATTATGCATTTCTTGTTAAAGTACCAAGTACCTACAATATGCAAGGCTCCGCAGGGACTAAAAAGGATTCAAGAAGCATGGCCCTGCTGTAAAGTAGCTCACAGTATACATTCTGTGTATACTTGTTTGTATACATATGGTTCACACATATTTTTACTTCCTTTCTATCCTTGGTCTACGTGCAGTTGGGTAAATGTACCAGTACTCTTCATATGGGAATGTGACACCACTCACTCCTCTGTCTGTGTGTTGTTGCTTTGTTCTTTCTTCTGGTTTTGATGCTAGGGACTGCCAGTTCATCGTTGCTGGTGTTTTTCATCTAATTAGGTAAAAAGTTGTATACATTAGGTAGTATAGAGTGCCCTTTTGAGGAAGAACAGTGTAAATAGATTGATGTAGGACTGGATTTGTGATCTGAAAAACTTTTTTGTTGGTATATAACCAAAAGTAATCCCATTGAACAAAAGAAGATGTAAGATGGAAGTTCACCATATGTGATTCAAAGAAGAGAGAGCTAACCTGTGGATTGTTCTCAGTAGAGTGGGTTAGTGATTTGTGATGAGAACCTCCATCTAAAGGTTTTAAGTTGGGGTTGATGACTGTGCTTCAGAGGTACATAAACTTCATGAGATTATAAATAACATTTCCCATTTAAATAGCTATGCATTTGCTTGAGGCATTAACTATAGCTTTCACTGGATTCTCCAAGAGATCCATGAATAAGCCCCCAAAATGATGAATCATTGTATTAGGCCAAGAGTCAGTAAATTTTATCTGAAATGGACCAGACCTACCCATTCTCTCGTTCTTTTTTTTTTTGTTTTTCGAATCCAAAATTATAGCTCTGCAAAGGACAATGGAGACCAACCTCTTATCTGTAGAAAATATGGCGTCATTAGCCTTTGTTCTAGTTACTCTTGCCACATAACAAACCACCCCAGAATTTGAAAGTGTAAAATAACCATTTTAGTTGGCTCCCAGATTCTGTGGGTTGGGAAATCAGACAAGGTAGAGTGGGGATAGCTTGTCTGTGTTCCACAATGTCTGGGGCCTCAGCTGGGAAGACTGCAAGGCTGGGGTGACTCGATGGCTGGGAACTGGGATCATCTGGAGGCCCCTTCACTTACACATCTGGCATCTGGCCAGGGATGACCTGAACTCTGAACTCAGCTGATCGTGTCAAAAGAGAACCTACATGTGTCCTCTCCGTGGGGTTGTGCTTCTTCACAGCATGGCAGCCTCGGGGTAGTGAAACTTCTCACGTGGCATCTCAGGGCTCTAGGGTGAGTCCCAGGAGACAAGGAGGAAGCTGCCTCCTTTCGTCTTACCTAGCCTCGGAAGCCATGCACCATCGCTTGCTCTGCACTCTGTTGACGAAGCAGTGACAAGCATGCCTCGGGTGCCTTATGGGTGAGGGTGCATAGACCTCACCTCCAACTTGGGGAAATGTCAAAGAAAAGTTGCAGTCATTTGTATAAGAAATGGTCTTTGGCCCATTCTATGGTCGAGGCACCTGACTCAGCGAGTCAGGAACTTGCCATGTAATTTCTGAAGTCATTACATTAGCTTGTTTTATTTTAGAGTTTTTGAGCTGAAGAAAACTTTAAGGATCCCCTAATCCCAACACTTCTTTAAATAAAGATGATGTTGTTATCAAGACCCAGAGGACTTGCCCAAGATTATACCTCTAGGCGAGGTCATTTAACAAGGGCACTCCCCATCACACTGAATGAATACTGGCAACTAAGCTATATTAGTACTACAAACAAATCTAGCTCATGGAAGAGGACTTTGGAGTGGGAAATGGCACCAGCAGAAGCATCAAGGGCTGCAAGAAACAGTGACCACCTCTACCACTGAAACCATGGGGGAGAGAGTAATGGCTGGGAAAGCCTATCGCTCCGCCTCCTCTCTAATAATATTGACTTCCATTTGATTAGCAGGTTCACAGACACACTGATATTTAGTGTATTAAGCCACTGTTCCTATTTCTCCAGGGGAACTGAGGCTCAGAGACTCAAATTTGCGCAAATTTACCTAATAAGTTTGGCAGTGTAGGCTTCCACAGATTGTCTGGTTGCACGGTCCATGATGTTTTTCCCACATGGGCAAAGTGTTTTAGTCTTGAATATGCAACACTGCAGATGTAAGGATACTCCAGCTATGCAGAAGTATGCATTCAAAGAGGGAAAGTGAATGCACCTGGAATGCCCTGCAAATCAAGGACGCAGAGTCAGTCCTTTTGAGCCTAATGTCTGAATCCATCTACTGAATTTTCTGTACCCTAAGTGTCCCCTTTCCCTTGAAGAGGCAAAAGGGAGTAAAAGACTAAATATAAGGACAAAAGCAATGTCATGCCTGCTGCCAGCATTCCACCTGAATACAGCCTCCTACAGGTGGCTCCCATCCAAGGCAAGCAGGAGCTTTCTAGGAATGGGGGTCTGCTTCCTTTTAGAAGCAAAGCAGATAAGGTGTGGCAGTTTCTGGATATCAGACTCTGGAAGAGAAGCCCCTGTAGGTGACTTTTGTTTCCTAAGCACCTAAGGAAGTGAAGGTTTTATAAACTGACTCTACAAGATGACCTTGGAGAGGAAAGAGGAAAAGAACTATACGATGGAACTGTGAACAGTTGTTTGTATACCGTGGATGACTGTATGGTATGTGAATATATCTCAATAAAATGGAATTTTAAAAAAGATAATACAGCTATTACTTTATTAGTGCTTGAGTAGGAGTTTATATACCTGTTCTTCTCTAATATGAAACCTGGAACTAGTTTTGTTCCTGAAAAAAATCCACCAATGATTTCTCAAATACTTTTTCATTTAGAAAGTTTTTCATTCTTTTTCTTGATTTTGATACTTAAGAAACCACGCCCCCCCCCACACACACATTTGAGCTTTATTTGATCTCTGCTCATGTTTATATTATCTTTAGTAGCTTCTTGTTGTAACTCTCCTATGATGAGAACATTTGATGAAAATCTAGGGAAGGCTAAACTTGCTTGGGTACTTGGAGCTCTAATGATCAATCAAGTGGTTGTGGGGAGGATAGAAGACAGCTTTTTTTCTGCTTAGGAAAAGGAGATTTGGAGCAAGGCACAATGTGATTTAAGTTGCACTGGTATGCTTCTTTTCTGATAATAGTCAACTCCATTAAGATGGCCTCTCAGCTAGCTAGTTAAACACAAAGTTAAAGTTTATCCTTAAATTAGCCCTACCTCTTATACTGCCGACTAGGAGAGGGAAAGCTGGGTGTGCTGATTTATGAACAGCCACTATTAAATCTGTTTTTCTTAAACTCTACAGGCATCTTGATGTGAGTGACTGCTGACAGGTAACTGATGTAGGAATCCATGCTCTGGCAAGAAGCTGCCACCAGCTCAACTATCTGGACCTGAGCTCTACATTAATTCTTGCAAAATATTCCATTATATAAATGTGATGTATTTAAATATTATCCTACTCGCAAACATACAAGTTCCCTCTAATTTTACTTTTGAGAAATAACATAGTAATAAATACCCTTGTACACAAATATTTGAGTTCTTTGATTATTCCGTGGATATAAAGACCTGGAAGTAGAATACTAGTTCAAAAGTTGTGATATGGATATTTACTAAGATTTCAATAATATTGCTAAATTGCTATTCAGAACCACTGTACCAGTTTATTCTTCCAGTAGTAGTGTATGAAAATGCCTGTTGTCAATCATAGGAAACCTCATTGCTCTCTTAAATATATAGCCAACATTATGGAGGGGTGTCTTATTTTAATTTGTTTTGCCAATGATTCTTGACGTTAATTTTTGATATTACAAATGGAATTTTGAATACCTTCCTTTTATTTGTTTTGCATTTCTTGTGAACATTTTTGTTTTTCTTTTTGTTTTTTTGTGGTTTTTTTTGCCCCTTTTACCGTTTAGACTTGTATCTTGTTGCATATGTTTGCCAATATTCTTTATAGGTATTATGGTTTTAATGCTTGGTCTTTTAAATATTTTGTAGATTTCATCCAAGTATATCATGTTATTAAAAGTGTTTCAGTTGGTTCTCTTGGGTTTTATTAATAGGTTGAGTACATTTAAGGATAGAATATACATGAATATGTGCAAAATATATGTGCCTTAAAATGTATTTCAACGATCCACACCTGTGATGGTTTAAAACATTATGAAACTCAGAAAAACATGTTCTTAAAGTAAATCCATTCCTGTGGGTGTGAACCTATTGTAAGTAGGACCTTTTGATGAGGTTACTTTGGTTAAGGTGTGGCCCACCTCAATCAGATGAGTCTTAACCCTATTAGTGGAGTGTTTTATGAGAGAATGAAATTCAGACAGAGAAAAAGCCACAGGAAACAAGAGGCTGGATATCGACAGAACCTGGAAGAGAAGGGAGAGACCTGGAGATGCTGCCATGTAACTTGCCATGTGGCAGAGGAGCCAAGGATGGTGGCAAAGCCAGCCCCAGAGTGCCAAAGTCTTTGGGAGAAAGCTTTGCCTTGTTGATGGCTTGATTTGGACTTTCTTTGAGCCTCAAAATTGTAAGCTAATAAATTTCCATTGTGTAAGACAGCCCATTTCATGGCATTTACTTGAGAAGCCTAGGAACCTAAAACAACATATATATCTTAACCATGAAAAACCCTAAGTTGAGGTAACATATGAGACAATCTTCTATCAATTTGGGAGTCACATACAGAGCCCTTTATGGAACTCATCTGCTTTAAGGCTGCATTTTAAGGTGTGATCTACTGATGTTCTAGAAGAAATATAACAATTGTACTTGGTCTCTTTCTGTGGAACTAGGCATATATAAAATAGAGGGCCTGGAAATAGATCTGAATGGAAGAAATAGGGCCATTCTGAATAGACATGAATTCAAACTTCCAAGTATTATGCAGTCATTCACTACAGACTATGTACCCCTACACTTGCAGATCTCTGGGCCTAGGAACTTCAGCTGGATTTACAAAACTAGCAAGCTTCCATCCCCATTTGCTGCTTCACCAATGTCATCTTTCTTCCCAATTTTACTTCTGTCCACTACCTCCTTCATAGAAAAACCAAACTGACAAAGAAGTTGAAAGGGAGACAATGAATTTACTCATTGTAGCCTTAAATCCCAATTACTTTGGGCCCATTTTCTCATTTATGTTTAAGGCCTGTTGCAGATGGGAGTTTCTTTCTCCTTCTCTCTCTTTCTTTCATTCGTGAGTATCTGGATAATGGTTTGTGGTTATTGATCCCTCTGATAAGCTTACTATGCATATTTGCTTTCTACTTTTAAATGCCCAACTGAAATATAATGAAGAAAAAAGTGAACATAGGTTGTGTTGGAGCAAATGATAAGCCCCTGTTATATCTGTACTCAGTAGACAACAGTAGCTCCCTTGGGTGATACAGAACAAATGAAAGTGTGTGCTTCAGCTAGAACCATTGTTTTCCCTGGGTGATCGATGATGGTGGGCTTCCAGGAATGACAGACAGGCCAGGTCAGTTCCCTAATTAGGGAATTATCTTCATAGAAGGAGGCTGTGCATCTAATTAAGCCAACATCCCACAGAGGCCCCAGGAGCTTTATAAGGAGAGCTGTTGCCAACAGGCAGAATGAAGACACTTTTTTTTTTTTCGTTCTTTTCAAAGGCCAAGATCCCACTAATTAAAATACCAAGAGAATGACCTCACACATAAGAGCTTATTTTACCACATTTTTTACAACTTATTGACATTGTGATTCTCCAGGCTGTGTTTCTTGATAGCTATAGCAACATCCCCACTTCCGTTGGCTCTCCTAGCACTCTCTTACAGGATTATCTGGTTCATACCACTTCAGTACCTTCCATTTATATTTTACTTCTGTCTTAAAACATTCAGTTGACTCAAATGTGAATTCAAAACCAGTTACAGTGCATTGTTCACTGCACCCAATCCAGTACCTGGGTAGTGTAATTCTAGAGACGTGATCAACTTGGTAAATATATGACAGGCATTCGGAGAGCCCGTGGCTCCTTGTTTAAGTACAACTTCTGGAGCAGTGGTACCTCCTGAGCAGACCCTGTCCTATCTTAGCAGGATTTACTCTGAGGAAAAAGAATATTCTTTTCTAAAAGTGATGGAAACTTCCAGTGGTGGTTGAATGATTGGAGAGAGAAACATGTTACAAAAATAGAAAACTGTTGTTACATTGTCTTTCTCACATGAGTGAATTTGGCATCTTAGAAGAAGACAGGAAATACCATTCTTATGCTCCTTATGGAAACACTCAATAGAAACCTGCCTCTGTGTGCTGTGTATCCATTGTGAGGTTTTTATGTTATCATCTAGATTCAGGCTAGAAATGAACGGGAACATTGATACAGAAGCAGAATCCTGCCTACCCCTTTACTTGTAGACTTTGAAGAATGAGAGACAGATAACCTTTTGGGTGAAGCATAAGGATATCTAACTAAACAGGAAAAGATTCATTTTCTTCTTGTGCAAGTAGTCTGAGAGAATCATGTTGTTGCATTTAATTCAAGAGGCAGAATAGTTTCCCTGGGCCAAACTCCAAAACTTCTGTTAGCCGTGTGACCGTGGGTAAGTCACTTGAACATCTCTGTGCCTCAGTTTCTTCGTCGGTAGCATGCGGATGGTAATAACAGCACCTATCTCACAGGATCATTGTGGAGATTGAATTAAGACATTGTGCCAGTTTGGACATATTATGTCCCCCAAAAGCCATGTTCTTTAATGCAGTCTTATGAAGGCAGACATTAAACTTTCGAATGAGTGTTTCCATGGAGATGTAGACCCTGCCCATTCAGGGCGGGTCTTAATTAAATCACTGGAGTCCTATAAGATTGCTCACAGACAGAAGGAGCTCAGTGCAGCTGAGGGAGACCTTTAGAGAAAGCCATTTTAAACCAGAACCCAGGAAGCCAAGGACCAGCAGATGCCAGCCACGTGCCTTCCGAGCTGACAGAGGTGTTCTGGACGACATCGGCCATTCTTCAGTGAAGATATTCTCTTGTTGATGCCTTAGTTTGGATACTTTTATGGCCTTAGATCTGTAAAGTTGTAAGTTAATAAACCTCCTTTATAAAAGCCAATCCATTTCTGGTATTTTGCATAACAGCAGCACTAGCAAACTGGAACAGATAGGGACACATTTAGGACCTGGTGCATAGAAAGCACTCTGTAAGTGTTGGCCATTATCGTTTGTTTATAATACTCATAAACTTTTCTTTATTCCAAAGAACATGTATTATTCATAGGACATTAAACTGATGTTACTAATTTAAGGAAAGGTGGTTATTTCTTCTTTTAAGGAGTATATTTTTAAAAGGAAAGCAAAAAGTATTCCTCAGTTTGAGTAAACCCATTTTGAAGAATTTTGGACTTTCGTGATTATGACAGGGAAGGCTTATTTCCTTGACGGTGCTCATCTAATCATTCACTGGAACCCAATGAGGTATCCAAATTTCAGTATGTAGGGATATGTCCATGAAAATTAAAGTACCTCTAACTTTTCTGTTACTGATTTGAAAACACAGAAAATATTCATTTCAAAGATGGGAATAGAAATGAGAGTTTTGTGTATATAAAATGTTAACATTCAAAGACATAGACTTCTTACCAGATACATGTGCTCTCCATATTATGGAAACATGTAGAATTCTTTCAGGGAAAGAAACAAACAAACGAACACCACCTGCTGTTCTACATACTCCATGGAAACTTTGCCTTGCCCTTGTTAGCATTATGAAGCATCCCCTATGGTACGCGCTACGGATTATGGGTTGAAGTATGTGTCCCCCCCCAACCCCCAAATAAAGGCTTGTTCAAGTCCTAACCTCCAGTCCTGTGAATGTGACCTTGTTTGAAACCAGGGTCTTTGAAACATGTACTTAGTTAAGACGAGGCCCTGTCCAGTATGACCGGTGTCCTTCTAAGAATGGGAGAGGACACACCGAGGCTCAGGGGAGAAAGCCGAGATAGTGAGGCAGAGATGCAAGCCAAGGATTGCCGGCAAACCAGAGACTCTTTAGGAAGAGGCAAGATTTTGTATTTGGAGCCCCCAGAGCTGTGAGACGATATATTTCAGTTATAAGTCAGAGATTTGTTACTTTGTAACAGCAGCCTTAAGCAAATTTGTCCTTTGTTACAGCAGTCTTAAACAAACTAAGACACAATGAAATATCTAGAATAAGTAAATTCATAGAGACAGTAGATGAGAGAGGTTCGGGGAGGAAGGAATGGGGAGTTATTGCTTAATGGGCTCAGAGTTTCTGTTTGGGGTGATGGAAACATTTTGGTAATGGATAGTGGTGATGGTGACAGAATATAAAAGCAATTAATGCCACTGAATTGTACACTTCAAAATGGTTAAAATGGCAATTTTTATTTTATATATATATATAACCTCAAAAAAATTTTAAAACGAGTTACCTTCCCTTCATTATTATTAAATACACATCAAAATTATAACACTGATAATTATCTTGATTCATCTACTCTTGTCATTTCAGCATCTCAAAATGAAACTCTGACATCTTTATCCCTTTGTTTCTGACATCTTTAGTTTTTTGCTTGCTTTCTGTGGTCTGGAAGTTTTAGTAGATGTGTTCACTGTGAGTATTTGTTTCATGAAGTTCCCTTTACATTCGAGACTGTGAGGGGCGAGGGGAGAAGTAAGTGAAGAGGAGTGGGGGTAATTTAATGTCAAGGGCCATGGCAAATTTAAGGGTTGAATACTTTTTGAAAACTATTTGTAGAAAAGCACTTTTAACTTCCTATTCTAATATCTTTTTCTTCCTCTTCCTCGTTTCCAGAGTTTGTTTGTTGGCTAATTATTGTCACATTAGTTTGGAATGTGTGAAACTCAGTTTCTGTGAGAACCTCAACCTGGATGTGGTTAAAAAGCTTTGCAAAAACTGCAGACGGTAAGAGAACATTGACTTTGCCCGCTTGTATCTCTTTCAGTCTTAAATGTCATCAAAAAATGAAGAGGAAACCTGATGTTAGCTATGCAAATACTGTATTTCTTTCTAAGTCCTCATTGTTGTTTCTATTTTATTGACACAGAGTTCTAACAGTCACTAAGTATTTCCCAGGAAACTATCTTCTGATAAGTCCAGTTAAGGCTAAGACAAGCTTTCTTATTGACCTTTCAAATAACAGAAAATCTGTTTCTTTTTACGTTGGAATTCTTAAAATAATCAAAGAAATAATATTTGAAAACAAAATGAAATATCTTTTTGTCAGGGTGACCTCTGTCCTTGGAATACCATTTACTAAGATGATACAACAAGCTAGGGAAGAAAAACCGTTTCATAGGTTCCATCTTTCAAGAATTATTTAATTGGTCTTAGTCTATGCTGTGAAATCTGAACTTCTTGAGTGAAATTTGAAATTTTTTAAAAAATTAATCTTTCATAAAATGGGAGAGTCATAGTGCAAGTACGTCTGTATGGAGCACTAGAACTTTTTAGATTTAAAACAAACAAAATAGTGGAACAATTTGAGAAAGTTTGGTTTGCCAATTGTAAATATCTGAAAACGTAATTAAGAATTTGTTTATCAGTGGAAAACATGAATTCAGAGCTTTAATTATGAATATATGAATATAATATATATGAATGATACAGATAATATATATGAATAATATAGATAATATACATGAATGATATAAATAATACAATATATGACTATAATAATGCATAATTTGATAATGAAATCTGTATCATTTTTGAAGCATCATCTCTAAAGTTTTGGCATTCTCAACAAATGTGTCGATAAGCAAAGATCTCTGTCTTCCACTATTTCTTCTGCATGGTGCAAATATGACCTTCTTGCCTTTTTTTTTTTTTTAAAGCTAGGTTTCATTACATTCATCAATTTTCTACAACATTAAAGTCCTTGCAAATTAATGAATACATGTAACATCATTAAAATCCTGATTCTGTATTTTCAATTGCTACATTAGTGAAAAATAGAGTCCGAGCTCACTGTTAAGCTGAGACTCTAGGGTATTGGTGAAAAGGTCCTTATTTGTATATCTCCTTTGAACTGCTGAATTATCCTTTCTAGAAGAATAAGAATAGTTTTAGAATTTTATGGATCTCTTTCTGACTCTTGTAGTTTGCCTCATTTTGCACTTCTGGGAACAGGAGCTTTTATCTTTTTTAGCCTTCAAAAATAGATTAATATTTAACATCTCATATTGTAGAATTGGTAACTACTTTCATTCTACAAAGAAATGTACATTTCTCCATTCTTTTGGATGAATACAAATGTATGTCTGATCTAAAAATGCACAGAAAGCATTTCCTGGAGCTCAAAGTAATTTTCAAGTGTTTGAAATAAAATTTGTAGGCTTCCCTAGGAAGAAATCCATTTATGGTCTTAGAACACTATTTGTCTGTTGTTCAAATATAAGCTTTGGTAAAAGTGTCCTAAGCAGCTCTAAAATAATTAGGAAATTAAGAACAAGGAAATATTGACATGTTTATCATTCTGATATTACCAAAATTAAAATGAACATTAGTACATGATAGTTGTTTCTAATTATTTATAATTTATCTCCTGCCTGCTTTCTAAAAGGTATTGAGACTTTTTATAGTTAAACACACACATACAGTGGAGCAATTCAAAATTATACTAAAAAAGTGTTAGATCAGAAACCATTTAGAGAAAGAGTTAAAATTGAATTGGAAGCAAGCTGACTACTGCATTTATATGCTAAATTTAAGTGGGAATTTCCTGGTAAGGAAGGTAAATGGGAAACACAAAGGATGACATAGGCCTTTTTGCCTTCTAAAAGGTGGTGTGGCCATTTTTCCTAAGAGGCAAAATTAATACATTCCAAGGAGAATTTATCATAGGATCCTCCTAGAATATGATAAAGAAATAACTTAGCCTTCAGACAGAATTGCACAAAATTCTGTGGATGCTATTAAAACAATGTGAAATTAATGAGCATTAATACAGTTTCCACAGTTTGCCTTCATGCTTTATGATGGCTTCACTTCTTTCCCTGAAAGTTGAATTCTTATGATTTGTTAGGTTTACAGGATTTTCAGAGTCACTGAGAGTAGAGGACCAATTTGAAAATAAGGAGGTTCTTTGCCAATGCACAGAATTAATTTGTGCCATGAAAACAAGTGAAACGTGCCTTTCCTCATTTCTTCCTTTAGATTAGGGATTGGCAAATGTTTTGTGTAAAGGGCCATAGGGTAAAAGGGCCATTTTAAGCTCTTTGGATCATTTGGTCTCTTGTTGAAGTACTCAACTCTGCTTTTGCTACTTGAAAGCAAATTGGTACGCCTGTATTCCAATAAAACTTTATTTACAGATACTGAAATTTGAATTTTATATACTTTTCACATGTCCTCAAGTAATTTTTTATTTATTTTTCAACTGTATTTATAAATGTAAAAATCATTTTTGGCTCAAGGGACTTATAAAAAAACCCAGTAGAATGTATTTGCCAACCTGTGCTTTAGACTCTCCCTCACAGAAGGGCCTAACACCCTTTCCTCTGGAATATAGCTGGTCTATAGCTTTAGATAGTCTTAGTGTTTTCTCACTCAACAGACACTCACATGTAACAACTTAAAAATACACCCTTCGCTGTTCATTTCTTGCTGCCGTATCTGTAGCCACTTTTCAATTTTTTTAAAAAAGAACTAGTCCACTTCCAAACACTAACCCATGGTTTCCCCACACCGCAGCACGGCTGCCGGACATGCAGCCAACTCACTCACTCGTTTCAGAACGCAGAGTCCCGGTTTCACCAAGTGCATGATCTCTGTGGAATTAACAGACCTTGTCCAGCTGGTGCATCTCTGGGAACTGTGTTCTGGGTCACTTTCTGGCTTTTATCCAGTATTTTTCATGGAGCTGTTTTTTTGCCCTGTTTCACCTAGCTGCCATCTTAGGTTCTCCCAATACCATGCTGTTTTGACCACTGTGGCTTCAAAGTGTGTTAATGTAAGGCCTTCCATTTCTTCTTTTTAAGGATATTTTTGGCAATTCGAGGCCCCTTTCCTGTCCAAATAAATTTGATAATTAACTTTTCCAAGTCTGCAAAGTAGGTTGTTGGAATTCTGATTGGAATTATGTTAAATCTGTAGATCATTCTGGGTAGAATTTACATCTTAAAGATGCTTAGCCTTCCTTAGGTTCATGTGTCAACTTGGCCAGGTGATAGGACCCAGCTGTCTGGTCAAGCAAACACTGGCCTAACAATTGCTGTGAGGATGTTTGAGGCTGGTTAATAAACCAGCAGGCTGGTTTATTAAATCATCAGTCAATTGACTGCAGCTGTGAATGATGACTCACCAAAGGGTGTGCCTTCCACAATGAGAGAATGCAATTGGCTGGATTTGATCCAATTAATCAGTTGAAGACTTACAAGCAAGACAGACAGAGGACCTTCACTTCTTCTTCCACTGCCCAGTGAAGCATTTCCTGAGGAGTTCATCAGACATCTTCCTTGGAGTTGACAGTTTGCTGACTGCTCTATATAATTTGGACTCGTGCATACCCACAGTTGCATGAGTCATTTTTACAATTTGATAGTCAGAGACACCTCTCGTTGATTCTGTTTCCCTAGAGAACCCTAACTAATACATTTCCTATCCATGAGCACAGAATATCTTTCTACCTATGTGGGTCCTTTTTTATTTCTTTTAGTGAAGTTTTGTAATTTTCTGTGCAGAGGTGTTTTGAGTCCTTGGTTAAGGTTATTCCTAGGTGCTTGATTCTTTTTAGTTGCTATTGTGAGTGGAATTTTTTTCATTGCTTCTTCACTTAGGTCATTACTAATGTAAAGGTACATTACCGACTTATATGTGTTAATCTTGTATCGCACCACTCAGCTGAATTCATTAGCTCAAGTTGCTGTGTCATTGATTTTTCAGGATTTTCCAAATATAAGATCTTATCATCTGCAAATAATGACAGTTTTACTTCTTCCTTTCCAATTTGAATGCCTTTTATTTCTTTGTCTTGGCAAATTGCTCTGGTTAGAACTTCTAGCACAATGTTGACTAATAGAAGTGATAGCGGGCATCCTTGTCTCATTCCCAATCTTAGAGGAAAGGCTTTCAGCCTCTCACCATTAGTACTGTGCTGGCTGTGGGTTTTTCATATATATCCTTTATCATATTGAGGAAGTTTCCTTCAACTCCTACCTTTTGAGTATTTTTATTATAAAGGGATGTTGAATTTTGTCAAATCATTTGATTTTTCCCTTTTGATTTATTACTGTATTGTATTACATTGATTTTCTTATGTTGAACCACCCTTGCATGCCAGGAATGAACCCCGCTTGGTCGTGGTGTATAATTCTTTTAATGTGCCTTTGGATTGGATTTGCAAGTATTTTCTTGAGAATTTTTGCATCCATATTCATTAGGGAGATGGGCTTACAGTTTTCATTTTTTTGTAGATCTTTATCTGGTTTTGGTAACAGAGTGTTATCAGCTTCATAAAATGAGTTAGGTAGTGTTACTTTTTCTTCAGTTTTGTGGAAGAGTTTGAGCAGGAATGGTGTCAATTCTTTTTGGAAAGTTTGGTAAAATTCTCCTGTGAAGCCATTTGGCCCTGAGCTTTTATTGGTAGAAAGATTTTTGATGACTCATTGGATCTCTTTGCTTGTGATTGGTTTGTTGAGATCTTTTATTGCTTCTTGGGTCAATCTAGGTTGTTCATGTGTTTTCAGGAAATTGTCCATTTCCTCTGAATTGTCTAGCTTGTTGGTATACAGTTGTTCCTAGTATCCCCTTATGATTTTTTTTTTTTAATTTCTTTGGGATTCTTAGTAATTATCCAGCTCTTATTTCTGATTCTGTTTATTTAGATCGTCTCTCTTTTTGACTTTGTCAGTCTAGGTAAGGGTCTTTCAATCTTGTTGATCTTCTCAGAGAACCAACTTTTGGTTTTATTTATTCTCTCTGTTGTTTTTTGCTCTCCAGTTCATTTATTTTTGCTTTAATCTTTATTTCTTTCCTTCTACTTGCTTTAGGGGTAGTTTGCTGGTCATTCTCTAGCCACTTCAGTTGTTCAGTTAGGTCTTTGGTTTTAGCTTTTTCTTGGTTTTTGATATATGCATTTAGAGCTATTAATTTCCCTCTCAGCACCACCTTTGCTGCATCCCACAGGTTTTGATATGTTGTTTTCTCGTTTTCATTCGTCTCTAGATATTTACCTGTTTCTCTTGCAATTTCTTCTTTGATCCAGTGGTTGTTTAGGAGTGTGTTGTTTAACCTCCATAAATTTGTGAAAGATCTGGTTCTTTGGTGGTTATTGTTTTCTAGTTGTATTCCATTATGGTCAGAGATGTGCTTTGAATAATTTCAATCTTTTAAAGTTTGTTAAGAGTTATTTTGTGCCCCAGCATATGATCTATCCTGGATGCATATGATTGGATGCATAAACATTTATGATTGTTATTTTTTCTTGGTGAATTGTCCCTTTTATTAATGTATAGTGTCCTTCTCTGTCCTTATGACATCTTTGCATTTAAAGTCTAGTTTGTCTGATATTAGTATAGCTCACCCCAGCTTTCTTTTGGTTGCAGTTTGCGTCAAATATTTTTTTCTATCCTTTCACTTGCAGTCTCTTTGTGTTGCAGGGTCTAAGATGAGTCTCTTGTAAACAGCTTATTGATGAGTCATACTTTTTAATCCATTCTACCAATCTGTATCTTTTAATTGGAGAGTGTAATCCATTCACATTCAAAATTATTACTGTGAAGGGAGTTCCTGAACCAGCCATTTTATCCTTTGGTTTTTAGTTGTCAGATGTATTTTTCCCTCTCTCTCTTTATTTCCTTTAAGTTACCCTTACTAATACTCTTCAGTTCTGTGCCCTTCTCCAGACCTCTCTCTCCTTTCTTTTTTTCTCAACTGATAGAGCTCTCTTTAGTATTTCTTTCACTGCAGGTCTCTTGTTAACAAAGTCTCTCAGCATTTGTTTGTGGAAATTTTAAATTCTCCCTCAATTTTGAAGGAGAGCTTTGCTGGATAAAGAATTCTTGGCTGGCAGTTTTTCTCTTTCAGAATCTTAAATATGTCACACCACTGCCTTCTCGCCTCCATGGTGCCTGCTGAGTAGTCAGTGCTTAGTCTTATGTTGTTTTCCTTGTATTTGGTGAATTGCTTCTCTTTCGCTGCTTTCAGAACTTTCTCCTTCCCTTCAGCATTTGACAGTCTGATCAGTATATGTCTCGGAATTGGTTTATTTGTATTTATTCTATCTGGAATTCATTGGGCATCTTTGATTTGCATGTTTATGTCATTTAGAAGGTTTGGAAAGTTTTCCTGAACTATGTCTTGAAACACTCTTCCTAGCCCTTTACTCTTCTCTTCTCCTTCTGGGATACCAATGATTCATTTATTTGTTCACTTCATGTTGTCCATCATTTCCCTGAGCTGCATTTCTGTTTTCTTCACCATTTGTTCTTTGGTGTGCTTGCATTCAATTACTGTGTCCTCAGGTTCACTTATCCTTTCTTTCGCCTCTTCAAATCTGCTCTTGTGTGTCTCTAGTGTATTTTTAATTTGATCAACAGTATCTTTTATTTCCATAAGATGTGCTATTTTTTTCACTCTTTCAAATTCTTGTTTATACTCTTCTAGAGTCTTCTTGGTGTCCTTTATGCCTTTAACCATCTCACTGAAGTTGTTTTACAGATTTGTGTTTACTTCTTTAATTGGTTACTCCATATTTTGTTACTCTTCTGGTTTTTTAATTTGTTCATTTGGCTTGTCCATGTCTTGTAGATTCTTCTAGTGCTTTATGATGTTCTCTTGGCTTTGGGGCATTTTCTTGTCTTGATAAAGTTATTTGGGGAAATGCAGGATTATTTGAGCATTTATACATAATTTCACAGAGCTACAGCTTGCTGGAGTGCATTTTCCCAATCCTACCAGCACTTGGTGCCATTGAGCTACAGCTTGCTGGAGTGCAGTTTCCCTATCCTGCCAGCAGGTGGTGCTCTCAAGCTGTTCTTCCCCGAGCTTCACCTGTGTGGTGGGTGGGCTCCAAACCAGGTGGGGATCCAATCAGTTCACCAGTTCTCCATGTGAACTAGGGACTGCCCACCCTGGGGCTACGATGTAGGCACTGTGCACTTTGGCAGGGAGTCCACTCAAGAGCAGCCTCTACATCAGAGGTGCCCCGTTCCTTGACTGCTGTGCACCCAGGAGCCTCTGGGGTGTGGGAGGGATCTTGATGCCTCGTATGGCACCCTCTCCTATTCCTGCTTCTTACCAGTGCACCCCCCAGACTTCTGTGGGGGGAGAGCAGACTCTAACTCCCAGGTTTCCTCATGGGATCTCCTGGCTGTCTCGCTGTAGTGGATCACCTCCCAGCTAACTGCCAAGGTGGGTGCATGGGAGTGGAGAGCTGCTGCTCATTTCCTTGCCTAGCAGCCGTCTCACTGCAGCCGGCCCAGGGAGGTGCTTCTGGCCAAACAAACTCACCCTGTCCCTTGAGGCGCTGTTTCTCCGTGTTTTTGTCCATGTCCCCACCACATGCTGTAGGGGTCCCATAGGGCCTGTCACACCCTGAAACTGTGGTCCCAGGCGTCCTCCAGCCCCTCCCTAGTTTCTTTCACGGAGGAGAAGCCCGCTGTGCCTCACTGCTCTACCGTCTTCCCAGAAGTCCCCATTATTGTGCTTATTAAAATACTATAACATTATTTAAACAAGGAGGTGTTTGGTAGATTTCCTGTGGTTCCGAAAATACTGTTTCCAATACTTTTCTTGAAAGTCACCTCACTTTGAGGCTACATATTTGGTAGAGTTGCTTTCCTGGGTGTGGAAGATGGGAAATTTATTTACCAGGAAAAAGAAATCAGAAGCCACTTCACTGACTCCTGACACCCTGTTGGGCCAGTAAGTCTAGGATTAAGGCTACAAAAGACGTGTGTGTGGAGAAGATGTCAGTCCATGTACATCCCACGCCTGTGTTACGTCTTCCACCCTCACATGGTTCTTCCCAAGAGGGCCTCTCTGCTGTGACTTGTTTTGGATTCATGCGAGTCCAGACATTCACAAGCAGAGCGGCTCCATTCCCAGCGCCCCGCACACTCCACAGCACTTTATGGATCTGGGCTCCTTAGTGGACTTGTTCCTTGTGGTCACAGCAGCTCTGTGGTCATCATCATCGCTAAGCACTTGGCATCAAGGAGCTCCCTAAATCCCCACCCCCCCACCAGGAAGCTGCTGGTTACCTGGGCCTTGGGGCTTCCCAGGGGGCCTGTTTGACTCTCATGACAAACCCTGCAGGACACCTAGCTCGAGTCCCCCTCCAGGCACCCCTCCCCAGTGGCCCACACTTGCCGCTCCCTTGCTCACAGGCTGTTCAAGTGGCACTGCCCCGAGCTCTTCTGACGTCTGCGCCAGCTTGCCCTGTTGGCCTCCCACTGCCGCCGTTCAGCTGGCACACTGGGTGTGTGGACACAGTCCCAACCTGGCCTGCCCATGTGCAAGCAGGGCTCTCTGCCAGCAGCCCCCGCCCTTCCCATCTGTGGGACTATGACTGAACGCCTCTAAGTTGGAATCCCGCCAAGATGGAACGATATGGCAGCATCAAAGGACCTCGGTTGGCCTTGGATAGCTGGTCCCCCACCATCCCCGCCAGCAGGCCAGCATGTCGGGTCCCCCGGGACCTTGTTGGACTTGCCTTTTGGTCCTAACACAGTACACGGCATATGGAAGACTCTTAGTAAATATCAGTGAATAGACAGTGCCCTCATTTGACAGGCTTGGGGTAGTGAGCGACAAGACGAAGGCCACCAGCCATGTCTTCAGCCAGTACTCCTCCTTCTTTTCCATAGTTGTGGGTCAGAAGGGGCAACCCTTGGGTCTAGCCCTGGACGGCTGGTTCCTGGGGCCTCCAGGCTGCAGGGCAGCTGTATGGCTGTGTCTCCTCTCCTCAGCATCTGCTGACAGCTGAGACACCATAGAGAGAGGGAGAAGGGACCCTGGGCTGGAAGGAGTGGAGCTGGCCACAGACCTATGGCCTGCTGAGCATGGGAGTGAGTCAGACCGAGTGGAGTGTCCCTGGATTTGAACCCCTGGGGAAGCAGTTGGCCAGTGGGCGTGGCCTCCTGATCCACTGCAGCCTCTTCCGTGGAGACCCTGCTCACTCACTCCAGCTTTCCGTCCTTGTAATGTTGGGATGCAAACAGCAAGTTTAGCTGACAGGGAAATAGAAAAAGGGCTTGTACATTAGCTGCATAGTCAGCACCTGAAAAGACAAAAATATAGTATCCTGGCCCTAAAGTAAAAAGGGAAATAAACCTGCTTTGATCAGCAGTGTTTCCCAAGCTTCTGAAGCAGACAGTGGCTTTCAGCATATTGTGGCAGGTCAACACAAGTCAGGAAATAAATTCCAACTCTCCAGGAATTTATAATCCCTTAAACCACAGACGGAAAGTTGGGGTGAATATTATTTCAAAACCATAATTTTTAGAGAAAGTGAATAAGCTCTGACTCTGGAGTTTAGGAGCTGGGGACCTCTAAAACTGTCATCTCGGGGCAGTGTGGCTTATAGAAAGAAAGCTGACGTGGAACCCCAAGACTGAGCTGCAGGCCAGTGTTGTCCAATAGAGCTTTCTGCGACGGGGGCAGGGGCCATTCTGTGCTGTGAGTGGGCAGCCTCCGGCCACAGGGGGCTATTGAGCACCTGGGATGTGGCTGGTGTGGCTAAGGAGCTGAATTTTAAATTTTGTTCAGTTGTAACTAATAGGAATTTTAATAGCCGCACATGGCTGGTGGCTGCTGCGTGGGGCAGCAGCTCTAGGTCAGGATCTGCCACAGCTTGCATGGCCCAGACCTCGCTCCCCTTGCAGGCTGGCTCACGCGGCCTGCAGTGTGCTCTGCAGCCTCCCGTCTGTCCACTGCTGCCCCCCTCCCCCGGGCCTAGAGCAGTGTCTGGTATGCGGTGGACACTCGATGATGAAAAGACAGCTGGAGGGGTCCCAGTGGCCCACAGCCCACCTCGAGAGCCTGGCATCAAGCTGGGAGAAGGCCCGGCCGCCATGGTGGAGACATTCTGGGCCCTGGCCCAGGATTCGGCCCCTTGGCCCTGCTCCTCATGCTGCTCTGTGCACGCCTACCACGCTGGCCCAGTTAATGTCTTCCTCAGTCTGTGTTTGTTTTAGAGGGAAATTCCCTTTTTCCCTTCTTGGATTTCAAGGCAAGACATTTGGTTTAAGTACATATGTATCTTTCAAATGTTCTTTGAGTAATATTAAAGAGTTTTAATATGCACAGTCTAGTGGTGATGTCACATGGAGCCCCTCCTCCACAGGCATCCCCCTTCGTAAATAATCTCTTGGTCAAGGTGGGAATCACTGTACTTAGTGGTGTTGCTGTGCTGCCGAGTTACCCACAAAGGCAGCTGTGGTGATCCAGCCACAGTTCTGGTTTTGATACAGGAGCTTCCTGGAGAGCAAAATCTGTTTCTTGGAATTTTATGTGCAGTTATTGTCACTTTAGCTTTTGTGACTTCTAGTTTTGCTAGTTGCGATGAATTTAGAACTGCCCAGCTCTTTAACAAGCTGGAGCCTCAGTTCTCTCTGTGACAGCTGATATTTATGGCTAAAAAATCTGAACAACAGTACGTCAACTTTCTCAGGTAACCAGTAGTAAAATGAAACTCTTCTTTCTCAGTGAGAGAAGGTCTGGAAATGTCAGGATGCACCGAGGGGGTCCACGTGCAGCGTGGGGAGGAGCCGCCAGGGGCCGTGATTACAGGGATGAGGCTCAGAGGCGCTTCTGTGGTGAGCAAGCCAAGGAGCAGGAGCAGCTCACTGAACTCCACTGACAGCGGCTCGGGGTCCCTGCCACCCACGCTCCAAGCAGGGCCTGAGTGTGGGAAGGGCAGCCAGCCCTCCTTGCAGAGATTCAGCGTCATCAGCTTGGAAGACTTCGACCAAGAGCTTGTTGTGAAGCCAACCAGAGTGAAGAAGAAGAAGGAACCAGGTACCATCGGTAGCAGAAGTTCAGCTCACTTCGGGGGCGGCTTGAGCGAACTAGTGACTTGTACACTAGAGGTGGCTCTCCTTGCTGCAGCTGTCTTCTGGAAGCCCACGGAGCTCGAGCCCACTCATTGGAAAGCGGGGGGAGGGTCTTAAGAAAACAAACTCTGGTCCTCCTCAGAGGGGTTTTGCTGTGAAATGCTTCCTACACCAAAAAAGAATACATAGAGACACACCTGTGAAAGGTGTGAGGTTTTGTAATGCACACCTGTGGCTATCACCTGCTTAAAGGGTTGGGGTCTTATAAAGTATTTAAATTAAAATTTTGGCTTATCCATTTGTACAGTTTATTAGACCAGAAATTCTGATCACATGTTGGAAAGTCAGAAAATAGGAAGAAAATTTACATTGACATCTAGGATAGAACATGTATATTACCAAATGTGGGATTTAAAATTGAATTGTTTTAACTTTCCACTCAGTGTTGAAGGAAAATATCATCAGTTTCCTAAGCATTTTAATTGAAAATCAATTGGTCTATCCTGGAGAAAACCGAGTTTTCTAAGGAGAGTCAAAATTAAATTTCTTTTTTTTGAGGGAAGAGGGCCTGAGGCTTCATTCCCCGGCTTAACCAAGGGGGAAACAGAGAACTTACTCCTTGATAGAATGTCCACTTCTTGGTCTGTGTGGATGAAAATATGTAACTCTTGGATTACCAAAAGCTAACAGATTTATTGTAGAGGTACAGCACATCACAGTGGTTTTTAAGTCACTCTGATCAAAATGAATGATTCAGCTAATTAGCGACAGTCTAGATGGTCTTGGAATTGATGTTGAAAACCCCCAGACGCACAGGGGCAAGTCACTCAGTGGCACCAGAATGTCTCGCTGTCAGTTACCATGACATCTTTTAATTGCATCTCAGTAATATCCTAAAATACATTCTATATTCTAATTAATAGACAATTAGATGGTTTGTTTTCAGCTTCTTTTACAAAATAAATGGTGTTAAACCTTTAGAAAGATCAACTGGCCAAAGTGAGTTGACCATCTCACTTTGCTCTCTGGTTTTTCTTGGCAAACATCCCTTGAGTGAGGCCCAGAGCCCCCTGGTGACTGAGATTTGCGCACATATTTAACCTTCCTGCCTTACGATAACTTGTGCTTCAGTTTATTCTTCACCAGCTGAACATCCTCCATTTAAAATTTATTTTTTCTTGAACCCCAAATTTGCTTTTTAATTGATCTCTTGGTATTTATGAAGAGTCGTACCTGATTTGAAATGTTCTTGTTTTAAAGTAGAGAGTGGCAGCAGGAGTGCCTGTCACAGCTCCCTTGAGTCGACTCCCTGTTGGGAATCCCCTGCGGGCTGCCCCCAGTCCTGGAGCGCAGACCTGCTGTGCATGACCTCCAGCCCACCGGGCAGTGCTGTGGATCAGCTGAGCACAGGCTCCCCTGGCCCGGAGAGCAGCCTCGGCAGCAAGTGGAGCAGTGTCCTGCGGGAGAACGATGATTCCGAGACATTGAGGGTCCTGGAGGCCGCTGAATCCACGCCTGACTTGCTGGATGCCAACAGTGACAGTAGAACTGAAATGCTGCAGGGTAACCAGGCCAGGGAAGTGGACGTGTGCAATGGGGGCCTTAACTTACCCTCACTCCCAAGGGAACAGGGAGGAGGGAGTGGAGTCACAGAACTCGAAGAGGAGCCTGGACCTGCAGATGGTGGACCCAGGACTATTAACCTCCCCAGGACAGGACAGTGCCACTGAGTCCCATGGGGCCCAGGATATGCAGCCTGATGACCCCCAAAGCACTTTTTCTGCATTCCCCTTTCTGGATGCAGCCCCCCTTCTGGACTCACTCACCGTGCCTTCCAGCCTCAGCGTGGCCTTGGGTGCCGAGTAGGCAGTGCCTGAGACCATGGCTGATGAAGGCAGCGCCCAGGTGCCCAGGGAGGAGCAGGACTTGCTGTTGGACCTGGAGGCTCCCGGCCACCTAGGCTCAGGTCCCTGGCCTGGTGTCACTGAAATGGCTTGAGCCAGGAAGAAATGGCCATTTCTGAGTGTGACTTGGGGCATGCCAGAAGAAAGTGGAATCCTCCGGCTTCTGCTTTGGTGGCCAATGCCCATCAGCCTCAGCCCCAGCAGTCTTCATGGGAACAGGTGTTAATGTCCAGCAATGAGGAGGACATCTATGCCCATGGGCTCCCCTGTTCATCCTCAGACATGAGTGTGACAGAGCTCAGTGGCAGCTGCTCCCTCCAGGACCTGAGCCGACCAGGCACGGGTGGGACAGGGCTGCTGAAGTCAGACCAGGTACGTGGGCCCAGGCAGTGGGGGACATGTATTTTAGGCCTCTTTCTTAAGGGAAATCATTTGCAGGAGTGTTCTCCTTGTTGAAAGAAATTATATTCTTGATACAAAACCTGTATAACCAAATACGTTTTGAAGTCTAGGTTGGAGGCATTTCTAGCCCAGGGACCTTGAATGGCTTGAACTACTTCTGACCTGTCACACCCCACTCAGTAGCTCACTTTACCAACAAAAGGAGGAGCTCACTGTTCACTCTGACGAGGCCAGGCCAGGGCAGGTCTCAGGGAAGTGCTGAATTGGCCTTGAGGCTGCCCACAGTGCTGGCCGCTCCGGGAGGGGCAGGAGCCCTGAGCAGGTGGGAGGCAGGGGCTCCCCTCCTCCCTCCACTGCAGAATCATCAGCAAGAACTGGGGCTGTTTTCACAGCCACTATATCCTACCCCTTAACCTCCAAACAGCAGCACCCAGGCTCCCCTGCAAGCTGTGCAAGAACTGGGTTTGGATTATCCAGTTTCCTGCGGGTATTGTAATGAAGAGACAGTTATTAACTGGTCTTGGGCATTTATGTTAAAAAAAAAAAGTGATGGAAAAAGTGCTTACTTTCCTTAGCAAGTAATTATTAGTAGATGTATTTTATTTAAAAACTAACCAGTTGTTAAAACTTCTCCCATTAACTGTGGACATCAGATGTGGATCATGATTGTGTATGAACTTATGGCTATGACTGCTTTCCCCCAGTGTGCTCTCAGATTCTCTCCATAGTGGTAATCAGTGGCCTGCCTTGAGCTCTCATTGTTGGGCACCGTGCAAAGTGCTTCACCAATTGTATTCTCTAAAAACAAAGCAAACGACCATGAATTAGGTACCATCATTGTCCCCATATTAGAGAGGAGGGAATTGAGGTTAAGCAGAGTTAAATGGCTCACACCAGGTCACAGCAGGTGAGTGGCAGAGCCAGCCCCAGGGCCCACACGCTTCACCTGGGTGCTCCCCTGCCTCCGTGGTGAAACACGGTGCTCACCTGATTTGAGGTGAAATGCCAGAAGTTGAGCCCTTTCATTCAGTGTCATTTCCACCTGCATCCATCCGTGGTGCTCGAGGGCCTTCTCCCTGCCAGGCTCTGTTTGGTGCTGGGGACCCTGTGCTGAAAAGGACAGCCAGCCAGGGAGCCCATCTTCATGGAGCTCAGGGCCCCAGGGGGGACAGGTCAGTCCCATTGCGGCAGTGGGACTCGGCCAACTGCGGGAAGCCCCAGGAGGGGCGCCCACCCAGTGATGGGGTGTCAGCCAGGCAGACGATGCCCGTGGGCACAGAGAAGCCTAGATGAGAGGGGTCCTGGCCATTGGAGGGCCCCCTTTCCAGCTTCCGCACCCCACCTCATCCCCAGTAGCTGGAAAGCCAAGAGATTTGGGTTTTTGGTTTTGTTTGCTTTTGGCAGGCTGGGGGGAGGTGAGAGGAGATAAGGCCTGTACGGTGAGCAGGTCCAGATCGAGAAGGGGTGGGCACCGTTCTCGTTGAAGCAACTAATGTCCATATGTGGATATTTGTGGAAATTTGCTGATGGAGTTTTAGAAAATTGTTAAAGTGCAAAGACTTTATGTAGAGTCAGTTTTTATGAAGAATCCTAGCAACTAAGCCTTAGTCTACAAAACACAATCAGGCAGGCCATCCCAGCCGAACTCCGTCAGCCTTTCCCACAGGGTGTGCCATGTGTCCAGTGGTTGGAACAGTGCCTGAAAAAACAGGGTGAAAGAGAAAGATAGCGGATGGGCTGCTTCTCTAACATAGCTACAAAGAATAAACGTGCAAAAGGTAGATTTGCAGGCAAATCTTTGTGTATGGCGAGGTTTACCCACAGAATAAAACCAATCCTTCTTAGTGTAACATGATACACTAAGCATTAGGTGGTAGTTCTGTGACAAGCTGCCATGCAGGGACCATGCATGGGACCAAATACGTTTTGAAGTCTAGGTTGGGGGCATTCAGGGACCATGCCATGCAGGGACGCTGGGGTCTTAGAGGCGAATGACAGCTCCACTGCCTGGCTTCTCAGAGATCCTTGCGGCGCTGGGATGGTAGCGATACTCTGCAGGTTTCTGTTGTTGAGAACCGATACCCTCTGCCACAGAACTCACCCGGCTCTGTCCCTCTCAGTTTGCAGAAAGCTGGATGGGCTACTCGGGCCCTGGCTGCGGCATCCTCAGCCTGGCAGTCTCCGAGAAGTACGTGTGGTGCCTGGACTACAAGGGAGGCTTGTTCTGCAGTGTGCTGCCGGGCACTGGGCTGCGCTGGCAGAAGTTGGAGGACACCGTCCAGCAGGTGGCCGTGTCGCCCTCAGGTGCGCCTCCTGGGCCTGCATTGCCACAGCCGCGCCCCGAGGCCCGCACCCTGCACACACCCAGTTCTCTCCAAAGAATGTGCATCGTCTCATTGCTCAGTTTGAAAAGGCTTTGTTTTATTAGTTGCAATGATGACACATGAATATATTTTTGTAAACTATACAAATAGTTTGAATTTTGACAGGTTTCTTTTGAGGGATTGTTAAGATACTAACTCCTTATAAAAATGAAATGTGATTCTGATTCTTTGTGTTGTTTTAAAGCAACTGAACTAATGAAGACTGGCCTATGGATATGTTGGGTCTGCTCAGATTATTTGGTTTCCTTTTTAGAAATTATTATATTGTAGCCGTATTATTATATTTATATTATTAATTGAAGTCCATAGTTTATAATAGGGTTCATTCGTTGTGTCATACAGTTATGTGAATTTTGGTGTTTTTTACAATTTTCTTGTGGTTACATGGAGAAATTATTTTTTAATGAGTTATGTGCTTTGGCTGAATAATCTGCTCCCTGATGGTAGAAAGAAAATCCATTCATTCTTTCCTGCCAGTATCAGGCCATCTTCAGGGAGTTTTAACAGCATTTGCTGAATGATGCCTTACTACATTGAAACACCTCCCCCTGCACGGAATTGTTGGGTCTTCTATTTCCTATTTACTTATTCCAGGAGTGGGGTGTGCTGGGGAGGGAAGTAGAATAGAAGTATTTCTGTTTTTCACCTTCCAGTAACCTGGTTTTTGTAGGACATTGGAATAGAAGCCAGGCAAACGCTCCCTAGCATTTCACGTCGTCGGACTTCTGACGAGTGCTTTGTAACTTGACTGTGCTTCAGAATGAATTTCCCTTAACTCTCCCTGGTTTTTATGACTATTTAAAATATTATTTTGTTCAAGGTTGCTTAAGAGAAATATGTCTCATTAGAGACTGGCTGAGATAATAACCCAGCACCATTAAGTGGCATTATACCAGTGTGTGTTTTAATTTTTTCTCTTTCTGTCATTTACTCTTAGGTTCATCTCCCCAGCCATTTAGAAACTTTGGCTCTTGCCTGATTATGTTAATTATTGTGTGTTTCCAAATCACATAGTCCCTTGTTGCTCTTGTTAGAACTCTCTCTACCAGGTTCACGTTCCCAGCTGGGCCCTCCTTCAGGGCCCCCCATTCCAGTGGGCCCCGGAGCCCCCGTGCCCGTGGTGATTAGGGTGTGCTGTGGGCTTTAGCCACCAGCCTTGCCCCTCTAGTCCTGTTCCGGCTCCTGAGTTATTCCCTGACGGCTTCCTAACGCTTTCCTGCACTGACTTATGCCACACCCTCCATCTGAAAGGCCGTTCCCATCTTTCTTTCCTCCTCCCCTCCCCTTCTTCATCTCTGTTTACCAGAATCCTTTCCTGAGTGAAAGAAGGCCTACCCAATCCCAATGCTTGCTCCTCTCTGCGTTTTTTTTCCATTTAGCTGATCCAGAGGGATCCCTCCTTCCCTTGAAACCCTCTATGATTTTTCTAACTTCTCATAAGGCACTGGTTATTTTTGCCTCATGGTGTATTTGTTTGAGTAATCGTCTCATCAGACTTAATGTTGTCAGTACTCTTGTTCCCATGTAATGCGTGCGTGCTCTGATGTCCCTGCCCTGTGTGCTGGGCACGTTAGCTGTTCTCCCCTCCAGTTGCCATAACCACCCTGCCAGGTAGCAAGTTTCCCCATTTTGCAGATGAGGAAGGAGCGGCCTGGAGGCGTTCCGTGGTGTGGTGCCCAGTGCCACTCGGCCGTGGGGGCTGTGCGCGGAGTCGAACCTCAGCTGGACTTCCGCCCCACCAGTCCGCCTCCGGGGTGTGCTCAGGCACCTCTTCCCCACAGTACCCAGAATCACATGGGGTTTTGTGTTACTTACTTTTTTAAAAATTGTGGTACAATATATGTAACATAAAATCTGCCATTGTAACTATTTTAAAGTGGGCAATTCTGTGGCATTGATTATGTTCACAATGGTGTGTGATCATCACCACTATCTATTTCCAAAATCTTCTCATGACCCCAAACAGGTACTGTACCCACTTAGCAACACTCATTCTGCCCTCCCGCCCTGGCTCCTGGTAGCCTCTAATCTGATTTCTGTCTCTGTGGATTTGCCTGTCAAGATGTTTCATACAACTGGAATCATACAATATTTGCCCTTCTGTGTCTGGCTTCTTTCACTTAGTGTAATGTTTTCAAGGTTCATCCATGTTGTCACATGCATCAGAACTTCGCTCCATTGTATGATAGATCACATTTTGTTTATTCCTCTGTCGAGGGGTATTTGGGTATTTCCACCTTTTGGCTATTGTGATAATGTCACTGTTAACATTTGTGTGCAAGTATCTGTTTGAGTCTCTTGTTTTCAATTCTTTGGGGTACATACCTGGAGCAGAATTGCTGGGCCATATGCTAGTTCCATGTTTTAACTTTTTAAGACACCACCAAACTGTTTTCCACAGTGGCTGCACCATTTTACATTCCCACCAGCAGTGAAGGAGAGTTCCAATTTCTCCATATTCTCACCAGTACTTCTTATTGTCCATTTTTTTTATTATGTCCATCCTAGTGGTTATGAATAGTATCTCATTGTGGTTTTGATTTGTATTTCCCTAATGGTTAATGATATGAAGCATATTTTTATGTGCTTAATTGCCATTTGTATATTTTCTTTGGAGAAATGTCTATTCAAGTCCTTTGCTCATGTTTAAGTTTTATTGTTGAGTTGTAGGAGTTCTTTATATATTCTGGTATTAGGCTCCTGTTTGATACATGGTTTGCAAATAGTTTCTTCCATTCTATGGATTGTCTCTTCACTTCTTGATAGTGTCCTTTGATGCACAAAAGTTTTACTTTGTCTATTTGTTTTTTTGGTGCCTATGCTTTCGGTTAATATTTAATAAAGTGTTGCCAAATCCAAGATCATGAAGATTTTCTGCTATGTTTCTTCCTAGAGGTTTTATGGTTTTAGTTCTTACATTTATTTAGGTCTGATAATTTTAAGTCAGTTTTTGCCTGTAGGGAAAGGGTCCAACTTCATTCTTTTGCATGCAGATTTCCAGTTTTCCCAGCAACATTGGTTTAAGAGACTGTTCTTTCTCCATGGAATGGTCTTGACACCATTATAAAAAATCAGTTCACCATAGATGTGAGTGCTCATTTCTGGACTCTTAATTCTATTCCGTTGGTCTAACTGTCTATCCTTATGTCAATGTTACATGGTTTTGATGCCTAGTAAGTTTTGGATAGGGAAGTCTGAGTTCCAGTTTTGTTCTTTTTCAAGATTGTTTTGTCTATTCTAAATACCATATGAATTTTAGAATTGGTTTTTCCATTTCTGCAAAAAAAAAAAAAATGCCATTGGGCTTTTCATCGGGATTGCATTGACATAACAGTATTAAGTCTTCCAATCAACATGAGATATCATTCCACCTATTTAGGTCGTCTTTAATTTAGTTCAGCAATGTTTTGTAATTTTCAGTTTACAGATCTTGGCTTGCTTGGTTAAATTTATTCCTAAGTATTTTTTTTTTCTTTTTAATGTTATTGTAGACGGAATTGTTTTCTTAATTTTCTTTTTAGATTAATCATTGCTAGTGTATAGAAATACAACTGGATTTTGTGTGTTTTGTATCTTGCAACTTTAGTGGATTTATTAGTTCTAACAGGTTGTGTGTGTGTATTCTTTGGGTTTTCTGCATAATATGTCATCTGTGAACAGAGATAGTATTACTTCTTCCTTTCTAATATGGATCCCTTTTATTTCTTTTTCTTGCCTAGTTACTCTGGCTAAAAATTTGTAATGTTGAATAGCAGTGGTGAAAGCAGACATCCTTGTCTTGTTCCTGATCTTAGGAAAAGAGCTTTTGTCTTTCACCACTGAGTATGATGTTAGCTATGGGTTTTTCATATGTGCCTTTTACCATGTTGAGGAAATTCCCCTCTATTACTAATTTATTGAGTGTTTTTAATATGAAAGGGTGTATTGGATTTGTTGAATGCTTTTTCTACATCAATTAGGATGATTGTGGGTTTTTTTTTTCCTTCATTCTATTAAAGTAGTGTATGACTTTTATTGATTTTCATATGTTGGTCATGATGTGCAATCCTTTCATAATGCAGAATTCAGTTTGCAAACGTATGGATGAGGATTTTTGTGTCTATATTTATGAGGGATATTGGTCTGTAGTTTTCTTAAAATATCTTTGGCTTTGGTTGTCAGGGAAATGAGTTAGAGAGTGTTCCTTCCTCTTTAGTTTTTTGGAAGAGTTTGCACAGGATTTAGTGAGGTACAGAATCAGAATTGTCTCCTGTGGCTAACCCATTCACCAGTGAAGCCATCTATCTGCTCCTGGGCTTTTTTTGGGGAGATTTTTGATGATTCATTCCATCTCCTCACTTGCTGTAGGTCTATTCAGATTTTCTATTTCTTCTTGAGTTAGTTTTGGCAGTTTATGTGTTTCTAGGAATTTGTCCATTTCACCTAGGTTATCTAATTTGTTGGCATACAGTCGTTCATAGTATTATCTTGTAATCGTTTTTATTTCTGAAAAGTCAGTAGTGATGACCCCTCTTTCATTTCTGATTTTGGTAATTTGAATCTCTTCTTTTTTTCTTAATCAGTCTAGCTATGGTTTTGTCAATTTTGTTGATCGTTTCAAAGAACAAACATTTGGTTTACTGGTTTTTCTTTTTGTTTCTCGATTCTCTATTTCGTTTAATCGCCACTCTATCTACTCTTTATTATTTCCTCCCCTCTGCCAGCTTTGGGTTTAGCTTATTCTTCTTTTTAGAAGTTATCTTTTTAGTATAGAGAACTCTCAATATTGTGTTTTTTACAGGAGCCCTTCTCTGGAAGGTTGAACAGAAATCTAACAGGGCTTTTGCTTGTAGAAAAGTGACCATCAAGGGGAAGCATCACTGGTATGAAGTTCTGCCCCAGACGGTGTTTGTGGCTCTGAGTGATGACATGGCCTGGATCATCAGAACAAACGAGGACCTGTACCTGCAGACAGGTGACCGCAGGTTATATGCTAGCGCCCTGTCGGATCTGGTGTAATTGCTTTCTACTGCACCCTGCTCTGTCGATGGGATGCTTGGTACAGGCACAAAGAAGAAGGGGCTAAAAATCCATTAAATTAAAACTCTTCTGGAAAGAGAGTATTTGCCATTTAGAATGTATTAACAGTTTCCTGCTATTGACACAAATTCAATCCATGACAAATATAGGGCAAGTATTAAATCGGATCATTTAACGAGGAACAGATTCATCTTTTCCTTATGGCTAACCCATTGCATATCACTTATCCTGCCATACCAGATCTTAAGAGGAAAGAATAACAGATTACATAGAATCATTTCTCCCCCTTTAAGCTTAAGTGACTGAATTTTTTGGCCAGGTTAAAGCCCACTTTCTATAATTTATTTACATTGGGTCAGAAAAAAAAAACAACAAAAAATTATTTGCTCTAGACGGCACTTCAGTCTGTTCTAGGAAACTGCCCTGAGGGAAACCTTCAGTACTGGAAGAGGCACAGTGGGACTTGTTTATTAAAAATAACTGTAATGAGAATCAATGTTTATGTGTTGTCAGCAAAATGGGAAATGATTTTTTGAAAGTGACGAGATTTATCAATATCTGGGAAGGATTGTGGGGCAGAAGCTCCTTCTTGGTTGTCGGGAGGGCATATTGGATTTGCCTAAAGCGCAATCTTCTGACCTTTAAATGGTGCTGATGCTGAGGGAACATTTTAATCTCTGAAATGAACTGCCCACCGTGGGTGATGCCCTGGGATGGAAGCCCTTGTTCATCTGGCTCCATCCGTCACGTGAGAGCAGGCTGGTCCTCGGAGCTTCTGCCCTGCACTCTGGTGGGAGCCCCCGTGCCTGCCTGGGCCCTCCAGCCTGCTTCCTGTCTTCTTTCAAGCAAAAAGAGTTCGGTAAAGGCACATGCACAGCCCTCCCTCCTTTACTTCTGGGTCCCAGGAGCACTTGAGTGTTGTTCATGGTAGGGAAAGGGGGTGCTTGTGGCCTGGAGGTGAGGTGTGGGCGTGCTCCCAACCAGAAGTGCCATAGGGACAGCAGGGGCAGCAGCTGCAGACGAGCCTGGCCCCATCCAGCCCTCCTGAATGAGACTCTTTGGGGTGGCCCGAGACCCTGCTGTGTAAGAAGTCCCCAGGTGATTCCCTCTGAGTTGGGTGCAAACAAATACACCCCTACACCTCAAGGACCGTGATACCACAGTGTGCTTTTGTGATAGTTGAGGGGCAGATTTGAAAATGAGAGCTAATTGCAGGCTGAGGCCACGGAACACAGGGTTTCAGGTGGCAGCTGTTCTGCTGGTTCCCTGAGAGTGGCCTTCGAGCTCACATAGACACGCCTGACCGACAGAGGCCACAAGGAGCGAGGAAGGAGCCTGAGTTCGGGCCTGGCCTCAGCCTTGCCATGTGCCTCTCCCAGCCTCAGATTTCATCCAGGAAATTGGAGGTTTTCATTTTAGAAGCAGAAAGCACCCACCAGGTAAGAGCAGAGGAAGATGGAGCCGCTCTGCTGGAGCTGTTCTGTGGAGGATGGCTCAGGGTTCAGAGGCAGCAGCCCAAGGAGTGTGGGGGCCCTGGGCCTGCTTGGCTTGAGGTCCAGCTGTGCTCCTGCTCCTGGCTTTCATGATCTTTCAGAACTCCTTAAGCTACTTGAGGACGACAGAGAATTCTGAATTCTAAAAATGCTTAACCATTTTGTATTGACCAAACCTTAGAAAGAAAATGTGTTTATTATGAAAGGGAAAATAAATAGGTGACAGAATGAACATGAGGTGTGGAGTCCTGACTGTCTTGTGTCCTCGGGGGCATCTTGTCTGTCTCCCCGGCAGGTCTCAGTGTGGATTGCCCTTGTGCCAGAGCCGTAAAGGTTGACTGTCGGTACCCTCTGTCCCATATCACGGCCCTGAACAGCATGGTGTGGGCACTCACTGAGCAGAGGGCCCTCCTGTTCTGGGAGGGCATGAGCAGCTTCTGTCCTGAAGGGGAGCAGTGGAAGTGTGACATCATCAGGTATCACCCAGGAGAGCAGAGAACTCTTTAGCACCTGGTTTGTTCCAGCCTCTGTGCTCGATCAGGTTGACTCTCCACAGGGTGTGTGTGTGAGCCTTTCCTGGGAAAGCTGGCTCCCTGGATGTTCCCATGGTAATCGGGTTCTCTTGAATTGTTGGAGCCTATTTTAGCAGCCTGATCTTGGAGACATTTCTGTACCCACCTCTGAAAGGCAAGCCAGATGCTTAGTCGGGGCTCAGTTCAGAAACGCTGGTCACCCCAGAGCCCTTCGGAGCCTCCCACAGCCCGAGTCTCTCCCAGCAGGCTCTGCACTCACAGCCGCCTACTGTCGGTGTTTTCTGTTTTGGGCCATATATATAAAAAATATATTTAAATCTTCATCTTCGTTAAAATTGATCTCTGAATTGTCATTTATTTGACTACTGTTTAACATTCAAGACTTTAGTAACAGAATTACTATCAAATCAGTTAATGAGAAAGGATTCAGAGGCCTTAGAAAATTGAGATTAGAATGGTCTTGGTTTAAATATAGCAACCCAGTAATTCCTTGGTGAGTGCTGGGTGGGGCTGGGTGCAGAGACGCAGCCTGCCCTCAGGGACTCCTACTCTAGAGCCAGCTGGCTTCCGTGGTCCTACGAGAGAGGGGGGGTGCACAGCACCTGTGCCTGCAGAGGTCGGGAAGGGGCCAGGGCAGAGTGCCCCGCAGAGGAGCCTCGGAGGGAGAAGACCTCACCGAGGTGTTCGCAGCCGAGAGAGCAGCGTCTCCCCGCGGGGCGCTGCTGCAGGGCACAGCCTGGCACGTTGGGGAGTCTCAGCTCGTCCTTGCGGTGAGGGGTGAGGAGGCCAGGAGTGCTTATGTGCCTGCACAGTGTCTTCTTAGGTTGTTTTTCTTAAAGAGCCTTCCCTACTGTTCTGAGTCTTCATGTGAGACTTTCACAAGCTACCGAGCATTTGAACGGTTTATATTGCACAGTAATTTAACTCAGACTCCAGCTGCTGCTGCTTCCATGCCCAGCCTGCCCAGGCGGCCTGCTGGTGGCAGTCCTGGAAAGGTTGGGCGTTTTGGCCGTGGGGCGTTGACTCACACGTTGTCTCCTCTCGTTTTCAGTGAAAGGCAAGCTTTAGAAACTGTCTGTATAACCCTTGGGGATCAGCAGACACTCTGGGCCCTGGACATCCATGGAAACTTGTGGTTCAGAACCGGTGTTGTTCCCGAGAAACCCCAAGGCGATGATGACCACTGGTGGCAAGCAGGCATTGACTCTGCCATGTGCACGGGCTGTCCGACCGCGCCTGGCATTCTGCTCCCCCTTTTGAGCCCCTCTCTCTTTTCCTTAAAGAGATTGGAGAGGTGGGATTAAACTGATAATACTTATTTTAGTATTTGGTGGGTTAGACTTCACTGTACTTAAGTACAGTAGAAACTTCAAGGGCTTTTCATCCTAGGAAATAACTTGCAGAACCCTCTTTAAATAAAGCAGGCTTTATTTATTTTTTGGAGGTGTTTATAAGTTTATCACTATATGCTAAATACCTCAGTGGCATCCATTTGAAGATTAGGTAATAATGTTTAATTCTGAACAAATATGCTAAGAAAAGAGACCAAACAATAGGTTTGAAAAACCTAACCCACAATTAAAATTCATCTATCTCTACTTGTTCAAAAGCACTCTAAATAAATTGATATTTCAACCAGAAAGAAGGATTTTTCCACATCCTCCCAGAAAAAGAAATACTTGGAGAAATAGGAGGGTATAATCAAGTTCACTTTTCTTGTGCCTTAATTCCAACTGGAATGGCTGGGATGTGTTTTTAAGGGGGTTTATGCTTTCCTCCTCTTTGGTACCCATGGCTCTGGCCTCGCTCCCCAACTGCCAAAGGAGGTGAGGGTTGCACCGGCCATCAGCAGTTCTGAAGTGTGCAGAGGACTTAAATCACGGGTCTCCTTGGGTCAGGGTTATTTCCACTTTGCTGTGAGGGAGGCAGGTCTTCCATTAGGCTGCAGTGTGTCCGTCGCACCACAGCGTGGGCAGACAAGGTGTGTGTGTTCTGATGGGCATGTGGGTGAGCACCAGTGTCTCTGACCTGATCCACTGGGTCAGACTTGAAACCGCTATACAGATGGTTTTAAAGTACCTTCTGGGTACTTAATAATCACAAAACATGCCTGCTTGTTGTAGCAGACCCATGTAATAGAAATGTATAAAATATACAGTTTTCCCATTGCTTGCTTTATCTTGTTTGGAAATGCTTATTTGATAAATAAAGTAGTTTAAAACAAACAAACAAAACAAAACAAAACAAAAACAAAAAAATAAAATGAACAGTGAACACGTCCTTCCCTCCCTCTGAAGCTGACCCTTGGGAGTGAGCCCGGTTGGCAGTCTGGTGACATCCTGCTCAACTTGCCTTGGTCCTTACACAAGCGCGTGTGCACGTGTGCGTGTGGCGGTTGGTCGTCTGGTTACTAGACGTTCGGAAGTCAGGCCAGGCAGCACCTCCCCTCGAGTGGTCAGTGTCCAGAGGTCACGGCCGTGCCCTGAGGGCGGCTCTGCACTCCCTCCCTAGGTGGGCATCATGGCCTACGTGGTGTTTGACCAGTGTAGCCTGTTCCAGACCCTGCTCCACGCCACGCACTCGGTGGCCACAGCGGCACAGGTGCCCGTCGAGAAGGTGGTGGATAAGCTGCGCACGGCGTTCTGGTCCCAGCAGCTCCAGTGCCAGCCCAGCCTCCTCGGGGTCAACCCCAGCAGCGTCTGGATCTCCTCGGGCAAGAACGAGTTCCACGTGGCAAAGGGAAGCCTCATAGGTGGGCAGGGGCTTTTTATTCACATTGGCTTCACTTGAAAGCACTTCTAAAGAAAAGCTTTAAAATCCCAACTTGAAAAGATAACCTCACGCCAGTGGATTGAAGCATTTGTAGGAGAGGAACTTCCTGTGTTCCGTCATCGTTCTGTCTCCTGCTGTGTTCTCAGTCTGTCAGTCCTAAAACTTGGACCCCCAGTGTCTGCATGGCACGTGCTCAGTTATCACTGGGTAAAAGGGGCCACCTCTGAGGTCTGAGAAGGGGAATCACTGGCACCGTTGGCGGTAGAGGCTATGGGTGGCTCTGAGTGCAGGTGTGAACCCGCCCAGGCATGAACCCATGCAGGTGTGAACCCGCCCAGGCATGAACCCATGCAGGTGTGAACCCGCTCAGGTGTGAACCCATGCAGGTGTGAAGCCACGCAGGTGTGAACCCGTGCAGGGTGGGGGGTTGTGCTGCTGTGAGGGAATCCCCTACTCTGTGGGTCTCTCCAGCTCCCCCTCCCCCTGCCCCTGGCAGGAGTGTGGCATTAGAGAGCAGCAAGTGACAGGCTGCTCTTATCTCCTAACGTAAGGGCACTCCAGAAGTAGCCGTGAGAGATACGGAAAACCAGCTGGAGTCTAGAACCGAGGCTCTGAAGTGTTCTTTTATTCCTTTCTTTAATATGTTCTTCCTATTTTTTCTTCCCAGGCACTTACTGGAATAATGTTGTTCCCCATGGGACAGCTTCTGCAACAAAATGGGCCTTTGTGTTGGCTTCAACGGCTCCCACAAAGGAAGGTTGGTCAAGCTGAGCTTGGTTGAGAAATACGGTGCATATGTCAGCAGTTGTAAAAGTTAAAATCACAGTCAGCCGGTGGCCTAGCTGGTGATGGTGGGTGCAGCTGTGCAGCTCAGGAACAGAGAAGTGGTGGTAGCTGAACTTCTGGCTGAGCCACTGGCAAGACTTGACCAAGGGAGCCACGGAGAGAGGACCTGGTAGGGTGAAGCTGATGGAGTCTCAAGGCACAGCATCCCCCTGAAGGAGGGGAGCAGACAGTGTGCTCGTCTGGAGCTGGCAGCAGGGGCCTCCCCAGGCACACAGCAGGGCCCACAGCACCACCAGGAGGCCGCAGCCTTCTTGGAGTGCCTTCCCGTCTCCCCATGTGTTCTTCTCTCACCTCCCAGAGCCTCTTCCCTTCTTGTTCACAGCCTCTGGCTGACCGGAGCCCCCATTTGACCCCGTTACGGCAGAGCCTTCCTTTCAGAGGCCTGCCTCCTCCTGACCTGCGTGGGCTGTGGAGCTGGGAGCCCCTGGCAGGCTCCTCCCAGGTTTGCGCTGAGGTTAAAGGAGAAGACAGAGTTCAGAGGAATTAGGTTGGTTAGTCCCCCTCAGATGCAGCTGACCTGGTCAGTCCAAGAAATGCCAGATTGTTCTGACAGTTCTGAAATCCAGAAAGCCCTGAAAACTGGAAGGTATTTCCCAAGTTTGGCATCGTTTCACACAGGCAGCACATCCTGACCTGACCTGGCCCAACGCGGGGCTTTTTACGCAGTTGCGACCTCCCCCACCGACCGTGCACCCCCCTGCTGCTGCATTTCCCTAGGGGGTTCCTGCGGTCGCGGTTACTACTTCTAGGGGGAGAGGCGGCCGGTAGCCGAGCCCTCAGCTCTCGGGGCTGCTCAAGGGGTACCGGCGGCGGGGGCTCTTTCCCGGAGGCGAGGGCGAGGCGGAGGACGTGGCCAGGGTCCTCGGCGAGAGGCGTGCAAGGAGGGCGGCGATAGGGACAAGACACTCTTCATCCAGTAGGAGTATGCGCCAAAGAGATTTATTCAGGGGTGATTACAGGTTATATAGGCTGGTAAGAAGGGCAGGGCTGGAAAGGAGGTGAAGCAGCCTTAAATGGCAATACTGAAGGGAGAGGGGCTAGGATTGGTTCTGAGAGAACGCCGGAACCGTTGCAGCGGGGCGGGGGTAGTTCTGGCCACGGGCATGCGCGCTGGCGGTGGCAGGAGTGGCCTTGGCACCAGGGAGTGAGTGGGTAAGATAAGGAAGTGGGGAAAGGGCAGTTGGGAGAAAGGCGGTTTCCTCCGGCAAGCCTCCCCTGCCAGTGGCAATTTGGGTGAGGAAAAGGGAGCTGCCTTGACCTCGCTCCCCAGGCTCGGGGGGGCTGCAGAGGGCACTCACGCCCGTACCTACTACCCTCCCCAGGGGGTGATATCAGGTCCCCTGGCCCAGGCCTGGTAAGTTGAGGTACAAGCTCAGACACCCGCAGGTTCCGCCCCCCTCCTCTGGGCTGTTCCCTGGACCTGTGCCCTTCCCATTATCTTAGGCTTTCAAAATCCAGAAAATGTTTCTGAGTTCCAAACATCTCACCACAAATTTTAGGGGAAGGTCTGTGGACCTATGGCAAAGGGTTTAACCTCCCTGGTGATTACTTGCCTTTTAAACAGACTTTGTTAAATGTGAAGGACTCTGTTAAATGGCGGAGTGACTGGAATGGTGTAATTTTGAGGTGAGGATGGGGAGGGAAGGCTCTCCAGTGTCCCAAGCCCTCAGCAGCCTCCTCACCCCCATCGCCAGAAGAACAGGGCAAGTGCCTGGGGGCTACCCTCTGAAGAGACGCCCTTATGCCACAGGGCCAACTGGACACCCCTTCCCTCTTGGTGAAGTTTGACGTTCCGTATAAAAGGCTCTGGTGTGTTGTTCAAGTTCAAGACTGCCCATCCCATTTTAAATGTCCAAGGCCAGAGCCCCAAGCCAAGGCAATAGTCTGATAACATCACTTAGCCCTGCTTTCCTTCCATTTCTTTAAAATATCTTAGGTTTGACTCTTCCTCTCTGGCTTGGTCATGGAGGTTCCCTCTGACATCTGATTTAAACTGCATATTAAACTCCCACTGTATAGTCTAATATTTACACTGCATATTAAAGAGCGAGCCCTTGGCTGGCAAGTGTGCCAGACTGAGCCAGGAGCAGCCCAGTGTTTGAGGCAGGTGCACGGGTGTCGAGGTGTCAGCCAGAAGGCACAGGCCCCCGTGTGCACTGAAGGCAGGGGCTCAGCGCGGCAGCACGTTGATGGTAAACACTAACTCTGTCCTCAGGAAGCTCTCTGTGGCTGTGCCAGAGCAGCCAGGAGCTGTGCCGCATCAGTGCCCAGGATGCCCAGTCCCGCCGTCCACTGTGCAGCTAGCTGCCTCCCAACACCGAGATGAGTGCCTACTCTGCCTGCCCTGATGCCCTGTGGGCCTTGGACAGCCTCGGCCAGGAGTTCATCAGGACGCTCTCCAAGAGCTGCCCCACAGGAATACACTGGACAAGGCTGGACCCCTCCCAGCTAGGTAAGACCGCCCCCGAGTGTGCCTCGGCTTCGGCACATGGCATCCGAGCACAATTCCCTGGGCCCTGGCTGGACTTGAGTGAAGCCCTATCCAGGTGTTTTGTGAGTGGGTGGGGTCCAGAAGATTAATTGGCCACTTTTTAAGATCCAGTGGACCTTTCCATTTTGTTAAGGAGGCTTACTTTGCCCATTCCTTAGAGTTTTTAGGATCCAAGTCAGAGCACATAGTCAGATGAAGTTGCACTAAGAGCTGCTTGAGTGCACGCTGTGGGTGCAGCTGCCTCTCCATCTCTGAATGTGGGACTGGCTTTGTGCCCTTAAAACCTGAAAAACTGGGCAGGCCCTGCAGCAGGGCCAGTGCCACCCTGATGTCTTCTCAGCATCTGGAGTCACGCCAAGCCTAGAAGGGCTGCTCGACAACTGTGTGTTGATCCTCAGCAGGGTGGAGAGCCTTGGCTATCCTCGGAATCTCCCCTCAGGACTCACGGAGTAGGCTGGTTAGTGGGATGCCATTTAAGAATAATTCATTTGTATTCCAAGAAACAGAACCGGTAAGCCCACAACCTTCAAGTGTCCTCAGTAGGCTGGCCAGGGAAGCACTGTGTGGTCTGTGCGGAGGCAGACCTGGGGGTCAGCGGGACCCTCAGACCTTCACTGGTCCTGGCTCAGGAGGCATCCCCCCAGCAGGGTTTGCCACTTTTGTAAACCGACAAACAAAACCTTGGTTGTTATATGGTGGAATTGAATTGTACAAGCATTTAATGTTTGTGAATTCAACTATACGTACTCATCCAAAATGAGGAGGAGGGGAAAGAAAACAAGAAGAAAGAGAGGGAGTGCTCCTCATCTCCCTTCCAGCCACCCCCCAGGAGCCCCTGGCTGCACCATGGCTCCCCACTTCAGCTGACAGGGGTCCGCCCGCCAAGCCACAAAATATGCCAGCCAGGGCTGCTCAGCTGCTCCACCTGAACGGCTCTGACCGGGTTCTACGTAGAAACATTTTTCAGTGCCACAAGGCCCCACACACAATGCAGCTCCTTCATCTGGTTCTCAACTCAAGAAGCAGATGAATCCAAAGCTAGGTGAATTAAAGAATTTTCCAGGGCAGTTTTGGTTACTTGTGTTTTTAGTCTCACACTGTATTTTTATTTTCCTATTGTCTTTTGCCTTTAATTAACATCTAAATAAACAGCATTTTTCTCTATAATTATAATATGGAAATGTTTATGAACAAAATAGATAAAGTTTTTGGCAGACGCCTAGGAAAGGGTTGTGTTGGTCCAGTCATCAGAGGTTGGAAGCAGGGGCAGCAGCGCGGCCCGGGTGGGCTCAGGGTTTGGGGATGGGGGTAAATACCCACAGTCCTTGCCTCCTTCTGATTCCTTCTTTCAGCACCTCAGGAACCATCTGGTGCTTCTGCTGGACGGTTCTTCCTCTTCATTTCTTCCCATTTTGATATTAGGCATCTCCCCACAGCCTCCTGAAATGCTGGTGACTTTGGTAGTTGTAGCGTGAGGAAACTTTTCTTTGAGATTTGGATCCCTTCGAGCTGCCCTCATCTGGGGGGAGAAGAGGAAGCCGTACACACTTCTCGCTCGCTGGTCAGGAAGGCCGTTCTAAGGCCGTCCTGCCACCCCAGCCCTCCAGAGCCGAGCCCCAGGCAGGCAGACTTGGGTGAATGGATGAATGAATGAACAAAGGAGCAGGTGGAGAACTAGATTCAGGGCATCCACAGAGAAGCCTGGCGGGCACTGGGAAAGGCAGATGCTCATCCCAGCAGGCCCGTAGACACAGCCTTTAGTCCAGATGCCCACCCCGATGGACCATCTGATGAGATCCCCGCAGAGCACGGTCCCTGCCAAAGGTCACCAGAGAGCCCGGGGCCTGCAGTCCCCAGTGCTCCTGGCTCCGTGAGCGAGTCCTCACTACATGCCCCCATCAGCGTTTTTCTTGATTCCTTTAAAGTCATGGTTGGTGAGGCTGGGGATAACTTACTAACTTTTTTTTCTTTATTAGAGAAGTTACAGGGTTACAGAACACTTATGCATAGAATTCAGGACTGCCATATACCACCCTATTATTAACACCTTGCATCAGTGTGGAACATTTGCTTCAACTGATGAAAGCACATTTTTATAATTGTACTATTAACTAAAGTCCATGATTTAATTTAGGATTCACTGTGTAGTGTAGTTCCATTGATTTTTTTTTTTAAAAGATTTATCTTATTACCATATTTATAATCTAATGTTTCCCTCTTTAATCACATTCAAATGTATATTTCCATGCTGTTAATTGCTTTCACAGTGCGGTGCTACCATCACCACCATCCATTACCAAAACATTCCCATCATTTCAGATAAGGATCCCTGTACATTTTAAATCTTAACTTCGCATTCCCTATCCCCATCCCGTCCCTTGGTAACCTATATTCCAGATTCTGACTCCATGAATTTGCTTATTCTAGTTGTTTCAGACCAGTGAGAGCATACAATTTTTGTTATTTTGTGTCTGGCTTATTTCACTCAACATGATGTCCTCAGTGTTCATCCATGTTTTTGCCTGTGTCAGGACTTCATTCCTTTTTACGGCTGAGTAATTTCCTATTGTATGTGTATAGCACATTTTATTTATCTGTTTTTCAGTTTGTGGACGACACTTGTGTTGCCTCCATCTTTTGGCGAATCTGAATAATGCTGCTTTGAACATGGGTGCGCACGTATCTGTTGAAGTCCCTGCTTTCGATTACTTTGGATATATACCTAGTAGTAGTGTTGCTGGGTCTGTGGTAGTTTTATAGCTTTCTGAGGAACCGCCAAACTGTCTTCCACAGCAGCTACACCATTTTATATTCCTTCCGTCAGTGAATGAGTGTTCATATTTCTCCGTATCCTCCCCAACACTTGTTATTTTCCATATTTTTTTTAATAGCAGCCATTCTAAAGGGTGGGAAATGGTATCTCATGGTTTTGATTTGCATTTCCCTGATGACTATGATGGTGAGCATCTTTTTATGTGCTTAGTAGCCATTTGTATATCTTCTTTGGAGAGATATCTGTTCAAGTCTTTTGCCCCCTTTTTAATTGAGTTGTCTTTTTGTTGTTAAGTTGAAGGATTTCATTATGTATTCTGGTATTAAACCCGTATCAGATATGTGGTTTCCACATAGTCTCTCCCATTGTGTAAGCTGTTGTTTTACTTTCATGATGAAGTCCTTTGGGGCACAAAAGTTTTAAATTTTGATGAAGTCCCATTTATCTATTTTTTCTTCTGTTTTTTGTGCTTTGGGTGTGAAGTGTAAGAAACCATGGCCTAGCACAAGGTCCTAATGATGCTTCCCTACATTTTCTTCTAGGAGTTTGATAGCCCTAGTTCTTAAGGTTTTTGACCTATTTGGAGTTGATTTTTTCGGTAGTGTGAAGTAAGGATCCACCTTCATTCTTTTACATATGGACATCCAATTTTCTCAATACCATTTGTTGAAAAGACTATTCTTTCTCAGTTGTGCGGTCTTTGCCCCCTTGTGAAAAATAATTTGGCCATAAATGGGAGGGTTGATTTCTGAGCTCTCAATTAAATTTCGTTGGTCTATATGTCTTTCCTTGTGCCAGTGCCATGCTGTTTGGAGTACTGCGGCTTTGTAATAAGTTTTAAGATCGGGAAATGTGAGCCCTCCAACTTCATTCTTCTTTTTCAAAATGTCTTTAGCTATTCAGGGTCCCTTACCGTTCCATATAAATTTGATGGTTGGCTTTTGCATTTCTGCAAAGAAGGTTGTTAGGATTTTTATTGGGATTTATAGGCATTGAGCCTATAAATTGTGTTGGGTAGGATTGACATTTTAACGATATTTATAAAGTCTTTCAATCCATCGACACAGAATGTCCTTCCATTTATTTAAGTCTTCTTAGATTTTTTTTAGCCATGTTTTTCTGTGAACAGGTCCTTTACATCCTTGGTTAGATTTATTCCTAGATATCTGATTATTTTAATTGCTATTGTGAACGGAGTTTTTTTCTTGATTTCTTCTTCTGACTGTTCATAAACACTTCTGATTTTGGGGTGTTGATCTTTACCCCGCCACTTTACTTAATTCATTTATTAGCTCTAAGACCTTTATTGGGAATTTTTCAGGATTTTCTGTATATAAGATCATGTCATCTGCAAATAGGGAAAGTTTCACTTTTTCCTTCCCAGTCTGGGTCCCTTTTATGTCTTTTTCTTGCCTAGTAGCTCTGGCAAGAACCCCCAGTGCCACAAAGGCCCTTAGGAAGGGTTAGACTCCTGCTCTCTCAAGCCCCAAGGATGCAACTTCGTTCTGTAAATGACTCTCAAACTTTGAAATCTAATGGAGTTTGTCCTGCAGGTTTTAGGAACTGTTTTGATCCTGTTGACCCTGTTTTCCTTACTCTTTCTCCTTATGGCAATGGGAATGTTTATCCTATGAATGTCCCTCCTTTGTATATTGGAAGCACATAACTTGTTCTAAGTTCACAGATCCACAGCTAAAGGAAAATTATGCCTTGGGACTGACCACACCTATAATTGATTTTGATGGAGTTTTGTACTTAACTATTGTTACTGAAATGATTTAAGTTTCTGTGATATTGTGGGATGAATGTATTTCATATATGGAAAGATAATGTCATTTTGGGGTCCAGGGGGTGGAATGTGCCAGTTTGAATGTATTATGTCCCCCCAAATGCCATTATCTTTGATGTCATCTTGTGTGGGCAGACCTATCAGTGTTAATTAGATTGTAATTCTTTGAGTGTTTCCATGGAGATGTGCCCCACCCAACTGTGGGTGATGACTCTGGATAATTTCCATGAATTAAATTACTGGAGCACTATATAAGATCAGACAGAAGGAGCGAGCTTGCTACAGCCAGGGGGACACTTTGAAGAAAGCACAAGAGCTGTAGATGAGAGACAGTTTGAGGACGGCCATTGAAAGCAGACTCTTTCTCTGGAGAAGCTGAGAAAGGGCAAATATCCCAGGTGCAACTAAGAGTGACATTTTTGAGCAACTGCAGCCTAGAGAGGAATGTCCTGGGAGAAAGCCATTTTGAAATCAGAATTTGGAGCAGTTGCTAGCCACGTGCCTTCCCAGCTAACAGAGGTTTTCCGGACACCATTGGCCATCCTCCAGTGAAGGTACCCAATTGCTGATGCGTTACCTTAGACACTTTATGGCCTTAAGAGTGTAACTGTATAACCAAATAAACCCCCTTTTATAAAAGCCAATCCATTTCTGGTGTTTTGCATTCCGGCAGCATTAGCAAACTAGAACATCGCCCCAAACTGGAAGCACCCAAAATGTCCTTCAATAGGTGAGTAGATAAACTGTGGTGGGTCCTTACAGCGGAATATTATTCAGTGATAAAAGTCAAGGAGCTGTCCAGCCATGTAAAGACAGGGAGGAGCCTCAATGCATGCTGCTTATCGAAAGAAGCCAGTCTGAAAAGGCTCTGTACTGTTTGATTCCAACTACCTGACAGTCTGGAAAAGTCAAAACTAGGGAGTCAGTAAAAATCTCAAGAGCTGTCAGGGGTTTGGGGAGATGGGGGAGGGTTGAATATGTGAAACCATTCTGCACGATACTGTCTGTAACAGCAGGCACATGACATTATGTGTTTGTTAAAACTCATAGAAAGTTCCAGCTCAGAGAGTGAACCTAAATGTAGGCAACTGAAAGAAATCATTTAGGAGGTCGGGCAACACAGGAAGGAATGTGACAAGAGAATCTGTGTTACCAGTGTATGAAGCAAACTCAGTGAAGGAGGTGGGGATCAAGGAGCTGACCTAAGCAACTCTGGGGACGTGTGGGGTCTGTAAGACTAAAGGGGCTGCACGTGGGGCTGTATGCTAGTAGAGAAAGGTTTGCCCCCGTGTGGGGTATGGGTTAACAGTTCTCCTGATATAGACACGAATCTTGGAGCTCAACAGTTAAGAAGGTGGACGGCAACAGTGGGAGCCAGGCTTCTCGGCGTTGGCGTGGCAGCTACGGATCAGCCAGGGGAGAAGCCTGGGAGGGACCGTGTGGTAGCAGTTAGAGTTGGAGATGTCGGTACGAACTCACGTCTGGCTTCATGTAAATGAGTATTTGCAGACGTGTGTATACACGGGTTAGTATACACATATGTGCTCCTGTGCTGGGAGGGTGGAGAAGAAACGGCTCCCCGTTAGCATCAAGCACACCTGCTGTTCACATCTTGGTGTCTGAGACCATTTTCCAAGACAGGATTCCTCACTGGAGGAATGGATGGCTGCTTCTAGGACCCGGGCATGACATGCAGAGAATGGAGTATACCAAAAATAAGGAAGTAAGGAAACATTGGAGTAAGGAAATAGTAAAAACAAACAAACCCCAAACCTACCTTGATCTGGATATGTCAAAGGGACACAGGAGCTAACTGAAAGTGTTTCCAATGGCCAAAGCTGGAACAATTTAGCAAAAAAATTAAATAGCATGAAACTGTAATCCAAAGGATAAAATAAATACTCAAGTCCATATGTTATAAACAAATGATTGGATAAACAAATAAATGGGGAGAAGAGACACATTCCATTGCAGAAGAATTCCAAATGATTTACGAAGATGCCCAGCCCTCAAGACAGCGACCGTGTATGGAGGCTGCCTTCCAAAGGGGCTGGCTCAGAAGGATGGAGGGGAGTCGCCTTGTGGCTGGGGAACCCAGCAGCCTGACCTCGCCAGGCAATCAAGGTCAACATCAAGGTTATGAGTCGTGTGGACGGCGCACACCCTTGACAGGATGTGATGAGACAGGCACTTGACCTCTGTGACCTTCCTTCTAAAAACCCACAACCCCAGTACAATCATGAGGAAAATGGCAAACACGTCGCATCCGAGGCACATCCTATGAGACTCCTGACCAGTGCTCCTCAGTCAAGATCCTCAGAAACAAGGCAAGTCCGAGAAACTGCCCCAGGAGGAACCTACAGAGACGTGAGGACTAAATGCAGTGTGGGGTTGTGGATGGGATTCTGGATCAGAAAAAGACCTGAGGGAAAACTAAATATTCCAGGCAATACTAATATATTAATATTGGTTCATCGATGGTGGCAAAGGTCCCGACCCAACGTAAGATCTTAATAATAAGGCAAGTTGGATTCAGGGTATATGGGAACTCTGTGTGTAATCTTTCAATTTTTCTGCCAATCTAAAACTGTTCTAAAAATAAAGTATTTTATAAAAACATGAACTGCATGCTCATGGCTGGTGAATGCTTTTAGGAATGAGGAGCAGTCCTTGTGGGGGTTTTTTGCATGAAATGTGAACACTTTCCAATAACGAAAGCCATTCAGAGGTTGGTATTCATTATTCTGGTGCTTAAAAAACCACGTCTCCTTTCCCGTGGAGCTGAAATGTTAGCCAACCCTGTTGCCCACGTGCATCATTCCAGGATGTGAACAGCCGCGCCTGCCTTCCCGTTGGCTGTGAAACCACACGTCCGGTGCGGGTGATGCCCAAGCGAAGATCCCTGCGGCCACGCGGCTGTGTGAGGAAGGCCCCGGGGACCAGGAGGCCATGTCCTGGCCCTTCTGGACCTTTAAATGAGAATAAGGGCTTTGTTTTGGTAAGAAAGGTCTATCCTCATGTTCTGGTTTGCTAATGCAGCCGTTATGCAAAATACCGGAAATGGATTGGCTTTTATAAAGGGAGTTTATTTGGCTACAAATTTACAGTCTGAAGGCCATGAAAATGTCCAAATGAAAGCATCAACATGAGTTTACCTTCACTGAAGGAAGGCTGATGGCATCTGGAAAACCTCTGTTAGCTGGGAGGGCATGTGGCTGGCATCTGCTGATCCCAGGTTGTGTTCCAGCTCCTCTCTCAACTCCTGTGCATTCTTCAAAATGTTGCTCTTGGGGTGTTTTGTCCTCTCTTAGCTTCTCTGGAGCAAACACTAGGCTAGCATCTCCAAAGTGTCAGCAAAATTCTGCTTTCAGCGGCCATCTCCAAAATGTCTCTCTCAGCTGCTCTTAGCTCCTTCTGTGAGCCCTTTTATAGGACTCCAGTGATTAAATCAAGAATCAAGACCCACCCTGAATGGGCATGGTCCATATCTACATGCAAATATTTCAATCAAATGTTCCGCCCACATTTGATTGAGTCACATTTCCATGGAATCACTCAGTCAAAGGATTCCAACCTGATCAACACTAACACGTCTGCCCCACAAGACTGCATTAAAGAATGTGGCTTTTGGTGAGACATAATACATCCAAACTAGCACACCCTATTAGAAGAAAATCTAGTAACTTAGATGTTTGGGTTAAATTGTGTCCCTCTCAAAGAAGAAATGATGTTCAAATCCCCAGCACCTCGGAAGGTGGCATCTTTGGAAACAGGGTCTCTTCAGAGGTAAGTAGTTAGGATGAGATCATACTGGAGAGGGGGCTCAATCCACCGTGACTGGTGACCCCATAAGAGGGGAGAGGGACACAGAGAGAGACACACGGGGGCTGGCGGTGGCAGAGACTGGGGTGCTGCCCCTACATGCCACAGTGGGCTTCAGGACAGCCACCCCGAAGCCAGGAGGAAGTGGGCACGGACCCCCGCTGGAGCAGGCGGGGTGAGCACGGCCCCTACGCCTTGATTTGGACCCTGGCTCTGGAACTGTGGGAGGGTGCATTTCTGCTACTTTAAGCCACCTGATTTGTGGTAATTTGTTACGGCCGACCCACGACTCCAAGATGATAGGAACCAAGAGAAAGTTGAAAACACGCCCCGAGCTCACTGCCCGGCAGGTGCCGCTGTCCTCACCAGAAGACGGTGCTCGCCAGGTGCCCTGGAGAGCCGGAGAAATGCTTGGAGAACCCCAGGGTCGTAACTCGTAATGTGGGCATTAAGTGCCACGCGCTTGGATGTAACAAAAGTGAAGTGAAGCTGAAGGACAAGCTGAAGTCAGAGAAGTGCCTCCCATCCTGTAAACCCAGAAGATCCTGCTAAAAACTGCATCAAGAAGCTTTAGGAAGAGCCGGTGTGTATTCTTAAACCAAATGTGCCAAGTTTAGAAGCTATTTTTGACTCCCCACCCCCTTCACATGCCCCCAATTTTGTTAAATTTTTTTTAATGAGCCAACTTTTAGCTTTTAAATTCTGTTCTCATGTGGGGATTTCTACAGCTTCTTTCAAATGGTCTCAAAACTCGTCCTGAGCCTTTGTCACGGTTTCTGCGTTCTCAAGCTCTTTCTTTTCATTCAGCTTTTGGTTGGCTCGATTTTGTCACCAGTAGCTGTCGAAGAGGGCTCGTGCGTACACTAACCTTATAATTTATTGTCCAACTGGGAGCACTTGTCTTCTTTTTCAACATTTTATTTGGAATTAATTTCAAACTTAAGAAAAGTTGCAGAAGCAACACTAACCCAAGGACCAGCTGCCGGCCCTTCACCCACATCCACTTTTTACAGGTTGAGTCGTGTCCCCAAAAGGATGTGCTGGGATGTGACCCTGAACCTCAGAATGCGGTGCACTTGGAAAGAGGGTCCCGGAGTCAGGATTCGTTAGGATGAGGCCACACTGCATCAGGATTGTCCCTTAGTCAACTCGTCCAGTGTCCTCATGGGAAAAAGGAACTCAGGCCCAGACATGAGGGGACAGGAAGGCCGAGGAGGAGTGGGGTGTCTGTGACTGTGAGCCCCGAGGATGGGCAGGCATGGGGGCTGGGGGGCAGGGCAGGGTCCCCTATGGGCCCACAGCTGGGGTGGACCCTGTATCCCCCGCCCTGCCCTAGCTGAGAGAGGGGAACTGTCTGCTGGTGTAAGTGACCCCCACTATGGGACCTCAGTAGGGCTGCCCAGGAAACGAGACACACTTTGCCCCATTTGCTTTCTCATTTGTGCTCTCTCTTTCTGGACACACACATGCACACACTCACACACACATGCAAACACATACATGTACACAGTTACACACCCACACACCACACACATGTGCAAATGTGCACACACACGCATGCACCTGTGCATGCACATGCACACACATGCACGCACACACATGTACTCACACATGTGCATACACTCACACACACTCTCGCACACTCACACAAACCTAGACACTTTTTTGAACATTTGAGGTCAAGATCCCACAGCATGGCCCTTTCCCTTTAAATCCTAAGAACGGAGGGATCGATCCCCTCACATCTTCTTGCACTTGCCTCAGTGCTTTTATCTAATCTACCGTCCGTATCTAGTTTTCTCAGTTGCTCTTGCCCCTCAGAGCACCTTACCCCTCACACTAGAGCACTGTTGGGCATGAAAGGGTGAAGCACAACCAGCTGTGCTGGCATGGTGGGGTTCCAGGGCACCCTGGGCACCCCCAGCCTCCTGCCCGCTTCCTGCATGTCTGGTGCATTTTTAAAGTTCTAGCAAACAGGAGAAGCTCTGTCTGCCGCCTTTATACGTAAAGATGGACTAATGGCTACAGAATCCTTGGGTCCTGTGGTCTTACTCTCAGGATTTTGCAGCTACTGTCTTCTGACATTTCATTGATGTGCCACACGACCATTTCTATTACGCTGAAGTTCAACAACTTCAGCAGACTATGCCTTGCTGCTGTATCTGTCCCCATCCCACCCGCAGTACCTCCCAGGGGATGTGCTCCTTTGAACTGCAGGTTTAGGATTAAGGTCAGGAAGCATTTCTTCTGCTATATCCTGGAGTATTTTCTTTAGGAACATCAATTATGCATATTTTTTATTTGGTTTGAAATCTGCACCTACTTTCTTCTTTTAATTCCTTATTATATTGTAGTCTTTTTCGTCTTATTCTGTGCAATTTCCTCAAGCCCATCCACTATGTCCAAAAAGGTGTTTTCAGTCATGTTTATTTTTTCCTTCTTTCAGATGGGCCAATAATGTCCAAAATGATTTCCCTGTTCCACCTGTCTTTTGAGCTCCCGACACTCACAACTTCGGTTACCTTCTAATCTTTTCTTAGAAACCATGCAGCTTTCTTTGAGTTCTTTTCCCCCCTTGGAGAGATCAGGTTGTCTTGAAGCATCGGAAATCTTTTTGTCTGAAGTTTCCTCATGTTTTTTGGGCAATTCCTCTCATGATGAATACTCTTTGTCTTTTACGTGTGATCCTTTTATCTTATGTTTTTTTAAGTGTTCATGCACAGATGTGAAGTTGTATCATTTCTAACGATAGCTCCTCTTTAAGAGGAGTGAGATATCTTCTGAAATGCATGCATGTGTATGTTCGCGAGTGTGTGCACGTGTGCATGGGTGTGCATGTGTGCACTGCACAGTGGGTATAGGTTGCACGCAGAGACCTCCACTTTGATTCGTTTTCTCCAACGCCCTCTCCCAAAAGCTGTCCTCCTTCCTGTGACTCTTGCCCCTTCAGCAGGTAATTCTGACTCACGCAGTCCTTCCAGGTGACAGACCCTACGTGGCTGCTGGTGACCTCTGTAGTTCATGTGTTAAGTACCTTCCAGAATTTCTTTAAGCAATTACAAACAAACCTGAACATATTCTTGTTTACCCCATTTTTATGCAGAAGGTTGTTGATTTCGTTTCCCAGCTGCTAAAAGGAAAACAGATACCGCACGATGGGTCAGCTTAGACACAGGAATTTACTGGCTCATGGTTTCAGAGGCTGGGAGGTTGGCTTCCTCCCGGGGTGGCATCTCTGGCAGCCGGCCGTCTTTGGGGCTCCTCAGCTGTCCGTCACATGACGCGGCACACAGCAGTGTCTTTTTCTTTCTCTTCTGGTCCATTACTTCCAGCTTCCGGCTGCTCCCCGTGGTGTCTCTTCTTTCCATGTGTGGTGGTTTGAAGCTGTCTGTACCCTGGAAAAACTTGTTCTTGAACTTAATCCCTTCCTGTGGGTGTGTCTTGATAAGGCTACTTCAGTTAGGGTGTGGCCCACCTCAATCAGGGTGGGTCTTAATCCTGTTAGTGGAGTCCTTTATGAGCGGAAAGAAATTCAGACAGACAGAGAAAATTCCAGAGGGAGCAGTCGGAGCTGAACATCACTGGGACCGGAAGAGAAGGGAGAGCCCAGGAGACGCCGCCATGCGCCTGACCATGTGACAGAGGAGCCGGGATGGCCTCTGGGCCTCAGGAAGAAGGCCTTGCCTTGATGAGGCCTTGCTTTGCAGTTTTTCCAGCCTCAAAACTATGAGCCCATAAATCCCATTGTTTGAGCTGGCCCGTTGCATGGGATTTGTTGAGCAGCCGGGAAACGAAGCCATCGGGTCCAATCTCCTTCGCCCACCAGGACAGCAGCCCCTGGGTCAGGCCCCCGCCCTCAGCATGGGTACATCTGACCAAACACCTTCAAAGGCCCAGTGCACAAACCAGCCCACCCTGCAGGGCCGGGGGTGGGACCTGAAGATGCCGTCTGTGCGGAACGTGATTGCATCCCCAGCAGGACGCTGCGGTGCGGATTCCGGCGCTCCACGGGGTTCGATTTGCCATCCCAAGGGTGCCGCGGTGACCGGCCTTCTGCGTAACCACTGTGCACACACACGGGAGTTGGCAACGCTGTTTGCGCAGTGGAATTGCGGGTCCAAGGGTGGATGCGTTAGCGATTCTGATGTGGCTGCTCCTGGGTCCATCCTGGCTGTTCCTGTGATGACTTCTCCTCCACAGCCCCACGGGGGTCAGTAAACTCGCAGATTGTTGTCCCTCTGAGAGACGAGAAAGGACATCTCAGTTCAGTGTGTTTTTTAAATAGCTGGGGTATGATTCTTGAAGAGTGAAATGCACAGATACGAAGCGTACGGTTGGAGAAGTTCTGACCAACACGTGCCTCAGGGTGACCTGTGCCTCTGTGAAGATGCCAGACACTTCCACATGCAGAGATGCCCCGCATCCCCCCGTCTGACCCCCTCCCACATGCAGAGGCTGCTGCTCTGAGGCCCCTCACCACGGAGACGTTCCTGCCCAGGACTGCACGGACGTGAGATCAGAGGAGGCCCTCTTCTGCGTCTGTCTGCTTTCCTCCAGCTGCACCTGTGTAGTGGCGTCACAGTCTCTTTCTTCTCCTTTAGTCCGGAACATTTCCATAGCAGTTGTATTTTAAGATATTGACGTTTTGAAATAGCACAGTTCCTTTTAGAAGTCGAACGAGCCTCCTTCCAGATCTGCTGCGGGTGAGGGGCTTATGGTGGGCACTGGGCAGGGTGTGGGCACTAGCAGAGCACGGGTCAGGAAGGCTCAGGCAGCCGAGAGCACGGTCACGCGGGAGGGCTGTGGTCGTGTGAGTTTTTTTTCCAAGTGTTTAGTGGCTGGATGAAGACACAGGAAACCATGTAGTCAGTTTCACCAAGGGCTGGGGCTTGGCAGCCAGGACACAGGGACAGTGGAGCCAGGACGGGAGAGATGACCGTGGAACCCGTGGGCCTCACCGAGGGCAGCCAGATGGGTTGGTCGCCTTTGAGCCCATGCCGAGCAGAGCAGGTGCGCTGTGAGTCCCTGGCCCTCTCACCCCCCGACCTCTGGCCTGTGACCCTGTCTCCAGCACCTGCAGGTCTGCTCACCTTGTCTACCCACTGTCACACCCACATTCTCGATGTTGCCACTTCCTGGACTAAGATGCCCGGGCCCCAGGAGGCGGCAGAGAGAGAGAGGACGGGAAGGTGGGGCTGTGGCCAGGAGGCTGGGAGACCCGTGTCAGGGGACACGAGATGTGCGAGCCTCGAAGGCTGGAGTTTCCCGTGTGGGCAGGAGGAGGGGATGGCCTGTGGGTAGCAGCCCCGGAGCTGGGGGACCAGCCCACACCAATAGCCGAGAGGGCCAGGCGGGGTCAGTGGCCTCGGCAGTGTGGGCGAGACCTCCTCGGGCTCCCAGGAAGTCAGGGAGGTGGGAGTGGTTCTCAGGTGAGGGCTAAGGGAAGGGTCAGGCAGGGGAAGCCACCAGAGGGTGCAGGAAGCCCTCACTGGGGGCCCTTGGTGGCCCCGGACGGTAGGGGCAGGAGGGGCCGGTGGGTGATGGGCTGTGGGGTGGAGAGTGGCCCGGATGGTCGCCTGGAAGCTGACGGCTGAGGGGGTAGATAGTGAGGCTGGCGAGTGTGGTCGGGAGCCAGTGCCTTCTGGAACTTCCTTTGGCTCCTGTGGTGTCTTGCACCCTTGTGATGGATGCTGGGCATGCTGCTAGGGACATGTCTCTGTCCTGTGCCATGGCCGGTTCTCTCCCCTGCCCCAGGAAGCTTCCTGTGTCCCTTCTGAGGAAGTGGGGGCTCCCCAGCCTTGCCGTGGTCCACTGCCCGCCCTGCGCTCTGTTCCTGACTCGGCTGCGTCACCCCCCCGGGGCCCTGTGGCCCTTCCCCGCTGTGGGCTGCTCATCTCCCTCTGGACGCCACTTTCTGGCTGGGGGGTCCTCCTGGGGGGTCGGCACCTGGAGGGTAGAGCCCAGGGTGGGCAGGATGCAGGCAGGTCTGTCGAGTGACGGGTGAAGGGAAGTGTGGCAAGGCAAGGAGAAGCCCCCAGAGTTCAAGGGTGACGGCACATGGTGGGCTGAGCCGTGGCCCCAAAAGGGTGATAGCCACATCTGAATCCCTGAAATTTCTGTTGTTTGAAGCCCCCCGGGTTTGCTTGGTGATGGCGGCCCCAGGGGACAGCCCTGGGCCCCCAGCCTGCTGCCCTTTCCTATTGGGCGCTGCTCAGAAAAGGTGAGGCCACTCCTGGAAGCCCCTTCCGCCCCTGGGTGCCCGAGCACGGCAGCCAAGCCCTCTGCACCAGGCTTCGGGTGAAGGGGCAGCTGTGGGCACGTGCAGGGCAGGCGGGTGTCTGCACGTGTGAGGAGGGGTCCCCTTTGGCCCTGAAGTTGGAAAGCAGAGGTGCTGCCCTCACCCCCAACTCTCTCCGGAAGTCTGCAGAACACCCCCAAAGAGGCGCTTCTCCCTTTAGCTGAGATGGCGGTCTCGGCTTTCGAGCTGTGCTGTTTGTCCTGAACCGGCGGCCTGAAGTTGTTTGTGTTGTCGACGTCTCAGGGCCCTGGGTCCAGGAACCACCCGCTCCCCTGCCTGTGTCACCCCCCAGCAGGTGCCCGAGGCCCAGGGAGTCCCTGGGTGCCGGTCGGGAACGCGGCCTGGAGCCTGAGGCCGGGGGAGCGGTAGAGCCGGGTCCAAGCACATGGATGGAGCGGCTTTTACAGGGAAGATGAAAACACAGACTCAGCCCCTGCCACGGAGACCTGCGCCGGCCCACAGTGGCAGAGAGCAGGGGCCCCGCAGCTGGCGCGGAGTGAGGCGGTTGTGGTCTTTGCCATGTGTGCGATTCCCACGGGATCCTGGGGCGGCAGGGCATGGGCCGGCAGCCCCCTTCATGGGTGACCTAACCGTCCCCACCCAGGGTGCCCCCTCGCACAGGATGAGTACACTGAGGTCCCGAGGGAGCCGGTGGCTGGCCCGTCCCGAGTCCCCTACAGCCGGGGGAGGACGAGGCCGTCACTCGAGAAACCAGGTGCCCCCACGACGGCCTAACCAGAGCTGGACCGGAGGCCCCGACGGGATCTGCAGAGACTGGAACCGAGACGTTAGATTTAAACAATAATTGTGATGACTGAGTCATTGTAGAGATGCCGTTTTCTCACTTTCCAGTGTATTGTAGTTTGGCCAAAAGGAAATACCTGAAATTACTGAAACCCACCGAATTGCAAATTGTTAAGAACCTTATGACTGGCCTGGCTCCTCCCGGCTCATCTTGTTGCACAATTTTAGACTCTTTCACCACAAAGACCGTCCCTGTGGGGGATGAAGGGGCTTGGGCAGCCCAGACCTGAGCCCTGGCCACCGGGTCGTGGTTGCGGTACTGGTGACCCTGCTGAGTGCGGGCCTGGCTCCACTCCTGTGCATTTGTAAACTGTAGTTGTTACTGTAGTGCTGACACCCCCAGCTCCCCTTGCTTGAAGCCATGAAAACCTAAACTCCTTAGACTCAGGGAGACAGATTTTGGGGCCGAGAGGCCGTCTGATCTGCCTCGCAGCAATTCTTTCTCTTTGAATTCCGGTGCACAGATTGTCTGGGATGTGCATCGGGCAGAGAGCCCTTTGTTTGTTCGGTGTCACTAGGGCCCCTGAAGGACCGAGCAGGCCCCGGGTTGATGCAGGGCTCTGCCTGGGCCTGGCCATTGGTGGGGGGTCGCCCTGCAGTCCCAGCTGCTCCCACAGGCCCCCGGAGTCCTGAGCCCTGAGCCCTGGGTCTGAGACCCCCGAGTGGGTGCTAAGGTAAGCCCAGCTCTCTGGCTGGCCGAGGAGAGGCCTTGCACACTGCGGGGTGTGACCCGGGACTCCTGAGGCTGTGCACACGAGGACTGTGATGTGCTGTGGTCCCAGCCGTGAGCAGGGGACCCCAGGCTCTTGTTCACACATCCGAACCACACTGGCCCTCTGTGCACTCAGGACACCTGGCTTCACCCAGGTGCTTGTGCCCGGCTGGAGGTGGCCGCAGGGAGTGGTGAGGAACTGCCCCTCTCCCAGTGGGAAAGTCGGATGCTTCTGGAGCAGGAGGCCTGGTGGTGATTAAACGTGCACCTGCAGGCCCAGGAGGCTGCCTGGGGCACTGGGTGGGGGCCGCCGTGGGTGGCAGGGCCATGGCCTGGGGCTGGGGGCACGTGGAGCCTCGTCCACACGGGTAACCAAACAGCCTCGGAGAGGACTGGCCAGGCCAGGTGGCCAAGGATGAGCTTCGGTGGCGGGAAGGGAAGGCAGCGTCTCCAGCTCTGAGCGACTTCCAGTGGGGTGGGAAGACCCGGAGTCCTGGCCTTGTGGGGCCCAGACGGCTCAGGGTTGCTGCTCCCCATCGACTCCTGCAAGGGAGACAGCAGGACCTTCCCTAATTGACCACTGGCTTAGAGAAGACGGTGGGACCACGCAGCAGACAGCAGGTGGCTGGAGCACACCCCCAGCATAGCAGCAGCAGATGGGGCGCCCCTGGAGGAGGACACGGGAGACAGGCAGGGAGGAACATGGGGGGGAGTGGGGGAGGCAGAATAGAAAAAAGGGAAAGAGAGAGGACAGGGGAGATGGGAGGGAGGCAGGGAAGGGAGAGCAGGGATGGGGAGGAGAGGAGGGAGATGGAGAGGAGAGGGGAGAGGGAAAGGAGATGGGAAGGAGGGAGGGAAGAGAGAGAGAATGAGAAAGAAGAGAGGGAGGGGAGCACGGAGAGAGCAGCCTTGGTTCCTTGGGGTCCCCAGATCACTGAGCTGGGGCAGGCCGTGACCTTCCCACTGGGGCATTACCCCTGGACAACACACATGGCAGGTGGAGGGAACGGGACTCAGGGGCAGTGACCCCAGCAAGGGGGGTGGGGGTGGGGACCACAGGGAAAGGCCTTCAGCAGCCAGGGTCCCGGGTCCCGAGCCTGAGCCCAGGACCAGGATGGTGGCAGGGGTCCCAGGCCAACAGCCAGGGAGAGCACGAGAGAGCCAGGTCAGGGCCTGGGACCCCAGAGTTGGTGAGCACAGGCCAGCCCACCCCTGAGACTGACCGAAGGAGGGTCCATCCCATCTGGGCCCAGCAGCCCAGGTGAATGGCACTCACCCTGGCTCAGGAAACCTGCTGTGAGACTGGCGACTTTCCCTCGACTTCCCCCCCAAAAGTTCCAACAGCTCCAATCTCACCTCCACCACCCAAGGAGGGAGAGGCAGTTGTGAGCAGCCACGCGGGCAACCGATCTAGAGCTGTAGCTGCACATCGCTGGGGGACCCTAGGCAAGTGACTTTCCTTCCCTGAACCCCATTTGCCAACTGTAAATGTAGGGTAATCTTTAATTCTTAAGGAGTTGCTGGATGTGCATTCTGCTAACGGTGTTGAGGTAGTGGGAACTGGTTATCCCACTGAAAGCACCAGAAGCTAACGGGAGAGAGAAGTCATGTGGGTGAGGGTCAGGGGAAGGAGGATTCCTAGAAAGGTCAGCCCAGGGCCTGGAGCTTTTCCTCTGGGGTGTCTGTAGCCAGGAGGTGGAGCAGGGCATTCTAAAGCCTTGAGATGCTAGAATAAGCATCAGAGTTTGGAGGGGTCTTGGTGTAACCCTCTCACCATGCTTCAGATCCCACAGGACTCAATGCTAGCAGGAAGGGTGAATGGAAGTAGACAAGCTCTCAGCTCTGCTTCAGACATTCTCAGTCCCTCGAGTCAGCCTGAGGTTCTGAACCCCCATGGCCTTGGTGCCTGGCAGAAGCAAGAACTTCTTTGGAGGGAGATGCTATCCTAGCCCTAAGATATGTGTACAAACAATTTTGCTCACACAATGTCTGCATACAAGAGAAAAAACACTAGGAATGTAAAGAGCAAGATTACATGAATAAAAAAGCAGCAGAAGGAGCAAATAATGGAAACAGAACCCAGGGCTGTAGGTCTTGGAATCACACAACACGGACTTTAAAAGTAGGCTTAGTATTTTCAAAGAGATGGGAGACCAGAGTAAGGATTGTAACAGAGACCTGGAAATGATAGCAGTGGAAATTCTAGAACTACAAAATGCAATAACCCAAATTATGAACACAGAGGATGGATTCAACAGGGACTATATACAGCTAAAGAGAGAATTAGAGAACTGAAAGATACGTCAGAAGATAATATCCAGATTAAAGTATAGAGTGACAAAGAGATGAAACATACAAAAGAGGTGGTAAGAGATACTAGTATAGGGTGAAGTAGTATAAAATACATATAGAAAGAATAGGGCAGAAGCTCTATTTAAAGAGAATTTTCCAAACCCGATGAAAGACATTAGGCTACGGATTGAAGAAACTCTACAAATCCCAAGTAAGATTAAACAAATAAGTCTCTAGGAAAATTATATTAAAATGTGGAAAACAAAAGACAAACAAAAATTAGCAAGGAGAGACACGTTGTCTTCAAAGAAGCACAAATACACACACAACTGAATTCTCAATAGTCAATAGAACCCAGAAAATAGTGAAATGATGTCTTCAAAGTGCTGAAAGCAAATATTGAACTCTACCCAGTGAAAATATGCTTCAAAATTGTAAGTGAATTAAAGACATTTTCAGACAAATTTGTCATGAGCATTCCTATATTAAATGAAATACTAAAGAAAATTCTGAAGGAAGTAGCAAATTGAACCTAAATGGAAGATGAATCAAGATTGACTTATGAGATGGAAACCACAACTGGGTATGACTATTGAAAGAGAAATATGAAAAGGGAAATTTTAATATAAATACTTATTAAATATAATGGGATTGCCTACAAAAGTAAAGAGATCTCTAAATAATTTGGTGATAGCAGGTAGCTGGGGAAAGAGGCTGATGAACAACCAGGATGTCTTTTTGTCCACCTGATTTGTGGACGTCCACTAGTGGGCACTTACACGGGACACAAACACCCTCACAGTTTGTGCCCATTTGGAGAGGTCCTTCCACATACCTCTTCCCCAGACTCCCTTGTCACAGATCTTCCAAAGCCGTTCCTTCTAGATCCCTGACTATCCAGCCAACTGGTTATCATCCATCCACAATCAGTGTAGATTTCCACTCCAGATACAGCAGAAAACCAAAATTCTGTCCTTTGGGAGAATTCTCCTTCAAAATTGTCCTCCAGGGCCACCCCCAAGTAGGGCTGTAGTGCTGCAACTGCCTAATTTTGGGTAGTATCAGCAAATCAAGCAGACCGATCTGTTAACCAGACTTGAGTTTTTCCTTCTTCGGTCAACTGGTCATAGGGAACTCTCCAGAAGGCACCAGTCATGAAGGGAGAGGCGGCAATGCAAAGAAGTCTGCTTTGAAGAAGTCTGAGCCACCAGCTGATGTAACTAACACATAACTTCTGTACCTGCTCAAGCTGGCCTCTTATATACCATTTGACAATAGATGGCTGTCAAGCGTGCTCAACCTTATGGCCAGGTGGGTCAAACTGTTCCAAGTTTATGATGGGAGGTCCAGGCTACATGGTGACATGATGCGCCGTGTTTAGCCTCTACTAAGACCCAGGGGCAAGTCAGAAACTATTTATCAAAAGGATAATAGTTATCTGCAGAAGAGGGCATAGATTTGCCCCCAAATCCTGAAAGTCCACACTGTAATTCTCCACTGGAGCTTGCCAGAAGCTCCAAACAGCATCTCTAATACACTTCAAGGATTCTTGGATCACCTGGAATATTACATCCATGAAACAGAGCAGTTTCACTGCAGTTTGAAATAACTGAATAACTTTCTCTTGCTCTCATCCCCACTAGAAACTGGCAACCTTACAGGTGAGTCTGTAGATAGATTGAAGTAGCATACGCAAGTGGGGGTGCAAGGTGCAGCCCCTTGTATTTATCTTGGAGGGAATACCTTGACCTTCTCCAGGCCACCGACCTCCCAGAAACTTTTTTGATATTGTGGGATCCGGTATTTTAGTGGGTTTTATTTCCTACCCTCTAATCACTGTGTGTTCCTGTTCTGGTTTGCTAATGCCGCTGTTTTGCAAAACACCAGAAATGGATTGGCTTTTACAAAGGGGTTTATTCGGTTACAAATTTACAGGCTTAAGGCCATAAAGTGTCCAAGGTAAGTCATCAGTAGTCGGGTACCTTCATTGAAGGATGGCCGTTGGCGTCCAGAAAACCTCTGTCATCTGGGAAGGCACGTGGCTGGCGTCTCCTTGCTCCCAGGTTGCATTTCAAAATGGCGTTCTCCAAATTGTCTCTGGGCTTAACTTCTCAGGGCAAACTCTGGGCTAGTATCTGCAAAAGTCTGCTGCTTAGAGAGACATTTTGGGGACGGCCATTGAAAGCAGACTTTTGGTGATGCTTTGTAGATACTAGCCCAGAGTTTTCCCTAGAAGCTGATGCAGAGACATTTTAAAGACTGCACAGGAGCTGAGAGAGGAGCTGAAACACAACCCAGGATCAGCAGATGCCAGACATGTGCCTTCCCTGCTAACAGAGGTTTTCCAGACACCATCGGCTGTTCTTCAGTGAAGGTATACTCGTGTTTATGCCTCGGTTTGGATGCTTTTATGGCTGTAGAACTGTAAAGTTGTAACCAAATAACCCCCCTTTATAAAAGCCAATCCATTTCTGGTGTTTTGCATAATGGCAACATTAGCAAACTGGAACAGTTCCTCCAAGGCATTTTAAATTTATTTCTAGTTCTTGCCTGTCAGATGCAGTTGGCATAATGTCATCAATGTAGTGGACGAGTGAGATGCCTGGGGGAAAGTGGAAATACCTGTGCATCCCACTGTGGCAGAGAGTGGGGTCTGATGCATTCCAGAGGCAACGCTGTGAAGGTGTACTGTTGGCCCTGCCAGGTAAAACTGCTCTGGTGATCCTTTCAAACTGGTGTGGAGAAAAAGACATTATCCAAGTCAGTAGCTGCATACCAAGGGCTAGGGGTAATGCTGGTTTGCTCCAGAAAGGGTAATATATCTGGGACAGCAGGTGCAGTTGTGTTCACCACCTGATTTAAGATTAAGTTCACAGTGGTCCACAGTCATTCTCCAGCAAATCAAATGGGAATGTGACGGGGATCGTTGTTCCTGTCTCTTTCATACCTTTCATGGTGGCATTAGTCTCTGCAATTGCTTCTGGTTTCCTAACTCATAGGAGAGAACATTCCAGGGCTTTCCCTTTAGCTCTTCCCACCATACTTCCCTTGCCCCAGCAGTCAGAGACCCGATGTGGGCATTCTGCCCACTGCCAAGTGTATCTATTCCAGCTATGCATTCAGGAGCTGGAGAAATAGCCACAGTGGGGGTCCATGGCCAGCCCAACACTGTGAGTCAGACTCGAGCTAACTGAGGCTCCACGTGTACTGACCAACGTGAGCCTCCCTTCACCAACGGACTTTGGTCACATTTTGGGTCCTCAGCATGAGCTTCAGTTCAGAGCCAGTGGCTGGTGATCCCAGAAAGGCCTGAGTATTTCTTTTCTCCAGTTCAAAGTCCCTCTGGCAAGTATTGTGGTCCCTTTGGGGAAGGCCTGGGGCAATATTTGCTTCCATCAGGGACACACAGGTCTGTGAATTGACTTAGGGGTAGAAATGGGGTGAGAGGCTGTGACTCTTGACTGTGGTGATTCAAGTCAGGTTTTTGTCTACTGTACTCAGAGCTTTTTCTGTTACTTAGATGAAGAAATACCAAGATGGGCTGCCCATATTCTTGTTCCTTGGGACACTGTGATCAGCAAGCCCCCACTGAAGACCTGGGCCACTGCAACTGCCAGTGGGGCCCTCCACTGACGTCCACGTGCCCTTCTTGTCTTTGACAGTGAAGTGCTGCTGCTTGGCCCCTGGGACTTCAGGGCACCATCACCCCTGAAATCAGTGATCCCACCTAAATGGAGGCGTCCTCGGTCATCACACCTGGCTACAACCAGAGGGCTTTTCAAGGACACCAGTGCTCCCCTCGCTGATGTGTTGGTCAATACCCTAGTGAAGGGAATGTTTTCTGGGGCATCTAGTCTGGGGGGTGAGTTAGAGGTTGACCGTAAATCCAGCCCAACACTCCTAACCCCCTAAGCTTTGGATTCCTCTTCCACACCACCAGGAAAGCTCATTAATTGTAGGCCACTGTTGGTTCGAGTAAGATGTTAGAATCCCTCCAGAGCAAGAGCTAACACATGGAATCCGAAATCTCTAATAGGTGCACCTGTATCAATGAATTCCAGCCTTGTATAGTGTTACTTTCCCCTCCTTGGTCTAATACCTTTATAATCCATCCTCAGGCATAGTCCCAATTTCTGCTAACATATATTAGCAAACTGTTGTCATTCTTTTGTTGTATAAGCTACTTCCTCCTCAGTCTTAGTGTGTGTCTGTGTTCCTGGAGCCTGATGTCATCTGGCACTAGTTATGGGTTGTTTCAGTTTGCTGAAGCTACCATTATGCAAAATACCAGAAATGTATGGCTTTTATAAAGGGGATTTATTAAGTTACGAATTTATTGTTCTAAGGCCATAAAAGTGTCCAAACTAAGGGCATCAACAAGAGGATACCTTCACTGAGGAAAGGCTGATGGCATCTGGCTGGGAAGCACGTGGCTGGCATCTGCTGGTCCTTTGCTCCTGGGTTCTGGTTTCAAAATGTCTTTCTCCAAAATGTCTCTGGGCTTCTGTCTTCACTTCTTTCTCTCAGCTCCTGTGCTTCTTTGCTTGCTTCTCCTAGGGCTTTTCTCTCTAAGCATCTGGAGGTCCTCTCTTAGCTTCTCTGGGGCAAACTCTGGGCTTCAACTCTTAACTTAGCATCTCCAAATGTCTTTCTGTCTTCATCTCCCAGCATCTTAAAGGACTCTCTTGAAGGACTCTGGTGATTGAGACCCACCCAGAATGGGCAGGGTCACATCTCCATGGAAATAATTTAATCAAAGTTCTCACTCACAATTTGGTGAGTCACATCTCCATGGAAACACTCAATCCAAAGTTTCCACCCTAATCAAAAGACTAAGTCTACCCCCACAAGATTGGATTAAAAGATCATCACCTTCTGGGGTCCATAAGTTTCAAACTGGCACATGGGTCTGGTAGTAACAGGTGGTAGTTATGGTGAGTCTTGAGGCAAATGAGCAGCCACTTGAATGACAAATGTTGCAGAATCTGCAAGCAGCAAGGATAGCCTTTTAATACAGGAGGACGAGATACTTCCAGTGACAAGGAACTCAGAGCAGTCCAGGCTGTGAGACTGTCAGTTTCACCTGGGTCCAGCTGGATGTTCACATTCCGACTTTCAGGATCCAAATCTTTCCCAATTGTTGCCATAACATTCAACGGTTAACTTGGCAAATCTGTGCATTCAAGTGACATTGTAACTCAGCAACCCACATAAGTAAGTGTGCCAGTTTGGAGATATTTCGTCCCCACAAAAGCTATATACTTTAATGCAATCTTGTGGGGGCAGATGTATTAATGTTGATTATGTTGGAATCTTTTGATTGTTTCCATGGAGATGTGACTCAATCATCCGTGGGCTAAATGTTTGATTAAATGGACTCTGCCCATTCAGTGTGTGTCTTGATTTAATCACTGGAGTTCTATAAAAGAGATCACAAACAGAAAGAACTCAGAGCAGCTGATGGTGGCATTTTGGAGACACTCTAAGAGCCGCACTGATGCTGACACTTGGAGACACTTGGAGATGTTTGGAGATGCTAGTCCAGAGTTTGCTCTGGAGAAGCTAAGAGAGGACCCTGATGCTTAGATGCACAGGAGCTGAAGAAGCTACAACAGACCCAGAGACATTTTGGAGAAAGCCATTTTGAAATATAACCTGGGAGCAAAGGACCAGCAGATGCCAGCCACGCACCTTCCCAGCTGACAGAGGTGTTCTGATTGCCATCGGCCTTTCTTCAGTGAAGGTATCCTCTTGTTGATGTCTTAGTTTGGACACTTTTATGGCCTTAGAACTATAAATTTGTAACCTAATAAACCCCCTTTATGAAAGCCAATCCATTTCTGGTATTTTGCATAAGAGCAGCATTAGCAAACTGGAAAAGTAAGTTTTCTGTTTTTGATTTTTTTAAAGAATTTTTTTATTTTAGAACAGGTTTAGATTTCAGAAAAATTTTGAAGCTAGTACAGAGAATTCTTACAATTTCCCCTATATTAACATCTGACACTCGTTTGGTACATTTGTTACAACTAATGAACCAATATTCACGCCTTATTATTAACTAAAGTCTGCCTTGATTTGGATTTCCTCATTTACCCCTAATGCCTTTTCTCTGCCCCAGGACGCTGTCCAGGGTCCCACAGTACATTTAGTTGCCACATCTCGTAGCCCCCTCTCGACTGTGGCCCTTTTCAGACTTCCCTCAATTTTGACGACCTGGACAGTTTTAAGGGGCACTGGTCAGGGATTTTGCAACATGTTCCTAAACTGGGATTTGTCTGATGTTTTTTCAGGATTACACCGAGGTTGTGGGATTTGGGGTCGAAGAACACAGGGGACAAGAGGCATTTTCATCACATCCTATCAAGGGAGTGCACCATCCACGTGACTTACTGCTCTTGTGTTGACCTTGAACTGCTGACTGAGAAAGGATTTGTCGGGTTTCTCCACTGCAGTTACTCTTTCCCCTTTTCCATGCTGTGCACTTTGGAAGGAAGTCACCATGGTCAGTCCAGTATTCCCCCTCCACTAGGGTAGAGTTACCTACATAAAATATTTTGAATTATTCTGCATGAAAGATTTTTCTCTTCCCCCCATTTATTCATTTACTTATGTAATCATTTATCTATATAAACATGTGCTCATGGATACTTGTTTTGTACTTTGGGTTATAATCTAATATACTTTATTTTGTTGCCCAAATCACTCCAGCTTCAGCTGTTGGAGCTCACTCTGTTGGCTCTCATGTCCCTTTGACACGCTTCATCTTGTAGTTATTTTTAGCACCAAATTTCCAGCACAACAAGGTGTTCTGTTGGTGCTTCCAGCAAAGTCACCCAGTGGCTGCAAGGATGAGAATCGCTGAAGACTGTCCTGCAAACTCGTCCTCAAAGTGACCTGAGCTGAGACCTCAGGACCCGGGCGTGTCCTCTCCTCTGTGTCAGTGCTCCCCGTGTCCTCTCCTCTCTGTCAGTGCTCCCTGTGTCCTCTCTTCTCTATCAGTGCTCCCCGTATGCTCCCTGTGTCCTCTCTTCTCTATCAGTGCTCCCCGTATTCTCTCCTCTGTGTAAGTGCTCCCCGTGTCCTCTCCTGTCAGTGCTCCCCATCTCATCTCCTCTCCTCTGTGTCAGTGCTCCCCGTCTCCTCTCCTCTGTGTCAATGTTCCCCGTCTCCTTTCCTCTCTGTCCACTCATCATACACCAACCTAAACTGGGAGGAATGCCTGAGATCGCAGCATAAAATCTGTAAGTAAAAACTGCAGACCTGAGCTGGGAGCCAAGAGTCCCTCCCTCATGGAAGCCTCACAGCCCCCAGCCCGTAGCCCCACTGCACCGGCCACAAATGCGGACAGTGAGACAGAATTATTCAGGCCTGGTGCAGTCAGCCACGGACACGGGATAGGAGGGGGTTTGAAGCAAGTTAGATTATTGGCTACCTGGAGCCCCAGAGGTGCACATGGCACGCACCAGCAGGCCTCGGGAGGCAGGAGTGACGCAGGCCACCCGCGGGGACACTCCTTTGCTGGCGCCAGGGCGGGGCCTTGGGTGGGTGGTCAGCCTTGTGCCTGGGGTGCGTTTGGTTTGCCCCTGTGAAACCGGTGGGCGCCACATCTCACCACGGCCAGCCGAGGTGGGGCTGCAGGTCAGGAGGCCGATTTGGACCCCAGATGCCCAGTTTCTCATCTTCACGGCCTTGAGCTCGTGCAGGGTGGTCTTGGGAATCCCCCGGCACTGGCGCACGGTGCCCAGAAGAGGCTGCCAGCACCAGAGACTGCTGAGCAGGCGAGCACTGGGTGCAGCATTGGGGGACAGTGTTTTATCCTGGGGGCTCGGGTCCTGGCCGGCAGGGAAGGCGGGCGGCACCTGGCATGGACACCAGCTCTCAGCCAGCAGGCCTGGGCAAGTGCTGTGTACCCCTACCGGAGAACACAACACATTTTCATTTTTAAAAAATCAATAAATCGTTTGTAGTGCTGTCACCAGCAGCTAGACGGCTGAATTAACTTCTAGTCTGCCGCGAGGCTGCTGAGTCGCGGTTCCATCCGGAGCTGGAACGACGGAGGTGCAGCGTCTGCAGCTTGTGGCCGGGCAGACCCTTCGGGTGGCGAGTCAATTTACTGAGCTTCTGGGCTGAGGCTGGACCCTCCTGGGACCCAGGGGCTGAGGCTCACCCCCCAGATGTGCCCACCAGCCCCCGTTGCCGCATTGCCCCGTGTCTTCAGGGTCCGGGCTGGGTTGCCAACAGGGTCGGTGACCCCAGGACAAACCCCACGCCGAGGAGTCTCTTTGGGTCTGAAATCCCAGCTCTGGGCCCGGGGTCCCCTGCAGTCCACGGAAGGAATATTCCCGGCCCGGCCAGCTGGGCTCCATCAGGTTGGCTCCCCGGCCCTGCCCCATCCAGCTCCCCAGGCCCGATCAGCCCTGCACCACAGGCCGTGCCTCCTGCCTTCCCCAGCCCCCACCCAGGCCCTACCGACACACCTTTGCCCAGGGGTCCCCTTGCTGGGGGTAGCCCATCCTCTCTGGACTCCCCCAGACACCCTTTCTCACCTGTGCCAAGCTGGGGACTTGGGTTCCTGCCTGGCTCTTGGGTGTGGGCTCTTGGCCACGAGGGTCTGCAGAGTGATGGCCACTGCAGCTGCTCTTCTCCCTTGCCCTCCCCCCACCCCACCCTGTTCCCGTCTCTGGCCCGCGTCAAGTCTGGCCGGGGCCAGTGGCCACTGACGTTGGCACCTGATGAGCCACCCTAGAGGGTGAAGCTATCACAGAAGCAGCCTGTCCCCCAAACCACACGTGTCTGGGTTTGAAACACAGTAGATGCTTTGGCAACAAACTCAACTTTGGAATTTCGGCTCCCCCGGGCTGGCATTTCAATCGTTTGCATTCTCCGAGCATATGCCAGCCTCCAGAATGGCTCCGTCTCCAAGGGATGTCCAACCCTCACTGCCCACAGCCCCGGTGGCTCCTCGTCACCTTTGGGCCGGGGGACACTGAGGCCCCCCGCAGGGCCCCTCTCTGTGGCCTCCCAGCTCCACTGACCACAGGAACGCGCCGCTCCTCTGGCCTGGCATTCAGAGCCCTGCGGTCCAGCCCCAGCCCCACGTGCTGCCCACCCCTGTCGCCCCAATTCCCTCCGCAGTGATGTCCTCGGGGGACCCTGCACTCCTGGCCCTGCCTGGCCCCCGTGATTTGGCTTCTTTTGAACTTTCTCCCTCTATGGCCTCAGTCCCAGGAGGGTCCTGTGGTCCCTGGAGACCCGCCAGCCCCCTGCTGCCCTTCGCTTCCCCTGTGGGGTGCCCGGTTCGGGGTGTTGGGTGGCCGGCTCTGGGCCCGGCACACAGTGGGCCCGCAGGAGGTGCCGCTGGATCGAGTTGCCCTGGATCTTTTGCACCAACCATCCGTCGCTCCGCCTCGGGGGAGTCAGGAGACACCACGTGTCCACGGCCGCCTGCCCTGGGGCTGCAGGATTGGGCTGGGTTCCTTGGCTTTTGCAGCACAACTTAGTCCCCACCTCTGCCATGTCCGTCCCTCTCTCCGCCTGTCTGTCCGTGCCCAAATCCCCCCTTTTCGAGGGCACCAGCCAGCCTGGCCTTCTCTTAACCATCTTCCAAAGCTTCCAGGTGAGGTCACGTCCCGGGACCTAACGCCTCTGCGGATGTGATTCAACCCGAGGCAGCTGAAAGGCCAGTCTCAGGGTGCGTGGCGCAGGGGCCCACGTGCAACACCCTCCTGGAGCACGTCTGTTTACACACACAGGCACACGCATGCACACCCCTGGAAAGATCCAGAAGGGTTCTCCAGACCCTTAACAGCCAACACCCCTGGGGAAGGTGCGGGGTGGGGGCGGGGAATGCTGTCGAAGGGGCCCTCGCCCTTAAAGATCGTGCCTTGCTTTGATGTATAACTTTGAAATAAAAACGGTTAAAAAGTAGCATTACCTACTTCATAAATTCCTTTGATGAGTTAAAATTATAGAAAGTCCCTCAGTCAGTGCCAGTCAACTGTTGGTCCTTGTGGCTTGCACATGTGTGGGGTCTGGAGGGGGACCCCACTCCCTGCTGGTGGTCTCGGGGGGTCACTGCATGAATGCATGCACAGACCGGCCCACCCTCCGTGTTTGGGACGGGTGCCTGGGGGTGCAGGGCCCTGGGCTCTGCGTTGGGGGCTCCCAGGCCAGGGGAGAACAGGTGGACAGAGGAACCACGGGGGGGTCCCCAGGGCCGAGTGGCTCCAGGGACAGAAGGCCTGGCCAGGGAGGCAGAGCCAAGCATTGTGGCTGTGGGTGGGGGCTGGGAGGGTGTGTGGGGGGGGAGCAGGAGGGGGGTGCTGCAAATGGGGCTGGGAGGGGGGTGTGTGGGTGGGGGGCAGGAGGGGTTGCCGCGAGTGGGGCGGGAGGGGGATGTGTGGATGGGCCAGGAGGGTGTGTGTGGGTAGGGGGCAGGAGGGGGTGCTGCGAGTGGGGCGGGAGGAGGGTGTGTGGGTGGGGCGGGAGGGGGGTACTGCGAGTGGGGCCTGGAGGGGTGCCGTGGGTGGGGGCCGGCAGCTCCGCCCGTCGGGACCGCAGTGCCCACTGCCCCCGGCTCGCCCCCCACCCCGGAGCCGCGTTGCCTGCACAAGCACAAGCCGCCGTCTTGGTGGGGTCAGGGCGGCTGTGCCAGGTGTGAGTGGGGGGCCCGCAGCACGTGGCAGGACCCTCAACGTACTGTGTGTATTGGACGTCAACAGCAGCTCTCCCCAGATGGGGATCTGCTCGCGAGGGGCGTGGAGTGGAAAGTGAGGCGCCCCAGCCCCCCCGCCCCCCCTCTCCTACCACTGGGGGTGACTGTGGAGCCGCCTGGGGACCCCGGAGGCTGGCAGCACCCTTCGTGCTCTCCAGAGGGGAGGGGGCAGCTGGCACTTGGGTGGAGACCCCCCATTTCTCCGTAACTAGTGAGAGAAATTGGTCCTCTGTCTGAGCTCCCTAAATGAAATCGCTTTTGTGATTTGTCAAATTACGCAGAGGAGACGTGCAGAAAGGAAGGGGAGCGTTTGATTCCATTATATGGAATTTAGCTTGAAACAGATGCTGCTCGCCGGTTGGAGCAATTTCTCTCCATTTGTTTCAGGAGAAAATTGCCTGCGCGGCTGCAGTGGGACCCGGCGGAGGGGACGGAGCCTTGGCCGAGCCCCGTGGACCCCCGGCCTGACCGGTGGGCGCTGCTGGGGTGTCCTGGGGGCAGGGGCAGGCAGGAGCCCTTTACGGAGCCCCAGGGCGGCCCTGGCCATCCGAGCTTCTGTTTCTTTTTTACCGCTGGGTAGTTTTCTTTCTCTTCTTCTTTATGAATCTGTACTTCCTTCCAGGTGATGGGCAGTGGGCTTTCCAAGATTTGACTGTCAGAGATAAAGCTGTGATGAACATTCTCGCGCGCGTAGTTCTGTGGACCTGTTTTTGGTTCTCTCGGGTACGTACCGGGATGAATTGCTGTCACAGGGCACTGCTGAGCTCGGTGGGACATCGCCAAAGAGTTTCGCGAAGGGCCGCACATCTTGCAGTGGCCGATGACACGTGAGTGTCCAGCTTCCCCATCGCACTAGCGTCTGGTGTGATCTGACCATCAGGAGGTGGAAGTAGCATCTCGCTGTGGTTTCAATTTCCGTCTGCTGACGGCTAATAACCTTGAACAACCTTGCACGCGTGTACCCACCATTTGTATGTCTTCTTCCGTGAAGTGTCTGCTTGAGTCTTTTACCACTTTTTAATTGGGTCTTTTACCTTTTTATTATTGATTTGTAGGAATTCTTTATATATCTTGGATATGTTATGTATATTATATATCATGTCACATATTATGTATGTGTGATTTGTTGGGAGACTCCTCCTTTTGTTGCATTGCTTTGATGCCTTTGTCAAGATCAACCAGCCACGCGTTTGTGGGTCGGTTTTAGGCCCCGAGTTCTGCTCCGTTGCTCTCTTTGTCCACCCCTGCACCTATGCCACACCGTGGTGACCTCAGGAACTGTGTAGAGTCTCAAAACCCGGTGTTGTGAGTCCTCCAACTTTGTATTCTTTCCCAAGATTGCCTTGCCTTTCCAGGTCTTTTGCGTTTCCAAATACATTTTGGAATCAATTAGCCAATTTCTATTTAAAGCCCCAACCTTTGGGCTTTTGGTGAAGGCGTGTGGCCCTGTGCCTTCAGTTCCAAGCAGTGGCATCTGAACGTGGGGTCTCCTGCCCCTGTCTCGGGCACCCCACCTCTGTCCCTCCCCTAATTTCTCTCTGCAGGGCTTCGTGGCTCTGGGGGTCGATGCTCTGCATTTCGGGGGCAACATGGGCAGAGCCTGGGGCTGCAATGGGAAGCACGAGCCGGTGCCGCCCTCCCGGGGAGTCACAGGTTGGTGCTCACTGGGAAGGCTGAGCAGGCCCCGTGCCCATCGCCACGGCTGCAGGGACCCCACCCCTTCCAGGCGCCTTCTGATGGCTCCGATGCAGGCGTAGCTCTGCCATGGAAGTGCCCCACTCTGCTGGGGCTGCCCAGTGTTCCTTTGGATGTTGTCCACAGGGTCACCGTCTGTGGCGGGGCAGGGGCACTCAGACCCCACCATGGCCATCAGGGGTCACTTCACTGGCTTTATTGCAGTCCTGGTAACCTTCTGCCCCCCAAAATGCCAGGTTATGGATGTTGCACAGGAACAGGGGAGCCCTGGGGGCCCAGGGATGGGGCTTGGGCCCGGACACTGCAGGGGAAGTGGGGAACTCTCGCCCGACAGCATGTCTGCTGCTCAGACCTGCCCCAGATCAGGAGATGAATCCCCACCTCTCAACTGACCCAGGCCTGGGGCCATGGAGGGCTGTCTCCTGGGTGGGCCAAGCCCCCAGCACAGGCCTTAGTGGGCCCCAGCCCCCAACCCCCGGGCCCCTGCGCCCTTCATCCCTGGGCCACCCCACCCAAGCCCCCATGTGCCCAGCCGGGGCCTCCTTTCTCCGTGGGAGGGCACGGGGTAGCCCCGAGGATGTGCATCTGAGAGCCAGTGAGACAGAGGAGACCTCAGCTGGGACCGGGAGACCAGGGGCAGTGGGGAGCCTGGAGCTCCGTTTGGCCGAGTTGAGCCCGAGGGGCCTCCAGGCCGCAGCCCAGGGATGTGGAGCAGGAGCTGGGCAGTGGGTCCCGGCTGGGGAGGCTTTGGGGCTCATTGTGTCCAGCGGGTAGGAGGACAGGGGCTGGGAGGCAGTGGAGAGGGGGACAGAGAGGTGGCCATGGAGCACAGCATCTTCGATGGGAGGTGCTGCTTGGAGAGAGAAGAGGAGAGAGGAAGGGGCCCAGGACGAGGGTCATGAGTCGGGGCGGGAGGTCAGAGGGCTGCGGGCCAGGAGCTCGGAGAGGAGGAGGAGGGCTGCGGGGGGTGGCCGCCGGCTTGTCAGCTCCGGCCTCACGGTGTACGTTGCCCCGAAGGAGCGGCCCTGGGAGAGGCTCAGGCCCTGCAGGTGGAATGGCCGAGAGCACACACAGCCCTGAGGACTCAGGGTCAGGCGAGAGCCAAGGGTGGGTGAGATTTGCCCTTGGGGCCAACCTTCTCCCTGCTCCTCACAGCTCCCAGAGGGGCCACCATTCCGAATCCAGACCCGCTTCATCCTGCTCTCCTCAGCCCCGGGTCAGCAGACTGAGGTCACGTCTGCTGCATCGTCAGAGGCGGGACCTGGAGCCTTGCCCAGGAGCAGGAGGAGGACCCCCCCGCGGTAACTGCGGCTCCCCCACCCCCAGCCCCTGGCCTGCCCGAGTTCATCACCGTGTTTCCCCGGCCTGCGTGCCCGGGGCCGTTATTACATCTTCATAAAGAAATTGGGGAAAGGAGAGCAAGCCCAGCTCACTTGCTTCACGGGGGTTTCCGTCTCTGCGTCTCTCTCCGCTCTGTCTTCAGTGCGTGCCCCGTGCCGACCTGAGGAGAGTGTGCCGTCTGGGGACCGAGCAGGGCTGAGCCGTCCTGCCCCCCAGGCACCCGCCGCGGCCGAGTCATCAGCACAGAGCTCGGAGCTGCTGCCCGGAGCGCCGGCCAGGAGAGGGCCTGGCGGGCAGGAGCGGAGAGTGTCTGGGAGAACGTGTCCATGTTCCTTCTCAGCCACCAGCTGCCTGGTGACCTGTCCCCCCACCCCGGGGCTCCCTTTCTCTATCGGAAACGCGGAGGCTTTGGGTTGACGGCTTCTAAGCCTGTTCCATCCTCAACCTGGTGATGCCACTAGACTAACCGGAATCGTGTTAAAGCAGTAAAACAGCTGGATAGAAACGACACTTACACAGTGTCTAAGGTCATGGGTGGGTCTCCTTCCGCAGGTTCCAGACCTACTGTCCTGTCTCCAGCAACTAGAAAATCTTGTACGAGTGGGAGGCCCTGTTTCCAGACATGAGCCACAGGCCATGCAGGGCCGAGGCCCCGAGCAAAGGGAAACAGAGGAGGTGAGCCTTACGGTGCTCCAATTTCTGCTTGCAAGTAATTTCCACACATAGCCTGATGTTATCGCCGAGTTGAGGAGCCAGAGAAGGGATTTCAGTGGCCAAAGTGTCTAGGATCTGCAGGCTAGGATACCGAGAGTGAGGGAGGCGGGCAGGAAAAGAGCCCCAGATTCCATGCAGAGGCTCGCTCGGGTCTTTGGCTAAACACCAACAGGCCCATGCACAGAGGGAATGCCAAGATAGGTGGAGAAAAGCAGGATCTGAGAGCTGCCAGGAGGATAATTCCAGAGCTCACAAGACGTGGAACCACTGAAGTTGCAACAATTCGGAGTGGAGAGAACTTGTGGAAATACACGAGCCCTCAGTGGAGACCCCGGAAGCCGTGCCTCGCAGGGGGGCTCACCCACCCCCAGAGGAAAGCCTCCTCCAGAACCCCCTCCACCCCGAAAGCTCCCAAACAAGCTCTCAAGGATCAAGGTGATCTGTTGATCTGCAGGGAACTGAACTGCCTGCCAGAAAGAAGCCTGGCTCCTTATCACCCAGCCAGTTTTTAATATGTCTAAGGCTTTTTTCTACATACCATATATATTTCAGAAGAATACACACAGAATGATACCATTTACATAAAGCTCAAAAAATTGTAAATCCAAACAATATATTAATTCAGGTTCTAGACCTGTGTAGTAAAATCACATGGGAAAAAAAAAGGGATAATAAAAAAAAATTCAGCAAAACATTCATCCCAGGGCTAAGGCTGTGAGATTAGGAAATTAATACACAGTGTCACAGTGTCTCCAACAATTGAACAGTTCTGGTGGTGTGAGACTTCTTAAACTGGCTGTGGATACATGGGCAGCCATCATGTTATTCTTTATAATATATACATGTATATATTCTTTTTTAACAGTTTTATTGAGATATATTCACATACCATGCAATCCATCCAAAGGATACAACCAGTGGTTCACAGTATCCTCACATAGTTGTGCATTCATCACCATGATGAATTTTAGAACATTTTCATTACTCAAAAAAAAAAAAAAAAAAAAAGCCAAAACATCCCATGGTCTTATCTCCCCTAGTTGTTTACCCCTAGCATTGGTGTGGTACATTTGTTATTCTTAATGAAAGAATATTAAAATATTACTGCTAATGTGGTCCAGAGTTTGCAATAGGTACATTTTACCCATATTCCACTCTATTACTAACTTCTTGTAATAGTGACGTCCATTTGTTCTGGTTCATGGAAGAAGATTCTTACATCTGCACTATTGACCACACTCATCGTCCACAGCAGGGTTCTCTGTGTTACACAGCCCCACGTTTCATCCTCTGGCTTTCCTTCTAATGACACACATGACCCAAAACTTTCCCTTTCAGCCACATTCGCACACATAACTCAGCGCTGTTAATTACACTCACCATAATGTGCCATCATCACCTCTATCCATTTCCAAACATTTATAATCACCCCAATTAGAAATTCTGTACAAATTAAGCATCAGCTCCCCATTATCTACCCCTATTCTATCCCCTGATAACCTCCATTCTAGATTTTAACCTGAGTTTACTTACTATAATTAGTTCACATTAGTGAGATCATACAATATTTGTCCTTTTGTGTTTGACTTATTTCACTCAACATAATGTCCTCAGGGTTCATCCATTTTTTTGCATGCTTCAGGACTTCATTCCTTCTTACTGCTAAATAATATTCCATCATGTCTGCGTATAACACATTTTGCTTATCCATTCATCTGTTGGTGGACACTTGGGTTGTTTCCATCTCTTGGCAGTTGTGAATAATGCTGCTATGAGCATTGGTGTGCAAGTGTCTGTTCGCGTCCCTGCTTTCAGTTCTTCCAGGTGCATCCCGAGTAGTGAGATTGCCGGGCCTTAAGGCAACTCTGTACTGAGCTTCCTGGGGAACCGCCAAATCATCCTCCACAGTGGCTGCACCACTTCACTTCCCACCTGCAGTGAATGAGCATCCTGTTTCTCCACATCCTCTCCCACACTGGTGGTTTCCTGTTTGTTTCATAGTGGTCATTCTAGTGGGTGTGAAATGATAGCTCATTGTGGTTTTGATTTGCATTTCCCTGATAGTTAGTGAAGTTGAGCATCTTTTCATGTGCTTTTCGGCCATTTGTATTTCCTTTTTGGAAAAGTGTCCATTCATGTCTTTTGCCCATTTTTAAATTGGGTTGCTTGTCTTTTTATTGTTGAGTTCCCAACACTTTTGAAAGGAAACACTCAGCAGTGCACAACTGCTAATGGCCAGTATCTGATCAAGAATCACTAGACATTCAAAGATGAAGGACGATATGGACAGAAACAGGAGATTATCAGTTAAAAGTCAGACCTAGAAATGAGAGGGTTGATGAAAATGGTGGACACAGATGTTAGGACGGCTATTATAAATGTATTCTCTGTGTTCAAGGATTTAAAGGAAAACATGGACACAGTGAGGAGAAAAATGGAAGATACAAAAATTCCAAATGGAATTTCTAGAGATAGAAAATACAATATCTGAAGTGAAAATCTCGTGGTGTGGGATTAGACACTGCAGGAATATTAGTGAATTCAATGTACCCTAGAACAACATGTTCTTAAACTTAGTTCTTTCCTGTGGGTGTGTACTCATTGTAAATGAGCTCTTTTCAAGACGTTATTTCAGTTAAGGTGTGGTCCAGGTGAACCAGCTTCAGTGTTAATCCAGACTCCTGGAGTCCTTTATAAGCAGAGTGAAAGTCAGAAAGAAAAAAAGAGGGAGCAGCCAGAAGCTGAAAGTCAGTGGGACCAGAAGGGAAGGAAGCAGCCAGTCGAGGTTGCCATGTGCAGAGGAGCCAAGAACCACGGATGGCGGCAGTAGGCCCCCGAGAGCCGGTTTTCTGGGAGACGCCTTGATGACGCCTTGACTTTGGATTTTGTTTTAGTTTGCCAGGCTGCTCAAAGCACATACCATGAAATGAATTTGCTTTTAACGATGGGAATTTATTAGCTTACAGGTTTGAGGCCGGGAAAATGGCCAAACCAAGGTATCATCAAGGTGATGCTTTCTTCTGGAAGACCAGCTGCCGGCGATCCTCGGCTCCTCTGCCACACAGCAGGCACGCGGCGGGATCTGCTTGTCTCTCCCTTCACTTCTAGGTTCTGTAGCTTTCAGCTTCTTGCTTCCCTGGCTTTCTCTCTCTCTCTCTCTCTGTCTGAATTTCATCCCCTTATAAAAGACTCCAGTAATGGGATTAAGACCCATCCTGACTGCGGTGGGTCACACTTAAACTGAAACAGCCTCATCAAAAGGTCCCACTTACAATGGGTTCACGCCCACAGGCATGGATTAATTTAAGAACACGCTTTTCCAGATGGCATACAGCTCCAAACCACCTCAGACTTCCAGCCTCAAAACCATGAGCCAGTGAATTGCCATTGTTTAAGCCAACCCATTGCGTGGTATTTGCTTTGGCAGCCAGGAGACTAAAACACGTTTAAAGCAGGAGTTGGCAAACTACAGCCTGCTGGCCCTTTTGGTCTATGTCCTGTTGTTGAAAGTAAAGTTTTACTGGAGCACAGCCTCATGTATTATTGACCACGGCGGCTTTCACTCTCCAACGACAGAGCGAGTGCGACAAAGCTGACAGTATTTACTACCTGGCCCCTTAGAGAAAAAGTTTGCTGAGCAAACGCTTTGTTTATTAAAGATAATTTGCATGTTAATTTTAAGCCAGTTGGGTCAGAATTATTCCAAGTCCGGAGAACAGGAGTTCCCAAGGATGGCAGCTGTCCCCTTGGGTCACAGTTTGGGCATGGCTGCCCGGCTCCTGGCTGGGTCCTGCTCACTTTGGGGGCCCTCTCTCTTTGACCCCATGAGAGCGCCCGCTCCCAGGGGCCTCGTCCCTGTCTGGATTGTTGAGGGGCCTGGCTCGGGCAGGCGTGTCTGGACGCGGAACCGGCTGTGGGGCCGCTCACCTCCCAGCTCCGGGGGAACAGCTTCTGTCCTCAGCAGCAGTGTATTTGCTCCTCCTGCACCCGCTCTTTATTCCATTTTTAGCTGACATCTATAATTTGGAAAGCCATAAAAATGAATATAGATGAAATATTAGAGGATGGCAGTATGAAAAAAGCATGAACAAAGAGGCTTTCACCATTTTAAATAGGTCTTAAACTGCTTTCATCTACATGCTCGCTGCGGCCCAGTGAAATTGATTCATTGACCAAATTGGCCATTTAAAATTCAAAAGCCGGTGCTCTCCGAGCACAACTCCCTCCTCTCCAGATTTATGGGGCCACGGAGAGGCACCGGGGTGTCTCAGTTTCTCTTTTAAGGACGATCTATAGTAGGGCAGTGGCCCGTCTCCCCAAGCGCCAGTGCTCGCCCGGCGCACAGCCCGAGATGAGTCCTCGCCCGGCCCTCACTTCAGGCCCCCACATCCCCCTCGGCAGGTGCCGCCCCTTCTGCAGCCAGCCCCCTCCGAGCTCCCGGCCGGCGGCCTGAGGCTCCCTCCTCCAGGGGGTGAGGCTGGGGTGTCCCGAGGGGCCTGGAAGGGAGTGGGTGCAAGAGGCGGCTCTGCCTGGCATTGGGGAGTCCAGCCTGCATCCCCTAGACTCACCTGGGAGCTGCACTGGCTGCGGAGGGGCAGGCAAGGGTGGGCTGGCAGCCGAGAGGGACGTGGGGTGGGCTGCCCGGTGGTGTGCTACTGCGGGAACGCCTTCCCCAAAGCCACCTGCATGCCCACTGCTGCCTCCAGGTAGACCAGCTGCCCCGGGCAGGACAGTGAGACCAGATCAGCTGGGAACAGGGGAAGATGGGAGGGGGCAGAGGGAGAGAGGAGGCGGTGAGGATGCCAGAGCCTGTGTTCTAGAATGTTCTATGAAGGAGGCTGTGATCATTCCCCAGCCCAGAGGGATATAAAAATGGGGTAAGAAAGATATGGACATGCAGTGGCTGGGTTCAGCACTCAATCTGAGACCAGGGTCAGGGGTCAGTCTGGGACCAGGGTCGGGGGTCAGTCTGAGACCAGGGTCAGGGGTCAGTCTGGGACCAGGGTCGGGGGTCAGTCTGAGACCAGGGTCAGGGGTCAGTCTGGGACCAGGGTCGGGGGTCAGTCTGGGACCAGGGTCGGGGGTCAGTTCTTGGGCAGGTTCCTCTTCAGCCTGTAGGCAGGACAGCTTTCCTCAGTGTGCAGCTACCTGGCAGTCACTTAGTCAAGCATCCACCCAGTGGTTCCGGAATGACCCGTAGTCTCTTGAGAGCCCCCACTGCCCATTTCCTGCCCCAGCCCTGGGCTGGGTGGTCACCACACATGTGGCTGAGGAGAGCCTGCATGCCGGGGACACAGCTGCTGGCCCCAGGGGCCCTGGAACAGGCACAGCTGGACACACAGCAGGTTCAGGGACACGTGTTGGAGACGTGAACAAGTTCAGTCTCCGAATGTCCACTGAGCATCCCTGGGTCCCCAGTGAGCTTGACCTTTCCTGGCTCGGGTCAGGCAAGGAGTTTCCTTGGGAAAGCCGGGGACACTGCCAGGGGAGGGGGAGTGAGATGAGAGTGGGGAGGCTCTGGTTCAGTCCAGCCCCTCTGCGGGAGAGGGAAGTGGGAGCCCCCGGGGGCCTCTGGGGGTCAGAGTCACCCTCCAAGGGCCAAGGCAGCAGGCATAGCTGCACACTCACCCTAGGAGGCCTTGCTGAGGCTGGCTCCCGGGAGGTGCTGGTTCTCGATACTTCTGGTGGTCCCTTGGCATTTGGCAAAGAAATGCAGGTGATGGCCGTGGGAAATTGGCTGGTGTGCCTGGAAAAAGGTGGGCTCACAACTCCAAGCCTTGGGCCCTGAGCCTACCACCTGGGCAGGGAATAGGCCCACCTGGCCAGATCCTGGTGGAGGCGGCAGCCCCAGGAGGTGCAGGGCCTCTCCGGTCTCCCCAGCCCCGGGGAGAGTCAGGAGTCCTGGGCCCCGAAAGCCGACAGAGCCCCCGGTTGTGAGACCCTCTCGGCTTTAAGTACTCTATCATGCTCTATTTTGTACTTTTAATTATATAGTAAGTGACATACTCAGAAACCATCGTTAAATTTTAAGGATGACTTTATAACTATGATACTTTATTATTTGCCCCATGTTATTTTATGACTGCACAATAAGATTTTTAATATCTAATTACAGTACCGAATGATCATTAAACACGTCTAATATATAAACGGACTGCAGCCGGGTCCCTGGTGGCACCCGCACAGGAAGAAACAGAAACTTGCGTTTGCAGGTCATGCCAAGTCCCCAGGACCTGGGGATGTGGGGTTCTGTCAAGTGATCCCAAAGGAACCTGTGAGCAGTGATGAGGTGTGAACTGCACATCCAGGCCAAGCACATTTTCCAGACACTTCTGGAAGGTCACGCTGAGCTGAGTTCCAGGGCTCAGAGACGGTGGCCCAAGCAGCCCCCACCTGTGTCAGGCCATTCGGCACAGGGGGCGCCCGCTCTGAGGGCCTCCTCCGAAAAGGACCCTCACACTCCGCAGGGAGGCTTCTTGGGGCCTGGGTCTTTATTTCGGGGTGCCCTGTGGGAGACGATAAGGGGAGACTCTCCTTCTGGAGTCTGGGAAACCTGGAGTCCAGGTGGCCTCTCCACGGGCCTGCTGGTCGAGCTGCCTCCTTTTACAGGAGAATCAGACCCAGGAGGCGTCGAGCTGCCCACGGCACCCCAGGAGGAAGACCCAGGCTCCCCAGGCCCCCAAGAGCTGAGCCACAGCTGGATCTTCCCGGAGGCCACAGGGCAGAGGGAGGCTCGGCAAGGGGCAGCACAGGGCAGCCCCGGAGAAGGGGCTGCGGAGACGCTGGCTGCTCGAGGAGTCTACCCTTTGGGGTCTTTGAGGCCCCCACGTGGTGCTGCCTCCTGCTTGGTCCCTGGCCACAGGGGGCTTCTCCCAGTCCCTGCCAGGGCCACCCACCACCCCCAGGCCCATTCTTGGGGTCAGTGGCCTCCCTGAAGCCCACGCAGAAGCGAACATGTGGACGCTTTTGCTTCTCTGGGCCCGGGGTGCCATGGGTTCCCCTCCCACCCCCGGGGCCTCTCCCCGGCCACCTCATTTTCTCTCTCCAGGCCAGGGTGGAGCTGGCTCAAAGGCGCTGCCCCTACAGCCGCAGCTGCTCCCACCCGGGTGGACGTCAACCCCCACACCCACGGGCCAGTGCCCAGGAACAGCCCTTGGAGCCGGCTGCCCCTGCCGTGGGCTCGGCCATCCAGATGGGATCTCCGGGCTCGAGTGCCTCCCATGGTGTCCAGGGGCCATCGGGGGACCAGCCCCACAGCCTCCCGCAGCCCCCAGCCCGCACCACAGCCCCAGAGCTGTGCTTGCTGGGGACGGGGGCAGCGAGGGTCGTTTCCATCGGGGTGATGTGAGGATGGAGGCTGACGGCAGACCCCAGGTCTCAAAATCCCAAGTCAGGCCGGGAGGCCCTCGTGGGCCATCACCCTGGGCCTGGGGCTCCCGGCAGGTGAGTCTGGGGGAGAGGAGACCCCTGGCAATGACACTCAGGCCGACGGGGAAAACCGACCCTGGAGCAAGCACCTGTCGGCCGTGGGGTGAGGTGGTGAGATCGGCATCAGAGGCCCTGGGATCCTCAGCAGGTGGCTCCACCCCGTGGTTCTGCAGCTCTGCTCGGGCCCCGCCAGGCCAGATCATCCTGGAACTGGTGTCACACACTGCGTCCCACGTGGAGGAGACACAGTCACCCGGAATTGGGAGCAATCAGTATTGCATCGAGCCATGGACACTTCGCCTCAGCCACAGGGGCAGATGGGGGTCTCCAGGCCAGGCCGGCCTTGCGAGGAGTGAGACCCTGGCCCGGGCACCTTCCTGGGAAAGCCCTGAGTTAGGGCAAAAAGGCAGTGCAGGCCTAGAGGTAAGGAACGGTGCTGGTTTGAATGTATTATGTCCCTCAAAATGCCCTTATCTTTGATGCAGTCTTGTATGGGCAGGAAATGTATTGGTGTTGATTGGGTTGGAGACTTTTGAGTGGATGTTTCCGTGGAGCTGTGATCACTCAACTGTGGGTGAGATCTTTCACTGGATAATTTCCATGGAGGTGTGGCCCCATCCATTCAGCATGTGCCTTGATTAGTTTACTGGAGCACTATATAAGCTCAGACAGAAGGAGGGAGCTTGCTACAGCCAAGAGGGACACTTTGAAGAATGCACAGGAGCTGAGAGAGGAGCTGCAGTTTATAGAGATATTTTGGAGATGGCCTTTGAAAGCAGAATTTTGCTCCAGAGAAGCTAAGAGCACCCAAAGAGCAACTGAGAGTGACATTTTTGAGGAACTGCAGCCTGGAGAGGAACATCCTGGGAGAAAGTCATTTGAAACCAGAACTTTGGAGCAGACACCAGCCACGTGCCTTCCCAGCTGACAGAGGTTTTCCAGACACCATTGGCCATCCTCTAGTGAAGGTACCCAATCGCTGATGTGTTACCTTGGACACTGTATGGCCTTGAGACTGTAACTGTGTAACCAAATAAACCCCCTTTTATAAAAGCCAATCCATCTCTGGTGTTTTGCATTCTGGCAGTATTAGCAAACTAGAACAGGAACCATAAAGGAAAATAAATTCAAGCACCTCTGCAGAAAATTTCCAAATGATTCTGTCTCTGCACTTTGGGGGTTACTTTCCAAAAGGGGGGACCCCAGTGCCTAAAAGGTTGCCGCCTCCATACATGGGGCACATCCACAAAGAGCGGATGGGAGACCCACAGATGGGAGGCAGGCGACCAGGCCGGGGGCTGGCAAATGTGGGGCTGGGGGCTGGAAGCTGCCCTTGCCTGGTCCGGTGTCCACTTCCCAGAGGCTGGGCTCTGGCTGATGGAGCCGGGGGGCCCGATCCCTCCCTGCGTGGCCACCACCCCATGTCTAGAGGATCTGGCGCCATCGCAGCCCCCATTTCCCAGCCTTGATCCTGGTGGGGGCAGGACGGGACGGGGCAGCCGTGGGGGTGGGATGGGTGGCCTTGGGAGGGGTTGGAGGGCCCAGCCCCCTGGGGAAGGCTGCTTGGGCACCAGCCTCTCCAGGGCTCAGCTCCCTCATCTGTGAAACAGGGCTTTTCATATTTGGGGTCTCAAGTATTTTTTTTTTTCTTTAAGTGCACAATTTGCACATTTTTTAGTACATTCATGGAGTTGTGCAACTATCACCATAATCTAGGTTTTGAACATTTTCATCACCGCAAAAGAAAGTCCAAACTCATTCAGAGTCACCCCCATCCCCACTTCCCCCAGCCCCTGGCAAACACAAACATGCTCTCCATCTCTATGAATTTGCTTGTTCTGAACAGTTTGTATAAATGGAATCGTATAATATTTGTCCTTTTGTGTCAGGCTTCTGTCGCTTGGCACAATGTCACCAAGGTTTGTCCATGTCCTAGGCTGCATCAGAACGTCACTCCTTTTTAGGGCTGAACGTTGTTCCATTGCCTGGCTGGGCCACGTTTTATCGATCCGACCATCAGTGGATGGACACGCGTTCTGTTTCCCCTTGGGTACAAGTTTGAGTGTAAACATGTGTTTTCATTTTTCTTGGCTATCTACCCTGGAGTGGAATTTCCGGGTCATATGGTAATTCTACGTTTCACTTTTTGAGGGAACGCCAGGCTGTTTTTCACAGCAGCTGCCCCATTTCACGAGGCCCCACCGCATCTACCTCCCCGCAGCGGCTACGTCTGACTCTCGTTCCCCTGCCTGCTGGGTGGGCCGTGCTGGCCCCCTGCGGTTTGATCTGCACTTCCCTGCTGGACAGTGACCAGAGCCTCTCTCACGTGCTCATTGGCCAGTCCCACATCTTCCGTGAAGCAGTGCCCGCGCAGACCCTCTGCCTGTCTCTGAGGTCGGTGTCCATCTCTTTGGTGCTCCGAGAAGGCTGACGACTGACCGTTGGGCCGTGTGGTGGTCAGTGCCTTCCCCTGCCCCTGCCCCTGCCCAGGAGGCCACTCGTACTCCTCAGAGCACCCGTGTCTGCTTCCGTTTGCAGAAGAGGCAGGGCTGGTCCACCCGGCATAAGCGCCTATCCCTGGGCAGACAAGCACGTCCAGCTCCATTTTTCTTATTTGCCGACCACCTGGGAGCCCCCTCCGGCCCTGGGCTCTGCGCAGAGGCAGACGACAAATCAGCCGGGAAAGCGAGCTGTGTGCATGGAGGCCGAGGGGGAGAGTGACGTGCCAGGCAGCGCTGAAGTGGCTTATGGACGTGCTGGCGCCGGTGCCGGGCCCTCCTGGGGCCTCTCGCCCTCCTGTCCGTCCGCACGCTGCCGCCTTGGCTAACGGGGGGCAGCCCCCGCCTCTCACCCTGCTCCCCGCGGCTGGTTTGTGGCAGGTGGCCTCGTCCCACGGCCCAGGGTGGTGGCCAAGGCCTTCTGCTGCCCTGAGGCCCCCAGCGCCGGAGCGGAGGGTGGGAGCTTTCCGGGTGGAGGCAGCCACCTGTGGGGCCAGTGGGCCAATGCCCAAGGGGACAAACGGGGGTGCCAGGGCCTCTCTGAGCCTCCTCCCCTGGCTGCTGTACCCCCTCTTCTGATGCGAGCAGCTGTTAGGGAGACCCTCACTGAGCCATCTCTGGGAAGTGCAGGTGGCTGCCACTCTGGGACTCCTCAGATACCACCGCCCCTGCTTTGCACATGAGCAAAACCAAGGCCCAGAGAGGTCGAGTAACTTGCCTGAAGTCACACAGCTGGGACGTGGTGGAGCTCAGTGTTGAAGTACAATCTGATGCCAGAGCCCACGCTTTGAACCCTGTGTCCCCTGGCCCAATTGCTGATCTCTGACCCAGGGAGGAGGCCCTTCTCAGTGGGAGGAAGGAAGTGAGACCTAGAAATGCAAGTCCCCTCCCCCTTCCCTGCCCCCTCCACCTGCTCGATGTGCTGGCACTTTCCTCCCTCAGTCAGAGCAGGACAGAGCCATCTGGTTCCTGATTCAGCTACACCACTGCCCCCACCTCACCCCGTTCACACTGGGCGTGGGCTGCTGGCTGTGGGGCCGGTGGGTCTCAGCTCCTGCCCACCCCCTCCCCAGGCTTAGCTGGCATCTTTGATAGTTGGATGCTGTGTCCCCCGGAAGCTGGCAGACTGGGGTCGCCGTCAGAGCCCCAGGAGGTTGCTGTCCCAGGCCACAGCTGGGGTCTCTTCTGCCCATTGCCAGCCTTGGCCCCTCCATGGGGTGACAGTGGTCACGGGGTCCCCGGATGTGACTGGGTAACCTCTGGCTGCCCAGAGCTTCCACCATGGCCGTGGACACTCTTCGGGGCAAACGACTGCAGGAAGGGGCTGGGTGGGTGGTGGGCGCATGAGAAGAGAACGAGCCTCCAGGCCTACCCACAGCCACGCTTGCCTCCCGGGCCAGGGAGCTGGGTGCTGGGGACAGCCCTGAGCCCACCTGCAGCCGGGAGCCTGGGTTGGGAGGGGCCCATCTGATCAGGGCAGGGTCTGGCTGTCACCCAGGGCACAGTGGGAGCCCTGGAAGGATTTCCGGGAGGCCGTGCAAGTCTGGAAGGCTCTTCTGACACCTCACCTTGAACCACAGGAGGGGGCTTGGGAGGCTGCAGAGGAATTAGCAGGCCTGAAGGCGTGGGGTGGCGTGGCTCCCCTTTCTTTTGCTTTCTTCCTTGCTGTCCCCCCTTCTCCCCTCCCCTCGCCCTGCCAGGTAGGCCTGACTCTAAGGCGGCCCCGAGACCCTGCACTGGGCACAGGCCCCTAGAAGCCCCCGCCTGGGGATGGGCAGAACCTGTGACAGGAGGTTTCCCGAGATGAGGGTGCTGATAGTTGGCTTTCGGTTCCTTCAAAGGGTGTTTTCCCGGGGAGGCCCTTCCTGCTGGCCCAGACCCCCTGGAGAGCCCAGCAGCCGGCTGCCAGCAGGAACAGGCCCTCCTCCTGCAGCTGCCGGGAAGTGGGTTCTGCAGCCCCGTGAGCCGGGAAGGGGCCCTCAGGCTGCAAGAGCCTGGCCTGGGGACACCGGATTCCCTCCCCGAGGGCCCGAGCAGAGGACCCGCCGCCGGGCTGGACCCTGAGGAAGGTGCGCTGCTGGAGCAGCTGAGGTTCTATTTGACATGCAGCAGAGAGAAGGCGCCCACCCTCAGCCACGGGGCAAGACGGGGGGTGGGCAGGGTGGGGAGGTGCTCATGGAAAACACAGCGAGGACAGGCCCGGCCTGAGGAGGGAGCAGGGGCCACAGAGAAGGGGGCGAGGGGACCGTGGCCGGGAGACCCGAGAGGCCCAGGACCCCGGCTTGGCTGCGCCCCCAGCTCCTCCTGCCCGAGAGGCCCAGGGCAGCCAGCCGGGGCCGGGACTACCAGGGGACCCCGGGGGCGGCCTCGTGGAATCTGCTAACAGTGCTCGCTCTGGCGGATAGCGTGGGGTTATGTCTGCCATTTAGCTTTTCTGTATGTTCTCGTGTTTCTATATGTTCTACGCCTTTTCTGTGTTCTATGCGATTTCTGTATGTTCTATGGGTTTTCTGTACGTTCCACGCATTTTCTTTGTGTTCTGTGTGTTTCCAGTATATTCTATGTGTGTTCTGTGCCTTTTTCATGTTCTAGGTATTTTCCGTATATTCTATATGTGTTTTCTGTGTGTTCTATGTGTTGTCTGTATGTTCTATGCACTTTCTTTGTGCATTATGTGTTTTCTGTATGTTCTATGAGTTTTCTATGTTCTATGTGTTATCTGTATGTTCTAAGCATTTTCTGTGTGTTCTGTGTGTTTTCTGTATGTTCTATGCATTTCCTTGTGTTTTATCTGTTTTCTATATGTCTCATGTCTTTTTGTTCCTTTTGTCCCTCCTTACTGCTTTCTTTTGTGTTAGTGAATATTTTCAGCAGTAACGTTTTATTTTCTTTAATGAGTGGTGATCTGATGGCCTCAAGCTTCCTGCTGCCTCCAGCTCCCGTGGCCTGGCTCGCGGCTCCTGCCCAGTGGGGGTGGGTTCCCAGGCAGGGACCCTGGAGACCCCTGCAGCCCCGACACCATCCAGGGTCTGGGTTCAGGTTTGGTGGAGGCTGCCCCACAGCTCAGCCCTGCGTGGGCCAGCGGGCAGGCAGAAGGAGCGCTCAGTCCACGCTGAGGACACATCTGTCCCCGGTCGCCAGTGGAGCGTCTCCACTTGGTTACGACGTGTGCATAAACATGGGGCGGGGTGGGCAGCGGCTGCTCGACCGGGTGGGCAGGAGGCGCAGCCCCTCCCCCGAGCCCTCCCCGCCCTCGCACCTCGCAGGTGGGCCTGGTGGGGCTCACCGGGCTGCGTCTCCCCCTGCCCGGTTCTGGGCAGCACCTCGAGGGCCGCTGGGTCTGACGGTGTCTGGGGAGCAACCCCAGGGGCCCCTTTCCCTCCCCTTGTTGCCAGCCTTGCCCTCTCTGGTCTTTTCCTCGCCTTTCCTCCTTGCCCTTGACCTTCCCCTCTCCATCCCTTTCCCCTTCTTGGCCTCTCCCCGCTGCCTGGGGCTGCGCCGATGACCCCACGCGCTGAGAGCTTGCAGCGGCCCTGACTGCCTCGCGTCCCGGAGGCCGGGCATCGGGCCGTCTCGCCCCACGAGCCTTGGTGATGCTCCTCCGAGGCACCTGGCAGCCCCTCCGTGCTCACCTAGAGGGCACCTGGCGTCGCACACCCCGGGATGGGGCTGGGAGCCTGCGCCCCAAAGATGCGCTCTCAACCCTGGGCCCCTCCTGCGGTGTTAGCCTGGTGAGGGGGCCCTTTCGATGGGGGGACTTCAGCTACGGGGGGGTCCAGCCCCAGCAGGATGGAGCCACGGAGGCGGCCATGGAGGGAAACCACGGGGAGTCCCAGGAGCTGGAGGTCAACGGAACCAGACGAGAAAGGAGGAGACACCGCCGGGTGCATGGCCGTATGGTGGAAAGCCAAGGCGCCCCGAGGACGGCCGGCAGACAGCCCCAGGTCACCTCGGTCTTTGGGGAGACAGCATTGCCTTGCTGAAGTCTTGAATTTGTACTTCTCCTGGCATCAAAACTGTGAGCCAATGAATTCCCATCGTTTAAGCTAACCGCCTGCATGGCATTTGTTTTAGCAGCTGGGAAACCAAAACACCATGACGTGCTCACTCGAGTAACCGTTCCTCTGCTGACCCCCTTGTTTCCAGCTCTGGGTCACTTCTCCTGCCCCTGTGGCCAGTGCCATGTGCAGGGCGCCCTAATAAGACCGTGGCTTCACGACGGTGGCAGCGACTCCAAGAGCAGCGGCTTCTGGGCTAAAGGGCGTAGGCGGTTTTTCTTTGAGTGGACGTGACTGGATTCCTTTCCAAAAAACGCTGTACAAGCTCCGCTTTCCACCACTAATTGCATGTGTGCTCTCTTCTGTGCATCCTCATAGCAGAAGCTGACGCTGCTCCTTCCTTTTAATTTTGCCAGTTGACGGGTTTTAAGTGATAGCTCAATGTGGCTTTAATTTGCATTTCCTGCACTGTTAGTGATTTTGAGCATATTTCATGCTTTTAGTCACTCGGATTTGCTCTTTTGTAAACTCATGCTCTTTGTCCATTTTTCCTTTCTATTGGGTTGTTTTTCTCCTATCAATTTGTGAGCTGTCTTTGTATATTTTAGATAATAGCTTTTCTGTTTTCATTATAATAGCTTTTTCTTTTCCCTTCAAACCCATCCTTTGTCTGTTGACTTTGTTTAGGTACCTCTCCACAAATGAATTTTAAATTTTTATGTAGCCAAGTACATTTATAATTTGCTTTAAATACTTCTGAGTGTCTAGTCTTGTTTAATAAGGAATTATTACCCCTAGATTGTATATAACATCTCCCAGATTTTCTTGCTGTTTTAAACTTTAATTTTACTTTATTTTAAATTTGAGTGTTTAATCCATGTAGAATTCATTTTTGTTGAAGACATAAGAGAGAGGTCTGCTTTTATCCCCTTCCAGGTGGTAGCTAGCTGTCCCAGCACCATTTATTAAATGGTCCTTCCTTTTACCCTGAGACGAATGAACTCCTTGGTCCTATCGTGGCTTCTCACCTCCCCTGGGATGACTTCCTGGTTTCCTCTCCCATTTCGTGGCACATGCTCCTGTTTCTACACCAGGGCCTCAGGTCTGTGCACAGGGTGAGGCTGCTTGGAAAGTGGCTGAATCTAGGCTGGGGCAGGGAATATACAAAAGCTCCTCAGAGCCTCTCGTCGTGCCAGCAAATAAAGAAAGAAGTGCTAAAACAAAAAACAAAACAAAACAAAACAATCCACAATGATTATATGAAAGGGACACAGGAGTCAAATGAAAGAGTTCTGATAGTCAGAACTGGAAAACTTTGGGCAACAAAAAAAATAAAGCAGTGCAAAATTATAACCCAAAGTACAAATATCCACGAATCCATACGTACATAAATAAATAACTTAATAAACAAATAAATAAGAGGGTGGGTGGGAGACAAATGTCCCATGCAGCAGAATTCCAAATAATTTACTCTACCCTCAAGGAGTGCGGAGAACAACTTACAACTCTTTAGGGCTGTGCATAGTGACTTTCTTCCCAAGAATAAAGTTTGGAAATGCAGAAATAAAGAGAAACACTACCTCAGGCAGATGGTCAAGGTCAACCTCGATGTGGTGGACACTCGGTTTGTGTGGTGACAGGGGCACAAGGCGCCTGACCTCTGGGGTCCTCCTCCCTAAAACTCATGACTCCAGTCATTTGACAGCTCCTGTTCCGGTTTGCTAATGCTGCCATTTTGCAAAACACCAGAAACAGATTGGCTTTTACAAAGGGGGTTTATTTGGTTGCAAAGTTATAGTCTTAAGGCCATAAAGTGTCCAAGATGACACATCAGCAATCGGGTGCGTTCACTGGAGGATGACCAATGGTGTCTGGAAAACCTCTGTTAGCTGGGAAGACACGTGGCTGGTGTCTGCTCCAGATTTCTGGTTTCAAAACGGCTTTCTCCCAGGACGTTCCTCTCTCAGATCCTGTGCATTCTTCAAAATGTCCCTCTTGGCTGTAGCAAGCTCGCTCCTTCTGTCTGAGTTTATATAGTGATCCAGTAAACTAATCAAGGCCCATGCTGAATGGGTGGGGCCACACCTCCATGAAAATTATCCAGTCAGAGTTATCACCTACAGTTTGGTGGGTCACATCTCCATGGAAACACCTAATCCAAAGGTTCCAACCTAATCAAGACTAAATAAGCCTGTCTCCACAAGATTGCATCAAAGAACATGGCATTTTGGGGGACATCATATATCCAAACCAGCACAGCTCCCAATTAAGGGAGTTCTACAAAATGCCTCTTATTTGTCTAATGTTTGGTTTCCTAAATCTGCCCTTCACATCCCTTCTCTATTATGTTATGATTTTAGTCTCCTTAAAACTTTGCTCTTTGCTCCTTTATTCTGCCACATGATCTTCCAGGCCACTGATTTGAGCCTAAAAAGTGATCAGACCATCCTTCAATTTCTCTGCTGAAATCAGGCTTTTTCAGAATTTCCAGAATGAAATTTGCACTCTACTCAAATCTCCTTGGGTGCTTGCTCTTGCTAGCATTTCATTCCACCAGAAGCCCTGTGGGTCCTTTTGGTTCTGGCTGATCTCTTCTCTCTCACTCCTGGTCTTCTTCTTTCTTGGTTCACCTGGGCTCAGGTGTGAGCTTTGCATTACCTACAAACAGCAGCTCTGCAGATGGTGGGAGGTACATAGACCCTTCCCACATGGCCGGTGGTCCAGAGGGGGCATGATGCCAGGCTCCTAAGTCAGTCACTGCCCCTTCCAGGCTCCACCCATTCTTGCAGGTGTGGGACAGGTTGCAATCACCCACCTGGGAGCCACACCTTGCAAGGAGGCAGGTAGAGTGACTCGAGAATGGAGGAGACAAAGTCATGTTTCCAGACTCCCCCCCCCCCCCCCTTTAAACTGGACTGTCATGGCAGCGCTCTCTTCAGGCCCCCCAAGTCCATGCTGCGGCTCGAGACATGGAGGCCAGGCTGTCCCCATAAGAACCAAGGCCCAAACTGCCCATTTCCGGAGCTTTCCAAGGGAAGGTGCACCTTCCGCTCTTCAAGGACGACATGCTTCTGAACAGCTGACAGTTAATGCTCCACGAGTCACAAATGCTGCACAAAGGGACATAAAGTGATGGCACTTCCCTTCCACGGCAGTGAACTGTCAGGGACCATTGGAGCAGGGTTATGAGAGGCCGAAGGAGAAATCCAGGACACAGGGTGGAGCCGCCTCCCGGAACCAGGGAAGGGCTGGGAGGGCCTGGGGAGTAAGCAGTCCCCAGCCTTGAAAGTTTGGTTACTTTTTTAGACTAATTCATGTTGGCTCCGTCCTCGGCCCTGCGGTGGGAGGTGAGTGAATCAAACGTCCATCCGCGGCCTCAAATGTCATCCCAGAGCCTCTCATGAGCTGCAGACCCAAGCTGACCCCTGGCTCTCTCTACTCAGACACCTGGACCCCAGAATGTAAAGGTGCACGCTAAATGCACACCCTGTTCCCTGATAGGGGGTGGCACTGAATGGAGGAAAGATCGTGAAGAAACGGGTTTCAAAACCAGACGCTCTTCCTTAGCACGGCAGCTCCTGGGATGCACTAGGTTTGAGAAGTAATCGTTTCCTGGTGTGGTCATTGGACAGGCTGCAGGCTGGGGCTTGCACGCCGGTTCTCCAAGCACCACCCGGGTGAGCTCGAACATCACCAGCAGCTCTGCCCGGACTTTGTTTCGAGTAAAGGGGCCCGAAGGTGAAGGGAAGTGATGCTTTTCGAGGGCCTGCCACACCGGAAGAGCTCTGCCGTGCAAGAGGCCGTGCCCGCTGGAAACTGTCCCTGAAACGGAAGCAGCCCCCAGCGCCCCTAGAATATCCTAAATGTAATTGGACATCAGGGCTCTTGAGTTTTCCTCCTAATGGCTTTTAAATTTGTGCCCTGCACTCTCCCTCTTCCCAGCCTCAGCTCAGCCCTTCCCGACCTCGACGTGGATCCTCACAGACGCCTCTGCCCTCCTGCTCCCTGGACGTGCCCAGGAGGACGAGGGCGTCTGGCAGCAGGTGGTCGGGTGGAGATGTCTCCACTCCGCTTCCCTCCCTCCCGGAATGTGAGGCCTGAAGCTCCACCTCCGAAGTCGGGGACCTTGTGGAGCCATGGCAGCTTCGTGCATGAGAGCAGAGCTCTGCAAGAACCCGAAGTCCCTCCACCGGGCAAGCCCTGAGACTTTTGGTCCATCGGTGCAATAACACTGCTCAGCAACGAAGAAGGGAATAGCGACCCATCCTCACCCCCACGCCAACCCCAGAGGCACAATCCCTCCAACTGTGCGAGTCCGTGCACGGGAAATGTGCAGACAGCAGATCTATAGGGACAGAAGATAGATTCGTGGTTGTCTAGGGGGTGGGAAAAGGGAGTAACTGCAAAAAGGGCACATCAGAGCATTTGGGGGTGATAGAAATGCCCTAAACTGGGTGTGGCGATTGTTACACAACTATGCAAGTTTACTGAACATCACTAAATTGTTTATTAAAATGGGTAATTTCATTATGTTTAAAAAAGAATTCAGTAAAGCCAAGAAAGGGAGGGAGGGAGGGAAGGCGGGTGTGGGGAAGGGGAAGGGCTGCAGCCTCCGTTGGGGGCTTGGGGGGTGAGGAGCTGGTGGGGAAGGTGGATGGGAGTCCCTGAGCCCTGGGAGCCCCTCTGCAGGTGCTGAGCGGGTCCTGACTGGAGGGACAGGAGCTGTGTCTGACTGAAGAGATCAGTGTTCAGAGCTGTGGAGCCACTGGGAGCTGCAGCCCCGAGGGGCCGCCCAAGGTCATGGCAGCGGCTCCAGGGCTGTGCTGTGGCTGGGGGTGGGCGCTTTGCTGGCATCCAAGGGGCAGATCCAGGTGCCTGGGGTGGGGGCGCAGAGCAGATGGGGGTTCAGAGGCAACAGGTCTGGATCGCGGGTGAGGACATGAGCCCTGGGACCCAGAGAGGGGGAAAGGAGGCAGGTGGGGCTGGGGTCCTTCAGCCTGAGTGCCAGAGCAGACGGACGCCGTGACAGCCAACTGCAGTCTCCGTCCGCCCGCACGGGGCCGGCTGCATCCTGGGTGGGCCACGCTGCCCACCGTTCCCTGGGTCCTGCGCCTCTGGGGGTCTCAGATGACTCACATGCCGGTACCTGGCCTTGGCCAGCCCATCAGCACCCCAAAAATGAGGAAGTTTCTGGAAGCTGGGTCACGGCTTTGTCCGCTTCAACATTGTGCTGGATCCGTCCGTGCACTGTTTTCTTGGAACCCTGAGCCCATGTAGGGGAATGCGAGGAAGCGGGGGACGGTGTGCCACACTGACGGTGTCCAGAAGTAGTGTGGACAGTGGCAGCTCAAAGCAGGCCTGAGTCTGGGGGCTGGGGAAGGAGCACAGGTGGAGGAGTGCGAAGACCCCTGGGGTCCTGGGACCCCAGCCCGGCAGTCCCGTGGTCTCTCTTCAGTGGAGCAGGCGTGTTTCCTTCGGCCTTTGTCTCCAAGCAGAAATAAGCCCACCTGCTTCCCAGTTGGTTGCTGTTTTTGATGGGAATATCCCCAAGCAGGAGGGTCTTTGGCTGTAAATCTGGGGAGCAACCAGAGCCAAAGGGTTCTGGGTCGGCGGGCCAGAGGTCTCCCGAGGGGTCCCAGGGCTGAGGATTGGGGACTGGCTGTAGAATCGCTTGCGATCAAGGAGGTTTCATTCCAGAAACCAAGGATAAACTAGGATCAGGAGATCGACTTGTGCCGCTCGTCTCAGCCACAGATGAAAGGAGAGAAGCCACACGGGCACCTCGGAAGAGGCTGAGAGGGCCTTCAATCCCGCTCTCCTCCGGGGAGATGCTCTCAGCTGATTAGAGGGGCAGGGCCTGCCTCAGCCGTCCCGGCAGCTCCTGCGAGGCCGCCTCAGACCCCAAACTTCACGAGGCCCGGCAGCTGTGCCTCCCTCAGCTGGGACCCCACACAGCGCTGGGGACAGGGCCTGGACAAAAAGAAAACAGAGGGGCCAGGAGCAAATCTCCATTTTTGTAGACCAGATACTTTTCTACAGAAAAAAAATTCCAGAAGCTTTACAAGGAATCAGAACTAATAAGGTTTGATAGAAAAGGAAGGAAAGAAAATCAATAGCCTCTCTACACAATAGCTCACACTACAGAAAATGTAATAGAGTCAACATGCCATTCTCAGCAGCACTAAAACCCTAAGGGACTTAGAAATAAAGCTAATAAAGACATAACATCGCAAACGAGAAAATAACCAAAACTTATCGAAGGACATAGATGAAGATTTGAGATGTGCCACAAATAGGAAAACTCAGATTTAGATGTTCATTTCTCCTTTAAAATAATCTGTAAATTCAATGCAATTTCATTAAAATCCCTACAGAGTTCCTTCCAGCCAGCAGCTGATAAGCTTGATCCTCGTCTCCTGTGGGACTTTGAAAGACTGAGAACGGTCAAGACAAAGCTGAAGAAGAAAGAGGACATGCACAACCTGTTCTATGTGACGTTAAGACTCCCTCTTCTTTTATGGTAAAGGCAATACAAGGGTCAACAGGCCAATGGGACAGACAGAAACCAGACATACAGATGTATGGATGCCTGGGATGCACCCAGGCTACACACCTGTGGGAGCAGGTGGGCTGGTCAGTAAGTGGCCAAAGGTAGTAAAATAAAATAAACCAGATCTTTAATTCTGTACAGAGAGTAAATTTCACAGGTCAAAGTCCTACATATAATGCAAAATTTTAAACACTTAGGAAAAACTATAGGGAAATGGCTTTATGATGTCTGCATGCAAAAACATTTCTTCAACAAGACACGCAGACCCAAACCATAAAACCAAAGAGTGATAGATTTGACATTATAATTAATAGTTTCTGTACAACAAAAGGCACCACAAGCAAAGTTGAAGGATAAGCCGCAGATCTGGATAAACATAACAGATATGTGCGTATTATTCAGCATATGTAAAGAGTTCACACAAATCAATAAGACAAAGATGAACAAAAAACCTAATTAAAAAATAGGTAAAGGATAAGGGCATGCAATTAACAGAAGGGGAAATGGAATGGTCGACAGGCATGAAAAGATGTAACTTCTCCCCAGAACTAGGGGGATGCAAACAAAAGCCATCACTCTACAGTTACTGGTTAACAGTGATTAAGGGTCTGACAGCACAAAGCTGGCAGCAGCGAGGAAGCTGGCTCCTCTGCCCCGGGGAGGGGCTGCCTCTCCGGTGAAGCGGACAGGCCCCTGCCGGCTCCGGACGTCCCGTCGTGTGCTTGCGCTGATGCGACTGGAATTGTGCACAGCCACACGGCAGTGACCCCTGGGCCGGTGGGAGGCCTGCTGGGGGAGACGGGCCATGGGACGTGGCACAGCAGCAACATCTGAACCAACATGAACGGCTGGAAAATAAAAAGCGGCATGAAAAGATAAACAAGTCATAGAATTCGGCACCATTTGTGTTAACGTGTAAAGCACATGAATCTTTACTAAAGCAACATGATATTTTTTAGGAGAGAGATCAAAATATGGTTGCTAAGGCTGTTGAGAGGGAGGGAGGGAAATGGGATTGGGGTTTGTAAAATTTCACTTCTAAAATACATTACCTGAGGAAAATATGTAGAATGCTAATATTTGTTAAATCTGGGTGAGGGGGTACATATTACCTTAAGTAATTTTTCGTAAATATTTAGAACTATCCCATAATAAAAACACTGGGACAAAGTAAATCCCAAGGTCAAAAGCATACTTAGAGAAACCAACTTCTTTGGAAACGACACCTGCAAAAATCACGGGGCCAATTATTGAGAGAACCAATATTAATCAGGATATCTGCACATCCCTCACTCACTACCCAGACCAAACGCATGTGTGTATATCTTGTTGACCTTATCAATAGAAAGACTCAAGTTACTAAAACTTGGAGGGGCACAATCCTTTCTTACCTAGACTCCTGAGAAAAAACATGGTAACTACACGTTAGGGGTTTCATCATTAAAAGGTGCTAGGGAAATCATCATCACTTGCCTGGATAGCTGAAGATCAGAGGGTCTATGCTGTGGTTCAGTTCCTTGCAATCATTTACCTGGATAGCAGCCACATCCCACATTAACAACCCTTGTCAGGTTCATCAGGATATCTTGACATCAACCTGTAAAACACAGTGTGGTTAATGTGTTGGAGCATGTTTCCTTTTTTTTGAAATTGGAAAGCTGAAATCTAACTTGATTCCTTCCAACGTTAGGGGACCCAAGGTTATTACCTGGAGAGTAGCAGAATTCCACAGTCAAAACTGTAGTCAGGGAAACCTAATTGTCTTGACCTGAAAACAAGTCAGATGATCACTGCCATGGTGAGGAACCCCAGTGTAACTTACCTCAATTACTTGCAAGTCACTCACTCCTACCTGGGTCACAGACACAATTCTCTTAAGTAGGAAACAGAAAACACTTATCCTTACCAGTTTTCACAGGGAGATTATCAATTCTTACCTGAATGCCTGCCAACAAACATGTTAACAAACAGGTAGGGATTTAATCATCACTCACCTAGCTATCGGAAGGCTCAGGTGGTCTGTACTGTGGCTAAGGCCCACATCATCCCTTCCCTGAATTCCAGCAGTGTCCAGAGTTAATGGCCATTGCAGCTTACATAGGATGTCTGGACTGGAAACTGAAAAGCGCGCAGTGAGATGTGTTGAAGAACACTTCTTTTTCAACCTGGATACCCTAAGGAAACATTGGCCACTTCTCCCATTGTGAGTCCCTTCAACTAACCTGACAACTTGCAGAAATCCAAGGTCAGCACTGAAATTAGAAGCAAAAGGATCTTTTGACTGCACTGCAAATATCCCATGGTCATCGCTTTGGTGAGGAACACGATGATAACTTATCTGGATACCCTGAATCCCTCCCTCACTACTACCAGTGCTGGCCATCCCGAGTCTCTGAGGTAGCAAATGCTAAGACTGCACGATGAGTAGGATTGGTAAGCAGACTGTCATTTCTTACCTGAATGCCTGCAAGGAAACATGGTACCAAAGGTGGTATGGATTGCCTCATCACTTACTTAGATAACTGAAGACAGAAGGGTCTGTGCAGTGGTTAAAGGTCATATCGTCCCTTACCTGGATTCCACAATATCCCACGTAAGCAAGAAGCTTTATCTTACCAAGATCTCTTGACTGGAACCTGAAAAACATGGAATGATAAATGTGTTTCAGAACACTCATGATTTAACTGCAGCTCAACAATTTACCTTGGTCACAGCCCGCATTACGGGACCCTCAAATGTCACCTGGATAGTTTGCAGGACTCCAAGGGCAGCCCACGGTTGGTGAAACCAACTTGTCTTGCCTGGACCCCTGCAAGAATTCCAAGGTCACTACTGCATGGAGGAACCCTAAAGGAACTCACTTGAACAACTGCACATCCCTCACAATCTACCAGGGTCAAACCCATTTGTTCCCTAAATTAGAAAACCGTAAGACTTGGTGCTTTGTGGTAGTGTGAGGGACACCACCATTTCTAAACTGAATCCCTGCACAAAGTGTAAGTCCCAACTTAGGGGAGAAAGAGCACAACTACTATGTGTAAACAGAATTCATCATCACCTACCTAGATATCAGAAGATCAGATGGTCTGTACTGCAGTGAAGGCCCACTTCCACACTGCCTGGGAACTAGCAGTGCCCCACCTTAATGAGCATTGTTATGTTCACCATGTTTGGTTTTCTGAACCACAAAAACACAGTGTGGGAAAGTTTTTTGAGGAGACCTCAGATTTTTTCTTGACACTTGAAAAAATACCCTTAGTTATTTCGACCCTGACAGGACCCCTCACCTCCACCGACATCACTGCAGAGATCCCAGTTGAATAATGAAGTCGAGACACCAACGTCTCTTGAGTAGAGTCCTGTAAAAATCCAATGAAGACCACTTTGTTGAGCAATACCGTAAGAATTTCTTTTGATACCTTTAAATCCCTCAGTCACTTCTTTTTCAACCTGGTTACCCTCAGAAATCTTTTGCCACTTCTATCCTTTTGAGTTCCTTAACTTAACCTTATATTGCAGAAATCTAAATTGAGTATTTCAATTAGAGATAAATATATCTTTTTACTGCAGTACAAAAATCCCATGGTTATTACTTTGGAGAGGAACATGATGATAACTTATCTGCATACTTGAATCTCTTACTCACGTGTGTTTTTTCATACATTTTCTGTGAACTAGAACTCAGTACGATCTTATGCTTTCTAGTGTTTGTAGAAAGATTACCATGTCTTACCTGAATGTCTATAAAAAATATGGTATGTATTGTTATGGATTTCATTTTATGTTACCTGTATATCTGAAGAGTTTTATAAAGCCCACAGCTTCCATTACGTAGATGATTACTGCCCATGTTCCATGCTAACCATCCGTTTTAGATTCTCCATGCAGTTTTTACTGGTATCTAGACAACCTAGCAGCTTTTCCTTTCAAGGACACATCTTATTCTCCTTTGTTACCCTATAGGAACTTTGTCATTTATACCTTGACGGGATCCCAATCTGTACCTGGTGTTTCTTGACATCCAAGGTCAACACCGTAGTTAGTGACATCAGCATCTTTTGACTGTCTACCTGCTAAAATTCTAAAATATGATAACTACTGTGGTGAGGAACAGGAAAATAACTCATCTGGATAAATGCAGATCCCTCACTCAATCTACCTAGGTTAAACATGCAGTTTATTTAAACATGTTAACAGTAACATTTCATGCTTAGTATTATTGGTTGGGGCACTGTCATTTCTTACTGAATCCCTGCCAAAAAAACTTGACACTAACAAGTGTTAGGGATTCATCTTCCCTAATTTAGATATCTGAAAATCCGATGGGCTTTACTGTGGCAAATGCCCATATTGTTCCTTATGTGAATACCAACAATGTCCCACATTAACGAGCAGTGTTAGGTTCGTCATGATCTCTTAACTGGAACCAGAAAACTTTTTTGCAAATATGTGTTTAAGGACACATCTTTTTCCATCTGGAGACCTGCAGATATCCCTGGTTCCTTCATCTTTAATTGTACCCAACAACTTTACCTGCATTCCTGCAGAATTTCATGGTGAACACTGTAGCTAGAAACACAGTTTCTCTTAACTGGGCATTTGCAATAATCTCTTGGATCCTACTGTTTTGAAGAACCCCATGATAAGTTCCCTGGATACCTCCAAAACTATCAGTCACTACCAAGATTAAACACACATTTCCTCTAAACTGGAGAACATTAAGGTCATCTTCCTACAAGTATTTGTAAGGATGCTTATCAATTGGATCTGAATACCTGCAAAATCCCATGGCCACAGCCAATGTTGAAGACACCATTATCACATATTTAGATATCTGAATATCAGAGAGTGTGTTGTTGTTAAGGCCTACATTATCAGTTACCTGGATACCAGTAATTCCCCATGTTAGCAACCATTATTCCATCTATCAATCATCTCATACCTAGATCATGCAAAACATTTTGATGAATGTTTTTAGGATACCTCTTCTGTACATGAACACCTGAGAATTGCCTTGGTCATTTCCACAGTTAGGAACTTATCAACTCTACCTGAGTACTTGGAAGAATTCCAAGTTCAACACTGTAGTTAGATACACCATCCTTTCTTGACTGAACATCAGTAAGGTCCCATGGCCACTACTGTCATAAGAAACCCCATGATAATTTACCTGGATGCCTGAAAATTCCTCACTCACCACCAATATTAAACACAAATCTCTAAACAAGAAAAAAATAAAACTCATTCTTACTACTATTGGAAGGGACTAAATAATTTCTTATTTATGTATCTGCAAAATATTATTAAGAATTTGGTACACAGTCAGTTTTATGTAGATAACTGAAATTCAGAAGGTCTCTACTGTGGGTCTAAGCCAATATCATCTCTTACTTGGCTAGCAGCAAACCCCAAAGTTCACTACTACTTTTAGTTTCATCATTATGTCTCGATTGTTACCCCAAAACATTGTAAATAATGTGTTTAAGGACACATCTTCTTTTATCTGGACCCATGCAAAATCCAACAGTTACCACCATCATTTGACATACCATTAACTCCACCCAGATGATTTAAGATGTCAAGGTCAACACCTTAGTTAGAGACACCATCACTCTTGACTGGGCACCTGCAAAAATTGCATGAGCCCTTCTACAGTGAGTAAATCCCTGAGAAGTTACCTAGATACCTGCAAAACCTAGTTACTTCCAGTGTTATACACTCATTATCTCTAAACTAGAAAAACAGTACAATATCTTGCTTACTCATATTGGTATGGACACATATTTATTACAAGAATAGCTAGAAGTAAACATGTTACTAACAAATGGTAGTGATACCATCATCACTTCCTAGGTATCTGAAAATGAGATGGTGTATACTGTACATTTCTTACCTGGATACCAGCAAAGTGCCACTTTCACTACCATTGTTAGGTTCATCATCATTTCTTGACTGGAGCTTGTTTTTAAAAAATGAGGACAGCTGTGTTAAAGGAAAACACCTTCTTCTCCCTGGAACCCTGAAAAATCCCATGGACTCCACCATCATTGGGGGAATCATCAACAATTCTACCTTGATACTTGCAGGACTTTGAGGTCAGCATCTAGTTAGAGTCACCATTATCTCATGACTGGATACCCAGAAAAATCCCTGCATTACTACTGTGCTGAGGAACAACCTGATAATTTACATACTTACAAATCCCTTATTCACTATCAGGGCTTAAGAGAAATTATATTTAAACTAGAAAACTGTAGAATCTCATGGTCCCTACAGTTGTTAGGGACACCATTGTTTCTTAATTGAATTCCTGCAAAAACACATAGTTACAGTAAGAGATTGGGGAGATTGGGACACCATCATCACTTATCTAAATAATTGAAAATCATAGATCTCCAATGTATTGAAGGCCAGTGTCATCTCTTATCTGGATACCAGTAATTTCTCACATTTACTTCCACTGTTAAGTTCACAATCATCTAGTCATTGGAAGCTCAAAATCCCATGGTCATTCCTGCGCTTAGGACACATGATTACTTACCTGGACACCTTCAAAATACCCTGGTCTCCACTCAGTTATAGCCCACATTATTTCTTTCACCCAATACTTACCAAATCCCATGTTCACTATCATGGCTAAGTTCACCTTCATTTCTTTCTTGGAACCTGAAAAAAAACCATGGTGAGAACTGAAATTAGAGACACGTCATCTGTTACCAGCATATGTGGAAGCTCCATGGTTACTACCATGGTTCAAGTCACCATCACTACTAACTTGAATGCCTTCAGAATCTCATATTCACTACACTGCTTAGGTTTACTGTCATCTCTTGTCTGGATACGTGGAAAATACCTTTGTCACAATCATGGTTTTGACACATCTTCTCTTACCTTGATACCCACAGAAGCCTCTGGTCTGTACCAGGTTGAGAAACACTCTGTTTCTTATATAGATACTTACAAACCCCCAGATAAATGCCATTGCTAAGGACACATCATCTCTTACCTGGATACCTGAGAAATCCCATGATGACTTCCATGGTAAGGTTTATCATTGTTTCCTACCTATATCCCTTCAATATCCCATGTCCACTACCTAGGTAGGAACACCCTCATTTCTTCCCTGGATATCTACAAAATCCCATGGACACTACCATATGGTTAGGGTTCTTCAAAATACAATGGTCACTACAATCGTAGGAGCCACCATCATCTCCTACCTTAACATCTGCCAAATGCTATAGTCACTGAATATCTTGGAGAGGGATTCGAGCTCCTCATGCTCCGACTCCTGCCTGCCTTGCCAGCTTCAGCCCTCGCTCTACCAGGAGTCCATTATGATGTAAGCATTCTAAGCAGTTGCATGTTCCGAACTATTCCTTGCTCTCCTGGTTATGGGCATTAGAGTGCTCAGGGCAGCCCTTATCATCGCATGAGAGCTGATTATCAGCATTTCTTTATCACTTGGTGTTCAGTGGTCAGTGGCCTTGAAACTGGCCAGGCTGGGAGTATGTTCACCACAGAAACTGACAAATGCTACCCATCAGGGCTTTTGTTTGAGGAGAGCTAGTTATTAATGATTTTCTAGGATGTGCTGCTGAATAAAGTAATGAATGAACAGGGAGAGACACTACAGAGTACTGACAACTCAGTCTCTTGTTTTTTCATGAATTGGATGTGACTTTGTGGATGAAGGAATATGTCAGTTTGCTCTAAACATGCCTTAAAACATATCATTTTCTTTATTTTATACTTGATGGAAAAGATGGTTAGGCACATTTATTACAAATTACTCAATATAATTTTTATGCTGGCCAGGGATTTACCTAATCTCAATAGGTCCAAAGTTTAGAAACTTCCTAGAAAAAATGATACAATAAATATTATTAGAACTAGCAAAAAAAAATTACACACATATATATATACATATGTATACAAATGTATATGTGTGTGTGTGTGCATATATATATATTTATATATATTTTTTGATACCCATTTACCAAAGCAAATCTTTTCTTTTCCTCACCATGTAAAATTCTTATTGTGCTTTTGGGACAACCTAAATTTCTTATCAGTAATGATATTTAGATTTCACAAGAATCCTAATCTGTAATTTCTTTGCAAACCAAGTAAAATGTCCAGTGTATGAGCCAATGTTATGGCAATACTGGGGGAGAAAAGCATACCATGTGGCTGCAGTTCTGTGACTATTTCCTTCAGAATGCTCAGAGAGCAGCAGAAGCAACCTGCAATAAATAAGTCTATTTTTTTTTCATGACAGTGGTGGTCTTAGCTTACTATTTCTTTATTTCCCTTAGTGTTCCCACTTGTTCTGTAACCTTCCCCAATAATGGAATACTGCTAAGTTAGACTGCAGTGATGCTAAATATAAAATTGGAATATCTCCAATTTTCCTTTTTTAAAAGAAAATGTTATATTTCTTCAGGATTACTCTTAGCTACTCCCCACTTCCACTCACCAGGGTCAGCCAATGAAGACATCAGCCACAAGAAACAATTTCGGTGCCATAATTAATCATGAACTATTCCTGAGGTTTTCTGTCTCTTAAACCCACTTCACACCCATCCCTCCATTTGGTTTTTGAGTCACTGGTGAAAATGATTACCTTCTTTGGTAGTAATGATCTTATTACCCATATAGATTGAATTCAACCTTTAGACCTACACATCAGGTCTAAATCTGGGGTGGAATGCACCAACCATGGAGAGGAAGAGAGCATCCCCGCTCACTGCTAAGAACTCTAGGTGACTGCTTGTAAGATCCTGGGGTGAGAGGTGATTCCTAGCCAAGCGTCTGTATTTCCAAACACGTCTTCTTTATTCTAACTTTGATTAAATTTGATTTTTAAATAACTTTTTTATTTTTAGTTTGGGGGATGTTGCTACCACAACCCCTCTTCAAAATTCATAATGTACGTGGGCATTCTAGAGGCTCTGAGACATCCTATTATAAAGAAACCTGTTTCACTGTGTTACCGTCAGAAAACACAGTCCTAAATAGACAGGCCCGCCTGATCCCACATCAACCAAAGAAACAAGTGTCTTTGCTTTGGTGAGAAGGTGAGTTTATTGAAGATGCATCAGTAAGGAACAGGAGGGGAAAAAAAAAAAATCTTTCCAAGATCAGTTCAGAGTGAGAAGAGTGGTTTGGGCTTTTATAACCCCAAACAGACAGAGAAATGGCTGGGATCCTGAAGAAAGCAGAAGGGAAAAATAATAGAAGAGAAAAAGCTGTTTGGGCACAATCTCCTGTTATCTCAAAGTCCTCCCCTCATTCGGGCTTGTTTTTCAAGAAGATAGTGAATATCACACCATATGGTGATATCCTTTGAATCCTGCAGGCAAGGCTGGGAGAGTTTCTGGGAACAGAGTAAGTTTTTTTGTTGTTGCGATTGGAGCAACAGCAAGTTATTTTAACAAGGGCTTTTTATGCTTAGAATTACTCAAGGCTGCTTCAGTGAAGAGATTTAATAAATGGTTTTTTTTTTCCTACTGAAGACTATACTAAACATTTTCCAGCTAAAGAATTAAATATTGGGTATTTTTTCTACTTATCCAACTATCAACTGTAACCCAAGCTTATTTGACCATGGGATCCTTTCTTTTGCAGCAGGGGTGTGAAGAAACTGGCTTAGCCTCTCATAACATTTTGGTAAAATGCAGAATCATAATATCTTAGAACTGGATGGAAATATAGAAAGTATCAATCCAATCTATTTTCCAGCTACAGAAATTGAGGTCTGGGAGAGTAAAGTCATTTGGCCAAGATTATACAGCCATTATCTCCACTAAGAGCAAAAACCGTTAGACATTCCCTTTAGCTGCCGTGCCAGATCATTTTACTGCTTCGCCAATTAAAGAAAACATCACATCACATGCTCTTTCAGCCATACCCTGTAACTTCTTTTACCTATGTTATCTCCTAGGCCTTCTGTTTTAAAGGCTAGCTTCTCTTCAGGGCACCAGACACTGCATTTTCTTCTACCTTTTTTGGCATCTTAAACAGCTTATCAAATATAATGTGTTTTTAAATAACAATTTTTGATGCAAGACTAGGGAAGTAATTCATCTGGTTTTCACAAAGTACTCTGTGGGAAATATTTTGCAGGCAAATTTTGACCCAATCAAACTGCCTCCCCACCCACCCCCCATCAGATATGTTTCATTTACAACATAACATTCCACATTCTTTCTATAAATGTTCCAGGGCTATCTTTGTTGAGCATTGGGCTGGGCTGCAGACATTGAGAGTAAGCACTGCTTTTATTTACCTTGGAGAGCACTTTTGCTCTCAAGGTTGAAACCTTGGAGAGCTCATCCATTTTCAAAGTTTTATGCTCTATGCAGATAACTGACAAATTGACATTTCCAGCCCTTTTAGACCACCAGATACTCTGTCATCAAAACCAATCTCTTTATCTCTGGGCTGGTCTTACTCTGGGAGGTTTCAAAGTGTCATATGTGGACGGGTGTGGGGGGTGGGACACGGGAGGTGTCCTAGGGAGGAAGTCAGGAATGAAAATGACAGGTTGGCACCATAGTGTGGGGCGTCAGACTCCTTGGAATTTCCAGATGGGGAGGAGTGGGAGGGAAGCTGAGCTGTTAAACTTTGTATTGGTTTGATGGGAACAGTGGGGTGGCATCACTGTGCAGAATGGATTGGAAGGATACAGGAGGCAGGGGGATCAGCCAGGACGCTGTTTTAATATTATAAATAAAGCATAATGATAGCATTGCTTAGAATGACAGATCATTTTTATCCTTTTGAAGGGAGGGAAGGTCATGGACTGTTTGAGAATAGAATGAAAGGTGTGGGTCTTTGCAGAAAAATGTGAACACATAGTCAAAGTATTGTGTGTAATTTCAGGGAAATTATGGGCCCCAGTGTATAATGAAATAAATGGATTTGGGATCCCCAAAAGAAATGGGAATAGTTGTACAATAATTTTTTTTTCTGCACAGTAAATATTTGCAAAGTAGCTAGTGAATATCAACAGGGAAACTTGGAAGAAAAACTAGTTTGGGAAAGAAGGTATTGAGTTTGGTTACATACAACAGGATATGTGAGTGGACATGCAGATGTGTCTGAAGCTATTAGGATATTACACGAGTTTATATTTTCAGAATGAATGAACTCCCTGAATTAACAAAAAAGCAGAAAGCAATCAAGTATTTCCCAATATGAATAATGGAATCCATATTTATGCATATAATATTCATAAAAGAGTTTGAAATTGCTGTGAATAAAAATTACACACATAAAATGGACATGAAATGAGTTCGTAAGTCATATATTTCATATATTTTTATTATAAAGCTTAAAATTAAATTTAAATTGTAAGAATCAAGATCAGGATGGAAGCCATTTAAAATTATAGTTATTAAAATAAGTTTAAGATGAATGCACACATAAAGATGTCTAATATTTTCAAAATTGCTTTCATGGTGTCTACATACTGCGATGGAAGTCAAAATAGCAGACCTCTTTGTTACTCCAGGTTCTCTGCCTAAGTCACCCCAAATGGGCAGCTGGAACATCAGAGTCTTTGACCCTGTAACCTGCACTCAAGTGGAGGTTCTCCCAAGAGTAGATGTGCAGAAGTGGAGAGATAAGGGGGAATGATACGGTTAGTTCCCAGAAATATCCACAGCTATTGTCCATTGTGTACCAGAAATTGTCACTCTGATACTTGGATTTGTGGAATTCATCAGTTCTCCTGATGCCAAAGTTACACATTAGATTTCTAGAGACTGAGGGGAGATGTATTGCTGAGACTTCCCTTGGTCACTCTCCCAGGCTGTTGTTACCTTCATAAAGGGCCCAGAGACAACCAGACTGGCCACGTGGAGCCCTGCAAGGGTCCAGGCTGGAGCTCACCACCCCACACCCAACAACCATCCCAGAACTGAGGACCAGTCATGAATTTCTCAGAACCTACAGCCCATATCCACTGCAACCCAGGCTAGATCTCTGCACCCAGATTCTTCAGATAAACTGAAAGCAGATACTTTAGAATGAATTATCTGGGTATTTTTGGGCAGAGTGGTTTATTTACCAAGCTATTTTCTGTGGCAGGTTAGAGACCCATTTAAGATGATTATAGTATAACAGGTCAAAGAGATGACCGCTCCCCAGAGCTCGCAACAACTGGAATCTTACTGCTTATTTATTTTTCCGGCACTTATCTCTTATCGGAAAACATCGTGTGAAAGGAGAGGTCACTTAAGCCAAGGACTCTCTGATAGCTTCTTCATTCATAACTCTGCATAGCCTGGGCTGATGTCTGGAATGAGGATTATGAGATATACAACATCTGTCATCAGCAAGGAAGCACCAGACCATATCTATTAGGTCTTTAGAAATGTTATTTACAATTAGAATTGAAGCAAAAGAAGGTTTTCCCCATGACCCTAAAAGCCAAATTACCCAGAACATTCTCGGTCCACTCAGAAGAACCAGGGCCATCTTGGTGAGGGCCTGTTCTGGGTGAGGGCTCATGGAAGGGTTTTGACAGGCCTCACCAAGGGGGTGGTTTAAACTAGGAAGGAAGAAGGAAGTCAGCACATAGAACCCAGAAGCACCCTGATCCTCATGTCCAAGGGGTCAGAAAAGGCTGTAAGCAGGGAACAGATTGGGGGACTGGAGCTAAGGGGTCAGGCCAGACAGCCTTGAGGGTGTGTGTTTCCTTTTCTAGCTGGGAGCGGTCTAAGTGGTGAGGACAGATTGGCCAACAAAGACATGCCAGAGCAGACTAGGAAAACTCTTGAAAACTGAGGTTCCATTATATTTTTGGTACAGGAATAAAATTCCTAAGATTAGAGTTTGGAGTCTCCTCATGTTATGGATATTTTGCAAAACTTTGCAAAGGACTAATAAATGCTTGTGAATTTAACATCTGCCACCTCATCTCAAGCACAGGCTTCCTTCTGGCAATTTGTGTGGTCTGATCTCCCATTGCCTGAACAACTTAGAGGTTTCACATCCTCTGGAGTTAATAGTGCAGCAGATCTTGTTATCAGGCCTATTTTTTCCTGTGGGCATAACAGAACTTTCTTCCCTTTCTTCATCCTTACCTTTGACTGTTAACTCTTTCATGCCATGCAAAATGCTTGCCTTTCTACTGGCACATTTCATGTACCTGTAGTTTTAAGATTACCAGGTGGAGTGGGGTGAGCTGTCTAGAAGAAATGGCTGCCCCAGGCCTGGGACTGCTTGGAATACACATGGTTGTGTGTCTACTGTTAGCAGCAGGGCTTGCTGGTGCTGCAATTGTACTCCAACTGTGCCCATTTGTGTCGCCTTGCCAGTGGCTCCTTGCCCCCAATGCTTTTCCAGCTTGACTGTGATGGTGGGAGCTCCTTAGTGAGGCCTTCTCTGGCCCTTTCCTGCCTCAGCCCCACCCCTCTCTGAGTTTACAGTAGGGATCATGGTCTACACTGGGTGTCCTTCTCGGGAATGATAAAACCCCTGGGGAATGTCATCTCTGTGTTATGTTCCTTCAACCCTTAGAGTGCTTAAAAAATAAATATTAAAAGAAATCAATTGCATGGACTCATCTTAGGTCCAGATGCCTTCCATAATAATCACAGTTCTGGCAGTTCTAAAGTTTGTAGGATACCACTCAATGTCAGCACTTTCAAAATCTCAGCAGCTTCTTGCTAATATGCTGGATCATAGAGATTCTTGCTTTTCAGCTCTTTGTTCCATGGTGATTCATCATGACTTTTACAGTTTCTAGAGAGCAAGAGACCAGGCTTTCTTGAGCATTCTGTTTCTGAAAGTTTCCTTTCTGTAAGGTTATTCACAAGCCCACTATTCCAGATTGCTAAAGCTGCCATTAAGCAAAATACCAGAAATGGATTGGCTGTTATAAAGGGGATTTATTAGATTACAAATTTACAGTTCCAAGGTCATAAAAGTGTCCAAACCAAGGCATGAACAAGAAGATACGTTCAGTGAACAATGTCCAATGGAGTCCAGAACACCTGTCAGCTAGGAAGGAAGGTGGCTGGGGTCTGCTGGTCCTTTGCTCTCAGGTTGCTTTTTTTTTTTAATTAAATTCAGGTTTATTAAGATATATTCACATACCATACAGTCATCCATGGTGTACAATCTACTGTTCACAGTATCATCATATAGTTGTGAATTCATCACCCCAATCTATTTTTGAACATTTTACTTACACCAGAAAGAATCAGGATAAGAAAAAATAAAAGTAAAAAAGAACACCCAAATCATCCCCCCCATCTCACCCTATTTTTCATTTACTTTTTTGTCCCCATTTTTCTACCCATCCATCCATACACTGGATAAAGGGAGTGCTATCCACAAGGTTTTCATGATCACACTGTCACCCCTTGTAAGCTACATTGTTTTACAATAGTCTTCAAGAGTCAAGGCTACTGGGTTGCTGTTTGATATTTTCAAGTATTTACTTCTAGCTCTTCCAATACATTAAGACCTAAAAATTGTTATCTATATAGTGCATAAGAAAGTCCACCAGAGTGACCTCTCGACTCCATTTGAAATCTCTCAGCCACTGAAACTTTATTTTGTTTCATTTCACATCCCCCTTTTGGTCAATAAGATGTTGTCAATCCCATGATGCCGGGTCCAGATTCATCACCAGGAGTCATATCCTGCGTTGCCAGGGAGATTCACATCCCTGGGAATCAGGTCCCACGTAGTGGGGAGGGGAGTGAGTTCCCCTGCTGAGGTGGCTTAGCTAGAGAGACCAAAAAAGAGGCACTCAGGGGGAGACTCTTGGGCACAATTATAAACAGGTTTAGCCTCTCCTTTGCAGTGATGAGCTTCATAAGGGCAAGTCCCGTGATAGAGGGCTTGGCACATCAAACTGCCAGTCTTCAATGTTTGTGAGAAGATCAGCAACAATCCAGGTGAGGAAGTCCATCACTTCTGCATTTCTCCACCGGCTCCAGGTTGCATTTTGAAATGGCGTTCTCCAAAATGTCTCTGAGCTTCTGTCTCTTTTAGCTTCTCTCAGCTCTCTGCTTGATTCTCCTGGGTGTTTCTTTCCAAGCATCTGGGGGGTCCTCTCATAGCTTCCCCAGAGCAAACTCTGGGCATCATCTCTTAGCTTAGCATCTCCAAACATCCTCTGTCTGCATTTCCCAGTGTCTGTCTTGGCTCTGAGCTTCTCTCCAAAATGTCTCTCTCAGCTTCTCTGAGCACCTTGTTTCCATGAGCCTTCTTAAAAGATCCCCATGATCTAATTAAGACCCATCTGGAATGGGGGGAGGGGGTGTGTCACACCTCCATGGAAATGATCTAATCAAAAGTTCTCACCTACAGTTGGCTGGGTCACATCTCCATGGAAACAACCTAATCAAAAGGTCCCACCCTACTCAAAAGACTAAGTCTTTCCCCACAAGATTGCATTAAAGAACATGGCTTTTGTGGGGACACAATAGATTCAAACCAGCACACTCACCAACATGGAGCCCCATGTCAGAGGACATATTTGAGATACTCATTTGGTCTTTCGTCTTTATTACATGATTCCATTTAAAAGAAAAACTCCCAGCACTATTTATTTGATTGCTCAGGGTTTCATGCCATGATGAATAAAGTTTTACAGTAATTGAAAAAGTAATGAATAACATCCAAGGCAGTAAATAAATCACCAAGTTCATTAATTCAAAGCACTGAATGTCAATTTGTAGATAACCTTTGCACAGTGTAAAATAACATTACCTACAGTGTAAGAAGAGAAAAGTGGGAATTAATTTTATTTTAATTTTTAATGCCCTTCTGACTGCTCAAAAAGATATTAAATATTAATATAATTTTATATATACACTGGCATTTATTAAATCACTGATTTGTGAGCAAAATAAGTAACATGTATTTTTAAAGTGTTAAACATTCAATAGTAATAATTAACTTGACCATCAAAGAGGAAACCATTATTGGCATATTCTGCAGAATCCCCCCGAGATTATGCAATCCATACACTGAAGGAATGTGAAAAGTTACAATCAGCTGCTTGATAATCTTGAGAGATGTTGAAAGACATTATACTCTCACTTGTCCTAAGGAATCAGTTAGCTAAACATTTGAGAATAGTGAAAAATCAGAGGATGATTTTCTGTCTTTGATGCTGCCTTTGAGTCTAACGTGGAAAGATCTGTCTTTTGTGCTTAAGCAAATCAAGCTGCATTCTGGAGGTCCTGGCTACGGTATGAGCATCTCTAATGAGGCAGAATGGAGGACTGCACTGGAAGTGCCACTTAGTCTGAATGACTGTCACCAAGATGTGACGTTACGCTGCTGAAGTCTTCAAATTTTGTGGGAACTGACTCAAATATTGATTTTTTAAAATACAAAACTCATGCAAAATAATTACCAGATTGGGATGATTTCTCATTTAAAGGGAAAGATGTCACTCTGGGGGCTGACACAGCTGATAAACCAATCAGGTGCTGTACTAACATACTGATGTGTTGGTTTTATCTAGCAGTGAAATTGGATTTATCTGTGGAATTCACTTTGGTTGGTGCTGAAATTGCACATAGGATTTCAAGCTGCTGGGGAAAAAAAGATGATATTCTTTGAAATTTGGTCAGTGTATTTGTCCATTCTACCAGGACCTTTTGGCTTAAGTTATCTGGTTTGCCCAGCTACAATGATCAAATCAACTAAATATTTCCAGGTGTCCACTAAGCACACCCTAAATGCTATTGGTCAATTAGTATTTATTTAAGTTCATAATTTTTCTGCAAGGTTATCATCTGCCTCACATCAGAGGCCTCTTTGCTGGGGCACCCTGAAGAGCCACTTTGTCTGATGGTTCACAATTAGTTATGAATAATTAGCAATCAGAAATTAGAATTTGTTTATATCATCCTGGAAGAAATAAATACGAGTTTGAACTGTCTGTTTGAAAATAACACTTTTTTCTTTATTAGAAAGGTAAAAATATTTATTATATATTATTCGGAAAAGTATAAAGTTGAATATGTATATTTCCCACAACCCCTCTACCCAGATGTTACCTAGTTTACTTTGGGTTGTAGAAACTTCTGGTAATTTAAAAACATATACATATATATTTTCCCCCAAAATGTGGTCTTACTAAACCTATTGTTTTGAAATCTTTTTAAAAACATGTCACATATCATGGTAGCTTCCTGTGTTAATAAATATAAATAGATTTTCATGACTTTGAAGGCTGCATAATATTTAACTATTAGGCTGTTTCCAATTTTTCACTATTATAAACACAATTGATGTACATTTAAAATAAATTCCTAGAAAAGGACTTGCTACTTCAAAAGTATCCCTTTCTCCTCTTCCTCTCACCCCTCAATCTCTCTCAGTTTTTTCTCCTTTGATTTTTTTATACATATTACAAAATTCTCTCTCAGTAGCTTTCTACCTAGTTATCTTCCCATTATCAGTGTATAATAATGTCTGCTTCCCTATATACTGGTACTTTCAAGATTTTAAATCTTTGCTATCATTTATTGTGGTGAAATTTGCATTTCTTTGCTTAGTAAGGTCAGTATAGTTTCACATGGCTATTAGTCTATCTTATTTTGTAATTGTATTTTCATTTCATTTGCCAATTTTATGGGGGAGAGTCAGATTTTTCTTATTTACTTAGAAGAGCTCTTCATATATATACTAAGGATATCAACCCTTTGTCAGATGGTGTGAATAATTTCTCTCTTGCTGCTTTCAGAATTCTCTCTTTGTCTTTGACATATGATGAGCTGATTATTAAGTGTCTTGGTGTAAGCCTATTCAGATCTGTTCTGTTTGGGGTATAATGCACTTCCTGAATCCGTAATTTTATGTCTTTCATAAGAGATGGGAAATTTTCATTGATTATTTCCTCTATTATTGCTTCTGCCCTTTTCCCTTCTTTTCTCCTTCTGGGACACCAATGACACATATATTCCTGCATTTTGTTTTGTCCTTAAGTTCCCGGAGACATTGCTCATATTTTTCCATTCTTTTCTCTATTTGTTCTTTTGTGTGTAGGCTTTCAGGTGCCTCATTCTCCAGTTCCTGAGTGTTTTCTTCTGCCTCTTGAGATCTGCTGTTGTATGTCTCCATTGTGTCTTTCATCTCTTGTATTGTGCCTTTCATTTCCATAGATTCTGCCAGTTGTTTCTGCAAACTTTTGATTTCTACTTTATGTATGTCCAGTGTTTTTATTATATGCTTCATGTCTTTTGCCATATCTTCCCTAAATTTTTTGAATTGATTTAATATTAGTTGTTTAAATTTCTGTATCTCAGTTGAAGTGTAAGTTTGTTCCTTTGATTGGGCCATAACTTCGTTTTTCTTAGTGTAGGTTGTAGTTGTCTGTTGTCTAGGCATCTGGTTTCCTTGGTTACCCCAATCAGGTTTTCCCAGACCAGAATGGGCTCAGGTCTTGGAAGGAGGGAATAATATCCTGTTTCCCTGAGGGTGTCTTAGAAGATTGGTACACCCTGTGAGGCCTCAAGTCACTGTGCTTTTCCACCCAGCAGGTGGTGCCTGTCAGCCTGTAGCTCCAGACTGGTGTAAGGAGGTGTGGCCCGTGGCTGTTTTTCCCCAGGCTCTGGGGTCTGGTTCTGCATGGAAGGCAGGTAGTAGAGCTTGGCACCACCTTCTTCCACTTAGGGAAGATACACCCTTAGGGAAAAGTCATTAGCATTTGAATAGTCTCTCTGCCTGTGCTATCTCCACCGTTCTCTGGGTCAGAGTGTTGGGAACTGAAAATGGCTGAGACTTTCTCCACTGAGCTGAAAAAGGACAGAAAGCCTCCTTCAGGGCCAGTCTGTGGTCACCCTCCAGCTCTCCAAGGTCAGTTGTCACCAAAAGTCTCTGCTTTTGGGGGATTTGTAGTTTGTATTGAGCAGTCCATGTCTGTTAATTAAAACCCCAGTGGGAGCTCAGCTGAGCTATATTCTCTTGCTTGGAGAGAGTTGCTCTCTAGCACTGCGAGGCTTTGCAGTTTGGGCCATGGGAGGAGGGGGCTCCCAGCTTGGATCCGCAGTTTTTACTTACAAAGTTTATACTGCTATCTTGGGCATTCCTCCCAATTCAGGTTGGTGTATGAGTGGACAGTCATGTTTGTCCCCCCATAGTTATTCCAAATTATTTACTAGTTGTTCCTGGTTGTTTATTAGTTGTTCCAGGGGGACAAACTTACTTTCACTCCTCTCTATGCTGCCATCTTCTTATGTCTCTCCACCTTGCTGTTTTATAACCTGGACTTCTGCACATGCTATTTCCTCTGCCGATATCTGTCTTCTCCTTTTTCAATTCAGTGAATTCATCCTCATTTATCACGTCCCAGGTGAGCAGGGCCATCTCTGTGGAGCCCTCCTGGGCAAAATTAATCCCTATCTTCCCAGTGCTTTGTAATCCTTTTTCACTTGTTGATTATCCTTGTATTTATCTCTTTGGGCCAGAATCGTTTGTTGAAATGTCCATACATACTGTTGGCACATAGCTTAGTAATTTTGCTGAACAAATGTTTAGCGAAGCTTTGCCTTTATCATTTGAAATTATTTATCTTTTCAGGAAGTGTCCTCTTGCCCTTCTTGGCTGCCTTTTCCCCATCTCATTCTTCCTCTTTCAGCACAGCAGCAGTTCATCATGACTAACATCCTCCTTTGCTACTGGTAGATGAGTTACCATCTAAGATCTTGTAAATGACAATCCTGTCTAATCATTTCACGTTTTGCAGAACTCATGGATAACATTGATGAGATGACACAAGAATGAAATTTGCTAAATATCTATCAATAGGGAGTAGTTAAGTATATTGTGATTCCATCCATTGGACCAAATATTATGCAACCAGTACATGTTTATGAGGTTTGTAACAAAACAAAATATTTATGTGTACCATTAAGAGGAAACGTAGCACAACTATGATGAAAACATATACCCATACATCTATATACTCTTAATTCTTAAAAAATCTTTATTTGTAAGTCTAGTAAATGTTAGCAATAACTTTTAAGGGATCTTGAATAACATTTATTTCAATTTCTACATATAGTTAACTAAACATTGTCCAATATAATATACATCAACCTTAGGGGGGGTTGGCAAACTACAGCTTGTTGGCCCACCTCCTGCTTAAATAAATAAAGTTTTAATAAATATAGTTAGCACACAGCCACACCCACTCATTTACATATTTGGTGTCTTCAGCTGCTTTTCTCATACAGAAGCAGAACTGAGTAGCTGTGACAGAGACCACCTGGCCTGCAAAGCCTAAAATATTTACTATCTGGCCCTTTAAGAAAAAGTTTGCTACCCCCTACTCAGTATTTATACATTTCATATAAATTATTAAATTTAATCTATTTTATTTCCTTTTCAGATACTTCAGTTATCCAACAACATATAAATCTGTCTCAAGTATGAGTTATGAAGCTAATCAATTAAACTTACAAATGTGGTAAACCTTTAATTCTCTTAAATGTCCTACGACTTTGTGTAAGCTTTGTAAGATTTCAACTTAAAATTAGGAGTCTAAATCAGTTACTTGATTACACACTTTAAATTGATCTTAAGTTAAATTCTCTTATACATTTGTGAGTACACAAAATACCCAAACATGCCTAGATCCCTTATTGTCACAGAAACATTTTTATGGCTTTGATTCTCTTAAACTTTTCATATTAATTCTTAATTTTCTGGGTGGGAAAATACGATGCATTGGGAAAGACTTGCCATTCCTGTCACCTGAGGCCATCTACTAAAGAGAACAGATGCAGCCCAGTGGATTGATGTAACTTAGAATTAGAGATTTTGGCAGGACTGAGTTCTAAAGCTCCAGCCACTGAGCTTTTTGTAGGATCTGCCTAGGGGCCTTCAGAGTTTGAAAACTTTGATTTTGGAGCTCACCTAATTCTTACAAAGGTCTGCAGCTTCCACAGGAGTCCATCAGATCCCTTGATTACGGTTGCATTTCTTTTGCTCTTAATGTATTTCCTAATTCTAAAGACCTTTGAACTCCCCAGGATCCTAAGAAATACATTTTCACTTATCTCTCTATTTTCACCCCGCAAATACTTGAACATTTATCTCTAAGATGTAAGAATTTTAAAATGTAACCTCAGTTAGATGCCATTAGTATGTCTAACAGAATTAACATTAATTATTGATATCATCTAATATTCTGTCCAACTCTCTATTTCCCCATCTCTCAAAAAGGTCTTTTAACAATTTGTCCAATCAGAATCATAATGAGGCTATACATTACATTTCATTGATACGTCTCTAAGATCTTTTAATCTATAGCAATTTCTGGCCTGCTAAAAGCCATCAGTAATTGAAGAAACCAGGTCACTGTTTTCTACTGATTTCCTAAATTCTGGATTTGGCTGATTGCTTCACAGGAGTATGAATTTTTTAGGTTTTCCTCCATCCTGTTTCCCGTAACAGGTTTAATTAGATTCAGGTTCAATTATTATTATTATTTTGGTCAAGAACTCTTCATAGGCTGTAGCGTATTGTCTGGCTAGCAAAGACGTTTGAACTTGATGGGACCTCGCGTTCTTTCCTATTCCTAGGATATTTCAAATGGCAACCAGATCGCGTCAGATGCACTTTACATTATATTTTCATTTAATCTCAACTTTCAGCAGACGAGGAAACTGAAGCTTAGAGAGTTTAATTTGGTCCAGTGAGTGATGGCGGGAGCTTGGGCGTCAGGGTTGGAATCCCAGCAGCGACTTCCCAATACTTATCTGCGCTGTGCAATTCCTTCTCCGCACCTCGGCATTTTCCCGTTCTTAATAAAACCCTGGAATACCCGCGGCAGGGAAGCCGCCCCGCCCACAGAGTGCGTCCACATAGCTCCGCCCACAGGGCCCGCCCACACAGCCCCGCCCCGCCCCGCCCTGGCCGCAGTCCAGCCGGCTGACTGCGCGCGGAACCACACGTCCCAGGGTGCAGCTCACCGGCGGACGCCGCAGGCCGCGCGCTCGCTCGCCGGTGCCGTTGCTGTTTAGGGGAACGGCGGTGAGGCCTGTGGTCATGGCGCTGTTCCCGGCTTTTGCCGGCGTTAGTGAGGCCGCCGACAACGGGAGCTCCAGGAAAGGTAAGCACACAAAAGAGCCGAGGGAAGCACTCGGCGGGCTTAGGGTTCAGTTTCCCGGGGCTCGGTCTTCTTGGCCCTCGCCTTGGATTTGTTTAGCCATTTGTTTGTATCCCGGCATTCTCCGCGGCACTGCAAAGCCACCTGGGAAGGGCTCCCGACCTCTCCCGGTCTTCCGGGGCCCAAAGCAGGAGTGGGGGGCTGGAGCTGTAGAGTTAAGGAAGGGAACAGAGAGGAGAGAAAGAGGTCTTGGAGCGGAACTTCCAATATTACCAATTGTTCGATCCCACTCTTCCTCCGAGCCGTAGTCACTCTATTTGTAAAATGAGAATAATGATACTCCGCATCTCATCGAGACTCCTGATGCAAATTGCTGAATGTTAGTTCATTTTTCTTCTCTTCTTGTCTTATTTACTTTTGAAATGTGTATTGGATTCATGTCTTTCGGCAGGCCCTGAGATAGCAGATGGGTTAAAGAGCCCTAATCAACAAGTTTCTGCTCGTCAGTCGGGCACAGCTCCTAAGGGAAAGAATGAACATGTGTTTATTGAGGGCCTACTGTTTGCCATATTTTATTGAAGCCTCAAACATTCCTAGGAGGTCTGCGGTTTTAAAAATTGTGAAGTCCTTTAAAAAGAAACTTATCCTAAATCATTATGTGACACAGCCCAATTGTGTCTGACCCCTCTGTTATATCCTCTCATGGCTCCTGTACTTCCTTTTTTGCAACACTTTTCATAGTTGTGGGTAAGTTTCTATGTAATTAGTATGATAACGTTCTCCTTTTACTAGACCGTAATCTCCATGAGGTCAGGGACTTGGTTTGTCAATTCATTGCAGCATACTAGCACAGGCCCAGAATATAGTAGGTGTTCAATAAATGTGGAATGTACAAACCAATAGTAGATACTTAGTTACTTGATGTGTGACTGATTGAAACCACATAAAATATAATTGATTGCACAAGGTAGGATGTATCCATGTGAACTATAGCAATAATGACTTGTAATGGGAGGCTCAAAGAAAGGTCTATGTAGGATGGATTTTTAAAGAGGGTAGGATTTGGAAAATAGAGGTAGTGGAAGGGCATTCCAGGACCCAACAATAGTCAGAGTCATGTGGGAAGGAGGACATGAGACCTTAGAGGGAACTACTCTTAGTCCAGTTTGGTTGGAAATAAAGGAGCATAAAGAAGAAAGGTGGAAAATGTGGTTGGGATGATGGTGAGGGAGGGTAGTGACTTGGATAACAGGCTAAGGGTTTAACCTATTTTGGGAGAAAGGTATTGAAGGCTTGTGAGGGGGAGTGTTACTCGACATTTATCTCTAGCAGTGTTTATTGGACATACACTACATATCCAGGAGCAGGGTAATGCATATAAAAGTGCTTTTTGTAAAGCATTGTCTTTTTTCCCCCTAAATTTAAGCACAATACTATTATGCATAATGAAATTAGCTGTGATTCCTTAATATCATCTAATAGCCAGTCAGTGTTCAAATTTCCCAGCTGGTCTAAAAAATGGCCTTTTACAATTGGTTTGTTCAGGTCAAGATCCAGAAAGGTCCAACATTGCATTTTGTGGATATGTCTCTTAAGTTTCTTCATATAAAATAATTTCTTCCTCCCCTCCATTTTCTCATGTGATTTATTTGTTGAGGAAACTGTGTCATTTGTCCTGTAGACACTCCCACTGAATCCTCGTGGTATCGTTTAACGTGCTCCTCTGTCCCACTATTTCCTGTAAACTGGTGATTAGATTAGAATACCTCAGGGAGGGTGCTGTGTACTTGCTATTGAATCCAATTAGAAGGATATGATGTCCAGTTTTCTCTCTTTTAGTGATGTTAAGATTGATCAGTGGATTCGTGTGTTGACAGCTTGATGCCTCCACTATAAAGCTCCCCATGAACTTTCTTCCTAATGATTTTTTGCAGCCATTTATGGTTATTACTTAGATCCATTATTTAATTGGAGTTACAAAATGGTGATTTTTCTAAATGTATCATTCCTTTGATATTTATTAGCTTCCATTTTTCTATAAAGAACTTTCCCTCTGCCCTATTGGGGACCCTGAAATACAGTTCAGGAAGAAAAGACAGGACGAATGCTTGATTCATTCCTTTTGTCAGTTTTCGGAATGAGTTGGGTCCTAGCAACTTCCAGAGTTGACCAGTGAGGTAATTTTTTCATTATGAACTCATTAATTTTTAACATATTTGTATTTCAATCCATTGTAGATATTATTTTTTTTAGTGTGCTAATTGTCCCATCTTCGGCTAAAGGAAGGCTAATCAAGTTGGTGCCTGTGTCTTTTTGATACAACTCTTTAATAGCTTCCTTGGTTTCACTTTTTTTTTTTGGATCCTTGTCCAAAACTGATCACTTGCATGTTTCCTCCCCCACCTCCGCAATATCCCTCTTTCTTAAATGTATACTATCCTGCATTTTACCTTAAATTATGGAGATCACTCTACAGTGGAATACTGAGATCTGCCTCATTTCTTTTTTACATCCATTGTGTGGATGTCAAATACTCTTTTCAACCCACCCTGTTGAGGACATCCGGTCTTTGGTCTTATAAACCGAAGCACTGTACCTTTTATCTTACACTGTAAAATATTATTAAAATGTAGGGTAGTGTTAGTAGTAGTGGGTACAGACTTCCAATTAAAAAGACATTAAATTTCTGGACAGAAAAGATGGCCAGTACCAAAATGAGTGAGAGAGGCCTGCTCTCTACTGTCTAGGTACTGTGAAGAGAAAGGCCAGGGTTTGAGTGGGCATCACATTTAATAAGGGACTTGGGGTGATGGGGGGCCCTAAATTCAGCAGAATTCATTCTTTCAACAAACAGGTATGCAGCACCTCCATTGTGTTAGACGCAGTAGAGAGCCCAGGTATCTGATTCCTCCAATTCTTGATCACTTCCCTTCTGCACCTTCAGAGAGTTAGGGTTGCATATTGTAAAACATTGAACATTGTTGCCTGGGAGTGCAATATTTGAAGAGAGTTGGGATGAAAGATGGCATATCAGCTCATTCAATCTTCATAACAACGTATTATTTGGGGAAGAAACTAAACACTTTATCTTTTTCCCTAAACCTGTTCTTCTCCTATGTCTACAGATGAGAATATGGCATCATCATTAACTGAAGTCAAAAACCTAGATGCCAACTTTGACTCCCACCCTCCACCCCCTTCGGTTCATCCGTCCTTCTAATTAACTCTTAGATTTGTTCGTTTCTGTTATCACTGCCCCTGCCTCATTTTTTGCCACCATCATCCACTGGATTGCTACAACAGCCTCCTAAATACATTAAGTTCTACCCTCACTCCTAGAACCACTGTCCACAGTGCAGCAAGAATTTAAAAATGTATATATTTTAAAACACTATGTACCATGCACTGATCTGAATGCTTTACAAATAACTCATCGAACCTCATTACAACTGTACTGTCATCTGTTTTTTTTTTTTTTTTTTTTTTTTTTTGAGATAGAAGCAAGTTTATTCAGTGGTTAAAAAGAAGATTAATGTTGTAGAAGTGTAGTGAAGATGGAGAATGATCAAGTTGGAGAGTTAGAAGACCATGGTGCTTACTGATACCACTCCTCGTTATCTATTTTTATGAAGGAAACAGAGGCACAGAGCCAATAAATAACTTAGTCCTTGTCACCTGACTAGTAAATCACAGAGCCAGGGTCTCATGTCAACGTTTGTGCTCCTGAGTACACTGCTCTTTGCTGCTGATCTTTCAGATACTAGATTTGATTTTGTCTCTCTTGTTCTGTCTGTTGGCTGTAGGGTAAATCCAAACTCACTAAAGGCCCCCACCCCTCTAGCTTTATTTTGTCCCACCCTTTCCTTTACTCCCAGTGGTCACTTCCTGCTATTCCCCGAGTCATTCTCTCTCTTTCAGACTTTTGCACAAGCCTTCTCCTCTGCTTAGATGCGGGTGACTGAGCTTGTACCTCGACTTACCAGGCCTGGGCCAGGGGACCTGATATCACCCCCTGGGGAGGGTAGTAGGTACGGGCGTGAGTGCCCTCTGCAGCCCCCCCGAGCCTGGGGAGCGAGGTCAAGGCAGCTCCCTCTTCCTCACCCAAAATGTCACGGGCAGGGGAGGCTTGCCGGAGGAAACCGCCTTTCTCCCAACTGCTCTTTCCCCACTTCCTTATCTTACCCACTCACTCCCTGGTGCCAAGGCCACTCCTGCCACCGCCAGCGCGCATGCACCGTGGCCAGAACAACCCCCGCCCCGCTGCAACGGCTCCGGCGTTCTCTCAGAACCAATCCTAGCCCCTATCCCTTCAGTATTGCCATTTAAGGCTGCTTCACCTCCTTTCCAGCCCTGCCCTTCTTACCAGCCTATATAACCTGTATTCACCCCTGAATAAATCTCTTTGGCGCATACTCCTACTGGATGAAGAGTGTCTTGTCCTTATCGCCGCCCTCCATACCTTGCACGCCTCCCGCCGAGGACCCGGCCACGTCCTCCGCCTCGCCCTCGCCTCCGGGAAAGAGCCCCCACCGCCGGTACCCCTTAAGCAGCCCTGAGAGCTGAGGGCTCAGCTACCGGCCGCCCCTCCCCCTAGAAGCAGTAACCGCGACCGCACTTAGACACTCTTCCCCCCAGCATCTTTGCCTAACTCCTTCTCATCCTTTAGTTCCTAGCTGAGATGTTCTCCCAGGGAGCTTCCTCTGATCCATCCCTAGTTTGGATTAGGCGACCTCGTACTTGCTCTCATTATGCCCTGTATATTTCCTCTGTCTTGGCATTTGTCACATTATGCCAAGGAAGCAAATGCCAGTATGTCAGCTCTGTGAGAATGGTGTTGGGTGTTGGGTTTGTCTTGCTCAAAGTGTATCCCTAGCACCTAGAATAGTGCCTGGCACTCAGTAAAAAAGTGTTGAATGAAAGAGACTCAGAGTATTTTGTCCAGAGTTGCACAACTAACAATAAAGTCATTATTTGAACACAGGTGCTTCTGACTCCAGAATTGGTGCTGTTAACCACACTTTGATGTCAGTAAGTTGGGGTTATGGTTGTTTAAACATTACCTTTAGGATTCCTGGGTTTCAAGTAGTAGATTAGCCACCATGGAGGGGCTGATTTTGCTCAGTTTCCTGTAGTCACCATCTTAAAAGCAGTTCTTAGTTGTGTTTGCTGGTGCTGTTTGTATAAATAAGTTTGTGCTTCCTGATTCTTTGTCATAAAGTGAGGCTTTAAATGAAGAAAAGAAGAGCTTGATTCATTCTTTTTAAAGGAACGAATGTCTCCCCTGATATATATGCTAATTTATTTATACAGTTGGCCCAAATTAATTTTTTTGAGTTATCCTCTCTGTAGGTATAAAACTCACCTGAGTTCACTTAAACTACCAATCAGGGCTATTTTGTGAGAATGGAGAAATAGGTGTAGAAATTGTATATTTTATTTAACTATAATTCAGAATTTATTTTTAAAATTTGAGTCTATTCATGATGATTCCTTCCTCCATTTATCCATAATGGAGTTGAATTAAAGCATTTTAACTAGTGATGGAGAAATACAGTTATGTAATGAACTGATCACAAAAACGTTGTTAGCTTAAAGTATTCAGCAATGATTCATTAGATTATTTTCTGTTAAATTACCCTGAAAATTTAAACATGCTGAGTTCTTCCAGATACTTGCCTGTTTTCTGTTAGGCAGTAGTTCTAAAGTGGTTTTTCTGCCTGATGCTTCTACCCTTCTTCCTTGCTTAGGCAGTGTATGTGGTAAAATGTATGGCAGAGTGCTAATTTCTGGGCAAGTTTCAACCTACCATCTATTTACTAACCTGCAGGATCAAAAGGTTTGTCAGCCAGTGAGATTCTCTACCTTAAACCCTAGGCATATGGTATCCTGCTGGGATTCTCCATAATACGTTACATCCTGTTAATGTTGACACAATTATCTAAATATGTATTTGATTTCTGTCAGGAACTTTTGACTATGTGAGGATGTAAGTAAATGGAGAAAAGAACTTTCCAGTATCATTAACAAAGCGTCTTTTAATCTCAGGAAACTTACCCAGCATTTTGTTTAGTTAAAATTAATTTAACAATCCACATGTATTATTTGAACAGTTAAGGTATGATTAAATATAAGCACAATGTGAGCAGAGACCTCACCTGGCTCATTCACTACTGTATCCTGAGTGCCTAGAACTGAGCCTGGGCACATGGTAGGTACTCAGTCATTATTCTTTAGTGATCAAATATACATTTATAATGAAGAATGGTATTATAATAGTTATACTTCATACCTAGATAAAGGCTTATTTTTGAAGGTCTCAGGGTCCTTCATTTGTTCAGTAAATTATGTGCTGGGAAAACAAAGATGTAATGATATGTAAAGATCCTCATTCATTTTATTCATTCAACAAATATTTATAGAGCCCACTAACATTGTGTAAGGCACTGAGTCAGATATTGGGAATAGACATGGACCTTGCCCTTACCTCGCTTATCGTATGGGAAGAGGGAGTAAAATTGTAAACCGTTTTGGTGTATTTTTTGGCTGGCAGAATATTTTTAATCATTTTTTTTCATTGTTCTGTCCTTGTTCTTTATATTGTCACAGTAATCATTACCAACCCAGTCCATGTGTCGTGTGTGTGTGTATTTATTTATTTATTTATTTATTAGAAAAGTTGTAGGTTTACAGAAAAATAATGTGGAAAGTACAGAGTTCCCCTACCTACCACACCCACAGTCTTCCCTATAATTAACATTTTGCATTAGTGTGGTATATTTGTTACAATTGATGAAGCATTATTATAATTACACTATTAATGTAGTCCTTAGTTTACATTAGGGTTCATGGTTTGTGTTGTATAGGTCTATGGTTTAAAAAATTTTTTTTTTCTGCTAACATATATACAGCCCCTGTAAGCATTGAGTTGTTGACCTTTGGCATAGAAGATAACAGGAAGACTGCCATGCTGATAATGAGATTACAGTATGAAAGTTGCCATCATGGCCCCTATAGGAAATGCAAGGAGAATTTGGAAAAATGAGCTCCTTAGTTGAGGAGGTGATGAGTAGTGCTATGTACGGTGGAGAGGCTGGAGGGAGGAGCCCAGATACAGGTTCGAATGTGTGTCCTTAGCCAGGTGACTTCACCTCTTGATTCGTGTGGTCTCCTGGCTGGGCTCCTGAGAGCCTTCCCAGGCCCAGCCCCTACCTTGGAACCCAGTCAGAGCATCCATTTTTCTTTTCTACATATTGGATTTACTCATTGTTTGAACAGTGAGTTCATGGCTAAAAAATGTATGAAAGTCTCCAGGTAGATGATCTCCAGAATCCCTACCAGGCCTAATATCTAGTGACTGTTACTTGTCGTATTTCATGCATATTCACTACATGCATATCTATATCTGTATATCTATATCTATACCTGTATGTATGTATGTATGTATATATCTATCTATTTTTTTAAAGCCAAAACCCCCAACTACTTGTCGAGTAAAATTACCTTATAACCCCACAAAATTCCTTTGATTGAGGTAGACACACATAAAGTGAGTGATGATTCTGGTTCAAAGTAGTTCATAAACTACTTTTCACAGCGGTCCTTTATGGCAAATCCTTAATTATGTCCTTAAAGCCTTTCTTGTCCTTCTGAAGGATTTTGGAGAATTGCAATTTTTATGTAGTTTTGATGTCAGTATTTCTTTACATTTCCCCAAACTGTCATCACCATCTTGAATATTTTTGTGAGAATATACTGGGATTGTTTCAGAGATCCCTCCTGGTGTACTGTTTGTTCCATATTTTTTCACTTTTCCTTTCCCTGTTCATGATGGAACTTGATTATTGTGAAAATAATTGTGATGTCAGTGAGTGACAGGATTTATTTTCACATACCTCTTGCCAGGAATTAAACCCATGGAAAGGGAACCAACATCAGAAGATAAAAGGAAATGATGGAAGAAAGATTGCATGAATGAGTTTGTTTAGCACCTAGGAGATATGACCTTACAAAATGCTTAATCCCTTTGAGCCTTATTCTCCTCTTGTATAAAAATGGAGATCCTAATACCTCCCATGAAGGGTTGTTGTGAGGGTTAAAAGATATGAAAGATGTAAAGTGCTTAGCCTGGTGCTTGGCTAACATTAGGCACCTAATAATTTAGAATCTCTCTCTTCCTTCCCTATTTCCTGTGCTCCTCAGGAATTTTCCTTCTGTCTTCCCTCCACCCTCCTGACAAGTATTTATTGAACTTTTACCACATGCCAGACATTGCACAGGTGCTGGGGATATAGCAGTGAAGAAAACCAATTAACTATCATCCTGGAGCATGCATTCTGGTATCTCCTCCTCACTAAAATGCAATTACTTAAGGGGCTAGTATCCAGAATATATAAAGAACTCTTACAACTCAGTAATAAGAAGACAAGTAGCCCATTTAAAAATGGACAAAGGATTTGAATAGACATTTCTCCAAAGAAGATGTTTGGATGGCCAGTAAGCATGTGAAAAGATGCTCAGCATTATTAGTTCTCAGGGAAATGCAAGTCAAAAACCACAATGAGATACCACTTCATACCCACTAGAATGGCTGTAATCAAAAAGGTGGACAGTAAGCATTGGCAAGGATGTGAAGAAATTGTAACTATTATACATTATTGGTGGGAACGTAAAATTGTGCGGCTGCTTGAAAAACAGCCTGGCAGTTCCTCAAAATGCTAATTATAGAGTTACCATGTGACCTAGCAATTCTATTCCTAGATGTCTACCCAAGAGAAATGAAAACATGTCCATATAAAAACTTGTACGTGAATGTTCATAGCTGCTTATTTTTTATTATTGCCAAAAAAGTGGAAACAACCCAAATGTCCCTCAGCTGATGAATGGATAAAATGTGGTGTATCCATAAAATGGACTATTATTCAGCAATAAAAGAAACAAAGTACTGATAGATGCTACAAGATGTATGAGTCTTGGAAATATTATGCTTAGAGAAGCCAGTCACAAAAGATGGCTATCTTAGTTTACCAGATTGCTGTGACAAATATGACAAAGTAAAATTTGGCTTAAGCAACGGGAATATATTATCATGATTTCGGAGTCTGGAAGGCTTGCTTCCTCCTGGGGTAAGTAGGGTTCTGGCTGGCAGGTAATCTTGGGGTTCCTTAGCTTTCCTGTCCCATAGCAATGTACTCTCCTTTTTCTTCTGGATTTTGTCGACTTCTTTCTCATGGCTTTCTCTCTCTTTGTCTGAATTTCTTCTGCCTATAAAGGACTCCAGTAATCCAGATTAAGACCCAGCCTCATTCAGTTGGGCCGTATCTTAACTAAAAATAACATCTTCAAGAGATCCTTTATATAATAGGTTTATACCCACAGGAGTGTGGATTAAGATTAAGAACATATCTAAGTTTGGGTGCACAATTCAGTTTACCACACCTACATATTGTATGATCTCATTTATATGAAATGTCTAGAATAGGCAAATCTATACAGGAGAAAGATAGTGGTTTCCAGGACTGTGGATGAAGGTGGGGAGTGACTGCTAATAGGTAGGAAGTTTCTCTTTGGGATGATGAAAATGTGCTAGAGTTATATTATGGTGATGGTTGTGCAACTCTATATTAAATACCATTGAATTATACACTTTAAGTGAACCAACTAACTCTCCTCTTGTCTCTTCAGCTGTTTCATGGGTTCTTTCTTCTCAGCATGTGAATGTGCTCTGGCCTCCCCATCCTAGAACAGGACAGGACAAAATACAAACCCTTCCTTGGGCTCTCTTGCTACTACCATCCTGTGTGTGTGTGTGTCCTTTCCTTCCCTTCCCAGCTAAGATTCTTAAAGGGACAGCAGAGTACATTGCCCCCCACCCCACTTGCTTACCTCTTACTGCCTCCTCATTTATCTGCAGTTTGCTTCCCCCACTCCACTACACACTGAATCTGCACTAGCAAAGGTTGTAGGTGATCTTCCAGTTGCCAAATCCAGGGAACACTTTCAGTCCTTATCTTACTGATTTTTCTGCTCCTGACTTCTGTTAAAACTCTTGCCCCTTGGCTTCTGGGCCACTCATTTTTTCTCCTACCTAAAAAATATGTGCCTGACACTGAGCTGTGCACTTTATGTACATTTTGTCATCTCTGAGCCAAGTTTTATTATCTCCATTAGTTGGTAAGAAAGCTGAGACACAGGCAAGCAGTAAGTGGCCAAGCTGGGTTATGAACCCAAGGCCGTGGCACCCCACTGCCTGGGCTCTTGTCTCTGGGCACACTGCCTTCTTTCTTGGGGCTCTTTTTCAGACCCTACACAAATGCCACTTCCTCCACCCATGCCTGGGCAGTCGTATCTGTTTCTCTGATGTGGGTTGCCATCTCTGTATCTGGTCCCGAGTTCTCTTCTGTACTCCAGATTCACATTTCCAACTGCTTTTGGGATAGAAGAGCCATCTGGCTGGGCCCTTGTCACCCCACAGGGTTTCCAGAGACAGCCAGATACTTCTGGCTGAACCCCTCCTTCTGTCCTTCCTCCCAATGGAACAGCAGATTGCCTTCCTGGAAGGAGGGGACCTGTTCTTCAGTCGAAGTTATTTGAGTTGTGCTCCACTATTAGAATTCCCATGTTGGACAGCTCCACTTGGGGTTGCTGCAGGCAGCTTGTACCCATCTTCACCTGCAACCGCATCTCCTTTGATCACAACCTCAGGAAATTACCACCCATCATTAGTGCTCAGTCTCTTCTTTGATTTCCAGTCACCTTCTGGATAACTCCAAATTATTTTTCTACCATCCGAAACCCTTTGTGATTTAGCACCAGCCTGTTTTTTTGACCTCCTCTCTTGCTACTTTCCATAGCTTCCCCACATTCTGTGATTATTAGATTCCTGAATGAGCCATGTCTCCATGTCTGCCTCTTTGTTCCTACTCTTCCCTCTTCCCTGGAGGACCCTTCCTTGCCTACAACTCCTGTTAGGCCCCCTGACATGTTCTTTCCTCCAGGAAGCCTTCCTCACTCAAACCCCACCGATGCCCCCATCTCCCGTCCTAATTTCGTAGGTAGTCCTTCCTTCCCTTGTGCTACCATATTCCCTGTGCTACCTTTGGCTCAGCACGTGTCATTCTGTGTTATAATTGTTTTACCCATTGCCTCCTTGCATTAGGCTGGGAGCTCCAGGAGAGTGGGGACTCTTTCTCCATCTTGGTGTGACGCTTGGTACATCCTCAATAAATGGTTATCGAGTGATTGTATGAGTTTGTGGTTTAACTGAAAACTGGGGGTCGATGCAGTATGTGGCATGTATGTGATAGTTAAATGAATCTTTTAAAATGCTTCTTTCATTTTATTCAGAAGCTTTTCAGGGACTTCTCTGTAGTTGAACCCTCTAGTTTACAAATGAGTTAACTGAGACCTGGGGAGGGAAGTGCTTTGCTCTAGTGACACAGTGAGTTTTCCACCTGATACAGTCCAAGTGACATGACTGCGAGCCCCTGCCCACCTTTCTGGCCATTTCTCCCCTCTTCAGTGGGCTTGTACACTTCAGTGTCAGCAGCTGTGCACATGCAGTCTGCAAGTGTGTCCGGGCCCTGTGCTACCCTCACCCCACCCCACCTGCCACATTCCTTGAAGTCATCTTGCCTGCTTTTCTCTACAGTTCTGTTCATCTCTCAAGATCTAGCTCATCACAGTTCTTCCTGAAAAGTCTGTGGCGATTTCTTTACCCCTTTTAGCTCTTCTAAAGGCACTTAGTACTTGTTCAAGACCTTCCATTCTTGGCAGGAGTTTTATTTAGTTTTACTTTTTATTGAAGTGTATTATACATACAGAGAAGTCCATGTAGCATAAGGGCGGCGCTTGATGAATAAAAAAAAAATTAGTTCCAAAACTGAACATATCAAGAAACATCACCAGTAACATTGCTACAATCCTAAAAGCCATAAAATGGAATATTATGCAGGGCAGTTTTTTTGAGGGGGTGGGTGTTGTTCCCTAAATGTATCGCATATATGGACTGCCTTCACCCTCTCAGGTTTTCAGAGTCCTGCCTGTCCATTGTTCAAAGCTCAGCTTCAGCCCACCTTTCTATAAACATTCTCCGACTCCTCTGGCTCACTGAGCTCCCTTCGTTCTCTGTTCTCTCCGGCACTCTGAATTTCTTCCACAGTCACCATTTACGTAATGTGGTCATTACATCTCCCGATGGGTCTTAGACTGTTATTTAACTCTTGTTATTTTAGTTTTTACACATTTGATGTCTCGTTCTCTCAAATAAATTACAAACTCCTTGAGGACAGGGGCCACTAATAATGAATCACCAAATTTTGTCTAAAAATTACATTTATCTGAATTCTTTTAAAGGAATTATAAATACCTTATTGTGAAATCATCATAGTGAAAGAGTTAGAAAGTAGTTTAGAAATAGGGCAATGTAGAGAAATTAGAAAATATGGATAAACAGAAAAGAAAAATCTTAGACACCCAGTCTTACCACCCACAGATAATCATTATTAACATCTTATATTATTTTCTAATATTGATTAGAAATATGTAATTGAACTTAACACTTCAGAGGGAGATTGTATGGCTTGCTTATTAACTCGATCATCATAGGAGTAAGTGCTGGTGCTTGGAATGAACAGACACTGAGCACAGGCCATGGGCATGACTGATTAGGACTGCAGGAGACCCAGAAACTTAGGAGACAGGTTTTCCAGGGTCTGGGAGGAGCCACAGGTACAAGTAGTTAAATAATGACGCTAAAGCAAGGTGAGCAAATTATCACTTTGAAATGCCTGTTTTAATTTCCATCAGACTTATATAATTTTTTTTTAATTTCTAAAAAGGATACTGTTACACAAAAAGGTTTATGTTAAGTTACTATAGCAACATAGAACATTGGAATTTTTTTTAAAGCTCTTAATCTTCTGTAGTAGCAATGAGCATGGTGGGCTTTTATGCCTAATTTGATTTTTTTTTTTTTTTTATCTCTTAGGAATTGTCTAAATTAAATTTGAGTTTATTAAAACTTAATGCTTTGGAAAATTTCACACTCATTAAACAAAGTATGGATGGAGTACATAAAGCCTTGTTACCTTTTAGATCACACTTGTTAGTTTTTGCTTAAGCTGCAGCCTTATATCACAAGAGGATTTCTGGTCTTAAATATTTTATTGTGTGTTAAACCTCTGTGCCCTGTGAAATAAAAATTTCATGGATTCCTTTCTGCTTCTGTGGACTGTTGGAAATGCTTGGCTGACATTGGATGTGAATGACGATGTTGGCTGGTAAGATGAATTTCCTGCTTTGGAAATCGTATTGAGCCAATTTCATTGATTTTTTCTCCCTTTTACCTGTGCAGCATTAGACTGGCTGAGCAACCCGAGCTTTTGTGTTGGAGCTATAACATTGCAGGGCCAGCAAACTGAAGAGACCACAGCCCTTATTTCTGAGGGGTCACCGTTGACAAGGTATTTTTTTTTTGACAGATGTGTCAGTCTTTGTCAGTGTACTATCTGTAGCTTAGCTTAAATGATGCTCCTTAGAAAATACTGTGATAGAAGAACTAAATAAAACTTCCTTTTACTTAGGGTAATAAAGTGATCTTTTACTGCCTCTTTTCCCTTACCTCACTCTTACTGATTATTCCTTTTTTTTTTTTTTTTTGGCATTACAGTGGCAAGTACACAACAACATGGTTAGTGCCTGTAATTAGGCCATGAGGGAGATGGTATCATTGGGATTCTTAAGTAACTTTAGTAACCTCATTAGTAACCTTTAGATAATAATCCAGGTATTTCCTTAGTGGCGTTTTCAATACTTTTGTAAAAATAAAATAAAACATAGGATAAAATCAGATGAAAACTTTGAGGAAAGCAAAATGGCACATATCTCTACCCAGCTTTGAAAGAATTTTGTTATAGATAACAGAATTGAGAAATGAGCTATCTCACAAATATAAATGAGATGGGCTCAGTAATATGATGACCTTGTTAAGCCCTGTACTCTGACAGTGTAAGACGCCTCTGAAAGTTCAGAACAGTTGATGTATAAGAAGGGGTTGTTTGTAGACATGTCAGTAATGAGGAAGAGCTCATTTTAACCTTTAAAAACTAGGACCGGCCTAGATTGTAAGCTCTTACAGCAGTCACATCTATTCCTGAATTGTAATGGCTATCTCCAGATTCCAAGATGCTGATCCCTTTGTATATAACCTGATCGATCCCTGGAACTTTGGGTATCTGTGTGACACCTGGAACTCAGAGCTAGAACTCGGCAGATATGAATGTCAGTATTAGCACATGTAGCAACTGTTAAAAAAGCTGAAAAAGAGTCCAGACTTAAACTAGAGATATGAATGAAGCAGATGTGGTTAGGACTAGGGCAGATCGGGCCAAAGGGTAAAGGACAATACTGACTGCGTTTTAAAACTTCAAATTCCATGTGAGACCCAGGGAAGAGATGTTTAGTTGGTGCAAGATCTGTATTTCCTAAACAATTTAACTCATACAGTTTGTTCAAATACTGTAATTACATGGAACTTTTAATAGGAAGTGAGAACTGGTAGGTTTGTGTAGGTTAGTGTGAAATAGAGACACATCCCAAAGTAACTTGGACAGAGAATAAAACTGTATATGCAGGGCTCCCCTGAGAAGCTGGGGGAAAATGCAGAGGTGTTGGGCTTCCTCACCTGGGTTGTTGCTGATGTTCTCACAAACACTGAGGACTGCAGGTTTGACGTGCCGAGCCTTCTATCTTGGAGCTTGCCCTTATCAAGCTCATTACTGCAAAGGAGAGGCTAATCCTGCTTATAATTGTGCCTAAGAGTCTCCCCCTGAGTACCTCTTTGTTGCTCAGATATGGCCCTCTCTCTCTAGCTAAGCCACCTCAGCAGGTGAACTCACTGCCTCCCCACTACGAGGGATCTGACACCCAGGGGTGTAAATCTCCCTGGCAACATGGGATATGACTCCTGGGGATGAATCTGGACCCATCATCCTGGGATTGAGAACATCTTGACCAAAAGGGGTATGCGAAATGAAACGAAATAAAGTTTCAGTGGCTGAGAGATTCCAAATGGAGCTGAGAGGTCACTCTGGTGGGCATTCTTATGCACTATATAGATAACCCTTTTTAGGTTTTAATGCATTGGAATAGCTAGAAGTAAATACCTGAACAATTGATTGTACACTTTGGATGATTGTGTGGTATATGAATCTATCTCAATAAAATTGAATTTAAAAAAAAGTAAAAAAAAAAACTAAGATGAATTCTTTTTTATTTGTTTGTTTTTTTTGTTTTTTTGTTTTTGGGCACTAAGGACATGCTGGTATAATATGTGGGACCCTAAAAATAAACTTTTTATAATGTTGCTTTTAAAAATACTATGGTCGATGAAATAGATTACTTTCATTAAAAGATGTATAGATATGAACATTTAGGTGTAGAAAGTATTAAAATTAGCATTTCTTTACCTGGTTTTATTTTAGGTCCAAGTCTAAATCTTTTAAGGTAGATTATAATCCAGGAAGCTGCTATATGACCTATGGACAAATAGTAAATCTATGTGAGCATTTTTAAAGTTCCCTGTTACTCATTTGTTTATTTACTTATTTTCCCTGCCTCTCCTTTGAAAAGAATTTTAATGTTGATTTTCTCAACTAGGAGTCCTTTGAAATCAGAGCCTTCAGATGAAAGTGACACTAACAAAAAACTCAAACAAACAAGCAGAAAAAAGAAGAAAGAGAAAAAGAAAAAAAAGAAGCATCAGCACCATAAGAAAACCAAGAGGAAACGTGGGCAGTTGAGCAGCAGTGGGTCTGAAGCAGATACTGACTCTGAAAGGGACACGTCTTTCAGAAGCTTCAGAGATAGTAGAAGGGAATGCGAGAAACTGAAGTAGGTTTTCTGTTCTCAAATAGCTATGGTATTTTAAATGTTGAATTTTTGTCCTTTGATTCTTGCCACAAGGTAGACTTGCATGATAGAACATTCACAGAGTAGGTGTTCAACGCTGGCTTTGCTTTTCTGCTTAGTCCAACATCCTCCTCCATAGAAGCACTTTGCTCATAGACGGGACAGCTGGCAGGCAGTGAAACTACCTGAATTGTTGCTCATTTAATTTTTCTCTTTTCTTTGCTCAGACTGTCCAGAAGAGAGAAAATTTAAGTACCTGTCTAGGGCATGCTCTTTTTTTTTTTTTTTTTTTTTTTTTTAATTAAATTCAGTTTTATTGAAATACATTCACACACCATATAATCATCCATGGTATACAGTCCACTGTCCACAGTATGATAACATAGTTATGCGTTCATCACCACAATCTATCTCTGAACATTTTCCTTACATCAGAAAGAACCAGAACAAGAATAAAAAATAAAAGTGAAAAAAGAACACCCAAATCATCCCCCCATCCCACCCCATTTGTCCTTTAGTTTTTATCCCCTTTTTTCTACTCATCCATGCACTAGATAAAGGGGGTGTGATCCACAAGGTCTTCACAATCACACTGTCACCCCTTGTAATCTACATTATTATATAATGGTCTTCAGGAGTCCAGACTGCTGGGTTGGAGTTTGGTAGTTTCAGGTATTTACTTCTAGCTATTCCAATACATTAAAACCTAAGAGGTGTTATCTATATAGTGCATAAGAATGTCCACCAGAGTGACCTCTCGACTCCATTTGAAATCTCTTAGCCACTGAAACTATTTCGTCTCATTTTGCATCCCCCTTTTGGTCAAGAAGATACTCTCAGTCCCACGATGCCGGGTCCACATTCATCCCCGGGAGTCATATTCTGTATTGCCAGGGAGATTTACAATAGGGCATGCTCTTAAAAAAAAAAAAATACTGCTGTTAAGAGTTTTGAAATTCTTTAGGGATTATTTACTTTTGTTCTGTGCTTGGAAGTCCCGTTGGTGTCAGTGAGAGCTTTGCGCATGGAGCAAGCCTGGAATCTTGCCCTTACTGTTTCCATCAGAAAGGCAAACAGCAGTCTTCTGGGATCCTTCTGTCATCAGGTCAGAGTTGGAGAGCACTGCAGGCTCCATGGCTCAGAGGATCCATGTCGACTTAGCCCTCTGTGTGTCTCAGGTGCTGGACCTGTAACCCAAACATGCTTTTATTAGGAGGGAAAAATAAAGGAGTGAAGCAAAAAAGATGCTGAATTTGAGGGCAGGAACCATGCCTGCCTTGCTCAACACTGTATCCCCAGCGCTTGGCACAGACCTGATACAAAGTTAAGCACATGTTATGTTTTTAAGAATGAGTGAATATATTATTGGTATTCTTGCTTTTTAGTATGTCTTTAAAGCAAAATACATTGTTTCTTCTGAAAATTCTCCCTTTAGCTACTAGTCCTTTTTATAGCCGAGGAAAATAAGTTTAAGGGATTTCCTGAAACCCCACAAGAACTACCATTAGAACTTGAAAGATAGCTGTTTTCAGCTGATGCTTAACCATGTTAGGGATGATTTTTATCACCTCTTGATAGTTTTTTGATCCAGATAATGTTTTTTTAAGTTTGTTGACGTGCAGAATCCCAAAAGCCCTGTTAAGATCGAAATAGATTGTTTTTGACCTTAACTTCTTTCCACTAACTTCTCTAGCCTCTTCCTGGGAAGTTACCTGGAAGAACTGTTTGTTTCCACATGGACAAGGACTGAGATATAAGTGAGTTGGGAGAGTCTTTCCATGATGTCAGGAAAGTGGGTTAGTAGAGAGTAGTACAGCACGTGGGACTCTATTTCAGGGAGACTGAGGACAACTCAGGAGTAGATCACCCACAGTCAGTATTCTCGTGTTTGTCCCAGAGGCTGCAGCTGCTAATTGACTTGGGTTTCCTGGGGCTTTTCTTCGCCTCAGGTGGAGGCAGCTTCTTCCCTGACCACATCTTGCTTCCTGCCCTCTGAGGGATAGGGCTTGCTAACCCCAGAATTGGTTTGCAGCTGGCCCTTCCTTTTTCCCTCCATTTGGCTTCCTGTTTCTCCCTGGGACACATCCTTCTCTTTCTAGTGCGCTCTCCCTCCCTCCTCTGCCTCTTACAGTTTTTGTAGACAGAAAACCGTCTGTGGTTGTTCTGAAGGGGGATCTGTTAAAGTCACCATATATTTTAACCTGAGACTCATCATTGAACAGATATTTAGTGTGTAGCTGCTTTGTGTCCCTGAAATGCCATTCTCAGCCAAGAATGATTTGGAAGCTTTTAGAATCTTTATTTCTATCTGGGCAGAACCAAAAAGCAAAGATGGAACAACAGTTAATGGCTGTTTTGACTACTTTGGCAGCTTCTTGTGTCAGCAGCATTGTGAACTGATTTTCTTTAGAAGAAGAAAGACGTTAGATGCCGGAGAAACCTTCCCTCCCTCTCACTTAACTCCTAGGGAAGTCGTTCCCTTGTATCTGAGCTGAAAATCTGCCAGCTCACAAATTGATTCAGAGAGATAAATAGGGGTCTTGTTTTAAGTGTACTGCGCTTTGCAGGAAGTGCTTCCATAGAGGGAGAACACTCCACAGCCCAGAATGTGAGAATCGGGCCGACCGGGTCCAAGTACCATCTCAGACCAAACAATTCAGGAATGTGGCTTTTTTTCCTTGTAACTTTTTCCTTTTTTTAAATTTTTTATTTTTGTAAGTTTTGAATCAGAATAAAGTATCTGAGCACTTTCAAATGAGTTAGCTGACTTAAGAGTGGCTCACTTTGTTGTGTTTGCCTAGCGCTCTGCAGTGCCTCAGGGCAGGATTAATTTTTTTTTTTTAAGGAAAAAGCTTGGTGGCAGCTTTTGCTTTATTTTTTAAGCTCTTTTGCCAAAAAAGCAGGAGTCTTCTTCCCATCCCTGTGACACATGCACATTTGATATACTTGTATGTGTTTGATGCTGAGTGGGGTCTAAAACATTTAACTTTCCTGCTTTTGAAAATGCTAAATACATCACTGAAGGATTCCTAAAGTGTCTCTCCCTTTTTCTTCTTTGCCTCCTTTGTCCCACAGTCAAGAAAATAATTCAGCCGCTGATGTTGGACATCGCTTTGTTTGGCTTGAGGACATCCAGGCTTTGACGACAGAAACCTTTAGAACAGACAAGACGCCGGATCCTGCAAACTGGGAATATAAGTCTCTCTACCGAGGGGACATAGCAAGGTACCTGTCAGGATGGTTTTTCCCGAGTTTCACTGGTGGGAAGTAACTTCCTCTCCGGAATGCCTTCTTAACAGTCTGTCTTTCTCTCTGTCTCTCTCTTATGGATTCTTTGGGGTTTTATCCATTGTTAAGTTGTTTAGGCACACACCTTAGCTCACATTCTAAAAGGAAAGCTTAAACCTTTTGGTCAGGGTGCATGTCAGATTCATCTGCTTCTCCATGGTGCTCAGCATAGTGCTTGGCATAGTCAGTGTTCAGTAAATATTTGTTGAATGAATGAGTCTAAAGATACCTTGAAATAATTATGACCCAGTATCCAGAAACCATTTGGCCTGATCTATGAGCCATTTCGAGAAATGGCAAAAACCTTTTATTTATCCACTCCCCACATATGCCATTTAAAAACTAGCATTAAATGGTAATGGCATTTTCAAAATGCTTCCCACACCTGTCACTGGACAATCATAAAAGTAGGTGGTATTTGCTCCAGTAATGAGTTTGAACTTTTCCCCTCTAATCTGTCAGTCAAAAAAATATCTGAGTACTTACTAGACCCTTTCAACACTTAGTACTTTGTAAGAAACTTTTGGTAACATAAAGAACAATAATTTGGGAAAAATCTGGGTTTCCAGAGGGCTTACAGGTAATGAGATTGAAGATAGACAATCCTGGAATAGAAGGCCAAGAGGTGGTCTTCAAGATCAGCATAAATCTTCATAGGCTAATTACTTTTTTAAGTAAACTTCAGTTTCTGTTAGTTTGCTGAACTTCCAACTTTTAATCATGCTTTCACTCATCATGAAATTTTACCTCCATGTAAGCAAGTCCCACAAATTTCTATGATGATGAGTTTATATCAGTTGTTTTTCAGAACTTATTTATATTGTCTACTAAAATTTCATGGCTGATAGTAAATGACTGTCGTATTTTAGATGTGTTCATATATTTTTGAATTATTTTAATATTTCACTCACCCACAGTGCAGTGCCACAGATATCGTAGATAACAATAAAGGATAAGGGGCAGGGGCGGTCGGGGGGAAGGCCGGGGATGCTGTTCGGGCACCTGTGCTGGTGCTTTCACGTATGTTGCCCTGTTTGATCCTCATGGCTGCTCTGCGAGGAGGCAGAGAGCACCCTCATTTTACAAAAGAGGAAAGGGAATTTAAGAGAGGCTGAGTAACTTCTCGAGATCATGTAACCTGGAAGCAGCAGAGTTGGGATATGAACCTGTGTTTCTCTCACTTCAAATGTTCTTTCAAACTGCAACACTGTCCATGAATAAAGATGACACAGATTGTGTAGAGAAAGTTCTACATTGGGCATCAGGGCTCCGGTTCTCATCCTGGCTTTGCCATTTCCTGGCAGTGTGATCCCGGGCACGTCACTCAACCTTTCTGAGCCTCTGTTTCTCCATTTGTGAAATGGGGATTGTAACTCCTGTTGTGCTCTCTCAGGGGCTGTGGCAGGGATCAGAGAGGATCGATATGAAATTGGAAATTAGTGTGCAAATATAAAGAGTTATTATGTATTAATAGATAAACAAAAGAAAAAATACTAACAAAGAGTGGCTTTTTGAGCCCCTGCTAATGAATGGTATAGATCTTAGGAAGAGAGTAGAGGCAATTGTACTTCATCTAAAATGCAGAGGTACTGCTGCCAAAGGACTTAAGACATTGTGTTCTTCTAGTAACTTGGTGATTTGTACAGTAAGCCTCCCTAGATTAGTAGCTCTACAACTGTTAGTGTCCATGTCAAGGAATACATTGATTCCATGGCAGTCAGAGCCATGCGGAGGGCAGTGGGAGCATTGCATCAGCTATGAATTGTCACACTTTAAGAGGGATGCTGACCGACCGAGAGCGTTCAGAGGAAGTTTGCTTATCATTATCTTGGGAGACTCAGGTGAGGATCATGGATATTTGGCCTAGAGCAGGGTTATGATTGTTGTCTTTCACGATTTGTTGGACTGTCCTTTGGAAGGTGGATGACAGTGGTCTCTGTAACTTGGAAGGCACGACCAGGACCAGTGAGTGGAAGTTTCAGGAAGTCAGATTTGGCTCAGTATAAAAGCAGGTTTTCTAATAGTGGGAGCATCCTGACAATGCTGTGGTATATGTTGGAGTATTGTGGTAAATAGGGCTTAGGTTCTAAAGTGAGTGAGAAATGTGAAAATGATAAACAGAATCACTTTGGAACATTCCTTAGGACTCAGATACTATCTCACAGTGAAGTTCAGCTCAGTCTGTTTTTTTCTCCATTTTGGGAACAGATTATTTTCTTTGGTTATATACCAGCTAAAGTAGTTGGCTTATGTGCAGAGCCAAGTTTTATGAAATAGTAATAACAATTTATACTTATCTAACCTTTACTATATGCCAGACATTCTTCTTAGGACTTTATGTATAATAAAATGTTTTGATCATCCCAGCAACCCTGTGACTTAGTACATATTATCTCTGTTTTACAGATGAGGAAACTGGAGCACAGACAGGTTTTTAATAACTTGATTGAGATCACCCAGCTAGTAAGTAGTGGGGCTGGCATACGAACCCAGGCAGTGTGGCACTGGGAGAGGCAAATGAGCACTGAAGCCACCAAGGGAATGGCAGATTGATGTTGCCCAGGCCAGCTCATTCCAGGGCTCAGGCCATTGGGTGAGTTTGGGGCAGAATCGTGTGCTGTGTTTAGGTGCATTCTCCCTCCTCTTCTTCCCATACCCTACCCACCCCCCTTTTTTTATTTTCGTCTTTGTGGCCTAGTGCCTACAGCAGATTCATTTCAGTTAAATGTGCATATGATACCATTCACTGAACCTCAGGGCAAGGTGAAGGGCCCCTGCCTTTGAAATTATTTGAATGGAGACTAGCTGAATATTTGAAAAGTATTTTATAGGAAAATTACTTCATTTGGAGGAATATTGGATTAAATCACACTGTAGGCCCTGTCTAATTATTAAGATTATGTGAGAAATGATAAATTGGATCTAACCTAAATGTCTTATAATAGGAAAATGGGTAAGTTAATTATGGCATATCCATTCAGTGGAATAATTTGAAGCCAATAAAAACATTTTTCTAAAACTAATGGCATGGGGAAATGCTCAGAAGTAAAGGGGAAAGTCAGAAGCTGTATGATAGCAAAGAGCTATTTTTAGAAAGGATATGTATGTGCACATATAAATGCACATATACATATATATGGAAATAGATAATAAACAGGAGCAAGATTCTTTTATTTTCTCCTAATTTGCTGCAAAACACAGCCATTAGCTTTATACTCAGAAAAATCATTAAACGTTAGTTTTTTAAAAAGATGATGTATCTAAGAGACCATATATTTTCAGTGAAAACAATGAGAAAGCAATACTATTAAAAGAGTGGTAATACTATTAAAATAGAGAACACAAATATCTTTTTACTTAAAATTTGTTCCTAAGGGAAGTGACAGGCTTATTTAGAGCTACTTTAGTATAGTTTTATCTCATCACCCTTTGTTAGGGTTGTTTTTGAGTCTTAGGCGGAATGGAGAGAGATGGTTCTGAGGTAATCAGGGAAGAATTGGGAGAGAAGATGAGGAGAAAGGTTTTGAGAGAGAATATGTAGTATGTGTGAGGAAATACTCCCTCCAAGGTGGAATTCACTGCCTGTGAGCAGTGAGGGAGGGCAGGGAGAGCAGTGAGCCTGGTGTGTGTGATTTCTCAGGGTCCCTGGGCCCAGAGGCAGAGCAGAGGAGGTGATGGGAGAGAGTGGGCCTGGCCCAGGGCAAGGCGGGAGTGGTTTCCTGGGAGCTGTCAGATGGAGGCATTTCCCCCCCTTGCCACATTGTTTTATTCTAACAATTTTCCAAACAAACATATGGCAAATTGGAAAGAATTTTACAATGAACACTCATATGCCCACCACCTACATTCTATTATTAACATTTTGCTTTACTTGCTTTATCACATATCCATCCATCCATCCAAATATCTGTTATTCCATCTTATTTTTTTCATGCATTTCAAAGTAAATTGCACACATCAGTACACTGCCCCTTAAATATTTCAGCGTACGTATGATTAACTAGAGGTCAATATTTAGTTTTTTTCTTTTGATATAAACTTTTCATACGGTGTGATGCACAGATCTTAAGAGTACATTGTCTGTGTAAACCAGACCCCTTTGAAAATATAGAACATTACCATGACTTCCAAATTTTCCTCATTCCCCTTTCGAGTCAGTCTGTAGCCCCCACCGCCCCAGAGGCAATCACTGCTCTAACTTGTTTCCACCATACATTAGTTTTGCCTATTCTAAAATTTCATATAATACAGTGTATACTTTTTTGTGTCTAGCTTCTTTCACTCAATGCAGTATTTTCAAGATTCATCCATGTTGTGGCATTTCTCAGTTTCTTCCTTTCTGTTGCTGTAGTATTCACATTGTGCACGATATATACCACCATTTGTTTATCCATTCTTTTATTGACAGACACCTGGGCTTTTTGGCTGTTATGAATAAAACTGCTCTGAACATTCGTACACAAGTTTTTGTGTAGATATGTGGTTTCCTTTTTCTTGGATAAATACCTAGGAATAGAAATGCTGGGTCATAGGGTAGGTCTATGTTTAGTTTTTTTAAGAAACGTGCCAGACCTTCTCCCAAAGTTATTGTATCATTTTACATTCCCACCAACAGAGTACGAGAGTTCTGGTTACCCCAAGTTACTCATCAACATTTGTTGTTGTCAGTCTTTAATTTTAACTGTTCTGATGGTTGTGTAGCATGTGGTTTTAATTTGCATTTCTCTGACAGCTAATGGTGTGTACTTTTCATATGCTTTTTGGTCATTCATATATCTTCTTTTGTGAAGTTTTGATTCAGGTCTTTTGCCCATTTTTCAGTTGGGTCGTTTATGTAACATACAGATTTCCCTTAGCTTTGCCCATGCACATATTCAGTAGCCACGTGTTGGTAGCCACGGGGATGCTACGTGTTCCATAAGAGCATTTTATAACCCCACCTCTCTTACTCTAAAGTAGAAAATAGCCAAATACAATTTTATTTGACGGACTTTGGTTCAAGATTAAAAAGCTGTTGGACTGATACGTTACCTTTTAAGGAGGGATATAAGGCAACACTAAGGAAAAGTGGCTGTTGTAGGACATAGGCAACCAGGGTTGCTTGTCTTAATGCCCTTAATTAGGAACAGTGTAAAAGAGGGGATGATAATTCCTGCCTTGCCTGTTACAGAGGGCTGTGATGTTTCAATGAAGTATGTAACTGTATTTTTTCCACAAAGCTTATGTGATTTCATAAAATGTTAATGAGGAGTTAAGGTGTTACAGAAGGAAGGCAAACCCAGCAGAAAAACTTATTTGCTAATCTTCATATTTCTCTAAATAGAAACAGTTTGAAGGTGAATTTTGATATGTGCAGTTAACTTGCATAACACGAATTTGAGATTAATGAACCTCAGTCATTCAGAGTTAGTGCACATATTCCTGCCATGATTTTTTTTTTTTTCTTTTTAAAATATAAGATATAAGCGGAAAGGAGACTCTTGCCTTGGCCTTAACCCTAAGAAGCAGTGTATATCTTGGGAAGGAGCTTCCAGCCAAAAGAAGCATTTGCACAAGCATGTTGAGCGCTATTTTACAAAGAAAAATGTGGGATTAATGAACTCGGATGGAGTTGCTGTTAGCAGTAAAACCGAACCTCCCTCGTCTGAGCCAATCCTGTTTATACCAGTGAAGGACTTGGATGATGTGGTTCCTTCTGCTGCAACCTGGCTGAATCCTTTGGGGATTTATGACCACTCAACCACGCAGTGGCTACAAGGACAGGGTCCTTCGGAACATGAGTCGAAGCAGCCAGACTTGCAGCCAGACAGAGAGAATGCTGCCCTCAAGGCTAAGGTGGAGGAGTTTAACAGGAAGGTTCGGGAGAATCCTCGGGATATTCAGCTGTGGATGGCATTTGTTGATTTTCAGGTAAGTACCACAGTCTCAGTTTTCTTTAGAATGACCTCCCTAAATCTGGACAAGTACACTCAGTCTGCAGTCATTTTTGAGGTCCTCTGAGGAGCTCCAGCACTGGGCAGCTGAAGGGGTTAGAACCTGTTCCTTGCTCTGAGCTTGCTCGGAGGCCAGTGAGGAAGACTGCCGTGAAAAACAAATGCCATCTAGGGTGGTAGACGCTGTCACAAATGTGAACTGGGGAATGGAGGGAGGGAGCGACTTGCCACTAGGGAGCCAGAAAGAACTTCCAAGAGGGTGAAATTGGAACAGAATCTTGAAGGAAGGAATCTAGGCAGGGAGAGGCATTTCTGATGAACAGACAGAACCTGGAAAACAGAATTATGAAAGAGAAGGGGCTGCTTATTAAATTACCCTAGTCAGATCTTTTTTCTCATTCTAAAATACGTAGATTTGTCTTAGTCACTCATTTGAACACTCATACAATTACCATATTTTGTCCACATTTGACTATTTTTTTGGTAAGGCTGGCTCTTCAGAAAAGGTTTTCAAGGTCTGGCCTGCAAGTTATTGATGTATAAATCTAAATTTAACTTGGCAGAGAGTGGACAGGTGAATTAGATAAATTAAACACAAAATCACACCTATCAGGTGACACAGGCACTTGGGGAGCCAAGTTTTTATTAAAAGGAATTGTAATAAGTGGTTATTAAGAAAGTCTGAATAGCAGTTGATTCTGAGAGGCAAGAAATCTGTTAGGGGTTTTAAGTAGAGAGTCTGAAGCTCTCCTGATTCCATTGTAAACTGGTGTTTTTGTCGTTGAGGACGAGGTGATGAGAAGCCCTGGCCTGTATGCTGTCAATGAAGGAGAGCTGGAGAAGCGCAGGAGGTCCCTGAAGCTCATTCTGGAGAAGAAGCTGGCCATTCTGGAGCGGGCCATCGAGAGCAATCAGACCAGCGTGGAGCTGAAGCTCGCCAAGTTGAAGCTCTGCATGGAGTTCTGGGAGCCCTCCACCCTGGTCAAAGAGTGGCAGAAGCTGATATTTTTACATCCCAATAATACAGCCCTTTGGCAGAAATACCTTTTATTTTGCCAGAGCCAATTTAGCACCTTTTCGGTATCGAAAATTCACAGTCTCTATGGAAAATGCTTGAGTACTTTGTCCGCTGTTAAGGACGGCAGCATCTTATCCCACCCTGCGTTGCCTGGAACTGAAGAGGCCATGTTTGGTAAGGAGATGACCAGAAGCAGTTACTGGGGAGAGTCCAACTTTCTCTTGGCTTTAGTTGAAAATGAGGATTTGTTTTGGTTTATTTTAGAAAAGTCTAAAATTTCTGATAGAAGTGATGAAGAAAACAAAGTATTACTGTTTTGAGTAAAATAGATTTTTCTCTCCATGAGCATATGATATTTTATTATAGCCAGGAGAGTAAGAAAAAAATCACAAGGCTAGAAGTCCCAGCTTTTTGACTCATTAACCAAGTAAACGTAGTCAAGACTCATAACCATGTTGGCTGTCAGTGACTTTATCTGTCAAGATGCCTGTTCCTGCTCATTTCACCCAGTTTTAGGGTTTTACGCGATAATGTACGTGAGGTGCCCTGACCAACTGGAAATCGCCGCCTAGATACAAGGTGTTGGTATTACTTACAATGTTAACATTTGCTGGTGTGCCCTGAAGGAACCTAGTATAGATTTTGGTTGGTGATGACATATAGGAGATGGCATATTATGCAGGAGCTGGAAGTATCACTCTTGAGTTGGAATCCTGGGTTAGCCCTTTTCTGGCTCTGGCATGACCTTGGGCAGGTTCCACAACCTGTTTGAACTCCAATTTCTCCATCAGCAAAACTAGTATAATATCTGCTTTACAAGATTATTGTGCAGTTTAAATTAGGTAGTATATATTGAGTTTAGCTCAGTGCCTGGCACATAGGAGGCATTTCTTTGACTGAAAACTCCTGCTATTGAGTATTGCTGTAGCTTTGAAAGATATAAGTATATTGCTCTGGAAATAATAAGCATTTACTGCAATCCCATTTGTGCTATGCTCAAATGCTTAATGTTTAGTAATTGGCATTATACTGCAGTTAAAACGAACTGCAATTTTCAGACATGGAGCCTTGATTTATTTACAGCAGACCCTGAGCATATGATGAAAATTGCTGGTGAATAATGCCCTCTAGTGATGAGTTGAGTACAGATCTTAATTTTCTGATAAACACCTACTACGTCGTCATCCTTTTCCTATAATTTTTCTTGTAATAATAAGCCTTGAGTATTTGATAGCCAATATGCTGACCAACCCCTTGACTTATTTATATGTACTATGTAAAGTTTTATTGTTAATGTTTGTATTCTGTGATAGTGTCATATAAAATTTAGAATAAATATACTTTGATTACAGGACAGTTGCAGTCCCTTTTAAATCAGGACTGTATATAATACAGCTTTGAAAATATGAAAGTATCTGAGTTCAGGGAAAAGATGCTCTTGTGTTTGTCTATTTTTAGGAGTTATGTTTTTTCCCTTTAATGGTGTGACAAGAATTCTGCCCCTTTGCTCCCCCTGCTCGCAGCCCTCTTTCTTCAGCAGTGCCACTTCCTGCGGCAGGCCGGCCACTCTGAGAAGGCCATCTCTTTGTTCCAGGCCATGATTGACTTCACCTTCTTCAAACCCGACAGTGTGAAAGACCTGCCGACCAAAGGACAGGTACCGATTTCTGCTTGTCTGCTCTCCCCGCACCCCCTGCCCTCTCTCTTTGAGGAGAGGTATGGATAAGGGGAGGCAGTGGTAGTGTTTTTAAAATATATTTTCCTTTACATCAGATCTGCTGAGGTTTGTTTCTCAGAAATATTCCGGTGATCCAAGGAAAATTCCATAATGAAAGTAGTGCAACATGGATAGATGAAAGCAGAAAATCTTTGCGAGAATTGCTGATGAAATTAAACATTGGCACTTTATCAACACCCATCCTAATAGGGAGCGGGGCGTCTTTTAGATCATAACAGGTGAACACTGCCAGTATTTATTATGTGAAGCAATAAAAAAAGAATCTTACCTCGGAGCTATGCATATGAGAAAACCTGTCTTTTCCCTTTTGCCACTGAATAAAACTCAGTTTCCTCCTTTGCAAAGGGGATCTGGTGGAGGATGGAAAACATGTTTGAATTGATGGTGAACTCTGAAAAGGCTTTCTTGAGACGCTAAGGTTTGGCCATTGTGTGAAAGTTTCATGAATTGCCAATAAAGACCATTTTTATCATTTGGTACCTCTATACAAAATTGCATCAAAGAATTATACCAGTTAATACTGATGTACCTGTATATTACTGTAATAAGCCTGATAAAGTTATTAAATTTTGAGATACGCTTTGTTATTTTAAGAATATGCTACTCTATACAAGTGATTCTTAGCCAACTCCCAGGGGCGCTGTCAGAGCCTTGCTCCCTCTCCTTTGCCGAGATGCCGTGTGTGGGGGGCGAGTGGCCACCTGTGGGTGAGCAGGCATTGCCCATGCTGGGAGCTGCTGAGGACCGTGGCTCCACAGTGGCCTGAGACCCTGGTCCACCGTTTTGAGATTTTAAATACTAACAGCACACACATTTTCAAAGCATTTTTGTGACAACTTTGAAGTCAAACTCTTAATTCCAGGGTCTTCCATGTTGCCTTTATAGCCTGGAGACAATGTTACTATAAACACAGTAGCGGAACATAAAACAGGCAGAGTCTGATATTACTGGTTTGTGTTTCTGTGGAGTAAACAAATTGGTTATAACCATTTATCACACTATTTTTAACAAATTCCCTTTCTGCTTTTCCTTGAGTGCACTTTGTTCCATCCCTCTTGTAAGAGCAAAACCCGTGCAGAGGGAGTGTGGCCTCCCAGGCCCCTTCCTGAGTGAGGGTGGCTGACACATACTGAGAGGCAGAGCCCATGTCAGGACGTTTGCCCTGCCCTGCCCTGCCCTCTGGTGACCCTCCCGTAGACCCTAAGCACAGCACCCCAGGCTTAGGCTGGAAAGCCCCGCAGTTCCTGATCCACGGCATGCCCTTTGGAAGCCTACTTGTCATCTTCAGAAGGTTTCTTACAAAAGCTTTCATTGAGCAGGGTGTTGGCTCACTTTCTAAGTCCTCATTGTCAGTTGACAATGTGATCACTTTTCCTGTTCATTGCCGTGTGCACGTTCTTTTCCGCAGGGAAGTATTTATTGCCTGCGACCTCGTTACTGCACACTGCAGACTTAATGCCCAAGTGAATGAGGGAGGGCGCTTGTGCCGGTTTGAGTGTATTGTGTCCCCCAAATGCCATTATCTTTGTGGTCTTGTGTGGGGCAGAAGTTTTGGTGCTGGTTAGATTTGCTTGGAGCGTGCTCCACCCAGCTGTGGGAGATAATTTTGATGAGATGTTCCCATGGAGGCGTGGCCCCACCCATTCGGGGTGGGCCTTGATCGGTGGAGCCATATAAATGAGCTGACTCAGAGAGAGGGATCTCACTGAGTGCAGCTGGGAGTGATGTTTTGAAGAGAAGCAAGCTTGCTAGAAAGGAACATCCTGGGAGAAAGCCGTTTTGAGGCTGGAGCTTTGGAGCAGACACCGGCTGCCTTCCTAGCTAGCAGAGGTTTTCTGGACGCCATTGGCCATCCTCAGGTGAAGGTGCCCGGTTGCTGATGTGTTGCCTTGGACGCTTTGTGGCCTTAAGACTGTAACTGTAGTGAAATAAACCCCCATTTTATAAAAGCCTATCCATCTCTGGTGTTTTGCATTCTCCAGCATTAGCAAACTAGGACAGCGCTCATGCGGCCAGGCTTTAAAATGCTGACCTGTTTCTTCACTGAATGTCTCCTGCATCCGGCTCTAGGCCAGCAAGCACTTACTGAGGCCTTACTGTGTGTTGACACAGTGCCAGGTGTCAGGACTCTACAGTTCCTTAAGATGTGGTCAGGCCCTCAGGAGCTCATGGTTTGACCTGTGGAAACTTTGAATCCCCTTCCCTTCAAAAGGTCTTGCAGCAACATGGCTTTTCAGAGACCAGTTGGGGGCCCAGTGGCATTAGGAGACTGGCACTGTCCCTGGTTAGACTGGCCTGTCAGGATCAGAACTGGAAACCATTCCTTCCCAGCTGCAGGCCCTTCTTGCTGGCCCTCAGCCAGTCTCTGTAACCTAATCATAGAAGTAACATCCCATTACCTTTGCTTGATTCTGTTTGTTAGAAGCAATTCCCTAGGTCCAGCCCACAGTGGGGGTGGGGGGCTTTACACAAGGCATGAACACAAGGAGGCTGTGCTCATGGAGCGCCATCTTGGGGGCTGCCTACCACACTAGGTTGTTGTTTTTTCTATTTTTGGGTGTGCCTCAAAAATCTACTTAGAAGACTGATGGCAAGCATGATTTCATTCTAACAATCCTAAGTTCCTCTTATGTCCATGATCACTCATTTTGCCCAGTGACTCTGCTTTTTGTACAAGTTAAGCCCAGCTTCCATTTTAAAAATCTGAACAGGTGGAATTCTTTGAGCCCTTTTGGGACAGTGGAGAGCCCCGCGCTGGAGAGAAGGGGGCACGAGGCTGGAGAGCGTGGATGCACCAGCAGGAGCGGGGCGGCTGGGTGGTCATCAACCCAGGTAAGGCATCTCTGAGTTATGACGCATTTGCCTTTCCTTCTGGAATTTGTTTTTAAATCTTCATGATGATTTGTTTATCCATGTAAGCTTCTGTTTATCAGCACCTTAAGAACATTATACACACATCAAAATGTCAAAAATACTTTGAATGGATGTCAGGGAAGAATAGGCTGTTTCTTCCCCTTAGATGCTTTAAAGCTGTGAACTCCCTATTCTTTCAGTACTTTTGAGAGTTTGAGTTTCTTTCCAGAGGAAGTAATTTAAAATTTTCCTTTCAGAGGTTGTTCCCAAAGAAGTTATAATATGTTGCTAACTACCCTCCCTGCCTCTTCCTATTTTTGTTTGGATTTAAGGCTTCTTTTCCTTCCCCTGGCAGTATACAGACCAACAGAACCTTTGAAAAATATTTGCCTTTTTAGGAATATTATAAAATAATTATTAACTAGCAATTATGTAACTGTCATTCTCAGTGACCCCAAGATACTTTCCAGTGTTGGATAAGACAGCTCTGGCCAATAGAAATAATGCAAGGCCTATATTAATTTTAATTTTCTCATAGCCACATTAAAAAAGTTAAAAAAAACAGGTGAAATTAATTTTGATAGTAGGTTTTATTTAACATAGTATATCAAAAGAGTATCATTTCAGTGTGTGATCAGTATTGGAAGTTATCGAGATAGTTTACATTATTTTTCTTTTTTTCATACTAGCTCTTGGAAACTTGGTGCATATTTTGTAGTTAGAACACATCTGAAATCAGGTTAGTCCCTTTTCAAGTGTGTAAAAGCCACATACAATGGCCACCATATTTGGCAGTGTGGCTGTCAGATATTCAGGAATTGCTTGCCTCTCTGCAAGGCAGTTCCAGTTTGGAGGGGTATCTGCCAGGGAGACTGTTTTCCTTGAAAGTGATAGGTGGGAAGACAAAGAGGCAGGAGACTGGCCCCTTGCCCAGCTCAGCCAGCCTCGTGTCACAGGCTTACCTTTCTGGGCCTTGGTTTCTTCATCTGTGGAACAACCTCTTTGGATTTGCCATCTCTGAGGCAGCGGCTGCATGGCATTTCGGAGCTCCAGACCACGTGACGTCACTCTTACCCGTCCGGAGGGGCCTTCATGGGTTTTGGTAGTTTTGCCCTGGGCAGTGCCTTTAGGTGAAGAACATGCTTTACTTGCTGGCTGAGGAAGGATCAGCTGTTTAGATTTCCTCTGAGTGTGAGAACACAAGAAAGACCTGGAACTGTTCTCTCTAGGAAGAAAAATAACCTGCACAGCAAAATGGAAGTATGCTCTTTCAGTCACTGAATCTGCAATATCTGATAAGCAAGGATCCAAAAAAGAAAGAAAAAAAAATCCTCTTAGTATTAACTCTTCTTTCTCTGAGTGTCTGACTTAGTGTGGCTTTTTGTTTTTAGGCTGTTAGTTTTTGTTTTTCTTAAGATACATAGGTATACAGTGTAGAATACCTATGTTAAACAAAGTTTCCCATGTTCTGCATTACCAAGTTAGATGAGCATGGAGTTTGCAGAGCGGCATCCAGAGACATTCTTTCTCTGATAAGTTTCCACCCATCTAATGGTCACTCATAGTCCAATGGAAAGTAGTTTTCTCAGAAAGATGTGATGTAAATGTGGAGCCTCGATTTTCTTTTAATTCAGTTTTATTGAGATATATTCACATATCATACAGTCATCTGTGGTGTACAATCAGCTGTTCACAGTACCGTCATATAGTTGTGTATTCATCATCCCAATCTGGTTTTTGAACATTTTCCTTATACCAGAAAAAGTAAAAATAAGAATAAATAATAAAAATAAAAGAGAACACCCAAATCACCTCCCCACCCTATTTTTCATTTAGTTTTTGCCTCCATTTTTCTACTCATCCATCCATATGCTGGATAAAGGGAGTGTGATCCACAAGGCTTTCACAATCACACTGTCACCCCTTGTAAGCTACATTGCTATAAAATCATCTTCAAGAGTCAAGGCTCCTGGGTTGGAGTTTGATAGTTTCAGGTATTTACTTTTAGCTATACCAGTGCATTAAAACCTATAAAGGGTTTTCTATATAGTGCATAAGAATGTCCACCAGAGTGACCTCAGGACTCCATTTGGAATCTCTCAGCCACTGAAGCTTTATTTCGTTTCATTTCGCATTCCACCTTTTGGTCAAGAGGATGTTCTCAAGCCCACGATGTTCTGAAGCCCAGATTCATCTTCGGGAGTCATATCCTGCATTGCCAGGGAGATTTACACCCCTGGGTATCAGATTCCACGTAGGGGGGAGGGCAGTGATAAACCCTCGATTTTTAAGATCGAGTTAGAAGATGTATTGGTACTTAGATTCTGTGCAGGCCTCCTTGTTTCCATTGTAGAGGATAATCTGTCTTGCTTTGTTAATGAATTTCTAACAAACCCTGTGGGGTTAAAAGAAAGGTTGAAAACTTGCTTGTTTCCAGAAAACTGTTGATCACTGTTTCTTTTTAGGATCTGTTGTCCGTCCTGGTAAGGTTGATATTTTTAGAGGGTAGGTGGCTATATTAGTTAGGGTTCTCTAGGGAAACAGAATCAATGAGAGGTGTCTCTGATTATCAAATTGTAAAAGTGACTCACACAACTGTGGGTATGTACGAGTCCAAATTCTGTAGAGCCGTCAACAAACTGTCAACTCCAAGGAAGATGTCTGATGAACTCCTCAGGAAACGAACCGGCAACTTCAACGAACTCCTCAGGAAATGAACTGGGATCTTCGACGAACGTGTTTGATGAACTCCTCAGGAAATGCTTCACTGGGCAGCCGAAGAAGAAGTGAAAGTCATCTATCTGTCTTGCTTATAAGTCTTCAACTGATTAATTGGATCAAATCCAGCCAATTGCGTTCTCTCATTGTGGAAGGCACACCCTTTGGTGAGTCATCAGTCACAGCTGCAGTCAACTGACTGATGATCCAATAAACCAGCCTGTTGGTTTATTAACCAGCCTCAAACGTCCTCACAGCAATTGTTAGGCCAGTGTTTGCTTGACCAGACAGCTGGGTCACCTGGCCAAGTTGACACATGAACCTAACAATCACAGTGGCATTTTATTATATCCTGATATATTTCTTCTTGCCGATACCACAGCTTATTTCTTCTCTTTTAACCTCATTTCCTATTAGTCTGTTACTATTATACATAAAATTACTAAAATGGGTCTTCAGTTTTCTTTCCATTCTAATTCATGGTCTTTGTGTTTTAATGGCTCCTGTCCAAAACCATGTAATCCTTTGAACTTTTAGTGTAATAAATTCAGAATTTATGTTACAAATTCAGAATTCATGTAATAAATTTTGGGGTATGACCCACAGGGGTAATTTCTCTTATGGTAAGAGTTTTTCAGAGTGATTAAAGGTTTACTTCAAATGTGGATCTTTCGAAAAAGATGCTAGTTAAATTTTAATTTTCTTCTTTGAGAAAGTTAGAAGAGTATTTGAGTGGAAGATTGAGGTTTAAAATGCTAATTGGTACGTCATGCATTTAAATTCTTCTTTGCGTTTTTTGTTTGTTTTTAATATTGTTTTAAAATTTTGAAATAATTGTACAGACAGGCCCCAGGTACCCCTCACCCCGTTCCCCCTTGCATGGATATAGGACATGATCAAAACCAGGAAATTCATAATCTGTGGAGTTTATTCAGATTTCACCAGTTTTATGTGCCCTTATTTGTGTGTATGTTTGTATAGCACTAGGCAGTTTTATCATGTGTAGGTTCATGTAAACACCAAGTCAAGCAAGATACAGAATGTTCCATCCTGTGAGGCTTCCTTGGTGCTGTTCCTTTATGGCCACATCCACCCCTGCTTCCCATCACTAACCCCTGGGAACCCTAGTCGGTTCTCCAGCTCTCTGGTTGTGTTATTTCATGAGTGTTATGGAAATGGATCCGTACAGCATGGAGCCTTTTGAGTCTAGCTTTTTTTTCACATAGCACAGTTCCTTTGAAATTCGTTCAAATGGATGCATAGCTTATTCCTTTTTATTGCGAATAAAAACTGTGTACCACAGTTTGTTTAACCATTCACCTAATGAAGATTTTGAGTTATTTCTAGGTTTGGGCTATTATGAATAAAGCTGCTGTGAACATTTGTGTGCAGGTTTTTGTGTGAACATGAGTTTTCATTTTTATGGGGTAAATGCCCAAGAATGCAATTGCTGGGTTTTATGGTAAGTGCAGGTTTAGTTTTACAAGAAACTGTCAAACTGTCTTCCCAAGCATCTGTACCATTTTGCATCTCCAGTTTTTGTTGTTGTTTTTATACTGAACTTTACAGATGACGCAGAATTTTCTGCGCTTCCATTCTGCATGTTCAGAGTTGGGAAACAAAGTGAAATACAATATAGGATATCTTGGTTGACTATTTTTTTCTAGCAAATTCTAATGAGCATAGGTCCTAATCAATTATAAACCCACTGGCTAAAAATTCTCATTGCTTCAGAATATCTAAACCAATACTGTCATTAAATGTGATTTAGTGTTCTAGAACTGTGCTGTCCACTAACAGCAGCCACTCATCATGGGTGGCCATTTAAATTAAAATTAAATAAAATTAAAAATTTAGTTCCTCTACTAGCTACATTTCAAGTCACATGTGGCTCCAGGCTACCGTATCAGACCCCACAGATACTGAACATGTCCATCATTGTAGAAAGTTCTTTTGGACAGAGCTGTTCTATAGCATGTGTCTTCCCCATTTTAATTGCTGGGATAAAATAGCAGCTTGATAGGGTGGTGGTGGTGGTTTTACTTGCTGATTAGGTGAACTAGAAGTTTCTTCTTGTCTAGATGAGGATGATGATGAACCTGAAGAGGATGACGAGGAGATAAGAGATAAGACTCTGCCCAGGTGGCAGATCTGGCTTGGCGCGGAGCGTTCCCGAGCCCAGAGGCACTGGCGGCCCTGGCGCCCCGATAAGACCAAGAAGCAAGCTGAGGACGACTGTGAGGATCCCGAGAGGCAGGTCGGTGCCTTCTGCCCTTTCCATTCCCATTGTGTTCTGGTTGTCTGCAAAGAGACTGCTGGGGCTCTTTTGGGACTTGGCCGACTTGGGGGTGGTTGGCTCCTCTGGTTCGGGTCTGGGGGTGCTTCCGTCCTGGGAGTGCCAAGGTAAATGGGGTTGCATATGCGCGCTTTAGACCAGGTGGCTCCTGCCTGAGTCGGAGGGTAAGGCTCTCGCGGCCACCCCTCTGGAGATTGTCTTCTGGGTTATTCAGTACATTTTCCACATAGAAACCTGAGGGCTTAGGGTTTTAAAAGGCTAAATCACTGCCCTCAATTCTTTTATGGTGTCCACTGCCCCACTCCACTCTCTGATCCACAGAGATTTAGCAGAGCGGCATGATCTGGAAGATAAGAGAGACTGTATATCGAGTCCCTTTCGGGGCAGTTGGCCTGCAGCTTGCTTGCAAGAAGGAACTGGCCTTAACCAAGTGCCTGTGTGTTCTGGGCCCTGGCCTCACGCTGTCTTGTTTGCTGCCATCATGATGTAATACCTGATGTTCTATGTGTAGTGCCCAGCAGCTCTGGAGGTTGTAAATTAAGGAAGAAATTCTGGTGGGGTACATGGAATTGGCCATTCCTAAAGACTCCATTGCTTGGCATGCGACATGGTATAGGTACAGCTCAAGAGGTTTTCACAGCGATGAGAGGTGTGACCCTCCCTAGAAGTCAGGTGCCTTGAAGGTGGAGATTTTTGCCCGCTTTGTTCACTGCTGTATCCCCAGTGCCCAGAATAGTGCTGGACATGCAGTGAGTGCTCAGTGCATATTTCTTGGATGTTGAATGAGTCTTTGATGCCTGTGACTCTGCTCTGGGCAGAGGGATCAGCATGAGTGAAGGCCCCAGAGGACCTGGGACATCCAAGGAGTGGTGAATGGGGCAGCAGGACCGGAATTAGGGAACAAAGAAGGGGGAATGGAGAAAGAGGTGAAGGGGCAGCCTGTAGGGGTGGGGAGCTTCCAGGAGAACCTCACCTTGGTGGACTGCTAGGGAAGTGGACCATTGTGGTGACATGAGTCTCTGCACATGAGGCCCCTTTCCTGGCTAAAGCTGCATGTTTAGCGAAGAGGATGGTCTTTCTTGGGAGTTTGAGGGTTTTACAGAATTCAGGGTCATCCTTCTGGAAGTAGGTTCTCAAGGCTCAGAATCACAGCAGTCTCCCGGAAGCTGATTTCTGGAGCAGACTGTGGTTGGGAGCAATTCCTTGTCATTTAGCTTTTCCTCTAATCAAAGCCTGGGGCCAGAAACTATTCTGTTTAGTTGGTGGTTTTGATGATTGAGTCCCATGTAGTCCAGCTTTACTGACTGATGTTTCGATCTTCTCTTTGCTGACAGCCGCCAAGACCAATGAGACAAGCAGTGCCTGAGACAGTGGGCAGTCTCTTGGCCTTACATTTAAAAACTGTTACATGAAATCAGCTATGAACATTGACAGTTTAGTAATAGACTTCTATAATTACTCTTACCATGATCCATTGCTCCTTTTGTTTCCTTCTTGCTGTTTATCTAATTTTAAGCATAATTTTCATTTCCTGAAGCATTTTTATACAAAGAAACCACAAAAGAGTAAAAGTTGTTGAACTCTTCCATCTTAAAATAATTGTTTTTCACAATTGTAATTTACCAAAGTAAATACAAAAGCAAGTATGGATCTAAGATGGCAGCATAGAGAGGTATGGAAGCTAGTTAGTTCCGCTGGAACAACTAATAAACAACCAGGAACAACTAGTAAATAATTCGGAATAACTGCGGGGGACAAACATGACCATCCACTATATCATACACCACCTGAACTGGGAGGAATGCCCAAGATCGCGGCATAAAATCTGTAAGTAAAAACTGCGGATCCAAACCGGGAACCCCCTTCTGCTGCCTGAGCTGCAAAGCCTCGTGGTGCTAGAGAGCAGCTCTCTCCAAGCAGCTCTCTCTGAGCAAGTGAATACAGCTCAGCTGAGCTCCACTTGGGGTTTTAATTAACAAATGTGGACTGCTCGATACAAGCTATGAATTCCCAACAAGCAGACAGAGGTTTTGGGTGAAGACTGACCTTGGAGAGCCAGAGGGTGGCTGCAGACTGGCCCTGAAGGGGGCCCTGTTTCGGCTCAGTGGAGAAAGCCTCAGCCATTTTCAATTCCCAGTGCTCTGACCCAGACAAGGGTGGAGATAGCACAGGCAGAGAGAAAGAGTATTCAAATGCTGATGACCTCTCCCTAGGGGGTCTGTCTCCCATAAGAGGAAAAAAGTGGGGCCCAGCTCTACTACCTGCCTTCCATTCAGAACCAGAACCCAGAGCCTGGGGGAAGACGCCCATGGGCCACACCTCCTTACACCAGTCTGGAGTTACTGGCTGACAGGTACCACCTGCTGGGCAGAAGAGCACAGTGACCTGAGGCTTTTACTATGACACATCCTCAGGGAAACCAGATACTCAATAGTTCTTCCTTCTGGGACCGGAGCCTGTTTTGGTCTGGGAAAACCTGATTGGGGTAACCAAGGAAACCATGCCTAGACAACAGAAAACTACAACCTACAGAGGGATTGAAGTTATGGCCTGGTCAAAGGAACAGACTTACACTTCAACTGGATACAGGAATTTAAACAACTAATACTAAGTCAATTCAAAAAGTTTAGGGAAACATGACCACAGACATAGGGGACTGGTGGTTTGATGGGTTGAGCCCTCTACCATAAGTTTTACCCTTGGGAAGACGGTTGCTGCAAAGGAGAGGCTAGGCCTCCCTGTATTTGTGCCTAAGAGTCTCCTCCTGAATGCCTCTTTGTTGCTCAGATGTGGCCCTCTCTCTCTGGCTAAGCCAACTTGAAAGTTGAAATCACTGCCCTCCCCCCTACGTGGGATCAGACACCCAGGGGAGTGAATCTCCCTGGCAACGTGGAATATGACTCCCGGGGAGGAATGTAGACCCGGCATCGTGGGATGGAGAACATCTTCTTGACCAAAAGGGGGATGTGAAAGGAAATGAAATAAGCTTCAGTGGCAGAGAGATTCCAAAACGTGCCGAGAGATCACTCTGGTGGGCACTCTTACGCACACTTTAGACAACCTTTTTTAGGTTCTAAAGAATTGGGGTAGCTGGTGGTGGATACCTGAAACTATTAAACTACAACCCAGAACCCATGAATCTCGAAGACAGTTGTATAAAAATGTAGCTTATGAGGGGTGACAGTGGGATTGGATTGGGAATGCCATAAGGACCAAACTCCACTTTGTCTAGTTTATGGATGGATGTGTAGAAAAGTAGGGGAAGGAAACAAACAGACAAAGGTACCCAGTGTTCTTTTTTACTTCAATTGCTCTTTTTCACTGTAATTATTATTCTTGTTATTTTTGTGTGTGTGCTAATGAAGGTGTCAGGGATTGATTTAGGTGATGAATGTACAACTATGTAATGGTACTGTAAACAATCGAAAGTACAATTTGTTTTGTATGACTGCGTGGTATGTGAATATATCTCAATAAAATGATGATTAAAAAAAAAAAAAAGTTTAGGGAAGATATGGCAAAACAGATGAACTGTGTAATGAAAACACTGTCATAAGAGATGGGAAATTTTCATTGATTATTTCCTCTACATAAGGTAGAAATTGAAAGTTTGAGAAACCAACTGGCAGAATCTATGGAAATGAAAGGCACAACACAAGAGATGAAAGACAAAATGGAAACATACAACAGCAGATCTCAAGAGGCAGAGAAAACACCCAGAAACTGGAGAACAAGACACCTGAAAGCCTACACACAAAAGAACAAATAGAGAAAAGAATGGAAAAATACGAGCAACGTCTCTGGGAACTTAGGACAAAAAGAAAAGCAGGAATGTGTATGTCATTGGTGTCCCAGAAGGAGAAGAGAAGGGAAAAGGGGCAGAAGCAATAATAGAGGAAATAATCAATGAAAATTTCCCATCTCTTGTGAAAGACATAAAGTTACGGATCCAAGAAGCTGAGCGTATCCCACACAGAATAGATCTGAATAGGCCTACACCAAGGCACTTAATAATAATCAGATTATCAAACTTCAAAGATAGAGAATCCTGAAAGCAGCAAGAGAAAAGTGATTGATTACATACAAAGGAAGCTTGATAAGACTATGTGCAGATTTCTCAATAGAAACTATGGAGGCAAGAAGGAAGTGGGGTGATATATTTAAGATACTGAAAGAGAAAAACCACCAACCAAGAATCCTATATCTGGTAAAACTGTCCTTCAAATATGAGGGAGAGCTTAAAATATTCTAAGACAGACAATGACACAGTTTGTGAACAAGATACCTGCTCTACAGGAAACACTAAAGGAAGCACTGCGGACAGAAAGGAAAAGACAGGAGTGAGAGGTTTGGAAGACAGTTTTGGGAGATAGCACAGCAATGTAAGTACACTGAACAAAGATGACTGTGAGTATGGTTGAAAGAGGAAGGTTGGGACCATGTGAGACACCAGAACAAAAGACGAAGGATAAAGACTGGGACTGTGTAACTCAGGGAAACCTAGGGTGCTCAGAGATTGTAATAAAAGGTACAAATACGTTTCTACAGGAGGTGGAACAAGTGAATGTCAACATTGCAAGGTGTTAAAAATAGGATGGGATTGGGGAGAAAATACAGTCAATGCAAAGTAGAGACTATAATCAACGGAAACATTGTATTATGCTTCCTTTAATGTAACAAAGGCAATATACCAAAGCTAAATGTATGGGGTGGGGGGTGGAGCGGGATAGGGGAAGTGTATGGGACTCTCAGCATTGGTGATATTGTCTAACTCTTTATTCTACTTTAGGTTAATGCTGTCTTTCCTTTTATTGCTTTCTAGTTGTCATGTTTTTGTTCTCTCTCTCTTTCTCTTTTCTTTTTCTTTGGTCTCTCTGCCTTCTTTGACTCTTCTTCCTTCTTTGTGGAAGAAATGGAGATGTCCTTATATAGATAGTGGTGATGATGGTGAATACATAAATACGAGACTATACGGGAAGCAATGATTGTTTACTTAGGATGGAATGTATGGTGTGTGAACAACGCTGTCTTAAAAGAAGTGGGTTGATAAAGAAACTTTGAGGGCACTATATTAAGTGAAATAAGACAGACATATATAGGCAAATATTGCAGGGTTTCACTGATATGAACTAATTACAATATATAAACTCATAGACAGAAGTATAAGTTACCAGGATATAGAATGAGGCTAAAGAATGGGGAGTGATTGCTTATTATGAGCAGAATGTTCAACTACGGTGAACTTAAATGTTTGTAAATGAACAGGGGTGATGGTAGCACATTGTGAGAATAACTAACAGTGCTGAATGGTGTGTGAAGGTGGTGGAAAGGGTAAGCTCAGAGTCACGTATGTCACCAGAAGGAAAGTTGGAGGTTAAAAGTTGGGAATGTATAAAACAGTGAATCTTGTGGTGGACAATGACCGTGATTAACTATACAAATACTAGAAATCTCTCTCACGAACTAGAACAAATATGACACTATAACTAGAAATTAATAATAGAGAGGCATATAGGGAAAAAATATATACCTATTGCAAACTATATACTACAGTTAGTAGTATTTTAACAGTCTTTCATCAACAGTAACAAATGTACTATACCAAAACTATGAGTCAATAATAGAGTGGGGCTGGTTAGGGGTATGGGAGGATTTGAGTTTCCTTTTTTGGTCTTCATTTTTTTCTGGAGTAATGAAAATGTTCTAAAAATTGAAAAAAATTGATTGTGGTGATGGATGCACAGCTCTGTATGATGGTACCATGGGCAATTGATTGTACACTTTGGATCTTTGGGTAGTTGTATGGTATGTGAACAATCTCAATTAAAAAATATATATATATATATATATAAAGCAAGTATGTGTGCTTTTAGGAAGTGAATGTGGTTCTAGCTTTTGTAGGAGCACATTAGGCTACTTTGAAAGCTTTTGGCTTCAGCCTGTTCGTGTCTTCCCTCCTTCCCAGTACAACCCGTATTCCCCAGGTGACGATTCTCAGGGCTGCCAGCCAGTTGTTCTGGAGAACCAGCTCTCCAAGTTGCCTTGCAATGCCTCTGGGTTTCTTTTGCATCTTGAAGAAAACCTAGCAGCTGTCTATTTAAAATTTGCTCTGATTTGAATAGTGTTCAACCATTATTACATTCCCCCCAAAAAAATTGTGGGGAAAATTGTAAAGGCTTTTTTTTGTTTCATTGTATCAGCTTAGCTCCTAAATAGTTCACTTTATTTTGTCTTTGTTGCAGGTGTTGTTTGATGACATTGGACAATCTCTGATCACACTTTCCAGCCCAGAGCTTCGGTTTCGGCTAGTCGAGGCCTTCCTGCAGTTCTTGGGGGTGCCGTCTGGCTCGGCTCCTCCTGCCACCTGCCGTTACCTGGCCATGGATGAGAACAGCATCTTCGATAACGGACTTTGTGATGAAAAGCCATTGACACTTTTCAACCCCTCATTTTCTGGCGTTAGCTGTGTTGGCCGCATGGACCAGTTGGGCAGTAGGCGCTGGACCAGGGGTCACAATCGAGATGGCGAGGAGTTCATCCGTAACGTCTTCCACCTCGTGATGCCTCTGTTTTCAAGCAAGGAAAAGTCTCAGCTCGCCTTCTGCTGGTTACAGTACGAGATTGCAAAGGTAATGCCAGCCTCCTCCTCGGTCCGTATGGGGACTTTTCATTTCTTGTCGGTGCCCATAAATGGGGTTATAAGGCTTATTGCTCTTCAGGGAACCTGCCACAACCCCTCCTCCTTCAGTGACTCTGGAAGGCACCTTGTGGGAGGATGGAGGGGGCAAGGCCATCCACTTCAGTGACTCCAGAACTGTGTATCGTGTTGATTCTTAAATTGCCAGATGTCTCTGATTATATGAGCAGTTCGGTTAAGAACCAAGCTTAAGCTTAAGCAGGGTTAGAGGATTTAGGGGCTTATTACACTAGATAAAATAAGCTGCTTACTTTATAGCTGTCTGCTAGAAATTAAATGTCTGGGGTCATCAGTCTGCCCTCTGCTGGCCACCATTTAGTATTGAATTTAAACACCAAACTTTTGAAGCTTTAGTTACAGATTTTACTCACCAGGTTGTATTATTAAAATGGTCTCTTTGATAACATTTGGTGGCTACATCTCTTTGGAGAAGGGCATCTTGAGTGGATAAGCCTTGTTTATAGAGATTTCAAATCTCTATTATTTGGGGGCACCCGTGGCTGAGGTAAAATCCTGATATGTGTCCAGATTCAGAGAGCCCAAGTGCTTACCAAACACTTGGAAGGCAGTGGAGACGCCTCATACCTTTTCAAAGTTGGCAGTGTAGAGGGATTGCTGTAAAACTACAGAGCACTTGAGGGCATCCTTTTCTTTTTGCCCATAGGTCATTTGCTATCTGCATACCAAAAACAAGAAGAAATTAAAGTCACAAGGGAAGAACTGCAAAAAACTAGCCAAGAATCTCCTTAAGGAGCCGGAAAACTGCAACAATTTGTGCCTCTGGAAGCAGTATGCCCATCTGGAGTGGTTGCTTGGCAACACAGAGGATGCCAGAAAAGTTTTTGACACAGCACTCAGCCTGGCGGGAACCAAAGAGCTGAGGGATTCCGCGCTCTGTGAGCTGGGTCTGCTCTACGCGGAGCTGGAGGTGGAGCTGCTGTCGGACCTGAGAGGAGCTGCCACAGCCAGGGCTGTCTACATTCTAACCAGACTGACCGAGAGCGTCCCTTATGGGCCCTACGCCGGGCAGGTCTTGGCGGTTCACATTTTGAAAGCCCGGAAGGCATACGAGCACGCGCTGCAGGACTGTTTGGCCGAGAGCTGTGACTCTGACCCAGCTCCCCGTGATTCCTTTAACCGCTTGATGAGCCTGGCTAGATGCTTTATGCTCTTCCAGTATCTAACTGTAGGGATCGATGCTGCCTTGCGGATCTACGAGCAGGTGTTTGCAAAACTGAAGAGCTCCATTTCCCCAGAAGACTCTGGCCTGGAGGAGGGTGACCGTTCCCAGTACCTGACCAGTGTTCTCGAAGCTGCCACCCTGATGCACACGCGTCTGCTCGGGTTCCACCTGAGAGTGAGCGTCTACCCACTGACACCCCTGCGCATGGCCCTCTCGGAGGCTTTAAAGTTGTACCCAGGCAACCAAATTCTTTGGAGGGCATATGTACAGATCCAAAATAAGTCCCACAGTGCCAGCAAGACAAGAAGATTCTTTGACGCAATCACCAGGTCTGCCAAATCCTTGGAGCCTTGGTTGTTTGCAATTGAAGCTGAGAAAGTGCGAAAAAGACTGGTGGAAGCTGTGCAGAGGTAATTACGGATCATCTTGTTCACATGTTGCACAAACCTTTATGGACTGTCTACCATGTTTCCACCCCTCTGTAGGTCTCGAGACAGTGTCCGGGACACCTGCTCTGGATATTCCAGGGGGTGCAGGACATGTTGAAAGATGGTATTTGCAAGTTAAGACGAAAGTTACTTACAAAGTAGCAGCATCTTTCATTGGAGGCCTTTGCCGCTGCCTTCCAGGCCATGCTTTTTGGGAGCCTGCGTGTTGCTTATGGTGCATGGGCGGCGACTGTCAGCCCTTCAGAGTGTCTGAGAAGCTGTGGTGGATGTATAACACTGAAAACTACAGGCTCTGGTGTTGGACTTTTAAAACCCAGCTCTTCCACAGTTGGCTGGGTGACCAAGTCAGTTCATCTATAAAATGGGGATAATTGAGGAACCTACCTCATCATGTGTTTTTGAGGGACAGGGAGTGCAGAATAATTAGCAGCTTCTGTTATTACTGGTAATAACAGTGTCATGTTTTAAATGTCGTCTTTTGATACAATGTTTTATACCTGAAGTTTAAATGGTGGTCTTGGGAAATATATTAGCTTAGGCATCGTGGTTCCTTCCAGAATCTTAGCTGTTGCTTCACTTTGACCTCATAAATTTGGCAAAATTACCTCACAATAGTATTTCATTTTATTTTATTTATTTATTTTTTTTTTTTGCTTTGTTCCACTGGGATTTTATTCACTCCATATGAGTTTTACTTTCTCTCCTTTTAAATGGAAAGGTCTTTCCTTCCTGTAAAATATAACATGCATTCTGCTGACCAAAGAAAGGATAGTCGGAAAACGGAGGTAGTTAGAAGTCAGGGAAGCAGCTCGTGTGTGTGGGACTTCTAGGTAGCCTGAGGGAGGTATAGAAACCACAGAGCCCTGGCCTCAGAGGGACACTCTGTGCCCCCCAGCGTCACAGAGACCCAAGCATGCACCCCGCTGTGCCCTGACCCACTTGCTGCTGACACTTGTTAGTACTAAAGCACCTCCTCCTCCTGTGATGTGGGCCAAGAGAGCTTGTCCCAAGGTTACATGCGCCCTTTTCTTGCAGGCTGGATGGTAGAGAAATACATGCCACAATTCCTGAGACCGGCTTAACAAATCGTATCAAGGCCCTGTTCGAAAATGCCACCCGGAGTGACAGTGGCAGCCAGTGCCCCCTGCTGTGGAGGATGTATTTGAACTTTTTGGTAAGAGCATATTTAGACTTCTTTGTTCGCAGAGCTCTACTCCTTCCTTCCTAAGTGAGAAAGGACGAGTGTCCAGTAGCCACTGCGCAGGAAGGCCGGGGGTGCTCATTCCCACCTCACAGCTCCTTGGCATTGGTTACTCCTTCCTGGATCCCCAGCAGGATCACATCATTCTCTCATGGGACCAGGTGAGGGGCGGCAGGTGATGTTTTTATTCAGGGCATTTGGTGGAATGAAAGGCCCGATGATTAGGGCAGGCCTCATTTACTGTAGAATACAGCCACGGCCAAGGGGCGTGTGTTTTAGAAATAGGCTTCTGGGCCACATGTGTGTTGCTTTAGCTCAAGGGCACTGCCTCACATCCCAATGACCTCCAGTGCATATCACACTTTTCCGAAGACAGGAATGACCCTCCTTAGACGTAAATGCTATGTGTATCTCTGATTATTTCTGTAGAATAAATTTTCAAAACTTGGTCAGAGAGTTTTAATATTTCTATTTGACAAAATTGAGGTTAAAGAGATAGAGAATGAGTTAGGGGTTAGAAGTTTGGGCCTCTCCCTTCTGTCTTCGATTCCAGAATTCACCTGTCTGTACCCCCTGTGCTGAAGGCCAGAGGCCAGGGGTGATGCATCAGCTCAGGTGTCGGCACACCTGGGAAAAAAGGTGCATGTTCTTGTGGCAGAGTTGGCCACAAAGTTCTGTGCATTTTTGTTCTTTTTAGTCCAAAGCTGAGGTTTTATGGTTTGGATCTGGTGTGGCATGTCAGCCTTAAGAAGCCCACATGCTGCTCCTGCATGGTTGCGGTGCTTCCCTGGCCCTGAGCAGGAGGCTGCCAGCTACTCAAGGGGCACCCGGGTCTGGTCTCACCTCCTCTTCTACGGAGCCCAGGCTGCCCTCAGGGCAGATCAGATGCCCCCAACAGCGTTTCCAGTGCAGATATTCTGTGAGTCTTTCTAAGCAAGTAAAAGACCTTAGTTTAACAAGGGAGACCTTCCACATTTGCCAGTTTTAATTTCCCCAGTCTTTTATTTATGGAGATGGGATGAGGTACAAATGTACCATATTTTACTGGGAATCTGCTGTGAGCCAAGTTTTGTTGGACTGTAGATAGAAGAATGCTTGTTGACTTTGAAATAAAAAGATCTGGGGCCTTAAGGAGTTTATCTCCTTTTGGAAAGGTTCGTGTTGGAACCGAGGATTGATTAGAGCAATGACTTCCCTGGCAGCCCCTGAGGCCTTGGGGCAGGCGTTCGCACTTTGATAAACACTGAAAAAATCACATGAGGGTCAAGATGTGGGCTGTGGGCAGCAAGGAGCGGGAGCGGGCAGGGAGGGGTGCCACAGGCCTGGGGAGGGATGGGTTCTATGGAGGAGAGTTTCTGTCTGTGCATGCTTGCTTGCTTTGTTTTCCCTGCAAAACTGATTGAAGGAATTGAAACTTACTGTTGGCTGTAGAGAATATGGTGGGAAAAAAAAAGAATTAGACAACCAGAAGTTAGAATTTTCTACTAAGATTGGAAATTTTAACTTACCGGGTTAAAACCTCTGTTTTAGGAGAGACTGTCAAATATACCATTCTGCATATACGTTAATACTCTCACCCAAACTCTTTTTTTATTGTTGTTGTTTTGGCTAAAATTGCACAGTTATTCTCAAGATTTTTAAAGTCTTTTAATTTGATCACCTACCTATACAATAAAAAAAAATGTTTAAGTATATAAAGCAGTTAGCTGATTTTATGTGACTGATGAAGGAAGTCTTAGTAAATGGAAAAGAAAACTGGCATTTCTGAATTGTTAATCATTGGATATTTTTCTTTTTTTACTGTCTGGGATAATTTCCTCCTCCATTATGTTGACAGCTGGCAGAAGTTAGAATATATTGAAAGGCCCCCATTTGCAAGAGCTGGTGGAAGGGAAAAGAATCCTTTTTATGAAGTTAACCTTTCTGGTGATGAATAAATAAACCTCTCAGCAGGAGTGTCAGTCTTATGCTTCTTAGGAATACTCAGATGAAATATTATAGAAATGTTATCTTTTCTTTATTTGCGGAAGGCTGGATATCAGTGTTGTCAGATTCCTGTGGAAGAAATTGTACAAGCTAGCATTTGCTCGGATTTGCTTATACCGACATAAAGAGAATGGTATTTTGCAAAAGCCTGAAGACTGCAGTTATTTTGTTTTCTTAGTGATGCCTGCTTTCCCTGTGTGGAGGTGGCACACATCAGATGAGGTACAGAAATGCCAAAACAAGTGATTACTGAGCATCAAATGGCTTCTCTAATGGAGAGCTCAAGCCTTGTTACTTTACTGAAGAGGCTGGCCCGATCGACAGCTGCCTCTTCCTGCTGCCACTGTCCCTGCCCTGCCTGTCTGAGTAGGTGGACAGTTATTATTGGCTCAGCTCAGGCAAGGACCAGGGGCTGAGCAGAGGGCCCTGTTGCCCGCAGGTTTTCTGGGGACTCACATTAGGTGTTCACGAGTGTCTTGTTTGCTGGGTTCTTCACACAGAGGCCTGCAGGTGAGGCTTGGTTTCTGGCACTGGGTCTGAGGGAAGGGTGGGCCTCTGTGTGACACAAGAGGCCCGGTTCACTCTGGGGGACTCACTGGCAGGTCGGAGGCTTGCCTAGAGGCCAGTGAGAGCAGCTCTGCTCCCTCCTCATCTGCATTTTCTGTGGTTCTCTGCGAAGACCTGGTCAGTGCCTTGAGCTGCTCCCAGGCTGTGTGAGGAGACAGGTATCCCTCCAGTCACAACTGGGGTGAGGGGGGAGTGCCATGGTGGGGAAGGGGGCGTCACCCATGGGTTATATTTCAGTCCTGACTTAACAGTTTAACAAGGAATGTGGTTGTCAAGATGAAAAAATTTAGAAAGTGAGGAAGGATGAGGGGAGCCAGGTTGCAGCCATGGAATTTCTTTCCCGTTTGCGGCTCTGCTCTAGTCAGAGGGGAGGACACATACCAGGCCCCGTCTTAGAGTATGAAACCATGAATGGGAAAACCCAATGTAATCGCCAGCACACTTTGACGCAGCATGAGCTTCTCCACCTGAGACATTGAAGGTGTTGTCCTGTGGCCAGTGGATGAGGGGATCTGGGAGAGCATCTCTCATTTGAAGCTAACCAACTTAGCTTCCTAGGATTATATCTGTGAGTCTCACAAATACAGTGGTTTGTCACTGGCTGAGAAACTACAGTAATAATTGTTCTTTCAGAAGGAAGGAAAAATTGGCTAGAGTTAGTAATTTTAGGAGGGACCATTTTTGGGGGGCAGGGAAAGGAAGGCGAGCTCCCACTGGGTTCCTGGTTATTAAGGTAATAAATTCAGAGGCCCAGCCTCAGAATGCCTGGGGCTCACACCAGGGAGGGAACCCAGGCCTCCCCAAGCCACACGGCTGGCTCTGTGCTGGCACTTGGAGGAGGTAGAGCAAGACTGAGCCTTGCCTGAAGCTCACAGATGCTGGTTACAGCCCAAAGTTACGGTCTCTGGGACCTTGGGGATTAACCGTAAAAAGTTGGACAGGAAGTGAGGCCGTCCTTGATGGAGCGAGTTCCTGAGCCGTCAGCTGGGCTGCCAAGATGCCACTGGCTGGGGTTCCTGGGAGGTCGGTGTGCCAGTTTGAATGTATTATGTCCCCCAAACACCATTATCTTTCTTGTAATCTTGTGTGGGCATACTTATTAGTGCTGATTAGATTGGAATCCTTGGAGTGTTTCCATGGAGATGTGACCCACCCAACTGTAGGTGATAACTCTGATGAGATAATTTCCATGGAGGTGTGGCCCTGCCCATTCAGGGTGGGCCTTGATTACTGCAGCAGTATATAAGCTCAGACAGAAGGAGCCAGCTTGCCACAGCCAAGAGGGACTCTTTGAAGAATGCACGGGAGCTACAGATGAGAGACAGTTTGAGGACAGCTGTTGAAAGCAGACTTTTGCTCCAGAGAAGCTAAGAGAGGAAAAATACTCCAAGAGCAACTAAGAGTGACATTTTTGAGGAACTGCAGCCTAGAGAGGAACGTCCTGGGAGAAAGCCATTTTGAAACCAGAACTTTGGAGCAGATGCCAGCCACGTGCCTTCCCAGCTAACAGAGGCTTTCCAGACACCATTGGCCATCCTCCTAGTGAAGGTACCCGATTGCTAATGTGTTACCTTGGACACTTTATGGCCTTAGGACTGTAACTGTGTAACCAAATAAACCCCCTTTTATAAAAGCCAATCCATCTCTGATGTTTTGCATTCCGGCAGCATTAGCAAACCAGAAGAGTCAGTCATCAGCAACCTTTATGAGTCCCATGCCGGATGCTGTGCACTGGCTGGTGGCTGGGAAGAGTGGGCATGCACTGGAACACACTCCTGGGGGAATGGGGAATCTGAGGGAGGCAGGGAGGGGAGGTGGATGGAAAAGTTCAGAGATGGACTTCAGCTCCATGAGCTGTGCTTGGGTTTGCTGAGCTGCCTGCACCACCTAGCCAGTGGTGCTACCCTGTGTGGCTGATTCCCCGGAGAAGCTGAGCCACGGATCCCATCCTGTTGCTGGAGAGAGGCCCTGGTGAGGGGAGTCTGGGAGCTACCTCACTGGGCTTGGAAAGAGGTTCTAGATCTGTAAGTTGAGACTAGGGATTTTATACCCAGAGCGAAAACCTGCCAAGTTCAGCACACTGAAATTCTGACTGAAATTGTCACTCCTAATAAGATTACTGGTTTGATGATCCTGGTGATCTCATTTCTTGAAAAGATAGTTTTCAGAAAACAACAAGTATTAGAGCAAGTGTTTTCCCTTTGTGTGAAGTCATCAGCCTCACCTCAGAGACAGCCTGGATCGAGGCACCGTCATGGTGCCGGGACCTGGTCCTCACAGCACAGGAGTGGACGCAGGACGAGGAGAAAGGCGGAAGTTAAAGGCCGACACGCAGGGCCGTCTGTGGAGGGAAACTGGCCCCAGCCAGCCGTGGCCCCTGAGCCATCCTCTGGGACGTGGAGACCTTACTCCCGGGCCCGCCATCCACGCAGGCCGACTTCCTGCACTCAGGAGCCCACTTGTAGATGAGGCCAGGAGGATTTTATAGCCTTAGCCTGTCAGTCTCAATTAATCATTTTTATATTTTGTTCCTCACCTCAGGTTTCCTTAGGAAATAAAGAAAGAAGCAAAGGTGTATTCTACAAAGCTCTTCAGCATTGTCCTTGGGCAAAGGTAAGTTTTAAATATCATGGTATGTTCAGGTTCCCACACGTCCCCTGGGCCTCAGTCCAGCCAGCCTGCCTGGCCTGACGGTGTCTTGCTCAGCTCTGCGGAGGCCTTGTCATAGCGAGATGTCCCCTGTGGAGTCTGAGCCTTCTATGCGTTGGTTTCCTTTCTCGGCACTAGAGTTGCTACTTCATGGGTGGGTCGCTGTGGATAGCTGGTTTCCCACATTTGCCCAAACTTCAGCCCAGTTTTGGAGAATCAGGATCCACGTCCCACTTCTGCCTGGCAGAGCCCCGGTCAGGATGTGTTCAGAAATCAAACTGAGGGCAACTGTAGCGTCTGCCAACAACCAATGGCCCCATTTAAAGTGTACGCACTTTCCGTCTTTCTGTGAGTTTGGTGCCCTTCCTGGAGCACACCTACATGTTATCTGAGTTAGGAGAGCCCCAGTGAAGGGGAGTTGGGCTCGGGAGGGCAGGGCAGGAGGGCCAGCTTCCTGGGAACCTGCTCCTCGAGTTCTGAGCTCTCCCCATGTGGCAGGAAGTGGCTGACTAACTGGGTGGGCCCCTCCCACCTGTAGGTGTTGTACATGGACGCCGTGGAGTACTTCCCCGATGAGATGCAGGAGATCCTGGATCTGATGACTGAGAAGGAGCTGCGGGTGCGCCTGCCGGTGGAGGAGCTGGAGCTCCTGCTTGAAGATTAGGGATCAGGAGGGCAGGAGGTGTCGTGGTGCACTGCGTGGTGTGTGTGCCTAAGTGCGTTAGGAGACCTCTCCTTTTTAAGTCTACTTTCTTGGTAATTTGTGTCTGGGTCATCAGTCTTCCCAAAGTTGTACATTTTTAGACTATAAAAGACACAAAAGCGATTGTTTTACATATTATATATGTGAATGTGTATATAGATACGTAGAGGACTCATTATGCCGAACAACACTTAAACCTATTGTGGTTGAGGTGTGTGCAGGTTCTTGTTTGATCTGCCCTTCCTCTGCCCAGCCACTGCCAGCCCTGCCCTGGCATCCGTGGTGGTCTGCCGGGGCCTCTGGGGTCTTGGGGTCACTGCAGGGAAGGGGTGAGACCAGAAGTAAAGGTCTAGTTCCTCAAACACTAGACCTCCTCCCTTAGGCCTGTTAGTAGAGGTCATTTAAAACTTGGGTCCTGGCTTGTGTTGAGTACGTGGAATGTTTCTCCTTAGTCCCTTGGACCAGAACTCAGCGGGAAATGCAGACTCTCAGGCCCACTGGGTTGGAATCTGCCCTCTAACAAGACTCCCAGGGGACTGTGTGCCCATTGAGTGTGGAAAGCACTGCCCAAGATGAGGAGCCCTCAGCAGAGGCTTGTTGGGGACTGCCGGGTGCCCGCTCCTTTTCCCACAAGCCCACTCCTGCCTCCCAAGATGTGCTGAAGATGCTTGTTCATCTGTTCTGTGTCGACACTGCTTACGAGACTAAGGCCGAGACTGGTCACATTCTTGTTTTGATTTCTGAGGCCTATGAATAAAATGGACCATATTCTGCTTCTGCAGAGATTTTTTTACTGCCTTACAGTCATTTTTCACCGCTAATAACATTTGACCAGGAGGAATTGCTTTCGTATCTTCCATGACGTCCTGCTCTAAAAAATATCAATAGCCTCCCTCTGGCTTTTTTTTTGATCATAATCTGTAGAATGCTGAAGTCTTCGATTTCTTTAAAATATTAGATTTTCTTTTCCAGAGAAGCCAGTGTTGTAGAATATGATTTTGGCTAGAACCTGATGGATATTGTCTAGAAACCAGCAAGGGAAATGTAGCTGGAGTGCTAGGCCAGTGCCTCGGAACACAGAAGGAAGTCGGCCAGCCCACCCCAGTAACTGCCCTCCTCTGCCTCTCCCCAAGCCCCTGAGCTGCAGGCAGCTTGGGCAGAAGCCCAGGGTGCTCTTTAGCAGTGAAGGCAGGTTGGGTGCTCCCTTTGGATGACTTTTCCCAGGAATACGCAGCAGGTGGACATAGCCAGCACAGAGTGCTCTAGCCTGACGTGTAGACTCACTCCCTCCCACACCCAAGAGCTGATGGGCTTGAGGCAGTAATGAGAAGATTTAGGGAGGTCTGACCTCTCCCTCTGAGTTCCTGGTTTCCTGCAGAGTAGGACCTTCACCACCCGTGCCCACTGTGTGTGGTGGGCATCAGGCAGCCCCGGCTGTCCTATCGTGCTGGGGATGGAGTAGGAAGCCAGTGTCCAGGCTACAGTCCCCACAGTAGCAACTGGAGCTTCCACCCCCCTTCTGTGTCTGTTCTCGTTTGGTGCAGAGCTGAGCAAGGAGTGTGATTAACTGGTTTCCTCAAACCCCAGTGGAACCTGCACCTTGGGAACCTGGAGTGGAGTGTACAAATGGGCAGCGAACCCTCTAAGAGGGTAAAGCAGCTTCTCCAATTGACTACTAGCACATTACTTGCTGCCTGGAGAAAGGCTTAAAACGAAAGCAAGGATTTCCTGTGGTAGAACTGTTTTCTAGGAAAAAGGGATGATGAGGTCATCACTTAAAAGAAAAAAAGCTTCACTCCCTGGGAGTCTGAAAGATGATTAGGCGTCTCCCAAGACTCGCCCAACCAGACAGATGCTCAAGCATGTCAGGAATGCTAATTACTTCCCAGAAGGAGTTGCTAATCGCATTACACCCTGGGGTTTGGTCCCAGCTTGGGTTTGGGACATTTTCTCAGAAATGAAGCAGTATCTTTCATCAAACTCTTGATAATCAAGGGCTGAAAGCCATTATCAATCAGTGATGTAAACTTAGCCTTGGAATCAGTTGATTACAATTATTTTCATTGACCTGAATAGTGTTGATCAACAAACAGTACAAGGCTTACTGCTCGGCACTTGGGTGTAGATAAAGTTGGTTATTCTGGTTTTGAGACTCTTTTTTGTTACTGCTAAGAGCCCACATTTTGTATAACAGGTTTTATTTCATCATTAAAACATCATGTGGCTCCCACATGCTTGTAGGACTTCTGGAGCATGTGCTCCAGGGCTACAGTCACAAGGACTCCAGTAGCCCTGAAGAGGCATCTATTTAAAGCACGCTTACTAACAAATGTTCACCAACATAACTGAATGCTTTTGGAAGTAAAAGAATCATTTCATTCTGTTTAATGAGGTTGGAAAACATTTCTAAGATGTACTTTTTTAAAAAATGTTCATCCTGGTCATCCAACATGTTAGGATAAATACAAAAGAAATCATTGCAGAAAAAAGAAGGGAGGAAGGAAAGAAAGAGAAGTGCTGCCACCTGCACAGGTGCATCGATTGCTGGGCAGGTGGCAGGTGCAGGACACACGAGGGGAGATGCCAGCCTGACCCCATCCGGTCCAGGTGCCCAGGGCCTTCTGTGCTGCGTCCTGGTAAGAGAAGGCAGCTGCTCTGGTAGCCACTGCTTATAACACATGCAGGCTCATCAGTTATTTTGCATGGAAACATGGAGACCACGTGCTTGTTGCAGAGCGAGCGATGAGAGAGGGGTCCATCCTAACGGGAGGGCCTCTTGGGAGTCATTTCTGGGGGGCTTGGAAGAACCAAAGAACCCTTGGCTTTCCCAAAGGCAGATAGGGCTGCCCCGCTCCTCCTGACCGTCAGCCACGAGGTGCAGGGAAGGAGCTCTCCCCAGGAGCCCCATCCTTCACCTGGTACTTCATCCCTGCGTCCCCAGGGCAAGGCTTGGCCCAGCAGGCCTCACGAAGGCTGTGGAAATGTTGCTTTCACATACTGGTCAACGAGCGAACAGGAGAGGTGTCTGCTGGAACCGGGTGCAGTTCAGGGCAGGTGACCCCGAGAGGGAGGCCATTAGTCTGGTGACCTGCCACTCCCTCCCCCACCCCCAGCCTCCACCCCCACTGCCTGCAGACCTCCTTCCAGGCACAATCTCAAAGTTACAAGTACGTACAAAGAACTCTTTTCTTGAATCATTAGAGAGTAAGTTGCTGAGAGTCTCCTACATAACCATAATAGAGAAATTGACGTGGATGTAATATTCCCATCTGATCCTCAGGCGCCATTCAAGTTTCACCAGTTTTCCCAATAATGGCCTTTGTAGGATAAGGATCCAGTTTGAGCTGCATTTGGCTGTTGTGGCTCTTAAGTCTCCTTCACTATGAAAGAGTTCCTCCATTTTTTCTTGACTTTCCTGACTTGATTTGGACACTTGCAGAGAGTACGGGCCCATTGTTTTGTAGAACGTTCATGAGTAGAGTTTGCTGGATGTTTCCTCACAATTAGACTTAGGTTAAGCATCTTTGGCTGCTGTATCACAGCAGTGACACCTTGGGTGGCACCTACTTTCAATATGGTCCTTATTTTGATGAGGTTCATTTTGATCATTTAAGGAGGTGTCCGCTGTGCTTCTCCCCTGGGAAGTTGCTCTTTCCTTTGTAACTAGTAAGTGTTTTTGTGGGGAGGTACTTTGAAACAGTAAATATCCCATCCTCATTACACTTTCAATCAATTTATATATATAAAGTATGAGCTCATGTCTTTCCTATTTTATTCCAAGGGTCGTACAGACATATTTCAGAGATAGTGTGGTTTAGGTTCCAGACCACTGCAATAAAGCAGATATCACAATAAAGCAAATCACACAAACTTCTTGGTTTCCCAGTGCACATAAAAGTTATGTTTACACTATACAGTAGTCTACTAAGTGTGCAATACCATGATGTCTAAAAAAGCAGTCTACATACCTTAATTAAAATGTGACACACAAACATGAAGCAAGCACATGCTTTTGGAAAATGGTGCCGAAACTTGCTCTACGCAGGGTTGCCACAAACCTTCAATTTGTAAAAAAAAAAAAAAACAGTATTCATCATGATGTGTACTAAAGCAAAGTGCAATAAAATGAGGTATGCCTGTACTCCATTAATAGTTATTTTGATGTACAAATTGTCCTAGATTTGGCCAGTGGGTGCCTCTTTAACTGGCCTCTGAGTCCTTTTGACATGTCCCCATCATTCTTGGAGCACTCCCTTGCTTCCTGGACAATGTATTTCGGGTTCATCTTGTACCGTGCCCGTGCAGCCCTGGAATCCTGATTCCTTTTAGTGGAGAATGGTATTTAGAAGGATCTGCAAGCTGGGTGTGCTCATTGCCATTGGGGTGTCACTGCTTCAGGTCCTCGCAGTGAAGAGTTCATTCTAGTTTTCTTCCTTTCCATATTTGTAACTCCCTTCTAAGGCAGTGAGAAATCTGGCTCCACCATCTTTATGTTTACTTATTTAATTGCCCCTGAACATAACCAGCCTCCCTTCTTGCTGCTACCCTGTCCACAAACAGATGTCTTCCTCACCCTGCTTGGGCTCCAACACTCCACGTCTGGCTAACCCTTGCACGGATGTCTTCCTCACCCCGCTCACACACTGGCTTCCCAGTGGGCCACCCCACCCCTGCACGTAAACCTTGTTTTCCCACACCTGCATCAGGCTGTGCCCTCCTCCATGTGGACACCCTCCTCACCCTGCTTGGGCTCGAACACCAGGTGCTGAGCCTTCCCCTAAGGTGTGCATCGTCCTTGTTAGGGATTGACTCAACGTTCAGGTCCCAACCACAGTTCCTGTGGGTGTGAACCCATTTGTAAACAGACCTTTGAAGATGTTAAGTTCTGCCCAAATGGAAAGAGGCTGGGCCTTAATTCAATATGGCTACAGTCTTACAAGTAAAGCAAATTGGGCTCAGAAAGAGGAGCTACAAGAAGCAAGAAGCTGGAAGTCAACAGAAAAGTTATGGAACCTCAAGGGTCTCCAGCAGCCAGCCCCAGAATGCCAGTCTTTGGGTAGAAAGCATTGCCTTTCTGATGCCTCAATTTTGGGCTTCTCCCAGCCCCAAAATCGTGAGCCCATAAATTCCCATTGTTTAAGCCAACCCACTGCATGTTACTTGTTTTAGCACACAGGAAACTGAAACAGTTCTTGTCCTATGTTGGGCCACCCCCGTATGGACAGATGCCCTCCTCACCCTGCTTGGGCTCTGCCACCCTCCTGCCAAGCCACTTAGCCCTCCCCATGAGTACAGTGTTCTCACCTGGTGCTGGGCTATTCCCATGCACAGATGCCCTCTGGTAGGCAGGATAATGACCTCCCAAACACGCCCATGTCCTACTAATCCCTGAAACTTGGGAATATTTACATGGCAAAAGGAATTTTGCAGCTGTGATTAAGGTTATAGATCTGAAGATGAGATTACCCTGGATTACCTGGGTGGGGCCATTGTAACCACATGGGCTCGTAAAAGTGGAAGAGGAAGGCAAAAGGGTCAGTCAGATATTTGAAAATGAAGAAAAGACAGGAAAGATTCAAAGCGTTTGAGAGAGACTTGACTCTCACTATTGCTGGCTTTGAAGATGGAGGAAGGAGGCCAACAAGCCAAGCTCTGAGGACAGCCCCTGGAAGCTGAGAAGGGCCCTTGCTGACAGCCAAGGAAACGGGGACCTCAATCCTACAGCCCAAGAAACAATTCTGCCAACAACCCAAATGTCATGCAAGGAAAGGAATGCAGCCCTTGACAACATCTTGATTTTAGCGGTGAGACCACTTTCAGACCTCTGACCTCGAGAACCATAAAATAAACGTGTTTGTGGTTAATTTGTTATGGTGGCAAAAGAACCAATATGTGCCACCTCCCCAACCCCATCTGGGCTGTAAGCCATGCCAGATCACCACCCTCTGCCCCAAGTGGACACTCCTTGACCTGCCCACTTCACAACTTCAGAATAAAATTGTTTTGAAAGGGAAGGGAAGGGAGGCAAACAGATGGAAGCAGGTAGCTCTGATACATTTTTGAACTCTTGAAAGGGATTCAGCTTTTGAACCCCAAAACAGGAAGACAGGGCTGGTATGAGATCCTTTCACTCACTCTGACCTTTTGCGATATCCTTTAGGAACCCCTCAGCTCTTGGGAACCCCAATACTACTTCTTGCCTCCTGAATGCTGAAACCCATATGTCCACAGAATTTACTAAAGGGAAAGCTGTATTTCTTCTCTTGTGAAGCAACAGCCACATTAATTCAGCTTTTATTATTTAAACAATAGAGATTATTGCTTATGTGGTTATGATATTTTTCCCCCATTAATTTCTGTTCTACAACTCTATCACTAGCTCTGGGGCCATGGGTGTTGAAGTCTGCACTCCTTGTGCCTGCCAGCCTGAGGGTGTCTTGCCCCGAAGCTTCCCCAGCACCTGGATCCACCCACTTGCTGGCTGCTGAGCAGATGGTGTGGAGACTCCAGAAACAGGAACGAACAATTTCTGAAAGAGCACGCTTTACTGGGAAAACAGTACTACACAGCGACCAACAGACAAATGCAGCCCCAGGGGCATCCTACACATCACGCTCAAAAAGATACACGGAACGTTTTGTTAATAAAAATCAACTGGAATATGGATTCTCCCAGGCAACATCCCCAACCCCATCTTCTGAGGGTTGGGAAAATGCCCATCCATTTTCTGGAAGGCATGTGGCTCACTCAGAGATAGAGCCCTTCAGGGGTGCCTTCTTGTTTTTTATAAAGAACATTTTCTTTAGATTTTTTGAAGTCTTCATTTGTTACTTTCATTCTACGTTCTCTCAAGGCCATCAGACCAGCTTCTGTACAGATTGCCTACAGGAAAGAACACAATGTTCAGAAAGTGAAATACCTTTTATTTTTATTCTAACAAGCAATTCAGAGAGATCAGTTTTAAATAGGGTATAAGAAACCTAGGCTAAACACAAATTGCCCAAAACATTTGGGAAAAGATTAGACTTTTAAAATGTTTTAAGCATCCCAATTATTTTCCAAAAGGATTTGAACTGGCTTAAACTGGGAGTAATTATAACCAAGAAGGAAGTCTGGCCCAGGAATTCAGGCTCTGGGTTCCAGATTGGCTCAGGTTCTAACTAGTTGTATTGCTTGGCAAAGCCAGTATGTTCTTATAGCTCCCCTTTTGTTAAAGGGAATAATCTTCCTAGGAAATAGATGAAATTCTAATCTGAAATGTAAAGGCAACATAAAGTACATATGCATCCCATTCACCTATAGTCATAAGAGAACACATATTCTCATTAAATATATGTTTAAAAATAGCATTTATTTCCTCAATGTTGACTTGTCAAAAGTAAAACATAAGAATCCATGCAATGTGATGTGATAAAGATCCTGGCTGTGAAGCTTCTATTTTATGGCCATGAGGATATTTCAAATGGTTCAGCAGAAAAGAGTGCGTTTCTGCACAGATAGATAAAGCAAATGGGTAAAGTGTGAAACTGGTAAATCTAAGCAATGGGTAGATGAGTGTGGACGTTGCTATTGATGCAACTTTTCTGAACGTTTGAAAAATATCAAAATTGATAATGCAAAATAAAAATCTCAATTTAAAAAAAGATTTTATTCACCAACTAAGACACTGATGTTCTATAGGAAAGATGACAGCGAACCACAGTATGTACAGGCCCTGACCTGGGAAGGCACAGTGTCTGCAACCCTCCCCTAATGTGGTTTTGTGTCTGACTCAAGACCATCCAATGAGAAGTGGGTTGATAGGTGTATCTAGAGTCAATACTGCCAGGCTTTGCTATAAGCCGGTCATCTGGGAAGAATCATCCTAACTCACATGCATGTGTGAGAAAACAAAAGGAAGATTCTTTCCTGTCAGTTTGGTACAACCAATCAGAATAACATTGTAGACAGAAGTGCAGTGGGATGCCGGTGCCCATGCTGCAGCTCTGAACCAAGTTCTCCCAGAAGATACTCCGTCCAGAGTTGAGGCAGGGTGACAACATCTGACACACCTGAGAAAGCCACCTGGGCTGGTGGGGAAGGAGGCCAGCTTAGTGCCAGTGACTGATGCTTGTGGTTGCAGGTGACTTAGGGTCACTTATTTTATAAAATGATACACTAAACGATTTTAAATAAAAAGCAAATCTACCTTTTTTTGCTTAATGGCAAGTCAACAGCAAAGATTACTATGTCAAAACCCACAGCCCACACAACCAGCCCAGCCACCACATAACAAGCACACCAGAGCCTTTCCTGACTCGTGTCCACTGTGGTGAGGGATGATGTGACCCAGCCCAGGGTCTCACCTTGATGTCAGCACCAGAGAGGTCATCTTTAGCCATGATCAAGTCGTCCAAGATTACATCATCAGCCAACGTCATCCTGCTCGTGTGAATCTGGAAGATGCGCTTCTTGGTCTTCTCGTCAGGCAGGGGGAACTCAATCTTCCTGTCGATGCGGCCTGCAGATACAAAGGTCTTCAATTCCAGCCCCTGTCCAGAGCCTGGGAATGCCTGGGCCCAAAAAGAAGCCTTAACCCATCTCCTCACATGTGCAGTTTGAAATGTGGTCCAAATTTTAAAGAGAGTATTTCTTTTTTGTAGTTTATAAATTTCTATATCTGAATTCACCCCACTTAAAGGAAATCCTCTCTGCTTTGGTACCTTCAGAAATAAATGAAAGGATTTCTAGTGGTGTACTTTAGTACTTTAGTGGAAAAGGACAGATGGATCTTGTTAAAACTATTATAAAAGAGAGAAAACAAATTAACAACTGCTTCTTCTAGTCCTATCTGAACTTAACCAGAATAAACCAGAGCTATCATATGAATTATTTCTTCAGAAAAAGAAGGTCTTTCTTGAGGCTAAAAAGGGTCTATTTATTATGGGAAAGAAAAGATTAAGATACAGATAAGAATTTAAATTGCTAAGCTGCATTGACTAGTCTACTTTCTTATTTAATCATAATCTCAAGGGGACACACTTTTCCTATGCTTCAGTATAGTATATGCCTTTATATAAATTTTTACAATTCTCCCCAAAGGAGACTAAACAAACATAAATACATAAGAACACCACTTCTCCATGATGAAACAAAAGCAAATATAACCTGGTCTGATAAGCGCTGGATCCAAAGTTTCTATTCGGTTTGTGGCCATGATAACTTTCACATCTCCCCTTGAATCAAATCCGTCCAACTGGTTCAACAGTTCCAACATAGTCCGTTGAATTTCTCTCTCACCACCAGAATTTGAGTCATATCTTTTAAAAAGAAGAAAAGTAGAAAGATTGAAGACTCAACTGATCTCTTTCTAAAGGGGAATTATAGCAAATACCTCATCATGGCAAAATACCCTGCCATTGTGGTTTCAACCCAATGCCCTCCCTCAATTATACTATAGCTAAAAAGGAGCATCCTCCCAACCTGCCAAGTCACGCATTACATTTTCCACACAGCAGTTTCAGTGCTGGAAATTATATATTTTGTCTCCATGTTTGTTGTCTGGCTCTCCCAACCTGACTGTGAGTCCCTTGAGGACAGAGACTCTGCCATGTTCACTGCTTTGTCCCCAGGGTCCAGAATGGGGCCTGGACCAGAGTAGGTGCTTGAGACGTGATTAACTAACTGAGCAAATTCTAAAACTGAACAACTTCTGGATAAGTTGTTAACCGGCAAATGGAAAATCAGAGCTTGAAGTATCCATGGAAAGCCATGTGCAGTAAGAACTGTGGCAAACCAATGTACAGGACATACTGATAACTGTTTATTCTTAGAAAAGAGCTACGTGGTTTTTACCTCTCAACAATGCAAAGTAGTTGGAAGAGAAAGTCTACCTTTTGGTCCCAATGGCATCAATTTCATCAATAAACACAATGGATGGTGCATGTTCTTCAGCAACTCGAAACAATTCCCGCACAAGTTTGGGTCCATCTCCTAAGTACTTCTGAATAAGTTCAGAGCCAACCACTCTCAAGAAAGTGGCCGAGGTTTGGTTTGCTACTGCTTTAGCTAACAATGTTTTACCTGTTTTAGATTAAAAAAGAAAAACAAAAAAATGAAGTGCTGTTTTAACTTAAAAACCATTATCATCATTACTTCAAATGAATACGAAAAATGGGTACACCCTGGTGATGAAATGGCATGCCACCATTCAGGTGTCTGACAGTCTGTTCTCCGAATTAGGTAAGAGGAAATTTAGAAAACTCTACTAAATACTACGATTTAATTATTCTGAAGTATCTTCCTAAATTCATCATGGTAATATCAGAAAATATTTTTTACTTGATTATTTTCAAATCATGACCCAGTGTTTCCATGTAAGAATAATAAACTATTGAACTACCTGTAGGAAGAACGGAGGTGTACCAGCTGGGAAAAAAACATTTTTCTCTGGTGAGCCTTTCTTGGTTCCCTTCAAAGTTTCATATAATACTGACCTGCCCCATCTTTCCTTCTATCCCACCCAAGCCAGGATAGAGAACCAAACTAAACTCATGTGAAACTGTCAATGATAAAGAAAAAAAAAAAAAGCCTAAAGATGCTACGTTTGACCCTAAGGACACATCCAGTGCTTGTGAGCACTGCAGCACGCCACGTGCTACTAGAAAAGTACCTGCCAGTGGGCCTGCTGCAGGGTCAGACACCCAGATGGGACTGGCTCTTGAAGTACACAGCTGAGAGCCGCTGATAGCTTAAAAGCCTTTTCTTAATCTGTGGCATGCCCTGACACGGCAGTTCCTCTTACTGATCTCAGCGTAGATCTCAAACAACTTTTCCAATACTGCTCTGACTCCCTGATATTTCTCTTTCATGTCAAAACCAAAAAAAACCAGCAAAGAACACCCAATTTGAGAATTTTAGAGCTGGAAGACCTCTGGCTCCTTTGACTGTGAATGAGGACATGGCCAAGGGGCTGCATAGTTGCCAGAGAACACAAAGGCCATTATGGGCAGTGCTGGTGAAAGAGTGGGAGGTTGGAAACCAGGTGGTGAGTGGCACCGAAGGTTTCATGGAAGTACAAAGAAGGACAAGAAGCTAAGCTTTGCAACAACATGCAAATAAAATGACATCCCCACTGGTCAGAGAGGCAAAGGAGCAGGTGCAAAGGCTTAGAAGGTTGGACTGCTCCCTGCAAGTATCAATTAAAGATGGCAAACAAAGGTCAAAGAATCTTTTACATGGAACAGGATCTTACAATCCAGAAGCATCCAAGTCCAGCTGCTGCGCTGCTTCAGTGGTCAGAGGGGTCACTGAACAAGTCTCCACCTCCTCTGACCAGAGCTTGTCCAGAGCTTCCCCTGACCCCCGGTAGTGCAAATGCAGAGGGCACGTAGCTGTGGGTCATGAGGCCTGCCTTCCAGCTGCAGCCCTGCTACCAGTTCAATTCCAGTGCTACTGGGGCCTTGGGTCAACCCCTGGTCTCTCTGAAACTGAATTTCCAGATCTGTAAGGGACTAACAGTGAGAGTGATCCCTTCTAAAGCCCCACGCTTCTGGGCAGTTGCCTCCTGTCCCTCAAGCCTGGGCAATGCTCAGTTAGTACAGATACTCTTAGGAACATAGTTATTAATTCACTCAATCACATGACCACTTTTCTTTTGGAATTTATATAGCAAAGGACTGGTAAGTACTGGACTAAACAACTTATTCAGGTCAACTTACTGCATAATGAACCAAATATATATATAAATTTATCTTCATCCATTTATCCATCCAGCATGTATTTATTTATCCAGTACCAAGGAGCCAGGAAAATTAACATAATCTGAGTACCAGAGAAAAGCTTTTAAATCAGTGGTTCTCCATTATGGCTTGTTATGCTCAGGCCACACCTCAGACCATAAAGCAGAATCTTTGCATATTGGGTCAGGCAACAGCATTTTTAAAGCTCCCAAAGTAATTCCAATATACAGAGAAGGTTGAGCATCCCTGTTTTAAACTAAGGAACTGTGGTCTGTTCGCTCGGCAGTTAAGTAATCAAAACTAGCCAATGCTGCTGCTCAAAGAAATAAGCTGAGTTCCTGGAAAGTATCAAACAACACAGAGCATACCTGTGCCAGGTGGACCATAGAGGATGACCCCCTTAGGGGGCTTTATACCCATCTCTTCATAATATTCGGGATGTGTAAGAGGAAGCTCCACAGATTCCTACAGAAAACAAACATTCAGTAAAAATGAAAGGTTTTTGTACTGAGATTATTAGCAAATCACGAATCAGCATCATGAGTAGATCTTGCTTTCAAAAATAGGCTGAAATCTCAATCACTCTTCTTAGAGACAATGTGCCTAATTTCCTGTAGCAGCAAGGGCATACTGAAGAGGACAGCTGTCCTAGTTTGGCTCCCAGCAACCATCAGCCGCCAAATTTCCCTTTCACTTTCTGGTCATCAGCTTTGGGCAACATTTAAGCCGGCAGGGCACACAAGTCCCTTCCTAGCAAAAGGGACTTAAAAGGCTAAAATGTACCCTTCTACACTACAGACAGGACCTGGAAAAATGTTCTGATTGAAGTTCCTGCCCAGGGAGGTTATGGGTATTTCCCAACTGACAGGTTACTAGTGGAGACCTGTGATAGTTTGCAATGACTTCCATACTTATGAAAGAAACTTCAGAGAGCCAGTTCAGAGCCATCCTGAATGACAAATTCCCTTCCCACCTCCAGGACCACTGCAGGGGCTGAGATTATGTCCTAGACCCCACCACTGTGCAAGTGTATGTGGCACATGTGATGTGTGCCCCTCACTCTACATCCATACAACATTGGAGGTCTCTGGATATCCACAACTGACATCAACATGCTGGAAACATGGGATGTTCACAGAAACGATCCATTAAACATTATTAACAAAACCAAAAACCACAACTGGCAAGCTCTAAATTAGTTAGTGGTTTGATCAATAAAGGCAAAAAAAAAAAAAAAAAGGCAAACCGACTCCAAAGCACCCTACGTGGGACAGCAGTAAGAAACCCAAAGTCTGAAAACCCAGAGTTGGTTCCCAGCCATACCTTAATTTCCTGGATTTGGTTGTCCAATCCCCCAATATCAGCATAAGTCTCCTGGGGGGCCTTTTCGACCTTCATCACGGTAACCAGGGGATCAGTGTCATCCATCAGCACCCCTATCACCGCATGCACCTAAAAGGAAAATCAAGCTTTAACACAGGCATGAGAGGTTTACACAATCCCCTTGTAACACAGCACTGCCAATCACAGAATCTCCACCGTTAAGAATGCTTTGGCAATCTATTTCCACAGGACAGGTGGGTAGATCTAACAGGAAGGAGGAGGCACTGCAATGAGCTTCTTAGAGACCAACAGTATACCTTGTGGTTGAGCAGGACAGAGCAGCCTGGTTCCAGTAGATCCTTGTCCACAAAAGAAAGAATGCTGACATAGTGTTCTGAGCCCACTGATGTAGACACGATGGCGTGATTGTCATCAATGATCTCTTCCAAGGTTCCTACTGACATTGGGGTCCCCCTCAAATCATCCACCTTTGATCTTTCCTCCTATATAAGAGAAAATTGTGCCAAGAAGAAAAAGCAGATTAGACCTAAGAAGTAGATGATCCTGGTAGTTCATTAGATTTACAAAGCAGTTGAATCTCTTAAAAGGGACCTAACAATGCTTCATAAAATCTTGACAGATTCAACTACATGAATCTCATGTGTTCGTGGAGCTCTGGGTTCTAAACAGAGTTTTCCAATTTGTGTAAAAGGAAATTATAATCACTTCTCAACTTACCTCTTGCTTTTCTTCTAATGGTTTCATTTGTTCTTGATTTCTAATGAATTCTTCCTCCATGAGAAGATAGTCTTTAATTCTCTCTAACTTCAATAATTTTAACCGGCACTGAGTGTGAGGTGTCACTGTAATTAAAAAGTAGTTTTACTATACTTGGAGCTTGAAGTTTGCAATTAATTTGGCTAAAATAAGCTCATTTAGTTGGACAGGCTGAAGAATTCTCTGAGTTTGGTAACCCTAAGTAAGCAGGTACCTAAATGGAAAGGGGAAAAGGGCTTTTGGCAGTTTAGGCAAGCAGGTGAAAATGGAGATAAGGTGTATGACTCAATAGCTAGCAAAAAATGATCTGTACCAACTGAACTACTTGTACATCTAAAGAAGAAAAAAGAAATTGATATAAAAGTTAGTTTGGTTTGGTTTATTTTTCCCCATGGGTGCTAATAAAAAAAGTTACACATGCTGCTCAATCAGTATACACTGCTGCATAGTACATGTATGCAGACTCCTCCTGTTTGTAAGAAAAGTCTGAAATATTAGGAATATTAACTTTCTTTGTCACGTATGTGGCAAATAATCTCCCACACTCTATTGTTTCTTTTGGCTTTGTTTTGAAGCCTCATGCCATGAGGAATTGTAACATTTATATACACACATCTATCAATCTTTTCCTTTGTGGTTTCTGGGATTTTACTAAGGTTAAATAAATAAATTTCTAAATTTTCATCTATTCTCAAGTTTATATCTGTAATCCATCTGGCAAGAGGCAAAGGGCCTAGTTTCATTTTCTCTTGAAAGAAAATAAAAGATGCCAGCCATTTATATTAAACAACTCTTCTTCTTCCCACAGAACTGAAATGTATCTTTAACATATATTAAATATCCATGTCACTGGTCTCTGGGTTTGGACTTTCTACTCTCTTTTGGCAATCTAATGGTCTATTTCTGTACCAATACCACATTGATTCATTCCAGTAGATTAATGGCAGGTTTACTAGCTGACTCCCTTTGTTCTTAACTGAGCAATATTCATAAAATTAGTTTTTTTCTTCTAAGCAGGGAGGTACTTTTTTAGGTGGGGCTGGGGGTGGGGACAGTATTTGAGCTGAAGCCTGAAGGGATGAGAAGCTTCAGGAGGCAACCATGGGAGGACCATGGAAAGAAACCTTAAGTAGAGGGAAGAGCAAGGGCAAAGGCCCTGATGTGGAGAAGAGCCCGGAATATGTAAACAACACAAGGCAGGGCAGAGTGACCAATGAGCAAAAGGGAATTCGAAGAACTGAGGATGGGGAGGTGGGCTGAGACATATCACCTGGTTTGAGTTTTATTCCACGTTCAACAGGAAGCCATTGAAAAATGTTAAGTTCAGGTATTACATGATCTGAATTTCAATACAGTGAAATTCTATTTCATGAAATAAGTGTTTCTGAATTACTCAAGCTCATCCTGGATTTTGTCAACCACAACTGTACTTTTAATACACTAGAGGAGCTGGCTAATTAAAGGAAATTAATGGGGTTTCTTAAAATGAGACACTGGTATAGTAACATATTTTAAAACAAAGTATAGCTTTTATGCCAACCCAGAGGAACGCTGCACACACAAGTTAGCTAGTATGGGATTGAATTTTCAGAGCTAGAGCTTGAACCACCCCATTTCCTGTCTCATCTTTCAGACCTCTAAGCTACATGCAGAGAGACGGTTTCCCCTAGGAATGTGAAAGTCAGCAAGGAGAAACCATGTCATACCCAGTGGCAGTTTGCTGGCAGCATCTGGTCCCTTTGTTTTCTTCTTCTTTTTCCCCACTCTGGTTGGTACAGGAGGTTCATATTTCTTTTTCTTGTCCTTAGATTTTTAGAAATGCAGGAAAAAAAAATCACGAGGAAATCATATTGAAACATAAACTTATTTCTACGCCATCATCATCTAGTTCCAGGAGACATAATTTTTCTTATCTTTTAGGATGCTATTAAGAAACTGTCATTTTTTTAAAAATTAGGTTCACATTCTTGCAATTTTAATAAGTAAACATAACTGATCTTTCTTTTTACAATATACATTAACGACAGTAAGGCTGATTATTCCATAAGGCATAGAGAGGTCAGAATTCAAAGTCATATGCCAAAATCTGATATTAAGTAATTTGAGACAATTCTTCACATCTCAGGATATTAAACACTAAAATTACAGGCAATTTACTGCAAAGCTTAAGTAATGTAACTACGTTTACAAATTTTAAAATCATTAACATTGATACCTATTTGACGGTTAGGTCAATAAGTGTTTCTATAACATGAAAAGGATGTATCTATATGCCAGGCTAGTTAAATAACTACAGATCATTTATTCTGTATTTTAAAATTCATGAACGCCCAAAGAACTCTTCAGCTGCAACCTGTCACATTCTCTCACATTTTACTCACATCGTAGCATGTATCCGGCTTATTTACCTTGTCATCCTTTTTGCCACCTCCAGGACCATGACCACCACTCTGACTTTGACCCTGAAAAGGAATAAAATCAGAAAGAGATATAAATTCAGAATATGATCATTTTAGAAGAACATATTGCTTAATTTTCCTGTGATTCTAAAATATGAACACTTTTCTCTCATTTCAACATTCCTGAACCCAAGTCAATGGTTACATATAGCGATGTAGAATTTCTTTTTCCTTGAAAAGGTGTCAGTAGTTAATGGTGCACCATGCAACTGACTGCATCTTAAAATCAAAGACAACTCTATTAACAAATAAACAGAACTAATAAATCACAACGAGGCTAAGATTCTAAGAGCACCCTTTTTGAGGAGAAGGTACAGGGCTTGGCATTCTTTAATATAAAACTACCAGACTGAGGCCACCAAATTTCAGGAAATTAGCCCATGAAAACTAAGTCGTTTTACACAGACAACCTCTTATCGATCATCTGCTGTTTACTGAGATTCAGGAGACTCCTTTCAACAGCAATACCTCCCACCCCTAAAGCCTGGGTTTTCAGGCAGGTCTTTTTTCCCAACCTGAAAAGCTGAATCATCCTAAGATGTTAAGAACTTAGTGTATTAATAAGCTCTGATTTAAAAATAGACCCTTAAGCTATAGGGCAATGTGTAACAGAGTAATTCTCAGAAATGGTGGCATTTTAAATATGATTAACAGAGAACTTACTTGATCAGAAGGGCCTGCTCAGCCCTCTTAAATCATCTCCATGTAGGCACCTCTAAATGAATACACTGGCAGCTTCATTATCAAGACAAAACAACCAAATCATGGTAACCTAAAGATCTAAGGTCAAATATATTCCTCCACGTGCTAAAACATTGTACTTTATTCTGAACAAGGTAATTAAGCACTGACAGATTTTGGGAAACAATATGTTATAATGAAATAGGCTGTCCAAGTTATAGGCATTTAACCATTACTTACACCTCTTTAGGAAATCTGCTGATGGCCAGAAGGGCTATTGTTTGTGGGTGCTTCCTATGGGCCCAACTCCGTCCTAGATGTTCTCCCTTCACTCTCTCATTTATTCCATACAACCGTCCAAGGTAGGGTTCACTGTTTGCACTCTGTTGATGAGGAGCTGCAGCAAGTTGGAGAACATGAACGTGGAAGCGGGCGAATCTAAGTTTGAATTCTGGCTCCATCACCAACAGGCTATGGGACCTCAGACACATGAGGCCAATTTACTGAGTCTTAGCATCTTTAACTGAAAAGTGGGCATTAGACTACTTCCTTTGTATTGCTAAAAGTGAGTTAACCCATGTAAACTACTTGGCAGGGCCAGAATGTGAACTGTCAGTCTGATAACAAAATTTGGGCTCTGAAGCAGTCCAAATCCATTCTGGTTCAGTTCTTTACTCCGTTTCATCTATCCCAACTCCATTCCTCCACCTTTGTTTGTGTCCTGGCCATCACCTCCTATTTGGACTGCAGTCTCCCAGTCAAGCTTCCTGGGTCTCACTTCTTCCCTCACCAATCCAGTTATTACATTCTAAAACAAAACAGCTGAACTTTTAATCTCCCACCTCAAAAACCTTCAACTGCTCTAACTTTCATGGCTTGCCTGGCTCTTGCCAAACTGGCTACAACTAACCTTTCAGGCTTCATCTACCTTTTCCATGAACCTGCAAGTGTGGCCCCCATGGAGGACATTTTTCTGAATGGGTCCTGCACTTCCTCACCTCTGGAGCATTATGCTCTTCAGCCTCAAACAAAAATAACAAATTTCAGATTTCTGAGCCCTGACTAAATGCCATGTGGTGTGCTAAAGCCTTTTTAGGACATGATCTAATTTAATTCTTACAGACATTATGAGGTTGGTACTATTATCCTAACTTAGAGATAAGGAAACTGAGGCCCAGAGCGGTTAAATGACCTTGCCTATTGTCACAAAGCTTGTCAGATGGAACCATGACTCAAATCTGTTGGACACCAATGCCCAGGTGTATCTCTTCTGTATGGATATCCAGTACACTGCAGCAGGGGCTCTAGAAAAGACTGACAGGGTCTGTGTTACAGTACAGCCACTCGCCATGTCTAAGTTTCCTCCTTGGCAAAATTGAAGTTAACAAGAGTAACTGCCTCAAGGAGCTGCTGTGAAGAATTAACGAGAAAATGCTGGAAAAGTACCTACACATACTTATTATGCTTAGAATATTATCCAAGAGTTCTCATGGGACCTAAAAAATCTACATGATCTGACCTTTACCCACACTCCAGACACTGGCTCCTTGCTGTTCATGACATGCCAAATACATTCCCATCTCCAGTTCTTGCACTTGCTGTGTCTTCTGCCTGGACTGCTTTCCCCTCAGATTTCTGCATAGGCCATTCCCTCACATTTAGGCTCTGTTCAAATTTCACCTCCTGAGAGCGACCTCAGCTGACACCCTATCTAAAATAGCCACACCTCCTTATCCTATGCCCTTCTATAAAACAGCCATATAACAATGGCCACCCTACTCCATCTAGGTCCCACTCCTTGATATCTGTTTATTGTCTGCTTTCTCCTTTAGAATGTAAGCTCCATGAAGGCAGGGACTTCGTCAATCTTGTTAACCTGTGTCTTCAACACCTAGACTAGAACAGAGCCTAACAAAAAGGCAGGCGCTCAACCCATTTGTTCAGTGAATTACAGAATAAACGTCAGCTGTTTTTATTATTACACCGGCATCATGGGACCCTTCTCAACCGATTCCACCTGCCATATAATGATCAGTCCTTAAAACGTTCCTCAAACGGCCCCCCATTCGGAGCTGTCTTCCACGGTTCCGCTCCCCCACTCCCTAGGTGGAACAAAACACTCCTCTCCGCTCGCACAACCCTTCATCTGAACGGCTCAGAAAGCACCTGTCCCCCTTTCTCGGGTAGACTCCGGTCGAGACCCCCGCGCGGGTCAGCAGAGCCCCAGTCGGCGGAGGAGCAAAACCCGGCGACCTGAGCCCTCGTGTCGCCCCACAGGCCCGCCCGGGGGACCCTCTGCGCATAGTCCCGGGTCCAGAACCCTAAACAAGGCCCGCTGGTCTGTCCCGGCCCGCGTTGGACCCGAGCACCGCCATCGGGAGCCTCCGTCTCCCAAGGAGAACGGGCCAGGGGAGCTGAAGGACCGAGTTCCACAGGCTCCTCATGGAGCTGCCTCATTCTTCAGGCCTGGGCTGTCCCGGGCTCGTCGCAATGCGACCACCAGTCGAAGCCCTTAGTCACTCACCATCTTGCTTCGGGCGCTCGAGCCACGGCTACCGGAAGTGCGTCCGCCCCGGCAACTCGTCAGAGGCGGAAGTTACCGGGGGCCGTTAAGGAGGCCGATAGGAACCAAATTCCGCACGCACGAAGTTGCGCTCCAAGGGCCGGTGTTGGTGGTTTAGGGCAATGGTAAAAAATATCTGTGCGTCAAATAAAATACCAAAATAACTTATGAGGATAATGTGAACCTTGTATTTTACTTGAAAAAAATTCCAAATCGCCTTTATTAGGCTGTTGTCAACAAGTTAAGATATTCACTTCAACTGACGAAGAACTAGGACAATTATGAAAACATAAAATACTTAAAAGGGGCAAAAATCATAACTGGGAAGAACTATACTTTTTGCTCTAAGACTTGGAATGGCATTTGGAACTGCGAAGTTGACATCCTTTTGCACAAATATTTAAATTCTTACCTGTTCTCTGGAATTAACCTGCTCATCGGGGGTATTTCCTTGTCTGAGTCCTCTAAACCTGCTTTTTCTGATGACCTGACTCATTTATTACTCCTACTAGGACAGCAGAGAGATGACAAAAATCCCTGCTTCCATAACAGGTGCTCAAAATGTTCTATCTTGATGAACTGGGGAGGACAAATTATTTGACCTTATTTTTTGCTGCATCAGATTAATTTAGGTATTTTAATTGTGCAACACTAAAAATATTTCATTTATGAACACACAATAGGTGGCTTATGTTGTTCTGCCTGGGCCCTGATTGATATAGCTTCCTCAAGGAGGTGGGGCTCGAATCCCAGAACCAAGGCCTCCAGAATTGGAAACTACTCCAGATGTCTTCTGGCTGGGTGCATCTCTGGAGCTAGGTAAGTGTTGATTCAGGGGCCAAAAATCATTCGTGGTTAAGTCTGGTGAAAATGACTGTCTTTGTTTGCCAGGGCTGCTATAAAAAACACCACGGTCTGGCTGGATTAAACCATAGCTTGGGGGACTAGAAATCTAAAATCAAGTGATAGGAAGTCTGTAGCATTCTAGTGGTGGCTTGCCAGCAATCCATAACTCAATCTCTGCTTCCATCATGCAACCATGTCTCTTTTTTTCCCTGTCTGTCACCTACTTCTATGTCCAAAATTCCTCTGTTTTTAAGGACTCCAGTCATATTGGACTAAGGCCCACCCTGATTCAGTTTGGCCTCATCTTAACTAATAACATTTTCAAAGATCCTGCTTACCAGTGGGTTCCATCTGCAGGACCAGGGGTTAGGACTTGAATGTGTCTTTGTGGGGCACATGATTGAATCTGTAATGATGACAGAGGACCTTGTTCAGGGAAAGGGTACTGCCTGGGGTTAAAAACCTAATGTCAAGCTCTGAAGGAAGAGCACTGAGCCAGACAGAACACAAGGAGAAAGAATGCTGATCCCCAACCCAAGTCCCAGCTGTATGACTTTGGGCAGGTCATGAAACCCATCACATGCTATTTCCTCATCTGTATAATGGTATAATACCCACCTGGCAAACCCAGGACACAAAGAGAGAAGGTCGATGTGCTGTTTTCTGATTCTCAGTGGATTTTTGCCAAAACTAGACTGAACTGAGGCTGAGGTAGGATGCAGGCCAAAGGTGGACAGAGGTCCTGTACAAAAGGCTGGAGTTCTCCCTGCTTGAAAAGCCCTTCTCCAACCTCGGAGTACATCAGAACCAGCCAGGATGCTGGTTAAAAGTCTGATTCTGCAGGCCGAGAAGAGGGCCAAGGCATCTGCATTTTTTAATTAAAAATTTTAAAAAAAACTTTTAAAGATATATATATATATAAATTTCCCATTTAAAACACTTTCAAGTGTGCAATTCAGTAGTTTTAATTACTGTGATGGCTTGGAGCTGTGTACCCAGAAGGAACATGTTTTTAATCTTAATCCATTCCTGAGGGTGTAAACCCTTGTAAATAGGACCCTTTGATGAGGTTACTTCAGTTAGGGTGTGGCCCAACTGACCCAGGCTAGTATTAATCCTATTACTGAAGGCTTTATAGGGAAGACCATGGCCGTGAGAGAGAAAGTCACAGGGAGCAGCCAGAAACTGGAAGTCAATGGAACTGAGAAACCAGGAGAGGCTGCTGTGTACATTGCCATATGACAGAAAAGCCAAGGACCAAGTTTCACTGACAGCCAGCCCCAGAACACCACTGTTTTCTGGGAGAAAGCATCACCTTGATGATGCCTTGATTTGGACTTTTCCTCACCTCAGTATATTCTCATTGTTTACACCAACCCCTTGCATGGTATTTGCTTTTTTGCAATGAGGAAACTAAAACAATTACATTCACAATATTGTGCTACCATCATCAATATTCATTATCCCAACTTTTTTATCACTTCAAATAGAAACTCTCTTCCCCCTCCCCCTTCCCTGACCCCTGGTAACTTATAATGTACTATCTTGTCTCTGTGAAATTTACTTCTAAATATTTTATATAAATGAGATCATACAACATTTGTCTCTTTGTGTGTGGCTTATTTCACTCAACATGCTGTCTTTAAAGTTTATCCATGTTGTAGCATGCATCAGAACTTCATTCCTTTTTATGGATGAATAATATTCCACTGTATGGATATACCACATTTTGTTTATCCATTCATCTGTCGATGAACACTTGGGTTATTTCCACCATTTGGCTATTGTGAATAATGCTGCGATGGACATTGGTGTGCAAATATCTGTTGAGTCCCTGCTTTCAATTCTTTGGGGGTATATCCCTAGAAGTGGGATTGCTGCTTCTGCATTTTTAACAAACACCCCAGGCACATATGGCAAACTGAGGAACAAAAATAGATTGCCAAACCCTAATGTTATGCATACCCTAATTTGAAGACTGTAGAAGTATGTGTATATGTGTGCCAGTTTGAAGCTGTAATGGACCCCAGAAGAGCCATGATCTTTTAATCCAATCTTGCGGGATGGCACCCTTTGATTAAATTATTTCCATGGAGGTGTGGCCCTGCCCATTCAAGGTGCATCTTAATTGTATCACTGGAATCCTTAAGAGAACTGAGAGCCCACACAGACCCAGACACTTGGAGACACTGGGAGATGCAGACAGAAGGATGTTTGGAGATGCTAAGCTAAGAGATGAAACCTTGAGTTTGTCCTTGAGAAGCTAAGACAGGACCCTCAGATACTTAGACAGAAATGCCCTGAGAAAAGGAAGCAAGGACACACAGGAGCTGAGAGAGAGAAGTGAAGAAACAGAAGCTCAGAGACATTTTGGAGAAAGCTTTTTGAAACCAGAACCCAGGAGCAAAGGACCAGAAGACACCTGCCCTGTGCCTTCCCAGCTGACAGAGGTGTTCCAGATGCCATCGGCCTTTTTTCTGTGAAGGTATCCTCTTATTGATGCCTTAGTTTGGATACCTTTATGGCCTCAGAACTGTAAGTTTGTAACCTAATAAATCCCTTTATAAAAGTCAATCCATTTCTGGTATTTGCATAATGGCAGCTTTAGCAAACTGGAACAATATGAAAGATAAGTAAATAAACTCATAATGGGATTTGGTGCTCAACATTTTTCTTCTGATGGGGTGAGCCATCGAAGTTTGGAGACAGAGAAGACATAGGAGAACAGCTAAGGCAGTGGCAATGCTAACCTCCATATTTGGACCCTAGTATGAAAGGAAAATCTGCAACAAGGGAAAGGAGGAATCAGCCAAGGAAGCTGGGACGATGGCAGGAAGCAGGGTAGAGAAGGGCAGAAAGTGACAAGGTGCTGGGTGCTGAAGATGTGCTTGTTGGCTGCAGATGGCCCCTCCACACCCAAGGGGCGGTATGAGGGGCACTGGCTGGAGTCAGAGACCCAAGGTCAGGTTCCCACCTTTTCTTTACCTTGAAGTGACCTTGGGTAAATCCTTTCCTTCCCTGGGCCTTCCTCAGTGTCCCCACCTTGAAAATAATACTTTAGAAAATGAGGGAAACAGTCTGGTAGTTACTCAAATGACCCAGCAATTTCACTCCTGGGTATCTACCCAAAAGAAAGGAAACCACAGGTCCTCACAAAAACTTCTACATGTGTTTCCAGCAGCATTACTCACAAGAACCAGAAGGTGGAAACAACCCAAATGCCCACAAACTGATGAATGGATAAAAGAAATGTGTTCTATCCATACAATGGAATATTATTTGGCTAAAAAGGAATGAAGTCCTGATAGTTGCTGTAACATGGATGAACCTCAAAGCATTATGCTATGCGAAAGAAGCCATTTATATGAAATGTGCAGAACATGTAAATTCTTGCAGATAGAAAGTAGATTGGTGTTTGCCTAGGGCTGGGCCTTGGGGTAAATGGAGAGTGGCTGATAATGGGTACGGGTTTCTTTTTGGGGTGATGAAAATATTCCAAAATTGATCATGGTGATGGTTGCACAACTCTAGAACATGCGAAAAACCACTGAATTGTACCCTTGAATGGCGTGAATTGTATGGTTTGAGAATTATACCTCCACAAAGCTGTTAAATTAAAAAAAAAGAAAAAAACAAAAACAGGGAGCAGCACACTGCAATGGCCGAGCACAGAATGAAACCCAGCTCCTTGGGTTTGAGTCCCAGCTTGCGCTCACGTGGCAGGTCAGGGTGTGACCCTGGGCATGGTGGGCCTCAGTTTTCTCATCTTTAAAATGGATCTAATAATAGTCCCTAATCATAGGGTTACTTTGAAGAATAAATTAAGCGTTATTTGTGAATCACTTAATCAGTGCCTAGCATGTACTAAGCATTACGTATGTGTTTGCTAAATAAAATTTTTTTAAAAATGAAGCATTTGGGTCAATTGACCTAAGTTCTGACAATCTGCTACCACAAATGAACCCCAGCTTCAGCGCCCAGGGCGCGTGTTACTCTCCGTGGGTCTCCTGTGGTCGGTGAAGGAATGAGGGAAGGAGGAATGAATGGAATCAGGTTTCCGGGACACTGGGGCAGGCACATGCAGTCCCGACCACCAACCAGCAGAGGGCGCCGCGCAACCAGAGACTGCGCGGTGGCGGGGACACTCTGCCCCTCGGCTTCCCCTCGGCCCTGGCGCCCTCGCCGTGCACCCTCCTTGCTCACCCACTGGGGCTGGCCCACCCGCTTTCACACCCCGGCTCTGTGAGTCCTTGGGCCGGAAAGCCTGGGATTTGGTTTCCATCACTGCTTCTGGGATCTGCTCGCTGGCGTCGCCGTGGCCACCGTCCGTCCCCGTGTCCAGGCTCCACCTGGCTGGTGCGGCGGCCGGGGACAGAGACTGGCACTGCCCTCGCTCCTCGCGGTGCTGGAGCCCGAGCAGCCGGGTCGCGGGATCCCCGTTCCCACCCCTTCCTTGTCTCTGCGCCCCTTGGGCACCGGATGCGGAGAGATGACTGAAGCTGAAGACTTCAGGCTCCGCTGCCCGAGTGCCCGCTGGCGACTCCCTGTACTTCCTCTCATCTGAGGACTCCGGAATGGGAAGTGACTGCGGGGACAGTGCAGCCCAGGGGCAGTCAGCTGTGACGCAGATCTTCTGACCCCGAGCCCGTGGCTGAACCCCAACATCCCCCCACCCCACCCCACCCCCAGTCCTTGATTACAAAACAGTGACGGAGGGAAATGTAAGGGTGGTAGGAGCCAGAGGAGGCTCCTGACCCAAGAGAAGGCATCCCGGGAGCCCTCCTGGAGGAGAAATCACCTGTGCTTAGCTTACACTGAGTGCACATTATCTTGGGCAAAAGGAGTAAGGGAGAGTGCTCCTGGTGGAGGGACAAGTCAGGGAGGTGTGACGCCCCTTCCCCTCTCTCCACTGTGGTGGTGAATCCCAACTTTTATTTTTATTGCTTTTCGGTCCAAGAAAATCTAAAATTTGAGGACTGGGAAGGACCTTAAAGCTGATAATCAACAACTTCCCATCCAGTCATTCATTGCCTCTGCCAGCCCAGGGGTGGGGTGTGTGTGGGGAATCCAGGACCTCCACCTGGGGGCATGTCTGCCCCCACGACCACCCCAACCTGACCGTTCCTTCTCATCCTTCTCCTTTCGGTGCACTGATCCCAAGAGAATTACTTGATTATTATTCAGGACACAGGTTTAAAGTGCTTGGAGACTGTCTTCCGGATGCCATGTCTGGCCTGCTCCCACGACCTTTTGCTGGTGGAAGGAATGGGGGTCCAGCTCTGTTGCTCCCCATTGTGTGTGGACAAGAGCAGAGACATTTAAGTTGAAATTGCTTCTGCTTCCCTCTGGGGCTTTCAGATGCAACATATCAGAGTTCTTTCCCTTTTGCCTTCAGAAACGTTCAGGATCCTCATCATCTTGAAAAAGCCTCTTCCGGACTTTATATTCCTGTCTGATTTTCTCTCCTTTTCTCAGCAGAACTTCTGGAACCACTGCTCCATGCCCCCTATATTTATTCCTTCTGAGCTCTCAATCCAGCAGTATTTGTCCATTATGTCCATTCTCCTGACCCTGATCATCACACAAAACAGTTTTTTTCTAACTCTGGAAGTGTAGTAGTTTGAATCTGTTACGTACCCATAAAAGACTATGTTCTTTTAATCCACTCTTGTGGGGGGAAGACCTGTTGTGATGGGACCTTTTGATTAGATTATTTCCATGGAGATGTGACCCTGCCCATTCAAGGTGGGTCTTAAAATAGTTTACTGGAGTCCTTAAGAAACGCTGAGAGAGATGCTTTGGAGAGAAACTAACATGTATAATCCAGAGTTTGCCCCTGGGAGAAGCAAGGACCCACAGGAGCTGAGGCAGAAGCCCAGAGACATTTTGGAGAAAGCCTCTGAAAGCAGAAGCTGAACTGGGGAGAGAAGGTTCAGCAGGGCCAGCCCCGCGCCTTCCCATGTGACAGAGGAACCCCGGATGCCATAGGCCTTTCCTCAGAGAAGGAATCTACCTCTTGAGGCCTTAATTTGGACATTTTTATGGCCTTGGAACTGTAAATTTGTGAACTAATAAACCCCCATTGTAAAAGCCAATCCATTTCTGATAATTTGCATTCCTACAGCTTTAGCAAATCAGGACAGGAAGTAACATATATTCATTACAGAAAATTAAAAAGTAGAGAAAAAGTATGAACAAGAAAATATAAGTCATCTGTTGTTCTTCTACTTCTATTACCCCCAGCTAATGGTTTGCTGTATTCCCTTAAGCCCCACCCTTTTTTAAACTTATAATATATAAATATATAATTTAAAAAAATTGGGATCATACTACATGCTTAATTTCATGTTTTCATTTTTTTAAAATTCATTTTTGTTGAGATATATTCACATACCATGCAGTCATACAAAGCGTACATTCAATTGTTCCCAGTACCATTATATAGTTGTGCATTCATCACCAAAATTAATTTTTGGACATTTCATTACCACACACACAAAAATAATAAGAACAAAAATTAAAGTGAAAAAGAACAAATAAAGTAAAAAAGAACACTGGGTGCCTTTTTTTTTTTTTGCCCCCATTTTTCTACTCATCCATTCATACACTGTACAAAGTGGACTGTGCTCCATATAGCTTTCCCAATCACCTTGTCACCCCTCATAAGCTACATTTTTATACAATCGTATTCAAGATTCAAAGGTTCTGGGTTGTACTTTGATAGTTTCAGGTATTTACTGCTAGCTATTCCAATTCATCAGAACCTAAAAATGGTTGTTTATATGGTGTGTAAGAGTGCCCACCAGAGTGACCTCCTGGCTCCTTTGGAATCTCTATGCCACTGAAGCTTATTTCATTTCCTTTCACATCCCCCTTTTGGTCAAAAAGATGTTCTCCATCCCACGATGCTGGGTCTAGATTCCTCCCCGGGAATCATATTCAGCGTTGCCAGGGAGATTCACTCCCCTGGGTGTCAGATCGCACGTAGAGGGGAGGGCAGTGATTTCACCTTCCAAGTTGGCTTAGCTAGAGAGAGAGGGCCACATCTGAGCAACAATGAGGCATTCGGGAGGAGGCTCTTAGGCACAATTATAGGCAGGCCTAGCCTCTCCTTTGCAGCAACAGTCTTCCCAAGGGCAAGTCCTGTGGTAGAGGGCTCAACCCATCAAACCACCAGTCCCCTGTGTCTGTGAGCACATCAGCAACCATTGAGGTAGGGAAGCCCAACACCCCTGCATTCTCCACCAGCTCCTCAAGAGGGCGCTGCATATTTTTCATTTTTTTTTTAAATTGTCTTTTTCCTTTAAATTAACCATATCAAAAAAAATTTAAAAAAAAGCATACAATAAAAAAAACATTTCAAACAAACCATAACATAACAAGGGAGTAAGGGAAAGACAACTAACCTAAAATAACTACTTTACTTCCAACATGTTCCTACTCTACCCCAAGAAAATAACCTAATATAGCAACATTTCTGTGAACTTGTTCCTACCATACCCATCAGAAGTTAACAAACCATAGTCATTCCTGGGCATTCCCAGAATGTTAAATTGACCCACGATAGCTTATCTGTTCTTATTGGGTTATCGTTCCCCCTTCATTAACTGCTCTCTGTCGCTGGTTCCCCTACATTCTACATTGTAACAATTTATTTTACATTTTTCAATGTTCACATTCATAATAGCATATAATATTTCTCTTTTTGTGCCTGGCTTATTTCGCTCAGCATTATGTCTTCAAGGTTCATCCATGTTGTCATATGTTTCACGAGATCGTTCCTTCTTACTGCCGCGTAGTATTCCATCGTGTGTATATACCACATTTTATTTATCCACTCATCTGTTGAAGGACATTTGGGTTGTTTCCATCTCTTGGCAATTGTGAATAATGCTGCTATGAACATTGGTGTGCAGATATCTGTTCGTGTCACTGCTTTCAGATCTGCCGAGTATATACCTGGAAGTGCAACTGCTGGATCAAAGGGTAACTCTGTATCTAGTTTTCTAAGGAAATTAATTTCATGTTTTCATTTTTACTTAAAATATTATCATGGTCATATCATGAATATTTTCTTTTTTGAAAACATGATTTTTAATAATCTTATAATATTTTATTAGATAGGCTTATTCCTCAGTCAACAAGTATTTATTGAGAGTCTACTATGTGCCAAGCACTGTTTTGGGCATTGGAGAATACAGCAGTGAACAAGCAGACAAATTCCCCATTCTCATGGAATTGACCTTCTAGTGGGAAAGAGATATGCAATAAAGCAATACTTTGGTTGTTGGACATACCAAATATTTTTTCTCCCTCCTTCATTTCTTTACATCTGAGACTGTAATTACATGTAATTTGGAATTCTTGATATTGTCCTACATATCTGAGGCTCTGTTCACTTTTCTTCATTTTTTTCTCTGTTTTTCTTTTGTTGTTAGATTCTATTTATCTATCTTTAAGTATACTGATTCTTTATTCTGTCCATTGAGTCCACCTACTGAATTTTTCATTTCTGTTATGGTACTTATTCAGATCTAGAATTTCTATTTGGTTATTTTTTATAGTTTCCATTTCTTTATTGTGATTCCCTATAGTTGACTCTTTATTAGCATATTTTCCTTTAATTATTTGAATATATTATACTAGCTGCTTTAAAGTCTTTGTCTGCTAAATCCAAGATGGGTCTACTCATAATCAGCTTATATTGACGGCTTTTTCCTGAGACAGGTCACACTTTCTTGTTTCTTATGCATGTCTAATAATTTTTTATTGAAACTGAATATTGTGGATAATATTTTGTAGCCTCAAATCATCTCTGGATTCTGTTTTATTCTTCTGAGGATTGTTGGTTTTTTGGTTTTGTAGGCAATTAATTGAAACTGTGTATCAAGATAACTGGAAGCTGTGTATTTCTTGTGGTATGCAGCTGCTGCTATCTCAACTCAAGTGTTTCTTCTCCTTAGAGGTCTCTGTTGCACCTGCATGTTTGCATGGTCAGAAGAGATTATGTTCCACCCTCTGTGGCCTGAGCTGTATGTGGATTGAGAAATGCATTCATAGGTGTAGGAATTTCACAAGTCCTTCCAGGCTTTCAATTTTTGCTGGGCTGTCACCTGCATGTGTAGTTTAGCAATCAGCCAGCTATGTATGGGGGGTTTATCTCATCCTTCCAATGTCTCTCCCACTTCCAGTATCTCCATATTAAATTTCTAAATGTTCTGCCACCTGCCTGGAACCAAACTGCCACCTCCAGTCAATAAAACTACAGGGTTTTGCCATCTGAGCTGAGAAGGGGTGGGGAAGACATCTCACTGAAGAATGCCTCAAACTTGCCTTTCTTACCCAATGCAGGAGGAGTTTTTTTCATGAGTAAACACTTCTCAGTTTGTTGTCTGCATTTGGTCATTTTCCAGGGCCCTGTGATGGTGGTTTTGACAACTTTGTCAGTTTTTTTTAATTAAATTCCGTTTTATTGAGATATATTCTCATACCATACAGTCATCCATGGTGCACAATCAGCTGTTCACGATACCATCATATAGTTATGCATTCATCACCTCAATCTATTTTTGAACATTTTCCTTACACCAGAAAGAATCAAAATAAGAATAAAAAATAGAAGTAAAAAAGAACACCCAAATCATCCCCCCCATCCCACCCTATCTTTTGTCCCCATTTTTCTACTCATCATCCATACACTGGATAAAGGGAGTGTGATCCACAAGGTTTTCACAATCATACTGTCATCCCTTGTAAGCTACATTGTTATACAATCGTCTTCAAGAGTCAAGGCTACGGGGTTGGAGTTTGACAGTTTCAGGTATTTACTTTTAGCTATTCCAATGCATTAAAACCTAAAAAGTGTTATCTATATAGTGCATAAGAATGTCCACCAGAGTGACCTCTTGACTCCATTTGAAATCTCTCAGCCACTGAAGCTTTATTTCGTTTCATTTTGCATCCCCCTTTTGGTCAAGAAGATGTTCTCAATCCCACAGTGTCAGGTCCAGATTCATCCCTGGGAGTCATAGCCTGCATTGCCAGGGAGATTTACACCCCTGGGAGTCAGGTCCCACATGGGGGGAGGGCAGTGAGTTCACCTGCTGAGGTGGCTTAGCTAGAGAGAGAGGCCACATCTGAGCAACAAAGAGGTACTCAGGGGGAGACTCTTAGGCACAGTTATAAGCAGGTTTAGCCTCTCCTTTGCTGTAATGAGCTCCATAAGGGCAAGCCCCAAGATAGAGGGCTCGGCATACCAAGCCGTCAGTCCTCAGTGTTTGTGAGAACATCAGCAACAATCCAGGTGAGGAAGTCCAGCACTTTTGCATTTTCCCCTAGCTCCTCAGGGGGTGGGGGGTGCGGAGTGGGCTGGATATATATTTTTGTTCTCTGCCCAAATTATTTTGGAATGTGTCGCTATTTCACACTAACCACTACAAACCTACCAGGTCTCACTTCTTGTTCAAAGTTCCATGTAATTGTGGTATTTGAACAAACTGGCTGTAGAAGTTATATTGTTTAGAAAATACGGATCCCCCAAATAAATATCTCTTCCCTTGGTCTCACATGGAAGTTGAAGTTTTAACACACAGTCAGTTTCAACCTTTACTCTTTGAACCGATTTACCCTAGTCTTAACCAAATCTGTTTCATTCATATCTCTAATTGAAGTCTGGGCTCTTTTTCAGCTTTTTTTTTATTTTAACAGTTGTTACATGCTCTAATACTGACATTCATATCTGCCAAGCTCTAGCTCTGAGTTTCAGGTGTCACACAGATATCCAGTGTTCCAGAGACCAATCAGGTTATACACAAAGGGATCATCATCTCAGAGTTTGGAGATAGCCATTACAATTCAGGAACAGATTTGACTTCTGTTAGAGCTTACAATCTAGGGACCATTAAAATAATCATTCCCTTGTTAGTTTTGCTCTAAGATTCAATTCTGAGTTTACCCATTGTAGTTAGTCCATACTGGTGAGGCATGATAGTTTTTGCCTTTGTCTCTGGTGTACTCCACTCAACATGCTGTCTACAGGATCCATTCACCTTGTTTTTGTGTCTCACAGTTTCGCTCCTTCTCATAGTTGCTCAATATTCCATTGTATGTGTACCCCACAGTTGCCCATTCTGTTCCTCAGCTTTGTCAGTTTTGTACATGTTTTCTGCAGCAGGTGATCCCCTGACCTCCTCATGCCACCATTCCCAGAAATGGGGTCTTTGCCTCTTTTTCAGTCCTGGGATTTGGTCTTATATTTCCAGCTGTCTCTTGGACATTTCAATTTCTATTGGACCTTTTATTCCACACCCCCCATAATATAACATGTACTAGTAAGAGCTTGGGCTTTTGAGGAATTCAGGCTTGGGTTCAAATATTGACCCACCACTTCCTAGCCACATAATCTTTACTTAATCTCTCCGAACCCCATTTTCCTCATAGAATAGAGGTGATATACCATTTCTCAGGTTTTAGTGAGGATTAAATGAGATAACGCACATCAGGTGCTTTGCACATGGTAAACAGTTAATTTCAAAATTAAACTTTTATTTTGAGATAATTGTAGATTCACATGCAGTTGTCAGAAATAATAGAGAGATTGGATATCCCTTTGCCTAGTGTCCCACAATGGTAACATCTTGCAATATTTCAACTGGGATGCTGATATTGATACAGCCAAGATACAGAACATTTCCATCACCACAAGCATCCCTCATGTTTGTCTTTTATAGCCACCCCCACTTCTATCGCGCTCCCACCCCTTCCTTAACCCCTGACAACCACTAATCTATTCTCATGTCTCTAATTTTTCCATTTCAAAAATGTTATATAAATGGAATTACACATATTGTAACCTTTGGGGATTGGCTTTTTTTCACTCAACCTAATTCCCTGGAGATGCACTATTGACCGTTTCTTCTTTAATCACATTATGTAATAATTATCTGCTCATGTATCTCTTTCTCCTAATCGATTGGTCTTTTTCATCCCTGTACCTCCAGTGTCCGGCGCTGCCCCGCTCGGTCCCCGGTTCCCGGCCGGCGAGGGGAAACAGGGAAGGAGAGAGAGAGATGCAGACTGCGCGAACTAACCTGGTCATGAATCACGACTCGAACCACACGGCAGTTGTGAAAGCAAGCCCTTTACTACAGCTAGATGAACATTCTGTGTTACTGGTTCCCACACGGGGCACGGCGCCTCGTGGGAGAGCAGCCTCGATGTGGCCGTCAGGCACGGCTCCTTGTGGGCTGTCTCACCCTACCCCGTCCGGGTAAGACCTTTTATACACAATTAACAACCAATAAGCTTCTAGGCTAGTATCGCGTATACAGGATTTCGATTGGTAGGAGCGGGTGGCGGATACATGCGTCACTATGCGGAAACAGGATGCAGGCGCCATCTTGGCTCACTCGATGGGCGGGGGTAACTCTAGAGCAGGCTGCAGCGCATACGCTAGGCCCGATTCGGGAGGCGGCTTTCCACATCTCCCCCTTTCTTATTTATTTTTGACCCAGTGTCTCCAGTGATGAGCGTGCTCCCGTGAACCCAAATGGTTCACAACCTCTTTGGTGCTTTGGGGAGTCTGGACTAGGCCTCAGCCATCCAGCGGCGGAGCCTCTAGCACCAACCAGAATGCTCACGTCATATGGAGACCGGAGAGTCCGTAAGCTGGAAGCAACGTGACTCTCCCTGCAGTGCTTTGCCTGGCAACTGGGGAACAACGACGGGGGCAGGAACAGCAGTAACCAGAGTCGGGGGTGTCACTAGGTGTCTCTGTGCAATGGCTAGGGTCCAGTCTGGCCACAACTAGGACTCTGCCCTAGAGACCCACCTGAGACAAAATTATGACTACTGGTGTCGCCTTTTACACCCGAGAAACAGCCATGCGATTCGCTACAAATTTTGCTCCAAAGCGCCCCACCTGAGGCGACCAGGAAGGGGTATGGTTAATAAATCGGTCACTATCGGGGGTAACAGAGGTGGGAGTCATAGCCATCATAGTGGTAACACGCAATTGCTGCTGCGCTTGAAACAGGCGTTCTAGCAAACATTTAACAACGACTAATCCCACCAATAATCCCACTGCAATGAGGATCCAATTAGTTAAATTGGGCCAAGAGAACCAGGAAGAAACACTGTGCAATAGTTTCTGTAGAACCTCGCCTAACCCGGAGAGATCGACTTTAACGGGTTTTAACTTGATCCCCCCAATTGTGTCTAAACTAGATTCCACCTGTTGGGAGAGATTAACAAATTCAGGAAAATATGACCTTTTCAGCCAATCAGAGACTCTGGAAATGCTTCCGGTCACGTTGGCCCTGACAGGAGTGACACAGAGTTTAACCGTAAGCCACCAGGTGTCACATGTTTGCTGAAGCACTCTCCAGAGTCCATCTATTTCCAGTCCAAGTTCATCTATCTCCGCTTGGAGTTTCTGAATGGCCTGGAAATTTAAGTTCAGCATCTGATTGTGGCGGCGTAGCACGTCTCGGGTAAGGTTGACCAAGCCATTTACCGTTTCCATCGTTATGGCAAGCTGCCGATCTGTCCATGCTTGTAGCACAGCCTGCCCGATCGTTGGGACAAACAAAGAGGAAGCTACACTGGCAGCATTCGATAGCCATTCTTTTATGCCTCTTGGACGCCTAGACTTAGAGAAGGGGATATTGTTAAGTGAAACAACTTGAGAAACAGGGCCAACCCAGTCGGTTGCCTTGACGGGGAGCCAGACATAACTTGGGCGATACACTAGGATAGCGGGGCGGCGAGGCATCCGGGTCTTTGGAACGGTTGCAGACTGTAGGAGCAAGCCCTGGAAGGAAAAGGCACCTTTGAGTCTCCTTTTTACTCAAGATCCCTTCACAAGACTGGCGGCTCTTCCCTGTAACGTTAAGAAATTCAAGCAAGACTCCCTTACTTAACTCGCCATTACCAGTTTCACAAGTAGCATTCGCCGCAACTGTGGTGTTGACAACCTTGACAGAGAGGTTAGCAAAAGAGAGGATCAGTGTGTCATTGGTGAGGGGGAAGGACTCGTTGAAGCTTGTGGAGGAAATATAGTTCCACTAAAAAGAAAAAGGCAGATTAGAAGGATTGCTATAGGAGAGCAAAGAACAGAGTTACCGATCCTCTTTTTGGGCAACCGCGGGGTGGTCAGTCCTACTATTATCATCTTGTCGGTCGTCGCCATCATCAGCAGGGTCGGAGGCTTGGTCTAATGGTTCAGGTTGTATATTCGTTGGCGTTTCTGACAGCTGTTCCTTGGCTTCTTCAGGTGATGTCACGGTTCTCACCAGTCTTTCCGGAACCCACACTGGTTGACGTCCTGGTTCCTGGGGAAAAACACAAACAGAGCCTCTGGCCCAGCTGAGCACCGGGTCAGGGCCTTTCCACTGCCCCGACAGGACATCCTTCCAACGGACTAGACCTCTATGCGGAGGACTCGGGGTGGTGTGTTGCAGGGCAGGTGTCATTCCTTGTGAATTTTCGTTTAAAAAATTATATGTGAGCAAGGCTACAGACAGTCGAGCTTTTGGGGACAGGCCGTGGCCTATACCCTCTTTCTGTTTTTTAAGCAAGTCTTTGAGAGATCTGTGCGCTCTTTCAATGATTCCTTGCCCCTGAGGGTTATAGGGGATGCCATGTTTTAATTGGACATCCATGTTGTCACAAAATTTTTGGAAGGATTTACTAGTGTAGGCAGGCCCGTTATCCGTCTTTAACGTCTTTGGCTTACCCCAAGCTGCCCATGCAGCAAGGCAGTGTGCAATGACGTGGGAGACTCTTTCTCCTGGTTCAGCAGAGGCAAATAAAACTTGGGAGCATGTGTCCACCGACACATGTAAGTACTTGATCTTACCATACTCTGAATGATGAGTGACATCCATCTGCCAAGTATCCCCTGGGGTGAGACCCCTAGGGTTGACCCCAACCGAGGGGACTGCTCTCTGCTCTGCACAATTGTTGCAGGCTCGGACAATATCTCGAGCAGCTGCACGTGGTATGCTGAACCGCTTAGCTAGGGTACCTGCATTGATGTGAAACTTGGCATGGAATTCTCGGGCTTGTTGATACGGTACCAGCGTCGGAAAGATGTGCAGCTGTCGAGTGGCTACATCTGCGCTGTGGTTCCCCTGGGCCATAGGGCCAGGCAAACCTGTGTGGGCTCTAATATGGGTTATGTAAAAAGGGTGTTGCCTGGTCCATATAACCTCCTGTAGTTTGGCAAAGAACGTCCTTACTGTAGAGGAATGTTTAACAATGCCCACCGTTTCTAAAATTTGTACAGAGTTCACAACATAAGCAGAATCCGAGACGACATTTAAGGGCTCGGAAAGGCTTTCCAGGACTGCAATGATAACCTGCAGTTCTACCCATTGAGGCTTTTGTGGTTGGAAGAGCACTGTTTTAGGAGTGTCCCCCTCCACACAATACGCCCCTGTTCCAGAGCTGGAGCCGTCCGTGTATACGGTGGGGGCGCCTGCTAGTGGCCTAGGAGAGGTTACTTTGGGAAAAATCACTGGGTGCCGGGTGACAAACTGCAAGAGAGGAGCCTTAGGGAACTGATTGTTAATGGGACCAAGAAATGTACACCGGAGAATGGCCCATTGATCTATGCATCCGGTGAGTATCTCAAGCTGCTGGGAAGAATAAGGCACCCTGAGATTTTTGGGCTGCTGACCGAAATGCTGCACAGCCCTTTTAATGCATTCTAGGGCCAAGTCTGCAACCGCTGTAGGATAGTGCTCTAGGACTTTTTTGGGGGAAACTCCAGGGTGGACCCAGAGCAGCGGCCCCCGCTGCCACAGTACCGCAGTGGGCTGTAATTCTGTCGGCAGCACGCAGGCTTCAAAAGGCTCATCAGGGTCTATTCTCTTCAATGCAGCGCCACTGAGCGCCTGTTCCACCTGGCATAGTGCTCGCCTTGCCTCTGGAGTGAAGCTTCGAGGTGAGTTTATATTAGAATCCCCCTTCAACAGGTCGAACAAAGGTGTTAGTTTGACATTGGGTATTTTTAGGTATGGACGGATCCAATTGATATCCCCCATGAGTTTTTGTAGATCATTGAGAGTGTGTATATTGTCTAGCCTGAGAGACACCTTTTGGGGGGAAACATGAGTGGGTGCGACTTTCGCCCCCAGGAAAGTGGTAATGTCAGTCATTTGGATTTTTTCAGGGGCAATCTCTAGGTTAGCTTCTCTAAGACTAAGGACTAAATGTGACAAAACTGTTTTAAGAAGATCTGTGTCTCTATGGGCTAAGAGAATGTCATCCATATAATGGATGATTTTCACTTGAGGGAACTGCTGCCGAGTGCTAGCTAGCTTCGCAGCGACATACAGCTGGCACATGGTAGGACTATTAGCCATGCCTTGGGGCAGGACTGTCCATTCAAAGCGTTGACAGGGCTCCTCTTGATTACTAGAGGGCACAGTAAAGGCAAACTTAGGGGCAAAAGTATCAACATCATCAAGAAAACGCTGAAGGGAGCTTTTCCTGACCGAGATACCCCGTTGTTTCAAAAGGTTCTTTAAGGGAGCTAAGAGAGGTGAACTTCCGGACTGCCCCATGATTGCAGTCGGCACTATACTTCAGTCACTCGGAGAGCTCTTCCGAGTCCCCCGGGGTCACCTGAAAACCCACGGGCCCTAACTATCATGTAATAAGACGCACTCACCTTCTCGCGTTGATCAGGCGCGGGAAGTCCGCCGTAAGCTCGACGCGCAGCGCTGCTCTCCTCACAGAGGGACCGTCGAGAGCGAGGCAGGAGGAGGAGCTTCCCCGTACGGGCCACCACTTGTCCGGCGCTGCCCCGCTCGGTCCCCGGTTCCCGGCCGGCGAGGGGAAACAGGGAAGGAGAGAGAGAGATGCAGACTGCGCGAACTAACCTGGTCATGAATCACGACTCGAACCACACGGCAGTTGTGAAAGCAAGCCCTTTACTACAGCTAGATGAACATTCTGTGTTACTGGTTCCCACACGGGGCACGGCGCCTCGTGGGAGAGCAGCCTCGATGTGGCCGTCAGGCACGGCTCCTTGTGGGCTGTCTCACCCTACCCCGTCCGGGTAAGACCTTTTATACACAATTAACAACCAATAAGCTTCTAGGCTAGTATCGCGTATACAGGATTTCGATTGGTAGGAGCGGGTGGCGGATACATGCGTCACTATGCGGAAACAGGATGCAGGCGCCATCTTGGCTCACTCGATGGGCGGGGGTAACTCTAGAGCAGGCTGCAGCGCATACGCTAGGCCCGATTCGGGAGGCGGCTTTCCACATCTCCCCCTTTCTTATTTATTTTTGACCCAGTGTCTCCAGTGATGAGCGTGCTCCCGTGAACCCAAATGGTTCACAACCTCTTTGGTGCTTTGGGGAGTCTGGACTAGGCCTCAGCCATCCAGCGGCGGAGCCTCTAGCACCAACCAGAATGCTCACGTCATATGGAGACCGGAGAGTCCGTAAGCTGGAAGCAACGTGACTCTCCCTGCAGTGCTTTGCCTGGCAACTGGGGAACAACGACGGGGGCAGGAACAGCAGTAACCAGAGTCGGGGGTGTCACTAGGTGTCTCTGTGCAATGGCTAGGGTCCAGTCTGGCCACAACTAGGACTCTGCCCTAGAGACCCACCTGAGACAAAATTATGACTACTGGTGTCGCCTTTTACACCCGAGAAACAGCCATGCGATTCGCTACAAATTTTGCTCCAAAGCGCCCCACCTGAGGCGACCAGGAAGGGGTATGGTTAATAAATCGGTCACTATCGGGGGTAACAGAGGTGGGAGTCATAGCCATCATAGTGGTAACACGCAATTGCTGCTGCGCTTGAAACAGGCGTTCTAGCAAACATTTAACAACGACTAATCCCACCAATAATCCCACTGCAATGAGGATCCAATTAGTTAAATTGGGCCAAGAGAACCAGGAAGAAACACTGTGCAATAGTTTCTGTAGAACCTCGCCTAACCCGGAGAGATCGACTTTAACGGGTTTTAACTTGATCCCCCCAATTGTGTCTAAACTAGATTCCACCTGTTGGGAGAGATTAACAAATTCAGGAAAATATGACCTTTTCAGCCAATCAGAGACTCTGGAAATGCTTCCGGTCACGTTGGCCCTGACAGGAGTGACACAGAGTTTAACCGTAAGCCACCAGGTGTCACATGTTTGCTGAAGCACTCTCCAGAGTCCATCTATTTCCAGTCCAAGTTCATCTATCTCCGCTTGGAGTTTCTGAATGGCCTGGAAATTTAAGTTCAGCATCTGATTGTGGCGGCGTAGCACGTCTCGGGTAAGGTTGACCAAGCCATTTACCGTTTCCATCGTTATGGCAAGCTGCCGATCTGTCCATGCTTGTAGCACAGCCTGCCCGATCGTTGGGACAAACAAAGAGGAAGCTACACTGGCAGCATTCGATAGCCATTCTTTTATGCCTCTTGGACGCCTAGACTTAGAGAAGGGGATATTGTTAAGTGAAACAACTTGAGAAACAGGGCCAACCCAGTCGGTTGCCTTGACGGGGAGCCAGACATAACTTGGGCGATACACTAGGATAGCGGGGCGGCGAGGCATCCGGGTCTTTGGAACGGTTGCAGACTGTAGGAGCAAGCCCTGGAAGGAAAAGGCACCTTTGAGTCTCCTTTTTACTCAAGATCCCTTCACAAGACTGGCGGCTCTTCCCTGTAACGTTAAGAAATTCAAGCAAGACTCCCTTACTTAACTCGCCATTACCAGTTTCACAAGTAGCATTCGCCGCAACTGTGGTGTTGACAACCTTGACAGAGAGGTTAGCAAAAGAGAGGATCAGTGTGTCATTGGTGAGGGGGAAGGACTCGTTGAAGCTTGTGGAGGAAATATAGTTCCACTAAAAAGAAAAAGGCAGATTAGAAGGATTGCTATAGGAGAGCAAAGAACAGAGTTACCGATCCTCTTTTTGGGCAACCGCGGGGTGGTCAGTCCTACTATTATCATCTTGTCGGTCGTCGCCATCATCAGCAGGGTCGGAGGCTTGGTCTAATGGTTCAGGTTGTATATTCGTTGGCGTTTCTGACAGCTGTTCCTTGGCTTCTTCAGGTGATGTCACGGTTCTCACCAGTCTTTCCGGAACCCACACTGGTTGACGTCCTGGTTCCTGGGGAAAAACACAAACAGAGCCTCTGGCCCAGCTGAGCACCGGGTCAGGGCCTTTCCACTGCCCCGACAGGACATCCTTCCAACGGACTAGACCTCTATGCGGAGGACTCGGGGTGGTGTGTTGCAGGGCAGGTGTCATTCCTTGTGAATTTTCGTTTAAAAAATTATATGTGAGCAAGGCTACAGACAGTCGAGCTTTTGGGGACAGGCCGTGGCCTATACCCTCTTTCTGTTTTTTAAGCAAGTCTTTGAGAGATCTGTGCGCTCTTTCAATGATTCCTTGCCCCTGAGGGTTATAGGGGATGCCATGTTTTAATTGGACATCCATGTTGTCACAAAATTTTTGGAAGGATTTACTAGTGTAGGCAGGCCCGTTATCCGTCTTTAACGTCTTTGGCTTACCCCAAGCTGCCCATGCAGCAAGGCAGTGTGCAATGACGTGGGAGACTCTTTCTCCTGGTTCAGCAGAGGCAAATAAAACTTGGGAGCATGTGTCCACCGACACATGTAAGTACTTGATCTTACCATACTCTGAATGATGAGTGACATCCATCTGCCAAGTATCCCCTGGGGTGAGACCCCTAGGGTTGACCCCAACCGAGGGGACTGCTCTCTGCTCTGCACAATTGTTGCAGGCTCGGACAATATCTCGAGCAGCTGCACGTGGTATGCTGAACCGCTTAGCTAGGGTACCTGCATTGATGTGAAACTTGGCATGGAATTCTCGGGCTTGTTGATACGGTACCAGCGTCGGAAAGATGTGCAGCTGTCGAGTGGCTACATCTGCGCTGTGGTTCCCCTGGGCCATAGGGCCAGGCAAACCTGTGTGGGCTCTAATATGGGTTATGTAAAAAGGGTGTTGCCTGGTCCATATAACCTCCTGTAGTTTGGCAAAGAACGTCCTTACTGTAGAGGAATGTTTAACAATGCCCACCGTTTCTAAAATTTGTACAGAGTTCACAACATAAGCAGAATCCGAGACGACATTTAAGGGCTCGGAAAGGCTTTCCAGGACTGCAATGATAACCTGCAGTTCTACCCATTGAGGCTTTTGTGGTTGGAAGAGCACTGTTTTAGGAGTGTCCCCCTCCACACAATACGCCCCTGTTCCAGAGCTGGAGCCGTCCGTGTATACGGTGGGGGCGCCTGCTAGTGGCCTAGGAGAGGTTACTTTGGGAAAAATCACTGGGTGCCGGGTGACAAACTGCAAGAGAGGAGCCTTAGGGAACTGATTGTTAATGGGACCAAGAAATGTACACCGGAGAATGGCCCATTGATCTATGCATCCGGTGAGTATCTCAAGCTGCTGGGAAGAATAAGGCACCCTGAGATTTTTGGGCTGCTGACCGAAATGCTGCACAGCCCTTTTAATGCATTCTAGGGCCAAGTCTGCAACCGCTGTAGGATAGTGCTCTAGGACTTTTTTGGGGGAAACTCCAGGGTGGACCCAGAGCAGCGGCCCCCGCTGCCACAGTACCGCAGTGGGCTGTAATTCTGTCGGCAGCACGCAGGCTTCAAAAGGCTCATCAGGGTCTATTCTCTTCAATGCAGCGCCACTGAGCGCCTGTTCCACCTGGCATAGTGCTCGCCTTGCCTCTGGAGTGAAGCTTCGAGGTGAGTTTATATTAGAATCCCCCTTCAACAGGTCGAACAAAGGTGTTAGTTTGACATTGGGTATTTTTAGGTATGGACGGATCCAATTGATATCCCCCATGAGTTTTTGTAGATCATTGAGAGTGTGTATATTGTCTAGCCTGAGAGACACCTTTTGGGGGGAAACATGAGTGGGTGCGACTTTCGCCCCCAGGAAAGTGGTAATGTCAGTCATTTGGATTTTTTCAGGGGCAATCTCTAGGTTAGCTTCTCTAAGACTAAGGACTAAATGTGACAAAACTGTTTTAAGAAGATCTGTGTCTCTATGGGCTAAGAGAATGTCATCCATATAATGGATGATTTTCACTTGAGGGAACTGCTGCCGAGTGCTAGCTAGCTTCGCAGCGACATACAGCTGGCACATGGTAGGACTATTAGCCATGCCTTGGGGCAGGACTGTCCATTCAAAGCGTTGACAGGGCTCCTCTTGATTACTAGAGGGCACAGTAAAGGCAAACTTAGGGGCAAAAGTATCAACATCATCAAGAAAACGCTGAAGGGAGCTTTTCCTGACCGAGATACCCCGTTGTTTCAAAAGGTTCTTTAAGGGAGCTAAGAGAGGTGAACTTCCGGACTGCCCCATGATTGCAGTCGGCACTATACTTCAGTCACTCGGAGAGCTCTTCCGAGTCCCCCGGGGTCACCTGAAAACCCACGGGCCCTAACTATCATGTAATAAGACGCACTCACCTTCTCGCGTTGATCAGGCGCGGGAAGTCCGCCGTAAGCTCGACGCGCAGCGCTGCTCTCCTCACAGAGGGACCGTCGAGAGCGAGGCAGGAGGAGGAGCTTCCCCGTACGGGCCACCACTTGTCCGGCGCTGCCCCGCTCGGTCCCCGGTTCCCGGCCGGCGAGGGGAAACAGGGAAGGAGAGAGAGAGATGCAGACTGCGCGAACTAACCTGGTCATGAATCACGACTCGAACCACACGGCAGTTGTGAAAGCAAGCCCTTTACTACAGCTAGATGAACATTCTGTGTTACTGGTTCCCACACGGGGCACGGCGCCTCGTGGGAGAGCAGCCTCGATGTGGCCGTCAGGCACGGCTCCTTGTGGGCTGTCTCACCCTACCCCGTCCGGGTAAGACCTTTTATACACAATTAACAACCAATAAGCTTCTAGGCTAGTATCGCGTATACAGGATTTCGATTGGTAGGAGCGGGTGGCGGATACATGCGTCACTATGCGGAAACAGGATGCAGGCGCCATCTTGGCTCACTCGATGGGCGGGGGTAACTCTAGAGCAGGCTGCAGCGCATACGCTAGGCCCGATTCGGGAGGCGGCTTTCCACACTCCAGCACTGATCCTGGAATATAATAAGAACTAAATAACTGTGGATAAAGGCATGGAGGAGGTCTCCCCAGACCCACCAATGCTGTGTCACAAACACCAAGCTCAGTGTTGCCCCCTCACCTGCTGCCATTTGAAAGCCACTGCTCATATCAGAGGCTCTTTAGATGTCTGAAAGCTTGAGTTCCTTGATCTTTCCCTCATTCAAGCCACCTTCTAAGTTCTTTCCATGGCCCCTTTGATTTCTCTCTGGACTCAGTCTTTTATCTCCTTCCCCACTGAATCAGTCTCTGTTTTAAGAGAACAGAAAATGGAATAGAAAATAGCAAGAGAGAAAAAAGTATGAGTGGAACTCAACCTTAAGAAATAAAGCTAAAAATTATGAAAATAACATCAAACAAACATAACAACATTTATGTTGTAATGACATCCCTGCCTGAATTCTGAAAATGAACAAAGAATGAATTGGGTCTTGATTGTTTTGAGGTGACTTTTTAGAGTAATTATTCTGACAAGCTTGTATGATAGTTGGATACCAAATCTTTCCCTTCCCGATTGATTTTCATGGCACTTCCCAGTTGATTTTCACAGCGCAATTAGAGAGGTCATTTCAGCAAAATTTGATGGCCATCTCTCAATTCTCACGGCCAATCATTGTCTTTTGGCAAGTCCATCATCCTCCTACTGAAGTTCTTGGCTTGGGTGTTAACTGGTCTGCCCCCACCAGATCCTCTCTGGGCTAGACTTTTGCTCATGATGTGAGCAGAACTTCAACATCACTTTCATGGACTCCCCAGAGTTACGTATCTTTGGCAAGATGCATGGTTTCACTCTGCACTGGATATGCATTGGAGGCAACATCTGACAATCAGACATTCAGCAAGTGACTGAGGACAGAGAGAGCGACCAACATGTTGGGCAGTAGAAACGTGGGGGCAGGTGGTTGAGTGGTGGCTGGGTTTGCAAGGGCTTAAGTCATTAGTAAAACAGCAACTTTGCTTCTGCAGCCTGGGTATGGTGGTCCCTGGATCACAGATGCTGGCACAGCGACGATGCTACTGGTCTCTTGGCTGGGCCCCTTTGCAGGCCTTTGCAGTCCAAGCTGCCAGGTGATGGATCTGCCTGGAGCCTCATTTAAGTCGGAGCAGGAGTTCAGAGCATGGCTTTTGCCAGACCACCTCAGCTCACTGTGGAAAGCCGCCTCCCGAATCGGGCCTAGCGTATGCGCTGCAGCCTGCTCTAGAGTTACCCCCGCCCATCGAGTGAGCCAAGATGGCGCCTGCATCCTGTTTCCGCATAGTGACGCATGTATCCGCCACCCGCTCCTACCAATCGAAATCCTGTATACGCGATACTAGCCTAGAAGCTTATTGGTTGTTAATTGTGTATAAAAGGTCTTACCCGGACGGGGTAGGGTGAGACAGCCCACAAGGAGCCGTGCCTGACGGCCACATCGAGGCTGCTCTCCCACGAGGCGCCGTGCCCCGTGTGGGAACCAGTAACACAGAATGTTCATCTAGCTGTAGTAAAGGGCTTGCTTTCACAACTGCCGTGTGGTTCGAGTCGGCTCACAGCCCAGCATCTTCACCTCCTGGCTGGGTGACCTTGGGCAAGTCACTTGACCTCTTGAGCCTTTGTCCTTTTCCATAAAATTAGGTTTTAAATGAGATAATGCATAGGAAGCCCATGGTGTTGCACTTAGCACATCATTTGTTGACTTAATTAGGGAGGTTGTGTATGTTTCACCCCCTTTCTGAGTCTGGAACTTCTAGATTGCAGGGGCCATGTCTGTTTCATGTCAGTTTCCTGGGACGTGTGCTTGGCCCAGTGGCTCATGTACACAGAAAATGCAGGGACTTCCTGGAAAATAGAACTGAAGTCCTGGAGCGGGGCACATGGGTCCTGGGACAAGAGCTGAGCAGCGCATTGGCCAAGGTGAACGCCTGCTTCTCGTCACAATCTGCCTGGCCTGGCTCTGCTTGGAGCTTGCCCCCTCGTGCCAGCAGAGTGGCCCACCCTCTATGCTCATACATTCCTACAGGCTTCCCCAAACTCCCAGGAGAAATCAGCCATGCTCCCAGGGCAGCCCACGTGCAGGTAAGATTAGGTGCAATTTGTTAACGGGAGTGTTCACCAAATGTCAAAACTTGGCTTTCTCTTGTCTTGGCAAAGCCTTCCTGATGGAGCCAACTCCCTGGAGAAGTGCAGCAAGCAACAAGTCCCTTTGGCATTTTAACAGCTGAAAAGCCTGCTGCTGAAGGATTCCAGCCCTGCGGCTGCCAGCAGCGGAGTGACTAATTTATGCAATCTGATTTGCAATATTAACGGTAAACATCATTACCCAGGTGTGTCAGCCCTACCTGCCAGACAGTGAGCAGAGGAATTCAGAGCCAGTTTCAAAAAAGCTGAGAGACAGAAGCCAGCGTGTGGAGTGAAGGTGGAGGAAGCCCCGCTGGTCAGAGAGCTCTCCCAGACCCTCCAGTTTCCTTCTCCATCTTTGCGTGATCACGGGGCTCCATGGCAGGGCATGTGCCCACTGGATCTCAGTTGTCATGGAGCATTTATTGAACACCTGTTAGATGCATGGCACACTGGTTGAGGAATGAAAAACCTGGCTGTGCTATTTATGGTATGACAACCAGTGTTGCCTCTCTGGGCCTCATTTCCTCACTAGTGAAGTAGGAGCAACAATGTTGACAGTGATGGGGACAGCAATGATGGCAGCTTCCATTTGATGAGTACTTGGAATGTGCCAGGCTGTGTGCTAAGTGCTTTCCATCCATGTCTGTGATGGTTCAGAACATGTGTCAACTCATCTAGGTTATGGTGTCCAGTCAAGTCAACTCAGAACTGATTGTTACTGTGAGGGTATTTCATAGATGGATTTGCATTCATAGTCAGTTGATTGCATCTCTGCCTGATTGCATCTACAATCAACAAGGGAGATTGCCCTCAGCAAGTAGGGGAGTTTCCTCACCCAATCAGTTGACAGTCTTAAGACAGAACAGAGGCTTTCAGAAGTCAGAAGGTAGAATTTTTCTCTCTATTTCAGCCAGCCAGCTTCTCCTGGGGAATTCAGCCTACTCTATTAGGAGTTCCAACTTGAAGCTTGCCCTGTGGAATTTGGATTTGCCAATCCCCATGGTCACATGAGCCAATTCCTATAATATGTATCCTGTCAGTTCTGTTTCTGTGGAGAACCCTGACTATACAGTATCTCATTCAATCTGCATAACAATCCTATGATATAGAACCTATTTATCAGCACCATTTTATAGATGGAAAAGAAAAATCAAGGCTCCAAGAGGTTACATTGCTCAAAGTTGCTCAGCTGGGAAGCAGAGCCGCAGGGATTCCAAAGAACCTGGCGATTAATAATTACTCTTTATTAAATGAGCGAGTTGTGTAAATCAATACCTGGTGCAAGGGCTAAAGAAGGGCCCGCTGCTAGTATTGTTATTAACTATTTATTATCCTGGGTTCTCTCTCTGTTCTGAAAATTTCACAGAGTTGATGGGAGGATCAGTAAGACAATGAATGTGATGGTACCATTTAATCTTTCAAAACCAAGACATCTGTACCTTCTTATTATCATCATCAATATTATTATCAGAGAAATGAGGTAAAGAAAAAGTATAACTAGTATTTTTTCACAGTGCATTGGAGTATATTTGGGCAAAGCCACCCCATTTTATCCTGATGAGGGGGAGGTGGGGAAGCAGCAAATCAGTTGTCCCCTGGAGAAAGCTTGAGATTTTCCTGCCTTTCCATTCATGTTGACAAATGCTGCCATGTACCAAGGAAGAGGGAGAGCAAAGGGCCCCAAATCCCCACCCTCCCTAAATCCACATTTTGCAGCTCCCCAAACTTCTGTGGGCAGAATATATTTCCCTGCCCCTGCCCCTGGGTTAGCCATGTGACTTGCTCTGGTCAATAGAATGAGAGGTAAGTGATGGTGTGTCTAGATCTGTGTTTCCACCTGCCCTGCTTGTGCCTCTGCCATCACTGTTGCCACCCACTGGTCCCAGGGGAGTCTGCGAGTCACTGGGACACAGCGGTCTCCAGCTGAGCCCACCTGGATGAGCCAACAACAGCTGCAGACCTGGGAGCTAATAAGGGCTCATTGTTGTATGCCATTGAGGTTTCGTGGTGGTTTGTTATGCATTATTATCATAGCAAAAACAAATGGCTACAACCCCCCAAGGGCTTTCTCCTTTACATGTCCAGGTAAACTGACGTAGCTGACACACAGTGAGATTCATTGGCACCTAGCGACGGTGTGACCTCAGACGGCTTCTTTAAATCCTCAGTGTCTCAGATTTTCATCCGTACAATGGGAATACAAATGTATTTTTATATACTTTATATTAAATGAAATAAAATACACAAAAAGATCTAGCATCGTATGCGACATACTGCAGGTCTCAATAAATGTTAGTTCCTTAGCAGATGGAGTGGTTGGAGACCTCACCCTGATGAGCGCTCAGTATGTGGATATGGAAGTGTGTCTTTCTGTCTGTCCAAGAGACATTTCCTGCACTGAGGCTTGGGGCTGAATGCAGGCTGTTTGCCTGTGTACCCACATCCCTTCATACAAGGCCTTAAAGGACTTGCCCATGACTCATGATACAAGTTTTGTGCTATGTGACATAAAGAGGTTGCAGGATGTTTAGACATGGCGGGTAGAGGGCTGGGGGAGAGCAGTGGATTGAGTTCATGCTCTGTGATTTAGGAAAAGTGTGACCTTAGGCCAGTTCATTAAGCTTTCTGGGCCCCTGTTTTCTCTGTAACAGGGGGGATTACACCTTACAATGCTGGGTGAGGGTCAGGCGGCGCAGTACATGGAAGTGTTTAGGACAGCGCCTCCTATCGTTAAGATCTGTGGGATGAGACAGGCCATAGTCTCCTCCATCCTGGGGTCTTACCCTGCCCGGCACACCTGGACTCACCTGCCAGTCACACCTGGTGGAAACAGGCCTCTCTGGCCACTTGATCTCAGAAGAAGAGGGAATGTGAGCCATATTTTGTTTTAAACAACCTCCCCTCCCTCCTTGGCAGGACGCTCCCTTTAAAGGGTCTCTGTGAGCAGGGACTCACCCACTCCCTTCATTTTCCCATTTGAACCTTCCTCGCTCTCTCAGTCCTTCCTCAGATGGACCCGATGACACATGTTGGAAATAATCCAGAGATGAATGAGGCTTAACCCCTGCGCTCCAAAAACTCATAACGGAGTGAAGGAAAGGAGGTGCAAATATAACTGTAAGAAATTAATTGTTGGCTACTTTTTTACTGAGCACTTACTGTGTGCCTGTCCCTGGACTAAGTGACTTCCCTGCTTCATCCCACTGAATCCTCGAAGAGGAAACTGAGGCTCAGTGCCCAGCACCACAGGGGACTGAGGGAAGAGGGGAGGGAGGGGGGAAGAGGGTCACTTCTGGCTGATGTTGGCGGTGGGTGAAGGACATGCTTGCTGGAGAGAGACCAAACAGGCACTTCAGAAGCTTCTGTCAGCCAGGGAAAAGCAGGATGACACGTGGATGACACTCACAGCCACAGTCCCAAACAGCTTCTCATCCAGAGGGGGAATTTGCAGTTGAGACAGGAAGAGCTGTCTTTCACTATTCAGCTAAAAGGAGAGATTGTTTTGGGCTGTAGTAATGGTCTATAATTTATAAAGCAACTTTTCTATCAATAATAACTACTGAAGTAATAATAGCAGCAGCTACCGCTGTTGAGCGTCTCCTCTGTACCAGGCACGGTGCTGATGCCTCACAGTGTTTATGTCTAATCCTCACAACAATATGGAAGGCAGGTATTCTCACTCTCACTTCACAGATGAGGAAATTGAAGCACAGGCAGCACCTTCCTGACCAAGTCACACAGCAGTGAGTGGCAGAATCAAGACTTGAACTCTGGTCTCCTGACACTCAGCAAATGGTGACAAATGATGGTCAGAGTTTGAGCAGGTACAGAGACCACGTCCACCACCTTGACACCCCACCCCCCACCATACCTCTTTGGGGCCCAAGCCAGGTTCCCATCAGCCCTTTCTGGGTGAGACCCCAGGCTCCCACACACCAGTGACCGGGGGCTGGTAAGGATTCCCCCGAAGGTCCAGTTGACCCCGCACTTGTATTCAAGAGCTGGGGTGCCCTCAACCAATGCCTGCTTCTCCCACCTGCATCTTTACTGCTGCACTCTCCCAAGATCACTGCTGGAAACCGTTCTGGAGTTTTAAAAGAAGCCAGAGTTGAGCTTTGTCCCAATACTTTCTGCAATGGCGCCTTATGGTTTTCTCAAACCAAGCAAACAATCATCCATCTATCCATCATCCATCCATTCATCCCTCTACTCATCCATCCATCCATCCTTCACCCATCCATCCATCCATCCATGCATCCATCCATGCATCCATCCATCCATGCATCCATCCATCCATCTTACATATGTTTATGGAACATTTACTATGTGTCAGGAACTCTATTAGATTCTGGGCATATAGCAGGCAACAAGTCAAAGACCCCTCCCTCATTGTAGCTCATATTCTAGTGGAGAGAGACAATGAAGAGATGAACCTATCAATGCATAATATCTAGGTAGGTGGAGGGCCAGCTATGATCTATTGATTCTCAGCTCCATTCCCCACTTCCTCTTCTCAGTCATGAAAAAAGAACTATGATGATGACAACAAGGGCAATAATAGCTTCCATTTTTTGATGGCTCATTCTGGGCTTGGGAATTTTACCTGCATTAACTCATTGTATCATCACAACAGCCCTGTGAGGCTGTGCTGTTATTATCCTACTTTATAGTTGAGAAAACCAAGGTGCAGAGAAGCTAATAACTAGCCTTGGGTCACATGGCTGGTAAGTCAAGGACCAGAAACTCAAATCCAACTTCTCTGGACCCCAAAGCTCTTATCTACATACCATCTCACCAACTTTTGTGTGATTTGTCCCTTCAACGTGCCTCTGCATTTACCCTCAGCTTTGAATGTACCTTCTCCTCTTGGTGGCTACTATTTACAAAAAGCCTAATGAGTGCCAGGTGGCTTCCAAGTGCTGTAAGTACATTATTGTTTTTAATCCTCCCAAGAATCTTGCATGGTATGTATCTTTAGATAGGTGCTCCAATTTGTTAAAGCTGCTGATATGCAAAATACCAGAAATGGATTGGCTTTTACATGGGGGTTTGTCAGTTCACAAATTTACAGTTCTAAGGCCATGAAAATGTCCCAATTAAGGCATCAATAGGACAATACCTTCTCTGAAGAAAGGCCGATGGCATCTGGGGTTCCTCTGTCACTTGGGAAAATACGTGGCCAGAGTCTGCTGGGCCTCTCCCAGGGTTAGCTTCTGGTTTCAGTTGCTTTCTCCGAAATGTCTCTGGGCTTCTGTCTTAGCTTCTCTCTCTCAGCTTCTGTGCATCTTTGCTTGTTTCTCCCTGGGCTTTTCTTTCTAAGTGTCTGGGGGTCCTCTCTTAGCTTCTCTGGGGCAAACTCTGGATTTCATCTCTTAGCTTCTCTCCTGGTTCTGGTTTCAATGGCTGTCTCCAAAATGTCTCTGGGTGTTTTCTCTCTAAGCATCTCTGAGCTCTCTTCAAAATCTTGCCTTTTATCCTCTCATAGAGGATGCCGGTAAACTAATTAAGACATACCTTGAATGGGTGGGGTCATGTCTCCATGGAAATAATCTAATCAAAAGGTCCCATCCACAATTGGGTGGGTCACATCTCCATGGAAACAACCCAATCAAAAGATTCTATCCACAATAAGTCTACCCCCATATGTTTGGATTAAAAGAACATGGCTTTTCTGGGATACATAATAGATTCAAACCAGCACAATAGGGAAACTGAATCTCAGAGAGGCTAAATAACTTGTCTCTGGTCACACAGCAAGTAAAGAATGGAACTGGAATTGGAACCTTATCTGCTTGACTCCAAAGCCTGTGCTCTTTCACCATCTCACATTGATCCTGCATCTGGTGAACTCCTACATATCTGTCAAGACCCAGTCTAAATGTAACCTGTTCATGGAGTCATCCCTGACTCTCTGAGGCATATTTTTTTCCTTCTGTGAACTCTAATGCCCCTCTAGTGGATACTAGGTTAAAATTTTTGTCTACTTTTCATCTTTTTCCCTAGGCAGTGAAACCTCTGATGGCGGGGCTTGCTTGGCAGTACTCCATTAGCAATAATCTTGCCTCTTCTTTCAGAGATTGGGACTCTGTGCATTTAATTTCATATCTGATTTTAAACTAATTTAGTCTATTAGCCTATTTATCCACTTATTGCTATTTGCTGCTAATCCAATTAACATGAATGAGAATGCAGTCCCAGTGGAGCTGATAGAACAAATGTTTTAAAGGCCAAGTACAGCTCATAACAACATTGTGGACAGCTTTCAAATGCTTCTATCTTGCCCCTCTTAATGCTGGCCCCTCCCCTGGGGGCACCTAGGGGTCTCTAGCTCCCCTTCCATCCTTATCAGGAACACTGGCTGAGGAACATTCGAGGGAGCCTGGAACCTACTCCTCAGGGACCTGCATTCAATCCAGGAATCACCGAGACTGGAAGTTCCATTGCCTGCACTCGGAGCTGGTGCACAGTATGACTCTCGGGGGCCTCTTCCTCCATAACAATTATTAAAAACCATACTTTATGACTGCATTGGTATAAAGACGAATATAATCCAGGATGGATTCTTTTTTCTTCCATTTTTTTTATAAGGGCAGCTGTAATTTTACAGAAAAATCATGCAGAAAGTAGAGTTGCCATATAGCGTCCACCCCCACAGATTTCCCTATTATTCACACTTTGCATTAGTGTGATACCTCTGTTACAATTGATGAAAAAAATTATTATAATAATAATTATTAACTACAGTTCATAGTTTACATTAGGGTTCACTCTTTGTATCATATGGTTCTATGGGTTTTAAATTTTTTATTCTGGTAACATATATACAATCTGAAATTTCACACTTTAACCACTTTCAAGTATACAATTCAGTGGTGCTAATTACATTCACAATGTTTTGCTACCCCCACCACCATTTATTACCAAAACCTTTTCCTCACCCCAAACAGAGCCCTGGGCTTTGAACACTTTGCATCAAGAAGTGCCTTCTAAGCATTGACCTCAAATACCTTCCATTTGAGGACAAGACACTGTACCCCCAGAGTTGGAGCTGCCCATGTGGGAGAATTGGGGAAAGGGAGGTTGCATGGCCCCAGAATGGAGGAGATTGTTCTGGAAGGCCCTTATGGTAAAGTAGGAGTTAACTGAGGATTTCAAGGAAAAGAAGAATGAGAGAAAATGATTCAGATGTTCTGTGACCTTCACTTAAAGTTGGATGTTACTTTTCTCCAGTAACATGATAAAAAAAAATTAGTTTTCTCTTCTAAAAAGAAAGGGAAGAGTCAAAGTAATTATTTCTGTGAGAATTGCTGCCCTGCTCCCATCCAGGGTATATTTGTGTGTCAGCAAATCATAAGTAGTGCTCCCCTCTTGACTCTCATCACAAATTGACGGCGATGGGTGTATTGTGCGAATGGACGGGTGGATGGGTGGGGTGGGGGAGGGTGGGGAGGTTGCATGTGGAAATTGCAAGAATTGTTCCTCTTCCTGATGGGCTCTGAGAGTCTGGATGGAAAGCAAACAGAGAGCCTGTAATCATTTCCATTTCAATCAGATGACTTTGCCCTGTGGAAAAGGGAGGGCCAGAAATGCTGTCTGCTTCTTGGGTTCTAGAAAACTAACCTGCTGGGGTTAAATGTCCTTTGGGTGGTCCTGAAAGCTGAGATGCGGCCACTTATAAAGATTTCCTCCTCCTCACCTTCTCCAAATGTTCCCAATGTCCCCAAATTCCTGTGATAGGAGCTAACCAGACAGGCCCAGAGAGGCTTGCCTCCCCAAGGCATGATTAAAATAGTTGGGATGGGAATGGTCTTGGGTGCAGAAGAGGGTTGTAATTTTATGTGTCAGCTTGGCTAGGTTAGGGTTCTGGTTGTTTAGTCAAACACTGGCCTACTTGTTACTGTGGAGGTTATTTCATCCATGGGTTTGGCATGCACAGTTGACCTTAACTGAAGGAGATTCCCCTCCATAATGGGGGGGTGGGTGGTGGTGCTTCATACAATTGATTGGAGACCTTGACAGCAACAACTGAGGGTTCCAGAGATCAGATGGGATTCTGCCTCGAGTCCACACCCTCCACTTTCTCCTGAGTTTTAGCCTAAGGAATTCAGACTCAGGAATTCAACTTCACTCTTGCCAGAATTTCCAGCCCCAGACTTGCCCTACAAATTTGGACTTGACAGCCCCTACAATTGTGTGAGCCAATTCCTTATAATAAATCTCTTCACACACACATACACATACACATTCTGTTTCTCTGGACAATCCTGATTGATACAAGGGTTTAGGGATAAAGATAAACCCAGAACTATGTGGAAAGAGGCCAGGGCCTCCCTGAATAGGGGATTGGTTCACCTCTGGAGTTGGTTTCTCAGCACCAGAGGCAAAACCTGTGTTTGGTTAGTGACGGAAAGTATATTTAAAGTAGCCAAAGAGACAAATCAGAAATTTGGGTAATTACAGTTGTCAAATGGATTTTATTTCCAAGATTTAAGATCTTGCTATGGGGACTGAATCATGGATACCACATAAAGGGGATGAGACCAGAAACCACTGAATTCCTGATGAAATATCCAGATGATTGAGGTGAGACAGTGATCCCAGCCTTGTTTATCCAGATCATGGTAACAAATTCTGTAATCCTTTCTGAAAGGCACATTCTGGGTCATTCTACCAAGATCCCAATCCTTTCCTGCTAAAACATCCTTCTTGAAGGAGATGATAAATCCCACACATATGGTAAAGGTACATCAGGCAGACCTACCTCTTACTTCCTCTAACCTTGATAAGATAACACATATCTTCTGCAATCTTGGACAAGTCACTCCTGTAGGCCCCAGTTCCTTATTTGTTAAACTGGATTGTAGTTGTTCCTATGGAACATCCTATGTCACCATGGGAACTGCACAAAACACTGTATCTATAAGGCACTTAGCACAATGCCTGGCACACAAGAAGAACTCAGCAAATGCTCTTTCTCACCCCAGAGGAAGCCAATAGAGAGGAGAGACTGAGCACATGGGGGAGAAAGAGGTAGTGAATGGGCCCAGTCTCTTGGCCAAACGCCTGAACGGTCTGGTGTCTAACACAGAAGCTAGAGATTCTGGTCACCTGATGTTGGCTGTGGGTCTGTCACCCTGAGTGAATCTTTTCTGCAACGTGTGGTCAGAGAAAGGAGAACAGGAGCTGGGACCTCATGGTACTCACAGAACAGGCTGTATGAACTGGTGCTAATAAATGATACCTTAATCAATGTCGATACGTGTGGTGGAATTTCATCTAATTCTTGCTTTCCCTCTTTCCTGGCAGCAGGGTTTGGTGGGTAGCTGACCCTCTCAGAGGTTTTGGTGACTGCCGTCATCTAGCACAGAGAAGTCGGGGCAGGGCAGGTTCCCTGGAGACATCAGAAAGGGCTTTTGAAGCAAGGAGAAAAAAGGACCAGGAAATGAAGGCTTTGACATGAGGATGGGGAAGTGTGGGGCTATGGGATCTGTGATGGTCAAGGACATGTGTCAACTTGGCCAGGAAATGGTGTCCAATTGTCTGGTCAAGCAAGCTCTGGCCCAATTGTTACTCTGAGGATACTTTGTGGATTAAGTCATCAGTAATCGATTGCATCTATGGCTGATTATATCTACAGTCAGCTGAGGAGATTGCCTTCAGCAAGGGGAAAAGTCTCATCCAATCAGTTGAAAGCCTTAAAAGGAGAAGTGATGATTTCAGCTGTCATAAGAGAGAAGTTCCACCTCTACTTCAGCCAGCCAGCTTCTCCTGGGGAAATTTAGCAAAAACCTTCATCGGAGTTCCCAGCTTATGTTGCCCTACAGCATTGGGGCTTGCCCATTCCCCACAGTCGTGTGACACAATTCTTATAAAAATCTCATAACCTGCCAGTTCTGTGTCCCTAGAGAACCCTGACTAATAAAGGGTTTATGTCGAAGAAGAAACAGGAAAAGTTTGAATCCTAAAGGGCCCAGATCATAACGAGGTGCATTTCTATAGCACTTACTGTGTCTCTCAAACATGGGGGAAAACGTATTTAATTTAAAAGGTGGCATACTTTATACTTTAATTTTGCTCTATTTTGGCCAGAATCAGGACTTCAGGACACTGCCAGCATTGTTGGAAGTTCTGCACAACGTTCCTAATTGAAATTAGGAATGGTTTTGTATGTTTTCAATATGAAGCATGCTAAGGAACAGTTTTACTCTTTAATCCACTGTTTGCAGCAGAATTACGTATATATATATATATATATATGAAAATCCATTTTGAATAATCTACATTTTTAAATTTTGAAATTGTTTTAAAAAACAAAGTAAGAAAATCATAAAGGTGTTAAGTTATTTTGCATTTTGTTACTTATCCATTACTAGTCAGTATACCAATTTGGTATATATTGCCTCTATACATTTACACTTATTTTTGCAACAATAATTTTATAGCTGCATAAACTGTAAATAATCCTTTGTATGAAAGAATCATCATATCACAATGATACCAAATGTTGTTAAAAACTGCATTATTTTGTAATTATTTCTTAGAGGCATTTCGTGGTAGGACTAGCAGTCAATAAAGTTACTTTTCATTTGTCTTAAAACAAAAAAGAGTTCAGAGATGGAAAGGCTGTAACATTTGGCAAATCAAACATCTTCATTTACTTAGCAGCAGTAGCCAAAAGTTGCTGAGTGGCTGAAATGCAACCAGCCAACTGACTAAAAGTGACCTTGGGGACCCCTGCACTGAGCCAGTTACACTATTTAGACCCAGAAACTTTGCAAGTAACTTAGCTATGGCTGCCCCGTGAGTGGCATCTCCCTCACCCCCTGCCCTCGAGCCCATCCATTATATCTTCTGTTCATGGAGCAATTGAGGGTTCTGATGAAGTGTCCTCTTAAGGTAAGGCTTTGAAAATGGAACTGATTGGGAACTTTGGTTAAAATTTCCTTTGAGAGCCTCTGGGGAAGAGGTAATTGTCTCCCAGTGGAGACAAGAGAATGGGTACCCGAAACAATCAATAAGAAGCAAAACTTCTGCTCCCCACGAGGCATTTCAACCATGTTATGATTCAACCTATCACTCATCTGAGAAACAAATCAAAATAAATGAAATGGGAATTACGTTGGCTCAAAACAAATAGATGATTGTAATTGGATGTTCCCTCCTTCAACAACTCCATATTCAGGAAAGATCTTTGACTACAATAGATAATGAGGTCCTTATCAGGAGCAATTTTAAAAAATTCTTCTCCTTTTTGAAGCTAATTAGAGATATTTATTAGACTAGGCAATAGCCCCTTTTCTCACTGAAGGAGTATAATTTGAAAGGGAAGGATGGTGAAGGAAAGTAACTATTACAATTCTTAATAAAATATGAGAATCCGTGGATCCCCAGGTTAATGGAGGCAGGGGAGTATGAGAAGTTGAGATAGGCAGAGGGAGAGAGAAGCCAGCTTTAGGGGTTGTGTGTGTTTGTGTGGGCACACACAACATGGATCACACATATGTGAACACACATTTTAGGATCCATTAAAAAAAAAAGATTAACTAGGCTAATTAGAATCTCAGCGCCAGAGCTGACCTCAAAAGTAGTAGTTCCCCTAGAATTCACAGCAATCTTGGGGGATGGGGAAGGGAGGGCTTTGAGCCAATCTTGTTTGGATCTTAAGGGACAGGAAAATCCTAGCTATCTTCCTGATTTCGTAACACCCATCTAAGCAGTTGGGGATTGAATTATGTACCCCAGAAGACCATGTTCTTAATCTTAATCCATTCCTGTGGGTGTGAACCCATGTGGATAGGACTTTTTGAAGAAGTTATTTTTAGTTAAGGTGTAGCCAACTGAATCAGGTTGGAGTTTAATCTGAATTATTGGAGTCTTTTATATATGAAATTCAGACAGAGAAGTAGCCATGGGAAGAAACTAGAAGTCAATGGAACCTGGAAGAGAAAGGAGAAGACATAGCCATGTGACAGAAAAGCCAAGGACCAAGGATCACCAGCAGCTGGCCCCAGAACACCACTATCTTTGGGGAGAAAGCATTGCCTTGCTGACACCTTGATATTGGACTTCTCCTAGTCTCAAAACCATGAGCCAATAAGTTCCCATTGTTTAATCCAACCCAGTGTTTGGTAATTGTTTTAGCAGCTGGGAAAGCAAGACAAAAGCATCTGAGACCCATCTTTTGACGAGCTCCACACTCTGGAATAAAATCTGAAGTCTGAGAATTTCACAAGACCAGAAGTGTATCTTCATCTTTTTGCCTCGAACACTCAGGGAAGTACCTGCCAGGTAGTAGATGCTCAATAAATGTTTGCTAAATGAATGAATGGCTGAATGAACACAGCAGGGCATAAATCTGGCTGTAGAATGCTTGAAGTAGTTGCCATAAAACCCCAGTAGTATGGCCAGTCATTCTCACTTAGACCCTCTTTTGGCTTTATTAATTCATTTATAAATAATTTTAAATCCATGTAGGTGTCTCATCTTAGGACCACGTCTTAAGAGAGGTACTGAAGAGTGGCTGGTCCAACAGGTGCAGTGATAGCTGAATCTGTGATGGGAGGAAGACAGTCTTTTGTCCATAAACACAGGCTGCAAGAATAGAGTCAAAGTTTGCCGCTTTATTGATTGCCAACCTGGACCAGGAACTTCTGGTCATTTTACAGGCAATATGTCATTTAAATTGTACAACTTGGCTGTAGGGCGAATGTAATTACTTTATTTCACCGATGGTGAAATTGAAGCTCAGAGAAATGAATAAACTGGCCAACATTCAAATCCAAATCTGTCTAATTTTTCCACCACATTATACTGAATCAATTTTATTTTATATCTTTGTTTTAATTTCTGGATATTTAAAAACAATAGATGGCTACAAAGAAGCAATGGAGAACCAGCCATATAACTGCCACTCAGAATTAATTATTGTTAGCATCTTAGTATATTTGCTATGAAGTTTTTTTTCCTCTTAAGGAAAATCCTTTGACTGGATTTGTGAAAAATGATCCATGCTCTATAAAGAATTCAAACAATGCCAAAAAAAAAAAATCTAAAATTACCCAGTATTAATATCATTAATATTAAGTGAACATAATTCCAAACTTTTTTTAGGCATCATAATATAGATAGATAGATAGATAGATGATAGATAGATAAATAGAGGGATAAATGAATAGAAAGCTGTAAAAAGAAAAGCTATTACAAAAATGAGATAATTCTATACATATCTTAAAGATGGTAGAGTTAATTTTACTCGAAATTTTTTACAGTAGGCTTTTTTTTGCAATTCTTTATTGAGATAAAATTCACATAACAGAAAAGTCACCACTTAAAACATTTTAAAGTGTAAAATTCTGTAGTTTTTAGTATATTCACAGTGCTATTTTGACCATCACCACTAATTCCAAAATATTTCCATCCCCCCAAAAAGAAACCCCAGTTAGCAGTCACTCCCAATTCCCCCTTCCTCCTATCCCCTGGCAACCACTAATCTACTTTCTGTTCCTATGGATTTGCAGATTCTGGACATTTCATATAAATAAAACCATTGGTCTGACTTCTTTCCTTTAGCATAATGTTTTCAAAATTCATCCATGTTGTAGCATATGTCAGTGCTCCATTGCTTTCTATGACTGAATAACATTCCATTGAATGGGTATACTACATTATTTATCCATTCATCAGTTGAAGGACATATGAGTTGTTTCTACTTTTTGGTTATTATGAATGCTGCTGCTAAGAACATTTGTGTACCAGTTTTTGTGTGAACATATGTTTTCAGTTCTTTTGGATATATGTTTAGGAGTGGCTTTGCTGGGTCCTGTACTCCCTTCACCCAGTTTCCCCCAATGGTGACCTCTTGTGTAACTCTAGTACAATATCAGAACCAGGAAACTGACATCCACACAGTGTGAGTGTATAGTTCTATGCCATTTTATCATGTGTTTAGATTTGTGTAAGCTCCATCACTATCAAGATAAAGACAAGTGTGAGTGAAGCGTAGAAACTTTACATCTCTTAAAGTCTCTTTACCTTATTGAGCAGCTGCAAGAAGGAATGAAGTTGTGAGGTATTCCACTAGGCAAATGGACCTAGAGGACAGTGTGTTGAGTGAAATAACCCAGAAATGAAAAGATAAATATTGTATGACCTCACTAAGACTAAATATAATGTGCAAACTCTAAGAGTTGAATACAAGAGCACAGGTTATCGGGGAAGGCTTATTGTAAAGGTTCCTAGATTGTAAGCTCTTACAGCAGTCACATCTATTCCTGAGTTGTTATGGTTATTTCTAAATTCTGAGATGCTGAACTCTTTGTGTATAACCTGGTCATTCCCTGGAATTTTGGATAAACTGTGTGACATCTGAGACTCAGAGCTAGAGTTCGGCAGCTATGAAAGGCAGCATTACCATATACTATAACTGTTAAAAAAAAAAAAGCTGAAAAAGAGCTCAGGCTTCAATTAGGGATATGAATGAAGATGATCTGGTTAGGGCTAAGGCAAATCAGACTAAAGGGTAAAGGATGATATCGACTGTGTTTTAAAACCTCAACTCTTTGTGAGACCAAAGGAAGAGATGTTTATTTGGTGCAAAATTTATATTTTCTGTAGAACACTATCCAATTTAACTTGTACAGTTAGTTTATTCAAACACCATAATTACATGGAACCTTGAATAGGGAGTGAGATCTTGTTGGTTTGTACGTTAGTGTGATGGCCCAATACATCCCAGAGTAATTTGGGCAGAGAATAAAAAGGTATTGCAAAGCCCCCTGGAGAAACTGGGGGAAAATGTGGAAATATTAAACTTCCTGATATTCTTGCTAGCACTGGGGACTACCAAATTAAAAAAAATAGGCTGAGCCCTCGATCTTGGGGCTTGCCCTTATGAAACTTATTCCCGCAAAGGAGAAGCTAAGCCTACTTATAATTGTGCCTAAGGTTCACCCACAAAGAACCTCTTTTGTTGCTCAGATGTGGCCTCGCTCCCTCTAAGCCAACTCAGAAGGTAAACACACTGCCCTCCCCAAGTGGGACATGACTCCTAGGGGTATAAATCTCCCTGGCAACGTGGGACATGACTCCCAGGGATGGGTCTGGCCCTGGCATTGTGGGATTGAGAAAGCCTTCTTGGACCAAAAAGGGGAAGAGAAATGAAACAAAATAAAGTTTCAGTGGTTGAGACATTTCAAATAGAGTCAAGAGGTCATTCTGGAGGTTATTCTTATGCATAATGTAGATATCCCTTTTCAGTTTTTAATGTGTTAGAAACACTGAAACTGTTGAACTGTAATCCCGTAGCCTTGATTCTTGAAGATGATTGTATAACCATATAGCTTTTACAGTGTGACTGTGTAATTCTGAAAACCTTGAAACTGACACTCCCTTTATCCATTGTATGGACAGATGAACAAGAAAGTAAAGAAAAAAAAAGTAATAATGGAGGGGTAAGGGGTATGGGATACTTTTGGTGTTCTTTTTTTTAGTTCTTATTTTTTACTTTTTGGGGGGAGTAATGAAAATGTTCAAAAATTGATTTGTGTTGACGAATGTACAACTATGTGATGATGCCATGGACCACTGATTGTACACTGTGGATGATTATTTGGTATGTGAATAGATCTCAATAAAATTACATTAAAAAGTTCTTTGTTCCTTTACCTTTTCCTGTTAATAATATAATCAACTTAAATATTTCCTCTATATAATTGGGAACCCACCAGACAATTTTATACTTTTTCTTCATGCATCAACTTAATTTAGAAAACTCAAGAGAAGGAAAATCTATTGTAAGTACCCATATTTTTGTATTTTCTATTTTTTTCCTTCTTGATATTCCAAGATTTGTTTTTTTGTTTTGTTTTGTTTTGTTTTGTTTTTGTTTTTGTTTTTTAGATCTTTTCCCATCTGTTTAAAGAATTTTCTTTTACCATTCTTTTAGGGTAGATCAGCTGGCATACATTTTCTTGGTTTTCCTTCAACTTAGAAAGGTTAATCTCTCCTTTTTATTCCTGAAGGGTGATCTTGCTGTATATAGAATTTGGGGTTGACAATGTTTTTCTTCCAGCACTTGAAAAATGTTGTGCCACTTTTTTCTGGCCTCCATGCTTTCTGTTGGAAAATCCACTGTCATTCCAATTGTTTTTCTTTTATAGGTAAAAATCTTTGCTTCCAGGATTTTTCTTTGTCTTTAGTTTTCTGAATATTGATTTTTGTGTCTCGGCATGGATTGCTTTAGGTTTATCCTGCATGGAGTTTGCTCAGTTTCTTGAATATGGAGGTTGATGTCTTTTGAAAAATTTGGGAGATTTTCAGCAATTAGTTTTTCAAATACTTTTTCAGCCTTACTTTCTCCTCTGAGGTCATCCCAGCCATGGGTGGGGAAGAGTGCCTCATTACCGCTGGGCTCACCATTTGGCCTTTGCAATAGTGTGGGGTTGGGCTGTTATTTCTTCCACGATGTTTGGCTGGAGGAGGGTGGTTATGGCCTAGAAGGTTTTTGTCTTGCTGGGTTGCCCTTTTACTGGTCCTTTGGCTGGAAAGAACAGGCTTTTCTTGGCATTGTTTGTGTCTGCTCCCACTGGTGTTTCTAGATTTCTGATTTCTCTAGCACCCAGTCTGGGATATATGAAGCAAAAAGAAACTCAAGGAACTCACACTGTGCTATTCCTTGTTTCCTGAGCTTTCTAGCTAGTCTGCCTTCTTCCCTCCACATTTTAGAATCTCCTTACATTTGTTAAATATAGAATGTCCAGTGTTTTTTTTTAAACTGTAACTTAATGGGAGGAATAGGGAAAAATGCATCTAGTCCATCTTTGTTCAGCACTGAAAGTGGAAATACAATTACTTTTTTTTTTTTTTTTTTTGACAGCATAAGGTACAAGTATTCTATTTTAATTACACCTATTTGAAGGTCCTCATTTTTGGAGGACACCAAGGCATTTTATTATCCACTCTTTCCATTCCTTAAAGCCTTCCATGGGTTTCAGCAAATGCACCCTTATCCCTGTGACTATGTTACTCCAGGTATGTCAGCAGATTCATCATTTATCCACATCACCAGCATTTTGTATCTTTCTACAACACTGAAACCAGTAGAACACCACAACTGGTATCAATGGATGGGACAAAGGTGTACAGGGTGATGGTCAGCATCTTCCAAGTGTTTGGAGCCTTGCATTAGGCATGAGAGCCACTGATTGTCCAAATATGTGTTCAGTCTCATGGGTTAACATCTTAGAGGATAGAAGCTGCAAAATACTAGTTATTTCAGGAATATAACAGTTACCAAAGACTGAATAGTCAGTTGAAGATGTTCTCTGGAGCATCTTCACTTTCTCTTCATAGCGTGAGCTATAAAGTTCACTACCCTACCTGGCAAAACTGAATATCCCCACATCTGTCAAAGAGGCTTGTCCAAAGACAAAACTCCAACAGTCTCCTGGGTAAAGATCAATCATTATTATCCTCACAACAAAGAAGGCACTTTCTTTCTAAAGAAATTCAGGATGCCCCCTTCCATGAATTTGTAGCTTTTGTTTGTTATCACTGACTCTAAAGGTGCACTTCAATGCAGAAACAGGAACTGGTTCTCGGAATTTTACTGTCAAGCCATAGAAAAATGGCCCACAGTAGCCCTTGAACCATCTAATATATTCCTTACTGGAAATTCTGGTGTGCCCTAGAGATTCAATGGACTATCTATAAATGCTGCCTTTCTCTGGAGAGGGTGTCTTTCTATTGGGATCATTGAAAAACTATTCAAAGTCTTGGGGGTCCTCAGGACGGCAGGTGATCCAATCTGGTTACAAATGCAAGGAATGGATCGAATGAGATCACTGTCTGGATGGAAGCCTTCGTTCATCAAATGCCGTTCCCCAGCATCTAAGTTCTCATATTGAGACACAAGTGCTGGGGTCTTTGAGATGACAGCTGGAAACTTTTAGAGTCTCTTCAGAATGTCTTATTTTTTGCATAGCGACAGACCTCTTCCATTCATACTGCATTCCTATGCAGAGCTTTCCTTCTTCCCTCTGAATGGGTCAAACAGTGGTTCCCCCACTAGGCTTTTAAGGAGGAAGACTCCCATTGCAGTTTTTACCTCACAAGGACTCCCATTGCAGTCTGGGCTGGTCATTGAAGTGGGGTGTCAGGCTCCCCTCCTCCCCTGTCTTTCCCCAACAGGCCTCACCACCGCTCACCCACCTCCCCTACAATCGCTTTGTGTATGTTGACTTTTTAGTCTGTGAGCTTGCTAGTTTCAGGTGCTTTTTGTAGATTTTGGGGGGATTTTCTATATAGACAATCATCTTATCTGTGAAGAAAGACTGTTATATTTCTTCTTTTCCAATATGAATGCCTTTTATTTCATTTTCTTTCCTCATCATACCAGCTAGGACTTGAATAAGGGTTGTGAGAAAGGATATCCTTGTCTCTTCCTGATTTTAGGGGATAAGCATGTGATCCTTCACTATCAAGTATGATGGTAACTGTAGGTTTTGGTGGATGCCCTTTACAAGGTTGAGAAAGTTTCCTGATATTTCTAGTTTGCTGAGATTTTTTTCAAGAATGGATGTTGGATGCTTTTTCTATGTCTACTGAAATGATTATAGGGTTTGTCTCTTTTAGTTTGTTAATATCATGCATTACATTAATTCATCTTCAAATGTTAAGTGAACCCTACATTCCTGGGATAAACCCCCCTTGGCCATTGTGTATCATTCTTTAAACTTATTGTTAGATTTGATTTGCTAATATTTTCTTGAGGATTTTTATGTCAAATTTCTGAGAGAAATTGGTCTGTACTTTTCTTGTGATGTTGCTGTTTTTGGTATCAAGTTGTTTTAGTCACCTAGGCCACTCAAAAATACCATGAAATGGGTTGGCTTAAATAAGGGGAATTCATTAGCTTATGGTTTTGAGGCTAAAAGAAAGTCCAAATCAAGGTGTCATCAAGGCAATGCTTTCTTCTGAAGACTGTGGCATTCTGGGGCTGGCTGCCAGCAATTCTGGGTCCTTAGTTTGTCACGTGGCAAGTATATGGTGGCATCTCTTGGTCTCTCCCTTCTCCTCCAGGTTCCATTGATTTCAGCTTCTGGCTGCTCCCCCTGGGGCTTTCTCTGAATTTCATTCCGCCTGTAATGGACTCCAATAATAGGATTAAGGCCCATCCTGATTGAGGTGGACCACAACTTCTTCAAAACCTCATCAAAATGGCCTACTTACAATGGGTTCACACCCACAGGAATAGATTAAATTTAAGAATATGTTTTTCTGGGGTACATACAGCTTCAGACCACCACACAGGGTAATAATGGCTTTCATAAAATGAATTGTGGAATGTTCCCTCTTCTATTTTCTGGAAATGATTATGTAGAATTTATGTTATTTCTTCTTTAAATGTTTGGTAGAATTCACTGGTGAAACCGTTCAGGCCTAGAGTATTCCTTTTTTGGGAAGAGTTTAAACTACAAATTCAGTATATTTAATAGGTATAGGACTTTTCAGGTTATATATTTTTTCTTGAATGAGTTTTAGTATTTTGTTTCTTTCAAGGAATTGGTCCATTTCATTTAACTTGTTGAATTTATGGGCATAAAATTATTCATAATATTCCCTTATCATTCTTTCAACATCTGTGGGGATTCTGTAGTGAAAGCCCTTTTTTGATTTTGATATGGTGATTTGTGTACTTTTTTTTTTTTCTGTTGGTCAGTCTGACTAGAGGTTTATCAACTTTGTTGATCTTTTAAAAACCAATTTTTGGTTTTATTGATTTTCTCTATTGTTTTTCCCTTTTCCATTTCATTGATTTCTGCTCTTATCTTTATAATTTCCTTCCTTCTGTTTGCTTTGGGCTTATTTTACTCTTTTTTTTCTTGTGTCTTGAGGAAGGAACTTAGATTATTTATCTGAGATGTTGTTCTTTTCCAATATAAGCATTGAATGGTATAAACTTCCCCCTAAACACTACTTTAGCTGCATCCCACAATTTTTGACACGTTGTATTTTAATTTTCATTCAGTTCAAAATATTCTTAAATTTCTCTCGGGACTTTCTTCTTGCCCCATGAAATCTGTTGTTTTTCCAAATATTTGGGGACTTTTCATGCATCTTTCTCTTACTGATTTCTAGTCTAATTCCCTCTCCCAGCAGTAACCTGCCATTACCTGTTACTGGAAGCTTGTTAGCTTATAGGGCAGGTGTTGGGGGTGGGGGTTTCTCTGTTCTGATTTGGCCTCAGTTTGAGGTGGGGGCTGCATCTTGGGTGTCAGAGGCACCTTCTCTTCAGATCTCCAGCACATACCCGGGCTTCTCCCACAGGAAGTAGCTTTTCTAAATTTCTCCTCCCAGTTCCCTTCCTCTTGCAGCTGCAATGAATTTTTACCAATGCCTTAAGGGCAGCGAATTTTATCACCCATCCCTCTACTGATTAAGGTTTTTGTTCCATAGAAGAAATAAGGGAGCGGGGGTGGGTAGGTGTGCTGGTAGAATCCCAGGGTGTTGCCTTTCCCCTCCCCCAGGTCCACACCACACTGGACTTTTTAAAGCCCTTTTTGCTCTTTTCTCTGAGTGCCTGGTAGGATTCATGGAGAAAGAGAGAAAATGGACCAATTTGTCAATTATTCTAGCTAAACCCTCCACCCTAGGCCAGCGAGGGCTTGTCTGCTTTCCCTGCAGGCACCTGCATCTTCTCTTACTCTGTTCCAGTGTGCTGTTCCACACCCTCAGCTCTCCGGTGGTTTGAAAAGCTGTGGATTTGCCATTAACCCAGCTTTTGCATTGTATAGAATGTGAGCAATGCTCTTTCTAGCGCTCCGCCTCCAGGAGTGGAGGCTGGACGTCTCAGTGAGTCATTACATTTTTCTGAGCCTCAGTTTTCTCATCAGTAAAATGGGCATGGTAACCCCTTCTTCTCAGGACTGCTGTCAGGATTAACTGACACACACAACATGTGGACATTCTTCGAACCACCTAAAGGATTATGCCAGGGTCCTTTCTCATTATATCATCGGTATCAGTAAGATGCAATAATTGTGGGACCTGAGGTAACAAGCTCCTAAAAAAGTGGCATTTCTCAAGCCTGGCTGCACATCAAAATCACTTGTAAAACTTGTGCAAAATTTACCTGCTATGATTCCGGCATCACAGCATGTTTCAGCAGGGCTGGAGAGAGAACCTGGGAGCCTAGAATCTAAGAAAGGCCCCCAGCTGATGCTGACGCGGAGCCAGGGGTGGAAACACCCACCTCACCTGCTTTGCTTCCCTCCCACATTATTAGCACACCGCTGCATATCTGGGAAGCAGTAGCTAGATGTTTCAAGGAGATGACCAGGCAATCCATCTCACCACTGGACCACCTTTTTATGCGTTGGAAGATGGGCTCTTCCAGTACGTTTCTCTGTTTAAACAGGGGTTGGGGATTTCCTCACTGCTTGGCATTTGTTACACAACTTTGGTTCATCTCATTCTTGTGGGATCACAGATAACATTATTTATTTTGGGTGGAAACTCTTAGACAGCTGATCTTCAGCTACAATAGGACTATGGAGAGAGAAGAAATAAAGCAAACAAATGCTGACTTCCTGTGGCTTCCCTCTGGCAGCCTTGCTAAGTCTTCTGGAAGAGATGCTCTGCTCTGATGACAATGACAACGCTGGCCCACGAATGATGAGGCCTCCGAGTGGGCAGTCTGAGCCTCAGGGTGGCTCCCCAAGGATGAACCTGCTGGTCCGTGAGAGAGGTGCCAGGTCTGCCCATCAACAGACATGAAATGATTCCAGGGGCTCTGTTATCCTGGCCACTTCTCCCCGCCCAACTTTCAAAATCACCTGAAGATGGACGGAGGCTCAAGACTGGGTGATCTCGAGGGGTTACTTAATAAAAACCAGAACTACCATTATGGGGTCATTTACTATGTCCAGAGAATGTGTTAAGTGTCAGACCCCAGAAAAAAGAGTCTAACATATAGAAGGAATGTCTGATCCAGGGGCCCTGCTGCTTATCTCATAGATACGAGGTGCACCATAAACTAAGGGTTGAAGGCTGTTTTAGAAATCCCAGTCATAGTGGCACCTAGACCCCAGGGGGTGGACAAGGTAAGATCAGATAGGTCCATAAGATGAATGACCACAAACAAGCCAAAAGGCCTGCTTCCTCCACATAGACAATGCAGTGCACATCAAAGAAGAGTAGTATGTTAGAACCCTAGCAACCAGTCAGCTCAGAAGTTGATAAGCCCTCACCCACTCAAGGCACAGGACACCCTTCCCTCCCCATGTGGTTTTTTCCTTTAAAAAATGCTGTTCTCAGATAGAGAGCCAGAGCCATTATCTTTCTTTCTTTCTTTTCGCTGGCTCCCACCTGTTTTCTTCTGCTTTCTTCCTCTAATAAACCTTAAACTCTCTACTTAAACCATGACTCACTGCGTTGTGTGGATTCCTGAATGACTCCGACCTAACATCTGGTGCCTTGACTTGGATACGGAGGTTCGACTGAAGCTTAAGTCTCCAGCCCCTTGGGGCAATGGGGCAGACTCTCGGTCAACCCTGTTCAGAGGACTGACTGAGGTTTGAGTTTCCCGGCCCCTCGGGGCAATGGGGCAGGCTTCCAGTTGACTCTGTTCCCTGAACTGCAGCCATTCCGGTTTCCATGCATTCAGCGGCTTGAGTCCATCAACTCAGACCACCTTGACGCGATGCTGGCTTACCCACACAGCTCTCAAGTATCTACAACTAATTCGGCCCTAGGTAGGTAAGTGATGTCTCTCTGCCCAGATCTTCCCTCGAGAGTTTTGCTCAGTGTCCTGTGGACACCCCGGCCCACCTCTGTGTGATGCCTCAGCCCGCTTTAACGCGGCACCTGGCTTCGTAAGCCTAGCAAAATCTGAGCGCTCAATCAAAACTCTCTAACACTCCAGGAGCATTTTTCCCTATTGCAGCAGTCAAAGTAACCTGGGGGATGCCTTGGGCGAAAGACTGCAGGCATTTCCCGACCCCCAGTGACGAACTGGGGACTCCTGCTTTGTTGTTGCGACCGGGTTGTATGGATCTGGGTTGTTAGTCTCGCTTGAGCAATGTTTTGGGTGGCCTCTGTCAGCCTCCAAAGGAGCGGAAGGGATTGTGAATTTCTCACAGGCGATCTCTGTAAGCCTCCCATGAGCATAGCCCCAATTCATGTCAGCCTCATTCAGGGAGAACGTAAGCCTCTGAAGGAACAGGAAACTGTGAATCTCTCACGGGTGATCTCCGTAAGCCTCTGGTGAGCAAAGTTCCCTAACAAACCACAAGCCTCTCAAATTTCTTAAATAATCACGGGTAATATACAGTCACATTTAAGTAACTCCAAAGCTGCATGTCCTCCTAAATCTACCCCCTCAGATGTTTAAACTTCAATTAAAAGGGGAAGTAGAACCAATACAATTTGGCCGCAGTATCCTTTAGAACAACAAAAACACTAGCCAGAAAATGGCAGTTTCAATTGGCAAATTCTTGCTGAACTTGATAATTTTATTTGGCGTAATGGCAAATGGTCTGAAGCCCCTTATTTTCAAGCTTTTTGAACTCTTTGATCCCAGTCATCCCTGTGCCACTCTGTCACCTCCTACCAAATCCTCCTCCTTCACACACACAAAAAACCCTTCTAAGTCTTCCGCTTTCCTCTCTACAAAAGTTAACCCTGAAAAGCCTTTAAGCAGCTTCTGCTTCTTTAACCCTGCAAATCATCCCCCTCATAACTCTTCTCTAACCCCTTCCGCTCCCCTCCCCTTGCCGTTAACCCCTTCCCCCTTCTCGTCTCGTTGCCACCACCCCCTCCTCACCTCACCCTGCCCACGTGCAGCCCACAAACCACCTGTGTGCCTCTCCCCCGTCTCCCACTCCAGCCCACCTCTCCCAGGCAGGAAAGTGCAGCACAAGCCCCAAGCACAGGCCTGGCATAACCGAAGAATGAATGAATCCAAAGATAAAAAACAATTTTTTTAAGGCACAAGTCACTTACTTAGAAATTTCCTTCCCCCTAACAAAAAGAAAACTTATTTCTCTATTTAATGAGAGATCAGGCAAGCCCAACTATTTAAAACCATGTTTTCAAATACCCTGATCCATGTCTCATGGGCTGTAGAGTTCCCCTGAGCTGTCCAGAAATTTTTCCTGGAGTATCAGGACTGGGAAATCCAGGTGGAGGTGCCCACCGCAGACAAACACCAAACGCATCTGAGTTAAGGTAACTTTGCAATTGAGACTTTCCCTGTGCTGGGTAAGCATGTAATTTTTTTGTTTATTGTGTTCACTTTGCCTTTATTTGTTTCAATTAGTCTATTGTGTAGTAAGGCTAATTAAGTTGATCCAAGGGTCATGCATGCAAACTCAGTGGGTTTAAGCCCCACTAACCATAACCCCAGACTTGTAGTACCCCTTTTAAATTTTGTGCAGTTTGCGCAGTTGGCATTTGTGTGAAAAACCAGTTACATTTAAACAGCTCCTACTCCTATGTTCTGTCTTTATAATTTCTTTTGCTATTGTTCAGCCATGGGAAACTCTCAAAATATGCCAACTACATCTCCCTTAAAACTATCCTTAATAATTAGTCTAAATTTAGAAAGTGTCATTAAAATTGTTAATAAGCTATAGCTGCAGCCAGCTGGCCTTTATGTGTAGTATGGCTAGCTATAGCAAACTGTCTCAAAAAAAACAAAGAAATCTGTAAGTTAAAAGAAAAGTTACAGTTTAAAAATATGTGGACTTCCTCCTCTGCTTTAATATAAAGCCTTCCAAAGCAATTAAATAAAAGAAGTAATAACATAAATGTGCTAGCCTATCAGTTTTTAAAATTAAGAAGTCAAAACAGACCTAATCAAAAGGGTCCTTTCAAAAACCAGAAATTGCTGGAAAGACATAAAAAGTAATTAATACAATTTAAAAATCAGCAGAAGTGCAAATTGTCAAACCAGTGTCATAAAATAATATCTCTACTAAGGAATCTGATAATGAGAACTTCGACTCCGTCTCTCTGTAAAGAATGTTTTGTTTTAAATATTTAGCATCATTCTAACAAGTTTGATTTTGGTGGTAATAGCATGTTGTATAGATGATATAAAGAATGTTTTTCTAATTAAGGGGAAAAGGAAAGTAGCTTTGTCCTAAATGATTGTTTAGGAATGTGAGATAAAGCCTGGATGGATAGGAATGTGGGATGAAGCCTAGATGGATACAGAAAGTTGCAGAAGGTTTGTAGAGTGAAAAATTTATTTCTGTGATCAAGGTTGAAAGATAGATACAGAAAGCTGTAAAAAGTTTGTGAAAACAATTATTTCTGTGGTCAAAGTTAAAAAATGGTAAAAACTAGTAATAACACTGCTTAACAATAGAACCTCACAACTTAAAGAAAAAAAAGTGGTTTTATAAAACAAAATAGCATGAAATATTTTAACCACCACCCAAAGCAGTAATTAATATTCAATGTTGTGGGTATGTGCCTAATAATTCACAAAATATAAACATTTGTCACCTATTGCAAGCTCCTCACGTTAAGGTCTCCTGCTGTTTTTATTAAGAAAAAAGTTTCCTTAAATTATTAAGGTGTTATTTCTTAATAAAAGGTTGTAGAAGTGTTTTCCTGAATAATCAGTGTAGGATGCAAAAAGTCCCTTTTATCAAAATAACTTCTTGCACTTATGTTAACATTATTATTGTCCTTAATTGTTTATTTAATTCTTGTATTAAGCTCTCTTACTTTTAAATTATTTTCTGTCCCTATACTCTTATTTGAATGGGAAGTTTCTTAATGAAATCCAAAACTGGCTGAATGACAACCTGATAAAGCTCAGGCCTTTTCTAATAGAAAACCATAGGTTTAAAGTGTAACAAACAAGCCTGTAACACTAGCACAAAGTCCCTTTAACAGCCTGTTAGCCAGGTAAATAAAACTATGTTTACTCATTTTATATTAAATAAAATTTTGTAAATGTATAAAAATATTATTTTTTTTCCTAAGCTATCCATGTCTCAAATAAATGTATCCATCAATTACTAGCACTCACTGTAGTAAACCTGGAGTATATAGAGAAAAACTTAATATCTTTCACTTCAACTTGGTCATCAAGATCTCCAAATATTTAACAGTATTAAGTCAGCACACTACATTAAAAAATAATAATAATAACAGAATGCTTTGCCAAGTAATTAATTAAATTATATAAAACTTTCTCCTTTGTAATCACGAAGCAAAAGCTTTAACCCATATCCTCCTAATATGTCCCAAACCTACCAAGGAAGCTGCCTTAAAGCACATAAAAGGTGGGCATAAAAGGCAGCCATAAAATGGCACACAGCAAAACCCTCTCAAATACTCTTAATTAATAGTTGTTATACAAGATTACAAAGCTTATTCATAACTGCACCCTTGTTCAGTAATATAGTAATCAACAATTCATAGAGCCAATATGCTATAAAATTAACAAAACTAAGAAAAAAATACTTCCGTAAATTTCAAAATTCATGCAAAGTTAAATCATTGTGTGCATTTTTAAGAGAAACAATGTAACACCTATACATTCCATTAATCCTTGCCAAAAATTGTTTGTTACTATTTCAAGATGCATTAACTAAAATGTTTTTAATTATTTAGTAATATTCTAAAAAGTTTATTACCTATATTATTTTTTAGTAGAATGTTCTAAAAATGTTTCCTGAATAATCAATGTAAAAGGCAAAATGTCTGTTCTATCAAAATAACTTATTGCACTCTATGTTAACTTTATCATGTCCTTGGTTGTTTAAAAATACGGTCTTCTCACTTTTAAAAGAGCTAAGTCTTTTCTTTACCTTTAATTAAAACTAACTAACTAACTAAATAAATAAATAAATACTGCTTCAAACCTAGTAACTTTTAACATTTTACTTTCTCAAGGTCAAACCCTAAAGAATATTTTTTATTCCCAACAGTTACAAAGAATTTGTTCTTTCACCTTGGAAAAAAAAATAAACTACCAAAAAATGATTAAATTCATGTAATATGTTATATGTTGCAGAAGAAATGTTTAAACAATGTTATAAAAATTAAAAACTTCTAACCTTCTTTTGGTTACTAATGTGCATAACATCAAACAATAATATAGTACTGCTAGTTATGATTTCAGTTATTTTTAAAGTGTTATCTGTCACAAAAAGAGCCAAATGACCTTGTAAATTACATTGTTTTACTCTAATCCTTCTCTAAAAGCGCTTGCAGTTAGCTACAAGTCAAAGCTTCATCTTCAACTGTAACAAAGAAAACTTTTTAAAAAGAAGCAAGACAAGTATATAAATTATGTTCTACCCATTATCTAACATAACCCTCATAAAAATGTAAAGAAAAACTAGACCTCTATTTTAATTGAAGTGCTTGCATTTTTAAACCAAGCCACTAGTACTGTGTCTGCATGCTCTCTCCCCATCAGAGTTATTGTAAGACCCATTTCTGTGGTCCCCTAAAGCTTATAAGGGTGTCAGCCACATCACATGGACGTGTTCCAGAAGTAAATAGACACATGCTGTTACTGTAAAAACACTTTTACTACAGATACCTTTGCCTCTGCCTGCCAGAAAAGACTCAATCACTTGAGCTTTTCAGTGAACTTTGCCTCCAGACTAGCTCTGCTGCATGGTACCAGAGGGTGCTATGAAACAGCCCAATTGAACCCTGGAGCTCACCGTCCTATTTCCCAGAGGACCAACGATGCTGCGCTACAACTGTACAAAGAAGATACCTCCTGGAGCTGTGATTGCCAGTGTGATGTGGTTGAAACCTAAAAACATAATTAACACTAAGTTCTGCTCTTATGAGGGGACAGCCTGTATGGTATTGTAAACTTAACACCCAATGCAGCTCAGGAAAAACTTGAGCATTCATTAGCATTCAGTGCTACACATATATACCAAATAAATATAACAATGTCTCTTTGATGTTAAATCATATGCAAAATAATAATAATGTTAAACTCATAATAAACTAAATGCATTTTTCTAAGTGGTTAATGAATTTACCATGAAATAGAAAATAGCCCTTATTACCGTAGTTTTATTCTGCTTGTCACTTGTTTGTCTTGTTGTTGCCTGTATTGTATCTGTAAGTTCATGTCCAGAGCATCTTCCAGATTAATATAAGAACCTATTTACCCTTGCTCAGCAAAAAGCAGTTACAAGAAAAACACCTCTGCCCACTTTCCCTTTTATAGAAGATGCTCGCAAAATACCATTTCTTAAAAATAAGAAAATGTCTCATAAAAAGGAAGATTTAATTGCTGAGTAAGTCTTAGCAAGTAAGAAATATTCAATAAAACTTTCTCTCAAATTTTCTTTCATTCTATTCTATGCCTCTACAAGCTATTCTACTCCCCCTTATGGGGCCAGTAATTGTCCATATATTAATTTTCCTTTTTGCTCCTTGCCTCTTACAATGTCTAATTAAATTCATCAATAAGTCAATAGCAGCCATGACTAACCAGCAAAACTCCAGAAACATACTACTACTACAAGGAAAAACTGAAAATCTGCTCCTGCCATAGCAAAGCCTCACTACCAGCCAGTTCCAGCAGAAGATGTCCAAACATCAATCTAATAATGCTAGAACTTAGTTCAAAGCAACTCTTCCCCAAGTCCGTCCACACCCAGCCAGAAGTAGCTAAGAGACGAGTGCGCCGTCCCTTTTCCCTACAAAGGTTGCTTCAAGCTAAGTGAAAGCATTAACCCAAAATTCAACCCAAACCTGTACCAATTTTTTATTAAAAATAAAAGGCAGGAATGTCAGACCCCAGAAAAAAGAGTCTAACATATAGAAGGAATGTCTGATCCAGGGGCCCTGCTGCTTATCTCATAGATACCAGGTGTGCCATAAACTAAGGGTTGAAGGCTATTTTAGAAATCCCAGTCATAGTGGCACCTAGACCCCAGGGGGTGGACAAGGCAAGATCAGATAGGTCCATATGATGAACGACCACAAACAAGCCAAAAGGCCTGCTTCCTCCACATAGATAACACAGTGCACATCAAAGAAGAGTAGTGTGTTTAGAACCCTAGTAACCAGTCAGCTCAGAAGTTGATAAGCCCTCACCCACTCAAGGCACAGGACACCCTTCCCTCCCCATGTGGTTTTTTCCTTTAAAAAATGCTGCTCTCAGATAGAGAGCCAGAGCCATTATCTTTCTTTCTTTCTTTTCGCAGGCTCCCACCTGCTTTCTTCTGCTTTCTTCCTCTAATAAACCTTAAACTCTCTACTTAAACCATGACTCGCTGCGTTGTGTGGATTCCTAAACAACTCCGACCTAACATTAAGCTCCTTATGAGGGGGCATCTCAAATATTCCCACCCAAGTTCTCTGAGGCAGGAGAGTAGTAAGTTAATGCCCTGAAACCCGGCAGTACAGCCCAATGCAGCCTTGAAATTCCTAGGAGGTCTTTTGTTTTATTTTACAAATTCATGTAAATCGTGCATTTTGTTCTCTGTTGGTTTAATTTTTAGAACATTTTAAATTACATAAAATAAATGGGAAGAAAACTTTGTTTTCCTTCCAAATTTTGGAGCAAAACAAACTCTTCTAGAAGCTGATCTTGTTTATCCTCTGGTCTCTGGAATGCTGTAATATGGCCCCCTTTGCCCCCAGGGACTTCTGTACCATAATCCCTGATGACAAGAAGCCCAGACCACATCACTGCATTTACCTCATGCACCAGTGCTGTGATTTGGATACAATTATTCCTACACTACTTTCCTATATTAGGAAACTAGGCTTTGGGACATTAAACAACTTCTCCAAGTTCATATAGCCAGAAAGTGACAAAGCTGAAATTCAAACCCAGTCTGCATACTTTTAGAGCTTATTCTTGAATCTACTGTCAATCTGAACCTCAGTTTGACTCACATGTAAAAATGGGATTATTTACCTCTCTTATTTCAGAAAAGGTTAAAGCAGTTTGAATATAAGTGCCCTCCCTACCTCACAATGTGGTTATGAAGGACAAAATATTACAATTATGAATGAGCAAGACTTAAAAACCATAAAATGTTTGCAACATACAAGATATTATTACAGCTTCTCCAAAACATTTTACTATGCCAAGCCATAGTATTGGTTCAGCTGATACTGAAATGAAAGGACTCAGTGGAACATAAATAAAGGCTTTGGGGTTTGCTTGGTTTAGTATAAAACCGTCACCAAGGGTGACGGCATTTAAAAATTGAGACCCGTTATTGAAAACGGCCCTTTCCTCTTGACAGCCTTCTGACGTAGCCAAGGTTGTTGGCATTTCTACATTACAGATGCACAAGCTGTACTAACCTCTCCCAGGTGGGAACCATAGGGGCTGGTGTTCTAACCCGGGTATTTTGGCATTCTTCACCATGCAGCTGGCCTGACCTCAGAAACTGAATTGCACTGTCACCTTTATGTTGCCCCAAACGTGGGATGTGTATCAATGATTTGGGTGGAACATGAGATGATGTTAGGGGCCCTCAAGCTCAGAATGAATCAACATTGAACACAGTAAAAAGTTATTCCCTTTCCAACTCTCCTCCAGCCCTTTCAGTTGCATCATGCAGAAAGTCTCTGTTTGGTGCTGATATGTCTCTAACATCTCTCCCATACTTGGTAATTCCCATTTTTAACACAGATTTAGAGTTTTTAATAAGTTACAGAATCTGGCTAGAATTTAATAGCATACTTTTATCTTCATTCTGATTTTTACAATCACCACATTTTCTATTTATATCATGTGATAGTAGTCTTCCATTTATTTAGTGAGACTAAGTTTCTTTTTAAAATAAGACTTTAAAAACTGAGCAATTAACATATTAAACAGATAGTATGGAGATATCGGGAAACTTGTGCAAGTGGTGTGGGATGAGCTGATGTCTCAGCGTTAAAGTCCAGTTCATGTTTAGAGCATCACAGAGAACTTCGAGACTGCCCAGCCATGAGCTCAGCCAAGGGTGATGCGTGAAAGCTTCATGGATGTGGTGCCAATGGGTCCCTTTATCACTATAGGTAGACTCTGGTGTCCTGGATGGAGGAGCCTGTGTCCACCTCAAAGCCTTCTGTAAACAGCCACTCTTTTCTTGGCCAGGAAGCTGCCAGGTAGCAGAGCGTGAGTTCTGGTGGGGAGACCCACTCGGTGAGAGCTCAGATGGGACAGAATGGAGGGAATAGGTGCATAGTGTGGACAAATGTGACATGGGAAAAGAGTAATAAATGTTTTTACTGAAACATTTGAAGATGTGGGGACACTTTTGGAAACATGAAGAAACCATGAAGCTCACTACCCAGGAAAATGCACATGTATTTCCTCTCACATTTGTGTATGCGTATATAACAATATTAGGGGATTTGTGGGCTCCAGGATTTGAACTCCAGCTTTGATTTCTTCTGTCTAGAAATTCCTTGTTGACTAATTCATGCCTGTTCCAATTTGCTAATGCTGCCAGAATGCAAAATACCAGAAATGGATTGACTTTTATAAAAGGGGGTTTATTTGGTTACACAGTGTGCTGGTTTGTACATTTATGTCCCCCAGAAAAAGCCATATACTTTAATGCATTCTTGTGGGGGCAGATGTATTAGTGTGGGTTGGGTTGGGACCTATTGGTTCAGTGTCCATGGAGATGTGACCCACCCAACTGTAGGTGATAACTCTGATTGGATAATTTCCATGGAGGTGTGGCCCTGCCCACTCAGCATGGGCCTTGTTTAGTTTACTGGAGCACTATATAAGCTCAGACAGAAGGGGATCATAGCTAGCTGGAGCTGAGAGACATTTTGAAGAAGGCCCTTGGAAGCTGATGCAGACATTTTGGAGAAACGCATTTTGAAATGCAACCTGGGGGCAAGCAAGAGGTTTTCCAGATGCCAATGGCCTTTCTCTAGTGAAGGTACCCTTTGTTGATGGACACTTTATGGCCTTAAGACTGTAAACTTGTAACCAAATAAACCCGCTTTTATAAAAGCCCATCCATTTCTGGCGTTTTGCATTCTGGCAGCATTAGCAAACTAGAGCACACAGTTATAGTCTTAAGGCCGTGAAGTGTCCAAGGTAATGCATCAACAATTGGGTACCTTCACTGGAGAATGGCCAATGGCATCTGGAAAACCTCTGTTAACTCAGAAGGCACATGGCTAGCATCTGCTTGCTCCCAGGTTGCATTTCAAAATCATGTTCTCCAAAATGTTGCTCTTGGGCTGTTTTTGTCCTCTCTTAGCTGCAGCTTCTCTTCAAAATGTCACTCTCAGTTGCTCTGCTCCTTCTGTTTGTCAGCTGATTTATATGGCTCCAGTGATTTAATTCAGACCCACCCTGAATGCGTGTGGTAACACCTCCACGGAAATTATCCAAAGTTATCACCCACAGTTGGGTGGGTCATATCTCCACGGAAACATCCAATCAAAAGGTTCCAACTCAATCAACACTAATACGTCTACTCCCACAAGATTGCATCAAAGAATATGACTTTTGTGGGGAACATAATATATACAAACTGGTACAATGCCTAGGAGTAACTTAGAGAGATTTACCTAAGTAAGGATTCCTAGTTGTGCATTTTTTTTGGCATATGTTATTCTCATCCATTCACCCACCCACCTATCTACCTTACCACTCACCACCCACTCATCTGTCCTCTCATCCATCCATCCATCTATCCATCCAGGTAAACAACCAACATAAATGGATCACACTTTTCTCCTTGCAATGGTTCAGGCAGCTCATCATAAGCTCAATATGCCAATTTTATATCCTAATTTAATAAGGCCATGTGTTTTGATATAACATCTCTGCAAAAATCATTAAAACTGACCCCCTATGAAGATGAGCCACAATTACACTGAAGGTCCCTGACCTCCTGGCTCACCTCCAAGTTCTCCAGAGACCAGAGTTGGAGGTTCAAGGACCTGCTTCACACCAGTACCTGTACCAGGAAATTGGAGATAAAAAATTCTGCTAGAGGTGGGGACCCAGCTGCTCCTTCCCAGTCCCATGGCACCCAGCACAGTGCAAAGCCCACGGGAGAACTTGATCAGTGATCAGGTATTCCTAACATGGTTTTTGCAGTACTGCCAGGATGCTTTCCCTTTAAAAGTGATATGATGTAACAGATTAAGATCTCTGACTTTGGAGCCTAAAAATCAAAACCCAGCACCACTGCTGTTCGGAATGACCTCGAGCAAGCTGCTTAATCCTCAGCCTTAGTTTCCCTATAAAATGGGGGAGAATAAAACCTACCTTGTCGGATTGTTGTGAGGATGATGTGAGATAACTTTTGTCAAGTGTTTAGCATAGTGCCTGGCAAAGAGTATGTGCCCAATAAATGGTGGTTATGATGATGGTGACAATAAAGAAGGAAGATGACAACCAGTGGCAGCAGCATTATCTTAAGACAGGGATCAAAACTCCAATTCAGATGGGCACTCCTGGTATTGTAAAGGAAATATTGGGGCTTATCAGATGGAAGAAAAGGTAACTCAGCTGGAAGAGGGAACTTCTCAGGCAGTGTTCAAAGACTGTGTAGACTATGGGCAAAGAGCACTGACCTCACATCAGGAGACCTGGGTTCTTCTCTCAGCTTTACCCAACGAGCCCTATGACCCCAACCAAGGAGCAATCTTTGTACCTCCATTTACTTTTGCAAAAAACAAGGACGTTGGATGAGATGGTTCCTAAGGGACCTCCCAGCTCTGAAGCCCCACCCTCCAACCCCAGTTCAACATCACAGTTTCACTAGGGCTGGGTTTTCTGCTTTATATTCTTTACTGGGTCATCATTTCTGAAGTACCCTGTGTATACCACTCTTATAAAAACAACAGGTACTATCTCTAACTGTACTCATCCCCCTGAATAGTCTCTCCTTCACTTATGAAGGCGGCCAACAGCCCTTGTTCTGAAGATGGACATTTTGATTGCTTGGGCCATTATGTAACTAGACTTGTTACCATCCCAGAAGGCAGATCAGAAATGCATTAGACAAGAGAATGTAAATTTTAGGGTGTTTCCCTACTCTAGCCTCCAAGGTGATGCTCCATATTCCTAAAGGCCTTTAGGCTAATTTCCTATTTCCTTTCCCTCTGAGCATAATAAATGCCTTAATTTATTAATTAAGCACTTGAATTAGGCTCTTTCCTCCACTGTCCATAATGAGCACTCATGTAATCTTAGTTAATAAAATGAGGATTTTATTAAATGTTCAGTTCTAATAAATATTAAGCCATTATCTTCGCAGTGGGCCCCAAGCCCTGGTGAAATGAAACAGTCCACGTGACCATTACAAGGGAAGCTATTAAGCTGTGTTCGTCAGTTACAAAAGTGAGTCTCCACCACCCCCATCTTGCTGCAGTTTGAAGGCCTGAAGTTGAATTTCATTTTATTACCAGGTTGGGGTCCCACAGACAGCTGCAACCTAAAGACGGTAACACCTTAGTTGAAGTGTTAAAATCTTAAAAATGAAAAGAAGGAAAAACAAAACACAGAGAAGCAGGTATAAAACAATAGTACAGATATTTCCCTATCCATTGCACCACTGACAAATCTGCTCTGAAGGAGACTCATTCAAAAGGAAGCTGAAATAAATTCTAGGACACTTTCCCCCTTTCTGGAAAGGGCAGGGTGAGGCATGAATTCAGCCATTTGGAGTTCCAGGGCAAAAAATTAGGATCCTCAGGATTTTAATTTCCACCTCAAGAATACAGCAGCAGGAAATCAAAGCTTATGTAAACCTACCTCCCTTAGGCAATTAACTTGAGCAAGATGAGTAAAGAAATAATGCAATGTCAAGCTGCTTTGGTGATTCATTTTGAAAAGACTGAATAAAGACTTAAAGAATAAAGATAAGGAGAAAGGCGTTGAGGTTTCATGTTTCCCCCAAGCCCTGGGAGGTGGCTGTTTGCTGGAGACTCAAAGACTGATTTCTAAAGTTGGGCTTGAGGAGGCTAAAAGGAGCCACTCCCAAATTGAATCAACTAAGACACAGGGCTGAGCTGGTCCTTTGATGACCATCCTCTCATCCTCTGCTCTCCCCTGGGCCTCCATGCCCAGTGCCCACACCTTGCTTCTACCTGTCCCCACTTGTCTCTGCCAACCTGTTGTTCATTACTGCAAAGGCTCCTACCCCCCCTGAGAATTCATTGTCTCGGGACAGAGTGCTGGTCTGGTGGGGACAGCCATTGGCTGTTTCAGACAGCTGCTTCTGGAGGACGGCCAGTGAGACCTTGTTGGCTGCCAAGAAGTCCTTCATGGAGATCATCTCCCCCGAGAGACGCCGCCCGTCCGTGTCACTCTCCATCACCCCTTCTGTTTCTATGGAGATGTTGCACCGGTTCCGGACATTGCCCGGCATCACCACGTTCCTCCGTGACTGGAAGAGTCTTCTTTGGCATTGTTGGCAGCATCCACCATCTATTTTCCTCAGGATCCAGTTGACGGACTGTTTGATGAGGATGGAGATGACGTTGAACAAAGAGTAGATGCAGCAGACACCCATGAGGATGAAGACAAAGTTGGCAAAGCGGTAGAGGCCTTGGCTCTCATACTGGGCGTTCTGGCTGCTGACAAGGTCTCCAAAACCAATGGTGCTGAAAGCCACAAAACAGAAGTAGAGCGAGTCGAAGTAGCTCCACCCTTCAATGGGGGTGTACATGGCGGATGCACAGCAGGAGATGAGGAGAGAGGCCATGCACAGGATCAGCATGACGTAGTACACAGAGGGCTTCCAGCCGGCCAAGCTATCCACCTCACACTTCCCTGGGTCCTTCAGGTTCTTCTGGGGCAGGGTCCCTCGTCTCCGGAGCTGCCGCTGGTGGCACGATTTCATGAGGTAGGCGATGACAGTGATCAGGCGCTCCAGGAAGAGGTTGAAGAACAGGATGGTGCTGGCACACCCAACGAGACCATAAAAGATCAGAAAGATTTTTCCTCCTACTGTTGCCGGAGTTGTCATCCCAAACCCTGTAGGAGACAAAAATCAGAAGAGAGGAGTGAGGGAGGTCCTTGCTGTGAATGAGGTCAGGGTTTGGCCTTGAAGATGGCAAATGACCCAGAGAAACAGTTTCATAAAACTACTCAGTTGTAACCTTTCTACAAATGAAGGAAAAAATTGCCACTTGCTTTGGAAGACTCTAAGTGTTGTTCAGAGCTGGGCGCTGAAAGCCCATATGGTGCCACCGTGCAAATTAGAAAAAGGGACTTGTACTTTCAAGTGGATGCAACCAGCAAAAATGGCTTGGTGATGACAGCATGGGCTGGGGGTTTCAACCTCCCCTCTGCTAGATGTCCTTGTATAGAACCCAACCTGAACAACCCTACTCAAAAGACCTCATTCAAAGAGATAAGCAGACTCATACAAAGAAAACTTTCTATAGGTACATCAGAATTCACTGATTCTACAAATATTTATTGGGTACTATTCCAGGAGCTGGGGCTATAACTGTAGACAAGACAGAGTTGGTCCATGCCCTCATGGAGCTCATTTTTTAAACAAAATTGTTCAAACATGCACCTCATGCTGTTGGAGCGAAAACTAGAGTTAGCCATTCAATTTTGATAAAATATAAAATGTCTCTCTTGCCTTTGCCTTTTACTGTTCATAGTTTCCACCTTCTTGACCTTTCTACCCATGCACACAGACATGTTACTAAGAATCCCAGTTGTAGGACAATGGCTGTCACTAAGGAAAAAAAAAGAAATAGCAAGGGTTTCTCACCAAGGGATAAGGGCCAGCCAAGCCCAAATCACGTGGCCTTCGTCCAAGCAAATGATTCAGTAAACAAGAGAAAGCTGATGTGTTTGAGGGGATGGGCACCAAAGTCACTGAATACCAACATCACTCAAAAATAAGTACTGACCATACCTCCCTGTGTTCAGTTTCTCATTCAAATCAAACCTCCTTGTTTCCACTTTCTCTTTATTTTCAAGTTCAGGTTCCCAACTTGGGCTCCATTGTTGAGATCTCAAGGACTCACCCATTGTCTTCTTTCTCTCTTGTCCCCAAGCCAACAGTTTTCCTTATGCCACAGCTCAGCCAATGGCAGTCTCCCAGTGCACCCTGGGAAGTGGTCAGGTCAGACTTGGTAATATCTGGGCTCTAGGATTACAACTTCCTGGTCTCCTCAGTTGAGCCTAGAGACCACCTTCCATAAACACTGTGTGTTTTAGTTTCCTATGTTGTTCAAGCAATACCACGACTGGGTTAAACAATGGGAATTTATTTACTCATAATTTGAGGCTGGGAAAAGTCCAATTCAAGGCATCAGGAAGGAGATGCTGTGGCATTCTAGGGCTGGATGCCAGCGATTCTTGGTCCTCAGCTTGTCACATGGCAAGGCACAGGGCAGTGTCTCCTGGTCTCTCCCTTCTCTTCCCGGTTCCACTAATGCACAGCTTCTGACTGCTCCCTGGGGCTTTCCCTCATGTCTGAATTTCATTCCACTTACAAAGGACTCCAGTAATAGGATTAAGACCCATTCTGATTGGGCTGGGCCACACCTTAACTGAAGTAACCTCATCAAGATGTCCTACTTACAATGGGTTCACACCCGCAGGAATGGATTAGACTTAAAGCACTTGTTTTCCTGGGGTACACACAGCTTCAAACCACCACACTGTGCATATTGTGTTACAATTTAGTCTTCCAATTAAATTCAATTTTCCTTCCTCAGCACATAAACAACTGCCTTAAGGTAGGAAATTAACAGCATGTACCCAAGAGGCTGGAGAAAGACACTGAGTTTAGCTCTTCAGCTGGATGGGTGGTGGGATAAACAGGAAGATTTGGTAAGGAAGGAATAAGAGCCAGGGAATGAAAGTGAACCCCTGAAAAATAATTCCACTGAGAGTTACAGTTTTAGCCCTTACAAGTAGAGAGAAAATCAGACTATCATTTTTGGGGAACTCTTGTTTTCAACATTAAAGCCCCTAGGTCCTCTTGGCAGCGTAAGTTCTTATTTATTAGATCTTTTTATTAAGAAAAGAAATATTTTGCCTTGCTGTGTTTTCTCTTGTTAGTATCTTTAATTCTTATCCCCAAGCTTAAGGTGAAATGAGATGGCTGAACAGGTTGAAGATTAAGAAAAACTGTATTGAGTTTGATGAGTGAGCTGAGAGCCATGATTTTTTCTACCCAATCCAAAAGGACACCAAGGAGTAACCAAGGTTATGGGTGACCGATTATCTAAGGAAGTTAGCTTATCCAAGGAAGTTGGGGTTGCCTCCACTGGCTCAGTGAATTCCTGGAACCAGGAAAGCTTGCAAATGTTTCCCCATTAAGAAGACAGAAAAATGAAAGGTGAAGCCCCTGACCCCAAAGCTGTAAGACCAGAGGATGCAGAGGCCTCAAGGTTAGGTATTTTGTCCTCAAGGTCAAGATACTGCATCCTGGGACGGGGGCAGGTGTCTCCTGCATTCTTGCAAGTAAAATGCTTCTGGTCACCCTTTGATCAGTCACCTGAACCTTGGCCACCCAGTCCAGATGGGCAGGAAGCTCCTCCTGATGCTGGAAGTATTCCAGCAAAGGCTGGACTTGGGGTTGTTGAAATGGAGGATGGGCTCAGTGACCTGAGCTTGAGGTTCTCGCTAACCCTCAGACTTGCTGACACCTCATTTATTCCTCAAACATTTCCTGACCATCAACTGTGTGCCAGGCCCAGGTTGTAAAAGGGCTCACAGACTCTATCCCATCAGGTTGTTTGCCTAAGTCTTGTTGGGAGATGCAGGTCAGACACACACGACCCCATGTGAGAACAAGACAAGTTCTCCTGGGACTGAGAACTGCTGTGGGCAGCTGCTGCTGTCTTTCAGCTGGCATCCAATTTCCCTGGGAGCCATCTCCCCTGCTCAGGAGTCAGCCTTAGTGAGAATGTCAACCCAGACGTCCCACGTTGCTCCGCCAAGGTGACCCACGCTGAGCCAATCAGATGCTCTTCTCTCTCCCTGTATTTTTTTTTTAATTCAGTTTTATAGAAATATATTCACATACCATACAATCATCCAAAGTGTACAATCAACTGTTCACAGTACCATCATATAGTTGTGCATTCATCACCCCAATCTGTTTTTTGAACATTTTCCTTGTACCAGAAAAAGTGAAAATAAGAATAAAAAATAAAAGTAAAAAAGAATACCCAAATTATCCCCTCCTCTCCTACCCTATTTTTCATTTAGTTTTTGTCTCCATTTTTCTACTCATCCATCCATACATTGGATAAAGGAAGTATGATCCACAAGGCTTTCACAATCACACTGTCACCCCTTGTAAGCTACATTGTTATACAATCATCAAGAATCCAGTCTACTGGGTTGCAGTTTGATATTTTCAGGTATTTGCTTCTAGCTATTCCAATACATTAAAACCTAAAAAGGGTTATTGATATAGTGTGTAAGAATGGCCACCAGAGTGACCTCTCGACTCCATTTGGAATCTCTCAGCCACTGTAACTTTGTTTCATTTTGCATCCCTCTTTTGGTAGAGAGGATGTTCTCAATCCCACGGTTTCAGGTCCAGAGTCATCCCTGGGCATCATATCCCACGTTGCCAGGGAGACTTACATCCCTGGGAGTCAGGTCCCATGTGGGGGCAGGGGGACAGTGAGTTCACCCACCGAGTTGGCTTAGCTAGAAAGAGAGACCACATCTTAGCAACAAAGAGGTACTCAGGGGGAGACTCTCTCGCCCTGCATTTTGAATCCTGGCTGATTCATATGATCAGATTGTGCCATTAGAAATCTGAGAAGGGAGAAGCAATTTACTCTTCTTTTATGATGAAACTTCTAAACATCAACTTCAACCTTCCATACCTGTGTCTAAGAGGGAACTTCCATGTTGGGGCCATGGAGCTCGGGAAAAAGCTATTGTTTTTATTCCTTAGGCACTTCAAGTACAGCCACAGATGGAAGAGCAGATTAGAGTAACAACAACAACAAAAAAATCAGGGTTTTGTTCTCAGCAAATAGCTCCTCTGCAGGGTGCCCTTAGCTGGAGAGAAAAAGGCTTTAAAATCCAATCTCCTCACCAGGACTCTCATACACAGCCGGTGGGAGCATAAACTGCCACAATCATTCGGAAAACTTACATGTACTCTTATCACCCGGAAAAATAAATGTACCAGAACACTCATGGCTGTGCTTTTTGTAAAAGCCCCAAACTGAAAACTACTGAAGTGCCTGCCAACAGAAGGACATGCTGCGGTACATTCACACAATGGAATACTACAGAGCAATGAGAAGGAATAACCTCAAACCACGTGCAATATCATGGATGAAACTCACAGACATAATGTGGAACAATAGCAGTCAGACATGAAAAGATTGTATCGTACAATTTCATTTATATATTATACAAAACAGACAAAACTAATCTATGCAGTTAGAAGTCAGGAGTGGGTTCCCTTGAGGAGCTGGTGACTGGGAGGGGGCCAGAGGGGAGCATCTGGGGAACTGGTCATGCCCTTGATCCGGGTGCTCGTTACTTGAATGTGTTCACTTTGTGAACATGCAGTGAGCTGTTACATTTATGATATGTGCACTTTTTTGCATGCATATTACAGTTCAAAACTCTCCAAGCATGTGTCTGCTTCAGGTAGCCCTGGAGTGGGAGGGGCTCTTCCAGCAAAGAGGAAAAGTGAGCAAGCCCCAGGATTCTCTTCAGGGACCGCTTGGTGCAAATAGCTTGTTCCTTGGCTCCTAAATCCAGGAATGGTCAGGGAACCCAGATTCTACAAAACATCCGAATATTGCCCTCTGTTCACTGAAAACAGTGAACTGAGGTAACACTCACAAAAAGGGGGAAATATTAATCTGGGCCACTTATTGATCTGATGGTATTCCAGAAACTGGATAAAGTCAACAGAAATGGGGAAGACCTAGAAATAATTAGAAGTTTGTGTGGACAGTGACTTACCAGCAATCAGAAGAGAACTTTATTTTCCCAAGTCTCTCTTTCCTGTCCCAGAGGTGATTTAGTGCCAGTTGTCAAGAAGCTCACAGCCACAAGGAAATAGCAATTATTAATTGAGCACCTATTAAGTTCAAGGACCTGTGCTAGGTATTTGGGGCACACAAAGATGACCTGGACAAGGTCCTTGACCTAAAGGAGACAGGCATCTGGGCAAAGTGAAAAAGCTGGGACAAAACAAGCGATGATGGTCCAGGCCCAAATAAAGGCACACTGGAGCTCTCTAGGTTTCAAGGTCCTGAGGGTGGCCTCACTTTGGGATGAGTGAATTGAGCACATAAAGGTATGTTGCTGAAGCCTGGCTTCCAAAGTGTGGAAGATGATTTTTCCAATGAATGAGACTTTCTGTGATTTTCTGACAAGTTCCAGGGATTTAAAGTTTCTAGATTCTGGTCTTGTTTACTTGGTTTTAAAACACTCAATTTTATTCAAGAAGAGGTAATCTATGACTCTTGATTACGTGCTGTATTTGATTGATCCCTCCTATATTTTCAATGAGCAGAAATAACAAAAACTGGTGTGGTGTTCACACTCATGCATACATTTAGAGGTGTGTCTATAGCTTACAGCTCTCCCCAAACTTCAGTGTGTATATAAAAATGCAGGCTTTTTCATGGAAGGCTCCTCCTCTTTTGAGCCCTATAATACTGAGCATTAAGGATGACTTGATTGAAAACAAAAAGCTTCATAATCTGTGTATGGAAGAAGATGGCAACATAGAGAGGAGTGGAAGTTAGTTAATCCCCCTAGGACAACTAATAAACAACCAGGAATAACTAGTAAATAATCTGGAACAACTGCCTGGGGACAACTGTGACTGTCCACACATTATACAACAACCTGGATTGGGAGGAATGCCTGAGATCATAGCATAAGTTCTGTAAGTAAAAACTGTCAACCCGAGCCGGGAGCCCCTTTCCCCCATGGCAGGCTGAACTGCAAAACCTCCCTGTGATAGAGAGCAGCACTCTCTAAACAAGCAAATATACTTCAGTCCAGCTCCAAATGGGGTTTTAATTGGCAAATGTGGACTGCTCAGTACAAGCTACAAATCCCCATCAGGCAGACAGAGGCTTTTAGTGATGACTGACCTTAAAGAGCTGGAGGACTTCTTTGAACTGGGAGGGGGAGCCCAGAGGACCAGGTGCTATCTCTGGCCAGCAGGTGAAGCTGGCGGGGGGGGGGGCATGGACTGGCCCCAAAGGGGGGCTTTGTGTCCCTTTTACTCTCTCTCTCAACTTGAGTGGCTCAGTGGAGAAAGCTGCAGCCATTTTCAGTTCACAGCACTCTGACCCAGACAAGGGTGGAGATAGCAGAGTCAGAGAAACAAAGAATCTATTTAAATGCTGATGATCACTCCCTATGGGGTGTATCTTCCCTAAGAGGAAGGAGGCAGTGCCCAGCCCTACTACCTGCCTCCCTTTCAGAACCTGAAACCCAGAGCCTGGGGAAAACAGCCAAAACAGAAACTAAGTGGGCCATACCTCCTTACACCAGTCAGGAGTGACAGGCTGACAGACACCACCTGCCCAGCAGCTAGAGGCCTCATAGGGTGTGTCAATCTGCTAAGACACACCCTCAAGGAAACCTGATACTGAATATTTCCCTTTTCTGAAATCTGAGCCCATTCTGGTCTAGGAAAACCTTATTGGGGTAACCAAGGAAACCAGATGCCTAGACAAGAGAAAACTACAACCTACACTAAGAAAAATGAAGTTATGGCCCAGTCAAAGGAACAATCTTCAAGTTCAACTGAGATACAGGAATTTAAACAACTAATGCTAAATCAATTTAAAAAGTTTAGGGAAGATATGACAAAAGAGATGAAGCATATAATGAAAACACTGGTTGAACATAAGGTAGAAATTGAAAGTTTGAAAAAACAACTGGCAGAATCTATGGAAATGAAAGGCACAACACAAGAGATGAAAGACACAATGGAGACATAGAACAGCAGATCTCAAGAGGCAGAAGTAAACACTCAGGAACTGGAGAACAAGACACCTGAAATCCTACACACAAAAGAACAGATAGGGAAAAGAATGGAAAAATATGAGCAATGTCTCAGGGAATTGAAGGACAACATGAAACACACAAATGTACGTGTCATTGGTGTCCCAGAAGGAGAGGAGAAGGGAAAAGGGGCAGAAGCAATAATAGAGGAAATAATCAATGAAAATTTCCCATCTCTTATGAAAGACATAAAATTACAGATCTGAGAAGTGCAGCATACCCCAAACAGAATAAATCTGAATAGACCTATGCCAAGACATGTAATAATCAGATTATCAAATGTCAAAGACAAAGAAAGAATCCTGAAAGCAGCAAGAGAAGAGCGATCCATCACATACAAAGGAAGCTTGATAAGTTTATGTGTGGATTTCTCAGTAGAAACCATGGAAGCAAGAAGAAAGTGGGGTGATATATTTAAGATACTGAAAGAGGAAAACCACCAACCAAGGATCCTGTATCCAGCAAAACTGTCCTTCAAATATGAGGGAAAGTTTAAAATATTCTCTGAGAAATAGACAATGACAGAGTTTGTGAACAAGATACCTGCTCTACAGGAAACACTAAAGGGAGCACTATAGACAGATAGGAAAAGACAGGAGTGAGAGGTTTGGAAAACAGTTTTGGGTGATGGTAGCACAGCAATGTAAGTTCACTGAACAAAGATGACTGTAAGTATGGTTGAAAGAGGAAGGTTAGGAGCATGTGGGACACCAGAAGGAAAGAGGAAAGATAAAGACTGGGACTGTATAACTCAGTGAAACCGAGAGTGCTCAGCAATTGTGATAAAATGTATGAATATGTTTTTACATGAGGGAGAACAAATGAATGTCAACCTTGCAAGGTGTTAAAAATAGGGTGATATTGGGAGAAAAATACAATCAATGCAAACTAGAGTCTATAATTAACAGAAACATTGTGTTATGCTTCCTTTAATGTAACAAAGGCAATATACCAAAGCTAAATGCATATAAGAGGGGGACATAAGGGAGGAGTATGGGACTCTTGGCATTGGTGATGTTGTATGACTCTTTATTCTACTTTAGTTTAATGCTATCTTTCCTTTTGTTGTTTCCTAGCTGTCATGGTTTTTTTTTCATTTTTTTCTCTTTATTTTTCTTTTTCTTTTGTCTCTCTACCTTCTTTGACTCTTCCTCCTTCTTTGTGGAAGAAATGGAGATGTCCTTATATAGATATTGGTGATGGTGATGAATACAGAAATACATGTCTATACAGGGAACCATTGATTGTTTACTTAGGATGGAACATATGGTGTGTGAATAAAACCATCTTAAAAAAAATGGGTTGATGAAACCTTGGGGACACTCTATTGAGTGAAATAAGTCAGACACATAAGGACAAATATTGTATAGTCTTACTGATTTGAACTAATTATAATATGTAAACTCATAGACATGAAATATAAGTTACCAGGATACAGAACGAGGCTAAAGGATGGGGAGCGGTTGCTTATTATGAGCAGAATGTTCAACTAGGGTGAACTTAAACGTTTGGAAATGGACAGAGGTGATGGTAGCACGTAGCAAGAATAACTAACAGTGCTGAATGGTGTGTGAATGAGGTGGAAAGAGTAAGCTCAGAGTCACATATGTCACCAGAAGGAAAGTTGGGGGTTAAAAGATGGGAATGTATAAAAGTGAATCTTGTGGTGGGCAATCTCTGTGATTAACTGTACAAATATTAGAAATCTCTTTCATGAACTAGAACAAATGTATGACACTATGAATAGAAGTTAAGAATAGAGGGGCATATAGGGAAAAAATATACCTATTGCTAACTCTATACTACAGTTAGTAGTATTTTAACATTTTTCATCAACAGTAACAAATGTACTATACCAAAACTATGAACCAGTAATGGAGGGGGTGGTTAGGGGTATGGGAGGATTTGAGTTTCCTTTTTTTTTTTTTTTTTTTTTTTTGTCTTTATTTCTTTTCTGGAGTAATGAAAATATTCTAAAAATCAAAAAAAAAAATTAATTGTGGTGATGGATGCACAGCTGTATGAAGGTACCATGGGCAACTGATTGTACACTTTGGATCTTTGGATATTTGTATGGTATGTGAACAATCTCAATTAAAAAAAAGCCTCAGGAGCTTACAAAATGCAAAGACCTATTGAGTTATGTGCTTATCACTGATCCCCACAACCCTGTAGGGAGGTGGATTTTAATGATGAGACCCATTTGATGATGAGAAAAAGAAGCACAAAGAGGCTAAGTAATTTGCCCGAAGGCATCAAGCTGGAAATAAATGACCTAGAATTAGAACCTAGATTTGTCTTGTCTCTCAGGTCTATGCTTGTTCTACCTGACCACGCTCATTGAGTATACAAGTCCTATGTGGAACTGAGGGAAGGAAATTAACCAACCATCTATAGTCCCATGAGTAAAGACACTCAGAGTGCAGCGGCTGCCAACCTGGTGCAAAATCCAGGGGGCTGGTTGGCATCAGAAACCAGAGCCTTACAATCTTCACTTCCTGAAACACATATTTCTGAATGTACATATTTCTTCTGATAAATGATGTAATTACATCAATTTAAAAACCTGTTACGTCCCAGGCATTTTGGTTTGCATGTATTTCATAGGGACACAAATGAAACTGATTGTCCCAGGTGGTGTTTTTCAATGCATAATTTATTCACAGTGTCTCTAGCCTGAGGTCCTCTGGGTCTTGATCAACCCCTGACTCTGGGAGCAGATCAGCAGATCAGCTGACCGAGGACCAGGGCACATGAGGATGGTTTGGAGGCCAATCAAACTGACCTGGCCGTCTACTTTGGTCTAGTTCATTTGAACCATTTCAGACCTGTGCAGTGTAACCCCTAGGAAAGCTGCTGAGAACAAACCAGACTCCCCGGTTCCTTGGGGGCTAGGGATGAAGCTCCTGGGGCCTGCCTGGGCCTCGTTAACCCCCACAGAGCCCTTCCGTGAGACCATGCAGGGAGGAGAACAGGCTTGCAGTCTCCCACCCTTTTATGTCTATGCTGCAAACTACATAGTCTTTTAAAACATTTAATAAAGGTAAAAAGGTTTAAAAGCTTTGTATTGTATTTTTCAAACATAGATGAAAGTAGAGAGAATAGTTATAATAAAGAACCCTCATGTACTAATCACCTAGATTCAGCAATTGTCGATGTTTGCCAATCCAGTTTCTCTTATCCCACTCCACTCCCTTTTTTGGCTGGAGTATTTTAAAGTAAATCCCAGACAGCATGTCATTTCATCCATCAATAACCATGCGTCTGTACCTGACAAGTACTTGTTTTCCAAAATGACCACCATGCCATTATCACATTTAACAAAAATAACACTAATTCCTTAACATTACAAAAAACTGGTCCATATTCAGATTTCTCAAAAATATCTTTTTACAGATCATATGTATGGATCAGGATCCTAGCAAGGTCCACAGATGTAATATAAATCTTAAATCTCTAATTCTATAACAGTCTTCTCTCTCATTTTTTTATGCCATTGATTTGTTGGGTAAATTAAACCATTTGCCCTGTAGACAGATTTTTTTCTACAAATATTTGAAAAAAAAAAGCATTGTGTATTCTGAGAGTGCCTTCAGATGCAGTGACAACTCTCAAAAACTGCATTGGGAACATATAAATTGGCACAAACTCTCTGGAAAGCAATTTGGGAATATGTATCAAATGTCTTTATAATGTTTATGCCCTTTACCTTGTAGTTTTGTTTTTAGGAATATGCACCAATAAACTATGGGAAATATGACCAGTTATCTGCATTGATGTTCACTGGGACTTTACTTTAATAATGAAAATCCTCAGCAAACTGAATGTCAGATAATAGGGAAATGACTAAATAAAGTAGCTATTTAAATGAAGCCATTAAAATTATATATACAAAGAATCCTTAGCAGAAAATGCTAAGTGGGAAAAAAGCAGAGTCAAACTGTGTCTGCAGAATGAATCAAGCCTGGTATGTGCCATGTACTCGTTAAATATTTGTTGAAGGAATAAACTTATAAAATGTATTTAGGCAGCTACGTATATTATAGCAGATAAAATGCTTTTGGCTGCAAGTAAGGGAAAACCATAAATAGAGGTAATTTAAATGTGAAGGGGATTTGTTGTCTCACAGAACATGAGGTCTAGAGACAGGGCTGCTCCAGGGTTGGTTAATTCTGTGGCTTTAGAACACGATCCGGGAGCCAAGTCCATCTCAGCTTTCTGGATCTGGCCCCATCAACATGCCAGTTAGTTTCCCTTTGCCAGCAGCTCCAGGTACCACCTCCTCACACACCAGCATCCAGATCAGAAAACACCATGCCCCTACCTGTGTATCTCTTCAGAAAAACAAAGAACCCTTTCCTAGGAACCCCTGGCAAAATTTCCATCACATACCATTGGTCAGCACCAAGTCACATGACCATATGACTGCCTCTTAAATGTATCATCTAAAAGAGGAATGATTTCCTCTTAGACTGGCCAGAATTCACCTGAGTCCCTTGGGGATAGATACACCCCAGAACCAATGATGTATGGCCACAAGGGGAAATACACAAAATCATTAATCAAATTATTTCAGGGTGGTGATAATATGGGTAATTTAATTTTTTTCCCAGTATTTTATATTTTTCACTACTTTTAAGATGAGAAGAGTATGTTAAATATTCTAGCAGATTTCCTCAGATTATAGGCAAACACCTGTCTAGAAGAAACGTACCTCTTGATTCTTTCTGCTCAATACACTGAGAAATCAAAGCTTGACTTGCAAATACTTTTCCACAACCTTTTGAATCTGAAAATTTAAGCTTTTCTGTGTAGAATGAAACCTAGATAGGTGTTCATGAGTCCTTTTTTTTTTTTTTTTTTAAAGACCCTTCAATTTCAACTGGGACAGAGAAAGGAAGCAAGAAAAGACTCCATGGATTATTCTTGGGGTGAAGACGGGGGATGAAGAGTGGGCTCCAATGGTCAAGACTTAGAGCGTCAGTGGGTCCTTGCTGTGTACAACATATTTTCAGGTGTTGCTGAACCACAACTGTCAGAGCTAGAAGAAACTTCAGCCTTCTAGTCCAAGCTTGAATGTTATAGGTGAGGAAACTGAGGCACAGATAAGTCAGGTGATGTGATCTTCATGAGGGGCAGAAGGTACCCCACTCCCCATCCAGACTGCTCTCCTCTCCTCTCCTCTTGTTCCTAAAGATGATTACCAACAAATTGCTCCCATCCCTGTAAACACATGCCATTCCTCCATGAGGAGGTGAAGTCTCCTGCCCCTCCTCCTTGGATCTTGGCTGGCCTTGAGACTTGCTCTGACCAATAGAATGTGATGGAAGTGATACTGCACCAGCTCCAGGCTTAGCCCTTCGGAGGCATAGCAGATTTGGCTTTCCGTCTTGGAGCCCTGGGCCACCATGTAGGATGTGTGACTACTTGGCTGGAGACAGAGGCCCAGACCACCCCCAGCTATTCCAGCCTCCCCAGACAAAGTGCCAGACATTGAGTCAAGCTATATGGGGATTTCAGGCCCAGGCAAGTTCCCAGCTGAGTGTAGTTGCACGAGTTACCAGCCAAGACCAGTTGGAGCCAAAGAACCAACAGCCAAACCTGGGAAACCCTCAGAATTGTGAGACATGTACGTGGTTGTTGTTTAAGCTATTAGGTTTGGGGAGGTTTGTTACAGGGTGATGAAATATTTCCTCTCTGGGCTGTGCAACTTTTTCAACAGGCAACTCCTCTCCCCTCCCTGACCCACCTCTAGGTTCCCCCTAGATTCTTTATTGATAATTTGATGTAAGACACTTAAAGGAACTTCAAGAGAAGGTCCACAAGAGATTTGGAATTTAATGGGACTCAAGTTGGAAAAGAAGCAGGTTGTTGAACCTGTTTGATAGGAAGGAACAGCCAGTAGCTGAGGATGTTGTGGGGGTGGGATGAAGAGGGCATTTTTCCATTGATAAATATTTGGGGTGTTTTCAGTTTGGGTTTGAATCATGAATAGTGTTTCAGTGAACATTCTTGTACATGTCCTTTGGTGAACATATGCATATATTTCTCTTAGGTACATATACTTAGGATTGGAATTGGTTACACATGTGCATGCACACACACACACACACACACACACACAGAGTATATATGTTCGCTAAGTGGATATACCAAGTTACCCTCTCTTCATCTGAGCGTTCCAGTTGCTTTATAGTCTTGTCAACACTTAGTACTGTCTATTTTCATTTTAACTATTTGGTGGGTAAGTAGTGGTATAAATTTGAGTTTCCATGATGTCTAATAAAGTTGAGCAGTTTTTCGTATGCTTCAAGGCCATTTGGGTATTCTTTTTAGTGTTTGTTCAATTCTTTTGTCCAGTCTTTGTCGGGTTGTCTACTTCTTTCATATTGAATCAATGAAGCTCCAGGCTTCGAATGCTGCTTTGAAGCTATTTGGATACCACGTTTGCTGGGTGAATTTACTGCCTCATTCATGCAAGGGCAGTGGGTCCCATGCAATCTGTCTAGCCAACCTCCTATCTTGCACGGTACTCATTTCTCTGATGGAGAATGATTTCCAACATTTCTTTTTCTAGCCAATACACCTTATGGTGTAGATTTTGATAGCAATATTTATGTTCTTAATCACCACCTCTTGAGAATGGATTCCAGAATAGGTGCTTCCACTGATGGCTAACTGCCTCTCTAAGGTATAAATTGAAGGTAACTTACCCAAACACACACTTACCTGTTTTTATTGAAGTGTTTTATAGTAATTGGCCACTCAGGCAATATAATACGATTAGAAAGTGTCCATGAAACACCTATCAGGATTTACATTTGACAAACTAGGTTTTGAACCCTATAATTGGAAGCTAGAGTTGTACATACAATGCTGACATGCTCTGTAGGAAATTAATTCTCATGCATTTCCCATTTGAGTAACCCTGTACACCAACAAATCTAAGGCAATGGTGTAAGTTGAGGACTCAACGTCCTTTTCCAGACCTTCTAGAAGTTTTTAAAGTCTCTCCTTTCCCATCGAGAACACTGACCATTGAGTTCTGCAAGACAGAATTCTGCCAATAAACAGAACTGAGTTTTGTCTTGATGCGATCTCACATTGCACCATGTTTGTATTCACCATACTCTTCCTTATTGAAACCAAATAAAGTGGTCCCTCTATTTTAAAAACTGAGCTCAGTATGTCTCTCCTTTGGCATGTTTCATTCTTTATAAACACCACTGGAGAATTGCCAAGAGGGAACAATGGTATATGAGATGAGCCTCCTCTGGCCCTTATGGAGGGTCCTTCATAGTCTCCCAACATGCACTGGGGCTCACATGTGCATCACAGGGCACCCGGCCCAGCCTCAGTCCTGCAGGGAGAAGCTGCCTGAGAAGGGGCCCAGTGAGGGCTTCGATTGCATCTGTGGGTTAGTGCTTGGCCCCTCTTCCCTCACAGATTTACAAATGAGCTGAGAACAGATGATGAGATTAGGCAAGTGAACTGGAATTTACTGGATGCTCATAGTTCCTTCTATTAAACATCTGGAAGATTGGACCCTGCTTCCTTAGAGAAAGGAAATAGAGCATATTAATAGGAAAAAAACAGAAACTTTTGAGAATTTCAGAGCACAATGAGAGAAACTGGGATAAGTAAGTACCTGAGGAGTTGGGGAAGGGGTTTCATGCCCCAGTGAAGAGGTGGTGAGGTCCTCTGGATTTCACAGGCTACCAAAAGCATGTCAGTGGATAAAGGTTTTACAAATCTTCTAAAGAAAATGCCTGAAGGTGGAGGTGTACACTTCAAGGATCAGGTGTTCACAATCAAGGTTTACTTTCTCTGGGAAAACATCATTTGTAGCTGATGAAGAGAGAGCCAAGGGAAGGCAAGCTCTGGACGTCAAACAAGGAAATATTTCAGTTTTAGTATTTATTAGGTTCCAAACACTGAGCATAGGGGAAAAATAATTAGAAGGTAGTTTTTGCCTTCTAGGAGCATAAAACCTGGTTCAGGAGATCATGTACTGGAAAAAACACACAAGAAAGAAATGTGTACTAAGAGGTTTATAAAATCAAGTGAACCCCTTTTCTGAATCATCTGCAGATAGACATAAAAGAGGAATGGAAAACCTGTCAGGCTTCAGGGAGGATGGAAGTTCCAATTACACCTTTATTTACAGTATAAAAATCAATGGAGAGGTGAATAAGGTAGAGGGTACTAAGCTCACTTAGGACAGGCATGCTCGAACTTTAGTCTACATTTAAAATTCCCTGAGGAGAGTGTTAAAACCGGGGATATTCAGGCCTCAATCCCAGAGATTCTGACTCAGGAAGTCAGACGGGGTCAGAAAATAGGCATTTTAAACCAGCACCCACAGTGATTCTAATGCAAGAACCACAGATCCAATTGAGGGCAAATACCACTAACTAGGGTCAGGGCACAGGGAGCAGACAGGATTCATGAGGGGCAGGCAATAAAAGTCAAGTCTTCCTGGGGAAGATTCTAAAGTAGGGCTTCTCCAATTTCCCACCAAAATCCAGGGAAGGATACTGTGCTGGTTTGAATCTGTTAAGTACCCCATAAGACTATGTCTTTTAATCCACTCTTGTGGGGGTGGACTCATTGTCGGTGGGAGATTTTGATTAGATTATTTCCATGGAGATGTGACCCTGCCCATTCAAGGTGCATCTTAATAGTTTACTGGAGTCTTTCAGGAAGCTTGGGGAGAGAGAGCCCAGAGCCAACACAGACCCAGACTCTTAAAGAGAAGTTCACTGGAATCAGAAGCTGAAAGCAACACAACCCGGAAGCAAAGGCTCAGTAGAGCCAGCCATGGGCCTTCCCATGTGACAGAGGAACCCCAGATGTCATCAGCCTTGCCTCAGAAAAGGTATCTCCCTCTTGATGCCTTAATTTGGACATTTTCATGGCCTTGGAACTGTAAATTTGTGAACTAATAACCCCCCACTGTAAAAGCCAATCCATTTCTAGTATATTGCATTTTGGCAGCTTTAGCAAACTGAAACGGATCCCTCTGGGGTCCTGGAGGCAAAGCCAACCCTGCTGGCTTGGTGGATCCCATGGGTGGATGGAAGAGGCCCAGATGCCCTGTTCTATCCAGTGTTTCTGGCATTGTGGTACCTGAACCACTTGTATCAGAATCACTTGAGGAGCTTGTTTAAATGCAGATTTCTGAACCTCACCTACCGGACCAGCATCTCCAGGGCCCAGCCTAGTCCTGTACATGTGTAACAAGTGTCCCAGGCAGTAATTAACCCGAGATCTGGAGAATTACTGGTCTAGGGTTTTCCATTTAAGACAGCATCGCTCAGCGATTTCGTACCCTGGAGGACCAGCAACAGAATTATGAAGTAAATCAAACTTTCTGCTTCAGGAAGTTAATAACTGCACCTTCTATTTCTGCTTTATTGAGTCGTGAGAAAAGCCATGAAAATAGGCTGATTATAGAAATTTCCAGTAAGAGTGGTAAACCTCTCTGTGTCCTTGTGCACAAGGGATGCTTCCTCTGGGCAGGTGTTTGCCCAGAATATTTTAACATGGGGAGCTCTTCCTCTGAACTGGATCTTCATGCCGACCTTGTGAGGTAGGAACTATTATTTTCCACCTTTTCCATGTGAGAAATCTGAAGTACAGAGAGGTTAAGTAACTTGCTCAAAGTCACACAGCTAACTGTTGGGAGCCTGGGTTCTAGTCCGAACTGTTAATAACCGGCCTGTGTGATGGTCACAACATATTCAGGCTGTTCCTTTGGTAAAATGAGGGTTGGGGTGGACCTAATGACCCTAAGGACCTTCAAATTCCAATATTCCATGATTCAGCTGTACAGGGTATGAAATCTGAGCTCCTTCTGTTTATCCAGCATCCCAGGATTCTGAGGAGGGTGTGCCTGGGGCATCGCGGCTCTCCTTCCACAGGCCAGGCAGGTGGATCTATAGTCTACCCAGGCAAAATTTCAATTTGTAATTTTTATCAACTACAAAGAGCTCCCAGGCTGAGTTAAAGCATTTTATAATGTGCCAAGTAAGCCAAAGGGAAAAGAGGAATTGTATTCTCCACCTAAGTTATTATTGTGTAGCAGTCACTACTGCAGTTGCATAAGTTATGAGTTCTTCCTAGAGTTAAGGATATTGTTGGAATTTGATGTTTTTAGAGTATTACTCCTCTCTCATTTTCTTTGAAAAGAGATCATGAAATTATTTATAGTAAAGACTAAACTGTTTTCTAGGTAACTTCTGAACTAGGGAACATTACAGCAATAAGAAGTTCCCAAGTCAAAAATAAATTACTGTGATTCTAACCATAAAAGCTGAAAACGGCTGTGACAAATAAGGATTCTTTAAATCATTTGCATTGCTACAAATCAAAGTAATTTTTGTATTCAGAAGGTAACAAAAAATGGCTTCATGTAAATTGCAATTAAAAAATCTTATTTCCCTAAGAGATATAGTGAATACCTCTGTGTTTTATGCTTTTTAAAATCCTTTTCTTTCTCCTAAATTTTTAGCCAGTATTCTGACTGAAATAAATGCTAGAATCAGTAAGTGCTACTGTTATTGCTGATTTTACCCTCTGTTTTAGTCTGCTAAGCTGCCACAATGCAATATTCCAGAAACGGAGTGGCTTTTAACAATGGGGATTTATTAGCTTACAAGCTTACAGTTCTGAGGCCATGAAAATGTCCAAACTAAGGCATCATCAAGACGATACCTTATTCCTGAAGACAAGCTGCTGGCAATCCTTGACTCCTCTGTCACATGGCAAGGCACACGGCAGCCTCTGCTGGTCTCAACCTTCTCTCCCTGGTTTTGTTGCATCCAGCTTCTGGCTTCAGTGGCTTCCTCTCTGTTTCTGTGGCTTTCTCTCTCAGCTTCTGTGTCTTTCTCTGAATTTTACCCTCTTATTAAGAACTCCAGTAAGGATTAAGACCCACCCTGGATGAAGTGGGTCATATCTTAAGATTTTACTCACCACAAGTTCCTACCTACAATGGGTCTACACCCACAGGAACAGATTAACTTTAAGAACATACTTTTCTGGGGTACACACAACTTCAAACCATCACACCTTTATTCAAAGAGAAAACAAATCATATTACTTACTTGTCTCAAGCAGGTGTGCCAATTTCAGTTCTCCTTAACTTTTAAATCGTGAAACTACTCCATAAAAGCAAGCAGATACAATTATGTTCTCTCTTGAACTAAACTGTACTCCCACAGACTAAGAAGAAATTGTTCCATTAAGTAGGATGTTACAACAGAGGACATGCAAGCGATGAAAGCTGCCTTTTTTTCAAAATGAGTGAGAAAATGTGGCTCTAATGTAACTGAGAAGTTAGGAATTCAGGACTGTTGATGATTACTGAATCATTATATAGGTATTCCTTTTTACTTTCTGGTATATTAGAGCAGACAGAGGGAAATACCTGAAACCTGAATTGTAATCCAGCTGCCTTGATCTCTGATAATGATTCTATAGCCTTTATCTTGTGCCCTTGTGATTGTAAAAACCTTGTGACTAACCTTCACTTGTACCCATTTATCCAGTTTTTCAACTTCAAAATCTTATGACCACTAAAGACAGCTCCCAATGTTTATTAATGAAGGGTCTTGGGTCAGCCCAGAACCAACCCACTCCGAGTCCAAATTTATCTTGATAACCGAAGCTGGATCTAACCAAAATTGGCCTGCCTGATATGCACAGTAGCTTAGACATTAACCTACAAGTCACCTATACCTCATTATAATACTAAAAATCATGCCCATCATCATATTAAGGCTGCCATTTTCTTACATATGTTCTGTGACTAAGCATGTAATAAGTCTGCACATGTCCAACAATTAGATCACTTCTAATTACATAATCTGGGGCTATTGTACTCATTTTCCTAAAAGCTGCCCATCTTTTGATGCTCTAAGACTATCAGCATTATTGCAGTTCAGGGAGAAATATTTTGGGCCTATAGGTCACCTGTTCTGTTTCATGCCTAGCGATAAACTCTTTTTCTGCTTGAAACCTGGTGTCTCAGGAATTGGTCATTTGAGTGCATCGGGAAAAAGAACCCACCGTCTTGGTCTGGTAACACTAAGACACCATGAGGAATCGTGAAAATGGTATCTTTATTTGGATGGACATCTGAATGAAGCACAAGTACATCTGCCTGCCACTCTGAGTTTCCTGCCGCAGAGGTTTGTAAACTTTGGCTAGAGAGGTGTTGCCGGTGCACAAAACAGACGCAGCTGAGCTATTCTGCTAGACCAGGATGGGACCCAGCCCTCACTCTGCTCATTCCACCACCCCACCTCCCCACAGCAGCCTCTCAAGCCCCTTTGTGGGACCCTAGAGCTTCCAGATACCAAGTTTGAAAGACGAAGACCTAGAGAATATTGGTGGCTCTCTCACCTTTTATGGTCTTACTTAGGTGCATGTTGCTGTAATAAGAAGGAAGCATGGCCCTGGGAAACAAAACAACAGAATCATATAAGACTTAGGAAATCAATGTGCTATTTCTAATATCATAATATATGTTTTTCCACAGTGTGTCCCTCTTCTACAGACTCATGAAAGTTCCCGTATCAGCACGCTACCATGACATATGTGGCATTACCTGGAATTTCTTAGAAATGTTTGGCAAAAGACCCTCATGTTTGCTATGAAAGTAGCTTTAGGAAACTAAAGCTCCCTATAAAGAAAATTAGATTGTTCTCTTTTCTCCCTTCTTCCCTTTCTTCCTTACTTATCTTTAGAAGAGTCTTTAGAGACACATGACTCAAACCTTGTTCTCTTTAGAGGCCCCTTCTGAACCGGTAACATATTACCTGCCCTGTAATGAGCTATTCTTTGAGAGGCTTCTATTGGGGCCTTCTCTTAGAACCTTTTAATTTTGATACTAGTTCCAAAATGCCATTATACTTTCCTTTGCCCAAAGCCAGTAGAGAACCTATTTTAAAAAGTATTGAGATGCTCATGGCACAAATGAGATCAGTATAATAATTTAATTGCCAGAGGAACTGTTCAAAAATATTCCAATACAATGGTATTTTTGTTGGTCAGGGGGAAAGAAGGGGCTAATTCATCAGGATTTATTTTTCCATGGAGGAAGCAAACACTGAAGAAAAACACCTCACATGAACTTAAGGCTGTTAACCCAAAGTAAGTTACTAAAAGAAACAAAACAAATCAAGAAAATGGACTTGTGAAGTTAGATGTTGCTGCTGATTTGGAGAACAAGTCTGAGGCACCCAGTACAAACCAGAATTCACACTCACTCTGAATCTGCTGACTGATGGTCAGTTGGACGTTTATGTTCAGTAGGGACAGATTTTGTGATGGAAACTGGTGGCCAGAAGTGGGTAGAGATGCCATTACTCACTGAAGAATGGCAAGAGGAACGAGCAGCTTGGTTAAGTTAGACAAGAGGCACTGATGAGAATGGTTTAAACTCTAAACTCTATCTCAGATAACTTTCTCCTCAGCGTCTTCTCACTGGAGGCTCTCCAGTGTTGAAGTAAGGGGATTTGCTTCTGACAACACATTTATCTTATCAGCAGAACAGACTCTGCGATGAAAGTTAACCCAATTAGCCCTTTCTCCCCTTTAAAATAGTTCTCCCCCCGCCCCCTCCCTTTCTAGTCTCTCCTTCCTGCATCAGAAATGTTCCCTGTCCTTGACAGGTCACCTGTGAACTTCATCTCCATTCATTCACACAAGTGTTTACTGAGCATCTTTTATGTGCCAGATGCTTTAGCTGTAAAGAAGACATCACTTCTCAGCTTTCTTCAACTCTATTTCCTCCTGTATCTGCATTTTCTTTCCCCACCAGTTTCTGCTTCATCTCTACATTTCTCACATGTTTATTAGTCTTTTGTATTTTTTCTTTTGTGAATTGCCTATTCATGTCTCAAGGCCATTCTCCTATCAGGATATTTTTTTTTCTTATTAATTTGTCAGAGCTCTTCAAATATTTTAAGGAAATGAGCTCTTTGTTTTTTTATATATGTTGCAAATGTTTTTCTCAATTTTCCTTTGTCTTTTACTTTTATACAAATGTTTTGTCACTGTGCTGAAGTTTAATTTTCTTCTTTTGTGACTTTTGGCTTTGGGGATCATGAGAGAAAAGTCCTATCTTACCTCAGGAATAGCTTAGTATTCAGCAGTGGTTCTAATTTTTAAAAACAATTTAATATTTAATCTAACTGGAATTGTGGGAATCTAACATTTTAAAAGTTTGTTGTGTTTTTTTGCAATGTCATTTTTCACTTGAAATTTATATAGAGATAATTGCAGATTCACAAGCAAGAAAGAATCCAGAGTCCATGGACACTTTACCCTGATTCCTCCAATGGTAACATTTTGTAAAACTCTAGTAAAATATCACAACCAGTATACTGGCAGTGACAGAGTTCACTGATCTTATTCAGATTACCCCAATCTACCTGTACTCACGGGTGTGGTGTGTGTGTGTTTAGTTATGTACAATTTTATCATCTGTAAGCTCTTTGGCACCATTTTTGAATAGTCATCCTTTCCCACTTACTTGAAATGTCATGTTTATCAGAGGCAAACTTCTTATACTTATTAGTTTCTGGGCTTTCTATTTTGTTCCATTGAGCTATCTGTCTAAGCTGGAGTTGGCACCAAAAACCTAACAGTTCTCCCTCTTTTTTAATGTGGGTGAAGTCTTCTTCCTTTCCCCTCTTCTCTTCCTCCTCCTTTCTACTTTTCCTTTTCAAAATTGTCCTGGCTTATTTCATCTTACATTTTCCAGATGAGTTTTAGAATTACTTAACTCCCAGAAGAGATCTTACTTGGGTTTTAATTGGGGTTGCTTTATATTTAGAGATAGATGTGTAGAGAAATGATGCCCTTACCAAATTGAATCTTTCTACCAGGAACACAGTGTCTCTCTCCATTTACAAAAATCTTTTAAAAATGAGCTTTAGTAGAGTTTTAAAAAGTCTTCATATGAATCCTGCATACATCTTGTTACCCTTATTTCTTTTTTATGGCTTTTGAAGGTGATGAGATGGACTCTTTCCTCACACCGTACTTTACAATTGACAATTAGTGGCTGCGGTAGATTGAATTATGTACCCCCTCAAAGACAGGGTCTTGATCTGAATCCACTTCCTGTGATTTTGTTTGTAAACAGGACCTTCTGAAGATGTCATTATTGAGGTATGCCATGTGAGTCAGGGTGGGTCTCAATCTGTATTACTGGAGGTTTTATCAAGGAGAGCCAGAAGCCGGAGGTCAGCAGAAACCAGAAGGGCAGACACAAGGAGTGACAGACGGGAGGCAGAGAGGCGAGCCAGGAACCCCAAGGTTTGTGGCAAGCTGGTGCCAGAATGCTACAGACTTTGGGGAGAAAGCATGGCCTTGCCGATGCCTCGATTTTGGACTTTGAGCCTTCCAAACTGTGAGCCAATAAATTCCTGTTGTTAAGCCCACCCACAGTGTGGTTGTATTTGTCATAGCAGCCAGGGAAACTAAGGCAGGGACACACAGCAGGAGGGAGGTGCTATACTTCTAATTACAACAAAGGTAATGCACCCCACCCTACCCTCAAAATAAAAATCCCCCCAAACTAAAACCAAACCAAAACGTATCTGCTCATCCTTCAGAGGCCATGACAAATGCCTCTCCTGCATCTTCCAGACCTTGACCTCACTGTGCTAATTATTCATCAGCTCTTTTCTTCTTAGACTGTGAGCTCAGCACATCCCAGCTACCCAAAACTTTTCAGTTGAATTATTAATGAAAATCAGTTCTCTCCCTGTGCTTTGCAGTCCTCTGGATGAGTTTCTTTGCCAGGTAAAAGGGAGTGGTAGGGTAGGTTCCATAGAGGAGCTCCTTCAACTTTGCAGAAGCAGCCTGCAGGCCTCCAAAGCAGGAGAATTTCTCCAAAGTGGCAGCTTGTCTGGTCAATGTCTAGGTTTGGGTGGAAGGCCTGGTAAGTCACTTGGAATGTACTCCTTTTCCGTATCTTAATAAGCAAAGTAATTTCTCTTTCTAAATTGGGTGTTCTTATTTTGCTGTCACCTGAAGGCCTGAGTTGGTCCTGATCAGTGAGTGATTCTTTGTATTTGCTGATAGGCCTGAAGCTCTTTAAAAGCAGAGTCTTATCCCCAGATTGCCCACCCTCCTCCCCTGCAATGGGTAAGAAGGCAGGGTCGGGATCAGACTGTCTGGGCTCAGGGCTCAGCTCCATGGCTTTCCCAAGGACACCCAGCCAGAGAACCACAAGTAGGGATCTGAACCTAAGCAGTTTTTGATCACTGTCCCCACCTTGAGCAAGTTATCTAACCTCTTCTGTGCCTATTTCTTCATCTGTAAAATAGGATGATAACAGTACCTTCCTTATAGGTTTTTTGTTTGTTTGTTGTTATTGATTTTTAAATAGGCTTTATTTTGGGGTTTAGAGAAAAACTGTGCACAAACTATGGAGAGTTCCCATTAACTCCTTCTGCCTGCCCTCCTCCCACACAGTTTTTCCTATTAACATCTTGCAATAGTATGGTACATTTGTTACTGTTGATGGATCAATATTGTCACATGTTAACTAATGTTAATAATTTACATGCAGTTTCACTCTCCACATTTACAATTCTATGGTGTTTTGATTTGCTAAAGCTGCCGGAACACAATATACCAGAAATGAGTTGACTTTTACAATGGAGATTTATTAGCTTAATAATTTACAGTTGTGAGGCTGTGAAAATGTCCAAGTTAAGGCATCAATAGGACAATACCTTCTCTGAAGACAGGCTGTGGCATCTGGGACACCTCTGTCTGGAAAGGCACATGACTGGCAGCTGCTGGCCCTTCGCTCCCGGATTTCATTGCTTTCAGCTTCTGGTTCCAGTGCCTTCCCCTCTGAGCTTCTGTGGGTCCTCTCTTAGCTTCTCCAGGGCTTTTCTCTATGAGCTTCTCTGGATTTCATCTCTTTGCTTCTTTGGAGCTTCTCTGAGCTCTCTGGGATGTTTGTGTGTCCTTATCCTCTTATTAAGGACTCCAGTAAGAGGATTAAGAGCCACATTGAATGGGCTGGGTGACATCTCAATTTAAACAACCTAATCAAAAGGTACCACCCACAATAGGTCTACACCCACAAGAAGAGATTAAAAGAACATGGCCCTTTCTGGGGTACATAACAGCTTCAAACTACCACATATGGCTTCACAGGTTTTCATGAGGATTAAATGACCTAACATAGGCAAAATGCTTAGAATGGTGCCCGAGGCTTCCCAGAGTGAGCCCTTCCTAAGGGGCAGCTGTTAGAAATGTTTGTGGGGCCAAGCACAGTGCCTCTACAGACTGTTGGCTAAGAAACATTTTCTGTGAATTGGGGTTTTAATTTGCACCTTGGGAATATTTCTTGCCTAATCACAAAGGTCTAATCACAGCAGCACATGACACTCCACCCTTCTGCCCTCACCACCGCATCTGGAATGGCATTTCCACTTGTATTAGACAGGAGTCAGTCAGTAACAGAAAGATGGCTTGCCATGACCCAAACCATCCACCTGACCTTGGCTGTCCACCTGGGCCCTGTAAGCAGCAGTGCCTGGAAAGAGAAGAGGACTAGGTTTGAGCCTTGGGGCTCCATTGCTGATTTCTAACCTCAGCAGAAAGCCCATGGCTCTGCCGGTTGAGGGGTCCTAGAGCTCCCAAGAGTGCCCCCCAACAGGGATCCCACTGGCTCCCACAAGCCGAGCTAGAACAGCTCCAATGTCAAGTGCTCAGTGGGCACACACCCCCAGCCCCCAGTGACTGTCTTTCAAACCACCCCTTTTTCATCCTTTATGGCCTGTCCCATCTGTGGTATCTTATTTGTTAGTCTGTTTGCACATCTTCCCCAACAGGACAGAAGCTTCGTGAGGGCAGGGACCTTGTTGCTGTGTTCACTGCTCTATCCTAGCATCTTGCCCTAGGAGGCGTGAGGTTGATAACTGTTGAGTATTTGGAAAGAAAGAAGGTGGGAAGAATGATGGAAGGACGGAAGGCAGGCAGATAGGCAGGACAAAGGAAGGAAGAAAAATCGCCTTCTCCCTCCTTCTCTACTCCACCCACCTACCCCCTCCTGGCTCACACAGGCCCTCCTGGCCACCTCCCTGATTCTTCAACCCGAGAGAGAAGTGCTAGCTGCTTCACACTGGTTCTGTCTGACTCAGAATCCCCACAGAACTAATAGCCTCACTCTCACCATGTATTCAGCCTTTCCTTACCGGTGGTCTTATGTATTTTTTTCTCTAGTTGTTGGAAGCCAAGGAAAACAAACATGAAAAAAAGACTATAAAGTTCTCAAAAGTGGACCTGTGGCCCATAACGTGTGTTATACTCCTGCCCCTCTGACACTCAGTGCCGGGCCTGGCGTTGGCCACATCTACAGGTCAAGGCCAGGACTGCATCACAAATGCCTCCTTTTAAGAACTTTGACTTAGCCCACATTTTTTTTTTCTTATCAGGGACAGATAATAAATAATCTTTGCTCCTCCACCTCTATCCATGATGGACACCGGCTAGGAAGGCATGTCAGTTGGGTGTTTCACCAAAGAATACCCATAGTCCCTGGGGCCATGGCAGTGTGCACAGAACACATCCAGCCCTGGCTTGGCACCTGCGCACTGCTTCTCACAGGAGGCCCCTGGCATTCTGGGCAACCACTGCTCTGGGCTTCAGACAGGTCTGCTCCAGCTGTCGTCACCTCCCTTCCTGCAGTCAGCCCTGCAGGCTTGTTCAGCTTTGTCCAGATATGGGACCAAGCCTCATCAGCAGGACTTCCCAAGGTAGGAGGCCCCTTGTCATTGCCATCTGATCCTGAGCAAAAAAAAAGAACTGACAAGTTTTTTTCTTGGCTACAGTCTGCCTGAGTACTAAGACAAGACAATTCTAATGGAATAGAAAGGGCCAGCACCAGTGTAGCAGACAGTTTATATAGAACAAGGCCTGGTTCAAATAATATTCTGCTTAACTGAGGATTACAATAGATAGTAGAGACAAATGTGCAATTATCAAAGCACATTAAAATATGCTTATTACCCTAAGTCTGCCAGATTACAGCTTTCTCTGATGATCCAGATGGTATTTCAGATTCTTACAGTATATCAGAATCATCCAAATGAGCATAAATTATTTTGAAACAGCACTGATGGGAGTGTCTAATTAGATGAGATTTCTCACTGCTTGAGTTCCAGTAAATGGGTTTTCTACAATTATTTGTACATTACCCAGAATTCCAAGATATACATTTATGTAATATGAAAAAGCACAGTGACCGGACTGGAGCGAAGTACAGCTGATTGGAAAGAGGCCGTCATGGTCAGGGCTTAAGGATACAGCTTGGAGAAAGTTCCATTTCAGAGCACCATGGGGAAGAGAACGGACTCACATCTGCCTCTGCCACTCATGTGCTGGGTGACCTTGGACGAGGTATTGAACCTCTCTGTGCCTCAGTCTACTCTTCTGTAAAAGGGGGTGATAGTAATAATAATAATACCTACCCATAGTCCTGTTGGTCAGATTAAGTGAAGCGACATATAAATGTACCCACTACCCCTCCTGTAACAGCTCCAGTGGCCTCACCCCCATTCCTTAAATGTTTTAGCCCCTGGCTCACAGCTGTCAATCTTTTCATCACTACTCCTGTCCCAATTCTGGTGGTTTCACCATTCATATAGAATAGAGGCTTTTTGCAACACCCTGGCAGGGCCTCTCAGTTCCTGGACCTCCTACCTGGACAGAATGAACCACTTTCTCCACTGTGATGGTTAGGTTCATGTGTCAACTTGGACAGGTGATGGTACCCAGGTGCCTGGTCAAGCAAGAGACATAGAGGACCTTCACTTTTTCTTCAGCTGACCAGCGAAGCATTTCCTGAGGAGTTCATCGAAGTTGCCAGTTTGCTGCCTGAGGAGCTCACTGAACATCTTCATTGGAGTTGCCAGTCTGCTGCCTGCCCTACAGAATTTGGACTCATGCACACCCAGAGTTGCCTGAGACACTTTTATAAATCTTATATTTATAGATATCTCTTGTTGATTCTGTTTCCCTAGAGAACCCTAACTAATACCAAGTCCACGACCCCAATCTTGGTTTTCTTCATAACTCATTGACTTCTCCTTCTTAGTCTCCTTTGTCACTTCTCCTTCATCTTTCTGTCTTTTAAGTGTTGGTGTGGCCAGCCTTCAATCCTTGGGCCTCTCTGCAACTCTCTCTTTATTCATTCCTTTGGTGATTCCATCTGGTCTCATGATTTTAAATTCCATCTAGATGCTGGTGTCTTCCAGATTTATATCTCTAGTTCAAACATTTCCCCTGAAATGCAGATTCATATACCCATCTGCCTATTTCACTTTTCCACTTGGATATGTGATAGTGATCTCAAACTTTAGTAGGTCCAAAATGGAATCCCCAACCTTCCCCTCAAACCTGATCCTCCACAGTCTTTCCTATTTTAAGAAATCCTTCCAGTTGTGCAGGCCCAAAACAGTCATCCTGGACTCCTCTCTATCTCTGACACTTCATATCTAATCTCTCAAGAAATTTTGTTGGCTCTGTCTTCCAAATATATTTGGAATACTTCTCATCATCTCCACTGCTACCATGCTGGTTCAAGATATTATTATATCTTCCCTGGCTTCTTGTAGTAGCCTCCTAACTGGTTTCCCTGCTGCAATCCATGCTGATCCTACAGCAGACAGAGCCATCTTTCTGAAATGGAAGTTAGATCACACACTCTTCAACCCCAAACCCTTTAGCAGCTCCCCATTCATCTGATATGAAAACCCAAGTCAGCCTACAAAGCTGACCTAATCTGCCCCCTCCCCAATTCCACCTTTGACTTCTTCTCCAACTCTGCCTACTGTTCACTCTTCTGCTCCAGCCACATTGGCCCCTTACTCCTCCTCTTCCTTCCCAGGCCCACTCCTGTGCATCTCGCTCTTTCTGCATCCCCTCTTAGATTGCTGCATGGCTTGCTCCATCTTTTCCAGGCCTTTGCTCAAACATCACCTTCTCAGTGAGACCTTTCCCAGCACACTGATTTAAAATTGCAGCTTCCTCCCCAGAACTCCCATCCCTCTTGCCTGCTTTATTTTTTTCCCATAGTACTTATCACCAGATGATATACTGTTACGTTTTATGTATATATTTGTTTATTGTCTGTTTCTCGCCACTATGATGTGAGTTCCACTGAAGCAGAGATTTTTGTCTTTTTGCCAGGCAAACTTCTCTTTGTCCTTTCAGACCTACTTTAAGGACCACCTCCTCTGTGAAGGTTTTCTCAGCTTACGGCTGAGGACAATGCCTGGAACATAGTAGATGTTCAATAAACGCTATAGCTTTTATATGTAAATGAGGTACATAGCTTGATTAACTTCACCTTCTCCAGTACAGCTTTTGCAAGCATTCCCGTGGTAAGTTTTCCAATGCAATATTCCACATGGAAAGAGTTTGCTAAGTCAATTAATAGGGTAAGCAAATGTTCAAGGGAAAATGATGAAATTACCTAAGAGAATAAGTGGTTTTCAAATGGTCTCAAGTAAAAACAACCATTTAGGTAAACAGTTGATTAGTTTTATAAACCATTCTTATTAGTGATGCTGGTAGTTCTGAAGGTTTGCATGGTCATCCTTATCCTCTTTGGCACTGTGGCCATTAACACCATGGCAGCTGAAGGGGCTGACCAGGAAGTAGACCACAGGCCAGAGGAGGACACTGGGCACAGTTCTCAGGGAGCACAGCATTGTGGGTAGGAACCCATGGCATTGTGGGTAGGAGTGCACAGCATTGTGGGTACAAGAGCACGGCATTGTGGGTGGGAGTGCACAGCATCATGGGTAGTGTTGCAGTATTGAGAGAGATCTCTCAGGACTGTTGGCAAGGACTGAAAAATCCTAGGGCTTCAGATCAAATAAAAGGGAATATGTGCTGACTAATTAGGGTCAGGCAGAGGCAAAGTACAAGAATTCTGACAGATATTGGGGCATAGGGTTCAAATCAGAGATGGAGACCAGGTAGAGGGCAGAGTCTGAAAGGAACTAACCACATCCCTGCCAGGACTCCCCGTCCCCCCCCACCCCCCACCATCCCTGCTGATCCCAGGACAGAGGCTGCATGCTCTTGCTCTAAGCACTTTCCTTGGTGGGTAGACAAGGGCTTCCAGGAGTCAGGACTGTTGGGAGAAAGGCTGGGCTCGTGGGGCCTGTGGCTGGGCTGCCATGACAGAAGGGAGTTCCCTGCCTCCAAGTCTTCCTCACAGCTCCGAGGTCTGTAGGCTGCAGCCCAGGCTTCCTCTCAAGATTTACTTAAGGGGGATTATTCTGGTTTGGTAATGCTGCCGTTATACAGAATTACCAGAAATGGATTGGCTTTTATAAAGGGGGTTTATTTGGTTACAAATTTACAGTCTGAAGGCCATGGAAATTTCCAAATTAAGGCATCAACACAAGTATACCTTCAACGAAGGACAACCAATGGCATCTGGAAAACCTCTGTTAGCTGGGAAGGCACACGGCTGGCATCTGCTGATCCTGGGTTGTGTTCCTGCTCCTCTCTCAGCTCCTGTGTGTTCTTCAAAATGTTCCTCTTGGGGTGTTTTGCCCTCTCTTAGCTTCACTGGAACAAAGTGTCAGCAAAAGTCTGCTTTTAATGGCCGTCTCCAAAATGTCTCTCTTGGTTGTAGCACTGAGCTCCTTTCGTCTGAGCTCTTATAGGGCTCCAGTGATTTAATTAAGACCCACACTGAATGGGCAGGGCCACACCTCCATGGAAATAATCCAATCAGAGTTATCGCCTACAGTTGGGTGGGTCACATCTCCACGGAAACAACCCAATCCAAAGGTTCCAACCTAATCAAGACTAAATATGCCTGCCCCCACAAGATTGCATCAAAGAACATGGCATTTTGGGGGACATAATACATCCAAACCGACACAGGGATCTTAAATAAATAAGACCTTCATTCATATCACTAGTACTCACTGAATGCCCACTGGGGACCAGACTTTGTGCTACACACTGAAATCACGAAGGAGAAATCAACATAATTCCTGCCTGGAAGTCCAGCAGGGAGGCCAGAAATGTAAACAGGGACAACTGAACTATGATAATGTTACTAATAGCAATGGTTAGTATTTATCAAGTACTTACTAGGCATGAGGCTGTGTGCTGTGAGCTTTACACGGATCATTTTACTTAATCTTCAGGAGCCTGGGAGGCAGCTACTTCTGGTATTATTCCCATTTTATAGAAAGGGTTCATGAGGGTAAAATAAATTGCCCAGGATCACAAGGCTGGTAAGAGTGGAGGCCAGGATGAGAACTACAGTCTTTCTGACTCTGAAGCCGGTGCCCTAATCACTAATCCCTACTGAATCTCAGGATCCAGGGGGTACAGAGGAGGTCACCTCACTCTGATTGGGCTTGGGGGGAGGCCACCAGAGAAGGAGGGTCAGAAAGGTCAGAGAAGGCTTCCCCTGGGAGGTGGGAGACACCTGAGCTGAGTCCTGAAGAAGTACACATTGTGAAGGGTGACAAGGACACAAAGTGGAATGACAGGGGAAATCTTCCAGGCAGAGGAAATGTCTTGGGCAGAGGAGGGGACTCAGAAAAGAACATGGGTTGCCCAGGAAAGTGCCAGCAGGTGGGAATGGAGAGGAGAGCTGCAGGCAGTGCTGCTGCTCTCTCCAAAGGCTCCGTGTCACTCCGCCCCTCTGCCATGCTGCCCAGGTGCCCTCTCAGCCTGCTGTGCCCTCTTTCTTCTCCCCCATGACAGGCAAACTCCTCTTTGTCCTTTTAGACCTACTTCAAGGACTACCTCTTCTGTTAAGGTTTTCTCAGCTTCTCCCACAGCATTTATTCTCCTTTCCCCTCAAGGTAGCATTTCTTATTCATTATTTGCAGGTCATCCTCTCCCTCCAGGACATGAGGGGCCCCAAGAGGCGCTTGGATATAGGGATAAAGACTCATTCACGGTCTCACAGATCAGGGCAGCACCTGTCATGTAGAGAATGTCCTAGAAAGGACTCCTGATTGATCTGTGTTTTATGGGATTAACAGCAGTCGTAGGGGAAAAATGGGCTGCCATCTCCACAAAAGAGAACAAGAGCTCCAAAAGAGACCCCAGAAAACCTCTGGCTTCTGTGTGACAAAAGGTGGCATCACAAATTGGGGAGACAGGAAGGCTTATTCAGTCAGTCAGTGTCTTAGTTTTCTAGGGTGGCCATAAACTGAGTGGCTGTAAAAAACAGAAATGTATTCTCTCCTAGTTCAAGAGGCCAGAAGTCTGAAATCAAGATGTTGGCAGGGTTGGTTCCTTCTGGATGCTCAGGGAGAACTGTTCCAGGCTCCTCTCCTGCCTTCTGGTGTCTGCCGGCAACCCTTGGTGTTCTGTGGCTTGTAGATCCATCAGTCTCTGCCTCCATCTTCACATGGCCTTCATATGTCTCTCTGTTCAAATCTCCCTCTCCTTTCTCATTCAAACCAGTCCTTGGATTTAGGGCCCACCCTAAATCCAGGATGACTTCATCCTGAGAGTTTTAACTAATCACATCTGCAAAGACTGTCACATTCTGAGGTTCTGGGTAGACATGAATTTGGAGGGGACATTATTCAACCCTCTACAGTGATTTCAGAAATGCCCAATGCAACATTATTCATTATAGGAAAAGAGAGTGGTAACATAAATACCCCATATTGGGGGAATAGTGAAATAAGTTAGTCAATAGCCAGTACATGATGGACTAGGTGGCAGCCAATAATATGATGTTTGTGAAGAGTTTTTAATGATTTATGAAAATGCCCCTCCTTCATTACATGGGCTTAATTATGGGAAAATGTAAAAAAAATATTTAAGGGAAATATGGTAAAACACTGACAGTGGTTATTTATGGGTGATGATCTTATGGGTAATATTTTCTTCTTACCACCATTCAAAATTTTCTCCAAAATTCTGCAATGAACATAGAAATGGAAAAACATTTTCTTAAAAATTAAAAAACGAGATTGAAAAACTCTTAGACTTCTGCTTCTGACTATGATGGAATAATAGGGACTGGATTTACCCTCATGCCTTAAACAATTTAAAAAAATGGACAAAATATATGAAACATCAGTTTTCAGGCTGGTCAGGGGGACAGCACGTATGTAGAATTAAAATGTGTAACAACAATAACACATAGGCAGGGAGGGGAGAAATGGAAATACACTATTTTAAGGTACTTATACTTAAATGAAGTGGCATGATAATACTTGAAGGTAGATTGTGATATGTTAAGCATGTATACTATAAACTTTAGCTATTAAAAGTCAACAAAAGAAAATAAAATGGAATCTTAGAAAATATTCAGTTAATCCAAAAGAAGGCAGAAAAAGAGAACAAAGAGCAGATGGGACAAATAGAAAAAAATATAGCAGAACAGTGATTTAAACCCAATCACATCAAGAATCACATTAAATGTAAATGTTTAAACACCTAATTGGAGGCAAGGATTATCAGATCAGGGTCGGGGGGGGGGGCATGACCCAATTATATGCTGCATGAATGAAACTCATTTTAAACATAAAGACATGAAGGGGTTATAAGTAAAAGGGTGAAAAACATATACCATATAAACACTAATCAAAAGAAAGCTAGAGTGGTTATATTCATAACAGATAAAGTATAGGTCATAGCAGATAAAGATAGATAACAGATAACAGATACAGCTGATATCTTATCTATTAATCTAGATAATAGGTAACAGATAAAGAAAAAGGAATAATACTAGGGTAAAGAGGATCATTTCATAATGGATTAAAGGATCAGTTCATCAAGAGGACATAACAATCCTAAATGTTTATGTAACCAGTAACAGAACTTCAAAATACATGAAGCAAAAACTGCTAGAATTATATGTAGAAGAAACAGACAAATCTACAATTATGGTAGAAGATTTCAATACCTGTCTTTTAATAAATGATACAACAATTAGATAATCTTTTAGGTTACAGAAAACTTGAACTACCCTATCAACCAACTAAGCTTAATTGACATTTATAGAACACCCCACCCAACAATAGAAGAATCCACATTCTTTTCAAGAGCAACAAAACCTTTACCAAGTTAGGTAACAGTCTTAGATGAAAAACGAAACAAATAAATTTAAAAGTATTCAAATCAGGCAAAGTATGTTTACCAAAATGGACTTAAATTAGAAAACAAAAAGAGAAAGATATGTGCAAAATTCCCAAATATTTGGAAATTAACACACTTCTAAATAATACAAAGAAGGACCAAAGAAGAAACAAAAAGGAAAACTGGGAAGTATTTTGATGGTGTGAAAATGGAAATATGAAAAATTAAAAGTTGTGGCATGCATCTAAAGAAGGGCTCTGATGGAATTTATAGCATAAGAAGGAAGAAACAAATCATCAATATCAGGAATGAGATAGGGGATCTCACTACTGATTCTAAAGACATTAAAAATAATAAGGGCATATTATGGACAACAAATGAAACAATGTAGACAAAATGGTCAAATACCTTGAAAAGATACAAACTACCAAATCTGATTCAAGAAGAAATAGATAACATGAATTGCCCTATTCTTAAGGAAAAATTTGTGGTTAAAACCTTCTCATGATTAGGGACTCCCAGTTTAATAAGCCAAGCCCTCAGTCTTAAGGCTTGTCCATATGAAACTTATTTCTGCAATGGTGAAGGTAACCCTACTTATAATTATGCCTAACAATCACTCTGAGAGAGCCTCTTTTGTTGCTCAGATGCGGCCCCTCTGTCTCTAAGCCAACTCTGCAAATAAACTCACAGCTCTCCCCCTCCCCCACTATGCGGGACATGACTCCCAGGGGTGTAAGTCTCCCTGACAACGTGGGACATGACTCCCAGGGATGAGCCTGGCTCTGGCATTGTGAGATTGAGAAAATCTTCTTGACCAAAAAGGGGAAAGGAAATGAAACAAAGTTTCAGTGGCTAAGAGATTTCAAATAGAGTCGAGAGGTCATTCTGGAGGTTACTCTTATGAAAGCTTCAGCCAGATTTTGCAAATGCCACAGTATGCCAAGTCCAACCAACAGTATTCCTCAAAACTCTCAAGAACACCCTGGTTTCTATCTAAGACTCTATACATGTTTTACCTAGTAAGTTTATTTTTTTTTCCAGAAACTTAAGACCTCCAGATTGTTCCTATGCCAGATAAGCCCTAAAACCCAGAGGTATCAGTTTCTCGAAGAACATCAACTAGTTTCATTCCTCTGCCCCATAAGGTCAAAACCCCTTTCCAGCATGAAGAAGCTAAAATGGTCATTGCCCAGATATCCCTGAAGATTGAGAGAATGATCAAATGAGAGGGAGGAGGTACAACTGAGAAATTAGTGTTTAACAAATGATTATGATTATTGACTCATTATAAAGATATTTCTTTTTAGTTTCTGCTATATCAGAATAGCCAGAAGAAACACCTGAAATTGTTGACCTGTAATCCAGTAGCCTTGATCTTCGATAATGATTGAATAACTATATAGCTTTTATCATGTGAGAATGTGATGGTAAAAAACTGTGTGATTGACACTCCCTTTATCCTGTGTATGGGTAGATAAGTAATAAAATAAAGACATGCATAAAAAAATGGGTCGGGAATATGGGGGAAATGTACCCCTACATAAACTATGGACAATAGTTATAGTATTGCTTTAATACTCTTCCATCAATTGTATCAAATGTAACTACTGTTAAAAAAAAAGCAGAATTACAAAAAAGTTTTATCATTAATTGTAACAATTTTTCCACACCAATGCAAGTGTTGTTGGTAGGGTGGTGTATGGGAATTCTGTATTTTATGCATGATTGTTCTTTAAACACACAACTTTGCTAATAAAAAAATTAAAAAAAAAACAACCTTCTCACAAAGAAACTGCAAGCCCAGATGACCTTACTGATAAAACAATTAAACATTTAAGGAAGACATAATACCAATTCTACACAAACTTACAGAAAATTGAAGAGGAGGGGATACCTTTCAATTCATGAGTTCAGCATTACTCTCATACCAAAATGAAAAAGAATATAACAGGGAAAGAAAATTGCAGACCAATATCTTCATGAACATAGGCAATAATTTTTAACATAATTTTAGCAAATTGAATTCAATAATATGTTAAAAAGATAATATATCATTATCAAGGGAGATTTATTCCAGGAATGCAAGTTTGATTCAACATTTGAAAATCAATGTAATCCACCATATCAACAGACTAAAAAAGAAAATCACATGATCATCTCAATAGATACAGGCCAATCATTTGACAAAATCCAACATTCATTCATGATAAAGAAAACTCTGCAAACTATGAATAGATGGAAACTTCCTCAACGTGATAAGGGTAAATAAAAAAAAATTACAGCTAGTATCATATTTAAAGATTTACAGATGTTGCTGTTCCCCTATGATCATGAACAAGACAAGGATGCCTGCTCTCACCACTTGTATTCAACATTGTACTGAAGTTCTAGTGCAATCAGGCAATAAAAAAGAGAAGGAGGGCAGATGTAAAGAAAGAAGTAAAACTATCTTCATTCACAAAAGACATAAATGTCTATGTAGAAAATCCAATGGAATCTACAAAAAAGCTATGAGAACTAATAAATGAATTTATCAAAGTTGCAGGATACAAATACAATTGTATTTCTATGTACTAGCTATGAACAATCAAAAATTGAACTAGAAGTACCACTTACAGTAGCATCAAAAATATTCTTAGAGAGCTAAGATGGCAGCATAGAGAGGAGTAGAAGCCAGTTAGTCCCCCTGGAACAATTCATAAATGACAGGAAAAATTAGTAAATAACCTGGAATAGCTGTGGGGAGACAAACATGACTGTCCACTCATCACACACCAACCTGAATTGGGAGGAATGCCCAAGATCACAGCATAACATCTGTAAGTAAAAACTGCAGACCCGCACTGAGAGCCGAGAGCCCCTCCCTCACGGAAGCCTTGCAGTGGTAGAGAGCAGCACTCTCTGAACAAGCAAGTATACCTCAGCCCAGCTCCAACTGGGGTTTTACTGTTAACTGCTCAATACAGACAGTGAATTCCCAACAAGCAGACAGAGTCTTTTGGTGATGACTGACCTTGGGAGAGTCAGGGGACATATCTTTCTCAGGATGGGGAGCCCAGAGGATCGAGTGCTATCTCTGGCCGACAGGTGAATCTGGGAGCTTTCTGTCCCTTTCTTTCTCTGTCAACCTGGGCAGCTCAGTGGAAAAAGCCTCAGCCGTTTTCAGCTCACAGTGTGTTTTAGTTTGCTAATGCTGCCAGAATGCAAAACACCGGAGATGGATTGGCTTTTGTAAAAGGGGGTTTATTTAGTTACACAGTTACAATCTTAAGGCCATAAAGTGTCCAAGGTAACACATCAGCAATCGGGTACCTTCACTGGAGGATGGCCAATGGTGTCCGGAAAACCTCTGTTAGCTGGGAAGGCATGTGGCTGGGATCTGCTCCAAAGTTCTGGTTACAAAATGGCTTTCTCCCAGGACATTCCTCTCTAGGCTGCAGTGCCTCAAAAATGTCACTCTTAGTTGCACTTGGTATATTTGTCCTGTCTCAGCTTCTCCGGAGCAAGGGTCTGCTTTCAATGGCAGCCTTTAAACTGTCTCTCATCTGCAGCTCCTGTGCTTTCTTCAAAGTGTTCCTCTTGGCTGTAGCTCCTCTTCAAAACATCACTCACAGCTGCACTGAGTTCCTTCTGCCCATCAGCTCATTTACATGGCTCCACTGATCAAGGCCCACCCTGAATGGGTGGGGCCACAACTCCATGGAAATTATCTCATCAGTGTTATCAACTACAGTTGGGTGGGGTGCATTTCCATGCAAACAACCTAATCCAAATGTTCCAACTTAATCCCCACTAATATGTCTGCCCCACAAGATTGCATCAAAGAATATGGCTTTTTCTGGGGGACATAATACATTCAAACCAGCATGCAGTGCTTTGTAGTATAGAAAGCCTCAGCCATTTTAAACTCACAGCACTCTGACCCAGACAAGGGTGGAGATAGCAGAGCCAGAGAAACAAAGAATCTATGCAAATGACCTCTCTGTAGGGAGCATAGCTTCCCAAGAGGAAAGAGGAGGGTTGCAGCCTTACATTCAGAACCAGACCCCAGAGCCTGGGGGAAGAGAGCTGCGGGCCACATCCCCTTACACCAGCCCACAACTGGCTGACAGTCACCACCTGCTGGGCAGAAAATCACAGGATGTGTCAATCCTCTAAGATATAGCATCAGGGAAACTGGATACTGAGTATTTCCTCCTTCTGTGACCTGAGCTTGTTCTTGTCTGGAAAAACCTGACTGGGGTGGCCTAGGAGGTCAGATGCCTCGACAACAGGAAACTACAACCTACACTAAGAAAAAAGAAGTATGGTCTAGTCAAAGGAACAAACTTACACTTCAACTGAGATAAAGGAATTTAAATAACCAATGCTAAATCAATTCAAAAAGTTTAGAGAAGACATGGCAAAAGAGATAAAGGCTATAAAGAAAACACTGGACATACATAAGGCAGAAATCAAAAGTTCAAAAAAACTGGCAGAAGCTATGGAAATGAAAGGCACAACACAAGTGCCTAAAGACACAATGGAAACATACAATAGCAGATCTCAAGAGGCAGAAGAAAACACTCAGGAGCTGGAGAACAAAACCCCTGAAATCCTACATGCAAAGGAGCAGATGGAGAAAAGAATGGAAAAATATGAGCAATGTCTCTGGGAACTTAAGGACAAAACAAAATACAAAAATGTACATATCCTTGGTGTCCCAGAAGGAGTAGAGAAGGGAAAAGGGGCAGAAGCAATAATAGAGGAAATAATCATGAAAATTTCCCATCTCTTATCAAAGACATAAAATTACAGATCCAAGAAGCACAGCATACTCCAAGCAGAATAGATCTGAATAGGCCTATGACAAGACACTTAATAATCAGATTGTCAAACATCAAAGACAAAGAGAGAATCCTGAATGCAGCAAGAGAAAAGCAATCCATCACATGCAAAGGAAGCTTAATAAGACTATGCGTGGATCTCTCAGCAGAAACCATGGAGGCAAGAAGGAAGTGGTGTGATATATTTAAGATATGAAAGAGAAAAACCACCAACCAAGAATCCTATATTCAGCAAAGCTGTCCTTCATATATGAGGGAGAGCTCAAAATATTTTCTGAGAAACAGACAATGAGAGACTTTGTGAACAAGACACCCACCCTACAAGAAATGCTAAAGGGAGCACTACAGAGTGATAGGAGAAGACAGGAGTGAGAGGTTTGGATCACAATTTTGGGAGATGGCAGGACAGCAATGTAAATACACTGAAGAAAAATAACTATGAATATGGTTGAGAGAGGAAGGTTGGGAGACCAGAAGAAAGGAGGAAAGATAAAGACTGGGACTGTGTAATTTGGTGAAACCTAGAGTGTTCAACAATTGTGATAAAATGTACAAATATGTTCTTTCACGAGGGAGAAGAAGTGAATGTCAACCTCGCAAGTTATTAAAAATGGGGAGGCATTGGGGGAGAGATGCAATCAACATAAACTAGAGACTATAATTAACAGAATCATTGTATTATGCTTCCTTTAATGTAACAAAGGCGATATACCAAGGAAAACGCAGATAAGGGGGGCAGATAGGGGAGGGGTGTGAGACACTTGTCATTGGTGGTGTTGCCTGACTCTTTAGTCTACTTTAATTTAAGGTTATCTTTCCTTTTGTGCTTCCTAGCTGTCGTGTTGTGTTTTTTTTTTCCCCTCTTTTTTTTTTTTCTTTTGTCTCTCTACCTTCTTTGACTCTTCCACCTGCTTTGTGGAAGAAATGTAGATGACCTTATATAGATAGTTGTGACAGTGGTGAACACATAAATATGTGACCATGCAGGGAACCATTGATTGTTTACTTAGGATGGAATGTGTGGTGTGTGAACAAAATTATCTTAAAAAAATGGGTTGATGATGAAACCTTGAGGGCAATGTACTGAGTGAAATAAGGCAGACACATAAGGACAAATATTGCAGGGTCTCACTGATAAGAATTAATTATAATATGTAAACTCATAGACATGAAATATAAGGTACCAAGATATAGGACAAAGCTTAAGAATGGGGAGCGATTGCTTAGTATGAGCAGAATGTTCAGCTAGGATGAACTTAAATGTTTGGAAATGAACAGAGGTGTTGGTAGCAAGATGTGAGAATAACTAACAGTGCCGAATGGTGTGTGAATGAAGTGGAAAGGGGAAGCTCAGAGTCATATATGTCACCAGAAGGAAAGTTGGAGATCAAAAGATGGGAATGTATAAAACTGAATCCTATGGTGGGCAATGTCTGTGATTAACTGTACAAATATTAGAAATCTCTTCCATGAACCAGAACAAATGTATGACAATACAACTAGAAGTTAATAATAGAGGGGCATATAGGGAAAAAATATATACTTATTGCAAATGATATACTACAGTTAGTAGTATTTCAATGTTCTTTCATAAACAGTAACAAATGTAACTATACCAATACTATGAGTCAGCAATGGAGGGGGGGGTGGTTAGGGATACAGGAGGATTTGAGTTTCCTTTTCTTTTTTTTTCCTTTTTTCTACTTCTTTGTCTTTATTTCTTGTCTAGAGTAATGACAAGTTTCTAAAAATTGAACAAAAATTAATTGTGGTGATGGATGCACAGCTGTATGAGGGTACCGGGGGCAACTGATTGTATACTTTCGATCTTTGGATAATTGTATGGTATGTGAACAATCTCAATAAAAATAAAAATTAAAAAAATATATATTCTTAGAGAAAATTTGACCAAAGAGGTATAAGACCTTTACACCAAAAACTACAAAACACTATTTAGATAAATTAAAGAACTAAACAAATGGAGAGATAAGCCAGGTTCATAGATCAGAGGACTTAATATTGTTAAAATGTCAATATAATTCTAATCTAAATCCCAGCACATTTGGGTAGAAACTGAGAAGTTACTTTTAAAATTTATATGGAAATGCAAAGGACCTAGAATTGCCAAGAGAATTTTGGAAAAGAAGAACAAAGTTAGAGACTTACTTTACCTGATTTTAAGACATATTATATAACTACAGTAACCTGGATGATGTGGGATTAGTGTAAAGGTAGACATATAGATCAATGGAACTGGATAGAGTCTAGAAATAGACCCATGCATACATAGTCAATTGATTTCTCACAAAGGTGCCAGGACAGTTGGATGAGTGAATGGATACATCTTTTAAACAAATGATGTTAGAAAAAGTGGGCAGACAAGTTAAAAAGAAAAAGAACCTCAGGCTTTACCTCAAAATATTCACAAAAATTAACACAAAATGGATCATAGACCTAAATAAAAAAAACTAAAACTATAAAACAGGAGAGAATCTTAGAAACCTTGAGCTTAGACAGATTTCTTAAATAACACACAGAAAGAACTATAAAAGAAAAAAATCAATAAATTAGAATTCCTCAAAATTAAAACTTTTCAAAAAAAACACACTAGAACTAATAAATGAATTTAATGAGTTGCAGGTTATATAAAATTAAATCATAAACTTATAAAAATTAAACTGCAAGTCACACATTGGGAAAAAATTGTGAAATGTTTGACAAAGGACTTTCATCTGAAATATAAAAGGAACGCTAACAACTCAATAAAAGGAAAACAAACAAATAATTTAAAAATGAGCTGGAAAGAAATTTTAAAAAGGTTGGAAGACTTAATATTGTTATGGTAACATTCCTAAAACTGATTTGCAGATTCAATGCATCGCTACCAGAATCCTAGGTGTTTTCTTTGCAGAAATGCAAAAATTGATTCTAAGATGTGTATAGAAATTCAAGGGACTCAGAACAGTCAAAATAATCTTGAAAAAGAAGAACGAAGTTGGAGGACTCACACTTTCCTGATTTTAAAACTTACTGCAAAGCTTCAGAAATCAGGACAGTGGTTCTGGCATAGCATAGACACATAGATCAATGGAAAAGAATTGAGAGTCTAGAAATAAACCCACATATCCATGGTTGATTGCTGTCAAGGTTGTAAAACAATTCAATGGGGGAAAGAACAGTCTTCTCAACAAATGGTAGTGAAACAACTGGATATCCACATATCAAAGTATGAAGGTGGACCCCTACCTCACACCATATACAAAAACCCATATTGAGTTAATGTAAGAGCTAAAACTATAAAACCCTTAGAAAGAAACAGAAGTAAGTTTTTGTGGCTTTGAATTAGACAATGGTCTCTTAGACATGATACGTAAAGCACAAACAATAAAAGAAAAATGGATGAATTTAAATTCATCAATATTAAATATTTTTGTCCTTCAAAGGATAACATCAAGAAAGTGGAAAGATAGAATGAGACCTACAGAATGAGAAAAAATATTTGCAAACCATCTATTGGACAAGGGACTTGTATTTAGAATATATAAAGAATTATTACAATTCAATAATAAAAGAAAGAGTCCAATTAAAAATGGGCAAAGGAGTTGAATAGATATTTCTCTAAAGAAGATATAAAAATGGCTGATAAGCACAGGAAAAGGTGCTCAACATCATTAGCAATCAGGAAAGTGTAAATCAAAACCTCAGTGAGATCTTACTAGGATCCTACTACTATCCTTCTAGAATGGCTGTAATAAAAAAGACAAATGGTTACAAGTGTTCACGAAGATGAGGAGAAATTGGAACCCTCATACACTGCTTTGGAAAATAATCTGGCAGTTCCTTAAAAGGTTAAATATAGAATTACCACCTAACCCAACAATTCTACTCCATGTATTTACCTAAGGGAAATGAAAATTTATTGTTCAGAGAAAAATTTGTTCATGAATGTTCATAGCATTCAGTGGTTACCTAGGGGATGGGGAAGACAAAGATGCATTACAAAGGGGCAAAGGAAACTTTTGGGGGTGATGGATATGTTCATTACCTTAATTGTTGTGATGGTTACATGGGTGTGTGTGTGTGTGTGTGTGTGTGTGTGTGTGTGTGTATAGATATATATTATATATATATAGTCATCCAACTGTATCCTTTAAATATGTGTAGATTATTATATATAAATTGTATCTCAATGAAGCTGTATAAGACCAAAGCTGTGGATTGCAACAAAGAGCTCTGGTTTTACTGTTGAGCCTTGAAGTGTGATGCCACATCCTTGTAAGTGTTTGCAATGGGGAAAATTTTCCTGGGAATGGGGTCAATCTTAGAGTCACTTCCTAGGAAAGAGGAAAGGACTGACAGGGAGGGCCCTAAGTGGGCTGCTAACAGGGGTTGCAGGGTGCAGTTTTCTTGGTTTTGTGTGAGAAGCTTAGATGTCCAGGAGGACCCCCATCTCTGGGGAAAGTGGGGGTCATCAGTGGTGAGGTGATGCCCTCCCTCTACTTCACTCTTCTTAGGAGCTTCCCTTGGTATGCTGAGGAACAGCCTGACTTTCCCTAATGTGAGAGGTGGGTGGCTGAGAGCTGAGAGCCCGATCTCCTGCCCTGTCACCCCACTCCCACCCCACCACCTCATGCTGGTTTTTTTTTTTTTTTTTTTTTTTTGAGTCACTGTTTCACCACCTTTTAGGTGTGTGCTTTTTTTTTTTCCTTTTTAATTTTTATTGGGATTGTTCAGATACCACACAATTATCCAAAGATCCAAAGTGTACAATCAGTTGCTCCTGGTACCCTCATACAGCTGTGCATCCATCACCACACTTAAATTTTGTTCAATTTTTAGAACATTTTCGTTACTCCAGACGAGAAATAAAGTGAAAGATTAAAAAAGAAAAAAAGAAAAGGAAACTCTAATCCTCCCCTATCCCTAACCAACCCCCCTCAATTGTTGACTCATAGGGTTGGTATAGTACATTTGTTACTGTTTATGAAAAAATGTTGAAATACTACTAACTGTAGTATATAGTTTGCAATAGGTATATATTTCTTCTCTATATGCTCCTCTATTATTAAATTCTAATTGTATTGTCACACATTTGTTCTGGTTCATGGAAGAGATTTCTAATATTTGTACAGTTAATCACAGACATTGCCCACCATAGGATTCAGTTTTATACATTCCCATCTTTTGATCTCCAACTTTCCTTCTGGTGACATATATGACTCTGAGCTTCCCCTTTCCACTTCATTCACACACCATTCGGCACTGTTAGTTATTCTCACATCTTGCTACCAACACCTCTGTTCATTTCCAAACATTTAAGTTCACCCTAGCTGAACATTCTGCTCATACTAAGCAATCGCTCCCCATTCTTAAGCTTTGTCCTATATCTTGGTACCTTATATTTCATGTCTATGAGTTTACATATTATAATTAGTTCCTATCAGCGAGACCCTGCAATAATATTTGTCCTTATGTGTCTGCCTTATTTCACTCAGTATATTGCCCTCGAGGTTTTGTCAACCCTTTTTTCTTTTAATATGGTTTTGTTCACACACCATACATTCCATCCTAAGTAAATAATCGATGGTTCTCTGTATGGTGATTTATTTATGTGTTCACCATCTTCACCATTATCTATATAAGGGCATCTACATTTCTTCCACAAGGCAGAAGGGAGAGTCAAAGAAGGTAGAGAGGCAAAAGAAAGAGGAAAAAAGAAAAAAAAAAAAAAAAGACAGCTAGGAAGCAGCAAAAGGAAAAATAACCTTAAATCAAAGTAGAGTAAAGAGTCAGACAACACCACCAATGTCAAGTGTCTAACATGCCTCCCCTATTCCCCCCTCTTATCTGCATTTACCTTGGTATATCACCTTTGTTACATTAAAGGAAGCCTAATACAATGATTCTGTTAGTTACAGTCTCTAGTTTATGTTGATTGCATCCCTCCCCCAATGACTCCCCAGTTCTAATACCTTGCAAGCTTGACATTTGCTTGTTCTCCCTCGTAAAAGAACATATTTACACATTTTATCACAATTGTTGAACACTCTAGATTTCACCAAGTTACACAGTCCCAGTCTTTATCTTTCCTCCTTTCTTCTGGTGTCTCACATGCTCCCAACCTTCCTCTCTCAACCTTATTCATAGTTATCTTTGTTCAGTGTACTTACATTGCTGTGCTACCATCCCCTCAAATTGTGTTCCAAACCATGCACCCCTGTCTTCTCCTATCACTCTGTAGTTCTCCCTTTAGTATTTCCTGTAGGGCGGGTGTCTTGTTCACGAAGTCTCTCATTGTCTGTTTGTCAGAAAATATTTTGAGCTCTTCCTCATATGTGAAGGACAGCTTTGCTGGATATAGGATTCTTGGTTGGCAGTTTTCCTCTTTCAGTATCTTAAATATATCACACCACTTCCTTCTTGCCTCCATGGTTTCTGCTGAGAGATCCGCACATAGTCTTATTAAGCTTCCTTTGTATGTGATGGATTGCTTTTCTCTTGCTGCTTTCAGGATTCTCTCTTTGTCTTTGACATTTGATAATCTAATTATTAAGTGTCTTGGCATAGGCCTATTTAGGTCTATTCTGTTTGGAGTACGCTGCGCTTCTTGGATCTGTAATTTTATGTCTTTCATAAGAGATGGGAAATTTTCATTAATTATTTCCTCTATTATTGCCTCTGCCCCTTTTCCCTTCTCTTCTCCTTCGGGGACACCAATGATACATACATTCTTGTACTTTGTTTCATTCTTAAGTTCCCAGAAACATTGCTCATATTTTTTCATTCTTTTCTCCATCTGCTCCTTTGTGTGTAGGCTTTCAGGTGTTTTGTTCTCCAGTTCCTGAGTGTTTTCTTCTGCCTCTTGAGATCTGCTGTTGTATGTTTCCATTATGTCTTTCATCTCTTGTGTTGTGCCTTTCATTTCCATAGATTCTACTAGTTGTTTTTTTGAACTTTTGATTTCTGCCTTATGTATGGCCAGTGTTTTCTTTACAGCCTCTATCTCTTTTGCGAAATCTTCTCTAAACTTTTTGAATTGATTTAGCGTTAGTTGTTTAAATTCCTGTATCTCAGTTGAAGTGTACCTTTGTTCCTTTGACTGGGCCATAACTTTGTTTTTCTTAGTGTAGGTTGTAATTTTCTGTTGTCTAGGCATGGTTTTCTTGGTTACCCCAATCAGGTTTTCCCAGACCAGAATAGGCTCAGGTCCCAGAGGGAAGAAATACTCAGTATCTGGTTTCCCTGAAGGTGTGTCTTAGAAAATTGCTCCACCCTGTGATGCCTCAGGTCACTGCGCTTTTCTGCTCAGCAGGTGGCACCTGTTAGCCTATAATTCTTGACTGGTGTGAGGAGGTATGGCCGTGTTCCCCCAGGCTCTGGGGTCTGGTTCTGAATGGAAATGGCCCTACCCCTTTCCTCTTAGAGAGGATAGACCCCCTAGGGGGAGGTCATTAGCATTTCAATGGTCTCTTTTTCTGCTTGTGCTATCTCCACCCTTCTCTGAGTCACAGCACTGGGAACTGAAAATGGCTGGGGCTTTCTCCACTGAGCTGAAAAAACAACAGATAGTCCCCTTCAGCCCTAGTCTGAGGCGACCCTCTGGCTCTCCAAGGTCAGTTGTCACCCAAAGCCTCTGTCTGTTTTTTGGGGATTCATACCTGTAGTAAGTAGTTCACACCCACTACTTAAAACCCCAGTTGGAGCTCAGCTGAGCTATATTCGCTCGCTGGGAGAGAGCTTCTCTCTGGCACCATGCGGCTTTGCAGCTTGGGCTATGGGGGAGGGGGTCTCGTGACTTGGATCTGCAGGTTTTACTTACAGATTTTATGCTGTGATCTCGGGCATTCCTCCCAATTCAGGTTGGTGTATGATGAGTGGACAGTCTCGTTTGTCCCCCCCCCCCCCAGTTAATCTGGATTATTTACTAGTTGTTTCTGGTTTTTTTTTAGTTGTTCCAGGGGGACTACTTAGCTTCCACTCCTCTCTATGCCACCATCTTCCCTCTCTCCTCATGCTGTTTTAAGTTACCATTATTCACTTGTTTCCCAGTCTGCCAAAAGTGGTAAGAGGAATGATCATAAAATATTCACTGCCCCAGAGAAAAAATGACTTTTGCTTATTCCTTTCTCATCTGGGAACCTAAAACCCACAGAAGTCACTGACACATTTATCTTCAGTTCCCATCCAATGTCCTTAACCCTCAATTCAGAGACTACAGCAGGATCTTTTAGAGAATCCTGTGGGATTTTCAAAGGAGCAACATTAAAATGAAATGGGATTCAATTTATTTCTGTTTGTCTAGTTTGATATCAGGCCTTTTGGAGAAGGCACTGGGATGGAAGGGATGATGACTCGTGGACCCCTGCTCTCCTCCAACATTTAAGTTAATCGCTCCATTCCTGGGCTCCATTTCCCTCCAGTATCGAAGCCACTGCTCTGGAGTAAGGTATATTAAAATGTTTAAGCTGATTGCTGCTTAATGGGCCTTCAAGAACCAGAATGTTCTAATTCAGTGGTGGGTCTTCAAGAACCAGAAGAAATGAAGATGACTTTTAAGTCTTTTACTCTAGGAGAAACCAGGCACTGGAGGAATCTCACTCTTGAATATAAGGAGTCCTACCTAATGGCTCAGAGGCTCTGGGGTCCAGTCTCCTGCTTGATCTTATAACCACCTCTGATCCCACACCCTGCCTTGGTCTCGCTCATGGTCACCTGCCTGGCTCCCCTGAGACTGTGGGTCCTGCATCCCTGACATCTCAATTGTCCACTTCTCCCCATCTGTATTGTGGCCCCCCATTTGAAGACCTCATGGCTCACCTGCACTTCTCCTAATGGGTCTTTCTGCTTTTGCTCTTGCCCTGCTAAACGCCATTTCCATCCAGCAACCAGAGTATGTTTTTTTAATATTAATTTTTCATTATGAGAGTGATCATTTAAAATATAAATTGGATCTTGTCATTCCCTTGCTTAAAATCCTTCAGTGTCCTCTCATTGCATGAGAGGAAATAACTCCAGCTCTTCACCATGGCTTCCAAAGCCCTGCAAGCTCTAAACCTTGCCTGTCTTCAACCCCCTTTGTTACACCCTCTCCCTTGCTCACTCTGCTTTAGCTGCACGGACCTGCCACAGGGCCTTGGTATCTGCTGTTCCCTCTGCCTGGCGTGCTCTTCCCCAGCTCTTCACTCACACTGCTGACTTCCGGTCTCAGCTTAAATATCACCTCCCCAGGCCCTTAGCCACCTATCAGAACAGCCTGCCCCTCTGTTTCATGCTGTCATCTCAGTCTGTTTTCTTTTTTACAGCACATGTCCTGTGCTGGTTTGAAATTATTATGGCCCCCAGAAGAGCCATGATCTTTTAATCCAGTCTTGTTGGGTGGAACCTTTTGATTGTTTCCGTGAAGGTGTGGACCCTGTCCATTTGGGGGGGGGGTTTGATTAGTTCACTGGAGTACTTAAGAGAGTTCAAGAGCCGACACAGACACTGACACTTGGAGATGCTAAGCTAAGAGATGAAGCCCAGAGTTTGCCCTGGAGAAGCTACGAGAGGACCTCCAGGTGCTTAGACAGAAACGCCCTGGGAGAAAGAAGCAAGGACACACAGGAGCTGAGAGAGAGGAGTGAAGACAGAAGCCCAGAGACATTTTGGAGAAAGCCATTTTGAAACACAACCCAGGAGCAAAGGACCAGCAGACGCCAGCCACATGCCTTCCCAGCTGACTGAGGTGTTCCAGACGCCATCGGCCATCCTTCAATGAAGCTCTAGCAAACCGGAATGGGTCCCTATCTTAAATGAGCTCTTTATGCATTTAAGTTCTTGTCATAGCAGATGGAAGCTCCATGAAAGGATGGAGGTTGTTGTCTTACTCTCAGCCGTACCTCCAGTGCCAAGCAGATGCCTGGTCCATACAGGTCCTCACGCTATTTTATCCTTCCAGATCCCATGCTGTAAATGATTAATGAAACCAAACACTTTATGTCTTGCTGGATCTTGCCAACTTCCCTGAAGCCCCTTCTACCACCTTCTAAACACTGCCTATCTGTGGTTTCCTTCTATCACCCACTTCCAACCCCTGCCTCTTCTTCCTGGGCATGTCTAGAATCCAGGAGCCCCAGGCCCTCCAAGCTTAGCACTTGGCTGCCTGTGCAGGTCCCATCTGGCAGATATTGCCCAGCTTTTCTCTGGGAGACCTGCCCGAGTTAGCAGCATATCTTTTAGGGGAGCTCAAAGTTCCAAACCAACATCTTCAAGGATGTTTTCTAGGATATAACATAATATCACCCCATAAGAAGCAGCCTTTTACTAGTAGACCAGTAGTAGTTGGTCTGGGAACTTGTGTGCAATCAGACAGAGGATCCTTTCAGGGCATATACAGCCCCATGGGTGAAGATTTGGAACACATGCAGATTGGACTTTACTTCTCCACTTGCCCTCTCCATTAGATGCCTTTGTGCAGTACACACATCACACAGCTGTACATAGCATCTTTGAGTGGTCATCTCAGAGAACCTGTACCAAATGCAATAGGATAGAGTTTTAGCTTCCTCCTGGAAGCCTCTGTCCTCTGACATTTTATATTAACTCTCAATTATATATGGTAAATAGAGAATAAAGGTATGAAAGCCAAAGGCAACCCCCAAATCTCACTTTAATAAATCTCACTACTTACTGAGCCCTATGTACCAGGTGCTGGGCTAACTGCTTTAAGCACATTGTCACTTTTTAGTTACCATATAATGTCAGCGCATTGTGAAAAAAAAAAAAAGAAGTTATGCAAATCAACAGACACATGACTCCGTTACAAAGTAAAATCAATAATGTATGTTTTATGTATGCTTAGAAAAATCTGGATGGACAGATAGAAAACTCCTAATAGTTATTTGGGGGTGAATAGGATCACAATGGGACTTTACGTTTGACATATTTCTCAATTGCTTGATTTATTTATTTATTTTTTACAATGAGCATATATTATCACTTTTATAAACAGGAGAACATAATAAAGATATTTCCATTTCAGAAAAAAAGAGCTGAGAATACAAAAACTGTAAGTAAAAAGTCAAATCAATGGCTTCGAATGTCTTGTTCTTTTATCCCACATTCTACTCTCTGTTATGGATGGTGATCATCAGGGAAATGACTCCAAATGACTCAGGTTAAAGGAGAGACTGCCACGAACCTACTAATCAGCCCTGTGTATCCCCCACAATTCACGGATGACAGTGACTCCTCAGAGGTGGCACTGATTCAGACACCACACTAAAAGCTAAATCATTTGCCAAGCTAACAGTGAAATCAATCTCTAATCATAAAAAGCTACAGGCTTTAAAAAAGCACAATCGTGTGTGTAAGCAGCTCATTACCATTGTGTCAAACCATTGAGTGGGAAAATGAATTCTGACATTTGCAGTTCTCATGTGATAAACACACAGCTGGGAGTCAATTACACTGTTCACATTGTTACAACTCATTTATTTCCTCCATTTTTAGGAATCACTTCACAGCTAATAGTTTTCTTTCATTTGTGCCCAGCGTGTCAATTTTAAACAAGAATAGGAGCACTGGCCACAAAGCAGAAAAGCTGAAATTTAGAAAAATACAAGCACACTGTTAATTTCAGCGTACACCTTGTTACCGGCAGGAAATTCAAAACCATTGCTCTATAAACCTCAGCACGGAGTGAAGTTTCCAGCAACCTCCACTGCAGCAGAGCTGAAAGGGAACCAAAGGTCACAGAGGTGAAAGGTGGCTTATCACTTTTTCTGTGTGTTGACTCTGGCTCTTTTAAAATGAGCACAAACATAAAAAGAAGAAATACAAAGTAGAAAATCTCATTGCCTCGCTCCATGACCTGGGGGGTCATTTGTTCTATGAACTATGTTTCACTGCCGGTTTTGCTACTTTGTGACTCTTGCTTTGCCTTTCTTTTCACTTCTCTTTCATCATCTGTCTCAGCCAGAGGAATAATACACAGGGATGCTAACCACAGTGGCCCACTGACTTTAAAACCCGAACTGGTGGTGGGCTTTCACTGTCCCAAGAAGTGTTTAAGACAGACTGGGCCTCTCACACCTACTAGAATGGCTGCTATTAAACAAACAGGAAACCACAAGTGCTGGAGAGGATGTGGAGAAATAGCCACACGTATTCACTGCTGGTGGGAATGTAGAATGGCACAGACGCTGTGGAGGACATTTCGGCAGTTCCTCAGGAAGCTAAGTATCAAGTTGCCTTATGACCTGGCCATCCTGCTACTTGGGATATACCTGGAAGATCTGAAAGCAGGACTTGAACAGACATTTGCACACCAATGTTCATAGCGGCATTTTTCACAATTGCCAAAAGATGGAAATAACCCAAGTGTCCACAACAGATGAATGGACAAGCAAAATGTGGTATATACATATGATGGAATATTATTTAGCAGTAAGAAGGAATGAGGTCCTGAAATACGTGACAACGTGGATGAACCTTGACAACATTATGTTAAGTGAAATAAGCCAGACACAAAAGGACGAATATTGTATGATCTCACTGATGTGAACTAATTATAATACGTAAAATCATAGACATAAAATATAGAGTATAGTTTATCAGAATATAGAATGAGGCTAAAGAAGGGGGAAAGGTTGCTTACTATGTGCAGAATGTTCAACTAGGTTGAACTTAAATGTTTGGAAATGGACAGAGGTGACAGTAGTACATTATTGTGAGAATAGTTAACAGGACCGAATGGTGCATGAATGTGGTAGAAAGGGGAAGTTTAGAGTCATGTGTGTAATCAGAAGGAAAGTTGGAGGTTAAAACATGGGACTGTATAACAGTGAAACTTGTGGTAGACAATGTCTATGATTAACAGTACAAATATAAAACAGCTTTTCATGAACTAGAACAGATGTATGACACTATTACAAGGAGTTAATAAAAGAAGGGTATATGGGGAAAAAAGTACCTTTTGCAAACTATGGACTATAGTTAACAGTAATATTTTAACATTCTTTCATCAACAGCATGTACCACACCAATACCATGGGTCAATAATAGGGAGAATAAAGGGTAAAGGAGGATTTGGGTTTTCTTTTTCATTTTTATTTCTTTTCTGGGGTAATGTAAATGTTCTAAAATTGATCATGGGGATGTATGCACAGCTATGTAATGAAACTGTGAGCCAGTGATTGTATACTTCTGATGGTTTGTATGGTATGTGAATATATCTCAATAAAATTGCATTTTAAAAAAACCAGACTGGCTGGTTCGATGGCCTTTGTTGAGCCTGGCATGAGGGGTGTGGGGACTGGAGACCCTTCCCTCTCTCCCGCTCAGTCCGTTCTGGAGCCTTCACTCATCATGCAAAATAGTTAACATCTCAGTTGGGGAGACAGTGAGGAAGGCACCACTTCATTACACACCGCTGTGTGCTGTGCTGGTTGTAATAACTGACCACTGGTATCAATGATTTTGTTTTCTGTGAAACCTTAGACAATTCAGGTTTTGCTAAAAGTAAAAAAAACAAAAATAAAAACCAAATCCTCCTGTTAATCAATTAGTAAGCCTGTGCCTTGTTCTAGTGAGAAGCTTTCCTTATGCCTTCTGTGGGGTACTCATTAAAGGATTCACCTGGGTTCAGGATTTACTTGCCAAGAGGGTTTCCAGATCCCCTGTCCCCACACCCCCCACTTCAGGCAGCAGCTGCCTGCTTCCAGCTGCCTGTTCCCAAGTAGAATGGACCCATTCCACAGGAACCATAAGAACAGAAGCGAAGCTCTGTGCTGAGAGAAGGGCTGATCTGCAAACTACCACGGGGACCAGCCAAGCCATCTGTTTCATTTGGCAGGAAATGAGGAAGCAGCAGGCGAGAGACATGAGGTGTGCACTCCCAACGTGTGCCAACCTCCTTGACATCCAGGCTTCTGCTCGTCCCACCCCACCTGCTCTCCCCCACCCTCCGTCCACCCTCCCTGTCAGGTAACTCATTTCTGCCTCGGCCAGTCTGCAGCCACCCTGGCCTTGGCTTCCCCAGGCCGGGTGTGCAGGCCCTGCAGATAGCTTGTGCAGGCAGCCACTGGCCTGTGGCTTGTCCCTGAGCTCCCAGCATCCTGGTCATTCCATCTGTGCCAGGCGAGCTGTGACAGCTGGATGCACGTCCTGATCTCTCCGGGGGAGGAAATCAGCTGCTCAGCATTCCTGCCTGTCACGGTGAATGCAGACCCTTCTGACTAAGTCACATCAGGCTCCCTGGGAAACTTAAACACTCTGTGAACAATGCCAGGTCCCTAAACTCAATCAGAGATAAAAACCTAAGCAGACAGCCAGAAAGCTTCCTTTCATGAAGAGGCCATGAGCGTGCGATCACAGCTGGAAAGAAAGCCAGATGCCCTCCAACCTTCCACTCGGGCCAGAACACGTCTCCCGCCCACCCGTGAGGCGGGAGCCACATCCTACTGATGACATTACGTGCTGTCTTCTGTGGGTCTCTGAAAATCATCCTCCTTCTGCTAACAGAGGCGGCCAAAGTCTTCTCAGACTTGACCCTGGGCCGTGGCCATCAAGCGGAAAACAATAGAACCTCAACATCTCTATTCTGGAAAATCTGGAAAATCACTGACGTGTAGCACACGTTATCAGCCTTGGAACAGTTTGAGATGTCAGTGAACCTTAGCACCTTCCTTCCCTCGGGTCTAAGTAAGATAAATGTTGAGCACATGCCCTTGCAAGGGCGATGGGCCCTGGGGCTGCCCAAGGAGCCGCTGGCCAGAGCCCCACTTCCTCTCCGTGCTTTGCCAAGAAGTCATCAAACACATACAGGGTTTTCTTTCCTGAAACCTACTCCATCCTTATCTTTGTTTTCTTTTTGAATTAGTCCCTGTTGTAGAATTAGGTGCAGATTCGTGTGTTTTTATTAGAGGAACTGGTCAGCAGCGTGGATGTGTTAGTCCCCTAAATGAGCCATGGGACCCAATTCCTCTGCAAGTAACAATGTGCCAAGTAAGGTCTTTGCAGGTGACTTTACAAGAAAGCTGGGATGCTTTAGGGAGCTTGGCAGGCAAGGTAAAAGTTCTCAACCCAGCCTTGCCCACGATGAATGAGCCACTGCGACTCCGTAATACCCAACAGAGGGCAGCCCCATCATCTGCAAAAGTATTTTCTTCTCAGCGATTGCTTTCTTGTCTGTTTTTGTTTGTTTGTTTTGTTTTTTCTTTTTGCTTTTTCAATTGGGATTTATTAGGTTGCAAATTAACAGTTCTAAGGTTTTTTGTCTGTTTTTAACATTTCTTTTTTCTGATTATAAGAGTAATACATATTCTTTGTAGAAAGTTCAGAAAATACCGAAAATTAGAGAAATTAAAAATCACCCATACTCCTGCCATCCAGAAAAGAGATTTAACACATTTCTCTGTAGTTCAGTTTCCCAATTGGTCAAATGAGGGACAAACAATAGTACAATAGTCTGAGGTTTAAAGGAGATTATAATGCAGAGCACTTAGCTCAACGCCTGGTCCATGGAAAGAGCTAAAGAATGGGAGCTGCTACCTGATGCATGAACGTTTATGGCAGCATTATTCATACTAGCCAAAAAGTGAAAATTCAGATATCTATCAAGAGATGAATGGACAAATAAAATGTGGTATATCCATACAGCACAATATTATTCAGCAATAATTAGAAATGAAGTACTAATACCTGCTACAACATGAATGAACCTTAAAAACACTATGCTAAGTGAAAAAAGCCAGACATAAAAGGTCACATATTGCATGATTCAATTTACTCGAAATGTCCAGAATGGGCAAATCTATAAAAACAGAAAGTGGATTAGTAGTTGTCTAGTACTGGCAGGTGGGGAAGAGAAATTGGTGATGACTGATAATAGATATGGAGTTTCATTTTGGGGGTTGATGAAAATGTTCTAAAATTGCCTATGATGACAATCTTATATACTGTGAATATACTAAAAACCACTGAATTATAAATTTTATCTAGGTAAATTGTATGGTATATGAGTTTTATCTCAATAAAGCTGTTTTAAAAAAATAAATTAATATCAACACATTATTATTACTCAAAGTCCATACTTTCTTCAGATTGCCTATTTTTTTTTTTAACCTGATATCCTTTTTCTGCCTAACACAAGGTCCTGAAGATGCTTCTCCACGCTTTCTTCAAGGAGATTGATAGTTCTAGCTTTTATATTTAGGCCTTTTATCCATTTTGAGTTGATTTTTGTATATGGTGTGAGTAGGGATCCCCGTTTTTGTTTTTTTTTTTTGCAAATGGAGATTCAGTCTTCCCAGCACCGTTTGTTGAAGAGACTGTTCTTTCCAATTGAGTAGTCTTTGCTACTTTGTCAAAAATCAGTTGGCTATAAATGTGAGGGTTGATTTCTGAGCTCTCAATTCTATTCCATTCATCTATATGTCTGTCTTTGCACCAGAACATGCTATTTTGATTACTGCTTTGATTAATATGTTGTAAGATCGGGAAGTGTGAGTCCTCCAACTTTTTGTTCTTCTCTTTCAAAACGTCTCTAGCTATTTGGGCTCCTAACCCTTCCATATAAATTTGATGATTGGCTTTTCTACTTCTGCATAGAAGGCTGTTGTAATTTTGATTGGAATTGCATTGACTGTAAATTGCTTTGGCTAGTATTGACATCTTAATGACATTTGGTCTTCTAATCCTTCCATTTATTTAGGTCTTCTTTTATTTCTTTTAGCAATGTTTTGTAGTTTTCTGTGTACAAGTCCTTTACATCCTTGGTTAGATTTATTCCTAGATGTTTAATTCTTTTACTTGCTATTGTGAATGGAATTATTTTCTTGATTTCTTGTTCTGATTGTTCATTGTTTGGCCTTGTGGGATTCTGATTAGGTTTGTGTTGAATATATTTTGGGGAGAATTGACATCTTAATACACAAATGAGGTATAACTCTCCATTTATTTCAATCTTCTTAGTAAGATTCATGCACATCTTTTGTAAACTCATTCAGAAATATTTTGTGTTTTTTGATGCTATTGTAAATGGAATTTAAACACTTTCTTTTCCAATTGTTTGCTGTAGTATATAAAAATAAAGCTGATTTTAACAGATGAAACATTATCCTAAACCTTGCTAAATTCGCTTATTAGTTCTAGTAGTTGTTTTGTTGATTCTTTAGGATTCTCTGCCCTTTCTTATTCATCAGTCCTTTCTATATTTTCACTACAAAAATTTCCTTTCCTTTAGTCTATATTATCAGGTTTCTCAGTTTCTTTACATCAAAAAGCACAGAACGCCTGCCTCACACTTTGCCTAACACCCAGGGCACTCCAATTCAACAGCTCCTTGAGCCTAACTCTTGAGAGTTAGTACAAACTTGATTTGTTTTTGCTTATACAAATGTTGCAGATTTGAGTTGCTAAGCCCCATGACAACAGGGAGGATGTCTTACTAATCATTTTATTCTTCAGAGTATTACTTTTCTATTGCTGCTGGAACAAATTATCACAAATGTAGCAGCTTAAAACAACACAAATCTATCTCACAGTTCTGCAAGTTAGAAATCCAGCCTAGGTCTCTGTGGGCTAAAATCAAGGCGTCAGCAAGGCTGTGTTCCTTTCTGGAGGCTCTGGGGGAAAACCCATTTCCTTGCTCATTTGGGTTGGCAGAATTCAGTTCTTTGTGACTGTAGAGCGAGGGCACTGTTTCTCTGTTGGCTGTCAGCTGAAGGCTGCTCCCTGTTGCTGGAGGTTGTCTGCCCATATTCCTTGGCTGGTAGTCCTCTTTCTCCATCTTCAAAGCCAGAAATGGTGGGTGGAGTCCTTTTCACATTTCAAATCTTCCCTGCTCTTCTTCCATCTTCTCTCTCTGACTTCTGCTTTTAAAGGCTCATATGATTAGATTGAGTCCGCAGGAATAATCCAGGATAATATCCCTATTTACAGGTTCCAGCGATTAGGGTGTAGGTATCTTGGTGTGTGTGGCATTATTCAGCCTACTCTTCAAATTCTACAGCTGCTCTGACATTTTGCCGATTCAGTGCTATATCCATAAAAGTAATTGTTTGCTGGACAGAGACTGTGACGGTTTAGGATAAAGAAGCACTCAGGTCTCTTTTCAGTATTTCAGTTAAGCAAAGGTTTTAGTCCTAGGTGTGCATCAAACTCACCAAGAAGATTAAAACAAAAAATACTCATGCCAGAGCCCTCCAAAGACCAATTAAATCAGAATCTCCAGGGTCATTGCTATTTGTTAAAAACTCCCAGGTGATTCTAGAGTGCAGCTGGGGTTGAGAGCTACCGGCTTGGAATCAGCCGTATTTCCTGAGTACTTGGCAGTCTTTAGGATTCTGTTACCTTTTAAGCACTTGGTGGCTCTGATCTTCTGTATTAAGTGCGAGTTTCTAAGGACAGGCCTTGCCTTTTCCTTTTTGCTTCCCCTGATGCTCATCACAGTGTTTTGAATATGGCAGTAGTTAAAAAAACATACAATCAAAGCAGCCACAACCTTGTGCTTATGTCTTTTTTTAAAAATTCATTTTTATTGATATATATTCACATACCATGCAGTCATACAAAGCATACATTCAGTTTTTCCCACTACCATTATATAGTTGTATGTTCATCACCAAAATTAATTTTTGAACATTTTCATTACCACACACACAAAAATAATAAGAATAAAAATTAAAGTGTAAAAGAATAATTAAAGTAAAAAAGAACACTGGGTGCCTCCCCCCCCCCCCCCCCATTTTTCTACTCATTCATCCATACACTGGATAAAGGGGAGTGTGGTCCATATGGCTTTCCCAATCACATTGTCACCCTTCATAAGCTACATTTTTATACAATCATCTTCAAGATTCATGGGTTTTGGGTTGTAATTTGATAGTTTCAGGTATTTACTGCTAGCTATTCCAATTCATTAGAACCTAAAAAGGGTTGTCTATATTGTGCGTAAGAGTGCCCACCAGAGTGACCTCTCAGCTCCTTTTGGAATCTTTCTGCCACTGAAGCTTATTTCATTTCCTTTCACATCCCCCTTTTGGTCAAGAAGATGTTCTCCATCCCACGATGCCGGGTCTAGATTCCTCCCCGGGAGTCATATTCCACATTTCCAGGGAGATTTACTCCCCTGGGTGTCAGATATCACATAGGGGGGAGGGCAGTGATTTCACCTGCGAAGTTGGCTTAGCTAGAGAGAGAGTCAGCCACGATTTTTAAAATTAGTTCTAATATTGGTCTCCTCCAAGTTAGAGCTTCTCCCTTTTTTGTGGTTATTAATGCCTTGTGCCACATTGTGAATATCACTTTCCAAATAAAACCCAACAATTTCACACACAATCCTTTAAAATATAAGTGGGTATGACTCTTTTGGAAAACCGTTTCAAATTATGGGTCAAAAGACCTTAAAATATTCATAAACTAGGTCCCAGAAATTTCACCGCTGTTACTCTATTCTGAGGGGAAAAACATACTAAATACAGAAATAGCTTTATTCATAATAAGCATACTACTCACAGCATTATATATAGCAGTGAAAAAAATCAGCCACAATCTAAATGCCCAGTTATGGGGGAATGGATAAATACCATATAGTACATGCCTAACAGAGACTATTATGAAGTTATCAAAATTATGAAAAATGTTTATATTATGGTGCTTGATTAGGAATCATAAGTTAAAAATGCATAGAGATCAGGCTGAAAGAAAATCCAACAAGATGCTAACAAAGTGGTTGCCCTGGATGGTGAGATAAGGAATGGTCTCCCCCTTTCCGTCAACATCTCTGGAGTTGCTGATTTTTCTTTTTTTCCTGTAATGAGCATTCACTAAATTTATCATGGGAGAAAGTAAAATAGAGTTCATGTAAAACAACCAGCACCAAACAACAGAAGCAGGACCCAGGATATCCATTTTGCTTGGTGCTCCAGCTACCCCATTACAATGCATGCAGATGATTGAATGCCATTTAGCTGATGATGTGGCCCTGGCATGACAGTGTCCCCTCCCCAGAGCGTTTTCCTGGTGTGGGTGTAAAACACATCCTAAGGAAGTCACAGTACTTAAAGCGAGGTGAAGTGCAGAGGCTGCCAAGTGCTACTTCAGCAACTTCTCTTCTCTTGTCCCCTTTAACAAAACATTCTCCTTAATTAATTTAACAGAAACCTGTCAATGAAAGTCAATATTTACATAAACCTGCACTTCTGATAAGACACATATATTATTCTTACATTCTGCAGCAAGCTCTACAGAGCCGTCCCCACCTCTGCAAAGAGTGACACAGCCACCCACCCAGTTCCACAAGGCAGAAGCCCAGGCGTCAACTGGTTGCCTCTCTCACTCTCCCTGTCTGTGCCCAATCCTCCAAGTCCTATTGATGATGCTTCCCAAAGGTCTCTCCAGGCAGTCAGTCCGTATCTCTCTATGGTTAATGTCACCATCTTAACCATCATCATCTGTCCCATCTATGGCTGCAATAAACTCCCCATCTAGAGATGGTCTTTCCTCTCCAAACACTCCACCCCTTCTTCCATAATATTAGAAGCCCCTAAGAGAGCTGAGCACGTGGCCATCTAGGCAAAAAGCTACGTAGTTCCCAATAGTTTTTGTTTCCCAGCAAAGAAGTGGTGTGGGCAACTTCCAGATTTTATGTGCTGTCTTCTTTTCCCCCTTCCCAAGGCCTGGAATGAGGATGTGGTGGTCATTTCCAATTCTTTACTTACCAGGACCTGAGTTTTCAACTGATAGGTCATGAAATATAATTTTTTTGATGAAAATGCATGTGACGGTTGGCATGTAACTCAGAAGATATTCAAAGAATTGAGTGGCATTGCTGAACAAACGTTCCTTCCATTCCCATTTATCTGTTTATACAAATAAGACTTTTTAGGTGCATACATCTATTCAAGAAGGAATAGAATTGATTCTAAACCCTGATTCTTTTTAGCAATAAGTAACACTCATTTATTAATACACTAATTGGAAAAAATGCCAAAGACCCATCATCTCGTTTAGAGCTGTATTTTCAATAAACTTTCAATTTTTAATATTTATCCAAATTTTTACATATCATGTCATTTTGATCAACTGTGTATTACTAATAATTGAAGAATAATATAATCCATAAATTTTTAAAAAAAAACTTTCATGCCTTCTGATTATAGGAAATTTCTAAAGAATTAGATTTCAATTTATGTGCATATTTTTATTACAGGAGAATTATGATAAGTGAAAGACCTTTAAGTATAAAACAAATTACTCTAGGATAAGTTTCTAATGTAATGTGGGGGAATTGGAATGGATACAGAGGCTCAAAAAGGAAATGAAACAACATAAACTTTCCAATTGTTATAGAAGAGCTTGCTCACTTATTTTTAGAATGGATGGAGGTTGGTGGGTACCAAATTGCTATGTTATTTAGATTCCATTGGATACATTTAAAAGAGAGATCTAACCATTTTGTTTTAAATATTAATATTTACGATGCACCTAAAAATCCATCTTCACCAACTACTGACATTTATGATGAAATTCTAGGTGTCAAGTTTAAAATGTGTGAGTTTTTCAAAATCCTTTAGGAAGTATACAAACAAAAAATCCAAAGACAACTGTTTATGGAGTATGTTTGTCAGGAGAGCAGCACCCTCTCCAGCCCCTGACAAAAATATTTTGCTTGAACCCCAGTGCTGAAAAGTTACCTTTGGCCCTTGGATAAAGAGGGTATCTCAATGACCACCATCAGCTCCATCAAAATAACAAGGGAAAATACCCATTCCATCCATTCCCTTCCTACACTGCCCAGCCAGATGCCCTTGTTTGCAGTTAATCAGGTCCATGTAACTCGCAATGCTGGTTGCCAATATTGAGTGCTTGGTGGTGTGAAGAGACCTCTTACTGGCTCAAAATGCTAAGTTCTGACCAGAAGGTGCCACATGGCTGAATACGGATATTGCCAAGTCCACCATCAGGAAAACAAAAGAAGACTCTGTTGGCTCACTCACAGCTTGTTATAGGTCTACTTTTCTGAATGTAATATATAAGATGATTACTTGGGGTAAATAGGAAGTAGATAAAATTAGAAGTAAACTCTTGGAGGGAATTACTTGGTTATCTTCGTTGGAATGGTGCATGCATGCACACACAGGCATGCACACACACACACACACACACACAACTCATACATATTTGATGCATGAGCAGAATGGAAACCAGGAATCAAAGTTCACCTAGCATGGGGGCTCTGAGCACCCAGTGGGAGCACAATGCAAACTTGGTTGACTCAGAAAATACATTTCAACAACAATTAAAAAAGCAGATGGCCAGTTATTCTAGAAGAAATAGAAAGGAACAAAGAAAGGGCGGTGGGAAATTTCCAAGCAAAGGCACAACTCTCCCTGAGTCCAAGTCACCACCTGTTCAGGTTGGAGTGGAAAGGGCTGTGGGGCTCTAAGGCATCCTGTTTAGACCTGTTTCTCAGCTCTATCATTTACTACCTCTCTCTAAGCTTTGGACAGGGAACTTAACTTCCCTATGCCTCAGTTTTTTTCAAGTATAAAACAGGAACTCATCTCGTAATCCTGCTGTAAGGATTGAATGACATAAGGCTTCTAAAACACTTAACACAATGTTAATTATTATTATTAGCTATTTTTCCTAATAGTGAACATTTATGGAACACTATTCTCATCAGCGTCAGGCCCTAAGGATATAGAAATGATGGAGTGTTGGGTGCCTCCTACTTCAGGGTTGGTCACCAGCTCAAATGGGCATGTTCCAAAGAGCCAGGAAGTCCCTGGACACCCCATCCTGGAATCAGAGCCAGGAGCAGGGCCCCACTGCAATGTCTACGGGTGTCTTGGGGTGACCAAACCCATCTGTCCATGTCAGAAGTGCATCTGAGACAGGAGATCCAGATGTTCTCTAAGAAGAGGAATCCCTCAATGAATGAAATTCACCTCTGGCATTGAGCTGATGAGGGTGGTTATTCTGTTGCTTCTTTGACATCTGTTATGAGCTGGTAGCTGTTACTGAGTTTGAGAAGACTTAGAAGAGTAGAAACCACATGGGTACATCACACTTTGCTTAGAACTCATTCACTGGTAAAAAGATAGACTCCCGATTCAAACCAGTGTAAGCTGAAAAGGGGAACTGGCTCATATGACTAAACCAAGAGGAGGTGGTCTGCCTTAGGGGCAGCAGGACCCAGCCCCTGAAATGGAAGACATCTCTATTTTCATCTCTGTAACTCATCTCTGCTTTCTTTGCATGTTGGCCTGTTGGGAGATCATTTCAGGTTTTTGTGTGTCTTCTGAGTAAAGGGCATTGACAGCTTTGTTCAAGGATGTTTGCACAGCTGCTCTGGGGCAGGGAGCAGATTTGCTTACATTCCATTCTCTTTTATTAAGCTAGAATTTCCCTTGCCATCTCAGAGTCATTCCAGGGTAATAAAGATAATGTCTCCCTCTGGGTCAGAGGGCAAATTTGTTTCCTGACCAGGATAATAAAGATTATTTCTCCCTGCCAGGGAAAGATTGAGCAGATTTTCTAGCAGCCCCTCATAAGACTGGGGGTTTCCTGAGCTCAGCATTTCTCAGTTTTGACAGAGACCCACTCTGCACACCACATCCACCTGGTTCTGCAGCTCACCGCTGTCTGGTACTTGAGGGGCAAGAGTAACCAATGCAAACATGAAGCTCACACTGTCTGATGTGTTGTGAGTAATAAACTGTTCAAATCCATCAGGGCTTGTGAATCTTTACCAGAGAAATCTATGGACGTGTGGCATCCTGCTTAGGTAACTGCTGCATAGGAACTTCTGGACTGGCCTCAATCTCCCTGAATGCACACAGGCCAGCAGGGCATGGGGAGCCTCCTTTCCAAGGGTGCAGTGTGCCAGAGCCACCAAAAGTGCACTAGGAAATCCCAATTGGAATATAAGTGGTGTAAGGGTCAGAACCATACCATATACTTTACTTGTGCCCCCAGAGTGCCAAGAATGTTTGTGGGCAACGTGAATAGTCAGACACTAGGTGACCTAGTGACCTCTATTATGGGAGAATATAGATTGAAAGGCAGGTTTCGAAAACCTTCAGGAGAGTAATGACTGGAAAGGACAAGAGCTCCTTTTGAGTGTTCTGTATTTTGATCTGGGTGGTGGTGCAATCTATGTAAAGAAGAGTGAAAACAAATGTAAAAATCCATCAAGCTGTACACTTAAGATTTGTATACTCTAGTGGTTATATGTCACATCTCAATAAAAAAGTCTTTTTAGAAAGGCAGGGCATAGAATAACGTGCTTAGAATCCTTCCATTTCAATGAAAAAAACACCCAAGCAAATATACAAACAAACAAACAAAAAGTCTTCAGGAACAGGCTAAACCTTGTACCAGAGCAAGATCCTGCTCTTTAGAATGACTTGTGTAATGACAGCGCATTCCAGCCATGGTTCTTAATCCTGGCTATGTATTGAAAAATCACCTGAAATGCTTTTAAAAAAATTATCAGAGCCTGGACACCGCCCACAGAGATTCTGATTTAATGGGCCTGGAGACAGAAAGGCATGTTTTGGCTCCCCAGGTACTTCTAGAAGAGGTCATAAAACTATGATCCACCAGCTAAGGCCAGCCTGTTTGCTGTCTTTAGTAAATCAAATGTCATTGGAACATGGTTCTGCTCATTTATGTCATGCTCATGGCTACTTTCATACTTCAATGGCAAAGTTGAGCAGTTGCTACAGAGATCATATGGCCTGCACCCCTGAAATATTTACCATCTGGCTCTTTACAGAAGAAGATTGTTGACCCCTGGATCAGATCAGGATGACATATTTAAATCATCTGAGGAGTCTGTAAAACAATCAAAGGTTCAGCCTCACCTGGGACCTTCTGATGTTAATTCTCCAGGGATGGGGCTTGGACATGACGTCTTTGTAAGAAGATTTCCTGGTTCTGAGCTAGTGCCTTTTAGGATGTGGTGTGGTTCTCAGCTATGGTAGACTGGCTCCCTCAGAATCACTTGGGGGAGCTTGGTAAAACTCAGATTCCCAGTATTCACTTTTTAGAGATTCAGAGTCACTAGGTCTGGGGTAGGGTCCATCCACTGCTGTTGTAAAAAAAACCAACGACTATCTGTGCTTGGAAACCCTTACATCCAGGGGCTGAAATGAGACCAGGTTCCAGCCTAAATATTCCAAGGGCACAGTTCACATTGGGCACTGGAGTATGCATTGGGTTGGCAGAGGCGAAGTGATTTTGATCTGACTTTGGCTTTAAGTGTGAACAAGTGCGTAGGTTCTGCCCAGGCTACATTTGGAGGGAACCCCAAAGCCTCCGCTCTGCACAGGAAGCCAGCAGTGGTGTGCCAGCAGCTGCAAGCAGAGCTAAGAGCCACCCAGCAGAGGAGGAAACCAGCCCTGTGAGGCAGCTATGAAGGAGCTACCTCGGGACAGGCACCATCATGGTTCCAGGAGAGAAACCAGCCATCCAGCCTTCATTCTCCAGGGTGACTCACAAGGAAATCCCAAGAACCAGAAGTGTGCACCTCCTGGTGGTGGAGACACAAAGAAGCATGCAACAAAATCCTTGCCCATGGGGTGTAACTGACATAGCTGAAAGGAGAGAGGCTACAATCTACATCTACATGTATCGATGTTAGAATGCATGTGACCTCCGTGGCTCCAGGGAAGGGGAAGGGCTCCTGTAATTAAGAAGGATGAAAGGATTTACGGTCAGGTCTACAACCAGCGGTTCCCACACTGGGCTGTACGTTAGACTTGCCTAAGGAGGTTTTTAAACTCTGGAAGTCCAGACCATGCCCCAGGCCACTTAAATCAGAGTCTGCGGGAGTGGCAACCAGGCATCAGTAGTCTTTAAAGCTTCTCAGATGATTCCAATACGCAGCCACTTTTGAGAACCCTGGTCTACACACTGGGAGGTTCCAGGGAGACCCAACCCAAAGGATGAAAAATAGAGAGCTGTCTGGAAACATGAGGTATGGGGAAAGGCTGGTGGCTAACAGCACCCAGGAGGCTACAAAAGGGTGATGAAGGGCAAGTGTGGCAATCAGTGTGGGCACAACCAAGGGGCTCCTCTGGAAAGTGAGCCACAGGGTTTACAGGATTGCTGCAAGGGGAATTCTGGTTTGCTTTTGCTTTGGTCCAAAACGCTCTGGTTTGCATTTTGACCCCACCATATTTTGAGGAATAATTTTAGATTTACAGAAAAGTTGCAAAGATAATACAGAAAGTTCCTGTGAACCCCTCACCTAGTTTCCTCTAACGTTGACATCTTACATTACCAAGGGTTCATTTGTCAAAACTAAAAAAAAATCCATACATTACTGTTAACTAAGTTGCAGACTTCATTTGCATTCCACCAATTGTTCTCCCAACATCCCTTTTTTTACTGTCCCAGGGTCCAATCCAAGATGCCTTGCTGCATCTAGTCAACATGTCTCCTTTTGGCCACACCACTTATGAATACTCTGTATCACCCAGCTGGTGCTTTGACCTTGAACACACTTTTCATTCTGTCTTTATAATATATAGATTTTCATTTGAATTTTACCAACACTGATGAAATTTCATTGAGAGAGTATTTTCCTGAATGAACTCCATTATAAGCCACTTTAATTCCTCGAACAATTTTTCACTCTGTGCAGGTAAACTATTACCACGCTTTTCATTTAAAAAAATTATTTATACTGGGATTTTTCTTTCCACAAAAAAATGTACAAAATATATTTGTTTCATCAATTACTTTTTGTCCATATGAAAGGCCACCTATCATGGCTTCTGACAATCTGAGTTTATTTCTTGTGGTTTTTCCTAGCCAGTCTAATTTTTCTAGGTCAATTGTTGCACTTTTCAACCTAACCGACAAGTTAACATTTTTAAGTTTCTCATTTGTAACACATTTTATTACGTATGGTGTTAAGTGTTGCCAATTTCTTTTTGCATTGGTTATTTCTACCAAAAATATTCATGATGACTTGTATCAAAGAGTGATAATTTGTATATATATATATATTTTTTAGCTAAGCTGTGGAAGAATTGTGAGCTATTGTTCTCAGATCTCCCCAGAATGCTCCACTGTTCTGAAATGGCCTACTGTGTTGCTCGTCATTCAGTTCTTTTGAATGCTTGAGCTTGTTTCAAATGCTCTGGACTGGCAGAGCAGGAAGAAATGACAGGGTCCACATGGGTCAAATGATCTGCTTCATTAAAAAAGTAAAATCAGCTTCCCATCTGTTCCAGTTTGCTAGTGCTGCCATTATGCAAAATACCAGAAATGGATTGGCTTTTATAAAGGGGGTTTATTCCATCACAAATGTAAAGTTCTAAGGCCATAAAAGCGTCCAAACTAAGGCATCAACAAGAGGATGCCTTCACTGAAAGAAGGCCCATGGCGTCCGGAACACCTCTGTCAGCTGGGAAGTCATGTGGCTGGTGTCTGCTGGTCCTTTGCTCCTAGATTGTGTTTCAAAATGGCTTTCTCCAAAACGTCTCTGGGCTTCTGTTTCTCTGAGCTTCTCTCAGCTCTCTGCTTGGTTCTCCTGGGTCATTTCTCTCTAAGTATCTGGGGGTCCTCTCTTAGCTTCTCTGGGGCAAACTCTGGGCTTCACCTCTTAGCATCTCCAAATATCCTTCTGTCTGCATCTCCAAGTGTCTCCAAGTGACAGCAAGCATCATGTGAGCTCCTGAGTTCTCTTAAATAATCCAGTGAACCAAGCAAGACCCACCCTGAGTGGGCAGGATCCACATCTCCATGGAAATAATTTAATCAAAGGTATCGCCCACAGCTGGATGAGTCACATCTCCATGGAAACACTCAACCAAGAGGTTCCACCCAACAAGATTGAGTTCAAGGACCATGACTTTTGTGGGGGGCATAATACATCCAAACCAGCACACCATCTCCTCTGATGGCCTGTATGTCAGTAGCACTGCCTTACTGCCTTGCCCATGGAACTCAGTGAAATGGCACCCCTGGAGTTGTGCAAGATGCCTGCACTGCTCTGCACCCAGGCGAGAAGATCAGCAAAAAAATACGAAGCAAGGGCAAAGCAGAACGAGCAGAACAGGGGGTCAGGCTGAATGTCAGACAGATGCACAGGCACCAGGTAAGAATTAAAATGGGGCCGAGGCAGAGGCTTGGTCCCAGGGAAGAAGACAACTTAGTTACTGGAATCAGGATATAAGGAGAGTGGGCTGACCTAATGCTGATTTACTGCTCAAATACTGGCCTGAGCTCCTTTAACTTTCTCCTCCATACCCTCTAGGAGAAATGGATTCTGTCTCAGAGTCTGGGGTGTGGCCCAGTGACCCACCTGTGGGGGCTGCTTGGAAAGAAGGTGCAGCCAGGAAATTACTAGAGAAGGTGACTCATCTGAGGAAATCAGCTGCTTCATCATTCAGGTAAAAATGTCCCCATCAGGTTTAGCTATAATGTCTCGTGACAGCCAACTGCCTGTACAGAGGGCAGGGGTCTTTATGGCTGTGGCCAAGCCACCTGGGGAGAGTGACTCTGCACTGAGAAGAGGGACAATTACATCAAGAGATAGAAAAACTCTGGGAGTCTAATGCAACCCTTTCTCCAGAAGCCCCCAGATGGCTTTTTCCAAAGAAGTGCAGGTCATCATCTTTCTGTTTGGTTTCAGGACAACAAAAAGAAACATTTCACTTTGTTTTCTACCCGGCCCCCTCCCACCACCAGACTAAAATGAATGAAACCAACAGGCAAAGGGCACAGCTGGGAAATAATGGATAATGGGGCTTGAGTGGCAAATGACTCCCCTCATTCTTTCCCTGGGCTAGTCAACCACAAAGACTGAAGCACTGAGGAGAGGTCTTATCTGTGTGTACAGGACATCCACATTCAGAAAAAAGTGAATAAATGTATTCATGACTTGAGCATTGTTCTGGTTTGCTAATGCTGCAGGAATGCAAAATACCAGAAATGGATTGGCTTTTATAAAGGGGGCTTAGTTGGTTACACAGTTACAGTCTTAAGGCCATAAAGTATCCAAGGTAAAGCATCAACAATCAGGTACCTTCACTGGAGGATGGCCAATGGTGTTCAGAAATCCTCTGTTAGCTGGGAAGGCAAGTGGCTGGCATCTGCTCCAAGTTCTGGTTTCAAAAGGTCTTTCTTCCAGGACGTTCCTCTCTAGGCCACAGCACCTCTTCAAAACGTCACTCTCAGTTGCTCTTGGGGCATTTGTCCTCTCTTAGCTTCTCTGGAGCAGGAGTCTGCTTTCAACAGCCATCTTCAAATTGTCTCTCATCTGCAGCTATTCTGTCAGCTTCTGTGCATTCTTCAAAGTGTCCCTCTTGGCTGTAGCAAGCTCGCTCCTTCTGTCTGAGCTCATACAGTGCTCCAGTAACTAATCAAGGCCCATTCTGAATGGGCAGGGCCACACCTCCACGGAAATTATCCAATGAAAGATCTTATCCACAGTTCCACATCCCCATGGAAACGTCCAATCAAAAATCTCCAACCAAACCAACACCAATACTTTCCTGCCCACACAAGACTGCATCAAAGATAATGTCATTTTGGGGGACATAATACATCCAAACCAGCACAAGCATCTGTGTAACTACCACCTAATTATGAATTAGAAAATTCAGCCAACTTTCTAACTTCAAACTGATGTCCCAGAGAACCAGACAAGCTTTGGATTCACTTTGAAAATACTACTTGTGTATAGTATGTAAGAAAGAAAAATGGAAAATAATAAGATTTCTGCATAGCATCTGAGATTTGGCTAGAGCACCAGGGCTTTGCTCTATAAAGGTCCTTGAGATCCAGAGACATCTAGATTTGTGGTTGGGGGTTCTCAACTTCAGTGATTATAAGACAATGCTCAGGGAAGTAACTTATAAGACACAGGTGTAGGGAGATCCTAATTCAGGATAACTGGAGTGAGCTTCAGGGATGTGTTTTTTTAACAACTGCCCCAGGAAATTCGAGAGAGAGCCCAGGTTGGAGAGACACACACCGCGAGGCAACCAAAGCTCATTTCTGTCAAAGCATGAATCCTGAACCAGCACCATCAGCATCAGCTGGAAGCTTGAAAAGACTGTGGAATCTTGGGCCCCACCCCAGACCTCCTGAATTTGATTCTTCATTTTAATAAGATCCCCAGGTGACTGGTGTGCACATTCAAACCCACACCTCTGGGTTCACTGAAGACAGAGGTTCTCAACAGGGGCAGCATTGCCCATGCATGGCATTCTGGAAATGTGTGTATTTGGCAGATGGTTTGGTCATCATAATGATATGGCATTTAGTGGGCTGGGCCAGGGATGCTAGATGTCCCACAATGCGAAGTGCAGTCAGCATGTTAAAGAATTACCCTGCACCCTGCATGACTTTCAAATGTCTCACTGGCATGATGTGCACAGAAAACCAGTCAGCATTTATCAGAGCCTAGAATTTAGTTCTTGTCTTACAAATAAATACTGTTTCTCTCTCTCTCTCTCTCTCTCTCTCTCTCTCTCTCTCTCTCTCTCTCTCTCTCTCTGTGTGTGCACAATTTTAATATATGATGAAATTTCCAGGAATATGACTACCATTGCATTGCATTGGGGGGAGATTCAACATCTTAAAATTTTAAGTGTAACAAAGAGTCGTTCACCAACAGTAGTACAGGGGGGTGCAGTGCAACCTATGTCACTCTACCTGTAAGTACAAGCACCTAACTACTTCATCTTGTCTCCTAGCATAGTCAGACCCTAGCACTTATGTACTAAGGCATGTATTTTACCATAAAGTATTTTCCTTTGTTTCTCTGTATTACAATCAGGATGGTATATTGACTTTTTGAAATTATATGTATAGGAAGCTTATTTTATCTATAAAATTTCATTTTAGGAGAGTAAAGAAATATTTTTATTTAATTTCATTGCAGTATAGCACAAAAACTTTTGACATAAAAAGGGGGTGTTGGGAATTTTCAGTCAAACTAGATGGCACAAAAGGCACTCCAGGGTTCTGTTTCCCCATAGAACCTTTGGCCAACTAGCAAAAACTGGAAGAGCCATTTTCCTCAAAACTCCAGAACATAGTTAAAGGGTTGTAGTAGCCAGGCAAGTGCCAAATCAAGAAAACACAGCTTGAAAAACTGTTGGAGGAACTCATGGTGCCCTTGTTGGCCCCTCCCAGCAACCCCTTCCCAATATGGTGTGGAGCCAGCCTCCACTCCCATTGCGCATCCCTGGCCTTGTTCTAGATGGAGCAGAGTAATATCTATGTGCATACAAGGTGCCTGTACGTTGGTGGCAATCTATTAGGTGGTAGCCTGAAAGACTGAACCAGGAAACTTGTCTCTGGCTTGCCCTCCCAGAACTTGCCCTGCAGGCAGAAGCAGCTTGCAGAGAGCTAAAGTACTGTAAGAAACATAAAGTTAAAGCAGCCTGGAGCAAGGGTTTACTTGCTTTAAGACATACAATAGAAACACCAGGAGCAGGAATGGGGTGGGGTGGAATCTATGTCATAGGGAGTTGAGGGGACATTTGTATCGCTGTAAGCTGGGGAATTCCTAAAGCCATGAGTGAGCACCAGCTCAGGACCAAACACAGGCTCAGGAGAAGACACCAGACTTCACTTTCACCTCTGGCTGATCTTCTTAATAGGAGGACTAAACTCTGATGAAGAGCACCAGACAATGCACAGCCAGTTTGCAAAGACTGTTGAAGGTATCTTGCATGTGAACCCAGAAGTGTGGGTTTGAATGTGCACGCCAGTCACCTGGGGATCTTATTAAAATGAAGAATCAAATTCTGGAGGTCTGGGGTGGGGCCCAAGATTCCACAGTCTTTTCAAGCTTCTAGCTGATGCTGATGGTGCTGGTCCAGGGATCACACTTGGATAGAAAGGAGCTTTGGTTGCCTCGGGGTGTGTGTCTCTCCAACGTGGGCTCTCTCTTGAATCTCTTGGGGCAGTTGTTAAAAAAAACATATCCCTGAACCTCACGGCACTTATCCTGAATTAGGATCTCCCCACACCTGTGTCTTATGAGTTAATTCCCTGAGCATTGTCTTGTAATCACTAAAGTTGCATTTGTTTGCATTTTGATAGCTCCTGGCATTCAAGGAAATCTGTCATACCACTAGTTGGAAATAGATTACAAATAGGCAGCTCAGGAACTAAATCTCAAGAATTAATACATTAAAATACTAAAATGTTTTGTGTGCAACAAAAGATCATAAGGAAAAGCAGAGAAACAGGAAATGAGGCCCAACCAAAGGAACAAAATTCAGGAACCATCAATGAAGACGACCAGACTGCAGACATACCAGACAAAGACTTTCAAAAAATATTCTTCAGTATGCTCAAGGAGATAAAATAAAACACAAAGAAAGAACTAAAGGATATCAGGAAATGAGAAAGAATATGAGACTCTCAATAATATGAAAGAAATTTTAAAAAGGAGCTAGACAAATATTGGAGTTGAAGATCACACTAACAGAAATGAAAAACTCTCTAGAGGGTTTCAACAGCAGACTGGAGCTGGCAGAAGAAAGAATCAGTGAACTTGAATACAATACAACTGAAATGATTCAGGTTGAAGAACAGAAAGGAAAAAGAATAAAAAAGAGTGGACAGAGCCTAAGAGACTTGTGGGATGCCATCAAGCAATCCAATATATGTGTTACAGGATCCCAGAGGGAGAAGAAAGAAAGTAGAGGGCAGAAGGAATATTCAAAGAAATAATGGCAGAAAACTTTCAAAATTTAATGAAGGGCACGGATATACACTTGAAGAAGCCCAACAAACCTGAAAGAGGAAAAAATTGAAGAGAATTACACCTAGAAACATAGTAAACTGTTGAATGCCAAGGAAAGGAGAGAGTTCTGAAAGCTGCTAGGGGTAAGCAACGTGCTATGTATGAAGGAAGCCTAATAAGATTAAGTGCCAATTTCTCGTTAGAAATCATAGAGGCAAGAAGGCCATGGGATGAAATATTAAAGTGCTGAGAGAATAATTGTCAACCAAGAATTTTATGTTCTGTGAGAATGTTTTTTAAAAATGAGCAAGAGATTAAGACATTCCTAAATAAACAAAAGGTGAAGGAATTCATCACCACTAGACCTACTCTACAAGCAATGCATAAGGGAGTTCTTCAGACTGAAAAGAAAGGATAATAGACAGTGGACTGAAGTGGCACAAAAAAATGAAGATCTCTGGTACAGGTAACTATGTGGGTAATTAAAGATGTCAGTACAATTGTATAGTATTTTTTTGCTTTGTAACTCCACTTTTTACTTCTTACAGGTTCTAAAATGCAAATGTATAAAAAGTAATAATAAATCTCTAGTTTTGGACAAAGTATAAAGATATAATTTGTAACAAGTACAACAAAAAGGTGGGTGGGTGGAGAGGTATAGGGACATGTTTGTGTACGCTATTGAAGTTAAGTTGGTATCAAAGCAAATGTGATTCTTATAGATTTAGGATGTTTATTTTAAGCCCCATGGTAACCACAAAGAAAATATCTGAAAAATATATACAGAAGGAAATGAGAAGACTCAAAATGGTACACTATAAAAAATCAAATAAATACGAAAATAGGCATTAAGGGAAAAATGGAGGGACAAAAAAATGTATAAAACTTATAAAGCCCAAAGAGCAAAACAGCAGAAGAAAGTCCTGCATTATCAGAAGTTACTCTAAGTATAAACAGATTAAACGCTTCAACCAAAAGGCAGAGATTGGCAGAATAGATTAAAAAGCATAAACTAACTATAGGCTGTTTACAAGAGACATACCTTAAATTCAAAGATACAATTGGCTAAAAGTGAAAGGATGAAAAAATATGCCATGCAAATAGTGACCAGAAGAGAGTTGGGTTAGCTATACTAATAGATAAAATAGACTTTAATTCAAAAACTGTTATGAGGGACAAAGAAAGTCACTATATACTGATAAAAGGGTCAATTCAATAAGAAGACATAGCAAGTATAAATATGTCCACTGAGTGGTAGAGCCCCAAAATACATGAAGCAAATATTGACAGAGTTGAAGGGAAAAATAGACAGTTCTGTAGTAATAGTAGGAGACTGCAATATACCACTTTCAATAAGGGATAGAACATCTAGACAGAAACTTCATAAGGAAATAGAGATGTGAATGATACTATAAACCAACCAGACCTAACAGACATATATTGAACACTTTGCCCAACAGCAGCAGAATATACATTCTTTCAGTGCACGTGGGTCATTCTCTAGGATAGAGCATATGTTAGGTCACAAAACAAGTCTCAATAAATTCAAAAATATTGAAATCATGCAATGTATCTTCTCTGGGCACAATGGAGTGAAGCTAAAAATCAGTATCAGAGGAAGAACTGGAAAATTCACAAATATGTGGAAATTTTAAAAATGCACACTTCAACCAATAGATCAAAGAAGAAACCACAATGGAAATTATGAAATATTCTAAGGCAAATTAAAATGAAAACATAATAAAGCAAAACTTATGGTATGCAGCAAAGGCAGGGTTGAGAGGGAAATTTATAACTCTAAATACTTATATTAAAAAAGAAGAAAGATCTCAAATCAGAGACCTAACCTCACAACTGGAGGATCTAGAGAAAGAAGAGCAAAGTAAACCCAAAACTAGCATAAAGAAGGAAATAACAAATATTTGAGTGGAGAAAAATGCAATAGAGGGGAAAAAAAACTGATAGAATCAACAAAGCCAAAAGTTGGTTCTTTGAAAAGACCAATAAAAACTGACCAATCTTTAGCTAGACAGAAAAAACAGTTAGAGGACACAGATAACTAAAAGGAGAAATAAAGGGGGACACATTACTACTGACCTCACAGAAATATAAAGGGTTATAAGAGGATTTTATGAACAACTGCATACCAATAAATTAGAAAACCTAGAAGAAATGGACAAATTCCTAGAAACACACAAACTACCTAAACTGACTCAAGAAGGAAGTGAGGATTACAACAGACCAATCACAAGTAAAGAGATCGGATCAGTAACCAAAACCTCCCTACAAGGAAAATCCCAGATGGCTCCACTGGTGAATTTGACCAAACATCCCAGGAAGAACTAACATTAATCCTGCTCAAACCCTTTCAACATATTGAAGAGTAGGGAACACTTCCCTCATTCTATGAGGCCAACATCACCCTAATACTAAAGCCAGATAAAGATATCATAGAAAAGAAAATTACAGACCAATATCCCTTACAAATATAGATACAGAAATCCTCAACAAAATACTAGCAAACTGAATCCAACAGCACATTAAAAGAATTATACAATATGAACAAGTGGGATTTATCCAGGTATGCAAAGTTGGCTCCACATGAGAAAATCAATTACTGTAATAAACTATACTAATAGAGCAAAGGGAAAAATACACATCTCAGTTGATGCAGAAATGGCATTTGACAAAATCCAGCCAACTTTCTTGATAAAAACATCTAGAAAACTAGGAATAGAAGGAAACTTCCTAAACATAATAAAGCACATATATGACCCCTCCACCTCACCACAAACTAACATTATACTCAGTGGAGAAATACAGAGCGCTTTCCCTCTAAGTCCAGGAACAAGGTGGGAGTGTCTACTGTCACCACTGTTATTCAACATTGTACAGGAAGTTCTAGCCAGAGCAATTAGGCAAGCAAAAGAAATAAAAGGCATCCAAATTGGAAAGGAAAAAGTAGAACTTTCCCTTTTTGCAGATGACATGATCCTATATAGAGAAAATCCTAAAAAAATCCACAACAAAGCAAATTGGTGGGGTACAAGAGTAACACACAAATACAGTAGGGTTTCTATACACTAGTGAAAACTGTGAAGAGGAAATCAAGAAAAAAATTCCAGTTACAATAGCAACTGAAAGAATCAACTATCTAGGAATAAATCTAATCAAGTATGTAAAGCACTTAGACCAAGAAAACTATGAACGATTGCTAAAAGAGATCAAAGTAAGCCTAAATAAATGGAAGGAAATTCCATGTTCATGAATTGGGACACTAAATATTGTTAAGGTATCAATTCTACCCAAAGCAATTTACAGATTCAACACAATCTCAATCAAAATCCCCACAGCCTTCTTTGCAGAAATGGAAGAGCCAATCATCAAATTTATATTGAAGGGTAGGGGCCCTAAATGGACAGAATCATCTTGAAAAAGAAGAATGAAATTGGAGGTATCACACTTCATAATTTTAAAACTTATTCCAAAGCTACGGTATGAAACAGGCACAAGGACAGGCCTATGGACCAATGGAATTGAATTGAAAGTTCAGAAATAAACCCTCACTTCTATGGCCAACTGGTTTTTGACAAGGGTGCCAGGTCCACTCAATGTGAAAATAATAGTCTCTTCAACAAATGGTGCTGGGAAAACTGGATAGCCATATGCAAAATAATGAAGATAGACCCCCCTACCTCACACCATATACAAAAACTAACTCAAAATGAATCAACAAACATAAAAACAAAAACAATAAAACTCCTAAATGAAAACATAGGGAAGCATCTGCAGGACTTGTGTTAGGCAATGGCTTCTTAGACTTTACACCAAAAGCATAAGCAATGAGGGGGAAAAAATGGATAAATGGGACTTCATCATGACAGTAAAAAGACAATCTATAGAATGGTAGATAATATTTGGAAGCCATATATCTGAAAGGGGGTTAGTATTCAGAAGATATCAAGAAATCTTTCAACTCAACAACAAATAGACAAACCAATTAAAAAATGGGCAAAAGACTTGAACAGACATTTTTCCCAACAAGATATACAAATGGCCAATAAGCACATGCAGAGGCTCAACATAATTAGCCATTAGAGAAATGCAAATCAAAACCAAAATGTGATACCGTTTCACACTCACTAGAATGGCTACTATTTAAAAAATGGAAAATAACAAGTGTTGGAGACAACATGGAGAAATAACAACACTTGTACATTGTTGGTGGGAAAATAAAATGGAGCAGCTGCTGTGGAAGACGGTTTGGCAGTTCCTCAGAAAGTTAAGTATGGAATTACTATACAACCACGCAAACCCACTTTAGGTATATACGCAAAGGAATTGAAAGCAGGCACTCAAACAGATACTTGCACATTGTTGTTCACAGAGACATTATTCACAATTGCCAAAAGATTGAAGCAACACAAGTGTCCACCAACAGATGGGTAAACAAAATGTGGTCTATACACACAATGGAATATTATTTAATCAGAGAGAGGGATGAAGTTTTGATACACGAGATAACATGGATAAACTTTGAAGACATCATGTTTTGTGAAATAAGCCAGAAACAAAAGGGCAAATATTAATTGTATCATCTCAATGATATAAAATAATTAGAATAAGCAAACTCATAGAGTCAGAAACTAGAATACAGGTTACCAGGGGCCAGAGTGAGGGTGGGGAATCCTTAATTGGTACAGAGTTTCTGGGTTGGGGTGATAGAAAATTTTGGTAATGTATGGTGTTGATGGTAGAGCAACATTGTGGTTGTAATTAATACCACCAGATTATATATTTGATTGCAGTTTAAAGTGGAAATTTTAGATTGTATATGTTATTAGAATAAAAATTTCTTTAAAAGCAAAGGACTGTAGAATACAAACAGTAAGCCCTAATATAAACTTGGGCTACAATTAATACTATAGTTATAATATTATTGTTTCATCAATTGTAACAAAGGTACCACAGAAAAACAAAGTGTTAATAAATTGAGGTAAAACTGCATGCGTGAGGGGGTGAGTATATGGGAACTCTGTGTTTTCTGCATGATTTTTCTGTAAACCTATAACTTCTGTAATAAAAAAAAATTTTTTTAATGGGTGATGGGTATGATAGAATTGAGAATAACTGTTCTGATCAAATCATCTTGTTTTTCAGACAAAGGATTTGAAACCCAGGAAGGTGAAGTGCCCCAGGTCACAGGGTCTACTAATCCAGCCCCTCTTAGGGCTCGGCCTCCTGCCCCCCAGCACTCAGGGCCCAGCCTGGCCGGCCAACTGGAGAGCTCCTTGTCTCCTCCGTCTCTGCTCCTGCTCCTGCCAAGTTCCCGGACAGTGACTGGTAACATCACGCAGCCTCACAAGGAAGCACGAGACCTTTGCTGGACTCTGAATTACCTTTTTAACCCAGGATCTTTTCCTTGGAGACACAGAAATTACAAATTACAAAATAAATGAAGTCTTTGTTCCTGGCTCTCTTTTGACACAAATTGCTGCCTGTCCTGTTGCTGTTTGGAGTTTGACTCAAGGACCTTAAAGAAAAATGGCAAGAAGAAAAATGACAACAAAAAAACCCTCCTTGTTTTGAGAAGGCAATGGATTTTGTAGGTAAAGACCAAAAGCCTTGGTTCCAAAGTTAGTACCTATAACTGAATAGTCCAGGATCGCGGGGTGGGTGGCGCTTAATTTGCATTTAGAGTGTCCCCACAAAATATATAAGAATTTTTATCACTCAAACTTGGGCTGCTCTGCCACTTGCTTTATTTGTGCATATGAAAAATAAGTAGTACCTTTTGCCTCTAAAGTCCATAATTTCAGGTCTGGGCTATGGAAGACACAAATGAGGGGTTACCTCACCTGGGGTACCAGAGAAGATGTCATGGCTGCAGGTGAGGCGGAAGGATGGGGACCCAGTCTCATAGAGAACCGAGCAAAGATGCTTCAGGCAGAAGGAAAGGGGCCATTTCAAGAGGAGAAGGTGGGTAACTTCTGGCCCAGGAGAGAATCAGAGATGATTATTGCAGAACTCTTCTGTTTATCACACAAAGGCTCAAAGAAAATTTAAAAAGCAATAAAATAATCAAGTAAATAACAAGAGTGCCCCATACATGGTAACGCTCGCTATGGCAAGGACAGCCTGACTGTCGCCATCTTGTTTTGTGTGCTTGTTGTACGAAAGGGGAAAAAACAAACATCCTCAGGAAATGTGTGGGTTTTTTTGTTGTTGCTTGTTTTGTTTTTATGCAAATTTTAATTTAATTTGAAGATGTTTGTTGCATTCTATTTTTGGGGGAAAAATGCAAGATACATTTGTGAAGGACACAAAGCATAACTGGGTAAGAATCAGTTTTCTCCTCCTAGTCCACTTCTGAGGACTAAATCATGAACTGTTCCACCATAATTAAATATTTCTTGCAATAGGTGGGCATCAAGTTTAACATTTATTAATTTTCTCCTTGCAGTATAGGCAGCAATTCACCATTTTCTTTCAGTTCCTTGACAATATCCCAGTCCTCCAATGAGCTCCCCTTCCACATACAGCTGTGGGTATGTTAGCCAATTTGAGTAAACTCATTTTCAGTGAGGTTTTTCCAGAATCTCATCAGGGAACGGCCTGTATACTAATGTATTTGGAATAGTCTCTATAAAAAATAAACATTACTGCTTTGAGAGAAAAGCATCCAGAGAGAAAGCCCAGGAACAACGTGGTTCCTGACACTGAGGAGAGCGCAATGAACGGTGGACAACATGAAAAGGAGAAAGTACGCGGGACTGAGCGGGTCCTCTATTCTGAGATGTCCTGGAGGAGAACAAGGTTGAGAGGTTCAGCTAAAAAGATAAAAATAAACGTTGAAGGAAAACTGAGTAGAAGCGTAAGGTAAGTGAATTGTCAGAAAAGGAGAAGGACCAGGAAAGAAAAAGAATTGAGGGCAGTAAACAGATAAAAGAGGCAGACATCTGTTAACAGAAATGGGAAGAGACCAAGAAGGCGTCTGAAGGAAGCTGAAGGCTATCTTAAACACCTGGATGAGACCCAGGCTTCATTTAAGCTGGTGACAAAGGAAGAAAAGGAGACATCTTCAGAAAAAGGAGAGGCACTAACAGAGCTCTTCAGTCTGAGAGAGGAAAAGAACCTTTCTGTCTTTGGAGTGGAGAGGATGCTGTCATTGTCATGCATTTTTCAATCTCCAAAAATACCTGTATTATTTTTCACAGGGAAAGGTGTTGCTCCTACAATCCCCACAGTATTTAAAAAAACAAAAGTCTCCAAACTCCAATGTCTAATACCTTAGGCTTCGGTTTTCCAATCTGACTGATAAACAGCAACCAACAGAAATAGAAACTTAGAGTTATCGTCTAAGAAAACACAGCCATACTGATTTAGAAGCTCTGTGGAAAAGCTCAAATCGCCCAGGACTATGGATAGATAAGAGGAGGAATTTCATGGAAATTTCATGGAATATCCTGTCCATGTAATTTATTCCCAATAACCAGGATGGGGACAGGAGGAAAAGAAAAGTTTATGCACCCAGCTTTGTAGAGCAGGGGTTGAAATTGTGGATTCTGGGGTCTGACCATCCTGGGGTGAACCCTGCCATTGCCACCAGGCATTTGAAGACATGCAAGGTTCTTTCTTGACCCCTCTGAGCCTCAGTTTTCTCAACCACAAAATGAAGATACTGTAGTGACTGGGCCACTGTGAGCTTTCTACATGTTGGCTACTATCGTCCCCAGAACCCATAGCCATATATCTCTGCCCTGAAGGAGAATTACTGGCACACCTATATATCTCGAGGAGTCCACTTCAAAGAGGGTATTCCTGACCATAAGACACCACCCCTCATCTCAGTTCTGATTTTGCCATGTGTTCCGGTTTGCTGAAGCTGCCGTTATCCAAATTATTAGAAATGGATTGGCTTTTATAAAGGGGGTTTATTAGGTTACAAATGTACAATTCCAAGGCCATAAAAGTGTCCAAACTAAGGTATCAACAAGAGGATACCTCCACTAAAGAAAGGCCAATGGCTTCCAAAACACCTCTGTCAGCTGGGAAGATATGTGGCTGGTATCCACTGTTTCTTTGCTCTTACGTTCTGGTTTCAAAATGGCTCTCTCCAAAATGTCTCTGGGCTTCTGTCTCTCTTAGCTTTTCTCTCTCAGCTCCTGTGCATCCTTGCTTGTTCTCCCAGGGCATTTCTCTCTAAGCGTCTGGGGGTCACGTCTTAGCGTCTCTGGGGCAAACGCTGGATTACATATCTTAGCTTTCTCTTAATGTCTCTCTTAGCTTCTCTGAGCTCCTTCTCTCTGCAAGCTCTCTTAAGGACTCCAGTAAACTAATCAAGATCCACCCTGAATGGGCAGGGGTCACACCTTCATGGAAATAATCTAATCAAAATGTCTCACTCACAGTTGGGTGGGTCACATCTCCATAGAAACAACCGAATCAAAAGATCCCACCCAGTAAGTCTGCCCCCACAAGATTGCATTAAATAACATAGTCCCTCCTGCGGTACATAACAGTTTAAAACTGGAACACCCTGTGAGGACAAAATACCCTTACTGGGATCACTGGTCCAGGGCAAAGTGTCAGAGCTGGGACACATTGGGATCTCTGATGAAGATTCCAGAAAAGTGGAGTCTCCTGCCCATTCTGTGCTGGGACTAAATTCAGTGAAAAGGAGCAATAGGAGCTAGCATTTATTGAGTACTTACTGACTCTCAGGCATAGTTCTAAACACTTCACTCCTTGGAATAAGACTGTGAGGTGGTATCATCATCCCTGTGTTACAGATGGAGAAACTGAGGCACAGAAGAGTGACACACCTTGCATGAGGATCTGCAGCAGGTGCATGGGGGAGCTGGCATCCAAGTGCAGGCAGTGGGACACCTCCCCTCCCCCCAGCCCCTGCTGTGGGTCTGAGAGCCCAGCTATTCGTGTTACAACTTTCCCTCTGGGGAGGACACTCGCAGCCTCTCCCCTTTCTTTTAAGTCGCTGGGGGGGAATTGTGGGGATTTTAAAGATGAGGTAGATTTGATGTGACAGCAGGTGTCTGAGCACAGTGCTTGGTAAATGGTCTCCTATTTAACTCTCCAAATTCCTTCCCAAAGAGCCAATTCAGCAGTATTACATGGGGGGGTCAAGATCAAAGTGCCAGGGGTCAAGTCTCAGCTCTACCATTTACCCGCCATGAGGCCCTGGGTGAGTCCTTAGCCTCTCTGGGCCTCAGTTTCCTTATCTGTAAAGTGGGAATAATACTGGGCCCTAGGGTACTGGGTTGTTATGGCAGCTAAATGGGATAATGCATACAAACTATTCTGCAGAGTGCCAGGCACGCAGTAAGCCCTCATAAGTACTAGTCATTATAATTTAAGACTTTCCTTAAGTGGTTTCCTGCTGCTTTACCAGTAGAGTTCTTGATTAGGCACCCTTTACCTGCCCTAACTGTGGGAAACTCAGCCTCATCTATAAAATGATAAGGGGAAATCCCCAGGCTGTCTTCCAGCTCTAATATTATTTCTGTTAATGTTCTAAGCTAACAGCTCCTAGTAGCAGCAGACTGAGGAAATGACAGAGCCTAATGCATAGGTTAAAGAAGCTATGGTGTGTCATTTTAAGGATGATGCAAACAAGGCTTCCCTCACTCCAGTCCCCCCTCCCCAAACTCTTTCTCCACCCTTCTCTCCAACTCAGCCCTTCTCAGGGTACCTGAATTTTCCTGCATCAAAATAATCCTTTTGGATCAAGGACATGGTCCTAAAGTCCACACAAGAGGTAAACACTGCATACAGCCAAATTCCCCTTGGAAGTCCCTTAGGAGGCTGCCACAAGGGAGACCAACGTACTGGCTGTGGCAGAGATGGCTAGATGTCCTCCCAAACCCCCTTCCCTTCAATAGTAAAAGATATTCCAATTTTTAGGCAAACATGTGGCACAAAGACTAGATTCCCAGAAGGTGTGACTGTGCAACCAGGTTCTGGCCCAGGGAATGGTAGGGGAAGCAGAAAATCACGAGTGCAGGGCTGTCCCTCTGTGGTTTCTGCAACCACAGTTTGGTGGCAGCTCTAGCAGCTTCGGCTTCTGCTCTTGAGCTCTGTTAGTGTCAAGAGCAGGTTGTGGGGTGTCCACTTAGCTGGTTCTGACTGTAGTTCTGGAGCTGGTTGGCTATAGCAATGACATCTCGATTTGGCAGGCAGATTCCCGATTCTATAGCTTCTCAGCTGTTGTGGGCAGGAGCTCCCTCAGCAGCCTGGTTCCACAGCATGGCTTTGGAAGTCTCTCCTGGGGGCTCAGCCGAGAATGAGTGTGTTCAACAATGCCAGTGATTCCATAAAGCACTCGGTACCCTGGGGTTCATCCCTGTCTGCTCCAACTTGCAAGTGTGGGGTCTGTTCTCTGCAACTGAACCATGACTAAGGTATTCTCTCTCAAAACCGTGAGCCCAACACAGGTAGTTTTCACTTCAGCAATGGAATAGAGCATCAATTCTTTAGCAGAGGAGCAAATGAACTAGTTAGCTTATGTTTAGTAGACCAAGATGTGCAAATAATATCTATCTTTTAAACCCTAGACTCACATTCAATGTGATTAGAACTCACATAGGAGGCCCCTGGGAAGTGAGACCAACTCCCTTTCATCTTGCTTTGTTGGGTAAACTCCACGTTAATGCCTTTGTTCCTATCCTTTATGTCCTTTTGATTTTGCCACTTATTATAAGTCATATAATGTAAGGCAACTGTGAAACAGAGTCTATGGAAGTGCTGCATACACTATAAAGCATTCTTTGCAAGGCTGTAGTGGCCCATGCATGGAGGTTTCTTCTGCTACATGGTAAGAGTCTTGTTTGCAGCAGTTTTAGCTCATTCTTCTTTTATCACCTGGTGCTTGAGAGTTCCTGGCCTGGAAAGCACTGAATTAATGTTTGTTGGATTGGGAATCATTTTGCTAGTCTACTTCTGTTTAACGGACCACTGCAAACCATTCTTTTACTTCCCATGATTCTGTAGGTTGACTGGACTCAGCTGGGCAGCTCTTCTGTGCCACATGATGTTGGCTGGGGCTGCAGTCATCCGGGGTTTGATGGAGCTGGAACATCCAAAAGGGCCTCTCATGTACATGTCTATTGCCTCCATGCTCCTCCATATGGCCTCTCTCTTCATGTGGTGGCTTATCATCCAGGGCCTCTCCACGTGGCCTTTCTGTCCAGCAGGGTTGCCAGGACTTCTTACAATAGCAGCTCAGGGCTATAGAAGGAAAAAACCAATTTTCTTGAGGCCTGGGCTCAGAGGACCAGAACTTCCCTTGTGCTGCATTCAACTGGAGAAAGCAAGCTCTGGGCTAGTCCAGGTTCAGGAGGAAAGCCAGAAGCACCACCTTTTGACGGGAGGGCAGCACACACCAACAGGGACAGAGGAAATCAGGTGGCCACCTTTGGAGACCACAGGAGGAATAACACATTTACCCACATACTGTTGTGGGTTAGTTCAAAACAGAAAGCAGGGCTTTGAAGAAAGGGAAAATGGAGAAAAGTTTTTTTTTGTGTGTGTGCACTTAGGTGGGACAAACAGTAAAGACCCCAAGGATCTGGGTTGGAGAACTGGTTTGGTTGAGGGAATCCAGTGATGATAAACTTCACCTACTAAATTTTTCCTTGAACCAACCATCTAAAATAGCTCAACCCAGTCACAGTCCATCTTATCCTGCTTTGTTTTATTCAGTACTTACACCTATATGAGGTTCTATATACCTGTTACTGTCTGTGCTAGTTTGAAACTGTTGAACCCCAGAAGAGCTGTGATCTTTTAATCCAATCATGTAGGATGGAACCTTTTGATTGAGTGTTTCCATGGAGATGTGACCCACCCAACTGTGGGTGAGACTTTTTGATTAGATTATTTCCATGCAGGTGTGGCCCTGCCCATTCATGGTGGGTCTTGATTAGTTCACTGGAGTCCTTAATAGAGCTCAAGAGCCAACACAGATGCTGGAGCTTAGAGATGTTAGGCTAAGAGATAAAGCCCAGAATTTGCCCTGGAGAAGCTGAGAGAGGACTCCAAGATACTCAGAGAGAAATGCCCCAGGAGAACCAAGCAGAAAGCTGAGAGAATTTAAGAGAGACAGAAGCCCAGAGACATTTTGGAGAAAGCCATTTTGAAACCAGAACCCAGGAGCAAAGGACAAGCAGACGCCAGCCACGTGTGTTCCCAACTAATACAGGTGTTCTGGACACCATTGGCCCTCCTTCAGTGAAGGTATCCTCTTGTTGATACCTTAGTTGGACACTTTTGTGGCCTTAGAACTATAAATCTGTAACCTAATAAATCCCCTTTTTAAAAGCCACTCCATTTCTGGCATTTTGCATAATGGCAGCTTTAGCAAACCAGAACACTGTCTGACTCCCTTTCTAAAATGCAAGCTCCAGGAAGGCAGAGATTTTGTCTATCTCCAGGCCTAGAATAGTGTCTGGCACTAGGAGCCTCCCAATAAATAGCTGTTGAATTACTGAATGAATATTTCCTACGTACTAACCAGGCCTTGGGCTAAGCACCAAATAAATATTGTCCTAAGTCTCCTCAACAACTTAGTAGAATAGGCTCATGTTATTATCTCTGTTTTAGACATGAGGAAATCAAGGCACAGAGAGGCTAAGCAACTTGCCTGGGGTCACACACCTAGTAAGTGGAGAAGCCAGGATTCAAACCCAGGCATTTGGCTTCTAGAACATGCCATGCACTGGGCTATCAGATAGTTGTACAAAACTGTACAGTTTACAAAAATACTTGGATGAATATTATCTCATTTGATCCTTATAATCCTTGCAAGGTAATATAATTTCTAGTTTCCAAATGAATATACTGAAGTTCAAAGAAGAAATTATATAGAAAATAAAATACCAAATATGTACTAACTTTGTATGTCTGGGTGGGGTGGGGGATTAAAGATGGAAGAGAGGAGAGATGAGGGGAATGTGAGGGCGAGCCATGGGTTGATAAAGATGGATTCTTGGAATAGGGCAGGCAGTGGGATCCCAGGGAGGAGGTGAGCTCCATGAAGATGTGTTTTACTGCCAGCTGCAAGGAATAAAGCATCAATTACAGCAAATTAGCATCCTGTTCATTTCTGTCTGTTTTTGTAATTCAGGAGAATGGAAAACCCAAGAGAGTACAGAGTCACAGGAAGAAGAAATTTTAAGAAAGGGCAAGAGAATAAGCAACTGCATATATTTTAGACCCATTGTGCTCTACTTATTTATGCTCCTTTAAAGCAAAACTAAGATAAAATAAATCCTATCCAACAATGATTTTCCTTGATTGCCTTCCTAACAAAAGCCGAATTTTATTCAGCTCTCCTCGCTTGATGAGTTAAAAGGTAATCCCATTCCACTTGCCAGTGACTGATCCAGGGATGGGCCTGGGACTCAGTTCTGGTCGATTAGATGTCATGAGGTCTGTTGGAAGCTTCTGGGTAAATTTCCTAACTCCTAAGAAAGAAATTACTAGAGAAGAGGGTTTTTCCCATCTCTGGATATTGAGTCTGGATGTGATGCCTGGAATTGCCACAACCTGCCTCCAGTTTGAGGATGAAGCCAAAAAAGCAAGAATGGCAGAGACATGGAAGATTCCGGAGCCTCTGTGTCTGGGCTGTGCAGTCAACCAATCCTGGAGCCTTCTTTCCTCCTTTCCTGCTGTTATGAGATATCATAAGTTTTCTTATTTAGTTGGGATTTTGTTACTTATAGCCAAAAGCATGCTGGTTGATACAGACCTCGTGGAGAATAACTATTCGTTATTTTGCAAGAAAAGAAAATCCACATTCTAATCAATTATTCCATCAACAATCTTACTTTCATGATAAAGGAATTCCATCCACATGCTGCAGCCAACTTAGCTGTAAAGAATGTATAACCCTCTGCTTTAGTCAAATATCTTACTCTGAGATGCAAATGCAATTTTAAAAGTGACAGCTCTTAAGAATATTTTTCAAAATCATTCTGCTGTTTCACATGAACAAATCAGAGCTATAAAAATAACCACTACTAATTTGATGGAAGTACCTTTTTCTTTTGTTCAAAGAACAGCTTCTCACATTGAGAACTACCTAATATCCTAGGGCTGATTAGGCCATCATCTTTAATTAGGTTGGCAATTTTGTCTCCAGGAAACAGAAAAGCTTTATGTCCTGGAGACCACCAGCACCAGCCAGAAAGTGGCTTATTAAGTGTACTTTCGTTATGCAGAATCCACTTCTAGTTCAGATTTCAATAGGGCCAGTGTGGCTGAGCCTTGAGAATTGGCCAACAGCTTAACATTAAGTCACAAAAATGCAGCCATGGCACCTAGTAATGGAATTTCCAGGCTAGAGAAATGGATATACACTTACTCACTTCTTTGTATCATGGTTCCTATAAGAAGCTTATTTTTTAGTTTCATTTAGTTCGTTTTTTAAATACTGTGGTCAATCCCTAATCAAGCAGTGTGGATTATCTATCTATACTATTAACTCCAAAGTGAATTAAACTCCAAAGAAACTTTACCTGGCCTTTAGGTGCTTCCTAGCATAGAAAATTCAAGTTAATTATAATATTCTGTTGTGAAAATGAGTGGGAAAGGGAAGGGCAGGAGAAAGCCAAGCGTTAGGTATGGGCTAATTGAAGAGCAGTGCAAGAAAAATCCAAAGCTGCACGATCAGTTAGGTGTGCTTACTATCAGAGAAAGACATTTGCTGGGGCATTATGATGTCAAAACCAAGTATGCACAAATTTTGGACTGTTTGTATGGATTGCCTCCCCTGGAAGGAAAAAGTGTGTTTATTTGGTAGGAAAAAGAATGTGGTTCTGGACTGTTCTCCTTAAGCAGGTGTTCCAATCCCTTCTGGATAATTCCACAAACACCGCACCTGCCTATTTTCTACTTTCTGCTGTAGGGTCAGGTTTTCACAATTATTGACAGCTGCTTCTATCTTGCGGGGCTTACTTTGTTTTATGATAGCAGTGCCTTTAACCTTGGGTTGGCAAAACTTACCTAAAGTCAGTTAGCACTTTTCTCCCTAGTTTTCTCAAATGGGAAACTCGATGGTACATACAAAGCCAATTGTTTAGCCTGAAGCAATCTTTCCAATACCTCATCATATAGATAAATCAATTCTCAGTTTCCTACACCAACCAAGGACATTCTTATTTTCTTGGGATTTTCCATGTGCTCAACTTTTAGGAAAAGGAGGCCATTAACAAGAAGTAAGTTGTGTCAGAGATTTATTCAGGACATTTAAAGAGCCACCAAGTGGTATCTGGTATAAGGATTTAGAGAGTTCCATTTCTGACATCCTCTACCCCTGCAGTTCATTAAAATATCAAATGCAGTGCAGAATCCCAAGCATTGTTCATGTTGAAGTTCAACTACACTGCAAATACTCTACTTATTGAAAATTCTAGGTAAGGTTAGTGGACTAAACTATTTTTGAAGTATTTCACCTCAAATATGTAAAAATCCTACATGCAGTGTTTGGAAACATGCACAAATGTAAACAGTAACCCTGGCCAGTGCGATAATGGGTAATTTTTATTCCTAACTTTGTAAAGTGAATACAAAAATATTTTCCAGAGCTTTGGAGTAGGATCCCATTACTTCTCTATAACAAGAACCTTTCCATTCCCAAAGCAGTTCAGATGAGCCTTTCACTGTGCACCTCCAGGAGGATGCTCTCCAGGATGCAGCCATATCCACCTTCAGCCTGAGTGATCAGTTACTTAATATTGTTATAGAAATTGTAGCCTTTTCAAACTCTAACTTAACTTCATCCTAATCAGTGATAGCCAAGAAATCACAGTTTTTGTGTGCATATGCCATTTTAATATTTTTTTCAATACCCCATTAAATAAATACAATGCTTTCCACGTGCTGCGTAAAATCATGTGTAGCCCCATAGTACTTGAAGGACCTGCCGTAGGAATGTCCAGGTCCTCTGAGCTCATGTTTAAAGCCTCTGAAGAACTGCAAGGTTAGTGCCTGGCACATCTAGGTAAGTGTTCCTTCAGCACTTATTAATGAATGAATGAATGGATGGATGGATGGATGGATGGATGGATGAATGGGTCCTTCTCACAGTGACTTGGGGGCAGTAACTGGGGCAGAGAAGTGGGCGGTTTCACCCATGTCCCTGGGACATAATGACTCGGGGCTAACCCTACTCCAAATAAGTGTGGTCTGCAACGTGGAGAACCTGGAAGAAAGTGAACGACACAAATGAACTAAAAAATGAACTAATGCTCACTCAGCATTCTCTCTGACTCCTAACAACTTCCCCAAGTGAAATAATGACACCCGGGGGCTCACCCAAAGCAAAGTGGAACAACTTAGTCAGAAAGTGATTTTTTAAAAAATTCCTCTAATTGTGTGTTTCCTCCAGGAGGGATAGTTTGGTGGTCCTGCAAATCGAGTGACCATGTTTGCTTGTTGGTTGGCATTCTAGGAGAGGAAATTACAGAGCACTTTTCCAGTAGCCCAAGAGGCTACTAGAGCTCAAAGGTACTAAATGGGATGGCTTGACCTCTTTAGTGGACTGGAGCAAGCAATTAGCAAGCACCTTATAATTTCCAAAATGAGTTTCACGTATATCATTTTGTTTAGTTCTTATAACAGCCCTGTGAGGTCCTATCGTCACCCAGGAGGCTAAGGGAATTACTAGGCTAACCCAGCTGGCTGATGGAGAAGCTGGGACTCAAGGTGACTGTTTCAGTAACAGAGAAATGCTAGGTGCACTTTGAGAAATCCCAGCAGATCACCCAGCCAGGGGCCCAAAGGCCAGTCTTGACTCCTTTCCCTGATCCACCCACACCCCATAGCTAATCCATTAGTGAGTCCTTTTGCCTTTACCTCCAAAACATATCCCCAAACCATCCACTTGTTTCCCAAGGACACAGGTTTCACACTCTGAGCCCCACCCCAGGGCCACCTCGTAGCCTGCAGCGTCCTTGCCTGGAGCACTGCCGTGGCCCCTCAGATCCTCCTGCTTCCACCCTTAGCCCCCCACTCCCACCCCCTACCTCCCTGCTCCATAAATTCTCCAGGCCCCAGAATCATCTTTTACAAAATATAAGTCAGAAAATGCCACTCTGTTCAAAATACCATTTCATCAGGGTTTGGGGAACAATAGCCACTTACATCATGTTTTAGCAGGAGCATTATATTATGCTCAGCTAATTAATTAGCTCACAGTCCAATCCAATGCTTGTGAAGGTGACACAGCAGCTCAGAGAAAGCGCAGTCTGTGGAGCTAGATGGCCCTGCTGCCCCCTCTGCAGTGCTGGGAGAATAAATCGGGATAATGTACATCCAGCAGCACTTGGTCTGGTGCCTGGCTCGCTGGAAGGGCTCAACATGTTTAATTACTATAATTGGGGTCCCATTTGGAGGGTCTGCCCAAAGCCCAGAGAATACTTAGCATCTGGCACAAATAGTGGCTGTTGAGTCTCCCACTCCCTTTTCCAGCATATCATGGTGCTTTCTAAGAGGAAAAGACTTGAAAATACTCAAGTTCGTGAGGCTGGCTTCTGGCTCTTTGGATCCCACCTGTCTTCTAACTCACAGGCTTTCCTGCTGCTTCAAAATGCTTCCTTTGGCATCCGTCCTCTGCATTTCCTTATCTCTTGCTTGCAAATGGCAGTGTTTTCTCCCTTTTAAACTCTGGCTTTAATGCATCCATGTCCATAAACTATGCTTATCAGTTAAACCCCCCTCCTCTCTTTATGTAACATGAATAATTGGCAGGAGGAGTCTGAATAGGTGGAGGCTATTTAGCAGTGGGTTTCCACGTGTGCCCCCCTCCCATGGTAATTCCACGACTGTCCCTTTATCCCCTTTTCCAAATCCCACATACCTAAATCATCTGCAGAAGCACTTCACCTGCACAAGAGCTGTCAAAATGTCTAATAACATTTATGGATCCCTTAGCACCTACAAATAATGAGGTGGGTGCAATCATTCTAGTGGATTTTCTATATTTCAGGTTTAAGAGCAGCCTTTTGCCCAGATGTTGGGAGTTATCCAAAATCAACATGGGTATTATCGTCCAAGACCTCAGAGATGCCATTTTTCTTTTACTAGGCTGTGTCAACTGCCTACTGTACACAGTTTGATATATTTTTAATTACTATACTGAGTTTTCTCCAAACTTGTTGCTTTTTGCCACTTCCAGTTAGTGGGTCTTAATTTCCCATAGGAAAATCATTAGCTTGTCACAAAGTTTATGCTTTTCTGATTCAATCCTCATTAACTAAATACTCTAAGCAGAAAAGCTCTTTTGCCTCCTGATTTGGGCCAACCAACAAGGGAAATCAACGAGGATGGAATAAAATCTCCATTCCCATCAGGAGAAACTTGACTGTCCCACAGTCAAACTGGAAGTGCATAAACACTTTTAATGTCACACGGAGTCCTACTCTGCAACTCTTTCCTGAATTTTTAATATAAAGACAGGTAATGAGATCACAGAAACAAGGGGGAACCTCATCACTTGAACTAGGGGTCACAAACGCCAATTTCAGCAGGGCCAGGCAGTAAGTCGTCAACCAGCAGCGAGAAATGCAGGTGTCACTCAGCCTGGGGTGGGGTCGGGACAGAGAGCACAGTGGGCTCCTTCCTTGGTGAGTGGCTGGCATGGAGGAGTGTGGGCCCAGCACAGCTGGACTTTCCAATTTTCCAAGAGAAATCAGAAATCTCAATTTTAGCTGGGAAATCTGATTTTTAAAAAGTTGACAATGAATTCAAATTTTCTCAAATTCTCTGTGGCCCACGGTGGTGTGCAGGCTCAGGAGAGCTGACAGTGCACATCTCTTCTTTACTCCACCTTCTGCCTTCAGTAGCCTCACATGGGTAGCCTAAAGTCAGCTATGGTGGGAGTATTAACACGATGGAAATGGGACAAGCACTATAAATCAGGACTTTTTTTCGAGCTGGTTATTAAATATTTATCAGCACATCACTGTCTGCAGGCCAAATAAAGCATCCTGCCTCTTGCCCAAGGCCTGTCAGTTGCAATTTCTAATTTAAACATTAAACAAGAAGTAGCATTAAATAACCATGAGGAAGTATCATATACTGCAGAATCAGTATTTACGAAAAAAGATCTCATGCTACACAGAAACCATGAAGTTCAGAGGGACCTCCTAAGTGCAGAGATAAAGAAACGGGGAGGGAGTTCTCAACAGGGGCTATCACGCTATACCAAGTGCAAGTGCACCCAGCCTCTAAAAATGGGACATTTGAAAATGCTTGCCTCTTCCCCTCTGCCCTGAGGGAGGGCAGTACTTTATGCTTTGAACGATGACCCTCAAGACACTGCAACATCCGGAAATGTCTTCTGATTCATCAGGGAAAGATGAGCTTATGCACAGAGATTGAGCAACCAGTGTTTTCCAGTCACTTTTCAAACCCCTGCAAGTAGGTTCACACCCTCAAAACCCACACACAGAGCTGTAACAGCAGGGATTGCAGTTTCCCTTTTTCTCTTCATTCAAAAGCCGCCCAACCTTGGTCTGGTTCTCTCTTCCTGTTTTCTCTTACACGGAATCTCTGGGGAAGCCTAGTGGACTCTTAGATTAAAGTTTTTTAAATGATTGAAATAAAATGCACAGGATTACAATGGCAGCTATATTAAAATACAGTTATTAAGCAGTGAAAACAAACATGTGACATATTTAATAAATGGGCTTCTTTATTAAATCATTAAATAACAAGATTGGGTCTAATAACTACCATAATTTTGAAGTAGGGGTGAGAATGAATGATGAGGGTTCTGCCACAACTGTAAAGTTAGAGGAAAATATTGGTGATTTCTAGTGGTGTCACAGCTCACACTACTCTGGGTTGTTGTCGACATTCCTTATTGGAGGAAATGTTAGAGGTTAATTAGAGGTTAACAAACATAAAGACGAGATTATTTTCCCATCCAAGTTTACAGCTGCTCTTATCTATGGATCCTGGTTAGGAACCCCTGAGGAAGCCAGGGCACATAATCGGGACTCAGACGATTCCATTGAACCAAATTGAGCTTTATGTTTGATATGGGATGGGTGCTGGGTGTGTATGGAGAAAAAAGGCATTGTTCAAACCCAGTGTGGGAGACCCAGGCGGCTTCCTTACGATACAACCTGGCAGCCCAGTCTCTTCAAAACATCAGCCTGGAAAATATATTCATCAGTAACATCAAATACAAACCCATTGATGGGAAAAATATAAGCACAGAACCAGGGCCATAGGTTCTATTTTAGCTTTTCATTAGGATTTTGACTACCTCTGAGGCTAACTTCCTCCCTAAAGTTTAAATCATAGCTGAACAAAATAAGAATCAAGGTTCCACCACTTGTTTGCTGTTTGGTTTGGAGAAAGTTATTGAATTCTGTTTCAGTTTTCTCATCCTCAGAAAAGGGAAAATAATAGTCTCTATTTTGTAGGATCAGATAAGATAATGTATGTGGAATGCTTAGGATAGCACCAAAGAAGGGGAAGAATATGATACATGTCAGCTGTAAGATGGTAAGACTCTTGCAAATTGATTTCAGACAAGAGAATATCCAAATTTAAAAATTTCCAACAATTTGACAGTACCAACATCTAATTAAAATTGAAAGTTGAAAATACGCTTTATAGAGCTGTTGTACTAGCAAATAATTAGAAACAACTTACATGTCCTATAATAGGGGGAACAATTAAATTACTGAACATCTATACCATGGCTTTATATCCTAGGCATTCTCAGAAAGATACATAAGAACTATAAGTGAATACTTCCCAATTCATTCTGTAGGCCATTATTATTCTGATACCAAAACCAGACAAAGACATCACAAGAAAAGAAAATTATAGATGGAGATCTCTTATGAATATAGATGCAAAAATCCTCAACAAAATAGTAGCAAAATTGAATCCAGTAATGTATAAAAAGGATTATACACCATGACCAAGTAGGATTTATCTCAGGAATCCAAGGTTGGTTTAACATCTGAAAATGAATTAATGCAATACACTATATAAGTAGCCTGAAGGACGTAACCACATGATCAGCTCAATAGATGCAGAAAAGATTGATAAAAATCCAACATCTCTGTGTGATAAAAACACTCAGCAGGAGAGGCGGGGCAAGATGGCAGACTGGTGAGCTGTATGTTTTAGTTACTCCTCCAGGAAAGTAGGTAAAAAGCCAGGAACTGCGTGGACTGGACACCACAGAGCAATCTGTCTTTGGGCATACTTCATACAACACTCATGAAAACGTGGAACTGCTGAGATCAGCGAAATCTGTAAGTTTTTGCGGCCAGGGGACCCGCGCCCCTCCCTGCCAGGCTCAGTCCCGGGGGAGGAGGGGCTGTCAGCTCCAGGAAGGAGAAGGGAGAATTGCAGTGGCTGCTCTCATCGGAAACTCATTCTACTGATTCAAACTCCAACCATAGATAGACTGAGGCCAGACACCAGAGACTCTGAGAGCAGCCAGCCCAGCAGAGAGGAGACGGGCATAGAAGGAAAACAACACGAGAAGCTCCAAAGTAAAAGCAGAGGATTTTTGGAGTTCTGGTGAACACAGAAAGGGGAAGGGCGGAGATCAGGCCTTGAGGCGCATATGCAAATCCCGAAGCAAGGCTGATCTCTCTGCCCAGAGCACCTTTCCTTAATGGCCCTGGTTGCTTTGTCTATTAGCATTTCAATAACCCATTAGATCTCTGAGGAGGGCCGTTTTTTTTTTGTTGTTTTTTTTTTTTTTTGTTTTGTTTTTTTCTTTTTAAATCCTTTTTGCTTTTTCTAAAACAATTACTCTAAGAAGCTCAATACAGAAAGCTTCAAAGAATTGAAATTTGGGCACGTCAAGTCAAGAGCAGAACTGAGAGAGCTCTGAGACAAAAGGCAATAATCCAGTGGCTGAGAAAATTCACTAAACAACACAACTTCCCAAGAAAAGGGGGGTGTCCGCTCACAGCCACCATCCTGGTGGACAGGAAACACTCCTGCCCATCGCCAGCCCCATAGCCCAGAGCTGCCCCAGACAACCCAGCGTGACAGAAGTGCTTCAAATAACAGGCACACACCACAAAACTGGGCGTGGACATTAGCCTTCCCTGCAACCTCAGCTGAATGTCCCAGAGCTGGGAAGGGGGAGCAGTGTGAATTAACAGAGCCCCATTCAGCCATCATTTGAGCAGACTGGGAGCCTCCCAACACAGCCCAGCAGCCCAGAACTGCCCTGGGGGGACGGCACTCACCTGTGACATAGCACAGTCATCCCTCAACAGAGGACCCGGGGTGCACAGCCTGGAAGAGGGGCCCACTTGCAAGTCTCAGGAGCCATACGCCAATACCAAAGACTTGTGGGTCAGTGGCAGAGACAAACTGTGGCAGGACTGAACTGAAGGATTAGACTATTGCAGTAGCTTTAAAACTCTAGGATCATCAGGGAGATTTGATTGTTAGGGCCACCCCCCCTCCCCGACTGCCCAGAAACACGCCCCACATACAGGGCAGGCAACACCAACTACACACGCAAGCTTGGGACACCAATTGGGCCCCACAAGACTCACTCCCCCACTCACCAAAAAGGCTAAGCAGGGGAGATCTGGCTTGTGGAGAACAGGTGGCTCGTGGATGCCACCTGCTGGTTAGTTAGAGAAAGTGTACTCCACGAAGCTGTAGATCTGATAAATTAGAGATAAGGACTTCAACTGGTCTACAAACCCTAAAAGAACCCTATCAAGGACAGCAAATGCCACGAGGCCAAAAACAACAGAAAATTATAAAGCATATGAAAAAACCAGACGATATGGATAACCCAAGCCCAAGCACCCAAATCAAAAGACCAGAAGAGACACACCTAGAGCAGCTACTCAAAGAACTAAAGATGAACAATGAGACCCTAGTACGGGATATGAAGGAAATCAAGAAGACCCTAGAAGAGCATAAAGAAGACATTGCAAGACTAAATAAAAAAATGGATGATCTTATGGAAATTAAAGAAACTGTTGACCAAATTGAAAAGATTCTGGACACTCATAGTACAAGACTAGAGGAAGTTGAACAACGAATCAGTGACCTGGAAGATGACAGAATGGAAAATGAAAGCATAAAAGAAAGAATGGGGAAAAAAATTGAAAAACTCGAAATGGACCTCAGGGATATGATAGATAATATGAAACGTCCGAATATAAGACTCATTGGTGTCCCAGAAGGGGAAGAAAAGGGTAAAGGTCTAGGAAGAGTATTCAAAGAAATTGTTGGGGAAAACTTCCCAAATCTTCTAAACAACATAAATACACAAATCATAAATGCTCAGCGAACTCCAAATAGAATAAATCCAAAAAAACCCACTCCGAGACATATACTGATCACACTGTCAAACATAGAAGAGAAGGAGCAAGTTCTGAAAGCAGCAAGAGAAAAGCAATTCACCACATACAAAGGAAACAGCATAAGACTAAGTAGTGACTACTCAGCAGCCACCATGGAGGCGAGAAGGCAATGGCACGATATATTTAAAATTCTGAGAGAGAGGAATTTCCAGCCAAGAATACTTTATCCAGCAAAGCTCTCCTTCAAATTTGAGGGAGAGCTTAAATTTTTCACAGACAAAGAAATGCTGAGAGAATTTGCTAACAAGAGACCTGCCCTACTGGAGATACTAAAGGGAGTCCTACAGACAGAGAAACAAAGACAGGACAGAGAGACTTGGAGAAAGGTTCAGTACTAAAGAGATTCGGTATGGGTACAATAAAGGATATTAATAGAGAGAGGGAAAAATATGGCAAACATAATCCAAAGGATAAGATGGCCGATTCAAGAAATGCCTTCACGGTTTTAACGTTGAATGTAAATGGATTAAACTCCCCAATTAAAAGATATAGATTCGCAGAATGGATCAAAAAAAATGAACCATCAATATGTTGCATACAAGAGACTCATCTTAGACACAGGGACACAAAGAAATTGAAAGTGAAAGGATGGAAAAAAATATTTCATGCAAGCTACAGCCAAAAGAAAGCAGGTGTAGCAATATTAATCTCAGATAAAATAGACTTCAAATGCAGGGATGTTTTGAGAGACAAAGAAGGCCACTACATACTAATAAAAGGGGCAATTCAGCAAGAAGAAATAACAATCGTAAATGTCTATGCACCCAATCAAGGTGCCACAAAATACATGAGAGAAACATTGGCAAAACTAAAGGAAGCAATTGATGTTTCCACAATAATTGTGGGAGACTTCAACACATCACTCTCTCCTATAGATAGATCAACCAGACAGAAGACCAATAAGGAAATTGAAAACCTAAACAATCTGATAAATGAATTAGATTTAACAGACATATACAGGACATTACATCCCAAATCACCAGGATACACATACTTTTCTAGTGCTCACGGAACTTTCTCCAGAATAGATCATATGCTGGGACATAAAACAAGCCTCAATAAATTTAAAAAGATTGAAATTATTCAAAGCACATTCTCTGACCACAATGGAATACAATTAGAAGTCAATAACCATCAGAGACTTAGAAAATTCACAAATACCTGGAGGTTAAACAACACACTCCTAAACAATCAGTGGGTTAAAGAAGAAATAGCAAGAGAAATTGCTAAATATATAGAGACGAATGAAAATGAGAACACAACATACCAAAACCTATGGGATGCAGCAAAAGCAGTGCTAAGGGGGAAATTTATAGCACTAAACGCATATATTAAAAAGGAAGAAAGAGCCAAAATCAAAGAACTAATGGATCAACTGAAGAAGCTAGAAAATGAACAGCAAACCAATCCTAAACCAAGTACAAGAAAAGAAATAACAAGGATTAAAGCAGAAATAAATGACATAGAGAACAAAAAAACAATAGAGAGGATAAATATCACCAAAAGTTGGTTCTTTGAGAAGATCAACAAGATTGACAAGCCCCTAGCTAGACTGACAAAATCAAAAAGAGAGAAGACCCATATAAACAAAATAATGAATGAAAAAGGTGACATAACTGCAGATCCTGAAGAAATTAAAAAAATTATAAGAGGATATTATGAACAACTGTATGGCAACAAACTGGATAATGTAGAAGAAATGGACAATTTCCTGGAAACATATGAACAACCTAGACTGACCAGAGAAGAAATAGAAGACCTCAACCAACCCATCACAAGCAAAGAGATCCAATCAGTCATCAAAAATCTTCCCACAAATAAATGCCCAGGGCCAGATGGCTTCACAGGGGAATTCTACCAAACTTTCCAGAAAGAACTGACACCAATCTTACTCAAACTCTTTCAAAACATTGAAAAAAATGGAACACTACCTAACTCATTTTATGAAGCTAACATCAATCTAATACCAAAACCAGGCAAAGATGCTACAAAAAAGGAAAACTACCGGCCAATCTCCCTAATGAATATAGATGCAAAAATCCTCAACAAAATACTTGCAAATCGAATCCAAAGACACATTAAAAAAATCATACACCATGACCAAGTGGGGTTCATTCCAGGCATGCAAGGATGGTTCAACATCAGAAAAACAATCAATGTATTACAACACATTAAAAACGCGAAAGGGAAAAATCAATTGATCATCTCAATAGATGCTGAAAAAGCATTTGACAAAATCCAACATCCCTTTTTGATAAAAACACTTCAAAAGGTAGGAATTGAAGGAAACTTCCTCAACATGATAAAGAGCATATATGAAAAACCCACAGCCAGCATAGTACTCAATGGTGAGAGACTGAAAGCCTTCCCTCTAAGATCAGGAACGAGACAAGGATGCCCGCTGTCACCACTGTTATTCAACATTGTGCTGGAAGTGCTAGCCAGGGCAATCCGGCAAGACAAAGAAATAAAAGGCATCCAAATTGGAAAAGAAGAAGTAAAACTGTCATTGTTTGCAGATGATATGATCTTATATCTAGAAAACCCTGAGAAATCAACGATACACCTACTAGAGCTAATAAACAAATTTAGCAAAGTAGCGGGATACAAGATTAATGCACATAAGTCAGTAATGTTTCTATATGCTAGAAATGAACAAACTGAAGAGACACTCAAGAAAAAGATACCATTTTCAATAGCAACTAAAAAAATCAAGTACCTAGGAATCAACTTAACCAAAGATGTAAAAGACCTATACAAAGAAAACTACATAACTCTACTAAAAGAAATAGAAGGGGACCTTAATAGATGGAAAAATATTCCATGTTCATGGATAGGAAGGCTAAATGTCATTAAGATGTCAATTCTACCCAAACTCATCTACAGATTCAATGCAATCCCAATCAAAATTCCAACAACCTACTTTGCAGACTTGGAAAAGCTAGTTATCAAATTTATTTGGAAAGGGAAGATGCCTCGAATTGCTAAAGACACTCTAAAAAAGAAAAACGAAGTGGGAGGACTTACACTCCCTGACTTTGAAGCTTATTATAAAGCCACAGTTGCCAAGACAGCATGGTACTGGCACAAAGATAGACATATAGATCAATGGAATCGAATTGAGAATTCAGAGATAGACCCTCAGATCTATGGCCGACTGATCTTTGATAAGGCCCCCAAAGTCACCGAACTGAGCCATAATGGTCTTTTCAACAAATGGGGCTGGGAGAGTTGGATATCCATATCCAAAAGAAGGAAAGAGGACCCCTACCTCACCCCCTACACAAAAATTAACTCAAAATGGACCAAAGATCTCAATATAAAAGAAAGTACCATAAAACTCCTAGAAGATAATGTAGGAAAACATCTTCAAGACCTTGTATTAGGAGGCCACTTCCTAGACTTTACACCCAAAGCACAAGCAACAAAAGAGAAAATAGATAAATGGGAACTCCTCAAGCTTAGAAGTTTCTGCACCTCAAAGGAATTTCTCAAAAAGGTAAAGAGGCAGCCAACTCAATGGGAAAAAATTTTTGGAAACCATGTATCTGACAAAAGACTGATATCTTGCATATACAAAGAAATCCTACAACTCAATGACAATAGTACAGACAGCCCAATTATAAAATGGGCAAAAGATATGAAAAGACAGTTCTCTGAAGAGGAAATACAAATGACCAAGAAACACATGAAAAAATGTTCAGCTTCACTAGCTATTAGAGAGATGCAAATTAAGACCACAATGAGATACCATCTAACACCGGTTAGAATGGCTGCCATTAAACAAACAGGAAACTACAAATGCTGGAGGGGATGTGGAGAAATTGGAACTCTTATTCATTGTTGGTGGGACTGTATAATGGTTCAGCCACTCTGGAAGTCAGTCTGGCAGTTCCTTAGAAAACTAGATATAGAGCTACCATTCGATCCAGCGATTGCACTCCTCGGTATATACCCGGAAGATCGGAAAGCAGTGACACGAACAGATATCTGCACGCCAATGTTCATAGCAGCATTATTCACAATTGCCAAGAGATGGAAACAACCCAAATGTCCTTCAACAGATGAGTGGATAAATAAAATGTGGTATATACACACGATGGAATACTACGCGGCAGTAAGAAGGAACGATCTGGTGAAACATATGACAACATGGATGAACCTTGAAGACATAATGCTGAGCGAAATAAGCCAGGCACAAAAAGAGAAATACTATATGCTACCACTAATGTGAACTTTGAAAAATGTAAAACAAATGGTTTATAATGTAGAATGTAGGGGAACTAGCAGTAGAGAGCAATTAAGGAAGGGGGAACAATAATCCAGGAAGAACAGATAAGCTATTTAACGTTCTGGGGATGCCCAGAAATGACGATGGTCTGTTAATTTCTGATGGTTGTAGTAGGAACAAGTTCACTGAAATGTTGCTATATTATGTAACTTTCTTGGGGTAAAGTAGGAACATGTTGGAAGTTAAGCAGTTATCTTAGGTTAGTTGTCTTTTTCTTACTCCCTTGCTATGGTCTCTTTGAAATGCTCTTTTATTGTATGTTTGTTTTCTTTTTAACTTTTTTTTTCATACAGGTGATTTGAAAAAAGAAGGGAAAGTTAAAAAAAAAAAAAAAAAAAAAAAAAAAAAAAAAAAAAAAAAAAGATGTAGTGCCCCCTTGAGGAGCCTGTGGAGAATGCAGGGGTATTCGCCTACCCCACCTCCATGGTTGCTAACATGACCACAGACATAGGGGACTGGTGGTTTGATGGGTTGAGCCCTCTACCATAAGTTTTACCCTTGGGAAGACGGTTGCTGCAAAGGAGAGGCTAGGCCTCCCTGTATTTGTGCCTAAGAGTCTCCTCCTGAATGCCTCTGTGTTGCTCAGATGTGGCCCTCTCTCTCTGGCTAAGCCAACTTGAAAGGTGAAATCACTGCCCTCCCCCCTACGTGGGATCAGACACCCAGGGAAGTGAATCTCCCTGGCAACGTGGAATATGACTCCCAGGGAGGAATGTAGACCTGGCACCGTGGGACGGAGAACATCTTCTTGACCAAAAGGGGGATGTGAAAGGAAATGAAATAAGCTTCAGTGGCAGAGAGATTCCAAAAGGAGCCGAGAGGTCACTCTGGTGGGCACTCTTATGCACACTTTAGACAACCTTTTTTAGGTTCTAAAGAATTGGGGTAGCTGGTGGTGGATACCTGAAACTATCAAACTACAACCCAGAACCCATGAATCTCGAAGACAGTTGTATAAAAATGTAGCTTATGAGGGGTGACAATGGGATTGGGAAAGCCATAAGGACCAAACACCACTTTGTCTAGTTTATGGATGGATGTGTAGAAAAGTAGGGGAAGGAAACAAACAGACAAAGGTACCCAGTGTTCTTTTTTACTTCAATTGCTCTTTTTCACTCTAATTATTATTCTTGTTATTTTTGTGTGTGTGCTAATGAAGGTGTCAGGGATTGATTTAGGTGATGAATGTACAACTATGTAATGGTACTGTAAACAATCGAAAGTACAATTTGTTTTGTATGACTGCGTGGTATGTGAATATATCTCAATAAAATGATGATTAAAAAAAAAAAAAAAAAAAAAAAAAACAAATGAGCAAAACAAAAAAAAAAAAAAAAAAAAAAAAAAACAAACACTCAGCAAACTAGGAATAGAAGGGAACTTCCTCAACCTGATAAAGACCATCTACAAAACCACAACTAACATCATACTTAAAGGTAAAATACTAAAACTTTTCCCCTAAGATCAGGACAAGTCAAGGATGTCAGCTCTTACCACTTCTATTCAGTATTGTACTGGAGGTTCTAGCCAGGAGAATTAGTTAAGAAAATGAAATAAAAGGCATCCAGACTGGAAAAAAAGAGGTAAAATTATCACCATTTTCAGATAACATCATCTTGTATAAAGACAATCCTGAGGAATCCTTTAAAACTATTAGAAACAATACATGAGTTCAGAAAGGTCAGATTACAAAATCAATATACAAAAATCAATTGTATTTCTATACACTTTGCAACAAACAAGACAAAATGAAATTAGGAAAATTTCATTTATAATAACATCAAAAACAATAAAATACTTAGGAATAAATTTAACAAAAGAATGTAAAACTCTGAAAACATATACAACCTTGTTTGAAGAAACTAAAGAAGATCTAAATAAATGGAAAGGCATCCAACATTCATGGATCAGAACACTTAATAATGTTAAGATGGCAATTTAATCAAATTGATCCACTGGCTCAATGCAATCCCTAACAAAATTTCAGCTGGCTTCTTTGAAGAAACTGACAAGCTTACCTTAAAATTCAATAGAAATCCAAGGGACCCAGAATAGCCAAAACAATCTTGAAAAAGTTGGAGGACATACACTTCCTGGTTTAAAAATTTACTACAAAGCTATAGTGATCAAGACAGTATTCCACTGGTATAGGGAAAGACATATAGATCAATGGGGTAGGATCAAGAGTCCAGAAATTAACCTTCACATTTATGGTCAATTGCTTTTTGACAAGGGTGCCAAAACAATTCAATGGAGAAAGAATAGTCTTTTCGACAAACAGTATTCAGACAACTGGATATCTTCACGCAAAATAGTGCAGTTGGACCCCTACCTCACACCATATATAAAATTTAACTCAAAATGGGTCAAAGATCTAAATGTAAGAGCTAAAACCATGAAACTCATAGAAGAAAACCTAGGGGTAAATATTCATGACCATTCTAAGGCAATGGCTTCTTAGATATAACACCGTAAGTGCAAACAAAAGGAAAAAAAAAACAGATAAATTGGGCTTAATGAAAACGTAAAACTTTTGTGTTTCAAAGAACATCATGAGGAAGGAGAAAGGATAACCCACAGAAGGGGAGAAAATATTTGTAAAGCATATACCTGATGAGGGACTTTAACACATATGAAGAACTCTTACAACTCAATAAAAAAAGACAAATAACCCACTTAAAATGGGCAAAGCATCCAAATAGAAGCTTCCCTCAAGAAAGTAGACAAATGGTCAGTACACACATGAAAAGATGCTCAACATCATTAGCCATTAGAGAAATGCAAATCAAAACCACAATGAGCTACCACTTCACACCCACTAGAATAGCTATTATCAACCCCCCCATCCCCCAGAAAAGATAATACAAGTGTTAGTAAGCATGTGGAGCTGTTGATGGAAGGAAAACAGTACGGAAGTTCCTCAAAAGGTTAAATATAGAGATACTATATGACCCAGCAATTCGAAACGTTGGTATATAGCCAAGAGAAATTAAAACATACGTCCTTATGAAAAACGTACACTCTTATTCAACATTGTACAGCATTAGTCATAATAGCCAAAAAGTGGAAACAAAACAAAATGTCCATCTACTCACTAACTGATAGATTAAATGTGTTCTATCCATGCAGTGGAATATTATTGGGCAGTACAAAGGAATGAAGTGCTAATACAGGTTATAAAATAGGGGACAAAAACATTGCGCTAAGTGAAAGAAGCCAGTCACAAAAGGCTACATATTTTATGATTCCATTTATATGAAATGTCCATAATAGGCAAATCTATAGAGGAATAAAGTAAATTAGTGTTTGTCTAGGGCTGGGGGGTAGGTATGTGGAATGATTGCTAAAGGCTATGGGGTTTCTTTTTAGGACAATGAAAATGTTCTAAAAGTGTGGTGACGGTTGCAAAATTCTGTGACTATGCTGAAAACCATTGCATTGTGCACTTTAAGTGGGTGAATTGTATGATGGGTGAATTATTTCTCAATAAAGTTGTTACCAAAACAAAAACAAAAACAAAAAAACTATAGGTAAGTGTAAAAAAGCAATTTTCAAAAAAATGTATATTATGTTTATAATTTTACATAATCATGTATGTATGTGAAAGAATATATTCATGTGTGAATACAAAAAACCTGGAAGGATGCACATCTAACTCTTAGTGGTGGTTACCGCTGGGGAGTAGAATCAGTGAGTAACGGAAGATTTGCGTTTTTACTTCAAATGATTTTAAAATTTCCTTCAATGGGCATATATTACTTTAGTAATTTTACAAAAGAAAAAAAGTATTTTTTGAAAGAAAAGATAGTCACCTTGCTCTTAAATAAATGCAAGCTAAAAGGAAAGGGTGGCGGGGACACTCAAAACCTTGGGTTTCAATCAATGGGAAGGACTGTGTACTTCCATGCTCTTGAGGCTGGATTTGGCTTATTCATCTCTGTGGTCAGAATCCAGCGCAGTGTTCTTCACAACACATACTCCCTGAAACCGTGGAAAGAAGGAAATCACAGAAACTCCCACTTGTTGCAGATACTCCACCCCGCTGCTGCTCCCTGTGGGGCAAGGGTTCTCGACAGTGGGCCATTTTGCCTTCCAGGGGACATTTGGCAAGGTCTGGAGACAGGTGTGCTTGTCAGAACTGGAGATGCTACTGGCACTGGTGCGTGGAGGCCAGGGATGCTGCTAAATATCCTACAATGCACAGGACAGTCCCCCAACCACAAAGAATTATCCAGCTCAAAATATCAATAGTGCTGAGGTGGAAAAACCCTGCTGTCTAGGGTCATACATTTTTTGAGGAACTGAGCAGGAGTAGGTTACTTCTCTGGCATTGGGGCAGAGAGGGCTTGAGTTCTCTCTTAGCCCCAGGAGAATCTAGAACAGGAACCCCTGGGCAGGCTGGGTGGGGAGTGCAGTAATTACAGAGTGGGAGCCCTGGAACTGGGATGCACTGAAGAAAGAGGAAATGGCAAGCAGTGTTACAGTTGATCTTGTTGTTAAATGGATGACAGTTGCAAGCATCAAAGGCAAAGTTTGAAAATCTGTTACTCCTGATCCCATCAGCCTAACACAATCTCTAGTCCTAAACTCTCTCTCCTGAGCTCCAGACTGTTGTTTTGTTTTGTTTTGTTTTGTTTCCAGCCGTTTATTGAATACCATCATTCCAGGGTACCAAAGTCTCCCTAAATTCAACTTTCAAAACTCAATTCAGTATCCTCCATGTGTCTCCACTTTGAGTGTCATCTACCAGGTGATCCTCGCTGGGGTGTGTGTGGGGACTGCCAATCCTTGTTTTCTTTCTTTCTTCCTTCTTACCTTCCTTGACTGCCAAGAATCTTTTGTCTTTAGGAATGCTCCTTCTCTCCCATTCATTTGCATTTCCCCACCCCACCACCTGCCCACCCCAGAGGTGGGTACCTAACCCTGACCTTAACCCTTGTCTAGACATGCAAACACAACTCACACAGAACCCCCCTTCAGAGCTGTTTTTGGGGGCTCTGAGGAGACAGGCTCTTCTTTCTGAGTTCCTGGGTGCTAAGGACCAAGTCTGCCTGAAGCTGCGGGGCCGACTTTGCTGCTTGGAAGCAGAACGTGAGAGTGACACTTAAGGGAAAGAAGCAAAGCCAAGACATGCGGAGAGAGAGAGGGACAGACGGGTGACATCATCTGAACCCCTAGTTCCAGCCTATCTGAAGGTGGACATTTCCATTACAGATGTCAATACATTTCATTTACAACTAACTGTCCTAACAACCTTAGTTTAACAAGAACTATAGAATGAAATAGTCCCCTTTAATTTGCATTATTGTTTTTCCTTTGGAGACCAATGTGATGAAGGAGGGAAGGGAGGGAAGAAAGAAAGAATCATGGCCCGCAAGTTGTCCACATCCGAATCCTTAGAACCTGGGAATATGCTGATTACATGGCAAAGGGGAGTTAAGGCTGCAGGTGGAATTAAGGTCACTAACCAGATGACCTTAGCATGGGGAGATTATCCCCGGTGGGCCCAAAGACATCACAAGGGTCCTTAAGAGTGGAAGGAGGAGGCAAAACAAGGTCGGGTCCATGCGATGTGAGAAAGCCTTGACCCATTTTTGCTGGCTCTGGCGATGGAGGAAGGAGCCAGGAGCCAAGGAATGCAGGCATCTGACTTTGCAGCCAGCGTCCTCCCACTCCGGCCCTGGGTGACTCCCTCTTCACCTGCCCCCATCACATTCCACCCCATTCCCTGTGTGAGGCAGTTCTCTGCGGGCAAAGAGGCCACTGCTTCTGGGCTCTGCAGCCAGGCTGTCTCTAGAGGCCCTCTCGCCAGCCCTCCTTCAGCCCCTCTGCTGTTTCCATTGCTATCCAGGCTCGTGAGACCCGGACGAGGTCAGCCTGGGGGCTAGGGCCCTGAACTGTTACAACAGCCTCCTCACTGATCTCCCTGCCCTGGACTCTGAATTCGAGAGTGCTTGCACACTTCTGCCGCTCCTGAAATTCCACCTTTTCTATCTTTCCCCCAAGTCTCTGCTGGCACGCCAGCCCTCCTGCACCACATGGCTGCTCGAGGCCCAAGAGTCGAGGCTTTTCATGACTCATCCACTGATCACACTCCTCGCGGCAGAGTCTGCTAGAAGCCTGTCAACATTCAGCTCTCCTTATTGCTGAGAAATGGTTCTCTGACTCATCAGGACTTGGAAGCAAGACTTCCTTTCCCAGCCACTCTTGCAGTTGGGTATGACCATGTGGCACAGCTCTGGTCAATGAAATGTAAGTGGAAGAATGATCTGGAATTTCTGGGAAGTCTCCTGTGGCTGCCACTGTTTGTGCCCCATGCAGGACCCCTGACCCTCTTGATTGGGGCGACTGACTCTGTGCACCCATTCCCCAGCTCTGCATGCTCTGCTGCTAAGGGCTGCCACCCAAGACGTAAAGACAGCCAGGGTGCCAGGGGTTTTAGGCCTTCCCTACCTCTTCTCCATCCATAGCCAATGACTGACTGGTGTGGGAGTACAAAACCCAAATCCTTTGCCTTGAGGAGGGACAAATCCCAAGGTATAATTTATGCCCCAGTGCTCCCCCCACAATGAGTCTTGTATTTCACCTAAAATCACCCCCTTGCTTGGTTTCTTCCCTTTTCCTGTCCTCTCTTCCCTGAGTCCCTTACTAGTTTCTTCTGGGAGCATTTCCTTGATAAATTACTTGCACAGAGATCCTTAGGTCAGAGTTTGCTTCTAAGAGAAACTGACCTAAGACCTCCCCTTGAAGGACAGGGGACACACCCTTCTTCTTTTCCTCCATCCTACTACCTTCACTGTGGATGTGATGGCCTGAGTTCCAGCAGCCATACTGAACCCTGAGGACAAGGGCCAAACCCTAGGGGTTACAGAGCTGAAGTACAGTCACCATACCAGCCCTGAACTGTCTGCAAGCAGTGTAGCCCTCTTTTACATAACAGAATAAAACCTTGTGTGTCTCTAACCACTACTTTTCAAGTCTTGGTTACTTAAAGCCAAACAAAAAAATTCTTAACTTCTATATGCCCTTAGTTCCTAGCTTGGGGTACTTTGGAAAGTTACTAATGCTCGCTGAACCTTGATTTCTCTACCTAATATAGGACTGTTGGGAGAATAAGCAAGTCGTCAACTCCCCCCAAACAGCCCCTAGAGCCCACCTTGTTCTCCAAGAAAATTTTCTTGATTAATTGAAGGAGGAACCATGGTTGTGGTTTCAAGTTATCAAATCCCAGAATTCAGTCTTCATCTATCACTCCCCAAAATGGACCCACCCTTTGCAGAGTACTTAACGCAAGCATGTTCCTATTTGTTCAAAGCATGCCTTTCACACATCTCTCTGGACAAGTGTTATTTTTATTGAGTCACAGGCTGTTAAAAGAAACTAAGTCTTCTCAAAATATGGTAGGGTGAGAAATAGTATAGCATGCCTCTGTACCAAAAACCAAAAATATAACAACATCTGGTGCAGAAAATATCAACAGCAGAATTAATAAAACAGGCCTTACTGAAGGAAACACTGTATGCAGCATATGCTCAGTTTTTAAACTGTGAACTCTGTGGTGGACTGGAGTTACGTGCCCTGGAGAAACATGTTCTTAATCTTAATCCATTCCTGTGGGTGTGAGCCCATTGCAAATAGGACCTTTTGATTAGGTTACCTCAGTTAAGGTGTGGCCCAAAGGAATCACAATGGGTCTTAATCCTATTACTAGATGTCTTAGAGAGAAGGACACACAGAGAAAAGCCGCATGGAGGAGAAAAGAGAAGACGCTGCCATGTGACAGAAAAGCCAAGGACCAAGGATCTCCGGCAGCCAGCCCCAAGCACATTCTTTGGGAAGAAAGCATTATCTTCTTGACACCTTGATTTTGGACTTCTCATAGGCTCAAAAATGCGAGATAATAAATCCCCACTGTTTAAGCCAACCCATTGTAGAGTATTTGTTTTAGCAGCTGGGAAACTAATACAAACCCCAAAGAAAACTCTCAAGATTCTGTTGGGGGTGAGGGTGGTTTATAGCAAATATCTGGGGAAATGGAAAAATGACAAACTCCACAAACAAGGAGGATTGGATGAAGAAAGTCCACTTTAAGAAAGAAAAGCGTGATAAGGACTATAAATCGAGAATGATCATATGATGATAAAGACAGCAGGAGAGTAGCAAGGGGAACTTCCAAAATATAGAGCAGTGCCTGACACATAATAGACCATTGACAAGTATCTGTTAAAAACATTGCTAAAGGCAGCAGTAATCAAACAATTGTGAAAAGAATTAGTTAGCTGGGGAAGGTAAACGGAAAGTCAAAACCAAAAAATGGGGATTAATCAAATAGATGAAAACAAAGGAAAATATCTGGTAGATTTTTTAAAAAAACATGATTATCCAACTTGAGAATAAGGGTGGCAAAACAAACAAAAAAAGGTAGGGATTGTCTAAGCTCTCACTAAGAAAACATTTGAAGAAAAATTCCCAGGATTGAAAAGACTTTGAGTCAAGATACTTACTGTTCTTGGAGCTCTTTCCAAAATAATCCAAGAAGGAAAGACTCCAAGACTATTTTTTTCTCATGAAAACACAATACTGCCCTTCCCTTCTGCCTTGACAAAGGAACCCTGATCATGTTCATGAGAGCAATGAGCACCCATGGATATCGGGTGCACTGGGAGGGAAGGTGACAAGGTTCTTGATGGTGAGATATAAGTGGAAGTTAAGGCTTCCAGGAAAGTTCTTTTCGGGGCTACCAACCCAGGTGGCACTCACCTTTTGCCTTTTCCTTTCCTTCTTTCTCCCTGCCTCAATGGCAGTTGTGATTGCCTGGAGGTGCAGGAGCCCTCTAAGCATGCCACAGCAGAAGGACAGAAAATGCTGAGAAACTGGTGGCCTCACGTGGCTATCATACCATCCCTGGACTGCCAACCTCCCAGCTTCTCTTTATGTGAGAAAAGTCAAGTCTTCTGTGTTTAAGCCACTCTTTGGGTTTCTGTTACATGCAGCCCAAAGCAATCTGCAATTGATATATTCATCAGATTTTTCATTTTTAAATTACTGAGATAAAGGAACAGTACTACAGGTGGCAAGAAGGAATGATACAACTTTAAGACTGAAGTGTTAATAAAGGGGAATGCAGGATTAGGTATAGAGAAGGATCAGGCACAGCACCTAACAATACAAGAAGCAGTTAACAAATGCTGCTTTCTTTCTTTTCCCTCACTCCACTCAGTGTTAAGCAGGGCATTATTTTCTAATAATATTAATATTATAATATCTAATAATAATAATAATATTTTCTGCATAGGAAAAGTAATTCTTCCCAAGGTTAATTAACTTGTTTTGTTTTCTATTTGAAGGCAGAAGCCAGGCTTAAGAAAATTCAATAGTGTTCATTAAATTATCAACCAAAGCTTAAAGGTCCAGAGACCTTGAGAAGAAAAATAGAATTGGAAATGAAGAGGGAAATGCCAGAAAAGAAACATGCTAAAAAGAAGAAGGTTAATGTGATGTGCTCCTGGTTATTAGGTGTGACAATATAAGGTAGGGTCTACGATGAAAAATCGTACTTTATAAAAGTGTTTCCAGAGACCAAGTTATAAGAACAAGGACCTGCGAAGTAAGAGGTTAAGACCAAATGAGGTCTTTAAAATTCTGAGAGATAAAAATTTCCAACCAAGAACACTTTATCCAGCAAAACTCTCCTTCAAATTTGAGGGAGACCTTAAATTTTTCACAAAAAAATGCTGAGAGATTTTGCTAATAGACCTGCCCTACTTGAGATACTAAAGGGAACCCTACTGACAGAGGAACAAAGAAAGGAGAGAGAGAGAGAGAGAGAGAAATTTAACAGACATATATAGAACATTACATCCCAAATCACCAGGATACACATTCTTCTCTAGTGATCATGGAACTTTCTCCAGAATAGACCATAGGCTGGGACATACAACAAGCCTCAATAAATTTAAAAAAAATTGAAATTATTCAAAGCACATTCTCTGACCACAATGGAATACAAATAGAAGTCAACAACTTTCAGAGACTTAGAAAATTCATAAACACCTGGAGGTTAAAAATGAGGGGGAGATGAAAACATTCCCAGATAATCAAAAGCTGAGGGACTTCACCACCAGTAGATCAGTCCTATAAGAAATGCTAAAGGGAATTGTGCAGGCTGAAAGGAAGGGACACTAAACAATTGACTGAAATCACATGAAGAAATACAGATTTTCAGTAAAGATCACATGGTAAATATAATACCAATACTACTGTATTTTTGATTTGTAACTCCACTATTTATTTCCTACAGGATCTAAAATACATAAAGTGTAATGATAAACCAGTGGTTTTGGAATCAATGTAAAATATGTAATTTTTGACAAGAACTACATAAAGGTGGGGGAATGGAGGAGTACAGGGACATAGTTTATGTGTCCTATTGAAGTTAAGTTGGTATCAAAGAAAACAAGATTGTTACAGACTTAAGATGTTAAATTTAAGCCCCACGGTAAACACAAAGAAAGTATCAGAGACTATGATCATAGAGATGAAAAGTAGACTACGGGTTACGAGAAGTGGGGGAAGGGGCAACGGGGAGTTAATAAGAAATGAGTGTAGGGTTTCTGTTTGGGGTGAAGGGAAATTTCTAGTAATGGATGGTGGGAAGGTGATGGCATTGCAACATTGTGCATATGATTAATCCCACTAAATGGAATGCTTGGGAGGGGTTGGAATGGGAAGATTTATGCTGTGATATGTTTCCACAATTGAAAAAAAAGACAGTCGAAATAGATAATGACAATTAAATGCCATAGATGATCCTGGATGAGATCTAAGAATAGAGAAGAAAAGACTCAAAAGGACACAACTGGGACATAAGGAAAAAAATGAAATGCAGAATGTAAGCTTTATATCAATGTTAAATTTCTTGAACTTCTTAACTATACCTAATGTGATTACATAAATGAATATTCTTGTTCATAGGAAATGTATATGTGAATTATATTATTTGTTCAAGGATGTGTGTAACTTGCTCTCATATGTTCAGAAGACAGAGCAATAGATGATGGATGATAGATAGGGAGGGAGGAAGGGAAAGAAAGAAAAGGTAAAGTGACAAAATATTAAATTTGGTAGATCGGGGTATCGGTGGAGGGGGGTTGAGGTATGCTGGAGTTCTGTGTATGGGGTTTGTATTATTTTTGCAACTGTTCCCATAAGTTTGAATTTATTTCAAAATTAAAAAAAAAGAAGAAAAGAAAAGAGCGAATGAAGATGACCCCAAGGACAAAAGACAGAAGAGTCTATATTGTCCAGAGAAGGGGACTTACAAACATGAAAAATAATGGTTAAAATAGTTTTTACCCCCAGGTAGTGTAGATAAGATTTCATTCCGATCACATTTAAAATGCAAAAATGATAGCCAGTCCACCCAAACAGAGGTAGGCAGAACACGACCCAAACCTTAATAGGAAGAATAGAACTGAAAAGAGAATATACAATTAAAGAGAAATTCAGATTGAGAGAGGCTTATACAAACAAAACCAAATATTAAATGTTCTGAATATGTTGAGTGGTTACTTAAACTTACCAAAGGTTACCAAAGATTACAACTAGAGAGACTGTGGGGGATTGAACTGTGTACCCCAGTTTGGACATGTTCTTGGTCTTGGTTCACATTCTGGTCAGTGTGGACCTACTATAAATAGGATTTTTTTGAAGCTAGTACTTCAGTTCAGGTGTGGCCCAACTGAATGAGGTTGGATTACTGGAACCCTTTACAAACAGAATGGGAATCAGACCGAGAGAGAACAAAACCATGGAAACAAGCCGGAAGTCAGTGGAGCCTGGGGAAAAAGAAGACATCACCATATGCATTGCCACGTGTGCCGGTTTAGATGTATTATGTCCCCCAAAATGCCATGTTCTTTAATGCAATCTCGTGGCAGCAGACGTGTTAGTGTTGATTAGGTTGGAAACTTTAGATTAAGTTTCTCCCATGAAGATGTGACCCACACAACTTGGATAATGTCTTTGATTAGATTATTTCCATGGATGTGTGGCCCTGCCCATTCAGCCTGGGTCTTGGTCAGTTTTCTGGAGCCCAATAACAGCTCAGACAGAAGGTGCTCAGTGCTGCAGCATGAGAGAGACATTTTGGAGATGGCTGTTGAAAGCAGATTTTTACTAATACTTTGGAGATTCTAGCCCAGAGTTTTCCCTGAGAAGCTGATGCAGAGACGTTTTGGAGAAAACCATTTTGAAACGCAACCTGTGAGCAACCAGATGCCAGCCAAGTACCTTCTGAGCTAACAGAGGTTTTCCAGATGCAAACGGCCTTTCTCCAGTGAAGGTATACTCATATTTATGCCATGGTTTGGACACTTTCATGGCCTTCAGACTGTAAATTTGTAACCAAATAAACCCCCTTTATAAAAGCCAACCCATTTCTGGTATTTTGCATAATGACAGCATCAGCAAACTGGAACACCATGTGACAGAAAAGCCCAGGACCAAGGATTCCTGGCAGCCCCCCCCCCCACCTCAGAACATCCGTTTTTGGGGAGAAAGCATCACCTCACTGATGCCTCAGTCTTGGACTTCTCCTAGCCTCAACACTGAGCCAAGAAATTCCCACTGTTTAAGGCAACCCACTATATGGTATCTGTTTTAGCAGACAGGACACTAGGACAGTTTTTGGTGCTGGAAGGTGGGATGCTTCTATGACAAATAACTAAACAGGTGGAAGTGGCTTTGGAATTGGGTTACAGGTAGAGGCTGAGAAGAACTGTGAAGTGCTTGACAGAAAAAGCCTAGACTATCAGTAGAAATATGGATGTTAAAGGTACCTCTGCTAAGGCCATACTAGAAAATGATGAATATGTTATTGGGAACTAGAGGAAAAGTGATCCTTGTTATAAAGTGGCAGAGAACTTGGTGAAACTGTGTTCTGACATTGGATGGAAGGCAGAGCTTAAAAGTAATGATCTTGGATATTTAGCTGCAGAGATTTCTAAGCAAGGTATAGAAGGTACAGCCTGGTTCTCTTTGCATTTTATAGCAAAATGTGAGAGGAAAGGTATAAGCTGAGAATTAAACTCTTAAGCACAAAGGAACCAGAAATTGATAATTTTGAAAATTCTCCGCCTATCCAGGTAGCATGCTCTGAGTCAAGGGTCAGAAGCGGCTCTATCTGGGACATCCTTGAACTTTTGGGATGTGAGTCCCCGGAGGACAGCGCTCCAGGTGAGGGTTTAACTGAGCAACCCTTTGCTAAAGAGGACGTGGCCGCACATGGATCCAGTGAGCCAATTCAGTGGAAGTCAGCATTGGAAATGCAGTTATCCAGGAAGGATCTGTGGAAAGTTCTCTCATCTGATGGTTTGGACCTCCTGGAACTGCACACAAAGCTGACAAGTTTTTTGCAAAATTTGTATGAGCAGAACCACTGCCAGCTTGGACTGAAAGGGACAGAGAAGGGACAAATTGAAAGAAGAAAGACTTCAAAGCAGAACCATGGAAGTCAAGGTCTGGACTCAAAAGATCTCCTCAGACCAAGAGAGCAGCCCTACCCATGTGTGTGGAGAGGATGAGTCTGCCCCTGGGCTCTGAGGGGGCAGGTCATCTGCCCCAGGGCTTGGAGGAAGCAGGCACTGTGTCCCTCTGTGCAGAGAGAATGCCACCATCGCAATGCTCAGAGACGGTAGGGCCGATGCTCAGAGAGACTGAGGCCTACCTTCCAGTGTTCAGGGAGAGTACAGCCAGTGTGTACGTGCTTGGAAGGAGTGGGGCTGCTGCTCCATCAGACCCAGAGGACTAAACATCAAACCACACGTGGTTTGCAGAACTTGAGATCTAATGGAGTCTGTCCTGCTGGGTTATGGAGTTCCTTGGGACCCATGACCCCTGTTTCTTTCCAATTTCTCCCTTGAGGAGTGGGAATGTTTATCCTATGCCTGTCCCATCATTGTATATTGGAAGCAGATAACTTGTTTTCTAGGTTTCAGAGGTCCATCAGACAAAGGAATTCTGCCCCCACGACAGACCACACCCATAACTGATTTTGATGGGACTTTGTACCTAGCATTGTTCTAAAATGGCTTAAGGCTTTTGGATTGTTGTGGTGGAATGAATGTATTTTGTATGTGGGAAGACTGGTCTTTTTGGGGTCCAGAGGGTGGACTGTGGTGGCCAGAATTGTGTGCCTCCGTTTGGACAAGTTCTTAGTCTTGGTCCTCATTCTGGTGCAGTCTAGAAGATGGTCTACAAGTCAGCAAATATCTGCTAACATGATATAGAAATTTTAATATTTAAGTTAAACATCAGATTTCAGCATATAAATAGCATTAAGATATAAACAAATGTAACATTAATAAAATACTAATAAAAAGAATGCAAATGATGAAATCAATAATAATGAATGTATGTGTCCCAAACCACACAACACGATGTTATTTTGGGTGTGTTTACTAGGTTTGGGGGGTAGTTGGGGATTAAGTTTCCTCTGGCTCCAAAATTCTACAACATGAGAGGAAAAACAGCTGAAAAATGTACAGATACCAGGGTACAAAGAAGCACTCAATAAATTAAAAAAGAGAATTCTGCAAAATGTACATTCTCAATTCATTATGTGATAATTTTAGAAATAAATCAAAGGATAATTATATAGCCAACCACATAGAAGCATTAAAAAAGCAGCCTTTTATATAACATTTGAGATGAGTTAAAGAGCTAAACACATAAAAAGCTAGAGAATGGATGAGTTTATCCAAAAAGGCTAAAGGATGGATGAGTTTATCTCAACCATGGAGAGGACCTGAATTTGTAAAAAACTGTAGATAAAACCACCAGTATAAAAATATTATACATACAAAGAATCTGTGAGTAAAAAGGTAGCAGAATAGGATCAATATTTGAACTATATACACACATATGTTTATAAGTAGTGGACATATATCACAGATATGAACTTAATGGGTCTCCTCAACCCTGAGAACAGCCCCCATGACCCCACAGAGGTTCCTGTGGGATCCTCGGAACACACTTTGAAAACCACCGCCTGGTTGCTCTGTGGGATCAGTGCCGTTGTGATGTTCATCAGATTCTTAATACAAGCAAAGACCCAAGACACAGATAACCTTGGTGTCAAGAGGCCAAGAGCTCACAGGCAAAGTCAGGAAATGATTTCTGGGATCGAGTGTCTCTGAACTAGAAACGAAGGTCCTGGAGAGATGCTCCCCCTGCCTTGATAACACCTCGAGCTGTCACAGCGCTGGGAGGGAGGCTGGAACTCTGCGAGAATTGTGAAATACTACAACGGGAGGTAGAAGTCTCAGGTTACAGGGACTCCTTGCAGGTAGGCAGAACATGCCTCAAACCTAGTACTCATGGCATTGTAGACATTACAACATCACAAAAGTCCTGAGATTCTGCGAACCAGAACGTCTCTGTCTTCTAATGTTAACCCAGGTCATCTGAGGACCGTGGCAAATGAAAAAGGAGGACATGGTTCCTGTACCTGGAAATTCTTCCAACAACAAGGACCCCAGAGGCAGAAGAGGCAAAGGGGTCATGGTGTGAAGTGTAAGCTTTGAAGCAAGACTGTCTGGAGGGAGGCTACACACTACTCCCAGCTGTGTGGCTTCTGACAGGTTGCTTGAGTGCTCTGAGCCTCGGTATACTTGTCTGAAACATGGGAATATGAACAGTACCCACTCTTATGGGATTGTTATAAGAATTAAATATACATAAATATGAGTTCTGTGTTTAACCCAAGGTAAGCACTCAAAATTTTTTAATATTTTTTATACACAATAGTAAAATCACTTGTAACTCAAAAATCCAAGACTTAACCAAGGATGGTTACGTGAATTATTATACATGAATGCAAACACATGAAATACTTGAGAATATATAGAATACAACATAACAGGGAAAAACACAAAAATAGTAGGCACTCAAATTACCACACCCATGTGTAGCAATGAAAAGAGTTAAAAGACTATAACTTCCCCTAGTCCTTTTTAGAAATAAGTGAGTGTCCAAGAAACAGCTGATTTGCTAACTTCACCTTTGGCAGTGATCAAGTATCCTGCAAAGACAGATACTTAAGTGAACAACAAAATCAAGATGTTGCTGCTCCTGAACAAGAAGCCTTAAGAGCCTCCTGTCCTTGCTCCGAAAAGGAAGGAAGCCAGGAGCTCACCGATGAGCAGAACTTCAGCGGAGAGACTCAAACTCTTGAATTAAGCGGCCACCAGGCTTGTTTGGCCAGCATAATGCTGTTTAAAGGTTAGGATCTGAATAGCTGTGTTGGGGCTGCTGTCTCCAGCAAGCAGGCCCCACCTCCCCCTAATGTCCCACACCCCCCCTCCAAGTTACACTCATTTCCACTCAAGTTCTGACCCCTGGATGCACTGGCCTCAGCATTTCCCTTCTAAGGAGGGATAATCAATAGAAGAGATTGATCAGAGAGTGGCAACAATAAACTGCGAACACTAACTAGGCTTCTAAAGACAAGTCTTTGGGCAAACGAAGATGTAGCAGGTGTGCTAGAGGTACAGTATTTCAGACAAGTGGTATGATGCCGGGAAGTTGAGAGAAACTGAACTGAACTGAAGGAGGCAGGAGGCTGGCAGAGCTCCCAGAGGGGACGGGGAGGGGGAAGGTGCCACTGTACTTCTCCCCACTGCCCCCAGCAGGACCGAGGACTTCTGGGGCTGAACAAAGTCATGTCCTCCTCTAAGGGCTGAGAGTGTCTCCAAGAACAGAAACAAAATCATTAACGTATGGGTGATGGTTCTCCACCCCCCACCCTCTCACCCCACCACCACCACTACCACCCTCTTCTTCCCTTTAATGGGAAAGGCTAGTTGTCTGCTGGGGCAGCTCCCAAGAATCTCCTTTACTGTAGAGAATTCAGATAATAGACTAGGCTAAATGAGGGAGAGCTGAAAGGAGCTGGAGAGGTTATGTCAATTTACAGAACGAGAGCAGACAGGGGAGAAGGAATGAAGAGGGACAGAAACGCTGAGCAGGCTGAAAACTGAGGGTGGGGTTTAGTGTTGGGGAGAGGTTTAGGGAGAAGATGCTCCAGAACTGCTTTGGGATAAGAGAGACCAGGAGAAAAGGAGAAAGGAGCTTCCCTTTGGGTTAGAAATCAGAGACACGTTAAGGTTCTTTAAAGACGCAAGCAAAAATTGAATTTACCCTTTAGTTACTTTTGGTTAATGGACGATGCTTCTTTGAGTAGATCATCACCCTTAGAACCCCAAGAAGCCCAAAAGTTATTTGGGTCACATTCATGGAGGGAAAGAGAGAACAGGATGAATCTCAGGGGAAAAGAAAAGGAGATGATCATTTTTCCAAATATAAACAAATTTTCCTAATGAAGCAGACTGAGATGAACATATATATGTACTGAACTGCTGGACAGTGGAGAATGAGAGCTATGTCCTGGCATATAACACTAATTTCAAGATACCAAAATTCTCCAACTAGGAAAAAAATAACTGAACAAACCCAGGGTTCTCAGAATGGACGGTATGAGCTCCCATAGGATTTTGTAAAGATGTATCCAGGAGCTAGGATCTTCTCACCCTACCCTGAGTGACTGCAAACTCTTCCCATCTACACTGTGCATTGCTCTCTAGTTATAATCCAAAAATGTACTCACAGTTGTTCACCTGAAATAATATGTTAAAGTGCTTTAAAAACTATTGTCATGACTGGAAGTGGAGAGTAGCTGGAAAAACACTGAGCAAAAACTAGCATTCTAGGTGGGAAAAGATTTTTTAAGCATAAAGACAGTGGAAGAAATCACAAGGAAAGACTGAAATATGAAACTGCAAAGAAATTTAAAATGTTTCTATATCAAAATAAACACTGAACAGAAAACTAATGGCTAAAAGCATTAACAAAGAACTAAATCCTTTAAATTTAAAGCACAGATACACATTGATGAACACACAATCCTGCTCCCAATAGAAAAACAAGGAAGGATTAGCAACTTGATTCAGAGAAGATGAACTCTAAGTATTTTAAACGAATACTTAATCAACTTGTATATAAATCATGGAAATTCTAATCATAATGACATTCATTTTTACCTAATTACAACAATATGCTCATGTTATAATGGCTATTTGGAAAACAATGAAATGCAAAATTGATGTTTTTCATGGATTTTAAGATGAACCTTTTCCCAACATTTAAATCTCTGAAATTGGGATGCATCTCATAATTACCAGCATGTCAGAATTTAATTAGTAGTACATTCTTTCTTTCTTAATGGTACATAAAATAATGATGCATTTTAGATTCAATAAAATAGCATTTAGATTCAATATACTACAATGCAATAGAATATTAACAGCGGTTCTTGTTAAATGGTGGAATTAGGGGTGATATCTACTTTTTTATACTTTCCCATGTATTTCCAGTTTTCTAAATGAATATGTATTTCTTTTATCAGAAATGAAAGAAAACAAAACTGCCACTTTTTAGCTGTCTGGCCCTGAGCAAGACATTTATGCGCTCAAGTTTTTGCACAAATACTTTGTAAAATGTAAAGTACCTATCCAATGTAAGATTTACTTCTTGACATGTGTAGGGCATCCATTAATGTATTTGTAGGGTGGCTTTGTTCTTCCTGAATGCCCCATTCATCTTCTTTGATGTCAGTGTATAGCTTTCTACTGTCAAATGGTGATTCCCAACATTTTGTTGTTTGAACCTGCTGTAATTTGATTTCAGAAGCTCTTTCCTCAGCCTCATTCCCATGCAGGAAAAAAATACACTGAATGGCATATATGACAGAGTCTTTAAACAACATTCAGTTCAGTGCCACAAAGAATTGCGTATTATCCAGGCCAAATCTCACACCTATTAGCTCAGCTCCGGAACCCAGGAGAACCTGGTAGAACACAGCCACACAGTGCTAATCAAAAGGGAACCCCATCATCATTACCTCTGTTTAATTAAAATGAATAAAAACCATTTTTGGAAATCTAGTTGCATACCTCAAGTGGTACAACACCCAGCCGGAGCTGAACTTTGCTGTCTGAGCTGCACCAGCCAGGGCCATTTTCTCAGCCGGAAGCCCAGCACACCTTGTATCTGGGAATTTCCTTCCTGACAAGCTTGCTCCTCAGTGTACTAAACGACCAGCTGGTGAGGAGGTCTACCAAGGCAACCGGGGAGCACATCCCACACCCTCACGCTACCAGCACGGCCACTAGTTTGGTCATGTTTGAAGGCACAGAGGACTTGACCTCAACAGCCTCGTCACCAAAGGACAGCCCTCTAAACTTCTCTAACTTCCATGTGCTTAGGTAAGACTTCCCCGGATGCTGTGTTTTAAGTTCAGATTCTGATTTTGTTGGTCTGGAGTTGGCCTGAGACTCAGCATTTCTAGCAAGCCAAAGGCCATGCTGGTAAGAGCCAATTTGTGGACCACTCTGTGAATAGTGAGGCAAGTCTCAACCCTTATGGGAGGTCTCCATTCTCAACCATCAGCCATTTCCTATCACACATCCTCAGGATGCAGCGTTTCTCAAAGTGTGTTCCCTGTGCTGCCTCCATCACCATCATCTGGGAGGAAGCTTCTTAAAAGGCGGATCACAATCAGAATCTCTGAAGGTAGGGCCCAAGCACCCACATTTTAATGGCACTATCTCTTCCTTCGGGTCATTTCTAAGAACAGCAAATCACCAGGTGAAAATTCTAAACCTCCTTTCTGGATGGTCCACCAGGAGCTGCACGCTTGCCCTGTGTAGCTTTGGACTTGGGCAGGCGAGCTTGTGCTGAATTGCACTTTGCAGTGCGGGAGGCCATGCCAGGTAGGAGTGTATGGCTCGCTTTCAGATTTATGGTTCAAATGCTGTGGAGGAGGTTGTTCAACTCTTTACCCTGTTCCCTTCTTGACAAACTTTGGAGAAATTTGTATCCAAGTCTGAAAAGGCTGAGTGTCTTCCAAGCAACCAGTTTAGAAAAGGGCAACCATTTAATGATTGTATTTTCCTCTTTATTTTGACAATTGGAAAACTTGGAGCAGATTTTGGGGTTCACTTTTAGCAATTATGCAGGTCCTTTGACATATGTCTCAGTGTGTTAATTTGTGGCTTAATTTTTCTGTCCTACTCACAAGTTCTCATCTCCCTAGTGTTTTAAATCCATCAGTATCTATTTCTAGAGTGCTGTGTGCATGCCTGCATTGTGGGCACCAGGACCGTTCACCAATATACAGTCCTATCCACTTCAGGACTCACGGGAGAATTATATTTCCCTAACCCCCTTGGAGTTGGGTGTGGCTGTGCCAGTTTGAATGTATTATGTCCCCCAAAACGCCATTATCTTTGATGTAATCTTGTGTGGGCAGAGATATCAGTGTTAATTAGATTATAATTCTTTGAGTGTTTCCATGGAGATGCGCCCCTCCCAACTGTGGGTGATGACTCTGATTGGATAGTTTCCATGGAGGTGTGGCCCCGCCCATTCAGCATGGGCCTTGATTAGTTCACTAGAGCACTACATAAGCTCAGACAGAAGGAGTGAGCTTGCTACAGCCAAGAGGGACACTTTGAAGACGGCTGTTGAAACAAAACTCTTGCTCCAGAGAAGGTAAGAGAGGACAAACATCCCAAGAACAACTAAGAGTGACATTTTTGAGGAACTGCAGCCTAGAGAGGAATGTCCTGGGAGAAACCATTTTGAAACCAGAACTTTGGAGCAGACGCCAGCCATGTGCCTTCCCAGCTAACAGAGGTTTTCCGGACGCCATTGGCCATCCTCCAGTGAAGGTACCCGATTGTTGATGACTTAGCTTGAACATTTTATGGACTTAAGACTGTAACTTTGTAACCACATAACTCCCCTTTATAAAGCCAATCCATTTCTGGTGTTTTGCATTCCAGCAGCATTAGCAAACTAGAACAGTGGCCATGTGTCTTGATTAGACCTGTGAAATGTGAGTGGAGGTGACTGGCACTGCTGGGTGGTGGCCATTTACTTGCTGGTGCTCAACTCTTCAGCACTTCCTTCCCCTTCCTCAGCAATTTTGAGAGCATGTGTTGATAAAGAGAAGCCACAAGATAAAAGAAGCCACATGGGAGACAGCTGCCCTTGAGTGTCACTGTACCTGCAGGAGACTCTGTGTCAGGAGGAAGTAAGCTTTTGTTGTGCTAAGATACCGAGATTTGGGGGATAGTTTGTTACTGCAGCATAACCCAAGCCTACCTGCCTACTGTGATGGGAAAATTAACTCAAACCCTTTTTGGACAGAAGCTGAGTTATAAATACACAAGCAAACACAAAAACAAACCCCTAACAAAAGTCATTTTGAGAGAAAAGGTATTTACAGAAGATCATTTACAGGATATACTGTTAATCTACTTCTCTGGATACCTACTATTTACTCATTTCAAGAATCACCAGCCCCTTTTGCAATCAGTGTCCCTAAGTTGTGTTTTAATATTCTGCTCTGACTTGGTTTTTTTGTTCTTTAGTGAATAGTAAAAAAGATAATAAAAGGAAAAATAAAATATCATACAATACAATATAATAGTAAGGTCAGACAACAACACCCAACACCACTACCAAGAATCCTATATCCCTCCTTTGTATCCCCCTCCTGCTCTGACTTTAAAGTCAAAAGTCTCAATTAGACAACAGCTGCACAAAATCCTTGTTTTAGTTAGGGTTCTCTAGGGAAACAGAATCAATGAGAGATATCTATAAACATAAGATTTATAAAAGTATCTCATGCAACTGTGGGTATGCATGAGTCCAAATTCCACAGGGCAGGCAGCAAACTCCAATGAAGATGCACGATGAACTCCTCAGGAAACGAACTGGCAACTTCAACAAACTCCTCAGGAAACACTTCTCTGGTCAGCTGAAGAAGTGAAGGTCCTCTATCTGTCTGGCTTTAAAGTCTTCAGCTGATTGGATTAAATCCAACTGACTGCATTCTCTCATTGTGGAAGACATGCCCTTCGTTGACATCATCAGTCACAGCTGTAGCTAATTGACTGATGATTTAATAAACTAGCCTGCTGGTTTATTAACCAGCCACAAACATCCTCACAGCAAACAGTTAGGCCAGTGCTTGCTTGACCAGATAGCTGGGTACCATCATCTGGCCAAGTTGACACATGAATCTAACCATCACAATCCTCAACTGCATTTTCTGGAAAACGTTTGTGGACATCATCTGCTGTCTTATGCAATGTCTCCTGTATAAGGTTATGGGGGGAAGTATTTTTGAGGATTCTGTACTGGGAAAAGGCTTAGGCATACTCTTTTCTGATAAGAATTCTAGAATGGCCCATGACTTTGTGTGCCACAAAGCTTGGAACCAAATTTGAAGCTTGCACCATGGTGCTTTGCTTGCATCCCTTGCGATCCCTTTACCATTTCTGTGCACGCTGGCTGTACTTCCACTGGCCAGTGCCTGTATCTTGGCCTCAGGGCACCCTTGGGCTGTCCATGGAAAAGCAGGCCAGAAGTACCTGGGGATTACAACTCAGCTTTTAGCCAACAATGATGAGTGTGGGTGTATAAATACAGGGATACCTTGTTTAACTGTGCTTTGCTTTATTGCATTTCACAGATATTGCGTTTTTTACAAATTGAAGTTTCAAGGCAACCATGCATCAAACAAGTCTATTGGTGCCATTTTCCCTATAAGATGTGCTCACATCATGTCCCTTGTGTCACATTTTTGTAATTCTGGTAATAGTTCAAATGTTTTCATTATTATTATCTATGTTATGGCAATCTGTGATCCATGATCTGTGACGTTACTATTGTGATTGGGGCACCACAAACCACATCCATACAAGATGGTGAATTAATTGATAAATGTTGTGTGTGTTCTGACTGCTCCACCAACCAACCATTTCCCCATCTCTCTCTCTTTGGGCCTCCCTATTTCCTGAGACACAACATTATTGAAATCTGGCCAACTAACGATCCTACAATGACCTCTAAGTGTTAAAATGAAAGGAAGAGTCAGACGTCTCTCACTTTAAATCAAAAGCTAGAGATGATTAAGCGTAGTGAAGAAGGTATTCAGAAAGCCAAGACAGGCTGAAAGCGAGGCGTCTTGTGCCCGTTAGCCAAGTTGTCAATAAAAAAGTGAAACAGCCTTATTCCTGATATGGAGAAAGTTTTAATGGTCTGCATACATCAAATCAGCCACAACATTCCCTTTAGCCAAAGCCTAATCCAGAGCAAGGCCCTAACTCTGTTCAATTCTGTGAAGTCTGAGAGAGGCGAGGAAGCTGTGGAAGAAAAGTTTGAAGCTAGCAGAGTTCGGTTCATGAGGTTTAAAGAAAGAAGTCATTTCCATAACATAAAAGTGCAAGGTGAAGCAGCAAGTGTGACATAGAAGCTGCAGCAAGTTATCCAAAAGATCTAGATAAGAAACAGTGATCAAAGTGGCTACACCAAACAACTGATTTTTAATGTAGATGAAGCAGCCTTCTTTTGGAAGAAGATGCCATGTAAGACTTTTATAGCTAAAGAGGAGAAGCCAATGCCTGGTGTTCTGGCTTGCTAACGCTGCCAGAATGCAGAACACCAGAAATGGATGGGCTTTTATAAAGGGGGTTTATTTGGTTGCAAAGCTACAATCTTAAGGCCATAAAGTGTTCAAGGTAAGTCATCAACAATTGGGTACCTTTACTGGAAGATGGCCAATGGCATCCGGAAAACCTCTGTTAGCTGGGAAGGCACGTGGCTGGCATCTGCTCCAAAGTTCTGGTTTCAAAATGGCTTTCTCCCAGGACATTCCTCTCTAGGCTGCAGTTCCTCAAAAATGTCACTCTTAGTTGTTCTTGGGGTGTTTGTCCTCTCTTAGCTTCTCCGGAGCAAGAGTCTGCTTTCAACGACTATCTTCAAACTGTCTCTTATATGCAGCTATTCTCTCAGCCTCTGTTCATTCTTCAAAGTGTCCCTCTTGGCTGTAGCAAGCTCACTCCTTCCGTCCGAGCTTATATAGTGTCACAGTAAACTAATCAAGGCCCATGCTGAATGGGCAGGTCCACACCTCCATGGAAATTATCCAATGAAATATCTTACCCACAGTTGAGTGATCACATCTCCATGGAAACATTCAATCAAAAGTCTCCAACCCAATCAACACCAATAAGTCTCCTGCCCACAAAAGACTGCATCAAAGATAAAGGCGCTGGAGGGGACATAAAGCATCCAAACCAGCACACTTGGCTTCAAAGAATCAAACGACAGGTTGACTCACTTGTTAGGGGCCAATGCCGCTAAAAACTTTAAGTTGAAGCCAATGTTCAAGTACGTTTCTGAAAATCCTAGGGCCCTTAAGAATGATGCAAAATCTACTCTGCCTGTGCTCTATCAATGGAACAACAAAGCTTAGATGATAGCACATCTATTTACAACATGGTTTACTGAATATTTTAAGCCCATTGATGATACCTACTGCTCAGAAAAAAGAGATTCCTTTCAAAATATTACTGCTCATTGGAAATGCACCTGGTCACCCAAGAGCACTGATGGAGATATAGAATGAGATGAATGTTGTTTTTATGCCTACTAACAGAACATCCTTTCTGCAACCCATGGATCAAGGGGTTATTTCAACTTTCAAGTATTATTATTTAAGAAATACATTTCATAAAGGCTATAGCTGCCATAGATAGTGATTCCTCTGATGGATCTAGGCAAAGTAAACTGAAAACTTTCTGGAAAGAATTCACTGTCCAGAAAGAATTCACTATTCTAGATGCCATTTAGAATAGCATCTAGATGCTATTCTAGTTGTGGTTTATGAGAGGAAGCCAAAATACCAGGATTCACAGGAGTTTGGAAGTTGATTCCAACCCTCATGGAAGACTTTGAGTGGTTCAAGACTTCAGTGGGGGAAGTCACTGCAGATATGGTAGAAATAGCAAGAGAACTAGAATTAGAAGTAGAGCCTGAAGATATGACTGAATTGCTGCAATCTCATGATAAGTTGCTTCTCACGTATGAGCAAAGAAAGTGCTTTCCTGAGATGGAATCTACTTCTGGTGAAGATGCTCTGACCATTTATGAAATGACAACAAAGGATTTAGAATATTGAACTTAGTGGATAAAGCAGTGGCAGGGTTTGAGAGGACTGACTCCAATTTTGAAAGAAGTTCTACTGTGGGTAAAATGCTATCAAACGCATGCAATTGAGAAATCTTTCAAGAAGGGAAAAGTCAATCAATGCAGCACACTTCATTGTTGTCTTATTTTAAGAAATTGCCGCAGCCAACCTTCAGCAACCACCACCCTGATCAGTCAGCAGCCATCAACACTGAGGCAAAACCCTCCACAGCAAAAAGATTATGATTTGCTGAAGGCTCACATCATGGTTAGCATGCTTTAGCAATAAAGTATTTTTAAATTAAGGTATGTACAGTGTTTTTTTCTAGACATAATGCTATTGCATACTTAATAGACTAAGTACAGTGTAAACATAACTTTTGTATGCACTGGGAAACCAAAAAATTCGTGTGACTTGCTTTATTGTGATATTCCGTTTATTGCAATGGTCTGGAACCAAACCTGCAATATCTTTGAGGTCTGCCTGTACCCCAGCTCCCCTGCCTGGGTAACTCTGGAACATGTGTTTTGCATTGTTTCCAGGCTTCCACTTGGGGTCAAGTACTAGTTCTCCACAGTGGCTGCTGCCCTAAAAGAGTATCCTATGGTGATTCCCTTCCCTGCATGACTCCCTCCTTCTCCCCCTGTGTCCCTTACATCTCCTAATAAACTTCTTGTTCTCAAATTCTGGGCTCAGGGTCTGCTTCTGAGGGAACCCACACTAAGACAAAGCTCCTTTCTAGCAATTTAATAGATCCATTTGCTCTCCATATTTCTGTTCTTCTTTCCCCTGGTTTCTGAAGTTTTATTTATATTTTTCATTATTTTACTGTACACTTTCTTGTTGTCTGCTACCTCAATGTCTTTGCAGAAAACGGAATGGTGGAATGAATTTTTAGAATAAAAACACCATCATGGAATGTTAAGATAAAATGCTACATACAGTTTATAGACTATGATCTCAATTTTTAAAAAAGCACATGTGTGTGTGCATAGAGACCATAAAATAAAGACCAGAAGGAAATGTTAACAGTGGCTATCTTGGGGTGATATCATTACAGGTGGGTAAAATCGTTCTTCCTGTATACTTTATTTTACAAAGAACACAAAGCTTTAGTTTCTCCTCTTACAAAAAGGGGATAACAACACCTATCTGATAGAGTTGTGGTGGTGATAAAAGTAAATGTGAATGTGACATGGCACTTAATATGGTACAGTCTTTATTAGAACACAGTAAGTGTCTAATAAAGGGTAGCAGGTACTGCTATTACAACTTTCATTACTGGAAAAATAGTAAACAATTTAAAGGGAAAATGTTAGACATGAGAATATAAAAATAAGCCCACATTTCTATAAAGCGTCATACTTTTCAAAGTATATTCGCTTACATTAGTTCATGAGCCCCTTCCAAAAACCCTGCAGCAGGGGCAGACTTAGGAGGCAGTTGGGAAGAGAGAGGACTCATATTTACTGAACAGCTACTATGTGCCAGATACCAGGTTGGGTGCTTTGGAAATACCAAGGATGAGGAGGCTGGGGTCAGAACAGCAAAGAAACTTGCCCAAGTGACTAGCAGGACCAACAGCTCCAACTCCATACTCAGGCCAGGTTTCACTCCAGTCCACCATGCCACATTGTTCTATTTGCACCTCAAAAGCCTGTGGCTGCCTCTCCATAATGTTCTCAGTTCCTACACCATCAGTGTTCACCAGGCCATACACATGCTCGGCTCCTTCCAACCTCCGTGTCCATGGGGAGTGTCAACAGGTGGCTTGTGGTGGTGGTGGTAGGTGGGCCAGGGGTGGGGGGAGGATCTAGCCCTCAACATCCCACCAAGGCCAACCCAAATGAATATTCCATCTCAATAAAACCCCTGTACTTGCCATGCAAATATAGCAGATTCAAGGTCAGTGTCATAGTGACACCTCCTGATCAGTTTGCTCATCCCAGTTCCCTCCTACATAGAAATTCTGGAACTGTCTTCTGAGACATGGGAGGTGACGTGATGAGGGCCTTAAGAAATGCCACCAAGAGAGCCCAGTGGAGAACGTGGGCTGGGGGAGAGAACCGTGGGGGTATTATTCCTTCTCAATCCCCCCCAGTGCCCTGGGTTCTGGTCATCACGGAGAGGGCTATGGAGAGTTCTTCTTGCCAGATACCTAGTTATTGTGGTGTCATCAGGGCCCCCTGATGGGGGCAGGGCCTCCTGGGACCAAGAAGGTGTTGGGAGCTGGGCAGTTTAGCACAAAGCACTTTTGACACAGCCTGCATGTCCTTGAGCCTGCTGGCCCTCTGCCTCGCCTCCCACTTGCCAGTGGAAGCCCCTGGTGCCTGGACTAACCTTGGGAAGTCTTTCTTGACTAATTGGGTGGAGGCTGATCTCTGCTGTACTTTGAGCTCCTCCTCCCAGCAGAACGTCTAGATCACACAGTGATGCCAGGGAGCCTCAGGGAGGCTTGCCTTGTCACCTCGCTTCCCAAGCCCCTCAGAGCACATGGATCATCACCACCCAGCACCAGCACCAAGCAGAAGCAGCCAGTGCTGTTAGCCACTGTGAGCCCCTTTCCCTGTTCCTGTGCTCTGGCAGCCTGGACACCACTCCATTTTTTTCTGTCTAGCCTTTCAGAGCCCCGTCATCTGCTCCAGCTGCCAAAAAGCTCTCTTCTTTCCTCTGAATTTCTGTAGTTCCCCTCCATCCCCTTACCATTCAATTATGCTTCGAGGGTGAACAATTTTTAGGGGTGTGGTGCCAAGACCCCCAATCTCTTTCCTTCTGATGAGGAATAAAGGCCTAATCAACTGTAGCCATGCCACACTCTTGTTCAGAAATGCTCAATGTTTCCCAACTGCTTTTAGAATAAGTCCTAGCCCCTCAGTCTGTCAGTAAAGGCCCCCTCCACCCTGTCAGCCAGGAGACCTTGCTAGCCTTCCTGCACTCCTCTAACCAGATGAGCCAGCTCATGGGGCCCCTACTCCTATTCCCCTTCCAGAGTGCAATGCACTTGAAGTCCCAAACCCAAATCCTACCTAATGCTAAGGGTTCAACTCAAACATCACTTCTTCCCTGAGTGTTGCTGGTAGGAAACACTTCCCTCCTTTGAACCCTCATTAAGCACTTTACTTCCTTATTTCCAGTCTGGTATTATATCTGGTTTCCACTCTGTAAGTTTCAAGTCAAAGGCAAAGTATTTTTACTATTTGGGTTCCCCCCCCTCTGACCTAGTAGGGTGCCTTGTGCATAGTAATAACCCAATAAATACTTTTAGGTTCCTGTCTCTACAAGCTATCTTCCCAATGTTCCATGAACTCAAATTCGGTCTCCTTAGCTTGAAAGTCTCCTACACCAGCGGTTCTCCAATTTAAGGCGCCATCAAATCCCCTGGGGACTTGGTTAAAATGCAGATAACATTAGAGATGTCTGGGAAGGGAGCTAAGATTCTGTATTTCCAACAGCAACCAGGTAACGCCAATGCTGCTAGTCCATGCACCACACTCAAAGTAGCAGGGAGGCAATTTCACCTGTTGAGCACAGCCGTGGCTCCAGGGCTGGGCACAGAGGTGGGTGAACCGAAGGCGGGCGAGAAGCACAGTCCTGCCCCGCGGGGCGCAGTGGAGGCCGCCGGCAGGATGCCTGCGAGTCTGGCGGTCCTTGTGCCTCCCCGCGGCCCACTTACCTATGGTGGACACCACGGTGCCCACGAAGTAGAACGCACCGGTGAAGTCCCAGCGCGGGCGGACGTTGTCCACGCGGATGCCGGCCCCGGTGGCCTCCTCGTAGTGGCGGAGGAAGTCGCGCAGCTCGTCGCGGCTCAGGTTGTGGCGGCGACTGAAGTTGGCGAGGCGCTCCTCCCAGCGCTGCTTGGCCTGGCGCTCGTGCTCCAGCTCCAGCGCCGAGAAGACGGCGGCGCCGCCCAGCAGGTAGAGCACGATGAGCGCGGCGAGCAGCAGGAAGCGCGCGTTATCCTCGTTCAGGTGGCCCGGGCCGCAGCTGCAGCCGCAACCCCGGCCGGCCATGGTCCGGCCGACGGGCGCCGGGCGACTCTCGCCCAGGCTGCCCCAGGCGAGGTCGGGGTTCGGCCCCGCGCTCAGCCCGCTCCCGACCGCCCGATGCCGGGCTTGCCCATGACCGCCGAGCGCTCCCCCAGCCCGCGTGGCTCGTGGGGCGGCCGCCTCGGCGGCTCCTGCGGCGCCGGCTCCCCACGTCCGCCTGGACTTCTGGTTTCAAGTCCGCTTTGTCGCCGCTGCCCCCGCCCGCCGTGGAGTTCTCCTTGAAGCTGACGCCGGGAGTAACCCGGCGCAGACTCCCGCTTGTGCTTGGCGCGCAGATGCGGGCGCTCAGTTTCCACCCGGCGCGCCTTTGCCCGGCTCAACTTTAGGAAGGGGAGTGGTGCGTTTGCAGGGCAAACTTGAGCGAACTTGAATTTCCCCCGAGGCGAAGGTCCAGGCCCCGCAGGCTGGCGGGTAAGCGGAGCCCTGGGGTCTCCGTCCCTTTTACCGTCGCTTCTCAGGCTGCCTGCTGGCAGGAAGCAGGGTCTGGGCCTGCTGGTTTTGCAGGTGCCTCTCCAGGTGGATCCGCGGTGGTGCGGCGTGGTCCGGGCTGGCCTCCGGAGTCACCAACACGGTGCAGGGACTTAGAGGCGGGACGCGGTCTGGCGAGGGTGCACAGACAAAGGGACTGTGCGGGGCGGCGTCCGCGGGCTCCGACCTCGGGTTGGGTCCCGACGCGGCACAGCATCCAGCGGGCAGGCCTCCTGGAGAAAGGAGACCAGAGGGGGTAGGAGGGGGTGGGTGGAACCGGGAAGTGAAGTAAGTTAGGAGCAACCCCCGGCAGCCCCCCTCACTGTGCGGGACCGGAGCGCCCGGGGCTCCTTGGCCCTCCACGGGGGCGACCTCCGTCCCCACTTGTTGGCTCCGCGCGGTGAGGAGCGCGCGGAGAGCCACACCAGCTCTCCGAGCCGCGGCCAAGTTCGGGGCTGGAGGGCCCCCCGGCCAGGAGAACACGCTCCCCAAGGGTTCCTCCTCCTCACCAGCATTTGCCAGCCTCTGTGCTCTCCAGTTTTTCTGCGCGGACAGGGATTCCGCTGGGGAAGCCAGTGTGCTTCCTTCCCCTCACCCCTGCACACCAGCGGCAAAGCTTCCCCCTAACCGCCCGGGGTCCCCCCTACCCGAGACCCTGTGTTTCAGGGACCGCGCTCAGGTCTCACCTCCTGGGGAGCTCCCCTGCCGCGCTGCTCCGCCGGCTACTGTCCCTCGTGCCCCCTCCTCGCCCGGCTGAGCGGCGCGGGGAGCAGTGGTCAGCCCGGGGCTCGGGTTTCCTTCACCGATGCGGCAACAGGTGGAGCTGCGGGACTGCCGGCGGCCGCGACTCCACCCCGTCCCCCGCCTCCCGGCCGCGCGAGGCCGCCCCCTGCGCTGGTCTCGGTCCACACGTGCCGAGCGCTCGGCAGGCAGACCCTGCGATCCGGGAGTGGGAACTGAAGAGGTGGGTCTCGTGTTTTAACGCGTCTGCGTGGGGCCCTCCGGGGCCAGGAGAGGGCGCTCAGTCCGGTTCAGACACATCTCGCCCGGACTCGTGAGCTCAGCAGCACACTGCCTCTCCAAAATCAGCCACCCGGGGGATGCGGAGATGTGGACGAGTGAATGCGCGATCACCTTCGAACTAAGCCGAGTCCCATCTCTCTTGAGAGTGGTCCCAGATTCAGACCCCCTCACCTCCACCCACCCACACACCTACTTACGGGAAGCAGAGACAGAAGGGCTCCCAGCCTTGTCTAGGAAAAGCAAATAATCTCAAAGCAGCACACAGCTCGGGATTCCAGTACATCTGCCATCAGAGCTCCTAGTTATCAGCCCCCAGTGCCTCTCCTTTAGCCCAGTGGGGAAAAGAGCTTTATGGGTAGCACATTTGGGAGCATGTGTTTGCATCTTGGTTTGAGTCCCATACTTACTTTTTTTCCGTTTTATTATGAAAAACTTCAAACATATTTGAAAGGTTGAAAGAATTTTACAGTGAACACTCACAAACTCACTACCCAGATTCTACAATTAACATATTACTATGACTTCTTTATTACATATCTATACATCTCTCTTTCCATCCATCAATCCATCTTATTTGTTTAGATGCATTCCCAAGTAATTCAAAGTACAGTTCTCCCTAAATTCTTCAGTATACTTCCGTCCAAATGCTTCCAGCTGCAAATCATTACCTAAGAATTCAATATTTATTTGCTGATTTTTTTTTCTTTTGGGGTAAAATTTACATACAATGAAATGCACAGTCTTAAATGTACCATTAGACAAGTTCTGATAAATGCATGTATCTGGGCAAACCAGACACCTACCTATCCAACTTAATCAAACATCAGCAGGCCAGTGGAGCCTTATGTCCCTTCTTGGTAAATCCCAGCACAAGTTTCTCTCAAGATAACTGCTGTTCTAATTTTTTTCTAGCATCAGTTAGTTTTGCCTGTTCTAGAGCTTCATAAAAATGGAATCATACAGTTATGAATGCATAACTTTTGTGTAAAGCATAATGTTATTGGTATATGCCTCAGTAATTTGTTTTTTTATTGCTGGTTTTCCATTGTTTGACTATGCCAATGTTTGTTTATTCATTATCCTTCTACTGATAGAAACCAGAACTGTTTGCAATTTGGGACTATCATAAATAAAATGGTTAGGAACTTTCTTATGCAAGTGTTTGCAGATATATGTTTTAATATCTCTTGGGTAAATACCTAGGAGTGGTATTGCTGGGACATAGGGTAGATATATATTTAGTTTTATAAGAAACTGCCTGACATTTTTCCCAAAGTAGTCATACCCACTGACAATGTATGAGAGTTCTGATTGCTCCATATCCTTGGGAACATTTGGCACTATTGGCCTTTTAAAGTTTTAAACATACTTGTGGAAGTGCAGTGCTATCTGATGTTTTTAATTTGCATTTCCCTGATGACTAATGTGCTGGTTGGCCGTTTGTATGTCTTCCTTTGTAAAGTGTGTGTTCAAATATTTTGCCCATTAAAAAATTGATTTCTCTTCATTATTGAGTTGCAGGAATTCCTTATATATCCAGCACACCAGTCCTTTGTCAGATATCTATTTTGCAGATATTATCTCCCAGTCTCTCTTTTGCCTGTTTATTTATTTTCTTAAAGAGGTTTTTAATTTTGGTAAAGTCCAATCTATCAATTTCTTCTGTTACGTGTGGTGGTCTTTGTGAATTAACAAATCATTAGTTCCCCCAAGGCTGCCTAAATTTTGTTTGCTTTTTTTCTCCCTAGGTGTTTTATCACTTGGACTTTTATATTTAGGTCTATGAACCATTTTGAGTTTGTTTCTGTATGGTGTGAAATAGACTTGAGGTTCATTTCGTCCATGTGGATAACCAATTATTTTCATACCATTTTTTGAAAAACTATCCTTTTCCCCATTGAAATACCTTGGTACCTTTATTGGAAAGTAATTAACCATGTGTAAGTGAGCTTATTTCAGAAATCTGTATTCTGTTTCTTGATCTTTGTCTACCCAGATGCTAAATCTGCACTATTTTAATTACACTAGCTTTATAGTAGGTCTTGAAGTTATAGTGTGAGTCTTTCAACTTTGCTCTTCTTTTTCAAGATTTCTTTGGATATTACAGGACCTTTATGTTGCCTTAAAATTATTAATTTCATCAAAAAATCCTTGTGGGATTATTTTTTCCCCTTTTATTAGAGAAGTTGTGGGTTTACAGAACAATCATGCATAAGATACAGGATTCTCATATACCAACCTACCACCAACACCTTGCATTGATGTGGAACATTTGTTACAATTGATGATAGCTCATTTTTATAATTGTACTGTTAATTAAAGCCCATGGTTTAACTATGGGTTCACTGTTTGTGTAGTGTAATTCCATGGATTTTTTTTTTTATAACCACAGTTTTATTCATAATAGCCCCAAACTGGAACAACTCTAATGTCCATCAACAGTAGAATAAACAAATTGTGGCATATTCGTACAATGGAACACCACTCAGCAACGATAAGAAATGAACTGATACATGCAATAGGAAGGAATTCCAAAAGCAGTTTGTTAAGCAAAATAAATCAGAGACAAAGGATACATGCTGAATGATTCTATTTTCATAACGTTCAACAGGCAGACTCATCTATGGTTTCAGAAATCAAAATGGTGGTTGCCTATGTGGGATGTGGATTACTAGAAGGGGCTGGGGGACATTCTTGGGGGTGACAGGAGTGGGGTGTCACTTACATTTGTCAAAATCATTGAATTGTAACTTAAGATCAGTGTAATCCAGTGTATTTAATTTTGCCTCTATTTAAAAACAAAATTAACTATTGAATAAAAAAAAATTAGTCAAACTTACATGTCCTAAAATGGAATGATCTACAAATAAATTGTTAAGGGAAGGTGGAGGTAGGAGGGGAGAAGAGACTGAACAACATATATAGTCTACTCCTGTTCCATGGATTTTTTTTTAATTTTATTCTGTTACCATATATACAATCTAACATTTCCCCTTAATCATGTTCAGATACATATTTCAGTGCTGTTAATTGTGTTCACAATGTTGTGCTACCATCACCACCATCCATTACCAAAACATTCCCATCATTCCAAATAGGGACCCTTAACTTAATAGAGACCCTTAAATTTAAGCCTTAACTTCCTATTCCCTATTCTCCCCACCCCAGACCCACCTCTGGTCCCCTCATAACCTGTATTCTAGATTCTGACTCTATGAGTTTGCTTATTCTAATTGTTTCAAATCAGTGAGATCATATGATATTTGTCCTTTTGAGTCTGGCTTATTTCACTCAACATGATGTCTTCAAGGTTCATCCATGTTGTTACATGTTTCAGGACTTCACTCATTTTTACAGCTGAATAATATTCCATTGTGTGTATATACCACCTATTATTTACCCATTAGTCAGTTGATGTCTTTTGGGTTACTTCTATCTTTTGGCAATTGTGAATAATGCTGCTATGAACATTGGTGTACAGATATTTGTTTGAGCACCTGCTTTCAATTTGGGTATATACTGAGTAGTGGGGTTACCAGGTCATATGGTAGTTCTATACTTAGCTTTCTCAGGAACCACCAAACTGTCTTCCGCAGCGGCTGCACCATTTTACAGTGCTACCAGCAATGAATGAGTGTTCCTATTTCTCTGCATCCCTTCCAAAACTTATTTTCCTTTTTCTTTTTTAACAGCAGCCATTCTAATGGGTGTGAAATGGTATCTCATTGTGGTTTTGATTTGCATTTCCCTAATAGCTAATGATGTTGAGCATCTTTTCATGTGCTTTCTGGCCATTCTTTGGAGAAATATCTATTCAAGTCATTTGCCCATTTTTTAATGGGTTGTTATCCTTTTTGTTGCTAAATTTAAGGATTTCTTTATATATGCTTGATATTAAACTGTAATCCGATATGTGGTTTACAAATATTTTCTCCCATTGTGTAGGTTGTCTCTTCAATTTTATGATAAAATCCTTTGGATGTGTGCAGCTAGCTCTCATATGTTCAGAAGACAGAGCAATAGATGATGGATAGGGAGGGAGGGAGGAAAGGAGGGAAAGAAAGAAAGAAATGGTGGTGTGACAGGATGTTAAAGTTGGTGGATCAGGGTATCAGGGGAGGGGGGTTGGGGTATGCTGGAGTTCTGTGTATGCGTTTTGTATTGTTTTTGCAACTGTTCCTGTAAGTTTGAACTTATTTCAAAATAAAATTAAAAAACACCTCCTATCCAAAAAAAAAAAAAAAATCCTTTGAGGAACAAAAATTTATTTTGATGATGTCTCATTTATCTATTTTTTCTTTTGTTGCTTGTTCTTTAGGTGGAGTCTAAGAAACCACTGCCTTACACGAGGTACTGAAGATACTTCTGGACACTTTCTTCTAGGAGATTGATAGTTCTACCTCTTGTATTTTGATCTTTGATCCACTTTGAGTTGATTTTTGTATATGGTGACATAGGGGATCTCCTCCTTTTTTTTTCTTTTGTTTCAAATGGAGATCCAGTTTTCCCAGCACCATTTGTTGAAGAAACTATTCTTTCCCAAGGAGTGGTCTTTACCACCTTGGCAAAAATCAGTTGGCCATAAACTGAGGGTTGATTTCTGAGCTCTCAATTCTGTTCCATTTGTCTACATGTCTGTTCTTGTGCCAGAACTTAGCTGGTTTGATTACTGTGGCTTTGTACTTTTTTTTTAATTCAGTTTTATTGAGGTATATTCAAATACCATACAATCCATGGTGTACAATCAACTGTTCACAGTACCATCATATAGTTGTACATCCATCACCACAATCTTTTTTTTTAATTTAATTTAATTTTTTTTTCTTTTTAATTTTTATTGGGATTGTTCAGATACCATACAATTATCCAAAGATCCAAAGTGTACAATCAGTTGCCCCTGGTACCCTCATATAGCTATGCGTCCATCACTGCACTTAATTTTTGTTCAATTTTTAGAAACTTTTCATTACTCCAGACAAGAAATAAAGTGAAAGATGAAAAAAGGAAAAAAAAAAAAAAAGAAAGAAAGAAAGAAAGAAAGAAAGGAAAGGAAACTCGAATCCTCCCATGTCCCTAACCAACTTTAATCCAATATGTGGTTTACAAATATTTTCTCCCATTGTGTAGGTTGTCTCTTCAATTTATCCCTCAATTGTTGACTCGTAGTGTTGGTATAGTACATTTGTTACTGTTTATGGTATACCTTGTTTTAAGATTGGGAATTGTGAGTCCTCCAACTTGATACTTCTTTTCAAAATGGCTTTAGCTATTCCAGGTCCTTCCACTTCTTTAAAATTTGATTGGCTTTTCCATTTCTGCAAAAGAGGCTGTTGGAATTTGGATTGGGATTGCATTAAGTCTGTAAATTGCTTTGGGTAGTACTGACATCTTAATTATATTTAATCTTCTAATCCAATATCCATCCTTTTTATCTAGGTGTTCTTTGATTTCTTTTAGCAGTGTTTTATAGTTTTCTATATTGAAGTCCTTTACATCCTTGGTTAGATTTATTCCTAGATATTTGATTCTTTTACTTGCTATTATGAATAGAACTTTTTACTTGATTTCTTCTTCTATCTGTTCATTTCTTGGCCTTGTGGGATTTCGCTTGGGCTTGTGTTGAATATATTTTGGAGATACTTGACATCTTAATAATACGTGGACGAGATATATCCCTCCATTTATCAGACTTTCTTAATAAGGTTATAGCACATCTTTTGTAAATTCATTCAGAAATATTTTGTTATTTGATGCTATCGTAAATTGAATTTAAAAACTTTCTTTTCTAATTGTTTGCTATAGTATATAAAAATACAATTGATTTTTGCAAATTAACCTTTATCCTGCAACCTTGCTAAATTCACTCATTAGTTCTAGTAGTTGTTTTGTTGATTCTTTAGGATTCTCTATGTAAACAATTCTGTCATCTGCAAATATAGAATTTAATTCTTCCTTTTTGATCTTTTATTTATTTATTTATTTTCTTGTCTTACTGTGGCTAGGAAAGCAGATATTTTTGTCTTCTTTGTGATCCTAGGGGAAAGCCTCAACATTAAGTATATTAGCTGTGAGTTTTTCTAAATGCCCTTTATTAGGTTGAGAACGTTTCCTTTTATTTTTATTTCTGGTTTTCCCAGTTTTATTGTTTTAAAATCATAAATTGGTACTGAATTTTGTCAAATGCTTCTTTTGCATCTGTTGCAATGATCATATGGCTTGGTTTTCACCTTTATTGTGTTAATATGGTGATTTTCATTGATTTTTCTAATGTTAAACCATCTTTGCATTTCTGGGATAAATTCCACTTGAGGTTCCCACTCTTACCTTTATTATTTTCTTCCTTCTTCTTCTTTTTGGATCACTTGCTTCTTTTTCTAGCATCTTAAGGTAGAAGCTTAGGTCACTGATTTTAGACCTTTCTTTTTTTCTAATGTATTTTAAAGCTATAAATTTCCCTGTTAGCCCTGTGTTAGTTGTATCCCACAACTTTTGATATGTTGTATTTTCACGTCATTTAATTCAAATATTTTAAAATTTCTTCTTTGACATGAATTATACAGAAATATGTTGCATAATTTCCAAATACTTTTTTCTAGACATATTATTTATTTCTAACTTATTTCAGTTATGGTCAGAGAACCATTCTTGGCATGATTTCAGTCCTTTTCAATTTATTGAGACTTGTTTTGTGGTCCAGTCTATCTTAGTGACTGTACCATGTGCACTTGAAAAGAATGTGCTCTGTAGCTATTTGGTGTAGGGTTCTCTAAAAACCAATTAGATAAAGGTATTTGATAGTCAGAAAGATCATAGATTTTTCCACTGGAGGTTTACTTGCCTTGCATGGCACAGAGACCTGGCTTCAGGTTAAAAGTGGTAAAAACAGGAAACTCACCCTGTGTGGCGGCCGCCTTCTTCCAGTCGTTGGCTCCCTTCCAGTTTCTGCCCATCAGTGTCTTTAGGTAGTTGGTTTTTAAATCTTTTTTTTCCCTTGAACTTATAGTTTTTACTTCTGAAGGAGATGGCCCAGGAGAGGCTATTTGGCCCTGCTGGAAACCTGAAGGTTACTTGATTTTTCCCCAATATTTTATTACAAAAATTTTCAAACATACAGCAGAGTTGAAAGAATTTTAGAGCGAGCACTTAGAAATCTACCACCTAGATTGTACAATTAAATTTACTACTTTCTTTATCATATGTCTATCCATCCATTAATATACCTTATTTATGATGCGTTTCAAAGTAAATCGCAGATATCAATACACTTGTATTCACACGTAGTATTAACTTATTCAATATTTGTTTAGTTTTTTCTTTGGCTGTAAAATGTACATGCAATGAAATGCACAAATCTTTTATAGGCTTTATTGAGATATAGTTTACATATGATAAATCACTGATTTAGTGTATAATTCAAGGGGTTTTGTAAAATATAACAAACACTGCACACACAGTAGAAACATTTCTGTCACCCTAAAAGTTCCCTCATGCTCCTTTGCAGTCAACCCCCTCTCCAGACCTCTGAAGTTATTTATTTATTTTTATAGCCACCCAGTTCTACTCTTTCAGTGGGAGCCAGGGTGCCACTCCCAAGAATAGAATTTGAGACCAGGGGGAGATGCCATCCACTCCCAACTGTGTCCTAGAAAGCCTGAGAAGAAAGGAACAGAAAAGCAGGCCCAGGGCTCAGGCTTGGCCTTCAGAAATATTCCCAGAGTGGCTCTAGAAAGCTATTAAGTGGCTCATCAAGACCACACAGTCCATTCCCCCACCCAAAGGCAGATCCAGCCAATCCAGGTCCAAAGACACCCATTTCTTGACCGTGTTACAGCAAGGCATCAGAAGAGTTCAGCAAGAGAGAACTCGGCTCTCACAGTCTTCAGGAAGGCAACTTGAGGCAGGCTCCATGCCTCTTTGAGTCTCTGTTTTTTCATTTATAAAATAGATTTCCTCCCAGGGATTCAGTGGGAGTTCTTGGCACATAATAGATGCTCAAATATTTGCTGCACGAATGTGTCCTGTAAATGATAAAGCTCTTGGCCAAGCGAGAAATTATTTTTAATTCCCACCGTGTTGTTTTTGATGTGGAAGGAGGGTGGTTATACATCTTTTCTTTCCAATTTTAGGAGCCTCTCATAGTGCCTAAAAAACCATGTCTTCCTCCTAACACCTTGTGACCTCTCTCCTCAGCAACTCCTCCCCAAGCCCTCCAGTGGTCAGCCCCCGGCCTGCTCACTATCCACTCCCTAACCAGCTGTGGATGCTCCGCACACGCTGCCCTTTTCCCTTGGGATGTTTCCCTGCACCGCACATCATGGTTCCTTCCTTCCTTCCTGAGCTGCCTCAGAACGTAGCTGCCCTACGTTCCCTGCTGCACTTTCCCTGCTTCGTCCCAGTCCATTTGATCCACCCCTTCAGCAGCTCTCCATGGTGAGACCGTGCCAGGCATGTGAGTGAAATGCCCTGGGATTCCCAGCAGGACTATAGGATGAACAGGTGGCGTTGACTCTACAAGAGGGGTTTTCACTTGCCTACAAGGCAAGCCCTGTTGTCCCCTCCCCAAACCCAATGGCTTATCAGCTCTGTTAATGCACAGACTGCCACCCTCTACCTCTTCACCAGCTCTCCCTTCACCCTTGAGGTCCGTATTAAGGTGGACTTAGAAGGAGGCTGCCCCAACTCCACCCCCATCCCACCCCCCATCCCAGTCCACCAGCTTGTGGATCCTTCTTTCTGAGAGGCAGCAGGCGATGTGCATCCAATGCTTTCAGGGCAGGAAGTATGCAGGTGAGCTCTCTGGAGTCCCTCAGGGTTGTTCTGAGGACTGAGCTGTGGTATGAAGACTTCCCGTGAACAGAGCCCCCTTTTTGCAGAGGCCAAATGCCCACTGGCTACTGCAGTCTGGCTCTAAAATCTACCTGAGTTTTCCAGCAACAACCTGCATTTAGTAATCTGGAAGCAATTATTTGTGGGAAAACTCTAGTTTTTCAAGATGTGGGTTTTAATTTCTACACTTGAATTACCATTTTCCAAGTGTCCCTGAGATCAAAGACTGCCGGTACCAGGCATTTTGACTTACGGAGAACAAATAATCATTACAACTTACATATATGGAGTTCTTGCCTGTCTTTAAGAGCACTGTTCCATTTGATCCTATGACAATCCCATGAGGCAGAGAGGACAGGTGCTAATCCCATTTTACAGATGAGAAAATGGAGACTCACAGGCAGTTAAGTGACTTAAGGTCATGTTGCTTGGAGGGAGCAGAGCTCGGTTTAGATAATTCTAATGAATCCTGCTCCCCTTGTAGTTCTCTGAGCTACCTCTTACGCTTTAGTCAACCCTCATACACAGCTGGCCATTGGTTTTCATTCCGGGTGGATGCACCAGCAAACCTGGGAAAGAATACAGTTTACATCACAACCCAGAACACACTCACAGATACGTAAATTGAAATAATAACCTTACTCTGTGCTACCCCAGAGCTATTTTCTACTCTAATTTCATTTAGAAGTATTGGTCATGGCCCACTAAATTGATTTCATGATTCACTAATGGATTGTAACCCACAGTTTGAGAAGTTATTGATCTAGAATACTCCATAAGAGTTCACTTATGCAGATTTTTTTAGAAATGTGGACTTGTGTTTCTCTACTTGGTTTCCTTTTGCTTTTAAACTCTGCAAGCTTCTACAAGTTGTATAAGAAAGAGACATAAAAGGGTTCCTCTGGTACAATAGTAGTATTTTACCTGGAGACACTTTTTGATCTGGAGCGGACAACATGGGTTTCCCACTTGCCTTTAACTCCCTACCTGCCCCCTCCCTCCCTACTGGGGCAGTCCCAGGATCTGGTGATTGCATCAGGCATGGACATATGACCCAAGCTTGCCAGACAGATCGTGGGAACTTTGGCAGGAGGTATTGGGTAAGTATCTTCTTTTCCCTGGAATGACTTGGCAGGAAGGCAGAGAGAATCCTGGAGCTGTGGGGTGATTTTAGCTTCCAGTTAGATCTTGCTTGAGAATGATGCCCTATCCAGGGAAAGCAAAGCTGAGATTTGCAGATAGTCTCCATTTGCTGGATCCCCTAGATCCAGCACCCTCACTGGACCTTTGTTACATTAAAGTCTGTTTTATTGCTTAAGCCTAATTAGACCTGGTATACTAGACTCCTGACTAATGAATTCTTTCCTGGAAATATTGGTAAAATATTTTTGAATATTTACAGAATCTTTTAAAGTTTTAGTAATATAAAAATTATCTGGTCATCAACATGTTGACATAAACAGCTACTGAAAACTCTCCAGAGATTCAATGAGAAAAAGGACAATTCTGAGTTGTTTGAAACTCTGGAGGAGGATACAGACTGGAGAAGGATGCTGAAGATGCCAAATTGAAGAAAGAAGAAATATCATGTAGAAATCTTCCATCCCAGACCAACCAGTCTTCTCCTCTCCCCTCAACTTGGGCTCAGTGTGGAAAGGCACAGAATCAGCAGATGGGACCCCTCCAAACAGATTTTAAAATCTCTCACAGCAGTCAGACACACCCCCTCTGTTTGAAGACCTGGAGGACAGGGGAGGACATTTTAAGGCCCAGGTCAGTGAGGGACAAAGACACTGAAAAAACATGGGAAGAGACTGTGCTTCCAGTCCTGAGTCTGAAAACCCTTCCCCCACACTTGAGGGAAGCAGCAGCCACTGGCCATTTCTTGCCTTGGGCATGACTAGAGTACTGGTCAGCTGAGGGAGTACTTGGCCACAGGTGTGGCCCTACACTGAGCCAGATTTTGGCCAGCAAAGTGAGGGCGTAGTAATCTTGCAGTTTCAGCTCACCTGTGTAGTAGACACAGCCTGTGCTCAGCCTCTGAGGATGATTAGGTTACTGAACAGTGCCATCTGCTGGACAGTTTGGGAAGTGCAAGGGAATAGAAAGACTTTTAAAAAGATTCTACAGACTCTTTATTAGGACCACAGAAGCTGGTCTACACACCCTGCACAGAAATCCAGCCAAGTTTTGGCTGATATGAACAACCCAGCTTTAAAACAAACCTGGGTCTTGCTGACTGGCAGAAAACAGAGCAGATCTATATTACCACACACAGTGAACTTGCTGGGGTGCCCAGTGCCTACCTCCCATCCCTATGGCAGAACATGGTGGGTGCATGATTTTGGGAGACTAGCCGGCAGGGCCAATTTGACAACTGCTCAGAAAGAGAAACAAAGAAATATAGAGGTCAAAGAAAACCAAGAAGAAAACCCAAGGCAAAAGAGAGAAAATCTCAGAAATAAACTAATCAGGAAAATCAGATACTTAGACAGCAAAAAGTCATGAGCCATACAAGGAAACACGAAGATATGGCCTGGTCAAAGGACCAAACTAACACAAATGAGATTCAAGAGTTGAAACAACTAATTAAAGATGTTCAAACAGATCTTCTAGATCAAATCAACATGTTGAAAGAAAATGTGACAAAAGAGATGAAGGATATAAAGAAGACACTAGCTGACCATAAGGAAGAATTCATAAACTTGAAAAAACAAATGGTAGAACTTATGGAAATGAAAGGCACAATAGAAGAGATGAAAAACACAATGGAGATATACAACAGCAAATTTCAAGAGGCAGAAGAAAGGATTACTGAACTAGAAGATAGGACACCTGAAATCCTACACACAAAAGAACAGATAGGGAAAAGAATTGAAAAATATCAGTGGGGGCTCAGGGAACTGAATGGCAACTTAATGAATATACATGTTATAGGTGTCCCAGAAGGAGAAGAGAAGGAAAAAGGGGCAGAAAGAATAATACAGGAAATAATCAATGAAAATTTCCCAACTCTTAAGAAAGACATAAAATTATAGGTCCATGAAGCACAGCATACCCCAAACAGAATTGATCCAAATACATGTACGCCAAGATACCAATCAGATTATCAGATGTCAAAGACAAAGAGAAATTTCTGAAAGCAGCAAGAGAAAAGCAATCAATCACATACAAGGGAAGCTTGATAAGACTAAGTGTAGATTTCTCAGTAGATACCATGGAGGCAAGAAGGCAGTAGATGATATATTCAAAATACTGAAAGAGAAAAACTGCCAACCAAGAATCCTATATCCAGTGAAACTGTCCTTCAAAAATGAGGGAGAGTTTAAAATATTTACAGGTAAACAGACACTGAGAGAGTTCATGAACAGAAGACCTCCCTACAAGAAATACTAAAGGGAGTGCTACACACAGATAGGAAAAGACAGGAGAGAGAGGTTTGGAGAAGAGTGTACAAATGAAGATGCCAGGAGATAGAAAGAGGGTAAAGATTGGACATTTGATGCTGAAGGAATACAGAATGTTCTACAGGATTGGTTATATAGATCCAGAAATGGATAGCATAATACTGGGTGATGGTAACACAATATTGTAAGTACAGTGAACAAAGATGACTGTGAGTATGGTTGAAAGAGGAAGATTAGGGGCATGTAGGACACCAGAAGGAAAGACAGAAGATAAAGATTGGGGTGGTATAACTTAGTGAAACCCAGAGTGGTCAATGATTGTGATTAAATGTACAAATGTAAGAATGTTTTTACATGAGGGAGAACAAATGAATGTCAACTTTGCAAGGTGTTAAAAATGGAATGATTTTGGGGAAAAATACAATCAATGCAAACTAGAGTGTATAGTTAACAGTAACATTGTAATATATTTCCATTAATTGTAACAAAGGCAACATACCAAAGCTAAATGTCTATAAGAGGGGGAGATAAAGGAGGGGCATGGGAATCTTGGTGTTGGTGTTGTTGTCTGACCTTTTTTTTTTTAATGTATTTTTAATTTTAATTTTATTTTTTCTTTTTTATAGTTGTAATTTTTTCCCTTTTTCTTTTTTCTTCATCTTTCTTTGTGGAAGAAATAGAAATGTCCTCATATAGACAGTGGTGGTGAATGCATAGCTATATGATTATGCAGGAACCATTGACTGCTTACTTAGGAGGAAAAGTCTGGTGTGTGAATAAAACTGTCTAAAAATAAAAAGAGCAAGTGCTGGAGAAAATGTGAAGAGAGGGATGTACCTAATCACCATTGATGGGGAAGTAGAATGGTGCAGCCCATTTGGAGGGCAGTGTGGTGGTTCCACAGGAAGCTAAGCATGGGGTTACCATATGGTCCTGCAACCTTGTTATTGGGTATATACTTGGAAGAACTGAAAAGAGGGACACAAATGGATATTTGCCCAGTGGTGTTTATGGTGGCAGTATTCATGATTCGCAGTGGATGGAGGTGGCCTATGGATACATCAACTGATGAATGGAATGGCAAACTGTGGTGTATACATACGAAGGAATATTGAGCTGCTACAAGAAGGAATGAAGTTGTGTGGAATGCAACTAGGTGAATGGACACTGAGGACAGTATGTTGAGTGAAATAAACCATAAATGAAAAGACAAAGATTATAAGCCCTTGTTAATATGGACTAACTATAATGTGAAAACTGGGAATTGAATATGAGAGCATGAGTTATCAAGGGAAGTCTTATTGTAAAGGTTCATAGATTGTAAGCTCTTACAGCAGTTACATCTATTCCTGAGCTATAATAGCTATTTCTAAATTCTGACATGCTGAGCTCTGTGTATATAACTTGGTCGGTGCCTGGAACTTTGGGTATCCGTGTGACACCTGAGACCCAGAGCCAGAGTTCAGCAGCTATGAATGTCAGCACTACCCCATACAGCAAATATTAGAGTCTGAAAAAGAGATCAGACTTCAATTAGAGATATGAATGAAATGGACTTCAATTGTACTAAGGTAAATCAGACTAAAGGGTAAAGGACAATATTGATGGTGTTTTAAAACTTTAACTTCTGTGTGAGACTAAAGGAAGAGATGTTTATTAGGTGCAAAATCTATACTTTTTGTAGCACACTATGTAATTTAACTTGTATGGTCAGTTTATTCAAACACCATAATTACTGGAACTTTGAATAGGGAGTGAAATCTGGTTGGTGTACAGGTTAGTGTGAAGCCCTGGTCCATCCCAGAATAATTTGGGCAGAGAATAAAAATGTATTTGCAAGGCTCCTTTGAGGGACTGGGGGAAAATGTGGAAATATTAAACTTCCCCACCTGGGGAATTACTGATATTCGTATAAGCATTGGGAGCTGCCAATTTAGAAGGCTGAGCCGTTGATCTTGGGGCTTGCCCTTATGAAGTTTGTTACTCCAAAGGAGAGGCTAAGCCTACTTAAAATTGTGCATTAAAGTCGCCCACAGAGAACCTCTTTTGTTGCTCAGATGTGGCCTCTTTTTCTAAGCCAACTCTGCAGGTTCTCATTGCCCTCCCCCCTACATAGGAAATGACTCCCAGATGTGTAAGTCCCTCTTGCAATGTGGGACATCACTCATGGGGATAAGCTTGGCCATTGCATTGTGGGATTGAGAAAGCCTTCTTAGACCAAAAGAGGGAAAAGAAATGAAACAAAGTTTCAGTGGTGGGAAGATTTCAAATAGAGTTGAGAGGTCATTCTGGAGGTTATTCTTATGCATTATGTAGATATCTCTTTTTAGTTATTAGTATATTGGAATAGCTAGAAGGAAATACCTGAAACTGTTGAACTGCAACCCAATAGCCTTGATTCTTGAAGACAATTGTATAACTATATAGCTTACACTCTGTGACTGTGTGATTGTGAAAACATTGTGGCTCATGTTCCCTTTATGCAGTGTGTGGACAGATGAGTAGAAAAATGAGGACAGAAAGTAAATGAATAATAGGGAGAAATGGGGGGTATGGGACATTTTGGGTGTTTTTTCCTTTCTTTTCTTTTCTTTTTTTCCTTTTTTTTTTCTTACCATTTTAGAAGTGTTGGCCACATGATTTTTCTCATCTAATCTTTTTTTAAAATTAAATTTTATTGAGATTGTTCACATACCACACAATAATCCAAAGTGCACAATCAATTGCCCACGGTATCATCATACAGCTATGCAGTCCATCACCACACTTAACTTTTTTTTCAATTTTTAGAACATTTTCATTACTCCAGAAAAGAAATAAAAACAAAAAAGAAAAATCAAATCCTCCAATACCCCTAACCACCCCCCCTCCATTATTGACTCATAGTATTGGTATAGTACATTTGTTACTGTTGATGAAAAAAATGTTAAAATACTACTAACTGTAGTACATAGTTTGCAATAGGTATATATTTTTCCTATATACCCCTTTATTATTAACTTCTAGTTATAGTCATACATTTGTTCTAGTTCATGAAAGAGATTTCTAATATTTGTACAGTTAATCACGGACATTGTCCACCACAAGATTCACTGTTTTATACATTCCTATATTTTAACCTCCAACTTTCCTTCTGGTAACATATGTGACTCTAAGCTTCCCCTTTCAACCACATTCACATACCATTCAGCACTGTTAGTTATTCTCACAATAACATGCTACTGTCACCTCTGTCCATTTCCAAACACTTAAGTTCAACCTAAACATTCTGCTCATAAGCAGCTGCTCCCCATTCTTTAACCTTTTTCTATATCCTGGTAACTCATATTTCATGTCTATGAGTTTACATATTATAAATAATTCATATCAGTGAGACCATACAATATTTGTCCTTTTGTGTCTGACTTATTTCACTCAATATAGGGTCAAGGTTTCTTCATCAACCCGTTCTTTTTTAAAGATGGATTTGTTCACTCACTATACATTCCATCCTAAGTAAACAATTGATGGTTCCCTTTATAATGACATATTTATGCACTCACCATCATCACCACTATCTATATTAGTATATCTCCATTTCTTCCACAAAGAAGGAGGAAGAGTCAAAGAAGGTAGAGAGACAAAGGAATAAGAAAAAGAAAGAAAAAAAATGACAGCTAAAAAGCAACTAAAGGAAAAACAGAATTAAACTAAAGTACAATAAAAGAGTCAGACAACATTACCAATGCCAAGAGTCCCATACACCTCCCATATATCCCCCTCTTATAGGCATTTAGCTTTGGTATATTGTCTTTGTTACTATAGTTAACTATAGTCTTTAGTTAACTATAGTCTCTAGTTTGCATTGATTGTATTTTTTCCCCAATACCACCCCATTTTTAACACCTTGTGTGGTTGACATTCATTTGTTCTCCCTCATGTAAAAACATATTTGTATATTTTATCACAATTGTTGAGCACTCTAGGTTTCACTAAGTTATACAGTCCCAGTCTTTATCTTTCCTCTTTGCTTCTCGTGTCCCACATGCTCCTAACCTTCCTATACTCACAGTCATCTTTGTTCAGTGTACTTACATTGTTGTGCTACCATCACCCAAAATTGTGTTCCAAACCTCTCACTCTTGTCTTTTCCTATCTGCCTGTAGTGGTCCCTTTAGTATTTCCTGTAGAGCAGGTATCTTGTTCACAAATTCATTGTCTGTCAGAGAATATTTTAAGCTCTCCCTCATATCTGAAGGACAGTTTTGCCAGATACAGGATCCTTGGTTGACAGTTTTTCTCTTTCAGTTTCTTAAATAGATCACCCCACTTCCTTCTTGCCTCCATGGTTTCTACTGAGAAATCTGCACATAGTCTTATCAAGATTCCCTTGTATGTGATGGATCACTTTTCTCTTGCTGCTTTCAGGATTCTTTCTTTGTCTTTGACATTTGATAATCTGATTATTAAGTGTCTTGGCATACATCTGTTCAGATCTTTTCTGTTTGAGGTATGCTGTGTTTCTTGGATCTTTAATTTTATGTCTTTCAAAAGAGATGGGAAATTTTCATTGATTATTTCCTCTATTGTTGCTTCTGCCCCTTTTCCCATCTCTTCTCCTTTTGGGACACCAATGATATGTACATTCATGTGCTTCATGTTGTCAGTTTCCTGAGTTGTTGCTCATATTTTTCCATTCTTTTCCCTATCTGTTCTTTTGTGCATAGGATTTCAGGTGTCTTGTTCTCCAGTTCCTGAGTGTTTTCTTCTGCCTCTTGAAATTTGCTGTTGTATGTCTCCATTGTGTTTTTCATCTCTTGCATTGTGACTTTCATTTCCATGTCAGTTGTTTTTTCAAACTTTCAATTTCTATCTTATGTTTGCCCGGTGTTTTCTTTGTATCCTTCATCTCTTTTGCCTTATCTTCCCTGAACTGATGACTTGGTTTTTGAATTGATTTAGCATATTTCTTTGAAAATCTTTGATTGTTTCATTAAAGTGAAACAGTATTTCAACTGTATCTTAATTGAGGTGTAAGTTTGTTCCTTTGACTGGGCCATATCTTTATTTTTGCTAGTATAATTTGTAGTTTTCTGTTGTCTAGGCATCTGGTTTCCTTGGTTATCCCAATCAGATTTTCCCAGACCAGAACAGGTTCAGGTCTCAGAATGGGGCTATATTCGGTGTCAGATTTCCCTGATGGTGTGTCTTAGAAGACTGACATACATTTCTGTGAGGTCTCTAGCCACTGTGCTTTTCCTAACCTGCCCAGCAGTTGGTGCCTGTCAACCTGTCGCTTCTGACTGGTGCAAGAAGTTGTGGCTCCTTTAATTCTCTGCTAAGGTTTTTTTCTGTTTTGACTGTTTTTCCCCAGGCCCTGTGGTCTGAGCTGGGCCCCACTTCCTTCCTCTTAGGGAATATACACCCCCTAGGGAGCTATCTTCTGCATTTGAATTACTCCTTTGCTCTCTGACTCTGTTAACTCCACCCCTGTCTGGGTCAGAGCTCTCTGAACTGAAAATGGCTGGGGCTTTCTCCACTGAGCCACTCAGGTTGAGAGAGAGAAAAAGGGAAAGAAAGCCCCCTTTCAGAGCCAGTCCACAGCCTCCCAGTTTCACCCATTGGTTGGAGAGTACCCAGTCTTCTGGGCTCCCTTTCCTGGGGCACATGCATTTTCTGGCTCTCTAACATGAGTTGTCTTTAAAAGCCTCTGTATTTTTCCTTCTTTTTTTAAATTAATTTTTTTTCCATCAGCCCACCTCCTCTCTACTGGGACCAACCTCAGGGTACTTTGCTGCTTGTTAGGGGTTTGTCTATGTTTGTATTTTGTATTCAGCAGTCCACATTTGTTAATTAAAACCCCAGTTGGAGGTAGGCTGAGCTATATTTGCTTGCTCCGGGAATGCGGCTTTCTCCCACAGCCAGGTCCTGCAGCTCAGCCTGCTGTGGGGGAGGGGGCTTCTGGCACCGTTCCACAGTTTTTACTTATGGATTTTATACTGTGATCTCAGCCATTCCACAGTTGACCCCAGCAGCTGTTTCAGATTATTTACTAGTTGTTCCTGGTTTTTATTAGTTGCTCCAGGGGACTAACTAAATTCCACACCTCTCTATGCTGCCATCGTGTCCCTCCCAGCTCTGGATGTTCTTTTTTAATTTTATTCTTATTCTTTTTTTGTGGTAATGAAAACATGCAGTAATTGTGGTGATGAATGCACAACTATATAATGGTGCTGTGAACAATTGATTGTACACTGTGGATGATTGTATGGTTTGTTAATATATCTCAATAAAATTGAATTAAAAAATTATCTGAAGAAAACAAAACTAGTGTTCAATTTTTGTGTTTGGATTTTTAAAGTATGTTTGAGCAAACAGCCATCCAGATTACACACAGTGGTATCATTCGTGTCTTCAGGGCCAGAGGGGTCGTGCACTGGCTTAGCCAGGACCTGATCAGATGTGCAGTCCCTGTGGGTTACCTAGTCATTTGTGTGACCTTGAACCTTTTTTTCCCCTCCTATGAAATGAGGTTGGTATCACCTGCCCCACAGTGTGAAGGTATACATGAGTTTACCTACGATCACAACTGACCCATAATAAATGCTCTGTGAATATCATTTTCCCTTTGCCTTTTTGGGCTTCTCTTTCTTCATGTGTATCAAAAAAGACTGGCCTGCTCTTTCTTGAACTGTGACAAATGTGTGGCACTGATACAAGGTGTTCATAATAGGGTAGAATATAGAAAAGTCTGTATTTTATGCATGATTTTTCTGTAAACCTACAACTTCTCTAATTCAAAAAAATGGGGGAGGGAGATGCTTTCACTTCTCACAAATGGCATGAAGGCTCTTTGAAAACCTTGCTACAAAGGGAACAGGAGAAATGAGCAAAGTGCCTGGGAACATGAATGATAAACAGCTCTCAGACTGCAGTTTTGGTGGAGCTTCTTGTCGGCCTAAAGATAATCAAGTGTAGTTTATACCCATCAATTGGATTATGGCTTGGCACACAGACTTGCTTGGAGCACTGTAAAATGTGGAATTCAAGGAGATCGCACTGAAAAGGGCAATGATTTGGCCCGTATTTGCTCACACCCGTCTCTGTGTGTGGTGTGTTCATTTTATCATATCAATACCCGATTTCCTGGGCTGCATTGTCCCTGCCCCACTGCATTTTCCCTGCTGCCTTCTCTTCCGACACCCAGCCTTTCCCTCTCTGCTTTATGCTTTAGATCTGGTGAGTCTTATCAAAATGGCATGGTTTCAGTCAGAGAATTTCATAGAAATACTTAGTATTGCAAAGTTTTCAGCCCTAGATGCTCTAACTTGAAAGGAACCACTGCCAGTTCGGTCACTTCTAAAATTATTAAGCCACTTTAATAATACAGCAGCTCAGGCCTGTGTGATAACGTGACATTTGGTGGTTGATTTTATGCTGCTGCTAGTGGGTTCTGTCACGCCGACTATGATTTGCTATTGCAGGGAATGAAAGTGCATCCTTTTTTGAATCTACACAGCTCCACATTATATTCACAAGGCCTGCTCTCCGGACAGAGCTTCGGAGCATCTGCCGGCTTGCCGCACGGTTCCTCCCGGCAGTATAGCAGGACTCCGGAGCTAAACTGCCTGGGTTCACATCCCAGCTCTGCCACTTGTCAGCTGCGTGATTTGGGGCAAATAATCTTTGGTCTTAGGTTTCCTCACTTGTAAAATGGGGATTATAATAGCACCTCTCTAACAGGGTTATTAGGGAGATTAAATCGGCTAATACGCATAAAACATGGAATAGTATCTGGCATGCAGTAAATACTTGGCACTTTTTGGTCAGTGTAATTGCTCAGGGACCAATGGATACAGCCTCGGCTGAGTTTATCTCCTGCCTCTGCTTTGGATTTTGGTTATCTGCACTACTGGCATTTCCCAGGGATAAACAGCTACACACATCCCTTGATTTGACTTCTGATTGTATTTTTTTTGGTAAATTCTATCATATAGACAATAACCACTTAAGACGTCTAACTTACTAGTTGATCAAAATGCAATTAAGTTGTTACAGAGTTTTGTCTATAGTTCTCTTTTGTCTTGAATATTGCTTGAAATAAGTAGGTTCCTCAACTTGGAAAGCTTGTCAAAGATTTTGTTATAATGAGATCCGACCTGAGCATAAAATGTAGGTAGCATATAACCAAGAGAATTTTAGATGTGATGCTACACAATAGCTATTCTATTTCTGCCAGTCATCGAGTTCCTGTGCAGACTTTTGTTTTCATACTCAGTCACACACAGTTGATATAATTAATCCACTAATACCATTGCTAAATTTTAAAAAGATAAATGAAGAACACCTATTCAAACTTTTTGAGGTATTTTTCAGTCAGAAGCAAGTATTCTCTTGGGAATTGTCTTCCTTGAATTCTCAAGGAAGGGGTTGCAGTTTTAATTCTTTAATAATGAGGAAGAAAGTCAAATGTCATAAGATTTGGATGAAATAAACACCTAGATCACCCCAAAATTTTGGTTTCAAATAATATCAGTTAAATAAAATGGAACAATGTTTCTCTAGAAAGTAAACTTTTTAATTTCAGGGAAAAAATATTATGACAAGATCAAACCCACGATTATTTTAAGCATACTGATTCTGATGCATAAACCATATTCATTTGAAAAAGTCTGTATTACTACTAGTAACCAGTTTCTGTTAAGGATAACTTTAACTCCTATGGAAGAACCCAGGAAGACAAACTAGGTTGGGGTGAAGTGTATTGTGGTATAGGGTTTAGAGAGTTGGCAGATCCGAGTTTTGGCTCACTTCTTGTCGTGGGACCCTAGGTCAGTTATTTACAAACTCAGGAAACATTAGCTGCTATATTATGTGGAAAAAATACAGCCTTCCAAGTCAGTGAACTTTTAACATTTATTTCACACTATGGCTAAAACGGGCAACTTTGCCCAGGAAGGTGCTGATATAAAAATAATTTAAAAGTCATATTTTCCTGCCTCACCCCAGGAAAGCAGCGTGGTGGTAGACCGTGCCTCTCTTCGTAAGATAATTGGTGTAGAGAGGAGGGGACCTGGAGTCCTCCTGCCAAAAGTGAGTTCCTAAGTCACCAGGTGTCAGGGTTGACAATTTAATGCCTCAAAAAATTGTATGTCCTCATAAAAGCTCAAGCATTCAGAATGTCCTATTTAAATTCATCATCTAGTGTGAAAACCCTGTTTAGACGGTTGGCGACATGTCCATCTCAGTACAAAGATATTAGGTAAGATTTCAAAAGAACAAGACAAAACTTTTTATGAAAGCACACAGTGGTTCCCTTTGTCCACACGCAGGGCGCTCCCACTGAGACAAGTGTGGGGGCCGTTTAGGGAGCAGTGAGACTTGGGATGCTTTTATGTGGAGGTTTGTCTTCAGCAGTATAAAATCAGTGGACAGAGTGTTTCTGTGAGATCTGAAAGGGCAAGAGATGAAAAACAGAATAAAAGAGGGCATGCAGCTTCGTGCATACAGAAGGGAGGCAAGGATTTCTGGAGTTAGGGAGAAACAATTGTTAAACCCCAACCTGAGAATAATGGAAAAACATTAATAGGTTTGCATTAATTTAGCCAGTCCCATTAAGAAAGACCAGATGGGTAGATTTGCTTGTTTTCTATGTTCCCAAATGTGTTGGTGATTATTTGGGGGTGAGGGAGGGGGCACATTACTTTATTTCCCACATGTTCCATCCATTGTGCCCCAAAGCATGTGGCACTGGCCCCTACCTAGGCTGGCCCTGCTCAGCCCTGTGCTTGCCCGAGCCCACCCTGACCACGGTAAGGGGTGCAGGATGACTCCTGGACACCTACTGAGTGGGTGTCCTGTGACCAAGGACATCTCCTAATGTCACCTGGATGTATCTACCCAGCCCATTCCCCAGGCTTTCTGCCTCCATTTCTGGATGGGTTCTCTAGTTCCCCACTAAGTGAAAGAGCCACTCCAAGTGTGGTCCATAGACCCAGGCCAGAAAGTAAGAGTCAGCGTTTAGAAACATCCATGCCAATTTGACAGTGCTGGGACACCCAAGAACTTGATTTCATATTTATGAAAGTATTTGTCCAAAATGGGTTAGGAGAAAAATGGTCCATCTCTTCAGACGGAGCAGCACTGGCCTACAGACTGCCTGGAAGTGTGGGCCACCTGGCAGTACAGCCCAGCAGTTAATAAGCTCTGGATGCTGCCAGCCCTGGGCTCAAATACTGGTCACAGCACTTTCCAGAAGGATGACCTTGGACAAGCATGTTGTCCTTCTGAGCCCGTGTCCTTATCAGTAAAATGAAGATGATCATAATGAATTAACAGTACAGTAGCAAATACTCGGACAATTCTCACTGTGCAGGCACTGCTCTCAGCACTGTGTATTAACTTACCTCACACAATGGCTGTCTGTAATGGGTATTATTACCATGCCTACTTTACAATTGAGAGGAAGAAGGCACAGCGAAGTTGAAGAACCTGGTGTAGGTACACAGCCAGCAGGTGGCAGAGCTGGACTTCATACCCTGGCAGGCTTCCCCCACCTCTGTACTGACCGGCTTGGCTGTCCCGCCTCCTGGTACTGTCACCTGGATCAGAGGAGCTAATGGACCCATGACCCCCATAGTACTTGCCTGGCTGGCCTCCATGGCTGCTCGCCTTGCTCCACTGCCACTGTCTTCACCGGCTGGGCCTGAGCAGCACATGCTTTCTGGGTCCTGCCCCAGAGCAGACTGACAGCTTGCAGCCATCACAACGATGAACCGAGGCTTGCCAGGCACTGCCTGGAAGCTCCTGCTACGTACCATCCACCCTCCTGACCAGGAATGGGAACCCCGAGCTGGTGGGAATCATGGGTCCTCTGCCACAGTCCACTGGACACCCGGCTCAGACTGCTGGCCACGCTCTGCAGCCCCAGCACTGTGCCGACTTCTCCTACTGACCCACGGGGCTCCCCCGGTTTCCTGCCTCGGCAGCTGGGCTCATGTGATACAGGGTTGGCATGTTCTGGAAATAGAAGGCAAGGTCAGAAAAGGATCAGGCCTTAGTTTTCTTACCTGTGAAGTGAACTGGTTAAACTAATTCAGTGGCTTTTCAAAGCCACTTTTCAAAGCAGAACTTAAAAAAAAAAAACAACCCAGTTAAATCCTTTATAATTCCAATATATGTAAAGCAGAGCCATCTCCCAGTCTCTCCCAGTCTCTTCCCCTCTTTGAGCACAGAGCCCCCACCCACTTGGGATCTTGCATCTTGGAAATCCTGAGGCTCTGGAAGACAGTTTGGACAACTGTTTCAAAATATCTTTCAGATTAAACATTCAACTCTTGTAAATTATAAGCTGAAGAGGATGCTGACAAATTGTCACTCAACCTCATGCACAAGAAAACAAGCAGGGTTTAAATCACCTGTTAAAACCCGATTCCTGAGTTGAGGGTAGAAAAGGCACTGGGCTCCAAACCAAACCAGCTGTGTGGCCTCAGGGAGGCCCCTGAATCTTTCTGGGTCTGTGTTCTCACTTGGACACTGAAGGCACCGAATTAGGCCACCTTCTGGGATTTCTTCCAAGTGAAATACTTGCATGCTTCCGTATGATCTTGTGACTGTCTTCTCTGGAAATCTCTGGGGTGGAAGAGATACCCATCCACCATGGGGAATGGGTGAGGGAACGGCAGGTGGTCCGGTCCAGCGGGATCTGTCTACAAGCAGCCAGGCCTGGTGCTGGAGAGGAGGACAAGCCTGGTGAAGCCAGGCCTGAAGGCTGCAGAGCCAACAGGGTCAAGGTGAGTGGTGGACTCTGCAGGGGGCTGACATGGCACACCAGCTTCCACGACATCCCAGGAACGTGCCCAGCAACCCCCGGGAGATGAACTGAGAAAGCTGAAAGAGGCATGAGTGAGAAAGCAAATGGGCACAAGTCCTTCCTCTGAAAAGTTTCAGTTGAATGAGCACCTTTTACAATGGAGAATGAAAGCAAAACATACATAGTCAAGCTTAAGTTCAGAATAGTTGATGCACTACCATGAGATTTTGTATCACCAAAAGGACAACTTGTATCCGTATTTTTTTTTAACATTGTGAAGTTTAATAGGTTTCATGCCAAAGTATATAAAAGTGAATTAAGAAAATACTATTTTTTTTTTTAGTGAGAATGTTAACAATGGCCATTAAAAGTCTAAACAATATTCCACATTCATAAGAGTGGCCTTTGCAAAAAGTTTCTTAGGGGCACAGAGAAGTAAGGGAAGTGAACATCCAGTATAAACAACAAGAAGAGCCAGTGTTTCAGGCTCAACATCTTACACTTAAATTTCACAGTGCATTAGGAGTTTCAGGAGGGAACCCACATGTTCCCATGTGTATCTGGTGCTTTGATATAAGGAATATTCCAAATCCATGGCCGATCTAGGGGGAAAAAAAAAACCCATTACCTCTACAGAATATTGATGTGAACAGGATCACAGAAAATTCACTCACCTGATGGGATAAAACACTTGTGTGCTCTATTCCACAACTTGTGAAGAACTTTTCTGAGCCAACCCTGGGAGATAGCCCCTTTCAGACAATAGTAATTAGCAAAAGTTCATGTTAAGATGCAGGGCTTACTGAATGTGAGGAAGCTGGTAGGCAGAAACCCGGGCGAATCCTAGCGCTGCCACCTATTTGCTGCACTACCGTGGAAGGCATTTCACCTCTCTGAGCCTCCATTTACTTAACTGTACCTGCGTCGAGGGGCTGTCATGAAGATCGACTGAGATAAAACTCTGCAGTGTGCAAGATAATGTCCAACATGCAGAAAGAACCTAACAAAGGGCAGCTATTCAATTTTTTTCTTTTAAAAAACTAGAAAAAGCAACAGGTCCATGTTTCTGCTCTCAGCTGGTCACCCGTAACCAAGAAGTGCAGTCATGCCCACATACTGCTTTTGTTCTGTTATTTAAGGGTGAAAACTGATGAGACATGAAGGTCACTGTCTAAAGTACTGCAGACCAATGCTGAAGAAAGCAACATGTCTTAGTGTGCAACAGACAGAACACTGAAGACCTGTGTCCAAATCCCCCTCCATCCCTCTCTGCACCATAGGGAAAGCAATCGGATACTGGCCTCGGGTTCCTCCTCTGTGAAATGGGGATGACACCAGCCACCTCTCAGGGTAACTGTGAAGAATAAGTGAGAGAAGGTATGTGAAAGTTCCTGGCATGTGGTCGGTGCTCAATAAACATGAATTTGTCTTCCTTCCTTTTAACTGCTATTTCTGAAACTGAAAAATTTGAACAAATCATTCTCACCACATTGTTACTGCTCGAGTCAAGCTATTTCAAAAGAATCATAATAATATGGATAGAATATAAATATATGTGTATTGCAAGGATTAAAAATAAATCCCTATATTATTGTCCTGATAAATTAGAGACAGAGGAACTCTGAAGTGTTGAGTGTTTATTGTAAAGTGCAGCTTACTGGGTCTGCCAAGATGGAGCGCCAAGGTAAAGCTGTGTCAGTGCTGCCAACGAGCCTTTGGGGGAGGCTCTCTCTCCTTTTTCTGAACAAAGGCAGATGGTAGCTCAGAGGATAGCCTGGAAAATAATGGTATCTGAAGCTCTAACCTCAGCAGCCTCACTCTGTATTGAATAATTTCAGCAATCATGCAAATTGCAGCACTCAGGAGTGTGTAGGAAAAAAATGACAAAGATGGCAACAAGTTATCAGAACTGAGTTCTCCTGTCTTTGGCCTTGAGATGGTTTGAGAACGTTTTTTGTTAACTAAACAAGCCTGTTAGAGAGCTGACCGTGGCTGTCTCATAAAAGGTTGAGGGACTGATGGGGCTGAGTATTGTAAAAAACTGCTGAGACTGACGCCCCTAGCTCATCACTCTCCTCCACTGGGAGCGCCACAGCCTGGGCCTGGACTTCCTCATTATTCACCCATCTTTCCCTGTTAATTGTGCTTTTGGCAACATCAGTTCTGCTTCATTCGCAAGGTAGAGGATATCCAGATTCTTGCTGCTGGAGATATTCTTCTGCAATGCAGGATTTGTGATGCAAACATTTATCAATCAGCCAAGAACTTACAGCATTTATTCCACTGCACCCACCTCAGAATTAGGCAATAATGTCCAAGCAAGTATCTGGCAATGGCCCTACTGGCAAATCCCCTGAAGCTCTGCTTTATAAGTGAGCAGAATGTCTGCACCCATGGGCTGACTGGTCCCTGTGATGGCTGAAATGTCCACCACCACCTTGAGGGAAAGCCAGAATAATGGCCAGCAGGGAGGCGGAAGAGGGCAACATTAACATTCACTGGCTTAGATGAAAGCCTATTTTAAGCAATCCTCCTAATCATACTACATTTTTAAATATATGCATTAATTTTTAAAATTAATGCATGCATTCAAAATATTTGTTGGAAACCAGACAAAGCTGAGGTCTTCACTAAGCTTATAGTCCAAGAGGGTGTGGTGTTTGAATTTTAAATATGACCATGTCTGTTCAGCCTATTAAAATTCATTATTCCAGGACCCACAACCCCAAGAGAGCTGGTTTCCCGTCTGGGGCCTGGCAATAGGTATTTTTTTTATCATGTTCCAAAGGTGATCCTGAAGCAGAGTTTGTGCTTCAAGCTTAAAGGGACAGGAAAATGCCTTTTCTCCTGGAATATAGTAGATGGATTTGGACAGGAGAGTGACATGATCACATCTTCACAGAAGCAGTGTGAGGATGGCTCTGTGTGGGATGAGATCAAAAGCTGTGAGAGGAACCAAGAGAAGGCCAGTCTAGGTCAGAGGGGCCCTAAGTCAAGTCCATGGCAGGAGGGCTGGGAATGAGGGGGCGGCCATGGGCTTCATCTCTTTTTGCACCTCTATCCCATCTCCTCCTGCAGTCAGGGACTGCACATCTCATGCACAGCTGAGCCCTCCACAAAGAGGCAGTACAGGGTGATGTCAGCTGGGGATGTTGGATCCAGACTGCCACGGGGCTTTGACCAAGCTAACCCGAGTGTAAAGTGGGGATACCTGTAAGATGAAGTGAGCTAATTCATGTCAAGCTCTCCCAATGGTTCCTGGCACATAATAAGTACTTAATGAATGATAATTATTAATTACTATTGTTACCTCAGAAGATGAGGATTGTCCTATCTTACGTGCTGTGTAGGTCCTAACCCATTGTTTTATTTTTTTTTTAACAATCAGACAAACCCCAGTAAAGAAATCTAGAACTATCTTATCTGATTCCTATGAAATAAATAAGCACTTGGGTTTTAGCAATTTGAACTGCTGGAACAGGTAGGGAAAGAATCACCAAGTGTTCAGCCAAGGGCCATTTCCTAGAGGTTGGAGGAAAGCATGTATAGCCTGGCTAAATACAGCAGGGTTTTCTGGGGATGTGTATGTTTCACAAATACACAAACCAATCAGCATAACTGGCTGCCGTTTTACTTTAGTCTACTCTGAAATCAAGGAGGGTAAAAAAGAGCTTGAAATATGAAAGAAATCTCCACAAGATTTTTACTCTGTTTTACCATCCTAGTAGAAAAGCAATCAATTATAATTACCATATCAGTGTTACCTGAAATACATTAATACCTTCTCTGAAGAACTGCACATATCAATCTGTGACTATAAACAGAAGAACAGAACAATCTAACTAGTGGGAGGAAAAAGAATCCAAATTGCTGAAACCAAGTACTTATTTATTTCAAGGGAATCTGATAAATTACTCTAGCATACTTTGATAATTCTAGATTTCTTTAAGCTTCCTGATTACAAAGTAACTTAAAAAGCTAAGCTAGTAGTTATTTCCAGCCCTCTGTTTGAGCTATTTTATTAAAAGAGATTATCAAAATCTGTCTAAAAGTACTTTGTCTGCCTCATTTAAAACATCCTCATTTCTAAAGATCTTTCAGAAATACCTTAAAAAAATATATATATATATATAAAATAAAATAAATATATAAAATACATATTATATATAATATCAACAACTACTTAAAATGACCTTTTTTTTTGCATTTTATCTGGATAAGATAATTGAATAGACATTCTATTTTCCTTAAAAAAATACCTTAAGAATCAATAGTTCTGACAGGTCTAGACTAAAGTTTATTCCTATATTATTTCAGTGCAAGGAACTATTTTAAATCAGTAGATAGTAAGAGGAATGGTAAACCACTTAGGAACCAGTGGTTTGATAGCACTTTAGAGGACTGCATACACTATATACATGCTAAATCTATATTATGCATATTTTATATGCCAAGCAAGTTTTAAGGACCTCTTCTACTAAGCAATTACATTTGCAGTTTATAGGCTTTGTTCTAGCCACCTGCAAAACATTATGTACAACCTGGTATGCATTTACCTAATCAAATGATCAAAATTAACATCACCAGATAGCGTGTGCCTCCTGATATAATGCACTGAGAAGAACAAAACATCTTTTCTGTTGTATTCTTAACAAAAGTGCAGAACCTGAATCTAATCTTGAAGAAACAGGAAATAAACCCAATGTGGAATGACCCTCACAGTTTACAAAATAACTGGCTTGTGCTCTGCTACTTCATGCCAATGTCATGAAACACAAACAAAAAATTGTGCAACTATTCCAAATTAACAGAGACTAATGAAACAGGGTAACCAAATGCAACATGTTTCTGGAATTTCTCTTTTGCTTTAAAGGACATTAATGGATGAAATCTGAGTAAGTTCTGAAGATAATAATGTTGAATCAATGTTAATTTCCTGATTTTGACAATGTACTGTAGTCATGTAAGACAATGTCTTTTACTTTTAGGGAACAGAAACTAAAATACTTAGGGATAAAGGGACAAAACATGTTTGCTACTCTCTCAAATGGATCAGAAAAAATTAATATGACAGAGGGAGAAGGATTAAGCAAATGTGACAAAATATAACATTTGGGGAATCTGGGTGAAGCGTATATGGAAATTTGTACTTGTAATGAAATTTTTCTGTAATCAGAACTCTTGTAAAAATAAAAAAAGAATACAGTACACATACCCTGTATAGTTTTTTAAAACAATAAAAGAATGAAAATGAAACAATCATCCAGTTAATAAAATAGACTATAATACCTTTGAAGCTCTGTATGTTCAGTTCTTCATATGCTGGCACAAAACCCTTATTCATTAAGTCCAAATAAGATAGGCTTTACCTTAATATTACCTCATTTTATTCTCTCAGTAACTTAAGGATCAGATGATGAAAAGAATACAAGGATAAGAAGGCAGCCCGGGAGGGCAGGTCTCAGGAGAAATTATACACTGGTCTATTTCCATGTTCATACAGCAAGTGCAACATATAGAAATAATTTATGTTAGATTAAAACAGCTGGTGATTTTGCTTTATAGAAGCTTTTGCCTAGCCTTCTTTAGAAATAAAGCTCCCGAATAACAAAATATGTTTGGTTAAATGTGACTTTTAAGGAGAAGAGTAACGTGAGCTTGATGAGGGCAAGGATTTGTATCTGTTTCATACACTGATGTATTTCAAGCGCCTAGCACAGGGTCTGCACACAGGAGGCCTTCAATATTTATGTCTGTGGAGTGAATGAATTCACAACTACTGCGCAAAGCAAGGCAGGCCTGAAGAAGTATTATTTAGCTGAGTATGTTATCATTTTATTTTGATTATTTTCTTGGCTCCAAGCCTGTGTATTTTGGATATCTGGTGGTCTCATGTACTGAATCATAATGTTGTTCAGAGCAGTGTATTCCTTCAGTAATCTTTTTGTATAATCGGATTTAAAAAAAAAAAAACCAGAAAAGGTGGCTTGAAAATCACTTTCAAAAACGTGAAGGGCTTTTGAAATGTGCATAGCCACTCACTTTTCTAAATCTTGATGAAAATGCCTTTTATATAGTGCGCATGACTCTTGGCTACATACGAAATGGTGACATCTGGCATTATTCTACATGCTACTGAAGCAGTTTAGAAGATAAACAGTACCGATGAAAAAGAAAATGCCCTACTCTGTCTGTATCTTTCAAAGGAGATGCCTAAGAAATAGAAGACTCAGCTAATCATTGGAAAGCATTCTGCTTCCCGGCCAAATAAAAGATTTATCATTCCACAATCTAAGAGACTTCCCGGTTGTCAAATTTTAAGCTCTTGGGTATGATTTTTTTACTGAATGGAAGGGACCTGAGAACATATTTCAAGGATCCTCAAACTCTTTGGTTCCTGCTTTCACAGTCCTTGGGAGATTAGGACTAAAGTGAAGGTGTGGAATCCAGGCCGGAGTTCTGGCTGGAGGTTACGCACAAGAGGTAAGTCCCACCTCTAAGACTGTACGATGTTTACTGAAGAGAAGTCAGGTTAAAAAAAAAGGCAACCAAAGACCAGAGAAACAGAGAACAGACAAAGGTGCAGCTGGACCAGAAGGGAGCAGGGGGGGAGTCCCCGAGTCCTGGCTGTGATCTGTGACGGCCGCAGGTTTTGACCCTGACAGCACAAGCCTTAGACTTCGTTTCATCATCGGCAGGGGAAGGGGAGGGAATTAGCTCTAATTAATTGTCTATTATATGCCAGGAACTGGACTAGACATTTTAAATAAGTACAAAACCAATTATGATAAAAACTGCTAACACTTATTGATGGCCAACTGTGAGCCAGACACTGTGTTAAGCACTTTACCGATCTCATCTTGGCTAATCAGTCCTTTCCCCACCCCTGTGAGGTAGGCACTCTTCTTTTCCTCACTTTGCAGACAGAGACAGAGAAGGTAATTCACTGCCCAAGGCCACTTAGGAGGTTGTGGAGTTGGCACATAAACATGGCCTGGCTCTAAAGCAGTGTTTCTTCTTCCTTTTTAAAACATTTTTATTGGTGGGGGGTGGGGTGGTCACAGATTCCTTGAAATTCTGATAAAATCTATGTAAAGCTTGCTGGTGAAAAATGAGTATGCCTGAATATACAACAGTTTTAGAGGACCTACAGATAAGTATAGAGAGAATGCTTGCACCCTCACAAAACACACACACGTACACAGAGGCTTGGAAAGAAGGGAAGTAAGAATGTCTACTGAAATAATTAGAATAAGTCAAGTCATAGAGTCAGAAACTAGAATACAGGTTACCAGGAGCCAGGGTAGGGGTAGGGAATGGGGAGTTAATGCTTAATTGTACCAGTTTCTGTTTGGATTGATGGAAAAGTTTTGGTGATGGATGGTGGGAATGGTAGCACAGCATGGTGAATGTGAATTAACAGCACTGAATTATATATCAGAATGTGGTTAAAAGAGGAAATTTTAGGTTGTATAGATGTTACTAGAAGATGCCTGAACCTGCTATGGACATTCTTACTTTCTATTATGAAAAATACTTGGTTATTGCCCTTAAAGTCACAATTAGCAGTTTTCAAAGTATGGTTCAGGAACTTCCTTTTTAGGGTGTCTGGGAGACAACACTATTTTCATCATACTAAGCCACTGTCTGTCCTTTACATTTTTGTTTTCTCATGAGTGTACAGTGGAGTTTTCCAGAGGCTATGTGACATGTGACATCACAACAGACTGAACACAAGAGCAGCTGTCTTCTATTAAGCTTGAATGAAAAGCGATCTGCTAAATGTAAAACAAAGCCATTTCCTTACTAATTTCTTTTTCTTCTTCCCCTCTCTTTTTTTAAAGTCAGAAAAATATGTTATCATGTAATGGGCTTCTTATTGTTATTTTAAATTAATATTTTCAAATGTCTCAGTTTCAACTTTGAATATAGTACATCTGAATAGATACAAAACTCGACGTGAATAAAAGCTCTTTGTGCCGATGGGTCCTGAGACCAACCAGTTTGAGAACTGTGGCCCCAGGGGTCCCAGACAGGGCAGCAGATGAGCCTGGCTTCACACGACTGGCAGCCTCCCCTGGGCCCTGAGTGCTTTCTGCTTGGGATGTCCTCTCACGGTTTTCCTTCATCAGTGTCTCACCTTTACTTCCATACAGTTCTGGAGGCAAATCATATGGTACAGGGAAGGAGGCCACTGGCTCCTGGCTGCCTTTGAAGAATTTCTGTTTCACGTTGAAGCTGTCCAGGCCCTGCAGACGCACAGAGGGAATCTATGATTGCACCCCATTTTCTGAAAAATGAGACCCCAAGAGGCAATTATATCTTTATGATTTTTTTTTTTGTTTTACAACAAAATTCAAATTATTTCAGAGCTATGCTGAATGTTCACTAGGTCACATAGATTTCAATCTCCCATATTATTTGGTTCCTAAAAACAAGAAAGGTTCAAATTTCAGGAGTTAAATTATAGCAAAATATGTAAAAGTTTACATAGCCCATTTCTACTAACCACTTGTAAAGTTTGCAGGGAGGTTGAGGAACTCATGGTGTAAAAATACCTCAGAATACTTTCAGTGTTGCCATAGTAACAGGCTGCCTACTCTGATACAAGAAGGAAAAGCTGTTTCCATATACGATAAATATGAGTCTTAAGTGTTCCGATATGTTGTAATGAGAAAATAAAAATCAGAGTTCTCTTCAAGACCTACCAAAATGAAAGGTTTATTCTAAGAACTTCAGAACAGGGTTTTAATTTTAGCTCTTAAGGTTCTGGATCTAGACCGAGTTCCAGGTACTCAATATATTAGTTTTGCTCTCCCCATGCGTCCGAACACTGCTCGCCTTCTCACCCCATTCCTGGATTATCCTGGCACTTTGTTTTGTTAGTCTTTCTGTCTGTCATTCCTTCTGCCCACCCATCCAAACACAAACTCGCTCCACAAATCCTAAATACCCACATATCAAAAGCTTTGGAACTACTGAAAAGAGTGAGGACGAAGGTCCTTTGTCCCTGTGATCACGTAACTTAAGTGAAGGGAGGCAGCTCCCAGGCATGATGCAGAAGGAGGCGGAGAGAGGCTGCACGGGCTCTCAGACAACCTGCGCCCCAGCCTTGGCTCTGGCACTGCTAAGGGGGGTGAGTGGCTGAGGCTGGCGTTCACTCGTTTCTTCATTCTCCCGCTGCCAGGCATGGTGCGGGCACTGGGTATAAGGCAGTTAACATGTACCTCACGGGGTGTACAGTCTAGTGGGGGGACAGACATGACACAAATGTATTTACAACAGTAGAGTACACATTACAAATTGTGATAAGCACTATGAAGAATAACAAAAGAGCACTAAAGGAATGGCAAGAGAGTCCTATTTTAGATATGGGGTCAGGGGATGGTCAGCAGAAGCCTCCCTAAAAAAGTGACATTTGAATAAAACCCTAACAGGTAAGTAAGGTATGACCAGGGGAAGAGCAGAAAGAATGTTCCAGGGAGCAGGAACAGCATCTACAAAGGCCCAGAGGTGGCAAAGAGCTGGGCATGTTCCAGGAACTAAAAAAGATGGCTGATGAGACAACTGGCCAATTATTCATTAGGTTTCAATTTCTGCATTTGTAAAACAGGGCTAATAACGTTTCTAAAGGTTACTGATCTTGTTTGCTAATGCTGCCGGAATGCAAAATACCAGAAAAGGATGAGCTTTTACAAAAGGGGTTTATTTGGTTACACAGTTACAGTCGTAAGGACATAAAGTGTCCAAGGTAATGCATCAACAATTGGGCACCTTCACTGGAGGATGGCCCATGGCGTCCGGAAAACCTCTGTTAGCTGGAAAGGCACGTGGCTGGCGTCTGCTCCAAGTTCTGGTTTCAAATGGCTTTCTCCCGGGACGTTCCTCTCTAGGCCTCAGCTCCTCTTCAAAATTTCACTCTTGGTTGCTCTTGGGGCATTTGTCCTCTCTTAGCTTCTCCGGAGCAAGAATCTGCTTTCAATGGCCGCCTTCAAACTGTCATCTGTAGCTACTCTCTCAGCTTCTGGGCATTCTTCAAAGTGTCGCTCTTGGCTGTAGCAAGCTCACTCTTTCTGTCTGAGTTTATATAGTACTCCAGCAAACTCATAAAGGCCCATGCTGAATGGGCGGGGCCACACCTCCATGGAAATTTTCCAATGAAAGATCTCACCCATAGTTGAGTGATTACATCTCCACAGAAACATCCAATCAAAAGTCTCCAACCAAATCAACACCAATACGTCTGCTGCCCACACAAGACTGCATCAAAGATAATGGCGTTTTGGGGGACATAATACATCCAAGCCAGCACAGTTATCACATTAATATTTCTAACTGTAGGACCTAGCAGAAGGCCTGGTACATATTAGGTGCTCAAGAAATGTTAAGCCATAAAAGATAGGATTAAAGCACCTGCTTACTTTAAAGGCTTCTGCGTAAGAGCAAGTGAAATAATGTGTGTGAAAGTGCGTTGTGCATGTTAAGACCTATGGGAAGTCACGGGTCATGGCTTGGATGAAGATGGAGATTAATAATGCAGTGACAGTCAGCATGGGATAAATGCTTGGTACAAACTCTAGACATTAAAGGAAGAAATAACGTTTTTCCAGTTGTGGGATAAGGAGAGGCTTTATCATCAATGATATTTTAGCTGGAGTTTGAAAAATTGGTATACTTTTGATAAACAGAGAGACAGTAGGGAAGAACTTCAGGGGAGAGACCGGCATAAACAATGGCAATTAGGGAAGCAGAGGGCAGGCACACCAGGGGGAGTAAACCAGTGCAGAGGGGAGGGCCGCGGAGCGGGTGCTGGAAGGGAGAATCAGAGTCGGACTGGAGAAGGTGTTGCGTGGGCAGCAGCGCAGACATCTGGGGTCTGAACCTGTTTAACTGTGTGACTGATTTGGAAAGGGAACGCGTCCCAAGTTGGGGGTGTTAGAGAAGATACTGACTTTCTCCTCGGGTGCTCATTTGGTGAGATGTTCCTCTTGAGCTGTCGATGGCTCTCATGTTCATCAAACAAGGTGGACATCAGAAAAGCTGAACCCTGATGACATGGCCCAAGCCCCTGGATTCAGTTAGGCCTGAAGCCAGGGACTCACCCTCCATGTTTGCCTCTGCTTACATTCATTCGAGCTGTTTCAAAACCCAAAGCACCCCAAGACTCCCGTTAAAATGTATGGTCTTTACTTCAATATACAATGAGGAGTTGCAGAGGGTTTTTGAACAAAGAAGTTCCACGAGAAAGGCAGACCAAAGAATGGATTGGATTGGGAATTGCTAGAACCAAGAGTTATTACAACATGGATGGGAAATGGGCTAGAGGATGGTAATGGCCTATAGGAACACAAGTGTCATTATAACAAAAGTATGGATACAAGTGAGGTGAGTTTGGATGAGAGTGGTGCCAGTGGAAACAGGAAGGAAGAAATGGTTTTGAAAGAGGCAGAAGGCAAAACTAATAAAAATTAGGGACTTATGCAGGCAGGGCAGAGGTGAAGGGAATAGGGAGATTTTGGATCAGATGGACTGAAAGGACACTGCAGCTCACCCACTCCTCACCTCACGCCTCTCCCACTTAGTGGAGGGTGGCTGGGGTCCTTCTCACATCTCAGCTGTGGAACATTCTGGATCTGAGGAAGAATCTCTATAATGCCTTCCTTTCGTATACTGCTTATTTGCTGTGTGACTGTGGGCAAGCTACTTAACTTTTCTGGACCTCTGTTTCCTCATCTATGAAAAGAAAATCATGATAGCACCTAATTCATAGGGCTATGGTAAAGATAGATATTTAGAGCCATAACTGGCCCATGATAAGTGTTCAGTGAGTGTAAGGGTAACTGTTATAATCTGAAAAGCATATTCAGGGTGATCTCTGCAATGTAATTACAAACAATTTGGAAGTTAGATAGCTGTCTAAGGTCATGTAGCTATTAAGTGATGAGGCAGGAAAACAGAACCCCTGTTCTGATTCTTGGTCCTATGTTCCTTCCACTAAGCAAAAAAAAACAAAAAAAACAAAAACAAAAACCAAAAGGTCTTGCATTCACCCACCAAGAACCATGAAAAAAAATTCCTTGAAAATTTAAGAAGCAACACTAAGGCAGGCCAGGTAAGCATGAGCCAAATCCTCAAAACCCTGGTAGTGGGCATTTTTAAAAAGAAAAGAGCGAGAGGTTGGAGTGGTGCTGATTTCATGATTACTAAATTCTTAACAGAGTCTCAGGTAAAAATTACTTGTCACCTCTTTAGCTTCTGGCTTAATTTTGTTACTTTCAAATGCATCATGGCAAGGTTGAGATTATTCTACGGCTGGGACCCAGATAACGCTGCCCTCCATGTTTCAGCCTGTGGCTTCATTTTGTGGTATCTGACTTCAGATACAAGAAGGTCTGAGCCATCTATGATGGCTGATGGGAACTAATATGCTTTTTTTTCTCGAATGCCATTTCTGATCCAAATTCTAGGGTATTATAAAAAATATAAGCACCACTTTTCTCTTCAATCCAGATGACAAATAATTTGAAGCTGTCTCCTAATTATCATTATTTATATATCACGGTGGAATCACTTGCCATTTTACAAAACAGAGGAAGGCACCCTCCAGGCACAGATACTTAAAAGACAGTTAAGACAATACATTTATAAAATACCAGGTGAGAGGGTGGACGTACATCACACACAAGAAATTGCTGGTTTTTCACTTCATCAGCTTTGGGAGTGAAAGAGCCAGTTATCACTGTGATGATCTAGTTTTAGTGACTTGGCTCAATCACAGAGAACAAGATGCATGCTCAAATTGAAGTCAGAGATGTAATTTATTTTTTAGTTGTGTCTGAGTAGCAACTTCAAACAGTAAAACCCTATACAAGGCACCAGGTTTTTCTGGATAAAACAGTGATAACAGCTGAACCTTCCAGAAGGGGCACACTTAACCAAAGATGGACTAATTGACAAGGAAGCAAATTACAGGAAGGTGGTTGTCATGTCCTTCCTGTAAGGCAATGTATGATCAACAACTGGAAGCAAGAGGAAAAGCTTCATAGAGGGGGGTAAACCTATCAGGGCCTCAAGGATGGGTTTTGGAAGAGCAAAGGGCTGTTTGTATAAGGTGGAGTGCACTTCAGATAGAGAAAATGTAATAACATAAATCACCATGGATGTGACAAGATTTTGATTCAATTAAAAGCCTACTGAGGATCAGTCTCTGCTTTCAGCCATCTCTTTATCTGCTTGGTTTAAATGATGTTAATGCAACTGCTAAAGTCAATGCAATCTTTACTAAGCACTTGCTGAGTACGAGGCTGTTCTAAGAACTTTGTAGGTAACAGTTCTTAGTTCAATGATCCTATGAGGCAGGGACCACACTGTTCCCATTTGTCAGCTGAGAAAAAGGAGGCTTACAGAAGGGCATTGACTGGCCTGAAGTTTAACAGCCTGTAAGGAGAATCCCAACTGCCGTTGGTCTCACTCTAAAGCCCATTCTGTCTTTCATTTTGGCTTCTATAGATCTAAGGTCCCTAAATCTTTAAACTATGTGCTCTGGGAGAGTTCCTGTTCTTGGTTCTTGGTATATCTCCAATATGTTCCCCATATTCTGTTTCTTTCCAAATCATCTCCATCTCTAACTGAGGCAAGGGGCAGTAAGCTCAGGATCACACAACTGGTAAGTGGAAATTGCTTCGGAAGCCAATGCTCCTCAAAATGCTAACAAGTACTCTAGGGAACTGGAGCACAGGGGTGCCTGGGGAAACCGATCCCACATGAAGGCATCTGGACATCCTCACACAGGCCAAGGGGAGCCACTGAAGGTTTAAAGACAGACGCTGATGTGATCTGGGTCTACAGCTTCAGCAGTAGTGGGGTAGGAGCCTGAGATGCAGAATGGGAGGGAGAGGATCAGTTAGTCCAGGGGAGAAAGAAGACAATGACCTAAGACAATCACCTGCATAACAGGCAGCAAAATTCTTGCCAGGGCAGACAGGATGGGATGTGGTGACTGGATTTGGAGGGGTGAAAGGAAGGAGTGGAATGCAAAGGTGGCTTAAACAGCTCAACTGGAGAGCACAGGAGCTGATCAAGAATCCCACTTGAAACTGCTGGGGCTTCCTGGGAAACCCTGAGAGCCCACATGGATGGCTGGGCCCCACGCAGGTCATCGGGGTTGTGTGGGAGGACAAGGTGCAGGTGATGGTGATGGTTATTGTAAACCTTATTAGTTCTTCCAACCAGAGCCGCAATCACAATTAGGAAGCACATACATGTGGTATATGCCATGTTTAGCAAAAAACACAACAAAATCATTTAACCAGAACAGAGAAAGAGATTTAAAGTCTGCAAGTTCCTGGGGATTTGATTGAAGCAGTTTTTATTCTGATCACAGAAAGGAGAGAACCCACCATCTCAGGAGCAAATGAACAGGGGGTTCAGCAGAAACCAAGCTGTCTCTCAGCCTTAAGACAAGCAGAGAAGCTCAGACTACCTTGTCTGGAAGGAAACAGCTCTGGACATTTATCCTGAATTTTGGATGCTTGTGCACATTATTCCCAGAGGTAGGGGGTAGTTCTAGCCACAAGGTTAGGCAAGCCAAGTCCGGTGCCCAGCAAGAATCTGACAAATTCATGCTCAAAAAAGCCACCAAACTGAATGAAGTTCAAGGAGAAAAAATACATGTATTTCCTCAAAACAGCCGATTTTTTATATCACTGGATCTTTCCTATATTAAGATTTTCTGAATCTAAATGAATTAGCCTAATCTAAAAGTAAATACACTTAAAGGGACAACCTGGAAAACATAACATAATTGATAAATTGTTACTAGACCTCAAAAAGAATAAAAGTCTTCAATTTAAATGAAACATTTATTAAGCACCTACTATGTACAAAGCATCACTAAGTGTTGGACACACAGAGTCAAATGTACCCAGATAGCAATCTCCAAAGCTCTTGAGCATGCTCCTTATCAGAGGAAATGCTATGGATCTCATGCTCTAATTACAAGTTAGCTTTATCTCCAAACAATGTGTTCACTGATACATTTATTTAAAAGAGAAGAAAAATGGGAACAAATTGATATTTGGCTGCCAGGGGCTTATCAGCTTCCTGCTCAATTCCCAGAGGTTTCGGATGGGATCTTATTATCAATGGGCAATGCTGGCTCTATCCACTAGTTTTCAGGCTGAAAGAAGGGGCACCTCACATGGCCATGTGGTTCCTGAGTAATAGTCCTTATCAGGTCTGTGGAAAAGCAGAAAACTGCAAGGTCCTTTTTAGGTGACTTCCTCTGCAGTGCTCGAGACTGTCCCGCTCTGGGGACAATGTTTGTCCGTCTGCAATGCTGGCCTCTAGTCAGCCTCCCAGAACACAGTGATCGGGGGAGCCCACTGGGGAAGAACAAAAGTGGCAACTCCGGTCACATCTAACTTAGAAATGTGGGTGTTTTGGACACAGAGTTCTTTCCAACAGGCACAAAGGTGGGCAGATCTCAAGAAAATGAGCTCTGGATGATATCCAGTCAGAAGGATGACTACAAAACTGTGTATTAAGTTTATGTGGCAAACGTAGCTAAAAATATTAATAGGCAGATCTTGCTAGTACTAAAGAAACTGCCTCCCTAAAACAAAAAAACAAAAACAAAAAACTAACACTGTGTTTCACATTTTATAGCAAACTGTGTTCTCAGTAAACATTGTAAGATTATGATCAATATAGAAATCTTTAAGGTAGTTTATTAAATGAATATATAGAAATTGGCATTTGTAAGTACTGCAATAGAATCCTAATAGTTGTGTATTTTAATTTCAACCAGACAGCTACAGGTGAGCTACTCCACACTGTAAATTGCTTTCAAGATTCAAGAACATATTTAAACACTGACTATATGCAACACCCATTGGATAAATTCATGTGGTCTCCAGAGACCCTGGTTTTGTATTTTCGCTCTGTTCATGTTGCTCAGTATACAGCACTGCATACTCTAGGAACTTACAGGAAGCATCATCGACTAATAGACATTTCCCAGGCCCTCTGTGAAACAAGCTCACTGCCCAGGCAAGGAGACACACAGGTCAGCGATCACCATGCAATGGGATTGTGTGGTTAGCCCTGATTCTAGGAAGCTGTGGGATGCAGAGGAAGGGGGCCTGGAGTGAAGGCAGGTGAGGTAGGGTCATCGGGGTGTCATCAAATACAGAGGAATGCTGGCTGGAAGGGGTGGGCCTGGCTCATAATGAGAACAAGTAGCTGTACGTGGTGAGAGGTGAGAATTGAGTAACCAGGTGTCAGATCACAGAAGGAAAAGCAGACCACGTCAGGAGTCTAGATTTCCCTCAAGGACTTGAAGCAGATGGGTAACATGACCAGAGCTATTTCGACAAAGACCATTCTGGCAGCAGGTTGAAGAGACACTTGAAGGAGACCCAGGGAAGTGAGGTGGGAGGCTACTGGAGCAGGAGCTGACGTATCCTGTGTGTAGTAGCAGTGGGAATGGCAAGAGGGACAGATTATCAAGCAGCATTAAGGAGTGAGAACTGACAGGACTTGGGGAACTAAATCATTAGGGGGTGAAAGAGGAGGAGTAAATGATTTCCACACTTCAAGCGTGGACAATGGGGTGAGTGGTAAGAGTAATCTAGTCATAATCAGAATTTTTTAATAGTATGGTTTAAAGATTATGATGATAGTTCTGATGATGTCTGAAATGTCCTATATCCTCAGGTCCCTTTTGAATAATATAGACTATCATTAAAATCTTAGAATTACATTTTTTAAGACTCAAATTCTCTGATGATTGGCCTGCTTGAGAAAATTTAATGACTTTCTACTATCTGTATGAAATAAAGTCCAGCCCCTGGTGTGCCCCTGCTCTCCAATCTGCTTTAGAATAGGGTTCCAACCTGTCATGGCCCACCCCCACCCTCCCCCTCCCCCAGGCCCCATTCCAGGAACAGGGAACTATTTGCTGTTTCCCAAATACAAGACACACCACTGTCTGCCTGGAAGCCTCATCTCCCCTGGACTGTGGTTGAACTCGTACCCAGTTTAAGGTCCAGGTCAAATGTCAGCTCCTTAAAGAAATTGTTCCCAAGTTCCCCAGGCAGATTACATGCTCCCCGTCTCAGCACATATTGTGATTACGTCTGTTTCCCCCACTTATCCATGATTTCCCCGAGAATACCACCATCATCAATGGGGTCTATCCCAGGAAGCTGGAATGTTTGGTTATGAGACAGAAACATTCTTTGGGGAGGGAACAACTGGGCTGTGTGGCTGCTCAGTCACAAGCTGAGTGTCTCATTCCTGTGCTCAAGCTTAAGAGACCTTCAGCCAAATGACAAAATGCCCCATGACATAGGTCTCTAGGTTGCCCTCAAAGTCAAAATCATAAATGCTAATTTTGTGAAGGTGAAGAAGAGGTCCCATACTTTTCCAGAGGCTATATGTAGCAGTAAACAACCTAAGTGTTGTGACATGTAGCGTAAGGACCAAGTCTCCAGGATTACCCCCAAACCCCTAACTTGCTGCAGCCTGACAAGGCACGTATCAACTCACGTATGGGTGAAACCTCCTGGTAGTATCTACCTCTTGGGGCAGTTTCCCAGTTCACAACAATTCCCCCTTCTCTGGAAACAGGCCTGGTATTGGGGAATGGGGTTTGAGCACATGCTATGCAACCCCACCCTCTGTCTGGGGGTGGACAGGAGATCTAAGCTTGAGCAGCACTGGACATGCAGGATGACCGCCACCCGGGCTGGGCAACCACTGTGGCGAATCACACCAGTGGCGCCCATCCAGAGGGGTCTACTGCTGAGGTCCCCAGAGCTAGCCCAGTTCCTTCCCTCTCAAGCCTCAACTGTCCACTCTTCCATGACATTTCACCCCAGCTCCTTTTCAGTAAATTCCCCCACCCCTTTTGGGCTTGAGTAAGCTGAAGTTGGTTTTTGTAATGTGCAACCCTCTGCGTTCTGCTCACTCAGGCCAGCTCCCTGCCTCACATCCCTTAGCTCTTGGCTTGTACCTGGGACACCTCTCATCTTATTATTCACAATATGGTGCCTATTTAACTTTTATGACCTTACCCAGTCTGACTATCAGTTCTTTGGAAGGGCAAAGTTGAAACACTTCCGTGTACTGTCCACAATGCTGGATGAAAGCACCTGTCCAAGTCATGTATGATTCACTGACGGATATGAACAATCCAACCAAATGGGAAAATGGCTGATGACATGGTGGCGGTTTGTGGGTCCTTATTAGTGTTATGGAGGACGCCTGCTGTAAAAGCACTGTTCTAGCTCTGTATCTTGAGATGTGCTAACAAACGCCACTGGAGAATCTGCTTCCTTTTGTGTCAGTATGTTAATTTTACAGCCATCCTGCCTGGGGCCCAGCTCCTGAATCTCGTGGCATAGCATATAAGGAATGGAATCCATTTTTATATTCCTGTCTGATGGCTTTCATATGCAGCTGAATCTCTATCTTACCTACAATGTGCTATAGTGGGGCTCTTTCCTATTCCAAAAGTATAGAAATAAGAAAAAAATCCAGTATAAAGCTCATTTGGTGATTCCAAATGATTATGCCTATTTTAGCCCTATTGGCCTTCTCTAATGTACAGTCAAACAGTATGTAAGGTAAAAATTAGTAGCTTAGAAGGGTCTAGTAGACCTGGAAGGGGAATATATTTCTTTCCTGTTACCATTTTCATGATCTGAAACTAGGGATTAAGACAGGACATTTAGAAATGTTTAGAATGTTGCAAATGCTGTTAACAAAACTCAAAGAAGAATGACACAAAATCTATTAAGTTACTATTGGGAGATGAGTTTAGTCTCCGTTTAAAGCTACAGTTACTATAATCACACCAAACTATTATTGCCCTAGTGTTGTGAATTCCCTGTTTCCCAGAAGCTGTAATAAAACGAAAGGATCAGGGGAGGGATCAGTTAGAAGACTGGGGTGAGAGCAGGACCTCACTCCTCAGCTGAGGAACCTTTGGGAAGTCGCATCCCTGACTATAAAATGGGGGTAGCCATCCACCTTCCAGGGCTAAAGATGCTAAATCTTTAGCTATAAGTGGCATATGGACCTGCTTTGTTTTACTCCATAGGAAAGAACCTAAATGTGCTGAAATTTTATGGTTCTACCCTCAGAAGAGGCCTGCTGGACAGTTTTGTACCAAAACCCCTGGGATGAGAGGAAAGGAAGGATAAAGAACAGCAAGGGGAGGAAAGAAAGCGAGAAAAGAGCTATCTGCCCGAACATGGTGTGAAAAGAGAAACTATGAGGAATATGGTTGGGGGTAGGATGGAAAGGAAGGCTCTCTCCAATGCCTTAGGACTATGTGAACTCCCAGCATTACCCAAATCCAAACTTGAGTCTAAGTGCAAACACTCAGGACTACCTCAGCTGGATCTTCTGGTCTAGTCAAAGTGGCTTACCATGGAGCTGTACTCTGCTGTGTTTTACTATCACAAGTTGAACTACAGGCAAGTGGTGAAAAACAGAGGAAGAGGAACACGTTAGATACCTTACTGTGTGGGCAATTCTGACTGCCATTCCTCCAATGAGCATGTGCTCCAGAGAGGGTGTGAGGAGGAGAGAAGGGAGCTCTCGGGTCCTGTGTGCCTCTTCGAGTGGGAACATCTCTCTGGGCCAAGTGTGACTCCAGTGCTTAGAGAAGCATATGCTCTCTCTACACCTGGTTCCTACACAAAAGCCAGCTGCTTCATTTGGTGTTTAATTGAAGAAATTGTGAGCTGTTCCAAAGCTGGAAGACAAGCTGATGGTGCTGGGCTTCTGAGAAGGCATGGTTTCCAATGAGACTTTTCAGGTAGGTTTGATCACACGTGTCCTTTATGATCCCGAGCTCACTTTCTAGCAGATTTTGGGAGCTTCCCTGCCTCCTGGCTGGTGATCATGTGATTTCTCTTCCAGGAGGGATGCCTTTGCCACTCATCTCCACTTACCCTAAAGCCTATGCATCCTTCAAAATCTTTCCCAAATCCTCCTGCTTCCCATTGGCATCCTCCAATCACCCCAAATGAAAGTGTTCTGCACTTGTCTGGGCCATTCCTTTGGTGACTTACCACTTACTATCCCGTAATAAATTGTCATGCCATATTTTATGATATTTATTTAAATATTTATTTAAATATTGTCATCAACTTTACCCAATCTCTAATCAGGCACACACCCTGAGAGTGGGGGTCCCACTGTACCCAGAACAGTGAGGGTTTACTAAGTTCATCAGCACAGGCCAGTGGTTAAGAGCACGGGCTCAGAGTTAGAATACCGACTCCACTTCTTTCTGACCTCAGACAAGTCATTGTGACTGAAGGCGGAGAATATAAAAACCCAATTCATCTGACAAGTGAACAATCAAGCAGCTTCAGAGACTGTGAACTTACAAATGTTGAAGGGAGGAAAAGGACTCCGAGCTCATAAGAGCGGATCATCAGCTGGGCACCGTTTTTCTCTAAAGCTCCCCAGGCGGCCTTGGACAGATTAGCGCTGCAAGAGACAAGGACACAGAAAGGGCTGTCTCAGTGAGGCAGCTGAGTGTGGGTCAAACTTGCACAGCTGCAAGAACATTGGTCAAAAGAATATATAGCAGCAATTATATTTTTTTAGAGTTGCACATTTTGGGAAAGAAAATTAAAATCCTGCTGTGCTACAACCCTTGAGACTTAACTATCTAATAGCTTATTGGGATAGTTCTACTCTCATCCTCGTTTTCCTGAGGGAAGCTATTAAATAAATTATCCTTCTTTAGAAAGATTCTTGTTTTTCTGTCCCAAACCCTTTGTCTTCTCATAACCCTGGTGTAGCCAAGATTTCTGGTTTTTCTATATTAAAAGGTAGCATTTAAGAAAAAAAAACTATAGTATGTAAATATAATCTCATATAGTAGTGTCTGAATCTTATGTCCTTTTCTGTCTTTCTTTGGCCAGGTAGCCCTAATTTCTGATCTGTGGGCAACTGTACTCTTGAGGGCCCTAGACTAATATTTGCATCAGGAAAGAAATGGTACATTTACAATCACATTGTATATGGTCAAGAGGGAGTTTTGGATATGGCTGAAAAATCACACAGTGCAGTGGGAGAGAGGAGATTGGGAACTGACGGGCTGGGAGGCACCTCGATGGCCAGGAGCTGAGACCCCCCACGGGACATCAGCAGAGGACTCCCATCCTCCGATTCGTTAACTTTAAGCCCACCATAAACATTATTTTCATGTAGGGTTCTCAAATTCTATTCTCTTTTAAAATTGTATAGTAAAACCTCAGCTATTCAGAACCCTCAAAGCTTGACTCTGTGGATAACTGCATATTTCAAGATTCCTTCATTTGTGCATCAGGTATTTTTCTAAACAAATGTTGGAATTGCTGTCTGCTGAAAACAGTTATCAAGTAAAGTAAAAAGAATGATCCCTGTTCAGGTTCTATGAGAACAGAGAGGAAGGAACGTGGAAATCAGAGCTAAGGAAAACTCTTTAAATGATTAAGATAAATATAATACATATAAAAGGAGAAAACAGTGTATTGCAGACCTCCCTGCCTTCTTAAAGGACCCTCCTGAGGAGAGTGGCTCTTTCTATGAAGCAAAGGCCACAATCGTTATCATCTATAACATGTCATGTTTACTGATAAAGTAGGATTAATGACTCTAGGAAAATGTTTTCTTTAAAAGGCCAAAGTAGTTCAGAAAATGGATTGATAAATGGGCAGGAAGACTCTCAGATAGATGGATTGATAGAATGTTGGATAGATAGCTTGAATGATATGGCAAATGTGGCAAAATATTCAAATTAGTGGGTCTGGATATCTGGGTGGATGGGGTATGCTGGAGTTCTCTTTAAGGGGTATTATTTTTGGAACTTTCCTAAAGGTATTTCAAAATAAAAAGTTAAAAAAAAAAAAAAAAAAGTCCAAGGTGACAGACTGCTTCTAGATCTTTCACCAGTTAGTCAAAAAGAAAAAAAAAAAGTAACTCCTGGGTGAAGAAACAGATCTAATAGCAAACTAACCCATAAATTTGAGGTGGAAGTCATCTTCCCATGAATATTTTTCTCACATCCTAGATTACTGCCTTCCTAAAAACTCCCTTGACTTGTCAGCATCCTAATGCACAGGGGGAGGTCCCTGCTGGGAGGCCTGTTTTCACTCTTTCCTCCCTGCGACATTCTAAGACCTGAAGGCTTACTCCAAAGTCTGAGAACTTTTCTGATGGTTTCCTCCAGCACCTCCTTTGTATCTGGCTTCTAATAGAATTCTAAGCATTTGGAACCTTAAAAACTCAATCCTGAATATGGAGAGATGGAAAGTCACTTGTAGGTTCTCCAGGTGATAAATGAGTATCTATGAAATATCATCCTTAATTTTTTTTTAACATCCTGAGTAACACTTTGGATCACTGGTACCTGGCGCAGCCAGGAGGATGGGGAATAATTCTAATTCTGCCTGCTCTGTGGATGGGCATCTACAAGAGTCCAGAAAAAGCGCTGGAGCCTTTCATGAGGCAGGGTGACACCACAGGGCTGCTCACAGCAGGCTCCATCGTTTCCAAAACTCCAAAGGCGTTCTACCTCATCTTCTCCATTCAGGAGCTACTGCCCTCTCTGAGTCCTGGCTTCTAACTGTTGCCACTGCTGCTCCTAGAGCTCAGTCTGCCATTCTGTTCCCTCTGCCCTTATTCTTCCATTTTCCTTCTGACTCTTGCTGGGCTGGACTTTTCCCATCAAACGCTGTGGTTGCAAAAAGGGGTTAGGTTTTTAAATTGACCTTGGATTCTATTTTATAAGTTGGAGCATTCCAGAGTTTGGATTCTACATATTTAAAGTTCTACTGTCCACCAGAAGCTCTGCCTAAGCCACTAAAAAGTAATGATGGATAACAACAGTGGCTTCTGGGGAACAGAGAGGAGTGTGTTGTGTGTGTGTGTGTATTTACAGGGTTGTCACATTATGTGGAGTGAAAATTGGTAAAGCAGTCTCTGGAAGGCTATTGTTCTGAGCCTGATGCTGGAGCTTGAAGTCTACAGGACAGGCAGGAGTCAAGAGAAGATAGACATAAAGTGGGGGAGACCAAGAACAAGCCAGAACCTATGAGCACAAGCTGAAGCCCAGGAGGACAGACAAAAACCCATGTCAGTTCTTAATTGCCACTGGCACTGGCGGTGTGGGGGATCTGTAGAAGCCAGGCCCTTAGTCACCAAACACAGGCACTCAGTCTGGCCTGGCCCAGGAGCTAGAGACGCTGATGCAAGATCCAGGGTAGGAGCAACAGCTCTAGGTTCAGCTGCTGCTCAAGCCAGCAGGGTGAATCAGCAGACAGTGATGACGTGTATGTATTGTAAAAATGGTTCCTGATTCACATCCACCCTGCAAATCTCCCATAGGAATCCCCCTTGGGGCCTACCCTAACCAGAAACATACAAGAAAGGGAATTCTGGTAAATGTAGTTCAGCCTCACCAAGCTGATACATTACAAAGACACCACAGGGCGGATGTTTTTTTCCGAGCCTTCAGTTAAGTCAACCAGTGGTCAGTTATTCAATTAGACAGTTTTATAGGCCTCCTGCCTCCAAGATCAGTTGGTGGTAGATTACTCTCACAGCTTGTGGAACAATGAGTGGTTGGAATTAGAGGTCTGAACTCAGACCACAGTATGGAAATATTGTCCCAAAGCCTTTAAGAGCAAATATAAACTAATCAAGTATAACAACACAAATATCCCTTAAGGAAATCTCAGGAGGGCAGAGGAATGCTAAGGTACGTGGAGAAAAAAGGAAAGTTAAAGATGATAAAAGAGCCATGGGCCCAGAATCAAGAGATTTTAGTACCAGCTTCCTTACTAACTGCGACACCCTAAGTCACCTCTCCTCTATGAAGGGAGGAAACTAAAATTTCCTATCTAGAGGATGAGGAGGTTTTAGCCTATGAGGTCAAAAGTCCTTCCCAGTCAACTATCTATGCTGCCCAGAGATGCCCATGTTCACGTCTAATTAGATGGCTCCCCTCCAGTGATGTATACATGATTATCACAAGGATAAAGTCCATGATTTTCACTAGGAGCTCACCACTGAGGAAAACATACTTGAATGTTTATGATAATGTGTTTGGCCAAGAAAGGAGAGAGGGAGCAACGAAGGAGACCTTTGGATCAAACCCTGCTACATGCCTCTTGAGGATATTAAAAGATTAAAATTCAGTAATGTAGCAGCTGCCCTCTTCAACCCCGGCTTGAGCAACTGTTAGAGCAGCCAACTGGGTTTACTTTAAAGTTTTTGTTAGAAGACCTCCAAGTCCCCAAGGATGACTGTTGTTATGGGAACATGTGTCTGCTAATGAAACATTTCTTTTCATCATTAATTACTTAACGGTCTAGGCAGCAGCTGCACAAAGAGTGCAGTGACAACTTACAGACTGAGAATTTTGGCCACGACATTCCCAGAGGACCAGGCATGTGGGGCAGCAAACACTTTCATGGACAAATGCAATAAAGCAGAGTGTGAACAGTGGACAGTTCTTAGAGAAGATGTAGTCTAAGCAGCTATGGCGATGGGAGGGTAAAGGATTAACTCCAGCCAACGCTACTGTAGTCCTTTCCTAAAATGCCATAGCAGCACACCTGTCACATATATGCACTGGCATTGTAGTTTACTTTAAGATTGCATTTTGTTGCAGGTTTTCTTTTATTGCCCTTGGGCTCCCTCTGTTTCTTTTTATGTAGTTAAAAAAAAAAAAAGTTTCACAAATACTAGGGAAACATTCTCACTGTGAAAGATTCAAGTTATATAAAGGTATACAAGAGGATATAACATTTCATTTTGATAGTGTGTCAAATTTCCCTCTAAAAATCTTTCCAGTTTATATATCATCAATTGTGTATAGAATACTCTTTTCTTAGATTCTTGATAACACTGAGCAGGCAGTATCTACTACAACACTTGCTAATCTATAGGTAAACTGTATCATGTTTAAATAATTTCTCTGATTACTAATGGTGTTCAGTATTTTGAACCATATTTACTAGACATCAGTATTTCTTAATTCTGTGAATTACCCACGTTTAAACTGTTGTCTTTTTTATTGATATACAGTGTGTATTAGTTTCCTATAGCTGCTATAACAAATTACCACAAACTTAGTGGCTTAAAAAAACAACACAAATTTAATATCTTACAGTTTCTGGAGGTCAGAGGTCCAAATAAGTTACACTGGGCTAAAATCAAGGTGTCGGCAGGGCTGTGTTCCTCCTGGAGAGTCTAGAGAGAATCTATTTTCTTGCCATTTCCAGCTTCTGGAGGCTGCCCGCATTCCTTGGCTTGTGGTCTCTATTCTTAAGGCCAGCAAGGTCAAGCCAAGTCCTTCTCATGTGCCATTGCTCTTGTGCTCTCCCTCTTCTGCTTCCCTTTTCCACTTGTACTGACCCTTGCTATTAATTACATTAGGCCCTTCTGGATAATTTCCTCATTTTAAGATCAGTTGATTAGCAAACATAATTCCATCTGCTACCTCAGTTTCCCTTTGCCATGTAATGTAACGTATTCAAAGGTTCCAGGGATCAGGGCACAGACATCTTTTGGGGAGCAAATTAGTTGGCCAAATACGTGGTGCTTTTCATAAATATTACATTTATGCTGCAAATATTTGCCTAGTTTCCCAAATTTGTTTATGACAACCTTTACAGTTTGGAAGGAAGGTCTTTTTTGCTTTCTGTCTTCCTTTTTATTTGATGGAGGGGAGGAAGGTTATTCAAGTTACAGTCTTTATTACTTTATAGATTCTTTAGAGCTTCCTTTACAGCTTCTGAGTGTTAAATGATTTATTTTTAAATCATTATAATAAATACTATAGTTAATTATGCATAGCTTTTGGATACATTTGAAATTTCTTTGGGGCAACTCTAAAACACTTTACATAATGATCTCTTCCCTGAATGCTTGTGTAGAAATCAACTATACAACTGTCTGGACCAAGTACCTCTTTTCAGAACAGAATTCAGACCTATTTTTAAAATTTCTCTGCAGCTATTGTCTATTAGGTTGTCTACCTTTTCTTATTTTAATTTTCATAAATTATATTCTTCTCAGAGTATTGAACATTTTTATGGTATTATGTTCTAGTTTTTTCTTTTAAGTAGCTCCTGTATTTTTAGTTATACCTCTTATTTCTAATGAATTTCATATCTTTTTTCATTCTTAAACTTTGATAATATTTTCTAAATTTCCATCCACTTTATTGACAGCTTTTGGCTTTAGTGATCAGCTCTACAGTATTGTTTCCTCACACTTCCTGTCTTACCAAATCACTGCTCCTGCAGTTGTTCTTTCTTCCCTTTATCATCAAATGCTCCCTCTATACTAGATCATTCCCATCATTATACAATCCTAGTAGTTTTCTTTTTGAAAAAATTTCTTTCTTGACTCCACCTACCTCCTTCAGCTATTGCCCCATTTCCCAAAAGACTTCAAGAACTTGTCTACATTTGCTGTACCCACCTCTTTAGCTCCCATTTATATCCTCTTTCTTTCTTTTCTTTTTTACAGTTTTTTTTTGTGAAGTATATTTTACATAGAACAAAGGGTAAGATCTTAAAGGTAGAACTTGAAGACTTTTTACATACATATGCATTTACAGCCACCTGGATCAAGATACAGAATTTTTCCAGCCCCCCTTAAAAAGTTCCTTCATGCCCCTTTTCAGTACCATCCCTCACAGTCCCTAAGAAGTACCCAGTATTTAACTTTATCACCACAGATTAACATTGCTTGTTCCTGAATTCCATATAAACAGAATTATATATACACACCTTTTTATACCTGGCTTCTTTTGTTCAATAAAACATTTGTTAGATTTATCCTTGATGTTGTACTAGTATTTTTCAAATTGTGAGTAATATTCCATTGTAAAAATATATCACAGTTTATCCATTCTCCTGTAGATGGACATATGGTTATTTACAAATTTTAGCTCTTCTGTATTTGACTCTGTACATTCTTATACAAGTCATTTCATGGACATATGCATTCATTTCTCTAGAAGGGGTACATTTAACTTCATTAGAAATTACCAAAGTTTTCCAAAGTGGTTTTATCATTTTATAATCCCAACAGCAATGTATAAAAGTTTCTGCTTCTCTAATCCTTGCAAATGCGTGGTACTAGCATTCTTTTCAAATTTTTTTTAATTTTTAATTTTAGTAGGTGTGTGGAGGTATCTCATGACTTTAGTTTGCATTTTTCTGATGACTAATATTGTAGAACAACTTTTTGTACACTATTGACCATTTGGATATCTTCTCTTGTGAAGTATCTTTTACCTATTTTTAAAATTTGGGTTGCCTTATTATTATTCTCCATATATTTATTAGTTCTTTATATGTGACAGACATGAATCCTTGGTCAGATATATATTTTTTTCTGGTCTATGGATTTTGCCTTTTTAATTTCTTAATGGTGCCTTTTGATGAGCAGTAGTATTTAATATTTTTGAAATCCAATTTGTCCATTTTATGGTCAAGTACATTTTGGGTCCCATCTACTAAATCTTTGCCTACTGCAAGATCATGAGGATACTGTCTTATGTTTTGCTCTAGAGGCTTTACAGTTTTGTCTTTCTTGGTTAAGTCTATCATCCATCTCAAATTAATTCTGCATATGATCCAAGATAAATCAAGGTTTATTTTTTTATTTTTCTGCATGGATATCCAATTTCTTTAGCACCATTTATTGAAAAGACTGTCCTTTCTCCATTGAATTACACTGGTACCTGCCTTTTTGTGTCTATTTCTGGACTCCATTCTGTTCAATTGATCTATTTATCTATTTTTATGCCAATACCACAGTCTTACAATGTTTTCATAGGGGGTCTTGAAATCAGGTAAAAGCCTCTTCTTCAAAATTGTCCTGGCTATCTTAATATCTCTGTGCACCCATGCAAATTTTAGGATCAGCTTGTTCTTCCTCAAAATTGTTTTGGCTATTTTAAATCCTTCCAAGCAAATTTTAAAATCAGCTTACCAATTTTTACAACAAAGCCTGCTGGGATTTTGATTGGGATTGCAATCGTCTCAATCAACCTATTTGGAAGCAACTGATATCTTATTAATATTGAACACATAAGCATGTTATATCTCTATTTATTTATGTATTTAATTTCTTCCAGCAGTGTTTCATTTGTAGTTTTCAGTGTAGAGGTTTTACATATCATTTGTTAAATTTGTTTCTAGGTATTTGGTGTTTTTAAATGCTACTGTGAATGACATTTTAATTCCTCAGGATTTTGTAAATACGCAGTCATATCATCGGCATATAAAGATGATTTTACTTCTTCCTATAGAAAATTTATGCCTTTCATTTATTTTTCTTGCCTTATTGCTCTGGCTATGAACTCTAATACAATAATGCAAAGACTCTCATTTACTCTTCAATCTACTATATCAATTCATTAAGGCTTCTGCCCATACCATGATACTGTAATCACTCAAAGTAATTAAAAACCTCCACACTGCCATGTCCAATGGATACTTCTTTGACTTCATCTTAATCTCTCAGCAGCATGTGACATACATTGCCCACCTGCTCTGTTCTAGTTTGCTAATGCTGCCAGACTGCAAAACACTGGAGAAGGATTGGCTTCTATAAAAGGGGGTTTACTTGGTTACACAGTTACAGTCTTAAGGCCATAAAGTATCCAAGATAACACATCAGCAATTGGGAACCTTCACTGGAGGATGGCCAATGTTGTCCGGAAAACCTCTGTTAGCTGGGAAGGCATGTGGCTGGCATCTGCTCCAAGTTCTGGTTTCAAAATAGCTTTCTCCCAGGATGTTCCTCTCTAGGCTGCAGTTCCTCAAAAATGTCACTCTTAGTTGCTCTTGGGGCATTTGTCCTCTGTTAGCTTCTCCGGAGCAATAGTCTGCTTTCAACGACTGTCTTCAAACTGTCTCTCATCTGCAGCTACTCTTTCAGCTTCTGTGCATTCTTCAAAGTGTCTCTCTTGGCTATAGCAAGCTTGCTCCTTCTGTCTGAGCTTATGTAGTGCTCCAGTAATTTAATTCAGACCCACCCTCAATGGGTGGGGCAACACCTCCATGGAAATTATCCAACCAAAGGTCTTGTCCATAGTTGAATGAATCACATCTCCATGGAAACACCCAATGGATGCCAAAATCTAATCAACACTAATATGTCTGCCCACACAAGATTGCATCAAAGATAATGGCATTTTGGGGGACATAATACATTCAATCTGGCACCCCCCCCTTAACTGAATATTTTTTTCTCTTGATTTTTGTTAGTTATACTTTGTTTCCCTTTCTATGTCTAAGTTCTCTGGCCACTCCTTTTCTTCCACCTGACCTCTAAATCCTGGAGTGCCAGGAATCTGTCCTACCCCATGCCAAGATTTTAGCATAGGCATTGGTTCCAGGCCCTTGGAGAGACTGGCAGAAACAAAATCTATCTGGAGATACAGAGGTCCACCAGGGTCACAGAGGAGTCTTACAGTTAAAGCTTCAGTGAAGAGACAACTATAATCCCATATTTTATCATACAAGAGAAAATAATCCAAATTTATCATGAGTGAAAGTCAACAGACACAACAGGCAGTAGGCAGGATTAGACTTCCAAGAATTCAGATATTGATCAATTTGGTGGCAATTTGAAAAGACGTATATTTAAAATGATTTAAAAATAAAAAAAAATACAAAAGATAAAAGGTATAAAACAAGAAAAATAAAACAAATTTGATAATCATAGCAGGTAACACAGCACCTACTACCTGTCAAGCACTGTTTTAATCTCTTTACATATTTAATTCAGTTACTCCTGTTTGTAAACTATTAGATAGCTACACTGTTATGATCTTCATTTAACAGATGAGAAAACTGAAGTAAAGTAATTTACCCCAGGTTTCAAAACAAGTAAGTAGTGGAGCTAGAATTTGAACTGAGGCAGTCTGACCCTGGGTTATGTGTTACAAACCATGAAATCTATTAGAAAGTCCAGAATTGAAAAATATAGTCATTGAAAATAAAAACTCAATTGGTGGTTTTAGATCTAAGATGTCAGCATAGAGAGGAGTGGAAGATAGTCCCCCTGGAACAACTAGTAAGCAAACAGGAACAGCTAGTAAATAATCCAGAATAACTGTGGGGGGACAAACGTGACCATCCACTCATCATACACCAACCTGAATTGGGAGGAAATGCCCAAGATCGCAGCATAAAATCTGTTAAATAATAACTGCGGATCTAAGTCAGAAGCCCCTTCCCCAACGGCTGGAGCCACAAAGACTTGTGGAGCCAGAGAGCAGCTCTCTCCAAGCAAGCGAGCGAATATAGCACAGCTGAGCTCCAACTGGGTTTTAAGTAACAAATGTAGACTGCTCGATAAGAATCCCCAAAAAGCAGAGACTTTGGGTGAAGACTGACCTTGGAGAGCCAGAGGGTGTCCATGTACTGGCCCTGATGGGAACTTTCTGTCCCTGTTTTGTCTCAGTGGAGAAAGCCTCAGCCATTTTCAGTTCCCAGTGCTCTGACCCAGACAAGGGTGGAGACAGCATAGGCAGAGAAAGACCACTGAAATGCTAATGACCTTTCCCTGGGGGGGGGTCTGTCTTCCCTAAGAGGAAAGGTGGGGCCTGCCTTCTATTCAGAAGCAGACCCCAGAGCCTGGGGGAAAACAGCCATGGGTCACACCTCCTTACACCAATCTGGAGTTACAGGCTGACAGGCACCACTTGCTGGGCAGAAAAGCACAGTGACTTGAGGCCTCACAGGGTGTACCAATCTTCTAAGACACACCCTCAGTGAAACTGGATACTGAATAGTTCTTCATTCTGGGACCGGAGCCCGTTTTGGTCTGGGAAAACCTGATTGGGGTAACCAAAGAAACCATGACTAGACAACAGAAAACTACAACCTACCAACCTACACTAAGAAAAATGAAGTTATGGCCCAGTCAAAGGAACAAATTTACACTTCAGCTGAGATACAGGAATTTAAACAACTAATACTACTAAGTCAATTCAAAAAGTTTAGGGAAGATATAGCAAAAGAGATGGATCATATAATGAAAACACTGGGTGTACATAAGGTAGAATTTGAATGTTCAAAAAACCAACTGGCAGAATCTATGGAAATGAAAGGCACAACAAAAGAGATGAAAGACACAATGGAAACATACAACAGCAGATCTCAAGAGGCAGAATAAAACACTCAGGAACTGGAGAACAAGGCACCTGAAAGCCTACACACAACAGAACAGATAGAGAAAAGAATGGAAAAATACAAGCAATGACTCCGGGAACTTAGGGACAAAACAAAAATCAGGAATTTACTTGTCATTGGTGTCCCCGAAGGAGAAGGGAAAAGGGGCAGAAGTAATAATAGAGGAAATAATCAATGAAAATTTCCCATTTCTTATGAAAGACATAAAATTACAGATCCAAGAAGTGCAGTGTAACCCAAACATAATAAATCTGAATAGGCCTACAGCAAGACACTTAATAATCAGATTATCAATCATCAAAGATAAAGGGAGAATCCTGAAAGCAGCAACAGAAAAGTGATCCATCACATACAAAGGAAGCTTGATAAGACTATGTGCACATTTCTCAATAGAAACCATGAGGGCAAGAAGGAAGTGGGTGATATATTTAAGATACTGAAAGAGAAAAACCACCAACCAAGAATCCTATATCTGGCAAAACTGTCCTTCAGATATGAGGGAGAGCTTAAAATATTTTCAGACAAACAGACAATGACAGAGTTTGTGAACAAGATACCTGCTCTACAGGAAACACTAAAGGAAGCACTGCAGACAGAAAAGAAAAGACAGGAGTGAGAGATTTGGAACACAACTTTGGGAGATAGTAGCACAGCAATGTAAGTACACTGAACAAAGATGACTGTCAGTATGGTTGAAAGACGAAGGTTGGGACCATGTGGGACACCAGAACAAAAGACGAAGAATAAAGACTGGGACTATGTAACTCAAGGAAACCTAGGGTGCTCAATGATTGTAATAAAAGGTACGAATATGCTTTTACATGAGGTAGAACAAATGAATGTCAACATTGCAAGGTGTTAAAAATAGGGTGAGATTGGGGGGAAAATACAATCAATGCAAACTAGAGACTATAACTAACAGAAACATTGTATTATGTTTCCTTTAATATAACAAAGGCAATATACCAAAGCCAAATGCATATGGGGGGGGCGGTGACAGGGGAAGCATATGGGACTCCTGGTATTGGTGATTTTGTCTGACTATTCTACTTTAGGTTAATGCTATCTTTTCTTTTGTTGCTTTCTAGCTGTCATGCTTTTGTTGTTGTTGTATTTCTCTCTCTTTTCTTTTTCTTTAATCTCTCTGCCTTCTTTGACTCTTCCTCCTTCTTTGGGGAAGAAATGGAAATGTCCTTATATAGATAGTGATGATGGGGCTGAATAAATAAATACGTGACTATACAAGGAACCAATGATTGTTTACTTAGGACGGAATGTATGGTGTGTGAACAAAACTGTCTTGAAAGAAAGGAGCTGATGAAGAAACCTTGAGGGCACTATATTGAGTGAAATAAGACAGACACATAAAGGCAAATATTGCAGGATCTCACTGATATGAACTAATTATAATATTTGAACTCACAGACATGAAATATAAGTTACCAGGATATAGAATGAGGCTAAAGAATGGGGAGTGGTTGCTTATTATGAGCAGAATGTTCAACTAGGGTGAACTTAAATATTTCGAAATGGACAGGGGTGATGGTGACATGTTGTGAAAATAACTAACAGTGCTGAAAGGTGTGTGAAGGTGGTGGAAAGGGGAAGCTCAGAGTCACGTATGTCACCAGAAGGAAAGTTGGAGGTTAAAATATAGGAATGTATAAAACAGTGAATCTTGTGGTGGACAATGTCTGTGATTAACTATACAAATATTAGAAATCTCTCTCATGAACTAGATCAAATGTATGACACTACAGCTAGAAATTAATAATAGAGAGGCATATAGGAAAAAAATATATGCCTATTGGAAACTATATACTACAGTTAGTAGTATTTTAACATTCTTTCATCAACAGTAACAAATGTACTACACCAAAACTATGACTCAATAATGGAGGGGTGGTGGTGGTTAGGGGTATGGGAGGATTTGAGTCTCCTTTTTTTGTCATTATTTCTTTTCTGGAGTAATGAAAATGTTCTAAAAATTGAAAAAACAATTAATTGTGGTGATGGATACACAGCTATATGATGGTATCATGAGCAACTGATTGTATACTTTGGATCTTTGGATAGCTGTATGGTATGTGAACAATCTCTCTCTCTCTATATATATATATACACACACACACATACTCAACTGGTAACTAAAATGGCACATTATTCACAGCTCAAAACAAAATAAGTGAATTAGAAGAGAGATCTAAAGAAATTACCTAGAATGCAAGTTGGAGGCAAAGAAATGGAAAACAAAGACACTGAAGATAGAGAGGGTGTAGGAGGTCTAACATGATCTAATAAGAAGTATAAAAGAAAAAAAGAAAATCAATATGCTAAGAGATGAAAAAATTTTAGCGTACTGAAAACTTGGATATTCAGATTGAAGAAGTAAAGCCAATTCCTATTTACCCATTGTAGTTAGACTGCAGGACACCAAAAATAAAATCTTAGAAGCAGCCAGAAACAAATGACATATTTTCTATAAAGGATAATAATTAGACAGCAACTTCTCAATAGCAGCAACGGAGGCCAAAATACAATGGGAAAAAGTCTTCAAAGAAATGGAAGAAAGTAACTGTCAACCCAGAATTTTAAAACCAGTTAAATTCTCACTCAAAAATCAGGGCAAAAATAAAGGTTGTTTTTAGAAAAATAAATCAGAGTTTACTGCAGTAGACAGCTTCAGTGAAATAACTACTCAAGGGTATAGTAAAGAAAATGGAACTCAGTTAAAAGGACAGGGATACCAGAATTCAAAGAGAACAAAGAAATTAGTAAACAAGCTGTGTTAACATAATAATGACAACAATAATGACAGTGATTAATTTTGAAGGCCTAAAAACAAGATGGAACGAAAATACTGGAGAACAGTAACATGTAAGAGAAGGGGTAACTGGAATGAGAATTCTAAATTCCTTGACTGCTTGAGAAGAGGAAAATATTAACTAAAGATTCCTAAATAAACAATAAAATCTAGATTAAAAATTGACTACACTTCACAAATTAGTAGAAGAGAAAGGAATACAGAAAACTTGATGAACCCAATAGAAAAAGGAGAGGCAAAGAAAGAAAAACATGGGCACTAGAAAGCACAATATAAAATCATAGAAATAATTGGAATTATGTAAGTACTGACATTGAATAAAATGCACTAAACTCATATAATTAAGGAAGGGATTACCAGAATAGATTTATATGAGACATGCCTAAAAAACTAAGGATACAGGAAGATTAAAAGACAAAGGGGACTAAATTATTTATAATTTTAATGCAATCCCAATAAAAATACCACAACTTTATTTTCTTGGAGTTAGACAAGTTTATTATTGAGTTTATATGGAAGAAAAAATAGCTAGGAAAATCTAAAACAACAACAACAACAACAACAAGAGAAATGGGGTAAAGAAGCTGGCCCTGCTCCAAGAAAACATATTAGAAAGCTTTCATAAATAGTACAGTGTAATAATGGTGGATGAATACAGACCAAACGAACAGAATAGAAAATCCAGAAGCAGATGTAAGCGCATGAGGAGATTTAATATATGATAAAGGCAGAATCTCAAATTAGTGAGGAGAAAAAAGATGGGTTTCTATAAAATGATGCTGAAACAAGATAGCTGCATTGAAAAAGATAAAATCTGATCCATTCTTCACATGTAAACCAGGAAAATTTCTAAATGGATCAGAGATCCAAATGTAAAAAATATGACAATACAATAATTAGAAGAAAACTTGGGAAAACCTGGGTGTTTCTTTATAACCTAGGAGGAAACTTTCTGGACCATAACTTAAAACCTAGAAACAATGAGGCAAAAACAAGTACACAGCAAAATGAGAAAAAGGTGTTTGCAGCTTATATCACAAAGGACATAAAGATATAAAAGATGTAGAGGTACCAACATACACATACCTACCTAGACTGAAAAGGAGATGATCAAATGAAAAAAAATGAGCACAACATAGTAATACCTAATTCTCAGAAGAAATTCAAATGGACTTGAAACAAGAAGAAATTGAAAACAGAATTTGTTTCAGGCCTGTGCTAAGTTGCTACCCCTCGCCCTGCCTGGAGTCAGCAGCTTCCCAGCGCCAATGTCCACACCCACAGCTGTGGCCTGACTCTCCTCCACTGCTGCCCACTGCTCGGCATCCCGGGTGGGGCAGCACTCAGAACACCTGCCCGAATAATCAGTCTCCACACTGGCCCAGGGCTCCTCTGCGTGCCTGATTCCTCGGGCTCCAGGCCTGAATCCACCCCAAACTGCGGCTGTGGAGCAAGTATTGTTCAGTTTTCTTTCTCCACGGATCTGATCTGCCTTTTTTCTACCCTCCAAGAATGTCTCCCAATTCTATCGGTCTTCCTTATTTTCCAGTATTTTGAGTGTAGGAAAGAGCAGGTAAAAGTTCTCAATCTACTGTTTTGATCTATTCCTGGTTATTATTTCATAGGTAATTCTTTTATAAACGCTAGCCCTTCTTTCAAAGCACACTGTGATATCATGTTATTTTTGGGTCACATATTTCTTAAATATAATCATTGGTCCTTTCTTAACACACATAACTCCAACCAGGAACCTATTAGGAGCCCAATAAAACTTGCAGGTCCAAGCAGGATAAAGTGCTGTTTGAATTACTTACAGATCTCATGGAATTTGGAAGGGTACGTGGTAGTGAGTTCGTATGATTTTAAAGTGTTGGCCTAATATACTATTTATTGTTCTTTAGGGGAAAAAAAGTCATATATAATATTAGAAGAGAACCATTTGATAATTCTTCTTAAGGAAAAATTACTAGTAATAGCTACAGTATTATTTTTTCAGTCAACATAAAACATGGTTTAAGTATTCAGTTAATAATAGGTACTAGAATTGTAATCTGAAAACCAAAGAGTCTGGAGCTAAAATGTGTTTTAGAACATTACACTTTATCTCCTCTCTGATGATGTGAGTGAACTGTCTACAACCTCAGCTTCCCATTCTTTCCCTTCCTTCTTCAATCCTCTGTACTCTGACTTCTGCTCAGACACTAGTCCTTAACTGGGAGCAACTTTGCCCCCAGGGGACATTTGGGAATGTCTGGAGACAATTTTGGTTGTTACACCTTGGGGAGGAGGGGCATTGTGGGTGGCCAGGGATGCTGCTAAACATTCAACAATGCACAGGCTGGTCCCCGACAACAAACAATGTTTCAGCCTCCAACGTCAATGTTGCAATCGAGAAACCCTGTTCTAGACCTCTCTGTTGTATTGATCCTATTTACTCTGCCATCTTTGCATCCCTTTCCCCTTGGTGCCACTCAGCTTGACTATTCTGGTTCTCTCCTAGCTCTCGGATTCAGCTTCTCTCTCGTTTGCTGCCCTCCTGTCCTCCCCCCTGCACCCTCTAAATTTGTGCTCTCTCCTTGGGTCATTCTCCTGTATGTCCTCTTCCTTGATGACTTCTCCACTCACCCAAGGAGACTCCCAAACATCTCCAGCTTTGACCTCTCATATTTCCAACCTTGCATCTCCAACCCTAAGCTGAGTTTCTCTGTTTGGATGTCATATCTTCACCCCAAACTCAATACTTCAGTAAGTGAAGCCATCAGGCTCCTTTCCCCTCTGAAACCCAGAATTCCCTTCTGTCCACAATCTCATACTCTTTTAGTCAGTGAGGCTCAGAAAACTCAGGCATTTTGGTCGTCTGCAACTATGTACAGCCAAGCTGTCTATTCTTCCTTTTTAACATCCTCTTTTTGTTTCCATTAAAATCCCCATAGTTCAAGCCCTTTTCACCCTAGACCCTAGATCCGTATGGATCACCCTGCCTCTGGTTTCTTGTTCCATCTCTCCCTCCAGTGCCTCTCAGAAAGCATCAATGTGTCCTTTCTACTGAAGCATACATAAAGCAAATGCCAAAGCCTGGCAATTTAGGACCCTTGGCAATTTGAGCAATTCTATGCGTTAAGCCTTACTTCCCATTATGCCTTTTCATGAATCCTCTACTCTTAACTGATTTACTGGATACCTCCAAACACGTGTTGTTTGCCACTTTTTTCACATTGTTACACATATCATTTCCTTGACTTGCATGCCTGCCATCCTTTCCATTTGGTAGATATCTAAGCCCTTTCTTCCCCCACAATCCCTATCTCTTTCAAGAAGCTGTCTAAGGCTCTTCTAGCCCACAGATCATTATTAACACTGAACTCTGCAGGTGTCAGGCAAGAAACACCTTCTCATTAATTTCAGAGACAATTACACAAAGGCTTAGAAGATACAATTTATTAAGACTATTTAGTTCATTACAGTTTGAGAATTAAATTTTAAATAATTCATAAAATTTAGAGAAAAAGTCTAATCATTGGCAATTAAGCATGAAAGGCATAATAGTGTAGTAGGCAAGAGAAGATTCTGAACTCACATGCATTTTGATTACAACCAGTGTTAACTTGGCTGATCTTCAAGCTCTAAGTAATATACCTACCTCACAGGACTGATGTCAGAAGTATATCAGATAAGGCGTGTAAAGTCTCTGGTACATAAATGATGCTCAGAAAATGTTATCATCAATACTTTGCTAACTTTAGGGAAGGGTGACTTTTGTCATCTCTGGTGTGACTTTCTAAGCATTGGAATGCTACATAAGGCAGGTCCATCCAGGTCTCCCAGTTCTAGAAAGTTTTGGTGATGGATGGGTCTAGAAATTATTTACCATATTGCTTCACTGATTTCATAATCCTAGCACAAGTTCCCAAGGCTGAATTGCTGTGAGCCTCAATTTTACTTTGTAAAGAAAATCAAGAGGATTTTGGTCCCCGTGATTCAGATATATATGTCCTCCAATTTTTAATATAGATGCCAATGACAAAGTACCTGGAATTTAATAGCATGGCTAAAATTAAACCAATTCTGCAGATGTCTAACAATCTTGTGAGATTAAATACCAAAGGGGATGCAACACAGAAGCTGTGTTTTTGGAGCTGGTATCATCTTATAGATACAGTATATAACAAAGAAATGCCAGCAGGAAAAGAAAAATGAAAACAATTATGAGGCATGTTTTCAAACAGATAAGCAAGAGCTGGGCGCTACAGGAGATTAGATACCTCAGATGTGGGCTCTGCAAGTAAAAAGTGTGACCAATCACCAAATAAATTCTGACAGATCTATTTGCAACCTCACTTTGTTCCATGGTCACAGGCGTTATGACACCAAGCAAACTCCTTCAAATCCACACGGAATTTTGAATGGTGTCTTTGACATTCCACGGATTAGTCTAGCCTGATTGTCAATCTAGGCTTTTAAAAGAATCCATCTCTTCTTAATCCACAAATTATAGACACTTTAGACTTGATCATGTCAGCATCCAGAATCCAAAACGACAAAAAACAAAACGAAACAAAACAAAAAACTGTCAAGTAGGGTCAGAAGTTGCTTTGTAAATTTCAGGTCACAATTGGTACACAGAACACTACATCGAAGAATTTGAGTATGTATGTAATGGTAACAAACTTGATAACCAAGAAGTGATTATTTTGTTTTCTACTGAAATGTGTCATTATTTTAGTCTACATCCCATGGTTGAAAGGCAAATACAAGGTCTTGAAAAGGGCAAATGGCTCTTAAGATTTGATTTTGGGTTTTGGCTACCTCTGTTCCCTTGGGATTACCAAGTATACAGCAACACACAAGACCAAGGTAAGGTGTAGAAAGTATTAACACTTGTATCAGAACTATAGAATGTGTGTTAGAATAGACCCTAGGAGATTATCTATTATAACAGGCTTTTTAAACTTTTTTTTTTTTTTTTTAAGTAAATCTGGAGACCTCTTTGTTCAAAGGAAACCTTTAAAGCAAACAATAGGCAGGTGTCTCTGCTTGAACCAGGAATTGCCTGCACTCCTCTCTCCCTGCCCCACCTTTCTGGTAGTCTCTCAGTTTCCAGAACCCTCAGGGCTCCAAGAAACAGTTATCTGGAAAACAGATGATTCAGCCCAGCCCCTGGTTTTACAAGTGGGAAACAGGCCTAGAGAGCTGAAGCAAATGTCCATTAGCAAGGGTGTGCGTAGACAGTGGACTGTTTATGCAGCCACGTAAGGCTGCAAGGGCTGAAGGATGGTCAGTATTTGGTCCACTGGCCCTTAAGGTCCTCAAAATGTTTTCTGAAGATTGCTTCTCCACCCCTCGCAAATTCTGCAGAGGCTGGTGCTTTTCCTTTGTTTCTCTGGGGCCCACAGTGGTGCAGCCCGCTGGAAGCTGTTCTTGTCTTTTGAGAGCTCCATAGCACAGCACCAAATATCTGTGCTGCAGAGCAAACAGAAGGCTTCCACTAAGACCTTCTGAGCAGCCCAACAGCACCTGTAACTCTCCTACAGACTTGTGATCAGTCTTGCAGGCAACTGATTCCTCCCTCTTCCTACTCCCAGCCGGTTACTGAGTCCTCCTGTGATAATCCCTCTTCTGTGCATGCCCCCAACTCCACCCCTGCCCCTCTTTTCCCTTCCACATTCACCTTAAGGTCCTGTGTTTGGATTTCTCCACCACAGTAGGTCTTCGTGCCTCCAGGCTTTATTTCTTGTAATCCATTCCATAACTAATAGAGGAAACAAAAGATCTGGGCTCAAGTTCTAGTTTGGCCACTTACTAGATAAGCAGCCTTAACTCTGTGTCTGTTTCTACAATCACAAAATAGGTAAAATAACAACAGCTCCTGCTTCATTTACATCTCAAAAAACACAAGCCAGCATGACCTTGAAAATGGCACATCAACATACAACCCTGAATAAGAGCCATCATTCGAACTATTAATAAAACACTCCTTCAAAAACTTTCCAGTGTCCCCTAAAGGAAAAGTCTAAAATCCTCTGCCTGTCATTTGAGCGCCACCAGGACCTGCCCCTACACTTGTCAGTCTTCTCTCCAGTGCTTCCCTACATGGTGCCCCATTGCAACCCAAGTCATTTCCACCTTCCCCCAATATACCTTGTATGCCATTTCTTCTACCCACAGTGCCCACTTCAGCCTATGGAAAACCTGCTCTATTAAGCACTAAAGCTATCACTTCTTAAAGGTGCATCTAGTTTTTCCATGCAGGAGTTTCTTCCCTTTCCTCTGAATCTCCCCAGCTCCACATGGCAGCGCTTATTGGAGGCACTCCCCTGGAGGCCTTAACTGCTACACTGTCAGTTCCCCAGGACATGCACACAGCCACACATGGAAATCTACCTACATACTGACTGAGCGCTCAGAACCCAGATCAGATCCAGCTTTCAGTCTCCCAAACTCAAGGACATCTGCAGACCCACACACCCAGAACAGTATCCTGAATAGGAAGTGAAAGTGTGTTTGTGAAGAGAAGAACAAATGAGTAAAAGGACTTAGGACATGGGCTCCAGGGCTGACCATATGGCATATGACATGGCTGAGTTTGGGATGAATAGACTGGATGAAAGAAACCTGAGCCAGGATTCTGCAGTGACTGGTAAATGGGAACAGGATGACCACACTGGGAAACTGTTTTAAGGGCACACCCGATGCTCTAAGCCCTGTACTCTAACAAAGCCTGGCAGCACAGAATGGACACTCAATAAATGCTTGCTTAGTGAATTAACAGAGGAAAGATACACAAAGGCTCAGAAAAAGCACCAGCAAGTGAGTCACTGCCGGCCATGCCATCTGAGTTTCCTTGCTAAGGGTCATGAATGACAGCTGTGGCAGAAATTAAAACCTTTGCTGATGGGCAATGCTATGGCAAAGGTTGGGAAATCAGGGCACTATGGGTGAGGGCCAGGAGGGAGGTTAGGAGAGGCCTGGCCTATAAGGAACAGAAGATGTTAAAAGGGATAGACGGAAGGCTGGGCAAGCAGGGACCAAGGCCTAGAAGGTGCCCAGAGAGGTCTCTGCATTAGGAAACAGGGGGCTGCAGTAAGTTTCTGAGCTAGGGCTCATCCCAGAGCAGTCAGTCAGCAGAGCCCATCCCAAAGCAGAGGGACAAGAGGGCTACCCCACCAGAATACAAGTGCTTTGAGGGCAGGGACCAAGTCTGTCTTTTAATTACCCATAATCAAAGCCTAGAGCAGCGTGTGGCACATGGGCGAGAAATATTCAAACAGACTATGTGGGGTCGAGTCCCAGCCCTAAGCCCTTACCAAATGAATGACTGGGGGTATGCATGTCAATTAAACTCACTGTGCCTCAGTTTTCACATCTCTAAAATCGGGACAATAATAGTACCTAGCTTCCAAGTGGGAAGCTTAAATGAGTAAGTGTAAAGAGCACTTAGCCAGCTAAAGTAAGTACCATAAAAGTATTTGCTGCTGTTTATGACAGGTTTCCTTGGGGGCTTCCAAATAGTACCTACCCATCTCAGGTATACCTGGTGGCTAGCAACACCAGTGTGCAAAGGCTCCAGAGGACCTAGGTCAGGGGATTTCAAGCTCTTTCTCATCAGGATGATGCTCCAAGAGACTAGTTCAAATGAACTCAGCAAGGGGAATGCTATGTCCATCTTTGATTTACTTATACCAGAAGGCAAGAAAGCAAGGGTGGTGAGATGACTGAAACATCTGTAACAGATAAAGGAACTCATATGCAGACTTTAGAGTGACAACCATTATTTGTAACAAAGTACATGAGGTATACCAACTAATCCCATTATCCTGGAGGCCCAGCAGCAGGTAACCAAGTTTACACCATGACATCCGCAAAGATTTTTTATGTGATCCAATTTGATTTTCACCAAAAAACAAACAAACAAAAAAACAACCCAGACAAAGGAGGGGGAAAAAAGATTATTTGTTTCAGGATCAAAAGAACAGACATTAGAGGAAAAGTATTGCATAGGGTTGTTGAAAAGCAGAGGAGGGGAGAATGTCTTTTATGTTTCCTCAAAAAGTCACAGTGACTTTGTACTCAAGCACTAGTCTCGTTTTCCCCCAAAGTGGCAGCACGAACATTTCTGCCCATCCCTGACCTCCCGCACTGTCTGTCAGTTGCCAGGCAACCATAACAGTGATCTGGCACATGGTGAGTATTCACCTTGCATTCTGCCCATCCACAATGCATAGCTTTCATAACTGTTCTCATTGGGTTTGCTAGTTACTCCCAGGTACTGACTTCTTAGCCAAGGCTGCTTCTTACAGCTCATCTTGCCTGTTTGGTCCTGTGATAAAATTTAAACATTTTATTTGTCATCACGTCCCAATAACTACCATAACAACAGCCTGCCCATCAAACACAGGATGATGTCATGGTTGGATCAAAACACATGGGAGACAAATCTTATTAAACCACAAATAGCTTTCCATAAAAGAAACCAGACAGAAGAGGAAATTGCCAGTCAATATGACATTTGACTTAGTTCAATTTAAATTGCTAACTTGTAAGTTTCTATGAATGTATACACCTGGCTGAACAAACCTGCCTTGACTTAGAGATTCCGGCCATCATAAATAACTTTAACCACTTTTTAAATTAACTACATTGTTCTGGCCAATATTGAGTTCAGAAGGGGCTATGTCTATGGGAAAGTCTTTGGGTCATATATTAAACACCATATGTTATATATGCAAAACAGACAAAGGCCTTCCAAGCTGCTTCACTGAATCCCAAGGGGCCTAATAAATAGCATATTAATAATAGCACATTGCTGTTAGCAGCCACTAAAAATCAGATAGTGAACTAATATTAAATATGTGAGAAAGTTTAATAGGAGAGCTCCAAATACATTTTCTTCTTCTTTTTAAAATCTGGTTGATATTCTTGAAGAGGCTACTGCCTCTGGGTTTTGAGACTTAGCTGGCAGAAGTTCTCCAAAGGATTTAAGATTCTGAAGAATAAACTTAGTGAGTGAAACTTTTATAGAGTATCATATAGGCATCCAGATATTCTTTAAGGTTTTCGGAACCACTATCGACTTGAGCTTATCATAACTGTGGTCATATGGCATATCAAGGTGAAGCCTGCATGAAAGTAACCTCCAGGACAGCCTCTTGACTCAATTTGGATTCTCTTAGCCACCGAAACCTTATTTTGTTGCCTTTCATTTCCCCCATTTGGTCAAAAGCCATTCTCAATCCCTTGGTGCCAGGGTCAAGCTCATTCCTGGAATCCGTGTCCCATGTCGCCAGGAAGTCTCATTCATCTGGGCGTCCTGTACCACATTGGGGGAGTGTGATGAATTTATTTGCAGAGTTAGGCTTAGAGACAGAAAGTCCACATTTGAGCAACAAAAGAGGTTCTCTGGAGGTGACTCCTAGGCATAATTAGGGGTGGGCTTGGCCTCCCCTTAACAACCATAAGTTTAACGAGAGCAAGGCTCAATATCGAGGGCTTGACTTATAAAGTACAGGGTTGCTAAATTCATACAGCATATATTATGTCCACAATAATCCATCCATATCTCACACTGCCATCACTTAGTTGTACAATTCTCATGGCTCTTTATTTTAAACAATTCTCATCACCTAAAACACCTTGTAGCTCCTGTAAGCCCTTAATCATCTGTCCCTAGTATTTGTGTGGTGGTGTGGTATTCCTATTAATTTTAGTCCGTAATATGCAATAGGTACATTCTTCCAATATACCCTTCTGTTTACAACTCCTTGTGTTAGTATCATACCTTAGAAGTGTATCATGCAAGCATCTATCTATATTTGTGTTTCTGATCTGTGGGAAACAAACCTTTAAACAACCCCTTTCAATCCTACTTGCCTTCAATATAGCTCTGACACTCATAATCCCATTAACAAAAAAATGTCACCCCTATCCATTCCCATACCTTTGAATTCACCATCATTAACATATCTGAACATATTAGATTATCATTCCCCCTCACTAGCTTCTGTCTATCATTAGGTCCCTGTACCAGTTTGTATATATTGTCCCCCAGAAAAAGCCATGTTCTTTGATGCAATCTTGTGGGGGCAGACTTATTAGTGGGGATTAAGTTGGAATGTTTGGATTAGGTTGTTTCCATGGAAATGCACTCCACCCAACTGTGGGTGGCAAATCTGACTGGATAATTTCCATGGAGGTGTGGCCCCGCCCATTCAGCATGGGCCTTGATTAGTTTACTGGAGCACTATATAAGCTCAGACAGAAGGACCGGGCTTGCTACAGCTAAGAGGCACACTTTGAAGAATGCACAGAAGCTGAGAGAGTAGCTGCAGATAGGAGACAGTTTGAAGACAGCTGTTGAAAGCAGACTCTTGCTCCAGAGAAGCTAAGAGAAGACAAACACTGCAAGAGCAACTAAGAGTGACATTTTTGAGGAACTGCAGCCTAGAGAGGAATGTCCTGGGAGAAAGCCACTTTGAAACCAGAACTTTGGAGCAGACGCCAGCCACATGCCTTCCCAGCTAACAGAGGTTTTCTGGAGACCACTGGCCATTCTCCAGTAAAGGTACTGGATTGTTGATGATTTACCTTGAACACTTTATAGCCTTAAGACTGTAACTTTGTAACCAAATAAATCGCCTTTATAAAAGCCGATCCATTTCTGGTGTTTTGCATTCCGGCAGCATTAGCAAACTAGAACAGTCCCCAATATTCTATATTATAAGATACTGACTTTACATTGTTCAAAGAGTTCATAGAAGTGGTAACATACAGTATCTCTCCTTTTGTCTCTGACTTATTTGACTCAGAATTATATGCTGAAGGTTCATCCATGTTGCAATGTTTCAGGACCTCGTTGCTTCTTACTGCTGCATAGTATTCCATCATATGTATACACCCCATTTTTTCTTATCCACTTGTCTGTTGAAAGATGCTTGGATTGTTTCCATCTCTTGGCAACTGTGAACAATGCTGCTATGAACATAGGTGTACAAATGTCTGTTCATGTCACTGCTTTCAAATCTTCTGGGTATATACAGAGAAGTGGAATTGCTGGATCACAGGGTAATTCAATATTTACTTTTCTGAGAAACTGCCAAACTGTCATCCACAGCAGCTAAACCATTATACATTCCCACCAGCAATGAATAAGAGTTTCAATTTCTCCACATCCTCTCCAGCATTTATTGTTTCCTATTTGTTTAATGGCAGCCACTCTTACTGATGTGAGATGGTATCTCATTGTAGTTTTGATTTGCATTTCTCTAACAGCTAGTGAAGATTAACATTTTTTCATGTGTTGTTTTTAGCCATTTCCTCTTTGGAAAAGTATCTTTTCATATCTTTTGCCCACTTTAAAATTGGGCAGTTTGAAATATTGTTGTTGAGTTGCAGGATTTCTTTATGTGGTATATCAGTCTCTTATCAGATATATGGTTTCCAAATATTTTCTCCCATTGAGTTGGCTGCCTCTTCATCTTTTTGACAAAGTTTTTTGAGGCAAAAAAGCTTTTGATTTTGAGGAGTTCTCATTTATCTACTTTTAATTTTGTTGCTTGTGCTTGGGGTATAAGGTCTAAGCTACCTCCTATTACAAGGTTCTGAAGATGTTTCCCTATATTACCTTCTAAGAGTTTTACTGTGCTCTTATATTGAGGTCTTTGATCCACTCTGAGTTAATTTTTATATAGGGTGTGATGTAAGGGTTCTCTTTCATTCTTTTGGTTATGGCTATCCAGTTCTCCCAGCCCTATTTGTTGAAGAGACTGTTCTGTCCCAGTTCTGTGTATTTGGGGACCCGATAAAAAATCAGTTGACCATATATCTGGGATCTATTTCCGAAGTCTCAATTCGATTCCATTGATCAATATGTCTATCTTTATGTCAACAGCATTCTGTCTTGACCACTGTAGCTTTATAATAGGCTTCAACATCTGGAAATGTAAACCCTCCCAATTCGTTCTTCTTTTTTAGGATATTTTTGGCAATTCGAGGACCATTTCCCTTCCAAATAAATTGATAACTAGCTTTTCCAAGTCTGCAAAGTAGGATGATGGAATTTTGATTGGAATTGTGTTGAATATGTAGATTAGTTTGGGTAGAATTGACATCTTAGCAATGTTTAGTCTTCCTATCCATGAGCATGGGATATTTTTCTACCTATTTAGGTTCTTTTTAATTTCTTTCAGAAAAATTTTGTAATTTTTCTGTGCAGAGATCCTTTATATCCTTGGTTCAGTTTATTCCTAGGTACTTGATTTTTTTAGTTGCTTTTGTGAATCAAATTTTTTTTTTTTTTTTTTTTTTGATTGCCTCTTCATTTAGGTCATTTGCTAGTGTATAGGAACACTACTGACTCATGGGCACTAATCTTAAACCCTGCCACTCTGCTGAATGTTTTCATTAGCTTAAGTAGCTTTGTGGTCGAATTCTCAGGATTTTCTAAATATAAGATCATACCGTCTGCAAATAATGACAGTTTTACTTCCTCCTTTCCAATTTGGATAACTTTTTTTTTTTTTTTTTTAATCATCATTTTATTGAGATATATTCACATACCACGCAGTCATACAAAACAAATTGTACTTTCGATTGTTTACAGTACCATTACATAGTTGTACATTCATCACCTAAATCAATCCCTGACACCTTCATTAGCACACACACAAAAATAACAAGAATAATAATTAGAGTGAAAAAGAGCAATTGAAGTAAAAAAGAACACTAGGTACCTTTGTCTGTTTGTTTGCTTCCCCTACTTTTCTACACATCGATCCATAAACTAGACAAAGTGGAGTTTGGTCCTTATGGCATTCCCAATCCCACTGTCACCCCTCATAAGCTACATTTTTATACAACTGTCTTCGAGATTCATGGGTTCTGGGTTGTAGTTTAATAGTTTCAGGTATCCACCACCAGCTACCCCAATTCTTTAGAACCTAAAAAAGGTTGTCTAAAGTGTGCGTAAGAGTGCCCACCAGAGTGATCTCTCGGCTCGTTTTGGAATCTCTCTGCCACTGAAGCTTATTTCATTTCCTTTCACATCCCCCTTTTGGTCAAGAAGATGTTCTCCATCCCACGATGCCGGGTCTACATTCCTCCCCGGGAGTCATATTCCACGTTGCCAGGGAGATTCACTTCCCTGGGTGTCTGATCCCACGTAGGGGGGAGGGCAGTGATTTCACCTTTCAAGTTGGCTTAGCCAGAGAGAGAGGGCCACATCTGAGCAACAAAGAGGCATTCAGGAGGAGACTCTTAGGCACAAATACAGGGAGGCCTAGCCTCTCCTTTGCAGCAACCGTCTTCCCAAGGGTAAAACTTATGGTAGAGGGCTCAACCCATCAAACCACCAGTCCCCTATGTCTGTGGTCATGTTAGCAACCATGGAGGTGGGGTAGGCGAATACCCCTGCATTCTCCACAGGCTCCTCAAGGGGGCACTACATCGTTTTTTTTTTTTTTTTTTTTTTTTTCCCTTTTTTTTTTTTTTTTTTTTTTTTTTTTTTTAACTTTCCCTTCTTTTTTCAAATCAACTGTATGAAAAAAAAAAGTTAAAAAGAAAACAAACATACAATAAAAGAACATTTCAAAGAGACCATAGCAAGGGAGTAAGAAAAAGACAACTAACCTAAGATAACTGCTTAACTTCCAACATGTTCCTACTTTACCCCAAGAAAGTTACATACTATAGCAACATTTCAGTGAACTTGTTCCTACTACATCCATCAGAAATTAACAGACCATAGTCATTTCTGGGCATCCCCAGAACGTTAAATAGCTTATCTGTTCTTCTTGGATTATTGTTCCCCCTTCCTTAATTGCTCTCTACTGCTAGTTCCCCTACATTCTACATTATAAACCATTTGTTTTACATTTTTCAAAGTTCACATTAGTGGTAGCATATAATATTTCTCTTTTTGTGCCTGGCTTATTTCACTCAGCATTATGTCTTCAAGGTTCATCCATGTTGTCATATGTTTCACCAGATCGTTCCTTCTTACTGCCGCGTAGTATTCCATCGTGTGTATATACCACATTTTATTTATCCACTCATCTGTTGATGGACATTTGGGTTGTTTCCATCTCTTGGCAATTGTGAATAATGCTGCTATGAACATTGGCGTGCAGATATCTGTTCGTGTCACTGCTTTCCGATCTTCCGGGTATATCCCGAGAAGTGCAATCGCTGGATCGAATGGTAGCTCTATCTCTAGTTTTCTAAGGAACTGCCAGACTGACTTCCAGAGTGGCTGAACCATTATACAGTCCCACCAACAATGAATAAGAGTTCCAATTTCTCCACATCCCCTCCAGCATTTGTAGTTTCCTGTTTGTTTAATGGCAGCCATTCTAACCGGTGTTAGATGGTATCTCATTGTGGTCTTAATTTGCATCTCTCTAATAGCTAGTGAAGCTGAACATTTTTTCATGTGTTTCTTGGCCATTTGTATTTCCTCTTCAGAGAACTGTCTTTTCATATCTTTTGCCCATTTTATAATTGGGCTGTCTGTACTATTGTCATTGAGTTGTAGGATTTCTTTGTATATGCAAGATATCAGTCTTTTGTCAGATACATGGTTTCCAAAAATTTTTTCCCATTGAGTTGGCTGCCTCTTTACCTTTTTGAGAAATTCCTTTGAGGTGCAGAAACTTCTAAGCTTGAGGAGTTCCCATTTATCTATTTTCTCTTTTGTTGCTTGTGCTTTGGGTGTAAAGTCTAGGAAGTGGCCTCCTAATACAAGGTCTTGAAGATGTTTTCCTACATTATCTTCTAGGAGTTTAATGGTACTTTCTTTTATATTGAGATCTTTGGTCCATTTTGAGTTAATTTTTGTGTAGGGGGTGAGGTAGGGGTCCTCTTTCCTTCTTTTGGATATGGATATCCAACTCTCCCAGCCCCATTTGTTGAAAAGACCATTATGGCTCAGTTCGGTGACTTTGGGGGCCTTATCAAAGATCAGTCGGCCATAGATCTGAGGGTCTATCTCTGAATTCTCAATTCGATTCCATTGATCTATATGTCTATCTTTGTGCCAGTACCATGCTGTTTTGGCAACTGTGGCTTTATAATAAGCTTCAAAGTCAGGGAGTGTAAGTCCTCCCACTTCGTTTTTCTTTTTTAAAGTGTCTTTAGCAATTCGAGGCATCTTCCCTTTCCAAATAAATTTGATAACTAGCTTTTCCAAGTCTGCAAAGTAGGTTGTTGGAATTTTGATTGGGATTGCATTGAATCTGTAGATGAGTTTGGGTAGAATTGACATCTTAATGACATTTAGCCTTCCTATCCATGAACATGGAATATTTTTCCATCTTTTAAGGTCCCCTTCTATTTCTTTTAGTAGAGTTATGTAGTTTTCTTTGTATAGGTCTTTTACATCTTTGGTTAAGTTGATTCCTAGGTACTTGATTTTTTTAGTTGCTATTGAAAATGGTATCTTTTTCTTGAGTGTCTCTTCAGTTTGTTCATTTCTAGCATATAGAAACATTACTGACTTATGTGCATTAATCTTGTATCCCGCTACTTTGCTAAATTTGTTTATTAGCTCTAGTAGGTGTATCGTTGATTTCTCAGGGTTTTCTAGATATAAGATCATATCATCTGCAAACAATGACAGTTTTACTTCTTCTTTTCCAATTTGGATGCCTTTTATTTCTTTGTCTTGCCGGATTGCCCTGGCTAGCACTTCCAGCACAATGTTGAATAACAGTGGTGACAGCGGGCATCCTTGTCTTGTTCCTGATCTTAGAGGGAAGGCTTTCAGTCTCTCACCATTGAGTACTATGCTGGCTGTGGGTTTTTCATATATGCTCTTTATCATGTTGAGGAAGTTTCCTTCAATTCCTACCTTTTGAAGTGTTTTTATCAAAAAGGGATGTTGGATTTTGTCAAATGCTTTTTCAGCATCTATTGAGATGATCAATTGATTTTTCCCTTTCGAGTTTTTAATGTGTTGTAATACATTGATTGTTTTTCTTATGTTGAACCATCCTTGCATGCCTGGAATGAACCCCACTTGGTCATGGTGTATGATTTTTTTAATGTGTCTTTGGATTCGATTTGCAAGTATTTTGTTGAGGATTTTTGCATCTATATTCATTAGGGAGATTGGCCGGTAGTTTTCCTTTTTTGTAGCATCTTTGCCTGGTTTTGGTATTAGATTGATGTTAGCTTCATAAAATGAGTTAGGTAGTGTTCCATTTTTTTCAATGTTTTGAAAGAGTTTGAGTAAGATTGGTGTCAGTTCTTTCTGGAACGTTTGGTAGAATTCCCCTGTGAAGCCATCTGGCCCTGGGCATTTATTTGTGGGAAGATTTTTGATGACTGATTGGATCTCTTTGCTTGTGATGGGTTGGTTGAGGTCTTCTATTTCTTCTCTGGTCAGTCTAGGTTGTTCATATGTTTCCAGGAAATTGTCCATTTCTTCTACATTATCCAGTTTGTTGCCATACAGTTGTTCATAATATCCTCTTATAATTTTTTTAATTTCTTCAGGATCTGCAGTTATGTCACCTTTTTCATTCATTATTTTGTTTATATGGGTCTTCTCTCTTTTTGATTTTGTCAGTCTAGCTAGGGGCTTGTCAATCTTGTTGATCTTCTCAAAGAACCAACTTTTGGTGATATTTATCCTCTCTATTGTTTTTTTGTTCTCTATGTCATTTATTTCTGCTTTAATCCTTGTTATTTCTTTTCTTGTACTTGGTTTAGGATTGGTTTGCTGTTCATTTTCTAGCTTCTTCAGTTGATCCATTAGTTCTTTGATTTTGGCTCTTTCTTCCTTTTTAATATATGCGTTTAGTGCTATAAATTTCCCCCTTAGCACTGCTTTTGCTGCATCCCATAGGTTTTGGTATGTTGTGTTCTCATTTTCATTCGTCTCTATATATTTAGCAATTTCTCTTGCTATTTCTTCTTTAACCCACTGATTGTTTAGGAGTGTGTTGTTTAACCTCCAGGTATTTGTGAATTTTCTAAGTCTATGATGGTTATTGACTTCTAATTGTATTCCATTGTGGTCAGAGAATGTGCTTTGAATAATTTCAATCTTTTTAAATTTATTGAGGCTTGTTTTATGTCCCAGCATATGATCTATTCTGGAGAAAGTTCCGTGAGCACTAGAAAAGTATGTGTATCCTGGTGATTTGGGATGTAATGTCCTGTAGATGTCTGTTAAATCTAATTCATTTATCAGATTGTTTAGGTTTTCAATTTCCTTATTGGTCTTCTGTCTGGTTGATCTATCTATAGGAGAGAGTGATGTGTTGAAGTCTCCCACAATTATTGTGGAAACATCAATTGCTTCCTTTAGTTTTGCCAATGTTTCTCTCATGTATTTTGTGGCACCTTGATTGGGTGCATAGACATTTACGATTGTTATTTCTTCTTGCTGAATTGCCCCTTTTATTAGTATGTAGTGGCCTTCTTTGTCTCTCAAAACATCCCTGCATTTGAAGTCTATTTTATCTGAGATTAATATTGCTACACCTGCTTTCTTTTGGCTGTAGCTTGCATGAAATATTTTTTTCCATCCTTTCACTTTCAATTTCTTTGTGTCCCTGTGTCTAAGATGAGTCTCTTGTATGCAACATATTGATGGTTCATTTTTTTTGATCCATTCTGCGAATCTATATCTTTTAATTGGGGAGTTTAATCCATTTACATTCAACGTTGTAACCGTGAAGGCATTTCTTGAATCGGCCATCTTATCCTTTGGATTATGTTTGCCATATTTTTCCCTCTCTCTATTAATATCCTTTATTGTACCCATACCGAATCTCTTTAGTACTGAACCTTTCTCCAAGTCTCTCTGTCCTGTCTTTGTTTCTCTGTCTGTAGGGCTCCCTTTAGTATCTCCAGTAGGGCAGGTCTCTTGTTAGCAAATTCTCTCAGCATTTCTTTGTCTGTGAAAAATTTAAGCTCTCCCTCAAATTTGAAGGAGAGCTTTGCTGGATAAAGTATTCTTGGCTGGAAATTCCTCTCACTCAGAATTTTAAATATATCGTGCCACTGCCTTCTCGCCTCCATGGTGGCTGCTGAGTAGTCACTACTTAGTCTTATGCTGTTTCCTTTGTATGTGGTGAATTGCTTTTCTCTTGCTGCTTTCAGAACTTGCTCCTTCTCTTCTATGTTTGACAGTGTGATCAGTATATGTCTCGGAGTGGGTTTTTTTGGATTTATTCTATTTGGAGTTCGCTGAGCATTTATGATTTGTGTATTTATGTTGTTTAGAAGATTTGGGAAGTTTTCCCCAACAATTTCTTTGAATACTCTTCCTAGACCTTTACCCTTTTCTTCCCCTTCTGGGACACCAATGAGTCTTATATTCAGACGTTTCATATTATCTATCATATCCCTGAGGTCCATTTCGAGTTTTTCAATTTTTTTCCCCATTCTTTCTTTTATGTTTTCATTTTCCATTCTGTCATCTTCCAGGTCACTGATTCGTTGTTCAACTTCCTCTAGTCTTGTACTATGAGTGTCCAGAATCTTTTTAATTTGGTCAACAGTTTCTTTAATTTCCATAAGATCATCCATTTTTTTATTTAGTCTTGCAATGTCTTCTTTATGCTCTTCTAGGGTCTTCTTGATTTCCTTCATATCCCGTACTAGGGTCTCATTGTTCATCTTTAGTTCTTTGAGTAGCTGCTCTAGGTGTGTCTCTTCTGGTCTTTTGATTTGGGTGCTTGGGCTTGGGTTATCCATATCGTCTGGTTTTTTCATATGCTTTATAATTTTCTGTTGTTTTTGGCCTCGTGGCATTTGCTGACCTTGATAGGGTTCTTTTAGGGTTTGTAGACCAGTTGAAGTCCTTATCTCTAATTTATCAGATCTACAGCTTCGTGGAGTACACTTTCTCTAACTAACCAGCAGGTGGCGTCCACGAGCCACCTGTTCTCCACAAGCCAGATCTCCCCTGCTTAGCCTTTTTGGTGAGTGGGGGAGTGAGTCTTGTGGGGCCCAATTGGTGTCCCAAGCTTGCGTGTGTAGTTGGTGTTGCCTGCCCTGTATGTGGGGCGTGTTTCTGGGCAGTCGGGGAGGGGGGGTGGCCCTAACAATCAAATCTCCCTGATGATCCTAGAGTTTTAAAGCTACTGCAATAGTCTAATCCTTCAGTTCAGTCCTGCCACAGTTTGTCTCTGCCACTGACCCACAAGTCTTTGGTATTGGCGTATGGCTCCTGAGACTTGCAAGTGGGCCCCTCTTCCAGGCTGTGCACCCCGGGTCCTCTGTTGAGGGATGACTGTGCTATGTCGCAGGTGAGTGCCGTCCCCCCAGGGCAGTTCTGGGCTGCTGGGCTGTGTTGGGAGGCTCCCAGTCTGCTCAAATGATGGCTGAATGGGGCTCTGTTAATTCACACTGCTCCCCCTTCCCAGCTCTGGGACATTCAGCTGAGGTTGCAGGGAAGGCTAATGTCCACGCCCAGTTTTGTGGTGTGTGCCTGTTATTTGAAGCACTTCCGTCACACTGGGTTGTCTGGGGCAGCTCTGGGCTATGGGGCTGGCGATGGGCAGGAGTGTTTCCTGTCCACCAGGATGGTGGCTGTGAGCGGACACCCCCCTTTTCTTGGGAAGTTGTGTTGTTTAGTGAATTTTCTCAGCCACTGGATTATTGCCTTTTGTCTCAGAGCTCTCTTAGTTCTGCTCTTGACTTGACGTGCCCAAATTTCAATTCTTTGAAGCTTTCTGTATTGAGCTTCTTAGAGTAATTGTTTTAGAAAAAGCAAAAAGGATTTAAAAAAAAAAAAAAACAACAAAAAAACGGCCCTCCTCAGAGATCTAATGGGTTATTGAAATGCTAATAGACAAAGCAACCAGGGCCATTAAGGAAAGGTGCCCAGGTCAGAGAGATCAGCCTTGCTTCGGGATTTGCATATGCGCCTCAAGGCCTGATCTCCGCCCTTCCCCTTTCTGTGTTCACCAGAACTCCAAAAATCCTCTGCTTTTATTTTGGAGTTTTTCGTGTTGTTTTTTTTCTATGCCTGTCTCCTCTCTGCTGGGCTGGCTGCTCTCAGAGTCTCTGGTGTCTGGCCTCAGTCTATCTATGGTTGGAGTTTGATTCAGTAGAATGAGTTTCCGGTAAGAGCAGCCACTGCAATTCTCCCTTCTCCTTCCTGGAGCTGACAGCCCCTCCTCCCCCGGGACTGAGCCTGGCAGGGAGGGGCGCGGGTCCCCTGGCCGCAAAAACTTACAGATTTCGCTGATCTCAGCAGTTCCACGTTTTCATGAGTGTTGTATGAAGTATGCCCAAAGACAGATTGCTCTGTGGTGTCCAGTCCACGCAGTTCCTGGCTTTTTACCTACTTTCCTGGAGGAGTAACTAAAACATACAGCTCACCAGTCTGCCATCTTGCCCCACCCTCCCAATTTGGATAACTTTTATTTCTTTGTCTTGGCGAACTGCTCTGGCTAGAACTTCTAGCACAATGTTGAATAACAGAGGTGACAGCGGGCATCCTTGTCTCGTTCCTGATCTTAGGGGGAAGGCTTTCAGCCTCTCACCGTTGAGTACTATGCTAGCTGAGGGTTTTTCATATATGCCCTTGATCATATTGAGGAAGGATCCCTCAATTCCTATCTTTTGAAACGTTTTCATCAAAAAGGGATGGTGAATTTTGTCAAATGCTTTTTCAACATGTATGGAGATGATCATTTGATTTTTCCCTTTCGATTTGTTAATGTGTTGAATTACATTAATTGATTTTCTTATGTTGAACCATCCTTTCATGCCAGGAATGAACCCCACTTCGTCGTGGTATTTAATTCTTTTAATGTGCCTTTGGATTCAATTTGCAAGTATTTTGTTTAGGATTACTGTATGTATATTCATTAGGGAAATCGGTCAATAGTTTTTCTTTTTTGTAGTATCTTTATCTGGTTTCAGTATCAGAGTAATATTAGCTTCATAAAATGAGTTAGGTAGTGTTCCTTTTTCTTCAATTTTTTTGAAAGCATTTGAGCAAGATTGGTATCAACTCTTTTTGGAAAGTTTGGTAAAATTCCCGTGAAGCCATCTGGCCCTGGGCTTTTATTTGTAGGTAGATTTTTGATGACTGATTGGATCTCTTTGCTTGTGATTGGTTTGTTGAGGTCTTCTATTTCTTCTTGGGTCAGTCTAGGTTGTTCATGGGTTCCTAGGAAATTGTCCATTTCCTCTAAATTGTCTAGCTTGTTGGCAGAGTTGTTCATAGTATCTTCTTAGGATTGTTTATTTCTTCAGGATCTGTAGTAATTATCCCCTTCTCATTTTTGATTCTGTTCATTTGAGTCTTCTCTCTTTTTGAGTTTGTCAGTCTAGCTAAGGGTCTGTCAATCTTGCTGATCTTCTCAAAGAACCAACTTTTGGTTTTATTTATTCTCTCTCTTGTTTTTTTTTTTTTTTTGTTCTGCAGCTCATTTATTTCTGCTTTAATGTTTGTTATTTCTTTTCATCCACTTGTTTCAGGGTTAGTTTGCTGATCATTCTCCAGCCTCTTCAGTTGTTCACTTAGGTCTTTGGTTTTAGCTCTTTCTCGCTTTTTGATATATGTACTTAGAGCTATACACTTCCCTCTGAGCATCGCCTTCGCTGCATCCCACAGGTCTTGTTACGTTGTGTTCCTGTTTTCATTTGTCTCTAGATGCTTATCAATTTATCTTGCAATTTCTTCTTTAACCTACTGTTTGTTCAGGAGTGTGTTGTTTAACCTCCATATATTTGTGAAATATCTGGCTTCTTTGGTGGTTACTGATTTCAATTTGCATCCCACTATGGTCTGAGAATGTGCTCTGAATAATTTCAATCTTTTTAAATTCATTAAGGCTTGTTTTGTGCCCCAGCAAATGATCTATTCTGAAGAACGTTCCATGAGAACTTGAGAAAAATGTATATCCTAGTACTATGGGACGAAATGACCTATATATGTTAAGTCTGGTTCATTTATCAAATTGTTTAGGTTCTCAATTTCCCTATTGGTCCTCTGTCTAGTTGTTCTATCTATAGAAGAGAGTGATGTATTGAAGTCTCCCACTATCATTGTAGACGTGTCTATTACTCCCTTCAGTTTAGCCAATGTTTGTCTCTTGTATTTTGGAGCTCCTTGATTGGATGCATACAGATTTATGATTGTTATTTCTTCTTGGTAAATTGTACCTTTAATTAATATATAGTGGCCTACTTTGTCTCTTATGACATCTTTGCATTTAAAGTCTATTTTTGTTCGATATTAGTATAGCTACCCCAGCTTTCTTTTGATTGCAATTTGCCTAGAATATTTTTTTTCATCCTTTCACTTTCAGTCTCTTTGTGCCGCAGGGTTTAAGATGAGTCTCTTGCAAATAGCATATTGATGGGTCACACTTTTTACTCCATTCTACCGGTCTGTATCTTTTAATTGGAGAGTTTAATCTATTCACAAAGTTATTACTGTGATGGCAGTTCTTGAATCAGCCGTTCTATCCTACAATTTTTAGTTGTTAGATCTATTTTTTTTTCCTCTCTCTTTTTTGCCCTTTAAGTTACCCTTATTAGTACTCTTCAGTTCTGTGCTGTTCTCCAGATCTCTCTCTCCTTTCTTTTTTCTCAGCTGGTAGAGCTCCCTTTAGTATTTCTTGCAGGGCAGGTCTCTTGTTAACAAATTCTCTCAGCGTTTGTCTGTCTGTGAAAATTTTAAACTCTCAATTTTGAGGGAGAGAGCTTTGCTGGATAAAGAATTCTTGGCTGGAAATTTTTCTCTTTCAGTATTTTAAACATGTCATACCACTGTCTTCTTACCTCCATGGTGTCTGCTGACTAGTCTGTACTTAGTCTTACGCTGTTTCCCTTGTATGTGGTGAATAACTTTTCCCTTGCTGCTTTTAGAAATTTCTCCTTCTTTTCAGCATTTGACAATCTAATCAGTATATGTCTCAGAATAGGTTTATTTGGATTTAGTCTATTAGGGTTCATTGGATATCTTTGATTTGCATATTTATATTGTTTAGAAGGGTTGGGAAGTTTTTGCCAAATATGTCTTAAAACACTCTTCCTAGTCCTTTACCCTTCTTTTCTTCTGGGACCCCAATGATTCTTATATTCATTCAATTCATGTTGTCCATAATTTCTCTGAGATTCATTTCAAATTTTTCGATATTTTTTCTCATTTGCTCTCTCATGTGCTCGCCTTCAATTATTCTGTCCTCAAGTTCACTTCTCCTTTCTTCAGCCTCTTCAAATCTGCTACTGTGTGTCTCTAGCATATTTTTAATTTGATCTAGTGTCTTTTATTTCCATAAGGTCTACTATTTTTTTATTTACTCTTTCAAATTCTTCTTTATGCTCTTGTAGAATCTTCTTGATTTCCTTTATGTCTTTAGCCATCTTGTTGAAGTTGTTCCGGATGTTTGTTTGTACTTCTTTCATCATCCTCAGAACATTTCATAATTGGGATAAAGGCCAAGATTATAAATGGCTTTTCCAAAATTCAATTGGTAAGGCTGGTTAAGTGGCAAATCCCAAACTGGATTCTAGCTTAGTACCAGTTCCCCCACAATATGTTGGCTGATCAGTTGACTGGGTTTAAAGATTTGAAGGGTTTAATGCTATTTCACCCAAGAAAGTAGTAGCAATGGTTTCAGGTTGAGGACAGGGTGTTTAGGGAATAGAAGTGGAAGACCAACTTTCTCAATATATCTTTTTTACATTTTGTATCATGTGCTTATATTACTTACTTGGAAAAAATTTCTTCAGGGATTTGATTCAAATATTTATTGGTCACTAACCATGTGCCATGCACAGTGTTAGATGCTGAGGATATAAGGATAAGTTAGAACTGGCATCTGTTCTCAACCAGGTCATAATACACTGAAGCAAAGGGGTCTATAAAGAACAAACAAGAAAGATGTAAAAAGGACCAATCAAAATATGTTATGAAAGCATAAAGTAAAAAACAGTGAATTATGTCTGCTGAAATAAAATTTTTTTACTTGAATTAGACCTTGAAGGATAAGTATAAGTGCTCTACTTTAAAACCTGAGAACCAGTCGGAAGTGAAATGCAGTTAGAATAAGAGGATACCATTCATTTATCAAAAATGTTCCAAGATATTATAGACCAGGTCTGCACTATGTAATATATTAGGCAGTCTAACAGAAAACAAACACAGACATTAAACAAGTATCTACCAAAAACCAGGATTAGTATTTCTGTAGGAAAAGAAGCATGGGAATTACAATCATTTTCTCTTTTTTTTTTTTTTTTTTTAATCATCATTTTATTGAGATATATTCACATACCACGCAGTCATACAAAACAAATTGTACTTTCGATTGTTTACAGTACCATTACATAGTTGTACATTCATCACCTAAATCAATCCCTGACACCTTCATTAGCACACACACAAAAATAACAAGAATAATAATTAGAGTGAAAAAGAGCAATTGAAGTAAAAAAGAACACTGGGTACCTTTGTCTGTTTGTTTCCTTCCCCTACTTTTCTACACATCGATCCATAAACTAGACAAAGTGGAGTTTGGTCCTTATGGCATTCCCAATCCCACTGTCACCCCTCATAAGCTACATTTTTATACAACTGTCTTCGAGATTCATGGGTTCTGGGTTGTAGTTTAATAGTTTGAGGTATCCACCACCAGCTACCCCAATTCTTTAGAACCTAAAAAAGGTTGTCTAAAGTGTGCGTAAGAGTGCCCACCAGAGTGATCTCTCGGCTCGTTTTGGAATCTCTCTGCCACTGAAGCTTATTTCATTTCCTTTCACATCCCCCTTTTGGTCAAGAAGATGTTCTCCATCCCACGATGCTGGGTCTACATTCCTCCCCGGGAGTCATATTCCACGTTGCCAGGGAGATTCACTTCCCTGCGTGTCTGATCCCACGTAGGGGGGAGGGCAGTGATTTCACCTTTCAAGTTGGCTTAGCCAGAGAGAGAGGGCCACATCTGAGCAACAAAGAGGCATTCAGGAGGAGACTCTTAGGCACAAATACAGGGAGGCCTAGCCTCTCCTTTGCAGCAACCGTCTTCCCAAGGGTAAAACTTATGGTAGAGGGCTCAACCCATCAAACCACCAGTCCCCTATGTCTGTGGTCATGTTAGCAACCATGGAGGTGGGGTAGGCGAATACCCCTGCATTCTCCACAGGCTCCTCAAGGGGGCACTACATCGTTTTTTTTTTTGTTTTTTTTTTTTTTTCCTTGTTTGTCTTTTTTCTTTTTTTTTTTTTTTTTAACTTTCCCTTCTTTTTTCAAATCAACTGTATGAAAAAAAAAGTTAAAAAGAAAACAAACATACAATAAAAGAACATTTCAAAGAGACCATAGCAAGGGAGTAAGAAAAAGACAACTAACCTAAGATAACTGCTTAACTTCCAACATGTTCCTACTTTACCCCAAGAAAGTTACATACTATAGCAACATTTCAGTGAACTTGTTCCTACTACATCCATCAGAAATTAACAGACCATAGTCATTTCTGGGCATCCCCAGAACGTTAAATAGCTTATCTGTTCTTCTTGGATTATTGTTCCCCCTTCCTTAATTGCTCTCTACTGCTAGTTCCCCTACATTCTACATTATACAATCATTTTCTCTTAAACTTCTAAGGCAGGTAGTCCAATAAATCAAACTTCATTAGAAATGGTTTTAGTGCAGGTTTTATAATTCCCAGTGACGAGGTAACTATGGCAATCCTAATTAAAACATGACCCAGAGTCTATGAAAATGTTTTGGTCAGAACCTCAATCACAACATATTTTAATGAAAGAGAAAATGAAAACAATGTTAAAGTTAGCATTTTTGTAAGTTTTCAATCTCTGACCTGAAGTAACCAAGGCCTGAAGTGTCCATTGTGTAAAACAAAGCCCTCCTGATCAGAAAGGCAACATCTGATCTCTGCCACTTTCCTTATGGATCACCAGATCTGCCAGGCATTATCACTTTATTTGGACCAGAATCCATGTCTCTCTCCCCACCCTGCTTTGCAACTCTAAAGTAGATAAGTATATTATATGAAAGGCTAGTAGCACTAATGAATCAGTTCACAAGTTCTGAATTTATTCACAAGGATGATGACATTATCTACTAGGGCAGACAATCAAGGGGTTATTTAGAGATAAGTGGGGCATTTTGGGGGCTATCACCCCTGATTTGCATTTAGTGTTTGAGGGTCAGGTTATTAAATATCCTTTACTGCATGGGACAGTCTCACATAACAAAAAATTACCTTGTCTAAAACGCCAATAGTGCCCCACTGAGAAACATTATTTGCATATAAGCTAAAGCCAACCATATTAAAACCAGGTCTTATTATAGAAAGCCTCAAGGAATACACATTAAAAAAGCTCTTAATTATCATAATCACTTCAAATTGTAAAATTTATTGACATAGAACTGTCTTCCATAGATCCATGACCGATAAAGTCACTGGAAACCCAAGACACATCAAGGAAAAAGGTAACTCTGCCCTGCAAGCAGGTAAAAGGCCATCTCTACAGCGGCCTTCAAGGCCTTCTATGCTACCCCTCTGCCTTCACCCACAACTCCTGCCCCACCCACTTCTGAAACACACCAAGCATTTTCCCACCTCAGCTTCTGCCTGAAAGCCTCCCATCCCTACCCCCAGTTCGCCATCCATTCATATGGCTCCCTCCTTACTTCTCTCAGGTCCTGTGCAAATGTTGCCACATTGAGGCCTTCTCTGACCATCCTGTTTAATGAGCAGCCTCCCTCCCTGCCGCACAGCCCTGCACTTACAGGTGTGGTTTCTGGAGCTGAACCACCAGGACTTTCGGCAAGGTGATTAACCTCTCTGGGCTTCAGTTCCCTCATCTGTCAAGAGGATTCATAGCTATGTTGGATTATTATAGGGATAATGTGAGCTGATGCATATAAAGTGCTTAGAACAGTACCTCCAACTGTTTGTAAGCCCTATGTGTTAGCTCTGAAAATTGAAAAACAGAAGAAAAAAAAAAAAAAAAAGCCCAACTTTAAAAATTAAGGTTTTATTTAACTGATTACATTTGCTGGCAAAACTTGATCTTCCTAACTCACTGGGTGGCAAAAGTTAACCTAAGCTGACATGAGGCTATTTATAGTCTTTGCTCCCAAAATGTTTATGTACTGTATTATGGAGCGCTGATCCAGGTATCCCTGCAATGTTAATAGATTGAAAGGTAATGTACATATGCCAAAATATACAACACCACCTGGAACGCTCTGCATAGGGCTGACATTCTTGTCAGTCAGCCTCGGTCTTTTCTAGCCACTCCAGACATGCTCTAACAAACCACCCCACTTTATTTTTTTATACCCCTTATCTGGTATTTTCATGTTCCCTTCTTTGTATATTGTGTGCCTCCTCTTACCCCACCTTATCTAAAATGAAAGCTCTATTAGAATAGATTCTTTGTCTCTCTCCTTCCTCCCCATGGTATATACAGTACTCAATACAGAGAACCCACTTAAATAGCTACTCACTATGATATAAGTCTTTTTGGGCACTGTGCTGGTTTGAATCTATTATGTCCCCTGCAAAAGCCATGTTCTTTAGTGCAATCATGTGGGGGCAGACTTATTATGGGTGGGATCTTTTGATTAGGTTGTTTCCATGGACATGTGACCCACCCAACTGTGGATAAGACCTTTTGATTAGATTATTTCCATGGAGATGTGACCCCACCCATTCAAGGTGGGTCTTGATGAGTTTACTGGAGTCCTTAAGAGAGCTCAGGGACAGACACAGACCCAGACACTTGGACATCCAGACAGAAAGATTTGGGGATGCTGAGCTAAAAGATGAAGCCCAGGGTTTGCCCCAGAGACACTAAGAGAGGACCCCCAGATGCTCAGAGAGAAACACCCTGGGAGAACAAGCAAGGATATACAGGAGCTGAGAGAGAGAAGCTAAGAGAGACAAAAGCCCAGAGACCTTTTGGAGAAAGCCATTTTGAAACCAAAACCCAGGAGCAAAGGACCAGCAGACGCTAGCCACGTGCCCTCCCAGCTGACAGAGGCGTTTCGGATGCTGTCAGCCTTTCTTCAGTGAAGGTATCCTCCTCTTGTTGATGCCTTAGTTTGGACACTTTTATGGCCTTGGAACTGGAAATTTGTAACCTAATAAATCCCCTTTATAAAAGCCAATCCATTTCTTGTATTTTGCTTAACGGGCAGCTTTAGCAAACTAGAACAGCACTTTGTTCACCCTCTCAACAAGCTTTTGGTAAACATAAAAAAAAAGTCTCCTAAGCTTCAGAGGGCATTACCCACATTTTTTAGTATAACAGGACAATGTCCCATTTTTTCTCAAACCATTGCATCTAACACAGAACCTGTACCTAGGGCTCATTAGATTTCTTGAATGAAGAAAAGGAGGCTGTGTTTTTATCACCTTGATTCTCTCCATCCAGCACACCATGGGCATTTAAGAAATGCAAGCTGAACATTACACTGTACTAAAGATGATGACTTCTTCTCTGATCTGCATGAGCTTATAATTTGTTAGTGGGAGAGAACGAGTCTACAAAGGGAGACAAAGGAAGAGCATGTGACACAAACCCAACAGGTAGGATAGTTCTAAGGAACTTCAAAGCAAGGGAACTGTTACCATGTGGGGGACCAGACATTCCTTAATGAAGGAACGTTTTAAACTGGGCCTTTAAGGAAGCAGAGAATTAGAAGTCTTGGAAAGGGGAGGGGACTGTATGCGGCAGGTGAACATCTTAAGCAAAGGCACTGCAGTGGAGTGAGCAAAGGCCTGGAAGAGAAAACTGTGTCTGGAAGTAGAAAGGGTAGGTTAAGTATGTAATAAGGGGTGGTCATTCTGAATTATCCCTAATAGCACTGGTATAAAGATTTCAGTCTTCCACTTCTAGTTTTCTCATTATACTTTAATTGTGGAGACTAACATTTATCAGTCCTTGGGTCAAGTTACTGTGTTTGGCGTCGGCGCTTCATGCTGTCATGGTTGCAGTGAACGGATGAGGAGTCTGAGGCTCAGAGAGGTTAAGGAACTTGTTCAAGGTAACACACCTGCTAAACAGTAGAGATGTTGTCTCATTCAGTACTGTCTGACAATCATGGAGCTCATGCTCATTCTTTTCTACCACATCAGGCAAAACAGTGAGGTAGGAGCTGCAAGCTCCAAAGGTGTTACGTGTACCAGTGCTGAAAGAATCTGGAGCAGGGAGAGACCAGCAGCGGCAGGCGAAGCCTCCAGGAAGAGAGGAGACCTGAGCAGAGTTGTTGAGAGATGAGCAGCGACTGGGAAAGGCAGAGAGAGAGAACCAAGGGATCAGGAAAGGGAAGCACACCGGCTGCTGAAAGTGATTTCAGAGGCAAACGAGTGCAGTCTGGCTGCTTCTGGAAATTCATGACGGGAAGTACAGATCAAGAAAGTGAAAGTGGTGGCTAGACACTGACTGACAAACTGAGGACTCTGGACTTTAGCTCATGGGAACCGGGAGAGGATTCTGAACAGTGGACAATGAGAAAAATCTGTTTTTCTGAAAATGAATCTGGTGTGGGCAACTAGGCCAAGTGCCCTGGGAAGAGAAAAGTCCACAGATGGATGGCAGATAGGGGATCATGTCAGAAACCCAGGAGATAGTTCCTAACCTGGGAACTACAGAGATTAAAAAGGAAAGCTTGAGCTATTTCCAGGACAAATGGGCTTTCGAGGCCACTTCCAAAGCATGACTTGATCCCTTCCTATTGGAATTACTTCAAAGCCACTATCTATATCATCTTGTCACTGCTTTATCCTGAGTGCCCAGCAGACACAGAGTAACTTCAGTAAATGTCTGCAGAGTGCTGAAGGGAAGGGAGAATGAAAGAGAATACCCAAGTTTAGGCCTGGTGATGAGAGAGTAGGCAGGTGCCAGTAAGGCAAAGCAGATTTTTGGAAAGAAAGCCCCTTCTAGAGAAGATGAGTTTGGTTTGGGATGCTCTGACTTTGAGATAGGGTGGCTTAAGAAAAAAAAAAAATCAAGGGAAGTTACTGGTGGACATCACTTATATCTGGGACCTACACCTTCCCTTGTTACAGAAGAGCTGAGAGAATGGGCTTTAACCCATAATAACATTTTCTAAATTGTTATTTAGTGTCTGTAAAGTATCCCTTAATAATACTGGAATGCTATATGGTTTTTTCCTCTTTTATACAACAATCAAAGTAAAATGTGATGAAACTTCCTTTGAAAGTTAACTCGTCTTCACAGAAAATGGGCACCCTAAACCTGCATCTTAATTAGTAGAGGCATTAGAAGGTAGAGGAGCCAAACTCCTTGGGTTCAAATCCTAGTTCCAGCATCTACTGCTATGTGATCCCGGGCGTCTAATTTAACCACTCTGTGCCTCAGAGGTCTTCATAGAGCTGCTGGAGAAGGAAGTAAGTAAACATAAACGGCTTAAATAGGGCCTGGCACACAGAAATCACTTGATGGACATTATTTACTGCTATTATTCTGTATATGTTTTAGCAAGTAGATACAGTTTTAGTCTAGATACCCCAGAATAAAATTATAAGCTACAAACCCGTATTGACAAGTTTCAAATTCTTAAAATAAATAAATTCCAAATAGTTATAATTTATCTAACCCAGTAACAGCTGGCCTGACATTAAGATAGACATTCACATGGTAGAAAATAATAAAAAAAACTATTAAGTACATAAACTGATAGTGAGTGCATTTTGATTTATTGGTAATAATACACGGTACCCTACTTTTAGAAAACCCACCACAAAAGTATCTGAATCTATATTTTCTATTATTTAGTTGCAAGGAATTACTCTGATTTTCCCTGAAAACATCACCTACTTCCCTACTTCTGTGGCCTTTGTGCCTGTTGGTTCCTCTTCCAGCTCATTCTGTAACCCAGCTGAAACCCCACTTCCTTAGCTTCAAGTGATCTCTCCTACACCCTGCCCTGCTAGGGAATGTATTTCTAACAGCTCTTCCACTAGGGTCCCTACACAAGTCAATGATAGGGTGCAGAGTCACACTGCTTGCACCCGTGTGGCAAGGGTCACATCTCACTCTTGTTTTTATTCCCAGGGCCAAGTGTGTACTACAAAAAGCCTTGCCTTTAGAAAAGGATTACTCATAGGGTTACTTCAATCTCAATCTTCCTTAATGCCTTTAAAACAGGATCAATAAGCACACATGCCACTTTATTTACACACAACTACCCTTACTCTACTTGACGAAACACAGTCCCCGGGTAGACATGAAATTCACCTTTCCAATGAAAGCAGAAACAGAAAAATATGGCAAAAATGTAACCCAAAATCTTCTTAAGTAAGCTTTGGTCCAGTGGTTTGGGCCAGCTTCCTATTATTATATTGTTTCTAGGTCATACACAGACTGTTGAGGCAAATGAACACCTGAAAAACTTGCTGAAAGCAGAACTCGGCAGATTACATGATCAATATGACTGAAACATCAAATGGCTGTGAGAAGAGGCCTTTTTGAAACATAAAACAGTTAGGTGCTTAAAACCTGACTTCTTTGGGCTCCAGTTTTCCCAGAAGGAAAACAATGAGATTCCAGACAAGATCACATTTTCCAAATATTCGATATATTTATATTATATATATTATATATATTATATATATATTATATATTATATATATATTATATATATTATATATATATATTATATATATTTATTTTGAGAAAAATCAGATACCTAAGCTAATAGTTAAGAGAATTTTAACAAAAATTGGAAGTATACTCTTCAAATTCAATTCAACATTTACATAAAGTGGCATGATTCCAAGAGGGCCTTGATTAGTATAAAAAAGCAATGGGTAGGGTCTTGTAACTTGAATGTCAGAGAATTCTACCAGACCTGACTGAAGAAAACTTCACATCATTTAAGGTACTCAACACAAAATAAAATACTAAGAGCCTTTTAATGAAGTAGCTCTTGGGATGTATGATAGTTTATCACTCAGAAAATGTTTCCAATCATAGCATTTTAGAATTGGAAGTAGATGCATCATTTAATCTAGTCCTACCAACTTACCAGAGCAAATGAGAAGTGAAGTGACTTGCCCAAGGGCACACACAGCATCAGTGTAGGGCAGAACCAGTCTTAGAGGCCAGGTTTTTCTACTCGCAACTTAGTAACTTGGTTTAAAAGACAGTTACTGAACAGTTAGATGAGCTGACACTGAAATGTGGTCTCTGTAAAGAGCATTTGAGGATCTGTATTACTCCCAAACTCACGTTCTTCTCAGTTAGCTTTGTAGAAGGCTGGGTAGCAAAGAGATTCTTAATCACTTTAATTTAAGAATACTTGTAATTTAATTTTTTCAAGTGTGCTCTTATTTAACATAAAAGTGGTGGGAGGGATTAAGTAGAGCCTCACAATCACCATGGCAACTAGGTCTGACTGTGCGGAAGACGGGCTGCCTGCAGGCTGTACCTCTGTTTTCCTTGCACCTCCTATCTGCCTCAGGCAACGACTTCCCTCTCCAGGGATTCTACAGTTCAGGTCTTCACATCCAGAAAACCTGCCTCTTCAGGAGCAAGAGTTCCAATTCTTAAAGAATTACAGCAAAGAAAATGGCACTGGCTGTCCTTCACAGTCACTGACAGTGAAGCCTGACTAGGTGTTTAAGTAATCATGGCCACCATTTACTGAGGACCCATTATGTTCCAGGGACTGAGCTCTCTACCATCTCATTTAACTCTCAAAATAACTAAAAAAGCATCCATTACTTTATCGAACAGGAAACAGACTCAACAAACGATTTCCCAAGACCACAGAGCTAGTAAATGACAACACGCAATCTCAAACCCTTATCTTTAGGACTGCAAAGCATGTTTTTCCACTATGCCAGGCTTCAGGAAGCACTCTCACATCTAACCTATACCACTCACACTGGGTCACTGTTCCTTCCTATTTTAAGCCAGGGTGAAAAGTTTAGCTACCAATTTTCACTTACTAGTAAAGTGACTTGGTCTGGCTCTTTTGTTTAAATGTTTGTTCATGGGTGCCGTTCCTTTCCTAAAGAAATAACTCTACTCTTGTGATATTTCAATTAGTTGCTACTGACATCAGCTACTTTATTGAATCATGAAGAAATGCCTAATGGTCTGAGTACAGACTAAGAGTCAGGAACTGAAGTTCTAGTCATAGCTCTGTTCCTCAAAGGGCAAAGCCATCTATCTTGCTATAAAAATGGATATAGACTGCTAACGTAATATGGGGTTTCTTTTAGTAATGACGAAAATGTTCTAATTTTTCTAATGCTGTGGTGATGGTTGCAGAACTCTAAAAATATACTAAAACCAAAGAATTGTAAGCTTTAAATGGGTGAATTGTATGGTTTATAAATTATATATAGATGTTAAAAAAAAGTGACAAGGGAGATTTGAGTGCTCAATATTCAATTACCTAAGCAGAGAATTATTAAGAAACAAATATTAATTTTAACCTTCATTTCCCTTCTCTTCCCCTCCAAACATTAATTTTCCTAATTCCTACTATTGAAGTTCTACATAAGATAAGTAAACACAACATGATGAATCCTTATAAGTATCTAGATTTGTAAGTTAAATCAGGCAATGATTGCATGTTCTATAAAGGGATTAGATATGGGGTTCCTTTAAATAAGGCTTTTATATCATACGCTCACATACATACAGAAAACTAATGACAATTAATTCAAAAATCCCCTTTTAGAAACCCATTTCAATTTCAGAGCAGGAATTAGAAACACATTTTAAAAATTTCTCCCATCTGGAATTCAAGGACTACTTACCTTGTGACAAGGAACCAAGCAATTTTGCTGAAGTCTGGAGAGGGCCTCATATAGGTCTTAATATGTGGCATGGCATTGCTGCGGCCAGATGTCTCAGCTGACCATTTGCTAGTGACAGGAAAGACAAACAACTAATTAGAAAATAATATGAATTGGTCTTATTCCTATTTCTAGGAAACTGCATGAAAAGCAAAATCCTATAGTTTAACAGTGGGCTCACGATTCTCCATGACATGAAATGTGACATTTTATTAACTGTGTCAGATAGCTAAATAATAGATGCTCATTTTAGAAAAGGTAGCTCTGTAGAAAAAGAAAAACCACCCACTGCCCAGAAAAAACACTATAATTTATCTTTTTGCATCAACACAATACACACACACATATATTTCTGTTGTGCTTCTAACCATGTGGATGCACATCTTGTCTCGTTAGTTGGACTGTGAGCTTCTTGAAAGCAGGGATCATGCATTCCCCATCTTTGTGCCCCCACAGTGCATTACCTACGATGGAGGCTCAGTAAGTTTTTTGAATGTAACAAAACACAAAATGATCAAAATGCAAATGGCATAATATCAAGAATGAATGTTGAAAAGCAGGGGGATAATTCAGTAATACTTCAGTCAAGTGCTGATATTTGCATATCTGACTTTGGTTTCTAAGTCTGCAAGACTGTAGGAATAAAGGTCCATGGGGGGGAATCACCTATATGTAAGTAGTCATCTATAAGAAGAGAATCAGGATCAGGTAGGCCCATCATGGTCTTCATTCAAGGGAATTTAATGATTGAATACCGAAAGGAGCTCAAAAGGAATAATCCCTATAAGGCACAACCTTTCAAGATAGATTAAAGAAAGGCTCCAAGATGACACACTTCATTAAGGAGTTCAAAGCTATTGAAATGTAAACCTGCTTTCATCTCCGAAGGCACTTAGTAAAGGTTGTTATTGTCTGTCAATTTAACACAAACTCCAAGGTGGGCAGCTCACTTACATACAAATAACAGCTCATATTCTGTTTCACTGTCCTGAGTTTCTCCCGCTCTTTTTGGAGAGCAGGGAATCTCCGTGCCTTTGTCAAATAGTAGGGTAAGTCAGTTTGTTGACTTGTCTACTTGGGGGAATGCATTCATAGGCCTGACTGTCCCCTTTAGAGGGCTGCTGCAGCTCTGGGAGAGGAAGATTTGTGTGTAGTTGGCCTTGGACTCCCTGGCACCTAGTACAATGTCTGGCACAACAAATGCCTGTTGACATCAGCATGAAACTAGGACTGGTCCAGAACAATCTGCAACTGCTGTAGGTAGAGGAGGATGGATGATATTCATTTGTCCATTCATCGACCATTCACTGAATTCTTACAACACGCCAAATACCCAGGTAAACAATGGTGTGGACCCTGCCCTTATTAAGCTTATTAAGCCTGTAGCTTATGATTATATTTTAAATTTTAGAAATATGAACTAAAATGCTGCTTATATATAATCTAAACTACCCAATGTGGTCTTTTTTTTTTTTTTTTTGGTGTGTCAGTATTTAATTAGAAACTTCACAGAGATAAATCTTACTCTTTGGTATTAAAAACTTATTCCAAAAAAAAGTCAAGGCCTTGTTTAAAATTATTTCTATCACAAACATATGTAGATGAAAAAATATGGCTATATTACATAAGGTCTCTTTTAAAAAATAGACACCAATAACCTGATTCCTAAAGAAACAGCCGCATTTGAAACCAGTTACTTACTGAAAGTAGGAATGGAGCCAGTTCTGTTTTTCAGCTGTCTGGATGCTATAGGGAAGTGAGCCTCCAGCTTTTAAAAGAAGAATAGAATAAAACAAATAAATAAAAATTATGGAATGATTCCCCAATTTCTTCATTAAGAAGAAATCTATATAAACAATGAGAAGGTAAAAGAAAAGGAACTACTTCCACTATTTTATCTTATGGAGTAATTCTATGGGGAAATAAGTCTATACTTGCATTAGGGATGTTCTCTCAATAGGGTTTCCTTTCTTAGGGATGCAAATTAATTATTAAATGTTCACTATCTGCAAATGTTTACACTGTAAATGTTTACTACCTGAAAAAAAAATTCAGTCTTTGTGGTGGGAATTTAACATCTATGACAGCACAGATCTGAAGTGTTAGAAAAGGCCACAGAGGGAATCCTGGCCCATCCTGCCAGAGATATCCTCAGCCCCATTTTGCAAGGCAAGGTCTGGAGAGCCTCTTTGTTTCTGTCCCAAACCAGGACACCTGGAAGGCAGATGATGATGAGACTTCAGCTGTCCTACCTCTTTTACCTTTTACAATCTGCTACTTCCAAACAGATTTTGTACAAGCTAAATAGATACTTAAAAATGGAACAGAATGGTCACAAGAATAAAGACAATTTAAATGTTCAGTGAATGGTTAAAAATTTAAAAAAGGAATTCTAAAAGTCTTACTCCTGCAAGAGAATAAAGATACAGTTCCAAGTGGAAAAACAATTAAAAGCCAATTTTCATTCATCTTTGAAAGGAAGGAAATTCCATTATAGATTCATCAGTGACTTTCCAAAGACATGCTAGAACTTCTCCACAGTAATCTATATCCAAAGAGGATCTTAAATGTTTCTGAAAATATCAGAAAAGATACATCTGATCTCCTATTGCAAAAAAACTAAAAACATATTCAGAGTTTCAACACCAGTTCTAAAATAGTTTTATGTGTTCCTCATGTTCTTCCCCCTTAAAAGTACATTATTAGAGGCTCAGAAAGGAAAAGATAAAGGACAAAACACCACCATGTCCCTGAGTTGCAGTGATAATTCTAGCATTACCATTCAAAAGCCACAAATGGGCTAATATACTCCAAATCCTATTGAGATTTTTCTGGCAGGGTCACATCTAATTTGGTAAGAAATAAATGGACTAAATTAGTCTAATTGAGACCATTTTGCTTTCAGCCATAAGTAAATGTCAATTAGACTTCCCTTTTCCAGAGGCATACACTACGTGGTTTTTTTAGTTCATAACTCCTGAATGCACTATGTGGGTGCTGCTGAATTCCATAAAAGTTTCATGCCCAGTACTGGTATAAGGAAATGGAGGACAAGGCCCAGAAATGCCTACAAAATAATCCTAGGCATTTACAGGTGAAGCTTGTGAAAGAAAAGATGTATCAACCAGGTTATACCAAAGGGTTCATCTCAATCTTAAGTATAAGTTCTGGACCTTAAATATATCTGTATCCAGGTTAGATGTGGAAGATCCACATAGTAGCTCAGACAAAGGACCTTCACTTGGGCATGGAAGACTGCGGTGAGATACCAGAGAAAGGTATGCTAGACATGCTCTGAAAAGGCATGAGCCACAGGCAGAAGCCGCTGATTTTATTTGAATGTCTTGCCTAGACAATCAACGTGTTGGTGGCAGAGGTGAAGAGAGCCTCACTGGCACAAATGGGGAGCATAATAATCCCAGAGAACACCTGTGAGGATTAAATAACACCCACACTACCCAAATGCACATAGCAGTATTCAGTATCTTCATTATTCTTATCCAGTTAAAAGAAAACCAACTCCAAATTTTTAAACAGTCTTTTCCTTATCTCAAGGAGAAAGGCTTTCTTATCACTTGTTTTAAAAAGTTTACCAGGTCATTTGCAGAATATAGACAAAAAATACAACTGAGACCGCCTCCCCAGTGATTACCAGGATATCCTTCTAAGCTTGTCCGCACATTTTCCACAGAAGGATAAATCTAAAAATAAATAAATAAGAAATGAAAGAAAAAAAATCAATAAATTTTGGAATGTGCCATGTTGAAAAACTATTTGTTAAAATGAATGATGATTAGTTTTTCTATTAAATGAAAATCTCAATGTTTTAAGCAAATGAAAATCGATTAAAACTTAGTTAAAAAACTTAGAAAATGTGCTTTAAATTTTTAAAAGTTCCTATTTTACTGAAAAAAAATTGAACTTCTAGTAATTAAACTACAGGAAGTATATATATTTGATGAAAAAATTAACACTTCAATTTGAATATTTTTTTCCATCTGAAATGCCAGATTAACATGGAGTTGAATGCAAAATTAATTATTAATCTACAAGTGTCTAAATAATTAATAAAGCTTGTAGCTCTGCTGGCAATGTTATATTAAATATTTTTTTCTTGACTTGATGACCTCAATGAAGCAGGAATGGAAATAAGCAAGCTGGTCCATGGCTCAAATGGAGCTCCTACACATACCAGCCAGCACTGAGCACCTGGAGAGATTAAGGCCACTCAATCACAAATGGTGATGCTAATGTACTGCTGTTTCCATCCAACATCACTGAATAAACCACCTCTCTATCTCCAGGAGGAATGATTCTCAATCCATCTCCTGGAATACAGAATGAAATAAATTAGCTCAAGGGGGAAGGGCACTTACCAGGTGTAGAGGAATGGCACTTTTCCCCAGGGTCTTGCCATCCTTTCCCAGTGTTGTGAGGCTCTCTTTAAACTCAGAGCATAACCATTTTGAGTCATCAGCCCCCATGGAGCCAATGCTTGAAAACTGACCTACAACAGGCCAGGAGTCAGCTTTCGGTATGGATGAGGCATATTCCTTCAGAAGCTGGGAAAGAATAAAAGACTGCTACGGTCACTCAAGTTGCAATGACAGATATGCTATAATAACTAAAAACATGATTTCCTGCTCTGGGAATCCCTAATTAACAAGAAAATGCTTAAAACATTAGTGATCAATTTCATATCCATAGATACTTATCTCCCCTTCTTTGGGAAATATTTTTTTTTAAATACTAAAAAAATTCTATTTTTAACAGAGTAGGTGGACCAGAGAAATTTTCCTCTTTCAAAATTCTTTGACTTAAAAAATTAAAAACTTTTGTGCAGAGGACTTCATCAAGAAAGTTAAAAGACAACAAACAGAATGGGGGAAAATATTTGGAAACCATATATAACAGTTTAATATCCAGAATATATTAAGAACTCCTACAACTCAACAAGACAACCCAATTTAAAAATGAGCAAAAGACTCAAATAGACATTTCTCCAAAGATTTACAAATGGCCAATAAACACATGAAAAAATGCTCAATGCAACTGGCCCCAGAGAAATGCAAATCAAAACCACAATGTGATACTATTTCACACCCACTAGAGTGGCTCTTATTAATAAAACAGAAAATAACAAGTGTTGGAGAGAATGCAGAGAAATAGGAACATTTGTACACTGTTGGTGGGAACATCAAATGGTACAGCCAAAGTGGAAAACAGTTATATAATGTGGTATATATACACAAATGGAATATTATTTAGCTGTGAAAATGAATGACGTTTTGATGTGTGCTATAACATGGAGTAACCTTGGAGACATTATATTGAGTGAAATAAGCCAGACACAAAAGGACAAATATTGTATGACCTCACTTATAAAATAAGCAGAACATGCAAATTCATAAAGTCAGAAACTAGAGTACAGCTTAACAGGAGTCAGGTAGGGGTGGGAAATGGGGAATTAGTGTTTAACTGGCATGGAGTTTCTCTTTGGGGTGATGGGAAAAGTTTTGGCAATGGATGATGGTGATGGAGGCACAACTTTGTGAATGCAATTAACACCACTGAATTGTATATTTGAAAGTGGATAAAATGGCAAATGTTTTAACATTTCCAGTTTAAACACTTGGGCTCCTGGCAACTATGATGATCTCAATATAAAACAGAATACATTTACACAGACACCTAAAGCACTGCAGGATACTGATCTGCATTTCCTACTCGTTTGTTACTTATGCAAAGCTGCAAAAACAATTCAGAAAATATTGGGAAATTTTATCCACTAAACTACAGGTGATGTTACATATCAGAGTCATATTGCAGAAGACATAAATAGCTGTCAGAAAAAAAATGCAAATAGTTGTTAAACATAGGAAAATAATGCACCGTAATAAGACAAATGCAAATTAAAACTATACTGAGATATTATCTTTCCCGTATTAAGTTGGCAAAAATCCAAAAGTATGACAATCAGACTGTGGGCTAGGTACTCTGGTACATTGCTGATAGATATACAAAAATGGTACAACTCCTGTACAAGGGAGTCTGGCAACATCTAGTAAAATTACATATGTGTTTACACTGCGTATGCGTTTACACTTTGACCCTGCAATCTCATGTCTCAGAAAGTATTCCAACGCTATAATGTAAAAAAAAAAAAAAAAAAAAAAAAAGAAAGGAAGACAAGGCTGTTTTCACTGTGGCATTACATGAAATAGCAAAAAAATGTACACAACGAAATAGCAACAGGAAATTGTTGCATTAAATACGGCATATTCACAGAATGGAGTACTGTGCAACTATGAGTGATAGAACGTATTGTTCAGTTAAAAAAAAAAGAGCAAACTATATGGTATGCAACAATTTATTGAATAAAGAGGAGAAAGTGTTTGTTTAATATATTTAAAAAATACTATTTGATAATGGATTTGTATTTAGAATATAGTACATATATTCTACAACTCTTACAACTCGATAATAAAAAGACAAATAACTCAATCAACAAATGGGCAAAGGATCAGAACAGACTTTCTCCAAAGAAGATATATGAGTGGCCAATACACACATAAAAAGATGCTGAACATCATTAGCCATTAGAGAACTGCAAATCAAAACCATAAGGAACCACTTCATATCAAGTAGGATGGATATAATAAAAAAGACAATAACAAGTGTTGGCAAGGATTTGGAGAAACTGGAACTCCTGTATATGGCTGGTGGGAATGAAAATAATGCAGCCACTGTGGAAAAGTTTGGCAGTTCCTCAAAAGGTTAAATAAAGTTACCATATGACCCAGCAACTCCATTCTTAGGTTTCCCAAGTGAAATGAAAACATATGTTTGTAAGAACTTGTACATGAATGTTTATAGCAGCATTATGAATAAAAGCTCAAAACTGGAAACAACGACCACCAACTGATAACTGGGTAAATAAAATGTGAACTATCCATAAGAAGGAATATTCTTTAGTCATAAAAAAAGTAATGAAGTACTGGATGAACCATGAAAACATTATGCTAAGTGTTTGGCTAGGGCTGGGGGAAGATGAAGATCAAGTAAGATGGGCCATGAGTTAGTAACTTTTGAAACTGGGTGATGGGTACAGGTGATTTGTTATACTAATCTCTTTAGTTGTGCCTGTGTTTGAAAATTTCCTGTAGTAAAAACTTAGAAAAAGTTTTGTTTCAGGTGCCTATAAGAAAGAAACCCAAGATGTATATTTGGTACAGGAAATCACACTGCTTGGGTTCAAATCTCAGCTCTACCACCCAAAACTGTGTGACTTGGATAATGACTTATGTAGGTAATTATCTGAATAACTGCAGTCTGTTACTCAGTTTTCACATAGGGATAATAACGCACACTTCATAAGAGTGGAAATGAGGATTAAATTAGGTAATACATGTAAAGTATTTTGACCAGCATACAGTAAGTGGTAACTAAGCATTGTTTGGGACGTCATGAATTACACTATATGAACCATATATGACAAGAGACATGACACTGACAAAATGAACCTATCAAGTTGTCCCAAAAAGAATGTCACAACACATCACTCTTAATTACTGCCACTAAATGACTCATTCAACAAACATGCATTGAGTGTCTACCTAGAGGCTGGAGATACCAAAAAAAAAAGGTTGCAGTTTCTGCCCCAGGGGAGCTCATATTCTGACCAATGTATTGTTTAACATGTATTTTTTTCCTTAACACATCTTTGGCATTAATATCTACATGCATACTTACCAAAAAGCCCAAAGACTTCTTGATTTCTACCCTGGGTAGAGAATTGTGTGGGAAATAGAATGGTGCTGACAACTCCCAGACACAGTTTCGAATTCGGTGCTCAGCCACCAATGAGCTGCATGACCCCAGTCTCTCTAGATTGTCCATCCAAATGAATGACATGCTCACTGACCACGTGCCTGGCACTATTTTACATTCATTATTTCATTCAATTCTTATGAAAGTCTGTGACAAAGGTATTATTCAGGTGCCCTTTTTGTAGATGACAAGATAGGCGGGTTAAGGAATAAGCCAAGGTCATGTGACTTGGAAGCAGCAGGTCAAGGATGGAACCCAGGAATGTGTGTCTGCTTCTGTGGTAAGTTGAATTATGCACCCCAACAAACACATGCTCTTAATCTTGATCTGTATTCCCATGGGGTGTGAACCCATTGTAAATAGAACCCCCTGAAGATGTTATTTTTCGTTAAGGTGAGGCCAACTGAAGCAGGGTGGGCCTTAATCTGATTTCTGGAGGCCTGACAAAGAGAACCTGGAAGTCACAGTAGCCAGAGAAGAGAGGGCATCACCAGGTGACACGAGGCAGAGATACAAGTCAAGGAATCCCAAGGACCGCTAGCAGCCAGCCACAGCATGCTACCGTCTTTAGGGAGAAAGCAAACCTTGCTTTCTTGATTTTGGACTTCTTCTAGCCTCAGAACCCTGAGCCAATAAATTCTTGCTGCTTAAACTAATCCACTGTGTAGTATTTGTGATAGACACTCCAGCAAATTAAGACAACTTTCATAGCCCCTGAGAAATACACTCAGGGAAAAACTCTCAGGGAAACACTCTCTATAGGTCAAGAAATAAAGATTTTGACTTTGAGATCTTGCCCGCTTGAAGCTGTGGCCTAATTTCAAAAATGGAAATTAAAATGAAAAATTTTCAAAATTAAGAGGAATTCTTACATAACATAAATAATTTAGGAAAAAAGAAGGAAGGCTTTTAAGAAACTACTTTAAGGAATTTCATTAAGGACTGTCTCCTCCTAAAGAGAGATGAAGAAAACGCTGATCTTCAATTTGCTTGTTGTTTTGTTTTGTTAAGACTTTTCTTTGCTCATTTTCATACCAGCAGCAAATGTCATTTTTGTAGTTACAATCTTCCTTAGGGCACTGGTTTAGTAAAAAACAAAAAACAGGATAGTTCAGTTGCAGCCTTCGCTTACCACTACTTTGTTTGTTGTTCCATCTGAATGTTAAAAACCCTTGATAAGCTAAACGAAAGCTACACTACTTCCTGTATGAAGGGGAAGATTCTAATAATCTTTATTCCAATAAATATCAACATCAAAAAAAGTCCTTGTACTTACGTCATTCAGAAGCCTGCTCTACAATGATAAAAGAGGCAAAAAACATTAAAAAGAAATTAATTACTGAAACTTAAAATCTGACAAGTATAAACTGCCTGCTATTCACCCAGAATTGTGCTAGAGAAACAGTGAAACGGTCATCAAGATACGTATTTATAAATGAAAAAGGAGAGAATATACATTAAAAGAGAAATAAAAAATAAAAATATTACCTTCCTGAGCCTAAAATGTCCCCAATTATCTTTCTGATTTCCTTGAAAGCGCCCTGGGGTTGATCCAATAAGGTAAACACTGAAAATAAATAAATAAAGCAAAAGTTATAAAATATAATGATGCGATTTGGGCACGTAAAAATCACAACATACACATGTAAATGAAACATTCTAATAACCAACTCATTTTCTTGTGATGCCACCTCAACAATAGTAATTGATACTCAAACTTGTTTTCGAGCAAATCAACTAACGGTGGAACACCCACAAGGAGTGAAATGCCAGGCAGAGAACCCATTAATTTTAAGAGCATTCCAGTGGGAGGCTTAGGGCAAGCAGAAAGATCTACTGGCCTCCATGAGATGCAGACAGTGACAAAATCTGTCCTCATTCCCTCATTACCACAAGAAGTACAACCAAATTATCATCCAACCGCCTGCCATGGCCCCTGCATTCCAGACTTCGTGTGCCCTGGAGGTATTAGTCCATTATAAGCACCTCAAATAGGTAAGACACATACTTTGTTTCAGAAAGATCGTGTTCATGGATGATGTCTATCCACTCCTTGAGAGAAGGAACATTATAAGCCATCAAGTAACTGATAAGGTCAGCTTTAAAATGTGTAGTTGATTCTCCAGAGCTGTGGGTACCAGGGGGAATTCGTGGGTACAAGGGGCTCAACCAAATTCTGGAATGGGGAGGGAAAAAAAAACAAAAAATAACCTTTAGTAGTCAGGAACACAACTGATGATGATGATGTCTCTACTGACTATGCATTCACCCTAAGGAGGAGGTGAATTTTCATTAGGTATTTCCACATGATATGTGAGGTAAACTTTATAAAATGTAAATCTGATCATACCATTCCAACGGCTTCCCATCACATTTATAATCATTCTGAAGCCCTCACCATGATTTAAGACCCCACAAGATTTGGTCTCTGCCCACCTCTCCAAACACGTCTCACCACATTCCTTCTCATTCATTCACACCTTCCTTATGCCTCTTCTTACTTCCATATGGCTTTCTGAGATTTGTTGGCAATTGTTGTCTTCTATTCCTAATTGTTATAGCAAATCCAGACCACCTGTGGCAACCCCAGAACAATTTTGCCCACGCTGATGCCAATGTAGCTTTTTAGCCAAATGGAAAAGAATCAAAAGTTATCTGTACTAAGAAAAATGTATGTGCAAAACTATTTTTGATAAACATTTTCATATCTTATACTTTCTGGTGTCTGGAATGAGTATTAACACATTTAATGAGTTTACAATTATACTTAATCTTTCAATTATAAATTAAAAACACTACTGAATGAAAGAACATTAAAAACAAAGACATCCTTCATGTCATCAATTCTTGGCCCCCTCCAAAGGAAAACACTGGACTTTGCCAAAACTTCTTCCTTTTACTCACAAACGGAAAACAACCATATCTAGACCCAAAACTCCTATAGACTGCTCATGCTAGACTGCAAAAAAGTATGGCTGCACATCTCTGCGCTTGTTTCTTCTACTGCAAACCAAGTTACCGGTCCTGCTTCACAGGGCTGTAATGAAAACTCACACAAGATGATGAACTAACTAACAGCATTCAACTTAGAGAAGCACTTAGAAAGTATTAGGTGTGACTGCTTCTCCCTGCCCCCTGCCCCCAGACTACTTCCCCTGAAGCTCTATCCACTGAGCCAAAACAACAACTGTCCAATTCCATGTTCACATGAAGCCCTCAAAGGAGACTGGCAAGATGCAGGCCACCAGCACGGGAAGCATCCAGGACCACAAGACCTCCTGGCAGTGTATCTTCTGAACTCTGTGCACATTTCTAGGAGGGTGGCATTGTATACTTTCTCTTCCCACTTTGAGGAGACAACTTGCATGAAAGGTAATACAGGGTGACAAGAGCTGAGACCCAGGCTCTGGACCCAGATCTGCTTCCAACTGGTTGTGCCATTTTGAGATGTCACATGACCTCTCTGGGCCTCAGCTTCTTGTGAGTAAAATGACCACATGGAGCTGGATGGGCGTTTTAGGTCTCTCCTCGCCATAATAACCCGAGTGCACAGGCTGAGTGAGGTTCCTCCTGGATTACAGATTCACTCTCAGGAATGATTGAGATGAGGAACATGACATCAGGAATGATTGAGATGAGGAACATGACAGATGATTACTTTTTAAATCAGGACAACGAGATATGAGGCCTTTTCAACACTTTATAAGATGAGAAGATTATAATAACAGGCCAAATGAATTTAAAAGGGAGAAATTAACAGTGGACCAAAAAGCATCTGAAAAGAATGCTAAAGAATGGTAAATATCTTTGTACAGCAGTAAAGAATTGGCAAAACCATGGTAAAACAATTATGAATTGAGTCAGGGCATACAAAAGAACTGATTTCAAAAGTTTAAAGTTATCACAACCTACAACTCGAAACAGCAAAGAATCAGAGTGTGTAGACTGTGGAATAACCTGGGAGAATATGACCCACTCCTGGGTGGCTGCAGGAGCGCTCAGACCCATCGTACTTTTGAGTTTTGAACCATGTGAATGCTTTATCTATTCAACAAACAAATGAAATTTAAGTTAAAAAAAAAAAAAAATTTCCAGGTTGGAGGAGTTCTAGCCCAGGCCGGGCAATCACATGGGGCAGGGGAGGCAGCCGAGAATGCTCAAACCCTGAAAGAGTGCTGGACCCATGCTTGAGCTGCTTCTACCACAGGGGACTTTAACTGGGTCTTCCTCAAGAGAGGGCAGAGGAGGACAAAATGGTTTACGTGAAAGAAAAGAGAAATTAAAACTAGCCATAGTGGAGAACTTGCCAGTAGGAGCAACAGTAGTTGAACTCGATTTGAGCAAATCCCTAAATTGGATTCCTGGAACACTAGATCTAGCTCATCCACACTAACGACAAGGGGTTCAGTAGTAATTTTCATATTCATGTTTGATTGTTTGCTTGGAGATTCACAACCATATTAACACATTTGAGGTTCTAAAAAAGACACCAGTTTAAATTTGTTTCATGGAGAAATAAACTTACTTGGGTTGGCGGAGATTTTTATCATGCTAATAACATAACCCTGCCCCTGAGTTTTCCTTTGATGCCTGTTTGTGAAGCGATGAGCAAGTACACAGATGGGTGTATGGTTAAGTGGAGACCAAGTTCTCTGGTGGGTCTGACTTGAGAAACAATGGGTTCAGGCTTTCCATTCTGTATCCCCTTTCCCACCCCAGACCCTTTGAACATGCTCTTCCCTAGACCAGACTGTAGAGTATGTATATATGACCCCATTTTTGCAAAAACTAGAAGAAACCCACGTGTGTAAATATTTACACGTTTCCATGTATAATACAGGTAGCTGTGGATGGTTATGCACCAAGTGCTAACACTGCTTACTCTGAGAGAGTGGAATTGGGGGGATGAGGGAGGGGTGGAATGGGTAGTAAAAGATCCTGTAACTTTTTCTGCATATCCTTTTTCCATGGTATATGTGGGTAATTATTACAATTTAAAAAATAAGACAAAAAGAATAGAGTGAATATTCCGGCTTTTGACTTTTTGAGAAACACACAGTGACACATAATGACTGCCATGAAGCGAATGGAACCCTACAAACCCTTGAGTTTTCTGGTGCCAGTCTTCATGGATGAGGTTGGAGGTGTGGATGACAACCCGGAGGCCTTCTTTGTACAGCAGTAACATCATTTTCCTTTAAAAACAGAAAAGGGATCAAAAAGCATTAACAGTACTTTCAAAATAGGTAATGCTTTTCTAATCACAACCTAACAGCTAAAGGAGTTCTTTAAACTCTTACATTATCCATACTTTAAACATTTCTCATCTTTCTGTCTTCTGTGCATTACTGTTATGAAAGGGAAAGGGAGAAAATAACCTTTCAAAATTCTCAAAGCATTTGCTGGTAGATGAACTTTTGCCTCATACTGTCCACAACGCCAGTCCTGACACTTCCTACCCCTCCAGTTTATTCAGCTTCATCCCAAAGGGAACCCTATTGTCCAGTATTTCTCAAAATATGGTCTCAACCTCTTGGTGCATTGTGGCTAGTGTTTTTAGAAAGCTGAAATACAATAAAATAGAAAATCAGAGTAGATTGCCTATATTTATATTAAATATTGATCCATGAAATTTTGGAACACAGGTATATATGTGTACATTAGACTGAAATGTAAAATGTCTTACTGTGGATCGCATTTTAAAAAAAGTTTGAAAGATGCTTCATTCATATTAGACTGATCTTTTCTCATACTCCATAAATGCCACATTCATCACCAGAGTATATCTGGGCTTAAGATAAGCCTTCACTTTTCTTTTCCATTAATGCAAATGAAACCTAGTTTAAGTCCTCTCTTTCCCATGGGCTCCCCTCCCAAGGCCTCTAGTCAAAGACATATGGCTCTTATTTTAATCCCAGTGAGAGAGGGAACAGTGTATAAATAAGAACTTTCCATTTAAGCCTGAAGACTTGAGCACCAATCTTTGTAATTTAGAAGCTGTATGACTCTAGGAAAGTCAATCCATGACCCCAGCCTCGATTCTTACTTGTAATATGAAAGATCAACCCCACCTTGTTTACTTCATAGGGTCAATGTGGGAATGAAATGAAAAATGCATTTTGTTAAGTGTAAAACATTCAAACATATATAATCCCCTTATTCTTTTGGTGCCTTGCTTTGTTTTGTAATCTAGTATTGGACAACTTTTGATCTCTCCCCCAACTAGAGTCATACTTTAAAGCAATAACTCTGTCTGGACTTATTTTATCATTTCCTTTGAGGCCAAAGTATTACTTTATACTCGCTGATGCAACTCAGTTTATGTGTAGGAAAAAAATGAATGCTGGTTCTCCCCAAATAAACAAAACCATGACACTAGTTGGGCAGGATGGGGCTAGCATAAAAAGATAAGGAGAAGCACGAAAGAGCAGAAAAGAGAATGAGATCCTTAGGTCTTGCCAAAATGAAAATTGAACCCAAGTTGGCAACAGTAACTGGAGAAATGACAAACAGAGCTGGAGAAATGACAGCTGTTTAGCCATCTTCTTTCCATTTCTGAAATGTACTCCCTGAAATCAGGGCAGATTTACATACACAGTTGCCAAATTAGCAGCTGTTTGTAATTAAGAAGAAGCCAGTTATGGATTCATGATATAAGTTTTACAAATATTTCCATTAATCAAGGCATCAATTATTGGGAAAATTATGCTCTAATGTCAGTGAATCCTATCAAACAGAATTATGAATTAATTTAAAGGGAGCCATATTAATCTCTTCATAGACAAAATGGTATGTGTTAATAAGGTCACAGTTAAAAATGGATAAAAAGGACAAGAAGTGGGGCTTCTCTTGGAGACTGCTAAACCACTATGCTATTGGCAAAGCTGTGGGAGTGCAAAAGGGACACTTTCCAAACGTGAAGTTACTCCAGGCTGCATTCTAGAAGTGCTGCAGTGTTATACCAAGTTAAAGCCTCATATCCAGAGAAGGCATTATTGCTCCTACGGCACAACTGGAAAACCTGGGGCCAGGACAGGCACTGGGAATTATCTAGGCCACAAAACCAGCCAGTGTTAGAGCTTGCTCCGATCACACATGCTGGGCCCTCCTCTCACTGTGTGTGGCCTCCACAGGGTGGAGGGACACTTGCTAGGTGAGCGGTGGGGTGCGGGATGCAAGGTCTTGGTGAAGAAGAGGAGTAAACGATGGGTGGTGGGAGGACTGGCCACAGATGGACGTGGAAGAGGCGGGCCCTGCCCATCCTGCTCCCAGTGAGATGACGAAGTTCAGCTTCTCTCTGTCTATTCTTAGGGCCATTGGAGGTAACTCTGCTCCCATATCTGGGGGAAACCAAAGAGCTTCAGAATTCTAAAGCACCAGGAGATCACCCATAGGATTGCCTGGCATCCTACAAAAACATGGAGGGAGCACGTTTATGGTTCCCAACAACTTTGTTTAGCGGACCTATGAGGATGGGGAGTGCATACGATCATTTATACATGTTTTGTACATGTTATGTGGGAAATACATGTTTGCCAAAGAGAATGCAATCTATCTCACAGACAGCCTCCATTCACTGTTGCTAGGCTCCACTGTCTGTCTGGGACAGGCATCTGTACATACCCACACAGGCAGGCAGTTTATACCACACTGAGCTAGAACGTGGAATCTCTCTTTCCTCCTTTTCTAATGCATGTGTTAGTCTTGCCTCTCTCAGTAAAAGACTAAACTTGTATGAATAAAAAGTATTGCCTCAAAACAATTTATATCCTCTACACTGTATCTCATGAACATAACAGATATTTAATGAATCATTCTTAATACATTTTAGAATGAGCAACCATAAGTAATTTTAAAACATGAGCTCAATCTTCTACAAGGCTCTGGCATTTTAACTGAATGTAAACTATAGCTACTCTGTAGGTGGGAGCAGTTTATTGAAATTACTTCCCTGGGCACTTTCAATTCTGAATTAAAAACTGTTAGGTCTGACCTGCAAAGGTATATATGAATGTGTGTATATGGGTGTGTGTGTGTGGGGGGGGGGGGGTGTTGGTGCAGGTGGGGAGATGGACCAAAGGAAACGATGAAATGGATTTTAGCAGTGAGCAAAATAAAAAAATAAAGTTAGAATAAATGGGCTTTAGTCCTGTCTTCATCAATGATTAGAGACAATTTGCTTATCTACTCTGGTACTGTTTCCTGATCTATAAAATGAAAAGGAAGGACCAAATACTTTTTTGAACAGCAATAAACAAAGGAAAGCCGCCATAGGGTCAATCAAGTATCATCAGGCTAGGTCCTGGTCAGGCCCACCATACTCAGTCCCTCCTAAGACTTAGGATAAAACTGGTAAGTGACAGCGCAGACCCTCCCCGGAGTGCTAGTACACAGTGCAGAGTGACTGCTATAAAGCCAAGTATTAGCACAGGAACGTGGCACTGGTGGGCTTACAAATAGTGCCCAGGACCCAAATGCTCGATGTGGGTGACAGGGCTCGCCAAATGTAGTTTAGAAGGTACTAATGCTAGGGTTTCCGCTCTGGGTGGAGAAAAGAACATCTCCTACCCCCTCTTCCCATCTGTTGCTACCATTACCTGGCAAGACGTCCCCCCATGACAGGTTGGCTACTGACACCACTTACCAGCGTCTCCTGTGATGGAACTAGGGGAAGCCTAAGAAGCTTAGCTGTCCCTATTTGATGGAATTTTGTGTCCTCTGCTGGAAAATTAGCACCCTGTAAACTTACTGCTAGATAAAGAATAATTTACACCTGAGCTGGGTGCTTGACCACTGTTCCCCTGTTGGACTAAATCTACCAATTAGGGATGGTTGATAAGTGCTGCAACATATACTCAGAACATCTAAAAAACAGATAATGTGTGGCTGATAGACATCCTTTCATAAATGGCTCAACTCCTGCTTTGGTTCCTTTTCAAAACAGACAGGCAAAATATAGTATTCGACGTAAAAGGGAAAGATGAAAGGAATACCATCCCTCTAGGTCATCATGATATCGGGCAAATAGCAATCACAGCGCGACTCAGGACAAGCATTCCCTCCTGGGACATTCCTTTGTTGCCCTAGAAACAGATGCTTGAAGGAACATGCTAGAAGCAGCAAGTTACCCACTCCCACTGCTTTCATTCTTTGGACAAATCCTTCCTAGAGCCTATAAATATTGAAATAGGGACCAACCCTATTGTTCTTTTTCTCATTTAGAGTCTATTACATAAAAGGGTTCAGTAAAACAGCTGTAAAACTAAATTAGGTAAAATGGGGGTTGAGTCAATAATCAGGGCACAGTGTGTCAAGGAGGACATAATAGGAAAGTTTTTCCTGTCTGTGGTTTACAATGCCTCAGAAAATCGTTCTAAAATGTCTTGAGCATGGATAGGCATTAGCTTCTCAAGGTGACAACCTTCCGTAAAATAGTTTTACTTTCCATCACAGCACATTGCTGACCTAACAATATTTCTATTTAACACAACTCAATTTCATTTAAAAAAAAGAAAAGAAAAAAAATTGCAGGACTTTTTAAAGTAGTGGAATCCACAGGCACTGTGACCTTGAGGGGCACATGCGATCATCAACCGCGAGGACCCAATGACTCGACTTCTCCCGAGTCAGGTCTAAGGAGTGCCCTGTACAGAAGGGAGAAACCTGAGAGTCACTTTCACGTTGAGAATGAGAATCTCAGTATTGTGTCTTAAAGCTGTTAGAAAACAAAGCCACTTCCTTCCCTATTGATAGCTTTTTTTCCCCAGGGAAACTGTCACCTGTTTGTCCCTCTAAGGAATTTTGCAACAGCTTCCTTTGATCTACTAAAACCATATCCTCCCCCATTTCGTAAAAAATTGCTTACGTGTGGTGTGTTCCAAATGCAATATCCAGCTTTGCCTAGGATGAAAAAGAAGCGATTTATTCTTAAAAGTCTCAATTAATAATATCCTTATCTACAGGAGATTAAATTAGAAAACATTTGGGCCAATTTTTTTTTTAACTGCTTTTACTGCTCTCTAGTGGACAAGCCCTTGAATGACAAGACACTTTGAAAAAAACACTAATTTTTTTAGTTACTCAGAAAAATTCAAAACATAATGCATATTTGATTACAGTAATTAGGAGTAAGAAGCCTAATTTCTTCCGGTGTCAAAAAAACTAAAAACAAATGAGACTAAACTCAAAGTTTTAAAATTAGCTATTTGGCTTGTTTAGAAATTAAGATACATAAAAAATTTTCAGGGCATATTTAGAAGAAACATTGAATGTGGTGACTACATAAAGACTTATGATGTTAAAAAGGAAGTTTTCTTACATAGTAAGTGCTGAAAAGGAAAAGGTAACATTTGAAATCCTTTTTTGCGTTATAAAATGATACCTTTACAAACAAACAGGGGGCAGCTGGAGAAGCAAAATTTTTTTCTAACAACCAGTACAGTAAGACCTTACTTAAGCAGAATATGCCACTGTCCCCAGATGTAGGCAATTAAAGAGTTAAAATAAACAGAAATGTCAAAACAGCTTAGCAGTTAGGAACACAGTGTTTGGAGTCAAATGTATATGACTTCAAATTCTGCGTTCACAACTTTGTATGACTGGAAAATACTTAACCTCTCAATGCCTCAGCTTTCTCCCCTTTAAAATGAGGGTACTACGGTGGGGTTCAGAGAGTTTGTTAAGAGTAAAGGGGAAAAAGTAAATGAAGTGCTCAGGAAAGGGAGCCTGCATGGGGGAAGCACTCTGCAAATGATAGCAACTGCTGCCGCCACAACCCCTTTCTCCCCTGGAATTGAGCAGCCCTGCCTCGGGGCTGCTCACAGGCAGTGGTCCAGTTCCATGTACCCTTAAACTCAGTTTTGGGGACTGCTCACAGATCAGTGTGTATTTGTGCGATCTATTCACAGAAGAGAGACAAGAGGGAACTGCATTTCATGTGTTTAAAATTACAAAATTAGAATTAAGACTGTCACCTTGTGAACTGACACTTAGCTGAGACAGGGCAATGGTCAAGAGACCTGGGTTTTGATTTTAGTTTTGCTCTGAGTTGTATGCTTTGGGGCAAGTCTAAGCATGAAAATAGTGATGACAACTGCAGCAAGTAATATTTAATGGGTGCTTTTATGGACTGATGCCCCCAATCTTTTGCAATAGCCATCCTATGAAGAGCAGTATTAGTGATCTGTTTCAAAGATGAAGAATCAGGCTTAAAAAGGTTGTGACCAGCCCAGGAAGGCGCTGTTAGCAGGACTGAACCCAAGCAGTCTGACCCTCCTGTGCGTGGACTGCCACGTGGCCTCAATTTCAGTCCCCATGTGTACAAAGTGGTGTCAGCATCCACGGATTCTTTGACACGTCTTGGCTTAATAGATAAAAGCTATGGAGAAGGGAGTTTCTCCTATTCAAATGAAACTAAGTAGCTAAAGAAAGTCAAGAATTCATCTTACAAGCAAAGTACAAAAGTTATTTCAACAGGCTGGGATGGGGCCACAATTCTGCATCGCAGACAAGATGGGGGGCATCTGGGCAGCATTTCAAGGGAGGTTTGGAAGACAGCGTCTTGTTGCGCCCTCTAGTGGCTGGCCTGGAGCGCGCCATCAGGCACACCACTGCCTCTCCTAAACCTTTCAGTGCCGGTGGTTAGTATTCAAAAAACACATTCTATTTCCATCCATGTAGTCACAGGTTTTCAGAGTTCATGCATAAAAGTGTATGCCCAGTTTGTTTCCCGATGGGACCTATTCCACTGAAGTTTAGCCTTCTCTGTTTCTGGAAACAGAAGTGACACAATGAATTTCAGGCAACTGCTAAGGGAAGGCATATAAGTGCAAAAGGTGAGTCATAAGCTTGTAGTATGAAGGAAAGGAATGTTTAAAAAGTCTTCCCCAACCATATGAAATGCGGCAGGTTAATTCACAGGAGGAATGTTGTGAGGTATGTTTAAGGCTGATTATATTCAGCTATCACTGTTTTAATTTTTAAAAAATTAAACGTTTTTTAAGAGCTAACATATACAAGAGTGACAAAATATGAGTGAAGTTCTTATATCTTGTATGGGTGGGGAAATGAAAAAGAATCTGGGTTCTATGCAATTCACTCTTGACTCTACACTCCAAGAACAGAAATCTTCAGCCAATTTCGCTACGTTAATGGCAAGGAAAGAAACGGGCTATAAAAATATCTTTCCACAGCTGCTATGAATGGACTGATCACACCTCCTAAAAGCAATAGGAAAAGGTGAACATTACATTAGCCACTTTGTAACTGTTTCCATAGGAAGGAAATCATAAATATACAAAATTCTTTGGAATTCCTTACTTTTCTCCCAATTTCGCTTGATTCTTACCCAAAATGCCATCCCTAAAGATCCTTTCAGACATGGAATCTAAAACAACAGATCATAATGAAAATCCAAACTCATTTCTCACATATGGGGAGTGTTAGGATGAAATTATGGATACAAAGAAAGAAATGGCCAATGGATTTTTTGGGCCTCCTTTTCTGCCTTGCTTTCATTCCAGCAAGCCAAGCCGATACATTTGCTATGAGACTATCTAATGTCCCCTTATTAGGCTTGGATCATGGGCAGCATATGACTCACACAGCCAGTTTCTCATCAGGTTTGTTTTTACTCTACAGGTCTCTCCAGCAGACCTTAGATGCAATGAATGTGAAAAACAATCAGGGACTGAGGTTAAAGGCCTAATGGCAGTTAACAGAAGCTGCATAATGTGTCATGGTAAAAGGTAAGTTTTAAGTTGCACTCACAGGACATGTATACGAAGAAATACCTCCACAGCCACCAAACTGCATCTAGAGGACCTGTTCAGTACTGAAACTCAGGTTTTGAGAAGTGCAGTGACAAACGAGATGCAACCAGAGAATGGGCAGACTAGGGAAAGATCCAGAATCCAAGCTACCTCAAGTACAACTGAAGAAAGAGATTGCTTAAATCCAAAAGAGAGAAACTGACTGGGGTAGGAAAGATGACTTCTAATATATGAATCACTGACAGGTGCCAGGAGTAGACTTATTCTATGTGGTTCTACCGGGGAAAATCAGGGCCAATGTTTGGAAGCTAAAAAGAGGGAGATTTCAGGTCAATATAAAGAAAAATCTTCCTACCCACAAGGGCCTGCCACAAATGGGGCAGGCTAGCCAAATATCTGCTGGAGATGCTGGAGGGAGGATTCCCGCCCCAGGTGGGAGTGTGGGCTAAATATCTAAATTTCCTCCCAACTCTGAGTCTAAGCCCGATCTCAAAGGGCAATCAGAAGCTTACCTGGCAGAGGGAAACGTTCTCATAAGGCTTTGCCTGGGCTTGCAACTGAGCTTTAGCTTCCCATTTATCGCCATGTACAAGCAGAATTGGTCTATTCCTGCACAGAGATTAGAAGTATTTAAAATCATCTTTTATGAAATTAGATCCCAGTCTAGTTAAGGAATGCTAACCTACCACCCAAAATGTGTTTCTGAGTATGTGGTGACTAAGTACAGGTGCTGGTGTGGAGTAGAGCTCACTTAAGGCTCATTAACAAGTTAACTTTATAATGGGGCCCACATGACCCAATCCTGAAGCTATGCAGCAACACAGAAGGGGTTGTTATCACTCACGAAAGCCCTTGAGTGATTATTTTCTTTCATCCACGGATACATTAAATCATTATGCAAGTACTGCTGTAGACTCTAATGTTCTTTCCTTTCCCTTCTTTTGGACAAAGCAAAGGATTTATTCAATCACTGGCCCGACATTCACTGACTCCTCCTGAGTGCTGGGTCCTGTGCTGGGCCCTCAGGGCCCACTAGCAGGCAGTTAGATTTCAATGAAATAGTGCCCAAGGTACACTGAAATGCTTAATTTTGAATTCCAAAAGGATACCATAAAAACACGCTTCAGCAGGAGATTTAAAAGGCTTTTAAGGGAACCAAGAACTTCTCTAGATGATCCAAGTGAGATAATCCTTAGAAATCAACAAACCTTTGCAAGCTCCCCCAACAAATAAAAATTGGATTTTTCTCCAACATGCAATCAAGCTAGATTAAACAACTTGCAGGCCACTTGCACATTTACAAATCACATTGCAGAATGATTCTCTACCATACATGAAGGGACAACATTCAATTAATCAGCAGCATTATAGAAAATGCATTTCCAGTACTAATTCCTAACTACCTAATTCCCAATAGCTTTATTCTAACACATTAAGTAAAATAAAACTAAGAAACAAGCGCTCCTAATTTTTTCCTATTTAGAAAAAATTTTTACAACTGGAGACAAAGTACAGAGAATAATTTTAGAAATGCTCACATATCTTTTACCAAGAAACAAGAAAGATCATCAAATCATCAGGTTTTTCTAAAAATAAAAGATAGAACGTTACTAATAGAGGTGAAGTCCTTGTTAATTCCTTCAAATTTACTGGTTCTACACACGAGCATTAAAAAGGTAGCATTTAAACAACAAGAGAAGGGGATGCAAACCCTCACAATCTGAAGTGTTCTGTAAATAAATCCTGGGTTTACCTAAACTTGCCACTTAGGTCATTCCTCATTATGATGTTGTTGACAGTTTTCCCAAGAAGCATTAGGCAATAACTGGGGGGAGACTTTTCAGTCGTTTGACTAGTTACTGTGGGGCCAAAGGATACTAAAGAAGTTGTAGTCTTTATATTTTGCAAACACTTGGAAGGGGTGATAATTTGATTTCAAGGCCTTTGAGACCAACGGGCCATCAACTCTGAGAAGCAAAAGCAAAAGGCACCAATGCAATTCCCAGAGATGTTTATCCCCAGAAAGAGCCTGTGGTAGAGACTGCTGTCTCCCGATATCCGTTCCCCATGCTTCCTTCCTAACAAAACCACGATTTTATGTACTTGGTGAAAATACTAGATTTCCAGCTCTTTCAGGATGAGTTACAGTCATGAGATTGAGCACTGCTCGTTGAAATGTAAGCAGGTATTACCTGGGGCTTCCAGGAAGGCTGCTAAGAGTGGGCACCACCGGGACATGGGCCCTTCTGTCCTCCCTCTCCCTCCTTCCTTCTACCGAGAATGCAGATCCGTTATCTGGAGCTCTGTCTGCCCTCTTGGACCACAAGGTGACTCTGAAGACTGAAGTCACACACCCGGATGGTGGGTCAGAAGGACAGAAAGGAGGGGGGTGGTGGTGGTGGCTAAGTCCCTGACGACCAGGGAGCCTCAATCCAGACCATCTGGCATTCCTAGCTTGGAGATATTAATCTCTCTCGTTTAGCTGCTGTTATTTTAGGTTTTCTGTCACATGCAGCTAAAACTAATCCTGTGGGTTACAGGTCAAATATAAGCCCTTGAATGCCAAAGCTGCTTGGGAAATTTCAACAGAAATAATCTAGTGTTGATGATGAAGAACTTCCATAATCTGATGCCCTAAGTGCACCAAGGATTTCAAGGACTCTGACAATCATTTTACTGCATATGCATTCTTCCATTCTACTTGCTATTATGGGATTTTACTATGTAAATGTGTTATAAACAATGATGGGGAAAAAAAAACCAACAACGATGGGTGTCAAGTCATTGTGCAACGCTACCTTTATTTGGTCTGTATCGCCTAACGCAAGGCTGATACTGTCGAAGACAGAACTGAAAATTCATTACCTCTATAACGTGGATAAGGGAAGGTCCTATGATCCCCATTTATTAACTCCTAAACTAAAGGATACTTTGAAAAACAAAGAGATCCTCAAAAGAAAAAAAAGAAAAAAAAAAAAGAGCAGCAATGATCTGCTCATGAAGCCTGGCAAGCTGGCCACAGTTTGGCACACTTATAAGTCCAAAATAATCTTTTTCTTCATATTAGAATTGGAATTCATCCTTATCTTCATTTGGGCAGAGTACAGAGGAAAATGCTAAAATGTGTAGAAAGGATACATATGAGTCATTAGAATACACTTTAAAAAAATCGCTGTTTTCCCAATATAACTTTACATGATTTCATTGGTTTCAAAAGAAATATTTAAAAAAGATAGATGGCATTTGCTTGAGAAGTGCAAATCTTGTATTTTAAAGCCCTATTACAGTTTATGATATCATCTATCATTCCGTGGAACTCACCTGAACTCTCGCGGATACTGTTTTATGAGCCAGTCCACATCAAAGCAGTAGTTAAACTAGACAGGGGAAAAAAGAAAAGTAACTAAGCCACCTTATAATCCATACGGAGAACTTTTTGGTTATTAAATTGAAAGAAACTCTAGATTGATGATGTACTACCCATATTATTTAGAAACGTAGACAGTTATGCTGTTATACTCATAACATATGTCTTGAAGGGAATACACTGTTAAAGCTACCTGAGTAAATGGAGCAGACCTGCTTGAGAAAACAGGTTCTAAAGAAATGATCTCTGCATGCTTTGTATTTGCAAAGCATTTGTTACTACATGATTTCTAACAGATCTCTGAATAACTTAAATAAAGGGGGTTTATAAATTTATCCCCCTTCTCCTCAGTGGTTATAAAAAGACAGATACCTGAGACAAACATGCCAGGACTTTTAGAAAAACATTTCCTTTCAGCCTAACTTATAAGCTAGCTTTGTAAACAGGCACCTGGGATGAACACCGTGCCGGTTTGGATATACTATGTTCCCCAAGAAGCCATTTTCTTTAATGCAATCTTGTGGGGGCAGAACTATTAATTTTTTTGATTAGAGTGTGACCTCTTGATTGAATATTTCCATGGAGAATTGACCTTGCCCATTTAGGGTAGGTCTTGATTAGTTTACTGGAGTCCTTTAAAGGGAGCTTACACAGAGCAGCTGAGAGAGACTTCTAGAGAGACATTTGGTGATGCTTAGAGATGCTCAGAGTTGTGGACAGAAGGATGTTTGGAGATGCTAAGCTAAAGATGCACAGGAGCTAAGAGAGGACAAAACGCCCTGAGAGCAGCTGAGAGAGACATTTTGGAGACAGCCACTGAAAGCAGATGCATGCAGACAGTTGGAGATGATAACCCAGAGTTTGCTCTGGAGAAGCTAAAAGAGACAAGCCCAGAGACGTTTTGGAGAAGCCATTTTGAAATGCAACCCAGGGGCAAAGGACTAGCAGACGCCAGCCATGTACCTTCCCAGCTGACAGAGATGTTCCGGACACCATCGGCCTTTCATCAGTGAAGGTATCCTCTTGTTGATGCCTTAGTTTGGACACTTGTATGGCCTTAGGACTGTAAACGTGTAACCAAATAACCCCCCTTTATAAAAGCCAATCAGTTTCTGGCATTTTGCATAATGGCATTAGCCAACCAGAACAAATATTCACCAGGTTTGTAAAAAATCACATCTTGACCAGAAGAACTCCTGCACTGGCCCCTCCCCACAGCAGGGTGATTCTCAGCCTTTCTCCTGGACATAAAAACTCAAGCTGGCTTGGAACACAACAGCAAACTCCCCTGCATTCCAGCTGGAGACCAGGGGTCCCGAGGTGAAGCCAAACATGAAGGTCCCAGGAAAGCTTTGCCTTGTTCAGGGAACGTGGCCCTTTTTCCTGACTATTTGAGAGCCTGGAGCAATTAAGTGCTTTATTAACATGAAGGGACTGGCTCTGTCAGGTAGGAGCAATCAAACCTCCTCATATATTTTTTTGGTAAGCACAGGAAACAGGAAATTTTTTTTTCTTTTTCTAAATCAAATCAAACATGACTTGGCCTTCACCACTCCACCCATTCCTCCTGGGATTTGTCCTGGAGTATGATGAGGTTATCAGTATCCCACAAGGAAGTCTCTCAGGCTGGAGTTTCCAAACTGACTTCTGGCCAAGCTAGAGTCAAGAGCTCCACTGACAGGTGCATATGTGTTCTGTGCCATTAGCCATGGATCCCACATCTTTGGTGCTTTGTGCCAGCCAACATGGATAAGCCATCTTGGGGACCCTGCACAAACTGAGACAAAGGTCTCTATCTCTCCTATTTCCTTCTGGAGCTGTTTAATTATTTGTCAACTTCCACACAAAGAAAAAGCAATTTAACTGTAAACTCACCTGAGCTGAAGAAACAAGTGTCCCAAACAGCGGAGATAAAATATCTGAGAAGACAAAACATATAAATCTCATTTACACTCAGATAAAAATCCCCTGGTAATAATACTCACAATTAACTTATTAGTCACTGGCAATCAAACTTTGGTTTAGAGAAACTGGTGAACTGAAAAGTTACTACAAAGCTAGACTTAAATGTTTACTAAAATTCTAGAAAATTTTTCCCTATGCTATTTTATGTTTATTATACATTATCTTACAAAATACAATGTAAAATTAAAACCTACAATTTTGGAAATGGATGACTGGTCATTTTTAGAAACTATCAACAAGGATGATCATGATACGTGTCCTTCTTTCCAGATCTCTGAGTTTTCACCTCCTTGAAGGACCCACTCAAGTCCCTCTTCAGGGAACTTCCCCAGCCCTGGCCTAGCAAGCTCGGTCTCCTCTAAAGCCACGGGAAGTGTGCTGACATCCTGTGAATGGAAGGGCAGAGGCACCCACAATTCCAAACTCACATTGCTAGTGTTCGGAGGTCCCACCTTACACCCAGTCGCGCTTTATTTCAGCTGGATGGAAGGCTCACTTCCTACACCCGTGAGAGGACATACTTCACCATCATCGCGTCCTTGGTCATAATGGCTGCCACTTGTATGGGACCCAGGAGGTTCCAGGCACCATTCTGGGCACTTCTTATGTATTAACTGACTCCTCACAACCATTTTCCGAGGTAGGTTCTGTTATTCCTGTTTTATTGGTGAGGAGAATCTCCTTAGGAGGCCGCCCCGGCCACATGGCCAGCAAGTGGCAGAGCTAGGATTTGAACCCAGGCTGCCTGACTCCAGCACCTCTGCTCTTAATACTAAACACCTCTGAGGATTAAAAGTGGGCTTATTCATTTATTTGACAAATATTTATTAAATGCCTCCTGTTGTCCAGACATCAAGCTAGATGCCAGGTACAAAGGTTTAAAAACAAACTAACAAATACTCTTAAGGAAGCACTTACGTTAATGGGCAAGTCACATCATCAAGAGATAAACTGCAATGCACTCCTTCATGCTGTTCCTCCAAGCTGCCCCTTCTAGCTCCTCCTCTTGCTCTCTTTCTAAAGTTTGCCCATCTTTCAAGGGCCATTGGGAGGCCCTTCTCTTCCATGAGATATCCCCTGAAACAATCTACGATTATGGCAGATGTCAGAGCAGTATATCACAGCAGTTAGGGGCATAGACATTGATGGCAAAATGCCTGGATTCAAATCCCAGCTCTACCATTTACCAGCACCGTGACCTTGGGCAGGTTATTTAATTTTTCTAAACTGCAGATCTGTTATCTTTCCAAGGAGGATACCTGTAATATCTACTTATGGGGCTGTCATGAGGACTAAACAAGGTAAAAGGGGTAAAAGTGCCCCTCCATAACTGGCACCTTCTAAGCCCTTAGTTAATGTTACCTCCCCTTCCTCAATACCCTTGGGGCTTACAGCCAGTCTTTATTATTTTAATATATGCAGCAAAACCTTTCATAGTTCCCTAATTATTTCCTATGTCAAACTCTCTCAAACAAAGAAAGAGAAATACGGCTTATATATTTTTAAAGCACCTAGACAAGAGACTCCCAGTAAGAAAAAATAACCTGTAGAACAGAACTCTCTACAGTATGGAAAATTAAATGCACCAACATTTAAACATCATACAGAATGTGTAATTATATATTCAATATATAATTAAAATAGTTATCAACAGGGAGCATAAGCTATTCTTGAATACGGGCTAGACAAAAAGGTTAATCTGAAATAAGGGTATCAATGTTTATTGTGTGCATTTGTGCTGGTCACTGCGAATATGTTTTCCCCATTTTTCTGCCTTCCAACTTTAAAGACGAATAAACTGAAACTCAGAGAATGTTAGGTCATTTGTTAACCATCCATACTGCCAGTAAGTGGCAAGGCCAGGAGTCAAATCATATGTCTGATTCTAGAGCTCCTGTTGTTAACCCTACAGACACTCCCTGGGGAATAAACAAAGCCTCTCATCTTTTAATTTAGAACTGAATCAGCTACTTGCACTCTGGTACTCCTTTGGCTTCCTCACCAGAAACCTAAACCATGCTTTAGAGCCAGTGGTTCTCAAACATGAGCCTGCATTAGAATTTCCTACAGGGTGTGTTAAAACAGACTGTAGGGTGTCCCTCTCAGAACTTCAGATTCAGGGGGCCTGGAGTGGAGCACAGGAATCTGCATTTCTAACAAGTTCCAGGTGATGCTAGTACTGTTGGTCCAGGGACCACAAAGCAACAGGGCTGTCAAATATTAATTAATAAAGTGTCATTGATCAGGTTTAATCTTTAACTTCAAAGTGAAACTATTCTAAACATCCACTAACCGTTACAAGGGCGGGGGGAGGGGTTGGCTTACTGGGCTATGAGAAACACCCTCTTGTTTCTTGACCTAAGAAAACAGTTCTCTGTCAAATTAACACATTTGCTTGAAGAAATGGTTTTTGTTCTTTCTTCTGCAAGAACTTAAGACCAAAAAGAAGGGTCCTTGGAGGTCATTCTAGGTTGCCCTCCTTGTTCTACCAAGAAGGACACTGTCGAATACAGTTTGACAGCTCCTTGACATCCCCACATCCTCTTACCCTTGATGTGGAGGGCTCCAGAGTTGTACTTTGGCTTGATCCCTGAGACCCGAGTGAGATAGAATTGGAAGGGGTTCCCTTTGTCCAGCATGTCCCAAATGTCCTGGCCTTCCCCTGATGTTTCGTACTCGTCTACCTCCTCCTTGAGCCTGTGGCTGACGGGATTCTCAGTTTTTTGTACAGCACAGTCTTTGGGCAAAATGACTTTCTCCTCTTTGACCTCCACCTTCTCAGCCTGCTTCTGCTGCTCCTCGTCACTGCTGGAGAGACACCAACCTAGGTCTTCCTGGGAGCCACTTTTCTGCCTTTTGGGAGGTGAAATTTCTGGAACCGAATCTGTGTTGCTGAATTTCACAGGTGACAGTTTCCTCCTGTGGGCGGCTTTCCGAGCATCAGAACAGGTGTACCAGGGCTCATGTGCTGCTGCTTGCCCGGCGTGGGGGAGAGAAGAGGTGGACGGCTCGTCCAGTTTTGGCTTTTCATCCTCGCTTTCATCACTACTGGATATTGTCCACCTCCCATAATTGCCCTCCTGAGACATTATACTTCGTCTGAAAATGAAAGACAGAAGTATTATTTCCCATCCATGAAGCCATTGCCAAACTATGTTGCTCTCATATTCCCTGTCAGAGGAGCTTCTGTATAACATAAAGCATCTCTAACACTTGTCAGATGCTTGGCCACGTAACTAAGATCTCATAGACACAGTACCAGAATTTGCTATAGAAATTTCGCAAATAAAGTAAGAGCAAAAATCCTGGTCACCTTCTCTTCCCCTCCTCTGTCTTTCAATCTAGACTTTGTTCTTAGCAAGCTAGAAAAAGGGGTTAGAGGCAAAATCCAAAAAGAAACAAAAGTGTTAATTCTTGACCCTGAAGCTTCCAAGGCAGGCTGGGGGTTAAGGCCAATTTAAGAAGTTTTGAGAGTAATCCTGACAATGCTTAAATTCTTAATGTTAATTTGGAATACGAATTTATCCCACATCAAAGTACAGAAGCACACGATACCAAAGATAAGTTAGTTGTCAGAAAGCTTAACAGAGTCCTTAGACGTGGCAAATGATCACGTCTGTAAATACATTATCTAGAAGTATTTCTATGAGGACTCAACTAAAGAGATAATTATGCCTTCTGACACCTGCTACTATGTGGATGAACCCTGAAGACATGAAGAGTGAAGTAAGTCAGACACAAAAGGTATAGAATACGCAAATTCATAGACATAAATTAGAAATAGCTAGAATATGCAAATTCATAGACAGAAATTAGACTACTGGTTACCAGGTATAGGAGAATGGGGAGTTAATGCATAAAGGGTGTAGTGTGTCTATTTGGGGTGATGGGAAAGTTTAGGTTGTATATGTCTCCACAATTAAAAAAAAAAAAGCATGACTATAGAGACAATGACAATTAAATGCAATACGTGATCCTGGACTGGATCTAATAACAGAGGAAGAAATGCCCAAAAGGACATTATTAGGACACATTAAAAAAATGGAATATAGGCTGCAATCTTTATAGCAATATTAGATTTCTTGAACTTGATAACCATACTTAAGGGTGGTTACATAAGTGAATATCCTTGTTCTGAGGAAACGTGACACTATCAAGTGTTCAAGGAGCATGATGTATACCACCTACTCTCAAATATTTAGAACATAGATAGGTGGATGGATGGATGGAATTCACAGCAAACGTTAAGTTGGTAGATACGGATATCTGAGTGTGGAGTATGTTGGAGCTGTCTGTATAGATTTTGTATTATTTCTACAACTGTTGTAAGTTTGAAATTATGGCCATGTCGTAAGTCAAACTACTAAAACTTGCATAAAAAGAACATGTACTGAAGCAAAACACTATTTTATTTTCTAAATCACAAATTTCCACTTTCTTGCTCCCACAAGAGGAAAATACACGAAACAGATACTTATGGTTGTTACTAGTTAGAGGAAAAAGGGCTAGGTGGATTTTCCAGGTATCTAAAGAACAGTCCCTTAATGTGAAACTTTAAAAAACATTTTAGTACAAAACCCAGAGGGAAATTGTAAAATCCAAGAAAGAGCTGCACTCAGATTACTGACAGAGTGTCTTTAAATTTTTGCTCTCATTTAAAGAAAGAGAACAGGATGCCTTATGAGTGCTGTGCCAGTTTGAATATATTGTGTCCCCCAAACGCCATTATCTTTGATGTAATCTTGTGTGGGCAGACGTTATCAGTGTTGATTAGATTTCTTCGAGTGTTTCTTTGGAGATGTGCCCCACCCAGCCGTGGGTGATGACTCTGATTGGATAATTTCCACAGAGGTGTTGCTCCAGCCATTCAGGGTGGGTCTCAGTTGAGTCACAGGAGCCATATAAATGAGTGATGGACAGAGAGAACTCAGTGCGACTGAGAGTGAATGTTTGAAGAGGAGCTACAGCCAAGAGGGACACTTGGAAGAATGCATGGAAGCTGAAAGAGGAGCTGAAGCTTACAGAGACATTTTGGAGACGGCCGTTGAAAGCAGACTCTTGCTCCAGAGAAGCTAAGAGAAGACAAACACCCCAAGAGCAACTAAGAGTGACATTTTTGAGGAACTGCAGCCTAGAGAGGAACGTCCTGGGAGAAAGCCATTTTGAAACCAGAACTTTGGAGCAGATGCCAGCCACGTGCCTTCCCAGCTAACAGAGGTTTTCCGGACACCACTGGACATCCTCCAGTGAAGGTACCCAATTGCTGATGTGTTACCTTGGACACTTTAAGGCCTGAAGACTGTACCTGTGTAATGAAATAAACCCCCTTTTATAAAAGCTAATCCATCTCTGGTGTTTTGCACTCTGGCAGCATTAGCAAACTAGAACAGATTTTGGTACCAGGAATGGGGTGCTTTTGCTGCTGAGTTTGCAAATACCAAACATGTTGGAACGGCTTTTTAAATGGATAAGGGGAAGATTCTGGAAGAATTGTAAGGTGCTTGACAGAAAAGGCCTGGACTGCTTTGAAGAGACTGTTTGTAGAAATATGGACTCTAGAGATACTTCCGATGAGGCCTTGAGCAGAAATGATGAATGTGTTGTTGCGAATTGGAAGAGAGGCAATCCTTGTTTTAAAGTGGCACAGAATTTGGCAAAATTGAGTTCTGGTATCAGATGGAAGGAAGAATTTGAAAGTGACAACCTGGAATACTTAGCTGAGGAGATCTCCAGACTACGTGTGGAGGATGTACCCTGGCTTCTCCTTGCAGCTTATAGTAAAATGCGAGTGGAGAGAGATAAACTTAGAACTGAACTCTTGGGTTCAAAGAAACCAGAAGCTGATGGCTTGGAAAATTACAGGCTTCCAGGGGGTGGAATCCCAGAAGCTACAGTTCAACGTGAGGATGTAACCAAACATGGAACCCAACCACCATTTCACTACAAGCCAAGACTGGAAAAGGAGTTAAGCAGAAAGGATTTGTGGAAAGTCCTATTGTCTGATGGCTTTGACCCCTGTGTTCTTCATGCGAAGCCAACAGAAATTTTGCGAGATCTTTATAGACAGAGCCATTGCCAGTCTGGACTGGAGGAGACAGACAAGGAACAAACTGAAGGAAAAATTTCTTCAAAGACAGAGCCATGGAGGTTGAGGTCTGGAGTCAAGAGGCCTTAGGCTGGGAGAGTGGAGCAGCTCACACGCATGGAAAGGGTGAGTTTGCCCCAGAGGTCGCGGGTGAGCATTCCGCCTCAATGCTCTGGAAGAGTTTTGCCACCCCAGGTCCCAAACAGGGTGGAGGACATTTCCAGGGAATTGGGGAGAGCCTGGCTGCCACTACACTGTTCTGAAGGGGTTGAGTGTATGCCCCAGAGATGGAAGGGAATCCGGGAGCTGCCCCGACGTTTGAGGAGGGTGGGGCCAAGAAGGTGGTCTCCCCAGTGTGTGGATATGTTGCAGCACTCACCTAAGCATTTGTAGAGGAAAGGGCGGCTGCAAAGGCCCTTAGGAAGGGTTAGACTCCCAGTCTCTCAAGCCCCAAGGATGCAACCTCGCTTTGTTAATGACTCTCAGACTTTGAAATCTAATGGAGTTTGTCCTGCAGGTTTTAGGAACTGTTTTGGTCCTGTGAACCCTGCTTTCCTTTCAGGTTTTCCTTATGGCAATGGGAATGTTTATCCTAAGAATGTCCCTCCTTTGTATACTGGAAGCACATAACTTGTTCTAAGTTCACAGATCCACAGCTAAAGGAAAATTATGCCTTAGGACTGACCACGCCTATAACTGATTTTGATGGAATCTTGTACTTAACTATTGTTACTCAAATGATTTAAGTTTCTGTGATATTGTTGTGGGATGAATGTATTTTGTATATGGAAAGACAATGTCATTTTGGGGTCCAGGGGGTGGAATGTGCCAGTTTGAATGTATTGTGTCCCCCAAACGCCATTATCTTTGATGTAATCTTGTGTGGGCAGACGTTATCAGTGTTGATTAGATTTCTTCGAGTGTTTCTTTGGAGATGTGCCCCACCCAGCCGTGGGTGATGACTCTGATTGGATAATTTCCGCAGAGGTGTTGCTCCAGCCATTCAGGGTGAGTCTCAGTTGAGTCACAGGAGCCATATAAATGAGTGATGGACAGAGAGAACTCAGTGCAACTGAGAGTGAATGTTTGAAGAGGAGCTACAGCCAAGAGGGACACTTGGAAGAATGCATGGAAGCTAAAAGAGGAGCTGAAGCTTACAGAGACATTTTGGAGACGGCCGTTGAAAGCAGACTCTTGCTCCAGAGAAGCTAAGAGAGGACAAACACCCCAAGAGCAACTAAGAGTGACATTTTTGAGGAACTGCAGCCTAGAGAGGAACGTCCTGGGAGAAAGCCATTTTGAAACCAGAACTTTGGAGCAGACACCAGCCACGTGCCTTCCCAGCTAACAGAGGTTTTCCGGACACCATTGGCCATCATCCAGTGAAGGTACCCAATTGCTGATGTGTTACCTTGGACACTTCATGGCCTGAAGACTGTAACCGTGTAACCAAATAAACCCCCTTTTATAAAAGCCAATCCATCTCTGGTGTTTTGCATTCTGGCAGCATTAGCAAACTAGAACAAGTGTGGTTTACCAACACTGTGGCACTGTGTTCACAGGACTCACATTCCTAAAAAAGGGCTTGATCCTACATCAGAAGACTTGTAAATGAATATACATTTGTTTCAAGCTAAAAAAAAAGAAAAAAAGAAAAAGAGAAAAGAAAAAACTGCTTTTAAGGAGATGTATCTATCAATTTTCACAATTTCTCACCTGATTTTTTCAATTAACTCCCAGTCAAGTCAGATACGATTCTCCTGTAAATTACAGATTTCCAGGAACTTTTAAGCATAAGTATCTACGACCATAATTTGCCCCGTTCTTCATGGCTCAAGGTAACTATTAACTGTATCTGACACAGACAGTGTTTTACAGACATAGCTTTAGGGACTACAGAGATGGAGCCATTTGCTCCTAGTAGTGCTCCTACAATCTCTCTACATCTTTTGAGCTCTCAAGCTGCTTTTTAAGTTTTCTGTCCATTCCCTCTGGGTCCAGCCCACTTCTAGGAGCTGTTGGAACTCAAATGCAGGTCTTTCCCTAAATTGTTTTTGGAATGATAATACCTATTGTTAGCTTCTGAATGCCAGGTTCTTTCCATAAATGAGATTCAGATTGATTTACTACTTAAAAGCTACTTAAGCAGTTCAGAGGTTTTTTGCTTGTTTTTATTGTTTTACACTTAGGATCTCCTAGGGTTCTAGACTCTAGAGACTGCTGGATAGAGTTTACACTGTCACAATTCACTTTGAGAGAACTATTTTGGTGGCTACGGTTTTTCACTTCAAAATCTGTATCAGAATAAAAGAACTACCTTAGGGAAAAAGACTCAGAATGTTAGCTCTAGCTTCCTTTGAATTCTAAAACTGCTTTAAAGCAAGGTACTTAGTAAAAGAATCTTCAATTAAAAGTCCTTAGGCCATTCTCTCAAGATTCCTTCCGCATTTGAAAGCAAATACAAGGTCTCAGAGTTTTCAGATGAGAGTTCAGCTTCTTCTGTGAGAAAAGGTGGCAGTTACAGACATTTTAGCAGACACCAAAATCCCTTCTCCGGATGAATTAAATATTGTAGCCTATAATGCATATAAATAAAATAGAATTAAACTCTGAGAACTCCCTAAGTATTTATCTTTAGCACCTCTATGAGCTATACAGAGAATTTCTAAAGTTTCTAGATTTATCAATTTTATCTACTTTCTAGAACCACAAAGGGGAGGGCATAATTCAGTCCAACAAAGTAAGAAAATGGGTAAAAAAAATTTTACAACCTTTTAGTCATTTCCCAGAGAACAAAGCTGTTTTTTTCTGCTCTATATACAGTTTTTTTGTTTTTTTTAAGTTTTGGACCTATTTGCACAAAAAATATGCCTGTTGTTTACCAATAAAATTTTGTGGATGAAGGGAAGTCCTTTTAGAGCTGCTAGCTCTTCCTCTCCCCCTACCACCCCAGACCCGGCACGACCCAGCTGGGGCTCTTACACCTCCAGCAGCTTCTCAAAGAGCTTGTAGACCACCAGGTGTGCCTTGGAGTCCAGGCTCTTCAACCTAGGCCTTGTGTGGACAGGAGCAGATGCATATGGGCCTCTTTTTCAGACCCAGCCATTCACAGCTGGTAAATGCGCACTTGGGCAGGTTACTTTGCTGCTGAGCCTCAGTTTTCTCATCTGTAAAATGAGTATCATACCTATCTCCATGAATTCCTTCATTCATTCAATACATACTGGGCAGCTACCATGTGCCAAGCACTGGGAAAAAGCAGTGAACAAAACAAAAACTAGAGGTTTCTGGCCTAGGAGACCTTACATTTCAAGGGAGGAGAGGCGAGGCGGGGGACCCAAGAACTCGCCAGAACATAGCGGTCCGTGCACCGTGGCCAGGCCTGCAGTCCCGCCCCGCAGGAGACAACGACTAGCCCGCGCCAGCAGCAACGGCAGAAGTACCTGAGGTACCCGGAACCCGCAGTCGCCTCGAATCCCGGCCCTCCGCGGCCGCCAGCGCTCGCCCGCGGTTCGAACCTTCCACTCCGCGGCGCGCACCTCGGGCCCTGCCCCTTCCCCTTCCGGGAGACCCGCCGCTGGGTCCTAAAGGCCGCCGGCTCCACGAGCCGCCGGGTGCTCCCTGAAGAGGGACATCTGGCCTCCTCCAGCCCTCCTCTCACCAACTTACCACCTCTTCTTCAAAACGTTAATTAGAAAAACTCATTCCCTTTACAGGGATTTTTCAAAGAGAGCTTCAGGGTCCCGGGACCCGAGGCAGGGGTGCTTTCTAAAGGTAGAGAGAGATGATCAACTGAGGTTAAAGGCAGCTGCGGACCGTGCGACCTGTGTCCTGGCTGCAGCGGGCTCGCCTGGGGTGCAGACTTAAAATCTTCTGTAACATGGAAGGTTAAATGTGCTCCCGTCCGACTCTAAACGTGGAGAGCTTGTCTGAGTTTTGTAAATCAGATTTGTGTGTATTTGTGTGTGCGTGTGGGTGTGTGTTCTTTTTAATCTTAGTGCTTAGCCAGGAGAGATCCGGGTCTGCGATAAACTCATTTGCAAAGCGAAACCCTCTCCATGTTTCCTGCCCTGCATTTGTTGCGGAATTTGGGCCCAGTGCTGTTTATGCTATTTATTTTTGGCGTTTCTTATAACTCAGCATCTCTCCCAGAGGATTGAGTGAAACGTCCTAACGGCTCCTTTCATTCACTCACCGCACGTCGTCTTTGTGCCAGGTACTGCGCTAGGTGCTGGGGTTGCACGGGAGGTAGGGTAGCTGCTTCAGCAGAGTTCGACCCCAAGGTCTTGCTGATCTGAACGTGAATCCTGAACTTAGCTCATTTTGTTTGGTTCCTTTTAAGGCTTTGTTCATACTCTTTTTGTTTCTCCTATAATGCTTAGTAGCATAGTGCTGTAGACACAGGAAATGATCAAAAGTAACTTATTGCATGACTGACAGAAGAGTGACAGAGACAAAGTAATCAAGCACCACGACATTGAAACGGTACCTAAAGGAGCCGGTTCCTCAGCGGCGCCCAAGGAGTGAAGGGGAGGAGATGGGGCGGACCCAAAGGCTGGGGGCGTGTCTGGGGGGCGTGTCTGGGGCCTCCGCGCCATAGGATGTTCCGAGGAACCGCTGTTAAACAAAATCTCTGGCCAATAGCACTGCGGAATCATCTCCAGTGGCTCTCCGGCCGTCCAATGGGAGAAGGCGTTGGAGGTGGGCGGGGAAGTTCGCTAACTGAGGAGCTGTGCGTGGCCGCCGTGGGCTGCGAGTTGGGTTCGGGTTTTGCGGCCCGTGAGTTGGGTTCTCCAGTTCGACCTTGTGGAGGTCACTATGTTTTTCGCCGAAGTCGGGGCCGGGCCGCGGACGTACGAAGCCAGCCCCTCGGAGCACAGGAAGTGGGTGGAAGTAGGTGTCTGGGACTTTCACTTGACCCGGGCTCTCACTTCTGTCACCGCGCCTGGGTCTCACTCAGCCTCGTAGTACAGACAAAAATTGGTTTATCCTTTCCCAAGGCCACGGTTAATGACTGAGCCTAGACCTGCAAGGCTGCTGGCTCCCCGTCCAGTTCCCTGGCGATCTCCAGGTTCCTTGCCTTCTTTTCTCCCAACCCCAGCGATCTGGTCTACTAATAGCATCTGCTCCTGCGCCTTCCTCTCATAGCCAGCCACCCTTTGTCTCATTTTCCTAATTCCAGGGCTGAATTTTGGGTAGAGTTTATCCCCAGTTGATTAAAGGAATTAATTTGCGTTAGTCCAGGGATTACAGCATTTGAATTTTTTAGAAATTTTAACCCATCAAGATCTCTTCAGAGCTAAGATTAGGTACAAGGAAACCCCATTTCCGAGCCCTACTGCTGGGCCGAGTTTTAGATTTTTGAAGTAAAATTTAAGATAAACTATCAACAGCGTTTGTCTTACTGACTAAAGATATTTAATGTTCTTTAGGTATTTAAAGCATGTGATGAAGATAAGAAAGGCTACCTAAGCAGAGAGGACTTTAAAGTTGCTGTTGTAATGCTGTTTGGGTACAAGCCCTACAAGGTAGAATTTACTTTATGTATTTGGGGATGGGGTAGACGATGCAGTGATGACTGGATCCTAAGTAAAGTGCAGAGGACTAGTTTAGAATGTTTCTAAAGCTAATCCCTGCTTTAAATCCTTGCCTTATAAGCAATTTCAGAGACTGCCCAGTGCTGGATGGCAGTCTTTCTTTAGAACCCTGCTCAAGGCAGGATTAGAATTCTGTCTTACCACAGTCGAGGACACCTATCTCACCACTGGGCTGCTAATAATTATAATAAATATGAGATGCTAAAGAGAAGTGTCAAGAGGATGGGAGGGGAGGTTGTAACAGAACTTCATGGAGGAGGTGACATGCAGCCTTTTTCTCTTAAATATTTGTTGTTGTTGTTTAAATTAAGAAAGTAACACATTAACATGGTCAGAAAATTTAAGCAGTACAGAAAGGTATAGAGTTGAAATCAAATCCTCTCCATTCCTCCCAGAATGTCCCTCTCCTCAGAGGTCACCATTACTAACAGTTTCTTGAGCATTTAAAAATTTTCTGTGCATGACAAGTGCATATATATGCATAGCCTGCTATTGAAAACATAAGTGGGTTCATACTATGCTCACTTTTGAAAACTTTTTTAAAAAACTTAGTAGAGCTTGGACACTTTTCACACAAGTTCATATTCTGGTAAGCTCATATTAGTGAAATCATACAATGTCATTTTGTGTCTGACTTGGTTCATTCAGTATTGTGTCCTCAAGGTTCATCCATCCAACATTATTTTTGAGGATTGCATAGCATTCCATAATATGGAGATATCATAACTTACTAAACCAACCCTTCCCTACTACTGGACATTCCCAAATTTTACCATTCTAAATAATCAATAAGCATCCTTTAACACATATGTTTACATACATCTCATTATTTCCTCTGAAATTTCTGGGTCAAAGGGTAATGTATTACTATTTTAAATCAGAAAATAAAATCAAAGTAATAAAATAATAACAAATATAAAAAAAAATAAAAATAAAAACAGTTGTACAGTGTCCTATTTAGCCAGTTCTCTTTTTTTAGTTATTTAGATTGTTCCATTTTTTTTCACTCTTACAAACATTGCTGCAATGAACACACTTATATATCGAAATATCCATATGTCTTTACGTCTTTGTGCATGTGTATCTGTGGAATAAATTTCTATAAGTACAACTGCCAGGTCACAAGATACACACATTTGAAATTTTGTTGGGTGTTGCTCTCCAGAAAACATTGCACTAATTTATAAATAATGAAACTTGAACTGAGTCTCAATGACCCTCCTACTTTGGTAGAATAAGTTTCCTGCTCACCCCATCTCTGTGCTGCTCCCCTTGCCTGTTACACATATTCTGGAGATGAGTCCCTTCTTTTAGGCTGCTAAGTGAAAATTAATCAGAGTCAAGATATAGTCCAAATTCAAGACATTTACCTGCAGCTTTCAAGCAAAGGGAGCAATCAGGGCTCTGTCTGGAATACCCTTCTGAGCTGGTTTGAATGTATTATGTCCCCCCAAACGCCATTATCTTTGATGTAATCTTGTGTGGGCAGAGGTATCAGTGTTGATTAGATTGTAATTCTTTGAGTGTTTCTGTGGAGATGTGCCCCACCCAACTGTGGATGATGACTCTGATTGGATAATTTCCATGGAGGTGTTACCCCACCCATTCAGGGTGGGTCTAAATTAAATCAGTGGCCCCATATAAATGAGCTGGCAAACAGAAGGAATCAGTGCAGCTGAGACTGACATTTTGAAGAGGAGCTACAGCCAAGAGGGACACTTTGAAGAATGCACAGAAGCTGAGAGAGTAGCTACAGATGACAGTTTCAAGACAGCTGTTGAAAGCAGACTTTTACTCCAGAGAAGCAGAGAGACAACAAATGCTCCAAGAGCAACTGAGAGTGACATTTTTGAGGAACTGCAGCCTAGAGGGAAACATCCTGGGAGAAAGCCGTTTTGAACCCAGAACTTTGGAGCAGATGCCAGCCATGTGCCTTCCCAGCTAACAGAGGTTTTCTGGACGCCATTGGCCATCCTCCAGTGAAGGTACCCGATTGCTGATGTGTTACCTTAGACACTTTATGGCCTTAAGACTATAGCTGTATAACCAAATAAACCCCCTTTTTATAAAAGCCAATCTGTCTCTAGTGTTTTGCATTTCAGCAGCATTAGCAAACTAGAACACCTTCCTCATGCCCTTATTAGATCCAACAGCTTGACAATCAATTAAGACCCACCTGCTCCTCGTGAAGGGCTCTACCTTTCTGTCCAGTTGCAAGCCCACAGAAGCCAGGCACCATGTGATATGCCAGTTCTCCATGCTTTAGTCTGCTGAAGTGCATCACAACTTCACGGTGTATATGTTCTGTTGATAGAAAGAGATGACATGAACAAACTGGGTGGATTCAGAGCAGTTCAATTATTAGGAGAGGTTTGGTTATTAAGAGGCTGATTACAAAGCTGTCAGGAATGGCTCCTGGAAATTGCATCTCTCATGTGAACATGTCATCATTTCAGCTGGAATACTAAAGCCAGCCATGTAAAAAGACTCAGCATTTGAAACATTGTCTTTAACCTGGGTTCATTTGGAAAGATGTCTGGACTTATTCTACCTTTATCACTCTCAAGTCCATTAGATTTATTTCATTGTAATTTTAGGATGTAAATTTAATGACAGCTACAGTGGTATGGTAATATACTGTTGATACACTCCATGAAATTTAACAGATTTTTACTTTTATTTTCATACTGGGTTGACATTTGGGATTTTATTTTTTAAGCAAATGACTGACTGCAGATCACCAAAGTACTGATATAGTAAATCACCTATACACTTACACAATCATTTGTATGATGTACTTTTATTGAATAAGCGATACTTGTGATACTTGCTGTATACATTCTATGAAATGTGGTAGATTTTTACTTCTAAACTTGTTTTGGACTGTAGTTTGAATTTTATTTTTTAAAATTTCTCTTAAATAAAATATTTACTGAATGTACATCATGGGACAGTAAAGTATTTCTGTCATAAGTCCCTTATACATTCATACAGTCATTTACACAATGAAATTTGTTAAGTAAGTGTTGCTAGAGGTACAAAGATGGGTAATACACAGTCCCTACTTGGAAGCAATTCATAGTTTAGTGTAGAGAGACTTACAAAACTGTGATAAATACCAAGATAGGGAGAGAAGAGATGTAAGCACAGAATATGAAGGGGACTGAGAGGAAGACCCAGTTCTAGTGGTTACTCTGAGTCTGGTTGCGAGACTGTTTTAATGTGAAGTATTCTGGGAGTGCTGTGTGGGTGGTGGAGGGGTTACTCTCTGGTGACTGATTAGATGTGGAAGGGGTAGGAGAGGCGTGACAACCAGGACTAAAGGGATAGCGATGCCACCAAGTAAGAAAATTCAGAAGGAGTAGGTTTGGGAGAAAGGCAATGAGTTCAGATGGGAGTAGGCTGAGTTTGAGGTGCCTATGGGGCTCTCTTGCATTCACTCATTAAATGCTATATAGATTTTGAGGTTGTTTGGTGCAAATCTCTCAGATTTTACTGCCTCCGTTAGGCATAGGAACCTGAAATTGGGTGGAGAGGTGGGGGCTAGAAATGAATTTAGACTCCTCCATTTACAGGTGGTAGCTCAAAACATGAGATCAAATGACGTTACGGAAAAAGAGTATGCAGAGAGTGTGAAGAGCAGTAGTGTGAGGACAGAACAATGGGGGATGTCAACATTTAAGGGTCGGCAGAGGACTCTCTGAAGAACGTACAGTAAGAACCACCTGGGAGGGACAACAGGAATCGAGAAAATACGGGGCATGGAATCCACGATGGTGAAGAATTCATGAGAAAGGCGAGAAATTGTGTCAGATGCTCCAAGATTCAAATTCCATAGTGTTTATAATGTCCTTGTAATAATATGGGGAAATACTTATATTTTAATATTTAATGAAAGCACATCACCATGTTTTATATACAGTGTGTTACTTAAATGTTTTAAAATGTACAGGGAAAAAAAGGCTAGAATAGACCAAAGTGTTAGCAATGGTTTTCATTGGATGACTGTTTTTTGAAATTTTCTTCTTCAAAATTCTCTGTATTTTTCATGTTTTCTGCAGTGATCATGCATCACTTTTACAAACAAGAAAAAATATTTTTAAAGGAAGTCATAGAGTCCATTGTAACAATTGCTTATATTTGTCAAAAACTACAAGATTACCTTTTAGGTTACCTGTGACAGCTAAGTTGATTTTATGTGCTTAAACTGTTTTAGTCAATGGAATAAAGTTTTGGGAGCCATTGGAGTCTGTAGCAGATTAGCATCTGGTATCTTATAGAGTTGATGGAAAAGTAAACTAACTATATTATAGCTATTGTGTAACATTACTTGTCTGCTGGATTTAACAAAGTTGCTTTTCACAAGATACATCCCCACCCCCCTCACAAGAAATTACTACACTATGAAAAAATTTGATGAAATTACATGTCCTGTTATTCTTTTCTCTCTTCTAGATAGAAGTGGATTCTGTGATGTCTTCAATAAATGAAAACACTTCCGGTAATTTGAAAATCAATAATTTTATGACCCCTATTTAGACATTCATAAAAGTAAAAGCAAATTAGAGACTATAAGGCATATGCTTAAGTATATTTTTGTTTTGTTTCCCATTATTCAAAAGAAAGAAGGTTTTGATTCTTGTAATTTTGATGAATTTATAAGATATATGTTGTAGAATAAGTTTTAACTATTGAAACACATAAAAAATGTCACCCATAATTTCAGAGGGTGATTCTGGTTTTCTTATTTGAGCTGCTGAATGAATGGAAGTGGCACTTACTAAGATGGGAAGACTGGAAGAGAAGATTTGAGACTGGGGAGATCAAAAGTTCAATTTTGAATATGTTAAGTTTGAGAAGTTTCAATAGAGAAAGTCAAGGCAGTTGAGCTAAATGAATATAGAATTCGTAGGGAAATGCTGGGCTGAAGACATAAATTTTGGACTCATTGGCATGTTTTTTGAAGCCATGGGAATAAATGAGACCACCGAGTGAGACAAAGAGAGAGAGAGAGTGTGTGAGTAGAAGAATCTGTATTTGTGTAGAAACTAGCCAACACCTTGACTGGTGATCAAAACTCATATCATCTATGAGGGACAGATGGACATGTGTGCCTCTGGATATGTTACTCTGAAAATAACACATCATCTAAATAGTATTCTGGTTGAGAAGGCGTAAGCTTAGTGTAATCACAGAGAAACATCAAGTAATGCAAAATGAGACTATTGTCTTCAGAAGTATCAATGCCATAAAAGGTAAAGGAAGACTGTGGAATTGTTCCAGATGAAAAGAGGCCAAAGAGACATAATGCCAAAGATGGAATCCTGTACTAAAGGGGGAAAATGCTGGTAAGGACATTATTAGATCAACTGACAAAATTGGAATATGGATGGTAAGTTAGATCAAGCAGTAGTAGAAGAAACTGTATTTGTGTATTTGTGTAGAATACCAACCTTAGGAACTATAACCATTAGAAGTCAGATGAGGGTGAGGACATGGCAAAGGAGACTTAGGTATGGTATTGGAGCAGGAGGAAAATCAAGAGTGGTTGATCAAAAGCTGAGAGAAGTGGATGGTTCAAGGAAGAGTGTGTGGACAACACTGTCAAAGGCTGCTGACAAGTCAAGTGGTGTAAGAATGAAAGAGTGTCCATTGGAGTTGGCAACCTAAAGGTGCTTTGTGACTTAAGCAAGAGCAGTCAGTGTGTGGTGAGGCCAGAAGCCAGGTTGGAGTGGGTTGGAGATAAATGGGAAGTGAGAAAGTGTGACAGTGTGAGTAGATAAGTCTTTCAGTAGGCCTGGATTGTGGATATTTGGGTTGCTTTGGAGGTTTGTGTGTGTGTGTGTGTTTTTTTTTTAAGATGGGAGATACTAGACCATTTTTGTAAGCTTAATGGGATGATCTAATGGAAAGGGAAAGGAAAGATGAGGGGGTAAATACCTATTACGTGAGGACATGCTGGATTGGCTTTTTAAAAATGACTTTTTATTTGTTAATATTGCAAAAGTAGAAACAGTACAGGGAACAGCTATATACCCTTTATCCAGATTCACCTATTATTAACCTTTTATCCCATTTGCCTTTTCATTTGCGCTTTCATCACTAGCCACTCTTCTCTGTGTACAGTATATAACCATAGTAGTTATCAACTTCATAATTTACATCAATACTACCGCTTGATCTAATTTACCATCCATATTCCAATTTTGTCAGTTGATCTAATAATGTCCTTACCAGCATTTTCCCCCTTTAGTACAGGATTCCTTTGTACTAAATTCCTTTGGCATTATGTCTCTTTGGCCTCTTTTCATCTGGAACAGTTCCACGGTCTTCCTTTACCTTTTATGGCACTGATACTTTTGAAGACAATAATCTCATTTTGCATTACTTGATGTTTCTCTGTGATTAGACTAAGCTTATGCCTTCTCAACCAGAATACTATTTAGATGGTGTGTTATTTTCAGAATAACATATCCAGAGGCACACATGTCCATCTGTCCCTCATAGATGATATTAGTTTTGATCACCAGTCAAGGTGTTGGCTAGTTTCTCCATTGTATTTTATCTGTTTTTATTTTCTTCCCTTCTGTTCCGGTTTGCTAATGCTGCCTTTTTGCAAAACACCAGAAATGGATTGGCTTTTATAAAGGGGGTTTATTTGGTTACCAAGTTACAGTCTTAAGACCATAAAGTGTCCAAGGTAAGGCATCAACAATAGGGTACCTTCAGTGGAGAAAGGCCTTTGGTGTCTTTGATTTTCAATTAGTTGTAACTTTTTGTTGAAACCTTTCTTACATTTTTCTTAAGGTCTGTATGTGAATAATGTACAGAAAGTTCTGTCTTCTGGCAGAAGGCTTTCCCACATTCTTTACATTGAGAAGGTCTTTCTTCCTTAAAAGTCCCCAGATGTTCAGGGAGTTATTCTGTCTGGATGAAGGTCTCCCCCTATTCATTATATTTATAGAGTTTCTCCTTTACATGAGTCGTCTAATATTTGAAGTGTGAATATTGCCAAAGGGACACTCTCATTATTATTCTCATAGATTTTCTCCTTATGTATGTTCTCTGATTTTGAATTAAGGATTTGACTTCACAATGAAGGTTTCTTTTGTTAACTTGTTCTCTGATGTGCAGTGAGGTATGAATTCTAGAATAAAGTTCTGTGTGTGTATAATGAGTTCTCTGATACAGAGTAAAGGTTGACTTCTAGCAGAACTTTTTCACATTCTATATATTCATAGGTTTTCCCCTCCCCCTATATATTTTATTGTGTTTAGTGAGCTATGGCTTCATAAGATTTTCCCAAATGTATTACATTCATATGGTTTCTCTCCTGTTTGTGTAATTTGATACATGCTGGCGGAAGGTTTTTCTGCCTTTATTACATTCTGAAGGCTTCTCTTATGCATGAATTCTGTGATATAAAGTAGGGGCTGCTTCATGGGCAAAGGATGCTCCACATACACCATTGATAATTATCTCTCTTGAATTTTTTTCTAATTTTTTAGAGAAGTTTGACTTGTGGCTGAAGATATCATATTTTTATGAAATTTACAGGATTTTCCCCATAGTAGTTCTCTAATGCTCAAGTTTTGACTTTGTGCAGAAAGAATTCTCACATTTGTTGCATTCATAGAGCTTCCTTTCCAAAGAGTTGTGATGTTTTAGGTTTTGGAGAAGAGCGCCTCTACATTCACTACGTTCACATGGTTTCTCCCATGCCTGAGTTCTCTTATATAAAGGAAGGCTTATTAGGGGACTTTTTCTCAGATTCATTATGGTCAAAAGATTGCTTCACATGGAATGATATGGAAGACCATAGGGACCTGCTCCAGTATGCCTTTCTTTGCATTTTATGTCAAGGAACGACTTCTTACATCCACTTCTCAATTACATCCATTAGGATACTTTCTTTCATGTCATCTATTCTTAATACTTAATTTAAACATTTATTTCAAAGGGTTACTCTTTTAGTTTTCTTAGCTGCTCAAGGAAATACCATACAATGGATGGCATAAACAATGGGAATTTGTTGGCTCAAGGTTTTTTTGACTGGAGAAGTCCAAATTAAGGCACTGTCAAGGCAATTCTTTCTTCCTGAAGTCTGGCATTCTGGGGCTGGCTACCTGTAATCCTTGGTCCTGGGCTCCTCTGTCACATGGCAATGCATATGGCAGCCTCTCTCTGACCTCTCCCTTCTCTTCAGCTTCTATTGACCATGGGCTTGTTGCTTCCCATAACTTTCTCTCTCTTTCTGAATTTCATTTGGCTTATAAAGGACTCCAGTAATAGGATTAAGCCCATCTTGATTGAGTTGCTCCCACCACCCCCCTTAACTGAAGTAACCCCATCAAAAGGTCCTATGTACAATGGGTTCATACCCATGGGAATGGACTAAGTTCAAGAACATGTTTTACTTGGGGGTACAAACCACCATAGTTACAAAGTAAATTAATCATCCGAGAAATTCAGGGAAACAATCAAAGGAAGGATTAGATTGTAGAAATGAAATCAAAGTGTAGGTGCTTAGTGCCTTGCTCCAAAATGACTGTGAAAGGACCATCCTTCATCTACAAGTTTCCAGTCTCTTTCCTTTCTCCTCCAGTCTTGCTATCAACACCAAATTAACTTTCTCAAAGCAGCATTTCATGATTAAAGGAACAGACTTATAACCAGAGCACTAAATCTCTTACTACCCTTAATTCATTTTCATTTGAATGGAGAGACTTAAGACAACAAACACTCAAGAAAAAAGGTAAGATAGCCACTGTAGCAAGAAATCATTGCTGAACTCTGATTATGGCTAACATGAAATTTTTCTATAAGAACTCTTCAACTCACCCTCCTCCTTTCAATAATGTGGGTCACATTTACAGGATATTTTTCTCATTAAGAAAATTTTCTCATTAAAAAATGTAGAAATACAGTGTTCCCATATGCGCCCCTATTGTTAACACTTTACGTTGCTGTGGTACCTTTGTTGCAATTGGTGAAGGAATAGTATTATAATTGTACTATTAACTATAGTCCATCATTTACGTTAGGTGTATTTTTCCCCATATACCCTCCTATTATTAACACCTTGCATCTGTGTGGTACATTTATTATAATTCATGAAAGAACATTTTTATAATTGTACTGTTAACTATAGTCAGTTGTTTACAGTAGTGTTCAGTGTTGTACAGTCCTATGTTTTATCTTTTAATTTTTATTCTAGTAACAAATATGACTCCAAATTTCCCCTTTTAACCACATTCACATATATAATTTAGTGCTGTTAATTTCACTCAAAATAATTGTGCTACCATCACCACCACCCATTTCCAAAACTTGACAATCAGCCTAAGTAGAAATTCTGTACAAATTAAGCATCAACTCCTTTTTCCCTACCTCCAATCCAGCCTCTGGTAACCAGTTTTCTAGATTCTAGCTGTGAGTTTGCTTATTCACAATATTTCACATCAGTGAGATCATACAATATTTGTCCTTTTGTGTCTGGCTTACTTCACTGAGCGTAATATCTTCAAGATTCATCCATGTTGTCACGTGTATCAGGACTTCATTCCTTTTTATGGTTGACTAATATTCCATTGTGTGTGTGTGTATACATACCACATTTTGTTTACCCATTCATTGATTGATAGACACTTGGGTTGCTTCCAAGTGTCTGTCAATTGTGAATAATGCTGCTGTGAACATCATTGTACAGATATCTCTTTGAGTCCTTGCTTTCAATTCTTTTGGGTTAGTAATGGGATTGCTGGGTCATATGGTAATGTACTGTTTTACATTGCCCCCATGTAAAATGTGGCTGCAACCATTTTACATTGCCCCCAGCAATGAATGAATGCTCCTGTTTCTCCACATCCTCTCCAATGCTTGTAATTTTCTGATTTTTTAATAGTAGCTGTGCCAGTTTGAATGTATTGTGTCCCCCAGAAAAAGCCATATTCTTTGATGCAATCTTGTGGGGCAGATGTTTTAGTGCAGATTAGATTAGATTAGATTAGAATCCTTTGAGTGTTTCCATGGAGATGTGACACACCCAACTGTAAGTGATAACTCTGATGAGATAATTTCCATGGAGGCGTGGCCCTGCCCGTTTAGTGTTGGCCTTGATTCCTGGAGCAGTATATAAGCTCAGACAGAAGGAGCGAGCTTGCTACAGCCAAGAGAGACACTTTGAAGAATGCACAGGAGCTGCAGATGAGAGACAGTTTGAAGACGGCTGTTGAAAGCAGACTCTTAACTCCGGAGATGCTAAGAGAGCCTTAAGAGCAACTGAGAGTGACATTTTGAAGAGGAGCTGTGGCCAGGAGAGGAACAGACTGGGAGAAAGCCGTTTTAAAACCAGAACTTGGAGCAGATGCCAGCCATGTACCTTCCCAGCTAACAGAGGTTTTCTGCACACCATTGGCCATCCTTCAGTGAGTGTACCCGATTCTTGATGCCTTACCTTGGACACTTTATGGCCTTTAAGACTGTAACTGTGTAACCAAATAAACCTCCTTTTATAAAAGCCAATCCGTTTCTGGTGTTTTGTATTCCAGCAGCATTAGCAAACTAGAACAGTAGCCATTTTAGTGGGTGTGAAATGGTATATTGTTGTGGTTTTGATTTGCATTTCCCTAATAGCTTGTGGTGTTGAGCCTGTTTTTGTGTGTTTTTTAGCCATTTGTATATTTCCTTTGGAGAAATATCTATTCAAGTCTTTTGCCCATTTTTAAATTGGGTTGTTTGTCTTCTTATTGTTGAGTTGTAGTACTTCTTTATCAATTCTGGAAATTAAACCCTTATCGGATATGTGATTTCCAAATATTTTCTCCCATCAAGTAGCTTGTTGTTGTGGTTAGGTTCATGTGTCAACTTGTCCAGGTAATGGTGCCCAGTTGTCTGGTCAAGCAAACATTGGCTTAACCGTTACCGCAAGGACATTTTGTAGACTTAAATCATTAGTAAGTTGATTGCATCTATGACTGATTACATCTACAGTCAACTAAGGAGAGAGTCTTCAGCAATGAGAGAAGTTTAATCCAATCAGTTGAAGGCTTTAAAAGGGGAAGTGATGACTTTATCTGTCAGAAGAGAGAATTTTCATCTCTCCTTCAGCCAGCCAACTCCTCCTGGGAAATCCATCAAAAACCCTCATCAGAATTTGCCAGGTTGCAGCCTGCCCTATGGAATTTGAACTGGTGCATCCCCACAGTCGCCTTGAGACACTTTTATAAAATCTTATAATATTTATAGATATCTCCTGTTTGTTCTATTTCCCTAGAGAACCCTGACTAATACCCTAATGTCACTTTCATGATAAAGACCTTTGATGTACAAAAGTTTTTAATTTTGATGAGGTCCCATTTATCCTTTTTTTCTTTTGTTGCTTGTGCTTTGGGAGTAAAGTCTAAGAAATGCAGGATATTTTTTCTAGAAAGAAGGTTTATGCATAGATTAAATGCTTTTCCAAATACATTAATTTTCTCTTTAATATTTTGAAGAACTTCTGACGTTTCCTAGGACTGACTTAGCAAATTCCCACTGATGGGGTGGCTTAACAAAAATTTGTTTGCTCACAGTTCTGGAGGCTAGCAGATGGAAATCAGGTTCTCAGCATGGCCCTGCTTGTCTGAAGGCTGTGGGGAAGAATCTTTCCCTGCCTCTTCCAGCTTATGTTCGTTATGATGCATCCCTCCAGTCTCTGTCTCTGTCATCACATGGTATCTTCCCTGTGAGTCTGCCTGTATCTCTTGTTTCCTCTTCTTACAAGGATGCCAGTTATTGGATTAGGGACCACCCTGATCCAGTATGACCTCATTGTAATGTAACTGATTACATCTGCAAAGATCCTTTCTCCAAATAAAGTTACATTCTAAGGTTCCATGTGGACATGAATTTTGAGTGGACATTATTTATGCTAGTACAATGGCCTTGGTTTCTGGGAGCTATTTGATTAGGTAGTCAACTCTCGAAAGTTCTTCTGGGTAGCTTTGACTTGGGAATTCTTCTCCTGCTACCCATGACTCTTCTTACTTCAAGAAAAGGTCGTGTGCTCCCGGGGAGGAATGTAGACCCGGCATCGTGGGATGGAGAACATCTTCTTGACCAAAAGGGGGATGTGAAAGGAAATGACATAAGCTTCAGTGGCAGAGAGATTCCAAAAGGAGCCGAGAGGTCACTCTGGTGGGCACTCTTACGCACAACATAGACAACCCTTTTTAGGTTCTAATGAATTGGGGTAGCTGGTGGTGGATACCTGAAACTATCAAACTACAACCCAGAACCCATGAATCTTGAAGACAATTGTATAAAAATGTGGCTTATGAGGGGGGACAGTGGGATTGGTGGGGGGGAGCATAGGGATCACACTCCTGTTTGTCTAGTTTGTGGATGGATGAGTGGAAAGGTGGGGGAAGGAAACGAACAAACAGACAAGGGCGCCCAGTGTTCTTTTTTACTGTAGTTGCTCCTTTTCACTTTAATTATTATTCTGGTTATATTTGTGTGTGTGGTAATGAGGGTGTCGGGGATTGATTTTGGTAATGAATGTGCAACTACGTAATGGTACTGTGAACAATCAAATGTACGATTTGTTTTGTATGACTGTGTGATATCTCAATAAAATGAATAATTAAAAAGAAAAAAAAGAAAAGGTCATGTGAGTTCTCCAGCTTGCTTCCCTGCTGAATCATCTGTGCAGAGCCAGACGCTGCCAAGCTTCTGGGCTATGTCCGGACTGATATCCTGGAGTGGCATTGATTCTGCTGTTCTTGGGAAGGGCAGAGTCTTGAAGATACACAGGCTTAACTTTCGGTTTGGTTCAGCATGTAAACCTGGATGCGCAGGTCCTACTTCCCAAGAGTTGTAGTTCCTCTTGCGTAGTGGTTGTTTCTGTAGAGGTTCCTTGTGAAAATGAAGAAAGGGAAAAAATTAAGACAGAGCCATTAGAAATAAGAATAGAGTGTCTGAAAGGAAAGAACATGCTGGGAGAATTTGAGAGCAGCCAGAATGAGAAGCAGAAAGTTGCTGAAGTTCTTATACCTATAACTCAACAAGAAGTGAGTATAAGCAGCCAGGTTCCAGGAATTATATTAGTAGGAGAAAACAATTAAGCCACTTGTTTAAAAAGGAAACAGATCACTGTGTGGGGTTGGTTCCAATATATACCATTGTTACCTTTCTCAGGATTTTATTTCAACACAACCATTGTTCTCTGTGATGCATTTCGTATCTTCCTTAAATATGGAATGAAGGAATTTTTCAAATAAAAGAGACTTGAAACAGTCGTCTGTCCCCGTTTTTAAAATGAGGAAATTGTTCTCCAGAGAGGAATGATGAAGTAATCTTAGTATCTGGCATTTGTATGGCACCTTATTTGTTTACAGAATGCTTTTACATGTAATAAAATATTTATTATTTTTATTATAGATAATCATTACAGCTGTCACTTCCTGAATGCTTATTATATGCAGACTCTGTGATGAGCACTGTACGTGCATTATTATATTTAATATGACTATGGTTTTATGGTTATCCCCATTTTATAAATTTTTAAAATCTTCAGGCTCAGAGAGGTGAAGTAACTTTTGCCCAAGGTGGCAAAGGTAGCTAGTAAGTGGCAGACCAAAGCAGTCTGACCACCTTAACTTACCCTCTTAACTGTTAATATATCTTTCCCTTGTTTTTTAATAGTGCCATTGGTTCATGTTAGTCATAGTGACCAAATTGAGGCCGTTATCATTCCCCTAAGGAATTTATCAATGAGTTCAAGTCCGGAGTGGGCTCAGTACCCAAAAGGCAAATCACAGGGTCTTGTGTAGTTATTAGAGATTGATTTCAAATTTGGTTGTGAGCTTCCTAGCATCCAGAGCAAATAGGCAAACACAATCAATTATAGGGATCAGTGTCTAGACACTAAAAACATTTTCTGGCACTTACAACAGTCTTCCATGGTGTCTCATACAGGAAATTCTGATGACTGAAAATTGATGCCCACAGACCCTGTTCAAGAAATGCCATAATGAATTCTGTAAGACTGTCCTTAAACTTTCTTCAACATAAGCCAGTGGTTTAATGCCAAAACATATGTCATGGTAATCCTATGAAGGGCAAAGACCATGTGTTCCGGGTATACAGATCTCAGATGTCTGAGTTCTTTGTAGAATAAATTGGAGAGCATTTTATATTATTAGTAGCAGTTTAGATCTATGAGGCTCTTGCTTAACTCTATCCCAAATGCTGCGAGTAAAAACCGTTTGAACATTGTTCGAGTGAATCCTCATGCAGTATGTGTGTGTTCTTATCCCTGTTCTGTCATGCCTAAGGAAAAAATCAGAACAGAGTACCTCAGAATTCTGTTTTTTTATTGGGTGATTAGATTGAATTTTTTTTCTTCTGTGTCTTTATGTTAATGCCCTTTTAAAAGTAAGTTTTCTGGTAACTTACTTTTTTTTTTTAATTAAATTCAGTTTTATTGAGATATATTCACATACCATAAAATCATCCCTGGTGTACAATCAACTGTTCATAGTACCATCATGTAGTTATGCATTCATCACCCTAACCTATTTTTGAACACTTTCCTTACACCAGAAAGAATAAGAATAAAAAATAAAGGTAAAAAAGAACACCCAAATCATCCCCCCATACCACCCTATTTTTTGTCCCCATTTTTCTACTCATCCATCCATACGCTGGAGAAAGAGAGTGTGATCCACAAGGCTTTCACAATCACACTGTCACACATTGTAAGCTACATTGTTATACAACCGTCTTCAAGAGTCAAAGGTTGGACTTTGATCGTTTCAAGTATTTACTTCTAAGTATTCCAATACATTAAATCCTAAAAAGGGTTATCTACATAGTGTGTACAAATGTCCATCAGAGTGACCTCTCAACTCCATTTGAAATCTCTCAGCCAGAGAAACTTTATTTCGTTTCATTTTGCATCCCCCTTTTGGTCAAGAAGATGTCCTCAATCCCATGGTTCTGGGTGCCGGATTCATCCCCATGAGTCATATCCTGTGTTGCCAGGGAGATTTACACCCCTGTAAGTCAGGTCCCACGTACAGGGAAGGGGAGTGAGTTCACCTGCCGAGTTGCCTTAGCTAGAGAAAGGGCCACATCTGAGCAACACAGAGGTACTCAGGGGGAGACTCTTAGGCACAGTTACAAGCAGGTTTAGCCTCTCCTTTGCAGTGATGAGCTTCATAAGGGCAAGTCCTGTGATAGAGGGCTCGGCACATCAAACCACCAGTCCTCAATGTTTCTGAGAACATCAGCAACAATCTGGGTGAGGAAGCCCAGCACCTCCGCATTCTCCCCCAGCTCCGCAGGGGGTCCCTGCACGTATCTTTTTATTGTCTGCCCAGACTACTTTGCAATGTGCAGGAACTTACTTTTAACCGTCAAATCTGAATGATGAACAAATCAAAGGGATTGAGTCATCATAATGGTAATTATGTAAGTCTAAGTTTAACTGAAAATAATTTGTGGATGATTAGTTACCGGGCAGGTGGGTGTGTTTTTATTTATTACTATATTGCCTAACTTGTTTGAACCAGGCAGCTAACTATTAAACATATTATTTTCCTAACATCAAATTTAAATTTCCATTTTTTAGACTTTTAGGTCCTATCTTAAAAACTTTGTTGTGTATAGTTTGCTATTTTGGGCTCCTATCTAAGGAACAAAGGTTACAAGGTGTTTTAGTTTTCTAGGCTGCTCAAGCAGATATCATGAAATGGGTTAACTTAAAGAATGGGAATTTATTGTCTTATGGTTCTGAGGTTGGGAAAAAGTCCAAATCAAGGCATCTTCAAAGTGATGCTCTCTCCCCAAGGACTGGGGCGTTCTGGGGCTGGCTGCCAGTGATCCTTGGTGCTGCACTCCTCTGTCACATGGTGGTGCACATGGTGGCTTCTCCTGGCCCCTCCATTTTCCTCTGGGTTCTGCTGATGTTCAGCTGCTTGTTTCCTGTGACTTTCTCTCTATCTGCCTGAGTTTCATTCAGCTTATAAAGGACTCCAGGTATAGGATTAAGACCCTTCCTGGGCCACACCTTTACTGATGTAACCACATTAAAAGATCCTACTTACAGTGGGTTCACACCCACAGGAATGGATTAAGTTTAAGAACGTGTTTTTCTGGGGTACATACAGCTCCAAACCACCATACAAGGCTATAGCAGATTGTTTGATTTCAGGTTTCTATTGACTTCTTTGTTCTTTTCTATAATTGGGAAACTGCATACAAATTGAGGTTACCTTCTCTTGAAATCATAATCATAGGATCATTTTGTGGTATCACCCATAAATCTGTTTACTGAAGTGCCATTTAGAGGAAGCTGAATAAGTTTCATTGTAGGGATAAAAAAAAAAACTTAGGAGACACAGACACTGACCTAAAGATGTTTTTGGAAAAAATATGTGATAGAGAAGAAGAAAGAAGTGATACCACAGTGCAAGTTTATGGCCAGATGTCACATGAATGCTACAGGCAAGAAAAGCTCCAAAAATTCAGAGGAGGGCGACACCACCTCCCGGAGGAGGTATGGGACTGGAATTTGAAAAGGTGGAAAGCAAAGAGGAGGACAAGCAAATGCAGTGCAGACCACCAGCTGCAGGCTCCTCCTCCACCTCCTGTGTGCTCTCTCTGTGCTCTGCCTGGCCAGCCTCAATGCAGAGCTCAGCATGAAGTTAGCTTGCCCCACATGTGCCACTCCCATGCAAACACTGGATGCCAGGTAGGCTCTCCTGAGGCATTTGTAATGAGACAGAGAAGGGGCTTTATCACTCACGCTTCATAGCCGACTGTAGAAAAGGCTTTTCTGCACTCCACCTCTGAGGTGTTTCTCTCCTTGACCCTCTTCCACCACCCTCAGTGGCTGAAATCTCTTCCTTCCAGATCCCTGTCCTGCTCTTTACATCCCTCCTCCCTCCAACTCAGAATGCAGAGTCCTCCAGTAAACACACTCCATCTTTGTAATATTTTTGCCTCCTGCACCAGCAAGGAATATAGTGCTGAGGTGGTTTGAAGCTGTATGTACTCCGGAAAAGCATGTTCTTGAATTTAATCCATTCCTGTGAGTATGAACCCCTTGTTAGTAGGACCTTTTTGTGAGGCTACTTCAATTAAGGTGTGACCCACACCTCACTTAGGATGAGTCTTAATCCTATTACTGGAGTCCTTTATAAATGGAATGAACTCAGACATGAGAAAGAGAGAGCCACAGACAGAGCAGCCAGAAGCTGAAATGAAACCTGGAAGAGAAGAAAGAGACAAGAAGATGCCGCTGTGTGCTCTGCTAGGTGACAAGCTCGCCCTCAGCCAATTCGAGAACGCCACAGTCTTGGGGAGAAAGCATCACCTTGACCATGCCCTGATTTTCCCGGCCTCAAAACTATAAGCTAATAAATTCCACTTGTTTTAGCCAAACCATTTCATGGTATGTGACTAAGCAGCCTAGGAAACTAAAACAAGTCCATAGCTATATATGATTGTGTTCATCAGCATAAGCCGACCTGATGGGAGTTGAGAATTGGGAAGGATGGCTAAGGAGCAGTTTGCCTAGAAGGGAGGATGAGTCTTTAAATTCCAGAGTAAGGAGCTGAGACTTTGCTCTGTTGAGTTACCTTTGAAGGCTTATGAGTAGGAGATGCACCTAATAAAAAGGAATAGAAATAAGGTTTTATTGGTTCAGATTTCTCTAGTCTACTATAACCTGTTTTTACTCTTCCTTTTCATTTTCCTCCCAATGATATAGTAAAAATTGATTTCTCACATTAAGGTAGATTGTTTTATCTTTATTCCCCTATTCTTCTGTAAGAAACTAGAAGGAAATATTATTCCTCTGAATTTACTTATCCATCATACTGTGACAGCTCATCATTGTTGATGTCACTTTCACCTTCTGTCCTTCACAGTCTTTTTATGCAAACACATTTTATCTATTTTTTTTCCTCATGGTTTCCAGCAGTCATAATCTGTATTTTATTTTTCAAACTAGAGAAGGCTTGCATTATGCCTCTTAAAAGGCCATTTAATCCTTTTAAACCCTTATTTTTAGAGAATTTTTAATCTCTGGAAAAAATTAATATATGGCACAATGAACATGAACCTTCTCTTTCCCACTAAATCTAGGACCAGACTTACAATCCAAATAACTTGGCATTTTTATTGTTTTCTCTTTCTTTCCCCAGGTTTATTGCAGTTTCTAATTTGAGCTCACTGTGATAGCCAGATATCAGACTACTTCATTTTCAAGAGGATTTCACTGTGTGCACTGACCCTGAAGCTTAGAACTGTGAACCACACAAAAAATATACATAATGAAACTTTCAAAGAAAAATTTATATAGTTTTATTGGACTTTTTGAATATATCCACCCCTGTGGTGAAAGATGATTACCCTCCTGGGAAACTGCCTGAAAAGAACAAAGTAGGAAAGATAATATTCTTGGTCTCTCTCTTTATATGTTATGTCTATATCAGATGTATTAAGTAGTTTGGAAAATAAAAAATGTATATATTCATTGTAGAACCTGGAAAGAGTCCATTTTGCCAAAGATCGTTTATAAAATGGAAAGTCAGATGCACAGACTCAGAGAGTCAGGGAAGGATTTATAAAGATCATGGTCGCAGAGGTCTTTGAACTATAGTCCCCAATCCTAGGTCCTGTGGAGGCACTTCCAGTGGCACCGCTGGACAAGAAAGGGCATAGGCCTACCTTGCTTCGAATTGAGTAGCTCTGCTTCCATCTCCCCTACACATTGGACTTCCTTGTGAAATTTTATAAAGAACAACCTTTCCCACAGCTGAACCATGTCTGCAACCTGTGATAGAGTCCAACCACTTAGGCAATCCCTGAGCACCTTCTCTAGACCGATTCATAATAGGTGCAGATAAACGGATAGGTCTATGTGGTTCCTAAGGTTGTGATCTTAATTGTGATCTATGTGGTTCCTAAGGTTGTGATCTTAAGGTTGTGATCCTGCAGTAAAGAGTTTAGGTAACTGTCATCAGTGGAACTGTGTGCATAGAGAAACCAACATTGCAGTTGAAATTAGAATTCTCTAATCGTATTCTTTCACTTCAGGGGCAGACATAGGTAATGCATTTCTCATTGGGTATGAAATCTGATGTCATGGAATTATTGAAAGTCTTTGTGAAGTGGTAATTTTAGGTTTGAATATTGTGACAGCAGGTGGAGCTAGTAGTAGGAACCCCATTTCCAGGCCATTTAAAGAGCAGCGCTATATCTAAAACTTACATTAATGAGTTTGCATTACAGAGCTTTAGGAATAGCAAACCAGTATGCATTATCTGTGGAAAGTTATTATATTACTACAATTTGAGAGGCAAGCTGAATGAAAACTTCTATATCCTTTTTAGAAAAGTCGTTTGCATTTGGATAGGTCTTCTCATGGAAGACTAAAACAAGTTAAGGGCATATGGGTTGAAGGGAGATGTGTTTGCACAGTTTAATATATACTTAATTAGTTCGACCCCTGCAGAATTGACTTTAAAATACAAAGTATATGCTCAAGTAGAAAAATAGTGTGAAAAAAACTTGATTGCACACGTAGACTCATTTGTGTTAATAGGCTTTACTCTTTGTAGTATCCCACAAAAGACATGCTCCAGTCTTAATCTGCGTTCCTGGGGTATGAACCCATTTGTAAATAGGACCTTTGAACATATTATTAGTTAAGTGTGAACTCATTTGTGAATAGGATTTTCAAAGATTCTATTTAGATGAGGCCAAATTGAATGAGGGTAGGCCTTAACCCATATGACTAGAGTCCTTATAAGCAAAGGAAACTTGGACACTGTCAGAAGAAGCCAGAAGCTAGAAGTTAGGAGAAATCAGAGGAGCAGACACAAAGAAAGAGGCAGCACGATATGACAGAGATTTACTGGAGTGCTACATCCTCTGGGAGAAAGCAACTTCTGCCAATACTGGGTTATTAGACTTCTAGCCTCCAAAACCATGAGGCAAAAATTTCCTGCTAGATAAGCCAACTCATTGTGTGGTATTTGTCATAGCAGCCCTGGCAAACACATAGTTTAAATCCACATATATTTTCCCCTAAAAAATTAAAGAACATTTGCTTTGATCCCACAATATTGTGAAATAAAGACCTGAATACTTTATAGCTCCGAATACTGATTAGTTATCTGTATATGCAATTTAATGCAAATTGACATTCATGCACTAGTTTTTTGTTTTCCTTGAGACTCACCTGTGGAACCATGGAATTGTATTTTTTTTTCTTTGTTATGGTTTTTCTAGTCAGATAAAATGGTAAATAAAGGGTAACTGTTACGCATGCACTTCCTATCCCTCTGAATTTTGTTTGTTCTTAATTTATTGTGTGTATTAAGAAATTGGAGTTTCTAAAATGGCTGTTTATTTTGCTGGCTATATGAGTAAAAAATGACCTACTTTTTCTGGCATCAGTTTACAGAGTTGTAAGATCATTTTAAACACATTTTAATGCTTTTTGCTGAAAACAAAACAAAAAAAATCTTCCTATTCATTGCTTCATTTCTTTATTCAGCAGACATGTAATGAATGCCTACTGTATGCTAGGTACCATGCTCAACATTGGTGGAATAAAATCTTGAATAATATACAGTGCATTCCCCCAGTGTGTCTCAGGAAGACACAGTTACCATACCACCTAGTAGATTCTGTAATGGTATTATGAACAGAGGGCTGTAGGGTCACAGAAAAGGAACTCAGCTGGGAGAAAATCAGGAAGCCTCTATAGAGGAGGTAATGCTTGAGTTCCTTCTGGAAGGAGATATACAAATTCACTAGGAGAAAAGAGGAAAGAGAACATTCCAGGCAGTGTGCCTAACCGATGCAAAGGCTTGGAGGTACAGTAAAGCCTGTTGACTTGGGGAAGCACCAGGAAGTTTGCTTTGCCTGCAGTTTTGGTTGTCTAGGCTGAAATGGCTGGTGATGAGGCTAGAGAGGTAGGTTGGGTTAAGATTGTGAAAGTCCTCATAGGACATGCCACAATCTGAGAACAAATTATTCAACCATTTCAGCTAATCTAAATACTGTTTAGTTGATTAGTTTTTGCTGTTCATGAGACTGTGGTTATGGGTTTGATCCTAAGGGAATGTGGCATGCTAGACTTCAATTTTAGTCTCAGCTAGCAGTTTCAAATGTGTTCGCTGGTCACAAGAATGGATGAGAATGGAGCTGCACCAACATATATCTTCCGCTATATGGAAAAATAATATCCTAATTCAGTACAACATATATTTATCGAGCACCTACTATGTGCCAGGCATTCTGCTAGGTGCTAGAAAATATGCTCCATTGCCTAGAATAAATATACCTGCTTACCTGACTTTTCCTCTTGGATATCTTTAAAGCATCAAACACTTAACATGCCCAGATCTCAACTCTTCATCTCACCCTCCAACCCTGCTCTTCCCCTAGCCTTCCCCATTTCTTTAACTCCTCATTACCACCTAGTACTCAAGCCAGCCCCTAGAAGTTATTCTTGACACCTCCTTCTATCTCACCTGCCACATCGAATCCTTCCTCAAGTTATGTCAATTCTATTCCAAAATGTATCTGGAAACCTTCCACTTCTCTCCGTTCCTACTGCCATCACCCTAGCAACCACATCTCTTGCCAGTAGGCTCCTAACAGTTCTTCCTTTTTACATTTTTTGCCCTTCTTCCAATCCTTTCTTGAGACAGTAGCCAGAAAGAGCTTTCAGAAATGGAGATTGGTTCATCTTACGTGCCAATTCAAAAACCTTTTATTGATTTCCTGTTGCATCTTAAATAAAACCTAAGGTATTTAATCTGGCTCATGGGGCCTGTGTGTTCCAGCCCCTGCCTACCTGACCAACCTTGTCTTTGTAGCGTCTTGCTGAGTACATTCCAGCTCGATACATTTCATCCCTTCTACATCTCCACCTCATGGACTTTGCACATGCTGTTTACTCTGCCTGGAATGTTCTTCTTCCTATCCTTTAGCCAGTTGCTGTCTTCTCATCCTTTAGGTCTTAGCTTAAAAATTAAATATTGCCTCCTCCAAGAGATTTCTCCTTGGTCAGAGTCTGTGCTACGGGAAGATTCCTGTGACTTTCTCACAGCATCCTGTTTTCCCCCTCGTGCAGACACAGTAAGTAATGATATACCTTTGCAATGGAGTCTGTGTAATGAGGGTCTCTCCCACTAGACCTGCAGCTCTCTTGGGACTGGAATCATGTGTGTTCTCTTCTACCTTCTGATTCCAGAGCGAAATACAGCACCTAGCACACAGGAAGTCCTCAAGGGTTGTAAAAGGATGGCTTAAAAACACAAAGATGGATTTATTTCTTTAGTTCCTAAATCCTGAATTTACAAATAAGAAAAGTGTGAAAAATTAAGAAAACTATTTTCTATATTTTTTTAAGCTATTGGAACTATTTTTGGACTGGCCTGTAGCTCAGTATCATCTCATCAGCAGGATAAGGGTGCAAGTTCTTAAACATTGGCAAGTGGTTATTGCATTATTTGGAGCTATTTTTAAAATACAGGGATAAATGTTTTAAAATGGAAATCCTGACGTATAAAACCGAACTGCTCTTTTTATATATTTAGGGCTCAGTTCACTAAAGTGTTTAAATTCTTGGCTCCGCTCTTTAAACCTACTACAAAGATCACATTAGAATTCATTTTAATAGACATTGTAAGCACAGTATCCAATCTCATATTATCATGCTGGGCTCTTTTATTATGAGAGTCACAGGAAGCTGAGCCTGAGGCTGCCAAACACGTCATGGGGTATATCCAGGGCTGGGGACCATGCCAGCTCTATTGTTTATGTAATATTCTCTCCACCTTTTATCTGCAGTGTGCAATTGGTATTGACTTTTGAGAAACTACTTCTTTGACCTGATCTCCCAGTTGGAAAAAAAAAAAATCTGCCATAATGACATCTGACTAGGTAAAAAGGGATCAAAGGCGCTTAAGGAGAGAAAATTTATGAGACCTTGTTAAATAAGTAGTTTCAGGACTGTCTATTAGGTCTGTTAGAGAGAAGTGTTCCAACTTTTTCAAGGTCACTGTTCCTTTTTCCCCTGAAGAAGCTAAATGAACTCTAAAAGTGTCTATCAATTTTACTGTCGATTGCTAGTATGGGTCTACTTAGCATTTAGCAAAATGCTTTTTCTTCTTTATAGAGCTTTAGGAGAAAATACTGCTCACCAAAATTAAGATAAAATTTGGTTATTTGTGATATTTATCACTTTTCTTCATAACTGTTCCCCACCCCCCTTAAAAATTGTCTTTTCCAACTTGTAGGTATATTACTTGAGGAGTTTTTAAGTGTTGTAAGGACAAAGAAGGAAGCTCAACTGTGTTGGAGTGAGATTAGACACATCTTCACAGCTTTTGACATGCGCTGTAAGTGTCTTTAAAGTGTTTTGATATTTAAAAATCAGTATTAAGAAACTGTGAATGGGAACATATAATTAGCAATTAAATATACAATATACTTGGAAGATTATTTTACTGTATTATCTATTACTCAAGGTTTTTCTTTGTGATAATCTTAAAATTCTTAACATTTATCATGAATGAAATAATACAGTGATATGATAGTATTTGTGATTTGCCTGTATCATAATAGGGACAGCAAAAAGGCTGGCCAAATGGAGATATAAGTCATGAGCCATAGACGGTGGGGAGACCATGTGGGCCTTCTCCTTCGACCCCCTGATCCACTCTGATTGCAGGGATTGCTTTTCCACCCAGACGGGAAGACCTCAGACCTTCTAAGCCCCATGGTTCACGTGCAAGGGTAATAAGACTTATGGCCAAGTTCAGTGTGTTAGCTGTGGATATGGTTTTACCCTAAATAATAATACGTCATAATTTTAATACCAAGTGGTGAGGGGTGAAGGAGGAATTTTGGAGCTTGAATTGCTTTGGCAATTCCCAAAGACTCGAAGCCTGATGCCATTATGGCAGTGCATGTCTTTACATCCTTTTCCTGGATGCAGAGAATCCGTGAATGTTAGGGCTAGAAGGGACCTTCCAGGTCATCTGGGAGTGCAGTGAAGGGGAGGCATATTGGTAGGTAATTAATTCTTCCAATGATCTTGGATTGCCTTAAATGTAAAATCAGTGAAAAATTACTGTTTTTCTCCTGATGATAATGTTTCCTGCAAACATTACAGCTGAATTAATAGTTCCTAGGGCTTACAGAGTAAGTGAATTTTTTATATTTTATTTTACATAGATCGTGGATTTTTAACTTTGGAAGATTTCAAAAAAGCATTTCGTCAGGTGGCTCCCAAATTACCAGAGAGGATTATTCTTGAGGTATTCAGGTAAGACTCCAAAATCTTTACGTATACCCATCCCGTAATTTACCATTTGCTTTTACAGGTTTTCAGTTTTATGAAGAATGCTTATTTATGCTGATTTTTTTGCTTATGAACATTTTCATCTCATGGCGTATTGCCATGATCCAGGAGAGGAATTTATAGTTAGCCATTACTATTGAGGATTTGGAAATGGAGCAGCTTTAGCTATATGGTCCGGTAGGCTCCAGTGAGCTCGAGTCCCACCATCCCTGAGACCATGGGCTCTAACGTGGGTGGAGTGCGTGTACCCCAAGGAGGTGCTTAAAACATTTGGTGGTTGGGGTAGGGAAGAGCAGGAAGAAAGTAGAACTTCACTGTGTATTTATTTATTTATTTATTTATTTATTGACCCAAAAAAAATGAAGCCTTGTTAATATTTAACACTGACACTGATAATTTAGATTTAAAGATATATTATTCAGTTTTTATAAACGGCTCCTTCCAAAATTGACAAGTGGCTTAAATATATTTTCTGTGGGAAACTGCAGGTTGAAAGTAATATTAAAAATGCAAACACATACTAACGATGAGAAAATGGCAGACTTGATACTTCTTCAATTCCTAGTAGGGGCTCTTCATCAATCCTCTCATGAGGTGTATTAATTAGGGTTCAGAAAAGTGACAAGAGCCAGAAAACCCCAACTAATAGAAGCTCAAAAAAGTTAAAAATGTTTTTCTCATTTACATAAACACAGCCGTCCAGAATTTGTTTGATGGCCACACGGTCATGAAGGGTCTGAACGCCTCCTTACTTGCTGCTATGGCTGCCTCAAACCCTCGCTTCTCCCTCACTTCCAAAAGGTTACTTATGTTTCACCTATCATATCTGAATTCCAGGTAGTTAGGAGGAGAGCAAGCAGAAGATATGCCCCTCCCTCTATAAGGTATATGTTATTTCTACTTTCATCCCAAACTTAGTCCCCAGGCTGGGCCTAGCTGCAAGCGGCTGGGGCGGGAAGTGCTGAGAAATTCAGTATTCACTTGGGGCAGTCGTGCCTGTCTAATGAGGTTCTGGTACCGAGGAAAAAGGAGAGACTAGATATTGGGGGATATCCAGCAGGTTCGGCCAGGGAAGATAAAAGCAATTTAATGAATCTGACCACAAGTTGGCCTTCCCCAATAAAAATTATCAAGCACGTTATTTGCAATAAGGATTTGCATTCACTGTCTTTATCAGTGGCATCGTATATGAAATTCATTTGGTGCATCATTCACAATCAAGCTATCAAGTAAGCTGGTGCACAGGAGCAAAAAGGTTAAAGCCAGAAATATTAGTTGATTTTATAAAAGCAAATCCTTTAAAAAATAATAGCATCTTTGTATATACTTTGTGATTAAATGAATAATGAATGTCAATATATTTGTACCACAAGAGATTGTATTTTGCAAATGAACTAAGATTTATTTTCCTTTTACAAAAAGACACGTGTTCAAATTTGCCTACCTTTTCTGTGATTAGTGGTGTCAGTAGATACTACGTGGTAAAGATTTTTAAAAAATAAATACTTCAATATGGTCCTTCAAAGTAAAAGTGATGTTTTAACAGTGTATGAGAAAGTTACTGCTTCTCAAAAGAAACTCATGCTATGGAGAGAGCATTTTGGGAAATGGATGTTTGGAAATGTGATTCTATTTTAAGAAATTATATATGCCAACTATTAAAATCCTTTATATCTGCATGTGAAATAAGTTGAAATTGGAATGTCCTATTTCTAAGTAGGAAACTTAGAGAATTTCTGTGGTTTGGAATATAATTTTTAAAAATATAAAAATTCAAAAGCTTTAATAAGTTTTCAAGAGCAACTAATTAACATTAGGAAAGATGGACATTTACTAGCGGAATTTCAGTGAACACACAAAAAAGTAATAATAAAAACAAAACACCCCAACCTTTGCATTATCCAAGGAAGTAATAAAAGCATAGGGACTCAGTTCCACAAAGCCCTTTTCCACCTTAGATGTACATATTTTTATGAGGTATTGCTGACAGCATTAAAATTAAGTATCAAAACAAACTGAACTTTAAATTGCTCAGTCACAAAGGATTAAACCAAGATGTTCTGAAATAAAGCATATAAAATTATATATTCTTGTTAAATATTATTAATTTCTAGTGACAGCAAAGAAAAGTTATTTGCCATTAATAAATAAATATTTGTTCCTTCATCTAATTTAAAAATATTTGTATCTTTAATTTAGAAATTTTTATATTCTGCTTTATAATGTATTTTGTATTTATTAGTATAGTAGTACATGTATATATAATTTAGCTAAATATATTGTGGCATATACACCACAACTTATTACAGTTTTGTTATCAAAACAGTTTGGAGACTACCACCATATATAATCAAATAAGGTGTTTTAGTGATTGAACATTCCCTGTTTAAACTCTCATTTGTATTATCATATATAGCACCACAATTCCTAAATCAGATAAATGATGATAAAAAAAAGTATTAAATGAAGTTGTGAAGCCAAAAAAGAAGAGAAAAATATTTCCTCGAAATGTAGAAGAGTAGAGGTGATAGTGTCAATTGAAGACAGCTAAAGAAACAGATGTCTGACTTCCTTGCATCTCTGTTTCAGTGGTTTCATGGATAAGCAGGAAGAACTCAGCTTCTGAGGCTGTTAGTGATACAGAATTATGTGGTGTTTCTAGGGTTAGACATTCACTTCTTGAGAAGCTTAAATAGCTTTTGAATCAAGTACCACCAAGAATGGAGTTTAGTTCTCCTTCCAGAATTACCCGGAAGAAGGCTGATATCTGAAGACCACTGTATGAAGGCAACTGAAGAGGGAGAATCATAATTAGACCAGAGTCATTGGTGGTTTGAAAGAGTGAAGAAGCTGTCATTATCTTTGATTTAGTAACTGCCAGCTTCTTTCCATAGGAACTTCTGAAGGTCAAGAGTGGCCCATTTCAGAAGCACTTCCCCATTTTACACTTTCGTTTTACAAGCCAACCAGACAGCAACAATAACAGTAACAGAAAAAACAAACTAGTAAAAACAGCTGAATAAACAAAACAACATCAAAGAAACAGACGTGGGGCATAAGGCATCAATGAATCATTTCACTTTATAATTTCATGGAAACACTGACAGTGTTAGACCATTGCTGGGTTATCCTTCATTCAGCCTGCAGCTGTTACAAGAGCTAAAGTAGATGCTATTTTTTTTTTTTTACATTTTTTCCCAGGTTTATTGACATATATTCACAAGCCATGCAAACTAAAGTATACAATCACTGGCTCATAGCATCATCACGTAGTTGTGCATACATCCCCATGATCAATTTTGGAACATTTTCATTACTCCAGAACAGAAATAAGAATGAAAAATAAAACCCAAATCCTCCCATACCTCTTAATCCCCACCCATTTGTTGGCCCATAGTATTGGTATAGTAAATTTGTTACTGTGGATGAAAGAATATTAAAATATTTCTATTAATGATAGTCCATAGTTTGCAATAGCTGTGTTTTTTCCCTTATACCCCTCTATTTCTATTATTTTTTTTTGCATTTGTAGTAGTTCATGCAAGAACTTATTTGCATACATGACTATTTTTTCAATCAAATTCACTACAATATGTCACTATTACTTAGGATCCCAATAACAAGCTGCTGTTACCTCTATCCATTCCCAAACATTTATGTTCAACATCGTTAACAATTCTGTACATATTAGGTAACTGCTACCCCTTCTCTAGCTTTTGTTTCTCTCTAGGTACTCTATATTCTACATTTTAAAACTCCAAGTTTACATGTTCAAGTTGGTTCAAAATAGTGAAATCATATAATATCTGCCTTTTTGTGTCTGGCTTATTTTACTCAATGTTATGTCCTCAAGGTTCATCCATGTTGTCAAATGCTTTAGGACCTCATTCCTTCTTACTGCTGCATAATATTCCATCATATGTATATACTACATTTTGTTTGTCCACTCATCTATTTCTTGGATTATAAGAAATCACAATCTTTTGGCAATTGTGAATAATGCTGCTATGAACATCGGTGTGCAAATATCTGTTCATGTCCCTGTGTTTAGATCTTCTGGGTATATACCGAGTAGTAGAAGTGCTTGGTCGTAGAACATCTCAATATTTAATTTTCTAAGGAACTGCCAAACTGTCTTCCACAGTGGCTGTACTATTTTACATTCCCACAAGCAGTGAATATGTGTTCCTATTTCTCCACATCCTCTCCAGTGCTTGTAGTTTGCTGTTTGTTTAGTAGCGGCCATTTTTATAAGTGTGAGATGATGTCTCATTGTGGTTTTCATTTGCATTTCCCTAATAGCTAATGAAGATGGACATTTTTTCATGTGCTTTTTAGCCAATTGTATTTCCTCTTTGGAAAAATGTCTTTTCATCTTTTCCCATTTTATAATTGGGTTGTTTTTCCTTGTTGAGTTGTAGGATTTCTTTATATATACTGGATATCAAACCCTTATCAGATATATGGTTACCAAATATTCAGGAGATTCTTTTATAAGGTTTGTGAATTGTTTCCTAACTACTCTAAAGATGTTTACTTTAGTGATTTTATCATAATTGAAAGCAGTGTGTGTCTTATAAAATATATTATCAGGGTTCATAACATTCACATTCTTTTCTGCAATCATTATCTCATATTTTTAAATGTTCAGACATCTTCAGTGATTCTAACAGGTTAAGTTAAAACTCTTGAGCCTGGGTCTCCCTGGTCCCTAGGGATTCTTCCATTTCCAAACTCGTCTTTCATTAGTCTCAAATTCCTGTGTTCCCTTTGGTGTAATACTAGTTCCTTTGAATGTGTCATGTCCATTTATATCTCATTCTCTTTCTCTTGCCTAGCAATGCCTTTCCTACTACCTGCCTACCCAAATTAGAGCTATCTTTCAAGTCCTGCTCAGTAAAGCCTTTTTCCCTGTACATTGCACAGTCTTCTCCCCTTTCTCTAAATTTTTTAGCTTCTTATTTTGAAATAATTTCAAAATTACAGGGCATTTACAAGAGTAATGCAAAACCCATACAGAAAATCCCAACATACCTCCTACCCAGATACCCAGATCCATCAACTTTTAACATTTTGCCACATTTGCCTCCCTCCTTCCTTCCTTCCTTCTTTCCTTCCTTCCTTCCTTCCTTCCTTCCTTCCTTCCTTCCTTCCTTCCTTCCTCCCTCCCTCCGTCTCTCTCTCTTTCTTTCATCTATCTCTATTTTCTAAACATTTGAGAATAGATTTTATCCATCATGCTTCTTGAGCATTAGTATTTCCATGTACATTTCCTATGTCCTTTTTCTAAAATCTGATAGCATTTATTGTATTTTTTAAATCACTTACTTGATAAACAACAATACAGTGCTTATGATTATCTCCACAAAATACTACAAGCTCTTTGAGTTTATGAACTTGTCTATAACCTCCTGGCATGTTGTCGTATGTATTGTAGCTACATAATGATTGTTCATCCATTGTCACTTCTCATAACCAGTCAGTAAAATTCTCACTGTAGTTTTTTTCTTGGTTTAATTTATTGCCTAAAAACTTGAACACTTTAAAATGTAATCAGGAGCTTTATATTCATATGTGGCTTTACTTTGTTTTTCTCTTTCTACATGTAATTTCATGAATTAATCTCTGAAGCCTTCTCTTTGCTCTGGGGGCATTTTCAATTCACGATTCAGCCTCACTTGTCATTAGGGAGCTGGCTTAATGTTCTTTCTTGACTTTGTTTGCCATCAGTACCCTGTGGTATGTCTAGCTGGTGGTTTTCTCTGCATGGGTATGTTTATTTCTCCATGCCTGAGAGCCTTCTCCATCTCATTGTAAGCAAATCTCATGCTTATTCCCACCACCTGTCAGTTGGCAAAAAGCTCTGGAAAGCTGCTTCTGCTTTCCAACCATGAAATGAAACGTGGGCATGCAGAAGGCTCACACCCTGACCCAAAGCCAAGGTTCTGAGTGCATAGGTGGTTTTCCAGACACTAATGTAATGCGGAAATGTTGAGGCACCAAAATACTATTCAATTATGACTGGAGACTGCTAAGGTTATATCCTGATATTTTTGGTATAGGAATCCCTTTCTTCATGTTATATGGGGAAGGTCAAAGTACATAGAACATCTAACCTGCCTTTCTGGTGTACTTAAAGTTGCTTGCAAATAAGTGTGTTGTGACTTGTTGAAAAATACTTTTTCACTGCCAGAGTGTCAATGAGGGTAGGGGCTTAGGAAGGCAATTTTAAAAGGAAGGGATGGAGAGTGTCTTGGCAGAAAAATTATGTATGCCTCTTATCACAGCCAGGCTAGAGGAAAGGGTTGTCATGAATTAGGGTAAAATAAACTAACAGTCTTTTCTGTTACTCTGAATGGAAGACAGCCTTAAAGATCCTAGAGGCTTAAAGGAAAGTAAAATAGCATTTTTCTTCCCCCCAAATCATCTGTATCTCCTTTGAAATGTTATTCCTCACTGTGTTCCTTATCTTCCTGTGATTCCTTCCTGCCAGCAGCAAACTTGTTGCATATCATTTTCTCAGGCAAGCCCCAACAAAAGAAAGTTTCTTGGTCACCATTTTGTGAATCAGAATGATTCTCTCATAAATGTAATCACATGACCTCAACAAGATCACAGTTATTATAGTGAGTACCTACTTTGGTGAATATGATTATTGATCTCTAAATATCTTTATGCTTTCATGTTTAGAAAGGTATAGAGAAGACCGAAACGTGTACTCATTCTTTATAGGCATACCTAGATGGCAGTCACACATTACACCTGCCATGTGATGGCCAAAGAAATATGCTTCTTGAGTTTCCATTTTTGTTTCATGGATTTTCATATCTTTTCTGCAATAGTAAAGCCTTAGTTTTTATTTCAGATTAAAACTTTATAGTTAGAGATTCCCTTTTCTGATTATCCTCTTGCACATGATTGCTGAATGAGGAGTATGAATATGTAAGCTTTTCAAGCTGACCTCAGAATTTCCCCTCACTAGGAGCTTTCACACATTCATATGTGGAATAAAACTATACTTTAAAAATCCTACTATAGAAATGATTATATTCTAGTCATTTTAAGAAAATGCCAGTTTTTTTTTCCAGAGGGCTCTTGATTGATAAAAATCAAGAATAAAAATTATATCCTTGCCTTTGAAGGTTCACAGTCATTTTTATCTGTATAAACTTTTGAAATAGCTGTGCAGCAACTGAATCTCAGAAACTGGACCAGGAAACAAGTAGAGAAGAGGGATGACTTCATTACATCAAGCATAACGTGTATTTGGGTTTCTTCAGTTAAAGTGCCTTAGCTAACTTAGTTCATGTAATCGAGGATATATTATTTAATTGGAAAAAATATTTAATCTTTCTCACATTTAGGATGGCCTGGTTTTGTAGCCCTCTCTTATGCTAACCACATCCACATGCAGATTTTCCTTATCCTTCAGGCCCAGCTCAGATGCTTCTCCACTGTTTAGATTTCCCTCTCTTGAAACCTGGCCCCACCCAACACCCTGCCCACTCACCTCCAACCCCTCAAATGGAAAATTTCCCTGCCTTCTGCTTTAAACTCTCTAACTCCTAATCTGTTGTAATGTCTTTCTTCTTTCTGCTTGTACATAGTTGTTTGTAAACATATATTATTTCCAGTATTAGAATGTGAGTTTAGGGCAAGCAGGCACAGTAGGGTATTTGTCATCTCCCTTCCCTTGGAATACAGCCAGTCTGTACATGTTGAATGGGTGGATGCATTCTATGTAAATGATGGCTTATGTGAAGAACAGGCTTTCTGATCATGCCCGTTTTGCTTTACGGTCTGGACGCCACACTGGTGCCATGTTAAGGTAGTATGCATGGAGCTCAGGGCTGGCAGTTGGAAGACTTGAGTTCTAGTCCCAGTTCGGCCACACCCGCGCCTTTCCACAACTCACTGAGCCTCTCTCAGCTGCATTCTCTTCTCAGAAACAAGGGTGTGGTATTATACGATCTGGCAGACTCCATCTCGCTCTTAAATTCACTGTGGGGTTATCTATCATGGAGAGTGTCATGGCAGTCTCCTTTATTTTCTCTGCGTATCACAGATATTATTCAGAATCCACCACAGCATGAATACAGATGTGGTCTGTCAGTGTGACAAGGACTGTTCTCAAGAGGAAATTACTGGGTTTGACAGCTATCCAACCCTGGGTTTAGTTTTTGAGATGACACTATAACAAGCGTTATGGCCAACAGATCCAATTCCTCATTTACATGTATAGTTGAATGTGCTATTCTTGCTGCAATAGCATGAGGGTTATTTTTCTTTTAATCCAACTGTCACGTAAGAAACTGCTGCCATGGTTTCTTTCTTATGACCAAATGCTGCTAACCCTTTCAGTCATCCTTGAAGTTATTAATAGCTGCACATCATGAATGTATTCATGCCATTTTCCTTTATAGAAAAGGGAAATCAATTTCTTACGTCTTTCCTTTGTAGTAGAAAGCCAACTTCTGGGTGAAAATCTTGATAATATTGTGGGTCATGTTTATGCAAACCTGAGTTCTTTATAAAGCATAAAAATTATATTTTATTTGAGATTTGAATTAAAATTATTTTAAAATGTCGTGAAAAAAATAGGTTCAGAATTAAGAGTTACAGTTAAAAGTTTGGGTGTCCTCCCCATTTATTTATCCCCAAATCAAGACCCAACAATTTCTAGTACTACTATGACACACCTGTAGCCCTTGACACTAATGCACTCGATAATAGTAGTAATAGTAACTGCATCAACATTGGCAATTCACATTTACTGAGTATTTACTATGTACCAGGCACCATGCTACATTTATTTAATCTTCTGAGAAACCTCATGGGCTAGGCTCTGTCTGTCCTTATTTTACAGATGAGGAAAAACCCTTGGCCCAGGATTCAAACCTACACAGGCTGACTCCTGAGCTGGTGCTCTTAATCACTGTTATATTCCTTAGTCACTGTTATATTCCTTTTTCATTTCTTTTTACCACATGAATACCCCGGGGGTGGGAACCAGGACATTGCATCCCTACTATGCCTAGCTTAAATATGGGGAAGCAAGGCATTTTCACTCTGCACGGAAATGTTCTTGATAAACTAGTCAGATAATTGTATACTTTTTCCCTGCTCACATGAATTGGTTTGGTTTGGATTGTTATACTTGAGTCTCTTTTGATTATTTTCTATATAAATAAAAGGAACTGTTTATAAAATGTACAAAAAGAAGTTGTTATAGCATCTCATCACAAAACTTTGGCAGGCATTCTGGTAGGTCAGTTTGATAGGAAACCATGTGTTATGCGGTTTGCCTATAGAATTATCTCATAATGCCCAAACATTATTTGCCAAATCAATCATAAAAGTAAAAAAATATATTTAAAATTGATTAATGGGGTTTCATCATAATTTTAACTTGGGTGGGGATGCTAAACTAAATTTATAATTTTCTCTTTATAAGGCAGGACTATGCTTTGATTCACCTGGAAGACCCTTTTAATCAGCTACTATGAGTTCAGCATTATGTTTTATAAATTGCAGCTTGCCCTCACTCTCTACTCTTCTTCCCAACTTGGTTGTAGCCTGCTTCTAGAGAAAATCAGGGAGAAACAGTAATTAAATCCACTGCAGACTTAGTGTGACCCCTCTTAGTTCCTGCTCTTTTCCTTGCCTCTGCCTGTCCCAGCTTTGTGAACCTACAGATGGCTCAGCTGTTGGATTCAGTCTTGCCCCAGTTTTTAGCCAGCCCTAGAAGAGCCAAGACAACACTAATACTAGTAACCTTTACCTTTTCTGCCCTTCTGTCCCGCTTATCGTTCACCAGTATCCCCCTCTCACCCATAGAGCTTAGAATTTTCTAACCCCAGAATTGGATCCTGGTGGCTAACTGAGCTAAAGGACTCTCATGTTGGACCCATCATCCTTCTTCCTCCCCTTGCCATATCCACCATATCCCTCACCTCCATTCTTCTTAGCTGCTGGTCAGCAGCTTATCTTCATTTTAACCCAGGCCACAAGAATAAGCCTCTGCACGAGGCCCCCACCCTTGATTCTGACCTGCTGTACTACAGGGCCCGAGCTGCTCTTTGCCCATTGGAAACCCAGGCCTTACTTACTGCATGCCTTCTTCCTGCAGTGCATCTACAACCTCCCCCAAAGCACACATATGCAGTCAATCTCCCTCCCTTCCTCCCTCCCTCCTCCTCTCTCTGTCACCAAGTGTTATGCTGAGAGGACGCGGGACTGTGCTATCCACCTTCCTGCCTCCTGTTGCTTATAGCCTCTGCAGCCTGTGTTCATCCTCCGAGTGCTTCTCCCAAATCAGGACCACACAGTTCAGACAAACTGTTGTGCTGCTCGAACAAAGTGTTTGGACTACCCAAATCCATCTTCTGTGCTCAGTTCCCCAGCCCTGTTCCTGTTTAATTCCCAAATGTTTCCTTTTCATTCTGAGGTCTACAATACTCTTAAGTCATGTAAGACCCTTACTGCTGTGCAGGAGAATTCTAACATCTTTCTTCAATTCCCTATTACAGGGATGGCAAATGTATGCCATCACTATCACCTCCTATACTCTGTCCTGCACTCTTTTCTGCTGAGCCCAGAGTTGGCTTCATAATTCATTGTGGTATCACAAACACCCCAAGCCAATTCATTAGAGTTGTCACAGGAGATGGTATCTTTTTGCTCTCTCTGTAATGATTTGTTCTCTGTTAAGGGTTGCTCCAAACCTTTCCCTCAGCTGTGCATTGCAGGTGACCTTGCCTTCTTACTCGTCATCGAGAGAAGCCTGGCCTCTGCCGGAGTTACCTTCACTGTCCCTTTTCACCTATGCAGTTCTCTATTTGCCTTCATTTTTATCTATAAGGAAAAGGAGTCTCTTCTTTTTTTTCTGATTGCTCTCCTTTGTCTGTGTTCTCAAGCCCTCCCCTTCTTCTGATCTAAGACCTTTCTCCACTAGCCATTTCCTCTCCTGTTTGTCACTTCCATCCCTGTTACAGATATACTCAAACCCCTAGCTGTTCTCCCCACATCAGTTTCTCAGGTTGTCCCCTTGTCTTTTTCTCCAGTTTTGTTCTTGTCAGCTTCTTACAGTGTTCAGCACTCTTGCCTGGGGACGCAGTCTTCCTGCTAACTCCTCCCCCAGCTCTCATGACACGATATGCTCTACTGTCTGTGCCAAAGGTTACCATTCATGACCACGTACTATGTATTGCCTTACTGAATCCTTACAGAGATCCTATACTTTAACTGTCATTCATACCCATTTTACACATAAAGCCCAAACTCATTTATGGCTAAATTCGAACCAAACTGGACTTAATTCTCAATTATTTTATCTTTTGGTAAAAGAAAAAAAGTCGTAAGAAACTGACAATGATAAAAGATTTCTATTTGATAATAACCATGTCGCTGGTACTTGCCAATGGTTAAGTGTTTTCTTCACACCTTAAAATTTCATTCTTTGATTTAGGAATTCCACTGCCTAATAATGTTAGAGTAGAGTAGACTGAACTTATAGTTAAAATAGAATGTCTAAACACACTTAGCTTAAAGTATCATTCAAGAATCACATTAAAGAACATAATGTGTTAGTTCGGAGGCTGTATGTACCCCAGAAAGGATCATGTTTTTTTAATCCATTCCTGTGGGGGTAGACATATTCCTTTTGATTAGTAAGGTGGTTCTTAATCCTCTTACTGGAGTCCTTTATAAGAGGATAAAGGACACACAGAAAACAGAGAGAAACACCCAGAGAAGTTTAAAGGAAAAGCCACAGAGAAGCCAGAAGCTGAAGTAATGAACCTGGGAGAGAAGAACCAGCAGACGTCACCATGCGCCTTGCTATCTGACAGAGGAGCCCAAGCTCTCTGATAACCTGTCTTCAGAGGAGGTATTGTCCTGTTGATGCCTTAATTGGGACATTTTCACAGCCTTAGAACTGTAAATTTATAAGCTAATAAATCCACATTGTTAATAGCAAATCCTTTTCTGGTATATTGCATTCCGGCAGCTTTACCAAACCAAAACAACATATTTAGGCACAGAAGAATAAATAAATACAAGTTGCTAAATGCTTTTCTTACTGTTCTCATAATTCCTTTGTGATTTCAAACAGAAATCGTCTTTGCATTTGGCATGCACAAGACCCTCATCCAAGGAGAGGAAGGGGGTGTGGAAGAGTCTCACTCCTGTTTCTTGTAAGAATGAAGCAGTGTTTGCCAGAGAGAAGAGTATTCAACGAACGTATGAAGGGATGAGTAAATGAATAAGTAAATAAATGAGAAAAGGAATAAAATTAATTTGATCAGAGTTTGCACATTCATATTATACATTAAATTGTGTGGAGCAAATGCTGGTCATTAAGTTTTAATCTGAGCTGGTTATAAATCATTTTCTTTGTTGGGCTCTTTTTTTTTCCATTCTTTTTTTTTTTAATGCAATTTTATTGAGATATATTCAACACCATATAATCCATCTGAAGAATGCAATCAGTGGCTCGCAGTATCATCATATAGTTGTGCATTCATTGCCACAATCAATTTTAGAACATTTTCATTACTCCAAAATAAAGAAAAAAAAAAAGAACACCCAAAATGTCCTATACCCTTATCCCCCCTAATTATTTATATGTATTTTTTGTCTTTATTTTATTACTCATCTGCCCATACACTGGATAAAGGGAGTATCATTTACTGGGCACTTAATTGAAAATTTCGAACTTGGAGCCTTTAAAAATATGAAACTGACTACACATTTGTGTAGAGATTTAAACTGCCTTTATCACAAAATTATTGTAGTAGCTTAAACCTCTCTATCAGAAAGCTTTTAACAAAACCCTGTCATGAGAGTCAAAGTCAACTAATTTGATGGAACCTTCTCTCTCTCTCTTGTTCATTAGCTACTGATGAAGTTTCTGCAATGAGCAAATTTGTCCTAGTGTTGGTGCCACTCATTCTGCAGGTTACAAATTTGTTATGATAACAAGTGGCTGAGTGTTTGGGTGGGAAAATTGGACTTAGGTCTTCAGGGATACTTATTTTCACAGGTTGATTCATTGTACTGAGATCAGTTTTTGACCCTAAGGGCCCAGTTGTACTGTCTTTATACCAATGTCCATTGCTGTGTGTGGTTCAAGGAAACAGAAAGGAAGACAGATGAATGGCAGTATACAGTCATGTGTCAGGTGGCAGCATCATCTTTGAGACAGAAATCTTCATGGAAAAAGTTCCAAAAATTCTGAGGAGGTGAAATTACCTCTTCAGTTGTTTTTTTTTCCAATTAAATTAATGTCTGCCAATAAACTGCAGTCTGGTGTAGCATCCAATGGCATTTACTTTGTTCTCTTTTAGTTTCCTAATTTTCGTTGTACTAAGTCTTTGCTTTTTTAATGTGAGCTTTTGGTAGAATAAATCAAATTAGCTTTAGTGGGTAGTCTCTTAGGACTTTCAGTAACCAAAATATACCTTCTTCTTATGTGCCTTGACTGACAAGGCAAGGCATTTCAAATCTTATTTAGTGACTGAAATAATTTACTTTATACTGAATTAAATATGAAATAAATGTATGATCCTCTCTTAATGAACAAAGCAGATTGAAAGCCAAGTAAATTTGTAATAGATCCCTTTAACCAGTTGGTGGTGCTAAAAACACTGATAAGAAACTAATTGGAGGGAGGAGGTTAACCTGGAGCCTTTATTAATAAATACTATTTTGTTAGTTTTTGAAAAATTAGCACCAAAAAAATGTGTCCAAATCATTACGCTTTCTAAGCTTATGAAACAAACCAAATTTCTTTGATGGCCAACAGATTATATTTCCAGTAGACTATAAAGATGTCGTCAGCTCACTTAATATCCACGTATTGGAAATTATATGATTCTGTAACATCTGACTCCATCCTAGAAATAGTGTTTAGCCTACTTGCCTGGGGAATGGATGTGTGGGAAATAATGTATGCTGGAGAAGTAGAGTGATAGTCTTGGTTATAATTATGTGCTGAGTTTAGATTTTAAAAATATTGATTTGATTTTAATTTTTCTTTTACTATTAATGTATTCTTGTGACAGGAGAGACATTGCTTTTTAGAGGCTAGGCTTGTTTGTTCATTAAACCCTTTTTAAGCCTTTGTTTTTTAGCCCTGAAAAAGTCCTAACAGAGCTATAGTCTGTTGCTTGAATGTGTCTTGAGATGCAGTGAAAAGAGCAAGAGCTTTGGAGTCAGGGAGACAAGGTTTTGAATTTCTTTCCATATTTCATAACTGCTCTTTAGACATTTATATACACTGTTTTTGGCTCAGTTTCCCTGACTGTAACATGAGGATAATAGCATTTTGCCCCAGGGTTGGTGTGAGCATTAAATGAGATAGTAGGTGCTTCTTAGGTATTGTCTACCCTGCACTTTCCCTGTTTGAGGCAGAACCTGTGACTCAGCTAATTTTGAGCCCCCACTCTCACCCTCCCTCCTTTCTCTCATGGTAATGCCTCAGACTCCACAAATGTAAAGATGTTTGTAGGTGCTGAAGTTCCACAAGGATTTTGTGAAGACTCAGAAAAGAATTACCCACCTAGCTCTATCTGGTTTTCAGATACTTGCCTGCTATCCTGGAGATGCTTATGTGTTGGTCTGAATTTGCCCAAACATTTAAGCTTGGGGAAGGGAATTAAGAAGGGAATTAAGTGTTGCTGAAAGTTGTAGCAAAGATGTGAGTTTGTCCATCCATCCATTTATTTAGGTCCTGGGCATGCAAAGATGAGCTCCAGGAGAGCCTCAGCCTGTCTGAGAATCGCGGTTGCTTTCTGCTCGGCAGGAATTGTACTGTTGATAGACATCTCTTACCTATGTAATGGTTAGGGAGAGTAAATTTAAATATTCCTTACAATTTTATAAAAATCAGCTATGAGATAGTCTTATTTTTATTTTATTTATTTATTTATTTTTAACTCTGATAGTCTCATTTAGCTTTCCATAGCATCTTCTGTGTTTGGAAGGTGGAAACACATTGGAAGAAGGCTTCAGGGTGATAGTAGAATCATAAAACACCATTAATTAGGTGCTTTTGCCAGGATAGAATTTAAAAATACAACTGTGTAAGGTATTTATTTTTTTTCAGGAATAGCATAACTAACATCTTTGGTTAGATCCAAATCATATATTGAGAGCTTTGAGATTTATAGATTACAGAATCATGGAACTGGAGGATGACAGAGACTTTAGAAATCAAATACTCCAGCTCTTATTTTATCGCTAAGAAAATGGAGACTCAACAAACTTATGTGGCTTATCCAGGGATAAATAGACCTGGATCAAAACTCAGGTCTCCCAACTCCCAATTCAGTGCCAGTGTATTATCTTTCCATTCCAATGTCTATGTATCAAGACATTTTCAGTGTCAATAAAAACAAGTGTGTATTTCTTCAGCCTCGATAATCTTCCATCCTAAATATGTAGCATTATTTCTGCCCATTTATCAGAATGAAAACTTTGTAGCTGAGGCACTTAATTAAAGTGCCTCTGTGTACAGTTCAGAGCAGAACCAAAGGCAAGCAAGGCACAACACATAACTTGGCGTGCAGTCATCAGCCAAAGCCCACGACTGCCTGTGTTTGTACACCACAGAGATGGGCAGGGTTTTCATTCACTGTCTGCACTGCCTGCTTCTTGCCTCTTGTTAGATGAATGGCCTCATATGCCGCAGGTGTATTAGTAATTTCTGAGTTTGTTCCTCACTAAAAATGACCTCATTGTTTTGTGCTTCTTTTCCATAATTATACAGTAACAGGAAAATAAACCGGCTTTGAGTACAGCCCACAGCAGAAATCTTGTGCTCTTTATGCAAGTTTGATTTATAGACATGTACAGCAGAGCGGAGTGACTATAAAACATTCATCTTCCCATTGCTAGTTGCCATGGAAATCAAGTACACAGAGCAGTGTCATTCCAGTCCTGGCGATGCCTGCAGTAGTTTATTCCTTTGTTGTTCTCGTTTCTTAAGCAACTGCCTTGCATTCTTTCATCATTACAATTAATCCTGCACACAAGTTTTTATCTTTCATCTCAATACAAAGTACTAAAAATGTATGAAAAAAATAGGGAGAATTTAAATATTCTTGTGGCTTTAAATATGCATTTGTAAATTTCCCCCTCGGTCCCATTGGAAAAATAGGTCATGTAAAAGAAGCACATATTAATGTACAGAAATTTCAGTAAAGCAAGCAATGTAGAAATTTGAGGAAAAAAGCAATGCTAGTCAAGGAAAACTTAAGGAACTTCAGATTCTCAGATCTCCCAGTGTTTGGAGCTCAGGAAGTCTGCATTTTGGGCCATGTCAACCAAAGAAAGCCCCTGAACTTATGTTATCAACTCCTATATTTTATTTTATTTTGTTAGTCTTTTTAATGGTTTAAACAACCTAAATATTTGCTGGTAGATATGGTAGATATTAAAGAGTAGGTTCCCCCCCTCCCCCATTTTTTAAAAGGCTAATACAGTTAAAGATTTTTTATAGTACATGTAAAAGAAATTCTAGTTCTTCCTCATTTTTTTTTTTAGAAGAAGCCATTTTACCCAGGTTTTACTTAGCACTGTTAATAGTATATACCCTACCAACAATTAATAAATGCTTGCTGATTACCTGCCGCACACTTCTAGTGGACTCTGGCCAACTCTAGGAGTTAAGGGAGCGTGTTCTGGGGTAACTCTGGTCTGAATCCCCTCTCCATTGCTTATTAGCTGAGAGACCTTTGATAACACTCTTTACCTGCCTCAGTTTCTTCATCTGTAGAATGAACAGCTATGAAATTAGGAAAATAATGGGCTGTTGAGAGGCTTAAAGGGGATAATTAATGCAAAGTGCTGAGCTCTGTGCCGGGCACAAGAGGATGCTCAGCTGGTGGGGACCGTGGAGGCAGTGACTCCTCCAGTTTTCCTCCTATTATGGTGACCACAACGGGCCAGAACTGAGTGGGGAGCTGGGCTCCCAGGCTGGGGGAGCAAGGCTCAGTTGCTCGCCAGTGATTCTAGCCCCAAAGCTGCACGGTTCTAGTTCCAAGTGTCAAAGTTCACAAGATGATTGCCAATGCTTTGTTTTACTTGGTCTACATAGGTTTGTCTCACCTCAACATTTTGGATCCTAGTATGATAACAGAGATATATACTATGGTCTTTTTATATGCAAATAGGGAAGAGAAGGCTGCTTTCCTCCGTGACGCAAATCTCTCACCTAGGGCCCAGACTCCTTTCTTACAGTGCACTGGGTATGCGGCACGTTGGGAGCGAGTAGGCTGCCTGATCATGTCTTGGGAAGCTTACAGTGTTTGTCTACAGAAACTGAAATATTGTCTGATCTGCTGCCTCTCACACCCCCATACTCGGCCATATCACTAAGGAGTGGCTGCAGTGTTCCTTCAGCATTTCTGGAATTGAAGTTTTCCGAACTGGTGGCAGAGCTGTTCTTTGTTGAAATTCACTCGTCTTGGCAGTCCTCCAGGGCACACTGCAACGCCTGTTTATTTGATTTAGCTTTTGTTGGGTTAGTCTTGTATTTTGCCAAATTTTCATGTTTAAATTCCTTGGACTTCATTTCTATATATTTTACTAGCTTGGTTCATAATATGGCTCAAAGTTGTTTGCTTGAAGCTATCACAAAATGAATAGTCTTTGATTAATTTGTATTTTTTCCCCCAAGCCTGATCCATAGCGTCTACACCAGGCACACCTTTGTTAATGATTAGAACAAATAGCCTTTATAGTTTCCCCTTTGCCACAGTCTAATATACCACAGTGCCCTAGGTTCTCTTTATTTAGCCCTTTGTTTTTGACCTGTCCTCCAACTGGTAGGCTTATATCAGTTGTAAGAGATAGAAGTAGTTTAACTTTTCTGAATACCTTTCTTCTCCCTCCATTCCTGCTTCTCCCTCCCAAGATAAAAATGAGTCAGACTTTTATGTCTTCCAAGTGATGCTCGCAACACTCTTCAGTGACATGGACGCTCTATAGACACCCAGGTTTTTGTGCCTATATTGAACACCCTGTGTATAGCTTTCAAACCAATCACTGAAACTTAGACCCTCTTGAGACGTTTGGTAATGTTTCCAAATCCTTCTGGGAGCCTGGTTGTATTTGCAGTCTTTTTAGTGTGGCCAACACACATACTTGTCTTTTCTTTGCCACTAGTCACTGTAGGAAGCACATCTGCCCTGTGTTTTCTGTCCTCAAGCTTACATCTCTCTTTGAGCCAAAAACAAATATTTGTTAGCATCTATTGCATTGCAATAACTGGGAATATACAAAAGTTAACAAGATAGATGCTGCCCTGCCCTTTAGGAGCTTACCGTATAGTTGGGGAGATGTGTTATTAGAATTCAGGGGAGATCAATCCTGAAAGTTGAGTACAAAGTTCTGTAGGAATATACCAGAAGGACAGTTAACACAGGCTGGGGAGGGGACCCCAAGGCAGGCTTCAGAGGGAGTGAGAGCTGATGGATGGACTTAGCCAGGCAGAGAGAAAGAGTGTAGAGTGCATCTGCAGAGGACTACAGGAAAAGCATGGTGCCTTTATATAACTGACAGCAGTTCATATAGCTAGTCTGCTCTCATGTAGACTTGCTTCTGTTTGTTTGGGTTGGTGGGGCCAGAGGATGGATGCAGAAATGAGGCTGGAGAAGGAGGCAAGGGGCAGATCATGAAGGGCCTTGTAAGATTTGTGATGAAGTTTGAACTTTATTCTGAGGGCATTAGGAAGCCACTAAAATGTTTCAAGTAGGGAAGTGGCATGATCAGATTTTGTTTTACATCATCTTTCCTATGGAGAATGGATTAAAAAGTGGGAAGAGTAGCCTCTACTGAATTGACCACATGGACCACCTTCCAAACTCAGTCTTCTCTAGTCCACAGTATTTGTCCAACTCAGCATGCCCAGCTTCCTGCATTTTCCTGATTAGTACTAATGCCTGTCCCAAACTCTAGTTCTTCTTTTCTAGCTTCCTGTCTGAAGGCCAGGACTTTGTGCCCACTCCCAGCCACGCTCCTGGCAGGTTATTGCTCTAGACTGGATGTGTCATCTGAAACATCCACTGGATCCCCAGTGTTACCACTGCTCAGAGAGTTTATTGCTGTGTGTACCAGCTTGGATCTCCTTGGATTTAGCAGACAGCTTGAATCTAGTTCAATAAGGTCCTTTGACTCCTGAAATTCATTACAGTTCACATGGTCAGGTCAGACCTGTACCCGAGAGGATTTTCCTGGCCTTCTTTTTCCCAGTGGTAATTGAGTATCCGGATACTTTACAAGCTGATCTCCACTGCCCCCCTATATAGGACAATAAATTTGGAAAGATAGAATGAGATAAAATAGGTTGAACTAGCTAGTAGATTTTGGGAAAGTTACTTAACTTCTGTGTTCCTTAGTTTCCTCATCTATAAACTGAAGATCTTAAGAAAACCTACATCATAGGGTTATTTTGAGGATTAAATGAGTTAATACATGTAAAAGCACTATGCCTGGCCCATAGTAAGCACTCACTTTTTATTAATGTTATTATTGAAGTGTCTAGATTTGTCCTAGAGAGGGTGGGAGAAGAATGTAAAAGACTTTTGACTTTAGGGATAGTTAACCACAGCCAAATGGGTATTAATCTTGAAAGATCCACTTGTCCTCTTCACTGTGGGTAATTGAGAGATGACAGTTCTGCCATTCCCTGCACAGCTGGAGTCTAATACAGTGCCACTCATTGTATGGTCACTTATTATTCACTGAACAACTTGTTTAATTTCAAATCTGAGATTTTATTCTGTGTTGATTTTGTTCCAGAAATTTCCTGAGTTTTCATGAAATTAAATTTAGTTTTGTGGTTTTTAAAGTGTGCTTTCTTCCCAAGACTTTCATGATATTTGCCTCAATTTGAGTTTGGGCTTTCTAGGACCAGCCTTTTCCTCTCTAACAATAGTGGTAACAATAGCTACTAGTTGAGAAAGGCAATAGAAGACCACACTCTCTATGTATTGATTAATTCCACAAATATTTATTGAGTGAGCGCCATGTGCAAGGCATTGAGAAGGCCCTGAAGGACAAATCAGACAAGATGTTCTTTCATGGGGGGACCATAAGGTCAGGTAGAAAATGGTACCCACCATGGAAGAACAAAGACAGGAGGATTTAATTCCAGCCTGGAGAATCAGAAACTTAGGAACTGAGTTAGGATTTGAAGAACCACTGGAAGGAAAGGCATCCAGGGAGAGAGAACAGCATGGACAAAGAGTGGATGAAGAGAAGAGTACCAGATGACGCTGGAAAAGCAAGTAAGCAGGTGTGCGGGAGTAATAAAAATAGCTGACACAAATTGGGTGCTTACTGTGTGCCAAGCCCTGTAGTAACTCATGTGATCCTCACAACATCCCTATAGGGTAGCTACTATCATTACCCCCATTTTACAGATGAGGAAACTGAGGCACAGTGTGGCTAAGTGACTTGGCCGAGCCCACATCCGGAGAAGTAACTGAAAGAATCGGCTTTGACCAAGACTGCTTGACTTCAGCCTGGAAGCGCAAATGGGTACAGCCATTACGCAAGGAAAGGTCTTTGGCTTTCCCTTTCATGTCTCTCCTCGTGTATACCCTAGAACAGGGATTTTGAATCTCCTTATCAATCGCAGCCATTATAGTCTACGGATTTTGAAGGAATCATTTTATTCAAGGGCCTTTTCCAGTTCAATTTCAATAGAATAAAGATCTGGACAGCATATAAATTTTCACAGTCAAAAATAGAGCTATGTAATCCATCACTATAACTCTTTTCATGAGCCTAAGGTTGTGGATATATAAAAACACTTTAGCTGAATTGTATGTCCTTTTATAAACATCCCCTGATTTCTGACAATGTAGCCATAAAATCTTTTGATAAAAATATCAAAAACCTCATACTGCAATATTGTAAAATGTGACTGTGTTAATGGCAAAAGAAAAAAAAATCCGTATTTTGAACTGCTACAAAAAGTTTAATGGGAAACATTTATGACTTAAATAACTGAAGTCCATGTTTCTCAAAATCCATCTACTCATCTCAACCTTTTGTTAGCTCTTCAAACAAATCGCAAAATTGACTTGCTTGAGTTTCTCTGTAACTCTTTCTTCTCCATCATGGAGTAGTGGGATATGCGCACGGAGCTGTTGGTCAGTTGTCCCAGATTTGGAGCCCGTATTAGGGAGGAACTAACTTAGGCAAGTCTGCTAACCTGCCTGGACTTCCATTTCCTCATCTGTAGAACCATCCCCTTTAAAAATGCTTCAATTCTCTGTTTCCATTCCTTTTGTTTGTTTACTCTTTAAAGAAAGTTATAATTAATAGTGCAGTGACCCAATGGCAAGAATAATGAGGAACACAAAAAGAACATAATTTGGTTTCATTAATTTCATTCAAGATCATTCAACTAATATTTATAAAACACCTACTATGTGTGTGTTGTAAATACTTATATCTCACTGTTTATTAATAATAATAATAATATCCCTAGTATTAATAATCACAAAATTCTCTTAACTAGCATGGGATTTACCTCCCCTTCCCCCGTTTCCTTGTTACTAATGTCCCCTTCATGGCTACAATATAACTGTATAATCTTATACTTTTTAATCTTATTTTCTTATACCCAAAGCAAAACAAAAACCTTTAATCTCAAAGGGATCCTTAACCTGTTGCAAATTATTATTAAATCATGTACAATTTTCTTTCAACTTTTTCAGTGTAAAAAAGCACCATTTAAACTGGGTTATGCTTCTTAGGAAAAATCATAGCCATCAATGTTCACATCTAATCCAGATGGGTCAGCTGACATACTCATTATAATGGGTTGCAGTGATGAATTTATCATAAATTGTAGTCTTCTTCAGGTTATAAATTGCCCAGGCAGAAATGCTGTAGAAAATTTACAAGGACTCCCAATAGAATAAATGTTTTAAATTATCTCAGTTATACTAAGAAAAAAAGAAAAGAAAAGAAAGCTTGATAAGAGGTGTATCAGGTAGTCATGAGTCCATGTGACAAGAAAGAGCTGTTGGGCTATTTGTCGAATGATGAACTGGATGATGATGATGGCAATACCTGTCATTTTTGAGTGCTTTAATGAGTGCCAAGCATTGTCATTATTTCATTTAATCTTCCCAGTAATCCTTTGAGGGGTGCAGTATTGAAGTCCTATTTTACAGATAAGAAAACTGAGCTTACAGAGGTTAAATAACTTTCCCAAAGTCACAGCTAATAAGTAGCTGAAAATGTTTCTAGTTGCCTGCTGTCACCATCACGCATCATATTTAAAGTGAAACACATTATCTTTGTCCACAAGTTATCTCTTCTAAAATTTCTGTATCTGTCAGTGATAGCATGATTTTCTGACTTATTCTTGTAGTCATCATTGATTTTTCCGTTTTCCGTCTTTACTCTAAATCCACTCAGTCGTCCAGTCCCTTTGTTTGTTCAGTATCTTTCTGCTGTCACTCCCCTTCACATCACCTAAGTTTGGGCACCTAGGCCTCATGCCTAAATGTCCAGATTGAAGGCCAAACTCCGTAATTTGGTATTAAAGGCTGGCTTCCCTCTGCCTCCTATTTTCTTAGGTTCTTTCTCCTGTAACTGCTGGCATCTTTGCTCATGACAGTCCTTTCTACAATGAGTCAGGCAGATTCCCCTCCTCTAGCATGCGTTCTGATCAGTCTATTCCTCCATATTATTCCCTCTTCTCAGCACTTGTGAAAGCACTTTCTGTATCTCTCATTTTGTGCTAAGCACATGCCACCTGCCTAGTATTGCTGTGTAACTCTTCATGTATGTCATCTGTCTCTCAGTGGTGCTTGGGGGCAGGGACTAGATCTCTCACTGCATCTGGCACGTTACCTGGAAAGTGCAAGCCTCCCCCCACACCCTGTGCGCGTGTGAGGATAGAAATTTGTATGGTAACTTTATAGGTCATCCCTCTCCTAATTAAAAGAAGGGGCACACATATTGAATTTACTGAATTAAGTACTCTCCCATTAATCCCCCAAACATCGTTATTCAGAGACCCATTTCACTAAAAAAGGACCACATAAATGTGTTCAAATATTGCTTTGATAGACTATTGCAAGGATGGCCACAACTCCTCCCCAATCTCTGCATATGCACCCCTTTGCAAAGTGACTTGGCCACTCTTTCCATTCAGAGGTTGAGGTTTTTCTCCATTCCCAGATTATGAGTGGGCATCGTGACTTACTTTGACCAGAGAATGTAGCAAAAGTGGTGTGCAACCTCCTGGGCTAATCCTCAAGAGGCTTTCAACTCTTGCCCTACTGGAGCATTGTTATAAACATATAAAGAACTCAGGGCTAGGCTGCTGGAAGATGAGAGACTCTGACAAGGGAGAGGCCCAGCTGATGGCCAGCACCAACCACCAAACTTGTGAATGAGGCCACCCACCTCACCCCAGTCAATCCCCTAGGTGATGGCGGCTGTATGAGAGACTGTAGTTGAGACCACCCAAAGAACCACTAAGCTAAACCTAACCCATATTGCAGACTTACGAAACAATGAGCAAATACTCTGGTAAGGTGGTTTGTTATGCAGCAATATATAACTAGTACAATTGCAATTAAAAATCTAGGTATTTTGTAAGCTCTGCTTATTTTTTAAAGGCAAGTGAATCTCTTTTGACTTCTAATTCTACATCTGAAGAGTAGGGATAACAATACAAACCTTGCATAGTTGTTGTGAGGGTGAAATGAGATGATGTCTTTCTGAAGGGCCCAGCTCGGTGTTGGGTATTCAATAAATGGTAACTATTTATTATTTCCTGTACAGAGTATCCTGAAGATTCAAAATCTGTGCTTGGAGTAATTGTTTACAATGCAAACAAGCTATCCTAAATTTCAGTCTCCTGGTGGGGATCCTTGCAGAAATGAGTTAACATGGCAGGCCTGAGATTGCTCTCCTTAGAAGGGCCTGCTTGCAAGGTTGGCCCTTGGCTGGCATCTGGGAACTTGCCTGGCAAATAGTTCCCTGCACTGATATAAATCTTTCCCTAAATGGTAAGAGTGACCCAATGGGCCTAAACTGTTTGTACAAGCAATGTGGTTTATGCTGAATACCTGCTTTCCTTTTGAGATTCGGGAATTTGGGTACACGCCAAGCAGAGGCTGCCTACATGTCCGGCTCCAGTAAAAACTCTGGGCATTGAGTCTAATGAGCTTCCTTAGTAGGCAACACTTCACACATGTTGTCACAACTCATTGCTGGAGGAATTAAGTGCTTCGTGTGTGACTCCACTGGGAGAGGACCCTTGGAAGCTTGTACCTGGTTTCCTCTGAATTTTGCCCTTTACAACTTTTCGATTTGCTGATTTTGTTTTGTATTCTTTTTTCTATAATAAATCATAGCTGTATGCTCAGTCCTCTGAGTCCTTTAAAAATCACCAAACTTGGGGTGGTCCTGGAGACCATCAACAAAGGATCCCATCTGAGGTCATGCCTTTTATCTTATTAGCCCCTGAATTCTTATCCTACTACATACATTTAGTAGGTGTGGGTTTGAGATGCTTCTTTAACCAATGTTCGAATCCATTTTAATGTTCTGCACATCTATAGAAGTTATCTTTTAAGTAGACACCAAATTGTGACTGTTTATGTGCCCTAATACTATAGTTCTACTTTGTCTCAGAGTAATAATTTCCTGAAAATAATCCAAAACAAGCATTGATGGAAAAATGCTAATATTTTCACAAGTCTAAATTAAAAAGAATCTGGTGTTCTTGGTTTTCAAACACCTGGAATTTCCCCTCCCTTTCTCTACTCCCTATTATATGGAAATAAGCTCTGTATTTGCCAAATAGCGAAACAGTCTACTTGACAGTATATATTTCACTTTTGTGAAAGCTGGATTCCAATAACATTTATTTCATGGAATGACTGTTGTTTCCAGAAGTACATAATTTTTTCAAATGCATAAACGTTTTTAAAATGAAACTTCATGTTAGAAAGAATGATCATTTGGTTGAAGAATTGGAGTATTTTTTGTGGTTTTGTGGCTGTTCATCATTTTAAAACCTATTTGTTATAACAGGTAAGCTTGAAAAATGAGGAGTTTTAAGTTTAACTTAGGTAAAATACCTTACCATAATTAGATTCTGAAATTGCCGGTAAAACTGTATTTGAATGATTCTTGAGTTTGTTTTTAAGGATTACCTTTCTCCTTTAAGAATGTATTAAGTAAAAACTCAGTTATTTAAATTGTAGTAAAGATATATGAGAGGCAGATTCACATATAATGCAGGCATGGCTGGCACTGTTCATCTGGCTTTTTATTCCTAATGGCTGACCTGTGTTGTGTCTTCTTTTCCTGGCTCAGAGAAGAAATCACATTTTATAAGCATTTTACTCAGTAATATGTTCAGACTGTGTTTTACCTCTTACTGTCTCTCATACTACAAGAATACCTGAGACATATCAGATAGCAAATATCACTGCTAGAAAAGTGCAAGGTAATTTGGACAGAAAATAATGTAATAGCTTTAGTAACAGAATATAATTAAGTTAGGACCTAGTATAAAATACTGAAAGGATTTATTTCTAATTGTTAATGGGTCAGATCAATGTGATTGAAATACATAAATTAAATGGTCTCTGTGACCTCAGCTCTCTCTAATATTCATAATAGGAATTCCTTTATTCTTCTGCTCTCCCCATTACGTAAACCCAACATTCAAGATCTTGGATTTTATAAAATAGGGAACACATTTGTTCATTTTTGGAAGCCTTGACATAAAGGAATTTTAAATGGGGGCAGGCATATATTCATTAATCCATTCAACAAATGGTTATTGAGCATCTACTGTTTGCCAGGTGCCATTCTGAATGCTGGGGATAGAAGAGTTAACAAGGCAAGCAAGGGCCCTTTACTGATGGAGTTCACATTTAAAATGTTGTAGTTGCAAGAAAGCAGACAGTAACTGAGTAAATTTCAGATGGTGGTAAAATGCTATAAAGAGAATAAAACAGGATACATGATAGAGAATGACTTGGTGGGGGGAATTGTTTTAGAGTGTGTAGTGGTTTGAAACTGTATATACCCCAGAATAGCACGTCCTTAAAATTAATCCTTTCATGTGGGTGTGGACCCACTGTAAGTAGGATCTTTTGATGAGGCTGTCAGTTAAGGTGTGACCCACCTCATTCAGGATGGGTCTTAATCCTCTTACTGGAGTCATTTATAACAGAATGAAATTCAGACAAAGAGAGAGAAAGCCACAGAAGCAAGAAGCTGAAAACTACAAAGCCTGAAAGAGAAGGGAGAGACCAGCATATGTCACTGTGTGTTCTGCCATGTGATAGAGGAGTCTAGGATCACTGGCAAGTAGTCTTCAGGAAGAAAGCATTGTCTTGATGATGCCTTGATTTGGACATTTTCATGGCCTCATGAAACCGTAAGCTAATAAATTCTCATTGTTAAAAGCCAACCCATTTCATGGTATATTTCATTCAGCAGCCTAGCAAACTAAAACAGATGGGGAGGTTAGGGAAGACATTTTTGAGGGGTGACATTTGAACTGAGACCTAAATGATGAAAAGCTCCTTGCCTTCTGGGATGAGAGCCATTCAGGAAGAGGAATGCAGTCAAAAAAGCCCTGAAATGGGTATAAACTGGGCAGGAGCAAGACTCTAAAAGAAAACCACAATGGCTGGATTGCAATGAGCAAGAAGCAGCAAGATCTGAGATGAAATTTTTGAAAGGTGAATAGGGGCAAGATGATACATTATTCATGGATGCTATCCTATGTATATTGTATTTGTTCTATTGTATTCTATTGTATTACTGAATTATATTACATTGTATTACATTGTATCGTATATCTGATATCATATTGTATTAATATTATATATTTGTGTTTCTGTGCCTTGTAAAAGGGAGATGATGGTTTAAAGACCTTAAAGTCCTCAAGATATGCACATTTTCTTAGCATTCTCAGTATACAAAGTCCATCTTATTTATCCTTATGTTATAAATAGTAAAATAATATCAAGGACCAAATATCTAATTTAAATATTAGTTGTTTATAGTCTTAGCATAGTCTTTGTTCCCCTGCATTGAAGATATAAGACACGAAAAAATGATTCTGAGGCCTGCCTATGCAACAGGCCAAAGTGTTCATATCATTTGAATATCTCTCTTCTGGGAGGAATAAAAGGTGTTTAAAAAATTTAACAATTTGATAACATGTATGAAAATCCTTTAAAAATATCTCCTTCTAAATGAACAACATAGATTCTGCTGTATTATGGTGGTTATAATTCAGGGTGTCTGATGTAGACTTAGGACAGGAAATAATTGACTGTCTCCTTTCTGTGTGTCTTCAGACCCTTCATAGTCAGAAGATCCTGATGTAAAAATTTCCACCGAATTAAACTTTCCAGTGATTTATAAGACATTGAAATGCATTACCAAGAGTGGTTATTGAATCTTCCTTCAGAGATAATTAATAAAAAGCCTTTTTTATTTAAAAAAAAATAGCTTAGATTTCATTCTGGCCCAAGTAAGCTCTAGAAAGAAGCCTTTCCATGATGTGGTGGTAGTAATTCCACTCCTTGGCTGCCTGTTTTGCTTAACTCCTTCTAATTCTCCTTCATTCGGTGGTTTAATAGATTTTCCTTCTGTTTAGAATAAAACTGTAGAAGCCAGGGCCATATTTAGAATCCGTCTCCAGGCATGGACTTCTTCCCACTGGCTTGGGTCCAGGAGGTTCTGGAAGAGAGCTGAAAAGCCTGAATGTGACGTTACGCAGCTCTCATAGCTTTTTCAGCTCTGCTTCTTATGCTCTCATAAATGTTTATATGGTATATAAGTTTGTATGTTTGTTTATATAAGATACTTGAGGCAGAAAAAAATCCATAAATGTTTCTTCCTGGTGAAGAGTTAAAACATTATAAATGGTTGAAGCCCCCTGGGTACTCCTGCCTGATTACATTTCCCTTCCTCTGCCCCAGAGATAATCAGTATCTTGAATTTTTTTATCAGTCACTTGCATCGTTTTTAACCACGCATATTTATGTATCTTAAACAACATATAGTATTGTTTTGCTCATTTTAAAACCTTAAATACATGCAAATTGCTTTTTCTCTTATATTTTTAAGATTTGTTCACATTTGATACATCTCTCATCTTTCATTTTCATGTATCTTTCATTTATTTTCACTGCTGTATAGTATTCTGTTGAGCGTTGAGGGGGCACAATAGCTAGTACTGCCTTTTACTATCTAGACCCAATTGAGAGCACACATGGGTGTTGGGAAATTGGAGATACAAAAATCAGCTTTATTAGTGAGACAACTCTATCAAAGGGATGGGCTGGCTAAAATGTACCCAGAATTGAGCAGGTTTTTCCCTCCAGGTATAGGCTGTGTGGAAAGCAGGGCTCTATGTATGTTCCACATAGTCAGGTGGCCCTTATAAAGAAAAGGAGGGTAGGGGGGGCACCAATTATATAGGTCACTTCTCTAGGAGAAGGAGTGAGGAGTCAGAGGGGCTGGGAATGTTATGTCAAAAGAAGTCCCTCTGTGTGAAATATAAAGACAGGGAAAAGTTTTTCCAGCACATTTTCCATTATGTGAGTGTTCCATAGTTTATATATCCATTCTCCTACTGATGGACTCATCTGCTATCACCAGCGGTGCTACGGTGAACATTCTTATAGAGTCTACCTGTTTACATTGGGAGAGATTCTGAAAGGCACATACACACAGGAGTGGAATGGCTGGGTCATAGCTTATGCACATCTGCAACTGGACATGCTTCCTAGTGGGTGCACTAGGTCACATTTTCACCGTCAGTGCATCAGAATTACTTTTTATCCACATCCTCACCAATATTTATCATATTCTTCAGTTTTTGCCAGTCTGATAGGTGTGAGATGACTTCTTAGTAAAGTTCGGTGTCAACTTCTAGCCATTTATGTTTCCAGTTTTTTTCAATTTCCCATTCATATTATGTATGGCCCACATAAAAACTCTTGTATTGTCTTTTTTTCATATTGATTTATAGAGGTTCTCTATATATTCCGGGTACTAATCCGTTCTTATTCATGAAATGCAGATAATCTTCACCCATTTGTGGCTTGCCTTTTCACTTTTTTTTAAAGGTATCTTTTGATACATATCTGGGATATATATTTTCCCATAGGTTTTAGAGGGAACTTGAAAAAAGAAAAAGTATAGGACTTATTGACAGCCCAAAGTCCAAAATTACATAGAGAATGCAGGTAGTATCACTTGAGCATGCTAATAGGGTCTACCTTGTGATTTTCTGACTTTTGGGGTACTCCGATTGACTTTGAAGAATTGTTAATTTTTCTTTCCTATTTTATATTAGACAGTTTGAATGATGTTTCTATAAGATTTCCATTACTTTTCAAGTTCTTTTACATTGTAGAACTTAATGCTTAATGATTAAATCTTAATGTGTATGATTTTTAGCCTCAATCTAGTTCCTACTTATGTAGGAAATTGCAACATGATTTTACTAATCCTGATAAGTATAATTTCTTATAGGGTGATAGACTTTCATCAATATAAAGAGCCTTAAAGAATGCTTTGTACAGTCTTTTATTTTACACATGTAAGCTTTTAAATGACCCACCCAAGGGCCACACTCTAGGCAGGCATAGATTAGGATGGGGACCTAGGGCCTAGAATATCATCCTGATATTCTGTTGCAATGGATTTTAGAACCATAGCTTTATTCTCTATTTTTGTAAAGTTGGGGTATATTTTTTATGGCTAGCTTTCCTTGACTGATAGTTTTCAGCATATTTGGCTTTTTGTGGATGATCTCTTTTTTTATTTCTTACTGCTGAAGGAACTATTTATCCTATTTCCTTAAAATGGCTTTATGGAAATAAAGTATACTGTTCTCCTTTCTTACTTTTGAATAGTATTTTCATGCTAGTCTTTCCAACAGGTTGTATAAATAAGTTAAGTGTTATGGTAAACTCTTCCAATAACATATTAACAGTTTGCATAAGTTAAAACTATGGTACAATAGTTTGAATCAGATTTTTAACTAGATGTAAATTTGTAAATGTGTACAGTTGATTTCTTAAATATAATTTAACATGCACGGCTGTCTTTATTTTATTTATGTAAGTTACTGTTTTTAACAATAAAATTAATGTGTTCAACCCAATAATTAAATAACTCACATATACCCATGTACTCCTTCATCCTGTCTTTCTGTCTTTCTCCCACAGGAACCACTATCCTGAATTATGTTTATTATTCCCCTGCTTTAAAAATACATACATACATATGTATGCATATATATACTTGTCTGTATATATATATATACAGACATACATATATCTGCCTAATGTTTAATCTTTCTCATTTTAAAACTTCATTAAAAAAAAGTATCAAAAATTTGTAGTCTTTTGTGACTTGCTTTTTTCACTCAACACTACGTTTCCAATATTCCTGCCTGTTTTGTGTATGATTATAATTCATTCATCTTAAATGTGTATAGTAATATTCCATTGTATGAATTGACCACAGTTCATCTATTCTCTAGTTGATGGTTGTTTAATTTCTTTGTCCCCCAATTTTCTTTGGTTGGTTTTGCTCTTACTAGTAGTAATGCTACAAACATTTTTACATGACCGTGTGCAAGTGTTTCTCTTGGAAATGTACTTAGTTATAGAATGCTGGGTCGTAGAGTATGCAAATGTTTAAGATAACGCCAAATCACTTGTGTCAATTTACACTCCCATCAGCAGTGTATGAGAGCCTGATGAGAGCATGCTTCCCAACATTTGGCATTGTCAGCCTTCTTAATCTTTTCTAATCAAAGGAGTATAATGTCTCATTGTGGGCTTGATTTGTTTTTTTCTGATTAATAATGATATATCTGTAATAGCGCTTCATGTTTATTGGTCTCTTGTGTACTGTATATGTTCATGGTTTTTGCCCGTATTTCTGTTGATTTGAGTGTATTTTTTTTATATGTGTTCTGGGTACAAGTCTTTATTCAGTTAACTACAATCTTCTCCCAATTTGTGTTTTGCCCCAATTTTCTTCAGGCATCTTTTGAGTCCAAAGTTTAAAATTTAGTTTGGTTGAATTAATGAATGTCTTTTGCAGTTAGAGGAGTGACTGTGTCTTTAATTAATAAATTCTTCCTTTTCCCAAGGTTGGAGAGAGATTGTCTATATTATCTTCATTAAATTTAAAGTTTTGCTCTTCACAATTAAATCCTTCTTCCTTCTGGAGTTGATTTTTGAGTATGGCAGGTGTGGGAACCCAATTTTGCTTTTTTCCCTTACTGACCACCAGTGTTTTCAACACTTTGTATTGACTCTGCCTTCTTTTCTCTACTACTCTCCTCTTCTCTGTGTTTTCTATTCTGTTCCATTGGTTACTTAATGTGTTCCTATACCCATAACACCCTGTCTTCGTAAAATCTTTATATCTATAGGGTAAGTCCCCCTCCTTACTTCTTCAGCAGTGTGTTGGTTTATTTCTAGCCCTTCGCTTTTCCATATAAATTGTAGAATTGGCTTGTTGAGAACCAAAAGCTCTGTTCACAATTTAACTAACATTGCATTGAATCTACAAATCACCTTCTTTGGAAATGATATCTTAATGGTATGGTCTGTCTATCCATGAATTTAGCATAGTTTCCTTTTAATTAGGTATTCTGTAAACCTCTTTCAGAAAATTTTTATAATTCTCTGCATCATCACAGCACCACTATCATTATCATCATGTTTCTCATTTACAGTGTTTCCTATGGGCTAGGGCCCATTCTGTTACTTTATATTCAGTCTTAACAACCATATGGAGTAGATCCTATTATGAGGTATTCCATATAGAAAAACACAGAGAGGTAATTGAATCACCTGAGATCACACAGCTAGTAAATGGCAGAGGCAGGATTCTAATCCAAGGTTCCTGGATACAGAGTTCATGCCTTTAATCATTACTCTATAATGCAAACAGGTTTTTCTCATCTTTTGTTAGATTTGTTCCTACACATTTTATAGTTTTTGTTGCTATTATAAATGGTGGCTTTTAAAAGTTTTGTCATTTTAATTGCTTAGTATAGAAACAATTAATTAGAAATGTAGTTGATTTTTGTATATTGATTGTATGTCTATCAACTGTACTAAAGTTGTCTGTAGATTTTTAGGGATATTTTTGTGAAGATAATATATCACTGGGAAATAGTGATCATTTTGTTTCTTCCTTTCCAACTCTTATGCCTTCAATTTCTTTTTCTTGATTTACTGTACTGGCTAAGACTTCTAGTTGTGATAGCAGATATTTTTGTATTGTTCCCAAACTCAGGGGGAAACACTTCAACATTTTACTACAGTTTGATGATAGCTGTAGATGTTTGATAGTTAAATCCTTTGTCAGATTAAAGAAGTTTCTACCTGGTCTACTTTATTAAGAGTTTTTATCAAGAATGGGCATTAAATTTTATTACATGGTTTTTCTGTATCTATTGAGGTGATGATTTAGGTTTTCTTTTCCCTCAATCTGTTAATGTAGTGAGTGACATTTATATATAGTGAGTGACATTTATTTATATATATATATTTTATATCAATTCATCATTACATTTTTGGTGCAAACCCAATTTGGTCATGCTGTTATGTTTTTTTTTACACAGCTGGATTGAGTTTGTTAATGTATTACTTGGGATCTCTGTATCTATATTCATGAGAAAAATGGAGCTGTAGTTTTCTTGTTTTGTCTTTATCTAGTGTTGATACCAAAGTAATACTAACCTAGAATGAATTGAAGATATTCCTTCTTTCTCTATTTGGCAAAATATTTTTATATTTGATATAAAATATTACCTTAAAAATTTTTATAACTTTTGAATTATAAACATAGTCATCAGAAACCTCTTACTTTTGAAAATGCCATTATTGTCTGCTGCCTTAAAAACTAATATTTCTACCATGGTATTTCAAACTCTTAAATATTTCAAAGGAATTAGAAGTACTAGGTATTACATGGTTATAGCAAAACATTTATTGAACTCTTCTATGTCACATTTTATAGTTTCCTATTCCTTGAAGACATTTCAAGCTCTTTTTTTTTTTTTAACATAGAAACTATAGTTTGAATCTATTCAGGTCTCTTTTGTTTCTGCTGGTTCTTGCTCATGTTGGTTTGTTTCCATGTTGTAAATCTATTTGTTTTTGACTTTCTGGAGCCCTTGAAAAATAATTTGTGGGGATTTCTGTGGGTGTAGGATGAAGGATTCCTTTTCAGAGAGGCTTGTTTGTTTTAGCCAGGCTCCTTGGGGCATTTATCAGTACAGGATCATGTGAAACCAGATTCAAAGCTTGAAGTTTCTGTACACACCAAGAGTATGAGGCCAATTTATGTGGGGGTCAGTCAATAGCCATAACCTCTCAGAGAGGGGAAATCATTTTTTTCTTTGATTTTTGTTTCTGTAAATACTGTGCTCAGCAACTGGACAACTTTCATGTAGCTCCTTGGGTATCAGCATAATGTGGGAAGTTATCCTGTAAAATGATCCATCTTGGGCAAGTCCTGGATCTTGACTTCTGGCCCTTTCTCTCAAGAGGCCACCAAACTGAAACTTAAGTGCATGACATGGGCCAACATCCCAAGAATTTGGCCTGACAGTTTCCCTCTCTCTTTTTAACTCCTCATTGCTTTTAAGGTGGTTTTGTTTTACCATCTTATCTAGAATTGTTCGTTTTTTCAGTGGGGTGATTGGTCTGAATAACCAGATCAATTTGAATCTCACACGAATTATTAAATACTTTTTTTCCCAAACATTTCTTTCTCAGTTCTCTTTTCCAAATATTGATTTATTGAGGAGAACATTAGATTTATTAAATGTTCATAAATACTAAGAACTTATTTATAAGAGATGCAGATTATATAAATTAGTTATGCATTGCTAAAGCTTAGTAATTCTAGCATTTTAGTTGCACTTTAACTTCTATTGCTATTTGAAGGATATGCCTAAGCATTTCTAACCATTTATAGTTCTTGTCTTGAATATCATTTAGAAGTATAAGCAAAGTAGTTACTTTCACATGACATAAAAAGCATATTATCAGGAAATAATGATATAATTCAATGAATATATTGGTTCTAAACTTTTTATTGCATTCATTTTTATAAGAAGAAATAATGCAATATTTTGTTTTCATCAATCACTTTTCTTGAACTTGACTTCAAGATTTATTAAAATGAGTTCTTACTGTATTTGTGGTACCTAGTATAAAATAATTGATTAGCTCTGTTGGAGTGTATCAAGCAGTCCCCAAGGCCACCCCCAGGTTTGATGATTTGATAGGAGAACTCACAGGATGCAGCATATGGTTGTACTCGTGGCTATGCTTTATTACAGTGCAAGGCTACAAAACAAAATAAAAAATGGCAAAAGGCAAATGAGGTAAAGTCCAGGGGGAAATCAGATAAACTTCCAAGGGTCCTCTCCCAGTAGAGTCACAAAGGACATGCTTAATTCCTTCAGCAAATGGTGACAACATGGATGCAATGTTACCAACCAGGGAAGCACATTAGAGACTCAGTGCCCAGGGTTTTGGTTGGGGCTGATCACATAGGCTTCTCTGACTAGCATGTACACAGATTCCAGGTGCCCACAAGGAAAGCAGGTTTTCAGCTTAAACCATATTGTTTGCACAGTTTAGGCACAGTGATCCAATCTTATCAGTTAAGGGTGGTGGGAACCATCCCAAAATCCAAAGTTCCTTGATGTCAGTCAAGGGCCAACCTTATAAGTAGGCCTTTTAAAAGATAGCAGTAAGACCTGTAACATGGAGTTTTGGCTAAATATTTTTTAGCACTTACTCTGTGACAAGAACTATTCTAAGCTCTCTCTCTCTCTCTATATATATATATATATATCTGAATTTCATTTGGCTTAATAGTATTAAGACCCATCTCATTTCATCCTTACAATAGCCATCACATAGATTAGGAAACTGAGACACAGAGAGGTTAAGAAACTTGCCCAAGGTTGCACAGCTTAATACTGAAGTCAAGATTCAGTCTCTGTCAGGCTTCAGAATCCTTGATTTATCAAATGCTTTATTGGGTTTTTTATTACTTTCATTCTGTCCTACCTCATAGATAAGATGTTTCATATATTTCCATAAAATTGTAATGAAAATAAATTGTCTTCATAAAACTTCCTTTAAACTTCAATCTTCTTTCATGGCTCTTAATTTTCAGATTTGGAAAATCATTCTAATCATCATATGCAAACCTTCCTGATATCACAGGGTTTTCTCAGCCTTTGTGTTTCTGGATTGGAGAATCTGAATTTTTTTTTTTTTCCATATTTGTACAGAAGGCCTATTGATCCTTGTCCACTAATTTACTTCCACTGTTGGTTTTTGTTTTTTGTTTTTTGTTTTTTTTATCTCTAGCTCCTTTTGGTGTCTTCTGAGATGTAACAATTAGAACTGCAAACAGGGAAGGTATCACTGTACCATGGTTTATAAACAAAGACAGGACAATATTTTCTGTTTTATTTCCTTTCTTGTAATTCTCATCATTTGTTTTGGCCATATTGTCTACCTTAATGCATTGGACAGTGACTTCAGAGAATGGTCTCTCAATGCTCCTAGGTGGCCATCTGGAATATAGCTGTAACTAAGAGCTTGCCTCTCTCTAAGTGTACTTTAGATTATTTTTTCTGAATTGAAATGAAGGAATCTGCTATTTACTGTAATGCATTCCTAAGAAAATACATTATAGCTTTATGAAAACTTGAGTGTTAACACGTGCTGAAATACAATACAGATGTTTAATGTCTTACTGTAGTATTATTTTACTGTTCATAGTCACCTGCTTTTTTGATTCCTGTCTCAGCTTGTTTTCTTTATTCCTTAACACCTGTTCCCAAGAATCTGTTTACAGTCTGTTGTCTCTTCTAGATGTTAGTATATGTATTAGGAAAAAAGGTTGATTTTTATTTGTGGTCTTTCAGTAAATTCCTTAAGAATTCCTTGTGTTTTATATTTTTGGTGGAACTGCTATCGTATTACCTAAATACCACAGTGGTTTATACTTATTTAAAGGTTCATGGATAGGAATCAAGTTATTTCTAGTTTTATAACTTTTTTTTCTCCCTTAGGAATTCCAAAACTTTCAAACTATGGCATGATGATAAATGTCTTTATATTTCTACAGGCTTAGAATTACGTCTGATTCATTAAGCTCATGTGGTCATGTGCAACTAGTTATTCAAGACATTTGCTCCCTCATATTATGTGTCTTATCATTTGCATTTCCCTGCCTAAAAATTGCTTCATCAGAGAGGCCTTTCTTATCCAAAGTGGCTTTATCCCAATTCCTATCCCCAATAAATCTCTGTTTTATATCATCCATAGCACTTTCCAATCTCTGAGACAATCTTTTGTCTTTTTTGCTCATTGTCTGTCTCCTACAATCAACTTAAATCTCCATGGGATCAGGAATCTTTTCTCTTCTGGCTTGATTCCCTCTGAATTTTCAGGTTAGCACAAAACACATGGTCATTTAGTTCTTTTTGAATGAATCAATGAGTAATTTATTAAAGACTGCAGAAAAAATAGGCTGTTTATTTCAGCTGTATTTGATATTTATTGATCCAAACTTATCAGATTCTCTTTGGATTTCTAAGAAATTGAAGAGGGTATCCAGACTGACAGGTTCCAGTAATTAGCTAACTAAAAATTAATCATGTATATATTTAATCTCTAAGTTTAAGTATTCTGATTCTTTGGCTCTATCTGATGATTGTGTATCAGTCCATAAATCATGAAGACTACAGTAAAACTAATAAACTAGAATTCCTGCTTAATTTCAAGATACTATATCTTGATTTTTTTTTTTTTTTGTGACCATAGGAAATATTTTAGACTGAAAAGTATAAAGAATAGTATAATGTAACACTTGCATTCCAACTGCCTAGCTTTATCTGGTCTGAACATTTGCCATATTTGCTTCAGATTTTTTAAAGAACCAAAACATTGCATGTACAGCTGACAATCCTGATTCATCTTTCCCTGATTCCTTTCCCCACCTTTCTAGGTAGGTGGGGAAAATAAATGAATAAAATAATCCATATTATAGTATTTATTAGTCCCATGCATATTTTAATACAATTGCATAGATATTTATTCATGAACAAAATGTGATCTTGTTTTGCAAATATAAAATTTTCAAGTGTTATACAAATGGTATCGTATTGTAGATAACCAGCACCTTTATTTCTTTCCCCCAACATTTAAGATTTTGAGTTTTCATCCATGATGATACACATAGCTCTAGCAATTTATTCATTTCACTGCTGTGTAGAATTTCATTGAAAGATAATTCTACAATTTATTTATCCAGTCTCCTGTAGATGGACATTAAAGTTATTTTCAATTATTTATGATTTCAATTAATGCTGCAGTAAGCTTTCTTGTACCTTTTGTTTGTGCACATAGGCAAGAATTTCTCCAGGGTAATGCTTCACAATTTTATCACCTCATGGCACTTGTAGACAATGAGAGTATTTATAAAACACATTTTCAGTAAACAGACAAGTTGCTTTGAGGGCAAACTGCCCTGACTACCCAAGAGACTGGGGAGTTCTATATCTTGGCTCTCTTGTAAAACATTTGTGGCACTGTTTTTGGAAGCTATGCTCTAGAGCAGTGGTTTTGTATCCCCATAATATGATTTTTAACAACTATGTACCTCTTCATACATTTTAGATCCATGACTATAATTTTTCAAAATAAGTTTTAAATGGTTGCAAATTATGTAATTTCCACTGTATTATAAATATTGACTTAAAAATAAAATCTATCCTTCTTCTAAATGTATCTAGTGGAATCTAAATACCAAAGTGATGTGATACTCATTGTTTTCCTTTTAAAAATATGTGAATAAGCTTTTAAAATGATATGAACAAGTTCTTTAACAATTTAAAATTTTATATCATTTCTTTTTGAACTCTAATTTCTATTATTTTTCCCTCACGAAAATTTATGTTAATGTAATAAGGCTTTAAAAAAGTTTTTTCATCTTCTTGGCTTTCACTGCCAATATTTTTTATTGGATTCATTGAGGTATAGTTTGCATAGTGTAGAATTTACCCTTTATAAGTGTACAGTTCTATGAATTTTGACGAATGTATACAGTTGGGTAACCAGAGCCACAATAGACAGAACATTTCCACCTCGTTCAATTTCCTCCCTCTACTTCCAGCCTCTGACTCTCCTGATATGATTTTTGTACCCACAGTATTGCCTTTTAAAGAATGTCATATAAATGGAATTACACAGTCTGTAATGGTTTGTATCTGGTTTCTTTCATTCAGCATAATGCATTTGTGATTTATCCATGCTATTTCATGTATCAGTGGTTAGTTTCATTCAGTTCTGCATATGAATGTCTGATGGTTCAAGCACCAATTTTTGAAAAGATTTTCTTTTTTGTTTTTCTTGAAAAGATTATCTTTTCTCCATTAAATTACATTGGCACCTTGGTGAAAATCAATTGACCATATATGTGTAGATCAGTAGCACCTATTTAATTACTGTAGCTGTATATTAAGTCTTGAAATCAGGTAGTATGAGTTCTCCAACTTTTTTTTTCAGCTATTCTAATATTTCACATTTCCACATAAATTTTACACTAAACTGTTCAATTCCTAAGAAAAATCTTCCTGGTATTTAGTTTGCAATTGTATAAAATCTATAGATTAGTTGGGAGAAATGACATGTTAACAAATTCCATCTTCTAATCTGCATTTACTTAGACCTTCTTTAATTTTTTTCTTTAGTGCTTTGTTGTTTTCCGTAGACAAATGTAATACATATTTTGTTTGATATATCCCTACAATTTTCGTGGTTTTTGTGCTATTTTAATAGTACTTTTAAAATATCAGTATCTAGTTGTTCATTTTTAGTTATGGAAATACAATTGATTTCTGTATATTAAATTTATATCCTGTGGCTTTGTAAACTCATTTCTTGGTTCTCCTAGATATTTTGTAGATTTTTTGGATCTTTCTACACAGATGATCATGTTGTTTGAGAGTAAAGATAATTTTATTTCTTCCTTTCTAATCCGCATGCCTTTTATTCCTTTTCTCCTCCTTTACTGCATTGGCTAGGGTGATGTTGAATAAGTGCTGAGAGGAGGCATCCTTGTGCCTTGTTTCCAGTCTTGGGGAGAAAGTGTTCACTCTTGCATTTGCTGAGTGAAACTAATTTGCTGCGAGTTTTTGTCAAGAATGGATGTTCAATTTTGTCAAATGCTTTTCCTACATTTTTTAGATGATTATGTGGTTTTTCTTTATTAATCAGTTGTATGGCAAATAACATTTGATTGGTGTTTTAATGCTGAATCAATCCTGCATTCTGGGGATAAATCCTTCTTGGTTTTATCCATTGGTTATGTTATCCATTTTATATATTGCTGGATTCAGTTAGTATTTTATTAAGAATTTTTCCATCTGTGTTCAGGAGGAATATTGGTAAAATATTTTTCTGGGTTTTGTATCAGGGAAATGCTCTCCTCTTAAGATGAATAGGGAAGTGTTCAACTCTTCTGTTTTTTGGAAGAGTTTGTGTAGTATTGTTATTGTTTTTTCCTTAAATATTTTGTAGAGTTACCTGCAGTTATCTTTAGGAGATGAGTTTTGCCTATTAATTAAATTTCTTTAATAGATACAGGGCTACTTTGGATATTGATTATTTTTTTGTTTGTTTTTTAGTTTTATTTTATATATAAGAGCTAGCATTGTTTCTTTAGTCAGGTAGTTGTCTTGGACAGTCCATTCAAGGAAGGTTACTTAGTCCAACTTGAGGAAGGCTATTTCCTTCGCATTCTGACGGAAACATTGGCAGCACAGACTGAGGCTGTATTTCCGGATTGGACCGGGGTAGTTTCAGCAGATGCAACAAGAATGGGAACCCTGGCAGAGTTTTCATAGACGGCTCCACTAGAGCTGCTGGTCACCCATCTTGCTTTCAGGGATGCAGTGAGGCAAAAGTGGATGTTGATGCTTGAATAAGCTTTGTTAGTTTGTATCTTTCAAGGAATGTGTTTATGTCATTTGTTATCAAATTTATTAGTATAAAGTTGTCATAATATACTCTTATTATTTTTGTTAATGCCTGTGGAAAGATGCCACCTTTTTCATTCCTAATATTGATAATTTGTGTCCTCTATCTTTTTTGTCTTGATCAGTCTGCCTAGAGGTTTATCAATTTTTTTTTTTCCCAAAAAAAAAGCTGAAGATTTCTTTGATTTTTCTATTATTCTTTTCAGTTTCATTGATTTCTTCTCTTATTTTTATTATTTCCTTCCTTCCACTTGCTGGATTTCTAGTTTCTTAATGTGGAAGCTTAAATTATTGATTTGATACCTTGTTTCCAAATATGAGTATTTAATACTATAGATTTCCCTCTAAATACTGCTTAACCATATCCCACAAGTTTTTTATGTTGTGTTTTAATTTTCGTTCTATTCTAAATATTTTAAATTTCCCTTGTGACTTCCTCCCATTCCTTGGGTTATTTGTAAGCATGTTGCTCAATTTCCAAATATTTGGGTATTCTTGACATATCTTTTAGCCATTGATTTTTAGTATAATTTCATTGTGTTCAGAAAACATGTCACATGATTTCAGTTATTTTAACTTTGTTAAGGTTTGTTTTATGGCCTAGAATAGGGTGAATATCTTGATGAATGTTCCATGTGCTCTTGAAAAACTTTTTTTTACTGTTGATGGGTGGGTAGTTCTATAAATGTCAGTTGGGTTTAAATTGTTTGATAGTTTTGTTCAAGTCTTGGATAGCCTTACTAATGTTCTGTCTTCTTGTTCTGTCAATTACTGAGAAAGTGTTGAAGTCATCACCTGTATTTGTTAATATGTCTTTTTCTCCTTTTAATTCTATCATTTTCTTTTTACTACGTGTGTTTTGAAGCTTTGTTTTTAAGAGTATATATATATTTACAATTATTATATCTTAATGAATTCAGTCCATTATTGTCATCTTCCCTTTATCATCATGACAACTTCATTATCATGCCTCTCTCTATTCTTGGTAATAGTCCATGTTTTGAAGTCTAATTTGTCTGATATTAATATGTCCAAGTGTTCCAAATAGGAACCCTGTACATTTTAAGCCTTAACTTCCCATTCCCTATCCCCCCCACCCTGTCTGCTGGTAACCTGTATTCTGGATTTTGAGTCTATGAGTTTGCTTATTCTAATTGTTTCAAATCAGTAAGCTCATACAATATCTGTCCTTTTGTGTTTGGCTTATTTCATTCAACATGATGGCTTCAAGGTTTATCCATATTGTCTCATGTATCAGAATTTCATTCATTTTTACAGCTAAATAATATTCTATTGTATGTATATACCACATTTTATTTAACCATCCATTTATACAACATACATATATATTATATGTACGTATACACTTACAACATGTGGGTACTTGGGTTGCTGCCATCATTTGGCAATGGTGAATAATTCCACTGTGAACATCAGTGTCCAAATGTTGAAGTCCCTGCTTTCAATTCTTTTGGATATATACCTAAAAGTGGGATTGCCTGGTCATATGGTAGTTCTGTACTTCGCTCTCTGAGGAACCACCAAGCTGTCTTCTAGAGCAGCTACACCATTTTACATTGCCACCAGCAGTGAGTGAGTGTTCCAGTTTCTCTACAACCTGTCCAACTTTTGCTATTTTCCATTTTTTTTTTTCAATAGTAGCCATTCTAATGGGTGTGAAAGGGTATCTCATGGTTTGATTTGCATTTCCCTAATAGCTAGTGATGTTGAGCATCTTTTCATGTGCTTTCTGGTCATTCGTATATCATCTTTGGAGAGATGTCTGTTCAAGTCTTTTGCCCATTTTCAAATTGGATTGTGTATCTTTTTGTTGTTAAGTTGATGGATTTCTTTATATATTTTGGATATTAATCCTTTATCAGATGTGTGGTTTCTGAATATTATCTCCCATTGTGTAGGTTGTCATTTTACTTTCTTGATGAAGTCCTTTGAAGAACAAAAGTTTTTTTTTTTATTTTTTATTTTGATGAGGTCCAATTTATCTATTTTTTCTTCTATTGCCTGTACTTTGGGTGTAAAGTCTAAGGAACTATTGCCTAACACAAGGTCCTGAAGAGGCTTCCCTATGTTTTCTTCCAGGAGTTTGATAGTTTTAGCTCTTATATTGAGCTCTTTTATCCATTTTGAGTTGATTTTTGTATATGGCATGAGGTAGGGGTCCTCTTTTTTTTTTTTTTTTTTTTTTTTTTTGCAAATGGAGCTCCAGTTTTCCCAGCACCATTTGTTGAATAGACTTTCTTTCCCAATTGAGTGATCTCTGTCACCTTGTCAGAATTAGTGGGACATAAATGTGAGGGTTGATTTCAGAGCTTCTAATTCTATTCTGTTGATCTATATGTCTGTCCTTGTGCCAGTACCATGCTGTTTTGATTACCACAGTTTTGTAATATATTTTAAGGTCGGGAAGTATGAGTTCTCCAACTTCATTCCTCTTTTTTCTAGGTGGCTTTAGCTATTCAGTGCTCCTTACTCTTCCATATAAATTTGATGATTAACTTTTCCATTTCTGCAAAGAAGGTTTTTGGGATTTTGATTGGGATTGCATTGAATCTTTAAATTGCTTCGGGTAGTATTGACATCATAGCAATATTTAATCTTCCAAACCATGAACACAAAATATCCTTCCATTATCTAAGTCTTCTTTAATTTCTTTTAACAATGTTTTATAGTTTTCTGTTTATGGGTCTTTTCTGTTTATGGGTCCTTTACATCCTTGATTAAATTTATTCCTAGATATTTGATTCTTTTAGTTGCTATTGTAAATGGAATTTTTGCCTTGATTTCTTCTTCTGATTGTTCACTGCTTGTGTATAGAAACACTACTGATTTAGGGTGTTGATCTTGTACCCCATACTTTGCTGAATTCATTTATTAGCTTTAGGAGCTTAGTTGTAGATTTTTCAGGATTTTCTTTTTATAGGATCATATCATCTGCAAATAAGGAAAGTTTTACTTCTTCCTTTCCAAGTTGGATGGCTTTTATTTCTTTTTCTTGCTTAATTGCTCTGGCTAAAACTTCCAGTAAAATGTTGAATAACAATGGTGAAAGTGGGCATCCTTGTCTTGTTAACCTCTGTTGCTTGGAAGGCACATAGCTATCATCTGCTTGCTCCCACATTGTGTTTCAAAATGGTGTTCTCCAAAATGTTGCTCTTGGGGCATTTTGTTCTCTCTTAGCTGCAGCTCATCTTCAAAATATCACTCTCAGTTGCTCTGAGGTCCTTCTGTCTATGAACTCCTTTGTATGACTTCAGTGATCCAATTAACACCCACCATGAATGGGTGGGGTAACAACTCCATGGAAATTATCCAATCAGACCTTTCACTCACAGTTGAGTGAGTCATATTTCCTTGGAAACACTCAAAGAATTCCAATCTAATCACTAATACATTTGCTCCCACAAGATTGCATCAAAGAACATGGCATTTTGGGGGACATGATACATCCAAACTGGCACATTCCACCCCCGGACCCCAAAATGACATGATCTTTCCATATACAAAATACATTCATCCCATCACAATATCATAAAAACTTAAATAATTTCAGTAACAGTAGGTAAGTACAAGATCCCAGTTACAGGTGTGGTCTCTCATAAGGCAAATTTCTCCTCTATCTGTGGACCTGTGAAACTTAGAATAAGTTATCTGCTTCCAATATACAAATGAGGGACAATCATAGGATAAACATTCCCATTACCATAAAGAGAAACTGAAAGGAAAACAGGGTTTTAGGGACCAAAACAATTCCTAAAACCCTCAGGGCAAACTCCATTAGATTTCAAAGTCTGATAATCATTTACAGAATGACGTTGCATCCTTGGGTCTCGAGAGAGCGGGGTTGGACTCCAAGGGCCTTCACAGCAGCCCTTTTCTCTCCAAATGCTAGGGTGAGTGCCCCAACATATCCATGCATTGGGGAGACCACCTTCTTCTCGGCCCCACCCTCCTCAAACATCAGGATGCCACCCGGACTTTGCCTCTCCGGTGCAAAGGCTCTACCCTCTCTGAACAGTGGGGTGGTGACCAGGCTCTCCCATATCCCCAGGGAATGTGCTCCACCCTCTCTGGGTTCTGAGGTGGCAGCACTCTTCCTGAGCATCAAGGTGGAAGGCCCACCCTTGACCTCTGGGGCAAACTCACCCTTTCCATGCATGTGGGCCACTCCGCTCTCCCAGCCCAAGACCTCTTGACTCCAGACCTCAACCTCCATGGCTCTGTCTTTGAAGACATTTTTCCTTTAATTTGTTCCTCTGTCCCCTCCAGTCCAGACCGGCCATGGCTCCAGCTATACAGTTCTTTCAAAAATCTTGTTGGCTTGGCATGAAGCACACAGAGGTCAAAACCGTCAGACAACAGGAGTTTCCACAGATGCTTTCTGGATAACTCCATCTCCAATCCTGGCTTATACTGACATGGTAGTAGGGTTCCACATTTGGTTAAATCCTCACTTGAGGCTGTAGCCTCTGGGGTCTCACTTTTAGAAGCCCAGAATTTTCCAAAATACCAGTTTCTGTTTCTTCGTACCCAAGAGTTCATTTCTCAGTTTATCTCTGTCCTGTTGCATTTTACTATATGCTGCAAGCAGAAGCCAGGCTACATCCTCCACACGTAATCTGGAGATCTCAGTTAAGTATCCCAGCTCATCATTTTCAAATTCTGCCTTCCCTCTGATACCAGGACACAATTTTGCCAAATTCTCTGCCACTTTAAAACAAGGATCACCTTCCTTCCAGTTTGCAATGACACATTCAACATTTCTGTTCAAGGCCTCATCAGAAGTATCTTTAGATTTCATATTTCTACAGTCTCTTCATAGCAACCTAGGCCTTTCCAATCAAGCTCCTCACAATTCTTCCAGAATCTTCCTGTTATCCATTAAAAAAGCCGTTCCAGCATGTTTGGTATTTGCAAGCTCAGCAGCACCAGCATCCCACTCTCGGTACCAAAATCTGTTCCAGTTTGCTAATGCTGCCATTTTGCAAAACACCAGAAATGGATTGGCGTTTATAAAGGGGTTTTATTTGGTTACACAGTTACAGTCTTCAGGCCATAAAGTGTCCAAGCTAAGGCATCAACAATAGGGTACCTTCAATGAAGGATGGCCATTGGCATCTGGAAAACCTCTATTAGCTGGGAAGGCACGTGGCTGGTGTCCGCTTGCTCCCAGGTTGAGTTTCAAAATGGTGTTCTCCAAAATGTTGCTCTTGGAGCATTTTTTCCTCTCTTAGCTGCAGCTCCTCTTCAAAATGTCAGTCTCAGTTGCTCTGAGGTCCTTCTGTCTGTGAACTCCTTTATATGACTCCAATGATCCAGTTAATACCCACCCTGAATGGGCGGGGTAACACTAACTGGCACAGCTTTTGATAGTGCAATCGATAAGTGACAGGCTGTATTTTTCTTCAGGTTTATCTTGCTTGATGTTCTCTGAGCTTCTTGCATGTGCATATTCATGTCTTTTGCTAAGTTTGGGAAGTCCCTGTCATTATTTCTTTGACTATTCCTTCTGCCCTTTTCTCTCTTTCTTCTCCATCAGGGACTCCCTTAATGTATATATTGTTGCACTTGATGGTGTCCCATCGCTGTCCGTGCTGGTTTGGATGTATTATGTCCCCCAAAATGCCATATTCTTTAATGCAATCTTGTAGGGGCAGCCGTATTAGTGCTGATTAGGTTGGAATATTGGATTAGGTTGTTTCCATGGAGATGTGATCCACCCAACTGTGAGTGACACCTTTAGTTAGGTTGTGACCTCTGACTGAATGTTTCCATGGAAGTGTGACCCTGGCCATTCAGCACTGGCCTTGATTAGTTCATTAGAGCCCTATAAAAGCTCATGAACAGAGGAACCTCAGAGCAACTGAGAGTGACATTTTGGAGAGGAGCTGCAGCTGAGACAGGCATTTTGAAGATGGCCGTTGAAAGCTGAAAGCTGACATTTTGGAGAACGCCATTTTGAAACATAACCTGGGAGCAAGCAGACGCCAGCCATGTGCCTTCCCAGCTAACAGAGGTTTTATGGATGCCAATGGCCTTTCTCCAGTGAAGGTACCCTATTGTTGATGCCTTACCTTGGACACTTTATGGCCTTAAGACTGTAACTCTGTAACCAAATAAACCCCGTTTATAAAGCCAAATTGCTTTTAATATTTCTTTCTGCTCCTCAGCCAAACTTATTTCAAGTGTCTTATATTCAAGTTCACTGATTCTTTTTTCTGCCAGCTCCAATCTGCTCTTGAAACCCTCTTGGGCATTTTTTATTTCAGTTATTGTGGTCTTCAACTACAGTAATTTTGTTTGGTTCTCTTTTAAAATCTGTCTCTTTACTGAGTTTCTCATATTGCTTGTTCATTGTTTTCCTGATATCCTTTAGTTCTCTCTCTGTACTTTCCATCCTCTCCTTAAGCATTTTTAAGATCTATTTTTTTAAAGGCTTTGTTTGGTATATCCACATTCTCATCTTCTTTGTTGGTGTTTTCTGTATTTTTATCCTCTTCCTTTGGATGGGCCATCATTTCCTGTTTCTTTGTTTGTCTTGTACTCTTTTCATGCACACTGTACATTTTAATATTTTAAAATGTTAACCTTGAAATTTACTCCCTGAGATGTCTGTTCTTCATTTTGTAACCAGCTAGTGGTAAGATAGAGATTTTCTTGAGCTTCAGCCCTCCTGTCAGGAAGGTCCACCCAAGGTGAGTGTAGTTTGCAGGGTTTTTCCTGTCTTTCTGGGACTCTGTCTTGTCCTGGGCTTTTGCGTGTTACTTTTTTGGAGTTCCCACATTTAAAGGAGTTTAGTTGTCCCCTCTGCTTCCCAGGGGACAGACCCCCCTCTCCCAGGTATTTGAAGCCAGTAGGTCTTTGTCCTAGACTGTCCACCTCTATAGTTTTTATACTCCTTTTGTTATCTCATGCTGCTTTTGTTTGGAGGGCAAGTTCTGGGAGGATGGTCACCCCAGAGGGAACTTTCCCAGGTTGGTCTTTTCTAGCCAATACGGGACCAGGGACCCACGAAAGAGGCACAGGTTGGCTCCAAAGTGCCCTGGAGAGGGGATCAGGAAGGGCACCAAATCTTTTCTGTTGGCTCCTCAAAGCTGAGCTTTCCTGACCTGCCCAGAAATTGCACCCCTTCAGCTAACTGTCCCCACAGCCCTGAGGAAGTGCTGTGTCTGTAACTCTCCACCGCCTTCTCCCCTTTCCAGGGTGGGTTGAAACAATAGCTGTACTCAGAACCGGGACCCAGCAATCCGAATTAGCTAAGCTAATCAAAAGCCATGATCAGTGATCAGCTGTGCCCACCCCTGTTCTTGGAGAAGAGGATTTTTATGTCCTTTTCTGACACCAGCAGCTAGCCAGGAACTGGACCCTGTGATAGCCTAACACAACAGTTGGAGCTGGGCACCACTGTGGGGAGAGAGCAATTTACTGTTCTTTGCCATAATTTATCAGCCTCTTCCTCCTTCTCTTTGCTGGATATTGTACAGTGTTCTTCTGGCCTCTTGGGTTTCAAAATAGTTGTATCATACAGTTCCTGGGTGTTTAATAGTCGTTCTGGTAGAAAGACTGAGTCCTGGAGTACCATACTCTGCCGTCTTCTCTGGAAGGTCCCATCAAGACCTTTTCCCCTTTTTTAATGTTATGAGGTGCAATAGATATTAATAGTAAAACCATAAAAGGTATTGGGCAATTAATAGATGTGAGGCTTACAAATTTATAGTTCTGTAATGATTTTTAAGTACATTATTTATAGTACAATTCACAACAGAATCCCATTAAATTTATCTGTATCCCGTAAGTGCATGATAGGAATAAATAAAGGAGTAGAGGCCTGATTGAGCAATGAAAATTGGCTTGGAGATTTGTGCCTGGATAAAAAATAAACACATATTTATCTATCCAGTAATCTTTTGACAAAGTTTAATGAAAATGTTTGTCTTGTGATTCTGAAGAAATGTTTGAATCCATAAAATACTCACTGCTCTGTTAACAGTTCCTTTTCCTCTCCTATAATTTCCTTTTACTCATGGATGTACTATACTATTATGTTTAGGTAAACTCAGAATTTTTTTTACCTCCACCTCTATTAAATCAGGCATTGTATGCAACTGAGACACAAACTGAGAAGTGGGTGAAAAAGAGTACTCACCGACCTTTTTTCTTTACTGAGTATGGTGAAATGAAAAGAATGCGCACTCTGTAGTAAATTGATATTTCCCTCATGCCATGTATAAATCTGGGACATTTTAGTTTTATGACAGGTAACCAGATAGATAAGTCATGAAGTCTTGCCGTAAGTTTTTCACCTGGATAAAACCGTACCGTCTTTAGTTTTTCTTACACGTGATCTTTGGCCTGCTCTCATGGATCTTTCTTTCAGGGATAATGTGTTCTTTGTCAATGGTTGGGGAATAGCACAGTCAAGGTCATTAAATAAAGGTTATTATCACTCCTGTTGCCCCATTATATAGCACGTTTCAATTCAGAACATCTAAACATAAGTCCCACATTTCATTTCATGCTTTCCCCTAAAGAGAAACATATGTAAGATACAGTAATTCTCAAAACTCTCATAAGAGTTTATAGTGCTTTGAATAAAGGTTTCAAGATACCAATATTTTTAATTGTCCCTTTGGCACACTGGAAATTTTTACACACTCAGGCAGTGTACCTTAGTAATATTCATGTTGGATGAGAAGTGTGTCTTTCTCTTAAAAAGTGGGAGAAAGGTGGTTGGACGGGGAAGTAGGAATGGACAACCAGTATTATTGCATCTGGGTACATTTTTGAGGAAACTCATTTTTAAAATTGAAGCTCTTGTTATTGACTTCATTAAACTACCCGTGCCTGTTTACCTCTGGTGATATGTATTCCTAAGTTTGAATAGTACTGATCTAGGTTATATACCTAAGTTTGAAGTTGTTGTGTTTAAGGGTGTGTATATCTTCAGCTTCATGCCTTGACTCTTGATAAAGGCAAATGTAAGACAAGTAAAATTTAGGTCGCTTTATATAGTTGGTGGAAAATCCTAAAACATATCAGATGCAAGACATAAGACAGACCAAAAAAATAAATAGTTCTAAAAATAGTTTAGATAAAACTTCTTTTGATAGATGGATAGTGGATTTTTGAGAGACTTAAGATTTGTGTATCTCTAAATAAAGAGTACAATTATCTGTCCTTCCATTTATTCATTCTTTTAGCAAGTATTTACTGAAGTACCTATTGTTTGTGCTGTGCTAGGCAGTGGTGATATGGCATGACTTAGTTCTGATACATAACATTGAATTGGGAAACAAACAGTAAAAAGTAAACCAAACCAATAATAATATAATCACCAATTATTCTAAGTGCAAAGAGGTAAATAAATAGAGTCATAAGAAAGCGAGTAACCTGAGGTGGTTGCTTCAGATAGAGAGCTTGTGGAGGCCACAGAAGGAAATGACATATGTTTTTGTGATTGCTTTGGTGCCGCTGAGCAGAGGAGTTGATGGACCATGGCTCTGACTGTGAGTGGAAGCCGAAGAGGTTATGCTGTTAGATGCAGCTGTCACCTAGGGCCAAGAGGGGTAGTAGAGGTTCTGGAATGGTTTCTTCCATTACCCCATGGCTAAGTTCTACTCTTTCCCCATTTTACAGGTAGGGAAAGTGAGGTACTGATTTAAGTAACTTTCAACACACACCTAGCTAGCTATGTAAGAGGTAGAGTGAGATTTAAGCACAGATGACCAGGCTTCAGAGTTCATATTCTTAACCACTACCCTCTACTTCTCCATAAGTCATATTCATTCCCATTTTAGTGAAATAGCCAAGAGATAAACTGGGCAGATTAACCCCAAAGCCTGTACTCTTTAAAAACTACAATAACTGTCTCTCAACAAGCCATTAAGTTTATAGATAGACATAGCTGGCATGTTTTACCATTTGTTTTCTGTTAGTAATTAATATTTATTTTTTACATTTTATTACTCAGTTTTCACTATTATTTTTCTATTAATTATTATCTACCTTGAAAAGAAAAGAAAAATGGAAGCAAGTTCTCAGTTGAGGATATGCTTGAAATACATTAATATGATGTCAGTTGAGCCCCGTCATTTGGTTATACAATCCAAATAGTTAAGAGAAAAGAGTTATACAATAAATATTAAGAAATGCTTACTTGCAAAACTGATAATGAATGGAAATTGAAAATTTATTAATTTATTAATAGGCCAAATATCTAATATTTCTATACTAATGAATGTTGTTTAAAGTTCTTAAGTCTCTAACATCCCTGTGTTGTAATAGGGTAGAAGCATGACTTACCTCTTTCTATAATTGGAAAAAGCAGACCTTTATAAAGTTATGGCCCTAATGTGTCAAGCTAGATACCAGGTAGTCCTGAATTATAAACCTATCCACACCCTACTTCAAACTCGTTGTCTCCAAGCGTAGTGACAGGAACAAGAGTCTGTATCAGCCCAGAAGTTCAAGTTAGCTTACAAAATAGATTGGTTTGGTAAAGGCAAAGTGTGCCCTTAGTGTTCTTCAAAAATATTTATTCAGAAACACATGTAAAGAAAACTATGGTCTGTGTTTGTAAGTAATTGAGGTATTTTGTTTTGTTTTGTTTTGTTTTCATAGGGTTTTTGTTGTTGTTGTTAACTCCTCATAGCTAAATAAGTTAAATGAATTGTAACTCATTAAAAAATACAACACATTTAAATGGAGGAAGCACCATAGTTATATGTAAGATTATCCCATAGGTTAATACTGTAACAGCTAAAGTAAGTAAGAGGTGTCAGGAAGACAGCAATACGGATCCTATAGTACTGCAAGGAACTAACGTCTGGAACAGCGAAACTGATAAAAGAGAAATAATAGGAAGTGACCAAAATTTCATGAAAGAAATGTCTCTCTAACGTCTTTAAATACAAATGAAAGTAAGACAGAGTAGATTAAAAAGAAAAATAATCATATGATGTAAGAGTCTGTCCATGAGAACTTAACAGAAACAATGAAGAATAGAAAAAAAATGCAGCTAAATACTGAATACAATAGCTATTGAGTACAGATCAAAGGAAACGAAGGTAGAGGAACATGCTTCGGCACAAAGAAAGGTCAAAAAAAGCAAAAAAATACATTTTGGGTCAGTTCAAATGAGGTAAAGTAATAGAGGAAAATGATACCAAGTAGACAGTGTTCAAAGATAATGTATGTATATCCTAATCTCACGCACATTGCTTAGCAACAAGCAATTAAAAAAAAAAAAAGACCAAAAAAGGAAGTACAAAAAGTAATTAAAGGAAGCAAAAGACATATGCCTTGTAATCAGGTGAAAAATGAGAAAAGCCAAAATGGAAAGTGGATTTAGATCTCAAAGAAGGTTAAGATAAATGTTCACATTTCTTAATTGTCTGTTGGGTCAGTTAAAAAGAAGTTAGACACTGAATTTAAATAACCATTAATATAACTGTCTGAACTAGAGCTATTGATTGCTAACAAAAAATGTACTCTGTACTCTTTATATAAAGCAGTGAAAGTATATTTTAATGCAGTATGATGAAAACAAAGCTGTGAAGATGGTTATTTTAAAAATATGATTTAGGAAGACATTGGACAGTGATTTCCATCTTTCATTTTCTTTGGATATGGATTGTTGTTTTGTACATTTTAATACCTTTAAAATATTTGGACAGCAGGTAGCATCCAACATGTTCTTTACATAAAGTTCAGACGCACCTTTATGTAAATAATAGCTTCTAAAGGCCAGGAGACACATTTGAAAATAAGCAAATAAGTCATTTCATCCCATATTCAACGCTTAAAATAGAACACATTTCCAATGTATGGATTTAGATTTGACCTTGTAAAAACTGAAAGCAATAAAACCCCAAATACCACAGTTACCGCAGGGCTCATCTGGTGAAAGCTCTCTGTCTCAAAATATTCCTCAAAACTATCTTTTAGTGTCTCCAACATGCAAGCTAGAATTTTTCTCCTGGTGCTCTGTCTTTTGAAACACTAGAATTTCAAGGCTTTTTTTTTCCCCACCCATTTAAGAAAGTGACCAACATTCCACAGCATTGGAGAGAAAGCACAATTTTAGTAATAAACATAGAAACAATTGAACAAAAGTGGTCATAATCAGGCTGTTTCGGTTTGCTAAAGCTTCCGGAATGAAATATACCAGAAATGGGTTGGCTTTTTCACCGGGGTTTTATTAGGTTACAAATTTACAGTTTTAAGGCCATGAGCATGTCCAAATTAAGGCACCAAGAGGAAGACACCTTCTGTGAGGAAAGGCTGCTGGCATCCGGGGTTCCTCTGTCATGTGGGAAGGCACATGCTACATCTGCTGGGTCCTGGTTTCAGAATAGCTCTCTCAGTTTCTGTGGGTCCTTCTTGCTTCTCCTGGGGCATTTTCTTTCTAAGCTCTCTCTCTCCATGAGCTTTCTTAAAGGACTCCAGCAAGGGGATTAAGACCCGCCTTGAATGGTCTTGGTCATATCTCAATTGAAATAGCCTAACAAAAGGTCCCACCCAGAGTAGGTCTGCTCCCACAAGAATGAATTAAAAGACACAGTCTTTTCTGGGGTATGTAACAGATTCAAAACAGCTCACAGGCTGTTTTCGTTATGGAGTTTGGAAGTTGAATGTCATTATGATATAGCATAACAGTTTTCTGCCAATGTTCAGCTTTGAGAGTGGTAAATTCAAGTGTACTGTTGGCTCTCAAAATTGATACCCAGTGTCTGACTATATGAAGGGGTGCCTTTTGAGACGCTCTGTTTTTGCGGTAGAATTTAATGTTTACCCATTTCTAAAGCTGGGTGCTTTTAATTGAAGAAACAGATTAAAACAACGGCCGCACCCTTTCATGGAGTAGAAGATCATATTTCATTAAGTCTGACACACCATTGATTCCAGGAGCATCTTCATATTGTGTACCACTAATGAAAGAAAAATAAATCATGCCTGTTAAACTATAACACAGTGCCAAGATACCAATGATTGTAAGATGCATCACAATTTCAGAGATGTTAAATTGTGAGAATAGGTGTCTTAGAATCAATGAAGTAATGGGCACCATAAGCCCTAAACAAACATTTCATCGTCACCCTGTTCTTGACCCCATTACTCTGTTGCCTAATCTCAAATATAGACTTGGTCATCCACCCTAATAGTTGATCTTTGACCATCTCAGTTAAACATTCCTCCCTGACCTATCCTATTCATTTGAGAGGATACAGAGATCAGCTGTGGATACTCACTGGGCTCATTTGTGCCTTGTTAGTAGGACCTTGGGCATCAGGGCATGAAGTCCTGGTTCTAGGACCATTATCTCTGCACAGCCCTGGAAGAACTTTCATTCAGTATTGATGGAGCTCCTTCTAGGAGCCTGGCATTGTGCCCTGTGCTCTAGGTTACAACACAGAACGAGACTTATCCCTGCAGGCAAAGGACTTGCTGTTTGGTGGAAGAGTAGATGTGTAAGCAGGCACTTGAATTCACCGAACGTTAGCCATAATGGAGAGGGCTGTCCTCCTCAATTTACTGTCCCTCTCTTCTTTTGCCCAGACCCAGCTTACCCCTTCATAATATCAAATGAAAATAACCTACCTGTCATTGAAGAGAAGCCTATCAGGAATTCTCTCCAAATGGGCTTCCTGAACCCATGAGCATTCTTTGAACAGTAATTGCTCGAGCCCAAATCAGCCACCCCACATGGGAACAACTCATGGTAAAGATGGTGTTTGATTAAGTCTTGAAGATAACATATCAAAGAGACCCAGCACCTTCTGACTTTATGATATGACCACTATAGACCCATGGTACTGTTTCCTCTTCCACCACTACCACCATCATTACCACCACCACTTTTATTACTGATAATAAAAGAACCCATTCTGGACCCTGCATCCCCTCTAGCTCTAGTTCAACCAAGTGTCTTCAAAGAGTAACCTGTGCTTGCCATTTTCACTATGCCACAATCCACTCACTTCTAAACTCAGTACAGCATGACTTTCACTTCTAACAGCTCTACTACAATAATTTTGCTAAGTTCACCAATAACTTTCTAATTGTCAAATTCAGTGGATACTCTTTGGTCTATTCAATACTGACCCTCTGTCTTTGAAATACTCTTTTCCTTTGATGTCTGTGACGATACTATTTCCTGGTTCTGGTCCTATCTTTGATACCCATTCTTTTCTGCCTACTTTAGTTGGTGGCTCTCTGTCTGAATGCCCCTTACAATTTTCTCCTCTTTACTAATATACTTTCTCTGGGAGATTTCATTCACAGCTATGGCTTCCACTTTCATTCGGAGGTCTCTCAGTTCCATTTTTTTAATCTGTCTTGTTTTCTGAACTTAAGTACTGTTCTAGTTTGCTAATGCTGCAGAATGCAAAACACCAGAGATGGAATGGCTTTTATAAAAAGGGGGTTTATTTGGCTATACAGTTACAGTCTTAAGGCCATAAAGTGTCCAAGATAACACATCAGTAATCAGGTACCTTCACTGGAGGATGGCAAATGGCGTCCGGAAAACCTCTGTTAGCTGGGAAGGCACGTGGCTGGCGTCTGCTCCAAAGTTCTGGTTTCAAAATGGTTTTCTCCCAGGACATTCCTCTCTAGCAAGCTTGCTCTTCTGCAAAACGTCACTCACAGCTGCACTCCGTTCAGTCTCTTTGAGTCAGCATGGTTTATATGGCTCCACTGATCAAGGCCCACCCTGAGTGGGTGGGGTCACACCTCCATGGGAGTATCCCACCAAAGTCACCACCCACAGCTGGGTGGGGCACATTCCAAGCAAATCTAACCAGCATCAAAACTTCTGCCCCACAAAACTACAAAGATAATGGCATTTGGGGGACACAATACATTCAAACCGGCACAAGTACTGTATCTTCACCTCCTACTGAACATCTCTCTCTGGGTACTCCCATGAATTTTAGTTTCCTAGGCTGCTCGAGCAAATACCATGCAGTGGGTTGGCTTAAACAATGAGAATTTATTAGCTAACTTGTGGTTTGAGGCTAAAAGAAAGTACAAATCAAGGCATCATCAAGGCAATGCTTTCTCCCCAAAGACTGTGGTATTCTTGGGCTGGCTGCCAGCAATCATTGGTCCTTAGTTTGTCATGTGGCAAGGCATATGGCAGCATCCCCTGGTCTCTCCTTTCTCTTCTGGGTTCCACTGAATTTTCAGCCTTTTGCTTCCTGTGGCTTTCTCTCAGTCTGTCTGAATTTCACTCTGCTTATAAAGGACTCCATTAATAGGATTAAGACTCATCCTGACTGCATTGGCCCATACTGTCTTAACTGAAGTAACCTCATCAAAAGGTCCTACTTACAAGGGTTCACAGCTCATAGAAATGGATTAAATTTAAGAACATGTTTTTTCTGGGGTACATGCAGCTTCAAACCACCACAGGCCCCTCAAATCCACATGTTCTAAAAGCTTTTTATATTGTCTTTTATTGCAGATCTGTTGATCCTTCTTTCTTGTGTTACTTTTTTGGCTCATGACATCATCATCTTCCCAGTCACCCATATCAGAAACCTCTAAACCGGCTCTTTCCTTGACCACATATAAACAACTGGTCAGCAGATTCTATCCATTCTACCACCCAAGTCTGTCCCCGTTGTTTTCCTCCTCACCATTCTCAATCCATTCCCTCATTATCTGACAAGCTTATTGCTTACTCTCCTCATTTGTTTCCCTACTTCTGGTATCATCTCCTTTCTTATGTGTCCTCCATACCACCATCCAAGAGATTATTCTGAAATTCAAATTGGAGCACATTACTCTCCCGGCTTAAAACTCTTTAGTGGCTCCTAATCACAGAGAGTACAAAGTCCAGACTCCTCCAAATGGCAATCCTTCATGATATGTTTCAGCCACCTTCCTATCCCTTTATGCTCCAACCATTCTGAAATATTTGAAGTTCCCTGAAGGTTTTAGACCTTCACCTGTGCTCCTTTGTACATGTGGCTTTCTGTACCTGGAATTTTTTAAATCCTATTTCCCTTTGTCTTGCCACCTCCAAATTTAAGGCCCAGTGTAGGTAGCACATTCTGCAGGAAGTCCTACCTCAGAGTGGCCAAGAGGAAATATGGCAAAGAGTACAAATTGAGGGAAGCTAATAAATTAATATATGAAAAAACATCTTTTATATGAGCACAATAAAAAAGAATATGTTAAATGTAAATTAAGCTAGTTGTTATAGACTTTTCTCATCCTGTGGAACTCCTGAAGCTTACTTAAGGGGAAGATCATAAAATTTACATCTCACGTCTCATCATTTACCTAGCCATCAACTCAGGGCCTATCTCATCAGATTTAATTCTTTCTACCTCTTTCCTATATTGGGAGCCCTGTCCCAAGGGTTGTTGTGAGGTCCAGAGCACTCAAAATCAGCAGTCTCTGTTCTGTAGCCCTAGACCCACAGTAAAAATACCGGCTTTCCCCTAGCTTTTCTGTGAAATGAGTACAAATTGCAAGAAATGCGGTAAAAATTGTAAGATGTTAGTACATTAGTAGTGACTTGGGAAATCTGATGGGGTCAGGGAGAAAAGGAGTAAATTGCAGGATAATGTAAAGGAGAGGTTGGTATTTTAGTAATGTAGAGAATAGGATGAACTTAAGGAAAAGGTATAAATTACAGGATAATATAAAGGGGAGGTGAGTACATTAGTAATGTGGAAAAGCCAGCAGATTTAGGAGGAAAAGGTGTAACTTGTAGGATAATGTAACATAGAACTTACATTATACTGCAGAGGTTTGCTGACCTTGCAGATACTTTCAGTATTTTTATAGTTCTGCCTCATGGCAGAATCTTTAAGTCTTTTACAATTGTTAATTAAATTTCAAGATAATATTAGGAAGCAATATTACTGTTTTTGCTTAACAGAGAAGAAAGGTTGAGACAGACAGATTCCCTCACAACTTCTGTAGGCTGGAATCTCTAAACCTCATATGTATTAACCCTAATAAACATGTATCTTTGTGAGAACCCTTTGCCTCACATTATACACAGGCATTCTTTCATGAGGCTCAATAAGTAAGAGTGTTGTTTCCGTGTTCAAGATAGAATTTAAAATAGTCATACAATTAAAAAAAATTGTAATAAAAATTTTTATTGACATATATAATACAGATGATGGGAGACAGTTCTCCATGATCTCTCACATTTCTACTCATGAGTATTATTAATTAATAATATTAATAATTTTTTATTAATATTAGTTCAAGAATGTTTGTACAGTGAACAGCCTTGGAAGATAGCGATAGTGTCTCCCTCTGGAGAAAAGGGCAGGCATGCTTACTGACCATTTGAAAAGGTCCATGTTCCCTAAAGTCAGGTGCCCCTCCTGTAACACAACTTTCAGCATGTGCCAGCCTCCATCTAAGCCTCTGTGTCACCCTGTGGGAGAGTGGGGCAAGGGCAATGGATGCAGATATACAAATGCTTGTGCTGCTTGCTGTGCTGCAAGTCATAAAGGCCTTGGTCTCTGACTGAGTCATCCCATGTCTTCTGCCAGCATCCCTGAAACGGTGGCAGGTTAACTTGGTAGCTAACAAGTAGGGTAAAATCTCAGTCACTTCACAGTTCTTAACAGTTTTAGCAGCAAGGATGGGATGCTGACAGAGAAATGGCTGTCGTGGGGGTGTGGGAGGTGGGGAGGGGTGGACAGGAGATGAGACAAAGAAATCATGGGCCTTAACAGGATTTGAGGGAAGTCCATAGGAATCAGTAGCAAATTCATTGACCAAATTGTGTGTTTAACTAGGCACCAAATGCTTTGTCACTCGTTAATGAGGAGGAATTGGGGAGGCGTTCATAGTCCAGTCACTGGGAAGCAGATTCAAAGGCAACTGCCTGACCGGGATCCCGGATGTGGGCGCGCCTTCCTCACCCACATGGTGTTCAGCTTCAGGCCACCCCACTGTAACAACTAGTACAAAGATTTGTCCTGAGTGGGTAGAAGGTTCCATCCCCATTCCAGACAACAGTTAATGGTGACACACACCTAAACCAAGCGTGAAAGAAGAGAAATTTGTGACTGCTATAGGCAGACACTAGAAGATCATTACAACTTTGGCTAGTTCTTTTGGGGGCTGGGGGCAGGCACATAATGCTACTTAAAGAAGAATGGCAACAGCTGAGCCAGCTCACGGCTCAGCCCCTTCCTCTCTCTGTCAAGCCACCCTTAGCTCCATTTGGAAATAAAAGTCGCAAAGCTTTGGCAGTTTGGGCAGTGTTTAACCAAACAAAACAACACACATTTATCCATATTTGGAAAGAAGTTATTTTGAAAATCAAGGGAATTATTCAGAAGAGTGGTTATTTTTGAAGGTGAGGCAGGGAGATAAGATGAGGAAGAAACACCCAGCTATAGTAATATTGGTAATTTTCTAATTCTTAAATTGACGTTTGTGTTTATTATCCTATTTCATAGTGTACTTGTTTGTTATATACATTCTTTTGCATGTATTAACTATTACATAACAAATTTTTTGTAATCAAAAAATTATTCTATAATTAGAATTATTAAGTTATTATGAATTACCTAACACCTATGAGATTCCTGTATGGATTTTAATGAAGTAGAGGATAGTGTCTTCCCGTAAAACTCCAACAATGTCCAATAGAAAAATAGTATATATACATACCTTTGTGGTAGAAATACTAGAGAGGTGATTGAGATATTCAGTATTTTACCTTTCACTGGTAGCTGTATTGTGAAATTAGTGCAAATTAAGTGCTCTCATATTTGCCTAAATTAAGATTAAAATTATTTTAGTTTGATGTCTAATTCTGGATACAGTTAATTTCCATCATTCCTGAAAGCAAGCTCTAAACATTACCCTCTACATTTACAACACTGAGGGGACATTACCCAGGCATTTAGGAAATTTGGGAAAATATTACTATGTACACTACCAACTTCACTGTCCATAGGCAGCCCATCTTATTTCCCTTCCTAATGCTGTTTTTTATCTAGTCAAGAGGGAACAATGTCCTTCAAACCTTTCTTGGGTAATGAAACCCCAGGAAGAATTTGTGCTTCTTGTGTACCCAGAGAATGACTGCGGGTCCTTTGCTGACAATTTAGCCCAACAATGCGTCCGGGAGCTAGCTGTACAACCCTTAGCAAATGTAGGAGGATGACACTATTTGGTCTAGCTGACATTGGGAGTTAAGACACCAGATTCTCTTTGTGGCCACTCCAAGGATGTTGTCATCAAAATATCAGCTAAGTTTTTTTTTTTTTTTAATTGCCTACTATAGACCAAACACTTTGTGTCTTATTTCATTGATTCTTTACAGCATACCTAAGCAGCTATTATACTATCATCCACATTTTGTGTTGAAGAATCAGAGACTTAGAGAGAGGTGTAGTAACTTTCCATAGATTCCTGGCCGGAATGCAAACTCAGTTCTATGGATTCTAAAACTCATGCTTTTAATATTGTCAGGTGTTCAGGCATTTGTCATTTCATATATTAATTCTAGTAACACAACACGAATTAATAGATTTTATTTGTTTGTTTGTTCGTTTAATTTTTGTTGCTTCATGGAAGTCAGAATGCCAGACTGTTGTGGCCATTAGAAGTTATGTGGTAAGGTCAAGTGGCCCATGCTTTCTGACCACCAAGCAATTCGGAGTTGCTGAGATCTTTCTGATTACCTACCTTTTTAAAGAATTCCATACTACTTCTTCTCAGCAAAAGTGTATCTTTGATATCTGGGTGGTTAATATTTTTTGGATAAGCTGGCTTTAATACTTCCAAAATGTAGGAGGGACAAGCAAGTTAGAGATATTTTTCTATGCTTAACATGGTTATATTTCTTTAATATGCAGGTTTGAGAGCTAGTGTGCACATATTTGTTTCTGTAAGAAAGCAGGCAGGCTTTGGGTAGTGTTTGGGTCTCTGATATTCTCCTGAAAGGTGTGAATGTCATTTTCCTCCTAATTCATAATTGATCCCTTTGAGGGAAGTCAATTACTTAATGTGAAATGGGCTTCAAAGGCAAAGAGTTATGTAGTAATTTTATCCTTAGTTTGCAGATTAGTCTTTATTCAGCAACAGAAAAAAAATATAGACAAATACATACTTTAATCTGATTTAGAGAATATTTAAAACAAGAAACTGCAGTATAAAGATCTCAGGAGCAAGCCTCCCCCAGGGGCTCCCTGAGGCTGACAGTACCATGAGGTCAAGTACGCAGTGCTCAATAGACCCAGAAAGAGAACCCTCCAGTTATGGTGTGTGGGGAGAGCATTTTGCTCAGCATTTTACAGAAGACCATTCACTACTTAACTCTATGGAAATTTCATCCTGATGTAAACCCTTAAGTGCCTTATTTTGGTGGGCATTGATACAAAATCAAAATATCTTTCCTTTTAGTAGGAATGTTTCATAGCATTAAAAACTTTCTGAGGACCACACAGTCTCATATACAGTAGTGGTTGAAATATAATGCATAATTTGGAAAGAAGATGACTCCAATTTACGAACTACATGAGAGTCCTCTATTTTAGTTCAGTCCTCTGGCCTTGCCACATTTTTTGAGCCAACGATCTGATTGCATACTGTTGACCCATCAGTTAAACAGGTGTTTATTGCATACTTATTATGCACTTAGTTCAGGTTTGTCTCCCTTGGAAGAGACTAAGGAAGTATAGTCCCCAACTAAGAATGGATTGGTTTCCAAAAATTTGGGAAAGTTGAATCTGCAGCCTGACATGTAATCCCCAAAAAAGTAATAAATGATGGTTAATTTCCCAGGCTAGCCCACCAAACCTCTTTAACCCCTATATGTCTAAACTGTACAGTTATGCCTGTCATTTCTGTTAATGTTAAAATACAGAAAGAAAGCATGGCAGAGCATTTCTTCTGCCTTTTCTGGGCTCTAGTCTAGCCCTTTCTTCAGTGCCCTCCTACCCCAGAGGTTCCTGGTATTCTTGTATTATACTGCCCAAATATTAGCAGCTTCTTGTTTTCCCTGTCCTCCCCTCATCAAAACTGTCGTTTTCTCAGTGTAGCCATTCTCAATTAGATGTTAGTAGGGAAGGACTTTGATTTAACTAATTCAAACTAACATGTAAATAATGGTTAGTTCCTTAATCCTCCCAGGGGTATTTGCATTACTAAAAAATAACCACCTTATTAAATGCTTATTAAGTCAAGCAAGTATAGATTATCAGTACATAGAATAAAGTGAAATAAAAATTAAGGCAGAGCAAGGGAAGTTATGTTGAAACAATAAGGTCACTATGAAGACAGAACAGCCCTACATGGAGTTTGGAATTTGTTCCCTCGGGGTAGCTCCCCTATGCCAGTTTGACTTTTCATCACTTCCTTTTTTGTGCTACTTCTGAACTTGTTAGTTCTAGAAAAGGCCGTGTGTTAACCTGGTGATGGCAACAGGAGAAGCTCCATTGGTGGAAGTGAGGTTTGGGGAGGGGTTGGGAATGGCCAGAGTATTGGGTGAAGACATCAATGACCAATTGTAGGTTTAATTTATGTATAAATCAGATAGTAATAAAGTTAGGGGCTAACTATATAAGGCATGGACACTGATCTAAAGGAGGAGACAAAGGCATATATAAAATAGAGACCAGAAATCATTGTCATTCTGCAAATAAATGCCTTCATTATACCAAACCTTATAAACTGGTTATGAACAAGTGACATGGTTCCTGCCTTCATATGCAGGTATACAGTCTAGTAAATAATTACGCTAACAAACATATCGTTAACAAACATTTCTACCCTCTGTGATAGAAAACCAAAGGATATGAGTGATTATAACTGAGGCCTTGTTTGAGGTGGGGGTCAGTAGCGGCTTCTCTGAGGAAGGACGTTTTCGGCAGAGACCTGAAGATTGAGTCAGGGTCAGCCAAACGAAGAGGGTGGGGAAGGCCTGGGCATAGGAAGATGGTTTTAGGCAAAAAGAATGGTATGTGTGAAACCCTGGGAAGGGAAAATTTCTTGGTGCCTTTGAGCAGTTGGGGGTGAGGCTTGAAGCAAGAGAACCAGTGAGCCCCAGGGACCCGGGAGGCCCTAGAGACGCAGCTCTGTCACCCAAGGCCATGCCAGGGGCTAGGATTCAATGGTCGTGAACCTCAAAGATTTGGGCTTTGAGATTAAGAATTTTAAGCAGGGGAACACAAGGTTATACTGTGTGACCCTGACTATTCGTGCAATTGGGATATAGAGAAGGGGAATCTATTAGTGAGAGCGGTTAAGATCTGAAGGAACATCACAGGGACAGTTGCCCAACAGTGCAGTTTGAGGGGTGCCCTGTTCCAAAATATCTTTCTGATCATCCCTGTCTAAAATTCTATGATTGAAGAATTTGTTTCTTTTAAAACTCAATTCCCCTAACAGCCAATCAGGCTTAGGCAGAATTGCTGCATAAGTAATATTTTTTTCAGAACACCCCCCTCCCCAGCCTTCCTTTTCTAAAGCATCTTTTCCCTCACTCAGTGGCTTCTCTTTTCCCTTCAGATGCCAGGGCTCATAGGTCCTTTCTTCAGTCTATATCAGCACCTAACTTCAAGAAAGACGCTGATAGGACTTAACGTGAACTTTATGATGTAATTTTAAATCAGTGTGTTGCTTCTTCTAGGATGTGACATGTGGCTGCTTGCAACTCAAACTCACCAGTAATAAAGGAAATGTGTTGGTTCTCAAAACTGAAATGCCCAGAGGTGGGACTGGCTCTGGATGTAATTGGATCAGGGCTCTAGCTCTGCATCTCTGGTAATCTTTCAGCTTTCCTCACCTGCCTGCATGTCCGCTGTGATCTTGGAATGACTTCCATTATGGTTGCAAAACTGACTGCAGCAGTCCAGGCCTTACCTCCTCATCCTCACCATCCTCATGTGAGAGGTTCTCTACTCAGATGGAGGGTCAGAAGTCCTGGGCTTCTGTCTGAGTGGCCTGCCTTAGGTTGTGTGATATCCCTGAACCAATTCTTGGGGCCAAGAATGTCTGATAATCCAAGAGCCAGTCACTGAGGACAGGGGGATGGTATCCTACTGATTGGGCAGATGCATCATCAAAGGTATACATTTTTTGTGTGTAGGGTACTTCCTAGTTGCTGGGGATACAGAGAAATAGAAGACACACTTCCTGTCCTGATCTATTGGGGAACAAAGGCAAATGCATGGAAAATGAATTGTAGCAGGTTATTCTGTGCCTAGTGCCCTGTGGGTGAGGTAACAACAAGGAGTTCAGAAAGGAGCACAGATGCTGGGGCCTAGGAGAAAGGGGAAGGCCTGAAGAAGCTGGGGAGAGGCTCAGACATTGCCGAGGAAAGGGGAGAGAGAGCACTCCAGATGCTGAGTAAGCTGGTTATGGCAGTTGCATTTTATTGTTTTCCCTAAAATTATCATTAGAGCATGTTGCTTAATTCCTAGATTTTCTTTATTGTATAATATTTCCTCTAGAATTGTTATGATTTGGTTTTTTGATCATTTGTGTATTTTCCAAAATTTCTGATTCCATATTACTCTTTTAGCATCATTATTTTATGATATAATAATTAACATAATCCTGTATTTCTTTTATAATGATGAGGAAAGTTTTGCCAAGAACTAGAAATAGTTATGTCTTATAAAATAAGTAAAAGGACAATTTCTTCTTTATAGGTGCTAAAAATTTTCCATCTATGCAGCCAGCATTTTGCAGCATCTTAAAATGTTCAGAACTACTACTGCTCTCTTTTTGGTTGACACATTCAGAAATGAGAATTTCAGAAAATTTAATCTGTGATCGAGTTGGCACAGTTCTTAATTGGCTTTATTTAAACATTACGTTGCTGGATCATTCTTTAGTTTAGTAAACTTAGAATTAAACCTAAAATTTTCCATTTTATGTTATTCATCCCTTTTTAGTTTTATTCTGTCGTTAACTCTTCAATTCTTTCTGCCAAACTTGTGACTGTGAATTCCTTTTGGATAGGGATTGTTGAACCTCTGGAGCTTTGGACTGTGCCTGACACTTAAAAGATGCTCGATAAATGCTTAATGAATGAAAGAAAAGCAACATTTCACTTATGAATAGAAAGAATACAGAGGAAATTAGATATAAGTACAGGTGTATGATTTTAAATTTCACACGTGATTTTGAACACTGTCTTATAGCAATTTTACTTAGCATGAGGTAACCTTGATGTGAAGGAGATAAGATTTGTAAGCCTAGGAAAGTACTTTTGAACGTCAGATGTTTTGTAAGACAGACTAATTTGCGACACACAAACATGTTTGATGCTGTGGCTGCTCAAATTTTAAAAGATCTTCGGGTTCCTCTTCTGCATAATTAAGTTCTTTTCAGAACAACTTACAGATTGTAGATTCCACATGTGTGTTTCAGACTAGTCAACACAACTAAAATTTGATCATGATTACCAGCTTTTCAGAGCCTGCCTTCATTTCCCAGCAGGCAGCTTCCTGTCAGAATTCATTTCCCAATTGGAAAATATCTCTCTGACCCACAGTTTTTTGGACACATTTCATCCTCCACATATTTGCCTCTACTCATTGTCATCAATCTTTAGCTTCTCAGATGCCAAAAGGCCCCTTTATTTTCAGAGTGATAAGATCCATCTAAAGCATTAGAGGAGAGAAAACTAACAAGAATATTTAAAGGATTTTGTTCCAGTGATTTTCTAATATGAAAAATGGTTTTAGTGCATATCTAGTTTTGTTATTACAGTTCAAGTAATAATAGCTGTTGCAGTTGAACAAGATGTGATAGCTGTTGCAGTTGAACAAGATGTGATATCTCTTTTCCCTCCATCTTGATATAATTAAAATTAAACTTTGTTTTAGCTGCAGTATGATTCAGTGGACATTTATGGAGACTCTTCTGTCCACCCCTATTATGTTGGTCTCCACAAAAACTGCCCTTCATTGCTACAAGCAAGTGTGAGACAGTGTCATCCAGATGTGACTGCTGAGGAAATTAACAGTCACTGTGGAAGGTGATTAGGTTGGGAAGGTATCTTCCAAGAATGAATTTCATGTTGGACCTTCAAAAAAATATTCGATTTGGCTTGCAAAGGGGAAAGGCATTCCAGTTAAGGGGCGCTGAGGTTGGATTCATGAGGATATGTGACAAGGAAGGAACACAATGAGACAGGTCTTTATCCAGCTGTAAGGTGTACTAGGGAATGGAGAGATTGGTCCACGGGAAGCCATTGTAGCTGACCAGCTAGTAATCGATGAAGTCCTGTTTCTAGAGTGAAGCAGATGGACATGTGAAGGAAGGCCAAGTCTTAGAAACATTACAGAAAAAGAATCAGTTGGCTGGTTGGATATTGAGAAGCAATGCAAAAAAACCCATCAGGGTTAGCTCCAAAGATGGACGCCTACACGAGTAAGAGAATAATGATGTCGTGTTAGTGTAAATGGAGGGTTAGAAAGAGAAGTGTAACAGAGCCTTTATAGGATGCTCATGGTTAGGAGGAAAACCAGATAAGGAATGGTCAGAAGAGAGCCAGGAACCTACAGTTTTATGAAAACAAAGGGAAGACAGTATTTCAAGCAGGCAGGGTGAACAGAGAAGTAAAAAAACAGGAAATCTGTGCTTGGTCTTGTGCAGGAGAAGGACAGCATGTTGAGCTTTGAGTAACTTCAGATAAGTGGTGGAAATGGAAGTCAGATGGCAAAGAAAAGGGATGAGTTTGTGCTATAGTTTCAACTAGAACACAAGATCCTTTAGTTATTTCCAGTAATAACCCCGTTTGAAGGAAATCCATTCTGACTAGCATTGTATAACAGAATGCCAGCATATTATTAATACCTGTAGACTTAAAGTGTACCTATTTCCACACTGTAACCCCAAAACATTATTTTTACAAACCACTTGGAAATAGCATTTTTATATTCTTTGATTCTACTCTGTCAAATTTCACTTATCCCTCTCTGGGATTTATTTCTAGGTCATTGATTCAGATTCCAAAACTAGTGTTTTCTGTAAGCTTATTTTATGCTTACTAGAGTTTAAATTCAAACCTTTTCCAACAGTAGCAACCAAAATAGCTTCAAAGACATTTTTCACATTACCTTGCTTTTTCTTGGTTGATTATATCTTTTCAAAAACACCCCAGATTGATAGCTCCTGAGATAGGATGCCTATAGTACAGCACACGCCTTTTAGAATTGATTGAGAAATATACTTTGGTCTTGTTCTCATTTGTAAAAACACGTTTTACTCCTAAGAGGAGCTGATCTAGGAAAAAAGTACATCAGAACAGGAGTCCATTCACTTCTTTGTTACATGGCTTTGAAAAAGTCATCCCCTAGAGTTTCTCAGCTATGAAGTAAGAGGATTGTATTAGAAGGTCAGTTAGGTCTCTTTCAAATAAAAAACCTCAGAATCCATGGTTATACCACTTTATTCTTCAACTGACTTACCAAGCTTAGCATTCAGTACTATTCCACATTTTAATATATGATTAGCTTGTTCTTCATGCATGCTCTCCTCCTTGTTCCCTAAAATGTGCTACATCCTCTGCCAATGAGGGAACATCCTCATCTCCCCCTTCATTTGACTGACTCTTACTTCTTTCCAACCTCAGCTCACATCACCTATTTTCTGACATGCAGTGGTATCCCCAGCACCCAGCATCTGATACAGATCAGGTGCTCAGTAAATATTTGATGATTGAGTAAATGGGTTATATTGTATTGTTGTCTACCCTCATGGTTGCCACCCTGAATTAGCATCAGAATCAATTATGGGTTTTTAAAAAATGGATTTCTAGGTACTATTCCTCTACCTTTGATATTTGAGTTTCTAGAAATAGGCCTATATATTCATTTTTTTAAAATATCCCCACAGGTTATGCTCATATGAGAAGCTCTAGTCTACCCTCTGCAAGCTCTTTGAGGGCACAGATAATTGTTTTTATCATTTCATTCCCAGGCCCTAGGATAAATTCTGGCAGATATTAGGTACACAATAAGTATTTGTGCATCCAAGAATCTAAGTTCTGAGAGAAACAATAAATAATAAAATAATAAAATGCTCTTTCTTGTTTGCAGATATAACACCTTGCATCTTTAAGTACTATTTCATACTAGTCATAAAATTTTTTTTTAAATAAGGGAAAAAAACTATTTGAGTACCTCACCATAAAACCACCAGTTCTGGTAAAGTTTGAAACTCATTTTTACCAAAGACTTATGGTTAGGACTGCTTTGCCTTATTTGCCCGATTTTTACAATTTTGTTGTAAGTTTGCTTTCATTATTACTGCCTTGCCATATATCTTATTTTTCAGAAGTCACAATCAAATCACTCTTTTTTAGTCATATAATTCCAGTATTTTATAATATAGTTTCTTGGGGGTGGTGATGGAGTAGCATAGCCAGCATTAACTCTGTGTTGACTCAGAACTCACAGTCGTATATATTGTACTTACATGCTCTGGAGAAAAGAAATTAAGGGAATTGTTTTTAAGTAAGAAAATTATGCTATCCTGAATCCAAACCTTATCACTAATGCCCTATTGGCGTATGTATTGGGTATCTCTTTCTTAGCAGCATAAAACAATAAACATTCAATATCTCATGCAAGTGTCTGTGGGTCAGGAGTCCTGGAGTGGCTTAGCCGGGTGGTTCAGGTTCACTTCCTCTCATGAGGTTCCAGTCGGGATGGTGGCCAGAGCCGCCATCATATGAAGGCTTGACTGGGTCTGGAGGATCCGCTTCCCAGGTGGCTTACTCAGACAACTGGCAAGTTGGCGCCAGTTGTTTGCAGAGGGCCTCGGTTTCTGCCACATGGACCTCTCGTGAGGATCTTCACAGCATGGTAGCTAGCTTCCTTGGAAGCAAGTGATCCAACAGAGGGAGAGCATGGAGGATGCCACAGTGTCACACTGAAGAAGGGGAATTGGGCTCCACCTCTTGAAGGAAGAACATCAAATAATGTGTATACACACTTTAAAACCACCATAGTCTATAATATAAGACAGCAGTTGCTACCTTAGAAGCTTCGTCCAGGATCTGAATGCTCCTGTGACCCAAGTTATTTATTTAGTTCTTATCCATAAATAGAAGTTGGTTATCAGAATTTCTGGTTTTACTTAACTATTTCTGGTGTCCACTTCCTTTTATTGTCTTGTATAAGGTAGTAAAAAAATCATGTAGTATAGAATCAAAAGATGTCATTTTCTCTGTGTCCCAGATTACCAACTGTTCTAGTTTGCTAATGCTGCTGGAATGCAAAACACCAGAGATGGATTGGCTTTTATAAAAGGGGGTTTATTTGGTTACACAGTTACAGTCTTAAGGCCATAAAGTGTCCAAGGTAACACATTAGCAATCAGTACCTTCACTGGAGGATGGCCAATGGTGTCTGGAAAACCTCTGTTAGCTGGGAAGTCACGTGGCTGGCATCTGCTCTGGAGTTCTGGTTTCAAAATGGCTTCCTCCTAGGACATTCGTCTCTAAGCTTCAGTTTCTCTCCAAAATGTCACTCTCAGTTGCTCTTGGGGCGTTTGTCCTCTCTTAGCTTCTCCGGAGGAAAAGTTGGCTTTCAGAGGCCGTCTCCAAAATGTCTCTGTAAGCTGAAGCTCCTCTCTCAGTTCCAGTGCATTCTTCAAAGTGCCCCTCTTGGCTGTAGCTCTTCTTCAAAATGTCACTCACAGCTGCACTGAGTTCCCTCTGCCCGTCAGCTCATTTATATGGCTCCGCTGATCAAGGCCCACCCTCAATGGGTGGGGCCACACCTCCGTGGAAGTATCTCATCAGAGTTATCACCTACAGTTGGGTGGGGCGTATTTCCATGCAAACAACCTAATCCAAACGTTCCAACTTAATCCCCACTAATATGTCTGCCCCACAAGATTGCATCAAAGAATATGGCTTTTTCTGGGGGACATAATACATTCAAACCAGCACACCAACTTTTCCTGTCCAGAATACAATTCAGAACTTACCCTCTCTGAGAAACCTTAATGAAGATGGAAAGAAGTTTGAGAGACCTGCCCCATTTCTGCACAGACCAGTGAGCACAATTACATAGCATGTGTGTATGATTAGAAGAGCAGATGCCAGAGAAAACAAACCTTCAGGAGAAGCAGCTGACAGGTAAACTAGAGCTTCTCCTTGAAGCCTAGGACCATCGGATGTTTGGTTGGTGATTTTGTATAGGAATTTTCAGGAAGGCAAGAGAAAGACTAAGTCTATAATAGTTGTAAGCACAAGTGGGGAGTTAAAAAAAATCAACAAAAAGCCATTTAGTAAGTGAGCCAGGCACCGGGCATAGTGTTCTTACACACATTATCTCTGCAAATAAGTTCTCACTCAGTTCTTCCCCACCATCCCGTGTCTTCCCTCCTTCCTGTACTTTCCCACATCCTCATAGCACTCACCACATGGCATTGTGACAATTGTGGTCTCTATCTCTCTGCCCCACTAGACTAGGAGTGCCTTGGGGGCAGGACTGTGACTCTCACCTTTGATGCTCCATGCAGTGCCTGCCTGGCCCTTGGTTGACGTTCAGTGTTTACTGTTGAGTTTAACAAGCCCATGAGTGAATACCATCATCTTCCTTTTCTCTATAAGAAAGATAACACTCTGAAGACTCTCTAACTTGACTGACACACACAGCTAGTAAGTGGCAGAGTCTTGAGTTCAAAGCCAGGTCTATATGTTTTGCTTCAGCACACATGCTCTCAGGAAGACTCTAAGAGGGAACTGTGTGGGGAGGCCCAGGTAGCTCCCTTGCAGATCTCAGCTGGGAGAAATTACTTAGGTGATATTTCTGTATTTACCCAGAAATGAAGCATCATAGTTTAAGACAAACTGCCAGAAAGAAAGTCTGTTGATAGGATAAAAGAGTATTGAAAATAAGCTGGCCAGTTGTATTCAGGCTACAAAACAAATTTTGATGTTACTTAATGATCTTCATTCTCTAAGTGGAATACTAAAAATTCCTCACACCTAAAATGCTAGAGAGAAGTTCCCTTTCTCCCTTCCCATTTCCCCTAAGGGAATCTATCCAGGTTGATGCAAGAATTGCATGTGGTATTTAGATGTGAAGTTGGAGTTCACTAAATGAGGAGACCATATATCAGATCCTCTGGCAAAACTGGTGCCTACTAAGAAGAGACCTTGAATGCTGAGGTGTTTGGGCTTCATCCTATAAAAGATGGGGAACCAATAAAGCATGCCAAGGAGAAGAATGACATGATCAGATTTACCCTTCAGAAGGAACATTCAATAGGAATGATCAGAAAGATCAAAGTAGGGACATAGTCAACAGACTGTTGTCAGACTCTAGGTGCTAAACTAATACAGTGGTAAAGAGTAGATACATTCATGATATTTTACATCTAAATCTGCTGGACCCTGGTGCCGGGATGTGCAGTGCAGGTAGATGGAGGAACCAAGGATGGCTCCTAGGTCTCTGGACATCCAAGTGAATAGTGTCTCCATTCCATTTGTCAGGGAACACAAGAGGGGGAACAGGTGCAGGGTTGACAGTGCTGTCAGTTTGGACTGTGTATTTCAGGTGTCTGTGGGACATCCAAGGGAAGGTGTTCCACCTAGAACTGGGCCTTGAGGTCAGATGGTTCAGTGAGAGAGAAGTTGCCCCAGGATATGTTGGAGAGAACTTGTGTCATAGACACATGTCTGATGATCTCCAGTTCATAGATTGTCTGTACAGAGAAGAGTTGAGTGGCTTAGGCAGTCCTTTCTTGGCTGTGGGCTGCTCTGTTGGGAATCTCTGCTGCTGTCTCAAGGTCCTGGGTGAGGAGGGGACCCTTGAGTGCCCTCTTGCTTTGGATGTAGGAAGGAGCTACCTCACTCTCCTGTAGGGTGATGGTCCTTCCCTCTGTCCAGGCCTCATAAGCCTTTACAGGGAACCTTCTCCTCATTACAATCCGGTGATCTTAAATCTCTCTCTCTCTTTTTAATGCTGTCTGTATCTGCTTTGAGATGTCATTTATTTTTCTTTTTAGTAGACACTCAACAAGCTCATGCTTTATTTTCTTGATAATATACTTCTAATAATAGTGGAGTTAGCTTTTCCATACAGACATTGATACGGATGCTTAGTTGTTATGGGACGTCTTTGATTAGTCACATGAAATTTGACTGAACTATTTTAGATGTGCTGGCCCTCTGTTTCTGATTCAAAGAGTTATCTTTCATTTAACACATTTAGCTTTCATTGTACTCTACAAACTTTCTGCCTTTTGCATATGGCTTATTCTCTTTCTTATGCTAATCTGCTAGCACAATTAAAATGTCTGACTTCAGTTCTTTCCTTACAAATACTCCCTAACTCTTCTCTCTCTTTTATTAGCTGAAATCATTCCTATGTAAACAAATAACAATTGGAAATTGTACTACCTACGTTCCTGTTTTGTGAGGACGTAAGTGCATCCCTTGTTTGTTAAATCATAATCTTTTTAAAAAACTAGATGTGACATTTTGTATGAAGCCAATAGAAAACAAAGGATCGCTTCTGTGTTTCTATTCTTACTACCTTCTATTTAGTATCCATTTTAAGAGCCAGAGTGGCAGGTGGAGTGAGGGCAGGCTTTGCAGTCACTCTGACCCGAAAATCTCGGCTCTGCTTCTTCTTAGCAGTATGACTTTGGGTAAATTCTTCGAGTGCCTCTCTGTGGTGAGGTTTCCTTATTTGTAAAATGAGAATGATTATATTTACAACACGGGGATATGGAGATTGAGATAAATAATGGCAAGGAAGGTACTTAGCATAGCGGTGCATAGAAGGTACTCAATAAATGGTAGCAATAACTAGCTTTATACAGTAGCAGAAGCTCCCTCAACCAGTTCACCCGATTAAAGGAAGTTCCCAGTGCCTCTGAAGCACACCAGTGAATGCCCACAGCAAGTTTAATTGTAACTAGGTGGCTTCTGTCTCCTATGCTTATGATTTACTACTCCAACTAGCTGAGTTGAATTTGTTCTCAAACCTGTTTATGTTGTTTGTTATTTGTGTTTGTTCCCAAATCTATCTATGCCAATTGAAGTTGTTATTGTAATTATGTAATTTAATTAACTATTAAGCAAACAGATGGACTATAAGCACAAAAAGACAGCTGATTTTCTACAAAAATTAAGTTTGAAGGCTTTGAAAAGACTTACTAAAGGTTACTTATTAATTAAAGAAATTGTCATATTAGCTGTGGGTGTTAAATATTAGGTTGAAGGAGGAGAATTTTAAAAATCTAGAAGGATTCTTCATCTAGATTGTTTTTCAATTGTCTTTAAATTTTCACACTTTCAGGAACCCAAAATAGGAAGTCAAAGGTAATGCTTTTTAAGTACAGTTTAGGCAAGGAAGAGAATAGTTCATGCTGATCAATGGACCAGTTCTCAAAGATGAAGACTTTGGCATAGATCAAAATATCAGGGAATTAAAGTCTGTTTATATTTTAAGTTTAAAATTAATCTTAGGTTGGGCTCCTGGGAAGCAGACACTGAGATGGAGATTTGCAGACAGGAAGTGTGTAGGGGTGTGCTCTCCAAACAAGGCATGGGAGTGAGAGAATCAGGGATATCAGCAGGAAAAGTGGAACTCCGAGGTCCTGGCTGCACAGGCATCAGCCAGTGCCACTGGCAGCTCTGCTGCTGGATGGCCCCTCGGAGATGTGGCCGATTAAGATCGGTTATACTAGTCCTCCTGCGTTGACCAGACACGATGTCAGCTGCCCCTGTGGGGAGGAAGGGGCATGACCTTGAGCTGGGAGTGATTCTGAGAAGGTTCTCAGCTACATACCTTCAGCAGGTAATGCTTCCAGCAGCTGGGGATGCTGAATGGCACACCACAGCAGCCACAACAGTGTGCCTCATTTTGGGGGGTGTTTTCCCCTTTTTAACTGACTTTTAAAAATTAACTGATTGACTGTTGGTCCAGATTGCTTCAGATAAGAGGATGTTCACTGTTTATGCATAGCCTTCAGAAGGTCTCATTGTGTTTGATCTTCTTCATTTATGCCAGTTATCCCATTTTGATACTGTAGGACTCTGTTCTCATCAACTCTAAAATTAATCACAACTAATAAATGTACATTGTATGTTTGAAGCTCAGCTGTTGTCCACTTTTAAATGCTTTCCAGCATATATTTTGAAATTCATGGAACCTCAGATTTTTGCTGCTTAAATTTCCAGACTCTGACATTTGATGATAAACTTTGGCAAACTCCATTTTCATACAAAATGTTATCTTCCTCTAATGCCCTGTGACCTGTAGGTTTACCAACATACTCTTCAGTTTCTCTCCAATCTGCCACAAGTAACTGTTTACCCCCATTCCTTTTACATCAGAGTTTTCCCTTTAGACCTGTAATTCTTTGTCCTGATCCCGTCTCTCAACTTGAATAAGGGCCAATCTCCAGGGATGCCAAAATTTCATTTTTAAATATCTTCTTTCAGTTCATAAAACTGAAGCCCTGCTTATGTGGTTGTTTTTATTTATAAATACAAATTCACTTTCCATTTCTATCAGCATGTTTTGCCCCCAATTGTAAATGCTAAAGGGGAAATCTGAATCCCTTTGAAGTGTAACCATAAATATAGCACAAAGATGCTGTGATTACCCTTCACTGTCTGTTTTCCTTTAGCATTTTAGCATGTGCTGACCTTTCAATAGGAATACTATTCAGTCTCATTTATGCTTAGCCCTCCATTTAGTCATGTTTTGTTTCCTTGGTTTCAAATTTTATCTCTTTATGTGAACTGGGAACTGAAGCCTTTCATTTGACTTGTGATCTTGTACATTCTGGAAGCTCATACATGTAATCGTGGAACAAATAAAGCAGCTGGAAGAAATCTTTCCTGAACAAAACCCAAGTGGGGCATTTGGGTGTGAGCCAAGATTTTTCAGCAGCTACAGAGGGAGAAGTAAAAAGGCTGCCTATATTACAATGCCAACAAATCACTCCTGGCCTGATAGGAATGTCCTTCAGGTAATGATCAGATGGAGGGTTAGGGGCCTTTACATGTTTAATTGCCTGCCCACAAAATAAAGTGTTTACTGTAACCTTCAAGGTCTCTCCACCAAGTTAATTACTATAATATAACTAGAGGTAGAGCAGCACTGTGACTCAGTGGATAAGCAGCAGATGGAAATTCTGAGTACATTAGTCTGAACCGAGGCCTCCCACTAAATTGCATTGTGGTCCTGGGCAAGATACTGAGCATTTTAACTTCCTGGGGTTCCATTTCTCCATCCAAAATTAGAGATTGTAATGCAAATTAGCTTAAGGAGTCCCAAGAAGCCTCTAAACAACTAACTAATAATAAATGAAGCCCTTGAATGAAATCCTTCAACTGGCTTTTTTTAAAGGTGAAAGTTAAATGTCCTACAGTGACCAACCAGTTAAGTAAAATTTCACTTGACATGTCAAAATGACAACTTTGGTTATTATGTATAGTAAACCTGATTTACGAATACAAAAGCAAAAGCAGCTTGGAATGGAGAAGGGTTTTAAAATGTAAAGAATGTCCCAAGTTTTTAATCATTTATCCATTCATTCAGCCAATAGTAATGATTGTTTAGAGCAGTACTTCTCAAACTTTAGGTGCAGAAGAAGAATCATCTGGTAGGCTTTTAAAGCATCATTCCTGGGCTCCACTCTCAGTGTTTCTGATTCAGTAGATATTGTGGTGGGGCCTGAAAATTTGCGTGTCTACCAAGCTCCCAAGTAATATTGATACTATTGGTCTGCAGACCATACATGTCCATTAGGCAGATACATAAATTACTCTACAGTACAAGAATGTGAATCACATTGTATCACTGTGTGTGTGTGTGTATGTGTACTGTCAGGCATATAAATCAGATGTTTGGAATGAGGGATGTAGTGTCAGTAGAGACTTCCTGAAGAAAGTGACTCTTGACTTTTTTTTAAATAAACTATTGTACAACCATTATATAAACATTATTTTTAATACAGAAAAATGTAAGGATGTAATTGAAATCACTTATAATCTCACCACTCAGAGATAATATTTAGAATGTATTTTTCTAGATCTATTCTGAATATGTATATTTAATAGGAATCATACTCTTAATATAATTTCTGAATCATTTTTTTATTGTAGACTATAGCATATATGTAGAAATGATAACTTTTCAAGTGAAATTTAACAAGTAGTTAGAGAACAAATTTCAATGAATATTGTAGGTTACAGGTCCACAGTTTCAGTTTTTTCCTTATTGTGAAATATATATACAAAAAAGGTAATATATCTTTCAAAGTATGCCTTAACAAGTAGTTATATAGGAAATTCCAAAGTTGTTATGAATTATAGTACCATAGTTTCAGTTACTTCCTTATTGTGAAATATAACATATATATACAAAAAGGTGACAGCTTTCAAATTACAATTTAACAAGTAGCTGTAGAACAAATTTCAAAGGATGCTGTGAGTTACAGTTCCGCCATTTCAATTCTTTCCTTCTATCTATTCTAATACCCGAGCAACTAAGAAAAAGAAAATTATATAAAGATTCACTGTTCATCATCCTTTGTTAAATTCCATCTTGTCTGTTGCTACCCATTCCTCTAGTTTAATCACTTTCCCGATCTTCGGGGATGTCTAAGCAGTGACCACCCTAAGTTGTGCATGTTAAAAAGGGGTGTCAACTTTATGAGAAAAGGGGACACATATAGTTGATGTTCTTGAAGAGGCTATTGCCTCTGGGTTTGGGGACTTAGCTAAGCTTAAGAGTTCTCTGAAGAATTTAAGTTTCTGAAGAGTAAACTTAGTGAGTGAACCTTTATAGAGTCTCAGATAGAGATCTGGGTATTCTTTAAAGGTTTTGGGGACTACTCTTGACTTGGGCTTATCATATTGTGATCATTTGGCATATCTAGGTGAAGGCTGCATAGGAGTAACTCCAGGACAGCCTTTTGACTCTATTTGAATTTTCTTAGCCACTGAAACCTTATCTTGTTGCCTTTCTTTTTTCCCTTTTGGTCAAAAAGGCATTCTCAATCCCTTGGTGTCAGGGTCAGGCTCATTCATGGAATCCATGTCCCACATTGCCATGAAGACTTATTGATCTGGGGGGTCCTTTCCCATGTCAAGGGGAGGGTGAACTTATTTGCAGAGTTATGCTAAGAGAGAGAAAGTCCACATTTGAGCAACAAAAGAGGTTCTCTGGAAGTGACTCCTAGTTATAATTATAGGTGGGCTTAGCCTCCCCTTTAAAACCATAAGTTTCACCAGAGCAAGCCTTAATATTGAGGGCTTGACTTATAAAGTAAGAGGTTCCTATGTTCACATACCATATGTTATGTCCATGATAATCCATCCATATCTCACATTATCATCACTTAGTTATACGGTCCTCATCACTTCCCATTTTAAACAATTCTCATGACCCAAAACATCTCGTAGCTCTTGTCGGCCCTTAATTATTTGTCCCTAGTATTTGTGTAGTAATAGTATGGCATCCCTATTAATTGTAGTCCCTAGTATGCCATATGTAGATTTTTCCCACATACCCTTCTGTTATCAACTTTCTGTGCTAGTGTCATACCTTAAAAGTATATCATGCAAGCCCCTATCTATATTTGTGGTGTTTATCTGTGGGAAACATGCCTTTAAACAACCCCTTTCAATCCTGTTCACCTTCAGTACAGCTGTGATACTTATAATCCTATTAACAAACAATCATCACCCCTATCCATTACCATACCTTTGAATTCACCATCATTAACATATCTGAACCTATTAGCTTATCATTCCCCCTCACTAGGTACTGTCTATCACTAGGGTCCCTAATATTTTGTATTTTAAGACATTGATTTTACATTATTCAGAGAGTTCATAGAAGTGATAGCATATATCTCCTTTTTTGTCTGACTTTTTCCACTCAGAGTTATATCTTCAAGGTTGATCCATATTGACTAATGTTTCAGGACCTTGTTCCTTCTTACTGCCACATAGTATTCAATCGTATGTATTTACCAAATTTTGTATATCCACTCATCTGTTGAAGGACGCTTGGATTGTTTCCATTTCTTGGCAGTTGTGAACGACACTGCTATGAACATCGGTGTACAAATGTCTGTTGTATCACTGCTCTCAAATCTTCTGGGTATCTACCGAGAAGTGGAATTGCCAGATCGTAGGGTAATTCAATATCTAGTTTTCTGGGAAACCGTCAAACTGTCTTCCACAGCAGCTGTACCATTATACAATCCCACCAGCAATGAGTAAGAGTTCCAATTTCTCTATATCTTCTCCAGCATTTATTGTTTCCTGTTTGTTTGATGGCAGTCATTCTTATTGGTGTAAGATGGTGTCTCATTGTGGTTTTAATTTGCATTTCCCTAATAACTAGTGAAGAAGAACATTTTTTCATGTGTTTTTAGCTATTTGTATTTCCTCTTTGGAAAAATACCTTTTCATATCTTTTGCCCATTTTATAACTGGGCTGTTTGTACTATTTTGTTGAATTGTAGCATTTCTTTATATATGTAGGATATCAGTCTCTTTTATCAGATATATGGTTTCCAAATATTTGAGTTGGCTGTCTCTTCACCTTTTTGACAAAGCTTTTTGAGCCACAGAAGCTTTTGATTTTGAGGAGTTCCCATTTACCTATTTTTTCTTTCATTGCTTGTGCTTTGGGTAAAAGGTCTAAGAAGCTACCTCCTATAACTAGGTTTTAAAGATGTTTCCTATATTATCTTCTAGGAGTTTTATGGTACTATCTCTTATATTGAGGTCTTTGATCCCTTTTGAGTTAATTTTTGTATAGGGTTTGAGGTAGGGGTCCTCTTTCATTCTTTTGGTTATGGCTATCCAGTTCTCCCAGGCCCATTTGTTGAAGACACTGTTCTGTCCCAGTTCAGTGGATTTGGGGGCCTTATAAAAAATCAGTTGACCATAGAACTGGGGTCATTTCTGAACTCTCAATTTGATTCCATTCATCAGTATGTTTATCTTTATGCCAATACCATGCTGTTTTGACCACTGTAGCTTTATCGTAGGCTTCAAAGTCTGGAAGTGGAAGTCCTCCCACTTCATTCTTCTTTTTTAGGATGTTTTTGGCAATTTGAGACCCCTTTCCCATCCAAATAAGTTTTATAACTAGCTTTTCCAAGTCTGCAAAGTAGGTTGTTGGAATTTTGATTGGAATTGCTTTGAATCTGTAAGTCATATTGGGTAGAATTGACATCTTTACAATGTTTAGTCTTCCTATCCGTGAGCACAGAATATTTTTCCACCTATTTAGGTCCTTTTTTTTTTTTATTTCTTTTGGTAAAATTTTGTAGTTTTCTGTGTAGAGGTCTTTTCCATCTTTGGTTAAATTTAGTCATAGGTATTTGATTTTTTTAGTTGCTGTTGTGAATGGAACTTTTTAAAATTACCTCTTTAATTAGGTCATTGCTAGTGTATAAGATCATTACCGACTTATGTGTGTTAATCTTATATCCCACCACTCTGCTGAATTTGTTTACTAGCTCAAGTAGCTTTGAGTTCAAATTCTCAGGATTTTTCAAATATAAGATCATATCATCTGCAAATAATGACAGTTTTACTTCTTCCTTTCCAATTTGGATACATTTTATATTTTTGCCTTGTTGAATTGCTCTGGCTAGAACTAGCACAATGTTGAATAATAGCGATGACAGTAGGCATCTCTGTCTTGTTCCCGATCTTAGGGGAAGGGTTTCAGCCTCTTACCTTTGAGTACTAGGCTGGCTGTGGTTGTTGCATATATGCCCTTTATCATATTGAGAAAGGTTCCCTTAATTCCTACCTTTTGAAGTGTTTTTATCAAAAAGGGGTATTGAATTTTTTCAAATGCTTTTTCATTCATTTCATATGCTATCTTCATTAGGGAGATTGGCCTATATTTTTCCTTTTTTGCAGTATCTATCTCTGGTTTTGGTATCAGAGTGATATTAGCTTCATAAAATGAATTAGGTAGTGTTCCTTTTTCTTCAATTTTCTGGAAGAGTTTGAGCGGAATGGTGTCAATTCTCTTTGGAAAGTTTGGTAAAATTCCCCTGTGAAGCCATCTAGCCCTGGGCTTTTATTTGTAGGTAGATTTTTGATGACTGCTTGGATCTTCTTGCTTATGATTGGTTTGTTGAGGTCTTCTGTTTCTTCTTGGGTCAGTCTAGGTTGTTCATATGTTTCCAGAAAATTGTCATTTTATTTCCTCTAAATTGTCTAGCTTGTTGGCATACAATTTTTTTTTATTTCTTCAGATCCACAGTAATTATCCCCTTCTCATTCCTGATTCTGTTTATTTGGGTGTCCTCTCTTTTTGACTTTTGTCATTTTAGCTAAGGGTTTGTCAATCTTGTTGATCTTCTCAAAGAACCAACTTTTGGTTTTATTTATTCTCTCTTTTTTTGTTTTCCAGCTCATTTTTCTGCTTCAATCTTTGTTATTTCTTTTCATCTACTTGCTTTATTGTTAGTTTGCTGATCATTCTCTGTCCTCTTCAGTTGTTCAGTTACGTCTTTGGTTTTAGCTCTTTCTTGCTTTTTGATATATGCATTTAGAGCTATAAATTTCCCTCTCAGCACCACCTTACTGCATCCCACAGTTTTTGATATGTTGTGTTCCCATATTCATTCATCTCTAGATAATTGCCAATTTCTCTTGCAATTTCTTCTTTGACCCAATGGTTGTTTAGTAGCATGTTGATTAACCTCCATATATTTGTGAAAGATCTGGTTCTTTGGTGGTTGTTGATTTCTAGTTGCATTCCATTCTGGTTAGAGAATGTGCTTTGAATAATTTCAATCTTTCTAAATTTAAGACTTGTTTTGTGTCCCAGCATATGATCTATCCTGGAGAACATCCCATGGTCACTAGAGAAGAATATATATCCTGGTACTTTGGGATGTAATGATCTATATATGTCTGTTAAGTCTAATTCATTTATCATATTGTTTAGGTTCTCAGTTTCCTTATTGGTCCTCTGTCCAGTTGTTCTATCTATAGAAGAGAGTGATATATTGAAGTCTCCCTCTATTATTGTAGACGTGTCTATTGCTCCCTTCAGTTTAGTCAATGTTTGTCTCATGTATTTTGGAGCTCCTTGATTGGGTGCATAAGCTTTTATTGTTATTTCTTCTTGGTGAATTATCCCTTTTATTAATATATAGTGTCCTTCTTTGCCTCTTAAGACAACTTTGCATTTAAAGTCTGTTTTGTCTGATGTTAGTATAGCTACTCCAGCTTTCTTTTCATTGCACATTGCATAGAATATTGTTTTCCATCCTTTCACTTTCAGTCTCTTTGTGTCACAGGGTCTAAGATGAGTCTCTTGTAAACAGCATATCGATGGTTCATACTTTTTAACCCATTCTACCAGTCTATATCTTTTAATTGGAGAGTTTAATCCATTCACATTCAAAGTAATTACTGTGAAGGGAGTTATTGAACCAGCCATCTTATCCTTTGATTTTTAGTTGTTAGATCTATTTTTCCCCCTCTCTCTTTTTTTCCTTTCAGTTACCTTACTTATACTCTTCATTTCTGTGCTGTTCTCCAGACCTCTCTCTCCTTTCTTTTTTTTTTTTCAGCTGGTAGAGCTCCCTTTAGTATTTCTTGCAGGGCAGGTCTCTTGTTAACAAATTCTCTCAGCATTTGTTTGTGAAAATTTTTAACTCCCCCTCAATTTTGAAGGAGAGCTTTGCTGGATAAAGCATTCTTGGCTGGCAATTTTTCTCTTTCAGAATCTGAAATATGTCATACCACTACCTTCTTTCCTCCATGGTGCCCACTAAGTAGTCAGTACTTAGTCTTATGTTGTTTCCCTTGTATGTGGTGAATCGCTGCTCTCTTGCTGCTTTCAGAAGTTTCTCCTCTTCTGCATTTGACAGTCTAATCAGTATGTCTTGGAATAGGTTTATTTGGATTTATTCTATTTGGAGTTCATTGTGCAACTTTGTTTTACATATTTATGTCATTTAGAAAGTTTGGGAAGTTTTCCTCAACTATGTCTTGAAACACTCTTCCTAGCCTTTTACCCCTCTTTTCTCCTTCTGGGACACCAGTGATTCTTATATTTGTTCGCTTCAGAACTGGTTCTGCTCATCTTTGCCCAACTCACATTCAGTGATGGCACTATGATAGCTTGAAATCAGCAAACACTATGAATGAGAGATTTTTATTTTCATTTTCATTTTTATTTTTTTACAGGAGAGCTGGTTTGCCAGATGTAGGTGAGTAGATAGCTGTGGCTGAGTGAGAAGGAAGAAATCCAAAATAAATGGCCCAGGTTTTTGCTTCAGAACTGAACCCCAAGTCACACCAGTGCTAGGCAGCATGAGCTTTGGAGTCAGAAGGACCAGGGTTTGAATCCTAACTGCCATTTTCCTTCCATTTCTAACAGAGTAATTCACTTCTCTAAGCCTCCGTTTCTTCATCTGTGAATGGGGCTGCTAATATTTACCTTAAATGGTGGTTATAAATTAATCCTTGAGAGAGAGACATTATTATGGTTATTACTGTAGAGAAGGAGGAACATAAGGTTGGTATGTTGATTATTTTTTTTTTTTAATGTGTGGAGTTTGAGTTGCTTTGGGGAGCTTTAGGTAGAGGATCCTGTAATTACAATAGTAATTAATATTACTGAGTGTTAACTTTGTGCTTCTATATGCATCATTTCACTGAACACTGACAGGAACTCGAGAGGTGTTACCTCATTCTATAGCTGAGGAGACTGAGATTTAAGATAAGTAATTTCTCATGGCCAGACAGCTGGTAAGTGGTAAGGGGCAGTATTTGGAATGCATATTTGTCTGAATTAAGAGGCTGAATTTTTAACCAGTGTGCATATGGGGTCTCCCCTCAGAGACATCTGAGCTAGTCAGCCTCATATCTGGAGGTCAGTGTATTCCTGTTTGTGTAGAGGAAAATGCCCACCTTTAGCTGCCTTGTTCCAAAGACGAACCACTGGCATGGGTCTCCTGATGGTGCATCCATCCATTGCTGCCAGGACAGCACGAGATGTCCTTCCAAAGCCCCCCAACATTTAAACTTCTGGGCTCTACTCACAAGAGAGCTGAGGAGTGGCATGAAAGGCATCCTGTCATGAACTCTTGGAAATACCAGAGTGTAGTTTAGCACAGACACAGAGCTGTTACTCTGATGGAGCTTGACTGTTCAGAGTACAAGGAGGTTGTTGTACTGATGTGGAAACTTAGTTCAAGAATGCTCAGAAAAGTAATGTAAGAGGTTTGCAAGGAGAAGAAAGCATTTTTTTTGGTAAATGATAAAAATCAGTTACCCAATAAGAAGGTCCTCCTTGAAAATCATATTAATTTGCTTCTAAATTAATTTTCTCTTTATGAAAGGTGTTTTCAGGAAATGATACTTTGTCCTATGCATGCCTAACTCTTCAACTTTCATATTTAAATGGTGCATTTACTAAGGTCTTGTACTTGGATGAACTCTTGATGCATTTTCAGAAAGTGTTGATGGAAGAGAACTGGATGAGCACACATTTTCAGAAATGCAATATGTTGGGCATTTCTTTAAGATGTTCATTGACCAGATGCAGTGTTCTGTTGTATGTTATGTATTTATTTGTTTAATGTATTTATTCATTTTTACCTCTTATCTGCACAAGTAAAAGAATATCTCACCTTACCTAGCAAGATGTAAAACAATTTTATTTTACTTTCAAAGTTAGGTATATTCCTAAATAATGATCAGTTCTATAGTTCCTTCCTTCCACCTCCTTCTCCAGCATACACACAATGCAAGCCGCAGAGCTAGCAAAGGGTAGACCTGACTGGTCTATTCCATACTGGTCCAGAAAAAATGCTGAGGATGGCTTACCTTATTGCTGATTATGGGGCCTGAGGCCAGAGGACTAATACAAAACTGGTCCCAGAAGTCATAACAAAAATGAAACCAGGAAATGGCATTCCAACCAGGGCTGTATTAAAGCCCAGATGTTAACACTCAGGGGTTGAGCCAGCCCCAGGGGTTAGGGTTAGCACTGGGTATGCAGGTGGGAGGAAGCAACTAGGAAACCTGAGAGTGAAGTGCAAAGTAAGGTTAGCCATGCAGAAGGTGATCAGGATGGATTTCAGATTTGAAGAGCAGGGCTCAAGTGTTTAAGTCACCTCCTCTCTTCCTTATTGGTGAGGGAGGGTTTCCTGCCCTAGGGTGATGGGCGTGGTGAACACACATCACCTGATACTGGATGGATGAGACTGACAGCAGGTTATTAGTCACGTCATCTCCTCACAGCCTGAAGGAAGAGGACCCTCTACACCATGTGGGGCCACATGGGGGTTGAAATTGGGAACAGAGTGATCCAGCAAGGGCTGTGGAACACAAGCTTTGTAGTATCAAGAGGAAGGGGTGCCCCCAATTCCCCCAGGAGGATGTAACTGGCTTGTTGGAATACACTTCTACTGGCTGTTAAGGAGCTGAAGCCTACTGCTCAGGGATAAGCAGTAACTGTGTTCCCATGGATAAGGAGGGTTGTTTTGCCAGGGGACCTTATGCACAGAATCAGGGTGGGAAGAGAACTTGCAGGTAAGCCATTCAGAGCCCTTCAGATTTTCCTAGATGTCAAAATAGCATATAATACTGAACCTTAATTTTAGGTCTTGTACCACACCAAGGCAGCTTTGCAACAAGCACCCAAGCTGTGTTTTGGTCTCCTTCCTTCTATTCATTCATCTAGCCCAGCAATTCTCCACGTTGTGGTCCATGGACTCCCAAGAGGTTGGCAAGGTCAAAACTATTCTCATAATAATAATAAAGCATTGTTTGCCTTGTTTCACGCCGTTGACATTTGCACTGATGGTACAAAAGCAATGGTAGGTGTTTCACTTTCCCAGCTGCTAAAACAAATACCATACGATGTGTTGGCTTAACAATGGGAATTTATTGAGTCATGGTTTTAGAGACTAGAAGGCTTGCTTCCTCCTGGGGTCTGTATCCTCTGGCTGGCTGGCAATCTTTGGGGTTCCTTGGCTTTTCCATCACATGGCAATGCACATGGCAGCATCTTCTCCTTTCTCTTCTGGGTTCTGCTGACTTCCAGCTTCTGGCTTCTCCTGTGGCTTCTCTCTGTATGTCCAATTTCCTTTGCTTATAAAGACTTCAGATGTATTGGACCAAGGACTCCCACCCCCACCCACCACCCCTCAATCAGTTTCGGCATACCTTAGCTGGTAACATCTTCAAAGGTCCTATTTACAGATGGGTTCACACCCACAGGATCAGGGGTTGGGACCTGACATGCCTTTTGTGGGGGGACATGGTTCAGTCCCCAAGAGTAGGTAAAATGACATGAATCAGTTTTACCTGATTTTAGCATGAATCAAGTTTAGTGCACCAAGCTGCACTAGTAGTCATTGTATTCTTCACCACTTTGCCCTCACAAGTTTTTTCTTTTTTTATCAGTTTCATTTAAGAATATCCATGATGAAGCAATAAAAATTTTATTATTTTTATTAAATCTCAACCCTGAGTGCACATATTTTTAATATTCTGGGAAGTATCTATAAAGCATTTCTTTTGCATGCCAAAGTACAATGGTTGTCTCATGTAAAAACATTTGCACGAGGTTGAAATTGAGATCTGAACTGGCCATGGTTTTAATGGAACACCATTTGTATTTGAAGGAATGACTGACAGAAAAACTACTATTATTCACACTTGGATGTTTGGTAGACATTTTCTCAAAAATGAATGAAGTGAGCCTGTCATTTCAAGAAAAACAGCTGATAGTATTTGTTGCCAATGATAAAATTTGAGCCTTCAAATGAAAATTAGAATTTGGAAAACTTGTATCTACCACTGTGAGCTTGACAGTTTCTCAGTGCTCAAAAGACTTTTCTGATGAGTTCAGTGGTGATATTAGCAAATAGAATTTTTTATGTTGTGTAATTAAATGTGTTAACATTTAGAAGATCTGTATAACTCAGTAAGCTAATACTTTTCAGATGACCAATGTACAATTTTATAAAATTATGCTTGGCTAAAAGATTCATTAAAAGTACAAGATACGCCAGTGGATTTTAATGTACCAAAGTATGAAAAGTTAATTGATACGATTTTACATTCTACATTGTAGCTGACCTTTAGAAACTAGCATTTACTGAGTTACAATGTAGTATCAAAAAAGAATATCCACAATTATCTAAAAAGACTCCTAAAATATTCTTCCCTTTTCCAGCTACATATCTGTTTGAGGTTGTATTTTTACATATTACAACCATATCACAGCAAAGGGAATGTAGATACAGAAATGAGAATCCAGTTGTATTTTATTAAGCATTACATTTAACAGATTTGCAAAAATGCAAAATAATGACACTCTTCTCACATTTTTTTGGAAAATTTACTTAGTTTTCATTAAAATATATTATTTACATTAAAATACAATAGATTTGTTATTGTTACTAAAAGTGAATAAATAAATAATTTTAAATTTTCTCAGTTTTAATTTCTAGTGTGGCAAATATTGGTAGATAAAAGCCTCAAAAACAGAAACTCTTTGGGGCTCTCAATTTTGAAGAGAGTAAAGGAATCCTAAAGCCAAAAAGTTTGAGAATTGTTGATATAGTACATATAGAATACCTGCGATATATTGGGCTCAGCCTGGTACAGGAATAGCATGGTGAACTGGATAGACATGGACCTTGCCTTTGTGGAGCCAATAATCACCTGCATTTAAGCTGATAATTTTCAGACTGCGGTCAGTGCCATGGCAACACAAAGTGATATGGGATCACCTACTAGGGGCACCGGGCCCTGTTTAGGGAACAGTTTCTGGAAGAATTAATATCTCTACTGAGACTTGAAGAATGAATAAGAGTTAGCCAGACAAAGAGAAGAGGAAGATTGTTTCAGGTATACAAGAAAGCATGTGCGAAAGTCCCCATGCAAGGGATCATGGTTTGATTGCAGAAATAAAAGAAGTGGAGTGTAACTGAAGCATGGATGGGGGTTGGGGGCAGGATGACGATGGTGACATGAAGTTAGATTAGAGAACAGCCAGATCATGAAGAGTACTATGAGTTCAGGAACTCCTCCTAGGCAAAATGGGAGGTCATTGAAGGGTTTTAAAGGAGGAAAGTGACATCAGGTTTGCAATTTAGACATCTCTCTGGCTTAGAGGAGAGAATGGATGTCTAGGGTCAGGGAGACAGGTTAGGGGTCATTGTTCAAGGAGAGAGATGATGGAACCTGGACTAGGTATGGATGTTTCAGGTGGTGGAAAGGTGTTGAGAGAGATTTGGGTGGAAAGGTTTACAGATTTAGGTAAATAGATTAGGTATGATTAAAGAGGAAAGGGTAGGTGTCAAGGATGAATCTAGGTTTTGGGCTTAGAACCTGTGTGTAATGATGATAATGTTCACCAAAGGAGGGAACATAGAAGATGCAGATTTTGAGAGGAGGAGGAAGAATTCCATTTGGGCCTCCAATTGGACATCCATAAGATGTCCAGTCAGCTTTTGGATATGTAGTTCTGAAGCTGAGGAGGAAGATCTGGGCTATAGACAGATTTGAGATTCATCAACTTATAAACGTTAACTGAAACCATAGGCTGAGTGAGATTCCTCAGAGAGAGGATTTAACCAAGAAAGGAAGACCAACATTGAAGGGATTAGCAAAGAAAGGAGAGTTTGCAAAGGTGGCTGAGAAAATATGCCCAGAGAATTAAAAGAATGTTAAGACTGTGTGGTCATTGATGCCAAGGGAAGAGAGTTTCAAAAAAGGAGGGAGGAGTCAGCAATGTCCAGTGCTGTCAAGAAGTAAATAAAATAAAGACTAGGAGGGTCCTTTCCACATAGCAACAAGTGGTGGTGGTTGGGTCATTGATTGAATCTAGAACAACGACTGAGTGAGGTTCCAGAGTAGTCAGGAGGGGAGGGGATTTGGAAAACAGGTGGGGGAAACTTGTATCTCTGTGAGACAACCAAGTTCCAATCAAGGCAGGAGGTGGAGTGAGCATTAGCTGAAGGAGTTGAGGATATAGGATAGTTTAATTAGAAGTGGAAGTTCTGTGGTGCTCATTGGAAAGGTTTAGGAGGGAGTTTTGGGTCAAAGGAGAGAAATCACAGAAGAGTGTGAGGAAGATATGGGAGGCTGGATGGACAGAGGGTTCTCCAGAGTGACCAAGCAGAACAGTTATATAAGAGAAGGTAGAATGTGCTTACAGCGATATCCTATTTTAGACACTGATAATTTAATTATATTGATCTTATCTTTTTACAAAATACTGCATTTATATCACAACCTAAAAATTGAACAATAATGATTCTTTTTTTCTTTTTACCAAACTATCATTTTCTGACCTATTCAAATTATCCTTACATGTTTCTGTTGTTTGCATCTGTTTGCCAGGTTAAATCTTCAGTTATGTCACTGACATTGCAGTTCCCTATATAGAAAAATCTGCTCATATGAGCACATTTATTGCTTCATTGAGTTGCCTATTTAAAATGCAGAGAACTACAAATTAAGTGTAGTGCTTTCCCATTTTGAAAAAAAGCAGATGAATGGTACTATTTTCTTGACTACATCATGTTTGTATTACATAATTAACCAGTCCAGATGCGTAGGCTGATAGATGCCAATCCTTGCTTGTTTTGGTATGTTTGTTCCTCAGAGGTCATTATTGAAAGGGATGCTTCTTAAGACTTGAACATGTCGTGTTCCTCATCTGGGGAAATGGTAAGGCAGATGTAATGGAGATAATTGTTTTTGGGGGCAGCTAAGTGGTTGACAGGGTTTATCCCCAAAATATATTGCTATGAAGTTAATTGTACAAAGTATAAAATAATTTATTCATTGAAATTATAAAATAAAATATCTCATACAATTTCAATGTGAGATGAACCCATTAAACACTTGTTCATGGCCCTCTACTAAATATTTGTTGTTTTCAAGACTTTAGTATTCCAGATTCATTTTTAAATGGCATATAATTTTTCTAGATTTCTAATATTGGTAAATTTGAATGTACCTTTTTTGAATATATGTAAGTGTAGGTTGCAATGTAGTGTAAGTGCACTGTTAAGTAAAAAACCTCCAATTATTCCTTAATGAATCTGATCTGGTGGTCAGACTTGACTTCATGGCCTTGTGACTGAACCAGTGCATTTGAGCTGCTGGCTGAGCTACTTGGCTTGTTTTTGTTTCCTTCAATAGTTCATGGCTCTTATTTTTATTTCTTCCCATTGTAACCCAAGGAGACTTTGTGTTCCATTTCTTAGCACATAATGGATTCTACTGTAAATATCTAAGCTGTGGCAGACTTTTACAGAGAGACCTTCATCCTCAATATCCGCTAATCCCATCAGGCTTATAGCTCTGCCACTTCTGTTAAAAACAGAAATCCCTCTGTGTGTTCATCCATTATCTCTGGTTGTCTCATCCCCATTCTACCTTGGGCTTCATTTGTCCTGACTCAACCTCCACTGTTCCCCTCCGTCACACTTTCCCAGGACATCCCTGGAATCCTTTTTCCACAGTAAACAAACTTTCCTATATCCTCAACTGGGCAGTAGAACAATGCATCTGCCTTTTTGCTTTACCTGACGTTTGGTGTTTTTCTAAGGGCTTTTCCCAATGGTCTTTTTGGGAGAACATTGCTCATTCTCCAGAAACACAATGCTGCATGGGTGTCATCATTCCCCACCTGCATGTAGGCTCTGTTCTTTTGATCATCTTACTGTCTGACTGATTCACCCTCTAAATCCTTGGCATTGTCATCCACCAACCTCCTGGACATCTGCCTCAGACATAAGTTCCCCTAATACTTGAAACACCCATTTTGAAAAAAAAAAAAGTAGATGAATGGCATCATCCTGAGTGCCACCCAGTACTTTAGATTTTCAGTTCATTAATTTTCTCAAATCTAGTGACCTTATCTCCATTATTTTGGCACCCTTCTCCTTTACCTATACACTAGACCACTAGCAGGAAACCTCTAAAATCTCAAATTGAAAGAACTCTTTTCTATGAGCTGGGACCACCGATACAATATTGGGTGATAAGGATGGTAGTGAGCATCCTTATCATGTTTCTAGCTCTTATGGGAATGCTTCTAAAATCTCACCATTTAGCATGATGTTATAGAGTTTTAGTGGGAGTAAAAATCCTTTATACTCCCAATTTTCTAAGTTTTACATTATAAATGTGTTGGATTTCATTGATTTTTTTCTGCATTTTCCCTCTTAATCTGATAATTTGTTACATTAAATATTTTCTCTTCATTCTCTCTATCCTTCTGAAATTTCTTTTACTTTAATGTTAGCATTTTCCCTACATCTTCTCTGTCTCCTTAATTTTTCTTTCATTTTTTTTTCTAACTTTTTAACCTCTGTATGGCATCCTGGGAGATATCCTCAGTTCTGCCTTCCAGTTCATTAAATCTCTCTTCATCTGTGTCAGAAATGTTAATTATCTTTTTCATTGCAAGATTTTCAATTGGTTTCTTTCCATTTCTACCCTTTCTTATTTCGTAACCTTCTTATTTAACAGTCTTGTTCGATAGCTTTAATCTTGCCATTATTACTTTGAAGATTTTAAACATGTTTATTTAAAGTTTTTCAGATTGTTCTAATTTTAATATTTCCTCAGGTGTAAATTATTCCATCTGTTGGAGTGCTTTTACTCATGCTGTATATCCTTGTACATTTTGTAATTTTATTTTCTTTTCTTCCTCCCTTTCTTTTTAAGAAAGCTTATCTTCTCTGTTGGTTTGCTCTCCAAGGGGTTCCCTTTGAAGGGTAGTTTTGAGACTGCCTCAACCCTGGACCCATGAGTTCCTTAGCTCTGAGACAAATCAAAAGTTTGAGACTCCTGCTGCAGAGAAGTAGCAATTTCAATGCCCATGTGCAGTGTAGACTCAGGCACAGTCATGTATTGGTTGGACTTTGACCCTAACTGGAAAGTGGCAGTAATCTCACCCCACTCCATCCTTGATATTTGTGGGCATATACAGAAACCTCAGACCCCAACTCTTTCTGGCACCTATCCCCAATCCCAATCTCACAGTGGCTGTGGAGTTTTACCACTGTGGGTTTATTGTCCTTTTCTATTTACAGAGAATTTTATTTCTTATTTTTGAACATGGTTATATCAGTCAGGGCTCTATTAGGAAACAGAATCCCATTCAGATACTTAAAGAGATTTTAATGAAGGGACAATTTATAAAAGTATGGACAGGTTAGGTGAGGTACCGAGGCTACCAACAGCAGGAAGCTGTTACCATTCCTAACCCTGAAGAGACAAAGGAAGAAATGTTCTTACTGGAACCCAGTGAGAACTGGAGCTATAGAAGAGGTGCTGTCTGGTAGAAAGCAGAGTCTGGGGGGAAATAACCACTACCAGAAGAAGGGCCTGAGGCAGGGAGGGAGCAGGGAAGAATTAGCCCATCCTCTCCCCTCTTACCCTCCTATCTCTCATTCATGCCTTATGTTAGCCAAATCTAACTGGAGGCAGCCAGCAAGGGAGCCCAGCTTTGAGGTCCAGAGGGGCACAGAGAAGGGCAGAGAATGGATAAGAGGGACTTGCAAATGGAGAACAAAAAGTAGAAGACTTGTTTTCTTTTTTAAAATAATTTATCTGTTATTTCTATATGTTGCAGACTGGGAATTTTCAGCACATGTTTACTCTGCCATGTTGACTCAGAAATCAAATAATCCATACTGCAACCTCTGGCTCTCTCTTTCTCTCAATCCATACTCCTACCCATCTGGCTTCCCCATTCAGGCACACCCTTAATATCTGCAGGGCCCAGAGCAAGAGTATAAATGGAAGCCTACATACTATAGGTCTAGATATTTGAACATTATGAATCAAGATAAGATAACAAACCATTAAATAAAATGTTTTATCTTCCTACCTTGACAGATTACTGTCATAATGAGCTAGAAGGCAAAGGTTTGATTTAGAATTCATCAATCTCTTGGAGGTCTACCCAGGACATTGATGGCATGGGAGAAGAGCTCCCCCAGATCGGCCTCATGTGATAAGGAGATACATGCCCTTGTGTAGCCCCCCAGCCTTCACATCTAGACTCAATCCATATCCCCTTCAAACATTCACCCTTGGGTAGACCCTAGGGAAGAGGCCTACACAGTGTCTGGAAGTGGGCACAACTCTGGTCCTGCAAACATCTTGCTCTGTGGAGAGGAGTTGAGTCAGAGGAAGGCCAGAGCGGGGTCCTCTAAAAGGCAGGGCCCAGGACCTCTGGCCTGGGTCTAAGACTTGTTCTATTCTCATTCCTATTACACTTGATCTTCAACTTCATGTAGACGTCCAGTCCCTGGTACCACCCCACCCAACACACATTTTTTTTTTCTCAGAATGTAAGTCCTCTGCTATACTCTCTTCCTTCCCTGCCTAGCCTGAAACCTACAGCCAGTCATACTCTTAGCATTGCCCTCAGCTTGCTAGATTCCTTGTTCTTCCATCACTCCTACCTAGCAAAACCTCAACCCTGGATCAACCCAACTCTCCATTGTCTAGTTTATACACTGGGGTTGTTGACTGCTGCAGTATAACTGTATCAAGAGTATAAGCACATCCATTCCATCTGGACCTCTGTGTTGCCAGGGATCCTTCTCTGAACTTGCAGGCAGCTCTTTTCTTTCAGACCTTTGCCACTTTTCTCAGGCTCTTACTCCACCGTCTTCCCTGTCACTCTCAACAAATGACCTTGCTTCCCATTTTACTAAGAAAATAGAAACCATCAAAACAACAGTGTCTTTTACTTCTTATTCCCTGCCATGATTTTACTTTTGTGAACATTGATGATGATGGGGGGAGGAAGTTGAGGATGGTGATAGTTGGTGGTGATGGTGGATGATAGCTAACTGATTTTTGGCATTAACCATTGACCTGCCACTGTGACTCCTACCCTCCTTTCACTGGCAGAATTGTTGTTTACCCCATCTGCCAGTCTCAGACAAATCCTTCTGCTATAGCTTTGTATTCTTCCCCTTTTAGAGGATGCTTCTGGCCCTAACTGCATCCATTATCTCCTCTATCTAAACCTCTGCATTCAAGCTGCTGTCACTTATATTCAAATCCCTTTCATCCTGCTGTGTGTGATCTTATAATTCCACTGAAACTGCTCTGACCAGGATCAACAATGACTTCTTGATTGCTAAAACCAATGAGTCCTTCAGTCCTTGTCTTCTGACTTCTCCATAGTATTTGACACTCTTGAGGCCGCCTTCTCACCCTGTTCTTTACCCTGAGCTTACATGCCCTTCCCACTTTTCTGGCCAGCTTTCTAAGGCTCCTTCCCTTAAATGCTGGCCTTCCCCAGAGTTCTGTCCTTGGCTGCTTCGCTTCTCATTCATTATACTCTCATCTCAGTGTCTTGCCTATAGAAGGTACTCAGTCACTATCAAATGATGTATGCAAATCAAGCTGCTGGTTTCAAATTCAAGCAATATACTCAAAAGTCTTTAAAAGTATAAGTAAAAAGGAGCAAACTTTTTTTTTTTTTTTTTTTGAGGGATACACATATACTTTCCAATTACAAATGATGTATTGTTGCAACTGGAGTCCACTGAAGGGAAAAAAAACATAATAGCTTATTTCAAAACTAATGTAGCTATATGTTAGCAACAGAAGTGATACAGCTATCTTAATAGAAATACAACAAAGAGATGACTTAGCAGCTGTCTCCCCATGCTATCACTTTATTTTGGTCTGTAGTACTTGGCAGAGAATTTAGAAAAGAAAAAAACGTTAAACCTCACTGTGTTCTCCTTGACTAAATGATTTCTACTAGTCTAAGAACAAATCTTAGAGGCATGTATGTTCCATCATTTTTGAAAATAGAGCATTTTCAAAGTTTTTTCCTAGAGGTATTTGACTAAACATTTTGGCATAGCCAGAACTTGAGTACCCAACCCCAGCTTGGGGACCATATTAGATGTTGAAACCCACTTCTGAAAAATAATTCAGTTAAAAAAAGAATTCAGCAGAAAACTATTTAGGGCTGTCTTTACACTGAGATGTGGAGATGCCTCATGTAGACATTCGTTTGTTTATTCATTCATCATTCATTTGACAAATAGTCATATTAATAACTTAAAGCCTTCTAAGAATAATTATTATTTAATGTGTGGAACAATACCTGCTGAATTAATTAATTAGTTAATTAATTAATCTATCTCGTCTTTACCTGTCAAGGTTTCTTTTCCTAAACTTTGTCAGTCAGCTGTACCTACTTTGCACAGCCCCGCATATCAAGAATCATATTGTTATGATTCCATCTGTCCCTGCCACAGTGCTTTAGGAACAGTCTGTGTCATGTTATCTCTATGTGTTTCTGTATACTTAGAGGAAAAATCTCTAGTCGGTCTAGAAGAAGAAAAAATTGTTAAAGTTAAATCAGAAGTCTGGGTTCCATAACCTGCTGATTTGTATAGTACACATTTTTATAACACAAGGATGAACTAAAAAAAGTGACATTATGATTGCCACTTTAAATTTCATGACATATTCAAGAAAATGAAGATGCCTAAAAGGTTGCTTGGGGAGACATGTTCAGATTTCATGGGGACAGGTCCTGTTAATGCTGTTAATCTTTTGGCGTTATCTCTGTGCCCAAGATAGCACAAGGAGGAACTCAATACATGTCAGAATAGGGGTGCCCAAGTCATTGCCTCCAGCAGCATAAATGTGCACCTTAGGCTGGGTGCAGGTCATCGGGAGCAGTGGGGTCTGTGGCAGACCCGAGAGTTCCAGTGTTGCCTTAAGGGCACTCACATTTTAAAAATGTAAAAACACCCTGCTAGCCAAACACCCACTACTCCCCTAGCTTGAGTTTTAGATGTCTGAATTTTGCCTCCCCCTTGCCTTCTTTCCTCCATTTCCCTTTCAACGTGTCCTCTCTTTCTTTTCTACTCCCCACTGCCAAACACTTCAGGCAAAAACTGCCATCAAAAGTTGCAGCTCATTTCAAAGAACAGTTTTAACAAAATGAGAGTACTAGCTTATATATGAACCAAGTATCATTTAAAACCCTTTTTAAAACTTTTCAGTCTTTGTTAGTTTTTATTTTATGCATGTAGTACATGCTCTTTGTTTAAAACTTCGAACAATATAAGAATAAAGTAAAATGTGTTCTGGTCAGTCTCCCTTACACCAATCCCATTTCCCAGATAAATAGGAACTGTTTGGTATATATATATATATATATTTTTTTTTTTTTTTCTGAGTATATAAACATTTTTTTTTCTGAGTATATAAACATACCTTACATACATAGATTATATATAGATTTAATTTTATTAAAATGCTGTCATACCATTCTGCAACTTCTTCATATAATATAGGCAACTTTTTGTATAAGTAATTATATCACATTCCTTGTAACTGCTATTCCTTTAACAGTTGTATCAGGGAACCAAAATGTATTTAACTAGTTACCTATTAGTAGCACTTAGATTGTAGCTTTTCTACTGTTATTCTATTCTTATTCAACTCTCTATGTGGATGTGTGAGAGACATCTCAGGGCTCAAAACCAAACTCTGAATCTTTTCCCTCAAACCCGCTTCTCTTATAGTTTTCTTTATCTCAATTTATGGTAATGTCATCCTTTGTGTTGCTTGCGTCAAATACCTTAGGTCATTCCAAGTTCCTTTCTTTTTCTTATACTGCACATTGCCAGCAAATGCTGAATCTGCCCACCTCGTGCCAACCCACCACCCCACCCTTGTCTAAGTCGCCACCATTCCGGCTTCCTACCTGGACTCTGTGCAACTGCTCTTGCCCCATGACAGTCTATTCTCAAGTCTCCTCAACTTGAGGGATCAGGTCAGGCCACTCCTCTGCTCCAGATCCTTCAGTGGCTTCTCATCTCAAGGTCCTTACAATGGTTGACAGGGCTCTAAATGATCCTGCCCCACTTTACCCACCCCCAACCCGCTGTCCTCACCTATAACTCTCATTTGCTCACACTGCTCCTCCAGATACACTTGCCTTCTTGCTTTTCCTCAAACTTGCCAGGCATGCTCCTGTTTCAGGTCCTTTGTACTTGACTTGCCTTCTGCCGGGTATGCTCTGGCATACCATGGCTTGCTTCCTACTCAAGGGTTTGCTCAATTGTCCCCTCCTCAGTGAAGTCTCCCCCGGTCATGTGTTTTAGAAAGAACACATTCCCCCAGCCTTCCCTGTCCACATTCTCTGCCTTTTTATTTTCTCCATTGCACTTTTCACCGTCAAATGAACTTTACAATAAATTTTACTTTTGACTTTCTTTACTGTCACTAGAAGGTAACTTGGTGAGGGCAGGGATTTTAAGTCTATTTGGTTCTCTGCTGAATCCTCAGCATGTAGAAGAGTGCCTGTCACACAGTAGGCTCACAGTAGCTCCAGTTTAATGGAGCTGTTGAGTAAATCTGTGTACGTATTTATTTTCTCCCATATGGGGCTGCATGTACAAGTGAATTACTGGGAGAGGAATTACTGAGTCAAGGATGTGCATATTTTAGATTTAATAGGTACAGCCAAATTGTTTTTCAAAAAAATGGCTGTACTATTTGGTATGTGTGATTGTGTGTGTCTCTGTGTGTATGTGTATATTTTAAAGGAAGCCCTTAACCTGGATGTGAGGATGGAAGTACAGGTGAAAGGGACCTTTTAATTCAGGGATTCTTCACCTGGGGTCTGGGAACCTGGACCTCTAAATGATATTTAACATCTTTCAAAAATCAGGAATGTTGGCAATGAAGCACAGTCATTTCAATGGTATCTGTGACTTTGTCACCATTAGAAGTCACAGATATTTTGGTATCATATTACAAATATTGTGAATATCTCAAATTTTTATTCATCCTCATCACTGCTTTGAAATTACAGTAGCTATTTGACCTACCCCTAGATCTTGTTATGTAATTTGTTAATAAAGAGGCACTTATAATACATTGTTGTTAATTTGTTTCCTTAAAACACTTTGATAGTTATTTCAGTATAGTTGGATTCATTTTATGCATTTAAAAACAAATGCTTCATCAAACTGCCACAAGGGTCCATAGCACAAAAATAGGCAAGAACCCTGTTTATCGAAACTGCTATTTATTATTCAACTGGAAGGAGTAAGTTATTCGTACAGGTAATAATAAGGTATTCTATAAAAATTAAAATGTCACAGAATTTCAGTACCAGCATACAAGGTACAGTAATAGTCACACATTTATTAAGTGCTTCAAAATACAATGTACTATGTAAGGAGCTCTGGAGAATCAAAAGTGAAGATAAAGTCCTTGCTTTAACCTACTGTGGAACTTCTGCAATAACTGTAACCCAAGACCTTGCATCAGTGATGCACATCAGAATCGTCTGCTCAGAACCTTCCCTTCTTTTATTCATTCTGCCTCTACCCGCATCTGCATATTGGAGTCTCACGGTTTGCCAGTGGCCCTCTTCTCTATCCACACTTTCTCCCTGTGATCTCATGCAGAGTTTAACATCTAAATGTTGGTAATTTCTAAAGTTATAACTTCAGACCGGATTTTTCTGTAAATTCTGGACTCATCCATACTTAGCATCCCCACTCAGGTGACTTGTAAGCGTCCCAAACTTAACATATCCAGACATTTTCTCCCTATTATTTTGGTAAATGGCATCACCATCCACCCAGTGGCTCAAGCTAAAAATTACCCAGAAGTCTTCCTTGATTCCTCACTTTCCTTTACTCACCCCCTTACCCCGTAGTCCTAATGCAGTCCATCAGCAAACACTGTTGGTTCTATATCCATAATACTTTATGGCAGGTTACTCAAAGTGTGCTCTGCAGATTGTTACTGGTTTGTGGCATATTAAATATAGAAATAGAAAGTAAACATTAGAAACTTTTCTAGCAATTCGACCTTGTCCTGAAGGTCACATTCACAACATGGACTCAACTCATTGAACAGAATATAGACTACTTCAGGTATTGGCAAGCTTGAGTGGTGATGAGTCATATGTGGTGCAAGTTATACATAGTAGGGCCATATTACAATGTGTGATACTTTATGATTGGTATAAAACTGTACCCTAAAAGTATACAAAAATCAGTGGAAGTGTAAGCATTTATTTATATAACAGTTTTACAATCATTTACATTTTTACCCTGAATTTACTGAAAGTGAAACAAGCTTCACTGGACATTTTTTATGATGAGAAAATACTTATCTTTTCTAAATATGTCCGAAGTAGTACACCAAATGATGGCAATGGAAGTGAGTCTAAAGAAACAAAGACCCAAAGAGTTCATATTAATTTTCTTCAGAACCTATTATCCCTCATGTGCTAAGTTCAGTTTATAATTGTGATTGGTGTTGATGTGTTAAAAACATAGTGTTTACTTATTTGTAGAGATGTACTGCCTCTGAAACAATGAAACCACCAAAACTTACAGGGCATTTACTTGCAAAGAGTAAAGTCAAAGCCCCAAGAATTTTTCAAAAGAAAGGATATTGGATTAAAAAGCCGATTGAAGCAGATGTTCACTACTTCATGTATAAACATTAGGGCTTTTCAGCCTTCTTAATAAGTAACATTTCAGCAAATCCACATACAGTGGCTGAGACATTAGTGAAATGTATCAAAGGTACTTGCTTGGAAATGTTGTATGGATCCATAGCAAAGAAGGTAGCTTAAGTACTACTTTCCATAGCTCAGCATATTAAGGAACTGGGTAATGATACAGAAGATCAACTCATGGAGCAATAAAACTAGCAAAAGATTTTTAATTGCACTGTGATAATTTCACAGCTATTCCTGCTTCTGTGCCATTTAAACACGAAGATGATATGAAGTAAGAATTCTTTTGTTCAGCTTTGTTGCTGACAAACATAACTAGCCCTGAACTGTTTAAAACCATGAAGAGTTGCATTGTTAACAAATGTGGTTTGGGGTTTAAATTTTGTGTAGGCTTATGTTCTGATAACACAGAAAACATTCTGGAGTTGTTACCCTGATTGGGAAGCTTGCACCAGAATGTAAATCAATGTACTCTTTCTTTCATGAAAAAGTCCTGCTATGAAAAGAAATGTTAGTGTACTAAACAGTGGGCTTAGTGATGTACTAAAAATTATGAATTAGGTAATGGCTGGTGTATTAAATTCTAGATTATTCTTTTTCAGTATGTCATACTATGGAAGCAAATCATAAAAAGCTGTTGTTTTAGGCTGAGGTACGATGATAATTTAGAGAACAGTGTTTGACAATGTCTGAACTACTGAACAACTCAATGTTTCCACAAAATAAAAACGATTTTGGTCCCAACTTTTTAGTTATGAATTGAACATCTAGGTTGGTGTATGTATCAAATACCTTCAGTATTTTTAATGATCTTAATATTTCCACACAAGAAAAAAAATGCATCATGTTTTCAGTGGCAGATAAGATCATGGGAAAATTGTGAGAAAATGTGAGAAAATTGTTGGAACAGAGTTTCTACAGATTATTATGGCCCATTCCAATAATTTAACAGTATTGATTAGGTGATGCACATCCAGGAAAAGCTATCACCAAACACCTTACAAATTTGATAAGACATTTTGAATTTTATTTAAGGTCAAAAAATCTATGCTTGAGAACTTTATGGATCCATTAATAAAACAATTAAAAGATAATTTCAATTTAACTGTAACTTTACAGGATAAATTGCTGGAACTGACTACTATTGAAGAATTGAAGAAGAACTTTGAAAATATAGTATCATTTGTTCCATTTAAGATAACTTAAAAATGAATAAGCTGAGCGTGCTGAAATTGCTCTAAAATCTCCTTTCATTCCATTTTATGAGACTGGTTTCTTTCCTATTACTGTTGTTAAGATAATACATAAATATGCATTATTCTCTGCAAGTAGACTTGTCAGCAATCTCACCTAGATTAGAAAAATTAACAAACAAGAAGCCAGCCCATTTGTCACATTGAAAACTTTAAATATTTATATATATTCTATTCATTCAAAGTGTTCATATAGACATTTACTATGGGGATTTATTTTTTCCCTTCAAACAAAAAATGTTACAAGTGTAATAGTGAGCCTATATATTAATTATGTATAAGCACAGATTCAATGCATATATGTCCGGCGCTTCTCCGCCCCGCCTCGAGTCCTCGGTCGGCCGGCGATGGGGACCAGAGAGATAAGGGGAGAGAGGGTGCGGACAACGTCTTACCCGGAGCACTTGTGATCACTCAGGACTCGCGGTGGTAAAGCAGATAAACTTTTAATGGGACTAGGCAATCATCATCTTTACAGGTTCCACCCGGGGCGAGACACCTCGGGGGAGAACAACCTCGATGCGGCCGTCAGGTACGGCTCCTTGTGGGCTGTCTCTCCGAGCTTTGCCCGGGAACTTTCTTATAAACCTTGCGTGTATCCAATGGGCTAACGCCACGCACACAAGCATGATTGGTGAATACAGCGGGTGGTTACATACATCAGAAGCCGGAAGCAGGATGTGGGCGCCATCTTGGCACCACTCGATGGGCGGGGGGAACTCAAGGGCAGGCTGCAGCTTGTCTACTAGGCCAAATCCGGAAGGTGGCTGCTCACATCTCCCCCTTTTTTGTTTTTTATGCCCCAGTGTCTCCAGTGATGAATGTGCTCCCGTGGACCAAGATGGCCCACAACGTATTTTTTGGTGCTTTGGGGAGTCTGGACTAGGTCCCGGCCATACCAAGGTGGGACCTCTGGCACCGACCAGAATGCTCACTTCATATAGAGACCGGAGAACCCGTGAGCCGGAAACCACGTGGCCCTCCTTGCAGTACTCAGTCTCGCAACTGGGGGACAGGAGGATTAGGAGAAGGTAGCCAGTGCCGAGGGCGTCACTAGGAGCCTCTGTGCAAACGCCAAGGGTCCCGTCTGGCCACAACTAGGACTCTGCGTAAGAGGTCCACCTGAGACAAAAATTAGGGCCACTGGTACCGAATGTTTATATACGAGATTTTTTCATATACTTAGCTGCGAACCTTATCCCCGAATGCCCAGCTTCGAGTGGTTGGGATGGGTGCTGGGCAGAGGGACTATAGTTATCAGGAGGGTTACAGGCAGAGGACATGGCCATCATGGCGGTAACACGTAATTGCTGTTGTCTTTGAAACAAACGCTCCAGCAAACTCTTAACAATGATCAAACCTACTAATAACCCCACAGCAAGAAGAACCCAGTTGGTCAGATTAGGCCAAGAGAACCAGGAGGGAAAAAAGGTCAATATTCCTGGCCCTCTTCCCGGTCTGCTGGGGAGTGGTCGACACCGTCGACATCATTTGGCCGCTCATCACGCGAGTTGAGGACTGGATCCAACAGGTCACGTTGGGGGTTTAACGACCCGTCAGGCTGCAGTTCTTTGGTGTTCTCAGGCGACTGCACGGTTCTCACCAATCTCTCCGGTACCCACACTGGTTGGCGTCCTGGTTCCTGGGGAAAGACACAAACAGAGCCTCTGGCCCAGCTGAGCACTGGGTCAGGACCTTTCCATTGCCCCGACAGAACATCCCTCCAACGGACCAGGCCTCTATGCGGAGGACCTGGGGTGGTATGTTGTAGGGCAGGCGTCATGGTTGATGCGTTTTCATTTAAATAATTGTATGTAAATAGGGCGGCAGACAATTGGGCCCTGGGGGACAGACCATGACCTATTCCCTCCTTTTGCTTTTGCAATAGTTCTTTAATGGTCCTATGCGCTCTCTCGATGACACCCTGCCCCTGAGGGTTGTATGGGATGCCGTGTTTTAGGTTAACTTCCATAACATCACAAAACTTTTGAAAAGCTTTGCTAACGTAAGCCGGGCCGTTGTCTGTCTTAAAGCAAATTTTGAGGCATCCTCAGGGTGAAGTGGGATAGAAAAGAAGCAATCTCTAATGTCTATGACAACAACAGGCCACCGCTCCGGCAGAGTTGAGAGAAGGGGCAACCCCATCTGGACAGGTCCTAGAGGCTCCATGCAACTATTTATGGCCCTCAAATCATGTAAAAGCCTCCACGCACCTGATTTCTTTTTGATGACGAAGATAGGGGTGTTCCAGGGTGACGTGGAAGGGACGATGTGCCCCCTCTCCAACTGATCTGACACCAAAGCATGCAATGCTGAAAGTTTTTCCTGAGGTAAGGGCCACTGAGGTACCCAGACTGGAGCCTTAACTTTCCATGTTAACTTTATAGGTGTAGGCGGGTATGCACCCTCAGTGGCCCCTAGGAAAAACCCAGGCCTTGTCTACCGGGGTTAGAGTCAGCCTGAATGGGCTTCACGCGCCCTTGCAAGGAGGCTCCCAGCCCCCTGCCCGGGACATATCCCATTCTATTCAGCAACTGTTTAGAAGTTGGAGAGTAACCAGTGGTTAAAGTCACGTCCATTTGAGCTAGAATATCTCTTCCCCATAACGAAACAGGCAGGGCCAGCACATAAGGCTGAAAACTGCCTTGATGCCCTTCCTCATCCTCCCAATGGAGAGTAATGGCGCTCACCATGGGCGCTGAGATTTGGCCGATCCCTCTGATGGTGTCTTCCGCTTGGTTCGTTGGCCAAGCGGGGGGCCAATCTTGCTGTCTTATAATCGACCTATCGGCTCCAGTATCTAACAGACCTAGGAAGGCTCGGCCTTGTACTTTAAGAGTCAGCATGGGTCGAGACTCTAGGGACATCTGAAGACCCTCAAAAACTTCTCCGGAGGACCCAAATCTTTTATTCCCCCTCTGTCCTGGCTTGCTTGGAAAGACTGAATGCAGGCTGGGCAAGAGCAGAAGCTGTGCCAACCTATCGCCCTCTGCAATGACCAGAGTGCCCTGCAGAGACTGCACCATAACCTGGACATTACCCGTGAAATCTGAGTCTACAACACCTGGCACAATTGTTAATCCTCTTAACGCTATGGATGCTCTCCCTAATATAAGCCCCACGGTTCCTACTGGAAGGGGCCCCCTGAAAGAGGTCCCCACCAATTGGACTCCCATAGCTGGGGTTAGCACGAGCCCGGAGGTGGCACGGAGGTCCAATCCTGCTGATCCGGGAGATGCGCGGGTCTGGATGGGGGCCGCATCGTCCGTTGGTGTGTTTGGGGGCCCACCGCAAGGGTGGACCCCCCCTGCCCGTTTTTTGAATCTTGCTCAGGACGACCAGAAAGGCGTACTCCTTGCGCATTGAAGACTGACTTACAGTCCTCGGCGCGGTGAGGCCCCTTGTGGCAGCGGCCACACAGCCTAGTGACTGCACGTGGCCCGCGGAGATGCTGAACGGCAGGCGGTTGATCTTTATTGGGGCAGTCTCTCTTAAAATGCCCAGACTGGCCACAGCCATAGCATCTTTTTGGCTTTACCTCTAAAGCTCTGGGGTCCTTTGTGTTTACTTGTAAGGAGCTGGCTAACATAGCAGCCAGCCCCGCATTAGTTAACGGGCTGCCAGCGTCCCTGCAAAGCCGAACCCACTCTGTCAAGCTCTTTCCCTTATTCTGTGCCAGGATAACCTTGCACTCCTTATTGCATTGCTCAAAAATCATCTGCTTAACCACAGTTTCTGCAACCATTGGATCTGAGAAAATCCTCTCAGCCGCAGTCTGCATTTTCGCTACAAAATCTACAAAAGGTTCTGTGGGACCCTGGTGTATGCCGCTAAGCGAAGCCTGCGCCTCTCCTTCCCCTGTCAATTTTTTCCAAGCCCCTATGAAACAGCGAAAAATTTGGGCATAAACCTCCTGGGGGTATCCTGTCTGATTCTGGGCGTGAGCACCTTTCCCTAAAAGCATATCCGCATTCCACCCGCCGTGCCTTGCCACAGCGTTTCTTGCGGCTTGTTCCTCAGCTAACTCCTCAAACCACGCCTTCCAATCGATAAACCTGCCAGGAGGCAAGCAAGAGCGAGCCAGCTGAAGGATATCTGCAGGTGTATGATTTAGGGCGGAGAGGTTTTCAACCATATTCAGGGTGTAAGGGGCGTTAGGGCCGTACTGATGGACGGCCTGCCTCAGCTCCTTCAAGAGCTTGTAATCATAGGGTTCATGATTACGAGCTTGCTGATTGATAATGACTGGGAACATCTCGGAGGCTGGTTCGGGTTCATTGAGCAGCGGTCGGTAGCCGCCAAGAACGCCAAAAGGTCTGAATGTGGTAAAAGGGCTCCACCTCCAAAAATGCCTCCTATTGGGTGAAGGGTGCGGAGGGTCCGCGTAGTCGGGTGGGGATTCTGGGCATTGCGCGGGAAGGTTAGGGTATGTACTCGGCATGTCCGCCAGAGGGAGCCCTCTATAAGGGCCCTTTACGGAACCGCTGAAACCATCCACCGGATGCAGGTGCATCCTCTGAGGCGCAGCAGCCGTTGCTGGTGGGGCGGAGGGCCGCGTGGGTGAGACAGGAGGCCCCTCTAGGTCAATCAGCGGAGGCGCTTCCGGCCCTTCATCTGCCTCACTTTCAGATTCTGAGTCAGAATTATCAGAACTAGCACTCGACTCCGGCGGCTTGCCCTTATGGGAGCCCTCCGCAGATGAAACAGACTGAGCCTCTTGGAGTGCATGTCGCGCCTGCAACAAGGCGGTAGGCGTAGTTAGGCCTGTGGCTGATTCTAACTCAAGTACTGCACGAACAGTCTCCCATATAAGGACTAGAATCGGGTCCAAACAGACACCCGTTTGGCGCGCTCGGTCTATATCACGACCAAGTTTCATCCAAGAGGGCAGATTAAGGCTGCCAGAACAAGGAAACCAGGGGGCAAAAGTGGCCACATCATCAAAAAATCGCTGGAGAGAGCTTCTCTTAACTGAGATACCCCACTGTTTCAAAAGGGTCTTTAAGGGGGTTAGTAGGGGTGAACTCCCGGACTGCCCCATGCTTGCAGCCGGCACTGTCTTGTAATCACTCGGAGAGCTCTTCCGAGTCCCCGGGGCTACCTGAACGCCCACGGGCCCTAGTCCTCGTATGGAAAGGGGGTGCTTACCTTCTCGCGGTGATCAGTCGCGGAGGTCAAACCACGGATCCCGGGAGCACGTCTCCGTCGGGGCGAGGGGAACGCAAATGAGGTTGCGGGTTCGAAGTTCCCCGTACGGGCCACCACTTGTCCGGCGCTTCTCCGCCCCGCCTCGAGTCCTCGGTCGGCCGGCGATGGGGACCAGAGAGATAAGGGGAGAGAGGGTGCGGACAACGTCTTACCCGGAGCACTTGTGATCACTCAGGACTCGCGGTGGTAAAGCAGATAAACTTTTAATGGGACTAGGCAATCATCATCTTTACAGGTTCCACCCGGGGCGAGACACCTCGGGGGAGAACAACCTCGATGCGGCCGTCAGGTACGGCTCCTTGTGGGCTGTCTCCCCGAGCTTTGCCCGGGAACTTTCTTATAAACCTTGCGTGTATCCAATGGGCTAACGCCACGCACACAAGCATGATTGGTGAATACAGCGGGTGGTTACATACATCAGAAGCCGGAAGCAGGATGTGGGCGCCATCTTGGCACCACTCGATGGGCGGGGGGAACTCAAGGGCAGGCTGCAGCTTGTCTACTAGGCCAAATCCGGAAGGTGGCTGCTCACACATATATATAATTTTTCTATTTCTTTTTTTTCCCTTTATTATATTTACCCTAGTAATATTTAGTGCAATATAATTTCATAGTTGTTTAACTGATAATACAAAATTGTATCTTATATATTGTATGTCTTTTTTTCATTCATTTTTCTAGTAATTCACTCATTTAAAATTTTTATTATAGTGACATATATGTAACCTAAAACTCCTTTAATCACATTCAGAGATACAATTCGGTTGGGTTAATTACATTAACAATTTTGTGCAACCATCACAATCATCCAATACCTCGACTTTTCCATCAATCCCAACAGAAATTCCTTTACCAATTCAGTTTTAGCTCACTGTTCCCTAGCCTTCCTCAGCCCCTGGTAATCTGTATTCTAATTTCTGACTGTATGTCTCTGCTTATTCTATTGTTTCATATAGTGAAATCATATAGTATTTGTCTTTTTGTATCTGGCTTATTTCATCTAATGTGATGTCTTCAAGGTTCATCCATGTTGTCACGTATACGCTGACTTCATTCCTTTTTTATGGCTGAATAATATTCCGTTGTTTGTATATACCACATTTTATTTATCTGGTCATTGGTTGATAGACACTTGGGTTGCTTCCACCTTTTGGCAATTGTGAATAAAGCTGCTGTGAACATCGGTGTACAAATATCTATTGAAAGCCCCTAATTTCACTTCTTTTGCACATATAGCTAGAGGTGGGATTGCAGGATCATAAGGAAATTCTATTCTTAATTTTCTGAGGAACCGCCAAACTGTTTTCTACAGCAGCTGCACCTGTTTAACTGTTTAACTGATAATACAAAATTGTATCTTATATATTGCATGTCTTTTTTTCATTCATTTTTCTAGTAATTCACTCATTTAAAATTTTTATTATAGTGACATATATGTAACCTAAAACTCCTTTAATCACATTCAGAGATACAATTCGGTTGTCCTAAAAATGCTTCCCTACTTTTTCTTCTAGGAGTTTTATAGTTCTGGTTCTTACATTTAGGTCTTTGATCCATTTTGAGTTAATGTTTGTATATGGTGTGAGATATGGATCCCCCTTCATTCTTTTGCATATGGATATCCAGTTTTCTCAGCACCATTTTTTGAAGAGACTGTCCTTTCCCAATCAAGCATAATTGGCACCCTTGTCACAAATAAATGGCCATAGATGTGAGGGTCTATTTCTGAACTCCCAATTTGATTCCATTATTCTGTATATCTATCCTTGCTGTTTGAGTACTGTAGCTTTGTAATAAATTTTAAAATCTGGGATTGTGAGTCCTCTAACCACCTTTTTAAAGATGGTTGTGGGAGTGTGAGTTGTGGTAATGGATGATGGTGATGGTTGCAAAATTTGTTAATCTAATTAACACAACTGAATCATATATCTGAGTGTGTGGCTCTTTGGGGCCCCTTACCTTTCCAAATAAATTTGGTGATTGCCTTTGCCATTTCCGCAAAGAAAGCTGTTGGAATTTTGATTGGTGTTGTGTCAAATCTATAAATCATTTTGGGGATAATTGACATCTTGACTATATATAGTCTTCCAATCCATGAGCTTGGACTGTCCTTCCATTTATTTAGGTTGCCTGGTTTTTTTTTTTTTAATCTTCATTTTATTGAGATATATTCACATACCACGCAGTCATACAAAACAAATCGTACTTTCGATTGTTTACAGTACCATTACATAGTGGTACATTCATCACCCAAATCAATCCCTGGCACCTTCATTAGCACACACACAAAAATAACAAGAATAATAATTAGAGTGAAAAAGAGCAATTGAAGTAAAAAAGAACACTGGGTACCTTTGTCTGTTTGTTTCCTTCCCCTATTTTTCTACTCATCCATCCATAAACTAGACAAAGTGGAGTGTGGTCCTTATGGCTTTCCCAATCCCATTGTCACCCCTCATAAGCTACATTTTTATACAACTGTCTTCGAGATTCATGGGTTCTGGGTTGTAGTTTGATAGTTCCAGGTATCCACCACCAGCTACCCCAATTCTTTAGAACCTAAAAAGGATTGTCTAAAGTGTGCATAAGAGTGCCCACCAGAGTGACCTCTCGGCTCCTTTTGGAATCTCTCTGCCACCGAAGCTTATTTCATTTCCTTTCACATCCCCCTTTTGGTCAAGAAGATGTTCTCCGTCCCACGATGCCAGGTCTACATTCCTCCCCGGGAGTCATATTCCACGTTGCCAGGGAGATTCACTCCCCTGGGTGTCTGATCCCACGTAGGGGGGAGGGCAGTGATTTCACCTTTCAAGTTGGCTTAGCTAGAGAGACAGGGCCACATCTGAGCAACAAAGAAGCATTCGGGAGGAGGCTCTTAGGCACAACCATAGGGAGGCCTAGCCTCTCCTTTGCAGCAACCGTCTTCCCAAGGGTAAAACCTGTGGTAGAGGGCTCAACCCATCAAACCACCAGTCCCCTATGTCTGTGGTCATGTTAGCAACCATGGAGGTGGGGTATGTCTGGTTTTTTATAACAATGTTTTGTAGTTTTCTGTGTATAAGTCCTTTACATCTTTGGTTAAATTTATTCCTAGATATTTGATTGTTTTACTTTGAATTATAAATGGAATTTTTTTCTTCATTTCTTCCTCAGATTGTTCATTATTATTGTTTAGAAACACTACTGATTTCTACTTGTCTATCTTATCCCCACCAGTCTGCTGTATTTATTAGCTCTAGTAGCTTGTTGTATATTCTTTCAGGACTTTCTGTACATAGGAACATGTCATCTGCAAATAATGAAAATTTTATTTGTTTCTTTCCAATTTGGATGCCTTTTATTTCCTTTTTCTTGCCTAATTGCTCTGACTAGAACTACCAGCACAGTGTTGAATAACAATGGTGAAAGTGGGCATCCTTGTCTTGTTCCCGATCTTAGAGAAAAGCTTTCAGTCTTTCACCATTAAGTAGAATGTTAGCTGTGGGCTTTTCATTTATGCCCTTAATCATGTTGAGAATGTTTCCTTTTATTCCTAGTGTTCTAAGTGTTTCTATCAAGAAAGGGTGCTATATTTTGTTACATGCGTTTTCTGCATTGATTGAGATGATCATGTGATTTTTTTCCTTTGTTATTTTAATGTGGTATATCACATAAATTTTCTTATGTTGAACCAACTTTGCGTACCAGGGATAAATCTCATTTGATCTTAGTGTTTAATTCTTTTAATGTGCTGTTAGATTTGGTTTACTAGTATTTTGTTGAGGATTTTTGCATCTATATTCATAAGAGATATTGGTCTGTAGTTTTCTTTTCTTGTGATATCATTATCTGGCTTTGAAATTAGGGTGATGTTGGCCTCATAGAATGAGTTAGATAGTGTTCCTTTCTGTTCAATTTTATGGAAGAGTTTGAGTAGAATTACAGTTCAGTCTTCTTGGAATGTTTGGTAGAATTCCCCTGTGAAGCCATCTGGTTATGGGCTTTTCTTTGTTTGGAGGTTTTTAATTACTAATTCTATCTCTTTACTTGTAATGAGTATGTTGGGGTCTTCTGTTTCTTCTACAGTCAGTGTAGGTTGTTTGTGTGGTTTCTAGGAACATGTTCATTTTACTTAGGTTGTCTTATTTGTTGGCATGCAGTTGTTCATAGCATCCTCTTATCATCCTTTTCATTTCTGTGGCTTCAGTAGTAATGTCCCCCTCCCTTTCATTTCTGATTTTAATTATTTGTATTCTCTTTTTCTTTGTTAAACTTACTAAAGCTTTGTTGATTTTTTTATTTTTTCAAAGAACCAGCTTTGGTTTATATTCTCTCTGTTGTTTTTTAATTCTCTATGTCATTTATTTCTGCTCCAATTTTTATTATTTCTTTCCTCTGCTTGCTTTGGGTTTAGTTTGCTATTCTTTTTCTAGTTCCTCTAGATGTGCAGTTAGGTCTTTGATTTAAGCTTTTTATTATTTTTTAATGTAAATGTTTAGAGGTATAAATTTCACTCTGAGGAAATAAGCTTTCATATGTTATGTTCTTTTTTTTATTCATCTCAAGATATTTACTGATTTCCCTTGTGATTTCTTCTTTGACCCACTGGTTGTTTAAGAATGTGTTATTTAACTTCCATATAATTTGTGGATTTTCCCGTTCTCCATCTGTTATTGATTTCTAACTTCATTCCATTGTGGTCAGAGAAGATGCTTTTGTAATTTCAGTCTTTTTAAATTGATTGAGACTTGTTATGTGACCCAACGTGTGGTCTATCCTGGAGAATGATCCATGTGCATTTGAGAAGAATGTGTATCCTGCTGTTTTGGAGTGCAGTGTTCTGTATGTGTCTGTTACGTCTACTTCATATATCATATTATTCAAGTTCTCTATTTATTTATTGGTCTTCTGTCAAGATGTTTTAGCCATTGATGTATTGGAGTCTTCAACTAGTACTGTAGAGGTTTCTATTTCTCCCTTCAGTTTTGCATACATTTTTATGATTGTTTTTTATTCTTCGTGGGTTGACCCTTTTATTAATATATAGTATCTTTCTTTGTCTCTTGCAACAGCTTTTGACTTAAAGTCCGTCCAATATTAGTATAGCTACCCAGCTCACTTTTGCTTACTGTTTGCATGGATTGTTTTTTTCCATCCTTTTACTTTCAACCTGTTTGTGTCTTTTGGTCTAAGATGAGTCTCTTGTAAACAACGTATAGTTGGATCATGCTTTTTTATGCATTCTGACAATCTGTGCCCTTTGATTGGGGAGTTTGATCTATTAATATTTAGTGTTATTACTGTAAAGGCAGGACTTCAGCCATTTTATCCTTTGTTTCTCATGTCATGTATTTTTTGTCTCTTCCTTTATTGCAGCTTGCTTTTATGTATCGTTGATCTTTTGTAAGGTACCTAATTGATCCCTTTCTGATTTCCATTTCTTTACATATGTTTAAATATGTTCTTTGTGGTTGCCCTGGGGCTTGTATTATACAACCTAAGTCTATAACTTCCTAGTTTGAGAAGATACCAACTTAACTTCAATAGCATATGCATTTTCTGCTCCTGTATTCCTCTGTTTCCCATCTTTATGTTGTTTTTGTCCCTTTATGTTGTTTTTGTTACCTTTCTATATTTTGCATGTCCATTATCAGGATATATGATTATTTCTTATACAATTGTACACCAACTCATATAGGAACTAAGGAATAGAGTTATACATTGAGAATATAATACTGTTCAGTTTTGCGTTTACCATTTGGTTGCCTTTTCTGAAGATCTTCACTTCTTCATACTGCTCCAAGCCACTCTCTTCTGTCTTTTCCTTTCAACTTGAAGAATTCTCTCTAGTAATTCCTGTAAGGGAGGTCTTTTGTTGAGTTTCAGCTTCTGTGAGAATTTTAATATTCTGTGAATATGTTAAACTCTCCCTCATTTTTGAAGGACTGTTTCACTGGATAAAGAATTTGGGGCTGGCAGTTTTTCTCTTTCAGTGTCTTAAATATATCATACCACTGCCTCCTGCATCCATGGCTTCTGATGAGAAATTGGTTCTTAGTCTTATTGAGGATCCCTTGTATGTGATGAATCACTGTTCTCTTTCTGCTTTCAGAATTCTCTATCTTTGGCATTTGACATTCTGATTAGTATATATCTTGGAGTAGGTCTATTAGGGTTTATCCTGTTTGGAGTATGTTGCACTTCTTGGGCATGTATATTTATGTCTTTCATAAGAATTTGGAAATTTTGAACCATTATTATTTCCTCAAATATTTTTGCCCCTTTTCCCTTCTCTTCTCCTTCTGGGACACCCACAACACATATACTCATGTGCTTCATGTTGTCATTCAGTTCCCTGAGACCCTGCTTATCTTGTTCCTATCTGTTCTTTTGTGTATAGGATTTCAGATGTCCTGTCCTCCAGTTCATGAATCCTTCTTCTTCCTGTTCAAATCTGCTGTTGTATGTCTCCATTGTGTTTTCCATCTCTTCTGTTGAGCATTTCATTCCCTTAAGTTCTGCCAATTGTTTTTTAAAATTCTCAAGTTCTTCCTTATGTTCACCCAATGTCTTCATTATGTCCTTCAACTCTTTTGCCATATCTTCCCTCAACTCATTGATTTGATTTTTGGATTTAGCATATTTGTTTGAAGATCTTTAATTAGTGCTTTCAACTCCTGTATCTCATTTGAAGTATAAGTTTGTTCCTTTGACTAGGCCATATCTTCATTTTTTTCCTAGTGTGATTCATAATTTTTTGTTATTTATGCATCTGGTTTCCTTGGTTACCCCAATCAGATTTTCCCAGATCGGATGGGCCCTGGTCTCAGGAGGGTGTCATTTGTATCAGGTTTCCCTGAGGATGAGACTCAGAAAGTTGTCAGACTTTCTCATGAGGCCTCTAAACACTGCGTTTTTCCTATCCTGCCCAGTAAGTGGTACTTGTCAGCCCACAGCTCCTTACCAGTGTAAAGAGGTGTGTTGCCTTTAATTCTCAGTAGACCCTGTACCTGCCTGAGAATGTCAGAAGCCAAGCTTAAGCTGTTTCCGTTTTTTGTTTTTTTGTTTTTTCCCCAGGCCCTAGGGTCTGAGTTCTCTAAGGGAGAACAGTCACTTAAGCTAGGCCCTACCTCCCCCTTTTCTTGGGGGAAGATAAGCCCTTTTGGGGTTTATCTCCTACACTTGACTTCTTCCTTTGTCTCTGTAACTGTCTTAACTCCACCCTTGCCTGGGTGAGTGCTGACAATTGAAAATGCCTGAGGCTTTCTCTAATGATCTACTTAGAATGAGAGGAAAGAAAGGAAAAAAGAAAGAAATTCCCTTTTCAGAGCCAGTCCCCAGTCCCCCAGTTACCAGTCAAGAACCAGAGTATGTGCCCAGTTCTGTGTGCCCCTTTTGTTGGCATATGGGCCTTTTTCAGTATTCTGAGCTCAGCCGACTTCAAAAGCCTCTGTTTTTATATATTTACGTATTTTTTTCTTCCATCAGCCTGCCTCCTCTCTGCCAGGAGAAGCCTCACATTCCTTTCCTGCTTTCTCCAGGTTTGTCTGTGCTCATAGCTTGTATTCAGTAGTCCAGATTCATTAAATAAAAACACAGTTGGAGCTTGGTTGAGCTACCTTCCCTTGCACCTAGTAGATACCTTCTTTTTCCCACAGGGAGGTGTTTCAGCTCTGCCTGCTGTGCTGGCAGGGAAAGGGCACCAGCTCCATCGTTTGGGGAGCTTTATTTACAGTTTATATGCCATGATCTCAGTCGTACTATCCATTCCAGACTGGCGTATGATGTGTGTTTGGTCACAGATTTCCCCAACAGTTGTTCCAGACTATTTACCAGTTGTTCCTGGCTATCTGCTAGTTGTTCCAGAGGACTGACTAAATTCCACACCTCCCTATGCTGCCATCTTTCCCCATCCTCTCCTCTAGTGTATTTCAAATCTCCATTATTGTGCTTTTCATCCCCAGAATTTCTTTTATATTTCTTTTTTTAAGCTTTCTAATTGTTTTTGCTCACACATTGTCTTCTTCATATCCTTTAACTCCGTATCTATATTTAGTTTATTTCTATCCATATTTTCCTTGAACTCCTTGAATTGTTTTAATAAATTTGACCAAATGTCCTTTATTAGTTGTTCCAAAATCTGTCTCCTCTGAAGTTTTAATTTGTTCCCTTGACTGAACCATATCTTCCTGTTTCTTAGTATAGCGTATAATTTTCTGTTGATGTCTGGGCATCTGATTATTTTCATGTGCTAACTCTGAAAGTCAATTTCTCTCTCTTGCCCTGAGTTTTATTGTAGTTTGGCTGTGTATTAAGGCTCTTCTTCAATGTTTGATCTAGCTTATACTGAACCTTTAGAACAGCCTATATTGAATTGTTCATAGTTTTCTCAGGTCTTCTGCACTTGTTTCTTGACCTGGACATGCAGTGCAATTTTTAAGATTGCCATTTGTGTGCAATTGTTTCACCTCCAGGAGAAGGCTTCTTTTCCTTTATTCCTCCTCTTGAAATCTTGAGCTTTTTCTGTTTGTTTTTGTGCAGATTTTTCTCCCCAGCTCCTGGGATTTGCTCAACTGCTCTCCCTCACTCAGTGCCACCTCTTCATTTCACTTTTTCGTTCTCAGGCCCATCCTGCCTTAACTGCAGTTCAGTTTCCCCCCCTTTTTATTTTGATGAGGGTTTTCTGCCTCTGGTAACTTCCACATTAGGGCATCCCACCCCAGGGAGCCAGATGGGTTCAGCAATCAGGGATGCCCAATTTCCCTTTAGGTATTCCAGAATTAGAAACTGGTGTTGAGTTTGTGCACTGCTTGCCAAGTTCTGCTGCAGGTTTCTTTCATTTCCGCAGCATTCAGCTGCCACTTGGGTTCCACCTGGGTTTATTTGGCTTTGAGTCCCTGTGCCTGGACATACGTGGGGCCCAAACTCGCTGCTGTGAGTGGCTGTATGGTCTACATCCACAGCAAGTTACTCTGGAGTGCTGTTGTGTGACTCCAGCCCCTTGGGACCAATTGAACAGAAGGGGCCCGTCCATACTGGCATTTCCAAATTCCAGATCTCCTGCCTTCTGTTACGGTGTTTTTTTTCCCTTTGATTCAGCAGGCTAAATCTCTCTGCAGAGTTCCAAGCAAGTGGGATTTGTCCCTTTATTAGTTGTTTCTGAGGGGAGACTTTCCATGGGAAGTCTTCCGTCACCATCCTGATGACTACCTCCAGTACTTCACTTTTATTTTTTACAAAGTATCAGTTTGCAACAGATTGAAAATTTTTTTGAATGGTCCTTTTCCATAGAGTTGAAGAAGCACTGCCTTGAAGGAGTTAATATAAAGTAAGGCTTTTCCTGAAAGAAACAGCTCCCTGAAAAGAACTAATTGTCTTACAAAGTCTCTCATACTACCAGATATACTCTCAGTTACATTATTTTGAACAAGAAAATTGTTTTTGAACTTGAAATAACCTCCACCAATGCCAGGTTTTGATGCTTAGTGAGGTTACCTGATGAAATGTCAGACAAGAAGAGAGAAATTTAAAACATATTTAGTACTTATGCCTGCTGTAATACATTCATAATTACAAATATTGGATATCATTGTAAACAAGTCTTTAAAAATCATTTATAAAGCAATATAGTAAGTGGTTATGTACTGGAGATCTCAAATATACGTCTCAGGTTGAATTTTTTAAAAAGCGTTTTTAATGTTATGCAATGACTTCTACGAGGCTTCAGGTAAAATTCTAGTATCATTATCAGGCATGGAATCAGAAAATCCTGTATTCCAGATTACTTTAACAGACATGAAGATGATATGCCCTGGAAAACTGAGTTAGTGTCTCAAAAAAAATGACGCTGATCATGATGAAAACATTTATCTAGAGGTGCATGTGAAGCGTGAATAAAATTGTTTCACTAAACTGATAATGGAAAAAGCAGAGCATGTTAGTTATTAAGCTATTGACTTTCAGCTCTAAACCCACCCTGCTATATTCTGCTTTGTGAGGCTGAGACCAGGGCTTCTGAAAACCACATTTCTTCTTCACCAGCTGCCTTGCATTAGGTTCTAACCAAGGTGCAGAGGATACAGGAAGCCTGGAGGAGGGAGACACAATTACTCCTTCCTGTTTACTTGCAGTTCCCCACCCACACTTCTTCACTCCAGCACCTGCAATTGGTTCTAGTTTCCCACTTATTCCCACAGTTCCCAAACCAGTTGCATAATATGCTCTCAGAAATACTGGCTTCAGCCTCCAGTACCCTCCTCAGAGGACCCTCTCCTCCAACCTTCTGTATTCTAATGACCTCAGTCTCTTCCCTTCTGAGGGTGGTACTGCTTCAGGTATTAATAGATACTGTCTTTTTTTTCCAACCACAGTTTTACCCTCTTAACCTTTATAGTCCTCCAATACCTGTCTATCCTGTTTCTTATATTAAATTTTCTTTTTTAAAAATGACTGTTTGAAGGTAAGACAAAGGGATGCCAACAGAAGTATGAGGTGCAAGAAAATTTAAGATTTAAGACAATGTTTTACAATCCTTTTTGAGTTACTGGCATACTTTTGAATACAGAATTCTGGGCAGCATACCAAAAGAAATTATTAAAATGCAAACATTGTTTTTTAAAAAGCTCGATTTGGAACATTGAAAAACCTTTCTAAGCCTTCTTGACCAAAAGGGGGAAGAGAAATGAAACAAAGTAAAGTTTCAATGGCTGAGAGATTTCAAATGCAGTCAAGAGGTCATTCTGGAGGTTATTCTTATACTTTATATAGATATCTCTTTTTCATTTTTAGTGTATTAGAATAGCTAGAAGGTAATACCTGAAACTGTTGAGCTGCAATCCAGTATCCTTAATTCTTGAAGATGATCGTATGACTATATAGCCTATATGGGATGACTGTGTGAATGTGAAAACCTTGAGGCCCACACTCCCTTTATCTGCTTTATTGGCAGATGAGTAGAAAAAAGGGCAACAAAAAGTAAATGAATAATAGGGGGGAAATGGAGTATGAGATGTTTTGGGTGTTCTTTTTTACTTTTATTATTTTTATTCTTAATTTTATTTTTATTTCTTGGAGTAATGAAAATGTTCAAAGAATTGATTGTGGTGATGAATGTACAACTATCTGATGATACTGTGAACAGCTGATTGTACACTTTGGATGATTTTGTGGTGTGTGAATATATCTCAATAAAATTGCATTAAAAAAAAAATGACTGTTGTGATTTCCAATTTCCTGACTGGATCCCGATTGATATAGTAGTTGGTACCATATGTGGTTCCAGGTGGTCTGGGAATGATTTGCTTATGTCTTTGACCGTGGATTTAATGCTGATTAGTCTGCCAGTGAGAAAATGGAATGTTAGTGATCCCTGTCATGTAGTCACATCGTGGTTAATCACACTGCCCCCTGCCATGGATTGTGATCAGGTGCCTACTGAAGCTAGTTCCTTGAGGCACTAGGTGGCTGCTGTACTGAACTGCTATGGTAGTAATGATGACAACAAAGTGTGTGGAATGGGATGGCTATTCCTGCCCGTACTGGAGTTTTTACAGAAAGAAAATTGCACGTTTGGGTCTTTAAACACTCAGCTCAAATCATATGTGGTAAATCTCAAATTATTCTACTTCTCTCACTTTCCATTGCTACCATCCTACTACAAGCCATTCTCATTTCTCACCTGAAGATTTACAGCAGCTTGCTAGCTTACAGTCCTTCCTTCTTATAATCTGTTTTTTATATAGTGCCCAAATTACCTTTAAAACCAAGTCCTCTGCTCAAAACCTTCAATGACTTCATATTGCATTTAAAATAAAATCTAACTTCTTCTACCTCATCTCAAACCCTTCCCCTTTCACTGTGTTCTAGTCTTTCTAGCTCTTTCTCTCCTTGGGACTGTCAAATTTGTAGTTCTCTCTTCCTGGAATGTACTTCCTCCTGCTCTTTGCATGTATATCTGCTTCTCATCATCCATATCTCATATTCCCTAATTTCCCCAGCCTCCCTATCTAAAGCAAATCCTTGACCCTTTCCCTAGTAACTGTCATCATAGCACTCATCACAACCTATCTTCTTGTTTATTTGGTTACTTGTTTGTCTCCCCCACCAAACTGCACTCCAGGAGGGCCAAGACCTCTCTGTCTTACTGTCTACTGTGTTCCCAGGACCCTGCCCCACAGCCTGTCACACAGTTGATGCTCAAAAATTACTAATTGCCTCAGTGATCCTAGAGAATAATTTTCTGTCAGTTAATTCAAAAATTTAGTTATGAAGTATTTCAAGCATACGTAAAGTTCTATAGCAAACACCAAGATACCTGCCAACCAAATTTAACAGATTTTGGTATTTTAACATACTTCAGATTACATGTTCTCTCTCTTTCATTTTTCTAATAAATGAAATATAAAAGAAATTGGTCCATATCAGCGAAATTATCAAAAGTTATTAGCACAAATTATGTATAATACCCCTTAATTTCTTTTTCTTTGAAACTTTTTATTTTGATATTCTTTGATACTTACAGGACAATTGCAAAAATGATACAAACCTCATACAGAGAACTCCAGCATATCCTTATACATGAGATACCCAGATCCACCAATTCTAACATTTTGCTACATCTGCCATAACATTCTATCTCTCTGTACATCAGTGTTTTTGTCCATCCCTCTATCTGCCCATCTTTCTGTCTATTTATCAATCCATTTTCTGAACACTTGAATATAGGTTGTATGAATCATCTTGAACACTTAACACTGCCATGTACATTTCCTACAAAAAAGGATATTCACTTATGTAACCACCTTAGATGCCGTTATCAAGATCAAGAAATTTAACATTGATATAAAGCTTACAATCTATATTCCAATTTTTCATATGTCCAGTAGTGTCCTTTTGAGCCTTTTCTCCTCTCTTGTTAGATCCCATCCAGGGTCACATATTGCATTTAATTATCATCGTCTCTTTAGTTGTTCTTTCTTTTTTTTTTTTTTTAGCGTGGGAACATATATACAACAAACTTTCCCATCTCAACCACTCCAAAGCATACCATTCAGTGGGATTAATCACATTCACAATGTTGCAATACCCGTCTTCCATTACTAAAACTTTCTAATCTCCCCAAACACAAAAACCACACTCATTATGCATTAAATCCCCAAATCCCCGTTCCCCCTGTGCCCTGCCCCTGGCACCCTGTACTGTACTTTCTATCTCTATGAGCTTGCACATTTTCTAATAATTTCTTTGTAGTTACCATGGGGCTTAAATTTAACCTCCTAAATTTATAAGTCTCATTTGCTTTGATGCCAACTGTGCCAGTTTGGATGTATTATGTCCCCCAAAACACCATATTCTTTGATGCAGTTTTGTGGGGGCCAATGTATTAGTGTTGATTGGGTTGGAATCTTTGGATTAGGCTGTTTCCATGGAGATGAGACTCACCCAACTGTGGGTAATAACCTTTGATTAGAGTATTTCCATGAGGTGTGGCCCCGCCCATACAGGGTGGGTGTTGATTGATTTACAAGAGTACTTTAAAAAAAGCCACACAGGCCCAGATGCTTGCTGCAACTTAGAGAGACATTTTGAAGGCAGCTGTTGAAAGCTGTTGTTGACACTTTGGAGAACGCCATTTTGAAACACAACCTGTGAGCAAGCAGACACCAGCCACGTGTCTTCCCAGCTAACAGAGGTTTTCGGGAGGCCAATGGCCTTTCTCCAGTGAAGGTACCCGATTGTTGATGCCTTACCTTGGACACTTTATGGCCTTAAGACTGTAACTATGTAACCAAATAAAGCCCCTTTATAAAAGCCAATTCATTTCTGGTATTTTGTATAATAGCAGCATTAGCAAACCAAAACACCAATTTAACTTCAATAGTGTATCCAAACTGTTCCTATGCCTCCGCCCCACTTTTATGTAGTTCTTTTCATAAGATGCATGTTCATACATTGTAAGTCCAAAATCACTGATTTATCATTACATTTTATGCATTTGCCTTTTAGTTCCTATGAGAAGTACAAAGTGGAGTTATAAACCAAAAATACAATAGGACTGGCATTTATGTTTACCCATGTTGTTACCCTTATTGGAGATTTATTTCTTCAAGCAGCTTCCATCTGTTGTCTATTGTCCTTTCTTATCAACCTGAAGAACTCAGCATTTCTTGTAGGTCAGGTGTAGTGGTGATGAGCTTCCTCAGGTTTGTTAATCTGGAAATGTTTTAATCTATCCCTCATTTTTAAAATTAAATCCAGTTTTACTGAGATATATTCACATACCATACAATCATTCATGGTGTAAATCAGCTGTTCATAGTACCATCATAAATAAAAGTAAAAAACAACATCCAAATCACCCCCCCCATCCTACCCTATTTTTCATTAACTTTTTGTCCCCATTAATCTGCTTATCCATCCATACACTGGATAAAGGGAGTGCGATCCACAAAGTTTTCACAATCACACTGTTACCCCTTGTAAGCTACATTGTTATACAATCATCTTCAAGAGTCAAGGCTACTGGGTTGGAGTTTGATAGTTTCAGGTATTTACTTCTAGCTATTCTAATATGTTAAAACCTAAAAAGGGTTATCTATATAGTGTGTAAGAGTGTCCACCAGAGTAACCTCTCAACTCCATTTGAAATCTCTCAGCCAGTGAAACTTTATTTCACTCCATTTTGCATCCCCCTTTGGTCTATATGTTGTCAATCCTATGATACTGGATCCAGATTCATACCTGGGAGTCACATACTGCATTGCCAGGGAGATTTACCCCCCTGGGAGTCAGGTCCCACGTAAGCAGGAGGGCAGTGTGTTCACCTGCCGAGTTGCCTTAGCTAGAGAGAGAGGGCCACATCTGGGCAACAAAGAGGTACTCAGGGGGAGACTCTTAGGCACAGTTATAAGCAGGTTTAGCCTCTCCTTTGCTGTAATGAGCTCCATGAGGGCAAGCCCCAAGATAGAGGGCTCGGCATACCAAGCCGTCAGTCCTCAATGTTTGTGAGAACATCAGCAGCAATCCAGGTGAGGAAATCCAACACTTCCACATTTTCCCCCAGCTCCTTGGGGAGGGAGGCGGGGGGCTGGATATATATTTCTGTTCTCTGCCCAAATTATTTTGGGATGTGTTGCCATTTCACACTAATCGCTACAAACCTACCAGATCTCACTTCTTATTCAAAGTTCCATGTAATTGTGGTATTTGAACAAACTGACTGTAGAAGTTATATTGTTTAGAACATATAGATCCTGCACCAAATAAGCATCTCTTCCCTTGGTCTCACATGGAAGTTGAAGTTTCGAAACACAGTCAGTTTCGACCTTTACCCTTTGGCCCGATTTGCCCTAGTCTTAACCAGATCTGCTTCTTTCATATCTCTAATTGAAGTCTGGGCTCTTTTCAGCTTTTTTTTTTTTTTTTTTTTTTTTTTTTTTTTTTTTAAACAGTTGCTATATGCGCTAATACTGACATTCATATCTGCCAAGCTCTAGCTCTGAGTTTCAGGTGTCACACAGATATCCAGTGTTCCAGAGACCAATCAGGTTATACACAAAGGGATCAGCATCTCAGAGTTTGGAGATAGCCATTACAGTTCAAGAATAGATGTGACTGCTGTAAGGGCTTACAATCTAGGGACCATTACAATAATCATTCCCCTGATAGGCTATGCTCTAAGACTCAATTCTGAGTTTACACATTGTAGTTAGTCCATATTGGTGAGGCATTATAGTGTTTGCCTTTGTTTCTGGCGTACTTCATTCAAAATGCTGTCTACAGAATCCATTCACCTCATTACATGCCTCACAACTTCACTCCTTCTCGTAGTTGCTCAATATTCCATTGTATGCATGCACCACAATTCACTATTCTGTTCCTCAGTCAATGTACCCTTAGGCCACCTCTACCCATTGCAAATCATGAATACTGCCTCCATAAACACCAGTGTGCGAATGTCCAATCATGTCTCTGCTCTCAGATCTTCCAAGTATATACCGCATAAGTATATACCCCATAATGAGGTTGTAGGACCTTATGGCCCTCACTTACTTAGCTTCTTGTGGAACCACCACACTGACCCCCAGAAAGGCTACACCATTCTGCCTCCTCATCAACAGTAAATAGGTACATCCCTCTCCCCATGTTTTCTTTGGCACTTTTATCCCTATTTCTATTTTTTTCCTACAATTTTATAGAGATACATTCACACACAGTTATCTACAGTATACAATCAGTTGTTCACAGTATCATCATATAGTTGTGCATTTATCACCACAGTCAGCACTTGAAAATACTGATTACTATGAAAAAAAAAAGTTTTTTTAGTGAATAATTAAAAAAGATAATAAAAAGAAAAATAAAATATCATACAATACAATATAATGCTAAGGTCAGATAACACCACCACTACCAAGAATCTTATATCTCTCCCTTGTATCCCCCTCTCATACACATTTAGCTTTGGTATATTGCCTTTGTTACATTTAATGGGAGCATATTACAATGTTACTGTTGTCCATAGACTCCAGTTTGCTTTGATTATATTTTTCCCCAATACCATCCCTTTTTCAACACTCTACATTGTTGACATTCGTTTTCCCACATGTAAAACATTTTTATATTTGTACATTTAGTCACAGTCATTGACCACTCCAGTTTTTATTAAGTTATGCAGTCCGTCTTTATCATCTATCTTTACCTCTGGTGTTATTCATGCCTCTTTCCCACCTCATTCTGCTTTACTCATAGACATCTTTGTTCAGTGTACTTACAATATTGTGCTATCACACAGTATTATGCTATCTATTTCTAGATCTATACAGTCAATCCTGCTGAACATTCTGTAGTCCTTCAGCATCAAATGCCTGATCTCTACCCTCTTTCTATCTCCTGATAGCCTGTGTTATCAGCTTTTGACTCTCAAAGTTTGCTCGTTAATGTCCATATTAGTGAGACCATACAGTATTTGTCCTTTTGTTTCTGGCTAACTTTGCTCAATATAATGTCCTCAAGGTGCATCCACGTTCTTATATGTTCCATGTCTGTTCTGTCTTCTAGCTGCGTAATATTCCATCATGTGTATGTACCACAGTTTGTTTATCCACTTGTCCATTGATGGACATTTAGGCTGTTTCCATCTCTTGGCAATTGTAAATAATGCCACAGTAAACATCGGTTTACAAGTGTCCTTTCATGTCTTAACTTTCAGTTCTTCTGAGAATATACTAATAATGGAATAGCTGGGTCATATGGCATATCTATACTTAGCAACCTGAGGAACCACCACACTGTCTTCCAGAATGGTTGCATCATTCTACATTCCCACCAACAGTGAATAAGTGTGCCTCTTTTTCTACATCCTCTCCAGCACTTGCAATTTTCTGTGTTTTTTTTTTTTCTTTTTTCTTTTTGGATAATGGCCATTCTGTTAGGTGTGAGATGATATCTCATTGTGGTTTGGATTTGCATGTCCTTAATAGAGTCACTAATAGCATTTTTTCATATGTTTTTGAGCCGTTTGTATTTCCTCTTCAGAAAAGTGTCTGTCCATGTCTTTTGCCCATGTTTTAATTGGGTTGTTTGTCTTTCTGTTGATAAGTTGTAGGATCACTTTATATATTTGGGATATTGAACACTTATCTGATATGTGATTTCCAAATATTGTCTCCCATTGAGTAGGCTGCCTTTTTTACTTTTCTGACAAAGTCCTTTGATGTACAAAAGTGTTTAATTTTGAGAAGATCTCATTTGTCTATTTGTTCTTTGGTTACTTGCACTTTGGGTGTAAGGTCTAGGAAACCACCTCCTATCACAAGGTATTGCCCTACATTTTCTTCAAAGAGTCTTATGGTCATACTGCTAATGTTTAGGTCTCTGATCCATTTGGAGTTAATTTTTTTATAAGGTGTGAGGTAGGAGTCCTCTTTCATTCTTTTGGAAATGGATATCCATTTCTCCAAACACCATTTATTGAAGAGGCTGCTCTGTCCCAGTTGTTTTGACTTGACTGCCTTAAACTTAAAAAGTCCTGGGCTTTTCCTTTTTGGAAGCTTTTTGATAACTGACTCAATCTCTTTACTTGTCATTGGTTTGTTGAGGTCATCTATTTCTTCTTGAGTCAGTGTTGGTTATTTATGCTTTTCTAAGAAGTTTTGTCTAAGTTGTCTAGTTTATTAGCATATAGGTGCTCATAGTATCTTCTCATTATCTCCTTTATTTCTGCAGGGTCAGTAGTCATGCCTCCTTTCCCATTTCTGAGTGTATTTATTTGCATCCACTCTCTATTTATTTATTTGTTTTTGTTACCCTAGCTAGGGGTCCATCTATTTATTGATTTTCTCAAAGAACCAACTTCTGGTTTTGTTGATTCTCTCTATTGTTTTCCTGTTCTCAATTTCATTTATTTCTGCTCTGATCTTTGTTATTTCTTTCCTTCTGTTTGCTTTGGGGTTAGTCTGCTGTTCTTTCTCTAGTTCCTCCAGGTGAACAGTTAATTCCTCAATTTTTGCCCTCTCTTCTCTTTTCATATAGGCATTTAGGACAATAAATTTCCCTCTCAGCACCACTGTTGCTGCATCCCGTAAGTTTTGATATATTGTGTTTTCATTGTCATTTGCCTCAAGGTATTTACTAAGCTCTCTTGTAATTTCTTCCTTTACCCACTGGTTGTCTGAGAGGGTGTTGTTTAGCCTCCATATATTTGTGAATTTTTTGAACTTTTGCCAGTTATTTATTTCCAACTTCATTCCATTATGGTCCAAGAAAGTGTTTTGTATAATATCAATATTTTTAAATTTGTTGAGAGTTGCTTCATGACCCAACATGTGGTCTATCTTAGAGAGTGTTCCATGAGCACTTGAGAAAAAAGTGTATCATGCTGTTGGGGTGGGTGTAGTGTTCTATAAATGTCTGTCAAGTCTAGTTCATTTATCATACAATTCAACATCTCCGTTTCTTTATTGATCGTCTGTCTAGATATTCTGTCCATTGGTGACAGCAGTGTATTGAAGTCTCCAACTATTATTGTATGGGTATCTACTTCTCCTTTCAGTGTTCTCAGTGTTTGCCTCAAGAATTTTGAGGCATTCTGGCTTGGTGCATAAATATTTATGATTGTTATGTTTCCTTGATTAATTGACCCTTTTACTAATATATAGTATCCTTCTTTGTCTCTCTTAATTGTTTCACTTTTGAAATCTACTTTGTCTGATATTAATTAACTACTCCCGCTTTTTTTCTGGCTGCTGTTTGCAGGAGATATCCTTTTCCAACCTTCACTTTCAGCCTATTTTTGTCCTTGTGTCTAAAATGAGTTTCCTGTAGACAGCATATATATGGGTCCTATTTTTTAATCCATTCTGTCAGTCTGTGTCTTTTTATTGGGGAGCTTAATACACTAACATTTAGTGTTATTCCTGTATGGGCTGTACTTTCTTCTACCATTTTGTCTTTTGGATTTTGTATGTCATATCTTATTTTTTCCTCTCCCTCCTTTTACCCTTCCTGATAATCTTCATTTCTACACTCTTCTCTAAACCTCTCTCTCCTGTCTTTTCCTATCAGCCTGTACTACTCCCTTTAGTATTTCTTGTAGCACTGGTCTCTTATTCACAAACTCTCTCATTGTCTGTTTGTCTGATATTTTAATCTCTCTCTCATTTTTGAAGGGCAGTTTGATGAATATAGAATTCTTGGTTGGCAGTCTTTCTCTTTCAGTATCTTAAATATATCATACCACTGTCTTCTTGCTTCCATGGTTTCTGTGAAGAAATCTGTGTATTGTCTTATGGAGTTTCTCTTGTATGTGATGGATTGCTTTTCTCTTGCTGCTTTCAGAATTCTCTCTTTGTCTTTGACATTGGACAATCTGATCAGTAAGTGTCTTGGAGTAGGTCTGTTGGGATCTATTCTGTTTGGGATACACTGTACTTCTTGAATCTGTAATTTTCTGTCTTTCATAAGAGTTGGGAAATTTCCAGTAAATATTTCTTCTATTATTCTTTCTGTCCCTTTTCCCCTTTCTTCTCCTTCTGGGATACCCATAACAGGTATGTTCACGTGCTTCATGTTGTCACTCAGCTCCCTAAGACCCTGCTCGTATTCTTCCATTCTTTTCACCGTCTGTTCTTTTGTGTGTATGAATTCAAATGTGGTGTCTTCCAGTTCACTGATCATTTCTTCTGCCTGTTCAAATGTACTATTGTATCTATCTATTGTGTTTTTCATCTCCTCTATTATGCCCTTCATTCCCATACGTTTTGCAATTTGTTTTTTCAAGTTTATGAATTCCTCTTTATGGTCATCCAGTGTCTTCTTTATATCCTTCATCTCTTTTGCCAGATCTTCCCTCAACTCACTGATTTGATTTTTGAATTGATTTAGGAATCTGTTTGATTATTAATTATTTGTTTCAGTTCCTGTATCTCAGTTGAAATGTTAGTTTGTTCCTTTTGCTGCTCCATATTTTCATATTTCCTAGTATGGCTCATTATCTTAAGCTGCCTAGGAATCTGATTTTGTTGATTATTTTATTCTGGAGCTCATTTTTACTCTTTTACCTAGGGTTTTCTTGTTGTTTGACTTTGTTCTATATCCTTTGGTGTTCTGTTCGACTTATTTTAGACCTCTAACTTAGGTTCTATTTAGTTGATTGGAGTTTTTCACCTCTTGTTTTTGTGTTTCTTGCCCTGGCTCTCTGTAGCCTTTTGGTGAGAGGGTCTCCACACATGTGGTCAACCCCAGTCAGGTTTTCCCAGTCTAGAGAGGCCCGTGTTTCAGTAGGTGGATATGGAGTTTCCCTGAGAATGAGACCCTCCTGTGAGGCCTTTAGACTCTGTACTTTTCCTATTCTGTCCAGCAGGTGGTACTTGCCAGCCTGCAGCTACCTCACCAGTGTAAGGAGGTCTGGAGCCTTTTGTTCTCTCAGTGACCCTGACATTGTTGGGGGCATGGCTGACTGAAGCTGGTTTCCGGTTTCCAGCCTCTGGGCCCTGAGCTCCTTGAAAGAGGGCTGCCAATTGAGCTTGACTACGCCTCCCTCTTCTCGGGGAAGTTATATGCCCTTCTGGGAATTCTCTCCCCAACTAGTCTCACTGCTTTTTCTGTCAGACCTATTTCAGCTCTCCATTTCTTGGGTTCAGAGGCCAGTTGCAGATATCTGAAAAGAGAGATTTCACTGTGATCTCAGCTTTTCCTCACATTCCAGACTCATGTACAACGTGTGACTGGTCACTGGAGACCCCGAAAACACTTTCATACAGTTCCTGACTAATTGCTAGCTGTCATAGAGGAGAGACTAAATTCCATTCCTCGCCACTTTTCAATCTTCTCTCCTTCACTTTTGCAAGACAGTTTTGCAGGATACAGAATTCTTGATTGGCAGTTTTTGCTTCCAGTACTTTAAATATGTCACCCTATGCATTCTTGCCTCCCTGGTTTCCAATGAGAAATCAGCAGTTATTCCTACTGTGATTTCCTTGTATATGACACATTGTTTCTCTCTTGCAGCTTTCAGAATTCTTTCTCTCTTTGGCAGTCAGCAGTTTGATTAAAATGTGCCTTCAAATGGGCCTATTTGGGTTTTTCCAGTTTGGAGTTCATTGAGTATCTTGGACTTGTATATTCATGTCTTTCATTAAAATTAGGAAGTTTTCATTATTTCTTTGAATATTCTCTCTTCTTTTCTCTTTCTTTTCCTTCTGGTGTCACATAGGTTCCTCAGGCTCTGGTCACTTTTATTCATTCTTTCTTCTTTCTGCTTCTCAGATTGGATGATTTCAGTTACCTTATGTTCAAGTTCACTGTTTCTTTCTTCTGCCAGCTCCAATCCATCCAAGGAATTTTTAATTTTTGATTCTGTGGTCTTCAGCTCTGCTTTGTTCCTTTTTATAATTTCCATCTTTTTATTGATATTCTCTTTGTATTCCTCTATACTTTCCCTGGTTTCCTTTAGTTTTTTGTCTATATTTCTACTTTATCTCTCTGGTCTTTTTTAGGATTGTTTTTTCAAAGTCTTTGCCTGGTATGTCCCATGTCTAGTCCTCCTCATTGATGGTTTCTAATGCTTTAATTTTCTCCTTTGCCTAGGCCATTGCTCCCTGTTTCTTCATATGTTTTGTAATCTTTTGTTGAAACCTGGACATTTTGATATTATTTTAATGTGTTATCACTGGAACTTAGACTCTGAGGTGTCTGCTCCTTAAGTTGTATCTGGCTAGTATTATAACAGAGCTTTCCTTGAATGCCAGGAGCAAACAACAACAACCAAAAAAAAAAAAAGAACGTAAGATGGAAAAAGGAAAGCACCTTTCCCAGTCTTTGCAGTTTGACATGTGTGAGTGTGCTCTTTCAGAGCTTATCCATACAATGATTTTAAGGAATAGTGCAAGACCAATGTGTAAGGGCCTCCATGATGCTTTCTGTGCATGTGTCTTATCTTAGGCACGCACTTGTGTCCCTAGGAATTCCCTCATGTACACAGATATGAGTGTTCCCTTTTGCCTAGGAAACAGTTTCCTCACGGTGCTGGGCAATGAACTGTATGTCCTACAACCAGCAATCCCTTGCCCCAAGCAGCCATGACTTGACTGTTCTCCCACAGCATTCTGTAGGAGAACTCTGTGAGCTGCCTTCTACATGCAGGGCAAGTTCTGGGAGAATGAGCCTGTGGAAATGTCCTGGTTCAGGCAGATTTTGGGCCAGACATACCTGCTCCAGGTATGTGCAAGAGGGTTATTCTGATCCAACCAGGATCAGGGACCCCCAGGACCATGAGCCAGCTTCACTCTGAGCCAGTGAGGGCTGGGGAAAAGGTTAGCCAGGGTGTCACAAGAGCCTGCCAGTTTTAAGTTGTCTTTTTCTTGGTTCAGTGCTTGCCCTGTTACTGCAGTCCTTTAAGTGTTTTCTGGAACTTTGAGAAAGATGTTTCTTCCAGTACTTGCTGGTTGTTCAAAGCTTCTGTGGGGAGATGGAGCCCTGAAGCATCTCACTCTGCCATCTTTATCAGTGCTGTGCTTTCCTTATTATCTTTTGAAAGACTCTAGGATCTACACCACTTTCAATCTTGATATTGGCAATTTGTGGGTTTTTTTTTCTTTGAGGTTTATCCATTTTATTGATCTTTTCAAAGAACCATCATTTTCTCTATTATCTTTCCATTTTCTGGGACATTGATATTTACTGTTATAGTTATTTCCTACTACCTACTTTTGATTTACCCTGCTTTTTTTCTAGCTACTTAAGGTAGAAGTTTTGATCATTGGTTTTAGTCTTTTATTCTTTTCTAATGTAAGTATTTAAGCTACAAGTTTCTACCTAAGCACTATTTCAACTGTATCCCATAAATTTGGATGTTTCCTTTATCGTTCAATTCAAAACATTCTCATTCTCTTTGTGTTTTCCTCTTTGACCCATGGGTTTTTAAGAAATGTGTTATTTTGTTTCCAATATTTGGGAATTTTCCAGATATCTTTTTGTTACTGGTTTTCTAATTTAATTCTGTTGTTTGATTTCAACTCTTTTAAATTTATTCTGACTTATTATTATGTCCCAGCATATGATCTATCTTGGTGAATGTTCCATGAGCACTTGAGTGGAATGAGTACTCTTTAGGTGTCAGGAATGGTACTCTATAAATGTCAGTTAGTTCAGGTTGGTGGTTGGTATTATTTAGTCATATTATTCTTATTGTTTTCTGTCTATTCTATTATTTACTGAGAAAAGGTGTTAAAATAGCTGACTATAACCATGATATGTTTTGTTCTCCTTTTATCTCCTTTGGTAGAGGGCAGTCCTAGCTCAGCCTTTTTATGAGACCCACAAATACATCTTGTGTTCAGGACCAGGTGTGTCAGTCTGGAAGGACAAAACCCAAACCCTTAGCAGATAAGGGGACTGCCAGAACATTCTTTACCCTATTGTCCTGAGCATACGTAAACATTCACTGGAGACAGACTTAATCTGGTGGGTATGTTTTACAAAATCCAGCTTACACACCAGTGGTATATGTGTCCCTGTCAGCAAGGGAGTGTGGGGTTTCTTCATTGTGGGAGCTCATGAACACAACAGATGTTCTGTGTGTAGGACATTACTCTGCATCAGCCACAGATTGATTATGGGGAACCAATGCCCACTATTGAAGTTGACCTTGCTCTGTCTCTTCTCTATGTGAGTAAAATGTCTCTCCATCGGAGTCTGTGAGTTGTCCTTTTGCTGGCAACCCCAACTCCTGTATTCAAGTGGGTTGACATCTCTTTAGGTGTCTCTTCTTCTCCCTGACAGTTCTCTCAGCTTTTGCTTTGTGTATTTTTAAGTTCTGTTATTGGGTTCATACACATTTAGGATTATTGTTATTTCTTGATTAATTGATCCTGTTAGTGTTATGAAATATCTCTCTTTATCCATGATAATATACCTTGTTTTGAAGTGTAGTTTATCTGATATTAATATAGCCATTCCTTCTTCCTCATGATTACTGTTTCATTGTATCTTTTTAAATTCTTTTACTTTAAACCCATCGTTGTCTTTTTTTAAGTGGGTTTCTTATAGAAAGCATATAATTGAGTCTGCTTTTTTATCCAACCTGACAATCTGTTTTTAAATTAGAATGTTTAGTATATTTAATTTAATGTAATGATTGATATGGTTGATTTTCAATCTGCCATTTTCATATTTGTTTGCTATTCTCCTATTGATCATCTGTTTCCTTTTATCCTCCTTTCCTGCCTTTATTTCCAGTACTCTTCTTTCCTTTGTGTAGATCCAATTTGGTATTATTTTCCATCAGCTTAAAGAACTTCCTTAAAATTCCTAATGGTTCAAGTCTGTTGTTGACAGATTTTCTCAGCTTCTGTTTTCTGAAAATGTTTTCATTTTATTTTCATCTTTGAATTATTTTTTGCTGAATATAGAATTTGGTGTTGATTTGTTTTGACCTTATATTTAGGAACATGCCTCTAATATTTGAATCTCCACTATGAACAGTAGTTGTTTTTTATTTTAAGGTTTTTATTTTGTTTAGTTTTCAAAAATAAAAACAACATATAGAATTCCTCTTTAGGCCTTTCTATATACAAATAATAATGGAACCCAACAAAAAGTGCTGTGAGGTAAATTAGTAATATTATGAGAAAAAATACTTATTTTTTGGTTACTTTCCATTTTAATTCACATTTTTCACATTTTGCTCTGAATTTTCAAAGATTTTATTTGAGGAAACTTTAGCACTCGTTTGTCTTATTCCTAAAGCTGCTGAAAATATGTTTTCCCATTGTCTCTATCTCTAACCTGCTCATTCCACCTTTCCCTCATGCAATCTTTCTCATTGATTTTTATTTTTCAAATTAAATGCTCTGTCACATCAGTCAAAACTCTAATCTTCAGGATGTTCCAGGAGAACTCACTATCTTCTAATAGTTCATTTCTTCACCATTGCTCAAAACTCAAGTTTATAACTACCTATGTAGTATTAATTAGAAAGATTTTATAATGAAATTCCTCTAATTATGATACCAGCGTATCTATTAAACTCAAGTTTTGCTAAGGCCTCTTTTCTTAGGCACAACCTGGTATCCATAGGGGGAAAAATAAAACTAAGAATTTTAATGGAAATTTTTAAAATGTGCACTTACTACATAATTTTCAAGCAACTAATATTTTGAAATGTTTTTGTGATTTGTTTCTCTACCCCTGAATTATTGGAATGTTCTCTTGTGCTATCATGTGACCCAGTGGGGAAGACACTCAATATGCTGTAGTAATTGGCACATTCTGGGTGTGGGTCATCAGGTCTTATTCAGCCCATAACTCTGGATGGCTGTGAAAAGTAATGGGCTAATTGCACAGCAAAGTGATCCTAATCTCAGAGTTTATCCTATATTATCCCACATAAGCTGAAAAGGGATCAAGAAGTTGAAGATGAGGAACCCTGAATTCTTGTTCCTAGTACGACTTGCAGTGGGATACATAGCTTTGAGAGAGCAGGATTCTATGACTTTGCTTTTCTTTCTATGTAAAACAAGACCTGCATAGATTTTTAACAAAGGCCATCAAGCTCTCAGAAAGCCCAAAATTATTATTAGCTGGGCATATGACTGTGCTATGAATCAAGAGACCTGGTTTTCCCTTGTGGCTCACACTTCCTTTATCCAGTGTATGGACAGATGAGCAGAAAAATAGGGACAAAAACTTAAAATGAAAAATAAGGTGAGATGTGGGGGTGGAATGTTTTAGGTGTTCTTTTTTTTTTTTTTTTTTTTTTTTTTCCCAAGTCCCTTGAAGGAAAAAAGAAAGTGACTTCATACTAATGTGCCAGGAGAGGGTTGAAATTTTGAAGCATGTGGGCAGGTTAGAAGTGGCCTTTCTCCCAGTGAACTAGACTATGTAGGGCTGTCAGTTGGCAGTTCTGAAGCCTTCCCAACACTGCTCGCGTCGCTGGAGCAGAAGAGCACTGGGAAAGGGTTAGAAGACATTTGAAGTCCCCATCTTAGGGACATTTGTTCTGTACCGGGCTCCAGAGACTGTAACACCAAATATGAATTTCAGAGTTGTTTTATGCCTATGGTTTAATTCAAAGTTTAATAAGTGTTTTGGTTTTGTTCTTCCCCCCTGGGAACTGTTTTCAGTTAAACTTCCATATGGGGATATATTTATTCCTAAAGAGTGTCAAGTGAGTCGAATAGCCAGACCATGCAGTCACTGGAAGAAAGCTGCAGCTGAGGAGCGTGGGTCCAGAAACCCAGTGCCCAGGACGCATTCCTTCTCGCAGATTCGAACACAGTTGTTTTCCTTAAAAGTTCTATCCATACCATCTCGTCTTTCATTCCTTCCTTATAAACTCATATTATGTAAGTCCTCTAAGTGCTAAATGTTTTTCCTTTGTTGGCCATCACTCTCAGGATGATTTTATCAAATATGAATTTTTCCTCAGCTGTTAACTGTGTGCAGTGGGAAGCAGGCAGACGACAGAGGAGAGGTGTGTGTGTGTGGCGGGGGATGAGTGGGGCTAGAAATGCCTATCAAAAATAACAGGTGCTCCTTGTAGAACATTTTGGAAAGAGAGAAAGGTATAAAGAAGAAAACCATGTTCCTACCTAACCAAAGATAATCCTTGTTAATATTTTGGTATTTCTTTCCAGTTTGTCCCCATGTTTTTCTGCTGTTAAAATAATTGAGAATTTTGTACCCCATGTTTTTCAATCAGTTTACCATTTTCCCTTTACAAATATTACAATAAATGTATTTGTCTGTACTTTTAATTTATTTTCTTAGGAGAGGTTCCTAGATGTGGGAATACTGTATCAGAGACTATGAACTTATTTTATCATATTTACTGCTCCTGATTCTTACCAAATTGCCTAATTAACAACTGACATAACCTTCTAGCAGCCTATGCCCCTCTCATCTCACCAATGATTGAATGTTATTTATTTTTCAAATCTTTGCTAATCTAATAGGTGAAAATAGTCTCTCATTTTATTTTATTTCACTGATTGCTAGAAATATTGAACATTGTCACATTTATTAGCTCTTTCTATTCCTTCTTCTATGAACAATCTATTTATGTGATTTGTTCATTTTCTTTTCTATAATGAGAATACTTAACTGTTCCCAGTTTTATTACAATTATTTTTCCAGTTTGTTGTTTTCCTTTTATGGTGATTTTTTTTGTTTGGTTGATTGTTGCTACTGTTGTTGTTGTTGTTGCCACAGGATAGATTTACATTTTTTTATTTGAGATTGTTCACATACCATACAATTATCCAAAGATCCAAAGTTTACAATCAGTTGCCCATGGTACCATCATACAGCTGTGCATCCATCACCACAATTATTTTTTTTTCAATTTTTAGAACATGTTCATTACTCCAGAAAAGAAACAAAAAAGGCAACTCAAATCCTCCCATACCCCTGACCACCCCTGTTCCATTATTGACTCATAGTATTGGTATAGTACATTTATTACTGCTGATGAAAGAATGTTAAAATACTACTAACTGTAGTATATAGTTTGCAATAGGTATATTTTTTCCCTATATGCCCCTCTATATATAGTTATAGTGTCATATGTTTGTTCTAGTTTCTGAAAGAGATTTCTAATATTTGTATAGTTAATCACAGACATTGTCCACCACAAGATTCACTGTTTATACATTCCCATCTTTTAATCTCCGACTTTCCTTCAGGTGACATACGTGACTCTGAGCTTTCCCTTTCCACCACATTCACACACCATTCAGCATTGTTAGTTATTCTCGCAATGTGCTACCATCACCTATGTTCATTTCAAACCAAGTTCAATCTAGTTGAACATTCTGCTCATAATAAGCAACCACTCCCGATTCTTTAGCCACTTTCTATATCCTGGTAACTTATATTTCATGTCTATGAGTTTACATACTATAATTAGTTCATATCAGTGAGACCCTCAATATTATGTCCTTATGTGTCTGGCTTATTTCACTCAATATAGTGCCCTCAAGGTTTCTTCATCAACCCATTTTTATAAGATGGTTTTGTTCACACACCATACATTCCATCCTAAGTAAACAATTGATGGTTCCCTGTATAGTCGTGTATTTATGTATTCACCACCTTCACCACTATCTATATAAGGACATCTCCATTTTTTTCACAAAGAAGGAGGAAGAGTCAAAGAAGACAGAGAGACAAAAGAAAAAGAAAAAAGAAGGAGAAAAACATGACAGCTAGGAAGCAATAAAAGGAAAGACAGCATTAAACTAAAGTAGAATAAAGAGACAACATCACCAATGCCAAGAGTCCCATACCCCTCCCTTATGTCCCCTCTTACATGCATTTAGCTTTGGCATATTGCCTTTATTATGTTAAAGGAAGCATAATACAATGTTTCTGTTAATCATAGTCTCTAGTTTGCATTGATTGCATTTTCCCCCAATCCCACCCTATTTTTAACACCTTGCAAGGTTGACATTCATTTGTTCTCCCTCATGTAAAAACATATTTGTACATTTTATTCCAATTGTAGAGTGCTCTAGTTTTCACTGACTTATACAGCCCCAGTCTTTTACCTTTCTTCTTTCCTTCTGGTGTCCCACATGCTCTTAACCTTCCTGTGAGGATGCATATTCATAGTCATCTTTGTTCAGTGAACTTACATTGCTGTGCTACCATCACCCAAAACTGTGTTCCCAACCTCTCACTCCTGTCTTTTCCTGTCTGTCTGTAGTGCTCCCTTTAGTATTTCCTGTAGAGCAGGTATCTTGTTCACAAACTCTATCATTGTCTTTTTCTCAGAGAATATTTTTAACTCTCCCTCATATTTGAAGGACAGTTTTGCTGGATGTAGGATTCTTGGTTGGCAGTTTTTCTCTTTCAGTATCTGAAATGTATCACCCCACTTCTTTCTTGCCTCCATGGTTTCTACTAAGAAATCCACACATAGTCTTATCAAGCTTCCTTTGTATGTGATGGATTGCTTTTCTCTTGCTGCTTTCAGGATTCTCTGTCTTTGACATTTGATAATCTGATTATTAAGTGTCTTGGCATAGGCCTATTCAGATCTATTCTGTTTGGGGTACACTGCGTTTCTTGGGTCTGTAATTTTATGTCTTTCATAAGAGATTGGAAATTTTCATTGATTATTTCCTCTATTGTTGCTTCTGCCCCTTTTCCCTTCTGTTCTCTTTCTGGGACTGCCATGACACATACATACATGCGTTTCATGTTGTCATTCAATTCCCGGAGACATTGCTTATATTTTTCCATTCTTTTCCCTATCTTTTCTTTTGTGTGTAGGATTTCAGTTGCCTTGTTCTCCAGTTCCTGAGTGTTTTCTTCTGCCTCTTGAGATCTGCTGTTGTATGTCTCCATTGTGTCTTTTATCTCTTGTATTGTGTCTTTCATTTCCGTAGATTCTGCCAGTTGGTTTTTCAAACTTTTGATTTCTACCTATGTTTTCCCAGTGTTTTCATTATACACTTCATCTCTTTTGCCATATCTTCCCTAAAATTTTTGAATTGATTTAGCATTAGTTGATTCAATTCCTGTATCTCAGTTGAAGTGTAAGTTTGCTCCTTTGACTGGGCCATAGCTTCATTTTTCTTAGTGTAGGCTGTAGTTTTCTGTTGTCTAGGCATCTGGTTTCCTTGGTTACCCCAATCAGGTTTTCCCAGATCAGAATGGGCTCAGATCTCAGAATGGGGCAATATTCAGTATCAGGTTTCCCTGAAGGTGTGTCTTAGAAGATTGACACACCCTGGGAGGCCTCTAGCCACTGTGCTTTTCCTAACCTGCCCAGCAGGTAGCATTTGTCAGCCTTTTGCTCCTGACTGGTATAAGGAAGTGTGGCCTGCTTAGTTTCTGTTTGGCTGTTTTCCTCCAGGCTCTTGATTCTGGTTCTGAATGGGAGGCCAGTAGTAGAGCTGGGTACCACCTCCTTCCTCTTAGGGAAGGTATATCCCCTAGGGAGTGACCATCATCATTTAAATAGTTCTTTTTCTGTCTGCCTGTGCTATCTCCACCCTTGTCTGGGTCAGAGCACTGTGAACTGAAAATGGCTGCAGCTTTCTCCACTGAGCTGCCCAGTTTGAGAGAGAGAAAAAGGGACAGAAAGTCCCCCTTCAGGGCCAGTCCACACTTCCCCCAGCTTCACCCACTGGCCAGAGATAGCACCTGGTCCTCTAGGATCCCACTCCCTCCCAGAGAGGTCCTCCAGCTCTTTAAGGTCAGTCATCACTAAAAGCCTCTGTCTGCTTGTTGGGAATTTGTAGCTTGTATTGAGCAGTCCACGTTTGTTAATTAAAACCCCAGTTGGAGATGTGCTGAGGTATATTTGCTCATTCAGAGAGTGCTGCTTTCTACTACAATGAGGTTTTGCAGTTTGGACTGCCATGAAGGGAGGGGGCTCCCAGCTCGGGTCCACAGTTTTTACTTACAGATTTTATGCTGCAATCTCAGGCATTCCTCCTAATCTAGGTTGGTGTGTGGTGTGTGGACAGTCACAGTTATCCCTCAGCAGTTTTTCCAGATTATTTTCTAGTTGTTCCTGGTTGTTTATTAGTTGTTCCAGGGGGACTAACTAACTTCCACTCCTCTCTATGCCACCATCTTCTTAGTCTCCTCTATCATGATTTTTTACTCTAACTTTTTTTAGAGTTGTATGTTTACACAGAATTTATGCAAAAAATACAGTGTTCCCTTATAACTCCCCAAATACTCTCACAGTTTTTCCTATTATTAACACTTTGCGTTAGTATGATACCTTTGTTACAGTTGATGAAACAATATTATAATTATACTATTAACTATAAATTATGTTTTACATTAGGGTTCACTGTTTTTGCTGTATAGTCATATGGTTTTTTAAAATTTTTTTCTAGTACCATATGCAACCTAAAATTTCCCCTTTTAACCACATTCAAATATAGAATTCTGTGGTGTCAGTTACATTCACAATGTTGTGCTACCAGTACCACCATCCATTATCAAAACTTTTATCTCACTACAAGCAGAAACTCTGTCCCCATTAAACATTAACTTCCCATTCTCTACCCCCACCCCAGCCCCAGGAACCTGGTCTCATTTCTGCCCCTATGAATTTGCTTATTCTAATTATTACATATTATGATTTTTTTGCTGTGTAGAAATCTTTTTTTAAACTTTATCAGAAAATTAAAAACATTTCAAACAAAACAAAACAAAGGAATAAGAAAAACAAATAACCTAAAATAGCTACATTGCTTCCAACATGTTCCTACCGTACCCCAAGAAAATTAAGAAACCATAATGAAACAAAAGAATAAGAAAACAAATAACCTAAAATAGCTACATTGCTTCCAACATGTTCCCACCATATCCAAGAAAATTGACAAACCATAATCATTCCTGAGCATTCCAATAACATTAAAATTACCCTCAATAGCTTATCTGCTCTTATTAGATTATCGTTCCCCCTTGACTAGTTGCTGTCTATCTCTAGGTTCCCTACATTCTACAATATAAAACATTTATTTTACGTTTTTCACTGAGTTCTCATTAGTGGTAACCTACAATATCTCTCTTTTTGCGTCTGGCTTATTTCATTCAGCATTATGTCTTCAGGGTTCATCCATGTTGTCATATGTTTGATGACATCATTCCTTCTTACTGATGCGTAGTATTCCATCATGTGTATGTACCACATTTTTTTATCCACTCACCTGTTGAAGGACATTTGGATTATTTCCATTTCTTGGCAATTGTGAGTAATGCCACTCTGAACATTGTTGTGCAAGTATCTGTTCATGTCACTGCTTTCAGATCTTCTGGGTATATACCAAGAAGTGAAATTTCTGGATCTAAGGGTAACTCGATATCTGTTTTTCTAAGGAACTGCCAGACTGTCCTCCAGAGTGGCTGTATCATTATACAGTCCCACCAGCAATGGATAAGAGTTCCAATTTCTCTACATCCTCTCTGGCATTTGTAATTTCCTGTTTGTTTAATGGCAGCTGTGTAGAAATCTTAAGTTAAGTATATAAATCTTAAGTATATAAATCTATGATTTTTTTCCTTCACAATTTTTTCCATTTTTTTAATTAGAGAAGTTGTGGGTTTATGGAACAATTATGCATAAAATACAGGATTCCCGTATTAGCACCCTGTGCTGGTTTGGATATATTAAGTCCCCCCAAAAGCCATATTCTTTAATGCAATCTTTTGGGGGCAGATTTATTAGGGTATGACCTCTTGATTAGTGTTTGACCTCTTAATTGAATGTTTCCATGGAGATTTGACCCCACCCATTCAGGGTAGGTCTTCATTAGTTTACTAGAGTCAGTTAAAGCAGCTGAGAGAGACTTCTGGAAAGACACTTGCTGATACTTTTGAGATGCTAGCCCAGAGTTTGTTCTGGAGATGCTAAGAGAGGACAAAATGCCCCAAGAGCAGCTGAGAGATACTTTTAGAGAGACCGGGATGCTTGTTGATACTTGGAGATGCAGACAGAAGGATATTTTGGAGATGCTAAGCAAATAGAAACCCAGAGACATTTTGGAGAAAGCCATTTTGAAATTCAACCCAGGAGCAAAGGACCAGTAGACACCAGCCAAGTGCCTTCCCAGCTGACAGAGGTGTTTCAGATGCCATTGACCTTTCTTCAGTGAAGGTATCCTCTATTGATGCCTTAGTTTGGACACTTTTATGGCCTTAGGACTGTAAATTTTTAAACAAATAAACTCCCTTTATAAAATCCAATCCAATTCTGGTATTTTGCATAACAGCAGCATTAGCAAACTGGAACATATCCTATTATTAACACCTTTCATTGGTGTAATACATTTGTTACATGATGAAAACACATTTTTATAACTGTACTATTAACTATACTCCATGGTTTAACTTAGAGTTCACTGTGTTGTGCAGTTCTGTCATTTAGAGACCAAGATTAATATTTACCTCCATTTCCTTTGTTATTATGGTTTGAATTTTAAGAATATTTACCACTTTGAAATATTTGGAGTTTATTTTGATATATAGCATGGGGGTGATGATCCAAATATTTTTATTCCCAAATAGCTAGCAAGTTTTTCCAGTGTCATTTATTAAATAATCCCTGTTGACAAATAATGCCTTCATTCATCATGTACTGTATTATTTTACATACTAAGGGACTTTTCCAAGTTGACAATTCCATTCCCTTGGTATCTTTGTTCTTACACCAAGGACACATCTTTTCCCCCAGTTCTTAAAATATGTTCTAAAATCTGGTATTTCTTATTTTTAAATTGTTCTCAGCTCTTGCCTGTTTATTTTTCCAGATGAATGGTAAAATTATTTCTGTGAAGTTCCAAAAACCCCCTTTGGGGTTTTGTTGAAAATTACATTCAACCTATAAATTAATTGGGAAGAATTTGGCATCTTTACAATATTCAGTCTTCCCATCCAGAAATACACATATAGCTTGTCCCTCTACTTTCTCAAATATCCTTTCATATGATTCAATGGAATTTTGAAGTTTTCTTTATATAAGTTCAATACATTTCTTATTAAAGTATTTTCAGCTTATTTGATATTTTGGGTCCTTTTATAATGAAATATTTTTCCCTTTTGTGTGGATGCACTATTTTTGATATTATTTTATCCATTCACCACTATATCTTCAATACTTAATTTATAAAGTCATCAGGTACTGACATATTCAAGTGAGAAGCCTATTTGCTTCTCTGCAAGCTTGTAAACTCAGAAATTTAAAACTGGAACCAACCCTAGAAATATTTTCTGTTTATACATGATAAAACCAAGGCTGTGAAAGGTAAAGTAATTTATCACCTGTTGTTTATAACTTGTTAGGAGAATAGCTAAAGAGAAGACTACTTCCAAATGTCCAGATTCTTTGTGCCAAGGACATGTAAAACTTAAATATCCAAAACCAAACTCTTGATCTTCCCCTTTAGTTTTCTATTGCTGTTTTAACAAATTTCTGCAAACAGTAGCTTAAAACATCACAAGGAGATTATCTTATAGTCCTGGGGGTTAGAAGTCCAAAATGGGTCTCACTGGGCTAAAATCAAGGTGCCACCAGGCCTGTGTTCCCTGCTGGAAACTCTAAGGGAGATTGGTTTTCTTTCCTTGCCAAGTTTCTGGAGACTACCTGTATTCCTTTGCTCATTCCCCCTTCCTCCATCTTCCAAACCAGCAATAGCCAGTCTTTCTTACCTGGGACTCTCTTCACCTCTCTCTCTTTCACTTCTCAGGACCTTTGGGATTACATCTGAGCCCACCTGAATAATCTGGGAAAATTTCCTTATTTTAAGATCACTTGATAAACAGCCTTAATTCCATCTGCAAACTTAGGATATTCACAGACTTCGGGAATTAGGACATGGGAATTAGGGGAGAGTGAGAGCACCATTCTGTCTCCCACAACCATGATGAAACATACATCTGACCACATCAGCACCTTTTAAAAGACTGCAGTGTCTTCTCATAATTCTCAGTCTTAAGACTGAAATCCCTAAAACAGCCTACCAGGCCCTGAAAAGTTGCATTCCACCCCCTCCAGCCTCATTCAGCTCCCTGCTCACCCTCACTTTGTGTTCTGGCCGCATTTGCTCTGTTTTAGCTCTTCAGATGTGCCTTGCTCTCTCCTGCCGTGAGGCCCTTGCACAGGCTGTTCCCTCTTTCTGCAACACCCTTCCTCCACCCATGCCTCCCTAATTGACTTCAGATTTCAGCTCAGTCCCACTTCCTCAGCGATTGCTTTTCTGCCTGCCCTGCCCTGTTCAAATCTCTGTATCCCTTCCTCTCAGCACCTCCTAGCTCTCCTTCAGGCCACTTAGGGCACTGGACAGTTTACTTTGTTCATAGGATTATTTCTCTTCCCAGGTAGACTAAAGCTCCAAGGAACCCTGTATCTTTTCCACTCACCACTGTATCTTCAATACTTAATTTATGTGAGCTATAGTGGGCTCTTAGTGTGTGTCTGATGAATAAGTAAATGAACTCAGAAATCTATTTCAAAGAGAAAACTACATTAATGAATATGGTCATTACCACATTTATAAAAGCAGAAAAACTGACACAGTTTGAAAGTCCAACAACAAGTAAATTTTATAAATCCATCTGCTAAAATCACTGAAAAATGAAAATTACAAAGATCATAACCATGGGGGAGGAATGTTTGTACTAAGTTTAAAATAGCAAGATACAAAATATTCTTATGCTGATCAGAGGGAAAAGTGCCAAAATAATCATAGCAATTGGCTTAAGATCAAGGGCTAGTGAGTATTATTTCTTTTCTTCCCATTTCTAAACTTTCCTGGGCACATGTTCATATATTTAGCACATGTTTATCAAATGCCACTGTATGCCAGGCGCTGTGCCAAGGACTGGGAACGGCAGTGAACAAGAGGTCTGTGGTCTCTGCAAGTTTACAGGCAATTCAGAAGAAGCACTAATAATAATCATAGTGCAGACAGTCCAGTTGCCGTGGACTGTGGCAAAATTTGAGAAAACATGGTTCCTTTAGCATACTGTGTACCACAGGCTAAAGAAAACAGATTTTAGATCAGGCTCATCATTATTATAGCACTGAAAACTTTTAAATTCTGGGGGAAAATTATAGGGACAATATACCCTACAATTATAGGGACAATATATCCTGTGTCTTTAGGCAATTTAGAAAATTTTTTCTAAATTGTCTCTCCAATCTTTAATCACCACTTACCAAGACCCAAGTTGTGTATTCTAGAAGGAAAGCTTCTGGGAGCAAGATGAACTTTTCCATTGAAAGTTTTGCCAGGTCATCAGTAGAACGGCTTTGATGGTCAGGAAAGCTCAGAACACCCTCCCTGCCCAGTTCAGATGCTTTCCCAAATATTTGAGAAATATCAGCTCCCACCTCTAGGAAACCTCCTTTAGTTAACTGAAAGAGTGGGGTTTTCCCAACATAAATTCTCATGGTTTTGTCTTCTCACACTTATGCACTCCATAACAGTGCCTCTGCGCTTGAACACAACGTAAATGCTTAATTTGTTTACTAAATATCCTGAAATAGCCTCTGAGTTGTTACCAGAAGGGCAAAGACCTTTTAACTCACTTAGCTAGCACAGATCAACACTTAATGCCTTTAAGGATGATGGTGATCTTTTTTAGTGGCTGAAATGCTCCGTAATCAATGATGTGGCCCTGCCTGGAGGCAGGAGAGACTAAGATAATCGGCAAAAGTTGTCATGCTGTATCAGACCAGTAATTTGAATCCCTGCAATTGGTATTAGTGTGAGAATTGATGGGAGAGTACAGTCTCTTCCAAAAGCTAGGAATAGCCCCCAGCCTCCGTAATGTTCTTAAGTGACTTATGCATAATTGAAACCCCTCTCAATCCAGCTTCTGTTCTCAGCCTGAACCAAGTCTGAGAACTCTTCTCCTTCCCCACCCATGAAGACAAGGGACACACATACTTCGGGAGTAACTCTGAGTGGTAGCAGGAGGCCCGTCTGCTTGTCGGCTGGGGGATGAATCTGTGAGACCTCCCTAAGGGGTACTTTCCATTTTCTTCCCTCACCACCCCCCCATACCAGCCTGAAGAATTATTATTTCAAGGATGGAAAACAAATCCTGTATTTTTGAGCTGCTTTCTGCAGAACCACTTCCAGGTTTCAGTCCTAGAATGTTCCCCGTGAACTTTCACTTGGAGTCCCTTGATCTTATTGTAGGATTTGATTAATTTGGCCATGTTCTCATTTTCTGTGCATTTCATAATTTTCTATATACTTGTATGCCCTCTGAACCTTCATCTCTCTAGACTTAAATTCTCGTGTTAAAAGCCCTCTGGTCATTCCATTTGGTGACTTTTTGATTAGAGCTGGACTTTATTAATAGAGTGCTTCTGATGATCTGAGGGAGTTGTTTCATTATGAAATGTTATTCATTTTTTATATTGCTTATTATTGTCCATACCCCCAAAGGTTTTAAATGCTGGAAACATGTAAACTAAAACATAAATAATTTATTGTAATTATGCTGAACTAAGGCCAGATTTTCTATTGGCTCAGTGAAGTACATCAGTGAGAAATGGGCTGAGATGTAAAATCTTATTTCCCAAAACAGGTTTTCTAAAACTAAAATATAAATAGTTAAAAATCTTAATTTTTAAATTTGTGCACCTTCATTCAGTTAAAAAAAGCTGCCTTCATAGACTGTAGTACAGCTTAAATAATTCTCCTAGAAACTAAGATGTGTAGAGTAAGTCACAAGGATTACTGCTGAGTCTTTGCTAAAACACTAGGAGAGTGTCTTTCAGTGTCTTGGTTATGTCACAGCCCCTGGGGTGACTGAAAGATCCTGTACACATCTTTAAAATGTCAGTGCTTTCAAGTAGGTGAAGCAATAGATAATTTTTGTCTCTATATTATTGTATTATTAACTTGCTGTTTTAAAAGAGTGGAGGAAGGGTAGGTAAGAGAGAGGTGATTATTTATTTTTAAGAAGAAGACTGCCAGGAAACAATTCTTAAAATGGAAATGAAAAGAAGGACTTGTTAGCACGCTGCATGAAAGGAAAGTAATAAATTTTAAGCTCTGTAAGTCTCAACCTGATATATTCTAATTCTTCTGTATTCTCCTTAGAGGGCACAGAGCTACTTTTTTTTTCTTTTTTCTTTTTTTTTTTTCAATTTTATTGAGGTATATTCAGATACCATATAATCATCCAAAGTGTAAAATCAGTTGTCCACAGTACCATCATATAGTTGTGCATTCATTACCACAATCAATTTTTGAACATTTTCATTATTCCAAAAAAAATTCAAATAAGAATAAAAATACAAGTAAAAAAGAGCACCCGAAACATCCCATCCCTGCCATCTACCCCTGTTATTCATTAAATTTTTGTCTACTCATCTGCCCATACACTGGATAAAGGGAGTGTGAGCCACAAGGTTTTCACAATCACATGGTCACACCGTGTAAGCTATATAGTTATACAATCATCTTCAAGAATCAAGGCTACTGAGTTGCAGTTCAAAAGTTTCAGGTATTTCCTTTTAGCTATTCCAACACACTAAAAACTAAAAAGGGATTGTGCCAGTTTGGATGTATTATGTCCCCCCAAACGCCATGTTCTTTAATGCAGTCTTGTGGGGGCAGACGTATTAGTGTTGATTAGGTCGGAATCCTTTGATTGAGTGTTTCCATGGAGATGTGACTCAATCAACTGTGGGTGAAATGTTTGATTAAATTATTTCCATGGAGATATGGCCCCCATTCAGGGTGTGTCTTGATTTAATCATTGGAGTCCTATAAAATAGTTTACAAACAGAAGGACCTCAGAGCAGCTAAGAGGGACATTTTGGAGAGAAGCTGAGAGGGGCATTTTGAAGATGGTCATTGAGAGTAGACTTCTGCTACTCCAGAGTTTGCCTGGGAGAAACTAAGAGAATACCTGCAGACTCCTAGAGAGAAATGTGCTGGGAGAAGGCCATTTTGATAACACAACCTGGGACCAAAGGAAGAAGACGCCAGCCATGTGCCTTCCCAGACAACAGAGGTGTTCCAGACACCATTGGCCATTCTTCTGTAAAGGTCCCCTATTGTTGATGCCTTAGCTTGGACACTTTTATGGCCTTAAGACTGTAACTTTGTAACCAAATAACCCCCCTTTATAAAAGCCAATCCGTTTCTGGTGTTTTGTTTAATGGCAGCATTAGCAAACCAGAACGGGGGTATCTGTATAATACATAAGAATAGCCTCCAGAATGACCTCTCAACTCCATTTGAAATCTCACAGCCACTGAAACTTTGTTTTGTTTCATTTATCTTCCCCCTTTTGGTCCAGAAGGCTTTCTCAATCCTATGATGCCAGGTCCAGGCTCATCCCCAGGAGTCATGTCCTATGTTGCCAAGGAGATTTATACCCCTGGGAGTCATGTCTCATGTAGGGGGAAGGGCAGTGAGTTTACCTGCCAAGTTGGCTTAGAGAGAGAGGCCACATCTGATCAACAAAAGAGGTTCTCTAGGGATGACTTAGGCACAATTATAAGTAGGCTTGGACTCTGCTTTGCAGTAACAGGCTTCATAAGGGCAAGCCCCAAGATCAAGGACCCAGCCTTCTAAATTGATAGTCCCCCAGTGCTTGTGAGAATATCTGTAACTCCCCAGGTGGAGAAGTTTAATATTTCCACATTTTTCTCCAGTCCCTTAAGCGGGCTTTGCAAGTACATTTTTATTCTCTGTCCAAATTACTCTTATATGTATTGGGACTTCACATTACCCTGTATAAACCAACCAGATCTCACTGCCTATTCAACATTCCATGTAATTATGGTGTTTGACTAAACTGACCATACAAGTTAAATTATATAGTGTGCTACAGAAAACATAGATTTTACACCAAATAAACATCTCTTCCTTTGGTCGCACACAGAAGTTGAAGTTTTAAAACACGTCAATATCGTCCTTAACCCTTTACTCTGATTTACCTTACTCCTAACCAAGTCCATTTCGTTCATATCTCTTATTGAAGTCTGATCTCTTTTTCAGCCTCTTTAACATTTGCTGTATGGGGTAATGCTGACATTCATAGCTGCCAAACTCTGGCTCTGAGTCTCAGGTGCCACACAGACAGAGTTCCAGGGACTGACCAGGTTATACACAAAGAGCTCAGCATCTCAGAATATAGAAATAACCATTACAACTCAGGAATAGATGTAAGAGCTTACAATCTAGGAAACTTTACCGTAAGTCTTCCCCTAATAACCTATACAGAGCTACTTTTAAAGGTATTTCTTGAGTAGCTTGCGCTTTGGGGCACAGAGCCCATAGCCCAATCATCAACTTATGACAGTAAGAGCCTCACACTAATACTGGGCTTGTCAATTGTGACAGCCATCTAATTTTCCAATGTATGGATGAAGCTGAAAAATTAAGTCAAATTGGGAAGGCAAAATGGATATAGAGGAGCAAGATTTCTTTTTATTGATCAGTGAATACATAAAGGTTTTAAACTATACAAACAGAATCAAAGATATAGTACAGTTAAAACCTAAAAGTACAGAAGTATCAAAAACTTGTGTTAAAAATATCTTAGTCATCAGATCTAGTAATAGAATAGGAACCACTAAAGTACTGTTAAGGATTGCTCCTGTCTTTTACATAAAAACTAGTAGCCATGGAGTACTCATCATAGTAGTAATCATAGTAGCTAATATTTATTGATCACCTCTGTATCTGCTGTCAAGAAGCTCTGGTTCGAGTATACTGGAATTACTATGAGCTCCAGTTTTTCAGCTGACTTGTAGCAAATCTTTTTGACCACTATGTATATGTGTGTATGGGTGTGTGTATCAGAAAATTCAACCATCCCAATCTTCCCAACAGTATTCAGTAAATGCTTGTTAAAAGAGGAAAATGAAAATACGCTTGTTTATACATAGGTCTTAAGAGAAGTTCTGTCAACGAGAACAAAATAAAATCTTAGCAGGTTTCTGAGTTTTTTTGTTTGATTGGTTTTTTGGTTTTGTGTTTGTTTTCGGTTCCTAGTGTCTCAATAGCTTAATTTATGTGTTGGTGTGTGTGTGTGTGTGTGTGTGTGTGTGTGTGTGTGTATGTATTTTTATTTTAATGAAAAAATCCTCTCTCTTTTCTGGAGATAGCCTCCATTTTTTCTCCATATATTTCCTGGCTTTTTATCCATGTAAAATACATATGGTTTATTGCATAAATGGGATCTTACTACACATACTTTTCTATGACCTGTTTTGTTCATTTAGCAATATATCAAAGACATACATCCATGTCAGTGTCAATAGTTCTGCCTTATTCATTTTTAATGACTGTAGGATAGCCTATAATGTGAACATGTCATGAATTATTTAACTAGACTCCCAGTGATGTATATTCAGTTTGGGGGCTTTATACACAGTATTGCAGTGAGCATCTGTTTGTACATGTGTATATGTATGTGTGTGCATGCGCACGTGCACATTGTAATTCCCCAAGTATTCTTTAGAAAAATTATTCTAGGTGGAATTGTTGGGTCACAGGATGTGCATGTTTTCTAATTCTGATACATATCAACAGATTGTTCTTCAGAAAATTTATAACAGTTGATAGTCTCACCAACAACATATGAAAGTGCCTCTTTTCCCACACCCTTGCCAACACTCAGCATTTTCAATACTTTTTAATTTGCCAATCTAAGTGAAAATCCCATCTTGTTTTAATATGCACTCTTTTATCATAGAACAGTATGTGATTGTAGCCTCCTGTATGCTATGCAATCGTCTTTTTCCCTATATTCTATAAAGTATTTGTATAATAAATAATATTGACTCATAAATAGATTGCACATATTTTCTCCTAATAATTTTATGATTTAATTATTTACATGTATGATTTTAATCCATATGAAATTCTGTTTATGATGTGAGGAATGATCTTTGTTACAGTGACACTAACTTCTATAACAAAATCTCAGTGGCCTAGTACATGGCAGTTTATTTTGTGCCCACCCAAAGTTCAATATAAGTGTTATGATTTTCCCCAGGATCCCACAACCCTACTATCTTGTGGCGCCAATGTCCTTCTGTTAGGGCCCCACCGTCCTTCTGCGTCTGGTATAGATGGGGGAAGAAAGAGGGAGGATTTCATTTTGGAGGTTTTTGTGTGCTAATCCTGGGTATGGAGCAGAACACTTCCACCAGCATTCCATCGCCGGAACTCCCAGTTGCATCTGCTTGCAAGCGAGGCTGGGAGAGTAGTCTAGCTTGTTCCTAGGAAGGAAGGATGTTTCAGTGAACACATAGTAGCCTCTACCATGGACTCAAACTCCCCCAGCCCAGAACCATAGCCAATTATTCCAGTACCTTTTACTGGCTAACCTATTCCCTCCCCACCAATTTGAAATGCCTCTGTGGACCCTTGCTGAATTCCTGTATATTCGTGTTTCTGGACACTATTCCCACTCATTGGTTCCTGGGTTAAAATCACACAGTTTTAATTATTGAAGTGTTTTATTTTTTGATATCATTATTTTTCAAAAGTGTTCTGTATCTTCTAGCAAATTTCCTTTTAAAAAGTAGGCCAAAAAACCTCTAAAATCCCTCTATCATATATTATTAAAAATATATTCTACTTGAAATCATTATACTATTACAGAAAACAAGCATTATTTGCCAATTGGTGTTTTGTGACTCCGGAACATATGCTTTTAAAAATCAAGCTCCCTACCAAACAGTGGCTAACAGTGTTATCAGCAGGGCATTCACAAATGGCTCGATGTTTACAGTTCACATTTCAACTTCAAATCTATTTGTTGCATTAGCAAAATGAGTCTCATTAAGCCTTATTCTTTTAGCCCAGCTCTCCAAGCCTCTGAACCTGCTAATACTCAGCTTCCTTGTCTGGAAGTATGTAATCTTTCCTACATTACTTTTGAAAGTTCAGCTCGTTCCCAAACCTTCAGTCAAGGATATGAACTTGTTGCTTTCAGAGAGGCTGCATCTGTGCACTCAGCCGTCACGCCATCTGCTAAAGTGGTCAGAGTTCATTTCACTGCCTCCTTTGTGGACAGACTTGTACTGTAAAAGCATATGTTATTGAAAACATAATTTTCCTCATCATTATGCTATCTTTCTAGCCAGATCATAACCTGCAAGAAATCTATTGAGACAGAGTGAAAAGCTCTTCAGAATAGCAGTTCTTAAGAGATTAAATGATTGCCATCTCTGTCCCATTTCTTTTATCTCATAATCAAGTTCAAGATGATAGTAGATATCTCAGCTGAAGTGATTATATATTTGAAATAGAAATGGCTTTGTCTCCATTTATATTCTATACTGTTGAAGACAGGATCATTTTCTTCCATTTCCATTTATATGTATTTATGGTTCTTTACAACTGTCCACCAGGTTAAAAACTCAAACTACCCTTTAAAGGCTAAAAATGGCTAATCAGAGTTGGGTTGCACTGTTAAAGATTCCATGCACAAATTCACTAGTTGAATACTTAAGATCCATCTTCACTGGATCAGCATTTAGAGCTGGATCAAATCTGAACGATCACCCAGCCCGGCCATTCATCCTGACAAAACAGGAGCCGGAGACTCAACGGCAGCTTAAAGGCTTGCCCAGGGTCCATGCCTGGCAGCTCCCTCCTGGGCAGCTTCTGCTGGAGCCCACTGCCTCCTTGCCCCTGCAGGATGGGCCTGCAGCAGTTACACATACAGGGGTGGGGAAAGGATAGAAGACCTAGTGACCCCAAAGCTCAGGACACACATTTTTTTTTATGATTGCTTCAAGGATGCTCACTTTGACTTGCGTTCTTTATGCCTACAGCTGTGTAGTTTTTGCTCTTCTAATGTTGCAGTTTCTCTTCCAGAGACTAAAACTGGGAAACAGGATCACACCACTACTTATGAACAGCTCTGCTAAAACACTTGGTAGAGAAGGAATATGAAACTGTTTTCTGGAAATGAGACTTCGGGCTATATGTTGATTTCATTTATCAACATGACCACAACTAGTCAGTAATCAGGCATACTGAAATTGCATTCTTTCCTCTTTTTAAAATATTTCTAGCTTTAAACAACACTCCTCATTTTTAAAACCTAGAAAATAGGAAAAAATTAGTCATTATTTATGATTAATCACTTTTGCCACCTGTGACTGGATTTCACATCCATTTTTCCCTTTCTTTCTTGGACAGAGACTCTGTCCTACCATTCTTGAGGGGAAAACTGTATTGGACCCATCAATAACCCTTCACCACATTAAGAATCACAGTTAACTTGTCGTAGACAGAGATTTTTGTTGGGTGCAGCAAGAAAGTTCTTTAGAATTTAGAACTGTGGAAAATAATCCAGAATCTCAGGATAGCACCTAAGGAGAAATCTGAATTATTTTAGGTTCCTTTCTAAATCAAACAGTCCTTTCAAAAATATTATATTCATTGAGTGTCTACCCTGTATCTATCAAATTCCAGACATCACAAGGTTTAGAAAAGATTTTAGACAGGATACCTGGTATGTGAGAACACTTTCATTTGCAAATAGCAGGATATCCATTTCAGACCACCTTAAAACAACAAAGGGAATTTATTGGGTCAGGTGACTAAGGGTTTTGAAGTAGTACAGGCTTCAGGCATGGTTTGATTAGGGTTCCAGCTCATTCTACTGTTCTTCTTACTCTGCTCCTCACTGTAAGTAGCTCCATTCTTGGGCTGAGTACTAACATTTAAAAGCACGTGCATAAATCATTGGATCAGTGCACCATTAGATCACAGCACCACTGTGGATATTGCACCCTCATGGTAAGAGGAGAACTGCTGCAATACCAAGCCTCACCTCTACCCCATGCTCTCCAAACCGAAAGAACTTCTCTTTTCCCGATCCACAAAATTCCCCGGCTTCATTATGGTTGGACCAACCCTTTACCAAGCCAGGGGAAGAATACCATGTCCTAACTGACCTAAGCCAATCAGTCCTTGAACCAGCCACTGTAGTAAGGAGGATGGGATTTCAGTGATTAGCTTAAGGCAGTCAAATCCTCCTTCTGCAACTTGGGGTGGGGATCATTTCCACCAGAATCACACAGCTGCTGCAAAGCACAGAGGTCTGGATGGATGCAGAGAAATAACCAATGACATCTATTGCATCTTCAGTCTGGTAGGCTGAGCCTGCTACTAGTGAGGCCAAAGTTTTGCCTGGCTTGTGTCATTCTGTGTCCCTGACCTGACCTGGCTACCCTGTTACCCTTCATAGTTAATCCTAAATGGCCAAGTCCACCACCTGCTCATGGTCAGTCTGTAGCTGTACATCTGCACCCAAAAGGCAGAACTCTCTTACATTCAGGAATATATTGTCCTCATTCTGAAGGAACACTTAAAGTCTAATAATACCATTTAGGATCAATAGTCTATGATTAAATAAGACATGTATATTAGATGGTAAAGAGAAGACTGCTCCTAACTTTTTCTGTTTAACTGACATTTCAATTGCCTGGAACTTCAAACTTTGGAGCTCTTTGTTAAGGGAATATTTTTTGCTCTGAAAATCATTTTCCAACTAGAAGAACACTCTGATCTATTTCAAGTAGTGAGATCCCTTTTACCTGAGTGAGAACCTAATGTGACATGCTTTGGTGGTGGCAGTCGAAATGCTCTGAGATGGCTTCATCTCAGAAGAAGCTTTCCACTGGGTTTCAGTCTTGGTTCTTCCCAAGATGATGGCTTGCATGCAGATCATTGGGAAATGATCTCAGGGAGTGGGAGTGAAGGGCTGGGGAACACGAAACAGAGAATGAGGGAAAGCCAGTGCAGAGGTCCTTTTATCAAGTTTGTTGCTGCTAGAAGCGACCAGGTCTCCATCCCACCAGAAAGTCCCACTAGCTGATAGAATGACCTGAGTTGCCTGCCTGATGGGGACAGAAGGAGAGAGTGGTCATCTGCTGAATCCTGTTACCTCACTGGCCAAGGGCCACCCTTTGGGGAGCTAACTCCTCCATACTTGCAGATTGCACATGTGGGTCCAACACCCACGTGTCAGAGCATTCCCGGGCAAACAGCAAAAGATACCTGGCATAGGTTGCAGCTAAGGGAAACACTGAGCCACAACCAGAGTAAAAGATGGGTCAGGAGTGTATGAGGTAGAGTGCAGAGGCTGTCCAGGGCATGCTGGAGGAAATGCATCTGCCGAAGTCATGCAGGAGCCTGGAAAAGACTGGAAATGATCTACATATCTCTTTTATCCTTTCTGAATATCCAGATGGCTTTTCTTAACACTATGTCTTTTAAAAAACTGAAATTAATAAACACATTACCAACTTATTACTGTAGAGCCCTGCAGGACTCTTGTCAACAAATAGGCAAGCACGCCAATGGGAAGAACCAGGGGGTTTCTCCCAGAGAAGGCTGCTGGCGGAGGAGCTGTCATCATTCCGTCTTCAATTGGCGGGTCCTCTCATCCCCAGCAGGCGCTCTGTGCCTGGGGGGTAATTTTTACTCTCACTGTTCAGTCAGAATGACAGCCTTGTCCCTAATGTAATGGCAGTTTTGACTTTAGTTTAAATTATTCCATAAAGAATCAAAGAGAAAGAGATTCTGTCTCACTTTTCCCCACCCCAAAAATTCCACTAAGAAAATGTTTCTCATTTAAATCTTTGCCTCTACATTACATTTCTCACTCATGTTTCAGATAAGTCAAATATAGCGTCAACTTTCAAAACCCTCTGTGACTATCACAGTTGCTCAAAGTAATTACTATCTGTCAATGTATTTGCTGGGAGCACAGAAACATCTGTCACTTGCTCTGTTGTCACTACCAATGGGCTGGCTCTCAAGTGTGGTCTTTTCTGGGCTCAATTCAAGACCCTCACGTTGGCAAGGCAGAGCGTCGAGGTGATTATCTGCACCATCCATTCAAGAAACACGTGTGCCTCAGCTGTCCTAGAAATCACTTGTTAAAAGAACAATAAGTCTTTAAAGGAAATTATTTTAGTAAGTATAGATTAGCTGGAATATTCCAAAGAATTGCCTTAAACATGTATTCTTCTAACCAGGGATAGTTTTGTCCCCCAGGGGACATTTGGCAATTTCTGGAGATATTTTCGGTTGTCACAACTGGGGTGTGAGTGCTACTGGTTTCTAATGGGTAGGGGCCAGGGATGCTGCTAAACATCCTAGAATGCGCAGACAGTCCCCCCTTCTCTTCCTCAACAAACAATTATCTGATCCAAGATGTCAATAGTACTGAGGTTGAGAAACCCTGCTCTAGCTGTTGAGGATCTGTGCAATGTATCATAAGCCACTTGTTTAGAAAATTCAGTCTAAAAAGAAAGAAAATGTTTCTTGAGTTGAAAAAGATACCAATATTTTAAGAACATTACTCATAACTGTACCATCTTCATAAAACAAGTTTTTGTTTAGCACATAACCTTCAATTTCTGCCCAAATGAATATAGATGTTTATAAGATTGCAATGATGATATGGACCAGTTTGTATTCTTGTTTTCACTTAAAAATTTTATAGTCTTTATATCATTTAAATAGAGAATATTCCTTTGTTTAATGTAATGATGTGTTTAAATCATTCCCTCTTTGATTATTTCCTGCCTTTTTTTTTTAAGGTAACCTGGGCAAAAGCAAGTACTCCAATCTGAAATATGGCTTTGGAGGCCTGGCCATTGGGTATACTGAAAAGAATTATTTTACAACAAAAACTATTTTCTAAGAAATAACTGTTTTTCAAAACATTCCCAGAAATTGTTATATTTTTTTCATACAAGAAACATTCATATTTTTTTAATTGGAAAAAAAAAGAAAACAACCTTATGTTTCTCTTAGAATGTATTAGAGCAACAGGATGGCCTAGTTTAATAAAAGATTCGCAAAGTGAAACCCTGGCTCCTTCAGGATCGAGACCACTTAACCTCTGGGTGACAAGAGCATGTCTAGTCTGGGCTTTCAAAACTCACACAGAATCACATAAAGGAAAGAATAGACTCTTTTTTAACAAATAGGTGTATGAAAAAGAAAAATGCTAAAGTTCATGCTGATGAAAGTAGTTATTACCATGTTTTAATGTAACAAAAGAGAAAATGTTTGTGTTTTAATAGATATGAAAACTGTTGGAATTCAGCTGAATGGACTGAAATTCTACTCCTGGCTGAAATTCTCAGTGTACCCTAGTGTCAGCCTGGGTCTCCCTACACTTCAGAATCTAAATAGTATTGCCTGGAAGCCCCTTTCTACATCCCATGAGATTATAATGCACTTTTCCAATGGCTTTATGGCCATCCTGAGCTCTGAATTCTCATTTCTTGAAATAATTCAGTTGACAAGTCATCTTATTATTCCTCACTTGCTCTTCTTGCTCACTACTGCCCCAGCTCAGATGGAACTCATCTAACGCAATCTTCAGCCCCCAACCCAAGACAGGCACTGCCACACAGTGCATGCCTGCTGTGCCTCTTAGTGAAGATGGGGGAGAGGTCATAACAAGCTGCTTCGAAATGCTTAGTAAACATGGCAGTTAATAAAAGGACTTTCGATCACTTTTTCACAGGCCATTTCTTATGTAGCACTCCCACTCCCCCTTCCCAGTAGCCCCATCTTCCGCCATCTTCTCTTATCTTGCTTTTCATGCCCTTCATCCCAGATGGTCCTAAATTATTCATACTAAGTTCTACTAAAGATTCAGCTCTCTTGAGTTCCTACTCCCAAAATCAACTCCAGAGCTCCCTTTTGTATCTCAAAAACAAGCAAAAAAGCCTTTAATTTAACTGGACTTAACATTTCTAGAAAGCAGTTATTGTTATAGCAATTTATTGTTGTCTGTTTACATTGAATAAGCTTTGATCATTTCTTTGAAGGGCCAGTTCTGAAACATAAGCCTGTATCCACTGGGAAAAGAATAGCGACTTAACTGGATTGTGCAATTGGACATTGACTCTAGGGCCAGGTAGGCTCACAGGTATCTACTGTTGTGCCTTGCTTCCCAGTTTCTTGCTCTTCAGCTCTAAACCATTCAGCCTGGCATTCAAGGGATTCCTTCCATCCATTGCCCCATTTCTGCAGGCTCATCTTTCAGAGACCCTCTCTCATGTGCCGTCTGTTGAGTCTGATCTGCATATACAGAATGTAGTTAGTTGGCCATAGAGATGATTACCACCTTACTTGTGGGCTTCGTCAGTATGTATTATTTCTCTGGCTGATTTTTAGGGTCTTAAAGACAGCAATGATATAATCTCTTTCTTTGATTCCTCCAGTACCTCCGTAATGTCACCTCTTTTCCCAGAATCATTTATTCAGCAGACGTTCACCATCCGACTTGTGCGAGGATCCAGGGACACAGCCGCCAACATGACAAAGTTCTTGCCCCTCTGGAGTTTATTTCTAGTTGGGGTGAGGGTGGGGGAATATTTTAGTGTTGAATGTACTTTAGGGACACCAAAACAACTTGTTCTTGTTTCAGAACTAGAGTAAACTCCACGTAGGGTTGAATTCTGGAAACAGATACAGTGAAACTCTTTACTTTTTTACCTAATGTTGTTTTCTTTCTCTCCCCAGCACACCCCCTATTTTACCCACCCGGCACATCCGCTCTTCTATCACACAGTGATTTGAGTGTGGGTGTTGTGAAACCTTCCTTCTCTACACTAATTCTTTCTGCAAGAAAAAACAAGAGTGTATTTTAGTTTTTAAAATTATAGCTCTGAAATGTGAGTTTCCTTTTTACCTTCCCTGACCGATATGCTTATGTATATAATGAGGAAGAAGAATCAGAAGACGTTAAGTATATTACCATTTTTCATTCTAAATATAAACATTATGGCACTCCATTCATTATGTGAACAAAATTCCACTCTAAACATTGTGAATACACTGTTCCATTTTAACACATCTTGCTTATACTCTACCCATTTTATGGTAGGGAGCTTTGGCAAAGACAGCAAGAAAAATAAGTTAATGCAATCACAGGTGAAGGTTCTATACTGAGAAAATCAGGCAAAGGGATTCCTTTTTCTGCAAGCATTCAGTGTCTTTCAGTGAGACATTACTTTTCTTAGGTTATCCACTTAACTCAACCCTGAGATTTATAGTTCAGCTATACCAGTTCAGCGTAGAAGGAAAAAAGGTGCTTTACCTAATCCAATTCCTTGGGAAAAGTACTTAGGCAATACTAAGAATCTTCAGTTATCTAATTTAATAAAAGAGGTGATTTATACTCTGTAGTTAGTAACATGTGATAGTGATTATTGCTAATCCCTTAGAAGACATCTGACTTTGTGCTTTTGGACCTGTATAGCATGAAATCATCATGTATATTTTACCAAAAGACGTAACAAGAATAATGACCTCAGCAGTCTGCAGTCGTTTTATACTAACACACTGCAACACGGTTTTGCCCAGAGGCAGAGAAGTAGGGATTTTCTCTACTTCAAAAGAATGAAAAATTATCATCACTCTATCCAGAATCATTATAGACTTCAGAGACTTTTGGCATGAAATATTCAGAAAGTTTATTTTAGAATTCAATATTTTAAAAGCCTGCTTTAAAACAATTACAATGATTAGTGGCTTTGATACTTGGGCCTGTCTTTGCTTTTAAAAGCCCTGTGTCATGGTTGATACCATTTGTTGTTTCAACGAAATATAATTTGTATCAACCACAGAAGCTACATATAAGGAGTGTAACACATTGTCTCAGAATGCCGCCCCCCCCCAAAGAGAATTTTGGCCACCACTCATCAGTTTTCCTTTCAAGAACATTTTTTAATGAAAAACATTATTTTTACTGGTAACAGTTTGAATGTATTGCTTGTGCTGTGGTTTTGTCTTTCTGATGTGTGCTGTCTCAACCATGTGGTGTGGGGGCCGTGTCTCTACTTCCTGCTCAGGAGCAGTGCCCCCATCCCAGCAATCTAGGGACACACAGGACAATCCAGCAGAGGCCACTTCCCCACTCCTCCCCAGGCGACCAGCCAGAGGCTCACATCTTTCATCGCTCTTCACATGCATCAAAAAGCTCATCAGGCATTTGTGAGAATTGAGTTGTGCTTCTGAGACCATGGACGAAGCCAGTCAAAACTTCTGGAGCTGGCCTAGTCATGGGAATTGCAGTATAACCACTTCTCTCCAGAATATCCTATTCATTTAGGGAGGCAATGTGGAATTAGAGGACTGTATAGAGTACCTGTTTTTGGAAAATGACAGTCCTGGTTGGAGTTCCAGCTCTGCTACTTACTCGCAGTGTAAACTTGACAAAACTGCTGTGCCTATTTAACGCTCAGTGTCTTTATTAGCAAAATGGACCCATCCCAGCACTGGTGCAAAGATTCCTGAGATAAGGAATGTAAAATGCAGGATGTTAATCTTTGTTATAATCGTTACTATTTATTTTTTTTGGCATATGCTTTACTATTTATTCATAAAACATTTTTCTTATCTCTTATTTTGTTTATCCCACATATTCTATTGGGCAATTTTATTGACCTATCACAGTAAGATATTTGCAAGTTGACTAGAAAACAGTTGTTCTTGCTTTTCTCATATAATCTGTGTTTGACCTCATTCCTTTAAGTACATTGAATAGAGTGTTTCTGTGGCTTTTAATAAATACCTTTTCTTTTCCTCTCCATCTTAGGTATTATAGATACAAGGAAAAAATGTAGGCATCCCCTCAGCTTTCGCTTGCCCTCTGAGAGAAAATGGGCTCTTCTCTCATGCAGACATACAGAGAAATAAAGATTCTCATATGCTCCTGGTACATAGGTGCTGTAAAAATAACATGTAAATACTTTTTGCTTCATTTTCCAGGGAAGTAGATCAAGACTCAGATGGTCATGTCAGCTTCAAAGACTTTGAATACGCCATGAACTACGGGCAAAAAGAAGCCTAACTTGTGAACTACATTTTCCAAGTTCTGGGGAGATCAGTCAATTGTGATGTATTTAAATGTCATATGCACTTCACTCTACTAATGGTGTAATGCTACATACTTGTGATTAAACTCTTAATCATAGTTTTTAGATGCTGATAATATATTTGCATCTCACAATCCTAGAGGTGGCCATCACAGGTGGTCCCCTTCCCTGTGGCTAGCAGCCCTGATTCAGGATGGTCCTTCCCCCATTCCTTTTCATTCTTGTGCACCTTCTGCCCACCGTCCCCACCTCCCAGCTCCTCCCCCCCACACACACACAAATACTGCCCGCTTAGAGTGCTACACTCTACCACACTCGCCACCCACTGCAGGCTCCTGATTCTCACAGGTCCTGATGTCCATAGAGGGGTATTTCAAGGGGTTGGGAGGGTGGATCTCCAGTGTACTGTGGCTGGAATAAAGATGGGGACCGGGCAGGAAGAAGCCTGTTGGTGCTAAAATGGTCTCTTTTTTCCTTCATTCATTCAATACTGGTTGAACCAATAATAGTACCTACATGTACTCAGCATTTACTATGTTCCAAGCAGTGAGCGAAGCACTGGGAATACTAAGTCTTAGGACTGCCCTAAGAAAATGTGTGTAGAGTAGAAATCACCAGGGCCCTGGCTATGTAAGAAAAAGGAACCACATTAGGCTAACACATCAGGCTTTATGATGAGGAAGAACAGACAATGCAGAAAGGGATGGGGGCAAAAGACATATTGACATTATCTGTTGAGGTTCCCTGGGCCTGAGGTTTCCACTGCTGGGCCTTAGGGCAGTGCTGGATGTGGTGGATTGAGTGGGGCCCCTGCATCCCCACCCCCTGGGAGATTCCACTCCAAAGACTTCTTCAAACTATGCCTTTCCCCCTCCTTTGCAGTCAAGTCCCACTTTGTAAGCTCGAAATCCTCAGCTCTAGGAACAGGTACTGGGACTCCAAAAGGGTCCCATGAGGCCAAGCCAAGAGCCTTCTGCTGCCCTCATCATCACCACCTCTTCTACTGATGCCTCATTTGGTGCTTTTTTTTTTTTTGAATGGGGAAGAACACTGTACATAGGGCCTTCCTCTCACTGGCTCATGGGGTCCACCTGGATATTTGGCCCCATATCTTCTAGCCCAGGATTTCTTGAAATTTGGTGGGCACTGACCTCAGCTGAGCCCAACCTCTGAAATCTGATTCAAGCAACTCACAGAGTACACGTTGAGAAACGTTCTCATGACATCTTGGGCACCTCAACATGGCCCCCTGACAGAACTCGCTGGACCCTCAGCTCTGTGATGCTACCCTCAGCCTGAGAGTGACAGCTCCTAGTGCCTTACACACCTTCCAGCCTCACTCCACCCACCGTCTGAGATCATCTGTTCCTGAAACTGCATCCAGTTCTGTGTTCACATTCTCCCTGCCCTGCCCGTTTGTCCTGGGGTCTGATGACTGCTGCACTAGAGCAAGAGGAGCAACACTGGAATTTCAGCATCTATTTAACATAACTAAGTGCTAGTATTAATACCAATATTTTATATTTAATGTTTCAGAATTCATAACATAATACTAGTAAAACAATATTAAATATAATTCAAATTTTAGAAGTATAAGCATTTAAATGTTGTCTTAGTTTACCAAGGCTACTATGACAGATACTACACATGGGTTGGCTTAGAACAGGAATTTATTGTCTCATGGTTTTGGAGACTAGAAGTTGAAAATCAAAGTCTGTACAGGTCATGCTTCCTCCTGGAGTCTGTAGCATTCCTGGGCTGGCTTGCTACAATCCTTGGGGCTCCTTGGCTTGCATCTCAGCCTCTGTCTAATGGCGATCTTTTTTCATCTGCCTTCTTCTTACTGACCACATCCAAATTTCCTCTGCCTTATAAGAACTCCAATCATATGGATTAAGGCCCACCCTGATTCATTTTGGCCTCAACTAAATTGGATCTCCACAGATGCTGTTCACAAATGAGTCCACACCTAACTAATAATATCTTCAAAGATCCTGTTTACAAGTGGGTTCACACCCACAGGAACACAGATTAAGACTTGAATATATCTTTATGAGGAACATGATTTAACCCCCCAAAAATGTCAAAGAAAAATGTAAACTTGTAAAATATAAACATTAAACAAGCATCATTCTAATACAAATTATTATCAGATAAACTTAATGAAGAAAAATCTTAAACTATCATAGCCAAGAGGAGCCTAAGAAGACATGACAACTAAATGTGATCTATCCTAGATGGGATCTTTGAACAGAAAAAGGACATTAGATAAAAACAAATGAAGTATGGACTTTAGTTAATAATAATGTATCAATATTGGTTTATTAATTGTGACAAATGTACCATAGTCATGTAAAATGTTAATAGTAGGGGAAATTGGGTGTGGGGTATATGGAAACTCTGTACTATCTTCAAAATTTTCCTGTAAATCTAAATCTATCCCAAAATTTTAAAAAAAGTTTATTTAATATGGAGTCTTATTCAAAAATTAACAAACTAAACAGTCCCTAAAATGAGGAAACCTTGAAAACAGTTAAAAAGTACAAATGAAATATTTCAAAAAGAATGCAGATCAATACTATCATTAAATAGCATGTGTGTTTTTGTACAAATTGTTCCAGCTGATAAAAAGCCCTTTCTGACTTGGGTAGAGTTTTGTCCAGCAAATATTTTCATCATAAATTTAATAAATGAGTCATTGAGCCTGTACTCAAAACACAAATAATACAGATTTTAGATTTTTAATGTATCAAAATTAGAGTAACATACCAACACTGTGCTAGTATTTCAGTAACTGCCGGAATACCAAAAACTCATATTGCAATCACTATTTGGACCTCATTTCTCCCAGGAAACATAACAGGAGACAGGGAGAGGCCACTTTCTTCCATTGATGTAGGAGGCCAGAGGCCAGGGTTGGGAACAGCTATTGGGCAACTCCCTGGGCCCTGTATTACTCAAGGCTTTTTTAAATCTCAATGACAGAAACCTACTCAAACTAGTTTAGACTGAAAGGAATTTGTTGGAAGATACTCAGTTACCTTATGGAAATTAACATACGAAAGGTAACAGAGCAGCTGGGTTTCCAGGATGGGTACCTCCAGGTTCTGCCTGTTGACTCCAAGCAGGGAGAGCCCATCATTGCCAACAGGTTCATACCTTTCCAAAGAGGCTTTGACCCACATTCTCTCTAGTTCCAAATCCAGTGACCCCAGAGAGAGGCTCTGGCTGGCTCCCTGGACTAATCAGCTCTGGTCCTCCAAATGGGTATAGACCTGACCACTGGGGGACTGACCCAGGTGTACTGAGGGCTCGTCACAGAGAGGGGAATTTGATAAAAGCTGGGCCTCCATTCTATTTTCTTTCTTAGAAGAAAACAATGTGGCTGGGCCCTTGTGAGCACCCCTAGGACTGGCTGCTTAGGAGGACCCAGCCTCTTAAAGATCACAAAGAAAGAGGGAGGGTGAGAAGCTGCTCATATCCGCTTCCCCTCTTTATTACTTACTCTAGGCCCAATCCAAATCCTAACTCCAACTTCTCACTTCCAGGTCCCAGTCCCTATCCCCATCCCCAATCCCCATGATGTTCATGCAGCATGACCTTGTTCCTCTTCCCTCAGTTGAATTGCCCAAGGGTGGATATCTGGCAAGTTGGCCAACTCAGTCTCACCCCTTAAAATATATCAAGAATGAGAGCAACTGAGCTACAGCAGTGCTCCTCTGAGTGTCTGCGTATGTGACTCAGGGGCTAGTGGCAGACATGTTTCCTACCCCATGGCTTTGAAAACTGAGGCAGCTGGCTTGCAATGAGAGAAGAAAATAAAATAGACACTAAGAGGGGAGCAAGAAGATGGAGAAATGCTAATGGTGCTTGGTTTGGGTTAAAGCTTGTGCACAAGGCCCAGTCATAACCCTTTGGGTCCTATGAGGTAACCTTGTATCCTTTCAATAAATCTCTCTGCTTAAGCCAGCTGGAGTTGCTTTCTGTTAATTGAAACCAAGAAAACCCTAACTGTTACAAGCAGAGAGCTAAAGACAAGGTCCTAGGTAACATCAACATCTACTGGGGCAGCAAGGAGTCTTCAAAAGAGACTAAGAAGAAGCCACTGAAGATGTAAAGTGAAGCTGTGACAACTTCTCTCTCCATTAGCCCCGCCTTTACTTGACCTCTCACTATAATCCAGCTCCAATATCCTCCTGCAGCAACAGTCCTCAAAGAGATGACCAGGATCTATTGCCAAACCCCAGTGTCTATAAGACCTCATCACACTCAACCTTTCTCTTGGGTTTGTACTGGTAGCCATGCCTTTGAAATCCTTCTCTTTCAGCTCCCGTGACACTGCTCTCTCATGGTACTTCTGTGACCATTTTTTTCCCTTCAATATTTCCTCATTTCCTCTCCTACAGCCATCCCATCAACATTAGTATTCTCCTAGGTCCAATAATTGGCCAATCTTCTTGATCAAAACCTTCTCCAAGGATGATATCCTCCACTCCCAAGATTTCAGCTGTTTCTTTTATGGGTCTGACTCTACACATTAATCTTGACCTTTAGTCTTGACCTCTGCACAACTTCAGACCTGTGTTTTCATGTTTGTTGGACATTTCCACCTCCATGCAAGTTCATTGCAACTAAAATCAGACTCATTGGTTCCCCTAATTTTCAAAACTAGTTGTCCACTCTCTGTTTTCTATTTCTGCTAATGGCAACCACCTCACTCCACCCCCAGACCGTAACTATCATCCAAGCCAACTGTTTCAGAGTTCTTTTCAATTCTCCCCCATCTTCCTTAGCTCTAACATCCAACCAGACACTGAATCCTTTTGAGTCTGTGTCTGTAAAAACTTCAATGACATTTTCTTCTGTTCCATCCGGATCTCCCTGCACATGCTTTTATTCCCCCTGCTATTCTTCCATGCACTCATTTTATGTAAAGATAATTAAGAAACTCTTAATATGCCAGTCAAAATCCTTTATAATCTGGTCTAAACTATTCATGTTCAGTTTCATCTTTCACAACCACCTCTTCCATACTGCCCCATAACCTTGTAAACTCACATATACACAGTCCCTTAGCCTAAAAGTACCAGAATGGCAACTAAATCTTTATCTAAAATAGAAAAGTAATGAATAATCCTAAAATTGATTTCTGATGAAAAAATAGCAAACTGCAACCACATAATAACAAAACTCATTTTTAAAATATGGAAATACCTTCATCCTAACGAGTATTTTTCCCCTTCAAGTTGTGTGGGAAGGGGGAAGAGAGACTAATTATGCTAGACAGTTTGTGTTTTTTAAAATTTTATCTTATTCTTGAAATAATATTGATATAAATATATACATTAGTCACTCTCTTTTATAAATGAGAAAATAGTCTTAGAAATCCAAATAACTTGGCTCAGGTGATGGTGGTAGATGGAGAATATTGGGGTGGCAATTCAAACCTGTCAGCCTGGCTGAAAATAAATGTGTTTCCTACTACATTATAGTGCCTCCAGTGGGAAACTCATGTGACTTTGGCCCGTGTTTCTTCATCACACTGTTTTGTTTTGTTTTGTTTTTTTAAATAAAAAAATATCTTTAATCCTAATTCCAGGGATAATAACAGATAGCCTTCAATATACCTCTTTCCAGGTGAAATGGGATTATGCCTTTTATAGAACCTGTTGGTTTTTTACCACTTAGATTATCTTGAACTTTGTCTCATGCCAAAACTTTGAAATTTTCTTCAATATTTCAATGGCTATAACAATATTCCCTATTATGGAGGTATCAAAATTTATTTTACCAGTCCATTATGATTGCATACTTGCTATTTCATTGTTTTCTCATTATCAACAATGATGGTGTAAGTATACTTAAAAATAAAACTTCTACTTATTTGTAATGATTTTCTTTGTAAAAAGTCCATGAAATGAGATTGCTGTGTCTAAACATATGCACGTTACTTGATGCTCATTGCCAAATATTTAAGTTTATTTTAACATCCACTTTGTCGAACTGATTTATCCTTTTTTTAAAATTCAGTTTTATTGAGATATATTCACATATCATACAGTCATCCATGGTATACAATCAACTGTTCACAGTACCATCACATAATTGTGCATTCATCACCCCAATCTATTTTTTGAACATTTTCCTTATACCAGAAAAAGTAAAAATAAGAATAAAAAAGAAAAGTAAAAAAGAACATCCAAATCATCCCCTGCCCTATTTTGCATTTAGTTTTTGTCCCCATTTTTCTACTCATCCATCCATACACTGGATAAAGGGTGTGTGATCAACAAGGCTTTCACAATCACACTGTCACCCCATTTAAGCTACATTGCTATACAATTGTCTTCAGAAGTCAAGGCCACTGGGTTACAGTTCAACAGTTTTAGGTATCTACTTCTAGCTATTCAAATACATTAAAATCTAAAAAGGATTATCTATATAATGCGTAAGAGTACCCACCAGAGTGACCTCTTGACTCCATTTGGAATCTCTCAGCCACTGAAACTTTATTTTGCTTCATTTCGCATTCCCCTTTTGGTGAAGATATTCTCAGTCCCACAATGTTGAGTCCAGTTTCATCTTTGGAAGCATATCATGCGTTGCCAGGGAGATTTGCACCCCTGGGAGTCAGGTCCCACATAGGAGGGAGGGTAGTGAGTTCACCTGCCAAATTGGGTTATCTAGGGAGAGAGGGCCACATCTGAGCAACAAAGAGGTACTCAGGGGGAGACTCTTAGGCACAATTATAAGCAGGTTTAGCCTCTCCTTTGCAGTAACAAGCTCCATAAGGGCAAGCACCATGATAGAGGGCTTGGTATACCAAACCGCCAGTCCTCAATGTTTTCATCACACTGTTTTTGACCCAAAATGAGTTTATCCAGATTCATTGACCATCCCGGGTCAAGCACATATTTGGTACTAAATATTAATTTCCATCTTCTGCATCACCGAGCTTGACCCAAATTACATTGGGCTGCTTTAATTAATCACACACTTTCAAAAGACAAAGATTTGCAGCCAAGGAAGCAGTATCTTTTAAAATGTGCTGCAGACTCTAAAAGCAATGTTCTAGAAATTCTCTGAATAATGGAAGCATTTTTTAAATAATTGTTCATTCTCACTAGACAACACTTACTTATGTGTGTAAATTCTAAACAGTGCTTTACCACTCTACCTGGTGTTCACAGTTCATTTACAGTATTGTAAATTAGAATTAATGAAAACAAGCTGTTGATTACTTCCCTTTTTCTTAGCTTGTTTTAAGAAATGTGTTTGAAACTGTAGAATTAAGCAGACATGCATATATATATATATATATATATATATATATATATATATATTTGTATTTAAATTCAATGGCATTAAGGATAGCAGCTCAGAAAATGACCTTTGTTACAAAACAGATTTAAATTGACTTGACCACAATTGAAAAGTGGCTGAAAACAATTTAACAAAATATAGAGTGCTCAATCTAAATTTCTCTTAGATTACAAAGTTAGTAGAATATTCAAAATGTGAATGAGAGAGATGGAAGAAGATGGTGGCATAGAGAGGAGTGGAAGCTAGTTTGTACGTTTGTACCCCTGGAGCAACTAATAAACAACCAGGAACAAATAGTAAATAATCTGGAATAAATGTGGGGGCACAAACATGACTGTCCACTCATCATACACCAACCTGAATTGGGAGGAATGCCTGAGATTGTGGCATAAAATCTGTAAGTAAAATCTGTGGATCCAAGCTGGAAGCTCCCTCCCCCCATGGCCCAAACTGCAAAGCCTCACGGTGCTAGAGAGCAGCTCTCTCCCAGCAAGTGAATATAGCTCAGCTGAGCTCCAACTGGGGTTTTAATCAACAAATGTGGACTGCTCAATACAAGCTACAAATCCCCAACAAGCAGACAGAGGCTTTGGGTGATGACTGACTTTGGAGAGCCAGAGGGTGGCCATAGACTGGCCTTGAAGGGGGCTTTCTGTCCCTTTTTTGGCTCAATGGAGAAAGCCTCAGCCATTTTCAGTTCCCAATTCTCTAACCCAGACAAGGGTGGAGGTGGCACAGGCAGAAACCATTCAAATGCTAATGACCTCTCCCTAGGGCTTTTCTTCCCTAGGAGGAAAGAGGTGGAACCCAGCTCTACTACCCACCTTCTATTCAGAACCAGACCCCAGAGTCTCGGGGAAAACAGCCATGGGTCACACCTCCTTACACTAGCTGGGAGCTACAGGCCAACAGGTGCCACCTGCTGGGTGGAAAAGCACAGTGACTTGAGGCCTCACAGGGTGTACCAATCTTCTAAGACACCCTCAGGGGAACTGGATACTATTCCCTCCTTCCAAGACCTGAGCCAATTCTGGTCTGGGAAAACTTGATTGGGGTAACCAAGGAAACCAGATGCCTAGACAGCAGAAAACTACAACCTATACTAAGAAAAATGAAGTTATGGCCCAGTCAAAGGAACAAAGACTTCAACTGAGATACAGGAACTGAAACAACTAATGCTAAATCAATTCAAAACATTTAGGGAAGATATGGCAAAAGAGATGAAATATATAATGGAAACACTGGGTATACATAAGGTAGAAATTGAAAGTTCAAAAAAACAACTGGCAGAATCTATGGAAATGAATGGCACAACATGAGAGATGAAAGACAATAAAAACATACAATAGCAGATCTCAAGAGGCAGAAGAAAACACTCTAGAACTGGAGAACAAGGCACCTGAAAGCCTACACAAAGAAAAGAAAGAGAAAAGAATGGAAAAATGTAACAATGTCTCCAGGAACTTAAGGACAAAATGAAATTCAGGAATGTACTTGTCATTGTGTCCCAGAAGGAGAAGAGAAGGGAAAAGGGGCAGAAGAAATAATAGAGGAAATAATCAATGAAAATTTCCCATCTCTTATGAAATACATAAAATTACGGATCTAAGAAGTGCAGCGTACCCCAAGCAGAATACATCTGAATAGGTTGACACCAAGACACTTAATAACCAGATTCTCAAACATCAAAGACAAAGAGAGAATCCTGAAAGAAGCAAGAGAAAAGCAATCCATCACATACAAAGGAAGCTTAATAAGACTATGTGTGGATTTCTCAATAGAAACCATGGAGGCAAGAAGGAAGTGGTGTGATATATTTAAGATACTGAAAGAGAAAAACCACCAACCAAGAATCCTATATCTAGCAAAACTGTCCTTCAAATATGAGGGAGACAGTAGCCTTGACTCTTGAAGATGATTGTATAACAATGTAGCTTACAAGGGTGACAGTGTGATTGTGAAAACCTTGTGGATCGCACTTCCTTTATCCAGTATGTTTTTACATGAGGTAGAACAAATGAATGTCAGCATTGCAAGGTTTTAAAATAGGGTGGGATTGGGGGGGAAATACAATCAATGCAAACTAGAGATTATAGCTAACAGAAACATTGTATTATGCTTCCTTTAATATAACAAAGGCAATATACCAAAACTAAATGCATAGAGGGGGAGGGGGATATGGGAAGGGTATGGGACTCCTGGCATTGGTGATGTTGTCTGACTCTTTATTCTACTTTAGGTTAATGCTATCTTTCCTTTTGTTGCTTTCTGTCATTTTTTCCCCTTTCTTTTTTCTTTTTCTTTTTTCTCTCTACCTTCTTTGACTCTTCCTCCTTTGTGAAAGAAATGGAGATGTCGTTATATAGATAGTGGTGATGGTGCTGAATACATAAATAAGTGACTATACAGGGAAACCAATGATCAGGGTGGAATGTATGGTGTGTGAACAAAACCATTTTTTAAAAAATGGGCTGATGAAGAAACCTTGAGGACACCATATTAAGTGAAATAAGACAGACACACAAGGACACATATTGCGTGGTCTCACTGATATGAACTAATTATAATATGTAAACTCATAGACATGAATATATAAGTTACCAGGATATAGAACGAGGCTAAAGAATGAGGAGTGATTGCTTATTATAAGCAGAATGTTCAACTAGACTGAACTTAAACATTTGATAGCATGTTGTGAGAATAACTAACAGTGCTGAATGGTGTGTGAAGGTGGTGGAAAGGGTAAGCTCAGAGTCACATATGTCACCAGAAGGAAAGTTGGAGGTTAAAAGATGGGAATGTGTAAAACAGTGAATCTTGTGATGGACAATGTCCATGATTAACTGTACAAATATTAGAAATCTCTCTCATGAATGAGAACAAATGTATGAGACTATAACTAGAAGTTAATAATAGAGAGGCATATAGGAAAAAAATATATATACCTTTCCAAACTATATAAAACAGTTAGTAGTATTTTAACATTCTTTCATCAATAGTAACAAATGTACTCTACCAAAACTATGAATCAATAATGGAGGGGGGTTGGTTAGGGGTATGGGAGGATTTGAGTTTCCTTTTTTTGTCTTCATTTCTTTTCTGGAGTAGTGAAAATGTTCTAAAAATTGAAAAAAAAATTAATTGTGGTGATGGATGCACAGCTGTATGAGGGTACCATGGGCAATTGATTATACACTTTGGATCTTTGGGTAGTTGTATGGTATGTGAACAATCTCAATAAAAAATGTGAATCAGAAAGAACATACTCTAACTTTAGAGAAAATTCAGATTAATTTGTATGAAAAATATAAACAAATTCAAATATGCTCCATATTTTATGGTTTATTTATCCTTAAAAGAAACCTCAAAGGAAAGCAAAACATAAATTTGCTATAGTATATGACTTGAGAAAGCAATTTCAATAATATTGAATTCATAGTAATAGTAACTGGGCAGGAGAAGTCAAGTTTGGGCATCATTTTAAAGAAAGAAACCTACCTTGATTTTAAATGACTTTTTTAAGGTCAAACTTGACAGAAATAGTGCTTGAATAAATTTATTTATTTATCTTTCCTTACTGCTACTTGTATTGGATTGTTCATTGGATGCAGTTTCTTCCTTCCTTCCTGCCCACCACCTTCCTTCCTTCCTTCCTTCCTTCCTTCCTTCCTTCCTTCCTTCCTTCCTTCCTTCCTTCTTGCCTGCCTGCCTTTCCTACCTTTCCTGCCTTTTACCTCCCTATCTTCCCTACTTTATACTGTCCATATCATATCCATAAATAAAATTACATATATTGGGTACCCCAGAGTTCTGTATGGCCTGCTTTATGGCTGATATGCAACTTGTATGAGCAGAATTCCCCCCTCACTACAAATGGAAGTCAAAATTCCAGTACACTGTCTTTCATCAAATATGGAAACTTGGCCATTATCTCATCAAATACTACTTTTACCCCATTCTCAAAGAGAAGGGCCTTCTCAGACTCCAATTATATGTATGTTATACCAATGATATTCTCTGACATGTCTCTCATGCTGTTCTCATTCTCCTTTCTCTTTCAGTGGGTAATTTCTACTGATCTTTCTTAAAGTTCAGTGGTATATTTTTCTACATATCCAATTTGATGTTAAGCCCATCCAATGAGTTACAAATTTTCAGTTCTAAAAATGATCACTTGGTTCTTTTTTAGAGATTTCAATTCTTTTTTGAAATTCTCCATTTTTTGATCCAATTTATGCACTTTTACCATATTTGTAGTAGTTATTTTTAAGTCCTTGTCTTCTAATCCCAGCATTAGGTCTGAGTCTATTGACTCTTTTGTCTCCTGAGTATGCATTACAGTTTCCTGTATTTTGTAATTTTTCATTGTATGATGGATATTGGGTTTAGAGAAAGAAAATAAGATTTTCCCCAGAGAAGCCACACCCTTTCTTCTATAGGCAGCTAAAGTGAGGGGCTGATCACTTCAGTCCTTTAGGTGTTCAGCTGAGTCAGGAATGGGTTTTAGCTTTAGTTAACCTTGGTTCACCTCTAGTTTCAAATTGTTTGAGGGTGAGATCTGGCCTATGTATTGCAGATCCTCCCCTCCCCCAGCAGGAATTTGTACTCTAAGCACTATGAGAAAATGGAGTGCTCTCTCTCTCCCCTCCCTCCCTCCCTCCGTCTCTCCCTCCCTCTCTCCCTCCCTCCTTCCTTCTGTGTGTGTGTGTGTGTGTGTGTGTGTGTGTGTGTGTGTGTGTCTCCCTCTCCCTCTCTCCCTCTGATTTTCATCCTTGTCCCCAGCTTCCCTACTACCCTTTTAGGAAAATCCTCATGGAGTTAAAGAAAATTAGCTCTGAGTATGGAGCTCCTGAAAGATTACCATTATTCACACCAGTCCCATAGCTATTAAAAGTATTACTGGATTCTTCTTACCCTAGCAGGATTCATTTGTCTGTGTCAGGCCTGATCCTGTTCTCACCCAAAGTTAGCAAATGCCTCCAAAAAGGGAAGCAGGTATCTGCTTATCTAGGAGAGAATTGTCCCTTTCTGGAGTTTAGTCCCTTTCACTTCTTTACATGTTCAATTTTAAAAATGAACATTTTATTGTTGTTTAGCTGGCATTTACTATGTATGTTGGCAGGAGTAATCATCTGTTGTGTTCTTCTCCATCCTATTTGGAAGTGGAATGATGGTTTTCAGACTCGAGCATGTGTAGCCCCATGGATAAACAAAGACTCTATGGATTATGTAGGAATGGATAATTTAAATGGAGTCAATTTTCAGAGCTTTACCTTCCATATGTACTCTTTCCTAAAACTGTCTGCCTGATAATCCTGGATGAAGATATCATGCTGGTTCTCCTTCCCATCTCTCCTTTCACATCTTTCTCCTCTTTCTCAAAATAGAAGCATATACCACTCACCTACACAGAAATATACTATGGTGCACTTTCACCTAGGAGTATCAAAGAGACAAGTCAAAATATTGATGTCTGCAAGACTCCTTTAATCAATGCAATATAAACCAAATAAAATTTTGTGTCTTTTCCTCTTATACATACTAATATTCTGGCTATACCATGGCATTGGAAATGGGCTATTTTCGCCTCTGCTGGGATAGTCTGCAATCAGATATATAGTAGAATGGACTAATGGCAGTGATGACAATTTTTCCTTAATGATCATATTTCTTCCATTCACTTAGCATTTTCCAAGAATGTTCCTGGAGAAGAGAACATTGACAGTGAAGCAATGAGAACCCTGGTAAAATAAAATACTAAAGTTGACAGTGTCTTTATGTCATCTGGAGACAAATTCATGGCAAGTTTGCATGCTCTATACAGAAATATCTCATTTTATTGTGCTGTGCTTTATTGCACTTCACAGAGATTGCATTTTTTATAAATTGAAAGTTTATGGCAACCCCATGTCAAGCAAATTTATTGGTGCCATTTTTCCAACAGTATGCACTCACTTCATGTCTCTGTGTCACATTTTGGTAATTATTGCAATATTTCAAACTTTTTCATTATTATGTGTGTTATGGTGATCTTGATCTGTGATATTTGATGTTCCTATTGTAATTGTTTGGGGGAGCCACAAACCATTCCTACATAAGATGGCAAACAATCAATAAAAGTTGTGTGTGTTCTGACTGCTTCAATACTGGCTGTTCCCCCTTCTCTCTCCCTCTCCTCGAGTCTTCCTATTCCCTAAGACACAGCAATATTGAAATTAGGACTATTACTAATCCTACAATGGCCTCTAAGTGTTCAGGTGAAAGGAAGAGTTGATCAATGTGGCAAACTTCATTGCTGTCTTATTTTAAGAAATTGTCACAGCCTCTTCAACCTTCAGCATCAACCACCCTGGTCAGTCAGCATCCAGCAACATTGAGGCAGGCAAGAGGCTCCACCAGCAAAACAATTATGACTTGCTGAAGGCTCAGGTGATGGTTAGTACTTTTTAGCAATAAAGTATTTTTAAATTAAGGTATGTACATTGTTTTTTTAGACATAATGCTATTGTACACTTAATGGACTACAAAATACTATAAACATAACTTTTATATATACTGGGAAACCAAGATTCATGTGACTTGCTTTATTGAGATATTTGCTATATTGTGGTAGTCTGGAATCAAACCTGCAGTATTTCCAAGGTATGCCTGTACATCTTAGAATTAGAATATTCAAAATTTGTTGGGAGAACATGATGGGAAGTATCATTTAATAGTGAGAAAGAGATTGGTGAGTAATTTCATTCATCTGTGCCTCTGTTGTATGTTATTTGTATATTTTGTATATTTTTTAAGAAGAAAAGGTGAAAATTTTAAACAGCCCATTATACCTTTGAGAAAAAGGAACAGATATCAGGTTGTTTTGTATTTTCTTAAGCACTTACTCAGACTCAGAAGGAATGTTACTGGGTACAATAAATAGATATTTAATTTTTCTTGGACGTATGTCTTAGTCAACTACTTTTCTAATTATTCATTCATACCTGCCATACATTTATTGAAATTAGATTACCTTAAGAGAACTATGTTGTGGGTTTTACTATAAGTGATGCATTTAGCAACAATTATTAATACACCTTTTGTATGTACTGCACTTATTAGTGGCCTAATACCTTCTTTTCATCTTACTGTTAATTTCCATTGAACACTCTTCTCATTCAAGAAGTGAGACCATTCATCTCATAAAGATATGCATTTCAAATAAAATTTTCCTTTTTATGTTTAATTATTATTTATCAAAAAAAACATTTTTTAAATTCATTTTATTGAGATATATTCACTTACCATGCAATCATACAAAACAAATCATACATTCAATTGTTCACAGTACCATTACACAGTTGTGCATTCATCACCAAAATCAATCCGTGACACCTTCATTACCACACACACAAAAATAACAAGAATAATAATTAAAGTGAAAAAGAGTAATTAAAGTAAAAAACACTGGGTGCTTTTGTTTGTTTTTCTCCTTCCCCCATTTTTCTACTCATCCATCCATAAACTAGACAAAGGGGAGTGTGGTCCATATGGCTTTCCCAATCACATTGTCACCTCTCATAAGCTACATTTTTATACAATCATCTTCAAGATTCATGGGTTCTGGGTTGTAGTTTGGTGGTTTCAGGTATCTACCACCAGCTACCCCAATTCATTAGAACCTAAAAAGGGTTGTCTATATTGTGCATAAGAGTGCCCACCAGAGTGACCTCTCGGCTCCTTTTGGAATCTCTCTGCTTCTGTAGCTTATCTCATTTCCTTTCACATCCCCCTTTTGGTCAAGTAGATGTTCTCCATCCCATGATACCGGGTCTACATTCCTCCCCAGGAGTCATATTCCACGTTGCCAGGGAGATTCACTCCCCTGGGTGTCACATCCCACGTAGGGGGTAGGCAGTGATTTCACCTGCCAAGTTGGGTTAGCTAGAGAGAGAGGGCCACATCTGAGCAACAAAGGGGCATTCGGGAGGAGGCTCTTAGGCACAATTATAGGGAGGCCTAGCCTCTCCTTTGCAGCACCAGTCTTCCCAAGGGCAAGTCCTGTGGTAGAGGGCTCAACCCATCAAACCACCAGTCCCCTATGTCTGTGAGCACATTAGCAACCATTGAGGTGGGGCAGCCCAATACCCCTGCATTCTCCACCAGCTCCTCAAGGGGAGCTCTGCATATTTTTTTTTTATTAACACTTTTTTTTAAATCAACTATATAAAAAATAAAAAATAAATAAATAAATTTTTAAAAAACATACAATAAAAGAACATTTCAAACAGACCATAACAAGGGAGTAAGAAAAAGACAACTAACCTAAGATAACTACTTTACTTCCCACATGTTCCTACTCTACCCCAAGAAAGTGACCTAATATAGCAACATTTCTGTGAACTTGTTCCTACTATGCCCATCAGAAATTAACAGACCATAGTCACTTCTGGGCATTCCCAGAATGTTAAATTTACCCCTGATAGCTTATCTGTTCTATTGGTTTATCATTCCCCCTTCCTTAATTACTCTCTATCACTAGTTCCCCTACATTCTACATTATAAACCATTTGTTTTACATTTTTCAATGTTCATATTAGTGGTGGCATATAATATTTCTCTTTCTGTGCCTGGCTTATTTCACTCAGCATTATGTCTTCAAGGATCATCCATGTTGTCATATGTTTCACAACATCATTCCTTCTTACTGCCGCTTAGTATTCCATCATGTGTATATACCACATTTTATTTATCCACTCATCTGTTGAAGGACATTTGGGTTGTTTCCATCTCTTGGCAATTGTGAATAATGCTGCTATGAACATTGGCATGCAGGTATCTGTTCGTGTCACTGCTTTCTGATCTTCCAGATATACACTGAGAAGTACAATCACTGGATCAAAGGATAACTCTTTATCTAGTTTTTTAAGGAACTGCTAGACTGACTTCCAGAGTGGCTGAACTATTATACAGTACCACCAACAATGAATAAGAGTTCCAATTTCTCCACATCCCCTACTGCATTTGTAGTTTCCTGTTTGTTTCATGGCAGCCATTCTAATTGGTGTGGGATGGTATCTCATTGTGGTCTTAATTTGCATCTCTCTAATAGTTAGTGAAGCTAAACATTTTTTTCATGTGTTTTTTGGCCATTTGTATTTCCTCTTCAGAGAACTGTTTTCATATCTTTTGCCCATTTTATAATTGGGCTATATATACTATCGCCATTGAGTTGTAGGATTTCTTTATATATGCAAGATATCAGTCTTTTGTCAGATACGTGGTTTCCAAAAATTTTTTCCCATTGAGTTGGCTGCCTCTTTACCTTTTTGACAAATTCCTTTGAGGTACAGAAACTTCTAAGCTTAAGGAGTTCCCATTTATCTATTTTTTCTTTTGTTGCTTGTGCTTTGGGTGTAAAGTCTAGGAAGTGGCCGCCTAATGCAAGGTCTTGAAGATGTTTTCCTACATTATCTTCTAGGAGTTTTATGGTACTTTCTTTTATATTGAGATCTTTGATCTACTTTGAGTTAATTTTTGTGTAGGGTATGAGGTAGGGGTCCTCTTTCATTCCTTTGGATAGGGATATCCAACTCTCCCAGCCCCATTTGTTGAAAAGACTGTTATGACCCAGTTCAGTGACTCTGGGGACCTTATCAAAGATCAGTTGGCCATAGATCTGGGGGTCTATCTCTGAATTATCAATTTTATTCCATTGATCAATATGTCTATCTTTGTGCCAGTACCATGCTGTTTTCACAACTGTAGCTTTATAATAAGCTTCAACGTCAGGGAGTGTAAGTCCTCACAATTTGTTTTTCTTTTTTTAGAGTGTCTTTAGAAATTTGAGGCATCTTCCCTTTCCAAATAAATTTGATAACTAGCTTTTCCAAGTCTGCAAAGTAGGTTGTTGGAATCTTGGTTGGGATTGCATTGAATCTATAGATGAGTTTGGGTAGAATTGACATCTTGATGACATGTAGCCTTCCTATCCATGAACATGGAATATTTTTCCATCTTTTAAGGTCCACTTCTATTTCTTTTTGTAGAATTATGTAGTTTTCTTTGTATAGGTCTTTTACATCTTTGGTTAAGTTTATTCCCAGGTATTTGATTTTTTTAGTTGCTATTGAAAATGGTATCTTTTTCTTGAGTGTCACTTCAGTTTGTTCATTTCTAGCATACAGAAACATTACTGACTTATGTGCATTAATCTTGTATCTCACTACTTTGCTAAATTTGTTTATTAGCTCTAGTAGCTGTATCATCAATTTCCCAGGGTTTTCCAGATATAAGATCATATCATCTGCAAACAATGACAGTTTTACTTCTTCCTTTCCAATTTGGATGCCTTTTATTTCTTTGTCTTGCCAGATTGCCCTGGATAGCACTTCTAGCACAATGTTGAATAACAGTGGTGATAACGGGCATCCTTGTCTTGTTCCTGATCTTAGAGGGAAGGCTTTCAGTCTCTCACCATTGAGTACTATGCTGGCTGTGGGTTGTTCATATATGGTCTTTGTCATATTGAGGAAGTTTCCTTCAATTCCTACCTTTTGAAGTATTTTTATCAAAAAGGATGTTGGATTTTGTCGAATGCTTTTTCAGCATCTATTGAGATGATCATTTGATTTTTCTCTTTTGATTTGTTAATATGTTGTAATACATTGATTGATTTTCTTACGCTGAACCATTCTTGCATGCCTAGAATGAACCCCACTTGGTCATGGTGTATGATTTTTTTAAAGTGTCTTTGGATTCAATTTGCAAGTATTTTGTTGAGGATTTTTGCATCTATATTCATTAGGGAGATTGGCCGGTAGTTTTCCTTTTTTGTAGCATCTTTGCCTGGTTTTGGTATTAGATTGATGTTAGCTTCATACAATGAGTTAGGTAGTGTTCCATTTTCTTCGATGTTTTGAAAGAGTTTAAGTAAGATTGGTGTCAGTTCTTTCTGGAAAGTTTGGTAGAATTTCCCTGTGAAGCCATCTGGCCCTGGGCATTTATTTGTGGGAAGCTTTTTGATGACTGATTGGATCTCTCTGCTTGTGATTGGTTGGTTGAGGTCTTCTGTTTCTTCTCTGGTCAGTCTAGGTTGTTCATACATTTCCAGGAAATTGTCCATTTCCTCTACATTATCCAGTTTGTTGGCATACAGTTGTTCATAGTATCCTCTTATAATTTTTTTAATTTCTTCAGGATCCACAGTAATGTCACCTTTCTCATTCACTATTTTGTTTATATGGGTCTTCTCTCTTTTTGATTTTGTCAGTCTAGCTAGGGGCTTGTCAATCTTGTTGATCTTCTCAAAGAACCAACTTTTGGTGAGATTTATCCTCTCTATTGTTTTTTTGTTCTCTAAGTGATTTATTTCTGCTTTAATCCTTGTTATTTCTTTTCTTCTACTTGGTTTAGGATTGGTTTGCTGTTCATTGTCTAACTTCTTCAGTTGATCCATTAGTTCTTTGATTTTGGCTGTTTCTTCCTTTTTAATATATGCATTTAGTGCTATAAATTTCCCCCTCAGTACTGCTTTCACTGCATCCCGTAGTTTTTGGTATGTTATGTTCTCATTTTCATTCATCTCTATATATTTAAAAATTTCTCTTGCTATTACTTCTTTAACCCACTGATTGTTCAGGAGCATGTTGTTTAACCTCCAGGTATTTGTGAATTTTCTAAGTCTCTGATGGTTATTGACTTCTAATTGTATTTCACTGTGGTCCGAGAATGTGCTTTGAATAATCTCAATTTTTTTTAAATTTATTGAGGCTTCTTTTATGTCCCAGCATATCATCTATTCTGGAGAAAGTTCCATGAGCACTAGAGAAGAATGTGTATCCTGGTGATTTGGGATGTAATGTTCTATATGTGTCTGTTAAATCCAATTCATTTATCAGATTGTTTAGGTTTTCAATTTCCTTATTGGTCTTCTGTCTGGTTGATCTATCTACAGGAGAGAGTGATGTGTTGAAGTCTCCCACAATTATTGTGGAAACATCAGTTTCTTCCTTTAGTTTTGCCAGTGTTTCTCTCATGTATTTTGTGGCTCCTTGATTGGGTGCATAAACATTTATGATTATTTCTTCTTGTTGAATTGCCCCCTTTATTAGCATGTAGTGGCCTTCTTTGTCTCTCATAACATCCTTGCCTTTAAAGTCTATTTTATCTGAGGTTAATATTGCTACACCTGCTTTCTTTTGGCTGTAGCTGGCATGAAATATTTTTTTCCATCCTTTCACTTTCAATTTCTTTGTGTCCCTGTGTTGCAGATGAGTCTCTTGTATGCAACATATTGATGGTTCAAATTTTTTAATCCATTCTGCAAATCTATATCTTTTAATTGGGGAGTTTAATCCATTTACATTCAATGTTATAACTGTGAAGGCATTTCTTGAATCAGCCATGTTATCCTTCGGTTTGTTTGTCATATATATTTTTTCCCTCTCTATTAATATCCTTTAATGTACCCATACTGAATCTCTTTAGTACTGAACCTTTGTCCATGTTTCTCTCTCCTTTCTTGGTTTCTCTGTTGGTAGGGCTCCCTTTAGTATCTCCAGTAGGGCAGGTCTCTTGTTAGCAAATTCTCTCAGCATTTGTTTGTCTGTGAAAAATTTAAGCTCTCCCTCAAATTTTAAGGAGAGCTTTGGTGGATAAAGAATTCTTGGTTGGCAGTTTTTCTCACTCAGAATTTTAAGTATGTCATGCCACTGTCTTCTCGCCTCCATGGTTGCTGCTGAGTAGTCACTGCTATGTCTTATGCTGTTTCCTTTGTATGTGGTGAATTGCTTTTCTCTTACTGTTTTCAGAACTTGCTCCTTCTCTTCTGTATTTGACAGTGTGATCAGAATATGTCTCAGAGTAGATTTATTTGGATTTATTCTATTTGGAGTTTGCTGAGCATTTATGATTTGTGTATTTATGTTGTTTAGAAGATTTGGGAAGTTTTCCCCAACAATTTCTTTGAACAGTATTCCTAGACCTTTACCCTTCTCTTCCCCTTCTGGAATACCAATGAGTCTTATATTTGGACATTTTATATTATCTATCATATCCCTGAGGTCCATTTCGAGTTTTTCGATTTTTTTCCCCATTCTTTCTTTTGTTCTTTCATTTTCCTTTCTGTCATCTTCCAGGTCACTGATTTGTTGTTCAACTTCCTCTAGTCTTGTACTATGAGTATCCAGAATCTTTTTAATTTGGTCAACAGTTTCTTCAATTTCCATAAGATTGTCTATTTTTTTATTTACTCTTGCAATTTCTTCTTTATGCTCTTCTAGGGTCTTCTTGATGTCCTTTATATCCTGTGCCATGCTCTTCTTCATGTCCTTTATATCCTGTGCCATGGTCTCATTGTTCATCTTTAGTTCTTTGATTAATTGCTCCAGGTACTGTGTCTCCTCTGATCTTTTGATTTGGGTGCTTGGGCTTGGGTTATCCATATTGTCTGTTTTTTTTCATATGATTTAAAATTTTCTGTTGTTTTTGGCCTCTTGGCATTTGATAGGGTTCTTTTAGGATTTGTAGACCGATTGAAATCCTTATCTCTAATTTGTCAGGTCTACAGCTTCGTGGAGTAAACTTTCTCTAACTAACCAGCAGGTGGCATCCACAAGCCACCTATTCCCCTCAAGCCAGTTCTCCCCCACTTTGTCTTTGTGGTGAGTGGGGGAGTGAGTCTTTTGGGGTCCAAATGGTGTACCAAGCTTGCGTGTGTAGTTGGTGTTGCTCGCCCTGTATATGAGCATGTGTCTGGGCGGTCCGGGATAGGGGGCGACTTTAACAATCAAATCTCCCTAGTGTTCCTTGAGATTTAAAACTGATCCAATAGTCTAATCCTTCAGTTCAGTCCTGTCACGGTTTGTCTCTGCCGCTGACCCACAAGTCCTTGGTATAGGTGTATGGCCCCTGAGATTTGCGAGTATGAATGCAAAATGTTACAGGCCCTTTGGAAGATAGTTTGGCAGTTTCTTACAAAGCTAAACATGGTCCTCTTATATAGGCCATCAATCACATCCTAGGTATTTACCCAACTGATCTGAAAGCTTGCGTCCACACAAAAATATTTATAGCAACTTGATTCATAATCATCAAAAACTGGAAGCAACCGAGATGTCTTTCAGTAGGTAAATGGATGAACAAGCTTTGGTACATACATCCAATGGACTGTTATCCAGTGATCAAATGAAATGAGCTATCAAGCCATGAAAAGACATGGATGACTCTTAAATGCTAAGTGAAAGAAGCCAGTCTGAAAGGCTGCATACTATATGATAGCAAGTATATGATATCCTCTAATAGGCAAAACTATAACAACGGCAAAAAGGTCAGTGGTTGCCAGGGTTTTGGAGGGCGAGGAGGTTTGAAAAAAGTAAAGAAAACGGGAAATGTTTAGCACAGTAAAACTATTCCATATGATAATGTAACAGTGAATACATGACACTATGCAGATGTCAAACCCATAGAACTTTACACACACAGAGTGAAACTTAATGTAAGCAAACTAAAAAAAAAAACCATCTAGAAGGTAGGGAATCTCAGGATGGAATGCAGAAGGTGTCAAAACAATCTAGCTGTATTACATGTGGATAAAACAATATCATTGAAGGGAATGGGGTGGAAGCTGCTGATCTACGTAACTTTAGAAACGAGTAAAGTCCGTTAAGACTAAAGGCTTAAGAAGGTATATATAAGCACTATACTCTAGTTGACAAAATTGTTTCTTACAGGGGTACAGGTTGACAATTCTGATAATACTATACATGTATACTGGAATAGAGCAATTAAATAAATGGTTGGTGGATGGTAGAGGCCAAGTTTCTCATTGTTGAAGTGGGATTTAGAGATAAGCAATGGGAGGAAGCTAAAATGATTCAGGTAGTAATATAACAGAGCTGGAGACATCAGGATGAATTCATATCTAGCCTAATAAACATACAGATGGTTACATAAAAAAATATCTATATCTAAATATATTTATAAACATACATTTCCTTACTTTGTCAGCTGAGAGGGCCTACAGGCAAGAACACTCCATTGGCAATGAGCACATTTAGTACTCAGATCTTAGTTTCGAATACCCTTCTCTAATAAAAGGAACCAGACTCCTTGGAGAAATGGCTGATTCTATGACTAGGGCAGGAAGCATACAAGATGATCCTGGATCATCTTGCAGTGCCAGGAAGTAAGGAAGTGCTCCAAACAAACACAGAAACAAAACCCACAAAACGCAAAATTCCTACATTGATGGGGTTGTGTCAAAGGGATGGAGAGGCCAACTGAAAGAGCTCCCGATGGCCAAAGCTGGAACAATATGAACAACAAAATAAATAAAGTAGTACTGGAATATAACCCAAAGTATAAAATAAATATGCAAGGGTCTATTGATATAAAAAAAAAAATAAGACAAATCTCCCTTGCAGAAGAATTAATTAATTTATGTAGATACTGTGCCCTCAAGGACAGGAAGAATAATTTCCTACTCCTTAGGTGTGGGCGTGGTGACCTCCTTTCAAAGAGTAAAGTGTGGAAAGGAGGGGGTGCTAGAGTAACTTTACAAGCGAGAAACCTGACAGTCACTTCCTCAGCCAGGTGATCAAGATCAGTATCAGTGACAAATCATGTTGATGCTTTGTACGCTTGATATAATGCAAAGAAAACAGCACTGTATCACTGGTTTTCCTCCCCCAAACCCATCACCCCAGTCTAGTCATGAGAAAAACATCAGAAAAAAATCCAGTTTAGGGACATTCTATGCAATACCTGACTAACCCTCCTAAACCTGCCAGGGTCATCAAAACCAAGGAGAATCTGAGAAACTGCCACAGCCAAGAGGAGCCTATGGAGACATGACAAAAATGTCATGTGGTGTCCTGGGTGGGACTCTGGAATGGGAAAAGGACTTTAGGTGAAGAAAAAACAAGGACATTTGAACAAAGTATGAATTTTTGTTAATGATAATGTATCAATATTGGTTCACTAATTGCAACAAAAGCATCCTACTAACATAAGTTGTTAATAATAAGGGCATCTGGGTGTGGGGGGCATAAATACTTTCTGTACTATCTTCACTATTTTTCTATAAATCTAAAACTGTTCTAAATTTAAAAGTTTATTTTAAAATTTTTTTCAAATCTTACCATATGATGGAAATTACATCCCTTGAGACTTTTAAAATTTATAGTGAAAGTTTAAATGTCAATTAAAAATATGCAAGGAGGTACACAGATTTTCAAAATAATCTAATGGGATACATAAGCAAAAAAAGCAAAAAACAAAACCAAAAAAAATCGTTTTAGGACCGCTGCTCTATAATACCTTCTTAGGACCCTATCTCTGAACTCTCAAGGATATCCCCCTGGGGTCAGGCCACTGCAATAGGGAAGTATGTTCAGAATAGGTTACATGAATTGGGTTGGTTTCTGAGAAATAAAAGGCCTCACATAGTTTAAGTACCTGCTTTTGAATTGCATTTCGCAAACATTCAAAATAATGAAGGCCCCAGATTTCCCATTATACTGCTTTCAATATACATTTCAAAGAAAGAAATCCTTTAGCTCTGGACCAATTGAAAAGAAAATCCTTGATATTTCTTTTGAACTTCGTAATTGTTCACATTGCTAAGAAAGTTGTAAAGTGCTATGTATCCACCTGTAAGGTATGGATCCTAGATTCTCCCTGCAGCAGGCCTCAAAAGATCTGTTAATGTGGAACTGACCATCATGCTGTGACAAGCTCTCTATCAACTCTCTCTGTTGTCACAGCTTTGCGCTGTGTCATAGCCATGGAATAGTTTCAGCACAGCAAATGAAAGCCAGGATGGCCATTATGAGGTTGCTTGGGTTCTAGTTTGGTTTTTGCACAGTTAATATTTCATTTATTAATGTTATAATAGTAAAATAGTAAAAAGCCTAGTTCTTCCTTAAGCTTTTATTTCATGTACAGATCATATTCTATCGATAAATTTGGAAACTTTAATCAATCACTTTAAGGTGACTCTTATTCTGTTAAATTCCCCAAAGTTTTAACTGTATGTATAAAATAATACATTCAGTTATCTTTTCTTAATTGGTCTTTCTAGCAGTTTACCAAATTTCATTAATCTTTTCAAAAAAGTCAACTTTTGGGCTTCTTGCTTTTCTTTATTTGGTTTCCTGTTTCATTATTTTTGTCCTGTCATATATTGTTTCCTTCTTTCTGGTTTCTTTTTTGCTCTTCTTCTTCTAGCTTCCCGAGAAGGAAACTAAGATCATAAATTTACTGCCTTTTTCTTTTCTAATATACATATTTAAGGCTATAAATGTCTTCTAAGCACTGCTTTAGCTGCATCTCACAAGTTTTGATATGTTGTATCTTTGTTATCTTTCAGTTTATAATATTTCCTAATTTCTGTTTTGATTTCTTCTTTGATTCAGGGGTTATTCAGAAATGAATTGTTAAATTTTTTAAAAGTTGTGGGTTCTCTAGTTATCTTTTCTTTATTAATTTCTAGCTAATTCCATTGTAGTCCAAGGACTTATTCTTAATGTTTTCAAATCAATTCTCTTTAAGTCCTTCAGTTCTCCAGTGAACAAAGACATGTTCCAGTGTATTTAAATAAATCTCTTAATTATAATAAATTAATCTCTCTAATCTAATACATCTCAATTCTCTTGAATGTTCCAATGCTATTGTAAACTTGGATTTCAATTTAAAATCATAAACTAAACCAAATTGTATTTTAAATTGGAATCAGAAAATGAATCTGTTCAACTAAAGTTATGCGGTCAAATATGGTAGCCACCAGCACATGTGACTATTTAAATTTTAACTAATTAAAATGAAGTGAAATAAAAAATTCAGTTCCTCCCTTGCAGTAGCCACATTTCAAGTGCCCAGTAGCTCCACATGGTTGGCAACAACCATTACTGAGCAGAGCAGTGTAGAATGTTACCATCCCTGCAGAAGTTCTATTGAAGAACAACCCCTAGGGCCTCCTGTAGGGGGCTGGCCGGCCTTTGATTGGCTGCTCTGGGGTCAGGTGACTCCCTGGTCCATCAGCTGACACAGTCATGTGGTGCCAGCCTGGTGACTGATGGAAGCCTTACCCCACACAAGGGCACTATTGTGGGAGCTCCTTAGAAAGGGACTGAGGGAGAGAGACATCCTTCAGCTAACTGCCCAGCAAACACCTAGTCACCCTTCGAGGCCCCAAAAGACATCACTCCTGAATGCTCTCTCCTAATGCCTTCAGGGGATGAGTCACACTTTCTTCTGGACTCCCACAGTAGTCTATTTGTAGTTCCCACCAGGTTGTGTTATGAGTTCTGTCCATGTCTCTCTCCACCTCTGGAGTATGTGTTTTTTTAATCTTTTTGTCCTCAGTGCCCAGCACAATGCCTGGGGCATGAAAGGACATGGGTCACTGTTAATGAAAGGGAGATTTCTCTGAGAGGCAGTGTGGTGTGGAGCTATAGGAGTCAGAAGACCTGAATTCTATTCTCCATTCAGCCCTCCCTCCTGTGCTTTTTGGCAAATCAACTACTTTTCTCTGGGCCTGAGTTTCCTCTGCTGCCAAATGAAGGTACTGACTTAGGTAAGGTTGCTCATTGCCCATTACATACGATTAAGTGTTATAGTAACAAAGGTGCTATGGCCAAGGAAGGTGGGAAATAATTGGTCAAAAGATGATTAAGGAGGCGGGGCAAGATGGCAGACTGGTGAGCTGTAAGTTTTAGTTACTCCTCCAGGAAAGTAGGTAAAAAGCCAGGAACTACGTGGACTGGACACCACAGAGCAATCTGTCTTTGGGCATACTTCATACAACACTCATGAAAACGTGGAACTGCTGAGATCAGCGAAATCTGTAAGTTTTTGCGGCCAGGGGACCCGCGCCCCTCCCTGCCAGGCTCAGTCCCGGGGGAGGAGGGGCTGTCAGCTCCGGGAAGGAGAAGGGAGAATTGCAGTGGCTGCTCTTATCGGAAACTCATTCTACTGATTCAAACTCCAACCATAGATAGACTGAGACCAGACACCAGAGACTCTGAGAGCAGCCAGCCCAGCAGAGAGGAGACAGGCATAGAAAAACAACAACACGAAAAACTCCAAAGTAAAAGCGGAGAATTTTTGGAGTTCTGGTGAACGCAGAGGGGGGAAGGGCGGAGCTCAGGCCTTGAGGCGCATATGCAAATCCCGAAGAAAAGCTGATCTCTCTGCCCTGTGCACCTTTCCTTAATGGCCCTGGTTGCTTTGTCTATTAGCATTTCAATAACCCATTAGATCTCTGAGGAGGGCCGTTTTTTTTTTTTTTTTTTTTTTTTTAAATCCTTTTTGCTTTTTCTAAAACAATTACTCTATGAAGCTCAATACAGAAAGCTTCAAAGAATTGCAATTTGGGCACATCAAGTCAAGAGCAGAACTAAGAGAGCTCTGAGACAAAAGGCAATAATCCAGTGGCTGAGAAAATTCACTAAACAACACAACTTCCCAAGAAAAGGGGGGTGTCCGCTCACAGCCACCATCCTGGTGGACAGGAAACACTCCTGCCCATCGCCAGCCCCATAGCCCAGAGCTGCCCCAGACAACCCAGTGTGACGGAAGTGCTTCAAATAACAGGCACACACCACAAAACTGGGCGTGGACATTAGCCTTCCCTGCAACCTCAGCTGAATGTCCCAGAGCTGGGAAGGTGGAGCAGTGTGAATTAACAAAGCCCCATTCAGCCATCATTTGAGCAGACTGGGAGCCTCCCTACACAGCCCAGCAGCCCAGAACTGCCCTGGGGGGACGGCACTCACCTGTGACATAGCACAGTCATCCCTCAACAGAGGACCCGGGGTGCACAGCCTGGAAGAGGGGCCCACTTGCAAGTCTCAGGAGCCATACGCCAATACCAAAGACTTGTGGGTCAGTGGCAGAGACAAACTGTGGCAGGACTGAACTGAAGGATTAGACTATTGCAGCAGCTTTAAAACTCTAGGATCATCAGGGAGATTTGATTGTTAGGGCCACCCCCCCTCCCCGACTGCCCAGAAACACGCCCCACATACAGGGCAGGCAACACCAACTACACACGCAAGCTTGGTACACCAATTGGGCCCCACAAGACTCACTCCCCCACTCACCAAAAAGGCTAAGCAGGGGAGATCTGGCTTGTGGAGAACAGGTGGCTCGTGGACGCCACCTGCTGGTTAGTTAGAGAAAGTGTACTCCACGAAGCTGTAGATCTGATAAATTAGAGATAAGGACTTCAACTGGTCTACAAACCCTAAAAGAACCCTATCAAGTTCAGCAAATGCCACGAGGCCAAAAACAACAGAAAATTATAAAGCATATGAAAAAACCAGACGATATGGATAACCCAAGCCCAAGCACCCAAATCAAAATACCAGAAGAGACACAGCACCTAGAGCAGCTACTCAAAGAACTAAAGATGAACAATGAGACCATAGTACGGGATATGAAGGAAATCAAGAAGACCCTAGAAGAGCATAAAGAAGACATTGCAAGACTAAATAAAAAAATGGATGATCTTATGGAAATTAAAGAAACTGTTGACCAAATTAAAAAGATTCTGGACACTCATAGTACAAGACTAGAGGAAGTTGAACAACGAATCAGTGACCTGGAAGATGACAGAATGGAAAATGAAAGCATAAAAGAAAGAATGGGGAAAAAAAATTGAAAAACTCGAAATGGACCTCAGGGATATGATAGATAATATGAAACGTCCGAATATAAGACTCATTGGTGTCCCAGAAGGGGAAGAAAAGGGTAAAGGTCTAGGAAGACTATTCAAAGAAATTGTTGGGGAAAACTTCCCAAATCTTCTAAACAACATAAATACACAAATCGTAAATGCTCAGCGAACCCCAAATAGAATAAATCCAAAAAAACCCACTCCGAGACATATACTGATCACACTGTCAAACATAGAAGAGAAGGAGCAAGTTCTGAAGCAGCAAGAGAAAAGCAATTCACCACATACAAAGGAAACAGCATAAGACTAAGTAGTGACTACTCAGCAGCCACCATGGAGGCAAGAAGGCAGTGGCACAATATATTTAAAATTCTGAGTGAGAGGAATTTCCAGCCAAGAATACTTTATCCAGCAAAGCTCTCCTTCAAATTTGAGGGAGAGCTTAAATTTTTCACAGACAAAGAAATGCTGAGAGAATTTGCTAACAAGAGACCTGCCCTACTGGAGATACTAAAGGGAGCCCTACAGACAGAGAAACAAAGACAGGACAGAGAGACTTGGAGAAAGGTTCAGTACTAAAGAGATTCGGTATGGGTACAATAAAGGATATTAATTGAGAGAGGGAAAAATATGGCAAACATAATCCAAAGGATAAGATGGCCGATTCAAGAAATGCCTTCACGGTTTTAACGTTGAATGTAAATGGATTAAACTCCCCAATTAAAAGATATAGATTCGCAGAATGGATCAAAAAAAATGAACCATCAATATGTTGCATACAAGAGACTCATCTTAGACACAGGGACACAAAGAAACTGAAAGTGAAAGGATGGAAAAAAATATTTCATGCAAGCTACAGCCAAAAGAAAGCAGGTGTAGCAATATTAATCTCAGATAAAATAGACTTCAAATGCAGGGATGTTTTGAGAGACAAAGAAGGCCACTACATACTAATAAAAGGGGCAATTCAACAAGAAGAAATAACAATCGTAAATGTCTATGCACCCAATCAAGGTGCCACAAAATACATGAAAGAAACACTGGCAAAACTAAAGGAAGCAATCGATGTTTCCACAATAATTGTGGGAGACTTCAACACATCACTCTCTCCTATAGATAGATCAACCAGACAGAAGACCAATAAGGAAATTGAAAACCTAAACAATCTGATAAATGAATTAGATTTAACAGACATCTACAGGACATTACATCCCAAATCACCAGAATACACATACTTTTCTAGTGCTCACGGAACTTTCTCCAGAATAGATCATATGCTGGGACATAAAACAAGCCTCCATAAATTTAAAAAGATTGAAATTATTCAAAGCACATTCTCTGACCACAATGGAATACAATTAGAAGTCAATAACCATCAGAGACTTAGAAAATTCACAAATACCTGGAGGTTAAACAACACACTCCTAAACAATCAGTGGGTTAAAGAAGAAATAGCAAGAGAAATTGCTAAATATATAGAGACGAATGAAAATGAGAACACAACATACCAAAACCTATGGGACGCAGCAAAAGCAGTGCTAAGGGGGAAATTTATAGCACTAAACGCATATATTAAAAAGGAAGAAAGAGCCAAAATCAAAGAACTAATGGATCAACTGAAGAAGCTAGAAAACGAACAGCAAACCAATCCTAAACCAAGTAGAAGAAAAGAAATAACAAGGATTAAAGCAGAAATAAATGACATAGAGAACAAAAAAACAATAGAGAGGATAAATATCACCAAAAGTTGGTTCTTTGAGAAGATCAACAAGATTGACAAGCCCCTAGCTAGACTGACAAAATCAAAAAGAGAGAAGACCCATATAAACAAAATAATGAATGAAAAAGGTGACATAACTGCAGATCCCAAAGAAATTAAAAAAATTATAAGAGGATATTATGAACAACTGTATGGCAACAAACTGGATAATGTAGAAGAAATGGACAATTTCCTGGAAACATATGAACAACCTAGACTGACCAGAGAAGAAATAGAAGACCTCAACCAACCCATCACAAGCAAAGAGATCCAATCAGTCATCAAAAATCTTCCCACAAATAAATGCCCAGGGCCAGATGGCTTCACAGGGGAATTCTACCAAACTTTCCAGAAAGAACTGACACCAATCTTACTCAAACTCTTTCAAAACATTGAAAAAAATGGAACACTACCTAACTCATTTTATGAAGCTAACATCAATCTAATACCAAAACCAGGCAAAGATGCTACAAAAAAGGAAAACTACCGGCCAATCTCCCTAATGAATATAGATGCAAAAATCCTCAACAAAATACTTGCAAATCGAATCCAAAGACACATTAAAAAAATCATACACCATGACCAAGTGGGGTTCATTCCAGGCATGCAAGGATGGTTCAACATCAGAAAAACAATCAATGTATTACAACACATTAAAAACTCGAAAGGGAAAAATCAATTGATCATCTCAATAGATGCTGAAAAAGCATTTGACAAAATCCAACATCCCTTTTTGATAAAAACACTTCAAAAGGTAGGAATTGAAGGAAACTTCCTCAACATGATAAAGAGCATATATGAAAAACCCTCAGCCAGCATAGTACTCAATGGTGAGAGACTGAAAGCCTTCCCTCTAAGATCAGGAACAAGACAAGGATGCCCGCTGTCACCACTGTTATTCAACATTGTGCTGGAAGTGCTAGCCAGGGCAATCCGGCAAGACAAAGAAATAAAAGGCATCCAAATTGGAAAAGAAGAAGTAAAACTGTCATTGTTTGCAGATGATATGATCTTATATCTAGAAAACCCTGAGAAATCAACGATACACCTACTAGAGCTAATAAACAAATTTAGCAAAGTAGCGGGATACAAGATTAATGCACATAAGTCAGTAATGTTTCTATATGCTAGAAATGAAGAAACTGAAGAGACACTCAAGAAAAAGATACCATTTTCAATAGCAACTAAAAAAATCAAGTACCTAGGAATAAACTTAACCAAAGATGTAAAAGACCTATACAAAGAAAACTACATGACTCTACTAAAAGAAATAGAAGGGGACCTTAAAAGATGGAAAAATATTCCATGTTCATGGATAGGAAGGCTAAATGTCATTAAGATGTCAATTCTACCCAAACTCATCTACAGATTCAATGCAATCCCAATCAAAATTCCAACAACCTACTTTGCAGACTTGGAAAAGCTAGTTATCAAATTTATTTGGAAAGGGAAGATGCCTCAAATTGCTAAAGACACTCTAAAAAAGAAAAACGAAGTGGGAGGACTTACACTCCCTGACTTTGAAGCTTATTATAAAGCCATAGTTGCCAAAACAGCATGGTACTGGCACAAAGACAGACATATAGATCAATGGAATCGAATTGAGAATTCAGAGATAGACCCTCAGATCTATGGCCGACTGATCTTTGATAAGGCCCCCAAAGTCACCGAACTGAGCCATAATGGTCTTTTCAACAAATGGGGCTGGGAGAGTTGGATATCCATATCCAAAAGAATGAAAGAGGAGCCCTACCTCACCCCCTACACAAAAATTAACTCAAAATGGACCAAAGATCTCAATATAAAAGAAAGTACCATAAAACTCCTAGAAGATAATGTAGGAAAACATCTTCAAGACCTTGTATTAGGAGGCTACTTCCTAGACTTTACACCCAAAGCACAAGCAACAAAAGAGAAAATAGATAAATGGGAACTCCTCAAGCTTAGAAGTTTCTGCACCTCAAAGGAATTTCTCAAAAAGGTAAAGAGGCAGCCAACTCAATGGGAAAAAATTTTTGGAAACCATGTATCTGACAAAAGACTGATATCTTGCATATACAAAGAAATCCTACAACTCAATGACAATAGTACAGACAGCCCAATTATAAAATGGGCAAAAGATATGAAAAGACAGTTCTCTGAAGAGGAAATACAAATGGCCAAGAAACACATGAAAAAATGTTCAGCTTCACTAGCTATTAGAGAGATGCAAATTAAGACCACAATGAGATACCATCTAACACCGGTTAGAATGGCTGCCATTAAACAAACAGGAAACTACAAATGCTGGAGGGGATGTGGAGAAATTGGAACTCTTATTCATTGTTGGTGGGACTGTATAATGGTTCAGCCACTCTGGAAGTCAGTCTGGCAGTTCCTTAGAAAACTAGATATAGAGCTACCATTCGATCCAGCGATTGCACTTCTCGGTATATACCCGGAAGATCGGAAAGCAGTGACACGAACAGATATCTGCACGCCAATGTTCATAGCAGCATTATTCACAATTGCCAAGAGATGGAAACAACCCAAATGTCCTTCAACAGATGAGTGGATAAATAAAATGTGGTATATACACACGATGGAATACTACGCGGCAGTAAGAAGGAACGATCTCGTGAAACATATGACAACATGGATGAACCTTGAAGACATAATGCTGAGCGAAATAAGCCAGGCACAAAAAGAGAAATATTATATGCTACCACTAATGTGAACTTTGAAAAATGTAAAACAAATGGTTTATAATGTAGAATGTAGGGGAACTAGCAGTAGAGAGCAATTAAGGAAGGGGGAACAATAATCCAAGAAGAACAGATAAGCTATTTAACGTTCTGGAGATGCCCAGAAATGACTATGGTCTGTTAATTTCTGATGGATGTAGTAGGAACAAGTTCACTGAAATGTTGCTATATTATGTAACTTTCTTGGGGTAAAGTAGGAACATGTTGGAAGTTAAGCAGTTATCTTAGGTTAGTTGTCTTTTTCTTACTCCCTTGTTATGGTCTCTTTGAAATGTTCTTTTATTGTATGTTTGTTTTCTTTTTAACTTTTTTTTTCATACAGTTGATTTAAAAAAGAAGGGAAAGTTAAAAAAAAAAAAAAAGAAAAAAGACAAACAAGGAAAAAAAAAAAAAAAGATGTAGTGCCCCCCTTGAGGAGCCTGTGGAGAATGCAGGGGTATTTGCCTACCCCACCTCCATGGTTGCTAACATGACCACAGACATAGGGGACTGGTGGTTTGATGGGTTGAGCCCTCTACCATAAGTTTTACCCTTGGGAAGACAGTTGCTGCAAAGGAGAGGCTAGGCCTCCCTGTATTTGTGCCTAAGAGTCTCCTCCTGAATGCCTCTTTGTTGCTCAGATGTGGCCCTGTCTCTCTGGCTAAGCCAACTTGAAAGGTGAAATCACTGCCCTCCCCCCTACGTGGGATCAGACACCCAGGGAAGTGAATCTCCCTGGCAACGTGGAATATGACTCCCGGGGAGGAATGTAGACCCGGCATCGTGGGATGGAGAACATCTTCTTGACCAAAAGGGGGATGTGAAAGGAAATGAAATAAGCTTCAGTGGCAGAGAGATTCCAAAACGAGCCGAGAGATCACTCTGGTGGGCACTCTTACGCACACTTTAGACAACCTTTTTTAGGTTCTAAAGAATTGGGGTAGCTGGTGGTGGATACCTGAAACTATTAAACTACAACCCAGAACCCATGAATCTCGAAGACAGTTGTATAAAAATGTAGCTTATGAGGGGTGACAGTGGGATTGGGAATGCCATAAGGACCAAACTCCACTTTGTCTAGTTTATGGATGGATGTGTAGGAAAGTAGGGGAAGCAAACAAACAGACAAAGGTACCCAGTGTTCTTTTTTACTTCAATTGCTCTTTTTCACTCTAATTATTATTCTTGTTATTTTTGAGTGTGTGCTAATGAAGGTGTCAGGGATTGATTTAGGTGATGAATGTACCAACTATGTAATGGTACTGTAAACAATCGAAAGTACAATTTGTTTTGTATGACTGCGTGGTATGTGAATATATCTCAATAAAATGATGATTAAAAAAAAATAGAAAAAAAAAAAGATGATTAAATGGGTTCTCTCTTTTTTTTTTTTTTGTAGAATATAACATTTATAGAAGTGATAACTTTCCAATTGAAATTTAACTAGTTAGAGAACAAATTTCAAAGAATATTATAGGTTACAGTTCCATAGTTTCAGTTATTTCCTTATTGTGAAGTATAACATATATTAAAAAGGTAATAACTTTCAAAGTATGCTTTAGCAAGTAGTTATATAGGAAATTTCCAAAGTTGTTATGAGCCATAGTACCATAGTCTCAATTATTTCCTTATTGTGAAATATAACATATATACAAAAAGGTGACAGCTTTCAAATTACAATTTAACAAATAGCTATAGAACAGATTGCAAAGGATGCTATGAGTTAATGTTCCACCATTTCAATTCTTTCCTTCTAGCTATTCTAATACCCCAGCAACTAAGAAAAAGAAAATTATATAAAGATTCAGTATTCATCATCCTTTGTTAAATTCTATCTTGTCTATTTCTACCCCTTCCTCAGTTTAATCACTTTCCCAGTCTTCAGGGATGTCTAGGCAGTGACCTCTATAATTTGTTCATGTATAAAGGGTGTCAACTTTGTAAGAAAAGGGGACACATCTAGTTGACATTCTTGAAAATGCTTTTGCCTCTGGGTTTTGGGACTTTGCTGAAAAAGGAGTTCTCTGAAGAATTTAACTTTCTGAAGAATAAACTTAGTGAGTGAAACTTTTATAGATTCTCAGGTAGGGATCCAGGTATCCTTTAAGATTTTCGGGACTATTGTGTATTTGGACTTACCATACTATGATCATTTGGCATATTTAGGTGAAGCTTACATAGAAGTAACCTCCAGAACAGCCTATTGATGCTATTTGAATTCTCTTAGCCACTGAAACCTTATTTTGTTGACTTTCTTTCCCCCTTTTGGTCAAAAAGGCATTCTCAATCCCTCTATGCCAGAGTCAGTCTCATCCATGTCCCACGTCACCAGAAAAACTCATCCATCTGGGGGGTCCTGTCTCATGTTGGGAGAAGGGTGATGAATTTATTTGCAGAGTTAGGTTTAGAGAGAGAAAGTCCACATTTGAGCAACAAAAGAGGTTCTCTGGAGGTGCCTCCTAGGCATAATTATAGGTAGGCTTAGCCTCCCCTTTTCACCCAAGCAAACCTCCAGATTGAGGGCTCTACTTATAAAGAAGAGGTTCCTAAGTTTACATAGCATATGGTCTTACATTACCATCACTTAGTTGTACAATCCTCATCACTCTCCATTTTAAACAATTCTCATGACCCCAAACACCTCGTTGCTCTTGTCAGCCCTTAATTATTTGTCCCTAGTATTTGTGTAGTACTACTATAGTATTTCTATTAATTATAGTCCCTAGTATGCAGTATGTAGATTTTTACCATATACTCTTCTGTTGTCAACTCTCTGTGCTAGTGTCATACCTTAGAAGTATATCATGCAAGCTCCTACCTATATTTGTGCTGATCTGTGGGAAACATGCCTTTAAACAACCCCTTTCAATCCTATTCACCTTTGATACAGCTCTGATACTTATAATCCCATTAACAAACAATCATCACTCCTATCCATTCCCATACCTTTGAATTCGTTGTCAACGTATATGAACAGATTAGATTATCATTCCCCCTCACTAGCTTCTGTCTATCACCAGGTCCCCAATATTATAGATTATAAGACATTGATTTTACATTGTTCAGAGCATTCATAGAAATGGTAACATACAATATCTCTCCCTTTGTGTCTGACTTATTTCACTCAGCATTATCTCTTCAAGGTTCAACCATGTTGCCATATGTTTCAGGACCTTGTTCCTTCTTACTGCTGCATAGTATTCCATTGTATATATATATACCACATTTTGTCTATCCACTCATCTGTTGAAGGACACTTGGATTGTTGCCATTTCTTGGCAATTGTGAACAATGCTGCTATGAACATTGGTGTACAAATGTCTGTTTTACTGCTTTCAAATCTTCTGGGTATATACTGAGAAATGGAATTCCCGAATTGGAGGGTAATTCAATATCTAGTTTTCTGAGAAACCACTGGAGTGTCTTTCACAGTGACTGTTAACCATTTACATTCCCACTAGCAATGATTAAGAGCTCCAATTTCTCCACATCCTCTCCAGCACTTGTAGTTACCTGTTTGTTTAATGGCAGCCATTCTTATTGGTGTGAGATGATATCTCATTGTGGTTTTGATTTGCATTTCTCTAATAGCTAGTGAAGATGAACATTCTTTCATGTATTTTTTAGCCATTTGTATTTCATCTTCAGAGAAATATCTTTTCATGTCTTTTCCCATTTTATAATTGGGCTGTTTGTACTACTGTTGTTGAGTTGTACCATTTCTTCATAGATGCAGGATATCAGTCTCTTATCAGATATATGTTTTCCAAATATTTCTCCCATTGAGTTGGCTGCCTTATCACCTCTTTGACATAGTATTTTGAGGCACAGAAGCTTTTGATTTTGAGTAGTTCCCATTTATCTATTTTTTATTTCGTTGCTTGGGTTTTCAGTGTAAGGTCTAAGAAACGACCTCCTAAAACTAGGTCTTGAAGGTGTTTCCCTACATTATATTCTAGGAGTTTTATGGTACTCTCTCTTAAATTGAGGTCTTTGATCCACTTTGAGTTAATTTTTGTATAGGGTTTGAGGTAGGGGCCCTCTTTTATTCTTTTTGTTACGACTATCCAGTTCTTCCAACCCCATTTGTTGGAGAGACTGTTCTGTGGATCTGGGGCCCTTATCAAAAATCAGTTGACCATGTGTGTGGGAGTCTATTTCCAAACTCTCAATTCGATTCCATTGATCAATATCTTTATGCCATCCATCTTTATGCCAATACCATGCTGTTTTGACTACTGTAGCTTTATAGTAGGCTTCAAAGTCTGGAAGTGTAAGTCCTCCCACTTCATTCTTCCCTTTTAGGATATTTTTGGCAATTCAAGGCCCCTTTCCCTTCAAGTAAATTTGATAACTAACTTTTCCAAGTCTGCAAAGTAGGTTGTTGGAATTTTTATTGGAATTACATTGAATCTGTAGATCAGTTTGGGTAGAATTGACTTCTTAACCACACTTAGTCTTCCTATCCATGAGCACTATGCCAGTTTGGATGTATTTTTTCCCCCAAAACGCCATGTTCTTTAATGCAATCTTGTGTGGGCAGATGTATCAGTGTTGATAAGGTTGGAATCCTTTGATTGTTTCCATTGAGATGTTACTCAATCTACTATGTGCAAGACCTTCGACTGGATAATTTCCATTGACTGGATAATTTCCATTCATGGTGGGTCTTAATTGAATCACTGGAGTCCTATAAAAGTGTTCACAGACAGAAGGAGGTGCAACAGCCAAGAGAGATGCTTTGAAGAATGCACAGGAGCTGAGAGTGGAGCTGGAACACAACCTGGGATCAGCAGTCACCAGTCAGATGCCTTCCCAGCCAACAGAGGTTTTCTGGATGCCATTGGCCTTCCTTCGGTGAAGGTATACTTATGTTGATGTCTTCATTTGGACATTTTCATGGCCTTCAGACTGTAACTTTATAATCAAATAAACCCTCTTTATAAAAGCCAATCCATTTTTGGTATTTTGCATAATGGCAGCATTAGCTAACTGGAACAAGCACAGAATATTTTTCCACCTATTTAGGTCCTTTTTTATTTCTTTTAGTAAAATTTTATAATTTTCTGTGTAGAGGTCTTTTACATCCTTGGTTAAGTTTATTCCTAGGTAGTTGATTTTTTTTTTTGATTGCTATTATGAATGGAATTTTTTTTGATTGCTTCTTCAGTTAGGTTATTACTGGTATACAGGAACATTACTGATTTATGTGCATTAATCTTAGATCTATTTTTCCCCCATCTATCTTTTTCCTTTAAGTTGCCCTTACTTATACTCTTCAATTCTGTGCTCTTTTCAGACCTTTCTCTCCTTTTTTTTTTTCAGCTGGTAGAGTTCCCTTTAGTATTTCTTGCAGGGCAGGTCTCTTATTAATAATTCTCTCAGCATTTGTTTGTCTGTGAAAATTTTAAACTCTCCCTCAATTTTGAAGGCAAGCTTTGCTGGATAAAGAATTCTTGGCTGGCAACTTTTCTCTTTCAGAATCTTAAATATGTCATACCACTGCCTTCTTGCCTCCATGGTGCCCACTGAGTAGTCAGTACTTAGTCTTATGTTGTTTCCCTTGTAAGCTGTGAATTGCTTCTTTCTTGCTGCTTTCAGAAGTTTCTACTCTTCTGCATTTGACAATCTAATCAGTACATGTCTCAGAGTATGTTTATTTGGACTTATTCTATTTGGAGTTTGTTGGGCATCTTTGATTTGCATATTTATGTCATTTAGAAGGTTTGGGAAGTTTTCCTCAACTATGCCTTGAAACACTCTTCCTAGCCCTTTACCCTTCTCTTCTCTTTCTGGGACACCAATGATTCTTATATTTGTTTGCTTCATGTTGTCTATCATGTCTCTGAAATCCATTTCAAATTTTTCAGTTTTTTTCCATTTGTTCTTTTGTGTGCTCACATTCAATTACTCTGTCCTCCAGTTCACTTATCCTCTCTTCTGCCTCTTCAAATCTGCTATTGTTCATCCCTAGTATATTTTTAGTTTTAGCCACAGTGTCTTTTATTTCCATAAGATCTGCTATTTTTAAATATACTCTTTCAAATTCTTCTTTATGCTCTTGAAGAGTCTTCTTGACTTCCATTATGTCTTTAGCCAACTCGTTGAAGTTTTTTTGGAGATTTGTTTGTACTTCTTTAATTAATTGCTCCAAATTTTGTCTCTTCGGGCTTTTTAATTTGTTCATTTGGCTTATCCATATCTTCTAGATTCTTCAAGTAGTTTGTAGTTTTCTGTTGGCTTTGGGGCATTTGCTTGTGTTGATAGGGTTATTTTCGGAAATGCAGGATTATTTGAGTATTTATATACAATTTGGTAAAACTAGCTTGCTGAAGTGCAGTGTCACATTCCTACCAACAGGTGGGGCTGTGGAGGTAGTTTGCTGGAGTGTAGTTTCCCTAACCTACCAGCAGATGGCGCTCTTAAGTAGGTCTTACCTGAACTTCTGTGCAGTGGGCAGAGTTCAATCCAGGTGAGGAACCAATCAGTGCACTGGATCTCCACATGCACTGGGGACAGCCTATTTTGGAGCTGTGGTGTGGGCCCTGAGCAGGTATGCAGGCAGCTCACTCAGGGTTACCCTGCAGATGGAATGTGGGCCCTACCTGCCCACTCCCTGCCTGCCATCCACCGTGAGTCTCTGGGGTGTGGGAGGGGCTCCTGACTGTCAGTATGGCACCTCTCCATTTCCTGCTTCTTTCCATTGCACACCCCAGACTTCTGTGGGAAAAGAGAAAATGCTGCCCACCAGGTTCTCTCATGGGAGCTCCCTGCTGTCTGGCTGTAGAGGATCACTTCCCCAGCTAACTGCCAAGGTAGGTGCACGGACATGCAGAGCCACTGCTCACTCCCTTGCCCAGAGGCAGTCTGGCTACTGCTGGTTAGTGAGTCTGTCCAGATGGGAACAGACTCACCCTGTCCCTCAAGCTGCCATCTCTCTTCCATTTTTGTCACTGTCCTCTCCACATACTGTGGGGGGATCCTCTATGACCAGTAACACCTTGAAACCATGGGCCGTTGCATCCTCCAGGCCCTCTCTAACTACTTTCCAAGAGAAGCCCATTCCACCTCACCTACTTGCCATCTTCCCAGAAGTCAACCTAAATGGGTTCTCTTAGCTGTGTGAGTTCAAAGAACCCTTAAAATACTAACACCCATTCAAGTACTCCAAGAAAGGGGTAGAGTGTGCAAAGGACTAATGTTCCATGGAACACAATTAGGAAATGGTGGATTTGCTGATCTCTAAGGGGCCTTCCAGTTCCATGTTTTTGTTTTCACTGCCCAGAATCTTTCAGTCCTCAGTGCCTGGCTGGGATGGGGCTGTGACTGTGAACTCATAGAGCCTATACATTTAACCTTCTACTCCCTCAGTCCCTGCTTCCTCACCTCCTCTTCCACTCCCTGCCCCCACCCCAGAGAAGAAATTGGAGCCACTCTGCTTGAAATGCCTGTCAGGAGGGGAGGGCTGGAGTACCTGTACATTTAGTGTTGAGCCTCTGATAGTAAGGCAGCATCAGTGCTAATCTGGAAGAGCAATGGCTTTGAAAATTGAAGCATAAGACAAAGAGAATGATTTCATTTTAATTAAAATTGATTTTCTCTATTCTACCATATATCTTTCATGATATCATGGGTGTCACTGTTTAATATATCTAATTTGAGCCATCGCTTAATATACCAGGCTTTCCACTGGACATGCACATGAATTCTTAAAGCAACAACAGATTATTAATGTTATGTTAATTAAGAAAGCAATAACAAAATATTATACAGACTTCTTATTCCATATATTATTAATGAAGGCCTTTTGTGTTTTGGTGTGTCTGATACTTTACAATATGGTTGCTGAGTAGATTAGAAAATATTTTTGCCTTCTCAGCAAAAGGTTCCAAATTAGGCTCTGAGACTAGGAAATATTTGCAACAGGTAACAAAAATGGCCATGAAGCCTCTAGGAGAGGAGGCTATGAACTTTTTTAAAGCTGAGATGCCTGGCATAGCAACATTCTTGTTGCTGAAAAGTAAACTGAAAAATTTTATCAGCTGCCTTGAAAATTAAAAAGTAGGAAAAACAGGATTACCATGTAAAGGTTAGTCTTTTGCTATGCTTAATTGCTACCTGCACTGGAACTTATTAATATTAATTATATTTAAAGCCAGTATTTATTGCATGCCGGCTGTGCCAGTTTGGATGTATTATGTCACCCAAAATGCCATGTTCTTTAATGCAATCTTGTGGGGCAGGGTTTTAGTGTTGATTAGGTTGGAACCTTTGACTGAATGTTTCCATGGAGATGTGACTGAATCAACTGTGAGTGCAACATTTGATTAAATTATTTCCTTGGAGATATGGACCCCACCCATTCAGGAGTCCTATTAAAGTCCTATTAAAGAGCTCACAAACAGAAGGACCTCAGAGCAGTTGAGAGTGACATTTTGAGAGCAGCTGAGAGAGACATTTGAGAGACGGCCACCGAAAACAGACTTCTGCTGACCCTGGAGATGCTAGCCCAGTGTTTGCTCCAGAGAAGCTAAGAGAGGACAAAATGCCTCAAGAGCAACATTTTGAAGAATGCACAGGAGCTGAGAGAGGAGCCAGAACACAACCCTGGATCAGCAGATGCCAGCCACATGCCTTCCCAGCTAACAGGTTTACCGGAAGCCATTGGCCTTCCTTCGCTGAAGATATACTCATGTTGATGCCTTAATATGGACATTTTCACAGCCTTCAGACTGTAAATTTGTAACCAAATAAATCCCCTTTATAAAAGCCAATCCATTTCTGGTATTTTCCATAACGACAGCATTAGCAAACTGGAACACTTGCCATTGACAGACACTGATCTCAACACTTTATGTACATTGTCTAATTTAATTCTCATGGCAACTCTAAGAATCACAATCCTTATTCTCAGAAGACAGAATAAGCACAGAGAAGTGACTGTCATTAGCAGGCAGTGGCAGGCTTGGGGTTTGAACCTGGGCATCTGACTCCTGAGCCCATGCTCATATCCTCAACACTGAGAATTGAGGCCCCTGGGCTTTGGGGAGGCACTGCAGGGAACCGCAGGTGTTTTCAGTATGTAGTCATTCCCCTGCATCTCAGAGGTCACTGAGGATCTACGAGACTTCCCAGGCAGACTATAGGTGACAGGAGATGTCCAGGCAATCTCCCAGTCACACCGTGACCCTCTATTAGAGCAGCCACAGTCACATGCTCACCTGAAGGGCCACTTCACTCTTCATGGGGCCAAACTTCACCAAGGTACCAAGAAGCTATAAACTCTTACTCCCCATCCATTCCCCTGCATACACACCCACACCTTCCTCTCTCCCGGCTGTCAACCCTGCAGTGCCCTTTGTCCTCGTGGTTCTCTCCGCGTCCACAACCAATTCTCTAGGTCAGACTTGCAGGAGATTGTCCTCCGTTGCCCTTGGCAGGTGACCTGTGCTGGATTAGACTTGGCTCAAAGGCTGAGGCGTCACATTCACTTCCCCAGGGTGCTCGGTCATGTACTTGGGTGGACAAGAGGCTGTCTGGCTTCCTCTTCCGATCAGTCAGAGGAAGAGGTTGTTTTGCCCAAGGATCCCAAAAACCCAACAGTAATGTCCCCACCTGGCTGCTTCCCCACCATCATCAGGCTTTGCCAATGCCAAACAGATCAGAAGTCCAAACAGCAAAACACCGTTTTCTTCAATCATTTGATTTTGAAAACAGGAAAAATGATATGAAGTCGACTTAGCCGATGCCCTTCTTGTTCAGATACAAAGTTTAATGTAGCTGTGATTTAAATACTAATTATACACCAGTTTTATTTTTAAGGTTTTTGTGTTTGTTTATTTCTTTGCAGAAGTAGCCAGGGGAGTGACTAAAAGCTTATTCATTTGCAGGGTTTTTCTTTTGGAAATGAACATGCTGGCACAATTTTAATTGGGTTTTAGTTGTTGTTGTTTTAATTCTCACAGTGATGGCTTGGCGATGTCTTTTGGGACTGTGGAGGGAAACTGGCATCTGGTGTTTGAGGATTCTGGGGATTTGCACCATATTTATGTGTAATAACTATACAGTAAATAAACAGAATGAATAATTAAGTGAATAATGAGTTTCTCAAAAAGAAGTCTCCTCTGAAGACTTGGACAGAAATTCTCACGTGGTTTCCACCTTCCTTTCTCGTGGCAATTCCACTGTGCTCTCTCGCTGTATCACTGCCTCCGTGGACACTTCCCAAGCTGAAATCAAGCATGCCATTAATCAACATGGTTAGATTCAGGGGAGGAAACTGATCTCATTTTTGTATTTTCTTTCAATTGCAAAGATGTGGGATTTATGTCTATTATTTTTTTTCACCCTAGACATATATTTACCTCTTTAGAAATAAAATCCACAAGATTAAATTTCCTTGAATAGTATTTTGCCATGGAGCTAAAACTTGAAATTCCAGAAACTCACTGTATCTGATGAATGCAAACCCATAAAATTGATTATTAACTATTAAATAGTTAATATAATACCCATATTAGCCAATACAAGGTGTCCTTGCTTTTAGATGCAGGTCGTCTGAAGTGAATCTTCCCAGAGGTAAAACCCACTTGCATGACACGTTTTTCACTCATTTGTTCATTCATCCACTCATTCATTCATTCATTCACACAGCAAATATTTACGGAGCGCCTACTAACGTACCAGGCACCCTGCCAGGCTCTGGGGATACAGAGGTGAATAAAACCAGATCTAGACCCTGTCCCCATGGAGCTTGCATTCTCATTAAAGAGACAGCAATCAAGTAACAGCCTGACGGTAAAATTGGTTCTATGAAGGAGGGGGTCTCTGGTACAGAGAGAGTGGGTCAATGTCCAAGCAGGGACATTACATAGGCTTTCCTGAAGATTAAATGGGGACCTAAAGGATGACGAGCTAACTAAACCAAGGGGGTGGGGAAGAATTCCAGTAAGAGGGAAGAGCTTGTGTGGAACCCTCTACTGGGAGGGGCATGGTGAGTGGGAGAGATGAAAGGGGGGCCCTGGTGGGTTGGAGCCCTGTGAGGCCAGCATGGAGACCTCAGATGAGGGTGAGTTTACGGGTGGGACTATGCCATGCAGAGCCTGGTAAACTCCTTGTAAGGAATTTTGCCTTTTTCCCAAGAGCAATGAGAGACTGTTGGAAGTGTTTCGGTGAGGGCGGAGGTGGCATGACCAGATTTGCCTTTTGGAAATATCAGTATGGTTGCAGCATGGAGGACAGATTTGAGGGGTTCTGGAGTGCATTCCAGCAGAGCGTTGGATACAGGAGAATGCAGCAGGCATCCAAGCAAAAAATGATGGTGGCTTGGATTCAGGAGATGGGTAGGGTTGGAAAGAATTGAGTGGATTTGACAGTCCTCTGGGTGGGTGGGTAACAATTTTCAGGACTGGTGATGGATTAGATATGGTGGGGCATTGGGTGAGGGAGAGAACAAAGTTATCTTATGTAGCTGGATAAATGAGGTGGTGGTCATTGGGTTTGAGAACCCCAGAATAGGCCCATGTTTGAGTTGAGTTTTGATCATATTGACATCAGTAGACACCAAAGGCCATTTTCTATTCCTCAACACAGATACTTATTTTCCCAAACGTGCCGTTTTCTGCATGGAACACTCTTTCCTGATTATACTTTACCACCTCACCCACCCTTCCTGTCTCAGCCCATAGGACAACCTCTTCAGTCAAACCTTCCCAAGTTCCCCAGACCAGGTTAGGTAACCCTTTTGTACACTCTTATAGCCCCCTGTACTTCTCTTTCAAAGAAACTGTTGCAGTTAAAATTACATAATTATTTGTCTAAATTCTGTTTTTCCCATTAGAATGTCAAGTCCATGAAGGAAATGACCATATCTAATTAGTATAATAGTCTGGCAGTTCTATGGCCAGACTCTGTGTTCAAATCTTGACTTGCCTATTTCTAGCGCCGTGATCTTGGACAAGGTATTTAATTTTGTTGTGCCTCAATATCCTTATATGTAAAATGGGGATTATAGTGGTATTCCCTTCATAGAACTGTTTGAGAGGATTAAATGAGTTAATTCACATTTATAGCAGTGCTTGACATAAAATAAGCATTCAATAAATGTTAGCTGTTATTGTTATTCACTACGTCTTCCCTAAGATTTGATGGACAGATGAACAGAGAGATGAACAAACAATGAATGGATGGATTTTAAAATGGAAGGATGGGTAATTGGGTAAAGGGGGCAAGAAATAGAGCACAATCTTTATTAAGCTATATTAAAGGAGGATGGTGGAAAAGCAAAGAAGAACAAATGGGTGTTGGGAAAAGAGAGGATAACCCCTACTTCATTCCACAGCTAAAGTTCAAGATATTGGGCCCCCTTAAGATAAACTTCTGTATGGTCACTTTCAGGCAAGGCCTTAAAGAATCTCCATCAAGCCTTCTTCATTAATACACCAAGTTATTTTTTTCTTGATTTTAATGGGGGAGGGGTGATAATCACCTCAATCCAACCATCTCCTTCTCAAACTGTGCACTTTCCAACTGAACTGTGAATTGAAATAAAGGTGTAATCAAAAACTGAGTTTAATCTGATCCAAACAATAAATTAGTTCATTCATCCATTCATTCTTTTGTTCTTCCATGAGATATTTATGGAATTCCTACTATATGTCTGGTATCATGATAGCTACTGGATGGTTACAAAGTCAAATAAGATATTGTCACTGTTCTCAAGGAACGTAAGGGTTTCAATAAACTTTATGAATAGACTTTAAATAAATATTTAATAAATATTTAAAATATTTATTTAAAAAATTTAAAATAAATAGATTTTAAATAAATATTTATGATGGGTATACCTGATCAAAATAAAACAAATATTGAATCAAAAGCTGTTTCTAGTTCATCTCAGCTCTGCCCTGTCTTCATTTGTGGAACCTACCATATAGAATATCCAAAGCTGCTGGAGCCCAGCTAGAAGGTATTTTCACTGCTGTCATTCTATTTATAAAAGCAACTCATGTCTAGTATCTCCTTTTTGCCCTGAGGATTCTCTTTTTGTAATTTATTACAAAATTCAAGGCCATTTCATAAGGGGGAAATGTGCCATATCATTATTATAACAACTCCCCCTGTTTTTGTTCAATTTTGAAACTGACAATCTAAAGACTATTTTTAGCTCAGTCATGTGAGATTATTTGTTTCCTTATTATGAGAAGTTTTTCCTTCGGACTAGTTAACATGAATTTTATGCTCACTTATTATGTCACATGCTCCAATTCAATTTATTTTAAAGCAAATTCTTTGGGGAAAATCGTAAAACTAATTTGAATTGATTCTTTAGAGATTCCATTTTAAATGAAGTGCTATAAAATTGGCAGACAAAGTGAAAAAATGGAATTGAATTTTCTTCTTCAGCTACTCATTGGATTCAGAAATCTTGCTTTTTTGACATTCCAAGGGTTTTGATATAATGTTTCATGCAATTTTCATAACATTTATCTTAAACTCTACTACCTTCAGTTTGGCTGTTCAACCAGAAATGGATTCCTGATATTTCCATGTAAAAAGCAAGGTTCTTGCTAAAGGAAGAATGTGGTGCTTTGATGCAAACTTTCTACCAGCCGCACTGTTGCCCATCTATAAAACATTTGGTTCAAGGTAGGCATTGTAATTCTGGAATGAATATTGAGCATCTGTGGATAAACTTTTTGAGGGGTGTGTGGAATAAAATGGCACCCCCACTTTGTCCAATGTATATTTCTCCCTTTCAAATTTGATGGATTTACAGCTTGAGGAAAGTGTCAGAATAATTGCCAGGATGCTTGATGGCTTAATTTCCTGTCCCCCACAGAACCTGAGAGGCGTTTAGTGTTCTGATAGGGAAGTGGGCTCCAACCTGATCAGAAGCAACCATTACCAGCTGGAGAAAAATGCCCCGAGATTGATCCATTTGACTCCACTTGGTGATTTACATCCACTTATTAAAAATCTAATGGAAAATACATAGACAGCACATGTCTCCAATTTTATTTTGAGACATACTTGTTTTCTTTGATGTGCTTTTAAAGTGGAGTTTTATTTCGCACTCATCTTTTCCCCCAAATTCTCTCAATAGCAACCCCTCATTCCTATTGACCCAGGTAGTAGTGTGGTAAATGCAAATTTATGGAGGGTATTTGCCAAATTTTGCCCCGTTACTGCTGAATGTAGCATCAAGTACTTAAAGTTACTGCTCTAAACCCAGGTTGGTCTCGAAAGAAGCAAATCATCGCTGCATGTATTTTTGTTCTGATTACAAAGAAGATAATTGTGGGAAGTGAGTAGACAGGTCTGTCAGGTTTCCATAAAGAAGCAAAACCAGGGCCATTGTCTCCACTGAGCACAGGAGGCCAGGGCCCAGGGCCCACGGTACTTTTAGGGACCCCCAAAATGATTTAATTTTAATTTCTTTTTAAAATCAGAAAAAAATGGATATAATCATAAATCCAGCCTAGGTAATATTTGTCTTTATACCTATACTGTCATACATTATTTTGAATTTTTTTTTAATGAAGGAAGAGATCTGTGAAGACATACATAGGTGTTGCAGGCCCACAAAAGTCATAATGCAGCCCCAAGTGGAACCACTATGAGTGAAATGGAGGAAGGGATTGATTACAAGGATTAGACCCTCTGTGACTGTGAGAACAGGCCTACTTAGATCTTTCCACCTCATGGTGGGCCCAAAGTTGACAAAGTTGACAAGGCCAGCTGTGGGGAAGAAAATCTAGATGTGAAGTTAGCAGTTCTCAACCAGGGGTGATTTTGCGCCACCACCCCCCACCCCCCCCCGGCCCATTTGGTTGTCCTAGCTCAGGGGTACCACTGGTATCAACCTAGTAGATAGAAGCCAGGGATGCTTCTAAACATCATATAATGCACAGGACAGCCCTTCACAACAAAAAACTATCTGGCTCAAAATAGCAATAGTGCTTAGGTTGAGAAACCCTTGAGTGAACAAAGGCTGGCATCTTCAGGAGCAGGTGGAGCCTCTGTCTGTCTGTCTTTCACCATCTCCAACCCAAATAACAGGATACCCTGCAGAAGGGGCTGGTGCCCTTTGCCATGGAACTGTACTTGCAGTTAGCTGAGGATTTGGAGCAGCTGAAGGAGAAGATCAGGCAGTCACTGAGGAGCTGCAGGCCTGGATGTTGCCCCCTGCCCACCAGGGGAGCCAACCGATCAGCAAAAAAATGTGCATGAGCTGCAAAAATGTGCATGGTGCCCAGAACTGACTTTCAGAGTATAATGGCTGCTGTTCTACTTCCACTTTCCAAATTTCATGCTAACTTCTCTCGTGGCCATCCCTAACTTGGAAATATACAGAGACAGGAACTGTAGGCGACTTAGTTCCAGGTTAGCTAAGTTGACATAGTACACAACCACATACCTCCATCTCAACCTTGCATACATTTAAATTGGGCTTGGCATTTCAATTGTTTTAATCCACAAACACCTGGTGAGACTTAGAAACCAGCTGTCCAGAAATGGAGTCATGGCTGGACATATGGCTGCCCAGGCAGACTGCATGTCCCAGACTCCCCTGCAGTTAGGTGTGGCCATGTCACTCACTGCCTACCACACAAATGCGAGGGCAAGCAATTGAGCCAGCTCCAGCCCTTAGCCTTCAGACACCAGTGTACATTCCGCCAAGCACTCCCTCCCCTTCCCGTCAGTTGGAACCCAAGCATGGAGGTAACCCCACCTCAAGCCTACAATGACAAGAGCAGAGCAGCAGGATGGAAAGATTCTGGATGGTTTTATGGTCTCCAAAATCCTTACCATAACCTCCTTATTCTTAAAGCATCGAGTGAGCATATTGTCACTTAGGTTGTAAATGATAAAAGCCAGCCAAATTCAGTTAAGCTGAAAACGGTAAGAGTTTCAGGCATAGCTGGATGTAGTGGTTAAACGTGTCACTTGGGCTCTCTGCCGCTCACATTGCTTCCATCTGTGTGTGAGCTTTCTGCAGAAGTCCAGAGAAGATGGCTTTGAGCAATTCCAGGCTTACAATGCCCTTAAAGCTCATGCCCCTGACCCTGGAGAAGCTGGAGCTTCTCTCTCCCAGTGTGTATTTAACTGTGCAGAGCAAATGCTGTATGACCTTGTTGGGGTCACAGGCCCATCCCTGAACCAATCACTGCAAATGCCAGAAGAAGGGAGATTGGAATGAGTGGGTAAAATCAACAGCTACTATAGCCCACTTGGGAAGTTAACCAACATTACAAGGTGCGGGACACTGTTATCGAGTTCTGACTTGGCGGGCCTGGGCCAGGGGAACTGATCAGCCCCTAGGAAAGGTAGTGGGGCACGGGTGGTAGCGCCCTCCACGGCCCCCCGGGCCTGAGAAAGTGGAGCCGAATGCAGGCCCCATTTCCTCACCCCAAAGTACAACCGTTGGGGAGGGCTTGCCGGAGAAACCCCCCCCCCCCGTGCCTTACCCGCACCCTCCACCCTCTTCGTTACCGGAGCAACTCCCGCCCCTTTTCAAACAACCTCTGCGCCCTCTCAGAACCAATCCAAGCCTTTAACCTCTACAGCTACCCCGCCCTCTATACCGCCCGATATAAGCTTGTACTCTCCCCTAATAATCTCTCTTGGCTTCTTCACCCTCAAAGAAACGTGTCCCGCCTGTTCCTTCTCGCCGCCCTCCACACCTTGCACGCCACCGCCGGGGACCGGGCCCAGTCCCCCGCCTCGCCCTCGCCTCTGGGAAAGAGCCCCCGCCGCTGGTACCCTCCGAGCAATCCCGAGAGCCTAGGATTTAGCAACCGGCCGCCACCCCCCCCCCCCCAGACAAGTCAACTGTGACCGCAACTGGCGCCCAACGTGGGGCACGAACCCACGACCCTGGGATTAAAAGTCCTCTCCACGCAGCGGTCCAGTAAAACCACCCGCTCGCCCGGACGCCTCTCCAACTCCCCTTCTCCTCGCCTGCAAGGTAAGGGCCGCCTCTCCCTCGCCGCTCCACGTCCGGAGCCGCCTCTCCCACGCCGCTCCGCGCCCGGGCCGCTCTTCCTTTCCCGCATTAACCTGGCTCTTGCCCCCGACTACCTTTCGTCTTCTCTTCCTATGTCCCCCCCATTCCTCCTAACACTGTTCCTCCAGTAGCTTTCCCTCTTCCCCTCCATTACTTTGCTGTGGTCCTCTGTGTCTTTGTTTCTTTGTTTGGCGCGGTGTGCCTCTTTGCGACCGCCCCCCCAAACTGCTCTCGCTACTAGAGGGTCCTGCTTTCTATTCTCGCCGTCTCCTTCGGCCTCGCGGCCACGGTTTACCTCATTTTCTTTACTCAATAAACAACCCCCCCTTTTTTCTCCCTCCGCTATGGGTAATCGTCTATCTGCACGCCAAGCACCTCAAGTTCGCGCTCTAGCGGGTCTCCTAGACACACATCACTGTAAGGTGTCTGTCCGACAGCTGCAAGTATACTGGGACCTCCTGCTGCCCTTTAACCCATGGCTCACCACTTGCCATCTTTGGGACCCTGTTACTTATAATCGCCTTATTGATCGGGTCACCAACGCCATGGAACATGAGAGCAAGCGCTTCCCTCCCGGCTTGCTCCCCACCTTAATAACCGTCCGCTCCTGCCTTCAAGGCTCCCTCCCTCCTGATCGAGGCCCCATTAAATCCAAGGAGGCCCTATCAACCCAGTCAACAGATTCAGACAGCGATACTAATGTGGACCACGATTCGGACACAGAATCCTTAGTCGAGCAGATTAACAACGCGCTCGAAGTCGCCCCCCAAAAACAAAGCAATACTAAGCCTCTCCAAAATGGCGAACTTCCTCCTTCTTCTTCCACTGAGGGGAGGAAGTGCTCTAGTGATGACGTCAGCCCTAAGCCGGGCCGGAAACCGCATGCGCTTTACCCCGCCCTTTCACAGGGCGGAGTTAGTCCGCCATCTTATGCCTTAGCCACTCCCACCGCGCCGCCATCTTGCGACGCTTGGGGCCTCCCACTTCCGCCTCCCCCTCCGGCGAGCTCCCCCTCAGAGCTGCTACCGGCAGCTGCCGCTGCTCCTCCCACCCTGCCGACTAACAACCCCTGGCTGCCTTCTACACCTCAAGGCAACCCTTGGGACAACGCTCCCCCTACCCCCACTCCCGTGCCAGGCCCTCTGCAAGCGCGTCCTCCTTTCTCTCGTGCTTTTCGCTGCTTTCCTCTTAACCTTACCCCCACACTGCAGAAACCGTACGACTGGTATCCCATTGACTCATACTATCAAGAAGCTTCGCAGGGCCGTCAAGGAAGACGGGTTAGGTAGCCCATACGCTTCCCAATTACTACAGGATATTGCCATGGACTTTTGCCTCCCCCAAGACTGGGCCTCGCTTGCCCGTACCATTCTTAACCCCGGCCAGTTTGTTGATTGGCGTGCTCACTTCCAGGCGGAAGCAGCTAAGCAAAGCGAGCAAGATGCAGCCACTGGAGTCTATCATCACCCCGAAGCTTACTTGGGCACGGGAGCGTTTATAAATGCATCTGCCTATATTAATGCACCTGCCACCTTTTGGCCTATCCTTTGGGGAATCGCCTTACGAGCGTTTGCCAACTGCTCTGCCTGTCGGCCTAATAAATTCACCAAGCTCTTCCAGGAGCCGAGTGAGCCTTTCGCCACATTTGTCTCCAGAGTTGAAGAAACCTGCGCTCGAAAGGTAAGTGATCCCCAGGCCCAATATTACATGTGCCCATCCTCAAATCCTGGAAAATCGTACTGCAATTCCCCCAACGAGTACTACTGTGCATACTGGGGGTGTAAAACATTAGCCACTAATTGGAAGCCTCCTGTTCCTGATCAATACCTTACCTTAAAGTGGGCCCCTACAGGGTGCAAACTCCCCACAGTTAACTGGCTCGGCCAAGAAAGTGAGGGATCCTGCACACATCTTAATCTTACAGTGCAGCTCCCCACTGATCCCTCCTGGTTACTCGGTCGAACTTGGGGCTTCAGAATCTATGAGAAAGGAGCCGACCGAGAATCACTTATTCTTATAAAAAAGGAGGCTGTAAGCCAACCATGCCAAAATACTACATTAAAAACACCCTCTGGCATAGGTCCCAACCAAGTCCTTAACCCCCTTAATCCACAGCCTTCCAGCCGCACCTCAATTACAAGCAGCGCATCCGGAAACCGCACCTCAGCTGCAAACAACGCATCGCCAACCCCACCACCCCAACCTTTTCTACCCCCCTCTCATTACTCCTCTCCCCTCTTCAGCCTTATCCAAGCAACCTTCACCTCACTAAATGTCTCCTACCCCAATCTTACCTCCTCTTGTTGGCTTTGCCTCTCCACCTCTTCCTCACTGTATGAGCCCGTCGCCTCCAACCTCTCCTTTTCAGAAAATGCAGAAGACAACCCCTTGGAATGCAATTAGAATACCTCAGCCGTCCCCCTAACCTTTCATTCAGTCTCCTTTACAGGAAAGTGCATCCGCCCTCGCTCAAGTAACTCTCCCAACCTCACAGCCTGTGCCAACTACTCATCTCCCAGCAGCTCTGCCAAGTTTCTTATTCCTCACAACTCCTCCCAATGGCTCTGCTCCTCTACAGGACTTACCCCCTGCCTTAACGTGCAGACCCTCAATACAACTCATGAAACTTGCCTCCTAATTGTCCTTATCCCCAGGGTCCTATACCACAGTGAGGAAGACTTCTTCCTCCGCCTGGAAAGAACTGCAGCTCCTGCCCCTCTGCAAAAGTGAGAGCCCATCACCGCCCTCACAATTGCCTCCCTCCTAGGTCTTGCAGGCGCTGGCACCGGAATCGCTGCATTAGCCAGTCAAGGCTCCGCCCTAACTCACCTCCGGGCGGCTGTTGACGAGGACATTCGTCACCTACAAGACGCTATTTCCCATCTTAAAAATTCTGTCAATTCCCTCTCTGAAGTCGTGCTCCAAAACCGCCGAGGTCTCAACCTTCTCCTCAAAAAAGGAGGCCTTTGCGCCGCCCTAGGAGAAGAGTGCTGTGTATATGCCAATTCCACAGGTCTCGCCGAAGACAGCCTAAAAAAGGTCCGAGAGGGACTAGAACAACGCAAAAGAAACCGTGAAGCCACCAACTATTGGTCCCACATCTTTACCCCCCTCCTCCCATACCTCCTCCCTCTCATCGGCCCCCTACTAATGATTATTCTAGCTCTCACCCTAGGGCCCTGCATTATCTGCAGAATTGTCCAGCTTGCTAAGAACCAAGCCAATACTGTCTTTTCATCATTTGTGCAAGTCCAGTATCAACAACTTACCTCCACTAAAAAGCTGACCCTCCGCAGCGTCGCCACCCTCGTCCATCCCGCAAGCAGCGAAGCCCCTCTCGAACGCCCGGGCGCCACACCAACGTCGAGCTCCAGCCTCTCTAACTACCATCTACCCCTATCCCTTCCCCCACCTCCCCTTTCCCTCATCCCTTGGCGGATCTCTCCGGTAAGCTTCTTCCTCTAATTAGAAAAGAAGGGGGAAATGCAGGACACTGTTATCGAGTTCTGACTTGGCGGGCCTGGGCCAGGGGAACTGTTCAGCCCCTAGGAAAGGTAGTGGGGCATGGGTGGTAGCGCCCTCCACGGCCCCCCGGGCCTGAGAAAGTGGAGCCGAATGCAGGCCCCATTTCCTCACCCCAAAGTACAACCATTGGGGAGGGCTTGCCAGAGAAACCCCCCCCCCTCCCCGTGCCTTACCCGCACCCTCCACCCTCTTCGTTACCGGAGCAACTCCCGCCCCTTTTCAAACAACCTCCGCGCCCTCTCAGAACCAATCCAAGCCTTTAACCTCTACAGCTACCCCGCCCTCTATACCGCCCGATATAAGCTTGTACTCTCCCCTAATAATCTCTCTTGGCTTCTTCACCCTAAAAGAAACGTGTCCTGCCTGTTCCTTTTTCGCCGCCCTCCACACCTTGCACGCCACCGCCGGGGACCAGGCCCAGTCCCCCGCCTCGCCCTCGCCTCCGGGAAAGAGCCCCCGCCGCCGGTACCCTCCGAGCAATCCCGAGAGCCTAGGATTTAGCAACCGGCCGCCACCCCCCCCCCCCCAGACAAGTCAACTGTGACCGCAACAAGGCATCTAACCAACGTTACAAGGCAGCAAAGACAGCATCAATGAAGAGGTAAAGTCAGGAAGTATCAGTTGGGGTTCAGGAGAAGGAAAATCATTCCCAACTGGGTAAGTAGGAAAGGCTTCACAGTGGAGGTGGGATTTGAGCTGGGCATTGGAAGACTTTAGAAATGGATAAAGAAGAAAATACTGCACTTTCACTCCTTACCATTTCAAAGGTTCAAGCAAGCTCAGCAGCCCAGTGGGATGTAAATGATTGTGTTGTTTTTCTTCCCTTTGTGTTGGCTCAGGATGAGGACTGTTCCCCTTTGAGCACCAAATCCATCCAGAGACTGCCAAAAGGAAGAGAATGTGGATAACAGGACACAAATTCTCCAGCACAGGCACTCATATGCAAGACAAGAAGAAAACGTTATGCTTCTCCTTAATCTGAAGAAAGGTTGGTGAGTGTAATTGGCACTTCCCTTAATCAGTCCAGAAAGGCTTGTTATATAAATAAGTGATTCAAATATGAAGTGACTTACTTTAAGAAATATGCATTTCTCCTATTTTCATTTTTCATGTTCCAAGAACTGTTTCTTTCAGGCTTGGAGTGGAATAAGCTTGTAATTTTAATATACATTTATTAATTTTAAAACTATCCAGTGTTGGAATTTAGAAATACATTCATATGAAGTTTCAAGTAGCTTAATAATTTTCCAGGCAGTCAGGTTACTAGAGTCTGTGTCTCACTTATTCAGTATAGGGGTCAGTCTGTGTGTGTGAATGTCCCACTGGCCAACCAGATTGCTCTGGGCTGGGTTCAGGAGTGTGGTTGCAGGCTAGACCTTAAAGGTGTAGTGATGATGATGATGATGATGATGATGATGATGATGATTGATCTTCCAGGTGATACAGCCAGGATATAAACCCTCTCCTCTCCTTTTCTAAGACATATGGTCTTGACCACTACCCTCTCCTTCCTAAAGAATTGAGGCACCTAAGAAGTGTCTTGCATTTGTTTGATGACTGTAAGAACACCCAGGGGTTATTGTTTCCTAACTATTCAATGATGAAATGATTTCTTTGGGACAATGCTCTTTTCATTGATGGCGAGGGTACACATTTGTGCACAGAGAGGGAGGTATACTCATGTGTGCTTGAAGCTGAGTCTCTCTGGACCAGTTTGTCCTTAGAGCCCACTGGAAGAATTCAGCAGTTCAGTGGCAATCATCTGTGCCCACTGGGGACAGAGAACAGCTACTCCTACAGGACTACAGCGAGTCACATAAGGGGGACCCTGACTTTTCAGGTAGATAAAGCCACACAACCAGTTTAATTCAATTGGATTGATTTGACTATTGGGTTAGATTGTATTATTATTCCCAGTCACTTGCTCCCCCTTTCAATTCCGACCCATTGTCATGCAATTTGCAGAGTATACTTTCCACCCCATTAATGTTGGGGCAAAACTTGCCAATGGGATATAAGCAGAAGAGACTGTGTGCCATGTAGGAGCAAAGGCTTTAGGAACTTTCACTTTTACTCCCTTTTTTTTTTTTTTTTTTTTTTTTTTTGCAGTTTAGTAGCATTTTTTTTTTTATTAACTTCAGTTTTATTGAAATACATTCACACACCATACAATCATCCATGGTATACAATCCACTGTCCACAGTATGATAACATAGTTATGTGTTCATCACCACAGTCTATCTCTGAACATTTTCCTTACATCAGCACTTTTACTCTCTTATCCACTGTTCCTTTCCCTCCACCAGGAAAGGGCATGTCCCTGTTAGGTGCTGTTCTTTTCAGCCTTCTGAAAAAGTAAAGACTGTGGAGCTGATCCATAGCCAACCACAGCAACCAACATGAAATGTGAGGGAGAAACACTTCGTTGTTGTAAGTCACTGAGAGCTTGCACTTGTTTGTTACAGCACATCACCTAGTGGAAGGTGATTGATACAAATGGCCACTTATTTTCCTGAACATTGTAGTGGAAAACGGTCCAAATCTATGTCCATGTGGATATAGATTGAGCTTGTAAGAAATCTCCCCAAGAAAAGTCTATCCTAAATCTAAAGAAAACTAAAGAAATAAAGTCAGATTAAAGCACCAGTAACAATAAATCAATTTTGTGATATGAAATTGGCAATGACCATTAACATAACAGCATTGGAATGAGTGCAGGGACACAGGCACCCTTAGGCAATGTTAATGGAATAAATTAGTGCAACAGGGCTAGAGATGAATTTAGAAGTAATGCTGATAACAATACTAATAGATAACATTTAGAGTGTAAATTGTATGTGCCAGGCACCACTGTTTTAAGTTTTATTAATTTTACTTGAATTAATAATTAAGTTGTTTTACATGTATTAGCTCACTTAATCCTCATAACAACCGTAGAGGGAAGGTATTATTATTAAACCACTATTTCAAAAGTCTTAAAATTTGTATATGCTCTTTGACCCACATCTGGGAATTTATACTAAGAAAATACTTACAGATGGGTATAGTTTTAATATAGGAATGTTGGTAGCAGCATAGTTTGTAATTCTGAAAGTCAGAAGCAATATAAAGTTCCAGAAAATAGGGAAAGATTAAATATATTGAGCTATTTAAAAATGATATGAAACTGTACAATGGATGTGAAAAGATTTTCATTTGTGTTCAGTGAAAAAAGTTTATAATACAGCATTGTCCAATCAAGTAGCTACTAATCACATGAGCACTTGAAATATAACCAGTCCAAACTGAGATGTGCAGTAAGGGAAGTCTTGACATGAAAAAAAAAAAAAAGACTGTAACACTTCTCATTAATAATTTTATGATTATTATAATTTGAAATGAGAATATTTTGGGTATATTTGGTTAAAATATATTATTAAAATTAATTTCAGGTGCTACTTTTTACTTTTTAAAAATGTGGCTGCCAGAAAAACTTAAAATTTCCTATATGGCTCCCATTATAGTTTAGGCTTTGCAGGCTATATAGTTTCTGTTAAACTACTCAGCTCTGCCATTGCAAAGCAAAAGCAGCCATAGACAATAAGTGAATGCATGGACATCACTGTGTTCCAATAAAACTTTATTTACAAAATGGGTGCCAGCCAACAGGGGCCCCAGCTTGCTGAATCCTGGTCTAAATTGGTCTTCTCAACCTCGGCTCTTTAGGCGTTTGGGGTTGCATCATTCTTTGTGATGTCTGTGCATTGTAGGATGTTTAGCAGTATCCCTGGCCTCTACACACTAGATGCTGATATGCTATCAAGCCTCCCACACACCAGTTAAAACAATCCAGAATACTTCCAAGCATTGCCAAATGTTCTCTGGGGGCCAAATCACCCTTATTGAAAACCAACATTCCAGCCTATATCACCTTATTTCCATGAGGGCAAAAGGGGGTGTGTGTATGTGTATGTGTGTATGTGTGTGTAGGTGTTTCTTTTTATGTGGAAAGACTTCTTAGTAAATGTACATAAAGGTGGATGGGATTGCAGGGTTTTTTGTGTGTGTTTTTTTAAATCCATCTCTTTGTTTTTTCTAAATTAAGCATATATAAATTTTTATGATAACTTCATTGAGGTATAATTCACACACCACACAATTCATTCAAAGTATACAATGTAATGGTTTCCAGTATATTCACAGAGTCATGCAACCATCACTGCACTCAATTTAGAACATTTTCATCACCCCACAAAGAAATGCCATCCCTTTTGGCAATCACCCCCATTTCCCTCTAATCCCCCCTGACATAGGCAACCACTAATCTACTTTCTGTCTCCATAGATTTGCCTGTTCTTGATATTTCATACGAATGAAATCACAATACTTTGTGACAGGTTTCCTTTACTTAGCAGAAGGCTTTCAGGGCTCATTGATGTTGAAACAAGTAAGAGTACTTCATTCTTTCTTATTGCTGAGTAATATTCCATTGTATGGATGTATGACATTTATTTATCCATTCATCAGTTTAGACATTTGGGTTGTTTCCACTTTGGGGCTATTATCACTAATGCTGCTATGAACATCCTTGCACAAGTTTCTGTGTGTATAGATGTTTTCATTTGAGCATGGAATTGCTGGATCGTACGGTAACTCCATGTTCAACTTACTGAGGAACAGTGGGACTGTTTTCCAAAGTGAACGCACATCCCCACCAGCAATGTACAAGGGTTCTGATTTCTCCACATCCTTGTCAGCACTTGTTATTGTCTGTCATTTTGATGATAACCACCCTAGTGGAAGTGAAGTGGTTTTGACTTTCAATCTCCTGAGCACCAGTGATGTTGACCATCTTTTCATGCACTTATTCGACATTTCTTTGGAGAAATGTCTATTCAGATCCTTTACCCATTTTTTACATTCCTTTTTAAATATGGAAAAAAAGAACAACTGTTTAGGAAAAGAAAACAAAAACAACAAAGATAAATATGATGACAGATAGAAATCCATGTGCATAAAAGAAAGGGCGGGAGGGAAGTGGAATGAAACCTCATCCCAGAGGACAAGTTCTTGATTTGGCCAGGCCCTGGAGTGCCTCCCAAGATGGAATGTCACATGGCAGTGGATTTGCCAGGCAGGCAAGCCTCTGTGGGCTGATAAACAGATCTCTGAGTTGATGGGTTTGGAAAAAATGCATCCACCACACTGGAGAGGCAGGCATATGCCTGAAGTAGTGTAAGCATTTGCCAAAAGGAAGTAGACCTGATTCTGATTCACCCGGGACCCTCCTCGGGTATAAGGCAGGCTGGGACCTCCACAGCTGGGGTCTACAGGGCAAAGGAGGAAGCGAGGGGTTGGACAAAATTTGAGAAAGAAAAATTAGAAAGCTGACTCCATGTGACCGTTTCTCACAAAGGTCCAGGCAATAATATTTTAGTTTCAAAAAAATAGGTGCCCATTAACTGATATTTAAAATTCAATAATAATAATAATAGTATTTACTTTGTTACGTAACATGTGCTGTTACAGTGTGCCATCGACTTTATGTGATTGCCTCATTTGACCTTCCCATAAACTCTGAAAGGTGGGGGCTGTTCTTAGGGCAGTTTTATGGATGTAGAGAACGAGGGTCAGAGATAGTGAGTTCTATGTTTAACTTGTGGGAACTGAGCTGAGAGTCACATGCTATCAAAGTAGGTGATCTAAACTACAAGGATGTACATTTCCTCCTGGGGTTCAAGTTCACATTTTGAATGAAGAAAACAATGTAGCCCCTAAGCTTTTCTTTTTCCTCCCTGAATTAATGTTTGTAGGGTTAAAAAAGGTTTTGCTCACCCTCATCCTAGGTGGGGAGTTGATAAGCCTGTCAAGTTCAGGGGTAGTTTAAGCAAGTTAAAGGAGAGTGGGGGGAGGTGAGGAAATAGTCTGGGCAGTGAGTGGGATGGGAAGCCTGCCGGCCTGGCACTAGTGGGGCCATCAGAATAGGGCCCCGGCTTATGTCTGGAGATTGAAGATGCCATCACAGAAGAGGAATGTTGTGAGGGAAACTGAGTCAGAAGTCTAGCTCTCTGGTACACAGTCATGGAAATGCTAGTCAGCAACCCTGGAGCAGTGGCTGTGGATGTTGATCCACTGACTGCTCTGTCTGAGTATTGGGCAGCACCAGAGAGGGGCTGAGCCAGCAGTTAGAGAGTACAGGTGACTCCAGCTGTCAGGGATAAGGGAAGGCATGGTACTAGGGACTCCAGAAGTTTTAACTGGACACATGGTCACCAGACTCCTTTGTAGATAAGTATGGCCATGTTCTTCCCCAGTCCTCCTTCCTCCTGGTGCAAAAGCAGAGGCTGGAGCTCCAGCAGCCATCTAAGACCATGAGGTAGAACCACTTGTTGAGAACGGTGGAGCCAGAACATAGAAGGGGCCTGGGTCCCTGAGGATTGAAAACCACCAGTACAGACAGCTTCTGATCTGCTCACTTAAGACTTGGTTTATAGCAGAGAAATACATTTCTATCTGGTTTATTATTATTTAGGGATTCCAATCATTCTGAATTAAGCTGAACTTAATCTAAGTGCATCCACCACTCTGAGTGTTCCACAACATGCTGTAATTGATGCTATTTCAGCTCACCAGGGTTGAAACAAAAACTGAATTTAGAAGTAGAATACTCTTCTCTGCAAGCAAATTCAGAGTCACAGCCATCATCACTACTTCATTTACCTCCCACCCCATTCCAATACGCATGATCATGACCCAAACCTCACTTGTCCTCCTCCCTTCTGGGCTTTGACTCAACTTAGTTCCTGTTCCCATCCCCTTTGTGCTCTGGATCCCAGACCCTCCTGCCTCCCACAGAACTTAATTACATCCTTCCTTCCATCTCCTGCCTGTATCTTTATCTTCAAGTATCTCCCATATTTAAAACAACCCACTCCCACTCCAATGCAATAACCTCCTTAAGCAATTGACCTATACTGGTTTGTTTAGCAACTCTTAGCTTAGCAACTCCAAAAGTTCTTCTGTCTGCATTTCCAAGCATCTCCAAGCATCAGCAAGCATCTGGGTCTGTGTTACATTTCTGGGTATGAGATAAAAGTGTGGTTGTAGGTCGAGTTCTTTAGGAAACACTTTGAGAAAGATATTTATGGGGGAGTGCCTTTGGGAACAACACCAGGAAGAGAGTGAGGGAAGAAGGAATAGACAGAAGTTGAACTTCAAGGCAGTTATAAAAGAGGACTCTTCTGTTTTGGTTTGCAAATGCTGCTGGAATGCAAAATACCAGAATTGGATTAGCTTTTATAAAGGGTGCTTATTTGGCTGCAAAGTTACAGTCCTAAGGCCATAAATGTATCCAAACTAAGGCATCAACAAAATGATATCTTTACTGAAGAACCTGTGATGGCGTCCGGAACACCTCTGTCAACTGGGAAGGCACGTGGCTGGCGTCTGCTGGTCCTCTGCTCCTGGGTTGTTTTTCAAAATGGCTTTCTCTAAAATGTCTCTGGGTGTCTGTCTTAGCTTCTCTCAGCTCTCTGCTTGGTTCTCCTGGGGCAAACTCTGGGCTTCATCTCTTATCTTAGCACCTCCAAACGTTCTTCTGTCTGCATTTCCCAGCATCTCCAAGCATCAGCAAGCATCTGGGTCTGTGTTGGCTCTTAGCTTCTCTCTTAAATATTCCAGAGAACTAATCAAGACCTGCCCTGAATGGGTGGGGTCCACACTTACATGGGAATAATTTAATCAGAGTTCTCACCCACAGTTGGGTGGGTCACATCTCCATGGAAACACTCAATCAAAAGTTCTACCCAACAAGATTGGGTTAAAAGACCATGGCTCTTCAGGGATCCATAACAGTTTCAAACCAGCACAACTTCTGTCTATCCCATGGGGAATTTTGAAGATGGGGTGGTCTTTTAGAGACATCCTGAGTTAAAGCAAGGGGGCTGTGCCTTTGTAGCCTTGCGCTGACTACTCGCTGGCTGTCCCCAGGGAGGGACCACCTTGGCTATTCCTCTGAGCCATCAGCAGGTAACTTTCCTGCTGCTTGGGGAATGAGTGCCTCAGTCTGGGCAGCATGACACAGCAGCCACTCCAGGTGCACTGAAGGATTCTGGCTGATCGTGGTGAGAATGATTTGGCTGGGGTGGTTCAGTGACCCCCTCCAGGGTCAGGGGTTTAATCTCAGAGACCCGGAATCTGAACTTCCTTTGTATGTCTTTAGATGATTCGTTCCTCCATGACAGAGCCACACTAACAAAGTTCAGATAAGACTAATATATGGCCAAATGATTTATCCCTTTGCAGTGATCAAATGCTTGCACTCTTTAACCCAACACCCAATCAGTATCAAAGCACATGAGGAAAAGATGGTAGCTGTGCAGAGACCAACGAATCATTTGGTCCAAATTACAACAGGAATTCAGTGGACTCCAGGAAATCTCTCTGTAAGAAGAAAAATTGAAGGGATTCCATGCAATAGATGGAATGAGTAAGAAATTGGAAGACGTTTGTGACATGGTGAAGATTGAATACTTTTCTTTTCTCAACACATACAAAAAGGGAAGTATAGGAAAAACTTAAAAAGGCAGAAGAAAATCATGGTCCAAATGGAGACAAACTAAAATGAATCATGATTTCAAGTAATTGATGGAGTGTCATAAAAGAATCAATTTGACCGTACTACCTAAAACATTTGCCCATGATCACCCAGGCATTGTGACATTGACCCCAGAAGAAGAAATAGGGTCCTAATACAGTCCTCAGCTCTCAGGGAACAGCACCTACCTACCCACAGTAATTTAAACACAGTTTATAGGTTTTCAACTCTTAGAATTCACCTGTAGACCAAGCAGAGAGGATATAATATAGTTACAGAACAGAATGTAAAGCTATCAAGCAGAACAATGGAAAAGCAAAGAAAAGGTTGACTGACGTTGAAAAGGGAAAGTGGAGTGGCTGATATCTTCATCTCACACCGTATGGGGTTAACAGCTATTGTCTAAAGGTCACAAAATGAGAAATAGAATTTGAAGTATATTATTTACAGTTATAAAGGTAGCCAATAGAAGAACTAAAAATAATACCATACCTTTCAAAATTTGGGGGAGGGAAGAGGAAGTAAAGTTAGAGTAAATAAACTTTGATCTTTCATTATTAATATGTAATGTATAATATTGATAAATTATGAAAGAGGGGAGTAAGCATTTTATTTGGGTTATAGAGGTAACCACCAGAAGAAACAAAATAAAAAATAGTCACGGGGTTGGTTTTGGAATATGGTTGTGGGTGGAGGTGGTACTGGGGAGACTATTACTTCTGTAGAATTTTATGTATTTTTTCCCATATATGCATTCCTTTGGAAAATATGTATAATTTAAAAAATCACCAACCAAAGGTTTATTACTAATGATTAGAAGGATGCTTGGCTATTACAGACTTGAAATGACTTGGGGCACAAACTCTTCTGTTCTGGGAAAGCCTGGTGAAATTTCCCTCCTTAATAGTGGAGAACACATCTTTAGTGTCCTCCAGTTCCAGGGCCCGTCTCCACCAAACAGAACTGGGTCCACACAGATATATTTTAATTTGCTGAATCCCATTTGCTTTACTCACTTCTCCTTCTGTCTCTGGACAAGATGGATTGAAGAGAGAGTCATCTGACTTTTCCCAGAGTTACCTGCTTCAACCTGTTATTGCTCGAGATAGGGAATGGCTGGAACAGTGGTTCCCAACTGTGGCTGCACATTAGACTCCCTTGGGGAGCTTTAAAAATATATCCTTGCCCAGACCCCACCCTGACCAATTAAATCTGTGCTTGGGGCCCAGGCATTGGTATATGAATATGAATATGACTATGAATATGAATATATAAATAATTCCCCAGGTGCTTCTAATGTGCAGGCGGCGTTGAGGCTCATTGACCCACTGCCATTCATCAGAGCACTGAAGCAGGGTAGCTCACCCTTCCATCGTCGTCATCACAGTCCCTGGAAGAGTGGCCCTGCTCTGCTTGCCTCCATTTCCTCGCTGCCCATCCACTCCTCAACCCCTGCCATGTGGCTTCCCCACCCCTTCCCTGGGAAAAAGTTCTCACCATTATCCCCAATGAACTGCTAGTTGCTATGTCCATGGATTCTCTAGTCCTGACATTTCTTTTTCTCTGCACAGCATTTGATCCTGCTGATGACTTCTCCTATCTTAAAATTCTTTCCCTTGGTTTCTTTGATCCCACTCTCCCTCTCCTTCCTACCTCTTTGCCAAGCCATCTCAGTCTCCTTCTCGCTGAGCATGCCTCCCAAATCTTCACCTCCATCCCAGATCTTTCTCCTGAGCTCCAGGACTGGATATCCAATTGCCTGTTGAACATTTCCACTTTGATGTCTTAGAGGAACTTCAGACATAACTTGCCTCAAAATGGAACTCATCATCTATTGTCCAAACCCCTTTCTCACCTCTTTCCTGCTTTGTTGAATGGCATTAGTTATCCAACCCCATCCAGGTACACATCCCCGAGACCCAGGAATCCCCTGGGCACCTCCCTTTTTCTCCTCTAGCCAAGATCCACTTAATTCTGTCCTTGTTACCCCCACTTCTGCTTCAACTCCACTGCTCCAGCTTCAGTTCAGTCCATCATCATCTCTTCTCTGGATGTTTGCAACAATCTCCTACTCGTCTCCCTGCCTTAAGCATGTCCCTTTCAATACTCACTTTAGCCAGAGTGATAGTTCCAAAGCACGACAATGACCATGTCTATCCCCTACTTAAAACCCTTCAATAGCTTCCCCGTGGCCTTCCAAATCCAAACTTAGAAAGGTCAACTTGGCATGAAATAATGCACTCCTCCCTGCTTCTCCAGTTTCAGCACCTGCTACCGCCAACAGATGCCCAGTACTTCCACCACACTGAGCTCCGCGTGGTCCCCGAGCTGCAGGCCTGCTTCCTCTGTCTGGAATGCCCCCAGGGCTTTCTGCCTCACTGTTTCCTACTCACACTTCACATTTTGCTCAGATTCCACCATCTCCCAGGCACCTTTTCCTCCTTGGAGCCTACCCTAGAGCCTGGAAAAGACTAGGTAATCCAGAAATGTTTACAGAAAGAATGAACACATAAGACCATGATTTTTGGAGGGGAGGGAATATAGTGTTACTACGTGAAGATAGTGAAAAAGATAATTGTAATGTATCTATCTCTAACTCTCAAATACATGAGAAGGTTTCCTATGTCCTCTGAAGAGCCGTGGGGATCCCACAGAACCTGCTCAGAGGCCACCGGTGGGGATCCCCACTTTAAACAAAACCACTTTCACTTCATCTATTTTATATATTGGTCTTCTGAGAAAGGTCTCGTTTCAAAAAAAGTATTCTGTGGTTAAGAAATATCTGAAAACCATTGGTGTAAATTATCCAAATAACTAAGGTTGGGGTATAATTTCTATGTGAAATTACTTCCCCCCAGAAGTTCTCAGCTCCCTGTTTCTAGTTTGCACAGAATAGCTCAGGGATGTTGCGCCTTACTAGTGTCTCAGTTACATGGTATTGCTTTTATTTTCCTTTTTAAAAAATTATTATTTTGAATGAATAATACATGCATATGGTTAAAAAAAAAGGTTAAAGGATACAAAAAGGTAGTCAGTATAAAAGTAGCTTCCCCACAACATGACTGCCCCCGTCCTCCAGAAGCAACACTCTGGCCAGCTTCAGCAGATCATTCCAGAAATATCTGTGCAGGGGCCACTGTTCTGGTGGGCAGGAGGCACTTTCTCTTGCCTGGGACAATAGGACATGCCTGCCCCTAAACTCCAGTAACAGTTTACTCATTACGAACTCAGAGTGGCCTTAAAATACACCTGGCCCTGCTCTCCAATGACTGTCAGGGCTTAGCATCACTCTTCCAATATCAAAACCATTTTGGCAGACATTCTCTAGCATTTGCTTGGCTCACATCCAAAAACCCATTTAGGTCAGCTTATTTACTTACCTAGGGGTACATTTTTCTACTGATACATTTTGGAGACTTTATTAGAAATTACACTAACTTGAAATGAGACAGACTGTGAGTGTTTTACTGAGATTTTTAAAAAACAGTAATTATACTGAGAATTTGATATTTCAATAAATAGTGTTGGGACAATTGACTCTCAAATAAAAAATAAAACTCCTATCTATCCCCATCACAAAAATAAATTAAAGATGTACTAAAGACCCACCATGGGGAAAATACAATTATATAAGACAACACCTCTATGAATTGTGGGGAGGGAAGGTTTTCTTTACAAACACACAAAAAGCAGAAACTATAAATATAGATAAATCTGATTATACTTAATTAAAAATCTTTTGTCATAGAAACAACACAAACAAGATTCGAAGACAATTGGCAGCTTGGGAGAAGATATTTGCAAAATATCTAGCAGAGTTTTGTTATAAAATGTACCTAAGTCTCACAAATCAGGTAGAAAAAGACATCCAACCCAAAGGAAAAACTGGCGAAGGATACTGAACTGGGAATTTGTAGAAGAGGAAATAAAAATGGCCAATGCATGTATGAAAAGATATTCAACTTCATAAATAATTAGGAAAGTACAGTTAAAACAACAATACGGTATCATTTTTGGCAATCATACTGGCACACAATTTTAGGTTTGAGAATATAAAATGTTGGCTAGGATGTGGACTGTTGGGAGTGAAAATGGATATGGACTCTTTAAAGAACAATTTGGCAGCATCCTGTGAATTTGAAAATGCACACACCCTTTAACAAAGTATTTTTTTCCTAAGCATTTACCCTAGAGATGCTCCTACTACACGTGTGCACAGGGGCCATGTGCATGGATGTTTATTTGTGCTTAGTTTCAATCTATGTGTCTACTACTAAGTAAATGGCTAAAAATACAGTAATATTTGCATTCTGTGGAATATTCTGCTGCCCCTACAAAGAATACACAAGGTCCATACATAACAACATGCCTCAATCTCAGAAAACAATACCAAGTTGAAAGAACATGATGCATAATGGGATATACTCTATGATACCACTCACCATTTAGGAATATGAAACACACACGCACCGACACAAAAACCATATATGTGTATATAAACATTTAAATGCTCTGGAAGGACCAATTCAGACTCATTAGAGATTGCCCCTGGGAAGTGTGGGGAGGGGAATGGGTCCAGGGGTGTTGCTGAAACAGGGCTTCAGCTGTAGCAGTAATGTTTTATTTCTTTAAAAAATATTAGAAGCAGATGTGGTGAAATGGGAACAGTTTTAATTCTCGGTGGTAGAATATGGGAGCTTGGTTATGATATTCTTAGTGTCTTAAGTTTTTAAAGAAGTTAAAGAGAAAAAAGGATGGTCAACTCATCCATTCCTTTAGATACTTTCCATTTACCTTGAGATGACGTCAAACCATGAAGGGGCTGCATAGTAGGGCTTCATTTCAGCTCCACCTCTCTGGAAAACCTGTGCTGTTCTTGCTGCATTTTGGGGTCATGCAACTACACAATGCTTTGGGGACCAGACCTATGAACTACCTTTTGTAATTGTTATAGGAAAGGGGTCGATAATCTTAGCTATTACCTCACACTATTTCTGCCTCATGAGGACTAATCTATTCTGAAGATATTTTTATGAGCTGACGAAAATCCTTTTAGAAAGAGGAGGGACATAAATAAGTAAACAGGTATACTATCAAATGCAATAAACCTTTCTCTGCAGGTGGATAACAGGCTCATGCCTTCAGAAGGATGAAAACAACTTGTCCTGAACTTCTACCATGTGCCAGATACTTGGGTAGAGGCTTGAAATAATTGTCATCTGAATTCTAATTTTCGCAACCATATGAAGCAGGCTACAAGGATCCATGAGTTTAAGTAACTTGTTCAAGATCACAAACTAAATGGCTGAGCCAGGCTAACTTCAAACCACAGGAAAATATTTTGAGGAAAAATGTTTGGGACGCTGTAGTATTTTATGATTGTATAGGGAATGGAAGAGGGAAGGAGATAAGTTATGTTAATTTGTTGAAAATCTACTTCCATCCCATCTTCCAGAGCAACAATACTACGAACCAAGTGTTTTAAATCTGAATTTAGAAATAGGAGACTGAAGCTTAAGGCAGGGGGTAGGGAGGGGGTACGTGCTCAAGATGACATAACAAATGAATCTGTAAGGTAAGCCTATTTTGAGAACAAGAGGAAAGCTGGTTCAAGATAAATACCTTACATGGAAAATACATATACTGCCTCTACTTCTTTGGCCTCATCATCATCATTAGGCTAGGTCCATGCTCAGCCCATGCTATTAAGGAACGCCTGTTTTCAGGAAACTCCTATGATAGGGAAAGGTAGTTGGCAGTCAAGAAAAAAATAAAATGAGCCCTAAGCCATAGATCTCTGGAAGGACAAGTTGGGCAAAAGCTGACCTTTTCATAATACTTAATTCTTTACAAACTAGTCTCCATTTCATTTGATTCAAGTTGGGCTTTTGTTATCCTACTGTTAAAGTGTTCAAGTATAGCTGAGAAAAGAGCAAAAATTTCTCCATTGCATGAATGAAATCATGGGTAGGAAAAAAAAGCAACTTGTGTTTCCTGCTCAACTTTAACACTAGACATGAAAAGAATAGCCAAGTGTCAGCTTGAATTGGTGATTCTCTTAGGTCATTATTTACTAAAGTGGTCTATTTGAGGGGCTTGGGGAGAAGGGTCTTTCCCACACTAAATGGAGTGACTTTTTATTTTCTTGGAATACAATTCTTACAGGAAAACTCCTCCACTTTGCTGAACATTCAAGTTATCCAGTGGCTATTTGCAGAGGATGCAAGTCTTTCTTGCAAGTGGTCCGTATCTGTTTTTGAGATCATACAACAGGAAAGAACATCTCACCCCACCACCTTAAAAAAATAAATCTCCATCTCAGATGTAACACGTGGCTTGGGACACTGTTGTTGTTCTTTTTTATTGACTTCCTCTCCTGGCGCATATTGAGTCACACAGCTTTAATTATCACTTATATACAGATGATATTCAAATTTACACTTCATTTCCAGCCCTTTCGGATGATGTCACCCTTCGCCTCACCCCAAATTTGGCTCACATCTTGTCTTGGATGAGCCACAGTTTTCTCAAATTGAATATGGATGAGATCGAGGCTTTGCAGTTTAGTTGTAAATAAACTCCAAATGCACTGGACTTAATTTACCTCATGATATCCTGTCCCTCCAGTTTTAAGAGCAAGGGCATTCAGTAACTGAATTATTCTCCTCCATTCATCAGAGACGGCCTCAGCCAAGAGATTAGTCTCCACAAAATATCCAGATATTTGACAGTTTTTATCATTCCCAGTTTTGGCCAGAATTCTGGTTATCTCAGAGCTGAAATTCTGCCATGATCATTGGAAAGGCCTCCAATAAACCTCCTGTTTACGGTCTACTTGGAATGTGGCTGCCCTTTGGCCTTGCTTTGGGTACACAATCCCAGGACACACTTTCCTTCAGGCAGCTGTGCTAGTTTCTTATGCACTGAATAAAATGTAATTTGTCAAGATTTTGGCCTGATTCTCTGCTTTCACATAAACTGGCTTTTGAAATGACTTAAAAATATGGCCCCTCTCTCTTCCAGGAATTTCTTGCTGTTGTTGGTTTGGTATTTTTTTTTCATTGTGTAGTTGGAGATGTACTATGCAGAGCACCATGATATTGAAAGAAGTTGCTCTCTTAAACAAACATGTACATTTGAAAACATTAGGAGTGTTTTATCATAAGCATTAGGTCATGCATTTCTCTAAGATCCTGGTGCATAATAAGCACTCAATAAATATTTGTTGAAATAAAGATTGAGCAAATAATTTTGTAATCCTTTGACCAATGTGTAGCTTTTGCTGCCGTAGTTATTTATAACATATTTTTATCTACCTCTTGGATTATTATGTAACTGTGTTGTGTAATTATTATTTCAGCTAGAACATATTGGAAATCTTCATTAATACAACTGAAGGGTATAAAATAGAATGTTTGGAGTTGTCAATTAGCTGATTTGTCTTGTGTTGCTTTTCTTCATTATTTCACTTGCAGCTAATGATTCATTCAGCACATTTTAATTAAAAATAAACATGTGGAGCTGCTAAAAACTCTAGTGTTGAGTGGTGTAGTTAGACAGGGATGGCAAATATTTCTAGCAGTGACCATATGATATCTTCCATTCATCTCGGCAATAATCCCCGAAATCTAATTATTGGGAAGATGGCAGCTGCATTCAGCTAGGTTTTTCTTTCTTGATACAGAGATGTATGTTTTCAGCCTGTTGTGTTGTAGAAAATCAGCTGCTGCTGAGCTTCTTTCCAAGGCTGAAACCCCAGCACCTACAGGGCTTTGCCCCAGTTGTTTTCTACTGAATTATTTCTCATATGTTCCTGCCCATGCGCCTTCTGGCCAGAAGATGTTCCAAGGAATTGTATGGTGACAAGTCCTCTTCTCTGGTTATACAAATGTGGTATATCATTGTTGCCTGAGTGAATCATGATGTAGATGACAGCAGGGAAGCTTCAGTGAGGGGTGTGGTGTTTTCCTGCACAAAGTCATTATGTCCCAGGGTCTGGTCTTCAGCTTTGCAGACTCAGAAGCATGGGTTTATCAATGTCAAGAGAGTAGCTTAGTCTCTTACTGAGGACGCAGAGAAGGGATTCATTTAACATGAGAAAAATATTCACTCACCTTGAGCGGGCCTGAAACCTAGTAATTAAGAACAGAGACTCTGGAGTCAGACTGCGTGGAGTCAAATCCCTTGGGCAGTTCATGGTCAAGTGACATGATTTAATTTCACTAAATGTGGCAGACAGACTCTAAGGTGGCCTCCTGGCGATCACTCCTTTGTGTAATCCCCTGCCCTTGACCGTGGGCTAATCTGTGACTCACTTTTCTAACTAATGGAATGCGACAAAGGCGATGGGATGCACGAGATGATATGGACGCCATCATGGAAGATGATAAAGCACCTCTTGCTGGGAAGACAATAGCGCCCCTCTTGCTGGGGTCTCCTCCCCTCCCTCTTCGGTTGTTGGCTTTGAAGAAGCAAGTTGCTGTGAATCCTATGGCGGCAAGCAAATGAATTCTGTCAACAACTCTGGGGGGAACTTAGAAGTGGATCTTTCCACAGTGGCGCTCTAGTGGAAAGCCAGCCCGCGCCGCCATCTTGCCACTGGTGGGCACATGGGAGACGCGGGGCTGAGGACTCGCTGGGCCGAGCCCGCACCTCTGACCCACGGAAACTGTGAGGCACTAAATGGGTGTTGTTTTAAGCTGCTAAATTTGTGAATGTTTATTACCTAGCATGAGAAAAGAAAACCTAATACACCAAGCCTCGTTTTCCTCTTCTATAAGGTGGTGAGATTGCGAGTACCTACCTCAGGGAGGGGATTAGAATTTAGCCCAGGGCCTGGCACATGGAAACTGCTCGATAGATGTCAGCTCTTGCTGTGATTGCTAACTAGCACCTTATCTCCCTGTAGTAAAATCTGAATTCCAACTCATTTTCTTGAGGAACAGGGAAGCACGGCTTCTGCGTTAGTGCTGCCTACTTGTACACCAAAACCATTTCTTCTGAGAAGCTTTCCTTGACGTCCCTAAACTGGACTACGGGTCCCTTCATTCCCACCACACCCTAGGCTCGCCTTATGGTGACACACACCATTTTGGACTGTAACTCTTTGTTGACGTATCTGTCTTACCTTCTCCAGTAATCTTTCAGTAAACCTTTTCTTAATATTTCTTGTGTTTTCAACTTGAAACCTAGCAGAATGCCTGGCATGAAGTGGGTAGATGCTCAACAACTGTTCAATAAGTGCTTCTTCAATGAATAAATGTACACATAATGTGAGTGTGCACAGTGAACATATGTTTTGACACATAAAATCACCATGGCAGATTGTATGTTCTTGTGAGAAAAAAATTAAGTTTAGCTTTCACACAAGGTGATATGGAATAGGGGAAGTGGAGACTCGGGTGTAGAAACTCCTAAAGTAGCCTCGTACCTTGTTACCAAACTAGCTCAAACTAGCTCTGAGGTTAAAGAACAAAAGAAATAGGAGTGGTGTCAGTGCCTTATGTGGGCTTAACAATTATAGACAGGGGTGGAGACTTTATTTCAAATGTTTTAAAATTGCTTGGGTTAGTTAGGCCTCTCCAATACGCTGTAACCTCTGGAGTATCCAGCCAATGGATAAACAGGGGAGGGACTTACGTGTTAGGCTTAGGGAATAAATAGTGGTGTGTTCTGTTGTTCCTTGTGTCAGCCACCCTATTTTGGTTGTGTGCCCATTCTTGCAAGATCGTGAATAAAATCTTTTCTTCTCCACAGTCAGGTGAGGGTTTATTCCTTTTCAGATATAGCGTTTGTTCTCACATTCTGAAACTGGCCACAGTAATACTTCCAGTCCCCTATGCCTTTCCAGAACCTTGCAGACACCCCCGTCAAGAGATGGCATCTATTTCCCTTCCCCTTGAAAGTGGGCAAGGCTCTGTGGCTGCCTTGATTAAAAGAATGCAGAGAAATGACGCTGCAGGACTTTTGCAGTTAGGTTAGAAAAGGTCAAAGAACTTCTACGTGGTGCACACGCTCACTCTCTCTCTCTCTCTCTCTCTCTGTCTCATGAGACATATGCCCGTGGAGCCCTTAACTTCCAGCTAAGTCCTGCAACACCAAAGCCACCATACTGGAATGACCACATAGAAAGACCATACAGAAATGGGGAGAGCTGCCCAAGGAGCTGCCTCTCTTCCAACCCCCAGCTGTTTGGGTCTTCCTAGTCCAGGCATCGGACGTGTGTGTGAAGAAGACTTCGAGATGATTTCAGCTCCATTCTCATGCTGACTGCAACCGTGGGAAGATCCCAAGTGAGAACCACCCAGCTGAGCCCAGTTAATCCCCAGAACTGTACAGGACAATAATAATAAATCGCTATGGTTTTAAGTCACTGTTTTGAGGTAACTTGTTATGTAGCAATGGAGAACTTGAAAACATAAACATCTCCCAAATCACACTTGTATGCATATATATTCATACATACACACATTTTTTGTTTTTTGTTTTTAAGTTACATGGGCTTGGTAACTGTTGGTGTCAATGCTATGATCACACTTACCTATTATGTAGTAGATACCATTCCTGGAGGCAGTACACATGGTGTTGATTATGTGCAGATCCTAGATCCATGATGTACAGTCATTTGTCATTTTACCAAGTCATGGATTTGAGGTACAGGCTCCTGGGTGAGAGTAGTCTCTCAGCTAGTGGGTGATCCCAGATGACTACTAGCACAAACAGGGTTTTCTTGTTTTCTACTTGATAGTTCCTTTAAATTTTATGATGTGATTTTTTTTTAGAAGCTTTGTTGCCTTGTCAAAAAAATTAAAAAAAAAAAAGAGCTCTGAAAAATATCAGCTGACTGCTAGTCCTAGTGATAAAAATGAAGGGAAAATAAAGAAATCTGAGAGAGATTCCCAGCCCAATAATAGAAATTTCAAAGAATGGAATGTCAAATGTGATGGTGGCTTGACTTGATGATGTAAAAGCATCTGGAGGATGCAATCCTTAAACAAGTAAGCATAATTCAAGAAGCCATTTTGTTGAAAACATGATAGCTTATAAAGGCATTAGAGGCCTCAAGGCTTCATTGATATTTTTCAGTTAAAATATACTGCAACTGGGGAGGGAATGATATGCTACTGTCATAGTCACCAATTTGTGGGATAATTGAAGGTGCAGAAACATGCGCCTCTTGTATGTCAAAAGAACATAGTCCTTAACTTTTATATATGAGATGCTCTTCCAGACTTGTGGGGAGTTGAGAAATGGGTGAATCGTTGTCCTTGGCCTTGAAACGCAGACTAGTTTATCTGCTTGGCAGGTGAGTAAGGAGGAGGGTAAATAAGCAACAAATAAATGACAAGTTGAATGCTATCATGTCTCACATGCAGTGAACATAGCCTATGATTTGTGGATGCAGAGAATAAAGGTCATTTTGTGTTCAGAGGAGAGGGGGAGAGAGAGAGAGAGAACTTGAGATCTCTCACAGAATAAAGTCCCAGCTCTTTGACAATCTGGGTCCAACTTTACCTCCAACCTTCTCTTAATAATCCCTCATATCAAACAGTCCTTCCAGTAAATCTGATTGATTAATTAAGAAATACACTTGCCTTTCAATACGTACCCCCTTTAATTTAAGGAGTTTGAAATAAAATGAAAGAGAAATGAGCATCTATATACACATGCACACACAGAATAATTTCAGAATAACACAATTTAAACTGCCTGCCATTTTTTTTTTTCTTTTTTTTTTTTTTTGTCTTTAACAAAAACTTCCTTTTGGTAGTGAACACAAAATCTTATCATGTATGTCTACCATTCTCTTTTCCCCTCTGGCTGATTGGAGTGGAGTCTAGAGTGATCTTGGAATTCATGTGTTGAAGATTGTAGAATTTCTGGCAGCCTGGGTCCTTGAATGACTGAGTGCAGGAAGATCAACTAGCAACCAGCATTGCTTCTGTCAAACTGTTCTATGAGCAAGACATAAACTGCTCTTGTATATGTTTCTTTTGGCAGCTGTTTTTTTAGGAACTTTGCATTACGTTAAACAATATGGTTAGTTAACATTGCAAGAAAATCCACAGATGAAGTGAGGAAAAAGCTATCACCACTGGTGTCAAAATGGGGATGGTCAGCTGCTCCGATGGAGGCTGGTAGGGCATTGTTCTTGAAGGGCATAGAATCTTGCACCAGCAGGTGGAATTTAAAACCAGTGCTACTGTTTACTGACTGTATAACCTTTGGCAAGTTCCTCCATCTCCTCAGTGCCTGGGTTCCTTAGTCTGTAAGATGGAGATATAATGAAAGAACCTAAGGTATTGGACCATCATGAAGATTGAATGAGTCAATGCATGTGAAGTAGTTAGAGCAGAGCCTGCAGGTGGTACTCATCCTTATCACTGTAAGATTTAGGTGTAGGTTTCACCCTGATAAAAATGCTAAGAACAAGTTTTTGCAGGACCACCAAGAGTACAAGGGTGTCTATTTGGGGACAACAGTAACACGATGAGAGACTTCGTAATTAAGAATTCTTATAGTGTAGAAAATGGAGACTTGCAGACTAGCATTGAAAGGCCAGTCGGTGGCTATTTTTTGTTGTTTCATGAATAAATTTTACTATATTCAATTTTCCCCATAAACTGTTTATTTACTGCTCATATTAATGCAATATGCAGACGCATTTACATGACTGGAATCTTTTGCAACCTGCCAGAACGTATCTCCTGTTTTGCTCTCCCTTCATTTCATGTGAGAAAATTCATTTTTGCTCTATGTGTTTTTGAATTAACTGGCACTTTTCAGGAATGTAACATCAGCATAAATCAAGAGGCTGATATAGAGTAGAGCAATTACGAATCTGGCTTGGGGCTGGGCAGATTTGTGTTTAAGCCTTTCCAAGCCGTGGTTTTTTTGCTCAAGTTATTGTGAGGATTGAATGGGGAAGCCTCAGCACGGATGTGACACTCAGGAAGCACTCAGTGAAGATGAACTAGAATTATTCCTTTCACTAGTAATTCCCTATATGTTCTGGGAAGATCTAGCATCCTGGGTTCCTGAATGACCTTGTGGAGTAAGGTCGCCTAGCAACCAGGATCTTCCTGTCAAACTGTTACATATGGAAAACATAAATTTCTATTGTGGTTCACCATTGAGATTTGGGGTTTATTTATTATAACAGCTTGCTTCTTAGGCACTTTGCATCACCTTCATCCATATGGTCATTTAATATTACAAGAAGGTCATTGGCCATTCATGATGTCGTCTTCACCTCCAGAAGCTTCAGAGGCCTTGAACTGTAGAAAGTGTCTGTCTGTTGCACAGCTGTTTACTCTCAGCATCTACCAGCCAGTGTTATTGCTTCCATTTTTAAAAGGAAGTGTCCTGCTTCCCCAGTTAGACTATATTGCAGGTACTGATTTCAGGGTACAAGAGGTGTGACTTTACTGAACTTCTTTCTTGAGTCCCCATACCACAGGGGTGGCAGAAAATGAACTTTGGTTGATTTGAAGTTTCCCTAATTTTTTTGGAGTTGCATCTAAGTTCTGGGTTGCAAGGTGGACATTTGGTCTCAGAGTCATCCTGTATGTGAGCATTCTCTTTTTTTGGTTTTTCACTATCAGTCCACTGTGGAATTTTCCCTCATTCCTCATTCTAAGACCTCCATTCATTGGTCCAGTTCTCAGTCAATTCCATGCCCTTTATAAGTACATGAGGATAAAATGGCTTCTATGAGAACCCAAGGTACATGGGAATCTGTCTGAGTGGGGTCACTGGGTAGAAGAAGGTACTGAGAACTAAAAAAAAAAAAAAAAAAAAAAAAAAAAAAGTTAAAAAAGTTAACATTTCAAAAGTATAATACCACCACAAAAAGTAAGCCCCTCAAGGAAGGAACTGTATGTATCCTGACCATAGAGCATAATATCCTAGAATTCTGTCCAGAAAATAAAGTTTACCTCACTAAATATTTTCTGCCTTTATATGAGAAAGAACAGCCAATGGCCATAAAAAGAAAGGAAAAAAAGATTCACAATTTTTTTTTAAACAGTAACTTCAAGTATGGAAAAAAAGTGACTTCAAGTATGGAAAGGCACACTAAGGATAGATGTTAGAAAGATATGTGCTTATTAACTCCAGCTGTTGGGATCCTAGGCAGTAGTTTCTTTTATCTTAGTCACTACCAAGACCAAAAAAGGCAGTGTTGTAATTTGGCAGGGTAGGACAATCAGTGATGGCTTTTGAGCTCTGTGCTGAAGGAAAATATTTTAAGTCATATTATATAATTTTCCTTTTCTCTCAATATGAAAAATAGAATACATTATTTCTTCTTTTAGCCATGTCAGAATAACTGGTGCTACTTGTTTCCTTCCTGCTGTAAACAACTTGAAATATTATCAAAACATATGATACAAGAGCAGCACAGAGAGGGGGAATCCAGGAAAAGCTTGATGGTCTCACTAAGAAAGAAGAAGAGACCAGAGTTTAGGAAGGCTGAGGTGGCTAGAATTTGTGGGGCTGAGGGAGTGAAGGGATTGAATCATGGCCATCAAAAAAGGCATGTTCAGGTCCCAACCATTGATCCTGTAAGTATGAACCCATTTGTAAATAGGATCTTTGAAGATGTTATTGGTTAAGGTGTGCCCAAACTGAATGAGGGTGAGCCTTAATCCATTATGGCTGAAGTCCTTATAAGCAAAGGAAACTGGACATAGAAGGAGAGGCCATGGGGAGCAGCCAGAAACTCGGAAGTCAACTAGACCCGGAAGAGAAAGGAGAAGATGCCATCGTGTGTACTGCCATGCGGAAGACAAGCTAAGGACTGAGGATCACTAGCAGTCAGCCCCAAAATGCCACAGTCTTCAGGGAGAAAGCATCACCTTGCTGATGCCCCATTTTGGGACCTCTCCAAGCCTAAAAACTATGACCAATAAATTCTCATTGTTTAAGCCAACCTACTCATAGTATTTGTTTTAGCAACCAGGAATCTAAAATGGGAGCTACAGAGAAAAGAGGTTTCAAAATCTGTATGGAGTTCCCTTGAGTCTGTTGGTCAACACTAAAGTTGTGCACACAAAGGATGAAACTCTATAAGGCTGGGCAAAAAACCACCAGGGAGCTATAAACTGAAACACTCTAAGAGTTTACATAGAGCTGGGAGACAATTGAGTGCTTCCCAGCCAGAGTGATAAGCCTCATTGACCACCGTATTAGTTTCCCACAGCTGCAGCAACAAATTGCCATAAACTTAGTGGTGTAAAACAACACAAATTCATTATGTCACATTTATGTAGATCAGAAGTCCAACATGGATCATACTGGGTTAAGATCAAGGCGTTTCAGGGTATGACTCCCGGGGAGGAATCTGGACCTGGCATCGTGGGATTGAGAACATCTTCTTGACCAAAAGAGGGATGCAAAATGAAAGGAAATAAAGTTTCACTGGCTGAGAGATTTCAGATGGAGTCAAGAGGTCACTCTGGTGGACATTCTTACATACTATATAGATAATTCTTTTTAGGATTGGAATAGCTAGAAGTAAATACCTGGAACTATCAAACTGCACCCAGTAGCCTTGACTCTTGAAAACAATTGTATAACAAGGTAGCTCACAATCGGTGACAGTGTGATTGTGAAAATCTTGTGCATCGCACTCCCTTTATCCAGTGTATTGGATGGATGAGTAGAAAAATGGGGACAAAAACTAAATGAAAAATAGGGTGGGATGGGGGGGGATGATTTGGGTGTTCTTGTTTACTTTTATTTTTAATAAACCTGAATTTCATTTAAAAAAACACACACAAAAAAGATCAAGGCATTTGCAGGATGTATTCCTTTCTGGAGTCTAGGGAAGATCATTTCCTTGCTTTTTCCAGCTTCTGGAAGATGCCCACTTTCCTTTGCTCATGGTTCCCCTGCTCCATCATCAAAGCCAGCAACATTGGACTGAGACATTCTCATATTTCCATCTCTCTGTTTTTCTCTACTTATATTCTCTCTTCCACTTTTAGGGACCCTTGTAATTACATTGGGCTCCCCTGGATAATCCAGGATAATCTCCCTATTTTAAGGTCAGCTGATTAGTAACCTTAATCCCATCTGCTATCTTAATTCCCCTTTGTCAGTTAATTTAACATACTCACAGGTTATGGGGATATGGATGTGGACATCTTTTTTGGGGTTGTGGTCTACCACAACCCCTGAGACATTTATTAGAGACCTCGGAACAGTCATGCCTTAGTAGTAGGGTTAAGTAAGTCCTAAACTAATGGCTGCTCTAGACCCACTGTAATAGAGCTTAAAAATAAGCCTCAAAAGGATTATGATGAGCCACATGTAATTAAGCTGCTTTTTAAAACAAACTTCAATACTCTTTAAAGAATGGCAGCAATATGCAGACACAAAACAGTGTAACATTTACCATGTTCAATCAAAAGTTAGGAAACATTGAAGAAGCCAGATAATATGATCGTAACTAGAAGAAAAATTAATCAGTAGAAACAAACCCGGAATGACAGCAATAATGGGATTAATAAATGAGGACTTTAAAATAGCCTATAAGCACACAAGAATTTAAAGGACAATATGACCATAATGATGGAAGAACTGGAAACTATTAAAAAGAAACTTTCATCAAAATTAACAATGTTTGCGCTTCAAGGGACACTATCACGAAAGTGAAGACAACTTACAAAATGGGAGAAACATTTGCAAATAATATATTGGATAAGAATATGTCAGAATATATAAAGAAACCCTACCCAGTTTTTTAAATGGGCAAAGAACTTGTATAACCATTTCTCCAAAGAAGATATACAAATGGCAACAAGCACATGAACAGATGCTCAACATCATTAGTCATTAGGGAAATGCAAATCAAAACCACAATGAGATACTACTTCACACCTCTTAGGATGGCTATAATAAAAAAAAACAGAATATAACAAGTGTTGATGAGGATGCGGAAAAATTGAAATATTCATACATCACTGGTGGAAATATAAAATGGAGCAACCACTGTGGAAAACAATTTGGCAGTACCTCAAAAAGTTAAATATAGAATTACCATTGTGATGGTTAAGTTCATGGGTCGATTTGGCTAGGTGATGGTGCCCAGGTGTCTGGTCAAGCAAGCACTAGCCTAACCGCTACTGTAAGGACATTTGTGACTAGTTAATAAGCCAGAAGGCTGTTTATTAAATTGTCAGTCACTTGATTGCTTCTGTGGCTAATTACTTCAAGAAGGGAGTGTCTTCTGAAATGAGATAATTCAATCAGCTGGATTTAACCCAATCAGTTGAAGACTTTTAAGGGAGAAGAAAGAGAGCTTTCACTTCTTCAGCCAGCCAGCCTCTTCTGGGGAGTTAATCGAAGACCTTCGTCAGACTTGCCAGCTTGCTGCCTGCCCTACAGAATTTGGACTCGTGTTGCCTGCTCTATGGAATTTGGATTCATGCATCCTACCCTATGGAATTTGGACTCGTGCATCCCCACAGTTGTGTGAGACACTTTTGTAAAATCTCATATTTACAGATATCTCCTGTTGGTTCTGTTTCCCCCAGTGAACCCTAACTAATATACCATATGATGCAGCTAATTCTACTCCTGGGTATATGCCCAAAATAATTAAAAATAGCTATTGAAACAAGTATTGTACACAAATGTTCATTGGAGCACTTTCCACAATAACCAAAAGGTAGAAATAACCCAGATGTATGTTTACTGATATATAAACAAAATGTGGTATATCCATACAATAGAATGTTATTTAGCCTTAGAAAAATGAACCTCAAAACATTATACTGTTAGTGTGACTATGTGACTGTGAAAACCTTGTGGATCACACTCCCTTTATCCAGTGTATGGACAGATGAGTAGGAAAATGGGGATAAAAATTAGATGAAGAATAGGGTGGGATGGAGGGGATGAAAAGAGTTAGGGGTTCTTTTTGCTTTTATTTTTATTTTGGAATAAGAAAAAGTTTCAAAAATTGATTCTGGTGATGAATGCACAACTGTATGGTGGTGCTGTGAATGATTGTATACACACTGGATGACTGTAGGGTTGTGAATATATCTCAAACTATATTTTAAAAAGTAAATGAACAATGGGGGGAGGAGGGAAATGAGATGTTTTCAATGTTCTTTTTTATTTTAATGTTTATTTTACTTTTTGGAGTAATGAAAATGTTCAAAGTTTGATTGTGGTAATGAAAGCACAATTATATGATGATATTGTGAACAACTGATTGTGACTTTGAAGGATTGTGTTACGTGATTATATCTCAGTAAAATTGCATTAAAAAACCATTATGCTAAGTGAAAGAAGCCAGACACAAAAGGTCTCCTATTATATAATTTCATTTATATGAAATACCCCAAGTAAGTAAATCCATAGAGACAGAAAGTAATTGTCAGGGGCTAGGGGAAGCAGTAATGGTGAGTGCTTAATGGGTATGGGATTTCCTTTTGTGATGGTAAAAATGTTTTAGGAGTAGATAGAAGTAATGATTGCACAACATTGTGAATGTACTAAAAGCCACTGAGTTATACACTGTAAAATGACTGATTTTATGTTATGTGAGTTTTGCCTTAATTTTTAAAATATGAAATTTCAATGGAATTAAATGAAATGAAGAATTCACTAAGTAAGTTTAATGATATATTAGACACTAAAGAATAAAAGATCCATGAACTTGAAGATATAGCAAAGGAAACTATTTAGATTAAAGTACACGGAGGAAAAAAAGACTGACCAAAAATAAAGGAAAGAACCTCAGTGACCAGTGGAACAATATTAAGTGGTATAACTTATATGAAACAGGTGTCTCAGAAAGGAGAAGACAGGGGTGGGGTGAGCAGAACATCTATTTGAAAAACTAATGGCCAAAACTTTTTCCAAATTTGATGCAAACTATAAATGTACAGTTCCAAGAAGCTCAACGAACCCCAAGTAGAAAAAATGCAAACCAAAACATTATCAGAGTACATTATAATCAAATTTTCTGAAAACCAATGTGGTGGATTGAATTGTGTATTCTGGTTTGGACGTGTTCTCTTGAAGTTGTTACTTCAGTTAAGGTGTGGCCTAACTGAATCAGGTTGGACTTTAATCCAGATTCCTGGAGTGCTTTATAAACAGAATGAAATTCAGACATAAAGCCACAGAAAGGAGCCAAAAGTCAACAAAACTGGAGGAGAAAGGAGAAGATAGCACCATGTACATTGCCATGTGACAGAAAAGAAGAAAAAAAATAACAGATTGACCAAGTGGAAGACAAAGAGTAAGATGGTACTTTTAAATTCAACCATATCAATAATTAAATTAAATAAAAACACTTTAATTAAAAGCCAGAGATTGTCAGCCTGTTTAAAAAGTAAGACCTAATTAAGGGTTATCTATAAGAAATGCAATTTAAATATAGTGACACAGAGACATTAAAAGTAAAGGGATGGAATAAGATCATGTATCAATATTAATAATAAGACAGCTGAAATGGCTAGCAGAGTGTCTGATCATCCAACAGTCTGGTCTTCAGGATAAAGAATATAACCAGGGATAAAAGAGGGACAATTCATAATGATAAAAGGATCAATAAGAAAACGTAACAATCCTAAATGTGTATGCATCTATTCATAGAGCTTCAAAATATACAAAGCACAGAAGGGTATATGGGAAAACTCTACCTATTGCATACTAGGGACTATAATTAATAAGAATACCATACTAGTACTACACAAATACTAGGGACAAATAATTAAGGGCTGACAAGAGCTATGAGGTGTTTGGGGTCATGAGAATTGTTTAAAATGGAGAGTGATGAGGATTGTACAACTGATGATAATGTGAGATATGGATGGATTATCGTGGACAGAACATATGCCATGTGAAATTAGGAACCCCTTACTTTATAAGTCAAGCCCTCAATCTTGAGCCTTGCTTAGGTGAAAACGGTAGGCTAAGCCCACCTATAATTATGCCTAGGAAGCACCTCCAGAGAACCTCTTTCATTGCTCAAATGTGGACTTTCTGTCTCTAAGCCTAACTCGGCAAAGAAATCCATCACACTCCCCCTGATGTGGGACAAGACACCCCCGGATGAATGAGTCTCCCTGGCAACGTGGAACACAGATTCCAGGAATGAGCCTGACCCTGGCATCGAGGGATTGAGAATGCCTTTTTGACCAAAAGGGAGAAAAGAAAGGCAATAAAATAAGGTTATAGTAGCTAAGAGTATTCAAATAGAGTCAAGACGCTGTCCTGGAGGTTACTCCTATGCAAGCTTCATCTAGATATGCCAAATGACCACAATATGACAAGCCCAAGTCAACAGTAGTCCCAAAAACCTTTGAGAATACCCGGATCCCTATATGAAACTTTATAAAAGTTTCACTCATTAAGTTTATTAAAACAAAAACAAAAAACAAAACAAACAAACAAAAAACACACTAAAATACACAAAGCAAACGCTGAAAGAACTGAAAGGAGAGATCTAAAATTCCACTGTTATGGGTGATTTCAAAACTGAATATGTTTTTGACTGAGATGATTAAACTTCTTTCTTTTCTTTTCTTTTCTTTTTTTTCTTTCCACATCAGAAGGAAAATTCTTACATTGCAGTCTGGCACAGTTCCCCAGTTCCCCTCCAAGAGAACTCCTGTGTGCTAGAATTCTGGCCAAGTGGGCCTGTGGGTCTGTAGGCTGGCATGTGAACGCGACTTTTCCAACTTCTCAGTTTAATTTGGGGGAAGGCTCTTCACCAAAGTGCTTAAACAGGAAGGAGAAATTACCCACACTGTTATTTTCTCTTCAGAGAGCCTTGGGATTCAAGCTAAAGCTACCATTATCCTTTTCCCTCAGTTCCTCTTAAAACACTTGGCTCCCTATTGGACTCCGTGGAGGCAGGAGCCTCGGCTGGGTGCACGGTACAGACGGAGCACGGCCTCTTGGTCCTTGCAGGCGCTGTGCGGTGACTGAGCACCCCGTCTTCCAGGGCCTCTTGTTTTCCCATGGGTGCTTCCTATGGATTCAAGCATGAGGCCAGATCCCAGACTTGGATATGGACCTCCTCTTTAAATGATTGAATGAATGATCAATTTAGCCAGTAATTAACAGACTTCATGGATAGTTATTTCAACTGGAAAACAGTTCAAGTCCAATGCCAAAGTAGTACCTTCCCATGGAGCAACAGAACTCTGGCCTTGACATAGTAATATTAAAAATGGGAAGAAAAATAATAAACACAATATTGACTAACATTTTGAGTACTTTTAATACATTTATTTAACCCTACATTTTTTTTAGGTTTTGTTATAGTCCCTATTTCACAGACGAGTTGATGAGGGGAATTCAGGCACACAAGGGTGAGATAAATTCCCCATTTACATGCTCGTCTGTAAATTTGTAATCCTTTTTCTTAACAACTGTATTCACCATGGGGTATTCTGAGAAGCAGACTAGTTTGAGGCTTGCTCTGTGTTGCTGTATTATTCAACTTATTTTGCTAGCAAGCCACAAGAAGCCAACTCAAATTTGCTGAAGCAAGTATGGGAATTTATTGATGACATAACCAAGAAGACGGGATGTAACCAGCTTCAGGCACGGTGGTATCCAAGTGACCAAAAGGTTTTTTTCTCACTTTCTTCACCCCTGGAATCTGTTTACCTCTCTGCTAACATAGCTAAACTGGATAGCATCAGGCCTATATCTATAAGCTTAAAGTCTGGTGGAGAGAGCTTTTATTTCCCTCCTGAAAAAAAAAATAATCCCAGCATGAGTCCCGGGATTGAGACTTTTAGGCCTGCCCTGGGCTACATAATATCCTTAAACCAATCACTGTGGTCGAGTGGAAGGAATCCTGGACTGGCCTGCCTTGGATCAGTTGCCCATCTGTATGTCTGTGGGTGGGGTCGGTCCCACCAAAACCATGTGAGCCAAGAGTGTGGAAAGGAAAATTGAGGGACTGCTACCCAAAACAGGAGGGAGTACATGCTGGGCAAGCAAAAATAGCAAACATTTCTGGTTGCCAGTGAAGTAGTCAACAGTTGACCATGGATATTATCTGACTTCGAGGTTGAGTGTAGGGAATCTCTGTATCATTGAATGGGATGCCCCATAGCCTGTGTTTTCCCTACAAAGCTTATTGACCAAAGTCCTTGTAAAGATTCTAACAGCTTATGTTAGAATCTCAAGAAACTGAGCCATTGGTATTACATTTCTGGAGCACTGCATATTTTTACTTTTATTCTGATATTCATTTATTCATTCAACAAACATTCATGGAGCAGTAACTCTGGGCAAGGATTAGCATCAAGACCCCAGTGAGGGGCTTGATGTCCAATGTCATTTAACATAGATTTTCTTGACCATGGACATCATGTGAAGCTTTCACATGTAGTGCTGGATGTACATATAACACCATGCATAGAACTTCAAATGGTAGCAGGTAGTCAATATATAATTCTGATTGCTTATATATTGCTGGTAAAGATTCACTCTTCTGTATCATTGCTATTTTTTCTTTACTATTTACTTGTTTCTAGACTGGTCAGATCATGAGAGATAGAAACTATAAGCTGTATTTCTAAGATAATGATGTAATGCTATGCCTTATAGGTGGTGGAAATAGAAATTATTTGCTATGGGAACTCCATGTCTATTAATCATTTGCATGCTGTCAAACATGTGTGGGAATGGGAAGTCTCACAACTGCCTTTCTTCCCTTTCTGTATTTTTGCTACCTTTGATCCGGAATTTTAATCTTATTGGGTTAAATTTTTTCCAGTGAGATGTTCAAAGACTTGCAAGTATCTCTGCCTTTTTGAATATTAGCTTCTTTGTGGTGTATTTTTCCCTAATTATTCCAAATATAGTATAATGACCATGAAACGAGAAAAAAAATTTTATGTTCTTGAATTTGATTTCATATTCACAGCTTCCACTTAGTACCTCTCCAGTTATTAGGTTCATTTCAATGTCATTTTCAAGGTTCTTGCCAGGATTATAGTCATTTCAGTACAAGTTGCTGTACATTTGGAAATAAGTTGATTCCTTCGATTTTAGCATAGAATCCCAATATCTATGTTTATATGCTGCTTAAATTTCCTACTGTAGTTATTGTAGAGCTGGGCTATTGTGTGCTTATTTATTGAGCATTGACTGTGTGTCAGACACTTCTTTTGACATTGAAGATGCAGCAATGAATAAGATAACGTCACTGCTCTCAGGGAGCTTGCATTGTAGAGGAGACGATAGATAATAAATGTATAAATAACCAGGTTTATGTTATCATGTGCCATAAAGAGAAGGAAAGCAGGGTATGGGGTAGAGTCAGGGGAGGGTCTCAGATTGGGGGATCAGAGAAGACCTCTGTGAGGAGGTGAAACCTGAACAGAGACCTGAAAGACCATAGGGTGAGTCACCTGGGGACAGAGCATCCCCCGCAAGTGGGACAGTGAGGGCGCAGGCTCCGGGATGGAGTCCTGGGAATGGGAAGGCCAGTGTGGCCGGAGCCCATCAAGGGAGGACAAAGATGCCCTGGGTCAAGGCAGAGGCCAGATCACGGGGAACCGTGGCAGCTCGTCGAGGACTGTGAGTTTCCTTCTGAATGTCACAGGAAGTCATTAGAGTGTTTACAGCATGGCAGAGACATACCTCCAACCTTTTTAAAGGGATAATTTACTTACCACATTTTCTGTAGACTCCCAAGAATTCAGCAGGCAAGTCATACTGATCGTGGAACCCAGAAAAGTTTCAATCAATAAGATGCAGAGCCCAGACCTTACTCTTTGCTGGTTTTTTAGGAGTGCCTTCCCTGGAGGGTTAAGGTATCAGCTACGAGTTGTGTAGAATCCCGGATTACTGCAGGGGCCTTGCCGGCCACACCAAGTAGTCTGAGCTCATGACAAGAAAAATACATGGCTCGATTTGTGTCTATTGTAGGACACCCTTTTCTTGAAGAAAGGCTTTTGTTCTGATTATCTGTTCTGTGCTAATTTACTAATAAAGAGTGATGTTAAAATAGCATGGACCATAATTTGGGACAACTTGGGTCAGGACAGACTCTGTGATGCTGTTTCTGTCTTTGACAAATGCTATCTCTAGACTTACATGAAGAAGTAATAAGGGTTGATTAACAATTACTTTGGGTATGTTTGAGCAGTTTGTTGCCAAAAGATAAGGGATCGCCACAAAATAGCTCACACACATCATATTTAGACCCCATCCTGAGTTGACTAAAGATTTGATATTTTTAAGTCCCTCATACAAGAAGCATGCATAACACTGGAAGGGGAAAAATAAAGTTATACTACAACCAATGGATATATTTTTAAAGTGACTGACAATGATAATATCCATTTTTACAGAGTATTTAAGTTGTACTCAGATACAAGTACTATACACAATAGAGAAAATATTATTGAATAGATTGGTAGCCAGTCTCATAGTAACTTGTAAATACAAGCTGTTATTTTTTCCTTGAAAGAATAACTTATTTCCCCACTGAACTTTGTTACAATGGTCTGCTTTCCAGAACCTGTAAAATGTTTCCTCATATATAGAAGAGTATAACAGTATTACACACATGCACACACACACACAAGCACATACAGGGACTTTCAACTGTAATATTTTGATTAAAGTTAATAAAAATTTAGGTGAGAGCAGCTACATTTCAAAAATAGCAAGAGATTACTTTTCTAGGTAGTTCTTTTTGAAAAACAGTATCTGTTTTCCTGAAAGGAGAGATGGCAAATAGAAAACAAGTTTAACTAGAATATGCCATGGCAACCATTTAGAGACCACTGAAAAGAACTTTTATATGAATCTGAAAGATTCCCCTGTCCCTTAAAGGTAGAAAGTGGACCAGTGATTTGAGGCAAATATATAGAATTATATATATGTAAAAAAGTCCTTTGTAAAATGAAAAATAGAATATGGATTTTGGATTTCTGTCTCTAAAGCATTTTTAGTGCATTCCCCTAAAGGTTGCCCTCATAAACGTGAAGAAACCAAATGCCCCAGCACCACAGGTATTTCTTAAGAGCATTGGCATTGAAAGACAGAATGGAAAGCATAAGTCAGACTATTTCAGTCAAGTTCCCTGGTGTTCTGAGACGATCCCTCACGGCTGAATTAAAAGGACAGCAGTGTTAAAATGATGCCGTTTCCTTTGCTTTAATAAGCCAAGTCACAGATGATTTTTGATAACACAGTCATCAGTGGGATGTGTTCTTGTGCATTCTGAAAACACGAAGCCTCACTTCAAGTCTTACTGTTAAGTCCGTGCTGTGAAGGGGTGGTAAGTGTTACTAAGTTAGCATTATTAAGTTAGATTAGCAAGGTTCTACTGCATTTTCGCTTTAAGCCAGAGTGCTTTCACAGCTGAGCTGTAATGCACTGAAAATGCCTACATAACAAGATCCAGACGTGGACTTGAATCCCAAATGGTAAACGGCCCACGGCATTTGTACACTATTACCTTACTGAAGCCTTCAAAAGTCAGCACGTCTGAAAAGACACTACACCTAAATCCAAACGCATAGAGGAAGCCAACGCAGGAAATAGGTGGCTCTTTCAATAGTAACATACCTCTATTGGGCAGGAAGGTAGTTCTGTTTTCTAGAGAGTAACAGCGTGAACTCCAATCCCTTCTTAAGAAGGCAAGTAGAAGGAATGAACCTAAATTATCCTGTTGATGACTAAATGTTACATTTAGCTCCCTGGAGTTCCTGCTTGGAACAGAATTTCAGGGAATCACATTTAGCCTGCTAGCCAACTGGGACTTTCTGCATACTTGAGTAAACACAAGGTTTCCTAAGAAACTGCCTTTCTTAGAAACCTAAAGCCCTAAAACCCTTAACTTCAGGAAAACTTAAATTTCTCAGAGAAGGAAGAAAAGGGATCAAGTTGTAGAACAATAGAGCTAGAAAGAAAGCTCAAATGTACCTTAGGGCAGAAAGCTAAAGGAGTTTTGGAAATTACGTTTCAGAAAATTATATTTCCGTTTCCATTTAGGGTCTAGTTTGCAAAGATGCCTGGACCCGACGAATAGGTTGAATCGTGTACAAATCCTTTTTGCCTGGCTTGATTCAAAGTAGTCTGTGACTTTCAGTTCTTGTGTGATTGACTGATGAATTGGACAGGCATGCAGCTGGTCCTTGGCAGAGCACGATGGAGGCACAGAGATCCAGCCTCCAGCCCAGGGAGGTGGGGCCTGACACTCCCAAGGCAGCCAAGGCCGCAACATCATGTTGTGTTTTAGTGATAGGTTTTACTGGACTTAGGTGGAGTTTACTGATTTGTGACCTGATCCAGAAAGGTAATATTTTCCTTTGCTTGGTTACTCTAAGTAGTCTATCAGAAAGGTTTGGGGCAGGGCCCCGTGATGCAGTAGAATTCTTTAGTTATAACATCTAGAATGTAGGATCCAGAAGATAAATGACATCTGTCCGTGACATGGCGGTGGCATCCAAAGTTGTATAGCGGGAGGATACTGCTGTTCCCTAGGAAGCATGCATGATGACATTGAATTTACAATCTAGATAAATAAAAATAAATTTCTGACTCTATATCTGTTATCACTTCACATGGAAATGGCTGGGTGGATTGTCACCATTTTGGAATGGACTGACTTAAAATATGGGCTCTGTAGCTTGCAGAAAATTTAGGTAGGTCCTGGAGGGCTTCCTAAAAGGGAAGGACAATTAGTGCCCAAAGAGGCAGAAACTAGGGGGCCTCACGACTGCCAGTCAAGAGATGAGCCATATATATTGCCTTAGGTCAAGTTTTCCCAAAAACAGACTTGGAGGTAAGGATTTGTGTGCAAGGATTTATTAAGGCTGTGCACTTATAGGAAACCAGCCAGGGTGGGGGATCAGAAAGTCCAGGGAAGAGGAAGGAGCCAAGCAAGTGTGCTGTTTAATAGGACTAGTCCCAGCCTCAGCCTTACCCCTTGGAGAGAGGCGGAGTGTAAGTTATGCCTCAGACTTTGACACACCTCCAGGAAGAGAGCTGGGCTTTCATCTCCTGCCCTGGTCAGTCACTGAGCAGGGGGCCCCTAAATTCCCAGCATTTCTGACTTCTAACTTCTGAAGAGAGTCACTGGTGCTTGGATTAGCAGCAAGCATAGAAGCCAGGGGAGGGGGGCCCAGAAACGGAAAAAGGAGTTTAAGGGAATCGGATGGAGAACCAACAGTGTCCACCACATGTATGAAGACCTGGAGACAGAGCAAATAGATGTTTCAGATATGCATCCAAAAGGGCAGACGCTCCAAATTGCAGAAGCTGATTGACAATTGAGCTGCTTCTCAAGGGGGCAACTCTACGCAGCTGGTGGCAGCAGAGATTTGCACTTGGAATAGTTGTGTAAGTCTGTTGCTCTTGTCCCTCTCCTGCGGTCCTTAGGAGAATAAAGAGTGCAGGACTCCTCAGAAAACACATCTGGCCTGAAGCAGTTAACAAGCTTCCTCCTTATTCCATCTGTGTCTTGCTGAACGCCTTTTCTCTTTGACCGATGACTGAAGAAACGGAGACAGTTCTCATCGAGAAGACTACATAATCAAGGGCTAAATTTCATGATACAAATACTGTAAGAGTGTCAAGAAAATGGAGATTAATCAGAACTGGAGTGGCCGCGGAAGGCTTTTTGGAGGAGATGGGACTCGGTTTGGCTTTGAAAATCAGCAGAATTTTTATAGGTAAAAGAGAGAAGGAAGAGGATCCTGGCAGAGGGGAAAATATTGGACAAAAGCACAGCATGAGCCCTCCGTACACATTTACGGCAAGAGTTAAAGATCAGCTTAACTGAAGTGAACCATGGGTCTCAGGGAATCATAGCCCAAAAGGCTGACTGTTGGTGACCCTGGGTCTGAAAAATGGGTCATGGCCTTAAGCCACCTCCCCACTCCTTCTTGCTTCAGCTTCTTTCTGACGCTCTGCCCGGTTCCCCACTCAGGCTTGCTTTCCATCAGGCTGTGTCATGTTCTGGACCATCCTCCTAATTAATACGTGCCAGGTTCCATGAGCTGACAAGCTTTCAATACAAAGAAACAAACGATACAAGCCAGGACGAAAAGCAGAACAAAATAAAGACAGCAGGGGATGTTTTGAGTGAATAGCATCATGGAATAGGCAAATTTCAGAGACTTTTTGGAAAAGGGAAAACCTGATGTATTAATTAGGAGTCTATTTCAGTAATAAGGCTGCTTGGTGGAAGGTAATGAAAGAAATAAAAGGGGCAGTGGAGGGGACCGTTCAAGCAGAAAGGAAGGGACGTGTAAGGACGGGGGAGAGAATTTATTATTCTTTGTTGTGTTATGAATGCCTGTGTTCTGCTGGCTCCATAAGGCAGGGGACCTGGCCTTTTCTGTTTTGTAAAGCACCATGAATAAAGAGCTTCGGGTATAAATAACAATGTGGTTTCTACCCCCAGGACCCAGTTCAACAGGAAGTACTGCAGCCTTAGCAGCTCCAGCTGGTGGTGGATTTTGGTTTTTCAGGGCATAGACTATTCAGAAGAGCTGTCTGCTGCTGAGATAGGCCACGGTAGGGGTTAAAAACAAGAGGAAGTGCAGCAAAGAAGTGAGGGGCCAAACACCCACAATGAAGAAGAGGCTTGTAGGGCCCAAAGAACTTCATCCAGTCTCAGACAGCCTGGCTCAGGGGGTTTGAGCAAAGGCACTGGGGTCAGGTAGATATGGGCTCGGACCCCAGCACTGCCTCTTGTCAGGCCTTCCAGCTGGTGCTGCTGAGCTGAGAAAAGACAGTCTGCTGCCAGCTTAATTTTCCAAAAGCACAGCTTTGAACATACCTTTCTCTGTTTGGAACTGTCCATAGCTCCCAACTGCCTAGCAGAGGCGGTCCACTGTGCAGTGGGTGAAGCTTGGGCTTTGGGGAGTTTGAATGAGGTACTTAACCTTCCTGAGCCTTGCTTTCTTCTCTGAAGCAAGGATGATAATAGTCCCTATATTATTAGGCTCCTGTAAAAATTAAAGGAGTCAATCTATACAAAGTACTTAGGATATAACAAGCACCCAATTAACATTCATTCTCATTATTGGTTAAGGGACTGCTTGAGAGCAAACCCCAGCTTTCCACTTACTACCAACTGTATGACCTTGGACAAATATCTTTAATTTCTCTGCGCCTCAGTTTCCTTACCTGTAAAGCAGGATTGCTGAGAAGATTAAATAAGTTAATACAGCTAAAGTACCTTGACAAGTTCTTGGTACTCAATGTTAGTTTTATATTACTATGATATTGTTTTCATAATCATCACTGTCATCATTATAATCACCACCACCACTACTACCACCACCACCACCATCATCATCATTTAGACCTGGAGAAAAAAAGAAGTGAATTGGGACTATGCTTGTTGAAGGGCCCCTGAAGTTGTTCTGGGGGTCAAGGAGGGAAGAATGGACTGGAAACTCTTCACCCACCTCTCCACGGAGACTCCTGGCAGCATGTTTATGGGGCATTTATGACCAGGGAGGGGATTCGGGGTGCCGAGCCTAGCTGTTGCCTCTGGCTGCTTTCTCCTGGCCTGTCTGAATCAAATGCAGGGCCCCCACCCAGCCTGGGCCAACTTTGCAGTCGTGAGCATCTCTCATGGCAAGTTTGTTCCAAGACCCTGGTTTGGAGCTCTGTTACTCTGTCCGCCCTGCTTCTCTTTCTGAAAGTGATGACCGTTCACCCATTTTGTGTGATGTTGATGAGGCTGTCAATCAGATGACCCTACCCGCTTGCTACAGAACAAATCAGAATTAGAATCCTTATCAAGGATGCCTGTGAGAGCTGGGGGGAGTCGCTCTCTCTTGCCTTGGGATCAGGGGCTCTCAGGTGCTTGTGAGCCTGGATATGCCCAGGGATTCTTGCTGCCGTGTTGCAGAGTCTGAAAATGAAGCCAAGCAAGGTCAAAGATGGATGGAGCCCTCATGTCATTTGTTTGAGCCACTTGATACAGCCAACTTACTCCCTAAAGCTGATTGAGTTGGGCTTCTGTCACTCATGCTAACCAGTGCAGTGTCTTTATTTGCAACCAAGAGCATTTTGCTTCATTTGCATTTGAACTCATTTCTGTTAGGAATAGTTAGAGGAAAAAAATAGTTGGGGTGGGATTACCTAGGAGTGGGGAAGATGGAGTTAAAACAGAAGACAGAGAAGTAGGTGGTTGCACTGAAGGAGGGGGAGTAAACGAGGAGCAGGGAACAGTCCAACTGTGTCTTACCGATGGAGGGAATGGGGTCTTGTGTAGGAGGAGCAGACAGCACTGATATTGAGGTGAGGTCATGGCGGACATTGCTAAGGACTTTGTCTTGGTTTGCCAGGGCTATATGACAAATACTGCACAATGTGTTGGCTTATAGAACCGAAATTGTCTCCTGGTTTTGGTAGCTAAGAGTCCAACATCAGGGTGTTGGCAGGGCTTGCTCGGTCCTGGAGTCATGCTGTGCTGGTGCTGGCTTGCTGCACTCCTTGGGTTCCTTGGCTTGCAACTCTGCCTCCAGCATGTGGTGAGCTCTCTTTGATCTCCTCCTGTGACCTTCTCTTCTGGCTTCTGGCCTCTACTGACTTCTGCCTCCTATTTCTTTGCTCTTTTGGACTTCAGTCGTATGAATTAAGGCCCACCTGATTCAACTTGACTTCATCTAAATAGGCTCTTTGGAGAGCCTAGTCACAAATGAGTCCACACCTTTAATAATGACATCTTCAAAGGTCCTATTTACAAATGGGCTCACACCCAGGGCAACATGGATTAAGACTTGAACATGTCTTTTGTGGGGTACATGAGTCAATCCCCAACAACCTACAACTTTCTGTGCAGTAGCCCAAGTGTGGTAAATCACTGCTTAGCAATGCTGAGCTCATTAAATAAAAATTGTCCCAAATATCCCAGTCATAAAAGGCAAGTGGGCTTGGATTCACACAGCCCTGGGTTCAGGGCCAGGTTTGGGACATTCTAGCTGAGTGGCACTTGGGAAGTTATTTGACATCTCTGAGCCTCAGTTTCCATTTCTGTAACATAAGGTTAATAATGCCTTCCTCACATAATAGGTGAGGATAATACTATTTCATTAAAGTTTTTCCATACCTCTGGGATCACAAGAGGACATGAGAGAGAGAGAGAGTGCCAACATTTCCATGCAAAAATCAGAAACACATAGAATATGCGGATGAGGAATCAGAGGGAAAAACTTTTTAGCATGCATATTATCTGCAAAAAAGTGTCAATTTATAAGCATATCATTGAAACAGGGAAGGCAGGTCCTGACAAGTGTACAGGTAGTAAAGGATGGGAAATAGAAAAGTATACAGTGCTCTTTATTACTAATTTTAATTATATAAAATATTACTACTAGTAGTACTTTTTTGTTGTTGCTATTTTTCTTGTTTTGTTTTAGTAATGAAACGTTTTTAAGTTATTTTTCTCATGAGAAATGATGCTTTTTTGTCATATATCCGCTGCTCCAGGACTCTAGCTAGCAAGTTGACACAGAGTTGAGAAATGATGTTCGTCTCCCATTTCTGTCCCAGGACAGAGCAGCAGGGTCTGATGGGGGTTGGGAAGTAGCAGCATTGTTGCTGCCACTGAGTCAGGGGAGCAGGTCCTCTGGGTTAGCACTAGCAGTGCTGGATAGTTAGGTCCCCTCTTCAAATGGTTTTCCCACCATTGACTTCCCAGTTGAGGCTCTAGAGGGAACACGAGCTGAGCTGCTTCTGAACCTAGGAGATGCTGCCACAAACTCTCACGGCAAGCCCTCACGTTGCTAAGCCCTGGGACCCTAAACTAACCAGGGACCACGTGTGAGGGCATTGAATTCCCAGGAAAGCAGCTGGGAACTTCAGTCTTGGACCATTGGTTCTTTATATTAAAATGACCTCACTGTGTCCACAGCCTGGGAGGCCTGGGCACATTTAGGTTACAGTTTCTTCTTAACCAGGAAGCATCTTAAAGACAATACCTTATGCTTTATGTATCCAGTGACCAGTATAGTGCCTGGGACAGGGTACAGATGTCCAATAATTGTTTAGTGAATAAGTCTTAACAAATGTTGTCTACCTAGTAACGACATAGGTAAGGGGCTTATTCATTTACAGGTTGACCTAGAAATAGACAATCTGATACGTTAGTCCCGTGACCCATTCATGAGACCTTGACAAGCAACCACCTACAGTAACAGAAGCGCCTCACCTGGGAAATGCAAGTCCTAAGGTTTGGGCTCTGCATCACCTCTGTCTGTGGGGACTTAGGTGAGCTAGCCACCCTCTCTGGGGTTCTCCTTCCTGGTCTGTAAAATAAAAAGGTGAGACAAGATGATTTGTGAGACATCTTCCAGTTCTCAGTTCAGGTCATGGCAGGAACACTGGGATGTGGTATGTGGACCTCATGATAAAAGGAGATTCCAGGAAAGATGCCAGCTGACTCCTGTCCCACCGTCTCCATTTGATTTCAGAGTAATTGCCAGACCAGGTGAATGCTTCTTTGCCATCCTGGGATCTCATTATCTTTCAATAAAGTATTAGTTCTAATGTTTAAAGAGTTTTTTTACTTACATAAAATTATAAACTATAGATATTCATAAAGAAGAAAATTAAGATTCCATAATCCCCAAATCCAGTGATTACCTCTGTTAGCTTTTTGGTATATATATCCTTCCAGATGTTTTCTACGAATATATTTGCTTTTTTTTTTTTCAATAGGACCATGTTATACATCACTAGTTACAGTTTGATCTTTTAGGATTTTAGGATTAGTCTTACTGCCTTATTAGTTTTTTGGTTATTTTTCTTTTTTTCCCATCTTCAAGGTCTAGTCATAACTTTCTCTAATTCTGGCTTTTTGTAAACACTGTGGACAGGGGTTCACCTCAGTGGCCAAAAGAGAGTTCAGAAAGTCAAAACAGAGAGAGCTCTTTGTGGGTCAAAGCCGGAGGGATTTTCACCCAGGTATTTCTTATTTCTCTTACTCTTGTTTCTTGACTTGCCTGCTGAGCCATTTCATGTCTTTTCAGCCTGGTATTTGGGGCCAGGTCTACTTCAGTGTCCTGAACAGGAGCATCATTGAAGTTTTCCCTGGAATAAGAACTATTTGACATATACTAATAGCAAATTAGAACCCTCAGCTCTAAAAATTCAGATTGATAAAGGCTCCAAGCTAACAATGAGGTAGTGATTTATAGTTTACAAAAAGTTTAGAATGAGGCCCATCAGAGCATTTAAAATAGCACTAAAATCACTCCCAGTACCTGTTACGAATGCACCTCCATCCCAAAGAGCACGGGGGTCTGATTAGGAAAACGCCTAAACAAACAAACAAACAAACAAATGTGTATATATATATATATATATATGTATATATATATATATAGTCCCTTCTCTTTGGTCAAATTGTTATTGCCATTGATAATAACTGAGAGATACCAAAGGCAGCAGTGTGCACTGCACGGAGAGAACTCTGTTGTAAATAAAAATCTATTTTGTTCATAAGCACTATATTTTAGAAGAGTTCTTTAGGTCTTAGTTATTTTTCTGTCCTTTACTAGACTACATAAAGCAAAATCTTTCTGTATTTAGCCTTCCTTTCATTATTATGCCAGCAGTAAAAATGCATGCCGCACTTTCTAAGAAAAGTGGCGGGGGAGGGTGACAGACCGCGTCATCCATGTGGCTTCTTCCCATGTAATGGTGGGGGTCTCGAAGAACTCGAAATAGATTGATTTAAAAGCAACACGAGGGTCTAAGATTTGGGAAACTGATTTTCAAATGTGTGCTTTAAATTATAAAATTTAATTTCATGTGTTTTAAATTTTAAAAGGTAATTTTGTGTTTCCGGAAATTTTCAATTGTGCTAACAGCCTTTATTTTACTTAAGATGTCATTCCTTTTGAATGAAATTTACAAATGGTACTAATTACAGTTTAGATCCACCCAAATGTGGAGAAACAAAGGTTGTAAGAGAGTAATGAGAATATTCGTTCAGCAGATTATTATTATTACTATTATTTAGTTTCTTCTGTGAACCAGGCCCTGTGCTGGGTGCTGGGACACCAGAGAAGAACAGGGCAGAGTCCCAGCCCCACAGGAGTTCACAGTTGGCGGTGAGAAGGACGATGCTAACACAGTAGGGCCACGATAGGGTGTACTCTGAGGCTATGGGTGTCCTCCTTGGCTGAGGTCATGCTTCAGAGGCAGTGACATCTTAGTGGAAAGCTAAAGACATGGTCAGGATCGGGGGTGGGGAGGGTCAAGGAAGAATGAATAAGGCAGAGGGAACCACAAATGCAAGTCCCAGAGGCTTTGGAGAAATCACGGTGAATTTGAGACACTGACAATAGAACAGAATAGTGGGAATACGGAGGCTGGGGAGTAGGGGAAACGTTTGAGAGATGAAGTAGGAGAGAAGCCTGGGAAGTCAAGCCATGGAGTTTGCACTGTATCTAGAGGGAAATGGGAGAGCCCCTAGAAGATTTTAAGGAGTGCAATAGGATCAGTTTTGTGTGGTACAGCCAGGAAGGGAGTAAAAGAGAAGAGAAAGGCAGAGAGAATAAGCTCAGTTGCAGTTGGTCTTATTAGGGAGCAAAATGCACTGCCTAAAGTGGTGGAATCCATTTTTATTAAGTAAATGATGACCACATAGGTAGAACTTTCCCCGTACAACATTTTGTCTGTTAAGAAAGCAAAGCAACTTAATCATAAAAACTGTTAATAAATAAATTTTTTATCCTGGCTCTAGTACCTGAAAACAGTGAAATATGAGACTAGACTTTAGCATCTTCCCTTACATTGAAACCTTTGTGTGGCTAAGGTCCTTATATTAAAAGGAACGTCTTTCATTTCATATACTTGCAGTAGTCAGGCCTAATGAAGGGTGATGTTTGAGCGTTTCAAACCAAAGTCCCTCAGTTCAAGTTAAGCAACTTGTTATTTTGAGCAATTGAGACAGGTATTTGCATATGTAAGAAAGCACAGTTTTTTGAACCAGCCCATTATACAACCACACTTATCCCTGCAGGTAATGAACTGCTGTAAATGCAGAATTAAATATAATCCAGGATTCTCTGTGTGTGCATGTGCAGGCAGACCAGTGAGAAACAGGTTCACTTGTTAGGGACAATAAGTGCCTTCCTCTTCACCTGCCCCTTATGAATTATTTCTGCCATCAATTCCAAATCAAGAAAAACACTTATCTCCTAACTCATGCTATCAGAGAAGTACTAGAAGAGTTAGTATTGAGATCAACTGTACAAAGATGTGTTGGAGTGAGCCGTGAGAGTCTACTGGTGTAGCATGTAGAAATAGAGCATTCTCTATGTTCCCTTTTCTTTTCTCCCCACATCCTACTCTAAGTATTTCATTCATTCATTCACTCACTCACTCATTCAATCAACTTTTTAAGGCTCCTATTACATCTGCATTTTGAATATTAGAAATGGAATATCACCGTGCTCTCCAACAGTAGACAAGTGGCTGGGGAATTAGAATTCTTCATGGAAAGTCAGAAAAGTGTTTGTGTTTGTGTCACACTGATCTCCATCTCTTCTCAGTTCTAAGAAGCAGCACAGCTCTGGAGCCAGTCTGCCCTGGACTTGAATCCCAGCTCTGCCACTCACAGACCTTAACAAGTTATTTCCCCTCTCTGAGCCTCATTTTCCTTATCTGAAAATAGAAATCTTAATAAAACCTACCTAATATGATTGTTATGAGGATTAAATGAATTAAGATACATGTAGTGCCTAGAAAAAAGCCTGGTATATAAGAAGTGCTTAATCAATTTTAGTTATTATCATCACAAATGCCTACTATCAAGGCCTGGAGTTCTGAGCTAGGAATCATTTACTGTGTGCCTACTATGTGCAGGGCAACACCCTAGCTGCTGTAAGGGGACCCAAGGGTAGGCATTGCAAACTAGCAGGAAAATGAGACCTGTATGCAGGTGACCACAGGTAAAATGCATGTGCTAGAGTCTGCAGGCCTGCTGAAGAATGTTTGCCTTAGCTATCTATTGCTGTGTAATAAACCACCACAAACTTGGTGGCTTAAAACAGCCTACATTTATTATCGCATAGTGCCTGTGGGTCAAGAACGTGAGCAAGGCTTATCTGGGTCCTCTGCTTCAGGGTCTTACCGGCTACATTCAAGGTGTTGACCAGAACTGGGAACTCATTTGAAGGTTCAGCAGGGGAAGAGTCATCCTGTTAAGTGCACATGGTTGTTGGCTGAATTCAGTTCCTTGAAGGCTGTTGGATTAAGGGCTCCAGTTCCTAGCTAACTGTTGGCCTTCAGTTCCTTTTCTCTTGGGACTACCCAGCATGGCAGCTTACTTCATCAAGGTATGCAATCCAAGAATGCAATAGAGAGAGAGTCTGCTAGCAAGATGGAAATCACAAACTTATATAACCTAACCACAGAAGGTAATTGTTCTAGTTTGCTAATGCTGCCAGAATGCGAAACACCAGAAATGGATTGGCTTTAATAAAAGGGGGTTTATTTAGTTACACAGTTACAGTCTTAAGGCCATAAAGTATCCAAGGTAACACATCAGCAATCGGGTACCTTCACTGGAGGATGGCCAATGGTGTCCGGAAAACCTCTGTTAGCTGGGAAGGCACGTGGCTGGCGTCTGCTCCAAAGTTCTAGTTTCAAAATGGTTTTCTCCCAGGACATTCCTCTCTAGGCTGCGGTTCCTCAAAAATGTCACTCTTAGTTGCTCTTGGGGCATTTTTCCTTCTCCGGAGCAAAAGTCTGCTTTCAACAGCTGTCTTCAAACTGTCCCATCATCTGAAGCTCCTCTCTCAGCTCCTGTGCATTCTTCAAAGTGTCCCTCTTGGCTGTAGCTCCTCTTCAAAACATCACTCACAGCTGCGCTCAGTTCCCTCTGCCTGTCAGCTCATTTATATGGCTCCACTGACCAAGGCCTGCCCTGAATGGGTGGGGCCCCACCTCCATGGAAATATCTCATCAGTTATCACCTACAGTTGGGTGGGGCGCATTTCCGTGCAAATCTAATCAGCATCAAAACGTCTGCCCCACAAGACTGCATCAAAGAATATGGCTTTTTCTGGGGGGCATAATACATTCAAACTGGCGCAGTAATTATCTGCTCAAGGTAGTGAGGGAAGCAAAACTCTACTCAGCACCAGGCTCTCTAATGCTCTCAGCCGCCATGCACTGCACCCCCTGCCAACAGACACATGAGGACCCAAAATCTTTATGTCTCCACAGTGGTTTCTTCAGAGTTAGTTTCTGAGAAGGGGCCAGAAGCTCAGCTTAATTTGCCATCCTGTCAGTAACCAGGAGCTCAATGTCAGTAATTCATATATTACTCTTAGCTCCGTCAACAGATGTGGTACTCTGCCAAGATCTCTCAAATCCCCCTGACTGGTTCAGGGCATCCTACAGGACTTGCTCCCAATAGTTCATATCTGCAGCTTACTTCAGAGAATTACCCTTGGTGCAATGGAACCACTTGTTTCAAAGCCAAAAGAGCCTGGGAACTTAGAAATCCCCATGGTATCCTGTGGCCAATGACTGACTGGTACAGGAGTATAAAACTCTCTTGGCTTCAGGTAGGATAAAGTCTGCCAGATAATTTATTCTTGAAAACTCCCTTGGGGTTCAGATTGAGACTGGACTTAATTTTAAATCACACCCTAACTTTGCTTATTTTCATTCTCTATTTTCCTTTATCCACTCCCTTACCAGTTTCTCTTAGGGATGCTTTATTAATAAATTACTTGCACACAAATCCTCTCCTTGGAGTCTGCTTCCTGGAATCCTGCCCAAGGTATTTGGTGCCACAAGTAGTTCCGGGAAGCTTTCATAAGGATAGGATTCTGGGTTCAGATCATTCACCAGCAAGATGGAAACAGGGATCCCATCTGTTCTAGTTTGCTAATGCTGCTGGAATGCAAAACACCAGAAATGGATTGACTTTTATAAAAGGGGGTTTATTTGGTTAAACAGTTACAGTCTTAAGGCCATAAAGTGTCCAAGGTAACACATCAACAGTCGAGTACCTTCACTGGAAGATAGCCAGTGGCATCCAGAAAACCTCTGTTAGCTGGGAAGGTATGTGGTTGGCATCTGCTCCAAGTTCTGGTTTCAAAATGGCTTTCTCCCAGGATGTTCCTCTCTAGGCTTCAGCTCCTCAAAAATGTCACTCTTAGTTGCTCTTGGGGCATTTGTCCTCTCTTAGCTTCTCTGGAGCAAAAGTCTGCTTTCAAAGGCTGTCTTCAAACTGTCTCTCATCTGCAGCTACTCTCTCCTCTCAGCTCCTGTGCATTCTTCAAAGTGTCCCTCTTGGCTGTAGCTCCTCTTCAAAATGTCACTCTCAGCTGCACTGAGTTCCTTCTGTTTATCAGCTCATTTATATGGCTCCAGTGATTTAATTTAGACCCACCCTGAATGGGTGGGGTAACACCTCCATGGAAATGATCCAATCAGAGTCATCACTCACAGCTGAGTGGGGCACATCTCCATGGAAACCCTCAAAGAATTACAATCTAATCAACACTGATACATCTGCCCACACAAGATTACATCAAAGGTAATGGTGTTTGGCGGAACATAATACATTCAAACCGGCATACCACCCCTGGTGATAAATGCATTCTGTATCTTTGTATAGTTGCAATTACTAAGAATTTCACATTTTGTGAACTGTGATGGTTACAGATGGATGAGATGTACTGGCTTGTGCACTATATCTAGCTTTTGAGAAATACAGGGAAAATAATAATTTTATAATTGCTATGGAATTGGGTGGAATTAGGATTCAGCAGGTCCAAGAGCATATAAGAAGTCTGCATGAAGAGGGGGCTTAGACCCCTCTATTATCCATCAACCAGTGCATCACCATCTGCTCCCACCTATGACCTCATGGAGAGTACCCTATAACCAGCTGATAGAAGAACTATCCCAAGCTTGATTTACAGATGGTGTTCTGGTTTGCTAAAGCTGCCAGAATGCAAAATACCAGAAATGGATTGGCTTTTACAATGGGGTTTATTAGTCCACAAATTTACAGTTCTAAAGTCATAAAAGTGTCCAAAGTAAGGCATCAACAAGAGGATACCTTCACTGAAGAAAGGCCAATGGCATCTGGAACACCTCTGTCAGCTGGGAAAGCATGTGGCTGGCTTCTCTTTAAGCATCTGTGGGTTCTCACTTAGCTTCTCTGGGGCAAACTCTGGGTTTCATCTCTTAGCTTAGCATCTCCAAACATCTGGGTCTGTGTAGGCTCTGAGCTCTCTTGCTCTGTTAGTTTCTTAAGGACTCCAGTAAACTAATGAAGTCCCACTTTGAATGGGTGGGGTCACATCTCGGTGGAAATAATCTAATCAAAATGTCTCATCCACAATTGAGTGGGTCACATCTCCATGGAAACAACCCACAATATGTCTGCACCCACAAGACTGGATTAAAAGAACTTGGCTTTTGTGGGGTTCATAATAAATCAAAACCACCACAGATGGGTTAGCTCAGTATATTGGTGCAAACTGAAAAATGGGCTGCTGCTGCTCTATAGCCTCACTAAGGGATCCTCTTAAGATACCAATGAAGAGAAATCATTGAAATGGGCAGAGCTTTGAGCATTGCACCTGCTCATCTACTTTGTATGGAGAGAAAAGTGGCCCAAAGTAAGGATATATATGGACTCATAGGCAGTGGTAAATGGCTCCACTGTTTGGTCATGGAAGAAGCAAGATTGGAAAATCAGGGACAAAGAGGTTTGGGTGAAGAGGACCTATGAGAGTGGGCACAAAATACAAAGATTCTCGTGTCACACATCACACCCACCAGAGAGCATTCACTGCAGAAGAGGCATTGAGCAGGATGAGGTGGCAGGTGACTCATCCAGTAGATGTCATCCATCTCTGTTCTAGCTTCCCATATTTTCCCAATAGGCCCACGAATGTAGTAGCTATCATGATAGACATGAAGGCTATTCATGAGTCCAAAGCATGTACTCCTTCTCAACAAAACTGGTTTAGCTGCCACTGCTGCGGGTATCTGAACTGTGAACAACAAAGACTTACTCTGAACCCCCAATATGGTGCCATTCCTCCAGGAGACCAACCAGACCAAACTAGAGGCAAGCTAATTATGTAGGACTCTTTTTACCTTAGAAAGGACAGCATTTTGATCTTTCTGTGATTGATACAAATTCTGGGTATAGATTTGTCTTTTCTGCGTATAGTGCTTTAGCCAGAGCCACTACTCGAGGCCTGAGAATGCCTGATTCACTGGCACAGAATTTCCCACAAAATTCTGTCACTGACCAAGGGCCCCATTTATTAGCAAAGGAGGTATAGTGGTGGGTACATAACTATGAGATCTACTGGTCCCACAACAGACCACACCATTCAGAACATTCTGGACTGATACACTGTAACCCCCTTTTGAAAGCACGTCTATTCACTAATTAAGAGATGATACCCTATCTTGAAGGGCACTATCCTTCACAATGCAGTGTATACCTTAAACCAGTAGTAATTACATTGTGTTGTGTGAGTTGAAAACATGGGCCTGAGAACCAAAAGGTGTAAACAGGAGTAGCCCAGCTTGCTATCACTCCCCATGGCCTTCTTGGGGAATGTGTGCTTCCCATCCTCACAAGTCTAGTGCATCAGGTCTATTTTTTATTTTATTTTTACAAACAAACACTATCCCTTCCCCTCTCTCCATTCCTCTAACCCCAGTAACCTCTAATCTGCTTTCTATTTCTGCAAACTTGCTATTTCTAGTCATCTCTTATTAGTGGTGTCATACACTTTTGTCCTTATACGTCTCGTTTATTTAATTGAAAATAATGTTATCAAGGTTCCTCCTTCTTGCACCAGGTCTCATAACTTCATTTTTTCTTATGGCTGAATAATAAGAAATAAGAATACATAAAGAACTTTTATAATGCAACAATAAAAATGCAAGCAACCCGAGAACCTAAGATGGCGGCTAGGAGAGACAGGGCAAAAAAACACCTCTGTGAAAAGTACTAGATAAAAGCCAGAAAGTGACCCAGAACACCAGTTCCAGTGATGCACCACCTGGACAAGTTCTGCTAAATCCACAGGGACTGTGCACTTCATGAAACTGGGAGTCTGCATTCTGAAATGAGTGAGTGAACCTGCTGAATGTCCAGCAGCCACGCTGTGGTGTGGGGAAACCATGGGTTGGCATTTGGAGGCAGACTAGTTCTTTAAAAAAAAAAAAAAAACCCCAAACGCAGCTGCAGATACAGCAGCAAGAACCATACAGTGAAGTGCGGCAGGAACAGGCTGTGCAAACGCCTCATTATCTGGTGTAGAAGATAGACTTCTGTGGACCCACTGCTAATTGTCTCAGAGTGGGGAGGGCAGAGGTTAGCCAAAAGGGGAAAGAAACCATGCCCCTTGCAGCCAACTTCCCAGCGAGCTGGAAACACTCCTGCCCGGCACTGGAGCCACGGACCAGAGCCACAACAAGGGACCCAGTGTGATGGGAAGTGTTTCCTGCAACACCACCCACATGCCAAAATATTGGGCATGGACAGTGGCCTTTTGCACACCCACAGCTGGTTGTCCCAGAGCTGGGAAGGTGGAGCTGTGCAAAAAGGGGGAGGTTAACATGACCCATTCAGCCATCTTTACAGCAGGCTGAGAACGCCCCTGCACAGCCCAGTGGCCCAGGGCTTTCCTTGAGGGATGGTGTGCAATTGTGATGTAGCACAGCCTTCCCCCAGCAGAGGCCCTGGAAGGGTACTGCTGGGAAGAGGGACCCACTCAGAAATCCCAGGGACCCTATGCCAATACCGAGGACTTTTGGGTCAGCGTCAGAGACAATCTGTGGCGAGACTGAAATGAAGGTTTAAACTCTTGCAACAGCCTTAAATCTCCAGGAACACCTGGGAGGTTTGATTATTAAAGCTGCCCTGCCTCCCCAACTGCTCAGACACACGCCCCACATTCAGGGTGGACAGCACCAACAACACACCCAAACTTGGTGCACCAATTTGGCCCCACAAGAACCAGACCCCCACACACCACAAAGACAAAGTTGGGGAGAACTGACTTGAGGGGAATAGGTGACTTGTGGACACCATCTACTGGTTAGTTAGAGAAAGTGTACACCACCAAGCTGTAGATCTGACAGCCCCAAGGGGGCTGCTGCAGATCGGGACACTAAACCTCACAGGATCCAGGCTCAGGCATGGGAGAGAGGGGTTTGAATAATTCTTCATATCCTAAAAGAACATTATCAAATAAAGCAAATGCCAAGACAACAGAAAATTTTAAAGCATATGAAAAAAACAGATGATATGGGTAACCCAAACCCAAACACCCAAATCAAAATATCAGAGGAGACACAGTACTTGGAGCAATTAATCAAAGAACTAAAGACAAACAATGAGAGCATGGCACAGGATATAAAGGACATGAAGAAGAGCATGGCACAGGATATAAAGGACATGAAGAAGAGCATGGCACAGGATATAAAGGACATGAAGAAGACTCTAGAAGAGCATGAAGAAATTGCAAGAGTAAGTAAAAAAATAGATGATATTATGGAAATAAAAGAAACTGTTGACCAAATTAAAAAGATTCTGGGTACTCATATTACAAGATTAGAGGAAGCTGAACAATGACTCAGCAACCTCGAGAACCACGGGATGGAAAATGAAAGAACAAAAGAAAGAATGGGAAAAAAATTTGAAAAAATCGAAATGGATCTCAGGGATATGATAGATAAAATAAAACATCCAAATAGAAGACTCATTGGTGTCCCAGAAGGAGAAGAGAAGGGTAAAGGTCTAGAAAGAGTATTCAAAAAAATTGTTGGGGAAAACTTCCCCAACCTTCTACAGAATATAAATACACAAAGCATAAATGCCCAGCGAACTGGAAATAGAATAAATCCAAATAAACACACTCTGAGACATATTCTGATCAGACTGTCAAATACTGAAGAGAAGGAGCAAGTTCTGAAAGCAGCAAGAGAAAAGCAATTCACCACATACAAAGGAAACAACATAAGACTAAGTTGTGACTACTCAGCAGCCACCATGGAGGCGAGTAAGCAGTGGCATGACATATTTGAAATTCTGAGAGAGAAAAATTTCCAACCAAGAATACTTTATCCAGCAAAACTCTCCTTCAAATTTGAGGGAGAGCTTAAATTTTTCACAAATAAATGTTGAGAGATTTTGCTAATAAAAGACCTGCCCTACTTGAGATACTAAAAGAGCCCTACTGACAGAGAAACAAAGAAAGGAGAGAGAGATATAGAGAAATTTAACAGACATATATAGAACATTGCATCCCAAATCACTAGGATATACGTTCTTCTGAGTGATCACGGAACTTTCTCCAGAATAGACCATAGGCTGGGACATAAAACAAGCCTCAATAAATTTAAAAAAATTGAAATTATTCAAAGCACATTCTCTGACCACAGTGGAATACAAGTAGAAGTCAATAACTATCAGAGACTTAGAAAATTCACAAATACCTGGAGGTTAAAATGAGGGGGAGATGAAAACATTCCCAGATAATCAAAAGCTGAGGGACTTCATCACTAGTAGATCAGTCCTATAAGAAATGCTAAAGGGAGTTGAGCAGGCTGAAAGGAAAGTACACTGAACAATTGACTGAAACCACATGAAGAAATAAAGATTTCCAGTAAAGGTCACATGGTAAATATAAATACCAATACTACTGTATTTTTGATTTGTAACTCCACTATTTACTTCCTACAGGATCTAAAATACATAAAGTATAATGATAAATCAGTGGTTTTGGACTCAATTTAAAATATGTAATTTTTGACAAGAAGTACATAAAGGTGGGAGAATGGAGGAGTATAGGGACATAGTTTATGTGTCCTATTGAAGTTGAGTTGGTATCAAAGAAAACAAGATTGTTACAGACTTAAGATGTTAAATTTAAGCCCCACAGTAAACACAAAGAAAATATCAGAGAATATGATCATAGAGATGAAAAGTAGAGTATGGGTTACAAGAAGTGGGGGAAGGGGCAATGGGGAGTTAATAAGAAATGAGTGTAGGGTTTCTGTTTGGGGTGAAGGGAAATTTCTAGTAATGGATGGTGGGAAGGTGATGGCATTAGTAACATTGTGAATGTGATTAATTCCACTAAATGGAATGCCTGGGAGGGGTTGGAATGGGAAGATTTATGCTGTAGATATGTTACCACAATTGAAAAAAAAAAAAAGACAGTCTAAATAGATAATAACAATTAAATGCCATAGATGATCCTGGACAAGATCTAAGAATACAGGAGAAAAGGCTCAAAAGGATACAATTGGGACATAGGGAAAAAAATGAAATATAGAATGTAAGCTTTGTATCAATGTTAAATTTCTTGAACTTCTTAACTATGCTTAATGTGATTACATAAATGAATATTCTTGTTCATAGGAAATGTATATGTGAATTGTATTATTTGATCAAGGATGTGTGCAACTTGCTCTCACATGTTCAGAAAGAGAAATAGATGATGGATGATAGATACAGAGGGAAAGAAAGCAATGGTAAAGTGATAAATCATTAAAGTTGGTAGATCAGGGTATCGGTGGAGGGAAGCTAGGGTATGCTGGAGTTCTGTTTATGGGGTTTGTATTATTTTAGCAACTGTTCCTGTAAGTTTGAATTTATTTAAAAAAAAAAATACAAACAACCCAGTTAAAAAACAGGCAAAGGATTTTAATAGACATTCTCCAAAGAAGATATACAAACAGCCAACAAACACATGAAAAGATGCTGAACATTCCATTGTGTGTATGTACCACATTTTGTTTATCATTCATTTGTTGGTGTGCAAGTATCTGTTTGCCAACCTGTTTTCACTCTCTTAGATATATGCCTAGGAGTGGGTTTTCCAGGTCATATGGTAATTCTACATTTAACTTTTACAGGAAACTTCGTATTGCTTTCCACAGTGGTGTACCATTTTACATTCCCAGCAACAACGCACCAGAGTTTCAATTTCTCTGCATTCTCTCCAACACTTGTTATTTTCTCTGTTTTTAATAAAAGCCATTCTTGTGGGTGTGATGTGGTTTCTCATTGTGGTTTTAATTTGCATTTCCCTAATGGCTAATGATGTTCAGCATATTTTCCTGTGTTGATTGGCTGTTTTATATCTTCTTTGGAGAATGTCTATTAAAATTCTTCGCCTGTTTTTTAATTGGGTTGCTTGTATTTTTGTTGTTACATTATAAAAGTTCTTTATACATTCTGGATATATGGTTATAGCCAATATATGGTTTGAAACTATTTTCTCCCATTCTGAAGGTTATCTTTTTACTTTCTTGATAATTTCCTTCAATGGACACAAGTTTTTAATTTTGATGAAATAAAATTTATCTATGGTTTATTTTGTTGCTTGTGCTTTGGTGTCATATCTAAGAATCTGTTGTCAAATCACAGGTAGTGAAGATTTGCCCCTATGTTATCCTCTAAGAGTTTTATAGCTTTAGCTTTTATATTTAGGTCCTTCACCCATTTTGAGTTGATTTTTGTATATGGTGTGAGGTATGGCTCTAACTTCATTCTTCTACATATGGATATCCAGTTTTCCCAACACTATTTGTTGAAGAGACTATCCTTTCCCACTGCATGTATTTACGTAGCACCCTTGTCAAAAATCAATTGGCCATGGGTGTGTGGGTCTATTTCTGGACTTCCAATTCTATTCCACTGATCTATTTGTCTATCATTGTGCCAACACCACACTGTTTTGATTACTGTCACTTTGAAATTGGGAAATGTGAGTCTTCCAACTCTGTTTATCTTTTTCAAGATTGTTTTTGGCTATTAAGGGTCCCTTACAGTTCCATTTAAATTTGAAGATTGCTTTTCCATCTGCAAGAATGACTGCTGAAATTTTAATAGGGATTTAATTGACTTTTTTTTATTGCTTTGGGTAATATTCACATATTAACAATGTTAACTCTTTCAATTCATGAACCTGTGGTATCTTGCCATTTATTTAGATCTTTAATTTCTTTCAGCAGTGTTTTGTAGTTTTCAGTGTACAAGCCTTTTGTATCTTTAAATTTACTCCCAGATATTTTCTTCTTTTAGAGGCTATTGTCAGTGGAGTTGTTTATATAATTTCCTCTTTGGATTGTTCATTGCTAGTTATAAGAACACAACTACCTTTGTGTGTTGATCTTCTACCCTGACACTTTGCTGAATTCATTTGCTAATTCTAATAGCTTTCTTGTGGATTCCTTTGGATTTTCATATAAGATCATGTCATCTGTAAATAGAGTTACTTTTACTTCTTCTTTTCCCATTTGGATACCTTTTGTTTCTTTTGCTTGCCTAATTGCTTTGGCAAGAACTTCTAGTACAATATTAAATAGTGCTGGGGAAAGTGGGCATCCTTGTCTCATTCCTAACCTTAGGGAGAAAGCTTTAAGTCTTTCACCATTGAGTATGATGTTAGCTGTGAGTTTTTTCATAAATGGCCTTTATCATGTTGAGAAAAGTCCCTTCTATGCTTAATCTTCTGAGTGTTTTTATCATGAAAGGGTGCTAGATTTTGCTGAATGCTTTTTCTTCATTTATTCAGATAAACATCTTTTTTTCTTCGTTCTATTTATGTAATGTATTGATTTATTTTCATATGTTGAACCACCCTTGCATTCCTGGGATAAATCCTACTTTGTCATTGTGCATAAACTTTTTAATATGTTGTTGGAATTGATTTGTTAGTGTTTTGTTAAGGATTTTTGCATCTATATTAACAAGGGGAATTGGTCTGTGATTTTCTTTTCTTGTGATGTCCTTACCAGGCTTTAATATCAGAGTAATGCTGGCCTCACAGAATGAGTCAGGATGGGTTTCCTCCTCTTCAATTCTTTGGAAGCGTTTAATTAGTATTAATTCTTTTTTAAATATTTGGCAGAATTCACCAGTAGAGCCATCTGGTCGTGAACTTTTCTTTGGTGGAAGGTTTTTGATTATTGAGTCAAGTGCTGTATTTCTTCTAGCTTTGTTGATGTTTTCAGTTCTTCTTGAGTCAATCTGGGTAATTAATGTATTTCTAGGAATTTTTCCATTTCATCTAGATTATCTAGTTCCTCTGCATACAAAAGTTAATTATGCTCTTTTATAGCTTATTTCTGCAAGGTCAGTAGTGATACCATCATTTTCTTTTCTGACTTTACTTTTTTGCATCTTTTCTCTTTTTTTCTTTGTCAGTCTAGCTAGAGGTTTGTCAATTTTATTGATTTTTTTCACAGAGCCAACTTTTTTCTCTATTCTCTCAAATGCTACCATTGCTCAGCCCCACAGAAGCAGCTGCAGAAAGGACTGGGGCTGCAAAAATGGCTGTGGGATCCTCAGGGATCTGCCAGACCCAAAAATATAAAACAATGAAAGGAGAAAAACCAACCAACCAAAAATAAGAAAAAGAGAGAGAGGTGTACTGTCTCTTTATGTCCCAGTCTATGCTGGTGTAAGGCCAGAAAATGCTGCTTCTGAGGAAAACCGAGACTAGCACCAGTCCTGACCCCAACCAGCTGCTCCCGGAATCTGCGCTGCATTGCCACAGCCACAACCATTTTTGTGGACAGGGACTGTTTAGGAAAAAAAAGTTTTAATCTCCCACAGTATATATAGCCCAGCATGGAATACCTTCCAGAGGTCAAGACAGTCGACAAATTCTTTGGTTTAGGTTCTTTCTTTAATAAGAATTGGAGGATCCTAAGTGGTGATTCCAGTAGTACATTACAGACTGCACATCTGTAAATTATCAACGATAAATCAATGTAAACCGCATGTTCCAAATTTTCTGGACAATCCCCTTGTCAGACCTTCTTTCAGACAGTGTGTCCCAATTTGTGCGGAAGTATGTGCTTGGATAGCAAAAGAGATGTGCTGGCAAAGAGGCAGCTTGAGGAGAGGAAACAAGCATTTTAAAAGTAGGGACCTTGAAATTAAGCAAGACTGGACCTCAAATCCTGGCTCCTCCCCAACCAGCTGTGTGACTTTGGCCACATTTTTTTCATGTTAAAATGAAGATAGCTCCTACATCATAGGACTGAAAATGAGATGATGTCTGCAGATGCTTAGCAGCGTAGATGGAAAAGTTCAGGAAATGGTTCCTTTTGAAGACAGCGATGGGTAGAGGTGGTTAACACTGGAGTTTGGGGACTCTGCTGTCCTTATAGAGCCAGCGTGGGGAGAGACAATGCCCAAGCGTTCCATTCATTAAAATCTGCTTAAGTGCTGTTTCCCTCCCAGGGCACAAGACACAATACTTGCAAGCCAAGGGACAGGCAGACGTCACCTCGGCTGGAAATGATCGGCCTTTAACGAGAAGAGGCCCTGGGACCCTCGGCCACCACGTGGCTCCTCCACCGCCTCCCCCGACCCTCCCCCACCTCCGTCCGGGCGGCGCAGTACTGGGTGAAGGGTGGAAGCCGAGAGACCGCGCCGCGGGGGCGGACACCCGCCGCCGGTTTCCTAGCAGCGCCGGCGCCGGGAAGCGGGGGCCGGGCCGCCGTTGCCATGGCAGCGCGGCCGCCGCGCCTGACGCCAGCGGCGTCTGCGGGCACCTCCGGCTCCGGGCCCCGCGTGGGCGGCAGGCGGCTTCCGGCCCGGCTCCTGCGCTCTCTGGCCGACTCACTCTCCGGCCTACTGGGGCAGGCTGAAGGCCTTTGCAGTTTGTCTCACGGTGCATAGTTGGTCGTCCGGGACGGTTCCTGGCTGAGTAAAATTTTTTTTGGTTTTGGAATCTCTTCGGACCTTTCCTTCCACCTAACCCGGAGTCTCGTAGCCACCCACGCGACACACGACACGTGCAGCCCACGGCGGCGGCCTGGCGTCCGGTACCCCTCCCGTCGGACCTTTCTGTCCAGGAGTTAACGTCCGGTCCCTTCCCTCAAGTGTTTTTTTTTTTTAACCTTAAAAAAATCCTTAGTCTTGGAAAGAGAATATGCAGAAAACTGAACGGCTTCCAAATTCTGCCTTTTAAAACAACACTGAAAATAAGTGTGTTTCTTGAGGGCCATTTTAAACTGAAAATTCCATGCCTGGAAAGATATTCTGAATTCTGGATTTGAGTATGCATTCTTCTAATTCCCTCTTTGCAACGTGCTGCGTTTATTAGAGGCTTCAGTGGTGGGATATTAAACTTAACCGTATACCCCTCTAGTTAGCGTTAAGGATCTCCCTGCCAAAGGACCCACTCACAGACAAAGCCACACAGTTATCCTCTGGCTTGAGAGTATTTTTAACCGAGGCGGAGTCAGTCACGTGTTTCTGAGTTTAATCAAATTGACAAGGGCTCTGAGCGAGAAAAGCTTGCTATCAAAGGAGAAGCCAACATTCTCTCTGGATTTACTCGAATCATAGCTTTCAGCTGGAATCTTCTGCATATATTTTTATGCATCTGTGGCAACTGGAAAATTTAAATCGAAATCTTATTTCTTATATTCATTTTAGTGGTAAATGTGTCTGTCTAGGCTGAGATTATGCGTTTTCTTGATCAACAAGGAAATGCACAGCAATCACTTTGAATTGAGCACCTTGCTGATTGAGCAACACACTTGAACCAGAAACATGAACGACCATAATCTTAGAATGAGAATCCTCCACAGTACATTTCATCAGCATAGTCATAGCTAACCTTTCCCGCTCCAAAGGATCATTTACTTTGGAACTTTTTTATTCTTCACTTTGCTAGAGTCTTTAATCTCTTTGAAAACCACTTTCACACACTTTTTAGTTTGACAATATAATTGTGGTTGGACAAGTGATCATATAAAAGTATACTTTAAAAATATATTTCTCCTTACTTCTGGATCTCGCCACCACCACCACCCCCCACCCCCCACGCCACCCCCCATTAACAAAGCAGAACCTTTCATTTGCATGGTCGAGAATAGAGGATAAATTCAGAAAGCTAAAGAGATGGGCTGAAAATAATAGTCTCATGTTTAACATAATTGAAAAAAAAGAACCTATGAAACCACTTGTACCTAATGTTGTCTTTATGCATAAGGCAAATCACTAAATTAATCTGCTTCCGATTTGATGGTTTAAATGTTATGGTAACAGAAACAATGACAGTGAGTTTTACAATAAAAATATTAGCATTTGCAAACATTAATTTTCATTTGATAATTTTCATAGTCTCTCTGATTGTTCATTATCTCACAGTTCTTTTCACAGAGGTTATTTAATTCATCACTATGCACACAGACATTAGTAAGGGTCCTTCTGACCATGTTGCCATGTGATGGATTCAGCTTTAGCATATATGCCTGGCATGGCAGGTAGAACCAAGCAGATCAGCTGTTCAATTGGTTGATTATTCCCTGTAAATAGAGGTCTATTATGTACATGAGTTTGTCCAACTTTCATTCCTTACATTTTATTGACCACTTTGGAGAGTGAAATGGACACCAGAGGAGCCTACAGCAGTTATTGCAGTGCCCTACTTTATTAATAATATTGGAATGTTCATAAGCACACTTGATTTTAAACATAAATTCCTAATTTGGAAATGATCACCATACAACTCTTCCACTTGTTTTCCAGACTACAAGGTTTCTGCTTTATCATTTATGATTATTGTTTCTTCAGGAACCTAATATTTATCAAATACAAAATCCATTTTGCATGCTCACCTTTTCCTTTTTTGCAAATAATCAGTGACCTTAAGCTTTAAGCATCTTATCATTATTACAGCAACCAGCCTTGTCTAATCCTGCATTGAACTCAATTTACTGCTTTATCTATACCACATTAATCTTTTAGAGGCTTATCATAATATGTACTCGTTAATGAAATATTTTGTCATAAGAATAAGGTAACCTTTCTCCATTTTTCCAGATTCCTCTGCTTTTGCTCATTTGTCTCTACACCTTTCTCCTCCTTTAAATATTCATGTTTCCTAATTTCATTTCTTTTATAAGGGAATGAACTGAGATGCTTTTGTTATCACAGAAATAATTGTGTTACTACAAAATGATGAATGTTCTTGTTTAGCTTTTAAAGCCTTATCTTTAGCTTTTCTGATCTCAGGAAAATATAAATGCTTCTGTTGCTAGAATACTCCTCCACCCTAAAATCCTAAAATATTTTTTCCCATCAGGCTGCAAGGCCACCTAAAATTCTCAAATCATTCCTTTGGACTTCAAGAGTGTATACTAAGCAGAACTTAAGAAGCTAGAATCTGGGACTCAGATCTGGATTCAAGTCCTAGTTTAACACTGGCTGTGTGAACATAATCAAGTTTATTTTTTTTAATCTCTCTAGGCCTCAGTTTTCTCATCTGTAAAATGGGGATAATAAGTAGCTCACTGGGCTAGGGTTTTAAGGATTAAATGAGATAATTCTTATAAAGTGCTTAGCAGGCTGTCAACACTCAATAAATGTCAGTAGTGACTATCCTCATCATCCTTATTATTAGTATGAAAACACTGTTTCATTATTACCAATTAACTTAGGCTGGGTTAGTTTATTAGATTTGGTCATCCACAGATAAACAGGATTCTAACAGGACAATAGACAGACATTTTGATTAAGGAGGTGTGCTGGTTTGAATGTATTATGTCCCCCAGAAAAAGCTATATTCTTTGATGCAATCTTGTGGGGCAGACATATTACTGAGGGTTAAGTTGGAACATTTAGATTAGGTTGTTTGCATGGAAATGTGCCCCACCCAACTGTAGGTGATAACTCTGATGAGATATTTCCATGGAGGCGTGGCGCCACCCATTCAGGGTGGGCATTGATCAGTGGAGCCATATAAATGAGCTGACAGGCAGAGGGAACTCAGTGCAGCTGTGAGTGATGTTTTGAAGAGGAGCTACAGCCAAGAGGGACACTTAGAAGAAAGCACAGAAGCTGCAGATGAGAGACAGTTGAAGATGGCTGTTGAAAGCAGACTTTGCTCCTGTTCTAGTTTGCTAACACTGCTGGAATGCAAAACACCAGAGATGGATTGGCTTTTATAAAAGGGGGTGTATTTGGCTACACAGTTACAGTCTTAAGGCCATAAAGTGTCTAAGGTAACACATCAGCAATCGGGTACCTTCACTGGAGGGTGGCCAATGGTGTCTGGAAAACCTGTTAGCTGGGAAGGCACGTGGCTGGCATCTGCTCCAAAGTTCTGGTTTCAAAATGGCTCTCTCCCAGAACGTTCCTCTCTAGGCTGCAGTTCCTCAAAAATGTCACTGTTAGTTGCACTTGGGATACCTGTCCTCTCTCAGCTTCTCAGGAGCAAGAGTCGGCCTTCACCGGCCTTCTTCAAACTGTCTCTCATCTGCAGCTCCTGTGCTTTCTTCAAAGTGACCCTCTTGGCTGTAGCTCCTCTTCAAAAGTTCACTCTCAGCTGTACTGAGTTCCCTCTGCCTGTCAGCTCATTTATATAGCTCCACTGATCAAGGCCCACCCTCAATGGGTGGGGCCACACCTCCATGGAAATATCTAATCAGAGTTATCACCTACAGTTGGGGTGGGGCACATTCCATGGAAACACTCAAAGAATTACAATCTAATCAACACTTGATAACATCTGCCCACAAAAGGTTACATCAAAGATAATGGCGTTTGAAGGACATAATACATTCAAACTGGCACAGCTCCAGAGAAGCTAAGAGAGGACAAATACCCCAATTGCAACTAACAGTGACATTTTTGAGGAGCTGAAGCCTAGAGAGGAACGTTCTAGGAGAAAGCCATTTTGAAATCAGAACTTTGGAGCAGGTGCCAGTCATGTGCCTTTCCAGCTAACAGAGGTTTTCCGGACACCATTGGCCATCCTCCAGTGAAGGTACCCTATTGCTGATGTTGTTACTTTGGACACTTTATGGCCTTAAGACTGTAACTGTGTAACCAAATACACCCCCTTTTATAAAAGCAAATCCATCTCTGGTGTTTTGCATTCAAGCAGCATTAGCAAACCAGAACAGGAGGGGAGGGAGATGAGAAGGGGAATGTCCAGAGCATGGGCCAGTGGCTGGAAGACAGAGTGCATGGATATCTCGAGATGCCAGATCACAGCATGAGGGCACTAGGCACCTAATGTGATAAAGTGGAATGAAAACTATTCTGATCTGCCCCAGAGTAATGTTCGTAAGTCAAACAAAGCCATGAGAGAGAGTTTTCATATATGTGTAAGACTATAAGACTTACTATATAGGAAAAAAAATATATAGGGGGAAAAAAACAAAAACAGAGGATTCTGATTAATTCAAAGACTTGAGACATAGATGAAAAGTTATTTTTATTAATCAGGTTTCCTTGGCAGAGAACAGAATTCACTCTAGGAGTTTAAGCAGAAAGAGATTTAGTACAAGATGATAAATGGCTTCCAGATGTGTTTGGAGTGTTCAAGAAACATTCAAACCACCTTACGGAACCGATCCACAGAAGGAGCTGCTGCCTCTTAGGCTTCAGGAGCTGCCTGCCTAGTTGTGATGCTGCCACTACAGCTGCTGGCCTGGGAGCCCTGCTGCTCCAGCCATGATCGGAAATCTGCCACTGTTAGGAAACCACGCCCATCAGGAAGCCGCCATGACCAGGAAGCCTCCACCACAGCTGCCAGCTCCAGAGCCACGGCACCCCCTGAAATCTACACCAGCAAAATGGGTGCCCCGTGCCCTCCTTTGAAACCTGCAAGACTAATGAGTGCACACTGGGTCTTTTGAAAACACACCCTGTTGAAAGCACTCTAAAGGACTCCTTGACTCTGCTTGCCAGTAGAAAGAGCAGAGATGGAGATGGAATCATGGGAAAGCATCATGAGAACCTAAATTATATCCAGAACTTGGCTTCAGGGAAGTCCAAAAAATGAAGTTTTTAGTTCCTACCTCTGCAGTACAGGAAGACGTGTGCCCATTTATGTATTTATGTCCCCCAGAAAAAGCCATATTCTTTAATGCATTCTTATGGGGGCAGACATATTAGTGTGGATTGGGTGGGAACCTGTTGGTTCAGTGTCCATGGAGATGTGACCCACCCAACTGTAGGTGATAACTCTGGATAATTTCCATGGAGGCGTGGTCCCGCCCATTCATCGTGGGCCTTGTTTAGTTTACTGGAGCACTATATAAGCTCAGACAGAAGGAGCTCATAGCTAGTTGGAGCTGAGACATACATTTTGAAGATGGCCGTTGGAAGCTGATGCAGACATTTTGGAGAACACCATTTTGAAACGCAACCTAGGAGCAGCCACGTGCCTTCCGAGCTAACAGAGGTTTTCCAGATGCCAATGGCCTTTCTCCAGTGAAGGTACCCGTTGTTGATGGACACTTTATGGCCTTAAGACTGTAACTGTGTAACCAAATAAACCCCCTTTTATAAAAGCCAATCCATTTCTGGTGCTTTGCATTCTGGCAGCATTAGCAAACTGGAACAACACTTAAAAGAAAATTGGAAGGGCTGTTGGGCACTCATCTCCCTTGTCCACTACAGGCCCCTGTTTGGGCTGTTAAACATCCACATACACTCTTCTTCCCAAATAATTACAATAACAACAGGTCCTCCCTACCTTACAACTGAAAATGCACTTGCCCTCTCCCCAAAGGGAGAGCAACGTTTCACTGTATCTATCCCTGAAAAATGTTCGTTTTTTCCTTTAATTCAGTCACAACCCAGTGTTGATGCCCCACAACCTATGAATTGTAAAGTTAATCATTACCAAACAAATAAACAAACTAGCAAAAACACTCTATAAATATTAGAGACAAGAGGGAAAGAATAAAAAGGAAAGTGGTTAATCTATGTAAATAATACATAAGGAGAGCAAAACAAGCAAACAACAACAACAAAACATGAGTAGCTACTACAGTCCTCATTTCTGCTGTTGGTCACAAGTCCATAGCTGGTGTTTATAACTTCCTTCCTCTATTTCCCATTCCCTGTAGCCTTTGTTCCTAGCCTGTTGCTCAGCTGGCCAGAGTTCTTTACCTTCATTCCCAAGGTGTCTGAGTTCTAGGGTTGCTGGAGTTTTTGTAACTTTTACAGTGCTAGCAGGCACCCCAGAGAATCCACTGGGCTGCATTGTATGGTGGCAACTTTAATTTTCCCTGCTAGGAACAATCCTGAGGAGCCCAATGTCCAGGTGGCAGTTGAACATCTAGGCCAGTGTTGCCTTTGTGTTCCTTACACAACTGTGCCTTGCTTGAGTCCACAAATCGCTAAATCAACAAAACTCAAAGTCATAGAGATGTGAATCAGAAATTTTGTAAGTGTGTCATCAGACATAATAATGAGAGGTGCTCTCCCATTTCTACCCCTTGGTTTCCAGATCTATGAGAACTGCCTATGGGAGAAACAGCAGAAAAGTATAATGGAATCTGGTAGGGAGCACATACCATGTCCTGAAGGAAAGCACCTTGCAAGGTGTGGTCTCAGCTGTCTTCAGTCAGCCATTCCTCTTTCTGTAGGGCAGACTTCTGAGTGATGGGCACATAGTAGGATCAGTGAATCCTCCTCCTTTTTTGCTGTAAAATGAATTTCTTGGTCAGAAATAATGTGTGGAACAACATGAGGACAAATAAGGTATTTGTAAGTCCAGAGGTGGTATTGCCTCTTGGCAGAAGCATGGCAGGCAGATATAGGAAACCCAAATTTTCCAATGAGGACAAATTGTTGCCCCCTCCATGATGGAAAATCTAGTATACAAAACCTGCCACCAGGTGGTATTATCTGCCACCAGGGTCTCAGTGTTAGTCTGTGGTTAGTAAATTGAGCATTGGCAATGAGTAGTGTCCAGATTGGCCTTGATACAGGGAAGTCCACATGACTGAGCCCACATATAACCTCCAGTCCTACTACCAATGTGTTTTTGTTTGCTGGTTGCTGAAACACATACCACTCAATGGGTTGGCATACACAATGGAAGGTTAGTGGCTCACAGTTTTGAGGGTAGGAGAAGTCCAAAATCAAGACATCAGTAAGGCAATGCTTTCTTTCCAATGACTGTAAATTCTGGAGATGGTTGCCAGTGATCCTTGGTCCTTGGCTTTTCTGTCACATGGCAATGCACATTACAGCATCTTCTTCTTTCTCTTCTGAGTCCTGTTGACTTCCAGCTTCTGGCTGCTCCTCATAGCTTGTCCTTTGGTGTCCAATTTCCTTTGCTTGTAAGGACTTCTGCCATGTTGGATTCAGGCCCACCCTCATTCAGTTTGGGCACCTTAACTAATAACATCTTCAGAGGTCTTATTTACAAGTAGGTTCACACCCACAGGACCAGGGGGTGGGACCTGAGCATGCCTTTTGTGGAGGGCATGATTCAATCCTCAACACATGGCCACTTTGTTCATTAACCCTTTGAGGACATTCTGGGGTGACTGTGGAAAGCAGCTGACAAGTCCATCGAGCAAGACATCTTGTCTGCCTTATCATTTAGGGCACAGTGTGGCCCTTTGGTAAGCCAACCTAGGGGATGCATCATACCCTGGATCCATTCCAGAAAGTCTATACACATATGTACTCCCCAGACCACTGTCACCAGTCACCCAGTTTTCTTCCCCCAAGTCCATGAATGTCTGGTCACACAGACCTGTACTTCTGGTCATCTCTGTCTCTTTCTCCATGTAAAAGTGACCAACCAGATGAATCATTTGAAGTTCTAACCACTGGGAGAATTGCCATTCCCCACCTCTGAGTGAGTCTATAATGCTGGAGCAATCCACTTTTAGATGGGGCTTGGATATTATACAGAACCATCCGTGAACCAGGATCAATCTTTTTATATTTTATTTTTATCTTCTTAAAATTATAGAAAACTCCCTATGTGGGTTCCAGGAGACATGCAACAGGAGTAGGTGCTGTAGAAGTGTGAGCCCCCTACTCATGGACCATCAGAACCTGCTCAGGCTCACTATCCTACAGACTACTTCCAGGGAATGCCAGTTTTGTAGATTAGTGGTCATCTCACACCCAGCTCATGAAGAGCAGTTCAGGTTCTTTGATCACTTTGTTTTCCATGGTCAAGCATTCAGTAAGCTAGAAGCTGTTCCTCCAAGGAAACTAGTTATTTGCCAGGAAGGGTATAGCTTTATTGCAAAATACTAAAATCTTGTGCTGTGAATCTCCTAGAAGGCCTCACCACAGGTTCCATAGAGCATCCTGAACTTTCACAGCTTTGCACACCATTAGATATTCTAGATCATAAGAGCCATGTTCCAGAGCTGCTTGCATTGGCTTGGCTTGAGAGCCTTCTCTTGCTTGGAGCCCCACTCACAACTGATGGCCTTACATCTTAGTTGGTAAGCAGATCAGATACCCAAATATAGCATATGTTGCTTCTTTCAGAACCATGCTTTACAGTCATGATCTGGACCCTGCCATAATTGGGGGCTACCAAAATCAGGACTCCTTTTCTAGAGCTGCCAGCTCCAAACCATTGTCCTCTGAAAACTTTACCATAGAAAAACGAAATGCCTCCATGGCCATGCTTGCCAGAAGAAATAGCCTTTCAAATTTTACATGAGTGCTGAACCTAAATTTTATCCATGATCCCAGCTGCAGGACAGTCCAGAAAAGGTGGTTTTAAGCTTCCTTGTCTCTACTATCGAGCCCATGGACATGGGCTGTGCAACCACCTCTGCCTGTACTTTTTGGCATCTCTGTCGTGGCTTAGAAATGGGACTTAGCATGTCTCATCAGGGTTGCCAAAGAGAGTCCAGTCAATATCACCACTGCTATTGCTGATTATTCTGCAGTATCTACCATGTAAAAGACAGCCATTAAAACATAATTGTGTCTTCAGTTGTAACTCTGAGATGATTTAGAATTAAGCATACAAACATTTAAGGGGGTCAAACCCATAATGTTTATATTTTTGTGCCAAGAAGGAATCTGTTCACAGTTGTTAAATTTTTTTTTTTTTTTTGAGAAGTTATCCTGTTGGTTAAACAGGTCAGTCTTGTTATTCTAAATAAAAACTATAATTAATTTAGATTTGGAATTGTCAATTGAAATCTTTCCACACTTACACAAAACATTAGAACATTATCAACATAGGCATTTTATAACTTCAACAGGTTAAAGCATGGAATCTTTCTTAGGAAAAGCCCAATTTTTAATTTAATTCACGTTCTTTATGCTATAGTTTGCTGTTTAATTTTAGAGGTAGAAGGAATCTTAGAAATCACCCAGTTGAACCCTACAATTATTTACAAATGAGGATACAGAGGATTTGATGGGAAAAGTGACTTGTCCAAGAGCACATTGTTAGGGACACATTTGTAATTTAATCGTGTTGTGAATTAAAACAAAACATAGTGATGGACTCTTTGTGTTTGTAGTACCTGTTTGGTATGTATGTTCAGAACCTTGCACAAATAATGTACAACTAGGAGAGTAGACAAATGATTTGCATCTAAGAATGTAGTCCTTTCAAAGTCTATTAGAGTGAACTACTTGGAAGCATATATGTGTATTGTGTAGGAAAAATGATCACTCATTCCTTTGGGTTCTTTATTTTTACTCATTTGTACTATAATTTCTCTGTAGGTTTCCTAGGATGCATTGATAGAAGAAAATAGTAAACAAATCAACTCTAGCATTCTTTTTCAGTCTTCGTCCACAGAGGTTTTGCCTATTTAGTTTACTACTTTATTTTATTTAGTCTAATCAGTTTCCTGAAAGAAATACCACTGAGGAGGTCTGTCTAAGGTATATGTTTTCATGCTGGCATTGAAAAGCATTAATAGAAGTTAAATGTGGAAACCCCAACATGCTGAGATAAGTTTATAACTGTAAAATAGAATTTTTTTTCTTTTCAAACCTGGAAGATTGAGAATGGCTCATTAAACTCAAATATTTACATAGTTTTGATATTACCAGGAAATAGAACTTATTTCCATTCTTTATTTTATTTTAATCTTGTTACAGAGTTTACAGCATGTTCTACCAGACTGGCTTTTCTTCAGTTTGGGGGACAGGGGTCTCACACAGACAAGTGCTTGTATGGCCAGCGTGGATTTATGGTGGGAGTCCTTTCCTTTCCAGCAAACTGCCATCCAACATTTTCTGTATATATATTTGTTTTATATTTATATTTATTTATTTATTTATTTATTTATTTATTTATATATTTATTTATATTTGTATTTATATTTGTATTAATCAGCATCATGCTTCTATATTGTTGTGTAACCTGCTTTTGTGATTAAGTGTTCTTTTGCAGCATGATATTTAATGGCCACATGGTCTATTCAATTGACCAGATGAACCATCATTTATTTACTCACTCTTTCGTTGGACATTTGTACTTCTAATTTTTCACTATTATAAATAATGGTGTGATGAATATCCATGTGCATAAATCTCTGCACCCAGTTCTGATAATTTCTGTAAGATAAATTCCTAGACATGAAATTGCAGGGCCAAGGAATATGCATATTTGTAAAACTCTTCATAAATAATGTTCATGAATATACCATATATTGGACTCTTTATGTGCTAGACACTGTGCTAAATGCTTTATGAACATAATCTTATTTAATCTTATGAAAATTTAGGAGGCAATTACTATTAATAGCCACATATTTCAGAGGAAACTGAGGCCTGGGCCCAGATAATGGTTAAGTGACAACTGTTGGCAGATCTAAGATTTGAACCTGAGTCTAATTTCAAGACTGACACTCTTAATCTCTACCTTGTATTTCCATTTCCATAGTGCCAAAATGCCTTATAAAAAAGATTATTACAATTTAAATTTCCACCAGCAATACATGTTTCCATGTACTAGTGAGGAAAATTTGATTATGAGTGAAGTTGAACAAATTTTTGCATGTTTATTGGCCATTTGTACTCCCTTTGTGAATTGTCTATTCACATCTTTTGAATAGAATACATGTTTAAAATATTTCCTTTTGAGATAGTCAGATGATCTGAATTCTAACCACAGCTCTCCCTAGTTAGCTATGCAGTGTCAGGAAAGATCTTGCAGAGCTCTGGGTCTCCATTTCCTCTTGTGAAAAACAAGATGGCTAAATAATCCCATGGCCCATCTCTAAAATTTTGTAATTCCATCCACCAGCTGGTCTATCCATTGTAAGTCATTTTCGGTAGAAAATATGACTGGAAAAAGGGGGTCCCCAATATAGCATGTCTTCATTTGTGTATTTAAGGAAGGATCTCTTTTCCAAAACGTCTCCCCCAGCTATCGGTGTTCATATGTCTGAAATCCCACCCTCCCCTCGCTAGGGATTTGAAGGCTTTCATTCTTTCTTCTGCTGATTCCTTCCTTCCATTGTGAAGGTTCTTTGTTCTTTGACTTCAGTGACATCCCTTTCTTATGGTTTGCTCCACTCAGATTCCTTCTCAGATTTCTCTTTCCCCCTTTACTCTAAATTGTTGGGATTCCCAGGTTTTGCCCTTGGCCTACTGCTCTTTAAATTATTTCACTCTCCTGCCATAATGATCTAGATGTGGTTCCTTGAGCGTTCTATGACTTGCTTTCCTCTAAACCCTTGAACATCCTGTCCCCTCTGCCTGGAGTGCTCTTTCTAGCCTTTCTCTACTGAACTGAGTCTGAGGGTGTCCTCTTCCGGAAAATAGCCTGACAAGAACTTGACACGTGGGTTTGGAGTCAGGCAGATAAGGATTCAAGTCTAGGTTCCACCAGGTACTAAATGTATGCCCTTGGGCACCTTATATAGCCTTCCTAACCTCCATTTCCTCATTTATATGATGTGAGTAATGCTAATATTTATCTTTTGGAATTGTTGTGAGTAGGAATTGAGATAATGCATGCAGAGTCTTAGGTTCCCAACTGCCATGATAAATATCACACAATGGGTTGGCTTGCAGGAATTTGTCTCTTGGTTTCAGAGGCTAGAAGGCTTGTTTCCTCCTAGGGTTGGTGGCATTCTGGCTGGCTGGCAATCCTCAGTGTTCCTTGGCTTTCCCATCACATGGGGATGTCCCCTCCTTTTTCTTCCAGATTCTATTGACTTCCAGGGACCAGCTCCTCCCCATGGCTTTCTAAATTCATCAGGCCTCCAGTAATAGATTTGAGACCCATCCTGATTGAGTCAGACACACCTTAACAAAACTAACATTTTCAAAAGTCCTATTTACAATGGGTTCACACCCACAGGAATGTGGGTTAAGATTAAGAACACGGTGTTTTCTGGGGTATAGAATTCAACCTGCCACAAAATAGCTTGGCCTCTGGTGCTTGATTTTTTAAGCTTTCACAGCACCCGGTGCACACACCTATCATAGCATTTACCACACTGTGTTCTGAGCACTTGGCATTTCATCTTTGTTAACTAGCACTGTACCTGGCACTCTGTAGGTGCTCAGCAACTGGTTGTTGAGGGAATAAATGAAACACCTTGCAAATGCTGTTAGGAGGCTTTTTCTGTTGTGTTTGTTTCGTTTTTCATTGTTATTGTGGTTTGTTTGTTTTACTAACATCCTATCAGCAATCGCTTTCCAACCAGACATCTAAGGAAACAAAATTAATTTCCTGAAATGGTTAGATGTTTAGGTGAGGAACAAGGATGCCCAACCTAGAGAGAATGGCACCAAATAGGGAGGTAAGAATGTGCTGAAGACAAACTTTACCTCTTTGCAGCTTTCACTGGGGGATACTCCTAAGAAGATGCTCTTATTCCCTTTTCTCCCAGATTCCAGCAGATCGTTTGGCCATGTTTAGTTGATCATCAAAGGCAAGTTCAATACTATATATACACAGAGATACCTAATGTTACCTGTTTATCCCTGAATGTCTCCAACAGAATCTCACAGAACAACAGAGCAATAAACCATCTCAAGCCAGATGTCATCACTAAAATTTAAAAAAAATAGCATATATTTTTGGAAAATGACCTGCCTGGGAAGTTGGCCAGAGACAGCAGAAAAAGCAAAGAGCAGAGTGTGTTGGAAGAGGAAAGCTTAAAGGCTTGCTGAAAGTTGAGAAGTCTTTGGGGGAAGAAAAAATCAATATGGGCTATGAATCTTTTAGTATGGTCCAATGGTGAAAAGCATCACAACAGCGTTCTTTTTTTTTTTTTTTGAAAGATTTAAAAATAATTATCCATGTGCATTAACTGGTTATTCTTTAAAGAAAAACCTCACATGTACTGTATTTCAAAAAGGTTTTAAAATAGGAAAGTTGCCTCACATGTACAAATCAAAGCCTAGTCACTGGCTAAAGTGCTGCACAAGTTTATGACCAGTTATAAGAGCTTCAGGAACGGGGTCCTCATTAAGATCAATTCTGGGGCTCACCAACAGTAAATGTCTGGTCAGGTTTACAAAAATAACCAATACCTTCGCTCCACACCCTTCCGCACTTCCCCCACACCTGCCCAATGTTTCTAATGCTTTTAGAGAGTAAATATTTCGTTGAATTATGCTCTAGAAATGTAATGTCCTTTGCTTATCTGTTGCCTTCCCATCTCTCTTTTGGTTTTCATTTGGTGTTCACTGTCAATGACCCTTCAAGACTGCCTGTTGTCAGTATCTTGGATGGTAACTCAAAGCATTCAGGGAAGACAAACAACTAACAGAGTACAGTGACAGAGGTGGGTAATCTACTGAGCATGTAGTTCTAAATTTATAGTGTGGGAAATCAAAACTCACGGGGGATCCAGGAACTATTCATGATTTTTAGAAAAACATAGCCCCAGCCTTCCACATGTTTATCTTCCTTGTGAATGCACATAGGGTTTCATATTCTTGAGGCATTCAGCAGCAACATTTTCAAAAACATTTTTTCTTTTGGTCCTGTCTGCTGTTTTCCATCTACTTTGGACACGTTATTTAAGAAAAAATAAAGAAAGAAGATTGATGTGAGATAAGAGGTTGGAAGCAGCAAGAGGAAATGCACCTTGACTCTGCCTGGAATTTCCCTCTTCCTCTTGCTCTGGCTAGCATGTACTCATCCTCAAGATCCTGCTGAAGCATTAGTTCCTCTAAGAATCCTGCCCTGACTCCACTGTCCCCATTAGACATGGCTACTCCGTGCTCCTGGAGCCCCCCACTCCCCCAGGCCTCCATCACACCACTTCCCCCACCAGACTGCACGCTCCCTGAAGGTAACAACTGGTCTTTTCCTGTCTCCATCCCCAGTCCCTAGTGCAATGCCTGGCACGCACCTGCCTCATTTACGCTAACCTGAAAGCACAGAATTTGCAACAATCCCAAGTGCTCCTACTCTATTTCCCTTTATGATAAATTTCCAAAGGCCTCTTGGACTTCTACCAGATGCTTAATAGGACCACCAGCCACTTGCAGACAAAGCCTCTCCCAGGTTTTCTTCTGGTTGCCGTGCTATGCTCTCATAGCATGTGCATACTCGGTATTTTATTACCGTCTTCATAGCTATCTCCCCTAGATTTTAAATTCCTTTAAGAAAGTTACTGCATCTTATTTGTCTTAGCATCTCTCTGTCCCTCCCCATGCCTCCCCCCTCCCCACCCTCAGCACTTAGCCCAGGCCTTGCTCATATTAGTTGCTTAAAAATATGTGTCGTATGAATTGGTGCATCAGCGGAGGGTGGCTGTCCAGGGAGAAGATATTTGCAGAGATCTGCAGAGTCCGCAAGATACTGCAGGAGGGGACACAGGAAAGGGGGGGCAGGGAACAAAGGAGTGAGCTGGAGGAGATGCCTCTTGTACTTGACAGTTGTGTCTGCATCTGAATGTTTTTTTCATTCCTCCTGTTCCTGGGGATAAAAAGAACGGAAGGAAGAGGTAGATTTCTGCCTCACAGAGCTTTTGCAAAAATCGATACTTTGTGTGTGCATGTGTGTGTGTGTGTGTGTGTACTCGCTAATTTCTTCCCTTTTATGTATGGGTCTTAGGAAGAGAAAAGGAAGTTATCAGGAGAAAAATACCCTGAGCTGGAGAGAGGTCAACATAATTCAACCAGATTTGTTGGTCAGGTTTTTGGACTAGCTAATGTCACTCCATTTGCCCGATATCAGATAACAAAGCTTTTACTCTAAGTATGCAGCCCTATTTCTTTAGGCTGAATATTTTCAAAGATGAATTTGTCTAGAATGGTAGCTATTTTTTGAGCTTTATGTTTGCATGCACACATGCTGTTCTAGTAGACACAGTATACCACCCTTACGCAATAAGTCTTTCGCTTCTTCAGAAACAGAGTTTATTTTTACAGTTCCTGCTCTGTGCTGAATGCTGAGCGCGCAGCGACAGTAAGGATACACTTACTTCCAAGCTACCCCTCAGGAGTTCTGTGCTCTTCCTTCTTTGTGGTTTTGCAGGTGACATGGACAGTGGAAACTTATTTAGCTTATACTTGATTTAAGTATTGTGATTAGGATGCGATCTTCATCTCACTCGCCAGAAGGATGTTGAGAAAGTGGACAGTTGAAGACCTGAAGTTTAGGGTTTCTATACAGTTGAAAAAATGAATACTCCCCTCCCCCTACTTTTTTCTGAAATGTTGAAATTAAACTTTTTTCCCTTGCTGTGCTAAAGCAGTTTCTCTCATTGAGACTGTTTTGATGACATTCAAAAGCCAAGCTTACCTCTGAAATACAGACCAAAAAATACATCTTTGACACCAAGTAGATTTGCATTATGGCATTATGTTTCTTAACCTTGAGAAACAGAAGACCTGAAATTGAAATAAGGAAATCTGGGTCCTCTACGGCCTTTACCATCCTTCTGATTTACGCCTTAACCTATGCCTTATGTTTCCCCACGTGAAAGGGAGGGACTGGATCACAAGGTAGGTAGAGTGGTCTGACGTGAATTCTCAAATACAATAATGGTCTTTCTCTTGTAAGGGCTAGAAATGGGACATATTTATTGGACCCAGGACTAAACACTTGACCTCAATTTCTTACAGAATTCAGATGTGCCCTCTGAAATAGTGTCGTAATCCTATCCACCAATGGGGGGAAAGTTTGAGGGAAATATAAAGTATCCTTGAGTTTCAGATTTACTGTTCATGGTTTCAGATATTTGAGGTGCTTTGCTCTCTCACCTATTTTACATGCAGACAATTTGTTATGCATTTTCCTGACATTTTAGCACTCAGGGTAGAAGAGGAAATTCCATTACAACATTTGTCTTATGAGGCTTGCAAAATTTAGCTGTCTTTGTACCTTGCCCTTCCCTTTTGATTCTCTATACTCTTTTCCTTTCTCTCTCATCTGATTCAGAGCTCCAGGATCTAGCTTAGTGGTATCGAATAAAAATATAATGCAAGCCACACATAGAAACTTAAATCTTTGAGTAGTCACATTTTAAAAGTAAAAATAAACAGGTGAAATTAAATTTAATGATACATAGATATTTAATATTTAGTAATATGGTACATCCAAAAGATCATTTCTACCTATAATCAATATAAAACATTTAATATGATATTTTGCATTATTTTTTCATACTAAGTCTTGGAAATCCAATATGTGTTTTACCCTTACAGACATCTCAGTTTGGACTAGCCATTTAAAGTGCTCACTAGTGGTATGTGGCTACTAGCTATCTTATTGGGTAGCGTGGATACAAAATGTTTTCATCACTGCAGGAAGTCCTATTGGAAAGCACAATTCTAGCCCATTCATGGGGGCTTTTATCTAGATATTTGTCTCTTTCTGAAGAAGACATCACTTGTCATCTTTACCTTCCAAAAAGCCTAAGGAAGTGTCTTTCTAGTCAGCGGAATAACAAGAAAACCCATTTCCATCTTCTTGAACCTATTTTTCCTCTAGGCTCAAACTGTACTGAAGTCCCATGGAAAATAAAGAGAACAAACACAGCCAAATGCTCTCTCTCCACAGGCCAAGGCTTACCTGCTCCCTTCAAGCGCCTGTGAAGCTTCTTGCTGGTGTAAATGTTAATCTGTACGTCATTCCTTAAAGTTCCCTGTACTCTGGGTTCTCTGCAAAATGCTTGACTTCTGCCCACCCTCAAAATTGCTCAAAGCAGTGCTGTGCTTGTAAATGGTTAACGATTAGCTCTGTAAAGGAAGAAGCCCTGATTTGTAGCATTTGCTGATTGCCAGTTTCCTGGGTGTAAATATTTCCTCCATGGATGATAGTTTCAAGCTATCAACTGGACATCTTCGAATGCAGAGGCATGAAGAGTTGCTCACTCTGGTAGGAGCCAGCTTCAGGGCATACCTGGATTATGGTGAAGCATATGTGGATTTTTCTTTTGCGTTTTCAGGAAACTATGGGACATCATAGATAAGTTTCACCTACAAAGCAAAAATGTCTAAAGGCCTCAGTGGTATTGAGTCAAAGTGGGATTTTGAGCCTAACTGAATTTAGTAAGAAGGCTTACAAGTTGGCTTAGCAAAATACATAGAGGAAGATTATAAATTTCATTCTTATATTCCACATCTATACTCACAACTGACAACACAGATCTGATCAATATTCCTCTTTTTAAATGTAGCTGAAAGTGAGATCATCTTTCATTAGCACCTTTTTATTCTGATTAGGTGACAACTGAACCATCCATTATTCCATAAAAAGAAACAACATCAAATACATAAATAGCTCGAGAATATCTAAATTTGTCTTTGACACAGACATTCTTACTTCCTAAGAAGCCGGTATGCTTTTTGAGGTTGAAATAAACGGTTTAACGGCAAAATATCAATCCTGAACATAATACATAAAGCACAGGACTCTAACTTATAGTCTGTACTGCCTCTGACAAGTTATAGCGTCTTGGATAAACTTTTGAAATCACCCCAGATCTTATTTTCCTCACATATAAAATTAGGGATTGGGCTAGGTCAGTGTTTACCAACTTTCAGTTTCTCTTGTACACAACTATCACTGTGTTTTTCATTTCTATATAGTACCAGCACTATATTTTCTTAATGATTTTCTTTAATCAACTCACCTCTTTTTACTTAAGTATTTGAGCTCTTTCACAAATTATAACACCCATGAAATCATAGCTTGGATATACCTGCCATGTTTATTCTAAACCACATTGATATACAAACATAACTGTAAAGTTATCCAGTGTGTGTGCACTTCCTAAAATGATCTTGTATGCCACACGTGGCAAGCGTTCTACCTTTTGGGAAACATCAGACCGCCGCTCTGTTGGTCTGAGAGCTGTCATTATCTCAGCTACTTTAACGCTTACTGTGGAAATTTCAGGATTGCTTTCCATTGCGGTGATCCTTGTCAATCAAGAAAATGAGTGAAACTAATGAATCATCTAGCCATACTGCTGCTTAGGTCCCCCATTGCAGATAAACCTGTTTTGAGACTTCTATTCTGAAACGTATTTGCTCCTTACAGATATAACTTGCTTGTTCCATCAAGCAGCAGAAAGATCTGATCAAAAATTTAAATGAATGCATTTTGCATATAATATTGTGTCTCTTACTATTAAACTTGGTAAATAGGTTGAAATCTGCATATAAATCACTTATATTTGTCTAGTTGTCTCTATGGAGTTACAGCAATGGTGCTTTAAATATCATGTGCAATTTTAAAGAGACGACTGGGCATGGGAGAGAATGTGGAACTGTTTTTATTTAAAAAAAAAACCTAGGAATTACAAAGCAGGACTTTCTTTAGAGTTGATGTGGCTTAAGTAATTTCAACCAGATGAACCGTTGTCAACAATTTGCATTTAAAATATAATTAATTATGTTAGTCTGCCTGCCATTATGCTAGGAAATTAAGATACTGTACATGTTTGTAATAGGAAATTTCTCAATTGTCTTTTTTAATCCACTATGAAGCTGCACATTTATTTCCACAGGAGGAAAGAAAAACATTATGTTGCCAAAGTAATGCCAGTGTTTTCTAGGATTAGGAATCAGTGGATAGTATGTGGGATTTGTGATTTCTCTTCTCAAATGAAAACCAGATGGACTAAACCAACAGCATAAATGGTTAATTAAGGGGAAAGATGGGCAGAAAAAGTCACATTTGATAATTAAATTTATTGTTACACCTTCTCTTATTTAATGACATAGTTGAAGACTTGGTTAGTAAGATAATGTGGCTCCTGAGCTCTGATTTAACCCAATGAAAAGTTCAGACTCTATTTGTTCAGGAATAATTAGGTAACAATATGATAATCAAGTGGGTCTTTTCTCATTAGAAACAGAAAGCTCTTGCCCACAAAAACTTACAGGAAATATAAATACTGTTACTCAATTAAATATATACATTATCAGTTTATGTGTATATTTACACATAAAAAACAAGATAAGCAAATTCAGTGTATGCCCTGAATGTTGTAAGTGTATTAACAATATCTATGTAAATATTATACATTTTAGGAATGTTTGGTGCTTTAGCACAGATATGAGGAACCAATTTACATCTACTGATAAACTAGAAAGTAGACACAGTTACTCATTCAGTGTTTTAGAGAACATGATATGAAAGAAATAACGTGCATTTTGTTATTTAACAGAGGCAATTTGTCTAGATTCCCATATTCAGTTGGGTTATATATTCATCCACATTTCGTTACAGTTTACCATAGTTGGGCTCTGTGCTCAGCTCTTGGCAAGCATCAGCTCATTATTATCCCCACTTTTCAGAGGAAGCAACCAAGGCTCTGAGAGTTTCAGGTCGTTGTCCAGGTCCTCACAGCCAATGCACAGTGGAGCTGGGTCTGAATTAGACACAATGGATCACGCTCTTGGCTTCCTGCTGGGTTCCTTCCTCCCAAGTACTGGACTGGGAACTCAGAGAGGCATCAAATGCAGGTGCTGATTGTAAGGAGTCTGTGCTAGGTTGAATTATGTACCACAATTTAGACATGTTCTTAATCTTGATCCACATCCCTGTGGGTGTGAAACCATTATAATAAGACCTTTAGAAGATGTTAATTTTAGTAATGCAGTAGTGAACTGAATCAGGGTGGGTCTTGATCTGGACTTCTGGTGACCTAGCAAGGAGAAGGTCACAGGGAGAAGCAGGAAGTCAGAGGGAACACAGAAGAGAAAGGAGATGGCATCACCATGTGTTGGGAAAGCCAAGGAACCCCAAGGATTGCCAGCAGCCAATACCAGAAAGCTACAGTCTTCTGGGAGAAAGCAAGCCTTGCCTGTATCTACATTTTGGACTTCTCCTGGCCTCAAAACTGTGCATCAATAAATTCTTGTTAAGCCAACCCATGTGTGTGGTATTTGTGAGAGCGTTTGAGGCAAAGTGAAACAGATTATGCAGACCTTCTCTTATACTCTCAGAAATTTAGTGTCAGAAGACACCATGGAAATTGTCTAGCCAAACTCTCTTTTATTACAGATATGACAACAGGGGCCTAAAGAGGTAAGTGTCTATCCTTAGTGTATATGGTAAATAAGAGTATAGACAAAAATGTAAAGATAAAATTGTGAATTGGTTATCAAAAATGCTGATAAAGTCATTTACTATATACTGTAGTACCTTGTGGCTTGAATATATATACTTAGGGCTATCCTTTGCTCAACTGTGTGTTCAGAATATGTGTGGAGGTCAGTGAGTATTATACCTATGGCTAAGATATAGTTTTAGAAAATAAGAAAACAATTCTGTTGAGTTCAGTTCAACAAATACTAGCCAGGTATCTATGTGTTGGACACAGAATTAAGTGCTGAGTAGACAATGATGAACACAATGTATAAGATCCTGATCCTTTTAGGCCCTTACATAATTAATGTAATTACTATACAATGTGATAAGAGGAGGTTCAGGGTGTTGTTGGCATATATCATGAACAACTAGCCCAGTGGAGAGTACATCAGAGTTGGAGGGCATGCTGGGAAGAGGACAGGAATGAGAAAAGTGCTCCAGATAGAAGGATGTTCATATGTCAAGCCTGCTGGAGAGAAATCTGGACCTGTTTAAGATACTTTTGTCTGATTCCTTCTATTTTTCCCCCTGAGGTCTTCTACTTACCCTTCTCTCCCTGCTCTCTGCCTGGGAGGCCAACTTACAGGGACTGCATGGGTGAACTCCCTGCCCTGTGGCTGCCAGTTGGATTCACCCAATGGGAAACCCTAGGAGGAGATTTGGAGGGAGGGGAGCAAGTGAGTCTGGGGCCTTGTGGGGAAGTTTCCATGTTCCACGACCTTAGGATTCAGCTCCTGGCACATGACCCTCTCCACCCACCTCTCCCCTTCCAGGGTCCTGTAACTGCTCCCTCCCTCAGATGACAATAACCCACAGGCACTGCTGTTCCCTGTGGTTCCCCAATCCCCACCCACCCCTTTATAGACAGTCCCTTTATTAAGCCTTCCTCAATGATCCTATTTTGAATGTGCAGAAATTCCTGAAGCAGAAGTAGCAGGAATGGGGAGCAGTGCCGATGGCAATGAAGAGGTGGATAGGGAAGGAGTTATGAGGAGGTGTGTAATATAGGCTAACAGAGTTCGGAATGTAGCCAAGAGTAGCCAGGGCCCAGAGCAAGGAGAACCTTGTAAGCACAGTAAGGAGTTGGGATTTTATTCTCGATGAGCTGGAAGGGCATTGGAGGATATTGTCCAGGGAGTGAAAGAATCCAATTTAGATTTTTCAAAGATCATTTTGGCTGCTAGGTGGAATATAGACTGTGAGACCACAAAGACCACATGGGATGCTGTGATGGTTGGGTTCATGTGTCAACTTGGCCAGGTGTTTGTGCCTCGGTATCTGGTCAAGCAAGCACTGGTCTAACTGTTAATGCAGGGACATTTGAGGCTGGTTAATAATCCAGAAGGCTGGTTTACTAAATTCTCAGTCAATTGACTGCACCTGTGATTGATTACATCATGAAGGGCATGTCTTCCACAATGAGAGAAGTCAATCAGTTGGATTTAATCCTATCAGTTGGAGAGGTTTAAGGGAGAAGAGAGAGAACTTTCATTTCTTCTTCAGCCAGCCAGCCTCTCCTGGGGAGCTCATCAAAGACCTTCATTGGAGTTGCCAGCTTGCTGCCTGCCCTACAGAATTGGGACTCATGCATTCTGCCCTATGGAATTTGAACTCGTGCACCCCCACAGTTGTGTGAGACACTTTTATAAAACCTCATATTTACAGATATCTCTGGTTGGTTCTGTTTCCCTAGAGAATCCTAATACAGATGCTAGCATCATAGTCCTGCTGAGAGACGGTGCTAGCTGGTAAGGTCATGAGAAGGGGCTAGATTCTGGATCCATTTTGAAAGTCGAGCTGACAGAGCATAATTTTAGATCAGATGTGGCCTGTGTGAGGGGCTGGGGATGTTGTGGACTAAAATAGACATGATGGCTGACCTTCCAGAGCTTTTATTGTAGTCAGGGTGTCAGGCATTAATCAAACAATCATTCACATAAATGTAAAGTTCTAACTGTTTAAGTGTTACAAAGGGCTATTTGGCTGTAGAAGAGGATCAGGGGACGTGGTGTCATCAGGGAAACGTTCCTGAAGAAGCAACTAGTGAGCAGGGACCCAAAGGATCCGTGTGCCTAACCAGGTGGATGTGGGGTGGGTGGAGAGAGAACAGCATGTGCAAATGTCCTGGGGATGGAGGAGACTGATTGGCACCTTGGAGGGTCTAATGGGGACCCAGGGAGGAGAGTGAAAGGGGTTATGGTGGAGATAAGCCTGTGGGAGGGAACAGTTAAACCTCTGTGTAGGAGGCCAGAGAAATAAATTGAGAAGCAGAAGCTAAAATGGAGGTTGAGATGACAGATCAAAACCACTGAAATCATTTCACAGTTAGCCTAATGCGGGGACCAAAAGTCGGAGACGGGGGGGTGGGGGGGACTCAGCTTTCACAGTTGGTAAACCATCGATACCATTGTGTCAACTCTGTATTGATGATATTTCATTCAATGAGCGTGCTTTACTTGTGTAATAAAACACATTGAAAGAAAAAAAAGAGGTAAACATGAAGACATTTTAAGGAAGGTTTTTGTTTCCTTGTTTGTCTTAGAAAGTCAACCCAAGATGATGAAGACTGGAGGGTGCAGGTGGTTAACAGGGAGGCCCCATTTTCTGTCCCTGAGCTTCTGCTGTGGGCCCATTAGACTTCTTGGTCTGCTGCTGTTTGCCGTGTTCATTGGTGTTCCTGCCTCCATCTTGGAGCACTTCATGGCTTCTTACTTCAGGTGGACTTGAGGTTCTACAGACCTAATGCCTCACCCTTGACTCTACAGTTGGAGATCCTGCAGCCTTCCTGGCAGGGCCCAGAAAGTTCCTGAAGGTCCACCTTTTTCCTCTGTGTATTGCAATACTTCATACCACCTGAGCTATTGCCATCATCTTTTGTCTCCACGTGACTTATTTAACAAAATCACGCATTGGAAAATGAACCTTCACTTACCGAAGATCCTATGTCTCATCAGAGTATGTATAGGATGTTGAACTCCCTCTCTCTGAAGCAGCTGCTGAGTACAGTTGAAGCTGTTGGTGGCAGACCACATCCCTCCAGGCCTATTTCCACCCCAGCCTCTGCATTTTTTTGCCTGAGGGTCCATTCCTCCTGGAAAAGCAGGGAGAATTGTGCTCTGCCCACCCAGGAGCACCCCTCTGACAATGAATGACTGAAGCTCCTCTGTGGGAAACTCTGCCACACACATTTTCCACAGGTCCCCAAAGCTTCCCACAGTGCTAACTTGCTTGATAATGCTGCCTCCATTGGCTTCCTTTGCTTCCCTGTAGCACCTCCCCACAGCCCTCCCAGGGCCTCCTGCACTTGCACTTGAATCCTTATCTCAGCATCTGCTTTGGAGGGACCAAACTAAGTGTGTGACCTTCTTTCACAAGCAGTGGTTTGAATCTGAGCTTTGATGCCCTTATCACTGTCAGATGAGGTGGTAGCACAGTGAAGAGGGCACTGGTTCATGAGTCAGAAAGGGCTGGCTCCTCTGTGTGCGGATCCCAGATTAGGCATCACCAGCAAGACGCTGAGGCTCCTTTGGGGCTCAATTACCTCATCCTGACAATGGGAAAAGTAATAGTGCCCTTGCCCAGTGCACATGGTTGTGCAGATCAAATAAGACAATGTGTTAAAACTACTTTAACAATTCTAATGCATTGTATATAACATATACAATGTATTAGGTATTGTTTTTATTATTTGGTTTGTAATTCTGCCACAAACACTCTTGATAGAGTTTGTTGGCAGCAGAGAGTTTTGAAATTCAGATGAACAGACTTAGTTCATTCACCCCTCTGCACTTGCACATGCTATCTCCTCTGCCTCGACTGGCTCTTTTTCTGCTACCCTAATTCTTTATTTTGGGAGAGAGGAAGGTGCTGGGTGGACGGAGAAAGAAGATTCTAGAATCACTCTAAGGTGTGTGGCTCAGACAGGTATATGGACAGCAAAAGCATTGAACAAAATAACTTTGCAAAATTAAACGTTGAAAATGAGTCTTCCGCTCTCAAGGATGCTATTTGAAATTAGATTATTAGATATTAGAGATTACCAACGGAAGAACATATTTAGGGTTTTGTGTGTGTGTGTACAGGATGGGGGCAGTGGGATGGGTAGGGTGGGATGGTGAGTTTAAAATTGTATCTGTTGACTTCATGGTGTTATGGGAAATCTAAACAATAATATATTAGATAACTCATAATTGAGATAAAGACTAGAAATAGAGCAGCAAATATTTCAGTGTGTTCCACCATGTGCCAGACATTGTACTAAACCTTTTACATGTGTGATCTCATTCAATCAATAAGTGCTTTTATTATACCCATTTCCAAAATTCTGCAGCTGAAAAGTAGTTAATTTGGGATTTCAACACAAACAGTCTGACTGGGAGTTTTCAGCTTATGGGAAACAAATAAAGCTGCGGGAATAAATAAGTTTGCTTAAGGGGAGTGTGCAGTTTAAGCAGAAGGCAGTCAATGGAAACCCAGGGAATAAGAACATTTACTGGTAAATCACAAGAAGAGATTTCCTTGAAGAAGATTGAAAGGAAGAATTAGCAGAGAGGGGAGGAAAGCTTGTAGGAAGTGGGGTTAGTGAATCCAAGGGAGGCACAGTAAGAGCTGTTGTATTTTGCCTGGAAATTAAGCGAAGGAGGGACGATACATATATTTTAGATTTAGCAACCAGGGGCAGCTCCCTGCAAGAAAAGCATTTGCGGATGGGCAGCTGCAGGAAGGGATCCGGATTCCCGACCCGAGCTTTAAACTTGGCCAGAGGCACCTGGCCTCTCCCACACTGAGCATCACTGATAGCACGCCACAACCAGTAATTTCAGCCGAGAAAGGAATTTTGCCACTAGCTCATTCTTTTACTTTCCAGAGCAATTTGTCATTTGCTTGATTTGGTTTTACCAGCTTCCTAGCTTCTCGTAGTTATGTGACTTGGATCTGTCTTTGCTACAAGTGTGCACCTTTGAATGATGCTTTTGTATTTTCTCTTTCCTACCATTAGCAAGTTTCATCTCAGACTAGAGAGAGAATTTGTTGCTGATAAATTTAAGAGAAGAGATTGGGAAATTGAGGCAGTTCTTGATCGAGGCTCTTTTTTGTTGTTGTGAATCATGAGGGCGATAGTGGAGATTGTCATAAGAGTGGGTGGGTGAAAGGAAGGTTAAAACTTCAAATCTCCCTTGCTGGAAATTGGAAGTGATGTTGACAAGGGTCATTAAGGATTGTCGGACAGCATAAAGGTCCTGACTGGGATTGAAGATCTAAATTTGGAAGAGGTGGAATGAAATAATTTTGTTCACATTTCACACATTTGAAATGCAGAACTTTTACCAAAATCTGGTATCGTAATTGTTCTAGTTTGCTAATGCTGCTGGAATGCAAAACACCAGAGATGGATTGGCTTTTATAAAAGGGTGTTTATTTAGTTACACAGTTACAGTCTTAAGGCCGTAAAGTATCTAAGGTAATGCATCGACAATCGGGTACCTTCACTGGAGGATGGCCAATGGCATCTGGAAAACCTCTGCTAGCTCGGAAGGCACGTGGCTGGTGCCTGCTGGCTCCCAAGTTCCTTTTCAAAATGGCGTTTTCTCCAAAATGTCAGCATCAGCTTCCAACGGCTGTCTTCAAAATGTCTGAATCAGCTCCAGCTAGCTCTGAGCTCCTTCTGTCTGAGCTTATATAGTGCTCCAGTAAACTAAACAAGGCCCATGCTGAATGGGTGGGGCCATGCCTCCATGAAAATTATCTAATAAGAGTTATCACCTACAGTTGGGTGGATCACATCTCCATGGACACTAAACCAATAGGTTCCAACCCAATCCACACTAATATGTCTGCCCCCATAAGAATGCATTAAAGAATATGGCTTTTTCTGGGGGACATATATATGCAAACTGGCACAGTAATAACCATTGTTTTTAAAAGTTGTCGTAGTTTCTTAGGGCTGCCGCAACAAAATACCACAAACTGGATGGCTTAAAACAATAGAAATTTATTGTCTCACAGTTCCAGAGACTCGAAGTCCAAAATCAAAGTGTCAGAAGGGCCAGGTTTCCTTTGAATTCTTTAGGAAAGAATCTGTTCCCTGCCTCTCTCCCAGCTTCTGGTGGTGACTGGAAATTCGTAGGCACTCTTGGCTTGCAGAACTTCAGTCTCTGCCTGCGGGGTTGACAAGTAATGTATTTTTGATCATTTGTATGGTCTTTACATTTGTTCAATTTGTACTTTCCATGATTAAATCCTTCAATGCATAAAATAGAACAATAGTTCAAAATGGTATATCTAATTATGTACATTGTGATGAAAATACTAGCATAAATGCTGCAGCTTAAAATAATATTGCAAGTGTAAACAGTGGACAGGAGTCCAGTAGAACCAAGAATCTGTATGTGCTGGGACAAGAGAACTTGCAAGGGGGGTGAGTTTGTACATGTGATCAAATAAAAGAGCAAGTAGGAAATATGACGAGATTTGAAAACTGGATTCAACTGAGCAAGTGATCCATTTGCTTCTAGCTCCTGATATATTGATTCCTTAGAAATTTTATCAAATAGCAGAATGAAGCCATAAAAACTTTTGTATATTTTTGTATTAAATGTAGGGACTTCACTGATCAACCAATTGAATTTTTCCAGAACAAGCACAGAATCATACTTTCTAGGGCAAAATTGATAAATTTTTGCTAAAAGTAGGAAAGAGATCAAAACTATAGAACATAATTTAAATTGCCCACCTTATAATAAAGTTGTGTAGTCATACTATTATAGAGAAGCTTGTAAAACTAAGCCAAGTTAATGACATTTAAACTCAGCAAGAACAAAGAATGGGCAATTGGAAAAATTCCTTTATTGGATGAAATTATTGGATGCTGTGTAATGTCAATGACTTCAATGAAAGAGCAATTATTATCTTGTGTGTCCTGACACATACCCCACTCTGTTTCAAATGAAAAACACTGCCATGCAGATTATGAATCAGAATTTGGCCTATGGGTTGAAGCCTATATGAGGTAGACATGTTCTAATACTCTTTGTTCTGTTTATCTTTGGAAACCATTATACAGAGGAGAAGTTTTTCATTCAGTTGGTGGTTGTTTCATATACCCAAATATCATGCAAGGTCTTTTCCCCCCAATATATTCCCTCAGAAAAGAAGTTGTTGCCCTAGATTAGAGTCTTTACAAAGTCACTCATATTACACAGTTCCGTATTTAGTTACCTTATTTTGAACAAAAAAAAATATTATTGGGAAAAGAACTTGCTGGTTTAGTTTTTGTATAGTAGTGAGCTATGGCATCAGTTAAAAAAAAGAAAGAATAAAAACTTTAATACCGATTTAGTAATTATCACTGGGACAGTAACCTCCCAATTACATATATTGGAAATTGTTAGAAACAAACCTTTCAAAAACATTTTTAAACACAATAAAGTAACTGATTTTGTTATAACATTCATAAATAGTAAATGGGTACTTTTGGCTTGGGATAAAACTTCCAAGGTCATCATTATACAGAGATTTAAAAAGTGCTGTGTCTCCCAAAGGTGTAAATCCCCCTGGCAACATGGGAAATGACTCCTGGAGATGAGCCTGGAACCTGCACTGTGGGATTGAGAGGATCTTCTTGACCAAAAGGGGGAAGAGAGATGAAACAAAATAAGGCCAGTGGCTGAGAGATTTCAAATGGAGTCGAGAGGTCACTCTGGAGGATATTCTTATGCTTTATATAAATATCACTTTTTAGTTTTTAGTGTGTTTAAATGGCTAGAGGGAAATACCTGAAGCTGTTGAACTGCAACCCAGTTGCCTTGATTCTTGAAGACAATTGTATAACTATGTAACTTACATGGTGTGATAGTGTGACTGTGAAAACCCTGTGGCTTGCACTCTCTTTATCCAGTGTATGGACAGATGAGTGGGAGAATGGTGACAAAAATTAGATGAAGAAAGGGTGGGATGAAGGGGATGGAAAGATTTAGGTGTTCTTTTTTTGCTTTTATTTTTATTTTGGAGTAAAGTTTCAAAAATTGATTCTGAAGATGAACACACAGATGTAGGATGGTGCTGTGAATAATTGTACACTGTGAATGATTGTTGGGTGTGTGAATATATCTCAATTAAACTGTATTTTAAAAAAAGTAAATGAACAATGTGGGGAGAAAGGGAATGGGATTTTTTAGATGTCCTTTTTTATTTTAATCTGTATTTTATTTTTTGGATAATGAAAATGTTCAAAGTTTGTGGTGATGAATGCACAACTATATAACAATATGGTGAACAACTGATTGTACTCTTTGAATGATTGTATGTTATGTGACTATATCTCAAAATTGCATTAAAAAGTGCTGTGTCTTCAGAGTGACTCTGTGATTGTGAAAACCTATGGCTTACACTCCCTTTATCCAGTATATGGACAGATGAGTAGAAAAATGGGAACAAAAAGTAAATGAATAATAGGGGGGATGGGATGTTTTGGGTATTCTTCTTTGCTTGTATTTTTATTCTTTACTTTTTATTTTATTTTACTTTTTTTGGAGAAATGAAAATGTTCAAAAATTGATTTTGGTGATGAATGCACAACTATATGATGGAACTGTGAACAACTGATTGTACACTGTGGGTGATTGTAAGGTATGTAAATGTATCTCAGTAAAATTGAATTTTTTTAAAAAAAAGTGCTGTGCCTTCAACAACTTAGATGGAAATAAAGATGACTATTTGATGTCTCAAAGAGTGACTCTAATGATGACAAATATATGATATAGCCTATGAAGACTTTGGATAAAACTGTATGTAAAATCTGAGAATTTATAACATGAGATTTTTAAATATACATAATTAAATTGAAATAAATTTTATAAGTAGACATTTGATGATTTCATCTACATTCCTAGAAGTTAGTATATATTTAAGTTGTCCAGAAGCCTTTTGTTTTGTATTTTCTCATGGGGGGTATTGTCTTATAAGCACAACTGCCTTGTATTAGGGCATATAAGGTACCCCATAGGCCATGATAGAGATTGGGAAAGTTACCTTGGAATCAATATTCTTAGATCACCACCCATGAGCACAGCACGGAGAGAGCAGACCTACCCAAATAAAAGATGCTGCTCCTAAAGTCTAACCCAATCCCTGCTGTGCTCACAGAGGGAGGATCAGATCCTAGCGAATGGCCCATAATGTGCTCCCTGAAATTTGAGTCAGTGTTTGCCGCAGATGCTGTGCTTCACTGCCCAGATCCCCGCTTCCAGACTGAAGGATCTTTTCCCCAGCTGCTGGGAAAGGTTGTTGGCTGACAGCTTGTAGCTGTCACTACTCTTTGGGAAGAGCCTAGGCAGAGGAGCGTTCTCTCTCCTAAGGTCACACCCCTTTCCCCTGGCAGCCAGAAACCTAAGACTGGTGTCCACTGGTATAAAGGCCCAACCCCAGTGGCCCAACTCAAGACAACTCTGAAGGGCCAACCCAGCTACAGAACTCCCTGCAGGCTTGACTGAAATCTTTTTAATGACTACACTGCAGTTTCTTCCCCTTTTCCCCATCCTGCTTCCTTCCCTTCCCCCTTAGGTATTAATCTCAAGAGCTCCCATCCCCACCCCACCCCCAGATAAATCTCCTGCATGCTAATATCTGCCTCAAGGGAACAGGGGAACCCAACTGCAAAAGTGTTGAAGAAAATAGTGAAACTTACGAACATGGTTCAATTGAGGCACTGAATATAGACTTCTTTTTGCCAGGCTACACAAACAAATGGACAGTAAATAAAGACTGCTGTTTCACACTAAAGCAGATCTTATGGAAATAAAAGATACTGTTGATCAAATTAAAAATATGCTTGAGACACAAAACAGTGGATTTGAAGAGGCAGAGGAAAGAATTAGCTAACTAGAATACAGGTTGATGGAATGTGAAGGCATGAAAGAACAAATGATGAAAAAATTTGAAAATTTTGAAATGGATCTCAGGAAGATGATGTACAACATGAAGCACACAAATATAAGAATCAATGGTGTTCTGGAAGGTGAAGAAATGAATAAAGGGCTAGGAAAAGTATCCAAAGACATGGTTGGGGGAAACTTCCCAACCCTTCTAAATGACATAAATGTGCAAATCAAAGATGCCCAATGAACTCCAAATAGAATAAATCCAAATAAACACACTCTGAGAAATATTCTGATCAGGTTGTCAAATGCTGAGGAGAAGGGGAAAGTTCTGAAAGCAGAAGAGAGAAGCAATTTACCACCTACAAGGGTAACAACATAAAACTAAGTACTGACTACTCAGCGGGCACCATGGAGGTGAGAAGGCAGTGGTATGACATATTAAAAATTCTGAAAGAGAAAAATTTCCAGCCAAGAATTCTTTGTCCAGCAAAGCTCTCCTTCAAAATTGAGGGGGAGTTTAAAATTTTCACAGAAACAAACAAATGCTGAGAGAATTTGTTAATAAGAGACCTGCCCTGCAAGAAATACTAAAGGAAGCTCTACTGGCTGAGAAAAAAGAAAGGAGAGAGAGGCCTGGAGAAGGGCACAGAACTGAAGAGTTTTAGTAAGGGTACCTTAAAGGAAATAAAGAAAGAGGGAAGAAATAGCTCTGACAAGTAAAAACCAAGGGATAAGATGGCTTATTCATGAACTGCCTTCACAATAAAAATGTTGAATGTGAATGGATTAAACTCCCCAATTAAAAGATATAGATTGGCAGAATGGAGTAAAAAGTATGAGCCATCAATATGCTGTTTACAAGAGACTCTCCTAAGACCCAGTGACACAGAGAGATGGAACGTGAAAAGGTGGAAAAAAATATTCCACAAAAGCTACAGCCAAAAGAAAGCAAGGATAGCAATATTAATTTCAGATAAAATAGACTTTAAATGCAAAGATGTCATAAGAGACAAAGAAGGATACTATGCTAGTTTGGATGTATTATGGCCCACCAAAAGCCATATTCTTTGATGCAATCTTATGGGGGATAGTGTATTAGTGTTGATAAGATTGGAATCCTTTGATTGAGTGTTTCCATGGAGATGTTACTCAATCAACTGTAAGTGAAATGTTTGATTGAATAATTTCCATGGAGGTGTTACCCTGCCCATTCATGGTGGGTGTTAATTGGATCACTGGAGTCATATAAAGGAGTCCACAGACAGAAGGACCTCAGAGCAACTGAGAGTGGCATTTTGGAGCTTCAGCTGAAAGACACATTTTGAAGACAGCCATTGGAAGCTGACACTGACATTTTGGAGAATGTCATTTTGAAACGCAGCCTGGGAACAAGCAGACACTGGCCATATGCCTTCCCAGTTGGCAGGGGTTTTCGGATGCCATTGGCCATCCTTTAGTAAAGGTACCCTGTTGTTGATGCCTTACCTTGGTTACTTTATGGCCTTGAGACTGTAAATTTGCAACTAAATAAAATCCCTTTATAAAAACCAATCCATTTCTGGTGTTTTGCAGAACAGCAGCATTAGCAAACTGGAACAGACACTATATACTAATTAAATGGACAATTCACCGAAAAGAAATAACAATCATAAAGGTTTATGCACCCAATTAAGGTGCTCTAAAGTACATAAGACAAACATTGGCAAAACTGAAGGAAGCAATAGGTATTTCTGCAATAACCATGAGAGACTTCAATACATCACTCTCTTCTATAAATAGAACAGCTAGACAGAGGACCAATAAGGAAATTGAGAACCTAAAAAATGTGATAAATGAATTAGACATAACAAACATATATAGAACATTACATCCCAAATTACCAGGATACACTTGCTTCTCTAGTGCTCATGGAATATTCTCCATGATAGAACATATGCTAGGGCATAAAACAAGCTTCAATAAATTTAAAAACATTGAAATTATTCAAAGCATATCTTTGACCACAATGGAATGCAACTAGAAGTCAATAACCATCAAAGAACAAGAATATTCACAAATATGCAGAGGTCAACCAACACACTCCTAAACAGTGAGTCAAAGGAGAAATTTCTAAATACCTAGAGACTAACAGAAACAAAGAACACCACATATCAAACAGCAAAAGTGGTGCTGAGGGGGAAATTTATAGCTCTAAATGCATACATTAAAAAGGAATAAAGAGCTAAAATCAAAGTACTAATGGAACAACTGAAGAAGCTAGAGAATGATCAGCAAACTAACCCTAAAGCAAGTAGAAGAAAAGAAATAACAAGTATTAAAGCAGAATTAAATGATATGGAGAACAATAGCACAACAACAACAAAAACAATAGAATAAATAAAACGAAAAGTTGGTTCTTTTAGATCAACAAGATTGAAAAACGCTTAGCTACACTGACAAAGTAAAAAAGAGAAAATACTGAAATAAACAAAATCATAAATGAGATGGGGGACATTACTGTGGATCCCAAAGAAATTTTAAAGATCATAAGAGGATACTATGAACAACTGTACACCAACAAACTAAACAATTTAGAGGAAATGACCACTTTCCTGGAAAAACATGGACAGCCTAGACTGACCCGAGGAGAAATAGAAGTCCTCAACAAACCAATCACAAGTAAAGAGAGCCAATCAGTCATCAAAAAGCTTCCTACAAATAAAAGCCCAGGGCCAGATGGCTTCACGGGAATTTTACCAAACTTTTCAAAAAGAACTGACACCATTCCTGCTCAAACTCTTTCAAAAAATTGAAGAAAATGGAACACTACCAAACTCATTTTATGAAGCTAACATTACTCTAATACCAAAACCACATAAAGATGCTACAGGAAAGGAAAACTACAGTCCAATCTCCCTAATGAATATAGATGCAAAAATTCTCAACAAAATACTTGCAAATCAAGTCCAAAGACCCATTAAAAAAAATCATACATGATGACCCAGTGGAGTTCATCCCAGGCATGAAAGGTTGGTTCAACATAAGAAAATCAATCAGTGTAATACAACACGTTAACAAAGAAAGAATAGATAAATGGGAACTCCTCAAAATAAAAAACTTCTGTACCTCAAAGGAATTTGTCAAACAGGTGAAAGAGGGAGCCAACACAATGGGAGAAAATATTTGGAAACCATGTATCTGATAAGAGATTGATATCTTGCATATGTAAAGACACCTACAAACAGCCCAATTATGAAATGAGCAAAAAAATTGAAAGACATTTCTCCAAAGAGGAAATAGAAATAGTTAAAAAACACTTGAAAATATGTTCATATGCACTAGCTATTAGGGAAATGCAAATCAAGACCACAATGAGATACCATCTCACACCAATGAGAATGGCTGCCATTAAAAAACAGGAAATTACAAATGCTGGAGAGGATGTGGAGAAATTGGAAGTCTTATTCATCACTGGTGGGACTGTATAATGATATGGCCACTGTGGAAGACAGTTTAGTGGTTACTCAGAAAACTAGATATTGAGTTACCCAGCAATCCAGCAATTTCACTTCTCAGTATACACCCAGAAGATCTGAAAGCAGTGACAGGAACAGATATTTGCACACCAATGTTCATAGTGGCATTGTTCACAATTGCCAAGAGATGGAAACAATCCAAGTGTCCTGTGCCATTTGGATGCATTATGTCCCCCCAAAAGCCATATTCTTAATGCAATCTTGTGAGGGCAGACATTAAGCTTTTGATTGAGTGTTTCCCCGGAGATGTGACTCAATCAACTGTGGGCTAGACCTTTGATTAAATTATCTGCATGGAGATATGGACCCCACCCATTCAGGGTGGGTCTTAATTAAATCACTGGGGTTCTATAAGAGAGGGACATTTTGGAGAAGGCCATTGAAAGCTTATTCTTGTATATGTGATCAGAAGGACATTTGGAGATGCTAAGAGATGTTCATAGCAGCATTGTTCACAATTTCCAAGAGATGGAAACAATCCAAATGTTCTCAGTAGAGGAGCGGATAAACAAAATGTGGTATATACATATGATGGAATACTATGCAGCAGTAAGAAGGAACAAGGTCTTGATAACATGGATGAACTTTGAAGATATAATGCTGAGTGAAATGAGCCAGACACAAAGGGAGAGATATTGTATGTTACCGTTAATGTGAACCCCATGAACAATGTAAAATAAATGTCTTATAATGTAGAATATAGGGGAGCTAGAAGTAGACAGAAGCAGTGAAGGGGGAATGATAATCTAGTATGATAATGAGAGTGAACTTAACGGTATGGAAATGGACAGGTGTGATATTGATTCGTTAATGCAGTTAAAAGTATCAGTGCCGCATCGAAGGTGAAAATGTTCAAAAGTGGTTGTTTATAGGCATGTATCACAAAGAATAGCACTACAATCAAAAATAAGTGCTAGCATGATATAAGGTGTGACACAGGTGCAAATAGTTAACAACAGAGTGATATATGGAAAAACTACCCATTACATATTATAGACTATATTTAATAGGAACATCTTAGCAGCACTACACTAATACCAGGGATGAATAATTAGCAGCTGATAAGAGCTCTGGGTTTTATATCATGATAATTGTTTAAAATTGAGAGTGATGATGATTTACACTAAGTGAAGACAATGTGAGAAACTGATTGTTTATCTTGGGACAGAATATATATTATGGGAAATTAGGAACCCACTACTTAATAAATGAGGCCCTCAACTCAGGGCTTCCTCTTATGAGACTTAGGGTTGTAAATGGGAGGCTAAGTCTTCCTATAATTATGCTTAACAGGAACCTCCAGAGAACCTCTTTTGTTACTCAGATGTGGTCTTTCTCTCTAAGTCCAACTTGGGAAATAAATTCATTAACCTCCCTCAACCTCCAACGTGGGACATGACTCCCAGGGGAATGAATCTCCTTGGTGATGTGGGACACAACTCCTAGGAATGAGCCTGGCCCTGGCAGTGAAGGACTGAAAATGCCTATTTAACCAAAGGGGGAAAAGAAGGGTAGCAAAATAAGGTTATATATCTCTTAGTGGTTAAGAGATCTCAAATAGAGTCAAGAGGCTATCCTGGAGGGTTCTCTTATGCAAGCTCCAGCTAGATATCCCAAATGGCCACAGTATGCCATGCCCTAACCAACAATAGTCCCAAAATACCTAGGTCCTTATCTGAGCTTCTATAAAAGATTCATTCACTAAGTTTTCTCGCAGAAACTTAAATCCACCAGGGTGTTCCTATGCCAGACAAGTCCTAAAACCCAGAGGCAACAGCCTCTTTAAGAACTATAATTAGATGCAGCCCCCTTCCCCATACTGTTGACACCCCCTTTCAATATGACAAGTTAGGGTGGTCACTGCCTAGGCACCCCTGAAGGTCGAGAAAGTGATCAAATGAGAGGAAAGAGTAGCAACAGACAAGATAGGATTTAAAAAAGGATTACAGATACTGAAACTTCATATATATATATACCTTCAGATGCTAAGGTATTAAAATAGCTGGAAGGAAATAACTGAAATGGTGGAACTGTAACCTATAAAATTCTTTGAAATTTACTCTATAGCTATTTGTTGAATTGTGCTTTGAAAGTTGTCTCCTTTCTGTATATATCCTACATTTCACAATAAGAAAAGAACTGAAACTGTGAAACTGTAATCCATAACATTTTTTGAAATTACCTATATAACTGCTTGTTGAGCTGTACTTTGAAAGTAACACCTTTCTGTATATATGTTATATTTTACAATAATGGAAATAACTGAAATTGTGGAACTGTAACCCATAACATTCTTTGAAATTTGCTAACTACTTGTTAAATCATACTTGGAGAGGTATCATTGTTACATAAATATGTTAAAGTTCACAGTAAGAAAGTGCATTAAAAAAAAGAAAAAAAATTTAGTAGATAATGCCAAACCATTTTTCTAAGTAGTTGTACCAATTTGCACATTCCCCAAGTATTGGCTAAGAGGTCCCATTATTCCAAATCCTCTCCAACTCTGGATATTGTCAGGTTTTTTTCCTATTTTAGGCATTTTGGAGGGTATGTAGTGTTACATGTCTATGCTAAATTTTTATTGGCTTGCTTAGTTTTTCCATATTGATTTGAATGGATACAAGTAACTATCTGTTTACAAGTATTGCAAGTATCTTCTCTTGTTCTGTAGCTTTCCTACTTAATCTCTTCCTGATATCTTTTGATGAACAGATTATAATTTTAATGTGATTGAATTTTATCACTCTTTTCTTTTATGAATAGTAGTTTTTGCTTTTTTTAAATCTTGTTTAATACATCTTTCTCTGTCTAGTGTTGTGAAGATACAATCCTATGTTATCTTTTAGAATTTCGTTATTGTTATTATTATTTGTGTTCTACATTTAGATCTATAATCCACCTGAAACTGATTATTTTGATCATATGAGGTCATGATAATATGAAGTTTTTTATCTTCAGTTTTTAATTGTTTATTACTGATACAAAGAAGTACAAAAATGATTTTGGAATATCGAACTTGTATCCAGTGACCTTATTTACTTATTAATTCCAGCAGTTTAATTAAAGATTCTCTTAGTTTTTTTACATGTACAATTTGTTTTCTGGGAATAATAGCAATTTTTTCTTCCTTTCTATTCCTTATACTTTCTATTCCTTTTTCTAGTCTTATTGAACTGGCTAAGACCTGCAGTTAATGTTAACTAGAAATTATGATAATGTACAAAATTGTCAAGTTCCTCATTTCAAAGAAATTTTTGAGCATGTAATCAATTAATATGATTGCTGTAGGGTTTCGTCTTTTCATAAATACACTACCTCATATTAAAGGAAATTTCCTTCTAAACTTGCTAAAAAATTTTAAGAATGAGTGGATATTGAATTTTGTGAAATGCATTTGCCATGCAAATTTTAATTTTTCTATGAATTGTGTCTTTTATTCTGTTAATGTGGAGAGTGACATTGATTTTCAAATGGTAAACCAATCTTGCATCACTGAATAAATGCAACATTTATTACATGTTTCCCTTTTAAAACTCACTGGGGTCAGATTGGTAGCATTTTGTTTAAGAGTTTTTAAACATTGAGTAAGATTCTCTCCATTTTTTTCTTATATGCACTTTGCATGTTTTGGTATGAAGGCTATATGGGCTTTTTAAGGATATGTTGGAAAGTATTTCTTTCTTTTTCCAGAAGATATTGCAGAAGTGTAGTATTATTACTTCTTTAAATATTTGGTAGCATTCACTAGCAAAATCAGTTGGGTCTGGAATTTCCTTCATCGGAAAGGAATAAATAACAGATTCTATTTCTAGAATAGATGTAGGACTGTTCATATTTTCTATTTCTTCTTGTGTCTGTTTTGGTAAATTTTGTTTTTCAATAAATTTGTGAATTTCATTCTAAATTTTTTAATCTATTGGCACGAAGTTTTCATAATATCCTCTTATGAGCTTAGTGGAGATGTTGCCTCTGCATAACTGAAATTTGTCATTTGTGCATCCATTCTACTTTTCTTCTTGATCAGTATTTTCAGGGGGCTATCAAACATTTTAGACTTTTCAAAGAATGAGCTTTGAACACTGCTGATTATTTTTCTACTTCATTGATTTTTGCTCCTATTTATTCTATTTCCCTCATTTTACTCTTTTAGGTTTATTGTGCCTTTCTTTTCCTAACTTCTTGAGATGGTTGCATAGCTCATTGATTTTTAAGCCTTTTAATTTTATCAAAGTACGCATTTGAGGATCAAATTTTCCTTTAAATATGATTTTACATATAGGCTACAAGTTTTGATATGCTATGTTTTCATCAATAGTTTAAAATATTTTCTTTTTTGCATTGTGCTTTCTGTTTTAACCTATAGTAATTAAGAAGTACACTGTTTAATTTCCAGATATCCAGATATCTAGTTGTTTTTATTATTGATTTCTCTTTAATTCAGTTGCAGCCAGAGAAGGTTGTGTATGACTTTAGTTCTTTTAAATTTGTTGGGCCTTGCTTTGTGGCCCAGCATATGGATAATTTTGGACAATTGTCCATATGTGTTGGATAAGAATGTGTGTTCTGCAGTTGTTGGATGCAGTTTTCTATGTATGTTAATCAAGTTTCTTAACTCATGCTAGTCAACTCATTTACAGTCTACTGATTTTTTTTTCATCTGCTTGTTTAAACTATGAGTGGATATTGAATAGGTGAAATGGATTTGTTGTATCAGTAGAAATTATTCTATGACTTTTATCTTTTATTCTGTTCATGTGGAGAATTACATTGATTTTTTCCTTCTGCTTGAGGTATATTAAAATTTCCCATTATATTTATGGATTTGTCTATTTCTCCTTTTAGTCCTGTCAAGTTCATAGAGATATATAACAAAATATCCCTCATTATCTCCAATAATGCTTATTGCCTTAATATCTCATTGATATTAATATAGCTACATCAGCTTTCTTTTCATTGTGTTTGCCTAGCATATGCTTTTCATCTTCTTGCTTTCAACACTTCTGTATCCTTATATTTAAGATGTGACTATTGTAAGCATTGTGCTGTTGTTGTTTCAATCTAATCTGACAATTTTTGTCTTTTAACTGAAAAATTTAGTCGATTTACTTTTAACATAAACATATTTGGATCTAAAGCTATCATCTTACTATTTGTTTTCTATTTAGCCTAGCTGGTCTGTGTTCCCTTTTCTTTCCTCTCTTGTCTTCTTTTTAATTAACTCAATTTTATTATTACATTTTCACTTCTTTTAGCTTATTTATATATTTTGACTATTCTTTTTAGCTTATTTATATATTTTGACTATTCTTTTTAGAGTTTGCTCTATAGATTATAACATGCATTCTTGATTTTTTTTAAAATGACAAACTATTACTTTTATTTCTTTTATAATGCTTGAGTCTTAAAACATATTAACTTCATCTGATCCTCATATTTTGTGCTATTGTTGTCATGTACATTGATTGCATTTACTTTAAGCCCACAAGACAATATTATTATTGCTTCATATACTAAATTTTATTTAAATTTATCCACACATTTATCCTTTTGTTTGTTTGTTTGTTTGGGTTTCTTTGCAAATACCATCTAGATTCATTTCCCTTCTTTCTAAAATTATCTCTTCCATATTTTCATTAAGGAAGGTTTGCTGCTGAAAAAGTTATCTCAGCTTTTGTTTGCCTGAGAATGTTATTTCACCTCCATTTTTGAGGAATAGTGTTTTCTGGGCATGGAATTCTAACATGGCAGTTATTTTCTTTCAGTTCTTGGAAGAGATAATTCCTCTGTCTTCTGGCTTTCATTGTTTCTGTTGAGAAGTCATCTGTACCTTTTATGGTCTTCTTTGAAGGTAATATACTGTTTGTCTTCTGGATCCTTTTATAATTATCTCTTTGTCTTACTTTCAGCAGTTTTACTATTAAGTGCCTGTGTATGATTTTCTTTTTATTTATACTTCTTGGGTGTTCATAATACTTCCAGAATCTATGAGACCACTAACATTTCTGCTCACCTCATTCTTTCAACTACACTCCACTCCAAATATCAGGCTTACCTCCCTTTCATTCTCCGCTATTCAGATTGCGATCTTACAGATTCTTTCTGTTTTGATATTTTTATGATGCCGTCAAACAGATTTTTGGTATTTTTTTAAATATCCTGTACAGGTTTTCTATTTTTTTCTAAGCAGGAGCATTAATTTAAAACACCTTATCAGTCACTGCTAGAAATTTTTATTAATCTTAAAAAATTTTTCCCTATGATTGAAAATGCACATGATCTAAATGGCCATACATTTGTAGATTTCAAAATACAGGGAAGCACTGAGGTAGATGTTTGGATAGGGAGTAAAGACAGTTAGATGCTTATTGGGAACAATGAAGAGCTTAAGATTTTTGTGTTAATGTAGTGTTCTAGATTGTGGAGGTAAAAGTGATTGGAGTCAAGGTGTCAAAGAAGAATGAGGCAAGGGTTTTAGACAGCTCACCCATTTGAAAACTGAAGATTCCTGAAATGACTCTGGGACCTGTGATGGAAAGGGAGGCTGAACCATCTTTGATTAATATGGGGAATGTGCAGGAATTGTATTGGTTAGTTCTTGAAATCTTTCACTATTTATGAAGTCCTCTATTATGCTGGCTTCTATGCCAGAAGATGACAGAAGAAGAACCTGCATTCTTGCAGGATTATTCAGAATGGTAAGAGGCTGCAGAGTTGGATGGCATGAGGCTCCAGAGGAACCTCACCCCCCTCCAGCTCCCTTCCCTGTCACATGTGGTTCCTGAGAGAATGAATAGCTTTGCTTGAGTGGCTTGTAAAAAGTCTCTGTGTTCTCAAGAGAAGGCAGGTTTCAGTTACAACCAGAGGGAACATTTTGGAAAGCATTAGAATATGTTTGGAAGTTTGATTAGAATTCAACAGGGGTTCCAAATGATGAAATGGAAGGGTTTAGGACGGTGAGGAGTGCCCAGAAAAACAGTTCTATTGCCATTTGGAGAGTGTGATGATGAAGTTAGGGCTGAGATATTCTAGCACTCAATACTGAGACTGGTGATATTTATTCATGACAGCGTGAGAGTAATTGAAAAATTATTGTTGATGACACAGCATCTTTAAGATAACTTAGAACCAAAAAGATGTACAAATGGACCTAACCCATGTAGGAAATGAGGAACACAATAGCACAGAAAGGAGTAACTCAGAGTATAGCGATTTCCTTATTCAACCTAAATTGCTGTAAGAATAACCCCCTTAAAAAGATGACTATAATTTTTGGCATGGTGCAATTTTAGGGTGCTATGAGACATGTATATTGAAGGCAAGTAGCACGCCAAGCTAAAAGAAAAGCTACAGTATTAAAATCGTTCTGAATTCCTTTAGACAAATGAATGCCATTTCTATCTCTGGAATGTAACAAATAGGAGAAATAAGAAAGGGTGGGATAAAAAACAGATTCTGGTGACATTAAGAGAAGGAAGCTTAAAAAAAACTAAACTATTGTCAAATGAAAATGCAGCCTAGAAAAAGAGACATGTCTGAAAAAGCTATCACTTTTTAGGAAGCTATTGGAAGTTAAGGTCCTATTTAAGTAGCAGTTCTAAGACTGGACATCATCATTTGGCCTTTGAGATGCCAAGGGCTAAAATGGCTTTTCCAGAACAAGTGTGATACATGAATGCAGAAAAATAGAAAGTGTAAGACATTGTTACATTTTTTCCTATCTTTGTATATGATCCAATTGATAATTTTCATGTTAATAAGTTCAAACTTATTTTAATTGGCACAAGGATAGCAGATAAAGGCTTTTGCAATAATATTTTACAACCAGCATATTCATTGATTTTTGTAGACTATGTTTGAACTTTTCTTCCTAGGGATTTTTTTTTTTCCTGTGAAAGTTGTCTTTAAATAATAAAATCACTGTTCTTACTAATATGCAATGCTTGTAATGACTTCAATGAAACATTTAGTTCATTTGGAGCACAGGGCTGTTTTTTTGATTCACATCATTATAAAATATGTCCCATTAAGATGATGTACAAGCTGAACTGGAGTTAATGAACCTGCATTCTTGCAGGATAATTCAAATTTTAAGGGTGATATTAACTTAAATAAAATAAGAAAAGGAAGAAAAATCAGGTTCATTGTACACCAGAGATCATGTTCTTTATCTTCTCAGTTCATAAAAGCTTATCTATTGCTCAGTTACTCTCATACCATTATTGGAGTGGTTGTAGAGCACAGATATGTATATAATTAAGTACCCCTCTGGGGCCATAAAAGAACTGCATGTATTTCTGTAGGGAGTGTATGTGGAATTTGATTCACACGTCTGTAAAAGAGTGTCATTACCTTTAATCTTTAGGGAATGCTGCCTGGAAATGTGTGGCAAATGCTCACTTACCATCCAAACCAAGGTGGGGAGACTATGGCCCCTGGTCAAATCCAGCCAACTGCCTGTTTTGTAAATAAAGTTTTATTGGAACACAGTCATCTCCATTTGTTTACATATTGTCTATGGCTGCTTTCCGCTACAATACAGAGTTGAGAAGTTGTGACACAGACCCTATGGCCAAGAAAGTTGATATTTCCTAATTGGCCCTTATGGAAAAACTTTGCCATGCTTTGATCTAAAGGAAAACCTTTGTTCCCTATCTGTTGTCCATACACAGAATTGCAAAAATGAACAAACATGATATCAAATTAATCTAGTGTTACTTCAGAGCATGATATTTATATTATATATTGTATCAAGGCTCTAGGATTCACTTGACCTACTTAGAAATATAAGTCTTTTTGAAAAGTCTGCATTTGTATTTTAAGCTCTTCTTCCGTTGTCAAGAAAATAAATAAATAAATAAAAACAATAGCCGTTAGTTTGGTAAGCCCTCCTGAAACACAATGTCTTGTGTTCCTCTTCTAGCTCTGTGGCAGCTGTTAACTATCAAATACTATTTCTAGAACTGTGCTGACATCAGTCGATGATCATACACAAAGCTGTTTGGCATGACACACACTGTGCAAGTCGAGGCTGTTAAAATGAAACAGCTCTGTTAAAATTAACTTTATTCTCATCATAGGAAAATATCTAAGTTGGCCAAATCAATTTCTTCCTAAATCAGTGGGGAAGAACCATTTTCTGACCTCTCAAAAGATAATTCAGACACACAGGAGACCAAAAAAACATCCAAAATTAAAATAAAACAAAAATTTTCTTGACAGCAAAAATACTTCCAAATGTATGAAACTCAATCCAAAATTGAGCCTGCAACAAATTTAACTGACAGGAAAGTCTGCTTAATGGGCTTGGTTTTATTATTAATGCTAATATGGATACATTTTTGTTCTATTGAGCTGATGGCAAGAAGATAAATGCCCACCAAAGGCACTAAAATATCTCCATACTGTTGAAACACTGATTGTAGTTAGGATACAAACACTTATTTTTCACTGGTAAGAAAAAAATTAAGGAAATGCTGCCGTAGAGACCATTTCAGAATCAGATATAGCTTTGAAATAGAATGACTTAATATAATTAAATGAAACACACAAAAAAATCAGTTTCTTTGTGAAACTTAGAATTGTGCAGATACAGTTTCATCAAAATAATAAATATAATCTTCCGTGATTTTTAATGGGTACTTCTTTAAAGTTATTAACAAGCCTTACAGACTTCTCATAATCGGGGATGTCTTGGTTACCTTCAGGGCAACAAAATCAAATGCTGGAAATGCTTTTTTCTGCCAGCTCACGTCTCTCTGCAAATCAGTACTTAATGCCTCTCCTTCCCTGAACCCAAGTCACACCAGACAGTGACTGTGCGATGGGGACCGTGCCCGAGTAGCTGGCATTTTTCAGGTTCGGGAGCCAAGGATTATAGCTCCACAGTTGTTTGCAGTTGGATGGGGACACCGTTCTGGAAGCCAGGGAGTTCAGGCCAAAGCCAGGGATGTCAAGTCAGTAAATCAGTTAATCCAAGAAGGAGCAATTAGGTTTTGGAGTTCAAGACTAGCAGAAGGTCAGAAGCTCAGGAAGGTTGCTAACAGCAGGGAAATTGAATATAGGAACGTCAGCGCCTGAGATAATGTCTATTTGTGTTTGCTGTGAGGGTCTGGTCAACACAGCTTTACAGTTGCATGCATAGAAGTGGTGGCAGCAACTTTGAGGGTGAAACCACCATGGGTGCCCCATGACCTGGGCTGAAGCAAGGGGTTCAATTACAAGAAGGCTGTTACAGACCTCAGTAATGTAGAGCTGATTTAAATGGCAGTCGCTACTGTGCTCACACCACCAGCCTTCTCTAGTTGTTAACTTATGCAACATTTTACCACTTTTTAGATCAGTGTGGTCTGTAAAAGAATTTTTAAATGGCCCCCACAAATCATGTTTGCTGGTGTACAGGCCCTGTCTAATCCCCTCCCCTGGAGTGCGGGTAGGACTGGTGAATGTGATAGGAGAGCGCTCCCTTGATTAGGTTACCAAACTGCTGACTTTGAGTTAATCTAAGGAGACTTGTGCTGGATGGGCCTGACCTAATCAGGCAGGTCCTTTGAGGGAAGGGGAAGCACAAGAGAGATGCTTTCCTGGTGGCCTAAAGGAAGAAGCAGCAAACTGCCATGTTGTGAGAAAAGGGGCCACATGGCAGGGACCTGAAGGTCTCTAGGAGCTGACATCAGTCTCTCAGTCAGACGGCCACAAGGAAATGACTTCTGTCAGTAACTGCTGAGTTTGGACAAGACCTGGAGCCTCAGAGGAGATTGAGCCTCCAGCCCACACCTTGATTTCAGCCTGGTGGGACCCTGAGCGAAGGACCCAGCCAACTTGTATCTCTTCTCCTGACCTAGGGTACCTGTGAGATAATAAATTTGTGTTGTTTTAAGCCTCTAAGTTTATGATAATTTGTTACACAGCAATAGGAAACAAGTGCATTGCTTAATAGAAGCTTCCATGATAATGAAAATATTCTCTATTTGTGCTGCTAACAGAGTAGCCACTAACCACGTGGCTATTGAGCAAATGAAGTGAGGCTAGTGCAATTGAGGAAATGAATTTTAAATTTTACTTAATTTTAAATAATTTATACTTAAGTAGCCATATGTGACTAGTGGCTTCCCTATCTGACAGTAAAGTTCTAGATTAATGATAATGAAGTCAACAATCCTTTGATATTAATGTTCTTTTTACAAATGGCTCTCCTTTGATTTTATTTTTGAAAATGTAACCTTAAACATGCTATTTAAGAAAACTGTATGAGAAGTCATGTGTGCTGGCTTGACTCTGTTATGTACCCCATAAAAAGCCATGCTCTTTAGTTAAGCCCTCAATCTTTTTTTTTTCTTTTTTTTTTTTTATTAAATTCAGTTTTATTGAAATACATTCACACACCATACAATCATCCATGATATACAATCCACTGTCCACAGTATGATAACATAGTTATGCGTTCATCACCACAATCTATCTCTGAACATTTTCCTTACATCAGAAAGAACCAGAACAAGAATAAAAAGTAAAAGTGAAAAAAGAACACCCAAATCATCCCCCCATCCCACCCCATTTGTCCTTTAGTTTTTATCCCCATTTTTCTACTCATCCATACGCTAGATAAAGGGGGTGTGATCCACAAGGTCTTCACAATCACACTGTCACCCCTTGTAATCTACATTATTATATAATGGTCTTCAGGAGTCCAGACTGCTGGGTTGGAGTTTGGTAGCTTCAGGTATTTACTTCTAGCTATTCCAATACATTAAAGCCTAAGAGGTGTTATCAATATAGTGCATAAGAATGTCCACCAGAGTGACCTCTCGACTCCATTTGGAATCTCTCAGCCACTGAAACTATTTCGTCTCATTTTGCATCCCCCTTTTGGTCAAGAAGATACTCTCAGTCCCACGATGCCGGGTCCACATTCATCCCCGGGAGTCATACTCTGCGTTGCCAGGGAGATTTACACCCCTGGGAGTAGGGTCCCATGTAGGGGGGGAGGGCAGTGAGTTCACCTGTCGAGATGGCTCAGTTAGAGAGAGAGGGGGCCACATCTGAGCAACAAAGAGGTACTCAGGGGGAGACTCTTAGGCACCATTACATACAACTTTAGACTCTCCTTTGTGGTAATGAGCTTCATAAGGGCAAGTCCCGTGCTCAACGGCTCAGCACATCAAACCGCCAAGTCCCAATGTTTGTGACAACATCAACACCAGTCCAGGTGAGGATGTCCAACACATCTGCACCTTCCCCCAGATCCTCGGAAGCCCTCAATCTTGAGGCTTGCTCTTGTGAAACATATGGTTGTTAAGGGGAGGCTATGCCCACCCATAATTATACCCAGGAGTCACCTCTAGAGAACCTCTTTTGTTGGACTTTCTCTCTCTAAGCCTAACTCTGCAAATAAATTCATCACCCTCCCCTCAATGTGGGAAAGGACATCCCCAGATGAATGAGTCTCTCTGGCGACATGGAACACAGATTCCAGGAATGAGCCTGACCCTGGCATGAAGGGATTGAGAATGCCTTTTTGACCAAAAGGAGGAAAAGAAAGGCAACAAATTAAGGTTTTGGTGCCTAAGAGATTTCAAATAGAGTCGAGAGGCTGTCATGGAGGTTATGCCTATGCAAGCTTCAGCAAGATATACCAAATGGCCATAGCATGATAAGCCCAAGTCGATAGTATTCCCCAAAACCCTAAAAATACCTGGATCCCTACGACACTCCATGATAGTTTCATTCCCTTAGTTTATTCTTTAGAAACTTAAATCCTCCAGAGAACTCCTAAACCAGCTAAGTCTCCAAACCCAGAGGCAATATCTTCTTCAAGAACATCAACTAGATGCATCCCCTTTTCCCATAATGTCGACACAACTTTTCAACACGAACAGGTTAGGGTGATCACAGCCTAGATATCCTTGAAGATTGGGAAAGTGATTAAACTAGAGGAAGAGGTAGCAACAGTCAAGATGGAATTTAACTAAGATTATAAATACTGAGTATATAATTTTCTTTTTCTTAGTTGCTAGGGCATTAGAATAGCTAGAAGAAAAAAATTGCAATGGTGGAGCTGTAACCCATAGCATTCTTTGAAGTTTGCTGTATAGCTACTTGTTAAATTGTACTTTGGAAGTTATTACCATTTTGCATATACAGTATATTTCACAATAAGGAAATAACTAAAACTGTGGAACTGTAACCCATAACATTCTTTGAAATTTGCTAACTACTTGTTAAATTACACTTGGAAAGTTATCACTTCTATGCATATGTTATATCCCACAATAAAAAATATGATAAAAGAAAACAATTTTAAAAATGGCAAAAAAAAAAAAAAATCCATGTTCTTTAATGCTATCTAGCAGGGGCAGACCTATTGTGGGTGGGATCTTTTGATTTGGTTCTTTCCATGGAGATGTGACCTACCCATTCGTGGGTGGGAACTTTTGATCAGATCATTTCCATGGAGGTGTGACCCCTGCCCATTCAAGATGGGTCTTGGTTAGTTTACTGGAGTCCTTAAGAGAGCTCAGGGGCTGACACAGACACAGACACTTGGAGATGCAGAGAGACATTTGGAGATGCTAAGCTGAGAGATGAAACCCAGAGTTTGCCCCAGAGAAGTTAAGAGAAGACCCCCACATGCTTAGAGAGAAATGCCGTAAGAGAACAAGCAAGGATGCATAGGAGCTGAGAGAGAGAAGCCGAGAGACACAGAAGCCCAGAGGCATTTTGGAGAAAGCCATTTTGAAACCAGAACTTGGGAGCAAAGGACCAGCAGACACCAGTCATGTGCCTTCCCAGCTGACAGAGGTGTTTCAGACGCCATTGGCCATTCTTCAATGAAGGTATCCTCTTGTGGATGCCTTAGTTTGGACACTGTTATGGCCTTAGAACTGTATATTTGTAACCTCATGAATCCCCTTTATAAAAGCCAATCCGTTTCTGGTATTTTGCATAACTGCAGCTTTAGCAAACTGGAACATGGTGCATAATCTAGCCCATGCTCCCTCTCTGTCTGCAGCTCATTCTCTTCTCCAAACCACAAGGCTTCTTCCAGACATTAACTGCATCAAGGTCTTTCTCATCTGAAGTCTTTCATACATGCCTTTCCCTATATGGGACACTCTTCCCTTTGTTTTTTATCCTTCTAATACCTTCTTAATAATTACATCTCAATCTAAATGCCACTTTCTTGGAGAAGAATACCCTGTTGCCCTGTATCAGTTATCTGTTGCTATGTAACAAACAATGCTAAAACTCAGTATCTCAACACAATAATTATTTTTTATCGTAGTTCACGCATCTGTGGGTCAGGTGAGTTGACTGATGTAAGCTGGGCTCACACCTGTGCCTCGGATGGCTGCAGGCTCTGCTTTAAACTGGGATTGCCTGGAGCACTTCAGCTGGGGCAGGTCTGCTCCAAGCAATTCTCATCCTCATGCTGAGACCAGTGGGCCAGCCCGGGAATGTTATTCTCATGGGGTGGCAGAAGTGCAATAGGCAAGAAGACACCAGATGGACTCTGGAGGCTCAGGGCTGGCACAACATCATTTTGCCTCCTTCTATTGGTTGAATCAAGTCATAGGCCAAACCCAGAGTTAAAGCATGGGGAAGTATTCTCTGCCCCTTTTGTGGGAGGAACTAGGGCAGTCATATTATAAAAAGGATGAATAAAGGGAAGGGAGAAGACTTGGGGTCAGGGATGCAGTCTACTCTATTAATTTGAATTAGGTTCCCTGTTCTTAATAACTCATAGTAAAGACTTGTCTTTCAAGGCACTTGTAATTTGTAATCATGTATTTATTTGTGTGATCACTTGTTTACCAACTCTCCCCAACAACCCTGTCAGCTCAGTGGGATCAGGAGTTATGTTTATTTTGTTCATTGCAGTGTCACCAGTGCCTATGACACTCAATTATTTATTGAATACATGAATGAACAAAATGTCTGAAGAACATTTTCTAAAACCTAAATATATTCTGATAAACAGGAGCTGATGATAGATACTAAAAGGTCAAGCGGAATTTGGTAGCTATTATCAGAACATGAGGAGGTTAATTTAACAAATTAATTTATAAAAGTCAAGAGAAGTAATTGGAAAATGGTAATATGTGTGTGCATGTGTATTTAAATACATGAAGGCAACAGATTCAGAAGGAATAAATAAAGGAAGAAAGAAAGAAGGAGGAATTGACAGATTATAGCTGCATAGTCCAGATATCTTAACACCTACTTTTGGAACTATAATATAAAAATCCTCTAATAGTCAATGAGTAATTGGCCAGAATATACTACATGTAATAGCCAATAATAGAATGATAGTCTCTGTATGAATAATATTGCTTGTATTTTAAGACACTGCTTTTCAGTTGTGCAGGTTTATCTCTAGAGGCAACTATACGCTAAATAGCCCCTTCAAAGACCAAGTACATATAAAGTCTACTTTTTATTTGCAGCTAAATCAGATGTTCTTATAGACTCTTTTTTTTTCTCTTTATCTCATGGACTATGCAGTATCTCAAATTGTAAAAAAAAACCCTCCAACTCCTACTGGCACACTCCCATTATGTTTTTTGGGATTCTCAGCTTTGAGGCTGCATTGCTGGGGTGAATGTGTAACCATCTTGAATTTGCACTGAACCATGCAGAATTCTGGAGACAAGTACAAGTGTTCTATTTGGCATCTGTCTAGTTCATCCTACATTCCAAAAAAGATGTCACATGTTTCCTAATTTTATCTGCATGCATGACATATATAAGTCATATATATATGAACTTTTTGATCAGGATCATTAATAGATTCAGGGTGTTAACAGCATATTACTTCCTTTGCTGCAAGCAGCATCTTGAACTCTGAGTCAATGACAACAATCTAATCCTAGTGATGTGAGCCAACAGGGTGCAGGGTTTCTATCTCCCTTAGAGACAGTGTCTTTAAACAGTTGTGCACTTGCTATTTATACTGATCCAGAAGCATGCAGAAATATTTATTATCTCCCATGTTTTTGTGCTGGGAATCCTAAGACGGATGACCAGATCCCTGTCTTCATGGAGCACCCAGTCGAGTGGGTGAGACAGACGTGTAAGCAAATGAGCACCAAGAGGTGCGAGACAGGCTGTCAGAGAGATAAAGTGCACAAGTCAGTGGGAGCATGAGAGATGAGTCCATTAATTTTGCCTGGAGGGTATTCTGGGAAGGAGGCAATGCTTAAGCTTAGGATGAGTAGGAATTTGACAAGCGGATAAAGAGTGAAGGGCAAACCAGGCAGGAACTGAAATAGAGACACGTCCAGGGTCCAGACCCTGGAGGATCTACTTTGTTATACTAGAGGTGTGGGTTTCACTCTCGAGGGCAGAGGTTCTCAAAGTGTGATCCCCGGACCAGCAGCAGCACCCTTGCCCGGAAACATGTAATAAATGCAAATCCTCTGGCCCCGTTCCTGACCTGCAGAGTTAGAAACTCTGAGGATGGGGCTCATGATCTGGGTTTTAACCAATCCTCCAGAGGATTCCGACATGCACTCAAGTTTGAGAACCAGTGCTCTTGGGGATAAGGAGCCATGGACATGTTTGAGTGGGGAAGTAGCTTGATCAGAATTAGAGTTTTAGAAAAGCAACTGCTTCATGACATGGAGGAGGGATTCAAGCTGAGAGAGGGGTGGAGGTGATTAGAGGCAGCAAGACCAGTTAGGAAGCTACTGTCAGTGGCAAACATGATAAGAAACACCACAAAGCCTTGGGGATCCAGTAGGAGGATCTAGCATTTACTCTGGGTAAGAGACAGAGCCCTTGAAGGAATAGAGATCGTTGAAAGGCTGAATGCCCAATTATCTATCTAAATCAATGTCCCAGGACCCCTGAGGCTACCGAGGAATTAGTATAAGGGGCTGATGAATCCATGGGTGTTTCCAGATTAAATAAATGATGGAGCTCACACATACGTGTACTACCATTCTCAACTGTACACAGATGTCTTATGAGCAATAATATGCACAATCATTTAAGATACTTTCCAAATTCTTAGTAAATTTTTGTCAGTATGTATTTTTACATCAGGAATTAAAATAGGGCTGCCATTATATAGGGATCCCAGAAATTTTGAAAATATTATAACAGATACTTGAAAAAGTTCAGAACCATTGATTCAGATTCCTTGGAGGCCACTAAGTTATAATTATGATTAATATTTGACAGTGTCAGGAGGCCTGGTATACTGGTTGAAGTTACACATAGATATGGAAATTTTAATATTGTTGAGGTTCTTGAATGTTTCTTTCTCTTTATGGGGCTGAGTTTGTAAGCTCAACACTCAAGAGATTGTTTAGTTCTTAGAACTTTTCATATGATTAAGATAGTGGCCTCAACGTAAGTGTTGATTCCCACATTAGAGCTTTGCAGACTAAAAAAAAAACGCAGATCTCCCAAAGGTATGATTAGCCAAAAGATTAAATTATTTTCACAACCTAATTATAATTTCTTTTTACAAAGAAGAGCTCTCTTTATTAAAACAGATAACAAACATTAAAGAGCAAAGTAGCCCCACAGAGCAAATCACTGAAGAAAATATACACCTAAGTACATTGGCTACATTCCTTACCCATCCTTAAATCTTAATCATTGTTTAATTTTTATTTTATTCTTAAATCTTTCTGGATAATTTCCTTTCAAGCCATTGGGATCAAAGCCTCTGGACTGCTCTGTCTGGCTAGCACCATAGCTTTCCCCATAGCTGCCAGCTCTCAGGGTCACTAGGATTGGACCTGCTTGATGGATGGTAGGATTAATTTAAAAGGGGACTTTATGGTGCAGTGGATCATCTATTCCTACTTATTCACTACAAGGTTGAGACCGTCGGGTTCATCTCTGGTTTAATTTAAAATCCAAGAACCATCTCGTACCTCCTTCTGTGGGGGCTGGGCAGCCTCTTACCAGGAAAGCCTTACCTTTGATGGCTTACTGCTACATCCACAAACAGCTTTGCTTCTCCTCAAGTTTTGAGTACACTGTCTTTCTTTCCATGTGTAACAATAAAGAAAGCACTTGTAGATCTGTAGGATTTGTTTACATTAGCACAAAGTCACAAGGTGACTTTGTATGACATTCTTTCCTAATGAAAGGAGAAAGCCATTGTTCCCTGCCTCTTCTCTCTTCTCTCCCTTTCTCTCTCCTTTTCTCTCTCCCTCCCTCCCTCCCTTCCTTCCTTTCTTATCTTCCTGCCTTCCTTCCTTCCTACTTCCCTTCCTCCCTCCATACTTTCCTCCTTCCTTCCCTCTCTCATTCTTTCCCACCTTATTTTTTTAATCTTCTTTTTCTTTCTACAAATATTTCCTAAGAGTCCACTAGATGCCAGCTTCTAGAGGCCTACTGATGAAGTTGAGCTGTCTCCTTGGTAACCATCTCTAACCCAGAATGGAATGCGAACTGAAGCAGACTATCTTCTTTAAAGGGATCATATATCCTTGTCCAATTTTGAACCCTAACTTACAAGAACATACTTTTAATACCTCTCTTAAACAGAAAAATAACACTTCTACAAAGAGATTAATGTCAGATGCTGCTGTTTAGCTAGTGGGTGCACACATTTAGATGCTGCTGATTTAGAATTTGTCAGGATTTGGTTAGAGATCAGCTCGGAGATTACTTTTGTATTACAGGGTTTGTCATGTAAATGAATGGCTTAAAAATATTCCAGAGGAAAATTTTTTTTTATTATTCATTTTATTGAGATATATTCACATACCATGCAGCCATACAAAACAAATCGTACGTTTATTGTTCACAGTACCATTACGTAGTTGTACATTCATTACCAAAATCAATCCCCTACACCCTCATTACCACACACACAAAAATAAGCAGAATAATAATTAAAGTGAAAAGGAGCAACTAAAGTAAAAAAGAACACTGGGTGCCCTTGTCTGTTTGTTTGTTTCCTTCCCCCACCTTTCCACTCATCCATCCACAAACTAGACAAACAGGAGTGTGATCCCTATGGCCCCCCCAATCCCACTGTCCCCCTCATAAGCCACATTTTTATACAATTGTCTTCAAGTTTCATGGGTTCTGGGTTGTAGTTTGATAGTTTCAGGTATCCACCGCCAGCTACCCCAATTCATTAGAACCTAAAAAGGGTTGTCTATATTGTGCGTAAGAGTGCCCACCAGAGTGACCTCTCGGCTCCTTTTGGAATCTCTCTGCCACTGAAGCTTATGTCATTTCCTTTCACATCCCCCTTTTGGTCAAGAAGATGTTCTCCATCCCACGATGCCGGGTCTACATTCCTCCCCAGGAGTCATATTCCACGTTGCCAGGGAGATTCACTACCCTGGGTGTCTGATCCCACGTAGGGTGGAGAGCAGTGATTTCGCCTTTCAAGTTGGCTTAGGTAGAGAGAGAGGGCCACATCTGAGCAACAAAGAGGCATTCGGGAGGAGGCTCTTGGGCACAATTATAGGGAGGCCTAGCCTCTCCTTTGCAGCAACAGTCTTCCCAAGGGCAATTTCCGTGGTAGAGGGCTCAACCCATCAAACCACCAATCCCTCCAGAGGAAAATTTTAAACCCACTTTAGAAAATAAACTGTTTTCAAGCCATTTTGGTGGTTTAATATGTAATTAATGAAACATGTCAATTCTATTACATGTTAAAATAGATTTATTAAAGCAGACCCAAAGCTGTATTATTTGTCAAAACAAACTGGAAAGGTTTGGAAGTTTGTTTGAATTACTATAATACACACAGGCTTATTTAGTATGGGGGGATGGATTTCTGGAAGTGGGACCACCATCTGAACCACATAACCATGTTACCAACCTCATGTCTATTCCTTCTAAATCCCCAGACATAGTACAAGGCTCCCACCAATTTCTCCCCATCCTGGGCCGTCACAATATTTATGACGCCGTTCAAAGCATCAAAGGTTTCCCACCAATTCCCTTAATCATTGGCTGATCTTCATTCTTGTTTCCTCAGCTATTTCCGTGAAGACAACTCAAGCTACTGAAAACTTCCATTTTAATATCTATCATGATACTCTTCCCTTGAAATCAGGGCCAGTCTTAACATCTTTTGCCAGCCATTGAAAGTTCAAAACAATTAACCAGAGGACAAATATAAGCGTTAAAAAGATAGGACAACCCACACTAAACAACATATTTACAAAGCCCCCTGAAGTAGCACAGCAGAGAGCTCATATAAGACAGTGTTTTAGTTCCCCGGCTGCTAAAACACATATTGTGCAATGAGTTGGCTTAACAACAGGGATTTATCCACTCGTGGTTTCAGAGGCTAGAATGCTTGCTTCTTTCTGGGGTCTCTATCTTCCTATGGCCAGCAATCTTTGGGGTTTCTTGGCTTTCCCATTACATGGCAATGCATATGGCAGCATCTTCTTTCTCTTCTGGGTTCTGTTGACTTCTAACTTCTTGCTTCTCCCTTGGCTTTTTTTTTTTTTTTTTTTTTTTTTTTCCAGTATCCAATTTCCTTTGTTTATAAAGACTTCAGTCATACTGGATTAAGGCCCACCCTCATTCAGTTTGGGCACCCTTTAGCTAATAACATCTTCAAAGCTCCAATTTACAAATGGGTTCCTGCCCACAGGCCCAGGAAACGGGACCTGAACATGCCTTTCGTGGAGGACGTGATTCAGTCCCCAACATGTTCATTGGACAGGAGTGTACAGCACAGTCATTCACATCCTTTCTCCTTGGCTGAGAGCACGGACACCTCAGAGCACAGGGAAAGCAGACATTAGCAGCAGACTGTAATGGGTGTGCATTTCCCTTAAAAATGACATATAAAAAACCTGGAGAACATCCAGTTGAGTAAAGTAAGCCAGACACAAAAGGACATGATCTCACTGATGTGAGATAATTAGAATAAGAAAACTCAGAGTCAGAATCTAGAATATAGATTCTATATAGGGGTTGGGGTGGGGGTAGGGAATGGGGAGTTAAGAATTAAAAGGCACAGAGTTTCTATTTGGGACAATGGAAAAGTTTTGGTTACAGATGGTGGTGATGGTAGCACAACATTGTGAAAGTAATTAACAGCATCGAATTATGTATTTGAATGTGGTTAAAAGGGGAAATTTTAGGTTGTATATGTTACTAGAATTTTAAAAAGACAAATATAAAATAATTTCAGAGACAAATAACTTTATAACACGTGAATGCTTCTTGGAGTAGTATTAAATGTAGTGTGCATGCATTTGAAAAATGATATTGTATTACAAAAAATAATCTTTAATGCAGATTTTTCATGATTTCAGACCTATCTTCTCCAGAGGCCAAATTAGTCCAATATTTGCAAAATAAGACAATGCATGTTTTCGAACAAAGGTTGACCAGTTGCTTCAAATTTCTCATCTCGTGGGGTCTGGTAACTTCTTTTACATCATGCCTTAGAAATTCCCAATGACTGATTGCATGTCCACCTATTCTGGTAAATAAAGTTCTATTGGAACACAACCACACTCATTCTTTTAGATATTGTCTGTGGCTACTTTACCACTGTAAGAACAGAGTTTGAATAGTTGTGACAGAGACCATTTAGCACTCAAAATCTAAAATATTTACTATCTGGCCATGTAGAAAAAAATACTTATTACCCCCTGCTGTAAACACTCATACAATTTTTATCTTTTTAGATAGATAGAGGGGGATTTTCTTGACTCAAAGGATGAATTAACATAAACTATTTCTTTTTATCTCTGTCAATATTCACAAATCAACCTCAAATGATTTAAGGGAAGAATTACCTAGATTAATGCTGTCCTAAAGAAATATAATGTGAATTTAGAGAACTTAAAATTTTGTAGTAGCCACATAAAAAAGTAGAAAGAAACAGGTGAAGTTAATTTCAATAATATATTTTATTTAACCCAAAATATTATCATTTCAACATGTAATAATGGACAAAATTATTAATGGTCTATTTTACATTCCTTTTTTGTTAGTTTGTTCTAAGTCTTCAAAACCCAGTGTGCATTTATCCTTATGACACAACTTGATTCCAACCAGCCACATTACAGGTGATCAATAGCCCCACGTGGCTAGTGGCTACTGTATTGGACAGTGCATGGCTAGAAGCAAAGGAAAGCAGGTGAGCTCTTACATTCTCTTTCATTTGTTTTCATTTGCTCATTCAACTATAAAAGATGCATGTGTGGTACAAAGGTAAACAAAACAGAGACCCTGTTCTGAAGGAGTTTAATCTGCTTAAATAGTTATATACTTACATACAGTTGATCCTACTCACTAAAATTTATTTATAATCCTAAAATCAATACTCATGGTCATTTGCAGACATGCTCAAAGAAGCAAAAAATTCGAGTTGCCTGACACACATGTTCACAGTTGAGGTCAAATGAGGCAATGCTCTGCCTTCTCGTCTCAGTTCTCATACTTTAAACAAATGTCTTTTTCACGGTCTATTTAGTGCACATTTCCCACATTTGTGTGCTTTTTGTGGGTGATTTCTCTGTTTAAAGTGCACCCCCCCCCAATGTAATGCTGAAGTGCTGTCTAGTGTTCCTAAGCGCAAGAAGGCTGTGATGTGCCTGATGGAGAAGACACGCCTGTTAGATAAGTGGGGGCAGGCATGAGTTATGGTGCTGTTGCTTGTGAGTTCAATGTGAATGAATCAACAATATATAGTAAATAAGATATTTTTAAGCAGAAACACACAAAAAACAAGGTCATATATTAATCAATTAATCAAGACACTATAGCCAGAGGGTCACAGGAACCCAACCCTATAATTTCCCTGGGAGCAGTGGTTTAGTATTTGCTAATTCAGTGTTCATGGCAACTTCATAGAACATAACTGCCATGAATAACAAGAATTGAATACAGTTATTTTACATTTTTCTGAGTATTGAAAGGTACAATGATGATGTACATTAAGCATAGCCTGCTAGACTTCTGGAGGATCCTCCACTTGGCAGAACACGAACAGGACTGCCAAAGAAGAAGGCAGGAGGAGAATTTCAATCTTTAAAACACTGTGTATACCGCTGCCTTTTTATTCTCTTTTACCCAAAAAAAGTCAGCAGCTACTAGTCCTCTTCCGTGAAGAACTGCTTTCTGAAGTGATCCAGGCTCTTTCATTTCATCTGTATTCATTGAGTTGTATTTATTAATCTTCCCCAAGAAATAGAAACAATTAAATCAAAAAGGAGATTTAGTGTAAGAATGTCAGGGTAGCTTGGAAAATTCCAGGGTCTTGCACAGCAGGGCAGGATCTGTTCTCTTTCTGCTATTATGGTAACACAGCTCTAGTGACTTGCAGTCTGCTTCTCCCTCCAAACTCCAACCTTCTGGGAGAGAGGATCCCAGTGACCCACTGGGGGCTTTGCAGAAGGATACATCAGCCAGACCCCTGGGACAAGGGCCACTCAGACGTTTGTCATTGGGTGAACATGGCCTTCCCAAAATGTGTCCACTTCTCTCTCAGTATCCCCTCATACTCCTCTGCACTTTTGTTCACTAAAGAATTACAACTTTCAGTACGCCACAGGGTGGGGTGGAGTGGACAGATAGTGAAATTAGTGAGATGTGAAAATGATGGTGGGGAGGGTGGAGACCAGAGTTGCCATGAGAGTGGCATATTCTGGGAAGGTTTGGTTTCCCTTGTTCTGCTTGTGACCGGAGATGGACCACAGACTGAGGAAAGTTCCCCAATAAGATATTTCTTTTCTTGTGGCTGGAGGTCAGTCTTCAGGAGCAAAAAAAAGAGGAATCAACATCCAGCAGAATCCACTGGATTGGTGAATATTAATGACTGAAGATTTAAAAATTTGGCTGGGAAGCGTGCTCGTCAACCTACCTTCCAGCTTAAGATTTTAGACGAAGAGTAAAAGAGCATACTTGGCACAACTTTATGCCAATAAACATGAAAAATAGACAATTTCCTTGAAATATGTAATTTATAAGAATTGATTCAAGTATAAATAGAAAACTTGACATTTAAGATAACCTTTAAAGAAATTGAATCATAGTTAAAATTTTTCTCAACACCTTGATTCCTGTACCAGATAAGAACACCATAGGGAGGAAATTACAGAATAATCTCACGTGCATAGATACAAAAATCAAAACAAACATTAGCAAATTGGACTCAGCAATATATTAAATAAAATACATCATGCTCATGTCAGTTTTAACCAGAAATGCAATGTTCATTTACCATTAGAGAGTAATGTAACTCATCACATTAATATCTCAGTAGGTGCAGAAAAAGCATTTGATGATCAAAAAGCATTTGATGATCAGAACTCTTAGTCAATTGAAACTCCCTTAATTTGTTTAAGAGTATCTACCTAACAAACCTATAGCAATCTTAATCTTAATAGGAAAATGTTCGAAACATTGCCTTTAAAATAAGGAGCAAGGCAAGGATGTCTGCTCTCATTACTTTTAGTCCACATTATACTGGAGGTCCTAGCTAGTACAATAAGACAAGAAAAAGAAATAAAAGTTACAAGGATTAGGAATTCTTTTAAAAATGTCTATAGAATGCACCAATCTAGACCAGATCTAGATTAGACTGTAAGCACCTCCTTGAATGACTAAATATCTGAAAGTAACATTTCTTCTTGCTTCTTCTATTTCTTTCCTCCTATGACTGCTTTTTAAAGTGCTGTCCCTTACATTTAGTTCTCAGTCAAATGCACCTTCAAGTTCTTGGAATTATATGGATAAGTTACTATTCCAAGAATCATAATATTTCTCTATCAATGTTGTCACTTTCCCTTTCTATATAATCTGGTTTAAAACTTAATTTTTTTAAGATTCCGACTATAGAAGGAGTGAGGTTAAGAAATGGAGAAAGCCTTCATTGGGACATAATGTTTGTTTTGTGTGTCCATGTGTATGCATGTATGTTGGTCAGATTGAAAGTATGCTTGTTTTAAATGCTCTTCAATTACCTTAAATTATTTCCATAATTAGCCAGACCATATAATCATCCCGCCAAATGGTCAACAAACAAATTCATACATACTCTTCAAATACAGAAACAAATATTTGACTATTCACCAAGCAGGTACTGGATAGAGTCAGCTAGATCTCTCTTGGGTCATTGTAGGCAGGATATAGGGAGAGGGATGGCAATTTATTGGTATGTGTTTTTCCATCACCTTTATCTTGCCCGCAGCAGACATCATTAATCAACCACTATGTTCCTTTCTGCTGAGTGCAAGTATGAGATCAGAAACTTGCTAAACTTTCTAGGAAGACAGTATCAAATGATAGGAGCTGGCACCCCTGATAAAAACTCTCTTAACATCTCTGGTATACAAGTTAGGATATAGAGTCCACAACAGAGGTTGAAAGATAAGAAGGTGCTTTTATTTTCATTAAAACATGTCCTGTTGCAGAAGACAGTCATAGGAAACCCTGAAGAGTAGGGACAAAGGAGATGTTTTTGTCATGGGGCAGGTAAAGAATGAGCAGCGTAAAAAAACAGATACTTTTATTGGACAATTATCAAGAATTTAAAGAATTGAGATTTTAGGAGTTTTCTTCCTATTTTGGTTTTCTAAATATTTTATTGGCAGTTTCCATTTTCAAAGTCCTTACTTCACTTTAAACTACAGAATTTATAAATAGTAGCAACTATTCTGAATCAGGGAACCTCTTCTTCATCCTCTCCATTAATGAGCTATTGATGTCTCATGAATAAGTTTTACAAATTTGTTTATACACCAATTTGTTCCCCTGTATTTGTAACCCTTGTAGGCATTGTGTTTACTGCTATGGCTTTGTTTTGCTTGGGTGCTGTGTTTTAATTACAAAGGACATCTAAATGAATATTGGCCCTGCTGCTTAGAAGTTCATTTGCTGCTTATTGACTTTTCAGTGTTATGAGCAAAACAACATTTATTTTCCTATCAACTTAGCTATTCATATTATGTGACTCACTTTAGGTCTTCTTTCCTAGAGCGTGTTGCTGCACCTTTTTTGGTTGTTGTTGGGTTTTTTGTTTGCTTATTTTTAAACAAAGAATCCATTCTACAAAGAAAATAGAATACAGTACCAGCTGCCATCCTTATTCATTTTAAAGGAAATAATGCCTTTTTTTCAGCAGTAACTCACTTACCCAGAGGTCATTTTTCTAATAATCTCAGCCAGGGAGAACACAGCTCAAAGAAAAAAGCATCTCAGAAGTTAAAATAAATGCCTCAGAGCTAATTCACTAAGCACATGTACTTTGCTTCCATTTTCTTAATCCCTCATTCAGAATCTGTCATCTCCCATTTTAGCCATGTCCTAATAAACCTGGTTTCCTGGTTTCTTGACCCACAAAAGATTATAAACAACTAATTTGAAAGAGATCAAGAGGCTTCTAGAAATTGACATGATGCTTGGCAATGAAAAAGAAAATAGAAAAAGAACCAGACAAGAATTCAAAAATTACAGTAACTGGGAGCCATTTTATTTTTGGTCAAGTAGTCATGCATACTGTAGTAATCTCCATGTCCCTGTTCAATATTTTCTATTTAAGAAGAGGTGGGGATATAATTTCCTTTAGGAGGCACCTGATTGCTGGGTGATGGAGGCAGTCATCCAGGAAAGAGCACAGACTTGGCAATAAAATCCATCAGGGTTCAAATCTGACTCTCTCCACTTCCTGTTGAAGCTGACCAATTATCCAACCTCTCTTAGACTGATTTTCTTTATTTATAAAATGGAGAAAATCATTAAGGATGAAACACACATAAAGAACCTACCTGAATAAAGGTGGGCTCTGGACTCCCCTAAACAGTCTGAAGTATCAAGTCTAAAGTTAGGAGCAGAGAGAAAAGAACAGAACAAAAAAGCGAAGGGTTGTGACAATGGAAAGGCAAGATAGAGGGGTAAGTTTAGGAGGTGGGCCATGAGAGGATTTTTAAAGCCACAGTACACAAGAGAAGGAAGAGGGTTTCCTGGAACCTACCTGTGGATAGGGAGGGAAAAACAAGGGGCACATATTTAAGTGAGCTATACATACTTCTCTCCACCTTCAAATCATATAAAATTTCTCACCAGATTGTAACGACATCTGCTCATTCATTTCTTTACTCAGCCTTCAACAAATACGGTGTGCCTATCAGGTGCTGTGCTAGTTGCTGGAGATAAATAGTAAAGCAACACTCATTAAATTTAAAAATTAACAATAATAAAATCCTGGAAAATATGGTAGCTCCCCACTAGCTACGGTTATTTCACTATAACACCTGTCAAATTTGAAATGACTTCACATTGGGTCAACAGTTAGTGACAACAATGGGGATCAGGGTTGATGGTGAGTTGAATTTCTTCCCCAATGTAGAGAATTAGGTGAACCAAGAGACATTTGGGAAGAGAGGCCTTGGTCTTGAGTGGGTAGTCAGCAAACAGAAGACTTCTCTGGTGCTCATCTACTGCCATTCGTCAGTGTGGCATCAGCTCTAGACTCGGTCAACAGCAGAATTCCTGCTCACTAAAAGGTTGCAGCCCCTAATTTTGAAAAGTGGTCACTTGATCTGTGGACCTAAGATGAGATCAGGCCTTCACACAGGGCTAGGTCTTGTAGTAAGTAATTTTCTACCATATCTTAATGCCAGATTGAAAAATAGCAATCATTTATAGTTGCATTGAAGGGGTCATCAGAGATGATGTTTGAAAGATGGGTTTATATGTCATAGTTACTAGAGAAGATGACATTATTTATAAGATTATTTTTGTTTAATAAAATTGTGACTGTGTGTGTTTACTATTTATACTTTAAAGTAATTATCAATAAGTTATCAATAAATTCATAATAAATTATCAATAAATTTTCAAACAAAGGGTGCTTTAATTGGGGGTAGAAAGAAAAGGGGTCAAAGTCCAAGAATGGGGCTCCAAGAGGCCAGTCACAGCTCTGCCCAAGCATAGGGAAAAAATGTTAATCTCACATTATTTTACAGTTTATTTTCTTTTTATTGATTTTAGTCTTGGCAAGCCTTGTGATTATAGTTTCAAAGACCTTGAGAATTCTCAAGGTATCATCTACTTTATTTTACTGAACCAGAAATCACAGCTCAAGGAGGTTAAGTGTTGCTTACAGTCATCTATTGTGTTGGCGACAGAGATTTTTCTGGATAAAAGCACTGGGAAAAGTCATAGCTGTTGCTTCTTTTTCAGAAAAAAACTCAAAGGCTTGAACCATATCTGGACCATGATATTTGGAATATCTTACAAAACTATAGAGAGTTTCATAAACAAGTCAGAGGTACCTCCCATAAAAGGAATTATTGAATTGGTTCTTGCCACATCGTTCTAACTGCCGTACCTAAATTAACTCTTTTACTCTAAATTTTGTGGCAGTGAATATCAGTTTCAATGTTTGCCTTTTTCTCTTTTCTCTGTGTGCCAACACAAAACATACAGGGTTGTTCCTTTGAATCCCATGGCATCCTTCTGTACCACTTTACTTTAGCAGCAGGATACTCACTTGTTTATCTAATAAAATTATGAATGTGTGTGTGCATGAGTGTGTGTAAAACCCAGTGGTCTAGAGAATTTTACTGCCTGGTTTAACAACTCAGTAAATGGGATTTTACTTTACAAGTTTTTCCTCTGTATGATGAAGAAACAACTGGACTTTTAATTTAAAGCCTTCTCTTCGAAAAGAAGGTTTCATCAGCTACAGTAAATTCTGGATAAAAATGTTTCTGCTAATTCATTTTCAGAGTCAAACAAGTTGCTTCTTTATTTGAATTCAAACTGATAGTGAAATATTTTAAAGGAATATGAAATTACCTGTGGCTTCTTTTGTTTTTCACCTTTTGGTTTTGATCATTTAAAATTCAATATTGCTCGCAGAATGTAATTATTTCTCTTTAAGCAAATATTTACCATAACTTTGAAGCTAAATATATACTATTTTAGAAGCAGAAGGTAAATGAAAATGCACTGAACCAAGTAAGAAAATCCTATATTCTAATGGGCTAGTTGACCATGATCTTCCAGGGCCTCAATTTCTCGATTTATAAAACAATTGAGTTGGACTAGACAATCTTGAATGTCTCTTCCAGTTCTAAGTTGCCATATTTCTATAAACTTAACTTGGCCAAGCAATATGAGTCATATTTAGTCCCCAGGCTTCAAATGGCATCTATATGCCAATTATTCCCAAATTTATATCTACAGCCTAATTTCTCCCCAGAACGCTAGATGTATGTACTAAGCTATCTATTTGATATATCCACCTGATGTGCATCTAGTAGGCATCTCACACTTAACCTGGCTAAAGCAGAATTCCCAATCTACCCCACCCACCCCCAAATTCACTCCCCTTTAGCTTTTCCAAATCAGTAGAATGGCTTCACCTTCCACCTAGTTGCTTAAGCCAAAATCTGAGTTATTCTTGATTTCTCCCTTTCCTTCCCCACTAACTTCCAGCCATTGGCAAGTCCTATTGACTGTTTTATCAAAAGCTATCCTGAATCATTCCATCATGTTCATCCCCAGTGCCCTTACTCGTCCCAAATCTCATCATTCCTCTCCTGGACCACTGCTTTCCATCTGTCTCTGCTTTCATTCTTGTCCCCCTGCAAACTATTCTCCACACAAAAGCTAAAGTGATCTTTTAAAAATGTAAACCAGACCCTGTGGCTCTTCTGCTTAAAGCCCTTCAGTGGCTTCTTATCACACTTAGGATACACCAAAACCCTTACTCTGGCTTATAAAGTCCTAAATGATCTGGTTTCTGTTTCTGTCTGCTACCTCTTCTCTTTCACTCACAACCTCCCCAGCTAGGTCCCAATGACTCTGGTCTTCATTCCTGTCTTTTAATGTGACAACCTTGTTCCTCACTTAGGACCCTTGCAAAAGTCCTTCCTTCTGTCTCGGTGATCATATGGGTGGTTCCTTCTTGTTACTCAATTATCATCTGAGAATCGCCTTCCCCCAAAGAATCCTTCCCTAACTATGTAAACTAAAGTAGCCACCTGATTACTCTTTATCATATCACTCTATTTGAATTATCAGTAGAACACTAATAACTACCTGATAGTTTTCTTGCTACTTATTTATTTATCATTTCCTCTCTTTCTCCAATAAAAGGCAAGTTCCATCAGACAGAGAGATTATCTTGATTACCAAAACATCCCTAGCATGAGAACAGCCCAGGCACATAGTAGAAACTCAAATATTTTTTGAATGAAGCAAATCCCTCAGAACCTCATTGAGAACCCTGGATGGTGTCAACCAAGTGGCGAATCACTGACAAGGATCACATATGTTTTTTGACCAGGCTTCTACCAATCTTTATTGGTCAATTAATGTGGTAGGACTAAAGAAGCTTCTGGTAGATAAGATTCGAATTCCACAATGATCTGGGCAAATACATGCTCCTTTTGTAGAGTGAACCTAACCAATGATTGACTCATGTAGCCCAGACTCAAAGATATTTGACAGCAAATTTATCTGTAGCTTGAGATGAAAATACCTTAACTCACTGAGTGCACAGAACAGTCAGCTTACATGTGTCCCCAGATTTGTTCTTATAAATGCACATAGTGTATCATTTTAGTTATCCTAGCTAGCCAGTTAGCTACCACAATGGATGGTGAAGATATTATGGCATGTTTACCAAATGTTGCTGTACATTGGAATTATGTGGGGATCTTTAGAAAAATGCTGACACCTGTTCTCCCATCCCCAGAGAAATAGGGAGATGTAAAAAGCTCCCCACGTGATTCTAATGTGCATAAAATTTAGGAACCACTGCCTTATGGTTAAGTGAAATCTGCTTCAGTTGGTAGTTTCTGTTGTCAACTATAGTGTATATCGCCCAATTTTCACTTCACCTCTTCTTTTTTTTCCCCCACATCTTTTTGTATTAGGGGGAGAACATGCCTTCCCAGTCTTGATGCTCTCTTTCTTATGGAGAGATTCTCCACCAGCATAGCACATGTCTGCTCCCCCCAGCTTCACTCACTCATGTGGTGGGAAGGGGCCTAACCTGACCATAATGGGGACTCGGGGAACAGGAACTGGGCATGCTGGCTCTGCCCCTGCTTCCACCTTTCTCTGGGAGTCAGCCAAGTCCACATTGCTCTTGGCCTTGTGGTGAACTGAGCAGCAGGGCTCCGCCCTCTCAAAGGAGACCTGTCACAGTGCAACTACATGCTGTCAGGTTCCAAGGTTCAGAAGGAGGAAGGCTATTTGCCCACAGATATTGCCTCTTTGTCCAACACCAGCTTTATCCATAGTATAGGTGATATTTTGGTCTTCCATATGCCTATATGCATATTCTTTGATCCCATTTCTCAACTAGTTCAGTGCCCAGGAAGGGAAGAGGGATGTTCCTGAGCCCCTGAAATAGAGGTTTAAAAATAGTGAAATGACAAAGGAAGGCAGATAGCAGAGACGAAGCTGTGAAGGTGGAGATGAATCTGTAAAGGACCTAGGTGGCCCCCAAACTGGGGAATTTGTCCCTGAATAGTCTAGAACACAATGTGAATCCATCTTAATTATAGCTATAGCAATAATTAGAGTTTTATAACAATATACTTGAAAAAAGAAATTATATATTGCCATACATTGGATTCATCATTATTGTTTATGACCTCGCAGTGTATTTTTATCCATTCATTTATTCATTCAATCATTCTTTCAGATATTTATGCCTTCCATGTGTCAGCCCCTGAGTTATGCTCTCGGGATATGGTAACTAACAAACAAGAGAGAAATAGTTTTTGTCTTCTTGGCACTTATAATAGTGCAAGGCACAGTCTGAGGTACTTGGAAAAAATTATCTCTGTTATTTATGTCAATTCTATGAAAGTGCCCATTTTACAGATGAAGAAACTTAAATACATGGATATTAAGTAAATTTAGCAAGGTTACTGAGCCTGTAACATCAGTCATTAAGGTTCATATTCTTTCTCTTGAAACATATTGTCTCCAAAGAATATTATCTTATTTCCCTTCTGTTTATCTAAGCCCTATAGATTCTTTAAAGTCCAACTGAAATCCTTCTTTCTCTGTGGAGTCTTTCTTGGCAAAACCATTGATTTGCCTCTGCTGAAGGCCTGTGGCATCCCTCATCAATTTAGCACCAAACTATACTCCATTGTATGTTTGAGGTTGTTCCATGCGGGTTTATATCACCTTCCTAAAAGCCCCGGAGGGCAAGGATGAGGTCTTAACATTTTTCTGGGTTCTTTTGTACCTAGTATAATACTGAGCATCATTACATATTTGCTGCCTGATTGGAATCTAAGTCTTGTCCATTTTTTTCTTCTAACTTCTAGATTGAGGTTGAATCAGAAAAACAAGGAGTATGTTCTGATGACTCCACAAGAATTTTTTAACCTGAGGGCCATGGGGTCCACGAGTCTCCTGAAATCGCTGCCATATTTTGTGTTCTTGCATATGGGCACCACTGCCTCAAATTCTGAAAGGAGTGTGAGAGCCACATGAGATTAAGAAACATTTGAAGAGATCTGGTTAAACTACTTATTAATGTTCTATTTCTTTTTGCTCCATGTCTTCTTTTTTTCTAGTAAATTAGAACTTAACGTTTTATCAGGCGTCACAGGTCATTTCCTCTTTGACACCCGTCCTCATGGCCTGGCAGAGAAAAATTGCCTTTTCTCATCTTGGAAAAACAACAACAATAGCAATGTTCAATCCCAATCATTCCAAGGCAATTATGAGAAGTAAGACAGGTACCACTACATTCCTGAGAGATTTTTTTAATCCACTTTTATTGTTCAGCTCTTACTAAAATGCTTATTCCCTGGGAGGAAAAAAAAATCACTGTATGATTTCTTTAGCACAAACACATCATAAAGAAAATGTGAAGTAAAAACTACATTGAGAGAATTTCAGAGATACAGTAGGAGAAGGAACTGCCAGAGCCCTCTCTCACAGCTCAGAAGGGGCAGGGTGGGGAGAGTAAGTGGCTTATATGAAGTGAGCAGAATTGAGAAGTGGGAAAGTAGGGAGGCCTAACTTCCTAAACTGGGAGCCACATGACAATAGAATGGGCCACCAATGAGCCTCAAGGTTGGGTTTTTCTGGAGACATATGTCCTAGTAAGATGGCCCAGCACTAATTTTTATAGCAATGTTAGACATGCCCATCCAAATAAATTAGCATTTCTATTTTGACATCCACAGATGCAAATCCCACCACATGATCTAGCCTCTATGACCCCCCGCTAAGAAAAACATAAAGCATATCATGGGGTTTCTACACTCCTAACTACTGAGAAGTGAGGAGCTTTTCATTTTTCACAATTTTCCTTGGAACATCAGTTGACTTGCACCTAGAATTCTATTCTCAAAATTTTAAAAATAGACTATGTAGGGTTCTTGCTTACATCAGTGGGTATGTCTAAAGGTTCTCACCCCCATCAAATTCCTATAAAAAGGAAACATTCCCCAAAGGGAATGAATTTGAGACTCTTGTTTCCTACTGTTCTAATCCTATTTCCCCATTTTGCCTAGCAGATGTTTTATTTGCCATATTTTATGTGTCCTCACATATGGTAAAGAAATGTTATCATGTTTAAGGCAGTGGCTACCTTTTGAACCCCAGTACTGGCTGGTTTCCCCTCTCTGCCTTCCTCATCAGTCCTATGACGGGACATTGATTACTTCCCTGAAGCCCTGTAGGGAGGATCAAGGATAGGGATGGTTTCTGAAGCCTAGCTCCAAACCTCAGCCCTCTGCCTATATCTCTCTTCCATAGTGTTGTTCAAAGATTAGCCCTTGTTCAGAAGCTGACCCACAGATCTGATCACTGGAATCTTGTGTTGCTTCCCTATCCTGCTAAATTACCTCTAGGAAAAGGTCCTCAAACTCAGCCAGGGGCTAGAGACCCTTTAACCACCAATGGACTTTCTTAATTCTGACTGCTTGGCTGTATCTCTGCGTTCCTGTTACTCTGCTCTATGCACACCTGTTGGGCCCTGAACAACCTGCTGGGTTCAGGCTGTCTGGGTTGGCTCCACTCTGATCCACTTCTGAGTCCTGATGTCTCTCAACCTTCTCTGTCCTGCTACAGCTACTAGATACAAAGTAAGCCACATTCAAGAGTATTCTCCAAACTCTCTTGCCTAACAAGAATGTTCTAGAACCTAAAGATTGAAGTAGGGTTAACGTCACATGCATGGGTGGGAGATACAGCATACGGTTTCTGCAGTGAGGAGAGGAGAGCTCCAGAAACCAGGGGAAGGGAGAGCTGTCAGGGAATACTAAATGAATCTTTCCTGAAAAATAATCGTAAGAAAAATTAATAAAGAGATTGCTCCTAGCTTAACTCTCCTCTTTTCTTTCTCTTCTGGTGATTCCCAGGCTCAACTCCTGGAAATTCTGGTTCACTGTTTGGGGTGGGACCCAGGTGATTCTGATGTGGGTGGTCCAGGTGCTGCACCCCAAGAAACACGGCTGCGGAGGATGCAGCAACCAAAGGCCCAGGGCACACGGCGTTGGGGTGGAATTTATGTTTTGTCTGGAAAAGGATCCAGTGGGATCCCAGGAGGCAGAGTCATCATCGGAACCACATCTCAGTAGGACAGCCCCAGAACTCTCTCTGTCCTGGGCTCCTGCAGCCTTTCCAAGCAGGTATTGGTCAGGGACGGTGCCTGATGGAGGCGACAAGCTGAGGAAGGCAGATTCCTCCCACTGCGTGGAGGAGTCTCAGGCTTCATGGGCCTCCTGACTCCTGGAAGGGCACGAAAACACCTGTTTGAAAGAATGGGTTGTCACACTTGTGCTGGAGGTGATTTGATTTGGCTTTAAAGATCACCAACTTCCAAGGCCCAAGAGCACTTTTCCAAAACATTTACTCAACCTCATGTTGGGGCACCAGGGCAGTGGGAGCCCTGCTTTCCCGGCCCCCAGCCCAGAGGCTCAAGCCCACCCCAGTTGTCTCGAATAACGCATATCTTCTCAGCAGCAACACGTTTTCACATAAATCTTTTTTTCAAAAAGATATTTTAATTTATAAAAGCAATATATAGGCATTGTAAAAACTCAAACAAAAAATGAATTTACTGAACTTTTTAATGAAGGCACAAAAGATATTCAATTACTCATGTGCTGGTCTTGTGTTATGGAGGAAAATAAAGATGCATAAGAAAAAGACCCCACCTTTAAGGAGCTATTATTGGGTAAAATAAATGTCAGGTGTGTACGCATAGAATACAAAGCAGGATCTGATATGTCATATGAACAGCAAAAACAGTAAACACTTGGACAGTGTTTTTCCAGGTGTGCTCTGTGGGTACATCTATATTAGGCTCAATGGAGGGTTTATTAAAAATGCTCATCCCTAGGCCCAACCCCAGACCTACCGAATCAGATTCTCTGGAAGCAAGGCCTTGGGGAACTGTGTGTTTTAAAAGCACTCTGGATGAATCTTTGCACGGAAATGTTGAGAACCACAGGCTGGGAGTTCAGAAAAGAGAAAATGGTCCCTTGATGAAATGTCAGAATTGTCTCTCTGGCAGTGAGGTTTGAGAGATTCCCTGAAGGAGGCTCTTGGGACATCACTCAGGAACAACACTGTGGAATTTGTCACATTGTAATATCACTTCCTTTCCTTTGTGCATCTTTCCCAGGGTTTTAGGAGCTTCTCAAGGGCAGGGATCTTCTTTTCTTTGCTGGAGTCATGTTGGTCCATTGTAGGCATTCAATAAATGTTGGTTGAACAAATGAGTAATCATGTAGGATCTAAACAAACAGGGATAAGGGCTTACAGGACAGGATTCTGGGAGGAGGAAAGGCATAGACAAAATATCCGAGATTGGAAAATCAAGGTCAAGAGTTAAGTGTGATCAAGGAGGAAGGTTAGTTTAGTTGAGTAAGTGGAGATATGCTGGACTGCAAAGCCATGTGAGAGGTGATGGGGTCCTGGATGGCTGGGGGATGTGAACTGCATCCTATGGATGATGGGGAGTCACCAAAGATGAGGAACCAGAGAGTGATGGGATCAAAGTGTTGTCTTAGCACAATTGATTACGTGACCATGGACAGCTTGCCCAAGAGTACAAAGTGGGTGGAGGTGGGCAGCCACGTCCACACCCTCAGAGGAGCCAGGGAGGGACTTGGTCACTATCAGAGGCAGGACTTGTGAGATCCCATAACTGTCTCTTCCATTCAAGCATCCAAATCATCCAGTGTCCTTTGCTTGACTCCCTGAGAAATCTTGGTTCATTTTCTAGGTCTTGTCTGCTTTGACTCCCAGGTCTGACCGAGCTTGTCTTCCTTGGCTGCCCAAGCAGCACATCTCATCTGGTGTGTGGACAACTGGGCAGCAGAGTGGCAGATTCATTGGGGGTGGGAGTAGTGGTCAAGAGATGATGGGGCTGGTCTAAGGCAGAGGCTGTGGGATGGAGAGGAGGGGCCAGATTTAAGAATCATTTCTGAGGCAGAATCTCAGATTTGGTGAATGAATGTGGAGATGGAGGGAGGGACTTGATAAGGACAAGTTTGAGGTTTTTGGACAAGTGACTATAGGAATTTAAGAGGGAGCTTGGAATTGAATGATAAAGAGTTCAGACTGGAACACGTTGAAGTCAAGGTTGCAAAAAAATATCCAGGTGGAGGGCTCCTGAGGCTCCCTGGAGACAGGGATTTAGAACTTCGGAGAGAGGTGGGTGCTGGTTATCAGTGATTATCGGAAGGCATGGAAATGGACATGATCATCCAGAGGGAGCACGCAGCAATGAAAAAGGAAACAGCCCGTGATAGAACACCAGCATTAGGAGGCAGGCAGAGGAGGGGGAGCCAGTGAGAGAAACTGAGAAGGCAGAGTGGGAGGATGGGAAGGGTAGAAGGAACACCAGAAGAAAGCAGAACTCAAGAGAGGCTACAGTTTCAAGAAAATGACAATGACAGTGTTTTATGGCACCGGTGCATTAGGGGGGTGGGGATTTAAGAGGAAGCCAGATTGAGGAAGACCTGGGAGGTAAGGAGGTGGAAACCACAGGCCCTACTCTTTCAAGCAGTGTGGAGGGATTATCAACATCCTCACCCTATAAGACTCCCTGGACAAATGAACACAAAGGAATTCAAAATGAAAGGCAAAAGGGGAAGCGTTTCATTGAGACCTTCTACTCCAATTTTTTAAAATCTACCCTGTTTTCATTTAAGATCTTGAACATTCATTCCTGGGTTTGAGTTCATGGCTGCTAAAAGCAGTGTAATTGAAAGAATTAATTATATTTTTGATTTCTTGTTTGTGAAGAAATTGTTCCACTTTTATGTTTAACTTGATGGGAGAATAAAATGAAAAACCTGTATTCCTGGTATTAATGAATGGAAGATCATATTTTCTCAATCTTTTAATGAATCAGTCCTTTGCTCTTTGAGACCAGATGATCCATTTCACATTGCAAGTATCTTATTGTGAAGTTCAATGTCATCAAGAAGAATCAATGAATGAATTATAAGTATTTACCACAGTGCAATATCTACAAGATGAAGAGAGGAGGCTGAATAAAGATGAACTGAATATTGAAGCTGTTTCTTCTAACACGCACATGCTGCACATACACACACATACAAACAACAAAGTGGTGTTTTCTCTGTAACTATGGAAGGCTTTTGCAAAAACTCCGGTGTATTACATTGTTCAATATCATTGAAAAGACTCTACCCTGCCTGTGGTATTGGAAATATGGATGCAGCACATGCCGCATTTTACCCATGCTGGAAGGTGTCTGAAATTAAATTTGGTTACATTTCTGGTTGATTCACTCAGCACCACTAGCCAAGGTAACTAGTTAAATTCCCAAATGGGAACAGTTGGCTTATTCCATTACTGTAGGTGGCCCCAAACTTAAGTGCATGCCGTGATCACAAGAGAAGCCTGGTGAGAGAGAAGGGGGTCACTGCAAAACTCCACTGCTAGGAAAACAGTGAATGGTTGAAGCAACTGCTATCCAAGATGGGGGCCATTGGACAGGGCACGTGTGTCAGTCAACAGAAGCAGATTCTGGCAGATCTATGGAGAAAAGGCATTTATTTACAGGATGGTGGGTGGCTCACAGGAATCCCCAGGAGGGCTGGAAGACCAGTTCTGAGTTGATGCACACCGGATGAAGACCCAAGCTGATGCTGCAGAGCCAGTCTGTTGATGACACCCCTGTGCTACTCTCTGCTATGGAAGTTACTGTCACACCCGTGGCCATTGGATCCTGCAATATCCCACTCCTGTGTAGCACGAGCTGCTGGTGGAGCCTGGGTTATGCCTCGTCCCTCCCCAACTTCAAAAAAAGGCCGGAAAGGTGGGGGGTGTTGTGGCTTTGCCTCCTGGGGTTGGGTTTTCCCCATGGACAGGAAGAGGGGTCACATCCTGGGTGACTAAAAACAGTGACAAATGCCATTCTAGCTCTCAAGAACCGGGACTATGTCACATCCTTCTTTAGGGGCCCAGAGCTCAGCACAATGCCCTGCCCAGAGTAGATGCCCATAAAAGTTTTGATTTTGATACTCAGCCAACATATGTTTAAGAGTTATGCCCCGTAGATTACTCATTGCCTAGAGAGCTGAGCAACTGGACAACACATAGTCTTTCATTTTTAAAGCTGTGGCTCTTTTCTGAACCCATTCTAATGTGGCCATATTATACTCACATCTTTTGATGAGATCTCTGTCAAGGCCATTAATGATACTCACCATCTACTCAGTGAAAATCTCCTTCTGAGCTCTGTGAGTACCTCATGATTTGCATGTTGTAAAGAAATGAGGCAATAAAAGTATTTAAACCCTCTGATCTCTATTGAGTTAGAGGGAGAAAAGATCAGCATTTTAAGACACATCTCAAAAACTGTACTTGGGGAAGAAAAGGGTATAATCTGTGGTATTATTTGACAAGATTGCTCTTCCTGTCACTGCCCACCAAAAGGGAAAAGTGTTGAGCTGATTGACTGGCAAGCCATCCATTTTCTGTGAAAAAAAGGAAAGCACTGGGGGCTTAAATGGTAAAGTTATCAAATATCTTACATCCAAACAGCTACCTATAAAATGACTTCCACACAGGCAACAGTAATGTTTGCTATTTTAACGTACAATATGGTGCCTTGCAGACACTGGAAACTCAATTTCTCTTGGTGGTGATAACAGCTAGAGATAATGTAAACTGCCTTATATTTGGGTAACAAAAGGCTTGACATTTTTGGACCCTAAGGAGGTATTTTAATACAGTACACTGAAACTATAGGTAAATTATTAGACCCACTATGTAGTTGTTGCTGATTTTGATGCTTTTTCCATAAGATTATTGTTATTGGCAGATGAGCGTCTGTTGCACAGACAGAACAGAGAGTTCCCATGTTTCATTCTCCCAGTTTCCTATAATGTTAATGCCTTAACCGTGATACATTTATCAAAACTAGGAATTAACATTGGTACAAGTTAACATTGGTAAACTACACACTTCCTTTGGCTTTCCCAGCTGTTTCTTCTCATTGAGAGACTTAAGCACCCATTTGGGCTGGAGGCCAACACAACCTTAGTACTTCATTTATTCAGACTGTAGCACAGAAAGACTATAAAATCTACCATTTATTAAACATTTCCTGTGCACCAAACATGGGGCCAAATATTTTGCAGCATGAGCTAATTTCATCCTTCCCAGAATCAAGAGGGAGGACTCTGTCATATCCACTTTGGAGTTAGGACCGCAGGGCTTAGGGTACCGGGCAGTGGTCTGAGGGCCGTGCAGCCGGGAGTGGCCGAACTGAGTTGTGACCCCACAGCTCACAAACTTGACTACAAAGTACAGATCCAAGGACTTTCATCACAGGCTGGCCCAGGACACACCTTCTGAAGCTCCTCTGGATCAACTGCGGTGGGTGACCCCGAGGTGGGAGGTTTTCCTGTCATTGTGAAGTGACACCCTAAATGCAACGGGTTTTTCTGTGATCTGTGGAATCAGTTGCAATACTGATACCTCCAGCCTGCACACTCTTCCAGGAAGTTCTCAGTCCTCCCCAGCCGTGGGGACGCCCTCCTTCCTGCGCTGGGGTGGGTGGGGGGCTCCCCCTCTGCTGGCCCGCTCTCCAGCCCTCTGAGCAGCTGGGAGGAATCGGGCACCAGCGGCCTGTGCACCTTTCGCTTTTCTTTCCTGAGTGTTTTAAGGCTTAATTAACACACATAAAGTGATCTGAAATGCTGGGATGAAAAGAGCTGGGGAACTGCAGTGTCCTGATGATTACCTAAGGCCAGAGAACTCAAACAGGGAGGCTGGGGGGAGACAAAGGGGCTGGGAGAGGCACCCCGAGGGCTGGGGTTCCTGCGCTGCAGCCGGCTGGGTGGCTTTGGGCCAGATCCCCACGGCGTTCTGCCTGGAGCTTTCCTCTCAAGATCAAGATCCCACCTCCGAGCAGGGCTCAGCCCCAGCAAAAAGAATTCCTAAATGGCTTGAACCAGTGCTAAGGAACAGATCCCAAGACACAGACCATGTCCAACTTGGTAACTGACCCTGTAGTGAAAAGGATGGGGCGTCATTCACGTGCTATTGTCAAAACTGGGCTGTCTGCAAATTACTGGTTTTTGTCAGTGGAGGAATAGATGTGATAAATATCACGGATATGAATGAATGAGAGTGAGCTTTCTTCACTCCTTTTGACAGGCACCAATGCACCGTGGTAATAGTGCTGTCACCTGTGGGAGGCAATGACTCCCTTATAAAAGGAGGGTAAAAGTAAGGAAGTCCACGTCACATGGTATTCCACTGTAGCTTAGGTCTGTTAGTCAAAGGGTAAAAGATTATTGTTTTCTTGGATGATGTTAAGTCTTGTGACTTCACAGGGTGGGGACAGATGGCATGCAATTGCAGTTTGAAGCCTACAAAGAAGCAGGTGGGAAATCTTTCTTTCACTTTAATTTGACGTCACCTGTATCTAGAAAGTCGGAGAATATCGCCACGTCTTCCAGGGGTCTCTTCAGCACAGTGAGAATTTCTGTGAGTCTCTGTGTATATAAAAACAGTGGTTACTCTATTCTAAACTGTTTATGATAAAGAAGGGGAAAAGGTTTGTTTGGATAACCCAAAGTTTATATTAGGCTCTCATCATGTTTTTTCTGTCCTGCTTGAGCTAATAGATAGGTGGTTACCCATCTCCTGAACCCACAAACCGTGCAGTTTGGCATCCAGGGAGGAAGGAGGCCACTTCCCTCGGCTGCAGATAGAGAATTCCAGAGGACTCCAATCAGCCCGACTTGGGCTGAAGTGCTCACCCTGGACCAAGCCTATGGGTCATGCTATCATGATGTTTGTTCCATTCTGACATCAGAACTGCCACGTGGGATAAGAAATCCCCCAGAGGAGAAGGGAATTAGAGCCAGGCAGCCACCCCAGTCGCATCTATGAGTAGTTAAAAAGGCCAGGAGACCTGTTGTCCCCAGGATTGCAGTGGGGGATGATGGGTGTGTGTATGGGGGTGAGGGGACCCAGAGCAGTCATCCACGTGGTGGTTTTCTGGACATTGTAATTCTGCCTCATTCCTCCTTTGGTTGTGGGTGCCATCTATGTCACCCATGGCTCACTCAAGGGGGATCTGAGGCCAACAGTGATGGCTTCCTGCAAGTCTGCAAGGGTTCTTGTCTGAACTGGTATAGTAAGAGGCCCCATAAGTTCCCTGTCTTGCTCCCTTCTAATTTGTCCTCCATACTATTCCTAGAATGGTCCTTGTAAAAGACAGAGTTAACTCTCAATACCTTCTGTTCCGGTTTGCTAATTCTGCCAGAAGGCCAAATACCAGAAATGGATTGGCTTTAATAAAGGGGGTTTATTTGGTTACACAGTTACGGTCTTAAGGCCATAAAGTGTCCAAGGTAAGGCATCGACAATAGGGTACCTTCACTGGAGAAAGGCCATTGGCATCCAGAAAACTTGTTAGCTGGGAAGGCACGTGGCTGGCATCTGCTTGCTCCCAGGTTGTGTTTCAAAATGGTGCTCTCCAAAATGCCTCTGTGTCAGCTTCTCAGGGCAAACTCTGGGCTAGCACCTCCAAAGCATCAGCAAAACTCTGCTTTCAACGGCTGTCTTCAAAATGTCTCTGTAAGTTGCAGCAGCAAGCTCCGTCTGTCTGAGCTCTTATGTAGGGCTCTGGTAAACTAATTAAGGCCCAGGCTGAATGGGTGGGGCCACACCTAGATGGACACTATCGAATCAATGTTATCACCTACAGTTGGGTGGGTCACACCTCCTTGGAAACAACCTAATCCAAAGGTTCCAACTTAATCAATACTAATACATCTGCCCCCACAAGATTGCATCAAAGAACATGGCTTTTTCTGAGGGACATAATATACACAAACCAGTATACCTTCTTATGTACTAACTCTATTTTTCCATTTGAAAAAAATTTTATTGAACACCCACTATGTGCCAGACACTGTTTTCATGGTCTTGGAAGTTATTACCAAACAAAACAAAGATTCCCGGTCTTGTGCAGGGAGATAGATAATGAATAATAAACCTTAATAAATAAGTAAATTATTAATGTGTTAGTAGGTGATAAGTGCAAGAGAAAAAGGAAAAAGGAAAGCAGGATCAGGAGGATCAAGAAGGGGATTGGGACATTTGAACAAAGGCTTAAAGAAGATAAAGGGGTTCGCCAGGAGGGCAAACATGATAAAGTGCAAACCTCGGTGGACTCTGGCCCCTGCCTGTTCCTCCAGCAGGACCTACAAGCACTTGCTCGTTAGCCATGCTGCTTTCCCTGCAGTCCTCTGACCTGCCTCTCTCTTTGACCCCCCTGGGTTCCTCCCTACCCGTGTTTATCTGTTGACCCCTGGAGGGGACCTGGAGGACTCAGATCACGTTTCCCAGCTCCCATCACGGCTGCCAGCATGGTGACTAGTTGAACCTCTTTTGGTGTCAAGCAGACCTGGATTTGAGCCGTGATTCTGCCTCTTGACATCCATGCAACTCTGGGCAAGTTTGTGCATCTGAAAATGGGAATAAAAATCGCATTCTCCTTACAAGGTTAAGAGAATTGAAACGAGAAAAGGCAGGTAAAATGATTAGGACGGTGCTTGGCTCCAAGTAAAGTCTCGGCCACCCTTTGCTGCCATTATTACAGAGCTTCCTCTCCCCCTTCCTCTCCTCTAGGCTTCTCTCTGTCCTCCTGGGGAGTCCATGTCAACAACCCCAGGCCAGCCCTTCCCTTCACCCCCCAAGGCCATCCTGGCTGGCTGAAGAAAGCAAGCTCCAAACATCCTGCCTGGGCAGCCTTCGCCTGGACCCTGCCTTCCTCCGTTCCCACCGCCTTGTGCCTGCCCTGTCCCCCAGGTCCCCAGCTCCCAGGCTCCATCCCTTGGTGGGCTTCCCTGGGTATCTGCACACACGGCCCTTACCCCCATTGCATCTTCCTTGCCCCAACCACATTCTGGCTTTGGATTCAGGTTTTATTCTGGTGACCCAGAGCTGCTTGATCAGTTGCTTAGATGGTTCTTGATGTCCTGTCTGTTAAACTCACTGTTCTAGCTCTCTCCAAGGGAGCCCCTGGGGCTGCTGGATGAGGCCTAGCCTCTGATTGGAAGGGTAGCACAGGCGTTTCTGCATCAGGGAAACAAAAAACACTACAAGTGCTTACTACAAAAGGAATTTTAAAAATAGACTATTTTTATAACAGTTTTAAATTTACAGAAAAACTGAGCAGATAGCACAGAGAGTTCCCATATGCCTCTGATACCGTTGCTCCTGTTATTAACATCTTATATTAGTGTGATATATTTGTTACAAATAATGAACCAATATGATACCTTATCGTTAACTAAAATCCAGACTTTATTCAGACTTCCTTAGTTTTTACCTAATGCCCTTTTCTGTCCCAGGATCCCATCCAGGAGCCCACATTACATTTACTTGTCATGTCTCCATAAGCTCCTTGTGGCTGTGACAATATCTCTGATTCTCCTTGTTTTTGATGACCTTGGCAGTGTTGAGGAGTCCTGGTCTGGTATTTTGCAGACTGCCCCTTCCCTGGAGTTTGGTGATGTACACAGAAGGAATTCAATACAGGAGATTGGTTACAGTGGGGATGCAGGATCTGAGAGACAAACAAGAGAAGGTGAAGTTTTGCAGGATGAATCCCAGCAGAAAGCCAGATTGCATCCCTAAGCTGGAGAGTTAACAGGAAGAGGCAGTGTTATCTGAGCAGGTGTCATGGCACAGAAGACTCAGCCAGATGCAGCCTCCACTCAGATGCCTTCAGAAGCAAGAGGGAGGTGAAGAAATACTGCAGCCTCTCCCTTCCTCCCACCTTCCCAATTCCCTCCAGTGCCTCTCCATTGACCCACCCAGCCGTTAGCCCACGGAGTGAGAAGCCTGCAGGAGTCAGCTCCCTGAAGTGCAGTGCAGGGAAGGGCAGAGAAAGGCTCTGAAGCCCAGGATGGGGACAGGTGGCATTTGAACACAGAACACTCACCATGCCATGATTTCACTGTAGCACTTACACCACTGCTCTGCACTTGTTTGCTTGTCCATGGGCTCCATGTGACAAGCAGTTCTTGGAGGGCATGCTTATATGTTGAATTATGTCCCCAGAGAGAGATGCTCAAGTCCTAATCCCAGGCCTGTGAATGAGACCTTATTTGGAAATAGGGTCTTTGAACATGTGATTCGTTAAGTTGAAGCCAAACTGAAGTTAGGTGGCCCTTATCCAAATTGACTGGTGTCCTTATTTATAAAAAGAGAAAAATTAGGGCACAGACAGACTTTTGCAGTCGAGAAGGCCATGGGAAGATGGGGAGGCAGAGTGCAGCGATGCACCCACAAGCCAAGGAAGCCACGGATTACCAGCAAACACCAGAAGTTAGAAGAGGCAAGGAAGGAATTTTACCCTATGAGTTTCAGAGGCAGCATGGCCTTGCTGACACCTTGATTTCAGACTTCTAGACTCCAGAACTATGAGACAATAAATTTCTGTTGTTTTAAGCCTCCCAGTTTGTGTTACTCTGTTATGGCAGTCCTAGGAAACTAAGACAGAGGCATTATTTCTTTTTTATACCCAGAGCCTGGAACAGTGTCTGTCTGGCTCCTATTAGGCTTTCAATGTTTGGTGTATACGCCATTGAAGGAATAATGAACAACGGTTTATTTGGACCAGTACCTCTTCTGCTATTCTCTAGCTTTGAGGAATTGCTTACCACCAGAATTTCTTTTCAGCTTCTCCTCATCTCCAATTGGTGACTCTGAGCCTAGTGTTTGCAACATGTTATGGCCACATGGATGATGCGACTCTAAAGTAATTAGACCAGTTTTCAGCAAAGGGATCAAATTAAGTCATCCAAGTAAGTTTTGTTTTAATACTTCCAAGTAATTCCCCAGAAAGGTAGCCACATCTTTGGATGCTGATGCCATGTCTAACCTATTCCTTATGAGCTGTAAAAAATGAAACAAAACAAAACAAAAAACAAAGAAACTTTTGAGAATATAAAATATTTTTTTTTCTTTTAAAAGTCACCCAGCACTTCACCTGGCTGGTATTTAAGTGGGTTGAGACAGATCAGAGAAGCTACATTTCCTTTTGGCAGAGAGGAGGAGGAAGTGGACTGCCACAAACAGAACTGACTAGTGACTTTCTCGTGGGTGCAGGAGGGCTGAGAAATGATGCCCCAGTGGCCTGCTGATGCCCCTGTTGTCATCAGGCCCAGGCAGAGCACCGTGGGGCTCACCAGAAGGCTGCCTCAGATCGGAAATGCCTCGAGGTTCCAGGGTTGTCAAGCCCTTCAGTGCTGGGACAGCAGGTAGAAAACCAAGTTCCAGTTGAAGAAAGCCTCACTCCTGCAGTGTGTAAAGTGAGGTCAGTTCTCAGTCTCTGATGAAGAGCCAAAAGGTACATGGGTGACAGAGCATTACTCGGTGACAGAAGTTTAAGCTTTCTCTCTGCCAGGATGACCCGATAGCCACAGGGTAGAGACGGCCAGTGTGGCCATCTTTCTCATTTAGCAGCAATGAAAATATTTTCAACCAGCCACGCATTTCCATCAGGTCAGTCACTGCTCTGATACAGGTAAGAAATGGTGACTAAAGCAAATGACCTATGCTTAGTTTTGGATACCTCCCTTCCACAGAGAGCTGGGAGGCCAGGTGGTGCACCTGGAAGAACCGAGGCCAGCTGGAAGCTTCGGAGACTAAGGTTGGAGTTCCAGCTCCTCAGCTTACCAGCTGCGTGGTTTGGGGGCAAATCACTTAACCTTTCAGAAGCTCCACGTTCTCATTTGAAAATCGGGGATTATAATATGCGTCTTCTCACTGAAGCGTGGAAAAGATGAGAAAAGTATGTTGAGAGTAATTTGAAGACCAACAAGTTTAACATATTATCAACTAGTTATTTGCGTGGACATAAGGCAGCAGAAACGGTGCCTTTGATGTTTAATTAATACTAAAAATCCTCCATAAAATTTATTTAGCTATAATTGGAAAGGGAGGAGGGCCATAGTACTTTTCAAAGGGACCTTTTCTGCTCCAAAAATAGCACTTAGAAAGCACATATTTGATTTTCCTTTTGGTGTCAAACCACAGCGCCATTGTTATTAGCAGTTTTACAGAATTGTGACCTTCAAACTTGCTGATATCAAAGATTGAAAGAAAGCTCCCAGTTCAGGAGCTTTTCAAATGAAAGCACTTTTATTTGGAATGGAATTGTCCTCTTAAATGAGTACTTGCAAGTTTGGAACTTGGCTCCCAGGTGGGCTGCAGGGGCTGAAGAAGTCTAGAGGTGGCTGAGAGCCCATTTGAGGGGATAGGAGGGCAGTCTCTTATAGGGGTTCATAAAACACCATTTCCCTGGTTATAAAACAGAAACCTAGAACCTACGTTTTTCTTAATCGCGCATGAACTGGTTTGTGTATAGATCTAGGAACATAATTTACTCTCAGTTTACTGAATTTGTAAATTTTTGCATTTGTTTTAATTTTTAATTAAGTCTTTTCCGTGAGGCGCACCATATGCCACCATTAATTCTTTCTCGTTGGTTTCTTAGGAGATACATGAGAGCATTTTTTGATGCCACTTTTTAGGTCTTTTGAAAATCAAATGACTGGGGTTTAGCCATATGAGGCTTTGCTATTTAAAACAGTATATTTACAAAGTAAGAGAAAGCAAAATGCAAAAGGACCTATTAGGCGAGAAAACAATCAATCAAGTTGTTAACCTTTTTTTTTTTGGACTTTTTTGCGATATATATTTGAAATCCATCTTTATCGACACCGTACTCTTTCTTACCTTCTGTGAAAGTACAATATCAACCAGCGTACCGTGCAAATCTAGATATTCCAGTTACTGCCCTATCTGTTACCCTGGGCTGCGGAGAATATCTGCCTCCTGAGAGTTCAGTTGTAAGCCAATGTTTTCCCTTTAACATCTCAGGCCAGGATTGCACAGTTCGTCCGCATACACCCAGGCCGCTCTTGAAAGGGGCTGCCGCGTTGTTCGGTTTTCGGGGGGATCCACGGTGCTCACGAGCTGCCCGCCTGCGGTACGTGCGGGCTGCAGACCCGGCCGCGGCGCGCGCTAGGACCCAGCAGGGCTCCGGGCCCGGGTGGGAGCCGCGCCGCCGACCCCGGGCGGGCGCCGGGCGCTGGAGCCGGGGTTCCGGCCGCGATCGGCTGCAGCTCGGCCGGGAGACGGCGCGACCCGGCGGCGGGGCCTCCCGCGAGTCCAGCGCCGCCGCAGCCCCCCAATGTGGCCGCGAGAAGCAGCGGGGGGGCAGGCGATCGAAGGTAACGAAAATGGGGCTCGTTTCCTGCCTCCTAACCTCCTGCTCTGGTTCAGCATTGTCATGAGAAGCCCTCCCTGCTCAGGCTGCTGCATTTGGGGGCACCCTGCGATTTTTTTTTTAAGGTGTCTGCCCCCCATATTTCCACCTGGTTTTCAGATTGATTTATAGTCTGCAGCCCAAATGGGAAAGATCCAGGAATGGCAAGTTGCTTATTTTCATTAGTTTTTTCTCAAAAGTAAGTTCATTAAAAAAAAAAGTTTCTCTGGAATTTGTGGATAGTCGTTTTTTAAAAGAGATATATTTTAAACAGCAGATAAATGGCTATTTAAAAAAAAATTGTCAATTAATTGATGTAATTCCGTTAATTACTTTTCTGGAAGCCCACTTTTGTGGGCAACCGAGGCGTTACTGTTATTTTCAAGGAACTAAGGTGTTAAATGTGGAGTTTGGCTGGGGCAGACTTTACAGCATTAACGTTGCAACGGCTTTGCTATCAATTGCAAACAGAGTGTCAAATCTGTGGGCAGTTTAAACCTCTTTTCAAATACTGTAACTGGTTATCCTGATATGACACACGGATGAGAGTTTCCGTTGAGGGCTGTAAAAATATTTCTGTTTTCGGAGAAACATTGTTTTGAGGAGAAGACCGTGATCACTGCTTTTAGAGGCTGAGGAGACTATTTTTCATGTTTTGTTTATACTCCAGGGATGACATTTGGGGAAGGAAAAGGAGGTCTCTCTGGGCAGCTTTTAATTGTGGGGTTATTAATTTATTTAATATATTAGTTTCAATTGGCTGGGCTCAGGGAGCCCTCCGTGACAGGCTGTGCTTAAGGTGACACATTTGCTAGCAGTTGGGACACATGATTGCAAATGTAAGATGTGCCTCATTCGAAAGGGCTGGGCTGCCGGAACCCTCATGTGGTAGGCAGGGTGCGATCGGTTCATTGAGGAAAAAGGGAATTGTTTTCCTTAGCTAAGGAAGACATCCTGTGATATTCCTTTTGTTCCCTGGTTTTCATTGATCGTCAGCTCTGCCTTGGAGACGAGAGGGGCTCCCATTTGGGGTGCAGAGCTTGAGACTGCACAAATGAATGGATCTCCACTTTTACTCTCACACTGATTGCCCAGTTAGATAGATTGAGACTTATGGAAACAGTCACCTCAAATCTTGTATAACCGTGCCATAATTTCAGATCAACCTTATTATGCACAGATTTCTGCAAGATTGATTTTTAATTCAGGTGCGGTTTTGCTTCATATACCTTTATGTTTCTGTCCAGATAATGTAAGCCATATTGATGGCAAATTTCTTTGCAGACATCAGCTACTTACTGGCTTACATTTATAGACATATTGCTTTACAATACATTGCCAATTATATCTCATCATAAGTTGTTGAATGCGAAGTTGTTCAACTTGGAATGATTTTTCCTAATCATTTTTGATCTATTTGAATAGCACCATCAGCAGATGGATGCTTAACTATCATTACCCTGATAATTTAAGTGGCTTGTGCAATAGCATGTTTCACACACTAAATTTAAGTCTCTGACAGTGAAAGAAAAAAGACAATGAAGAGCAAACAATCAAAATCAGCTTGCACAGTATTATAACAAATTTTGACATCTGGTTTGAGGAGAATGCATTCCACACCCAAGAAAAAGGGCATTCTTCACCCTGTAAAAATATGAATTAAGAAATACTGTGAAATGTTATATCTGTAAAACAAAATATAAGGCCTGTGGACATTTTATATGAGCCTTAAAGAACCTCATTCAAGAAGCACTGTCCCAGAAGTTGTTAAATGTATAAACACTTTTCTGATTGGCTTAAAAATTTAGACACAGGAAGTGGATGGTATCTAATAACCGATGAGTGGAGACACGGTTGTCATGGAAACCGAGAAGAGTAACCCTACCCCCCTACACGCACGCGTGCGCATGCACGCACATACGCACACACACACGCACACACACACTACCACAACCACACCACCACTTAAAAAGAAAAAAGAACCCTGCCTGTCATCACAGATGCCTGGAGTTCATGTTGACTTCTCTGAGCTTTCCCACAGCATCTGTTGAAACCTGAGACCCGTGCCTGTCAAATCAAGGTCATTCTACAACAACAACCAAAAATTCACAGTCTCCTGGATTTCATAACTGTATTGTTATTGAAAGTATATGAAGAAAAAGCCTTAAAGCAAGAAGGAGCACGTGCTTACTTAGAATTTTACTATTTTTCGGTTGTGCAAGGAAAGGCTCAGAAGAATGTGTTTGAGCACTGAAGAGTACAATCAAAATAATTTGTATGTTTACTGTTAGACCGAAAGTCTTTTTAGAGCCATAAAGACTAAAATGTTATCAATAGATGGAAAGTCATCTAAGGAAGTTATAATGAAGAGTTTCTGTTTGCAAGAGGGTTCAAAGTTGAACCCAAGCAATTGAACTCAAAGGAAGTGTGGGCATTTTGGAACCCTGCTGCAAGGCTGCATGTGCCTGCATAAATGAAGAGTGTGTTGGTGCTTTGAAAAGTGTAAGGGGCTGTGTTCTCAGTAGCTGAAGAGGGAAAGGAAAAGCCCCTGAATGGAAAGATCTGTTTCAAAACTGCAATTATTATTATTCAGCAAATTTAGAAAAGTTTCCCCTTCTTGGATGAGAAAGAGTGGTTTTGTTTTTAGGATAATTGGGAGGTTCCCAAAATTAATATTGCAAATATTTCCAGTATCTTGGTAATGGCTTCATTGAGGGGTATAAAGCAGGAGACAGGTTTGGAGACTTGCCCCCATACACTTTCCTAAAGCTAAGAACAGCCAAGGAGGCCCTTTCCTAAATTTTGACTTTGGGGATCCAAATTGAAACTTGTAAATCTAAAAATGAATCATTTATTATATTTTCTTATGTCAGTGGTAGATTTAAATTTTAAGAAACATCTTCCTTCCAATCCTGGTGATTTTATACAGTGGGGGTGCTAAATTAGCAGTGGTCAGTGTTAAATCTTGTTCAGTTAACACTTTGATCTTTTTTTAGAGAAGCAAATTTCCCTTGTTTTCATCAACTAATTGCATGGGTGTGTGTGTGTAGAAAAAGATAGAGTCGAAAGAGTCCTAACTATATTTTAATGGTTATTTAACATTCTGCATCCATGTCATGGGAAATAGAGACTCTAGAAGTGATATAGCAATGTTTTGGTGATTTGGCATCTGTTTCATGATTCTATGTTGTCAAATATTTAACTGATTGGAATTTGGTGAAGAAAGTTCAGTTTAATGGCACAAGTGTTGTCTTTTAGCAAAGGATTTCCTGCAGGGAGCTTTCTTATCTGCAAGTCTCTTCATTGGCAGGAAACATGTCAGTTGCTTATTTTTACAAACTGAAGGAAATGAATGGGATTTGTTGGTTTCTAGAATCTGCCTTCATTCTCCATTGTCTGTCAAATAGTTTTCTTGGAACACTTTGTTTTTAAAGAGACTTTTCAGGGGTAGAATTACATTGCTCCAAATCTCTGGCTTATCGTTTATTTCTTTTTGACTTTGGGATTAAAAAAAAATTGATCCTTATGCTACTGTGTTGAATTTATTTTACCAATACAAATTAACAAGATGTTCAATAAAAATCTAATTCATTTTCAGTTGTCAGATAATTACACATATGCTTACTGAATCTGGCATTTCTTATGGCTATGCCAGATTTCTAATAATTACCCCAGAATCCCAACCAAATGCCAGTCTTGATTTTGGATTATTATAGAGAGGCAAAAGGAGAGAGGCAGCTTGTCGTTCCCTTTGCTTATAGGAAAAAAGATCCACAAAGAATACATGTTAGATATGTGCCAACTTTGCTAAGGTAAAAACTCAAAGTTGGGGGAGAGTGGGAAGGGAAGGTAGGCTAAAGTCAGTTTGGAGATGTAAAAGAAAAACAGATGTTAACCTTGAAAGGATTTAGTGTGCAAAACTCTGGATTATTTTTTTGGATGTTTTAAATAAACATATTTAATTGTTATAATACATGTAAGTTTCAAATTCTGGAGGAGGAAAACTGGCTGAGCTTCTTTAGAGGAAAACGCATAAACCTCCATTTAAGGGAACAGCCTGGGGGCATGGGGGAGGGAATTAAGAGTTCCTGGGGGAGAGAGAACCCTTTAATGCCATGATTTTCACATATTTTTTTAAGACATCATTTTTGCCTTAAACTTAGCACCAAATGGAATTTTACACAAGACCCTAATACAGGAGTCAAATAAAAACAGAACTGCATGGGGCAAACCAGGAGCCAGGAGCCCAGAACCTTTTATCTTCCCCTGGGTTTTGTTTAGGGAGCACCTTAGAATCCTAGGACCCCTTGGGAACGCTGTTTGAAAACCACTGCTTTTAAAGTACCCAAAATATTTTCTAAAAAAGGTACGAGTGAATTGCTTGCAGAATCCTGGAACCTCTTAGCTGAAGAGAATTTGACAATTTAAAAGAGCGCTTGTGCTGAGAGCGACTAGAAAAGAGGTAGTAACATGATATGTACTACAACACATGCCAGTATGCTGACATGTGTATACAGAAAAAGATAGGACCGGCCACAAGTATGAAAATGTGCTGGTCCAGACTAGAATGAAGGAAGGGGAAAGGATGATTTTAGGGGTTACTTACAAACCAGAACCCCCTTTCCTTAAAGTTATAGAACCTCACTGGAGGTGTTTGAGATTAGCTGGTTATCATTTTACTCAAATGCATAGATTTATTCTATTACTACCTCAGAATCTGTTATGTAATTGTTATTCTGTTAGTCAGTGAAAATAATTTCCTATTAAGTGTCATTCATGAAATGAAAGTTTGCCAAGCTATATAATCTGCCTGGCAGAGTCAGTAGTGTTTTGAGTGTTGAGTAAAATAATAAGACACAGATGATATTTGAGTATCCTCAAATAGATTCCCATTATCTTGTCTACTATGAGATTGTACTGAAATGGCAGTATTGAGGTTGGGCTCAGTTCTCCCCCTTCATACCCCAGAAGCTACCAGAATTAAGGATTTCTAGGGGTGGTGGACAGAGGAAGCCCCTTTAGTTCCACTCTTGATTTCTCATTGCCTCTCAATTCACATGTGCACTGCGGTAGGGAGAAAACAGCAGCGACTTCTGCCAAAGTGCAATAGAATTGTGCTTGTTAGGGCCACAGCCAGCCCCTGCCTTGTGTTTTGGAGGCTGTGCCTTTGTTGGGTCTTTGCAAGTAGGAAGGACTGGGTTACCTTCTCTATAGTCTTCTGTTATTTCCCAAGGTTTCTCGCTAGGTTTCTACTGCCTGCATGGGGTTATAGTTAGTGACTAAAATAATCAGTGATCTGGGAAGCCACAGATCTTCCAACAGTTTCTACTGTAACTATGTTTTTAGAAAATATTTCCTCTGCAAAGGGGAACCTAGTATAAGTACAAAATCGTTGTGTGCAATAATGAATGAAAATGATTGTGGTTGACTTTTATTTATTGAATTGTGTTGAAATAAAGCTTTTCATGTTTGGGTCATTTAAAACCATCTTACTCCTTCTCCCACCTGCCTTTCAAACAAGAATACGTGTGTGCAGCCATAGAAATCCTCAGAACCATCCTAAGGCATATGTGTGCTAATAGACCTGAGATGCTGCTTGGGTTGAACCCCGACATTCTTGGAGACTTCCTTTTAGAACTGACGGATGCATCCAGTTACCAGCACATTGCTGAAGTCACTGATGGAGGACTTCTCCAAATGTCATACTTGGTGTGCCTAGTACCTTTGCAGAGGTCACTTTCTTAAGATTCAGAGAGTGGCATGCCCCACTTGGAAAGGTTATTTTAGTCTATTACAGGAGGTTAGGTTTTAGATAGCCTCAGAGATTACTTCCCACTCTGAAATGCTCTCATTCAGCAAACTTAACAATTTGCAGTGTTTAAAATGAAATCAATTACCATATAATGACTAGCTAATAAATGTTGTCTCTAAATTAAGACAGTCATGTTGTTTCGTGTGACTAGACTTCACATTTGGAATAGTCTCTTAAGAAAAACATAAGTTGCTTTGGGTAAGTTTGGCGCTATTGGGTAATGGAAGAAAATCACCTGCATTGGTAAGGGGCTTTTGTTTATCAGGTGCCACCCCCTATAATATCTCATTTGATTGTAATAATAATCTAGTATTAATGGAGTAATTCTAATATTAATAAGTAATGACAATATGTATTAATGCCCCATGCTCATAGCTAACAGAACTGAGGCAGCTGCATTCCCTGAGCCACACGCTCTGTGGTGGTAGCTGACTAGTTCTCAGTCAGGCCCCCGACTCTTAAATTCCAGGTGTTTTCTATCAAGGGTGAAGCAATCATTCCCGATGGCCTGCTATCTGTTCTGTTACTGTAACAGACTTTTTAACCTGGAAATATCCCCAAATGCGACTATTTTAAAGTTCACATTCTAAGCTGAGTTTCCTCCTTGAGGTATCATGCCTTTTGTTTGAGTTTAGAGGCTGGTCCTGAAACGAGGCTGCCAGGGTGAGTTAGTTTATTTGGGAGAAGATCCCAGGAAGAGGCTGGTAGGGGAGGAAGTGGGAGCTGGAGAAGGGAGGGCGGCCAGTAGAGAGCGAGCTGTCCAGCTAGTTCCCTTGTGGGCAGCCAGAGCCGGTCCCACCAGGGAGTGCTGAGAGCCCTTTGCTATCAGTCATTGGCTGAGGCTGGCTCTCAGGGGTGTGGTTTCCCAGCACTGAGGTCTTCATGCAAGCTGGCAGAGCAGGCTTCAGTTAGAGAAGGTTCTCAGGAACTCCTTGATGCCATTGGTGGCAGGTGGAGGTTGGCCTGGCATGCACCAAGATGGTAAGGCTTGAAATGGGCATGGCCAGGGCATCAGCAAGCCTACGACCACCCTTTATTCTTCAACTCATTCCATACTCCAGGAACTGGAGATGTTTTAGAAGGATAATCATTTTTAGTAGTCCTTGGAACTTCAAAATGAATGAAGATCCTGGGAGAGTAGTTTTTCAGTCTGAAAAAAATGGCAACAGGAGAAGTGGTATATGCTTAAAGTCTAAACATTCAAGCAGAAATGTCCAAAAAGGGCTTTGTTTTATTGCTTTTCTTTGTTACCATCATATTCTTGTTTCTCAAGCTAGAAGACATGGGCACTCACTTTTTGACATCCTGATAGTCTAATTTATCAGCAAGCTCCTTGCTGCTGACTTTGAAATTCTCCTCATGGTCATCATCTCATCTTGAGTTCTGAGGCCTCACTCTTAGAATGCCGCGAGTGCACCGATGGTTCTCTGTCCCTCCTGGTTCCTATCCTTCCGGAATCCTCCTGAAGACTTCTATCCCTAGAACATTCTAGAAGTAGGGACTTGGAAGCCACACTTCCTGCTTTCAAGCCATGCCTCTGCCACTTGCAGATGTAACTTTAGGTGAGTTACTTGACCTAAGGCCCAGTAATATGGAAATAAAACTCAGTAATGTAGAAATCCTGAAAGGATTACTGCAAAGGCTAAATCATAGAATCCCTGAAAAGGACTTGGCAAAGAGCCTGGCACTACACAGTCCAACTCAAATGATTGTCGCTATTTTTATTGTGATGTTGCCATTGTTGTTGTTATGTCCCTAACCCACTTAAGAAACTCCAGTGGCTCCCTGTTGCCCACCTCAACAGTCTGTCCTCCTCCGTCTAACTTTCACGGCCTTCTATATTCTAGTTTTTACTAGATTACTGCTCATGGAACACCCAGGATCAGGTCAGGGCTTCTTTGCCCCAGAATTTGCCTTGCTCCTTCCAGCTCTGCTGCCTTTGCTCTAAGGCTTCTTGGACCACAACCGTCTTCTTCTTCCTCTGTCCTCATATTGTAGAGTCACCAGTTTGACCAACTCTGCAACTCCTATGTGCACGAAAAGTGCAATTTTTTCCTTTGGCTACAACTAACTTTCCTCCCCAGCATGCCCATTAACTAGCAGGAAAAAGAATAACAATTTTTGATCCCATCCGCTTTCAAACTTACTTGGATCTGATAATCCAAACAGTACTTAAGATAATTCTGTCTCCCTGGGAAAGTAATGCCCGTTTCTTCCTGTTGTCTCCCACCCCTACCGCCCCTTCTCTGCCTGGCTGTGAGTTTGCTCTTCCCTTTTATTTCTTATTGAACAAGGGCAAGCTCTAGGGCCTTGGGCTGGGTGGCCTCTGCCCACAGGGGCTATGTCTCCTGTTCACTGAACAGAAGACCACGTGCCTCTTGTAATACTTAGTCTAATCTAGTGGTTTTCAAAAGGTTTCGTTTTGTGGCCATGGCTCACAAGCTGATGAAGCTGTGCTACAGGCTGGTGCAGGCATCCTGAGAAAACACGAGAAGAAGCAAGTGATGGAGGGTGTTGGGTGCACGGACATCCCTCTGCACCCTGTTATTCTGTGTAAACCGCTCTTGTTAAAGACATTCACTGATTCAGCATCTAACCAGCATTTCACCACTTCACTGTCCTTTCCTACCTCCTTTATCTTTTCCATAATTATCTGGGCTCAGAAAGGTGTGGGCTCTTCTTTCACCTCCCTTCTGCCAAGTCATCCTTCTACCATCAAGGCAGAAAGATTAGGGTCGTCTACATCTTGGGTAAAAGGAACACCACAAATATAGATAGGTGCTTGCGTGACATACTTCTAAAGTACGATACTGGTACAGAGAGTTGACAACAGAATGGGATATGGGAAAAATCTACCTATTGCATACCAGGGACTATAATTAGTACGAATACTATACTAGTACCACACAAATACTAGGGACAAATAATTAAGGGCAGAAAAGAGCTCCGAGGTGTTTTGGGTCATGAGAATTGTTTAAAATGGAGAGTGATGAGGACTGTACAGCTAAGTGATGATAGTGTGAGATATGGATGGATTATCGTGGACATAACATACGCCGTGTGAACTTAGGAACCCCTACAAAAAAGAAGGAGCCTCATATTTCTGTGGTAGGTTATATTATATACTGCAACAAAAGGTGTGCTCTTTATCTTAATCTGTGCTTCTGTGGGTGTGAACTCATTCATAAATTGGATCTTTTAAAGATGTTGTTTTTAGTTAAGTTGTGGCCAACTGAGTCAGGGCAGGTCTTACTGAATCAGGGTCAATTGGTGTCACTGGAGCCTTATAAAGAGAACGCCTCACAGGAAGAAGCTGGAAGCCAGCAAAATCTGGAAGATAATCACAAGGAGAGAGAGATTGCAATGTGAAGGCAGAGGTGCAAGCCAAGGAACCCCAAGGATTGCAGCAAGCCACAGACTGGGGGAGAAGCCTGGCCTTGCTGATGCCTTGGTAGAGGACCTCTAGCCTCTGAAACCATGAGCTAATAAATGTTTAAGCCAACCCACTGTGTGGTATTTGTCGTAACAGCCTGACAAACCAAGACAGTTTCCTTCAGATGGATTCTTTGACCTGGGTCTTCCAGACTCTTGTTGGAAGGTGGAAAATTAGAAAATCCTCTCCTAGACTTTTGAGGTTGTTGAAGTGCTGCCTCTGGCAGAGTCTCCTAGTTTTCTACCTGTACTCATTCTCCCTAAATTTTAGCTGGTCTCCGCTGGCAACCATGTTGCCAAGTCTCCCTTGCCTCTAAGAATGACACAAATTCTACCCGCTGTGGGTTGTGAGTACATGTGAAGTGTGTAGTGTCTGGCTTGTGTCCTTGTTTTTCTTGATAGTTTTACCATGTACGTTTTTCACCTGAAACCATAAAGAGTTTAGTTGTCCATGCTATTGTATAAGTGGAAACATTTTTTATATGTTCTTCTGCAGTTTCCTGCTTTTCGTTTTGTTTATGCTCCTGAGAAACACCTACATTGTTGGGTGTAGCTGGGATCCATTCATTTCTTTATTGCCATATACTATTCCATGGTATGAATATATCAAAATTTTATTTAGCCATTCTATGATAAGTAGTTATTGAGTTGTTTTAGGTATTTTGTTATTATAGTGTTGCTATGAAGATTCTTCTACATATCTTCAGGTGAACTTATGCAAAAGTTTCTGTAGGTTAGTATTTTTCACGTGAGTGAGTATATCTCATATAATAAAGATAGGTGTGGTTTTGTAACACTATTATTTTATTTTAAAATAAGTGTGTGGGTATGTTTGTATGCTGGATCATAATTTAAAATGTATTTCTTACTGGGAACCAGGGACAAAAATATTAGAAACCCTCTGCACTAGGATAAGTATCTAGGTATGAAATTGTTGGTCATGGATATACACCTCTCAGTGCAAAATGGTTTTTAAAAGTGACTGTTTCAATTTACATCCATCAGTAGTGAGTAAGTGTCCAAGTTGTTTCATAGCCTCACTGACATTTAATATTATCAAACCTTTAAATTTTTTTTCAATTATGGTAAGTGTGAAATAATGTAATTGTGATTTTAATTTTAATTGCCTTGATTACTAATAAGATTGTGCATCCCTTCATGTTTATTGGTCATGCATGTTTCTTCATCTGTTAAGTGTCTGTTTGCCTTTAAGGTTTCAGTCTTTCACTCAGTTGGAAATAGTTTTGTGTATAGTGTGAGGTAGGTATATAGTTTTATTTTTATACCCCTGTGCATAAATAATATATGTAGTATGTCAATATGCATATATAAAATATGTATAGATTGTATATATGTTGTGTACCTATATATGTATATTTTGTGCATATCTATATATGTCTACATCTACATCTATATAAATTTCAGTTTGTTGCCAGTTATATAGATATTTAATTGATTTGTTATGTAAACAGCTTACTGAATTATACATCCAAAGTTGAGCACAAACCTGAAGCTTGATGAAGTTTTTTTAATTAGAAAAAATGCCAAATATTTATTGCAATTAAGAACATCATCAAACATATCTTCATTATTTTCATGAATTTTTCTTTATGAATCTGTATTTTTAAAGTAAACAGTTTCCCAAACTGCATTAAAAACACACAACAATTTTTTGAAACAGATCTCTTAACCACTGGCAGTCACATATAATGTACATATAGGCTCTCTGCTAAAAGTAAGAAAAGCGTTTACTACCAAAGCTCAGAGACTCAGAGATTATGTTTTCCCCATAAACCCATTTCATGTCAACGTCAAAAAAATTTTTGCCATTCAAAAATGTTAAATAAAATACCTCTGTTAAACAATATGTCAAAGTTCCAGAACTTTAGGTCTCTAAACTTTGACAGAAGACAATAGTGAAAAATGTTCATTTATAACCTTTAAGCCCATCTCGGTGCTACTAAGAGGCTGGCCATACCCACCAAAAATCTGTAATTACAGGAAAGCAAGTTCTAAACAACTCATGTTCCTATCACTTTCTAGGAAATTTCTAAAGTTGACTGTTTTTTTCCTTAAGCATAAAGAAACCAAATTTAATCAACAAGGGAATAAAAAAACACCGATATAGCTGCTTATCTAGGTTAAACTGCTAAAGAAAAGGGTTATGTGAATACATTTTAAAATTCATTCATTTTGTGAGCACACCCATGAAACCAGCACCCAGAGTAGTGAATAGAACATTACCTGCATCCAAGACTTTCCACTCGTGCGTTCCAAGCCACTTCCCTCCCCAAGGTAACCACTACCCCAACTTTGAACACCATAGGCTGGCTTGCCTGTGTTTGAATTTTATGTAAAAGTAATACATAGTATATTATCTTTTGTGTCTGGTATCTTTTGCTCAATATTTTGTTTGTGAGGATTCATGTTCATTTTCATTGCTGTATAGTATTATATCTTTCCCTAGTTTTACTATTATACATAGTGGTGGTGGGAACTTCCATATATAGAGAGAGATAATGTCTTTTGATGAACACATGTTGACTATAGACCTAAGAATTAATTGCTGTGTCAAAGCAGTTAATAGTATTGTAATGTATATGCTCAGGAAATGAAATTTATTCTGCATGTCAATCTTGTATCCAGCAACTTTATTTAAGTTTCTTATTAATCCTATGTTATTAGTTCCTTAGAGCTTTTTACATAGGTAACGATACTGACTGCAAATAATATTGATCTAGTTCCATTCCAGTTGTAATCCCTATTATTTCTCTTCCTTTCCTTACTGAACTGGATGGACCCTCTAATATAGTGATGTGAAGCAGTGAGTGGGCACCTTGTCTTCTTCATGATCTTACAAGCCATGCACCCGTTGTCCCACCCTGAAGTGTGATGTTGTCAAAAGTATTTTGAAAAAAGTCCTTTATCAAGCCCAGAAGTTTTTTTAATCCTAGTTTTCTATACGTTTTTAAAAATTAATGAATGGGTGCTGAATTATATAAAATTATTTTTCTGTGTTTATTGGGATATTTATATGATTTCCCCCATGAATGTGATGAATTACTTGACTTTTTAATGTTAAATTAATCTTACACTTCTGGAATATATCAACTTAGCATGATGCTATTATCTTTTATATATTTTGCCAAGTTTGCTTTGACAATAATTTTTAGGATTTTTACATCTGCATTCATGAGTGAGAAGTCTTAAAATTTTCTTTTCTTATCAGGTTTTGATATCTGAGTTTTTCTAGCCTTTAAAAAGTGAGAAACTCCTCTTTTTCAATTGTCTGGTATAGTTTATATGAGATTGGAATTGTGTGTTCCATAAAATGTTTGACAGTAGTCACTTGTTCATCAGGGCCCAATCTTCTTTTGGGAAGATTGGCAGCTAATTATTCAATTTATTTATAGTAAGATTATTCTGGTGTTCTCTTTCTTCTTGGTTCCACTTTAGCAATTTATGTATTTCTAGAAACTTGTTTATTTCATCTTGGTTTTAAAATTTGGGGGCATATGACTAGTCATAATAGGCTGTTAATATTTTTTCTCTGTGCCATCATAATTAGTTCAGCTTTTGTTTTCTAACATTGTCTATGTGCTTGCTTGCTTCTTTTTGATCGTCATCAGAATTATTTTTTGTTATTTGTCTTTCCCCAAAAAACTTTTTACTTCAGATCTTTTCCATAGTATCTTCTTTTTCTGTTTAATTTCTGCTTTTATCTTTTTTCTTTTCACATTTTTGCACTCATTTATTTTTTAATTTTTATAACTTCCTAGGATGGCTGCTTAGTTCACTAATTTTAAAGTTTTGTTTTCAAATATAAAATTATAATCTATAAGTTGTCTTAGTATTGAATTACTCTATCTCAGAAGTTTTATATGCAATGTTTTCATTTTTTAATACTAAATAACTCCTAAATTTATTAGGATGTTTTCTTTGTTCTATAAGTTATATAAAAGTGTTCTTTTTTGTTTGTTTGTCTCTAAACTTATGGTATTTTTAAAGTTATCTTTTTGTTATTAATTTCTAACAATTGCATTTTTGATCATAGAACATAGTCGTATGATGCCAATCCTTTAATGTTAAATCCAGCTTGTTAATGGAGTTTTTAAATCTTCTATTTACTGATTTCTTTACTTGATCTATTTTTTACTGAGTGATGTATTAAAGTTGTCCACTAAGATAGTGATCACCAGTTTTGTCTATATATTTTGAAGTTACATTATTCAGTGTTATCACATTTAAAATTGGTCTATCTTCCTAAAAATTGAATCTTTTATTATTATGCAGTTACTCTCTTTAATTCTCACAATGCTTTTGTCTTAAAATGTATTTTGTCTGATGAGAATGTAGCATTGCTAGACAACAGTAGGATGTAATCATCTTCTTTACAATTCGTTTTGCTGACCTTTGATTTTCCATCCTTTGTTTTTTCAAACTCTTTGTATCATATTTTAGATATATCTTTTATATATGACATATAGCTGGAAATTCATTTTAATGCATTCTATAACTATCTTTTAACTGAAATATGTAATCCATTTATATTTATTGTAATTCCAGGTATATTTGGATTTATTCCTCCATCTTATTTTGTGCTTTCCATTTGCCCTGCCTCTTTCCTGTTTCTTTTTCTTTCATTTCTTGCCTTTTGAATTCATTAGTTATTATTTTTCTTATTTCATATTTTCTCTTGTAGATGTTTGGGAGTTTTCACTCTATTATTATTCTTTTAGTGGTTCTCTAGCATGAATACTTATGAAAGCCTAAAGCTAATTAATGTCTTTCCATCCCTCTCAAAATATCCAAGGCCCTCAGACTCCTTACCTCTAGTCACCTACTCCCACTGCAACCAGCTTAGACCCCATTTTTGCCCAGGATTTTAGTTCTGTCTTGTTTTTTTAACTCCACAGATTAGACATTATCACTATCATTCTGAGCAGAAAATGTTTGTTCAGATTTACTGACAAATTTACTACTTTCTTTGCTTATGATTTTTACTACCCCACTCTGGGTCACTTTTTCTTCCTAGATTTCATTTCATGAGGATCAACTGGTGGCAAACACTTCCAGTTACTGTGTGTCTGAAAATGTCTTTCTTTATTCCTTATTCTTAAGACATAGCTTTGCTACGTATGAAATATATTTTTGATAGGCATAAAATTCTAGTTATTTTCTCTTTACATAGTAAAGATATTGTTCCATTGTTTTCTGCTTCTAGTGGTGAGAAATCCACTCTATGTCTAATTACCATTTGTCTTTAAAGGTACTCTTTCTTCATGTATCTTTATGGCTTCTTCCTTTTTTTTAAATGTAATTTTGTTGAGATATATTCATACACCATACAATCCATCCAAAGTATACCATCAGTGGTTCACAGTATCATCACATAGTTGTGTATTCCTCACCATGATCATTTTTAGAACATTTACATTATTCCAGAAAAAGTTATGAAAAGAAAAAAGAAAACCCCAAACATCCTATACTCCTAGCAATGTCTTCCTCTCATTGCCTGCTAGTATTGCACTCTACCATGTTTTAAGACTTACAACAGAGGTGGGTTAACTATCACAGTGTAGTATTGTCAGAGATAGATATATAGATCAGTGGAAAAGAACAGAACATCCAAAAGTAGATCTGTGCAAACATGGGCAACTGACTTTTTTTTTTTTTTTTTTTTTTTGCTATGTAGTTACACAATCGTTATGAAAGATCAGGGCTACTGGATTACAGTTCAGCAACTTCAGGTATTTTCTTCTGGCTATTCTAAAACACTAGATACTAAAAAGAAATATCTATATAATGAGTCAGTAGTCACATCATTTGTTAAATCCTAATTTCTCAGTTACACCTCTCCCTTCTCATTTAATCAATCTCTCAATCTTCAGGGATATCTGGGCAATGACCATTTTAACTTTTTTTGTGCTGGAAAGCAGTGTTGACCTTATCGGGTAGAGAAATGGAACTGGTTAATGTTCTTGGAGAAACTGGTACCTCTGGGTTTCAGGGCTTATCTGGCATAGGATCAATATGGAGGCTTTAAGTTTCTGAAGAAATAAACTTACTCAGAAAAACTTTTACAGAGATTTAGATAGAGCCCAGGGCACTCCCCCTGGGTTTTCAGGAATGCTGTTGGTTGGGGCTTGGCATACTATGGTAGTCTGCAGTATCTGTCTAAAGCTTGCATAAGAGTAACCTCCAGAATGACTTCTCTACTCTATTTGAAATCTCTTAGCCACTGAAACTTTATTTTGTTCCATTTCTTTCCCCCTTTTTGTCAAGAAGACATTCTCAACCCCATGATGCCAGGGCCAGGCTGGTCCCTGGGATTCATTTCCCATGTTGCCAGGGAGACTTACAACCCTGGGAGTCATATCACACATAGTGGGTAGGGTAGTGAGTTTATTTGCACAGTTGGCTTAAAGAGAGAGGCCCCATCTGAGCAAAAGAGGCTCTCTGGGGGTGACTCTTAGGCATTATTACATGCAGGCCTAGCTTCGCCATTGGAGAATTAAGTTTCATAAGGGCAGGCCTCAAGATCAAGGGCTTGGCTTATTAAATTTGAATCCCTAGTGCCTGAAAGAATATCAGGAATTCCTCAGGTGAGGAAGTTTAATAGTTCTTGTTTTTTTCCCAGTCCCTCATGGAGACTTAGAAAATAGTTTTTTATTTTCTGCCCAAAATACACTGGAATGTATCCAGATATTATATTAACCTGTACAGAATAATAGGTTCTCATTCCCTATTCTAGGCTCTGTATTTAGGTTGGTTAAATAAACTGAACAGACAGGTTAAATTAGTGTGCTACAGAAAATTTAAATTTTGGACCAAATAAACATCTCTTCCTTTGGTCTCACACAGAAGTTGTAGTTTTAAAATACAGACAATATCATCCTTTACCCTGTATTCTGATTTACCTTAGTCCTAACCAGGTCCATTTCATTCATATCTCTAATTGAAGTCTGATCTCTTATTCAGCTTCTTTAAAAGTTGCTGTATGGAGTAATGTTGACTTTCAGAGCCGCAGAATTCTAACTCTGAGTCTTAGGTGTCACACAGCTATCTGACGTTCCAAGGAACTTCCAGGTTATTCACAAAGAGTTCAGCATCTCAAAATTTAGAAATAACAGTTAAAACTCAGGAATAGATGTGACTGCTGCAAGAGCTTACAATCTAAGAAGCTTTACAATGAGGCTGATTGGAACATTCTGTACTCCTTAATCATCAACTGCCCATTCTCTGCCCACTTTCTATTCCCTGATAACCTATGCACTCAAATTCAATTCTCAGAGTTTGCTCATTAGGGTTAGTTTATATCGGTAGACCATACAATATTTGTTCTTTTGTTTCATATATTCTCAATATAATGTCCTCAAGGTTCATTCCACTAATTGCATGCCACACAACTTCCTTCCTTCCTGCAGCCACTCAATATTCCGTATAAGTATGGTTTGCTCTTCTGTTCATCAGTCAGTGTACCCTTAGGCCACCTCCATCTATTGCAAATCGTGAATAATGTCGCAGCAAACACCAGTGTTCAAATGCCTATTTGTGTCCCTGCTTTCAGTACTTCCAAGTCTTTGCCTGATAATGGGGTTGCAGGATCACGTGGCAACCCTTTATAGCCTCCTGTGGAATCACCACACTGCCCTCCAGAGGGGCTGTACCATTTTACTTCCCCACCAACAGTAAATAGGTATATCTCTGTCTTCACATGTTCTCCAGCACTTGTATCCCTCTGTTTATTTTTTTAACAGTTTTATTCTGACACCATACGGTCCATCCTGTGTTCAATCAATGGTTCCCAGTATAATCACATAGCTATGCATTTACCACCACTATATGTATGAGAACATTTCCATTTCTTCCTCAAAGAAAGAAGAGGAGAAAAGGTAAAAAAAAGAGTGAAACAGCAACAAGAATCCCATAACCCTCCCTTAATGCCCCTCTTATTGGCATTTAACTTTGGTATATTGTTATGGCTTCTTTTAAGGTATTCTCTTTGTCCCTACTTTTCTGCAGTTTTATTATAAATTATCTGTACGTGAATTTCATTTCTTTTTATGTATATATTTTGCTTGGGATTTTGGGGGCTTTGTAAATTTGTGCATTGATTTTTTTAATCAGTTCTAGAAGCTTTTCAGAACATTATCTGTGCTCCATAGTCTTTCTCTTCTACTTCAGGAAAGCAGATTAGCTATATATAGCATTTTTGTTCTCTGTCTTCCCTTTGTCTTGACCTCTCTTTCATATTTCTATCTCCTTATCTCTCTATATGATAGAGTCTGGATAATCTCTTCATTCTTCTCTAGTTTTCTGCATCTAATCTGTGGTTAGACTTATCTATTGAGGTTTTTTTCTTTGTTTTAATTATGATATTTTCAGTTTTGGATGCTCCATTTGGATCTTTAAAAAATCTAATTGGATTCTCCATTTGGATCTTTAAAAAGTCTTCTTGGATATTTTTAACCTGGAAGTTCCTTTTATTTAGTCAAACATTTATTTTAAATTCTGAGTCTGATTATTTTAATATTTGAAGTTTTTGTGGTTCCAATTCTGCTATCTATTGTTTCTGCTGGCTGTTGTTCATGGTGCTTTGTTTCTTTGTGCAAGTTTATGTTTTTTTTTCTTTGTTTTGTTTTACTATAGGTATATGTATTTTTGGAGAGTTTATTTGGTGGGAACTCTTTTAGAATTGAGTCGAAGTTAGTTTCTCTAGAATTTGCATTTGTTCTTGCAAGATGCCAGGAATCGCTACCAACCTTCAAGGACTTAAAATTCTCAACTTGAGGTCTTTGGGACCAATCAGGTAATGAATTTATACTCCAAACACATATGAGGACTGTCTTGTGGCTACAGATTTTCAGGAGAGACTTTTCCCTCTTTGTTCAGCACTGATTTTTGAGATAGGCAAGTTTACTGTGGTAGCCTTTTGTGGTCCTGTCTTTAGTGGGGAGCTTCCTATCAGACTCTCTACCGTGGAGGGTCCTGGCTTTGTCAGTGTCACCAGGTTTGTCTCCTGTTCCCTGTGCCTTGCTAGGTTGTAAGAACAGAAACTCAAGTTCTCCCAGTTTGTCACGTGCCTTCAAGGTGAAAACCGATGTGAGTGTTCTGCTCTGAGTAAGCCTTACTTTCTTGTTAGCTCATCAGTACGTTTCCCACTCTTTGAAGAAATATTTTGTTCAGTATTTTTGGTTGTTTTCAGTGAGAGGATTGGCAGATGTCTATTCTGCCATACTACCGGAAATGGAACTCTAATCCTTCTTTCTCTTTGTATTCCTGCTTTAATAATCTTAATCTTCCCTGAAGCAGGCATATCATGCTTCCGGCCAACCAAGGTGAAGATCAGATGTATGGAAAGCAAAGAAAAAAGCACAATCATTTTTTTCATATTTTTACTATCTTACCTGCTTTCATACATGTTCAAGAGTGTTTTAAGCCCCAGAAAGTATTGGTCAAGTTTACGTGTGAAGTTGCTCCAACAAACACAAAGTTGTGCAATGATGCAAAACAATAGTTTATTTCTTATGTATCCAAAATGGGTCCTTCTGATTATGGATGGCTCTCCTGAAGGTGGTGAGTCAGGGAAGCAGAACTTCCCCGTCTCATAGCTGCCATTCTTGACCTGTGGCTTCCATTGTCACTGTGCTTTTTTGGATCATATCAGCAAAAAGAAGAAGAACATGGGGACTTATGAATGGCTGACTTTTATAGGCCAGGCCTAAGAGTAGCACGCTCCATTTCCTTTCGCAGTACAGTTGGCGGTATTCAGTAAGATGGCAACATCTGACTGTGAGCGGCTAGCTGGGAAAGGTAGTCTAGATGTGTGCCCAGGAAGAAGAATAAAAGGTTTTGTAAACAGCCAGTCTGTTTCTACCACATATTTCCTCTGTGAAATTTCCACCCAAATTCATTTCTCACTTCTCTGAGCTCTTTCACATACATTCAGTTTGACAAGTTTAGGATTTAATTCATCCCTGATTCTTTCATGTTTGTACAGTCTAAATCACCAACTCTTTCTGAAAAGATCCACTACAACTTAGTTTTGAATACACAGTAACCTAAAAAAAAAAAAAAAAAAAAAGAATTTAAACCTCTGAGTGAGGGAAAATGTTCTTGTTCTAAAGAGATAGCTACTACCTTATTTAGGGATGCAGTGTTACAGTGCTGCAATTTATTCATTGTTCTATTTGTTCAGCCTTTCTTTAGGTTTGAAATCTGTTGAAATAAAAAGTTAGAGAATAAGCTAAACCTCTGAAATTTGGAAGGGTCCCTACAAACAGTGGCATTTCTATGGGGATCAGTTTAATATGTGTCAGTTGTTTCTTCCGAAGTGTTGTGTTAAATTAGCCCTTTCTGTCCCCTCTGGGTTCTCACAAGGACTTGGTTGTTCAGTCTGGGAACATTTGTTGAGGTCTACCGCGTGCCAGATGCATTTGAGGGCCTGGACATAGGGTGAGGAGCAAGACAGACAAGACTCTGCCCTAGAGAGGATAAGATGAGAGAAGGCTGACTAACCATTACGAATGAGGAAAGAACTTTACCGTTGACTTTGTGATTGGTACTATCAGTGGTGAGGCTCCAGTTTATTTGTATGATGCGAAAGAACAAGGCTTGGTGCTGGCTCAAGTCATTCAGAGGGAACTTGCACTCCTTTTCCCTTTGGTTTTAAGCCTCACATAAGGAAGCTGAACTTTCCCTGGGCCGGGGTTTAGCAAATCAGCGAGCAGAGGAATTTAGTTTTTGAATGTTCCCAGGGTCCACAGATAATCTCAGATGAACGGGACCCTGGGTTATTGGCCCAATATCACCCTGTACTTGAGTTTAACTCATTGCTTGGTTGCTAGGAGCAATGTTTTCAATGTTTCATTTTTATTTTCTGTTGCTTTTGGTCTTGGTAAATGAGAATGACACATGGACCTGAGACAAATTGGTGGAATCGTATTTTGTTTTCTTTCCATTGAGTAGTTTTCTTTCTTTACTGCACTGTACTATGGATGGGAAAATACTCTGACATCTTAGAACTCTAATCTATTATCCACCTGCAAGGATGCAAACACAATTCATGTGGTAAATTACTTTTATGCCGATAAGGCCCGTGTTTTGGAAAAATGTTGGGTGGTTTGTATCCAAAACATTGTTTTGAATCAAGCCATCTAAAACATACAGATTAAGAATAGGAAGTAGTATCCTGAATAGAAGCGTCAAAAATTCCAGGAAGGGTTAGGCAACAAAATGCAAGATGTGGTGAGTCTATAATTAGGCATTGACCCTGGTTTATTTTATTGAGCACCTTCTTGAGCTTGGTTCTGGCATTGGTCAGAGAACAATTCTCCAAACCAGAGGAGTCCATTCTAGAAGATGACCCAGGAGGCAAATCTAGCTGTCTCAGAAGCCAAGACAGCAAGTACTTCCCTTATTATGATCATTCCTATACTGAACAGGGAATAGAAATTGTACTCCACGAGGGGTAGACGGGTGGAGGTCAGTGCTTTTCTTGCAGATTGCATTCACTTTCTTCTTAACTCCAAGTCTTGTGTCTCAACTTTTTAGAAAATTTTCTTTCTTGTCTTATTGTAGAAGACTTCCCAAACTTAGCTCCTCTGGTGGCACCAAGTCCCAGCCAAGGACACTGATGGGAAATAGGGCCAGGAACTGGCAGGCTGAGTGTGATAGTTGACTCCTTCTGTTGTTGCAGTGAGCTACTAAGTATCTCTTCCCACATTGAACAAAGACTCTTTACCATTCTTAATATCTAAAGTCACTACAAGGGGAAGAGACAGGTCTTCCATGTTCTTGATATGGCCAATGTGATTTTTAAATTTTTTTATTTTTTAATAAAGTCCTCTATGCATGATTATTGGGGTGACCCTACATCCTGATTTGTTAGTGATAGTTTTGGTTTGTTCCTACTGCCCCCAATGCAATTACTAATAGTGTCCTCTTTCATTTTCAAGAGTGTCTTGGTCTGTATGATAAATGGTCACCTTACTTACAGTGGTTGTGAATGTGTTTAGCATTGGTGGATGAGGTTAGTTCAGATAACTCTTCTCTGGAGAAAAGCTGCTCAAAGTTGAAAAGAAAAAGGTCAATTTGGCAGCATGAGAGAGCTACTAAGGCAATGAAGAAATGCAGAACCAGGTTTCAAGAAGGAAGGAAAGCCCAGAGAGGTGAATCCCGCTTTTGGGACCTCTTCCTCTTGCATTATTTGTCAATTCCAAAAGTAGGAGCCAAGGTATTAAGAAGCTTAGCAGAGCTTTCAACAAATTCATGATAATTGTATTCAGATCTTGCCAAGGAGAAGCAGCCTTAGTAAGCAGTCTAAAGCTTTCATCTGGAACTTTTGAGTCAACTCTCAACTCTCACAAGAAATAGAACAACTCTCACAAGGACTGAAGCCAAAATTCAATAATTTCAGATAGTGAGTGTGCCTCACCTAGATGCCTGTTAAAAGCAAAAATGAAAATCGTCTTTGGAGGAATAGACAGCACCCTGAGTCTCATGTTATCACTAGTTTGTCATGTACTCTATCTGCCACTCAATGAAAAATAACTAGACATATGGAAAGACAAGACATGGCCACAACCAAGAGATAAAGAATAGACAGATGAAGAGAGTGTAGATATAATCTGGTGGAATACTAGTTTTACAAATTACTCTGTCTGCCAGAAAGATGAATAAGCTGGAAAAAGGGGACTGGAATTAACTAGGTGGTAACCCTGGAACCAGACTGGACATTTAAAACAACCGTGGGAGAACCAGATGAATGGAGAGACTGCTGAGAGTTCAGTTTTGTAAGTCAAGGCGAGCAGCATGAACCAGCGTCCAGCCCCTATTCCCCCATCCTGTGGCAGCACCGGTGGAAACAGCGGCAGCTATGGAAACAGGGCCCAGATTCTGGGAGCCTCCTGCTGGGGCTGGGGTGGGCACTGGAAACCTGGTCCTCCAGAAGTTGGGTCTGGAGGTCGAGGTCAGTCAGGAGGAAGCCTGAAGGACCAGCATGGATGATAGCCTTGGCTTTAGCCCCCAGGGCTGCAGTGGTTTCCAGCTTCCCTCCAGCCTGCACCGAGATGTGAAGGGCCAGCACACCTTTGGTTGGTCTCTTTTGTGGGGGGTGTTTCTAGGTCAGGCGGATCCCCGAGGGTCCAACGTGGATGCTTGCCTTGGTTTCAGCCCTCTTGGCAGTGAGGGTTCCAGCCTCCCATCAGTGTCTACCAGGACATTTTGATTGGTTTTCTTTCCCTCCCTTCCTTTTCCTTTCCCTTCCTTCCTTCCTCCCTCCCCCCTCCCTCCGTCTCTTCCTCCCTTTCTTCCTTCTTTCCTTTCATCCACCAGTTCTTTTCTTCTTCCTTCCTTTCGTCCTTCCATCTGTTTTTTCTTGCTCCATCCTTCTAGCCTTCCATATTTCCTTCCTTCCCTCCTTCTATTCCTCCTTCCTCCCCTCTTTTCTTCCTCCTTTCCTTTTCTTTCCGGCAGATATCGGAGTGCCCAGTGCAGCTGGTATGGTTGGTTTCAACCCTCTCAGCAGCAGTGGCTTCTAGTTCCCATCAGCATCTGCTGGGATGTGAAGAGCCATGCACTTTGTTTGGGAAGAGGAGAGGTTCCTTTCTTTCTCTCTTGCTTTCTATTTTTTTCCCTGTCTGGCAGATCCCTGAGAGGTCATTGCAGATGCTGGTCTCAGTTTGGCTTCAACAGCAGCAGCTTTCAGCTTCTCCCTGACATCTACAGAGAGGCTTGAAAAGGCAGGGTACCTTTTTTGTGTGTGGGTGTTTTGTTTGTTAGTCTCTCTGTCTCTCTCCCGTTTTCTTTTTTCTTTCTTATGTTTTCTTTTTCTTGGTCTGCTTGACTAAGGAGTGGGAGAACTAGATTTCCAGAGTAACTGCAACATAATACTAAGAAAATCCAGTTCTCAAAAAAAAAAACAACCCAAAAAACTGCAATACATACAAAGAGACAAGAAAGCATGGTCCAGTCACAGGAATAAAGTACTCAATATAATCTATACTGAAGCAAGCCCAGTTGCTGGAATTACTAATCAAAAATCTTAGATTGATTCTGTTAAATGAGATCAATAAACTAAAGGAAAACATGAACAAAGAGCTAAAGGAAATCAGGACAACAATATATGAACAAAATGAGAATTTCAATAATGAGATAGAAATTATAAAGAGTAGCCAAATGGAAATTCTGGAGCTGAAAAGTAGCATTTAATAGAGGTGTTCAAGAGCAGATTAGAGCAGGCAGAAGAAAGGGTCAGTGAACTTGAAGATAAGACAGTTGGAATTGTTCAGTCTGTGGAACAGAAAGAAAGTATGAAAAAAAAAAAAACACAAAAAGAACAGAGCCTGAGGAACCTGTGTGGGACACCATCAAACATGCAAATATCTGACTCAAAGGTGTCCCAGAAAGAGAATAGAGAGAATGGGCCAGAAAAAATATTTGCAGAAATAATGGTTGAAAACTTCCCAAATCTGATGAAAGATATGAACATATAAATCCAAGAAGCTCAACAAGCTCCAAGCTGGACAAACTCAAAGAGATCCACACTGAGAAACATTATAACCAAACTTTCCAATACCAAAGGCAAAAAAGCAAATCTTGAAATCAGCAAGAGAGAAGCAACATGTCACATACAGGGAATCCTTAATAAGATGAGCATCCAATGTCTCATTAGAAACCACAGAGATGAGAAGGCGGTGGGATGATATACTTAAAGTTCTGAAAGAAGAAAAAAAAAACTGTCAACCAAAAATAATATATCTAGCAATGCTTCAAAAGTAAGAGATAAATTAAAAAATTTCCAAATAAACAAAAGCTGAAGAAGTTCATTACCACTAGACCTGCCTTAAAAATGCTAAAGGGAGTCCTTCATGTTGAAAGGAAAGGAACTAGAAAGTTACTATCTAGTGATAGCAATTTGAAGTTCTATGAGGCGATGAAAACCTCCAGTAGAGGTAATTATGTGGGTAAGTATAAATGCTAATATTATTGAATTTTTTGGTTTGTAATTTTGTCTTTTACTTCTTATATGGCTTAAAATTCAAATGCATAAAAAATAGTCATTAACCTTTGTTACTGGGCACACAATGTATAAAGATGTAATTCTGACAAAACAACATAAAGGGGAGAGATGAAGGGATATAGGAACAGAGTCTGTGCAGGGTATTGAGGTTAAGTTGATATCAATGCAGACTAAATTGTAATATATTTAGATTGTTAAATGTAATTCTCATGTTAACAATAAAAAAAGAAATTTAAAGAATCTACAAAAAGGGAAATGAGAAGTAATTCAAAATGGCTCATTACAGAACATCATCTAAACAAAAAGGAAGACAGTAATGGAGGAAAGGAGGGGATAAAAAGCATAAGACAAGTGACTCATTTTGGATCCATAGATGAAAGAAGGTTGAAAGTGAAAGGATGGAAACAAACACTCCATGTAAATAGTAACTAAAAGAAAGGGTAGCTATACTAATATCAGATAAAATTGACTTTAAGTCAAAACTTGTTAAACGGGACTAAGAAGAACACTATAGATTGCTCGAAGGACCAATTCATCAAGAAGATATGACAGTTATAAACATGCATGCACCAAACAACAGGACCCCAAAACACATGAAGCAAACATTGACAGAATCAAAGGGAGAAATAGGTCTGCAATCATAGTTGAAGATTTCAATACATCACTTTCAAGTCAGGATACCCCAGCTATATATGGAGATCAACAAGGAAATAGAGGACTTGAACAACACGATAAACCAACTAGATCTAACACACACACACACACACACACACACACACACATACACACACACACACACAGAGAGAGAGAGAGAGAGAGAGAGAGAGAGAGAGAGAGAGAGAGACATGTATAACATTTCACCCCAAAACAGGAGAATACACATTCTTTTCATGTGCATGTGGATCATTCTCCAGGATAGGCCATATATTTGGCACAAGAGAAGTCTCAATAAATTAAAAAATATTGAAATCACACAAAGTAACTTCTCCACCACAATGGAATGAAGTTATAGAAATCAATAACCGAAGGAAAATTGGAAAATTTACAAATATGTTGAAATTGAACAGTATGCTCTTAAACATCCACTGGGTAAAAGAAGAAGTCATAAGGAAAATTAGAAAATACTTGGAGATAAATGAAAATGAAAACACAACAAACCAAAATTATGGGATGCTGCAAAGGCAGTACTTGGAGGGAAATTTATACCTATGAACACCTACATTATAAAAGAAGAATGATTTCAAATCAATAACCTAACTTCACATTTTGAGGAACTAGAGAAGAAAAGCAAAGTATATCCAAAGTTAGCTGAAGGAAGGAAATGATTAAGATTAGAGCAGAGATAAATAAAATAGAGAATAGAAAAACAATTGAGAAAATCAACAAAACTAAAAGTTGGTTCTTTGAAAAAATGAATAAAATTGATAAACCTTTAGCCAGACTGATTAAAAAAAGAGAAAGTATACAATAGCTAAAATCAGAAACAAAAATGGTGAGATCACTACTGACCTAACAGAAATAAAAAGAATTATGAGAGAGTACTATGCACAATTGTACGCCAACAAATTAAATAATCTAGATGAAATGAAAAAATCCTGGATACACACAAACTATCTAAACTGACTCAAGAAGAAATAGAAAACCTCAACAAACCATAACAAGTACAGATATTGAATAAGTAATCAAATGCCCTTCATCAAAGAAAAGTCCAGCTCCAGATGGTTTAGCTGGTGAATTCTACCAAAAAATTTAAGGAAAAATTAACAACAATTCTTTTCAAACTCTTCCAAAGAATTCAAAAGGAGGAATACTTACTAAATCATTCTATGAGACCAGCATTATCCTGATACCAAAGTTGGTAAAAGCATCACAAGAAAAGAAAATTATAGACCAATTTCCCTTATGAGTATAGATGAAAAACTCCTAAACAAAATACTAGTGAATCAAATTCAACAACATATTAAAAAGATTCTGCACAATGACCAAGTGGGATTTATCCCAGGAGTGCAAGGGTGATACAACAGATGAGAATCTATCAATGTAATACATCACATAGATAGAACAAAAGGGAAAAAAAACGCATGATTATCTCAATAGATGCAGAAAAGGCATTTGACAAAATCCAGCACCCTTTCTTGATAAAAATACTCAGAAAATTCTGAATAGAAGGAACCTTTGTCAACATAATAAAAGCCATTTATGAAAAAACCCACAGCTAATACCATACTCAGTGATGAAAGACTGAAAGCTTTCCTTCTAAGATCAGGAACAAGACAAGGATGCCCACTTTCACCACTGCTATCCAATATTTTACTAGAAGTTATAGCCAAAGCAATTTGGCAAGAAAAAGAAATAAAAAGCATCCAAATTGGATAAGAAGAAGTAAAACTATCTCTCAAACTGGTGGTGGTATTGGAAATTGGTAGAACCACCTTGGAAAACTAATTAGCATTAGCTAATAAAATTGAACATCTTCGTACTCTATGAGTGAGCAATTTCTACTCTTTTGTACATTCCCAGCAAAGAAGTGCACACATATGAGTAAAAAAATATGGATAGGAATGTTCATAGCAACATTATTCATAAAAGCCCAAAAGATGGATGTCCATCAAGAATATAACACATACCCATATACTTTATGAAAAAATGAAAAGTTGTATGCCAGTAAAAACAACTAAACTATAGCTGCACAGCCGTCTAGATGAGTCTCACCAACATTAATTTGTGAAAGAAGTCCCTCCCCTTCTGTATTCCATTAATATAAAGCTTTAAATTAAACAGGCACAATGAAATTGTCATCTTTAGAGATACTGGTTAGATTAAAAAAAAAAAAAACTATAATCAAAGTGGTTACCATAAAAGTTAAGATAATGTTTGTAGTAGAGGATGTGGATGCTAATTAGGAGAGAGAATTATGAGGGTTTCAGGGCTGCTGGCAGTGTTCTGTTTCTTGGCTTGGATGATGGATGTCTGCTTTGTGATAAGTAATTGAGCTGTAAATTTTCATTTTGTGCACTTTTCTTTGTGTATGTTGTTTTACAATGTAAGTTTTAAAAATCAATATGTATGCTTTTACCACCACTTTCTTGATTTTTAATCAACTTTAAACATTATCCATAGACTATAGTGATAGAGAATTTAGACCTGCCTACTTCCTTTCTTTTGAATTGATACTCAGTGTTTATATTATTATTTAAACACTATTTATTCATCAGTGAAATATATAGTATATATAGTCATGTATACTATGATTATAAATCCTTTCCTGTGTAACTTTTAGTTTTTTTCTGTTGATAAACTGTATCTCTTATATTTATATATTTGTATGTATACAACACATTTACTTATTTATTTATTCATTCATTCCTAATTTTTCTCATACCTACCATTAACCTTTCAATATAAATTTCTGTTGGCCAAATATATCAGATAATGTATTACTTCCATTTTGTCCTGCTCAAATTTGGACTAGTCACTCTATAACCTGTTCTGGCATAGCTTTTGTCCAGGGGTTTGTTTTGGATCTCCTGTTTCCTGCATCTCATGTTTTGCATCTTTTGGTGTTTTTGGTGAAGCACATTCTCTAGCAGTTTACTATCTTAAAGATAGGAGGTAAATTTTCCAAGGATTTAATCTCTGAAAATATCTTTAATCTGCACTCCCACTTGATCAGTAGTTTGGCTAGGTATATAATTATAGATTGAAAATTATTCTCCCTGAGTCGTTGAAGGCAATTTTCAATTGATTTCTAGCTTCTGTTGTTGCTTTTGAGAAGTCATGCCCTTTTGGTTCTTGATCATTTGTATGTGAAATAATTTTTTTCTCTTTGGAAACTTTTAGAATTTTATTTTTATCCTGGTGTGCCAGTTTTGATCTATTGATCTAATAGATCAAAACTTTTCTTATTGCAGAAAAGCCATATTCTTTAATGCAATCTTGTGGGGGCAGACTGATTAGTCTGTTGATTAGGGTGGAACCTCTGACTGAAATATTTCCATGGAGGTGTGGGCCCCACCCATTCAGGGTGGGTCTTAATTAAATCACTGGAGTCCTATAAGAGAGCTCACAGACAGAAGGAGCTCAGAGCAGCTGAGAGAGACTTTTGGAGAGATGCTTGGGAGCTGATGGAGATGCTCAGAGATGCTTGGAGATGCAGATAGGAGGACATTTGGAGATGCTAACCTAAGAGATGAAGCCCAGAGTTTGCCCTGGAGAAGCTAAGAGAGGACCCCTAGACACTTAGAGAGAAACACTGTGGAAGAAAGAAGCAAGGATGCACAGGAGCTGAGAGAGAGGAGCTGAAACACAAACTGGGACCAGCAGACACCAGCCATGTGCCTTCCCAGCTAACAGAGGTGTTCCGGATGCCATTGGCCAAACTTCAGTGAAGGTATCCTCTTGTTGATGCCTTAGTTTGGACACTTGTATGACCTTAGAACTGTAAACTTGCAACCTAATAAATTCTCTTTATAAAAGCCAATCCATTCTGGTATTTTGCATAATGGCAGCTTTAGCAAACCAGAACACCTGGTGTTGCGAAATTTCATAAAGTTGTACCTTTGTCATCTTTTAAAGAACATTCTGCATTGAATTTAATCAGATATTCTACCTGAAGACTTACGTTTCTGTTCTAGGAAAGTTCTTGTGGATTTTGTTTTTGTGTTTGTTTATTTGTTTTTAGTCATTTTTAAAATCATTTTCTCTGAATTCTTTGGAACTCCTATTGGTTGAGTGTTGGATTGATCCTTTTATTTTCTTATTTTTTTCTATTTCATTGATCATCTCTTTGTCTTGTTGCCTTACTTTCTAAATGATTTCCTTCACTTTACCTTCCAATTCATCTGTTGAATTGTTTGACTTTGCCCCTCATATTTTTAATTTTCAAGAACTTTTAATTTCCCCCCAAATGTTTCTTTGTACAACATCCTGTGCATGTGTATGTGTATGTGTGTGTGTGTGTGTGTGTGTGTGTGTGTGTTTTAATAAAAGCAATACCTTCCCCTATTTTAGAGAAACTATTAACTTTTTGATGTTTTCTTCATTTTCCTTCATTGTCTATGTTTCCTTGGAATTTCTTGTTTTTCCTGTTTGTTTAGATTCTGATTTTTATGCTGGGAGATCTTCCTCAAATTCCTGGTGATCCCTGGATTCTCTTTCATATTTAAATGAAGGTTCTAAAAAGTTTTTTGGCAGCTGTGTGCTTGAGTAGGGCTCATACACAGGGACTTCACTGTGGAGTGATTGGGAGGTGAGCCAGTTTCTTCAAAATTGGTTTCTCTCAGATTTTTCTCTGAGGCCACTCTGTTTCTGCAGAGAAGTATCTTCTCATTTCCTTCATGAATGACATGAGCCTTGCTGTTGGTGTCCTGAGAGCCAGGTTGGGAAGGGGGCACAGGTTCTCACTGTTCAACTTTTGCCCCTGATTTTAGTTGGGTGTCTCATGCCTGCTGTCTTCTCTGCAGGGTTCCAAGGCCTGAGCTTCTCCTATGAGTTTCTCTAGAATGAAACTGGATTTCTATGGGGAAGGAATGGGGAAGGTCACCTGGCTATGCAGGATGTGGGTGGGAATATGAGGGTCTAACTTTTCCTTGTAGATTCTTAACTAATCACCCACACCTCACTTCCACCTTCACAGTAAATGATGCCTCCAATTTCTGAGATTTTGTAGGATTCTGTGGGGGCAAATCAACCTACTTCTAATTAACTTTCACCTCTGCTGGAATGTTAGTTCAGCTTTCTCCATTAGGCCTAAGTTCACCTATCTCCTGCACACACCCCCAATCTCCCAGAAATTGCCTAACATCTCTCATCTGCTGTTATCTCTTCTGCCATTCTCTCTGTCTTTTTGGTTTATGTTAACTCTTTGAGAGTAGTAACCATGACTCACACAACTGCAGTTTACTTGCAGAGTCAAGCACAAGGACTTCGACATTTGTTGACTGATTAATGCCCACTTCCCTAATCATTGAACTCCCTTTCTGAAACTATTTCCAGGTTATTTCATGCCATTGTAGGTGGGAAGATTCGAATAATATATCCACTTGGGTGTTTTATCCACCTCTTGGGAGGTTCCTCTTCCTTTCTCTTTCTTGGTGCCCAACAAGCCTTATCTGGACCCTGTGGTCATCAGTCCATCAACTGTGCCAAGCACTCCTCTTCCTTTGGCCAAGATGCCTTGCTTCCAAGCTGTCAGGGGTGGGAGCTCTGAAGTGCCTGAAGGGGCTGAGTTTCTCTTCCTCTCCTAAGCAGAAGCAGCGTGCTCTTAAAATAGCCTTTGGAGCTTTGTCATGTGAATGCAGCCACACAGCCCACCTCAGGGTCGGGTTGGCTTGTTGTTGAAGATAAAGATCACCAGAAGTGTGCAACTCCCTTTTTGTTCTCATGGCAGACTTTGAGAAGCTGCATCTTCAGTGCTGTTGCCGAGTGGTTTCAGCCAACTACCTGTCCCAGGGTTGCAATCACAGCATCCCAAAATTACACACATGGTGCACCTGTGACTGTTTTAGTATTGACCTTGGGTGGATGTGCCTCTCCCCCTCTGCTTGCCATGAAATTGGAACAGGGAATGAGATTCTTCCTAAGGCCTCCATGGGATCATGAGAATCACTGAGAACATGCTCAGTGATTGATTGGTAGGACCCTTCTCCCTCACTCTTCCTCCTCAGTAGCTGGAAAATAGTTTAAGCTTGGTCTTTTTCTTTTCCTGTCTTGAGATTTTAAATGAGACTTATTTGGCTTTCATCAGTAATTTGATTTTGGAGAAATCTCTAAAGGTTCTGACAAGATTGTTGTGTTTCTAACTGACCTGCACCTCTAGGTAAACTTGAAATGCTCTGTTCTGATTTGCTAATGCTGCTGTTGTGCAAAATACCAGAAATAGATTGGCTTTTATAAAGGGGGTTTATTTGGTTACAAATTTACTGTCTGAAGGCCATGAAAATGTCCAAATTAAGGCACCAACATGAGTATACCTTCACTAGAGAAAGGCCATTGGCGTCTGGAAAACCTCTGTTAGCTGGGAAGGCATGTGGCTGGTGTCTGCCTGCTCCCAGGTTGTGTTTCAAAATGGCATTCACCAAAATGTCTTTGGGCTTAGCTTCTCGGGACAAACTCTGGGCTAGTATCTCCAAAGCGTCAGCAAACTCTGCTTTCAACGGCCATCTCCAAAATGTGTCTCTCAGCTGCAACAGCGAGCTCCTTCTCTCTGAGCTCTTTTATAGGACTCCAATGATTAAATCAAGACCCACACTGAATGGGTGGGGCCACACCTCCCTGGAAATAATCTAATCAAAGGTATTACCCACAGTTGGGTGGGTCACATCTCCATGGAAACAACCTAATCCAAAGATTCCAACCTAATCAACACTAATATGTCTGCCCCCACAAGATTACATCAGAGAACATGGCATTTTGGGGAACATAATACATCCAAGCCGGCACATGCTCTAATAAGTTTGGTTTCACAAGGGCCTAGAGAGAAGAGTGCACCTCTTCTAGAGATTTTGACAACACATTATTTTCCTCAGGGACGATACGGTTTTAGTATCATCATCTGGGAGTGCACTTGGTAGTCAGTCAGCTCGACTGTTTAGATATTTCTAGGGATAAAGAATGGCTATAGTTCAAATATTCTTAAATGAGTTAATTTTATTTTTCTTTGTAGAAGTCTCCCAACCTTAAAATGATTTATGGTTCATGATACCATGCAGCAGGTCACTTAATTTGTGGCATATGATTGAAACTAGTTAATCTTTGAAGGTACATCAAGAAGTTGCATGCTTGGAAGCTAGACATTCTGCATCATTTAAAAGATGTGTGTTTGATTATACGTATTACAAAATTCCAGGCTAAAGTGCTTTGGTCATGGAAACTTGATTGCCCATTTGTTTGTGTATTACAGTGTCCTGAAATTGTTGTAAAGAGGAATGTTGGCTCTGCCCATGGGCACCGAATGCCTTTTATTTAGGTTTGTATTCTTGCCAAACCCTTCTTTGAAATGACATCTCTACCCCAAGGCCCTACTCTCTCTTAAATCATGTATCTCCACACTTAACTAGCAACCCAGGAGAGCTGCATTCCAGATACTGGCCAAGAGTTTAACCTCAAACCTACTTCTACCCAGCATTGCTCAAACATTTGGTTGAGCAAGATGATGTTGATGGAGGATTGCCGAAAGGATGTACACCCTTACAATCCTTCAGGTTCTCTAACCAGTTCTTGAATTTAGCCTGAACATTAAGAGAGCTCCATGTCTGAAATATGAGCCTGGAGCTTTTACTCAATTGTGCTTTATCCTGATGCCACTGGGCGGTGTCCACAGATGCTAAAACAAAAAAGCCCCTTGCACCCCACCACTGTGTTTGTTGCTTGACCCAAAGGGTGACTCCTGGGCTTGATTGTCCTGGAGATGTGTTGCTTCTCCCTAACAGTGGTTTTAAAAACTTTGCATTTGATTGCCTTTAGATTAGCCATTCACCTTCCAGTTCACCGCAATCCGCACCATTCCCTGTCTTCTGACAGTGGCTTTACTCATTTATTTATCCACCCTACTTTACATGGGGAGTTCTTTATAGAGGCATTCAGGACCAACCACTTGGTTTGCTTGTATCTTACGGTTACTGAGTCATGTCACCGAAAATGTTTCCATTTTTTGCATTGATTTTGAAAGCTTAGAACCAAATCTGTGGCTTGCCTTTAACAAGACATGCTTCACCAGTAGCAGGGACATGCTGAAGGTATGGTGGTAGAGAGTACCCAAATCTAGGGTGGCTGGGGCAGGAGAGGTTATTTGGGTAGCAGGCTTAGCTTGAACCCTCCCTGTCCTGCCTTTGGAAAACCATTGTAAATATTTTGTATAACAAGGTAGAAGCATAAACAAACAAATGAACAAAAAATAGTTTACCCTCTCATCTATCTATTTTAAGCTAGCACACACTTTTTGAATCATGATCAGGGAGAGTAGTTGCAATTGAGCGGTTTAGTAGCTTGGTTCTAGAGACAGTAAAAAGTCTGCAACAGCTGTAAACACTAATCCATTATAAGCACAGTAGAGCACAGCATCTTCTGACACTGGTCGTGTGATCAGAAACCTAAAACCTCCACGGAGTCCTTAATAAGGTTTTGTTTGTCAGAAGTTCTTTGGTAAAACCTTTTCTTCTATTTTCCGTATAGCCTTGGTTTTGTGCATCCACTGGCTCATACTAACCTTTCTCATCTCTTTTCTCACTTCCTGCTCTCCCTTTATTTTTCATTGTTGGGTATTCCCCCAGCAGATGTGAAGCCTGCCCATTCATTCATTCACTCATTAATTCATTTATTTTTGATTGCTACTCTGTGCCTGGCACTGTGCTAGGTCATTTAAGTGGAGATACAACGCTGAAGCAGATAAAAGATCCTACCTCAGGTCTTAGAGTTGAAGAAGATAATAAGGCATGAAAAACAAGTAAGTAGCTCCAGATAGCCACATGGCTACTCCGTCATCATCCTCCATTCCCTCAAGGTTTTGTTCAAATGTTACTTCTCACCAAGGCTACCCCTGACCACCCTGTTTAAAGATGCAAACTGCCCCACCTCTGCCATACCCAGCGTTCCCAGTCTCCAGTTCTACTTTTTGTTTTTGCTTAGTACTCTTCATCTTTTAGATACTGTATAATTTACTTTTTTATTGTGTCTATTACTTACTATCTGTCTTCCTCTGCTAGAATGCCAGCTCCCCAAGGGCAGGGATTTTTTTATCTGTTGTGCTCACTGATGTAGTCCAAGTGTCTCTAATACCACCTAACCCATAGTAGATGCTCAGTAAATATTTGTTTAATGAATGCATTTGGGTGAAATAAACCTCAAAGATTTGGGGGAATAAATTGTTCTAAAATAAGTATAATAAAGTAAGCACTGTTAAAAACATTCATTCTTCCTAAAAATGAGTAGAATTTATGCTGGCAAATTAATAATACTAGAGGAAAGTGAATTTTGTGGCAATTCAGGTGAGGAAACCATTGCTTTCAAGCTGGGTTCAAGGAAGGCTTGAGAATGAATGTAGCACCTCCTCTGGGACTTTAAGGATAAATAGAATTTGAGTGTGCAAAAATGTAGGTGAGAATGGCATTAAGCCATTTAAGCAAAGGGAATGGCATAAGCCATGAGGTGTGGATGTAGGGTGTCATGAGATGTGTCAGTGGAGCAAATCGTACACAAAGAATACTGGAAAAATAAGGTTGAATGATGAGGCTGGCCAATAAAAAAATGGGCAAAAGATTTAAACCAACACTTCACCAAAAGAAAATAGAGAGATGGTCAAAAAAAGCATGTGAAATGATGCTCACCATCAGTAGTCATTAGGAAAATGCAAATTAAATCCACAGTGTGATACCACATCACCTATTAGAAAGACCAGGATTAGAAGGATCGACTGTACTAAGTGTTAATGAGGATGTGGAGAAACTGGAAGTCTCATACACTGCTGGGGGTGTGTGAAATGGTACAACTACTTTGAAAACAATTTGGTGGTTTCTGAGAAAAGTTAAATATACACTTACCATGTGATCTAGCCATTCCAATTCTAGATATTTACCTAAGAGAAATCAAAGCAGATGTCCACACAGACTTTTACATAAATCTTTATAACAACTTTATTTGGAATAACCCCAGGCTGCAAACAACTCAAATGTCCATCATCAGGTGAATGGAAAACCAAATTGTGGTCTGTCCATACAGTGGAACACTATTGGGCAATAAAAGTGAATGAACTATTGGTACATGCACCAACGTGGCTGAATCGCAAAATAATTATGCTGTGAAAGAAGTCAGAAACCTCTCCCCCCCCAAAAAAAAAAGTAGACATAGTATGGTTCTACACACACACACACATATATGTAAAGAAAATGGAAAGTAATCTATAGGGACAGAAAGCAGATCACAGATTGCCTTCAGATGGCGGTAGGGAGAGGGTTTACAAAAGCACATGAGGAAACTTATGGGGGTGATGGGTATTTTCATTATGATTGTGGTGGTGGTTTCATAGGTGCACACATATGTTAAAACTTACCAAACTGTACTCTTTGTATCAATATACCTCAACAATGCTGTTAAAAAAGTGTGGTTGATCTCGTCACATCCAAGGTCTTCATGGTTAGGCTAAGGTGTTTATATTCTGTAGGGGTCATTCATCCAGTCATATACTAATTCAAAAAAATATATTTATTGCATGCTGATTATATGCCAAGCACTGTTCTTGGCTATTGATAGAAAGAGAAAACACTGGATAAGGAAAAGAAGAGGGAATGGGGTTTGGGGGGAATCCCTGGCATGGCAGAGACCCACGACTCGCTACCCTGTAGCACTGAGCCATGCTATGTGATGGTGGCCGTGGATGCTGGCGGGACTTGGTGCCCAGGACTATGGCCCTGGGAGCCACAACCAAGGACTCCTGCAGCCCCACTGGGCTTGGAGGGAGGGGAGCAGGTCCAGGGAAAGTGTTGGATAATGTGCAATGTACAGGTGGTCCTGAGGAACTGAAGACCAGAGACGTTTTTCCAATCCTTTGGGCACCATGTCAGCCCCCAAGATGTTCCTCTAACCCTAGGAAGGGAGAAAGGCCCCTGAAAACATAACTGAAATTAAATTTTTGGCAAGTGAGGCCTTGGGATCCAGATTTTATTTGATTTAGAACAAATAAAGTAATGTCATGATCCTTGCACCAGTTGCCACTACAGATAAAGTCAAGTCAGACTCTTCAGGGAACACATATTTGGGGGAGAGCTGTTCTGCCTCTGGGAGGTGGATCAGGCAATCAGGTGTCGGTACAAAGAATCATAGATATGGGGGCAGGAAGGAGCACTCAGAATCACCTAGTTCTTTCTCTGCCTAGATTTTTCCGGTAGGATGAGACTACATCCCCTTTAAAGTGCTTTGAGAAAGTGGTGTCCATTTTTGATGCTATGATGTGGCCCTCGACTTGAGACTGCATTTGTGCGATCACCCGGTTTAACTGGGAACCCTGCACAGTGGTTTCCTCTGAGCACAGAACAAATTTTTATTAAAACTTCTCAGTGTGGTAGTCCTGAAAACCAACCAACTGACTGTAATACATTTTGTAAACTGGGAGAAAATTATTTCTCCTAAACATCTTTGTGGGAAACTCATTTTGTTCACCCAGTTTGTAGATGAGAAAGTCATGGCCCAAGAAGAAACTCTGATCCTAAAACAAGTGCCCCGACAATTTGTTTCTGGAAAATTCTAGGAGCAGAGTTCTTATTCTTAGTTTATTTTCTAAACTCAGCTAGAAATATTGGTCTGGTGTCTGGAAAGAGGGGCTTTGGAGTCAAATAGATTTAGGTTCAAATTCTGGCTCTGCCTCCTGTTACTTGGATGACCATAGACTTACTTCTGGAAACCTCAATTTTCTTCTCTTCAAAATGAGAATAATTTATATCATAAAGTTATGACTTATTCATTTATATATACAGTAAATATTATGGGGCATTTACTCCGTGGGGATAGAGCAGTGAAAGTTTCCTGCTACCATGGAGTGCTCTTTCTAGTGAAGGGACAAGGAAACAATAAATGACTCTATAAAATTAATGCACAAAATACTATCGAGTATGGAATAACCATACAGGGTAAAGAACAATAAAGAACCATAGTGGGACCAGTTTGAGAACAGTAGCCAGAGAAGGGCTTTCTGGATGATAAAGGGCCAGCCCTGCAAAGGGCATGGGACATGCCAAGGCCCTGAGATGGGATCCAGCTTGCGAGTTTGGGGAGCAAGGGGAAGGGCCAGTGTGGCTGGAGGGTGGGGAGTTAAGGAGCGACTAAAGGATGAGGTGGCAGGGCTCCATCACCGTCAGTTCTGATAGGCAAGGAGGGTAATTTGTGTTTTTATTCTTACTCTAGTTATATGGAAGCTGCTGGATGATTTTAAGCAAAAGAGTTACTGAGTCTAATTTATATTTTTAAAAGGACATTCTGGCTACTATGTGGAGAATGGACTAAAAAGCATCAACATTGGAAGCAAAGGGACCAGTTAGGAGGCATTGCAGCGTCTGGGAGAGAAGGTGGCTTCAGCTAGAGTAGTAAATGTGGAATGTGTGAGAAGTAGAAAGATTCAAGACATATTTGGGACGTTGCTGCTGGATTAGAAGTGGAGGGTGAGGGAAATGGAAGAATGGAGGATAATTATAGGATTTGGGGAGGAGGTATTTCCTGAGATTGGAAAAACTTGGGATGAACAGATACGGGGTGGAGAGATGAGATCAAGAATTCTGTTTTGGATAGTCTAATTTTTTAAAAAAATTGTGGTAATGTATACATTAAAAATTGCCTTTTTAACCATTTCTTAAATGTGTGATTCAGTGGCATTAATTTCTTTTACAATATTGTGCAAACATCACCATCTTCCATTACTGAAACTTTTCCAGCACCCAAAACAAAAACCCTGTACCCTTTAAGCATGAACTACCCATTCCCTCTCCCCTTAGCCCCTGGAAATCTCGAATCTACTTTCTGTCTCTATGAATTGACGTATTCTAGATATATCACGTAAGTGGAATCATACAATATTTGTCCTTTTTTGTCCTGGCTTCTTTTACTTAGCATACTATTTGCAAGATTCATCCATGTTGTAGCATGTATGAGAACTTCATTCCTTTTTATGGCTGAGTAGTATTCCATTGTATGTTTGGACTACATTTTGTTTACCCACTCATCTGTCGATAGACACTTGGACTGTTTCCACCCTTTCAGTATTGTGAATAATGGGGCTGTGGATGTTGGTGTCCAGGTATTTGTTTGAGTCTCTGAACAGCCTATGATTGAGCATAGTTGCACATGTCAGGAGGGCAGCTGGAGATTGACATCTAGAATTCAGGGAGAGCCGTGGGCTGAAGAGTGCAATTTGAGAATTGTGAGCACATAGGTAGAGTCTACAGGTACACTACTGGGTGGGAGAAGAGAATGCCCTGGACAGAGCCCTGGGCTCTTAAATTTAGGGATTGACCAAGGAAGATGAGCCAGCAAAAGAGAATGAGCAAGAGTCCTCACTGAAGTTAAGGAAAACTGAGTGTATGGTGTCACAGAAGCCAAGAAGAAACACAGTGACCAGCTTGTGATTGACACACAGGAGAGGCTCAATGAGAGTTAGTTTCCCCCGTAATGGAAATCGTATTATTCATTTATTTTAGGTCTTTCAAAGGATATAATATTTCTTTTCATCCCAGCATAAATTCAATTTGCAGTGGCATTTTTCCCCCTTTCATATGTCTTCCAAGGTTGAAATATAGAGCCCCGAAGAGCTGTGGGTTGGTCATACCTCTCTGAAAGCGTACATTCCCCAGCCTACAAGTCAACCAGGTTAAGATTTCTCTTTTTTTCTCCTAAGTTCGCGTGATTTAATTTGCCTGAGTAACCTGCTGTCATAGGTTTTCACAGAGGCCTGACATCTAACAGAGTAATTAATGCTTTAGGCTTTTAGGAACTGTTTCAGGTTTTTATTAATCACCATTGTGATTGCACATATGAATTATGAAGGAGTTATTTTGGTAGTTGGATTTCCCCCTCAGAAAAATTTCCATATTTGTTCATTATGAACTGATAGCCTGAAGAAGAATGAAAATGGAGCGTGTTCTCTGAGTCTAGACAGGCATTTCAAAGTATCCAGGGTTAAGGATTACTTCGTAGTAAACAGAAAGGTGCATTGTTTGAAGCTGCTAGTTAAAGGTTTTCTCTTTCCCTAACTATAAATTAATTAGTGATTCTCTGCGACTGCCCCGAATATATGTATCCTGTGAACTGTTTAAAGACGAGGGAACTTTGGGAAGACATTGTGGGTTTTGTTTGATTTCTCTGATTCCCATCGTTGGAGAACTCACTCCAAGGGCCTTCGTGATTAGTGTGCTGCTTTTTTGGGGGGATTTCAAAAGGCAGAGGTATCCGGGTGACTAGAAAGAAAATAGAAACCTATCCACATAATTGCATTTAGGGAAAATATCATCTTTTCCTGGATTTTCAAAATTATGTGATTGTATTTGAGATCAGTGTGTGAAAAAGAAATGAGAATGGTGGTATCTGCTCCTTAGGATTCAATTCTGAAGTGTAAAAAATAAAACGCAGTGGCTGTTTTTTTTAAGGCATCAGCTCTCCTGAAACATTTGCAGGTCCTCTGCCTAAACACTAGTGTGGCTGGCTGAGGGGGGTCCTCGCCGTTTTCCTTGGCACCAGAGTAAATGCAGGTTTCCCCTGTGATACGGGAAATTTTTCTCCGTGCCTTTTACTCTGACAAGAGAAGAGTTGCTGTTTTATTTGGAACAGGGCTCTTTTCAATGATGAGAGTGATTTTCTGTGATTCTACCATGCTTGGGGAGGATTTTTGAGAGTACAAATATGAGACAAAGTAGCCATATCAGCATACAGATCAAGAAAGCCACTCGCAAGCATCTGATGCCTTGACTGTTGAGTGAAAATACCTGTTATTGCTCTAACTGCCATTTTTACTATTCCTGAGTTGCTGGTTGGGACGGAGGAGCAGGGGAGGGGTGGGCGGGAGAGACATTCATTTGGAAAGTAACAGGGGACATGTTGTTTGGGCTGCAGACATCTGATCTGAATTCTCCTAGATAAGGGAAGGGTTTGATAGCCAGCAGATGGGCCACCTTCAAATTCTACAGTAGCTTGCTACGACAGGCGAGGCACTTCCACTTGAGTATTTTAATCTTAATTTACTTGCAACCTGTTTTTTGTAGGTAGCTGCCTTTCTGACAAAGGTGATTAATTTGCAAAAGCTTAGCATTCAGATTCTTTCTCCCTATGAGTGTTATATAATTATATATACATTTGGGCTCAAAGGTCCCAGTCTGACAAATTCCCTTCACAGGAGGACCATTTGAGGGCCCATTCTCTCATTAATTTCTTTTGACATTTATATCAACATTACATTCCTAGCCTAAAAGGAGAAATCACATGTGTACGCAGGGGTGTATTTTAAAGCTGAGTATTTAGTTTGGCAGTGAAAACCAGCCAGCTAAGTCTGCTGAAGCAAAATTTTCTAAATTAGTTAATATAAAGTGGCCTAAGTGCACTAATTTTAAATTGTTCTACAAAGTGCTAAACCCTGGAGCATGTGGCTGTTTTGATATTTCTAGCATTTTTTTTCCTCCCGGGCTCCTAGAGTTGGCGAAAATGGGTGTGTGTCTGGAAAATTAACTTGAGAGCTATCAGAGGCGAAAGAAACAGACTGAAACTAAGTCACTTGTGGTGTCAGGAGTGGAATTTGCTTATGTGAGATCTTGGGCCAAAAGTCAAAGACCTGATTCTTCTCCTACTTAACCTGAGCTTCAGAGAGAGGAGTCTATCAGTTCCAAATGCTCCCGTTCGCAGGGCTGCTGAACACAAAAACCCTGCAGCTGAGGAGGACGGTGGTTGCCAGCCCCATTCTAGAGCATTTGGAGCTGCATTGTATCTTGGACCATTTGATCACGTGGCTATGACGTTGCCTGGTGCAGAAGTAGGCAGAAAGCATGACCTGGGTTGACTGGCTCTAAGCAAGATGGTTAGATAACATTAATATCTTCCGATTTAGGGGTTTAGATGGATTCCAAATCACTGGACACCACGAGAGAGGAAAGGAGCTGTTCCCAAGCAGCATCCAAGAGATCGAGCATGGCAATGCCTTTTGGTCCCCAAACGCTGACTTTTATGTATTTGTGGTCTGCGTGCTCACAAGCTGTGCTTCGTACTTGGCTATAACAATGAGTTGCACACTGGGCTTTTGATTTGCAGAGAATTCACCAGCATTGGATTGGACCGGCCTTTGGCAAAAGTGGGATGTGGCAGCTCATCAGACCCTCTTATGCATCTTCATTCCAGCATGCATCCCACCTCTTGCTTCTTCTGTTCTGTGCCAGCATTTACTGATCTAAAACAAATGCTCCTGTCATCTTGAAACATGTTGTCGTGGTGAATACGAAAGGTCAAGGTAACCTGCTACCCCCACCCCAAGGCCCCCATGGCCAAGTGCTTCAAGGTCATCACAAGAGTGATTTTAACTGTGACTTTCTGGAGTCAGTAGCTTCTGGGGGTCCCCGTGATGGTTTAGTCGCTTAATGGCCCCTAAAGGTAGCTGGGATGTTATCAGGGAAGGAGAGGTGGAAGGATGAGTGCGGTTTGGGAAGGAGAAACTCTGCGTCGGGTTGGCCTTTACAGTAGTCAGCTTAGGCAACGTCATTCTCAGGGCCTCGCTTTGGCGTAGAGGCCTTTGGATGGTCTCTGCTTAAGTTGCCCACTCGCCTTGTTCGGGTGGTGATCTGGAAAGCCAGGTGTGTTTATGTGCAGGGTAAGCTGTCGGGGGAGGTGTTCTGTATCAGAGCTCCTGTACACCCTCTCTCCCCCATAAAGGCACTATATGCAGAAGAATGAAGAAATTTGAGTGTTCTAGCCGTAAAAGCTATTCTGAATTTCATAAGGAAGAGATCTTGAGAGCTTTTGAGAGGAGGGGATTCAGAGGTCTGGGCCTCACCTTTTCATGTATAGATTAGACCCTAGAAGCTAATATCTTCTGATGGTAAGGCCACTCTTCTTTCCTTGTTCCAGCTGCCGCCTGTAGCACGTGTAGGAAGATTTCCCATCAGATGTCAGTGTAGTTGACAGGTTATAGCACCTCAGAATGAAAGGGCACTTTGAGATCACGGAGTTGGATGCATGGGTCCCTACACTTGGGGCGAAGGAGCTGGGACTGGCTCCCAGGTACCTGGAGTCCCCAGTTCCATTTCTGCCTGATATATTATGGGTAGCCTGCAGGGTTCTGGGGCTTTCTCCCTCCCAGGCCTTTATCCACCCAAAAGGAGACCCAAAGCCTTATTAGGGAAGTGCTTACTGCGGAACTAATCTGTCCTCATTGAGGCTGTGCCGCTGTTTTTAACTCGGTTAAATGAACTGCCATTCCCTTGGAAAACATCCATTTCTCTGGAAGCCCTTGTCTCTGATGCTGGCTGCCCAGAAGTGACACTTAGCAGCCAGGAAGTGCTGAGGGCTCACTGCATTGGAGTGGATTGTCATGAACGATTGGGTGGGGGTTGCAGGGAGTGCGGCTTAGGGCAACAATAACTTTGAACAGTGACAGGTGGAATAATTCCCTCTCCTCCTGTCCTTTTAAAGAAAGACTCCTCTTTGTTACTAAAGACCTAGCTTTACTGCATGTCCCTCTTCCCTGCAAACCTGGCTCCGCGTGGACAACTGCCTCTGAAGGGGTCCCTCTTCTGACTGACCTTGAACATGCCTCACCTGGCAATGGGAGCCCAGGTAATGTCCACACCATGTGAAGGAGAGCTTGTGGCACAAGTTTTCTTCTCCAGCGTCATTCAGAAATTGCTAGTGGGCTAGCTCTATGGATGGGAAACCCTGATCCCTTCTTTAAGGAAATATTCGGAAAGCGACAGAAGCAGCTGGTCTTCTCTCTGCAGCTTTATTGGCATTTGGCTTCTTGCAATATATTTCTAATGTACTATAGATGTCCTATCTGAGTAAATCAGTAGGTATGTTTTGAAATTAAATATTTGCTAAGGGCTAGGCTCTTCTGTTAAATTATTGATAACAAACTTCGCAGACACTGTATGAGACTTGACGATGTATGATTTTTGAGTGACCTGTCATTTATTAGACTTTATCTGCCCATGAAATCCATTTCCAATTCAGACCGTATCTACTTTGGGATTGCTTGCCAGAAATCTATTCCCAGGTTTCTTCTTATTTCAGTGAAATATCTCTGTCTCAGCACCTTTCCCAAGGTGGCTGATCTAATCGGGGGGCCGATCACTTATCGCGTCTCACTTTCTTTGGCATGTCTGTCAAACTGGAAAGAGCATCTCAGGGACATTCAGAAGGACGCAGCGGTGCACCCCCTTTCTACACCTTCCTTCCGAACAGCAGAAGGTGGGAAGAGGTGAACTCCCCAAACCAGAGCCCTTTTCAGGGGTCTGTAAACAGAAGCGGGGCCACTTTGTGGTCAGGGTAACAGAAGTGGGCTCCCTGTTTTCCCTCTGCCCGGAGCTGCCAGGAACATCTCCTCAATGGATGGGTTCGATGGCCCAGGAGCAATTAGACCTCACTTGCATGGTGCTGCAGGCCCCCGGGCCCCCCTGGAGGCCTTTTCAGCTCCCATTTTCCTCCCTGTAGACAGGTGCACCCTTCTGGCTGCTGCAAGGGCCAGCTGGCAGGAGGACTCTAACTTGTCATCACAGAAATGAAATTTGTCACCTCTGTGTTCCCAACCTCTGTTCTTCCATGTTTAACCAGCACTCGGAGTCTTTATAAACATGTCAGGGTTTCTATTTTTATTTTCTAATTAATTCAGAAAAGGAGCAGAAGACATTGCTAATGGTAGAAAAAGAAAGGGGCAGGTCAGGCTGAGGTGCTACTGTTGCTCTGTGAGAGGAGGCAATTGAATGAAGAAGGGGTGTCCAGCAGTTTGAGAAGTGACTTGGGGCATCCTACAATTGGTCAGAATTTATGCACATGCCGAACTTTATCAAATGCAATGGCAAGTTTTTCTTCTGGTACTGATAGATCTCATTTTGCCGGGCACAAGGGAAAACGAGAGCTCCCATCTGCTGTAATTTTTAAATTATTTGTAATTTATTTGTTTTAGCACTACTTTTGAGATTATCTTCTCTGAGTACATTAACCCTAATTTAACCTTTGTCTTGATGACTCAGAATCATCTTTATAAACATCCAGAACTATGTACTTTAGTCATTCAGAATCTTAACAATCTCAAGGGTGTAGTGTTTTAATTAAACGAGCATTTCCTCCTTTCCATTGTTACTGAAAAGGCTAAAATAATAGACATAAGGTAATGGAAAGAGTTCTGAACTTAGAGTCACAATTCGTCTCTAATTTAAGTTTAATTGTTAATTCGCCGTTTGGCCCTTAGCAAGTCTCTTAACCTCTCTGGGCATCTATTCCTTCAGCTGTAAAAAATGGGGAACTGGACCAAGGTTATTTAGTTTCTAAAATCCTATGATTTTATGATCAAGGACCATGCTACTTTGTAATACCAGTTGTCCTAAGGGCTTTTGAAGTTAGAATGATCTGTTTCTTTATTTTATGGCCCCCAAATTGCTAAGATTTTTCTAAACATTGTGTTGACTTTAGTTTTCCTACATTCCAGGGATCCACAAACTATAGCCTGTGGGCCAAATCCAGCCCGCTGCCTGTTTTCTTGAATAGTTTTATTGGAACGTGGACAGGCATATTCGTTTACATATTGTCTGCGGCTGCTTTTGAGCTCCAGTGGCATCGCTGAGTAGATCCAGCAGAGGCCACATGGTGCAGGCAGCCTAAAATGTTTACTATCTGGCTCTTTACAGAAACAGTTTGCCGACCCTTACTGTATTCTTTTTCTTTACTCTCAGTCTATCACTTTTCATTGCACTCACTCTCCTTCCCTCCAGAAGTCCCTTTTAATTTACCATGTCTACCCAGCTAGAGGCTCAGATGCCAGACAACACGACTAATTGGAATTCTGTTTACAGTAAGAGTCGGTGAGTTCTGAAAAAAAGTTTGAGGGGACAATTCTGAGTTTGGTGCTGAGTGCATGGATCTTTTAGCTACCGGAAGGTCCATCTTTCTTATTCCGGATCATTCTGAATAGTTGAAGTCTTACCACAGTTTGAAATTTCTAGACATGGCTGCTTTGATTTTGCTGGCCAGGGTTATGGACTTGGAGTAGAAGCCGCTTCCTCCATTTAATTTATTCCAGACATGTGACAATTGCTGCTATGGTCCTGCTCAAAAGAAGTGAAGCAAACTGGAGTCAAACTAAAGACTTGGGTTCAGAGCCCACCCTGCTGCCACGTGGCTGTGTGGCCTATGTCTGTTTTTTCATCTATAAAATGGGAAAGATGATGAATGCATCATAGGGTTTGCTGCAAGGGCTGCTGCTGATTTCAGCTCCACTCCCCACCGTTGGGGTGGAACAGCTGTGAAACTCATGTGCCAAATTGTAGACCATGAAATGGGCCATAAGCAGCAGTGGGCGAGATTGCTGTGCCTTGAAAAGTCTCGATGACTCTGCTTATTTCCTCTTTTCCACGTGTCCGTGAGAAGCCTTGTCAGAGCTCTGCACTGGCTTGGTTATCGATAAAGTCAAACTTTTATTCCCTTTAGGCCCTTGTTCCTTGTGATCCCTCAGTGGAGAAGGGCAGGAATTAGGGTGACGGACAGGACGCAGCCATTCTTGGGTCCCTGGTCGTCGTAGCATCAACACTGCACCCCCAGTTCCTTTCAGTTATTGATTATTTGGCAGGCGTGGATCTGAGGCCAGCTATGTATAGATGCTGCCTCTCACTTTGGTCTATAATTAAAGGCAGAGACTATTTTTATTTTTAATTTTAGACCCAAATCTCCATTGACTAGAACGATGTCTGGCATCAACGAATGCTTGTCGAATTGATTTGTCATGACCGAGATTTTCTGGCAGCACAAAGGTTTCTTTGAGGTCGATCATCTGTGTAACTGTGTGTCTAGGTAGACATCTGTAGTAGCCGTACATTTTAAACCCAGCCACGGCATGGAGAAAGTAGCCCTTCCTTCATAAGGTAGAAATAGAAGTCAGGCAACAGCTGCAGCTACAGCAGAGCTGGGCTGAAATCTTAGTGGGAAGACTTGTCTTACCCGCTGCTTGTGCTGCAGCTTTCCACCACCTACACTGCTTTCCCAGCTCTGAGACTGGCATCCACCCCTCACTTCCATCCCTTCTGTCTTCTCTGCTGTCAACAGGTAATCTGGGTCAGATGGTGAGAACTGGCATCCTTTAAGCATAATATACAACTTCAACTTGAAAGTTATCTAAGAAAGGGCCAAACCATTATTCAGGATACAAACCATGTGTAAATACATAGAGGAGCTTCTTCTGTTACACTTTCTTGGGAAATTAATAACCAACACTTTATTCATTCATTAAAAAATATATATTGGATCTCTTAATTGTGCCAGACATTAGGCTACTTGTTGGGGGTACAGCAGTAAGCAGGATGGGGGAGGCCCCACCTGCAAGGTATTTTTATATAATTAACCAATAAACAGGCAAATGAAATAATTGCAAATTATGATAAGAAACAAAGAAGGACACAAATGGAATGCTGAGGGAAAAAAAAAAAAATAGTGGAGGAATCCACTCTAGACAGGGTGGTTAGCGGCCAGGTCTTAGGAGATGACATTTACTGAAGAGTCCTAAAAACTCAGGAGTTTGCTATTAAATGATGGAAAGAAGAGGCTTCCAGGCTGAGGGGCAGCCCGTGCAAAGACCGTGAGGCTGGTGCAGGGAGCTTGGTTTGTTTGTGGAATTGGAACAATATGAGTTCATGGGAGACGGTGGTGCCGGCTGACAGGTCCAGGTGAGGCAGCTCTTGGAGGAGCTTGGATGATTCCAAGGGAAGTCATGGACGAGTTCCAAGCATGGAGTGACAGGGTCAGATTTCCATTTAGAGCATCACCTTTGTGGCTGTGTGCAGAATGGTCGGGAGCTGAAGAAGATTGAATGGTGGAGGGATGCGCTGGCTTAGAGGAAGGCGGTGGGAGTGAGGATGGAGAGAACTTGCTGGTGCGTTGGAATGGAAGGTAAAAGGAGGGAGCTGGGACGCCACCCAGGAGGCGCTCTTTATTGAGATGGGAGAATTTGGGGGTATGGGAGGACAGGTTCGGGGGAAAAGTCAAAAGTTCTGCTTTGAAATCCAGTGTAATTGTGGCCCAAGGCAACTTTGGAGCTGGTAGGTGCCAACCATTGTAACCTTTCTTGTCCTTGCCACTCTTGAATCGTACCACACTCTGACTGACAACTAGCTGACTCCCCTGGGTACCACTTTGAACCTCAGTTTACACCTCTCTGTGCCCTCAGTTCGTGATAGAGTCGCTTGCTTACAGCAGATGCTCAGTAACTGTTGATGACGTTGCCAGTGCCAAGCATCCCCAGCTTGGTCAAAGAGCTCAACTCTGCAGCGAAGAAAAAGGAACCGTGGGTAAAGAGGAAGAGAGCTGGGCTGGGTTGAAAGGTTGGATTTTTTTGTGGCGGTGATGATGAAATGGTTGTTTATCTAAATGGAGAGTTTAGATGAATGCTGAGGGAGAAATGAAAAATGAAAGGGAAACTAGTTTTGGGGAACACATCTAGATGTCTGGCCCTAGTGCTGCCTTCCTCAGTCTCTGTACTTGTAGCCTGGGGTTACCTATTTGTTGGGAGTCACACATACACACCTGTCTTCTCTCCCCGCTTCCCTTCATCCTCCTTTTCTCCCTCCTGCTCTCTTATTCCCACCAGAAAGGAAAGAAAACTGCAAAGTAACATGGAGGAGGAGGAGAGTGAAGCCACGGGCTTCAGTCAAGAGTTGAGTTGTAGGGGCTTGGCTTGGAATATGTCGCTGCCATTGCACAACATGAAAATCGTGAATAATTTCATCTCCCAAAAACCAGGACAATGAACATAATTTTCACTTCGTAGTTGCAGGGTTCTGGAGATTGAAGCTTATGCTAGTGACACCACTGATTAATACTTAAAAGTGCATTTCTGTCATATGTCCCATGTCCTGAACTAGTAATTTTTGACAAAGGAAAATAACAAGGGCAGTCTCATGATTTTAAAAGCTAAGCATTTGCTGCATTTTTCATTTAAGTTATTTCTCCACCATAGGAAAGTAAAGAAATCAGTGATAAAATAATAATTAAATGCTGACAGTGCTAAATTTCTACCCAGCATGAGCTGGCAGCAGTTTCATACCAAAACATTAGGTCATTTGAAGAAAAAAGTGATTAAATACCTCTGTAGGCTTTTCCGAGTAGTCATTCTTAAAAGAGCTGGTGACAGTAATAAAGGGGTGTAATTTGACAGCTGCAATTTACTTTTGGAAAAAAGGTAACATAGCAAAGTATGTGTACGTGAGATTTTTACAGGAATTTCTTGTTGGTCTTTACTAGTGGGATTTGTTGTACTAATCATTAGCTCCTAGCCATTCCGAGAAGCCCCACCAGCCAGGGATGATGTGAGATGAAAACACATCAGGTTACTGGGGTGGGGATTGGGGGACAATTTAAATGTCAGCCTTTCTTTCCTTCCTTTCTTCTTTTTCCTTCCTTCCTTCCTTCCTTTTTCTTCCTTCCTTCCTCCTTCCCTCCCTCCTTCCCTTACTTCCTTCCTTTCTTTTTCTTCCCCACACAGCAGGTTTCATGTTTCCAGGGTTAAGTGACCTTGACGTGAGTAGGTTTGGGAAATGAGGTATAACTTGCAGAGATCTTCCTCACATTCCATGTATTAGTTTTCTGCAGCTGGCAGCTCACAGCATCTCTTTGTATTAACTCTCCACTGCATGAGGGCCACAGGCCAGATTTGACGTGAAGATGAAATGATTATGTGGCATATGGTAAATGCTCAACCACTGCTACCCACTCTCTCTTTTCCCTTTCTCCTTGACTTTTGTTGATCATTAGTTTCTTGAGCTTGAGGGTGTTTTCCTTTTGTTCTCACCCTCAGTAGGTATTAGGACAAATGATGTCTTTGTCCACGATGTTATAGAGTCATGGAGCTTTGACCCTGAAAGAAGCCCAGAGCTCATCCAGTCCAAAGTACCTCATTTCACAGCTGAGGGCACTGTGGGGCCCAGGAAGGTTAGCTCTGGCAGTTGCAGAATGGAGCCTGGAACTCAAGTCTTCTGAATCCCCAAAGAGCACGTTTTCCCTTTTCTGTCCTACCTCTCAAAAGCTGAAATGAAGGTGGGGATGGGTGAATTTTTCCTTGGAGGGTTTTTGGAAAAGCTTAACTGCAATGATTCATTGTCACCTTCATTTGTACTTTCAGAGCTTGTTCTGTCTTTACGCTTTTCCTGTCGAGTGCAGGAAGCCGAGTCCTTCCATTTATTATTAATGATGATGATATGTAGCTTTCACTTTTTAGCAAGGAGTAAGAGCATGTGAGTCGATCCAAGGATTAGCCAGGAAAAAAAGAGAAAGTTAGGAAACAATTCAGAGAAAAGATCTGAGGTGTAGGCATTTATTTGTAGCGATTATCTGTCTGCCTTTTCACTCAGCATGGAGGCTGGTCAGTTTGGAGAGTTGATTCTATGTTGGAGATCATTTATTCAGCAATCAAAATCATCCTGACTTTTTCCTTTAAGGAATATATTTCCACTCTCCCCTCACTTTAAACTCAACTTCTGGAAAGCTTGGCCTTTTAAATTTCTTTGATCCTATCACACTCGACTCAAAATCTATAATGGTGCCCCTTTTCCATTGTTACTGCTTGCAGTTGTCCCATTGGGCCTCCATCATACCCAATGCACCTACCTCCTGATCTGTGAATATACCTTGTCCTTGTCCACCTCCGAGCTTTGCTCTGTCTCCTCTGGCCATCTGAAATGATGTCCGCCCCCAAGGGCCTGCCTCGATCACCCTTCCTTCATGGGTGCTGCCCAGACAACATCAACAAGAGGTGATCTCCTGAGGGGGGTCCTATAGAACTCCTTGAGCACCTCATTCGGATTCCACAGGACTGCCTTTTATTGCTATCCCTTTAAAGAAGTAGTGGGTTAGCAGCCACAAGACCTGACTTCCAGTTACGAAGGTTCTGCTGTTACTTTTTATGGCTGGGGGACGTTTATGTTACTGAGCATCTTAACTGAGGTTGTAGAAGAATCAGATGAAATACAGTTTTAAATTATTTGAAAATCACCTATGGGAAGTACTAGACAAATATTTATTGATAATGTACTTCAGTTTATTCACCTGTAAAATGGAGGTAATCACAGTACCTGGTGAGGATTAATTGTAATGTACCTTATAGTAATTCATCAATAATAGCCATCATTATCATCATTATCATCATCCTATCTTCAGGATATTTGCAGATAGACTTGGAAGCCCCTTTAGTGCAGAGGTTGTGTTTTGAAATTTCCTACATGCATAGGCTGGAGCCTTATATTAGGTGCTCATTAAAAACCTGCTGGAGGGGTGTAGATCTCCCTGGCAATGCAGAATATGACTCCCGGGGATGAATGTGGACCCGGCATCGTGGGACTGAGAGTATCTTCTTGACCAAAAGGGGGATGCAAAATGAGACGAAATAGTTTCAGTGGCTGAGAGATTCCAAATGGAGTCGAGAGGTCACTCTGGTGGACATTCTTATGCACTATATAGATAACACCTCTTAGGTTTTAATGTATTGGAATAGCTAGAAGTAAATACCTGAAACTACCAAACTCCAACCCAGCAGTCTGGACTCCTGAAGACAATTATATAATAATGTAGATTACAAGGGGTGACAGTGTGATTGTGAAGACCTTGTGGATCACACCCCCTTTATCTAGTGTATGGATGAGTAGAAAAATGGGGATAAAAACTAAAGGACAAATGGGGTGGGATGGGGGGGTGATTTGGGTGTTCTTTTTTCACTTTTATTTTTTATTCTTGTTCTGGTTCTTTCTGATGTAAGGAAAATGTTCAGAGATAGATTGTGGTGATGAACGCATAACTATGTTATCATACTGTGGACAGTGGATTGTATACCATGGATGATTGTATGGTGTGTGAATGTATTTCAATAAAACTGAATTTAATAAAAAAAAAAAAACCTGCTGGATAAATTTATAGTTTCATTCTTCTTTCTGGGTACAGTACGTAGACTCTTTTCTCTCTTTCTTCCTAAGACTTCAACCTTCCCACAGATCACTTTCTGGCCTGGAAGTTTTTAAGTGAACAGAAATCAACTCTCTGACAGCAGTGTTAATTTTGGCTCTAAATGTAAATTAGATAATGCAGGTGTCATTATTCAAAAGTGGTCCAAATTCATTTTCTTTTGATACCTCCTCATCAGGATGTAACACAAGCATGTTTTGAAATAGAACATCCTCTATTAGTGTAATTGAGCAGTTTTGATAGTGTCAAGGTTTGTGTAATAGCCTCACAGTAATCCTTTGAAGGTGCACGTGAGGGCAGAATTGTTCATAAATGGTGGGGCAGGAATTTCAGGTACAACTTCCTGTCCCACTGTCTTCCACACTTTTAGTGTAGAATCCTTGGGTAAATGATAGTGGATAAATGAGAAGAAACCGAAAAACCCTGTAGATGACAACTTGAAAGTAAAGGGTTAATATTTTGTCTAAAAATACATAGCACGATCTGCTCACACACATCTAAAAATTTGCAAATGATATACTGTTTGATGTAGGTACTATTTTGGAATTCCTTTAGGAATCTCCTTTGGGTAAAACCCATCAATACACTTTGCTCACCAAGTCCAAACCTACTCATCCCTATTTTTCACATGGATGTAAAGATAGAAATCCCTTTGCGGGCTACTAGGAGTGTGTTTCTTTTCTCTCCACACACCAGTAGGATATCCTGAGAGGCAGTCATGCACAAAATCTGCTAATAACTGACTTTCTTCCTAAAGAAGATATGATTTAGGGAATTCTTCACAGGAATTGATGGTGTGGCAGCGAAATTAGCGAGGTTAGGAGTAGTTTTCCTAAAGAGGTTGTGTTAGTTAGGATTCTCTAGGGAAACAGAATCAACAGAAGATATCTGTAAATGTGAGATTTCATAGAAGTGTCTCACACAACTGTGGGGGATGCACAAGTCTAAATTCCTTAGGGCAGGGTGCATGAGTCCAAATTCCATAGGGCAGGGTGCAAGTCCAAATTCCGTAGGACAAGCAGCAAGCTGGCAACTCTGATGAAGGTCTTTGATGAACTCCCCAGGAGAGGCTGGCTGGCTGAAGAAGAAGTGAAAGTTCTCTCTCTTCTCTCTTAAAAGTCTTTGACTGGATTATATCCAGCTGATTGAATTCTCTCATTGTGGAACACACACCCTTCATTGATGTAATCAACCAAAGATGCATTCAATTGACTGATGATTTAATAAACCAGTTTACTAACCAGCCACAAACGTCCTTACAGTAATGGTTAGGCCAGTGCTTGCTTGACCAGACACCTGGGCACCATCACCTGGCCAAGTTGACACATGAACCTAACCATCACAGTCTACCCCTTGTCAACATGGCAGCTACACACATCACCTGAAATCATATCTCTAAACAGAACGCAATAATAGACGTATGTTTCACCTAACAATACTCACCTCTCCTGTGTGCAACCAGAAACAGACTAAATCTGTCCAGAATAGGGTATAAGTTTTAAACTTGTTATACTATAATTTAAATATTATGAAATGAACAATACAACTTAATCACATGATAAGGTGATAAGATGTAGAAGAAAACAAATATATTTGCCTTATGGACAAATGCAAACATACTCATAACAAAACAAGGAGGAAATATTCACGCCATCATAGTCCTCGTTTCTGTAACTGGTCACATGGCCATACTTCATATTTATCATGACCTTCTTCCTCTACTCATTCCATGTTCCCTTAACCCTCAGCAAGGACTTCAGCTGGCCATGGTTCTTTGCCTGATGGGGTGACTGAAACCTTCATTCCTAAAGTTTCTGGGCCATTGGTAGTCCTGCCTGGATTGGGTTGTTATAGTTTTCCATTGACTTTAATCACAGGGCATGGTAGTACTAAGAGATGCCCTAGGGGATCTCCCGTATTCCAGGAAATCTCTTCTTTACTTCCACTGTGTAGTTGCAGTGCTATTTTCCCTTGATAGTCAGGATCAATCACCCCAGCCAGTACAGTAATCCCCTTCCTTGCCTGTTGTTTCAGAGGCATGAGAAGCCCAAAGTGGCCAGGTGGCAGTCTTAACTTCCAGTTCAATGGGATTATTGTTGTGTTTCCTGGTGGAAGCACTCCTCCTTCTGGAACTAAGACTTGTAGACCAGTAGAGCTTAATTTGCAGGGACAGGAAGCAAAAATCTTCCTAGTGGATCACTAGGAGTAGTGAGAGCTGCCACTCCCATTTCCAGTCCTTGATTCCTGGATCCGTGAATCCTTGGCTATGGGAGAAACAGCATCATAGAGTGGATGCTGATTCAGAGCATACACTGCCTCCTGGAGAACACTGCCCCAGCCCAGCAAGGTACTGCTACCTGATTGGTGCCATAATTGAGTCTTCAAAAGGCCATTCCACCGTTCTATTAACCCAGCTGCCTGTGGATGATGGGGAACATGGTAAGACCAGAGAATTCCATGAACATGTGCCCATTCCCACACTACATTTGCTGTGAAGTGGATTCCTTGTTCAGAAGCAATGCTATGTGGAATAACATGATGGTGGATAAGGCATCCCGTAAGTCCACAGATGGTAGTTTTGGCAGAAGCATTGCGCGCAGGGAAGGCAAACCCATATTTGGAGTATGTGTCTATGCCAGTGAAAACAAATTGCTGCCCCTTCCATGATGGAAGTGGTCCAGTTCAACCTGCCACCAGGTAGCAGGCTGATCACCCCGAGGAATTGTGCCATATCAGGGACTGAGTGTGGGTCTCTGCTGATGGCAGATTGGGCACTCAGCAGTGGCTGTAGCCAGGTCAGCCTTGGTGAGTGGAAGTCCGTGTTACTGAGTCCATGAATAACCTCCATCCCTACCACCATGACCACTTTGTTCATGAGCCCATTGGGCAATGACAGCAGTGGCTGGGTAAAGAGGCTGACTGGTATCCAAAGAATGGGTCATCTTATCCACTTGATTATTAAAATCTTCCTCTGCTGAAGTCCCACTCTGGTGAGGATTCACATGGAGTGCAAATATCTTCATATTTTTTGCCCACTCAGAAAGGCCTATCCACATACCTCTTCCCCAGACTTCTTTGTCACCAATTTTCCAATCATATTCCTTCCAAGTCCCTGACCATCCTTCCAAACCATTAGCGACAGCCCATTAATCAGTATACAGACGCACCTCTGGCCAGTTCTCCTTCTAAGCAAAGTGAACAACCAGGTGCACTGCTCAAAGTTCTGCCCACTGGGAGCATTTCCCCTCACCACTGTCCTTCAGGGACATCCCAGAAAGGGCTGCAGTGCTGCAGCTGTCCACTTTTGGATGGTGCCTGCATATCGTGCAGAATCATCTGTAACCAGGCCCAAGTTCTCTCTTCCTCAGTCAACCAATTGTAAGGAACTCCCCAAGATGCCATAGCTGTGGGCTGGGAAAGAGAATGTACAATGGAAGGAGTGGGGGCCATGGGCATTTGGGCCACTCCCTCATGTAACTTATTTGTGCCTCCAGGACCTGCTCAGGCTCTATCTTGTATATACCATTTCCACTTTATGATGGAGTGCTGCTGTGTATGCCCAACTTTATGGCTTGGTGGGTTGGACAACACCCAGCTCATGATAGGTATCTCAGGTCTCATGGTAACTTTGTGGCCCATGTTTAAGCATTTTGTCTCTACTAAGGCCCAATAGCAGGCCAACAGCTGTTTCTCAAATGGACAGTAGTTATCTGCAGAGGATGGTAAAGCTTTACTCCAAAATCCTAATGGCCTGCATTGTGATTCTCCTATAGGAGCCTGCCAAAGGCTCCAAACAGCATCTCTATTTGCCACTGACACTTCCAGCACCATTGGGTCAGCTGGATCATATGGTCCAAGCAGCAGAGCAGCTTGCGCAGCAGCCTGGACCTGTTGTAGAGCCTCATCTTGTTCCAGTCCCCACTCAGAACTAGAAGCTTTTCTAGTCACTCGGTAAATGGGCCAGAGTAGCACACCTAAATGAGGAATATGTTGTCTCCAAAACCCAAAGAGGCCAACTAGGTGTTGTGCCTCTTTTTTGGTCATAGGAGGGGCCAGATGCAACAGCTTATCCTTCTCCTTAGAAGGGATATCTCTGTATGCCCCGCACCACAGGACACCTAAAAATTTTCAGCAGAGGAAGATTTTAATAGTCAAGGCCCCTGTATTTTTGTTGGATTTATCTTCCATCCTCTGACACGGGACCACGTATTGTTGAAGACCTCCTGCCAATGCTTGCAGCTACCTCTGTGCCTTCAGCATCTGCCCCACCCAGTGAGCAGATCTACAGCTGAAGCCCTGTCCTGCTCCAACTAACCAGGCAAGGTCAGGCTGGAGTCCAAGATACGGGCTGGCTCCCAGGGTTGGATAACTGAAGCCAGCAGTGGTGTGGATAGATGGCACCAAGAGCTAGACTGGATTCTCTTGGAAAGGTCCACCTTTCTAGAAGTGCACTCAATTGCCCATCTAACCTACCTCATGTGTGGGACAGGAGCACCATCAGACTGTAACAGAATTTCCAGGATATCCTCGCATGCTTACTCCTCCAGGATCTTTCAAGTGACTGAATAAGCACTGAATCTTTGATAAGAATGGGAATTGGGAGAAAAGTTTTTCTTTTCTTTCTATAGAAAGCACCATAGAAAGGAATGCGCAAGCGGATGTAGTAACTAAAGAATGAAATTGCTGCAATTCACTAAAGACCTAAGCTCGAATTTAGCAAATAGCACTCATAGTATGCTGTGGCCACACTGGCCTTGTGGACAGTCAAGAGTTTGAGTGGAATTGCAAGGTTTTGGACCTAAGTCCCGATCCAATTTGGTAGTAGAGTACCAAACCACCACTTAGAGTACCAAACTTCTGCTTAGAGTACCAACACCGGTCAGGGGTCCCAGACTTCCTGGGGTGGGTGTGCAGTTAGCCATCCCCCAGCCACCCTCAGCCTCAATGCCCTGGTCACCCAGTAATAACGAACGGACCCATTGATAATGTACAGAGAGAGTCAGATGCTTGTCCTTAGGCATTGGCCCAAATGGCAGAATGAGAACAAATAAAACTTTAGTATACTTTATTTAATTATTATGTAATGAAAACTGGGCAGGTAAATAGAAAGTGCAAATTTCATCATTAGAAAAAAAATATTTCCTTTCTACTCTTTTCTACAGTCCAAGAGGCATTTTGATGTAGCAAAAACAAACAATACAAACAAAAAACAAAAAAACACCCATTAGACTAAAAAGTAAAGTAAACAAATTCTCATCCCGAGTATTAACTTACAGTGGAGTCTTTGGTCAAATCTGATCAATCTCCTCAGGGTATGAAATAAGGAATAATATTTTTATGCCTCTTTACTAGATGGTTATAAAATTAGGTAATATATGAATGGACTTAGAAAACTGTAAAGCACTGCCCCAAAGACCAGTTTGGATATTATTTGATAATGAGATTGCTTTTAAGAAAAACAAGGAAGTGGTATAAAGTCACCTAAGATATGAACAATGCAGTTGATAGAAAAGGAAATGTAAATGGTTCTTAAACATATGAAAATATGCTTACCCTCACTCCTAATAAAAGAAATGTAAATGAAAACCTTAAGAGTCCATTTTTAACTGTCATATTGGTGAAGTTCTAGATAGTTGATAACCCTGTATCGGCCAAGGTGAGGAGAAACAGACCCACACGTTGCTGGTGGGAGTATGAATTTATACAGTCTCAACCAAAAGGAAACTGGTAATAATAATTGAAATAGAAAATACATGTATCTTTGACCAAGCAATTCCACTTCTTGGAATTTATCCTACAGCTGTATTTGCACTTGTGCAAAATAATGCAGCTCTATATTACTCATATGGAATATTCTACAAGATGTGCTACATGAAAATTGCAAAGTACGGAATGGTAATTATTGCATGCTACCATTTGTGTTTTTAAAAAAGGGAGGAAATGCTAGTTTTGCATGGATTATGTCTGAGAGGATGCACTGGATTTTGATAATCATTTTAGGTGGTGTTGGCTTTTTTTGGTCATATCTGGGTTTTTGTTTGTTTTATTGCTGCTGAGGAGTGGAACCGTGTGACTGGCGACTCGGGTGGAAGGCTTACTTTTTCACTGCAGAGCCTTTTGAAACTTTTGAAATTTGTACCATATGCAGAGACTACCATTTTTTAAAAAAATGAAAGAAACAAAAGTAAACCAAAACCGAAAGTGAGCAACAACAACAAAAAACGGCTAAAAGCCCTAACTCTTGTCCCTCTCCCCCTGCCAAAATAAAATAAAAGAATAAACTAAAATTTACAAGAAGAAAGTCACTTAAGGAGAATTATGCGTGTAATTTTTTTTCTTTCTATCCACTGTCTTGTTTGACTTTTACATGCTTGTTGCTTGTTAGAGTATTTTCCTTTTACTATTTGTGCTCTGGAAAACTAACCTGAGTTGACTCCTTAACTGCAAAAAGTGATCTTCTTTTCACGGTTCTAATGAACCAAACAGTCATGTCTGTGTTTTTCCCTTTATCTGCCTATCTTTATTTCTGAGACCGGAGTAACCCTTAAAAGATCCCCAGCATCAGACCGAATGTAGATGCTCACTTTTCCCAGGACTCTTCTCAAATGAGTGGTGGAGTTGGCTGGCCCTTGGGATGTGCCGCCCAGGGAATTAGTCTCCAGGGTGATGAGATAACTGTTCAGGGGCACTGGATTCTAAATGGGATGTTGAACATTTGGAGAAATGACTCAAGTTCTGCCTTCTTGCTCTATTGGGAATTAAAAGTTGTGTCTATGGGGATTTGTGCTTCCCAAGTTTTGCTTTCTTTATTTTACTTGGTTTTTACTTTCCTATTTTTTAAGCCAAGAACTCCTTTAATTTGTCTTTTAACCTGACTGACCCACATGCACCACCTTATAGTTTTCCCTTACCAGATCGTACACTTTGTCTAATTATGGGGAACCATGGGCCTTTTTTGTAAAGAAGGCCAAATGCAACCCCAGACCGGCCCTGGTCACTTGAGCATTTTCAAATGAAGAGGCCCTCCTTGAACACGTGCCAAGTGGGGTGTTTAAAAGAGCCAGTTCATGACAATTTACTATTGCCTTGAATTAGGAGAATTTATCAAAGCCCTTGCAGAGACACCCTCCAGGGCCCAGTAAAGAGCTTGTTTTAGTGTGTACATAGACAATTTGGAGTTAAAAGCTGACTTAAACTAAGGGTCATGTTTACATTTCCATTGTCAACTAAAATTGCTTGTTTCTTTGAAGGGGGTTCAGGTTATTTATACATGATTCTTACCTATAAGTCAGAGATAATATAGCTTATCATGACATGTTTGTGAACTGCCTGCTTGTGTGTGCTGGTAGGGACTGGAGTGTGGCTCAGACTTGCACAGAACTTTCCCAGCCATCCTTATAGGCTCACTTAAGCAAACAAGTAGTTACTTCCTTCACAAAACAACTGAACACACAATTCTGAGTGATTTTTCAGATGCTCTTTACAATGATTGGCCCAGGGCCTATCCTAACATCATGTACCATAGAAGCAACTGTAAGTTCTTCTTTGAAGAAGAAGGATAAATCTCAAGGCAACAGATTTCCTTCTGTTTTCCTTTAAGTGTTTGGCTCCAATTCAGTAATTAGTTTTACGGACATCATCCAGTTTTTATAAAGTCGGCATATAGTGTTCTTATGTTTGCTTAGGTGACAACCACTAGGTTCCCAGAATTCCTGGGGTCCCAGCTTTTTGGGGTCTCACATAAGGAACTTTTGTTATGGTGTGAGGTTAAAACAAAAACAAACCAACCAGACAGTTCTTGCAAGAGAGGGTTCTGATCTCCAGGAATGAGTCATGGCCGAGGCTCTAAAAATAGAGGGTACCCCAAGATAGGCAGAAATCTGGCAGAAAAGAAGAAAAAGTGTCGGGAAGGCAACCAAGCCTTGTTCCCCAAGCATGTCCTGAGTACTCACTATAAGCTCAACACTGTGCTGGCTGGGGTCAGTGTGCGCAAGGAGACAGTGGTTGACCAGATAGACAGGATCCACTGTAAGGAGCAAACCATAGTCTAGATGCCCTACAGAGGACTGTGTGGACATAGAGTGGGAACACTGTTCCCTGTGGGAAATGACACCAGCATTGTGGACTCCCACTTGGAGGAAGGCAGCATTGGAGGGAGCTGGGTGTGGTGCCCATTTCTGGGTGACAGTGAGTTGCAGATTTCCCAGGGTTTTAGTAGGACAGGTTGGACCAGGGATGGGTTAGAGGTAGAGTGGAAGCATTAGAACCTCCTTCTGCTCCTAAGACTTTGGCTTCAGCCCTGCACGACTGATCTGAATATCGTGGAAGACCAAAAATAAAAGAGATGAACCCTAGAAAGTCAGACCTGTATTTCTTGAACCCCTTTGCACAGAGGGATGCCTCATGTAAAGGATATTTTCCCCGACCTCACCCTCATCTCATTTGCTGCTTTAAAAATAGTCTCTTGAGTCTTGTGCTGCTGTGAAAATATTTCTACACTTCTGGGTAAGTAAATGGAGTCTTAAAGCTTAAACCTCTGCCCCGGGCAAGGAACCAAAGGATGTCATTGTGCATAACTTCAAAGGCTGATAAGATGTTTAAGGTCTCTGCTCTGTGAAAGAGTTTCTTTCTTTTAACGCCAGCCAGAAACATTTGTGTGCACATCCCACCATTATTCCAAAGAGGAGAAGACTGTTTCTTTACTGCCTATCTGCTGAGGCTCTGGTTTACAAGCCACTAGCCCACAGAATCCGCTCTTTCTCTCTACCTTACAATGATTGCATTGTGTTCTGGAGGATGGATGTCCAGTAAGCATGATATTAAAAGCAATACCTTTTCCCTCTGGAGCAGTCAAAAAAAATAGTGGTCTCAGTTGCACCATTCTGTCTAGTCACCCAAGGACTCAGGGTTTCCTTTCTCTTTTTCTGATCTATGACTGGCATGGTATGAGCTGGTAGAAAATAAGCAAGCTGTTTTCCTGCTGTCTCTGATCATCCATTGTTTAAAGACTCTTGGTGACAAGTCACATAGGTATAGTTTGGAGTCTGCTATTTGTGAAGGACACATCACATACTCTCTCCTCTCTTTCTCCCCCCCCTCTCTTTTCTTTCAATTTTATCCCTCGTCAATGCAGAATATGTTGACTCATCTCTGCTATCAGCAGCAGACAATTTGGCATAGCAGACACCTTCGACCTATGAAAGAATGGGTGGAAGATTTTCAGTAATTTGTCCAGGAAATAGGGAAATATTGGCTGTACTGCTGGAAATGTTTGCTGTTGACCGCACATTCCTTCACGCAGAATATCATCCAGCTATAACAAGTTTTTTTTTTTTTTAGTACATTTTGATTTCAAAAATGAAGGTATACCCTGTCAAGTCTCATGAGGATAAGGCCTCAGAATAGAAGGGGATGGAGTCCTTGAAAGGATACATTTACCCCAGGGATGTGAGGTGGAATGGGGATGCTTTGATGGCCAGTGACAGCGGCCACCTCCTTTGTATCTCATAGCACTGTGCTTGGAGCTTGTAGGAGCTCTGTAATTGCCCCTAGGTTACTCAATGATAGTGTAATTTAGGGTATTGGCAGTTGCTTGTAGTTCCCTCGTTCTTCACCTGAATTCCGGGCCCTGCAGGATGGACAGGAAATGTTGGTCCTGCATTTTGATGCCATTTTGCCCTCGGCATGGCTTTGTTGTCTTCCACAGAAGGACCTTTAGCCGGCGGGGCTGGAAAGAAAAAAAATGCAAAGTAAATGAAGGCTTGGGAACCTCATGGGCTGAAGCTGCGGAACACGCATTCCAGACTGATGCCCTCAGGCAGACTGGAGATAGCTTAATACAAGCATATTTGTAACACTCTGGTTCCATCCAGATCAAAGGACAGAGCCTGCCTGGGCTGCAGCCTCTCACATGAAAACTGAGCCCTGGACGTGCGTCTGTGTGAGTGGGCCGTGCCTTGGGTCCAAGAAGAAATACCAATTCTGTTATGGATGTTTGAACCATCAGATGAAGACTTTGAAGTCTCTTTGCCGATAATGAATCGAATGCAATTGGATTCACTTCCTCCTTAACCTACCTTGGCCTAGCATAAGATTTGGGATTTCTTCTAAAGTGGAGCTTCTGGTTGGGGCTGTTGGAAGACAATGAAGTAAACACACACAAGTCAAATTGATGCTGAGGGCCAGAAGCCAGGAAGGGCTGTCTTTAGAAAGCAGATCTTTAGGGGTGTTTAGGATGTTATTATTATTTGCATGTTATAGGAAGCAACTGAAGCGAAAGGTCAAAAAGCTTCTCATTTTCTGTCCTTATACAGACTGTGGAAGTGTTTGGTGTTGTGGTCTGAATCAACTTTTTCCAGATTTTAATATTCCATGAACTAGTAAAATTTCAAAAGAAGATAGCTTTTTTTTTTTTTTTGCACATAAAGGCTTTAAAAATTACCATTTGTTACCATTATCATTTCATAAAATAAAGGACCTTCAAAAACAAACCAAATAAATCAGTAAGAATTTGATTTCAGAATAAAGAGCAGTCTTTTAAATTTAATAAATTTTGCATTATAAAGAAACAGTATACTATTCTTATTTTTCCCATTTTGCCTCTGATCAGTGAAAACTTTGACACTGAGCACTAATAGTCTGTGAACAGGTATTTGAAAACTAATGTGTTGGGCTACATAGATTATGTTCTATGTGTAAATATAGAGAGCAGGCGAGCGAGACACGCACACATACATAGACATATATGTATATTAATTGAAAATTAAAATTATTATGGCAATAACATATATTTATATTAGGTTTTAATGACAGAGTACCTTTACATAAATTATCCTATATCATCATTTCGGGTATACCTTTGAAGCATAAATTGGCCCTCATAGCCTAAGCTAAATAGAATTAAGAACTTATATAAACTCTCAGTGTTCCAGAGTCAAATGTGAATGATTTTAAAAATTATCTATTGCTTTGATTTTTCCACGCACATCTCTGTTACTTTGCATTATTAGCAAGAGTAAATAAACAGATGATAGTATGATGATATGTATGCACACATCTTTATGACCATGTGCCTATCCTAGCTGCATACATGCATATATTTTGGATGGTATTTCTGGAATAAAAAATCAGAACATATATTCTGACAAACGTATATATACGTGTGGGGAATAATTAGAAAACAATTTGAAATAGAGTCTAAGAAAACCTGAGGAATATGTGGGAGCAGGGATTAAAGATGGAGAGAGAGACAGAGAAGTTTTACTCTGAGCAAATAGAGTAACAAACTTGTACTTTAAAAAATATGTTATTTTTGCTTCAACGTAAGTTTTTCTATCATGAACATCTGAATATAGTTGTGTCCGATTTTGAATGTTCTTTTTGAACAAGGTGATAAAATATTTTCCTTTTGCTCAACTTCTCCTTCCAGTTCCTCCATGCTTTCCTGGGGTCATAGCCTCCTAATTTTCCCTGAAGGAGGGTGCTGGCTTCAGGATCCCGGTTTTTGCAAGGCTTTCTTGGAAGTAGAATCTATTTGTAGCCAAGCTAGAACTTCTATTAGGCATTGATTAATCAATTAATTGTCAGGCAGTGATCATTCAACAAATAATTTACTGGGTGCTTCCTACCATGTCAGCATGGTACTGGGCAATAGGGATAAAATAGAGCAAAGATAAATATAGTTTCTACCCTCAGAGAGCTCACAGTTTATTGGGGAGATGGACAATAAACTAATAAACAACAAATAATTAATTACAATTAGTGATGGGTCCCAAGTAGGAAACAAATTATCAGTAATCCTGAAAGCAATGTTGCAAACTCATTGGGGAAAGAGAAAATTCATCTGGTAATCAACAATTGACAATTGGTATTTAAAATTTTTTAAAGATTATAAAAAATGTATGTTGTAGTTGTATATATGTGTATGTGCATATATAAATATATGTGTGTGTATATGTGTATGTGTGTGTATGTCTATATGGAAAAAGCAAAGGTTATATATGACATAAAGTCAGCAATTATTTTATCTCTGGATAGTGGGATTTTTTATTAACATCTCTGCATTTAAAAAATTTCCTGCAATAAATTTGTATTATTTTTTAATGTAAAAAATTATTTTAAGAGAGGAAACTGTTGGAAAAATAATTAACTTTTAATCTTCTCATGGCCTCTGTGTACCATGATTTGCAGATTATTTACGTAGAGTAAAGGGCACTTTCAGATAGGATGGGTAGAGCTGGTTGGCCAGCTCAACATTTGTACCAGAGGCTGTTCTTTCCATGAAATGGAGCTGATTATTTGATGCAGAATATGCATAATTTTTTCTTTTTCTTTTTCTTTTTGGAGATTATTTTTACATGCCATTTTTTTCTCTTCCAATTAAAAAAAAAAATCATCAAACACTGTCTGAGCACCAACTCTGTGTATAAGGCCCAGTGCTAGCACTCAGGGAGAACATTCCGGGTGAGGGAGGGGATAGTTGTATGCAATATAAAGTAGAAAAGGTTTGGTGCAGAGGCAAAGCTACAGATGATGGAGGGAGACCTTATTCAGGGTAGGGGGAGGACAGCAAAGGATTCTGGAGGTGCCCTTTGGACTAGACCTTTAGGGGTGGACAGGAGCTGGGCTTGTGGAAACTGGCAGTGCCGTGCACCTGCTCACTCACCTTTAAAGCTGGTAGCAATACCCATTAAGTCTCTTTTTCATATTAAAACCAACAACTCTTTGTTTCCTGAGGGCATATGTCTTGTTCCAGAGCAATAATAATATATCAATTTCCATCAAGTTGCATTTTGTCATCCTAATGGTTAGAGAGGAGGCTGCTTTTAGCTCCTGCAGTGCATTTTAATGTATTGCAAGAAACATGGAAACTGACTAAAGGCATAATGGATCCATAATGGACGTGGAGCCATTGTGGCTGAGAATGGGACGTGCCACTGCTGGACCGCAGAAGTGCTTTGTTTGGAGTCGTATGAACTCTCTGCGTTACAAGGAGCCTGAGGGCAAAATCTGGTTTCACTCGCCACTCCTAGGAGATAGGTGGGCAAAATTGCTCATTGCAGTCGTTCTGGCTGTCTTGACCCTCCGCCCCTTCTGCTGCTATCCTGTGCCCACTGATGGTCACAGGTTGAGGATGGCACAAGGAGAGGACGTGCTGTCCATGTACGTGTGTGCAGTTTTCTGAGGAGGCTGTTGCTGAAGGAGATGATGCATTATGAGGGCTGTGAAGGACGTTTTTCTGAAAGGGAAAGGAAAGTTAGAGATCAGGTGTGAGTGTAGTTTGTGTATTCAGAGCCCTGGTAGGAAGCCTGCTTCACATCCAGGGAAGCACAGGCGTGGCATTTGAGCTGTCAACCGAGACTGTTTTTGGAGTCTAGACAGCTCGATCAGTATATCTCGGAGGTGGTATTCCTAAATGAACACAGTAAATGCCTGATTAACCTTTTAAGAAAGAGCTTGGTTGGTGAGAAGGAGCCGTTTTTACCTTATGCCCTAACAGTTCCTGTATTTTATAAATTTTATTGTGGTAACATATATGTAACACAAAATTTTCCATTTTAACCATTTTTAAGTGTGCAATTCAGTGACATTAATTACAGTGGCAGTTTCGTGCTACCATTACCACCATCCTTTGCCAAGATTTTTCCATCATCCCAAACAGAAATTCTGTAGCAATTAATAATTCCCCATTCCTCTGTCTCCACAGCCCCTGGTAGCCTCTAATCTTCTTTCTATCTTTATGAATTCGCTTATTTTAGATATTTAGTATAAGTGGAATCATACAATACATACTCTTTGGTGTTTAGCTTATTTCACTTAGCATAATGTCTTCAAGGTTCATCCGTTTTGTAACATGCATCAGAATTTTATTCCTTTTTATGACTGAGTAGTATTCCATTGTATGTGTATACCACATTTCATTTATCCACTCATCTGTTGATGGGCACTTGGGTTGTTTCCATCTTTTGGCAATTGTGAATAATGCTGTTATAAACATTGGTGTACAAGCGTCTGCTTGAGTCCCTGTTTTCAGTTCTTTTGTGTATGTACCTAGAAGTGAAATAGAAGTGGAATTGCCAGGTCATATGATATCACACGGTGATTTCATGTTTAACTTTTTGAGAAACCACCAACTGTTTTCCATAGCAGCTACGCCATGTTACCTTCCTTCCAGCAGTAATGAGGGTCTTCAGGGTCCAGGTATTCTTTACAAGGTCTGGCCCAAAGACTTGGACTTGTCTATAGCGTCTACAGCACAGGATGGGACCCAGGAACTCTTAGTAAGGTCTTGGTTATTGACTAGTGCCCTCAGAGGTTCCCAAATGAAGGTGTTGCTAAAGAATTGCAGCTAAAATAGTACCAGGCACAAAGACGCATTTGAATCGAGGCTCCACCTTTTTAACGCTAATTTTTTTCCCCAAAATATGCTTGAACGCTATTTTTTTCCCAATGCTTTTGGATATTCTTTTCTTTTTTTAAAAAAGTATTTATATACTAGAATACACAAGAGATTTACCACCCAGGAGAATGAATTAAAGAATCCCCGTGTTTCTGATAAGTTAGTCTTTAGTTGAGTCTGGGGGTAGTTTTCTGTTTCTCCCTGATCCCTGGATTGGAAAGTGAGCGAGTTACAGTACGTTTTGATTTGGTTTTAATCCATCAAAATCAAGTTAGTTGTAAGTGATGGAGGAGCTTACTTTGTGTAGTCCAGGCTGCCTGGAGACATCAGCCACATGCCAAAAGCTTACTCGTTGCCTGGCAACCCCGCTGGAGGAATAGATTTTCTGCCACCGGCTCCCTTTTCAGTCGGGGCAGAATCTATTAACACTACTATTCTAACCCAGAGAACCAGAGCTGGAGTTTAACTGGAAAGAATGGTCGGGGTTTTTGTTTTTGTTTTTTAATAACCCAGCACCGTGTTTCTGGCTTCTAGACTCTACTGCTAATTTCATTGACTTCCAAATAAAGACTTAGAGCTTATTAATATTACTTAACACTGCTGGGGCTAAAGAGGTCCGTCTTGCACCTCCTTGGCCCTAAGAAAGCTCATTGTTTCATTTCTGTAGGAAGCAGTACGCAGGGAGTGGCGAGGACGTGAACATCCAACTTGAATGGGGAGATGGAGAGCAGATTAGAATGACCTCATTCGCCCCCCGAACTTTTCTGAGTCCTCACAGGTGTACTTTGCCTCCCGTGCTTTCCAGAGGCACAGTTATCATCTGACTGCTGGAGCTGTTACTTCTTCAAATGTATGCGATCTAGAGCTGTTTGAAAAGCGGCTGTGTATTCCTTCCCCTTATCCTTCAATCAAAGAATGCCTTTTCTCCTTTGTAGCTAAATACTTCACAACAGGATTGATGGTTTCTGTCTACCAGGGGAGTATGCACTGCTGTTGGCCGTATTGTTTTTCTTATGTTCTTAATGTAATAGCTTTGGGTTGTAGAGAGGGAAGCTGATGCACAAACCCAGCGTCAGGTGGCTGGAGTTATTCGCCACTGCTGAAATGCAATTTTAATAATGGACTGTATCAGCTAAATGTGTTTCCTTGCCCCTGTGTAAAACAAAGGAAGATCTCAGCACGTTAACCCATTGGTGGCAGGAAAAATACAAATCTCCAATAATGCCACTTAATTAATTTAGAGGTTTCAGAAATTCTCTGGGTAGGGGAGGAGGGGAGACGTGCGCCTTATTTGGTGAATGAGAAGACGTTAATCACCTCATCAGCCCTGTTCTCTCGAAGGGCCAAATGCAGAAAAGTACAGTTTGTGATTTGGCAGAGAAGTGAGTTAACTTGACAAATCCGTGACCAACTTGGTAAAACAGGAGGGGAATGCATTTGTTTATTTGTTCTGATCACCCTGAACTTTATTAATTATGATAACACAGGTGTTTGGGATTATATTTTCCATCAGTAATCTTAAAATATTACTGATGTAAGGGACTTTTGAGCTCATAGTTCAAGTGCTCCATCTTACAAATAAGGAAAGCAGAGAGGTAAAAAAGTTTGCTCAAGTGTGCCCGGGTATTGCCATGGTTGGTAGAGCAGGGACCAAAATCCAGGCCAGCTGACTCTTCATCTCAACACAACGCCAATCATGAGTTTGAAATGAAGTAAGGGAGGAAAATCCCAATCCACAGCTCTGATTTATGCATCTGTCCAACAGCTATTTAATATGCATCTATGGTGTGTGCAGGTCCTGGGCAAGGAGCTGGGAAGAGACGAGACCCACCCTCATGAAGTTACATTCTAGAGGTGGGAGAACCCATGGTCCAACACCCAACTAGATAAGAGAATTCTAGGTTGTCAGATGCTACGATGTAAGGTGAACACAGGGAGTGTTGGTAACAATTAGATTAACAGAGCATTATTGTCTACTGAAGTTCTTAAGTCTTTGGGAACGCCTGCCTTCTTACCACTAGCAGAAAATATGTTGGCTAAAATGTAATCTACAAAAGTGATTCACTGTTACACAGTTAAGTTGTATCCTATTAGAGAGCTCTGCCTGGTGAGGTGGTGAGTTTCCCATTACATGGGGTACAAACCAAAATCGAAATTGGTAGGAATCTTAGAGCTCCTTCCTGCTCCAAGATACTTTAGCTCAACCAGGTCATTCATTCATTTATCCATTCAATTCCTTCATGTTGCAAATTCTTATTAGACACTTCCTAGCTGCCAGGTACTATTGAAAGCCTGGGCACAAGGAAAACATTTCCAAAACCCAATTCAATTCACATATATCAAGCAATATTCCCTACAGACCCCTGTTAGCTGCAGTGTTTGCATTGTTTACCCTAACAAAATTTGATTTTTAAAATAAATCATTTAGCTCATTCATTTTCTTTCTAGTGGATTGCTTTGAGGCCCCAGGCAACTTTTTAAGATTCTCACTCACTCTCTTTTTATAAAATGTGTCCTCTCAAAACTCTAGGGTGAGGATTTGCTCTTTTGTAATAAGCAGATCTTTAAGATGTTAGTGATAAAAATGGGTTTACTTGGGTAGATGAAGCATCTGCGTCTTCCTGTAACCAAGGTCTTCATCTAACCTGTACCTGACATTTGCCATTAGCCACTTACCACATGGTAACTTGTACCTGCCATTTGCCATTATCTCTACACATTTCCTCAGAAGTATGCCATTTTCCACACTTGGATACTGCATTTCCTTCTGCTGCCATACTGCAGATGCAGATTTAAGAGGAAGGAGTGAGTAACAACTAAAACTATGTATCCTGCTGCTTGTATTTTCTTTGTTCTCCTGATATATCATGATATCTGCATAAAAGATTTCATAGAAGAGTAGAAACAGCGAGGACACTGCTTTTGTAATTTTGTCTTAAGCTCATTTCCTTGACAATCTGCTGTGAGATGCATTTTCTTCAGACTGCTTTTCCCTTTAGGTGTTTCTTTTTCTTTTCCCACCTGGTCTATGTTAAGTCTTTCACTCCTAATCAGGTTGACTGTACTTTGGGTGTAGTTCAAAAAAGCACAGCAGCAGTGAACTAACCTCCGTGGGCCTCTGTCGCCCCCCAGTATCTCAGGGTGATGGTTCCTTAATATCACAGGCTTGCTCTGTGCTAAGTACTTGGCCTGGATGATCCAAGTTGCACTTCTCAGTAAATACTCCCAGCCATCTGAAGGGGCAGGCGCTGTCATTATTCCCATTTGACTGATGAGAAAACTGAGGCTGAGGAAATGTTTAGCAATTTGGCCAAGTCCACACAGTGAAAGTGGTGAGTCAAGACCCAAAGTATGTTTAAATGACTTGAAAACCCTGCATCTACTGCTATAGGTGCCAGTTACAGCGCCTTCTTTATTACCCCCCACCCACCTTTTTTTAAAAAAAAACTGTGACAAAGTCCTTAAAGAAAGAAGGGGGTAATGACTTGTGCATTGTTTCCACTGGAGTGTATTCTCCAGAACACTAGTCAGTAAGATGTTCCTAAAAAAAAAGGGTTTTGCATTCAAATATGCTTTGTCACAACTGTACATTATGTGCCCTGCTCAATCTACATCATCTTATTAAAGGGTCTATTTCTATTTTTATTTAAAGTATTTCTCTTTTTATTTAACTAAAAATTTTCTCAAATTGCTATTTGACCATAGAACCTTTCTGTTTTCCCTTCTGATGCCTTTAAAAACACACTTTGGAAAAGGCTTGGATTCAAAGGGAAGTGAAGGGCTTGGTGCATTCCACTGTATAATTGGATCAAAAGAAAGAAAACAAGAATGTTTTCAGCTGTCTAAAGATGGCAGCTTCCCTCTTCACCCTGTCCCACTTTAAAACTCTGTTTTAAATTTTATCTAGACTCTTCCAAGAAAAGAAATGAGGATCCCCTGCTCTTTATCTCCTCCGTTTGGGGTAACGGTGATAAACGTGGTTAATCACCATTTGTGCACCTGTCCACACTGTAGAACAGGCTCCCTGAGGACAGGAACAGGGTTTTACATCTTTATGTCCCTATAGTGGCTGAAACCATAGTTCATCAGTGACTACTTTAAAAAGTAAATAAATGAACTACATTTTGAACAAATGCATATTATGAATCTGTTTTTCTGAGTTGATTCTAGTCAAGTGAATAACCCCTTTTTGGGTGACAGTGAGAAATTTAAGAAGCTGCAGTAACTCGTTCAGATCACTAGGGTTCCATTTGGAAAATGATACCTCCTGTCGTCTAATTTAATTAGTAATTGTGTTTTCAGTTCCAGTTGAAAGCCTCAGAAGAGGGGATTGTAATAAACTGTGGTATCTAGTATTATTGTTATCTAAGTACATTTTGCTATTGTGACATTCTTAGATTAAGGCACTTTTCAAGGGGGATCTGGTCAATGTTTTCTAAATTTTTTTGTGTGTTCTTCCCCTCCTCCCATGTATCCTAAAGTCCAGCATTAAGTATGAGCCCTCCTCTTATACATATGTAAATTGATGCACAGTTTTGTTGTTGTTGGTTTGCTTGTTTTTTAATGCAATTTTATTGAGATACATTCACATACCATACAGTCATCCAAAGTGTACAATCAGTTGTTCACAGTATCATCATATAGTTGTGCATTCATCGCCACAATCAATTTTTGAACATTTTCATTACTGCAAAAAATAAAAATAAAAAAGAACACCCAAAACATCCCATGCCCCCCCCCCATTATTCATTTACTTTTTTGTCCCCATTATTCTATTCATCTGTCCATACCCTGGATAAAGGGAGTATGAGCCACAGGTTTTTCACAATCACACGATCACAACATATAAGCTATATAGTTATATGATCATCTTCAAGAATCAAGATTGCAGTTCAACAGTTTCAGGTATTTCCTTCTAGCTATTCTAATACACTAAAAACTAAAAGGAATATCTATATAATGTATCTGAATAACCTCCAGATTGACCTCTTGACTCCATTTGAAATCTCACAGCCACTGAAACTTTTTGCTTCATTTCTCTTCCCCCGTTTGGTCCAGAAGGCTTTCTCAATCCCTTGATGAGATTATCCCGGGGAGTCATGTCCCACATTGCCAGGGAGATTTAAACCCCTGGGAGTCATGTCCCTTGTAGGGGAAAGGGCAGTGAGTCCACCTGCTGAGTTGGCTTAAAGAGAAAGAGGCCACATCTGAGCAACAAAAGAGGTTCTCTGGGGTGTTTACAAATTTTTTGTAAACACTTTGCCTGAGGTTTTATGGCAAGTCCATTCTGGATCCAGTGGTTATCATCCACATTTTGGGAAAGCAGTGTGGTCCAAGGGAATGTCGGCCCAACAGGAGCTGGAAGATGTGGAGTCTGCTTTGGCTTTGCCTTGCTTTTGGGTGGCTTTGGACAGTTCATTCATTCATTCATCAAGCATTCTGTGGGATTTCTACCTCGCATTCAGTGCTGGACTGGAAGCTGGAACTACAAAAATGAATAAATAGGACATTGTCCCTGTTCTCAGTGAACTTCCTGTTTAAAGTGTGGAGTCAGACACATAAGCCAACTTGCTCAGTGAAATACTGTGGGTGTTTTGTTAAACTTGCGTCCAGGAAAAAGTGGGAGCCCAGAGGAGTGAGGGGCAACTCTACCTGTAAGAAAGGCTTAATGGCAAAAGGGACTCTGGGTTGAGAAGACTTTGGGTTTTAAAAGAAAAAATATTATCACTGAGGGTGTTGTATGCTGTAGTAAGGAGTTTGGACCTCAGTTTCCTGGTGATGGGAGCCATTGAAATGTTTTAAACAGGGAATAACACATTTTTGCATTCTAGAAAGATACATGTAGAGGATTGATTTACTTAATCTTGATGAACCTCACTTTTCTCATATGTAAGATGGACACAGTTAGAACCTGCTCCTCTTGCCTTACGTTTGGATTGCATGTCTTTCTTTCAAATGCAATAAGAATAACTAACATGCACTCACTACTTTTTAGGCATTTTAATCCTCATAATAATTCCATGAGGGTCAGTATTGCTATTATTTGCATTTTAGAGATGGGGATGGTTATAGAGGGTGAATATCTGACCCAAGGACACACAGTTAGGACAAGAGTTACAGACAGGATTTGAACCCAGGTTTACCAGATACTGGAGCCCGTGCTCTTAGCTGCCATGCAATACTGTTCGGATGCTGGCAAGCCTTTCATCTGCCCCTCCTTTTTCTCCTGAAACATCTTGGGGAGTAGTCAAATCTTGTCTCTGATGACCTTAGCACAGGGTGGATGTATTGGAAAGGCCTAAGATCAGCACCAAAAAATAATATGTCATTATTTGCAGCTATTTAATCTCTGTCTTTAATAATGTGACCTCTTCTCATTAAGTAGGACTAAATTTGTGGAATAGAATATATGACTTGAATTCCTTTGTACTAACGGGGTGTTACAAATGATGTATGTTTCTATGGGCATATACATAAATCTTCCAATGTTAGTAGAAAATGAACTGCAACTCTGACTCCATCTGTTTGGGGAGCTCCTTTGAAGATCCACATTATGAATCAGAAAAAGTAAAACTGAAGAGGATGTAATGAAGTGTACTAGAGGAGGGGACAAGTCTGTCAAGAGGAGTTGCCAAAGAGCAGATGAGACAAAGGGAAGTAGGTTGGGTAAACTCGGTAAGCTCTGCTTGTTGAAAAGTCAGTCTGGAAAATATTCTAGAAGTTCACACACAGGCAGTTGCAATCTAAGGGCAAGTTTATACCATGTCTTTGTAGAAAAGTTTATTCACTGTATTTTGTCCGTACTGGGTCACTGCAGGGTGAAAAAAGGCTGCATTATCTTCTAACCATGAATGAGTGTCTTTAAGTATTGCTGCTTGAAGATTTGGGAGACTCAAGAATAATAATTAAAATAAAAAGTTATTCCATGCCTTGACCTGTGTCCAGTGTGCCAAAAAAGCCTGGAAAATGCCAGGCTTATACATTTTGTGGCTTGTGAAGAATGTTTTGATCAGTCTTCAGCTGCTCATAAAAAATAAATACTGCCGTGTTCTCATATGGACTCTTTCTTGATGATCTTTTAGAGTAGATTTCCAGCTGAAATTTCACCTTACCTTTGGAAGAAAAAAAGAAGAAGAAAAGCTGAGCCTTACTTAAAACATTAGGCATATCATGCCCAAGTAATATAATGGAATCATGAAGGGAAAGTGCCCCACTGAGATAAAACAGCTGTCTGTCATACTCATTGCCTAAGTGTAATTTATCTGCTGAGTGTAAGTTATGTTTTAATGGGAAGGAATATTAAGGGAATGAGATAGAATTTCTTTATTAAATGGAAGAGCATCACACACATACAAAAAAGTACCCTCTAATGAAGCAGCTGTTTTTTTGAAGAATAGATTCTGGAACATACACGAGGACACAACCCCAGGGAGTCCCTGCCCAGCATGTAGGAAGAAAGGAGTGAATATAGCATGAGGAACCGACCTCTTGGCATTGGGGGTCACAGCCTAGCCCGTTGATTCTCAAACTTGGATAAGCATTGGAATCAGCTGGGTGGGGGGTTGAAAAAACACCATGCCTGGGTCCAAGCCCAGAGGTTCTGATTTAATTGGTCTGGGGTGTGGCAGATTTTGAAAATCTCCCAGGCAATCCTAACGGACAGCAGAGTTTGAGAACCAGTGGCCTGGAAGATAACTAATTTCTTTCCTTCCGTGTGTTGTGTGCAACTAGGACAGTTTGCTGTAGGGACTCAGGTGGAAGCCTTGGCCCTGCCTGCTCCAACTGACACTTTAGAACCTGACTCCAAGAGCACTTGCTAAGTCTTTGGTTTGATTGCTTCCCCTCTTTAGGGGCTAAAAAGTAAAATTCCTGCATTTTTTTGAAAAATGAATTCTGAGGTTTTTCCATTATGAGGAAGCGTACATATATTCTATCTGAACTCCATAGTAGAAGGACAAAACAAAGCACAACAAACAAAACAACCAACCACATCCAGGCATCCAGGTGCAGGCGAAATTCTGTGTAATGGGATGATGAGTGAGGTGACATCGATCAAGACATCTTTAATAGTGGTGTTGACCCTAATTTACTACTGTAAAAAAAGTAAAGGAAAAGAAAGAAAAGAAAAGAGAGCCATGCTCTTGATTATACATATCCATCAGAACCACACACTCCAACTTAAATGGAAGCTTTGCTCTTTCCTTTTTGGGGGAGTTTCTGGAGAATACCAGACAGGATGGCATAGCATAAAGAAGATGAACCTTGGCTTTCAGTCTGTGCTTTGCTAATGATGAGCACTGACCTTAAATAATTAACTGACCTCCAAAAGACTGTTTTCCCTCCGTCTGTGAAACAAGAGTAATACTCTCTCTTCTACCTTCCACTCCAAAATTAGATACAATTGGGCACTTAATTCCTTAAAAGAAACTCCTTCCTGAGCAGACACAGTAGCCTGAGGTGGTCTCGAATGGGTGGCTTCAGGTCCACACCAGCGTCTGTGCGCTGGCAAGCCAAGCCACCAAGGAAACTCCTGGTTCAAAGGGCCAGAAATAAAGTCAGAAATCCAAGGGCAGGGAAGGTCTCCAGGTGGATCCGAGAGACTGAGGGCAGGCTTTAGCAGTGCCTCTCAAATATGCACACCCAGCTCCTGGAAGTGTTAAAATACTAGTTCTGATTCAGTAGGTCCAGGACAAGGCTGAGAGAGTCTCTGCATTTCTGACAAGCTCCCAGGACAGTGGTTCAGAACCGTGCTGGTGTTAATGCTCTTTGCAGGGTCTGTTGGAGGCGAGTCTGGGGAGAGGTGGTGGGGTCCTGGAGACTGGTGTGGTGTAGCTGCCCTCTGGGCCGGCGATGAATGGAGCGGAAGCACGGCGGTGACTTTTTTGGCTTTGAGTTCATGTAGTCCCAAGCAACTTGTTGGAATCAGTGCCTATTTATTTTCTCAACTGCCCTTTTACTAAGTATACATTTAATTTAATAAGTACTTTACAAAGTACTAATTTTTATATACTTTCCATTGACTACGTGAGCCCAAATGTAAAAACTTAGTCTTTCCCTATCACTTTCTTTCCATTTTTATTGAATTCTGGCATTTTAGCCCCCTACCTTTCTCTTATATTCCGCTTGTGATAAAATTTAATACATCTCTCTAGTCTTTGTTATCAATAGATCTCTTGTATTTGGTGTCCACAATAGTGATTAGAAAAAAAATCTCTAACACCACTAGAATGACTGTAATTTAAAAAAAAAAAAAGGAAAATTACAAGTGTTGGAGAGGATGCCGAGAAATTGGAACCCTTGTACGTTATTGGTGGGAATGCAAAATAGTGCAGCCACTGTGGAAGACAATTTAGCGGTACCTCAAAAAGTTAAACATAGAGTTGTCATGTGACCCAGCAATTCCACTTCTAGGGACATACACAAAAGAAGTGAAAACAGGGACTCAAACAGATACTTGTAAACCAATATTCAGAGCAGCATTATTCACAATAGCCAAAGGGTGGAAACAACCCAAGTGTCCATCAAAAGATGAATAAACAAAATGTGGTATATCCATACAATGGAATATTATTCAGCTGTAAAAAAGAATGAAGTTCTGATACATGCTACAATATGGATGCACCTTGAAAACATTGTGCTAAGTGAAATAAGCCTGACACAAAAAGACAAATATTGTATGATTCTAGTTATAATAACTATCTAGAGTAAGCAAATTCATAGAGACAGAAAGATAGAGGTTACCAGGAGCTAGGGGGAGGGCACAATGGGGAGTTATTGCTTAATGGGTAGAGTTTCTGTTTTGAATAGTAAAGAAGTTTTGGTAATGGATGGTGGTGATTGTTTCACAACATTGTAGAAGTATTTAATGTTCCTGAAATGTACACTTAAAGTTGCTTAAAATAGGAAATTTTGTATTGTATATATGCTACCACAATAAATATTTAAAAAATTCTCTGGGTAAGTGGCAAAATTATTCAAAATAATCATCTGGTTGATCTCCTCCTCATGGGGCTGTCAGTGGAAATATTGGTTAAATTGGGGTGCAATCTCACCAAAATCATTATAAATAGGATCCTCTAATTTTATTGTTTGCCCAACTGGTAGATTTTTGTTTTGCCACTATAAATCAGTGGCTGTGTTGTGTTTTCCTGATCATTTCATAATATTCTTACACATTATTTAAGGTTTGGAAACTTTAAGAATAGATGTAGTTTGTGTGTTCTAATTTAAACATAGAGTTTGGAGAAGGAAGAGGGTTTTTAAAAATATGGTTGTGACATGTTTATTATAAACATGTGAAAACGGAGCCCATGATTATGCTGGTGGTACGTATATTGTACCTCGTCAACAAGAACGCTTTAGTGTTTGTATATTTAACATGGTATTTTCTTTCTTTAGAAAAAATTAAAACTGATGATGTCTCTTGGAAGACTTAAACACATTCTGGTTTAAAATAATCCTGCATAATCAGACTTCTTAAAGGTGCTTTCTCTTCTTAGTACTGCAGACCTTTTGAAACTAAGCCTAGGTTTTCACCAGCTGCAGTCATTTATCCCTAATTCTCCAAGCCAGTGGTTCTCAAACATCTGAAACCCCTGGAGAGACCTCTGGGCCCCATGGCCAGAGTTTCTGATTCAGGAGGTCTGGGATGGAGCCTGGGAACTTGCATTTCTTACGAGTACCCAGGTGATGCTGATTCTGCTTGTCCAGGGGCCACCCTTTGAGAACCCCTGCAGTTTAAGTCCTTGCTAAGTGTTGTCTGGAACCAGCAGCCTATTTATTGTACCTTGCTGATGTATCACTTGGGAGCTCGTCAGAAATGCAGACTCTTTGGCCATGGCCAAGACTTACTGAATCAGAATCTGCATTTTAACAAGATTCCCGTGTGATTTGTGTGATTAAACTTTGAGGATACTTGCTTTAAGCTACTTGCAACATCATTAAAGGCTCTGATGGTAGCATTGGGATTTCATCAGCATTCAGGCAAGGTGAAAGGGAAAGTCTTAAGGAGTTAGAATTCTTCGGTACTTACTTCATCTTGCTGACAGCATCCTCTCCAAGCAAGCTGAGGTCAATGTGACCATATTCGAACTTGCCTTGATTAGTTCACTTCTGTACCATTCAAAAAAGTAACTATTTAATTCTAGAGAAAAGGAAATATATGTTTATTTAAGACCTACAAAGCATCACAAAACTACAAATTTTTATCATGTAAAAACCAGGTTTAGAAAATCAGATTCATGCATTGCACGTTTTGCACCCAAGTTTTGTAAGTACTTAATAATAAGGTGTTGGAGACAATGAGCCTATTAGATACAGGAGATTTGCTCAGGGGGCTGGTACAGATTCTTTTCAGCTTTTCTCTGTAGCTGCAGGACTATATAATAAGAACTGAAGGACATAATTAAAACTGATGAGTTGTACAATCCAAGGGAAAAATTTTAAAAAGTATTTTTCCAGAATGTTCATCTAATGCCTTTCTCCTCCTTTCAAATCAATTAAAAGACAAGACATTTGGAATTCTTAGATGTTGCTTCCTTAAAAGAGGAAGGTAGTATCTAACAATGGCAAATATATTTTCTGCCCCAATTTTCCAGTAATTGCAAGTTTAAAAATGTGGAGGGATTTGATGCATTGTATGCTGTGTGACTATAGCTCAATAAAACTGCATTAAAAAATGCAGGGAGACAGAAGCACTACAGAAAGTCAGTGAAAGTATCTAGATTTTGCAACAGTGCTGGTAAAAGTTTTTATGTTCCTCTTAGCATTTGCTTGGAGTAAGCAAAGCTACAATGCAAACAGGGTACATCTTCCTGTGGTGTCAATTTAACCTAGAGATCTGTGGGGGGAAATGTTATACAACTTAACTGGTAATTTAGTTAAATAATAAACATCATGTTTACTATTAAAACAGACATTGCACATTTATGGACTAGGAAGTAATACATGCATGAATTTCTAAGATACAGCATGAGACATGAAGAAATTTAACTCTTGTGGTTGGCTGCTATGGGCTATGTGCCGAGACCCCCTAGGTTTTATTCTCTTTATTCTGTAATGATGTGTTGGTGGAAAACTTTAAGCAGCATGTCTTAAGATATCATATAATCTTTTTTAACTGCCTTTACTAAGGTTAATTGACATACAATTGATTGCACTTAAAAGTGTGTAGATTGGTAAGTTTTAACATATGTATAGACCCATCATACCAATCAAGATAATGAAGATATTCATCACCCAGAAAAGTTTCTTCGGACCCTTTGTCAGCTCTCATTTCGTCCCTCTCCACCCTCCATCACAGAGGCAGGAAACCATTAATCTGCCTTCATCACTTTAGATTACTTTGCACTGTCTAGAATTTTATAGAAATGTAATCATACAGTATGTACTTTTTGTGAGGTGGCGGCTCTAGCTTCTTTCATTCAGCGTAATTATTTTGAGTCAACCCTTCATTCTTCCTTATTGCTGAGGAGATGCCCATTGTATGGATATATCACAATTTGCTTTTCCATTCATCTGTGGGTGTACTTTGGGTTGTTTCTGTTTTTGACCATCACAAACAAAGCTGCTGTGAAACATTTGTGTGTAAGTCTTTGTGTGGACATATGTCTTCATTTCTCTTGGGTAAATACCTAAAATTGGAACGGCTGGGTGGTATGGTAGGTGTATGTTTAACTTTTTAAGAAACTGCCAAAATATTTTCCAAAGTACTTATACTATTTCACATTCCCACTAGCAGTGTATGTGAGTCCCAGTTGCTTCACATCCTTGCCAAAATTCATATGGGCAGTCTTTTTAATTGTAGCCATTCTATTAGGTATGTGGTGGTGGTATCTCGTGGATTTAATTTGCATTTCCTTAATAACTGATGATGAGCATCTTTTCATGTTCTTATTTGCCATCAACATATCTTCTTTAGTGAAGTATCTATTCAAACCTTTTGCCTAAAGTCTTTTTGGGTTAGTTATTTACTCATTGAATTTCGAGAGTTTGTTATGTATTCTGGATGTAAGTTCTTTGTCAGATATGTGATAGGTGTATACTACAGGGTCACTAAATAGCATTGTATTTTCCTGAGGCCTAAGTGGCATTTCAATCACCACAGAAGTCAGAACTTATGTCACAGCAGAATGACAAGTTATTGCGTGTAGAATATTAAGCATGTATTTATCCTTCCAATTTCGGTGTGTTTATTTACTTCTTCACCTAAGATGGGTGAAAGCTTCCATTTCCATCTGGCCTATATAAGGACATAAAAGATTAAAGCAACAGAGAGCACAGAGAAAGGAGAAACTTTAACCAGATCCCATTTTCTAAAGCTCCAAGTCCCTAAAGCATTTATCTGCACAGATAACCATCTCTGTCTGTACGGTATCTGCACACAAATAAAACGCCCTTCTGCATGGAGGTGCTTCACAAACAATAATGCCGTATCCTCTGCTCCCCCAGGATGCACAACTTGTGGCTGAAGCCAACTACTCTTCTTTAACAATTTGGATGTTTAATTGCTGATTTTTTTTCCACTCTAGTTGGCATTTTGAAAACCCTGCAGTCATTTCAAGTGCTCTGATTTTTGACTGCGGCTCGGGTGGAGATAAGCACACCTGCTCCTGGGTCCCAGAGGCAACCGCTGTAACAATTAGAGCGCCTTAAATACTCCTCAGGTACCAGGAGCTGGGGAGACGGTTCCTGCTGCAGCTTGGCACCCTCCGCCTTCAATATTTGGCAGCCTAAAAACCGAGACTTTAACTTTTCATTACACGTGTTATTTTAACAATGATGCACATGTGAATACATTCAGACTGACTGGCCTCCCCTTAATTAGTCTTAACTGTTCTTGAAGCCCTTGTGAAAAGTAAAACATTACATAATGCCTTTCTAACTGACAGCGCATGCCCAAAGTAGTCAGTGGTGACCTTATTCTTGGTGACTCTAAATCTGGGAAGAAACCCTTTTCTGCCCTTGCCCAAAGTGGGTTGTAGATCTAGAATTGGCCCTTCAGAATGAAATAGAGCATTCTTAGCTGTGGATGTTTTAGCCATCGTTACACTGTCAAAATGACAAACAGATGATGGTCCATTTAAACTCTTGGACCTCTGCTCTTCTTTTAAGGAGTCTGCAACACATAGATGCATGGGAAGCACTGGAGAAAGTGAAGCTAGTAGACGGCAACAGGCACAGATGGAGTGGGGACTATAAAATTCCTTGAAAGCGTAAGCTGAATGTGTGATGAACTAAAATTAAATGAAGCTGTGCGAGGCCGTGCGCGCTGTGGGGAGAGCGCTGCCCTGGGGCGCGGCGCGAGCTCTGCTACTCACACTTCACGGCACCTTGACCCACCTCCTTGGGCCTCAGTTTCCACATCTATCAGTCCGATTTCACTAGATGATTTCAGTTTCTAAGGTCTAAGATTCTGCGATAAGAAATGTTCTTAGCAATTTAATTGAACTTAATTGAGGTAAGAGTGCTGTTGTCTTGGCATGTGATTTGCACAGTGGTTAGCCCAGGGAGGAGGGGTGCAGCCATCAGCTCACAATTGCAGAGCCAAGGTCTCTAGGGGATTGCTGCCGAGGCCAAGGGCAAGTCCATTTACAAGGGCCGGCTCCCTTTGAGACCTGCAGCAGAAAAGCACAATGAGGTGCTGAATGTGGCTCCATTGTTCCGGGGAGCTGGGGGCCCCGTGGGATGGGAGTGGAATGCTTGGTTACGGAGCATCAGCGCAGCTTCTCCTGCTCCCAGCCCTGCTCTTCCTCTATCCCTCCCGCCAGCTCTTCTGCTGGCATCGTCTCCTTTGTCCTGGCTCCACCCGTTATCTTGTCCTCCATGATCAGCGTCATCACCTGGTTCTCCAGCAGCCCTTCTGCCTGAGCTGCTTGCATCCCTGCAAGAAACAAAGCTCATTCCTTCTCTTCTAGTTCATCTGAAAACACTATCAACTTTTCTTTTAAGTGTAGGGGAGGGGTGTGTTTAAAGTGAAAGAAAAAGAGAGAGAGAAAGAGAGAGAAACTGCTAGAGTCGGTGTAACAGTGGAACACCAACTGAAAACTGTTAGAATAGAAACAAGTCGACAGTGTCCGTGGAGGCTGTATGTGGGAAGCAGTGACAGCCGAGTCTCAACACGTGAGACAGCACCTGCCCTCACGCCATCCAACAGAGCTTGCTCCACAGTCCCTGAGCAGCTGGTCAGTCCATATCATTCTGAGAAAGCAGCGTCTTTCCTTTTTACCTCTTGGGGCACTGTCCATGTCAGGACTGCAAAACCTCACCGAGGCTGGGTTAATTGAGGCGTGGTGCCTTTCAGGAGCGATCTCTCGCTACAAAGCCAAATGTGGGCCCTCATTTTGAATTATAAACCAAGCAGGTCTTCTGAACTCCCTGGTTCCCAGATGTCTTGAACACCCCAGGGCCACTCTGGCCAGGCGTGTGCACACTCAAGATGGAATGGGAGCAGAAGAAGCCTTTGGGGGATGCCAGGCGGTGGTGATTTGGTCACTCATTTCATCCTGGGACTCCAAAGGTGTGATCTAAGGCTCCGGGATGTCCAGCCACTGTGACTGTGACTCGCACACCTGTCTCCCATGTGACCAGAGATGTACATTGGTTAGATGCACGGCCAGGTCAGAAGGCAGCTTGGGTCCTGCGCTTGCACTGGGCACACAGCCCTCTCCGCCCATCATTCGGAAGTGGGCGAAAGGTCTAAAATCATAAGGTCACAGGGTGCTGTGGTGTTCTAGATCTGTGCTACTCAGTGTGGGGCCCAGGGACCAGGCACTTGTTAGAAATGTCAAATCTCAACCCCACCCCAGACCTGCAGAATCAGAACCCACGTCTAACAGGACCTGCAGGGAATCCATGGCCACATTAAAGTTGGAGAAGCACTGGCTGGGAGTTGTCTGTGGCCTTGGGCAGCAGAAGCCCTGGGCTCTGCTCAAACCTTGGCCCCTTGTGATCCATGTGGCTGTGGGCGGGCACCTCACAGCCCATTGGCCTCGATTTCCTCGTATTTAAAACAAGGGGATTCTCTGCTCTGCCCCAGCGCCTCTGTCTGTCTGAGAGTGTGCCACTTTCAATGTCACTTTTCTCATCCATCAGCCCCAAATCTGCCCAATACGTAGATTAGAGCTGATAACACTGGACTATATGGAATTTCTAGGATGTCTTTCTTCAACGTGCTTAGGGAAGTTCTTTCCTCTTGGCAGAGTATTACAAATGTACAAAATCTAAACCACAACAGGGAACAGTGTGTACGTGATACTACTGACCACCTTCAGCAGGTCAGAGGCTTTGAGCTGGAGCCACAGGGGAGCTGACTAACCTATAAGCCAAAGCCCCATCACCTTTGGCCAGGTCCCTTTAGGGCCCAGTGGTTCAATTGCAGAAAGGCTGGCTGCCTTTGAAGGTATGCAGAAATGTCGGTTATCCATGAGTGCTCCATGCTGGGAGCAGATATCTGACCCTCCCGAGCCAGAGCACACGGCTCTGGGCCTGGGCCTGGGGCACCTGGAGGCTCAGTGGTCTAATTTTGTCTTGGCTGTTATTAACTACTGAGGGATTTGGTGCAAATCACTTCATGTGCCTGGATATCAAGAAGCTTATTGACAAAATGGAGTTATACTTAACTTTGACTTGACAGGCTGATTATTGAAGCTTCATTATATAAATGCTTTTGCAGGTTGTTCTATATGGTTTCCAGGCTTAAGTCACTACATACTAGCATACCTTTTATTTTACTTTTTTATGAGTGTGAAATCCTCTTTCTATTCTGTTCATTTAAAGAATAGCAGCATTGGTGAGTCGGTCATGACTAATGCCTGCTAATGCTACCCCTGGATTACTGTGGGTTAAGAAACAAACCAGGCATTGACCTTTCCTCACTGTTTCTGAATTAGTCACACACTTCCCATTATTTGTGTATGTCAGCAGTATGACCTAAATAAAGTTAGAGTTGATCTTTTTTGGAATATGTTTTGGATTTCTCCATATAATAAAGTTAAAGCAAACTGATGTTTGGCTGGTGATCAAATAGAAAGACCTTTTCAGCCAAGCGCTTGCCCAACCCTGGAGTTATTATTGAATGTTGGTTTCTGGATGTGGTCATAGTCTAAGGATTGTAGTAGAAAACAGTCTTAATTTGTCACTGCCATTTTCCATTGGTGGGGCGGCTCGATGGCTCCGATTGCCCTGCGTCTTGCTTCACCACCTTGGAATTCCAGATTAGCCCAGTACTTGCTGTAGTCAGGGATTTTTCAGTTCTTTGCCATTGTGCTGCCAGGTGGCTTTCTGGGCTAACCTGACTGGCTACTTTCTCAGCACCTGTCCATGCTGTGTAGAGCAGGTGGGTAAGGGACAGTGTTTCATTAGCTCTATAATTTTAGGCAACCTACAGAATAAAGCAAGCAAACAAATGACAAAATAACTTCAGCAACAACAGCATCTCTAAGAGTTCGGGCTGCAGAGAGCAGATCAGACCATCACCACCCAGCTGGCAGGAACCACACAGGGAGCTAATTTACAGATCATGCATCTCTTCCAACCCTTTGCTGCTCCGCCTTTTGTTCTAAGTGCCCAGGAGGGAGACTACCCTAGATATCTAGGATGCATGGAGTCCTAATGAGGATGAAAGTGCTTCATGACAAGCTCTTGTCCAGCGTGGAGGCTCCTGGTGGGAGTGGGGAGGAGAGCCGAGAGCCCTGGGTGCCTGGTCTCCAGATGGGGTCCTTGGCATCAGGGAAGAGGTATCAACCGGTTCTGTGGGCTGTGGGTGCTGTTGGGGGGTGTTTGGCCTGGTAATAGTGGTGATATTGTAAAGTGTCATCTTTAAAAAGTTTATATCAAGAAGAGGGTTTTGCCCAGCAAATGTGAAGCCACCCCTCAGAGATGTCCCCAGACTCAGGGCTTTGATTAGGGTTCTAGCCTGGACTTGGGAGAATGGGCTGGAGACACTGGGGGCTGGGCACCCCAGCATTCTCCTCACACAGAGCTGGGACCCAGTGCCCTCCTCTGACCCTCTGTAACGTCCCTGGGAAAATGCAAATCTAAATACATTGGGGCAGATCGAAGGATTAGTCCATTCTGAATTATTGCAGGACAGATCCAAAAGGAATGCTGTCAGTTTATTCTCCCAGCTCATCCATAAGGAGGTAAAAGATTGCTCAATTCTGTCACAAGTCTTACCATCCACTTTCCATTGCTAAATGCATCGGAATAAAAAAGTTAAGCATTTGGGCTTGCCCCATGGTGTTGTGGCCATCCTGCAAACACATGGATTGAATTCCCAACATATGGCAAAGTGAGCTGGTATAATGGAGTTCGGTCTTCTGTGGGCTGGGCTCCCCCCATTGCACGTGAGTGGATTAGCATGGCACACGACCGCTGGGTTGTGGGTTCCCTAACAGAGTGACCCAGTTAGAGGCCAGCCCAGGGGCAGGATGAGCAAGGCTAGCTCGGCACTGTTAGGGAACACTCCCAGCTGGAGGCAGGGGCTCCTGCCATGCCATCAGAGGTACAAACAAGTATCATAACCAGAGGGGAGAGTACTGTGGTTTCTTTGGCCTCAGTCATTTCCTTTCTGGCTATGTAGATAAAAAGGAAGACGTAAGGAGAAAATTGATGGGCTCAGTGTTAAGAGGTTGTTTCACGGTGTCTGACTTGCCTTTTGAAGTAGCCCTTGTGAGTGGTCTTCTGGCTTAGAAATTCCCTTATGAGGCAGGATGTCCTCAAAGGACAGAGTCGTTATTGCTCCCTCGCCAGAACCAAACAGAGCTTCCCAGATCTGGTCGAGGGACCTCGTGCAAATCACACACTTGTATCTAACCAGGCTGCGATAGAACCCCAGCCCCTGACTCCTTTTCCACTGTTTTCCTTCTATGATGAAGGGGCTCCATCTATAAAATGTGTGGTTGCTATGAATTACTGTGGTTGGCAAGGAGAATTGGAAACAGTCTCATTTCTAGATTACCTTTCAAATATTCAAATTCATGCATCACTAGCATATGGCTAGAACTTTTATTTTTTCACTCAGATGTCTTCCAGTGTGCTTCATTGAATTCCAAATCCACATCAGGTTTGAATTTTGAAAATGCCAACTGTATATTAACCAAATGTGAGAAATGAAGAAAACCTTCATAAATTTTTCTTTTTTTAATAAATGGTGATTTGTTTTTCTGCATTCAGATAAGCCAGCTGTATGGATTTTTTTAAAAAAATTCATTGTGGCTCATTTGCATCTTGATAATATCCATGGAGCAATGTTGCCTGTGTATTCTTGGATAATTTTCTATAAGTCCATCCCACAACAGCACATATCAGGCATGAAAAGAAAATGGACCCTGGTTTGGGGTTTTTCCGACCCCCTCCGCTGGCCAGGAGCATGGACTCAGCTTTGGGTGGAAGACGAAGCCTTTGTCCTTCTTAGGCGGTTGTTCCTACCAAGCTTGGGCTTGAGTTTAGTTTGTAGTGCCATTTATGCTTTCATGTCTTACCAGGTAAGAGATTCTCAAGTACTTTGGAACTAATAAAAGAGGGGTTTTATCTGCTAGATTTTCCTCAGTTGCCAAGAAAATTAGTCTGAATGTGTTTTGTGTGACTTTGATCAGAGGCACCACCACGGAATGGAAAGACTGTCACCCTGGAAGCCAGAAAACCTCCTGGCCCCAGGAGCCCCAGGGACAGGGCCCTGAGCTTCACAGGCCTTAGCGTAGCCACTTGTGGAGCCCTCACCCCCTGTACTGCCAAATATATTAAAATGCACCATGCTCCACAGGAAATATCATTTATACACTGTGCATCCTCAAATCTAAGTCAGCATCAATTTTAACATATAGCATTATTTTATGTACCACTAACAGAGAAAAAATGCTGCCTAATATTACAGTTAGATTCACTCTTATTTCAGAGTTCAAACATAGAAAAATGGACAGTGTAGAACTGATGAAATGCTGTTGAATTATGAGTTGAGTTGCAGCGGGGTAGCTGAGATACTGTTAAATTTTATAGATTTTATTATGATATATTTCTAACATAGCATAGATAAAACTAAGATACCTGGCTTCCCCACAATCAACTTGGGCAGTTTTCAACATTTTGCCATTGGGGCTTCAAATATTTTTAAGAAATAAAACATTAAAGATACAATTGAAGGGCAGCATGTCCCCCTTCCCCAATCCCAGGACTCTTCTCTGCCTTGTGCCCCCAGGTAACCAGCATCCTGAATTTACTGCTTATCATCCCCACATATATTTGTATCCATAAAGATATTCAGTGTTTTTAAAACACTTGTAGTTGTCCCCAGTACCCATTCCCTACTTCTTCCTTTTAGTAGTAGAACTCCCTGAGTTTTAGCTGGACACCTGCTGTCAGGGGCGGCTACATGACTTGACTCTGGCCGACAAGATGGGGACAACGTCTGGGTTTTGCCTTTAAAAGGAAGGAACGAGCCCTTCAGCGTCTCTTTCCTCCTTGCTGCTGATCAGGACCCGGACAAGGTAGTAGTGAGCTATTTAAGGCCACATGAATGTGGGACACATACTAGGGGCAGGCAGAGTGACAAGAGAGAAAACCCTGGGTGCCTGCCTTCGTGGTGCCCAACTGCCCACCATACCTCTGCCCCTGCCGTGTTGCCTACCATTGCAGACTGTTATGTAAGAAACAAGCATGTTGTTATTTAAGCCTGTGTTATTTGGTCTCTATTAAGACAGTCAAATATTGTTATAATTACAAGAAGTGGTTTGTATTTTGATCACAATTACTAGTACACACCCCTGATTATTGGGGTGTGATGCTATTGTGACTTACTGACTTACTGTATTAAGTTTTTCCATTTTTCTTCAGTAGGGGAATTACAGTAAAGTGTATTTATGTAAGTCATAATATGCTAAGATTAAAGAAGGAAAACAAATATATCTTACAGCTTCCCCAGTAGTTAGCTGTTAGTGCCCAGTCCTGGAGCAGGCAGGGCATCAGTGAAAGCACATTAATTTGAGCCCATTGTTTATGCTCCATACAAAGACCTAGGGTGCTCAGACAAACTGAGCTCTTTTGTCCCCAGTGGGGGATGTTTAAAGCACATATCACAATGATGATAATTTGAGAATAAAAAGGAAAAGGTTCAGTGTCTAGGAGAATTTTCTTCCCAAACCCTGATTGCATTGTAAGGGTGAGGTCCAAAAGTGGCCCCATAACTCCCCATGCCTGTACCACAAAAAAGCAGAATGGCTGTTCTGGGAAAAAAGATGACCCTCACTAGCTGGCAGGCATTCTGCAGCTGTAGGCCAGGGTGCCATGTTGGTTGGTGGGTTCCATACTTGCTTGCTGCAGAGTGGTAAGTGGCTCAGGCACTCTACCCAGAGGGGAACATCTGTGTCAGAGCCACTGTTGGGTAAGAAGAGGGCACAGAGAACATCTCCAATTCTTTCCGACCCCACTTTGCAGCCCTGGTGCTGTCTGACGGAGCACACCCACTAGCCAGGGCCTGCTCTCACAGGTCAACTTGGTGTCTGGCCGTAAAGGAAGGGCTGGTCTTTGGGTTCCCTCTCCAAGGGAACTTGGAACAGAATGCTGCAGGGCACCTGGGCTCTTGTTTTGCATGGGGTTGGTGTCATCTTTCCCAATCATACTGGATAGCTCTTTGCCTTGGAACTTTTTTTCTTGCATCAAGAATTAGATTTCCAGGTGAGTGGTTCTCAGACTTCTGCAGCCTATGCGTTGCCTTGATGGTGAAAGCTCTTGGGTGTCTCATACCATCTGTGCTGATGGAATACTCCAAAACATACCACAGAGCCTCCTGGAATGAGTGGGAAGGTGAGCACTGCTCTGGATGAGAATCAGCAAGCTGAGCTTTGCTCAATGGTGTCTGCAAATTAAACTCATGGTGGAAAAAACAAAGGCAAGCAACACAAAATTACTTCCTTTCAGTGGGGCTGGAACATCAACTCTACTATTGCAGAGTACTGTGCATTGATAGGCCAAGGGGAAAAAGAGACATAGGTTACCCACGAAAGCTGGTTTGCACATTCCAGGCTTGCTGATCTTCAAATCTTTGAGTTTTTGCATCCTAAAAAAATTGGCCTAAAAAAATAAAAACTAAAAGTAGAAACCTGATTGGGGTGGCCAAGGAGACCAGATGCCTAAAAAACAGAAAACTACAACCTACACTAAGAAAAACAAAGTTATGGCCCAGTCAAAGGAACAAACACTTCAACTGAGATACAGGAATTTAAACAACTAATGCTAAATCAATTCAAAAAGTTTAGAGAAGATATGGCAAAAGAGATAAAGGCTTTAAAGAAAACACTGGGTGTACATAAGGCAGAAATTGAAAGTTCGAAAAAACAACTGGCAGAATCTATGGAAATGAAAAGCACAACACAAGAGATGAAAGACACAGTGGAAACATACAACAGCAGATCTCAAGAGGCAGAAGAAAACACTCAGGAACTGGAGAACAAGGCATCTGAAATCCTACACACAAAAGAACAGATAGAGAAAAGAATGGAAAAATATGAGTAACATCTCCGGGAACTTAAGGACAAAACAAAATACAAGAATGTACATATCATGGATGTCCCAGAAGGAGAAGAGAAGGGAAAAGGGGCAGAAGCAATCATAGAGGAAATAATCAATGAAAATTTCCCATCTCTTATGAATGACATAAAATTACAGATCCAGGAAGCGCAACATACTCCAAACAGAATAGATCTGAATAGGCATACACCAAGACACTTAATAATCAGATTATCAAACATCAAAGACAAAGAGAGAATCCTGAAAGCAGCAAGAGAAAAGTGATCCATCACATACAAAGGAAGCTCAATAAGACTATGTGTGGATTTCTCAGCAGAAACCATGGAGGCAAGAAGGAAGTCGTGTGATATATTTAAGATACTGAAAGAGAAAAACCACCAACCAAGAATCCTATATCCGGCAAAACTATCCTTCAGATATGAGGGAGAGCTTAAAATATTCTCTGACAAACAGACAATGAGAGAGTTTGTGAACAAGATACCTGTGCTACAGGCAATAATAAAGGGAGCACTACAGACAGATAGGAAAAGACAGGAGTGAGAGGTTTGGAACACAATTCTGTTTCCAATGTAAGTACACTGAACAAAGATAACTGTGAATACGGTTGAAGGAGGAAGGTGAGGAGAATGTGGGACACCAGAAGAAAAGAGGAAAGATAAAGACTGGGACTGTATAACTTAATGAAACCTAGAGTGTTCGACAAGTGTGATAAAAGGTACAAATATGTTTTTTCATGAGGGAGAACAAATGAATGTCAACCTTGCAAGGTGTTAAAAATAGGGAGGTGTGCCAGTTTGATGTATTATGTTCCCCCAAACACCATTATCTTTGATGCAATATTGTGTGGGCAGACATATTTGTGTTGATTAGATTTTGGGATCCTTTGGGTGTTTCCATGGAGATGTGATTCAATCAACTGTGGACAAGACCTTTGGTTGGATAATTTCCATGGAGGTGTTGCCCCACCCATTCAGGGTGGGTCTGAATTAAATTACTGGAGCACTATATAAGCTCAGACAGAAGGAGCAAGCTTGCTACAGCCAAGAGGGACACTTTGAAGAACACACTGGAACTGAGAGAGGAGCTTCAGCTTACAGAGACATTTTGGAGATGGCCTTTGAAAGCAGACTTTTGCTCCAGAGAAGCCAAGAGAGGACAAACGCCCCAAGAGCAACTAAGAGTGACATTTTTGAGGAGCTGAAGCTTAGAGAGGAACGTCCTGGGAGAAAGCCATTTTGAAACCAGAACTTGGGGCAGATGCCAGCCACGTGCCTTCCCAGCTAACAGAGATTTTCTGGATGACATTGGCCATCCTCCAGTGAAGGTACCTGATTGTTGATGCATTACCTTGGACACTTTATGGCCTTAAGGCTGTAACTGTGTAACCAAATAAACCCCCTTTTATAAAAGCTAATCCATTTCCGGTGTTTTGCATTCTGGCAGCATTAGCAAACTAAAACAGGAGGTATTGGGGGAAAAATACAATCAATGTTAACTAGAGACTATAATTAACAGAATCACTGTATTATGCTTCCTTTAATGTAACAAAGGCAGTATACCAAGATGTTCTAGTTTGCTAATAAAAATCAAATAAATCAAATAAATAAATAAATAAATAAAATAATAAAATAAAAAAAATAGAATAATAGAAAATAAATAAATAATAAAATAAAATAAATAAATTTAAATTTAATTTAATTAATTAAATTAAATTTAATTTAATTTAAATTTTTTAAATTTAAAAATTTTTAAATTAAAAATAAATAAATAAAATAAAAAATTAATAAAAATAAAATAAATAATCTAAAATAAATAAAATTAATAAAATAAAAATAAAAATAATAAAAAATAATAATAAATAAAAAATCTAGTTTGCAAATAAAAATCTAGTTTGCAATAAAAATCACAATAATTAAAAAAAACAACTAAAAGTAGAACTTCCCTTAAAACCAATTCTTCCTGTTGCTGCTCTTTTCCCTCAAGTGCACATCTAGGACTAACATTACTGTTTAGGGATAGTCTTGCTTAGGGGCCTGCTTGAGGCTGCTGCAGAGGCTGTGGGCCCTGGGAAGCTACCTTCAGGGATGTGAGGCCCTGCCTCTATGGAGCCAGAACCTAGGCCTGGGCACCTGCAGTGCACAACCAGCAACAGGCAAGGGGCTTCTACAAGCACGCATGTCAGCATTTAAGAACTCAGCAGCAGTTCTCAAGACAGCACCTGCACCTAGTGTGGATTCCTGGTGCCAGAGGGAGCAGGGCAGACTTTCTTCTCAAAGAATTGCGTTAGGTTGTTTTGAACTGTCTTTTGGCTCCTTGAAGGATTCATGCAAAGAGGTTGCCATTATTTCACTTGACTTGGAGCTCTCCCAAGATAAGAGTTTTTAAAAATGCCCGAGAGGCATTTTTCAAAAAATTTAAAGGCACATTTATTAGCTATGCCACCTGGGACAAGGAATAAAGTTGATGCAAAGAGTAGACACCAAAAAGTATGGGATGAAAAGTTAAGGATTTACACTGTCCTCCCCCCTACATGGGATCTGACACCCAGGGGTGTAAATACCCCTGGCAACATGGAATATGACTTCCAGCGAGGAATCTGGACCCAGCATCGTGGGATGGAGAACATCTTCTTGACAAAAAGGAGGATGTGAAATGAAATGAAATAAGTTTCAGTGCCTGAGAGATTCCAGAAGGAGCCAAGAGGTCACTCTGGTGGGCAATCTTACGCATAATGTAGATAACCCTTTTTAGGTTCTAATGAATTGGAATAGCCAGCAGTAAATACCTGAAACTATCAAACTACAACCCAGAACCCTTGAATCTTGAAGACGATTGTATAAAAATGTAGCTTTTGAGGGGTGACAATGTGATTGGGAAAGCCATGTGGATCATACTCCCCTTTGTCCAATGTATGGATGGATGAGTAGAAAAACAGGGGCAAAAAAAAAAAAAAAAAAAAAAAAAGAAAAAACACCCAGTGTTCTTTTTTACTTTAATTGTTCTTTTTCACTTTAATTTTTATTCTTATTACTTTTGTGTCTGTGGTAATTAAAATGTTCAAAACCTAATTTTGGTGATGGACGCACAACTACATGGTGGTACTGTGAACAATTGATTGTACCCTTTGTATGACTACATGGTATGGGAATATATATCTCAATAAAATTGAATTATTAAATATATATGTGAAAAAAAAGTTAGGGATTTAGAAACATTGAAGAATAAGGGCTTTTAAAAGCTCCTCACTTACTATTGAGAATCTAAAAGGCCATCTGCATGCCAAGAGAGGGGCACATTTTTAGAAGAGACTTGAGAAGGCCCTAAGTCTTTACCTTTGACTGACTTTCAGTCTCTGCACAAGCAGCAAGTGAAGGCTAAGGCAGGGCTGTAAACTGCTCAGCTGAGTATTGAAGGGGTGCCCAAACATGCACACAGGGCCCACTGGCAAAGACTGGGCAGTTTTTATTGTTGTTGTTGCCATTGTTTTTTTAGTCCTAGGTGTTTTAAGGAAATTGTCAAATCACTAGCTGACCACTGAGCTAACAACAAAACAGAGACTTTGGTGGCCACACAAAACAAAGAATACAGGCTTTACAGTATTAGTTCATAAAAGTCACTAAACAAACAACAGTCACCAAACAGGCAGCAACAACAAACTGAGGAGTGCGAAGAATCTGATTCCCGAGTTTACGCATTTGTAATATTTGAAAGGTCCAGTTTTCAACAAAGAACCACAAGGCAGACAAATGAGAAGGTATAGTCTATACCCTGGAATAAAAAGAAAATAGAAACTCTTCTTGTGAAACCCCAGGCATTGGAATTAGAACATGATACCTCTAACTCCAGAATTATAAATGTGCTCAAAGAGCTAAAGAAAACCTTGAAAAATGGGTTAAAGGAAATCAGAGAAATGCTAAATGTGTATACCAAAGAGTTAAAAGCTATGATGAAAATAGCCAAAGTAGAACTGGTGGAGATAAAAAAAAAAAAAATGCAATAATAGAATTAAAAAATTTACCAGAGAGGATTAACAAATCTAAGTCAATAAATGAACAAGCCTGAATTTAGATCCACTAAGATTACCCATCTGAAAATGATAAAAACTGAACAGAGCATGCAAAATTTGTGAGACACCATCAAGTATACCAAAATATATATAGTAGGAGTCCCAGAAGGAGAAGAGAGAGGGAGGTGGGGCCAAAAGAATATTTTAAGAAATAATGGTTGAAAATTTCCCAAATTTAATGAAAGAAATGAATCTACACATCCAAGAAGCTCAACAAACCCCAAGTGGGGTAAACTCAAAGAGATCCACACTGAGACATTTGAAAATCAAACTGTTGAAAGTCAAAGATAAAGACAGAATTCTGAAAGCAACAAGAGAGAAGTGTCGTGTTGTGTACAAGCACTCCTCAAAAAGATTAACAGGTGATTTCTCTTCAGAAACTGTGGAGGCCAGAAGGCAGAGGTGTGGCACACTCAAAATTTTGAAAGAAAACAACTGTTAACCAAGAATACTATATCCAGCAAGTGTTTACTTCAAAAATAAAGGAGAATTTAAGATATTCCCAGATCAACAAAAATTGAGAGTGTTTGTTCTAGTAAACCTGCTCCAAGAAATGCTAAAGGGAGTCCTTCAGCCTGAAGTGTAAGGACCCTAGAGAGTAACTTGAGTCCAAAGAAAGAAAATGCACTGGTAAAGTTAGCTACATGTGTAAATATAAAAGTCAGTATTCATGTATTTCTGGTCAGTATTTCTCTTTTTCTGTATGATTTAAAAGGTAGCTACCTAAAATAACAATAAATCAATGCCAGTGGAGGCATACTACATAAAGATGTAATTTGTAATAATAACAGGAGGGCTGAGGAACAGATTCATATAGGAGCAGTTTTTCTATAATAGGAAGGCATCAATGGAGGAATTGGGCAACAAAAATATGACCTAGAAAACAAATAGCAAATGACAACCTAACTCCTTCCTTATCAGTAATTACATTAGATGTAAATCAGTTAAACTCTAATGAAAAGGCAGAGATTTGCAGAATGGATTAAAGAAACCATGAGTCAACTATTGCTGTGTACAAGACACTCGCTTTAGAACCAAAGACATAAATGTGTTGAAAGCGAAAGAATGGAAAAAGATATTCCATGCAAACACCAACCAAATGAGAACCGGAGTGGTCAAACTAATAACAAACAAAATAGACCTGAAGGCAAAAATTGCTATAAGAGATAAAGAAGGACATTATATATTTATAAAAGGGTCAATCAATCAAGAATAACAATTATAAACATGTATGTAGCTATCAACAGAGTCCCAACATATATGAAGTAAAATGATAGGTGAAGGGAAAAGTAACAATTGTAGTTGGAGACTTCAAGATCTCAATTTTCTGTTGGATAGAACAACTGGACAAAAAGTAAACCAAGAAGTAGAGGACTTGTATAATATGTGGAAGTTAAAAAACATACTCTTAATTAATGTGTCAAAGAAGTTAGTAAATACTTGCAAGTGAATGGAAATGAAAACAAAACATACCAAACCTAATGGGATGAAGGAAAAGCAGTGTTCAGAGGGAAATTTATAGCTATGCCTATATTAAAGAATGATTTCAAATCTATAGTCTTATCTTCCACTTTTAATGAACAAGAAAAAGAAGAGCAAACACAAAGCCGGCAGAAGGAAGGAAATAAAGTATAGAGTGGAGATAAGTGAAATAGGAAAACAATAGAATCAATGAAATAAAAAATTGATGCTTTGAAAAGATCAACAAAATTGACAACCTTTTAGCTAGACTGACCAAGAACAAAAGAAAACTCAAATTACTTTGAAATCAGCAATAACGTGGGACAATTACTAGTGACGTTTACAGGAATAAAAAAGATTATAAGAGAATTCTATGAACAACTGCATGCCAACAAATTCAATAACCTAGATGGAATGGATAAATTCCTAGAAACAAACTGCCAAAACTGACTCAAGAAGAATTACAAAATCTGAATAGGCCTGTAACAGGGATATAATCAGTAATCAAATTATCTTCCAACAACAAAAAGGTCCTGGACCAGGTGGCTTTGCGGGTGAATCTGTCAAACACTTTAAAAACATCAGTCTTTCTCAAACCCTGCAAAAATAAATACATACATACATACATACATACATACATAGGAGGAAATGCTTTCTAACTTGTTCTATAAGGCCCATATTACCCTAATACCAAAGACAGCACAAGAAAGGAAACTACGGACCAGTATGCCTAACAAGTATACGTACAAAAATCCGCAATAAAATGCTAGGAAACTTAATCCAGCAGCATATTAAAAGAATTTTAAAAACCATGACTAAGCAGTTCCAACTCAAAGTATATACCCAGGAGAACTAAAACCAAAAAGTCATACACTAATGTTAATAGCAGCATTTTTCCCAATAGCCAAAAAGCGGAGACAACTAAAATGTCCACCATCTAATGAATGGATAAAATATGGCACATCCCATACAAAGGGATATTATTCAGGCATAAATATAACTGATTTACAACATGGAACCTTGAAAACATGTTCTATGACAGAAATTAGATACAAAAGGCCATGTGTTGGTAGGTAGGATTCCATTTATATGAACTGTTCAGAATAGGCAAGTCTGTACACACCAAAAGCAGATTAGTAGCTTCCAGGGCTGGGGAAAGGGGTAAAGGGCGTGACTGCTTGATAGGTATGGGGTTCCTTTTTTGGGGTGGTGAAAATGTTCTGTAATTAGAGATAGTGCTCAATGTTGTACAGCATTGAGAATGTGGCAGAATCACTGAATTATACACTTTATAATTTTATTATTTATTTATTTATAAATTTTGTTATGCGAATTTTACCTCAAAAAAAAAAAAAGAAATTATTTCTTCTCACTAAAAGATAAACAAAAATAACAAACAAAAAACCACAGTTCTTGGATTGTTTTGCCGAATAACTGGTTCATTAAAAATTTAATTCCATATCAAGTGCTTTCGCATTTACTGCTAGCATTGCAAAACAAACAAAAATTTAATTTCAAAATTGAAACAAAAATTAAAATTAAACTTTGTGTGACCTATGATGTTCTTCGAAATTTGCTTTCTAACTACTTGTTAAATTGTACTTGGAAAGTTGTCACTTCTATGTATATATGTTATATTCTACAATAAAAAAAATGATTAAAAAATTGAACTGAAATTTAAAAACAAGCCGTGTGTGCCCTTAGAAAACTTGATTTTAAAATCTTAAAATGCCAAACAAATGGCAAAAAGGAAAAGGATATTCCTCTGTAAAAACACTCAAAAAGTTTGTTTAAATGATAGGTACATTGCTCATTAGGTGAACTGGCTTTAATCTAATTGACTTAGAGTCAATGGCAGCTAAAAGTCCACACTTTTGTGCCCAGGGACACTTCCTCGGGCCTGAATTCACCTTATTTCAGACAAAATTTAATCAACTACTATTTGGCATCTCAGCTGCTGGCATATTAGATGTGACTCAAAACAAGAGAGGGGACTGCAGCAGCCAGGCTACTTTGAGTAGTGAGAAGTGCCGGCTGATACCCTGACTGAGGAGGGAGAGGCAGGAGGAGGCCAGAGAGAATTAAAATGTAAACACAAGGAATGGCTTACTGCTTTAGGGAGACTACCTTCTGTATTGTTGCTTCTTGCTGCTTCCAACCCCACTTTCATCTCCAGGACCCAAGCAGCCCCAGCCATCTTTTCTCCTCTGCGGCCCGGAGAGAGTTGCCAGGGGCCTAGGGCTGGGGCATCTGGGAAGGAAGGGGGTACATGACCCTGTGTGCAGGCTGAGATGATCCACTATGGGGTGGGTTCTAAACTGAGCCTAAAGGCTGGGCTCTTACCTCCCACCTTTGGGAGAAGAGAATGGATAGGCTAGGGTAGGGCAGAGCATTCCTCACTCCTCAACCACCAGCTGAAGTTAATCCCCAAGTCAATTAATCTGATACTCAGTATCTGTCCTTTTATTAGTATTTTTCTCTAGTTATTTTCAGTCCTTTACCACCAACTGTGTATGTGAGCACACGTGCAGGCAACATGACCCATGGAAAGAATGTTGGGTCAGGTGACAGAGGACTCAGGATCCCTGGCTTAAGGTGTCACCTTGGGCAAGTCACTGACTTCCTGAGCCTCAGTGCTCTCTCATGTGAGATGAGATTGGTAGTAATGGCCAAACTAGTTCATGCAACTCTTGTGATAGTCAAGTGAGACAACCTATGTGAAAACGCTTGGTAACACCAGTATCGTAGAAGTGCAAAGGCAATGTAAGGGACTACTGTTTTGTTTTTTTTTTAATGCAGTTTTATTGAGATATATTCACATACCATACAATTATCCATGATGTACAAGCAGCTGTTCACACTACCATCTTATAGTTGTGTATTCATCACCCCTATTTTTGAACATTTTCCTTACACCAGAAAGAATCAGAATAAGAATAAAAAATAAAAATAAAAAAGAACACCCAAATCATCCCCCCCATCCCACCCTATTTTTCATTTAGTTTTTGTCCCCATTTTTCTACTCATCCATCTGTACACTGGATAAAGGGAGTGCGATCCACAAGGTTTTCACAATCACACAGTCACCCCTTGTAATCTACATTGTTATACAATCGTCAAGAGTCAAGGCTACTGAGTTGGAGTTTGATAGTTTCAGGTATTTACTTCTAGCCATTCCAATACATTAAAACCTAAAAAATGTTATCTATATAGTGCATAAGAACATCCACTATAGTGCCCTCTCGACTCCATTTGAAATCTCTCAGCCACTGAAGCTTTATTTCGTTTCATTTCACATACCCCTTTTGGTTAAGAAGATGTTCTCAATCCCATGATGCCAGGTCCAGGCTCATCCCCAGAAGTCATATCCTGCATTGCCAGGGAGATGTACACCCCTGGGAGTCAGGTCCCACATAGTGGGGAGGGCAGTGAGATCACCTGCCAAGGTGGCTTATTTAGAGAGAAAGGTCCACATCCGAGCAACAAAGAGGCACTCAGGGGGAGACTCTTAGGCACAATTATAAGCAGGTTTAGCTTCTCCCTTGCAGCAACAAGCCTCACAGGGGCAAGCCCCAAGACAGAGGGCCCAGCATATCAAGCTGTCAGAGGGACTACTGTTTGACTGCATTGGCTCTGCTCCTTAAATCTGTAACTGATGTGAAGACTAGTCTAAAGGATCATCTTTACCTGCCCTACTAATGCATGCAGACCAGGCTTTATACTGGACCCTAACATGGTCTCGAAGTTGCTTTGAAAAAGTGACACATCTCCTTATCTGGCCAAGTGCACGTATCTATTTTTTGTTTTGCTTTATCTTTGAGATGTGTTGATTATTATTATCTTAGTAAGCAGCCAAGAATGATCCAATTGAGGAAAATAATAGGAAAATTTTGCTCATTTTTGTGGGATAATTTTGCCATAATCCTGCAAAAAAAATAGTGGTTTCTTTGACACATACCAATTCAGGGTCACGGATCTGCACTGTTAAAGCCTACAATTGATTGTTCAGTGAGAAAATTGTGTTCTAGTGAAGCACATCAGCATGCAAATCTAAAATGTGGCCATTTTCATCTAGATTGAATATTATTAACTAGCCCAAGGGATAGGATGTAATTAAGATTTTTAACGGCTTACTTTTGTCTACGGTGATGTGTAACCCCAATATTAAGTGGCTTATCGGTTTGAATAATAGAAAGATGGCCCACTGTGCCAGTCTCTACACATTTTGGCTTTTCAGGTGGAATGAAAGAATTTGACTTTGCTTCACCGGTCCAAACATTGATCAAGGCAGAGTTTTGAACCCGAAGCAAATTACAGAATCTTCGGATTCAAAGAAAATCACATTTTTTTCTGAATAATAGCAGCTTTCTATCTCATTGCGCACTCACTCATTCTAATATCTTCTCCCATGGGCTCTGGAACAAGACAAAGTAGTGACAGGTGAAGCCCTCATTGAGGGTTTATGCTTCTGCCTAATTAAAACTATTGGATGTACAGCCCACTAATGCAGCTCTAGTTGGAAGAGAGGAAACAAACTCTTAGCTTGGATCCGCTTCAGAAAGTTTGCAAGGCCTCCTTCTGCCTTTTCACAGAGCTGAGCAGGCACTTTTCTGGGAGCATCTATAGTGGGGTGCAATGCCACGAGAACTGTGTGCTTCCGAAGTGCAACAAGATGCTCAGTGTCCCTGTCCTACCCACACCATTTTAAAAGAAAGAAACAAAGTTCTCCATTTCTCCCAAGAGAAGTTGGCAAAAGGATCCATCCCACAGCTCCACACTTTCAGCCGACACCCAGCAGGCTACCCTGGCACCATGGATCATTGCAGCCATCTGGATTTTTGAGGTGTACTATATGTATTTAGTCCATCATTTGATAATGTTAAAAATATATTAAAGCAGTGTGAGACTAAAGGAGAAAGAAGATGAATGCTGGCATTCCCCTGAGGTTCATGGGTGAAGGAATTAACACAGCATGGCACTCTACCCTAGCTGTGTTTGTTTCCATGGCAACAGCTACGTACATGTTTCAGACTATCTACAGTGACACAGTTGCAGAAATAGTAGCTTGCAGGTTTCTGATATCGCATCAGTGGACAGGCAGCACGCACTGTATTAAGTAAGTGTAAAAGAATTTAAAATATAGCTCTTGATTCAGATGTATATTAGCTCAGCTGAGCCACGTGTGGGGGTTGCGGCGTCCCCCTTCCTCACAACAGCAAAAATCTGGGCAAAGTTGAAAGTTGCAAGATTCCACCAGTCAAACAATTGTCCTTTCTTGGGTAAATATCATCAAATGAAACAAATGTGAGTGAGTTACAAAGGTAAGAAAATGGCCTTGGCAGATGACATATTTAAGAAGAATATTGTCAGTGAAGCCTTTTTTTTGGAGGTGAGTAGCAATGGGTAAGGAACAAAATCTTTGGTTGAAAATAGCTGAGTCTTAAAGCAAATCTAATTTGCAACAAAATCTTTTAACTGCTGCTGAGTTTATGGCAACTGAGGTCTTTGAATACATCATCGTAGAAATTTCTTGTATGTAAAAAAAGATCAGGTGAGGAGCAGAGAGGTTGATTTGGGTGTGCAGTTAAAAGCAAAATTGGGGCTCCATTGTCTTTTCTGAATGCTTATGTAAATATCTCACTTCTTGCTGGGATGACCCTGGGTTGTCTTTGACATTTGTTGGTACTTTTCGTATGGTTTGCTGGTCTTTGTGTTTATATTATGCCGCCACATTGTAGCCTGATATGACTTCAGTGCTGGTTAGAGGGCAACCAAGTATAGATGATTGGCTCTGTAAGTGTGTGACTTAGTAATCAAATTGTACGGTAATTTAGAGGGAGAGGAGAAGTGTTCGAATGGGTATTTATTTACATGCTAGCAGCCTAGGTATTAGGTTAATGGATTTCAGTGTGCACGGTATGATTGTGGGAGCTTTCAAGTATGTTGTAGTTCAATTTATCCTGAGTTTTTAATGTCAAAATATTTTTATTTATGTCCATTATTAAGTTTAAGCACACATTTACCTTATAGTTTTATTATTCACATTTCAGTGCAGAGAATGTAAAATGGCATGGTAATTTAAGCTAATCTATTCACTTAAGGAGGATTAGTTTCCTAACCACAAATGGACTTTTACAAAAAGTGGCTAAAGACATGCAACTCTTTTGGTATGTATGAGACTATTTTTTACGTGCATGGGGGCTAACTGTAGTACCTCCTGTTTGTTATTTTGCACAGTAATTATTTGATTAGACGTTAAGAAAACAACTATGGGGTGCTCTGGAGCTTCTGAACATCTGGGCATGTGGAAGGCTGGGACAGCTTTTCAATTATAAATCAATGACTTGACCCTGGAGCGTTCAGCACTCCAGTGGACAGAGATGGTTCATCTTTCCAAATAAGGTGATCCAGAATGAAACTGATGCTGAAGCCTCCCATTTGTGCACATCTGTGGTCTCGTTCCAGAGCAGCCCCTCTGCCACTCTCCCCTCTGTGGAGTTTCAAGACCCCAGCCTGTCTTTGCAGAGAGCCCCTCCCCTGTGCCCTGCCTTGCCTAGGACAGGCCTCATGTACCCAGGTGGGCAGCTTCTCCCTGTGACAGCTGCCTGCAGCCACCTGTATGGCCCCTCCCCTTGTCATGGGCAGAGGGACTGTCTACCATTGGTGTGAGTTTTACTTTATTTCATTCTTAAACTTTTTATTTTGAAGTAATTTCAAACTTACGAGATAGTTGCAAAAAAGAATACAAAACCCATAAAGAGAAGTCCAGCATACCCTCCACCCTGATCCACCAACTTTTAACATTTTGCCACATATACTGTACCGTTCTATCCATCCATTTATCTATCCATCCTTCCATCTAGCCACCCGCCCATTCATCCATCTATCATCTATCTCTATTTTTTAAACATTTGCAAGTAGGTTCATGCTCCTTGAACTCTTAATATTTCCATGTATAGTTCCTAAAATCAAGGATACTCACTTATGTATCCACCTTAAGTGCAGTTATGAAGTTCAAGAAATTTAACATTGATATAAAACTTACAGTCTATATTCCAACTTTTTCATGTGTGCCAATAATGTTGTTTGTGCTGGTTTGAATCAATTATGTCCCCCACAAAAGCCATGTTCTTTTAATCCAATCTTGTGGGTACAGACTTATTATGGGTGGAATCTTTTGATTAAGTTATTTGCATGGAGATATGACCCACCTAACTGTGGGTGGGACTGTTGATTAGATTATTTCCATGGAGGTGTGACCCTGCTCATTCAGGGTGGGTCTTGATTAATTTACTGGAGTCCTTAAGAGGGCTCAGGAGCTGACACAGACTGGGACACTTGGAGATGGAGACAGAAAGATGTTTAGAGATGCTGAGCTAAGAGATGAAGCCCAGAGTTTGCCCTGGAGAAGTTAAGTGACAATCCACAGATGCCTAAGGAGCAAACCACTGGAATCAGAAGCTGAAAGCGGCACAACCCGGGAGCAAAGGACCAGCAGATGCTAGCTACATACCTTCCCAGCTGACAGAGGTGTTCCGGACGCCATCGGCCTTTCTTCAGTGAAAGTATCCTCTTGTTAATGCCTTAGTTTGGACACTTTTATGGCCATAGAACTGTAAATTTGTGAACTAGTAACCCCTCATTGTAAAAGCCAATCCATTTCTGGTGTTTTGCATTCTGGCTGCTTTAGCAAACCGGAACAGTGTTTGGGGCCTTTTCTCTTCTGTTATTAGATCCAGTCCAGGCTCATATATTGCATTTAATTGTCACTGTCTCTTTAGAAGCTTTAAAAAAAAACATTGTGGATGGTATGAGAGTTTACATAAAGTTCTGTTATTGCATTTGAGGGGCCCTGGAAATACAAGGTCATTAACCTTGGGCTTTGAAACTGGAAATCAAGAACGATTTAATGAATCACTTTGGGCAACTCTTTCCATTTTGTTTCCTTGGAAGTGCTAGAGAAGTCCTTTCTAACAGTTAGGGCTTTTCCATATTTTTTTAAAATCATGATCCACAGTTCCAGAAATATTTTCCACTGTAAAAATAAATAAAAAATAAAACAGTGTATGCCATATTATTTCAACTCTTTCTTAAGAACAGAAAAACACATAAACCTAAATTTAAAGCCAATTCCAAGCCCTAGGCTGAACCAGTTATTTGAATGTAAAATCCTGGCAGTACTTGTAGGAAACACAATTGCTTCCATTTGAAGGGCCAGGAAATTGATTTAGAAAAAAATAAATTTGAGGGATTCCTAAATAGTGGCAGCATGGAATGAATAAGAGAAAAAAGAAAGTACAGACGGGTCTTATTAACAATCTTAAATGGAAATAGAATTGCCGGAATAAACTTCCTGAGGCCTAGCTCAGATGGCATTAACTACTGCCCGGTAACTTCGGAAGGTTCTAGGTGACCAGGGGATAAAAGGCCAATCCTTAGCCTGTCATCGAGGGCATTCCACCATCAGTCCCCTTGCAGCCGCCTTCTCACTGTGTCGTTTTTGTTAAGCATCCTGTGCCACTGCCCTAGGATACTAAATGTCGTGTGCTGACCATGCCAGGAAGCTTCCAGACTTTTGCTCTCGCTGTTCCCTCTGCCCAGATCCTTTCTGCCCACCTTCACTTCACAAGGGCAGCTTAAATTCTAGCTCCTCCGTAAAACCTTACAGCTCCCCCCTCTCATCCTCATCAGGATTTCTCCACCCTCCATGTTCCCATAACAGTTCCTTTGTCTTTGATTATAGCATCTCAACCTTTTTATTAAGATCAGTTGGGGAACTCCTCAACTGTGATGTAAACTTCTTAAAGACAAAGACCATGACTACTTCTGTAGCTTTCTCCATACTTAGAACAGACTGAACTGTGGTATTTACTTGAATTCTTGAAACCTTGTAAAGGTGTACATTGTTGAGCCACCCTCAAATGCTTATTCTCTCTGCTTCAAGAGTGTATTGGGTACTGAGATTCCTAAGGCCATGCCAATCAGCTCCAGGTATCTGGATCAGTTCAGCCACTTTCAGATGCTTCCCAACTTCCTGGTGTTGGGCACCTAAACATGGTACCAGATGAATGGCTGAATTTTTTATATTCTTGGCATCATGAGATCTTAGAGCCAGAAGGAACCTAAGGGAGCTACAGTCCTCAAAGAGAGAGTAATGAACCCGAACTGTTAAGTGGCATTTCTAAAGCCTCATGGTTGGTGGGTTGACCCACGTGGGTGGACACAGCCAACATCTCTCTGCCTCTTGATCCTGTCTACTGGCCAAGCCATCTCAGAGGGGTGGGGCCCGGTTCCATTTAGGACATCACCAGCCAACTCCTGAGTTCTGCTCCGAGTTTGGATCGACTCATCTTCTCTACGTAAACACCACCATCCAAAAACAATCCTGTTAAAGGCTCTTGGCTAAAGGCTGGTATCAGTAGGATAGAATTAAAAACAAAAGTGGACTGAGAGCTGGACCCAGGGGACTGGGAGTGATGCAAACAATTCATTCGCCAGGGCCGCCTCGCCGTGGACAAGGCAGCTGCCGACTTCAGTCAAGTCCAGACCCTTAAAAAGAGTGGAAAAAAGCAAGCACATACTTTCCAGCGCCCGGGCACTGTGCAGCCTGGCCAGCTGGGCGCAGCACCACGGCAAAGATCTCTTCAGTTTCAGAAATACGAGACTCTGACCTTGCACACAGGGAGGAGAGTGCGGCTTGCAACTGGACCTGGGTTGGCGTTACGTTTCTAGGCTTAATTCTGCCCGTGGTTTTATCAGACACTGCTCCATATGAAGCCCAAAGAAAGAACCAGCCTCCAAGCTGACATAAGGAGCAAACTGTTCCAGGAGAGATGTGTGTGTGTGCGTGTGTGTGTGTGTGCGCGCACGTGTGTGCGTGCATAACGGCATTCATCTGAGTCTGACAGACTTTTTAAGAGGAACTCTTGGTTTTCCTTGTAAATGTGTTCTTCCTCTTGCCCAGAGTTAGCCTGTTAAGGGAATAAAGCTCAATTCAGGTCTTGTGAGTTGGAAGCCTGATTAATCTCCCTGCCAGTTACATATGGAAATAAATTACTAAATGGTCCATCTGGGACTAAACTACTGCAGAGATGATAAATTACTGCCATCATATATGTCTGTGTTGCTGAAGACTGAGTTGTGCTTACCACGAGCTGCTGAAAGATAACTGGATACCCTATCATGGTCAGAGGAATTAAAAAAAAAAAAAAATTACAAGTAAAAATTTACCTTGAACAGATTCTTGGGAGAGTGGTTTGGTTGACGCCAGTTTTGTTCCTCAGAACTGTTGAGTCTGCAGATATTTCAAAGGAGTGTCTCAAGGTCATACGAAACATTTTTCTTGTATTTTCAATGAACAATACAACACAATTATTATTACACAAAATGTCTCTATGAAAAGGATAATTCTATACCTCCGTGTAGTATTGTGCTTTGTAACTTTCATAGCAATTTCCTTTCTATTTTCTTTCTTAAATTTCAAAGAAGGTGGGGCAGGTCAGTGCCTCTATTTCTTGATAGATGAAAAACTAAGGTTTTGGAGGACTTAGTGTCTTGCCCATAATGACTCAGATATTTAAAGGGCAGAGCTGGGACAAGCAACCAAATATTGCTGCTTCTGAATCCAGCATCATTTTATCCAGAGACTTGTATGACGTCATAAACAATTTCAGTATCTCAACATTCATTTAGCAGCATCAGGAAATAAAGTATTCTATTCATGTGACTTTTCTAGAAGCAAAAGCGTAACTTCTTGGTCATAGAAAGTATTTTTTCTCTAATTGGAGATGTTGAGTATTACTTAAAGTATTACTTAACTTTTTCTTGTGACAACTTATTTTATGACTCTAAAACCGGAGATGTCCTCAGGGGCTTTTAGATGTGGTAGCTTTTTGCCTTTTTACGGAATGGCCCGAGGCTGCTGTGATATTCAGATTCTTGTGTTTACTTTAAAATTTTCTTTTGTGTTCTTCCACCTGGGCAAAAAAAAACCCTTCAGCTGTTAATCCCTGACCCAGCCAAGGTACCCCACTCTAGAAAATACAGTGCAGAAAGTACAGAAGAGCAAATGGATTTAGAAGTCTTTAAGTCTCCTAGTTTATCAGGTGTTAATTTCTAAACATAAGCAATGGGTGCAGTCTGGGTGGTCTTCACAAAAGAAAGAGAAACCACAGGCCCCAAGCATTTACCTGTATGTATCTGGAAGTAGCTTGTCTCACCCAGCTTGCCTTCAGGTCTCTCATGCACCAGCCAAAATTGGTTACTCCATTCCCGAGTAGGCCTTGCGTGTCCTCCTCGCTCAGCCTTTGCTTGGACTGCTGCCCGTTCCCATTCCCTCCAGTGGAAACCCAGTGGAAACCTCATGGCACATTATTACTGTCATTGTCTTCATGATGCTTTCTCTTACTTGCTCCTCCACCACCCCCAACCCCACCCCCAAGCCAGAAACAAATGTCTCCTTGAAAACCTGTGTTAGAGGAAATATCAGAGTCTGTCTGTGAGTTGCTTGTGTAAACTTCTTATCTCCCAGAGTGGACAGTACATTTCTCAATGGCAGGAAGTTTATCATCTTCTCTCTCTCGAACCCATCCTCGGTCCCCAAGCTCTAGCACAATGCTTTGTCCCTACTAGGAGTTTAACACCTAGTAGTGTAATTTTATTTTACAACAATAGAATAAATGTCTTTGAATGGATAAATTCATGATCTAGGGTACATCAGAATCACTTGGAGGGCTTGTTAAAACACAGATTGCTGGGTTCCACCTCCAGATATTCTGATTCAGCAGGTCTTGGGAGGAGGCCAAGGATATTCATTTCCAACAAGCTCTCAGGTAAAACTGATGTTACTGGTCCAGTGACTACAGTTTGAGAATCTCTGATCTAATGAATACATATTATAACATTTTCACACTAAAGCTCTTAGGACAATACCTTTCTTTTCATTAGAGTCTATTGATTTGTCTTCCTTGAGGTCTAAGCTAAAAAAAGTTCTATCAGAAACTACAATCTCTCTCATGTGCCAAACTGTCCTGTTTTGCAAAATTATGGTCAACTGTAGCCCAATAATTTGCAGCTCATTTAGTGAACTTTAGCTGATAGGATCTTTTTCTCCAGAAGGAGAGTCAGAGTACTTCTATTTTACAACAGCAGAATAGATACTAACAGGTGTAGTGAGTCATTGACTTTGCATCCCATCCATCTGGTCTACCTAGTGGATCCAGGCTGATCCATCTCATGGAATATTGGCCTTGAGTACTTGTTGGTGCTCTGATGTTTTTCTTTTATATAAACAAGGGTATAAGTGTGGCTGTGGTAACATAAGACAATCTCACAAATGTTTCAATGGCAACTATATAAAATAAGATAACATTGTGATGTCCATGGCCTGTGTTTTCAAATTTCTGGGTCATTTATGCTCCATGAGGCAGTTGCAAGAAGATTCCATCATGAAAGACCCAGAGCTTCAATAACTATCCGCGAAATAAAGAGGCACTGTTGCAATTGGCTTTTTCGCTGCAGTGCATCATTTTTTAGAGTCAGACCAGAGATGCTGCCCATTGCGGTTGAGAGTGACCTTTCTCCTCCTCTGCTCTAATCCTGCCTTCCTTCTGCTCCTCTCCATCAGCCACTCGAAGCACCATCTCCTAGAAGACCAGTGTTTTAGTGCTTATGGAGGCCCCTCTGTCCTTTCTGTGACGGGAGCGATGCTGACCTCATTTCCTGGACCCATTTCGACTCAGGTAATCACACTCGCCTTCCCCAGCTCACCTACCTCTTACATAGATCGCATTTAATAAATGAAATACCAAAGCTGTATTTAAATGCAAATGCCAAATTGATTGTTTCTCCATCAGTTGGTATCTTCCCCCTCTCCCTCTGAGTCTTCTTAATGATCAATTTATGCAGCTGATCAGACTGACAGTGTGGTCAATCCAATTTAGGTATTAAGATAATTGAAAACATGGAATCACCTCTATTTATAATTTTGTTGTGTGATATAGACACCAAGCAACTGGAACATTGCTGGTTATTTTTGTATATAAACTAGTATCGACAGTAGTTCCTCTAAATCATTTCCTTTCCTCTAAGATCATGTGTACTCTAATTATTTTAATCTTTTTTAATGTTGTTTTAATGTTGTACATTTTGGATAAGTTCAATAAGTATTATTCAGTTTCTGTTGTGTGTTCTTGGGACAGATGGTGATAAAGAGATATAAGAATTTTCTCTTTTCTCATGGACTCATGGTTTAGCCAAAGATCCAGGATTCACTCACAAGAAAATGGGAAGTAGTGGTGCTTGGTTTGGGGTCAGGCTGTGCACTAACAGTAGTTCTCTGTAGAGAGACTTAAATGATTGGGATTGAAATAATTAGGGAAGAATTCATGGAAGAGAGAGGACCTTGGATGGGTGTCAGCACTGTATACCATTTGGCCAGGCAGAGGGAGGAGGGTGGCATCGTGCCCTGGCATGGAGGTGGGAATGAGCCAGATGGGCCAGGTCACAAGGGCCCTGGCTGCCTGGACCAGAAGCCTTGAAGGACACTCATCCTCTGTCCCAAACCAGACCCAGATCCCCCCTCATTCCCTTAAGGATTCTGGAGTAGAGCTGCCAGGGGAAACCCATCTGCCCTGATACAGAGGGGTCTTGGCTGGCCATGTCCTCCAGCGAACAGCAGTCAAGTCATCCCAGCAGCCCTGACTTGGCCACTGCCCACTGGCCTTTTCTTTCTCTTTGGGTTTGTCCACACGCTGTCTCTGCTTGCCTACCTGATTATTTCTTCTTCTTTGATGCACCCACCTACCCCAAGCTCTGCCTGGCAAGCTTGAACTTGACAAGGCCCTGGGATCAACCAGAGGCTGCATGAGGTCAATACCTGGAGACCTTCAAAGTGTGATTCTGAGCTGAGAAGCCAAGTTGAAGGGTAGGAAGCAAAAACCAAGAACATATGTTCTAAGTTGTTGCTGAGAGCTTATCAAAAATGTTCTGAAAGTCAAAATTCAGGGAGGGTCTCAAGGCTGAAAGCTGGGGCCACTGGCAGAGACGGGGAGCCAACTGCATTGATTATGGATGGCACAGCAAATCCTGCCCACACCTAGCTCTCTTCTAGTGCTGCTTTTTATCAAGCTGCATAAAGCGGTGGTAGCATTCCCCACTTTGGGTCTTAAAGGCGCTGCTGAGAGTTGCCTGCCGAGGCTCTTGCTCTTCCTGCCAAGCCATGCCCTGGCCACACTCCACCTGCCTTAGTGAGCTCAGATGCTGCTGGAGCTGAGGTGCTCCCTGACTGAGCACCTTGGACCTTCCTAGAATCACAACCCTGGATCACCACCCAACAGGAAGTGGCAAAAGATAATTAGAATTGGAAGAACTGGAATGACAGTACTTGTATTTTCCTTCCACTGAAGTGATTGACTAATAGATTATTTCCCTGATGCTTCTTAACCTAGACCAGGAGCCAGCAAACTATGGGCCACGGGCCAGTCTACCACCTGTGTGTGCACAATGGGCAAGCTAAGAATGGTTTTAATATTTTTAAGTAGTTAGAAAAAATCAATAGAAAAATAATATTTTGTGACTCATTGAAATTATATGGAATGCAAATGTCAGTGTCTGTAGGTAAAATTTTATTGGAACATAGCCATATCCATTCATTTATCTATTATCCATGGCTGCTTTTGTATTACAACAGCTGAGTTAAACAGTTACAATAAAGACCATAAAATATTTCTATCTGATGCTTTACAGAAAAAGTTTGCTGACCCCTGAGCTAGGCACTTGTGTGACTCAAATCTTTATAATATGTGTTTGAGGTTTGGAACTTTTTCCAGGAAAGAAACTGACATCAATCAAAGGATGGGTAGTAGTTGAATAGGAAAGAGAGAAAGGGAAAGATTGAGATTGGGATAGGGAATTGGCCATGAATTTTTCCATTCATTCCATTAGCTTTCAGTCATATCTAGAAACAGCACTGAGGCTGTTTTCATTTCAGGAACCTACATATTAGACCCGTCTTTAGAAAAAGGCATTCAGATTTCCCAGATTAACCTAAATGTTGGAAGAAATAAACACCAAATTAAAACCAACCCTTCATTTTGGAAATTTTTTTTTAAGTGTCACTGGCTATTTTATTTAAAACCAAGTAAAAATTTTGTTTAAAATCAAGTAATCATTGAAGGCCTGCCATGGGTAAACTGTGGCATTTAATTTTGGCAATATTTTCCCAGTGTGAGAGAATTCTATGATATTGTCAAATGAATGCTATGGCAAAAAGTTGGCAACATGGGTTCTAGTCCTGATGACCAGGTGAGCCAGGGAAGGCTGTGGTATATTAGGGTAACAAGCACACCCCCAAATCTCAGGGGCTTAGTACAATGCAAGTTTATTCCTCATTCACCCAGTGTTGAACTGGTCTAGTGTGGCTCCCCTCCATTCCATGTTCTGATGTTGCAAGCCTCCTCCAGCTTTGACAACTATCTTTGAAATGTGACTTGCATGGTTGCTGCAGTGAGGAAAAGAGGAAAAAAGAGAATGGGAAAACTCACACCCATTCTTAGGTGCCTTACACTAGAAGTGACTCAGGCCATGTCCACATCCACAGTCGATTAGCCAGAATTAGTCACGTGACCCTGCCTTGCTGCCAGGAGGCTGGGAAGTGTGGGTGAGCACATGGGATACTTGGGGGAGGGGTGGCACTGCCTCTACAACTCTGGCTCACAGTCCACAATTTTTCTGTGCTTTTGCTCATCTTTAGGATAATTAGCCCAGTCTTACATCTTCAAACATAGTTTAGAAAAGGTTCAAATAAGATACATGAATGAACTTTAAAAGGTATAACACATTGTAAAATGTGTAAGGCATAATTGTTACCAAAGGGTAAATTTCTTTATTGAATGTTGAAGGGTGGTGGGCTGGGTCCAGTCTCCTGGTTTATGCCAGTTGACCCAGCTTAATTATTATATAGAGCTCCGTTTCATACCCAGAAATATCCTGGTTTACACAATAAATTATGTGATCACCCTAGCTTGACCCCACTGGTCTCGCTCTAAGACTTATGTCAGCTACTGTTTAATGAGCCATTTCTAAGAGTCAGACACTATGCTAAGTTTTTTGCCTGCAATGCTTCATTTAATTCCCAAAACAAACAAATGAGGTAGGTACAGGTGGGTACAGGTACTACCGCACTAAGATTAAGGAACAGAGATGCAGAAGGGCTTGGGTTTTTCACGATCACACAGCTAGCGAGCAGCAGTGCTTTGATTCGAACCCGGGTCTGTCCACCATAGCGTCTCTTTTTGTAAGCATTCCTGGGGCTATCTCACTCACCCACTACCAGGACTGCACCCTGGCTATGTGAAGGTCCCACTTTCATGACACTGGCTTGGGAATCTGTTATCACACCACAGACTGCTGCGAAGGTACAGCCCCTTGATTCTGCAGATGAGAAGATGGAGGGATGGAGTGGCTACAGGATATGGCACAGCCAGAAATAGCAGGACCACAGCTAGTGTGCAGCCTCCTAAGTTCTGGTTTGGTGAACGCTCCACTCTCCCTGTCCTACATAGACAAATACTGCTTGTTTTAAAACTAGGAGCTGACTTTTTTTTATTATTATGGCAACATATATACATGTATAACATTTCCCATTTTAACTACCTTCAAGCACACAATTCAGGGACATTAATTATACTGTGCTGCAGTCACCACTATGCATGACCAAAACTTTTCTATCACCCCAAACTCTCTCTACTCATTAAGCATTGACTCCTAATTCCCCTCCCCACCAGCCACTGGTAATCTAAAATCTGCTCTCTGTCTCTATGATTATGTATACTCTAGTTATTTCATATAAGTGGAATCAGCTCTTTGTGTCTGGCTTGTTTCACTTAGCATCATGTCTTCAAGTTTCATCCATGTTGTGGCATGTATCAAAACTTTGGTTCTTTGTTACAGCTAAATAATATTCCACTGTATGTGTATACCACATTTTATTTCTCCATTCACCCGATGGTGGACACTTGGGTGGCTTCCACCTTTTGGCAACTGTGAATAATGCTGCTATGAACAAGTGTCTAGTTGAGTCCCTGCTGTCAATTCTTTGGGGCATATACCTAGAAGTGGGATTGCTGGGCCATATGGTAATCCTAAGTTTAATTTTTTGAGGAATCTGGTACTGCGTTATAGAGAGAAAAGATTGTATTTTGAAATCCAGTGTGGAGTAAAGCTCTAGCCAGTGAAGACTTGCCATGTGCTATGCAGTTAATGCAAACAGGCACCTTGGCAACACAAACAGCGAGGAGAAACTGAGCTCTCTGTTCAGGGAGAATATTTACAAATTTATTAAAATAAATAAATAAATAAATAAATAAAGCCTAACCACAACCAAAGACCCCCCTGCTTACAGAGTAACATCAAGTAAAGACCCCTTCTACTCATGAGACAGTATTGTAATTTTGCTGGCTCTTGGCCATACTAATCAGTGTTCAAAACCAACCGAGTCAAAGGGAACAGCCATAGAAGAAGGAACTTTATGTGGCATAGTCCTCTGTTTCGTTGCTTGCTTCAAGAAACCTCCCAGAAAATTATACATGTGGTACTAAAGAAAACTAAAGGCATTCCATTATGAAAGAAAAATTAGATGGAAATTTCTAATACTGTCTCATAAACAGTACAGGAATAACTTGAAAATATTCTGCTTTAAGCATGCATTTAATTTGTGCTCTGGGAACCAAATAATGTTGCAAAGATAAAACATTCTAATAATGATTTATGTAAATTTATTTGTACAAAGTAATGGTGTAGTTGCCTATAGCAAATTGCTTGGAATATGAAGTGACATTTATGAGGTCTTTTTTTCCTCTGAATGAATACAATGGAGGAAATGAGAGACTCCGGAAAGGAAAAACAAAATCCATGTTCAGAATGGAGTCTGCTGCCTTGCAAGGTGCAGACAGCTGGATGGGTTATAGGGTATGTGAATAAAGCGTCAACACACCCCCAAACTCAGTTCAATGCATCTTACTCTGACATTCTCATTCTTTAAGCCACTTTACAAGACACAGAAAGAATGTGTGTACTTGATACTTAGAGCACGAGAACCCTACAATTTAATGATCAAAAATTGCTCAGACACCAACAATCTTTCAGAATAGCCCATGGAAGTATAAGTCGCTTGTTTTCATGCACCCTGCTCAACAGGGTACTTCCAACATGGGGTGCAAAGAGCAAATGTAAATAGAAATCTGGTAATTAATCTCAATACCTAGTTACTTTAGTACCAAAGAAAGTTATATTTGAGTCATAAATGGGGCCCAAATTTTATTCCCCACTCCCCCCTCCCCCCAAATCTACTTCCTCTATTACTGATTCACAGACCTCCAGGGAGTTTCCCACTGGCTGCCCAGAATTACACTATCCTGGGAGAAATGGGTTTGCTTAATTGAATAGGATGGCAACAGGGTCGGCAACTGTAGCAGGGCCAAAGCCTGGAGGCTATAGTCATGGCTCCTGAGAGAGGACGTAAAGGCTGAAGAGGACTTCAAAATGGAATGAAAACAGCACTGGCTGCGAGGGAAGGAAGGATGGCTGGGGTTCTTAGCAATTCCAGTTCAAGCATTTACACTGCAAAGGCTGTAGCTTGGGGCAGGGTTGGCTTCGGTGAAGGGACCACAGTGCCCACCGTGAGGCAGTGGATGTCAGGGCAAGACTATCAGCTTTAGTTTCCTCTTCCTAGCTGAATGACTTCGTGTGTCCTGTCTGAGCTGTGCAATCCTAGAAAATAACAGAAGGTGTCTGAGCCTCCATTTCCCCATCTGTAAAATGGGGATAATGATATTTACCTTATAGGGATGGTGTGAGAATTAAATAATTCTTATGAAGTACTTTGTACAGTGCATGACAGATAATAGACACTCATGCTATGGTAGCATTTAAATGATCATAAGTGTTATTACTTAAGAAGATATGTTCCTGACAATTGGAAATGAGATTAAAAACCATCTTTATCTTAGATGAGAATTAACCTAAGAATTAATCTAAGGGTGAATGTGAGAATTCATTCATTTACTCATCAGCAAACAGCTCCTGATGTCTAAGGCTCTTTGCAAGCTGTTTGGAGGGGAACAAGAGGCCATATTCAGAATTCTCTTCCCAAGGGATAATGGAGATTGTTTATTTTATTTCTGCCTCAGAAATATTGTACTTTTCAATATTATCACAAATGCCAAAAAAAATGACTAGATGCCTATTTACACATGACAAATAGGTGCTGTGCAGGCCACATTAATATACCTGGTCTTTGTCTTCCAGGAATTGAGAAATTAAGTCGGTCTAAATCCTTATTTGTTCCTGAAAGCCCTGGTTCTGGTCCAGAGGTGCAAGTTCCTTCCCTTAGAGCGGTAACCTTGGCTGTCCGTAGAGCAGGCTCATGTAGAGAAGATGGAAAGTCTTTGCTCATTTGGTCCTTCTGCTGCTTCTGCCTGCCAAAGAAGGCATCTGGGTTCTTTGGAGGTGTTTTCTTGACCATTGTGTTAGTTTGCCAGCACTGCCAGGGAAAATACCGCACAGTGGGTTGGCTTAAACAACAAGGATTTATTGTCCCACAGTGTGGAGGCTAGAAGTCCAAGATCAAGATGGCAGCAGGGCTGCACTTTCTCCAGGGGCAGCAGTGTCCTGGTGATGACAGTCCTCCCCCACGGGGCGAGCTCTCTCTTCTCTCTGGCTTCTTTTGATTTTTGGCGTCTACCAGTTTCTGGCTTCAACTGACTGTCTCCAAATTTCTTCTCTTTGTAAAGCTTCCCAGCATATGGATTAAGGGCCCCCTTGATTCAATTGGCCTCATCAAAGAGAAGATCCTATTCACAAATGAGTCCCTGCCTTAACTAATAATAACATTTTCAAAGTTCCTGTTCACAAATGGGTTCCAACCTACAGGACTGCAGATTAAGAGTTGAACGTGTCTTTTGTGGGGTGCATAATTCAATCCCCAACAGCTACCGTAGGCCAGGCCCCCAGGTAGGAGAGTGTGAATATCCCCTCGGGTTAGAATTCATTTCTATAAGAAGCATATGCACTACTTACCTGTAGATAAGGAAAAGATAAGAAGATAAGGAAATGTGAAACATTGTGAAGTAAAATGAAAAATAAACCTGGATTCCCAGATTTGGGGTCCAGTTTGATCTATTTCAGCGGCTCCTGCACATGGGGGACCTCCTGGGTGGAAGGCAGAGGGAATTCAGAAGTGCCCTCAGTGAGCTAACACTGTGTACGGGAGAGAGACACACTAAACAAATATGCACAAATTAAGTGAGCACCAATGAAGTTTTTCCCAGTCCAAGGCAAAATGAAAAAAATAAGCTCAAGATAGTGAGTTTAATTTCCTTACCGGGCAAAATAAAAAGTTGGCAACCTATGTCTTAGGTCTATCCCTGAAACTATTTTTGAAATTTTATTGCTGTGTGAAATCCAAATCTGGGAACCTGCTTGACTTGGGTTCCTTTGCCCCTTCTCAGTTCTATTCTTCCCTTCTCCTACCGCTGTTTACTGGTGGACGTCAGCCTGTGGTTTCACCTTATTAAAAACAAGTATAGAAGTATTAAATACATACCAACTTTCCTCCTGATATAATGAGGGGTAAAAAAGCTTTGAAAAGATGAGTAGGCATCTGTCCATAGCACTCTGGGTTAAAATACAAAGTCACAGATTTATCTTCTGGTGGAAATTGGGCACACCCATCTCCAACACAGGGGTGGGACATTCCGTTCCTCTTAAAGACCCCATGGGAAATGCTGAGCTATGTATTATGCCAACGGGCCTGCATATTACCTGCCACCATATTTTGGATATATTTATGTGTCCACATTTATTTTATTCTCACTCTGGCACGTGCCTGTGACCTCCTAAAGTAGATATTTGGATATTAGCTGGGGACTGAGTCATTTGGGGCCAAACTCATGATATCAGCGTAACACAGGTAAGGAGTTTTGGGTTTAATAAGATGGAATGAGGCTCAAAGGAACAGCTGAGACTCAGAGCAGGCCTGTATACCAGGGAGTCTGAAGAGGCAGAACTATTTTGAAGTTGATGTCTCTTGAAAGAGAATGGCATCCAAATTGGCTGCATCAATCTGATGCCTCATAATGAAAGGGGGGAGTAAGCTTTTGTCAAGGGTGTAATCGCACACCAAAGCCCAGTCAGATGGCCTCAGACGCTGTGCAAGATGTGTTTGTTTGTGAGATAAACACATTTAACAGCAAGTACTTTAACCCTATTCTTCAGCATTACTTTATTCCTGACGGAACTGAGGAGATTTAACTGCCTTTGATTTTTTTTCTCCTGAATAACAGAGGATATTATTACTTTACAATGATACATATTTTTCCAGGTGAACAATAAGAGGCAGGAATTGGTTGTAGCAGGTACCAGAAGGCCTGAATTAGCCACCAATTAGCACTTAATAGACTTTCGCTGTGATTAGTTTGGTCTGGCAAACGGTCTCCCTGTCTCCTGAATCATAATCTTTGGTGAACTGGTAGAGAATCAGGCAATAATGAGTTCTTTTTGAGAACTGTATGATTTGTAGTGTCCTATCAGGCACCTTATAAGGTAACTAAGGAAATGGCCTGCTGGCTACTATTTAACAGTGCGTGTGGCTGGATGAAAGGCAGTTAGGTGCTTGATACATATTTAAGCAGTGATGACCTATTCTTATGACATTTAGCTTTATTTCTCATGCAAATGTAACTGCAACATTATACTTAGTTACAATAATTTATTGTTATAAATACATGTAATGCATATGTGTATATAGATAAATACATGTGTATATGTATGTCTGTATGTGTGTATAAATAATGTCATTTGACTCTGAGACTGTTCACAGGGTTCAGTTTCCTTAAGATGTTGAAATATTTAAATTAACACCCTTATAACTGGGTTCAGTCTTATATCATTCACTCTCCATTTATCTTTTAGCTCTCCTACTTGGGACACATAAGTGGCCTCTAGATGTACATGTGCTTAACTGAATAAAAATGTCAACAAGCTGCTATTTATTTTATTAAACAGTTTGAGTAGCGATGTTTGGTCTGATTGCCAGAAATTGTTAGCTTATCACTGAACTGTCCTGATGATTCCTATTATTCAATTTGCATTGCTTATGATAATAATTCTGACTACATAAAAGAGCATGATGCTTTTATTTGTACAGTTCTTTCATTAATAATTTAATTGACTATCATATCCATGTGGTTTTGCAGCACCTACATCAACATAGTTAGAAATTGGCCCTGGACCTCCTAGGAAATCAGAATTTAGGTATAAATGGTAAGCTTATGGCAGGGGTGAGGGTGGCAGACAGGTCCTTGGGTGTGGACTTCCAACTAGTTGGCCATACATTTCACTTATGAATGAATGGATATACATTTCATTTATGAACGAATGGCTATACATTTTACTTAATGGCTGTGCATTTCACTTCCAAGCATTTCACTGATTCACCAGCAGTGACTGATCTGGTCATTTTAACAACCTAAGAAACTAGATCATGGGATAGTTATTTTGGTCATGAAACTGACAAGACTGGTACTGATTCATAAATGAAAAAGGTAATGATGGCTAAAATGATAAATCTGGCCCAAAATGATCATATCAGTGCAAACACAGTCTATTCTATCAGCCTGTTCTATACAAATGATAAAGATTAAAGGGGTCACACCTTACCCTCCTCTAGACTGCATCCCAACTGTGTAAGGTACACCTGCAGGAAAATTTAGTTTGTTGATTTTTTAATGTAAGCAAATACTACAAGTGTTCTGGTTTGCTAATGCTGCTGGAATGCAAAACACCAGAGATGGATTCGCTTTTATAAAGGGGGTTTATTTGGTTACACAGTTACAGTCTTAAGGCCATAAAGTGTCCAAGGTAACACATCAACAATCGGGTACCTTCACTGGAGGATGGCCAATGGTGTCCCGAAAACTTCTGTTAGCTGGAAGGCACGTGGCTGGCATCTGCTCCAGAGTTCTGGTTTCAAAATGGCTTTCCCCCAGCATGTTCCTCTCTAGGCTGCAGTTCCTCAAAAATATCACTCTTAGTTGCACTTGGGATGTTTGTCCTCTCTCAGCTTCTCCGGAGCAAGAGTCTGCTTTCAACGGCCGTCTTCAAACTGTCTCTCATCTGCAGCTCCTGTGCTTTCTTCAAAGTGTCCCTCTTGGCTGTAGCTCCTCTTCAGAATGTCACTCACAGCTGCAGTGAGTTCCTTCTGTTTGTCAGCTCATTTATATGGCTCCAGTGATTTAATTTAGACCCACCTTCAATGGGTGGGGTAACACCTCCATGGAAATTATCCAATCAGAGTCATCACCCAGATTTGGGTTGGACACATCTCCATGGAAACACTCAAAGGATTCCAATCTAATTAGCACTGATACATCTGCCCCACAAGATTGCATCAAAGAATATGGCTTTTTCTGGGGGACATAATACATTCAAACTGGCACAAGTTATGCTCCCAATTCATGTTTTATATATTAAATAAAATGATGAATTGCAATATGCCTTTGGAGGTATGAGATAATGGAGTTGATCTTAACTCTGGTGAGTGTCAACCCGGAGTGATGCTCTTAAAAAACTCTGGTTTCAACAGGGAAAATAAAGCCAACAAAGGAATTCCCACTTGGTGGGTTATTTCAACCCAGCCTGACTCTGGGCAGATAAACAGTTTCTTCCACGTCAGAAAAGGGAGTTTATTGAAATGATTGCCTTCTTTTCCACCAACGGATGTTGCGTTTAGAGCAGGTTTTAATGTCTGGCCCTTGCACCTGGGAATGTGTTTGCTGGAACTTGGGAAAGGAATCAGAGGAAAATCAACTCACAGAGGGGTTATGGGGATTATTTGAGAGCTAAATTTTATAATTTACCTTTTGGAAAGGAGTTTGACTTCTCATAGTTAACAAATATGTCTACATCTGCAGTAGACAGCTGAGTTCCTGATACTATGAACTCTCTTTGGGCACACAACCTATTTTAATATGATTGAACCATTAATAATTAATTACCAATTTGGAAGAAGAAGGTCACTTCTTGTGGCTGAGTTGTACATATTCATTCATCCGGATAGGCGGAGGGTAACAGAAAACCCTCAAAACTCAGTGGCATAAAACAATGAAGGTCTATTTCCTGCTAACTCTGCGTAACTGTTGAGGGCTGGCTGGGAACTCTGCTCCATGTCACCCTTGTTCTCAGGCCCAGACCAAGGCTGATGGAACACGGCCCATCCACCATGGCCAAGGGAAAAGAGAAAATGGTGATGCATGTACTGGCTCTTAAAGCTGCCTAGTCATAACACGAGTCTCTTCTAGTCACTTTTTATTGGCCAAAGCTAATCACATGGCCACAAGTGAGTCTAATGTCATACACCAGGAGAACTAGAATATTCGTAAATAGCCCTAATGACATCTACAGTATCCACCTTCAATGTTAGAGATAAAAACTCTAGAAACCTAGCTCACTTGAAACCAGTGAGTAGAATTTCTGAGAGAATTCTTTACATCCTTCTGAGGAAAATGGAAAACCATCTAGACATCTAAAATAGCGTTCCCTTATCTCCTCAGTATTGCCCTTTCCAGGAGCTGATCCAAGGATGGCTTGGAGCTCTAGTCCGCCATAGTCTCCATCTCTCACACACAGGTCGGGTACTCTCAGCAACATTCAGTGTGCTTGTTATATGGGTGCAACATCACAGCCATCCCCATCCTGGTCAACCAGATGGTCACTTGTAAGTTCCTCTTAGAAATTCTGCAATGGCTACAATTTCTTGCTCTTGGTTTTCCCTTTTTGGTTGTTCATTGTGGACTGTCCCAGTGTTTTAAGTTATTGTTTACATTTCATTATCCTAGGTAGGCATTTGAAGGATTCTTCCTATGAGGACAAACCCCAGTTGGTTAGGACATTGGTCTTTGCCAAAACCTGACTGCTAGAGTTATCTCTTACATGCCAGAGTCAGGGAAGTTCCCTGTTAACTCAGTTCCCCTTGTTCATTTATGTTAGTCTCTACCAGGCTGCTTCGAGGTGCCCCAAGGCTTCTTGCTGAAACTCTCCCTGCCTAGAATGCAGTGCTTGGGTGGGCTTGGGCTGTTGGTGTAATGAGTTCCACCGGGCCTTTTGCTATGTTTTTCAAGGCTCAAAAAGGAACCTACATCTTCACTTAGCCAGCAAATTTCAGTTATCTGGAATATAGCCAAGAGCTGGAAAGGAACAAAAAAGACCCGAGGACAAAATAGTTACCTCCAAATTCATGCACTCAACTTTAAGTAGATTCTTGCTAGTTTTGTGTTCTTAATTTGGCCACCTTCCTAATTAACTTGCTTTTCTGATTCTCTTTACTTTGTATTTGAGAAAACTGAAGCACAGAGGTTAAACAGTTTGCCCAAAGTCTAAAGCTAGAGAGTGGCAGAACAGGTTTTTAGGATTCTCAGATTTAGTAGGATAATCAGTGTTTATGAGTGGCAGTGAGATAAGGAAAGAGGTTTAACTACATTTAATGTTCTCTTTTTAGAAAGTAGTAAGGCATTATGTAATAGCTATGGAATGATTCCTTTCAAAATGGCCACTTTTATTTTTTAATTCTAATGCGTGATACGTATCAGTTGGCTGGGAGATTCCAGTACATGGAACTTTGTTTCCTGACTGTGCAAAGTGAATGAGGAATTACTGGAGTTCTCTTTGCCAGACATATAGTTTAGCTGATGTATAAACAGACACTATGAAACTTTTTAAAAATTTTTGGGGCAATCAAGATGAAACCTCAACTCCATCTGTATCATGATGATCCTTTTGGTTCTGGTATCCTTGGGTGGGAGGTGAATGGGTTCAGGAATATCTCAAACCAGGGGCAGTCCCCACCCCCAGGGGAATTAGGAAGATCACTTCATAAAGGAAACTTCCCATGTGGAAGCCAATGGAGACCAGCTCATTGATATTCACCCACATCTTCTATTTGTTTTGTGCTTCACAGATTCCAAAGCACTGTCATGTACACAATCTCCTTTGCTCACAGCACTCCTGCATATTTAACAAGTCAGGTTTCGCTGTCGTTTACACCATTTACCTGAAGTCACAGTGCTGGTGAGCCGTAGAGCCAGGGCTGGAGCCCCAGCCTAGACCAGGCTCCCTCTCACCTCACGCTGCCCCTGAACACCTGCTTTGTTCGTGTGCTGGGGAAGCGCACCTAGAGAATAGTGGAAGGAGATGCTTTCCCGGTAATCCAAGGAGCTTTCTTTCCCAGTTCCAAAAGAGCCCAGGTCCACACAAGAGGAGGCATGAGAAGGCCCAGTCACAACACCAAATTCTTTGCTCAGAGACGGAAGACAGACTCGGGATGGCATGAAAAAGAGAAACACCTTGGAGCCTCAGGTCTTTGGGGGCAAGGCTTTATCTGCCAGCGGCAGTCAGCAAACTTCCAGTCGGAGACGCCCCACGGCCCTGCTTCCTGGGCTGAGAATTCCCCATATGCAGGGAAACGTGAGTCTCAGGACTGTCGGTTCTGAGAGAGGTACTCACCTTAACCTGGGAAACACAGAGCCCAGCCGCCTACCTGCCCGCTGCGCCTGCGCGGTGGAGCTGGGAACAGGAGGAGTCTGGGTGCAGCAACTTCCGCAGGAAAGGGCGGGGCGATGCCGGCAGCTTCACCTCACAGCGCTGTGGCCCGGGAGCGACGTGTCCCGGCTTGTATCTGCTACCCACTAGCTCAGGGTGAGACCTCGAGCCAATTATGGGACTTCTGGATCCGAACTGTAAATGAAAGATTTCTCAGCCTCACTCATAATTGTGAGGGTCACATCAAAATAACAAGGAGATACCATTTTCCACCCATCTGACTGGCGGACATTAGAAAGTTTGACAAATACGCAGCTCTGGAGAGGGGTTGGGAAACAGGCATCTCCACCCGGTTCAGTTGGCAGGATATGTTGGTGTCGTGTCTGGAGGGCATTTGGCAATATCTATCAAAATGTATGATGCGCATTCCCACTCTTGGGAAAATACCTTGTGGATTTGCTCACCAAAGTATAAAAAACTGGCTAATAAGGGTATTTTAATGTTGTGCATAATAGCAATAGTAAAAAATTGGAGACATCCTCAAATACCCGTATATCCTTGGCACATCGAGCAACATTTGAATAGATTGATATAGAAAGAGAGCAAAGATACAACAGTAATAGTAATAGCACACATTTATTGAGTGCTTTCTACGTTCCAGACACAATTCTAAGCCATTTACATGTGTGAATTAACTCATCTAATCCTTCAACAGCCCTATGAGGTAAATACTCTTTGTTCTGGTTTGCTAATGCTGCCGTTTTGCAGAACACCAGAAATGGATTGACTTTTATAAAGGGGGTTTATTTGGTTACAAAGTTACAGTCCTAAGGCCATAAAAATGTCCAAACTAAGGCATCAACAATAGGTTACCTTCACTGAAGAACAGTCAGTGGCGTCTGGAACACCTCTGTTAGCTGGGAAGGCACTTGATTGCATCTTCCTCCTTTGTTCCCAGGTTGTGTTTCAAAATGGCATTCCATAATGTTGCTCTTGGGCATTTTGTCCTCTGTTAGCTTCTCCAGAGCAAACTCTGGGCTAACATCTCCAAAGCATCAGCAGAAATCTGCTTTCAATGGCCATCTCCAGAATGTCTCTCTCAGCTGCAGCAGTCTGGGCCTGTGATGGCTCTTTTTAAAGGACTCCAGTAAACTAATCAAGACCCACGCTGAATGGGTGGGGCCACACCTCCATGGAAATAATTCAATCAGAGTTATTGCCTACAGTTGGGTGAGCCACATCTCCCTGGAAACAACCTAATACAAATATCCCGCAAGATTGGATTAAAAGATCGTGACTTTTTGGGGGGTGGCATAATATATCCAAACCAGCACATTGTTTTAATCCCCATTTTTCAGATGAAAAAGCCGAGACACAGTGAGGTTAAATAACCTGCTCAGGAACATATGTAGTTAGAAATTTGCATGGATGGGTACAAAGCAAGTACTCTGGTTTCACAACTTTGTTCACTGCCTTGGGAAGTGAAAAAAGCAAGTTGCAGGAAAATGTGATGCTATTTAGATTAAAAAAATCAAATCATGTATATGAATATGTATGCATATATGTACTCATGTTTTTATAATTATTTTTGTCCGCACACACATGAAGAAAAATGAGAGGGACTGGGATTCAAGGCAGGAGGGAAAGAAATCTCTTACCTTTTATTTTATGCCTTTCTGTGCTCTTTTGTCTAAAAAAGGGGGGAAGGGGCGCTGGGATCCATTTATCACTTTTGTTTTAGTTTTTAAGGAGTTACACACAACTGATCTGTTAAGTGGTGGGACTAGGGAACATTTAAATTTTCTTTCAAATTATTCTATATTTAAAAAGTATCTCATTGAACATGATAGCTTCAAGGTTCATCCATGTTGTAGCATGAATCAGAACTTCATTCCTTTTTACAACTGAATAAGCCAGGCACAAAAGGACAAGTATTGTATGATCTCACTGATATGAAATAATTAGAATAAGCAAATTCATAGAGTCAGAAACTAGAATACAGGTTACCAGAGGTTGAGGTGGCTGTTGGTGATGGAACGGTAATGCTTAATGAGTATCTGAGGTGATGGAAAAGTTTTGGTAATGGATGGTGGTGATGGTAACACAACATTGTGAATGTAATTAACAGCGTTGAATTATGTTTTGAATATGGTTAAAAGGAGAAATTTTAGACTATGTATATGTTACTGGAATAAAAATTAAAAAAACAAAATATCGGGCTGTACAACACAGTGAACCCTAATGTAAACCATGGACTAGAATTAATAGTACAATTATAAAACTATTTGTTCATCAATTGTAACAAACATACCACACTAATGCAAGGTGTTAATAATAAGGTGGTATATGGAAACTCTGCATTTTCTGCATGGTTTTTCTGTAAACCTACAACTTCTCTAATGAGAGAAAGAGAGAGAGAGAGGGAACCTAGTAAATAATCTTATTTTTAAAGGACAAATTTGGACATAACCTTCTTCAAGAACCCCTCTGTTCCAGTTAGCTAATGCTGCCAGAATGCAAAACACCAGAAGTGGATTGGCTTTTATAAAAGGGGGTTTATTTGGTTACACAGTTACAGTCTTAAGGCCATAAGGTGTCCAAGGAACGCATCGACAATTGAGTACCTTCACTGGAGGATGGCCAGTGGTGTCTGGAAAATCTCTGTTAGCTGGGAAGGCATGTGGCTGGTGTCTGCTTGCTCCCAGGTTGCTTTTCAAAAGGGTGTTCTCCAAAATGTCTGCTTCAACTTCCAACGGCCATCTTCAAAATGTCTGTCTCAGCTACAGCAGTGAGCTCCTTCTGTCTGAGCTTATATAGTGCTCTAGTAAACTAATCAAGGCCCACGCTGAAAGGACGGGGCCATGCCTCCATGGAAATTATCTAATAAGAGTTGTCACCTACAGTTAGGTGGGGTGCATCTCCATGGAAACAATCAACAGATTCCAATCTAATCAACACTAATGCATCTGCCCCCACAAGATTGCATCAAAGAATATGGCTTTTCCTGGGGGACATAATACATTCAAACTGGCACACTGTCCCTTCCATTTTAGAAATTTCCTGATTGTATTTGTGGAGCACATATCCAGCTGCATTTATTAGGTAACGTGATGAAACCATGTTCCCTGCCCACAGGGTGCTCCGAGGGTAAACACACACGGACAGGCCACGGTGCGGGGATGGCGCCATTCTCTTGGAGGTTGGCTTGTCTTGCTGGGCCAGCGCTCCCTTCTACCCCAGCAGACGGTTGTGATGTCCCACTGTTGGTGCTCAGGAGTGCCAGGTGGGCTCCACCAGCCTGGACTGGATCTTTCTGAGGTCAAGATCATTATCCGGACAATGGTCAGAGCTGACATTTATCAGGTGCCAGATGCTGTGATAATCACGGAGGTGCAACCACCCCACTTCGGTACTCTTTTCCTTCCCATTCTATGGATAGCGATTCAGGTGTGTCCCATTTAGTTCTTGGGTAGTGAGAGCACTGTGCCCCCACCATGCAGGAGAGCCCCATGGGTCAGCATCGTGACTGGAACAGTCATCAAACTGAGAAAAATCCCAAGGGAAGGGAAAATCCCAGAGGGGGAAGTGGGGACTCAGTCAGTGCCCCCAGCACCCTGGGGTTTTCTGTTCCATGGTGGAGATTTTGCTTTCGTTAGGGAGACATATTCTCTTGCAGAACCGTCACAGCGGTCTGTTTATGCTTCCATTACGGCACTTACCCCACTGTCCTGCAACTCCCTTTATGGGCAGTGTCCTTTACCAGGCTGTGGGGTCCTGGTAGGCAAGGTCTTTATCCATTTTTATCCATCTCTCTAATCCAAAGGCCCAGAACTGGCCCTTACTTGGGACTCCAAGAGCACTTCCAACATGGATGTGGTCAGTGCTCATGGGCAAAACAGTTGTCCGAGCAGCCAAGAGGCACCAGAAAGCTACTGGCTCAGAAAGATAGATCCCCCACCCTTGCCGTCGATTGACAGAGAGATGAAGAGGAGGAGCAGTAAGAGGAATTTCATTTCCACTTAGCCGGATCTTATTTGGTAGCAAAATGGCTGCCCCTAGGAGGGCTGAATGCACAGTTTGCTTTAAGTAGAGTCACCTGTATGCCTCTGTGACCTGAGCTGTGATTTAGGAGGGGCAGATATTACAGGAAGAAAGATGAAAAGAAGAAAGCTGAGTTGGCATGATGGACCAGAGGAGCTCAGAAGCTGTAGGAGGCTGGAGCACCACGGAGGCCCCTGTGCAGAGCAGGCCTTGTGTTTGCTGGTAGCTTCTCCCAGCCCACGTGCTCGGTGGTGTTCACATAGTAACATGTGTGGAGGCAGCTGGTAGAAGCGTTTTTTTGGGGGGGGTGTGGTGGGGTGCATATATAAAAGCAAAGGAAGCTAATGAGATAGAGATGTGGATGACCCCAATATTCTACCTGAATAATCAGCCTGTGAAAAGAATGCTGTTCACATAAACCTGAAAACTGGAATAAGCAGTGTAAATTGAATTAAAATTAATTTATGATACAATCCAGAGTGTTGGCCTAAACCTGCAGCATCTGGAAAACTCCAGAGTTGAGATTTAAGTGGAAAATTCCCATTTCAGGCAGTGGTAGCCACAGATCTTCATTGGCAGGAGAGAATGTAATGTGGCCTCTCAGTACCTGAAGTAATAAATAGCTCAGATTAGAGAGGTTAGATACTCTTATTCCAAGCAGCCCCTTTTGCACTTAGCCAAATCAACAAAGTACACCATGTGTGCAGCTTGAAAACTTCCTGCCAGATATTACCAATAGGTTAAGTCAAGAAGTAGAATCCATTTCATAAATTAAATTGAAGAAGCCTTCCCAGTAAAGGTTTCTGAGGACGTGGAATCACCCAGAAGTTTGTTCCAGGTGTTGCTGGAAAAGTTGCTTGACATTGTAGCCATGTGTACGTGATGCTAAGATTGCTTTTCAGTGGGCCATGGAGAATAGGAGTGCTTGGCCACGATTCTAAATAACAAGAGTGGGCTCCTGAGCTGCCCTTCAAACCCCAAGTTAGCTTAGGGTCTCCTCAGTTCTAGGACATGGAGCAGACTTGGGAAACCACAAGGAGATAGTAGAATCCCACAGCCTCTTCTACTCCTGATGTCTTCTGTTATGGATTGAATGGTGTAGCATAAATGGGATCCTGTTTGGGAAAAGTATCTTTGAAGATATTATTTGTTAAGATGAGGCCAAACTGGATTAGGGTAGGTCCTAATCCAATGCGACTGGTGTTCTTATAAGGAGAGGAAATTTGGCTACAGACAGAGAAGACGACCATGTCACAGAGGTAGAGAATGAAAGATGCCAAAAGCCAAAGAATGCCATGGATTGCCAGCAAACAACCTCCAGAACCCTACAGACTTCAGGGGAAGCCTGCCCCTGCCGACACCTCAATTTGGACTTCTAGCTGCCCAAACCGTGAGACAATAGATTTCTGTTCATTTAAGTCTCCCCGTCTGTGGTACTTTGTTACGGCAGCCCTAGGAAAATAAGACACCTCCCTATTCTTTGGGGCCCATGTCTCCACTCAGCTGATGGAATCTGGAGAAGACTAGGATCTGCTCCATCTGCACCACTCTCTGCAGGGACAACAGGCAGGAGCCACCCCTGCATATGTTCTATGCCCCAGCATTTGTCCAAAGCCAGTCATTAGGAGAGCCCTGACATCCTTATGGCCCTGCAACCACAGTGCCATGTCCCAACTCCCAAGGCTGAGGCTGTCATGAAAAGGCCTCAGGAGTCAGATGCCCCCTCAGGTAAAGGCTTTATTTGGAATACACTCTTGGTGCTCTAGAAGAGCCCAGAATCGTGAGAGTAATGAACACAGCCTGCTTGGCTAGGAAGACCTACCTTGGGTGAGCACAGGTTGCTTCAAAGATGCCTAACCTGCAGCCTTGTGGAGGGGGAGGTTGTGAATTTTTAGTTTTAAGCCTGCTCCCTAGAGTTTCTCAGTAATTTGACAGGTGTCTTCTCCAAAAATACAGGTCCAGTTAGGTGGGGGTCAAGATAGAGGAAAAAAAATTACATAGGACGGTATTCCCTGTGAGCTGGCTTCTGATAGCATCTGCCAGATTCTTTAGCAACCCAATCTGATGGATTTGACTGTGTATGACTTCACCAATATCAAGAGCTCCTCAAGGAAGAGGAAGAGGATCATGACTTCCATCTGCACAACGGGAAGAGCTCTGCAAAGCGGACCCTCCCACAACAAAGAGGTTTGCACCAATGTTAGATGCTTGCTTTCTCCATAGAGCCAAACTTCTGGTGATTTTAGAAGAGCTTTTCTGGACTTCCTTGCTGCCACAAGAGATCAGAGTATAGTTGTTGATGGATCGATAACTCTAGTTTATCTATTTCCCTCTGGTGCATCCTTTTGAGCAAGAGGCAGTGCCTACTATTTGCAGGTGTGACCTGGGAGAGACGCCTGGCTGTGGCCTAACAATGTGCTTCTCCCTGGCCGAGTGTGGGGTAACTCGGACCCTCCATCTGTGCTGACAGACCAGCATTTCCCCTCAAGGCATCCATGTTTGCATATCATTGACATTTGTTATCCACAAAGAAACTAGGTTCTTGTCTGATTTAGGCTTTCCTCAACATTTTCTGAAGAGGGAGTTTAATCTGCTGGATCCCATGCAGATTAAACAGTACCTGTCCGCTAGAAATGGGGATTCTCATTTAATCAAAGCACTCAGGATTTGCTTGGTCCTTCGGGGAGCAGCCCTGTTGGACGTGGCCCGTGAGGCTGTTTCGAGATGCTCAGGTAGAAAGGTGTAACTCAGTTGTTTGTCTCTGCCTTTGAGAACAAATGCAAGAAAAAGAAAGCTCTTCATCCCCCCCACCACCCCACCCCCCTGTCCCGAGTTGAGTTGTAGCTTAGCTTTCTAGTAGAAGGAAAGTGATCAATGGGTCCCCAGGTGAGTCTGCTGCGGGCTCCCCAGAGAACTCTGCACAGGCTGGGCTGCCAGGGGCACGTCCTGGCATTCCTTAGCAGCTGTCGGGCAGCCCTGATGTTGTCTCCTCCTGCTGTCAGGCTGTCAGCCTGTGTAGACGTGCTCCTCCCTCACTCGTCACCATCACACGGGGCCTCTGTCACAGAGGATGCAGCCCTCAGCAGAGGACACTGATACCATCCAGGCAATTGCCTTCTGTTGTGGTTTGCTAATGCTGCTGGGATGCAAAATACCAGAAATGGATTAGCTTTTATAAATGGGGTTTATTTGGTTACAAAGTTATAGTCTTAAGGCCATAAAGTGTCCAAGGTAACGCATCAACAATCAGGTACCATTACTGGAGGATGGCCAATGGTGTCCAGAAAACCTCTGTTAGCTGGGAAGGCACGTGGCTGGCGTCTGCTCCAGAGTTCTCATTTCAAAATGGCTTTCTCCCAGGACGTTCCTCTCTAGGCTGCAGTTCCTCAAAAATGTCATTCTTAGTTGCTCTTGGGACGTTTTTCCTCTCTTAGCTTCTCCGGAGCAAAAGTCTGCTTTCAAAGGCTGTCTTCAAACTGTCTCTCATCTGCAGCTCCTCTCTTCTCAGCTCCTGTGCATTCTTCAAAGTGTCCCTCTTGGCTGTAGCAAGTTTGCTCCTTCTGTCTGAGCTTATATAGTGCTCTAATAAACTAATCAAGGCCTACACTGAATGGGCGGGGCCACACCTCCATGGAAATTATCCAATGAAAGATCTCACCCATAGTTGACTGATCACATCTCCACAGAAGCATCCAATCAAAAGTCTCCAAACCAATCGACACCAGTACGTTTCCTGCCCACACAAGACTGCATCAAAGATAATGGCATTTTGGGGGACATAATACATCCAAACCAGCACACCTTCTGTTCTAGTTTGCTGATGCTGCCGGAATGCAAAACATCAGAAATGGATTGGTGTTTATAAAAGGGGGTTTATTTGGTTACACAGTTAGAGTCTTAAGGCCATAAAGTGTCCAAGGTAAGGCATCAACAATTGGGTACTTTCACTGGAGGATGGCCAATAGTGTCCGGAAAACCTCTGTTAGCTGGGAAGGCACATGGCTGGTGTCTGCTCCAGAGTTCTGGTTTCAAAATGGCTTTCTCCCAGGACGTTCCTCTCTAGGCTTCAGCTTCTCTCCAAAATGTCACTCTTAGTTGCTCTTGGGACATTTGTCCTCTCTTAGTTTCTCTGGAGCAAAAGTCGGCTTTCAAACGCTGTCTCCAAAATGTCTCTGTAAGCTGAAGCTCCTCTTCAAAACATCACTCACAGCTGCAGCTGCACTGAGTTCCTTCTGTTTGTCAGCCCATTTATATGGCTCCACTGATCAAACCCACCCTGAATGGGTGGTGCCACACCTCCATGGAAATTATCTCATCAGTGTTATCACCTACAGTTGGGTGGGGCACATTTCCATGCAAACAACGTGATCTAAACGTTCCAACTTAACCCCCACTAATATGTCTGCCCCACAAGATTGCATCAAAGAATATGGCTTTTTCTGGGGGACATAATACATTCAAACCAGCACACCTTCCTGGCATGGCGTTGGGTTTCCTGATGTGGGTGACCGACCTGCCTTCTAAATCCAGTTAGCACGTGGAGAACAGGAGAGGCAGTGGAGGAAGGCCATAGCTGGTGGGAGTGAGGATGTGTGTGCTTCTGGCTGCCCACCTACCTCTTGTATGGGGACATCCTGTCTGCCTCGTTAGGTGGGACAAGCAAGAAGTGGCTTCCGCTGGCAAAGGAGACTGCCTGCTGCTGCTGAGTGGCACACAGTGTGTGTGTGACGGATGTCAGGGCCATAGCGCAAGGACGAACACTGGACTGGCCATCGAGTGTTCCAGTCTCTGCTCTGCCCCCAGCTCACAGCAAGTTCTACATCATGTTGTTTCATCTTGCTGAGCCTCAGTTTCCCCATCTGTAAAGTGACGGCTGTGGACCAGCCTCAGGTTCTTCCCAAAATGAAAATGCTGTCACTGTATGCAAAAGGCTTTGGTGCAGATTTAAATTCACTCGAATTAAAAGGGCCCTCTTTTGTGACCCAGCTCTGCAGGGGATCTTTGAGAAGTAGTGTTGAGCTTTTAGAAGGTCCCACTCTATGGTTTCCTGATCCTTTGCTGCTCTGAAGTAGCAGCACTGTCATAATATGGCCATTTTAAGTGGCTCTGTTTCTAAAGGGTGCACCCTGTGCAGCTCTTTGTTGAATGCTCTATTCCGACAGCCAGTTGGTAGTTTGTAATTCAGAGACCAACATGTTGAAATTCCTTCAGAGTAGGGACATATTAACCTAGTCTCCTAAGAGAGGAGACAGACAGAGAAAGAAGTAGAAAATTAGGTGCTTCTTGCTGCTTTTTCCAGTCTGTTTGGAGACCTCACAAATGAAATTTGTTTCCTTTTGTCCTTTTCCACTCAGCAAATATCGACTTTGACTCTTGGCTGTGAGTGGAGCTGGAATGAGCGGAGCTAATCTTTATTTAAGGGCTTTATCTTTTCCGGGGCCAGATCAGCCAAAACTCTTTGCTGCAGTCATTGACTGGGGTGTATAAGGGGTCTCAATTGCTCTGTTTGCTGGGGCTCAAAGGGAGCCAGCGGAGAGGACCCCACACCCAGGACCAAGTACTGGGCAGAGTCGGGAGGGCAGCTGGATAAATTTTTTTGGGGGTAATTAATGTTTTCAGACATGCCAGGGCTGCACTTGAAACCCAAATTATCCAGAAGCATAATAGCCAAGCTTCCAGTTAACACTGCATCTCCCTGCTGCGTACAGAAGGAATGGGGTAATTTTCCTGAGAACTGCATTGTGAAACACTCAGTGAGGGGCATCACAGAGGCAGTTGGCAACTGTGGCTTACCCGGCCTGCTGAGTTTTGGGGGAGAACAATCTGCTAATCCCAGGGAAGGAAGTGTCGGGTCCTTCCACAGAGAGCCCAAGACACATGAGGAGGGCTGCCCAATGGCTGTCTTCTAAAGCTCATCCTGTGGGCGCCTAATTCAGGGATGAAGCAAGGGATGAGCCAGGGAGAGAGCCCTTGGTCAGGGCAAGAGGGAAGTGATCCAGATGACGAGCCAGAGAAAACAATGGCTATTTCTTAAAGAGGAACTGGGTTGTAGAGCAGTAGGAGCCTCCTCATCTCTCTGAGCTGCCTCCTCCCTTCCTCCAAATCTCCCAATCGCATCGACATTAAGTAGTGTTCATGTAGACAAGACAAACATCCCGAGTTAGCCTCACAACCCTCTGCGAACCCACACGCATCCACTTCTTATTTCTCCCAAATCTCCCCTGCCTAGAGGTCTCTGTATTCACGTCTCCCAGTCACTTCTAAGACCTGTTTGGAGGAGTAACGAAGACCACAGAATGGTCAGAAAACTCCAGTCCTGGTAGAGGCTCTGTAACAACGTGGCCATCTCTTCCAGTTGATTGTTCTTTCCAAGAGGACAGGGACCCATGTTTTCATTCATTTTTTTTGTTTGTTTCTTTTATTCATCGTGCTTTCATTGAGCACCTCCTGTGTGCACTGTGGGCCCTGAAGATCTGGCCGTGAACATGACAGAGAAGGTCTGGCCCTCATGGAGCTCACCTAGACTTGTTTGTCTTTATGGTGCACATCCTTGTACCGAAGAGACCATCACTTTATATTTGCTGACCAGATAAATGTTTCCTGCCTTCTCCAGGTGACCTGTCCATACTGTTCAGTTGGGGAGTGGCCTGTCTTGGTTTTCCTGGGGCTGCCATAACAAAATACCACAAACAGGTGACTGAAAGCAACAAAAGTGCATTATCTCACAGCCCTGGAGGCCAGAAACTGAGATCAAGGCGCTGGCAGGGCGGTGCTCCCTCGGGAACCTGCAGGAAGAATCTGTTCCGTGCTGCTCTCCCGGCCTCTGATGCTGGCTGGCAATCCTCGGTGCTCCTTAGCTTGGGGCAGAATAATGGCAGGCTCTGCCTCTGTGTTCACGTGGCCACGTTCTCTCTTGTGTGTTGTCTGCTCTTCTCTTCTTAGAAGGACACCAGTCATTTTGAATCAGGGGCCTGCCCTGCTCCAGGATGGCCTCATCTTAACTGAACTCATCTGCAATGACCCTATGTCCAAATAAGGTCACATCTTGAGGCACTGGGGGGATAGGGCTTCAACATGTCTTTTTGAGGAGGCACAGTTTACCCTGTAACACATCTCAAACTGAAAAGAAAAGTTAACCATAAAAGAGATTTCTATTAATACAGATTCAAAGTGTCGGTTAAAAAAAAAAAATGTCAAGATCTTCACTAACCTTGGTTTAAATTTAGAATCTTGTATTGAACATACGTAGGATGGACTGTCAGACTCTTTCAACTTAAGGATCATCCATTCATGCAGTTACTCACCAAGTATTTGTTGAAGAGCTTCAATGTGTCAAGCACTCTGCTTGTACTCCTGAAGAGTCCTCCTTTGTATCACCAGCAAACTCTCTCCTCTACCTCTCAGAGAGGAGTCAAGATGATTGTATGATGAGTAAAAGTGGAAAACTTTGGGAAAGGTAGTTTCCATGGAAGGGGTTCCTCCTGGCTGGGTTTCTGTTAAATGGCCTGACTGATTTCCATGATTGCTCACAAAGCCATAGAATTACAGTCTCCTGCTTTCTCTCCCCTGTCCCTACCCCCACAGAGCTACTATTGTCAACCCCATTTTTCCAGATGAGAAAACAGAAGTAAGAAGTGAAGTAACTCACCCCAGGTCACACAGTGAAATTATTGGAACTGGGATTTGAACCTAAGCATCTGGCTCCAGATTCCATGCTTGCAACCTCTACACCATGTTGGATTTTCCTAAATCAAACCTCAACAATTGGGCCAGGGAAGAACCAGAACTGCTTGCAAACCTGCTGGTCTCGTTGACTGGTCTTCATGTCTTTCCGCCATACATATCCGTACAGGCCCTTCATGGAGGCACCTGGAAACAGTGGACCAACTGATAAAGTTCTTAGTAAAACTGCTCTGAGGAGGAGACAGCAGAGTCATCTTCTTCAAACGAGAGGCTATTGGCACGTTTGGTTTTTAGCTATTTGCACGTTTGGTTTTTAACTAGTAGCTCTCAAATGGCCAAGTTGTAGACCTGAATTATGTGCCTTGTGATTACAGACACTTGTGTGATGTTTGATTATAGAGATACCTGGGCTACAGTGTGAGTTTGAGTTAATAGTGGCAATACAGTTTTTGTTCCCATGTTCTGTGAACCCACCGGGAACCAGGTGACCTTGCTGGATGACTTTCCTATGTTATTTCAGTCTTTCCCAAAGCCCTGGGAGGTGGTTTTCATAGATAAAGAAAGATGAGTATCCCATATCTTCTTCACGGATGAAGAAACAAAGTCTCAGAAAGGTTGACTTGCCCAGGGCCACACAATTTATAGTTTACCCAGCTCTGACCCAGCTGATGCTCTTTCCACTACAACTTTCATTCATTTATTCATTCAAAAATATTTAATGAGCACCTACTGTGTGCCAGGCATTGCTTTGGGTGCTGAGGATGCCATGGAGAATAAGGCACTTGAATTCTCTGTTTTCTGGAGTTCGTTTGTAGTAGGTAACGGTGGCCTGCCATAGGCTGGGCCTTCCCCTTAAATAAGGAGAGTGGAGAACAAGTCCAAGATATAATATGAAGGCCTTGAACTTCCCCGTCCTGTTGAGACCTCTAACGTGCTCATTCTTTCCACTGCATCAGAACCCTTTCACCCCTTCCCCTCGGCTGACTTTACCTAATGCAGATGATGCTAAACCACAAAAACATCGTGCTCTTCTCAACATTTCTTTTTCCTTGGTTTCCTGACTTGTGGCCCAGTCTCTAACACAAGTGCTGATGCGGTACCCCTTCCATGGGGAGTGCGTCAGGGAAGGGACAGGGCCTTTACATGAGAGAATGTTGGAGATGATTCCATTCAAGCCCTTCATCTTACTGTAGAGAAAACTGGAACATGGGAAGGAAACTTGCCCAAAATGACCCAGCAGATGGTGATTGAGCAAGACCAGCCCAGGCCTCCCAAGTACAGTCCCACCTTCTGCCACTTCTCAAGGGCAAAATCTCTTTAGTGTGTATTAGTGAGTATTTAAAGATTTGAGATTATAAGCCTTTTATCAAATGGAATTCCTGTGATTAAACACATAGCCACTAATCCGGAAAATATTCCTGCTCCAGGATTAGATAAGGGGCAAAGAACTACTTCCGGGCAGGGACAGAGTTTATAGATAATTAAACAACCTGAAGATGGAGACGTTTGCTTTTTTCTGATTACAAGTTATTGTTTAATGTTAAAAAATAAAAACATTAAAATCCTAGCCAATCTAGACATACTTACTTATTATGGAGAGTTTGAAGTCCCTAATGATCTATCTACTAGAGATTTTTTTAGAGATTTTTTCGTATGCATGCATTAATATATCTGATAGTATTTTACAAAAAATAAACTCGCTATGAAGTTCTACAATGTGCTTTTCTCTCTGAGCATCTTTCTCTGTCAGTACCTTAGTCTATCTTGGTCTTTTAAAAGCTTCAGAGTTTTCCGTTATATGAACAAACCAGGATTTAATTAGCTGATCCCTTTTTGATGGCCGTGGGGTTCTTTCCAGTTTTTCTCTATTAGAAACAATGTTGAAATAATCCTGGACATACATGTTTTTGCCCAAATTGTGTATTTCTTTAGAATAAATGCCTACAAGGGGAATTTCTGGGTCAAATCCCATGTGCGTTGAAAATTTTAATAGATATTGCCAAATATCCCTCCTCAAATTCAGGGACCCACTTCCACTACCATCAATATCAAACAAGAAAATGTTTCTTCACATCTTGGAGCTAAGTATTTTTAGAGAGACAAATGTATCATTTGGTAATACAACTTAAGTTCATGTTTTAATGTTGGTTTTAATGTTTAACGGCCTCTTACATCAGGATACGAAGAATTTAAAGTAATGGCAATTGAACTTTAGATAGGCGGTTCTTACTAGGTTTTTATTTCTGGTTTATATCTTCAAGTTTTCGGAAACATGAAACCAAAACCCCAACCTCTTCCCAACGTTTTCCCAGTGTTCACGATTGGAGCTGATTTGTTTCCTGGGCCCTTGGCCACTGACTCTCGAGGCCGCGTGCACCGTGCTTCTCAGGGCCTGTAAGAAGAAATAGCGGAATTCCGAGGCCTCTCATCGTAATGAGGGGCAGGGCTGAGGATGCTTCTTGAAATGGGTGAGTTTCAAGCTAAGCTCCCATCAAACTGGCTTGCCCTGGCAGGCCCCAGAGCATACATTTTCTAACCCAGATGGCAGTGCCAGCCTGGACACCTGGTCAGGGAGAATGCACCCGCGCCTTCTGTATCGCATTAGTGCCGCTCTGGTGGTGGCCGCTGATGGTCTCTGCTGAGCTCATTCCCGCCTCCCCCAGGAGTGCCAGGGAGATGCAGGTGGGACAGCAGAGGGGGCCTTTCCATAGCAGCTCCACCGAGGCGCCCGATCGAGCCAAGGCTGGATGCATTACATTACCCTTCCTTGGAAAGTCACTGTTATGGGATGCCCCTCTTTTCAAAACCAAATTAGGACTAAGCTAGACCATCTTTAGGGAAATGACTCAGTGCCCTCTTTATACAGAGTCTCTGCCCCTCAGACACACTCTCACAGCACAGCTTTACACCTCCTGGGGGGCACAGGAATCTCTGCTTGCCCTCAGCTCTTTCTAGGGAAGGACTCTGATGTGAATCATTTACATACTAGTATGAATGTCAGGGTTCTCCAGGCAAAGAGCATGAAATTTATAATAGCAGTTGGCTCACGTGACTGTGGGGATGGGCAAGGCCAGCTTCTTTAGGGCAGGCCACAAGCTGGGAACTCCCATGAATGTTTTCGATGAATTCCTCAGGAGAAGCTGGCTGACTGAAGTAGAAATGGAAGTTCTCTCTTCTGACTGCTGAAATGATCACTTCTCCTTTTAAGGCCTTCAACTGATCGGATGAGACTTCTCTCCTTGTTGAAGGCCATCTCCTCAGTTGACTGTAGATATAATCAGCCACTGATGCAATCAACTTACTGATGATTTAAATCCATGGAATGTCCTCACAGTAACAACCAGGCCAGTACTTGCTTAACCAAACAACTGGACACCATAGCCTGGCCAAGTGGACACATGAACTTAACCATCCCTGAGGTGAGATATAAGCTTTAAGTGGGAGGTGTTCAGGTGTGGCTCCTTCCTCTCCTGAGTGTCAAGCAGATCGGGAGCTGAGATATGGAGGTAGGGTAACAGGTGGAGTAACAGCGTCCTCTTGGAATCTGAACAATTCTGGAGACTCCACCACAAGTGCTGGAGCAGTGGCTTTAGGTCCTTGAAAAGCTCTTTTAATTTAAACCATTTAATACACATACACAAGCCTTCACAATTTCTCAAATGGATGGTGAGTAAATATACTCAAACGTAGACCGGTGAATCTGAAGTGTTAAGACAGGCAGGCAAGGAATGATGAAGATTTAACTTGTGGGACTGTCACCCTCAAGCTACAATAACATTCTCCGAAAGAGCTCAGAGACACGGTGGCGTTCCATTCGTCTTGGCCTGTTCTCAGGCTCACATCTGCATGATGTCAAGCTACTGACAGGCCACACGAAGAAATGGAAACATATAAACCCAAAAGGCCAGCCCAAGGAAAGCCTTGTTAAATTATAACATGGTCTGGAAGCTCCATTTCCAGAATTATTGACTGAGGGACAGTGTGTGGGTGGCCAGCAGTCATTTTTAGGTCTAAAGATCTGGTTTGAGGAATTCCCTTTTCTGACAATCAGACAGGATACTCAGTTCACCATGTTAACAGACAATCTTTGCCTTACTGTTTGGTTGATGCTGGTAGAGGATTGGCCTCCTCACCTCATACCTATATAGACATTATCAACATCCCTCCATCAACACCAAACTGAGAGGCAGCTAAAGTAGGTGTCTGATTTGGGAGTATAACAAAAGGTCCCATCCATGACTTTTTTTCTGTTCATATCCCGATCCTTGCTAGTTAGCATGATGTTTCTACCTGCAGAATCTTGGACTCTTCACTCTGGAAGAGACCTTAGGATTCATCCAGTCTGCCCCTACCGATTGCCATGGACAAATTAGCACCTTCACTCTTTAAGCCAATAGTGGGAGGATGTGTGGCCAAGCCAAATGTTGCACAGATACCCTGGAAGGAAGAGCCAGCCATGGAGGACTTCTCTGGCATGTTCCATGTTTCAGATTAGTTGTTTCTTTCAAAGGCATAGGGAGCAAATTTTTAAGGAGATAAAATAGAGAAGAGTAATTTTCTGTGCTAGAAGGAACTTTGGAGATCAGTTTTCCTTTCCTTCACTGGCAGAAGAAGAAACTAAAGTCCAGAGTGGTTCCAGAGCTAATCCAAAAATACAAAGGCTTTAAAGCAGACTTGCAGTGTGTTGGGTTGGTGTGTGGAGTTGGGGCCAACTACCAGAGTTAGCCAACTACAAATTTAGAGGGCACTGTCCCCATGACTGCCCTCACTTCTGATACCAACTGCAAGTTTAGAGGGTTCCCCAAACCTCCCTCAGATTCAATAATTCACTTGAAAGACTCACAGAACTCACTGAAAGCTGTTAAACTCACAATTACGATTTACTACAGGGAAAGGATACAGATTAAAATCAGCCAAGGGAAAGCACCTATAAGGTGGAGTCCAGGGAAGTACCAAGCACAGAACTTCTGTTGTCTTCTGCCTATGGAGCCCAGACTTGTTACTCTCGCAGCTTCTGTGTGCGACAATATACCTAGACTACTGCCAGCCAAGGAAGCGCTCTTGAACCTTGATCAGAGTTTCTACAGGGGCTCCATTATGTAGGCATGATTGATTCATTGATTACCCACAGGGTTGATCTCAGTCTCCAGGAGGGCTGATGCCCTGTGATCAGAAGCTGCCACCCTAAATCACATTCCTGGCCTTTGGGGAGTGGCCAGGCCCCATCCTAAATCTCATTGTTCCTGTCTGGCTATCCCAAGCCCTCAGGCTAACAAAGATTACCTCCCAGGAGCTGAGGGCAAAGGCCAGACCTCTTTGTGGGAAAGGATAAATCCTTAACACACCTTTGGGCTGCAGGGGATTCTGGAAGAGTCAGCATGGTGAAGGGGGGGGGGGCTGGAGGAAGGAGAGAAGGGAATCAGGCCACAGGAGACTTTTACAGATATGCACACCCGTGGGCAGGTACTGAAGGGAGATTCACTTACACTGCCCTTGGACTGGCATGCCCCTCCCTGAGCCAGTGATGTTAGGAGTTCTGTAAAATAGCACATCCTACAGAACATGTTTGATTCCAGTCCTAGTTGAGAAACATTTCTGTGGAGTTTGGGAGAATGGGAAGACCCTGTAAAATGGGCTAGAGCTGGGTCTGCCAGAGGACTCCCATGTGGGCTCAGTACTAGAAGAAGAGTGTCAAGGAGTTGCAGGATGACTCCTTGGCCTGGCCTGGGTCCAGCATGATTGCCCCAAAGGGTGGAGAGGAAGTGGATGGAGGCCACTGTCTCTACCCCCACACAGCAAGCTGCCCCACTACCAGTGTGTATTGCTGGTGGCTTGGGAATCATGGGACATGGCCAGTGGGACTTGAGCAACGGGGCTGCCCATGTGTCGATCTTCTGCTGTGTCCTCTTGCTCGACCAGTCGCTCCCATCCCCTGAGCCCAGAGTCTATTCCCCTTAACTCAAGTCCTGCTCTGTTATCTGACCTTTAGGTCCACTGGGTTTCTTTGAAGAATGGCTTTTTGGCTCTCCTTGTGAGCCCACCTCCCCAAGAGGCCTGCTTCATGACAAATTCCCTTTTAGTTGCTGAGGGAGGCAGAAGTCCAAGGGCAGAGCCCCGTGGTGTGTTGGCTGAATTATGCACGTTTGGGATTGTGGATTTGGCGAGGCTGCCCACAGCTCCAAAAGAGAATGCAAAATGTCCTCTAAGTTGGCCTCCTGCCCCCCGCAAACATGGTAATTCCAAATGTAGCCTTGGCGTTTTCTTTTCAAATAAATTCAGTCTTGTTCATGTCACAGGAAAACTGGAAACATGGACTTCAGGACTTCGGTTTTTATTTCTCTGTCCTCTGATTGACTGGCTGTGTGACATGTTGAACTATCAAATTTCTTTCATGGAAAAATGTGAACACGGGCTTTGAGATTTTTATCTATTGAGTTCTGGAGTCCTGTGGTTTATTTTGAGAAGAAAATATGGACTTCCATATTGTGTGAGTGTGTGATAATAGAAAAAGGATGTAAGGTAAAGAGTAGCTGGTTGATTGCAATGAGCCATGTGGATTTTTTAAAAAAAAATCACAGATGTTTGCTAAGCTTAGGAGATACCCCAATAGCATTGCCCGTAGATACAAAGGTATGGAGAATAGTTGGATAGAAGAGCTGTGTTTGATTGGTAATTCAAGAAAATAAGTCATACAAAGGAATACATTGAATCCATAGAGCTGCTTTGCTTCTTGGAACACACGAGGAATTTTTATGCTTTTGTTCTTTGGAAAGTCCTCATGAAACACACAAGAGAGAAGCAGAAATACCCCATCTTAAAGAGGGAGAAACAAATGCACAGATGGTAACATTGACACAGGAATCCTGGGACATAACAGGAATTTGAATCCAGGATTTCTTACGTAGAGAATACAAATAATTTTTCCTCCATATTCTGTATAAAAAGTGACTTGGAGAGAAGCTGGTGATTTCCCAAGGGCAGGCACCTCTCAGCACTAGGGAAGGCGCAAAGGGTAGGAAACTGGGGAGGGAAGAAGATCAAGCTCATCACATGCATGTTGCCAAGTCACGCAGTTCTTTGCACGAGCATCGTGGAGAGTAAGGAAAGGGCATGCGAGGATGCTGGGGCCGCCTCGCTGCAGAGACGCCTCCGCTGGCTTCTGAGCGGATGTGGGCCATGTCGAGGGTGTGTGCTCAGGCTGGTCTGGATCATTTAACATTTTTCCCTATGTGGGAAAAATCAATTAGAACATTCTGATAGATACATTTACTTGGGATTTATTTCTCTGATTTTATGTGAGGAAGACCAAAAGTTTTCTAAGAAAGAAATATTGAAAGTATGTTTTTGAGATTGAGTGTGTCTTTAATATGTGTGTGTGTATGTGTGTATGAAAAAAAGACTTCTAGAAACCACTACTTTTAACTGCAGGTATTTATAGACAATTTAAGAAAAATGACTGGGTGCCAGAGACATACAGATTTGGTGTGGGTCACTGTTTATACGGAAAGATTGGATTTTCTGTGCCATGTTCTAGGGGAGCTGCTGACGTCCCCGGACACGGGTCCTGTTTCCTTGCAAACTATATATTTGGATGGTAGAGAGATCATACTTCTTCTGGTGGCAATATTAGGTGCCCCATGATATTTTTTACAGAGAGAATGTCAGAGGGACACTGATGAAAGTTCAGGAAGACACTTTATACTGCGTGGGGTTTCTAGGAATCTGATCGAAGTTCAAATCCAGCCCTCAATTCTGCATTGAAATACCCACTGAAGGACTACAGTGTCTTCAGCTCACAAGCTCATCTTTATGGAGAAAACTCTAGGCTTTTCCTTCTCATATATCATTAGTGGTGATATTAATTAGGATTCCCTTTTTGGACAGCAGTTGGGCAGTATGAATCCAAGGCCTTTCGGTGTGAATACCCTGAGCCAACAACTCTGCTCTTCGGAATTCATCCTAAGGAAAGATGTACAAATAAGGCTGCTTTATAACCTTGTTCGTGAAGAAGCAGGAAACTGGAAATCACCCAAGTATCTGACAGAAGGAAGGTGACGAAGCCATCGGTTATCATCGGTTACAACATTCAGTCATTCCCCAACTGCTTACTGAGTGCCTGCTATGTACCAGGCACACAGTAGGTGTGAAATGTGCGGTGATGGCCAACGTGGACCGATGTCAGCCCACATGAAGTTCAGAATTTTGTTGTAGAAAGAGTTAAGACATTGCCAAGTGGGAGAAAGGGTAGAGAGTATATTCACAGTGTGATCCCATTTTTGTTACATGAACAGAAAAACCCTGGCAGACACTCTGAATTGTGAACAGAGGTGTAGAAGCTTTGGGTAACGGGGCTGTGTACCTGCTTTCGTTCCCTTTTTACTTCTCTGTGGTTTCCAAGTTTCCCACAGTGACCATCATGATGCTTGTAATTTAAAAACATAAATATGGCTTTTAGGAAAGAAAGAGAAAAAGAAGTCATCAGCCCTGGGTTTGAGACTCAAGTGGTCCTTTAATTCATGGTGGGACCCTGAGCAAGACATTAGATTTGCTGATCTCCTGGGGACGGTGAGCGGAAAGGCGTCCGTGGCTTCCAGCTCAGGGCTCTGAGATCTCAAGCTCTTGAATCTACAGAGGACACTGGGGATTTCGAAATGCCGCAGGGCCCGCCTGCCCAGGGCTTCCCCCAGGAGGCAGGACAGCAGCCAAGGTGCCACACCCCAGCCTCAATCCCTGGGCGCTTGTGTTCTGCAAGTCCCTGTTCCTCCAGGATGCTGGTGATGTACTCAAACGGGGAAAGAGTTTCCGTAGTGGGCATATGATAATTAAATTAGGGAGGTGCCTCTTACCTATTAAATAAAACTGAGTCACCATTTACTTGGACTAACCTGGCCAAATCTCACGGTACCCCCAAGAAAACAAACTGGTGGCACCTCCATTGACGCATCCCTCTCGGGGTGCTGAGCAGCATAGGAGGCATTTTGCACGGATTTTCCTATTTAAGGCTCCCAGTGCCCCCTGCATTAGGTATGCAAGATCCTCATTCTACAGATGGGGACCTGGAGCCCCGAAGTCAGGCAAGCCTGCTCAAGGTTCCTCGGGGAGGAGGGGCTAGGATTCAAACCTGTCTGTCTGCTCTGAGGCAACATTTTTAACCTCTGCTCTGTCCCACCTCCCACTCTGAGAGACAAGCTCTACTGTAGATATAAAAACAGATGTCTAAAGCCAGGGGAATGTGCCAGGGGTGCAGTAATTCATCAAACCTGAAGAATGCAGGGACTTCTGATGGGCAGAATCTTATTTCTGATGAAACCTGATGCAAAGAAAGCTACACTAGCTGTCTTTTCTGGCGTGTTGTAAATGATGAAATAGGGTTTTGAGACACACACACACAGAAGAGAAAGAATATATAACTACCTTCATAATGAACATGAAGCATAATTACTCTTGCTTGTGATTTGAGATCAAAAGCCAACTATTACACTTTATATCCCTACCTATATCTCCCCAAAGAGTGGTAACTTACACCAAGACCTGACTTTTGTTGTCCAACATTTCTTCCTAAACTATTCTCCTTGCTGGTCTCCAGCTTTGCTTATTTAACAGGTACTAAAATTTAGTATAGAAGATACCAGATACACATAGAGAGGGACACTTCCATTAAATTTAGGATAAAAGAAATTGTTTCTTTTTCCCATCCATTTAAAGACTGATCCAATGTGGCAGATACTATTTCCTGTATCTTTATTTCAATTCCTCTTTTTCAGCTTTTCTGATTCATCTTACATATTATGGCTAGATTAATCTTTCTAAAATGTTGCTTTCATGGTGTCATCTCCTACCTCCCCTACAACATTCAATGGCTCCCCATTGTCTAGGATAAAATCCAAACTTGTTGGCTTGGAATTCATATTTCTTCATCCTCTGGCTCCAACTTTACTTTCTTGGCTGTTTTCCTTGTTATTTTGATGAGTGAGCCTTTTGCACAATTAAATTGGGGTATTCCATGTTCTCTGAATATGACTTTGACCTTTCTCACTTTGAGCCTTTGTTTTACCGCTCTTTGCATGTCATATGGAATGTTCTCCCTTCCCTTTACTTTTTCTGAAGTCCTAGCCATCCTGTAAGGCACTATTTATGCTTTTCCCTTTTCTTTTTAAAATACATAAATAAAAAAAAGCATTTCTTGAGCATCCCAGCTTGGGGTGATCTCGGTTTCTTTTGTCACATACTATGTTCACTTGGAGTCCTGTGCTATGCAGGGACTAACTCTGTGCATTGCACATCACACCAAATGAAAACAGTAGGTCCAGTACAGCTAGCTAAAAATGGGCATTTCCTGTCCCATCGTAAAATGCTGCTATTCCAGGAGCGGTCCTCTTACCCTCTAGAAAAGAAATAGCCAGTTCTTCTGACAGCACTTTCCAAATGCATATGCTGGGGGATTAGCTAATTTTTTGTCATGCAGTTGTCACCCAAGACTAATCCGCTTTTATGAATGAAATGGAAGCAGAAGGGTGAAAATACTTGCGTGCTCTCACAAAGCTGAGTGGTTGGTAGAATCAGCACTTGAACCCAGACTCCCTCCCTCTAACTTGTTGGGCGAGGGTTCCTTGTAAACCATGAGTCATAGGCCATCAAGAACCTCTGTAATTCCGGTGGCTTTTGTCATCTCTCCCTTGGAGCAGGGGTTGGAAAATCTTTTCTGTCAAGGACCACCTTGTTGTATTTCAGGCTTTGTAAGCCATATGGTTTCTGTTGCAACTTACATGAATGAATGAGCATGACTGTGTTCCAATAAAACTTTATAAAAACAGACAGCGGGATAGATTTGACCCACAGGTTGTAGTTTGCTAACCTCTGCTTTTGAGGGATCCCTCATCTCTGTTCCTGGTTTTAGGTTAGACAATCAAGTTAACCCTAAGATGTTTTTAGTTTGAAAACTGGACAGTTGGATGCAGGCTCATGTGTAAATTATGTCCCTGGCTGGAAAGACTGGCTGGTTAGGATGAAGTTGGAAAGTTGGTCTTTAAGCAATAGACTGTGCCTCTTAACACCAGCCAGTTGGTGCATGAACGTGGGCCCTTTGTCCCAAGGGAGACGTGGTAGGGGGTGGGGAGACGTGACAGGGAGTGGGGAGGGGGGCGGGACTGCCGAGAATTCAGGGCAGGTGCAGCCCCTGAACTGACCGGTGCTGGGCGTGCCCTCTACAACCAGGGCCAGAGTTGCAGCCTCTCCCGGCTCAGCCGGAATCGTCCATTATGCACCAACTCTACCCTTACGTCACAGGCATTCCCGCTTCTCACATCTGAATGTGGACCCCAAGAAAAATCCTAATCACGACAATTGTCACCCACGAGAATGTTATTGGAGGCTGGGAGCTGGAGTGGTGTTCCATCTGCATGGAGGCAAATTTGGCATCTTAGGAAGTGTTACTAGAGAAGGCTGGTACCCTTCCCCTGAGAGGAACAGTTTGGTTTGAAAAACAGATCTTCAAAGCGACCTGCCAACACACTGGGCTCATCCATCACGGTTCCATAATAGGAAGGCACACGTTCTCCAGTGAGGTCCAAATTGAGCAGGAATTTGAGGGTTTTGGCAGTCAAATTCCTTCTAATGGATCCATTGCTTCCTGGAGCAGATTGATCCATCCCTCATTGGATTCCTCACTTAGCAAGGATTGTGCTGGTTTCGTTTGCTGGGAGATGGGGCTGCTGTCCATGGGGCATCGGGGCTAACAGCAGCGCTGGGCTCAGGGAAGGAGACCTCCCCGGACTGACCTCAGTTCCGAGACCTGTTCCCAGGGGTGGGCCTGGGAACTAAGCTCACGGGTACTGGGGCGTCAAAGCAAAGAGCCCCTGGAGCAATTTACAGTGAGAAGTGTTACTGCCTCTTCCAAGAGGTTTGGTGAGTGCGGGAATCGGGATGGGAATGTTGGATGATTTGAGTGTTGGTTGCCATTGGAAAAGTCAACTGGTCACAACATGGATGATTGTATGGTATATGAATATATCTCAAGAAAACCGGAAAAAAAAAAGTCAGTTGATTGTACACTATGGATGACTGTATGGGATGTGAATATATTTCAGTAAAACTGAATTTGATTTAAAAAAAAAAAAAGGTCAACTGGTCACAGCCCCCGGTTGCTACTAGGAGCCTTATTGGCAGAGACCCCCACCATCGAGGTCAGGGTTGACTGGGGGTCTTCTGGGAGGGGTCCCACAGGCTTTTCATCTCACCTTTGTGGAAGTCCCACCCCACCCACTTCCACCCTGCCCTCCATCTCAGGAGGACACATCATTTCTTTTGATGTGTTAACACAGTCCACCCAGTTATTGCCTGGCCTTGCAGGTTGAGAGCCCTGAGGCCTTTCCCTGGGGCTTTGCATGTTTCTATCCTGCTCCGGAACCTGCTGGTCTAACCCTGCAGAGGGACAGCCCTTTCTGCTCTCACTAGTGGGGTGCCTAGGAAAGCACCGAGACCCGGAGGGTGATCGAATTCCAATCATTACCAGAGAGGCTATTGTGAAAGCAGAGGGTAAGGCATTGCATTCCCTGGACTCCTCTTAGCACAGCTAATTGCTGCCCCAAGTTGGAAAATCACATGCTGCCTGGTGTTTCATCATTTAGTGCAAAAGGAGTGGTTCAAAAAAGAACAGGTCCAGGCCTTCGGTGCGGGCAGGACAGATCTCGGAAGGTTCAGGAAGTCGGTCGCGGAGGAGGGCCTCAGAGGAGGGACCTGGGGAATTGAGTCAATGGCAAGTTCACCAGACGTAAAACATTATACAGAGGCAATTGTTGTAATTCTGAAGAGAGGCACAAACCAAGCAGGTTGGGGAAGGGCAAAGGCATCTGGGAAGGGAAAGCCCCAGCCTCTTTTAAGGCCCAGACAGCCAGGCTGCTGGGGTAAGGCCTTGGCAAGGGGAAGGCTTGGGAGGAAGGGAAGCCTCAGCCTCTCTCTCATACTCAATTCAGAGCTTCCTTTTGCTCAGCCAGACAGTGCCTTGGGCCTTTCTCCGAGTGTTTGTCTTTAAAGAGGATGGTGTTTGGCCCTCACTGTGGCTGGGACATGTGGACCCACTGTGCCATGATGTCTGTCTCGTTGGCATCACCTGAACCCTAACCAACATCAAAGGAGAGGAACAGTCACTGACCAAGAGGCTGTGGCCCAAAGCTGCCTCCCTGCATGGTCCCACAGGTTGCCAGTGACAAGGGTTGAACCCCCAGCTCTGCAGTGAACTGAAATCCAGGTCTGTCTGCTTGACGGGTTTGAGTCCCTCATCCCAAGTCCAGTGAACCTCCTGGAAGCCATGGCAGCAGCCGGAGGCTGGGAAGGCACACTTAAGAGGGGAAAAGGGTGGCTCTTTCCTTGCTTGCCTTGGTGGGGGTGAGCAGGCTAAGGAGCAGAACTGGTGTGACTGGCTCACACCCTGGCTAGGAGCCCTCTGGAATCATCTGATGGCTGGGCTTCATTCCAGCACTGCCACTGCTTAGCTGGGTGACTTCGGCAGCTCATTTTAACCCGATCCCTTACCTGTAAAATGGGGATAATCACACCTGCCTGGCAGCATTAGGAAGAGGGTCCCTATAAAGCTGTGAGTTCACACATAGTAGGTGCACACCTGGGTGCATGCAGGCTTTGTATGACCTGAAGCCTTTACAATGGGGGGGGGGGCAAAAACAGAATGTAAAATTACAAATACAAAACCAGGTATAAAAGGATCATTTATTATAAGTGAGAAGAGAAAACAGAAAAAGTTGACAACCTAAACCTCCCAAAATCCAGAAAAATAGCATAATATTATTATTAATCAGCTATTTGACAAACATCTGCATTACTTTTTTTCCCTACAATTTTTGGCTGCGTGCTCTTTGATCATTTTTTCACATGCTGTTCTCCAGAGAGAATAGCAAGATAATTTGCTCATTCCTCTGGCAAATTAAAAAAAATCTAGCTTGGTTGAAGTTTGTTTTTTATTACTGATAGTTTAGAAAAAAAAAAGTTTTCAGCTTCACAACATGTTACTGGAATGCCATGTAAAATTTTTGGGACTGATGTCAAATTTGGGAAAGCCTCTCTAAAGTTTCTTTCATATATGAGCTATAAGGTTTCAGGGCATTTTAAGTTTTCTTTGTACAATGACTAATCCTAAATACTGAAGATTGCTCATTCAACCCATTGCTGGGTCCTTCCCCAATATTTCATGGTCAATCCTCTTTCTAGTACTGAATAAACATTAACTAGATTATATGTTATTATTATATCATTGATGCTTCATCTTTTGAATTTCATCATTTGGAATTATCAAAGAATTTTTTTCTCATCCACACTAAAGATAATCTTCAGATTAGCTAAATTTATACAACAGTCATTAGTCCAATATCATTTGTTAAATGTCTACTTTTATCAACCTACCTCATGTGCTCATTTGGAGCATTCAATGACATCGAGCAGATAAAACACTTAGCACAGTGTCTGTCATGTAGTAACCACTCGATATGCTTAGCCATTATGATCACTGTCATCTCCCTGTCAGCACCCCAATCTTGGGCTGGGCACTTGGGCATATAAAGATGAGACATTATCTCCCCGTGTCCCCCTCCTCCCCTCCACCCCATGGTGGGTGGGAGTGAGCCCAGCCCCAGGTTGAGCCCTGAGACCTAAGTGGGAGTCGTGTTTTTGTCTCAGGTTCTAAATAGAACTGTCTGTTCAATCCCTCCAGGATTAACCATGACTTCTCCGTGGTTAATCTCTATTCACAAATTCTCCATGCATCAATAATTCTTTATTAACATGGCCACATCTACACATTAACCCATACTTTTACATGCTCTTTGTAAATGATAAGGTACAATTTGCTAGTTTTTTTTCCAAAATCTTTTTATTCCTATTAAGCCCCACCACTAAATTTGCCAAAAGAGTGGATTTGCCGCTGAGGCTCCATGGGTATTGGTTAGGATGCTTTTGGTTGCAAGTGACAGAAAAGCCAACTTAGACTGTCTTCAACAACAGAGGAAATGTATTAGCCCATGAATGGAGGCCCAGCTTAACTGTCCATTCTTCAACCAATCCAGTCAATACCCCTGCAGTCAGTCCCATGCAAACCATGGGGCTGGGAGATAGGGATGCTGTTGGGAAGGGAGAAAAGAATAGACACCAGTGAGGGAGCCACAATTGTGCATTCTGACATGTGGCCCTAACTCACTTCTCTTCTGTAGGCCACAGTTGCTCATTTATAGCATAAAGGGCTTACACAACATTTTAAATAAAGCCCTTCCTAAGGCTAAACTTTTAGATTTTATTTTCATCTTACACAAATTGGTTTTTGTAATGAGTAAACAAACCTTTTCTGGCCAGTGCTATAAAGCTCAGAATGTAATTAGTAAATAAATAGCTCCGTTTAGATGAAATGTTAAGCCAGGCCATCAGCATTAGGAAACATTTTCCTACCCATGGGTTGTAGATTTTTAATCAAGGAAAATTTGCAATGGAGGATATGAGGGAGGAGCCCTAGAAGATGGCTTATAAAACCTGCTCTGACTTACTAAGTGTATTTTCTGCACAGCAAAGCCAACTCGGTTGTTCATTCAGAGGAAATCCGGGAAGGTCTGGGAAGGGTTTATTTTTCTAACGTAACCATTGGAGGCTTTACTGTAACGCTGGTGTCCCAAGGAAGCTGAGAGGTTTAATTTGGATTCAGAGGGAGCTGGTGTTGGCAGAAGCCAGAGCACTCCTCTAAATGGCAGTGGCAGCAGATCCCTGTGGATAGCTGAGGGTTTCTTGAGAATGAAGCCACAGACCTCAACTTTCTACTCCGTCCACTTTTTATGGAGCCTTTGGCTAGTTTTGATATAAGTTTCCAGTAGTGGCACCAGGAAAGCTTTCAAGGAAGCATCTAGGGGTATTCATGAAGGAGCTGAAGTCCTTGGCTTTGGTACTGAATCTACTGGGAAGGGTCATGAACGGGGAGCTAATGTGGGTGTGGGAGATGGCAGTGAGCTAGGGGAGGGTATCTACCCTCAATCTCCAGGGCTTGTGTGAAGGCTTCGGAGGACCTGGGGGCAGTGGGCTACCATGGGAGAGGATTTTTACCCTGTCTAGGGTCTATGGAAAAGAAAATTCATCTGATTAGTAGAATAGTCGGTGTAGCCTGATCGTGGCTTCCTAATTTTTCAGCTGATTTTCAGAGTTGGCAAAGGTTGGTCTGTGCCTTGATCTCATTTCACAGTTGTTTGTTCCCTCTTGAGGGTCTGGATGGTAGACTTGGACTCTTAGGCTTAGCCTCTGGAGTTGCCATCTGTTAGGAGCTTTATTCAAAGTCTGTGTTTTAAGATTCGAATGGGAGTACAGTGCTGGTGTGAGACCAGGTATTTGGGGATCACCCTGGATAGTTTGGTATTCTGTGTATCTGTTTGTCCGTTTAATGAATGGCATCTATTTCCATGCAAGCATCAGGGGCTAAGACTCTAAGAGCAGAAACGGTATCTATGTTCAGTAGCCCTCTTCAAAAATGCTAGGCCCAAATCAAAGCAACCTGAACTAAAAAATTGTGAAGCAGCAGCCCAAGAGGTAGATTTTAAGCAGCAAGTTGCATTCTTTGATCTTGGAAATTAGATTTTGGATATTATAAATAGATGGAAGCATGAAATGGTTAAGAGAGTAGGATTTTCAGGCAAAGGAGATAGAGGTCTGTGCTGGGTTGAGTAGTGTTGCCCCCCATTCATGTCCACTCATACCTGTGAATGTGATCTTATTTGGAAATAGGTTCTTGGCAGATGTACTCAAGTTAAGATGAGGTCATATTGGATTAAGGTGGGCCCTAAATCCAATATGACAAGTATCTTTGTAAGAAGAGGCATATTTGGATGGAGCGAAGATGGGCGTGTGAAGATGGAGGCAGAGATTAGAGTTAAGCGGCATAAGCCAAGGCAAGCCAAGGATTGTTGGTAACCGCCAGGGGCTTGGAAGAGCAGGGAAGGATCCACCCTCTCTTAGCCCCTTCAAAGAGAGCTGGGTCCTGTTGGCATCTTTATTCTGGACTACCATCCTCCAGAATTAGAGGCCGGGAGAAAATAAATCTCTGTTGTTTTAAGCCAGTTTGTGTTAATTTGTTACGGCAGCTCTAGGACACCATAGGGAGTCTTAACTTTTCATCTCACCTCTAAGACTGGCTCATTACTTCACTTCTTTAGGCCTGGTGCCCTTGTCTGTAAAACGAGGGTGACAGCACCTGCCTCATAAGGAGAGTGGAAGGAAGAAATAAACAGCTTAGGTGATGCTCTTGGCATGGCGCCAAGCATGGAGGAAGCCTTCGCATAATGAGGGTTTATGTTGTTATTTATGTTTTATAATTTTGGGATTGCAATACTTGGTGTTCGCTGTTTTGACTGTTGCTGTTCAGCTGCCTTGAACGTCCTCAGGCAACACGGCCCCCACCTGTGGTCCTCGCCAGGAAAATTAGGAGGAAGGTGGCAGTCGCACAGTTTCTGGACATCCCGGGTTTCCCACCAGTGAAGGGCGGGGTGAACCCTGGCTGTCGAGACTCATTACTAGGGAAGGACCGGATGGGCGGCTGAGTTTCAGAGCAATATTTTGCCCACACCCTTTCACAGCGAGGTGCACAGAAATCCAGAAAGGAGAGGGTTGCTCAGCAGCAGAGCCTTGAATGGGATGCCATTTTCGATTTTCCCCTTTCTTTGGTTGGAGTTGGGCTTTGAAATCACATGTTGTTTGATTTAAACAACAAATGCAAGAACTCGTACACAAAGGACCGGAAGAGGGGCTTCTTACTCGGTACAGAAACATGGATAAAAGCGTGCTAAACAACCAGTTGCTGTTGGTTGGTGGCAATGAACTCTGCTATAAATATTGCAGGACTCCTCTTACTCCACTTAAAAAAAAATTACTTTGCATTTCTGAGCACAGAAATGGCTGGACTAGCCTTTAGTTCATGTGCAAGAAACTGTGAAAACGATGTGAAAGATATTCCTTAAATGGAGACAGAGCTTGGCCCAGTCTCAGGTTGAAGCAAAAGCCCCGGTCTCAGTTTGCCTTCTTTACATTAGTTCTCATACGTTATGCAAGAGCCCTGGCCCGAGACCATTAGTTTTTTCCCTGTAGTCTCGAGGTGTGTGCCCGGTGCAATTCAGCTTCAAACTTTTCTGCTTTCACTTTTGGTTAGTCAGAACCTCCATCTGGTGGTATTTCAATATGAGTGTTTTCTGCGGCTTTTCTATGGCTCCTTTTCAAAGTATTCAAAGCAGTTTAAGAATACATAATGTTCTGCGATCTGACCAAGAGCTAATGTAAGTACTTATTTGGGGACTATTTAAAAAAAAAAAAATAAGTGTTAAACAGATTTGAAACTCTTAGCTCTTACTCTGTCTTGGAAATAGATACTAAGATAAAACAGGGACTACTTATCCACATAATCATAATGCTTTTAGTAACGACCTTAGTAGCAAATAGCACAGTTTATAAAAACAGAAGAGCTAAATTTCTTGATTTAATATTAAACAGGAAACTGAAAATAGTCTGCTGCAACGTGGTGGGTTTTCAACAAACCTGCTGCTGTGTTTATCTGGGCCGAAAAGCTTAAAGGAGACATTTCTTTTATTCGGGTATAGATAGTGAATTTTAATGAAAATCTTAATCGAAATATGACCATGGGAAGCAGGTTCTGTATCGTAAGGTTTTGAAGCAACCCGTTTCCAGTAGAACTGAAGGAAATGTGGAATCAAATTAAAAACCTCTCTCAGACTGCAAAATGCTCTGCACTTTTGTTTCGCCTTTGTGCAGGGCTGTCACTCACCCGACATGTGCATATGAATATTCTTTCTGAAGACCTGGGCTTCATTTTAAGGTCAGCCTTCAATTGCTAGAGAATATAATTTGCTGCTATTTTTAAAGCATCATGATTGCTTGTAATAACTAATGGAAAAAACGCAACAGAGAAATAAATGTGTAACAGCTGTGTCTGCTTAAACTTGATTAAAGGCAGTAAAAAAAAAAGTAAACAGAAGAATGAATGTGACAATAGACGAGGGAGAGACAAGGATCCCTCTCATTGTGAAAAGTTACAGACATAACTCGCTCCACTTTGGAGGCCTGCGATGTCTTGTGTTTAAAGTTTACTTTACTGTTTGTCTTGAGTGGGATCAGTGTTGTAGTGAATAATTTATAGCCAGCATGAATGAGCTCATTAGTCACCTTTTCAGACTTTAAATGAGTTTTGTGGTTGTCATTACACGAGCCTTCTGTTCAGCCGCTGAGCGAAATGACAGTTTGGCAGTTGGCTGCCTTGTTGTCGGCAGGTCTGCGTTGGCTTTTGTATTTCCCTTTCTCACCCTGTGCTGGTCTAGTAACTCACATTTCAGAAGCCTTTTGCACCCTGAGTTTAAATGAAGAATTTTTTTTTGGGGGGGGGGAGTAAAAAAAAACAAAAACAAAATCTTTTAGTCGCGTCTGCCAGAAAGAAGGCAGCAACTAGAATGGACATTCTAGTAACTGCTGTGTATTCAGCCCCTTTGTGGCTTGGTGGGAGATACAGGTTATTCAAAAGCAGCAAGCTGGGGAGGGGTTGTGAAGCGGCGGAGCCAGGCTCTCAGACGGTGGGGGGCATTTCAGGCAAAGGATGTCACTGGAGTTTGGAGAGAGAAGGATGCTTCAGAGTAGGTTTACACTGTTATAATTCTGAACATTAACATGATGTGTACATGTGCAGGTGGATAACAAAAACTTGCTAGAGCAAATCCGCCAGGCAGGTTTCCGAGGCCAAAGAACACCACCTTTTTCCTACAGAGGGGTAGACAAGATGCTCTTTCAAGGTCCCAGCCAACACAGGGGTCCAGGATCATTGGGAGCCGCTATTACTTCTTGCCCCACTCCTACCTCTCCCCAATCCATATAATTAAGAGAAAGCGGATTGTGGTAGCTGCCTGCTTGCCATGCCCTTGGAGACTTGCCTGGGAGGCAGGTATGTGGGGCATGCCAGGAGCAGGTGGGATTTCTTTGGAACGGATATCGGGAGATTCATTCCACTGCTCCACCTATGAACCTGGCCTGGGCAGCCTCCGGCGAGCTCTGCCATTCACTCCCTGGGACTGGACCTTATTAGGAAGTCCGGGTCACAGTGGCATGCCCACCTTGGCCCCCCCCTGGGGACCACTACTGACACTCATGGTGGATGGATGCTTGCCCAGGGGTGTCTCAGCCAGGTGCCTGGACCCTGTTTTGAGGTTTCTTTGATGTTTGCTATGAGCAACAGGCACCAATGGCTGTTGTCAGCAACGTGGGCAGCACCCCCTTCCGGGATCCATATTGTTCGACAGCTGGCCTAGCCCTGTGTGAGGCATGTGGAAAAGATGCTTGGTATTCCTCTCTGGAATAAATGCCAACTTAAAAAGGACGCCTGGTTGTTTGAGGGCCAAATCTTTGAAACCAGCCAGAGTCACATGTCTTTGAGTACAGAGAAATGAGGTGCTGTCGAATGCACCCACAGACAGAGAATTAGCGATCCATTTGGGACTTCCTCTCCAGCCCTCACCCCCGATAAGATGGAGCCCTCACATGCAGCCACGCTTCACACTTTATGGGCACATTTTGCTTGCACCTGAGTTGCAATATTAAAGGCACAAGAGATACTATTTTTGGAAAGAGTGGGGGATTTCAAAACAGAAAGTGTTGGTGAATTTAGCTAATACAGTAAAGGACAAGAGACTTCAGGTTTGGCTGTTGTATTAAGTTGAATAAATTGCTCGTATCCAAATAAGAACTTTGTGTGGCAGAAAAATAGATTGTTAATATTTTAATCCATGGACTGTTTCCCAGCGAGCTCATCAAATTAGGAGCTTTCACCTTGTTTTAAAAAGACAATCTTAAAGAGAAGAATTGATTGTTTTTTTTTTTCATATCCCTCTGAAAAAGTAAAATGAGGGAAGTTATTTCTTGGCATGGTTAAGACTTTGGCAGACTTAGCCACAGAAACCCATGAGACTGTGGTACTTGGTGTACTCACCGAAGAAAGGAAAACAATAAAAGCTCTTAAAAACTTTGGAGGCGGAAAAGGCTGGATGATGCTAATTTCTTTGACTAATCTCTATAGTTTGTAAATATCAGCTTGAGAAAGGGAGACTCATAAAAAGGGGGCATATTCTTTTTCTGTTAAGCGAGTGATATTTTTGATTCCCAGTGTGCCAGATGCTGAGAGCAGCAGAGAAGTATAAGGCAGCATACTTGTCTCTCAAGGCATTTGTGATCTGTTTGGCTCTTAGTATAGCTGTATAGTTGTTGTATTACAATGATACGCTATGCCATATTGATTATGACCTAGGAGCTGAACTTTTATTTTTCTTTTGCAAGTAGTGCCTTTTCAGTTTAAAAGCCCCCTTCTCCTACCTGTCTCCTCTATAATTTCCTCATCACAGTTTAATCTTCCCTTGAGCCCCACCCCTCCCATCCTCACCTTTGACCCCGACAGGTTTTCTAAGAAGCCAAATGGATTTATTTGAATTTTCCCTTGGTTCCTTACGGAACAAACATGGCCACTCTGGAGCCAGACTGAGCAGTTGAACCCAGCTGTGAGACCTTGAGCAGGTGGCCAAACCCTCTCAGTGTCCCAGGTTTCTCAAATGTAAAATGGGATAATAATAGTACCTATTTCACAGCGTTCCGGGGAGGCTGAAGAGAGTGAGTATTTGTAAAGCCTTGGACCACCATCTGGCACCCAGTAAGTGCTGTGTGAGCGTTTGTTCGATAAATAAATGGGGTGCAAGCTCCCAGAGCGGCAGCTTCTAGGGCGAGCTCCTGTCTGCAGGGAGTATCCCTTAGAGGGCAGGAGAGGCAGAAGCAGTTCTGGCCATGCAGCCGGGCTGGGGTGGGGTGGGGCTCAGCTGGGTACAGATTTTCTATCAGGTTTGGAAAAAATAAGATATATCCACATTTAGACCCTTACAAGCATATTTTATTATAGACGATCAATCCAGAAATAGATTTGATTTGAGAATGATTTCCCTCTTCTTTGTGCCTATATAAGAATTTGTAGAAAAAGTTTGATACTCAAAACCTATAAATTGAAAGCCTTCCCTCAGCCAGACAATAGACCTTGTAAGGCAGGATATATTATTTGTTACACCTAGCAATTCTCCTGTTTGCTCAGGGCACCAGCCTTTTCAGATAGGGATCATTTTATCCCTCCTGACTGAAAAGATTTTAAAGCATTAAAAACCTTTACAAACGTATTCATTTTTTCCCAAACTCTTACTTTATGAAATGTTTGCAAATTGTTTTACACATTTAGTATATGAGGATGGGAATATGGTTCAGAAAAGGGGGAGCTTCACTTAAAACCACTGGAAAATGCAAAGGGAAGAGAAAAGAGGGAACAGAAGGCCACGGTGGCTCATATACTATACCATGGCGCTAGCCTCTTTGTTCAGCAACTTCTAATGGTTTTAAGCAATGCCCTGGTAAAATACCCTCTTAAATACATTGTTGCACATTTCCGTTCATTTATTCTTTATTTATGGAGTGTTTTCTTGCATGTCAGGCACTGGGTTAAATGCTAGGTGTACATCAGGGCATAAAATAGACACAGGTCCTGTCCTGTGGAGCTTAGGGCCTCATGGGGGGAGGCAGTCTGGTGGGGAAGTCAAGTGTTTTATTATGGCATTACCCATAAAGGGTAAATTTCCTAGAATTGGAAGTTTAGGGCCAAAGTCCATGCTCATATAAGTTTTAGCTCATTTTGTTGCACTGCCCTCTTGAAAAGTTGTACCAAGTTACATTCCCACTGACACTGGCATTGGGATGGTCATTCTTTTTAGACTGTGCACATCCAGTAGATGAAATGTGGTATCTTGATCGCTTTAATTTGCATTTCTTTCATTTATAGTGAGGTTGAGCATCTTTTTATGCACTATTGACATTTTTCCTTCTCTTTTTGTGAATTTGCCCCCTTTTTCTTTAGAGCAATCATTTTTCCCCCTCATTTAGAGTATAAATTAAAAGTATTAACCCTTTGTCATATGCATGGCAAATATTTCTTCATTTTTGGGTTGTCTTTTAACTTTATGTCCCCTTTTACTAGACACAAAGTTGAAATTATTATGCAAATATGTTGATACTTTTCTTCTGATTTATTTACTTGACGGTGCCAGGGCCCTGTTAGATATGCTTTACAGATATGAATTCATTTAAACTTCAGCACCACCCTATGAAGTGGGTATTGTTATTACCACTCCCCACTCCCACCTCTTTTTTTTTGAGATGAGGAAACTATGTAGAGAGAGAGAGAAAAGGACCTTGACTAAGACTACTCCAGCTAGCAATGGCAAAGCTAGAATATGAACCTAGTCTGTCTCTAACCATTCCGTTACACCCACTCTGGTCTCGGTTTTAGGCTGTGTGTGTCTCTGCTTATTTGCAGTTGCTTCATAAAATGCTGGCTGAGTCTCCCCCCCATCCTGGAGGGCAGTGCCACGTCTTTTATTTCTCCAGGTTCCTTCACAGTCTCCTCCACACAGCACTGGGCATAGAGGAGACAGACTCTTAATAAATACCAGTTGACCGAACGAATTGACTAAATCTGGATTCTGGATCATCAGCCCAGACTTGTGTTTATGCCCAAAGAGGAGCTGACAAGTTCTGTATTTCCATTTTGCCTCCAGGAGGCGACCTGACAAGCCCACGTTTGGCTGGGGCAGCAGAACTCATGAACTCCACTCCACTGGTGCAGCTGTACTTTCCCTTAACACACGCCTCCTTCCTTCCTCAAATAAGCCTCCCACCTTTATTCCTTCCTGGAGACATTCTAATAAACCTTTTCTCAGGCTCCACCCTTTTGAACCTGTCACGTAAACACAAGGAATGTGCAAGAGGGAAAAACCCCAAGAGGGTGACCAGAAAGCCCAAATGTGCTTGAACAAGCCTTGAAATGCACCAAGAAGTGGAGGATGCTGGGTATCTAACTCCCTTCTCCATGGAAGGGAAAGAAGTGTAGTGTGTGTGTGTGTGTGTGTGTTTGCTTGATTTTTTTTTTTTTCTTTTTTTTTTTTACCATTTCCAAATAGAATTCTCCTACTTTCTCTAAAAGAACACTCTTCTATGAACTCCTTGTCAAACCAGGATTAAGGCGTTATCTTTGACCACAATCTCTCCCTTTCTTCTCATATTCATTCGACAAATCCTCTTGATTCCTCCTCTGAAGTTCCCTTGTGCATTCATTTTTTCCAGTCTGAGTGTTCTCTAATTCAGAAAGTGTGGTCCCCTGACTATCAGCATTACCTGGGAGCTTGACAAAGATGCAAATTCTCAGGGTCTCCCCCACCCCCACCTCCTACTAAATCAGAAACTCTGGGGGTGGGCACCAGCTCTGTGTTGCAACAAGCCCTCCAGGTAATTCTGATGCAAGCTGGAGTTTGAGAACCTCTGCTCTCATGGAAACTGTCCTTATCATTAGAACATTATAGATGCAGTGGCTGATCATTGTAGAAAATTTGGAAGGCACAGAAAAACAAGAAAGCAGCAGGTACAAAAATCACCTCAGAACTCTACCACTTCAGAGTGAACCACTATTTTAATATTTTAGCATTTTTTCCCCATGTTTTTCTTAAACACAGTTGTGAAAAACATCGTCTTAATTCCCTTTTGCATGGATTACTGCAGTGCATTCTGCGTGGTTCTGCTTGCTTTGGGTCTTCCATTTGTTTTTTTCTCTTCCAGAATTCATCTTGGATCCACTATCTCCTTCATCTTTTTAAGCGTATCTCTGATAGTGCAACTTCTGGGCTCAAAAATGTCCCGTGAGTCCCCTTTGCCATTCAATTTAGTACATGTAAATGGCTCACCCTAGCATTCAATGTGTTTTGTGATATAATATTTCCACTTGTATCCTCTAAAATGTATATTCCATAGGGACAAAGACCTTGTATCTTTGGCGCCTAACACAATGCCCCATAATTGTGAAGACAGAGAAACATGCTGGAGGAAAAAAAAACACAAAACTTCAAGGGTATTGAAACTTCAAGGCATTTCTTTCCAAAGAGGAGGAACTGAAGTCACACAACTGATTAGGGGTTGACTTAGCTAGAATTCTGGTCTTCACGCTCCCAGACCTGTGTCCTCCAGCCCAGATCTAAATAGGACTACCCGATGGTCCATCAAGTCCCTAGTTAGGAAATTAGTGTTTACCAAAGTGAGTTCTAAGGTGCATGTAGGATTCTACTCTCCAACATGTTTGCAAAACATGTTTCTTCAGGAATTCTTAGAATCCAAGAGACAAGAGCATTTCTGAAAGTTCAAGGGGATATTGAGAATGGGGTTGTTCCTAAACTAATTTGACCCCTGTACCCTTTTGCCAGGGAGCATGTTCCAGAGTCAGGTTCTATGGCTTTACCAGGTGAAAGAGGCCACACTGAGCCCTCCTTTGGCGGGCAGCAAAGGTCTGGATCCCTTGTTTCAGACATAGGGAGACAGATGTGTAACCTGCTCTCCATTTCAGGCAGGGCTGGTCCACCACTTCCTTTTCAGGGTGATACCTTTTCACATCGCTTGCCACACTTGTAATGGAACAGAGAAATTGAGAAATATGAGATTTCAAGAGAACAAAAACATGCAGAGGGAAAGAAAGGTGAGCTAAACAAAGGCAGCTTACCTCACCATACCACCCCCCCCCCCAAGTGAATTCCTCTGAGACTGCCTTATGGATTCCCTTGGCCCAAGGCTTGCTTTGACTTTTAGTTCACCTAAGAAGACTGGTTGAGACACTTGCATTGGGAGTTTTAAGAATGACATATTCCATGTGCAATCATCTTGGGCTCACACACCCTCATTCCAAACTCCAAGCAAGAGGGAGAAAAACAACGTGCCACCTCTAATTAATTTAAAAGAGATTTCCAGCTTTGGTGGGAGTGTCTCTGGAAGATGGGGAGGGCTGGGAGCTAGTGATAGGAGGGTTGGTGGTACAGACCATTTCATCCTCTCCAGGCCGGCAAGGGGCTTACAGGAAGGTTTCTGGGGCCCTGGCTCCGCTGATGGAGATTCCACACCCTCTGATACACCGATGGAGGGGCGGGGCCTGCACTAGACTGAGCTGCAGGAGCCAGGGCTTCCTGCCCTGGCTATTACCAGTTCTGACCCTTAGATTCTCTGGGGTGAGGCTTCAGAGATAATCCAGTTTGTCTCTCCTACCCGCCCCTTTTGCTGATTGCCCTTGGCTAGGTCACACCGAGTACTCAGTAATAAAGGGGTGGGACTGAAAGCCCCCAGACTGCCCCGGGCGTCCTCTCAGTGGTCTGAGTAGATCTTGTCTTAGGCAATTAAGGCCTGAGATGAGTCTGAAACGCATGCCCTGGTTGAAGACTTGCCACTATCTTGAAGCTTTGTTAAGGGCAGTGTCTCTGAGATTGATTGGGGTCTCTTTATTTCTTGGAATTAAAAAAAAAAAACACCAAAAGACCTGTGGGATTTTTCAGTCCCCCCTTTGGCTAGGTTAACCCCTGTTGCAAGCCAGAGGGGTTTTTCTAAGGGAGAATGCTCCTGGCCTGCCTGCTGGTTTTCTGCAATTTGGGGATGGCTCAGAACGGCCTCGGCGGGATCATGTTGGCTCAGGGCCGGTGAGGGGAGGAGTGCTCAAGGCACTGGCTACCCGCGAGTGGTGTGCAATCATATTTTTATTTATGCCACCACCAGGGTGTCCTGTTGGACTCTCCAAAATCAGCTAGTTGGTGTGGCTTTGCAGTAGACGGCCCATTCGTTCTCTGGCGATGTTTAGAGACTGGGGGGTGGGTAGAGTGGTGGTGGCTGTGCCGTAAACGGTGAGTCGGGTTCAGGAGAGCTCAAAATGCAAAGGAGATGAGACTTGTTTTCGCTCCAGGCCTAGAGAGTTGTCTGGGCGCTGACCATAGACCCCTGGAGAGGCCCCACCGGAGTCGCCTTTAGGACCGGCCTCTGGCCCTGTAATGGCCACCCTCCCTCCCCTGGAAGACAAGCTCCCGTAGAGGACCTGAAGAAGCGGTCACCTGGGCGGCAGTGCCTTTGTGACTTTCCTCCCGGGGCAAGAGGTGGGCCCTGAGGGAGGGCTCCGAAGGGCCCCCGGGAGTCCCTCAGGGCGCCCTAAGTTGGGGAGAAGTAAAGTCGCCTCTCTCCCTCGCCAGCCTCGGCCGCCTCGTAATTCCTTTTATTTTTACTTTCGAGCCATGTAAGGCAGGCGGGATGGGGTAGGACCGTTCCCGCGACACGCTGCCCGCGGCGCAGCCCCGCCCCACTCGTGTGCCCGGAGCCGAGCGAGAAGACGGGCCGCGCGCCGCCGGCCCCACCTGCCCCCGCCGCCCACAATCGCGGCCGCCCCGGGTCGCCGGGCCCGAGCCGGCCGCCCCTGGCCCCGGAGGTACCGCAGGGGCGGGGTGTCGCGTGGCCGGGCCCCGGCGGCGCCTCGGGAGCGCCCACGCCTGGGGCGAGGGTTCGGCCGGGGCGCAGGGGGCGCAGGCAGGGGCGGCCCGGGCGGGTGGGCACCCCGCGCCGGAGGCCGCCGCCGGCCCGGCCCACGTTTTCTCTCTCTCCGACTCCCTCCGCCCTCTCCGCCGCGTCCCTCCCCTCCCTGCCTCCCTCCCCGCGCTTCCCCTCCTCCTGCCTGGTCATGTGTCGCCTTTTTTTGTTTGCAGTGGAAACAATTTCTCGCCGCTCGGCGCGCCCCGGCCCGACGCGCCGCGGCGGAGGCGAGCGGGAGGCGGGACGGGGCGGGGAGAGCGGCGGGGCCGGCGGGAGGACGCGCGGCGCGCCCGGCGGACGCCGCAGGTCCCATGCCGCGCCGCGACCCCCCGCGCCCCTGCCGCCCGCGCCCGCGGCCGCCCCCCCTGCCGCCCGCCGCCCCGGGCTCGCCCCGCGCCCGCGCGTCCTCGGCGGGGCCCCGAAGCGATGCCCGCTGGGCGCCCGCGAAAGTTTGTCGGCTCCGCTGAAGGGCAGCGGCGCCCCCGCGCCCCGCTCCGGCCAGGTGAGTTTGCGCCGAGCTCCCGCCGGCGCCCCAGCGCGTTCGGGGAGACTCGGGGTGAGGGCCGTGGGGGGACAAGCCGCCCGAGGCGTTTCTGGAGACCCTCTGGTCGCTCTGGGAAGACGAGGGACTCCGCAGTTCCTGGGCGGGAGGGGCGGGCGGGGGGCCCGGCCAGGCGCGGGGAGCCGAGAACACCGAGCAGAGAAGTTGTTGGGTCCGAAGAGTTTCCTGCCCCGATGTTCAGGCGGCTGCCCCGTGCCTCGATTTCCCCAGAGACGCCCGAAGGAACAGAGTTGGTATTGTCCGCAGGGGACGGGATCCCCGCCGATCCGACCCGGGGAAGGGGTGCCGATCGTGGGGAGACCCCAAGATGAGAAACGGGCTCCTAACAAAGATCCCCTCCCCCCCAAACTGTGCAGGCTTGCCAAGGCAGTGAATGTCTCCCGAGCCCCCTGAGGCTAGACCCCCTCCTCAACCCGGCCCCCTCTGAAACCCTCCTTGGGCCCTGGATAAGTTGGGGGACGGTGGGCTTTTATTGATTTGTTTTAAAGGCTCGCCGCGGTGCGGCCAGTAAAAGGTTTATGACATCTGACGGGCAGTGAAGGTATGCGAGCTCCCAATTGCCCTGTATACGGGGAGAAGAGCAGTTTCCCCGTTGCCTGGCAACACCGCTGATTGACGCGGGACGCAGCCAATCGCCGCTCCCGCAGGTCCCCTTGAAATGTTTTTGACAAGTACAGTAGACGCGAGTGAAGCGCGTGCCTGCGTGCGCGCGCGCGGTGGGGCGGGGTGCAGGGTGGGGGTTCCGACTTCCCAGCCGGGCCTGGGGAGAATTTCTCAACTTTTTAAAGTTCACATCGAACATCTGTTCAGTCCTGGGCCAGTAATGTCTTTGTCAGTTATTTGGGAGACCACATAGCAGGCAAGAAACTAGCTTTCCTGCTGCATTTTCTCCGTTTAACAGAAAAAAAAAAAAAAAAAAAAAGATAAAACACAGCAGGTCACTAAAAACAAGCAAACAAACAAACAAAAAGAGAGGTTACGTGTAGGAGGAACGTAACCAATAACAAACGAAAAGTTGTAAGGAGGTCACTAGTGAACGGTTTACGTATGTGTTGGAGCATCCTATTGGCAGCAGGTTAGAAAATGTTTGCTTAACTGCAAGGCTCACATGATCGGACTCTTTTTTTTCCCCTCTAAAATAGAAGGAAAAAAGATTTGGCTAATTATGTAGTTAGAGTGTATAATAATGGAAAACTCCTCGGCTGTGGTTTCTGGGAACTGCTTTTTAAATGGAACTGTAGAGATCAGCTCTTCATACTGTTGCTATAAAATGTGGGATTTATAGGGATGCAGTTAACAGTTGGAAGGCTGAAACACAAAGACAAATGATCTAAGCGTTCTGGACCCCAAGTAACCCTCTTTTCTTGACAATGCCATTTTTCTAATAAAACCATATTGCTGGCAGTTTGTTTAAAACAAAAGAAAACATGGAGAATAGCGTGTTAGTTCCTTTGGGAAGCTCCTGACAAATAAGCAAATTAAAAAGAAAGAGCAGCGTGTTGTCATAGCAACAGTGCAATTAAATTACTTTACTGTCAGCCATGATATAATTTTCCTGTTTGGAAGCTCAGGAGACATAAAACTTTCATTTTGAGCTAAAGTTGACTTCATTGGTAGTTGTTCTCCTTTGTACTGTTCTGCGTGGATCTTCCTGGTTATCAGAAAATTAGGTTTTCTGATGGGATCTGAGGAAACTTTGAGGGTGATCAGCCTAGCTTTGAGTCTTCCATAAAGAAGTTAAAAACAGTATCAGGCTGGTCTGTGTCATATCCCCAAACCTAACAAAACTAGCTTATTTTTTTCTTCAAAATGTATCATGTACTACTCAGGGTAGCTTCGTTATTTGACAGAAAGAAATATTCCCTGTGGATGAATGAGAGGCAGCTGAGCTGCCCTGCCTCAGGCAGACTTGTGAATTTTGTCTCCTTAGAAGTTGGCTGAATCACAGCAGTTTCAGTGAGCAGGTTTTGTCTGTCTACCTTTTGGTAAAGAGGATGCAATTCCTGGGTGCCCCTGGCTGGCTGTATAGTGCCCACATCTTGCTTTCTAGAATTCTGTTCTGGAACTTCCCAGTTGAAGTGGCGGTTAGTTTAGACTGGGGAATACTGGACCTCTAGAGCTTTGAAATGATCATGACTTTGCTTTTGATATTGTTCTTTCTTTTCTCTGGATAGATTGTCTGATATTCTCACCTAGGGTGAAAACTCCAAAACAGACAGTTTCTTAAACCAAGCACATTGTTTTTGAGCTACAGAGTTGGAGACCTTTTTCGTTACCTTTACAGTTCCTTGTATCTTACACTGAATGCTAGAAGGTTGAACATATTTGCATCTGCATGGGTGCCTCTGTTTGTGGACTGCCCCCCCCAATTTTTTTTTCTCCTCAGATATTATTTTACTCCCTGTTATTTATGTCATTAATAAAAACGGGGTTGCGGATGGAGGGGGAATTCTTGTAGCCACCTTTGTTGAATTTGCCTTCCTGCCTTGAAGCTGCCAGTTGCTCTCCTGACTTTTTTCACCAATTCTAATTTCAGTTGATGGCTTGTCTTCACATTCCGATTTGTTTATGTGGTGCCTGAAGTTACTGGCTCTTGCTTGGTGGGAGTAGTGTCCCACTAAAATTGAACGTACTTCTTCCAGTTCGAATTCACAGAATTCCTTGTCATCACTCTTTAGACTTGCCAAATGTGACGAAAGTTGCATAGTTTTTGATCATGACTTGTGGGCCAAAATTAAAATGAAACACTACAAATCATTTCTCTCTGTGGCCATAGTTTTCATTCCAGGGCAGTTGCGATGGTCTTCAAATGGAAACAGCTTAACTTAGTCTGAAACAACTGGTCTTAAACTTACAGTTGCTCTCCCCCCCACCTCTAAAGATAAATGTATGTAAGCAGTGGAAATACAAAGTGACAGGAATTGGACATTGTGATTATTTTGTAGTGTTTATCACGAGGCTTCAAAGAATTTTCCATGTGTATGCATTCATGTGGTATTGATGGGAAAACTGAGGTATCCAGAAATAACTGATTTTTCCAGGGTAGCAGGGAGAGTCTTCCTAGAGCAAAGGCATGACATTTCCCATTCCTTTTACGATATATTTGCACACTGAAGGTGCTGCAGACATTTTCAGTCTTGACCTGTAGAAGGAGCATCGGGTCACTGTGCTGTATGAAATGGCGTGGACCGATTTTACTTACACACTAGGACCTGTGTGTGCTAGAGTTTTGGGTTTGTGTTGCTCAGTGTGGAATCACGAGGTGGGGGGGTGTTCTGCCTTGGTGGGGATCCTTAGAGGTGGCAGGGGGCTGGGGGAGGGTACGGGAATTAGGAGGGCCCGAGCTGCCTTTCTTTTCTGGGTTTCCCCAACTCATCTTTTCTTTGTAATATGTTTACCAGGAGCCTTCACGTAGATGGGTCCAGTCATGCCTCCCAGTAAGAAGCCGGAAAGCTCAGGAATTAGTGTTTCCAGTGGACTGAGTCAGTGTTACCGGGGCAGCAGTTTCTCCAAGGCTCTTCAGGAAGACGATGACCTTGACTTTTCTCTGCCCGACATCAGATTAGAAGAGGGGGCCATGGAAGATGAAGAGCTGACCAACCTGAACTGGCTGCATGAGAGTAAGAACTTGCTGAAGAGCTTTGGCGAGTCGGTGCTCAGGAGCGTCAGCCCCGTGCAGGACCTGGACGATGACACCCCCCCGTCGCCTGCCCACTCGGACATGCCCTACGATGCCAGGCAGAACCCCAACTGCAAGCCCCCCTACTCTTTCAGCTGCCTCATATTTATGGCCATCGAGGACTCCCCAACGAAGCGCCTGCCCGTAAAGGATATCTACAACTGGATCTTAGAACATTTTCCGTATTTTGCAAATGCTCCTACTGGGTGGAAAAACTCAGTGAGACATAATTTGTCATTGAATAAGTGTTTTAAGAAAGTGGACAAAGAGAGGAGTCAGGTAAGCCTTCTGTGTCTGGAATACAAGGGTTTTTGTTTTTGTTTTTTTGTTTTAAAATAAACATTTTTATCCACTAAAAATATATATATATTTAAGGAGTATAAATTCACCCATAGAGAAGTAGCAGTTATAAATGGATAATTTTACTTTATTTAATTCATTGTTAGATGATTGTAAACAGCTTCCCTTAAGTCTATTAAAGACTGTTTTTAGTATTCGTGTTGCATTGCGGGGTTTCCACTATAGCATCTGTATGGAAGCATGGCACAATGATTTGTAGACTTTAATTGGTTCTCAATATCATTTTCACATGTGGATAGGTCACTTTGATTTTAGAGTCCAAGCAAAGATCTGTATTCCAAGGGTAGCCACTCACCCTGAGTTTATATATATATATATGTATATATATATATATATATATACATATATATATATAATTTTTGAGGAAAATTGCCATCAAAGGCTAGAGAAAAATTGCATTTATTTTCTTTCTGAATATTAACTTGGAGAAAAGCAACCTCTCCAATATTCTGGAATAAATGGACAGTAATGGACATTGGGAGGACATTTAGGGTAGTTATGGACTCCAGCAGCAAGCAAACAAAGTGATGAGTTGTCCACATGACTTTCTGTAAAGCAGGCATGCCAAATGTTTGGAAACTTTGAAGCTCCCTGGGTAAGAACAAGGTGCACAGGGTAAAGGTTCCTATTAGGAACTAACTTAAAAAAAAAGTTTGGTAAGTGATTATACTTTTGTCTTCAAAGCCTTAGCTTGGCTTTATGGTCAGCTAAAACAAGATGGTCTTAATGATTTGCTTTGTACTTCTTTTAAGGAATGTAATGGTTACTGTAGAAAATAGGATTGACCATTGGAAGTAGAAAACAAAGTTGTGATCTAACTTCAAGTTCTGAAATGTAATAGAGCTACAGTTAAAATACATTGCAGAACATGTCTCCTCCATAAGTTCTTGTGTTACTGTCTTTTCCAGCTTTGCTTTTTGTGTTGATAATGCTGCTGTGTTGAGTTGGTGTTCTGCTCTTCACTCTTTTTAAAGGTCAGGTTTGGTCTCTGGACCAGTGCTGTGTGGTGTCAGCTGCTCTGCAGGGTTGGGACCTTTTACTTTCTTTCTGTCCAGAAACACATTTCTTCTTAAAGTAGAATCTTGGGCCTGAGAAAATTCCACTTATCTCTGGCATGGAAGAGTACAGATAGGAAGCTGCAGAGCCATATTTCTTTCTCCTTGTTTGGACTGGACGTGTTTGTCTGCACACACTGTTCACCCAGAGTTTTTGTTCAAGAGGAGTGGGGATGTGCTGGGCAGTGCAGAGACTGGGCTTGGGGTGGGCTGTGCCTGGGCTGAGGAAAGAAAACGCAAAGGAGCTTTGCCTTTGATGACGGGAGCAGTGGACGCCTGGATCGGGTGTGCAAGTGTGAATATTCATAACTGTTCTGGCTCCCTCCTTCCCCAGGTTCTTATTTTTAAGCAGTCGTAACAGTCAAAGTGCATTGCTTCTAATCGGAGAGAGGAAGTTCTGTGATGGTGAAGTCCTGTGTTGTCACAGCTGTCTGCTCACCTTCCTTCTCTGCTCACCCTTTCCAGGTATTTAGAGACCCACCTGACCCATCGTTCTTTGAACTTAGAGAAGATTCCCTGCTCCCCTTTAAAGATCCAAATCTGTGGTGGGTTCTCATGGCAAGAAAGGGAAAATCTTAGGAAGCAATTCCAGAGTTGGAAGGTAGAGAAGAAAGTCCTGTTCAGATTCCCCAAAGCCAGATGTCGCTGATAAAGCAAAGAACGGGGCTTTTGGTTTGGTGTGAAACGATTCTGCAAGTCACCACATGCCTGTGTGTCTGTACTCCTCGTAATGCCGGTGCACTTAAAAATACTTTAGCAAATGACACTCTGAAATGTTAAATAAGACCAACCCAAAGTGTGCAGAAGGACTTGGGAGGATTGTTCGGAGGCATTATAAATCACAAGGAGGTGCTGGATGGGGTGGGAGTGTGGGGCTCCATCTCTCCACCCTCTTCCCACTGAATTCTGAGAATCATGCCTTCCAGACCTGACATTTGGCAATCCAAATAAACACATATATGGCCTGTTGAAAGGGGATGGTTTTAAGGACTGGAGATTGTTAACCTTCTGAAATGTTGAGTTCTGACTTCCTGGTCGTACTGACCTGTGTGACATGTTTCTGATCAAATGCTGGTCTGTTTGGTGGTTGGGAGTTTGTGATGCTGTGAGAGTAAAGCAAGGAGTGTGAGTTTTCCTCTTCCTCCTCTTTCCCTGGCTCCCTGTGGGGCCAGCCAGTGGCCTCCCAGGAGACTGAGACACCCAGATCCATCCATGTGGGGCTTTCTCCTGTGGCTCTCTGGGCGAAGGGGAGGGCAGTCCCCTTGATTCTTTGCCCAGTAACAGCTCCTCGGCTCCACAGGTAAACTCTTCCTGGGGGATTTTACCTGGCAGTAGCTCCTGCACTGTCTGCTTCATCCCAGTGATGAAATGCCCCCAAATGTTGGTGAGAAGTTTACTGGATGAAGGGGAGGTTGGAAGCTAAAGGGAGCTTTGCAAGATGTATGTCCTGAGTTAGCCATTCCATTTTTGAATCTCCATTTAAAAGTGAAGAACACAGGTAAGCTTGACATAAGTGAGAATGTGAGATTCTGTGTCATTCTTGTCCCTGAGGGGTTGGAACACTCTGTGTGACCAGGGTATTGGAGAGGGAATGGCCTACATTGTATCAGATTCACTGGTGGTATTGAAAAAACAGTGACCATTTGGAGGATCCTCCCTGGAGACTCTGGTTCAGTAGGTCTGAGGTGGCCTTGGGAAAATTGGTAGTTCCGTAAGCTTCATCAGTGTTGCTGACAAGCAGTCAGGTTGGAGAATCCCTGACTGAGATGCCCCTTTGGGTTCTTTCCAATGCTGAGATTTCAGCAAGAACATTTTCTCATGAATGAGTTAGTCAAGAGAGAAGAGACAGTTTTGCTTCCCCTTTATCTTTTAAAGGTGTTTAAAAGGTAGAGTTTTAATTTATTTTTTAATTACGAAAAATTTTAGACCAACACAGAAGTAGAGAGTATAATATGATGGATATATATGTTTATCTTGCACATCACCCTCATCTAGTTTCACTAGTTAACGAGGGTTTGCTGCACTTATTTCATGCATCTTTGTTGCTGCTGCTGCTTCCATATTTTGATGCAAATCCTAGACCTCATGTCATTTTATCCCAACATGTTTCAGTATGCATGAGTAAAAATAACCAGCAATTTCTAACATAGCCACGCTGCCAGTTGTCACCCCTAACAAAATCAACAACAACTTTTGGTGTCACCTGATACCAGCTCCACTGTTTACAAAAATGTCAGTTTGAGTTGCTTTGGTGGAATTAGGATTTGATGCAGTACACATCCCATTTGGTTGTTAGGTGTCTGAAGTCTGTTTTAATCCACAGCAGTCCTACCCCTGATCCCCCTTTCCATGCCCTTCCTTGTTGAAGTGACCTTTCTGGTTTCATTTAACTTGTTCCTCTATCCCCTTGCATTTCCTGCCAAATAAATGGAAGTGAGTGCTAAATGCTAGATCACATTGTGGGGCAGCGTTTTCCTTTTTGCAACAATACTTCCTTCCTGCTGCAGCATATCGGGAGGCACCGAAGACCTGGTTGACAGGTTCCTGGTGATGCTGAGATCGAGCTGTGGGTCCACATGGGCTCAGCCCACTCCCTCTGACAGGTCCCCATCAGCCTTTCATCTTATGGTTTCACCTATTGATGATCTTTGCCCAAATCAGTCACTAGAGAGTTTTAAAGTCTGGGATTAAGTTTTATACACCCTAAATACAGATTTCAGGACTATAAGACTAGAATGTACTAACCTCTCTGCATACTTGTAAATGAGAAGTACAATACAGTTGTTTTTTATAGATCAACTTAAAATGGTCTAGGTATGAGTGTTTCTATTTCTGTGCATTTGCTTTACTTCCTCTCTTGCCACTTTAACAAAAAAAAAAATCGTTGTCATAAGAGGGTTTATAAGGGAGGCACTGTACAAAAGTATGTTTATTATGTCCAGGGGATTGAGTGCTTCAAATACAATTTTAACTTATAAATATAAGCAACTTGTTTCCATTGAAAGAGGACTGAATTAGAAGCGAGGTCACCTGGTTCTAGTTTTGATGCCTACTGAACCTTGTGATCTCTGGGGCCTCGGTTTTCTCATATATGGAAGCAGAAGTTTGTAGTTGTTCACGACGTCTTAACCTGGGCGTCCATGGGTACAGGTCTCTGGGGTGCATCTAAATTTATTGTGACGTGTCATGTGACTGTGTATGCATTTTGCATTCTTCTAAGGAGAGGATCCTTAGATTTTGTTTAGTTTTTAAATAGATCGTCAAAGGGGCATCTGAAGATGAAAGGTGAACAACCACCAGTGTTTTGTAATAACTGTGGACATGTACAGGACACTTATTTTGTGCTTTCCGTGTGCAGTCTCACATTCCCTCTTCATTGCAACTCTGTGAGGTCAGGCCTATTATTTTCTTTCTTAAACTAGATGAGGAGTTCAGCTCAGGGTGGTTAAATAACTTGCCAGAGGTCACACAGCTGGTAAGTGGCAGAACAAGAATTCAGTTTCAGTTCCGAAGGGCACGTGCTTAACCCTGGTGCTTGCTTTCACCTTCTCAGAATAGAGATGTTTAAAGATAATCTCTATGTGCTTCCTCTAAACAGTCTATGAACACAGGTTATAGGGATTGAAATAACCCAAATGAACCCAGAATTTACTCTGGGGTGCAGGGTAGAGAAAGGTAAAGGTGGAGAATGTTCTGCGATGTTGAGATGGGGCCATGCTCTCTCTTGGTCAGTGAACACAGAGGTCTCCATGTGCAGGAAGCACACTGCTGCCCTCTCAGTTGTTTCCTGGCTGTGTCCCCGGCTGCCTGCCTCCCAGACCCCTCCAATGGGATCCCACCCAAGTTCAGATCCCCTTCCCCCTGTGTGGACACTGCTTATACAAGTTCTTCCTCCAGTTCTCTGCCACCTCGATGTTCACTTTTCCCTCCTGGGGGATAAGATTATTTTTCAAAGGCAGTTTGGGAAATGAGGCAGCACGTTTCATGCGGCAGGTCCCCCCACAGGCGCAGTTTACTTGTAATTTTCTCTTCTTGGTGTAAACATGGAATCAAGAGCGTTTCCCTCTCCTGTAATGTGTGACACCAGGTAATGTACCTGTTTATTTGATGGCCATTTTCGGGGACGAGATGACTTTTTTTATTTTGGGTAAATAATGCTCCTTAAAGTCGGGGCAATCTGGCCGTACTGGGTAAATTGCTAAAAATCATGGTGGTGTCAGGGGTGGTAGAAACGTGGTGCGGGTTGGCCCCCTTGGCAAGTGACCATCCTGTTCAGTGCAGAGCCTGGGGCTGCCTTGCACGGCATCGGAATCTGCTCTGCCAGGGATGGCCCCTCTCCTACCTCTCTCGTCGGTCCTCTGTGCCACAGACAATGTTGTCTCAGAAGGTTGAGACCTTTCCTTGGTTTCTGAGGGGCCTGAAGTAAATAACCCCCCAGGTCACATGCCATGGAGTAGAAGCTTTTCATACAAAGAAATCTACTAGATGGCCCTTGGCCATGCCCCCCCACTTGCTCTCCCTGCTTCCTCCAGGCATTAGAGGCCTTGGCTGGGTGGAGGCTGTTCTCTTCTCCTGCCCTGGCTGCCTATTCATTGTTGGTCTGCTCATTTATTCATTCAACGACAAGCTTTTAAAATTACCCACTATACTAAGCGCTAAGGGAATTCAAAACTGATTCTGTTGTGGCTGTGACCTGAATAAGGTGTTGACAGTCCTGAGAGTTCCACCCACAGACCCTCCCGGCTAGCAGGGCTCCAGCAGCAGCCCTGGCTTCAGTGCTCTCTCCCCCTTTCATTTGTGTTCCTGTCTCTCCCATCACTGCGCGTCTGGCCCTTTTGTTTCAAGGATACACTGCTCTCGCAGTCCCAGCAGGGACACCCCAAGAAGATGCTGTTGACCTTGAAGTGGGTCAAGACGTCTGCGAAGTGTGGTTGCTTCTGAAACCGAGGGCCCTACTGGTGTATTTGTCCAGTGTCCCCGATTCCCACCCCTACCACCCTGCATTAACTATTCACTAATTGTCATTTTCTTTGGTAGGGCTTCGTGGCACCTGGCTGGGTCCACGAGGCACTTCTTCATTGACATACTGCCGGCATAACCAGCCTGCAAGAAGTTGTTTTCAGAACCTCCCCTGTTGGGCTGTGAGTCTCCAGGATTTTCCTTTGAAATCACTTTAGCGGCGGGATAATTCTCTGTAGTAAATAATATAGGAGGTTGGCACACTGACCTATTTGAAAGTCTTGGGTTTTGGTTCTTTCACAAATAGTGATGGGTTGTTTGGATTAATCCATGCTCTCTCACAGGGCCCTTGGTCATCTGAATGCTCTCAAGCTTTGGCAGGATGACGGGAGGTTTTAGATTTTATAGAAATTTCTACCAACTTCCCAGGGGACTTTCATTGCACTTGAAACAGAAGCCGACTATATAATTTTAAAGGCTAATGCAGTGTTTGCTTTGATGCCACTTTATTAGGTGGGTCTTTCGTTTATGGATTTTGGTTTCATGTGGTCCCCTTAAGGTGTTTTATTCCTGCTCCCCGCCTGCCTTGCTTTCAACTTCTTTGCTGCTTCTCTTGGTGAATGCAGCATCTAACTAGCCCTGTAAGGATTTGTCCTTTGGCCACATTTGCTTCGTCACCGGCCAGATGTTTTCAGACCTCAGGGATTCACTCAAGTTCTTCCTGTGGAATACCTCCATAGTAGCAGACCATCAGTTTCTAGTTTCCTATAATTTTGGGGGCTTTGAAGGCCCTCTGTCCCCCATTTGATGGAATTATTTGGCAATGTCAAAGTTAAAATTTTAAGTGAGATTTGGCTTTTGCCTTTCAGAAGCTTATATTTCAGGAAAACAGTATGAACATAATACAGAATGAGAAAAAAAAAGAATAAACCTCCGTAAGTCTGGGCAGGGTGCCCTTCAGTAAGTGCTTGGGGTCATTTGAAGTTGGTCAGGGCAGCTTCCTTTCCCTAAAGCGGGGGGTGGGGAATAATCACTTCCAAAGCGTTTTGTGGACTTGGGAATGAGCATGAGCCTCCAAGGATGACTTAGTTAGGATGAGGCTTGACTTTATGATAGAAAATCCAAATATGTGATTTAAACAGGCTAGGAGTGTATTTCTCTGTCACAAAGAAGTCCCGAGGGATTGAACAGAGACTCACGCTCCATTTGTCTTTCTGCTCCGCCGTCCTTAGTCCATGGCTGGTTTCCATTCTCAAGGTCTTCTCATGGTCCCAGATGGCCTCAGCCAACATGTTCTTGTTTTAGGAAGCAGGAAGGGTATGTGAGGAAGGACCAAAAGGAGTCGCCACTGGTTTAGCAATTTTGGGAGACTCTGCTCTCATCTCATTGGTTAGAATCTAGTCACATGACCTCTCCTGGCTGCAAGGAATGCTGGAAAATGTAGTCTTCAGTGGGCCCATTGCTACCCTAAGTAAAACGGTGGTTCTGCTGCTAAGCAAGCACGGGATTCTCTGCCACAGAGGTCGAGATGGTTAGGAGATGAATGTTGCCGGACCCAGGGGACACAATGGGACAATATCATGGAAAGAGATGGGTGGTCAAAGAGGTTCTATAAATAAGAACAGGGGGTTGGTGCAGAGCCAGGATGCTGAGGGAAAATTTTTAAATTGCTCTAGTAACTGAAGTAAAGCATAGATGCCAACCTATTTTTTAAACATTCCAGTTAACCAAGGTTTTACTTCAAGATATTCTGTTTAAATTGCTTTTAATATCTTCAAAAGCAATAGCTTGATAGAGGTGAAGATGTGGTCTGTGCCAAGTGTGATAAGAAAAAAAGCAAGGACATATATGGGCGAAGATAGAGACCAGTGTAAAGTAATTCTTTAATAATAACTATCTGGTTGGCTGTGTAAGATTACAGACAGTTCCAAGAACAGAATGAAGTCTTTGATTTTTTTCCTTGTTTGAGTACCTTTGCTTGTGAACACAGCAGGAGACCAATATATACAGGAAGAGTGGCTGTGCTGCTTCTCAGGCGGAAAGGCTCTTCAATTACCCTTCCTTCCCTTCTCTTCGTCCCCACAGGGTGTGTGGGATTCCCTTCTGGGTCATGGGTGCGTTGAGCTCAGTGTTTCCTTCCATTTATTGAAGCTCCGTGAGGTGCCTCATGGAAGACTGACTGCCCTGCTCTAGGGACAGGACCCATAAGAGATTTAACTACTGTCATCAGACAGAAAGCACTCAAGAAGCTGAACATTTTTCCATACTTTGTTTTTAGAAGAAAAAGACCAAATCGTGTGAGTGCCAACTCTGATCATGGCTAGAGTAGAGGGAATAAAAGAGAAACAGGGAGCCTCCCAGGAGTCAGAATATGGGCAGCCTGGCACAGCATCACTCAGAGTACTCCCAGAATACTTCACAGCACGTCGAGTTCCTTCCTGAGTTTTCCAGAGGCAGGAACGTAAAGTGAGAACCGATGTTCTTGGCTATGGTTCCAAGGCACCGCGGAATCCTGAGTTTGCAAATAAAAATTAGACCTTTCACTTAAAAAGCTAGAAGAGTTCCTTCAGTTATTGGAGAAGCATTTCCAATTGTGGTTCATTCATACCCCAAACATTTGTGAAGCGTCAGGCACTGTTCTGGGTGCTGGGGATACAGAGGTAACCTGTGGCAGGTACCTGCTTGTCCTCCTGGACCATCCATGGGGGAGGATGGTTGGAGGTTGAACAGTCGATCCATGCATGAGTGTGCTAAGAAGTTCAGGGTGATACCTGCACTGAAGAAAAGAAAATGGGGTAATGTACTTGAGAGGGATGGGGAGGAGGGTGGACAGCTTCCCAGAGGAAATCTCTAGGCTGTGTCCTATGGCAGGAGGGAGGTGGACATGGAAAGACCGGAGCCAGGGGGGACAGTGAGTGTGAAAGTTTATGGTGGCAAAGGCTTGAGACGTTCACAGAACAGAAGGAAGGGCAGCAGGACCTGCATCAGAGAGGGGAGAGTGTGATGTTTATAGGGACAATGAGGGGAAACAGCTCTGGGGCTTGCTCCAGTGGTGCAGATGAGAGGTGATGGGAAGGTGCTGGCTTGGACCAGGGTGGGGGGTTGCTGATGAAGAGGTGTGGGCAGATGTGGGTTGGGAGATGGAGATGGGGGTTAGAGCAGACATTCTATTTTGACTGCATTAAATTTGAGATCACCTTTGGGCATCTGAATGGAGACATTAGGAGTTTTAATATAGGAGGTTCAAGCTCGGTAGAGTAGTTGGGCTGGAGGTATAAATCCAGGACACGTTAGGACGTAGATGGTTGAAGGGAAAGAGGATTTCTGGATTAATTCTCAATCAGAGAGGAGATGAAATCAAACCTCTAGTTCAATTCCTATAGGAAATTATATTTCCATTAATGTTTGATTAGGGAAATCATTTGGAGGTACATTCAGTGTGGTAGATGAAAACAAAAGAGGATTGTATTTAGAGGGGAGAAACTCTCAGACTTATTTCAACCTTAACTTTCTGTAGTTATTGTAGTTACTGCCTGTAACTGTATCAAATCTTTGCTCTTTGTAACGGGGTTGCAACTTGTAAATGAGCTCAGTGGCAGTCACATCTCTGATATGACGAGAGAAATGCTATCCTCAACATCCCCGTTAGCAAAGCCCCCTCACCCATGACTTCCGTGAGTTCCCTGCCATCTGGTCCCTGGCTGGAGAGAGGAATTTTTCTTGTATACGTGTCTCCATAGCAACGAGTTTGCAGTTGATATGGAAAGTGAGCAGTTGCCTTAGTAACGGAGTTACTGATGTGGTGGTTCGTCTGCTTTCAGGGAATGGATAAGCTGACCAAACTAGTTTAGATGCATTGTGTATGGTGTGGTAATGATGGCTGCACATTCTGGCACGGCGAGTGTAAAAATCAGTTCTTCTTTAAAAGAGATTGCAGCCCCTCTCTCAGAAGAAAGAGCTTACGGCAGTAATAAATCAGACAAAAGTAGTTGCTGTCAGCTGGAATGGATTGTAAGAGGGCTCTCCTGGCAGAATTTATTTAGTTTAGCTTAAAAGGAGAATGTTCTAGTCAGCGCACATTTGGTTGCAAGGAACAAAAAGCCACCCAACGTTGGTAAAAGAGCGCCTGTCCTAAGGACATAATAATCAGTCCCACGGACAAATAACAAGGAGTGAAAAGGACATCTCGGGCCCATGGCGAGTGGAGCTGCCTCCTCTGTTCCTCCAGCCACATGGTTGCTCAATGCAACCTTTCTTTGTGGATCTGTTTCATTCGCCTCTGCAGCGAGGCTGGCTCTGCGTGGCTCTTGCTTTTTGCTTTCTCACACCATTGGCTTACGGAGGTGGTCCCAACCCCTTGTGATGTGACTGCCCCAGGGCCCAGCAGCCTGGGCACTGTCACCTCCATGCAGTGTCTTTGTTGTAGCTCCAGGCCCACAGTCAGTACTGGGTTGGGTGTTTACCACTGCTAAAGACAGGGGCTGGGTTTCCTGGGTCAAAAGACCTGCTCGGACCATCCTTTCATCAGGGGTTGGGCTTGAGCTTAGGGTTGGGCTTTAGTCATGTCTGCAACAAAATGTCCTGGAAAGCCTTTGGTCTTTGGAAAACATTTTAATAACAAAAATAGAAATATTAAGGAACTTTTAAATATTTTGTGTTTTCTGCTACTGTTTGTGTCCCGGCAGGATATCTCCCACAGGTGCTAGGGATTAACACACCAGGGAATTTGGGATTCTTTTGTGTTTCTTTATCATCTTGAGATGACTTCATCTTTCTTTCCTTTTATACCCAAAGATATGAGGCTGGTGGTTCCCAAAGTAGCAAAGTTTTTCTTTGGTGGCTACTTTTTCCTGCCAGCTGCCCTCAGATTGCCTCTGATTGTTGGGTTGAGTGATTACAAAAAATTATGAACTCTACCCTCCCTGTTTCTAGATAGGAATAAATGTCAGTGATCTGACACAAGTTGTTCTAATTTTCAAGATCTGGAGACTGGGTAATATGTCTTACTAGCCATTGTGTACCAGCCCACCTCACTGCATTGCTATCATTTTCAAAATGGGAAAAAATGTAATTACTCTGTCTGTGCAGGGGACTGGAAAGATACAAAGAGGTTACAAAGCACTGGTGGAGGTGTCTGAGCAAAGATAAAAATAGGCCAGGAAGGGTAGGTAGTGGTATTTGTCAATTGCCAAAGGATTGGCTGTTTGCCAGAATCACATAGTTTGGGAGTCCAAAGGAGAAAATGATGGGTAAGGGTTAGCAGTGCTGGGGGAAGAATCTGGAAGAGGAGACAGAATTTCATTAGCTGGATCTTTAAGGGTGGCTAGGACTGGGGGTAGTGACAGAGAGCGGGGAGGACACTGGGGAACAGGGCTTGGATATGATCTTACAGCTTTCCAATAACTGGAAGGTAGATATTATGTCCTTTTTATAGGTGGGGAAACTGAGGCTCAGAGAAGTTCAACTACTTGCTGAGCATATAGCCAGATGTTGAGCTACGGTCTGGGACTTCTTAGCCTTTGCTTTACCCCATTGACTGAAGCAGAGGTCCATGTGGAATAGGGAAAGAAAGATTTGGGAAGGTGAGTTGAACTGGACTATATGGGTCTTAAGTGCCTGCCAAGGAGTCCTAAGATTTTGTTTCTAAGGCCTTTGAAGCCCTTAGATGTTCTTGGCCACAAGTACAATATATACAAAACAGAGCCAAGTGATTCTTTCTTCTGCCTTAGAGATTTTTGCAGCAGCTCTGTTCTCCACTGCAGAACACCCTGCTGCCCATAAATTTATGGATAAAAAGGCCACAGTCGTCACTGAATGATTTTCCATAGATTTAACCATCTTGGACGAGTTGCATACAACAAACAAAAAAAAGTCTCTTGCAGCTTATTTTTCATTTTAAGTGTTTTGCTTTTATTTTTATTTAGTGGATCCTGTCTTGGTTGACCATGACTTTTATTTGTTGGTGACACCAATTCCTATTAATGTCCTGACCGTCTAGAAATCATAGGGTTTATAGAAGAATGAAAAGAATGGCCCACTTCTTTGCCACTGCCCTTTTGATTTTTTTGTGTTGGGGTGGATTTTTCCCTCTTCCTTTCTCAAATGGTGACATCAATTTCTCTTTGGCATTATAGATAAAAACAGTCCTATTAACCCTTTAGTTCTGTAGGAAGCAGGTCAAGCAGGTGATTGCCTTCTTTCCTTGTTCATTCAACCACATTTATTGAGTTCTTGGAAGGTGGAGGCCTCTGCACTAGGTGCTGCCGGTGACACACAGAAGTGTAAGACTGGGTTCCTGGGGGATGTTTTGGGGTATCCCTGGTACATCTCTCTTCTTCATTCTAGCACCTGATCATTTGCGAAGGCCCCTTGATTCTGCTTCCTAAATGTCTCTAGTGCTGCTGACCTGGTGAGGCCCTTCCATGTTTGCTGAACTGTGCTGGAGCCTCCTAATTCCTTACCTACCCGAAGTTCCCTGCCTCCCCTCAAGTCCGTCCTCTACAGTGCTGCCAGATAGTAATTTAATACACAAACCTCATTTTGTCACTGTCCGTCAGTGGTTCCTAATGCCCAGAGAGGCTGGTCTCAAAGTATGGCTGTGGCCATCTGCTTTAGAATAATCTAGACTTTTTATTAAAAATGCAGATTTCTGGACCTCAGCCCACACTTACTGAATGAGAATTTCTGAAGGTGCTGCCTGGAAATCTGCAATTTAGCAAGCTCCCCCAAGTGACTCTTCTTTACACTGAAATTTGAGAAACAAGGCTTGGAGGTTCAAGTACAAACCCTTCAGCATGGTTTATAAAGGGTTTTATTTCACTTTTATTTCACTTTTCACTAGGGAAAAGTATAGTAGAGTAGTATAGTATAATAGGCCATAATGTACAATGTAACAGGCCACCATGGGTATATATCAGGTATGAGGTGAAATGTAACCATATGAGCTCATACATCATATGTATCACCAACATATGACCCATCTTGTTTGATCATATCTCCCTGCCCCCCTTCACCTCCCTTTTGCCGGATTATTTTAAAGGAAATCCTAGACACAATCATATCACAGTATCTATGAATACTTCAGATATTATCTCTAATACATGAGGGCTTATAAAAAAATACCACAAAACCATTATCCATCTAAGAGCAAATTAACCATAATTCCTTACTATCATCCAAAATCCAGCCAGTGTTCAAATTTATCTGATTGTAAAAAAAAAAAAAAAAAATCTTTTCACAGTGGTTTATCTCATGTTAGGATCCAAAGAAGGGCTATGCAATATGGAAGACACGTGATTGATGTATCTCTTAAATGTCTTTTTTAAATCTATGTTGCTTCCTCTTCCTTTTTTCCCCTGCCTTCCCTTTTTATCTTCTCTACTCATTATTCTTTTTTTATATTAATTTTTTAGCCATACATCAAGATTTATTATAAAGCTGTAGTATTAAGACTGTGTTGTACTGGCACAGAGATAAGCAAATTGCCAATGAAACTACTGAATCTAGAAAGAGAACCACATATATATGAAAACTTAATTTGTGACAGAGTTGGCAATTTATATCAGATAGGGGATGATTAAGTTTTATAAATGGTCCTGGGACAGTTGATTATGCATATGGAAAAAAAAATTGGATACCTGCTTCACACCACGTACACATCTTAATTACAGTCTAGTCGTTCTGACATTCCAATCCTTCAGTCATATCCAAGGATTCCCTGTTTCCCAAAAGGTCGTGCACTCCCATGCTGCCTTTCGCTTACACGTTTGCTCCGTCTACCATGTCCTGCCTCCTCCTTTCTCCTCTGGATGCTGCATTCTCACCCTTGAAGCCCCAGCTGACGTGCACCTATGAGAAACCTTTGCAAAACCATTCCTTCCCATTTTACCTTGTCCATTATTTTATTACACTTATTCTGCAGGTGCAATTACCTCCTCCGTGTCCATCCCTGCCTAGTGTCCAGGCTTCACCTCTCTCCCCACCGTGAGCTTGCGGGCACAGGGAGTGTCTTATCCATGTTTGCATCCCCTGAAACCAGCCTGTTTCCTGGCACAAGGGAGGCACTCAGGAAGTAGCTTAGCTGAGAACAAACGAGTCCCACTGAAAGATAACATTTCGAGTTAAGTGGTTAACTTAGTTTTAAATAAAACACTTATTATTTTATCATATTATATTATGTATTTTCTTTGCTTTATTATTTATTATTTTGTTATTTATTACTGTTTTGAAATAAACCCTAGGTTCAGCTTTTTGGGGACTCTTATATATTTATTGTTAATAAGGTTTGTGTACCCTATTGAGTAGCTTTCTCTAAGTAGGAAGAGGATTGCATCCTAAACTTTTGTCAGTCCACTCTAATTCTGTGGGTTTCCCCAGATAACCGCCTCTGCCTTGTCTGCCTTCAGTGACCAGACAGCTGCACTGGCCAACAGTGCTTCATTGACATCGCTGTCACCATCATGCTAAGAATTAACAAGAGAGAGATGAAACCCAGGTCTTAGCACCCAGCGTGCTAACTGGAGTTTTTCTTACAAGCAGTTGGTTCGAATGATACAGGAGAATCTGTCCCTGCCCTGTGGCACTTACTTAAAGGTAGATAACAACCAGGTGTCAGTTTGTCATTTTTCTTAAGGTGAAAATAAGCACAGCAAATATTTCTTCACTGGTGAAGTTCTCTGTAATTCTTTGATAGCGATCTCTTCCCTGGGATCCTGAAAAATGATGTAGGTTTTCAAATGAGGAGCCTGAGGTCCAAACAGTTCAAATGACTTGCTAAAAACTTGTATATTGTTGCACTGCTTTAACCGTCCTTCAGGGACTCTAATTGGAAATGAACATGAGCTCTTGCTTTTTATATGGGATTTATTTTCCTTTGTATATCTTACTTTGTGTCACTCTGAATGGACTACATTTTTTATATATGTGATTTATCATTCCAGCTTCTGTGACCTTTGAAAATGTGCTTAAGTCTTTGAAAATTTGCTTAAACCTATCACATTTAAGTTTCATTAATTACTCAGCATGCCCTTGCATGTTTAGTCTTTGAATGCGTCTCTGGACACTGTTTTGCTGATTAGTGTTACACCCCTGATGAAATCCACACCAGTCCTTCCCGGCAAACAAAGGACACGATCCTTTTTGTTGATGTGATATTATGGGTAGAGAATGCACCTTGTCCAGAAGCAGAGATACTTGGAACTGAAGATTCTTGGGGGAATTTTTTCCCTTAAGTATCTGTCACAATTAACTCTGCATTCCTTATCCTCGGTTCTTTGACATATCTTGAAGGTTTTCCCTCTTATCCTTAGTGATCAGTTTATATTGAGGGGGTATTATTTCTCTTAAATGAAAATGATAATGATGATATTAACTAAAAAGATGGTGAGACCATTCCTGTGAGGTGCGCAAAACTTTCTCATAGCTCTTTCATTCATTCAACAAACATTGTGTTCATGTTTATCATAAACAGGCATCATGCTAGGCATCAGGGAAACAATGATGATGAAGGCATAACTCCTGCCTTCAAGGAACTTCCAGTCTGGTGGGAGAGAAAAGCATAAAAAGAAAAGCAGTGGTGCATGAGATATATACAGGGTGCTGTGGGAGTGCAAGGAGGAGGGGTGACTGACTCTTGGGTTTTGTATGATATGATAAATGAGGTATCTGTTGCAGAGAGAGGATTCACAGATCGGTTGGCTGGTGTACAGTGCTGAAGTAGGTATTTGGGGATCTGGCTTCTAGTGCTGACTTGGCCACTAACCAGTTGTGTGACCTTGGGCAAGTCCCTATACCTCTCTGAACCTTAGATTCCTTCGTTCAATTCAGTAAACCTTCTCTGTGGCCCCACTGTGTTTATTCAGTCACTCATCTGTAAGCTGAGTTGGCCTGGATCCACGGTTCCTGAACTACTTACCACAGATGACCCCTTTATTATCTTCCCTACCCTGAGCTTTTGTCAGATGCATGTATTGACTGCCAGTCCCAGGTTCTGATCAGCATGGATTACCAGTGTCAGCGTGTTGTGGTGAGAACGTTCCTGCCCAAAGCAAAGGAACAGGCATGTTTTGTTGCATTGTTAGACATCAGTGGATAACTTCCAAAAGGCTTTTGGGGGAGGCATCCGAGTGAAGTCCTGTCCTCACAATACTAACTCTGCAGAAGACCCCTTCCACGTGGGAGCACCTGGGTGGGATTGTGTGGCAGCGGCAAGCCCTTCCCACTCCACCTCTGAGATCCTGTGAGGTTGCACGGGGGACCGGTTGTGAGCCCTGTCTTGTGTCTCTCCCAGGGCTCTCCCAGTCTGTCGATCTGGCCAGTGGCTCACAGTCCGCAGCTGTGACCCCAGCTCTTCTGACCCCAGGATTAGAAAACAGTAATAAGCCAAGTGTCTTAGTTCCTGCAGCAGAGGAAATTTAGGACGCGTGTGTGGCTGTGCAGGCACTTGGCACATGCACGCCCAGAACTCTTGGGCCAGGCGGTTCCATGTTGGGCTGTTGTGTGCTTTTTCTTTCTCCCTGGCTATTTCTCTTAATGATGTTGTCCTCTTTATTAAAAAGCATTTAATGAACTCTCAGCAGAGTTGGGGGCTGTGAAAAGCACTTGTGCCATTCCTCACCTTTCCTCTCTCAGGTTTCTGCTCTGGCCAGGTTGCACCCCTGGGGTCCCTCCTCCCCACTTTTTCCTCCCATAGCTGTCACCGTGGCTCCCCTGCCTCACCCTGCACGGTCCCTGCAGGTGTGATTTATTGCCAGATGCTGATTTTGTTGGCGGCAGTTGAGTTTTCGGAAATGTAATCCTGGCCGATCGGAATCTTTTCCCAGTGTAAAGCACTTGGCTTGCATGCTTGGCGCCGTTTGTTTACCCTGGTGCTGAGATGTGATGGTTTGGTGGGGAGTCACCCGGCCATGGCAGATGGAGGTCAGTGCTCACCCTCAGCAAGTTTGAGGCAGCCAGGAAGGTTTTTAGATAATCTCTTCAGAAATGGCAGCTTCCTCACATGGGCTCCCTGTTGGATTCCTCACGGTGTCCTGGCGACTGCCTGTCTAAGCAAGGAAGAGAAGTATCCATGAGCTTCTGCCTACTGAGAGACTTCAAGAGAGAAACCCAACAAAAGGGCCTTAGAACCATACGCCTTTTACGGAGGAGGAAATGAGGTCCACACAGGCGCTGGAAATCGCACAGCAGGGACTGGTGGTAGAGTTAGAACCAGGACTCACTTCTCCTGGGCTGAGAACTATTCCCACTCCTAACGCTGATTTCATTCACAAGCAAGAAAGAGAGACCAGGTTAGAGGTGAATGAGGGACCACAGATCTCAACGACGGACTGTAGAGTTATATGATTCTTGGCATATTTGTTCACAGATAGGAGGGGGGAGCCCATTGGCACAAACCAGTGAGGTTCATGCTGGGACCTTGCATTTTTGGCATGCACCTGAATTTTTCTTTCTTCATGGGAAACAATTTGTAGTAAGTACCGGTGTACTCCTTTTCTGCCTGCCTTCTCTTATCTCTTCTCTTCCCCTCTTGCCCTAAATGGAAGCATTTTACAAAAGGCTTTCCTCGTTGTTCTTATCAGGTGGAGCTGGCTTGGGGTGATGGGGCAGAGGGAAGGTTTATTTAACCTTTTAGATTTATTTGGAAATATTAAAAAGGAATCATCCTATTTTAAACTCATTTCACCCTCTTAAAACCCAACTTCTTTTGCAGAAAGCGCCCCTCCCTACCGAGTCTTCTGCTTTGACTTTCTTGGCTCGTCATCCCCCTACTTTGTGTTTGGGGTGTTTAAGGGCCTGTGCTAGTCCTGCTCCTCTCTTCCCTCTTTTTAAGCCCCTGACCCCTTTCAGTTCCAGGGCTGTCTCCTCAAAAAGACTTAGATGCATTTGCATCCATGGGGTGGTTCTTGCTACTTGAGGTCGGCTTGAATTGGTACAAGTAAGCCCCATACCTGCTCAGCATTTCTTACTCGGGCCATTATCTGAAGTTGAACTTTGGAGGAGCAGCTATTTGGGGCAATGCATAAGTCAGCAGAAAATCCTTTTGGTGGAAACATGAAATCATGAGACCCAGTTTGCACAACTGCAGATGCCCAGGGCGGGTGAGTTCTTGACACGGAGGCAGAGGGCCTGGCTGGGTCTCTTTAGAATTAATACTGCCCAGCCACTGTGCTCACAGTGACTCAGTGTTGGTGTGACCTCAGCTTTACTAAGCATCTGAAGGTGCTTTTGTCGAGTGGCTTCAATTTGCTCAGTGTAACAACTTTTCATTTCTGAGAAGCAGTCATGACCTCTCTCCCAGGTTGCTTTTTGAGAAGGGTGACATTCTTTGGCCCTTGAGAGCCAGGGCCAGCCAGGGGCAGGCCATGGGCAGGCAGGCTCACCTTGGGTTCAAGGTGGTTCTCTCTCCCAAAGTTTTCACCCTCCTTAATTGGTCCCGGGAGACCCAACCTAAGTAAGTAATCATGGTTTCCTCAACAGCGTCTCCTTGGCCTCTGCACTGTGGCCGGAGGGAGCCACCGTTAAGCTCAGCAACTGCAAAGAACTTTCTGCAGGTACTGCCCATGACACGGCCCCAGCTCAGCCCTCTGGCTTTCAATTTCTTTCTTCAGGGACCTGCTTTCCTGAGTGATGAGGGTGGGAGCCCTCAAGCATCTGGCCTTGCCCTCTGAGAGGGTCTGCCCCTCTGGATGTGGGGGAAGTGAGGGGCCGCTGACATCCAGAAGGCTCCAGCAGTGGCTTCTCTGCAAGCATCAGTGGGGCAGGCAGGCCCTCACGAGGCTTCCTGGAGATTTGGGACATGCAAGTAGATGCAACTATCTCCCAGCTTCCTTGGGCCCGTTTTTACTTTCTTTAAAATTTTGTATTTTATTTTGCTAGGCGTCTCCACCCCCCTGAAATAAAGGCACATTCAGTGCTAAGAAGGCTCTAATATCCTATACAAAATGCTACTGGTTTGCCAGTTTGAAGAAAAACCAAATTGTCTTCTCTCTGTGCTGAGGTTTCTTTTTTTTTTGAAAAAGCAGCTTAGAGAAGTCCCTGAACATCGTTTCCCTATTGAAAAATATATTAGTGAGTTTCATGCCTCTGTCATTTTTTTTTTCTTTTTCCCCCAAACACTTACTCCTCCTTCCCTCTTCCCCCAAGTCCCTGGTGACTTATATTCTACTTTCTATCTCTGAATTTGCTATTTCTAGTCATCTCTTATAAGCAACATCATGCAATATTTGTCTAGTGTACCTTGCTGTTTCACAGAGCATGTTTTCAGGATTCTATTATGTTGTAGCATGTCTCATAACTTCATTCTTTGTTATGGCCAAATAATATTCCATTGTGTATATGCACCATTTTCTTAGTCACAGTTTTGCTTACCCCCCACCCTGTGTGTATGTGTGTGTGTGTGTGTACATACACATATTATGTATATATATGTACTTTTTTTATTATTTATGTTATTGAGATATATTCACATACCACACAGTCATACAAAACAAATCGTAAATTTGATTGTTCACAGTACCTATATATGTACTTTTGAATTGCTGAAAACATTCCTCTTGAATTCTGCTGCAGAATTATTTATGGTTTACAAAACTTGAAGAAATGGTCTTTATTTCATAAAATTGTGTGGTTGTAAGGGACTTTATCATTGCTCAACTCCAACCCTCTGTCACCGGGAGCCGAGCCCTCTGTCACCGGGAGCGGCTGAGTCACTTTTGTGAGGCCTCCGTGCTGAACTTGCTAACATCATGCACTGAGGCTTCCAAACCACTGCTTTTTTTTCTTTCCCCAAATTTGCCTTCCTGTATATCGTCAAGTGCACGTTCCTAGCTATTCTAAAGTGGCCCACCAGCCACCACATCGGTTTCAACAGTTTTTCCTTATTTGTCTTTATAGCACTGTTTTTCTTTTTTTTCTAACGTTTTATTTTTAAATACTTTCAAACTTACAGGAAAGTTACAAAAGTAATACAAACCCCATATGGAGAACTCAAATATACCCCCGCCTTCCTGCTGCCAGATATCTATCTATCCATCCTTCCATGTACCTACCTACCTATGTATGTATATATATATCTACCTACCTACCCTACATACCTACCTATATGTACCTACCTACTTACCTATCTACCGACATACCTATCTACCTACCTACATACCTATCTATCTACCTACCTACTTACCTATGTACCTCTCTACCTACCTACCTATGTATGTACCTATCTACCTACCTACCTACCTGCGTACTTACCTATCTACCTACCTACCTACTTATGTACTTACCTGTCTACCTACCACCTACCTACCTACCTACCTACCTACATACCTATTTACCTACCTACATACCTATGTACTTATCTATCTACCTACCTACTTACCTATGTACTTATCTACCTACCTACCTGTGTACCTATCTACCTACCTACCTACCTACATACGTACCTATCTATCTACCTACCTACCTATGTACTTACCTGCCTACCTACTACCTACCTACCTACCTACCTACCTATGTACCTGTCTATCTACCTGCCTACCTACCTACCTACCTATGTATCTCTCTCTCTCTCTCTCCCCCATCTACCTTTCTTTCTTTCTTTCTACCTACCTACCTACTTACCTGTACGTACCTACCTACTTATCTATCTATCTACTTACCTACCTACCTACCTAGCTACCTAGCTGCGTACCTATGTACCTACCTACCTACCTGCCTATCTACCTACCTACCTACCTACCTACTTACCTTTCTGTCTGTCTGTCTGTCTGTCTACCTATCTACCTACCTATTTTTCTTTTATCTATCTATCTACCTATGTATCTACCTAGCTACCTACCTACATATCTGTCTACCTACCTACCTACCTATTTTTCTTTTATCTATCTATCTACCTATGTATCTACCTACCTACCTACATATCTTTCTACCTATCTGTCTGTCTATCTATCCATCCATCCATCCATGTACCTACCTGTATATGTATGTATGTATGTATGTATGTATGTATGTATGTATGTATCTACCTGCCTACCTACCTGTCTGTCTGTCTGTCTATCTATCCATCCATCCATCCATTTTCTGAACATGAGTGTAGGTTGTATACATCATGCCTCCAGAACACTTAATACTGCTATGTGTATTTCCTAAGAACGAGGGTATTTACTTTTGTAACCGCCTTAAATGCAGTTATCAAGTTCAAGAAATTTAACATTGATATAAAGCTTGCATTCTATATTCCAGTTTTTCATATGTCCCAGTAATGTCCTTTTGAGCCTTTTCTCCTCCCTTGTTAGATCTCATCTGGGATCACGTTTCATTTAATTGTCATTGTTTCTGTAGTTACTCTCTCTTTCTCCTTTTTTTTTAAAAACTGTGGGAACATATATACAATATAAACTTTCCTGTCTCAACCACTCCCAAGCATACCATTCAATGGGATTAATCACATTCACAATATTGTGGTACTCTTACCACCTTCCATTACTAGAACTTGCCCATCTCCCCAAACAGAAACCCCACACACATGCATTAACCCTGCTCCCTGCCCCTGGTAACCTGTACTCTAATTTCTGTCTCTGTGAGCTTGTATATTTTCTGATATTCTCTTTATAGTTACCATGAGGCTTGAATTTAACATCCTGAATCTATTGCAATCTTGTTTGCTTTGATACAAACTTAACTTCAATGGTACACACAGACTATGTTCCTATACCCCTCCATCCACTCACCTTTATGTAGTTTTTATCACAAATTACATGCTTATACTTTATGATTCCAAAACCACTGATTTATCATTACCTAGTTTTCATTTGCTTTTTAGATCCTGTAGGAAGTAAAATGTGGAGTTACAAACCAGAAATACAATAGTACTGGCATTTGTATTTACCCATGTCATTATCCTCACTGGAGATCTTTATTTCTTCAGGCAGCTTTGATCTGTTGTCAATTGTCCTTTCATTTCAACCTGCAGAACTCTCTTTAGCATTTTTTGTAGGTCTGATGTAATGGTGACAAGCACTCTCAACTTACTTTATCTGGGAATGTCTTAATCTCTCCCTCAGTTTTGAGACAGGTTTGTTGGATATAGAATTCTTGTTTGACAATTTTTTGCTTTCAGCAGTTTAAATGTTATCCCACTCCCTTCTTGCCTCCATGGTTTCTGATGAGAAATCAGCATTTAATCTTATTGAGGCTCCCTTGTATGTCACACATTCCTTCTCTCTTGAGACTCTCAGAGTTCCTGCTTTATCTTTGATAATTGATAATTTGATTAAAATATGCTGTTGTATGGGTCTGTTCGGGCTTATCCTGTCTAGAGTTCATTGAGTTTCTTGAATATGTATTTTTGTTAAGTCATTATTTATTTGAATATTTTCTCTGCTACTTTCTCTTTTTGTTCTCCTCTGGGACACTCACAAGGCGTACGTTAGTGTGCCTGATGGTGTCCCACAGGTTCCTCAGGCTCTGTTCACTTTTCTTCACTCTTTCTTCTTTCTGCTACTCAGCCTGGATGATTTCAATTTTCTTATCTTCAAGTTCACAGATTCTTTCTTCAGCCAGCTCCAATTTGCTATTGAACCCCTCTAGGGAATTTTTAATTTCTGTTACTGTGGTCTTCAGCTCTGTTTGGTTCCTTTTCATAATTTCCATCTCTCTGTTGCTATTTTCTTGTGTTCATCTGTCATCTTCCTGATTTCCTTTAGTTCTTTTTCTATATTTTCCTGTAGCCCTTTGAGCATATTTAAGATTGTTTCTTAAAAATCTTCATCTGTAATGTTCTAGGTCTGGTTCTCCTCATTGATGGTTTCTAATGCTTTACTCTTCTCCTTTGATTTGGGCCATCATTTCCTGTTTCTTTGTATGTTTTGTAACCTTTTGTTAAAACCTGGACATGTTGATATTTTCATATGTTATTGCTGGAATTCATACTCTGAGGCATCTGTTTCTTAAGCTTATATCCAGCTAGTGTTATAGTGTTATGACAGTTTTCCTTGAGACTAGGAGCTAACAAGAGGGGAAAAGGAAAAAAAAAAGGAAAAGGAAAACACCTGCCTTGGTCTTTACAGATTGACCTGTGGGAGTGCTCTCCTCCAGGGCTTATCCATACAATGAGTTTAGAGAATAGCTCCAAGCCAAAGCATAGGGGCTCCCTTGATCCTTTCTGTGCATGGGTCTTGTCTTGTAGAACTCTCTTTAGCATCTTTTAAGGGCCAGTCTAATGGTAATATGTGGCCCTAGTAATTCCCTGTTTGCATGGTTGTGAATGTCCCCTCTTCCCTAGGAAACAGTTTTCTCATGTGTTGGGCAGTAGACTGTATGTCCTGTAGCCAGCAATCCCTTGCCCAGGCAGCATGGCTTGATAGCTCTCCCACAGTGTTCTGAAGGAGAGCTCAGTGAGCTGCCTTCTACATAAGGGCAAGTTCTGCAAGGGTCAGTCCCCCAGGCCACTGCCAGGCAGATTGGGCCAGACATACATACTCCCGTTATGTGCAAAGGGTTACACTGCTTCCTCTGAAATTGAGACCAGGAATCTTTACACTTGGAGCATGGGCCAGTTCCATGCCCGTCTGGTGAGGATATGGAAGAGGGGCCAGCCAAGGAGTCATGAGATCCTATCGCTTTTAAGTAGCCTTTATCTGGATGTGGCACTCTCCCTGTTCCTGCTGTCCTTTAACTGTTTTTCTGGAGCTTTGAGAAAGATGTTACTACCAGCTCTTGCTGGCAGTTCAAAGCTTCTCTGGGGGCCTAGAGCCCTGAACTGTCTCCATAACACTATTTTTTGTGCAATCATTTGAATTGTTTATGTACTTTGCCCTTGTTTTTTAAAAATGAAATTGAAAAATTAGAATTGTTAATAATAAGAGTTATGAAAGGCATAGTTCTCCTAGACACATGAATTGTGAAAGAGATGGAAATCATTTGGCATGAATCTGTGGGAGTTAATGGTTCTGAAGGAAAATACAATTAGAGGACATGTGTGAAGTGCTGCCAAAGAATTGTGGATGCTTGAGTCTAAAAGGTAAAGCATATTTTGGGATTTTATCATTTTTGTTTGTTTTGCACACTCTAAGAAGGAACATTCCTTTATACCTATGAGTTATAAGTTGTAAGATATATATATTTTTTTACTTTCATACATTTTACTTTCAAACCCATTTTCAAGAAAGCAAAATACATGGGAAAAGGGGAGCCTGAAATGAGCCCAGCACATCTCCTTACCCCATGGGCTGCACATGTGCTCACTGAAATCTTTCCAGATGTTTCTTTTTCAGAATAACAGGCCTCCAGTCTCCGAGTCCTCCCTCATGGTGTCTCCTGAGTCTTTGTCCTCTGGTCTGAGGAAGCCTAGTTCCCTTCCCTAGAACCTCAGATGGCCCAGGTTCTAAACTCAGGACTCCTCCATTTTCTGGGACTCCTTCATGGGTGCCAGGGTGGTGTCAGGGAACAGTCTGGAAGTCGTGCTCCATGACACCTGTCAGCAGCTGTGTCCCCCCGATGTCAGGAACCCAACACGTTTCATCATGTCTCCCTCTTGGGCATCCGCTTCTTGATTTCCCCACTTCTGATCTGGCCTGGCACCTCTCGGGTTCCAGCTTTGTTGGCACCTCGACTTCTCTGAGTCCCCCTGCAGGGCTCCATCTGGACACCCGAACTTTTCCTCCATGGAGCACTTAGCACCAGATTTATTTATACATCTATTTGTCCCTTGTTGGCCATCTGTCTCCTTCTCTAAAGTGTAAGCTCCACCGTCTGCCTAGCTCCAGTGCTTAGTACAGTGCCTTGCACATGGGGCTCCAGAAGCTTAGCTGAATGGACAGATGATAGCCCGATTCTCCTGGTCCCCTTGGCTCCAAACCTGGGATTGTCTTTGATTCCGCCTCTCCTATATTGTCAGGATACTGGGACTCAGTAGTAGAGTCCAAGGCCTGGCCTTCCGGATGGTGCCTGGCAGTACCCCACACCTGGCTTGTGGCAGCCCCACCTCCTCCATCCCTGGTTTGCAGGGGCAGCTTTCCTGGTCTGCAGGCTCTGTCCCCTCTGGCCTGAGTACTGCCACTACCGTATCCTCTGCTCAGATATCTTCTCTGGTTGCTGCCTCCCATGGAAGTAAGTTTCCATCTCCTCCCTGACTTTCCAGACCCTGCAGAGGCTTGTCTTCACCCATTCTGCCATCTTTATCTCATGCTACTTCTGCCCATGAATCTACCTCTGTAGACCGGTGGGTTCTTGCTTTGTGATGTGAAATCTGAAATGCATGGCCACTGCTTGCACCATTTCTTCACCCAGACCCCTCTTTCTTCTCCCTTCTGCATACCCCTAATCAATTCTTTCATAAGGGTTCAGTTTAAAGTCCATCTCCTTAATGGAATCTACTGCTGATCTTATTAATCTCATTCTGCTGGTCCTTGACATTTGTAATCTGTCTATGCAGTTTAGCCCTTTATAATAAAGTCTGCCATCTAATGTAATAAGGAGGCAGCATAAGGAGTCGGTGAGACCTAGGTTTCTGAGTCCTTATTTCACCAAGGATTAGGTCTGTGTCATTTCGTAAGTTAATTACTATTAATAGCTTCCTGTCCTCATCTGTAATATGAGAATAAGACCTTTCTCGCATGGTTGTTTAAAGATGACGTGAGATGATGATGGTACCATCCTGGTATATAGTAGACACTCAGTGAATATTACGAGAGGGTTGTTTCCCTTGTGCTTGCCCTAAATGAGTTCATGTTAATTGAGCACTTACTGTGTGCTGGGCACTCTCCTTTAAGCTTACTTGCATTCTCTTAATCCCTGCAACAACCTAGGAGATTGGCTGAGTAACCTGCAAGATTTCCCATAGCCCAGTGCCTCCAGAATTAGAATTGTGACTTCACACTGTAGTCTCTGTGAACAGCACTGCATGGAGTTGTGCAGTGCACGCCTCTGTGACTGAAACTTTTCAGGACAACCCGATTGAGTCCATAGCCACGTGCCTCTGGAGCTCCTGCTTTTCATTTGCACCATGGAGCAGAACGTGAATTCCTAGATGTCAGGGTGGGACAAGACATATTTTCTCCCCAATGACACTTTGCAGAGTGCTGCGTGCACAGGAAGCAATTAGAAAATAATTTTGGCTGGTTCACTTTTCTCCAAAGAGTTGAAACTCCTATATCTGGGTAAAGAGTGAGGTTTTCCACCCACCACCGCTCCCCAGTGCACACTGCCTGGGCTGTTCGCTGCCAGTGAGGGCGTTTGTGTGCCAAGGGGAAGAGTCTAACCTTGAACTCTGCTGAGCTGAGGAAAATAAAGGAGGATCAAATTTTCAGTTGTTGGATATTAAAACCTTTCTAAATCTAGTCTCAGCCTTCAGTTCTGAACCCCCAGTGAGTAAAAGTGAGAGTCTTTGTGGGAATGGCCCTTAAAGAGGGGTTTGTGTGCATGGGTTAGTAGATACTTCTCACCTGTTCTTTCTCTTCTCTTATGTGGGCTACCTTTAAGAGGCCAGAAATAAACATTACTCAACTCTTTTTTTTTTTTTTTTGCATCAGCTTTTGTCATTCAGAGAAAAATTTACTTTACTGGACTCAGGACCCAGATGGCTTTGCTAATAATTAATTAACCCCCTTTCAGAAGTTGATGGGTTTGGGCTTTTGAAAAAGAATAGTCATGTGGAGTGTAATTTAGTTTCAAGGTGATGGGGTTATAGGTTTTAGATTTATAGGACTAGATAGATAGATGTTGGCAAGTATTCCTTATCAGCATGTTTAAAATTTTTCCTCACCTCCTTTTATTAAGGTTACAGTAAAACACTTTATTAGGGTTCTTCAGGAGAAACATAGCTGAATGGAGATAAACGTATGTATATATTAAAGAGATTTATTGTAGGAAATGGCTCAGGTGACCGTGGGGATTGGCAAGTCCAAATTCCGTAGGGCAGGCTGTGAGTTGGAAACCGATGAAGGTGATGATGAGTTCCCCAGGGGAAGCTGGCTCTCTGCAGTAGAGACAGAAATTCTCCTTTCTGACTGCTGAAATCATCAGTTCTCCCATCAAGGCCTTCAACTGATTGAATTAGGATACTACTCTCATTGCTGTACATCCTCCCTTGTTGATTGTAGATTTAATCAGATGTAGATGCAATCATTGACTAATGATGTAATCTGTCCATGAAATACCCTCACAGTAACAATCAGGCCCTTGCTTGCTTGACCAACAATCAGGCACCAGAACCTAGCCAACTTGACATGTGAACTTAACCATCACAGACATAGGGCTATTAAAGCAAAAATTGAAAATAGAAATACAAACCCTTTAAAGAGAGGGGAAACAAAATATTCCAAATTCTTAAGCTAATATATTTGCTGTGGTTGAATGCCCTGACAGTCAAGGCAAAAATGGAAACTCAGCAGTTACATAATATTGCTTTTCTGATGAAATATCAGTTCGGGAGAGAGAGACATAATCCTCAGGTGCCAATTTCAAAACGGAATGGCCTGGGGAGCCCTTTCTCCAAGGGACGTAAGACCACCTCATTTACAACGTGTACAGCAACCCCAGCTTCAGTTTGGGAGCCGTCCAGGCATTTGCTCATGATGGTAGTTGGGGTCTTTTCCATCTCTGCTCCTGGCTAACTCCTGTTCATCCTCTAGACTTTGATGGGAGTTACTTCTTCCAGGAAGTCTTCCATGATGTTCCCTTCCAAAGCAAGTTGGTTCCTCTCCTCTGCAGAACCATGACACTCTGGGCACACCTTTATCTTGGCAGCTCCGTGTTTGTTTGCTGTCTTTTACAACCAGACCAGGCAGTCCTAGGATCACTCCTGGCTCTGTGGGAGGTGTGGGGTCAGCATTTGTTGAAGGAAAGGAGTGTTTTGATATGGGTTAGGAAAAGAACTTTCCAAGTGGATGAAACCAAGTTCTGTAAATGAAGGTCGTCAACTGATTTTTAGAATCTGCCAGTAAGTAGCTCATCTGTGACTTGGGAAAATTGTCCATCCTGTGGTCCCTCCTGTGTCATGTGGACTCGGGAGCCCTTGGTTCCTGTCCTAATTCTTCCGGTACATGAAGGCCTGACTTGAACGTTCTGCCATGTCTGCAGAATGAACATGTTGAAGCAGATCAGGAAGGGCAGAGATGTGGACTTAACCTCCACTCCCACATTCCACACCCAGGACAGACATCAGTCTCCAATCTCAGCTCTCATCTGTGAGCAGGTGCAGTGTCAGGCTGCTTCTCCAAATGTCACTCCAGGAAGTCACCACCAGTCCACTGGTGTTGGTGCAGAGAAGAAACCTACTTAACATCTCTGGAGAAGGTTACCTTTGAGCGTCTCTTTTTAGCTCTAATGATTCTAGAAAATTCCCCAATTTTCCTCCACTATCACTTCTTATTTAAAAACCATCCATGGTGTTCAGTGTCTTTTGTGCTAATGTATTCGTGTCTCTCTAGAGAAGCCTGACATGGTTGAAGATGTCTTTTTGCCATGTTATGTGTGGTGTAAAGAACTAGACATTTCCTGGTTCATAAAAATTTAGACATTAATAAAAAGCCCCCTTTTCCAATTAATAGATGAAAGCATACTAGTTGCTTTATATTATTGTGGGGCATATGTTTAGTTCAGACTCCCTGAGGTCTTATTCAAATTATGGAAAACCTGGCCTCCACAGTGGAATTCACAGATGGTACTGACTCCAGCCAAAAAGGAAAAAGAGGAAGGAAAAAAAGGCCGTGTTAAAAACACAAAACTGTTTGAGTGTCCTGAGTAATAGGATGCCCAGGAAGCCATGGTGGATTGGTCCCTGCTGGGAGCCTGCCCCCACTTCTCTCACTGTGGCCCCAGCCTCTAGTAGGGCGAGGGGGAAGGTCGTTTTTTCACTGTTCCTCTCATGTGTCTTATTCAACCTAACTTCCAAGCTTTTGCCCACGTTTTCTCTGCCTCAAATACTACCCCCTTCTCATTAAGTGCTTTCATGTTTTATTTAACAATCTCAGTGCCCTACAGAGTGGGTGATTGTTGTCCCATTTTATGGTTAAAGAAACTGAGGCTCACAGAACTAATTAGGTAACTTGCCCAGGGTCACACAGTTAGTGAGCAGCAGAGCAGACTGAACCATGATCCGTCTGATTCTAAAGCCCAGGTGCCTTCTGTCTCACCCCAAACAGCATTTGCAGGTGGCGTAGGTAGTGGCTTGAGCAAATGCAGGATGGACATAGACGAATTGGGATAGGAGGCTGGTTGATTAGGGAAACATGAAGGAATGGGGAACAGGGTGGCACAGGATAAGGCTGGAAAGATAGGAAGGGGCTTGGCTTTCAGGCCTGGATGTTAGGATGTTTTCTGTCTACACTGGGGAGTCCTTGAAGACTTGGGGCCTGGAGAGGAGCGGAATGAGGTGGGAGTGGTGTTTGTGTCATTACATCTGGCAGCTGGAGTGGGGGGAATGGACTGGAATCCAGGTAGGGGCCAGGGGTTGTAAGAGAGTGAGTTAGGCTGGTGGCCATAGGTAGGTGGAGGTGATGGCCGAGCTTCATGGAGGTAGCAGCCACAGGGTTTGCTAGCAGGTGTGGGGGTTTGGGGTGGGCAGATTAGGAGGAGTGAGTCAACGTTATAGGGAAACAAGGACAGTGCGGGGGAGACGATGGGTTCCAGTCTGGCCTGGTGGACTCGAGACACCAAAGGGTCATCTAGAAGACAATGACAGGCAGACAGGTGGGCTGGACACGTGGAGGCTGAAGCTTCGGAAACAGCTGAGAGGATCAGGCCCAGGGCCTGGGACTGTGCTCTCTTCACCTTCCTTTAAGCAAACGAAGAGCACAGATGTCACGAGGCATTTCCCGGTGGTGCTGGGAGCCAGCACGCATCACAAGGCTGGAGTGTCAGGGTGATACCAGAATTAGTTGGAGAGGGCTGATATGGTCGTGTCACCAGATGTGGTTGGGGAGGCTTCATAAAACTAAAAAACAAATCTGTCATCTGTGTGGTTTTGGAGGCCTAGCCCTGGTGGAAGGCATAATCCTTCTGTGAGTCACTTTAGGGAGACCGTGAGTAAAGAGCCCACTGGGAGAATCACTGCTGCCGTTCACCAGTGGTCCTTGAAGATGACAGCCCAGTTACTGGCATCTTTGTCGATGCTTCCCTCTGAAGGGGGTTTCTCTCCTTTGGTCCCTGGTTTGATTTCAGAGTGTTACCTGGAGCTTCAGGCTTCTCAGAGCTGGTTTGTCTCCGGTCCCCTGGGTGAGCGTCTTTAGAAGCGATTCTGAATGTGCTTTAGGGGACTGTGTGTCGTTTGTAAGGCTCACGGCTGAGATTGCTGTTGCTTTCGATAGGGAGGGGCTGTGGGCACCACTGGGGTGAGACTGTGAAGGGATGTGGTTCCAGGAGCACACGCACTGGGTGGCTGGGGCAGGGGTCTCACCAGGCAGGCACCGGCCAGGCGGAGCCCTTTCTAGCTTGAATGAAGCCCTCCCAAATGCCTGGGATACAGGTGAGGCCGGTTTGAATCTGTTATGTACCCATAAAAGTCTGTGTTCTTTTAATCCACTCTTGTGGGGGCAGACCTGTTGTGGGTGGGACCTTTTGATTAGATTATTTCCATGGAGATGTGACCCTGCCCATGCAAGGTGGGTCTTAATTAGCTTACTGGAGTCCTTAAGAGACCTCGGGGGGGGAGAGAGAGAGAGAGCTCAGAGCTGACACAGACCCAGACGCTTGGAGATGCAGACAGAAAGACGTTTGGAGATGCTAAGCTAAGAGATGAAGCCCTGAGTTTGGCCTGGAGAAGCTAAGTGAAAACCTACAGACACCTAAGGAGAAAGCCCCTGAAACCAGAAGCTAAACCCGGGGAAGAAGGTTCAGCAGAGCCAGCCAGGTGCCTTTCCATACGACAGAGGAACCCTGGACGCCATCGGCCTTCCTTCAGTGAAGGCATCCTCTTGGTGATGCCTTAGTTTGGACACTTTCATGGCCTTAGAACTGTAAATTTGTAACCCAATAAATCCCATTTATAAAAGCCAATCCATTTCTGGTATTTTGTATTCCTGCAGCCTTAGCAAACTGGAACCCAGGTAAATCCACTGGGGATGGTCTGTGATGTGGGATTTGCAGTTCTGCATTTGGATTGGGCTTGTACTGGGGTCTTTCCCTTTTGCCTGGGATGTAGTTTATCATGTGCTAGAGCAGTGGTGGGTGGTTTTGCCCCCAGAGGACATCTGGCACTGCCCGTGGAGACCTTATTTGGTTGTCACAGTTGGAGGAGGGAGTTGGAATGCTGCTAAATAAACATCCTACAATGCGCAGGACAGTCCTCACCCCCAAACAAGAATTTTTCAGCCCCACATGCCAATAGTGCCTGCTGGTGGGGAGTGAGCACACTCAGTGCAGCAGGGAAGCTTCCAGGGTGACGGTCAAGAGCAGGGGAGAGGAGAGGGGCTGGCCTGCCCTGAGGAGACATGGACCAGACTCACTTCTTCCCAGTTGAGTTTTAGTTCCCTGACCTGTCAAGTACGGAGAGCAGAGCAACAGATCTCTGGGGCTCTTTCCAGTGCTACACCCTGAGATTCTAGAACTGACGCTCTGCTTTCATGAGTCAAGTCATGTGGGAAAAAAAAAATTTGATGAGACATCTTTTTTTTTTTTGCCTTTCTTACTAGTTTTTATTTGCTTTTCTTTCATTCTGGAAAAGGAAAAAGTTACACTGTCTTCAATACATATTTAAAATGTCCCCCCTTTTTAATAAGTAAGAATCATAGTGATAAACATGAGAGTGTTCCTTTTATTTCAAGGAGAAATGACTCATGTTTGGAACATTTATGCTCAGTAATGAAAATTCAGCGTCTGCTCATGCACAGCAGACAGACTTCCGCCTTTTGAGCGTCTCTCCCCAGACACCACCAGGGCAGCGGGGATCTCCCCCGACACGTCTGGCTCGGAGAGGCGGAGTCCTGCGATGCACGAGAACCTGCAATTCCAGGATGTCTGAGCGTTTCCCCTGCCGCCGCTGCAGGCCTGACGTCATCCAGGCGGCCATCTCAGCTCCCACCCCCTCCTTGTAGACATGCACGGGCACACAGACACACAGGGACACGCAGACACACACAGACACGGACACACAGACATGGACACAGGGACACACACACACACAGGACAGACCGACACAGACAGGCACAGACACACACGGACACATGCACATATATATATATATTCCCAGGGACACATGGACACACATATGTACATGGACACACAAGCACAGGCAGGCACACACACATACACATACAGAGACACACAGACACACAAATATACCCAGGGACACACAGAAACAGACACATATATATACAGGGACACCCACAGGCACACATATATACACAGGGACACACAAACACAGACATACTTATATACACAGGGACACCCACAGACACACAGCCAGGCAGACAGACATACAGACACACATACACAGGAACACACAGACCCGCATATATACACAGGGGAACACGAGACACAACAGGCAGACACAGAAACACCCAGCCATGTAGACAAACATACACAGGGACACAGAGACAGACAGACACGCAGACAAACACAAACAGACACAGAAACATACAGAGACACATAGATACACATAGACACAACACATGCACGCAGAGACACAGACACTCAAACATTTACACACGTGGGTGTGTCACCCGGGCCCCGGGCCCCTTGACGTGCTCTCTGAGCGAATGGCTGAATGGCCTAGTTGGCCTCAGATGGCAGGGCTGCTCCCCTCTGGGTCAGGGGAGCAGCCTCTCTCCCCCTAGAGACCCTCCAGGGGACATGGAGGGGGCTGGGTCTGCCCTGTGGATGGTGATGAGCTGATGGCACTGCTTCTGCTTTTTGCCCTTCTAATTGTTTCTGTTATGAAGAAACTCAAACATCCCAGCAAGTTGCAAGAGTAGTGCCGTGACCACCTGTGTATCCACCACGCAGAATCAATGTTAATATGTTGGGTTTGCTTTCTCTTTCTGTGCGAATTGTAGAAACCAATTAGAAGCAAGTTTGTGGACATCATGACACTTCACCCTTACCAACTTCAGCAAATCTCCTAGTAAAAAGCTTCTTCTCTGGAACCCCAGCACTGTTACCAACATCTAAAACATTTAAAATGATTCCCAGTGCATCTAATACTAGTCCATATTCAGATTTTTCCAATTCTCCCCCAAAGTTTTTTGTTTTTTTTTTTAACAACTTTTTTTCCCTTTTAAACCAGAGTCCTGTAGTCAGGATACAAGCATTGCATTTGGGTTAAATTTTCATTTTTAATTTTTATGTCTCTTTAGTCTCTTTTGGTCTGGAATGATCCTCACATCCTTTTTTCATGACTTTTTTTTGGGGGGGAGGTGGATCAAGGCCAGTCATTTTGTGGAAAATCACACTTCCTGAATTTGTCTAGTTATTTTCTTGTGATGTTCAACTTGCTCCTCTATCTCCAAACGCTTGTCTAGGTTTAGGCTTGTTGGAAACCCTTGCCAGGGGATGCTGGGTGCTTCTTAAAGCATCACATCCAACAAGGTTGTTAGTGATGCTGAATTTTATCAGTGGCTTGAGGTGGTGCTGCCAATCTCTCCAGTGGATCGTTTGTTTTCCCTGTGCAGTTAACACATAATCTATGGGGAGATGATTTGGCACTGTGCCTGTAGTCATTGATGATTCTTGCCTGAATATTTTCTGGGGAGGTTGCAAAATGGTGATTTTTCTATTTCCATCATTAGCTCGCAATTCAGCTCCTAAAAAGCGACTGCAATGTACAATTTTTAGAGAGTTTGGTGTAATAATTGTCTTAATGGTGGCAAATAAATCTGTTTCTATGAATATCACTATGGACTCATGGTTTTAATTTTGTGATTGTTTTATAATCAGTTATAATTTTTTTAATGCTCAAATATCTAAAATTTGACCCTTTGAAGATGTCTCTTATGTCCTTAGAACATGCCCCTTTTAGTCTTTCAGTCCTTTCTTGCTTTCTTGCACAGAAAATACCTTAGATTCACCTTAAACTTTCCCATCTCCAGACATTCAATCAGCCATTTCTTCAAGGAGCCCTGATTCCTTTTAGTGGCGAACGGTATTTAGAAACCAAATCTGAATGCTAGGTGTGTTCATGGCAGCTGGGGTTTCCTTATTTTCAGGTCCTTTCAGTGGACAGAGCTAGGAAATACTTTTTAAAATACCAGGAGTTTATATTGATATTTCCAATTCAACTTTAACATTACTGGGCTTTTTCTTCAATCGTTGATTTAATAGTCATATCTTTTCTCTTACACTGAAAATCTTGGTTCCTAGTAATATTAACGCATTTACTTATTTGCTTTATTCTGCAATATACATTAAACAGTTTCAAAATGATAATCTCTTACTATTAATAACAGCATTTGGAATGAGACATACAATTTCTTTGTAGTTCATTTTTGTCTTGAATATATATTCCACCACTTATCGAGGTCAAAAGCCATGTGAAATAATTCCTTTCTCTATGAGATTATGCTGCCAATTTGCTCCTCTAGTAATTTTGTTAGCTATTTTTTTAAATTTAGAGTTTGCTCTTCTCTTATAAAAAATTTGAATTTATTTATAATAAATGTCCCCATCTTAAGTGTGTTGACAAATATGCATACACGTGTGAAGTCAGCACTACCATCGAGTTATAGAATACTTTCATCGCCACAAAAAGTTTTCTTGTTCTTTGTAGTCCGTCGTCTTCCCCTCCACCCCAAGCCTTAGGCAACCATTGATGTACTTTATTTCATTATAGATTAGTTTTACACTTTTTACTGTTATAGAATAGTACACTTTTATGTCTGGCTTCTTTTAGAATCAACTGTGGAGTTGTATGTGTCAGTAGTTCATTCCATTTTATTGCTGAGTAGTACTCCATTTTATGGACACTCCATACTTATTTATCCATACATCTGCTGATGGATTTTTGGATTGTTTGCAGTTTTTGGCTATTATGAATAAAGCTGCTCTGAACACTCGTGTACAAGTCTTTGTGTGGCTATATAACTTCATTTCTCTTGGGTATGTACTTTGGAGTGTGATTGCTGGGTCATATGATACAACTACCAACTCTCTTCCAAAGTAATACTGCTTTGCTTTCCCACCAACAATTTATGAGTCTTTCAGCTGCTTCAAATCGTCATCACTTAGTAGCACCAGTGTTTTAAATGTTCCCCATTCTAAAGGGTTATGGGGTGGTATCTCATTGTGATTTTAATTTGTACTGTTTTCCTTTTGTTTTAATTTTTTATTTTTTGAAGAGTAAAACATTCACTGGTTCAAAAGTCAGAATACTATGAAAAAGTGTGCTTAGGGAAGTCTCACCCTTTATTTTTCTCAGTCCTCCCATTGATGGTGTGTTTTAAATGATTGCTGCATATCGAGCACCTGCTCTGGGCCGGGTATTGTGCTAGGACTTGGTTAATGATTGAAAATGGACTCGGTTCTTGCCTCCAAAGAGCTTCCATATTTCTATTACAAGACGAGATGGACATTCATCAAATAACCTCACAAATGCGCGTAAAATTGTACCTTTGCCTTTGCTGTGTAGGAAAGATGTAGGGCAGGGCCTAAGGCTGTTGTATCTGGATCTCATGGTTTCCCAAGAAAAAGACATTGTTTACATGCTCCCTCCCTTCATACTTGTTGCAAAATTTCTAAAATGTTGTAACTCTGGGACCTGTAGAAACAGGCTGAGTCCTGGGAAGGTGACCAACGCCCAGTCTCGGAACCCAGCTTCACATGATTATTTGGCTTTAGATGAAGTCTTCCAGGCTGTTCCCTACAGAACCTGATTGAAACACACTTTCCATGTCTTGAAAAACTGTATTGAGCACACATGGTTTACAGTTAATTTGTTAAAAGCCTTTTTCCTTTTGTTTTTGACATCCTTGATCTTGACACTTGATTTAAGAATATCAACACGTTATTTGATCAGTATTTTCTTATTCATTATATTTTGTAGGTTTTGTTAGAGATTTCTCCCCACCCCTCACCCCCCACCCCATGAGACATCTGATAGTTTTTAGATTTGGAACTTCAGTTTATGTTTTCATTTCTTGCGGGTCACCCTGACCTAGTGCAGAATACTAGTGGTCATCAGGATGATTTGGACTGTTGAGTCTTAAATTCTTGGAAGTTTTGATTTTATTTTGTTATTATAATTAAATTTATACTGTGCAGTTATTATCAACTCTATAAAGTGTTTTAGATAAGGTACGGCTGTTCAAAAAGCTGTATGCTGAAACTTGGAAACTCTTCACTGAACCTGTTGTCCTCTTTGCAATTTTTGCATATGCTGAAAGTGATTTTTAAACATAATAGTAATCATTGTCAATGCATTTATAAAGCACTTCTTTAGGGAGTATTTTTTAGTAGCAACAAGTCTTCTAACACTGAAATCCAGTTTTTATGTTTCTAAACTTATTTCATTTTATAAGAAGATAACTTCTGCTCTTTCACGGTATGCATGTTTATATTACTGTGGAAGTATTGCTGACATTTTTTTCCTGCCTGATGGCTGCCCTCCCTGATTTGGAGAAATTGTAAGGGAATTATTATGCACATATTGTGGCATAAAGAGTTCAAGAGTGAAATTCTAGGATAATCAGTCCGATTTTTTTTTTCCGGCAGTCACGGTCCTGGCGGGAGGCAGATGGCACACTCAAAAGGAAGCAACTCAAGAGAGTTTAAAAAAGGACCAGTTCACAGGAATGGGCAGGGATACGGGAAGCCTGCAAGGGATACAGGAAGCACCGCCAGGGACCTTGGACCACTCCGAGGCCTGAAGGGCAGGGGAAAGGAGCAGGTGCTGGTACCTGGAGAAAATAGCTGGGGTTATGGAGGGCCTGACGGGCCATGGGCATCCATAGAGGGGTGCAGCTGATTCACTGCAGCCCATCAGAGAGGGAGCCCGAGGAATAAATTCCCAGCTTCAGTCTCCTGCTGCCCTCTCTATTCTCACTAGTTCTTCCCTTTGGTGGAAGCAGACGGGAAGTCAGTGGGCAAAGGAACCCATTGGTGCAGCTACCAATGCCTGTCTCCTAGGGCAGGGAACAGAGGGGAGGAGGAGGGTAGAGAGTGGCTCGGGGTTGGGGAGAGATGAAATATATCCAGCACCTTATATGATAGAGAATCTATATTAATATAATACAGATTCTAACGTGTTTATAGGTATATATGAATGTATATGTATATATAAATATAGAAAGGAGGGGAAATCTTTGCAGTGATTCCCATATACCTTGAATATCTGGTAGATTTATGTGCTTAGTCCTGACCAGTGCTAGAGAGGAATGAGGCTCTTGGTGTTCAAGTGGATCATTTTGGGAGTTTAAAAAAAAAATCTAAGGATTTTTCTTTAATTAAGAAACCCATACAGAACTCAAAACTCCTTTCAGCTGGATTCTGATCGTCTTCATTTTCCAGCATTACTTGATAATTACTTTTCCATCATTGGAAGATGGTACAAAATGAGGGGAGATCTCGCCCAAAGAAGAGCTCCCTTCCTTTCAGGGCCTCTGTAGGGAGCAGAGAGGACAGAGCTGGCCTTTCAGAACACTGGATGTCATCACACGTTCTCTTTGTGTACATGACAAGCCTCTCTGTGTGGGGTGATTCTTGGGTGCTACCCTGTGGATTCACCAAGGCTTAAATGGTCAGAGTCACCTTTTTTTTTGTTTTTGACATTGTCACCCAAGAGCACACCTTAAGCTGAATGTTGTCCAGATGGCTACCACATGGGGAGACGAAGGTGTTACTGAAACCTGATTATAGGTGCACTGTTTTATAGTTGTTTTGGAGAATAGCTTCACACCCAAAGTACAACTTCTTTCTGTTGTCTTAAAAGGTTGAAAATAGTTCCATATATATATATATATATATATATATATAAACTTTCAAGTACTTAGCACTGGAAATGTAAATCTTGTCCTCACTGAAGTGTAAATCCCACCAGCCATGTAGACCTACCCCAGGAGTTGAGAGTAATTCAGGCCTTTTTGTTTTGCTAAACAAATAGGCACCCAGTGTAGATAACTCCAGCAGAACGAAGTTGGGCTCCAACTTTCTCTCACTTCTTATAGAACATGTCCATCAAGCCAAAGCCCTTTTGCTGCTTTTCAAAAATTGCTCTAGTGTAGCACACGATTTTAAGAAGAACCTTCTTCTTGACAGGTGAATTCTGAAACCTTTGGGTCCCCACCTGCATGGGAAGAATGTAAGACATGCACAAGTTGTCTCAGTTTGTGGGATGCTGGTGTGTTTGCCTTTTTTTTGATGCCTTTTATGTCGGAAACCTCTGAACCATACACACGTATTTGAAAACATTTCCAGAGGCTGGGTTTTCTCACGGAAGCCACGTGGTTTGGTGGAAAGACAGACAACCCAGAAGGACCTGGGTTTGAGCCCCAGCTCTGCCTCTTGCTGACTGTGCTCCAGGGGCAATCCTCTCCCCCCTCAGAGCCAGTTTTCTTCTCTATAAAGCGGCTTAATAATCTCAGGTTCCTTCTTTGAGTTCTTTAGGGCCACCTGAGGTATTTGATCACCCTTTGAAACTGGCTACCCAACTGGAAAGTTGGTGTTTTGTCTGCAGGTGGTTGGTGTAACAGCAACACAGATATAAAACTGTAATAATGATAACAGTGATAACTTTTGGCTTTGACTTTTATCCAAAGGGAATGATTAAATGAGTTTTCCTCCTTAAAAATGTGTGTGTGTGTGTGTACGTGTATTCACACAGGTGACAAAGCATTTGTGTGTGCACTCTCATTTATAGATGCACATTTCAAAAATTATTCATGTTTTGCCTTGGAAATGTGTGATGTGGTTTTCTTACAGCTGGCTACCTGCCTGAGGTGGTGGCGAGGCTTACAGGAGCCTGAGTCCAACTGTGAGCATGTGATCTTAGGCAAGTTCAGTAACCTGAGCCTCTATTTCCTTATCTGTAGGGTAATAATACTACCTACCTCCTAGGTTTGTTGGGAGAGTTAAATGAGGTGATGGCACCTGTCATTTGGTCAGTTCTCAATGGTAGTGCTGACTCCTGCTACTACTGCTACTTCTGCCACTACCGGTAAAAGTTGTTTGTGTATACCCCGAGTTCCAAGTTGGACTGTCATTTATGCCAGGTGACAGCAATATACTGAAAAATTTGAGAATTTATTGTGGTTAAAATTTCCAATTAATCAAAAGGCTGCCTGAATTTGGAAAACTTTACTCAGCAATGGAAGCGTGGTCTGAGAGCGTGGTTGGTCATTATCTCTGTGTGTGCCTGGACAGTGTACCTCACTTCTCTGCTTCCTTTCCCCCCGTAGAGAGAGAGACTGTTGGCTTAGGAGCCCTTCCCAGGATGAAGCTCAGGACTGATGAAATGGTGGTCAGAGAGACTCCTGACACTGCCAGGTGAGGCAGGCTGAGTCAGGTGCTTGGGGATTTCCCCCGCATGCACCGTCTTCAGGTGACCTCGGCAGAGCTCCTCCGTGATGGTCCTCTTTTCACTACCATGTCACCCTGTGGAGTTGTCAGTTTTGTGTCAGCTGGACTAGGTTTTGGTTAACTCTCTGGAGGACTGTTGTTTGTATTGTGTTGCCTCAGGTTGCAAGGAGTTCACAGGTGAGCTGAGAAGTATCCAGAAACAGGTGTGCTCTCTATCCCAGGGGAGGTCTTCTAGGTGGCTTGTCTTACAGCCTGTGTGAATCCCCGTAGTGACCCGAGCTCGGCTGTGACTGTGACCTTTCCAGGTGATGTGCATCATTTGTCACCAAACCCCACCAAGTTGTGGGATAACTGTGCAAATACGGTGGTCAACCTGCAGTTGCCCTTGACTCTCCCCTTTCCCCTCCCCCAGCAAACTTGGGGGTACCCTCTGATCCCAAGGCGCCTTGCCCGAGTCTTGACTGTAGTACTTACAGCCAGATAGGTCATTGCATCTTCTCCACCTGGGTCAGGGATGGTTCCAGATTACCAGGCATGTCTCCTGTCTGTGTTCAGGAAAGGGTCTTAGCTGCCATTGGAATACTCACACTGGGGTTTAAAGGCACTGTAAAGGCAGCTTCTGAAAGAGAAGTGATTTGGACAAGATGGTGGGGCTAAAAGCTGGACTCACAACCTAGGACCTGCCACCAGGGGAGAATGGTAACTGGTCCCATGGCCCATGGACACTCCCTAAAAAAACAAACAGCCAAGGGTGCATGTTTTACTGAGAGGGTCTTTGTGATCATGTTTTTAAAAACCAAAGGACATACCTATTAAGTTCTCTGGCCCAGTACATATACCCTGTAACTGTAACTATTATCCAGGCAAGTACATTCAACATTAACTTTTAGTTATGGAAATAAGGTGATCCAATTATATGTGCCAATCAGATAAGATCATATTGGAACATTTAAAAATAGATGAGTGACTCTTGACAACCAGAAGATAAAGTGGCATGAGGTGGGCCAGTTGTAACCCAACCAAGGGCGTCTCTGTATTCCAAACTTGTGTGTGCCTTTATCGCCCTCCATAAAATATTCCTTCATTAATAATCATTTGCAACATATTTGAATCACCCTAAAGAAAGTAGGGGTACTGGGAAGGATGCAAGTTCAGTCCAGGGCTAGAGCTGGCTGTCATCTTTTTTTCCCTTCCTCCACTTCAAAGTTATCATGTCCTTTACTGAGACCTGAACTTTTAAAATAACTGGGTTTTTTTTTACATAGATGTAATCAATGGTGAATTTTACCTCCTCTCATGTCTGTTAGTTTTAGTTCGGTTTGCCTTCTTAAACTTAAAGAACATGAAGAGGCAGTTTAATATGCCTTTTATCCTACTATGTATGTCTTTATAATGTGCTTATGTAACTTTAAGATTGTAGGTGTGATACAAACAATGGGTTAAAAAATTGAGTGTATCCACATTCAGGACAACTTAATTACACCATTGTATGTTCCAGTTTTATGCCAGGTGACAAAACTGTTAAATTTGCGTAATTTTGCTTCTATGATAAAGTTATTAGCAGGTAAATGATCATGTTGAATTTCTCTATCGATTATATTCCCTGTGCATTGTTTGATGCCACCGATTTCTTGAACTCATTTGAGCGGTTTGACTCTTTGAGGTGATAGAGCATGGCTGATATGAGAAGAATATAAAACAACCAGCTTTTTATGTGTTTTTTGAGAGTGAGTGAGATTTTTAAGATTTTTATAACCTCTCTGTGTCCTATATTCGTTTTCATCCTGTCTAGAGATTTCTGTGAGGTGTTCAGACAGCGGAAAGTAGCTAACCCTGATTTACAAATGGCCCGAAAGGACAAATTGGTGAAACTAATTTGGGCAAATCCAGAGATTTAGCTGGATAAAAACAGTGATTTTAAAGATGCCATTCGTTTGGCCTTCTGACTTGAAGTATGGGGGTTTGTGAGTGTGTGTGAGAGGACGTGCACGTGTGTGTGTTTCCCCTTTTCTTTACGAGAACTCACTAGTGTAGGGTTTGACAGTATTTATAAGTAAATATATTCTGGGTGTTTTGATGATCATTTTGTTATTGATTGTTGATAATGCACCAGCTTATGACTGCCTTTGGCAGTTGGAAAACAACAGTCTAGGATTTAGAGTACAAAAAACTAATTTCAACCCAAACACACTCTTTCTAGAACTGCCAGCTTTCGTGAGATGACACGCTTCAGTTTTGTGCCTCCGGTAGCAGCCACCCCTCTCCGCCATGGAAAGCCCATTGATGAAGGGTGCGGAGCCAGGAGGGGGAGGTAGGCCTGGGTCAATGAAAGTAAAGCAGAGAGATTCCTGCAGCACAGAAATCATGGTGAATTCTGATAAATTTGGTCTCCTTTCTCCGTTCCCACCCCCACTCAACTCACTCCAGCAAGTCTCTCCTAGAGATAAGTTTGGTTTTAGGTAAACCTTGGGATTATTTTGGTTTCATTGAAATGTTAATGCAAGGAGATTATGTCTTCTTCCTCATAGATTAAAACCACACACACACACAAAACACCTGTCCATCTTCTCTATAGAGATCAAGCCTTTGTAAGGGTTCAAATTATCCTACCTTTCCCCCACATCCACAGACACTCAGCGAAACGGAGCTGGCATTCAGAAACATCCACGCGGCGCTTCGGAGACAGGTTTGGGGCATTAAAATATCATAGAGCTCATGTATCTGAATATTGTGCAAGTGACACGTGAATCATGATTTCTATTTGTATAGCTTTTAAAACACGTCTGTAAAATAATAGCAAGAATATTGCAGGAGAAAGGGGATTTCCGTATCTGATGTTCAGAGGACACACGGTTAGTGAGCTTGAAATATTCCCCGGTTGTGGCGCTCAGGGACTCTGTGTCTAGCTCAGGTCTCCTGATGCCAGCGAGCTGGAGTTGTCCCGAGGAGTTGTGGCCTGTCCCCGTCCTGCAGTCCTATGGCGGGGTCTTGAGAGAGAAATTCCTATTTCCACCAGGGGTATGTTCCCACCTTCCATCCTACCTTCTGCTTTTGAAAAAAATCTGTTAGAGGGCAAGGTGGGACCTTGAAAAAAATCATTGCAGGCAGTTGTTAGGAAAATCTGAATATCTGATGTGACTTTTGTTTTTCTATCTGTCTTTCCATTCTGGAGCAGTTTTGCTACAGGAAATGAACAATGCTCTATCTAGAAAAAATTCTTCATGATCAGATTTGCTTTTTCTCTCTCTCACTTCTTCCTTCTTTCATCCACTTGGCTAGTTCTTCAGATCATTTTCTTAATACTTTTGAAATTTAAAAATCCCCCTGATGTCTTTAGACAAAAGATTATGGGATTTCATAGCAAAAGTCCCTTTCAGAATCACTCACTTGCTCAACATTTTGTTCTCGTTCTCCCGCGTGTGTTTTGAAGCTGAAAACAATACTGTATGATGTCACTGCCATTGTTAGAATAAATTTTCTCTATTCTATTCTATTTGTTTTTTTTTTCCAGAATCACCCAACTTCTGCTGGGACTTCTTTTGGCAGAGAGGAAAATTAAGTTTATTAAAATGCTTCTTCTGTGCTGGGCTGGTGTTAGGTGCATTATATACATTGTTGCACTGAAGCCCCAAAGTGACTTTTGAAGAAGGTGGCAAGTGCAGTGTTGGCAGGAACCGAGCAGCCTGTCCCCTTGTTGCTTGGGCCTACACATGGGGATGCTTTCTGGAATGCTCACTGGCAGAGGCCAGCTTCCTTCTGTCCTCTTTCCTTGGTGTGAAGTAGTTTCTAGTACCTGCCACTGCCGTTTTGAAAGGCAGGAGTGAGACCCCTACAGGGGCGTTGGTGGGAAGGTGAGAGGACACTCAGCAGGGAGAGGTGTGGGAAGGGGGACATCTAGTTAACCCCTTCCTCCCTGCAGGGCTCATCTCTTTCCTCCACTGTTGCCCTTTGGCCACATTTCATAATCCTTGTAGTCACTTGTTTACGGTTTATTTTCCTCTGGCACCCAAAGGAGATGGACTCTGACTTTTGTGTCTTGGTGCCCTGCCCAGAACCTAATACACAGTCTGCTCTTTACAAGTGTTGTTAAGTGACTTGCTTCAAAATAAGGCCCAAGGGACACCCTTTCTTTAGGCCTAGGGAGGTTTGAATGGGTTTGTGACTTTTGGGGTCTGGATTCTGGCCTTGTCTAGAGGACCAAGGATGAGTTTTGTGGGAATGGTTGAACCTGTAATCTGATAATGTCAGCACCTGCCTGCCTGTCCCCCAGAACCCTCATCCCTTCCTTCTTGCTCCCCAGTCCTCCTCCCCTTCTGTTCTCTTCCTTTCTTCCCCAGCACCCACCTTCCTTTCTTGTTCCTGCCGCCTGTCTCTCCTCCCCCAGCACTCCCCTGCCTTCCTCCCTCTGCTTCCCCTTTAGCTTGGCCCTGAGGGAGGCTAAGGAGGAGCTGAGTCCCCAGTAGAAGAGGAACCAGCAGTGACAGGGAGGCAACTGGTGTGGTGATGCTGGGGGACCTGTACCGGGGTGCCCCCAGGGAATTTGCTAGGCCTCCAAAATGACACAAACATAGACTGTTTCCAGATGTTTCTTTCCAGGAGAAGACTTCAAGCCTGCTTCCAGATCCTGGAAAACTTCTTGTATGTTGGGCAGAATGGCAACTCAATGACAAATGCCAACCCTAGAGCTCCCTCTTTATAAAGCTGCAATAGTCTTTTGTTCACTAGTGAATGGACTTTGTCAGTTCCAATTTCCAACGTGAGCCAAAGGATCCTGGAGAGGACAGTGACTGCAGAAGCTCAGCCCTCCCTGGGGATGGCTAGTGTCCACCAGTCCTTTCCATGTTGAGCTGTTGCTAAGTGCCAAGGAATGTATTATCTCATTTAATCCTTACAACAATCCTATGAGGCATCCCATTTTGTAGATAAGGAAACTGAAGCTCAGAGCAGTTAAGTAACTTGCCCAAGGGAAATTGAAATAAGACTTGGACCCAGGTCTTTCTGACACCATGGTCCATGCCACCCAAGTCAGGGCTATCCTTTGAGGAGACAATAATGTGCTTCTTGCTGACTTTCCAGACACATGTTACTGGCCATGAACAGAGACATGGTAGTGTTGGGAAGCTGAGAAGGCGATGGAGAAATGAAGGCCCAATGTGTAATAATTATTCTATAATAAGATATCCATAAAACATAGAATTATGGGCCTTTGGGAAGATTTAATCTACCAACTAATTTATAGAGGAGGATACTGAGACCCAGAAAGGATGAGTGAGCTGCACGTACACAATGAATTCAGAAGGCAATAATGTTAGGTGCAGCTCAACAAATGATATGTATTCCTATTAGTAATAGGTGTACTTATTCCAACCCGTGTCTATACTTCCTCTTCTCCCCCCTTCTCCCCACCCACACCCCTGGGCTTCCTCCTTTCTTACTTCGGAGCACTTGGCTTGGATCAGCAGCAGCACCCCTCCCCAATCCCACAGAACCCAGATCATTTTTTTAGCTCCTGATGACCTTTCACCTGGTTTCTTAGGTTGCCCAAATTACAAGACCTTTGTGCCAGAAGCCCAGGTTGAAACCGTAGAAGCCGTAGGGCAGGGGGCAGCAAATCAAGCCTGCTGCCTGTTTTTGTAGATCAAGTTTTGGTGGAGCATGGCCATGTCCATTCTTTCACATCCATGTGCTTTTGGGCTACAGTGACAAAGCTGGGTAGTTGCAACAGAGACCACATGGCTCACAAAGACTAAAATATTTGTGATCTGGCCTTTTAAGAAAAAGTTTATTAACCCCTGCCATTGAAACCTCAGCTCTACCCCTCCATGTTCATGAGCTTTTGCTATAAAGGTTGGGGTCATTGAGGATATAGCAGAGGGGAGAGAGGTGGCTTATGTCTTGTTAGTTCTCTGAAGTATCTCAATCAATGTTTCTTCATACATAGTCATCTCAAAGGATATATATTCAATGTGCTCTGGATTTTCCCTTCTCCCAGTCTTCAATTTAGTTAGTTGCTCAAATCAAACCCTTATGTTTCTCCTCTCTTCACCTGCCACTTCTAATCCATCACTGGATCCAGTTGGTTCTCCAAGATACGTCTTGAAGCTGTCTTCCTTTCTCCATCTCCACCGCTGCTGCCTGATCCCAGACCCCACGGCCATCTCAGGCCTGGGCTGCGGCCTCAGCTCACAGCAGATCCCTGCTGGTTCTCTTGCTGCTTCTGGCCCATTTATTCTTCACGTTCTTCTCTAGCCCATCACTCTAGTTCCTTCATAGCAGGTGATACAGTCTGTCATGATCTTGCTGGTTTCTTCCTTTCCTTAATTATTGTCTTCCTCCCCCTTCATGAATGTAGTCACTTTTTGTATTCTCATGCATTCACTGATGTACCCCCCACCCCACTCCATCTCCATCCTGGCATGTAGTATGTACCATATGAATGAACGAATGAATGAATGAATGTGGGTGAGTGGGATTGGCAATACCTTCTGAAATGGCATGTCAGAAACATCAGAAGGGATTGTTTCAAGTTAACTAAGAACACGCCTTCCTACCTGCCTTCACTTTGATATGTGTCTTGCTTCGCTGGCTCTACTCCCCAGATACTGGGGAGAGATGGGTGTCCCCCATACTGAGCATCACGTTGAAGTCCTCCGTTAGTGCCAGAAAAGGACTTTATCCCTCAGAAGTGGAGAAAAGATTGGAAACTATTGCCCTGGACCAGTAATTTCCAAACTTTTTTTTGACCCGGATTCCCAGTAAGAAGTATATCTTACCTTGTGATCCAGTATACACATACATACATCCATACATATACCCACACACACATACATACAGATTTCACAGAACATTACTTTACAATAGACATTTACTCTTCTGATCTCTTATCTCTCCTGATCTATTCTATTCTATTTGGTTCTATTCAGTTAAATTCTGTTCCTTTCCATTAAAACAATTCTGGCTATGACCCATTGAATTGATTTCATGACCCATTGGTGTATCATAACCCACAATTTAAAATATGGTATTTGTCTCCCAGGAACTCACAACCCAGTGAAGGGACCCCAGCGTGAAAACTTGATAAAAAGGCTGCAGTGCAGGTCCAAAGTTCAGAGACTACCATTGGATCTAGGCCTCAGGAAAAAAAGTTCTCTTTTAGAAGTTAGATTTACTTTAGTTGTTATGCTTATCTTTTTTTTTTAATACCTTTCTCACCAATCAGTTCTTTCTACAATATAAGCTGTTGTCTGTTTTTTCTCTTGTGTATTGATTTTTTTTTAATGTTAATAGGAGATTGTCTATTATTCCCCAGGTGCTGTTTTAATTAAAAACAAAAATTGTTCTCATCCATTCCTTTTTACTCATTTTTTTCTCTCTGTTTATTTCACATTAGTTTTCTCTAGTTTATATACATGTACACAGACAAAATGTGTATATAGACAAATATGTTTATAAGTGGAGATATTATTATTTTGGATTTTTTTTAACATTTGATTCTGTATATCCCTACAGTTATTTCTGTAAAAAGAAGCCTGTGTTTTTGTCTTTGCATAAGATGGCAGATATTTCTCTAAAAGCTATGACTCTCAAACTTATTACACAACTGTAATCAGATTACATCCTTCTCTCCCCTGTTAAGGGGCATTAAATGCAATTTTTTCTGGCCTTAGAAACTTGAGCATTCTATCCTCTGTGTTATTTCCATTATAACAGTTTTCAAGTAAATCTTTTTATTATTCTGAACTGTTACATGAAACCAAGGAAAATGCTTGAAAAGAGGATGCAATGCCAGCTTTGTTCAGGCTCTTTCCAAGCTCAGCATAGAACTCTCCACTGTAAATCATTGGACAGATTGACAGTGTCTCCATGGGCGGGTCTTGGAGATTTCTTTTTTTGTCTTTTTCTCTTTGGAATGCTAGTAATCTAAAGTTCAGGATACATTGAAATTAGCCTCTGGTCTATAAAAACCTATCAGCAATTCTAGACATCCCATTGAAAAATGTAGAACTGATCAAGATGGAAACATTTCTTTGGATCCAAAGCCTGGGAAAATTTCTCCAGTTAATGAATATTATGAGATGGTCATATGTGCTGACCAAGTTTGGAATTAAACCTCAGCTCTGTGATCACTGTGCAAAGACCTGGGCAATAGGAAACTCTGAGTAGCTAGGTTGTTGTGAGTTTGTAATATGGGTTCCTCCAGCAAGGAAGAAGTTACAGTAGAGAGCACATGGGCCGAAGGATGCATAGAAGGTAGATGGGGGACTGGTGAAAATAAAGGGGGGACCTGAGAATACAGAAAAGCTAAGTCAGGACCAACAGCACGTATGGGTATGCTGTCCTTTTCCTCTTTGCTCGTCAGGTCAGTTTGCTGGAGTCCCCTCCCACTGCTGCTGTTGAAACGTAGTACATTTCTAATGGATAGCTTTGGGAAAATCAGCTTTGATTTGATGAGTCACTGAACAGCCAGCTCTGTTCCGTTTCTTCCACAAAAAAGGAGATCTTCTTATGTCTTTGCCTTCGTTTGGGTCCTGTTCCGGTTTGCTAATGCTGCCGTTTTGCAAAACACCAGAAATGGATGGGCTTGTATTAAAGGGGTTTATTTGGTTACAAAGTTACAGTCTTAAGGCCATTAAGTGTCCAAGGTAAGGCATCAGTACCCTGTTGTTGATGCCTTCACTGGAGAATGGCCAATGGTGTCTGAAAACCTCTGTTAGCTGGGAAGGCACATGGCTGGCATCTGCTTGCTCCCAGATTGTGTTTCAAAATAGCGTTCTCCATAATGTCAGTGTCAGCTTCCAAAGGCCGTCTGGAAAATGCGTCTCTCATCTGCAGCTCTGAGTTCCTTCTGTTTGTGCTTTTATGTAGGGCTCTAGTAAACTAATCAAGCCCCCCCCCCCCACGTCTCCCCTCACGAATGGGTGGGGCCACACCTCCCTGGGAATTATCTAATCAGAATTATCACCTATGATTGGATGGGTCACATTTCCATGGAAACAACCTAATGCAAAGGTCCCAACTTAATCAACACTAATATGTCTGCCCCCACAAGATTGCATCAAAGATAATGGCATATTGGAGGCCATAATACATCCAAACCAGCACATGTCCTTTTAGGTACCAGGCCCCGTCTGGGTACACAGCATCACACCCTGTCTGGGCCTCGCACCCGTCTCTCGGGGGTTCATGTCTTACCAGGGAGAAGCCAAGACTTTCTTTGGCACCATGATTTGCACGAAGCCACAGGGGAAAGTTCTGTTTGGCTCGGTGCCCCTTTTCTTACCAGGACCCCACCTGCCTGCACCTGGACCAGCTACCCCGTGAAATGCCCTGTACAGCCCTGCGGTTTAACTCAGTTTGGTTTTTGTAAATAGCAGTATAGCATAACAAACAAGATACGTAGGTCAGGATTAGGAGAAACTGCATTCTCGGCTTATTGTTATTTCCCCAAGAGGGTCAGTTGTCCTTCATTTCTTTGCCATGTAAGAATAAACAGCCCCACCTTGAAAGCCACCTTGATGCAAACAAAAGCCGTTAGGTTCCCAGGACTGGGATAATCTCATTGCGGAAATATTTGGGTTGCATATCGGGCCGCGGTCCATCCATGGTAGCTCAGACCTCTGTTGCAGGCATGGGGCCTTGTCTTCCAGTGGGTCAGAAAGGCACGTCTGCCTGGCTCAGGGCCCCAGAAGGACCCTGCATGGGGTCGGGACTGTTGAGAAGGTGACTGGCTTTCACGGTTTGTTTTATGTTAAACAAATCAGTGGTTACTAGTCTCCCCCCTCCACCTGCATACCTCATCACTCCCCTTTAGCTTTGGGCGTTCCTCTAAAAAGTGTGCTGCATGGCTTTTTTTTTTTTTTCCCCAAAGAAAAGGCCTGGGCTCCCTGGTTAGGTTATTTGGTGGTCTGCCTGCTTTATTTGGAAGGTCTCATCAGCTTCCCCGAACTATTGTGGGCTTGAAAATGTCTGCAGAAAGGGCCACACGTGGGCATTGAATTTTCTTTAAACATCCAGTGATGCAACTGGGAGCTTTGATGTTTGGCAGAGAAAGAGATCATCTTGAATGGACCTTTGTCTATGGTCAGGCCTGAATATGGAGGTGGGTGGGTGACTGGGTGAGCCAGGAGATTCTGGCTGCTAACCATGGCCTTGAGTAGTTCTCCTAGTTTCAGCACCCCAGAGAGAGTTAATTCCAGTTGGACCGCTTGCTGATACTGTTGATAGTAAAGTATTTTAATGGGCTCCGAGAATAAGATTTGTCAGTATACCATTTGATGACATGATGACTAAAATACATGTTTAAAAAAAACTTCTCTGAAGATTTTAAGGATAAAGTATTTTTAGTTCTCTAGAGGGATTTTCTTGGACCCACCTCCCCACAAGTTAAACAATTTTGTTGCCTGCTTTCTAAATGTAGGAGGACACGTCAGTCTTCCTGTAGCACAGTAATTCTGAAAATAAGGAAGTCCGTTGGCTGAAAGCATGGGGTGGGCACGGGTTAGTGTAATTTAACTTCTTTTCTCTCCAAATCAGTAAATATTTACAAATGGCCCTTATCAAACAGTTGGGTACATTTGGTCACTTGAAAGCATGCAGCGGCAGCAGTGACTGCCCCTCGGCCTGCTGCCAGGTCCAGCCGGCTCAGAGGAAGGACTTGACGTGTTGTTGTTTTTTTTTCTTTTTAAAATAAAATACCCACAGACCAGAAGCCTCCAATGTGGACCTCCATCTCTCAAATGGACTGGTTGGAGAAAATTTTCATTGTTTAGATTGACTTCTAAAGATTCAACTTGGAGCTGGAGCAGATTGCTGCAAACTGAGGAATCCGAAAAATAAATATTGGATTCTGGCTTAGGTTTACCATGGCTGCCTGAGTTCTTTTGTTTCTTGGGGAGGGTAATTACAGAATTCCATTCCGAGCTTAAATGTTGTTCTTTTATGACTAAGTTGGAAAAAAACAAGTGGATTACTTTTCCGTTTTTGTAAAATGGTACTTATGTACCATGATATGGTTTCAAAACAGAACTCTCTTATTTTTAAAGCAGAGAAGGAGTTGTAACCGTGTCTCAGCCCCTTTTTTTTCCTTTCAGCATTTGAAGTCTAACAAATTTAAAACTCATTTTTTAGAAAAGAATACATTGGTTCTTTAAAGTTGGTACTGAAAGTGAAAGAATTATGAATTTTTTTAGTAGTTAGGATGTGGAAATTATAACTTTATTGTATCAGCTTAACCTGGTAATCATGTATTCATTTTGTCTGTCAAACTTAATGTGAGTAGGATTGAAATGCATTTTATGGTGTGCTGTTATCAAAGTACAATCTTTAAGGCTGGCAAACAGTCAACAAATAAGTTAAAGCCTTAAAAAAACTAAGTAACCATTATAATAGCTATCTATATATATGCATATACAAATTATATATACTATATATAACTATATATATAACTATACTAACTATATGTATATATACACATATACACATTTACTGCAAAATACTTACTTTTATATCTTAATTTTTTTTTGCAGAGTATTGGGAAAGGGTCGTTGTGGTGCATAGACCCAGAGTATAGACAAAATCTAATTCAGGCTTTGAAAAAGACACCTTATCACCCGTACTCCCATGTGTTCAACACACCTCCCACGTCTCCTCAGGCATATCAAAGGTAAGCAATTCAGACTTTGTGTGTGTGTCTATCGAAGTTGCATTATTTTGTCAGAGAAAGGTGCTGAAGCTAATTTAATAGGCTCTATGAGGTTTAAAAAGTAACCGCAGATAAATGAGAAAGAAATGAAGTATTTGGGGAGGCATATCTGCAGCCGCATTCCCTGTTAACCTTACCGTGCTCACTGTGTTGGAAGAATGTGTTTCCAGAAGGCTTCACGATGGGTAAGGTAACACTTTCCCGGGTAGAATCATCTACAAAGAAAAATTGGCAGCTTTCACATCACAGTGTGTCATGCTTTGTTCGGTTAAAAGTCCAGAAATGAGTCAAGCAAGTGATTCTGTCTTGGTATCCCCTAAACATGGTGTTTCTACAGGTGTTCGCCGAACGACACGCTCAATTGTTGTCATTTCCAGTCTCCATGTAGACAGTGTTCCTGAGAGATCATTTTGTTGTGGTTACTTGGTGCTTGCCTCTTCAAGGAGACCAGCAGAGAACAATGGAAACATTTCTGCCTCCTCACATGCCTAGCTGTTCTGAGACAGTGAGGTTGTGAGTGTCATTTTTTTATATAATTGGAGGAGGGGACAATTAGATGGTCACTTTTTAAAAAAGCCTATTAGTGTTAGATTCCAAGAGATAGCCATATAACACAGCCAAATTTTAAATTGATTTTATCTATTCATAGCATTTGGGTTTGCTTAAAAATAAACTTTAAGACTGTATGGCGATGTTTTTATTGTAATGACCCGCTTAAGATAAATTATCCTATGTCTACCTCTCTTGTCAGTTAGGAATGGCGCAAAAGCATAAATAGACTTCAGTAGTTTTACAGTCCGCTTCTTTGCAGATTCTTTTCCTAGTCTGATGTTTGTTCTGCAGGAGGGAGCGCAAAGTGATCTTTTGGAATAGCATTAATGAAGTTCTTGTGCATCTCAGTGAGAAACATTCCATCACAGGCGTAGACAATCAGTCTTCAGCAAGAGACCGGGAGGAACAGCTGGGCAATCTGAGACGACTGCTGTATGTCTGCGTTTGCTAGGCGATTAGCGTGATGGTAGCCATGGCAACTGGAACGTCTCCATAGTAACGCGTAACCGAGACAGGTGCAGTTGCATCACAAGGCTGTTTGTTGCCTGGCAAAAGGACAGGCCATTAGTACTTAGATATACTCTGTTGCCTTAGGAACAAATAATCCTACATAGCAACTACAGTTGGTTTGAAAGGTTTTTAAAAAAAAGGTTGTACCAGCTTTTGTCTGTGTTCATAAAAATCCATGGAAGCATACTTTATTGGAAATGACAACTTGAGGTCATAACGCTTTAGGAGATAGAATGGGATTTTCCAAAGCAGCTGCGCCAACATTGTAGAAATGTCCAGAAGGACAGAACCATATGCTTGGTTTTCTCCTTGTGGCTGTAACCACTCCTGAAATGGACGGGAGCTACGTCTGGAGTGAAGAATTGCTGCTATACAGGGTTGGGTGGGGAGAAGGTGACACTAATTATTGAAGCATTCCCCTGATTCTTTATTCATGTGTCATCCTCCCATCCTCCAGACCCCACAGAATACCCTTCACTTTCCTCCCCAGTTGGAACCTCAGAAGTATTTTCTATTCTTTTGCTTCTAGGAAGTTGAGAATATAGTCTTCTCTGGATCATGTTGTTGGTTCATTTAGACCGGCATTTTGTTGCCAAATGTGACCCCAAGGGAAATACAGTAATTATTTAATAATTTGAAGGATTATAGCAGAGCTCTAGGGTTTGCAAGAGAGGCATTTTGAGCTGGCCTGAGCTTAATGACTTCATTTGACTTTTAATATAGGCATAAAAATGCAGACAAACCAGAGCTTTTGTAATGAAATCATTTCAAAGCGAGTGCTTCAAATCTTGTCCTATCATCTCTAGTTCCTTTCTCCCAATTGGCCATGGTAATTAAAAAAAAAAAAGTTGACATATATACCCATGCGGTCGCTTTTAGATTTCACCTCCTTGAAGGTCACTGGATGAGGCGTGACATGACATATCAGATTCTAGCACTGCCTCTTCCGTGTCTTAGCTCTGTGAGAACAGATTGTGTTCTCTTTCCTGAGGACTGCAATCACTTCATTTTAGCTTAGGCTTTGCTTTGGTAGGCTTTGCTTTGGTATCCTCTAGTGTGTGAAATTGTACCGAATGTTCAATTGCACAATATTTGTATGGCTTACGATGGATGTGATATGCAGCTCATTTCTAAGCCTTCGGGCCACTGTGGGCAGATGGACATGGGACCAAGTGAGTTGTTAAATAGGGACCAAAAATGCTGACTTGACATTGGCTGGGTCTGCTGGGGTGCAGGAATCACCTGTCAGCCCCTCGCAGGGTTGTCATGCAGGGCACCTGGGGGAGTGCTGGGCTCTCACGGAGCTGGCACTTGGCATGCTGAAGAAGATGGTGATTACACTGGATGGGTGGTTATTGCCCGTACTTGCAGGTGTGCTTGGCAAATAGCATCCTCATCCCAGCTGCAGGTGGTTGACAACTCAGCAGGGAAAAGGAGGCATTGGAAAACTCTGCCCTGACACTTGTTCATGTCCAAATATAAGGCTGAATGTCATGAGGTGTAGACTCATGCCTCCGTTTTCTGAAATTCCCTTTTGGATGTTCGTTAGGGTGTTCCTCCACACCTTCCTTTTTTGACACCGAATTTGTGTGTTGGTTTAAATTGAAATGCAAAGCTCTGTGACATTAGTCACTTAGACATAAGTAAGGCATTTTGCTGATAGAAGCCTGGAGAAGCAGAAAGTAAGGTGTGTTTCAAAAACCAAACTCTGGAGGGCATGCCAAAGGGACCCTGGGGCCAACATGAAAGAGCTCCCAATGGCCAAAGCTGGGACAATTTGAGCAGCAAAATTGAAAACATAGTTTTGGATTAGAACTCAAAATAGTAAAGAAGTATCCTTGTTCCATACAGATGTAAATAACTGATGGAATAAATAAGTACATGGGGAGAAGAGGCAAATCTCCAGTGCAGAAGGCTCCCAAATAACTTATGCAGATAATTGGTTCCTAAGGAGGCTGAGCTAAACTCTCCACTCTGTAAGTGTGACTTCTTTCCAACGAGTCCTGTATGGGAAGGGGGAAGAAACGTAACTTTATAGTGACCTGACAGGTGGTCAAGGTCAACATTAGCAGCAGTGACTGGAGTCATGTTGATGTCATGTACCCTTGATATTTGGTCTCCTCCACAAACCCCATAACCCCTGTCTAAGCACGAGAAGAACATCAGACACATCCCAAGTGAGGGACATTCTACAAAATACCAGACCAGTCATCCTCAATACTGCCAGGGTCATCAGAAACATGGAAAGTTGAGAAACTGTTGTAACCAAGAGGAGCCCAAGAAGACATGATGACCAAATGTAATGTGGGATCCTGGATGGGATCCTGGAATAGAAAGAGGACACCAGGAAAGAACTAGTGAAATAGGAATGAACTATGGAGTCTTAGTTAAGGTACCAGTGTTGGTCCCTTGGTTGTCACAAATGTACAATAGTAATGTAAGAAATTAACAGTAGGGAATGGGGGAGCTCCCTAAACTATCTTTGCACCTTGAAAGCGTCATTATCAGGGGGTCTTGCTTTTATCTTATTCTTTGCAAGATCCCCTGAGCCACATGGGGGACATCACTGTAATTTGGATTCCACAGTTCCTGGAACTTTCCCCATTTTTGTGAAACTAGGCCAGGATTGGGCTTCAGATGGCCAGAAATCCTGACTGAGGGGGACTTTTGTTCCCCAATGTGCCTTCCACTTGTTTTTTTTAAAAAACTTCATTCTAAAAAAACTTCATTGTATTTTATGTTTTGTGGAAAGTTCTGTAGCCTAACTTGAGTGAAGTTAGAAAACTGCACAGGGTTTTTATTTGATGATCTATGTCTAAAGATTTTTTTCTTGGATGACTTTGTCTAAAGTTTGCAGTGTCAAAACATTTCAGGGAAGTTTCTTTTGCTCTCACCTTTAAAAAAAATAAATAAAATCTAGGACATTTAAACTTATATCATTTAGTTCTTTATGTTTCTCTTTGTGTCTTCAGGGCAGTTTAATGAGCTGCAAAAATACTGTCCTTAGTAGTATATTGTATTGTATGACATGTTATTTTTCTTTTTATCATTTCTTCTTATTGCTAAAAAAAAAAAAAAAAAAATACATTAATGGCCTTTCCAAAGATTTTGGCCTTTCACATACTGAGGGTCTTAATGAAAATGGCTGATTTTAGTGCTGACTCAGCAGAAGATTGTATTTTATCCTGCCAGCTGCCCTATTCTGTATTCTTTATAATTTTTTAAATGACTACATAGCAGAGTAATACTGTTTAAGGAAGTAGAAATTGTACAGAGCGTTCAGTGTATATTCAATTTGATTAAATCATCAGTTATTCCTTACCAGGTAAGTAAATTTGGCTGAGGCAGAGAGGCTGGAAATGGCAGGTAAGGGTGGGGATTTGCATTGGGAGGAGGTAGGGAAGGTAGCGAGGTGTTCAGGAGCTCATCCTTTTATGCAATTAGAAGATTAGAAGATACTTAGAATTTAAGCTTGTTAACATAACAGTGTTAATTCTCCATTCAAAGTGCTGAATTTGCACAAAGCACAGAATAGCTTATTCATTGCTTGGATAAGATCCAATAATTTTTTAATTTATAAGATGTCTTTCATTCCAGTTATTCAAAGTGTTGTTTATTTAATAGTTGGCAGAAGAACGGCAGAACCACAGTGAAATCTTTAGGTTGTAACTTGCAGTGGAGTTTAATTGTTCAGATTGTTGTGTCATTGCAAGTTTTAATTCAGTCAAGCATAAAGAAAGAATGTGAAGATTTAGATTAGTTGCATCATTAGCATACTTTTATTTACTTGAATGCAAAAAAATTTGATGGATACCCTAAATAGTTTTTTTCAAATGCCCCACATATTCAATATACTTATTTGTGTACATTTAATTAAAAAGGGTAAGGTATTATGTATTTTGAAAGATTATTGTTAAACTGTAACTTATGCTTAGAGTAATTTTTAAAAGGATAATAAATTTTAAAAAATCAAATAGAAAGCTTCATTGTGCTAAATAATAGGGTGTGCTAAATCAGTGTGGTAAGATGCATATGGGGCTGAATGACAAAATTTTCTAAATAGTATTTTCAAATATAAATTTTATTTAAAAACATTGGAGGAGCGCAAAATAGGAAAGAGAATTAAAATTATTTTATTTAAATGGAAAAAACAGTCTCTGTTATCTTTGAGCACTGATGTACAAGGCATATTGCATGAATATTCTACCCTTCATCCAATTCTATTCTGTTTTCACACTCACCCTGGAAGGTGAACTGTTTAAGCAGCCCAGCTGATTTTATCTGTTTTACTTAGGTACAATAAAGAGTCCAGTTGAGTTCCTTTTTCATCCTCTGCACTCTTGGGATGCTTTCAGTCCCTGATTTGTATTCTAATATCACAGGTTAGAATCTTTTTAAATGTACTACCAATAGGTTTCTGTTGATAAGTTTCTGTTGCTCTAACTCCTGAGATAATGGTTAACAAAGAGGTTCCATGTCCTTAATACCTCATTAGAATTTAAAAGTTGGTGTCAGTGGACTCAGGAGAAGCCTGGTCTTTGCGGATTTGCTTAGTGTTTATTTGCTTCTCCATATACCTAGCCAAGGGCTGGATCCAGAGCATCTGAGGCTTTGTTAAATGGGGGAAATGAAAGTTTTGCAAAGTAGGGTGGACCTGCATTCTGCATATTTGTGGAACCCCTCACCTTCCCAGAGGGAGAGAAATTGATCTGCGTGTTAGAAACAGGAAAGAACTGTCAAAAATGCGTGGAATCAAGGTTGTACAATGCAAAACAACAGGACGCGCTTTTTTTTGTTCTGTGGCAAGTGTAAAACTGACAAATTTTTCATACAATAGAAAATAAAACCCTGCCACCATGTCTAAGCCTCTCCTTTCTCCATCTTGTGTTTACGCTAAATGCTTATGGATTTTACAGATTGAAAAAAGGGGGAGAGGGATTAAGAAGCTGAGGTGTAATATAATTACATTAGATGGTGGCACCAATCATTCATTAAAGATTTGGGGAAGATAGAATGGGGGAAGGATTAGTTTGCTCTAAGTATGTCACCAGTGAATTATGTTTGTCAAAGAGGTAGTATATGTAGTCTTAGGTAATATTAATAAAAGATAAGTATTTGATTAATTGATGTGATGGCCACTCTTGGTGCGGCTCAGACCTGCCTAGGAAGTTTCTGTCAAGATGGGAGGGACATTTTGAGAGGAGGAAAGTGGACAGTCTGGCAAGGAGATGCATGGGTTACTGTTGAAGAACTGGGACTGTGTGACCCAAAGAGCATCTCCAGGAGGTGAACATGCCAGCTACCTTCAGCTGCAGCTAGGAGGGATTTGCGTCCAATGAGTAGAAGTTGTAGAAAGAAGGATTTGGGCTCAAGTTTAAAAGAAAAGTCTCTCTAAGGGAACAGCATTGTTCAGGTTTGCTAATGCTGCCATTAAGCAAAATACCAGAAATGGATTGGCTTTTATAAAGGGGATTTATTTGCTTACATTCAGTCAGAAGGCCATGGAAGTGTCCAAATTAAGGCATCAATACACATATACCTTCACCAGAGAAGGCCAATGGCATCCGGAAAATATGTTGGCTGGGAAGTCATGTGGCTGGTGTCTGCTGATCCCAGGTTGTGTTCCAGCTCCTCTCTCAGCTCCTGTGCATTCTTCAAAATGTTGCTTTTGGGATGTTTTGTCTCCTCTTAGCTTCTCTGGAACAAACACTGGGCTAGCATCTCCAAAGTGTCAGCAAAACTCTGCTTTCAGCAGCCATCTCCAAAATCTCTCTCTCAGCTACTCTCTAGAATGTCCCTCTCAGCTGCTCTGAGGTCCTTCTGTTTGTGAGCTCTTTTATAGGACTCCAGTGATTAAATCAAGATCCACCCTGAATGGGCAGAGTCCATATTGCCATGGAAATTATCCAATCAAATGTTTCACTCACAGTTGAATCACATCTCCATGGAAACACTTAGTCAAAGGATTCCAACCTAATAACACTGATACATCTGCCCCCACAAGATTGCATTAAAGAACATGGCATTTGGGGGGACATAATATATCCAAACTGACACAAGCATCTAACACTGAAGCTCGGTAAGTGTTTGGGATCATGGTGGATGCAGATGAAGTGTGTAAAAGTAGAACGAGCTACCCCTGGGGATGTTTATCAAGGCTGGACAGTTAGCTTCCAGGGATGTCCAAGGAGATTTAATTATTGCTCAGAGAATTGCACCAGATGATCTTTAAGATTATCCCTTCCAACTCTTGAGATAGTCTGTTTCTAAGACGTAGCTTAGTCTGTTGGGCTGCTGCAACAGTAGAGTGATGCAGTGTGGTGGTTGTAGTTTTCCAAGTCCACGGCGGTGTAGGTTGGAAACAAAACATTAGGGAGAATGTGTGTGGCTTTGTTAGTTGGAAATGAGAGGTCAGGTTCTTCTTGCAATTAAGTCCAGATTTCAAGACAGTGATGGGGCTAATTCAGTTACCGTTCATTCTGTATCATCCAGCTTTTTTGATTCTTGCCCTATAATTACCTCCCTTGTTTTAGTGATACTTCCTTGTATTTCCTTCCATGTGAATAAAATTATCACTGCAGTGTTTTGCCAAGCAGAAGATCATTTCCAAAAGCTGTCCATCAAATCATGCAGACCTCCTTCCTATTGTTTATCCACGGAATTAATGAGGGCAACACCCACCCACGAAAAAACCAAGCTGGTGCCGTTGTTCTATAGAATCACATGTCTTTGGTCAAAGCCCCAATCACATTTTTAGCCTTTTGTTTTTCTTATGTAAGATCCACATTGTGTTATTTGTCAAATTGTCTCTGAGACTTCTGCCATATATGTGAAAGGTGCAGAAAGAGTGTAGGAAGTATCAGAAATTCCATGCTAATTGCTAACCTCTGCTGATTTTTTTTTAAGTCCTCTGGGGAAAACATCCATAAACCATTGAGACACATTTTTTTAGCCCTTATTTTTTTAGATAGAGTTGCTTAATCATTATAGTTCAAGTTGAGACATATTCACTGTGTTTATCTACTCTTAATGGAAAGTTTGGGTGAAAGTATGTTTACCAACTGCTTATTTCACCCATACCTCTTGGACAAACTTAGTACCCACCCACTCCCAATACATACATCCCATCCGGTTTGGCAAGAATAAAAGTGAATGGGAATGAACACATTCAGAGGAAACAAATAAACCAAATTTGAGCAGCCAGCCTTCCTTCTTCCCTTTCTTCCATCTTTCCTTCCTCCCTTTCTCTTCCTCCCTTACTTCCTGCCTTCTTCCCTCCCTCCATGAAAAGATTTTCTATTAAATGATAAGGAGAGCCGAGTTTATTTAGGATTCGTCCGACCTAGCCATCTTTCTACTCTTTTGTTTTCTACCTATAGAGAGAAACTGAGACACAGAGCAATTGGTTCCCTTTTCAAACTTTCCAGGAGAGTCACCCAGTGGGGTTGTGGGCCTTCTGGCCTGGCTTCGGTGGGTCTCCCAGGACCCCAGACCCTCAGCCCTGCCTTCCTCGAGGCCTGCACTTGCTGCAGAAAGGACACAAGTGGTCCTGCAGACGATGCAGCTGCTGTGACATCCCCAAGAGGACAAGCCCAGCTGGGGAAACCATAAAAAAGCAGAAAAATGAAGACGATCTTAGCTCTCAAAGGGCAGAAATGGCTTCCCCAACTTTCTCCTGGCTCCCTACCTATCAGAATCCTTCCCCTTAGTTGAGGAGGAGGCAGGAAACTGGCACTGCAGTTAGCTTTGCTGCCATTGGGCTGGTCCTTTGCCTCACCAGGCCCCACCTCTTCATGTGTGAAAGGGGCCCATGACAGAGCCAGAGCCTCGGAGAACCACACACTTGCCCTTGGCCCACACTGGCCTTGAAGGATCTTCAGACTCTCCCAGCTCTGGCAGGCCCAGAGCAAATCCCAGTAAATCTCAGGAAGAGCCTGGGCTTGGGGTAGGGGACAGACTCAGATAAAACCTCATCTAGGCTACTCACTAACTGTGTGACCCTGAACAAATCACTGAACTCTGAGCCTCCACCTTGTCATTTATGTTGTGGTATAAAAATACTTTCTCAAAGGAGTGCTTTAAGGATTAAGTCAAGTGAGACAATATATCAAATGCTTAGCACTTGTGCCTGGCCCACAGAAATTCAGTTTTAAGTTCTTCTTACCCACCATGGCCAGATTTTCTTTTGATCATTGTTTTTTTGCACATGCTGCATTACAATTTGGCCCCTTGTATCTATGGCTTTGCATTGCAAGGCGTCTTTTTATACTTTATGTTCTGTGGTTTCCACTAGATTTAAGATACGTGGAGACCAGGATGTTCTCTGAGCTCTCCCTCCCAGTGCTGTAGACAGAAGCCTGCATATAGGTGTTATCCAGAAGACATTTATCAAATGATTTAGACTAGTACAAAATATTTTTTTTCCTAGTTGCTCAGGGACTTTAGGAGTAATTGGATACCTCTCTCCTTTACTGTCACAAGGAAAGGGACGCATGGAGGGGGTGGGGAAAGCTCAGGTTTCTCCTCTGCCCTCTAAAGATAATTTAGCAATTTTGCAGTATTGGCCTTCTATCTCCTTCCCCCATCTGTCTGCCAAGGCCCCGGTGCACCCCTCTGGGTCTGCATGAGTCCTGACAATTTGGACCAGGTCATTCTCGATACCTAAGAGCCCCATCAGGCTATTCTGGGATGGAAAGATTATAAATTTCGGGCTGTTGATTCCAGGGCACCAAATATTGTCGGAGGACTATGCATTCTGCAGCTGCCATAGAAAATGCAAATGCATTTAAGATGGTGCAGGCCAGGAGTTGCTCCAGCTTTGTCTCGTTCATTATTCTTTGAAAAGCAGCCTCCCTTTGCTCCTCTGTATGCTCGCTGTGGAACCGAGCACTTGAAAGGTGAGGCATCCAGCTCGCCCTTCCCTAATCATAATGGGAAAAGTTTTCACCACAGGCCAGCCAAAAGATTCAATTGTGCTCTTTCTCTACCAGATACATAATCCGTGTTTAAATCTCCTTGGCAATAGCTCATTCCCTTTTCCCCCCTACATTCTGTTTCTTCTTTGTTGAGAACAAAGCCTGTCTCCACCCCGCTCCAGCCCTTGCTTCTCTCTCCCTGGAAATCTCCCTGTTTCTCTTTCATCCCTTAAGAAGAAAGTCACTCGAATGTTATCCTTCCCTACCTGTTAAAAGATGAGGCTCTTGATTCTTTGTGCCTTAAAATCTGTGTTGAGAACCCACATATCTGTGGTGCCACAGGCCCTGGGTTCTGCTGCAGGCATGCTGGCTCCAGTACCGCGGGTGGGCTACCTCAGAGCCCCTGGCTCCAGCAGCTCCTGCTCTCAGCTCTTGAATGGACACATGGTAACTCCAATGGAATTTTATTCTCGTTAAAGTCCTTTGAAGTTCCCTCTTTGTAACACCACTCCCTCTTATCCCCACCTCTTAGATGTGGCGTATTCTATCATCAGTGCTGTTGAAGTCAAAGTTATAGAATAACCAACCTGAATTTCTCTAATACAACTCTTTGATGTAAAGTAAAACAAAACTCTATTTCCACCCAGTATTTTAGATTCCAAGAATGGAAATGTTGATGGTAAGCCCTTTAGCACTGTGGGACTATGAGGAATTTTTGATTTAGTTAGTCCACCCCTCTTTGGACCTAAACCATTCTGGATTTTTGGTGGGAGGCAGAAAACCAAACTATTGTTGAACACCTAGTTTGTGCTGGACTTGGTGTAACAGACTTCATATATGCAAGCTCTTAATTCTTGAAAGAATCTGATGAGATAGGTTTGCTCTATTTTACATTTGAGGCTAAGTGAAGTAGTCAGCATGCTCCAGGTCACAAGGCTTGCGGACGGCTGAGCTGTTACCCAAACCAGCCTGCCTCACTATTTTCACTTGGGGGCCTCCACTCTTACACCTTATCATGATGACGTCCCTCAGCACCTCTTCTCTCTCTTCTGCAGAAACAGTCTCCAATAGCTAAGAATTGAAGAGGTGAGCCCTGGAAAGGAGGAATGATGTATCATTATTATTTTCTAGATGGGTTTTCCTCCCTTCCTCCCTCCCGTCCCTCCATTTTTCATTGTACAATTCAGTGGCATTAATTACTTTTGCAATGTTGTGCTACCATCGCCACCTTCCATTCATTGCTAAAACTACCCACTAATCGATAACTCCTCACCCCCCACAGCCCTGCTAACCTCTAATCTACTTTCTGCTTCTGAATATTCGTACTCTAAATATTTCATGTAAGTAGAATCATAACCATATTTGTCCTTTTGTGTTTGGCTTAGCATAACGTTTTCAAGGTTCATCCATGTTGTAGCATGTATCAGAACTTTCCTTTTTTCGGCTGCATCATATTCCATTGTATGGCTGTACCACATTTTGTACATCCATTTGTCTGTTGATGGACACTTGGGTTGTTTCCACCTTTGGGCTATTGTGGATAATGCTGCTACAAAGACATATCACTTTTTAAAAGGCAGTTTAGGTTTTGTAGCCAAATGAAGGCGGGAGAGATGATGGGGGGAGACCAGTTGGGAGATCACTGGGATCCAGCCATTGGAAATGAAGGTCTGCAAATGGGGATGAAAAAGAGGGCATGAAGATAATTGGATGAAAAAGAGGGCGTGAAGATAATTGGAGGGTGACGGATGGAGCTTGATGGGGGTAGGGGAGGGAGGAAGCTGACTGAGGGTTCTGACAGGTACAGGTAGGTAAAGGTGCTCTTCAGGGAAAAGAAGGGGGGCGACTAAGGATTCCGGGCATGTATGTGTGCACATGAGTAGGGATCACTGCTGTTTTAGACAAAATAGAAAAACACGGAGTCGGGGAGAATCGCTTAGTATTTTCTCAAGCTTGTGGTTTTAGTTTGTGATTTGGTGGATTATTTAAACTGCTAAATAAGAAAAAAGAAGTTTCAGGCTTACCCTTTTAAAGAACTGGTAATGTCTGTGAAGTCCACAGTTGGTGTTAGAGTTTTAAAATTTTTTTCTTTAGGTCTGCTTAATTACTCAGTCATCCTTGGGAATGAATGGTGGCCATCCTTCAGCCATCTTTCTAATCTTTTCTTATGCATAATTTTTATTTTGATATGTCTGTATGAAGAACTGACAAGAGTTATCTGCCTTTTAGGTTGAGTATGGCTTTGTTTTTTTGTTTTTTTGTTTTCATCCTTGTTGGTAAAGATTCTTTAAAGCAATACATTTTGAACTCTTTAATCATTGGCCTATTTCTCCTGAGCCTCCAATATTGTACCAACTTAGTAAATATTTGTGAAATAAAAACAAATAAATATAATTAACATCATTTTTTTTTTAAACATTCAAGTCATAAATTAGATTAAATGACACAGAATTAATTTTATTTCATTAGGGAAGAAGCAGTGAACCTTCTTTTGAAAATGCCTGGCTAGTTCTGGTTGACACATGTGTATAAAAAATTAAGCTCTACACAACTATCAAAAGAGTGCTCTTAGGTGAATATCTGCTAATGCGGGACTTAGACTATAGGAAATGGTAATAAGTAAGCACCGCCACACGTTTTGATGCGTATGCGCCAAGTTGAAGGGACTACTTTGGGTGGTAGAATGCAACCTGTGAGAAAGTTTTCAATAATCTAAACAGGTGTAGGAATGATACTAAATTTGAGAGAATCAACTGAAATAAATGTGCTAGACTGGTGAGCTGTTTTGCAGTTAGTTTTGGAAAATTTGGTTTAACAAGATCTCTAGATCAGTGTTGAGAGGAGTAGGGTGTTAGAATTCCTAGAGAGGCTCTAAAAATTATAAATATGTATATATGATAAAAATATAATTCTCCCAGCACCAGAGAGTCCGAGGTGGTGTTTAAAAATCCCTGTCCTAGTAAGCCATGGTTACTGTGGGTCTGTTTGCCTCTCTCCGTAGCAAGCAACAGGAAAAGGTGTTGAGAATTACTGTCCTCTGTCAGAATGTTGGAGCAGAAAAGAACCAAAAATCATCCAGCGCAGTGTTCCCCAACTGGGAACAGTTTCCAGGAGGTGTTGGGACTTTACCTTTGGGTATGTCACACATACCCTTAGGTCCTTTCCTTTCTGTGCAGGCCCGGCCCCAGGCACTGAGGACCCAGAGGTAAACAGGCTCCCTGCCCCTGGGAATCCTTGGAGCCAGAGTGTGGCCAGGCCAGGCCTTGGTTCCAGGCTCCCGGCAGGTGAGGAGATGAAGCCCCGGAATGTCCTCAGGTGGTGCATTATGCTGCAGCAGAGAGTCACGCTTACTAAATGAACTTTCATGTGCCATTAGCTCTGATTTTCCAACTGCAGCATTTGGATAAACCAACAATTTGCTTTTGGAAGACCAAGCCAAGGCATATTTCATGGTTTTTCTCTTGGTTCTACCCTTTTCATGATTGGTCTTTAGCTGTGACCCATAAACGAATAACATTTTCTCTCCTTGCTCTTCCCTCTTTCTTCTCAAGACCTCCAGTAGCAGTTTAGGTGAAATGCTGCTCCCCACCATTTCGTTGCACATGCTCTTTGCCTTCCCTGCGCTTCTCATCTTTGCGTCTGAGAACCCGAAGGTTCGGGTGAAGCAGAACTGCAGGCGGGAGTGGCAGGGTGGCAGAAGCTGCATGTGCGTTTCCCCCTTTTTAATGCCCCCGCAGCTGGGCAATTTCTGCCCTTTTAAAGTCGCCACAGATGGCAGTCACCCGTTGGCTTGTGTGAGGGCTTTGGAGGTTGCTTCCTGCCAGGTGGGCCCCCTTGGCTTCTGGCTCCTCCACTGGTGTTACCTCACAGCAGGTATCACTGTGGCCCTCAGGTCACATCCACCAAAAAGGAAACTGGGAGAAAATGCCTCTATCTCAACCAGTGAAGACATTTGACTCGGTATACTGGGTTCTAGGGAAACACCTCAAAAGGTGGTTTATTTTTATGTTATACTGAAATTTGCTACAAATGAGGGTACAAATTTGCTACAAATGAGGGCAGGGGTGGCTAATAGAATCTTCCTGAATTGGGTCAACACATCATGATGTTGACCTTAAAACTCTTAACCTTGTCAGTTCTAGGTCTGACTCAGGGTTACGCCAACTCGGCGCTATTGACCTTTGGGGCTGGATAATTCTTTGCTGTGGGGACTGTCCTGTGCATTGTAGGATGCTCAGCAGCACCCCTGGCCTGCACCTAGTGGATGCCAGTAGCACCCCTGGCCTTTCCCTCCCCACAGAGGTGATAGCCAAAAGTGTCCAAATGTCAGGTGTCCCCTGGGGGGCAAAATTGCCCAAGTTCAGAACCACTGGCTAACCCCAAATCCCGTCTGCTACATACTGGGTGTTAGGACTTTGTTGAGGACTTTGCCAACACTTATTCTAAAATCAATGGAAAAGGGCTTGGGGTCTTTTGTTTTGGTTCCTGCTTTATTAGTAAAAACTCATATCTTTAAAGGGTCTGTAGAGCATCACAGACCAGGGGAAATTAATACCTAGCTCTGGTGTCAGAAAGAATCCAATGTAATAGGCTTGTTCTGAGATGGTTCCTGGTGTAATCTGTCTGATGGAGAACTGTGTTGTAGTGGAGGTCTGGGGCCTTTTATTCTTTCTGCTTTGCTGCTTCTCTTGGATGGCATGGCAGGGTCTGATGGGGTTAATAACTGAGCAGGAGCCAGTAGCCAAGATGAGCAAAACCTGTATCAGTAGCACCCGAGTTTTACTTGTCCTCCCTTCCTGCTGATAGCAGTCATGTGGCTGAATGATGTGGGCAAGTTATTTAATTCATCTCCTTGTAACTTCTCTTCTGTGTCTAACTGGAGGGTGATACCTGCCCTTCATCTTATTAAGTGGCCGTGAAGAGGCCAGATTCGTCTGTGGCGCTCATGTCGTGTAGTAGTGTCAGTCATTTGAGACCACGGAATTCTTTTTGGTTTGATTATTTGTTCCAGAGCCCCAGATGGCTTATCTAGAGCCATTCACCAAAATGCAGACCATCCATTTCCTTCCCGTAGGCTAGGGCGAGCGGAAATGTTTCCCTGTTCATTTATCCAGTGTCGCTGAAGCTCCAGAGTGCCTTTGTGCAAATTACTTGGAATACCTAGATGGTTAATCCAGGCTTTCTAGCGTCGGAGTGTATGTCTAGTTAGAAAGATGGACCTGCGGTAGATCTAGCATCATATGAGAATTGTTTTCTATCACCTATAAAAACTACTGTGGTTTAGTCTTACTGCTGTTTTGAAGCTTTTACTGACTGCTTAAGAACTGAAACATGGCAGTGACCGTGTTAGAAGACATCAGGGTTTATCCTGGGAGTACAGAAACCTGGGTTGTTACATTGTGCCACCTCAATTTGCTGTGTACCCTTACCCAAGTCATGTCACCTTTCTGGATGTCACTTCTTGAGTTGGTGAAATGATGTGGTTGGACTAGATCATCTCTAAGGTGCCTTTGGGCTCTGGCAGCCTGTGCTTCTTACAGTGTTTTAGAGCCAGTCTTTGTGAGAAGGACTTATGGAAGTTTTCAAAGTGGACTTCCTGCCCACCTGTGTCTGTGGGGGAGACTTGGAAGACTAAGGGCCAGATGCCTTGCAGCACTTTGAGGCCCATCTCAGGGGCAAGCCAGCTCTCTGAAGGGCTGAGTTAAATGTCTTGCCTTGATGCTCCATCAGAAAGAGATGCATCTCTAAACAGCCCCGTCAACTCCAGAGGGCCTCTTTCCACAGGGCTACCTCATGTGCAAACGACAGTGCTGTTTGCCACTGTCCACCTGTATTCATTTCTTGGGCTGGCATTAACAAAGCACCACAACTGAGTGGCTTAAAATAACAGAAATGTACTTGCCTGCAGTTCTGCAGGCTGGAAGTCTGGAACTGAAGTGTCAGCAGGGCCAGGCTCTCTCTGAAGGCTCCAGGAGAGAATCCTTCCCTGCCTCTTCCCAGCTTCTGGTGGTTGCTGGCAGTTCTTGGTGGGACTTGGGGTATGGCAATGTCATTACAGTCTCTGACATGGCCACCTTCCCTCTTGTTTATTTCCTGTCTCTTCCCATGGCCTTATTTAGGGCCCACCTGTATCTCCAGGATGACCTCTTCTTACCTTAATGAATTACACCTGCAATGACCATATTTCCAAATCAGGTCACATCCCGAGGATCTGAGTGGACATGAATTTTGGGGGGTATCCTATTCAATCCGTTATATCACTGATGGAAGTATATGAACCCATTAAGCTGAGGTTACCCATTCCTTCTGCTCCCCAAGCTGTAGGTAAGTTTGCTGTTCAGTTTAAATCTTGTTCCTACACCTGTCACCTCTCCATCCTGCAAGTTCTACTCTAGCTCTCTGGGACTGATAATTCCAAAAATGGTTGCAGCCAAACTCATGGCAAGGGGCATCCAGCCAGGGACCTGATCTGTAGTCATAAATGTGTCATATAACAATGGGAGAACATTCAGAACTTTATCTCCTTCTTCAAGACAACTTAGCACACTGATTAACATTTCAGTTGTGGTTTCACAGGTAAAACTCATCTCCTCCAAGAAACCATCATATGTTCTTTCTCTGCATGTCCGAATGGATGGTGTGCTTAGCATATATTGTCCGATATGTGTATTCCTGTTTGTACATGTGTTATTTATCTTCCAAGATTGTAATGATCTCCTAGAGCCAGAGATTATATTTCAGCCCCCAGAAAGAGCCCTCAGTCCTGGTCAGGCTGTGTGTGTATGCGGGTGTGTGCCTGTGTGCAGCGTGTGTTGGCTACTTGGTAAATGTTGGTGGAATGAATGGATGGATCACCTGTGTCAGGCACTGGGAAGCACTCAATAAATCGTTGTTGAATTGGACCAAATTGAAAGTGGTTAAATATTTCATGGTTCTCGCATCTTCCTACTTTATGTCATTGACCAAGGGTTAGAACATAAGATGAAGTTGCATGTTTGCACTGAAGAGTTATAAGCGGTTGCTGGTTATCTGAAGGGCTATAGAGCTTTTAGCTGTTTTGGAGCTGATTCTTTTTTTTTTTTCCTTTCTTTTTTTCTTTTAAGCAGTGTTTACTGTTTCTGGCCATTATGTACACTAATAAAAAATTTAATTAGACTCTTTCTTTTCAATTAATTATTACAGCCCTGTTTGCTCAAACAACAGAGCCTGCATAATGGGAAAAAGATCAATTTTATATCACAGAATTCATTACTTTTGACTAAAGTCCATTGCGCCTGGGAGTGTATTCATCACTCTTGGTGGCTTCTTGGACAGTTGGGGGATTGTGGGTTGCACAATGGACCAGTATTTAGGTGGCCCTAGAGAAAGGATACTTTTGAACCAAGAGAAGTTTTGATTTGATCATTGTCCTTCCCAGAGCTGGCACTTAAAGCAAAGGTAAAATTCTGTATAATTCCTGAGATTGAAAATATACATGTCTCTTTGTCCTTATTGTTCATTTTTTCTTAAGTGTCCAAAGAATTGAAATTAGATATAGAGTATGTAAAGGGTCCTGCTTTAGGAGAGTTATTTTCTTTGCTAGCTCCTGTGTGCTGGTTTGGATGTATTATATCCCCCCAAACGCCATTATCTTTGATGCAGTCTTGTGTGGGCAGGAAATGTATTGGTGTTGCTTGGGTTGGAGACTTTTGATTGGATGTTTCCGTGGAGATGTGATCACTCATCTGTGGGCGAGGTCTTTCATTGGATAATTTCCATAGATGTGTGGCCCCGCCCATTCAGCATGGGCCTTGATTAGTTACTGGAGCGCTATATAAGCTCAGACAGAAGGAGCGAGCTTGCTGCAGCCAAGAGGGACACTTTGAAGAACGCACAGAAGCTGAGAGTAGCTGCAGATGAGAGAGAGTTTGAAGATGGCCGTTGAAAGCAGACCCTTACTCTGGAGAAGCTAAGAAAGGACAAACACCCCAGGAGCAACTTTTGAGGAATTGCAGCCTCAAAAGGAACATCCTGGGAGAAAGCTATTTTGAAACCAGAACTTTGGAGCAGACGCCAGCCACGTGCCTTCCCAGCTAACAGAGGTTTTCCAGACACCATTGGCCATCCTCCAGTGAAGATACCTGATTACCTTGGACATTTTATGACCTTAAGACTGTAACTTTGGAACCAAATAAACCCCCTTTATAAAAGCCAATCCATTTCTGGTGTTTTGCATTCCAGCAGCATTAGCAAACTAGAACACCCTGTAAAAGAAGGTGTGTGCTACAAGAGTTTGGGGACCTCGTAGGTTTTGTTCTTTATTTACCGCCAGGGCCCACATGGTGTCTGTCACATGGTAGCTGCTCATTAAACATTTGTTCAATGAACGTGCATGTGACAAATAGCAAGTTTCACTTGTCATTGGTGAAAGTGTTTTCTGGATGAAAGGTTCTCTGTGAGTGTATCTCTAAGTCTCCGTGAGTAACACCTTGGACGGGACTGTTTTCAAGGCTGGGAAATACTACCACATCTGTCTGCAAAGAGCTGCAGCAACGATATATAGCCTGGCGGGGTAGGGGCCTGAGGACACAGAGATAATGGCACAGATAATGCTCAGCCTGGGTCCCACATCCCCCAAGGACAGGGCATGAGTTTGGGAGTCACACGCCCCTGTGCAAATTCACCTGCCACCACTGCTGGTACTTGCGGGCAGGTTGCATAATCTCTCCTGCTCTCGGTTCACTGACCTATAAAACAGTCACTCCTAGAAGGGGGAGAGCATTGAATGAGATAGCAGACCATGTCCTGTACTCAGAGAGATTTCAACAAGTGTGTCCATTACCATTGCGTCGCCTTCTAGGAGCATGTTCCTTTTATGGGCCTGGTTGTTTTCCACCGTCCTCCATGCTTAAATGGTTTTCCTCTTTCTCCTGCATGGAAGGGGAAGATGGCAGAAAGGGCACCAGTAGCCTCAGCTCCTTGGCCCCATAGCGAATCTCAACACGGTGTGGAGTTAGAGGCTAAAGCGCGAGCACAGGCACAACTCGTCCTTTGTGCTGCATGGATCTGGAGTCACGTGCTTGGGAGAATATTCTCTGATGGTGGAACGTTCCGTGTCTGCACTGCCCAATGCAAAGCCACTAGCCGCATGTACCGCTTGAGCAATTGAAATGTGGCCAGTCTGACAGAGGAACAGAATTTTTAATTTCATCTAACTCGAATTTAAATGTCCATTGACCCACCTGCCCGCCGGTGGGCAGCCATGTTGCACGGCGCAGCCCGGGAGCCTTACACTGGCTCAAGGACCAGCAGCATGTGCAGCTCCTGGGAGCCTGTTCGAAATGCAGAGTCTCAGGCTCCACCCCCACCCCGACCTACTGCATCAGGATCTGCAGTTTACCAAGATCCCCAGGTGGTTCGAGTCCACATGCGAGTGTGAGAAATCCTGGCCTCATGTCGAGTTGCTCCATTGGGGGCACAAAGGGTGGGGCCTTGTTCTGGAAGGTTCTTGGCTTTCTCAGGTGTTCTCAGGACTCGATGTGTTGGCTCAGGACCCATGCAAGCAGGTCGGTGCAGTGCATCCCTGGGGTTAAAGAAGCAAGGAAATAAAGTAATAAAGTATGTGGCTTTTACCTCAGGAGTAAACCCTGTTTTGCTTATTCCTCCTCCTATACCACTTAATCTCTGTATTCCCATGTTCTCGCTTGGAGAGGCTGCTCTGCTTTCACCTTCCCCGTTCAGCCACGACAGCTTTGTTTTTCCTGCTAGTTTGTCTTAAACTGAAAAACGTGTGTGGTTCGCTCTGTCTCTGTCTCTCTTTCTACCCACACACATTTACACACATGTACACAATTTATATATATGTATACAATTTATTTGTATACTTATACACATGATGATTTTTTAGATGTTGCAAACCAAATCAGTCTGTTCAGCTTGTGGTTTTCTTACTGCTTCCCAGAACTCTGGCTAGTGATAAATATTTTAAAAGGATAAGCAGCATTTTCTCTTTAAGTGAAATTAGAGAACTGTACCCTCCACCTCCCTGAAAGTATTAATAATTTCTGTTCTGTAATGGCACTAATTTCAGTGCTTGAAAACAACAACAACAGAGAATTTCCATAGATATCTTCGACATTGACCAGTCAAATCCCTTTGGCTACTGTGGCTATTGCTTGGGTGTTGCTGAGATTAGCCCAAGTTGGTAATCTGCCTATTTGTTTCATTATTTTGAAGAAGACTTTTTTTTTTTAAATTAAATTCAGTTTTATTGAAATATATTCACATACCATGCATCCATCCATGGTGTACAATCAACTGTTCACAGTACCATCATATAGTCATGCATTCATCACCCTGATCTATTTTTGAACATTTTCCTTACATCAGAATCAGAATCAGAATAAAAAATAAAAGTAAAAAAAATACCCAAATCATCCCCCCATCCCACCCTATTTTTCATTCAGTTTTTGTCCCCATTTTTCTACCCATCCATCCGTACACTAGCTAAAGAGAGTACGATCCACAAGGTTTTCACAATCACACAGTCACCCCTTTTAAGCTACACTGTTATACAATCGTCTTCAAGAATCAAGGCTACTGGGTTGCAGTTTGATAGTTTCGGGTATTTACTTCAAGCTATTCCAATACATTAAAACCTAAGGGGTGTTATCCACGTAGTACGTAAGAATGTCCACCAGAGTGACCTCTCTACTCCATTTGAAATCTCTCAGCCACTGAAGCTTTTATTTCATTTCATTTCACATCCCCCGTTTTGGTCAAGAAGATGTTCTCTCTCCCACAATGCCGGGTCCAGATTCATCCCTGGGAGTCATATCCTGCATTGCCAGGGAGATTTACACCCCTGGGAATTGGGTCCCACATAGAGGGGAGGACAGTGAGTTCACCTGCTGAGGTGGCTCAGTTAAAGTGAGAGAGGGCCACATCTGAGCAACAAAGAGGTACTCAGGGGGAGACTCTCAGGTACAGTTATTTGCACGTCTGGCCTCTCCCTTACAGTAATGAGCTTCATAAGGGCAAGTCCCATGATAGAGGGCTCGGCACATCAGACTACCAGTCCTCAGTGTCTGTGACAACATCAGCATCAGTCCAGGTGAGGAAGTCCAACTTGAAGGAGGCTTTTTGCTCTGTCCCCTTTTGAGTCTTGCATAGCTGGCAAATATCAAGTGGTGATGGCGCCATATCACATGTTGTGTTTACGATGTCTCTAGCAGGTTGCACAACCTTATTAAGCTGCAGTTGGAGAGCTACCAAGGTCATCGTTTTCCATGTTTGAGGTGCCGTTGCCTCCCTCAGTCCCCAACACCGCCGTCCTTGCACCTGCCCAGGGCACCCTGCTTGCTCCAGGTGCCACAGCCCCTCCAACAGCCGGGGCACTACCACTGGTGCCTCCAGTTGGGAACTCTGTGAGCTCTGCATAGTCCCATGTAAACGTCCCCCTTCTGTGCGGGTGCCCAAGCTTCATTACCCGGCCTGCCGTCTAGACCTTCAGGAGGATCACCCCCCTCCTCCACTGCCCTCCCCTCCGGCACCCCGAACATGTCAGGTCATCCTTGCTTACCAGGACCGTCCTGTCCTCACAGCTCTCTGCATCTCTGAATCCAACCCAGACTCAAACCTTCGCTCCCCTCCCCAACCTCTCTTGTGTCCCTAGAGCTCACCATTTGTCATCAGCCTGACCCCCGATGTCCTCGGCCTCTTCAACACTCCCTGAACCTTCTTGCCCTCCCTGAAACCCAGGTGCCCCTGAGGACCCTGCTTCTCCCCCAGAACCCCTCACATGGTGGTGTTTTCTCTCCTGCACCCTACAAACCATGGGGCCCAGGCAGGTAAGGGTGAGTTGCTCCTCACTGGTGCTTTCAGGCCTCTGTCCCTCTGTTCTCTTTACAGCCTTTGCACCCTTTCCCTCCCACCCTCCCCCCACCCCCACATTCTAACTCACTGATGCTCATTCTCTCATTCTCCCTCTTCTGGCTGAGATGTCCCAAATGCTCCATCTTTGCAGTTGCCCCACGCATGCACCCTTAGTTGTCCTTTCTTCCTCAGTGGGATTTCTTTGGCAAAACTCAGCCTTAATTAAACCTGGCTCTTTGCCTACTTCAGGGGTGTACCTGGGCAGGTGAAGACATGACCACCAACTGGTTCACGCTCCGCTATGACCACTCGCCCCCTATGTGTCCCCCACCCTGCCTTTTACTCCTCCTGAGTGTCCCTGGTCCATCTGCTCTCCCAGACGGTGATTTCGCACCTCCTGCTTGCCCCCAAAATCTCCAATACCTCCTTCTCCTTCTCCACTCTCAGCTAAGGACCTTGCTTTATGTTTTATCGAGAAAATAGCAACTATTAGAGAAGAACTCCTACATATTCCCATCACAGAATCTCCCATCCTTCTTGCTTTTATCCCCATACTCTGCCGCTGCCTCTTGCCATGGAGGACTCAGCTGTGTTCCCATGAACGGCCAGCCCTTCCCTTTGTCTACTGAATCCCATCCCCTCCCATCCTACTCAAAGTCATGGCCCTACAGTGGCTCCCTTCCCCTCCATCATTACTTTTCATCTCTTCTGGGATGTTCCAACCAGCATACAAACAGACTCGCATCTTTGGGAAGCTCCCCCATTACCCTGTACCCCCCTCCACCTTTCACCTTATTTCTTGACCCCCTTTACAGTAAAAGACTTGAGTGTCTTGTTTGTTCTCTCTGTCTTCAATTGCTCTCGTCCCATTCTCTCTTGAATGCACATTTCAATGAAACTGTTCTTATCAAGGTCACAGTGACCACCATGTCACCGAGTCCAGTGGCCCATGCTCGGACCCCACCTTAATTGACTTAGCAGCAGCATTGGACACGGTTGGTGATGCACTTCTGTTTGAAATGCTGTCTTCACTTGATCTCTGGGTCTCTGCTCTTCTTTACTGCACTGACCACTGCTTTCCCCTCTGTTTTTCTGGTTTCTCTCCTCTGCTTGAAACGTTGAAGTGCCCCAGGGCTTGATCCTTGGGCCTTGTGTTGACGCATGTCCCCCCAAGAAAAGTGTTAAGTCCTAACTCCCGATATCTTACTTAGAAATAGGGTCTTTGCAGATGCAGTGAAGATGAGGTCACAATAGATTATCATGGGCCCCACATCCATTCACTGGTGCACTTAAGAGGGATAGAGAGACAGAGGGAAGAGGCCCAAATGACCACGGAGCAGAGGCTGAAGTTATGCAGCTACAAGCCAAGAAACACCGGGGACTTCTGGCACCCACCAGGAGCTAGGAGAGAGTCAGGGAACCGGTTCCCCTTCAGAGCCTCAAGAAGGAAATAACCCTGCCGACACCTTGATTTCAAAGTTCTGCTCTCCAGAACTGTGAGACAATAAACTGCTGTTCGAAGCCACTCAACTTGTGCTACTTGTTACAGCAGCCACAGGAAACTGGTACAGGCCTCCTCTCTTCTCCATCTTTACTCACACCAAGCTGGACGTAACAAATTTGGTAAACAGCACGGAGAGTATCTGTAGAGCTATGGGACTGGGGATCACATAGAGAGGGCGCATAGACAGAGAAGAGGTCCGAGGAACTTTAGAGGTGACTGTCTACCTGCCTACTTGATATCCCCATGTGTGTGTCTAATATTTAAATACTCTTTACTGGTACTAGGCACTGTTTGAAGTACTTTATATATCAACCCATTTAATCCTCACACCAACCTTGTGAAGTGGATACTGTTATCATCCTCATGTTATGCATGAGGAAACTGAGGCACAAAGGCATTGTACTGAAAGGAGCACTGGACTGAGAGTCCATGCCCCGATAATGAGTCTCTGAACAGACCCAAGGTCACAGTAAGTGATGGAGCCACAACTTGAACCGTAAAGTTTGGTTCCAGCATTTGCATGCTCAGCCACCACCCTGTCGGCCAGGAATGGGCTTCCCCCAACATCCATCAAGCTTGCTCCTTTAGGTCTTTGCTTAAATATCACCTTCTCAAAGAGGCCTTCCCTGGTTACCCCACAAAAATAACAGCCCCCTTCCCAAGTCATTCTCTGTTTTCTTTTCCCTATATTTTTCTCCTTAGCCCTTATTATCTGCCATTTTACATACTTATTTACATGTCACTCCCTTAAGAGCAGGCACTCTCATGGCAGCAGGTGAACTTACTGCCCTCCCCCCTACGTGGGACCCAACTCCCAGGGGTGTAAATCTCCCTGGCAACGCAGGATATGGGGATGAATCTGGACCCAGCATCATGGGATTGAGAATATCTTCTTGACCAAAAGGGGGATGCAAAATGAGATGAAATAATTTCAGTGGCTGAGAGATTTCAAATGGAGTCGAGAGGACATTCTTATGCACTATATAGATAAAACCTCTTAGGTTTCAATGTATTGGAATAGCTAGAAGTAAATACCTGAAACTACCAAAATCCAACCCAGTAGTCTGGACTCCTGAAGGCGACTGTATAATAATGTAGATTACAAGGGGTGACAGTGTGATTGTGAAAAGCTTGTGGATCACACTCCCTTTATCCAGTGTATGGATGGATGAGTAGAAAAATGGGGACAAAAACTAAATGAAAAATAGAGTGGATGGGGGGATGGTTTGGGTGTTCTTTTTTTACTTTTATTTTTTATTCTTATTCTGATTCTTTCTGATGTAAGGAAAATGTTCAGAAATAGATTGTGGTGATGAATGCATAACTATTTGATTGTACTGTGAACAATTGTATACCATGGATGATTGTATGGTATGTGAATATATTTCAATAAAACTGAATTTAAAAAAAAAAAAAAAAAAGAGCAGGCACTCTGTTTTGTTCACTGCTGTACTCTCAGAGTAGCCAGTCCAGGGTAGCACTGGGTAAATGTTTTTGAGTGAATGAATGAATGACTATAAATTAGATAACTGCCATTGCCTCCCGCACGTGGTCTCCTTGCCTTTTTCCTGGCATGCCCTCCGCTGTAGCTTGAGTGATCCCTCCAAAACGTGACCATGACAATCCCTTCCAGAGGCTTCCTGTGCTTACGGCTCCTGACGGTGTCACCAGTGCCCTTCTCCTCGGACTTACTGAACTTCTTTTCATTTCCTTGACTATGCCGCCATATTGTTCCCTCTGTTCTCCATCCTCACCTCTGTGACCCCCTCCAGACGAGGGCGCCATGTCCTCAGAAGGCCTGAGCTTGGTCTCTCTCAGCTTCTCTGCTTCCCCAGTAGACCTCAGGTTGTGTGAGGGTCTGCCCTCTTGCTCCCCTTCGCTTCCCCACCTTTAGGCTTAGCACTCGGCACAGAGCAAGCACCTCATGTTTGTGGAAGGATGGATGAAGCCACTTGGTTCTATGGGGAGACCCACACAGAATTCTTTGGAAGCAAGTCTCGCTTTTCTAGAAATAAGTGTTTCTTTGGCATTACGAGATCTTGCTGCTCAAGCTGTGAGATTTAAAAACAAAGTGCTTCCTGCTAATTACTAACAGTTGCCCCATGGGAACAGACCCATTATGGGGCCCTGAACCCTGGCACGCTGCCCCCTTCTAGCAGCCGAACAGTGCAGTGAGCGGAGAGGGAAAGCAAAGGCAGCTCCGGCCCTGGCACCGGGTCGACTCAGATTACCCAAAGAGGATTGCAGAATCAGGGCCAGAAGAGCAGGGAGTGGGTAAAAGGATTTGAAATGAGATTATGGAACCTAAAAGCTCCCCGCTTTTGTTCAGGGAATAATTTACCAGTTTTCTTCAAGGCAGTGAGACAATCCAGTTTAGAGCCTGGAGTGGTAGATCAGTGTCCTGGGGCTCTCGAGATACTTAAAAATAAGTTGTTCTTTAGTTGTACTTGTTGAAGTTCTTGTTAAAAGAAAAGGGAAGAAGAAAGGAACAAAATAAGAGAGCTTGTAAAGTACTCTAAACAAATAAAATTGTACACAAAATCAATTAGAGCTTCCAAAGACAGCCACCCTTGAACGAACGTTGAACTCGGCCAGTGTGTCTTCAGGGCGAAGACCAGAAGCGGATGGGTTGTGCGATCGGAATGCAGTTGCTTCGTTCAAACCCTGAGAAGTGTCGTTTTCCCACAGCTCCTGCTCCCTACACGCAAGCCCATTCATAAAAGTCCCGCAAGTCCAGCTGGGGCTGGGTTAGAATCCACACGCTGGGCCAGCTGCCCCTTGTGTTGGGGTTTATGGCCGTCCTAGCAGTTCTCTTGAAGCTTTAACATCCTTTTCACTTCTGATGCTTCCTGGAGGTATATTTTGTTTGGCTCTTAGCCTGGGTGCCTCTGAACCCTGAATCTTAGTCGGCATCTTCTCCCTTGCACTGTCAGCCTCCCAGCCTGATCTGAAGCTTTTATTGATATGAAGAGGCTTTTTGCCTCTCTCAGAACAGCACTTCCTATTCCTCTGGGTGAGATGAAGAGACCCCCGTGGGATTTGTCTCGCTGCTGCTAATGCTTGGATCTGATGGTTGGGGATTAGCTGATGCACTGACATATGCAAAAGAGTACCAGGTTGCCTGCAAGGTTTATTCTACCTTCAAGAAGTGGGACGACTTTGTGGGTGATTCAGAAGAAAACGTTTTGAGAGATTCTTTATACCATGAATTCCCCAATTACTTACTTAAAATTCACCCCAGACCTTTTTGTTTGATCTTCCTTTGTTGAAAATTCATTCCAAATCTGTGAGTCTGTTTTCTGCCAACAGAGAGAATATGCTGAATATAAATACACGATGTATTGGAAGACACTACATTTTGCCCATCAGTCCTCATTTTGCAGTGACGTTGGTGTAAAATATGTGCCCATCTAGGGAGGCTATAGGAAGCGATTGTCTTGAATAAATCCCTAATATGAGCTTCTGACTTGTCCCTTTCTCTTAAACGTGCCACCCTCAACCCCATCCACAAGTGTTTTTTATTTGTAGATGGGTTTCGGTTAATTCAAGTTTTAATTATGTTTGATTCTTCTGCAGACCTAATGTTTGCTTCTCCTAATTATGAAATGCAAGCGCCATCTCTGAGTTCACGCTCTTACTGGGCAGCAAGGGAAGTGAAATAGCCTCAAAACCTGCTGGTCCTGCCTGGTGTAATAGTAATTAGTATTTGTTGCTTCTTTTTGGCCGTATGTTCAGATCTGAGAAAATTGTTGATTTAAATTTCATAATCCAGAATGATTCAAGAGTTGCCAGAATGTATCAAATGTGAGCACTTGTGTTGGATAGAAGATGTTGCCTGTACAAAACTCAACTACTTGTTTTCCTGTGCAGAAAAGAGTTAATGTAGCAGGCCTGACTGTGGTCCGTAGAAAGTCCTGCTTGCCAGGTTGGCCCTCAGTTGGCATCTGGGAACTTGGAGTTCGGAGAGTTCTCACCATTCCCAGAACTGACCAGAGTGGCTCACTGTGCCTAGACTATTTGTGCAAATGATGTGGTTTATGTTGGATATCTACTTTCCTTCTGGGAGCTTGAAATTTTGGTCCATTCTAGGCAGAGAGTGCCTAGAAAAACCTTGGGTGCCAAGTTACTGATGGGTTTCCCTGATAGACCACACTTCGCATGTATCGTCACCACTCATTGCTGGAGGAATAAAGCGTATCCTGTGACTCCGCCGGGAAAGGACCCTTGGAAGCTTGCACCTGATTTCCTCTGGACTTTGCCCCATGTGCTGTTTCCCTTTCCTGATTTTCCTTTGTACCGTTTCGCTGTAATAAATCATAGCCCATGAGCATGACTATATGCTGACTCCTGTGAGTGTCTCCTATGAAATCAGCAAACCGCAGAATAATCTTGGGGACCCCGATATACCTTCCAAACTTCTTCTGCCTCTTGAAGTGTGTCTTGGCAGCTCTCTTCCTTCAACCCAGTGTCCAAAATCAGAAACCTCAGAAACATCCTGGATTCTTCCCTTGAACCAGGCATCAAATCCTGTCGATTTTGCCTTGGAAGGGTCTCTTGAATCCAGCCTTCCTGTAGCCTTTGCCCTCGTCCCAGTTTTGGCTCTTAATCCCCCCTCCCCTGACTTACTGCAAGTGCCTCCCTGTCTGGTTGTTCTGCCTCTCTTTTCCATTCTAGCCCATCTTTCACGTCATCTTGCTCCAAAACCTAGGCTGAGTCACCATCACCAATGAAATAAAACACATGCCTCAGGCCAGCCTACAAGGGCCACGGTTCTTTGACCCATGATGAGCCTCTGGCTTCATGTGGACCCAGTGCTACATAGCAGTTAGGACCCAGATATGAATTCCAGTCCCACCACTCACTTGCACTCAGGCAAGTTACTTACCCTCTCTGTGCATCAGTTTCCTGATGAGTAGCTGAGGATTAAAAACAGTGCCTTCCTTATAGGATTGCTGCAAGGATTAAATGAGTAAATGTTTAAAATCCTTTGGACAGGGAGGGGTTTTATAATTACCTCTTGCTGTCTTCCATTCTGGGCTATGAGCTTCTTCCTGTCATTGCACTTGGTTATTGCTCTTTGATAATCAATTGCTGATTGGATGAATGAATGAATGAATGGAGGATTATAACATGGTCCATACTCTCAAGAAACTGATTGTGCCAGTTTGGATATATTATGTCCCCCAGAAAATCATATTCTTTAATGCAGTCTTGTGGAGGCAGATTGATTAGTCTGTTGATTAGGGTGGAACTCTGAATTATTGCCATGGAGGTGTGGCCCCACCAATTCAGGGTGGGTCTTGATTAGTTCACCGGAGAAGCTAAGAGCCAGCACAAACCCAGATGCTTGCTGATGCTTGTGGAGACACTTGGAGATGTAGACAGAAGGATGTTTGCAGATGCCAAGCTAAGAGATGAAGCCCAGAGTTTGCCCTGGAGAAGCTAAGAGAGGACCCTCAGATGCTTCAAGAGAAACAACCTGAGAGAAAGAATGAAGGACACACAGGAGCCAAGAGAAACCCAGAGACATTTTGAAGAAAGCCATTTTGAAACACAACCCGGGAGCAAAGGACCAGCAGACACCAGCCACATGCCTTCCCAGCTGACAGAGGTGTTCCGGACGCCATCGGCCATTCATCAGTGAAGGTATCCTCTTGTTGATGCCTTAGTTTGGATACTTTTATGGCCTCAGGACTATAGATATGTACTCAAATAAACCTCCTTTAGAAAAGCCAGTCCATTTCTGGTGTTTCACATTCTGGCAGCATTACCAAACTGGAACACTGATTGTTTAGTTGGGGGAGATAAGATGCCCTAACAGATTAAATTCAAAGTACAAGAGGATAGCGTCAACTCATGGCGCTCTGTGTAGAGGGTTTAGAGAAGGGTAGGGGTTCTGTGCAGTGAGGGAATGGAGGCAAACCAAATTATTTAAGCAAAGCTACCAAACTCATGCCTTGTCACCATTTCAGATCCTACAGAGAGAGGCAGGAAAGTGTCAGGATCTTGTGCAGGATCTTCTGTGTGTCTAAGAAACAAACATAAAAATGAAGTCTTCCTGCGGGACCCTTAGACTCTACCCTTGCTGAAACTTGTCTTTCTCTCAGGTGACATTTTGAGCTACTTAACAGTGTGTGTGCATTTCCATGAGTTCAATCACTGCATTACAATTTCTGAATGACCGTCTCCAGGGTGTCTAGATTTCCTCCTGGCCCTCAGAAGAAAATGTCTCTCAGCGCCAGGACTAAGTCCCAAGACCATGGCCTCCTAAAGCATGCCTGAGGGAGTGGGCTGGTTATCACTGAGTCTTGCCTAATGAAGTTGGTAGGGAGAGTTGGCCTAAGTAAGGTTGACTATTTTGTCCTATGAGCTTCATTAGTAACTATCAGACCAGATTGTGGAAAGTGTAACCGAGATTGATGCCACCGCTTTACATTTTTTGCATTAGGCATTCACCAAAGCCACCATATCAAGCAACTACTTGAAGCCACGTTGCAGTCCTGGGATTATTACAGTTTATTATATAGGTTCTGATGTATGGAATAGTGTATCAGTTAACATTTGCTGAATAACACAACACCCCAGAGGGAAAAGAGCTTAAAAGAACAATCATTCTGCGCATTGACGCTTTAGAGAAGGCTCTCCTCTGCTCCTTGTGGTGATGATGGGCTCCCTTGTCTTTTTGGCCCTCAGCCCGGACAGCTGGGACATCCATGCTGCTTCACATCCTTCAGAAAGCTAATTCAAGCTTATTCACATGGTGACATAAGAGTTCTCAGAAGAAAGGGAAAGCAAGTCCTGATATGTAAACACTTTTCCAGTCTGTGCTTGTATCATATTTGTTAATGTCCCATTGGCCAAAGCAAGTCATGAGACCAGAATCAGCCTTGGCAGAGACCACCCAAGGGTATGGATACAGGGAGGTGTGATTGTTGCGAGCCATTACTGCAGTAGTTTACAACAAGCAGTTTATGTAGGGTCTTGAGAGAAAGGAAAGCAGCTGAGTGTCAGTGTCGGCCCTCTTTCTCCTTAAGACAATTGTCTGGGACAGCTCCATGCAGTGGGTTAGAGCACTCCACGACTTGAACATATGGACCCAGTCCCCTGAACCACTTCCCTCAGTGACCATCAACTACACCAAGGCTTAAGCCATCAGCTCACAAATTGATGGGCACTCTTAGTCCCACAGGGTCCACCAAGAGAATTTGCCAGATCAGCACAGATCTGATGTTAATGCTAGAAAATTAACTCCAAGCTGGTATCACATAGCCCACCAGGTAGATCTGACAGATTGACATCTAAAATCCTCTGCAGTTTTCTCAGCATGCCCGGAGCCTGGGCTGCATCTTGCCTCTGTTCTTGAGCATCTCGGAGGAAATGCTGCAGTCTCAGGGACTTGCTGTCTTTTGTGCCTCTAATATAGTGCCGTGGATGGTGTTCTGAGGATAGCACAACCGAGGAGATGGTTTAGGGCACTGGGGCCTACCCGGGAGACTGGACCCCAGATTCTGTAACTGGGTTTGCTGCCAGTTGGCAAGTGGGGAGATGGGACAATGGACTAGATGACATTTGGTTTCATCTCAGTTCTAACAAGGTTGGGTGTCCTTTCAGCTTACGCTGATGTTACAGATTGTATTTAAGACTTCTGCAGCTTTATCAAAACATTGCCTAGTGATGCACCAAGAAACAAGGAATTGAGGGAATGATTTTGAGAGTAGGTAGGTGTTTTGGTGTAGAAACTGGAATGAGTCGGGGAAAGGATGAGAAGGAGGGATGGTCTTTGGGTCCTAGAGTGAGGCCGTCTCCTTGTTTGGCTGATCCACATGAGGGGTCTGGGGCTGATCAGTATCAAAGAATTTACACCAAATGCATTTGCAAAAATAGTCCAAGGAGACAACTAGACCTTCTGAAGCGTGATTATGGGGACGTTTCTTTCCCACAAGGAAGGAAGAATAAATTTGAGCAAGAATGAATGTCCCCTTCTTTTAGTCTGAGATGATGACAATGATGGCAGGGGTCTCAGGTTGAGAAGATGCAACTGTCAGGGCCTGTGGAAGTCAGGAACCCTCTTTGCTTTGAAGGTTCTAGCTTGACTGACGTCAGCACCATTGAATGTGAAAGATGGCTCGATTGAGTGTGTGTGTGTGTGTGTGTGTGAGAGAGAGAGAGAGACTGAGACCTAGGATGGAAACAAGTGGAGCTCCATAGCAACGTTTCCATTTCCTGTCTGTCTCCCACTTAGAGGCTAAGGTCTGAGAGACAGGAAGTGAGCTCATCCTGTCACGTTGTTTCCCCAAGGCCTTAGGTGTTGCCTGGCACCTAGTAAGAATGTAATAAATATTTTGTGAATGAATGAATCAAGAAAAGCTGGAAAGGGAATTTTTTTAAAAGGCATTTTTACTTGGTAATTTTTATGGATTAACCTGGAAATTTTATCGGTTATAGTACAGTGACTGTTGATGTCTTTCCAGCTCTTTTGGTGGGGGGGTGAGATAAAAAAGAAAAGGAAGATGACACGACAAGTGACCAAGGTTAAATTTATACCCTTTTAAAAACAAACACACACTAACTGCCAAAAACCCAAACACACCTAAGTTATTTAGTAGAATTTAATGTAGGAGACTAACTTTTGTTATCTGTATTTTTTTCCAGAATTAAAACAGCTTTATTGTATTTTCTGATTATTAATTTGATATACTCACATAGAATGGTCAAGAAATAAAAAAGTCCCCCTATTCCCATGTTGTGTTCGTTTTGTGAATGTCTTTTAACATGTCATTCTGCACATACACTCTTCACTTGTACATGGATCAGACCGTTTGTGCTGCTTTGTAACGTATTTTTACTAACACCGTGACATGTACATCTTCTCTTGTCGATTAATATTGTTATGTAGTCCTCTTTTACTATCTGCAAAATGTTCCATTGTATGGATTTATCTATTTATAATTGGGCATTTAAGTTGTTTACCTTTTCTTGTTATTATAACTTTGCCTTGGTAAACATGCTGAGCCACCTTTGCACCCTCGCCTAACAATAAAAATAACAACAGTGGGGCTTAGGCTGGAGTTTCCAGAAGCAGAGTCTGAGACAGGGCTTTTGGGTGTGTGTGATTTACTGAGGGGGTTTTCTCAAGAGTCAGGGAGTGAGAGGGGCAGGATGGGGAGGGAGCTGAGCAAAGCAGTCCTACAGTCTCACCTTGGCCTGATTGGAGTAGATCACACTGGCAGAGTTTGTCTCCCTTGGGGCAAGGGAGCTGGGCTTGTGTATTGTCTGTGGTTTGTCCTGGAACTCCCAGGCTTCTCAGGGCCCTTAGCCAAGGGCCATTCTGGAGAAAGTAGCAGGTGTGAGCTGGGGATAGGTGTACCCCTGGTAACAAGACATGGGTGGGGTATTCAAAAATGCTAACATTATGGTGCTGCTTTATTCCTCATACTATGCTAAATGTATAAATGAAGGTACTAGTTTATGTCCATTTCGCAGATGAATAGAAATTTAGAGAGGATACAAAACTTTCCCAGTATCCCACAGCTAGTAAGGGGTGGGTGGAATTGGAAAGTAGACCCAGGTCTGTCCAGTATGAGAAGGCTGAACTCTTTTCTGAGTGGCTGTAGAACAAAATGATTAATTCCTAGAAGTGGAATTGCTGGGCCAGAGATACACATTTTATATAATGCACACACACACACACACACATACAGTGTATAATTATATTTATGTGTATACACATGAATAATTATGTGTATACATGTACATATATACATGGATGTATGTTTGTATTCATGTATGTGTATGTACACCTATATATGAAATATATATAGCCAGATTTCTCTCCACCTCCTTCCCCAAGTTGTATCCATTTATCAATTTATATTCCTACTAACAGTTTATTCTCCTGCCATCCTTGGATCTTGGCAGTCTTTTATAAATATCTGCCAGTACAATTTGTGGATGTCTTTTTGGCTTGCTTTTCATTTCTTTCATTATTAGAGAGGTTGACACCTTCCCCCTGTTTGTTAGCTGGCTGTCCTTTCTCAGGACATGGTTTCTGGCCAAGACCTTGGCTCTTTTCTGGTGGTCCTTCACACCGGTGTTTCAGTGGTCCAAATATCCCCCTGAGGATTTGAAACCTTGCATTTATAGTAAACTTGTTTCACACCAATGCTTCTTTCTATTTCTAGTCTTTCACTGAAACATCTGTCTAGTCTTATGCTAGGACCACACTCTCTGAATTACTGTACGCCTTATTTTAGAAGATACAAAGTTGTGGGACTTTTCTTGTCACCTAGCTGCTAACTAAAGGGTTCAAGTCTAAGACCTTTAATCTAGCTGCAAATGAGAATGGACAAACTTCTCTGTTTGCAGTTACCATTGGTGTATAAAAGTGCCAGCATTCTTAAGTTTGGGCACCGTGTCTCTCTCAGCCTGGTCTGTAAAACTTCCATTTTCCTTAAAGGTAATGGACGACGGAGCTTTGAGCTTAGTCTTCACGTAACGATCGGTGTATCAGCCAGTACACTTCTCTGTGATTGAAAGAAAATCCGACTCAGAGTAGCTTATGCACAAATGAAAATTTGCTTGCGTTATCCAACTAGAAAGTTTATGCCTCAAACGAAGTCATAGCACCCAGTGTCTCCTCTTCCATCCCGTGGCTTACATTCTCTCTCTTGGCCTCGTTCTCAGACACACTTTGACTTCGTGGAAGCAGGGTGGCTGCTTCATGAACCTCCAATCCTTACAGGCCCAACTCCAGTGGAAAAGGAGAGTGTCTCCTCCTCCCAAATTTGGGCCTGCTTCCATTGGCCCAAATTGGGACATACTCCCTTCCCTAAACCAGTAACTGAGGCCTGGGACAGAGTACACCCCAAGAGAATTTGGGGAACTATTATTGAAAGAAGAATGGCTGCTGGCTGACCAGGTACATAAAGCTCATGCCCACTACACCTGCATTGGTGAGGTCTGCCTCAATGATGCTTTATTTTCATGATGAGAAGAATTCATGGTGGTCAGGCTCAGAAAGGGAGCGGTGGTTAGAGAGCCAGGCTTGCCAAAAAGGTTGGGTGACTTGAGGACATGCAGATGTCCCTTCCAGGTAATTCTGTGACTTGGATGATCTGGAGAGCCTAAGGATGCTGAGGCCACCCGTGACTGCTTGGCAGAGCTTAGTTGGGTTCTCATCATTAAGAGAGTTTCTTTTTCAATGAGTGAGGTGAGGTTCAAGCCTGCCATTTCAGTATTAAACCAGCAAATGGTTACCCAGCACCACTGTGGGAAACATTCCCCAGAGGCTGGGCATGAAAGGGTTAAACTGCCCACCAAGGTGGCAGAGACCCCCTGGGCCAGTCTTACCTGTAGGCAGGTCTGCAGGTCTCACCTGTAGGCAGTCTCACATGTAGTCAGGTGCATCTCTTCCCTTGCCTCTTGTTTGGCTTTGCTGTTACTTAAATGGTTAGCCATACCCAGTTAAGGAGGGTTTTACTTTAACTCTCTTTTTCTTTGCTTAAAGCTCAGACTCCTCTGCTCTGCCTTCAGCTTGCCCCTGGCTGAGGTTCCCCATGGCTCATTGAGGCCACTTAGGTCCCATCTGCCTCGGGGCCTCCTGGCAGCTTCTGCACCTTTTGCTCAGAGCCTGTGCTTACAGTTCAAGTCAAGAGGACTCGGAATAGTGCAGATTATCTTTTTTGAGCCAGACCAAGTAGGTCATGGGGCACTCAAGCTGGTGTTCCTTGTGGACTGCCCTTGGGTCAGTCAGTGTGGCCACAGATCTGGGCTTGTGGTGGGATGAAGCGTGGCCACCACACTTCCACGTGCTAGGGTGGGGCTTGTTCCTGAGAACTGTGGGCTGGCAGCACCAGACGTCCTGCGGGTTCACCAGGTATCCCCAACCACAGAATAATACTTTCCCAATATGTAGCCTGAAAATACTATGATTATTTTCAGAGAAGATTTTGGGCCTATGGTGGCCATGGCAAATGAGTTCATCTGCAGAGAACAGCACAGGGCATCCTGAAGGAGGTCCAAGAGATTTAAATATGTTCATTTTAGGAGAACCAGTTCTACCCTGCAAGCTAAGGGGGATAAATAAAATTTTTTTTTTCATTTTACTGTTAATTACTGTCATGCTCTTCTTTCAGCAATGCTTATAGTCTTAAATATGGACAGAACTTGAAGATCTTTTTACTCTTTCTTACATCAGGTGCAGAGTCTCCAAAAGTTAGTTATATCTGGCCTACATTCAGGTCTTAATTGATAGAGATTCCTTCAGGATATTTTATTAGTGATCCTGGAAGGCTCCAGAAGAGGCACTTTTGCTAAGCTTTGTTGAAAATGGGACTGGGAGGGATAGCTGCCCTCTCTGTGGTTATGCCGAGTCGGGGCTATCACGTAATGAAGAACATGTGTCTCCAAAGTATAAGCAGACGGTCTGGCTGCCAGTGTGCTCCAGGGAAATCCTGTGGCTTGGTAAACCGAGGACCCCGGGGAGGAGGCAGCACTGGACTTAGAGACCTTTGGCTGTTTCAGACTTCAGCAAGAGCGCATCCCAATTTTTAACTGAATCAGCACTTTTCCAACAAGGTTCATGGACCATACAGCATTACCTGGTGGGCAGGCTTATTAACACATAAAATAGAATTGACTCCATATTCCTCTCAGACCTAAAAACAGTACTCATGTTTGTTTTTAGTAATAAAAATTATTTCAGTTTAGAAAATGGTGTAGCGTTATGTGGACAATCTGATGAGTTTCCTAGATTGTTCCACTAATAAGATAGAGGAGAAACAGCCCAAGAAAACACTTAGAAGAGAATTTTTGTGTGTAGAGGAGAGAGGATTGGTTAGCTGAAATCAGAAAGATTCCAAGTAGTGACTAATATATTTAATAACTAAATTAGCACTCCACAAGGACTATATTCTGGCAGTTTGGGTAGTACAGTGATTGAATAGTAATACACACCCAGAGCAGCCCAGACTCAAGGCTGTTTGGTGGGAAATGGCTTATCTGCTTTGTTTTGGTCATATTTAATGTTGCTTTTAAAAGGGTGCCAAACAGTGTGGTGTGTACGTGTCACGGGATGCTGGCGAGTGTGGGCTTTTCTGATTTGGGGGTTGTTTTTGTTGTTGCTGATGTTTGAGCTCCCCTTCTTCTCCAGCCTCCCCAGACGGATGAAGCCTGGTCTCTTGGCATTAGGGCTTTGGTGACTAAGGACTTTGCCACAAGAAGCATGGCCCTATGGCAGAGAGGCCAACCTTGTGGACTGGAAAAACTCTGGGCTTGTCTTCCACCCAGAAAATTCTGAGTTGACTCTTGAATTGGAGGGAAGTGGGAATGCAGACAACAGTGGGCACTTTAGAATAAAGCCGTTGAACTTTATAACTAGATATCTCCATGAGAGTTGTGGAAATGGTGGCAACAGCCTCATAATTTTTTTCACATTTTAAAAGGCTTAGGTCTCTCATGTGCTTCTTTTCATCTTTACTTTTCGAGGGATAGGTAAAAGACATGCATCTACAAAATGCAAACACATGGCTTTGTTTAGTACAATATTTAGGGATATTGGAAGAGTGGTAGGAACATCCAGTTTTCCTAAAATAATCGGTGTTATTTGTGACAGTGAAACAAAGATAGGCATTATATTTAGTTAAATCTGTTTAACAGCAGTCATTTTTATTAGGATCTCCCCCCAACATCCTTAATAAATATAAAGCCTTTAAATATTTGTCCCATTTTATAATTAGTCTAGATTTAGCAGTGGCTCTTCCTGATTTGGGAGGAAGCAGGCTTGACTGTTGCTAGGCAACAGCTAATCGCGGTATTAGCTGCCAGCAAGCTGTTGGCAGTAACTGTAAATTCTTTTGTCTTGTTAACAAAAAATGAGTGTTAAAGATACAGCAGTATCTAAAGTCTGCTCTGTTGTTCAAATATATATAACTTAGGTGATAAATTCTTACACTAATACAACCTTGATGTGCTGCTAAAATTTATAGCCTATTTAGAGAACCTGTTCATTCTTGTACTTTAGTCACATGCAGTCTGCTCATGGCACTAAAGCTCATAGAACCAGGCAGTGATGCAACAGAGGCGTTGTTTTCTCTAAAAAAGAAACCAAGCCTATTGTGAAGTGGTGAGTTGTGAAATGTAGGTGGACTTCTAGCATCAATATCCCAGGTGGGGACCCCGGGCCATAAGCAGGAGCCACTAGTTCTCCATCCATGACCGCAGCTAGTGCATGGTCCTGCAAGGAGACGTAGACAGAGCCCTCGTCCCCCTCCACCTCCAGCTCAGCCAGGCTCAGTGCAAGCGTGTCGTTTTCCAGGACAAAAGCCTCATAAAATGAGCCATCCTAGGGACAGGTACAATAATGAAGGAATAAAAACCACCGTTTATTTGGTTGGTGCATCTGTTTAAAAAACTAAACTGCACTGTATCCCTGACTTGTGCCCAGACCATTGTTAGCGCTCTTTCTTCTGGTTACCTGCTTTTAAAGGACACGGTTGATGATCCCCAGTGTATGGTCCAGTTTCCCATTGGCTCAACATAAGGCAGTACATGAATGGCCAAGATGTTGAATGTAGTTCATTCTTTTTTGCCCCAATTTCTAAAAACCGCTCCTAGATGTTTTTAACAGACAGGAAAAAATTACCGCCTCCTTCTCCCCCTCCCTCGAGCATAGCTGGAAATCTCATATTCCAAGAACCCTCTGTCTCCTGTCTACACTGCAGTTGTGCTCACCATCGGTTTCCCCGTAACACTGGGCATTTTGGATTTTCCTTGTCAACCTCACTGCGGCTCCTGGGGCTCCAGCTCCAGCTCAGCACAGAGCAATGTCGTCATCAGAGGCTGCAAACCCAATTCTGTCCCCTTTCGGTGGTATTTTTACTATGAGCCGAACTACTTCAGCATCATGTAAACACGCTGGAGTATGTTAACAGCTGTCTCTCTTTTAAAGTTGAACCAGCTCAGAACTAAAAAGGGGAACTACTTTCAGGTTCTGCTCAAGTTTTCATGTGACAGCATCAAAGCTATTTTTAGCAGCGTGATCACCGGCAAGAAGCTGAAAACGGCTGCTTTCAACTATAAACAGTGGAAAGAAAGGATCATTTATGCACTGCTGCAGCTCTTGAGTCCATTTATATGGGAGACAAAGGGCAGTGTAAATCGCTTCTTCAAAGTTGCACTGGCATCTTGTCCCTGCGCAGAGCCCTGTCAGCTCTTCAGAGACAGAGTAATGTTAATTTAGCGCTTGGCTGCCTGGACTCTGAGTTAAACTAGATGCACTGATAACAGTGAATTAGAAGACTGTCCTTCTAGGTGTCCATTCTGAAAAGAAGGCGATAGATAGGTGCTCAGAAACATCCACTAAACTTAAAGTGCTTGTATTGTTTCCCCTGTTTCCTTTATATTTCCTTTAGATCATGAAGCTCAAGAGACACTAGGAAATGGGAGGTGGGTTATATCAGCACCATGTACAGTGGAGAGAGCCCTGGTCACTTATGAGCTGCACAACACTCATAAGGGACTTAACTTCTCTGAATTAAGTGTTCTTAGCTATAAAACGAGGATCATGATCCGAGCTCTATATGCTTTATAGGGCTAGTTTTTTCAGCAAATGTTTCTTGAACACCTGCTTTGTGCCAGCCACAGAGGACTTGTAGACACATAGGGCAGTCATTGTCCTAAGGAGCTCACAGTCTGTCTACCGAAATAAATAAATTACACTGCAGTGAGATGCACGTAAATGGGCAGTGTAGGAGAGACAGGACCTACGACAGGCATGGTGGGAGGTAGAAAGATAACGGGAGGAGCTGTATTTTCAAGAATGCACAAGAGTTTGCTGAGAAGTCAAGGGGGATGGAGAGGATGTTCCAAGCAGGAGCAACTGAGGGAGCAAAGACAGAAGCAAGAGGCATTGTGGTGCTCTTGGGGCACCAGGAGCAACTTGGTATTGGCATACAAGGAGCAGAAGGAGATGAAGCTGGAGCAAACCAAGCTAGTCATTTAGGGCTGAAGAACTTGGAAGTGACCATGGCCCATGGGGAGACAGGAAGAGGTTTTGAGCACATGCTTAACTAGATTATACAAAAAGTAGAGCCATGGCTAGTTGTTATGGGTTTAGTTGTGTCCCCCAAAAGATATGCTAAAGTCCTAACTCTCAGTGCCTCTGAACGTGGCCTCATTTGGAAGTAGGGTCTTTGCAGATGTAATCACGTGAAGATGAGGTCCTACTGGCTTTAGGGTGGGTCCCAATGCAATATGACTGGCATCTTTCTAAGAAGAAAGAGACCTAGTCATTCAGACACAGAGAGGAGACAGCCGAGTGAAGGCAGAGGCAGAGAGAGTGGAAGGGTGCAGCCACCACCCAAGGAAGGCCTGGGGACACCAGAAGCCGGAAGAGGCCCAGGAGCTTCTCCCCTAGAGCCTTCAGATGGAGCGTGGCCTTGCCAACGCCTTGATTCTGAACTTCTGGACTCCAGAACTGTGAGACAATATATTTCTGTTGTTTTAAACCATCTAGTTTGTGGTCATTTTGTGATGGCAGCTCTGAGAAACCAATACACTAGTGAAAAAGTTCTTCGCATCTGCAAATAGGAAGTACCAGTTTCCTGTGAATGTTACAAGGATGTCCGAAACAAGTTATCTTCTCTAGAAAGGCTGAGGCTGGGACAGCAGTCCCAACATGGATGACATGTGACTTCTTTGGGCTTTGCCTTTGAGGAGAGCGGATGGGGACAGAGAGGGGTGGGTAGAAGGTACAGAAGTAGCATATTGTGACTACCTTTTTGAACCTGATTTTGTGCAGGGCTCTACAGGCAGGTACAGGAGGATGACTTGAACCTTTCAGGAGCTCTCAGGCCAGTTAGCACAGGTGGGAAGGTGTGAGCCCCGGAAGGGAATTGCATCCTGCTTGTTGTCAGTGGACTTGCGGAGTGAGGATAATGACCAGCAAGCATGGTCTGTAAGTGGGAGTCAAGTTTCCCCAACATTTCAGATAGCTGAAGTGCTCCTGAAAAAATTTAAAGCTTATATCATGTGCTAATTCTTATATGTCATATGAATCCAAAGAAGAGGGAAGTGCAGAACAAAATACCACAAAAAACAAAACCAGAAAGAAAAATAAAACCCATCACACCCTTATTGTTTATATCTAAGAAGAAATGTTCTGAAGAGCCACCATTTACTACTAAATTTTATAAAGCTCATGTCTCACTAGTGACATCCTTTATTTGAACCTGTGTTCTCTTTGAACTTAATACTGTTATGCAAGTTTAGCAACACTATTTTCTTCACTTTCCTTTAATGGAAGGAGTGGATGTTTGTGTAACTTTTCTAGAAGAATCAAATGGGTATTAAGCATTAGGTATATAGAATTCTGTTATGTCATAGCCCACAAGCTCGTTGGAAGATCGGTGCCCTTGGATTTCCCAACCATTTCCTCTTTGGTTTTCCCAATGCAACATGGGAAACACATGGGCCATGTGAGGATAGAAGTCATGGACAAGTGACCGACTTGGTCCAGGTGATAGGGGAAGTGGTCAGGATCACGTGGGGAGGAAGATGTAGAAGGAGCTTCTCTGGTGATAGGGCCAGAGATCTACGGCAGCTTCATGCTCAGTTGGAAGTATCAGGACAAATACATAGTTTAGGTGCTGATGCTGGTCACAATATTTGTTGCCTCTGCATACATAAGAGATTGCTTTTTGGAAATTTAAAATTCCTTATGTAGCTTTTCAGCCAGCCATAAATAGATCTAATCAACCACAGGGAAAAATGTTTCATCCAAAAAAAAACTTCTCTACTCTCTCTTACATTCGCCTTCAGCATTTGAGTGTCTGGATTTAGTAATCTTGATACGGTATTTAGACAGAGGTGTGGATTTATATCATCAACTTTCTAAGATCAGCTTTGACATCCCTCATCCTGGGTGGGTTTGCAAAGGGACTGGCCCTGCAAGGGAGGAAATGCATAATTAAGGTAAGTCAGTTTCCCCACAAATCAGTTATTTTCCTGCCTGGGATGGGTTTTCAGTTTTGCAGGACGTATCAGGAATCAGATTGTGTCAAAAACTTGGATAAAATGTTTATATCTCTTGATCTCTAAAAGCCTGAAAGATAAATAGGTCATGGTGACATTGGTCTCTTTTACTGAGGTACTTTCTCTGAGAGTTGCATTCGTTCAGTGGAATAATAGGGTAATATCATTAGCCTCATCTGTATGGGGCTGTATGTGGGACAGAAGGTGGGGGTGTGGCAGGCCCCTCTTGCTTCTGAGTGGTGGGAGATGGCCCAGTGATTTACAAAACCTGCCATTGAGTTCAAGGTGAAATTATATTTTTATCAAGAAGCATTTCCTCTTATAGGAGTAGATTTTAGCTAGAGGTTTCACCTACGCCACTTGTCTCAAAGCCCTCCAGACATACAGACATCGTCCCCAAGTTCCCAATCAGATCCATCTGTTCTTTTGCACTATTGTCAAGATCCAGGAGGGCCATTGCCAAGGGAAAGAGAGAAGGGCTGGGCTTCCTCCATCTCTGCACCCCTCCAGCCCAGCCACAGCCACCCCCGTTCCCCTCTGGGGCCAGTGTGGCCAGAGGGGAAGGCCTCAGAGATGTTCCTGAGTAACTTACCATCATTGGACAGGCTGCTCCTTGAAGAGCGTGGGTTTCTGCATTTGTAGGGCAGTGATGCTGAGATGAAGGAATTCCATGGAATGGAGCGAGGGCTGCAGGTTTCTACTCCCCTGAGTGCAACAGAGAGTATATATCGGGGGCTGCTCTCTGGCCTTTGAAAAGAGCCAGCATTTGTTGAGCACATACTGTATACCAGGCCCCAAGCTGAGCATCCAACAAGGTGGAAGACAGTTTGGAAAAGTGTTCTCTGGGGAGGCAGCTGGGGACCAGCAGGACAGGCAGTACTGAAGTCGATGTACAGCAGCAACACTCTTGAGGTGTAGAGAAAGGGGACTGTTGATGGTCAGAGGAGTCATCGTGGATCTCGTGGAAGAGGGATCGTTGATGGTTTCCACCCATCCAGAGGGAAGCTGGCTGGACGGTTCTAGTGTCTACTTTCATTTATGGCATAGTAATCAAGCTAGAGACCCAAAGGCAGTGCTCTTGCAGCTCTGTATCCAGAGCTGTTTGTCATCCACGGTACAACATGAGTCCTTTATTTTACCTATTTACCCATCCGTGTCTCTGACTCTCAGAGGACAGGACAGTTTCTTCGTTGCTGTGTCTCCATAGCAGGTGCAAAAACATGTTTGTTCAGTGAATGGATGAGTGAGAGAGAAGGAGGCTCCCTTGGGACGGAGGGGCCCCAGCATTGGCCATTTGGGAGTGTCCCTTGTGCTGCCTCGTGGCCTTAATCAGATCCAGGTCTTAAACGGTTACTAAACTTGTCCTGTGTGTGCCTTCCCTTTCCTCTGTGAGTTCCATGGTAGCAGCCCTCCCTTCCACTCCTCATCCGTCCCTGAACCAGACTGGATCAGATCCGGTCCTGCAGGTGCCCACACTTGCACAGTGGGCCCAGATTCAGGAGCTGCTTCCCCTCCCTCCAGCCCCTTTGGAAAAGTGGAGTTTATCCCAGGGCCGCTGGGCAGATGTCCTCTGGGGACGTCCCAGACTGCTCTGGAGATTAAGCTCAAACCAAACCGGCTCTAGACTTGTAGCACTTGGAACAGCTGCTCAGTTTTCCTCAACTGCACCATTTTAATTGTGATTAGTAGATTCATTTGCATTTAAAAGGAGTAGTTTTCTTATCAGCACCATTGAGTTGGGAACCAGTGTGCTCCATTTATATAGAGTGGCCCATTTAAACGGGGCCCATTAAGCAGTAAAAGTAACTGTGGGTGTTTTACAAATGCAAATATATCATGCAAATAATGTACTTTATGCTGAATGATGCCTTGGTTTTCATATGTAAAATTAGTAACCATGTAGCACAAAGATAATGATAAACACCTTTTGCATCTGTTCCTAAGATGTATCATGAGCTGTATGCATCTAAAATTGTAGCAGTGGTTTTAAGCAGAATTTCTTCAGTATACCCAAACATGCATTCCATATTATCAAAAATATACATGTACTTCTCTAGTTATTTATATATTCCTAAGTAATCAAGAAATCACAGAAAAGAGTATTCCAAATTACCTAACCTGTTACCATCAATGATGAGATTTTTAATTTTGTTTCCAGTTGTAAAGATTTTTAAGTTTTTATCTGAGACGATCATAGAGAAAGAAGAAATAATATTGCTATATAGGCCGATTCCTTTGTAAGAAACTCAGTTATGTCTATAAGAAATTTTAAAAAATCCTTAATGTTTGAAGTAATTTTTGGGGAGATATGCAGGTAGCATTACTGCTGTTTTTTCAAAGTAAGTTAGTAAAATAATGGCTGCCAATCTCTGGGGTGGAGTAAACCCTTCCAGGTTCTTGGAGAGAAGTAACTCAGTCTCCACCTGTTACAAACAAGCATTATGCCTTAAAAACGCTCACCTGGTTGTGGGGGAGTAAAGAATTTATTCACACTCTTACAAAAAGGGATGCACAGCCAGAAACATAGCAGGTGTGCCCCCCAAAAAACATGGCGATAGTTATATCCTACACCTAATACACATGTCCCTCCCCTGTTTCCCCATTGGCTGGGTACTCCAGGGGTTACAGACTATCTGAGAGAGATAACTAGCCTGCCTTTGAGATTTTGAATTGTACAGCCTATCAGAGAGTTAGCTAGTTCAAATGTTTCGCCTAGAGTTCCTGCCTTTGACCATACCCCCACATTCTTTTATATTCCAGGAACCCTGGTTATCTTTCCATATAAGGAACTGGCGCTGATTCTAGACTTACATCAAGGCTCGCTCTCTCTGTCTTTCCTTCCCCTCACCATGGGGCTAGTTTAAGCCATCTCTTCCACCCAATCTCCATCTTCCCCATTCCATGTGACCTTCATGTGAAAGCTAAATTTAACCCTTTCTTACACACCCACCTGGGATTTCTGCTTTTGCTGGAAAGGTAAGGTGCACGCACCTGTGGAAAGTGATTTAAAGGTATAAGACATCAGAACAGGGGATACACAGACAGTGTGGTCAATTCCCAGATGAGCTGGACGACCAATAATTGCTAGAGAATTCAGAGGAGGGAGAGGTCCCAGGGTGGGAGTGACCAGAATAAGTTTTCCCATTGATCTAGGATTTGAATTGAGCCTTAAAGGATGGATGGGATTTGAACAGGGATGAGAATGCGGCAGAAGGGGACAGACTTGGCTGGGGCAGGGCCTGGAAATGTATGGGGTATGTGTGTGTTCTTGAGGGAGAGGTGTTAGGAGAGATGATGAGGGTTTCTGAGAGCCAGAAAACCAATGGTACCTGATAATAAGCTGCTGGTTTTCACATGCTTTTGTAACCACCAAACTCTTCAAATGAGTATTATGTGGAAGCTCAATGCATAAGACACATGAAGCATGAGCTGCTTTGTTGATCTTGCGGTGAGTGGGCCCCTCTCACCTAGATCCCCATCGTGTCCGTCCCCACTGTTGGCAGCACCAGAGGCACCTCCTGCGGATTTTCTGGAGACCCCGATGGTAAACCCCTAATATAGACCCTGGGGTGAAATCTGAACAGGAAGCCCACTTGAGGACACTGTATTTTGAGAACCCCAGTGGATTGGGATGGAATGGGGGGAAACTGGGTGTGGGGAGTCCTATGAGGATGCTAGTTCAAACATCTCAGTGTGACTTGGACCAGGAGTGGAAACACAAAGGAAGGGAAAAGTGCAGGAGACATTAGAAAGAAAGGGTTGGAAGGAACCGATAGCAGAGGACCGGTGGTATAGGACAGGAAAATGTCATCGACTCCAGAATTTGGAACCTGAATATTTTAACAGGGTGCTCACCAAAGGCTGAATTGGCTTTTTGTCCTGTTTTGAGGAATGCTGAGTAAAACTGTAGACATTTATTCCCTCAATGAATATTTGATAGATGTTGTAGGTGTTAAGGACTCAGGAAAAGAGACAGCCCAGTGTCTGGGCATCTCTGGGAGCCAGTGCCCCCTGTGGTAGGATGGCCAAGTGCACTGGTAGATCCAGGGCAGGATGGAAAGAACCAGAGGGGCAGGATCAGCAGGGAAGGCAGAGGAGGGGGAGCCAGACCCCCTCATTAGTGGATGGTAGGATGGTCGAGTGCTGTGTCCAGGAGCCAGCTGGAGATACAGTCAGAGTCCAGAGATGAGATCAGGCTCTAGTTGAGAAATTAGAAATTAGTAACCTCTCCTAGGAAAGGAATATGACTAGAAAGGAAGAGAGGGCTACAACTCTAGGGATGCCCATAATCCCAGGCCAAGGGTGACAGAGAGCTAGCAGAATATATAGGAAGGAGACTAGGAGGAGGAGAACCAGGCTCAGAAGGATGTTTTGAAGACTACAAGTAGAAAGGATGTTAAAGAGTCCGTTTCAAAAGTAACAGAGAGTTTATATAATCAGAAGAGGAAAATGGAGCGTTTTATTTGAGGGCGTGTGGAATGGCACAGAGTGGGGAGGAGAAAGCCTGTAGTGGCACCGAGGGCAGCTGTCCTGGCAAGTCAGGGTGATTGGGAGTCTCTGGGGACCTCTGACAGCAAGAGGAGATGGTGACATGAAGGGGGAGAGGTTGGGCCTTCAGCCCCAGGCTTATGGGGTTTTTTAGGGGACAGCAGAGTCATAATGTGAGCAGAGCAGATTTGGAGACTGGTTCATGTCTGATGATGCTAAGACAAGAAGTTATGAGTCCGAGGGGGAGAGGCCAGTGGAGATGAAAGGTAAAAGAGGGAGTACAAGAAGCGCAGTAGGGCTGCTGTTTTGGCAAGGAAGGAGGTGCAGATGCAGGAGGAAATAACAGAGGATGAGTGAGCCTCTGTGGAATGTGTTTGGTTGTAGAAAAGAGGAGGGAGATTTGGGACTTGATGAATGGAGAGATCGGGACCAGCTTAGGTGCATTGCACCAGGACAGTGGTTCTCAACTGCAGACACTTGACAGTGTCTTGAGACATATTTGCATGTCATGCCTAGCAGGGGAGAGGGGCCACTGGCACCCAGTGGGTGGAGGCCAGGGCTGCTGCCAAACGTCCTACAAGGCACAGGGCAGCCTACAGCAAGGAATTATCCAGCCCAAAATGGCAATAACACAGAGGTTAAGAAACCCCACTGCAGGTCAACAGCAGTACTCGAAAGTGGCCGAGGAGTGAGGCCCTAAACCTCGTGGCATGCATTGTGGAACATTACGAAACAACTGATAGCTTAAAAATAACAAAAATCGACCTTGTGCCACACAGCTGCCATCTGTGTCGGATTCTCCCAGCCTCCTGCATATCCAGGGCCTTGGGCACACAAGGACTATCTGCAGGTTGTTTCTGCTGAAGTTACCGTGAGCCTCCATTTTTAATATGTGGCTAAGGTAGCAAAGTGATTCCATTTCTTACTGTTTTCAGTATTTTGCCCTCAGAATAATCTTGATAGTCTCTCAGTTGTGACTTTTGTGGTCCCAGGCGGTAGTTGTCCGGTTGTCTCAGGAATGCCTTCCTGACGGTGGTCAGTGCTGTATATTTTCACCTGTTCTTGGACCTCTTGATGACATGACCCCGAAAGGTTTGGATCTATGGAGGAATCTTGATTTTAGCTTTCTTTAGGGTAGGTGTCTTCTGCCAAGCTGCTTCTTCCAGCCTATTGATTTTTAGAAGCTGATCACCCCTGCTTTGGACTGAGGAACATTTGCATTAGGAGATCTAAACTCTTCATTAAAGAAAGAAGATGTCAAGTGCAGTTACCTCATCTGCCACAGGGATGAAGCCAAGAGTGGACCTGGGAGAGTCGACCAGCCATACACGGGACTGATCAGAAGGCTCAGGTGCCAAGCCAGGAGCTGTCACCAGGTCGCCGCGTGGCATTGAGCAAGTCACTTCACTTCTCTAAACATCAGTGTTCTCGTCATCAAGACTGCCCCGGGGATTTCTGCAGTTTACAGAGCGTCTCTTTTTCGTTTCATTCTCATCCACTCGATACTGTCCTTACCCCCAATTTGCAGACATGGGATTGAGACTTAGGCAAGTGGACGCTTTCAGCCTGTGGTTTGCACAGATAAATTCTCTGATTCCAAATCCTGTGCTGTCTCCACCACACTTTGGATTGGACCAAGTGGCCGCTAAGATCCGTATGAATGCCAGGATGCTCAGATTTTATTATCTGGAAGGTTGTAAAAGACTGTCAGGAATGTCCCTGAGAATTCTCGATGTTTAGCTGCTCTCTGAATGATTCTTCTCAAATTGTGAATATTTTCCAAAGCTTGAGACCTTCTCACACGTCTCTCTATCCAAATTTTGTTAGTGCATCCTTAGGTCATATTTGTTTTTCTATTATTTCCTGGTAATAAAACCTGGTTAGAAGTGAAAACAGTAGAATTTGTAAGTATTTTTTTCAGGGAATCCCCCTTTATAACTGCTTCAACTATTTTATTCCTGGAAAAACTCCAACTGTTGGTGGATATCACACCTCCAAAGGGATTGCCCTCTGTCTCCATTTCTGGTTCCAAAAACATACCTGGAGCCTGCACTCAGGGGCTTAAAGAGTAGAGGGCGAGCTCTGGCCTCTAGGTGCTGTTCGCACAAGTTATTCTCCGTACGTCCCTTTTCTTTTCCGCAGTCTCTTTGAGCTTTGTCCTGAAGTGTGCTGTGGACCCTTCTGGTCTAAGAGGAACCTTGTGGCGCTCAGCCTAGATGCTAACTGCAGGGGAGGATCGGAGCTGCAGCCGATGATTTGGTCACTTCCAGATTCCTTCCTACTCTGTCTTTTTGATAAACCAGTTCACATTTGGCTGCTGGGTTCTTCGAGAAAAGTGCCTTTCTTCATTTGCTTTTTGTGTGACCCACGGAGACTCCAGGCTGCAGAATCCAGGGGCCGGTCTCTCCAGAACCTCCCAGAGCCTCGGTTACAATCCAGCCGGTTCTCACAGTGATTAAAGGTCATGGGTGTGGAGAACAGCACATGGCACATCACATCCTTATGCCGAGAGCCATCTTGGAGCTGGAAGACCTGTTGATGGATGGGGTTCCCTTTCCTTTGGGAGTTCAAAATCATGCAGCTGAGAGTTGCGAGGCCCGAGGTATGATCTAGAGCAGGCACCGGGGCGCTGCGGAGGGCCGTATTGCCCATCTCTTGGGATTTGCCGGCTCAGCCCTGGCTTAAAGCTCAGCTGGATCAGGGTTCTCAAATGCCGGTTCACAGCCTGCCTTTTTGGCAAGCAGAGCCTTCTTAACCTGTTGGTCTGCTTCCTCTCTCATGAAGGTGGTTTGGCTCCTACTGCAGAAGGTCATGGGATTTTATTAGCGTGTTATTGAAACGAGACATTTGTGGCGCCAGTGTCGGGTTGTTTCTGCTCATACATGCCTGTGTGTCTGTCTTTCACATGTGGAAAGCCCGACTGCTTTTTCTAGCCTGGGAGTCTGCCTTGGAGGGATTCCTAGCAAAATACCATCCACAACCTTCTTCCACTGGGCAGGAGAGCTAAGAGTGTAGTGCTAGAAACTGAGAGATTAGAAAAAAAAATTGGGGGCCTTTGGTTTGTGATGTCACTCTCTGGTGCAGCAGGCTGGCTCCAGAAGCCTAGATGGGTCTTGGGCTGGTCACTAATTAGCTATATATCCCTTCAGTTCTTGGGGCCTCCATCTCCTCGTCTGTAGAATTGGGAAAAGGTGATTTCTGCCCTGCCTCCCACCTCAGGATTAGAGGATCCCGTGGAAAAGTATCAATTATTGTGCTAAGTGGTAACTTGCTATCGCAGTGTCAGGGTTTCAGGGGGGCCCAGCAGCCAGTTTTCACAGCAGTCACCGTTCATAGGTTACTGACATTTAAGTGCCAGGATGTGGCGAGCACCTCATCCTCCCCCTGCAAACCCCACCCCCACTCACAGCCTCCCTTCCTCTTGACTTGCCACATGAATGGGTAGTTTGTGAAGTGGCCTCAATGTCCAGTGACTACTTTGAATTCCTAGGATTCATATATGCTTTAAAGCAGGTCAATACAACTTTTTTCTTTTTTCTTTTTGTTAAAACACACTGTGAGCTTTTAAAGTCCAGGTAGTCAGGATGTCTCCAGATGGAGAAACGAATCACTTTACACCCTCCGTTCCCCCCACCTGCAGCCCCTGGAGTCATAACCACTGGCCTCGCTCTAGTGTCTCTTTAGATAGACTCATTGGAGCTTAGAGCTGGGTAGGTATGAGAGTCACTTCCCAGAGGCCATGAAATATGTTTGTTTGTTTTTTTTAATTTTTTTCCTCCACATCTTTGTCAGCACCAAGCACCATTCTCAACAGGCACTTAATAAATTCTTGAATCTCCTCCCAGTTAGAGGATATCATTTTGAGGGACCATCCATATAAAGAAGAAGGTAAAATATGGAGTGGATAAGCTCGAAAGCTTTGCAGTTAGCATGGCAGGAACTGGCTTAACCTGAGCTGGAAACAGACCTCGTGTGAATTCATTAGTTCCCGTGGGGGTTGGGGAAGAGAAGGTGGGTGGTCAGGCCCAATCGCTCCCCACTGCTGGGGTACAGATTAGATGGGGAGCACAGCAGAACAACTGTAGAATAGTGATGAGTGACTTAAGTGCATTAAAGGGATGTTTCAGAAATCTTTAGGTAGGTTTTTATCACATGGAGAATTTTCCTTATCTAAACCACTGGATTTATCTGACCTCAGTTCCCCACATTTGCTCCATCCCTGATGTCTACTCAGTTTTCAGCCAAATCAGGGTCAGGATAAAGAGGAGATTTGAATGGAAGTAAGCTGGATATTCAAGCTCCTGCAGTAATACTCAATTACTGAATTCTCTAGAAACACCAACTCCTCTATAATGAAGGCCTCAGTTTTTTAAAGATCTTTATAAATCAGGTGATTCAGTGTTGGCAACAGGAAGCCTGCTGTTTCCGGCTTTTTATAAAAATAAGATGATAAAATCCCAGGAGCTGGCTGGAGTTGTTAAAAGATAATCTTAACCATTTTAACATGTGCTATTCTTTATGCAACTCTGAGCCTTAAAAGCCGTAAAATGGAAAAGCAGAGGAATCAGATAGAAAGAAATTGGCTTGCAGTCACCGTCCTGCAGCCGAGACCCCAGCTCAACCCACCGTCGTCCTGTGCAACTCCTGGGAACACAAGCACCAGAGCTGAAAATCAGGGCTGCAGAGAAAGCCAGAGCTGAGATATGTGGTTCTTGCTTACTCCAAGTCTAGTGGCCCCCAAACCAAGCAAACAGAATATAACAAAAAGGTTCGTTTACATCAAGGTGCACAGAGTTTGTTCACCAGCAGAGGTGACCTTCTTTCCTTCTACTCTCACTCCTCCTCCCCAATCATGTAACATATCCCTAAACCTGCTCGCTGTTTGTGCATCTGAAAATGAAATCCTGGTCAGCAAAATGTTCTATCTGCATTTCTTCTTAACAGCATGGCTATCCTGCAGTACCGGAGAGCCTCGTTGGCTGTCTGAGTGTTCATTGTCCAGCCATTCAGATGTCTTCTCCTGTTTGTGTGTGTATGTTCTCACCCAACTTACAAATATATTATTCAGACCAACTTTTTTATTTGTATAATGTTGAAGGTGATTGATAATGCATTAACCAATCTCATTAGCCATGTATGTTTTGATGAAAGTAATTTACACTGGCTCTCCAGTTGGATGTAGTAATATTTTTGACTAAGTACTTTCTGACATTAATCTAAACCAATCCTTGACTTAGGATAATGTATTTTCCGCTTTAAGGATATTTTACTAAGACTGGCTTGCTTATAAAGTCTTTCACTGGGTATCTTAAAACAGTGGAAATGCTCGCCTGAAAATACAGTAAGTGTCTTTGTGATATATTGATCCTTCTTATTTTCTTGCTTTTCCTGTTACCCGGACCATGGGTGGTAACGTATCTACAGAATGTTTTATAGGGGTTGGAATGCAACATCTTAAGCCAAGAAATTGAAAACAGAATAAGAAACAAAAGACTGGGGTGTGGGAGGGAGTTGAGCAAGGTCATGTCTGTGTATTAACGATCCTACGGTGGAAATGCCAAGAAAGGCCAGTTGGCACTTATAACGGGCAGGTGGCCCCAGGAAGTGTCAGCACATTCTGGTCTCAGAATACACGGACAGGAGTTCTTTTGCCTCATAAAGTCATAAAATTATGAAAATGTTAGTAATTATTCTTAAGTTATAAGTTATGATGTTGAAGCATGTGGAGTTGCCATTTTGTTTCGTTTACCTGACAGATAATTTCAGGGCCCAGGAGTGAGCAGCTTCAAAATGGAAACCAGCCTACCAGAGATAAGAATACCCACATGGACAGGCTCTGCACTGTTAAATATGGAGCCCATTTATAGAAAACAAACCTCATGGCTTTTAAAGGTGCATTTTCAGAGGGTGTAAATAACAAGCAGCTGGGAAAATGGTTTGAGATCATTTGTCCGAATTTTTATTGTGATAAAATGTACTTAAAATTTTTGCCATTTTAAGTGTACAGTTTCAGTGGCATGAATTACATTCACAAAACTGTGCAACCAACAATACTATCTATTTCCAAAATTTTTTCATTTCCCCAAACAGAAACCCTGTACCCATTAGGTGAAAACTTCCCGTGCCCACTACCCCCAGCCTCTAGTAACCTCTAATCAATCCCTGTCTCTGTGAATTTGCCCAGTCTAGGTATTTCATATGAATGGAATAATACAATACTTGCCTTTTGTGTCTGGCTTATTTCACTTAGCATAATGTTTCCAAGGTTCATGCATGTAGTAGCAGAATCAGAATGTCATTTCTTTTTATAGATGAATAATATTCCATTGTGTGGATATTTATTGTATTTTGTGTAATCCATTCACCTATTGATGGATCCTTGAGTTGTTTCCATCTTTTTGACAATTTTGAATAGTGCTACTGTGAACATTGGTGTACCTATTTGAGTCCCTGTTTCCAATTCTGTTGGATATATACCTAGAAGTGGAATTGCCAGGTCATATAGCAATTCTATTTATCTTAGTGAGGAACTTCTTGTACCGTTTTACATTCCCAGCAGCAATGTACAATTTCTCTACAGGCTGACCAACACTTTATTTTCCAGTTTGTTTTTGTTTCTTGGTTGGTTGGTTTTGCTCCGTTGAGGCCATTTTGAGTGGTTGTTTGGAGAAGGGATTGTTCTGAGTGAGTGAATGTAATGAGATGGGCCTTATGTTTGTTCTCTTCTGTTTCAGCACATCAGGTCCACCTATCTGGCCAGGCAGTACCTTCTTCAAGAGAAACGGAGCCCTTCTGCAAGGTAGGTCTCTAGGAGCACTTCTCCCCTCCCATCACCACCCTTTATACCCCTTTGTGCTTGGTGTCATTTGGGATTACTGCCCTGTTTAGGAGGGAGCACACACTGGGCAAGTGTGACTGCTGTGGGTTGGGTCTGTGTGTCCAGTTCTGTTTATTTCTTCCTCGTCAAGTCTCCTGGTGGCTATGAATTGTTAGACTGAAATTAAGGACTGTGCCTTTGGTTTGCTGTCACTGGCGCCATATGCTGGCAGTGTTTGGCTTCTTTGGTGAAATTGGAATTACGTGGCAGTTAGGATGCACAGGCGCATCAACTGGGCTGATACAAACAACCCCCTTTACATATTCCAAATGCTTGAGCTAATTAGGGATGCTTGGGGTGTTCTGGCACTTTTGTCCTGGTGGAGGTACATTTGCTCCCTGCTGTCCCATAATGTCCACATGTGCCTGGATGGTTGATCATGGTTTATTCTGAGGCTTGGAGTACAAATACCTTTCATTCATCTCCACAAGCATTGTTGGCAGAGGGACACTCTTTCCTACTGCCTAGCTCATCCTCAGCTCCTTTGCACTACTTCCTGTCCACAGTGTTCAAGGAAAGCGAACTGCCTTTCATTTCTATTGCTATTAATTTTATTCTGAAATTGTGGAACAAAGTTAAAGAAGAATAAGCTGTTAAAAATAGCACTAAGATGCATTCGAAATACTTGAAGTGGTTACTTGCACGTCATCTGCTGTGTGGATAAGCTGGAATCATCTGGGTCCTGTGGGTCATCCAGTTTCCATGAGCCTCTTTTGATTGGCCAAGAATCATGGTGGCACAGTTGGCCAAAAGCAAAAGGATTTGGTTGACCAAGAGCTTTAGAACTGGACTGGCCTTATGGTGAAGGGTTTTCATGCCTTTTAGTTGGCTTAGATCTGTTAAGCCTCTTTTCCTTAAAAGTATATGCTGAGGGCTCACTGTTTGTGTGAAGGAGTGGAATGTAAATCAGACTCAGCGAAGGGACATATTTCTTCAGATTTCAGATACGCACGAACTATTGTGGGAAAACTCATCGCGTTTTTGTTGTTGCTTTATAGGCCATGCCATTGCATATTGTCTTTTGAATCGCTTGTGGAATTGAGGGACTTAAGAATTTCTTTGCATTTTTGCTTGGTATAGTTGAAATTGAGGCAGGCAAGTTGGATTAATCCTTATCTCGATGACCATGAAAACTGTCCTAAATGTTTCAGACAATAAAAGAGACTCCCGCCAATTGTGAGAATGCTTTGTGTTTTTTAGGTGAATTTCAAAGTTCTGTGCACCTTTGTTTTTATTCTAAAACTATAACAATGATATTAACATTCAAGTTTGGATCATTTTTAGAACAGGGATTTTGTTTTCTTAGAGCCTTTTCTGACAAGATGTTTATTCATTAAGTTCCACATTAGGTAAGATTGCACTAAGCATATGCATTTTTTTTTGCTTCTCCACTGCAAGAGTGTGAGAAGATGTCGACAAGGGTTCTGAAGTTGAGTGCACAGTGAGATTCTAGCTCATGGGTGAGAAACTTTTTCTCTTCTCGATGGGGCTTAAAAATTCCCAATTACTCTAGACACTGGGAATTAAACTATTACAGAATCTAGATGCTCATTGAGCCCATATCTGATTAAATATACACCATTTATTTTTGGTACATTTGAAAGTTAGAAGAATCTTGGCGAGAGTTTGGAGTGGGCGGGGACCTGTTAACACTAATTTTTCTTTGTGAGGTTTCTTCATTTTTTGTATCTGTATATATAGTTTCTTGAGACACTTGTATTGTGACTGGACTTTTTGAAATATGTGCATGTTCTTCCTAATTAGTACTTTTGCCTTCCTTCACTGAGTGGTAGTGGGTCAGCAAGAAGTTTCTAATGCCCACACAGGAGAGTTACAAATAAAGATATGGGTGTACAAAGGAGAGAGCTGCCCAGTCATGCCAGGGGAAGATATAGGGTTATAATCAAATAGAAGAAAATGTGCCTGGTCCACGCTCATTTTCTTATCTTTGTACCTTACATTTCCAAAATATGCATACGTCCCTTCTTTCCCTCTAGCAAGTGGGAGAAAATGGTTCTAGCTAATCAGACTAGGAAAGAACTCTGTCAATAGGTCCCAGCCTTAGGGATTGGGGGTGAGGGCAAGCAGGGCCTAGTTCCTGGAACTGGGGTAGAAGGTGACGCTCCAGCACATGGGGTGACTCAGTAGGCTCTTTCGGATGTTGGGGACCCAGGGAAGGGGCAATGGAAGCCCAGCCTGACCATGGGCCCCAAGTTACAGGGTTCTAGGTCACCAGCAGTTCTGACTGGACAGTGTGTGGGAAAGAACCTGCTTACCTGAAGAGGCCCCAGGACTGAAACTAAAAGACGACGGGGGCAGGAGAAATCAGCAGATGTGCCACACAGTTTAGAGGAGGGAAGGCTTGCTTTTATCAGGAGGGTGGAACCTGGGGACTCTCACTTCTTGGAAAAATTGACACTTGATCAAGACCTTGAAAAATAGGTCGATATGGAAATAGAAACACAGGTATTCCAAGAAGAGGAAACAACGGGAGCATGTACGCACAGGAGGACAGGATCCCAGAGCACGTACAGTTGGGACTTTATAGGGTAGGTGGGAAAATGAGTGATTCCCAAACACTTCTGAAGAAGGGTATGGCATGCTCAGAGATGTACCCGAAGAAGGATGGTGTGAGGTCCGAAGAGGAAATGATAGAGGTTAAACCTGAAATAGGTGGAACAAAATGACATCACAGTTACAACGGGGATCCAGTTGATGTTTATGCCTAATTGTCATTTGGTTTATAAGCTGTTGAACAGAAACAAAATGTTTATTTCTCCCAGTACAAAGCCAATTGCAAGAATTACCTAGAAAGTGCTCATGGTTCTCTCTGACTGCAGGGCGACCTCTTATTTTGGTTCCAGCAGAATCATCAGCCGTAGGGGCTGTTGAATGACCCCTAGGTTTTGAGGATAATGCAGTAAGATTTGGTTTGGATTACACCAGGCGTGGGTACTTAACATAATTGGTCATTTCATCAATTCACAGTATTTATTTCAAATGCCATTTAGGCTGCTGGAGACAGTTTTAGTATTTTAGCAGATTGAGGAGACAGTAGAGCAGTTTTTGTACAATAGGATCCTGGCAGCATGCCAGAAGGTGACAAGCCCATTGTTTAAAGGGGACCCAGGACAGGTTCAAACAGAAGAGGGTGGCCTCTAAGGGCCCCCATCCCCCGACTCTCCCCTCCACGTTTGTCTCTGTCTCTGGGTTATTATGGTCTCTGCGTGTCTGAAGTACATTTTTATTTTATCTGCTTAACATTTTTAAATTGGCTTAATAATGTCTTTTATTTTCTTAAATATAAAACAGAGTAAAGTGTTTTATAGTTTCCCTTTTCCAGACTCCCATGCCCTCTCCCCCCATTCTGTTCACCCATTGAACTGAAAATTAGGGTGCTTCTTGTAAGCATCACCCTTGGATGAATTATATTAACCAGCCAGTGATTCATAATTAAAGACATTCCTCACCCCTGGCCTGGCCTTCACCTGGTCCCTGATGGCATCACCCCAGCACGATGCACTGCCTCTCTGGTCTTGCCATTGTGAGCATCCTGTCTCCTGTGAAAGATGCCACAAGCTGCAGGTGAACGTACCTTCTCCATCTGCTCCTTGGGCCTTCCACGGGCCCTGTTGGGCTCGGAGCTCCCCGGGGAGTTTTGTTCAGTGAGAAGCTGCAGCCTTGACAGCTCTGGGCCGGCTGCCCATTTTGGCCTGCCTGTTTCTTTCGTTTCACGGGACCACCCGCACTACCCCACCTACGAGCGTTTATTTATAGCACACCTGTGTGCATCGGGCATTGGGTTAGGACCAGAGTTACCCAGAACCTGCCCTCTGCCACTGACAGCCTGTTCCGTGGTCAAACCCATGTCCTGGGCCCTTCTTCTAAAAGGTTTCTCCAGCCTGCCTCCCCTAAGGATCCCTGCTGTCATCAGCACTGATGTAGCCACTGATTACACAGACCTTCCCACTTTCTAACCTGACACCCTGCGACATCCTTGCCAACCGTCCTTCCATCTTCCTTTTTTTCTGTCACTTTGATTTAGTCCATCTTCAGGGGATACAGTGGTAGAATTAAAATAAATCCTATAACAGATAACAGATTTTTGTTTCCATTCACTTCTGACAACTCACTGGATGCACCAATGAAATGGAAAGAAATCCTTGAAGGCGTTTTCAGTGCACACAGTGGGTTGTGTTGCTGCAGGTCTGAAAGCAAATAGAAGCAGGGAAATGGGTTCTTCTGCTGCCCAATGCATGTCGTCCCCCTGTGTGCACAAATGGGTTTGCCATCGGTGAACGGGCATCGTGGAGTGGCTTATGGTCGTTAGATGACTTGCTTGGGGATGTCAGTTACTCACTTTTCTGGGAGTGCTATTGTGTTTCACCCAGTCTCCACAACCCTTACCGCCCTTCCATAACTCTGCTAAGCGTGTTTACTCCAAAAATGTGTGAGATTCCTCATTTTGGTTGTATTTGTGCCATAAAGGCTCAAGAGCAAGCATTCAGTTATGCCAGAAACAAATTACAGTGGAAGGAGCACTGGATTAGGAGTCAGGGGACCTGGTTCTGGTCCCAGCCCAGTTCTAAATAAACCTTGCAGCCCAGGCAAGCCACACAGCATCTCTGGGGCTGCTGTTTTTCACCTGTAAATACAGTAGTGGACCTCAGGAATTTAGGTTTTCTGTTGAGTCTCAGCTCTGGCCCATTCTAGTAACTTCTGTAAAAATAGGTTGAAACAGATTTTGAGGCTTAGCTCTAGCTCAGTGGAAAAAGTGCTACTTTCAACCAGCTGTGTCTGCAGTGGGTTCAAGAAGAGGAAAGAGAGTGTTAGCAGGCTGTCTACGGATTCCATTTCCAGAACCAGGTGCTATCCAAGCCCTCACGGATCTTAGGGAGGCAATACGTTATAAATTCAGATGACCTGGGATCGAGCCCTGACCCAGCTTCTTGGGTAACTTATGGGGATAATAAGCTTGTCTTGTGGGGTTTCTTGTGAGGATTAAATTAATTCATCTTGGTAAAGAATGTAGAAGAGTTCATGATAAATTCCCCATCAGGTTAGCTATCACAACTTTTACAAAAACTGTGAGTCTTGAGAAAATAGGACTGAAGATCCTTTAAATGTGGGTACCTTCCCTCTTCCCTGCTAAAACCTCCCTTGTCTATTTGCTGGGACTAGTGATGATCAGAACGGGACAGAAAACTGGGGACCCAACCTTCTGTTGGATGTGTATTGGATGTATATATAAATCTGAAAGACAATCTGTTCATTTCTTTATCTCAGATTTCTTTTGATTCCTTATAAATAAGACTGCTTCCTGGAGAAGTCACCAGCCTCACAAACTTCAAGCGTTACCCCTTACTCTAAACTTGTATATATACAGCAAGTGCATAGCTCGTGGTGAGAAAGAGCACAGGATTTAGCACCCAATCGAGCCATGGTTGAAGCCTCTTCTCTCTGGGCATCAGCTCTGTGACCTTGGGCCTCAGTTTCCATCATCTGTAAAGTGGGGCTATGATATGTGGGGCTATGATATGTGTTTACCAGAGCCATTGTGAAGGTTAAATGAGAACTGTGAACATGAAAGCATCTAAAACAGTTGCCTGGCATGTAGCAAATGCTCATTAAAAGCTGTTTCTTAGTCTTTGACTCTTTTTTCATGCCTGAGGTCCTGATCATTCATCCAGGCAGGGAGGTTCAAGCTGAAAAGTTCCACAGCTCCTCTAAGGGGTTCGTCTCCCAAAGCTCTCTTCCTGAGTTCCAGCTTCCACTGCCAGCCCCACAGGCCTTTCCTTTCTGCTATAACTAGGATTTTGCTAGCAGGCCCCCTTGTCTGGCCTCAGCCTCTGGCCTCTGGGTACATTTCTACTTTGCCCTGTCAGGCATTGTGGAGCTCAGGTTTGTTTGGGCAGATTCTGACCCTCCCCAGTGCATTTCTTTCCATTTGGTTGGAACCTGCAGCCTCAGGCTCTTTTGCTTCTTTGATCTAATTTGCTCCACAAGCTGACTCTTTTGTCCATTTTGCAAATGAGGGCGTCCACCTCTTGTAAAAATCTCCTGGTTCTTGCCCCAAGCACTCCCATTTCCAAAAAAATTAGTAATAGCAGAAAGGGAGGAAAAAAAAGAAAAGAAAAACTCTCCACCACCCCCCTCCCCCCAAATCCTAATTGCCTTCTGTCCTGTTTTTGGCCCACAAAAGGCCCTTTGGTTTCAAGGAGGGGCTCTGTTTTCCTGGCACTATTTGTCTTATTTGTCTACACTTAGTTTTGTGAAGATATTTCTGTATCTAGTCTTTTTTTTTTTTTTTTTTTTTTTACCACCAGAATTCAATTTAAAGGGGTGCTGTTCAGCTGTTCTAATCACTGAAGTTTTTTTTGTGATCACTAAGAATATGCTCTTGGGTTAGTTTAAAAAAAGAAAAAGCAAATGCAATTTTAAAAGCTGCTTTGGTCCATTCTGAGCTTCAGTGTCTATTGACAATCGAATTTCCCAAATCCCCAGTAACCTCAACTTCCCCATCTTCTGATGGAGACACTGCTTACAGCCTGGCATGGGAATCTCATAAACCATCAATCAGATGTCCCATGTTTTCCTGTCTGACTTTAATTTCAAATATTCTCTCTATCCCTGTCTACGGTAACGATTTGAATGAAAATCCAATGTTATACCCTAAGAACACTGTAGTCCTATGAAGCAAAATAGGGAAGTCAGAGGAATTACCATTTTGGCTGGTGACACGGCAGGCTCATTCTTTATGGAGCCTTTCCACTGGTACCAGGCACGGGCTGGGTGGGTATGGGTGGCATATGATGGTGCATGGCAATATCCAGTAGGAGCTAGAAACTGAAGCTGGTGTGCTAGAGAAGGAGCTTTGGAAATTGCTAATCCAGAAATGACCCTGTACAGTGATGAGATTGCCCATGTATCAATGCCCTAGTATGGGCATGGCCTAGTATGAGATTTTCAGGGGAGTATAGGATGAAAAAGAAGTAAAAGGTCCAAAGAACTGACCCGAGTGGAAGGCCTGAAGAACCAACCCCTGTTGAAGGCCTAGATTTATGGTAGAAAGAAGAATGGTAGCTCACAGCAACAACGAAGAAGCAGCTTGGTCAAAAGTTGGCAGAAATTGCTGAAAAGAGGGTTTCCCAAAGGAGCACCTGCCCTGCAGAAAAGTCAAGGGGAGTGGGACCTAAGAAAGGATTAAAATGGCACTAGGGCCTTGGGTGCTCAGGCAAGAGGGACCCCGGAGGGGAATGACAAGGCCGGGGTGGCCTGGGTAGCTCAGACTAAGAGGACTGAGGGTGGAAGGATAGCTATGGCAAGTTTTAGCACAAAGATCTGTGGCTTTTTATTAGCATGCCCCTTTCTCCCCTCTTGACTGTCAGGATTTATTTTAACTCGTTGTCCATGTGAGTTACAGCTGTCAAGCACAGATGGCCTTGACCCATCCTCCATTCGGTGTTAGATGGGAGGTAGAGACAGCATAAGCTTTCCCTTCTTATTCCCCACACGGGACTCTTTTAAATAGCTAACTTAAAAAATTTTGAAGCATATGGATAGAGAAATAGGGAAATTCTAAGATAAATCATTTCAACATTAATAAAATTAATCTTTAACTATCTTTAACAGAATGAATACTTTATTTACGAGGCTATCTGAATTTTATACCTATACATCCAATTATAATTCATCAATAGAAATATTTCCTTATAGTTTAAGTTTCAGAGTATTTAAAAATACTTTTCTAGTCTATTTAATTGGATCAGTTTGATTGTAAAATATAATGATTAAACAACCTTGACTGATATTGTACTGCAGAGCCTGCTTTTATCAAGGTGATCAGTCTTAAAATACAATTGGAAAAGTCATTCCCCTTGAAGTTCTTATTTAACTGTGCTTAGATGGGAGCCTACAAATATTTTATACAATTGCCAAGAGATGAAGGTGATTTTTTTTTTTTTTTTGGAAGATATTCTGAGCAAGCTGTTCACATTACAGAGTTTCAGATGTGAATTTAAAAGCATCCACCTGTAAACTGCACAAGGTCAAGTTTATGTTGTTGTTTAGTTCCCTTGACACCGGAAGGTGTGGCTGACAGCCCGTGGGTAGGGCGTGCAGTGTTGCACACGGAACGGTTGGAAATATTGTGTGAGGGGTGGGGCGTGAGCCTGGGTGGACAGGCAGGTGTGCAAGTGTGAAGGTGGCCAGTGTGCTCAGGCTATCACTACCCAGAGTGAGCCTCCAAGAATCAGCCTCTAGTCTTCCCCCTGCCCCCCTTTCTGTGTTGTCACCACCCCACCCAACTCCCAGGTGGACTTTGTAAATGATGGTGACCTGGCATAGGAGAAATTACCTCAGCTTTCAAAGCAGGCAGATCTGGGTCCATTTCCTGCCTTGCTGCCTAATTGCTCTGTGACTTTGTGGAAAGTTATGTTAACCTCTTTTAGCTACTGTAAAATGGAAAAAAAAAAAACAGGAAAAAAAAAAAAAAAAAAAAAACCGGTCTTGCAAGATTGGCGTGATTGTTGTGAGGAGTAGATGACAATAGTCTGTTAGCGTCCATGGGCCCTAGTTAGGTGCTCCAAGTACAGGCTCTGTTGCCCATGTCTTCACTCCAGGGGAGGCAGCATGGCTGGAGAGAAGCATATGGATTTTGGAGCTGGCCAGATTTGGGTTCAAAGGCCAATCTCTGCCATCCACCAGCCAGGGGACCTTCAGGGACCCATCTGATCAGTTTGACCTTCCTTTTCCTGTCAGTCACATGGACAGTAGGACCCACTTCGTGGGATTGTTGTGTGAATTAGGTACAGAGACTAACCTGCCTACAGAGACTAGCACAGAGCCTGGTGATTATTGGGTGTTCTATAAATAGAAATTCATTATGTTTAGGATAGCATTTCTGCAGTCTCCTGCCATTTCCTACAGTGTTTGATGTCTTACACCACCATCCCCTCCAAACAACAAGAACTTGAAAAACTCTGCCCTGGTTGAACTGAAATTATACATTTAGGAATGTTTCCAGTCTTGCTGAAGTTCCCTACACACTAAGGCAAATACCTGTGGAGGAGTTGAACTTGAATCCTTAGCACCTGTTCTCGCTGACACTTCAGAGTGGCAGGATCCTGCAGAAGTGTGACACAAGAAGAAGGTGCCTTAGGGATGAGCTGGGATTGCTTGTGGTCTGTGTTCCTGTTTCTTCCTCTTCCTGCCCCTCATGGTGCAAGATCGCAAACTGCACTGGAACATTTCCAAAGATTAGCCTCATAGAGGCAGAGAGAGGAGTTATAACCACAGGTCTGTGCCCTGATAACATCTGCTAGGAGGAGATACTGTAACTCAGCCACTTAGTTGTGGCTCAGTTTCCCGCAACTTTGAGCAGGATGATGAGGACATCGTGGTAGCAGATGATAAGCCCATGACATGTATGAAGGCCAAGTCTGTGTTTTATCATTGGTGTATTATGTTTGTCAGACTCAGAGACTTCAGTCTCTAAATTTTGCCATGATTTGGAAATGAAACATTCATGAACAAAGTTCACTTAAACTTTTGCCGAGTGGTACATATCCTTAAATTGGGATGAGTTTTTTTTTTGCTCACAGCAGCTATAACAGGACATTTTTCTCCAACATAAATTCCAAATGGGGGCTGCCAACTTCTTACAGGGACTCGCCAGCCTCAGCAATTGGTTGGGGAGTAGGCATGTAACCCAGTCTGGCTTCAGTGATTGGTTGGGGAGTAGGCACGTAACCCAGTCCGGCTTCCGTGATTGGTTGGGGAGTAGGCACGTAACCCAGTCTGGCTTCCGTGATTGTTTGGGGAGTGGGCACGTAACTCAGACCGGCCTCAGCGATTGGTTGGAGAGTGGGCACGTAACCCAGACCGGCCTCAGCAATTGGTTGGGGAGTGGGCACGTAATCCAGACCAGCCTCAGCGATTGGTTGGGGAATGGGCACGTAATCCAGACCAGCCTTAGCAATTGGTTGGGGAGTCGGTACATAACCCAGTCCAGGCCAAAGTCCTTCCCTGGTTCTCCTCAAGCTGGGTCTGGGAGTTCAGAGGATGTGCTGTCTCCACAACCCCTGCCATGTAGAATCAGCTGCTGTACAAGAAGTGGCACTAACAGTAAGAGGCAGAGATGAGGTGCTGGATTAAATCAGCTTCCAAATTCCCCTTCTTGACTTGTTTTTTTCTTGTGTGTAGCCAAGAGTCTTGACCAGTACAGCACCTTTAAAGTAACAGCCTCAGTTAAACTAAATATCTATCACTGATGGTATATACCCTATGTATTGCAGTGAAATTTCCATCTCTTTTGTCCTAGGAAGCCCATTGAGTGGTTTGCCAGTATATAAGGTGAACTTGGAGAACTTCTCAGAATTGAGCAAAGTAGGATCACAGTGATAATGCCTCCTCATATTTGCACAACCTGTTACAGTCACAAATCAGTGGTTTGCCATTCTTTCATTTGCTTCTTGAAAGGTCGTTGGTATCCTCTTCATCTTACCAACGAAGAAACAGCTCAAAGTAGTCTTTGGCCAAGCCAAGTGGCGTATTCATCTATGTGTAAATGAAAGTGTAACTGTATGTGTGTCGATGTATTTATGTTTGTGTGTATGTGTGTGATTACAAGGGATTGTCAGAACCAGTACAAGCATACGTCACTTTGTTTTGCTTCACATTTTTGTGCTTCGCAGATACTGGTTTTTTTGTTTGTCTTGTTTTATTTTTTAACAAATTGAAGGTTTATAGCAACTCTGTGTTAAGCAAGTCTATCAGGGCCATTTTTCCAACAGCATGCACTCACTTTATGTCTCTGTGTCACATTTTAATTAAGGTATGTACATTATGTGTGTTTGTTTTTTTTTTTTTTACTTAGAGAACTTGTGGGTTTACAGAACAATCATGCATAAAATACAGGATTCCCATATACCACCCTACCATTAACACCTTGCATTGGTGTGGAACATTTGTTACAATTGAAGACAGCATATTTTTATAATTATACTATTAGCTGTTGTCTGTGGTTTAACTTGGGGTCCACTGTGTGCATTGTTTTTTTAGACATAATGCTGTTGCACACTTGACTACAGTATAGTGTGAACATAACTTTTGTATGTACTGGGAAACCAAAAAATTCACGTGACTCGCTATATTACTATATTTGCATTGTGGCAGTCTGGGACCGAACCTGCAATATGTCTGAGGTATTCTGTATTCAAACTCAGGTCCCTTGAATGCCAAGTTGAATTCTGTAGCTATTTTAAGTAATCCCATTCTACCCCCTTCACTTCCAAGTTCATTGACTCACAGGTCCAACAAATGCCATTTATAGTTAAATGGCCTTACAAGAGAAGAACCACTCCCCAACCCTGACACACACACACAGTACGATTGAAATGGAGTGTATTTTCTAATTTAGTATACTTATTTTCCCCTTACTACATTGTGGATTCTTGTAAACAATTTTGAGTATCATTAGAGGTGTCTTAATTTTTGAAAATTAATTTGGCAACCAGAAAGTGAGATTGAAGAGGCTACACCTTTGGTTCTGAAATAGATTTTCATTACTCAGTTACTTTTCAAATTATACTGATCTAGGATGTGATTATTATTGTTTTTCCTAAGTAGGGTGGCAATGAGGGAGACGCAGAGGCACTGTAAACAAATGGTTATCACCAGCAATTCCTCTTTCATTTGCCCAGCCCTAACCACCGCCACCACCTCACCTCCACCAAGGGGACGTCTTGGTCTGCCCTTGAGCTGTGATCCTCGCCCCCAGTCGGTTCAGCTGCTCAATCTCTCTCCACCATCAGCCCCAGCTATGGCCACTCCTTGCTTCAGAATCACATGATGCAATGCTTAACATCCTGCAGCAGTTTCCCATGTTTATGGATATCAGCTGTTAGTTCTTCACCCTTCCTTATCAGTCTGGTTTAAATTAAACCCTCCACTCCAAGTCCCCACTATTTAGCCACCCACCTCTTGTCGGAGTCAAACTCTCTTGCCACTGCTTTAATCAGAATTTGCCTACAGTTCCACCCAGAACATTCTTCTTTCATCTTGCTGTCTTCTTTCCTGTAAGGAGTAAGGTAAGCTACCTAAAATTAGGAGATGGTGATGATTTTTTTTTTTCCATCTGTGTTCTGGCTCATCAGTTTCTCCTTTACTTTCAAATACATGTCTGTCACATACCAACGCACTGTCTGTGCACTTATTTGGTGCCTGTGCATTTGGTGTGAGGGTTCACAACTTGTGAGCTTGGCTAAATGAGTGCTTTGCCTATTGCTGCCAATACAATGGCACATCTTTTGTGTAGGGGCCTGGAGAGATGTGATTGCAAAGTGCACAGTTGACCATGTTGAGCAGTTCATGTGGACAGATTTAGGAGACCTGGTGACAGTGGCTTCACACTGCACAAGCAGGTCCTCTCAGGGAGGTCCTCCCTGACTCCTGAGATCCTTCCCTAAGAAACTGAGTCCTTCTGCCATGGCACAGATCACAAAGTCTGTTTGGTTATCCCTTTGTTTCTGTATCCCAGTTAGACTGTGAACTCCTTGATGCTGGACGTCTTCTCATCTCTATCCTTAACACCTGGTAGGGTGCCTGGCACTCTAGGAAATCTGCACATGGTTCTGAAGTGCGTGCATGTAATTCACCAATTGTCAAAGCATCTTGTACTCTGAGTTTGGACTCAGAGGTCACCTTTGGCTGCTAAGTGATGTTCACGAAGATCCCGAGGTTGGTTGCTCAGCTGATTGTGTCCCATCCACCATATCTCCTTCATTGTAAATGAGGCACGTGTAGTTCAGCAGTCTGTTTCAGCACTCCCCAGTCTGCCAGGGAAAGTGAATGCCATCCTTCACTAAGTGTTCTGGTTTTCCAAAGCTGCCATTATGCAAAATACCAGAAATGGATTGGCTTTCTAAAAAGGTATTTATTAGGTTATAAATGTATGGTTCTAAGGCCATAAAAGTACCCAAACTAAGGCATCAACAAGAGGATACCTTCACTGAAGAAAGGCTGATGGCATCCGGAACACCTCTGTCAGCTGGGAAGGCATGTGGCTGGCGTCTGCTGGTCCTTTGCTCCTGGGTTCTGGTTTCAAAATGGCTTTCTCCAAAATGTCTCTGGGCTTCTGTCTCTCTTAGCTCTTCTCTCTCAGCTTCTGTGTATCCTTGCTTGTTCTCACACGGTATTTCTCTTTAAGCATCTGGGGGTCCCCTTCTCTGGGCTTCATCTCTTAGCATCTCCAAATGTCCTTCTCTCTGCATCTCCCAGCATCTCCAAGCATCTGGGTCTGTGTGGGCTCTCAGCTCTCTTAAGGACTCTTTAGACTCACCCAGAATGGGTGGGGTCACACCTCCATGGAAATGATCTAACCAAAAGCTCTCATCTACAGTTGGCTGGGTCACATCTCCATGGAAACACTCAGTCAAAAGTACTACCCTAATAAAAAGACTAATAAGTCTGCCCCCACAAGATTGCATTAAAGAGCGTGGCTTTTGTGGGGGACATAATAGAGTCAAACCAGCACATTAAGATTCTGGGAAATTATTTTAACTTGACCGAAACCACTGAATGCCCTGAGACCTTGGCAGTTCTGTACATCCAGGGATAGTGGCAATGATGAAAAGAAAGCTGGAAGAGCCTCAAATGGGAAGATCTGTGTTCTGGCCTTAGACCTCCCACTTACTAGCTACGAGACCTGTAACATAACCTCACTTTGTTTTTTAAAATGGCCGGGCGGTTGTAATGGACAATATTCATTGTAGCAGTAAAATGAGGGTCAATATTGGTGTCTTTGAGATTTGATGATAAAAATACATGGGTCTGATTTGGAAAGGGATTTACTCTGTCAGGGTCAGGTTAGAGCCAACATCCTCGTGGTTGGGAATGGCGTTTGTTTTCTGGAAGTGAGCAGGGCACACACAGCCAGGCCTTTTATGGAGGAAGTTCATGGGGAACCCTTTCCTCATGTGCCCATCCTTTGGGTTCTCCTGCTCCTCATGTGCCCATCCTTTGGGTTCTCCTGCTTCTCTTAGGCCAGATTCTCATCTCTTCACTTTGGCTCAGTGTTACCTAAGTGGGGCCATGTGCAAACAGAAGGGAAACGAAATCTCGAGGAAACAGGCTAGCTTTCATCCCGTCTCCTCATCCTCTCTTCTCCAAACTTGTCTGCTTGTGAAATGAGACGTTTCCCTTGCCTTAGGAGCCCTAGGCAGTCGCTTCTAACATGTATATGGACTTAATTCCATTTCTGATCTCACTGCAGTCCCCAGCATCTACCCAGTCTAAGTTTTCTCTTTCTGCTTTCTCTGCCCAGTCTAAGTCTTACAAGGTCCGAGGCATTGAGGGCCTGAGACCCTCTGAGTCAAGATCCAGCCCTCTTCCAGTTTTTGAGGATGTCTATTAAATGAAGGAAGCCAAAATAGGGCTTTAACATTGATAGAATATTCTAGATGGTTCCATTTAACAAATTATCAGTTAACTTTAAAGAGAAATTACGCTGTCGGGAAAGATAAGAATTTAAAAATAAATTGTTAATTCCTAGTGCATTGCAAGGGATGTGGTTTGATAATGGGGAACATTTACAGTTGTAGCGGGGTTGCCTTCCTCTTTCCGTCCTGTTGTACACCTTCATGGCGGAATGCTCAGCCTCAGTTGGAGATGTCACTTGTCTGAACTGGGCGTTCTGTAATATAAGCCACAGGCCAGACGGCCTTCCCACAACCCCCCTCAAGGAGAAGGAGGGCAGCACCCCAGCATCGGCCTTGTTCAGTCCTCACTTCTCCAGCCTGGGCCGCGGCTCAAGCGTGTTTTATGAAGGTCCTCCAAACCCTCTTGTTATCAATATTGTTAATACAATATTTAGATTCCATTTTGAACATGCCAGCTGGCAAAGATGGCTGAAATGCCAATCTCTTCTGAGAATGAGGATTTTTAAAAAATAAAATAATTTATAACCAGAGATTTAGGTTCACAGATGTAGGTTAAGATGAACTTATGTGACTGTAAGTGAAATTAGGAAAAGCAAAAACTTCTTAGCAAAAATCTTGAAGAAAGTCTTTCCCAAAACACATTGGTGAATCATAGAAACTTTAAAATTTTACCTAGACAAAAGTGGTTTCTTATTTCAACATAGTATATTAATGGATAAATATGTTGGTATAGTAATCTATTTTAAAAAAACATTTAAACCTTGAAACTTCATAATAGTCATTTTACTAGTGAAGAAAATTTTGTTTGAAAATTAAGTAGGGCCAATTATACTGAAATTTGTAATTTCCAATGGAACTTGGAATAAGCAGTATCTTTTTCAACTGAAAGCACATATAACCGTAATTGTACCTTGAAAATTTACTTAGAAAAGGCTACCGTGCCTCTGCAGAATTTGTTGAAATGAGTAAGGTGCTCAGTAAAGCCTGTCAGATCCCTGAACCTTTGGTTATTTTCACCTAGCCCTTTGTAAAATTCTGTCTAAATGGCTAATGCTGTCTCTTAATTTCTCACATTTCATGAGAATGGGTTGTTAGAATTTTAAAAAGCAAGCTTAGAACCATTTTTATATCAATAGTCAAACATGTATTTTGTCTTCAGAGTGTTCCTAGACCAAAGGCTGTGATACACTCATATTTTTGGGACAGAGGGAATCTCAGATGTGTCTGCATTTGTTTTCCCGAAAGAGTTAAGACGCTATTACACTGTGTTTTTCTTTTTTAGTTAAGGTTAGGTACCCACATGGTCTGCTTTCAAGGACTTGAATTCCTCTCGAGAACACTTTAAATGCACATTAAATCTTGTTGAAGGAAGCTCTCCAGTCCCACAGGCAGACTCAGAGGTATCAGTAGTGTCCCCTATTCATACCCCATGGTGGGTGTTCCATGACTTTCATCTCAGTCATAGTCCCAGAAAGTAAAGACACTGAGTTTTGGTGTCACATCATAGTACAAAAGTGAGTTGTAAGAGTTCCTCCTGTGTATGTCTCCTGTGAGACTTAGTATCTTAGCATATTTTTTTCCCATTCATCTCTCCCCACTCCCAGGTCTAATAAAAAAGTACTTGCTTAGTGTTTTTCCTTAGAAGATAATTCAAATAATATTTCCTGTGTATTCAGCATCCTTTTTTTGGTGATAGCAGCTGAGTGCCACAGATCACACTGGCCTCCAGTTTGTCTGTGGTGTGTTTGTGCAGTGACCAGAGTCATAGAATTTCAGAGCTGGGAGGTTCCCTAGACACCTCTCTGGCCTCAAGCTCAGTGGACCGATAGGTCAACTGGGCAGAGCTTCAGGACTTGCCCTGCGTCCTGTGGCAGGTTGGTGACAAAGGCAGCCCCTCCCACAGCCAGTCCAGCCCATTCCTTGCTGTTCTTTTCCGATGAGGTTGGACTGCCCTTCTCTTTTTTGGTATACTCAGAGATACGGTAAGGAAGAAAGAAACTCTGCGTATTAATCAAAAGCCATAATGCAAAACCGATGTTTCTTTCTCAGCCTACTGGGACCAATCCTAGGCTCAAATCCCACCTCATCAGCTCACTTGCAGTATTGTATCAGATTTTGTCCATCTGTGAAATGGGCAGTCAGATCCATAAGCTAGGTTGCAGGGGAGATTTAAATGGCATCACATCAGTGCCTGGCATTCAGCAAGCACTCGATTGTAAGCAGCCACCATGCAGTCATTTGGTAGGTCTTACATATCCTTCTTAGGTTCCTTCTAGGAGATTGCACACCCAGCCAAATGTGCACTTGGGCCCAGCACGCTTCTCATATCCATCATACAGAGGCTCACTCCCACCTTGGTGATTGAAGCTGATCTGAGCCCACATGTCAAATTAAGATTTCACACATGTGTGTGCGCTCACATGCTTAGGCAAAAGACTGGAAAGGTATTTACTGAAAGGGTGATTGTGGTTCTCCTCGAGCTGTGGGATTGCGGGTAATTTTGTATTCACTTTATTCTTGATGCAATAAGGAGGCATTGGCCACACAACTAAAATATATAAAAGAATAAAATTAATTAAAAAGAACAGCCATTAATTTATGTTCATTAGCTTATGGTTAAAGGGTTAATTTAGATCTTTAATGATCTGAGCAATAGTTCCCAAAATATAGAGTGGCAGTGTTGAAGGCACTCTGGACTACTGAAATATTGGAGAGTACCTTTTAAAAAAGTGTGACCTATGTTCTTAAATTGTTATGTGAAAGAAATAAAAACTAACAGCAATGATAGAAGCCGACCGTCAGGCCCTCTTGCCCATTCGCAGGATGTCGGAGGCAAAGCTGGAAGCACCCAGATGCTGCTAGCTGGGTGTCCTCGGGCTGGCCCACCTGCTGATACAGATGGGCTGAGTTAGCGCTGAGAAGCAGAGGGAGCCCCCCTGTAGTTCACCAGAACACAGCAAACAGGCCAGGCATCACGAACACAAGGGTCTCCCCTGCAGACCTGCAGCGCTGAGCCAGGCTGCCACAGGGGCGGGCCCCCTGGAGGTTCCACCTGGAGTCCTGGCCCCTTCTGGAGTGGTGCTGGCCTGGTGCCCACGAGAGCAGGTCCCCTCACAGATACAGGAGAGCATTTCACTGGCAAATAACAATCTCCTTGATCACATTTGGGAACAGGTTAAAATTTGGGTATTTGGTGCAATTGGAGGTCTTGAGGAGAGATATATAAGAACATAATACGTCCAGGGCATATTAAATTTATTACATGTTTTTGAACAACTGGAATGATGTTCAGATATTCTAAACCATTCAAATTGTCTGGTAAACAGAATATTCAACTATCAATATGTACTATTACTTATATGTGTTTCCATAGATTAACCTGTTACATTTCCTTAAGGACCAGAATTTTAGAAGTTCTATGTGTGGATCTGCTGGACGGGGTGGAGACACAGTAGATTCAGAATTACATGTCAGGATTCCAGGTGTTGGATGTGTGTAAGATGGATTTATTTTACTTAAATATTTTCATAACATTAAAATATACTTAATATGCAGTTTAGGTGTTTCCAGATGTTCTGCGACAATGGAACTGTAAGGAAGGTTTCTGTTAGGGGAGTTGACCTCAAAGCCAAAAAGTTGCCTACTTTTGTGTTCCTTGCCACCTGCTGTAGAGCTGTTCTGTGAATAGTCACATGCCAATGATGATATTTAATTAATGTGTCTAACACAGCCCACCTTGTTCCAAAAAGAATTTGTGACATCTTACAAAAAGACAGTACAACTAGAATTAGAAAACAGCAAGGAAGTGCAGAAATCAAGACAGAGGGAAAATAAAGGTAGAAAACCCAAGGTAAGTTAAGAAATGTCAGTGTATAAAATTATGTCATAAAATTCTGTGTATCATTTTAGAGGGTGTTTGTTGTCAGTCATGAACTTGGCTCTGAGCTTCCTACCAGCCAGGACAAAGAAAGAAACATAATCAGTTATATGGTTTAAATGTTCTAAAGATTAAAACTGACTTGTTACCCAAGGGAATCACAGAAGTCCATGGTACTAAGAACTGTGAGACATTTGTCCTATAGGTCCTCCTAGAGACATCCTTGGTGATGCACCAGAAAGCATCCTGAGGATGATGCCAGGTTTACGAGGCAGTTTTTTATAACCTCTCTCCAGGTAGGACAATAATAACAAGATATTTAGAAGTCAGTTCTTAGGTGACAGCCCAGGACTTTGCCTTCCTGAGTCTAAATGAGTGGATCCGGGGTAGGGACACGGAATCTGTAGTTTGACAAGCTCTCAGGTGATTGTGATGTTCAGACAGGCTTGGTGACCTCTGTTTTAGGCAGTGAGAAATAGGTAACTACACTAGGTGAGTGGCCAGAGCACGATGTCGGTATAAACGGAATGACCACGCAGGTGAGAAGCGGAGCTCACTGAGAAGGTGGGCCTGTGGAGAAAGGAGGGAGGGGCCCAGTGAGTGAGCACAAGAGCTAATCTGTTCCCAGTCACAGACAACTCATACTCTTCTTACCCCCTTTTACAAGGAGAGTTTAGGAGAGGACGTGGTAGATTGGAAATGTATATACTGTATTGTGAATAAAGATGTTTGAAGCCCAACACATTGCATATATCTTAAAGTTGGATCACTTTAACTATTAGTTGCATTTATTGTCATTGAATATGGGGTGTTTGAATTTTTAAAAAAAGGTTTAGTAGAATATTTATCAGTAAGCAGGGGTTGGTGGTGCTGGCTTAACACAGCTGCCACTCATCGGCCTTGCCCATTGTGGTCCAGGTGTAGGCTTGGCAGGTGCCTGCATTCCCTTGTGTGAGCCCCCCAAAGCCCTATGGATAAAGGCATCGGCCCCCCAGAAAAGCCACGGAAACCCCACTGCACCCAGTTCATGCTGCCTCTCCCAGCAATAGCCTGCAGGGGTCTCCTAATGTAGCTCGAAGCCCCATTTTCCATGGCTTTTGTCTGTCCATCCATCTGTAAGTCTGTGCGTGTTGTGTGTATTCAGAGATGTTCCAATTTTCAGTCCAGAGACATAAGGCCATTCCTTGTTTCATTCTTTGTGATGTCCCATTGACTTTTGCAAGTAAGAAAAACAAATATAAAGGCTCTTGTGCAATTAGTATGTGATCCACAAGGTTTGGTAAAAATACACACATGGCTGGCTTTTCAGCCACATATGCTGAAGACATGTTGCCCTCGGAGAGTGTTCACAGGCTCCCAGCCTGCTCACTTCCCACAGTGCTGAGGTTAAAATCAGCTAAAGATCTACAGCCAGGCATCGTCTCTCACCAGGGCCTCAACAGGAAGTAAGCCAAGGTATTTTCAGACTTTTCTAGTGAAAATTCAACATGATGGGAAGCCCGGAGGGGATTTGGGGAGATTTTCTAATCTAGCCCTTCCCTCAGGATCAGATTATGCTCAAATTGGTACTCACAGGTGGTAATTAGTTCTGTTCTTAAAAGATTTCTCTAGAGGATAATTTTACTTCTCTCTTCAATAGTGTGTTTCAGCCTGAATTTCTGGAAGGAACTTCTTCCCACTCTCTAATTTGAACCTCTCTTTTTATGGTTTAAATACAATTTCCTTTATTTCTGTCCTCTGTGAAGAGGAAAACAAACAATGGAGCAGCAAAACTGGTCTGTTCCCTGCACCTGTTATATAACAACCTCAGGATGTCATCCTCAGCTCAAAGACCCGTGGGCCGCGGGGAAAGATGCAGAGTGAGCCTCGTGCAGTGGAATGGACACGTGTCCTGAATCAGCAGAAGGGTCGGTGATGGTGGGTGATGGGAGCCTCCTCCTGCCCAGCCCCGGGGACCCCCACCATGTACCTGCAGGATGGGTAGCTAAGTGAGAGCTTCAGTTTTTCGCTAAACAGTGGAGCTTTACTCTGCTGAGAGATAACTGGTTTATACAGGGATGGAATTTGGGTGTTGAAGTACTTAATTCCATGTTTTTTTCCTACTGAGCTAACCTGCCACTCACACAGAAAAAAAAAAATCTGTTTTTCAGAAATGGCTAGGACTTAAATGAATAGCTTGAGGACCCTAAACTATCCTGTTTTTGTAGGTCCTGATTCTTTGAAAAGAAGAGAGGTTCCACCTGTCCAGACTTCTGTTGGCAAGATAGCAATCTCTGGTCTCCTAGCAGATTCTCCCTGAATAATGAATGAGCCAGTGTTTGAGCAAGTCAGAAATAGAAATCAATAAAGCTATATTCCACCAAGAAGAGGCAGCAGCCTTGCAATAAAACGATAGAGGCTGATGGATGCCAAACACAGTAATATAGAGCCTGAAACTCATGGGTTAGGAAAAGAAAAGAAAACCTGTAATTCGTGAAGAGTCATAAGGAATCAGAATTTGAGAATATATCTCCCTACATTGGAATGAGGGAGGATGGATAAATGGTCAGACATCAGACATCCAGCTTCTTATAGGCTCGTACGGTAATAGCTTGATGCACAAATCCCCCGAGAGCCAAGCATCTTCATAAATGATATGTTTGCAGCTGTATGACCTAAAGAGATCCACACAACAGGTTGTTCATCCAGGCCTCATGGAAAGTGGCAAGACCATGAGGTCCTCGAAGACATCCCTGATTCCTGCCCCTGCTTCCCTCGATGCTGAGCCATCCATCAACCATCTGTTTAGGTTTTACTGTCCCCCGCTTGTCCCGTCCCTGGGAGGGAGGCAACAAACACAGGCTTTGTGCACCAGTGACATGGTCTTGCTGACAGACTGATTTTAGTTAGAGGGAAATTGATGCACATGTGTAGAGCCTTTTTTATGCCAGTGGTTGCATGGAAGACTCCGTGACTTCCCTTTGGGAAATGACAGCAGGCATCCTTGAGGAGCAGGACAATGTGTGGAAGAGTGGCAGAGAAGACAGGGTTTTGCCAGCACACTACTTCTGCTGCTGAAAAGCAGGCAACCAGATTTAGTCCTTTTATTAAGAACACTTCAGATGTGTCCCTTGTGTGCGTATTCAGGCTCGCCGCCTCCACCCTGCCTTCCTTACTTGTTTAACTCCATCACTCATGGGCAGGTGTGCTGACTCTTAGATGCATTGGGACATAAAAAATGAAGTGGGAGAACCACTTGAGAGTGGTTCTAGAAGGGTGGGGGAGGGTGTTGCTATGCAGAGTGGCTCCTCCTTTTGATCCCCACAGAGGACAACAATGAGCATCTTGTCCAGTGGAGCCTCCTGGAGGGTCAGGGTTGGCTGACATCTGAGCCTGGGTGCCAGGCCTCATTGATGGCTCAGTTAGAATCCTGTTTAGAATGTTCTCCTGGGTGCTATGAAAAGAACACTGGACCAGGAGCAAGGACTTCTAGGTTGATCTTCAGTAGCCAAGCAGATGTGTGCAATTTGTGTTCATTTCTCCAGGCCTCAGATCCTCAACAGGATGGGAGTACTGGATGGGACCATTTCTTAAGACCCCATCTAATCTCTGGCATTTTGTGCTTCAGGGAATGGATTTTCATCACAGGACATTTGCACTTAATTTATCTCACCATTTCCTGAGCCTGTAGCATGTCTGACATCGAGCAGATCAGTGCTTGTTGAATAAATCAATGAATCGATATAGACCCAACAGTAACTCTTCTTAGTAAGCAGTCTGCCTGATTTAAATGTGGAGAGCTTGGTTTCCTTGTGTTTGATTTGAGTCTACACAGTTGGAGATCTTGGCATCGCTTGAAACAATGCATTTATAGAAATGTGAGACCAGAAAGTGGCAGCACAGACTCATAGCTAGTACAGAAAGAAGATGACTAAGCATGAGGCTGAGGACAAATACCTCTGTGAATTTCTATGAAAAGCCATTTAATGCCCAGTGCCACAGCTCTTTGTGCCTTCACCAGAAGGATTCCCTGGATGCCAGGTTAGACCATCCCTGCGTAGTAGGGAGAATTCGCAGAGCAGCCCCTGGCCTCTGGGAACTTAACATCTAGACAATTCTGTCTAAGATGTTCATACTGAGGTATACAGGAAATTAAGCGGGGGAATAAAAAAAGCTCTAAATCGATACACAAGTGTCGTTAAAGCACTTAGCTCTTTTACGGATCCCAGCTAAGTGCCTCTAAGTGCATCATTAGGGTGGTGGTGGATCAACACAAGGTCCATGCTTGGGCTGCAGTGGGGAGGGCACAGTCTGCAAAGGTGGCCTTGAAAGCTCTGGGTCTGAGGAAGTGAGGGGGATGAGCAGCTCTTCTTGGGCCACATGGGAACACCTCATGGAGGAGATGTGTGTCCTGAAGCTATGTAAGTGATCCCCCCCCAACAGAGGGTGCAGACCGACAGCCGGTGAGACTGACTGGCGCAGCATACACAGATGTGTTTTGTTTGTCCTCAGAGTGATTTTGAAATTTTGAATTAGTTTTCAATGCTTAAAATTCAGGAAATTTTACATAAATATGTGGATTTCTAGCTTCTCCTGAAAACAAGAGATGGGGCAGCACTGGGCCTGCCTTGTCGTGTGGCAGCAGCTGGCTGAAACTGAGCTGCTGAGCTTGGTGCTCTCCTGTTGCCGATGTTCTTGCCACTCGTGAGTTTTCCTATACCCACCGCTTCACTCAGCTGCTGGAGTCTGAGTTCCTTAGTAGAGAGCAGTTTGCCAGGGGAAATGCCCCAGGTTTGTCAAGTAAAGCAGCCCTGTAGGAGGTAGGATACAATGGTGGTGATGGTGATGGCAACAGTGTTGGGGATGATGGCAGTGGTGATGGTGGTGGTGATGATAGTGATGATGTTGGTGATGGTGACAATGGTGGCAGGATGGTGATGATTATGGTGGTGATGGTGGTGGCGGTGATGATGGTGACAATGGTGGTGGTGATGGTGGTGATGGCAATGATGACGATGGTGATGGTGACAATGTTGGTGGTGATGGTAGTGATTATGGTGGTGATGGTGATGACTGTTGATGATGGCGATCATGGTGGTAGTGATGGTGATTATGGTGGTAATGATGATAATGATGATGACTGTTGGTGATGGTGACAATGATGGTGGTGATGGTTATGGTAGTGATAATGATGGAGATGGTGATGGCAATGATGGTGATGATGGTGATGGTGGTGATGATGGTGATGGTGGTGATGATGGTGATGGCGGTGATGATGGTGACAATGATGGTGGTGAATGGTGATGACGATGTTGGTGATGGTGACAATGGTGGTGGTAATGGTGATGATGGTGATGGTGACAGTGACGATGACGGCAATGGTGGTGGTGATGGCATTAGCTACAATATATAAAATTGCTCACCCTGTGCAGCTCCTGTTTTAAGCACTCTACTTGCTTTAACACGAGTCCCCCCAAGACTCTATCAGGGCAGGTATTATTATTAGGACCCCATTATAGATGGGGAATCTGAAGCACAAGTTTCATATGGAGAAGCAGCGTGTCCAGTGCCGAGTAGTTGGTAAGGGCTGTGGCTGGGATTTCCACCCAACCAGGCTGGAGTCGTTAAGCACTGACCTATGCCCGTGACTGCTGAGAGCTCTGTGGGCTGCTGCCATGGTTCTTTATAGCACCCATTGGACAGGCACAGTGTGCAGGAGAGGAAACAGGTTTGGAAAGGGTAAAGGAATTTGCTCAGGAGCACATCTGGAGTCCTGAATGAGGGTGGTAGAATCAGGGGGTCCTGGGGAATTTCAAGAAGGAAACTGAGGGCTCAACACACAGTGATGCTTAGTGAGAGGGGACTGGAGAGAGGAAGGAGGGGGCAAAACATTTATTAGAACTAGACTGGACAGACATGCCTCTATATTCTCGTTTCTGAAGCAGGGTTGACTTAGTTCTCTTCTCTTAATTTTGCCTAAATTTGTTGATTCTCAGACCTAAAGGAATTAGTTCCTAGTAGTCAAAATTTTACCTTAAATGGAATAAAATAAAATCTCATCTATTCTGTGCTGTCAACGGAAGTTTCTGCAAACCAGTCTGTTTCATGGGAAAGAGCCATTTGACGTCCCACGTGGACAGCATTTCAGGGCAAATCGAAGGGACCAAGCCTCATGGAGTGATGAAAACTTGAACTGAATCTCCACCTCAAAGCAGTGCAGAGATACGTGGACCCTGAGAAGCTCTCTCTGGGGAGCTCCTGGAATTTGCTCTTCCAGAACCTTCACATCCCAGAGCAAATGCCAGTTTCCTCCCAGAGGGGAGGCCCCTTTCCACAATGCCTGTGAGCCATAATGTGAATAAGGCAAGAGGACACCTCCAGACACACACTCCCAACATATTTGGTACCCTTAGGCCCAGGCCATCTCCCACTACGCCCTTGATGAATGCTGACAGCTTGCACGGCAGGGGAGCCATTTATTGCTAAATTGTGGGGGCTACAGGCTGGTGCACGAAGGGTGGTGTGTTGTTCTCCCTGGCTCAGTCCACCAAGATCAACACGGAGACAAAGCACTTGGTGCCCTTGACAATCCCCTTCCAAGCTGTCTCACCTTGCTTCCTGCTTCTCTCTAAAGCGATGCCCATCTCCAGGTAAATTGGTGGTTCCCACAGTCCTAAATCCTACTCACCCTTTGGATAGCACCTTCACTGCTGCACTTTCCATACCCTTAAATATTGTATCTTGAAATATGCAACTTTTATATTCTATTTCCTACTGTGTGTTCTAATATATATTTATATTTATATTTATATATATATTACTTATAACTGTTTATACGGAGACTTGGACAAAATGTGTCATTTTCATCTGGATTTTTCAGATATCTCCACACACCTTGGGGCCCACTTTGAAAGACTCATGGAATAAAAGTCATCATAGGCCCTGTAGCCAGATGGACCTGGGTTTGACTGGTAGTTCTACCCAGGCTGTGGAAAGCACAGTGGCTCCAGGCACTAGAATTGGAGGTCCTGATCAATCAAATGACTCAGAAAAGGATTACAGGCAGAGAGGCTGTTTTGTGGGTTCAGGGCACGTGGCCTAGGATGCAGCCCTGAACCAGTGTGTCCTCAAGTGAGGGCTGTAGGCTATGTCTGGGGCTCCAGTGGGAAGAGGATGGAGGCTGGATAAGGAGGAAATGGTGAGTTCTGAGGCACCTGTGTTTGACGAGTCAGGGTATTTGGTTGGCAAATACGTAAATCCAGCACTTTCACTTCCCAATTTCATTTTCCTCCTGACATTTCTTGGTAAAGTTAATTTTTTCAGTCAGTGGGACAAATGAGTTTGGGGACAGCACTGGTACACGAGGCCTGCATTCTATTCTGGACTGGGCTATCCTCTGCAGCCACAGAGTCAGACCTGGTTCCTTGCTTGTAAAACATGAGAGCTGGCGTAGGTGTCATCGGGGCTCCTTTCAGTTACAACCGACAGTCACTTCCGCGGATTCTCTCACATTGTCCCATCTCTAACTTGGGCAAGGTAGACTGGAGATTTACTTACACATTTATACACGTCAGCATGCTTTTCCTGTAAAGGCCAGACATGAACTATTTTAGGCTAAGCAGGTCACACAGTCTCTGTCGCAACTACTCAATCTGCAGGGGTAGTGCTGATGCAGCCTTAGACAATAGGTAAATGAACATGTGTGTGTGTTCCAATGAGACTTTATTTCTGGTCACGAAAATTTGAATGTTACATAACATTCGTGTGTCACAAAACATGATTTTTCTTTTGATTTTTTTTCAACCATTCAAAAATGTAAAAAACCATCCTTAGCTCACAGGCCCTGCAAAAAGAGGTGATGGGCTATACTAGGTGACCCCCGAATTAGTTCCTCCTGCCTCTGAGGGTGCTCCTATTAGGCTGAATCCAAGTTCCTGTTATAGCCCTAGCCTATCGCGGCTTCTCTGATGTTGTACCATCACTGGATTTGGGTCTGGTTCTCCTGAGTGACTTGTGAGCAGGGGCCTCGAGTTCTCCTGGGTAGCCGTGGTCCCTGGCGTTCCAGAGGGGCTTGCCAAATGCTTTTTGAGGTGAATGGTGTAGGCATTGTTTCAATTGCAACAACAACTGTGTCTACATGAAGAGTTTGGAAATTATTGCTTCATTCCTATAATGCAACATCTGTTTGGATACATTCATCCTGGAAGGTGTTTATTAGTATTGCACTGTCTCAGTTGTTGAGCTGCCCTCCCAGCATCTCAAAGGCATCGATGCTTGTAAATAAATTCTCCTCACCTGACAGCCTCTGTTCTAAGAGCTGCTCGGCTGAGGGGCTCACTGTCTGCGAGTACGAGCGAGTGAAGACTCTGACAGATGAAAGGGGAAAGGGCTTTGGAAAGGAGGATGGAGAGGAGACAGGTAAGACAGACAGAGGCCTTTCTGGCTCCAGGTGTTCTATAAATACAGCCTTGATTCCACAGGAATTTCTAGGTGCCCTCCTCCCCACTGTCGGCGGGCTTCTGAGAGTACAGAGTAGCTGTTGAATTCAGACTCTCAAGGGACTCATTTGAATGAGCCCCTGAAATATTTATTTTATCCTTGTTTGTAATTTTAAGGCAAGAGCTTTATAGTTTCAACTAAGGCATGATGTTCAGTATTCAAGTGTGGTAGTGTTGGCACTGGCATCTGCTTTCCCACGAGGGAGATACGAGGTACTCAGGGAAGACAGCTCTACACACAGAGCTGTATAGGTGGGCGATACGATGCCAAGATGCACAAAGAAGAAATTACAGCCATTTACTTGTGTATTATTTTCTCAATTTGAAGCACTTGAATTCCAGAGCTCTTAAATCAAGAGGTTGAATTCCTGGCATTTTAAAGTATACCACTTGAATAAACTGTTTAAACCATTAGAATGGCTTTTTTTTTTTTTTTTTTTTAATCCACCCATCTCTTAGATCATTGGCTCTTGAGATTTACTTAATTGGAGTTCTTGCCTTTTCATATTACTTCAAATCAAAATCATTTCTATAGTTAAGGAAGTTTTACTTTTATTCCTAGGGGTAGAGTCGATTTCATACTTCAATTTATTCTCCCACAGGTGAAAGCAGGTGGTTTTCCACCCGCCTCTTAGCACAAGGCACATGCTCATGTACTTATCTTTCCTTCCAGAAGAAATCTTAAACTATAAGCAAAACCCTGGCCTGAGGCATCATATCTGTAAATATATTGGTTCCTCGATTTTCAGGGTCTCAGACCATATCAGTTCAAAGCTGTATTTGACTAAAACCAGCGATTGGCAAGGGGTTAGGATGGAGAAAGTATCGATAATGAAGTTACAAAATTGTTCTGTGGACTTTTATTAAAAATCATTTGCTTCACCTGATGGAAAGCAAAATAAGACTAAGATGCTAGAGGGTGGAGGTGAAGGGCAGAGGATAGAAAGAAAAAGAAAATATATTCAAATGTTTACAACTAAAATTGCAGTAATCTTATTCACATTTTTATAGAATGTCTACTACATATCAGTCACTGTATTAGACCTTGAGGAAACCGCAGTGAGTAAGTTAGACAAGGTCTTTGTCCTAGTGACATTTATATTGCAGTGGGAAGACAGAAAGTAAACAAGTGAAGAAATAAATATGTAATGTGATTTCAGGCCGGAATAAGTGCCATCAAGAAGAATAAACCGAAGTAGAGGTAGAGAGCACTATTTTAGGTAGTGGTCAGGGAACAGCTTTCTGAGAAATCGATATAGAGTGCAAAAAGGCCGGCCATGCTTCTGTCCAGGGGAAGAGCTTTCTAGGCACATGGCAAGTGCAGAGGCTCTGGGGCTGGAGCAACATGGCTTGTTGAAAGAACAGCAACATCAGTGTGGCTGGAGAGGAATGGAGACAAAGGTGGTGGGAGAAAAACTGGGAGTGGTGAGTCAGGTCAATGTAAGTCATGAAAAAGAGACTGAATTTTATGGTGCAATGGGAATCATTGGAATGTTTTGAGGAGGGGCAAGATTTCATCTGACATACTCTTTAGATCACTCTGGAGGATGGAGACTAGTCTTGGGGGGAAAGGGCAGGTGTGGGGGCTAGCGGAAGTTATAAGAGTAGAATCCAGTTATGAGACTATTACCATAACCCAAATGAAGGTGATAGTGGTTTGGCCAGGAGGGTGAGGGGGTTAGAGGTGGTAACACATGGGTGTTTACCATTATTCTAGTTTGCCAGTGCTGCCGGGATGCAAAATACCAGAAATGGATTGGTTCTTATAAAGAGGGTTTATTTGGTTACACAGTTACAGTCTTAAGGCCATAAAGTGTCCAGGGTAATGCATCAACAATCAGGTACCTTCACTGGAGGATGGCCAGTGGCATCTGGAAAACCTCTGTTAGCTGGGAAGGCACATGGCTGGCATCTGCTCCAGAGTTCTCATTTCAAAATGGCTTTCTCCCAGGATGTTCCTCTCTAGGCCGCAGCTCCTCTTCAAAATGTCACTCTCAGTTGCTCTTGGGGCATTTGTCCTCTCTTAGCTTCTCTGGAGCAAAAGTCTGCTTTCAAAGGCTGTCTCCAAAATGTCTCTGTAAGCTGAAGCTCCTCTCTCAGCTCCTATGCTTTCTTGAAAATGTCCCTCCTGGCTGTAGCAAGCTCGTTCCTTCTGTCTGAGCTTATGTGGTTCTCCAGTAAACTAATCAAGGCCCATGCTGAGTGGGCAGGGCCAGACCTCCATGGAAATTATCTAATGAAAGATCTCATCCACAGTTGAGTGATCACATCTCCACGGAAACATCCAATCAAGAGTCTCCAACCCAATCAACACCAATATGTTTCCTGCCCACACAAGACTGCATCAAAAATAATGGCATTTTGGGGGACATAATACATCCAAACCAGCACAACTGTGAACACTTAAAGTTAGAGACCGTGAATTATATGTCTTTGTTTATTTATTTTAGACAGCTTTTTATATCCCCAGAATCCTTTAACATAATTCTGGCCTAATGTTGGAACTTAATGAATTGTCTGTTTATTAAATTGAATCCAGAAATAAGCTCTAATTTGACAGCTTCTACTAATTCTTACCTGGCTTCTCATAGCTCTCCCAAATTCCGGGAAGTTCCGCTAACAATCCGTTTTTTGTTTTTTTTTTTAATTTTACTTACGAAAGTTCTTGGTCCCCAGGTTGAGTGTATAATAACCTTGGACTGGCTTTCAGCTAGGGATAAGGAGGAGGGGTAACAAATGGATGACTTTCAGGTTTTATTACAATAATCATACATTAGTTTTATACAGCATTTCCCAGTTTACGGAAATTATTTTATTTGTGTCATTCTTTTTGCTAGGAGCGATGGATGGATGGATGTTTGAATGGATGAAGGAAGTCTGTCCCTATCCCATTTCCACTCCCTGAAATGGAGGGATGAATTGGGAGAGAGGTTTTTAATCATTTAATTTGGTTTTCTCAGTAGTTCAGTTCTGAGCTTTGCCAACCGCGTTCGCTTTTCTCTTTTATTCAGCTATTCACCTCCGTTCCCTAACCAGCCTAAGGACAGGCGGGGGGACCAAGACAGGATTCTCTGCCCACTCCATCTAATTGGCTGAATTGCTCTTCATTGTGGCTTTCAGAACGCAGAGCATAGGGACCCAGTGTTTCGGGGTGAAGGACCCAACCACAGGGGGCGTGCCTGATTGACCTTTGACCTCCTCTAGAGCCTGAGGGAAATCATGCCCTGGGAAAGTATATCCTTTAACTTAAAGATGTAACAATTAAAATATAAACATAATTCTCAGCTTTAGCCCTCTCCTGTGAGGATGACATAATAATAAGCCAGTGAAGTTTTGGGGTTGATGAAAATGATGACCTTTTTTGGTAACGGCTTTATTGAGATATAATTCACATATCATACACTTCACTGGTTTTTTAATATAGTCACAGAGTTGTACAACCATCACCACAATCAAATTTAGATCATTTTCGTCAGTCCAAAAACAAATCCTGTACCTTTAGCTGCTGGGTATATGTAGGAACTATTTTTGTTTTTGTTTTTACCAGACCATTTACAGAACACACACATGAACAGTGCTCTACTTTTTTGGAGAAAAAAAGAGAAACATGAATTTTGAAGGATTCTGTTGTATCTCTTTTACCTGAAAATTTCTTCTTTCTCTCAGAACTGCTTTTCCGAATGATGGCCGAGTTGTGGGACAGCCTTCTCCTTAACTTTATTTCCTAAATGGTTTATAACCCTGAGGCTGAGAAGCTACAAGCAAAAACAATGTATAGGACAAGAAATATCTAGTTAGAGAAAAGGAAACTGGAGAAATTAAGCTCCTGTTTCATTATTTTTTTTCCCCCTCCATTGCCTTTTTGAAACACTTAAAAGGTCAAGAAATTTTGGAGTGAGAAGCCTACAGTGAAGTGTTGTTTCTGACTTTCAACCAACAAAAACATGTCTTGCCCTGGGGTGTTTTGTGCCTAGGAACACTTTTCTGTTTGTTTTATTTTGACATTTCAAGTTTAGTGGTGAGGATTGTGTGCTGCTGGTCAAGTAGAACCGCGCAGCGTCCGGAAGTTAGAAGAGGGAAGTTGCCGGATCGATTCCTACCCATCTCTTTTGCAAGGGCTTCTGCAGATACAGAGGGTCCGTCATACTCAGTGTCCCTCCTCGTCATCAGTTCAAGCCGTCCTTTGCTGCACAAAATTAATAAGCACTCCAAGACCTAGCCACTGCCTTCAAACTAGCTTTGTGCCTTGACACTTCAGATGGTTTTCCTGTAAAATTCATTCCACGGCATCTACTATGATATTCCAAAGCGTTTCTCTCACCTGACTGTATGTGTGTGCGTGTGTGTATGTATATATGTATATGTGTATATATATGTATATATATGTATTTATTTGTTGCTTTCCATCCCCCCTTCACAGCTCTAGAGTATAAGCTCCTGAGGACAGGCACTTTCTTTTTCATTCGTTGCTGTGTCCCCAGCATCTGGACCAGAGCTTGTCATGGGGCAGGTGCTCTCTTGATATGCGTCAAAGGAAATGAACTTGCAAAGTGCTAAGTGAAGCAAGGAAGCTGGACTTGGATGATTCCTAAGGGCCCTTCCAGCTCTAAAGTTCTATCACCGGGGTCGTAGGCTTCCTCCAGAAACTGTTGTGATACATTTTTGTATACGTATAAAGGATAACTGGATTTTCACCTGCCCTGATCTTAACTTTCTGTATGTTTCCCTTCTCTGTAATCTTGAGAAGAAAGGTAAGTCTGGGAAACCTCATTCTCATTTCTGGAAGAAGACAAGGTAAGTGGTTTTGCTTTGTAGTCTTCTTGGAAGTGAAATTCTTAAACACGTCTCATCCCAAAGGGCAGAGTTCCCCTTGTACATATATGTTAGCTTGCATATGAGCATATGCAAACCATGGACCCAAAAGAAATCTTAGTAGCTATGGCCTTTTCATATCCTTTGTGCTTTGTAAGGTTTTTATGACAGCTGGTAGGTGAACTCTGATCATATTTAGCCACTGGCAGATTCCTGTGTCTCTTTGCTTACTGAAGATACAATAGAAGGGCTTGTAGATGACATTTGTAGGTATGGGTTAGACAAGGGAAAATATTTGAAGACTCTTAGATTATTTTGGGAACTTGCCTGGGGTTGCATTTGTATCTTAAGGTCAAATTGAAGGGTGGGAAAGGCTGTTACCAGCACAATATGTTTCTGTCTAAGGAAATATTTTGTCTTTTGCAGAAACTTGATTTCATTTTGTTTGGTTTCTCAAGGGTGATTTTGCCTCAGTTCTGCGTGTTAAGATTAAGTGAATGTCTGGACTAGGAGTTTGGTTTTGGAGTTTGTACCTCTTTCCTCTTTCCTCTGAGCATCTCAATCGGCATCAGTGCAGAAGATTTTTTTCTTGTGGAGCCAGAGCTGAATATAGCTTTTAATTGTTTTCCTTCTCCAGCGAGATGGGACATAGGGGAGTCCTCATGGGACATAGGGGAGTCCTCGTGTGAACTGGTGGGTCCTGGAGGGCGCACTCACATTGGGGGCGCTCAGACTCTCCCTCCGAGGGGCCAGGTGCCGTGGATGGTGCTCCCTCCCCTCTGTAGGCCGTGGAAAATGGCAAGAGTAGGATTGTGGAGGAAATTTTTTTGAAGCACTATTATTGTGGTTGACATTGATCATTTACTACTGCGGTCGTATTCCTTGATGTCAGATTTACTCTATTTACCTGTAGAAGAAGGAAAATAAACCCTCTCAGATAATAAAAGGGCAGCATTATTATGTGCTCATGAAGTCATAACATGGCCTCATTGCCTGTCATTGCAGCCATCAAGGATGTGCTCTTATAAAAATAACGCAGCAAGGCTGATGCGTAGAGGTTATGAAGGAGCATGCACAGGGTCGTCAAAACTATAGCCAGGTTAAAAAATGGTGCTATGTTCCCAGCCTGCCTTAAAAGAGGTTATTTATAATACAAGGCTGGCGTTTGTGCTGCTTGCATTGTGTGCATCCTGAATGAAGAATTGGCTCTTTGAAAAGAACATTAAAAATGAAACCCACGTTGTAAAATTCTGACTTAGCCAAAAGAGAGTGTGGGACGGCGTAAGTGGCTGCTTATTGCCCAAGAGGCTGTGAAGCTTCTTCTAAGTCCTGAGATGTTTTGACCTGGTATCTGGGCTCTGTTTTTTTTTTTTTTTTTTTAAATAAGGTCTTCTGGATATGAATATACATAACACACTTCACAACAGTAATTTGGCAGCCCCTGCATGAATTTGATCACCCACCCCTCCCAGAGTGAGGGTTTGTCCCTTCTATCTGCCTCCACATCTCCCTTCTTACCCCAGCCTCCTGCCCCCACCCTTCTGGCTTCTTGCTTCAGCCAGTTCCACTTCTGTTTCCCATCAGGGGGCATGACTGGTTGAAGAAACTCTTATGTAAAGAAAAGTGTAAATTATACCTCAATAAAGCTGTTTAAAAAAACAAGCACCCTGATTAATGGACTATGTCACCATTATGTGAATAGGTCTAAGTGGTTTTCAAAAATAGCTCTCTTTTGCTGGAGTGTTTTGGCTTGGGGTATGTGTTCTTAGATTGTTTTTATGCATGGCATTGATGGGAAAATGGAGAACTCTTGTAAGGATGCATGCAGTCTTTAGATTGGATACACTTTCCTCCACCCTTGCATTGATTTCCTGACTTTCTCCTTTGCGATTGATTCCCTGGTACTTTAGCATCAAAGTCTCCAGCATCTTCCCAGTATAATTGTTGATTAAGTGCTGCATATCCTGCTATGATTATGAGAAGATTACTGTATTCAGCTTTTAATCTTGTGAGTGTCAAATATTTTACTTTAAGGATATCTTTTTTATCATTATTATTCATAGCTCTTTCTCTTGGGGTAATGTAATCAGGCAAAATTAAGGCAATACCACAAATTTGACACTTTAGTAATAATTTGTCTTAAAATGGAAAACGCCTTCCGTAGGCCATTCTCCAACGCTGACGAGGATCTATAAAGATGGTATTACGGATGTTTTCAGATTCTTTTGGTTGCAACTAACAGAAAGCAACTAGCTGAAGAAGAATAGAGAACCAGGTTGGGAACAGGTCCGAGGGTATTTCTGCCCCAAAGGCTGGCGTCGGCAGGATTGGGGATCGGAGGGCCGCCAAGAATGCAAGCAGCCCTGCCCATTCTCACTGCTTCTTTCTGTGCATCTCTGCCCTTTTTTCCTCTGCACATCAGTTTTCTCTAACTGTGCTCAAAGATGGTCAGTGGTCATCTCGTAGCATTCAGACTAAATATCGACCACGGAAGCAAGTAGCCCAGCAGCAGCAGGAATTTTGAATGGAGTCCCCCAAGTCACTGTGCCACTCTGGTCCGGTCAGCTTGGCCAGGGGAGCAGTGTCATGAAGTGAGAAATGGTAACCCGGGGACTCCCCAGGGGGTGAGAGGTGGTGGCTCCCAGGGAAAGAGCTTCACTGCAACGGGACAGACACCCCAAATAGGACTCTATTTGTATATTCCTGTGAGAAGGACAGAAACTCCAGCTCCTCATCCAGCCTTCAGTAATTTCCACCCCCTCTTCTCCAGAATTAATAAATTGGTATCCCAGAGCCTCAACTCTGAGGGCAAGAGTGGGAGATTTGAAAGAGAATTCAAAAAACTCTTTATGGTCAACTGCCTGTTACTTAGCTGGATGAAAGCTCTCAGTAGTGAGAGTAACTCTAGTTCCTGTTTCCACAGGCAAGCAGCATCTGGCTCTTTGTTTGGTCTTCATGCCTCCACTTTACAGCTGAGAAAACTGAGGTTGGTTGGTAAATGCACATAATGAGGACTTGGCCTTGGTATGAACCTGCTGTACAGAAACGTAAAATCCATCTAAACGCTTTGGTTGGACTTAAACTTTGAGCCATACGGAATCAGAGCACTGGGGAATAATGCAATTGTTCCACTCTGCATAGAAAGAGAGTGTCACAGGGACGGAGTGTTCTATCTGGTCCAGCTGCTCTCATCCCCTACTCGTCACTCAGAGGACGCCAGTGTCAGTGATTTGGGGATGGTGCTAATTGGAAAATTGAGGCTTATCAGAGTCCTGGCACCCAGCCAGCCCGACCACTGACCATCCATGGGACCCCAGCAAGTCATTCCCTGCTTACCACCACCATAGTTTCCTTTTTCCTTTTCATTTTATTTTTTAGTGCATTTTTTTAAAATTCTAAAGTATAGAAAGATATATAGAGAAAAGTAGCTTGAGCTCCTTGGTCCCCCTCCCCATAGGGAAACCACCATGAGTTTCTTTTGTGTCATTTGCTATTCAGTACCTTTATACATTGTGAGCATGTGTGCAAAATTATATGAATGCACATTTACACATACCATATACATTTTTCTTACCCTTGCTTTTTTTTTTTTAACTCAACTAAATGTCATGAAGGTTGTTCTGTATCAGCACACTTAAATTTACTCATCATTTCTATTGGTCCAGAGTATTTCATTATATGGATGCACTACCTTTATTAAAACAAACCCCTAGTTGTGAGCATTCTACAAGTGGTCTTGCAGAACAGTCTTGTGCTTCTTTCTTTGCACAAATGTCTCTACCAGTCTTATTGATTGAAAAGCAGTATTTTGTTACTACTTTAATTTGCATTTCCTTAGTGGACTGAGGTCGACGGCCATTTCCGTTTCTTTTTCTGTATATTTCCTCCTCATGCCCTTTGCTCAGTTCTTTCCTGTTGAGTCGTTGGTCTTTTTCTTATGGTGCCTCATTTTCCAAAGAGAGAATGGTACAAGTGCTGATCAATTCTGCAACCCCCATTCGGGAAGATTTGGCAGATGTTTTCTGTGAACCGTTATGTGCCCACCGAGGAGTCGGGGTACCCGGGGAAGGCCCCCAAGTCAGCTGCAGAGGCCGACTTGGTCAACCTCTTCCCTCCTCTCCCTCCCGGGATAGTTGAGGTGGGGCTGGGCCAAGTTCCTCAGTGGGCCTCATAACTCAGCCTTCTGATGTTTGCTGAAGGGAAATGCCTCTGCTGCAGAGTGAGGGCATGACCAGTTTTTTGCTGGGTGAACAAAAGAGAGAACATGGCATCATGAGACAGTCATTGGCTTTGTGTCAACTAGTCCACTGGACATAGACCTGGGCCCACATCCTCTTGGCTCCAGAATTTTCTAGCTTTGTGACTTTCTCTAGACCTCAGTTCCCTTATTTATAAAGAGGGAATAATAATACTGACCCTGCGAAGTTGTGAGCAATAGAAGGAATATATTTAAAGGATCTAGCATACGGTAGGTTTTCAACAATTTGTAACTTCTTGTGTTAGTATCATTATTATCATCAGCATAAATTAAATGAATGACAGTGAGGGCAGGGACTGGACTATGCACTTGATTCATGAGGCAGTGAAGTTATTCTGGAATTTTATCCCATGAATTGTTCCAGGGAATGCACTCTGGGCTGCCTGCCATCTGCCTCATTGCCATAAAAGCTTATTTTCACCTGTGTTGCTTACATTTGCCATGTGACTGTCATTTTCTTTCAGGGCTTCTGCCTTTGTTGCCACAAGTAGTACGCAACTCCCGTCCAGTTTTACTTGAATTCTAAGCAAGAAAGACGTAATCCCACCTCCCCACCCTACACCCTGAAATCAGAGGGACAGAAAATAGACTTTTCTCTCTGGATTCCTTAAAACTAGTTTTTAGAATTAACAAAGGAAGATAGATGGACTGAAATAAGACTCCCAAAGAAGAGATGGAAACCTCCCAATTGATTCCCACAGAACTGATGGTTATTTACAACTAGAAAAATTACCTGCTTGGAGATACTAATTCAACTCGCTGGTTCCGCTCTCTTGACAAGAAACATTTACTGCTCCTTGCTGGAGAAGCTCTTAGGGAAGGGGAGGGTGGAGTTACAGAATTTCCTCTGACTGCTCACCACCGTTCTCATTCATAGATTTCTGCCCCCCGCCCAAGCTGATCATTTGCCATCTCTTTTTTAGTATGTAATTGTTCATTTTAAATTTTCATGTTTGCCGTAGCTGGGTGTATGTTAATTACCGGCAGTCTGTAATTATGTTGTCTATTTGTCATTCCCATGGAGGCAAGGATTGTAAGCTAGAATTCTTCTAACAGCAAGAATTTTTATTCCTAATTCCCCACCCCCAAACCATTTTGAAATTGGTACATTTCATTCACACTCTTGATGTAGTTGAGTAATGACATTTGTTATTCATTATGCTTTAAGCTCAGACATGCCGCTGCAGTCTAAGCTAAAGATACCCATATTTGGTTTATTCATTCAATCGACAGTCATTTATTGAGCATCCATTATGCACTAAGTGCTTGGCAATATCTCTGTAAAAAAATGGACAAAAATAAAATAGTCTACATTTTTCTGTGTAACTAAAGGGACTACTTAGGTGACCCCTAAAGCCACCATCTGGCTGGTGGCAATGAGTGTGTGTGCCCCGGGCCGCTGAGCACTTGGCCACTCCCAGTTCTTAATACTAAGGAATATAGTACGAAGTTAGAAGCCGCTGGCAATTAAAGTTATTATTTTACTTTGAATTCCCCATATATGATATGAGAGCTGAGACATACTTGGAAAACATAATACTTTGAAGCTTATCAGATTAGTTCCAGACGTCCCTGAGATTTGTGTGCAAATCAAATTAGAAGTACATCAAATGGATCCAATCAAGAAACAGAACAGGGATTGGGAGGCATGTTCTTGCTGTATGGACAGAGAGACCTGACGATGATGCTTGAAGGCACAGTTCCTCAAGAAGGTTCCAGTACCCTACGTTCTAATTGACCTGTGGGGACCATTCGCGGGCTGGGCTCAGTTCAGGTGCTAGGAATATAGTTGTTCGGGGACCAAAAAACATAAAAGCTCTCAGAGGAGAGCGAAAGATTGAAGGATCCTCAAGGCTGAAACAGAGGGGTCCTGCTCATGACCATGCTGGAGACTTCTTAGAGGAGGCAGGATTTGGGGTGAATGTGATGTAAAGTAATGCAATGTAATGTGCTTTAAAGAACTGAATTATAAAGCAAGGTAAAGGGATGGCGTGATGGAAGTACTACTTAATAAGTCCTTTCTAGTACTTTATTAGTCATTCTTAGTATAAGAAGGAAGGATTGGGGGAAGGGTGGTCAGGATTTTTTTTCTTTTTTTTTTTAAGTTAACCTTTTATTTGGGGATAATTTTAGATTCACATGCAGTCATAAGAAATAATACAGAAAGATCCTGCGTGCCCTTTACACAGTTTCCTCCTGTGGAAACGTCTTGCAAGAACTGGAGTGCGGTATCACAACCAACATATTAATCTATATTAATGGCTGTCCAAATGTATTCAGTTAGTAAAAGGGGTTCAACCCAAGTAGATGGTTCCAGAGTCCGGGTTCTTACCAGTTGCATTACCCTAAAGTAACTCGTGATCTACTGCGAACACAGTATTAGAGTGTTTCCCAAACACCACCTTTCTAAACACAAAGAGGATTATTGTAGAAGGAGACCACAGGAAAAACGTTCCAAACAATGACTAACTGTATATCCTTATCTACCAAGAAGGATGCCATTTTATAAAATATTAATAAATTATTTTTACCATATGGCAGAAATATGCTGTTATATTCACTATTTCAGGTTGTATTTATTATTCTGTCTTCTGATTTCATATGCCGTTTTCATACTCTAGTGCCCAAGATTGATATGCAGTCAAAATAAATGGCATTTTTAGACCAATAAAGCAGTTGCTTCTTCTAGTAATCTTTTTTTAAAAAGGAGTTTTATTGAGATATAGTCACATACTATACAATCCATCCAAAGTGTACAATTAACGCTGTTAGTACAATCACAGAGTTGTGCATTCATCCCCACAGTCAATTTTAGAACATTTTCATTGCTCCAAAAAGAAAACCCCATACCCTTTAGCAGTCACCTCTCAATCCCTCTATCCTTCCCCAGCCCGACATAACCACTAATCTAATTCTATCTCTGTAAGTTTATTATATTTACATTTTATATAAATGAAATCATACCAGGATATTAATCTTGACAGAGTCAAGATATAGAACATCCTCATCACCACATGGACCCCTCGTGGGCCCCTTTATAGCCACATCCAGTTGTTCTTGTTTCCATTCCCCCTTAACCCCTGGCAACCACTGTTCTGTTCTATAATTTCATCATTTCAAGAATGGTATATAAATGGAATCCATGTGTATACAACCTTTTCGGATTGGCTTTTTTTGCTCGGCTTAATTCTCTGGTGATTTTTCCAAATTGTTTCATGTTATCAATAGTTTGTGTTTCTTTGTTTTTTTTCCTGACTGATATTCCATGCCAGGGATGTATCATACCACAGCATTCGATAGTGTGGATGTCACATAGTGACTACTTAACCATTCACCTATTGATGGATGTTTGAATTGTTTCAGTTTTTAGCTATTACTAATACTGCTGCTATAAAAATTCATGTACAGGTGTTTGTGTGAACATAATTGTTTCCTGTTTCTCTGAGAGTACAACCCCTGGGTCATAGTTTAGCTTTTTAAGAAACTGCCAAACTGGTTTCAGTTGTAACCGTGCCATTTTACCTTCCCACCAGCAGTGTGCGAGTGATCCAGTTTTCCCCGCATCCTTGCCAGCATTTGTTGTTGTCACTATTTTTTATTTTAGCCATTTTGAAGGTGTGTGATGATGTCTTGTCATGTTTTTAATTTTCATTTCCCTAATGGTAAGTGATATTGAACATCTTTTCTTTTGATATGATTATTTACCATCCATGTATCCTCTTTGGTGAAATGTTTGTTCATAGCTTTTGCTCATTTTCTAATTGGATTGTTTGGGTTCTTTTTCCTTAAGTTTTGACAATTCTTCATATGTTCTAGATAATAGTCCTTTGTTAGATATGTGGGTGCAGTTGTCTTCTCCCGTTCTGTGGCTTGTCTTTTCATCCTCTTGACAGGGTCTTTGGCAGAGCAAAAGTTTTTATTTTAATGGTCTAATTTATAAATTTTTTCTTTCATAGATCATGCTTTTGGTGTCAAGTCTAAAAACTTTGCCTTGCCTTAAATCCCAAAGATTTTCTCCTACGTTTTTGTCTAAATGTTTTATAGTTTTAGGTTTTACATCTAAGTCTATAATCATTTTGAATTAATTTTATGCAAGGCATGAGAATTACATCAAGGGTTGTTTATTTTGCCTGTGGATCTCCAATTGTTCTACCACCATTTGTTAAAAAGTCTATCCTCCCATTGAAATGCTTTTTTACCTTTGTGAAAAATTAGTTGAGCATATTTGTGTAAATCTATTTCTGGGTTCTCTATTCTATGTGTCTGCCCTCCTCCAACACAATAAAGTCTAGATTACTGTAGCTATAAAATAACTCTTGAAATCAGGTAAATGGATTCCTACAACTTACTCTTTTTCAAAAGAGTAATAATTAGTAGTAATATTGTGTATATCTACAAAAATATTGCTGGGATTTTTATAGGAAGTGCATTAAACTGATGTATCAGTTTAGGGGAGAATTGACATTTTATTATATTGAATCTGTCAATCCATGAACACAGTATGTCTCCCATTTATTAAGATCTTATTTCTTTCTTTAACATTTTGTAGTTTTTTTGGCATATAAATCCTATGTATTTCTAAGTGTTTCATTTTTCTTGAGTGACTTTAAGTGCATAGCTTTAGAAAATTTCAGTGTCCCCTTATTCATTGCTAATATTTAGGAATACAATTGGTAATTTGTATGCTTATTTTAGCAGTCTTGCTAAACTCACTTATTCTAAGGAGGTTTTTTTGTTGTTTTTTTTTTTTTTTTTGGTAGATTCCTTGGGATTTTCTGTGTAGACAGTCTGCAAGTAGGGACCTTTTTTTTTCCTTCTTCCTTTCTAATCTGTTTCTTTCATTTTTTTTTTTTTTTCCTTGCTTTTCTTGCCTTATTGCACTGGCTAGAACTTCCATCAAAATGCAGAGTAAGAGTAGGGAGGGCAGCCATCCTTGTTTTGTTCCTGATTTTAGGAGGAAAGCATTCAGTCTTTTTCTATTAAGTATAATGTTAGCAGTAGAGTTTTTTGGAAGGTGCTTTTTGTCAGGTTCTGGGAGTTCTCTAATATTCCTTGTTTGCTAAATACTTTTATCATGATAGGGTGTTGGATTTTATCATATGTTTTTTCTGCTTCAACTGATTTGATCAAACACATTTTCTTCTGTATCCTGTGGATATGGTGGATTATATTGATTGACTTTTTAATGTTGAGCTGGCCTTGTGTCCCTGGAATAAGCCTCACTTGGTCATGGAATATGATTGTTTATATATTCCTGGATTATATTTTCTAATGTTGTGTTCAGGATTTTTAAGTCTGTATTCATAAGGGATATTGGTCTATAGTTTTCTTTTTTCGTACTGTCTCTAGCCCCTTTGCTTTCTTCTATTCACCTCTCAGAATCTTCTTAAATTTGTCATCCAGGGTTTTTAGTTGTATGTAGTGGGAGGAATATGGAAAAGTATATCTACTACATCTCCCCGAAAGCAGAAATCCCTTTGGATGGTCAGTTTTAGATATATTATTAGGCTCCTGTAGATCTTGCCACTGAAAGAAAAGACAACCATAAATTCAGGCCTTGATGATTAAAAAGCTCTACCAGCTTACTGTGTTTGACTTGCTTGATTCCGAAGAAAAACTGAGCGAGCAAAGAGGTGTAACCACATTAGTTCTGAGGCATCGTGTCCTAGGATGCTTAGTGGAAGGAAGACCCTGTTAGGGTCCCCAGGGTGTCAGGGACACCAGCAGATGAGCACACGTGGACTTTGATCTGCTGCTTTGCCAACAGAGATTCATTTAAACCACAGTCCCTGCAAGCTATTGGTAATACCAGGTGTTTACAAAAAGGTGCTCTTTACCCTGCCAAATGCTCTCAATTGCTTATCACAGTTATGTGCCAAACAGTCCTATGTCAGAAGTGGCCTGAAACTTTGACCAAAGAGAAATTTGTTTTCTGTTGAGACAGATGATGAAGGCTGGTAGGGGAGATGGATTCTCCGAGAACCAGTGACAATCTCTTTCTGGGCTAAAATAGCTGATAAATGGTGTGGTGCATGTGGCTGGAATTGCCCTGGGTTGGCTCGAGGAGTCAGGAGACAGTGCTTGGTGGCTAGAAGGTGGAATTCTCCAGCAAGAGGAACTTCTTCAAGGATGGGAGCTTGAGCCCAGTGAGTCCACCAGGCCAGAAAACCAGAGGCCATGCGTGCCCCCACAGGCTGGAATATTTCAAGTCTGGGGGGTGGTGAATAGCATTAGGTCATCCCATCGGGATAACTAAAGGCCCAGCTTCTAAGCAGCACATGAAAACCAGGGACAGATAACTTGAGGAGACCCTCTTCTTCCAGCTAACTGGTATTCCCTGTACCACTTGGCAAAGCCCTGGGCTTCTCTAAGGTGCCAGTATCCTCCGTACTGGAGGAAGAACTGGCCACTACCCTCAAAGGCTTTGTCCCACTCCCATGTCCACTTGCTTTGTGGTTTTGATAAGGATGGTTTGCAAGATGACCTCTAGGAATGTCTTCTCAGCTGAGGGCCAGGAGCCTGGCAAGTGCCCCAGGAAGGAAGTCATTGTAGAGCAAAGCCTGCTCACCCTGGGGCTGTAGGCAGAGTGGTCAGTGCCCATTAGTTTTGGGACCTCGGGCAAAAGAGTCCCAGCCTGCCTGGACCTCAGTGTCCTCATCTGCAGGGGACCCCGTGATCTCTGTATTAGTTTCCAGTGGCTGCTGTAACGAATGACCACAGACATGAATGACCAGTGGCTTAAAACATTTATTATCATGCACCTCTGGAGTTCAGAAGGCTGCTGTGGATCTCACTGAGCTAAAACCAAGGTGACGGTGAGTCTGGAGGCTCTGGGGAGAATCCACATTCTGTTACTTGCCTTTTCCAGTTTCGAGAGGGTACCCACATATCTCGGCTTGTGGCCCCCTGACGTCTTCAAAGCCAGCAAAGGCCGATCATGTCTTTCTCACCTCACGTCCATCTGGCATTCTCTCCTGCCTCCCTCTTCCACTTATAAGGACCTGCAGTATAACAGTGGGATCACCCGAAAAATCCAGGATAATTTCCTGATTGTAAGGTCGGCTGACTGGCAACCTTAATTCCATCTTCCACTTTAATCTCCCCTTACCAGATAACCTAGGATATTCACAGATTCCAGGGATTTGGAGGTGGGCATCCCTGTGGGGCCATTCTGCCCACCACAGTCTCCAAGTCCATCTGCCAGGTACCTCCAGGGGCACAGCGGCTGATGGGGGCCCCCCAGGAGTTGCTGGTGCCAGAAGGGGTTGGAGTGAACCTCTCCTACAGGCTCATTCCCATCTTTAAATGGCAGGCCATGGCTGCGGCCTTCGCTTATCTTCTGACCTTTTCAGTGATTTCAAAGAAATCTGGCACGAGGTAGAGTTTGCAGGGGTTTCACCAGCGAATCAATAGGTAGAAGGTTCTAGCAGTCCCCGCCTGGTCTCAAAGGTCCCTCTCCATGGTGAAGTTTTCAAAACAGCAGCTATCTCTTTGCATTCTCCCCTTATCTTCCTGCTGGTTTACTTTAGCAAGTATTTACCGGGCACCTCCTGTGGGCAGAGGGATTGAGGGAGAATCAGCCCCTGCTCTCCGGGCAGGGTAGGCAGATAAGGCCGGAATGAGCTCGGCTCCAGGCATGAAGTTAAGTGTCATCAAGGAGCAAAGTGTCCCTAAAGGCCAGAGGCCGGTGGCGGAGGCTGCAGGAAGGGGTGGCATTTGAGCTGGAGCTCTTGGGAGGAGAAGGATGTCAGAGCTGGGGTGGGCCTGGGGGCAGCACCACTGCCAGGAAGGCCTGGGGGTGCCGAGGCAGAGAAACCCAGGCCCTCTCCACTGAGGCGTTCCCTTTGCCTTTACCTAAATAAAGCAAGCTTTGGATAGTCCCTCGTGCATGTGTGTATTTGATTTTAGCCTTAAAATGTGGGTGCCTGCTGAGTTCCAGGCCCTGTTGAGTGACGTCGATGGCTGATAGACAGTCTTTTGGGGAGAATCTGATCATCAGAGGAGCACACTTGTTTCTGGGATCAACACAAAGGGCAGAGCGATCTGAAGGAGGACAGAATAAGGCACAGCTCCTGCCTGATTCCCCCAGGGACCCCGGGGCCCAGCTGATCCTGGTGTGTTTCCCATTAGCAAATGGAAGCAGGGCTGGAATCCCAGGGCTTTGGTGCAAAGGCTTGTGGAGTTCATTTATTCCAGTTCCTTTTGACAGATGCTCAACTTTCCCAGGGGCGCCATGGGACCTAGTAGCAGAGTCAGGACTTGAATTCGGGTCCTGACTCTATCTCTCATCTGTGCCTCTAAGATTTCTAAACACTCCAAATTCTGTGGTCCTGACTTCTGCAAGTTTTCTTTGGGGCCCAGAATTTTAACTCATACCATGAAATTTTAACTCATACCATGTTCTGTGTTTCTTGGAAAAAAAAAAAAAAGGAGCAGAGAGATTTAAAAGAGTAGAAGCACAAAGTGGGGGAACTTGTACACCTTCAGAAAGAGATTAGAAAGAATGATTAAGTTTACATGACTTAAAAAAAAAATCTTATGGATGTTTAATTTTAGTTGTGTCATTTCCCAAAAAAAAAAAAAAAAAACTACAGGTTTTTCTCCTAGAGGATGGGAAATTGCATCTCATAGGTTCTTTTGTCAGCCCGTCACACCCAAGTATGTATTGCTGATGGTAAAATTTATAAATGAGCAGCTATCATATGACCCCAGATGCCACTAACGAGCACTTTTAGCCACGTTCCGACTTTTCTGTCCTTCTGCAGGATGAAATAGAGCAGCTAAAGCTGTTTCAGTAAATTTCAGCTTTCCAGACTTGCTTTCAGTCACAACTGTGGAATGCCAGGTAGGTTTCTTAAGGCATGGTGATGCATGCATGGCATCTTGGTGGCTTTAAATCAATATGTCTCTTAACGGTTCTGAGGAATGTCATCTAAAAGGCACATACCTTGCGCCAGCGTCCTTTGTGTTGGGTGCCCTCTCATGGAATTTCTGTCAATAAGAGAATAAAGGAGACATGAAGTGGCATCATTTTGCCTGGCAGCACACAATGAAAGGAAGGCAGTTTTTGTTATATGTTGTTGTTGTTATTGTTTCTTAGCTTCCTCGAACAAAGCAAGGCTGTGCAGTTTTCAAAAGTCTTCTTGGTGCAAATGCATCCTGCCATGAGTGTCAGTGTTCTGCTGTTTCAAAATGGCAGATGTAGCTTTAGCAGCACTGTGAGTTGACAGTGGCCATACCTGTTTCTGAAACCAGCCTCTCTGAGAAACTGATGCCCTCGCTTTCTTTCCTCACGTATGCCTTGCAATTGCTGGTGCCATCACTTTAACAAGCAATCACCCTGAAATGGGGTTGCTTCATCCAGTGCAGTGGAAAAACAAGGTTAGAAGAGCAGAAGACTTTGGTAGACAGTGAGTAACAGGGATTAGTTAAACCAATATTGAAAGATGGTTTGCACAACTCTTGGCGGCTCATGTTACTTCTGGAAGGATGTGCTCTTTCAGCCTTCGTTGGCAAAGATACAGTTAAAGTTGCATCAGGACCTTTGTTATATAATCCCTTCCCGGTTATATAATTAAGGGTCCTGTTTTTTCTTGCCCTGGTTTACATCTATTGAAACAGGGATAGACCATAGCAACAGTTCAGAGTTTCCAGAACAGCCGAGGCAGCGATTTCATGATGCAAGCACATGGGGCCCACTGGTGGGCAGTAATACGGCCAGCAGGAGAAACTGTGGATATGGGAACATTCTGTGTTTGAGAGCAGAATTTGGGTTTCAGATACATACATCATCCTTCAGATAAGCTGTTTGAAAGAACTGACCTGCAGATTCTGGCTTACAGGAACCTTCTGGTTTCTGTCTGATGTCTCTCCCTGGTCAGAAATGCAGAGTAGGCCCTGGTAAGTAAAAGTGCAATAAAGTAGTGATTTTTTATGGCTGCTGTGAGGTAGCTCCCATGACTTTTTCCAGACAGGACCCAGATGCAATTAGGAAGCATTGCAATCCAAGGGCAGGCAGGATGCTTGGAACCTAGGTCCATGCTTCCCTGCAACACGGAGCTCACATACTTCTGAAGTGGAGGTGAGCGCTTGCTTCCATCTTGGCGCCCTTCTAGCCCCTTCAGATATAAACTCTGGTGGCCATAATGTGCTCCACCACCACCCCCACTCTAGGCATCCAGATTGAGCAGGCCTGTCTTCCCACTCCCGTCGGCACAGCCGCCCCTTGCCGCGGCTCCGGGGCACCATTAAGGGAAGAGGTTGGTGCAGGGCAGAGCGTCCCATGGAGCAGCCATGCTATTGCTTGGCCCCCTTCTTTCTGTCCCCCTCAGAGCCCCAACACCTAAACATCTGCCTGGGACCTTCTGAATAGCCACTGGTCCTCAGGGACCCAAGCCTCTTTCCGCCCTGGCCTCGGAATGACACACTGGGCCCATCAGACTCGGCCACCCTCCCTTCCTGGTCTCCCACCAGCCCCCTCCCCTCCTCAGGCCTGCACTGCTCTTGACTCCCAGAATTCCACGTGGCTGCGACAGCCACGAAGCCGCGCTAAGTAACGTCTCTGGCTGCAGAACAGTAATATTTTGCTACAAATATTTCCTAAAAAGCAAACAAATTCTAACAACAAATAGGGTTGTGGGTAATTTTGATTTTATTCTTCACACTCTTGTTTTCTTTTCATATTTTCTACAGTGAACACATACCTTTTTTTTTTTTGTAATTGAAAAAAAGAATATTTTAAAATCATAGTTTGGGACAAAGAAAATAAAAATGAGTTGTCTTTGGTATTTGGTAGAACAAACAAACAAATCACCTGAGGTAAAAAAATTACATAGGTTTGCTCCTTCTCATCAAGAAGTACAACATCCTTTCCCAGGTGAGATGGTGTGCGACACGCTGTCATCTTCATCCACATCAAGTCCTATTGTTTGCCCAGAGCTGTTGGGCAGATGCTGCTCCAGTGGACACCAGGGGGTTTATTACAGGGTTGTTGTGAGGCACAAATGAGAAAATAGAAGTGAGAGTACTTTATAAATGGAAGCCATTATTTTCAGCAAAAGTAGAGAGCTTTCCATCTGCATTGGGAGACAAAGCAGAACATTATAAGAATGATTATACAATGTAATGTGGACAAAGATGTAGCTCCTACTACATAAGAACTTAGGGTTGTTTAATGTTTGTTGGAGCCTCCCGTGTGCTCGGCACTATTCTTGGTGCTTGGGATTCATCGGTGAAAAAGGGAGACAGAAATTCCTTATGGAACTGGGGTGGGTGACAGAGGAAAACAAGAAACATAAAGGAAGAAAGAAACCATAACCATAAGAATAATAATAGTAGCCAACACTTGAAATAGTGTTTACTTTGTGCCAGGCACTGTTCTAAGCCCTTTGCCTGTATCTACCCCCATAGCACCCTCAAAGGTGGCTAATCTTATCAATGATCCCCACTGGGGAAGGCGTCCCAGGGAAAGGTGAAGTGACTTGCCCAAGATCGCACAGCTAGTCCGAAACCAACAGGCTTTTGCCATGGAGGATATTAACGGCTGACGAGAAGGGAGACCTTTTCTGAGTGTCATCTCTGTCTCTGCATGGTGTTAGATGCCTTATCCCAGCCACCGAGGGGTTCGCTGTCTGGCAATGGGGACAGAGTGGCTCATGGACAGGCAACAATGTGACACAATGGGACATCCCAGGTGTGCTGGGAACCCGGAAAGACAGGTGCAGTGTGATTCGGAGCAGTCGGGGAACGCAGCCTGAGCAGGGTGCGGAAGGGTGTCGGGGATTAAGGAGGTGAGAGATGGAGTAAGAAGGGAGGACTTTTCAGGCCGAGGGGATGAAGGAAAGCGCAGGGGCTCTGGGGCAGCTTGGCTAGAAGGTAGGTAGTTAAATGAGAGGACCGAGGAGGGCCCCAGGAGCCTGGTAACCCTCCTGTTCCTTAGGGCCGCATGGGTGCTTTATTGGGAGAACAGTCATTTCCAGGACACTCTGGTTTTGGACCAGTGAATTCACGGCGTCGTCTGCTTTACCTTTTCCTGAAGGCCTTGGATCAGTGGTGGTGTAACCACTCCCACTGCCCCACTCCTGGGGCTGAGAGGCCGACTGAGCATTCGCCACCTTGGTCAGACCTGGGGCCACAAGGCAGGAGGCTTTGGGGCCGTTCTGAGGGATCCTCTCCGGTGCGCACCTGTGGAAAGTTCGGTTTCTTCGACCTCCTCCATGGTGCCTGTGCTGTAGCAGCTGCTCATTCTTGACTATCGCCCCTACCTCCTTCCAACCCTTCACATCCTGGAGTCTCTACCCCAGCCTGGCACGTGGGTCTCCATCCCAGGGCCAGAGGATGCTCAGCCAGGGATGGCCACACCTGCAGAGAAAGGCTGCTGAGAGTGTACCCCTAGCTCAGGTGGGCTGACTAGCAGCAGGTTCCCGCAGCCAGCCTTCCTTCTGCAGCCAGAACCTGCCACAGTGTGTGCCTGGGCAAGGATGGACCCCGACGGTCCTTCGGGAAATATTGGTGGTTTCGGGTGCTTTGTCTGCTGAGTTATTTTTAACCCCATGGTCACAGCTGAGAGCCCCAAGGGCTTAATAAATACCCTGGGGCAGCAGAGTTGTTTGCTTGGGGGCTATGTTTGTTTCCCTGCTCCTTTTTTCTGATAAAATGCTTAACAAATCTGAATGGTCTTCGGTACTGTTCCTGGTGCAGGCAAATAGCATTGTCTTCGGGAAGCTCACCCTTGTCTGTTTTAGTCTCTGCGGTGACCACTCTTAAGCCTTCTCTTAGACATGCATGCATGAGAACGGCTTCCACTGTGAACATCGGCCATAGTTCAGGACTCTTTGGGACAGCTGAACAAGTTCCCTTCGTCAGGACTGTGGTTTGATGTCTGGTTGCTTAATCCAAGGCCTGGCACTGTGCAAGGCTATTTCATGCATATTAATTTATGTGGAGATTGAATCATGCACCCCATAAAAGGCATGCTCAGGTCCCAACCCCTGGTCCTGTGGGTTTGAGTGAGCCCATTTGTAAGTAGGTTCTTTGAAGATGTTATTTGTTAAAGGTGTGTCCAGACTGAAGGAGGGTGGGTCTTACTCCAATATGATTGAAGTCCTTATAAGCAAAGGGGAATTGGATACAGAAAGGAAGCCACAGGGAGCAGCAAGAAGCTGGAAGTCAGTGGAACACGGAAGACAAAGGAGAAGACGCCGCCATGTGAAGGAAAAGCCAAGGACCAAGGATCACCAGCATCCAGCCCCAGAACACTGCAGTCTTTGGAGAAAGTGTTACTTTGCTGATGCCTCGATTTTGGTCTTCTTCGAGACTCAAAACTGTGAACCCGTAAATTCCTGTGGTTTAAAACAACCCATTGTATAGTATTTGTTTTAGCCACTAGGAAATGAATACAGTCCAGAAATAGTCCATTTCATGGTGAGAAAATCCAGGCTCAGAGAAAGAAGGCACACACATAGGAAGTAGCAACACAAGGAGTTAAAGCCAGGTTTTTTTAAATTTCAGTTTATGTTCTTTCCATTGGGATTAGAAAATGAATTTCTTTTAGGTGTTATTATATTAGTTTGAACAAGTTCTCTTTGTGGAGAAATTAATTGAGCTTCTTCCTAAATATGTCCTTGTTAAAACACTTCCAAATTCCTATAAGCCATGCTTTGTGTGTTCTTGTAATTAACTGCAAGGGTCAGGAATGAAGATTTTCTTCTAATAAAATAAGAAATTGTCTTCTCTTCAAATCTATGCTTTTCGATTGCTCTGAGTTGTAGGTGTTATAATTTGAAAATAGTGGCTCTATTTTGCAGATTAAGAATGAAACAAATTACTTAAATTCACCTTTTAAAACTGATGAATCAGGTAATGTGACTTTGTTTCCAGATATTACCAAGTTTTGCAGTAGATTTTTATTAACTAGACAAAAAGAAAGGTTCATAACTCAGTGTACCAGAATACCTTGGGAGCTCACTGTTGAATTTTAGAGGGTCTGAAATCCCTGAAATTATATCCAAAGCATGTATCTTACAGAACTTTTCTGATTAGAGGATCATCTTTTTCATGATATCCTCAAAAGACATCATCAGTGTATTAGTTTTCCATGTTCATACAAAGTACCTTGAACTTGCACAGCAGCTTAAAACAACACACATCTGTTATCTCACCATTTCTGCAGGTCAGGAGCCCAGGTGTGGCTCAGATGGTCCTCTGCTCCGGGTCTCGCCAGGCTGCCTTCCTTTCTGGAGCTCGGGTCCTCTTTCAAACATGGTTGTTGGAAGAATTCAGTTTCTTGCAGTTGCAGGACTGAGGTCTTGCTTTCTTGCTGGCTGTCAGCAGGAGCCTGCTCTCAGCTCCTGGAAGTCCCCACAGTTCCTGCCACCTGGCCCTCTCCATCATTTTGCCGTATTCTCTTGGCCAGAAGCAAGTCACAGGCTCCATCTGCACTCAGGGCAGAGGGATTTTACAGGGTCATGACTCACCAGGGGGCCCCTTAGCGTTCGTTTGCCACAGTCACCCCTTTACAGTCAAGAAGAACCACTGCTCTGGAACCTTTGGAAACTACATCAGCGACGTCTTACAGACATTTCTGTTAGTTCACTCACTGTATAAACTCAGCATGACCAAACTGAAAAAAAATTGATCAGTCTTATTTTCTCTAGATGAAGGACACACCAGGAAGGGAGACCCACTGTGAAGTATTAAATGAGGGAAAAGCACTTCTCGTCTATTGGGAAAAAGAGCCATAGTAAACACCATATTACAGTTTATGTCAATATTGTGGCCACATTTTTCTTCCTTTTTTCTTTTTCCTTTTTTTTTTCTTTTAGATGTAGGAAAATCATGGTTTGGACAAATGGGAGTCAGCCAGACCCCCAGACAGCTTAAAACTCCTTGTTGCTGGGTGCTGAGAGGAACCAGAATGTTGACTGAGGTCATTTTTGTTTTACTTTGAGAATAATTTAGGGGTCTATAAAAAAAATTTGAAATTGAATGTGAGTTGGTTTGTGGCAGAATTTAATGGGATATTCCCCCAAATTACTTCTTCTTCTGGTTCAGTTTACTTAGTGAAGAATAATTTAAAATTTCCCTGGTAGTCATACTATTCTGGCAAGAATGTCAAAGTTTCCCTGTTGGATTGATGACAAAAGGCAACCTAAATTTTTCTTTCCCTGTCCCCTCACACGTGTCCGGTAATTTCCTATTTTCTCACTAAAATGGCATCCTTCTGTTTTGGATTCAGCTTTAGAAGTGCAACGGCTCTCATTCAACACCTGGTCAATCAAACCAAATTCTGATAGGACTCTTGTCCACAGGTCAAATATCTGGAAAGCTTACCTAAGAGGTAGTTAGGAAATGGAAGGAAGCAGAAAGAATTCTGAGCAAAGATGCCACAACATTCATGAACTAAACTCCTTTTTTTAAAAGAGCCCCATGGGCTTTCACTCACATCCTCTTAACTTTTACTTTACACATAATTCTAACAGACTTTTAAAATCTGGGTTTCCCCTTCACAAGATACTGGAAACATGACTCTACATAGATAATATAATAATTTTATATTATCTATAATATAATATAATATTATAATAATATAAATGACTAATTTGAAAGTGAATTCACGCAAACTCAGGGCTGCAGGTGATGGCAAGGGGTGGGGGGAATCTTAGAAAGCTTAAAAAGCACATTCTAGACTACATCCAGTTCAAATATTGCTTCTGCTATACCTTCATTGATGTCTTTCCTCTGAATTCCTGTAGCACTTTATGCCTGTGTTAGTTCATTATCATCTATTTCCTAAGACATTAGTTATTGGTAGACAAATTTTAATTTCTCCTATCAGATGACTGTAAGATCCTTTAGTAGATGACGATAAGAGCCAGGACAAACCCATTGTGCTTACTGTAATACCTGGTGCATAGTAAGTATGTCAATAAATTCTTACTGAAGACAGAATTACTAAAAAATATGACATATGGGCAGAGCCACGTTTCCAGAAGTATTTGAGGAAGGAAAGATTATCCTCTTGTTTGCCATGTGAATTAATTTTTATTAAAGTTATGAAATCTCTAACCTCATCTTTCTTTAGGCTTTTAAGAGCTGTTCACAGATCTCATTATTTTCTTTGTAAGCGTAGCACATTTTAACAATCACTTTTAAGGGGGCCTTTTATTAATGTTTGGTCCGATTTGCAAACTTCGTTAATTAAACTCCTTCAGACATTTTAAACTGCATTTGTAAAGGAAATCGAACATATTAAATTTATAAGTACTCAAATGCCTGACTCAACAAACAAGCGTCCCAGAGCACTTAAGCAATTCTTATAAATCTAATTAAGTTTATAAGTATGTTACACCTGATGGTCTTTTAAATTTTTCTTATACGTTCATGACCTTGGTAAAATTTTGACTTAAAGTCACGTTTTACGATGATGTTTCAAGGCTGGCCTGTTATTCTAATAGGCCAACTCTCTTCGTTGTAACAGGTATTTAAAATTTGTTTAAATATTTAAAGTTTTTATTTCTTACTCCAAAAACTCATTCTGCAACTTTGGTTTTCGTCAGCATTTCTGTGCTTTATTCTAAATCTTCCTGGGGTTAAAGGGGACTCATCTAAATTGTTCAAGAAGGGAATGACTTGCTTCCCTTGAGGAAACCCCTCTCCTCTGTGCAAATCCTTCCAGATTCTTCTGCACATCAGGGTGCTTTGGAAACTTCCATTCGTCAGCATCCAGCACTGGTCCCGCCCGCTTCCCCGCTGGAGAAATGCCGCAGATCTCCATCAGGAGCTCCTTGAAGGGACCGAGCTGGTGCTTTAGGTGGCTTTGAGAGAGAAAATGAGCTTTGGGAAGCATCTGGAAGCTGTTTGGGTTGCAGTTAAACCCTCAGGATTTCTGAAGGTTGACATGAGGAAGTTCACAAGATGGGCAGACACCCCACCCAGACCGTGCCGAGCTGCCGATGCCTTGGACGGCCTCCCCACCAGTCTTCTCTGTGGATGCCCAGGCAGTGGGTCTGGCTGTGGAGACCTCGGCCACAGGTGGCTGCCCGGCCTGCCCAGCTCTCTGCCCCCTGGAGGCCTGACCAGGGCCACATACCACGGCTCTTTCTGACCCGAGTTTCGCATTCTTGCCCATCACGCAGAAATCCAGTACATGGTCAGGCACCTCAAAGGTTGAATTCAGAATATGGGCTTCAGTGAGAAGCCTTAGGATCATTAAAATGACTGAAAATATCAGACCAGCATGCAAATTTGGCTCTCCAGTTCATATTTCTAAAAATTGAGGCCCAAACTGGATTCTCATCCTGCAGAAACACTAAGAGCTCATTCCATAGTTCAAATATCCTCAATAGAACTTTTGCCCTCAAATATCAGGTTAAAAAAATGAGAACTGTTTACATTAAAAAAAAAAAAAAAAGAGCAAAAAAAATGATGCTACTCCACTGAGGAAACAGTGGATCTCATCTCGAATAATTTTGAGGTTGCCTTGCTAAGTGAATTGAGGGGTGGAGGCAGGGGAGCTGCCTTCTCAGTTTGCTGAGATTTCTTAATGACAAGTGGTATCGGACTGAACTCAGTTGAGTCCTTATCTGTGCCCTGGACTGCTAGGCTCAGCCTCCTTTTATATGCACTTTAAAAATGATGCCACAACTTCAGGTGGCTCACATCCTCAGATTCAAGGTGAACACTGCTGGGTTCTTCTGTCCACTAAGACACCCACTCTGCTGGCTGTCGTTAGATTGGATTTTACTTTTTTTTTTAATTTGCAGATTTGAACATATGTAAATGTCTTTCCATCGGAGTCCAGCGACCTTGGAACTCTATAGGATCCTGCATTATTTTTATGTATTTTCTGTCTTGTGGACTAGACACCTCCAGCAGATGCTGAAATGAACCTGGAGGTCTTCGGCCAAGGCTGGCTTTCTGTCAGAGCTCCCAAGTCCCCCAGTGGGCAGGCACAGGGCAATTCCACAAGTGATGTGAGCCCCAGAGAACATCGTAGGTTAGTGTTGTCCAGTGATGGGTTTCCATGGTGACAACCAAGTCCTCAAGAAAAGATTACATGGAAGTATATAAGAGGATTTTAAAATTTTTGTTCAAATATTTTACATGAAAAACTAGATATTTATAAAGGCATTGCTTTCTTAAAGGGAATGGTTTATTTCCCAACACTGTCAGCTATGAGAGTTCTTGGCTGCATTGATGAGACAAACATTTGTAAAAAGTCTGGCAAAGGCCTGTGATCCCATGAGGAAGTTGGTAAAAAAGCAAGTTCTTTATAACTGTGTTGAAGAAAAGCAAGAATAATACACTTGCAAATAAAATATACTTCTCTGTTATAAAATTTTAGGGGATTTTCAAGGAAGACTTTTTGGCTTTTGTTTACATATATCATGATCTGACTGTAAGCAAAGGTTATATATAATATATTGTGGTAAATAACATGGGGTGAGGGGCCAACTTTAAAAGAGCAAGAGATAGTGGCTTTCAAATACAATATGGCATTTCCTTTTCTGCCATGGTGAAACAGGATACAGTGCTCTGTGGTGGGCAAAATGTTACTGGTTGTCATAGCAATTGAACACCATCCCAGAGAAAGGAGGAAATGCTAGCATTAGAGTCTCCGCTAGAATAGAACTATAGTTATAACAAAATAATCACTGTTAGCACTCTATTTATTATCAAATAATAACATCCAAGCCACCTTTTTTCTTGGTGGTCATTCTGTACGGCCCTGATACCATCCTAGGGCTTGTATTACAAACACAGGCTTCTGCCTCAGCTTTTTGCCTCTGTTGCTCATCAGAGTGAAAGAAGTTGAACCCACATTGAACCCACTGGCCCGACTCTATAAGCTTCAGGGTTTAAACACCTTCTCCAGAGAGCCCTGTACTTAATCTCCATGTTTCTCCTTGCCATCAAGGGTGCCTCCGCTTGACCATTTTTTTCAATCATCATTATATCATGTTAGAGCTAGAACAGCCCTTCTAGTGGAACCGTCTAAACTGAAGATAATCATTGCTTTCTGATGGTTCTCAGGACACAGTTCTCCTGGCCGAGTCTTGGATGTGTCTGTCCTATCTTCCAAAGTGTGTGCTTGGCTGCAGCAACTGGTGGAAAACCCTCTGATCTGACCAGTGATGTTCAGTTGCCTTGGTGGGTTAGTTCCAGAGGGTTCCTAGCGGGCCAAGGCCTTGGGTGCCATTTGGGTCCAGATAAGTCGCCTTTGCCACAGTCACAGCTGCATCTCTCCTCCTGGCCATCAGCTCGTGAGTGTGTGTTCTTGACCCAGCAAGATGTGGGGAAGGGAACATGGATCATATCACCTGAAAACACAGTTCACATCACCAGTCCTTAAGATGATGGTACTTTAGTTGCATCATTTTTATCTGATGATGATGATGATATAGCACATGCTGATAGCCAGGCACTCATCTGTGTGCTGCGTGCATATCAGCTCATTTAATCCTCACAGCAGCCCATTTTGCAGACACACATAAGGTATATTGCTTCAGGTTGCACAACTGGTAAGTGCTGCAGCTGGAATTTGAACCCATGCCTTCTCAGCTGCTCTACCACTTCCCAAACTGCTGGGAATCAGTGCTGCAAAGGCAAAGGAAAATTGTGATGAGCAAGAAAGGAGGAGGAAGAGACACTGAAACCAAATGAGAAGGCATCACTTGCAAAAAGCAAAACAAAACAGACCAAGACAAATAAAAAATTCTGCTCATAAGTTGTGATCAATGTGGAATTGTTCTTCACTGTAATAAAAAAGATAGTCAACTGCAAACAGATTATTTATTCCACAAGTGTCAAGGACTCCTCCTCTCTTTGCACTCAGGGTCTGGCATCTCTAGCCCAGTGATCTCTCAGCATAGCACCCTGCAATCCTCAGGGGCGCCACTGGGTACAGTATCTCATCAATATTGAACTCTCACAAATTAGAGTGATAACCATAATGGCTGCTAAGGTTAATTGAGCACTTGCTACAGGCCAGGCTCTATTCTGAGGACTTTTCCTGTGTCAGCATCTTGGATTTGTACAGCAGTCCTATGAGGGAGGGAGGTGCTGTTATCCCATTTTCCAGTTGAGGAAACTGAGGCACAGAAAGGTTAAGTAACTTGCCCCGGGCTGCACTCCTAGGACATGGTGAGGACAGTTGTCTTCCGCTCTGCAGATATTTGATGAGAGCCCTCTGTGTTCCCCAGCTGCTGGGATCCGGTGGTGAGCAAGCAGACAAGGCCCTTCCCCATGTGCACACATGCACGCAACACAAGCTCTGAGCAACTCCAGTGATGCCTGCCAAGCATTAAATATGGGCAGGAATCTCTAAGAGAAAGAAAGGAGTTTCCAAAGACATGGGATTCAGTTTTTCAGAAAATAAAGAGAAACAAGGTCAGTTTATGGAAGACCTGGAATCACAGGAAGAAGCTTAACCAGATGCTGAACTAGGAAGAGCCATCTGTGCATGGAAACACAGGCTTCTTAGGATGGTCCCTAATGGCACAACACCATTACGTGGAATGGACATGTGGACGCAGACTCGGACACTGTTCAGTCCTCATTTTCAGATGAGGAAAGTGAGACCCAGAAAGTCTCCTTCCTTGGGGTGCATTCTCTGGAAGGGCAGCCCTTCAAGTGCACAGAGATGGGTGCAGGGAGGCTCACCACAGCGTTCTTTGTAAAAGCCCAAAATCAGAAACAACCTAAATGTCCATGACAAGGGAAATGTTGAAATACATGGTTGTTTCCATCCTGTGCAGTGGTGAAAAGATGTGAGCTATATCCACCTGTAGCCGAGGTGAATAGAAGCCAAGACTTGCTGTTGAATAAGAAAACCAAGTTGCAAAACAATGTGTGTCACCACTTATGTAAAACACACCCAAACTCAACAACTCTGTGGTTTTGAAAGATGCCCCTGCTTGTCTGCCCATCTGCGTAGAAAAAACTCTGGGCAGGTACACGCCGAGCTTGTAGGCGAGGTTACCTTCGGGGCAGGGTGACTTTTTTGGTAATGACCTAGTGTTTGAAACAGGGACTGTATTCTTGCATTAATTGCATGATGAAACATTAAGTGAAAATAGAAAGGTGAATTGACTTGTCCGGATTGTGCACACCAAGGTAGTCAAAAAGGCGAGATGAGGGCCAGGCAAGTCTCCTGGCTCTCAACCCCTACCCAGACCCTGCACAGGTAGGTTCAAGCACAGAGGGGCGGGGTCAAGGGTGAGTGAGAGCCTGGGAACTGGCTACGGATGGCCAGGGAATCCCAGGAGCCATAAAAACGTCAATGAGTTAAACAGGGTTTGCTAAATGAGTGTGTGTTTTTTCAAAGAAGGCTCCAAGTTCTAATGGCATTAGTATTCCAAGCAGCTGAATCCCAGGCTGGAGAAAGGTACAAATGATGATTGCTCATTAGCAAATAGAATACAGATGTTAGGTTCATTTTGCCTGAGTGCATCAGCACCTTGGGGAGCCACCAGTGTAGGGAGCTCGGCCCAGCGGCTCCTGTGAGCTTGAGCTCGCAGCACAGGGGAGGGGAAGCAGGCTACCTCACTGCTTTCAGTGGCTGGGGGCAGCTGGGCTTTACCTGTTGCCTTTAGTAGTTTGTTGGGACTAATGGGTGAGAGTGGAAAGCTAACATTTCTAAAGCAACTACCAAAATTTTTTTTCACTTAATTTTTAACAACCATTCTATAAAGTGCTGTGTGGGCCCTCCCCTTCTGAGATAAAATTGAAGTTCAGAGAGGTGAAGTGACTTGCCCAAAGTCACACAGCAGCTGAAGGCCATGGCAGGATTAGAACCCATGTCTGTCTGACTCCAGGACACTTTGACTTTTTGGTGCTTTTCTAATTATTCCATTTTAAGTACTCACTTGCAATTGGGGATAAGGGAGGCAGAGAACACAGGAAAACATTTTGAGATCTCACACTGGTATCCTTTCCTCAAACACCTGCTCCTTTTTTGTTCAGCTTCCTGCATTTATGCATCCCATTTGCTTAGGATCCTCATAAAAGATAAATCAAAGAGTTCTCTTGAAAAATATCAGCACAACACAGGTCAGATGCACAAAATAAGATGCTAATTCAACATTCTTTGCCCCCAAACATCATCTTGCCTGGCTGTGGGTTAATAAAGATTGAAAATCCAATGGTAGTGGAAGGTTTTGATGACAGTTCCACTCAACAGGATACAATGTGCAGAAGTTGGATTTTCATTAAGGAATGGGTGCAGTTTCCTTAGGAAGAAAGGATAGGGAAGGGCTTCCGGACTGGTGGAGAAATTAATAAAAAAGCCCACACAAAGAGCCAAGACCAGCAGAGGTGAGTGAGAGGCTGGCAGGAGTGGCAGGATTGCTGAGGATGAAGGTGGGCAAGCCATTTAGCTGTGAGTGCCAGGTCCAGAAGGGTGGGCTGTGTCTCATAGGATGGAGGAGAGCTGGTGGAGGCTTCTAAGGAGAGAGGTTCCTGAGTCTGGCCTCATGTGGGGAGTGGTTTAGTGGGAGAGAGCTCAGGGCCTGGAAACTTGTTTGAAGGGTGGTTTTGGAGGTTTGGGAGCTAATTAGCATTAAGTTGGGGGGGTGGGGTGGTGGCCTGGATGCATCAAAATGCATTTGTAATATGATTGCATTATGAACACCTTATCTGCGAAGACATTTTTCCCTTGGTCTATCTGTGCAAGCCCCCCTTGCAGATTATTTAGTAAAAATGTGTTTTGTTTGTGTATGTGTGTGTGTGTGTGTATCATACCTGTTATTATTTGGATATTATTCCTTCCAGCCCTATGACCCTCTACCTCTAAACTCTAGGAGTGTGTCTGTACAGATGCCCACTAACCAACTTCCACATCCACGGAGTATCTCAGCCCAGGTGCCTCTGGTGATCTTACCATGCTTGCTTCTGGAACACTACCCTCCTTGCTCCTCTGCTCCTTGGCGAAAATGCCCCACTACTGACTTTGATCAGACAAGCACCCCTCACTCGTCAAGGGACACATTTGACTGAGGTCATTTTCTGTTCTTAAGCCCCTAAGCCCCTGGTCTGTTTTCAAAGTGAAATGAAAAGCTGCAGCTACACAGAGCCATTCCATTATTCTACCAGCATCTGCCCAGCTGTTAAAATTTTAAGACAGCACGTCATCAAAATTTTCAGCTGTCTCGCCGCCGCCACCAGACGTATGTATCGAATGTCACTGTAGATCTCCTAGTCCAGTGCTTTCTCTGCCCGCCACACAATAGAAATTGCACAGAGAAGCCACTTTACTTCCGCATTCGGTTGACAGGGGTAAGTAATTGAAGGGGTGTGCCGTATGAAAAATTTAAACCAAGTTTCTGGAAGCAACTAACTTTTTGTTCCAAAAAGACTGAACATTTTTAACTGCCACTTTCGTAGTACTTGTCCAAGAACTTTGCCCACTTTATTAAATGATAGAATTCAGTGTGGTTTTCCAATGCATTCTGCCCTGGGAGCATAAATTAATTTAGAAACAACATTTTAAATAGTGGAAGCCTTTTATACAATGATGTGAAAAGTTTTCTGGTTTTGAAAATCAAAATCAAACATGAAAGAAATGTGTCTCTGTAAAGAACTCAGATATCTTGCTGGGATATTACTTGGTTTTCTGCCCAATCAATCAATCAATCAATCAATCTCTGTTTATTCTCCTACTTGAGGAAGGAGGGGATTGTAATTGTTTTCTCCTCCAGACTAGAAGCCAGATTCACAAAGTAGCACTTTTTTTTTCTTTCTTTCTTTCTTTCTTTTTTATTCTAACCCGAACAGGAAAAAATGGATGCTGTCCCAAATGGAATCCCTAAGGTATACCACATGAAAGCTTGAATAACTAGTTTGGATTTTGAAAGATAAAAGACCTTCCCCATTGCTGACTGCAGTTTCTAGCCTACCCATCCTGTTTTTATCTGGTTTAGACGCCTTGCAAAATAGTTTTCCATAGAGTTCTGGCTACCCTTGCCACACATACCTTCTCCCTTTTTTGGGTTAATCATCTGATGGCAAATCCTTTTAATTCTCTTCCTTTCTTAAAGGGCTTGGCTTGCCTCCCCCCACCTGATAACAGTTTCACAGGCAGAAGCAGCCTCTGGGCCTATGATAAAAATCAGAAAATGGAATTGTACTACCCCCAAGGAGCTGGTTGTAGCCTGTGCTTTTTCTTTTAAGCAAATACTCTACTTAGGGAGAAGGCGTCCACATTAGTTAGTTCCCACTGGGCCGAGATGGGGGAAAAGAAAGTCTGTCAAAATGCAGAAAATATGGTTAGTTCACATCATAGTTAAACACCTCCAGGGCCCGAATCCAATGAAAGGGAACTGCCGCCCGTTGGGTCAGCATAAAGTGCCTGCTCCATCTTTTCACAGCCATAATTGAGTGACGAATATCACCAACTTCACTTACAAAAGCTGCTGTTTACTCCCTCCTTTTGCCCCAAAGCAAGCAAAATAGGCAGGTTCCCAATTTGGAACCCACTGAAAGAAGCCAAGGCCTTTGTTTGCTGTGGAGTTGTCGTGGCAGCAGAGCAAATAGATGTGAAGAGATTAACCAAACAAAAAGGCCCAGCACAGGCATCGCTTTCTGTCCAGCCTGGAAGGTGCAGCCCGTGGGTCCATCTTCAGCACGGAGAATGCAGAAGGCTGTCTCATCTTAGGGACCTCCGTGCACAGAGCTCGTCCTCTCTCGACATCAGAGGGGCCCAAGTGGAACTGAGATGGTTTCATAGCTGATGGAATCGACTTCAGACATACACACCAACCCTCTTATTTTATGGATAAGGAAATTCCCTTATTTAATAGCTAATAGATGGAGGCTGGTCATGCTAAATAACCTCAGATCGGTTAGTGGAGAGTAACAAGGAGATAAATCATCAATGTTGGAAGTGCGTATACTGATTCATTTGTTAGTCTTTGGGAATTTTCTAGCTTTTTCGAGAATGTTTTGCTGCTTTTATATTTGTGTGTGGCCACAAGATTTAAAAACTCTTCAAGGATCCTTGAGATAGCTCATTGGTAACAATCCATAAGTAAACAAAGTTCAACGGTAGTATCATCTTTTGTTACTATCAAAACAAGTATAAAATTTAGAAGAAATAGCTCAATAAATTGTTAGGTATGCCCTTGAGTAACTGTACCATGATTTTTGGTTTCGCATGCATTTTTCTAGAAACACAGTTGTCAGAGTTCCTCTGGATAGCAGTCTTCCTGTCTCCCCCAGAACAAAAAGGAAAGGACCTTATCTATTACTCTTCAGCATTCTTAGCACAGGTAAACTCAAAAGGTCATATCCTCAGATCAGTGGCTTGCCTAAAGCAGATTTTTAATTGCATTTATCTATTTATATATCTCACCTATCTCCCAAACAGAAGTGAGCTTACTTATAATAATAATAATAAAAATATAAGACACAACATGACAACCCTCCTTAATGTAGGATTTTTTTTTTTAAGTAGCCATGGAGGAAGGAAAGGGAAAAAGGGTGCTCTGTAGGGCATATGCTTCAAAAGGTCCAGGCTAAGGAGATGACAAGAATTGGTCCAAAACCCAGCTCTGAGTTTCCTAGCAGCAAAGGCAAGGAGGGAAATGTGGTGGTACACACAGCTCTCATTTTTAGTGCAAGCATGCATACCAGTGAGGTTCCTGACTCTGATAACGAGGTCAGTTTGTCTCCAGGTTCCGTATGAGAAGAGTAAGAAATAATGTCCTTAACAGGATTTAATGACAAATGCATGAGATTGTCTCAAGGCTGTGGTATGTGGGAGGGGGAGAGATGGGAGCCAGGTATGTCGCTAAATTCCATTGATCTACTCTGATGCTTTCCTATATGCCTCAGGAGAAATGATGTGTTTGAATGATACCGAGAGGCAAAGGCCTTAGCTGGAACATGCCCGGGAGGATCTACATGCCCAGAAAATAATGTGAATGAAGAGATTCCTTCTCCCTCCACCAACGTCTTAAACTGTAAAGACCTGGCCCACCTTTGAATGTCTTCTTAAAATTGTGTCCATTAAAAAGATCTAAGCTTCTTAATTTAGCTCTTTAAAAACAGAGAGCTACAGAAAGTAACTGCTCCTTACCTACATCAAACCCAGTCCTAATTTGACCAAGTGAGCAACTCAACCATAGCCCTACTAGAGGCAAACAGCTCTCTGGGTCCCTCTTAACATTGTCCCTGATTCTATGATGTATCAGGCAGGGTACAGAGCAGGAAATGGAAAGCACTCGAAGTGGCTGAAGCAGAAAGGAGTCAATGCTGGGAATTAAGTGTTTACCATATTGAGGAAGGGCCAAAGGAGGGGAATCCAGTCTGGACCTCCAGGGACGATTTCCACAATCCTGTAGAGCCAGCCACCAGGGAGGCTGCCGTCGCTAGAGCTATGAGGGCACGGCTGTGACCCGGGCCCTTCGCGACTTCTGCAGCTGCCTCTCGACACCAGGACACTGGAGAAGGGACGCTGGAAGGCCACAGCAGGAAAACCCAGCATCTCTACGACCGTGCTGCCCACCCAAACAGCCAAAGGGGCCTCTGCCTCTGCGCCTTCAGCCAACCTGTTTGCGCCTAATAGGAAGAAAGAAATTCATACCCAGGGCTCTAGCTTCGAGGGAGTCTGGAAGATGAAGATGTTGTAGCTTCCCAACCTCTCTACTAGGGAATGGAAAGGAGGTTGAGCAATCCACAGTGTCCCTTGCACATGATCTTTGTGAATTATTGAATTCTTACGTACAACACCCGCCAAGGGATGCCTCTTTCCTGACATTGCAAAGATTTGAAGATCATTCTAGACCAAAGGATCATGAAGCTTTCTTCCAGTGAGAGGAGAGCATTTGGTCCTGTTCTGATGACACATACAGGGGAGGACCTGACCCCTGATGAGCGAGTCAGAGGCCGGTGATTCTTCGCCATTTCTCTTACCAGCAGTTGGATTAAATCTGTAGATAGACACACACAAAATCTCCCAGTGTTTTCCTATACGTTTGGTGGGTTCCACTGAAGTCCACCTAACCTCGTTCCCTCCTTCGAGACAGTTCCTGGCTTTGTCTTCCTTCTGAGCAACTCTTCTCTTCCTCCCAAATGGCTTTTGTTTGGGTGACGTTCCTCAGGTTCCTCAGGTCCTAGGGTACTAATGAGATTCGGGGATGGAGTTGAGAGCCTTCTGTCCAGATGCATGGAGAGAGAATTGGTTTGTGCGGTTGCACACACTGAAGCTCTGATTAGGATCTTTCCTATTACCTTTAGTTAATAAACATGACCAAGATGACTTGACCAATTTGGAACATGAAGATTGCGATAAAAATGAATTACTTGGGAAGCCTAATCTCCAAAATTGCTTCAAGTTTTTGGGCTGTGGTCCCTCCAACCCTGACAACTGGAGAGAGCGAAACCTGTAGAATGACATCAGCTGGCTTGGTGGGACACGGAATATTCCAGATGAAAGGTAATGAAATGGAAAACAGTAGGATAAATTAACATTTTTATGTGAAATGGAACCAATAAAATTAAATCCATTTTGGATTCATTAGCTATTCTGTTTAGGTTTTTGTTTTTTTGCAACGTGCTCAGATGGAGAAAATAGGGAGCTTGAGAGGGTGAAAAATGTAAAAATTAATTGTGTTCTGGAGTCCAAACTGTATAGTTTTCTTTTGAGCATAAAATGAAGGAAAAAGGAGTGAGCTCGATTTGCTGCTCAGCAGATGCCAGGATTTTATGATGTGGAAGGAATGTTTTACTTTTAAACCCACTCATTGTGATGAACCGCCAAAGGAAGGGGCTCACTCAACAGTGGTCTTGTTTTTAACTCTTTCAGGCAGCAGGTGCTGCAGCTTAACATCCTTGCCACAGCCAACAGATAACTAAATGAATTGTGCAGATCAGATCCCAAATGTCATCGACATAGGAAATGATGGTGTTTAATTGTGGCTTGTTTGTCTAAATTAATGCATCAAATAACACTTACACATAAACCTGGTGGATGCCTATTTCCTGTGCTATAAAACAAAGCTCTAGGGAATCAAGTTTTTATTTTAATAGGATGTTGGAATGACAACAGTTTGTAGGTACTGCATCAAGCCACAGTTCTGAGACTGTGGCATATGGGCAAATATTCTGCAAAGTACTTGTGGAGCACAGGATTGGAGTTTCTGAAGCAAGTAGCTACATGAAATGTTTCCATTTAAAAGGTAAACTTGAAGAGTTTATCTTGAAATGTTTCCTCTTATCCATTACTATGTCAGTGAACTTTATCAATGCTTTAACATTACCATGTCATGCATTCCTTTGTTGTGATATATTTAGATGTGTTCCTTTGACTTCTGTTACTGAACCAAAAGAAAACAGTAGTAAAGTAGTATTTCTTAGTAGTGACATGCCTATAAAAGCAGGAAGGCAATTATTCTTTTATTTAAACTGCAATTTTGGACACCTCTGAATGGTGGTTATGGTTTTCTTTTCTGAATAAAGAAGCTTTTACAAATATAGAAAACTATCATTCACTCCCAGCCTTTTCTATTCAAGAAGAGTATATTGGTAAAAACTATATTTCTCGGGACCATTTATTCGAAGCTTGTGATTCCAAGCAGGAATCTTCACTCAGCTATGTAAAGGCTGTGCCTGTTATCCATTTGAAACTACTTGTGTCAGACTTTGGAGTTTTCTGTCCCTCTTTTCAGCCAGGAAGAGATTAGCTGGTGCAGCGACATCTCTCTTTCCAATTTTTCAAGCAGTAGCTGAGGATTTAAAATACTGTTGGAAAGAAATTGGGCATTTGTTGGGGTTATTAAATGGCTGCTGGTAAAAGGTGAAGAAGCAGATGCTTCTAAATAAAGGAATGTAGGAGGAACAGAATAGCTTCTTGGGCTTCGGATGGGAAACAAGAAATGGAATTCACACGGTCACAGCAAGACGATAATCACATTTCGGTTATAAAATGTTTCTGTGAGTTCCTCATCCCATGATTTTTCTGTCCTCACATTCACTTATATCCTTGGTATTTATGCAGTAGACAGAGAGCTCCGAAGTGTTTTAGGATAACAACAGGTTTACTCGTCTAAGTAATCGTGACACGTGGTTGGGCTCCCACTGTTATTCCAGAGTGTTTGTCATCATATGGTTAGGAGATAAGGCATTGAGAGGACCGTGTTTAGTGTTAATGAAGGAAAGCGAATAACTCTTCAGTCCTTCTCCGTCAGGTGTCACTGGGATAGGCAGGCAGAGGGCTGGCCCTGACGAATTTCAAGGTGGGACTGAGCTGCCTTCCAGTCTCTGTTCAGCCTCCAGCCAGTCTGGTCACTCAGGCACATCCCTTCTCCTCTCTCTGCATCTGTAAGATGATTTCAGAGGGTCTTTAGCGCAAAGATTCTATTATTCTGTGCTCAGAACCGACAGCAGTCTGGATATATGAAAATCCAGGTAGGTTTCATTCCCCATAGAATGATTTGTTCCCAGAGGTGCCTTCAAGCTACCAATGTTACTGCACGGCGGGGCTGATTACAAGGTATGTAACAAGATAATAGTAATAAATCAGGATTTTTAAAGCGCCATAGAGCCTCTGTCGCAACTAAAGGAGAAGGAGGATCACAGATTGATCTTTTCAACTTTGTCATTACCTGGAAAATTAGAAAGTAAATGCACATAATTACCAGCTTATTAATTTGAGTGGTCGCTTTTGCTTTCTCCCCCTGGTCTAAAAGACAGTTTAACGTCTGTGTCTGTTTAAAGAATTGAAATGTTTCTCAGGGAAAAATGATAATTAGTAAATCCCAAACAGATCGAAGTTCCTTGGGGAGCAAGCCTGGATGCTGACTTCAGGAGTCAGTGGTGGAGCTGCCTGCCCATCACTGTTTCACGGAAGGGCAGGGCCCATGCTGGCCTTTTGTGTCCTTCCCAGTGTGGAGGCAGTGCTGTCACAAGAGGTCGATTTAGATACCGTGGTCACATTTTAAAAAGAGAACCATAATTATGACCTCTAATTATGTACAGTTATGCCTGCTGAGTTAAAGATAATGGCACCTCCCGCGTGGATGTGTAAGTTAATTGCCTGTAGGGGTCAGAAGGTGCTTTCCCCATTCCCCTCCCTCCGCTCCCGGCACACTCCCTCCCTCACCCCAGCCAGGCACGCACCAGAAGATAAACTAAATCGGACCTGCCGCGCTTTAGCATGCTGTTTAAGCATCAGGTTTAACCACTGGTTAATACGGATTGCAGTGGAAGGTTGACTTTAACTCATGTTCAAGAGGGAACTAAGAGTTCAGTGAGTCTAGACCAAGTCTGTCTCCTGGTGGCCTTTTCGGAGCCCAGCATCTTCTGGAGCTCCAGGTCACGGGCCCTGCTTTTGTCGATTAGGAGCATATTCCACATCTGGTTCGGTGGTTGTAGTATATTTTGTCACTATTTTCTTTTTTCTAACTTTAAAAAATTTTTTATTATAGGATGTTTTAGTTTCCTGGCTGCTAAAACAAATGCCATACAATGGGTTGTCTTAGACAACAGCAATTTGTTGGTTCATGGTGTTGAGGCTAGGAGAAGTCCAAAATCGGGGTGTCAAGAAGGCAATGCTTTCTCCCCCAAGGACTGCGGTGCTCGGGGGCTGGCTGCTGGCGGTCATAGTTCCTTGGCTTTTCCGTCACATGGTGATGCATGTGGTGGCACGTCCTCCTTGCTCTTCTGGGTTCCGCTGATGTTCAGCTTCTGGCTGCTCCCTGTGGCTTCCTCTCTGTGTCCAGGGTCCTTTGTTCATAAGGACCTCAGCCATCCTGGAGTAAGACCTTCATTCAGTGTGGGCACCCTGTAACCAATGGCAGGGTCTTCCGAGTGCCCATTTACAAAGGCTTCATACCCCGGGGCCAGGGGTTGGGACCTGAACATGCCTGTTGTGGGGACAGGATTCAATCCTGGAACCTTTCAAGTCTACTGGAGGGGTGTGCCAGTTCGATGTGTTATGTCCCCCAAAACGCCATTATCTTTGATGCACTCTTGTGTGGGCAGACATATTAGTGTTGATTAGATTTTGGAATCCTTTGGGTGTTTCCATGGAGATGTGATTCAATCAACTGTGGACAAGACCTTTGGTTGGATAATTTCCATGGAGGTGTTGCCCCACCCATTCGGGATGGGTCTGAATTAAATTACTGGAGCACTATATAAGCTCAGACAGAAGGAGCAAGCTTACTGCAGCCAAGAGGGACACTTTGAAGAATGCACTGGAACTGAGAGAGGGAGCTTCAGCTTATGGAGACATTTTGGAGACGGCCTTTGAAAGCAGACTTTTCCTCCAGAGAAGCTAAGGGAGGACAAATGCCCCAAGAGCAACTAAGAGTGACATTTTTGAGAAGCATTAGCAAACTAGAACAAGGGGGTAAGAAAGAAAAGAAAAAATAAGAATAATGAGTCTGTGTGCCTTTCACCCACCTATTATCAAATCCTGGCTAGTTTTATTTCGTCTATACCTCCTCCTATTCCCACCACCTCCCTTATATCCAAATCATTTTGGAGCAAATCCTTTGATATCGTATAACTCTTTTTCTGTAAATATTTCAGTATATTTCTCAAAACTGTAGAGATTCTTTTTTAAAAAAACATTATCAGTAACAAACCCTAACATTATTAGCAATGATTTCTTAATATTTCATCATGTTTACTTTTCCCCAATGGCTTGTAATTTATCAAGTTTGTTTTTTGAATCAGGAACCAAATAAAGTACATACATCGCAATTGATTGATATGTCTCTTAAGTCTCTTTTAATCTCTGGGTTCCTTCCATATTTACTTATCTACTTCTGTCTTTTTATTTCTCTTTTTCTTGTTGTTGTTGCCAAAGAGATAGGATTGTTTGTGTCGCATTTCCCACAGTCTGGATTCTGTTGATTCATTCTGGGCTGTCATTTAACGTGTTCCTCTGTCCACTGAATTTTCTATAAATTGGTACTTCAATCTAGAGCAAGGTTTCTTAGCTTGGCACTGTTATTTGGGGCGGATAATTCTTTGTTATGGGGATTGTCCTATGCATTATAGGATGTTTAGCAGCAGCCCTAGCTTCTCCCACTAAATTCCAACAGTAGCCACCTCCACCCCCATCATGGCAAGCAGAAACATCTGCAGACATTGCCAGGTGTTCCTGTGGGGGTGAAACCATCCCCCTGGTTGAGAACCACTGCTCTAGAGGCGGGATGAGATTCAGAATGAACACTGATTTTGGGTGGATGGTTTATTTTACTTCTGAGTTGGGTGTTGTGTCTCCATCGGGTGGTGCATTGTATCTGGTTGCCTCTTTTTGTGATATTAGCAGCTATTAAGGAGCAATGTTTAGATAAATTAATTCATTTGGGGCTACAAAATGGAGATGTAATTTTATTCCTTCTTTACATATTGTCTACTATAAAGAAAAATATCCTCCCATCAACTACTTAACTACCTCAGTTTTACTTCCTTTAGGAAAGGGCAATTGCTTGCTTCTTACCTTATCAGTTTTCAAAATAATAATTAAGTTATCCGGCACTTTTGAAAAGTGATCGATAATTTGTTTTTTTAAATATCATTGCAAACTTGTGGGTTTAAACATATTTTGTTTCCATTTAATGCCATTATTACCCTTCATGGATGCTCAAATATTTCTGTGTTTGGCAGTGGGAGGGTCTTCAGGTAGGCTCCTGAACCCTTTTGGTAAGATGCAAGTAGACTTTGATAGTGTCCTCATTTTCTGATATCACAAGATGTTCCAGACTCATCGTGTACATACCAGGGCTCACATCTCACTGAGATACTTTGGTTCCTTCTAGTAGGAAATGGCATTTAGGAACAAGAGTCTGTCACCACCAGTAAGTTTAACAACAGAGTTCTTCTATTTTGTTATGAATCTCAGACCCTACCTAGGTAAGTTATTAGCACCTTGATGATGCATGTGGTGTCTTTAGAGGAGTTTATGACCTGCCTAGGAGCACATACAATTGGTGCAACCATCCTAAGCCTTTCTGGGGACTGATGGGACTGCTGTTTCTTTTGCCCTGTGAGGGCAGGGTTCCAGGCTGGACTGCAGTCTATGAAAATGTCAAGCCTGAGCTAACCCCATGGAGGCCTTCGTGGTTGAGTTGTGTGGTAGCTTCTAGAAGTAGCAGAGCCTGGAAGCTGTTAAGAGTGATTTAGGAATGAATGGGACATCCTGAAAAGTCCATTTCCTGAGGACCAGAGTTCCCTAATTGAGACAGGCTCTGGTCGGGTTTTGGCAAGCCTCTAGGTTGCCATCGTTGTAATTTACTCACCCTCTTTGCCACGCCACAGGCAAGAAGAGCTTCCTCCTGGTTCCCCTTCTTTCTGCCTCATTTCTGTCAGAAGGTGTGTGGTGGCCACTGTGGCTCTCAGAGCTCCTTCTGCTCTGGACCCAAGCATCCTCCCAAACTAAGAATTCCAGGGCAGAAGCAATTCCTTCTTTTCCTAGAATGCAACTAAGCCAAGCTTGTTACCTTCAGAACAGAGATTTTGTTCCAGAAGGGGACTGCTCATTCGGTTCCCACAGGGATGTAGAGAAGGTTAAGACGTCCTTCCTGGCAGGGGAGGTGCTGCTCTTGGGGGAGACCCTGTTTATGCACAGGGAATACGTAGAAGGTAACACCTTGCGGATTCCGGGTGGTGATAGGAAGGGCTCCAGGCTTCTGGAAGGGAGGGACGCTGTGGTGGGTGGAGGTTTCCAGGGGAGGCTTCCAGTCAGAGTGGGCATCTGGCAGGGCCTGGCCTACCACCCCTGTGCTGCCGGCTCCCCAAGACCCTCACCTGGCTATTACGGCACCAGATGACACGTTCTAAAGTAGGTCTCCCAGGGTCTCTGCACTCTCAGAGGAGCGTGGCCGGGGGGTGGGGGTGGGGGAATGGGCCAGGATCTGGGTCCGAGCTTCCGTGTTTGCCCTCCCCGCCATCAGTCTCCACCCGGAGCGTGACAGACTGCACTGACAATAACTTCCAGTTACCACCATGTTGAATATGTGGGTTCATTTTTAGGTGGGATGGGCTCCCTGAGGAACATTTGTCTTAAAAGCAAGAGCCTTTCTAAAACAAGTTCCTATTTCTTACCCAGGAAGAACAAAGCAAGAAATAGATACCAAGCAGGGGGGAGGGTGGGAGGGGGGTAAGAAATATGGGCTCTGCCTATTCCTTGCATCGGAACTGGAGTCCAGGCCAAGTTTCCAGAGTGTATGACTTGACCTTACTTCTCTCCTCTCTCACCTGCCCCACCCTCCTCCCCCATCCCCACATTCTCTGGAGGAGCACATGTTGGGGGACGGTGGGCTGGCAGCCGTAGGGTCAGCACGGGCCTGCAGGCCCACCGGGGGGACGCTCCTCACCAGCAAGCCTCTCCGTGGGGAGAGCTGGTGGAAACGCTTCTTGGGTTTCTTCAGTTATGAACTGAGAAAGACTCAATATGCTCAAAAGCACATATTCCTCTTGTTTTCCCCTCTGCTCCCCTCCCAGGGCCCTTACCCTTGAAGTGCATCTGCTGTGGTGGCCTCTGGCGCAGCCGACATCTGAACACTCCCTAGCAGGGCTCAGCTTAGATCAATCTTAGTGGGGAAAAAAAAAAAAAAAGTGTCGAAACCCTTCCTGGAAGAATCACGAAAGGCTGAGAGAAAACCACAGAGGCTGATAGGCTGGCAGTTGCTGTGGTAGATTTTTCCTTTTCTATTTTCTAAAGTTCTTTGTTTGGTTTGGCTTGTACAGTTCTTGCCGTAACTTTTTTTTCTTATGAAAAGTTGAAATATGCCTTTTGTTCTAAGAGAATGGACCCAGTTGCTGCTCCGGGTAACTGGATACACCAGCTGGCTGGGTGGGCCCACGAGCGCCATCTCCACTTGGCCTTTTCCTCGCTGCAGCCCAGTGGGAGCAGGACGTTCCCCGAGCCACACCATCGCCGTCTCTAGATTTACCTTCAGAGTCTGCCCAATTCATCCTGTTATCTGGGCATTCACTGTTGAACACTCTTGGGTTTTTCCAAAACTAAGAGTGTCCCAGACACATCTTGTTGGAACCTTTATTTGGCTTAGCGCATGTAGTCCTGGAATGACTACGTAGCATCAGCAAGAGGAAACCAGGTTTGGCCTGAATTTGCCTCCTCAAAAGGGTGCTTCCTTGACGAGGATCTTGCCCTCGGTGCTTGGGCCTGCTTTGTCCCACGCCCTCAGTGAACTGGTGTTCTACCCATGTAGGCTATGTGGCTGGAAGGTAAGGCGCTTGGTTGTTCTGTTTTGTTTTTAATCCAACCCACCCAAAAAAGAGGGCTCCTTAAGTAGGCTCCTCATAGGCAAAATACTTGTTCCAGAGATGCAGCCATTCCCAAAAGCAGTTTGGAAATTTCTCTGGGGATCGTCTTCAGAACCTGTTGCCCATTTACCCACCAGAAGATAAGCCTCATCGCTTTATAGTTAGACCAGACTTTAAACTGAGACTAATCGTTCCCAGCTTCTTCACCCATTGGCTCTCAGAGTCCAGTTCTTCCATCTTTAGGAATGGTTGTTTGCTACACTAGGCGCGTATCTCCTTCCAGATTGGGACAGCATGGGCACCTCCTATTTCCTCTCCCCATAGCACAATGTTACGCTTAAATCTTGTTGGGTAGAAAACTTAGTCCTTTTATTTCTTTTTTTTTTTTTTTTATCTTCATTTTATTGAGATATATTCACATACCACGCAGTCATACAAAACGAATCTTACTTTCGCTTGTTTACAGTACCATTACATAGTGGTACATTCATCACCCAAATCAATCCCTGACACCTTCATTAGCACACACACAAAAATAACAAGAATAATAATTAGAGTGAAAAAGAGCAATTGAAGTAAAAAAGAACACTGGGTACCTTTGTCTGTTTGTTTCCTTCCCCTATTTTTCTACTCATCCATCCATAAACTAGACAAAGTGGAGTGTGGTCCTTATGGCTTTCCCAATCCCATTGTCACCCCTCATAAGCTACATTTTTATACAGTTGTCTTCGAGATTCATGGGTTCTGGGTTGTAGTTTGATAGTTTCAGGTATCCACCACCAGCTACCCCAACTCTTCAGAACCTAAAAAGGGTTGTCTAAAGTGTGCATAAGAGTGCCCACCAGAGTGACCTCTCGGCTCCTTTTGGAATCTCTCTGCCACTGAAGCTTATTTCATTTCCTTTCACATCCCCCTTTTAGTCCTTTTATTTCTACAATGAATCTTAATCTTGAATCTGTATTTCCATATTTAGCCACATCTGAAGTGAATTCCGTGTTAACAGTTTAACAATTTTTTTTTTGTTGTTCTCAAAAATGCATGATGCCATTATCTCCTTGTACCAAATTCAGTATGCACTCATCAATAAAAACTGAATTAGTGGTACTAATATTACTATTGCTTCTTTGTTGTGCCCATCTTCTGTACAATTCCTACAAGTTTCAGGACTTCCCAGGAGCCAGGCTTTGCTTTAGGTTTGAAACAGAGATATTAGGTGACATTTCCTTATAGGGTAAAGGAAAACGTAAATTACTTGCATGTGTTTTGTTGGTGCTTTATTTTTTTTTTAATCGATATATTTCACAGAGTAAATTGATTCTGAATAAACATGTTGCAGAGAACTGCACAAAGACTTTTTTTTTTTAATACCAAATGACAAATTTCCTTTTACCTTTTTTTTACTAATGTGTCAAAGTTTTGGCGGGAGGGATTAGGCCAGAAAGAGGAAAAGATTAAGCATTAAAGCTCATCGAGTTCAGGACTGGGAGTCCTGATTTTGGAGTCACAGCCCCAAATTCACTTCGGAAGATGGGCCCAGGAGCGTTCAGCCCCGTTCCCCCTGGAGGACATGACACAGTCGTCTAAGATCAATGTGAGCTCTTCACTTTGGAGTGTGAAGTTCACTGAAGCAGAAGTAAGGCCCTTCATGACGTAGAGTGGGCGTGTACTTCCAGCTCCTTCAATCTTTGTGTCTGATGCTCAGGTCTGTAAGGGAGAAAGGGATGAGCTGTCAGAGGACCCGCTTGCCAAAGGAAGCAAGACATGCCATGAGTGTGTGTGTGTGTGTGTGTGTGTGTGTGTGTGTGTGTGTGTGTGTGTGTAGGGGAAAAGAGTTGGTTGTATCTGTGATTCCTTCTGGTCTTTCGATAAGATGCCCCAAACAGGATTTAAGGAACCAAGTTTTAGTAGTAAATTCTTCCCAGGATTTTGTGACTTTTAATCTGAGAGCCCAGTGGTTGAAAGGCATCAGTATTTGGCTTCTTATTGCTGAAGGATTCGGAAGTCCCTCATTGGCTGGGACGCCCCTGGTCACTTCCCTGTTTGGCGGTGCCGTGCATGGAAGAGGGCTGCCACACTGGCTAGAGGAAAACCATCGAAGATGACGAGTGTTGGGTTAAAATAATGAGCCCCTGGAACCAAAGAAATGACATTTCCAGACTGCCTTGCCTTCCACCACCCAGGGCTGCCGCTCCCAGGCCCACGCTGGCCCGGTCAGTGTGCCTGCCTGCCTGCCTCGTGTGCCTGCTCCGATCAGCATCCGTGCCCCACACGTTAGCGGGAGACCCAGGCCACCTCCACAGCACACTGGGGAGGTGAGCCCGGGCTAGCGGACAGCGGGCATGGTGTGGGAGGGAGAGCAGATCGGGGCCTCTCTCCAGAGAGCAACCTCAACTCTCATTTGTGAATCAGCTACTGCCAAGTGAAGGGATCCCGAGGTGTGTGCTTGAACTGATCTCAAGTCCCCGTGGTGCTGGCACAAGAGCCGCGGTGAGACCCTGCCTGTCCCTTCCCCTTGGTACCCCGTCCAGCTGTCAATCTCTACTCACCACGTTCTCTGATAGTCACTTCTTGGGGGTACTATAACTGCTTGCTTGGCAGGCTGTAAACAGGTGAATTATTTTATTTCTAATATGTTCTTATCACCCCCACCCACATCCTCTGACTGGTCTTGAAGTAGGAAAGGGGAATGCTGGGCATCAATATGTATGTTGCCCCACGGCCATGTGTCTCAGTACTTCACAGTTAACATGTCGTTAGAGGTTTCGGTTCTGAAGTTGCAGTGGCCTCCCCTGCTAAATGTTGAGGAAGCAGCTCTCTTGTAAGGAAGTAGGCTTCAGTGTTGGACAAACTTTTTTCAATGAATAGGTCATGTGCACGTAGCAATCGTTTATTGCATAGTAACAAAAAGATGCTAGTGCAGAATGCAGGCTATCCTTGTGATTCAACGTGGTGTAAGTTTACACAGCAAGAACAAGGTTAAGATTTTATTCCGAAGGGTCTGTAATGACAACTGACTGTAAGGTCTGGGAAAATCGGTGGCTCTCCAGTCCCTTTTGAAATTCTTGTGAGTTAACATAATACATACATTCCTAGAGGAAGTAAGCCTTATGTTCAGCATTAACCCCTCCAACTCTTAGCACTTGAATATTAGGGAGGAAAACAATAGAGAGCCGTGGGTTTGTGCCCGGAAGCCCTGATGCTCTGGTTCTTTGTGGGGTGTTTACTCTTGAATACACCTGCCAATGTCACTCCGGGATAGAGGCTTTGCTTCTGGAACAGGGGCTTTGTACATATACCCAGTTGAAAACAGAGCTAATTGAAAACACCGTGCAAAGGGAAAGTCAGTTGTCAGTACCGACAAGCGTTGCACAGCCTGCTGGGGGCCAGGCCGCCATGAAAACAGCTGGAGCTGTGGAAGAGTCTGTGCAGGTGTCGCCAGCAACCGCAAGCCTTTTGCTTCAGGAGGAAGTGCTTCTGGGCTGGGGACAGGGCAGGCACTGATATTTTCAGTACGAAGAGAGAAGTGATAGTTGGGGAAAGCCAGTCATTGGGAAAGACAAAATAACATCATGGAAAGGGAAGAAGTAGAGTAAAAATAGGTGTCCCGGTGGTCCCCTGATCCTCCTGCCAGTTATTCCTCTGACCCTCTGGAGCTCTGGTTGTCCCCCTGAGCCTTTAGCTCCTGGCTCAGGGACCCACTTCCCAGTTCTATTTCTGAACTCCCCCAAGACACCAGTTGGCCAGGCCCCAGTTCTCAGGGCTCTTGGGTGAATCTCTATCTGCATTCCCACCCCGTAGAACCAACTTATCTTGCACCCGGGACTGGCTTCCTGTCCCCAGTTGGGTGGTGGGTTCATAAAGACAGGGCAAGGGGGAAGTTTTCAAATCCAAGAATTCCAGAGGGAGGGGGTTTTCAGCATTCACCCTCCTCCATCTTTCTTGTCTCCCAACTTCAGGGTCCCCTCCACACCATCTCTAGTGTCCCCTCTGTTCATGACTGTCAGTCACAGCATCCCCAGAGAGGGGTGCCCCAGGAGACAGGGATCAGAGAATGCAGTAAGTAGAGATTTGCAATTGAATGGGGGGGGGAGGGCGGCAAGGGGAAAGGACTTCAGAGGAACATGCAGTTGCTCATCACTGACAAGAAGTTAAAAAATATTTTTAGAAGATAAAAATAAAAATTAAAAACCTCCCATACACTTTCAGCTGTTTACCAAGCAGAAAACAGAACAAAACCAAATACCTGTCCTCTTAAATAACGGTCATGACCCATGGGGCAGAAGTCCTAACCTGTGTGGGTCTGGCGGGAACACCTGTCAGTCACCTTTGCCCTGGTCTTCAAGCTCTAGAATTGTTGACTTGTTTGAAATTTCGGTTTCAGGCCAAGTAGTTTCTTTCAGTTTGTTCCTTCTTAAGGAGGTGAGCTTTCATCTTTAGGAAAATTGGTAGTGCTAGATGAAAGAAGTGTTGCGGTGACCATGTCTTAACTGAGAGGAGAGGGGTAAACCCTAAAGTGGTCCAGACAAAGGACTGGAGGAATCACCTTCACTTGGTTTAGAAGCACAGATTTGCAAAAGTGGTCAAGTGAAGAGGACACTGGAAGACGTTGAAGTCAAAGTGTTTCTCATTGCCCAGAAAAAACAGCATGGAAGCCCATGCCTCTGTTGTAGAGCACTGGACGCATTGTCGTGGGGAATATCGATGTGCTCTCTTTTACTTCTCACTGTGCTTCCCTAGAAGCAGTGACAGTGACAGGCACATAGAGGCCCCAAAGGAGGCTCCACCTAGCCACCCTAACCCGCCTTAGGGTTGGGTCATTGCGGACCTAGAGAGGCGACGGCGTTTGTCATCCACTCCCAGCCAGCTGCACCTGTGCTCTGTACTTATCTTCCAGAACATTTTCCTCCAATCCCTTTCCTCCTGAAATGGAATCAGAGGTAATGAATGGACAATCGACACAAGTTAGAAAGCTGCCCCAATTGGGGAGCTGATTGTACAAATGTATTCCTAATTTACAGCTTTGGGTTGTGTTGCTGCCCCTCAGAGCTGATAAATTCCTTGTTTAGAGTTCACCAGTTGGTATTTTTAAGCTGAGAAAGATGCAGAACGTCTGTGAATGGGCCTTATAATACCTAATGTACACATACACACCATTCATCTTACACCTCCCCCCGCCGACCCAACTTTATTTAGACTGTCTTTTGCTCCTACAAAAAACTGTTTGTTTCAACTTGCTTAATTGTTAGTTTTACCTCACTTCATATCTGCAGAGAAGCAAGAGTTTGGGGTTTTCTTAGGCTCACTTTTTGGAGAAGAGAGGTGACTTTTGTTATTCTCTGGCTCCAACTGTATTGACAACTTGGAGTCAGTCTTTACGTGAAGCTTTCATTCCCTAAATCCTGTCGATCATGATGAGCTGGTCCTCAGCCCCCAGGCTCAGCCAGGCCTCTTTGTCCCCTGTCTCACTGGGAGAACCCCTCAGATGCTTGCATTTCATGTCCATGGTAAATACCATCTCCAATGTCCCAGTTTCCCCCTGCGGCCCCTCATTCTGGCACCTTCTTTCTTAATAACCTTCAGCCAAACAGGAAGTGAAATGACGGCAGTGAGCCCACGGCACTCCACTCTGGCGGCTTTCAACATCAGAGGCAGCTGTTTTAGATTCTTGATTGATTGCAAGAGAGGCCAAAGGCTACGACTCTTACCTCAGTGGTTTCAAAGCAGCAAACGTAGATACCTTCTCTCCCCTAAACTGCACCCAGGGATTTCGCAAAGAGGAAAAAAGAGACATCAGCAGCAAGGTGGACTTTGTATCCATTTGGGTTATTTTTCATGTGTTCTAGTTGAGATAATTTGCCTTGAACAGTTGCCTCTGCTGACCCTGGCATATGTGTATAGAAGCTTTCTCAACCCCTGCACTGTTGACGTTTTGGGCCAGATGATTTATTGTTGTTTTAGGGGCTTCCCTGTGCATTGTAAGGATATTTAGCAACATCCCTGGCCTCTACCCACTAGATGCTAGTAGTATTCCACCTACTCCCGAGGCTTGATCATCAAAAGGCTCTCCAGAAATTGTCAGATGTTCGGGGGAGCAAAGTTATCCCTAATTAATAACCACTACTGGCTTAGTATATGGAATGTGGATAAATGAATGCATGTATACAGTTTATTTGGGGTATGTTGTGCTTGTTTGTTTTAATCTATTTCTTGCCAGCTTTGCCCCCAAGTTATCCAAGTATTTTTTTCCTTCCATTTTTAGGAATTAACCAAACACTTTCAGATGTGTCAATCTCATGGAAAGCCTCAGATATTTCAAAGCAAAGAGATACAGTGAAGTTATAAAAAAAATAAGGAATTTCATGGGAGCACTTGTCATCCTTGGTGGGCTTCTTTGGATGGGTGTTCATTTATCCTTGATTTACTCAGAGGTGGGTCTTCATCCTGACTGTGCTTTGGAATTCCTTGAAGAAATTGTAAAAAGCTCAGTGTCTCCTAGGATGGTGCTGGCACTTAGTTTACTAGAGTTCCCAGGAGCGCTGCACATCCAGAGGTCTGTGTGCCTGGAGGTCATCCTGTACCCACTGCTCCCTGAGCTGGGTGCTGAGCCGCGGGCAGCTGGCTTCACCTGAGCAGTAGTGGATGGGCAAGCCATGCATTTGCTTGGTCAACAAGTGTCTATCAAGCACCCACCCCACCCCCTGCCCCACCATGTCCCGGGCACTGTTTTAGGTGCTGGGGACAGAGCATTGAACTGACAAACAAAGAAGGGCTCACATTCTAGCAGAGAATGTGGGAGAAAATATGAGAACCTTCGTTTGTAAGTCTGAGCAAGTGTTTACCTGTGTCCTTAAATCTGATCATTTCTCTCCGAGAGCTGGTCACCCATTGTTTGGTGATTTTTATGCTTTCTTGAATCACTTTTATTCAGCTTCTTGAATCACTTTTATTCTTATATTCTATATAAGAAGCCTTTCATCATTCTGTAAAACATTATAGGTAAGATGGAGAGCAAGGAGAATAGAGAAACACATTAGCCCTATTGAAACTTAAATGATTTCTAAAAAGGCGATGGTTGGAATTCTTAGGCTTTCCATGTGGAAATGTTTTATCATCATTTTGTTAGATCGGTCAGCTCAGAGCTGCCAAAAATGGTGCTTGCATTTTTGCAGCTGGTTTACACCAGTGAGGATTGAACCGGGGGCTTCCCGCCATCCTTCCTTCACATTCTTTGTTAAAATAGTTGACTCCTCCGGTCACTTCCTCTGATGCCAAATCTCCGAGGAGGGGTCATGCAGGGGGACAGAAGCCACACTAGGAACTCACAGAACATCCCTGCCAGGCGGGTTGGACCAGGCAGATTCCAGTAATGACAGGCCATGACTTTCCAGGGACAATAGGATATTGTTCTTGCTGTTACTGAGAATGTTGGCTGCCCGCATAGGAGCAGATGCCTCATTAGGTCAGTGCTCCTTGGAGACCTGCTTCTGGGATGTTCTAGCAGAGCCCGGAACTGTGCAGAATGAGATGAAGGGCCAGTTCAGCCCCTCTCAAGTCTACAGCCACCCACCCCTCTTTTTTAAAATGAGCAAACTCAGGCCCAGCAAAATGGAAGGAAGGTTATGTGTACTTTGTGGCAGACCTAGAGCTTGAACCCAGAAGTCTTAATGCCCCAATGCTTTTCCTATCAAATCCACAGAGGAAATGCCTCCTCAGTGCCCAAAAGGAACCATCTCCACGTTTTGGAAAAAATGGGTGCAATTGTTTTTTAAATCTAGATAACCGAACCATTGATTCTAGAAGCTTTGTTACCTGTTTTCTCATACTATAGCATAATATAGTTGTGTATGTACAGTCAAGAAAAGAGGATTTGGAAACATTTCAAGATGTGTGACCATTTTTCAGTCTCATACCATGGAGAAGATGCAATGTGATAAGACAACTACATTAAAGATGAAAATCGAAATGGGCCTCTGGGAACTGGTCCAGAGAAAAAGTCAATTTTATTACTGAAGCAAGAGCAAAGGAGGATTTTTTTTTTTTTTTAATACGGGATTTTAGATGGGCTCAGTTTTGATGACGGTCATAGCTGTTTATTCAGTACCCACAATGGCATACTTGGTGCTGTACTGAATTAGCCAGTAATAGATGAATTGGGTTCCTGTATTAGCATGAAGAATAAGGTACTGTTGGAATAACCCCCCCCCCCAAAAAAAAAAACTACAAAGACAATTGTGTTTTTTTACTTCCTTACACCCTCTGCCTCACTGGTTCTCCGAGATCCAACACAGAGGACACTCCTGCCAAGTGGATCTTCATTCCTCAAAAGAATTCTTGGCCAAAATATCCTCTTTTTCTTGTGCTGATAAGCTGGATTGAACCTTCTAGGAAAAAATTCTTTCTCTTTTAAACTCAGGAAAAATCCTATGAGCCAACCCACTGCTCCTTCCCCTCCTGGATCTAGCCCTGGACCTTTTATCCTTCAGAACCAGAACTGGGCTCTGGCAAAAGCATCGTGCAGCCCCAAAGCAGTTCCCAGTCCTTGAACATGCCTCCAGCCAAAAAGCTCGAAAATAAGTCTCCTTGATCAAAAGTGTTCTTCCAAAAGTCCCTTTGCAACCTGAAGACGTAAGCCGCCACTACTCTAACCTGAGCTCAGTGAATGGAGAATCTTTTAGGGAGACACAGATTGTGCTCATGGAAAAATAACATTATTACCCAGGGTATGGTGGAGAGTGAGTGAGCCAAAGAAAGGCACGATTAGTGAGAGCTGTGAGCGGACAGAGGAGGGAGAGAGTGGGGCTGGGCTGGGGGTGCACATGAAGAGACTGGGATAGCTGTGCAGAGGCAGTTAATGTTTTCAGCCGCCAGTGTATAGGGAGGAGCCATCGGATTGGAGACAGGTTGCATAACAAACTCACATGCTTTGTTTCTGCCTTCTGGTCGTCTGCAGTCTAAAGGAAAGAGAATGTGAGTACAAACTGTAGTGTATTTTTTGGCCAAGAAAAAGGCACAACAGAAAAACTTTAGATGATATATGCTAATATGAAAAGTTGTCAAGATGTGTTAAGTGAAAAATTAATCTTAAAAGTTGCAGAAAAGTATTTTCCATGTCAACCCATTTTTAAAACATAGATTCACATGCATGCATTTAAATATATGGGACTCAGGTTGTGGGAGAGGCATTTATTTTTCAACTGATAGCTACCTAGTTTATCTTTTTACCTGCATTACTTTCATAATCTTTTTTTATTCTAAAAGAGAAAAAATACATAGCTATTTTAATAATAGATAAGAATAAGCATTGCAACATCTCTTTAGGGAGAAGAGATGGGAGATTGTCATATAAGACTGCAGCAGATGCAGATATTAGGGTATCACTGGCATGAAGAGATGGGTGTTCTGGCTGTGAGTCCAGAAGACATTTTTATGGAAACACATCTGACTAAAGCTTCTCTCAGGCTGTGTGGTGTTCCTCCAACATAACTGGAGCTAAAGTGGGTCCTTCTGGTATTTATCTGTACAATTCTGGGAGGTCTGTGCTTAATCAGATTGTTGGATAAGCAAAGAGGTCTGGTGGTTTCCCTCCATTTTCATTTACCTGTACATCTGGGTACTGAGCTCAGACGACATTATATTTAGTATATTAACAAATGAGGGGGAAAAAAAGATGCCACTCAGGAGAAAATCTTTGTGATCTTGGGATAGGCAAAGATTTCTTGTTAAGACACAAAAAGTATGAAAGAATAAATTAGTAAATTGGACTTAATAAAAATTTAAAACTTTGCCTGTAAGACACTGTTAAGAAACTGAATATACAAGCCATAGACTGAGAGAAAAGATATCTCACAAGGGACCTTTATCTAGAATATATAAAGAAACCTTACAACTCAATAATAAAATGAGGATAGTCTAGTTTAAAAATGGGCAAAAGATCTGAACGGGCTCTTTGCAAAAGAAAATAAACAGCCAAAAAAGCACATGAAAAGATGTTCATCATTAGTCGTTAGGAAAATACAAATTAAAGCCACAATGAAATATGTTCCACATTACTAGGATGCCTAAAAAGATTGAAAATATCCATTGGCAAAAATGTAGAGCCATAGGGACTCTCATTGGGGTCCAGTCCCTTTGGAAAACAGTTTGGCAATTTCTTATAAAGTTAAACATATACGTAGCAATTACTCGAGAAATGAATCACACATCCACAAAAGACTGGTACAAACGTTCATAGCAGCTTTTTTCATATTAGCCAACACTGGAAACAATGCAGGTGAATGGAGAAGCATGTAATGGTGCATGCATACATGGGATACCACTCCATATTTGCAATAATAGGGAGGAAATACTGACTCCACAATATCATGGATGAATTTTTTAAAAAAAGGGGACTCAGTGGTTGCCCAGGGCAGGGGTGGGTCTGTCTGCAAAGGGGTACTAGGAAACTTTAAGTGATTGAACTCTAGATCTTGATTGTGGTGGCACAAACACTGGTGTAAAACTTGTCAGAATGCCTCAAACAGTACACTTAAAATGGATGCATTTTACTGTATGTGAAGTATACCGTGATTAAGTTGATTTTTCAAAAGGGTGGTGCTTACTGCATCCCCCTGGGGAAGGGCTGGCACTGTCATGCTGTACCATACATAATTATGTTTTCTCATACCTTTTGCACTTCTTACATGTGCCACTCGCCTGCTGATGTCAAAAGAGGGGGAATCCATACCTTACCCTCCATTCCATCCTGCCCAAAAGGCCATGCATTCAGGCTGTACCACTCCAGGAACTGATCCATTCACAGTAGAGAGTGGGGCTGCAGGAATTCATTATGAATGAGACATGAGAAGGCTGGGTGTTGAACCTTCCCAAATTGCTGGAGACCAACACAAGTTCTCTGGTGGCATCAGTATTTTTCTCTCTGGAGGCCTTAGGCCACAGCACAGGCGGTTGGAAGGAGGCACTGAGGGGCTTGTCCTGTTGCATCCTGTTTTGACTTGTTGATGGGTCCATTTGGATTGGATTGGCTGAGGTTGGGGGCGATGGTAGATCTTATGCTGCTGTCTGGTACTGGCACAGCCAGGTTCTCCTAAGTCTGCGTGAGGGTCGATGGTACTCTGTTCCTTTAAGTTTCTCTTTTTCTTCCTTCTTTTGTTCTTTCTTTTATTGTGTCTCCTTTTTATCTCTGGCCCCTTACACCTTCCTTTTGAGGGCTGATTTTTTTGGTTTGGTTTTTAAGAAGACAGAACTACTTTATTTACTTTTCAAGGAAAAGATTCCTGACTTCTCACCTTTGTTTCCTCTTGTTCTGCCCCAGTGAACCCCTGGTCACTCAGAAAACTCCTGGGGACACTGGGAAGGCTGGGGCCAGCTAGCCGGAGCAACCACAGGGTTCCTGCAGCACTTGCCTTCCCAAAGACGGCAGAGAACCTTGGCTTGGTGAGAAGAAACAAGGGGGTTTTCTCAGCTACTCCCTGAGGAAGGAGAAGAGGCGAGGCCCTTCCCAAAAGGAGGGAGTAGGAGGAAACGGCCTCAGAGTCCACCCAGCACCTCCTTTGAGCTTCTGGCTTGTGGGATGCCCGCAGTAGCCCCTATGAGTCTGTGAGTCCTGCTTCTTGGCGACAGGACCTGTGGGAAGGCAAAGGGGCAGGGACAGCAGGAACCCAGAGAACAGTGAGTGGCACTGTAAGTTTTCCCGGTTAATCATTCAACTAAAACATATATTTTTATTATCTGTGGAGAGCGATGACTGTTTTAGGAATTTCATCTGAGGAGTTGCCAAATAAGTTGATTAACCTGTTTTTCACACAATATGCTTATTAAAATAAACTTTCCCTCCCTTATGGGCCTCCTGCAGGCAAAATAGAAAACAGCCTACAGAGTAAAGTTTTGTTTGTTCATTCTTTTCTTTCACTTTTCCTTCCTTCCTTTTTTTCCCCCCCTTTTTTTCTCTTTTGAGACATTGTCTTCTGAAACCAGCTTCATCCATATTATTAATAGCTTGGGAACTTTATACTGTATCACATTCCTCCCTTGGAATTAAACTGCACATATAAAGTACAAAAAAATGAACTTTTTGAACAGGAAAAAAAAAAGTAGTTTTCTGGCATAATACCCAAAATAAAGTGCACAGCACCATTAGTAGTAAATTGAATTTTGGGGTATATAATTTGTACAAAAACTGACAAGTGCGAGCCCCCCCTCTCCCGCCATCGTTCGTCACTGGGTTTAGTGGCTGCAGAGGCAGTAATGTGCAGGGACAGGCATTTTGATGTCGACTTCAATTGCACACTTCATTTATTTGGACAGGGCACAGGCGGCAGCTCCTGTCACGTGGCGTCACCGCACTTTTAGCGAATTTCGCCCCAGGGCAGCTGGGATGCTGCGCTGGGGCAGATGTTCTTTTCAGCCTATTCAGTGACCATTCTTGGGGGTTGTTTACTGTTGCCATGGTGACTTTCATTTCCATAGCAGCAGCGCTGCTGTTTCTCAAAAGAAAATGAATTTAGTTATAAAAGGATAATATTTTTCTCCTTCTCTGTGTAACCTGCCATCTGTCAACTTGTGGATCAGTAAGGATTCAGAAACCTATTAAGAAATATAGCAATGAAGTGATAAGTAGTTCGTTCTTTCTTTTTCTTTTTTTGGCTGATATCAAAACCAGTAAGAGGTGTGGAAGCAAACATTAAGCCCTCAACATTAGAACTTTAATTTTTTTTCTTTATCTTTTAAGTGCTTTTTTAAATGCCTTCATCACCACCACCACTGTGCACACGCACAGCCTCATAAAATAAATTAACATTCTGCTGACAACTGGAGATGACCAAATGTCTTGTTTGCATCTCACTAGATGCAGGTGTATTTAACGTTTTCTCTTCTTGATGCTTTGAGCTTTCCCCAGTTCATTTAAGATTCCTGTTGTCACCCCACTCTGCAACTCCTCCAGCCCCGGAGAAAAAGCCATGGGGGTGCACAGATCAGCAGCTTATCAGGAACATACAGCACAAATTATGAACTTAACAAAATGATCGTCTGATGAAAAACTTACTAACGTGTCTCTTAAATCTCTTCTAGAGCACCTTTTCTTCCTCTCAAATCCAGATGGAAAGAAAGTCAACCTTTGGGATAGCTCAATCTGTTTCCTGGATTTTTTTTTCTCTCAGTTGCATTCATAAACTGTAACTTACAGGGGGAAAGACACACACACACACCATCCCCGTTGTAAATAATGTTATTTATTGGTTGATTTTTCCAGATCCTGACATTGATGCTGCCACTGCCATGATGCTTTTGAATACTCCCCCTGAGATACAAGCAGGTTGTGAGTAGATATTTCTATAGCCTACAGCACCATAGTTTGTGAACTTAACCTTCTCATTTATATACCAGGCCATAGAAAAAACTAATTCGCAAGTAGAACCTCCCTTGTAGAATCTCTTTGAAAACTACATAAGTGCGTGATTACATGCATATGCATATAAACCTGCAGCCATGCATATGTATGAATGCATGCATAGATGTGTTTCCAAGAAGAGAAAGCACTAGTATAATTTCAGAGCTTAAGACCTGGGGGAAGGGAAGCAGCCCCCATAATGAATCCCAGTGCAGAGACCTTCCTTTCTCCTCCAAGAATTATTCCTGTGAGTTTGTAGTTACTGCTAGAAGAGGCTAAGCAGGACCAGCATAACAGGTAGGGAACGGAGCAGTGCCCATTTTCAGAAATTTCTTTCCCTTTTGGGACCTCATGAATACCAGGCTGCCATTTTGCATATAGAGAGGAACATTTGGCAAGGTGGACCTGTAAGTGCTTGGAATGGCTTTAAAATGGTACCACCATGGTACCCCCTTTGTACCCCACCCCCCAGCCTTCCAGGTATCAACAGACAGAAGGCAGGGCTAACTTAGCCAAGCAGGGCTCCTGGCGTCACCTTCGTTTGACTGTAGAGCAACATCAGGATTGGGACAACTCTCCCTGACTGAGACATCTCTTCTATCCAAGCCTGGTGTTTTTCCCCATTGCTTTATCCATCTCTGGGACCACATTACAGTGCTTTTAGAAAGATCTCCTTTCCAAGTGACGGAAATTGACTTTAAGCCAAGATAACTGTCCCTTCCTCCTCCCAATTTGAGGCCAATCCCTCTACCCACATTTCACCCCTCAGCCAGAACCCGGTTGAGCAGCCAGCCAGCTGGTCTACCAGCGTCTCTTCAGCTCCTTGTCAGGACATTGCTGCATTAGGTCTATTGATGAAATAGGCTGGTGTGGATCTGGTGACATGAAGCGGCAGACGTTGCCACAACGTCCTGGAGGCTGGGGCCCACGTGTCTCATTCTCTGTAACTGGGTCGTCACCTTGCTTTGGGCTCTGGCTCTCTGGTGGCTGCATGGCCTCCTGAGCAATGGAAATACCCACTTTTGGAGGAGATAGTGTTTCCCACAGGAGAGCATCAGCACTCAGACCCACAACAGGTGTCTTTTGTTAGTAGTGGACTGACACGGCGTTTCTCCGTCCTCCCCTTGTCACGGCCGTCCTGACAGCCTGAGGAAGTTTCACTCTGTCCTTTCTTATTTGTTCGTTTTTTAAAAGACCCAGGGGATGCAGCATCACATTCTCAGGGAGAGCTGGTCCTCTGCCGGAGGCTGCCTTTACCTGCTCTTAAAGGTACAGAATTCTCATTTTCTCTTTGCTGAACTCAAATTGCCAGGCACTGATGAAATGTCACCAGCTTGGTCTCATAACTAACATTTAACCTGTGATGTCATTTTATGTAGTTTCTAAACCATGTTTTAAGTTACAGAGAAATAGAAAAAAAAGGAAGAAAGAAAGAAAGAAAAAACCACCTCCATTCCTAGATGGCATTGCCGGAAGAGTACAGTCTAGATTGTAATCAAGTCACAATTTGAAATGGTTTCTAAAATCTAGCTTTAAAACTCCTCATGTTGCAAACATTCCAACTTTATCAGGGCTCGGTAAGATGCAAGCACCTTCCTTAACATCAAATCATTGCAGACAAACTGATCATTGGTTGAAAAAAAAAATCTTTGACGAACTGGTTCCTGAATTGTGAGGGAAAAATGGGGATTATGGGACAGGTGTCATTAACAAATCCTCAGCAACTCCCATAAAAGTCCAGTATTACTGGATTCTTGACCACAGGTAGAGAAAGCAAAGGGACTGATTAGTTGACAAGTCCATTGTTTTTAATGTTCTCATGGCTAAGTGAATTTCTCCTCTTTCCATCCCTTTAGTACTCAAACTGTAAAGAATTATTTTTTTCTGGGTCTACATAGTCTTATTTACTTTTTTACCTGCTGAATGTGAGTTTTAAAAGCTGAGTGTTCATGTTTCAAAGCGTAGGGGTCCTTTTCAGACTTTTCTACCTAGCTATTACTACTGTGAGCAATCCCTAACCAGCCTCCAGAAGGCCCCGTGCCAAGGAACTACATGCCTACAGAAGTCATGGAAGGAGACACCCATTGGCAGGAGGCAGCAGATAAGTAAATTTAAAGCCTGGGGAGGGGGTAGGGACACCCCCTTTGCATTTACCTTGGCCACCCAACCTCCTAGCCCTGCTAAAATCCCTGGAGGCCAAGCTAAAGCATAGTCAAGTGGACAGGTTGTGAAGTCCCCAAAGATTGGAGCAGTATTGAAGGAGGTGAACGTGCGTGGAGCACTTGCTCTGTGCCAGGCACCAGGGAGCCCAGGGGCTGATCTCGAGCTCCTAATAAGCTCAGTCAGAGGTGTGCATCCCCAGTGTTCTGGTTTGCTAATGCTTCTGTTTTGCAAAACACCAGAAATGAATTGGCTTTTATAAAGGGGGTTTATTCAGTGACAAAGTTACAGTCTTAAGGCCATAAAGTGTCCCAGGTAAGGCATCAACAATTGGGTACCTTCAATGAAGGATGGCCAATGGCGTCCGAAAACCTCTGTTAGCTGGGAAAGCACAAGGCTGGCATCTGCTCCGGATTTCTGGTTTCAAAATGGCTTTCTCCCAGGACGTTCCTCTCTAGGCTGCAGCTCCTCTTCAAAATATCACTCTCAGTTGCTCTCAGGTCCTTCTGTCTGTGAACTCCTTTATACAACTCCAGTGATCCAATTAACACCCACCCTGAATGGGCGGGATAACACCTCCATGGAAATTATCCAATCAAACATTTCACTCACAGTTGGAGTCACATCTCCATAGAAACACTCAAAATCAAAGTATTCCAATCTAATCAATGCTAATACAACTGCCTCCACAAGATTACATCAAAGATAATGGTGTTTGGGGGGACATAATACATCCAAACTGGCACACCCAGCAATGGGCCTTTGGTTTCAGATAGCTCTTCCTTACTTCACTCTTCCTTCCCTTCCCTTTATTTTCATTTCCCATTGCACAGTATTTCTTATCCTGGGATCTGATGTGCTACCTGGCCTTTGTAAAGGAGAAGTGTTTGACTGACATGTAATGATTAAGCCACCGTCCCCTGCCAGCTTTGCCCAAGGCCTGGAAAAAGTGAAAAAGGTGATTCCTTGGCAACTGCCCCCCAGCCCTAGTGCTGGGTGTGGGTGGCCTGCGTGGTGGTGTTTGTGTGCATGCGGCACAGTGTGGATGTCTACATGCGTGATCCGTGTTCTGTGGCCATAGGGGGTGGGGAGCGTGGGTTCCAGGAATTTTCTCCCCTTGGGCTGTGGCTATAGCTGGGCTCTGTTTATAGAGCCTTTTCATGCAGTGCTATTTATAGCCCCTTGTTTTCACCTCCTGGGCTGTGTGATGCCCTGTTTTGGGTGGGGGCAGGGGGTGCACAACCCAGTCTATCTGCTCTGTTCACTCCCAGCAGTGAGAGGCCAGCAGTTGCATGAAAGGCTTTTCCTTTGATGTCACAGCCACTCCACTTCATGTCACTAGACTGCAGCCACTTGGATCTTTTCCTGTCATCTTTGCCTTGCTCAGCATCTGCAAAACCAGCTCCAGCCTGGGCTGATGGCCTGAACACATTCCATGGTCCAATATCGAGTAGGTCGTACAAAAGAAACTACTCAAGAAGCTGAGTCAACACCAGCCAGTCTTCTGGAGGTTGCACACTGCCCCAAGGGAGCCCAGGGCTCCCTGTGCTGCTCGAGATGGCCTCCCAACAGACAGGTCCCTCCACTTCTCACTTCATTTTGAGGCTTGACCTAGGATGTGGCAGCAGTGTATCTCCTAAAACCCTCAGGTGATAGCATTCTGTCCCTCCAGCAGCACCAGTGGTGTATGTGCTGTTACCTTTTCCAGATGTTGCCAGTCTGCAGCTTGGGAAACATTCAGCAAGGAAACCCATTGGGTCTTGCATGCTCTATGGGGCACTGCTTCCAAAAAAGTCAGGGCCAGGCATTTCCACCTCTTTATCTCTTGAATTTTGGGTTATGTTTCTAGCCAAATCCACATCCTCCCAAAAAAGTGGTCACAAAGGCTAATTCCTGCTTCTAGGTCTAGAAGCTCTGCAGATCTCCTTTGACAGGCTCCATGAGTCATCTTCAAAACCAGTGGAGGAATTGTAGTAGGTCAGGGGAAGCTGGAGCATGATTTTTCACCTTCAAAGGCTTATAAAATCTCTGGTTGGAATTTTCCCAGAGATGAACTCTAGATAACAAACAACACAAAAAAAATGGAATGGAGGGGGAGCCGGTGGGAGGAGGAGGGTTGGGCACCTTGCCTGGAACTGGGATATGTATCAGCCACACCAGGGGCAGTGGAAGGGAAGCAGTCAGGAACTAGGCCATGTCCTCTCATGCCTGTCCCCCTCCCAGCATGCTTCCAAGTAAGCAGGTGAAAAAGCTGACTTTAGGAAAGGGAAGGATTATCGGAATCACCTGCTGCTCAGCTTATGGCTTCTGTTGGCATTAGCCAGGGCTCCCTCCAAAGGCAGCAGTAGGTGCTCAGAGGTTAATTTTGGAGGTTGTGAAAATGAAGGAAGCTAAGCATCAGGAGGGATGCTGGGGGAGCAGGGATGGGGACATGCAGGGCAAAAAGGAAAGTCTGTCATATGCTGGAGGTGGTTTTTTATTTTGGCTTTTATTTTGTAGCATCCCAAGATTGCATTATCTTACTTAGATCATAGCATCTACATTGAGTGGTGCAGCTTGAATTGGCTGTGTGTGTATGTGAGTGTTGCTTTCTTTCTAGTAAAATCTGGCAAGTTTAAAGTCACTCTGTAACTTAAAAGCAAGTGGTTGATCAGCAAGCATGGGGAACTGTGTTACTGATGTCTTTGATCCCTTCTCCCAGCAACTTCAGAGCCTCAGTCATGTATCTTCTCTCCAGTAGAAGACTAATATGTAATCAATGCAACAAAAACGGATGAGGTTGGAGGCCTGTGTCTTTTCTACTGAGAGCCACAAATCAAACTTCGCAGTTGACCGAATGTTCGGTTTCTTCTTATGTCTCATCTCTGGCTGGAGCCTAACTATAATTTCAGGACATTGGGTCAGTGAGTTGGTAGTTGATTGGTTGCTTAATTGGTTGGTTGGTTGTACAGGTGTTGGACATTAGACATTTTGATAGACTTTGAGAAAAATACAGAGTAAATGGAAGGGAACACGTAGACACATTGGTGGGGTAGAGCCAGAGGAGTGGGTTCACATTTCTTCAGAGTCTCGTAATGTGAAAAGTAGTGAGACATACACCTCAGAATGCCTTTCTCATTTTAGATTGGCCACAATTCATTTTTCAGAAGCCAGACTTGGGGATGGGAGACGGAAAGGAGGAAGGATGGGGGGGGTAGTTAAGTGTCACAGATTGCTTCTGGCAGCCGGTGAGTGAATGTGAACCCATCCGCCATTCAACCATCATGCGCCCTGCGAAAGATAAGGAGTGCTAACCGCTAGGATTGGCAAGGGCAGCATCTAGAGGCAGCTCGTTTGAGAACAAGGCTCCAGCATCCCAGGGAAGAACCTGGTTTATATGCCAGAAGCCTTGTGAGGTTCAGAAAATAGCTCAGGAGCAGCCTTTCAATGCTGTGGAATAACTTTGCTCATGAGATCCTCTTTGAAGTGAAGGTAGTTTGTTAATCAGGGAAACTGTTTTAATGGGCAAATGCAGCGTTATGGATAACCACAAAGAGCGTAGTGGGCTGAAAGAATTTTCTCACGCCCTGACCCCATTAAGCCATGTGCCTTATGGATAATTAACAAGAGCACGCTAGAGAGGCAATGTGGGATGATGAGAGGATGATGTGATGTTGCCGTGGAGCTCACACAGCAGGCCAGCCACTGAGTTAAGCAATTTTGTGTAGCTCATCTCATTTAATCCTCAAAACAATCCTGCGAGGTAGGTTCATGCCTATTTTACAGATGAGGAAACTGAGGCCCAGAAAGGTTAAGTCACTTGCGTAAAGCCACAGAGGTAATGGTAGAAGGAGAATCTGAACAGGGGCAATCTTGCTCAGAGCTTGAGCTCTTAACCCCTGCAATATATTTCTCCCCTCAAAGCATTGTAGGAGCGTTTAATAAGACATTAAGCATACAAGGAGCCTGGTTATCCAGTGGGTGCTTGGCGAGTGCTGGCTCCTCCTGTTTCCCTTCCCACTGGGCTTGCCCTGGCGCAGAAAGGTTCTGGGCCTTTGGAGAAAGCCCTCTACACCTACAACACAGAACTGGGGGCTGCTTTTCTTCAGCTGGCAGACGATCCAGAGGCCTTGTCATGGACTTGTGCTCCATGGCTTCCTCTTCCCCTCCTCACGTTCCAGTGCTCCGTTGTCTTTGTCACGGGATTTCAGGTATTTGTGGCATTTTCTACGGAGAAATGACTCCGACTTGATATGCACAAGGGAAGCAGACGCACCTCCGGAGCAGTCGCTGCTGCCCCGGAAGCTCTTTCTGTTTCTTTCCGTCTCCCTCCGCTCTTCCGGCCTTGCCGCATACAGGGACCCTGGGTTCCTCCGCTGCTGTCTTTCGTGTTGGCGATGATGACATTGGGAACTATTTTCTGAGTAGTCGCGCCTCTGTTATCTCAGTTCAACCTCCCCATACCTTGCAAGATAAGTACCATTTCTGTCCCCATCATACTGATAAAACTGAGGCTTAAGGAGTTTCAGTCGCTTGCTCAGGGGAGCGCAGTCTGATTGGCAGTGATGGGCTGTAGACCAGCCTCCTCTGACCCCAGGATCCGCTCTCAGCCACTGTGCTGCAAACCACTTGAATCGTTTTCTCCATACCCATGGGATGGAGTCCAAACATCTCATTCCATCTAGAATTAAATGCTTTAACAAGACAACTTTTTTAGTTTCTCATTACACCTTTTGTCACTTCCAGATCTCTGTAGGTGCCCTTACCTCTGTCTTTGGAGCCTGACTTAACTGGCACTTCCTACAGGAAGTCTTCCCAGATACCCCTTAGTTTGGGTAAAGGGTCTCTGTCCTTCATGCCTGTAGGCCCTACCACTTACCAGTGTATGCTTTCATTACCTCTTTAATTCTTGATCTGTTGCCCTTAACTGTGAAGTCTGGTCACAATGTATCCCCATCTCCAGGTACACAGGCAGGTTCTTGGTGAAAGTTTTAATTAGTTAACTGATAGAATTCCATCTATGGGACTGTAATCATTTTTGCTGGTAAGAATTATAACTGGAACAGATTTTAAATATTAAAGTTATTATCAGTGGTCCATTATATCAGATTCATTCTTTGCTATAAATGATATCTTTAGTGACTGATATATTGGGTGGTAGAGTAGACCTTATGGGCTACTTTGAGTAAATGATTGAAATCCTCAAAACAGAGGGACAAACAAACAAAAAACTGTCTTGCAGGCAGAATACATGACTAAAACAGCAGTCAAAAAACTCCAGAATTCTGCAGGTCTTTTGCATATGTCTGTCTTTGAAAATGATTGGTATTTTTCTCCTTATATTTTCTTCTAGTTTTCTAGTTTTCGTTCTTATATTTAGGGCTATGATCCATTTCAAGTTAATTTTCTATATGGTATGAGATAAAGAGCCAAGGTTCATTTCTTTCCAAATCTAGCTGTTCCAACACTCCTCTCTCCCATTGTGTTACTTGGGCACCTTAGTCAAAAATCGGTTGACTGCCTAAGTGTCCATGCAGCTATTTTTGGATTCTGTTTTGTTCCACTGGTTTATATGTCTAGCCTTAGACTAATACCACACTGTCTTGATTATGATAACTTTATAGTAAGTCTTGAAATCACGTAATAGATATTTTAGATTTTCTGTCTTATAGAGAACTCATCAAGTAAGCAAGATGCTGTGATAATTAACTGGAACACCACATTATAATGGGTTTCATGCTTTTTAGATTCTTGATGACTCTTCTGCCTCAGATAATGGGATCCATAATCCGAAATCTGGTTGACAATAAGGGATGAGTGGGAGTTTCTGATCAGGTTCATCCTGTTCTCAAAGTTAATTGTGATAAGAGACTGTGGAGATTCTGGAACACTGGACTGCACTAGTAGCACTGACGTTAGGTGATAGTTTCAACTTTATCTCCCATCCCTCCTTTCCTAAGAGTGAGTAACAGAGGCCTTACAAAAAGCTGGAAGAAAAATTGCAGAAGCGTTAACAAGAGGTACAGAATAACCAAGTAATCAACAGTCTTTATAAGTATCCCATATTGAAGAAGTGGAGATTCATCCTACATGAAAGGCCTTTGATTAAAAGTTCGGAATATTCATGTAAATATGCTCTTAGAGACCTAAAAATCATGTCAGTAAAAAGTATATATGGATGATGTCTTTTGTAAAAATTATCTATTCTGTGCAAATAATGTCAACTTTAAAAACATAATATCCGTAGTGGTTTTCATTTTTGAGTGTGTAGTTTTCTAGAGCCTTTTTGGTGCCCTCTTTGCCTGAACAAACTCTATTCATCCACCTTGCCTCTGTATGTAACTGTGCCAGGAGCCACTTGGGCACAGCAAACGCTTTGGGGGAGTCCTGGGATAGTGAAAACAAGAGGCGTTTTGGAGAAGAGATTGCATAGAAGAATCCAGAACTTGCACAGTCACATGAGATTAGAGCCAGGTGCACATACCCTTCATTTGCATCCTCACTTTGTGATGCTCACCTGGCCCCTCAGACGAAAGGCGGTTTGGAGGAGCACTGTTAGATGCAGTAAGAGAGAGACCGTTAGCTTAAACCATATGCCATTGCTGTGTGGAGGTCACAAAAGGTCGAACATTCAGGAATTTCTGTGGTTCCTCCTATTATATAAATCCTCAGACAAAAGCGGATTGGCAAGAGGCCACCGGTGGCTTGTATGGTAAATGGACAGGATCTGATGGTCCCTGGTAAAAAGGTTGGCTTACGGTTGCTCCAAGGATGAGTGTGTTTAGGAGGTGAGATGATGAGAAAACACCTAGGAGATTTGCTCGAGGGAAGCCACAGGGAAGGAGGCCCTCCAGAGCGGTGCCGTGTGATTCTGAGGCAGAAGCCAGAGCCTTCTCCTCAGCCCTTCGCTCCCCACAGCCCTGAGAGGGGCCTTTCCTCAGGCAATGAAGATCACCGCACGGGTGAACTGGTTCATGAGTGCCAAGGGGCCACATGGCTTGTCAAATTGGGTTTGCTGTTATTTAGGGCTATATTTTCCCTCGTTGGGTTAAGGATAAATAGACAGATGTTCTCAAATTCTGATCAGGGCTGAAAGAGCATAAGGAAATGCTTTTGTTTGGTCACTTGCTATCTGATTGTGTCAGAATTCTTGAGATTTTGTTAGGGTCTGGTTGAAGGTAGAAATTTATATTTAATAACTGTAAGAAAATAACATTTGAAACTCACTTCTAAAATTTTTTTTTTACTTAGGTATCAATAATTTGTTTGTAAACTCTTGGTCTGGCTTTGCTGACCGCATCTCTCTCTTGAAGCCTGTTATCTTTCCATCTCTCTGTCTCTCTGTCTCGCTCTCTTGGTGTCTTTTTCTGCCTCCATCTCCCTGTATCTCTGTGTATGTGTGTGCTCATGTATTTCTCTGTCTCTTCTCTTCTCTTCTCTTCTCTTCTCTTCTCTTCTCTTCTCTTCTCTTCTCTTCTCTCTCTGGGTCTGTGATTCTTTTTCTTTCTGCTTTGTCTCCCTGTCTGTCTGTCTCTATCTCTGCCCTCCTCACTCTCTTTCTCTTTGGAGTATCCAAAATTTCTGACATAGAACAGAGATCATCACAGTTGAATTCACATGTGCTATCTTCTTTCCTTTTGCTTTTTCCAGTTCCTCCAGGAGTGATACAGAACGGAGCCCGGGTTCTGAGCCGAGGGATGTTTCCCGGTGTCCGGCCATTGCCAATCACTCCCATTGGAATGACGGCAGCCATGAGGTAAGGGCAGAGCTGGCTGTGTCACACCAGCCTGGGGAGTGGGAGGGGACTTTGGGGATGGAGAGGACCATCTCTAACCAGTTAAGCCAGTAAACCCAGTTGGGGTGTTTGAAAATGTTAAAGTAACTCCCAGGGACCACAGTTCCCCTGCCAACTTCTTCTTGGGCCATCAAATCATCCTGATTTCTTTGCAGAAGAAGAGATGGAGACAAGTTCAAGTTTTTATTCTAGAAGGCAGGGTAGACTGGGTGGGTGGGCCATTAATTCCATTCTAGAGTCACAGACCCAGAGAGAAAGAGAGAGAGAAGAGACAGAGAAAAACATGAGCACACACATACACAGAGACGTGGGGAGATGGAGGCAGAAAAAGAAAGATAACGAGAGAGCGAGACAGAGAGACAGGGCAATGGAAAGATAACAGGCTTCAAGAGAGAGATGTGGTCAGCAAAATCAGACCAATAGCTTACAGCCTCTAGACCTAGCCCTGCCCCTTACCAGTCCTGTGACTTTGGACTGATTCCTGACATTTCTGGGGCTCAGGTCTATGAAACTACGCTGCCTCTCAGGAGAACTGCAGTGAAAATCAAATGCAAAATTGCATGTGAAAAATACTTTGATAAGTGGTATATAAATAACAGGTGGCATCATTCCCCTGCTTCCAGGAGTCCGATCAGTTGCCAAACCACACAGGCTCTTCCTGGGAAAATTTCTTTCACCCTTGTCATCTCACTACCAACCCCCAGATTAGGGTCAACCTGCTAACTCAGAACACTCACGTGCACCACTGTGGTAGCATCTTCCTCAGCCTTCCTGCTCCTTCTCGCTTCTCTCCTGCCCATCTGTCACCCCCTGCCAGATGGTTTTCCTTGTGCTTCCAGCCATCCATGGAAGTACCTTCCAAGGTTCTCCCCCACATCACCCTGACACCCCATCTAGTCCTCCTATCTCCTCAAGCCAAACATTTTTCCCCAGGATATGTCCAGCATTTGCCCATCTTACTCATACAATTTCCTCAGTGTAGATTTCCCTCCACTTCCACATGCAGGGTAAAGCATCTGTCAAAGCCCTTCATAAAGATGATTCTTTCACAAAGCTTTTCTGAATGTGTCCCCTGAGCCAGCATCAGACAAATTAGCTCTTTCCTGTGAACCCAGAGCGCCCGTGCTTCAGTTATGGTCCTTTGATGAGTCGGCCCTGTGTCTTAGTAATTTCTGTGTGTCCCTCTCTGTCCTCAGTGGTGAAGTTGCAGAGGACAGGGGCTGGGTCTCACTCAGGTTGATGATGCCTCATCACATATTGCATGGGGCTGGGCCCAGGCTGCTCGCTTAGGAGAGGGCTGGCACGCCGAGCTAAAGCCCTTAATAGCATCACCCTCTTCCTTTTTCTCTGCTCTTATGGGTCAGGTTCATCCATGAAGGCCATATTGCTTTCATAGTGTTTCAAGACCCAGAGGAAACCATCCCAGAAAGTCTGTGTAACTGGGGCCTGAGGGAGATGCAAGGTCGAGCTCCCATGTGTCAGTCAACCACATGGAGCTTCTCCACAGACCTGGCGTCTTTTTAAACTCTACCAGCAAACCAAACTGTTTTTACCAGGTTGGATGCCACTTAACTCCACAACAGACCATAGTGTCTCGACCTGAAACGGTGGGAAATTGGAGTAGCAATCAGAATAGTAATTGAGTTGTAAAACTACTTATTTCTACACATTGATGCTTTACAAAAGTATATGCGAAGGGTCCTTTCCTTGTATTTCTCCAGTATCTTTCCTGGTTACCCTTAGATCAATAATTCTTGAGTTCATAAATGGTAAACCTCTTCCATGAAGCCAAAATACCAATGCCTATGCTTCAGTGTGATAGGAACATAGTCTGTTTTCTTTCCTTTTCTTAAAATCTTTCCTCTTTCACCTCCTAATTTACCTGGTTGGTTGAGAAGACTGAAACTGTAGGCTGTTTTTGTGTGGAACAGCCATCTATTTTCATTAGCAGATTCTGAGTATAGACTTCTGTCTCAACCATTCTTTAGTGCCTTCAAGCATAGTTCTTACTGGGGGTCCAGCCATTCTTTGAAGGGCACAGAAGATCCAATAGAAGGGAGGGGAAACCTAAGACCAGGCCAGCCTTTGGCAGGAGCTGCCTCTTGATTTTAATTATTACTCTCATGGCACAAATTTTAACACAAATTTACTGATTCGTACCCTCTAGAGAGATTATTTTAAATATTGATGATTTTTGTTCTAGTTATGTCTAGGTTAGATAATAACAAAGCACTGATAGAAAACAGTGAAGTAAGTTTAAAAAGTTGCCACTGATGGAATCCAGCAAACAGCACCTCAGTTCGGCTACTTCTAAAGTAAAACAGCACATAATAGTTTCCAGGGCTGGATTTACGTATCAGGCAGCTCCAGTCAGGTGACAGAAGCCACATGAGGTGTTTGAGCAGAGAGAATTTCACATAAAGAAATGTTAACTAGACAGAAACTCATTTACAGATAACTGAAAGGGTGAGAAGAGAACTCATAGTACCATGAAAGGAGCAGCTACTACCCCGAAGGCTGAGGGAGCAAAGGACAGAGGTTGGAATTACCCCCACGGAGCCAAAACACAGACCTCTGAGGTGGGGGCTTGTGCAGGGGTCTCTGATCTCGGAGGAGGGACCCCTGTGGCTGGGATCCAGGCTTCTGAGGAGTTGGCCCCAGCTGGTACGGGTTCCTCCCCGGGAGCATGAAGAAGTTGGTACTGCGAGTGTTGCAAACTGGATTCAGCAGCTGCGACAGGAAGGAACTGCTGCTTCAGGGTAAAGAGGCGTTGCTGGGGTGACACAGGAACAGGAAGCAGAGCAAGGAACTCGTCCCTTCTTCCTCCCCTGCCTTCAGGGTCCCTCTGTGGCGCCCTCTGTTGGTGGACTCTAACAGGGAGGCGAGTGGCAAGGCAGAAGTGTGGCTTGCAGAGTCCCAGCCCCAGCTATGAAACAGTACAGAAGGCTGGGTTTGGAGCTGCGAGAGAATAGCTTAATAAAGGCACAACTTGCTAACTGCCTAGTAAGAGTAACCTTCTTGAGCATTATAGTAATTTTGAGCAAAATCATTTCAGTAAAATGTACAACTGCAAGTTTGCAGAAACTAGATGAGCTGCCATCTGCATAGAGGCAACCAGTACAGAACACCATGTGGCATTAGCAGCAGCTTGCCCGGATACCAACTCTGCACCTGCTACCTCGGTTTTAAGAGAAATTATGAGAGGAGCCATCAGCTCTGTAAGGTCAGGGACCCTTGGTTGTAACATCTTTGCCCTCTTTTGGTCCCACGTGCCTGACAAGTTGTAGGCACTCAGATGCTTTCAGAACAAACGAATGTACTCATAGGTACGTAGGCGTTTGTGGAATCAGTGTCTGAAAACCCATTAAGGTGCGTTTGGAAAATAATCTTGTTTTGCTCTTTCTCATTCATTGTAATTTTTGTTTTTAATTTGGCCCTGTTTCAGTTGAACTTAAATTCAGCTGAGGTTGAAAGGAAAACAGTCCTACACAGAATAGAACCACACTGAGAGTCATCTGCCTGGCCACACAGCAATGACCAAGGGCTCTGGTCGGTGCTCAGTTGTTTACGGGGCTGCAGACCCCATCAGTTCAGCTGGGGTCTGAGGGAGGGCAAGAGCATCATCAGCACCCACTAAAGACCAATTTCCTACTCTGCTTTGTGTGACAGGTTTTCTGTGTGTCTAAGTGACTTCTCCTTAAGTGAAAATATTTGTTTTTCAGGGATTTTTCTTCCTCCACGGAGTGGCAAAGGCCATGTTTGTTTGTCTTAACTCTGAAACTGTTATTGACTTAGACGAAGTGTTACTTTTATTAGCTGATCATTACACAGCTTGTATTTGCTGGGTTCCTTTGCATATAATTATGATGTGAAATCTCCTTGTAAGAGTATCTGTCAATAGTGTAATTGACTTTACGGTGTTGACTTTTTACTCAATAACCTCAGAGATTGGCCTATCCTTAGACATTGGAAACCTGCTTATTTTTAAATTTGCCTGGGCGTAGAGTCCTCAAGTCACATCATCCTCAAAGTAACTGCTCACACATCTTCATGTGTTGTGCCTGTGTCTTCTGCTGCTCACCCAGTGAAATGTGTTGCAAAGATGACATTGAACGGAACAAACAGTTATAGTTCTGGAAGAACTGTTTCTGGCCCCAGGTTTCCCACGTTCATAGTGCTACAGTCACCTCCCGGATAGGGGACATAGTAACTCCTGGGTCCCAGCCACCTTGCTTTCAATCCTTAAGACTCTTTTTGATCCCAAGAGGCCACTCAGGTGGCAGAGAGGAATCAAATGTCCAGGACTCACCAGAGGATCAGGAGAGAGCTGATGGGACCTTCTTGTGGCAACAGAGCCCAGAGATTATGTGCAGAAACTGAGGAACCAAGCTTCCTGGGTTCATATCTTGTAGTTGTGTGACCTGGGGCAAGTGCACCTGGGTTTCTCCTGAGGAAAATGGGACCTGTCTCATGGGTTTCTAGGTTAACACTATGTACCTGGCACATCGTTAAGTACCAGGCAAGTGTCTGAAAAACTGATCATTTGGAGAGCCTTGTGGATTCATCCACCTAGCCCTCCACAGATCTTCTCAGGTCCCCTCCCTAAGCTTTGAGGCTTAGTCCCCAAACCTCAGAAGACTTAGATTGGGCTTCTTAAAGCCACTTTCAGCACAGTGTAAATTTGTGGTGAAGCCACTGATTTGAGAGCAGTGGCCATAGTCTGGAGTAGAAGTCTAGACCATGGCATGTTATAATATTGTAACAATAAGTTCCATCTAATTGCCATCCAGCAGACCTCCAAGGACCTCAGTAAAACCTGAAATTCCCAGGGAGCATGAAGCACATCTGGAATTAATGGTTTTATTGTAATACAAAAAATTAGGAATTAATGGTTTTATTGTAATACAAAAAATTAATTCTTAAAGTCATATCCAAATGGAGTCATCAGGAAAATCCATCTATCAGCCTAAGATCCATTGCCAGACTACTGTCTCGTTTTGTCTTCCCCCTACAGGCGGTACATGTAACAGGATTTTAGGAAGCCAACAGTCTTCTCCGTCAGAATAGGGTGTAGTAATGCCACTTGAGGGAAAATTTGCCACTGATCTTCTCTACACTGTGTTGTATTTAGTTTTGTCTTTTAAGGCCAAGCGCTTCTCGACCTTTATTATCTGGAATCATTGTTTTGAAGGCAATTGTAAAACTCAGTATTCAGTTAAGCTTTGTGGTGGGAGAGGGAGGAGAAAATGCTAAAGGGAGGGGTTTAAGAGAAAAGGAAAAAAGAGTATTCGGAGGCAGAGCATGCCTTGAGCTCCCACCTGGGCCTCCTGTTTCTGTAAACGTAGTCTTTGCGTTTGGCTCTTCTGATCCAGAAATCTAAGCAATGACCAGTGATCTTACTGTGTGAACTTTGATCAGTGTTCTAGAGTTGCACCTTGAATTTAAAATCCATGGCATTGGTTAATGCCCCTGAAATCCCCAGTGGCTCTTTTTCCCATTGTATCTAAAAATCCAGTGAACCCCTGCTGAAAATGGACTATGCCAAATGCAAAACAGTTCATGGAGAATGAAACTTTTAGGATCATTCCTATTTGTGTTCTCTGATCTAAAGCAAAGGAGGAATCACATTCATCTCAACAGCTTAGGGGAACAGTTTGCAGCTCATGGGAGAGAATTGTGGTCCCCCTTGGAAATGTCCGCTGCAGCAGAAGTCCTGAATTGTAACCATGGGCTTCCCAGGAAGGGCTGTCTAGCCAGAGCAGACACCATAGGCCTTTGCTGGCTGTGCATCCTTGGGATTGCAGCGTTCTAGGGCTCAAACCTTCTACGGCTCCTTCACTTTATAGCCAAGGCCTGGGTAGAATTAGAATTTGGGTTTTATAAAAGCTGTTTGGAAAAACTGTAAACTCAGAAGTTAAACCGACCTAAATGATTTCCCTCTACTAGGTAGAATTTGATATCTGTTTAGAAGTAATTTTATGTACAATTTCTATTAATCGATACTTTGCAATTTTTTTTACCATTTTTATTATGTGATATTTGATTCATATACAAGAATATATGAAACATAGAAGATATACTAACCGTATAATTATGACACTCACCAGTCCACCACCCAACTTAAAAATGAAAATATCACTGATGCCTTTGTCATCCCTGAAAAGTAATCACAATCCCAAATTTTGCATTTACTATTCCCATGCTTCTGAAAGTATTTTTGATATCCCTAAATAATGTATCATATGGTTTTGCTTGGTTTTGAGTTTTACAGGACTGGAATAATATTGTTTGTATTCTTTTCTAACTTGTTTTTTTAAAAAAAATCCATCAAATTTTTCAATTTTGTTGCATGTAGCTATAATTGAATCATTTTCTCTGCTATATAATATTCCATTTTGTGACTATACCACAATTTATTGTTTTAAAAGCTATCTGGATTATTTTAATTCCTTTCTATTACAAAGTGTTGCTGTGGAAATTCTTGTATGTGTCCACATTCATTTAAGATTGTCCAGGAGTGAAATTGTTGGGTTGTAGGGAATGTGCATGCTCAACTTTACAAGGCAATGCCAAACTGTTTTCCAGAGAGCTTGTATCAGTTTGCACTGGCACCAGTAGTGTAGGAGAGTTCCCATTGCCCTGTTCTTCACGCACATTTGGAATGCTCATGCTCTGTAATTTCAACCATGTAATGATGTCTTGTGGTTTAATCTGCATTTCTCTGGTTATTAAAGATGTTATGCAGTTTTTCATCTATTAATTGGTTGTTTGAATTTTTTCTTTTAAGGAGTGTACAACATCTTGCCCATTTTTCTGTTGGATTGTTTCTCTTTTTCTTATCTTTGTAAGAGTTCTTATGTAGTCTGGGCACTAAGCTTTTATTGACTGTATTTGTTACAAATAACTTTTCTAAGTTTGTGGAGGTGTTTTTACTCTCTTCAGTAGTCTCATTTGGTGAACAGAAGTTCTTAATTTTCATGTTTATCAATCACATCAATATTTTTTTCTTTATAAATTCTGATGTCTGTCATAAAATATCTTTTTCTAAAAGGTTTAAGGTTTTTTCATTCACATGCAAGTCTGTGATCCATCAGGAGTTAATTATCTGTATGTGGTTTAAAGTAGAGATCCATTTAAGTAAAGTTTCCATGTGAATAATCAGTTATCCTAGCTTCATTTATTGAATAGTCCCTTCTTTCCCCACTCTAATATATATCAGATGCCTGCTCTGATATATATCAAGTTTCTTCTTTGTATGGGTTTAATTTTGCACTCTCAATACCATTTCACATTTGTCTTGTCCTATGGCAACACCACAATACCTAAATTCTTGTAGCTTCCTTTTTCAATGTCTCTCATTATGGGTTTATTTTTTTTCCTAAAGGTCTTATACATCTTTAGTTTGATTTATTCTAGGTAGTCTAAAATCTTCATGTTATGCTACTGTAAATTATTTATACACACACACACACACACACATATATACACACACATATAAATAATGCCTGTTTTTTCCTTTCTAATTGTTATTCCTTTTATTTCTTTTTCTTGTCCTATTACACAGTCCAGGACCTCTGGTATAATATTGAATAGAAGTGATGATAATAGATGTCTTTCTGTTGTTTCTTATTTTAAAGGGAGCCACATTAATGATTCACAGCTGAATATGATGTTTGCTATAGGCTTTTTTGGAAATATCTTTTATTTCCAAAATGAAAGAAAATTTCCCTCATCTTTTCTGTGATAGTTGATCATTAATGTTGTTGAATTTTATCAAAATAAATTTTTGCATCATTAAAGATACCTAAAAGATTTTTTCTTTCACTTTTTGTTTTTCACTATGGTGAATTATATTCTAAATCTCCAAGTTTTGAATAACACTTGCATATCCTAAAACACATTATATATCCTAACACATCATATTTTTTATATATTAGTGAATTTTGCAGGCTAATATTTTACATTCATTTTTGTTTATGCACCATGTTTCTCTAATGCTATCTTTATCTAGTTTTAGGGCCAAGATTACATTAGCCTTATAAAATGAGTTAGAAGTATTCACTTTTAATATTCTGTGAAATAGTTTATGTAAGATTGGAGTTATCTGTTTCTTAGTGTTTGGTGGAACTTGCTTGAAAAACATTGCAGGGCTGGTGTTTTCTTTGTTGGATGATCTTTATTAATGTAATTTATTTAATGATTAGAAGACTATATTTTAAACTCCCTTTTTTTTAGTTTATTTTTGTAACTTCAGGAATTTGTCCATTTTGTCTAAGTTTTCAAATATATTGACACAAAGTTATTCGTAATATATCTTGTCATCTTTTTAATTATCTTCTGCGTTTGTAGTTTACTCCCTTTTTTATTGCTCATTTCATTGGTGCCATCTCTTTTTTCTTGTTTAATCTTGCCACTTTTTCCCCCCCAAAGAATCAATTTTTGTGGGGTTTTTTAAATCACTTTTATTAAGTTCTAAGTTATTTTCTAATTCCTGTTATGACTTCTTTAACCCATGGGTATTTTTAGAAGCACATTTTTAAATTTTCAAACCCAAGAGGAGGGGATTGTTTGGGGGCTTTTTGGTTTTTTTTTTTAGTTACCTCTTTAACTTCTATGTGAACTTCAATAAATTTTGGTCAGAGAATTGATCTTTAAGATACTGTTTCTTTGAAATTTGTTGTAATTTTCTATATGGTATAGAATTACTCATTTTTTGTTTTTTTTTAAATTCATGTGTGCATCAAAAGAATTTGCCTTTTTCAGTATTAATATATGTTTTGTTTATGTCCATTAGGTCAAATCTTATATATGCTAACCTTTTACATGTCTGTATGTGTGTGTGTGTGTGTGACAGAGAAAGAGAGCAAGCTTGCTCAATTGAATGCTGAGAATGATTATTATATTCTCCCATTTTGATTGTGGATTTGACAGTTTCTCTTTGTAGCTCTTTCAATTTTGACTGTATGTATTTTGAAGCTCTCTTATTGGAGATATCAATGTTTAGAACTGCTTTAGAACTGTTATATCTTCCTGGTGAATTGAACCTTTATGAATATTTTATGACTCTCTTTATCTGTAGTAATGATTTTTGCCTTAAAATCTGTCTTACCTGCTTTTAATATAGCTAAGCCAGCATGAGACAACTTTTTCCATCCTTTTACTTGTAACCTTTCTTTGCCCTTATGTTTTAGGTTTCACTCTTGTAAACAGCATACAGCATTTTTCAAAAACCCATCCTAGTGATCTTTATCTCTTAACTGAAGATTTATAACCCATTTTCATTGGTACGTTTGGATTCATTTCTACCATCTTATTTTGCATTTCTCTTTGTCCCACTGGTTCCCAGATTCTTTACACTGTCTAGCATTATTTTAAATTGATTGTCTCCCTCTCCCATCTTGTTTTTTTCTTCTAATGGTTTGTAAATTATACATTATATTTCTCTTCTTTTTAGTGTTGACCCTAGAAATTTTAACGTAAGTATTTTAAAACATTTAAAGTTAATCAATATCTTTAACCTCCCAATCAATACAAGGCTCTTGGAATGCTTTAACTACAGTTCCCTATCTCTCTCAACTTATATGTTCTATTCATCCTGTACTTTGGTTCTATTTTGATTTCTTGTTTTAAGCCACTTAGTCATTAGTATCATTGTGCTCTGTGGTCAATACTGATTTACATTTTCCTTGCTCACCATTTCTTTTTGCATCTCAGATCTTCCTCTTTGGATCATTTTCCTTTTTCCTGAAATACCTTCTTAAGAAATTCATATATAAAAGGTCTGTTTGTAGTTAAAGCCCTGAATTTTGTCTGAAAATTATTAAATATTTGTCTGAAGATTATTAAAAGATAATCTTACTGAGTGTAAAATTCTAACTTGATGGTTTTTTCTCTCTCTCAATACTTGGAGAATATTGTCCCTGTTACATCGGCTTCTCTTATTTTATTCTAATTGTTGATCCTATTTAGGGTAATAGGTTTTCTTTCTGCTCTTTTAGGACTTCTCTATGTCTTTTCTCTGCATCTTCTTTTTTAATGCTCTGCAGTTTGATTCTGATGTGTCTAGGTATGGTTTTCTTTTCATTTATCCTGAATGGGATTTGTTGGATTTCTGAATCTGAAGATGGATCATCTTTCCTCAAAGCTAGAAATTTATCAGCCATCTTCTAGTAAAGCGTTGGGTTGTCTCTATTTTTTCTTTTCACTTGAGAGCTCTAGTTAGATTTATATTGGGCCTTCTTATTATGCCCCATATCACCCAACCCTTCTTCAACATTTTCCATCTCCTGTCTTTCTCTGCTTTGTTCCGGGTATTGCCTTCAGATTCATCTTCTAATTTGCCAACTTTTCTCTTCAGCTTCATTGGATTTTTAATTGCAGTATTATTTATGTATATGCAGTAAACATATACAAAACATATACAGAAATTTTTATATTTTTAATATAAAAAACTGTATTTTTCATTTCTAGAGAAATTCTGTTTGGTGCTTTCCAAAATCTGCCTGCTTAGTTTTGATAGTCTGTTCTTCCTTGCTAATGTTTTTAATTCCCTCTTTTATTTCTTTAAGTATGTTAAACATACTTTATATTTTGTATCTAATTATTTCAATACTTGGAGACTTTTGCAGTTCAGATCCTATAGTTTCTTTTTTCTGTTTTTGCTTGGCATGTGGTGGTTATTTCCTTTGTGTTTAATGATTTTTTTTATTATGAACCTATGTTCTTTGAAATCTTTCATGTGGGAATTCTTTGTGGCCTGGGTTTAAATTATGTTCTTCTAGAAAAAGTATGCATTTTCTTCTAGGAGGTGCCATTGGGCCTTTAAATTAAATTTAGCTTGGGGTTTGGGCGGCCGCACAGTGGGTGCAATTCTGGCTTCATATCCACAAGACAGCAGATTCGTGGTTAAGAATTCTCAGGGGAGGCTTTTCTTTTCTCCCATTCAGTCTGGAGCCACGGTTAGGGCTGACTTATATTTCCATCATCTGCCTGTGAGGGACAGTTACTTTCCCCCAGGACCTCAGTGACAGTGTCATCATTCAGGATCCTCGGCTTTATACATGGCATTTTTACATTTAGATGTTTCTAATGGGCTGTTTGCTGATATATTTGGTGATTTTAGACTATGAGCTTCTACTTGAATATTTGCTTGAACTTAATCCATGGGAATCCTAATGACTTAAATTAGAGTTGCTTCCCTCCAGAGAGGATTTGCTTTGAAAACTTCTGCTGGGAGCCTGGGGATCCAGTAAATCTGAGACCACTTTAACAGCCTTCGGGGGCCCACAGAAACCATAGCGCTTCCAAAAGAGATCTTTTTGCCACTCCCTCTCTCCCCAATAAGTTTGGACTCTTGTTCCAATGCTAGTGTGATTATTTGCATTCTTGGTTGCCTATTGCTCACTTTTCAGGTTCTGCCCCCCTTCCCTTTTTATTTTTCTCTTTCATTTGTGCATGAGGTTTTTTGGTGTGTGTGAATCTCTGTGGGTCTCTGAGATATCCTTATTTTCTAGGGAGCCCACCAGTGCTTTTAAAATGTGTTCCTGTACTTTATCCAGGATCTTTAGTACTAGAGTTGGAAGAGTGTGTCCCAAGCATCTCCTCTGCTACCCTGCTGGAAGACGCCCTGGATATCTCTTCTCATCCATGTCTTTTCTACCTGTGGTTGTTGTGGGGCAGAAGCATTGTCATAGCTCCAGTCTTCCCTTTCTACAATCCCGCTAAATCCATCTGATTTTCTTCACTCTTGGTAAAAGAGCAGAGTCCTTGTTAAATCCTCAGGTGACCTTACCCTAAATGGTAGCTTCTAGGTTTAAAGCCATCAGTTCCAGAGAGAAACCCAGTGCACCCAGGTAAAAGATGGAGGCAACACACACACTGATTGCACTGTAATGGAACAAGCAATTAATTGGTAGAGAAGACAGCAAAACGGCCATATCTAATCACCAGCTTTACCTTAACTTGTTAGTTGCAAGCATTGCTTGTTCCTGGCTTGAACTAATGTGGTTTCTCACCTTTTATGTTCAGAATTTGCCATCTGTTTGATAAGAGAAATAATACCAGGTTTATATTTGAGATGAAAAGCACACGATTTTGTTAAGCCATGTGCTTAAACTCTCAGAGGTCTAGTAAAACTGAGGGACTTTAATTTATGCTAAGTAGGATAATTATGAGTATCTTCACATGTAAATTCAGCTAAAACTGAAAAATTGCAGGCGTTCAAAATGCATCACGTGTTTCTTTTAGTGAATGACTTTTGAGGAGGTGATTAGAAATTCACCTTCCAACTTGTTCAGGATGGCTGGTTTTCTCTTACAAGCCTTCGGCGCCCTGTAATGACAACCCTTGCAGTAGGAAGCATTTGACGCCAAGTCCATGCGGCTGGCTTGCCACCATCATGAATGACATCACGTCAAGTTTTTAATAACTGAAGAAGCTCGTCACTTCCTGCTCGGCTTTGTGTGTAATTTATGGATCATAAGCCCATGCTACAATCTCAGAGGGAAGTTAATTTTGTCAAATGGGGGAAAGATACATTTAAGCTTTAATACTTAGTCCCTCAAGTTACATCTGTGTACCTGTTTTCATCCAGAAATCGTGTCAATGGGTATCCTATTTTCCTGTCTTCATCACAGTAAACTTCCTTCCTTGAGGGATACAGAGAGAACATTGCAAATTCATGCTTGAGCTGTCTTGGAGAACTGGCTAGGCTACCTACCTTGGATAAGTCACAGGCCTTTCTGAGTCTTCATTTGTTTTTCTGTAAAATGGTTGAGCCAAGGTAGTGTTCCACAGTGTGGGTTTTGGATCTGCTGTTGGGCAGGCAGTGCAATTCAAAACAGCACTACAGAACAGTGAATCATGGGCTGTAGACATGATTTTCTCTTTGTTCTCCTTTAGTTCATCTGATCTCTTTCAGAAAGTCTCTGTTTGGCTCCAGTGGCTCTTTAGCCCTTCCCTATTGTTGCTTATCTCCCTGTTTAAGAGGGAGAGAGATGTTCCCAGGCTCAGATCTTTACACTTGACAACAGGATGGAGGTAACCTTTACTATCATTGCTTTTATCCTGCCATCCCACCCCCCAACTTTTTCCTTAAAAAATTTCAAACCTATGGAAAAGAGTTAAAAATAACATAATACTATATACTCTTCACCTAGACCCGGAATTAACTTTTCACAACATTTGCCTTCTTTCCTACCCTGTTGCTCTTGTGATTCTCCCTCCCTCTCTCCGTCTGTTCCAAGAAATACCATATACTGCTTAACTGTGATATTAAAGGTGTCACAAATACCATGGTATTAAAACATAAGGATTCACAACTGAATTGAATTTTTTAAAAGCCAAGATTAGCCCAGTTTCCTCATCCAGGTATAGTTGGGTTCACTCTGAAATTGTTTTATGCTACTTCTGGAGACTAATTATTTTTGTGAACAATAGTTACCTTAAACATCCAAGATCAGGAGACCCTGATTTTCATTTGCTTTTTAATAACTACTAATAGCTAGCTGTACAATTGATTACATTTATCACATTTCATAATCTGGTAACACCTTAAAGTGATCTTTTCCCAGCCACTGTTATGCAAACACGACATGGCCTAGAAACAGGAAGTCTGTAGAAGACAGATACTGCGCGGGCATCCGGCAAATCAGGGACTATGTTGACAGGCGAGCCCTTGGGGAATCCCTCTCCTAAGCCTCTTTAGTCTTACTTGATGGTCGATTCCCATAAGTCTCCTGATCCAGAATAGAAAGAGAAAACGAGACTGCTCCAGGATAAGCACATTCCAGCAGGAGAGAACAATCTCACAGCAAGAGATTGTAAACTTATCACACACCAATAGGAACTATCCTCCATGCTCAGAACTTTTCATTTGGTCCTCACACCGCCCGGTAAGGTAGATAAGGAAGCCGAGGCTCCAAGAAGTAAAATACCCTGCTCAAAGTTATAACAACAGCCCTGGGAATGTGATGGCAGGTGTGCTGGCTTGAAAGCTGGGCCCTTTCTATAAGGAGAAGGAAAGGGCTGCAGGCTGGGAACACAGCCTGGGATCCTACAGAGCCTGCTGTAGCTTCCTTGTGCAAGTGCACATTATAATTTTGGGGGTATGTCCTGTTGATCTTAAGGCATCTAGCAAAGGGCAAATTTTGATAATGGTCCTCATGCATTACAGTGGGGTTTCTTACCACCAAATTAAATTTAGCAGAGCAGCAGAGGTCCTGAAACACTAGGAAAGACAGAGAGAGAGAGACTCCTTGGCCTACCACAACAGTTGCACTAGGACTCTTTCCTCTCCTTCCCTTTCACTTTCTGTTTGGACTATAAGTGAAGGGTCTTGCTGAGCCTTCGAGGCCCTTGGGGTGGCAGGAGAGGCGGAGGAGAGGCTCACTACTGGTATCTCTTTGTGGGAGGCCTGACCCCATAGCTTTTCCATCAGTGCTGTATCCTCATGGGGTGTCCAGTACATTGTGGGGATGGAGATCTGCAGTCATCTTCCCCAACTTCACAGTCTTTGCCATATGACCCTGTCTACTTCTGCACTTCCTCATTCTATCTGCCAAGTGCCCGCTGCATGCTTGGCATAGTGCTGGGCCACAGCAGTGACTGGAGCCTGTCTTGTGGAGCTTACACTCTAATGGGACACACAGATGGTTGAACAAGCCACTGCTTGCACTCTATGACGGGAAAGTAAAGATGGTTTACAAATGGGGTTGTCTGAGAAGGGAAGGTGTGGTCATGCTCCCTACTTCTCTTGGAAATGCATCATCAGGTGGACGAGTTGTGGGAAACGGGCCAGCATGATGCAGTTAAACACCTCTCATCTGCCCAAATCCTTCTGCCCTCACAACCAAGGTCAGATGCTGTATCGTCCACAGAACTTTCCGGGTGCCCTTCCTCTCTCCTTCAGCTGCAAGTTACCCTTCCCTCCTCCAAGTACTCATCCCTTTTGATCTCTGCCTCTTCTGAATACTCCTGTGAGCCAGCCACTCTCCAGAATGCAGCTGCTGCCAGAATCATTGGCCCCCCATCTTCCTGTGGAACGTGAGACCCACCGGCACTGCCCAGGCCCCTGCAGGCACCAACTCAGGTCCTCAGCCCAGCCACCCCGAGACTGTTCCCACTGTGCCCACGAAGAAGCACAGGGAGATCAGTGCATCACCCAGGTGTAAAGACACCAAGGAAACCATTGCACGCATGAGGAGTGCTGTAGGGCCCTGAGGGGGGTGTGAGACAGGGGTCTCGTTATGGGGATATTGGGGAGAGAGGGAATCAACGTGATGATGTGGTTGAGAGCTCAAGCTCAAGAATCAGACTGGTTCTGATCCCAACTCCACTCCTTCTTGGCTGTGTGACATTAAGGAGATCACTTAACTTCCCTAGACCTCACATCTAGTGTCTGTAAAATAAGGATGCTAACTGATATCCACTTTACAGAGTTAAAAACAGTGAGATGTGCAGACTTAGCACGGTGCCTGGCAGGTGGTGAGTTCAGAGAAGGGTAGCTCGTGGCTCTCTCATCTATGATCTCACCATGACTTGCTTCCATTTCAGACAATAAGCATCCCTGTGACAGAGTCTGTCTCTGATTCAACCTCGTAAGCTTCCCCCAGGACCCTTACCAAGGCCCTGCATTCCTATTAGGTCACCAGTGAATATTTGTAGAATGGATGAAGGAGGGAGGGAGGAGGAAGTGTGTAACTCCCACCACGTGGCAGGTATCTCTTCATGCTGGACCCCGGATTTAGTCGTCTGACAGGGAGGCCCGTGTACTGTTACAGCCTCCGGAGACAGCGTGCTTTTTCCTCTGAAGTACCCAGCCACGTTGGCAGGTTTGCAAAACCAAGCTTGGTTTTATGGCTTAATAGGAGAGATTGAGCCTCCACCGCTGTCACTTCAGAAGAGCAGTTGTTTTGACATCTGAACCCCACAAATTGAGTGGAAATGCCAGTGATGGGAGATAAGCAGGGAAGACGGAGGCGTCAGGATCCGGGGCCCCGAGCTCAGAGCAGTTGTTGCCCGGCCGTTGCTGGACGACTAGCGCCAATGGCACAGGGCCCAGGGTTCCGACGCGGCAGGGCGTCCCCATCCGAGGTGTTTAATCCGTGTCCCCCTCCTGTCCCCCGCCCGCAGGAACGGCCTCTCGGGCTGCCGCGCGCGGACGGAGAGCGAGCCCCCGTGCGGCTCCCCGGTGGTCAGCGGCGACCCCAAGGAGGACCACAACTACAGCAGTGCCAAGGCCGCCGCCGCCCGCAGCGCCTCCCCTGCCAGCGACTCGGTCTCCTCCGCCTCCTCCTCCTCGGCCGACGACCACTACGAGTTCGCCGCCAAGGGGGGCGCGGAGGGCAGCGAGGGCAGCGAGGGCAGCTTCCAGAGCCACGAGAGCGAGCCGGAGGAGGACCGGAAGCGCGGCCAGCGAGAGGCCAAGGATGCGCTGGGCGACAGCGGGTACGCGTCCCAGCACAAGAAGCGGCAGCACTTGGCCAAGGCCAGGAAGGTGCCCAGCGACACGCTGCCGCTCAAAAAGAGACGCACGGAGAAGCCGCCCGAGAGCGACGACGAGGAGATGAAGGAGGCGGCCGGGTCCCTGCTGCACTTAGCGGGGATTCGGTCCTGTTTGAACAACATCACCAATCGGACGGCAAAGGGGCAGAAAGAGCAAAAGGAAACCACGAAAAATTAAAAACAAGTCACCGATTTGTTTTGAACTTATGGCCATTTGGTTTCAGCATGTCAGGAGATTTCTAATGATTTGTGGCAATATCAGCAATTATTTTTCCTTTTTTGGTTTGGTTTTCTTTCTTTTCTTTTCTTTTTTCTTTTTTTTTTTAAGTTGGTCCCCTCCCTTGTTTCAGACCCTTAAGAATTTTATTTTTAAAGGAGATTGAAGCCATAGAACTCATATTGACACTCAGCTGTTTTACAAAAGCTTTTCATTATCTGAAGACATAACCGAAAAAGCCAAAATTACCATTGCTTCTTCCTCCAGCTTGTCAGAAACACGTGGCCAAATCCATAGGGATGTCGATGTCATGGCCACGGGAGCACACGTGCGGCTCCTAGAAGGCACTGGCACCAGCAGGCATCGTCAGGCGCAGCCCTTCGTCAGGGTGGGCGTCCAGTCAGGTTCACTGAGGGCCTGTGGATAAAGTGGGGAGGATGACGCCCCTCGCCCCCCAGGAGCAGACCCAGGTGTGGCACTGCCATCGAATCAGGCCAGAAGAGCCTTTGGCCTGGTCACGCAGCGCACACAGCGGGGCGGGGAGGTCCTCCTCGTCACAAAGTCCGGTGGCATCTCAGAGGTGGGCACTGGACTGTTTTGTACATCAGGTGTCAGTAGAATCATGAGAGGGAACAGGGTCAGTGCTTAGAGCTGTTGCTAATTATTGAATTCTGTTCTGTATTAAATTAAGAAAATGTTTCTAAAGCCATAAGCCTAGAGGCTGGCCCTGCACGCACATGCACACACACATGTACTAGAGAGAGAGAAGGGAAAAAACTGATGCAGAACAGTCTTCTTTCCTGCCCAAGTGAAAGACAGTCAAGACCAGGAAATTACAATAGCTGTTAAGGAAGGAAAGAATGGTAGAGATCTTTTTCTGTTTATCAAAAATATTTGATCCAAGTGGAAAAAAAAAAAAAGCTACAGAACCTGCCATTAGTATTATGGTGTATTTTTAAAAGATGAAAGGCACATTGATGAACAACAAAAAAAAAATGGCAAAAAAAAAGAAAGAAAGAAAAAAAGAAAAAAACAACAACTCCTAACTCCTATACTGCCCTCAAAATGGAGTTTGCAATTATTGTCAGTCAGGATTCATCTTTGCGAAAATCAGTGATTTCCACATTCAGCCAGTGTAGCCAGCAGAAATTTCTGATCCACAATGCATGGATTCCTTTGAAAAAGAAAAAAGAAAAAAAAAATCACAAAAACACAAACTTTTTTTTATTCAAAAATAACAAAGTTCTTGTAAGGTAAATAATGTATTTAGCATGAAGCATGAATTATTTTCATATAAATATAGAAAATAGAGAAAAGGCTATGCCTCTAATTTTTAAGCCCTTAGGCTTAGAGGTTCTTTTGGTTTTCTACTTTTTTTCCTTTTATTTTTTTCTTTTTCTTTTATTTTTTTTTAATTTTTTTTTTTTTAATTTTTTTTTTGTTTGCTTTCCTGTTATTTTGTTTTGGTTTTTTGAAGCAGGTGTTTAAGGTTTAACCTTCTTCAGGGACAAATTCTGACTGTTGGGGAACTTACTCTGCAATATAAAAATATCTTCTTGCTCTGGTAGGGCTTGGATGGTTGAACTCTGTACTGCCTTGTCTGCACTTCAGCCCCCGACCCCTCTGATTCTCTGTTTTTAAAAGTGTGTCCTTTCTCTTTGTCTGTACGTGTTTTAACATGACGCAATAATTTGAGGGCAAACTTAGTAGTGAGTGTGTATGACAGAATCAAGAGAATGATGGGATGCCTACTTGAGAAAATCATTCTATGATTTGGTTCTAGGAAAAAGGCAGTGAATAATTATGCAAATTTGCCAGGAGAAGGGGAAACATGCTAATGGGCCTTATTGGATGAGGGTACGAGATAGGGTGCACGTGAAAGGAGGAAGCGAAGCAGGTGTTGGAAAGGCCGGCCCCTCGTTTTACTGCGATCGCAGCCGCCATGCAGGAGGAAAGAGGGGCTGGCCATCTCTGCCACCTCAACACACTAAGGAACCTGGAATTAAGACCATCTAGATCGTGAGAGCTGAATTTAGACAACCGGACAATGCCATGCAGACCAGAAACTCCTGTTATCTTTGCCTAAAAAAAAAAAAAAAAAAAAAAAAAATTTTTTTTTTTTTTTTGGAGATCCAAAGGGAAATCTCTAAAACAATATGATGTTTCAGCGAAATAGAGGGAAATTTTAAACCACAAACAAAAACACCACCACTGTGGCTCAGGATATGATAATGGGGAGAAGAAGGGAACTGGGGAGATTTTTTTCTTTTTAAAAACAGGTCAGCTGTGGGCCAAAACCCAGCCCTTGTGGCAGCACCAGGTACTGTTAGACGCTCCATCTGTCTGAACAGTGAGCACTAACTGATGCAGGCCCCACACCTATCTGTTCTCTGGGGGTGCTGATAAGAGAACCTAACAATCTGCATGTATACAACAGGTTGAATTCGTTACCTGAACCTGAATACGCTCAGCATATTTGTTCAAGGTGTAGATGAGGGGCAAGATGTATTTTTAAACTGCTCTGTTCCCTCCGTCTCCCTCAGCCTCTGACACTCCCAGAACAATCCACGGCCAAGGAACTTGAGTGACACTTTGATTCGTGTTGTCCCCTGATCACACCTGAGGCCCCCGCCCTCACCTCATTCCTCACCCAACCCTACCAAGATGATAAAATTCCAACTTCCCTTCTGAAAGGCAAAGATAAATATTCAGGGCTGTTTCTGACAGGAGACTTCTTCCAATTAAAACCCCCACAGTGGGCTGTCTCCCCTCATTTCTTTTTTCTAAAGGGGTAAAGGCCTCTTTTAGAAAATAATAAAATGCAATGTGTGTGATTTACTTTTCTGATCTCTCTGAGAACTAGATAAATATCTTATAAAAGTGTGTTCTTAACTCCAGAACCACTCTTTTTTGCATAAATACCTCATGGGGCAGCTTTCTAAGTGTTCTGTTCCCAAGTCTCCCCGGGCACCCTGGTCGGATCTGCTTGGAAGACTTGTTGGGGAAACTTTAGTGAGGGTACTTTTTTCTATTTTTCTTCTGTTTTTGGAGGCATACACATTATGGATAACCAAAACAATGGCTCAATTTGTGTTTAACTTTGTATTTTGATTGTTGAAAGAAAAAGTATCCGTGTGTATGTGGCCGTTCGTAGTGGGTCCTTGCGGAATGAGGTTGTCTTTGTCCTTAACAAGCCAAGGGGCAGGAGGCACCCTCTCTCACCGCCTCCTCCAAGAGCAGTAGAGAATTTAAGCACAAGCCTATTTGTGAAAGAATATTTTCCTTAAGTGTAATTCACTTTAGTCTTGGAATTCCCTCCCAGGTGTTCTTTAAGCTTCCAAACTAGCATATGTATCCATTAGTCTGACAGATCGCCTGAGCACCGCAAAGAGGTGTGATTTTTTGCTTTCGTTTCTCCTGTCGGGAGAAGTGGCATTTCATGTGTCATTCCAGTATCTCACATACTCACACGGGGCGGGGGGTGGGGGAAACGGGGAACTCTAGCAATATTTAAAGATGCTTTGGTAAAACAACCGTGAACACATCAGCGCCGTGACATCTACAACCACTTGCTATTGACCCTTGGACACATTTAAGAGAAAGAGACTATACATCTTTTTTTTAAATGGTATACACATAGACAGTTATTTTTATCCTATTACAATTGTCTTTTCTCTTAATCTAGTACTATGTGGAAAGGGTTTGCATCAGAGATTTTTCCCAGCCTTATAATATAATCTCCTATTTCCCTTGCCCCTCTCTAATCAATGTACTTTGCAAGAGTTCTTTGGTAAAGTTGTCTGTCTGAAACTAGAATGGAACAAGCCCACATTTAGATGGCGGCTTAAGAAGACTGTGGGCAAGACATCTGGGGCAGGTTTCCATCTTGGGGGTGAATGTTTAAGAAGGGATGTGTTGGGGGCCTTTCCCAAAAACTGATTTCTCCTTATAGCGGCTCTCAGGGTGGGCACTGCAGTTCTTGCCACGGGGCATTCTGGAAGAGGGCATTGTGCTGACAGTGTGTGGGGGGGTGGTGGCTGGAGCACGAAAGCTGTCCAAGATGGCCATTGTACCCAACTCAGAACCCCGTGGCCCAGTGGGGCTGCTCAGTGTCCAGCAGTGCCCACAAGTGCCAGAAAGCCTGAGTTTCTGACACTCGGCACTTGTGTGTGGGCCTTGAGCCTCTCACGGAATCAGAGCAATGTAAAAGGGAGGGTCTTTCCATCCAGGATGGGGTTAAATTCAAAGTGATTTCTTTTTCCCTTTAAACTTTATTCAGGTTGGGACTGGTTTCTTTCTGGCAGATCACAGCAGCCGAGGTGTTGCGATTTATTTTTACATTTCCATAGAGAGGTATTTTTCTTTCATCTTCAAGGTTTTTTGCCACCAAAAGAAAACATTTGATCTCCGTGTCCCCTCTTGATCGTGACTTGCCAGTGTTGACAGTCGAGTCCTTGCTCAGTGTTGTGGGTCCCAGCCCTCCAATACTATATCAAACACTGTTATGCACATAATGCAGCACTGTGATCTAATTTAAATAATACTTTTTTATTATTTATACTACTATATATAATATACATCAACACTTTTGCTATATAACCGAAGTGATAACCCTCTTTTAGTTACCTGCCAAACTCTGGACTTTGGTTTATATTGCAGTTAACAGTTACAAAGTTGTAATGGTGTCTTTTTTTCTTTGTAACGGAATGTGTAAATCAAACTATATACATTGTGTGGTGTTCCTGCTTCTGAGTTTCATGAGGATTTACACATCGGCACCCAGTATTCTGTATAAAACTGCCTCCCCTTGTGAATCAGCTGTTAACCCCTCTTCATTTGAGAGAGCGCCACCAAGGGTGGTGAGCTCCTTTGTGTTCTCTCTCTCTCTCTTTCTCTCTCAACTGGTTATTCTTGAATTAAGCACAGATTCATCAGCTCGGTTCCTTTATCATGAATAAAGTATGTGACCTTGCAATTCTTCCATGGTTCAGCAAACAAGTGCTAGCTTCACTGACCAAAAACTAAGGAAGGAAAATACAGTTTTCAAAGCGATCATCTTTTAATGGCCGAATCCGATGTGTCTATGGTGCTGCATCTTGCTGTTGTACATTTGAAATCAGACATATGTGAAAGCTCCCTTCTGACCTGCTGTAGTATGCTCACAAGTACCCTTCCTGTTTGTTTCGTTAGCGTTGAAGTCAAGACTATTTATTTGGAATATTTACAACAGTGTATTCCACTGTACTTCAATTGCAAAAGCTGGGAATAGCGTTCTCTTCCTTTTGCAAACAATGGCTATTCCATATTGGATTCTCAAAGACTTCGATGTGGTGAACCTATCAAACCTAGAAATTGTATTTCATCCTTTCATGACTGTGGCCTGAGTTCCCCAACCCTATTGTTTTTTAGATGAAACCTAGCACACGTTCAGTTATTTAAGCATTAAACACTTCCTGAGTAATGTCTGTTGAAGCCATCTAAACTCATAGCAGATTCAGTAACCAGTTTCATGCTGTATCATTCACACTCACTACTTCTACTGCCATGGTGAAAATGTGGAGGAAAATAAAAGTATCCATATGTGTCTGGGAAGCATTATACACTTGTACATTTTTTATACTCTGATTCTGTAACATTTCTTGAGTTTTGTTTTTGTTTTACAGAAGAAAAAAACAATATAGTGATAAAGCAATCGGAAGACCAAGAGGTTTCTCGATGCTTGCTGTCGCCTGGCCTGTGCTGGCCGGTAGATCTACATGGCCAAATTGATTTCCTAGAGTAATAATTTTCCAAAAGCCAATTTTTTTCCCTGTATTTTCTGTATAAAACTGCCAATATCATGAATAGAAAGGGAGAACCATAAAGGAGAAGGCAATCGGTGTCCAGTTGCGTTTGCGTTACCTATGGAAGCAGTGTGGGGGCAGGCGCGGTCGGCCGAACTTTATAGGGACTCGAGGGTGTTGCTTTGGAGGCTCATACTTGCATTCTGCATCCTTCATATGTAATCATATTGCCAAAGACAAACTATTTCATCATTTATTGTAAATAACACTTTTCCCCCAGACCTACCATAAAGTTTCTGTGATGTATTGTCTTCCAGTTGCAATAAAAATCACTGAGTTGCATCAATTGAAGAAAAAAACCCACGTGGTGTTGCGTGTACTGCGTCTCCATATGCAAACTCTGAGCAGTAAAATCATTTATATTTCTTACTAGTATAGGGTGTGTGTGCGGTTTTTTTACAGTCCGGCTCCAACATTGCAGCTTCACTTACTGAGCATATCCTCACACACCCTTCCATTCTTGGTGGGAAATCTTGTGCCTCTACAAACACACAGTCCAGGGCTGGGCTCCTCTGTGGATCTCAGGAGAAGTTCAGCTCTAGTCTGAAGGGCTGTTTAGCAGCACACGTCTTACCACAGGCTTGGGAATCAGTGGTGCAGACAGGTCTTCCCTTTCATTTGGAAGTCGTCAGACAATAAATTAAAGTTGTTCTTTAGAACTGGAGCCAGTCAGCCCCTTTATCCACCTATCCTGGATCCTGAGGGTTTCTTGTGATGACTTTCCTGACCTTAAGGTTATCATCTTCTGGAATTTAATCCATTACCATTCAATTATCTCCTTCCCTCAAACACACACACACCCCAAGAAGCAACGAGAGGATGAGGCAGGGGGTGGGGGGGTTGGGACAAGTCATGGGTCTGAGGGCACCAGTCCCCGTGGTACAGGAGTAGGAAGAGGATGTTCTCTCTCAAGCGTTTTTCTGGTTCCTTTTGTGACCATTTGGTTGTTAATATCCCCTACCCCGGTAGAGCCTGCCCTTCCTCTGGGCACCTCCCGTCGTCGGTCTGTCCTCCAGGATGGGCAGCCCATGTCTCTTGCCACCCTCTGTGATCAAGTGTTGCTGTGACGTCGTGGGCCCATCTATTCTGTACACGTTCAGAAATAAGTTCTTCCCAAGAGGCCTTCTCAAAGCACAGGTCCTGTGGGTTTGGTTGGCACGGCTGCCATGTCTTCCACCATTGGGGTTGCCTTTGAAGCTCCAGAGTGGCAAAATTCCACCATTTGAGATTTGGTTGGGAAGAAGAGCCGGGAGTCATTTGGGGCCAAATCTGGTGAATCAGGAAGCTGACAGTTGGGGAATGCTTGAGGCCGAATAGAAGATGTTTAATAAGGTTGAAGTGGGGAAGGAAATAAATGAGTGATACAGGTAGAATTGAAATAACACTGCATTAACAATAGTCAAAACTATTACAAACGTCAAACGAATCCTAATAGTTACCACACGTGATTTTCTTTAATGATTCATATGACTGTCACGAGGCCAATTTAATGCAGCAAGACTTCATCCATTAATCACCAACCATGCCACAACCACTGGGCTACAGGAACAACGGAACCCAGACTTCAAGGGGCTCCAAAGCAGACCCTGAGCTGCCGTCATTGGCATAGGCTACGAGCACTTGCGTGGTCCCCGTCTTTCTGGGGCAGAGCTTACCGAAGGTTAAGAAGCAACAGCCTTGCTGGAGTAAGCCCAGAGTTTTAGAGCCCAGGTGGGTGGGGGTGAGGGGAACCCGGAGCCCTGGCCGCTTTCTCCTCTTTTCTCAACCGCTCTGCCCAATGAAAGCGAAGTGTTCTGAACGAAGAAAACACCGTCTCTCTGGATAGTTCTGAACAAATTTAAGCATTTTCGGAGAAAGTCTGGCAGGACCAGGAGACTTTTGTTTCTGAGCTGAAATCTCATATTCCAGCCACCCTGCATCTCAGTTGCCCCTGGAATTCAATGGTCCTACATATGCACAAACCTGAGTGTGTTTTGACCTCTTTTTCATTGACTGGGACACAAAACCAAGGGACCAGGAATTAGTGAAGGACAACTTAGTAATAGATTCAAGTACAAGTGAATGAATCAGTTTATTGAATATTCACCTCTTCCTTTTGTTTTGCCTGAAAGAAGCTGCCCAGAAACATGTGTTTAAAAAACACTAAGAGCGGTAATATCTTAATTTGAAAACCGTTCTTGTGCCTTGGGGAACAAAGCATCCTTGGTGACTTGAGAACTGTTTTATGTTACTCCATAATAAAGTACTTATGGAGTATAGGGAAAAATCTCCCCAAAAGGCAGAACTTTGAGAGGGGCCAAAATTTCTATTCTTTCTCATCTGTTACTCATTTAGGGATTCTGATTTGATTTCAAAAATATATAATAAGTGGGAAGTACAGGTGGGACAAGTCTGAAAATAAGGCAGTGGCTGATTTCTTATTATATTCTTTCTAGGATACAGTCTCTTTATTAAATGGGTACATTCTATTTACATTCTCAAACCAAAGGGACATAAGAGATTATTGAGTCCAAGCTCCCCATTTTACTTTTCTGCAGCTGAGGCACAGAAAAGTTAAGGGATTTGCCCTGGATAACACAGCTAGCTAGAGACAGAGCTGGACTTAACAAGAGAAAATTTTCCTTCTTATCTTTCATCATATTCAACTGTTTGTTATAAAATTGTAGTCATAAGATCTACAGGATTTCGTATCTGGAAATTCTTCACACACACACACACACTTAGTTTTATGCCCTATGCGTTTTCCATATGGCTATCATGAAAATAACTATCTTTTTAAATGATGCCTAACAATCTATTGAGTGAATGGACTTCGATTGTCAACCGTTAGCTTACTTTTCAATGTTCAAGTGTTTATCATTTCCTTCTATTTTAAGTAATACTACAATGAACCTTTACATGCATGTGGCCATTTCCATATTTTCAACTAGTCCTTCAGTTGGATCTATTGGAACAAAAGTAGTATCAATGTTACAACTCTTTATTCAAAGGCTTCCCAAACAGTGTCAGTGCCAACAGCAGTGAATGAAAATCCCAATTTCATTGCACCCTTGCTAGTATGGGATATTATTTTTTTCTGTATAATTTTTGCTAGCAGATGAAACTTGACTTTGCTGCTATTTTTATTTTTATTTAATTACTAGCAAAGTTACATTTTTCTCCATGTTTACTGGCCATTTATTGTTTTCTTTCTTCTGAATCATCTGTAACTGACTCTCCAAGAGTTTGGGAGAGAAAGAAATCAGATTCGTTGACGATCTTCTACAGTGTTTCTGATTAGCCATTAAACAGTGCCAGGAGGACCGAGCACATTATATGCCCCTGGACAGCCCTGTCAACTTCACACACATATCTCTACTTGACCTTCAAATTCCCCTCCCTAAAACTTTTACCTTATGGTCCTTGGACTACCCTGAAAGGCCACAGAGAACACATCTAAATCCTCTTGCACATGACAACCATTTATGTATTTGAGAATATATGAATAATCCCAAATATTGTATTTGAAAACAATAATATTTCCCTCCCTGAGTCTTTTCCAGGATAACTTCTGCCAACTGTTTCTCTCTGCTAGACATGCTCCTGTTTGTGATCAGAATTCAGAACTGAGTACAGAACTCCAGGTACAGTTTAATGATTGTAGAGCTATGAGAACTGTCACCTCCTCCATTCTAGATCCACTATTTCTATTAATGTAATCAAAGATTATTACAATAATTTTTTTCAGAAGCCTCATCACCCTACTGATTCACATTGAATTGACTGTTAACCAAAATAACTAAGTCCCAGCTCTCGGTGTAGTTCTTTGGATGTTCTTTTTAGATCAAAGTGCAGGAATTTATATTTATCTCTATTAAATGTCACCCCCTTAGATTTGGTCTGAGAGGGGGGAGGGGTGTTCCCTGATTCTCTCATCCAAAGCACTTGCTCTCCCTCGAGGTATCATCCAAGCACAACTTTGAAAACATCTTCTGTATATTGATTAGGACAAAGCTGGAGCCATGTAGGAAGGTTCTCAAGACCCCTTTGTAGGTCTTTTGTAGGACTTTGATCTCAATCACTACACTTTAACAGCAGGCATCCAGCTAGTTATGCATATGCCTGGCTTTGTGAAGAAGTTGCCTACATTTCTCCATCCAATTAATCATCACATACATTCTTGACCTCAGGAATAAGTCCATAGTCATCCTTTATAAAAAAGGAAATAAAGTCACACTCTATGCCAATATGAAAAAATGCAAATTTGGAATAGAGCAATGAGAAGAATAAAGTTTCACTTCATGTACAAAAGTGGAGATGATGCAAATCTTATTTTTCTTCCTATGAGGAAATTAATCTTGACTTATGTAGGACTAAATTATGTGAGGTTCTTAAGCAACACATTTGCACGTAAGAAGCAACCACCATTCATTCATTCATTTCTTCGTTCATTCACAGTATCTTAGTGAGTCCAAGCTGGCTTCCTTGCAAACAGTTTGCAAACCATTCTTGTAATAATCTCACCAAGAATCTTCCCAGGGGTAGCATTGAGATTATGGATCCACAGTTTGCAGACACTATCTATAATCGGGAAAGTTTCAGCGTAATTCTTAGGCAGTATTCTTTACTCTGGGCAATCCGATTTAGGGGACTACCTTGTATAGCAGGGAGTCGGCCTTTCAATATAGTCAAATGCATTTAAAAGAAAGGGCTTGTCTTAAAAAAAATAATAAGTTGTATTTTGTTACATCTGACACCAATCTTCTATAAATACTTGATCCTTTACACAGCATGGCATATATATTTAAGTATTGAGAACTGCTTCTGTAATTGGAAAAGGCTGTCTGAAACATGAAAGAACAGAGAAGAAATTTGGAAGAAATAGAGTAAGAAAATGTTTAAGTAGATGCTCTTCTTTGCAGTTAGTCAACCTACATTTGTTTATGAACTGCTATGCACCAGTCCTGAAAGGTCTGGGACACAGATGGCTACGACCACCTCCAAAAATCCAGCTGCAGTGATAAATGCACCCCTCACTGGCAGCTGGCATCTTGCCCCATACTTCTCAGTAGTCGACGGTCCTTTCTAGACCTAAGATGTCAGTTGCAAAGATCAATTCAGCCTTTATCTTCCTCCCCCTCCCATCTCTACACTTCTCACCTCTATCAGCTGAGGAGCAGTTGGATAAGAGCCTGTCTGCCATCTGAAGACGTGGCCATCCCTCCCATAGACAAATTATTTCTAGATGAACTAATCCTTGCTACTGAATACCAGCTCCGTGATTTAAAAAAAAAAATGGGGCATTTCCTTTTCTTTTGCACAATGCTTCAAGTTCCCACCTCATAAGCAAGCATTCATCTCCCACACCTGCCCTCCCACCTGCTTTGTCTTCCCACCATCCACCTCCGTTGCTCAGGATGCTCTTGTTTTATTTTAGTAACTCTCCTGCCCCATCCTTGGTTCAGGCCAACAAGGGTGTGCCGTGAGATGGTGTCTTAGTTTCCCAGCTGCTATGACAAATACTACACAGTGAGCTGGCATGAACAATAAGAATTTATTATCTTGTGCTTTTGGAGACTGGAGGGCTTGTTTCCTCCAGGGGACCTTGGGGTTCCCTGGCTTTCCCATCATGTGGTGACGTCCTCTCCTCTCTCTTCCAGGTTCCAGCTGGAGCTTCCAGCTCCTCCCGGGGCTTTCTCTTTAGAAAGCCTCCAGTAATAGGATTAAGCCCCATCCTGACTCAGTTGACCACACCTTTGTGAAACATAAAAGATCCTCTTTACAGTGGGTTCACAACCACAGGAATGGGACTAAGATTAAGAGCATGTTTTTTGGGGGGTCCATAATTCAATCTGCCCAGATGGCATGAGGCATCTGGTTGATTCTCAGTCTAGTCTTTTTTCCGCAAACTTAGACTCACTGAACACAAGGTCCAGCCTCCCGCCCTCAGGGGACCAGACCAGCAAATTCCGCTCTGATCACATACAACAAAAGCCATGAATTTTTATGTTTAATCCTTTCTACTAGACCATTTCTTTTAGGCAGCACATTTCATCAAACCTATCAGACCCATAAGCAGGAAACTTACGCCATAGTATTTCATCTTTATTGGTGATAATTCTCTGACCTGAAAGAAGAGGCACTTCCCTTGGTGATGAAAAGGTCAATTGCCATTAAGGAAAAAAAGGAGGAATATATGCTTCACACTTGAGTGAACTTGCTTAACCTTTTGAATATCTAAGGACTTGTAACTTAATACTAGTATAAACGTACTTCACATGAAATTGGTCTTTAATGTCTGTCCATAAGGTGCTGTCAAGAACCCATCCAGTCCATTCCAAACCCAGCCCCTCTAAGCTTCCCCCGGTCATCCTGATTCCTTCCTGCTCCATCAGCTCCCCTGTGGCATCCAGCTCCAAATCTAGTCAGTTCTACCTCCAGCTCACCGCTGGTTGTCCTTTGTCCTCCACCCCAGGGCCACCCTCTAGCCTCCTCTAACCAAGCATTAACCCACGTTGCCTTTGAGATGTCATCTCCCTGCTTAAAATCTTCATGTTGGGGTGGGGGTGGGGGGTTGCCTGCTGGATAACGGCCAAATCCAGACAGTGGTCCTCTGCAAAGAGCTCAAATTCCAGCTCCATCTTGGACCCCTCAGGCCCACCTCAATGACTCCGACTGCCAAGCTCCTGTTCCTTCCTGGCTCGGGGCCTCTTCTCCTCTCCCTCTACAGGAATGCTCTTCCCACTTTCTCCCTCTTGCCTCCTGAAAAACTTCCTGTCAAGGCCCAAGTCAAACTTCTGAGAATTATTTTCCCACCAATTCTCCATAGCACAAAATTCCTGCATCCACGGTGGTTCTGTCACAGGCTGTCAGGATTCTGCATCCACCTGTAGGCAACCTCGCTGGATGGGAGCCCCTTACGTGCCAGCAAGTATCAGGTCTTATTCTGTGCTGAATCCCAAGACAGTGCCTGACACTTGGATACTCAGGGCATTTTTATTTAATTCAGTATTATCTTATTTTATCTATTTGATGTTTCCAGTGTCCTGCAATTCTCAGAGAAAACTAACAGAGGTCAAGTTCCCTTGCATATTCTATGCCAGGGAAATGTGGACCCAGAATGAGAGTAATTCCTTGCACCTGAAGACCTCTACACTCCAGCTGGTCTTACTCACTGGTCCACAATTATCCATACAGGATTTAAAACAAACGATCAAACTCTGCCATGTGCTATTGTGTTTTTTAATTTTGTTTTGTATTTTTTTGTTTTCGCCACATGATCAATAATAAAACTGGGAACTCACCAGCACTCAGCCAGTTTATTTTGTGTTTCTTACTTGGTGAGTCAGGAAACCAAGTTTTGATTCCATCTCAACCAATTACTAGCCATGCAGCATTCAGAAAGCCACTTACCATCTCTGCCGAGTTCAATGGATTCCAAGGCTGGGTGACAAATTAGAATAGAACAACGTAGAGACTTTTTTAAAATATTTTAATTATCTCATTCAAAAGACTGTCCTCTAAGATTACATCCCTCCTGTTCTTTTGGTGTTAAAATGCTCCCTCTTCTATAAAATCATGGTGATTGTAGATGGAGGTATTTACTTGTTTTTCATGTCCTCACTTGGCTAAGCAGATAACTGGTGATGATGCATTAGTCTCCCTCAAATTTCCTTTGATTCTGAACCAGTGCTGCATCCGTATCTCTTTTTTGCACAGGAGAGTGCAGAGTCAAGCTGTAAGAAGAAGTTTTGTGAAAAAACATGAGTCTCCTTTTGCAGTTGGCAGGTTAATCCAGGGGCCCAAAGTACATGTTATTTCATTGTCAGACCAGAAGTTGAGATGAAGTGTGTTCTTTGTCCTAGAACTGAAAATTAGATCACCCAGCTACTGCTTCTCTCCCTGGGTTCCCTAAGACCTTTTCAGTAGAGCATTTGAGCTCCATCTCCACGGATCTGCAGGAAGTTAAAATGAATCATTCATTTATTCAACAAACATGTGCTGAATACGGACGACAGGGCCAGAGCATCCTGGGCCCCGGGCACTGAGAAGTGGATAAGACAGACAGACTGCCTGCTCAGGACGAGCTCACGGGCCAGTGAAGAGCCACAGTACGGTGTGATCGAATTGCAGAACAGGAAACATCTACATTTCATTGCAGCATAACTCTGCAGGTGGAGCAGCTTGCCCTCTCCCAGGGAGCTCCCATCTGCACATTTGGCCCCACCATTTTGAGGATGAGTCTCAAATCACATCTTAGCCCTTTGCCCCCTTTCCCAAGACCCAGACACACAAGGATGCCCTACAAGCACCCCCAACTCAACACAACCAAACAGCACTGTTGGCAGAGACTTCTAGTTGCCTATCCAATGTCCCTACACCCTTTCTCTCTTGTTAACAAAAGAGATTTCCTTGGGAGTGGCCGTGTGCCCAGTGGAAAATTATTCCCCAGCTTCCCTTGAAGACAGGAGCTAGTGAGACATAATGGAAGTTGTTTGGTAGGGCTTTCTGGAAAGTTCCTTAAAAGAAGAATACCACAAGGAGACATCTCTTGCCATTACCTCCACCCCCAGCCTCCTTCCTACAGTGTAAAATTCCTGTGTGGAAGCTGGAATTCTAACATGAAAGCTGGAGATGAGAGGCCATTTTGTGACCATGAGGCAGCCTCGTGCAGAGCACACAATGCAGAGCACAGCAAAGCAGAGAGAAGTCAGGAAGGAAACTGAAGGCAACAAGCCTGGGGTCCACATGCTGGTCTTGTCCCCCTCTTATCTCTCCCCTCCACTGCAGCCAGGGTGCTGTTCTAGTCACTCACCTGACACTTCACCCCTGAGTAAAATCTTCCCATGTGCCCTATGCTCTGGCTAAGATCCCATGTAGAGGCATTTGTGATATGGGTTTCCATGTGGCACAAGAGCCCTTCATGCTTGGTCCTCAGCCTGATGCCTAACTCCCTCCCATGCATACCCTGAGTTCCAGCTGCTTGTAAGTTGAAGTTCTCAGGATGTCCCCTGGTGTCCCCTGTCTCTTGTGGCCTTTTTGGAATGTCCTCTCAACCTTCAAGGTTCAACTCCCTTGTCTTGCCCTCTGTGCTCAACTTCCATACTCTCTGCTACCAAGGTAGCTAGTCCTTAAAATACCTGTATTCTAGAACTTACCATGTTTCTCTGTAGCTACTGATTTCCCAGACTGTCTGCACCATGTACTCCTAAAGAGCAGTGTTCTGGTTTGCTGATGCTGCCTTTTTGCAAAATTACAGAAATGGATTGGCTTTTATAAAGGGGGGCTATTTGGTTACAAAGTTACAGTCTTAAGGCCATAAAGTGTCCAAGGTAAGGCATCAACAAAGGGGTACCTTCACTGAAGGATGGCCATTGGTGTCCAGAAAACCTCTGTTAGCTCAGAAGGCACATGGCTGGCGTCTGCTTGCTCCTAGGTTGTGTTTCAAAATGACTTTCTCCAAAGTGTTGCTCTTGGGGTGCTTTGTTCTCTCTTAGCTGCAGCTGCTCTTCAAAATGTCACTCTCAGTTGCTCTGCTTCTGGGCCTGTGTGGCTCTTTTTAAAGTACTCCAGTGATCCAATAAAGACCCACCTGACTGGGTGGGGCTACACCTCCATGGAAATAATCCAGTGAAAGTTCTTGCCCATGGTTGATTGAGTCACATCTCCATGGAAACACTGAATCAATAGGTTCCAACCTAATCAACACAAATACATCTGCCTCCACAAGACTGCATCAAAGAACATGGCTTTTTCTGGGGGACATAATATATACAAACCAGTACAAGCAGACACTTTTCCCTGGACATTGCTTTATCCCCAGGGTTTGCTCTGGCATCTGGCATGCAGTGGTTACCCAGTGTTTCTTGGATGGATGGATGAACAGACACAAGTTGTTCAGATGCTGCTCTCTCTGGCTAGCCTGGGTGTGCCCCCCGGGGGCTCTGCATACTCTCCTCAACTGTAGCCAGATCCAAGCTGGAGGGGGAGCTGGAGATGCAGTCTGGAACGTTTGAGCACAATGCATCACCTCCTGCTAGGAGAGCTCCCACAGATGCAGACCCACACACCACCCTGCACGAGATTTCAGGCATGGATGAACAGGGGCTGCTTGGCTTGGCTTGTCCAGACCACTTCCGTGGCCAGGGTCTCTGTTTCCAGATGGTGCAGCAGCTGTGGCCAGCTGGGTGAAGGGAACCATGGAGCCACAGATACAGAAGCATCACAGTTGGAAGGGCTCTTAGAGAATCTGGACAAACAGGACCAGAGGGGAAGGGGCTCTGTCCACCACGTTCCCCACAGGACCTCCCACCCCCAGGCCACCCATGTCCTCTGCCCCTGGGGAGTGGAGGCCTGCTTAGAGCCCTGGCTACCTTGCCTTTTTGGTCCGGCCTTGGTTTCAGGCTTGTTTTCCACGTGACTGGCCATGCTGGAGTCCATTTTCACATGAGAACTCACGTCACAAGTGTCTCTACACAGGCACTTTCTGCAAGACTAAGGTGAAATTCTCAAATCATCACCGGGCGACAATCAATGGCCTTGTCTGGCTTTTAATGACAATCAATTCTCTCTCTGGCTCTTTGCTAAGTAGGTGTCATTGAGAACAATAGTATTTTGTGAACCTGGTTGCCGGCCTTGAATTTGCAGTTTCCTGTAACTGATGAGCTTCAGAGCATCTTGTTACTGCTCTGTTCTCAGTCAATCACACGATATGCTCGGCTTTACAATTAATGTTCTTTCCACTCTGTTTTTACTCAAGGTGGCAGCTCAATTAATCAGAAAAGAAAAGCAACCCGTGGACACCAGCTCTAAGGGAGGGACTGGGGAAAGCCTGGCCCTGGCTGGCATCTTTGCTAACCTTGAGTTAATGAGGTAAAGTGGTTGGTGCCAGACAAACTTGGTTTATAGTCCTGGCTCTACCGTTTGCCAACTGCGTGATTTGGGGCAAATCACTCACCCTCTCTGGGTTCTGTTCTGCATCTGTAAAATGGGATAATAATAGTACCAACTGCAAATGATTGTTAAACGGATTAAATGAGATGCATCAGAAAGAGGCTTAATATAATATCTGGTCAATCTAAGAGAATCAATAAATGACTGTTGTAATTATCATTATCACTATTATTGTTATTTTATTCTTACAAATCCCAGAACCATGAAGTCCAACCTCTGTTTCTATGTTGGCAATACAGTGGCCGCTAGCCATATGAGTGTAAAACACACACCGGATTTCAAAGACTTACTGTGAAAAAGAATGTAAAATATCTCATTAAGACTTTGTCATATTGATTATTATTCCAATTTGCTGAAGCTGCTGTTATGCAAAATACCCAAAATGGATTGGCTTTTATAAAGGGATTCATTAGGTTACAAATTTACAGTTCTAAGGCCATAAAAGTGTCCAAACTAAGGCATCAACAAGAGGATACCTTCACAGAAGAAAGGCCGATGGCATCCGGAACACCTCTGTCAGCTGGGAAGGCACGTGGCTGGCACCTGCTGGTCCTTTGCTCCCGGGTTGTGTTTCAAAATGGCTTTCTCCAAAATGTCTCTGGGCTTCTGTCTTAGCTCCTCTCTCTCATCTCCTTTGTGCCTTGCTTCTTTCTCCTAGGATGTTTCTCTCTAAGCATCTGGGGGTCCTCTCTTAGCTTCTCTGGGGCAAACTATGGGCTTCATCTCTTAGCTTAGCATCTTCAAACATCCTTCTGTATGCGTCTCCAAACATCTCTGTTGGCTTTGGCTCTTTCTCTCTTCCTGAGCCTCTTAAAGGACTCCAGTGATCTAATTAAGACCTACCCTGAATGGGTGGGGCCACACCTCCATGGAAATGATCTAATCAAAATGTCTCATCTACAGATGGTTGAGTCACATCTCCATGGAACAACCTAATCAAAAAGTCACACCCTAATCAAAAAGATTAATAAATCTGCCCCCATAAGATTGCATTAAAGAACATGGCTTTCCTGGGGGATATAATAAATCCAAACTGGCACATTTATCTATTGAAATGACATTTTGGATACACTGGATTAAATAAAATATATTATTAAAAATTAGTTGTACCTGTTTCTTTTTACTTTTTGAATGTGGCTACTTGAAAATTAAAAATTGCTTACATGGCTCACATTATATTTCTCTTGGACAGCACTGCTCTGTTTGGAGTCATTTGCAAGAAAGTTTCATCAAATAGCCCAGCAAAGGTAATAAATAACAACAACAACAAAAAAGCAAGCAACAAACAAAAGCCGCAGGACCTCCAATATTTAACTTGTATCTCTTAAAAACCAACAAAAGACAAATAAAGCACTGAGCCTTCTGAACGCTTCCTATATTACCTTTCCCCTCTGCCCCAATTTTCTTGCACCCAGTGCTGTTTTTAAGCCTCTAATTGGCCTCTGAATCCCCTCCGAAGTACATACAGATGATCCCCCTACCTCCAGCCCACAGGGTTTTTCTTCCCTCTTCACTTGTTTCCCCAAGCCCCACTCCTCCCTCCCTCCCTCTCTCTCTCTCTTTCTCCCCCCCCACCCCGAATAAGCATCTCCATTGTCCAGGATCTGCTAAGGCAGAGCATGGCAGACCTCCATTAACCAAAGTCACAAAAGACTGATGAATAAACCAGATTGTCAAAGGGTTCATTTATGACACAGATAGCTCTTTTGGTGACAGTATGCTCCCAAATGCAGTCCAAGAGTCTTGGCCCTCAGTCCATGTTGTAGGTCTTGTAGGGTGTGTACTGCACAACTCCGGGGACAACAATAACAGAGTCTGCTCTGATGTGGGATGGTGTCCCCGGAGTTATACACTGTGGCAGTTCCCAGTCTCAGGGTCCCTGATGAATAAGGTGAATAGGTAAATTTGGTGAGCTCAGAATTGGAACCAAGAAGGTGTCAAGAGAGATTCCACTGAAGCCATGAGAAATCCTGGTGGAAACTTCCGGCCCTGCAGGTGAGTGTAACTCCCAGGAGGCCGGAGTGTCCCAGTCTCCCAGACTTGCTGTCTCTCCCTGTTAACCAGGGCTGGGTGTACACCAGCAAATTCTTGTTCTTTGGCTTTCTTGTTTCCAGGCTCCAAGAGTAAACTTGCCATTCTGTTTATAAGGTTTTCCTCCAGCCTGAGCACAAGACACATGACTGGGTTTCAACTCAGTGACCTGTTTCCAAAGTTCCTCTGGAGATCACAGCCTGATCTAGGACTGGATTTCAGGCTTCACCCGTGTCCTCGGCCACCACCAACCCAGACTGCCTTTACAGGTGGCTAATCTCTCGGCCATGAAGGCTGAACTCTTGAAAAGAAACTTTATCTTAAGTTTTTGGGGTAACCTGCTGTCACTCATAAGTTTTAATAATACTATTAATATTATGAAAAAAAATTTTTTAATTTTTTTTAATTCTTGGTTTTATTATAAGATAGACATAAATTCCTTTAAGAAAAATTGCTTTATTATGCACTCAGGTTTTTTCTTTTTTTGGAGAATTGATATGAGAAATTGTCAATAAAAAGAACTCTTCTGCTAGAAGGAAATACCTGAAACTGTTGAGCTGCAATCCAGTAACCTTGATTCTTGGAGACAATTGTATAACTATGTAGCTTTTACGGTGTGACTGAGTAATTGTGAAAACTGTGTGACTAACACTCCCTTTATCCGGTGTATGGGCAGATAAGTAGAAAAAGGGAGAAAAAGTAAATGAATAACAGGGGGATGAAGAATATGAGATGTTTTGTGTGGTCTTTTTTACTTTTATTTTTATTCTCATTTTTATCATATTTATTTTTTTTTGGAATAATGAAAATGTTCAAAAAATTAATTGTGGTGATGAATGCCCAACTATATGATGGTACTGTGAACAACTGATTGTATACTTTGCATGATTGTATAGTATGTTAATATATTTCAATAAAATTGCTTTAAAATAAAAGAACTCTTCTGCATTTGGTAAAGATGATGTTTGAGAATTTTGTTCATTAAGTTACTCAAGGACCCTGAGCCAAAGCTCCCATCACCCATGACAAAATCTGCTCGAAGCTCAGAGCTAAGAATCAGTTTGGGTTTTGTTTATTGTCTCCCATGATGAGCTGGTATAAAATGGAAGAGAGAAGGTGAATCATGCTTCCCCTTTTTGCTTGGCCTGTCAGGAAGCTTGGGACTATGCTTTAGGTTTCATTACTATAACTTTCCCCTGCCCAGAGCTCTTGATAATGTTTTTCTCCTACTTTCCCTATTTTCCATCTTGTGCTTCCCTTTTGCTTCATGTTCCTGGCTATTGGTTTTATTTTTCCTTTAGTCTGACAATAAGCTCCCTTAAGTCCTTTTTGGAAGCAAAATATGAATGAGCCAATTGAAATTAAGATAAGAGATCCAAAGCAAGGGAATTTCGGGAGATGGGAGGGAGGGATAATTACACAAGACATTTAGTCTTAAAAAAAACAAACCCAAAAACCTACAATCCCAGCCACCTGATGTCTATTATGGGGCACATGGCAGAGGTGGGGCTGAATTAAAGAATGGTGGGGAACATCCGCATTCGCCCGCTTGGAGATGTGAGCTGATGGGTTGCCCTGTATCTTTTCTGTGATTGTTTTGTGTCCCTGTTAAGTGTGGCACCGGGCAGGTCTGTGGGGACCCAATTTAATCATCTTACGTGTCTCCTTTACGCCTCTGAAGTAAACCAGCAAGGCTGCCCCACTCCACTCCCAGCATCCTAAACATTGCACACTGCTCCCATGTGGGCCCAGCGTGGGTTCCTGTGGGCAGCGGGTCACCCAGGGTACCAGTGTCTCCCTTCCACGTCTGGGGACTTCCTCCAGTGGGGACAGAGGGAGGGGTCCCCTGAGGGCCCACCTCTAGTGGCCAGATGCCCCTTTCTCCTGCCTCACCTTCCTGCCATCTGCAGGAGCCTTCGGTGAGCACAGGTGGAGACGAGGAGCCATCCCCCCGGCAGATCACAGGGCTCTCTGGCCTGGGGTGAAAGACGCTAGGCAACGACTCTTCTTTTCTAGACTCTCCCTCACCTGGGTAAGGGTTTTCTTCCCAATAGAGAAAGGATTTGAGGCACAAGAGGGACACAGAGGTAATCCAGGGAGTCAAAGGCTGACAAGGGAAGTCAGCAGCGGAGCATGTGTCTGCCAGGCAATGACAGCTTGCCAGCCCCGTGGCAAGCGCTTCACATGTACCAACTCGCTTCATCTCTCTCCAGCCTTAGGTGGCCCCAACTGTTACTATCCCCATATTACAGATGAGGAAACCGAGGCACAGAGTGTCCAAGTAACTTGTCCAAGATAACACAGATGTAAGCAGAGGAGCCGGAATTTGAACACAGGCAGGGTGGCTCCTGATCTCAAGTACCCAAAGCGGGTGTGTGTGTGTGTGTCATACAACGTGGCCCATTGGCACAAGCAGTGTGAACCGAGCCCAGAGTGGGTGCCAAATGTTTCTTTAAGTTTGCTGTCAACTTCACCCTTCAGGTCACACAGAGGCCACCTCAGACAGGCGTCCTGGGACTGACTTTGGGCTCCCTCCTCCTCTCCTCTTTTCCTACTGTGTAGCCCACCCTCTAGGGTGCAGGCTTCAGGTATCCTGGCTTCTTCCTAGTGGCCTTTTACACAACAAACACATCTTTCTTTTGTTAATATTGACCTCTTATCAGAGCAGGACTCCCATGCTTTATTAGGGTAGCAATCTAGAGCCTTACCCCATTTTGCTAAAGACCCCAGACTCCCAAATTGAGAAGTAAATAAGGTGAAAAGGGGAAAGAATATTCTATTCTCCCATAATAACAAAAACAACAAAGCAGGTCCTGTACTAAGTGCTTTGCCTGTGTTGTCTCATTTCCTCCTCCTTAAAACTTGTGATAAGGGGGTTATTATCCCCATTTTACAGATGAAGAAGTTGAGACTTAAAAGTTTAAGCAACTTGCCCCAGGGCTTCAGAGCTATAAAGTGGCAGAGCTGAGATTTGAACTCGGGTCTTTCTGGGCCCATCTAAAGAAAGGCAGCCACATCTTTTCTTTTAAGGATTGAGGAGTCATGAGGGGGGCTTCACCCCAGCTGTCACCCCTGCCTCAGAAATTCCCACACAAGTCCCAGCCTCTTTCTCTCACCTGAAGGCTCAGCCCAGCCGCAGCCCCTGCCCAGGGCTGGACAAGGCGACTGGTGTTTTGCTGCCTGAGTCCTCTTATTCGAGGAGACTCTCTGAGCCTGGGAAAAGCGAATCATTCTGTGAACCTAAATCCCTCACTGGGGCAAGGCACTGGGAACAATTTTTCCTCATGAGAAGACTGAGCAGAACTATTGGGTGAGTTTGACTAGACTGAAGGAATGTATTGCAAGGGCAAGCTTGTTCCCAGGGGACCTCTCCTACCCCAAAGGATGGAGAAACACGCTCCATTGATGGAGAAATGAGACGCAATTGTGCTACCCCAGAATCAGCCTTCAGCATCAGCTGGGCTCACCACAAGGAGCTGCTTTCTTAGAAGGGACTGCAAAATTGAAACAAGACTGCTTTTATTTTTACAAAAGGTTTTGCTATTTATTAGTTGGTTTTCTCTTCACAACCACCTTTGTAAAACAGGCTGAAAAGTATTATCCCCTATTTAACAGGTAAGAGAAACTGAGTTTCCGAGAGGTTAAATAATCGGCCTCAGTTATGTGCTAGAAGACAAAGCAGGAGCCTGCTTTGGGGCTCAGTCCTTTGAATTCTCCATTGTGGAAAACAGCCCATTTAAATGCCAGGATAAAGAGAGCCTCTGATTTAGTTTTTTGTTTGTTTGTTTGCTTGTTTTGTTTCATTTTGTTTAGAAAACCAAGAGAAAATGCTTTTTAATACGAATGCTATACATTTGGGTACAAAAATACAATACGTAAGAAGAAAACAGTATTTTATCAATAACAACATCTCAACTGAGAACACAGAAACTAAGTTATTAAGGAATGTTAAGAGGAAAAACATTCTTTAAAGTCGTATTCAGTTGACGCTTTCAGAGAAAACAACATTTGTTTGGCTCTGGTCACAGTTCCATCACGTGCACTTTCTTTGTAAGTTCAGCTTCAGCGATATCCAATTCTCATTTTGCTCCTTGAATTTTCACTTGAGAAAGAGATAGATGGATTCAGCATTAAATCTAAATAGGGCTCCAGTTTTTTCTTCAAGGTATTGTTGGTCGTTTTAGTTCTGCCAGTTTCTCTGACAGAGCTACTAGTGACTGCTGAGACAGAGAAGCTTCTATTGCTTCTCTGCAGCCTTGATTCCAAATCTGAACTCTTCTGATTTTGTTTTTAGAAAGTCCGTGTTCTTAAGACGACTGTCCACCTTGGCCTTTTCCGTAGAGACATGCGGCTCTGTCTTCTTGAGGTCCTCTCGTAGACATTTTCTAAAGCTAAAGTTGCAGTTAGGTTTTTTTTTCAAGTTGCCATTGGGGAGCATCCAAACCATCTTTAGTGCTTTTGTACAGGGTGTGCAGGGAAGTGCATAGGCTAAATTTACCCAGCACAGATTCAACATAAAACTCAGCCCCAAAGAGACCCCAGACAAGGAACCAGCTATCCAATAGTCAGTGTTTCCAGAGACTACAGGAGAGTAAGAACTATTGGGCAGGATAGCGGAAGGGGTAAAATGGGTAAAATAATGATTTTCCAAAAAGGAAGGAGGAGGAGGAGGAGATGGAGGAGAAGGAAGAAAAAGAAGAAGGCTAGATCTGGAGCATACAGTTGTGGTAAATCACCTTTTCTGGTGAACTGAAGGTCATGGTTGTCTTAGCACATTGGTTGCAGCTCTGAGGATGGATCTGATTTCATCTGTAGGGGATTGTTCTAGTTTGCTAATGCTGCGGAATGCAAAACACCAGAGATGGATTGGCTTTTATAAAAAGGGGGTTTATTTGGCTATACAGTTACAGTCTTAAGGCCATAAAGTGTCCAAGGTAACACATCAGTAATCAGGTACCTTCACTGGAGGATGGCAAATTGCGTCCGGAAAACCTCTGTTAGCTGGGAAGGCATGTGGCTGGCGTCTGCTCCAAAGTTCTGGTTTCAAAATGGCTTTCTCCCAGGACATTACCCTCTAGCAAGCTTGCTCCTCTTCAAAACGTCACTCACAGCTGCACTCCCTTTCCTCTCCTTGAGCCAGCTCATTTATATGGCTCCACTGATCAAGGCCCACCTCAAATGGGTGTGGCCACTCCTCCATGGAAATATCCCATCAGTTATCGTCCACAGTTGGGTGGGGCGCATCTCCATGCAAACAACCTATTCCAAACATTCCAACTTAATTCCCACTATTATGTCTGCCCCACAAGATTGCATCAAAGAATATGGCTTTTTCTGGGGGACATAATACATTCAAACTGGCACAGGGATGATGGGGAATCCGAAGGGCTTTGAAGGTGTCAGGCTGAGCAGCAAGCTCTTCTCTGATTGTTATGGAGGAGGGCAGCAGAGAAGACAGCTTCACCTGCAGTCACAGAAGGGAACCAACCAGGAGACAAGGCATTGCTAAAATACTCGACACTCAGCCAGGGCAGCTTCAAAGGGGATGGGACCTATACAGCCACACAGCAGCCCACACTCAGAAAGTCTCAGGCCTGACTTAATGCTGTGTTGCTGCCATCTTGAAATTCTTAATTGGTTTTGTGTAAGTGGCCTTGCATTTTCATTTTGCATTAGACTCTGCAAATTATATACCTGGTGCTGCCCTTTAGCAGATCATTTCTTAACCCACCCCCACCTTCTCTATAGAACAAAATTATATTCAGTAATAATTATGACATGCAAAGAAGAATAGCAATGGCCAGAAAAATGCAGACAGTGAAAATGTTCTTTCATTGAACTTTTTATATGTAATGCCAGCAAATTGAAAAAAATAAGACAAAAAATAAAACAACTATTAGCATACAAAAAGGGAAAGCAAGCTCAATCATTTATTGAACAGTTTTTATATTTACTTAACAGTTTGAGCTGTGTCCCTTTCGTTACTAATACAATAATATTTTATGAAATCATTATTTATTTCAAATTTATGTTTAAATGCCACACCACTGTGGTTGGGGATATGAACAGTGTCCCAAGTGAACTTGAATGGCTTCAAGTTATTGCAGTGGCTTTGTACCCAGATCATGCAACTTTCTCCCTTGGAATCGCAATGATCGTTTCTGCCCGTGTTTTCAGTCTTTATTGAAATATTAGTCTCTCTTGAAGCATGCCAGAAGCCAGGGGAATCCACCACCATCGGACTAGAAGGATTATCGAGGCTTAGAATTACCCAGGGTTGACCTGAGGCTTTAGCAATAGGGGCTCCAACTGCCAGCACCTGACTAATCCTACATTAAACCATTCGGCCCTTTTAAAATCTCCTAGGCATTTTTTAAAATAGAAATAAACTCTGGCTTCTAAAACAAACAAACAAAACTTCACTTTGAAAGGAAACTGTGTAGCTGAGTCTTCCCGTGTTCCATGACTACAAAACTAGGAATTCTTCAAATTAACTTCCATGTACAACACAATTTTTTATTAAAGGTCAAGTGGTAAAAATGCGCTAATTTGAAGCTTATACATATATTATCAAATCTCCGTGATAATCCCAGCAGTTGTTTAGAACTTACACCAGTGAAGATGCTTTTAAGGAGGAGTACTTTATCACAATGTTTAGAATTGCTGACAATGGTGCTAATAAAAAGCCAATGGACTTTTAGTAGTTTTTGTCCTCTTTTATGAATTCTCCAAAGACTATGCATCTCCGGATTGCCTGCTCCCACCGTCCCCCAGCCTTGAAACATCACTGCCAGCAGATGCCCTTTTTATTTTGCCATCAAAAGTCATAGAACCTTTTTTGGTTTTAGGAGTAATAACAGCCAGTGTTGCTAAGGGCTCAGGCTCTTGGTGGAAATACAACCTTGGGGCAGGACGATGTGGTGAAATGTCCAAAGTGTGTGTCCGGTGACCTAGCAGTTTTGCTTCAAGGATTTTAGTCGAAATAGATAATCATGTGTGTAATCAAAGATTTAGCAGTAAAGATATTCATCATAGTATTGTTTACAGTAATGACAACTGAAATTAAATTGGTTAAATAGATTATGGTAATCCAGATGTTGGAATATATGGCAGTCACTTAAAATAATGTCGTTTAAGAGTATTTAATGTCATGGGAAAATTTTTCAAAATATATTGTTAAGTGAAACAATCAGGTTACACAGCACAATGTGTTCTATGCCCCCCCCTTTTTTTTTAATTATTTCTAAGAATATGCATATTATTAGTACATGCCACCCACTTCCCAGCTGGAGCATGAAATAAACTTACATTTTCCTTTATATTCAAATTATAATGATTCCAGACTTCCCACCCCAAAGATCCTGGGAAATCCATTCTTCTCCCAGTTCCCACCCCAAGGTCTTTCTGTGAAACACTGGGGAGTGCTTGGCTCTTTCACATATCTGTCCCGCTTGCTATCACTTTTTCTACTAGCTCTTGCTAGGCCGCAGTACAGCTCTGGAGCCCTGCAGCTCACCCTGGCTGTCTTGGAGAGCAGTTCTCTTTTCCAGGCCGCCCCTCCAAGCAGGCCCCCTCCCATAGCTGCCCCAAACTCATCATCTAAACCCCACCTCCAGTGATTAGCAAATCTTTGCTGGATGCTTGGGGAAATAACTGGGAGTCACAGGCAGCGAGAGCCTTTCTAGCTAAGGGCTCGACATCCTTTTGGGACTCAGGGACCCAGTCACCCTGAGTGGCTGTGCTTGGAGCCTGGGAGGCCCCTCAGGGCAGGGACCAGCCCTGCCCTCCTCCAGCCCTAGGGAGCTGAGCCCTAGACCTGAGCGTCTCGCCCATCCTGGATGATCAACAGGGGGAGGATCCATTTCTTTCAGAGGAACCCTCTCCCACTCCCACCCCTGCCCGCAGACTCACACACCCACGTGCGTGTGTGTGTGTGTGTGTGTGTGTGTGTGTGCACCCAGGGCTTGGTATGATTTCTCTGACCTAGAAAAAGCAAAAATAGCAGTTGTCAGCTCCTTTCCCAAAGCCAGCTATGAACCCGTAAATAAGACAGTGTAAAGAACCCCAACAGTCCACAACCCAAATCTTCATTTAGATAAAAATTGTTTCTCCTACTCATTAAGAGTGCAGTCAGGCTAAAAAAGAATAGCCCTGATTCCATTAGTTACTGTGTCAGACTGAACATCTGCTGTTATATTTATGGTGACCTTGCTGTTTTCTCTCGCAATTGTAGGTAGGATCTTCTTCATGTTTGTGTCACTGCAGAGCCCAGACTTTTTCTAAAAATAATAGAAGTCTGCTCCAAAGGGGAAATAATGTCTCCACGTCCAGAAACTAAAAATTGCCAATGCATTTCAAATATTATTACTTCAATTATAAACTTCCACATTGGAAGGGCCATCCCCGTCAGCTGCCACACTACTGTGTGTGTGTCTGTGTGTGTGTACATGTGTGTTTTGTGTGTGCATTAGTGGCATCTAAATAAAAATGTAAATGTTGGTTAAATCAAGCTGATGAGACTATAGGCAATGTTAATTTTCTTCTGCTTACTTTATGGGGTTTCTTTTTGCTTGGCTTTTATGATCAGCCTGATCAGCAAACACAAAGCGCGCACACACACACACAAAATTGTGCTTTAGTGCTTTTAAATCCATGCCAAAGTAAAAAAAATCTGGATTTGGTAAGGAGAGACTATTTGAAAGGATTATGGCAAGGGGTGGGGGTAGGCTATTGTAATAGGGAGCACACTCTGACCACAAGTTCCCTGACCATCTCAAGAGTTAGGCAAAAAGGATTTTTCTTTTATGGAGAGGAAAGAACCAGGTGTACAGAAGTGAGATGAAAGAATGGCGTGCTCAGATAGTAGATCAGAGAATGTTTTATGCTGAAGCGGCCTGCTTTCTGGGAGGTGTTCTTAGAGTTCAGGGGTCTGGAGGACGAGAAAAGCTTAACTCAGGTTTGGTTAGCAAGTATTTTGTTCCGATCGAACAGTGGAGACAAGCAGTTCAGCTAATCATTTTCAATGCAAAGTAATGGAATGTTGAGGGTCTGTGCCTGGGTAAGCCAGGTAGGGTGGGGGGCATCGTGAGTCTTATCTAAATCATATGGGGAGAGGGGTGAGTGTTCTTTGCTGAAAGCCTCTTACCGGAACAAATGGTTTTGGGGGATTTCTTAACCTTTGCTATTTTCTAGGATCACAGGGCTTGGGTCAAGTTAAACATCATCAGTCCCTAATATTTTATTTTATTTTCCCTTGATCTTTTTCCTAAAAAACAAAGCCAGAAATGCCTGATTAATTAAGGGTTCCAGTGCATCACGTTTTATTAGATATTTTACAATTTTTATCGACATTTTGCCTAAGGCAAAATGGCAGGGGAGCCCCTAATAGGAGCAGATGCTGAGAAGCCAAGGTCTTCGTTTACATCAATGTGACTTGGAATTGGAAGAGTTTATTTTAAACACATTCTTTCTAGCATGAAGTGACTTAAGATGAGTAATATTTATTTAAAATTGCACAATGAGTTATGAAAACACTTGATTTCATAAGCTGATCAACTCGTCTGTGGCTCACTTTTTGGACTGAAATCTGAATTTTTAAAATTATTAACTTTAATTTTAAAACTTTAAAGCAATACTTTTTCTCTGTGCTTGAGTTTCCCATCTGCCAGGTGGCAAATGGGCTGGTGCATTTTCGAACATTTTTAATTTCAAATTACCAAAGTGATACATAGTCATTGATGAAAATATGATAATTAGAGAAGTGCCCAAAGATTAAAAAGTCATCTATAATCTCACCAGGCTGCTCATGAGAAAACTGCTGTCTGAGTTACGGACTTCCAGCCTGATAGATACACACATACACACTGTTTTAGTTTCCTAGCTTCTAAGACATTAGAACCCCTTCTAATTCATTAAAGGGATTGACTTAATAACAAGAATTTATTGGCTCAAGGTTTCCGAGGCTAGAAGGCTTGCTCCCTCCCAGGGTGGGTATCTTTTGGCCAGCTGCCAATCTTTGGGGTTCCTTGGGTGTTCTGTCACATGGCAATGCACATGACTGCATTTTCTCCTTTCCCTTAATGGTCCCTTTGACTTCCAGCATCTGGCTGCTCCCCGTGGGCTTCGCTCTCCATCTGACGTCCACTCTGCTTATAAAGAACTCGAGTAATCCAGATAAAAGCCCAACCTCATTCAGTTGGGCCACATCTTAATTGATGTAACATGTTGAAAGAGATTTGACTTACAGTGGTCCACACCCACAGGACCAGGGGTTGGGACCTGAATATGCCTTTGGGGACATGATTCAATCCCCAACACATACATATATACACATACACAGAGACTTAGATGTGAACACACCTACTGTGCTTGTTTGGATGTATTGTGTCCCCCCAAAACTCCATGTTCTTCAATGCAGCCTTGTGGGGGCAGATGTATTAACATTGATTAGGTTGGAATATTGGATTAAGTTGTTTCCATGGAGATATGACCCGCCCAACTGTGTGATAACTCTGATTAGATAATTTTCATGGAAGTGTGGCCCTGCCCATTTAGCATGGGCCTTGATTAGCTTACTAGAGCACTATATAAGAGCTCAGACAGAAGGAGCTCACTGCTGCAGTCTAGACAGACATTTTGAAGATGGCCGTTGAAAGCTGATGCTTTGCAGAACACCATTTTGAAACGCAACCTAGTAGCAAGCAGACGCCAGCCACTTGTCTTCCCAGCTAACAGAGGTTTTTCGGATACCAATGGCCTTTCTCCAGTGAAGGTACCCTATTGTTGATGCCTTAGCTTTGACACTCTTATGGCCTTAAGACTGTAACTTTGCAACCAAATAAACCCCCTTTATAAAAGCCAATCCATTTCAGGTATTTTGCAAAATGGTAGCATTAGCAAACCAGAACCCCTACCCAGGCACATTTAGGTATATCCAGTAATGTGATCATACAGCACACACTGCTTTGTAATCTGCTTGTTCAGCAATATGTTGTAAACATGTTGCATGCTACATGTATCTTTAGATATGCTTATTTAACATATTTTCAATGATTGCATTTGTGATGGTTTGAAGCTGTATGCACTTAAAGTTTAAGAACTTTAAGCATGTGCTTAAAGTTAATCCATTCCTGTGGGTGTAGACCCATTGTAAGTAGGATCTTTTGATGAGGCTACCTATATTAAGGTATGACCCACCTCATTCAGGGTGGGTCTTAATCCTCTTAATGGAGTCCTTTATAAGGGAATGAAATTCAGATGAAGAGAGAGAAAGTCACAGAAGCAAGAAGCTGGAAGCAATGAAACCTGGAAGAGAAGGGAGAGACCAGCTGACATCACCACGTGCCTTGCCAAGTGACGGAGGAGTTCAGGATCGCTGGCAGTCTGTCTTCAGGAAGAAGGTATCTTGATGATGCCTCAATTGGGATATTTTCATGGCCTCAAAACTGTAAGCTTGTGAATTAATAAATTCGCATTTTAAACCAATCCATTTTATGGTATCTGCTTTGAGCAGCTAAGCAAACTAGAGCAGCATTGTGCTCTACTATATTTGCAGATGTTTAAATTATTTTTTATTCTTTACTATCATAATTAATACTTCAGTGTACATTTCTGTTGTATATTCCCTGGTTATTCCCTTAAAATAATTTCCTTCAAGTAGAATTGCTAGCCAAAGAAAAGATGCATTTTCAAAGTTTTTGATACATACTGACAAATATCCTTCCAGAAAATTTGTACTGGTGTACGTTTCTTCAGGACAAGTGTGGGATCTTTTGTCCCCCCACCCCCAACTCCAATATTAGATTTACTAATATGTTTAACTGTCTTTGCCTAATGGGCTAAAACATGGATTTTTTTAGGGCGTAAGTCTGACTCAACAGCAGTGTTTCCCTGTTGCTCGAAGCTGAACCCCCCATCCTATACTCCACTGTATCATATGAGCACAATGAGCTGGACAAAAAGCAAAAACCAGGTTAGATAACAAAGAATATCTATATTTACATATCTTAAAATTTTGTTTATATGCGCCTATGTACACACACTCATACACACATACTGCCCCCCCAATATATAAAAATTATAAACCAAAATGTAAACAGTAGTTATCTTTGGGAGATGGGATTACATATGGCTTTTAGGTTCTTCCTTTTACTTACCAATGAACTCCAAATGTTCTGTAGTGAACATGTATTATGTTTGAAAACACACATTCACAACAATAAATGTGATTTTTTTTTCCTAAGTAAACAAAATTCATGCTGATAGTCCAGGCAATAGCATAGAACCTGCTATTGCACATTCTTTTTGCCCCCTGTCCTACCACATGTGGCTCAGGTTTGGAAGCCAGTTTGGGGGTTGGGGGCTCAGTCCTCAGAAAATCCAAGTACTAAGATCAGCCTGCAACTAATTATCTGAAGCAAATCTCTGGGCCTCAGTTTCCGCATCTCTGTAGTAAGAAAGTTGGACTGGATTAGGAGTAGCAAATATGTTTAAACTCAAGTGTCAACTCTGCTGGAGTGGGACACTGTTGGAAAAATTGGGGACGCTTAGTCCAAAATGTAAGCTGGAAAGCCAGAAAGACTTCTGAGATTGACTAATAATGTCTGTCAAGGGAAGAAATGCAGCAATTGATTAGTAATGCCTGCTGTGGAAACCTAGAAATCCTCAGGTCACAGCTGCATACCCGCCATCCCTGGACCAGGTGTCTCTAATATCCCCTCCTAATAGTAAATTCTACTTTCTTCCATTTCCTTATTCATCTTGCTTTTCCATTTTACCATTTTCCCTTTCCAGAAAACTTATAGTTTAAAAGAAAATCAGAAATTTAATTTAGTTCAATAAATATTTGCTGTAGGATATGTAACAGTAAACTTGGCCCCTAATCTTGGGAATTCTGGAGTAAGGAGACCAGGTCTATGTTTTACCAAAAGATTTTCCTGGATTGTAAGGAGGCTCAGCCTAGGGATGACTGAGGAAAAGGACAGGGATGCAGGGACCTGATATCCTGGAAAGGAAGGCTGGGAGCTCTGGGCTGGGGCCACCAGGTGAGGAGCTCCCAAGCCCATCCTTGCAGGCATCCCAGTCTGCCTCACCTGTCTCTTGCTTGCATCCGACCTCTCAGGACCGGCGAGAGGGGAGCTGGTTGTGCATCGGCAGGATGGGGGTACGTGCTGCCTTGCTGGGTCCATGCCAGCTGTTAGACTAGCACAGAAGGCAGAAGGTAGGACAGGGGTACTGGGTGAGCTGTTGGTGGTAGCAGGATCCTTTCAGGTGCGGTAACTGGCATTGGGTTAGACTCTCTGCATCCCAGGGAGTAAAGGGGTTTTGAATCGGACATCTGCCCTCTCAATGAACGTGAGAGAAGAGGAGTAGCAAAAGCAGAGCTTTCACTGTGAGATTGACCTTGGATGCATTCCTGCTTTGGCAGAGTTTGGGGTGCCAAGTATGTATACCTTGTTCACTCAATAGATGGCAGAACTTCCTTACTCCTTAAGGCATCTGAAATGGGAAGTTAGGGTCCAATGGGAAATTAGGCCAGATGTTCTCAAAGGTCCCATCCATCTCTGAGAGCCTTTGTCTTTCTCCCCTCAAAGCACCACCTTGGAAACTGGTGTATCACTCTGTTACATGAAAATGCTCTGTTTTGGGGAGATAAGCATCACAAGGGCTTCCTGGGTGCCAGTCCCAAGTTATCCTCTTACTAGCTTGGAAAATAATAAATGGAAAAATAAATAAATATCTCTGCCTCAGTTTCCTCATCCATTAAGTGGAAATAATATACTACTTCCTCCTAGGATTAAATGAGCTAATAAGGGCTCAATCATTATTTGTTGAGTGTTGCATGAATAGATCTGTGTCTCTCTCCAGACTGATTGTGGGGACCATGGGAAAATCATCTTTGTGTCTCTAGCAGCTGAATATAGAGTACACCAGAACTTTCAGTGACAACATCTTCCTTAGCCTTCCTCTTTCAGGAGAAAGAGACAAGTATTAAAATATGCCAAGTGTGGAATTTGGTAATAAAAGGAAACTTCTGCTGGAATGCCAAAGTCATAAAATTCCAGCCAGTAGAATTTTCTCAGGCAGCAGTTCTGTGCTAATTGTCATGATTTGGAGGCTACACAGGAGCCTCCCCCAGCACCACAAACCTTAGGACGGGGCATCTGTACTAGTTTGTATACATAATGTCCTCCAGAAAAAGCCATATTCTTTAATGCAATCTAGTGTTGATTAAGTTGGAACCTTTGGATTAGGTTGTTTCCATGGAGATGTGACCCACCCAACTGTAGGTGATAACTCTGATTAGATAACTCCCATGCTGGTGTGGCCCTGCCCATTCGGCATGGGCCTTGATTAGTTCACTGGAGCACTATATAAGCTCAGACAGAAGGAGCTCACTATGAGGTGTAGCTGAGACAGACATTTTGAAGGCGGCCATTGGAAGCTGATGCATACAATTTGGAGAACGCCATTTTGAAACGTCACCTGGGAGCAAGCAGACACCAGCCACGTGCCTTCTGAGCTAATAGAGGTTTTCCAGATGCCAATGGCCTTTCTCCAGTGAAGGTACCCTACTGTTGATGCCTTACCTTGGACACTTTATGGCCTTAAGACTGTAACTGTGTAACCAAATAAACTTCCTTTATCAAAGCCAATCCATTTCTGGTGTTTTGCATTCTGGCAGCATTAGCAAACTAGAACAGCATCATATTAACATGCTCAATAGCAGGCTTTTGGGGGGCAGGAAGAAGAGACATTGTCAAGACTCATGATCTTGGCTTCCCCAAGGCGGAGTGACCTCTTTGTGCCTCTGGTTTTTTATCTACAAAAGTAGATCAGGGAGAAGAGTTAAATGTAAATTACCACATGACCTAGCAATTCCACTCTTAAGTATATACCCCAAAGAATTGAAAACTGTTACTCAAGGAAATACACGTAGATGGGTGTTCATAGTAGCATTATTCACAATAGCCAAAGGGCAAAAACAAGCCAAGTATCTGTCAACTGATGAATGGATAAACAAAATGTGGTATATTCATACAATGCAATATACATTCAGTGGAATATTATTAAACTATAAAAGGAATTAAGTACTGATACTTACTACAAAGAAGATGAGCCTTGAAAACATTATGTTAAGTGAAAGAAGCTAGACACAAAAAGTCACATACAGTATGATTCCAATTATATGAAATGTCCATAATAGGTAAGTCCATAGAGATGGAATTCAGATTGGTGGTTGCCAGAGCCTGGGAGGTAACTTCTGCATGGGCCGGGGTCTTTTTTGGGGGTGAAGGCAATGTTTTGGAACTAGACAGAGGTGGTGGTTGCACATCACTGTGAATGTACTAAATGCTGCTGCATTGTTCTCTTTAAAATGGTTAATTTTGTGTGTTATGGGAATTTCACCTCCATAAAAAATAAAAATTGAAAGCGAGTAGATCAAATAGGGAGAAAATTCACTGTACGGTACAGTCTTGGCACTTGCAGGTGAGGTGTCTGGAGCTCCCTGCACAGGCCTCTCTTCTGGATCAGGCTTGGCCAAGGATCCTATTCTCCATCCTATATCATCAGCTGGGTCACTAGGGTGCAGAGTGGAGCCTCGAGGCTAGCACAGGAGAAAGGCGCCGGTGCCCCCAGGCCACGTGGTGAACTTACCTGAGGTTTGGTTGTTAAAGTCTCTTTGCCCTGGGGACTACCCATCCACTCTCCCAGCCCTCCAGACCCCATGCCTGGACAGGCATTCCTGGTACACTAGTGTTATCCTCCTGGGCTACTCTCTCAACCTCTAAGTTCATGTTTCACTTCTTCACCAGTTTACAAATACGACTTTATCTACAGGTGTGCATGTATTCTGACTAGTGAAAATATCTGCCACATTATAATCCTCCTACATAACCATTCATCTTCATAAGCATCATTCTCCCTATGGAAGTGGAGTCATTGCAAAGGGCTGTGGATAGTAAACGGGGGGGGGGTTCTCTGCAAGTGAGGGTGTCCCCCACCTCTGAGTACCTCCCTATCACCTGCTTATCAGGAAGTGGGTGCAACCGCTTCTGATCCCCAGAGCAGTGGCACTCAATCTCAGCTGCACTTGGGATCACCTGGAGAGTCACCCACCCAGAGATTCTGATTTGATTGATCTGGGGCATGACCTGGGCACTGGGGTGTTTTGAAACTGCCCGGGTGATTCAGTTGTGCAGCCAAGGCTGGCAACCACTGGTCCAGGGTACCCCCAGTTTCAGGCTCAGACTCAGACTCAAGCTAGAGGGTAAGTGAAGGGGGGCCCTTCCTTAGAAATTGACTCGGGTCCCACCCTTCTGCATTGCACGGGTTCAACGAGTCCGTCCTGGGCCCGGTTGCGTGCCTGTGACCTGTTAGGCTGCCCGTTGCCACATCACGCTGCCTACAGGCCCCACCAGAAGGAGCAGTGAGAAAAATGGAAATTGAAAGACTGGGAACATAGGGAGACTTTTAAATTTTTGAAGTGCTTTAAAGCTGATTCTAAGAAATGAAAATTGTGAAAACCTGTTGTTGCCTCTCTTGAGGGTTCTTTTAGAGACTCTGAAATGGGATTTTGTGCTGTCATCTGAGCTGGCTCTTCTCAGCTGGCTTCTTTTCTAGAATCCCTGGTATGGGTTAGCTTTGCGATGGAAAGCAGGACCTGAGACTCAGTTAGCAGATACAGTTCACAGAAAATGCACATGCGAGGGTGAGGTCTTTGGGCCATCGCTTCTCTGCTTTGGTCATGAAGGGGCCGGGTGGGTGAAGGAGGTGGGGAACATCAGCTCTGCAGGTGGGGATTTAATGGGGCGTGTAGATCACAGGTTGTCCGATGCAGGGCGGCTGAGGCTGGGAATCAGCGGAACTACCTGGTTTCCACGTCCTCCTAAAAACACTGGGTGGGGGATGATTGGATAAAATAGATGACACCTGAGGCCCCATCCAGCTCAGATATTCTGGGAAATAATTAGTTTGAAAAATAGGTCACTGACTGGCTGTGGGGAGGGAGAACAGAGGCCTTGTTTAAGAGAACATTTTTGGGAGGGTTTGGAGAAGGAGCACTTCTGGAAAAAGAGGGGCCCCAGGACAGAAGTGAGCCTGGGTGCTTGGGCAGCTATGCCCCTAATTTCCCCCATGACCTGGAGGCTGCCACTCATTTTCTGAAGCAGAAAATGGCAGCGGTACCAGCTTCCCAGGGACTTTGCTGTTACCATGGTGATAGGTGGTGTGCTGTGTGGCTTTGTGCTGTGACCACCTCCTTCTTTGTTTTCATCCCAACTTTAGGTACTACCTCTGGGGCTACAAGAAAGGGCCCAAGTAGGAATTTCTCTGCTTGTTTGCCTCACCTCAGGAACAAATCCCTTTCTCTCTGCCTACCATTGCTTTCATCCTCCAAGAAATGCAGTTTCCTAATTATAAGTTCTGAGGCAGGTGGGTCCTATTTTTTGAGGGATGTGGAGAATAAAATCTTTGTAACATAAGACCTTCCAAATGAGAGCAGAATAAGTTTGGTCTGTCTCTCTCTTCTGTCTCTGGGAATAGTAGAAAGAGATACTTTATGGGAAGAACATCGTAATTGCCTTCCATGAAGTCAATTTCTAAAGGTTAGGGATGTGAGCCTTTTTGACTTGCCCCTTAATAACTCATTCTGGCTCTGTCATTTATGTGAGCTCCCTAAGCCCTTCCAGAACTTTATTTATTCTTTCAGCCTTTATTTGATTCCAAACGATAGAGGCAAATCCAAGACTGGTGGTTGAGTTGTGCCCTCATCTATCAGCTGTGGACTCCAATTGTGAAATTATGTTCCCTGTAGAAAATTCTCTGCTGGGGTTCTTTCCTTGGCTCTGCTGCTAAAACATTTTGACCCTGAGAAAAGTCCTTCAATCTCTCTGAGTCTAGGCTTTCTATTCTAGAAAATAGAAGCAGAAGCATCTGACAACCCTTAGCTCTCAGGGTGCTTGTTTATATATATAAACCTTTTTTCTTGCGATTTTATTGAGATATAGTCACATACCATACAGTCATCCGAAGTGTACATTCAGTTGTTCACAGTATCATCATATAATTGTGCACTCATCACCACAATCAATTTTTGAACATTTTCATTACTCCAAAAAAAATAATAAAAATAAGAATAAAAATAAAAGTTAAAAAGAACACCAAAAACAACCCCCATCCTCCCCCTATTATTCATTTACTTTTTTGTCCCCCCTTTTCTACTCATCTGTCCATACACTGGATAAAGGGAGTGTGAGCCACAAGGTTTTCACAACCACACAGTCACACCATATAAGGGCGCTTGTATCTTGAGGGCAGGGAATGTACCATCTTCATTGTTGAAAAATTCAGTGACTAGCCATCAAATGGAACAGATAAAAGGAGACACCATGAGGACGATACTTGTGTGCCTGTTGGAACTCTCCTGATGACAAGTCACAGAAACCAACTCAAACTAGCTCAAGCATGCATGGGGAGGGTCCAGCACATAACTGGAAAGTCCAGGGTTGGAGCTGGCTTTAGCCATGGCCCAATTCCAAGGGCTCTAGGCAACCACGAGGGCTCAAACCATTGGAACAAATAATAATTTTGCTTGTTTGGTGTCCACATCTCTCCAGGAATAGAAAGGAACTAAGTTTCAATTACAGAAGACACCTGGGTTGGTAATCCTGCCCTGCAACTTCCAAATCAATTGACCTTGGGTGAGTCACCTTGTTCTAAACCATAACTTCCAACTCTCTAAACTGGGAATAAGAATATTTGCTTTGCATGGGGTGGTTGAAAAGCTGAAAAGAGGTAAAAAATGTGAAAATTCTCTAGCAGCCATAAAACATAATTTAAATGCAAGGTAACATATATTATTATTGCTATTGTTTTAAGCAAGCGTGAATGCCTAATTTACTTTGCAGGAATTTGTTTTAGGGACAGTGTTGAGGACACCTCCTTAGGTAGGTCTATTCCTGTGCTGACTTAGACCCAGTATTTATTTGTTACCTTACATGGGATATCTCATTTAATCCTTACCTAATTCTATATGGTAGGTATCACTATTAGTTCTATTTTAAAGATGAGGAAACTGAGGCTGTATGATGAGGTTATGAGAAACTTCCCAAGGAACACAGAGGCAGCAGGACTGAAACTCAGGTCTGCTGCAGGGCTTACCCCCATTCTTGAGGTTTTTCCTTGCCCATCATAACATGTGTTTGCTGGATGACACTTAGAGATTCTAGAGTCCAACTGCCCCATATTACTGTTAAGAAGAGTGCATTAAATGATAATGCACAGACTGGCTGGGAAGGCTGGAGAACCAGCCTGGGGTCACACATGTTGGAATAATACCCAAATCATGCTGCAGAACTGGCTTAGGGATGCATCTTCTACCACACTTGAGTGCCAGAGGCAATGGCAGGGACCACTGCCACCTCCAGCCCTGGATGCCACCCCTCACCCCAGGCCGCTGTCACCCCAGTAATTCTATCTTGCTGCCCATCTTCTATCCCTGCTTCCTTATATCCTAGTTCTGGATTCAAAGTCTGGTTGGGTACATCTGATGGATGGAAACTATGTCATGTGCCTATGTTCCTAGTGGCAACAGAGGCTGGGAAAGCAAGTGCCTGGCAATTTCAACTTTAGAGTGAGAAGCAATGGTGCCGCCCACCAATACTCAGAAAGGGGATGTGGTTCCCAGACCTCAAAAGAAGAGTCAAGTATTTGATGGCCAGAAACGGTGTTCTTAGATGTGTTCAAAACTCTGCAGGAGAGTAAATGAGGTCTTGGGAAATGTCGGTTTGCTCTCCCAACCCCCACACTAGGAGTAGAAAAGCATACGCTGTCTGTCCCCTTCCTGCTCCCAGGTGGTTGGGGCATGTGTCCTGCACTGAGTTTTGTTTTGTTTTGTTTTCTATAAAACAATATAATTTTTATTAATAATCAGTATATTCTTGATTTGTTCTTTTTTTTTTAATTACAGAAGTTGTGGATTTACAGAACAATCATGCATTAAATACGGGATTCCCGTACACCACCCCACCACCAACACTTGTATTGGTGTGGAAAATTTGTTACAATAGATGACAGCACTTTTATGTAATTCTATTTTTTTTAAGAGTAGTTACATTTGTTAGGATTGATCAAAGATTATTAAAGTAATACTATTAACTATTGTCCAAAGTTTATGTAGGGGTATTTTCCCCCATATTCCCAACCTATTTATTGTTTTCATGCATGTCTTTATTTTATTACTCATCTACCCATACACTGGATAAAGGGGGTGTCAGTCCCAAAGTTTTTGCAATCATACAGTCACAAGATAAAAGCTATATAATTATACAATCATTATCAGAGATCAAGGCTACTGGAATACAGTGTAACATTTTCAGGTATTTCCTTCTGGCTACTCTAATACACTAGAAGCTGAAAAGAAATATCTATGTAATGAGTCAATAGTCACAAACATTTGTTAAATCCTAACTTCTCAGTTACATCTCCTCTCCCTCTCATTTGATCATTCTCTCAATCTGCAGGGATATCTGGGCCGGGATCATTCTAACTTCTTCATGCTGAAAAGGGGTGTCAACATTGTGGGGTAGAGGAGTGAAACTAGTTGAAGTTCTCGGAGATAGTGGTACCTCTAGGTTTCAGGGCTTATCTGGCATAGGAACAATCTGGAGGCTCTAAGTTTCTGGAAAATTAACCTGATAAGTAAAACGTTTATAGTGTCTTAGAGTCCAGGGTGTTCTTTAGGGTTTTCAGGAATACTGTTGATTCGGGCTTGGAATACTGTGGCAAATTTGCAATATCTGGCTGAAGCTTGCATAAGAGTAACCTCCAGAATGACCTCTTGACTCTATTTGAAATCTCTTAGCCACTGAAACTTTATTTTGTTTCATTTCTTCTCCCCTTTTTGGTCAAGAAAGCATTCTCAATCCCATTCCCTGGGAGTCATGTATCACGTTGCCAGGGAGAATTGCATGCCTGGGAGTCACGCCACGCATAGGGGGTGGGTAGTGAGTTTATCTGCAGGGTTGGCTTACAGAGAGAGGCCAAATCTGAGCAACAGAAGAGATTCTCTGGGGGTGACTCTTGTGCATAATTATAAGTAGGCTTAGCTTTGCCATTACAGAAATAAGTCTCACAAGGGCAAGCTCCAAGATTAAGGGCTTGGCTTATTAAATTGGGAGTCCCCAATGCTTGAAAGAATATCAGGAGTTCCCCAGGTGGAGTTTAATAGTTCCACATTTTTTCTCCAGTTCCTCAAGGGACATTGCAAATACTTTTTAATTTTATGCACAAAATACTCTGGAATGTGTCAGGGTATTACATTAACCTGTACAAAATAACAAGATCTCATTCCCTTTGCTAGGTTCCATGTGATTAGATTTTTTAAATAAACTGACCAGATAGGTAAAATTAGATAATATGTGTGCTGTTTTATGTACCCCATAAAAGACTATGTTCTTTTAATCCAGTCTCGTGGGTGCAGATTTATTGTGGGTGGGATCTTTTGATTAGATTGTTTCCTTGGAGATGTGACCCCTGCCCATTCAAGGTGGGTCTTAATTAGTTTACTGGCATCCTCTAGGAGAGGATAAATGGCAGAGACATTTTGGAGAGGATTCTGAGGCCTTAGAGAGAAAATGCCCAGGGACATTTTGGAGACTGCCGTTGAAACCAGAACCAGGAAAGAAATTAAGAGATGAAATCCAGAATTTGCCTTAGAGAAGCTGAGAGGTTCCCAGACACTTAGAGAGAAATGCGCTGGGAGAAACAAACAAGGACACACAGGAGCTGAGAGAGCGAAGCCAAGACAAAAGTCCAGAGACATTTTGGAGAAAGCAACGGAAACCAGAAGCTAACCCTGGGAGAGGCCTAGCAGACTCCAGCCATGTGCCTTCCCAAGTGACAGAGGAACCCCAGATGCCATCAGCCTTTCCTCAGAGAAGGTATCTACCTCTTGATGCCTTAATTGGGACATTTTCATGGCCTTAGAACTGTAAATTTGTGAAATAACAAACCCCCATTGTAAAAGCCAATCCATTTCTGGTATTTTCCATTCTGGTAGCTTTAGCAAACTGGAACAATGTGTTACAGAGAATTTAAATTGTGGAAAAAATAAACACCTTTTCCTCTAGTCTCACACAGCTGTTGAAGTTTCAACATACAGACAATATTGTAGACCATGCAATATTTGTCCTTTTGTTTCTGGCTTATTTTGCTCAACATAATGTCCTCAAGGTCATTCACCTCATTGCAAGCCTCACAACTTCATTCCTTCTGTAGCTGCACAATATTCCATCGCATGTATATGTATACACCACAGTTTGCCCTTCTGCTCATCAGTTCAATGTACCCTTGGGCCACTTCCATCCATTGGCAATCATGAATAATGCCGCCATAAACACCAGTGTGCAAATGTCTATTCGTGTCCCTGCTTTCAGTTCTTCCATGCATATACCTAATAATGGGATTGCCAGATAACGTGGCCACTCCATACCCAGCTTCCTGAGGAAACACTGCACTGCACTCCAGATGGGCTGCACATTTCTACTTCCCTACTAACAGTGAATAGGTATACCTCTTTCTCCGCATCTCCTCCAGCACATGTAGTTTTCTGTTTATTTTTTTAAAACAGTTTTATTCATACACCATATAGTCCATTCTAAGTGTACAATCAATAGCTCCTGGTATAATCACATAGTTATGCATTCACCACCACAATCTATATAGAACATTCCTATTTCTTCCAAAAAGAAAAGAAAAATCCAGTACCCCTCCATTATAATCCCCTCTTAATGACATTTAGCTTTGGTATAGTGCCTTTGTTACAATTAATGAAAGAGTATTACAATGTTACTGTTAACTATAGCCCTAGTTTGCATTAATTGTATTTTTCCCATTATTAACTCCTTATAATAGTGACATAAATTTTAGTTCATGTAAAAACTTTTTGTATTTGTGCAATTAACCACCACCACCGTCCACTCTAGGTTTTGCTAAGTTATACAGTCCCAGTTTTTATCGTCTAGCGTCCCTTCTGTGACACACAAGACCCTAATCTTTCTCTTTCAGCCATACTCACACTCAGCCTTGTTATTTACACTCAAAATATTGTGTTACCATCACACAGTATTGTGCTATCCATTTCTGAACCTTTACAATCAACCTTGTTAAACATTCTGTACTTAAGCATCAATTGCTTAATCTCTGCCCTCTTACTATCTCCTGATAACCTATACTTTGGAATTTAACTCTCAGAGTTTGCTCAGTATAGTTAGTTCATATTAGTGAGACCATACAATATTTGTCCTTCTTTTTCTGGCTTATTTCGCTAAACATAATGTCAAGTTTCATTCATGTTGTTGCAGGCGTTGTGACTTCATTCCCTCCTGCAGCCGCGCAATACTCCATCATATGTAAACACCACAGTTCACCCTTGCACTCATCAGCCAATGGAGCCTTGGGCTGCTTCCGTCCATTGGCAATCGTCGATAATGCTACCATAAACACCAGCGTGCAAATGTCTTATTAGCCGCACTGAGTTTTCTGAAGCCTGCTGTCTGAGTGCTCAGCTCCTCCAAGAGGAGAATCTGCAGCCTCCGTACGGGTTTGATTCATGGGCATTTGGCACTGTGTCATGCTGTTGTAACACAAATAAAAATATTTTAACTTAGCTTAAGGAACAGAGGCTTCTGGAGCCCCCACACGCTATCAGCTGCCTTAAACTGTGAACGGAAGGGTGTGTTGGCGACCAGACGGCCTCAGTGGGAAGCCTGCTGGGGAAGGTTTGTGGTTCCTCTCCTGGGGACATTTCCTCCCCAGCCCTGTCCCTCATGGCAATTAGGCCTGAAAGGTGCCAGGCCACCTGGGCTTCAGACAGAGAATACTGAATTGAGGTGTGATGTTTCTGGGGATCTGTGAGGACAGGGAACACCTCTGATGGAGAAACTATGGCTGCTGGTTGGTGGAGAGCTTCTCTCCTAGACTCGGTCACTGTTGGACACGGCGGTCCTTTGACTCTGCCTGGGTCATGGTGACATCATAAGGGAGGTCACTGTTCCTTTCAAGGAGGTGAGCTTTTGGCTTATCTGGTTTAAATATTTTAGATAGATGCAGTTGTGGGGTTTTTACAGCTTGTCAGAGGTCTCCCTCATCTGATATCTCACTGGCAACCACCACAAAGTTGGGCGGGTGCCATCACCCCATTTCCTGAGTGAGTGGACACAGCCAAAGGTGCACTGATAACCCTGTCTCGTGGCTAGTTCTTGATGTTGCACAGACTGAAACCTAGGCTTCCTGGCTCCCAGGCCAGAGTGATTCTAGACCTAAGATTTTGAATTGGAAAGAACCTTAGGAGTCCCCTCATTTTATGAATGAGAAAACTACAGCTTAGATTGCTTAAATGACTTGCAAATGTTCACACAGGCAGTTAGTGGCCAAATGACACCAGAACTGGCACAGGGAATGGCTTGGGGAATCAGGCAAACCTGAGATCAAATTCTGCCTTTGCCTCATTCCTACCCACTCCACCCCTGTAAAATGGGCACAGTAGCATCATTTCACAGGATTGAAATGAAATAAAAATATTCAACTCCTGGAGCAGTTGCTAGCACATGGTAGGCATTTAATATATGTTGCTTCCTTTTTCCCCTTCTATTCTGGACTCCTAGTCCAGTGCTCCTTCTGTTGGCTCTGCATGAGTGTCACTGATATTACAGATGCCTCCCATCTCCTGCTTTGTGCGGGCCGGGCAGGTCAACACCCTCATTAATGACAGTGACTTTGATTAAGTGCTAACTCGTAATCCTAAAAATGTCACATTATTGGGACCTGATCAATTCCCCCAGTTGCAACCCAGGAAACTGTCCTCAAAACAGCCAGATCACCGAGACTTCCCTCTTGTGTCTTGTGAGCCACAATTTCCTAAACAGCAATTGTCATCTCCGTGCCCCCATCCCCCAGCTTCTCATTTTCAGGGATTATTTATGCACGCATCCTGCAAATGCGTGTCCCCTGCATTCCCAGTGTGGGGATTTGATGACTGTCCTTCCTCCCTCCCTCCCACCCCTGATTTTTGGCCCTGAGATATCTCATTATATTCTAAAAAGCTATCTGCAAGGCAGGGCACCGCAGATGCAATTAAATCTGCTTCTGTATCAACACTGCTCTTAAGCAAAATATATTGATCGCCGAAGCTTTGGACTCACTTTAATCAAGTAATCTAAACAGGGCTTAAGCTTCCAAAGCCGAGCGACGGCCCCAGCTTCAAAGCGCTGAGCTACACTGAATTAATTTATCCGGGGTGCACTCATGCTCCCCGCAACCCTGTGGATTGCAATATTAGAGGTTGCAATCAGGGCTCTGATAGCATCCCCAAAGCTTGGCCTCTATTGATTGTGATGTAAAAAGGCCTAAGGCGGAGGCGGGGTGGGAGGAGCAAACACAGGGATTGGGTTTGATCGAGCAAAACTGAATCACCCATTTCGCTGTCCCCGGGGCCCTGCTGGGCAGTTGCAGGGCTTGGAATTCTGCCCCAAATGATGGGATTGGGATGAGGCAGGGCCTGCATGCAGAAATGCTACATTGGCGGAGGAGACTGCTGCAGGAAGCTCCAGGGGGACGGTTTGTTTTTGGGAGAGATGGGGAAATGGACAGCTGCTGTTTTGGAGGCCAAGCTGCCAGTCACCCTCCCACCGGTAATCTATAGCCCTCCTCTGCCATTTACTCAAGGAACTACTTCCTCCTTGACCCTCAATTCTTGACTTTTAAGTGGGGCCCCTAGCTGCCTTCCAGGTCTGGGGCCTGTGGCCTTGTTACTCATTTGTTCATTCAGCAGTTTACTGAGAACCTACTATGTGCCAAGCATGATTCTAGGTCCTGGGGATCTAGAAGTGAAGAGGAGAGATACGCATCCTTGGCCTCGTGGAATTACCTCCCAGTGGTGTGGGGTGTTGGGGACACTGACACACTGTCTATTTGCTTATTTATTTGGATTACAGTCTGTGCTGTAGAGAAAATAAAACAGGAGACAGAGTCAGGGAAAGGGTGAGTGTGCACAGGTGGTGGTGCGGGTGTGAGTAGGGGTCCTCAATGGGAAGGTGACGTTTGAGTGAAGACCCGAAGGAGGTGCAGGAGGGAACCACAAGGATATTGGAGGGAAGGGAGCCCAGGGAGAGGAAAGGGCAGGTGCAAAGGCCCTGAGGTGAAGCATGCTTGGAACATTCGGGAACAACAAGGAGGCCCATACGGCAGGGACAGGTGGGCAAGAGGAAGAGTAGGATGACTTGAAGTCGGAGAGGATACAGGAGCGAGACCGCGGCAGAAGCCAATCAGTGTATGTAGATCCCTTGGCCACAGTGGTCAGTCAGGAATGGGCCAGTGACGTGACCAATGCGCTGGGTGGGCTGGCAGCCTTCTTGTCACCCTGTGAAGAATGAGGATAAAGCAGAAATGGAGAACAGTGGAGCCCCAGCAGGATATGACATTGGGCCTGAAAGCGTCATAACCCTTCAATTTTTCAATTTATAGGCCAAGTCCTCTTTTACATTGTTTTCCTAAATAATTCTGGCAACCACAAGATTCCCACCTCTTGACACTAACTTCAGAGGTAGAGCATATAACCCAAGCACCCATTTTCTCTGTCATGCTGGAAGCCAAGTAGGACTCTCCTCTCTTCTTGGGACTCATTTCTGTGGAAGGAAGAGAGGATACCTTTTACCTCCAAGGCCTTACTCTTTGGCCTCCCTTTTCCTCTGCTTCCAAAATGCACCTAAGTTGGCATGGATGGGGGTGGGGAATGGCAGAACCCTGAACCCCCTTGCAATTCCATTTTACTCTCACCTTCTCTGTCTCCTCAAAATTGTTTGACCCTGTTGACCCTTTCCTACCTAAAGTAGGAGATAATTTTAGTATCTATTAAGGACCAGATTTTATGTATGTTGAGTTTTTACATCTCTTATCACATCTTTGCAAATGTTGTGCTTCTAGGAGGTAGCTTTTGGCAACTGTGATGTTCATGCAGTATTACCAGGATGGTTTCAGTGGGTGTCCAGTACCAATGGTTAGTGCCCATGCCATAAGGGCTACTCAGGCTTTCAAATATGACTCCTGGGCATTGGCACCTCCTTGTACCCCAGATGTCAGCAGAGGCCCTGGCCCTTTGAGACACAAATGGAATTGATTCAAATGATGCTCTATGTGCGGCTGCAATCTCTCTGGGGTTCTGTGGGAGTGGAGGAGGTGGTTTATGTTTTCTTATTGGCCTTTAGCTTCAAGCTCTTCTGAATTACCACTGATTCTCATGCTGCCAGCCCTGTTCCTGATCACGTGGCCCTGCGTTCAGCTCACAGACCACCCCTCAGTCCCATCCTGCTCATACAACCTGTATCATCACCACAAGGCATTCATATGTAGAAGGCTTTCCCGAAGGTTTAGACTGGTGGAGGGGGTTATATCACAGCACCACATAAGAAAAGAAACTGGACATTGTGCATTGCTCTGTTTACCTTTATTTGGCCGTTACAACAAGATGACTCACCGCCTTGGGCCCTTTCTTATTCCGCCCATGTTGCTGAGCCCTCTCTATTTGGAATTTTTCTAAATTCATCGCTCACTCCCCACTTTTCCAGGTAACTTCCCCTTTCCTTCCCCTTCCCAACCTGATTCCCAGTCTCTTTTGCGGGACACTGATTACGTGCTTCGACTTGGCGGGCCTGGGCCAGGGGATCGGCCACCCCTGGGGAGGGTAGTGGGTACGGGTGAACAGCGCCCTTCACAGCCCCCCAGGCCTGGGAAAGTGAGGCCGGAGGCAGGCCCCATTTCCTCACCCAAAATACCACCGTTAGGGGAGGCTTGCCGGAGGGAACCGCCTTTTCCCCACCCCCTTATCTTGCCCGGACACTCCCCGTTGCCAGTGCAACTCCCATCACCACCAGTGCGCATACATTGTTGCCAGACACCGTTGCCAGAGCAACTCCCGCCCCTTTTCAAACAACCTCCGTGCCCTCTTAGAACCAATCCTAACCTCCGCACCCTCTCAGAACCAATCCTAGCCTTTATCCCCTCAGCATTGACTTGTAACTACCCCCGCCCTCTATGCCAGCCTATATAACCTGTGCTCACCCCTAATAAACTCTCTTGGCTTCTTCACCCTCAAAGAACCGTGTCCTGCCTGTTCCTTCTCGCCGCCCTCCACACCTTGCACGCCTCCGCCGGGGACCGGGCCCAGTCCCCCGCCTCGCCCTCGCCTCCGGGAAAGAGCCCCCGCCGCCAGTACCCTCCAAGCAACGCCGAGAGCCGAGGGTTCAGCAACCGGCCGCCCCCCCCCCCAGATAAATCAACTGCGACCGCAACTGGCGCCCAACGTGGGGCACCTGCACTTGGAAGTCCTCTCCATGCAGCGGTCCAGTGAAGCCACTCGCTCGCCCGGACGCCTCTCCAGCTCTCCTTCTCCTCGCCTGCAAGGTAAGGGCCGCCTCTCCCTCGCCGCTCCCGGAGCCGCCTCTCCCTCGCCGCTCTGCGTCAGGAGCCGCCTCTCCCTCGCCGCTCCGCGTCAGGGGCCGCCTCTCCCTCGCCGCTCCGGAGCCGCTCCTCCCTTCCCCACTACCCATTCTTCCGTCTGCCTCTCGTCCTTTTCCTCTATGACCCCCATTCCTCCTAACGCTCTCCCTCTTTCCCTCCATTACTTTGCTGTAGTCCTTTGTGTGTTTCTTTCTTTGTTTGGCGCCGTGTACCTCTTTGCAACCGCCCCCCCAGACTGCTCCAAAATGGCGAACTTCCTCCTTCTTCTTCTACTGAGGGGAGGAAGTGCTCTAGTGATGACGTCAGGCCTAAGCCGGGCCGGAAACCGCATGCGCTTTACCCCACCCTTTCACAGGGCGGAGCTAGTCCGCCATCTTATGCCTTAGGCCCCTCCCTTTCACAGGGCGGAGCTAGTCCGCCATCTTGTGCCTTGGACCCCGCCCTTTCCCAGGGCGGGGCTGGTCCGCCATCTTGTGTCTTGGCCACGCCTACCGCTCCGCCCTCTTGCGACGCTTGGGGCCTCCCACTTCCACCTCCCCCTTCGACAAGCTCCCCCTCGGAGCCGCTACCGGCAGCTGCCGCCGCTCCTCCCACCCTGCCGACTAACAACCCCTGGCTGCCTTCTACACCTCAAGGCAACCCTTGGGGCAACGCTCCCCCTACCCCCACTCCCACGCCAAGCCCTCTGCAAGCGTGTCCTCCTTTCTCTCGTGCTTTTCCCTGCTTTCCTCTTAACCTTCTCCCCACCCCACAGAAACCGTACGACTGGTATCCCATTGACTTAGATACTATCAAGCAGCTTCGCAGGGCCGTCAAGGAGAACGGATTAGGTAGCCCATATGCTTCCCAAATACTGCAGGATCTCGCCATGAACTATTGCCTCCCCCAAGACTGGGCCTTCTGGCGGTATCATATGCAATAAAGGCCCACTACAACCACCCAGTAAACCTTTTCACAGATAGCCTCTACACGTATCAGGTCTGCCGAGTCCTCGCGTTTTCCACCTTTTTCCCGGAAGACTCGGCCATTGATAAAGCACTTTCTAACCTCAGAAGCATCCTGGAGCATCGACAGGATCCTTGGTTCATTAGCCACATTCGTAGTCATTCACGCCTTCCGGGGCCCCTGGCTAATGGCAATCGTATAGTAAACCAAGCGGTCTCAGCTCAGACTACCCAAGCTATGCTAACCCACACGGCAGCCCCTCCGGGGGACGCTGTTAACCAGGCTAAGTTATTGCATTCCAAGTTTCACTTTTCGGCTACGTCGTTACATCATCTATGTAACCTCCCCCTAGATACCTGTAAACATCTTGTCCGCAATTGTGCAACTTGTGCGCCCTTTGCGCTGCTTGGCCCCCTGCAACCTCAGGGAGTCAACCCACGAGGCCTAAAACCCAATTCTAGATGGCAAATGGACGTAACTCACGTTCCGTCCTTTGGACGCCTCAAATATGTGCATGTAATAATTGACACCTTCTCGGCCATGTGTTATGCAGTCCCCCTTGCCGGAGAAACGGCCAAACACTGTATCAAGGCCCTGAGACAAGGAATTCTCTTCATGGGAGTCCCCTGGGACCTAAAAACGGACAATGGGCCTGCTTATCGCAGTGCCTCCTTTGCGGCCTTTCTTCAGTTATATAACATCACCCATCATTTCGGCATCCCCTATAATCCACAGGGGCAAGCCATTGTGGAAGCAGTCCATCGCCGCTTAAAAACACAAATTGAAAAAGAAAGGGCAATGCTCCCCCAGGCAACTCCAGGGGACCTTGTTATAGCAGCCCTTATTCACCTTAATCTACTCACATTCAATAAAGAAGGGCTTTCGCCCCTACATAAACATTGGGGGCCCTCGTATAGGCCCACCCAGGCCCCGATGGTTTACTGGAAGGACCCAGAGAATAATGCCTGGAAGGGTCCCTCCCCACTCCTCGCCCAGGGGCGCGGGTTTGCTTGTGTTTTCCCAGATGATGCAGCACAACCAATCTGGATCCCAGGAAGGGCAATCCGGCCTGCCACCAGCAACCACGCGTCTAACGAGACGAGAACGCCGTCGTCTCCGCAACCTGGTGCACCGGATGACAACAGTACACCTGAGCCTGGATCCCAGCCCGAGTGAAACCTCAGAGAAACAAGAAATCAGAGAAATCATACGCCTCTATAGACAGGCAAAAGTCAGCCCCCTACACCTCCACAACCCTCACCCAAGCATAGTTTCCCTTCTAATGGTCATGTTGGCCCTCGCCTCTTCTACCCAGGCCAACCCCCACCAGCCTTGGAAATGGACGCTTGTGCGTTGGGAGGATTCAAAAATTGTCTTTTGCAATATCACTGCACAACCCCCCTCCTTTTCTTTTAATGCCTCTGAACTGTTTCTTCCCGAAACCTTTGCCCCCGCCAATAGCGATTCTGGTAGTTCTAGAAGGGGAGGCCGAGTTGGAGTACGCAGTAACAAAAATCTAGACCAGTATTACATGTGCCCATCCTCAAATCCTGGAAAATCGTACTGCAATTCCCCCAACGAGTACTACTGTGCATACTGGGGGTGTGAAACATTAGCCACTAATTGGAAGCCTCCTGTTCCTGATCAATACCTTACCTTAAAGTGGGCCCCTACAGGGTGCAAACTTCCTACAGTTAACTGGCTCGGCCAAGAAAGCGAGGGATCCTGCACACATCTTAATCTTACAGTGCAGCTCCCCACTGATCCCTCCTGGTTACTCGGTCGAACTTGGGGCTTCAGAATCTATGAAAAAGGAGCCGACCGAGGATCACTTATTCTCATAAAAAAGGAGGCTGTAAACCAACCATGCCAAAATACTGCTTTAAAAGCACCCTCTGGCATAGGTCCCAACCAAGTCCTTAACCCTTTTAATCCACAGCCCTCCAGCTGCACCTCAAGTACAAGCAGCGCATCCGGAAACCGCACCTCAGCTGCAAACAACGCATCGCCAACCCCACCACCCCAACCTTTCCTACCCCCCTCTCGTTACTCCTCTCCCCTCCTCGACCTTATCCAAGCGGCCTTCACCTCAGTGAATTCCTCCAACCCTAATCTTACCTCTTCTTGTTGGCTTTGCCTCTCCACCTCCTTCCCCCTATATGAGCCAGTTGCCTCCAACCTCTCCTTTTCGGAAAACACAGAGGACAGCCCTTCGGAATGCAATTGGAATACCTCTGCCGTCCCTCTAACTTTTCACTCAGTCTCCTTTACAGGAAAGTGCATCCGTCCTCGCTCAAGCAACTCTCCCAGCCTCATAGCTTGTGCCAGCTACTCCTCTCCCAGCAGCTCTGCCAAATTTCTTATTCCCCACAACTCCTCCCAATGGCTCTGCTCCTCTACAGGACTTACCCCCTGCCTTAACGTACTAACCCTCAATACAACTCATGAAACTTGCCTCTTGATTGTCCTCATCCCTAGGGTCCTATACCACAGCGAGGAAGACTTCTTCCTCCGCCTGGAAACAACTGCAGCTCCTGCCCCACTGCAAAAGCGAGAGCCCATCACCATCCTCACGATTGCCTCCCTCCTAGGTCTTGCAGGCGCTGGCACCGGAATCGCTGCATTAGCCAGTCAAGGCTCCGCCCTAACTCACCTCCGGGTGGCTGTTGACGAGGACATTCGTCACCTACAAGACGCTATTTCCCATCTTAAAAATTCTGTCAATTCCCTCTCTAAGGTAGTGCTCCAAAACCGCCGAGGTCTCGACCTTCTCCTCCTCAAAGAAGGAGGCCTGTGCGCCGCCCTAGGAGAAGAGTGCTGTGTATATGCCAATTCCACAGGTCTCGCCGAGGACAGCCTAAAAAAGGTCCGAGAGGGACTGGAACAACGCAAAAGAGACCGTAAAGCCACCAGCTATTGGTCCCACATCTTTACCCCCCTCCTCCCATACCTCCTCCCTCTCCTCGGCCCCCTACTAATGATTATTCTAGCTCTCACCTTAGGACCCTGCATTATCCGCAGAATTGTCCAGCTTGTAAGGAAACAAACGGATGCTATTTTTTCCTCGTTCGTGCAAGTCCAGTACCAGCGACTCGCCACCTCTGACGCTCCCTACTCCAAGATGACAACCAACCCTCCGCAACCTCACCGCCACCGGTCAACCCGCCGACCGCGAGGCCCTTCTCAATCGCCTGAACCTCGTACCAACCTCGAGCTCCAGTTAAACCTTCCACCTTCGCCCATCCTGCTAGCAGCGAGGCCCTTGTCGAGCGCCCGGGCGCCACACCAACGCTGAGCTCCAGCCTTGCTGAGCCACCGTCAACCCTTTTTCCCCTCCCCAACCTTCCCCTTCCCTCATCCTTTAGCGGACCTCTCCGGTAAGCTTCTTCCTTTAATTAGAAGAAAAGGGGGAAATGCGGGACACTGATTACGTGCTTCGACTTGGCGGGCCTGGGCCAGGGGATCGGCCACCCCTGGGGAGGGTAGTGGGTACGGGTGAACAGCGCCCTTCACAGCCCCCCAGGCCTGGGAAAGTGAGGCCGGAGGCAGGCCCCATTTCCTCACCCAAAATACCACCGTTAGGGGAGGCTTGCCGGAGGGAACCGCCTTTTCCCCACCCCCTTATCTTGCCCGGACACTCCCCGTTGCCAGTGCAACTCCCATCACCACCAGTGCGCATACATTGTTGCCAGACACTGTTGCCAGAGCAACTCCCGCCCCTTTTCAAACAACCTCCGTGCCCTCTTAGAACCAATCCTAACCTCCGCACCCTCTCAGAACCAATCCTAGCCTTTATCCCCTCAGCATTGACTTGTAACTACCCCCGCCCTCTATGCCAGCCTATATAACCTGTGCTCACCCCTAATAAACTCTCTTGGCTTCTTCACCCTCAAAGAACCGTGTCCTGCCTGTTCCTTCTCGCCGCCCTCCACACCTTGCACGCCTCCGCTGGGGACCGGGCCCAGTCCCCCGCCTCGCCCTCGCCTCCGGGAAAGAGCCCCCGCCGCCAGTACCCTCCAAGCAACGCCGAGAGCCGAGGGTTCAGCAACCGGCCGCCCCCCCCCCCAGATAAATCAACTGCGACCGCACTCTTTCACAAAGAGAACAAGTTAGCTTTCCACCCCCTTCTTTGGAAAGCTCTAGGCTTATCCAAAGTCCCATTAATATATTTTTCTCTTTGATGGGACATTCACCCCGACTTGGCTTTTGAGCTGCCCAGAGGAACCAGCCCTGGCTTTGCAGTTCAGCCTCCCCCTTCTCCCAACCACACCAGTGTCTGCTAAGGGAGGTGTGGATGCATTTGTAATCTATTTCCCTTAAAGGGCAGAAGAAGCTGGCCCAGCCAGACATGGCTTTAAGTCCTAAACTTTTTCTTTTTATTGCATCCATTTTAATGATAAGAAAATGGGGTTTCTGTGAGGTTAGGTGGGTAAATAACTTGCACAATTTCACACAAACTAGTACCCAGGAGAGAGGGGATTTGAATCCAGGTGAGTTGATCATAAAGTTGACGCTGTTTCCACTACAGCATCATGAATTCAACAAAAAATTACGATCTACCTGGGTCAGCCCACAAACTTTCCCTAGTGTCTCTTCTGTGGAAGCACCAGGCTGGGCAGGTTGTGGTGGGTGATGTGAAGGTGAAAAGTAAGAGTCCCTTCCCAGAGGATCTCGTACTCTTACAGGGATGCCTGAATGTTCAAGTGGAAGATAGAAATTAACTAATACCACAAGGAAGACAGGTTAAAACTCTCTGAAAACCCTTTCCCTGTCTATGAAAGCAGTATAGCAGTGGTTATGAACGTGGACCTCTGTAACTGTGGGCCAGTGCCTCAGCTGCTCTGTGCCTCAGATTTTTCGTTTGCAAAATGGAGCTAATAACAATACCTCTCTTGTAGGCTAGTTACGAAAGTTAAATGAATTAATACATTCAACTGGCAGCTGGTACATAGCAAATAGTCAGGGAGTGTCAGCTATTGTTATTAGATAATGTCTGATATACTTGGCCAACCATTAATTTACCTGATCACTATCCATGTCCTTCGTTGACAGGGGAGGGAACTAGAAGCACAGAGGTGAAGTCCCCTCCTCCAGATCACAGAGCCACTTAGTGGTGGGAGGCAGGAATAAAAAGCAGGTGTCTGGATGCCAGGTTGGTACTCATTCTACTATGTCCCAACTGAGAATTGCTAGGGTGCGGTGAAAACTGCTAACAGCAAGTATCAGAGCAAGCTTGTTTGTAGAAAAGGTGAGTGTGGTTTGGAATGGGGTAGACTACATTGCAAAATTCATGATAAGGAAGGGTGATATGAAAAAAACTATTTGCTATCCACCAAAATCCATTCTCCTTATTCACCTTCCAGTGTGACAGGGTTGCAGCTGGGTTCAGGCTGCCCGATTAAGAAACGCATTTTCCAACTTTCAGTGTGGTCAGGGTTGGTGGCCATGTTGAAAGTTCTCACCAATGGAGAGTGAGTTGAAGAGAAGTGAGCTGCTCCCAGGCTGGCACCTTAAGATGAGGGCATGCCCCTTCCAAGCTCTTTTTCCTTTACCTGCTGGCAACAGCATCGGTCAGGGGGATTATCAGGCCCAAGGCAGTGCATCTCAAACTACCTGTGTTGAAAAACTAGATTCCTTCCTGCACCATGCCTCCAACCCATCATGGACCAAACTTTTGATCTATAACCTGTTCAACAAGATGAGTCCACTGATTGTGAGCTTGGATGCCATGGAAATGTCAAATTGCTCTGAAAGATTCTGAAGACTTGCTCTCAGTTTCTGGACTCAGTTCATGATGAACTGTTAACAAGCGGTTTATGGACCGGCACTTGTCTGCAAGGCACACTTTAAGTACCACTGCCTTAGGGGATGCACAGAGAAGGTAGAAGGTACCGGAGCTCCACGATGACTGCATGGTGCAGAGCTGCCTGCCAGCCTGTACCACTCATTTGGATGCTTACATAAGAGAGGAAATTAAAAAGTCCAGATTCTTCAAGCAGAGTATCTTAGGATTGCTTCCTCAGGGAGATACGCTTTACTGCAGATGGGCTGTACCATGAATTAAATGAAGAGTGGGCTTTTGAACCAGGAAACTTGACCACTGCCATGGCCAGTGCTGCAGACACGTTGGCTCCACTGGTTGGGCAGTGTCTTGCCTCCACCCTGTCAGTAGCTCACATAACATCCCTGAATATACTCCATGTGTCCTACACCAAAAGATGCCATGAGGGCCACTGGTTCCCTGCCAGCAGCACTTTGCTGGGTACTTGATAATCTGCAGGCTCTGGGAACACCTGGGAATGACTTGGATCCAAGTAAATCATGTTCTCAGACTCCAATGAAATCACAGATGTTGAAATGCTTTGAGAAGAGGATGGTGAGCATATTTTAGGTAATTGAGCAGCTGGAGAGGAGACAAGATTGAGGTGAGAATTTAGGGAGCCACCGGCAGGCCCCCCTGAAATCTGAGAGACTTTGAGTCACCAAATTCCAGCGGAGTGACCTTGGGCATGGCAGAGAGCGTCCTTCCTTTACAGGGGATGGTTATGATGCAATTGCAGGATTGGCTTGAAGGTCTGCGAGAAGGTATTTAATGACCTTAGAGCAACTGTGTGCCAGCCAGGGCCTGGCAGGAACCAGATGGCACACTCAAGCTGGAGGATTTGAGGAGAGTTTAATAAAGAGGATGATGATTTACGAAGGTGTGAGCAAGGTTGAGGAGACCAGCCGGGGACCGTGCAGTACCTGGGGTAGCAATGGTGTGTATGGGGCTGGGGTAGCCCTTTCCTCCCCCAGGCCTGAAGGGGAAAAGAGAGGGTCACCCAGTAGGATTGGGGGAATAAATACCCTGGCTTTACTCTCTTCCCACCCTCAGAACTCCTGTTGCTGTTTCCCACTGGCCAAAGGCAAGTGGAGGCAGAGGATGAGGGGTCCTGCATGCAGATCCAGCTCCCGGGCTCAGAGAAGGATGAAGAAGGGGAGAGGACCCCGAGGGACCAATGACCACGTCCCCCACCTCGGCAGATAGAACCTGCTCAGCGTACAGGAGCACTTTTTTTTTTTTTTAAGAACTAATGTCCCTGAGTGTAATGGCAAAGGAGAAGGCCATGTGCCCCTTGCATGGCACTACTTAGCTAAAAAATGGACCTTCTGGACACCAGGCCCCCAGGTCTCTGTGCTCACCTCGAGCAGACAGGATGAATAAGTGGTTCTTTCTCTCCTGGCCCCTTGCCAGATCTTTTTCCACCTCTTTATTCCTCGTTCTTTGTTGTCCTTGCCTAAGAAACCACCATCTGGTGGCAACCCGTCTAAGGAAGGCACTGGGAGTAAAGGGCCTGGGGTCCGTCCCCTGCTGCCTTGAGAGAAGATTAGTGGCTGCCTGTCGGCAGATGTAGCCTGGTAGCATTTTAATATCCAAATGTCCCCACCTCGTGAGGGAGGCCGTGGACTACTGAAGGCATATCACACAGAGAGCTGTGATTGCTGCAGTAATAATTTCCTTCAACAGCCATTAAAACACTTCTGAATGTGTTTAAAGAAAAAAAAAAAGATGAAGAAGAGAAAACGGGACAGACTTCCTTCCTGTTCCCTGGCAGACATCAGTGTTCACCGAGGGAGCTTTACCTGATCGGATGGGATTTTAACACTGGCGTGTGTGCAGTTATTAAAGCACTGTCGGCGTCTGCCTTTCAGCCTGAGCTCAGGCCAGAGGTGGGGTTGGGGCCAGTTTGGAGGCTCATGAGGTCTGTCCCCTGAGACCCAGCTCTCCTTGGGGTGGTTTGTGCCGGGGCTGCTCACCAGCATGCTGGGGTCTGGGGAGATGTGGACTCAGCTCCTTGTGAGTGAATGAACCTCCCCAGTTCAGCTCCCTCGCTTGGCAGAACAGCTGGTTCTCCTGCCCCAAGGTGGGCGGGATATGGCTGAACCGTCATTCCCTCACTAAATATGTATGAGGTTCTAATCTACCATGCGCCAGGTACATCTCTAGATGCTGGGGACGCAGCAGGGATGGTCTGCAAAATAGTCAACAGCTGGCAAAGCCCCTGCATGACCTCAGAACAGACTGGGGCTGTGAGAGGCTTCTGGAAGCCTCAGGTGGGCCAGGCGTTAACCCTTTAGATGCTGGATCATTGGGAGGGCCAGGGGATGCTTGGGGGTGGGTGGGGAGTGGGGGTAGCCAGGGCAGCAGGGGAGCACTCAGGGTTCAAGACAGTGACTATTAATTGGTCTGGATGTATTTCAACATTTTACCGATTGTTATAGCCGTCCTGGTATGCACCAGCTGAATGAAACACAAAAGCCCCTCTTACATGCATTGAGAAGGAGTCAGCTTTTCTTTATCATGCCCACTGTAGGGATGTTGTTTTAAAATCTTGCCCCAAATAGGGATAGCTCCACTAGGCCTGTATGGGTTCCTTAAAAAAAGATGAGACAAAAGTGTCAGACCACCAAGGCAAAGTGGTGGGGAGGAGGTTCCGCTGATCCCTTTGGTTTTCATTTAAGACAAGGCTGATTGACATCCGAGAGTGTCCGCCCTGCTTCTGGCATCTGTTGGAGGTGCAGCTAGACATCTGTCACCGACACCCTCTCCCCCCATCCCCAAAGAAGACGAGTAGAGGGGAGTTTCCTAAATATACAGGGACACTGGGCAACGTTTCAAAAGGGAGATGTGTTCAAAAGAGAGGCATGCCTCTCTCTCTGTCTCTCTCTCTCTCAGTCTTTTTGCATGTCCTAGGGTCAAAATGCTGGGCTGTGGTGACATCCATTTGCAACTTCCTGACTGCATTTGCAGCCCCGACAGTCTGGCTTTCTCTAAGGGATCTCTTTCTGGACGGGAAGTTCTTCTCTATGGCTAAGAAGCTCTGTGGTCTCTCACTTTGGGAGAATGGTCACAGATTATGAGTTCCAGTTTTGTCCCTGGAAAGGAAGAACTGTAACATGCTTACTGTTGACATCCCTGGTCCATGCAGGGGTTTTGCAAGACTTTGTAAGCCACCATCTGTTAATCAGCCCAGGTTTTCTGGGTGCCATCCGTTCTGCAGTTTGCTACTGCAACAAAGAAGGCAAAAATGTGGAAACAGTTGGAGAGAAGAGAGAAGGTGGTTTACCATTTACAAAGATAGAAACAGTGACATTATTTTTCTTAATTACCAAAAAGAAGAATGGATGCCATCTCTGATCTTCTCGGTTACTCTTAGATCAAGTCTGCCAGAAGTTTCTAAAATCTGTGTGCTCTGCTGCTGGCCTTGAAGGAGCAGCAGACATTATGAAGTGCATGGAGAAGGGCAGCCTCTAGGAGCCGAGGCCCTCAGTCCTACGGTGACAGGGAACTGAATTCTGGCCCTCTGGAAGAGGACCCTGAGCTCCAAATGAGAACACAGCCTGGCCGACCCTGAGCAGGTGATCCAGTTGGGCTGTACCAGGACTCCGGCCCACTGAAACTGAGATAATAAATGTGTGTTCATTGTTTAAAAAAAAAAAAAAGGACAGCAGATTTTAGAACAGCAAATATAGTGTTGTTTCATTTGCATAAAAAGAAAGGTAGAAACAAATGCATATAAATAATGCAAGGAGTATTTGTACACACATGCACACACACAACTGTACATCTGAAATAGAAAATGTTGGAAGAACACAGACTTTGGCGATTTGCTTCAGACTTAAGAGGCAGTAAAAGCTTTTCTGTCTTTGAGACAATGGGAGTTAGGAAATTTGTCTGGATTTCCTTTTTTGCTTCATCTGCTGGGAAGCTCAGAATTAAATCTGTGTTCTCATTTGAATAACAGAAGGCTTGACTTAGGCCCGTGGCTCTCAACCTTGGCTGCTAGTTACAATCATTTGAAGAACTTTTAAAAATCTCCATGTCCAGACCACACCCCAAACCAATTCAATCTGAATTTCAGGGGAGTGGGGCTCAGGCATACATACATATATATATATATATATATATATATATATATATATATATGTATTTTTTTTAAGTTCAATTTTATTGAGTAATACAATCATCTCCATTGGTAATACAATCATCCAAAGCGTACAATCAATTGTTCACAGAACCATCATATAGTTGTGCATTCATCACCCCAATCTATTTTTTTTAACATTTTCCTTGTACCAGAAAAAGTAAAAATAAGAATAAAAAATGAAAGCTAAAAGGAATACCCAAATCATCCCCCCCTCCCACCCTATTTTTCATTTAGTTTTTTAGTTTTTGTCCCTATTTTTCTACTCATCCATCCATACACTGGATAAAGAGAGTGTGATCCACAAGGTTTTCACAATCACACTGTCACCCCTTGTAAGCTACATTGTTATACAATTGTCTTCAAGAGTCAAGGCCACTGAGTTGCAGTTTGATTGTTTCAGGTATTTACTTCTAGCTATTTTAATGCATTAAAACCTAAAAAGGGTTATCTATATAGTGCATAAGAATGCCCGCCAGAGTGACCTCTCAACTCCATTTGAAATCTCTTAACCACTGAAGCTTTATTTTGTTTCATTTTGCATCCCCATTTTGGTCAAGAAGATGTTCTCAATCCCACGATGCCAGCTCCAGATTCGTCTCTAGGAGTCATATCCTGTGTTGCCAGGGAGATTTACACTCCTGGGTGTCAGGTTCCACGGAGGGGGGAGGGCAGTGAGATCACCTGCCAAGGTAGCTTAGTTAGAGAGAGAGGGCCATTTCTGAGCAACAAAGAGGAACTCAGGGCAAGAGACTCTTAGGCACAACTATAAGCAGGTTTAGTCAGGGATTATATTTTTAAAGATCTCCAAGTGATTCCACTTTGCAGCTGCAGTTGAGAATGACTGCTCCAGCCTGTGTGTCTGAGTTCTGACTTTCCCTTATCAAAAACAAAAAACAAAACCAAACAAACAAACAAAAAAGAAGCTCACTTATCTTTATTTCCATTTGCCAGGCTTCTGATTTTTATTTCTGTGTTACTTTTCAATTTGATTTTGGGTATTCTTGTAAACTGTCTCAAGTCCTTTCTGAGACAAGGCATAATATAGACAAAAGCAATAAATGTGTGTTTAAGCCACATGATACTGGCCAGAGCTGTGCAATTTTGGTTAGGGAGTTTATCCTCTGTACTCATAGTGTTAGGGGGGCCCTGAAATCCAAGCTTTGTGCCCGAGCGTTGCGGTCGGGGTTACTGCTTCTGGGGGGAGGGGCGGCCGGTAGCTGAGCCCTCAGCTCTCGGGGCTGCTTAAAGGGTACCGGCGGCGGGGGCTCTTTCCCGGAGGCGAGGGGGAGGCGGAGGACTTGGCCGGGTCCTCGGCGGGAGGCGTGCAAGGTGTGGAGGGCGGCGATAAGGACAAGACACTCTTCATCCAGTAGGAGCATGCGCCAAAGAGACTTTATTCAGGGGTGATTACAGGTTATATAGGCTGGTAAGAAGGGCAGGGCTGGAAAGGAGGTGAAGCAGCCTTAAATGGCAATACTGAAGGAAGAGGGGCTAGGATTGGTTCTGAGAGGACGCAGGAGCCATTGCAGCGGGCGGGGGTTGTTCTGGCCACGGTGCATGCGCGCTGGCGGTGGCAGGAGTGGCCTTGGCACAAGGGAGTGTGTGGGCAAGATAAGGAAGTGAGGAAAGGGCGGTTGGGAGAAAGGCGGTTTCCTCCGGCAAGCCTCCCCTGCCCGTGACATTTTGGGTGAGGAAAAGGGAGCTGCCCTGACCTCGCTCCTCAGGCTCGGGGGGGCTGCAGAGGGCACTAACGCCCGTACCTACTACCCTCCCCAGGGGGTGATATCAGGTCCCCTGGCCCAGGCCTGGCAAGCCGAGGTACAAGCTCAGCTACCCGCAGAGCATGGGGCTGAATCTGCCCAAAGGAAGATGCTCATGTCTCTAATTTGAAGAAAGACACTCTTTGGGGCTAGTTCTGCCCTAATAGACACCCTATTTGTGGGTGGGGAGAAGGGAGTATGGAGAATTTGAATTGTATAAGAAATAAGTTCCAGGAGTGTGCCAATATGTTTTCTTCTTGATTGTCTGAGGATACCTTGATCTGCTCAATAAAGCTGCCAAATTTAGCACTCTCCTCAGGGGAATTTCCCCATGGTGGTTTGCTTAGGTGCAGCTGATTGGCCAATTGGTCCTGGTTGGATTCTATGGTCACTGATCCTAGGGTGACAGCCGGGTGGGTCCGTGGCCTCCCGTGTAGGGGCTGATCCTGGGGTTGGAGTGGAGGGTGGACAATCCTCTCCTCCCACTCAGATTTCCCTCTTTCGAACTCTCACTGTATAAATCTGCCTGCTGCTGCTCTTCAACTAGCCACTCACCTATGCATAAATAGGAGTGGAGGGTGGAGGGTGGGGGCAGGAAGGCTGGGTGTGGCCTTGAACCTCAGTTGCAAGCTCAATTGCATCTGGGGCAGACCTAGAGATACAAGAACGAGGGGTTAAGGTGGAAGAAGATCTGGGAGCAGTGGAACTGTGATGAAATGGGTCACAGAGCATTTGAGAGCGGTGCAATCTCATCCAAAAAGGTGGGGGGGTGGGGCTTGGAAAATGGTGGGGGAGGGGGTGTTTGCCGGCAATAAATGGGGGCTGGGGAGAGAAGGTCCAGGGGAGAAAAGAACTCCAATAGGGAGGTGATGCCAACATCTAACCTCATCTACTTTGGAATTTTTCCAGTCGAGTCTCCCACACGTATCTTTGGCCACATGGCAGGGCTAGGTAAATAGCCCAACGCTCCTAGGGGAAGAGGAGTGGCATCTCTTTTTACCCAGCAACTGCCCCCTCTCTGCAGCAGATCCCTGAGAGTCCCACCCTAGGAGTGTCCCCATCCCTGGGAAGGATGGCTCCCTCTAGGGAAATACTGGGCACAAGTGTCCGGACATACCCAAGGGGGGCCCGAGGCTCACACTGGTGAAAGCAGAAGTTCTAGCGTCTGCAGGGCTGATGCTAGACGGCCCAATGCCCAGAGGACTAGAGAAGAGAACTTAAAAATAGCATTTTCTATAATTGTTTCAGTCTCTGGGTGTTTAATAACCGTGTCTGGCAGTCTATACCCAAGACAGGCTGGCTGTGGGGAGAGCCATTGTTAAAATAAGATCATTAGCTTAATAGGCTTGATGGAAAGGGTGGTGAGATGGGAATTTCCTCTTGCAATATGTTCTCCACTACAGACAGTCCCTATTGATTAAAATGCCCCCATATCACTCAAGTTATTTTTTTTTTCTTATGGGCTTAACAAACATTACTTCTGGAAACAGATTGAAGTCCCAGAATTTGAAGTGTCTTATTGAGATACATGCCCCTTAACCCCTGAATCGCTCTTTTCTGATTTATTTTGTCATTTGTTTCATTCCCGAGTGACTACACACACACACACCCATGCACACTCGTGTGTGCACAAATACACACATACAAACATGCACACACAGGCCCCTGTGTGCACACACACACGTTTTGCCATCTTTCAAGGAAAGGAGATGGCAGCTAATGAACCATAAGCATGGAGTAGGGGAGGCTGGTTACAGGACCAAGTGCCCAGCGATGTGAGGGTCAAAATAAGAACGCAACCCCGTGGGGGTCCCGCAGAGAAATAGGGCAGAGTGCAAAGGACCAGGACTTGCTGAAACCCACTGCCGAGCACCTTGAAAATCAAGTCCTTTCAGACCTACCTGCAGTGGATTAAAGAGAGCTAAACGTTCTTTCCCAACTACCCTCACCCCATACCCTCATCAGGAGGCAGAGCTAATTTCCCCTTCCCTGGCTGGCCCTGTGCTTTTACCAAGTGAAAGGGGCACTTTGGCTCATGCTGAGCCAGTGGGTCGGCAGCGTCTCCCTTTGTGCTTTTTGGGGGCCCTGAACTGCCAGGTAAGAGTCAGACATCCTTGCTGGCGAGGCCCTTGGGGAGGGAGAGAGGCTTGTCATTTCCATGTCAAGCACCCAGGTGACTCCAGTCCCTGCTGCCCTGTGGTCTTGGAGCTACGAGAAACCCCGAGCTTGGCCAGCAGCAGAACTGCGTGGCCAAGCCACAGGAGTGGGAGAGAGAAGCAATGATTGCTATTGATTTAAGCTGCTGAGCTTCGGAGAGGTAAGTTATGGAGAAATAGATAACCAAAACCCTGTCCACGCAGACAGAGGGCATAGGAGGATGTCTCTGTCCACCACCAAGACCCTGCTCTCATCTGGACGCTCTCTCCTTGGATTTCCAGTGGTTGCCTTTTCTAGTTGGTAGAGATGTCAGCAATGAGGGCAGAGTCCAGGCCTGGGAGGAGAGACCTCCCTTTCCAAACAGCTGTCTCCTCAGGTTATGTAGGTGGCAAATCCCAGGGCAGATTGCAAGCTGCTGGAAAGGGGGGCATTCCAATTCAGGGGCAAGCAGGCAGGGGGGAAACAGAGAGAAGCAAAGGGGCCTTTGTCAGCACCAGGTTCCAAGCAAACAGACCCTCAGAGTGTCTGGGAACACGTGATGTGTTTTTATCTTTACAACAATCATTCCGTTGGCTGATGTCTTGAGGAAGAATTGTGGGACCCTCCTCCCAGTTCCTCCTTGGGAAAGGGGGTTAACGATGGCGGAGTGTGGATCACATGCCAAACACCAGGCCAGGCTCGTCCCTACACCCTCTCTCCTCTGCTTCCACAGAGAGAGGCCCGGCTGCCCAGGCTGGTTCCAGGCTGCTTGGAACCCTTCATTTCTATTCACAGTTACCAACATGAGCCTTGAGTTTTGTGTTATGTTTATTTCAGCGTAGCCCTTTTATTAGAAAAAAACTCAAGATAGAAATGATATGGCAAAAATAACGCAAGGAAAGCATACGGTAGAAGCGTCAACTTGTCGTATTTGATAGAAATGACGATGTAGCGACATAAATGTTTGAACAAGTACATTTTCCTCCTTCAAATAGGAATGCACCAAGGCATTTAAAATGTCCTTTCTCCTTGATTTTCTGATTCACATTTCACCCTGACATCAGAGCAACTTCAACATCAGATCACAGTAAACCGTTTCCTTTTTAGTTAATAAGTTGAGATTTAGAACATCAACTATATTTGAATACCGTAAAAGCTTGCGGAGAGAGCAATTTTAAGTACTTGTTTCTTGTTGGTCTGTAGAAGAAACGGCTCCTGTCACTCATGAGGCACATAAAGATGATTTGGAGAAAGTTCATGGTCGGGGTGACCTGTGTTTTCTGTGTCTACTGAAAAAGACTTAAACTGCTGAGAGATGAAAGGGCTTCTCACCACTGAGAATTGTTAAGCACCAGCACCAGCTTGAGTGATGATGAAATGTGTGTGTTTTTTAGAATGGTTGGGGCATGGCCATATTTGAAGGCAGGAAGTTACAGCTTCATTATTTCTGCTAAACTTATTAATGAGTCACAATTCATTTATTTTTAAAAGGAGCCACAAATAAAGCCTGGGCACGGATCCAGCACAGTTCAGATTAAAGGGTCTCTTGCAAATTTTGTTGTACATCACTGCATCAATTAGTAAAATTCTCTATATGCATTGGAGCTCATATATTTACAACATCCCTCAGGATCTTTATAACTTTAAATATTCTGCCTTTAGAAAATATATGCTTGGGCAGAAATATATATATGCACACACACAAATACACATACATAATACTTGAGCATATATGGAGCACGAAGTAGGGATGGGCATGTGGTAGATTGCCTTATTTTTCACTGCTTTTCTTTCTCTCTCCACTCTCTACCCCTGTGCGATAAGGGAATAAAAGGGCAAGAAAAAATGCCAATATTCCTGCTCTCATGAACTTACAGTCTAAGTGGAGAGACAGACATTCCATCTTATCATCACACACAGAAATGTAAAACTGCAGCCATGATAAGTGCTACAAATATGCATGTAGAGAACAGAAGAATGTAGAGAGTAGAAATGTGGCTCAAGGAGAAAAATAAGGGAATGTATAAGGGAGACTAAAAGGGGAGGCTTCACTGAGGATGTGGTGGCTGAGCTGCGAGCTGGAGAATGACTAAGTGCTAATCAGGCAAAATGGTGTAACACAGGAAGAATTTTTAGGAAAAATTGCTTGGTTCTATTTTGCGGGTTCTGCCTGGCAGCCATACCATGAACAGGTTGTATTTAGCCTGAGGACCAAGTTATCATTGAACTTGATATGAACAACCTCAACGTGTAGCAGGAGTGGCTTGCGGTGCACCAAAATCCATGCTGCCCCTTGTCTCCAGTGCTTTTGTTCTTGTTATGGGAATTGAGCCCCAGTGATGGGTGCCATTTTTGCATTGGGACTGTTCAGCAGTGAGTGTGCTTCTATACACTGGCTCTTTCTCCTTCCACCAGCAGATGAAGCCGATGATAATGATGCCCTTGGGGATAGTGGAGCCACAAGAGGGAAGGAATCTGGGGTCCCGAATGACCACATGGAATAAGGCTGGCCACCATCAGGAGTCCCTTCCTGGACTGTTTTGTGAGCAAGAAACAAATGATTATGTCACACTACTGAAATCTGGAGGCCTATTTGTTGTAGCAGCTGTGTTAGTTACTCTGACTAATACAACATATATTTAAAAACCTGATTTAGTCCCTTCCTGGTTCACACCTGCACACAGCCAACCTTTTAACTAGGTGGAATATTTGCTTTGTGTGGATTGAACTTTGTGCTCAATTTTCTTTTCTCCCCACCTGGTAGGACGTTTGGTATATGGGTCCTGTGTGCCGTAACTGATTGGTGAGTTTGGTGGAACTGCTTGCTTTTATATACTATTAATTTTGTGGGCTGCTCCACTTTCATGAGTTCTTATGGGTGATGCTGCAGGAGGAATATTTTATACAAATCAGAGGTGCTCTGCAGGAACCTGAGATGCATTGCCTTGAAAGAAATACCATCATTTACTCACATAAATCTAAAAGGCCACATTTGCGAGGGAGGATGCCAGACCAAGGAGTGTGATTTGGGAGGCAGTGGGGAGCCATTGGAGGTTCTCTAGAAGGGGAATAATATGACCGAAGAGATGTTTTAGGAAGATGAATCTGATGGTAGCACACAGAATAAATGAGAAAGAAAATAGCTCAGAGGCACTGGGACCAACTGCTGCAACAACCCAGCTGTGAAATAAAGTGGCCTGGTCTGGGATGGTGCCGGTGGGAGTGGAGAGAAACAGGTGAGTAGGCGAGGCTGAAGAAATGGAGAAGGAACATTTGACCATCAACTGTTCTTACCAAACTTCAGAGGTTCCATGTACCAGTTTGCCCCTATAGCTCTGTCAGCACCATCCTCCCTGCAATTTAAGTCATGGTATCTTTTTTTTTTTTTAAAGAATGCCATTGGGGATGGAATCACGTACTCCACAAAAGACATGTCCAATTCCTAATTTGCATTCCTTAAAACAGTATCTGTGTACTGTGAACAACTGATTGTACAGTTTGATTATATGTTATGTGATTTTATCTCAATAAAATTGATTTAAAAAAAGACACTTAATAAGAGTAAGTAGTAGTATATTTTGACATTTTAAAGATAGCTTTATAAAACTTCTGTGTTATTAAGTATTTCTTCTTATTTCTAATAAATCTTGATAAGACTGTCCAGTCTTATTTACTTTTTTAATGATTGCAAATTCATTGTGACACTGTGTGGTTATTTCTGTTAGTGAATAAAGGTGTATGACTTGTCAAAAAAAAATAGTATCTGTGGCTGTGTTAAGGTGAGTCAGGGTGTGGGCTTATTTGTGAGTAGGATCTTTCAAGAGCCTACTTAGGTGTGGCCGAACTGAATCAGGGTGGGCCTTAACCCCTATGACTGGAGGCTTTATAAGAGAGGAAATTCAGACAACTGAGCAGGAAAGGCCTGAAACCAGAAGGAATTAAAGCCAGAAGTCAGAAAAGCCAGAGAGAAGAGAAAGAGATCGCCAGCTGATGGAGGACGGCCATCACAAGAACGCCCCTGTCTCCAGGAGAAAGCGCAGCCTTGCCGACATGTTGATTTTGGACTTCTAGCCTCAATACCACGAGACAATCAATTCTTGTTGTTTAAGCCAACCCATTGGGTGATATTTGTCAGAGCAGCCCTGGCAAATAAGACACTCGAAAGAAAAGAGTAGTAATTGCTCCAGTAATAAATGAGACAAATGACAATTTCCAAAATCGTTTCTAGTAGCTGGCTACTCTCTAGAGAGGAATGGACTGTACATTTTAGTTGGCGGGAAAAGTTACTTAAACACTTCTTTATGCTAGCAAAAAAAGTAAGCCAAGGGAACTATGGGAAGAGGATAGAGAATGCCTAAAAATGTGTTTTGGAAGCATTGGAAAGTTGCATCTGGGTGTGTTTCACCAGACTAATGGGCAGCCAGGGTTGAACCTTGGCTCTCCCGCATACCATCTATGTGACCTTAGACAACTTGTTTAACATTTTTGTGCCTCAGGTTGCTGATCTGTAAAATGGAGTTTTACAACCATAAGGTTATTGGGAATTTTAAATAAGGGAATTCATACAGAGTTCTTAGCTCAGTGCCTGGTATAGATCAAGCACTCTGTAAATATATGTCCTTATCATTATTACCAAAGTCCAAACAAAGCCAAAGGTCTCCAGGCAGAAAGAGACACGTGAAATTACCAAACAATTTAGCCCTTCGTAGGTGAAATAGAGTTAGACATCTCTGTAGGAGAGAGGTCAGTGGGCCACTGCCTGCAGGCCAAATTCCAGCCTGCCTGCTGCCTGTGCAAGCATAACTCATTCATTGTGCTTCACAGATATTACATTTTTCACATATTGAAGGTTTGTGGCAACTCTGTATCAAGCAAGTCCATCAGTGCCATTTTTCCAACAGCATGGGATCATTTTGTGTGTCTGTGTCACATTTTGGTAATTCTTGCAATATTTCAAACTTTTTCATTATTATTTTATCTATGATAATGATCTGTGACCTTTGATGTCACTATTCTAATTGTTTTGGGGAGCCATGAACCGTGCTCATATAAGATGGTGAACTTAATCAATAAATGTTGTGTTGTTCTGACTGCTCCACCACCCAGCTGTTCCCCCATCTTTCTCCCTCTCCTCAGGATTCTTTATTCCCTGAGACTCAACAATATTGAAATTGGGCCAATTAATAACCCTACAATGGCCTTTGAGTGTTCAAGTGAAAGAAAGAGTCGCTCATCTGTCCCTTTAAATCAAAAGCTAGAAAGGATTCAGCTTAGTGACGAAGGCCTATAAAAAGCAGAAATAGGCCAAAACCTCTTGTGGAAACAGTTAGCCAAGCTGTAACTGCAAAGGAAAAAGTTCTTGAGGGAAATTGAAAGTGCTACTCCAGTGAACATATGAATAGTAAGAAAGCAAAACAGTCTTATTGATGATATGGAGAAAGTCTTAGTGGTCTGGATAGAAGATCAAACCAGCCACAACTTTCCCTTAAGCCAAAGCCTAATCCAGAGCTAGGCTGTAACTCTCTTAAATTATTTAAAGGTTGAGAGAGATGAGGAAGCTTCAGAAGAAAAGTCTGAAGCCAGTAGAGATTGGTTCATGAGGTATAAGGAAGGAAGCCGTCTCTGAAACTGATATCAAAGTGCAAGGTGAAGCAGCAAGTGCTGATGTAGAAGCTGCAGCAAATTTTCCAGAAGAGCTAAGATCACTGATGAAGGCAGCTACACTAAACAACAGATTTTCAATGGAGACAAATGCTCCAACCCAATTCAACCTCAAGACCAAAGAACATGCCAGGTAAAAAGTTACCCATGAGTTTTAGTTAGGGACTTCCTTACAGGAGGATTTTTCCCAATGGCAGCTGGGAAAGGGAAGTCAATGATCCACACAAACAAGAGGAAGAGGAGTGCCTTATAGAACTCAGCCTCACTAGATTTGGTTACAAAGAAACCTCAGCTGGGCCTTGTGAAAGTTGATCACCAACAGTGATTAGGCTCAGTGACCTTCCATGTCTGTGCTCAGGTCTCATGGGCTGCTGGGTGCTCAGGGCTCCACCCTTTTCCCTAAGGGAGGGGGTTCCAACCCCTGGGCTGCCACAATCCACCCCCATGCAGCAGTTTACATTGACCATGGAACACACATCATATCTATGCTCCACGACAACAGTGTAAGAGATAACAGAACACTAGGAGCCGTCCAACAGACAGCACAAAGTGTGGCTGCCATGGCCAAGAAAGGGAATTAAACTGTTCTAGTGATAATTGATAAGAACTGTGATTTCAGTCTTCCTTTTCCATATTTTCTGATATGTTGAATTCTGTCAGCAGGGTATTCCATGCAGTCCAATTCGCAAGGGTCACAATCTAAGGCAGGCCGCTGGGACCCAATGATGGCGGTTCAGCATTGAGATTTATTGTGCACATAGATTACTACAGAAGCCTAATGCAGAAAGGTGTTTGCTACAATGCTAAGGGTGAAAAGAAAGATGTTTATGGGCAACTATGTGAGGCAAATACTGTTGATCAAATAAAATACAAGCTAAATTTCCATTAGTAGACAGAAGTGTTCTTGGAAAAGGGGTATTATGAAGGGGTTTCAAATACCATATTTTTTCTCCCTGAATTTGCAGGGAGCTTTCTGGGGTTATATCCATTGTTGACCTAGGCATAATGAGTGTCCATAAAGTCATACCTATAGTTCCCCAGGGTAGTAGGGGTCCTGGATTAAAGATATAAATAATCTGTGGCTTTTTTTGTGTAAACTGTGGCTAATACTCAAATTTTGAACAACACCGATACCCCGTGAGCTTAGGATACCCAACCAATGTGGCTGCATTGGCTAGGACCAGGGCCAATTGACCTTGTTTTCCCCAATTTCTAGGATTTGTGGCACAGGTGAGAGCAAGTTATTTTCATTACCTCATTGCAGTTGTAGCATCACTGGACCCTTTGCTTGTATTCACAGGACTTGCATAGGTCTAGCTTTTACTAATTCAATGGGAGTGGGAGCAGCTGCTTGGGGTGTAACACAACTGGCATGTCCACTGCTCTTTCAAAAGCCCATTCGTTCTTTCAATTAACACCACTGTGAGGTTGTAAGGCAAATGAAATGTCCATAAGATGTCATGCTCAGTAGCCCAGGCTTGGGTTAGTTGTCTGGTAAGTTGGTGTTCTAGTTTGCTAATGCTGCCAGAATGCAAAACACCAGAGATGGATTGGCTTTTAAAAAAAGGGGGTTTATTTGGTTACACAGTTACCATCTTAAGGCCATAAAGTGTCCAAGCTAACACATCAGCAATTGGGTACTTTCACTGGAGGATGACCAGTGGTGTCCGGAAAACCTCTGTTAGCTGGGAAGGCATGTGGCTAGCGTCTGCTCCAAAGTTCTGGTTTCAAAATGGCTTTCTCCCAGGACATTCCTCTCTAGGCTGCAGTTCCTCAAAAATGTCACTCATAGTTGCACTTGGAATATTTGTCCTCTCTCAGCTTCTCTGGAGCAAGAGTCTGCTTCCAACAGCCATCTTCAAACTGTCTCTCAGATGCAGCTCCTGTGCTTTCTTCAAAGGGTCCCTCTTGGCTATAGCAAGCCTGCTTCTTCTGTCTGATCTTATATGGTGCACCCAATGGGTGGGACAACACCTCAACGGAAACACTCAAAAAATTTCTATCTAATTAACAATGATAGGTCTGCCCACACAAGATTACATCAAAGATAATGGCATTTGGGGGGACATAATACATTCAAACTGGCACAGGGGGCATCCCTCTATCACTGTCCACATGTGTGGGGACCCTGAGAAAGGCACTTAGCTTTTCTAGATTATGTATTGTAGCTCTTTGGTTAGCTTTCCCTACTTGGAAGGCCAGCAACAGTCCAGTGGCCATATCTATGACTTCAAAGGCATATTTTGCACATTCAGATAAGGGAAAGGGTGTTGGTAGTTGGAATCTGCTTGTGGCTGATGTGTCTGAGTTGAAGAGGAAGCGTCCTTGGGCATCACAGCAAACAGGAGAGGCAGGTGTCCACGACTTCTTTCAGTTGTCTGGTGATGGGCAGCTGGAATTGCTGGCCAAGTCCATAGAGTCTAGTGCACTTGGTGCCCTGTCTTCCTATGCAAACATTTGGCAGCTTTTTTGCAATGTTGGCTTTAGGCTACAAATTTTTGCTAAAGCATCTGCTTCAATATTGCCAGGTAAAGAATCAGTGTTATGGGCTGTGCCAGTTTGAATGTATTATGTCCCCCAAAATGCCATTATTTTTCATGTAATCTTGTGTAGGCAGATGTATCAGTGTTGATTAGATTGTAATTCTTTAAGTGTTTCCATGCCCCACCCAACTGTGGATGTGCCCCACCCAACTGTGGGTAATGACTCTGATTGGATAATTTCCATGCAAGTGTTACCCCACCCATTCAGGGTGGGTCTAAATTAAATCACTGGAGCCATGTAAATGAGCTGGCAAACAGAGGGAACTCAGTGCAGCTGAGAGTGACATTTTGAAGAGGAGCTACAGCCAAGAGAGACACTTTGAAGAATGCAGAGGGATAAGAGAGTAGCTGCAGATGAGAGACAGTTTGAAGACGGCTGTTGAAAGCAGACTCTTACTCCAGAGAAGTTAGGAGAGGACAAACACCCCAAGAGCAACTAAGAGTGACATTTTTGAGGAACTGCAGCCTAGAGAGGAATGTCCTGGGAAAAAGCCGTTTTGAAACCAGAACTTTGGAACAGATGCCAGCCACGTGACTTCCCAGCTAACAGAGGTTTTCCAGGCACCATTGGCCATCCTCCAGTGAAGGTACCCAACTGCTGATGTGTTTGCTTTGGACACTTTATGGCCTTAAGACTGTAACTGTGTAGCCAATTAAACCCCTTTTTATAAAAGCCAATCCATCTCTGGTGTTTTGCATTCCAGCAGCATTAGCAAACTAGAACATGGGCAGAGACATGAAACATGGTTACTCTTTGCTTATGACAGGCAATCCAGATGTCCTTCCACATTTCTTTTCCCCACAAGAGGCAGCTGACAACAGTCCATTGCTTTTGCTTCCACATGGCCATCCCTACTGTCAGGCTGTGGTACACTGCCCAACTGTCAGTACAAATAGTTAATGCCTCTCCATTTTCATGAACAATGACCATCCATACAGCCCTTAATTCAGCCCATTGGCTGCTTTGCATAGTCCCAGTTTCCCACCATACAGTGCCCATACTAAGTTGCATGGTTACTGTCTTCCAAGTGGTGGGCTACCCATGTACTGATCCATCAGTATACCAGGTAGACTCCAGTATACTTCCACATCCATCAATGGTGGGTACAGAAACAGCCACCTCGGGAGGATCAGCAGGGAGGGGCAAATGTTGTTCTTCCATATAAGAAACTGATCCTAAGATATTGTGCATCTCTGTGCTTAAAGGGCTGTTGTTGAGAATGCTTCATTGTAGATGTGGAAAGGTATCTATAGCTTTCCATTTCATTAATGTGATCAATTGTGCACTGCCAGAGTGAGGCTTAATGACAGTGTCCCGTATCCACCCCTATATAGATATGGCTGTTCTTAATTTCACAGGGCATTCTGACTTAGTCATTCCACTTGCAGTAAGGCACTATAGACAGCATACGTGTTTTTTTTTTTTTTTTTTTTTTTTTTTTTTTATAAGGGACTGTACCACAGTTCAGCTCCTTTCCAGAGCTGAGACCAAAAGTCAATGGGAACTTGCTTTGCCTGTTTCCTTTGCCACAAGCCCCACCCAAAGCCAGTATTGGTACTGACCATGTCTAATTCACAAGGCACATCTGGCTCCACCCCTCCACCCCCTGCCATAAAGCCTGAGACTGTGCAATAGCCTGTTTGGCTTTTTCAAAAGCAGCCTGCTGTGGAACATCCCATTCCCATGTTTTTCCTTTCCTAACTAGAACATACAAAGACTTTAGAATCTGTGCTAAATGGGGTGTTAATGGTCTCCAATAACCCAACAAATCAAGGAAAGCCATAAGCTGTTTAGGAGTATATGGAGATGGGCAATTCTGCACTTTATCAACAACAGCAGAGGAAATAAACTTAGTCTTATCTACCAAACAACACCCAAGAATTTGACAGAGCTTCCAGACCCTTGTAATTTGTCCCAGTTTACAGCCCATTCTCAGCTCTTGAGGTGGCTCACTACAGTCTTAGCAATGGTTTCCAATTTTGCAAGAGAGTTACTTGTTGTGCTGGTTTGAATATGTTATGTTCTTTCAATGCATTCTTATGGGGACAGACCTATTGTGGGTGGGGCCTTTTGATTAGATTATTTCCATGGAGATGTGACCCACCCCATTCAAGGTGGGTCTTAATTAGTTTACTGGAGAGAGCTCAGGGAGAGAGAGAGAGAGAGAGAGAGAGAGAGAGAGAGAGAGAGAGAGAGAGGCAGCTCAGAGCCAACACAGACACAGATGCTTGGAGATGTAGACATAAAGATGTTTTGGGATGCTAAACTAAGGGATGAAGCCAAGGCCCAGAGAAGCTAAATGCTAAGTGAGACCCCACAGATGTTTAATAAGAAGTCCACTGGAATCAGAAGCTGAAAGCAATGCAATCCAGGAGGAAAGGACCAGCAGACTCTGGACATGTGCCTTCCCAGCTGACAGATGTGTTTCAGATGCCATTGGCCTTTCTTCAGTGAAGCTTTAGCAAACTGAAACACTTGTTAACATAATGTCATCAATATAATGAAAGAGAGTCACCTGTGTCAGAGGTTTCCACATTTTAAAATCTTGAGTTATCAAACCATGGCAAATAATGGGACTATGAAATATCCTTGTGGTAGCATGGTAAATGCCCACTGTTGTCCTTCCCATGTGAAGGTGAATGCAGGCTGGCTTGAGGGATCTAAAGTAATGCTAAAAAAGGCATTAGCAAGATCCAACATAAAATGAAATTGGCCTATTCGAGGCCTTATGTCCTGTAACAAAGTAGCTATGTTTGGTACAGCTGCAAACAAAGGAGTGCTACTTTGTTAAGTTCTCTATAATCAATAATCATCTGTCAGGCATCATCAATCTTCTTCACTGGCCAGACTGGACTATTAAATGGACTATCTAATTCCTTATTGGTGGCAGTGGTTTGTGGTTTCTTGATGGCCCCCTGGTAATTATATTGATGCACTGCTACCATGTTCCTGGGAAGGTACCTTTACTGGTGACCACTTAGCTTGTCCTCTTTGGATGATTTTGACCACCTAGCACCAGAGACAGAGATCACCTACAGTAGTTTACAAAATGGTATTTTGCAAAATATTAATTCCCAATATATATTCTGGAAAATGAGATGTGTACACTGTATACCTTTGAGGTGGTAACCAGCCAATCTGCATTAGTATTTGTTGAGTTGCTTTAATACTTTGACCCCTACCTATATCCAGCAATGGTTGGCATGGGGTCAGTTCATGACCCTTCCCCTATATTAAGGCATATTCTGCTCTAGTGTCTACTAAGGCCAAAACCCTATGTTCATTAGTGGGGGGCCAAAAGATAGTTCTATATGTGGCCTCTGATCCCCAGTATCCCCATATATTGCCCTTTTTTATCATATTTTTTAATTGTATAATATAACATATATACATAGAAGTGATTACTTTCCAAGTTCAGTCTACTGTAACAAGTAGTTAGGGAGCAAATTTCAAAGAATATTATAGGTTCCATAGTTTCAGTTATTTCCTTACTGTGAAATATAACACATATACAAAATGGTAGTCTCTTTCAAAGTATGATTTAACAAGTAGTTATATAGGAAATTTCCGAGTTGTTATGAGTTATAGTACCATAGTACCAGTTATTTCATTATTGTGACACATAACATACAAAATCAAAAAGGTGATAGCTTTCAAATTACAATTTAACAAGTAGCTGTAGAACAAATTTCAAAGGATGCTATTGTGCTTATTGGGGATCTTGACCTATCCCCTGCGCTTGGAGAAGGGGACCTCCCAGACCTCCTCAGCCGGGGTGGGGTGGGGTGGGGCTCTTTATGTGGTATCAGCCATGTCTTTCAGCCAGAATCCATGTCCTCCTCTAGTTACCTGGTTTCAAGCTTAATAAACATCTGCTCCTTGGGCAGCTTGCTCCACAGTTTAACTAATACGGCATTTGGCTTCCTATCAGTATCCTCAATTTTAGCTCCAGCAGCTATTAGATCTCTCCACTTTTGTCTACATGATGCCTGGTTTGGACCATCATGTCCACTCAGGGTGCAACCCTTAGCTCTGACTCCAGCTCCTCTTCAGCTTAGGCAAACTGTCTCTCCAAGGTGTGCAATCATTTAGGCAGCCTGTGAGATGGGCTGTCCTATAAGTGAGTTGAGAATGGACACCAAAGTTCCATACCACTGATTGGGAGCAGAATGTAGAATTATCTCATAATTCCTGTGGTGTAAGTTATACTATCTGGTCCAATGGCACTTGGCATATAAACTGCATGCTTCAACCTTAGCCCCCTCAATACATCTTGTAGTTCATCAATGGTATTTGTGCCGGTTTGAGTGTATTGTGTTCCCCAAATGCCATTATCTTTGTGGTCTTGTGTGGGGCAAACGTTTTTGGTGCTGGTTGGATTTGCTTGGAAGGTGCCCCACCCAGCTGTGGGAGATAATTTTGATGAGATGTTCCCATGGAGGTGTGGCCCCACCCATTTGGGGTGGGCCTTGATCGGTGGAGCTATATAAATGAGCTAACTTGGGGGGAGAAAAGAGAGTGCAGCTGGGAGTGATGTTTTGAAGAGAAGCAAGCTTGCTAGAAAGGAACGTCCTGGGAGAAAGCCGTTTTGAGGCCGGAGCTTTGGAGCAGACACCAGCTGCCTTCTTAGCTAACAGAGGTTTTCCGGACACCACTGGCCGTCCTCCAGTGAAGGTACCCGATTGCTGAGGTGTTACCTTGGATGCTTTGTGGCCTTAAGACTGTAACTGTGTAGTGAAATAAACCCCTGTTTTATGAAAGCCTATCCATCTCTGGTGTTTTGCATTCTGCAGCATTAGCAAACTAAGACAGTATTCTAATAGGGGGTTTGATGGGGCAAATCCCACTCATGGGGCCACATCTCCTTACACTGGAGTAGAAGTCAATTAAGTAGCAAATTTGTTTCCATTTTAGGGGCTAACAAATATATGCATTGATGCAGAGAAGGATGGGTGGTGAGGGAGGAAAATTTACTTGTCTCATACCCTGAAAGCAGTACACCATCTGCACTGGTATCCCACAATTGCAGTAGCTAATCTGATAAAAGTTCATTAGGTTTTTGCCTATTACTGAGTCCCAATTTCTTGTAATTCAGAAGTGGCAAAATCTCAAGTTGTAACATGTATTTTTTGCTCAATGCATGAGGCTGGAGCTGTGGCCACATCAGTGCATCATCCTCATCAGCCTGGGGTCCAGCTGGGTTGGGAAATGCTGTCACTTAATCTTATGTTGGACCAGAGGGCAAACAAATTTACACCCATCATCCTTCTCCCAGTCAAACTGGGAATCCTTATCATCTGAAGAAAAATCCACTGGGTCCCAAATTTTGGGATCCCAATCAGAGAAAGTTAGAATACATCTTACTTGAACCTTAGGTAACTTCCTTCTCCTTACCCTAGCATAACAACATGCTAATATTTCCAAATTTTCATCTATTCGGCATAGCTTCTCATTTAAAGCATCTTTCCATTCTGCTTTGGCTGTCTGCTTATCCCTCTCTAATTTAAGTTCCTTTTCTAGCCATCAAGGTCTTTTCTGTAGCTGACTGCATGGCCCTAAAAGTGGTCAGGCTACAGCTGTGGCAGCCTGGCGGATTTCCTTTTTCTTATGAAATTCCAACTGTCCTGCTACAGACGGGCTGTTTGTCCAGTTGAGGAGTTATAATCATCTCCATACTCCCTCAGTGGTCCCCATTTATCTAGGAGGGTAACCACCCCTCTCCAAATGGATGTTGTAGTCCATCCCGGGATTCCTGCCTTCTTTCCCAGTACTCATGCCTTCTGTGGCCAGTGGCTCTTTGGTCTTGGCTTGTTCACCAAATTTCCAACCCACCTCAACCCCAAGACCAAAGAACACAACAGGCAAAAAGTTACCCATGAGTTTTAATTAGAGACTTACATACAGGAGGATTTTTCTCAATGGCAGCTGGTTGGGAAATGGAAGTCAATGATCCATGCAAATGTGAGGAAGAGGAATGCCTTATATAGTTCAGAAGAGCCTTGCAATATTTGGTTACAAAGGAGCCTCAGCTGAGTCTTTCTAAAGTTGATTACCGACAGTAATTAGGCTCAGTGACTTCAATGTCCGTGCTCTGGTCAAGCAGGCCACTGCCTGCTCAAGGCTCCACCCTTTTCCCTAAGGGAGGGGGGGGTCCAACCCCTGGGCTGCCACAATGAAACAGCTTGATATTGGAAGAAGTTGTCATCTAAGACTTTCCTAGCTAGAGGGGAGAAGTCAATGCTTGAATTCAAAACTTCAAAGGACAGGCTGACCCTCTTGTTAGGGTTAATGCAGCTGGTAACTTTAAGTTGAAGTCAAAGATCATTTACCATTCCAAAAATCCTAGGGCCCTTAAAAATTACGCTCAATCTGCTTTGCCAGTATTTTATAAATGAAATAACAAAGCCTGGATGACAGCACATCTGTTTACAACATGGTTTACTGAATATTTTAAGCCCACCATTGAGATCTACTGCTTAGAAAAAAAGATTCCTTTCAAAATATGACTGCTCCTTGACAATGAACCTAGTCAGTCAAGGGCTCTGATAGAGATGTAAAATAAGATGAATGTTGTTTTCATGACTGCTAACACAACTTCCATTCTGCAGCCCATGGACCAAGGAGTCATTTCAACTTCCAAGTCACATTTAAGAAATACATTTAGTAAGGCTATAACTTCCATAAATAGTGATTCTTCTGATGGATTTGAGCAAAGTAAATTGAAAACTCTCTGGAAAGGATTCAGCATTCTAGATGCCATTAAGAACATTTGAGATTTATAGGAGGAGGTAAAAATATCAACATTTACAGGAGTTTGGAAGAAGCTGACTCCACCCTCATTGATGACTTTGAGGGATTCAAGACTTCAGTGGAGGAAGTAGCTGCAGATGTGGTGGAAACAGCAAGAGAACTAGAATTAGAAGTAGAGCCTGAAGACTGTGGAGCAATGACTGAATTGCTACCATCTCATGATAAAATTTGAATGGATGATGAGTTGCTCTTTATGGATGAACAAAGAAAGTGGCTTCTTGAGATCAAATCTGCTCCTGTGAAGATGCAGTGAACATTGCTGAAATGACAATAAAGGATTTAGAATATTACCTAAACTTAATTGATACAGCAGCAGCAGGGTTTCAAAGGATTGACTTCAGTTTTGAAAGTAGCTCTACTGTAGGTAAAGTGCTATCATACAGCATCACATGCTACAGAGAAATCTTTCTTGAAAGGAAGTGTCAAATGATGCAGCAAACTTCATTGTCATCTTACTTTAAGTAATGTCCACAGCCAGCAACATCGAGGCAAGACCCTCCACCAGCAAAAAGATTACAACTTGCTGAAGGCTCAGATGACAGTTAACATTATTCAGCAATAAAGTATTTTTAAATGAAAATATGTATGTTTTTTGACACAATGTTATTTCACACTTAATACAGTACAGTACTGTGTACATGTAACTTTTATATGCACTGAGAAGCCAAACAATTCGTGACTCCCTTTCTTGTGGTGGTCTGGATCCAAGCCCGCAGTTTCTCTGAGGTATGCCTGTATTTGTAAATAGTTTTATTGGAACCCAGCCACGCTTATTTATTTGTGCATTGTCTGTGGCTGCTTTTATGCTGCAACATTACAGTTGACTAATCGCAATAGAGACCCTCTGGCCCACAAAGTCTAAAATATTTTCTATCAGGCCCTTTATAGACAAGCTTGCCAACCCCTGCTGTAGAGGGATCAGACAACTTTGTCACTCTTCTCATGAGCTGGAGTTGACCACAAGGTGCAGAAATTGAACTTGGAGACGTCTGAAGTCTTGCAGCTGGTAGGTGGGGGAGCTGAGCTCTGGGATCCTTTAACCTCTTTGCACACATAGGCAGGTGTTATGTGGAACAAGATCATATCCTTCTCTGCTCAGAACCTTCCAGCGGTTTCCCTGTGATCTGGCCCCTGCCTTTCTCCCTGACCTCACCTCCTACCACTCTTCTCTGCTCACTGGGCTACAGAATCAGGTCTGCTTTCTGCTCCTCAACCACACACTCTCATCCCTACGTGGGGCCCGTACCAAGCTGTGCCCTCAGTCTGGAATGCTCTTCCACTGACTCCGGTCTCATTTAGATGTCAATGTCAATATCAGCCCCTAAGTGAGGTTTTCCCAACTACCCAATCTAAGGCACCCACCATCCCCCTCCTGTTATTCTCCATCATGTTGCCTTATTTTAATTCTCAGAGCATTTATTTTTATTTGTTTGCTGATGTCTATCTCTCTTGTTACAATGTAAGCCCCATAAGAGAGCACCTTGTCAGACTTAGCATGGGATCTGTAGCATCTGGAACAGTCCTGCCTTTAGTAGGTGCTCAATAAACTCTTGTCTTTATTGACTGACCAAGGCAGGACCAATGATGAAAATATTTAATGAGTTACACCAAAATAAACCCTTTCCTCCGAGGAGGTTATTCAGTGAAAGGTTTTTTCCCCCATGGTTACCGTTGATTAAGAAATAAATTTTCACAAATAATGACTGAATTTTTCCCAATCTGTATTTCACATCTGATAGCTAGACTCTAGGAAAATGTAAAGTTCCTAATCAAGGGGAAAAGGCAAACACATTTAAAATCATCTCTGGGGGAAGGAGAAACCTAAATGCAAGTCATGAATTTATATGTGGTTTTCTTGCTACTAATTATCCTTTCCCCTCTTCTTAAAGTTACAGCATCTTCTTGGCAGTTCCCCTCAAAGCATTTTGCAGAAATACAAAATGCAGCAAATGTTGAGTCAAGGATGAAGTGACAGTTATGTGATCTGTGGGTTGTAGTGTGTCTGAGGAGTACAACATATGCTATTTGTCACCACCTCTGGGAAGCCCTCTCTGATTCTCCCAGGCAGAATTGAATAATTTCTTTCTCTGCTCTCACAGCACTTTATTTGACTCTATAAACACCCTAGCATCCAACACCAATGGGCTCCTTAATAGCACTGTATGTGCTTAATGAGCGCATAAAAGAATAACATGAAAATTATGTAAGAAAACAATTTAAGAATTGGAACAGGCTTTAGGTAACCCATAGGGCAATGTCTCCCCAAATTCAGTCATCTGTGTTTAATTTACCGTCATGATTTCTGCCAGAGCATTAATTGTTAATATTTTTCTTTAATACAACATTGCTATTCCTTAAATATCTAAAGATAATTTGCTTCACAATCTTAAATGGAAACCTGGCATCATTTGCTATAAGTAGAAAGTGATCCCTCCCTCCAGAAATAATTGAAAACTAAATAATGTCTGCAGTGGATTGAATTGTATACCCCAATTTGGACATGTTCTTGGTCTTGGTCTGCATTTTAGTGGGTAGGGACCCATTATAAATAAATTCTCTCTGCAAGATGCTACTTTAGCTAAGGTGTGGCCCAACTGAATCAGGATGGATCTTAATCCTATTCCTGGAGACCTCATGGAGAAGGCCACAGAGAGAAGGCAGGAGAAGCCGCCATGTGCATTGTCACGTGACCAAAATGCCAAGGACCAAGGACCAAGGATGGCCAAAGCCAGCCCCAGAACACCACCGTCTTCGGGGAGAAAGCATTGACCAGCTGATGCCTCGAATTTCGACTTCTCCTGTTCTCAACTGGAGCAATAAAATCCGGTTTTTTAAGCCAACCCATTGTATGGTGTTTGTTTTAGCAGACAGAAAAACTGAAACAATGTCCTTAAAATCTAGGTAGATGTTATTGTCTACTGAAGACTCTGAGGCCAAAATCTACTCCCTTTCAATTGAAAAGTGAGATTACAAGAGTAAAAGAAATGTTAAAGACCTACTATCACCAATAGAGACTTTCTCCTTGATGAAATCAAGAATTAAAGTAGAAATTAAAAGGAATGACTGTCCTTATGAAATTTATATCAGTCAGGCTAGATTGTGCTGTAGAAAAAAAATCTGAGTGCCTTAACATATTAAAAGTTTTATTTCTCACTCAAGCCACATGGTCCCCACGGGTTGGCAGGGACCATTCTCCACCCAGTCACTAAGCTGAAAGTAGTCTCTGCCATCTTATAGCTGTGCTGTCTGGAGCACGTGGTGTCCTCTGTCACCATGCTCAGAAGACAGCATTTAGAGAAGTGTGCGTGGGCTTCCCACTATCTCAGACTTGGAGGGACACACATAATTTCTGCTCACAGTTGACTGGTCACAATAGTCATGTGGCCTCACCTACCAGCAAGAGGTCCAGGAAATGTAAGTGAACAAACAGCTTCTGTAAGGAGTGTTTCTGCCTCTTCATTAAGATCTAATGCTATTTTGCATCATATTCCCATGCTTTTAAAATCATCTTGGGTACATCTCAAAGATGCATGCATGCTTCGGAAAAAAATGATGCCAGCCTATCCCTTCATTGCAGAGCTGAGAATACTGAAGTCCACGTGTAAGCACTTGCTCACCATTACATAACCTCTTCGGGGTGGCTGTGTTAGCCAGATCTCCCATCTCCTGGGGGCTGCACTTAGCTTCTTTCCACTCAACCCCTTGAACACAGAATGGTAGCAACTAGAACAATGCGGAAGTCTGTTTTTGGTGCAAGAAACTTTCATTCTTCTTTCAAAGTCAGATAATACTGGAAAATATCCTAAAGGCCAACAGTGATATTGAAGAATGTGAGGGCAACTTGTCCCATTTAACATTTCATCCGGAACATGCAAAAGACCTTTTCTACTCAAGTTGGAGGCAGATTCATCTGCGGAATCGATGAAAAAATATGATTGCTCAGTGTTGTCTGGTTAGGATCCAATTATGTACAGTGTATTTATTTTAAATCTAGAAGATGCACACAGGAGATTTCCAGGAACAAAATGAGAAGAAATTGGCAGTGCACTGAGTGGAAAAAATTAATAACTTGAGTTACACAGCCTGTGAATCGAAGCCGACAGGAGGGGGAGAGAGGGAGCTAGGAGGCTGCGGTTATTCACACTATTCTCTGCCGATGGACCTGAGCAGTGCTTGAAAAGCGGTCACCCTCTACACAGCTGCCACCATCCTTTATCTTCTCTGTGGGGCCGGGCTTTGCAGATCATAAACGTGTCACAGTTTTTTGAGTATGAAAGCAATGCCCCCAAACAGATTTCAACAGCAAACTTCCTTATAGAGAAAGGAATTCAACTCTTTTAGCTTAGTCACTATGTCAGCTTTACTGGGCAAGAAGGAGGAGGGGAACAGGAAAAGGCCAGAAGTAAAGGAACAAGAGTCAGGGGCTTTGGGAGTCTCTGCTGATAGTCACAAACAGAAGGAATTCACTCTTGCTGAGCCCCTACTCCATGCTGGTACCTTATGCACTGGGGATCTTCACACACATTGCCCCATTTAACCCAGATGAGAAACCTGAGATCAGAGAGGTTGATAACCTTGCCCAGGGTCACACAGTTATAAGGTGGAGGGGCTGCCAGGTTCCTCTGAGTCTCAACCTGGTCTGTGAGGGCAGAGTCTGTGCCTGCCTGGGCATTTGCTGTCTCCCTAAGTTGAAGCCTTCTTGACTTCCAACCATTTAATCCCTTTTATCCCCATTTGATAAAAGGAGGAATCTGAGGCCCAGAGAGGGAGATCCTGTCCAGGGCTGCATGGCCTGTTATTTATGGCAGAGGTTGGTCCTCCTGTGCTTTTTACTACACTATATCATGATTCCTTTCTTTACCACCACTCAAATTCCAGAGTGTTCTGGGCCACCTGCTTGGGCTCCTGATAACTCGGGAGCAGAAAGTGGAGAAAGAATGTTCCTGGCCTGGCTGTGCCTGAAACTTTTTCAGGGAGAATGATTTGGCAGCTCTCTGATGCTGTCTGTGTCCTCAGAGCCTCATTATATCACACAAGGAGACACCTTGCTGGGTTACAGCCTAAGCCACAGCCCCTTAGAGCCTCAGCTTGCACAGAGGGCTGGCTGCTGGGTTTGCATCAAGTTACCTTTATAGAGGTTCATGTTTCTAATTTTTGAGTCAGATTTTGGAATCCCAAGCTTAGATCTAAAAAAGCAGACCAGTTTCCCTGGCTTCCTCCAGTGAGCACTGATGTTTAAGGGGTACCTGCTGTGTACCAGGGCCTGAACAGGACTTTTGTCGTTGATTCGGCCCTGTGACTTAACTCTTACTATTCCCACCCTACAGACAAGAAACTGAGACTCAGGGAAGTTAAGTAACTTGCCCAAGGTTGTGTGAGTGGTGAGGGGAGCTGGGATTTGAACCAGCCTTGCAGACTCCAAAGGCTGATCTTGTCCCACCAAACCACACTGCCTCCCAGAGCCCTTAGATGCACCTGCCTGCCAGGGCTCCCCTTTCTCAGGCTCGTTCCTTGGCCTCCTTGCGTTATCAGTGCTTATCCATCCATTTTCTGGCTCCTTATGGGCTTCAGTAAGTTACAACCTCAGATATATACCATAGTATAGACAATGGATACAGATTCCAAGGTTACCATAGAAGACTTGCAAAAACCTGGTGAAAAACCAGTTCATGTCCCTTTGATGACCACCACCTCCAAAAGATGTTGCAGAGGTAGAGAGAGGGCTGGATTTGGGAAAATAATTTCTTCAGAGAACACTGTCCCATCGGAACGGTGGGGAGTTCTACCCTCACCTCTAAACTGGTGAGAAGAACTCCCAATGCACACTTGGAGAGCTTGGGCTGTGCCTCTGGGGGCTGGGGAGACACAATGGACTGGTGTATGGCTCAAGCCTAAGAGGGCTGAAGCGCGAGAGAGCTGTGTATGGGAAGCAACTGCACCCTTATCTGAGCACAGTGCTGTGTCTCATGGACCACTGGTGGATGTCCAGAGGGACAGAGCTGGCTTGGGCCCTTCTGAGATCCTGGGTGAGAGGCCTCATGGAGGATGGGGTGCCCTCAGCAGAATGAAGCCAGGAGGACCGCCTATGCCAGGGGCCAAGGAAGGGGAGTAAGAACCACTAAGACCAGATATTGAGCACAACAGAGACCCCTACAATGGATAAAATTCATGCCCCCCACAAAAATACCTTCAAGTGCTAAGCCCCGGTCCTGTGGGTAGGAGCCCATTTGCAAATAGGATCTTTGTAGATGTTATTAGTTAAGGAAAGTCCAAACTGAAGCAAGGGGGGCCTTCTTCCAATATGACTGGAGTCCTTAGAAGCCAAGGAAATTTGGATGCAGAGTTAGTAGGAGACCAGAAAAAGCAGGAGACAGAAAGAGACAGGTGGCCATGGGACAGAGGCAGAGGTTATGCTATGGATAGTTGGGAAGCCACCCCAGAATGCTATACAACTTTGGAGAAAGCATGGCTGGCCAACACCTTGATTTTGGACTTCTAGCCTCCAAAACTGAGAGACAGAAAACCTGTTGCTTAAGCTGATTGGTCTGAGCCGTTTGTTATAGCATCCCTGGCAGACTAAGACAGAGTAGTCTCCAACAACCTCTGAAAAGGGCCTGGGAGAGGAGAAATCCACTTCAAAGCACCAATAACATCTGGCATCTGGCAGCAGCAGTGGTGAGGGGGTGGCTTTCCTGGTCTCTTTCTCTCCTCCCTTCTCCTAGTCTTAGCAAGATGGGGAAGGAGGGAGGAAAGCTATATGGCAAGGGGGAAGGAGATGAAACCAACTATGACCTCTTTTCTTTCATCAAACAATCACATATTGAAAACCAGGGCCAGACATGTCCAGGTTGGGGCAGCAGGGTGGGGTGGACATAGCAGAGATCAAAAGACAGAAAAGTGGTCAGCCTGCTCCTGGAGCAAGCTGGGAGAGTGAGAACCTTTGACTTTGGGGTTTGAAGCTTATCATCATCATCATCATCATTATTGTTGTTGTTGTTGTTACATTGGGCTGGGCATGACAATGCTAGGAAATGATTTCTTGTGGGGGGCTTTTACTTTTTTTGTCTGAGAAAAATGAAAAAGTCATTGGACATGCTCTAACTTTCTTCCAGGAGTTGGAGAGGAACAGCAATTTAACTGGCAGTGGGGAAAAGAAAGAAAACTGTTTTCTGCTGCTACCTCATCTCTCTCACTTGTGCAGTGTAATACACCAGTTTATACTAAGGTGATAATGGCTAATAGGGTTTTATCCATCCTAAGGCATTTCATTTTTAGTAGGGACATCTGGAAACATAGTACCCCAACTGAGCCTTCTGTGTGAGCGGGAGTACCTTGGGGCTGTCCCTGGCCTAGAGCCCTTAAAACCAAGGCAGCTAAGGGTACACCGACTGAGGAATAGAATGGTGAACTGTGGTGTATGCATAAAATGGAATATTGAGCAACTGAGAGAAGGAGTGAAGCTGTGAGGCACGCAACAAGGTGAATGGATCCTTTAGACAGCATTTTGCATGAAGTACACCAGAAATAGACAAACATTATAATGCCTCACCAATATGGGCTAACTACAATGTGTAAACTCATAATTGAATCTTAGAGCACAGCTTATCAGGGAACCCTTATTACAATGGTCCCTAGATTGTAAGCTCTTAACAGCAGTCAAATCTATTCCTGAATTGCAATGGCTATCCCCAGATTCTGAGATGCTGATCCCTTTGTGTATAACCTAGTCAGTCTCTGGAACGTTGGGTATCTGTTGACCCCTGAAACTCAGAGCTGGAGCTTGGCAGATATAAATGTCAGTATTAGTGCCTATAACAACTGTTAAAAAAAAAGCTGAAAAAGAGTCCAGACTTCAATTACAGATATGAATGAAGCAGATCTGGTTAGGACTAGGGCAAATCAGGCCAAAAGGTAAAGTTGATATTGACTGTGTTTTAAAACTTCAACTTCTGTATGAGACCAAGGGAAGAGATGTTTATTTGGTGCAGGATCTGTATTTTCTAAACAATCTAACTTGTACAGTCAGTTTATTCAAACACCATAATTACTTGGAACTTTGACTAGGAAGTGAGACCTGGTAGATTTGTATAGGTTAGTGTGAAATAGCAACACATCCCTAAGTAATTTGGGCAGAGAATAAAAATATATATGCAGGGCCCCCCTGAAGAGCTGTGGGAAAATGCGGAGGTGTTGGGCTTCCTCACCTGGATTGTTGCTGATGTTCTGACAAACATTGAGGACTGACGGCTTGGTATGCTGAGCCCTCTATCTTGGAGTTTGTCCTTATGAAACTTATTACTGCAAAGGAGAGGCTAAACCTGCTTATAACTGTGCCTAAGAGTCTCCCCCTGAGTGCCTCTTTGTTGCTCAGATGTGGCCCTCTCTCTCTAGCTAAGCCACCTTGGTGGGTGAACTCATTGTCCTCCCCACTACGCGGGACCTGACACCCAGGGGTGTAAATCTCCCTGGCAATGCAAGATATGACTCCCAGGGATGAATCTGGACCTGGCATCGTGGGATTGAGAACCTCTTCTTGACCAAAAGGGGGATGTGAAATGAAACAAAAGAAAATTTCAGTGGCTGAGAGATTTCAAATGGAGTAGAGAGGTCACTCCTGTGGACATTCTTATGCACTATATAGATAACCCTTTTTAGGTTTTAGTGTATTGGAATAGCTAGAAGTAAATACCTGAAACTATCAAACTGCAACCCAATAGTAGCCTTGACTCTTGAAGACGATTGTATAACAATGTAGATTACAAGGGGTGACAGTGTGATTGTGAAAACCTTGTGGATTGCACTCTCTTTATCCAGTGTATGGATGGATGAGTAGAAAAATGGGGACAAAAACTAAATGAAAAATAGGGTGTGGGGGGATGATTTGGGTGTTCTTTTTTACTTTTATTTTTTATTCTTGTTCTTATTCTTTCTGGTGTAAGGAAAATGTTGAAAAATAGATTTCGGTGATGAATGCATAACTATTTGATGGCACTGTGAACAGTTGATTGTACACCATAGATGATTGCATGGTATGTGAATATATCTCAATAAAACTGAATTAAAAAAAAAAAACGCAAAGTGGCTCTGAATTGCTTTTTTTGGGAGGGGAGGGGTTGTGAGACTTTGGGGGAAGCAAGGTTCTTTCTGCCTAATTGGTTTCCAGGGAGGTAAAGATGGCTTATGGCTGTTGTGTCAGGCACAGTGTTCTAGTTTGCTAATGCTGCCAGAATGCAAAACACCAGAAATGGATTGGCTTTTATGAAGGGGGTTTATTTGGTTACACAGTTACAGTCTTAAGGCCATGAAGTGTCCAAGGTAACACATCAGCAGTTGGGTACCTTCATTGGAGGATGGCCAGTGGTGTCTGGAAAACCTCTGTTAGCTGAAAAGGCATGTGGCTGGTGTCTCCTCCAGCATTTGTCCTCTCTTAGCTTCTCTGGAGCAAAAGTCTGCTTTCAACAGCCGTCTTCAAACTGTCTCTCATCTGCAGCTCCCGTGCTTTCTTCAAAGTGTCGCTCTTGGCTGCAGCTCCTCTTCAAAATGTCACTTGCAGCTGCACTGAGTTCCTTCTGTTTGTCAGCTCATTTATATGGCTCCAGTGATTTAATTCAGACCCACCCTGAATGGGCGGGCCAACACCTCCATGGAAATTATCCAATCAGAGTCATAACCCACAGTTGGGTGGGGCACATCTCCATGGAAACACTCAAAGAATTACAATCTAATTAACACTGATAGGTCTGCCCATATGAGATTACATCAAAGATGATGGTGTCTGGGGGGACATAATACATTCAAACTGGCACACACAGTATGGCCCCATTCCCCAACTTGGCCCCCTACACAAGCCTGGTGCTCCTTCTGGAGCCCCCCATCTCCATGAAGTGTCCACCATCCATCCACTGCCCAAGCCCAACCCTGCCTTCAGGCCCCCATATCCTGATCCCTCCCCCACCCTCATTGGGGCACCTAGTGCTGCCAATGCCATTCCTTCTTCTCTTTCTAACTTCTTTTCCCTCTTTCTCCATGGCTCCTAATCCTCTGCAGACCATCTCACTCTACCCCTGTCACAGCCTCCTCACTGGCCTCCCTGCCTCCACTCTTTCCCTGCAATCATTCCCACTCCATAGCCACAAGGATCTTCCCCAAATGCGAATATGATCCTACTACTGCCCGTTGGAACCCTCCAGTGCTTCCCCACTGACCTCCAGGCAAAGTGCAGCCTCTTTGCCTGGAACACTGACCTTCCTGATCTGGGAGTCTGGGGCCCGCCTCGCTCTCCATCCTCAGGTTTCCCACCCACCTCCCACCACCTGATCCCAATCTCTAGTTGGGCTTATGATCATTTGCTAAATGTGTTGGACTCTCTCTGGCTCCTGGGCTACTGCAGGTGGTTCTTTCCCCTCCTGGACTACCCTGCCCCTCCCTTTCTCCCAGCCAGCTACAATCATCCCTCCTATACAGGGTTGAGGTGACACTTTCCTTGGACCCCCAAAGCCAATGGATTTTCCCTCCCAGGCTCAGTGGGATCAGAGCCTTTCTTCTTCAGACAGCTCTCATACCAGACAGAACTCTGTAGGTGAGCGACAGAGTCTGGTTCATCCTTTTCCCCCAGAGCCCACCACAGGGTCTCTGCAGCTCTGTCAGCGTTTATGCAATGGATGAATGCATGGATGAATGGATCAATGGATGGATGAATGAATGAATGGGAGTCCCCAGGATGCTCCCTGGCAGGGTCAGTTTTGTGACAGTTGCACTCTAAGAAGGCTGTGGACTGCTCAGTTCCCTCCCGGTCCTGGAGACCCCAAACCAGATGATGGGTGAGCTGCTGGCAAAGGAGGACAGGGAGATAGAAGTGGAGCCAGGGGTCCTTTATGGCGGCGGAGGCTGCCCTTTGTCTCCACTTGTTGGCTGCCAGGGTCATTGATTTAAGTCTTTCCTCAGATGGGGCAGTCCTTTTGGGGGTGTTTCAGTGACTAGGAGGAGATTAAGAATTGTAGCGTTGCTGATGGAAAAAACAACTCCTTGGAGAAAGCACCCATCTGCGTTCCCGAGTGGTGCGAAAAGGGCCACTGGTTTCATCTCAGACAACACAATTCAGATCCCATTTCTCCCGTGCAGTAGCTAGGTATGGGCAGAAGTTCTGACCCCTCCCTGAAATTCCGTTTCCTCACTGGTAAAATGGGCATCACCACACACCCTCCTCCCGGGCTGGTTGTGAAGATGGGTGCAGTTGCACTGATGAAAATATTGTGAGGGCTGCAGAGCCGCAGATGGGAGCCACGGCTGTTCTTTCTGGGCCGATGCTGTGACAAGAGACCAGCTTGCAGGCATGTTTTAGGGATACAGTTTGAAATGTATTTGGAGCGTGGGGACAACCTCTGTCTCTTAGGGACTTGAGAGGTGTATCCATTCCAGAAATGGCTCTCGGAGTTCTTGGGAGATGCCAAGATAAATATGCAGTTTCTATCTTCGAGAGATTTGTAATTAAGCAGGGGAGTTAAGGCAGTTGATAGCTACTTAAGTGTACAAATATAGGACCCTGCTGATCTCTTAGCTCTTAGGATCTAAAGATTTGCTTGGAGATCTCAGTCTGGTCCAGGCAAGCCCAAAACAATCTCCCAGGTTTGCATGAATCCCCCAGAGGATCATGGTCCTTCTGCCTCTGGCTGTAGATCCATTTAAGGACCCTCTCACTGTCCTTGAGATGACCCAGATGCAGAGTTCAGCCTCTTCCCAAATTCTCACCAAAAGTCCCCTTCCGACAGGGATGTGTGCATGTAGCGGACTTCACTGGAGATTTGGGGAGAAAGGGATGTGGAGAATTTCTGTTGCAAAGATGCAACAACTTCAAACTGAATATCAGCATCAAAAATTCTCCTGGCCCCCTCCTGCAGGGGGCACCTTCACACTGCCTCGCCCACATGGCACCCCAGCTGCAGCCCCTCTCACTTAATCTTGAATCCTTTTCTGCTGCTCACTGCTTTCACCCCTCTCCCCTGCTGTGTCTCTGGGGGATCCACCGTCTTCGTCCTCCTTCTACACAGCAATTCCTCTCGTGCGTCTCTTTCCACACCCCCTGAGTCCTCCCTGAAGCCCCAAACTCACCAAGGGGCTTACTGGGATCAAATGGCCCACAATTCCATTTCCTCACTGGGAGTCGGGATGTTTGCAGCAACTGAGACCCTGTTATTTCAGACTGGGGACTTCAGAGGCAGGACTTCCAGCAGAGGGGCCCCTGGGAGAAGGGATGGATGTCTGGGGCAGGGACATGCCCTCTGGTGGCCACACCAGGAACAACAGAGAGGAGAAGAACTCTCTTCTCCAGCCCCAGCGTCATATGGGTCTCTAAGATATTTTTTTAAATAACATTACATTGAAATATAGTACATATACAAAGAGATGCACATATCAAAGTGGACAACTCAATGAATTCTCACAAACTGAATCCGTCCCTGCCAGCACCCCAGAAGCCTACCTTCCAGGTACTCCCTACCCCCAAGGCCGAGCACTATCCTGATGGCTAACAGAGATTGGTTTCACCTGTTTTTGTACTTCTCTCTAAATGTAATCCTTTAGCATATACTCCTTTGTGTCTGGCTTCTTTTGTTAATCATTTTGTTTGGGAAATGCATAGTGTTTTGGGTGCAGTTATAGGCAGTTCCTTCTCTGTAGAGTTTCCTATTGTGTGAATCTACCACAATTTATTTATCCTTCTATTGTTGGTGGGCATGTGGGTTGTTTCCAGTTTGGAGCTACAATGAAACCTCAGCTTTATAACCAGATCTTTCCAAAGAGTCTGTTACCCTCAAGGAGCACAAAAGGGAGTCATTCATTCATTCATTCACTCATTCATTCAGCAAACATCTGAGTGCCTGTGATGTGCCAAGCATATGGGTAAACACTGGGATCCAACAGTAAACAAAGATGTGTCCCTTCCCCAATGGACTGAATATCTATAGAGGTGGGGTGTAGACAGGCAGTGACAACACAGTGAGATCAGAGCTCCGACAAGGAGAGAGTGAGCATTCCAGGTGGAGGGAACATTCCAATGGCTGAGGCCTGGAGAATGGGGTGGGGAGCAGGAGTGGGGTCAGACCACACTGCAAAGGCAGGCAGCAGCTGGATCTCTACAGGCCAAGAGAGCCGTTTTATGGAAGTTGGACTTTTGAGGCTAAGGGGGCTCCACCCCAATAGGGGAGTGTTCTGATCGCTTTGCCTTTTAGACCATCCCCCAGCTGTGATGTGTGTGTGGGGTGGGGTGGGGGGAGGATTGAATGGGAGCTGTGCTAGTTTGAATGCATTATATCCCCCAAAACGTCATTATCTTTGATGCACTCTTGTGTGGGCAGATGTATTAATGTTGATTAGTTTGTTATTCTTTGAGTATTTCCATGGAGATATGATCCACCCAACTGTAGGTGATGACTCTGATTGGATAATTTCCATGGAGGTGTGGCCCTGCCCATTCAGCATGGACCTTGATTAGTTTACTAGAGCACTATATAAGCTCAGACAGAAGGAGTGAGCTTGCCACAGCCAAGAGGGACACTTTTAAGAATGCACAGGAGCTGAGAGAAGAGCTGCAGCTTATAGAGACATTTTGGAGACGGCCTTTGAAAGCAGACTTTTGCTCTGGAGAAGCTAAGAAAGGACACATGGGCTAAGAGCAACTAAGAGTGACATTTTTGAGTAATTGCAGTCTAGAGAGGACCGTCCTGGGAGAAAGCCATTTTGAAACCAGAACTTTGGAGCAGACGCCAGCCACGTGCCCTCCCAGCTAACAGAGGTTTTCCGGACACCATTGGCCATCCTCCAGTGAAGGTACCCTATTGCTGATGTGTCACCTTGGACACTTTATGGCCTTACGACTGTAACTTTGTAACCAAATAAACCCCCTTTATAAAAGCTGATCCATCGCTGGTGTTTTGCATCCCGGCAGCATTAGCAGACTAGAACAGGAGCACACCTGGAGGCAGGCCTTCAGGCAGGAAGGTGAGTGACCAGGAAGAGAGGACACAGAGCCGGACCTAAGCCCTCCTTCCCCTGCCCCCTGCTGACACAGACCTCCCAGGGCAGCCTGGCCTGCCGGATGAGTCAGTTTGCCAGTGACCAAGATCAAAGGACACAATTGCTTAGGGAAACCCATATTTATACTTCCACTACCCTCCTATGCTGTTTAGTTTGGAATCCTGACAAATAAACTCCCATCTGACCTTTCCATGTTTCCAGAGACTTCTACCCACCCCAGCATTCTGAGCCTCGATGACAGGTCTGAGGTCTTTGGCCACTGCTCAGAGGTTAGCAAGGCCCCAGGTGCGGCCAGGCCTCCCGGCCCCAGTCCTGGCTTGGCTCCTTTGAGGCAGGGAGTCTGGGAAAGGGAAGGCTCCGTCTTTTCTCCTGGAGAAAGAGGCAGCTGCTGGCCACGTAGCCTCGCCTTGCCTATTCAGCATTTTGGGGTGAGCTGTTTTTGTTTAATGTAAGCAGAGCAAATCCATCCATAGCAAAATCAGAGAAAATAACTTGTTGATGTGTAAACCGGGATGTCACAAATAACCCTGTTTGTTTAATTATAGCAGTCTGAGAGCTGTGCGCCGGGGAGTGGGAGGAGGCGGTGGGGAGAGAAGGGGAATTGAGGATACCCCTGCAGCTCCCAGAGGCCTGGGGCCGAGACCTTGAGGAAAGGGCAAGTGCCCGCAGCCAAGTGGAGAAATGGGGGGCACACATGGCGCATGAGTCAAGCTCAACTGAGTGGGTGGACAGTGTTCAGTGCTGATTTGAACCTGCTCTAGAGTTGCTAGATGGAAGAATTAAATCATAGGTGAAAAAAATAAAACAAGGTTGTGAGTGTAGGAAATTGCAACTGTGTGAGTAATGGCCCTATGAGGAAGTGTGTTCTTCCTCATGACATGCATCAATGGGGTAGAGGGCAGAGGGGAGCCTTGGGCATGACAGGAGGCATCTCTCCACTCTACCCCACCTACCATTGCCTCCTCTTCAGTTCTGGGAAGATCGTGGAATAAAGGGCTTTAGAAATGCTAGAAGGAATGCAGTACAGTGTTTAAGGTCACAGGTTGTGGATTTTGGTGGACCTGGGTTCAGGTCTGAGCTCTGCTGTCCTCTCCTGTGTGACCGTGGGCTAGTCGTCTCGCCCCACTGTGCTTCAGCTGCGTCGTGGGTGTTGGGGTGATCAGAGCCACAGGCAAGCATTAGTGTGGTGCCTGGCATAGAGGTAAGAAACCGGGGGCCTTTGGAATGAGAAATGAGTGCAGCGAACCTAATTGCGGGATCTGGGGGCAGTTAGAGACCTGCTTCCCCTCCGGTACAGACCAATCTTCTCTTTCCCTCACCTCCCAATAGCCGCCCCAATGCCTTATTCATTTTAATTGGGTTAAGCTTTCCTTTCCCCAGGAAGGGGAACACATTCGTTGGCTAATGCAGGTGCAGAGCTTTTTCTGGAGATGGCAGAACACTCAATTTCAAAAATTGAGGGGGGTCCTTTGAGGGAAAGGGCCAGGAGCAGGGCCATCAGCCTCCATGCTGCCTTGGGTTACATCTAACACTGATTTGTCCCTGCACCTTCCCTGTTCTAAACCTTCCCTTGGCTTCCTATGGGACCCAAGATAGAGTCTAAGTCCCTGAGCTCAATGACCAAGGCCCTTTATCATCTAAGCCAATTTACTTCTCATTCCTTCATCCTCACCTCCTTCTATTCTCTGCACCACTGCCAACATGCCACTGCTCTGCAGTTTTCAAGCCTCTGTGTCTTTGCAGGGCTGTTTCTTTGGCTTGGAATGTCCTTTATTACCTGGAGAAATCATCTTAATCCTTTAAGACCTAGTTGAAATGTCACCTGTTTGGTGAAATTTTCCTTAACTCCCCTATGCCTCCTAGGGTCAATCAGAGGGTGGGGAATGAGGTTCGGGAGAGCCCTTGACTTGGCCATACATTTAGGAACGGGCTCATGTTTGGACTTTTGATGTTAGTGTCAAGTGATGTATGTACACACACATGCACGAGTATACTGGCTACTCTGAAAAGCAAGAAGATTCATCTTTTGCCTTTAAACATGTCTTATTATCTAACCACACTTGCCATAGTGCACTACAAATTAATGGACAGTTTAAAATAATAAATTGTTATGATGTAGTGACTGACAATCATATTACCTTGTATTTTTTTTTTGTTAAAATGGCATTAATTCATTAGATACAAATATTTGAAATCCCACAAATGTTGTGAGTTTCTTTTGGTATTTTCTTCTTTTTTTTTAACGTATCAAAAGCAGAGAAGTCTATGTAACTCCCTGCCTGGTCCCCTGTCAAAAAAAGCTATTATGACACTTACCGTGTGTGCTGGTTTGGATGTATTATATCCACCAAAATGCCACATTCTTTGATGCAATCTTGTGGGGGCAGACATATTAGTGTTGATCAGGTTGGAATCCTTTGATTGAGTGTTTCCATGGAGATGTGACTCAATCAACTGTGGGTCAAACATTTGATTGAGTAATTTCCATGGAGATATGGACCCCACCCATTTAGGGTGGGTCTTGATTTAATCACTGGAGCCCTGTAAAAGCTCACAAACAGAAGGACCTCAGATCAGCTGCAGCTTAGAGAGACATTTTGGAGAACACCATTTTGAAACACAACTTGGGAGCAAGCAGATGCCAGCCATGTGCCTTCCCAGCTAACAGAGGGTTTCCAGATGCCATTGCCATCGGTGTTCTTCAGTGAAGGTTCCCTACCATTGATGCCTTTGTTTGGACATTTGCATGGCCATAAGACTGTAACTTTGTAACCAAATAAACCCCCTTTATAAAAGCCAATCCGTTTCTGGTATTTTGCATAACAGCAGCATTAGCAAACCGGAACACCATGGTATGTTGAAGCAAAACCAGGTTATTGGACAATGGGGTACAGAACAAACAGCTTCGCTTTGTACCCCCACTGCTCCCAACGTGTTCTGTTGTCTCTCCCTTCTCCACCTCATGCAGATCTGAAGCTTTTCAGTCACTTTCGGCTCTGAGAACAGTTTCATTCTGTAAAAAGTCCAGTCCAATATAAATCAAACCTTCAGCCTCCCCTGCTGCTCCCTGACTACCCCCGCCCCAGCGCCAGTGGCTGGAGGATGCAGGGTGAGGGGAACACAGTGAGCATCCCTCCTCCTCCCTCCTGTGGCTCCTCCTGAGTTGGGAAAGGGGAGGAAAAGGGTCAGGGGCTCACAGGCTGGTGCTCTGGTGCTCTGCGTGGCAGGCCCTCTCCCAAGGGGCTCATTTGTGACTATTTTGGAGACATGCCCAGCCATGTACAGAGCACGTGGTTGATATCCCTCTCCCTGACCTCTGCCAACCCCCTGCTGTCTTATGCTCATGTCTCCTCCCGTACCCACAGGGTCTGTAGGCTGAGGTTCCCTCGACCTGGCAGCAGTACTGGGGAAGGGTCCTTTCAGGTATCCTGCCGAGTCCTCTGAGCTCTGCTCCCACTGCAGCCTCCTCTGTTCTCCTGCCCCCCTGGAAGCTCAGCCAGCCTCCCGCCTTCACTGCCCTCAGGTTCATGCCACCTGGACACCTGGGGACACATCAGGTTCCCCGAAGAACTGAGATGGGCCTTAAGCCTCCCTCAAGAAGAGTGGAAGGAGCCCCCTTCTCGCAGCCTCCCCGGGCTGCAGGAGCAGCTCTCAGGGGACCCCCGCCAGGTCGGGGATGGGGGCTCCCCCCAGAGTCAAGGTGCTGCTTTTCTCTTACAAATCCCCTGTATTAGTTTCCTGTGGCTGCTGTAACAAACTACACACAGTCACACAGTCAGTGGCTAAACACAACACAAATTTATTCTCTTGCAGTTCGGGAGGCTGGATGTCTGACAGGTCTCGCTGGGCTAAAATCAAGGTGTCAGGAGGGCTGTGCCCCCTTCCGGAGGCTCCAGGGAGAATCCACTTCCTTGCCTCTTCCAGATCCCACCCACTTCCTTGGCTGTGACCCTCGTCCACCCCCACGGCCAGCCACGCTGCCTCTCCCTGACCACGGCCGGGAAAGGGTCCCTGATGCTCAGGACTCGTGGGATCAGCTGGGGCCCCCCAGACAATCTGGGACCATCTCCCATTCCAAGGTCCTTTCCCTTAGCCACATCTGCACAGTCCCTTTTGCCGTGCGAGGTCACGCATCCACAGTTTCTGGGGACTAGGATGTGGACATTTTGGGGGTGGGGCATTATTCCATCTTTACATCCCCATTCTTCCATGAATTCCCCTTCACATTTCTAGTCTTGTTTTTTAAAGGCTGGAGGAGGGTAATGGGGTTGACAGTTGGGATAGGCTTGGCCTCTTGGGTCATCCTCCAGGAGTTTGTCTGCAGCTTTTTTTTAAGACTTTAACTAAAGCCCAAGCACCCAGAAAGGTCACCTTCTAACACTAGCTTGTAAGCAGCTGTGTGCATGTTTGTTTCCTGCTCCAGGCTGTGAGCTCTTTGAGGGCAGGGTCTAGTTCACCTTCATTGTACCTTATATCCAGGTGCCAGGGACAGTGCCGAGAGCCACCAAGCCTTCTGGAAAAGCTTGTTGAAAACAAAAGTTATCTAATTTATTGCTTAAAGGAATTCAGCTTGTGTGACACTTGTCGGAACCCTGCTGGATAAAATGACAATACATTTATTTAAAAGGATGGATGGACTCGAGACAAATATTAGGCCATGTTACCTCGCCAAGAAGGAAAATGATCTGTGACTGTCCTGGGTTGGTGACATTATCCTCGTTATTTTAATTAACATGCCGGGTGTGGGAGAGTACCTCATGCAACCCTGCCAGCCTTTGAAGGAAAGGTTTATTGCATGGTCCAGATCCGTTTGCTAGAGGCAGCCCCTTGGGCTCTTGGGACTGCCTGAGAGCTGTGGCTTGAAATCCCATTTCTCCTCTTGAACGACAGCAAAGTATACTGCAGATAAATTATGTTCAGTGCTGCCTTCAGGACATTGGGAAGGCTAGGAGCACTTTACATACCTTTAACCCCCGATGGAATGGGGCATCAGTGCCTGGAGACAGACTCTTTCCCTCAATCGACGGTGGAGGACACGATTGGTCGCAGAGTCATCTGAAGAGCTGAGTGCTACCTCTTGTTTCTGTTTGGTCCCCAGGCAACCTGAAGTTCCTCCTGTGACTTTTAAACACAGCTCCACTGGGAAAGAGAAGCGTGGGCTGGGCAGATGGGAAATGCGGTGAACACTGGACATTTAGCTGCACCCAGATTCAGAACACGATGAAAACCCCCAAATGAGCAGCATGTATCTTTTCGTGTATGCTATTGTTACTCTTTATTGGGTGCCGTAGGCTGGATAATGCCACATACATCCACCCAGATATCAGTTCCTAATTGCTGGAACCTGCAAATATTACCTTAGGTGGCAAAGAAGGACTTTGCATTTGTGATTAAGTTAATCTCGAGAAGAAAAGGTTACCCTGGATTGTTGTCAGGGTGGGCTCTGGCAGTAAATGCTGTCACACACAGCCTTAGAAGGGGAGGCAGAGGGAGATTTGGCGACCACAAAAGAGAAGGTGATGCAACTACAGAGGCAGGTTGCAGTGATGTGGCCATGAGCCAAGGAATGCCGGCAGCCTCCAGAAGCTGGGAGAAGCACAGAACCGATTGTCTCCTGGAGCCTCTGGAAGGAGGACCCCTCTGCCAACACCTTGGTTTTGGTCAGTGAATCTGATGTTGGACTTCTGGCCTACAGAAATGTGAGAGAATGAATTTCTACTGTTTTAAACCACTAAGTCTGTGGTGATTTGTAACAGCAGCTATGGGAAACTAATACATTAGGTATATAGCCAAGGACTGAAAATATTGTTTATTCATTCATTCAACAAATACATGTTATAAGGCAAAGGCCTTAGAGCCAGGGAAGCACATAGGAAAGGACTTTGGGGCATTCCTGACCCCACCTACCCACCCACCCATATACAAAATGTTCCAAATGGGCACATTTTTCTGAAGAGATGTTTTATAGTTTCTATCAGGCTCTGAAAGGGATCCACACCCCCAAAACGTTAAGAACCTTTTGTAAATGCTGATGGACAAATTTCTTCTTGGTGGAGTGACTGCCCCAGGTGAGACCTTGAAGACAACACTGACAAGGGAAGCAAAGCTAACGGCATGAAGCAAACATTCATCCTTGACGTTCCTCGGAAGAATAAAGGTAGAAATTTAAATATTAGATCTTACCGTTTAACTTAAATATTAGAGAACCTTTATTACTAAGAACTTGTCATGTGCCAGCTACTCCCCAAAGCCACAGAACAGACCACACACAGGGCACAGAACAGACAACAGCCCTGCCCTCCTGGAGTTCACAGTCTAGTTGAGGGGCTCAGACAAAACACAAATCAACGGACAGTAGCTCAGGCACCATCAGGTGGAAGGGGAAGGGAAGAGGGGCTGGTGGTGGGCAGTGGGGCATGCTTTGTTTAGTGAATAGACAGGGAAGGCTCTCTGCAAAGGTGACATGTGAGCAGAGACTTGAGAGAAATGAAGGGATAAAAATCCACGGGGGAAGAGAGTTCCAGATAGAGGGGGCAGTTGGTGCCAAGGCCTGGAAGGAAGCGAGCTTGGCATGCCTGGGGAATAACAAGAAGGCAAGCTCATTAAAACAAATTGCTGGTCTAGCTCTGTCCGTAAACAAAGTAGCAAACACAGAGGGATATTTTTCAAATAAAAGATAATTTTTTGGTAGTGATTTTAGATATCATTGGTGCTCATTGACCAAAGGGAAAAAGGGAAGCTCTGTTGGGTTGTTTAGAATTTTTCTTGGGGAAAGAAGAAATACACACACACATGAGTGTGTGTATGTGTATAACTATATGTATATAGATATACACATACACACCCCACGTTGACAGCCAAAGCTGACTAAAACAATCCAAAAAACAAAACAGGCCTTGTTTTTTTAGGTAAATGTGCAGGAATAATGGATTGACCCAATGAAAGAGGTTGGATGGGCTTGAATGGATGTTCTGTTGGATTTTTAACCTCACTATTTTGTAACTGAGACTCTGCGCCAGATTTCCAATTTTCTTATGAAGCATGGATGACAAGCAACTGTTCATATTTGGGACTTTAAGGTAGACACTAGGCCCTTGAAATTTAATGAGGGGAGGGTACATGACTGGAGAGTATCATATGGAAAAAAGTTTGCAACGCCTGCCCATTGACCTTTGAAAGACGAGTCTTAGGGCTCTGAATGAGAGCGTGAAAAACGTCAGGCCCTGAGGGCCTGGACTCGCAGAAATGCGATTTCCAGGGCTCTGATCCCTTAAATTTTGTTAGGATGCTTGTGCCCAGCAATTTGAAGGTAATAAACGTTGATTCGATTCCACAAATGGAGACAACCGAAAGTCAGTAAAATGTGGTGATGGAGAGCTCGGGCTTGACTCCAGGCTCCTCCTCTAACTCCCTGATCTTGGGAGAGTGATCTTGCCTTCGGTTGACTCTGTAGCAGGTTGAATAGTGTGGCCCCCCAAATCCACATCCACTGGAACCTCAGAATGTAACTTATCTGGAAATAGGATCTTTGCAGATGTAATGAGTTCAGATAAGATGAGATCATACAAGGCTGGGATGGCCCCAAAGCCGACGACTGGCATCTTTACAAGAGAAAGGAGAGGGAGATGCAGACACCGGGGCCCACAGGGGAGGACGGAGGCAGAGACTGGAGTGATGCAGCCACAAGCCAAGGAGCACCAAGATTGCTGGGGCCACCAGAATCTGGGAGACACTAGGAAAGAAACTTCCACGGAGCCTTTAGAGAGAGAGCATGGCCCTGCCACCTTGATTTCAGACTTCTGGCTTCCAGAACTGTTAGAGAATAAGTCACTGCTATTTTAAGCCACCAAGTCTGTGGGAATCTGTTGGAGCAGCGCGGTGAAACTAACGTAAAATCTGCATCTGCAAATCCAGGAAGAGACCCTGGCACCGTGTGCCTGCTCCACACCAAGCAGGAGGGTTCCCGGGGACTGTGAGGGTGGCTTGGCTCCGCATTATTCCTTAGCACACACAGGCGCAGAGGGGATGACATAGGCCCTTAGTGGGGGGCCCAGCACACGGTGGGGCCCCAGGGAACATCCACCCCAAAGACCCGGAACTGCAACGTGGCATTTTTAGCTGGTTGACCTGGTGTCCAGCTGCCTGGCTCCACATTCTGATCAGAGAGACCAACAACACACAAATAATTATATATGAATATAATATGGGATCAGGTAGTGGTTGGTGCTGGGGAGAAAAATAAAGCAGGGTAAGGGGATAGAGAGGGCTGGATTGCAGGCATTCCACACTGCTTGAATAGGATGGTCAGGGAAGGAAAACTCTTTGAGAAGGTGACATTTGAGCCTGAATGTAAGGTGGGTGACTCCATAGTGTTAACCAGTATTATTAATATTATTACGATGATTGTTATTATTAGGTGGATGTGACACAGAGAAGGTGGCTCAAATCCAGCCTGTGTGAATTAACATTTTTGTAGTCTTCCCTGAGTGCCCTGCAAAACGATCTTGGTGACCAAACGTGAGATAACCAAGCATCCGGGTTTACCCTGGACTGAGTTTTCCCAGGGTGCGGAAGCTCAGTACTGAAAGCCTCGGAGAGGGGAGGGAGACGGCGGCCGTGGTCAGCGCTCCCTCCCGCGGACCCCGGCTCACAGAGGCGCCCAGGCCGGGCGAGTCTGAGGGAAGGGAGGCCGCCCCGGGTGCGTCGGGCTGGGAGGATTTGCCCCCGCAGACCCGCTGGTCCCTCTGTCCGTCTTCTGACTTCAGGCCAGCAGAGGTCGCTGCAGCGCTCAGGAGGCCCTCCGTTTTGTTTTGGAGGAGGGCGGTGTGGGAGAGGCTCAGCCTCTCCGAAAGCATCTGGAGATGTAAATCCGTGGTTGTTGGTCATCTTTGCCCCCCCCCCCCTTTCTGCTGAGCCATCCCTGCAGAGGATCTCTAGCTGGCCGATCCTGGGAAAGTTACTGAACTGGATTTGATGAAATAAATCATTTATCCAACAAGTATTTACCAAAGGCTTATAATATGCCAGATGTTAATTATACTAAATGGCCACGCAAAGATGAGCAAAATACATGTAGTTCATGCCCTCTGGTATGGTACTGTCTGGCAGAGAGAGCAGATTTGAACGAGTAAATCAGCAACCAAGGTTAGCAAAGGAGAAGAAAGGAAAGAAGAGCCAGGGAGATTGAATGCGAGGAAAGGCTGACACTAAAAGATGAGAAGGAGCCGGCTTTTATTATTTTTAATATTTTAATGGAAACCCATTTCATTTGTAGATAAATAGAATGAGAATTGGTATCTCTATTAGTCAGGATTATCTAGGGAAACAACCAACAGAAGATATCTGTAAAATGAGATTTTATGAATGTGTCTCACATAAACATGGAGATGCATGAGTCCAAATTCCATAGGGCAGATCACGAGCTGGCAACTCCGATGAAGGTTTTCAGTGAACCCCCCAGGAGAGGCTTGCTGGCTGAGTCAAAAAATGAAGGTTCTCTCTTCTCCCTTGAAAGTCAACTGATTGGATTAAATCCAACTGATTGGATTCTCTATTGTAGAAGACACTCCTTTAGTTGACTGTGAATGTAATCAGCCACAGATGCAATCAACTGACTGATGATTTAATAAGCCAGCCTGCTGGCTATCAACCAGCCACGAAATGTCCTTACAGTAATGATTAGGCCAGAGCTTGCCCGACCAGACAACTGGGCACCATCACCTGGCCAAGTTGACACATGAGCCTAACCATCACAGTATCTTTATAATATTGGTTTTTTCTGTTAAAGAACAGGGCAAGATTTTTCATTTAGACTTCTTCCATGTTAAGAGGAATTCTGTTTTCTGGTTTGTTTGGCTTGGGGGGATCATGTTCTGATTTTTGCTTTTAATAACAAACTATTTCATTCTGATAAAAGGGAATAAATAAGATGACAATAATGTACTCCCACCACCCATGGGAGACCCTCGCAGTCCCCAACTGGATATTAAGGACCCTGCCTTCTGTTTCTACCCTGGGGGACAGTGCCTCTGGAGTCTGTGTTTATGATTCTCTTCTCTTCATTTATAATTTTACACATTTATATGTACACCTGAGTAACACATTGTTTAGTTTTGCTTATTTTTTGAACTTCATATGAATAGAATCAGATGGTGTGCTTTCTTCTGAAATTTGCTTTCTTCACTCAGCATCTGTTTGAAATTCATAATGTTGAGGTAGGCAGCTGTAGTTCATTCATTTTCACAGCAGCATGGTATTATACTGTGGAATATCACAATTTATTTATCCATTCTCCCATTGGCAGGGATCTGGGTTTTATCTGACTCTCGGTGCATATGTGGAAGAGTTTTTCCAGGGCGTTTATCTAGAAGTATAATTACTGGGTCATAGGATATGCGCATCTTCCACTTTAAAGATAATGTCAACTATTTTCCCAAAGTTGTTGAACCAATTTATATCCCCACTAGCAATACATCAAAGTTCCCTTCACTCTGCATCTTGGCCAGCATTTGGTACCACTAGATACTGTTTCACTTGGGTCAACATGGTGAGTATTAAATGGTAGTTCCTTGTTTTAAATTAGCATTTCCCTGTTTACTGAGGTTGAACATCTTTTCAAGTGTTTGTTTGCTATTGTGTCCTCATCTGTGAAATGACTTCTATCATGTTGTCCATTTAAAAATTGAGTTGTTTTTCTTTTATTTATTGATTTGTAGAAGTCTTTATATTTTCTGAATACTGATCCTTTGTTAAGTGCATGATATTATCTCCCAGTTTTGGTGTATCTTTTGGTTTCCTTCTAGTATATTTTGATTGGAAAAGTTTATAATTTTAATTTAGTAAAATGTATCACTGTTTTCTTTTATGACTTGTGCTTCTGTATTGTTTAAGAAAGCTTTCTTTATCTTGAGGTCACACAGATGTTCTTCTATGACATGGATTCTTAGCCTTTTTTATGCTGTGGACCCCTTGGCATGTTTTTAAATGTATAAAGTAAAATTCATAGGATTACAAAGAAAACCAATTACATTGAAATATAGTTACTGAAATAGTTTTAAACTTTATGATTTCTATTAAATGTGCTTCTTTTAATGCATTCGATAAAAAGACCTAGCTGTAATTTCCAAGTAATTATGAGCACAAATAATATTTTGAGATAACTACAGCAAATGTTATGTGTTAAGAAAAAAATCTATACTTTTATTGGTGACAAAGTCACAGGACTGCCAGGACTACTGGTCTGTTACCCTATGTCTGTAATTGAATAGTTAGAGGTTAGTGAAAATCAAGATGAATTTTTTCCCATCTGTGTTCATGAGCCTACTGAATCCCACCCACCGACACATCAGGGGTCTGTGGAAATCAGGTTAAGAATTTCTCTATGGTATTTTCTGAAAATTTTACAGTTTTATCTTTCATGTTTTTGTAATCAATAGGATTTTAATGTTGTATTAATATATAATATTATATTAAAACTTAATAATATTAATATTATAATGTAAAATATTAATATATATTTCCTTTTCCCCATTTATTGACTAATCTATTTCTCCCCTGTTCATCTGCAATGTCAGCGCTGCTTTAATTCATGCTTCTATATATTGGGCACATCTGTTTCTGGGCTGTTGATTATAATCTGCTAGTCTAGTTATTGATCCATGTAAATGCCACATAGCATTAATAACCATGACTTTGAAGTAAGTCTGACATCTATTAGGGCAGCCTCCCCTTTCTGCATCTTGGTTCTTTTTGTCTTTTGCTTTTCTGTGTAAACTTTAGAAATAGCTTGTCAAGTTCCATGAAAAATCCTATTGAGATGTTGATTGGAAGCTGCATTGGATTTATAGGTCATTTATTTATATCTGTCAATGAAATTTTTAATTTTTTCCTTGAAAATCTGTGCATCTTTTGCTAGATCTACTCCTAGATTTGTTAGCTCTCTCTCACTCTCTCTGTTTCTCTTTCTTCTCTTTCTCTCCCTACTTATCTGTTGATGTTGCAATTGGAAATTTTGTTTTTAAAATTATATTTCCTAACGTTTTGTTGCCGATGTATAGAAATTCAATTGCCTTTGAAGATTGATCTTTTATCCCTCAATTTTACCAAATCCTTTTGTTAATTCAATAATTTGTCTGTAGATTATCTGGGATTTTTCTATGAAAATAATCATATCACCTTCAAATCATGTCTGTTTTGCATTGTTGATTTCAATCCTCATATCTTTTATTTCTTTTTCTTGAGTTTTTGCATTGGCTAGTACTGCTAATACTTTATTGAATAAATTTAGTGATAGTGAGCATCTTTATCTTACTCCTGGTTTTTAAGGGAATGCTTTTTTAAAAAATTCCATTTTATTGATATATATTCATATACCATACAGTCATCCATGGTGTACAATCAGCTGTTCATAATTTCATCATATAGTTGTGTATTCATCACCACAATCCAATTTTCATTACTCCAAAAAGAATGAAAATAAGAATAAAAAATGAAAGTATAAAAGAACACCCAAATCATTCCACCCCACATCCCACTCTATTTTTCATTTAGTTTTTGTCCCCATTTTTCTACTCATCCATCCATACACTGGATAAAGGGATTGTGAGCCACAAGGTTTTCACAATCACACTGTCACTCCATTAAGCTACATAGTTATACAATCATCTTCAAGAATCAAGGCTACTGGGTAGCAGTTTGACAGTTTCAGGCATTTCCTTCTAGCTATTCCAATACACTAAAACCTAGAAAGGGATAAGAATGCCTTCCACAGTGACCTCTTGACTCCATTTGAGATCTCTCAGCCACTGAAACTTTATTTTGTTTCATTTCATTTCTCCCTCTTGGTCAAGAAGATTTTCTCAATCCCACGATGCTGGGTCCAGGCTCATATCTGGGAGTAATATCCTGTGTTGCCAGGCAGATTTACTCCCACATAATGGGGAGGGCAGTGAGTTTACCTGCAGTGTTGGCTTAGAGAGAGAGAGGCCACATCTGAGCAACAAAGAGGTTCTCTGGGGGAGACATTTAGGCACAATTATAAATAGGCTTAGACTCTCCTTTGCAGTAACAAGCTTCATAAGGGCAAGCCCCAAGATCGAGGGCTTGGGCTACTAAATTGTCAGTCCTCAATGTTTGTGAGAATATCAGTAATAACCCAGGTGGAGATGTCCAACATTTCTGCATTTTTCCCTGTTCTTTGGGGGGTGGGGGTGGGGGACAAAAATATATTTTTATTCTCTGCCCAAATTACTTTGAGATGTATCAGTATTTCACACTAACCAGTACAAACCTACCAGATCTCATTTCCTATTCAAATTTCCAAATAATTATGGTGGTTGAATAAACTGACCATGCAAGTTAAATTATTTAGTGTGCTGCAGAAAATAAAGATCCTGCCCCAAATAAACATCTCTTCCCTTGGTCTCACACAGAAGTTGAAGTTTTAAAACAGTCAATATTGTCCTTTACCCTTTTGCCTGATTTGCCTTAGTCCTAACCAGATATGCTTCATTCATATCTCATAATTGAAGTCTGGACTCTTTTTCAGCTTTTTAAACAGCTGCTGTATGCAGTAATACTAACATTCATAGCTGCTGAGCTCTAGCTCTGAGTTTCAGCTGTCACACAGATACCCAAAGTTCCAGAGACCCAACAGGTTATAGACAAAGAGCTCAGCATCTCAGAATTTGGAGATAACCATTAAAACTCTGGAATAGATGTGACTGCTGTAAGAGCTTACAATCTGGGGACCATTACTATAAGCGTTCCCCTGATAAGCTGTGCTCTAAGATTCAATTCTCAGAGTTTACACATTGTAGTTCATATTGGTGAGGCATTATGATGTTTATATTTTCTTTTCTGGCGTACTTCACTCAAAATGCTGTTCACAAGATCTGTTCACCTCATTGCATGTCTCACAGCTTCACTCCTTCTTGCAGTTGCTCAGTATTCCATTGTATGCATACACCACAGTTCACCACTCTGTTCATCAGTCGATGTACCCTTAGGCCACCTCCATCCATTGCAAATCATGAATACTACCTCCATAAACACCAATGTGCAAATGTCCATTCATGTCCCTGCTCTCAGATCTTCCAAGTATATACCCCATAATGAGGTTGCAGGACCTTATGGAACCCACATACTCAGCTTCTTGTGGAACTACCACACCATCCTCCAGATAGGCTACACCATTCTGCTTCCCTATCAACAGTAAATAGGCACATCACTCTCTCCATGATTTCTCTATCATTTGTATCCCTGTTTATATTTTTCTCTGCAATTTTATAGAGATATATTCACATACCATACAATCATTTATAGTGTATACTCAATTATTCACAGTATCATCATATAGTTGTGCATTTGTCACCATAATCAGCACTTGAACATATTCATTACTATGAAAAAAAATTTTTTAAGGAATAATAAAAAAGATAATTAAAAAATACCATACAATACAATATAATAATAAGGTCAGACAACACCACCACCAAGAATCCCATACCCCTCCTTTATATCCCCCTCTCATAGACATTTAGCTTTGGTGTATTGCCATTGTTACATTTAATGGAGCATATTACAGTGTTACTGTTAACCATATACTCCAGTTTACTTTGATTATATTTTTTCCGATACCATTCCTTTTTCAACACTTTGCAAGGTTGACATTCATTTGTTCTCCCACATGTAAAAACATTTTTATATTTGCATATCTAGTCACAATCATTGACCACTCTAGGTTTCAGTTAAGTTATACAATTTAAGGGAATGCTTTTAAAACTTTTCACCTTTACATAGTGATGTTTGCTGTGTGCTTTTGGTAGATATTTTGTATTAGGTTAAGGGAATTTCTTTCTATTTCTAGTTTTCCAGTTTTAATTTTAAATAATAAATGAATGTTGGGGTTTTTGTCAATTTATTTTTTAAGGTAATAGATACCATAGCTTATGTGTATGTCAATGGAAAACGTGTTAAGGAGGAAGAAATTGAGACTGCAAGAGAAAGTGAGTAGATACTAAACACAGAAATCCTTGAGACGATTGAGGGTGGATTCTTATGGATTTCTTAATGTATATGAAGTATGTAAAATAATGATTAGTTCCCAAGAACTTACTTTGCAGAAATAGAAAAACCAATAACCAAATTTATTTGGAGGGTAGGATGCTCCAAGTAGCTAAAAATACCTTGAGAAAGAGGAATGAAGTGGGAGGTCTCATACTACCTGACTCTAAAGCATATTACAAAGCTACAGTGGTTAAAACAGCATGGTACTGGCATAAAGATAGATATACTGACCAATAGAATAGAATTGAGTTCTCAGAAATAGACCCTTGCATCTACAGACAATTGGTCTTTGATAAGGCAGTCAAGTCAACTCAACTGGGACAGAGCAGCCTCTTCAACAAATGGTGCTTGGAGAACTGGATATCCATATCCAAAAGAATAAAAGAGGACCCCTATCTCATACCTTATACAAAAATTAACTCAAAATGGATCAAAGACCTAAACATTAGAGCTAAGAACATAAAACTTTTAGAAGAAAATGCAGAGAAATATCTTAAAGATCTTGTGATAGGAGGTGGTTTCCTAGACCTTACACCCAAAGCATGAGCAATGAATGAAGAAATAGATAAATGGTATCTCATCAAAATTGAACACTTTTGTGCATCAAAGGTCTTTGTTAGAAAAGTTAAGAGACGGCCTACACAATGGGAGACAATATTTGGAAACTACATATCAGATAAGGGTTTAATATCCAGAATATATAAGAACATCCTACAATTCAACAACAAAAAGACAAACAACCCAATTAAAAATATGCAAAAACACATCCCAAAATAATTTGGACAGAGAATAAAAATATATATTCGAGGTCCACCTGAGGAGCTGGGGGAGAATGTGGAGGTGTTGGACTTCCTCACCTGGATTGTTGCTGATTTCTCACAAACATTGGGGACTGATGGCTTGACATGCTGAGCCCCCTGTCTTGGGGCTTGCCCCTACAAAGCTTGTTACTGCAAAGGAGGGGCTAATCCTGCTTATAATTGTGCCTAAGAGTCTCCCCGAGTGCCTCTTTGTTGCTCAGATGTGGCCCTCTCTCTCTCTAAGCCACCTTGGCCGGTGATCTCACTGCCCTCCCCACTACGTGGGACCTGACTCCCAGGAGTGTAAATCTCCCTGGAAATACAGGATATGACTCCTGGGGATGAATCGGGACCCAGCATTGTGGGATTGAGAACATCTTCTTGACCAAAAGGGGGATGCAAAATGAAACAAAATAAAGCTTCAGTGGCTGCGAGATTTCAAATGGAGTTGAGGTCACTCTGGTGGGCATTCTTATGCACCATATAGAAAACCCTTTTTAGGTTTTAATGTATTGTAGTAGCTGGAAGTAAATACCTGAAACTACCAAACTCCGAACCAGTAGCCTTGACTCTTGAAGATGATTGTGTAACAATGTAGATTACAAGGGGTGACAGTGTGATTGTGAAAATCTTGTGGATCACACTCCCTTTATCCAGTGTATGGATGGACGAGTAGAAAATTAGGGACGAAAACTAAACGAAAAATAGGGTGAGATGGTGGTGGGGATGATTTGGGTGTTCTTTTTTACTTCTATTTTTTATTCTTATTCTGATTCTTTCTGGTGTAGGGAAAATGTTCAAAAATAGATAGGGGTAATGAACGCACAACTCTGTGATGGTGCTGTGAACAGTCAATTGTACACCAGGGATGACTGTATGGTATGTGAATATATCTCAATGAAACTGAATTAAAAAATATGCAAAAGACATGGACAGACACTTTTCCAAAGAGGAAATACAAGTGACTCAAAAACATATGAAAAGACGCTCAACTTCACTGGCTATCAGGCAAATGCAAATCAAAACTACAGTGAGATATCATCTCACACCTACTAAAATGGCCATTATATATATATAAAAAAGAAAACTATCAGTACTGAAGAGGATGTGGAGAAACGGGCACACTTATTCACAGTTGGTGAGAATGTAGAATGGTGCAGTGACTCTGGAAGGCAGTGTGGTGGTTCTTTAGGAAGCTAAGTATAGATTTGCCATATGATCCATATATACCAGCAATTCCATTACTAGGTGTATACTCAGAGAAACTGAAAGCTAAGACACAAAAGGACATTTTTAAACATTGTTCACAATTGCCAAGAGATATAAACAGCCCAAATGTCCATCAATGGATGAGTGGATAAACAAACTGTGGTATATACATACGATGGAATATTACACAAGTGTAAGACAGAATAAAATCATGAAGCATATAACAATGTGGATGAAACTTGAATACTTTATGCTGAGCAAAATTAGTCAGAAACAAAAGGACAAATACTATACAGTCTCATTAATATGAACTGACATTAACGAGTGAACTACGAGAATGAAAGTTGAGAACACAGGTTTTCAGGAGGTAGAAAGAGGGTAGAGATTGGGCATTTGATAGTGAAGGAGTAAAGAAAGTTCAACAGGATGATTGTATAGGTCCAGAAATGGATGGCACAGCAATCCCTGATGGTAGGACAATATTTTAAGTACACTGAACAAAGCTGAGTGTGAGTGTGGTTCAATGAGGAAGGCTAGGGGCATGTATGACAGCAGAAGGAAAGATAGAAGATAAGGACTGGGACTGCATAACTTAGTAAAACCTAGAGTGGACAATGATGGTGATTAAATTTACAAATATAAGAATGTTTTTACATGAAGGAGAACAAATGAATGTCAACATTGCAAGGTGTTGAAAATGGAATGGTATATGGAAAACTATAATAAATGCAAATTAGAGTCTATAGCTAACAGTAACATTGTAATATACTTCCATGAAATGTAAAAAAGGCAATATACAAAAGCTGAATGTCAATAAGGGGGATATAAGGGAGGGGTATGGGATTCTTGGTGTCATTGTTATTTCTCCCTTTTATTTTATTTTAATTTAATTTTTTTCCTTCATTTTTTTCCCTCTTCTTTCTTTGTAGAAGGAATGGAAATGTCCTCATACAGATTGTGGTGGTGAATGCATAACTATGTGATTATACCAGGAACCATTTATTGTTTACCTAGGATAGATTGTATGGTGTGTGAATGAAACTGTTTGAAAACTAAACAGAAAGATACTAAGTGCTGGAGAAAATCTGGAGAGAGGGATGTACCTATTCACTGTTGGTAAGGAAGTAGAATGGTGCAACCCATCTGGAGGACAGTGTGGTGGCTCCACAGGAGGCTAAATATAGGGTTGCCATATGATCCTGCAGCCCTGTTTTTAGGTATATACTTGAAAGAAATGAAAGCAGGGCATGAATGGACATCTGCACACTGGTGTTTATGTCAGCAGTATTCACAATTTGCAATGGATGGAGGTGGCCTAAGGGTACATTGACTGATGAAAGGAAGGGCGAATTGTGTTGTATGCATACAATGGAATATTGAGCAGTTGCAAGAAGGAATGAAGTTGTGAGGCATGCAATGAGGTGAATGAAGCTTGAGGACAGTATCTTGAGTGAAATAAGCCTGGAACGAAAATACAATTATTATAATGCCTGACTAATATGGACTAACTATAATGCACAAACTCTGAGAATTGAATTCAGGACTATAGACTATCAGGGAAAGGCTTATTGTAAAGGTTCCTAGACTGTAAGCTCCTACAGCAATCACATCTATTCATGAGTTGTAATGGTTATTTCTAAATGCTGAGATGCTGAGCTGTTTGTGTATAATCTGGTCTGTCCCTGGAACTTTGCCACTATGAATGTCAGAATTACCTCACAAAGCAACATTAAAGAAGCTGGAAAAGAGTTCAGACTTCAATTAGAGATATGAATGAAGCTGATCTGGTTAGGACTAAGGCAAATCAGACTAAAGGGTAAAGGATGACATTGACTGTGTTTTAAAACTTCAACTTCTGTGTGAGACCAAAGGAAGAGATGTTTATTTGGTGCAAAATTTATATATTTTGTAGCACATTATCTAATTTAACTTGTATGGTCAGTTCATTTGAACATGGAGCTCTGAATAGGGCCTGAGATCTTGTTGGTTTGTATAGGTTAGTGTGATGCCCTGATACATCCCAGAGTAGTTTGGGAAGAGAGTAAAAATGTGGAAATATTAAACTTCCCCACCTTGGGAATTCCTGACATTCTCACAAGCCCTGGGGACTGCCACTTTAATAGGCCAAGACCTTGATGTTGGGGCTTGCCCTTATAAAACATTCCTATAAAAGAGAAGCTAAGCCTTATAATTATACCTAAGAGTCTCCCCCAGAGAACCTCTCGTTGCTCAGATGTGGCCTCTCTCTCTAAGCCTACTCTGCAGGTAAATTCACTGCCCTCTCCCCCTACATGGGACATGACTCCCAGGGCTGTGAGTCTCCCTGGCAATGTGGGACATGACTCCCAGGTATGAGCCTGGCCCTAGCATAATGGGATTGAGAAAGCCTTCTTGAACCAAAAGGAGGAAGAGAAATGAAACAAAATAAATTTCAATGACTGAGAGATCTCAACTAAGTCGAGAGGTCATTCTGGAGGTCATTCTTATGCATTATATAAATATCCCTTTTTAATTTTTAGTGTATTAGAATAGCTAGAAGGAAATACCTGAAGCTGTTGAACTGTAATCCAGTGGTCTTGATTCTTGAGGATGATCGTATAACCATATTGCTTTTATGGTGTGACTGTGTAATTGTGAAAACCCTGTGACAGACACCAGACACTCCCTTTATCCAGTGTATGGACAGATGAGTAAGAAAATAAAGACTAAAGTAAATTAATTATATAAATTCTCATTTATTTATTTATTTACTTATTTTTTGAGTAATGAAAATGTTCAAAAGGTGATTGTAGTGATGAATGTACAACTGATTATACAACAGTGATTATACATTTGATATACTGGTTTGTACACTTGATACACTGATTGTATTATATGATGATACATTGATTGTACACATTGGATGATTTCATAGTATGTGAATGTATCTCAATAAAATGGCATTCAAAAAATAATGCTTAGTGTATTAGTTTCCTGTTGCTGCTATAACAAATTACCGTAAACCTCATGCCTTAAAACAACAAATATTTATTCTATTCCAGTTCTGGAGGTCAGAAATCTGAAATGGGTCCTACAGTGCTAAAATCAAGGTGCCGATAAGGCTGTGCTCCTTCTGGAGGCTCCCGGGGACAATCTGTTTCTTGCCTTTTCCAGCTTCTAGAGAGAGCCAACAATCCTTGGCTCATGGCCCCTTTCTCCATCTCTTTTTTCTTTTTTAATTTTAATTTTGAAATAAATTCAAACTTACAGTAACAGTTGCAAAAATAATACAAACCCCATACACAGAACTCCAGCATACCCCAACCCCCCTCCACCGATACCCCGATCTACCAACTTAAATATTTTGTCACTTTACTATTTCTTTCCCTCCCTCCCTCTCTATCATCCATCATCTATTGCTCTGTCTTCTGAACATATGACAGCAAGTTGCACACATCCTTGAACAAACAATATGATTCACATATACATTTCCTATGAACAATATTCATTTATGTAATCACATTAAGTGTAATTAAGAAGTTCAAGAAATTTAACATTGATACAAAGCTTACATTCTATATTTCATTTTTTTCTTATGTCCCAATTGTGTCCTTTTGAGCCTTTTCTCCTCTATTCTTAGATCTCATCAAGGATCATCTATGACATTTAATTGCCATTACCTATTTAGACTCTCTTTTTTTTCAATTGTGGAAACATATATACAGCATAAATCTTCCCATTCCAGCCCCTCCCAAGCATTCCATTTAGTGGGATTAATCACATTCACAATGTTGCAATGCCATCACCTTCCCACCATCCATTACTAGAAATTTCCCTTCACCCCAAACAGAAACCCTACACTCATTTCTTATTAACTCCCCATTGCCCCTTTCCCCACTTCTCATAACCCATACTCTGCTTTTCATCTCTATGATCATAGTCTCTGATACTTTCTTTGTGTTTACCATGGGGCTTAAATTTAACATCTTAAGTCTATAACAATCTTGTTTTCTTTGATACCAACTTAACTTCAATAGGACACATAAACTATGTCCCTGTACTCCTCCATTCCCCCACCTTTATGTAGTTCTTGTCAAAAATTACATATTTTACATTGAGTCCAAAACCACTGATTTATCATTATACTTTATGTATTTTAGATCCTGTAGGAAGTAAATAATGGAGTTACAAATCCAAAATACAGTAGATTTGGTATTTATATTTACCATGTGGTCTTTACTGGAAATCTTGATTTCTTCATGTGTTTTCAATCAATTGTTTAGTGTCCCATCCTTTCAGCCTGTACAATTCCCTTTAGTATTTCTTATAGGACTGATCTACTGGTGATGAAGTCCCTCAGCTTTTGATTATCCGGGAATGTTTTCATCTCCCCCTCAATTTTAACATCCAGGTGTTTGTGAATTTTCTAAGTCTCTGATGATTATTGACTTCTATTTGTATTCCATTGTGGTCAGAGAATGTGCTTTGAATAATTTCAAGTTTTTTAAATTTATTGAGGCTTGTTTTATGTCCCAGTCTATGGTCTATTCTGGAGAAAGTTCTGTGATCACTAGAGAAAAATGTGTATCCTGGTGATTTGGGATGTAATGTTCTATATATGTCTGTTAAATTAATCTATATCTCTCTCTCCTTTCTTTCTTTGTCAGTAGCTCCCTTTAGTATCTGAAGTAGGGCAGGTCTTTTATTAGCAAAATCTCTCAGCATTTGTTTGTGAAAAATTTAAGCTCTCCCTCAAATTTGAAGGAGAGTTTTGCTGGATAAAGTATTCTTGATTGGAAATTTTTCTCTCTCAGAATTTTAGATATGTCATGCCACTGCCTTCTCACCTCCATGGTGGCCGCTGAGTAGTTACCACTTAGTTTTATGTTGCTTCCTTTGTATGTGGTGAATTGCTTTTCTTTTTTTTTTTTTTTTTTTTTTTTTTTTACCTTTACCTTTACCATACTTTACTTTCCTTTACTTTATTTATTTTTGGTATGCTTTGTAATCTTTTGTTGCAGCCTGGACATTTTGATATTTTAATGTGCTATTGCTGAGATTCAGACTTTGAATTATCTGTTCTTTAAGCTCCTATTCAGCTAGTGTTATGACCGAGTTTTCCTTAAACACCAAGAGCTAGCAACTATGGTTTTTTTTTTTTGTTTTTTTTTTTTTTAAATCTTCGTTTTATTGAGGTATATTCACATACCACGCAGTCATACAAAACAAATCGTACATTCGATTGTTCACAGTACCATTACATAGTTGTACATTCAACATCTAAATCAATCTCTGACACCTTCATTAGCACACACACAAAAATAACAAGAATAATAATTAAAGTGAAAAAGAGCAATTGAAGTAAAAAAGAACACTGGGTACCTTTCTCTGTTTGTTTGTTTGTTTCCTTCCCCTATTTTTCTACTCATCCATCCGTAAACTAGACAAAGGGGAGTGTGGTCCTTAAGGCTTTCCCAATCGCATTGTCACCCCTCATAAGCTACATTTTTATACAATTGTCTTCGAGATTCATGGGTTCTGGGTTGTAGTTTGATAGTTTCAGGTATCCACCACCAGCTACCCCAATTCTTTAGAACCTAAAAGGGGTCGTCTAAATTGTGCGTAAGAGTGCCCACCAGAATGACCTCTCGGCTCCTTTTGGAATCTCTCTGCCACTGAAGCTTATTTCATTTTAAAAGTATAAAAAGAAAACACTTTTGGCAGTATTGGCAGAGTGTGACCTGTGGGAGAGCTCTCCTTCAGGGTTTCTCCATACACCGGCTTGCATGAGTACAGCTCCAGGCAAAGGCAAAGCCCAGAGGCCTGCCCTGATCCTTTCAGCCCATGTGTCTTGTCTTATCTGGGGCATGTGGTTAAAATGTCACCTCTTCCCTAGCCGATAATTTCCTCATGGTTCCAGGCACTGCACTGTATGTTCTACAGCCGGCAATTCCTTGACTGCTGTCCCACAGCTTTCTGTAGGGGAGCTCTCTGAGCTGCCTTCTGCATGCAGAACAAGTTCTGGGACAGGGTGTCCCTCAGGCCACCAGCAGACAGACTGGCCGACATACATGCTCCTGGTGCGTGCAGGAGGGTTACTCTGCTCCCTCTGTAATGAGACCAGGGATACGCCGTGTGAGCGTGGGCTGGTTCTGTGTCCACACAGTGAGGGGTTGGAGGGAGGCCAGGCAGACCACCATGAGATCCCACTGCTTTTAGGCTTTGTCTTGATTCAGTGCTCACCCCCTTACAGTAGTCTTTTAACTGTTTTCTGGAGAAAGATGTCCTGCCAGTTCTTGCTGGTTGTTCCAAGCTTCTGTATGCTTTTCTTTTTGTGCTTTCAGAACTTGCCCCTTCTCTTCAGTATTTGACAGTCTGATCAGAATATGTCTTGGAGTGGGTTTATTTGGATTTATTCTATTTGAAGTTCACTGGGCATTTATGTTTTGTGTATTTATATTGTATAGAAGGTTTGGGAAGTTTTCCCCAACAATTTCTTTGAATACTCTTTCTAGACCTTTACTGTTCTTTTCCCCTTCTGGGACACCAAAGAGTCTTAAATTTGGACATTTTATTTTATCTATCAAATCCCTGAGATCCATTTTGAATTTTTTGATTTTTTCCCCATTCTTTCTTCTGTTCTTTCATTTTCCATTCTGTGGTTCTTGAGGTCACTGAGTCATTGTTCAGCTTCCTCTAGTCTTGTACTATGAGTATCCAGAATCTTTTTAATTTGGTCAACAGTTTCTTTTATTTCCATAAGATCATCTTTTTTTTTAAATTTACTCTTGCAATTTCTTCTTTATGCTCTTCTAGGGTCTTCTTCATGTCCTTTATATCCTGTGCCATGCTCTTATTGTTTGTCTTTAGTTCTTTGATTAATTGCTCCAAGTACTGTGTCTCCTCTGATCTTTTGATTTGGGTGTTTGGGTTTGGGTTATCCACATCATCTGGTTTTTTCATATGCTTTAAAATTTTCTGTTGTTTTTGGGCTCTTGGCATTTGCTTTACTTGATAGGGTTCTTTTAGGATATGAAGGATTATTCAGACACCAATCTCTAATTTGTCAGATCCACAGCTTGGTGGCATACACTTTCTCTAACTAACCAGCAGATGGTGTCCGTGAGTCACCTATTCTCCTCAAGTCAGTTCTCCCCAACTTTGTCTTTGTGGTTTGTTGGTGTCTGGTTCTTGTGGGGTCCAATTGGTGCACCAAGTTTGGGTGTGTTGTTGGTGCTGTCTGCCCTGAATGTGGGGTGTGTGTTAGGAAGGCAGGGCAGCTTTAATAATCAAACCTCCCAGGTGTTCCTGGAGATTTAAGGCTGTTGCAAGAGTCTAGACCTTCATTTCAGTCTTGTCACAGGTTGTCTCTGCTGCTGACCCACAAGTCCTTGGTATTGGCATAGCGTCCCTGGGATTTCAGAGTGGGTCCCTCTTCCCAGCTGTGCCCTTCTAGGGCCTCTGCTGAGGAAAAGTTGTGCCACATCACAAGTGTGCACCGGCCTTCCAGGGAAAACCTGGGCCACTGGGCTATGCAGGGGCATTCCCAGCCTGCTGCAAAGATGGCTGAATTGGGAGTGTTACTTTCCCCCTTTTCACATAGCTCTGCCTTCCCAGCTCCGGGACACTTAGCTGTGGGTGCACAAAAGCTTATTGTCCACGGCCGATATTGTGGCATGTGTGTGGTGTTGCCGGAAACACTTCCCATCAAACTGGGTCCCTTGGCTCGGCTCTGGGCTGTGGCTCTGGCAGCTGGCAGGAGTGTTCCCAGCCTGCCGGGAAGATGGCTGCAAGGGGCATGGTTTTTTCCCCCTTTAGACTCACCTCTGCTCTCCTGTCTCCGAGAAAACTAGCAGTGGGTACATGAAAGGCTCTCTTCCACGCCAGTTATTGAGGTGTTCACACATCCCTTTCCTGTCATGCTTCACTGTGTGCTTCTTGTTGCCGTATCTGCAGGCACTTTGGATTTTTTAAAAAAAGAACTAGTCCACCTCCAAATACCAACCCATGGTTTCCCCACACCGCAGCGTGTCTGCTGGACATTCAGCAGCTTACTTACTTGTTTCAGAATGCAGACTTCCAGTTTCACCAAGTGCATGGTCCCTGTGGATTTAGCAGACCTTGTCCAACTGGTACATTGCTGGAACTGGTGTTCTGGGTCACTTTCTGGCCTCTATCTAGTATTTTTCACAGCGGTGCTTTTTTGTCCTGTCTTTCCTAGCCGCCATCTTAGGTCCTCCCCGCTTTCTCCATCTTCAAAGCCAGTAACAGAGCATCTTCAAACCTCGTTCTGCTTCTGTTGTCATACTGCCTTCCCTCTCTACAAAAGACCCTTGTGATTGTATGATTGGGGCCACCCAGATAATCCAGGATAATCTCCCCATCTCCCCATCTCAAGAGCCTTAATTTAATCATGTCTCCCCAAATCCTTTTTGCCATATAAGGCTATATTTAGGAGTTCTAGGGATTAGGACATGGACTTCTTTGAGGGTGGGGCATGGTTCAGCCAACCATGCTTGGCATATATTAAATTCAACCACATTTGTTGTTTATGTAGGTAAAAAAATGTTGAATATTGGCAATTTCATATAAAGTGCTCAATTTGTAGGAGGAGTTACTGTTGATGTTAATAACAAAAAGGGGGAGATGATTTTGCAATAAGCTTGTGGCTCTGGGGCTGGCCTATTGCTTTAGGAAAGTGTGTTGGGCAATTGCTAGCTGATCATATGTGCCTTGAGTTTTCAGCACTTCCTGTGTCACTCCCCTGAAGCCTGGGGGGGATGCCTAGCCCGAAGGCGGCTCACCTCCCCTGTGTCTTGGAATTGGCCTGCTAAAAGGGCCTCTATCCTAAGATTAAGGGAATCCCTCTGCCCAGCCACGAGATGCTCTTCTTCACAGCACAAACGTTCTCTTTAGGAAAAAGCATCCCAGGGAGTCTTTCATGTTATACATGTGTGAGGCTGAGGTTTCCATGTGGCAGCACCATATTGGAGCCTGAGGCCAAAGAAAATATCAGTGATACTGACCCTATTTTTTATTTAAAATTTTGATATTTTGTTCACTATGGAATTTTTGCATTTAATTTATTTTAAATATTGTATTACAATATTATTTATTGTGATTACTGACGTCTTTGGCACCCCTTCAATTTTGCACCCAAGGCTTCACTTACCCCACCCTAGCCCCAGCCTTGGTCTGTGGGTCCATGTTTATAGATACTTTCTCTAGTGATAGTTTGGGGTGCACATTCCCAGCAAAGGTCCAAACTTCAGAGAGAAATACAAGATGGTTAGAATTGACCAAGATAGCAGGAAAGGAAAGCCACCACCCACCCACCCCAATCTCTAAGACGCCCATCATCCAAGTGACTCTCTTTGCTGCCAGTTGCCTTCTCCAAGTGAGAAAGAATAAACTAATTTCATACTTATTCAGTCCAATAAAGCTCATTGTCCTGCCTCTACCTCCAGTGATAAGAGACCGGAACAGTTCATTTTCCATCGCTAAGCAACAGTGAAAACATTGCTGGCCTAACCCATTGATAGGAATCAGTGTCTAAAGTTCTTGTTTGCATTTTGAAGTCAACAATCATTGCGGTTGTCTATTAGTGTTCATTAAGGTGGTTTATGGCTGGACTAACTCCAGTCTCCACTCAGCGGTTTGAATGTGTTGTCCTCCCAGGGAAAAAAATATTCAGCCATGAAAGCCCTGGGCTGATTTACTCGACTCATTTCCCCCTGGATAGGCTGGGAAACTATGGCCACCATCCGTAGTTCCCTAGCCCCAGAGAACAAGGCCTCCGTTGAAGGTTCTGGAAGAGTGGGGTGGAAAGCAGAGTGGAGAGGAAGGCTCTGCTCCCCTTGAGCTGGCTTCCTTCCACTCCAGGCTGAAAGTAGGCCAGTGGAGCAGAAGTCTATTATGCGACATGAACTCGCTATTCACTGGGGCAGAGAGTGTCACCCCCGTTTCCCAGCCCAGTGCTAAGTCTGGAAAGGGGCTCTCTGAGCCTCTTTCCATGGGCTTGGTGCCAGACAGAGGTACAACGTAGGGACGTGATCAGCTCCTGCCTCCCTGGCCTGGGACTGGGTCAGACAGTGGCCTCAGTGTAATGTAGAAAGTTCCAGCCTGCTTGAAAGAGCCACCCTTGGGTGCCACTTGCCTGGCTTCCTTGTGCAAAACAGAAAACAGCTTAAAGCAATTAATAAGGATGTTGTTCTCCGTTTTGAGACCCCATTCCAAACACCCTTCTGCTCTCATCACTTTTCCACAGTGAAAGTGTAGCTCCTGGCACTCTTACTGTTGTAACTCTCTTAGGGCCACAATACATAGCAAGCCTGCTGGCGCCCCCTAGTGTGCAAGGAGCCAAAAACCGTTCAAAGTTGTGTCTGGGTGAGGTCAGGCGAGGTGAGCAGGGCTACAGAAATTTATCTGAGTAGTTGGGACAAGAAAGTCTAATTCCGCACCATCTGGGTCAGGTAACAAGAAACCATGTTGACACCCCTCGTTTGCGTCATGTCTCAGGGAATTGCTCTTCTTAAGTTCTGTCCCCAACTTTCTTCTGACTCTATCATCTCCTCTCTGGCTAGACAGGGAACAAGAAACAATTTGTGTCTCCTTAACTGGGAGGAAGTGAAGGTCAAGAAATCAAAATGTTTAAACCTCACTGATAAGTGATAGAGCAACCCTGTTTTGTGGCTGATGTGTGCAGAAACCTAATCATTGCAAACTGAGAAACTCTGAAAGCCCAAGGTCATTTGCTTTGCTACTCCTGTTAAAATGTGTAGTCACTTCTATGTGACATTCCCTGGGGCAGTGGTCCCTAAATGACAGACCCAGAGGCTGTACAAATTACAGAAGCACAGGGAGATTTGAATAAGTTCTTTGCATCTTAGTAATTCAGTAGGTCTTTCCCTTTTCATCTTCCCTCTCTCTCTTCTCTCTCTCTCTCTCTCTCTCTCTCTCTCTCTGAAAAACAGATGAGAGAAAGTTCAGGTAAATGTAAGAGAGAACCTATTGTCAGGGTAAGCCAAGGCAGGATAGACCTGAGTATGATGTTGGCATCAAAAGCCGTGGACAGGAATTGACAATCACCTGCTTGGGATAACTAGGAGGCTTGCCTGCCTAAAAGTTCAGGGCCTTGACCAAAAGGTCACTTAAGGACTCTCTCCAGGTTGTCTTTTTGCTTAAAGAGTCAAGAGCTGGGATGGCAAATAAGTTTCATATTACACAGCAACTTTCAACTTTCAACTGAAGAGCTGAAGCATTGTATTGAGAGTGTGCCTGAGGCTCAGTTCGGGGGAAAGTATCGCGGTTGATTAGTGATGTCTGCCATGAGCACAGAATAGAGAGTGGTGGAAAACATGCCAATGAAGCAAGAAGATAAGAGAATTCATTACATGTAAAAAAGTGAAGCCATCACACCCTTTGAACTATTGTTGGTCATTCTTGTAATCAGTGACCATACTGATGGTATGATTTTTTTGCAACTATCCTGCAGAAGGGCACAAGGAACTTGCTGCTTTTGTCTTCCCTTAGTTCACATAGCCTCTCAGCTGACCTGAAGGCCATAATGGAACAACAACAGGATGGAGGAGAAAATGCATCTTTTCTTACGTTTCCTGAGATTATTGACTCAATCTCCAAAGCACTGATTGAGGTTGGCACTATGTCCAGCAGACTGGTAAGTGCTATGGGCATGCAGAGAAAGAGAGAGGGGACCAAAACTCTATGTTTACAGCCTCTTTCATTACTCAACCCACAGAGGCAATGAGAGGAGGATGCTATTGCCTGCATACCACAGTCTCACAAGAAATAGGGAGGGAAGAGGGGGGCAGAAGGTAAAGCAGCCCTGGGACCCTGCACACCCTCACAAAGCCATGAATCCAAAGGGCAAGTGCTGCCTAGTCTGGTAGTGTTTCCAGAGGGCCCCCACAGGCTGCCATGGAGCACCGAGGGGTCTTCACGTGCTGCCTCCAAAATGTGCCTTAGCCTTTCTTCTTCTCTTCATTGCCACTGTCCCCAGTCCAGTTCCAGCCACAAGGACCCCCTCCTGGATGATGTCCTGGCCTCCTAACAGCTCTCTGTCCATCTGTCCTTGCACCCCTACCCTTCAGTCCACCCTCTCTCTGCAGAGCACGCCCCCATGTTCAGTCTTTCTGAACATGAAGCTGACTTCATCATCACACTCTTAACCCTCTGCTGGGACTTTCCATTTTTCTCTTAAGTCCTGTGCTATGCAGCAGTTTCCCTCTCCAGCCCATCTTGTCCCAAACCCCTCACCCGTTTGCTCCTTGCCCTTTAACCCCTCTGGCCTTTATGTGACAGACTGAAGTAAAGGCTCCTTGAGCCTGGGGGCCCTCATGCAGACCTTCTCACCTACACCCTCCCCCCTCACTTTCCTCTTTTCTTTGCTAACACCTGGCACCTGCTCCCCCATCTCTCAGCTTCAATGTCGTCTCCTCAGGGAATCCAGGCTCGATTAGGTCCCTCTCATTATAGGCTCCCATAGCACTTTATACTCTCCTTGGGGCACCCATCACAATTGTAAGGAATTATTTGTGAAATTATTGGCATAACATCAATTCCCTGCTACACTGTAAGCTGCAGGAGAGGAGATCTGAGACTCTCTTATTTCCCACCATGTCTCAGGATGTAGCACAGCCCCTAACATAGTTCCCGGAATATAGTAGAAGCTTAAAACTTATGAAATCAATTAATGAATGGAAGGCGAGAGTGATGCTGCATGGATGGACGGATGGATGCATGGGCCTTTCTGAGGTTAAAGTTGATTTCTACCCCTTGCTGATCACAGTGGAAAACATACAGCCTGTGGATTTGGTGTCATCATTGGTGGGGTTGGGAGAAGGGGACAGGATTGACCACAGACACAGAGAGGGCCGTTCAAGATAGTAACTTGAACTTCTTTCCTGAGAATCCGGGCTTTGTCTCCTCAAGATTGCCAGGATGAGGGTCTGGAATTCCATTTCCCAAACAGTTATTTTAAAAAGAAAAATCTAATGAGACCTTAATGAATCAAAAGGAAGTACATCAAACTTGGAGCAGAAATGACCTGGGTGTATTCATTCACACTGCAGGGAAAACAGTATTTATAAAATGAGTCACATTTCTATGCTTTGTGGCTGCGTTTTGACCATTCTAGCCTGCCACAGCTATCTAATTGCCAAACAACATGTTGCTTTGCCATGGGAACTTCTACAATTTAAGAAAGCAGACAAATCTAGCAATTTCACCAATGCATTTTTTTTTTTTTTTTTTTAGTAAGTCAGATTCCAAATACTTCTGCCCTCTCGGTGGCTATGTAAATTACTACCTAGTGTATCATTTGCAATACAAGGGAAAGTGGAATATAATAATTTTTTCTGCTCCCTAGAATCTATCTATTCAGGTGTCTTAGGCCTGTGCCACCAACTTTCTGGGTGGAGGGAGAGTTGGGGGAGGAGGGCTTGAATGACTTAGCAGCAAGAAAAACCCAGTGGGGTCTTCTGAGGACTCGTCATGGAGACAGGTTCAAGGGTTCAGCTGCTGAGGTCAGTGTCTCTTCTCCCATTACAGGAGGGCACTTTGCATTGGTTTGTCAATTGATTGTACCACGGGGTTTGTCTCCATTCTGCACAGAAGCTTTGTGGGGTGGTGCGGGGTGATGCTCCCTGTGGCTGATTGTGTAGAGGAGGCAGCATCGTTTCCTGGGATGTTGCAAAGGGCAGCTTGGTGGGGTGAGGTGCCCCACTCCAAGCCCCCACAGCACCTTGCCCACTTCCCCTGGCACCATGTTCATCAGCCCCAGGCAGAACGCTCTGGAAGGAGAGGGGCCACGTCTGCTGTGTTGGCTCATTAAAGCCACGTCCCAGCACCTAGCACAGTGCCCAGCCCCTAGAAGCTAATGCATGAAAGTCAGCTGATGAGGAATGAATGATAATAATAAATAATAATAATAAATAAAAATAATGATAAATAAATAGATATTAGCTGAATATCAGTTAGAACTTTCTAATTATTAGAATTGCCCAATAATGGAATGGGCTTCTTTGCAAAACACCAGTCAGCAGTTCATCAGTATAGATTCTAGTTTGATTGGGGCAGCATTAAAGCATTTGGCAGGGGTCAGTATCACGTGGATGTTGGGTGCATGGGCTTTGGAGCCAGACAAACCTGGGTATGAATCCCATCTCAGCTACTTATAAATGTGAGACTTTAGGAAATTTGCATCAATGTCCTTGTTTGTAAAATGGGGATAATGATCCAATCTTAGCTTGAGTTTCCCTAAAGTAGAGCCTGAGAGAAGGGGTGGATGCAGGTACTTTATTTGGGTAGTGATTCAGGAGGCAGGAGGAAAAAAGCAGATGGTATGAAACAGGGAAAGAGGAAAATTCGACACGGGGGCATTACTAAAAGGGTTGTTGCCAGGCAAGTGGAGCTTAACCCTGTTGGGGAGTCTCAGGAATTGCAGAGAATGTGCCTTGGAATTTTCTCTCTGAAGGGTGAGAAGCTAGACATCTACCACCTCCCAACCCCGGCATTCAAGGCAAGCTCCCCTGCACTTCCAGTCTGCCCCTACCTGTGAGGTGGGGCCCCTCTCACCTTCCCCCAAATCAGAGAGAGGGGAAGGTGGTTTGCTGTTTGTAAACACTTGAACTGTGCATTGCAGCTGCAGGTGATTTGAGAGGTGGGCTGAGAGGATGTGGTCAGCAAGGAGAGCATCTGCCTTGACTATTTCTATGATTATTAGAATGTAATGAGAGCTCTGAGAGCAAAGGGCTTGTCAAGACTATAGTCATTCAATGAATGTATTTTGAATTAATATATAAATGTGGAATAAAATAGTATTCTAAAATGCTTAGCACAGTGCCAGAAAATAAAGTGCTGCACACAGCTGCTGCCATTATGATTATGATTATGATTATGATTACTGTTTTTACTTAATAGACAACAATACTTTTCAAAAGAAACAGGAATCTTCTGGGGTAAATATGGAACCTTTGGGCTTGTGTGTTTGCCTGGTAGAGTCACCTCTTTGGAGAAGGTTGAAATGGTCTGTCCTTGACCTACAGAACGAAAGCCCTTGGTGAGTGAGGCCAGCCTTTTTGACATTTGGGCACGCTGGAATTCTTCGTTTGGCTTTTGGTGAAAGTGCAGTCTTTACTACTCTCTGACATGCGGCCAAATAATTCCCTGGGTTGAATGGACAGATTTAAAACAGGAACAATGGGATTGTGCCAGGGAGGATCACCTGGTGACCCCAGATATCCTAAAACGGTGGTTTGACTGGATCACTTACCAAAAAAAATGTGCAAAAAGTTGTATGGACACCACCATGCCATTGAGCTCAAGCCCTAGCCCAGGGTGCCAAAAAAACAAATGGCTCAATATTTTTTTCTTTCTGTGAATCCTTGCTTTGAAACTTTCAGGCCAACTTCAGCTGTGTTAGCCATCATGTGCCTCCTGAATGAAGGCTGAACCTCACGGCAGAAGGAAATGGAGAGGCAAGTGGTAACAGGAGGGACATCTTACTTTCTTGCGAGGGAGGGCCCATAGGGTAGAGATGGTTTTCAAAATCTTTGGTCTTACCTGGATATGTTCACTAAAGGAAATCTTTTCTCTACCCTAAACAGACTTTGCCTCAGGGAAGAATGAAGGTGACATCCCTGGGGGGTCAGGGGGGTGGGGGCCTATGTGCCAAGGGTGTGATGAGAGAAAATAAAAAGTGATGCTCAGAATGAATCTGATGGGTGGATGGCCTGGCCTGGCTTCCTGCTACATTAGAATTCCCAGGCAACATACCCTATCCTTGGGGTAAGGCAGCTTGGGCATGAGCCCATCCTAGCCCCTTCTTTCTGGTTTCTGCCTTTGCCTGCTATGTTTTCACGCTGTATATATGGGTCCCCAAATGAATGGCCAATCTGGAGGCAGAAGATTCTAATTTTCAGGCATCTGATATTCTTCTGGTTGGGGTGATGGGTGTCAGAAGCCAGCTGCCCTTTCTCTGAGGCATAAAACAGACAGGCTTCCACTGACCAAAACAAATGCCCCTGGCTCACACTAGCACCGTGCAACATATGGGAGGGTTTTAAAAATGCATCTGCGTGAGTTGCTCCATCGATACTAATGCACGCAGGAAGCTGAAGGTGGCTCCCAAGACGGCTGTGTCAGGTCTAGCATTCAAATATTTAGTGGCTGAGTAATTACTGTAATAATTAATTTCCATTGCTTAATCCAGCAATCAGACATGTCGCTTTACACATGGGAAAATGTGGTCCCTGTGGGGTGGTGTGTGTGTGTGTGTGTGTGTGTGTGTGTGTGTGTGTGTGTGTGTGTGTGTAAAACACAGAGCAGCGATTTTTTTTTATTTTTATTTTTTTATTTTTTATTAAGATTTGGATATCAGTTTGTGGAATACATGAGAAGCTTTTAGTGTGATTTTATAGTCATAGGTTTGGGAGAAAAACAAAAAGGTGAATAAAGAGAAACACAAAAGTCTCAGACCTTCAAAGGCCATCCTTATGAACACTCCACCAAAACAGAGTTTGATCAAATGCTATAATTTTCAGCTTTTTGAAATGGCAACTCCTAAGTGGATAAATTACCGTAATCCTGCCCTGGCTTTCTAGAGCCATGCTGCCCAGCAGAAATATATTGCAAACTATTTATGTAATTTTTAATTTTCTAGTAGTCTCATTTTAAAAAGTAAAGAGATAGGGTGAAATTTTTAAAAAATAAATTCTATTTAATCCAGTATATCTGAAATATTATTTCAACAGATAAGCAATAGAAAAAAATTATTTATAAGATATTTTACTTTCTTTTTTCATACTGTCTTCAACCTCTAATATAGATTTTACACTTAAAACAACTCTTAACTCAGTTAAAAATTCAGTTGTCCTATCACTAGCCACATAGCAAGTGCTCAGTAGCCACATGGGGCTAGAGGTTTCTGTATTGGATGGAGCAGGATAGACCAACCTCCATGAAGCACCTTGGTAGACTGAGAGGTTTAACTGGACTCGGACCATATCTTTATCATCCATATATATCCCTTTTGTGTTCACATTTTGTGTTGGCCTTTATCTTCCCAGGGTGGAGTACATTATAAGGACCCATAAAGTCTGAGTGAATGCCTAGACCCATGCAGTGGGGGATAGAGAGAAAGAGTTGAGACTGACTTTGAACTCAATGGAGCTGCCATTGGGAAGAAGAGACTGTATCAAAACAAAAGGTGAACGAGTCTGCTTGGCAACGTGGGACATGGATTCCGGGAATGAGGCCGACCCTGGCATTGAGGGATTGAGAATGCCTTTTTTGACCAAAAGGGAGAAAAGAAAGGCAACAAAATAAGGTGTCAGTGGCTAAGAGATTTCAAATGGAGTCAAAAGGCTGTCCTGGAGGTTACTCCTATACAAGCTTCAGCTAGAGATGCCAAATGAGCACAGTATGATAAACCCAAGTTAACAGTAGTCCCGAAAACCTTAAAGCATACCTGGACCCTTATCTGAGACTCTACAAAGTTTCACTCACTAAGTTTATTCTTCAGAAACTTAAATCCTCTAGAGAGCTCCTAAGTCAGCTAAGTCCCCAAACCCAGAGGCAATAGCCTCTTCAAGAACACCAACCAGATGTGTCCCTTTCCTCCGTAATGTCGACACTCCTTTCCAACATGAACAAGTTAGGGTGGTCACTCCCTAGACATCCCTAAAACAAAACAAAACAAAACAAAACAAAAACAAACAAAAAACAGGATGGGAGAAAACATCGCTAGACACTCCAGAGTATGATGTCAGGTTAAATAGGATTAAACATCTAAGTGAAAAGTGGATGGGAACCAAGAGCTTGATGCTGATGTAATTTCTGGGGGGGGGGGGGGGGAGGCGGTCTTTAAAGGCTGGCGGGGGTTTGGGCAGGCCCAGGGGAAAGACAATTGGGGACCGGGAAATGCACTGTGGGGAGCCTGATGAGCACCCCCTTCTTCAATATCCATTAAGCCTAGATTTGTGCCTGTACTTGCTTTGCTCTATTCAAGACCAGCCTGAAAACGCAGCTGTGGTGTTTCATGGGCAACCAGATTTGTCTAATTCTCGGAAAGCCTCCATTTCCCCTCTATTTTAGATTTCACTTCTCTTACCCGCTGCGGTAGTCATTTGTGGCTGTGCACTCCACTATGGATTTCTAGCTCTCCACCTTCTGTGCACTTCCTGCCCCTTGGGTTGGGGCAAGGCCTTGTGACTAGTTCTGACTACTGAGCAGCGAGTGGAAGAGAAGTGAGCGCTCCCAGGCCAGTGCATTTCATTGCAGCGTGGGCCCCATCAGAGGTCTCTTTTAGGAGCTGGTTTGAGATGGTGACTGTTCCAGTGCTCCAGTCTCTCTGCTGGCTCACAATGGGCATGCAGTGGGAGACAGGAGTGCATCCAAGGGTTTTCAATCTCATCCCACAGATGGGATTTACTGTGATTTGAGCTAGCCTATCCTGGCTGATATAATCCCTCCATCTTGGGATGGGTGGGTTTGGAGGAGGGGCCGGGAGAGCAGTGTCTCTCAATAGACATTCAGAAGCCCCAGAATTCTGTCCTGTCTGCTAAGGGGAACCCCCTTCCTGGTCACCTAAGATGTGAGGGGCCTCGTTCTGGGGAACTGAGGCTCAGGGTCAGAGGAAACCCACCTCCAGTGCTCCTTGTTCAGCTTATCCTGTGAAGACACAGACAGCCAGCACTCGATGTCGTTGGAGAGAGAGATGGAGAGACACACAGACCTGTCCCCGAGAGAGGGCAGGGGTCTGGCCCGCTGTCTGACCCTGGACAGGCTGCCCCAAACCTCCCCCTTCCCTCCCTCCACAGCCCTGCACCTGCTTGCTGCTTCTGAAGCAAGCCTCCCCTTTCCTTGCCCCTTCCAGACTTTCCTTTAGTCAGATTTCACCTTGCCAGGTGGGTGACGGCCCCACGCGTTCAGTTCACGCCATCATTGAACAAACATGCATTCAAAGTCTCCTCTGTGCTCATCATCAGGATGCATAACTGGGTCAGCACTCACGTTCCAGCCCTTGAGGAATCTCAGCTAGTGGGGGGAGAGAGACAAGGACAGGTAAACTTACTGAGGTGAGTTCTAAGTGCTAGGATAGACGTGTGCAGAGGAACTCATGGGGCCACAGAAGAGGAGCCCCTCAGCCAGCCTGAGAAGCCAGGGAGGGCTTCCCGGGGGAGGTGAGGCATCAGTTGGCTAGGTAGAGTCGGGGAGGGGCCTTCCAGGCATAGGCAGGAAGGGGTGGAAAGGAGCAAAAGTAAGATATTAGGCTGAAATGGAGGGGGCAGGGCCAGGTCACCGGGGGCCCTGTAACCATGGCAATGGTGATGAGCCCCTGCTAGCAAAGAGCTACTGCTGGGCTTTAAAGAAAGGAATACCTTGATGGGATTTGTGTGTAGCTGGGGAGGGGACTGAAGTTCTTTTGTGAGCTGGCCAGACAGGAAGAAACCTTTTTGTGTGTTTATGTGTTTATATGTATTAAGGAAAATGCCCCAATGGCACAGGTGGTACAAATAGATAAGAAGAATGAGGGATGATAAAGATTTTTTTTTTTCCCAAATAAATCGGAGGCACTTGTTGTTTTTTTCTGGATAAGGGGCCAGGGAACAGTGGGTGTGGGGGATGGGATGGTGGAGGGACGGAACCCATACGCTAGCTTTAAGGAGCCGGAAGGAGAGCCAGCTGAGGTGGGAGAACCCAGCTGAGGAGGAGGTACATCGTGAGAAACAGACTGAAGTTGGTGGCTGAAGGGCTTCTGCAAAAAGGATGCCCAATATTGTTTTCCAATAACTAGTGGCACCAAACTGCAAGGTAATGCTACCTCCCCTCACCCACCCCCCACCCCCATTGCCTGCCAATCCTCACCAAAAGTGACTTCTGTGTTGCTATGAGGCAGAGAGAGGGGACAATCGCGGGACATGAGACCCCAAGTGGAGCAGGAGAATTCCGGAGAAGCAAGAAATGAGGGAATGAAGTGATTGGAATAAGAGGATTCTTGGAGACAGGCTGGGATAGATTTCCATCATATGTGAATCATGGCTTGAGCCAAATTTCTTTAAAGTTATAAAGAAAATGATGGGAGTGGAAATGACTATTACAATAGGTTGAATGAGAAACTATGAGGTAAAATATTGTCTATAACTTACTTTAAAATACCTCAGTATTGATATGGGAATTGTATGTGTATGTAACTTAAGTGATATCCAAGAGGGGGAGCAATTAGTAAACATTTGAAGAACCCTAGGCTTAAAAAATTGCTTTCTAAATTTTCCCCAGAGGATTTGTTAATTAAGAGGTATTAAAAATAATTCTGTTGGTGAAACGAGTGTAGAAAGATATGTACAGGCATATCTCCAGGCATGCAAGAAGGTAGCACGTGGATCTAACGCCTTAGTTGTAGAATTTTGGTCCTATGCAATGCCTGTCCCCTCCCCACTCCCCACCTCACACACTTAACAGAGGATTCTGTCACCTGCTCAGATGGAAAAGCGAGTTCATTCTGCCATCAGAATGTTGTACTTGCTTCAGAGAAATTTTGCTGTAACAAGGAGCCCCTCTGCCCTCCAAAAATGCACTGGCTTAAAGAAGATGGTTTATGTCTTTCTCAAATAAACCTCTCTAAGTGGCTGTGGTGGATTGAGCTGTGTTCCCCAGTTTGTTCTTGGACATTTTCTTGGTCTTGGCCCAGTTTCTGGTGGGTGTGGACCCATGGTAAATAAGATCTCTTCCAAGATATTACCTCAGTTAAGGTGTGAACCAATTGAATCGAGTTGGGCTTTAATCTGGATTACCTGAGTTCTTTATAAGCAGAGTGAAAGTCAGATGGAGAGAGAAGCCACAGAGAGCAGCCAGAAACTGGAAGTCAACAGGACACAAAAGAGGAAAGAAGATACTGCCATGTGTATTGCCCTGTGCCAAGACTGCCAGTCAGCCAGAGGATACTGAACCCGAGGGGAGCAAGCCTTCTAGCCTCTGAAACAGTGAACTAATAAATCCCTGTTGTTAGGCCACCATATTGTAAAGCATTTGGTTTAGCAGCTGGGAACCGGAAACAGCGAGGGATCTCAGTTGATGGGGCAGCTCTGCTCCATGCAGTGACTCAGGGATCCAGCTTGCTTCCATCTTGTGGGTCTCTTAGCCTTTAGGCACTGTCTTGTCAGCAGGGTCAGAGCTGAGTTATGGACATTTCCATTTTTCTACTTGTGTGCACACACGGCTTGTCTTTTAAGTTGGAGAGGGCCTGGTAGTTGCACACATCCCTTCAGCCCATGTCCCTTGGGCTCCAACTTCATCACAGATCCAGCCTGGGAGAAGGGAGGCTGGAAAGTGAGGGTCTGGCTCCACACCATCTACCTACCTTAAACTCTAGTACCACGAAAGGAGAGGGCAGTGGATTTGGGTCACTCTCTGCCACAGAACTCTTCACTCAAGGCTTTTGTTGAAGGGCTTAAAAGGATGGAGAGCAGAGACCTCACAAAAACAGGCCAAATTTTTATTAATAAATGTTTGCATGTACGGCAGAATTTGGTCTCAGAATTGCTTTCATTGTAACATACTCGATAGTGAGGTTGTGGAAACTTGGCCACTCTGAGTGTGCTGTGGTCAGCGTGACCTGGGACATGTTAGAAGTGCAGGACTCGGTCCACCCAGACCTCTGGGTCAGAATCAACAGCATCCCCAGGCAGTTTCTGCACACATTGCAGCTTGGGAAGCGCACTCTCCCAGAAGCTGTACTTGGCCTTGACTTTGGCCTCTGACATAGACAACTCTCCTTTGACTTTTACTGCTGGAAGAGCCCAGCCAGCATCTAGACAGTGTTTTCCCAACGACAACTAAGGACGCATCAGTTAGTTGAGTAGAGGTATCATTTCAGCCAATAGCAACCAGCATGAGTGGAGAGGAGAGGAGTGGGGAAGGGAAGAGAGTAATAGCATAGAATAAAAACAGAGTGCACCACACTGATTAAGGACAAATATTGTTTTCAGTTATATATACCTGTGTGTGTGCGCTCATTATAGGGTAGCGATGTCAAATATAAATCTCATTGTAGACCACTGTCAAAACACCGATGGAGGAGGCAGAAGACTGTTTGGGGAAGTTCACAGACTTGGCTTCAACCATTTCTGGGTTGAATTCTAGCTCTGAGCAGGGTGGCTTTGGCACTGTTGGGGCTCCTTTCCTTAAATGCAGAAATGGGGTTAACTTCCACCTCCCCGGGCCCTATGGGGTTACCAGATGGGACTGAGAATAAAGCCCTTATTGGTTCTTTCCTTCCCTTAGTCACACCCCACCCCTTTGTTTTTAGGACAGGGTAGTGGCTTGCCTGGAGGCTCTCAGCTGCGATTATCCCGGGATTCTTGATTCTTTGGACCTCAGTTTCTCTATTTGTAAAGGAAGTCACGGAGACCTAGAAGACCTCTAAGGGGCTCTGTCCTGGAGCCCGTCTAAGGGAATGTGTTCAGGAATCATGTGATGGTCGTGGTAGGGGGGCAGGGAAATGACCCACACCTTGCCTCCAGCCCCTCCAGGCGACCTTGTTACCGGACTCGCCTCCAGCGAGGGGCAGGGGCGGGCCGCACGTCCCCGAGCCGGGCTCCCGGGGCAGGGGCGCCCCTCGCGCGCCAGCCTTCGCCAGCCTTCGCCAGCGGGCGGTGCGGCAGCGCCACCGTGTGGCCGCGCGACATCAAAGCGCCGCCGCTCGGCTCGCTCGGCTCTCCCCAGCCGGCCGAACCCCAGGCGACTTTCCGGGAGCGAGGGCGGTGGGGGAGGACATCGCCCAGCCCACCCCACCCCAGTTTTCTTGCGCTCCCTCTCGCAGAGCTGTTCGGGTCAGCAGGTACTCATATGTGGGTTGGGGGGTGCGGTGCGGAGGGTGAGGCGGGCTCAGGCCCGCTCCGGGGGAGGGACATCCGGGGGAGGCGGCCGAGCGGCGCGGCACACATTTTCCACATCTCAGTAGTTAGATCGCTGATCTTGTAAAGCCTTGGGGCTGAGTTCGATTCTCGCCGGGACCGTGAGGACTCCGCTGCTGTTCTCTCTTCCACCCCATTCCCGGATCCAGGTTCTGCGTTTGTTCCTGGATCTGGCAGAACTGGGTAGGATCCCGAGGATCAAGAACTGCAGCAGGAATCCAGAGCGGCACCTTAGCAGCACCTTGTCCCAGACGACTCCTGGCCGGCGATTCCAGGAATCACCCCAGGGGGCTTCGGCTCTTCCTCTCTACAGACCCTGGAGTTTTCCAGCACTTTGCCTGTGACGTCCTGGGATGATGGAAGAGGAGAGATGGTCTAGCAACATCTCGTTACTGTAGGGACTCTCCCCCTGCCCACTTGAAGCTCTTATTTATTATGGCTCATCACGGATCGCGCATTGTGCTAACCTCCCCTTAGCTTCACAATTTATAGCTGAGGAAAATAAAGCCGGAAGATACTAAGTAATTTGCCCAGGACCGCCCATTAGTAAGTGATAGGAAAATCCAGTTGTGTCTGTCTCCCTAGCCCATCATCACCTGGACCCTTGTCTCCAGGTCCCTTTTGCTTCTCATCCCCAGCCTTCAGAGGGGCCCCTTTTTACTGAGCCCAGGGAAAGCTGGGGATGTGGGAAGAGAACTCACATCTAGTGCTAGAACTCCCGGCTGCTTCCTTGTTGGCAAAACAGGAAAGCAGGAGGGTTCCTGTCCGCTGCCTTTGACCATCCTTCTGTCCTATGGCCTACTTGCTAGACCATATCATCTCTTCCACGTGAAGGAGTAGGGACAGAGGAGAGGTTTCCACTGAGAGCCCAAGCTCAAATATCTGGGCTCCTGCGAGGATTCTGGCGGTACTAGTGATGGTGATAAAATGTGGACTTGACGGAAGTTACTTCCAACTTTCTGAATTTCAAGCACTTGCCAAGCACTTGTCACATATCAGGGTCTGTTCTAAATAGGATCCATAAATGAGCACTTCCAGTTTTTTGGGTTTTTTTTTGCCAAAACATGAACAGTATTATTAGCCCTTGTCCAGATGAAGAAACTGAGGCACAGAGAAGTTGAGTATCTTGCCTAGGGTCACACAGAGAGCAAGTGGCAGAGCCAAAAGTCAAAGCCACTCACACACCTTCTTGGCTTCAGATGCCGCTTCAACCATGTGCTGCCCCTGAAGATGGTCAGAATCTCTCCTAGGGGTCTCCTGGAGCCCCGAGAGAACAAAGCCCTCAAGGAGATATTGTTTTTGTAACTGTTCTATCAAAGTCCTGTTTGTAGAACCAGGAGATTTTTTTCACACCATTCAGAAAGAAAAATAAATAGCTTCCTCCATCGTGCCTGTTCCAGCAAGTTCTCTACAGGCAGAAGATGTTCACTGTGCCTGGAAGTCACATAATTTCGTCACAGACAGAGACCAATGGAAAGTCCATATTATACCTCCCTAGTACTTAATTCTTTTTTTTTTTTTTTCCTTGTATGGAGCTATGGCTTTGTCTTGAGAAAAGATATCCCCCCTCCTTTTTATGGCTTTGAAAACAATAGCAGCAAATAAACAGCAAATTTTGTGTATTTATGTGTCCTTTGTCATGCTCAGTTAGGTTAGGTTGTGTGGCAGACTGTGTTTTCCAAAACTGGCCACCACAATACATCCCATCCCATGTGTTCTTCTTAAAATGTAGCTGTGACACTCCTCTTGAACCTAGGTGGGCTTGGACAGACTTCACTATAGCCCTTCTACGTGAACCTGGGTGGAACTTAGTGTCTACCTTGACCAATCAATTATGGCAGAACGATGGCACATGTCTTCTGAGGATGGATCATAAACGTGCCATTCACATCTGCCTTGTTCTCTTGGGACCCTGGTCCTGGAACCCCCGCCATGCTGTGAGGTAGCCAAGCAGCCACACGGAGAAGCCACATGTGGGTGCTTTGTCCCAGCTGAGGTCCCAATGGACAGCCAGCCTCAACCCCCCCAAGATGTGAACGAATGTGTCTTTCACATGACTCCAGTCCTCAGCCTTCCAGTGACCCCAGCTGAGGCCACGTGGAGCAGAGTTGTTCCTGCCAAATGCTGCCCAAATTGCAGATTTATGAGCAGAATTGATGATTGGTGTTATTTTGAGCCATTCGTTTTGGGAAGTTTGTTGCTCAGCAAGAGACAACCGAAACAGATTCTCCCACATTTTTCACTATTGTGGACAGTTCTGCTGTGAACTTCCTTGGGCTTGTCACTCTCTGTACATGTCTGAGAGTTATCAAGAAGCAGAATTGCTGGGCCAACATCTACGTCTCAGAGGGAATATTATAGACTGGCTACAATGAATTAATTATTTCTACACCTAACAACGGCAATGCATCTCAAATACAATGTTAAGTGCAATATGCAAGCTGCAAAATGACACTCATAGTATGGAATTATTTATGTACAATTCTAAATATTCTCAAAATGATGCTATATTTTGTTTATGGAGCTATATGTGTAGTAAAAGTCTGAAAACAGAGGGCAGTGTGACACACAAACTTACCGTTAGTCTTTACTTCTGAGGAGGGAAGGAGAGGATGAGTGAGAAGAAGTTTTAGTGGTTCTGTAATATTTTATTTATTTAAAGGAAAAAAGGAAGGTCTGAAGCAGATACCTCAATGTTAACAATTTAAATCTGGGTATGGAGGGTACATGGTTATCATTATTTTTAAATCTTTATGTTTATTATCTATGTTATGTATTAATATTATGTTATTTATGCTAATGTTTCATTACTTAAAAATGAGAAAATCTCAACTCAAAATTATGGTCACAGTAATTTTGTCTCTTGTGATTTTTCTGTGTTTCATATGTTTGATTAGATAACTGATTAACTAAAGCAAGACCTCTGGCCTTTGATCTGCTGGTCTTTCCATTCAAATGCCAACCCTTCCCATGAGGCAAGCTTCATGTCACTCACACCCAATGACTCTCCATTCTGAGAAACAACCAGTGCTCAGTTAGCTTCCCTGACTTTATGTGAGCTAACACTCTGCCTGGGACCATAATCCCAGGGACTTAGGTCACAAATCATTTTCACACCTCATAACTCATTTGGGATCTCCCTATGGAAGTAAAACCAGCTTACACCTTATTGGGTGCATAATGTGTGCTAAGCATTGCTTCAAATCTTCACAACAAAACCCTGCAAGGTGGGTTCTGCTATGATTGTCATCTTTTTGTCAATGAACATTTGAGGCTTAAATGTTAGCTGCTATTGTTGTCATTCTCATTATTATTATAATTTTCCCAAAGTCTCTGAGCTACTTGGTGGCAGAGTAAGAGTCCACCCAGTGCTGTTCAAAGTCCTCACCCTTAGCTGTTAGACTGTCCTGCTTCCAGGGAGAAAGCTGTTCTTTTTATCCTCAAGTTACAGATAAAGAATGGATTCTGTGTTTCGTGACTTGCCTGCCTGATGAATTATTCATCCTTCTAGATCCACTCTAACATTGCCCCATCTGGGAAGCCCTCCTCCAGCCGGCCCCTCTAATGCTTGTTTACCTCCCCGCCTCCTCCATTGCTAGTCCGCGAGCTCCTCAAAGGCTGAGACTGGCCGACCAACATTTGTAGTCCCAGCACCAAGAACAGCTCCTGATGCATTATGGGCACCCAGTCTTTTCAGAAATGAAAATTGATTAGCAAGTGCCATCCTCGAGTCCCCAAGCTACATATTCGCCCATCAACTTTGAAGAGCAGCTCATTTCACCTGTGTGCACAGAGGCTCACTTTGTGGAAACGGCTCACACCATCCTGGTTATTTCTCTACAACAAAACCAAGAAATCTCTACTCATCTTTACTGAAGGAGACCAGCCCAAAGGATTGCCTGACTTGCAACCTTGGATGCATAGATCGATATCCTAAAAACTCCGTGACAACCATAATAACAGAACACTTAACATGAGCACTTAACGTGAGGCAAGGACTGTGCTAAGCGATCTACATTGATTTTGGTGATGCAAATAAAATGAGGCATTACTTTTCTTTTTCCAGTGAGTAGTGGGTTCTGGTTCCTGTGTTGGAGACATCCCTAAATCAGAGTTTGGCAGGAATGTTTGGAGGAGAGCATCAGATATCCTAAGTTAAAAGCTTTGTCTTGTTATCATCATCAGTGAGAAGACTCCTGGTAGTGCGTGTCTCTGAGCCGAGGGTGTGCATGTGTGGCAGTGCCATCCAATGATGCCATCGTAGCATGCTTTGTCATTATCTCTTTTTCAGCTGCATCAGGGAGTGACATGCAATACCATGTGGAAGGATCTGCATTGTGACATTAGATACTGACGAAGTCTGCTCTATTGATCTTGCTTTTCTCATGAAGCTTTGAAAGAAGGTTGGCATGGCAGTGTTTCTTCTCTTCCCATACCACATTCAGCTTGTTCATTTAAACCTTCTTGTCACGTCATGCATGGGTAGCTGTAAAACCACATGGGCAGCTGTAACCAGGGACTCAGGGGACTTCAGGGGTCTAGGTCTCAGTTTCTTGTCTTGTCTCAGGGTTGACATCATTCTCTCCTCCTGCTACCCGGCATCCTCCAAACACCAGGGAGTGTGATGAGGGACAGGCCAAACCTCATACATGACAATTTTGCAAGCAGGTAGAGGTTACTGCTAAACTGTGCTTGTCAAGTCTGTACTGTAGGAGAAGCATTTGACCTGGATCTGTGAAAGGTTCAAATGAAATTTAAGGCTTGGTCTCTGCCCTCAAGGAGCTTACTGCTTGACTGCAAAGGCAAAATAAAAATCTGAGGAAAGCATACAAAATATTTGAGTTGAGAGTATGTCTCATGACTGGGTTCAAATGTCCATAAGTAGAAATTAGGGTGATGTGCCAGTTTGGATGTATTATGCCCCCCAAAATGCCATTATCTTTGATGCAGTCTTGTGGGAGCCAATGTATTAGTGTTGATTAGGTTGGAACATATTGATTGAGTGCTTCTGTGGATCTGTGACTCAATCAACTATGGGCAAGAACTTTGATTGGATGATTTCCATGGAGGTGTTACCCCACCCATTCAGAGTGGGTGTTAATTGGATCACTGGAGTCATATAAAGGAGTTCACAGACAGATGGACCTCAGAGCAGCTGTAACTGACATTTTGGAGAGCAGCCTAGAGGGACATTTTGAAGATGGCCATTGAAGGCTAGTATTTTGGAGAATCCCATTTTGAAATGCAACCTGGGAGCAAGCAGACACCAGCCATATGTCTTCCCAGCTAACAGAGGCTTTCTGGATGCCAATGGCCTTTCTCCAGTGAAGGCACCCTATTGTTGATGCCTTACCTTGGACACTTTATGGCCTTAAGACTGTAACCGTGTAACCAAATAAACCCCCTTTATAAAAGCCAATCCATTTCTGGTATTTTGCTTAATGGCAGCATTAGCAAACTGAAACAGGTGAGTTCAACAATGATGAGAAAAAAACAAATTCCTATCCTAACTGCCCACATCACAAAGTGCAAAGGAAGAATCTGATTTTCATGTGACCAACTCTTGATCTTCCAGGCTCTGGTTATCCTCAGGAATAGGAATCAGCCCTCACACCTCTTTTGAGCCACTAGCAGACAGTTCAACAGGGGTCCATGAAGGTTAGGAGGAGAGACACTTGAAGAGTTGTCAACCCATTCCAATACAGCTGTCAGGGTTGCCAGCAAAAGAATGACTCTTACTGGTTCTAACGGAAAGACATTTTACTCATACAGAGGTCAGCTTCACTATGGACATCGGTTCTCCCTAGCCAGCGGTCTCAATCTCTGGCCAATGCAGGGAGGTGTTCAATGCATGGCACCCCTCTCTTGTGTTTGTGTGATGTAGTGGAGGAACCCTGCTCCCTCCCAGCCAGGGACAGATATACTACTGGGACATGAACTGGAGGTCATAAAACATGCCCATCAGGGTCAGATTGACTGCAGTGAATATTTACATGTGCTCGGGAAAATAGGGAAAGGAATGTACTGGCTATTCCCTTATCTACTAGGGGCTTGTGTTTTATCCTGCCAGGCTGACACACCTGATCCTGATCACAGGATATATTTGTGGGTTCCAGGGAAAGGTGGTAGGTGGCACTAGGACTGCCCCCTACCACAGTCTAAATGGAAGTCAACTGGAATTAAAACTACAGTAAAAAAGGGTTGATCATCTCTCCAATGCCCCAAATCAGCAACTAGTCAGAAGATGCTCCTTGCTTGGGCTAGTGCTAAAAGTTAGTGAAGTGGTCCAAAGACCTTTCTCCAAGCAAAACATCAGAGACCTCTAAGAGACACCTGCTATTAGGTCTGTAGAAGAAGCATTTGACAAAATCCAACATCTTTTAATGACAAAAATGCTCAAAAAACTAGGAATATAAGGAAATTCCTCAATGTGATTAAAGGGCACCTACAAAAGTCCCACAGCTAACATCATACTTAATAGTGAAAGACTGATTGCTACCCTCCTAAGATCAGGAACAAGACAAGGATGCTCATTCTCACAATTTCTATTCATGGTGAACTGGAGGTTCCAGCCAGGGTGATTGGGCAAGAAAAAAGAAATAAAAGCCATTCAGATTGGAAGGGAAGAATATTCAAATAACATGCTCTTTTTGGTAGAAAATCCTAAGAAATTCATTAAAAAATGATTAGAACTAACAAACAAGCTCAGCATAGATGCAGGGTACAAGATCAATATCTAGAAATCAATTGTATTTCTATACACTAGCAATGAACAATCTGAAAATGAAATTAAGAAAGCAATTCCACTTACAATAGCATCAAGAAGAATAAAATACTTGGGAATAAATTTAACAAAGAAAGCACAAAATTTGTACTCTGAAAACTATAAAATATTGTTGAAAGAAATAAGAGAAGGCCTACATAAATGGCGAGATATCCCATGTTCATGGATTGAAAGATTTCATTAGGCTATAATACCCAGTTTTCAAGTAAATATTAGGTGTTACTGTAAAGGTATTTTGTAGATGTGGTTAACATCTATAACCATTGACTTTAAGTAGCTTTTCTTCATTAAACTGGGTGGGCCTCATAAAATCAGTTGAAAAGCCTTAAAAGAAAAAGTGAGGTTTCCCTGAGAAAGAAATCCTGCCTGTCAACTACAGCTCAATTACTGCTGGAGAGCTTCCAGTCTGCTGGCCTGCCTTATGTATTTCAGGCTTGCCAGCCCATGTAAGTCAATTCCTTGAAATCTCTCTCTCTCTCCCTTTCTGGTAGAACCCAAACTGAAACATGGCAACCATCCCCAAATTGATCTACAGGTTCAATGTGAACCCATTCAAAATCTCAGCTGCCTTTTTTTCTTTTTCTTTCTTTCTTTCTTTTTTTTTTTTTTTTAACAGATATTGACAAGCGAATCCTAAAATTCATATGAAAATGCAAGGGACCCAGAATAGCCAAAACAATATTGAGGAAGAGGAAAAAATTTGGAGAATTCGTAACTCCTGGTTTCAAGACTTACTGTGAAGCAACACACAAGAGAGTGTGGTGCTGGCATGAGGACAGACATGTAGAGAATATCAGTGAATTAAAATTGAGAGCCTAGAAATAAAACCTCACACCTATGGTCAATTGATTTTCAAGAAAGTCAACAGGGAAAAGAATAGTCTTTTCAACAAATGGTACTGGGATAACTGATACCCACATGCAAAAAAAGTAAAGTAAGACTTCTATCTCACACAATATAAACAAATTAACTCAAAATGGATCCTGGACCTAAATGTAAGAGCTAAAACTATAAAACTTTTAGTAGAAAACATGGGAGAAAATCTTCATGACCTTGGGTTAGGAAATGGTTTATTAGATATGACATCAGAAGCACAAGCAACAAAAGAAAAATAGATAAACTGGACATCATCAAAACTAAAAACTTCAGTAATACAAAGGATACCATAAAGAAAGTAAAAAGGTAGACAACAGATTGGGAGAAAAGTTTTGCCAATCATATAGGTGACAAGAGACTTATATCTTGAATATATAAAGGACTCTCACAACTCAATAATAAAAAGACAAATAATCCAATTAAAAAATGGCAAAAGGATCTGAACAGATATTTCTCTAAAGAAAATATACAAATGACCAATAAGAATTGGAAAACATGCTCAGATGCTCAACACTGTTAGTCATCTGGGAAATGCAATTCCAAATCACAATGAGATACCACTTCACACACCCTGGGATGGCTATAATAAAAAAGACATTATATCAAGTGTTGTTGTTCATGTGGGGAAAACAGGAACTCTCACGCACTGCTTGTGGGAATGTAAAATGGTGCAGACCCTTTGGAAAACACTCTTGACAGCTCCTCAAAAGTTAAATCTGAAGTTACCATATGACCCCACAATTCCACTCCTAGGTATGTACCCCAAAGAACTGCAAATATATGTCCATGCAAAAATGGGCACATGAATATTCATAGCAGCAAAAATAGATTGGGGTGATGAATGCACAACTGTATGAAGATACTGTAAACAGTTGATTGTACACCATGGATGATTGTATGGTACATGAATATATCTCAATAAAACTGAATTTTAAAAAATTCTGCTTACGTTTTATTGGCCAGTAGTCACATGGTCACATTTAACTATGGAGGCTGGGAGATATAGTTTTTTAGTAAAGTACATCATTGCCTTGAATCAAATTAGTGTTGTGTTGCTAAAGACAATAGATACTGTGTAGCAACTAGGTGTTTCTCTTCTATTTTTAATTTTATTGAAATAAAATTCAAATACCATACAATTCACCCATTTGAAGTACATAAAATTCAGTAGCTTTTCATATATTCACATAGGTATTATGTGAATATATGACCAAAAAGTGGAAACAATCCAAATGTCCATCAACTGATGAAGAGGTAAATAATAGAATTCCATCAAAAAAAAAAAAAGGAAAGACATACTGACATGCTACAATATGGATAAATATGGATGAAACTTGAAAACTTATGCTAAGTTAAAGAAGCCACTCACAAGGGAGCACGTATTCTATGATTCCATTTTATATGAAATGTTCAGAATAGGCAAATCTATAGAGGTAGAAAATAAATTAGTGAGTAGTTGCCCAGAACTGGAGGGGATGGGGACATTAGGGGTGTGGGGTTTCTTTTTGGGGTAATGAAAATGTTCTAAAATTGATTATGATGACAGAAGCATACCTATGTGAATATATGAAAAGCTACTGAATTTTATGTACTTCAAATGGGTGAATTGTATGGTATTTGAATTTTATTTCAATAAAATTAAAAATAGAAAAGAAACACCTAGTTGCTACACAGTATCTATTGTCTTTAGCAACACAACACTAATTTGATTCAAGGCAATGATGTACTTCACTAAAAAACTATATCTCCCAGCCTCCATAGTTAAATGTGACCATGTGACTACTGGCCAATAAAACGTAAGCAGAATTTTTTAAAATTCAGTTTTATTGAGATATATTCATGTACCATACAATCATCCATGGTGTACAATCAACTGTTCACAGTATCTTCATACAGTTGTGCATTCATCACCCCAATCTATTTTTGAACATTTTCCTTACACCAGAAAGCATAAGAATAAGAATAAAAAATAAAAGTTAAAATGAACTCTCAAATCATCCCATCCCACCCTATTTTTTTTTAGTTTTTGTCCCCATTCTTCTACTCATCCATCCATACACTGGATAAAGGGAATGTGATACACCAGGTTTGCACAAACACACAGTCACCCCTTGTAAGCTACATTGTTATACAATCATCTTCAAGAGTCAAGGTTACTATTGGATTGCAGTTTGATAGTTTCAGGTATTTACTTCTAGTTATTCCAATGCATTAAAACCTAAAAAAAGTTTATCTATATAGTGCGTAAGAATGTCCACCAGAGTGACCTCTTGACTCCATTTGAAATCTCTCAGCCACTGAAGCTTTATTTTGCTTCATTTCACATCCCCTTTTGGTCAAGAAGATGTTCTCAATCCCATGATGCTGGATCCAGCTTCATCCCCAGGAGTCATATCCTGCATTGCCAGAGAGATTTACACCCCTGGGAGTCAGATCCCATGTAGGGTGGAGGGCAGTGTGTCCACCTGCCAAGCTGGCCTAGCTAGAGAGAGAAGGCCACATCTGAGCAACAAAGTGGCACTCAGGGAGAGACTCTTAGACCCAATCATAAGCAGGTTTAGCCTCTCTTTTGCAGTAATGAGCTTCCTAAGGGCAAGCCCCAGGGTAGAGGGCTTGGCACATCAAACCGTCAGTTCTCAATGTCTGTGAGAACATCAGCAACAATCCAGGTGAGGAAGTCCAACACTTAAGCATTTTCCCCCAGCTCCCCAGGGGAGACCTGCTATATATTTTTATTCTCTGCCCAAATTACTTTGGTATGTGTTGTTATTTCACACAGACCTATAAAATCCTGCACCAAATAAACATCTCTTCCCTTGGTCTCACATGGAAGTTAAAGTTTTAAAACACAGTCACTATTGACCTTTACCCTTTGGCCTGATTTGCCCTAGTCCTAACCAAATCTGCTTCATTCATATCTCTAATTGAAGTCTGGACTCTTTTTCAGCTTTTTTAACAGTTCTATATGCGCTAATACTGACATTCATATCTGCCAAGCTCTAGCTCTGAGTTCCAGGTGTCACACAGATACCCAAAGTTCCAGAGACTGGTCAGGTCATACACAAAGGGATCAGCATCTCAGAATTTGGAGATAGCCATTACAACTCAGGAATAGACGTGACTGCTGTAAGAGCTTACAATCTAGGGACCATTACAATAATTGTTCCCTGGATAAGCTGTGCTCTAAGGTTCAATTCTGAGTTTACGCATTGTAGTTAGTCCATATTGGTGAGGCATTACAGTGTTTGCCTTTGTTTCTGGCGTACTTCACTCAAAATCATAAGCAGATGTTTTTGTGGGTCTTCTCAGAAGGCTGCTTAAAGGGAATGGATTCAGTTGGACGAGGTGCACTTTTGTCCTCTTCTACTTCCTCTTATAGTGGCCTGGAACTCAGGTTTGTTGGCTGGATATCTAGCAACTACTTAGGGGCATGAGTTGACCTTGAGGATGAAAATCACATGCTGAGAAAGGGAGAATGAAAACTAGGAGCCTGGGTCCTTTATGATACCATGGATCCATACCCTGTCAGTCTTAGATTGCTTACCACTGGGCTTCTTTTACATGAAGGTGAAACAAACTTTTATCTTATTTAAGTTTCTGTTATTGTTGGTTTTTCTCTTTTATGGAGCAGATCCTAATCCTAAATGACATCCTAAACCCAAGTTAGCCAAGGTTGCTAGAATGCAGTGGAAGCAATATTCATAGCCTTTCCCCTTTCTCCTCAATCATGTTGGCATTGTAGTTTCAGAGGTGAGGGATCATTCAGTGAGTTCAGGAGACCAAGCTGCCTGAAACAAAGAATTCCTGTGGGAGAGAAGTGGGAGATAATGTGGGAAATGCAGGAGGGAAACAGATTGCAGGGGCTGAGATGAGGCGTGTTCTGGTTTGGATATTTTATGTCCCCCCAAAAGAGCCATGATCTTTTAACCCAATCTTTTTTGAGTGGAAACTTTTTTTTTTTTTATTAAATTCAGTTTTATTGAAATACATTCATACACCTTACAATCATCCATGATATACAATCCACTGTCCACAGTATGATAACATAGTTATGCGTTCATCACCACAATCTATCTCTGAACATTTTCCTTACATCAGAAAGAACCAGAACAAGAATAAAAAATAAAAGTGAAAAAAGAACACCCAAATCATCCCCCCATCCCACCCCATTTGTCCTTTAGTTTTTATCCCCATTTTTCTACTCATCCATACACTAGATAAAGGGGGTGTGATCCACAAGGTCTTCACAATCACACTGTCACCCCTTGTAATCTACATTATTATGTAATTGTCTTCAGGAGTCCACACTGCTGGGTTGGAGTTTGGTAGTTTCAGGTATTTACTTCTAGCTATTCCAATACATTAAAACCTAAGAGGTGTTATCTATATAGTGCATAAGAATGTCCACCAGAGTGACCTCTTGACTCCATTTGAAATCTCTCAGCCACTGAAACTGTTTCGTCTCATTTTGCATTTGAGTGGAAACTTTTGACTGAGTGTTTCTGTGGAGATGTGACTCAATCAGTCGTGGGTGGGATATCTGATTACATTATTTCCATGGAGATGTGGGCCCTGCCCATTTAGGGTGGGTCTTAATTAAAACACTGTGATCCTATAAGAGAGCTCACAGACAGGAGTTCAGAGCAGCTGAAAGAGACTTTTGGAGAAAAGCTAAGAGCTGACACTGATGCTGACACTCAGAGATGCTTGGAGATGTTTGGAGATGCTAGCCCAGAGTTTGCTCTGGAGAAGCTAAGAGAGATAAGCATAGATGTTTTGGAGAAAGTCATTTTGAAAGCAGACACCAGCCATGTGTCTTCCCAGCTAACAGAGGTTTTCCAGATGCCATTGCCCTTTCTTCAGTGGAGGTATCCTCTGTTGATGCCTTAGTTTGTACACTTTTATGGCTGTAGAACTATAAATTTGTAGCCAAATAAATCCCCTAGTAATAGGAAGTAGCTTCTTAGGCCTTACACCTAAAGCACAAGCAACAAAAGAAACTCCCCCAAATCAAAAGCTTCTGTGCATCAAAAAGCTGTCAAAAAGGTGAAGAGGCAGCCAACACAATGGGAGAAAATATTTGGAAACTATATATCTGATAAGAGACTGATATCCTGCATATATAAAGATATCCTACAACTCAACAACAGTAGTATAAACAGCCCAATTATAAAATGAGCAAAGCATATGAAAAGGTATTTTTCCAAAGAGGAAATACAAATGGCTAAAAAACACCTGGAAAAGTGTTCATCCTTACTTGCTATTAGGGAAATGCAAATCAAAACCACAATGAGATATCATCTCACACCAATAATAATGGCTGCCATTAAACAACAAATGCTGAAGAGGATGTGGAGAAATTGGAACTCACTCATTGCTGGTGAGAATGTATAATGGTACAGCCATTAGGTATTGAACTATCCTATGATCTGGCAATTCCACTTCTCGGTATATACCCAGAAGATTTGAAGGCAGTGACATGAACAGACATTTGTACACCGATGTTCATAGCAGGACTGTTCACAAATTGCCAAGAGATGGAAACAACCCAAGTGTCCTTCAACAGATGAGTGGATAAACAAAATGTGGTATATACATAAGATGGAATATTATGCAGTGGTAAGAAGGAACAAGGTCCTGAAACATATGGCAACATGGATGCAACTTGAAGACATAATGCTGACTGAAATAAGTCACACACAAAAGAAGTGATATTATATGTTACCACTTCTATGAATTCTCTGAACAATATAAAAATCAATGTCTTATAATATATAATATTGGGGACCTAGTGATAGAAGCTAGTGAGGGGGAATGATAATCTACTATGTTCATATATGTTGATGGTGAATTCAAAGATATGGGAATGGATGGGGTGATGATTGATTGTTAATGGGATTATAAGTATCAGAGCTGTATTGAAAGCGAATAGGATTGAAAAGGATTGTTTAAAGGTATGTTTCCCACAGATCAGCACCACAAATATAGATAGGTGCTTGCACGATATACTTCTAAGGTATGTCACTAGCTCAGAGAGCTGAGGACAGAAAGGTATATGGGAATAATCTACCTATTGCATCCTAGGGACTATAATTAAAAGGAATACCATACTAGTATAAACAATTACTAGGGACAAATAATTAAGGTTAGCAAGCCCTACAAGGTGTTTGGGGTCATGAGAATTGTTTAAAATGGAGAGTGATGAGGATTGTACAACTAAGTGATGATAATGTAAGATATGGATGGATTATCATGGCCATAACATATGCTGTATGAACTTAGAAACCCCCTACTTTATAAATCAAGCCCTCAATCTTGAGGGTTGCTCAAGTGAAACTTATGGTTATAAAGGGGAGGCTAAGCCCATGTATAATTATGTCTAGAAATCATCTCCAGAGAACCTCTTTTGTTGCTCAAATGTGGACATTCTCTTTCTAAGCCTAACAGTGCAAATAAATTCATCACCCTCCCCCCGTCATGGGACAGGCCCCCCAGATGAATGAGTCTGCCTGATGACGTGGGACATGGATTCTGGGAATGAGCCTGACCCTGGCTCGAGGGATTGAGAATGCCTTTTTGGCCATAAGTGGGAAAAGAAAGGCAACAAAATAAGGTTTTAGTGGCTAAGAGAATTCAAACAGAGTCAACAGGCTGTCCTGGAGGTTATTCCTATACAAGCTTCACTTAGATATGCCAAATGACTACAGTATGATAAGCCAAGTCAACATATTCCTGAAAACCCTAAAGAACACCTGGATCCCTACCTGATACTCTAATAAAAGTTAACACTAAGTTTATTCTTCAGAAACTTAAATCCTTCAGAGAACTCCTATGCCATCCAAGTCCCCAAACCCAGAGGCAATAGCCTCTTCAAGAACATCAACTAGATGTGTCCCCTTTTCTAAAAGGCAATTCACTTCTGGTGTTTTGCATTCTGGCAGCATTAGCAAACTGAAACAGATTTTGGTAGCAAAGAAGTGGGGTGCTGCTGCTGAGTTTGCAAATACCAAACATGTTAGAATGGCCTTTTTTTTTCTTTGTTAAAAAGCAGTTTTATTGAGATATATTCACATACCATGTAATCCATCCAAAGTGTACAATCAATGGCTTTTACTATAATCACAGATTTATACACTCATCACCACAACCAATTTTAGAACATTTTCATTACTCAAAAAGAAAAACCCCATCCCCCTTAGCCCTCTAGCAATCACCTCTCAATCTCTTTATCCTTCTTCAGCCCTATATGATCACTAATCTAATTCTGTCTCTATAGATTTATTTATATTTACATTTTATACAACTGGAATCATATAATAAATAGTATTTTGTTTCTGGTCTCTTTTACTTAGCATTTTTAAAAGTTATTATTATTTTTTAATTAGAGAATTGTAGGTTTACATAAAAGTCATGTAAAAAATACAATGTTCCCATATACCCTTCTATTGTTGACACTTTGCATTGGTGTGACACCTCTGTTACAATTGATGAAAGAATACTGAAATATTGCCGTCAACTATAGCCCACAGTTTGCATTAGGTGTATTTTTTCCCATATACCACCCTACTATTAACACCTTGTAATAGTGATGTTCATTTGTTATAATTCATAAAACATACATTAAAAACATTTCTGTATCTGTACTAGTAACCACAGTCATTGTCCACAACAGGGTTCGCTGTGTTAAACAGTCAGTCTCATGCTTTATCCTCTAACTCTCCTTCTAATAACATACATGACCCCAAACTTCCCCTTTCAGCCACATTCACACATGTAATTCATTGCTTCTAATCATACTCACAAGAGTGTGTTACCATCACCTCTATCCATTTCCAAACATTTACAATCAACATAATTAGAAATTCTGTACAAATTAAGCATCAGCTCCCCATTCTCTACCCCCATTCTACTTCCTGATAATCTACATTCTAGTTTCTAACTGTATGAGTTTTCTTACTATAATTAGTTCCTATCAATGAGATCATAACAATATTTGTCCTTTTGCATCTGCCTTATTTCATTCAACATAATGTCCCCAAGGTTCATCCAGGTTGTTGCATGCATCAGGACTTCATTCCTTCTTACAGTTGAATAATATTCCGTTGTATGTATATACCACATTTTATTTCTCTGTTCATTGGTTGATGGGCACTTAGGTTGTTTCTATCTTTTGGCAATTGTGAATAATGCCACTATGAACATTGGTGTGCAAATGTCTGTTCATGTCCCTGCTTCAGTTCTTCCAAGATATCCCGAGTAGCAGGACTGCCAGGTCATAAGGCAACTCTATACTTAGCTTCCTGAGGAACCGCCAAATCGTCCTCCACAGTGGCTGCACCATTTTACATTCCCGCCAGCAGTGAATGAGTGCTCCTATTTCTCCACATCCTTTTGCAGTTTTCTGTTTTTTTAATAGGGGCCATTCTAGTAGGTGTGAAATGATATCACATTGTGGTTTTCATTTGCATTTTCCTGATGGCTAGTGATGTTGAGCATTTTTCATGTGGTTTTTAGTCATTTGTATTTCTTCTTTGGAAAAATGTCTATTCAAGTCTTTTGTCCATTTTTAAATTGGGTTGTTTGTCTTTTTATTATTGAGTTGTGGATGTCCTTATATATACTGGATATTAAACCTTATCAGATATGTGATTTCCAAATATTTTCTCCACTGAGTAGGCTGCCTTTCCACTTTCTTGACAAAGTTCTTTGAAGTACAAAAGTTTTTAATTTAGAGGTCTCATTTATCTATTTTTTTCTTCCATTGCTTGTGCTTTGGCTGTAAAGTCTAAGAAACCATTGCCTAACACCAGGTCCTAAAGATGCTTCCCTACATTTTATTCTAGGACTTTTAGGTCCTGACTCTATTATTTAGGTCTTTGATCCATTTTGAGTTAATTTTGTATAAGGTGTGAGAATGGGGTCCTCTTTCATTCTACATACGGATACCCTGTTATCCCAGCATCGTTTGTTGAAGAGACTATTCTGTCCCAGTTGAGTGGACTTGGCAGCCTCTTCTGTCAGGAAAGCAATCCCTAGGAGAATAGAAAGCCAGGAGCCAGGAGCCAGGTTTCTGATCCTAGATCTAGTTCTGACCAGCCTGGGCACCTTAATCAAGTGGCATAGCTTCTTTGGGCCTCAGTTTCCTCCTGCAGTGGTCTGGCAGCACGGTCGGCTCAGGGACCCCAGGTGCATTGTCTGCTGCAGTCCACAGCATCCTGCTCCCCAGGCAGCCCCATGTGTGTGTGGGGGGGGTGGTGAGGAGAGGGCAGGTGGCCAATGCCACCACCAGTTGGAAAGTCCTTGCTGGGCTGCCACCCCAGCTTGCACACACAGTGGCTGCCAGAAACCACCTTTTAAATGGATAAGGGGAAGATTCTGGAAGAAATGTGAGGAGCTTCATAGAAAAGGCCTATATTGCTTTAAAGAGACTGTTGGTAGAAAGATGGACTCTAAAGACACTTCTGATGAGGCTTTGGACAGAAATGATGAATGTTTCATTGCCAACTGGAAGAAAGGTGACCCTTGTTTTAAAGTGGCAGAGAATTTGGAAAAATTGAGTCTCGTGTTGGATGGAAGGCAGAATTTGAAAGTGATGGGCTAGGATACTTAGCTGAAGAGATTTTGAAACTAAATGTCAAAAATGCAGCCTGGCTTCTCCTTCCAGCTTATAATAAAATGCAGCAGGAAAGAGATAAGCTAAGAACTGAACTCTTGGGTACAAAGAAACCAGAAATTGATGGTCTGGAAAACTCTGGACTTCCAGAAAGCAAAACCCCAGTGGCTACAGCCCCACATGAGGATTTAACAGAACTTGGAACTAGCCAGCCATTTCAGTACAAGCCAGGGCTGGAGATGGAGTTATCCAGAAAGGACTTGTGGAAAGTCCTATTGTCTAATAGTTCTGACCCCTGTAAGCTGCACGCCAAGCCAACAAATTTTTTTGCAAGGTCTGTATGGACTAGAGGGGGTGGAGAAGGGACAAATTGAGGAAAGGATGACTTCAAAGGCAGAACCTTGGAAGCTAAAGTCTGAAGCCAAGAAATCTCAGACAAGGAGAATGGAGCAACTTATGAGTGTGAAAAGGGTGAGTTTGTCCCAGAAGGCAGTGGGTGGGTCTTCTGCATCCATGCTTAGGAAGAGTGCTGCTGCCCCAGGCCTCAGGGAGGGTGGAGTACATTCCCTGAGGATTAGACAGAGTCTGGCCACCACTCCACTGTTCAGAGAGGGGAGTGGATATGTTGTCTCCCCAATGTGTGGATATGTTGGAGCACCCACTCCAGGGTGTAGAGAGAAAAGCACTGCCACAGAGGTCCTTGGAAAGGGTTGGACTCCTGTTTTCTCAAAGCCCAAGGATAAAACATCATTCTATAAATGACTTTCAGACTTTGGAATCTAATTAAGTATGCCCTGTTTTGGTCCTGTGAACCCTGTTTTCCTTTCAATTTCTCCCTATGGCAATGGGGATGTTTATCCTTTGACTGTTCCTCCTTTGTATATTGGCAGTAGATAACTTGTTCTGAGTTTCACAGGTCCACAGCCAGAGGAGAATATGAGGACTTTGTATTTATCCATATTGTGATGGAATGAATTTTATTTCTGCATTTGGAAAGAACATGCTTTTTGGGGGGTCCAGGGAGTGGAATGTGCCAGTTTGGCTATATTATGTCCCCCCAAAAGAACCATGATCTTTTAGCCCAATCTTGTTGAGTGGAAACTTGATTGAGTGTTTCTGTGGAGATGTGATTCAATCAACTGTGGGTGAGACCTTTGATTAAATTATTTCCATGGAGGTGTGGACCCCACTCATTCAGGGTGGGTCTTATTTAAATTCCTGGGATCCTATAAGGGAGCTCACAGACAGAAGGAGCTCAGAGCAGCTGAGAGAGACTTTTGGTCAGCTAAGAACTAAGAGCTGACATTGACACTTGGAGAAGCTTGGAGATATTTGGAGATGCTAGCCCAGAGTTTGCTCCAGAGAAGCTAAGAGAGACAAGCCCAGAGACATTTTGGAGAAAGCCATTTTGAAACCAGAACCCAGGAGCAAAAGATCAGCAGACACCAGCCATGTGCCTTTCCAGTTAACAGAAATTTTCCAGATGCCATAAGCCTTTCTTCAGTGAAGGTATCCTTTTGTTGATGCTTTAATTTGGACACTTTTTTTCTTCACTTTTCCCCCCTTTATTAGAGAAGTTGTGGTTTTACAGAACAATGATGTAAAATACAGGATTACCCTACACCACCCCACCACCAACACTTTGCATTGGTGTGGAACATTTTTTACCATGGATAATACCACATTTTTATAATTGTACTATTAATTAAAGTCCATGGTTTAAGTTAGGGGTCACTATTTATATAGCATCATTCTGTGGATTTTTTTTTAAATTTTTACTCCATTGCCATATATACAATCTAATATTTCCCCTTTTAATCACATTCCGATATATATTTCAGTGCTGTTACTTGTCTGATATGTTTTAAAAGCATAACTCTGGCTGCTGTGTGAGAATGGACTGTAGAGGGTAAGGGTGGAAGCAAGGAGACAGTTACAAGGCATCTGTGATAATTTGGGTGAGGACTGATGAGGGCATGGACCACGGCAGTAGCAGAGTAAATGGGGAGAAGTGGTTTGAATTCTGGATTATTTTCAAGGGGATAAGTGGTTTGAATTCTGATTATTTTGAAGGTACAGCAAACAGGATTTCCTGATAGGTTGGATGTGGGGTGTGAGAGAATGAGGAATCAAGGATGCGATAAGGTTTTCCTGGCTTAAGGAGAGAGAAGAATTGAGTTGTCATCGATTAATAGGTGTAAGATTGTGAGAGGAGTATGTTAAAGGGGGTTGGTGGGGGAATATTAGTTCAGTTATGGACATGTTATGTTTGAAATGTTTCATTAGGCAGTCAAGAAGAGATGCCAAAGGCAGGTGGATCTGCGGCTGAACTGCAGGGAGTATTCTGGACTGGGGACATAAATGAAAGGTTCACCGTACATAGTTGGGGCTTAAAGAGAATATAGAAAAGAGGACCATGGGCCTGAGCACCTTGCAGTTAAAAGGTCTGCTAGAGGGAATGAATTCTATCACAGAAACAGAGAGAATCTCAGGTTATTCTCAAGTAATAAACACCTATGATAGCCAGATTTCTTTTGCATGGTGGTTACTGGGCAATCTTTATAAGCCAGAAGAAGCTGTTTCAGCTGTGCCACTTCATTTCTCAGCAGGGTAACTTGAGTCTGCAGTTTACCATTTAATGAACTCCAGTCCTCTGCTTTTTTCTGTCAAGATTGAACCCAGAATTTAGTTTGGACACTTTTATGGCTGCAGAACTGTAAATCTGTAGCCAAATAAATCCCCTTCATAAAAGCCAATCCATTTCTGGAATTTTGCATGATGCCAGCATTAGCAAACCAGAACATGGAGGTTACAATTTATTCTGCAGGTAAAGAGGCATGGAATACACCAAAATGAAAGGAATACTTGGGAAAGATTCCTTGTGCACACACTAAGCTAAGTAATTCAATGATGGCAAGCTAAATTTGCCCAGTGTGGGGAAGAGAGAGCAAATATAGTAATGAGCCCAGACATTAACTGTTGCAGCCATGTAGATTTAAGTCACAAACAAACCATCTTTGAATCAATGCTCAGCATCTTCAAGAAGGTAATGACAGTGAAACACAAATATGCAGGGGGCTTGTTTTCATTACACAAACTGCTCCCATCTTCCAGGCCTTTTACCGTCCTTGCCTCATAGAAGACGAAAGTCTTATAGTCTATATCTTCAAACCTACCCCTCACCTCACAGGTTTCTGGTTGACTCTTTGCAGATCCCAGAAATCTTTGTTGCCCTCAAAACCTGGCCCATGTGGGCTGGTTATAAGAGTCAACTTGGATTTTTCTATTATCACTCATTTCTCAAGAGCTTCAAAACCCATCTTCTTTCATTAGCCTACCAGGTTCTTATAATTTTCTGTAAAGTAGGTAGAGCTATAGGCAATCCCCTTTTCTCAGAAGGTGAAACTAAGGCATGATAAACTGATGATTTGAAATGGCCTGGAATAAAATCCAGGTCTCCCGACCCTCTGACTATGATCACTGCATTACCGCGGCTTCTTCCCAGGCTGTGACATTCAGCTTCACCTTCATGGTGGGTACCCAGGTTCCATCAGGGGCTCCAATTCGGCCTTTGCCTCCTCATCTTCTCTGGATTGGTTCTCCACACTTCTCCCCATTGCTTGTAAATAACACTTGTCCTCTTCCTCAAACATTTCTGGAGCTTTAAAAGGCCGTCTTGAGGGGTATCAGATTACCCTAAACATTGAATTTTCATAATTTATATTGCTGAATTCCCAAGGAATTTGGGATCACTGGGGACTTAGGAGTGTGAGCTCTGGCATTTTGGAATAATCTGACAAGTCAGCTGGATGACTCCCTGTGTGTCAGTTTACTCATAAAATGGGCAAAACAATTTGCCTACGTCACAGACTGTTGTCGGGATTAAATGAGCATATGCATGTCAAGGAGTTAGTACAGCACATGGCAAAGCAAGTTCTCAGAAGATATTAGCTAAGAGAGAAAGGAAAGGGAACATAAAAGTCATCTTCAAATATTTAAATGGCTATAGAAGGTGAGACAAATACTGCATGGGAGAACTAAGACCAGAGAAGAAAAACTACTGGGAAGTTGATTTGCCCTTCAGATAAAGAACATTCTAACCACTGGAGATATCTGGCAATGATGTTAGCCAACAAGAGCGAAAGAGTGAGCTCCCCATCTCTTGAGGCATTCAAGCAGAGATCTTGACAACCTCTTGATCCTGTAGCAGGGAATTCACCCTCAAGAGGGGATATGGACCAGGTAACTCCCAAGGGTCTTTCTACCAGAACCTCTGTAAAACATGTATAAGAAGCTTTAAATGACTGGTTCTTTAAAATTTTTAGAACTGCAGGGGACAACAATCAAGTAAAGGCTGATTTCCCTTAAAAAGAAGCTTCCAAAGGCCTTTCTTCCCTCCTCCAGTTTAGAGAGTCCATTAAATACCACAGCCAGGGGAAGGGTCATGCTCAGAAAGAGGAGAAAATTCAAATGAGGAAATGGTTCTCATCAGAGCTGATAAAAGACCCAGATAAGAAAACATAGCCTCAAATTAGGCCGGGTAGCTGAGGCCATGCCAGTGGCAGCCAAACGGCCAAGGAAGGTAAGGAATGAGGAAGGCAGGCCTGGGGGGACTGCAGGTGGGTAAAGCCCCAGGTGGATCGACAATTTCTCCCCCATGATTATCAACTCCTCTCCAAGGAGCCCCAGCCATTTCCATCGTTTTGGAGGAAGCAAAAATTCCTTTTGGGTGAATGAGTTCTCCATGGCCAGATGCAAAGAGTTGATTGACCTCTGTCCCAGTTGCCAAGCCCTGAGACTGGGGAGGCTGAACCAGCGTTCCACATGCTCAGAACCATTGCTTCTGAGTACACCTGGCTGGTAGTCAACAATGGATCTACCAAATAAAGGAGCAATCTCTCTCTCTTAGGGTTTGTATTAGCATAGCATTCATTGAAGTCTCCGATTGTCCAGCATAAATCATGTGTCCTCCCCAGGTCAATCACAGGCAGCAGGAGAATGGAGTTTTATGATTGGCAAGGTCCTGGTCAAGTGACCAGGGGAAGGAAAAAGTCACTGTGATCAGAACCTTATGAAATAGGGGGAGAGCATTTCCCAGATGACAGAGGAGGCCAAGCCAGACCAAGAAAACGAATATCCTCAACAGACATTCTAAGTGGAAACATTTTATATTGAGTCTCCCTGGCAGGTCCACTGTCTCCACATTGTCCTTCTGAATAGCCTCTCTTCATCTCACCGTGGAGCTGCTATGATCACCAGCCTGGAGTTGTCAGAGATGATGGTTCTTACGTTCTCTGGGATGGCGGATGTGGGGTCATGTAAGCCTGGTGCAGCAAGGGGTCATCATTCCCACCCTGTGGAGAAGGGAGAGCCCAGGGGAAAGCGGAACTGAGAGTTGGATAAAGAACAAGAGACTGTTTAAGCCACACTGTTTAAGCATTCAGATCCAGCTATGACTGAAAACCTCTTGTTTTGGTTTGCTAAAGATGCCAGAATGCAATATACCAGAAATGGTTTGGGTTTTGCAATAGCGGTTTGTTAGTTCACACATTTACAGTTCTAAGGCCACAAAAATGTCCAATTAAGGCGTCAAGAAGAACATACCTTCTCTGAGGAAAGGCTGATGGCATCTGGGGTTCCTCTGTCACATGGGAAGGCACATGGTGACATCTGCTGATCCTTCTTCTGGGTTCTGTTTCCAAAATGGCTTTCTCTTTTTTTTCTTTCTTTGCTTCTCTGAATTCTCTTCAAAATGTCTTTGCCTTTTATCCTCTCATAGAGGACTCCAACAAGGGGATCAAGACTCACCTTGAATGAGCGGGATCACATCTCCATGGAAACAACCTAATCAAAAAGTACTACCCACTATAGGTCTGTCCCCACAAGATCAGATTAAAGGAACATAGGCTTTTCTGGGGTACGTAATAGATTCAAACCAGCAGACCCCTCAACTCTGAGACTTGTGAGCTATGTAGACTTGTGAGTTATGTAAACCCTCCAAAATTAATTAGATTTCTGTCACTTGCAACTGAAACAGTCCTGACTAATAGAGTTCAAACAAAACTGGGTATTAAGGCACATTCTATTCAAGAAACTCAATAGGTCTTTTTCCCAATGCTCTTGAAATGTCAGGTCAGCCCCAGAGGCTGAGGAGACCTTTGGTGAAAGGTAAATAAACACAGAAAGTTACTTGGTTTTCTCTCTCTGGCATTCTTGCTAGCTACCTAGGATCAGAGTGACTGCAAAAATCAGATTCTAGACATGTTAGGTGCAAACTAGGTCTCTGGAATCATATAACTGAGCTAATTTTGAAGGCACAGGTTCTCCTCAATTCTTAAAATAAAAAGCCCCCCCACACTTGTGTCAATCATGCAGCCAATTAAGAGGCCTCGAAATGACAAATCACCGGATTGTCAAGGTAGATTAAAGACACAGGACGAGTTTCTGATGATTGGGATAATTAGACTGTCATCCTGCTGCATGGCCTGATCTGCTTTTCAGGGAGGGGAATTTGGAGGAGCCCAGGATTATTTTAACAGATGCTTCAAGGAGCAAACTCCCCTGTAACTCTTCCCTGCTTGGGCCAGAGCAGAAGTTGGGGGTGGTTGTGGGGGTGGATTTTCCTGACATCTAAAAATGGAGGAGGGGACTCCAATCCAGCTGCCCCCATCTATTTGTAAACCACTGACAAGCATATTCTCCAACACTTCTGCCCTGAGGGGCTTTGTTTGAAACAGAGATTATTTGCCCAGCTATTTGCTTTTGAATCTGTGTCCAGGGAACCCCCACAACTATATTTGAACCTTTGAAAGCATGTATCCAATTTCACACCCAATGCCTCCCAGCCCACAGCTCTTCCCAGCCACTCCACAAAATTCCCACGCATGGTGGTTACCTTCTTCAGCAGAGGCCAAGAGACCTCCCAGCAGCCCAGAGCCAGAACAGAGTTTATGTCTTATGAGACCCCTCCCTCTCACATCCTGTTTTAGGGAAATGGGTCTTTATTGCTTTGGGGCAGGGACTTGCAATTGCTTTGGAGGTGCAAAGCTTGTGCTGCAAAAATCTCATGTTTATGTACACGGGAAGTACCCAGAGATGAAGAAAACATTAGTTGTTGATATCTTCTCATGGAAAACTCTGTAGTTGGAAGAAATATTTTTGTATGCTGCTTGCAGCAACTAGTGGCCCAAACGCCTTCCTAAAAAAGTATGGGGCCAATAAGCAGCAAGACTTTTGTTCTGCTGGGTGAGGGGTGCAGGCATCAGACCAGATGGGAATTGCCCTGGACGACCGAGGACGGAGGTGGCAAGTCATCCACATTGCCCTAAATTGAAATTATGTGAAGCTTATCCATTAGTGGGAAGCAGGCACTCTTGCACCCTGGTGAAAGGAGTTCAGATTGATATAGGACAGCCTGATAATCTCAGGTTGGATTCAGCAATTTCTACCAGTAACTCCTCAATTCAGTTTCTAGGAATTCATCCTACGGATAGACTTAAACAAAGATGGATGTACAGGGAGGAGTTTTCCAGTGTTGTTTATAATAACCTAAATTTGTAAACAATTTATATGCTCCCCAAAAGTGGGCATTGGATAAATTAAGGAGCATCTATCTATAGAAGGAAATACTGTGCAATTGTAAAAGGGAATGCAATAAATCTACCAAGCTAGTGTGGAAGAGTCTTCAAGATACAGGAATAAAATAAGCTATAGGAAAGTATGCAGAGTATGTTCCCACTTGTGAAAACAAAAGGAGGGAATTGTGTGTGTATGTGTGCTTGTATATGCCTAGAATATTCCTGAAGGAAACAGAGGAAAGTTTGTCCTCTCTGGGTGTGCTGGTTTGCATGTATTATGTCCCCCAGAAAAAGCCATATTCTTTGATGCAATCTTGTGTGGGCAGATGTTATCAGTGTTGATTAGACTGTAATTCTTTGAGTGTTTCCATGGAGATGCACCCCACCCAGCTGTGGGTGATGACTTTGATTGGATAATTTCCATGGAGGTATTGCTCCGCCCATTCGGGGTGGGTCTAAGTTGATCCGTGGAGCCATATAAATGAGCTGACGTAACAGAAGGAACTCAGTGCAGCTGTGAGTGATGTTTTGAAGAGGAGCTACAGCCAAGAGAGACACTTGAAGAAAGCACAGAAGCTGCAGATGACAGACATTTTGAACACGGCCGTTGAAAGCAGACTCTTGCTCTGGAGAAGCTAAGAGAGGAAAAATACCCCAAGTGCAACTAAGAGTGACATTTTTAAGGAACTACCGCCTAGAGAGGAATGTCCTGGGAGAAAGCCATTTTAAAACCAGAACTTTGGAGCAGACACCAGCCACATGCCTTCCCAGCTAACAGAGGTTTTCCAGACACCATTGGCCATCCTCCAGTGCAGGCACCCAATTGGTGATGTGTTACCTTGGACACTTTATGGCCTTAAGACTGTAACTGTGTAACCAAATAAACCCCCTTTTATAAAAGCCAATCCATCTCTGGTGTTTTGCATTCCAGCAGCATTAGCAAACTAGAACACTTGGAAAGGGTGACTTGGAGGTCAGAGGTATGGAATAGAAATGATTTCATATTTTTGGCCACGGGCATTCATTATTATTTTTTCAATTTAAAAAGAGTTAATGAAAAAAGAGCGAGAGAGAACACTGGTTTAAAAGAGCTAATAAATTATTAGCCTGCCCAGGGCACCCAACCTTTTTATTTTGTCTCCCCAGCCCCCACCCCCACTCCCATTGCCGAGGCCAACAGGTTGCCTTCACTCTTTCCCACACACCTCAAGTTTCGCTGTGCTGGTTTGAATCTGTTATGTACCCCAGAAGAGCCATGTTTTTTCAATCCAATCTTGTGGGGGCAGACCTATTGTGGGTGGGACCTTTTAATTAGGTTGTTTCCATGGAGATGTGACCCCACCCATTCAAGGTGGGTCTTGATTCCCTTGCTGGAGTCCCCTATGAGAGGATAAAAGGCAAAGACGTTTTGGAGAAAGCTCAGAGAAGCTAAGATATGTAACCCAGAGTTTGCCCCCAGGAGAAGCAAGGAAGACCCGTAGAAACTCAGAGAAGCTAAGACAGAAGCCCAGAGACATTTTGTAGAAAGCCACGGAAGCCAGAAGCTAAACCTGGGAGAGGCCCAGCAGACTCCAGCCATGTGCCTTCCCATGTGACAGAGAAACCCCAGATGCCATCAGCCTTTCTTCAGAAAAAGTATTGTCCTGTTGATGCCTTAATTGGGACATTTTCATGGCCTTAGAACTGTAAATTCTGTGAACTAATAAACCCCCATTGTAAAAGCCAATCCATTTCTGGTGTATTGCATTCCTGCAGCTTTAGCAAACTGGAATATTTGCATTGCCCGTTCAGTCACCTTTCTCCCTCAAGGCCCATATGTGTGTGCTTTCAAGCCAGATTGATTTCACTAGATTATAAATATGGGTGTGTGGGAAATGAATATAATGGGTATATCAGTGATTGGCCTTGGTCATTGACCAAGGCAGTGGGGGGCAGGAAAAGAATCTCAGCCTAGAGTCAAACACTCTCAGCCTAGAGTCGAACACTTCGGGGTTAAACTCCTGGTTATGTGATCTTGAATGTGTCATCTAACCACTCTGAGCCTCAGTTTTCCCATCTGAAAGATGTGAATAACATTATATGAAGCACCCATCACCCAAGATTATTGTGGTGAGAATCAAAATAAATGTGAGGATATAGGAGATGGTGCTATGGAAACCCTAGAGCACTTCTCAGATGAACACCCTCCTTGGGGATGGTCCTGATCCCACACTCAGACCCCAGTGGTGGGTGGCAGATGTGGGTCTGAGTAGTGAGACCTACAGGGTTAATAATGCAGGATTTAGTGAGCTTGTGGCTGCCTTGTTATGTTGCTCAGAATAAGGGTACAATAGACCATAAGCACAAAGACTATATAAAACAGAGAATTCGTAAAGCATAAAATTAATAGACACGATGGTACAGCGTTTAATTAGCCTTGTGTTACACCGAGAGCTTCTTTAAAATAAAAAAAAGTCTATTAGCAATCTCTTCCTCTTGGCTACTGATGCTCAACCAGTACCAGTAGTCAAACACTGATAAACAACTCAAGCAACTCAAAGAGAACCACACCCTCTGGGCTCACACAACAAAACCACTGAAAAACTGTGTGCCCAGAGTCCGAGAGAAAAGAAATACAAAAAACAAACAAACAAAAAACCAGAAAAGCTACATAAACTGGTTTGGCCAATGGACCAAAGAACCTGGTAAGTGAACCACAGTCATATGAGGCAGACAAGCTCTGGCCAGTGGACAGCTTGGAGCTTCCCGTGCCCACTGTGGCTGCGCTGGGGGTGGGCACAGGCCTGAGACGCTACAGCCTACTTGTGTCATAATGCACTCTACCCATCCTGGGCAGAAGGCCAAAGAAGGCAGGCATGCCTTCCCAGGCTCCAAGGATGGACAGCATCCCTTAGAACCACTCCTGAGAACACGGTACCAGGTCAAAACAACTCTCCACGTAGCTTTTAAGAAGATAGATGTTCCTCAGTTTCCTTAGACTAAACTTGAGGTGAAGAATTCACTCCCTTTGGAGTTGACACGACCCTTGAGTCCTGGCCCTACCATTTACTAGCTGGATGACTTGAGCAAACAAAATTTCCTCAATTTCAAGATGACACTTTTTAACGTTTCTGAAATCATGCTGGGCCTTACGATTAAAGCATATATTTAATTTGTTACTGCTTCTTTTATTCCCAAAGACTCTTGTAATAGCACTGATTTTTTAAAACAGATTTATTAGCCTTAAAGTTTTATGCACATACCACACAATTCACCAATTTACATCGTCCAGTTCATTGCTTTTGAGTATATACACAGAGTTGTGCAACCATCACGCAATAAATTTTGGAATATTTTCATCACTCCAAAAAGAAACGCTGTAACCATTAGCCATCTTCCTTCCCCCCCAATCTCCCCATGCTCCCTTAGGTGACTGATCTACCTTCTGGCTTTATAGATTTTCCTATTCTGGACATTTCATATAAACAAATCACACAACTGGCCTTTTGTGGTTGGTTTCTTTCACTTAGTATGATATTTTCAAGGCTCATCCATGTCATAGCATGTGTCAGTATTTTATTCCTTCTTATAGCTAAATAATATTCCATTACACAGATATATCACATTTCGTTTATCCATTCAGCAAGCAATGGCTATTTCCAGGTTTTGGCTATTATGAGTAATACTGCTATGAATGTTGACCAGCGCTTGTTATTATCGGTCTGGGTTTGCTAAAGCTGATGACGCAATATACCAGAAATAGGTTGGCTTTTAACAATGGGGCTTTATTAGCCTACAAGTTACAATTCTAAGTCCATGAAAATGCCTAAATTAAGGAATCAACAGAATGATACCTTCTTCCTGAAGAAAGACTGCTGGCAATCCAGACTCCTCTGTCACATGGCCGGGCACATGGTGTCATCTGCTGGTCCTTCTCTCCCAGGGTTGCTTCAGCTTCTGACTTCAGTGGCTTCCCCTCTCAGCTTCTGTGGGGCTTTTTCCATGAGCTTCTCTGGGTTTTCTGTGTGTCCTTTATCCTACTATAAAGACTACAGTAAGAGGATTAAGGCCTACTTTGAATGAGGTGGGTCACATCCCAATTGAAATAACCTAATCTAGGTCCCAACTACAATGGGTCTACACCCACAGGAATGGATTAAAAAAACATGACCTTTTCTGGGGTACATACAACTTCAAACTACCACACCAACCTACTGGGTGTGAGGTGGTTATCTCCTTGTGGTTTTCATTTGCATTTCCCTAATGTCTAACGATGGTGAGAGTCTTTTTATTGCTTATTGTCTATTTGCATATTTTCTTTGGAGAAATGTCTGTTCAGATCCTGTTATCATTTTTAATTGGGTTATTTGTCTTTTTATTATTGAGTTGTAAGAATTCATTATATATTCTGGAAACAAGTCTCTTATCAGATATGACTTACAAAAATTTTCTCCCTTTCTATGGGTTGTCTATTCCCTTTCTTGATAGTGTTCTTTGAAGCACAAACATTTTTAATTTTGATGATGTCCAATTTATCTATTTTTTCTTTTGTTGCTTGTGCTTTTGATTCGTATCTGAGAAACCATTACCTAATACAAGGTCATGAATATTTACAGCTAAGTTTTCCTCTAAGAATTTTATAGTTTTAAATCCTACATTTATTTTGATTCATTTTGAGTTAATTTTTGCATATTGGTAAGACAGGGGTCCACCTTCATTCTTTTGCATGTGAATATCCAGTTTTTCCAGCAATCTTTGTTGAAAAGACTATTCTTTCACCCATTGAATTGTCTTGACATCCTTGTCAAGCAACTATTCATTTCTTACAAAGTACTTTCCTTAGCTGTCCTCTCTACCACACGATAGCATTGCTCTGGCCTGGGCTGATTGGATCAGGAGAAGTTGCTGTTCCAGGAGTGGCCAATCTGTAGCTGGGCCAGCATTCTCAGAGGTAGCCTGGTGTTTGAACTTTGCCAATGGGAATGTTAGTGTTTAACCAAATGTGTCCAGTCCTTTATGATGAGGAATTGGAATTAAAAGTGAGTCAGCACCTGGTTGAAGAGTCATATGTCAAAAGAAACAGAGGAGGATGACAGTAAGCAAAAGCCACAAGGCAGCAAAGTCCATGAAGTTGAGGGAGAAGACTGGAAGACTCCGCAGTAGTCTAGCACTAGTGTCAGGGGCAACCTGAGTATGGAGACAAAATCACATGGTCATTAGAGCTGTGTTGTTTTATTGTTTCTTGGATGACTTTCTGTATAAGTATTTCTGAATAAGTATTTCCAAGTTGGATGTCTTTCCAGTCTAGTGGTTGTGCTTTAGTTAAGACACATTTAGTTGGGAGGGACTAAAACCTAATTCAAACTAAATTTAATAAAAAACAGAACTTATTGGCAGATGTAACTGAGAAGTCTAGGTTTGGGTTCAGACACAGATTTCAGGCTCAGACACAATCATTAAGACTCAGTTTCTCTCCATCTCTAGACTCTTCCTTCCACTGTGTTGGCTTCACCTTCATGTGCCCCAAGGTGACCTCCAGGCTCCAGATTCTCACCTCATGGTGGCAAGATGGCTGCACAGCTCAGCCCCATGTCCTCTAGTCTAGTATGCCTAGCAGAAGCCTCACTGCATCTCACTGTCTCTGGCCAGGACATGTCCCTGACACTGAAAACTTCACTATGGCTGAGAGGATAGGGTCAACCGAACCATGAAGCTGGTGCAATGGAGATGGAGAGTCCCAAGCAAACCACATGGACTGAGAGTGGGTGAGAAAACCACAAAAAAAAATTAGGACTGTCACCAGGAAAAAAGGGAATGGATGCTGGGGAATAAAATTAAATGGCTCCACAATGTCCCAGAGACAATAAGGCAAAGGGACTTCTTGGGGTAGTGAGAGACAGCTCACACATGAGGGATTTAGACCAACATGGCTCTGGAGTCAAATTCAAATCTGGCCCCCACTAGTCCTACTGGACAGCAAAGAATATGCTTCCTCTCCCATCATAGAGTGCTTGGGACAGCCATGGAGGTGTGCCACTCAGCTCTTCCTTCAAGAAATAACTGCAGTTCAGCTGCAAGTAGTGCAATTCTCTTTGAAGCCACATTCTTCTTTGAAGCCAGCAATGACTGGGCATGGTGGGGGTCCTAGAGCTGGCCATTCATGATCAACGAGGCTTTTTGCTCTGGAGCTTCTCCTCAGGTTGGCAGAAACTTTGTCTTATCTGTATTGTGGTCCAAAGCGTCTCCCTGCACAACTCTGCTTTCTCCCCTTTTGTCTTTCACAGGTGTTATCCGCCAATAAAACTCTTGGACTCCAATCACTCTCAGCATTTGATTCCTGGAGGAAACAAATGACAGAGTTCTGTGGCTGGGGAGTAGCTACATTTCCCATCCTCACCTCATGTTTGGGTGGAATCTGGTGACCAGCTTTCACGATGAATGTGAGAAGAAACAGTGTGTGTGACTTCCCGGTGAAGGTAGTTAAGAAGTAGGTGGACCTTCTCCATCCTCTCTTCCTCTTTGTATTAGCTAGATCCACAGGACTCTGGGGTCTGGGGACTGCTAAAACTACACGAGGAAAGAAGCCTTGATCCCTGAATCACTGTGTGGAAGTCCTCCCATTGAGCAGAAACACCCACACTGGACTATTAGGCAAGCAAAAGGTATCTTCTACCTATCTATATATGAATCACCTGAGATTTTGGCATTTGGTTTCTTACTTCAGCTAGTGTTTTACTGAATAATACAAATGCATACTAGCCATGTCATCTTGAGCAAGTGACTTCACCTCTCTGAGTATCTGCTTCCTTGTCCTTAAAAGACAGATAAAAATATCTGAGATTGTTTTGCAGATTAAATGAGATACTATGGTGCTAACAACCTAGCAAAATGCTCTATAAGGATTACCTATCTGCAGACTTCCTGGTAAATTAGAGTTTGTTTTAAGATAGAGTTCAGTTTAAATTAATAATTCAGTTTATAATTTTTTTCCTATATGAATCAATATTAAAAATACTTTGTCTATGAACTCATGCTCTCTTCCTGCATCAGTTATCAGTTGCTGGATTTTCAGGGCTTTTATTTAGATGAGCTCTCTAATTTGAAAATTCCTTCCCTTTCCTTGCTTCCTTGTTGGAGGATTATAGACTTTACTTTTTAACAGTTTAACAACAATTTCTAACCTTTCTATTTTCAAATTTTTTAAAAACCACTTAGAGGGAAAGAGTTTAGAGGAAATCATGAGTTTGAGAACAAGTTACATGATAAACTTTAGTAGACCATGCAAAGTGACCTTTAGTATATTATGCAAAGTGAGCTTTCCAACTATTCTAGTTGTTATAAACCTATGCCCGTGGTTCCTAATAGTGTTTCTACGCCACTCTTCCATCAGTCCAAGAGACCTGTGGTAGTATTAGTCTCAAGATCTCTATTCCCCACAAGAATCCTTGATCTATGTAAGTGTGTGTGAAGATATTTGTCAGCTACTGCTGCTATATTGCTGCATAAGAAACAACCTCAAAATCTCAGTGGGACAACAACAAACATTCAGTTTTGTGCTCATGGTCCTCAAGACAACTACTGCCAAGCTGGGTAGCTTTGCTTCAGGCTGCAGATCTGCAGGGTTTGCCCAGGATGTGAGTTGCTCCACGTATGTCATTCTGGGGAACAGGGTGCAGGGGGAGTGGTTACCTAGAGCACACACTTTCCATGACATATCCACTGACACACAAGAAGGAAGCCAAACATTGGAAGCACATTTAGAACCTCTGTTTCTATCACAGTTGCTAACCCTTCATTGGCCAAAGCAAGTGATGTGGCTAAGCCAAGGTCAATGTGGTGGGGAAGTATGCTCTGCCCTCGATGGGCAAATTACATGGTAAAGGGCATCGATGTAGGATCCTATTACAGGAGAGTGAGGAACTGGAAACAATAATCTAATCCACCACAGGAAGCTTATAGACTAGGCTTATAAAATATTTGTGAAAGGGATGAAGGAGAGAAGAAGGGAGGAGGAAGGATTTGTGTTTTGGTGGCATTTTCTGCATTGCAGTTATTGTTGCTTATAAACCCTAGTCTTGTAAATAAGGAGCTATGAAAATAGGAGTCAGAAGTGGTTAAAAAACAAAACAAAACAAAAAACCAGCCCGGGGTGTCTTTAAGTGATTACCTTCAACAAAAGAACAAAACAACCATGAACTTCCAGCTACGCTGATGGTTTTAAATGACATTTTAATAGAAATGTAACACATATGGAAAGTTGCCCAAAACATAAATGCACAAGATCAGTAGGTTATTAGAGGGAAACATCCACGTGTTCACCACCCAGATGAAGAAGGAGGACACTGTTCTTATCCTTGACGTGCCTTCCCTACCTACCCAGCACACGCCCTCCCCAAATTCTTGACAAGTTTCACACTCTGTTTAATATAGGAAGTCGATCTGTCCAACCTCTTTAGAGAGTGAACTGACACTGGAAAAGGCAGTGAGAAACATCTTTTTAATGGTTTTGTTTGTTTGCTTTAAGCTTAAAGAGCAAGTTTTTTCTTTAAGATGTTTTCAAATCCCAGTTAACATTTTTCAGGCATTGGATAAAGGAGAGAGGGTAAATAAGGGTGCAGAAGTTAAATTTTGTTCCATCCATGCTCAGGAGTCTAATCTTGATAAGCAAAGAATGTAATTAAAATGGATTACAGACTATTAAACACAAACAAGAGCAAAATGATTGCAGCATGTGCAAGTCAGTAATTAAAGCTTTAAAAGAGGAAAAAGTCACCATGGCTTAAAATGTTTATTTGTCAAGGTTAGTAACAAATATTGACATGAGGGTTTTTTCCCTTTATGTTCTTCTTAGCATCAGGCTCTTAGCAATTAGTGGTGCATATTCCAGAATCAATATGGCCTCAGGTCTGAAGCAGTAAGATCCATAGTTTTAAAATTAGTTGGCATAATAGCAGGCTGGATCCATAAACCAGAGCTGCTTACAGCGTCATTCAATTAGTGCTTATTAGAAGACAAAGAAAAGCAAGTTAGGAGCTGCAGCTCCTCAAATTAGTTTTATCTCAAAGATGTTCTTATGATAACCATTAGGGAGAGACTTCTTAATGGAAAAGGGTTTTAGATTTTATCTGTTCTGCAAAAAAAAAAGTTAGTCTGCAAAGTGAAGTGTTTCTTAAAAGCAGAGTGGAGTAATTCAAAGCAGACTGCCTGGGTTCAAATCATTACTCCGCCACTTTCAAACTGTGTGACTTTGGGCAAACTGTTCAACCTCTCTGCCCCTCGGTTTCCTTGCCTGTAAAATGATAGAAATAATCACATTACCTTATAAGTTTGCAGTAAAGAGTAAATGAAATAATCCATGCAACAGTCCTATCGTGCAGTAAGAGTTATAATATGTTAGCTACTGCATTAGTCAGGGTAGGTTAAGTATGATGCAGTAACACATAGCCCCCTATCCCTGGGGCTTTATTCAATGAACTTAATTTCTCACTCAAGGTATGTCTCCATCATGGTTCAATGGGGTGGGAGGAGGAGGGTTGAGCTCCACAGAGCCAAGTAGAGACCCGGGTGATGGCACCTGCACCACTTCATATCTACACCCAGTGAAACATACAGCAGTGGGGGAAAAGAAACAGGGAAACCCACCTGGGCTTTTCACTACCACCAACCAGAAGTGACACTTGACTGCTAACATGTTTCAGTGTTCAGAGTTAATCTACTGAGTGTCAAGGAGCCTGGGAAATGCTAGAGGCAGGTAGAATGTTTAGTGAGCACATTGTCTCCACCATATGCAGCATTATCACCATCATCTGAATGCTGGAGGTTCTGTAAGGGTTGGCAGTATGAAATTTGGAGAATACAATTTGACCAATGATATGACTGAATTCCTGGAGAATTCCATCATTCAAGAGCTATTTATTGAACAGCTATGATGAAGTAATACCATTCTAGTTGGGGGAGCACAGGGATGAACTTGACCATGTAAGGCTCCTTCCTTCATGGACCTCACAGTACAGAAACAATAAAGACAACAGGTAAACCAGACACTATCTGATAGCACTGTGTTCCAACAACAGGAGTAAGCAGTTGGTGGGGTGGGGGGAAATAATATTTGTGTTGAGACCTGAAGGACAAGAAGGAGCCAGCCAGAGGGAGATTGGGAGGAAGAGCTTTCCATACCGAGGGGGACTGTGGATTTCAAGGGCTGCAAACAAGGGCTGTGTGGCTGGAGGATAGAGAGTGAGGGTAATGGGGACAGGAGAGAAGGTGCAGAAGGAGGCAAGAGCCAGCTCAAACCCATCCTCGTAGGCCATGGTGGGGGCTGGAAATCAGCTGAGAGGAGATGGGAAGCCATTGGAGGATTTCACACAGGAGAGGGAAACATCTGACTTGCTTTTTTTGAAAAGGTATCTCTGGCTGCTGTGCAAGTAACAGACAGGAGGGTAAGAATGGAAGCAGGTGGGCCAAGGGGAGGCTGATGACTCAGTCATCCAGGTGAGAGGTGCCAGTGCACTGGATCAGGTTGGAGGAAACAGAAAGAGGTGGTGAGATCCAGGGACATTTTGGAGGCAGAGCAGTGTGATCAAGTTTCTCCCCTAAACACCCATGTCTGCATCAGCTGAGCTAAGGATCCATTGACACTTTCCATCCTCGGGTGGGCCGTGGAAACAGAAGATGCCCCCAATCCCTTCTACCTCTCAGAGACCTCCCATAGATTCCTGGACAAATGTTGTCACAAGATCTTTGCAAAACTCACCCCACAGTGGAAAACAAATAAGTTCAATGCTAGTTGAGTGAATAAAGACGCCTAGTGCAGATCTTCCGTTCTCTCAGATTTATGGCCTAAAGTCCTCTAAGTCACCTAATTGCACTGCCTGCAGGCCAAGCATTTAGAGCTTCATGTGGGTTAGTGACTTCTTTAGAATCTCATGCCTCGCAAAGGTTTTTCCATCCTGTCCAACCTAGCACTGGTTTTATCAGAGGTGGAGCTCAGCACCCCAGGCAGAGCCCTAACCTGGAGGTCGGGGTGCTGGGCTCTGGTCTACACTCTCACCTGTGTGGAGCTCGGGCAATGTACCTGACTTCTCTGGGACAGCTCATGCCACAGATCTCTTTGAGTGCCAGGCACAGGGCATGTGGAGACACATAAAACAAAAGTTTTAGGTCTCAGGCAGCTTACAGAGAGTCTGTGTAAATGACCCCTAACATTTCTTCTAGCTCTAAGACCTGTGATTTTTTCCCCAATATTGTGAAGTCTCCTTCATTGGATGTCATAAAAGGTGACTGGCAAAAGCTGGAATGCTTGGCTGTTCACAAACCTGCCAGCTGGTTCTCACACCAGGAACCTGCCCATCCAGGCAGTGACATACCTGTGGGACCAGCCTATCTGTGGGTACCAATGCCAGGTTATATATAACCTCCTTTCTCCAGAACCGTAATGAGGATTAATGAAGTTTAATATCTTATAAGGTTTTGCCAAGCAAGGGTCAGGCAATTAGGAGTTTCTATGAATCATGGGGCAAATCGTGTCCATCGGGAGTGATCTCTGGGGACCACCAGGATGAAGGTCACAGCCAGCTTCTTCCAGGAGCCAAGAAACCCAAGGCTGCGGTGGCTGAAGCCCACCTGAGAGCCAGGGCCTGAACCCCCTGGGGCTGCTGGTCAGGCCGAGGCCAGGCCCAGAAGATGGGCTCAGGCCAACGGGCAAGGGAGTGGTGAGCTACAGCCCAGTTTTCTGGAGGGGATTTCCAGTGCAGACCAGCAACAGATGCACTTTGGGAGCAGCAGGTTTGAAGTGCCAAGATGAGGTCGGAAATGCCTGAGAATGAGGGAATTGCATTAGGCAGCTTTATTCATTCAGCTAGTGTTGACCTGGCTTGTTTTTCAATATGGGGTGAGATTCACAGAGACTCCGTCACAACCTTTGTCCAGGGGCCCTACAGGAGGCCTCTGTGAGGTGGGAGGGTTTAGGGACATTGTCTGTTTCCACCGCCCAGTTGAGAATGGAAAGTGTCACGTATCCTTAGCTCAGTAATCCAGGCACTGGGCAATGAGGGGAAGCCCCATGTGAAGCTACTCCACGATCATCCTGCTCTAATACCAAAATGTACCTGAATCCTACCATGTCTCAAGTCAGCTAGAAACATCAAGCAGGAGCAGCTCCAACCCAGTGTTGAGAAGTTCCTGCCTCTGTTTCTGACTGAAGTGAATCTCTGGGAACTGCCAGAGCCAGAGGGTCAGAAGCAGTTTCTGGAGAGTAAATCCTGATGGGGAAATCCCTCAGCTTGAGTTGCAAGCCAAATAGTTGGGAAAAGGATGTGACTGGCAAAAACTATGGTTTGTTAATTTCTGGGGGCGGGGGGGGGGCATGGTAGGAACAAGTTCGAAGAAATGTAGTTATTTTAGGTTATATTTTTATTCCTTTGCTGGGTTATAGTCTGTTTATTTTCTTGGGGTAGAGTAGGAACATGTTGGAAGTAATGCAGTTATTTTAGGTTATTTGTTTTTTCTTATTCTTTTGTTTTGGTTTTGTTTGAAATGTTTTCTTATTGTCTTGTTTTGATAAAGTTAATTAAAAAAAATGAAAAAAAATATGCAGAGCCCTTCTGAAGAGCTGTGGGAAAATGCAGAGGTGTTGGGCTTCCTCACCTGGATTGTTGCTGATGTTCTCACAAACATTGAGGACTGGCAGTTTGATGTGACGAGCCCTCTATCACGGGACTTGCCGTTATAAAGCTTGTTACTGCAAAGGAGAGGCTAAACCTGTTTATACTTGTGCCTGAGAGCCTCCCCCTGAGTACCTCTTTGTTGCTCAGATGTGGTGCTCTCTCTCTAGCTAAGCCACCTTGGTGGGTGAACTCACTGCCCTCCCCCCTACATGGGATCTGACACCCAGGGGTGTAAATCTCCCTGGCAACGCAGGATATGACTCCCGGGGATGAATCTAGACCCAGCATTGTAGTATTGAGAACATCTTCTAGACCAAAACGGGGATGTGAAATGAAGCGAAATAAAGTTTCATGGCTGAGAGATTCCAAATGGAGTCGAGAGGTCACCCTGGTGGGCATTCTTATGCATTATATAGATAACTCTTTTTAGGTTTTAATGTATTGGAATAGGTAGAAGTAAATACCTGAAATTATCAAACTTCAACCCAGTAGCCTTGACTCTTGAAGACAATTGTGTAACAATGTAGTTTACAGTGGGTGACAGTGTGATTGTGAAAACCTTGTGGCTCACACTCCCTTTATCCAGTGTATGGATAGATGAGTAGAAAAATGGGAACAAAAAACTAAATGAAAAATAGGGTGGGATGGGCGGATGATTTGGGTGTTCTTTTTTGCTTATATTTTGTATTCAATTTTCACCTTTTCTGGTACAAGGATATGTTCAAAAAATAAATCAGGGTGATGAATGAACAACTATATGATGGTAATGTGAACAATTGATTGTATACTTTGGATGATTGTATGGCATGTGAATATATCTCAATAAAATTGAATAAATTGGAAAAAAAGGATTCAGCTCTGGACTTTTAAATTTATCCACATTTATTAATCAAACATTAATCAATCACCTAGTTTGAGAACTAAGAGGACTGAATTCAATCTGTAAGCAGTTTTCTATGGCAGGCAGTGTTTCCCCAGATACTTGAATTGGAATGCCATTAGATAGGCATTTGCTGTTCAGTGTTCCACAGTCCCCACCATGTCTCAATGTCTTATACCTGCTCCACCTCACTCATTTAAATTACTTTCTTGTACCCTGAAATCACTTGATATGTGACCTTACCTTATCAGTGGCAGGCTGGAACTAGCTCATACCAGTTCATGAGAGCAATGGTTACATTTTCAAGAATTTGCCAGACATCACATTGTAGCTTGAAATCAGCCATTGAGGGAGTATTTGCCCCACACAGAGTGCCCCCCACCCCCACAAAAGGCACAGGACCACCTTAAGTACTATAAGAAATTGTACTGCTACTAGAAAAGGGGGAAGATACAAGAGAGGTGAAAAGGTGGACCTATCTCTTGCCTTCGAGGCAATTACAATCTTTTTAAATATTGAATTTAAATAATTTCAAGTTCCTTCAGCTTAAAAAGCCACCCTACAATGCCCTCTACAGAACGGTGAGCTCAACTGAGGCAGCGGTACATTGGAATGACATGGGGGCTTTAAAAAGCACTGAAGTCTGGGACCTACTCCCAGAGCTTTCACTTTAACTGTTCTGTCTTGTGGCCTGGGCATCAGCACTTTTAAAATCCACTGGTGACTCTGTTGTGCAGCCAGGAGAACCTCTGGCCTAGGGTTAGGGATGTGGTGCCTGAAGTCTCTGCAGCACCAGCTCAGCAAGTGCTGTCACGGATCTTCAGACTTTGTATAATCAGGAAAGAATAACTGCTCCAATAAACAGCTCCTAAATCTTAATTGATGAACAAATAACCATGGCAGATGGTGGAAAGAGCAAACGTTTTGGTGCCAGGTGACCTTCTGAGCTTAGTTTCTTCATCTTTAAAATGGGGCTGATAAAACAATCACCATAGGGTTCTCAGGAGGATTAAAGGAGTGTTGGTTGCCTTTGGCTACGTGCAACAGAAAACCCAACTAAAGGAGGTTTTATTATTTCACATAGCTAGAAATTCAGAGGTAGGAAGTTTCCAGGGTTGTTTCACCAGCTCAACAATATTATCCAAGGCTAGGCTCTTTTCACATTCCCCAGGGTTATTTTGACTTTGAACATAGGCTTGTTTCTTCAGGGTCACAAGATGGCTGCCACTGTTCCAGGCATCACATGTAGACATGGCAATGTCTGGTGAAAGAAAGAAACACTTCCTCTCATTTGTCATATTTTATCAGGGATGGAAACCCTTCCCAGAAGCCCCCAGCAGCCTTCACCTCAGGGGCCATTGGTCAAGATGGAGTCATGTTCTAACTGCAAAGGAGCCTGAAAAAGTAGGTTTCTGGTATTTACAGCCTTCACGATGGCAAGGGCTCTGTGGCAAGGAAAGAGATGGTGGGTAAATGCTATTGGAGAGGCCACAAATAGGTTTATTTAAGGACCTTGCATCTGCTTGCCACACACAAGAGCTCATTAGATACGATTTGGTCTTGCCCTTTATCCTCTCATCCCACCATTTCAAGCCCACCACATCCTCCCTCACCTTCAGTAATTCTGACTTCCATCCCAGAAGTGGCTCCTCTCCCAAGGCCACAGATATAACTTGGCTGCTCAGATAATGAACACCAGCTGGTGTGTGACTGTGTAGACCCACAGACGCTATTAGCCTGGGCTATAAATATCCTCAGGTGTTTGGCTTCCTCTCTCCCTTTGGGTAAAGCTAAGAACTAGGGAAAAATGCCATGCAGCCTTGCTTCAATAAAAGATATCTAGACCTCACCAGTCTTCCAGCATTCTTTCTATTGGACATCTTTGTAAGGCAGATTCCCCAGGGCGGTCTCGCCATCTGGGCAAGCTCTACCTGCCAAGGTGACTGTTGTGCTTATTATTGAAACCCCACAGAGCAGTAATGAGCCATTCTCCAGGGAGATCACATCCTCCAGTTAACAACATATAGGTCAAATCCCACCAGGGGCAACTCCCGGCACCCGGCACCCGTTCAGAACCCTTTGTCATAAGGAAACCATTTCCCTTTGAACATAGCCCCAAACAAGCCAGCTTCAGGCTGAGAATGAAAATGTTATGCAAAGTACATTTTTTTTTCTTTTTTTCTCCAAGTGTATTTTTAAACCATATTTTTTAAAGTTATAAAATAATATAACTGCATTACAAGAAACTTGGGAAGTAAAGAAAAATAAAACTGCCAATACTGATGGAGCTGCCAATATTCCACCACATGAACACAACCACTGTTGTCATTTTGGTATAATTCCTTCTAAACATTTTCCATTTGTGTTTTTACATAATTATAACCAGACCATGCATACTATTTTTATTCTAGTTTCAACTTAAATTCGAGAAGTATTTACTGTGCATGGATTATGGCCCCAGGCTCTGTGTTCGACAGCTCGGGTTCAATGGACATCAAGACAGGCAATGACAAATAAACAAAGAGGACCGTGCAGTGTGCTGAGCAAATGGAAGGGTATGGCAATGGCTACGGAAGCCCATTAGAAGGACACCAACACTGACTTGGAGGGGTTACTCAAGGAGGGCTTCCTGGAGGGGGTGTTTTTGTTTTTTTTTATCTGGGACCCAAAAGATATATAAGAGTGAGCTTGGCGAAGAGGAGTTGGGAAGAATGTTCTCTTCCCACAGAAGGAAGAACATTTTTCATGGCATGGACAAGACCCAGAGGTGAAGAGGAACATGGTGTTTGGAGGACATGAGAGTGTTTCAACTCAGTGGGCACTTGGACTCCAGGATGAGGAAAAGCAAGAGGAGAGGCTGGGGAGTTTGGCAGGGGTCAAAGGTCATCCTGCACTGCCTGTTCGTTAAAATAGAGTCTGTACTTTCGAGGTCACGGGGGAAGCATGGAATGGTTTTAAATAAGTGTCAAAAAAACAAGTTCAGGAAAAAGTAACTATTGCAAGAGGGGGAAAGGGGTTGTTGCAAGGGGGAGAAAACTTTGACCAAAAGGTCTGCAGCCTTCTCCAGGTTTAGACAAAAAGCAGCGTTCTTTATAGAGAGGAGTCAAAAAGGCTAGAAAAACCAGACGTGGGGAAGTGGGAAGAAAGGGCGGCTGGATGGGTAGAAATGTTCTGTCCTGGACCAGCTCTTCCTGCCTCAGGCTGACGGTGGGTCCAAGTTCAGGGGCCTGGAGGAAGGAGAGAAGCTTAACCCAAGTTCGATTAAGAAGCATTTTGTTCTGATTGATCAGTGGGCACAAGCAGTTCAGCTTATCATTTATGAGGCAAAGAATGGGAATTTGGAGAGTCTGGGCTTGGCCTGGTCATAGATGGACAAGAGAGCGTTTCTGAGTCTTATCTAAGACACGAGGAAGGATGTTCCTTTGCAGTAACCCTTTTTCAGCAACATTCTTTAACCATTGCTGTTTCTTTAACCATTGCTGTTTTCCAGGATCACAGGGCTCCAGTAAATGTCAACATTGTCACAGAGAAAGTCACATTCACTGTGTTCATTTTAAGAACAAGCATTGAGGCTGCAGTGTGAGAAACACATTCAGGATTTGCCTGTACAGCTGGGCAGGTTGAGTAGTGCACAACTCTGGTGCAGCCCCATTCGCATCATGGTCTAAGGGAATGAATGGTGCCTCCTGGGGTTGTGCTGGTGTAATGGTGGCCCCGAACACAATAGAGGGGCATGACTGGAGGCAAGCAGTACTTAGAAGGCTTGAGGCAGTACTGTGGGTCCTTCGGGTTTTAAAATGTTGCACAGAGTCAACATTTGGCAGCTTTCTTCTTAGGGATAAGCCATGATTCACTTGATCAATTTCTTGATGTTGCTTACCAGCATATTTTTGCCACAGTGGTATTAAGTGTAACAAATTTGCTCTGTATTCAAATGCCCAGCATATGACCATATAATTTATCATTCCAACTGGGACACATTTAAGAGTAAAGGGACCACTGGTGAGTACACTGGGAGAACATGTATGACCCACAGCTGTCCAGAACCACTACGGTGCATGACCGTCTTCTCTGTGCCCTGCTCTATGGATATCAAACCTTCTCTCCAGGGAGTTTTCTAGGAGAATCAGGAGCGAACTATATGCAACATACTTACTTACCTAGCGTCAAAAACTCTTCAGTTTCTTTCTGTAGATTGAAACCCTGTAATTTTTATGCCTCTGCAAAGTAAATTACACTGTCTACATTTATTTATATTCCCTTCACCTCTTCAGTAGCAAGAGATAGCTGAGAACATTTCATTCTCCTCCCACTATGAAGTTGCTGTGATTTCACAAGTGTTCTTGCTCACAAGGGTTCTTGCTCTCTGCCTGCCCCTTTGCCTCTGACTTCAATGGGTTTGTCCAGAAAAAGATTCAGGGGGCTTCAGCTTTATGGCCATTCTCCTACCTGTGAAAGGTGCCAGGGTTTCTTTGTGAACTTGGATGGACCACTGGGAGGAGACCCAACTTGAAATAGAGGGATGTTACCCCCAAAAGAATGCTAGAGCTCCCCAGCATCCATGTTCTACACTTCTTCCTGGACAGTATTCCCCAGCTTCCCTTGGAGCAGGTGTGGCCATGAAACTGAATTCTGGACAATGGTATGTGAGCTGAAACCATGGCTGCCACATTCAGGTATGGCACATATAAATCTCCCACAAGCCATCCTGTTTTCCTTGCCCATCTGCCTGCTGAATGGAGAGGACTCCAAGATCCTGGAAGTGGATGGTTCCATAGGATGGAAGGAACCCGGGTTCCTGAATGACTGCATGGAGCTATATGTTAGCACAAAGCAAACTTACCATGAGTCATTTGTTACAGAGAGGACTGCCTGGAATGGATGAACACACAAGCACCTCTACTCTATTAACTGGGCCACAGAGATCTGAGAAAGAACAGTGATAGCAAGGAGATTCTAATGAATGGATGGGTATTTGTTGGGGTTTCTTCTTGCACCCATGTTGCTACCCAGCAGGAAAGATAGTGATTTCATAGAGAGGACTACAACCACTCATGCCTGCAGCTGCATCTGCTTCCTTAAGGCAGTGGCATGATAGTCCTTCAGACTAAAAGGGCTTTTATTCACAAAAATTCTTGGTGGTTCATTTGGTTGTGAAAAGATAGCACTCAGTGCACAACCAAATGATCAGTAAAGCAGCTGCTCGCCCAGCTTTGAGTCTGTGCATCATTGGGAAGGGAGTGAGGTGGCTCCAGCCAAGTGAGCAGAGGCCCAAAGCAGAGATGTGAGTGCTGGAGAGAAGTGGCTTAGGCACAGACCAGACTCAGAAGTGGGTGTGAGACAAGTCCCCATCTCCCAAATACACTAGAGAAAGAGTGGCTCTGGGGAGGGAGGTGCTGATCTCGAGGTTCCATGAAGAAGGTTATGTAAAGAAGGATCAAAAAACTCATCATCTAGTTAGGAAACCCCTTCTTCCTGCAAAACCACCCAAATGACAAGGTCAGAGCATTTACCAGCAAGCCAGACGGGGCTGTTTGGCTGTGTGTGGGGAAAGCCATTGAAAGGCACAATGGCAAGTGGAATGGACTCCCTGAGGCAGGGGTGCCTCATGGCACCCACGGGATGGAGAACCAAGTGCGTGTGTGCTGAGTGTACGATCATGCCTGGGTCAGCTCTGGGTCATTCTTGAGAGCAACTCATGGACCTTCAGATTGGGAGGGAGAGCAGATTTGGAGCTCAGACTGTCTGCTGGTCTTATCACGAGGAGGCCAAGGGCACCATCTTGGTTGAAATTAAATTAGGTCTTTCCATTCCTGGCCCGCCGCACAGGCTAGGCGTGAACTGGGCCAAGGTGCTAATGCAGTTAGGACACTGAGCTGGAGTCCAGCCACCTACCCCCCTCTCTGACTCACTGCCTGCAGTGCCCTCCAGGTGACCCCTTCGCACTCTCCTTGGATGTCTGCAGCTCTTGCCCTTGGCACTTCGCCAGTAAGAAAGGAAAATTCTTATGATAATAAGTTGAAGGACATCACAACTCATGAAGAAAAAGAACCACTGAATTCTGTATTTTTCCTGCCTTATTTGGGGCATCATAGGTGCCTGTGACTTCCTGAATAGGCTGTGGATATCCAGAGTCCCCAGCACAGAGCCTGGCACTTGGCACATGCTCCCAAATCATATCTTCTCTTCTCTCCTTTTTCTTCTCCTAACCACCATGGCTATTGCTATCCCCTTTACTATTATTTATTAATATGTCCAACCCTTCCCAGGACCAGCCCGACCTCTTCACTGCCATGGAGGCTTGAATGTCTTTCCAAGTGGGAACTTGGTCAGTTCTATCCTTTCTGGCCAGGATGTCAGTATATCTTAGCCCTGAAAAAAGCCAGATGCTTTCAGAATGGACATAATGCCCAAGTGATGCCTAATGCAATAACAAGGTCCAGATGGTTTGGGAAAACAAAATTAGATAAAGACAGCTTGAGGGCTCTGCTTAAACAGAGAGCCCCTCTTGTAACCAAGAATCCATTTTGTTTGTCAGAATCTCATCACTTGTTTCCAAAATTTCCCCCTCATTTTCCTTACATGACTGTTCCCCTGAGGGGTGCAATGAAGGCCGTCTCTCCAGGCCAGGAGCAAGAGTACCTGCTGCCTTTAAAGTGTGATGTTAAGAAGTGGGAGCTTTAGCTTCCTTAAGAGCTCTGGTAAGTCCTCAAGTTGGCCGTGGTGGAGTCCCATGGCCCAGGGTCTTATCCTGAGGATTGCATTTTCATAGACTACAAAGTTACTTAAACTCTCTGGGCCTCACTTTACTAATCTGTAGATGGGGCTAGCAATTCCTACCTCATAAGACTGCCGTAAGGATAAATTGAGATATTATATCTCCAGTGTTTGGCCAGGTGCCTGATACTTCCTGTGATAAACAAATGCTTAGCAGTACTAGGAGGTCATGATAGGGTAGTGATAATTTATCCAGAATATATTAAACCTCAGGGGAACTGATCCACCTAACTTACAAGATGCTAACTGTGATGGTTAGGTTCATCTGTCAACTCAGCTATGTTATGGTGTCCAGTTGTTTGGTCAAGCAAGCACTGGCTTGACTGTTACAGTGAGGATATTTCATGGATTTGAATCGTTAGTCAGTTGATTGCATCTATGGCTGATTACATCTACAATCAACAGCAAAGACTGACTTCAGCAATGAGAGAAGTCTCATCCAATCAGCTGGAGGCTTGAAAGGGAGATAACAAGGATTTCAGCAGTCAGCAAGAATTTCTATCACTATTCCAGACAGTCAGCTTCTCCTAGGGAATTCAATGTCATCTTCATGACATTTCCAACTTGTGGCCTGCCTATGGAAATCAGACTTGCCAATCCCCATGGATAAATCTCTTTAAATTTTACATATCTATATCTATATATCTATATATATCTCCTACAGCTTCTGTTTATCTGGAGAACCCTGAATAATACATTGACCAGCTGACAAACCAGAGTGCTGATGATAAGAAATACATTTGCCAGGTAGTTTAGAATATTCAAGTCCAGCAGCATCCTGCAGATTTTCAGGGGGGAACAGTGGGTGTGCAATCCATGCAAAGGGAGTCAGCTGACCTTTAATGGGAATGGCACTAACTCTTTTATGGCCCAAAGCCACCAAATTCATTGCAAAGATAAGGACCTAAGTGCTGGCCAGCCAGTGAGGGAAAGACAAAGGTCTTTTCCTCACTATATTGCATTCTGACTTTCCATGAAAGCATCTTTCCTTGAGCCTACCCAGCTACCATCTAGCTATCGAGCGGCAGCCTGCTCTAGTTACCTCTAGGTCCTGAGAATATTCCCGGGTCACCCCATTCGGACCAGCTGTTTCCAGACCTCCTCAGCAGGACAGTGACAGACCGTTCCAGGAAGTGGGAGACTTCTGCAGGTAGCTGTTCTCACATGTGTGGTGTTGGCTTTTTTAGAACTTCCTTCTCAATGTCTTTCCTGACATTGACCCCAAGTTCTGTGGGCTCCTGACTGTAAACGTTGGCACACTGGGTACAGGACCCCATGTGATTGTCCTCATTCCCCTGATGTGGAGGTTGCTCTGTACTCCAGATAGAAGGTAGGGGAGGTGCAGGTGGACCTTTGATCTTTTCCTTTTGTGCCACGTACTCTCTGCTTTATCTCCAAAATCTTATCTCTCTTCTCAGCCTGCAGTGGTATTTTGGAACTGGCTTGTACAGACTCACAAGAGTTGATTATTAGATAAATATTCAGGAATTTTGCAAGCTGATCTTTAAATTGTTGTTAGCATGAAATCAGCCATAGAAATTGGCAAGTGCTATGAATCAGGGTCTTTTCCTTCAGAGTGTGGGTTTACCAGTACACCACTATTGATCTCCCTCCTGAACTTCAGGACAGCCACCTTCCCAGTGGACATGAACACCTGGATGACCCACAGATGCTGTGCCATTTTGGATGTATTGTGTCCCCCAAAACTCCATGTTCTTTGATGCAATCTTGTGGGGGCTGACATATTAGTGTTGATTAAATTGGAACCTTTGATTGAGTGTTTCCATGGAGGTGTGACTCAATCAACTGTGAGTGAAATGTTTGATTGGATAATTTCCATGGAGGTGTTATCCCACCCATTTAGGGTGGGTGTTAATTGGATCACTGGATTCGTATAAAGGAGTTCACAGAAGGGCCCTCAGAGCAACTGAGAGTGACATTTTGAAGAAGAGCTGCAGCAAAGAGAGGACAAAATGCCCCAAGAGCCACATTCTGGAGAACTGCCATTTTGAAACGCAATGTAGGAGCAAGCAGACGCCAGCCACTGGCCTTCCCAGCTCACAGAGGCTTTCCAGATGCCAGTGGCCTTTCTCCAGTGAAGGTACCTCTTGTTGATGCCTTACCTTGGACACTTTATGGCCTTAAGACCGTAACTTTGTAACCAGATAAACCCCCTTTATAAAAGCGAATCCATTTCTGGTGTTTTGCATAACGGAGGCATTAGAATACTGGAAAAGATGCATCAAATTCAACAGACCCCAAATTTAACTCAATTTCCTTCCTCATAAACACTCTCCTCCCCTTCTATTCTTTGTGTTGGTGAGTGGCACCACCAGAGGCCAGGGATCAGAAAATTCTGGTAATAAGGGGGTAGAGTCATGAGCTCAAGCAGAGGGACAATGGTCCAGTTTGCTAAAGCTGCCAGAATGCAAAATACCAGGAATGGATTGGCTTTTATAAATGGGGTTTATTAGGTTACAAATTTACAGTTCTAAGGCCATAAAGCTGTCCAAACTAAGGCATCAACAAAAGGATACCTTCACTGAAGGAAGCAAATGATGTTCAGAACACCTCTGTCAGCTGGAAAGACATGTGGCTGGTGTCTGCTGGTCCATTGCTCCTGGGTTGCATTTCAAGATGACTTTCTCAGTATGTCTCTGGGCTTCTGTCTCTCTTATCTTCTCTCAGTTCTCTGCTTGGTTCTTCTGGGGAGATTTCTCTCTAAGCATCTCAAGTCCTCTCAGCTTCTCCAGGGCAAACTCTGGGCTTCATTACTTAGCCTAGCTTCTCCAAATGCCCTTCTGTCTGCATCTCCCAACATCTCCAAGCATCTGGGTCTGTGTCAGCTCAGCTTATCCCAGGGGAAAATTCTGGATTACATAGCTTAGCTTCTCTCCAAAATGTCTCTCTCAGCTTCTCTGAGTTCCTTCTCTCTATGAGCTCTCAAAGTACTCTAGTGAACTAATCACCAGATGGGTGTGGTCGCACCTCCATGGAAACAACCTAATCAAAAGGTCCCACCCTAATCCAAAGACTAATAAGTCTGCCCCCACAAGATTGCATTAAAGAATATGGTTTTTATGGGGGACATAATAGCTTCAAACTAACACAGACAACTTCAAAGACAAGGGAATAACAGCATGGGTGGCTGGAGAGTGAGTCCAAAAGTAAAGCTCTGATGCTTGAGGACAGAAGTTCCCTTTCTCAAAAGAAAAGGAAGAGATCATTTAATCTCTGTGGGAAGGGGTGAGAAAGTAGTATTTCACCAGTCACTCAAATAAGGGTAGGAATTGTCTGGAAGGGACCTCACCCTGACTTGCTTAGCCCTTTCCTTCTCACTGGCCAAAAACAGTCTTGGAAGCTACAGCACCACATTGACAGCTCCACATTGCTGACCTGGGTCCCTGGATGATTTGATGGTACAAAGCCTGCCTGCACTCCCTGGACTGTCACATGAAAGAAAAACTGTCTTCTCTGAGCCACTGAATTCTGAGGTCCTTTTGTTATAGCAGCTTAGCCTTTACCCTAACAGCCTACTCACCTACACACTTATCTTTATCTGTACATTTTCTTGCCATCTTCTCATCAGTCTCAGAGGTTGAGATGTACTTCTACCTGCAAAGGCCAATTCCTGCCTCTCTGCTTTTCATCCCTTCTCCTCCATCCACCTCAGGATTTTGCTCCAGTGAGTATTCCCTCTCTCTCCTAAATTTCTATATGCCCTGTTTCTACTGGCTGTGTTCCCTCAGCCTATAAACTGTGTCCCTACACATCTCTCACACCCTCCAAGAAAACCTTCTGTGACCTTTAGATCCCTTCTATCTACTACCTTTTCTCTCTCCAGTCCTTCTCAGCCACGTTCTTTACAGAAGCAGCTGATGTTCACTGTCTCCATTTTCTCAATTCCTATTTACTCCTCAACACCCTGAAATCTGGCTTTCATTGCCACACATTCTTCTGAAATTGTTTTGAGGTTCCCCACTGCTTCCAAATTTTTAAATCCAAAGGGCATTTTTTTTTTTCATTCTAGCTCCTGCTTGTCCTCTCAACTGTGGATAACACTGTACCCTTACATCACTGGAATGGCACACTCCTTCGGCTTATATTATGACTCAGTGCCCTTCCTTGGCTCTTTTCCAGTGCCCACTCATTAAAGATTGGTGGTTGTTTGCAAAGATTCTGTTCTTACTCTTCTCCCTCTACATACATGACTCAAACAAGCCCATGGCCCCCTTGTAGTCTTGACCACCAAGAGATGCCCCAAATCATATATCCCCTCTAATCTTTCTCCTGAACTCTTGACTCATGTATCCAACTGCTGAATTGACATCTTGAACATCTTATGGACATTTCTTACTCCATCTGTCCAAAACTGAACCTATTATCTCCCCCTCCCCAAACTGCCTCCTCCTCCTCTAGTTTTCTCTGTTGGCCAGTGGCCCCACCACTTCCCCAATCACCTGTGCTGGATTTAAGAGTCATCATGGTCCCTTCCTCACCCTCCACAACTACTCAAGAATCAATTCTTTTGCCTTAGGTATCACAGGTATTTCCCAAATTCACCCCCTCCTCCTCACCCTTTATGTCTAGACAATTGTAACAATTTCCTAACTGATCTCCCTGCCTTTACATTTGCCTCCCTCAAACCACCCTCCATATTGCTATCTAAATTATCCTCTTAGGGGCAAACTGACATATCATTACCTGACTTATAGTTCTCCTATGATTTTCAGTGTCAATAAAATTAACTGCAAGCCCCCACCATCGCACACAAGGTTTTCCCCATGCTCCTATGCAACACTCCACCTCATGTGTGTGGTCCCCACCCTACCCTCTATTGTCTGGAAACTGAACTCCCTGGGCTTTTCTCTGCCTGGAACCCCCCTCCCCGCTGTATTCATTGATCTCATTCTTACTCCTCATTCAGACTCTGCATCATTCCCTCCAGGAAGCCTTCCCTTCAGCACCAGTTGACCTAAGTTCCCTACACCCCCCAACCTAGTGCTCATAAAACCCCCTTTGCATGGCTCTATTGCACGTCTCCCATAATATTATGAAATATATTTTTATTGGTCTGTAATGGACTTTCATTATTCTTTTTGGTTACCTATCTTAACCTTCTTCTGATGTTTGGGTCACCCACCATGTCATATAAGCAGGGCCTATTTCCCATTACAGAAACTGAAAATGTCAGCTACTCACTATCCCAGTCTTCCTTTCAGCTGCTGACTAGTCTCCTCCAATCAGATAATCTTCTCCAGACTTGACCCCAAAGCTTCTGGCACTGAAAGGCAGGAACTCTGGAGACTCCATTTGGGTGAGGATAGCCACAGCATGGGCAGCTCTTCCAGTGGCCTCACTGGGGTCCCTTTCGGTGGTACCACTGGTACAAGCTGTGGCATGATTGCAAGCCTCTGTCCTGGCTGTTCAGGTGAGTTCTACAGTCTTCCTACATTCTGCACCAGATTCTGCAAGCCACAGTACCTTTTAATAAATCCCTTTTCTGCTTAACTTAGCCAGATATGGGTTCTTTTGCAACCATGCATCCTGATGGTGATCCTCCACAATGAGACTCTGAGTGACTTCAAGACAAGAGTATCTTCATTGCCTTTGTACCCACAGTCCCTGGTACAATTCCTGGCACACAGTGGGTGTCTCATTTTTCCAGGTTGCTATGAAAAATACCACAGAATGGGTTGACATAAACAACATGCATGTATTGGCTCTTGGTTACAGAGGCCATAAGTCCAAATCAAGGCATTGGCAAGACCATGCTTTCTCCCCCAAATCTGTAGCATTCTAGTGCTGGTTTACCAGCAATCCTTGGTGTTCCTGGGCTTGTATTTCTACTTCCTGTCACATGGCAATATCCTCCTCTTTCTCTTCCAGGTTCCTGCTGACTTATGGCTTCTCCCTGTGGTCTTCTTTTATACTGCTTTTCAGTTTTTTTTCTCTTTATAGGGCCTCCAAGTAATCTGAATTAAGACCCGACCTCATTCAGTTGGGCTACACCTTAACTAAAAATGGCATCTTCAAGAGGTCCTATTTACCATGGGTTCACTCCCCCAAGAATGCATATTAACATTAAGAACAAGTCTAAATTGGGGTACATAATTCAATCTGCCATGGTGGGCATTCAGTAATAGCTATATTGACACATAGACTGCCACTAATATAGAGGCCCAGCTCAAGGAGACATTTAAGCTTTCTCTGGAGTTTTTATCCTTTTCCCTCCAAGGAAGCAGAATCAGAGCAGATAACAACTATTCATCTCTTGCATGCATGGGTGCTCCCCTGCTCAAGGAAATGTCTGTTTCTATTACCTCCATTCTCCCACCCCTGCTTCCTGTGCTTTCTCTCTGCATGGCCTGAACTTACAGGAAGGCAATCTTTTGCCTTGCTGATACCACCTTCGCCTTCCTCCTCTTAACTGGGTTAGGAAGGTTGAGGTGCCCTTTCTTGCAGGGCTTGGCCAAATGTATTCCATGCAATATTTATGCTCTGCCTGCAGCTGAACTTCCCAAGCTGTACCCTGTTTATGCATTCATGAGGAAAGGCTCAAGATAATGTCATTTCATCAAATGAAGCTGAGCCTTGGCTCTATGCTATGAAGGATTAGAGCAAGTTTTTTCTTTGTTCATAAATGTGCTAGCCTTAAAATGCTGTGTTTTGTCAGAGACAGCTGATTAAACACCTCTGAGTATCTGTCAGTGCAAACCATGAGATCATTAATTTATACTGTAAAAAGAATAGCTGAGGAAGTGTGACTTAGAGTGGTGTCATTCCTTTCCTTGTTTGAAACAAATAACATTTAAGTCTTTGGAAAACATGTTATGAAAAATCACCCTAATGAATTGATGTTTTCCAGAGTAACATCAGTGGTGTCACTTCAGTGCTGATCTGTTTCAGGCTTCAAAATGGATATTTTAGTCTTAATAGCAGGTGTCCTGAAATGTAAAAGCTTCTAAATTTGCTTGTACTTGAGAAGATTTTGATCTTCCTCTTCTCTTTCTCCCTTTTCTTCATTATTTCCTCATCACCCACCACAGTCTTACCATCACTATATGGTTTTGAAATAATTTCTGCAGCTTGTTAATATCTTGGCCTGGAATCAGAGATCAAGAGTTGCATCTCCTGTTGGAGTTTGCCTGGTAGGTTTGTTTTGAATGCAGGATTTTGAAGGAGTGTCAACTGTGACTTTCCAAACAAAATATTTCAGGAGGAAAAAGCTTTCTTTCTGAAGGTGTAGAGGTTGCATTTGTTAGGTTTTACAAAGTATATATAAAATAGGATGTGTTTATACCATTTTAATTATGAAAACATCTTATGAATCTTTGTCTTTCAGTACAGAATTCTGGTTTGTAGTGACAGTCTTTTAAATCTGCTCTTATTTCCCTTTTGATCCTACAGTACCTTCTACTCTCCATAAATGAAAAGAGAGACCAGTCAATTTGCATCTTAACAACTATACAACAGCTATTTATCACTTTGTACTATACAAAGCTTGCCCACATTGATTATTTCATTTGATCTTTACAATAACCCTATGAAGAAATCAGGATCCTGTTTTACTGGTGAGAAAACTGTGTCTCAGTCATATTTGGAAGGACTGGTTCAAGATTGCATAGAATTTGTAGATAGTTCAAGTCCATAGACAATTACCTTACACTTTGTGTTCAGAGATAAGGGTACATAGACGAATTAACACAACTTCTGCCTTCAAGCTCAAAGTCTAGCAATTGTGAAGCCAGAAATTTAACCTTGATTTTGAATCCTTGTCTCTCTTCACTATCTGAGATTGAAGGTTTGGGCTAGCCTTAGGCAAAATCCTTAGGTCTGTATAATTTGCTTCCACTAAGCAGCCTCCTCTCTTCTTTACCCTCCTTTCTCTTCAAGCACCTTATCCTCTTGTGCTTTCCAAGGCTCTCTCTAAAATTTACCTTCCAAATTCCCCAAATATTTTCCTCCTTCCTCTTCTCACAAAAGCTGAGCCTGCCTGGGTCTCAATCCCATTATGTCTGGTTTGCAGCTGCTGAACCTTAGAATCATTTTCAAATTTTTTGACCTGAACCCATAGCTCATGGGGCTTCTACAAGAGAACTTTTAAAAGGTGCCCCTTCCCTGGAAGCCATAGCCCTGCACCGGGTTGCACAGCCTGGCAATCAGAGCTACTCCACCCCCTCAGCCAAGCACTCTTGTGTAGGGCACAACCTACACAGCGACACAGGGCAGCCAGCACAGTATGACAGGAATTTTTGGATCACCTTGGGTTGGTGGGTTTTGCAGTTCCATGGTTGCTGTCCATGGTCCTGAAAAATCTCAGCCCTCCAGGACCTTGTTTCTTTTATTTATCTCTAGGTCCCCAATGATTCCTGTCAAATGCTCCAGTGGCTCATAGGTTTTCTTTCTTTCTTCTTTTTTTTTCATCTTGATAAATGTTTTGCCATTTTACACTGTCACAACACAAATAGCACCCGCAACTCAAGTATCACAACTTATGAAGGAGAGTGGAATCAGGGGGTCTCTTTCCAGTGGATTCAGGAAGCCCAGCCCCACCACTTGCTAGTGGGATCTTGGGTGAGTCACTAAACCTCTCTGGACTTTAGTTTCCCAATCTTTAAAGTGAGGGTAAGAATTATAAATAGCAAGTAGTACTGCTTTAAGGATTAAGTAAGATAATGTATGCAAAATGCTTTGAGAGTATGTTGTTTGCAGGAAAAAAATCAGCAATTATTTTCCAGAAGTATGAAAGTAACAGTTCTGAATGTGTCAATTAATTGAACTTTAGAAGTTATATCATGTTTGTGATAGAAGCTTCCTTATCTCCAGGAAATCCATTAACTATATGGTCCTTCTTCACCTGTAACAATCAGCATCTAGTATGAAAAACAAATCATACCAATTATTTTAACAGAGAAAATATAATATAGAGAATTTATAAAATGGATGTAGAAGGAGGTATAAAAGTTAAAAAGTAGCACTGCGATAACTTGGAGAGTAACTGCAGGAGCAAAATACAACCATAGTGCTAGAACAACAAAGAGAAGAAGCTAGAACCCTGAAGGTTGGAAGTGGGGCACCTCCTTGCTCATCATGCTATGATACATAATAAGAAATTAGAGACTGGTGACAGCTTGGGTCTAGATGACTAAGATTGAAGGACCTAGTATGTGGTTTAATATGTGATCTCCTCTGTACTAGGCAGTATAGCTCACAGTATCCCTATTTTACAGATAAGAACACCTAAGAAAATTTATTCAAAACTTGAAAAAAGACAAAGGATGTTGCATGTCCTTTAGTGCCATATTGGGGCATTGTCTAACAGATACTTCCAAGGATTATATAATTCTCTAGGAAAATGTACCTTTGCTTAATTTATTAGTTATTTATTATTTATTATTAATTAGGACATAGACCCTTCAATATTATGTATTAGCTTGAGAAAGACTGATAAGCTGCAAATTAATTTTGTTCAGTAGAGAGGCAAATTATTTCTGTTCAGTAAAACAGAGCCCCAAAGATTACAGTTTTGCTGACCGATAAGATAGTAACCAATTTTATATCTAACTTAGCAGTTTTATTCAGCATTCATTTCCTGACTGACTAAATATTTACTTTTAAGTATCCTAAATAAATATCTAATTTTTTGAGTGCTCTTTGAACCAGCCTTACTATCCTGCAAGTTTCCTCCTTGATGAGCTAAATAAATCTTTTACATATGCTCACTATATATATGAATGAATACATGAGAATCATGTTTTTAAAAATTACACTTTGACAACGCTGGAATTAGAGAGAATAATTTACATGGCCAAAGTCACCCAGCTAGAAAGCAGTGGAATTAGGATTCCCACTCAAGTCTGGCTGACTCCAAAGTCCAGGCTTTTTATTCACATTTCAATCTCTCGATGCCTTTACTCCAAAAAACAAATAGTCGATCCTCATTATTCACAGATTCTGTATTTGCAAATTTGTCTACTCACTAAAATTTGTTTGCAACCTCAAAATCAAAACTTTCACAGTCATTAATGGACATGTGCAGACTGGCAAACATTTTGGGTCACCCCATGCCCGTGTTCCCAACTGAGGTCAAACAAGGCAGCACTTTGCATTCCTGTTTCACCTCTCATACCATAGGTAAGTGTCCTTTTAGCTATATATTTAGTGCCACATTTTTGTATGCTTGTGCTCTTTCTTGGTGATTTTGCTGTTTAACATGGCCCCCAACTGTAGTGCTGAAGAGCTGTCTAGTGTTCTAAATGCAAGAAAGCTGTTATGTGCCTTACGGAAAAAATAGGTGTGTTAGATAAGCCTTGTCCAGGCATGAGTTATTGTGCTGTTGGCCATGGATTCAATGTTAATGAATCAACAATATATGTTAATTAGATCTTTAAACAGAAAGATACATAAGTCAAGGTTACATATTGATGGGTTGACAAAAATGTTGTACCAGAGGCTCACTGGAACCTAATCCTGTATTTCCTCCAGGAGGAATGGTTCAGTGTTTGCAGTAGCTTTATAGGACATAACTATCACGGATAATGATGACTGACTGTTTAATAGAGAAATTGTATAAAAAATTGCTGAGAAGCTTCTGCTAAAACCTGACAAAATTGGAAATCAGCTGAAGTGATCAATCAGCCTAAAGCACTAAGGGTATATGTTTAGAATGAGAGAGACCAGAAAAGTTCAACTGCTTATTTAAATCAGGGGAAGATAATGAAAATGGGAATGAGAGAGAGAGGAGGCTGGCAGCAGTGTTAACAGAGGCATGAAATTTAAGACAAAAATCAGGTTCCAGCTCTTTAGGACCTGCACCAATAGCCAGTGACCTGTGCTAAGTCCAAGCAAACAACCTGCCTTCTCCTCCCTTCCTTTCCTGAGTCCTAACTCAGGCTCTCAGACAAGGTTACAAGGGCAGAAAATGCAAGGCAGCTCAAGCAGGCTCTCTTTGATAAATTCTTTAGGCACTTCATGCAGAGTCAAGAGGAAAAATGCTTTTTGGAATAAAAAGAAATGTCAACAGCCATGCAGGGAGGCAAAGCAAATTTATAGATTCATTTAAATTTTTTAGAACCCAGAATTTAGCCTTCAGTCAACTTAAAAAATATATGAAGAACTCCTGGGTACAAGGAACTATGGGAGCACGAGGAAAAAAAAAATACTATCAGAAAGAAACTTACAGATTGCCATGATCAATCTTCCCACTTATTGGTTCAGTCAATATTTTTATTGAGTTCTGACTGTATGGCAGGTTCTGTTCCAGCCCTTGTGGGGCTTGTAAACCAGTGGGAGAGACAGATAATAAAATGATAAACATCTAAAAACATTCAGGAGTGATTAGCGCTATGAAGAAAATATAGCAGAAAATAGAGCTGGCGGTCATGTTAAACAATGAGAATTGATTCACTCACAGTTTTGAGGCTGGGAAAATGTCCAAATCAAGGCATCATCACAGTGATGCTTTCTTCCCAAAGACTGGCTGCCAGTGATCCTTGGCTCTTCCATCACGTGGCAAGGCACATGGTGGTGTCTGCTGGTCTCTCCCTTCTCTTCTGAGTTTCATTGATTTCAGCTTTTTGTTTCCATGACTTTCTCTCCTTGAGTCTGAATTTCATTCTCTTATAAAGGACTCCACTCATAGGAATAAGACCCATCCTGACTGAGGTGGGCCACACCTTAACTGAAGTAACCGCAACAAAAAGTCTACATCCACAGGAATGTATTAGATTTAAGAACACGTTTTTCTGGGGGTACCTACAGCTTCAAACTACCACAGCCTCTATGAGGAACTGAATGAAGTGATGGGAAGGGTGTACCTGGCAGAGGGTATGGCAATTTCAAAGGAGGGAACAGATTTGGCATCCAATGAACAGCAAGAGGCTGATGTGGCTGGAAGTTGCTAGTCAAGGAGATAACGCAGAAGGATATGAGGTCAGAGAGAGGTGGGACAGGGCCAGATCATGCTGGGTCTTGCTGACCAAGGTAGGAGTCTGGATTTTATTCCAGCCATTTCATCCTGGTCCATTTGTTCTGTCCATCTAGCAAATGAGAACGTTGAAGCCCCTCATTTATTAAACAAATACACAATTCTGTGTTGATTCTGTCCTGGGTAATCAGGAAGGTCTACAAAGATGAGAAAGGAATGGCGCTTGCCCTTATGGAGGTCAGTGTCCTGGAGACTCCCCCAAGAGGCCCAGGGAAGCAAAAGGACGCTGACCCGGGGAGGGCCCAAGCTCCTGAGCTCTCCTGTAGTCTCTTCCTCTGCTGATGGCTCCACTGTTCACTTGTTGCACAGTTAGAAACCTCAAAAGTGCCACAGTCTCTTCCTTTCTCTTTACTTCATTGCAAATCAGTCACCAAGTCCTACTTATTATACATCTTTAAAAGGCCCCCAGTACGTCCCGACCTCTTTCCCTTCCACTGCCACTGCCTTAGCTAAATAGTGTTACCATTTCTGTCCCAAACCATTATAAAGGCTTCCCAGCTGCTCTCCCTGCTCCCAGGCTTACCCCACCTCCCTCCAGCTTCCATATTGGTGGATGATTAATTGTTCTAAAGCACAACCCTCTGGGGGTGGGGGAAACTTTTAGTGGCTTCTCATTACCCAAGGTCTGCTAAAGTCCTATTCTTATAGGTTCTATAGACCCCTTGGCCCCAGAGTGTTTTTTTGAATTGATACTCTGCCTCTGCCTCTTCTCCCCACATTCTTGTTCTCCAGCCACCCTGGACTCTTGCTTTCTCTGAATATGCCATGCTCTTGAACTTGCTGTCCCCTCTTCCTGGAATGCTCACTTATGTGACTTTCTGATTGAACTTCTGCTCACCCTTCAGGACTCAATTCAAAAGGCCTCTTCTTGAAGCTTCTTGCCTTCTCTCCAGGCACAGTTAGCCTCTTCTAGAATCTTGCCCATAGTGCATATTTACGTTATAGCACATATTACATTGTAGCACCTCCATTTATTTACTTCTGATTCCCCTAGTAGACAGCCAGTTCTGGAGCAGTTATCAGATATCTCACTCATATTTGTATCACCAGGCACACAGTAGGTGTTATTTGTTTACTGAATGAACTTGATGTTTCCAAAACTGCTTTTTAGAATGTTATTAAGTGTGTTAATAAAATTTTCCAAGTAAATAAGTTAAGAAAGTAATGGCTTAACATAGTTGAATTAGGGCCAATCTATGTAATATGATCCTATTTGTATTTTTAGAAAAATAGGTAAACCTTTATGTGTAGAACATTTTCTGGAAAAATAGATCAGGAACTTTATAGTGCCATCTCTGAGAAATGGGACTAGGGGATTAAAGGAAGAGAGAAAGAGATTTTTTTTTCTTCACTTTTTCCTTATATCATCCCACACTGTTTGATTTAAAAAAAAAAAATCAGGTATGTGCAATAGTTTAACTTTCTTTTATGTTTTATGCAATTTTACTGAGATATATTCACATACCACATAATCATCCAAAGTATCATCATGTAGTTGTGCATTCATCACCATCAATTTTTGAACATTTTCATTACTCCAAAAAAAAAAAATAAAAATAAGACTAAAAATAAAAGTAAGAAAGAACAGCCAAACCATCCCATACCCTTTATCCCCCTCATTATTTATTTATTTATTGTATTTATTTTCTTACTTCTTTGTCTATACACTGGATAAGGGAGTGTCAGTCACAAGGTTTTTGCAATCACACCTTAAGTGCTAGATAGTTTGTATAATCATCTCCAAGAATCAAGGCTACTGGATTACAGTTCAACAGTTTCAGGTATTTCCTTTTAGCTATTCCAATACACTAAAAACTAAAAGGGGATATCTAAATAATGCATAAGAATGACCTCCAGAATGACCTCTCAACTCTATTTGAAATCTGTCAGCCACTGAAATTTTATTTTGTTTCATTTCTCTTCCCCTTTTTGGTCCAAGAAGGCTTTCTCAATCCCACAGTGCTAGGGCCAGGCTCATCCCTGAGAGTCACGTCCCACGTAGGGGAGAGGGCAGTGAGTTTATCTGCTGATTTGGCTTAGAGAGAAAGGCCACATCTGAGTAACAAAAGAGGGTCTCTGGGGGTGACTCTTAGGCATAATTATAAGTAGGCTTAGGTTCTCCTTTGCAGGAATAAGTTTTATAAGGGCAAGACCCAAGATTGAGGGCTTGGCCTATTCAATTGGTAGTCCCAAATGCTTGCAAGAATATCAGGAATTCCTCAGGTGGGGAAGTCTAATATTTTCACATTTTTCCCCAGTTCCTCAAGGGGGTTGTGCAAATACTTTTTTTATTCCCTGCTCAAATTACCCTGGGATGTGTCAGGGCATCACACTAATGAGTACAAACCAACCAGATCTCACTCCCTATTCAAGGTTCTGTGTAATTATGGAAACACTTTTATTTTAAATAATCTTTTAAAAAACAGTAAAATACATGGTATCTATATTTTTAAAAATAACACTAAAAACCCTATATTTAAAGTGTGGAAAATTTGTGCTTTGCCATATGTGGCTTTGCTGCACCCTGCCTGCTTTTGCCACTCCTGGGCTCCCCCATCCCAGAATCCTCCTGGAAAACAAACCCTCCCAGCCATTGTGGGAGAATGGCCTCCCCAGGTGAAGAGACCTCTAAGGAGAGCTATTCTGGGTCATCCTCCAAACAAAGAGCTCTGGATTGATATGGCAGGTGGAACAGAGAGGAGACTACTAGAGAGATTGAGGTTTGGGGTTAGGGGGCATCTGTTAAGTTTATAAGGGACAGTCTTCATTCATGCCACCAACTAATACATAGGGACTGTACCAGGTACTGGTCAGGCCAGGGCCTGGCTGTCCAGCCGAGGCAACCTCTGTTGCATCCTGGCCAGGGCCACCAAGGGGATTGGAGAGGACTGTTGCTCTGTTTAGTGTGTCAAGCATTCCCATTACCACTGGAGAACTGCTCCTCTCTTCTCCTACGTACTTTGGTGGGACAACCAATTTTAGTGTCCCTCCACCACTGATTAGTCACAGGCTGGACAAATGACCTCCACCTAGCAATCATGGTAGCTCACATCCTATTCCTGTTATTGGTTCAAAGGGTGGGCATGAGACTCAACAGGTCAAATTAGAGTCTTCTCAGAGATATAACTTGTGGACACTGGGATAGAGAAGTTACTCTCCTATTTGGATCTCAAACAAAGTCTTTCCTTACAGTTTGGATCTTAAACTGTAAGCCATGTCTCCTGCTCCGTGAAGAGATCCTTTCCAAGGCAGGAGAGAATGAGGTCAGTGTTCAAAGAGAAGAAGAGGTAACAGAGCCAAGGGAAAAAGAAAGAGAGGAGCCCTTGACGGAGCAAGGGTTCTGCCCCGTGTACCCAACAATGAGCACACAGCCACCATCCCTGCCCTTCTACAGCTCAAAGCCTAGTGTAGTCAGAAGACACCCCACAAATAATCACCCAAGGAAATAATTACAAACTGCAGGGGGTGGGGAGCTATCACTGTGTGTAATAGGGATGCCTGATCTGGGGGGAGGGAGGGCAGAGGTCAGGAGTGAAGAAAGGCTTCTCCATGTGTATTAGTTTCCTATTGCTGCTGTAATAAATAACTTCAAACTTAGTGGCTTAAAACAGCACACATTTATTCTCTTACATTTCTGGAGGTCAAACATCCAAAATGGGTCTCACTAGACTAAAAAGATGTCAGCAGGGCTGCATTCCTTCTGGGGGCTCCGGCGAGAATCTCTTTCCTTGTCCTTTCCAACTTCTAGAGACTATCTGCAATCCTTGGCTCATAGCCTCCTTCCACATTCAAAGCCAGCAATCACATTTCTCCAAATTCTACATCTGTTGTCACATCTGTTAAAGGAAAACTTTTAATGCAATTTAGGATCTCATGGCTTTATTGAGAAATTCATGAATTGGGCAGTACTGGCCAGTGGAAGGGAGTGGGGTGGAAAGGGGGAGCTTACAGAGGGCAAATGCAGAAGCAAGTGAGGAAATGTTCTAATTGGCAGATGTTACATTTCTGTTTTATGTAAAGGGATCTTACAAAGTGGAGAACAGATACACATTTGTTAGTATGGTATGCTTGTCCATTCCAATTAAGCTCTCTTTCCTGGACCCAAACTGGTTTATCAGCAGATGTTGCTTATCTGCAACCCTGTAGGGTACAGTCCATTTTCTCAGATGCCCTGCAGGTCAATTGGTTTGTCTTCTGAAAAGTCCCTTCTTGGAAAGGGTCCCTCCTGGCAACACCCCACGGAGGTGGCATTTTATTTTACTTGATACATCTTTTCTGACTCTGATCCTCCTGCCTCCCTCTTTCACTTAGAAGCAACTTTGGGATTACATTGGATCCACCTGGATAATCCAGGATCATCTCCAAACCTCAAGATTCTTAATCACAATGGCAAAGTTTTTTTTTCATTGTAAGGTGACATTTACAGATTGTGGATATTAGATGTGGACATCTTTGGGGAACAATTATTCTGTCTGCCACATTGAGAAAGTAATGTCAGAACTTCAAATATTAACTGAGTGAAATCAGTGAAGGAGGATGGGAGAGCATTCCAGGAAAGGAAGCAGCATGAGCAAGGGTCCTGAGGCAGGAGGGAGGAAGAGCTCAAAGACTTGAGTGGATGGCAGGGGAGAGGCAAATGGTGAGAGAGCAGGCTGGAGAGGACGGTGGGGCCAGAGCTTCCAGGGTCTTGGAAAGGAGTTTGGCCTTGGTCTTAAAACAAATGAGGAATACAATAGGATGTGTCCTTTTAAAATTCCACTCTGGTTGCCAATGGAGAATGAGTTGGGGTGGCCAAGAGGAGACAGACACAGGGAACCCTTTAGATGGATGAAGGGCTGGTTGCCACTTAGACCATCACATAAAGAAAGTTTCTTGGACTTTCTGGGTATTACATATGCACCTTCCTCATAAGCTTTGATGTTAACTTTATCATGGAAAATTTCAAACATATACAAAAGTAGAGAGAATGATTTAATGAAGTCCCATATAAGCTAACTCCTAGCTATAACAATTAGTCAATTAACAGCCACTCTTATTGCATCTATATCTCTACCTCACTTCCCCCATTCCACGATTATTTTGAAGCAAATCGCAGGCATCCTATCATTTCATCCAAATTCACATGTATTTGTATATGTATATGTATATGTACATGAACTACTTTAAAAGAGAACATAATTGGCTGAGCACTAATAAGTTCCTGTAATCTTAGCTTTTGGCTCAGCACATATTTATGGAAGCAAGGAAGGAAGAAAGAGAGGAAAGAGCATAGAAAGGGAGGGATAACTATGTATTTTGACAGCCCGTAGAAAGACTATTCCTTTTCCATCTCTACCCAGGATTCCAAACATTTTCCACATCAAAATGTGCATCCTTTTCCTGTGTCTGCCAAGCTTAGTCTGGTCCTATCGGAAGTCTTCTTTTGAAAAGCCCTAAGCATTCCTGCTGCAGGTTATGGGGTGCTGGGGGAATGCATTCCATTTTCCAGATGGGGCAATAAGGCCTGACTCCTTCTCAGCTCACAGAATGGCAGGAGCTCCCTGGGTTCCCTCCAGTCACTTTCCTGGCACTAGGGGAGGGGCCTTTTTAAAATGACTAAAGAAGTTTACACAGCCCACATGCTGACACCACTCATTTCAAAGACAACTCCAGCTAGGCTTTCTCCTTTCCAAATTACTCAGCATTGCTGGGTGTGAGGGTGGGCGGTGGAGAGGCCTCTAATTACACCTTTCTTGAAGTCTTTTAGTTCTGTGACTATTTCAAGGAGGAGCAGGATAATGACTTCCCGCCTCTCAGTGAAGACACTCCTCAAAAGTCCCCATTCTGTGCCTCTCTCCAGAAAAGGCTTAGTTGTCTGGTGATGCTCTGGTTATCTACTGTTATGAGGCAAAACCCCAAAAACTTAACATAGCAATCATGTACTCTCATGATCTCTGGGGGAATTTGGGCGAGGCTCAGCAGTGCCATTCTTCTGCTGCTTCTGGTTCTGGAGGGTCCAAGAAGGTTTCACTCACATGTCCAGGGCCTGGGCAAGCATGCTGGACCCCTCTCCCTTTCCCTGTCATCTCAGGGGCCTCTCCATGTGGTCTCTCCAACAGGATAGTCAGATGTCTTACATCACAACTCAAGGGTCCAAGAGCCCTTGTTCCCAGAACAAGGGGGAGCTGCCATCTTTTCCAGCCTGGAAACTGGCACAGCATCACTTTTGCTTGTTCTATTGGCTAAGATAGTCAGGAGACCAAGGGGAAAAGACATAGAGCCCAGCTCTCAATGGAAGGAATGTCAAAGAATGTGTGGTCCTCTTTAACTCTCCATGGGTGCAAAAAGGAGAGAATAGATCCTTTGTGATCCCAAGAAAATGCAATGTCTCAACTTCAAATGGAAACAGTTTTCAGCATTCTGAGAGAAAATGCTAATCCTGCTATAGGAAATTCCTTCATGTTATTATTGACCTATGTGTCCTTCGCCTTGCAAGGTAAGAACATACATTTCCAAAGGACAAGGAGTTTTCACTGTGTTAAAATGATGAATTATGAATGCTCCTGGAACTAAAACAATGGTTTTTCTGGCTTCTGTAATTGGGTTCTTCCTTCTGTAGGTGAAAAAAATGCCATGAAAATTATTTTAAACAAGAAGGGAATTTATTACATTATGTAACTAAAAAATTCAAGGTTAGAGTCAAGGTCAACTGGATCCAGAAGCTCAGATTGTATCGTCAAAAATCAGCCTCTCTATCTCTTGCTCTTTTTTCTGTTTTCTATGTTGTCTTTATTCCAATCAATGTCAAAGATGTTTACCAGTAGGTCCAGATTTCTATTCTAACAGCTTGGTAATAAAAATAGCTCTCTTCTTTCCTAATGATGTCAGCCAAACTCTCAATGGGGACTCTCATTAGGCTGCACTGAGGCATGAGCTCATCCCTGAACCAATCACAGTGGCCAGAAGAATAATATTCTGATTCATCTGGACTACATCACATGCTCTTCCCTGGAGCTAGGGATATGGCCAGTCCCACCAAAACATATTGGCTGTGAATGGAGGGATGGTTTCTCTAAAGAACACTCAGGGAACTGCCATCAGAAGAAGGGTCAATGGGTGCTGAGAACTAAAAATAGTAGATGTCTGCTACAGTTCACCCTTTGGCTGCTCATCTCCCATACACCAATCCTCCCATAAACTTAACTTTAAAAGTAAACCGCTGAACACAATGCAAATGTTCTGTGTGCAGTCTAAACTTGGTTATTCCCTTCTCCAAAGAGAGACAACCCAAAGTCTTATCTAAATACTGCATCCACTGCAATTATAGGGTTCTTGATTTCATGCATTCCTCTCCATCAGATTGAGTGTGGCACTTCATGATCTGCAGCTGTTAAGTAAATGGTATATTTAACCATTCATTCACCAACATACTCAATATATGCTAATGGTGAAAACATAGGATAACAATAGCTGTTAAAAATTTTATTTGGAAAGGGGAAACAATAGCTAGTGATCATTAGTCCGTATACCCATATCCTGATATATGGATATGAACAAGAATTAGAAGGATGGCAAAGCTCCCTTCCCTGGTAGTAGAATGAGTTCCTTGACTAGCCAATCCAATTCCCCTGGGTTTGTTCTCTGGGATTTCCCTCCATAGACAGGTGAGCAGGACATTGGGGTAATTTGCCCGTCTGGGAGCTGCACTCTTTCAAGCTTATTTCTTGGTAGCACAAGTTCAGATGTATCAGTTAGAAATGCATTCATCTGAAAATAACAGAATACCTGGCTAACAGTGGATTATCAGCATGAATTTTTATTTTTCTCACTTAATAATATATCTAAAGGTACGCAGTCTCCAGCATTAAATTAGGGACTCAATGAAATCAGATCAACAGACTGTGATTCCATTGGCCTTTTCTAATATATGGAACATCACAACTGCATTCAAAAGAGGAAGAAAGCAGAAGAGTCTTCTCCAGGTTCTCTCTCCCCTTTTCCTGGGAGGTACAAAAGCCTTCCCAGAAGCCCTCAGTAGGCTTCCGTTTAGATCTCACTGGCCAGAATTATGTCACATGGCCATCCCTGGCTGCAAGGGAGCTTGGGAAAACAAGTTTTTGCACATTGCTACCCAAAATGGAATTGATACTTTATTTGCATGGAATGCCTGAAAATTGCTTTAGGGATTGACGGTACAGATACGTGAGGTGGTTTGGTTTTCCAAAGAAAAATTAGGGATTAATTACCTACAAAAGTGGGGAAGGGATGCCAAGTATAGGACAAACAGCATATTGCTATTGCAACCCCAAATAGACTATTTCTGGGCCTAAAAATCTAGGATTATAAGGACAAAGAAAAATTTTCTCTGGGCTTAGATAAAATGAAATAATAATAAAAATGCTTCAGAGGAGTTTTGAAAGTGAAGACAAACAACGTTTTTTTTTTAAAAACATACATTCCTGAGATAATAGACAATGACAGTTTATGATTTTATCAGCAATTTCAAAAAGGATGAAAAAGGAGACTTCAAGGATGCTGATATGAGCTTTGTCATCTCTTGCAAAAGGTAGTATTTCTCATGAGAATACCAAGGAATCAGGGCCACCCCCACCTACATCCTCCCCCCCAGCACTGGGGTGTGCTGGGGTTTGTTTTCTGATTTACATAATCACTGAGGCTAAATGGCCCAGAAACTCACTCCGCTCTCCATGAATCCAGGGCTAAGAAGGCTTAGGAGAGATTTCTGGATGAGCCATTGGGAGCAAAGTTTCATTATTTCCAAGCTGAATTATTTGACTCACTCAATTGAGCCTAAGTGCCCACTTAGAGCCATCAGCCAGAGGCTCCTGAGTGGTGACCCTGGGGGAGCTTCTGGATGGATCGGCTCCAGCTGAGGGGGCAGCAGCACAAAGTGGGCTGGAAATCTAGGGCAGAGGAGCATTTGAGGGAGCAGAAAGGAGGGGCTGTTGTTCCATGCATGCCCCAGGGGAATGAATAGACATCTTCATTGGCAATTGAGTTAATTTTTGAAGCATCAGCTAAAATAGACTTCCCTTTTCTCTTTCTCACTATCCCCACCCCTACCTAGCCTGAAATAATAAGGGGAGTTATTAGGAGCTCATCTGTTATGCAAAAAAGAATGAAAAAACGTTAACAACAGCCAGTTCTGTGAAAAAGCACATAGCTATATGGTTGACTGTATAAACAGCTCTACGAAAAATATAATACATGGTGCAGGAGAGTATCGCCTGGACAGTTCCTAGATCCCAGGGCACTTTAAATTTATCACAGGGAAGGAGAAGAAATCCGTTTTAGGATTCATAATCAGGATTTTAATCTGTTTCTATTTTGAACCTTTGGCGGAGAAGACAAGACCCTGCAAACTAAAAAGATCCACTGCCATTGCTAAAGTAATTTCAGCTCTGGGAGAGAGAGTCCAATTTAGGTTTTTAGGTTGTTTTTCTTTTTTTTTTTTTTTAATACCTTGCAAATTAGAGCAAGTGATGACACGGAGAGTTGGGAAGCTGGGGAGATGGATTCTGTGGGTGCCAGGTAATAGAGCTAGATGTGTTGATGGGTCTCCCTCGAATCACACATCACTACTGTTCACCTTACACCCCACCAACTACCCCAGCCTAAACTACTCAATATCCTCCTAACTGGACTCCTGATTCCCATTTCTATTCTCTTTAATCCACCCTCTACAGTTTTGCTTGTATTCTTTTTCTATACTTAGTTCTCGACATACCATTCCTCTGCTTGGAAACCACACTGAGCTCTGCACTGTCATCAGAAATAAATGCAAACTCCAAAGCAGTGACTCACAAGGCCTGCCAGCCCATCTCCTGACTCCAGGTCTTCTCTGTCCTTTTCAGTCACTGGCCATTGCCCAGCTCAGTGCCTGCTACATATTTGGGTACATTTGCCCAGCAAAGGTTAACTAGCCATGCCAGTGCTTTCACTGTCCCCTGTACACGGCACATGTTTTCACCTCTCCATTACCTTTGCCATTCAAGCCATTCCTTTTGCCAGGAACAGCCTTTCCCACCCCATCCATTTGGGTAACTAGTACTTAGTTACTGATCAATATACAACTCAAATGTCACTTCCTTTCTCTAGATCTCCCCAATTCCCTCTATCCACCCATTCACCCCCAAGCAGAATTATTTTGGGTCACCAACCCATTTTATGCATCTCTCCACTGTTGTAGCAGCTCCTGCATTATATTTTTATATAATTTGATATGCTGTAAAAAGTTAACTGGGTTCCCAAGAAAATTTATCAAAATTGGATTATAAAAAAAGTCTGATTCAGTGAAAGATAAAAGGAATTGAGGTTAGGGCATTCCAGTCTCACAGTAACAAAGTTAGTTTTCTTGCAGGGATTTTAATACTAAAGGGGCATTGTAGCTATCAGAGTATTTAGTCTTTGCAAGCTAAAATATCGAATTGCTTGATCATGAAAGACAAAATTGAACCTAAACATCTCATTTGCCCCACCAGCCACATGCCCACAGGCCTCTCCAAACCTCAATCAACTTTGGCCTTGACCTCACAACTTTGCTGGCTTTACAGTTCATGATACACAGTAGACAGAAGAATACGGGGGACTTAAAGGGAAGCAGCAATCCCGCACCTGTGTCTCCAGGTGCTGGTTCCCAGGGACTAATCCCTGTGACAAGCCTATTGTTACCAATGGCAATTGGAGTAAAGCAAATTGTGTCTTTTAATTCACTGATCTTATGGCCAATATTCTACTTAATACTGCAAACTCCTTCTGCTAAGAGAAAGACCTCTACTAATGTATTACCTTCCTTCTAGATGGGAAGACATTAAAAGCAGAGACAGTGTCTTATTCAACTTTGTCACCCCAATATTACTGAATTGATTGTAAACATTCCCACATTATCCAGATAATTAGCTTTAATTTTCACTTTGACTAGAGTTTGTTTAGTACCTTAACAGTTCTAGCATAGCTGGATACAGTCCCATCCCTAGCCCAAACTTTTATATACTGGTAACAGGACTTTATTGTCGTGAACTAGTAGCGACTTGAATAGGCAGCTAGCCCTGCTATGATAAAATATTATTTATTTGAGCACTGTGCTAAGCCCTTTACATGAATTAACTCATCTAATTCTCCCACAGGCACTATTACTGACCCATTTTATAGCTGGGTAAACTAAGGTTTAGAGAGATCAATTATTTGTTTAATGGAAAAATAAGTAAGAAATAACGACATAAAATAACTACTCTAAAATGAAAATTCTTATTTTGAGTTAGGTGCCCTCCAACCTTTGTTTGGTTCATAGTTCTTCATCCATACAGAAAGTTAATTCTTTTATTTGTACTTTGAGGAATTCTGCCATTAGTTTGCCTTGTGGGATTTACCTGCTCAATATTAGACACTCTATGGGTGCTTTATTTTTATGGCTGAGATAGTGCTAATTTGAAAATTCCCTAAGCTAAAATGACCTTAGCTATTTTCTATGTTGGAAAACTGAGGCCCTCAACCATTAAGTTGTCCAGTGTCACACTGACCCAGAGAAGTTTTCTAAGGGAAATTTTAGTCATATCCAGGATACTCACTTTTATTGAGGTACATAGGGGTGAAATGGGCTTCTGTCTACAGGCTCTGTTTTGACAAAAGGATGTCAGGCCTCCCCAAGGGTTGGCTGACTGTTAGAAAAACATCATAAAACATGTGCTTTCCAGTACTTATCAAGGCATACCCTTGAACTCCCTGCTATCTGATTCTTATCAAAAACCCTGGTTCTAGAAATAATATTTATGAAAGATGTCTTGAGGTTGTATATTCTCTTTTAGCTTACAGATAAGCTATCTTAAATTCATTTTAGGATGAGGCAGGATATATAATTAAATAGGATGATCTCAGACAAGCTATTTAACTTCTACACTCCTTCGTTTCCCCACTGGTACCATAAGGTAGTTGGGCCGCATGACCGCTGAGTGTTTGCCAAGGCAAAAATTTCATGAAGTATTTTCAACTCTAACCATACCTATACTTATGAGAAAGACGATCACAAATCATCAAAGTAGTGAAAGATCCAAAAGGGGTTGATGGGAACTCTATTTTCTGCATGATTTTTCCATAAACCTACAACTTCTCTAATACAAAAATTAAGAAATTATCCTTAATCGATCAATAAAATTAAAATATTATTTTAATGAATTCTTCAAATATGAGCTCTTATCTGCATTTTTCTGTGCTTCAGTGTCCTCTTGTCTTAACCTTGGGGATTTAAGGAGGATTAAATTGAGTGCAACCTCAAATCCAGTGTCTTCTCCCAAGAACCATTCTTATCTGACCACCCCAGCTCCACGAGCAGGAAGGACACTCAGTACCACGGCCCACAAAATCACAATTTGATATTGTTCTTCTGTATGTGTTCCCATTCCCCGGGCCCCAGTTAATTAAAAGCTCCTTGAGGGTCATGTTCATACCCAGCTCATCTTTGAAATCATCATAGCACCTAGTAGAGGGTTAAGGCAGTACTTACAGGCTTGTCAACTGAGTGGTTGGCTGGTTCTTCTTTTTAAATTTTTAAGTTTTCTTTATTTTTGTATCAGAAAAGTTGTAGGTTTATAGAAAAATCATGCAGAAAATAGAGTTCCCATCAACCCCTGCCCTCCATTATTAACACCTGTATTAGTATGGTATTTTTTTATAAATGATGAAAGAATATTGTTATAATTTTATCATTAGGTATAATCCATGGTTTACATTAGGGTTTCCTCCTTGTGTTGTACTGCTTATGAGTTTTTATAAAAAATTTTTATTTTAATAACATATTGTTTTAGTTTGCTAAATCTGCCAGAATGTGATATACCAGAAATGGGTTGGCTTTTAACGATGGGGATTTATTAAGTTACAAATTACAATTCTAAGGCTGTGAAAATGTCCAAATTAAGACATCAAGAGGTAGATACCTTCTCCAAGGAAAGGCCAATGGCATCCAGGATTCCTCTATCATATGGAAAGGCACATGGCTGATGTCTGCTAGTCCTCCTTCTCCTGGGTTCTGGTTTCAAGATGGCTTTCTTCAAAATGTCTCTGAGTTTCTGTCAGCATTTTTCTCTCTCTTAGCTTTTCTGAGCTCTCTCCAAAATGTCTCTGTCTTTTATCCTCTCATAAAGGACTCCAGCAAGGGGATCAAGACCCATCTTGAATTGGGTGGGTCAGATCTCCATGGAAACAACCTACACAAAAGATCTCACTGAATAATAGGTCTGCCCCCACAGGGATGGATTAAGAGAACATGGCCTTTTATGGTGTACATAACAGATTCAAACCAGCATGCACATATATAATCTAAAATTTCCCTTTTGACCACATTAAAATATAAAATTCAGTGCTGTTAATTAATTTGCAATATTGTGCTACCATCACCAACATCCATTACCAAAACTTATCCATCACCCCAAATAGAAACTCTAGAATTTAAGCATTAAATCCCCACTCTCTACCACCACCCACCCACCCCCAGCCTCTAGAGACCTATATTCTAGCTTCTGACTCTATGAATTTGCTTTCTCTAATTACTTCATATCAATGAAATCATATATTAGTTGTTTTGTGTCTGGCTTATATTTCATTCAACATGATGTCTTCAAGGTTCATCCAGGTTGTCACAATTATCAGAACTTCATTCCTTTTTACAGCTGAATAACATTCCACTGTATGTATCTACCACATTTTTAAAATCCCATTCATTGGTTTGTGGACCCTCAAGGTACTTCCTTCTTTTGGCAATTGTGAATAATGCTGATAAGAACAGCAGTATGCAAATATCTGCTCAAGTTCCTGCTTTCAATTCTTCTGGGTATATACCTAGAAATGAGATTGCAGAGTCATACGGTAATTCTGTAGTTAACTTTTGAAGAATTGCCAAACTGTCTTCTTCTGTGGCTGCACCATTTTACATCCCCACCAACAATGATTGGATGTTCTTGTTTCTCCACATCCTCTCCAACACTTATTTTCCGTTTTTAAAAATAATAGCCTTCTAGTGGGTGTAAAATGGTATCTAATTGTGGTTTTGACTTACATTTCCCTAATGGCTAATGATGTTGAGCATTTTTCATGTGCTTTTTGGCCTTTCATATATCTTCTTTGGAGAAATGTCTATTCAAGTCTTTGGCCCTTTTTAAATTGGGTTGTTTGCCTTTCTGTTGTTGAGCTTAGGACTTCTCTATAAATTCTGGACATTAAAGCCTTATTGGATATGTGGTTCCCAAATATATTCTCCCATTGAGTAGGCTGTCTTTCTAGTTTCATGAGAAATTCCTTTGATGCCCAAAAGATTTTAATTTTGATGATGTCCCATTTATCTACTTCTTCTTTTGTTGTTTGTGCTTTGGGTGTAAAGTCTAAGAAACCATTGTCTAACACAAGACCTGAAAATGCTTCCCTATGTTTTCTTCTAGAAGTTTTACAGTTTTGGTTCTTATTTTTAGGTCTTTTGATCCATTTTGGGTTGATTTTTATATATGGTGGAAGATAGGGATCCACCTTCATTCTTTTGCATATGGACATGCAGTTTTTCTAGCATCATTGTTTTAAAAGACTATTCGTTACCAGTTGAATGTACTAGGAACCCTTGTAAAAAATCATTTGGCCATAAACATTTGGGTTGATTTCTCAACTCTCAAGTCAATTCCATTGGTCTGTATATCTGTCCTTGTGCCAGTATTGTGCTGTTTTGATTACTGGCTTTGTAATAAGTTTTAAGATTGGGAATTCTGAGTCCTCCAGTTTTGTTCTTTTTCAAGATGGTTTTGACTATTCAGAGCCCCTAATTCTTCCATATGATTTTGAAAATTGGCTTTTCCCTTTCAGCAAAGAAGATGGTTGGAATTTTCATTGGGATTGCCTTTAATCTGAAAGTTGCTTTGGGTAGAATTGACATCTTAACAATATTTAGTCTTCTAATCCATGAACATGGAACGTCCTTCCATTTATTAAGGTCTTTTTTGGTTTCTTTTAGCAATATTTTGTAGTTTTCTATGTAAAAATCCTTTATATCATCCTTGGCTAGATTTATTCCTAGATATTTGATTCTTTTAGTTGCTGTTATAAATGGAATTTTTCCCTAATTCCCTCTTCAGGTAGTTCATTATTGGCCTAAAGGCACACTACTAATTTTTGTGTGTTGATCTGGTACCCTGCAAATATGCTGAATTGGTTTATTATTTCTAGAAACTCACTTGTGGATCTTTGAGGATTTTCTGTATATAGGATCATGTCATTTGCAAATAGGGAAATTTTACTTCTTCCTTTTCAATTTGGAAGGCTTTTTTTTCCTTTTCTTTCCTAATTGCTCTGACTAGAACTTCCAGTACAGTGTCGAATAACAATGGTTACAATGAGCATCCTTGTCTTGTTCCTGATCTTAAAGAGAAAGGTTTCACCATTGAGAATCAGGAAACAAAAATCTCCCAAAAAAGAAAAGCCCAAGACCAGATGGCTTCACATTGAGAATGATGTTAGTGATGGGTTTGTATATATGCCCTTTATCATATTGAAGTAGTTTCTTTATTTTACTAGTTTTCTAAGTATTTCTAATAAAGAAAGGGTGCTGGATTTTTTCAAATGCTTTTTCTCTATCAGTTGAGATGACCAAGTGTTTTTTTTCCCTTCATTCTGTTAATGTGGTGTATTACATTTATTGATTTGCTTATGTTGAATCACCCTTGCATATCTGGGATAAATCCCACTTGATCATGGTGTTTAATTCTTTTAATGTGATGTTTGGACTCAATATGGTAGTAATTTTTGAAGATTTGTGCCTGTATAGTTGTAAGGGATATTGGTCTGTAGTTTTCTTTTCTTGAGGTACTTTTGTCTGCTTTGACATGAGGGGGATGCTGACCTCAAAGAAAGAATTAGGGATTGTCCCCTCCCCTTCAATTGTTTTGGAAGAACTTGAGCCAGATTGGTGTTAATTCTTCTTTTGATGTTTGGTAAAATTCACCTGTGAAGCCATCTGGTCTTGGCCTTTTCTTTTTTGGGAGATTTTTGCTTCCTGATTCAATCTCTTTACTCCTTATTGGTTTGTTGAGATTTTCTATTTCTTCTTGAGTCAGTGTATGTAGTTTGTGTGTTTCTAAGAATTTGTCCATTTTATCTAGATTATCTCATTTGTTGGTGTACAGCTGTTCATAATAGCCCCTTATAAGCCTTTTTATTTCTGTGGGGTCAGTAGTAATGTCCCCCCTTTCATTTCTGATTTTAAATATTTGTGTCATCTCTTTTATTTTCATTGTCAGTCTAGCTAAAGGTTTGTCAATTCTTTCAATCTTTCCAAAGAACCAACTTTTGGTTTTGTTGATTCTCTCTGTTGTTTTTAATTCTACATTTCATTTGTCTCTGCTCTAATCTTTATTTCCTTCCTGGTGCTTGCTTTGGGTTTAGTTTGCTGCTATTTTTCTAGATCCTCCAGTTGTGAGGTTAGACCTTTGATTTGAGATCTTTTTTAATGAATGTAATTAGGGATTTAAATTTTCCCTTCAGCATTGCCTTTGCTGCAACTGGTAAGTTTTGGTATGTTGTGTTTTAATTTTCATTCACCTGAAGATACTTCCTAATTTCCAGTGTGATTTCTTTTTTGATCCATTGGTTGTATAAGGGTGCACTGTTTGCTTTACACATTTGTGTGAATTTTCTAGTTTGCCCTGTTATTGATTTCTAGCTTCATTGCATTGGGGTTGGAGAAGATACATTGCATGATTACAATATTTTTTAATTTATTGAGAGCTGTTTTGTGACCTAACAGGTCTATCCTGGAGAATGTATATTCTGTTGCTGTTGGGTAAAGGGTTCTATATATGTCTGTTACTGCTAGTTGGTTTGGAGTATTAATTTAAATCTTGTGTTTCCTCATTGATCTTCTATCCATATGTTCAATCCATTATTGAAAGTGGTGTACTGAAGTTTCCTACTATCAATGTAGAATCGTCTATTTCTCCATTCAAATCTGTCAATATTTGTTCTGTGTATTCTGGGACTCTGCTGTTAAATATATATATATACTTAACAGCAACTTCTTGTTGAATTGACCCCTTTATCAGTATGTAATAAAGTGTGTGGTGATTTGGAGCTGTATATACCCCAGAAGGAAGTAAAGAATGTGTTATAGGAAACTGGAGGAAAGGCAAGCCTTGTTTTAAAGTGGCAGAAAATTTGGCGAAATTGAGTTCTGATGTTGGATGGAAGGCAGAACTTGAAAGTGATGAACTTGGTTATTTAGCTGAGATTTCCAGGGTAAGTGTAGAAGGTGCAACCTGTTTTCTCTGTTAAGTTTACAGTGAAATGAGAGAAGAAAGAGATAAACTGAGAATTGAACTTCTGGGCACAAAGAAACTACAAATTCATGGTCTGGAAAATTCTGAGCCTATCCAGATAGTGTGTTCTGAGACTAGGGTCAGAGAGGCTCTATCAGGGACCTCCCTGAGCTTCCAGAAAGTGAGTTCCTGGAGAGTAGGACCTCATGGGGGAGTTTAACTGAACATAAGCCCAGCCAGCCATTTCAGTGGAACTCAGGATTGGAAATGAAGTTACCAAGAAGGATCTGTGTGGAAAGTTCTCTGGTTTGATGGTTTGGATTACTGTGAACTGCACAAAAAGTAAACAAGGTTTTTTTCAATTTTGTATGAGTGAAACCACTGCCAGCATGAACTGAAAGGGACAGAGAAGGCGTGAATTAAAGGAAGAATGAGTTCAAGGGCAGAAACATGGAAGCCAAGGGCTGGACCAAAGAGAGATCTTTTGGTGAACAGAATGGACCCACTTGTGTGTGGAAAAGGCAGGTTTGCATCTGTGCTTTCAGGGGGCAGATCATCTGCCCCAGCACTTGGAGGGGGCAAACCTTGTGCCTCATTTTTAGGGAGAATGCTACCACCCCAATGCTCAGAGAGGGTGGGACCTATGTCTAATCATTCACACAGAACCTGGCTGCCACACAACACTTGAAGAGGATGGGATCTTTACCCTGGGGAGTGCAGAGAGCCTGGCTGCCATCTGGGTGCTCAGAGAGGGTGTGGCTTTTACCCCAGTGTTCAGGGAAAGGATGGTGCTACCATCTCATCAGGACTGAACAATAAAATTTAGAGCCATTGATTACTCAGTCCTTGAAATCTAATGGAGTTTGCCCTGTTGGATTTCAAAATTGTATGTGACCCATGACTCCCTTTTTCCTTGTAGTTTCTCCCTATTGAAATGGGAATGGCTATCCTATGCCTGTCCCTCCCTTGTATATTGGAAGCAGATAACTTTTTTCCTAGATTTCACACATCCACAAACAGAGGGGAATTGTGCCCCAGGACAGGCCACACCCATAACTGATTTCTTTGAGACCTTGTACCTAGCATTGTTAATGCTTTGGGGATGTTGTAATGGAATGAATGTATTTTGCATGTAGAAAGAGAATGCCTTTTTGGGGGCCCAGAGGGTGGAGAATGGTGGTTTGGAGCTGTATATACTGCAGAAAAACATGTTCTTAAACTTAATCCATTTCTGTAGGTGTGAACCCATTGTAAGTAGGACTTTTTGAAGAGGTTATTTCAGTTAGGTGTGGCCCAACTCACTCAGGAAGGGTCTTAATCCTATTGCTGGAGTCTTTATAAGTGGAATGAGATTTAGGCAGCTAGAAGGAGAGAAATCCACAGGAAGAAAGAAGCTGATGGTCAATGGAAACTGGAAGAGAAAGGAGAGGCCAGGAGAGGCTCCATGTACATTGCCATGTGTTTTAGTTTTCTAGGATGCTCAAAGAAAATACCAGGAAATGGGTTGGGTTAAAAAAAAAAAAAAAAAAAAGGAATTTATTTGCTCATGGTTGAGCCTGGGAAAATGCCCAAATCAAGGAATCACCTAGGTGATATTTTCTTCCTGAAGACCAGTTGTCAGCAATCCTGGGCTCCTCTGTCACTTGGTGTCTGCTGGTCTTTCCCTTTTCTTCTGGGTTTCATTGATTTCAGCTTTTGTTTCTGTTGCTTTCTCTTTCTCTCTCTCTCTGTGTTCACTACATTTATAGACTCCAGTAATAGGATTAAGACCTGTCCTGAATGAGTCTCATCAAAAGTCCTACTTAAAATAGGTTTACACCCACAGGAATGGATTAGATTTCAGAACATGTTTTTCTGGGTTCTTACAGCTTTAAACCACCACACCAACTGATAGGGGAGCCTAGGACCAAGGATCATCAGCAGGGCCCCAGAACACCAGTCTTTCAGAAGAAAGCATCACCTTGATGACACTTTGATTTAGACTTTATCCTAGCTTCAAATCCATGAAGTAATGAATTTCCATTGTATAAATCAACCCATTGCATGGTATTATCAGCCAAGGAAACTAAAACAACCTTCTTTGTCACCCATAACAGTTTTTGACTTAAAGTCTATTTTATCTGATATTAGCATAGCTATTCTAGCTCTCTTTTGGTTACTATTTGCATGGTATACTTTTTTTCATCCTTTCACTTTCAACATACTTATTTCTTTGAATTTAATGTGAGTCTCTTTTTAACAGCACATAGTTGGGTCATGTTTTTTTGTTTGTTTGTTTTCTTTTTTTTTTTTTTTTTACCTATTCTGTCAATCTCTGCCTTTTGACTGGCTAGTATAATCCTTTCTTCTAGTATAGTCCTTCAGGACTTTCTTCTGAAATTTTGCTATTTTGTCTTTGTAAGTCATAACTTTTTTGGCCAATTCTTCAATTAATGCCTACATTCATATTTATTCGATTTTTTTGTATTGTACCATCTTGAGTCCCTCCTCATTTCTTTCTTAATATATTTTTCATATATTTTCTATGTGTTTACCATGGGTCTATCTTCAATAACATATACATACACTCTTCCTATACCCCTCTCTCCCCCCACCTTTTTGTTGCACTTGTTACAAATTATATCTTTATATATTGTTTGCCCCAAATCAGAGATTTATTATTACTTCTATGCATTTACATTTTAAAATCTTTACTGGAGGTCTCTATTTCTTTATGCCATTTCAATCCATCTCCAATGTCCTTTCCTTTCAGTCTGAAGAAGTCCCTTTAGTGTTGCTTGTAGGGCTGGTCTAGTGGTGAAGAACTCTCTCAGCTTTTGTTTATCTAGGAATATCTTGATCTCTCCTTCGTCTCTGAAAGAAAGCCTCACCAGATATAAAACTCTTTGTTAGCAATTGTTTTCTTTCAACACTTTAAATATTGTTAAATATTGTTCCACTACCTTCTTGCAGGCATGGTTACTGATGAGAAATCAATATTGAGATTCCCTTATACATAAGTTATTGCTTTCCTGTTGCTGCTTTCAGAACTCTCCTTGTCCTTGGCATTGGACAGTTTGATTACTATGTTCTATGGTTCTATTTGTGATTATGCTGTTTGGGGTATATCGGGTTTCTTGAATGTGCATATTCATGTTTTCCAGTTTTATGTCATTTCTTTGAATATTCCTCCTGCACCTTTGTCTCTTTCTTCTCCCTCTGAGACTCCCATATTGCATATACAGGTATGTTTGATGGTGTCCCACAGGTTGTTTAGGTTCAGTTTGCATTTAAAATTTCTTTTATATTTCTGCTCCTCAGACTGAATCATTTCAATTCTCTTGTCTTCAAGATCACTGATTCTTTCTTCAGCCAGCTCCAATCTGCTGTTGAAACCCTCTAGAAAATTTTCATTTCAGTTATTGTGGCTGTTGTAGCTTGCTAATGCTGCCAGAATGCAAAATCCAGAAACGGATTGGCTTTTGTAAAAGGGAGTTTATTTGGTTGCACAGTTACAGTCTTAAGGCCATGAAGTGTCTAAGGTAATGCACCGACAATTGGGTACCTTCACTGGAGGATGGCCAATGGCATCTGGAAAACCTCTGTTAGCTGGGAAGGCATGTGGCTGGTGTCTGCTCCAAGTTCTGGTTTCAAAATGGCTTTCTCTCAGGACATTCCTCTCTAGGCTTCAGCTTCTCTCCAAAATGTCACTCTCAGTTGCCCTTGGGGCATTTGTCCTCTTTTAGCTTCTCCGGAGCAAAAGTCTACTTTCAAAGTCCATCTCCAAAATGTCTCTGTAAACTGCAGTTCCTCGCTCAGCTCCTGTGCATTCTTCAAAGTGTCCCTCTTGGCTGTAGCAAGCATGCTCCTTCTGTCTGACTTATATAGTACTCCAGTGAACTAATCAAGGCCCATGCTGAGTGGGCAGGGCCACACCTCCATGGAAATTATACAGTCAGAGTCATCACCCACAGTTGGGTGGGTCACATCTCCATGGAAACACTCAAAGAATCACAATCTAATCAACACTGATACGTCTACCCACACAAGATTACATCAAAGATAATGGCATTTGGGAGGACATAATACATTCCAACTGGCACAGTGACCTTCAATTCCAGTATTTCTATTTGATATTATTGAGACTCTCAAAGAGATTCCCATACAGTGTTTTAACTCATATTGAAGTTAAGACAATGCTAAGACACTGGAAACTCTATAGTGAATTGAATAATTATTTCCAATCTGGTGCTTCTCATTTAAAACACAGAATCCAGATTTTTTCAAGCTGTATTCTATACTCAGGGCCTTGATTATCCCTCAATATTGCCCAAATAGCTGCCAAGTTTGTATGTTTGTGGGCGGCTGTCGGGAGGGGAAGAAAAGACAGTATTTCTGTTTGGTTCCTATTGAGAATCTCAAAGAGATTCCCATATTTCTTCATATCCTTTAGTTCTTTCTCTGTGCTTTCCTTTATCTCCTTGAGCATATCGAAGATCATTTTTTAAAGGTCTTTGTCTGGTATGTCCACAGTCTGATCATCTTCATTGATGTTTTCTGGATTTTTATCGTCTACCTTTGGATGGGCCATCATTTCCTGTTTCTTTGTCCTGTAATCTTTTGTCACACACTGTACATTTTAATATTTTAAAGTGTTAACTCTGGGATTTAGTTCCTCAGCTGTCTGTTCCTTAAATGTGGATCTAGCTAGTGATATGACAGAGATTTTCTTGAGTGCCAGGAGCTAAGCAAAATAAACAAATCAAAGCAAAAAGCACTTTTCACAGCCTTTGGAAATTGACTCTGTTTTGGCTTTTTTCCTGTGCTTATGCTTGCTCATGGCCATGAATTCCCTTTTTTTTGCAGGAACTCAAATGCATCCTCTATGCCTTATGAAATAGATTTCCCCCTCCCTGAGTACCCTATTGTATGACTTAAAGCAGGTAATCTTTTGCACCAGCTGCTTTGACTACGGAACTTGCAGAGGAAGTTCTGGCAGCATGATCCAGACAGGACTTTCCTGGTCAGTCTTTCAGACTGCCACCTGATAGATTGGCATGGACATACAGGAACCCCAGTAAGTGTCACTCTGCTCCCTGCAGAACAGGATCAGTGACCGACAATGGGAATACAGGCTGTCTCCACACTGTGCCAGGGAGGTGAAGGAAAAGGGGCCAGCAAGGGTGCCACAAGATTCTCCTACCCTTTGTAAAGTTGCATCTCCTTGACTTGGCCCTAGCCCTAATACTGCAACCCTTTAATTGTTTTCCAGAGTTTTGAGGAAGATGGCTTTGCCAGGTTTTTTTTGTTTTTGTTTTTGCTTTTTTTTTTTGCTAGTTATTCAAAGATTCCATGGTAGAACAGCACCCTGGAATGTTTTATACCACCACCTTGTTGACCAAAAGCTGACTGGTGGTCCTTAAGCCCAGGTCTTGAGGTGTTGAAGGGTGGTTAGTGAATGCATTAGCCAATTCTTTGATCTGGCTTTGATCCCAATGGGGAATTTATTGCTCCATGTGATATATATATATAAAAACAACAGGAAAATCCAGGAGTGGGGCAGGACTTGGGGACAGCTAGAGAGAGCAACTCAGGTACCACTAGAATCTCGTTCCTCTCCAATTTCCACTTCTCTCTGGGTGATAGCCTTGCTTGCACCCTTTATAACACTTAACAGTCTCACAAATCATCTTGTGCATTTACTTGTTTATTTCTGCCTCTCTATTTCCCCATCCCATTCATCATATAAACTCCCTAAAGAGAGGGATCCCTCTGTTTTGTTCATTGCTACTCCTCCAGCACCCAGCATACTGCCTATGTCTAAGTAGAAGCTTTGTATTTGATGAATGGATGAATGAATGGCTTCTTTATGCTATAAGCAAGGACTCCCTCCCAATTTGGCTACCTTTTAGTCCAATCTTGGTGGCCAGGGGTTTATTTTGAATCAAATCCCTGGTCTGGGGGATGGGAAGGAAGTACAAGAAGTAGGACAGACAAAAATTAAGGGTAAAGAGGAGACCCTTGGCCAACATTAAGGTAAAAGGGATCTAAAGAGTAGTCTCTTATCCACTGAAGAATGTAGGATATTTTCAGTCCTCGGATCTCCTCGGAAATGTGTGGGCATTGTCCCCTTTAGCCTCCTGGCCTCTGAATTATAGTGATTTGGACATATTTATCAGACACATTCATTCTATGCACAATAATTTTAACCTTGAGTGCAGTGACAATATTCTCCAAACCAAAATTCAAAATACATCGTTTGACAAATATGGGGACAATGGGATGTAACATTTACATTAGTCCCATTCTAGAAAATTCATGATGGGTGCTGGTTGTTCCTGTAGGTGTCCACTCCATGTTAGCTGGGAAGCCATTCACCCTTTGAGCCATGGCTCCCACAATGGCATTTACACATGTAAGGCCTGGCATTACTCACCCGCTTCAGTCCCAGACTTGCTTTTCTCTGGTTTCCAGCAATGAGTGCAATTTCCCTTAATCACTTGGAAAAGTGGCAAATTATAGTGAACAAATGTCCCCTGCAGCAGCGGGAGAGGCACCTGTCTAATGAATCAGCAGTTATACAGATGGTGAGAAGGAGAAGCCAAGCAGAAGGCTCTGGAGGATGCTTGTCCTGATCAGCCATCAGTGCCAGAGCATCTTTCCACCTCTCTGATCCTGCTGGGCTGAACCACATGGCTTTCCACCCAAATGTAGGTCATTTACAATGCTCTCAGTGAGCTGCTGCTTTTTATTGCTAAGACACTGGAAAACCTATAGTGGCTAGGATAAATTATTTCCAAGCTGGTGCTTCTCACTTAAAACACAGAATCTAGATTTTTCAAGCTGCCTTCTATACTCAGAGCCTTGATTATCCCTCAATATTGCCCAAATAGCTACCAGGTTTGATTGTTTGTAGGGATCTGTAGGGAGGGGAAGGAAAGAAAGAGTTGTGCCTTGTTTTTAAAGGCAGTAGTTAAAATCTTGCAGTTTACTCCTGAAGGTATTTTAAAACATTATACTCACTTATAAAAAAGAATCCAAATGTCATTATTTATGCCAAGAGCTGGAGAAACATTTGATCCTTGGTTTGACTGAGAAAGAAAAATATCTGTTCTACGACTGAATTTACCATTTTGCAAAAGTATCTGTTTAAATCATGAAATTTAATCATGATCATGTTGGGATTTATTGTTTCTCATTAATGCTTCCTTTGAAGATGAGTGGAAAGACCTAGGATTGAGAGGAAAAAAGCAATTCTTTCCAAAGTACTGTAAGACTTAATTTGGACTTTATTAAATCTCTTTAGTTCCCTAATACAGAATTTATGACATTTTGGACAGAGTGGGCTGGTATTTATCTTGGTTTAATCTAAGAAAAAGTAGTTTTCCCTCACAGGTGAATGACATAAATAATGTCTTATGGTAAGATTCTACATACATGATAGAATAAATATTCATTAGCTACTTTCTTGTATACCCAAGTACTAATTTCAAACATTTTAATATTTTCGTCAGAGAAGATTGATGGAGGCTACGATTGACAATACTTTTCTACTTCGCTTACCTACACTGTGATGTATTAATACTCTACCCTCTTCCAAAAGGATTTGAGGCAGTATGCAAAACGGTGTACTTGCATTGACAAACTTAAGTTTTTATTTGATTACCACATAACACAAAAAAGTTGAGACAAATTTGGGGGATATTTTTGGGATTCTGTCTTAAAATGTGTGGTGAATCTGAAATTTGCTTCAAAGGTTATAGGAAGCACTGCAAATAGCAGTAATTTCAACAAAATAAAAATTTATTTCTGTTTCACTTTGGGGCAATCTGTAGCTAGGCAGGACAGAACTGATACACTGACTATCCAGACATCAGGGACCCGGGGACCCATCTGTTGCTCCATCATCCTGGTGCTGGCTTCTGTCGTCTGGGGCACCCCATGGTCCACGATGGGCAGTGGGACACCAGTGGGACTGCCTAGTCTACAGGAAGGATTAGGAGAGGAAGGTGTCCTCCTCTAAGCTGACTTAACACCCTTAGGCAGCCTTCCGGGAAACCCCACATGCAACTTCCACTTACAGCTGATTAGCCAAAACTTAGTCACATGGCCACACCTTGATGCAAGGGAGGTTTTGTTAACAAAGAAGAAGAGGAGAATGGATATGAACAGAATCTCTCTAGAGCAGTTATAACTTTGGTATAATCAGAGGGGTAGAAATAGAAAATTAGGAGAAGGTATTGTGGGTAAATTTAACGTTCTGGGAATGCCCAGGAATGACTATGGTTTGTTAATTTCTGATGGGTATGGTAGGAACAAGTTCACAGAAATGTTGCCATGTTAGGTTATTTTCTTGGGGTAGAGTAGGAACATGTTGGAAGTAAAGTAGTTATTTTAGGTTAGTTGTCTTTTTCTTACTCCCTTGTTATGGTTGGTTTGAAATGTTTTTTTATTGTAGATCTTTTTAAAAAAAATTTTTTTTTTGATCAAGTCAATTTAAAAAAAAAGAGTTAATTAAAAGTTAATGGCAATCAGTGCAATATATGACACTGGAGTGGATCTAAGAATGGAGGAGAAAAGCTCAAGGAAGGGATAAAGAAAAATTAGAATATAGAATTTAAGCTTTATATCCATATTAATTTCCTTGAATTAACTGCAGTTAAGTTAATGACATAAGTGAATATTCTTGTTTGTAGGAAATGTACATGAAAGTGTTATGAGTTCAAGGAGTATGATATATGCAACCTGCTCTCAAATGTTCAGAAGATGATAAATGGATAGATAGATAATTGATAGACAATAGATATAGTTGAAAGAAAGAGGGGGGGAGAGAGAGAGGAAGGAAGGAAGGAAGGAAGGAAGGAAGGAAGGAAGGAAGGAAGGAAGGAAAGAAGGGAGGAAGGAAGGAAAGCGAAAGAAAGGTACGGCAAAAGTAGCAAAATGTAAAATTGGTAGATACGGATATCTGGGGGTGGGGGGTGTTGGAGTTCTCTGTATGAGGTTTGTATTGTATTTGCAACTGTCCTATATGTTTGAAATCATTTGAAAATAAAAATTAAAGGAAAATCAGGAGCAAGGAATATAGAAGAATTTATGCAGTTGCTATGATTAAATAACAGATTTAATGTTGAACTTCTTGACATCTAAGGCAAAAGGAAAGAATTATTTTTACTAAAGAAGCAAACATATCAATTCCTCAGTAGGAGCAAAGGTTATTCCCAGAGTTAAATTCTAGGTTATTCTCTCATTGAGACCATATATAAGCGTAATAGCCACATGTTCTGAATTTTAAAAGTAACTCCCATTATTAAATAGTCTATCTTGTTCTCCATAGTTAATACACTCTCACACCTGACATGTCCAATTTCTGTTAGAAAAGATGGCCTCCATGGCTTTGGACACAGTGAGAGGCATAACTGAATGTTCTTGATAGGTTTTGCAGTGAGCGCAAAAAGTAGATTTGCAGGAAGCAGAAGGTATGAACCAGAAACGACGTACTGGTGTCATCCTTGTCAGGCCTTTGTTTCATAGAGCTAGGCATGATCAAGACTGGGAAGGTGGCTCAGCCTAACTGAAATACACCTAAGATGCAGACAACATCACCACTAAGTAAGACAACTGTCACAACGACCAGCAGTGCCTTCGTTGGCACCATCTGAGCATTCTGTCCCTCTATTAAGATACTTGGGATGCCACACCTTCACCTGAAACCACATTTTGGAGTTTTTATGATATATCTCTATCACAGGAGTCACTGAAAAACCCCTACAATCAGTTCCCTTTCCTCTGTTGGCACATCTACCCAGAAATCCAAAGGTGGCTTGGAAAGAAATGAATTAAGGGGAGTTAAATGATACCCTGAACCTTTGGTGGCAGCAAGCTAAGACCACCTACTACCACATCTCAGAGCCAGGTTAGTTGTGTCCAAAGATTGCAAATTATAGAAATATTTTGACCGAGGTTCCTCTCCCCCAGGCAGCATCTGAATGGGCATGGCCAACATTTGGCCCTTTGCTCTTCTTTCTCTAGACTTTACTGACTGCCCAAACCTCCTTTGGGTCGCAGCATTCTTTAAAGATGTTATTGTAATTAATCAGTGCGGCTTACGCCTTGCTTGCCTGAGAGGATTTGTCTCTTTCAGGTGTCCTTTCACTCCTTTGCTCTTGTTCATCATGAGTTTCTCTGTCAGGTTAACACAGAGAAGGCAATCCATTTCTCGTAGGGTTATAATTCCGCAGTCCTCGAGGTCTCCAAATGATCTTCCTTAAATGTGAAGACCATAGCCCAAGAGTCTAGTGACTTCCATTTACTCAGGGCCTGCAGCATCAGCCACGGATCTGGGCAGTCTTACCTATAGCTTCTCACTAAAGCCATGCAGAACATCTGATGGGAAATATTATTCCCATTTTACAGCAGAGGAAACCTAAACTCAGAGAGGTCAGGTTTTGATCCAGAACACTTGAAGAGCAACTTTTGGGATAGACATAATGGATGAGGATGCAAAGGGATGAGGATGCATTGGAGAATGAGCCTGGAGCGTATGAGCCTGAAAAAATCAAACCTAGTCAGCCTCACACAAGGCCAGCTGCCCAAGAGCCTCTGCTTACAGACCTCCAGCATTCTCCCACAGAGTTACAGGAAGAGGGAAATAAAACACGTGTGTCTTGTTAACCACAGTCCTCTGGTGCCCAGATAAACTCCCTTCCAGGACTGCCTCCTCCTTGGAGGGACTGGGCAAGGACCAGGACATGGAGAATCACATCACAGGTGAGCAGAAGAAAGATGGGTCCAAGGCACCTCTCTGAATAGCAGGGTTGAGAGCTAGAGTCTGCTTCTGTTTTATTAGCCTTCCATTAATTTGACCTCTGCAACACTGGATAATGCTATCAGAGGTCATGTCACACTTGGGGGGGGGTTAGTGGCATTGTTGCCCAAGGAGAACTACTGATACTTCTTCAGAGCATCTGCCATAGAAGTCTCTTCCCTGTGCACCATGTGTCAGGGTCTGTGCTAAGTCTTGGGGATACAGGCACAGGTTGGCCAAACTCCTGCTGCCAAGCTCAGACACAAGTATTGCAATAATAGAAGTTTGTGTTATGAAGTGTCACAGAGGAGGGACTGATTCATTTCCAGCAGACGCAGTACTCAGAGATGCTTTCACAGAGAAGGCTCTAGGTTCTTTACCAAGATTATACAGCCAGTAGGCAAAGCAGCTGGAATGGGAACCCCTGTCTGCCTGACTCTCAAAACGTTCCCAGTGTTTTTTTTCCATTCCTTGTTACTGTACCCAGCTTACTCAGTGAAGATATCTGTGCAAGGGCAAAATAAATGAAGCATAAGTGTGCACCCCAGGTGGCCTTACCGGGGCCAAATTAGAGCTTAAAATGCCTTGAGGGCTGGATACAGCATTTGCCTGAAATATCGTCTGTTTTAGCTGGGCTGCTGAAGATGGAAGATACAAGAGCAAAATTTTAAAGATTGCTCTTTCAGAAGATGTCCTAGAGTGCTGGTTTGCTGCTTTCCTGATTGAGGAAAGCAGACAACTGGGTGGCCCTTTTCTGTTTTTCTCTTAAAAGTGTTTTTTATTGCATATTTTTTCAAAAAAACTTAATCTTTTTACATTTAGTGGTTTAAATTGCCTCCTCTCAATTAGTCTAATTAATAAGATCAATTTGCCTACTATTTAGGACAAGGGCAGCACCTCTTCATCTCCGTATCCCTCACGGCTAGCCCAGATTCCTGCATTTAGTAGGTGGGCAATAAAATTTTGTTGACTCAAATAAGAATTCGAGTCATGTTAATTTTATCATAAGTTCAAAACAGTAAAGCCTGTATATTCTATAATTCTGTGATCTTACCTTATCTGAGTGAAGGATTAGTTTATATGATATTCTAAATTTATTTTAGGTCATTGAAATAATAGGTTCTAACTGATATGTAGTTAGCACTGTGACCGCCCGTGAATAAGCTAAATTTCCTATCGTTTCAGCCCACATTTTACAGTTGGCTGTGAATTAAGAGATGTGGGTCAGGTATAATAATAACTTTAATTTTCCTGATCATTTCTTTCAATGCCTTCTCATTCAAGCAGCCAGGCTATCCCAGGAGGGCTGTGACAACCCAGAAGCCTCCTTCTGGTTTTTGTTTCTAAAAGCCTGAAGCCCTAGGCAGGTATTGAAGAGGACTTGGCCAAGAGTTTGGAAGAAGGGAGGCTTTCCCTGAAGACTAAGCAAGTATGGGAAGGGGAAGTGATGAAGGTGCAGACATGGGATTGGGGTGGGGTTCCTAAAGAGGTATCCTTCCTGGGAGAGCCGGACAGATCCCAGAGAGGGGATGACTGCTTTGTGAGACGAGGCAGGTGCCTTACTGGGACCCTGCAGTTACAGAGTGTGCCAGTTTGAATGTATTGTGTCCCCCAAACGCCATTATCTTTGATGTAGTCTTGTGGGACAGATGTTTTGGTGCTGATTAGATTTGCTTGGAATGTGCCCCACCCAGCTGTGGGTGATGACTCTGATGAGATATTCCCATGAGGCATGGCCCCACCCATTCAGGGTGGGCCTTGATCAGTGGAGCCATATAAATGAGCTGACTCAAAGAGAAGGAACTCAGTGCAGCTGTGAGTGATGTTTTGAAGAGGAGCAAGCTAGCTAGAGAGGAATGTCCTGGGAGAAAGCCATTTTGAAACCAGAACTTTGGAGCAGACGCCAGCCATGTGCCTTCCCAGCTAACAGAAGTTTTCCAGATGCCATTGGCCATCCTCCAGTGAAGGTACCCGATTACTGATGTGTTACCTTGGACACTTTATGGCCTTAAGACTGTAACTGTGTAGCCAAATGTACCCCCTTTTTCATAAAAGCCAATCCATCTCTGGTGTTTTGCATTCTGCAGCATTAGCAAACTACAACACGGAGAGAACCCTCAGACCTGAAGGACCTCTGTAGACAGGAGCAAGGGCTTCTGGGGACCACTTGCACAGATGGATCACTGTACCATCTCTCAAGAAATCTCTGCTGACTGCCTTTCCTGCAAGGCTGGAGCAGCAGCTGAAATATTGGCTGATATTAAATCTGTTTGTTTGATTAATTGCCTGATTGATCTAGGAGGGTTGACTGAACACAGAAAGTTGAATTCACCAAAGTTAAATATGTTTATGACACAATTCCCCCAAACTACTCAGAGCTGGGAAGGAAGTGGGGAGCCCACTTACTACTGATGGGCACTGTCTGTTGGACAATTTGCCAAATCTGTACCCTATACCTCTACTTCCACAAATTTATCCTAAGAAATAATCGATTAGGCACTAAATACAAATCAAAGCTTTAGTAACAAGAATGTTTGGTACAGCATTGCTTATAACACAAAAATACAACAGGAAACTACCAAACTGTCCAATAACAGGGTTGAATCAATCACGGCAGGGTGAAAGCTCTCTCAACTGACCTAAACTGAACTGCCCATAAATCCCACAGCCTGAGGCCATGACACTGCTTGGGGGCCCAGGGGGCGTATAGATGAGTACATTCACTGCTCCTGTTCCCACCAGCCAAGGGGCATGTTCAGTAAGAGTCCATTGGAATTGTCCTCAAACTAGGTTTATGGCAGTTGGACTTGTTAATGCCATCCCATACTGTAATTAAATATTATGCAAACTGATGAAATGTGGTTGCAGAAAGAAAGCACTATTTCTATGAAACTTAAGTTAGTTGCCTTGGAAAGACAAATGGAGAGATGCTTAAAATTTTGCTGTGGAGTGAGATGTAGGTGAGACAAGTGTAAATGTGTGGGGAAAATCATGAGGGGTTTGCACCAGGAGGGCTCTGTCCTTAAGTTATCACTCCACTTTAAAGAAACTGAATCTGGAAACCAGACGGGGCATTTTGGGTGTGGCTCAGGCAAGAAGCAGAGCTGGCGCCATCACCAGCAAACTCCTAAAGAAGAGTCCTGGGCTCTCTGTCTAAAGACTGGTGAATGGATATACATGTAAGTATAGGTTTTAGTCTGATGTAAAATGTCATGTATAAATAATTTTCTAGGATTCCACAACTTCATCGTTTTTTTTTCTATTAATTAAGCAGCTACTGAAGCATTGTATAAGACAGACATGGCATGCATTCATAGAAAGGAATGCTCTTTGGGTGTTAAAAAGGAAATTATAGAAGATTATGTTTTGACATGAAAAAACCTTCATAATGTATTATTAAATGGGTGAGTGCTGTCACAGATATGGTAGATTGAGACCCTCCAGGGCTCTGTCTTCCCACCCCCTGCAGAATTTTTAAACAACAAGCAAAAACTGGTAGAACCATCTTTCTCAGAGCTTCAAAAAAACAGTTAAAAGGCTGCAGTAACTGGGCGAGTGCCAAATGAGGAAAAGGGCAACTTAAAAACAGTAGGAAAGATTCTTTAATAAACTTCTCTAATAAAGGGGAAAAAAAAAAACAGGAGGAAGCCTCATGTCTCCTCGTGGCCCTTCCCTACGCATCCTCACACCCCTCCCAGCTCAGTGCCAGCCCACGTTCAGCTAATTTTGCCGAGTTTTCCACGTACCTAGCAATTTGCAAGGGGCTGGTTTATAGTCCTTCCCTCAAGAGCTCATGGTTTTTCAGAGAGACCAATCCTAAAACTTGGAAATAATCAGACAAAAAGTAGAAAACTATACAAGGCAAGAAAACATTAAAGAACTGAATTGATAATAAATGCCAAAATAAGATTTTCTTTCCCCTTATTCTTCTCTATGACAACACCCTGCTCTTTCCTTCATATCACCATAATCTGCAATTTTTAAAAATTTTTATTAGTTGTTTACTGCCTCCTTTTAAACTATAAATTCCATCCTCAAAGTATGAAAATGTCTGCAAGTGTGAAATAGTCAGATATGAAACAGAAAACCATACCACGGAAATAATCTATACACTGATTGCTAAATTATGCATACATGTCAGAACACACGGTTACTCAGAGAGGAGAGCTCCAAATTGTCTCCAGCTTTTGTGGTAAGGATCTAAGAGGAACTGGTACTTGCAGAGCTTGAAGACATTAGGGTCTGATCACAATCAGGGTCTCCTCACTTGCCAAGAAGAAAGCGGTGGGGTGAGAAGGGACCCCTGGATTTGGCCCACTGAGCCTGCGATGCACCCACCCCAGCATCTGCCTAGAGGACCTGTCTGCTTGCTTGAATTTCTTCTTCTTTGTTGCATGGGGCAGGACAGAGCTGGGGCTGCCCGAAGCTGGCTTGTGAGCACTGCGTCCTTATCATCAGAGGGCTCGGTCTCAGTAGACCCCTGTGAAGGGTGAGCTTTTGCAGTGGCTCTGAGATTTCAAGTGGAAACTCCTCACCCTGCAGGAGACAGTTCACCTTCAAGCCCCAATTGAGGAAGGCACCTCCCGGGTTTCTCTGACTCTGGCCGTTGGAGTCCCACTTCCCTCTTCCCTCCCCAGCTGCCCCCAACCTCCTAGGACCCCTCCACTGGGGAGCTGCTTGGGGTCTCCTCAGACTCCTTCTCATCCCACTGATGGTCACAGCCTGTTTGCTTATGTGCTCCCCACTGGACCGTGATCTGTTGGCCATGGGGACACAATCTGAGCCACTGCTGTCCTTCCACAGTGCTCTGCGAGTGCCTGGCTCCCAGCTGGACTGGGGGTTAGCAAACTACCGCCCAGGGGCCAAATCCACTCCACTGCAGGTTTTTGAATGGCTTGCGGGCTAAGAAAATGCTTTCACATTTTTCAGTGGTTGAAAACAGAATCAAAAGAAGAATATTCTGCAACACATTTATGATATTCAAATTTCAGTGTCCATAAATAAAGGTTTATTAACAAACAGCCACACTCATTCATTTCCACATTGCCTGTGGTGGCAGGGTCCAGCATAGCTGCCATGAAAACCATCTGGCCCTGCCAAGTGGAAAATATTTACTCACTGGCTCTTTGCAGAAAGTGTGTGCTGACCCCTGAACTAGATCCTCAGACGACTGATGGTGACTGACGACCCAATGATAGAACAAATGGCCTCCACTGCCCACACAGCATAAGCTGCCTTGTGCTGTCAGCTATTTCTATATGTGAGTTCCTTGAGGGCAGGGACTGGGTCTTCTTTTCCTTTTTGGTCTCCTCCCCAGAGGTCGGCAGGTCTTAGGAAATGTTGATGCTGATTTGCCGCCTTGGACACCAGGGAGCAGCGAGGTGCCTGGTGGTCTGCAAACACTGGTGCCGGCTCCTTTACCCATGGACAGCGGCGTCCTTTTAACCTTGGCCCAGGAGTCTGACCTCTGGCTGCTGAGGAGTGTTTGCTTGTCTGCGAGGCCATCTCTCCGAGGGCTGTGAGAAGGGCTGTGAGACTGACTCATCCGCTGGAAGCCCACGGAACATGGCCACATCAGCAGTTAAACAGAGAATTTGACTTTCGTGTGAAAACCAAGCACAGCACCTCGGAGGGAGAGATCTGGGGGAGAAAGGATAGACTTTGGATACTGACCAAACTGTGCTTAAGCCTTTAGTGCAAGCTGCTGAGCTCTTGTTTTCTCATCTGTAAAGCAGGGACAATAAAACCTCCCTCATAGGGCTGTCTTAAGAACTAAGAAAAACCATGTATGTATAAAAAGGTGGTTGAGAGGAGGAGTTTCCATCTCAGGAATTGGACCCAATATTCAGTTATTCACTTAAAATATGTTTATTGAATACCTGCTCAGCACCAGGCAGTTCTAGGTTTGTGGGATACATCAAAGAACAAAATAGAGAAAGTATCTGCTCTCAAAGTGCTTATATTTTAGTGAGGGGACAGGAAATAAACAACAAAGTTAAAAAAAAAAACAACCATGTAGATTAGCTAGTATGTTAGCAGGTGATAAATGCTACGGAGGAAAAGAAAAAGCAGAGCAGGGGAAGGGTGTCAGAGAGTGCCACAGTTGGGGTGCAGTTTGCAATATTAAATAGAGTGAAGAGAGGAGTCCTCATAAAGAAGGGGAGATTTGGGCAAACACTTGGGAAATCGGGAACATGTCTTTAGAATAAAGAGGTGTTTGACCCTAGGAAAGTCACGTGCATGTACGGAGCCTCCCTTTCCTCCACGTAGTTATAAAAGCGGCCTCCCAGGACCGTGCGATCCTTGGTCCCTTGGTCGTCAGTGATTTTGGAACACCATTGCCTTCTTTCTGTGTTTGAAGCAAGTGCTGGCTCAGATGGGAAGCGTGGACTCTCGGGGCTTGCAGCTCCCCCACTCACTCAGTTGTGGACATAACATGCTTCTTGTACTCACTGTCAGTGTCCCTGACTCCCTGTACATCATGGTCCACCAGAATTCTGTGCTCATGGAGCACCATATACTCTCTATGCAAATGTGGAGCAACGAATAGGATATGCAAATTTTGCACTTGCCTGCTCCAATCGTGCGCATGAGCCACTGTGCCGCTGCACTCCACTTACGCACCACAAATACAAAGATGACAATATTAAGAATTTCAGGATGGTAACAGCAGAGAATTAAATGCATTGATGTCTTCTAATGCAGGACCCAATTACCAACAGCACGGTCACCTGCCCTGCCCATGTGCCTGAGGCAAATTCCCTTCCTGGACTATCCTTTCTTTGAGCCCAAAAGGCTTTCCCAGAGCCATCCTGGCGGTCATGGCTCTGCCCTGGTGCCCCGGCCCGCAGCAGGTGTCCTGGGCAGCTGGACGATGCTCACTCAGGCCAGCAGCGTGAGACAATAGATGCTGGACAAAGGCAGATTCCAGAGGTTCGGGAGGGACTGCGGCCTGAAGGGCTCACCCCCAGTTTAGGACCATTGCACCTAGGCTTCTCTAGCCATGAAGACCAGATTGCAAGATTCCAGTGACCAAGGCTGCTTTCCTTCTCTTGACCAAGCTGCCAGCTTTACTCCTTGAGTGCTCTTCCCCGTTCCCTCCCGCAACCTGACTATCTCGAAACCAATCTCAAAGCTGTGGGACTCCAGAGAAAAACAACTTGGACTGCAGGGGGCAAAAAAAAAAAAAAAAAAAATGCAAAAAGAAATTTATGACCCTAACTCTTCTCTATATCAAGCTCTCCTCTGAGCTCGCCTCCCTTCTCTCCATCTCACCCACCTACCCAGGAACCTGAGAGGCCCCAAATGGGTAGTCCCTTATCTTCCTCCTCCTCTCTCCCATCCATTACAGACTCCAAATGGTCTAATAACTGCAAAGGAAATATTCCAAACCAAGTGGTCTGTGGTGGTTTGGAGCTGTATGTACCCCAGAAAAACATGCTCTTAAATGCAATCCATTCTTGTGGGTGTGAACCCATTGCAAGTAGGACCTTTTGATGCCGTTTCTTCAGTTAAGGTGTGGCCCACCTCAATCAGGATGGGTCTTAATCCTATTACTGGAGGACTTCATGTCGAATGAAATTCAGAAGACAGAGAGAAAGCCACAGGAAGCAAGAAACTGGATCTGGAAGAGAAGGGCGAGGCCAGGAGAGGCCGCCATGTGCATTGTCATGTGACAGAGCCCAGCACCAAGGATTGCCAGCAGCCAGCCCCAGAACGCCAGTCATCAGGAAGAAAGCATTGCCTTGATGATGCCTTGATTTGGACTTTCCTTTAGTCTTAGAACTCTGAGCTAATAAATTCCCATTGTTTATGCCAGCCCATTGGACAGCGTTTGCTTGAGGAGTCCAGGGAACTAAAACATGGTACTAGCCACAACCTCAGGAAATCCCTCACCCACCCCGGTGTTCAGCCACCCCGACTGTCTTCCAGCTTTTCCTCCAAGCCACGCCCAGCCCTTAAAAACCTGGCTGCCCTTTGTTTCCACAGAGCTAAGATCTCCTCTCCCCTGCTATAGCAGCCCTGAAGGAAGTCATCCTTGTCTGTTTGACATTATCGCTAATAATGATGAGGATAACAATTGTAAGATAGCCAACACCTATTGAACATTTGCAATGTACTGGGCTCTGTGCTAACCACATAAACTATCTTTTTTCTTTGACACTTTTTTCTAAGATGATTGGGTACCTATGTGTGTGTCCAGCACCATTCTAGTGCTAAGAATACCAAGGTGGACAGACAGCCAAGGTTGTTCCCTTCAGCGAAGTTACACTCTAGGGGATGAGACGGATGATACACAAATGCATAAATAAGATAAAGCCAGGAAATGATAAGGGTCACAGGCAAAAATAAAGTAGGGTCAAGGGCTTGGGGAAAGGCAGAATTTATTTCAATAGGTTGACGGGGGCAGTCTACCCAGGAGAGGCATGGATTTAGTGAGGTACAGGGCAGCCTCACAAGCGGGGAAACCTCGGCTTGGAGATACAAGCGCTACACCCAAGGTCCCATGGCTAGAAAAGGTGGGAGCTGGGATGCAGTTGCAATGCCTCAGTCCTCTCCACCACCCTCTACTGCCTTCAGTGTGTGTAATTTCTCCTTAAAATGTAAATACTGTATTTCAATAGCTTTTCCATGCTGTGCAGTACATTCATGGTTCCAATGGGGGGTGGGGAGAGCCACGTTATCCTTGGGATGGAACCAGAATGCCCTAGACTGCTTTTCGAAACCTGCACAGACCTCTCTGGAGATCCTAACAATGCCCCTGGGGAGCTACTTTGGCCTCCCCCTCAGGCAGCCCGGCTGGGAAAGGGCCAAGCCTGTTGCTTTAGGCTGTAACTCCCAGAGCAACGGCTGCTAGACTTCAAGGTACCTGTCTCCTGGGGAGCTCGTTTGAAATGCAGGTTCCTGGGTCTCACCCCAGATACTCTGATTCCCACTGGGCTATGATGGGGCCCAAGCACCTGCATTTAAATAAGCACCACAGGTGACTCTGATGCTGGTAATTTGTTGAACCACATTTGAGAAACAGACTCTTACAGAAAGGATGAACATAAAGTGTATTGTCTAAAGAGGAAGATGGGAAGTGAAAGTGGACACTATCAGTAATGATTCTTGGACATACACTGGTGTGTACATCGTTTGCCCTCCTGAGAGTCCCCATCTGCTTTAATCCCACTCTCCTCCTGAGCAATTACTACAGTGCCTGCGACCAGCAGCGGAGCCACACGCCTTGGCCCCTCATGGAGGACTCGGACATGGTCCAAAACATACATGAAGTGTGCTTTTCACTCCCTCGCCTCCCCTTCCTCGCCACTGTCTCCCACTCCATAAATTATTTCCTCAGTTGTAACACATCAAGATGGGGAAGGTCCTACAATCACTGTATTAGTTTCCTATTATCGCTATAACAAATTAGTCCAAAATTTGTGGCTTAAGATAATCAAATTAATTGTCTTACAATTCTGTAGGTTAGAAGTCCAATATTGGCCTCACAGGATTAAAATAAAGGTATCATCAAGGCTGGGTTCCCTTCTGGAAACTCTCAGCTCCTTGCACAGCTTTATTCCATGAGGACAATGTCTTGAGGAGAGAGGAAGATGCACTGCCAAAGAAACCGGCACCGAAAGCCAAGTACAAGCCGCATCCCAGAGATGTCCTTCAGATTGCTTCACCCCCCAAGCAGCTGTGCAGAGGTCATAGTCTGGCACAGCCTTCCCCTTAATGGCTCAGATGGTTGAACTTCCAGTGAACTGGAAAATTCTAGGTCTCTGGAATTCTTTTCCCTTCCTCGCTTACTCAAGCAAGCTGGATTCACTTTGGAGAACATGATTTTATGAAGAAAGAAAGAAACAAATAAACAAAAAAGAGAGAGAGTTGGGGGGGAGAGGAATGATGGAGGAAAGAAAGGATGGAGGGAGAATAGGTCATTCTCCTTAATCTTAAGGTTTTTGTTTTTTTTTTTAAGAGAGAAATCAAGGAAATGAAAGGGAGGAAGGAGACAGCCCCCTACCAGCCATATGAGAGGAATCAATCTTGGTGATCAATGGACTGTCACAGGTCACAGCTAAATTGCTGTCACACCCATGGGATTCATTAATTCATTTAGCAAATATTTATTGAGTGTGTACTACATACTAGGCACAGGAGATAGAATAATATGTTAGTCTGGGTCTTTTGAGGATCAGATTATAAAATGAGATTAGCTGTGCAAAAGACTTATTGGAAGTATCCCTGTGAGGGGGCGAGATCCAGGGAGAGGCTGGGAGAGCCGCGAGCCCTCCATGCAGGTCTGATCCTGGGTTCAGGAGACAGAGGAGGGAGGAAGGTTGGGTGACGGCATCAGAGACTGAGCACAGCTGTCAGAGGGTCCTCTGGCCAGAGTCACCCATTGGAGGGGTCCTGTGTCTCCCAGGAGCATCCCCAACTTAGTGTCTACACCATACTCAGTCACTGGCGAGAGCAACCCACAGAAAGCATGGCCTTGGTGGCAACATGGCAGTGGATTTCAGGGCACACCAGACAGGGACTTTGGTCAATGATTCTCCTCACAGAGAGCTGGGGGAAGTGTTGCTATGATCAAGCAACGAACAAAACAGACAAAAATTCCTGTCCTCGTGGAATCTACATTCCATTAGGAAGACAATAACCAAAAAGCAATAAGTTAAACATACAGTATGCATGTTAAGCAGGGATAAGTGCTAAGGAGAAAAATAAGAGATGAAAGAATTGGGGGTAGATTTTGGAGAAAGACTTAAAACGGACAGTAGCAATAAACTTCTAACTGCAGAATAACTTGTACATGGTGAGTCTTAGCACAATGAACTAAACATTTAAATTTAACATATACAACTAACTAAGAATTCATTCAAAAGGCTTTCTTTGAGCTCCTATTTGTGCCAGGCATTGCAATAGGTCCTAGGGATACAAAGGTAAGAAAGACGTGTTTCCTGTCCTCAAGCTAAGAGTCTAATCAGATAGATGCGCAATGACATCTGGGTCAACTCTACAAAAGTCAGTTGAAATTTCAACTCTAATTCTTCCCCCCAGGGGCATCATAGTTCAGTAGCCTGGAGCTTGATCTGTGTCTCAGTTATACCTCTTTTTTATGTCATCGCTTTCACCACTGAGAACTTGTTTTGTCCTTTTAGAACCTGCGTTCTTTGACAGCTGTTCTTTCGGAAGGTGTCATAGATTTCAGGCATTTTTGAGATTATGGACACAACCTCCCTTATTGAAAGTACTCAATACTGTTATTATCATTATCATCAGGATTTTACTATAACTTCCCATTAGCTGACATCCTGTCAGGATTGGGCTACTTTTCACCATTCACATTCATTTCCCACTATATTGTCTGCATTCACCACATTCATAAACTACTTAGCCCTGAAATATTGATTGCTCCCTGCATCTTGGCACTCTTGGTTTACTCACTTGCACATTCATTGTGTTGTGTAATGAGTGCTACATTTTCTAGTACCTGGTGTTGTGGCAACAACTATATGGCCTAGATTTCCTAGAATAATCCCAATTTCAGACATTTCCTCCATTGTCAGATTGTCAGATCCCATGTTCCTGTTTATTTGATTAGAAAATACGGTCACTGGGGGTTTAGTTCTTTTGTTCTGCACAGTGTGAAGGGGACACTTAGCCTGCAAGAAGTCCTATCATTTGTCTTTTATTTAGTTGTAATATGCCTTCTGGTTGCAAATGGATTTTAGATGGCTTTATGAGCAAAAGTAAAACATAGCAAGTCAGAAAGGAAAATGGAAACCTCACTAGGTATTTGAAATGGAAGGGATTTCATAAAGGGAATTATTTATAAAGTGTTAAACTGAAAGAACAAAAACAGAATACCAAAGTAACACAGAGATTCCTAACTGAAGAAGCACCTACAATCACTAGGGAAACAGAGGAGGAGATACTCAGAGCAGGGCCCCTGCAGGCTGGTTGGAATGCCAGGGTTCCCTCACGTGGTTGATATGTGGATTTCTGAGGAGGGGGACACCCTGTGGCTGGTGCTCAGATCTCTAAGGAGAGAGTCTGACCTCTCCTGTCTGGAAGGCCCAGAGGGCATGGCTCAGTGGTAAGTCTGGTTCTGGTATTTTTAACGGAGCATGGCAAGGCTTGTGCTGGGTGTGTTGAAAGAAGCTGGAGCTGGAGGCTGGAGCCATAATCTCTGCTGGTCCTAGAGATGCACTACCAGGAACTAAAAACAGAAAGACTTCCTTCTCCTCTCCTCCTGCCTTTCAATCTCCCTTTAGTGCCTCTAACTGATAGAACTTACCAAGATCAGCAAGGGAGTCTGTTTCCCAGAATACAATATAGAAGGATGGGCTTGGAACAGAAAGATAATAGGTAGATAACCAGGACAGCAAGGAACCATGAGTAGGAATTAGTGAGACAGGAAAAGGAAAGGCACACATAAACATAAAACAGAGACAGGAGTGAGGCTCCTTTCTTTATAACTGCCATGAAATCTCTGTATATACTATTGACATGGCACAAATTTGGCAGTTGTTCTTACCATTTTATCTCCCTAGGCCCACTTGAATAATCCAGTCCTTTCTCATCAGTCACAGTGGTTTAAGACTGAAAGAGTCGCTTGGTGCCACACAGCTACTTCTAGTCTACGGTCTCTGAAATGAGATCTCCCAATCCATCAGCATCCTAATAAAGCATCTTCCCATTCAATGCTATAGCTTCTCCCTTCCCAATCAATTAGGTTGGAGACTTGCCCTGTTTCAAGAATGTAAAGCAAAACTTATTTGAGCCAAAACCCTCTGAATCAAATAAGCTTCTGGTAGGAGATAAAGCCCTTCTTTCTGATCCCCCAGTCAGTGGTCAAGCCTATGATCCCATCCTCCCCAAGACAGATGCATATTGCCTGAAGTTATTAGCATCAGTTGAAAGGCTATGGACTCCAACTCAAAATATCTTAAACCGGTGGTTCTCAAGACTAGCTATACATTCAAATCAACTGGGGAGCTTTTAAAAAAAAATAAACATGACTTGGCATACAATCAAGATCAAGAACTAATAACTAAAACAATAAAGGGAATTACCAGCTCACTTAAGAGGAGGTCCAGGTGGAAGGCAATGCCTGATTCACAGAGGCTCATCAAGGAGCTGTACACTTTCCATCTTTCTGTTCTGCCATCCTCAGCATATTGACTTTTGCTTTTATCTTGGTCTTCTCATTGTAACACGATGTCTAAGTAGCTCCAAGCTCCTCCTTACACAACAATGTCCAAGGACAGAGGTGAATTTCTCTTCCTGGAGCCTTTTTTAATAACAGACAAACCTTCTCATTTAATGGCTATACAGGGGTCACATGCTTGTTCTTAAACTAAATACTGGTAAAGGAGATGGAATTATTTTGATTGACTTAATCAAACCATCATCAGTTAGGGACCCAACTTCGCCTAAAACACAAAACAAGGAAGAAAGAGGGTGACAGCTCTTGGATAGGCAGCCAACAGTGTCCACCACCATTTACTCATCACTCTCATGAGGTCCTTCTCTGGACTGGTGGTTCTACACAAAGCCTTCAAGTAACGCTAGAATTAACTTTAATTCTCATGATAAATTCTGAAGGCAAATGAAATTTGGGTTTTCACAAACTTCACATATTTCCAAAGCAATTTGAGAATCTTGATGAAGCAGGCAGCCTTGAGGAGTTTCACATTACTAAAATGATCCTCCTTTAGCAATAAGGCACACACAAAAAAATGGGCTTTAAGTAGGAGCCAGATGCAAGCACCCTGATTCTTGGGCTCAAAGGTTTGTAATGTGACTCAGGTGCTGTTGGTTTCTGGAAGCTTCTCCTGGCAATATTGTGGCATTATTTCCAGGCATATCATGGAGAAAATCTTTTAGTCTGAGAAAACTATTAGATATAACCCATCTCTGCAGATTTGGAAGGTAATTGATGTATATATATTCTTCGTAATGTGATAAATTTATTCAATTCATCTTCATTAGGGAAGACAGGAGCCCCATGCTTTCTAAAAATGATATGTGTAGGCAAGTGCTGAGCAAATTGTGTTACAGACCCCACCACTTGCAGCTTCTTCCTTCACAAAGCTCCAGAAGGGGGGTGAGATATTCCATGGCAGGTGCTGTCACTGCCTGGTTAACCTAGACTTGAAAAGAAACATTTTTTTTTTCCAGAATAAAACACGATCAGATATAGCAGAAAGAATGGCCAACATTTCATCTCTATGGAAATATTTTTATTTCAGAGATGGCCAGCCATATAATTTAGCTAAGACTCATAGAGCTTTGTTCTAATGATATTAAGGCCAGGAAGAAAAAATGATTAAACTTTGAAATGGCCCACATATTTAGCAATCAGCCAACTTGGATGCAGAATGATACCAAAGAATTAAATTACCAGATTCCATCCAGTGACTCAGAGCTCCTAGGCCAGAGTGAAGGTTGATTCTATCCTCTGACTTTTATTAGCCATTCACATGGTAATAGACATAATTGGCAGCCTCAGTTTTGGCCTTAGACTGATGTGCTGGGATTTAAAATTAGGAATTAGGCAGGCAGCAGAAGGGAATCTCCTCCTAGAACATGATAGGCCAACGGCCTCGCCTGACCCTTGGTTCTTGGTCACTTAACCCACTCAGTGTTCTAGAGCGTAATGAAGAGCAATGACAAAGAGACTCACAAATTACTATTGGCATGGGAAGTACACTGATGGCTTTTCATTAGCTCAATGAATACTTATTGAGTGCCTATGTATACTATGTATGGTGCTAGCTCTTCTGGGTACTAGGATAAATAAAATAAGACATGCTTACTGCTCTCACAGGGCTTATGGTATAGTGAAGGAGAAAAGCATTAATCAAAGAAGCATGCAATTAAATGTGATGTTCCAACTTAATAAGACCTCTCCTTCAGAAGAGAAAAATGGTGCTAGGAAAGCATAAATAAGAGAATTTAACTCATCTGAGCAGGTCAGAGAAGGCTTCCCTGAAGAATAGACAATTGAATTGATAGCTGAAAGAAAAGAAAGAGTTAACCAGGTGAAAGGGCGGAAGGAGAATGTTCTGGCAAGGGTGGAGGTCAGCACACACAAAGGCAGAAACAATATACGAGGCTTGTGGTAGTGAAGGTAGATGCTCAGCTGATATGACAAAAGACCTCCAAAATACATTTGTTCAAATAATAGTGATATTTTTCTCTTTGTAGTAACCGTCTAGGACAAATAGGCAGCTCTGTTCCATTAGGTCATTCAAAGGCTCACATTTCTTCCATCTTGTTGCTCAGTCAATCCCCAGAGGCCCAGGGTATTTTCCTTATCCACATGGGCAAAGTTGACTTACCACAAAACCACATCAGCATTCCAGTCAGAGGAAAGGAGACAAAATGAAGTGGCCAGCAGGCACCATTAGAGAGAACTTAAGCACAGAGCCAGGTCCAGCTGCAGGGATGCTGGGACACATGGCCTCCGGTAAGATGGCCGTTTGCTTTTATTTGGGATCGGGGATGTGATGGTTAGATTCATGTGTCAACTTGGCCAGGTGATAGTAACCAGCTGTTGGGTCAAGCAAACACTGGCCTAACAATTGCTGCAAGGATGTTTGTTGCTAGTTAATAACCAACAGGCTGGTTTATTAAATTATCAGTCAATTGACTGCAGCTGTGACTGATGACTCACTGAAGGGCGTGTCTTCCACAATGAGAGGATGCAATTGGCTGGATTTAATCCAATTAATCAGTTGAAGACTTATAAGCGAGACAGATAGAGGACCTTCACTTCTTCGGCTGCCCAGCGAAGCATTTCCTGAGGAGTTCGTTGAAGTTGCCATTTGATTTCCTGAGGAGTTCATCAGACCGTACATCAAAGATCCCAGTTCATTTCCTGAGGAGTTCATCAAAGTTGCTGGTTCATTTCCTGAGGAGTTTACCGGACATCTTCCTTGGAGTTGACAGTTTGCTGACTGCTCTACAGAATTTGGACTCGTGCATACACCCACAGTTGCGTGAGTCACTTTTATAAATTTTATAGTCATAGATACCTCTCATTGATTCTGTTTCCCTAGAGAACCCTAATTAATACTGGGGACAAGCTCTGCACTAAAAGACAGACAGAAAGATTGGGCACTTGGACGCATAGCTTCTTGTACAAAGCAAAAGGGTTCCCAGCATGTAATTACACTGTTATTGAACAAATAAATATAGAGTAAATATCAGCTCTTTTCTTGGTTCAGTTAAAATGACTGGTACTTAAAGACCATTTTGGAATTCTATACAGTTCCTAAAAGTGTCCTTGTTGCAGCTTGCCATCTTTGCAGATCAGCCGTATAGGGGAGCAATTCTGGAGAATAAGCTCATAAAAAAATTTACCATCTATGGAGTGCTTACTGTTTCAAGGATTGTGTTATGTACTTTGCATACACTATCTCATTTGAACCTTACAATGGCCCATTTTACAGATGGTGAAACTGAGGTAGAGAGAAATCAAGTAACCAGCCCGAGACCATATAACTGACATATAATAATCCCTCTAATATCTGAGGGTTTAGAACTCAGACCTGTATGATCCAAATTTCATGCTTTTAGCAGGTACTACTGCCTCCCTAGAAATTGTGATACTGATAGAAGGAATTTAAGAAATTATATACAAATATATATATTTAGATCCTCTCTATTTTACATCCTTGGGAATAGTCTTGTTTCTTTCCTTCTTTCCCCTGTTCATAACTGAGTTTTCCCTTTTATCATCTTAGTGATCTTCTTTACCCTTATATACACGTGGGTTTTACCACATACTGGATATTGAACATCAAAGGGCAAAACTCCTAGAATGATTACTTCTAAAGTCACACTACAGGGAATTTCATTTTTCATTTCTTCCTTCCTTCCTTCCTTCCTTCCTTCTTTCTTTTTCAATTATTCAGAAGTTCTCAACTTGACTCATTCAACAAACACTTACTGATCATCTACTTTAGGCACAGGGTCAGGCACAGGCTACAAAGATGGTTCCAACCCAGACCCTGCCCTCAAGATGCTGTCAGCCTTATGCAGGGGCAGCCACGTATTAGCAAATGATGACAGTATGGGTGGCAGTAGCAGTGTGTGCATGGCGGGGAGGAGGTCAAAGGATGGCATTACAGGCTGCGTGGGGAGCAGGGTGGGTGGTGAGGTCGGAAAAGATGTCACAGGTCCGATCATTTAGGTGGAGTCTCCAAAGGTGATAAGGGCTCAAACGATGGGCCCAAGCAGGAGGCGTATCAGACAGATGGAAGAGCATTTGACAAATGCACATATACAATTCAGTTGGGAGAGGATGGTCTTTCCAGTAACTGATGCTGGGTCAATGGGATATCCACATGGGAAAAAGTGAATGTTGATCTCTACCTCCCTGCATATACAAAAATTAATTCATGACGGACCATAGAACTAAATATGAAAATTAAAAACAATTATGTATGCAGAAAAAAAGCAGAGAATATCCTCATGACCTTGGGGTAAACAAAGATTCCTTAAACAAACATGGAAAAAGTTAACTTAAAAAAAACTGATAAAAGGAATTTGATTAAGATTAAGAACTTTGGCAAAAACAAACAAAATATTGAAAGAGTAAAAAATATAGCCATGTACTGGGAGAAGATACATATATCCAACAAAGGACTTTTATCTAAGTTCCTACATCAATAAGAAATGGACAAAGTGAGCAAAAGAATTGAACAGATACTTTACAAAAAAAGAATATCAAAATGGCTGATAAGCATGTGAAAAGGAGTTTAACATCATTAGCCAACGCAGAAATGCAAATTAAAATCTATAGCCCTACAATACTACTCATAAGTATTTATTCTAGAAAAATAAAACTGCCATACACATACACACACACACCCTAAATCTAGACATGAATGTTTATAGCAGCTCTATTCATAACGGCCCCAAACTGGAAGCAACCCAAATATCCATATGGGAAAATGGGTGAACAAACTGTGATATATCTGTACAATGAAATATTGTTTAGCAATAAAAGGGAACAAACTATCAATGTATGCATTAACATAGTTTATTCTCAAAGAAATTGTGAAGAAAGAAAGAAGCCAGTCTCAGAAGTTTACATATACTGTAAGACTGCATTTTTATGGCATTCTGGAAAAGACAAAACTACAGCAACTGAGAAGATATCAATGATTGCCAGGATTAAGAGTGGGGAGGATTTGACTACCAACGGAGAGCAGGAGGGAATTTTCTGGGTTGAAGGCACTGCTCTGTCTCCTGATTGTGATGGTAGTTATCTATTTTTTTTTTTTAAAGTGCTTATCATCAGTCATTATGGACATGCAAATTAAAATCACGAGACCCCACTACCACAGTGAGAAGCCGTCATGCTTTAAATGGCTAACATCATCGATGTGGGCTAGAATGTAGAACAATTGGAACTTTCTTATATGGCTGGTGAGAGTGTAAACTGGAACAACCAATTTGGAAAATTTTTGGTGTCACCTACTGAACCTAAATATATTTGTGTCCTATGACTCAGCAATTCTACTCCCAACAGAGATGAGTGCTAATGTCCACTAAAAGATTCGTACAAAAATGTTTACAGCAGTTTTGTTCATGATAAGCAATAACTACCCAAATGTCAATCAACAGAAGAATGGATAAATAAGTTGTCGTGTATTCATACAATGGAACACTACTCAGCAATAAAAAAGGATAAGCTACTAAAACATGTATGAAATATTGAGAGAATGTCAGACACAGAAAAGTACATACTGTATGGTCACATTTAAATCAAGGTCAACAATAAGCAAAACTAGTCTATGATGATGAAGATCAGAAGAGTGGTTATCCTGCAGGGTACTGAATGGCAAGGAATAAGAAGTTGCCTTCAGAAATGCTGGAAAAGTTCTATATTTTGATCTGGGTGGGATATGTATGCAGGTGCACACATAAAAATTTATCAAGCTGCACAGTTAATATTTATGCACTTTACTTAATTTAGAAGGAGAAGAAAGAGAGAAAGGGTCAGAGAGAATATTCAAAGAAATAATGGCTAGAACTTCCCAAATTTAATGAAAGTCATTTATTCATGTATCCAAGATGCTCAACAAACTCCAAACAGGATAACCCAAATATACCCACACTGAACCGGTTATACTCAAACTGTTGAATGCCAAAAATAGAGAGAGAATTCTGAAAGTCACAAGAGAGAAGCAAAGAAAACTTCAATAAGATTAAATGCAGATTTCTTATCAGAAACCAGGGAGGCAAGAAGGAAGTGGAAAAAAGAAGACATTTCCAGATAAACAACATCATTAGTCATCCTGGAAATGCACCACTAGAAGAAATGCTAAAGGAAGTCCTAGAGCTTGGAAGGAAAGGACACTAGACAAATTGGCTGAAGCCACATATAGAAATAAAGATCTCTGTTAAAGAAATGACATGGGCAAATATAAATATCAGTTCTATTGTATTTTTTATTTGTATCTCCACTCTTCCTATAGGAACTGAAAGGCAAATATATAAAACATAAGGATAAATAATGGTTTTGCACTCATAATGTATAACTACATAATTTGTGACAAGAACTACATAAAGGCGGGGGGACAAAGGGGTTTAGGAACATAGTTTATGTATACTATTGAAGTTGTCAAGTTGGTATCAAAGCAAACGAGGTAGTCATAGATTCAGGATCTTAATTTAAGCCCCACGGTAACTACAAAGAGAATATGCAAACTCACAGAGACAGAAAGTAGAAGACAGGTTACCAGGGGTGGGGGCAGGGGCGATGGAGAGTTAATGCAAAATGTGTTTAGGATATTTGTTTGGGGTGAAGAGAAAGTGGTAGCAATAGATGGTGCTGAGGGCACTGCAGCATTGTGAAAGTGATTAATCCCACTGAATGGTCTGCTTGGGAAGGGCTGAAATGGGAAGATTGACTATATATATATATTTCCACAATTAAAAAAAAAAAGTAAGAAAGAGAAACTAAATAGATAATGTCAATTACATTACATGATACTGGATGGGATCTAAGAATGGAGGAGAAAAGGCTCAAAAGGTCATTATTAGGTCATAAGAAAAATTGGAATATAGAGTGTAACCTTTTATATCATTAAATTTCTTGAGCTGGATAACGGCACTTAAGGTAATAACATAAGTGAATATCCTTGTTTATAGCAAATGTACATGGAAGTATTAGGTGTTCAAGGAGCATGATCTGTGCAATCTGCTCTCAAATGTTCAGAAAAAGATATATGATATAGATAGATGGTAGGCAGACAGGCAGATAGATGAAATGTGGCAAAGGTGCAAAATGTTGAAACTGGTGGATCTGGGTATCTAGGGGGGTGGAGGGTGTTGGAGCTCTCTCCATGGGATTTGTATTATTTTTGCAACTGCACTGCTAGTTTTAAATTATTTCAAAATAAAATGGTTTTGTTTTTTTTTTGGTGCTGAGTATGTGCACAGTAGTCTCCATTCAAAGGATACTAACCTCACTGAAACTGCATTTTATTGGGAGAAACAGACAATAAGAAAAATAAACAACAAATATGTAATTTCAGGCATGATGGGAAAGAAAACCCACTAAAGCAGAATAAAAGGATAACAGTGATGGGGGCTGCTGTTTTCGTAAAAAGAGGTTAGGAATATTCTCTAATAAGGTGCCATTTGGTCTGTAACCTGAAGGGGCTGAGGGCGGGAGTCATGCAGCTATCTGGGGCAAGAGTCCTCCAAGTTGAGGAAATAGGAAGGGCAAAGGCCCTGAAGTGGGTCTGGAACAGTGTGGAGGCCAGTGTGGTCTGGAGTAGAGAGAGAGAGCAAGGGAGCAATAAGAGTCCTTTAAGAGAGCAAAGAGCTGATGGCAAAGGGTCTCCTGGACAAACATAAGGACCTAGGATTTCCTTCCACACACAATGGGAAGCCACGGAGGGTGGGACAGTGTTGAACAGGGGAGTGACGTGATCTGAGGCAGGGTTTCCACAGCAGTGAGAAGCTGGAAGACATGTTAGTATGAGACTGAAAAAATCGGCAATGGTACAGTCACAAAAGACCTTTTAGGAGAATGACTGAAACCAGGGTGTGACTTGCTCAGATTCCTAATCTAGAAAGTTCACGTTGACAGCTGTGGAGAGAAATCTTAGGGTGGGGTGGGGTTGGATGGGATGGGAAATACTGACAAAGAAGCCAGCTGAGTGACCATTAGAATACTTCATGATCTTCCTAGGAAAGGCAAGAATGGTAATTAATGTTCTGGTCAACAGGTTGTGCAGAACCAGACAGCTTTCTCCATAGAAACCTGGTGGTAAAATCACAACATTCTTTTCAATTCTTTCTTACAGAGTTTTACAAAGAAAGAAAATGAACAGCTGCCCTCTAAATGAACTGGATTTTTCTTTTCTTCAAACAAAATGGCAACTTGAGCAGAGCAAAGCAGAACTGGGAGTGTTTGGCTGCTATTTTTGGTTTAGTTCGGTTTCCCAGTTCATAGTTACTCCTGTGTTGCGAAGAGGAGCTAGTTTATGAGCACATAAATGAAACCCAGCTGTGAGAGAGGATAATGAAAGAAGGGGGCAGGGAAAATTGATCATTATCATAGCAACTCATTTGAATCTCATTCTAGCATGTCAGAACAACTGAGGAAAATTGAGAGGTTAAATGTGCATGTCGGGGAGCTAACTGGAACTTTTTTTCTTGTACAGTCTATCCGTGTTCTGCTGGAAGTGCTCATTGAAAACTCAGAGAGGGCTGGGACATGCAGCCCTGTTCAAATACTACCTTTACAGAGAAGACCCCTTTGGGGTTTAAGCTTAGGCATGTAGTGTTACCATTCAAAAGAATGCAGCACAAATTCTTTTATGCTTTTCTTGGAGTTGGAGGTATAGGTTTTAAGCATTGAACAAATATAAATAAACCAGAATATTTCTTGTCACACTCTAAAGCTATAAAAATAATGATAAAGGCAATATCTTTCATTTTACAAGCAGGGGAACAGATGGGTGATTAGAAAAAACTACAAGGAATTTGGAGTCAGATCTGGGTTCAAATCCCAGCCCCATTCCCCATCAGTTGAATGACCTTTGGAAAGCTATTAAACCTCTCTGAGCACATTTTTCTTTATGTAAAGTAGGGATAAAATATTTACCTGTCAGAATTGGCTGGAATATTAAACTAAAACATGTCTAGAAAGTGCCTGGCACATATTAGGTGCTCAATAAGAGAAAGATATTTGAATAATGCATTTCCATCTACATAGTGCTTTCATATACATAATTGTGTGCACTCAATAATAGCAAAACATATTGGAAACATAAAGTAAAATGGCTCTTTTGAATATTCCTAGACCCTGGCCTCCAACATGGTCCTCCAAAGGCCCATTTTCACAAAAGTCCCCTCCGCATTAGCCTGGACATCAGCCCAGAAGGCATCTTGAAAGTCCTCTGAGAGCTTATCACCCCAATTGTGGGTGCCATGTTACCTAGAACCATGGGTTCCAGTTGTCCCCAGATCCCCAAAGGTCTTTGAAGGAAATAATGAAGATCCAAGAGCTACTGTCAGTATTTCAAGAAAAGAGCAACAAAGAGATTTTTCCCACTATAGACCTAAAATGTCAAGTGCTATTGCTTTTGTCTGGAATTAAATCAGCCGAAGGTGTTATCTCACATCAAGCAGAAGCTCAGATTCTTTAAAAATGGGCTCAGATTTTTTTTAAATGGGCAAAATGAATTACATAATTTTACTCAGATGAAATCTTTCTGATGGAACCGAGATGTTAGCTGGGGCTCCCTGTGCCTCTGAGATCTGAAGAAACATGGCTCAAATCTCTTGGTTTTAGGGTTTGAGAAAGTCCAAAGGCTTTGCTGAGGCATCTGCAGCTCCCTGGGAATTTGGTTCTCACGGCGGCCTTGGCCACTGGCTCTCACGGGCACATATGTTTCCTCTCTTTTGCTCCATTTCAAACTGGAGCCTTTCCTCATTTCTGAATGCAAAAACATTCACTCACATATAATTGACTTCACTGAGGTTTGGGGGTCACAAGAATAGGGTCACAGGCAAAGACACCTCCTCCCACTACTTCACACTAACACCCCCCTTCCTCTCTCTCTCTCTCTCCCCTTTTCTTTCTTTTTTCTCATTGTCTCAGCAAACCAGTCTAGCCAGTACCTGTTGTAGCCAGAGCACAGCATTTCTCCAATATGAATCTCTTCCTCTGATGAACTCTAATGAATAAAAAATGTTCCCACTTCATTGAATTTAATGTAAATTTCTTTGAGAAAAATCATCAAGATAGGGATCCTTGCTAACAATAGTTTAGGAACCATTAACCCAGAGCAGTTGTTCTCAAAGTGTGGTCGCTGGACCAGGAGCCTAAGTATCCCCAGGGAGTTGTTAGAGACTCACATTTCTAAGCTCCACCCAAAACCCACAGAAGCAGAAACTCTGGGGGTGGGACCCAGAAATCTACATTTTAACAAGCATTCCAGGTGATTCTAATACATGCTAAAGTTTGAGAACCACTTATCTAGAAGGCAGACTTTGGTTATACTAGACGGGAGTGCCAAACTCAAATGCCCAGAGAGACCAGACGATAATGTAAATAGCTGAAGCAAACTGGGTATTAGGCAGAAGGGTACATGATGGGGACATGAGTGAACTGTGGCTGGTTTTTGCCACATGGAAAGGAAGGTCCAGGATGGTCCTATTTTCTGTTTCCAAGAGAATACAGGAATTTGGATTTTTATGTGCAGTCTCAAGGTTTTATTGGTTAAAATCTTGGCAACCAATTCCTTTTGTCCTTCTAGGTTAAGTCAAAGGCTTTCAGGGGATATCCAGTGCTTCTGCCTATGTCACTGCCCCTTTAAATTGAAAATCACAGGTGTCCAAGCCATGCTTCTGATTCAGCTGCTGTTGGTTCTATTTTCAAAGCGCAGTTAGGAATGGAGAAGAGAAAAGAAATGCAGACTCTCATTTAACATGGATTTTGTGCTAAACATTAAAATGGGTTTTTAAGTTAATATGGGGCTATAGAGTAGGGAGCCTATGAAACGGCAGTGAAATGGCAGGTGGACTAATGTGAGATGTTGTTTCTGGGCAGCCTTTTTATTTCTCTCTATATTTTCTCAGAGAGTTGCCAGGGAATCAGTTTTGTTCCCTGCATCACGATTAAAGCCGGGCTTATAGAATATATGCAGTGCTCTGCCGTTACCATAGCAACCATTATCTTCTCCTAATTCCTTTTCTTTTCTAAAAATAAAGTGCCCTTTCTCAAAGTATCTATTTCCATTTTTTTATTTAAATCTCACTTTCTGCCGAGGCTCTGTCTGCCTTGGACCTGGCTGTTACTTTTGTCTGGCTTGAGAAGAGACGGTATTGACAACACACATTCTGGACGTGGCTGTCAGCCATCGCTGAGTGTTAAATTAGAACACTAACCAGAGCCTTGGACACTGGAGCCAGGAAACAATCCCAATGGTTTCATAGAAGGGGGTCATGGACACATTCCTATACCACAAAGTCACTTGGAACCATGTTCCTCTGGCCCATTATTTTACCTGCTGATTCCAAAGAACTGTATTCTGCTACATAAAAGAACAGAGAGATGAAGAGATGGGCAGAGCTCGGCAAAGGGACAAAACCTTGGATTTCCATCTTTTGATCTTGAACTAGACAATGCCCCTTACTTGGATCCTTAGCATTGGTGTAGGCTGTCCTTTGCTTGCAGAAGGGTCTTGATGACTCATTAAAGGCTGTAGATGATCCACTTCTGGGGCACTGGAAGAGCTGGAGCAAAAGGAAAAATTGGGCACTGGCCTCAGTTCTGCAGCCTTTGTACTCCAAAGACCAGACCCAAGCAAGCGAGTGTTTGGGACTTGTGAATCAAAAGGGAAATGCTCTGTAGACCGTGTCCTTTTTGATGCGCTTTGCCACATTGAGATGTTACAAAGATGAGTCTTGTCATAAGACAAGTGACAAAATCAATCCTACCCAGATGAAGTAAGGCAAGCAGGTACGATCCCTGCCCTCCATGAGGCTACAGTTGACCTGGGCCACACTCATGTGACTCATCAGATGAGCAGAGGGCATTCATAAAGTCATGGAGGCATCCTTGACTCTCAGCAGAGGGTGCACCTGGCAGTTTCCCCAGTTGTGGGCTGAGCCACCCTCCATCTCCATTCCTCCTGTGGCCAGCACGCTCCTGTACAAGCCAAGCTTCTCCACTAAAGTCTGTGATTATGAAAAAAGACATGTCCTACCTGTCAAGATAATGGATCAAGACAGAAATGGGAATGTGATCCTGGCTGGTTTACACCATAAATGGCTTGTGTCTGAGGCAAGAAAAGGGCTCAGATTGGGTGTAATGGGAGTCTTAAAGTTGGACCATTATAAATAATATGGGGTCAGGCAAAATAATTATTATCTTTCTTTTCCTCTTGCAATTTCAAAGAACAGCGTTGTCTAACATTCTTTCCTAATATAATGTTGTTCACTCGGATGGTAGCCCTTTGGCACAGCTAATCTGGAGCCTGAGTTCTGAAGTATCTTGACTGAGGGAATTCCACCCTCTGTGACCCCAACTGTGCACTGTGGCTGTAGTCAGGCTGGACTTGATATGTCAGCCACTTGGGACTGAAAATGGATGATTAAGAATTGGTCCTCTGGACTTGGCAGCAGCCAAGAAATCCAGGGCAGTATCTTCAGATGGACGAGATGCTCATACCACAGAGCACTAAACTAGGGGTCAGAGGCACTGCCTGGTTCTACTAGGAGGAGGAGAAGGTCCAAGGGTGGGGACAGACAGAAGGAAGCCACCATGCTCTGACCACTCCCCACAAGTCTCATCCCTTGAGAGGATGTTCTGATCCCTAAAGTCTCGATCACTTACTAGTCAGACTGACCTTGGCTTACACAATGCTTCCTCTAAGGTCTTTTCACCATAGGCTTAACAATTTGCATGTTGATACTTGATCTTTAAAATATTTGTATTATTCACCTTCCTTTCACCAGCTACTCCACTGAGATGAATGGAAAACCTGGGTCCTAAACCCAGAGCTGCCACCATGAGCTGTGTGGCCCTGGACAACTCACAGATGCTTTCTGAACCTAACTTTCTTCATATGTAATTGGGAATAATAATATAGAATACAATTGAATAAAAAATCATATTTCCTTATTATGGACACACAAAATATAAAGCAGTAATATGTGGCAAAACAACATAAAATGGGGAAATGAAGGAATATAGGAGCAGAGACTGTGTATGCTATTGAAATTAAGTTGGTATCTTTTCAAACTAGTAGGTTTTAGACTTAGGTGGATTAATATGAACCCCAGGGTAACCACACATGTACAAAAAACGATTTAAAATATATACAGAAACATAAATGGTAAAGAGATCAATTAGTTACATCACAAAAGATGAACTCCAAAGAAGGCTGTAATATAGGGAAAGAGGGACACAAAGATATAATACATATAAGAAACAAAGGACAGATGGGCTGAAGGAAATCCTGCCTTATCAATAATTATACTGAATGTAAATTGATTAAACTCTCCAATCAAAAGACATAGATTGGCAGAATGGATATAAAAGCACAATCCAACTATATGCTGTTTACAATAGACTCACCTTAGACCCAAAGACACAAATAGATTGAAAACGAAAGGATAGAAAAAATGATTCCATATGAATAATAACCAAAAGAGAGCTGGACTAGCTATACAAATATCAGCAAAAGAGATTTTAAGTAAGAAACTGTTACAGGAGACAAAGAAGGATACTATGTCTTAATAAAAAGGTCAATCCACCAAGAAAAAATAAGTCATAAAAATGTATGCATCTAATCATGGTGTCCCAAAATATATGAGGTAAACATTGACAAAACTGAAGGGAGAAATAGATACCTCTTCAATAATAGTTGGAGACTTCAACACATCCCTTTCCTCAATGGATATAAAATATAGATGGTGATAAATTTTAAAAATGGAGAACTTGAACAATACTATAAATGAACTAGACCTAACAGAAATGTAAAGAACACTGCACCCAAAAGCAGTAGAATACACATTTTTCTCAATTGGGCATGGATCATTCTCCAGGATTGACCACATATTGAGTCACAAAACAAGTCTAAACAAATTCAAAAGATTGAAATTATACCCAACATCTTCTCTGACCACAATGGAACAAAGCTAGAAATCCATTACTGAAGGAGAACTGGAAAATTCACAAATTTGTGGAAGTTAAACAGCACACTCTTAGTCAACAAGTCAAAGAAGAAATCACAAGGGAAATCAGGAAATACCTTGAGATGAATGAAACTGAAAACACAAAATATAAAAAACTTATGAGACACAGCAAAGGCAGTGATCAGAGAGAAATTTGCAGCTTTAATGCTTACATTTAAAATGAAGAAAGAGTTCTAATCACAGACCTAATTTCACATACTAGAAAAAGAAGAGGAAATTAAACCCAAAGCAATCAGAAGAAAAGAGATAGCAAAGATTAGTACAGAGATAAATGAAATAAAGAATAGAAAAACAATAGAATTAATGAAACCAAAATTTAGTTTTTTGGAAAGATCAATAAAAATCAACAGATCTTTATACTGACAAAGAAAAAAATAAAAAAGATGCAAATAACTAAATCAGGAAGGAAAGGTGGGATATTACTGCTGACCCCACAGAAATAAGTATTACAAGAGGATTCTATCAATAAATGTACACTAACAAATTTGATAAACTAGATGAACTGGACAAACTCCTAGAAACATAAACTACCTACACTAACTCAAGAAGAAATAGAAGACCTCAACAGACCAATAACTAGTAAAGAGATTGAATCACTAATCAAAAACCTCCCAAGAAAGAAAGCCCAGGACCAGGTGGCTACACTGCTGACTTCTACAAAACTTAAAAGAATAATTAACTCCAATTCTGCTCAAACTCTTCCAAAAAAATTAAAGAGGAGAAAACACTTCCTATCTCATTTTTTTTCCAAGATAACTACTTAACTTCCAACATGTTCCTACTCTACCCCAAGAAAATAACCTAATACAGCAACATTTCTGTGAACTTGTTCCTACCATACCCATCAGAGATTAACAGACCATAGTAATTCCTGGGCATTCCCAGAATGTTAAATTTACCCACAATGGTTTATCTGTTCTTATTGGGTTGTTGTTCCTCCTTCATTAATTGCTCTCTATTGCTAGTTCCCCTACATTCTACATTATAAACCATTTGTTTTACATTTTTCAATGTTCACATTAGTGGTAGCATATAATATTTCTCTTTTTGTGCCTGGTTTATTTCTCTCAGCATTATGTCTTCAAGGTTCATCCATGTTGTCCTATGTTTCACGACATCGTTCCTTCTTACTGCCGTGTAGTAGTCTATCGTGTGTATAGACCACATTTTATTTATCCACTCATCTATTAAAGGACATTTGGGTTGTTCCCATCTCTTGGCAATTGTGAATAATGCTGCTATGAACACTGACATGCAGATATCTGTTCATATCACTGCTTTCAGATCTTCCAGGTATATATTGAGAAGAGCAATCGCTGGATTGAAGGATAACTCTATATCTAGCTTTCTAAAGAACTGCCAGACTGACTTCCAGAGTGGCTGAACCATTATACAGTCCCACCAACAATGAATAAGAGTTCCAATTTCTCCACATCCCCTCCAGCATTTGTAGTTTCCTGTTTATTTAATGGCTGCCATTCTAATTGGTGTGAGATGGTATCTCATTGTGGTCTTAATTTGCATCTCTCTAATAGCTAGCAAAGCTGAACATTTTTTCAGGTGTTTCTTGGCCATTTGTATTTCCTCTTCAGAGAACTATCTTTCTTTATCTTTTGCCCATTTTATAATTGGGCTGTCTGTACTATTGTCATTGAGTTATAGGATTTCTTTATATATGCAAGATATCAGTCTTTTGTCAGATACATAGTTCCCAAAAACTTTTTCCCATTGAGTTGGCTGCCTCTTCACCTTTTTGACAAATTCCTTTGAGGTACAGAAACTTCTAAGCTTGAGGAGTTCCCATTTATCTATTTTTTCTTTGGTTGCTTGTGCTTTGGGTGTAAGGTCTAGGAAGTGGCTGCCTAATACAAGGTCTTGAAGATGTTTCCCTAGATGATCTTCTAGGAGTTTTATGGTATTGTTTTTTATATTGAGATCTTTGTTCCACTTTGAGTTAATTTTTGTGTAGGGTGTGAGGTAGGGGTCCTCTTTCATTCTTTTGGATATAGATATCCAACTCTCCCAGCCCCGTTTGTTGAAAAGACTGTTATGTCCCAGTTCAGTGGCTTTGGGGGCCTTATCAAAGATCAGTTGACCATCGATCTGGGGGCTTATCTCCGAATTCTCAATTCAATTCCATTGATCAATATGTCTATCTTTGTGCCAGTACCATGCTGTTTTGACAACTGTGGCTTTATAATAAGCTTCAAAGTTAGGAAGTGTTAGTCCTCCCACTTCCTTTTGCTTTTTTAGAGTGTTTTTAGCAATTTGAGACATCTTCCCTTTCCAAATAAATTTGATGACTAGCTTTTCCAAGTCTGCAATGTAGGTTGTTGGAATTTTGATAGGAATTGCATTGAATCTGTAGATGAGTTTGGGTAGAATTGACATCCTACTGACATTTAGCCTTCCTATCCATGAACATGGAATATTTTTCCATCTTTTAAGGTCCCCTTCTATTTATTTTAGTAGAGTTATGTTAGTTTCTTTGTATAGGTCTTTTACATCTTTGGTTAAGTTTATTCCTAGGTACTTGATTTTTTTTAGTTGCTATTGAAAATGGTATCTTTTTCTTGAAATTTGTTCATTTCTAGCATATAGAAACATTACTGACTTATGTGCATTAATCTTGTATCCCACTACTTTGCTAAATTTGTTTATTTGCTCTAGTAGCTGTATCATTGATTTCTCAAGGTTTTCCAGATATAAGATCATATCATCTGCAAACAATGACAGTTTTACTTCTTCCTTTCCAATTTGGATGCCTTTTATTTCTTTCTCTTGCCAGATTGCCCTGGCTAGCACTTCTAGCACAATGTTGAATAACAGTGGTGACAGTGGGCAGCCTTGTCTTGTTCCTGATCTTAGAGGGAAGGCTTTCAGTCTCCCGCCATTGAGTACCATGCCGGCTGTGGGTTTTTCATATATACTCTTTATCATATGAGGAAGTTTCCTTCAATTCCTACCTTTTGAAGTGTTTTTATCAAAAAGGGATCTTGGATTTTGTCAAATGCTTTTTCAGCATCTATTGAGATCGTTTGATTTTTCTCTTTTGATTTGTTAATGTGTTATAATACACTGATTGATTTTCTTATGTTGAACCATCCTTGCATGCCTGGAATGAACCCCACTTGGTCATTGTGTATGATTTTTTTAATGTGTCTTTGGATTCGATTTGCAAGTATTTTGTTGAGAATTTTTGCATCTGTATTCATTAGGGAGGTAGGCCTGTAGTTTTCCTTTTTTGTAGCATCTTTGCCTGGTTTTGGTATTAGATTGATGTTAGCTTCATAAAATGAGTTAGGTAGTATTCCATTTTCTTTGATGTTTTGAAAGAGTTTAAGTAAGATTGGTGTCAGTTCTTTTTGGAAAGTTTGGTAGAATTCCCCTGTAAAGCCATCTGGCCCTGGGCATTTATTTGTGGGAAGTTTTTGATGACTGAGTGGATCTCTTTGTTTGTGATTGGTTGGTTGAAGTCTTCTATTTCTATCTGGTCAGTCTAGGTTGTTCATGTTTTCCAGGAAATTATCCATTTCCTCTACATTATCCAGTTTGTTGGCATACAGTTGTTCATACTATCCTCTTATAATTTTTTTAATTTCTTTGGGATCTGCAGTAATGTCACTTTTCTCATTAATTATTTTGTTTATATGGGTCTTCTCTCTTTTTGATTTTGTCAGTCTAGTGAGGGGCTTGTCAATCTTGTTGATCTTCTCCAAGAACCAACTTTTTGTGTTATTTATTCTATTGTATTTTTGTTCTCTATGTCATTTATTTCTGCTTTAATCTTTGTTATTTCTTTTCTTCTACTTGGTTTAGGATTGGTTTGCTGTTCATTTTCTCTATATATTTAGCAATTTCTCTTGCTATTTCTTCAACCCACTGATTGTTTAGGAGCGTGTTGTTTAACCTCCAGGTATTTGTGAATTTTCAAAGTCTCTGATGGTTATTGACTTCTAATTGTATTCCATTGTGGTCAGAGAATGTGCTTTGAATAATTTCAGTCTTTTTAAATTTATTGAGGCTTGTTTTATGTCCCAGCTTATGAGCTATTCTGGAGAAAGTTCTGTGAGCACTAGAAAAGTATGTGTATCCTGGTGATTTGGGATGTAATGTTCTCTATAAGTCTGTTAAATCCAATTCATTTATCAGATTGTTTAGGTTTTCAATTTCCTTTTTGGTCTTCTGTCTGGTTGATCTATCTATAGGAGAGAGTGATGTGTTGAAGTCTCCCACAATTGTTGTGGAAACATCAATTGCTTCCTTTAGTTTTGCCAGTGTTTGTCTCATGTATTTTGTGGCACCTTGATTGGGTGCATAAACATTTATGATTGTTATTTCTTCTTGTTGAATTGCCCCTTTTATTAGTATGTAGTGGACTTCTTTCTCTCTCTTAACATCCTTGCATTTAAAGTCTATCTTATCTGAGATTAATATTGCTACTCTTGCTTTCTTTTGGCTGTAGCTTGCATGAAATATTTTTTCCATCCTTTCACTTTCAATTTCTTTGTGTCCCTGTGTCTAAGATGAGTCTCTTGTATGCAACATATTGATGGTTCATTTTTTTTGAACCATTCTGCCAATCTATATCTTTTGATTGGGAAATTTAATCCATTTACATTCAATGTTATTACTGTGAAGGCATTTCTTGAATCAGCCATCTTATCCTTTGGCTTATGTTTGTCAGATATATTTTTTCCCTCTCTCTATTAATGTCCTTTAATGTACCCACAGTGAATCTCTTTAGTACTGAACCTTTCTCCATATCTCTCTCTCTCTTTCTTTGTTTCTCTGTTGGCAGGGCTCCCTTTAGTATCTCAAGTAGGGCAGGTCTCTTGTTAGCAAATTCTCTCAGCATTTGTTTGTCTGTGAAAAATTTAAGCTCTCCCTCAAATTTGAAGGAGAGCTTTATTGGATAAAGAATTCTTGGTTGGCAATTTTTCTCTCTCAGAATTTTGAATATGTCATGCCACTGCCTTCTCACCTCCATGGTGGTTGCTGAGTAGGCACTACTTAGTCTTATGCTGTTTCCTTTGTATGTGGTGAATTGCTTTGCTCTTGCTGCTTTCAGAACTTGCTCCTTCTCTTCAGTATTTGACAGTCTGATCACAATATGTCTTGAAGTGGGTTTATTTGGATTTATTCTATTTGGAATCTGCTGGGCATTTATGATTTGTTTCATTATGGTGTTTAGAAGATTTGGGAAGTTTTCCCCAACAATTTCTTTGAATACTCTTCCTAGACCTTTACCCTTCTCTTCCCCTTCGGGAACACCAATGAGTCTTATGTTTGGACATTTTATTTTATCTATCATATCCCTGAGGTCCCTTTTGATTTTTTTTTTATTTTTTCCCCATTCTTCCTTTTGTTCTTTCATTTTCTGTTCTGTTGTCCTCTAGGTCACTGATTCACTATTTAGCTTCCTCTAGTCTTGTACTATGAGTAACCAGAATCTTTTTAATTTGGTTAACAGTTTCTTTTATTTCCATAAGATCATCTATTTTTTAATTTACTCTTCCAATTTATTCTTTATGCTCTTCTAGGGTCTGCTTCATGTCCTTTATATCCTGTGCCATGCTCTTCTTCATGTCCTTTATATCCTGTTCCATGCTCTCATTGTTTGTCTTTAGTTCTTTGATTGATTGCTCCAAGTACTGTGTCTCCTCTGAACTTTTGGTTTGGGTTTTTGGGCTTGGGCTATCCATATCATCTGGTTTTTTCATATGCTTTAAAATTTTCTGTTGTTTTTGGGCTCTTGGCATTTGCTTTACTTGATAGGGTTCTTTTAGGATATGTAGACTGATTCAAACCCTCATCTCTAATTTGTCAGATCTACAGCTTCATGGAGTACACTTTAACTAAACCAGCAGGTGGCATCCACGAGCTACCTATTCCCCTCAAGCCAGTCCTCCTCTACTTTGTCTTTCTGATGAGTAGGGGTGTGAGTCTTGTGGGGTCCAACTGGTGCACCAAGCTTGCATGTGTAATTGGTGTTGCCTGCCCTGCATATGGGACATGTGCATTTAGGGATGAGAGGGTGGCTTTAATAATCAAATCTCCCAGGTGTTCCTGGAGATTTAAAGCTGTTGCAATAGTCTAATCCTTCAGTTCAGTCTTGCCACAGTTTGTCTCTGCTGCTGACCCACCAGTCCTTGGTATTGGCGTATGGTCCCTGGGATTTGTGAGTGGGTCCCTCTCCAAGCCGTGCACTCTTAGGTCCTGTGCTGAGGGATGACTGTGCTACATCACAGGTGAGCACCATCCCCCAAGGGAGATTCTGGGCTGCAGGGCTGTCTAGGGGTGTTCCCAGTCCGCTGAAAGGATGGCTGAATGGGGCATGTTAATTTCCCCCTTTTCACACAGCTGCACCTTCCCAGCTCTGGGACAATTAGCTGAGGGTGCAGGAAAGGCTATTGTCCATGCCTGATATTGTCGTGTGTGTGTGTGTTGTTGGAAACACTTCCCATCACACTGAGTTGTTTGGGGCAGCTCTGGGTTGTGGAGCTGGCACCAGGCAGGAGCGTTCCCAGCCCACTGGGAAGATGGCTGTAAGGGAAGTTTTCTTTTCTTGGGAAGTTGTGGTGTTTAGTGAATTTTCTCAGCCATTGGACTTATTGTTTGTGTCTCAGAGCTCACTTAGCTCTGCTCTTGTCTGGGCCCAAATTGCAAGTCCCTGAGGCTTTCCATAATGAGCTTCTTAGAGCAATTGTTTTGGAAAAAGAGAAAAAGATTTAAAAAATAATAAAAAAAAAAAGAAGGGCCCTCCTTGCAGGTGTAATGGGCTATTGAAATGCTAAGAGACAAGGAGATTAGGGTCATTAAGGAACAATCAAGAAAGCAGAGAAACTGGCTCTTCAGACAAGGATTTGCATATGAGCCTGACTGTTTGAGCCCTGCTGTTTTCCGTTCTATGTTCACAAGAACTCCAAAAAGTCTCTGTTTTAATTTTTGGGTCTTTTTTTTTTTTTTTTTTTTTTTTTTTGCTGCTTTTGCTAGCCCTAGCTCCTCTCCACTGGGCTGACTACTCCCAGATTCTCTTGTGTCTGATCTCAGTCTATCTATGTTTGGAGTTTGGATCAGCAGTCTGAGTTTTCAATAAAAGCTGCAACTGCCATTCTCCCTCCTCACTCCCAGCACTGATGGCTCCTCCTCCAGGGGACAGCCTGGCAGGGAGGGGCACAGGTCCTCTGGCTGCGAGAACTTACAGATTTCGCTGATCTCAGCTGTTTCACACATTCGTGAGTGTTGTATGAAGTATGCCCAAAGTCAAATGGCTCTGTGGTGTCCAGTCCACACAGTTCCTGGCTTTCTACTACTTCCCTGGAGAAGTAACTAAAACCTACACCTCACCACTCCGCCATCTTACCCCACCCTCTCCCATCTCATTTTATGAGGCCAGCATAATCCTAATACCAAAGTCAGATAAAGTTTTCACAAGAAAAGAAAATTACAGACCAACATACCTCATGAATACAGATGAAAATTCCTCAAAAAAATACTAGCAAACTGAATCCATCAGCACTTTCAAAAGAATTATACACTTTGATCACTGGGATTTATATCAGATATGCATCGGTGACTCCCAGGGATGTAAATCTCCCTGGCAACATGGGACATGACTCCCAAGGATGACCCTTGACCCAGCATCATGGGATTGAGAAACCTTCTTGACCAAAGAGGGAAGAGAAATTAAACAAAGTTTCAGTGACCGAGAGATTTCAAATGGAGTCAAGAGGTCATTCTGGAGGTTATTCTTGTGCATTTTATAGATATCCTTTTTTAGTTATTAGTGTATCAGAATAGCTAGAAGGAAATACCTGAAACCGTTGAACTGCAGTCCATAGCCTTGATTCTTGAAGATGATTGTATAACCATATAGCTTATACAGTGCGACTGTGTGACTGTGAAACATTATGGCTCATACTCCCTTTATCCAATGTGTAGACAGATGAGTAGAAAAAAGGGGCACAAAAAGTAAGTTAATAATAAGCGGGGGGTGGGAGTATGAGATGTTTTGGGTGTTCTTTCATACTTTTATTTTTATTTTTATTCTTATTTTCATTTTTATTTCTTGGATTAATGAAAATGTTCAAAAAATTTATTGTCATGATGAATGCTTAACTACATGATGATACTGTGAACAACTGATTGTATACTTTGGATGATTGTATGGTATGTGAATATATCTCAATAAAATTGCATTTAAAAAAACCATGAGCTAATAAATTCCCATTGTTTAACCCAACCCATTTCATGGTATTGCTTGAACAGGAAAGGAAACTGAAGCAAAGGAAGTTGGACATAGAAGGAGGATGCCAATCTACTGTATTATATTTATTTTAGCATCTAGGAAACTAAAGCATCATCTGATACCCACTAGAAAGGCTACTATTGAAAAATGGAAAATAAGTGTTGTAGAGGATGCAGAGAAATAGGAACACTCATGCATTGTTGGTGGGAATGTAAAATGGTGCACCCATTGGAAAATACCATGGAAAATAGTTTAGCAATTCCTCAGAAAGCTGACTATAGATTTACCGTATGACCCAGCAATCCCACTTCTCGGTGTATACACAAAAGAATTGAAAGCAAGTACTTGAACAGATATTTGCACACCTATGTTCATAGCAACATTATTGACAATTGCCCAAAGGTGGAAGCAACCCAAATGTCCAACAGATGAATGGATCCACAAAATGTGGAATATACATACAATGAGCTATTAATGAATGAAGTTCTGATGCATGTTACGTCGATGAACCTTGAAAACACTGTGTTGAGTAAAATAAGCCAGACACAGAAGGACAAATATGTATGATCTCACTTATACGAAATAAGCAAAATATGCAAATTCATAAAATCAGAAACTAGAATACAGATTACTGGGGCCCAAGGCGGGGAGGGAACGGGGAGTAATTGCTCAATTGGCATGGAGTTTCTGTTTGGGGTGATGGAAAAATTTTGGCAATGGATGACAGTGATGGTAGCACAACTTTGTGAATGTAATTAACACCACTGAATTGTATATTTGAAAAGGGATAAAAAGGGAAATTTTAGATTGTATATAAATTACCATATTCAAAAAAAAACCAACAACAACACAGAACTGTACAACACAAAGAGTAAGCCCTAATGTAAAACTGGGCTAAAGTTAATAGCATAATTATGTTAATTTTGTTTCATGAATTGTAACGAAAGTACCACACTAATGCAAAATGTTAATGATAGGGAAAACTGCATGTGTGAGAGGGGCGTTTATGGATTTCTGTACTTTCTGCATAATATTTCTGTAAACCTACAACTGCTCTAATTTCAAAAAAAGGAGCGAGGGGGGTCATGATAGTAGCAGCCATCTCATAGATTCCTTACGAGGATTAAACAAGTCTATATCCATAGAGTGAGTGCTTAGAGAATGATAAATCCCAGAAAGATTTTCAACTCCATATCTGTTCCCTGATTTCTACATTTGGTCTCCCTGCCCTCTCCCCCAGCCCGGCCCTTCCCATCCTTCCTGTCATAGTGATTCCTTGCCTGGAAAATTTACTCCCCATCCCATGCCCTGGCCACAAACAGATACGTCTTTCAGACCAGATGCCTGGTTGCTAATAAAGCTGGCTTTCAGACCTCATTTTCTACTGAGCTGCCTAATTTACAGTCCTTGTCAATTTGCATTACATAGAAATAATGCAGTAAGACTTCAAAGCTACTTAGAACCATTCCCTGCAGCTCATCACTGTGACCCTTCCAATGTGGATTGGAGCAATTGTAAATTTTTTGACAGCATGAAGCTTCTTCCTTGCCAACTCTCTTGTGATCACCCGGCTAGGACAATTATGGGGGTAACTGTGTAGAAACAAAATGTCCAAAAAATGTTCTACCCATAGAGGATGTTGAGTGAAATTAAATGTCTTCATCACTGCTGTAATTTGGATTATCTTATTGCAGCTGCTTTTGCTGATTTCTCTTCTTTCTCCTACGTCTTTTCTTATTTTTAATCTAATAAATCCCTGGTCAAGTTTTGGATAAAATAGAAATCAATTTAACTTTGTAAAGTATGAATTTTATTGAAAAATACACACATATAAATCAGTGTACAAGAGTGTACAAATCATAGGTGTACATAGGAATTTTCACAACATGAATACACCCATACAACCAACACCCAGGTTTTAAAAAAAGAACATGACCCCAGAAGCTTTTGTCCAGACCCCTTCTAGTCACTACACCCCCACCCCCAAGCTTACCTGACTTCTAATGACAAAGGATAGTTTTGATCGTTTTGATACTTTCCATAAATGGAATATTAAAGTATGCGTGATTTTGCTCTTGTTTTCGCTCAACATCATCTTTGTTGCATGTAGTTGCGGTTTGACCACTCTCATTGCTGCGCAGTATTCCATTGTGTGATTATACCACAATTTATCCACCCTATGGACTGGGCATTTGTGTAGTTTCCAGTTTGGGATTATTATGAATGATGCTGTGAGGAACCTTCTTGTACATGCCTTTTGGTGAGCATGTGTAATCTATTTTGTTTTGTACAGTTGTTTTGTCTTCCCCCTTTTCTAACAATCTTCTCTCCCCTTGTCAGAGTGAGGCAGGGTAACTGAGCTTGGGTAGGAAAAGGAAAGGAAAGGGCATCTTGAACGCCTCACTTCTGGCTGCCTCCTTGCTTTCTGTACCTCCTCACTCGGGACCTGGGGTTCTGCCCTGGCCCAGCCTGTGGCTGGCTTCCTGCTGTCCGCTGATGGGTGTTCCTGGGCTTCCCGGGCTCTCCAGCTCTTGTGCTTAGACGCTACCACATCCTCTTCTCTTGCACCCACCTGCAGGTCAGAGTTCTGGCCCATCCCTGCATTGGTGTTCGCCATGAGCTTTCTGCTCTGCTGCACTTTGTTCCATTGTCTAAAGCTATGTCTCCTGGGCTTTCTTCACCCCAGCAAACTTGTGTCAACCAATTGTAGTAGTTAATACTGTAGGATTTGAGATCAGGAAAATGTGGATTTGAGCCTCCATTCTAGGTTCTAGAGTCGGGTGACCCTGGCAAGTGATTTAAACTCTCTGAGCCTCAAATTGTCATCTTTAGCAGTGGTAATTATATACACCAAATTCATAAGGTTATTGAATTAAACAAGATAATGCACTTATTATAAGACTAGTTATTATTACATTATTCTTAGTGCCCTGTCCTGTTGCTGTTTGCCTTCTAAAGATAAATCTCTTTATTTTAAAAATAAAAAATTCAAAATCAACCAGTTCTTACCATAAAATTACTTTGAATAATGCTTCCTAGAAGTAATCACAAGCAGCCTAATTCCTTTGTGTTTTGAACACACTGTAAAGATAGTGGGGTTGGGAAATAGTTACAGTATGCTATTAAGTTAAAAAGGAGACAGACTACAAATTCTATATGCATCTACAGAGTTTTTTATTTTGCAAATATCAAAGAAATATCAAGAAAGAAACTGGAAAGAAAGAAATCAAAAAGCTAACAGTATTTCCCTCTGGATGGTGGGATTCTAGGTGATTTTTATTTTATTCCTTATATTTTTCTTTAGCTATACACACATACATATAAATGTATATAAACATATACTTATATACACTGTGGTGGCTTGAAGCTGTATGAACCCCAGAAAAATATATTCTTAAATTTAATCCATTCCTGTGGGTGTGAACTCATTATAAGTAGGACCTTTTGAAGAGGTTACTTCAGTTAAGTAACCTCAATCAGACCCACCTCAATCAGGATGGGTCTTAATACTATTAGTAGTGTACTTCATAAGCAGAATGAAATTCAGAGAGAGAGAAGCCTCAGGAAGCAAGAAACTGAACATTAATGGAATCTGGAAGAGAAGGGAGAGAGCAGAAGGTGCCGCCATGAGCTTTGCCACGTGATAAGACAAGGACCAAGCTGGCAGCCAACTTCAGAACCCACAGTCTTCAGGAAGAAAGCATCACCTTGATGATGCCTTGATTTGAACTTTTTCCCAGCTTCAAACCCTGAGCAAATAAAATCCCATTGCTTCACCTGACCCATTTCATGGTCAGCCTAGGAAACTAAAATATACACATACATACAATTATAATCAGAATAAAAATATAAGCCTGGTTTGAGCAACAGAAAGGAAATAGAATTAATGGGATGTTTATCTGAGAGGGCAGAGTCAGGGAATGGTTTAGTTTTAGCTTCCTGGGCTTCATTCGCTTCTTTTTATGCAAAACTGACTTGGGTGCTGCTGGTACACAGTGGGGACAGTGAGGAATACATTTGTCACTGTGCCAGTTTGAATGTATTATGTCTCCCCAAACGCCATTATCTTTGATGTAATCTTGTGTGGGCAGATGTATCAGTGTTGATTAGATTCTAATTCTTTGAGTGTTTCCATGGAGATGCACCCCACCCAACTGTGGGTGATGATTCTGATTGGATGATTTCCATGGAGGTGTGGCCCCACCCATTCAGGGTGGGTCTAAATTAAATCACTGGAACCATATAAATGAGCTGACAAACAGAAGGAACTCAGTGCAGCTGAGAGTGACATTTTGAAGAGGAGCTACAGCCAAGAGGGACACTTTGAAGAATGCACAGGAGCTGAGAGAGTAGCTGCAGGTGAGAGACAGTTTGAAGACGGCCGTTGAAAGCAGACTCTTGCTCTGGAGAAACTAAGAGAGGACAAACACCCCAAGAGCAACTAAGAGTGATGTTTTTGAGGAACTGCAGCCTAGAGAGGAACATCCTGGGAGAAATCCATTTGAACCCAGAACACTGGAGCAGACGCCAGCCATGTGCCTTCCCAGCTAACAGCGGTTTTCCAGATGCCATTGGCCATCCTCCAGTGAAGGTACCCAATTGTTGATGCGTTACCTTGGACACTTTATGGCCTTAAGACTGTAACCATGTAACCAAATAAACCCCCTTTTATAAAAGCCAGTTCATCTCTGGTGTTTTGCATTCCAGCAGCATTAGCAAACTAGAACAGTCACCCAGGCAATCAACTTGGATGTTTCTTGGTTCTTGTGCCATTTTGACATTAGGTAGATGAATACAGCAACCCCATCCTGAGGACATGGTGACCAGGGGCTCTGCACCTCAGGAAGGAGTGTCTGGGTCCCCCATCAGGCAAGTCATTAAGATCAGTAGAGATGCCAGCTAAGGGTGAGGGGAATCTAGAGTGGATAGTGGAGGAGTGAGATGATGAGTGTCAGTTGTGGCTCTGAGATCACCCCCAAGGGCAGGGGCTCTAGTTCATCTTACTAACCTTCCTTGTCTAGGTTTATCCCAGGAAGAGAGATCCACTGAACCGTGGGAGGAGCTGCTTCCAGAATGTATATAAAGTGGGATCCAGCTGCACAAAGGCAGGACTGTGGTGGACACTGTGAATTACCACCCAGATCCCACTTTGGAATCGGGTGGGAGGCTTGTTACTCCAGCCACTGGGAATGCTGTTGATGACTGCCTTCAGCTGTCAGCCCTTCAGGGATTGCCTCAGCAGAGAGCCTCCTCACCCACATGCAATGATAGTTCAATGTGGGGACACAAAGGCCTGGCTATCTTGACCAACATGGTCATTCTGACTGGCCATTCTAGCTTGATTCACTTCCTGTGGGGTTGACTGAGACTGACACTGGACACTACCTCCAGACAATCTTATGATTCTTATGTGTTATTTGACATGGGAAGATCCCTGGAGACCTGAGCTAGAATATTTCAGTAGAACAGTGAAACAGAATCCAGATTGCAGCCAGTTGAGCTCTGACTGGGTAGGGAGGAAGGAGAGACAGGAGTATACACTGCTTTGTCAAGAAAGTATCTAAAGGAAAGGGTAGAATAGTAGCTGTTTCTCAAGTAAAACCAGGGAACAGGTTTAATTAACAATAGGAGGGACTTTATCAGATTGACATGGCAGGGTGAAAGAAAGATTAAAGAGGGGGAGAGGGACTGATGGCTGGAGCAAGGTGGAATCCAAAGCATAGGTAGAAGGATTAGCGTTGGACACCTCTTCCAGTCAATAGAAACCAAGAATGAATATGTGAATATGCAGAGAGAAATAAATATGTTCAGTTCCAGGGAAGGAACTTGAAGAAGTTCTAGTGTGGTGACCTTGAATTTCTTGATGAAGGTTATTTTCTGATATGAGGAGGCAGTGGGTAAATAGTCTGAGAACAGAATTAACAGTTAGGGATAGTCACTGAAGGAAGGACAGGCAGGTGACTAGAGACATGTAAGATTGCCGGGTGGTAGTGAGGGTCCATGTCCCAAGCTCACAGTTTTCTCCAGCAGCCCTCAACTTCCCAAGAGTAGGAATAGAAGATCAAATATTTGGACTTATCCAAGGGTGAGGTTTTACCAAGACACGTAGACAGAAAGTCAAGGAAACAAGAGAATGTAGGAAAATGGGAAGAAAGAGATTGAAACAACGTGCCACAGACATAGGCTGGGTTGGGGAGTAAGTGAAAGAAGCCAGAAAGGTGATCCAAGACTGGGAGAAGATGGAAGGATCCAGGTACAAGAGAGGTCTGTATATGGGGGAAGATTATACGTATTAGAAGAAAGTTACTTGAAGAATAGGAATTCAAAGTCAAAGAACTGGGTTTTATAGTTTGAAATGTCACATTATGAGGTGTGGGTGTGGCCAGAAGAGGGATGGTAAAGATCGTTGAAGTGAGGCATTCTGCCTCAAAACATTCACTGAGGACCTATATGCCAGTTCTTTGAGCTTCTGGAAATAGTCATATCTCATGCCCCAAAAGCACCTGCAACCCAGTGATGGAATTGTACATACAAAATAAATAAACATAATACTCATGACAAATTCAATAATGTAAGCATGAACAAGGTACAGAAACAGTAAAAAGAAGAGAATAAGAATAACTCTGACAGGTGCTATGAGAAAGGTATTAGGAAAAGTGTCACAAATGAAGCACTACTGAGCAGAGTATTAAAGAATGTATAGGTGTTTTTCAGGTAAATAAGGGCAGGAATGGCTCAGGGTATGAAAGACATGGCATGTTGGGAGAATTTCAATTAGTACAGTATTTATAGAATATATGATTCCAGGGAGTAGTGGTAAAAGAATCTGGGAGAGACAGAATCCAGAGCATGAAGAATATTTGATTCTAGGCAAAGGACTTCGGATTCTGTCCCATAGGTAATGAGGAGCTCTAAAAAGGTTTTAAATAGAGAAGTGACCATGACCAAGTATGTGACTTAGAAAGATTGCTCTGACAGCTGTTAAAAGGAGTGAACTAAATTGATACACATACACATGGAGAGATCTCAAAACTAAATCTTGAGAGTAAAAATCAAGATGTGGGAAAATAGATACAAAATATCACCACTTACTTAAAACTTGAAATGCACATCAAACAGAATATGCTTGTGAATACATATATATGTCTGTAAAGGAATACAAAATAAACACAAGAGATACAAATGTGTTCATTTTGTATACCTTCACATACAAAAAATATTTTGAATCAGTCAGCTTTTGCTGTGTAACAAATAATCCTAGTGTCTTACTGGATTAAAGTAACAAATATTTATTTTTCACTCACATTCTCTGAGGGCTGCAGGTTGGCCTTGGCTCTGATAAACTCTGCCAGGCTCTGTTGGACTATGATGGGTTTAGCCAGACTCAGCTGGGCACGGCAGTATGTGTCTTCCCACTCCACCACCCCGGCTGAAGGAGCAGCCCCCATCTGGGATATGCTACAATCATGGCAGAGGACCTGGTGGTACAGTGGTGAGCAAAAAGACCAAGTTCTTGCCCTCGTGGAGCTTACCTTCTAGTAATGACTGATTTGCATAAATAAGAGATTGCTATTCGACAGACTTGGATGTAGCTGCTTTCTCCCAAGCAGACTGACTCTACCCTATGACAGCCTCACCACAGAACGCAGCGCTTCATTATATCCTCCAAAGTAAATCCACTCATACAACCATAAGTGAAGAATTAATCTGAAGACTTTACTGATGATTTCTTAAGGGATGCTAAAGGGGAGCTCATTGCACAGCACAGAGCACTTTTAATGTTATTTTTCTTTAATGTTATTTTTCCTGGCACATAGGATTTTTCACCTCCTTCCCACCTTCACATACACTACACACACACACACACACACACACACACACACACAACACAAAACACCCCATATGATAACTTTTCCTAAGTCTCTCTTCCTGGTCACCCACTGCAGAGATCTCCCCCATATCACTCCTTTTTCATGCTGAGAAATATATCTCTGCCCGACTTGTCAAGCTTACATCCTGCACCTTTTCCTTCTCTCAGTCCTACCACGGCTCTAATTAGAACGAGTCATGAAATCCACTTGCCCTCACGTCACTGACAATGAAACCTTGGTGCTATGCTTCACCAGCAGCTCACACCAAATCACACCAGCAGCTCACACCAAATCCCAAGGAATTTGTGCTCATCTCTTCCCAACATTGTATTCAGTGACCACACATTGGAAAGCCTGAAATCAGTCATAGTGGGAGTATTCATGCCATAGAAATTATACGTGCTACCAATCAGGGTGCTTTTTAAAAAAATTTCCAAATTGCCAATTGTTAAACATTTACTGGGACACCATTGGTTGTGGAGATAGTGTGATTATATGGCACCCTATGTAATTTAGAAATTATTTGGAGGAATCTGTTTTATTTTGCAGTCCCAGGTGCCTCTTCTTCTTTGTTTTCTAATGTGGGGTCTGGCCTGGGAAACCTGCCTCACTCCTCTGAAGGGGACCCTCCCTGGCAACGGTGAAATAAGGGGAGAAGCAGCCCCTGGCAATTCAGACCGCATGAACCCCAGTGCCCAGAAGGGACGTAGGGGAGAAAACGAGATGTGAAGCAACACCCTCCCAACCCAGACTGACAGGCTGCCCCCAGACAGCACCGGGCAGCCTCTTGCCCTCAGGTGTGCTTCCTTCGGTTTGGTGAGCGAACAAGTTGAACTCATTTCTTTCTGCAACTATTAAATTGAAAATCAAAGATAGATGGTGCCATGTGCAGAGGTGATAAGGAAAAACTTGGCTCACCTTTCTTATCTCACAACTGCCCTTAATGGGCCACAACCACTGAGGGAACACTCTGGAAACACTGAACACCAAGCAGATCGTCACCTTTGTTTGGAAGCTAGGGCTCAGGGTGGGGGAATTAAATACAACGAGAGAAAATCATGGTTGGGACTTGAAAAAAGCAGCCGCTCTCCAGCTCCTATTTTCTCTTTGCGTGTCAGGGACTATGGCTGGGGCCAGCTCTCTACAGGAAAGCAGTGGGCAGGGACTGGCAGGTTCATGGCACCATATCACCTTCCAGCCACACCAGGCCCTCTCCATGTGCTACTCCTGTTGCCTCTATTGATAAACACCCACTTATTGTTTGATATGTCCTTACTATAAATGTATCCATGTAAAATGTGTCATTTTGTTTACCGTATGTTTTATGTACATAAAGGTATTATGCTGTAGATCTCATTCCATGTAACACCTTTTTTTTTCTTTACTCCATCCTATATTTTTAAGATCCATCTGTATTCCTGTATGTATATCTCAGTTATTGGCTGCTAATTGCTGCTTTGTGCTCCGGAACATACATCCACCACATGGCACTTATCCACTCCTCTATGAGGGACACTTGGCTACCTAACCGACAACTTGTATACACTATCCCTTGTGGAACTGTACAAGAATTTCTCTAGACTATACAACCAGGGCTGTGACTGCTGTGTTGTAAGGTAGGCACACTCTTAATATTACTAAATTTTGCCAGATTTCTTTTCTGAAGGGATCTACCAATGTATAACTCAACCAGCAATACCCGAGTGCTCAGGACGGCAAGCTGTTAAAAAGAGAACTAATGGCAATTAATTAATTGCCATCTCAGTGGTTTAATGGTTTATGGCTATGGTCTTACCTTGGAGCAAAGAGCTGGGGTAATAATAATTTTCACATTTTTGGAACCTCCTCTAAGTCAGCCACCTGATCACATTTTGTCTATGAGGTAAATGTTATCACCATTTGTTGACGAGAAAACAGAGCTCAGTAAGACAAACTAACTTACCTGTGTTCACATAGCTTGTAATTATCAGCTCTAGGAGTTAAACCCACCTTTGACCAAAATTAAAGGACATACTCTTAACCACAGTGTTCCACACCTTTCAAAGTCCTTTTCAGCCCAGGGATTCAATAATATGGTGATGATGAGTGGTAGCTATCTTAGGGAGCACTTGGCAATTGCGCCAAGGCTTTGGGGCTTGCTGCACTGCCCTCCGTCTGTGACCCCGGGCCATGCAGGATCTGCTAAGCAGCAAAGCTGGAAGAGCTCGTCCCACTACCCCACTCCAAAAGGCCTGACATTCATAGCTTTTATCAAAACTGTACCTCCAGGTCCTTCAAACTAAACTTTCCTCCTGCCGTACTCAGCAAGTGGGCCAAATGTGCTAACTCCTTATAGGAGGCTCCTACCTCCACTCCTATTTGGTTTCTTCTTGACATTTCCTTTTTCTGTTTCTTCTGAAGGCTGACCTTGACATTCAGTGTAGCCTCCTTTGCTTTGGATTAAAATCCTGGAAGCCCAGGGGGAGAGAGAATAGGAGAGGCTCCCATTATGCTTTACCCTATGGTTTCAACAGGCCTCAGCCCCCTACCACACACACACGTCAGCATTGGGCTAGGTTAGGTTCTGCCCCCAGCCCCACTGCACCCCCAGGCTTCAAAGGAGGGACACAAAGCTGGAGGCAGATCCTGAGGAGTGGGGGTTCCCACTGGCAGAAATGACAGAGGAAGAAGGAAAATAAGCGCCTCGGACAGGTACATCTTGTGCAGATAATTCTTCTCCATGCTCGTGCCCCCCACCCCCGCTCCTTTATTCCATTTGGACTGATTGTGGGCTCTTTTTCTCCTAATTATAGTCTATGAGGGCCAAGTTTTCAATGAGTTGGCACCTAAATTGAGCCTGAACCTTTATCACACTGCAGTTGGTTCTTAATGGCTTGATGACGTGAGACAGCCAACTCAGGTGAATCACCTTGCTCACAGGGAGGTATCTGGGGCTACAAGGAAAAAAAAAATTTATAAGGTAGACCCAGGGCTTAAAGCAGACCCAGATGTAACGTGACAACTAGAACTGGTGACAATTAAAGTGGGTCATCTTGAGTTAAAAATTACAGAGCAAGGGTCCCTGCCCAACCCCACATCTGGTGGGGAGAGAGTGCCAGGGGTCTGTTTGCATGAGAGATCCCAGAGTCTCCTGAAAAATAACTCACCTGTCAGAGCAAAAACACCTTGATCACAGGCTGGGTCCAATGATCTGACCCCATTGACAGAAGGGGTTGTGGCTTGGAATGTAGTTTGGTGCCTGACTTGAACCCCACTGGCACCCCCAGTCGATGGGCCCCACTCTCTTCCACCTTCCTCACTTCCCTCATATCCTCCCTTAGCCCCTGTCCAGGCCTGGATCCAACAGTCCCTCATCACCGTCACTCCCTACCACACACCCTCAACCCCTCGCCTTTGACTTTCTCTCTCTCCATTATACATTCCTTGCAAAACTCAAGCCCTCCACTGTTCTGCTCCTGCCCCTGGGCTGCTGAATGTGGCTGGAGAGAAGCCCGCCGCCGTGCTGGCTGGTCTCACGTTCAATCCCTCATCGATGCCCAAGGAACCCTCACTGCTGCGTGGCAATCCCATCTCACACTCACCTTCATCCTTTCTCCTCTTTCCTCAAACCTCCTGTATCTCCTCCCTTCTCGCTCTCAAGTGATGACTTGATTTATTTCACTGAAACGACAGGAGCGCTGAGAAGAGAATGCCACATGTTCCTACCAAGCCGTCTCCGGAGGTGGCAGTGCAGGGTCCGGGGATGCTGCCTTCCCTCCTGGTGCTACGAATAGAGCTGTCTGTGCTCCTACCTAAAGCCAGACCCTGTATGTTCACAGAGTGTGGCAATAGAAGAACGTCAGTGACAGTGCCACGGGGTGACTCGGTGTCCTGTTAGCACACAGATTTAGCAGATGCAGTGGCAGGGCTTTTCCTTGGTACAATGGTGGCTCGAACAGCCTTAGAAGATGATGCTGTCAGCGTCAGCTGGCACATCATAGTGGGACTGGAAACGCCAGTGGATGTTGGTAGCGACACCCTGGTTGGCAGGTGCAACCAGTCGTGGCAACACCTGTAGCTTTAGTGGGTGCCAGGCCCTTTAGCCTCAGGGCTGATGGGGAAGCCGCTGGGAAGCAAGTTCTTGGGACTCCTCTCGAGGCAGACACCAGCCTCAGAACTCTTCAGGCAGCAGATACCACCAAACAGGGCCTCAAAGAAGATCCCAGCAGCTGTCACCTGGAGACCAAGAGTGGCGTGTTTACAAGCACTAGGGAGACATGCCAAGAGACCCCAGAGGAAAGCAGGAGGGTGTCCTTAGAGGGAGGTGAAGGCCCCGTAACTGTGATAGGGGCAAGAGCCAGAGAAACGCTGATTTTGTTAACATGACCCCAGTACGGACTGAGAAAACTTGGCGTAAACATTCTACCGGAGATTGCCTGAGATCTTCAACCACATTCACCCGCATGTAGGATAGGAAGCCTGAAAATTCCATTAGGTTCTGCTGACAAGAAGCTCTCCCTACAGTCAGAAGTGGGGAGAAAGTAGAAGCACCAGCCCACGGGGGCAGCAGCAGCTTTCTGCATTTCAGGACCCTGGATAACATCGTCCCCTTCCTGCTTTTGCTTTTCCAATAACTCTGTGGCATAATTACTTTAACGAATCCCTCTCTTCTTGAATAACTACAGCAGTTTTCTGTCTTCAGACTGACAGTCCTGACTGATGTGGATATGTATCTTCTGTTTGTATAATGGTTTATGGTTTGAGTTATTATTTTAAAACTCTGTACCAATTCTGTAAGATAGACAGACATGGAGATAGGAAAGCAGATAGACTAGCAGGGAGCCTCACTGTGGGTGTTTTTCTCTAAATAGCTGAGTAATTCAATTTCCTCATCTGTAAAATGAGGGGCTCAGACTCAGATCATTAGCTTCAAGCATTCTCTACTCCAAGTCACAGTAAGAAATATATTGACATCACAATCTAGTACTCACATTCATATATATAAACACAAATAATACCCTACGGAGTGCACTGTACTCTGATTTTTATCTATTTATTTTAGAATGTACTGATGATCTACTACACTGATTTCAAGCCCAAGTATATTCCTTCTCTGAGACTCAGTTTCTTCTTTTGTAAAATAGGAGTACATAATACCTATATAGGGTTACTGGCAGAATTAAATAAGGATAGCTCTATCTCAGTGCTTAACCCAAAGTTGATGCTTTTATCCTTCAACCCAGGTGGCAGAACTAGATAATACCCATTACTATGATTACACTAACAAAGAACAGGGTGTGAAAACAGTGCTGGATACAAAAACTGAACTGTTTATGAGAATAACACCTCTAAAAGTAGTTCAAAATCTCCCCTTCGGTTTCCAAAAAATTCAGTGTAGAAAACGCGTGTGGCACTATGCACGCAGCTCCTGTAGGACAAGGATGGAATACCATCAAGTAAATGCGGTAGTGTTAGCATTAAGTGAGAGAGTAGCCTTATTTTAAGTGCCTAGGCACTGTCCCACGGGGGGACTTACAGTCAGCATGCCTTTAACAAGTTTATGGTTGCCAAAACCTGCCCTTCCATTTTAAAGCAATGTATTTCAATGGTTTTGCTCTCTAAGAGGTTGTGGGCAAATTGAATTTTTGTAAATCGTCTATTGTGCCCCCCCCCCCACCAGCTTAAATTATAACTTTGCAGAGATTTTATTTTTAATTCCTGATTGGTTTTCAACCCTAACACTTAATTGAAAGTATCCCTGCTTTCTCTACCTGCCTGCATCAGCCAGAGTTCTTAGTTGAGAGAAATAGAAGGCATTCTAGGAGTATACACAGGAAAGGAATGTATTAAAGGGTATTAGGTCACTTACAGAAAGTCCTGGAGGGCTGGAGTCAGGCTGAAAGTCCACGTAATATGCAAGCCGAGCTGCAGCCCAGCTCCAGCAAAGACACTGCCACCACCACCAGGCACAGACACTGCAGCTCCCACCGCGACCCGGGCCCTGCACACCACACCTCCCCCTCCTCTGCTCCCCAAAGCTGGAGGCCTTGCTGCCCCTGCCATTGAAAATTGGATTCTGGGAGCCAGTTGCTGCCTCTCATTGCTTTCTTCCCAATTAAAGTGCCACGTGGGTGCATCTGATTAGAGAAGTCACAATCGTGTGTCTGTATCCTCGCTACAAGGGAGGCTGGAGAAGGAAGGCTGGCCTCCACCAGGGGAAGGGCAGGGACTTATGCCTTGAGAAATTACCCCCCAAAAGGGTAGGTGATCACGAACCCCAACGGTTGTCCACTACACTCCATCTTCATACAATCCCTCTGTCAGTGTAAACCAAAAAGGTCTTCAAGGTGGAATTAATTAATTAGGAACTTAGTAAGCATCTACCATGAAACCAGCCATGTGTTTGGTGCTTTGTGGAAGTTTAGGTGTGTAGATAAATCAGTTTCAAACCAAGAAATTGCCTTCAAGGAGCTTATAATTTAGTCGAAATAAAAGAGGACCAGATGATAACTAGGAATGGTAAGTCACAGTAGGGTACATCCTTGACATTTAGGAGGAAAATATCTGAAGACCTTTGGAGTCCCCAGATCTACAAATATGGACAGCTTGTCCACTGAGAGTCACAATTCCTGTGCACATCCTCATTGCCTTTTCAACTTTGGCTTATATTTTCTCTTTAAGTTGGTGCCACGTTTTAAACGAAGAAGCAGAGTTTATTTCATTTTCTAGGAATATTTGAAACAATGACAAGAGATCTGCAAAAGAAAGTTGATATGAGAATGCTAGGTGGCTGGTTAGGCTCATTCAGTATCAGACTCACTCAGGATCAAGTAACTGGTGCCTAAAGGATTAGTGAGAGAAGGTCAGGGAAGGTTCAACACGAGGAAGCCAAAATATCTAAACTCCTTTCCATGGATTCCATGATCTGGCCCTTACCGATTTTTTTGACCATGTCTATTCCTTCCCTCACTCACTACACCTTAGCCACCTGGCCTTATCTGCCCCTCTAATACACTAAGTTTTCTGCCTCAGGGCCTTGGCACTTGCTGTTCCCTCTACCTGGAAAGATCTTCTCCCCTGATCTTTGCATGACTAGTTCCTTCTCTCATTAGGGTCTTGGAGCAAATGGTATATCCTCCAAGATATCCTTCTCTGAACTCCAGAGTAAATGGCCATCCCATCCCTCTGCTCTGCAGCACATGATCTTGTTTTATTTCTTTAATAGTAGTTACCATTATCTTCAGTTCCTCCTTTATTTGTTTCCCTTTAATTGTCAGTCTTTTCCATCTGGAAGTAAGCTCCATGAGCAGAAAACCTTGCCAGACCTCACTTGCATTTGGGAGAATATATGACATGTTACATGCTTAGTAGTTACTGACTAAATAAATGAGTTCAATCTTAAAGGATAAAAGGGGTTTGTAAAGAAGGAAAATGGGGATGGGCATTCCAGTCTGAGAGAATAGAGGAGCCTATGTGATTGGCAATGAGAAATAAAACAACTTTACATTTTGGGGAAGGGGATCAAAATGAGGCTGGACAAGTGTGAGCAGGCACAGGTCAGGAAAGCCTTGTGTGCCATACTATGCAGCGGGAACTTTCTCCTGTGGAGAATGAGGAGCTATCAAAAGGTTTTCATACAAAGATGAAAGGAAATGTACTCAGTGTGAATGGGCATGAGGTCTGTGGACTGGCTGCTGAGATGAAGAGGGCTAGCTGATGGAAGGGGGCGTACTCAACATCAGGCTGAGACCTGAGCGTTTGATCTGCTGCTGGCATTTTTAAACTGTTAATGGGTTTAGCAAACACTGTGTAAGATGAATTGGGTTATGAAGAAACTAGAATCAAGGAGACTAATTAGGAGTTTTATATAACCCAGGCAATAAGTCACTAGAGTCTAAATAAAGGTTGCATAATTAATAATGACAAATAAGGGGCCAAGAGATATTGTAAAGAATCAGTAGGATTTGGAGACAGGTTGGCCTTTGGGATCAAAGTAAAATGAAGAGTCCAATAGTCCAATCTGTCTCCAAAGTTAAAGGCTTCTGAACTAGGAAGATGGCTGGGGTTGCTATAAAATCAGGAGTTTTATATGTATCTATTCAAACTGAGAAGCCCATGTGTTTCAGTCTCAAGTGGTGACATATTCAGAAAGCAACAGTCCAACAACCCAAAGTAATCACAAAAAGATTCCATTCTTTACCCACATGTCTCAAAGGACATGAATGGGGATCCAAAATGCAGAGATCTTAATGCACCACGTGTATTATCATCCCTTTTCCTCTGGTGTACAATTCCCTCATACCCCACGTCTGCCACAGCACCTCTCTGGAATCCTTCCACCCCCCATTATTCCATTTCCTCCTCCTCTCAGTACTTTCTATTCACTACTCAGTACTGTACACTCAGTACTTTGTATTCAGATTGACCTAGCCTCTCTCCCAACAAGCAAGAATCTCTTTACAGAAACTTCTCTGTTCTGATTGTCAGGCTAGGAGATGGAGGAAGTCTATAATCCTACTCATTCGTTCATTCATTCAGCAATTGATTATTGAGCACCTATTATGTGCCAGGCACACAGAAGTATGCTTAGGTTATAGAAATGAGCCAGACAGACAGACACTGACTTTTTTTTGTCCTGTCACAAATGTAGATGTTATCTGAGGCAGTAGCGAAACATTTTGTAAATATATAATTCAGATTGTTGAAAATCACAATTTACTGAGAAATTTATGATTTCAGTGATTTGCGGTAAGCGGTAGCTGTGAACTTGAGGTTTAGAACTTGCATTCATTCAGCCATTCAATCGTTCCTTCATTCCTTTAATCAATTTTCAACAAGTATTTATGGAGACCTACTGTGTACCAGGCCCCATTCTAGGTACTGGGGAGACAGAAAGGAACAAGGCATAGTCCCTGCCTTTGAGGAGCTTATATCTGGTTGGGAAGAAAACAAACACTCTATATTTATTTAATTACACATGTGATAGGACGCTCAAGGGGAAATACAGCCCCAGGTGAGAATCAAACAGCAGGATTTAACCTTACCAGGTGGTTCAACTCAGGCTTTGATGAGAAAACGGTGTTAACGCAGGCACCTGCAGAGTGAGTGGGAGTTGATGGGAGAGAGAAGGAGAACAGCATATGCCAAGGTCCAAGCTCTGTGACTTCCGGCAAGTTGCTTTACCTCTCTGAACTTCTAGAGTCTCATGCATAGGGTAGGGGCAATGATAACTACCTTACCAGGATGACGTGAAGGTAAATGAGCTACACATTTTTAAATAAAGTGAATATTTATCGCTGTTGGTGTCCCATCATCCAAACAACACCCGTCCTAGTTAAGGAACTCCTAAGTCAGGCTGAGAAACAGAAGCCCACATTACACTGCAGAAGCCACAGGAAGACAACAGCCTCCCCTCCCGGCTCCCTGGCAGTTACGCCTTGGGCATGTGATCTAGGCTGGGCCTGTCAGAGGCTCCTGCCCAGGACTTGGACTCTGGAGGTGAAGAAGCAAAGGTGAAGGCGTATGATGGCTTCAGAGACGACACAGTCCAGCTGCTCAGCGGAGAACCTCCAAGGGGCAGGAACCGAGAGCCGTGCTGGTGGCAGCCTCCTGGGCAGGTCTTTCCTGCCCTGTGGGCTTGGCCATCCTTATCTTCTCCTAGCTCCTGTCTGATCCTTGAGCCTGACTCTCCAGCCATCTCCTCGTTTCTGTGTCTATCTCACATCCTTTCAATACATTTATTTTCCGCTCAGGTTAGCCAGACTTGATTTCTGTTGCTTGTGACAAGAAACCCTAACTGGCTTAGCACCTAATAAACTAAGAGGTGCAAAAAATGAAATCAGAAGAAAAAAATTCCGAGATGTCTGATTGTTACTGGAAGAATCTGAAGCAATGGAAATAAAGAGATAAACTTTCCTCCAAGCATATAGTAGGTGCAACCACTCTTTAAACAGTTCCCAGAACAGAAATCTCTGTATTCCAGATGAAATGTTAAAGAAAGCAGCTGGCGTAATAGTTGGATGCCAGCGCATCCCCTCCTCCTCCCATTCCAATACTCCCAGTACTCCTGTAATTTAAACCAGAGCAACAACAGCTGTTGCTATTCACTGTCTAAAATGGATGCTTTTATATGCCCAGAAAATGGCTGAGATTTAACTCAAAAGTCTTAGGCTCCCAGAGATAAACGTTAGACTGATGTATAACAGTTATAAGAGACAAATGGCTGCAGAACTTAGAGATAAAGGTCTTTTTTAAAAAAATAGTTAATTGCTACAGCATGTGATGGGACATGTCCTCCAGGATTTAATAAAGTTTAGATTATCTGAATTAAATTGCAAGGTGATTTGCAAACTCAAGTTAGTATACAGCATGTTTTTAAATGACTCATGTTCCCAGGAAGTGCTCCAGCGGAAATGATTGCCCACATTGTCCCTAAAGGGTGCTCCGCTTGTCAAGAACAAAGCTTGTGAAAAACCTATCACATGTTATAAAACCTTGATTTGTGACAACTGCTTCCCTAGCAGTGGGGGAAAAGAAGCAGCTTACCAAAAATAATTTAAAAAGCAGACGGCTGTGAAGGAGGGTTATAACTCTTTACCCCAGCTCCCCCCAAAGTAAATTATATATTCATTTAATAGGTCTCAGAAAAGCCTTTTCAAAGAAGGCTTTGCAAAATGAAAATTTTTTAGTTAGAAGGAATTTTGGGTATTCTAGATTCCAGCCCAACATTCCTTTAGAAAAAAAACAATTGAGAAAGCTGATGGAGAGAAAGGCTAAGTTAACTATCCCTAGATAACACAGAATCCCTGCTCAAAGCTCACGACTCACTCTTCCACAAGATAGGACCCAGTTAATCAAAGGTGCATTTTAAGACAGTGTTGGGGAAAATGTGTAAAATTCTGGGGAAATGGCTGACTGGAACACAAGGAATCATCCTGGATCCTAACATCAGTTATCAGTAATAACTACCCTCTACAAAGTAGTTAGTATCTGTCAAGAAAAGTGCTCAAGATTTACATGCAATATCTCATTTAATTCTCATAGAAACTTCATGAGGCAGTAAGCCCACTTTGAAGATGAGCAAATTGTGACATAGAGACATTAGGAAAGTCAATAACTGTGCCAAGACTGAAACAGGTCTGTATATCTTGCCACTACCTGATGATACCTTCTCATGCTTGACCGCATTTATTGAGCTCTCATAAAGTGGGAAATCTCAAAAAATGGAATGCATAATTCCTATACCTTGGAGGGTTTTAATCTGGTATAATCTGGTTACTGGCAGGAAAGGAAGAAAGGAAGATGGCACAGGAGACTAAGAGAAATAGAAAAGTTAAAACTCCCAAGGAGCTCATCTTAGATGGTCCCTGCTATAGGGAGATGGGGGGGAGAGCTTACCCTGGTGGACATTACCCATTCTTCCTAAACCAGGGTGACAAGGTGCCACTAGGATAAATGTGGCACTTCTCTGACCATTCGTTTTGCTCTTATGGCTGGATAATACCTGGGAGACAATAATTAGCCCATGTTCTTTCTCTCACTATTGGCCATGTTGAGTAGCATCCTTGGACCTTTGGATCACTCCCTACCCCTTTTTACACTTCCTTCACTCATCTGCCAGGGCTCCTTGCTCTGGAGTCTCCTCCTGTGGAACCCCAGGGCTTAATCCTTGGCCATATCTTCTCTATAATAACCCCTTGGGTGATCTCACGGCTGGAAACACCATCTCCCTGCCTGAGACGTCCATTCTGAAGCCCAGCCCTCTCTCCTGAATTCCTGACAGGTATAGTCAATGGCCCCGTAGACTCCTAATAGACAACCCAACTTACCTTTCCAAACTGAACTTCTGATCCACCCCCATATCTACTTCACCCCAGACTACCCTGGCTTGGGAAATGTCCACTCCATCTGTACTGGTTTGGATGCATTATGTCCCCCAAAATGCCATGTTCTTTGACACAGTCTTGTAGGGGCAGACATATTAGTGTTGATTAGGTTGGAATCCTTTGATTGAGTGCTTCCATGGAGATGTGATTCAATCAACTGTGGGTGAAACGTTTGATTGAATTATTTCCATGGAGATATGGACCCTGTCCATTCAGGGTGGGTCTTGATTTAATCACTCACAAACAGAAGGACCTCAGAGCAGCTGAGAGAGACATTTTGGAGATGGCAGCTGAAAGCAGACTTTTGCTGACATTTGTAGATGCTAGTCCAGTGTTTGCTCCGGAGAAGCTGACAGAGGACAAAATGCCCCAAGAATAACATTTTGAAGAACACACAGGAGCTGAGAGAGGAGCTGGAACACAGCCCAGGATCAGCAGATGCCAGCCACGTGCCTTCCCAGCTAACAGAGGTTTTCCGGACACCATTGGCCTTCCTATGGTGAAGATATACCCATGTTGATACCTTAATTTGGACATTTTTGTGGCCTCCAGACTGTAAATTTGTAACCAAATAAACCCCCTTTATAAAAGCCAATCTATTTCTGATATTTTGCATAATGGCAGCATTAGCAAACCAGAATACCATCCTTCCCACTGCTCAGGCTCTCTTTCTCTCAAACCCAGTGTCCAATCTGCAGGAAATCCTGTCCTGTTTTTTAATTATAGCCAAAATCTGACCACTTCTCATCACTTCCATGTCCATCTCATGCCTGGGATGCTACAATGGTTTTCCAACTTGCCTCCCTATTTCCATTCTTGTCCCTTACAGTCTCAGCTCATCACAGCAACCAGAGTGAAACTTTTAAAATCCAGGTCAGATTATGTGTTTAATCAAAACCCTCCAATGGTTCCCATCTCACTCAGAGAAGAGCAAAGTATTTACAATGGTTTATAAGACCCTACACAATCTATCAGTACTCCCACACACACACACATCGCACCCCCCACATCCTACACACACACATACACCCACACCCATACCCACAGACACACCACACACACACACATACATACACATATCTATGACCCCACCCTCTGCTACTGCCCCCCTCACTCAACTCCACACAGTCTGCTCGCTACTGCTTGAACAATACCAGTCATGTTCCTGTCTTAGAGCCTTTGCTTGTTCCCTCTGCTTGGAACACTTTGCCCCAAGATACACATTTAGCTTACCCCCTTGCCTGCTTCAAGCCTTTGCTCAAATGTCATTTTTCCAATTGAAAATTGCAATATGCTGCTACCTCTTCATACTCCTGATCCTCTCTCCTTGTGTTCTATTTTTCTATGGTATGTATCCCCTTCTAACACACTAGGAATTTACTTATTATTATGTTTATTGACTGTCTCCCCCTCCTAGAATATAAATCCCTCAGTCACAAGGATTAGGGGGTAGTTTGTCCACTACTACATCACAGAGCCTAGAATGGTACCTAGAATTTAGTAGATGCTCAATAAATATTTGTGGAATAAATGAATGAAGATCCCAGAGCAGAAAACAAGGAAAGTCTTCCTGGGTTTCCAAAACTCTAAGCCTCTGTGTAACAGAAAGGTTGGGATATAGACAAAATATTTGGGAGAAATGTGAAAGGGAGACAGACTCTTCCCTAACCACACACTAGAAGAAGGCTTGAGGGAACTCAAGGGAAGTGAAAGCTGAGAGTTTGGTGGGTTCTGGAGAAGAGGTTGAGAATGAAACTCTTGCCTCATGGACAGAGCCCCAGGGACCCTAGTGACCTTGAGGGGAGATACCTGGTGCTGCCTCTATGCATAACAGCATCTCAGGAAGTTAAACATCCCAAGAGAGACAGGAGCAGCAGAGAAAGGTGCAGGACCAGAGCTGGCCACATGGACAGAAAGGAGGTATGTCTCCCTGGCAACTTAACGTGCCCAGATGCCCCCTCCCAATTCCCTGGCACTATGTAACCCCCCCACCCAAGAATGTCCACACACCCTGAGAAAATGGGGTGAACCCTAAAGACCAAGGTTACGTTTTCCTTCTAACTCATTGGGATAAAGATAGAAATCACAATTAAGCTGAGTTATGGAAAAATAAAGTTGTATTTCCTGTATGGCAGAGTTCAAACTTGCCTCATTTTATTTTAATGGTAAAAAAAAATTGCTACCATCTTAAGGAATGCGATGAATTTTAAAGACATTTTGGTCATGTGCCAGGCAATCCAACTTTGTTCCCAGGAGTCTGGGATAGGCATTCCGTATCCTCTGCTGACCGTGTATGCGCTTGGGAAGGAGAATTAGAGCAGCATTAGGCTGCACAGCTGAGTAGTTGCCATGGCAACCAAAGGCCCATCACCTGAACTTTATTCGAAGCTGATTTATGGAGAATGAGTTGCAGACAATCTCAGGAAATGGAAGATGGAAACTTCTCTTTCTCTCAGCTCCTTTCTCGAGTTTTGATGTTAGAGCTTTAAAAATGGCCCATCCCTTGTCTTCCTGAAATTATTCTGAATACCACTTGTTTTTCTTCTTCAGATTTGCTGAGTCCTGGATCCTGGTGCTTGGGGAGGGATTGGGATAGGATGAGCCCACAGCATTTGCCCTGGGGCTCACCCTGCATGTCACACGTTGGCAGGGCTGGCAGGACAATAGCGTGTCCCCAGTGAGGCCACTCTGGGCAGGCACATCTGTGGCCTTTTGAAGAGGATTCCTGGCTCTGTCACTCTACTGCCTGGAGGGTCATAACCAAGATAGAAAAGTTGCCTTGTCAGGCTGTTCCTGGACTTGGGGTTGTGTTAATGAATAAATTATGATGTACTGATGAGATCTTTTTATTTTTTCTCTCTCTCTCTCATCTATCATTAAGGTAGGAGAGAGTAAGCATGAAGACATTTGGAATATTGTTCAGGTGCTGGGTTCTTTGTTGGTTGTGGTGATAATACAGCCATGAGTCGATGTCCCTTCTAAAAACTGTTCTAAAGCCTTAATAAGGCCAAGCACCAACTGCAGAGTGTGACAAAAATGTATATTCACGGAGCCCTTCCCAGAATCTGATGTAGTAAGGCTGGGCAGCGGGCCCAGGAATTTGCATTTTTAACAAGCTCCCCGCTCCTCAAAGAGATTCTCATTCAGATGGTCTTCACGCCACACTAAGAAATGCAGACGCACTCAGGGGTAAGCTTTCTTTGTGTGACCCAGAGTAACTAGTAACTAACCCAGGGTAAGGTTAGGCTCTATTAGTACAGGTTTGGTGAAATGCCAATGATTATCAGCCGACTTTGGGGTAGGACTTGGCTGGTACTTAGCTATATGCCCTGGGGGTAGTTACATGGCTTCAGTTTTCTCAACCGTGTTTCCTTTATGCAGGGGATACCTGGAATGCTTATGAATGGGTGTGTCTTCTGGAGCTTATTAAAATAACTGATATGAAATTACTACTACCTGAATATCAAATATATACACAGGTAGGAAAAAGAAAGTTAATTCTAGATTAGTTTCAATTAAAATAGACATTCCTTATTCAGAAAAATAGAAACAATGATTTTTAGGGAGAGCACTCCCATTCTCATGTGAAAGGAAAGCCTGAACTCCTAATCTGATGTTGAGAATTGTGTAAGAAATGGATTATATATCTTCTGGTCTCTTGGCTGTTGGGCTGTTGTAATAAGGAGTAATACAGGTTCTATGGAAACCTTTATTACTTTGCCTTAAGGGTACGTGCATACACATTTTGGCATGGAAGACAAAATCATAACATCTATTGTTACACTGGGCTGTAGAGAAGCAGATGGAATTGAATTATCTTTTGGAATCAAATTAAATCTGTTGCTAATGATACCTTCAAAAATATCAATTTTATGGGTCAGTTACATCTTACAGAAAAACTATTGTTTTTAAAAGGCAAAAGAAAATTGAATCATGGAATTTTAGATCGGGAAAGACCTAAGGTATCCTCCATTCCTATTATTTACAGTCACAGATTCTGATTGTCAACCTAGGCAGAATTCTCACAATCCCAAATTCTTTTGTTGTACTGGAGTCTTATCATGCTGACTTTAACTTGAAATTGGTTAACCACTTTCTGGGATTCAAAGGTCTATGTCATTCAGGTTTTATTTGTTTGTCTGTTTGTGTTTTAGAATTTGGGTTTCACTACTACAAGTATATTTCAAGCTTCATTTTGGTTTTTTGTTGTTGTTGTTGTTGTTTTAATTTGTTTTGTTTTGCTTTAGGGAATAAGGTCCAAAGGAGGGAGTTGTTTAAAATAATAGCAAAACAAAGTGATGCCAGAACTTTAGCAAAAAGCATTTTTAAGGGATAACACAGATGATTATCTCAGTATACATTAAACCTCATATTTCTATACTATTTTGTATGATTTTTCTTGCTGTTAGAATGACAATCCCAAGACCCTAAAAGTTGCATATTTATCAAACAAATTTTAAATCATATTCACTCTTTTATTCACTAATGCAAAGAGTGAACTAATAATGCATGTTAGAAATGTCAGCCGCAGAGGTTAAAATAGTACAATTTTCTTGTTAATCATTATTTAGCCAATAAAACAATTCCCTTCAATTATCATTGCGTAAGAAGTCTATTCATTGAGGTTTAACTATGGTATGTCTTCAGAAGTAAGTTGTACTCTTAGGATTTTTATTTTGGTTGTTAACACCACCAACGAAGATATTGGGATAAATGAGTGTGGACTCTGTCTTCAAATTCTTTGACATGCTCCCACTAGTCTACAGTCAATTCTCTTTTTCATTATCCTGCTTGCCCCCTGATTCATTAACATGTCACAGCTAAGTCCCAAATGAGGAGGCAAATGACCCTTCCAAAAGTTCAAGTCCAGCCAGGACACTCCCAGAGTAATTTTAGGGCACAGAGAAGGCAGGATGGCTGTGCAGAGTGTTCAGCATGGTCCTGAAGACCTGTTTCCCCTACCAGGCAGTGATCCTGAGCCAGGGCTTTCAACCCTACGGGCAATTTATTCATCCAAGACATAAAGAGGAAGGATTAAATGCTTTGTGTGAGCTCTTTTGGCTCATAACTCCATGATAAGTCCAGACCTGGACTTAAATATTTGTGTGCATTCCAAAACTGTGGCCAAATGAATGAACACATGGATTCTATGAGGGTATCAGTAGACAGAAAGAAACTCCATGGTCTCTGTGAGTTTCCCTAACCAACTCTTTATAAAAGGACATGTTTTTGCTATGAAAGTAATTATCTATGTTGTCTATTAGTTGAGAAACACAACTGCTGAGGTATATTTCAACTTTTTTCCTTCAAGCAATTTTTTATTCCTACATAAACCCCAAAGGCAATATGTTTTCCTAAATATCTGATAAAGCTTACTTTTCTTTTCTTTTGACCATTCCACAAAACCTAATGTGAACCTGTCTAAGGAATCATCTAAGGCTGGTAGATTTGATTGCTGTCCTCCCTATACTTCATGTTGTTTTGTTTGATTCATTGAGCCACATACAAACTTGACATTCCCCAATGAACTCTGAGCCCAATGCTTAGGTTTTTTTGTTTTGTTTTTTTTTAAATCAATGTCCCATGCTTTAACTCAGTGCTTGAAGCAATGCAGTGTCATCTTCAGATGAGCTTTCCCAAATATTCTAAGAAAATAACCATAAGAAATGTGCCTGTATATGATATTTGAGTTATACTGAAGGAGAGATAGAGTCAAGAAGATTGCCTGTCACATAGTGGGCCTTCAGTAAATATTTGTTGAGTGAATAAACAACTGTCACTTAAATATTCTTCCCTAGATGATCCCTTCTCCTTCCCTAATATCCCTTGGCTTGCAGCCATTCCTGCTGGAAGACTTTAAGCCTATGCATTGACCATAGACAAAGCCATGGCCCCACTTCTGCAATAATTCTGCCATACATATAACAGCTCTGATTCCTCCCAGTAGGTTTTTGTTACTCCCATTTGGAATCCAGCATAAATATGGTGCATGGCTGGCAGTATATTCTTCCTCTGAATCAGAGCTCTTGATCAAGAGTAGAAAAGGGAGGTTTTGAGGAAGTTTATTTTTCTGGGCCCTGTAGGATGTCCAGCCAGGGCTCTTCTGATTTGCGAAAAGGAACTCCAGTCTCTCCTTTATTAGAAACAGTGTTTCCCATCATGGCCCACTGGGCCAAGAGAAGCATTCTACCCTACACCATCTACCATGAGCTGTTGTTTCCAAGATCATCTTAAAATCCTCTTTCAGGAAGGGTTGACTCCAGGAAAGGTGATAGGAAGTACAGACTTCATTCAGAGAATTAGGCCACCAAACCCAAGTAAATATTATCCCCTCTAGTGGGTAGTGGGTTGAATAGTGTCTTGGGTTGCTGTTCGTCTGTGACAAATACAACACAGTGGGTTGGCTTAAACAACAAGCATTTGTGCCTCATGGTTTTGGAGGCTAGAAGTCCAAAATCAAGGCATTGACAAGACCATTCTTTCTCCCCAAAGTCTGGATCATCCTAGTTCTGGCTTGCTGCCATCCTTGGGGTTGCTTGGCTTGCATCTCCACCTCATGCCACATGGTGATCTTTCTCTCCTTGGGTCTACTTTTCCAGTTTCTACTGACTTCCAACTTCTTCCTGTGTGGTCTTCTCTGACCTCTGGCTTCTGGTTTCTTCTCTTTATAAGGCGTCCAATAATGTAGATTAAGACCCTCCCCGATTCAGTTGGCCACCCCTTAACTAAAAATAATACTTTCAGAAGGTCCTATTTACAGTGGGTTCACACCCATAGGGATGTGAGTTAAGATTAAGACCATGCCTTTTGTTGGGGTACATAATCAACCTACCACAAATAGTGTCCCCCAAACATTCATGTCCACTCAGAACTTCAGAATATTACCTATTTGGAAATAGGGTCTTTGTAGATGTAATTGGTTAAGTCAAACTGGATTAGAGTGGGCTTCAAATCCATTGACTATGTTCTTATCAGAAGAGGAGAGGACACACAGACACACAGGGATGAAGGCCACAGACGACAGATGCAGAGACTGGAGTGATGCGGCTGCAAGTAAGGAAAGCCAAAGACTGCAGGGAGCCACTGGAAGCTGGAAAAGGTAAGGAAGGATTCTTCCCTGGAGCCTTCCGAGGGAGCCTGGCCCTGCTGACATCCTGATTTCAGACTTCTGGACTTCAGAACTAGGAGATTGCCCCCCAACCCCAAATTTGATTGAGACAAGAAAATACTCTTCTGGATTTTTACCACATCACCATAGAATGGACCACCTTGAGGGGAGGGAAGAGAAGGGAAGAGAAGATTGAGAACACACTGGCTCAGTAGTAAAGCACTGAGCTAGATGTTTTACATATATGCACACATCATTTTATTTAATGCTTAAATAAAGAGATAGTGTATCAGGATGCTTTCAGAATCTGACAAATTTAATAGACCAAAAAAAGAAAAGGCAGTAATTACAGATAATTGAATAGTAAAATAAATAAAATAGAGATTTTGTGTATTAGAGAGAAAAAAAATCTGACATCCCTCATATAAAGATTATACACTTTTATATATCCATGGAACACATACCAAAACTAATCATGAATTTAGTCCAAAAAAAATCTTAGCAAATTCACAAAATAGATATAGTATAGGCTACCTTCTCTAATCCTAATCTGATAAGGTTCAAATGAATGAATAAGAACTGCCAAAAAACAAAAACAAAAAACCAAAACCTTAATTCTTTGGAATAGAAAACCGAACCACCCTCCTGCCACAAAGGAAGGATGAAGTATAACAAGCATCCTTTTAAATGCTTAGCTGAGCTCACAAAATAGGAAAGGAAAGTTCCAAAGGAGGAAAAAGATAGAATTGTGACTCCCAGGGGTGGCTGCTGGGTGTGGGGCTTGGGTAGGGACATTGGTGATCAAGGAATTTGAATATAAATGATAATGGAGGGAGGTGGAAACTGAGAACCCTGCACAAGGGTAGGACTCTTGAAGGGCCACACTGTAAGAGAAAAGGTAGACTAGGAAAAAAACAAAAGGCCCAGGCACAAGGTTATAACAAGAAGTGTACCTGTCTTGAAATGGTCTTTGGGGGTTGTGAGGAATGGGAGGAGAATTTCTAACCAAATGCCAATAGTCTCAAAAAGGAAGGGCAAGAAAAGAAATTGGTAATCATAGAGGTAAATCTAAACAAGGTTTAGTTAGCATCAATAGTGGTAAATGACTACCTTGGGAGATATAGAAACAAGGCAAAATAAAAATATCAGACAATATTAATATGGAAGATTGGAGGCCTTTGAATTATGTGGGGAAGGGTGGGGAAATACTAAATTAAATAGATACTTACATTGAGTATGCTCCTTAAATATGAGTAACTACTTAAAAAAAAAAAATAAGAACCAAAAGTGATTGTAAAACTTGCCAATCAGTAGAAAGAAGCTACAGGGAATGCTCTCCAACTCTTCTCCAGGGCTGCTTGGACTAGCTTTCTGCTCAAATGCACACCAGGGCACAAGAGAACCAGGTTAGTGCCAGGCAATGAATTTGCTACTCCAGTTCCATTAGCTGTAGCCAGAGCAGGTGGGAGAAGGCTCATGTTGTCTAAACAGTGTCTGTGGATAATAACCAGAAAAAAATTTGTCTATACCAAGTAGTAGATTGATGAAGCTAATATGATACGTGACTGTAAAGATTGTCTCTGTATTAAAAGTAAATAGAAGATTTTGATTTTCCAAATGGTATCCACATAGCAACTTCAGAATCTCCAGATTAACTTGGAATTAAAACAAAAGAATATGATCCCCCCACCATACATTCACCCACACATACACTCACACACCACACACGTGTACATGCAGGAAACAAAACCCCACAGTACCCAAATGTGTAATCTCTGTGGCCCTACGTGGGTGGGCAATGGATGTGCAAGCAAAGCCAGCACAGAAAGTGTCTCCAAACACTTATTCATCCTCCCACTACCTTCCAAAGCATTGAGTTGAATTTACAGCTTTGAAAATATAACTAACACGTTTTTACACATGGGAGAGGAGGTCCTGAGAATTTTAACAGGACATATTAGAGACTGATTCAAATCCCAGCAATCAAACAGAAGAGTAAACCAAGGATAACCACCGTTTTCCAATCTCCTAGGAGCGTGCAGACCAAGAGGGGCATAGGCCAACCTCTCTTTGAATCCCGCTGTCATATCCCTTCATCAGATTTGAAAATTAACCCCCACCCCCACCCCAAGTACAGCTCGAAGCAACCCCAGGTGAAGGCTCAGAAGAAGATATTTGAATAAATAGGATCTAAAACTTTCTGGCTTTCTATAAAATAACTTCACCAGCTGCCCTCACTGAGGACCACTCTGGGTTACAAGGGCCAAACCCCTACCCAGGCCCTTGCTTTCATGGTATGAGTTGAAGGATGCCCTCAGTCTCCTCTCATCCCCAAATCTGTCCCGTGTATACACAATGCCTGATATCCCATGTGAAAACACAAGCTATTTGTATTACTTAGGAGGGAGAAAAACGTGAGACCATCTACATTAGGCAGGAATTTGGCATAATCCTCAGGAAATGAGACACAGAATGGGCACATTTTGACAAGGGGAGACAAGGATCCAGAATAAGGCGTGCTGCTGAGTGGAACAGGTTGGACCCAGAGTCCCTGGGGACCTGGGTGGGGGTGGCACAAAGCAAGGAAAACCTCCCCCTCTTAATTCTTGTAGTGAGAGCTGAGAGGATGGAAGGGTAAGTGTTGTGTCCTGCTGGGGAGACCACAGGCTAAAATAAGTCCTTTATCTCAGAAAAACTGCTTTCTTTGAAAATGAGAGGAATATCTTATTTTTATACTAAAACAAATACACAGATTTGTTTTGGGGTTGAGTGCAAGATTCATGGGGATATTTTAAAGACAAACAAACAAACAGGAAACTCTAACTTTATATTTCACACCTACAATGGATCTCTTGGGGGCTGCCCTGACTCCTGAGATTTTCTCAGCTCAGTCTCCACTACTGCCAGAGCAGTAAACCTGTAAAGCTTCAGTGAGTGAGCATTGTTGTCAATCTGGAAAAGTTGCCTGTGTTTGAAACCTAAGAAACCTTGTTCTGTGAATCAGTGTCAAGGACAATACTAAGAAAATGTGTTCTTTTCAATTAACGTCCTTGAGAAAACTTTGCTAGCTGAAACCCTGTAAGGGACTATAAAACCAGAATAAGATGGCTGTTTGCTGAGACAGGTCCAGAGAAAGAGTATATTACAGCAGCCCCACCACTATGAGGGCCAATTAGGACCTTCTCCTGCTTTCTTTAGAACTGATGAACTTCTTCGATATTTACTCAGTGGAATGTATACGAGACTTGCTCAGTACCATCTGAGGTGACTGTATTTCCAAAGCAGGTCTCCCTTGCCTTGCAAGTTTGATCAATTCAGCTTTGCTTTTTAGTTGGTCATTCTATTATTAACAGGCTGTGTGGCCGGGAAAGTGGAAATGTTCTGGTGTGGTGGAGAACAGAAGACCTGTAGATAAGTCTGTATCTTACCAGTTGTGTGCCCATGGGTGGATCCTTCTAGCTCCGAATTTTGTTTTTTCTCCTCTGTAAGGTAGAGGATGCAAAATGCTTGACCGCTTACCCCATGGGCTTGCTGGGAAGATCAGAGAAGAGTATGAGCAGCTTTATTACCCGTAGAACTCATAGAAATATCAGGACCCATTCTCATGGGCGATGTCTCACTGTTCACGAGCCACCGTTCCCTGTCACATTTCGATGTTCATCAAACTTTCTGGGAGCTATGACCATGTGGCCTACTCTTACCACTGCTTATCTGTTCTTACCGGGCTGAAAGAAAGAAGAATGGCATGTCAAGATGCTGAGATTCCCAGCTATGCCTTTGACTATCTATGTAACCCTAGGCAACTGATGAATCTTTCTGAGGTTATCACCAAGAAAATAAGATGCATAATAATTAACTTCTAGAGTCATGAATATTACATGTGGTAGGCACTTGATACATAATTACCTAATATTATGATGTCCTCTCTCATCACCTCTATCCATAAGCATTTTATAAAGGTCCCAAAACGTGGCCTGGGGACCTTCCCCATTCAAGATGGTGGAGTAAAATGTTCCAGGGTTCCATACCTCCACAGAAACTTTGAGCAACAAGCAAGAACTGGCAGAAACATCTTTCTCAAAGCCCTGAGAAGTATCAGGGTAGCAGTAGCAGGGCAAGTACCAAATCAAGAAAAAAGCAACTTCAACCTGGTAGGAAAGCCTCCTCATGGGACTTTGGCCGGCCCCTTCCCCATCCCCACACTGGCTCCGTGCCGAGCTGGCTGTGCTCCTAGTGCAGTGCCTGGTCCTCTTTACAGAAGAAGGAGAATAACCCTCATGCACATACTGGGTGCATGTAGGTCTTTGCCAGTCTGTCTGGTGACAGCCTGAATTGCTGAACCAGGACACTCATTGCAAGCACACCATCCCAGAATTTGCCCTAGGCATAGAGACAGTTCACAGAGATCAAAGGGTAAAGGATTGCTGGCTGTGGGACATACAGTGTGGCACCCAGGACCTTGAAGAAGTGCAATTTCCTGGGTAGAAAAGGAATATTTGGATCTTTGTAAACAGGGGAATTCATAGGGCCACAGCATATGCCCAGGACAAGATGCATGTCCAGGAAAGACTGGGGAGTCCTTATGCTTTTGCCTCGGGCTATTCTCTAAACTCATTGTATGGATCAGCTCTGAAGGACAACACTAGCACAACTCTGAGGGAGATAAACTCTGAAGAACACTTTGCAGTCTTTACAGAAGCCTGGGGAAGGTGCTCCTTTTTTTTTTTTTATGTAAGCTCCTGGCATTCAAGGAAACCTCTAGCTAGATACAAGCTTAAGGAACAGATGCCTCAGTATCTAAATTCCAGAAATACATTAGAATATCAAAATGCCCAGGTTGCAGCAAAAGATTATAAAACATACAAAGAAACAGGAAATTATGATCCATGCAAAGGAGCAAGACAAAGCATTAGAAACCAAAGCGTGTTCTGGATCCTTCAGTGTAAAGTCCTCTCTCTTAAGGAGAGGGCCACCTCCCATTGGAGCTGGGTGATACACACAAGTGGCCTCTTCTCATGAGACTGTGTGCCCCTGGAGGACAGGGACTATAATTTATGTGTGCCCAGTAATTATCTATGTGTACCCAGTAATCCTCTGCACATATCCAATGATCAACATATACGTATTGAATTGAATTGAATTTGTCATCCTTGGTGAATGGAGGATGATGTATTGGGTTATCATTATTTCAGAAGCCTCCCACCTCTTCCCCTTCCCTGCCTACTCTATTCTCACACTCATGGTTTCCTTGCTTTGGGAGAATAAGAAAGTTGTATTAATGGACAGACATCTTTAATAGATACAGGGCTGTTTGGTTTATCTATTTCTTCTTGAGGGAACTTCAACTGTATGTGTATTTTGAGGAATCTACAGGTGAAAGCGCTCTTAGAAACCACCCTGTAAAGTGGTTCTTAAACTTTGGGTGCTTTAGAATTACCTTAAACCACCCCCACCCCCACCCCAGACAGTAATCTAATGTTCTAACAAATATTACTTTGGAGGAAAACTGTAGTCTGGAGATAAATGTTAATGTTTTTCTTTCCCCACAATCCCTATTTCATGAAATATAAAAATACCACATAAATAGTTGTACTGGCTTTGTAAAAATGAAACAGCAATCTAGTTAAGAAAACTATTTGTTGTACACCATAATTAATGAAGCACCATCTGTGAGATACAGTGATTTTTGCATCAGCTGTGATCATCTAGGCAAATTTTTATGCTTTCTAGCACAGATGGGAAAGAAAAAAGAGTATAACCAAGAACTATGGAATGAACTATCTGATTGATTGCAAATGCTATGCAGTTTAGAAAAATTTATTTATTATCTAATGTAATTCTGTTCATTTTTCACACTCATTATAGAAAACTGGACTTAAAATCTCAATCCAACTTTGTATTCTCCAAATGATCCTAAACATTTGCTCCAGATCAATTCTTACAAAATTCTCCTTCCACTTCCACCTTCAAGTAAAACTTAAACTTCTTAACTTGGGATTCAAAACTCTCAACATTGTAGCCTTTCCCTGCGCTACCAAATTTAGCTCTCATGACCAGTGTACTCCAGCTGCTATTTCCCAGCTTCCACCCAGCCAAATGCAGATTCTAATTGTTCCCAAATATGTTGACCCATTAGCCTAGACTGGAACACTTCTCCATGCCCTATCCCACCTCTTAGGTTGTCAAAGTCTTACCAATCCATCCAGATAAGACACTTCATCCAGTGATTGTGATTTCTCCCACATACTCTCAGTGATGTTCATTTAAAAAATATTTATACTGCTCCTAAACTTTCATAGAACTTATGGTGTATGTAAAAATTGCATGGCACTTCAGAGTTAACTGTGTTATTTTTATTTTTTTAAATTATATTTATTGAGGAATAATTTACATAATTGATATAAAATTATTTATAATATTCCATTACCATTTCTTTAATAGTTATAGAATCTATAGTGCTATCATCTCTTCCTCCTGATGTTGGTAATTTGTGTGGTCTCTTTTTCCTGATCAGTCTTACTAGAGGTTTATCAATTTTATTGATCTCCACAAAGAACCAGTTTTTGGTTTCATCAATATTCTCCATTGCTTTTCTGATTTCAATTTCATCAATTTCCACTCCAATCTTTATTTTCTTTTATTATGCTTACTTTGAGTTTAATTTGATCTTTTTCTAGTTTCTTAAGGTAGAAACTGAGGCCATTATTTTGAGACCCTACTTTTCTAATAGAGGTATATAGTATTAAAAATTTTCTTCTAAGTACTGCTTTGGCAGATCACCACAAATGTTGATATGCTGTTTTTATTTTCATTCAATGCAAAATACTTTCTTGTTTCCCTTTTGATTTGTTTTTTGACCCAGGTGTTATTTAGAAGTGTGTTATTTTACCTAAAAAGATTTTACTTTTTTTCAGACATCTTTCTGCTATTGATTTCTAATTTAACTTCATTGTAGTCAGAGAGTATACTTTGTATGACTTGAATCTTTTAAAAAATGTACTGAGACTTGCTTTATGGCCTGGAATATGGTCTATTTTGCTAAATGTTCCAAATGAACTTGCAAAGTGCAGCTGTTGGATGAGGTGTTCTATAAATTTTAATCAGGTCAACTTGGTTGATAATGTTGCTCAAGCCTGCTACATACTTACAGATTTTCTGTCTACTTGTTCTATCAATTATTGAATGAGATCTATTTAAATTCCCTACTATAACTGTGGATTTATCTATTTCTCCTTGCATTTCTATCAGGTTTTGTTTCATGTATTTTGCAGCTCTGCTATTAAGTTCACAATTATAATTCTTATGTCCTCTTGATAAATTGACCCCTTTATCACCATCAAATGACCTTTATATCCTTGGTAATATTCTTTGCTCTGAAATCATCTTTGTATGATATTAATATAGCATCCCAACTTACTTTCCATTGGTGTTATTGTGGTATACTTTTTCCTATACTTCAACTTTTATCCTATTCATGTCTTTATATTTAAAATGTGATTCCTAAAGGTAGTATATATCTGGATCTTTCTTTTTTTAATCCAATTCAACAATCTCAGCTCTTTAATTGGGGTAATTAAATTTGATACAGAACATTTATGTTTAATGTAATTTTTGATATGTTTAGGTTTAAATCTACCATCTTGTTTTCAATTTGTCCCATCTATTCTCTGTTCCCTCTCTCCTCCTTTTCTGCTTCCTTTTTGGTTATTTTTATTATTCCATTTTGTTTTCTTTGGTAGCTTACAAGGTGTCTTAGTTTTCCAGGGCTGCAGTAACAAACACTCCTAAACTGGTTGATTTAAACAACAGGAATTTAGTGTCTCACTGTTTGGGAGGCTAGAAGTCCAAAATCAAGGTGTAGCCAGGGCCATTCTTTCTCTAAAGTCTGTAACTTTATCTGAAGTCTGTAGCATTCAGGTGGTAGCTTGCCAACAATCAATCTCTGCATCCATAACATGGTCATTTTTTTCTCCTTCTGTCTCCTACTGACTGTCCAAATTTCCTCTGCTTATAAGGACTCCAGTCATATTGGTTTAAAGTCCACCTTGCTTCATTTTGGCCTCACCACAACTAATAAAAACTTCAGAGATCCTGTATACAAATGGGTTCACATACACTAGATATCTTTGTGGGGGACATGATTCAATCCATAACATAAGCTACAACTCTTTTATTTTTATTTTAATAATTGGCTAAAGTTTATAGTATACATCTTTAACTTATCACAGTCTACCAGCTAGAGATATTCAACACTCCTTCTGTAGTATAAGAAGCTTAAAATAGCACGCTTCCATTTTTTCTCCTCCCAGCTTCTGTGCTTTTGTTGTCATACACCTTACTTCTATATATGTCAGTAACTCCACACTACATTCTTATTACTTTTGTTTAAATAGTCAACTGTCTTTTAATGAGATTTAAATAATAAGAAATAAGAAAATACATTATATACTTACACACCTAGTTACCATTTCTGGTGCTCTTCATGCCTTTGTATAAATCCATATTTCCATCAGGTATCACTTTCCTTCTCTCTAAAATACTTCCTTTAACATTTCTTATAAAATGGGTCTGCTGGTGATTGAGTCTTTCATCTTTTGATTGTCTGAGAAAGTCTTCACTTTGCCTTTGATTTTGACAGGTATTTTCACAGATTATTGAATTCTAGGTTGAGTCTTTTACTCCCTAGTACTTTAGACATGATGCTCCACTCTCCTTGCTTGCATTGTTTATGACAAGAAACCTGCTGTCATCCTTATCTTTGTTCCTCTGTACATAAAATGTCTTTTTTCTCTGGCTGCTTTTAAGATTCCCTCTATCACTGGTTTTGAGCAGTTTGATCTTGATGTGCTTTAGTTTAGTTTTCTTCATTTCTTGTGCATGCAGTTCATTCAGCTTCTTGGATCTGTAGGTTTGAAATTTCATCAAATTTGGAAACATTTCAATCATTCTGTCAGGTTGCTTGACGTTTTCCCACAGCTCACTGGTGCTCTATTCATTTCTTTTCATCTTTTCTCTCTTGGTTTCATTTTGGAGGATTTCTATAGTTTCATGTCCCATCTAGACTGTGAACTCCTCAGGGGCAAAGTCCTTATCGTTGAGATGGGAATACAGAAAGAGAAACGGATTTGGAGAGGCTACTGATGTGGAGTTTTTAAATTTGAATTTGAAGTACCTCTGAGATATCCAGGTGCAGTTTCCAAATGAAAGTTGGAAATATAGATCTGGAATCAGGAGAAAGGATGAAGCTGAAGCATAGACATGGAGTCACGGGCACATGGATGGTAGTTGAAGCTACTCAGGAAGAGTAAAAATATTGAGAAAAAAGGGTTAAGGATGGAATCCTGAAGAACAAGATTTAAAGGACAAGCCAATGAAAGGGACTAAACTACTGGACAATTTGGAGTCTTTAATGAGAATTGAGGAAGTCTCTAAGAAATATGAAGGAAATCCAGAAAAAGTGATGGCACTAAAGAAGTCAAAGGAGGAGAGAGTTTTCAGAGTCAGTGCTAATGCTGAGAAAGGTTAAGTGAGATAAAAACTAAAAAGTAACCAATAAGACAGCCCATGTTCGTGGAGCAGAAGGCTTGCTATTAAGATGTCAGTATTCCCCAAACTGATCTACAGATTAAACACAATCTCTATCAAAATTCTGGATGCCTTTTTTCTGTAAAAATTGACAATCTGATCCTAAAATTCATATGGAAAGTCAAGGGACCCAGAATACCCCCCCCCCAAATCCTGAAAGGAACAACAAAATTAGAGGGCCCACCTTTCCCAATTTCAGAACTTACTAAAAAGCAAGTATAGAACTGGCATACAGATGTAGATCAATGGAATAAAAACGAGCGTCCAAGAATGAATTCTCACGTTTATAGCCAATTGATTTTTAACAAGGTTGCTAAGACAATTTTATGGGAGAAAGAATAGTTTTCAACATATGGTGCTGGGACACTTGAATACGCAAGTGAATAAGAATGAATTTGGACCCCTACCTCACACTATACAAAAATTAACTCAAAATATACAGAAGAATTAAATGTAAGTAATAAAACTCTTAGACAAAAATACAGAAATGAATCTTTGTGACTTTGGGTTACATAAAACCTTTTTAGATATAAAACCAAATGTATAAGCAACATAAGAAAAAAATAGATAAATTTGACTTCATCAAAATTAAAATCTTTTATCCTTTAAAAGACACCATAAAGAAAGTGAAAAGACAACCCACAAAATGGGGAAAAATATTTAATCATATATCTGATAAGGGACTTGAATATATAAAGAATGTTTACAACTCATAGTAAAAAGACACAGAAACCAATTTTAAAATGGACAAAAGATCCAAATAGACATTTCTCCAAATAAGATAAACACATGACCAATATTTACATGAAAAGATGCTCAACATCATTGGCCAGCAGGGAAATGCAAATCAAAACCACAATGAGATACTACTTCATGCCCATGAGCTTGGTTAAAATAAAAAAGACAGGCAATATCCCATGTTAATAAGGATATGGAGAAGTCAAAACCCTCATACACTGATGGTGGGTTAGTAAATTGGTGCATCCCCCTTGGAAAACATTTGGAAGTCCCTCAAAAGGTTACCATAAAATCCAGCAGCTCCATTCCTGAGTGTATTCTCAAGAGAAAACATACATCCTCACACAAACTTGTACACAAATGTTCATAGCCCCATTATTCATAACAGCTCAAAAGTGGAAACAATCCAATCGTCCATCAACTGATGGATAGTGTTCTGGTTTGCTAATGCTGCTTGTTTTGCAAAACACCAGAAATTGATTGAATTTTAAAAAGGGGGTTTATTTGGTTACAAAGTTATAGTCCTAAGGCCATAAGAGTGTCCAAACAAAGGCATCAACAGTAGGGTACCTTCAACGAAGGAAGGCCAATGGTGTCTGAAAAATTTCTGTTAGCTCAGAAGGCACGTGGCTGGCATCTGCCTGCTCCCAGGTTGCATTTCAAAATGGCTTTTTCCCAGGACGTTTCTCTTGAGGCATCTGGGGGTATTCTCTTAGTTCTCCCAGGCAAACTCTGGAGTAGCAAAAGTCTACTTTCAATTGCTGTCTTCAAAATATCTCTCTTGGCTGCAGCTTCTCCTTCTGTCTGTGAACACTTTTACAGGACTCCAGTGATTCAATAAAGACCTACCCTAAATGGGTGGGGTAACACCTCCATGGAAATTATCCAATCAGAGGTCTCGCCAACAGTTGATTGAGTCACATCTCCATGGAAACACTCAATCAAAGGATTCCAACCTAATCAACACTAATATGCTTGCTCCCAAAACACTGCATCAAAGAACATGGCATTTTGGGGGACATAATACATCCAAACTGGCACAGATGGATAAACAAAATGTGGTATATCCATACAATGGAATGTGATTCAGCAATAAAAATGAAGTAATGATACATGCTACAACATGAATGAACCTTGAAATCATTATGCTAAGTGAAAGAAGCCAGTCACCAAAGACCATGTACTGGATGATTCCATTTATATGAAATGTCCACAATATCTCAATTAAGTTGTTTTTTTTTTAAACTTGATTTGCTAATTAGGAGCTCTTGGTGACTTCAGTGAGAGCAGTTTTAGTAGAGTGGTGGGAGTAGAAGCCAGATTAAAGAGGAGGGTGAGAAAACAGGCAACAAATGTTACCTGCCCTTTCAAGATATTGTAACAAAGGAGATGGGATGGTACTAGAGAGAGGGCAGGTTGAAGTGAGCATGACTTTTTTAAAAAAGAGACTCGGTAAGCCAGTAGGAAGAAGGAAATTGCAGCTATTAGATCAGAGCAGCTGTGGGGGCAGGGAGCAAGGAGTCACAATGGATAGAACAAGGCACTGGGGCCAATTGCAGCTCTGGTTTCAAACCCTGAAATGCGGTTGTTCTAGTTTGCTAATGCTGCCAGAAGGCAAAACACCGGAAATGGACTGGCTTTTATAAAAGGGTGTTTATTTGGATACACAGTTATAGTCTTAAGGCCATAAAGTGTCCAAGGTAATGCATCAACAATTGGGTAACTTCACTGGAAGATGGCCAGTGGCGTCTGGAAAACTTCTGTTAGCTGGGAAGGCACGTGGCCGGCATCTGCACTAAGTTCTGGTTTCAAAATGGCTTTCTCCCAGGATGTACCTCTCTAGGCTTCAGCTCCTCAAAAATGTCACTCTTAGTTGCTCTTGGGGCATTTGTCCTCTCTTAGCTTCTCTGGAGCAAAAGTCTGCTTTCAAAGGCTGTCTCCAAAATGTCTCTGTAAGCTGAAGTTCCTCTCTCAGTTCCAGTGCATTCTTCAAAGTATCCCTTTTGGCTGTAGCTCCTCTTCAAAATGTCACTTTCAGCTGCACTGAGTTCCTTCTGTTTGTCAGCTCATTTATATGGCTCCAGTAATTTAATTTAGACCCACCCTGAATGAGTCATCACTCACAGTTGGGTGGGGTGCATTTCCATGCAACACCTAATCCAAACATTCCAACTTAATCCCCACTAATATGTCCGCCCCACAAGACTGCATCAAAGAATATGGCTTTTTCTGGGGAACATAATATATTCAAACTGGCACAGCAGTCTGTCTTGTCTCTGATAAAAAAAGAAAGAAACCTTTTTTCCTAATGTCTGTCTAAGTCTAGTCTTTTCTTCTCTAAGATAACATTACTTTTTCGAAGAGATTCCATTATTTTCACTTTACCAAATAAGAATCCTTAGTAGTCAGAATTAGATTCAGGTAAGGAAAAGGATCTTGCAAGAAATAGTACAGCCCTCAAGGATTATAATATAAGAAATGGGCTTTAACGTCAAAGAGGTGAAATGACAGCATCTCTCAAAAATCTTTTTTTTTTCCAGCCCAAAATAAGACTAATGTCATTTATATGGAAGGATGTGAAACTGCAGTTTCCAAATTATTAAATTTTTTCTTCTAAAATCTGAGCCTAGAGGACCATTTTGGAAATGTGGAACATGTCCATGGAACATTCCAATGTACTTATTTTCTATAAGTTAAAGCTCTCCTGTAGTGGCCTTTTACCACAATTGCCAGGTTCATTATTTTCCAAGTTCTACCTATTTAAAAAATCTTTGTTGTTTTCTGAACAAACTCACATCCTAGCTGAAAGCTCTTGACAGAAATTCCTCATATTAGCTATTGGTGGTAACTACTTAAAAAGTGTAGCCATGTGTTATCTTTATTAATTTTCCTATCTCTAGGCTATAAACTATATCATGGTGGGTGCCCTGATTGTGAGAAGTACTATTCAGAAATGAAACAGACAATTATACCATAAGCAACTGTTCCAGAGAGGAAGAACTTCTAACCTCAGCAATTATTCAGGGCAAGCAGGCTTCTTGCCAGATGTCGTTTTCATCGGTTGCATGTAAGTGCAATGATGTTAATTTGGGTTGAGCAGTTTGAATCTAAGGCTCAAACATCTCTTTAGCTATGGTGAAGACATGGTTAAGGCACCTTGTAGAGAAATGCTGCCACAGAAGCCAGAAATTATGCAGTCCAGAAATTACTTTGTTACAAGAATATGTAACTTCTGCTGCAGTGTTATATCATCATTTTGCCCTTCACCATCCTGACTTATTCATTGCATTGGTGTTCACGTTGAATTAGCATAAATTCAAGACAAATTCTCTTCCTAACACCTCAGGAATACTGACTCATGGATTTTTTACTGTGTTAATAGTCCCTTACTATATATTCAACTTCACTAATGCACATAATGTTCATTTTTAAAATCACAATAATAGCTTTATTTACAGGAGAAATAGAGATTTAACATACCAGTTAGGAGCACATACCGCAGGACCATGCTGCTTGGGGCTGATCCAGCTTTGCCACTGACTAGCTGTATCTTGGGAAGTTACTTGACTTCTCTGTGCCTCAGTTTTCTCATAGTAACAAGGGAATAATATCACAGCCCTTCATAGGACTAGAAGGGAATTAAATGAATGAATTCACATAAAGTGCTTAGAACAAAGCCTAGCACACAGGATGGCCTCAGTAAATAATAGCCATTACTATTAGCTGCTATTTTGAATGAACTAAGAAAATGATCCACATTATAAAATCTGAATCCAAATACCAAAAACAGTATTAAGAAATTTGATGGTGTATTTTCTGAAGAGCTAAACATATCATGGAGAACCAAGAACAGTTCAAGCATAAAGTGGAGGAACAAGACCTTGGGTTCTACTCATGACTGTACCAACCAGCTGTGTGACTCTGGGCCTTGCTACTTCTTCTGCACAATCAAAGGATCATCTACCTACTCTCTAATGTTATTTCTAGTCTCTAACAACCTTTAATTCCTTGAATTCAAATTTTTTGTTCTGTCAGAACAGAACAGAAAAGAATCTGACCAGAAGACAAATAAATATCAAAATAGTTTTTTATGGAGTTAAAAAACTGAAAAATAACATGGCCAGATCACAAAGTCCAAGGTATGAGTTTGAGTGACCCTGTCCCTGTAAATATTTCCTTGTGTGAACACTTCAGTGAGAGTTTTACTAAGAAAGGCAGAGTAACATTCAAGGATCTTCGCCGGATTTACAACGGTCTTGGGACTCAGCCTAACCTTCCTGGGACAGACTACACTGGGACTCCTGGCTTGTGACTTCATTTCTAATCCTAGTTTTTTTATACTAACAATGAGATAGCCCATTTCAGGAAAGAAAAAAAATTGTGGCACGTTTCAAATAAAATTAAAATAAAGCAATGGTTTGATTTCTAAGATTACTGGGCCTCTGAAAAACTTGTTTTATCTGAGATAACCAATATAAAAACTCATGAGAAATAACAGAATGTTTTACATATTTATTTTAAAGAAAAATATAGAAGAAAATGTATGTCTCACAAAGTATTTGATAAAAAATAGTTTTTAATACAATTTTTAAGCTCTAAATAAAGTCTCTACTTAGGTAAATATACATACTTTTAGCTTTAAAAGTTCATTTTAAAAGGGAGATTTCAGACCTCTTAATCTACATGGTGGCTAATGGTCAGTTTAAGAACATTAAAAACATGCATTTATAAAAAGTTGAGGAAATTCATTGAAATGTTTCATAAACATTATAAACAAATACCTATCATATAATGTGGGAGATGGTTTCATGATCCAGTTACAAATGCTTAAATTCTGTATTTTATAATTTTTTTATTTTAAAAGTTATTATTATAAACTTTTTATTTTACATTGTGGTTTAAACTCCTTATGTCACCTTCACTCATATTAAGCACAGGTATTTCTATCACATATATACACACTACTTTTCCCCTTATATAATGCCTCTTATTAACATATTTGGGGTAAGGAACAATCAGAGCATAGCAAAGTGCTGCTTTAACTGTTTAATTAAATGCTGTGTGTCCACATGATCTGGAAATGCTGTTTCAGACTTCTGAGCAGCAACATAGCTTCTCTGTAGATCCCCAATCTGTAAGGAAAACCACAGAAAAAGATCAAACACATTTTTTGAAGAAGTATTATCTGCACACTCTAGAAATTTAAGCATTCTTAAAAGGTCAAATTGCTTGATTATGCTACTTTGATTTTAGAATTCTCTCACCTAGCTTATAATTCAATCTTGAAAAATAAATGAACAATAAAATAACCAATTATATAAATAATTTATGCTCCATTAAAGCTATCTAGTTGTGAATTCATAAACCTTTTATTTTCTTCTCACTCAGAGTATTATGAACATAAAATGACATTTGCATTATAAAACAGCCAGCTCTGTATGGTTTAGGAAAACTATTTGTAATGTACCACAAAGACATTATTTTGTGATTGGGGTATTATCTTTTAGACATAAAATTCAAGCAAAACCATTTTATTTAAAATACAATAACATGTTCTGGGAGGTTTCAAATGGTACTAGCACAAGAACGTTGGTAAGGTATCTGGTTTTAAAAATTTATTAAGGGTGATTTTCAATGAATTTTGTGTAAAAGTCTGGTCCCAAAGAAAATCTTACATTATATCAAATCTATCTGAATGCATTTTGATTCATGCATACATTTCTAAAGCAATGAGAGCTTTTAGTGTACAGACAGAAACATAGTCTAGAAAATACAATTATGGTAGTCTTTTTGGTCCACGTGTATGTATTTAAAACATACATTAAGTTTTCTTTTTAAATCAGGATTTTTCTTTAACATACTATTTTCTCCTATGTAAGTATAGTCTTGGGCTTAAAAAAAAAAATCTCATTTGAGTACTATATTATTAAAATGTGACAATATTCCTGAACGAAAGTAATCAAATCTTTTTTACGGTTTAACTAACTAAGTGGCAACATGGTGTGGTGGAAAAAATATGGGCATCCTAGGCAGATGGATGTGAATTCTGAACTTGCTACAACCATGTGAGCCTCAGGTTCCATTAGGATTTAGAGTGCATGAGAGTGGAGGATTCTGTCTGTTTGATTACTGCTATATCCTCTGTGCTTAGAACAGTGCCTGGCACACAGGAGACTCAATAAACAAAACACTGGTTGCATGAAAAACTGAATTAGGGAAAGGTCAGAGCTACCGACGTTGCAGGGTTGTTGGGAGAAGCAGAGGAGGTACAGAGAGTACCTAGCACAGTGGCTGGCACTTAATAAGTGCTCAAAAATTACACCTTATTAATGGGCAATTTTAGGTTCAAAACAAAAATGGGACTGAGGATAACTTCAGAGTCATGCTACGAAAAATAACATTTCCATAATGTCTTTTGGTCTATCAAGACTCATTCTTACAGCAGCAAACATTTTTAGCCATCTCATCCTCAAAACAGACTCAGCAAGGAGTTTGTTTTCCAAAGGTTTGCAAGTAAAAGCTTCATGACTGACTGTTAATAGTTGACTTTAGCATCTTATTTACATTATCTTTACAGACTAGCATCATATTGACAAAGAAAATATAAAGCAAAACAAAGTATTTCCAGATGGATGGGCCTATGAAGCTAGATACGCCAGGAATGAAAAAGGGCAGTAAATCACTAACAAATATTCTCCTGAATTCTAACAAAATGGTGAAGAGAAAAAAGATGCTGAAGTTATTAGATGCCTTTTATTTGGTTTCCTCTTATTATTAAATATGATACGAGTCCTTCTGGTGTTTGCATACAAACTGACTTGCAACACAGCAGTACCAGTTGCACTTCCTCCACATTGTTCACAGCCAAAACAGCTTTCAGAGCGAGTGTGCAAGAGACTTAGTGGCAATGTGACCTTCAAATACTGTATAGGATTTCCTTGCTGTAACTTCAATAACTAACACAGCATATCTTAAAGCCCACTAAAGAATTCATCTTAAAGCCCACTAAAGAATTCTGCAATATTTATCAGAACAATGTTAAGTTTAGTCAATAGTCAGTGACAGATTTTAATGTTTACTAAATTGTTTCTTGAGCTGAAGATGTATGTTTATCTAATAACTGAGTGTTTAAAAAATTATTTCTCTCAGGAAATGAAGGGTAGATTTTTTATTTATCTGTACTTTATTTTAAAATTGAGAAAAAGAAAAAAATAGATCAGATGATAAATTAATACAGAAAGAGAATACCTTATCAGAGACTGTTGCAAAATTAAAATGCGGCTCATACATATGGGGTGCTAAAGATGACGCAGTCTGTAGCAGTGCCCTTGCCTATGTGGGGGGAAAAAAGAAATAGAAAAGCCAAAGGTATATAAGCAGATATCAGCACTATATTTGTGATTTCTTTTTGTATAATATCCTTTACCTAGGATAGGACCTTAATAAACAAGATCCTGTAATAAATACAGATGATATTCCTCATAAAATTCCTCATGAAATACAATGACTTGCTAATATACAAATAACTATTTGCTTCTTGCCAAAATTATGTTAATGATAAAATGCTTCAAATGACAGAGAAAATAAATTGAATTTTTTAAGTAGAATTGAAAGTCTAGAGTAGATTTAAAGTTATTTGAGAATGACTGTTCTTATATAGTTTATATTTCAATATCACATACAACCCAGAATACAGTCCTCTAGAAGCTTAAAAAAAAGTCTTCTTTATCTTGTTTTTGCTGTTATTGATTGACTTAGTAAGCTTTTTCTTTTTAAACTTTTTTTATGGTAAGACTATATATAAAATCAAATTAGCAATATTTTAACCATTTTTAAGTGTAGAATTCAGTGGCATAAATTATACTTTGATTTAGTACGATTTTAACTACCTATACTCTAATATAACAATAGGAAAAACAAAATACATAGTAAATCTCAAAACCCTAAGTTCTATGCTGGATCAGAGTGAGCAAGTATTGGTTGTTAGATTACTGACCAATTTTCTAAGTGGAACAGCAACTGAAAATGACAAGCTTTCTGTTTTCTAAGGTACTCGAAAAACAAAATTCACATTATTTTTTGTCACCACTGAGGGACATGAGATGCTCATACATGCATTGTTAAGACCACACACTCAACATCCCAAGAGGCTGAGCCCTCCACCTTGTAGCTAAATCCAAAACCTCTACCAGCGACCCTAGGACAAACCTGTTCATCTTTTTTTCTAATCCAAAGCAAAATTATGTCAGTTCATATAGGATGGTAGATATTCATTTTAAACAATAAAAGGTGTTAGTATGATGAAACATTTCACCAAAACATTTAAAACTAATTTTATACTAGAAAAACTACAATAAGAAGGAGGGAGAAAAAAATCACTTGTATGAGGACAGAAAAATTTCAAGAAGCACTTGCTTCCTATGAATATAGGCACAAGTTCCATGAGAGAATAAGTTCTCATTTTAAAATAGCTAGTTTTTGTCTATAATAATCTGAACCCATCTTATTTACTTTGGGGACTCTATGAAATAAAGGCAATATCCCATGGCATTTCTTTCCTTGATAAAAGTTTATCATTGTACTCATCCTCCCTGAGTCTCTGTGTCTTCATCTCTAAAGTGAGAATTATAACAATGTCTACTTTTGATTACCTTTAATATCATATGGCTGCATTGAGCATTTTTAAGTTTTTGTTACAATAGTAATAGTAATAATAATAGTACAATTTATTAAGCACCTATTATGTGTTCAACACTATGCTTTTCCTACGCAAGTACTCTGCATGCATGCTCTGCTAATCCTCACAAAAACACCTTAGGTTGGTACCATTATTACCCTGTTTTCTCTACTGTTCATTCATTCCACAAATATTTACTGAGTACCTACCATGTCCCAGGAACTGTTTTAGATGCTGAGAATACAGCAGCTAAGATAAGGTCCCTGCTTTCACGCAGCTGACATTCTACATTCTACAAATAAATACGAAAATATCTGACAAGATGGTAAGTATTGGGAAGAGACATAAATTGGGAGATGGGATGGCACCTGAGGACTCTTAGACTAATGTTCAAAATGACCTTTTTATGGAGGTGGCATTTAAGCTGAGACTTGAATGACAAAAAGAAACTAACCATCACAAGATCTGAAGAAAGAAAGAACATTCGTAAAGTCCTAAAACATTAATGAGCATCACATATTTGTGGAACAACTAGACAGCTAATGTGTCTGGAAGCTGGTGGGAAAGGAGGAGTGGAAGATGGGGTGGAAGATGCAATCTGAAAGGAGCCAGAGGCCAGATTACATGAGGCCTTGTAGGCCATGGTTTGAAGTCTAGATTTTATTCCAAGTGCAAGGAGAAGCCATTAGAAGATTTTAAGAAAGCAGTAATAAAATAATGTCATTAAAAACAAATTCCGCTGTCTGCTCTGTAGAGGATGTATTGTAGGGTGCAGATGTGGAAACCCCTGTCGTAGTCCAGGCAAGAGATAATGGCAGTTTGGAGAAGGTGGCACGAGTGGAGAAGACTGGCCAGGCTTAGGATGTGGCTAGGAGGGAGAACTGCCAGGGCTTGCTGATGACGGTGGGGGTGGGGAGTCATGAGGAAGGTAGGAAGAGGCAGCAGTTAAGGAGTGGTTTCAAGGGTGCTAGGGTTCTGGCTTGAGCAATTCGATGGGGAATGGTGAATGGTGGAATTATTTACTAAGGAAGGGAAGACCCGGTAGGAGCAGATTTGTTTTAACAAAATCAAGTTTCTATTTTGGACTCAGAAATGCTAAGTGACATGTCCAAGGTCACACTGCTAATAAATGACTGAGAAGGGATTCAAACCCAGGCCTGTTGGACTCTGGAGCTCATTTTGTAATGATAACATAGGACAGATTTTCTTTGAAGAAAGTAGATTGTCCAGTGTGCCCTCAGTATTTGCTGACCTGTTCAACGTGGCCCTTCAACATCTCCAGCACGGCCAGGTTGTTGTAGGCCTCAGCGTGGTTGTTGTTGTTGACCAGAGCCAGCCTGAAGCACTGACAGGCCAAATTCGTATCCCCTACTCCCTAAAAAAGAAGAGTTTATATTCACACACGCAAATCCATACTCTTCCTCCTGCCATTTCCGTCCTTCTTTCCTCACAGAAATCTGTTCTACTGCCATCGAAAAAGCAACAAGCATTGCTTATAGGAGCCAAGTATGAATTTTACATAAAAGGATTTAAGTTGGGGATATTAAATGCGTTCTTGAGGACTCCAAGAAATCTCTAAATTGCTATATAAGACTATAACTAAACATGGATTTAAAACACCAGAAAATTTCTTCAGACTAACTTATCTATAACTTATCTACCTTGTCTAATCTATCTAACCTACATCAGAAAGTATATTAGAGAAACAACATACCACAGCTATGTGTCCCAAGTTGTACCAGACATCTGCCGTCTCTTCTTCGTTTTCAACCAGAGAAAGGGCACGTTCAAATGAGGTCAGAGTCATATCATACTGCTGGGCATAGAAGCAACAGAGCCCCAGATTGTTAAAAAGCTGGCAGTTATAAACACCCATCTGCAGGAGTCGCCTTTTAGAGAAAGAGTACACATATTCTGGTGTCAGACCAAGTTTAAATTTTAAGGCCTATGTATATTTTTTACAAAGTTAGAAATCAATTCACTTTATAGTTTTTGACACTCCCAGAGAATACAAATAGAAAGTGTTATAGTAAACTATAAAAAAAAATTTCAGCAAATACAAAACCCATGTCTTTTGTAATAGTATTAGTATAGGAAATACATCTAGAGGCAAGGTCAGAAACAACTTACATAAGGCCCCCCCCCAATGCTTTCTTAGAGAATCAAAATAAGAAATAAATAGTCGCATAAAGTAAAACCCACACATTTTAGCTTTATAACGCTTTGGTACACACAGGGAAATGCCTAACACCTTCAAATATAATTTTAAGCCTGTGTTCAGCATTTATCTCTAAGTTCTCATTTAAGTTGGACCAAGTTTTCGGGTTACCTAGATTTCGTGGTTTAGCTGTTTACCGACCTCCAATGAGCTTTCATGGAGGAACACAAAACCATCTGCTGGATTGCTGTTATTTAGCTTTCACAGCTTCATTTTACTTCTATGTACCATTTATCCCAAGGGATGAAGGACAAGAGTTTCAATAAGCAAATGAAAATCCCCTCCAGTTGCCCTCAGAAACTCATAACCTCCTTTGTGGGTGGAGGAGTAAATCAGCAATATGTTCAAAGGACAGCATTTATATATTTTAGGCTGCCAACATATATCTGGAAAGGACTCTTGGCTACTGCCAGTTCTCTCCTTGTATATTACCCAAGGGCTAGAGAGAAAATCGTAATTTAAAAATTAATTGCAGAACCATATTTTTGGATAGGAAAAGTATGGGCTCACGGGGAAACCAGTAAACATAATTTATTTAGACTTTGAAAAAAATACTTGGACAAGAATTGACAACACTTCACCAAACAGGTCATCATGTTTCAGGTCCTTCTCAGGACTCAGAACATGGGCCAACAGCTTTTTGCAAATCCCTTCACTATTTCAGCCTCAGTGTCTTTATGTTTAGTGGCTTTAATGAAGTCAGTGATGATGAGACGTGTTTCAAGTAACTATTAAACTATTACTGGTTGATGACAAAATGGCTAACTCTTACAATACTATTATTTAAAACTCAGAAAATTACCCAGGTGAATTTCTGCAAGATGTCAAACATCTCCATGTTTCCAAATTATTGGATGTCACTTAGTGCTCACAGAACTTCTGCGTGTTAGAATTTTTCATTTCATATAGTCATGGCCTAGACATGATTTCTCTACCTTTTCACTCCATCTTCATTATATCTGAAGATATATCTTCACGGATATTTTACAGGAAAGTACTTCTACAAATTGAACTTAAAGCGCACCTGTAAAACCGGAGAGCTATCTCTGGTTGATCAGAATAAAAGTGGTTGCTTCCAATACATGCAATGGCTTCCACATGAGTATTGTCTTGTTTTAAAACCTCTTTGTAGTATTCAGCTGCTGATGAAATATTGTTCATTTCCTGTTCTCCATCAAAACAGAAGAGTGGTACTTTATTATTCATATTGGACAAGAAACTAGTTTTTTTTTGACTGATATCAGCTCATTCATTCAAAAAATATTTATTGACAGCCTACCATTTGCCAGACTCCATTCTAGGGCACAGGGACACAATATGGACAAAAAGATAGTCACTGCCCTCACGGAGGTTACATATGATACAGGAGATAAATGAAATAAATGTAATAAAATGTCAGGCAAGTGCTGTGAACAAAAATGGCAGGGGAAAGAGGTGGGTGTGTGTGTAGAAGGTACTACTTTAGAAGGGGTTGTCTAAGGAGTCACTTCGGAGGAAATGTCATTTGAACAAAAACCTGAATGAAGTGTGGGATCAAGACCTGAGAATACCTGGGGGAAGAGCATTCCAGGCAAAGGGAGCAACAAATGCACAAGCCTGAGATGGACCGCACTCGGCACGTGTCATGGCCCACAAAGAGGTGCGTGAGGCTGGAAAGAGGGAGAGTGGGACAAAAGGAGATCAGAGAGGCAGCTAGGGGCTTTTCCAGCCCTGGTGAAGATTTCAGGCTTTTTTTTTTCCCTAAGTTGAGAGAAAGCCATTAAAAGGTTAAGACCAGAGGAATAACATGATTGCATTTGCATTTTTAAAAGAATAATTTGGCCGCCACTTGCAGGACAATCCGAAGTCATGAAGAACGGTAGTAGGGAGCCCAGGAAAGATGACGGCAACCCAAAATAAATACAGAAATAAATAGAGGATTAAAAACTAACGAAATCGGACTTTCGAGAAGATGGCGGAGTAGGTGAGGCAGAACAAGCTTGTCCTCCATGAAGGAAACTAGACAGAGGGACCAGAGGACGCCCAGGACTGCAGTTTCAGGGTGTGATCGATCATAAGGGGTCCCCCACAGTACGTGGAGGGGATGCCGACAAAAACGCATGTGAGATGGCAGTTCCAGGGATGCGGTGTCTTCCCACTGGACCCACCTTCCGGCCGGCAGCAGCAAGACCAACACCAGGCAAGGCAGTGAGCAGCAGCTCCCCACTCCCGTACACCTACCTTGACAGCCGCCTGGGGAGGTGATCCTCTACAGCCAGATGGAAGGGAGCTCCCGGGAGGGACCCCGGAAGCCAACACTTGCTCTCCCCCAAGAGACATCCACAGTGTGTACCAGCGAGAGGCAGGGAAGGGAGAGGGACCCATACTAAGGATCAGGAGCCCCTCCCACACCCCAGAGACTAGCAGATGCAAGGCAGGCAGGGAGTACGCAAGCAAGGCCCACGTTCCAGCTGCAGGGTACCCTTGGGTGGACTCCCTGCCTAACTGCTCAGGGCCCACACTGCATCCCCAGTGCACTGATTGGTTCTTCACCCGGTTTGGACAACACCCACCGCACAGAAGTTAGAGGAAGACCAGCTTGAAAGCACCACCTGCTGTTAGGGTAGGGAAACTGCATTCCAGCAAACCATACTCAATAGTGCCACTGACTGGCAGGATTTGGAAACTGCACTCCAGCAAGCTGTAGCTTTACAAAATTATATACAAATGCTTAAATAATCCTGCATATCCAAAAATAATCTTATCAAGAAAAGCAAATGCCCCAAAGCCAACAGAAAATTACAAAGCACTTAAAGACTCTAGAAGATAGGGACAAGCCGAACATATTAAAATGCCAGAAGAGATAAAAAATTTGGAGCAATTAAAGTACAAACAAATCTCCAAAACAACATCAGTGAGATGGCTGAAGACATGAAGAAAATCAAGAAGACTCTACAAGAGCATAAAGAAGAATTTGAAAGAGTAAATAAAGAAATTGCAGACCTTATGGAAATAAAAGACACCATGGATCAAATTAAAAATATACTAGAAACACACAATAGCAGATTTGAAGAGGCAGAAGAAAGGATCAGAAAACTTGAGGACAGAGTAATTGAATGTGAACATACAAAAGAACAACTCGGAAAAAAATAAAAAAAATTGAAATGGATCTCAGAGAAATGATGGACAACATCATGATGGACAATAAGGAAATTAAGAACCTAAACAATATGGTAAATGAATAAGACTTAACAGGCATATATAGATCGTCACATCCCAAATGTAAGAATCATTGGTCTCCCAGAAGGAGAAGAGAAGGATAAAGGGCTAGGAACAGTGTTTCAAAACACAGTTGGGAAAAACTTCCCAATCCTTCTAAATGACACAAATATGCAAATAAAAGATGGCAGCCATTCTTATTGGTGTGAGATGGTATTTTACTGTGGTTTTGATTTGCATTTCCCTAATAGCTAATGCAGATGAACATTTCTTCATGTGTTATTTAGCCATTTTTTTTCCTCTTTGGAAAAATACCTTTTCATGTCTTTTGCCAATTTTATAATTGGGCTATTTGAACTACTGTTGTTGAGTTGTAGGATTTTTTTATATATGCAGGATATCAGTCTTTTATCAGATAAATGGCTTCCAAGTATTTCTTCCCATTGAGTAGGCTGCCTCTTCACCTTTTTTGACAAAGTTTTTTTGAGGCACAGAAGCTTTGGTTTTGAGGAGTTCCCATTTATCTACTTTTTCTTTTGTTGCTTGTGCTTTGGGTGTAAGGTCTAAGAAGTTACATCCTATTACTAGGTCCTGAAGATATTTCCCTATATTATCTTCTAAGAGTTTTATTGTGCTGTGTCTTATATTCAGGTATTTGATCACTTTGAGTTAATTTCTGTATAGGGTGTGAGGCAGGGCTCCTCTTTCATTCTTTTGGTTATGGCTATCCAGTTCTCCCAGCCCTATTTGTTGAAGAGACTGTTCTGTCCCAGTTCAGTGGATTTGGGGGCCTTATCAAAAATCAGTCAACCATATATCTGGGCACCTATTTCCGAATTCTCAATTCTATTCCACTGATCAGTATGTCTATCTTTATGCCAATACCACGCTGTTTTGACCACTATAGCTTTATAGTAGGCTTCAAAGTCTGGAAGTGGAAGTCCTCCCACTTGGTTTTTATTTTTTTTTTTAAGGATGTTTTTGGCAATTCAAGGTCCCTTTCCTTTCCAAATAAATTTGATAACTAACTTTTCCAAGTCTGTAAAATAGGTTGTTGGAATTTTGATTGGAATTGTGTTGAATCTGTAGATCATTTTGAGTGGAATTGACATCTCAACAATGTTTAGTCTTCCTATCCATGAGCATGGAATATTTCAGTCCTTTTTAATTTATTCTAGTAAAATTTTTTAATTTTCTTTGTTGAGGTCTTTTACGTCCTTGGTTAGGTTTATTCCTAGGTACTTGATTCTTTTAGTTGCTGTTGTGAATGGAACTTTTTTTTCTTTGATTGCCTCTTCAGTTAGGTCATTACTAGTGTATAGGAACATTACTGACTTATGTGCATTAATCTTGTATTCCGCCATTCTACTGAATTTTTTTATTAGCTCAAGTAGCTTTGTTGTCAAATTCTCAGGATTTTCCAAATATAAGATCATATCATCTCCAAATAATGACAGTTTCACTTCTTTTTTTTCCAATTTGGATACATTTTATATCTTTGTCTTGGTGAACTGCTCTGTCTAGAACTTCTAGCACAATGTTGAACAATAGAGGGGACAGTGGGCATCCTTGTCTCGTTCCCAATCTTAGAGGGAAGGCTTTCAGCTTCTCAGTGTTGAGTACTATGTATGCTAGCTGTGGGTATTCATATATGCCCTTTATCATATTAAGGAATGTTCCCTCTATTTCTTCCATTTGAAGTGTTTTTATCAAAAAGGGATGCTGAATTTTGTCAAATGCTTTTTCAGCATCTATCGAGATAATCATGTGATTTTTCTCTTTCTATTTGTTAATGTGTTGAATTACATTAATTGATTTTCTTATGCTGAACCACCCTTGCATGCCAGGAATGAAACCCACTTGGTCATGGTGTATAATTCTTTTAATGTGCCTTTGGATTCAATTGTTATGACAAATCACTCCTTTCCATACTTTATTTATAAAGTAAAATATAGGCAAAATAAATGGGATGTTGTGCCAGTTTGGATATATTATGTCCCCCACAAAGCCATGATCTTTAAATCCAATCTTGTTGGATGGAACATTTTGATTGAGTGTTTCCATGGAGATGTGACTCACCCAATTGTGGGTAATACCTCTGATTAGAATACTTCCATGGAGATATTACCTCACACATTCAGTGTGGGTCTTAATTAAATCATTGGAGTCCTATAAGCGCTCACAGACAGAAGGAGCTCGGCGCTGCAGCTGAAAGAGACATTTTGGAGATGGCCGTTGAAAGCAGACTTTTGCTGATGCTTTGGAGATGCTAGCCCAGAGTTTGCTCCGGAGAAGCTAAGAAAGGACAAAACGCCCTAAGAGCAACATTTTGGAGAACACCATTTTGAAATGCAACCTGGAAGTAAAGGAAGAAAATGCCAGCCTCATGCCTTCCCAGCCAAAAGAGGTGTTTCAGATACCATTGGTCATTATTCAGTGAAGGTAGCTTATTGTTGATGCCTTAGTTTAGACACTTCTATGGCCTTAAAACTGTAAATTTGTAACCCAATAAACCCCCTTTATAAAAGCCAATCCATTTCTGGTATTTTGCATAAAGGCCAGCGTTAACAAACTAGAACAGATGCAGTATTCCCAATTTTTAACATCAGAGCTCAATTTTTCTAAGTCATGTTCTGACTCAGTTATCAATTTCCACATATCATTCTATGCTTCTGGAGATGCAGCATTTCTTAAGTGGGAACCCCACTACTGTTGCCAGGATTTTCTGCCAAGCCATTAATAGTCATGTTGCAATGCAGACGCTTCTGCTTTCTTGATCTTATCAGCAAATGTCAACAAAAGTTTTCAGACAACAACAGGACTCATATCCTTCCCTCAAATGGTCCATAACTGGTGAGCTGGTTGAAATGCTTAAAAGCTGCAGCTGTCCAATCATGCTGCCAGGAATAATAACCAAGTTTCCATATGAACAGATGGTGACAACTCCATGACAATGGCCACCTGGCTGAAGAGAGATGCTATCTATGATAAGATGCACTCCAATTACAGAGATATTAAAATGTAAGATAAAAAATTTGTTTTTAGAATCTATAAAATATGGTAAGTTCTTTGAAAGCAAGATAGCATGCTATCCTTTACCAATTTAAAAATTGGTGAGGGATGCTTTGAAGGAAGATGGTGACATGGGAGGTGCAGGATTTAGTCCGTCCTCCGAGGCAGCTAGTAAATAGCCAAGAACTTTCTGAAACAACTGTTTGGGGGATTTCGGAGACCAGACACACGTCATATACCAACCAGGAAAGAGTGGAAATATTAGACTGATAAATTACAGTGAAAAGTTGTAAGTAAATCCTTCAATGCTGTGGAGGCTGGTGGCCCTCTCCCACTGGCACAGCAGGCTGACTCGGAGTCACCCCTGATGGGACACAGAAGCCCTCTCTATTAGGAGAAAGGGAAGGGAAGCTCAGCTAGGCAACAATTGCAGATTTTGATTAATGAATTTGAACTGCTGGATACCAGCTCCAAGCACAGATAAATCTACAATGCAAAGAAATAAACCAGGAGTTCTACTTCAGCCCCTCTCCCAGCAGGGAGGAAGCAGGGCTGACGAATAAAACAGAGGCTTCTGGAGTTAGCTGAGCTCAGATTGCTGGAAAAGGGCTCTGCTCCAAGAAAAGGTGCACACAGAGCTGTGCCCTGACACCGGCTCTTGATTGGTGAACCCAGGGAGTTGCAAACCAGCTGTGAGAACAGCTGCTGCTATTATTATTATTATTATTATTATTATTATTATTATTATTATTATTATTATTTTAAGCAGCCCATTAAAGAAGGCAGCCAGCATTCTCCACTTTCAGCCCTGCCCCAAGCACAGGCAGAAGTAGGGCTGAATGAGAGGCACAGTAACTAATCAAGGGGAGGAGATAGTTCCCTCAAAGGTGGATCTTCCCCAAGAAAAACAGGGGACAGGGCCCAGTCCAAGTGGCAGCTTTCAGTCAGAGAATTTAGACCCCAGGAGCTGGGATAACAGCAACAGTTTCAACCTACAAAAAGCAGAGCCAAGCCTGTCTCAAACACACTCTAGCATGGGTGGAAGTGGGACTGCTTGAGAATCCTGTAACTTTTCCAGCCTGCAGGGAACAGGGGACTGAAGAGCAGCTCCTCCCCAAGGAAAGGGGGGGGGGGCAGGCAAGGTTAGCACAGGTAGTGAGGATTATTTACAGAAAGCTACCTAACTCATTTTATGAAGCCAACACCACCCTAATACTAAAGCCAGACAAAGATACTACAAGAAAAAAAAAAAAGTACAGACTAATCTCTCTTATGAACATAGATGCAAAAATCCTCAACAAAATACTGCAAATCAAATCCAGAAGCACATGAAAAGAATTATGCACCATGACCAAGTGTGCTTTATTCCAGGTATGCAAGGATGGTTCAACACAAGAAAATCAATTAATGTAATATGCCATATTAACAAATCAAAGGGGAAAAAACACATGATCATCTCAATTGATGCAGAAAAGGCATTTGACAAAATTCAGCATCCTTGCTGATGAAAACACTTCAAAGGATAGGAATAGAAGGAAACTTCCTCAACATGATAAAGGTAATATATGGAAAGCTCACAGCTAACATTATACTCAATGGGGAATGACTGAAAGCTTTCCCTCTTGATCAGGAACAAGACAAGGATGCCAGCTGTTACCATTGTTATTCAACATTGTACTGGAAGTTTTAGCTAGAGCAATTAGGCCAGAAAAATAAATAAAAGGCATCCAGATTGGAAAGGAAGAAGTAAAACGTTCACTGTTTGCAGATGACATGATCCTATATGTAGCAAATCCCAAAAAATCTATAGCAAAGTTACTAGAGCTAATAAACACATTCAGCAAAGTGGCAAGATACAAGATCAACACACAAAAATCAGTAGTGTTTCTAATACTAGTAATGAGCAATCAGAGGAGAAAATAAAGAAAAAAATTCCATTTACAATAGCAACCAAAAGAATCAAATATTTAGGAATAAATTTAACCAAGGACATAAAAGACCTATACACAGAAAACTAAAAAACATTGCTAAAAGAAATCAAAGACGACCTAAATAAATGGAAGGACATACCATGTTCATGGATTGGAAGACTAAATATAGTTAAGATTTCAACTCTATCAAAATGATTTATAGATTCAATGCAATACCAATAAAATCCCAACAACTTACTTTGCATAAATAGAAAAACCAATAATCAAATTTATTTAGAAGAGCAGCATGCCCTAAATAGCTAAAAACATCTTGACAAAGAAAAATGAAGTGGGAGGTCTTCCAATACCTGGCTTTAAAGCATATTACGAAGCTACAGTGGTCAAAACATCATGGTACTGGCATAAAGACAGATACATTGACCAATGGAATTGAATTGAGAGTTCAGAAATAGACCCTCTATGGACAACTGATTTTTGACAGGGCGGCCAAGTCCACTCAACCAGGACAGAAAAGCCTCTTCAACAAATGGTGCTTTGAGAACTGGATATCCATATCCAAAAGAATGAAAGAGGACCCCTATCTCATGCAATATACAAAAATTAACTCAAAATGGTCAAAGACCTAAACATTAGAGCTAAGACCATAAAACTCTTAGAAGAAAATGTAGGGAAATACCTCAAAGATCTTGTGGTAGGAGGTGGCTTCCTACATCTTATACCCAAAGCACAAGTAATGAAAGAGGAAATAGATAAATGGATTTCCTCGAAATTGAAAACTTTTGTGCATCAAAGGACTTTTTCAGGAAAGTAAAAAGGCAGCCTACTCAGTGGGAGAAAATATTTGGAAACCACATTTCTGATAAGGGTTTAATATCCAGAATATATAAGGAGATTCTACAACTCAACAACAAAAAGACAAAGAACCCAATTTTTAAAAATTGGGCAAAAGACTTGAATAGACATTTTTCCAAAGAAGAAATACAAATTTGCTTAAAAGCATATGAAAAAATGCTTAACTTCACTAGCTATTAAGGAAATGCAAATCAAAATCACAATGAGATATCCTCTCACACCTACCAAAATAAACAGAAAACTACAATTTCTGTAGAGGATGTGGAGAAATAGGTACACTTATTCATTGTTGGTCAGGAAGTAGAATTGTACAGCACTTCTGGAATGCAGTGTGGCAGTTCAACAGGAAGCTAAGTATAGGGTGGCCATATGATTCCATTACTAGGTATATACACAGAAGCAGGGACATAAACAGACATTTGCATATTGATGTTTATGGCAGCATTATTCATGATTGCCAATGGACAGAAGCAGCCCAAGGGTCCATCAATTAATGAGCGGAAGGGTGAACTTGTGGTGTATACATACGATGGAATATTGTGCAGCTGCAAAAAGGAATGAAGTCGAGAAGCATGCACGAGGTGAATGAACCTTGAAGACATTATGTTGAGCAAAATAAGCCAGAAATAAAAGGACAAATATTGCATGGTCTCACTAATATGAACTAACTATAATGAGCAAATTCTGAGAATTAAATTTGAGAGCACAGGTTATCAGGAGATAGAAACTGGGCAGAGATTGGACAATTGATTATTAAGGAGTACAGAATGTTCAGTAAGTTCATTGTAAAGGTTCGGAAATGAATAGCACAATACTGTAAGTGTAATTAACAAAGTGGAGCATGAGCATGGTTGAAAGAGGAAGGCTAGAGTTGTGCACGTCACCAGAAGGAAAGCTAGAGGATAAAAATTGGGACTGTATAACTTAGTGAAATCCAGAGTGGGCATTGATGGTGGTTAGTTGTACAAATATAAGAGAGTTTCCTACATGAACTAGAACAAATGTATGTCACTATTACAAGGTGTTAATAATAGGGAGTTATATGGGAAAAAGTACAATTAACGTAAAGTAAGGTCTATAGTTTACAGTTTGAGAAGTGCTACATTAGAATAATATTCGGGGCGTTTCTTTCCACCCCTCACATTCCTCCCCATAAGACAAAGAGTTTGGAAAAAAGAACTGAGCATGCTTGTTTCAGCCCTCTGGGTCTCCCTCTTTGGAAGCCAACCTGCCTGCAAGATGCCCCTGTTCTCTTCCTTGCCATGTGGGGCAGACAGTCCCTGGTGGAGAGGGTCTGTGGGTTGTAGAGTCATGTTTGTGACAGGTGCAGAAGTTGATCTTATTATTCTAAAAGCAACACATGCTTCTGTATTCAATCACATTGCTAAATAAATTTAAACACTGAAAAAGGTATAAAGTAAAAAGTAAAAGACCGTTCCCCAATTCTAATCAGCAGAGGCTCTGTTTATAGCTTCTTGAGTATCCTCAAGAATATTCTCAATATATGAAAGTTGCTGGTCATTCATAAGCACATATACATGTATGAATGTTTTAATCATCAACAGAATCATTCTATACATTCTGATACACAGTTTATTTTTTTTCACCACAATGTCTTGACTCTATATCAATACAAAAAGCTCTACTTCATTTTTTTTTACTGAGGCATCATGTTCCATCAGTGCATAGATCATAATTTATTTAACCAGTCCTTTTTAAAGAAGCATGAGTTTGCTTCCATTTTTTAATCATAAATACTATAAAACCAACCTTTTATATATCTTTGTGCAAATGTATGAAAATATCCTTAATGAAAATTCCTAGAAGTAAAATTGCTGGTCAAAGAGTATGCACATTGAAAAATCTGATGAGTAATTGCAAGCAGCCTCCAAATGGGTTGTATCAATTTACATTCCCACCAACAATGGTCATACGTAGAATTTGTTTCTCTAAAACCTTAAAAACCTAGGGAAGGATATTCCCCACTCCAAGTTTATAAAAATAATTCATCTGTGTTTTCTTGTGTTTTATTTTTGAAGTTTTAAATATTTGATTCATATAGAAGTAATGGATTCTTTTAGTTTAAGAAATCATTACTTATACTTACTTTATTAATTAAATAATCCAACAATCCAATTGGCTTAACAGGCAACCTTTATCACATTCAAAACTTTCATATGTATGAACATATATGGACTCTATTTTGGCTCTTTAATATATTCTTGCATCGGAACTGTTTAAATTACGGTTATTTTAGAATACATTTTATTAATATAGATTTAAAATAATATTTTTCAAGTATTTAAATAATCTTGGTACCATTTTTACAGTGGTTATTTTTGAAACAATTCACAAAATACTGACTATAATTAGATTTTCAATTATTTTTAAAAATTGTGAAGTAACTCAAGGAAGGTAATGTTGCAGTGTTTCTCAAACTTTATTAAGCATCAGAATCACCTGGTGAGCTTGTTAAAAATACAAATACTTAAACTCCACCTCCAGGACTTCTGATTTAGTAGGAAGAGGATGGGCCATCCTTTTAACAAACTCCCAAGGTAATATTCATACACAGCAAAGTTTGAAAACAGCTAGAATGTTTCCTAGGTGTGGTGGTTTGGAGCTGTATGTACCCCCAGGAAAACATGTTCTTAAAGTTAATTCACTCCTGTGGGTATAGACCATTGTAAGTAGGACCTTTTGAAGAGGCTACTTAAGTTAAAGTGTGAGCCACCTCAATTCAGATGGGCCTTAATCCTCTTACTGGGGTCCTTTACAAGCAGAATGAAATTCAGAGACAGAAAGAAAGCCATGGAAGCAAGAAGTTGAAATCAATGAAACCCGGAAGAGAAGAAGAGACCAGGAGATGCCACTATGTGCCTTGCCATGTGGCACAGGAGCCAAGGATCACTGGCAGCTAGTCTTCAGGAAGAAAGCATCGCCTTGATGATGTCTTGATTTAGATATTATCATGGCCTCAAAATGTAAGCTAATAAATTCCCATTGTTTAAGCCAACCCATTTCATGGTATTTGCTAGAGCAGCCTAGGGAACTAAAATACTAGGGTTAAGGCTTCTAATTTCAAATTCCTTTCAGCAAAGAAAATTTCAAATAAAGAACTGTCTTTTCAAAGGATAGAAGAAAGCCTCAATAAAATAAAAACCACAACCAAAGAGATTTAGCAAGGATAAATCATTTTAAACAAACTTCTTTATAAAACAAGCAATAGGCAGCAGAGCATATTCATTTTAAAATTGGAAACCAAAATGAAAGTGATAAATAAAAAAGAAGAGAACATAAAGGCACAGAATGCCTCCAGAGAAAAGCATGAAGGTACACAACAAAAATCTCTAAAGGCTTATGTAGACTGCAACACTAAGGAATCAACTTTTCTAATTAACTCTAAGTCTACTGTCTCATAAAGAGAAAAAGGATACACCGGAAATGTGATTTTGGTATGGTAAATTCTGGCATAGCGAAATTAACTGTAAATCTAAGGAGAAATACCACATCCAACTTTTTCAAGTCTGTGATTTGTCCTTGATCACCCTATTTGTGCCATGACATACCTGTTCCCACAACTAGGATGCTTTCTTCTCTACCTCTTTCTTCCTTCGAGCCACACACAAATTCTACTTCTCTCACAAAGCCTTCCCCAATTACTTATAAAAGGATACTCTCTGAACCTCCTGGCCAAATCAACAGCACGGAAAGGAAAAAAAAGTAGCTGATAGAAGAATGCACTCCAGAGCCACTCCCTATCCCAGCCATAGCAACAGGGATATAACAGAGGCTTGGCAAGTGTTCCTCCAACCAATTAAGAGGCAAACCATTCTCTAGTTCTTTCTGCTACCACTTCCTGCTGTATGGCTGAAGGACTGAAATATGCAGAGGGCACAGCCTGAAAGACAAACAGCTCCAACTGAATCAGAGCAGTCACCACTATGTATGAATTTCACTGGTTTCAAAAATCTATCCTGTTTTATTTCCTTTCCAAACTTCTTGGTCAAAGTTTTGTTGATGTTCAATTTAGGCCACAACAATAAAGATAGAGTATTTTTATTAATTGATCATACATTTCATATGCAGAGGTAATTTAATCAGGTTGCTGGTATCAAATCAACTTAAAAAAATTAATGGATTCCTGTTCACCAGAAGTAATCAATTAGAAAATATAACAGAAAAAAAAAAAAAAAGATTTCATTCACAGTTACCCCTAGGAACATATCTGCACAGAACAAAAGTTAACATGGCAGGCCTGAGACTGCTATCCTTAGGAAGGAAGCCTGTGTACCAGTTTATATATATTATGTCCCCCAGAAAAAGCCATGTTCTTTGACACAATCTTGTGGGGGCAGATGTACTAGTGTTGATTAAGTCAGAATTTTTAGATTTGGTTGTTTCCATGGAGATGTGACCCACCCAACTGGAGGTGATAACTCTGATTAGATAATTTCCATGGAGGCATGGCCCTGCCCATTCAGCATGGGCCTTGATTAGTTTACTAGAGCACTATATAAGAGCTCAAACAGAAGGAACTTGCTTCAACTTACAGACATTTTGAAGACAGCCGTTGAAAGCAGAGTTTTGCTGACACTTTGGAGGTACTAGCCCAAAGTTTATCCCAAGAGGCTGATACAGAGACATTTTGGAGAATGCCATTTTGAAATGCAACCTCAGAGAAAGCAGATGCCAGCCATGTGCCTTCCCAGCCAACAGAGGTTTTCTAGACACCAATGGCCTTTCTCCAGTGAAGGTACCTAATTGCTGATGCCTTACCTTGGATACTTAATGGCCTTAAGACTGTAACTGTGTAACCAAATAAACCCCCTTTATAAAAGCCAACCCATCTCTGGTGTTTTACAAATGGCATTAGCAAACCAGAACAGTCTGCTTGCAAAGGCTGGCATCTGAGAAGTTTACTGGTCAACAGTTCCTTACAGTGCCTAAATCGTACAGTGTGGTATGCTGAACTTCTGCTTTCCTTTGGGAGCCTGGAATTTTGGTACATATTAGGCAGAGGGTGCTTAGGTGACCAGCCCCCAGAAAAGCCTTGGGTACTGAGTCTCTAATGAGCTTCCCTGGAAGACAACACTTGTCACATGTTGTCACAACTCCTTGCTGGAGGAATTAAGTGCATCCTGTTGTCTCCCCTGGGAGAAGACTGTTGGAAGCTTGTGCCTGGTTTCCTCCAGACTCTGCCCCATGAGCCCTTTTCCCTTGCTGATTTTGCTTTGTATCCTTTTGCTGTAATAAATCATAGCGTGAATACTACTACATGCTGGGTCCTTTGAGTTCTTCTAGTGAATCACCGGGCTTGGGGGTGGTCTTGGGACTCCCAACACATCATCTTTATGGAGATAATTATAATGCAATTGCAATCAGTATGCCAACAGGTTTTTTGTTGTTCCTCTTGACAGGTCAATCCTAAAATCAATGTGGAGGAGCAAAGGGCCAAGAACAACTAGCTGTGAAGAAAAACAAGGTGGTGGGAATTGTCCTAGCAGATATCAGTAACTATGAGAAGTTAACAACAATAAAGGTAGCAGATGGGTTTTTTTCATAAAATTTGACAACTTGACTCTAAAATTTGTAAGAACAATTAAAAGACCCAAAATAGCCAAGACACTCTTCAGGAAGATAAAAAAAGGCACCTGATCAGATAATATTTGTTCTGATTTGCCAAAGCTGCAATTATGCAAAACACCAGAAATGGATTGGCTTTTATGAAGGGGATTTATTAGGTTACATATTTACAGTTCTAAGGCCATAAAAGTGTCCAAACTAAGGCATCAACAGGAGGATCCCTTGACTGAAGGAAGGCTGATAGCGTTCGTAACTCCTCTCTCAGCTGGGAAGCATGTGGCTGGCATCTGCTGGTCCTTTGCTCCTGTGTTGCATTGCTCTCAGCTTTGATTCTAGTGTCTTTCTCTTTAAGCATCTGTGCGTTCTCACTTAGCTTCTCTGGGGCAAACTCTGGGCTTCATCCCTTAACTTAGCATCTCCAAACATCTGGTTTCAATGGCTGTCTCCAAAATGTCTCTGGGCGTTTTCTCTCTAAGCAAATCTCTGAGCTTTCTTAAGGACTCTGGAAAACTAATCAAGACCCACCTTGAATGGCTGGTATCACGCCTCCATGGAAATAATCTAATCAAAAGGTCTCACCCACAGTTGGGTGAGTCACATCTCAGTGGAAACAACCTAATCAAAAAGTACCACCCACAATAAGTCTGCCTCCATAAGATTGGATTAAAAGAACATGGCTTTTGTGGGAGATGTATTAGATTCAAACCAGCACAATAGTATAAAGTTATTGTAATTCTTAAGTATAATATTGGCACAGAGATAGATAAACAGACTAATGGAACAGAACAGACAGCCCCAAAATACAGCCATCCAAATGGAAAACTGATATTTGACATTGCAGACCATGGGAAAAGGAACAAGTATGCTGGGATAACTGGCTATCCATAAAGGGAAAAATAATTTACATCTCTTTTACCATTCTCTATACTCTTCTATATTTTTGAAATACTTCATAATAAAAACTTAATTTAACTAAATGCATATACTAAAATTGCTTGTTCTAATGGTATTGAAATGTTAAACTACAGACCAACAATCACAATTTTATAAATTATTCTAGAGGGATTATTAGCTTTCTTAAGCAGTGTATCTTCTCTAGTTTGAAAAACTTTTTAATTAATATGTACCTTACCTCATAGATTCTGGCAATTCCACAAAGTAGGGCTACTTCTCCTGGAAACTTATCTAAGCCTTGTTTGAAAAGATTTAAAGCAGTCATAGGCTGATCCAATGAGATATAAACCTAAAACCAAGATACATTTCAATAAAAAGTATTAGTTCTGAAAATAGTGGTATTAGTTATAACAAGTTTATAATTCTTGCTGTTAGCAATGAATTATCTCCTAGATATTAAAGTAGGAAGTTTTCAGAAATGTGCAAGATTAATTTCCAGTAGTAATATCATAGTTTCATTTCTGCAAGTTATATATGGAGCATGCAATCATTTATTCCTTCAATAAGTCAGCTTATTGTGGGCTTACTAGGTAGCATGTATGTTACAAAGCTCTGGAAACAGGTGAATAAAACAAGGTCCCTTTTCTTGAAGCTGATCCAGGAGAAGAGTGAATCTTATAAACATATGATTTCAATACATACTGATGAGGGCTCTAAAAGAGATAAGTGAAGTCCCCAGCACTACCTGGTAGGAGGGAGAGTAGTCAGAAAAGGTTACACAAAGTTGTTGACTTTTAAAGTTGAATAGGAGCTAGTCAGATAAAATAAAAGAATAAAGAGTATTTTCAGGGAGAAAAAAAAAGCATCTGGGACAGACTCCCTGAGTTGGAATCTTAGCTCCAACAGTTACCAGCTGTTCAGACTTGAGTAAGTTATTTTTCTCTCTGTGTCTCTGTTTCCATATCTAGGAAATGGAAAAAATCCTCACTACAACCATATGAAGATTAAATGATGCAAGAGTCAGCTCCTATTACTCCTATTACGTGTGGCTAGACCACTGGGTTTCATGTCAGGAGATGAGGACAGGGAGACAGGATTGTGCTAGTGTATGCTAAAGTGTTCAAACTTTACACTAAAAGTGATAGGAGAACACTGAAAGTTCAGTTTGTGTATTAAAATTTGAACCTTTGTTGATGGTTGCACAATTCTATGAATATACTAAAAAACACTGAATTATACACTTTAAAAGGGTGAATTTTAGGGAATGTGAATTACTTCAATTAAACTGCTATTAAAAACAGTTGAACTGATGGTTCATTCTGCGTATTAAAAAGAAAATGCTGTGTATGTGTAGGAGAAAATGGAGAGAACAGAAATCAATGGAAGACTGCTGATATAGCAAGAGATGTTGATGACTCAAAATAAGGCAGTAATGAGATTAACAGTTTTCAAAGAGATCTGAGGTAAAATCAATAGGATGTGATGTTTGATTAGACGTGAAAACCTGAGATTTCTGGCTTTGGTGAGTGGCTAAAAGGGGATGTCATTCTCTGAGATGACAAAGGAAAAGGATAAAGTTTGTAGAAAAGAAGAATGGAATAAAACAATTCTTGTTGAGATACATTGGGAAACCAAGGGAGATGGAAGAGACTTGGACTGGGGAAATAGAACTAACATTCAAGAGCCAGGATAGGTTCCAATTCTGATGATGACGGAGCAGTCTATATCAGATGAACCTTCTCCAAAGTAAAAATTATAAAATAAATAAAATATAAAAAGACAGCAATTTGAAGGCACCGGAGAACAACATAAACCAGGCAAAAATAGGAGGGGATTCAAACCTTAAAAGGAAGAAAGTGTCCTGGGTAAGATCTATCTCTATATAGATTTTTCCTCTGAGGGCACTCCCAGTCCCCAAGGCTCAACTAGAACTCAAGAAGAAAACCACACTTGTTGTCTTGAGGTGTCAGAATCAAACTAAAGAGAAAAGTCAAATCAAATGATCATCTCATTTGATGCAGAAAAAGTATCTGACAAAATCTACATCCATTCATGATAGAACCTCTCAGCAAACAGGGAAAACAAGGCAACTTCCTCAGTGTAATAAAGAGCATCTACAAAAACCCTCAGTTTCATCATGCTTTGTGATGAATATTGAACAAGGCAAGGATGTCCGCTCTCATCATTTCCATTCAGCATTGTACAAGTCCACAGAAGGATTTTATAGAAGCTTTATTTATTGCAGTCCGAAATGGAAACAAAGAAAATGATGGTATATTCATAGAATAGAAGATAACTCAGCAATAAAAATGAATGAACTACTGATACATCAGACATGGAAAAATTTCCAAAATATTTTGTGGAGCAAAAGAAATCAGACACAAAACAGCACATCCTGCATGATTCCATTTCTATGACATTAAAGAAGAGTCAAAAGAAATAGATGGTGCCGGATGTCAGAAAAGTAGCTGCTTATGCAGTATAGGGTTTGACTGGAAAGAAGCATAAGAAAACTTTCTGTGGAGTAGTGGTTATACAGACACACATGTTTGTCAGAACTCATTGAGTTGTATAACTTATTATCTGTCCATTTTACTTTATGTAAAATTTACCTCAAATGTAAATATATACAAACATTAAAAAAGAGCATCTGGGTAACTGTAAACCTTCAAATGGGTAAGCCCACCCAGGAAGAGCATATGATAACCAGCAAAGGAAGACAAAAACAATCATGGGAAGGTCCAATAAGAGATCAATAGAAGAAGGATGAATCAACAAAAGTGGATGAGAGAGATCAATAAAAAAAAGGTTGGTAAAGAAAAACTAGAGGGGAACAATGCCATAAAATGAAGGAAAAAGAGTCTCAAAAAGGAAGTTGAAGACCACCTTGACGTGATGCCGGCTCACCCACACAGCTCTCAAATCTACAACTAATTCGGCCCTAGGTAGGTATAAAGAGAGAAAGCCAGGAACTGCGTGGACTGGACACCACAGAGCAATCTGACTTTGGGCATACTTCATACAACACTCATGAAAACGTGGAACTGCTGAGATCAGCGAAATCTGTAAGTTTTTGCGGCCAGGGGACCTGCGCCCCTCCCTGCCAGGCTCAGTCCCGTGGGAAGAGGGGCTGTCAGCTCTGGGAAGGAGAAGGGAGAACTGCAGTGGCAGCCCTTATCGGAAACTCATTCTACTGATCCAGACTCCAACCATAGATAGACTGAGACCAGATACCAGAGAATCTGAGAGCAGCCAGCCCAGCAGAGAGGAGACAGGCATAGAAAAAAAAAACAACACGGAAAACTCCAAAATAAAAGCGGAGGATTTTTGGAGTTCTGGTGAACATAGAAAGGGGAACGGCCCTGAGGCGCATATGCAACTCCCGAAGAAAAGCTGATCTCTCTGCTCTGTGGACCTTTCCTTAATGGCCCTGGTTGCTTTGTCTCTTACCATTTCAATAACCCATTAGATCTCTGAGGAGGGCCCGTTTTTTTTGTTGTTGTTGTTGTTGTTGTTTTTTTTTAATCCTTTTTTCTTTTTCTAAAACAATTACTCTAAGAAGCCCAATACAGAAAGCTTCAAAGACTTGCTATTTGGGCAGGTCAAGTCAAGAGCAGAACTAGGAGAGCTCTGAGACAAAACACAATAATCCAGTGGCTGAGAAAATTCACTAAACACCACAACTTCCCAAGAAAAGGGGGGTGTCCGCTCACAGCCATCATCCTGGTGGACAGGAAACACTCCTGCCCATCACCAGCCCCATAGCCCAGAACTGCCCCAGACAACCCAGTGTGACGGAAGCGCTTCAAATAACAGGCACACACCACAAAACTGGGTGTGGACATTAGCCTTCCCTGCAACCTCAGCTGATTGTCCCAGAGTTGGGAAGGTAGAGCAGTGTGAATTAACAAAGCCCCATTCAGCCATCATTTCAGCAGACTGGGAGCCTCCCTACACAGCCCAGCAGCCCAGAACTGCCCTGGGGGGACAGCACTCACCTGTGACATAGCACAGTCATCCCTCAACAGAGGACCCGGGGTGCACGGCCTGGAAGAGGGGCCCACTTGCAAGTCTCAGGAGCCATACGCCAATACCAAGGACTTGTGGGTCAGTGGCAGAGACAAAATGTGGCAGGACTGAACTGAAGGATTAGACTACTGCAGGAGCTTTAAAACTCTAGGATCACCAGGGAGATTTGATTGTTAGAGCCACCCCCCCCCTCCCTGACTGCCCAGAAACACGCCCCATATACAGGGCAGGCAACACCAACTACACACGCAAGCTTGGTACACCAATTGGACCCCACAAGACTCACTCCCCCACTCACCAAAAAGGCTAAGCAGGGGAGAACTGGCTTGTGGAGAACAGGTGGCTCGTGGACGCCACCTGCTGGTTAGTTAGAGAAAGTGTACTCCACGAAGCTGTAGATATGATAAATTAGAGATAAGGACTTCAATTGGTCTACAAATCCTAAAAGAACCCTATCAAGTTCAGCAAATGCCACGAGGCCAAAAACAACAGAAAATTATAAAGCATATGAAAAAACCAGACGATATGGATAACCCAAGCCCAAGCACCCAAATCAAAAGACCAGAAGAGACACAGCACCTAGAGCAGCTACTCAAAGAACTAAAGATGAACAATGAGACCATAGTACGGGAGATAAAGGAAATCAAGAAGACCCTAGAAGAGCATAAAGAAGACATTGCAAGACTAAATAAAAAAATGGATGATCTTATGGAAATTAAAGAAACTGTTGACCAAATTAAAAAGATTCTGGACACTCATAGTACAAGACTGGAGGAAGTTGAACAACGAATCAGTGACCTCGAAGATGACAGAATGGAAAATGAAAGCATAAAAGAAAGAATGGGGAAAAAAATTGAAAAAATCGAAATGGACCTCAGGGATATGATAGATAATATGAAACGTCCAAATATAAGACTCATTGGTGTCCCAGAAGGGGAAGAAAAGGGTAAAGGTCTAGGAAGAGTATTCAAAGAAATTGTTGGGGAAAACTTCCCAAATCTTCTAAACAACATAAATACACAAATCATAAATGCTCAGCGAACTCCAAATAGAATAAATCCAAATAAACCCACTCCAAGACATATACTGATCACACTGTCAAACACAGAAGAGAAGGAGCAAGTTCTGAAAGCAGCAAGAGAAAAGCAATTCACCATATACAAAGGAAACAGCATAAGACTAAGTAGTGACTACTCAGCAGCCACCATGGAGGCAAGAAGGCAGTGGCACGATATATTTAAAATTCTGAGTGAGAAAAATTTCCAGCCAAGAATACTTTATCCAGCAAAGCTCTCCTTCAAATTTGAGGGAGAGCTTAAATATTTCACAGACAAACAAATGCTGAGAGAATTTGCTAACAAGAGACCTGCCCTACTGGAGATACTAAAGGGAGCCCTACAGACAGAGAAACAAAGAAAGGACAGAGAGACTTGGAGAAAGGTTCAGTACTAAAGAGATTCGGTATGGGTACAATAAAGGATATTAATAGACAGAGGGGAAAAATATGACAAACATAAACCAAAGGATAAGATGGCCGATTCAAGAAATGCCTTCACGGTTATAACGTTGAATGTAAATGGATTAAACTCCCCAATTAAAAGATATAGATTCGCAGAATGGATCAAAAAAAATGAACCATCAATATGTTGCATACAAGAGACTCATCTTAGACACAGGGACACAAAGAAACTGAAAGTGAAAGGATGGAAAAAAATATTTCATGCAAGCTACAGCCAAAAGAAAGCAGGTGTAGCAATATTAATCTCAGATAAAATAGACTTCAAATGCAGGGATGTTTTGAGAGACAAAGAAGGCCACTACGTACTAATAAAAGGGGCAATTCAACAAGAAGAAATAACAATCGTAAATGTCTATGCACCCAACCAAGGTGCCACAAAATACATGAGAGAAACACTGGAAAAACTAAAGGAAGCAATTGATGTTTCCACAATAATTGTGGGAGACTTCAACACATCACTCTCTCCTATAGATAGATCAACCAGACAGAAGACCAATAAGGAAACTGAAAACCTAAACAATCTGATAAATGAATTAGATTTAACAGACATATACAGGACATTACATCCCAAATCACCAGGATACACATACTTTTCTAGTGCTCATGGAACTTTCTCCAGAATACATCATATGCTGGGACATAAAACAAGCCTCAATAAATTTAAAAAGATTGAAATTATTCAAAGCACATTCTCTGACCACAATGGAATACAATTAGAAGTCAATAACCATCAGAGACTTAGAAAATTCACAAATAACTGGAGGCTAAACAACACACTCCTAAACAATCAGTGGGTTAAAGAAGAAATAGCAAGAGAAATTGCTAAATATATAGAGACAAATGAAAATGAGAACACAACATACCAAAACCTATGGGATGCAGCAAAAGCATTGCTAAGGGGGAAATTTATAGCACTAAACGCATATATTAAAAAGGAAGAAAGAGCCAAAATCAAAGAACTAATGGATCAACTGAAGAAGCTAGAAAATGAACAGCAAACCAATCCTAAACCAAGCAGAAGAAAAGAAATAACAAGGATTAAAGCAGAAATAAATGACATAGAGAACAAAAAAAACAATAGAGAGGATAAATATCACCAAAAGTTGGTTCTTTGAGAAGATCAACAAGATTGACAAGCCCCTAGCTAGACTGACAAAATCAAAAAGAGAGAAGACCCATATAAACAAAATAATGAATGAAAAAGGTGACATAACTGCAGATCCTGAAGAAATTAAAAAAATTATAAGAGGATACTATGAACAACTGTATGGCAACAAACTGGATAATGTAGAGGAAATGGACAATTTCCTGGAAACATATGAACAACCTAGACTGACCAGAGAAGAAATAGAAGACCTCAACCAACCCATCACAAGCAAAGAGATCCAATCAGTCATCAAAAATCTTCCCACAAATAAATGCCCAGGGCCAGATGGCTTCACAGGGGAATTCTACCAAACTTTCCAGAAAGAACTGACACCAATCTTACTCAAACTCTTTCAAAACATTGAAGAAAATGGAACACTACCTAACTCATTTTATGAAGCTAACATCAATCTAATACCAAAACCAGGCAAAGATGTTACAAAAAAGGAAAACTACCGGCCAATCTCCCTAATGAATATAGATGCAAAAATCCTCAACAAAATACTTGCAAATCGAATCCAAAGACACATGAAAAAAATCATACACCATGACCAAGTGGGGTTTATTCCAGGCATGCAAGGATGGTTCAACATAAGAAAATCAATCAATGTATTAAAACACATTAACAAGTCAAAAGGGAAAAATCAATTGATCATCTCAATAGATGCTGAAAAAGCATTTGACAAAATCCAACATCCGTTTTTGATAAAAACACTTCAAAAGGTAGGAATTGAAGGAAACTTCCTCAACATGATAAGGAGCATATATGAAAAACCCACAGCCAGCACAGTACTCAATGGTGAGAGACTGAAAGCCTTCCCTCTAAGATCAGGAACAACACAAGGATGCCCGCTATCACCACTGTTATTCAACATTGTGCTGGAAGTGCTAGCCAGGGCAATCCGGCAAGACAAAGAAATAAAAGGCATCCAAATTGGAAAAGAAGAAGTAAAACTGTCATTGTTTGCAGATGATATGATCTTATATCTAGAAAACCCTGAGAAATTGACGATACAGCTACTAGAGCTAATAAACAAATTTAGCAAAGTAGCGGGATACAAGATTAATGCACATAACTCAGTAATGTTTCTATATGCTAGAAATGAACAAACTGAAGAGATACTCAAGAAAAAGATACCATTTTCAATAGCAACTAAAAAAATCAAGTACCTAGGAATAAACTTAACCAAAGATGTAAAAGACCTATACAAAGAAAACTACATAACTCTACTAAAAGAAATAGAAGGGGACCTTAAAAGATGGAAAAATATTCCATGTTCATGGATAGGAAGGCTAAATGTCATTAAGATGTCAATTCTACCCAAACTCATCTACAGATTCAATGCAATCCCAATCAAAATTCCAACAACCTACTTTGCAGACTTGGAAAAGCTAGTTATCAAATTTATTTGGAAAGGGAAGATGCCTTGAATTGCTAAAGACACTCTAAAAAAGAAAAACGAAGTGGGAGGACTTACACTCCCTGACTTTGAAGCTTATTATAAAGCCACAGTTGCCAAAACAGCATGGTACTGGCACAAAGATAGACATACAGATCAATGGAATCGAATTGAGAATTCAGAGATAGACCCTCAGATCTATGGCCGACTATCTTTGATAAGGCCCCCAAAGTCACTGAACTGAGTCATAATGGTCTTTTCAACAAATGGGGCTGGGAGAGTTGGATATCCATATCCAAAAGAATGAAAGAGGACCCCTACCTCACCCCCTACACAAAAATTAACTCAAAATGGACCAAAGATCTCAATATAAAAGAAAGTACCATAAAACTCCTAGAAGATAATGTAGGAAAACATCTTCAAGACCTTGTATTAGGCGGCCACTTCCTAGACTTTACACCCAAAGCACAAGCAACAAAAGAGAAAATAGATAAATGGGAACTTCTCAAGCTTAGAAGTTTCTGCACCTCAAAGGAATTTCTCAAAAAGGTAAAGAGGCAGCCAACTCAATGGGAAAAAATTTTTGGAAACCATGTATCTGACAAAAGACTGATATCTTGCATATATAAAGAAATCCTACAACTCAATGACAATAGTACAGTCGGCCCAATTATAAAATGGGCAAAAGATATGAAAAGACAGTTCTCTGAAGAGGAAATACAAATGGCCAAGAAACACATGAAAAAATGTTCAGCTTCACTAGCTATTATAGAGATGCAAATTAAGACCACAATGAGATACCTTCTAACACCGGTTAGAATGGCTGCCATTAAACAAACAGGAAACTACAAATGCTGGAGGGGATGTGGAGAAATTGGGACTCTTATTCACTGTTGGTGGGACTGTATAATGGTTCAGCCACTCTGGAAGTCAGTCTGGCAGTTCCTTAGAAAACTAGATATAGAGTTACCGTTCGATCCAGCGATTGCACTTCTCAGTATATACCCGGAAGATCGGAAAGCAGTGACACGAACAGATATCTGCACGCCAATGTTCATAGCAGCATTATTCACAATTGCCAAAAGATGGAAACAACCCAAATGTCCTTCAACAGATGAGTGGATAAATAAAATGTGGTATATACACACGATGGAATACTACACGGCAGTAAGAAGGAACGATCTCGTGAAACATATGACAACATGGATGAACTTTGAAGACATAATGCTAAGCGAAATAAGCCAGGCACAAAAAGAGAAATATTATATGCTACCACTAATGTGAACTTTGAAAAATGTAAAACAAATGGCTTATAATGTAGAATGTAGGGGAACTAGCAATAGAGAGCAATTAAGGAAGGGGGAACAATAATCCAAGAAGAACAGACAAGCTATTTAACGTTCTGGGGATGCCCAGGAATGACTATGGTCTGTTAATTTCTGATGGATATAGTAGGAGCAAGTTCACAGAAATGTTGCTATATTAGGTAACTTTCTTGGGGTAAAGTAGGAACATGTTGGAAGTTAAGCAGTTATCTTAGGTTAGTTGTCTTTTTCTTACTCCCGTGTTATGGTCTCTTTGAAATGTTCTTTTATTGTATGTTTGTTTTCTTTTTAACTTTTTTTTCATACAGTTGATTTAAAAAAGAAGGGAAAGTTAAAAAAAAAAAAAAAAAAAAGAAGGAAAAAAAAAGATGCAGTGCCCCCTTGAGGAGCCTGTGGAGAATGCAGGGGTATTCGCCTACCCCACCTCCATGGTTGGCTAACATGACCACAGACATAGGGGACTGGTGGTTTGATGGGTTGAGCCCTCTACCACAGGTTTTACCCTTGGGAAGACGGTTGCTGCAAAGGAGAGGCTAGGCCTCCCTATGGTTGTGCCTAAGAGCCTCCTCCCGAATGCCTCTTTGTTGCTCAGATATGGCCCTGTCTCTCTAGCTAAGCCAACTTCAAAGGTGAAATCACTGCCCTCCCCCCTACATGGGATCAGACACCCAGGGGAGTGAATCTCCCTGGCAACATGGAATATGACTCCCGGGGAGGAATGTAGACCTGGCATCGTGGGACGGAGAACATCTTCTTGACCAAAAGGGGGATGTGAAAGGAAATGAAATAAGCTTCAGTGGCAGAGAGAATCCAAAAGGAGCCGAGAGGTCACTCTGGTGGGCACTCTTACGCACACTTTAGACAACCCTTTTTAGGTTCTAAAGAATTGGGGTAGCTGGTGGTGGATACCTGAAACTATCAAACTACAACCCAGAACCCATGAATCTCGAAGACAGTTGTATAAAAATGTAGCTTATGAGGGGTGACAATGGGATTGGGAAAGCCATAAGGACCACACTCCACTTTGTCTAGTTTATGGATGGATGAGTAGAAAAATAGGGGAAGGAAACAAACAGACAAAGGTACCCAGTGTTCTTTTTTACTTCAATTGCTCTTTTTCACTCTAATTATTATTCTTGTTATTCTTGTGTGTGTGCTAATGAAGGTGTCAGGGATTGATTTGGGTGATGAATGTACAACTATGTAATGGTACTGTGAACAATCGAAAGTACGATTTGTTTTGTATGACTGCGTGGTATATGAATATATCTCAATAAAATGAAGATTAAAAAAAAATACTTCAAAAAAAAAAAAAGAATAGATTGTGGTGATAAATGCATAACTATATGATCATACTGTGAGCAGTTGATTATATACCATGGATGATTGTATGGTATGTGGATATGTTTCAATAAAACTGAATTTAAAAGGAAAAAAAAAAAAAAAAGGAAGTTGAACCATGTCTAGTATTGCAAAAGACCAAGTAGCATTAGACCCACAAAGTATATATCAAATAGGGTAAAAGGACAGCATCAAAAAGGTATTGAGACAAAAGCCAAACTGCAACTGAATGTGAGATAAGAAGCTGAGACAGCGACTAAAGACTACTGTATCAAGAAGTCTGTCACAGATTCTGAGCAGTAACTAGACAAGAAAGGATCAAGGTAAATAAAATCTTGTGGATGTGACCAATGGAACAAGGTCCAAGGGTGGGCAGCAGTGGATGGGATATAAAGTTCATGGAGATGCAGGTTTTGGAGAAGGACACTTATACCTCTGAAAGAAGGGAAGCAGGTTTGTGAGGTATGGGGTCAAGGACTTGAGGAGATTGGAGCTTGGGGGCTTCAACTTAATCAGCAATTAAAATGTTAGCGTGGATAAACTATACACTTAAGGGAATTTCTCAAACAGGGAATAATGGTTTTATGTATAGAAACATAAAAAATTTTCTCTCCATGATTTTAGACCCTCTGTTCCTTTCTAAATAGTCGGTTGTACTTTTAAAAAGGCCCAAACTGGATACACAGAAAACCATTTATGGTAGTTATCACTAAAGTATGAGAAAAGAGGGAGACATGGATGAAAGGTTTCCAAATTCTACCTTATACAGTTCTGAACTGCTTTCTTTCAAATAATAAATAATGCAACATAATATATAATTTAAATTTTTAATAAATATTTTTAAACTTAACAATTAAAAATTTTAAGAAACAATTTGTTCCTAAAATCAGCTTGATCTCTATCACATAGCCATCATTCCTTCATACATTAAAGGAAATAAGTAAATTTTACCTCTAATTATGTAGTCATTTAGGCAATAAATAAGTTTTAACAAACCAATTTATTGAAAAAAAGGTCAATCCATGTATTTAACAATAGTTAAAATAATGAAAGTGAAAAGCATTTTTTAAATCATATTCCATGGCATGTGTGGCAAGAGATAATCAATTGAGGAGATGAGAGTCATGGCCTGAACTTTAATTTCAAGCTGTCTCTTTCAGAAAAGTTTAGTAACTAAGATGTTTAGAAATTAAAGAATTTAAGAGAAACATATACTATATAGAAGATAAACTTAAGATACCAGATAGTTTCAAACATTTTTGAAAACTACTATAAACATGCTAATAAGATTGACACAGTAAATTGATAGGATACATTTCATTTTGTTTCTGTTTCGTATGTTAATTTTCCTACCATTTTTAGGAACTAGTGGAACTTCCTTTTATATCTTATCTTCTTTTGAACCTCCTTTACTACACTTTTTAAATTTAAAAAACTCTTTAAAGACATAGCAAGATGATATGGCACCCACCACTTCAACAAATGTTTCTCTTTTAAAGTAGCTTTGGTGAGGTCAAAAATGTTTCTCTTTTAAAGTAGTTTTGGTGAGGGTCAAGAAGTAACTTGATCTCAGCAGTGAAAATTCTAGGCAGTCCCTCCACTTTTGGTGTAGCTGTGGATGGCACAATGGGGCAGTGAATAGACTATGGGGTCAGGAAGATCTGGGTTTGAATGCTGGCTCTTAGCAGCCAGTGACCGTGTAAACTTACTTAATCTCTTTGAGCCTCATTTTTCTTAAGTATACAAAGAAAATGATAAAACCTACTTTGCAGGGTTGTTGTGAGGGTTAAAGTAAACTGCATTTGGAACTGGCCTGATACAATGCCTGGTGCTGAAAAGGTGCTCAATTAAGGGAAAACAATGTTTTTATTATTATGTAAGAGCAAAGAAATTAAGGACCTAAATGAAAATAGTGCCTGTTCTCTTACTGTCAAGTGGAGACATTTGTTGTAAAAAAAAAGAGTCTCTCTGGGACCTGTTAAATAAGGGGGTGGTGGGCCTGTGTCATTTTCTTCCATCCTAATGGGCAAACTTTCAAAGGGGCTTTCTTATTTTTCATACCAATCCATTTCTCCTGAAATGGTTACCTTCCCCATGTTCTCACTTATACAGAAAAATAATTCAAATCTGAACATATTAACTTGCCAAATATTCCTGAAGAAACTGGTAACTCTCCCCATGCATGGACCAGAATTTAAACATTTATTCTGAGAAGATAGATTTCATTCAAATTAAGAATATTCACTTACTTTTGCCAAGTAGAGAAACGTATCTACCATTTCTTGCTGCTTCAGGGCTGATTTAAACTGTTTTTCTGCTTCACGATACATTCCTAACCTAAGAACAGCCAGTAAAATTTAGACATTTGACTTAAAAATAAATACTACAGCACTTATTCATACCCTAAGGATATGAATAGAAATAAATTACATCTATAAGAGTAACCATGTACCAAAAATGGCAATACACACACACAGAGAATCCCACACACACATATATTTGTTTACATTATAGTTTAGCAAAATTTTCCCTATCCCCCATATTCACTGTTTACTTAACCCCCAAATGGTGTGTAAACAATCTGTTTAAAATCTAATCACAGCAAGTCTAACAGCTGCCAGCAAGCCAGGTCATACTAGTTCACCACCCAAAGAGCTTAAGACCAGCTGGACATATAGTAAATGACCTGAATAAATATGCTTAAAGTCTCCATTTTACTGTGAGAACCGAAGGCTTACATTTCCTTGAAAATGTCTTATGCTCTGAGATAAAAGCCCATTTTTCGAAGCTTTTCTTAAATTATTTTCACATAAATAAAAATTGCCACTGACTTGAGTAATAGAGCTGTACCACAGTATTATTCTAGAAATCTTTTTCTCTCCTATTTATTTCTTTATTTGGTACGTGATACTGATTGCCCTAGCCTAAGAATTTAAGATTTGCTCCTGGCCTAAACGTTACTATGCTGATGTCAGCCCATCTCTTTTGCCCAGGGAACACTTTGTTACTATTAAATCAATCACTAAAGCACACACAGCTTTCATTCAACCCGTCCTCAATAGACCTGTTGGGCTTTCTTGTAACTACTCATTCCTAGTTATCTAAGAGCAACTTAAGCATTTTGTGCTAATACTTTTATCTTGTGAAATAAAATCAGAACGATGTACAGTATGTTCCATTGTGCTCATTTCATTTCAAGTCCTGAGAGAATATCCTTGATCTTTTTTATAACCCAAGTCTCAAGCATTGGTGTGGCTGATAACCAAATAACTGTTGGAAGATTTGGGATTAAAGGGATTAGAGGTGATCCCCAAAACCTGGTGTAAAGTTAGACGATGCATGATGTGGCAGAAAGCCCCCACCTCTTAAAGGTCCCACAAATTTCACAAGGAGTATTTATTAAATGCTATCAAAGAACTCTAAAGTTCTGGAAAACAGCATATTTATTTACATAACTTCAACTGAACACGCAAATCTTAAATACTGGCTGAAGTTCAGTGACTGAATTCTGGAATGCTAATTCCATGAGTCTGTATAGTTTTATCTAATAACCTGCCTCTTTCCAAAAATGATTTAAAAGTGATTACAATATGTTTTTCCAGTAAATTTTTATACAGTGTCATTTAACTTTATACAGTGTCATTAATTTTATACAGTGTTATTTATACTGTCCAGAGAATTAATGCATACTTTTTCTGTCACAATTTGCCTTTTTATTGGTGTTTTTTTTTTCTTTTGTTTTTTCTTTTTTCTTCCTTCCTTTTTTTTTTTTTTTTGGCTTCAATACCTCTGCCACTTTGGAAATTGTTAACAGTTACTTTGAATGTTGCTAAAAGGACATTATGTGTAGGGTCAAGTTACTTTTATATATGAGTTAATGTGAAGTTGGAAATGGAGATCTTTCCTTAAAGTATAACACAATGACATCTGTATAAATCTGTGTATATTTAGAACCTGTGCTGTGTAAGGGCATTCTTACTCATACTGTTATTACACTTATGCAACATTCAGATTTGTTATAGTAGATGTGGGTTTATGACTGCCAAGTTTGCCCAGTACAGTAGTTTTATCACTAAAAGTTGGACTTTTTTATGGAGTCCTATAGTAGTTTCAGTGTTAGATACAGTTTTTTCCACCACACACGTGCATTTTCTCTTCATGTGACTGAATATTTAAAAAATTTGTATGCATAGTCACTCAGTTTTTATGAACTGTTGTATCCTGTTAATGCATATTGCTCTGTGACTCCAGTATATCTTACCTGTACTGACCAAACCTAAATAAAGATTTTTACTGTAACTCCTTCAAAAAAAAAAAAAAGTGATTACAATAAAAAAAACAGAAATGGAATTTCTTTCTCTTGCAGATGGACGTATAAACAAATTGAAAAACAAATAAGCAACCAGACCTATTGTGCTACCTAGAAGCCAGAGTAAAGGAAGAAGAAAAGGATGGGTCATGTGTTTTCGATTACCCCATCTTCAGAAGATAACTCTTCCAGTACTATCAAAAAATAATTTGCCACATGAATTCTTGTGCAAAGGAAATGGAGTGGGCCATGTATAAAGCAAGTCTAGGAACAATGAAAACATCAGTCAAGTTAATGAGTATAGGCCAGTATCAGAGAGTCAGAGTTCAGAAACTATCCCCAACAGCTGCCAAATTTTTCTCTCCAATTTAATTCAACATTGTCAAACATCAAATGCACGCATGTTTCATGATTGTAAGGGATGTAACAATGAAGACGATTAACAACCATGCACTAGTATATCAAAGAGTAAAACAAAACATGTTCACAAAGAACTTTAATTATTTAAAGCCAAGAAGAAACAAAGTACTTTGAGAGCAAAGAGGGAGTAAATCAACATAGTTCCAGGGAGAAAGTGACGGCAAGATTTTGACGGCTAGATATGGTGGGGAAAGGGAGACATTTCAGATAGAACACAGAGGCAGGATAGTAAAAAACAAGTTAGGAGAATGCCAAGTCGTTTTGATTTACTTGAAAAGGAGGGCACAATAATGGGAGAAATAAATCTATTTAAACATTAAGTGAATTAATGTTAGAATACTCAGGTCTTGGAGAAACAATGTGGAATTGTGGAAATAACAAGAGAATTGGAGTCAGAAAGCTGAACTCTAATTCTTCTCTGCCACTTACTAGCTATATGAATTTGGAAGGTCATTTTATCTTTCTGAGACTCAATTTTTCTTATTTGGAAAAAAAGGATAATAGAAACTAGGAATACTGTGAGATTTAACTGCGATAATGGAATGCATGGGGTAGCCATCTCTTAACTGTGAGATGTGAGGCATTAGTGTAAATAAAAATGACTTGAGAGCCAAGAGAACTAGACTGGAATCAATAGACTTGGTTCTAGTTCTAAGTCTCTTACTAACTAGTTCCTTATGCAAATTACAGCCTCTCTCAGGCCTCATCTTCCTTATCTGAAAAAGGGAATTGGATCTGATGATATTCAAGTTTCCTCCTCCCAGCTCTAAAAGGTTATTATTCAAAAGATGTCAGTTCTTATTGCTAATATGTGTTAAGCAAATGCTTTCTCAAGTTAGTCAAAGACACAATTCTCATTTCTTCAACAAAATTAGACTTGAGACTCTAAAATAGGTTGCCACACTTAAGCTCTTCAAAAATAATTATAATTTTACCTGTAGTAACATTTTCCAATCTGTACTTTCCACCACCAGTCCTTGTATTGAGAATGCTCTGTGGAAAGGGCAGCCAAATCCAAAGCCTTAAAAAACAATTCATTTTAGATTAGGATTTTCTTTTTTATTTAGAAGCAATAAATAATAAACCATATACTTAACATTAATAAAAACATGCATTAGAAATCCAACAGAAACTCCAGTTGTTCCTATTTCCAGATGGCCATACCAATTTTCCCTAATTTATCAGTTCCAGACCAGAGGGCTGACAGAAGATGAGATATTAACATTGATCAGAGAGGAGATGTGAAATATATTTGAATACAATTTTAGTATGCAAAGCATAAAATTGACATTAGAATCCATAATTTTTAAACTCTCTTCCCACAATTTAATTTCTGTCTAATGATTCAAAATGCCTTCAAACTCAGTGGGAGTGGAAGCCTTTGGTGTGTTAGCAAGGTCTAATTGCAGGCCCCATTTTAAAGACAGATGTAGAGAAACAAGAGAAAGATCAAGTGAATAGACAAAAAAAAAAAGTTTGAAAAAAGTGGTCATGAAGAAGAGTGAAAGGAGTTGGGGTGACTGAATAATTACCATCTTCAACAACCATCCTCCCATTATTCTGACATCACTTTATGTTTCAGTAATTCCAAGGGTCAGCCTTTCCTGTGCTTGAGACTGAAAAAAGGTCTCCTTAGTGGCTTTAATATTTTCATCTGTTTATCTCATTTCTCCAATGTCTTCTAGTTTGTTACTTCTAGTGATTATTCCAGATCAGACAAGAGATGACTAAATAAGATTAGAATTTTATACAGAGGAAGGAGAAACCAATTTTTCGAAGGGGAAAGCAAACCAGTCTTCAGACAAATTTGAAGCTCATAGAAATTAGAAGCTCATATAAAGATGTGGTGATTAAAAGCTCAGGCTAAACTCTGCAAACAAACCCACTACCCACCCCTACATGGGACATAACTCCCAGGGGTGTAAATCTCCCTGGTAACATGGGACATGACTCCCAGGGATGAGCCTGGCCCTGGCATCATGGGAATTTCAATGCCTTCTTGACCAAAAGGGAGAAAAGAAATGAAACAAAATCAAATCTCAATGGCTAAGAGATTTCAAACAGAGTTACAAGGACATTCCGGAGGTTACTCTTATGCAAGCCTCAACCAGATATCGCAAATTGCCTCAGTAAACCAAGCCCCAACCCACAGTATTCCTGAAAACCCTAAAGAATACCTGAGTTCTATCAAAGACTCTACAAATGTATTATTTAGTAAGTTTATTTTTTCAGAAACTTAAGGTCTCCAGATTGTTCTTATGCCAGATAAGCCTTGAAACCTTGAGGTACCAGTCTCTCCAAGAACATCAACCAGTTCTATTCTTCTACCTCATAAGGTCAACACCCCTTTCCAGCACAAAGAACCTAAAATGGTCATTGCTCAGAAACTCCTTAAGACTGAAAGAATGATCAAATGAGAAGGAAGAGGTGTAAGTCAGAAATTAGGATTTGACAAATGATTAGGATTACTGATACATTATATAGATATTTCTTTTTAGTATCTAGTGTATCAGAATAGCTAGAAGGAAATACCTGAATCTGTTGAACTGTAATCCAGTAGACTTGATCTTTGATAATTGTATAAATATAAATATATAGCTTTTATCATGTGATCATGTGATTGTAAAAAACTTGTGATTAACACTCCCTTTATCCAGTATAGGGGTAGATGAGTAATAAAATAAAGACATGCATTAAAAAAATAATAATAATAGGTCAGGAATATGAGGGGAAAATACCCCAACATAAACTATGGACAATAGTAATGATAGTACTTTAAAACTCTTTCATCAATTGTAACAAATGTAACGACTATTAAAAAAATAGAATTACAAAAAAAGTGTTATTGAGGCAGGATAGAACAGGGCATCAAGGCTGTGGCCCCTGGTCTTCTATTCAGCTATGAAAGCGTTAATGCAAAACCCAAACTTCAGCTGCAAACCTCATGGGACAAAAATTTCCCCTGAAGCTCTAAAACCTCCCCAAACCATAAATGCTTGTAAAATCATGGGCCCAAAGCAAATTCTTAGTTAATGACAAAAAGCATGGGGTTGTTAAACCTTTGCCCAAAGACAAATTTTAGATAGCAGGTCACAAGTTCCCTTAAGCTATCTCCTCCTAGAACAAAGAAGACACCAGGTGTTCAAAGGTCCAGATAAGAAAATCACTGTAAAACTTTCTATTTAATAAGCTACCCCACTACTACTCAGTGTGTGCTTCTCCCTTGAACACATCCACATTCTCTCTTTAACATGTACTGTTTCTCTCTTTCTTCAGTAAACTTTACTACTAATTCCTACTGGCCCCTCTCGTCTCTGAATTCTTTCTGAAGCAAGAGTCCTGAACCTGGGACAGGGTTCTGCCTGGCACTGTTGCCAGGAGGGCACCAGTTACATTATCATCAATTGTAACAAATTTTCCACACCAACACAAGTGTTGGTGGTGGGGTGGTGTATGGGAATCCTGTATTTGCATGATTGTTTTGTAAACCCACAACATCTCTAAAAAAAATAATAATAAAATTAAAAAAAAAAAAAAAGCAGCTCAGGCTATTAGGTAAAAGAGGATTCTTATTTTTATAATACTTATTATTCTTTCTCTCCAGGTTGGAAAACATCTATTCTTTAGCCAGCATTAAGATAATTATGTTATCCAACAGCTTAGTTAAAGTAACTCTTATATTTCACAGTTCTATTATCTCAAAATGCATCCCACATTATTGTCTGCTTCTTACTATTAACTCTTCCGAAAGGAATGCCAGATGAGTTCCTTCAATGTCCTACTGCAAGAATAATTACTATTCCTTGTGTTCCCCATCTTCTCTTGCTTCAGAGGAGACCTCTAAATATACATATTATAAAGGAATGGTGTCACCACACTGAGACTCAAATGCACTTGAAAAATCAGCATCTCCACTTGAAAGCTATGCAAATTAAACAAGCAACACACTACTTTGATACACTTATTTTTCTTCTCTCCATCCACTCCCACCCCATCCTCCAGCCAGAAATAAAAATGAAAGCAAAAAAGGAGGAAAAAATATAACTTCAGTTGCCATCATCTCTGGAAATACCAGGAAAATATATTTCCAATCAGCTCAATTCAGGAATGCATTGTAAATAACTGAACATATTAATTTTAATTTAATTGTTATAAAGACCTTTTCCAGCAAATAGATTATATCTACTCTTACATTTAATATAAACAGGACTTTCCAGAAAAAGATGTAACTCTAAACATTTTTTTACATATTCTAACTTCCCAAGGTTAGATTTAGTGCTTACTACAGGCTGCTGACTTTGCTTTCAGATATGGTCCTGAGAAATCATTTATATAAACATTTTTCATGTTTCTGCCTAGTTTTTATAATTACAATTTTTAATAGCTGCATAAAATTCCATCATACTTTTGTCACAATTTATGGAAATTGTCCTTTATTGTTGAAATGTACATTGTGTTTCAGGTTTTTTTGCTACTACATCTCATGCTACAATGAATATCTTTACAATTATACCACTTTACTTTTTATTAGAATTTCATGAGAAGCAAAATTACTTGAGCAAAGTGAACAAATATCTTTATGGCCACCTGCATACATTATCATATTGAACTCCAAAATCATTAAGCCATTCACAATATCACCTATAACATACGAGTGAAACAACTTATTGTATTCTTCCCCAGCAGTATTTTTTAATACTTCATAAATATAAAATTGTAGGTCCAAAGACTTTTTATTTTACATATGTGTTGTTAGTGAGAAAGTACATCTCTAATGTGTCTTGTTTACTGTTATTTTATCTAATGGAAATTGTATGTTTATATTTAGGTTATTTCCACAAATTTTTTTCTAACAAATCCAGATAAGCTTTTTCTAACAAATTCAAAAATGCATGTATATATAACAAACACTAACTTTAAATCATGCTTGATAAAAATATTTCTCCCTTCTCGTCCTATTATTTTCAGTTTTATTTCTGTTCATATATGAATTTATAAATCTTTTTCATTTGTGACTGCTTCACAAGTCCAACCAAATCTGTGAAATACTCTATTGTTTAAATTTTGAAGTTTAAATTTTTAAAATTCTTCACTGATTAAATATCTTTAAACAAATTTTCTCAACAGTGCTGTTTAATAAAATATAAAGACCTATTTCAAAAAGAGTCAAAAGTTGTGCTCAACATTGCCTGTTCCTAATATATTAAAGAGTCTTTTACAGTTCCTACAATGAAATACAAAATGTATAACTGGGACTCCAGTTCTCAATAGCATTTTGAATCAATTTCACGTTACTGAGTTATATTTGAGTTATTTTTGCTGTGTTATATTCCCTTTGAGAATCTCCTGATCTACTTTTTTAAATAAAACTTTTCCCAAAATAGTACCAAAATTTCCCTTTCCTTTACAATTCACCGATTTCTTTCATGGAGCCAGGAAACACACCTCCCCTTGTTTGTTAGTTTTAGTATGTTGTCTATACTCTGGCCTTCAAGTTCTGCTAATGCTTCCCAGCAATATTCCCCTACATTAGAAGATCTAGCATAAGAGTCTCCGATTAATCATGGGTTTTCAAACTACATTCTACAGCAGTAGCTCCCAACCCTGGCTGAACATTAGTGTCACTTGTGGAGCTTTTACTAAAAATAGATTTACTAGCAGCAACCTTGGAGATTCTGAGTCAAGAAGTCTAGGAGAGATCCAGAAATCTATCATGTTAAAATTTCCCAGGTAGTTCAGAAATGCAGCCTGGTTTGGGAACCACCCAACAGCTCTAGGACTTGAGGGGCAGGAGCTCATGGGATTGGGGGGAAGCTAAATGGGTGTGTTCTTATTCTGCTGCCCCTGCTTTAATTCAAGTAGCTTCCCTTTTTATCTGTTTTATATTCTGGAAACTGGATAACACTGGAAGTCACTGCTCTATTTGTTTAGATAAGATCAAATTAAAAAAAAAATACATGTGAAGAACCATGAAAGTACTCTATAATGCATAATATGTGCTATGAGACTTTAGAATATAAGTCAGTTACAGCAGGGAATTCATCCTGTGTTTTTTAACGCGGTTCCCATTTCTCCACCACACTATGCATGTGCTAAGATGTACAATGACAGTCTCAAGATGACTCTATTAATAAACACATCATCACTGTGACCTACAAAACCAGATGACTTTCTGAACTCATCACCTACAACTCCTCCCCCACAAAGACCACACTGCAGCAACACTGGCCTCCGCACTGTTCCTTATACAACCCAAGCATGCTTCTACAACTCAGGGCTTTGCAGTCAATGTTCTCTCTGCCTGAAATGCTCTTCTCACACGTAACTACATGGCTCCTGTCCCCTTCATTCAGGTTTCTACTTAAATACTGTCTTTTCAGAGAGAATGTAACTGACTGCCCCCACACCATCCAAAATACCATGTTCCCCCATTTCATTATCTATACACTAATTTCCTTCCTTGCTTCTGCTTTCTTTTTTCATAGTACTTATTATCCCATGACATTTTAGGTATTCTTCAATTCACTTCTTTATTATCTGTATTCCTTATCCAACCAGAATATAATGTCCAAAAGAGCAGAGCAGAGACTTGATTTTCTTCACTCTGAAATTTCTGGGCCTAGAACAGTGCCAGTCACAATGCAGATACTCAAAAATATTGGATAGGGAGACAGAAGGAGATGGCAGCACAGAGAGCAGTGGAAGTTAGTTAGTCCCTCTGGAACAACTAATAAACAACCAGGAACAACTAGTAAATAATCTAGAATAACTGCTGGGAGATAATCGTGACTGTCCCCACATCATACAACAGTGGATTGGGAGAAATGCCCAAGATCGCAGCATAAAATCTGTAAGTAAAAACTGCAGACCCAAGCCAGGAGCCCCTCCCCCCACAGCCCGAACTGTGAAGCCTCGCAGTGCTAGAGAGCAGCACTCTCCCAGCAAGTGAATATAATTCAGCTGAGCGCCAACTGGGGTTTTAATTAACAAAGGTGAACTGCTCAATACAAGCTATGAATCCCCAACAAGCAGACAGAGGCTTTTGGTGATGACTGACCACAGAGAGCCAGGAAGACCTCTCTGGGAGGGAGGGGGAGCCCAGAGGACCAGGTGCTGTCTCTGGCTGACAGATGAAACTGAGTGGGGCTGCAGACTGGCCCTAATGGGGGGCTTTCTGTCCCTTTTTTGGCTCAGTGGAGAAAGCCTTAGCCATTTTCAGATTCCAGCACTCTGACCCAGACAAGGGTGGAGGGAGCAGAGCCAGAGAGACTATTTAAATGCTAATGACCTCTCCCTAGGGAGTGTGTATTCCCTAAGAGGAAGATGGTGGTACCAAGCTCTACTATCTGCCTTCCATTCAGAACCAGACCCCAGAGTCTGGGGGAAAACAGCCATAGCCCATACCTCCCTATACCAGTTGGGAGTAACAGGCTGACAGGCACCACCTGCTGGGCAGAAAAGCACAGCAGCTTGAGACCTCACAGGGTGTACCAATCTTCTAAGAGACCCTCAGGGAAACTGGATACTGTTGCATCCTTCCAACATCTGAACCCATTATGGCCTGGGAAAACCTGACTGCAGTAACCAAGGAAACCAGATGCCTAGACAACAGAAAACTACAACCTACGCTAAGAAAAATGAAGTTATGACGCAGTCAAAGGAACAAACTTACACTTCAGCTGAGATACAGGAATTGAAACAACTAATGCTAAATCAATTCAAAAAGCTTAGGGAAGATATGGCAAAAGAGATGAAGTGTATAAGGAAACACTGGGCGTACAGAAGGTAGAAATCGAAAGTTCAAAAAAACAACTGGCAGAATCTATGGAAATGAAAGGCACAACACAAGAGATGAAAGACACAATAGAGACATACAACAGCAGATCTCAAGAGGCAGAAGAAAACACTCAGGAACTGGAGAATCAGACACCTGAAATCCTACACACAAAAGGATAGGGAAAAGAATGGAAAAATATGAGCAATGTCTCAGGGAACTGAATGACAACATGAAATGCATGAATGTACATGTCATAGGTGTCCCAGAAGGAGAAGAGAAGGGAAAAGGGGCAGAAGCAATAAAAGAGGAAATAATCAATGAAAATTTCCCATCTCTTATGAAAGACATAAAATTACAGATCCAATAAGCGCAGCATACCCCAAACAGAATAGATCTGAACAGGTCTACACCAAGACACTTAATAATCACATTATCAAACATTAAAGATAAAGAGAGAATCCTGAAAGCAGCAAGAGAAAAACAATTCATCACATACAAAGGAAGCTTGATAAGACTATATGCAGATTTCTCAGTAGAAACTATGGAGGCAAGAAGGAAGTGGGGTGATATATTTAAGATACTGAAAGAGAAAAACCGCCAACCAAGAATTCTATATCCAGCAAAACTGTCCTTCAAGTATGAGGGAGAGCTTAAAATATTCTCTGTCAAACAGACAATGACAGAGTTTGTGAACAAGATACCTGCTCTTCAGGAAATGCTAAAGGGAGCACTACAGACAGATCGGAAAAGATAGGAGTGAGAGGTTTGGATCACAATTTCAGGTGATAGTAGCACAGCAATGTAAGTACACTGAACAAAGATGACTGTGAGTATGGCTGAAAGAGGAATACAATCAATGAAAACTAGAGACTGTAATTAACAGAAACATTGTATTATGCTTCCTTTAATGTAGCAAAGGCAATATGCCAAAGCTAAATGCATATAAGAAGGAGACATACGGGAGGGGTATGGGACTTCTTGGAATTGGTGATGTTGTCTAACTCTTTATTCTACTTTAGTTTAATGCTATCTTTCCTTTTGTTGATTTCTAGCAGTCATGTCTTCATTTTTCTCTCATTCTTTTTCTTTTGTCTCTCTACCATCTTTGACTCTTCCTCCTTCTTTATGGAAGAAATAGAGATATTTATATAGATAGTGGTGATGGTAGTGAATACATAAATATATGACTATACAGGAAACCATCGATTGTTTACTTAGGAAGGAATGTATACTGTGTGAACAAAACCATCTTAAAAAAAAATGGGTTGATGAAAACTTGAGGGCACTATATTGAGTGAAGTAAGACAGGCACATAAAGACAAATATTGCAGGGTCTCACTGATATGAACTAATTATAATATGTAAACTCATAGACATGAAATATAAGTTACCAGGATATAGAACGAGGCTAAAGAATGGGTAGTGGTTGTTTATTATGAGCAGAATGTTCAACTACGGTGAACTGAAACCTTTGGAAATGGACAGAGGTGATGGTAGCATGTTGTGAGAATAACTAACAGTGCTGAATGGTCTGTGAATGTGGTGGAAAGGGGAAGCTCAGAGTCACATATGCCACCAGAAGGAAAGATGGAGGTTACAAGATGGGAATATATAAAACTGTGAATCCTGTGTGGACAACGTCCGTGATTAACTGTACAAATATTAGAAATCTCTTTCATGAACTAGAACAAATGTATGACACTATAACTAGAAGTTAATAATAGAGTGGCATATAGGAAAAAATATATACCTAGCACAAACTATATACTACAGTTAGTAGTATTTTAATGTTCTTCCATCAATGATAACAAATGTACTATACCAATACCATGAATCAATAGTGGAGGAGGGGTGGTTAGGGGTATGGGAGGATTTGAGTTTCCTTTTTTTTTTGTCTTTATTTCTTTTCTGGGGTCAGAAAATGTTCTAAAAACAGAAAAAAAACTAATTGTGGTGATGGATGCACAGCTGTATGATGGTACTATGGGCAACTGATTGCACACTCTGGATCTTTGGATAATTACATGGTATGTGAACAATATCAATTTAAATACATATATATTGGATAAACGAATAAATGTCTCTTCAATAAATAAATTAATTGTCAAAAAATCAAGAATATAGCTTTATGATACTGTAGTAATTTTAGAAATTTACTTATGAAACAGTTGACTATTTGGATTTTTCTTTTTAATGACAGTATGATTATGATTTTACATACATTCACACCAAAAGCTTCTGACTATCTTTATGTCAAGTGAAAATGGCATACACTAACTTTTATTTATAGAAATGTGTATGGTTTCTCAGTTGCCCCATCCCTAGTTTCCTCTTTTCCCTTCATAACCACATCTACTACCACTTTATCATAGATAACTCCAATATTGTGTTTCTCTGGCCCAGACCCTTACTAACATTTTAGTTCCATATCTCTCAATACATGCAATGGTATCTCCTTTTGTGATTCCAAACTCAATATGCCTTTAAGTGAATTACTCAGCTTCTTTACAAACTGATTTGCTTTCCCTAATTATCCCATTTCTGTTAGTAAAACCAATATTTTTTTCATAACATCCTTAAGAGACAGGTTTGGACTGTGTCTTTGCTATATCCTCCATGTCAAATCCATCATCAAGTTCTGTCACTTCTTTCTTTAAGATGTCCCCTGATTCTCCCATTTTTGAGGTTAAGGCCTATTTATTTCTCATTCCATACCCTACTCATGTTTGTACCCTTTCTTTAAATTTGTTCTCCCTCCTTTCCATATAAAGCCTACTCATTTTATGAATCTTTACTATTCCCCTCTTTTGAATTTTTTTATTTTGCTACTCAATTACAATTTCACAGTTTGACTGTTACTTCTTCTTTAATTGTTTCACTTATGTCAATTTTATTCTTCAACCAGATTGCATAGTTTGTAGAGGCAGGAAAAAGTATCATATTTTTATGAGTTCTCAGTGCATAGCATAGCGGTTGGCACAAAGAAAGCAAAATTAAGAAAGGTGTTTTTTTCAATCTGAATACTTTAATAAATGGATATAAAGCTTTCTTTATGAACTAGAAGGAAAAGGGGGAAAAATATAGACATTAGACACTACAGAATTAATTACACTTGATTTGCAGAATCTGTAAGGTTACTACTCATTTGCATGCCAGCATGTAAAAGTTGAAACAAATTTAAAAAGTCATACACACATAACCTTAAAATTTTCTGTCAAGAAAATACTAAGATGGAGACTTCCGGTAAGATGGTGGAGTAGGTCAGGAGGAACGGTCTTCTCCATGAAAGTAACTAGAGGGGCGGGAGGATGCCAGGGACTATGGTTTTGAGTTGTGACCAGCAGTAAAGGGCCCCCACAGTATGTGGAGGGGACACCGACAAAAACAGAAGCGAGATGGCGGCTGGAGAGACAGGATGAGTTGTTTCCCGACCAGACTGCCACCGGGCAAGGGAGTGAGCAGCGGCTCTGCATGCCCACACACCTACCTTGGAGGTTAGCTGGGGAGGTGATCCTCCAAAGCCAGACAGCAGGAAGCTCCCTTGAGGGAACCCCAGGGCCAGCATTTATGCTCCCTCCACGGGAATCCAGGGGTGAGCAACGGAAAGAAACGGGGCAGGAAGAGGAGCCATATTGATGATCAGGAGCCCCTCCTACACTCCAGAGATTCACAGGCAGACAGCAGGCAGGGCCCACGTTCCATCTGCGGGGTGCCCTTGAGCAGACTCCCTGCCTACCTGCTCAGGGCCCACACTGCAGCCCCAGGACAAGCAGTCTACAGTGCACACTGAGATCCGGTACGCTGATTGGTTTCCCACCAGGATTAGACTCTGCCCGCTGCACAGAAGTTCAGGGTAGACCTACTTGAGAGTGCCACCTGCTGGTAGGTTAGGGAAACTACACTCCAGCAAGCTGTACCTCCACAGACCCACCTGTCGGTAGGACTGGGAAACTGCACTCCAGCAAGCTAGAGCTTTACCAAATTGTATATAATATTTCCCAAAATAACCCTACCAAGACAAGTAAACAGAAAATTATAAAGCACTTGAAGAATCTAAAAGATATGGAAAAACCAAATGAACAAATTAAAAAGCTGTAAGATACACAAAATTTGGAGCAATTAGAGAAGTACAAACAAATCTTTTGATAAGGCCCCCAAATCCACTGAACTAGGACAGAACAGTCTCTTCAACAAATGGGTCTGGGAAAACTGGATATCCATATCCAAAAGAATGAAAGAGGACCCCTACCTCTCACTCTATACAAAAAATAACTCAAAGTGGATCAAAGACCTCAACATAAGAGTACCATAAAACTCCTAGAAGATAATGTAGGGAAACTTCTTCAAGACCTAGCATTAAGAGGTCGCTTCTTAGACCTTATACCCAAAGCACAAGCAACAAAAGAAAAAATAGATAAATGCGAACTCCTCAAAATCAAAAGCTTCTATGCATAAAAATTTTTTTTTCCAAAAGGTGAAGCAGCAGCCAACACAATGGGAGAAAATATTTGAAAACCATATATCTAATAAGAGACTGATATACTGTATATATAAAGAAATCCTACAACTCAACAACAGTAGTACAAACAGCCCAAATTCAAAATGGGCAAAAGATATGGAAAGGTATTTTTCCAAAGAGGAAACACAAATGGCTATAAAACACATGAAAAAATGTTCATCTTCACTAGCTATTAGGGAAATGCAAATCAAAACCACAATTATGATACCATCTCACACCACTAACAATGGCTGCCATTAAACAAACAGGAAACAATAAATGCTGGAGAGGATGTAGAGAAATTGGAACCCTTATTCATTGATGGTGGGAATGTATAATGGTACAGCCTGTGCTGTGGAAGACAGTTTGGGGGTTTCTCAGAAAACTAGATATTCAATTACCCTATAATCTGGCAATTCCACTTCTTGGTATATACCCAGAAGAAATGAAAGCAGTGACATGAACAGACATTTGTACACTGATTTTCATAGCAGCATTGTTCACAATTGCCAAGAAATGGAAACAATCCAAGTGTCCTTCAACAGACAAATGGATAAACAAAATGTGGTATACAAATATGACAGAATACTATGCAGCAGTAAGAAGGAACAGGGTTTGAAACATATGGAACACGGATGAACCTTGAAGATACAATGCTGAGTGAAATAAGTCAGACACAAAAGGAGAGATATTGTATGTTACCACTTCTATGAACAATGTAAGATCAATGTCTTATAGTATAGAATATTGGGGAACTAGTGATAGACAGTAGCTAGTGAGGGGGTAGGATAAACTAATATGTTCAGCTATGTTTATGATGGTGAATTCAAAGGTATGGTAATGGCTAGGGGCAATGATTGTTGTTAATGAGAGTGTGTAAGTATCAGAGCTGTATTGAAGGCAAATAGGATTGAAAGGGGTTGTTTAAAGGCATGTTTCCCACAGATAAGCACCACAAATATAGATGGGGCTTGCATGATATACTTCTAAGGTATGACACTAGAACAGAGAGTTGACAACAGAAAGGTATATGGAAAAAATCTACCTATTGCATACTAGGAACTATAATTAATAGGAATACCATACTAGTACTACACAAATGCTAGGGACAAATAATTAAGAGCTGACAAGAGCTATGAGATGTTTTGGGTCATGAGGTTGTTTCAAAAGGAGAGTAATGAGGACTGTACAACTAAGTGATGATAATTTGAGATATGGATGGATTATTGTGGACATAAAATATGCTATGTGAACTTAGAAACCCCCTACTTTATAAGTCAAGCCCTCGATCTTCAGGCTTGCTTACCTGAAACTTATGGTTGTAAAAGGGAGGCTAAGCTCACCTACAATTATGTCCAGGAGTCACCTCCAGGGAACCTCTTTTGTTGCTCAAATGTGGCTCTCTCTCTCTAAGCCTAAACTCTGCAAATAAATTCATCACCCACCCCTTGACATGGGACAGGACCCCCCAGATGAATGAGTCTTCCTGGTGACGTGGGACACAGATCCCATGAATCAGCTTGACCCTGGCATTGAGGGACTGAGAATGCCTTTTTGATCAAAAGGGGGAAAAGAAAAGCAACAAAGTAAGGTTTCAGTGGCTAAGAGAATTCAAATCGAGTCAAGAGGCTGTCTTGGAGGTTACTATGCCAAATGACCACAGTTTTATGAGCCCAAGTCAACAGTAGTCCTAAAAACCTTAAAGAATACCCAGATCCCTATCTAAGTTTTACTCACTAAGTTGATTTTTCAGAAACATAAATCCTTCGGAGAACTCCTATGCCAGCTAAGTCCCCAAACCCAGAGGCAACAGCCTCTTCAAGAACATCAGCTAGATGTGTCCCTTTTTCTCATAAGTTGACATCTCTTCTTAAACAAGAGCAACTTAGGATGGTCACTACCTAGTCATCCCTGAAGATCGGGAAAGTTATTAAACTAGAGGAAGGGGTAGCAACAGACAAGATGGAATTTAACAAAGGATGATGAATACTGAATCTTTATGTAATTTTCTTTTTCTTAGTTGCTGGGGTATTAGAATAGCTAGAAGGAAAGAATTGAAATGGTGGAACTGTAACACATAGCATCCTTTGAAATTTCTTCTATAGCTGCTTGTTAAGTTATAATTTGAAACCTATCACCTTTTTGTATATATGTTATATTTCACAATAAGGAAATAACTGAAAGTATGGTACTATAACTCATAACAACTTTGGAAATTTCCTATATAACTACTTGTTAAAGCATAATTGGAAAAATATTACCTCTTTTGTATATATTTTATATTGCACACTAAGGAAATAATTGAAACTGTCTTTGGAAATTTCCTATATAACTACTTCTTAAAGCATACTTTGAAAGATATTACCCTTTTTGTGTGTATATGTTATATTGCACAATAAGGATGTAACTAAAACTGTGGAACTGTAACCTACAATATTCTTTGAGATTTGTTCTCTGACTACTTGTTAAACTTCACTTGGAAAGTTATCACTTCTATGTATATATGCTATATTTTACAATTTTAAAAATGATTAAAAAAATACTAAGATGATTATTGTCAAAGCTGAAAGATGGGTGTGCCAGTTTAGATGTATTATGTCCCCCAAAATGCCATGCTCTTTAATGCAATCTTGTGGGGCCAGACATATTAGTGTTGATTATGTTGGAACCTTTTGATTGTTTACATGGAGATGTGACTAGTAACAGCTTTGATTAGGGTGTGACCTGTTGATGGGATTGTTTCCATGGAGGTGTGGCCCTACCCATTCAGATTGGGTCTTGATTTAATTACTGGAGCCTTATAAAAGCTCACAAACAGAAACATTTTGCAGCATCTGCAGCTTACAGAGACATTTCGAAGATGGCTGTTGAAAGTTGATGCTGACATTTTGGAAAATGCCATTTTGAAACACAACTGGGGATCAAGCAGAAGCCAGCCACCCACCTTCCCAGCAACAGAGGTTTTCCGAATGCCAATGGCCCTTCTCCACTGAAGGTACCCTATTGTTGATGCCTGACCTTGGACACTTTACGGCCTTAAGACTGTAACTTTGTAACCAAATAAACCCCCTTTGCAAAAGCCAATCCATTTCTTGTGTTTTGCAAAATGACAGCATTAGCAAACCAGAACAATGGATGATATGGGCTCATTATTCTTTTCTCTCTACTTCAGCATGTTTGAAATTTTCCATCATAAAATGTTAATGAGGAGGGAGTAATTAATACTATGAAGTCAGAAATACATGTATTAATAAATCTGTAATACATCATATGGACTAAAGAAAAAAAATGGATCAGCAATGCTAACTATTAGTATAAAGAACAAACTTTACCACAAACACGTTAAGCAGTATTCCCAATTATCTATAGCTTACCTTTTAATGGAGAGTTATATACTATACTCTATGGAGCATGCACAGTTCTTATTACTTCTATTTTTACAGAAAAATTTCCCATTGAAACTGACAGATCTGAAAGAATTAGCAGTTCTCCAATCTTTAACAATTCCATATGTTTATAAGGTAAGAAACAGAATATTTCAGAATCTAAACTTCCCAAATCAGAAAAATTACAATAAATGAAAATAGCAAAAATTCAAAACTTACAGTCTTAACATCATTTTCATGATGAAAAATATACTCAAACAAAGCCTATGAAGAAAAAAAACAAAAATGCATTAGATTTTATTTTAACAAAAGCACTCTATTTTATATCGAAATTCAAAAGCTGTCATGACAGCAAATGGATTGAACCAAAATAACAGGATACTCTAATGCCTAGTATTTATAAATAAAGGGTCTATCCATCATTTGTTACAATCACCCACTGAAAAACATGGCTATTTACAACTGATTCCTGTTTTTGCAGAACATTAACTGGAAAGCTCATATAACTGAACAGTTTTTCACATTACACATGCTATTTTATTAGAAAGAGACAAATGAGAAGTTGATTTTTATTTCCTAAAGGCCAACTTTAGGACTGTCACAATCAACAGCTTCAGCGAATTTTTTACATTCTCTACAAACAGTTATTATGATATTAATAATGACAAGTTAGACATGGGAAAAGCTAAAATTTCCTTCTGAATCAAAGTACTGTTTACATGTATAACCAGATGGGGGGTTTTTGGCTTAATTTTTAAAGCTATTTCTCCTTATAAGGTATTTATAGTAACTCACTGACTAGAATATGCAGGTTTCTGGAAAGGATTCTCATATATGACACCAAAATCAGGAGCAATAAAAGAAATGATAAATAAATTTGATTTCATCAAAATTAAAAACTTTTGTGCATCAAAAGAAATTACGAAGAAAGTAAAAAGACAATCTACAGAATGGGAAAGTATAGTTTCAAGTCATATATCAGACAAGGACTTAATATCCAAAATACATAAAGAAATCCTAAACTCAACAACAAAAAGACAAACAACCCATTAAAAAAATGGACAGAGGAGTTCAACAAACATTTCTCCAGAGAAGATATATAAATGGCCAATAACACATGAAAAGATGCTCAACATTATTAGCCATAGGGAAATGCAAATCAAAACCACAATAAGATACCACTCCACACCCACAAGGAAGGCTATTATTTAAAAAATGGAAAACAACAAGTTTTGTAGAGGATGCAGAGAAACAGGATCTCTAGTACATTGTTGGGTGGGAATGCAAAATGGTGCCACCACTGTGGTAGCAATATGCTGGTTCCTCAAAAAGTTAAATATAGAATCATCATATGACCCAGCAATTCTATTTCTAAGTATATACCCAAAGAGAGTGAAAACAGGGTCACAAACAGATACTTGTATATCAAAGTTTATAGCAGTATTGTTAACAATGGCCGAAGGCAGGAAACAATCCAAATGTCCATCAACAAATGAACGGATAAAGAAAATGTGAAACATAACACACAATGAAATATTATTCAGCCATAAGAAAGGAAGAAGTTATAAGACATACTGCAACATGGAAGAACCTTGGAAACATAATGCTTGGTGAAATAAGTAAGGCACCTAAATACAAAAAATTGTATGATTATCACTTATAAGAGAAAACGAAAAATAGCAAATCTGCAGAGATAGAAAGCAGATTAGATGTTATCAAGGGGATGTTCTTGAGTTAAGGCAAGCCAATCAGAATTAAGTATACAAACTATTATTATCGGAAATTCTTTTTCCTCAATAAAAAACAGTAATTTATAACAAAGACAGTAAGTGGTAGAATCATCTGCCGGAAGTGGAGCTTAGAAGATCATTTGTACATGTGTGTAATTTTATTTTTCTTTTTCAGCTTAGACTATTCTCAGAAAAATAATTGCCTACTCTTGTAGAATTATAAGGCTAACAAAAGGAAGATAAAAAACATGTACTCCTTCCAATTAGCTAATTAATCAGGCATCTCTGTAAAGGATTACTCAAGCTAGTCAATGGCAAACCAACTACATTAGTCATTCTAACTACTCAAAGATTAAATGCTCGTTTAAATTAAAGACAGGGAAATACACATACAAAAAGACAGGGTGTCCATGATCTTTCCAGTATATTAAAAAGAAAAAAACAAAGAACAAAAAAACAAACTTGGGTTGAGCTTGGAATAATTCAGAGACAGAAGCACAGAAGCACTTATCTTCTAGAAACTTATTTAAGCCTAGCCCATGCTGGAATCTCTGGGAACTCTGTGCATAAGGCTGAGCTCATTCCTAATCTCAATTCTAATGGTATTTAACATATTTACTAAGCATCAAACATTCTAGGGAAATAAAGTTCTCTTTGAACATTTCCATTTCAATCAAGACATGGCCTTTCCTTCACAAATTTTTATCCTTTCTTCAATGTTATTATAATCATACTTCCAATATTACTTCAAAACTTAAAATCATCATAAGTACATACCTTTGCCAATTTAGGTTTCTGTGCATATTTTGTTAAATTCAGTCTAGATAAATTTATAAAAGGTCCATCAGGATTCGTAAGCATGGAAGCCTATGGGGAGAAATGATAGAACCAAAAAATCTGAACCTTTCTCTTGAAACATAAATTGAGCTAAGTGTGCCTAAAAATGAAAAACACAAAATAAGTAAAAAGAATCACCTTCAAAACTATTCCATATAATTCTCCACTATAACAATAGCGGGAAATACTGCAACATAAAGTTTACTTTGGTACTACAAGGCTATGTATGGTACAGCTGACAGAATTTACCGTTCCCAGTCTGACAAATCTTCCAGATGAGCTGGTAACGGGGCGAGCTGTATAGGCAGTTCTAGGTGTTTTGATGGCCTGTTCCATAGTGCCTGGTCTTCCACTTTGTGTGCCAGGCCTAAGAAAACCTGTAATTGGTCTTCCAGCTTGAGTAATTGGCCTATAAAGATTGTAAATTGTTAAAATAAAAAGATCAATAAAAGAAAGATTCTTATAAAGTCTGGTCAATATTTAGTGGCAGAGGATATGAAATAAAAGTACATACCTGACAGCCGGACTAGGCCCTCCTGTCTGATTATTTCCAGGGAGTTTCAAAGATGTCCCAGGGCCTATGAGATGAGATGAAATGGCAAATTCAACTGATATGCTCTTTCTTTATTAGTCTGTAAAAGCTATCAGTTAATACAATTTTCAGAGAAAAGGACATTTCTAACAGGAAATGCATTTTAGAGAAATGTACTTGAGAATATTTACTGAATACCTATCATGTTACTTACATTATCACATTTACTCTTCGTGAACTATCTTTAAGGTAGTTATTTTTAACCCATTTTACAAAGGCTCAGAGTGTTCAGTAAATTACAACAGGTCAAACTGCCAATAGAGCTGGGATTCAGTCTCAAGAGCTCTAAAGCTCAAAATGATGGTTCTATATCCACAGTCCCATAGTTTTGTTTATTTTTCATACAAGCTTCTCCCTATAAAAGATAGTTTACCCACAATATCTAAGATCTGGCCTGTTGCAGATTAATCACAGTCCTAGAATTTAGATATTACAATTCCAAAACAGCAAAATGATGGGGAAAAAAGATATTTTAGCATGAAAACACAACTTTTTTCCTCAATTTCCACTTGAAGCTTAAAACAGCTATTACCTTCCAAAACATGTAAATGACAGAAAACTGTTACAACTAAAAAATTATCAGTAAGACCATCATATGTTACAGTAACCATTCAATACCATTTACACCAATACACCAGCATCCTGAGGACTGGCTCTCTGCGACAATACTGACAGCCACTCACAGGCCAGCATATCACCAATCACCTGACATCATGCATTAGAGCAAATTATTCTTCAATTAATACAATGAAGTGGTGTTTTTGAATGATCACTTTTTAAAAAATTCTTTAGAACCATTCTGTTGTTCAGATGCTTCCTGTGTTTAGACTCCCACATAAACAATCTGCTATATTAGATAAGCAGTAAAGACAACGTATTTTTTTTTTGAGGTTATAAAGCCAAGATAGAAAAGCTATAAATTAATTTACCTCTAAAATCATTATTCCCTTAACCTTTTTATTAAAGATGATACCAAGTTCTCCCCCCACCCATGGGAAATTGTTTTATTTTATTTTATTTTATTATTTATTTTTAATATTCATTTTATTGAGATATATTCACATACCACGCAGTCATACAAAACAAATCGTACATTCGATAGTTTACAGTACCATTACATAGTTGTACACTCATCACCAAAATCAATCTCTGACACCTTCATTACCACACACACAAAAATAACAATAATAATAATTACAGTGAAAAAGAGCAATTAAAGTAAAAAAGAACACTGGGTGCCTTTGTCTGTTTGTTTGTTTGTTTCCTTCCCCCATTTTTCTACTCATCCATCCATAAACTAGACAAAGGGGAGTGTGGTCCTTATGGCTCTCCCAATCCCATTAAGACAATGTATTTTTACAAAATATTTTTAAATGCTTAATATAGCTTTTATTGGAAAATTATTATACATCAACCTCATACCTTAAGTTTAAGATAATACATTGAATTGTGGAAGGAAAGTTTTTGTATTACAAGACAGAATAAAGATTCTTGAGGTAACATTTTGTTTCACGTATATACCGTTAATGTATTCCTCCTCTTAGTGGCATTTCATTACTTAACGCAAAAAAAATCAATACTTACGTGGAACTTGAGCAATAGCATTTTCATCCAGCATCATTTCTGCAATTCCTTCCTGATCTACATCAATTTCATCTATGTATACCATTTCAGTTAATGCTCGTGCTTTTAAAATCCAGGCTGCCTAAGAACCATGGGTAAAATAAAACAAATATTAAATAGCATTAGCAATACTACATAGCTTATAGAAGCTAGCCACCCTTTATTATTATTTAACTGTTTATTAAGTATGTTTACTACTTAATGTATTATGCTAATTTAAAGGGCTATGCCAAGAAACTAATATAAAAAGGCAAGGTCATTATCAATCGAGAAACAACCAATATAACAATGACGTAGTAAATAAAAGTGCAGTAATTTTCTGGTCATCTTCTAACATTCCTTTTTATAAGTAGAAAACACTTTTTAGAGAAAATTTTATAGAATAATCATTTGAAAATAAATGAATAAACTACAACCACAGTGCTCTTTCTGCCTCCCTCCTTCAGAGACAAGTCCTTCAAGAAGCCTTCCCTGATCCTTCAACTCTAAACCTATTTCCTTTGTCTTTCTCACGGAGCATTCACTTTATACCCCTATTATCATGAATTTACCATATTTGACAAACACCATTCGGGCATGTGTTTGCTTCCCACTTCCTTAGAATGCAAGTTTTTTTACCTTGACACTTACGAATTTTCCACACCTATGGTTTTTGTACATAATAGGTATTCAAATATGTTGGTTGAATTGAATAAGATCTATTTGTCCCAATTCCCAGTAACCAATCAACAGTCTTGTTAGCTGTGTTACCTAGTCAGTAAAGAACCTGCTAGAAAGTGAAAACAATGAAAAAGGTAATTAAGAAGTCTGACCTGAAAAATATTCTTACCGGCCTTGCTTTGACTTGAGAAATTAGATGTGAAGGTGTGTACAATTAAATTTCTTGGGAAACATGAGACTGTGTTGTCAGAAACATTTACCTTTCTGCTTCACTACAGAATAGAAGCAGCAAATTATAAAGCTGGATGTTCTGTGGGGCATTTGCAGAGAAGGCAATAATTGAAGCAGGAGCATCAGAAATGACCTCATAGTGTAGGGAAAGCACAGCAAGGGGAATCTAGGGAGGGGTTAGGGCTCAGCATACTGGGGGGTCTGGTTGTGCAGCAGGCTAAAGGCAAAGGGGCTGAGAGAGGAGAGCTACAGGCAGTCCAGAAAATCCTGATAGAAAGAATCCGAGATGCATTCAGTTAGCCAGTCCTTATTTATTGAAAACTTCCTAATTATATAGCATTGGGCCAGGTTCTGAGAAGGAAACGAGAAGATTAAAACATGGATCCTAATTTCCCTGAACACGTCAATTAAAAGACAAGGCAAAGCACTGGGTGATTAGATGACAAGTGAGTGATACAGAAAATAGGTTTTATAGGAACTGGAAAGCAGAGATCTTTTTGTGGGCTAAAGTAATCCAAATGCAGGGATAAATTTTTAAAAATAAAAGAATAAAGAAAAACATTTTGGGCTCTATGCTTTCATTCTATGGGAATAAAGAAGGCTGCCTTCACAATTTATTTAAATTCCTAACATGAAGTGACATTTGGTTAGGTGACTGGTTTTTTTGGCTTGTACTTTGCTGGCTGAGGTTTATTGGATTATGATCAAATAACTTATAATAAAATGTATAAGATGTTGTATGTGAATTTAACACAATTGAATGAGCAGAATATGGAACCAAAGAACTAATTTGTTTTTTAGAAAACTCAATTCCAACTGGAACTGCATTTAACTGTGGGAGCTGCCAAGGTGTAGAAACAATCTGAGGTTTTCACTCATAAAAGATGAAGAAAGCTGCCAGGTCTATACAGCTCTTCACAGATGCCAGGGAAGTCAACGCTGGCTTGGACTAACAGTTTAATTTAACTTCAAAGATGGAAATAAGCAATCCTAGTTTATTTTAAATCCCCATAGCTCTTACTGTCCTGCAAGTACCTGATGACTTTAGTTTGGCCCAGCAGCCAAGACAAAGAGCATGTGCCAGGCAAAGGGAACAATAGGGCAAAGGCAGGCTAGCTTGGGGGCTCATGCATATTTGGAAACTCCTAATAGCTGAGTATGGTTGAAGAGTCAGGTCAGCTGAGAGAGCAGTGGACACAGAGGCTGGAGAAAACAGCAGGGGCAAGTGATAGCCCTGCCATGGTAAGGTGTATGAATTTTTATCCTAATAATGAGAAGCTAACCAAACTTCAGAACGATGATTTCAGAGTCCTAGTTAAGTCAACTGTTTAAGACAAGGTTTTATAATGACAATATCATTTATGTAGTCAATTATTAATTATCCATGTGCATATTTTATTTTGACTATTTTCATGTCCATACTGCTACTATCTCACAGCGCCGTCTATCATGTTTCTTGGCATCCACCCTCCTACTAACCGTTTAAATATTAAGAACATGAAAATTTTTTCATATTAGGCTAAGTGAAACATAGGAAATAAGTCCACTATTCCCTCTTCACCAAATGAATAAATAGTTCAGAAGTTAAATGGGAACTTTTTTAAAATGTCATCTGATAGGAACTTACTTTTTCAAAACGGCAAATAGATCTGTATTTGTTTCAATTTCTGATATCTTATTCTTAAGAAATTGAAATAATGGTGTGAATTTTTTTTAAGATCTGTAATGAAATCTAATTAAACTATCATTCAATTTTAAATTTTACCAGCATTTGAGTTTAACTTTCCTGACTTTTCTTCTGTTCTAACAAAAAATGACCCTGAAAATCATGTATCATTGCTTCATTAAACATCGGATTGTATTCAAAAATCTGGTCACGGCAATATGAACAACTCTTGAGATTTGAATGAAAACAGCAGATGGGACTTTGGCTTTAAAAAAATACAGAATTTTTATTTTGAAAACAAGCCAAATATGTTTTATAGCTCTAAAATCCTCTGCCTGCTTTAGGAAAAAAAAAAAAAAAGTTCAAAACTAATCAGTGATTAAAATAAAATGCATAACAAAAGCACACACAGTAATTCCAAACTGCCCTTTGAATCTGAATAAAAATTCAAATTGATTTTATCAGATGCATGTTACATATTCATAAATGATAGGATGATGCAGTTTTAAAACTTAGTTCTGTATGTAAACACATTTGAATCCCTATGTATTGGAAACACTGTGAAATTGATAAAAATAAGAATAGATGCTTTGTAATTTTTTTTTAAAGAAAAGCATAGATTCTCCCAATCAAAATTAGTAATCATATCAACTATTTTCTTTTTTATGTGTGAAGCATAATCCCATCTCTTTCACTTACTGAGTTACTCTTAAAGCAAATTACCTACCAGTTAACATCAGGAAAATATTGACTTACTTGTTCTATCTCTGTAGGGCTAATCCAATTTTAGTTATGAAAATAAATAAACGAAGAAGTAAAAACTCTGCTGACTGAGCCAAACATGTTTAAATTATTCTGTTACTCTCAATACAGTATGCAAGGCCAGTAGTTTAAGGCATAAAGGAAACAATTTTCGCAAGCTATTATTAGAATAAGGTTACCAGAAGAACAGTTTGTCTGACCTGACTTAGACATCTAAAAATCAGGAACATTTGACACTCTGCATTACTTGAAAATTGAGGCACAAAATATTGAAGTGTTATTGTAAAGTCTCATTTCTTTTGAAGTTGTAAAAATGTGCAAAAAGAAGAAACCCCAAAAATGCATAAATGGTGGGTTCAAAAGAATCCAGTCAGCCATGTTCCCTTAGCCAGTGGTCTAAATTAATCTAGATCTAAAATAATTAAGTCTACAATAACACAACAGGAAAATAATACTAAATACAGGTCTTCATGAAGTCGCTGTACTAGTTTTAACCATTTAATACCATTTACAGTGGTTAAATCATACCTACAATGCAAATTACTAACATTTTATATTATGCTAAATTTAATTTTAATTAAAATCTTCCAAATTATTGAGAACAAAAGCCACCACTACTCTATTTATAATTTAAATCCTTCTTGAATGACTTGTACATATGCAAAAAAAAAAATGGTTTGCCCCATCCATTATTAAATCATAATTATGAACATTAAAAGATAAATATCTTTTAAAGAAGAGTGCCACATTTTAACCTATTCACAGTGTTTGCTTCATACTCTACAGGCCTCAGTAAGAGTACTTTGTATATTACTTTCTTCTAATAGATTGATGATTACTCATATGAACCCCATATGAGGGTCAAATGATTATTTACTTTTAAAACACAGTTAAAATTATATTTAACTTGGCAAGACAAACACCTGGCAATATTTAAGCTCTCTGATTTACAGCTTTCCATATCCCTTCTCCTTATACCTAGACTGACAGGACATCTCCTGGGCTAAGAGTCACTGGCCAGGTATGCTCACAGACCTCCTTTCTCCCAGGCTCCCTCCAGACTTATTCTCTTGTGTCTTCTCCTGTTAGCAAGTCTCTCTGGCTGCCTCCCTCTGATAGCCAAAGGTGACCCGGTGGACATGGCTGATTGGCCAGCATCCCTTCCTTCCTCATGGCTGCAGATTCCTCCCTCTCAGTTAAACCAAAGTCACTTAAAACCCAGACCTTCCCAAGCAGTCTACTACTCTCTACTCACACATATTGTCCTACCCATCACAGTCTTTTCAGACACTGTGGTTCTGCTGACTACTTGGCTCACTTTCTTAGCTCAGGGATGCCATTGCCTCCTATGTGATTGTTCCCACCCTTCTGGTGGATCATGGTCATTTCTATTTAAGCTCCAAATCTTAATAAGTGGAGTGATTTAGTTCTGCAAAGCTTTCTACACAAAAGTATTGAAAATATAATAATTTACATAATATTTGTATATCTGGTAGCATGGCTAATTTTATAACACCACAAGCAGATATGCAGCAAATTTTCTAATCTAGAGCAACAACTAAGCAAGAGCAATTAAAGTATTCTCTAAACCAAAGGTTGTAGCTAAACCTTTACCTGACACACTGGCAATTCAGGATCTGGTTCCTGGAAAGCATTAAGAAGGCAGTAAACATTTTTAAGAAATACAGTTTCTAAAATAAAAAATCTTAATGAGTAACCAAGAATTTGTAGGTGGACTCAACAATCACTCAATAAAATTCCAAATATTAACTTCAAGCTTTCTCCATAAATGGTCTCAATAGTTCTGTAAAATTAATATACACTGAAGAGTGCTAATTTTTCTGTGATTAGAAAAATTTAATTAATCTAACCTCATTCAGAGCAAAAGAGAAGGTATCTTAGTTACTTGTCTAATGAAGACACAATATCTCAGAAATTAATTTTACAACTATCCCAAGGAAACATTTCCTTATTTTCAAAAATAAGTTCCTGGGGGTTTAAATATTCATGGGGGTCAAAACATTAACTGCTTGGGAAGAAGGAGGGAGAGCCATACAATATAAATCCTGCTATTCCACATATATATAATGGCCTTAGTGGCTGAAGATAAGGAATTAATTCTGATTACAATGTCCTCTGAAAAATTATGATAAAAAGACTATGTAATATACATTAGTGCCAAGCATTGATAAACTCAGGGTTTCTTTCAGTGCAAATAAAATCTCATTATTAAATAGAAATCCATTGGTTAAAAAAAAAAAATCAGATTTTAACAACTTTATTTATGAATCATCTACACTTGTATGTGTAAAGGAAGTAGCCTCTGTTGGGTACTGTGCCGGTTTGAATGTATTATGTCCCCAAGAAAAAGCCATATTCTTTGATGCAGTCTTGTGGGGCAGACATTTTGGTGCTGATTAGATTTGCATGGAAATGTGCCCCACCCAACTGTAGGTGATAATTCTCATGAGATATTTCCATGGAGGCATGGCCCCACCCATTCAGGGTCGGCCTTGATCAGCGGAGCCATATAAATGAGCTGACAGGCAGAGGGAACTAAGTGCAGCTGTGAGTGACATTTTGAAGAGGAGCTACAGCCAAGAGGGACACTTTGAAGAAAGCACAGGAGCTGCAGATGAGACACAGTTAAAGACAGCCATTGAAAGCAGACTCTTGCTCCGGAGAAGCTGAAAGAGGACAAACATCCCAAGTGCAACTAAGAGTGACATTATTTAGGAACTGCAGCCTAGAGAGGGACGTCCTGGGAGAAAGCCATTTTGAAACCAGAACTTTGGAGCAGACTCCAGCCACGTGCCTTCCCAGCTAACAGAGGTTTTCCGGACACCATTGGCCATTATCCAGTGAAGGTACCCAATTGCTGATGTGTTACCTTGGACACTTTATGGCCTTAAGACTGTAACTGTGTAACCAAAAAAACCCCCTTTTATAAAAGCCAATCCATCTCTGGTGTTTTGCATTCCAGCAGCTTTAGCAAACTAGAACAAGTACTTAATGTGTAGCATGTTTTATTGGGGAAACTACTAAAAACTAAAAGAGGAGAAAAAAAATTCTTACTTTCTACACTTTAAAATCCAAAAAGAATACCCCATATATTTTTCCCAAGAATCTAATATCTGAGCAAGCAATGTGCAAACCATATGGTCACCATGCAAGGATAAGCAATTTATTTAGCATGGCACATGGTAGGAACAAGAAAGGAAAAGGCTAGCCTAGGCTAGAGAGGGAGGGCCCCAGGAAATGGGATTTATGAAGATTTGGCAACCAGCTGAACAAGCACAAAACAGCAACTAGAGTACATATAGCAATTGGAGGTTTTCAACTGCAGTGTGCCTAAGAAGGACCTGAAACAAGTAGAGACTCCCTAGATCCCACAGCCCATACTTAAAGAAACACACCAATACAGGGAATGAGGCGTCAGATGAAAGAAGTAATCCCTTTCTCTTCATTTTGCCCTTAACGCCTTTCCCTCCACTTTACCCAACTGTACTCTTAAATCACAACATCTTTCTTTGCTTTATTGGTATACATGTCTGTATGGCCCATGTTTCATTTGAGTCTAACAACCATCTGAGGAAGGCAGGTAGATAGTATTACCTATTTTACAGGTAAGGAAACAAATTCAGAGACGTTAAGTAATTTGTCCAAGGTCATACAGATGACCAAGAGAGCCAGAAGCTCTTTCTTGCCAGGGCAACTCAGAGAGAGAAAAAAAGAGTTGGAAGTAATGCAGTAGGCTTGAAGGGTAAAGTTTAAGAGAGATACAAGAAAAGCTCTATACGGAAAGGGGGGAAGAAAAAGGTTACCACAGGTGATAGTAAATGCTGGAACGGGAAAAGAAAAAGAAAAAAAGGTAAGGAGACAGAAGCCACTGACATAATAAAGCTGGATGCTTGTTATTCTGCCAAGGGCAGGAAGATTCCTCCAGTGGCCCAAACACACACAGCCAGCTCAGCCTCGGAGGACTCTATTCTGATGAACACCAGCTCTCTCCTCTCATTCTTGTGCCCCTCAAGAGCACATTTATGATTTAACACGCAGGTGAAGAGCCCATAGGGAAATGACATGAAACGAGGTGGTCAGGGAGGAAACTGAGAAGCCTAGAGGGTGGGGAGGTATAGAGAGACAGGTGAGAGGATGTGTGGAGGGACGTGGAGAAAAGGCCTAAACCAGCAGAGAAGATTTTTTTTCATTCCACAACATTCACCCAGGCCCCTTGCGTCCCTGGCACGATGCCAGGCACTAAAAACACAAAGACTAGTGGTACATGGTACCTATCTTGGAGGAAATCAACATTGTATGGAGGAATAATCAACATAATTAAACAAAGTACAATCAATCTGTTAAAGCGCTATTTCAAGTTACAGACAAAATATAAATGAGGGAGGAAAGAAAAGCAGAAAGCAGGTTAGAATGGAGTCAGAGAAAAGGGAGAGAGATTAATCTGGAAATTATCAAGCGGCAATGATTTATGAGCTATATTCAACATCATCTCATTATCACTTTCACTGGACACTTTCCTCACAAATGCTTTCCTTTCAGAAAAATATAAATAACAGAATCATACATGCAAATATCTCTAGCTATATTGAGCTGTATTTCTGATCACTTGCCATGTATTCATCTACTCAACCCTTGGAACCACTCTTTGAGGTAGGTATATTGTTATACCCATTTTACAGGTGAGGAGACTCTAAGGTCAAGGTATAGAGCCAGCATTTGAACCCAGACACTCGGGTTCAAGAGTGTGCACTTTGCTGAGTATGTAGGATCACAGCAAGGATGGAAAGAAGACTACAGTAGGGTGTGAGGAGACCAAAGCCAGGCATAGCTTTTCTAGAGATCCATCAGAAGCAGAACTATAAAGGAAGATTCAGGACGTTTTAATTTGGAGATAGGGCAAAATTTTTAAAGTAATAATAATCACTGATGATAATAATCATCTTTGGGTCTGTCACGATTATAGTTTTGTGATTTAAATTAATCCACCCACATGGTTAGATTGACCTGGTCTAGCAAACTACTTCAATGGGTGTCAACACAGTGGAGAAGAAAGCCCCCGCCCTAGTCCTAGAGTCAGAAAAACTAGATTGATCTTCCGGGGGCCACTTACTCGCTGTGTGACCTGAAGTCATACAACCTCCATTACCCAGTCCTCCTCTCAAATTAGAGTAGTAACGCCTACTTTATGGGATAGTTTTAAGGATTAATAATAAAACTTTGCACTTTTAAGAATACTTCATAATTCTCAAAGTTTTTTCACATATACCATCATATTTAATCGAGTGTAAGATGGTAGCACCTTCAACGAGGAGTATCAGTCACAGAGTTTGTCATAAAACTTGTGTTTAACGAACAGAAGAGCACCAGATTATCAATTACTTCCCTTTCAGAACTCAGAACTGACTCCCAGTTATGGCACATCAAATTAAAACTTCCCTTTGAATCTCCTTCAAAGTGATTGATAGGAGGACACTGCCTCGAATCAGCAAATACTCATTAGCATCAACTTCAATTCACATCAGCTTGCTTCCTTCCTTCTTCCCTGGGGTACCACCTCCTCTAAGACTGGTGCTACTACTTCAGGGAATTAAATCCCCAGATAATTTTGAATGCGACTTCCTAATTGCCACTAATATTTACTCTGGCTAATGAGTCTACCAAACTCCACTCTCAAATGATCAAGTAGTTATTCAGAATTTAATGATAACCAGGAGGGAAAAAATGTAAGAGAATAGAGAAATGGATAGATATCTAAAAGTTAGGGAAATCTAGTGACCAAGCAGCCAAGTGAGAATATAATTCTGCAGGCATATGAATCCATAAAATGAATGGCCCTCACAGTGCATAGAATCAAAGAACTAAGTCTGGCTAAGTCTCCATGGCCCTAAGGAGGAAATAAATTGGATAAACATCCAAGAAAGGTGTGTTTTTTGGCTTGGATCACCAGATCATTGTCTCAACCAACTACTAACATATTACTCATTGGAGAGGGTATTGCATCCTTCATCCAAGCCAGCAGCTTTCAGCCTTTTCTCCACCTTGAAACCATTTATAATAACCTTCTGCTCTCTGTAACATCTCCCATTGTAAGCACAGACGGAAGGACAGGGGTAACGAATTTTTAAAAGTTCTTACCTCCATTACCCTCATTCTGATATACAGCTAAATGTTCTCACCCCCAGAATCACTGATATTAATAATCTGAACATCCACCAGGAATCTACCCCATTAATGAAAGCATATTGTCCTTGAAAAACCTGCATGTTTTATGAACTGTGCAATTATAATGGAGCTACAAAATCAAGATCGCTTTTAAGGCCATGAATCTGACATATGGAACACAAAGAACAATAATCAGATTAAGCAACTAATCAGGATGATCCACATGAGCTGTACGAGCAAGTGTTCCCTCTGGGTCACACTGCTGTGTGGAGATCATTTTGCCTTTCTTCCTTTTACATCTATAAACTTTAACCACTTTCTCAGTCATGATAAGTCACTTTGAGTAAAGAAAATGCCTCTCTATGAATTGATTATTCTTACTGTGTTTTATCAAAAAAAAAAAGGAACACTATGACAAATTCACTAGGTATTCTTACTTTCTTCTTAACAGAGCAGAACCTTAATAGCCTGGCCCATTGTCCCTTGCAATTTTGTGTCTGGGAAAAGCAGTTCAGAATCCATCTTCTTCGAGAATCCGTCCCCATTACCAAACACCATGTTATTATATTCAGCCTATCCTTCAGTCCTTCTGTATCCAAACAGAAATCTATTGTTCTAAGGAAATATGCTATTCAACTTTTCATAATATATCATACTCCTTCGGCCAGCCTAACTACCTCCCACCTCCCACCCCCACCTGATTATAAAATGTCTGTTAGCAAAAATAAAAAACAAATAAAATTCAGATGTCCTAATAGAAAGCAGAAGGCATTAATTAAATGTTGTTGATGATGCTACAACCAAATGGTATTACTGAAATGGCATCCCTGAATGCAGATGAAATAGTCTTAGAGATGGGCTTCATCCCAACAGACTAACATATCAGGACCAAAATGTTATATTTGTGAAGCTCCCTGGACCAGCCTTCTAAGATGATTAACAAACAACAAATCACTTTAGAGAGATTCTCCCCATCTGGGAGAAAAATAAGCAAAGCCAAAAAATGAAAAATAACATTATTAAAGACAAAAGCTATCTGTCTATTCAAGAGTGAAAATGAATCCATTTGGTACTCAGAAGAAATATTTTAATTTTCTTGTTCTTTTATGTCCAGACACAGCTTCAAAGTCATTCATTCATATTAAAATCACTTTGGTGGCACAGGAATGGTAATTCAAATAGCTGTAGAGGAAAAATACTCTACTTTAAAATGTAGAAAAGTACTCTACTTTAAAATGTAAAAGCCTCAATCAAAGCCCATGAAGCTAAAGGAGCACAGGCAGGTAAACTAGCTAACTGCAGGGCTGTGAGCCAGCTGCTCCACTCTGATCACATTTATGCTGGCTGTGTGACCTCCTCAGAGGATGCAAGTCTCTCCATCACTCCATCATTTAACCACCACCACTGAAACAATGGGAGCACCATAAAAATTAACAATGATGATGATTACTGCTAGTAACAGTCTCCTAGAGGAATCCAGGAAGAGGTGTTATTTTTTAAAATAATTTTTTAAAAACTCTTGACCCTCAAAAAAAAAAAAATGAATTCAATTAAGAATGCCCATAATACAATTACATTTATTTGAACAGGTAAATGGTACAAAGGTACATTTAAGAACATACACTGCTGAGATTGAGGGATTGGGGGGGGAGGTGGGGGACAAAGATCATCGGGCAAAGAGAATGATCTTCCTGAACAGAAGAGGAGCTGATCTACATTTATTAAGAACACCATCAAAGCACGTACAAGAATATGATCGGTTCACTCATTCAAAACATACACAATGAGAGCCCCTTGTGTGCCAGACCCTGTGCCAGGTGCTGGGGTAGCAGACACACCTGCCATCATGGAGTCATGCTCTACAGGAAATGAAAGAGAGTTTTCAAGTTTTTAATCAAAGGGATCTCCTCAAGCTACCTAAAACTTTTCATTAATTACATCAGCAATCTAAGATAAAAATTTTTAAATTAAAAAAAAATTAAGAAAAAGGCAGGATTTCTTCAAGCCTGAGGAAAATCATACTGGGAAGTATTTCCAAAATGAAATGACAAAAAACATAAACTGGGATGAAGAAAAACATGGGATGATAACAGCATGGTATTTAAAGGTTGGTTTTAAAGGTTTAAAGAATAATTTGCCTCACTAAACCTTGTAAATTCTTCAGTAGCCTTACACTGAATACTGATAATCCCAGTTTGGTAAGGTAACATCAAGTTAAACTTCTATTCTCAGTGCAATTCTACTCATTGTTCTCGCACCACGTATGGTTTCCCTGATAAATCAACCACCACAGCAAAACAAATATAAAAGGATTAGAAAGGAGAAGAAGGATATCATAAATTCCTTCCAGATCTGGTCCTAATTCTCCTGGATCTACTCTGATATTTATAGGAGGTGAACATACCAGCCCCTCTTCATAACAATAAAACAGTAACAAATTTTTAAAATTCTATGGTATTAGAAATTAATTACACATCACACTATGAAGTATAATTTTAAATTCACAGTTAATAGGGCAATGGAATAGGCTAAGACCTCACCAGACCTACTGCCATAACAATCTTAGCCATGTTGATGGTGGACCAATGTCAACAGCAATATTACCCAGTATGATCTTGTGGGATTTTTTTCTTCAATATTATTATCCACCAAACACACATAATAATAATGTCTTACTCTTCCAAGACGGCCAGGAAGGCCTAATGGGAACTGTACAAGGGGCCAAATAAAAGGACCCAAGTTCTTATCTTGTTTAGCTGCTATTTTGGGAGATTTTAGACAAAAGTACTTGATTTGTTTAGCCTGGTCTTACTAGGTAAAAGGAAAAGAGTCAAGAAGATCTCCTCTATGACCACTTCTTAACCACTAACAAGAACACTGCTGCTTGACCAACACACTTCCCAAAGTGACAACATCTCACCAGGACAAAAACAGAGAGATGTACCTCCCCTATACCCCTCCAAAAGGAGTCAGTGGTCAAATGAATTGCAGAACTATTGGATTAATAAAAATTAGGCAGGGTTCCTTCCTTCAGTACTTCTCAGAGACTTTAATCCAAGAACAGGGATTATAGGTAAGAATTTTTTAACACTTAGAAGAAATCTTGAAAAAAGTACAAAAGATGGGAAAATTTACTAAAAAAAGTACAGAAATACACAGTTTTGAAAATCAGGTTATATAACAAGGCAGCCCAGTACAGACAAAGGTTTACTAACTACGTAACTTTGGACAACTTACTTCATCTTGTGTCTCAGTGTGCTCAATCTGTAAATGGGGTATACAGCAGTACCAACTTCCTTCAGATTCTTAAGGATTAAATGAAATCACAGCATGTAAAACCCTCCAAACCAAACTTGACAAATAGTAAATGCTTAATAAATGTCTGCTATTATTTTTATTATGTACTTTGCAAGATTATTCTAAGCATTAGAAATACACGAAATTTACAGAATTCATACCTGGTATATAGTAAGCACTCAATGAAAAGTCACTGAACTTAACATATATAAAGTACCCATCCCAGTGTCTAGCACAAACTAAATCTCAACTCACATGTGAAGTACTGACTGTCACTACAAACTCAAGATTATAGGGCCATTAATAAAAACACTTTCGTGGGAAGGTAAAATGGTGCTGCTGCTGAGGAAAAGTTTGGTGGTCCCTCAAAAACTTAAGGATAGAACTACAAAATGACCCAGCAATCCCACTCCTAGGTGTATACCCAAAAGAACTGAAAACAGGAAGTTGAACAGGTATTTGTACACCAATGTTCACTGCAGCATATTCACAGTAGCCAAAAGATAGAAGCAACACAAGTGTCCATCAGCAGATGAATGGATAAACAAAGAGTGGTATATATACTCAATGGAATATGATTCAGCCATAAAAAGGAATGAAATTCTGAAACATGCTATAGCATGGGTGAACTTTGAAAACATTATATTGAATGAAACAAGCCAGACACAAAAAGACAAATATTCTATTATTTCACTTACATGAAATATCTAGAATAAGCAAATAAAGTGGATTACAGGATACCAGGAGGTAGAAGGTGGGGAGATGGTGAGTTATTGCTTAATAGGTAGAGAGTTTCTATTTGGAGAGATAAAGAAAATTTTGGCAATGGACACTGGTAATGATAGCACAATATTGTGAATGCAATTAATATTACTGAATTGTACACATGAAAGTGACAAAAACGGGAAATTTTGTGTTTATAGATGTTACTACAATAAAAATCGATAACAAAACCAAGCAAACAAAAAAGGCATTGCTGCTTTGCTTGTAACAGTTTACTAAATTGGCAGCATCTCCCCAGAATACTAAAGAGGGAGCAACCACCAAAATAGAATCAGGATCAAAAAAAAACTTCAGAACTAATGGATTAATCAAAATTATGCTCATTTCTTTCTTTTAGAACTTCTCAGAGCTCTGTATGTTCTGTATGCACATCGAATCTCCAAGAAGGGTATATACATTTCCCAAATGCATTTAATGAGGACACAACTTTCAACTGAGCAGCTCTTAGGACTAGTGTTCTTCGGAACACAGAATGAAAACTACTCTAAGTCAATGGAAAAATGGAAAGAGCACGTAAAATTCTTGCAAGCCATTCTGCCTAGGACACTGTCTGATACATACTAGATTCTCAAGAAAATTTGTTGTATAAATGTAAAGGGGTCAGTATTATGTCACAGTTCCCAAATATATTTGCTAGTGGAATCTTTTTCTGAGGAACCCTGTGCCTAAGAAAGCATTTTGAAAAGTGCTTCTCTACAGAAAGGAACTCATCCCAAGTCCTTTTTAACTAACAGAAACAGAACCTAGCTTAGCATTCCCACCAACACAGAATGTTCTAGGGGAGACCAGCTATCCAAATGACACCTCAACAGGTTATCCTCGATCCATTTCCTGGGAGCTAAGGCAGACACGATTAAGTCTTCTCACTCATGCCTGGGCTAATCTAACTCCCCTCAATTTTTCTTTATTTCCAACATCTCCAAGGGAACACCACTAGAGGAAAACCTGGGGAACTAGAACACGTAGGTACATTTCTGAATTTACTAAAATCACTGACAAACTGCCACAGCTCTACTCCTATTCTCTGTTTTCTCTTTTTTGCCCCTTCCAGGAGCTACCTGTCCAAAAGAGGTACAGCTCTCACGCACATAGTGAATTACCTTTTTCATTCCCTATATGCAATACCTCTGTAGTTTAAGTTCTCTAACCAATTACATCATTCCTTTCTATCCCATCCTTTCCTCCTACAAGTATAGCTTCCCTTGCCCAGATAATGTCTTTAATAAAAATGTCTTTAATAAAAAAGATACACTTTTAATAAAAAATGTATCTTGTTCCCTCATAGAATCTCAATCTTCTGTCATATTTGCCTCAAGATGCACTCAAGGCCCCAGAATCAAAGGCTCCTTTGCTCTTGGAGAACTGTCTAAAAGATGAAGTGGAAGAATCACACGTTTGATCCAAAAGAAAAAAGGCAGCTTCTATTTTAACAGATATTGGGGAGTTACAGATCTTTATACATAAATTCTTTGGAAATTAATAATGCACACCCAGCAAGCTTAAGAGTCCATCCATATGCATGTATAAATGAATTATGTAAGTTCCTCAGCAAACTCAGGGCTCAGATTTGGGGACACTTAAAGGAAAAGGGCTGCTTAAATTTGAAGACGCGGGTGTCATTTGTAGAGCAGTAGTAGGCCGCCCGAGAATGCAGCAGACAGGGACCGCCGGCCAGGTTCCGTCTCGCTCCAAGTGCCCCTGCAGACCATACGGTCAGCCTCGCCCTAGGGCTTCCTCTCCGGACCCCCCACCCGAGGGCCTGAAGATCCCCGAAAGCTCCCAGCCTCTTCGCCGCTATCCACAGGACTGACGGGTCCGGCGGGTACCTGGTCACAAGGGGACTTCTCCAGCATCTGCGTGCACAAATCCGCGCAGAGCTGGAATTTCCTGCGCCTAAAATAGCTCCAGGCCAGAAGCAGCGGCTCCATTTCCGAGCCCATGGCGCCGGAAGGAAGGCCTGTGGGCGCTGGAGGGGAGGCCTGCGGACCCCGGCGGTCAACAGGGAGGGCGGGGACCGGGAGCGGGTAGCGTCCGGCTTTGCCCGGCAACGCGCTGCGGAAGGGGACCTTCCCGGGGTGGCGCCTGCATCCCGCCTGACAACGGAAAAAGAAAAAAACCCACAAACGGGACTCAGCTATGGTTTCGCCAAACTTGAATGAAAAAAAAAAAAGAGTGTACATTTAAAGGTTGCATATTTGATTAATTTCGAGACGGCACTGTGGCTAAAAAGAGTGAGGCAGTGACTTAGACTCTCACATTCGGGGGTGGGGTCCTTCAGCCTCCAGAGGGAGGCATGGTTGCCTAGCAGTCCAAAGCGCTGTTTTTCCGTTCGTAGAGGAGTTCCGGGAGTTGATTCGGAGTCGTCACTGTCCCACTCCCATCCTTCTTGCGTTCCTAGCTTCTCACTTCTTGTTTTCTGGACCCCAAAAACGGAAACATTTGAACAGCGTCTTTAATACCGTCCTGCCAGTCAGGGTCCAAAGCCGAAATCTTAAAAGCCTCCATTCTCTTTCTCCAGGTCCTTCTCCCGGAATCGCAAAGTCCGAATTGAAAGAGGCTTTTGAAATTACGTAATTCAGTCCACTCATTTTAGAGATAAGAAACTGAGGCTCAGAGGAAGAAATTATTTACCTAAAGTCTCATAGAATTAGGGAGCTAGGATGGTAATCTGGGTACCTAATTCTTGTTAATACTATTTGTTAATCCGACAATGCATAGGCACTCTGAATTATAAATTAGTAACATTTTTATCAAACAAGAAATATATGCAGAAAAACAAATAAAAGCTTTTCCAAACACCGACTACAAAGCACATGATGTTTGTCAAATGCTAACTTGTGCAGAGCGATTTCTCTTTCCCCTAGAGATTTACACGCATGACAAATATTTTTAATGACAATGGTGAAGAAAAACAGGAGAGTGCTGGGCTAAATCCAGGTACATTTCATTATGAAAGAATGGAAGACCTTTTTTCTTGCGTCCATTCTACCACAGCAGGGGAAATTAACCTGATACTATAGAACCTTCTGTCAGGTTGAATGCTCTTTTATAGACAAGAAAGGAACCGACAATATCTCTAAGCAAAGATAAATTGAGAAAGATTCTTATAGTACCTAAATCACAATTTTCTAAACCGTTTGGGAGCCATAATGCAGACTTTCTATTTCATCCAGATATTTATTTTTACAGACGTCAAACTGCAACGTACATTAGTCAAGTAAGAAATGGATTGAGATTAGTATTTTTTTCCTTTACTAAGAAGTCTTTCTCTTTCTGAGAAAGCTAATAATCAGGATTATGATTACAATTATATTTATTGTATTAGACCATTTATGTTTCCCTGCAAGTGCCTCTAGAAATGCAATCTGTCAAAGTGTCCTAATACAATAGCCCATTGACAAGTTTTTAGGAATGTCACATGCCAACACTTGGCAATTGGGCTAAATATTTCAGTGTCCTTTTGTTTTCTGGTACAATGTAAGTGGATTCCTGTATAAGTGATTCTCAACACTGGCTACCAATTAGACAGATGGGGGGTTTTGTTGTTGTTTTAATAAACGTTTCATTTTAGGATAGTTTTATATTTACAGAAAAGTTGCAGTTTCCCCTATTGTGAACATCTATTACTGTTGTATATTTGTCACAACCAAGAAACAAACAGTATATCACTATAACTAAATTCAACATTTTATTGAGATTTCAGTAGTTTTTCCCTAATGCTTTTCTTCTGTTCCAGTATCCTTCTTATGATACCACATTACATTTTGTTATCATGTATCCTTAGTCTCCTCTGGTCTGTGACAGTTTCTCAGAACTTTCTTGTTTGATGACTTGACAGTTTTGAGGACTGCTATGAAGGTATTCTGTGAATGTCTGGGGACCTTCCAAAAAACTGTGGTGGTTTGAAGCTGTAGGTACCCCAGAAAGACATGCTCTTAAATTTAATCCATTTCTGTGGGTGTAGACCCTTTATAAGTAGGATCTTTTGATGAGGCTACTTCATTTAAGGTGTGACCCACCTCATTCGGGATGGGATTTAATCCTTTTACTGGAGACCTTTATAAAGGGAAAGAATACAGACAGGGAGAGAAAAAGCCACAAAAGCAAGAAGCTGAAAGCAACAAAACCCAGAAAGAAGGGAGAAACCAGCAGACACCACCATGTGCCTTGCCATGCGGCAGAGAAGCCAAGGCTTATCAGCAGACAGTCTTTAGGAAGGAAACTTCAAATTGATGATGCATTGATTTGAATATTTTCTCAGCCTCACACTGTATACTAATAAATTCCCATTGTTTAAGCCAACCTATTTCATGGTATCTGCTTTCAGCAGCCTAGAAAACTAAAACACCCATGCCCAGCAAGTGCTGAAGAAAACGCAGCTTCAAAAGCCACACAAGAACTCATGGCACCCTTCCTAGTACCTCCTCCCCCCCACCCCCAACAAAGGGTGGGGCCACAGTGAGCTCCCATTGTGGGTCCCTGGCCCTTCTTCAGAGGGAGCAGAGTGGCTACTGGGTGCATCCTGGGGTACATGTAGATGGTGCCAGTCTATCAGGTGGAAGTCTGAGAGTCTGAGCCTAGGAACCTGTGTAGGATCATCCTCCCAGAGTTTGTCCTGAGAGCAGAGAAGCTGCCGGCAGACAGCTGAAAGTGTGTAAGAAACAGTAAGTTGAAGCAGCCTGGGGCAAAAGACTACCTGCATTAAGTCACTCAAGAGAACACCCAGAAGAGGGAGGAGGTCTATTAAAAAGGGAGTACGGGGAACATACACTCAAACTCCTGTAAACTGTAAACTAGGGAATTGCTAAAACCACTAGCAAGCACAGGTCCCAGAAAGGAAGCAGGCTTCCTGGATATGGCTCCAATCAAACTCAGATAAGACAGAGAGGACACTGCACTTCCCATTTGCCTCAGGCTGAGCTTTTTGTTAGGAAACCTAAGGTCTGAAGGAGACCACCAGCCAAAGCAGAACCAACTCACAAAAACAGTGAAAGATAATTTTGCCTTGGTTTCTTTGTTTGCTTAGCTCCTGACATTCAAGCAAATCTCTATCTTACCACTGACTAAACACGAACTTAAGGAACAGACAGCTCAAGGACTAAATCTCAAAGTTAACACTTTAAAATATTAAAATGTAAAGTGTGAAAAAAGATTATATGGTGGTTTGAAGCTCTTTTGTACCCCAGAAAAGTCCATGCTCTTTTAATCATTCCTGTGGGTGCAGACCTACTGGAAGAGGGACCTTTTGATTAGGTTGTTTCAATTGAGATGTAACGCAGCCCGTTCAAAATGGGTCTTAATCCTCTTACTGGAGTCCTTTATAAGAGGATAAAGGGGAGGCGGGGCAAGATGGCAGACTGGTGAGCTGTATGTTTTAGTTACTCCTCCAGGAAAGTAGGTAAAAAGCCAGGAACTGCGTGGACTGGACACCACAGAGCAATCTGTCTTTGGGCATACTTCATACAACACTCATGAAAACGTGGAACTGCTGAGATCAGCGAAATCTGTAAGTTTTTGCGGCCAGGGGACCCGCGCCCCTCCCTGCCAGGCTCAGTCCCGGGGGAGGAGGGGCTGTCAGCTCCAGGAAGGAGAAGGGAGAATTGCAGTGGCTGCTCTTACCGGAAACTCATTCTACTGATTCAAACTCCAACCATAGATAGACTGAGGCCAGACACCAGAGACTCTGAGAGCAGCCAGCCCAGCAGAGAGGAGACAGGCATAGAAAAAAAACAACACGAAAAACTCCAAAATAAAAGCAGAGGATTTTTGGAGTTCTGGTGAACACAGAAAGGGGAAGGGCGGAGATCAGGCCTTGAGGCGCATATGCAAATCCCGAAGCAAGGCTGATCTCTCTGCCCTGGGCACTTTTCCTTAATGGCCCTGGTTGCTTTGTCTATTAGCATTTCAATAACCCATTAGATCTCTGAGGAGGGCCGTTTTTTTTTTTTGTTTTTTGTTTTTGTTTTTTTTTTTTTTTTTTTTTTTTTAAATCCTTTTTGCTTTTTCTAAAACAATTACTCTAAGAAGCTCAATACAGAAAGCTTCAAAGAATTGAAATTTTGGCACGACAAGTCAAGAGCAGAACTAAGAGAGCTCTGAGACAAAAGGCAATAATCCAGTGGCTGAGAAAATTCACTAAACAACACAACTTCCCAAGAAAAGGGGGGTGTCCGCTCACAGCCACCATCCTGGTGGACAGGAAACACTCCTGCCCATCGCCAGCCCCATAGCCCAGAGCTGCCCCAGACAACCCAGTGTGACGGAAGTGCTTCAAATAACAGGCACACACCACAAAACTGGGCGTGGACATTAGCCTTCCCTGCAACCTCAGCTGAATGTCCCAGAGCTGGGAAGGGGGAGCAGTGTGAATTAACAGAGCCCCATTCAGCCATCATTTGAGCAGACTGGGAGCCTCCCAACACAGCCCAGCAGCCCAGAACTGCCCTGGGGGGACGGCACTCACCTGCGACATAGCACAGTCATCCCTCAACAGAGGACCCGGGGTGCACAGCCTGGAAGAGGGGCCCACTTGCAAGTCTCAGGAGCCATACGCCAATACCAAAGACTTGTGGGTCAGTGGCAGAGACAAACTGTGGCAGGACTGAACTGAAGGATTAGACTATTGCAGTAGCTTTAAAACTCTAGGATCATCAGGGAGATTTGATTGTTAGGGCCACCCCCCCTCCCCGACTGCCCAGAAACACGCCCCACATACAGGGCAGGCAACACCAACTACACACGCAAGCTTGGGACACCAATTGGGCCCCACAAGACTCACTCCCCCACTCACCAAAAAGGCTAAGCAGGGGAGATCTGGCTTGTGGAGAACAGGTGGCTCGTGGACGCCACCTGCTGGTTAGTTAGAGAAAGTGTACTCCACGAAGCTGTAGATCTGATAAATTAGAGATAAGGACTTCAACTGGTCTACAAACCCTAAAAGAACCCTATCAAGGTCAGCAAATGCCACGAGGCCAAAAACAACAGAAAATTATAAAGCATATGAAAAAAACAGACGATATGGATAACCCAAGCCCAAGCACCCAAATCAAAAGACCAGAAGAGACACACCTAGAGCAGCTACTCAAAGAACTAAAGATGAACAATGAGACCCTAGTACGGGATATGAAGGAAATCAAGAAGACCCTAGAAGAGCATAAAGAAGACATTGCAAGACTAAATAAAAAAATGGATGATCTTATGGAAATTAAAGAAACTGTTGACCAAATTAAAAAGATTCTGGACACTCATAGTACAAGACTAGAGGAAGTTGAACAACGAATCAGTGACCTGGAAGATGACAGAATGGAAAATGAAAACATAAAAGAAAGAATGGGGAAAAAAATTGAAAAACTCGAAATGGACCTCAGGGATATGATAGATAATATGAAACGTCCGAATATAAGACTCATTGGTGTCCCAGAAGGGGAAGAAAAGGGTAAAGGTCTAGGAATAGTATTCAAAGAAATTGTTGGGGAAAACTTCCCAAATCTTCTAAACAACATAAATACACAAATCATAAATGCTCAGCGAACTCCAAATAGAATAAATCCAAAAAAACCCACTCCGAGACATATACTGATCACACTGTCAAACATAGAAGAGAAGGAGCAAGTTCTGAAAGCAGCAAGAGAAAAGCAATTCACCACATACAAAGGAAACAGCATAAGACTAAGTAGTGACTACTCAGCAGCCACCATGGAGGCGAGAAGGCAGTGGCACGATATATTTAAAATTCTGAGTGAGAGGAATTTCCAGCCAAGAATACTTTATCCAGCAAAGCTCTCCTTCAAATTTGAGGGAGAGCTTAAATTTTTCACAGACAAAGAAATGCTGAGAGAATTTGCTAACAAGAGACCTGCCCTACTGGAGATACTAAAGGGAGCCCTACAGACAGAGAAACAAAGACAGGACAGAGAGACTTGGAGAAAGGTTCAGTACTAAAGAGATTCGGTATGGGTACAATAAAGGATATTAATAGAGAGAGGGAAAAATATGGCAAACATAATCCAAAGGATAAGATGGCCGATTCAAGAAATGCCTTCACGGTTTTAACGTTGAATGTAAATGGATTAAACTCCCCAATTAAAAGATATAGATTCGCAGAATGGATCAAAAAAAATGAACCATCAATATGTTGCATACAAGAGACTCATCTTAGACACAGGGACACAAAGAAACTGAAAGTGAAAGGATGGAAAAAAATATTTCATGCAAGCTACAGCCAAAAGAAAGCAGGTGTAGCAATATTAATCTCAGATAAAATAGACTTCAAATGCAGGGATGTTTTGAGAGACAAAGAAGGCCACTACATACTAATAAAAGGGGCAATTCAGCAAGAAGAAATAACAATCGTAAATGTCTATGCACCCAATCAAGGTGCCACAAAATACATGAGAGAAACATTGGCAAAACTAAAGGAAGCAATTGATGTTTCCACAATAATTGTGGGAGACTTCAACACATCACTCTCTCCTATAGATAGATCAACCAGACAGAAGACCAATAAGGAAATTGAAAACCTAAACAATCTGATAAATGAATTAGATTTAACAGACATCTACAGGACATTACATCCCAAATCACCAGGATACACATACTTTTCTAGTGCTCACGGAACTTTCTCCAGAATAGATCATATGCTGGGACATAAAACAAGCCTCAATAAATTTAAAAAGATTGAAATTATTCAAAGCACATTCTCTGACCACAATGGAATACAATTAGAAGTCAATAACCATCAGAGACTTAGAAAATTCACAAATACCTGGAGGTTAAACAACACACTCCTAAACAATCAGTGGGTTAAAGAAGAAATAGCAAGAGAAATTGCTAAATATATAGAGACGAATGAAAATGAGAACACAACATACCAAAACCTATGGGATGCAGCAAAAGCAGTGCTAAGGGGGAAATTTATAGCACTAAACGCATATATTAAAAAGGAAGAAAGAGCCAAAATCAAAGAACTAATGGATCAACTGAAGAAGCTAGAAAATGAACAGCAAACCAATCCTAAACCAAGTACAAGAAAAGAAATAACAAGGATTAAAGCAGAAATAAATGACATAGAGAACAAAAAAACAATAGAAAGGATAAATATCACCAAAAGTTGGTTCTTTGAGAAGATCAACAAGATTGACAAGCCCCTAGCTAGACTGACAAAATCAAAAAGAGAGAAGACCCATATAAACAAAATAATGAATGAAAAAGGTGACATAACTGCAGATCCTGAAGAAATTAAAAAAATTATAAGAGGATATTATGAACAACTGTATGGCAACAAACTGGATAATGTAGAAGAAATGGACAATTTCCTGGAAACATATGAACAACCTAGACTGACCAGAGAAGAAATAGAAGACCTCAACCAACCCATCACAAGCAAAGAGATCCAATCAGTCATCAAAAATCTTCCCACAAATAAATGCCCAGGGCCAGATGGCTTCACAGGGGAATTCTACCAAACTTTCCAGAAACAACTGACACCAATCTTACTCAAACTCTTTCAAAACATTGAAAAAAATGGAACACTACCTAATTCATTTTATGAAGCTAACATCAATCTAATACCAAAACCAGGCAAAGATGCTACAAAAAAGGAAAACTACCGGCCAATCTCCCTAATGAATATAGATGCAAAAATCCTCAACAAAATACTTGCAAATCGAATCCAAAGACACATTAAAAAAATCATACACCATGACCAAGTGGGGTTCATTCCAGGCATGCAAGGATGGTTCAACATAAGAAAAACAATCAATGTATTACAACACATTAAAAACTCGAAAGGGAAAAATCAATTGATCATCTCAATAGATGCTGAAAAAGCATTTGACAAAATCCAACATCCCTTTTTGATAAAAACACTTCAAAAGGTAGGAATTGAAGGAAACTTCCTCAACATGATAAAGAGCATATATGAAAAACCCACAGCCAGCATAGTACTCAATGGTGAGAGACTGAAAGCCTTCCCTCTAAGATCAGGAACAAGACAAGGATGCCCGCTGTCACCACTGTTATTCAACATTGTGCTGGAAGTGCTAGCCAGGGCAATCCGGCAAGACAAAGAAATAAAAGGCATCCAAATTGGAAAAGAAGAAGTAAAACTGTCATTGTTTGCAGATGATATGATCTTATATCTAGAAAACCCTGAGAAATCAACGATACACCTACTAGAGCTAATAAACAAATTTAGCAAAGTAGCGGGATACAAGATTAATGCACATAAGTCAGTCATGTTTCTATATGCTAGAAATGAACAAACTGAAGAGACACTCAAGAAAAAGATACCATTTTCAATAGCAACTAAAAAAATCAAGTACCTAGGAATAAACTTAACCAAAGATGTAAAAGACCTATACAAAGAAAACTACATAACTCTACTAAAAGAAATAGAAGGGGACCTTAAAAGATGGAAAAATATTCCATGTTCATGGATAGGAAGGCTAAATGTCATTAAGATGTCAATTCTACCCAAACTCATCTACAGATTCAATGCAATCCCAATCAAAATTCCAACAACCTACTTTGCAGACTTGGAAAAGCTAGTTATCAAATTTATTTGGAAAGGGAAGATGCCTCGAATTGCTAAAGACACTTTAAAAAAGAAAAACGAAGTGGAAGGACTTACACTCCCTGACTTTGAAGCTTATTATAAAGCCACAGTTGCCAAAACAGCATGGTACTGGCACAAAGATAGACATATAGATCAATGGAATCGAATTGAGAATTCAGAGATAGACCCTCAGATCTATGGCCGACTGATCTTTGATAAGGCCCCCAAAGTCACCGAACTGAGCCATAATGGTCTTTTCAACAAATGGGGCTGGGAGAGTTGGATATCCATATCCAAAAGAATGAAAGAGGACCCCTACCTCACCCCCTACACAAAAATTAACTCAAAATGGACCAAAGATCTCAATATAAAAGAAAGTACCATTAAACTCCTAGAAGATAATGTAGGAAAACATCTTCAAGACCTTGTATTAGGAGGCCACTTCCTAGACTTTACACCCAAAGCAGAAGCAACAAAAGAGAAAATAGATAAATGGGAACTCCTCAAGCTTAGAAGTTTCTGCACCTCAAAGGAATTTCTCAAAAAGGTAAAGAGGCAGCCAACTCAATGGGAAAAAATTTTTGGAAACCATGTATCTGACAAAAGACTGATATCTTGCATATACAAAGAAATCCTACAACTCAATGACAATAGTACAGACAGCCCAATTATAAAATGGGCAAAAGATATGAAAAGACAGTTCTCTGAAGAGGAAATACAAATGGCCAAGAAACACATGAAAAAATGTTCAGCTTCACTAGCTATTAGAGAGATGCAAATTAAGACCACAATGAGATACCATCTAACACCGGTTAGAATGGCTGCCATTAAACAAACAGGAAACTACAAATGCTGGAGGGGATGTGGAGAAATTGGAACTCTTATTCATTGTTGGTGGGACTGTATAATGGTTCAGCCACTCTGGAAGTCAGTCTGGCAGTTCCTTAGAAAACTAGAGATAGAGCTACCATTCGATCCAGCGATTGCACTTCTCGGGATATACCCGGAAGATCGGAAAGCAGTGACACGAACAGATATCTGCACGCCAATGTTCATAGCAGCATTATTCACAATTGCCAAGAGATGGAAACAACCCAAATGTCCATCAACAGATGAGTGGATAAATAAAATGTGGTATATACACACGATGGAATACTACGCGGCAGTAAGAAGGAATGATCTGGTGAAACATATGACAACATGGATGAACCTTGAAGACATAATGCTGAGCGAAATAAGCCAGGCACAAAAAGAGAAATATTATATGCTACCACTAATGTGAACTTTGAAAAATGTAAAACAAATGGTTTATAATGTAGAATGTAGGGGAACTAGCAGTAGAGAGCAATTAAGGAAGGGGGAACAATAATCCAAGAAGAACAGATAAGCTATTTAACGTTCTGGGGATGCCCAGAAATGACTATGGTCTGTTAATTTCTGATGGATGTAGTAGGAACAAGTTCACTGAAATGTTGCTATAGTATGTAACTTTCTTGGGGTAAAGTAGGAACATGTTGGAAGTTAAGCAGTTATCTTAGGTTAGTTGTCTTTTTCTTACTCCCTTGCTATGGTCTCTTTGAAATGTTCTTTTATTGTATGTTTGTTTTCTTTTTAACTTTTTTTTTCATACAGTTGATTTGAAAAAAGAAGGGAAAGTTAAAAAAAAAAAAAAAGAAAAAAGACAAACAAGGAAAAAAAAAAACAAAAAAAAAAAAAACGATGTAGTGCCCCCTTGAGGAGCCTGTGGAGAATGCAGGGGTATTCGCCTACCCCACCTCCATGGTTGCTAACATGACCACAGACATAGGGGACTGGTGGTTTGATGGGTTGAGCCCTCTACCATAAGTTTTACCCTTGGGAAGACGGTTGCTGCAAAGGAGAGGCTAGGCCTCCCTGTATTTGTGCCTAAGAGTCTCCTCCTGAATGCCTCTTTGTTGCTCAGATGTGGCCCTCTCTCTCTGGCTAAGCCAACTTGAAAGGTGAAATCACTGCCCTCCCCCCTACGTGGGATCAGACACCCAGGGAAGTGAATCTCCCTGGCAATGTGGAATATGACTCCCGGGGAGGAATGTAGACCCGGCATCGTGGGATGGAGAACATCTTCTTGACCAAAAGGGGGATGTGAAAGGAAATGAAATAAGCTTCAGTGGCAGAGAGATTCCAAAACGAGCCGAGAGATCACTCTGGTGGGCACTCTTACGCACACTTTAGACAACCTTTTTTAGGTTCTAAAGAATTGGGGTAGCTGGTGGTGGATACCTGAAACTATTAAACTACAACCCAGAACCCATGAATCTCGAAGACAGTTGTATAAAAATGTAGCTTATGAGGGGTGACAGTGGGATTGGGAATGCCATAAGGACCAAACTCCACTTTGTCTAGTTTATGGATCGATGTGTAGAAAAGTAGGGGAAGCAAACAAACAGACAAAGGTACCTAGTGTTCTTTTTTACTTCAATTGCTCTTTTTCACTCTAATTATTATTCTTGTTATTTTTGTGTGTGTGCTAATGAAGGTGTCAGGGATTGATTTAGGTGATGAATGTACAACTATGTAATGGTACTGTAAACAATCGAAAGTACAATTTGTTTTGTATGACTGCGTGGTATGTGAATATATCTCAATAAAATGATGATAAAAAAAAAAAATTAAAGGGAAAGAACAATGAATAAAAATGCTGCAGAAAAAAAAAAAAAAAAAAAAAAAAAGAGGATAAAGGACACCCAGGAACAGCACAGAGAGCTCAGAGAAGCAGAAAGATGAAATTTAGAGAAGCTCATGGAGAAAGGCCCCTGAGAAGCTAAGAGAGGACCCACAGAAGCTCAGAGAGGAAGCCATTGGAACCAGAAGATGAAAGCAATGAAACCTGGGAGCGAAGGGCCAGCAGCTGCCAGTCATGTGCCTTCCCACGTGACAGAGGTACCCTGGATGCCAGCAGCCTATCTTCAGAGTCCAGGTATTATCTTCTTGGTGCCTTCAGTTGGACATTTTCATGACCTAAGAACTGTAAATTGTAAGTTAATAAATCCTCATTGTAAAAGTCAACCCATTTTTGGTATATTGCATTCCAGAAGCTTTAGCAAACTGAAGCAGATTACAAGTGAAACAAAGAAACAAAAAATGATGGCCCATCAAAAGGAAGAAGATAAAAATTCAGAAACCATCAAGGAAGAGCATGAATAAAGACTTACCAGACAGAGACTTTTAAAAAGTGGTCCTTTATATGCTCAAAGAAATAAAGGAGAACATGGACAAAGAACAAGAGGATATGAGGAAAACAATGAGTGAATAATATGGGAATATATCAGAAGAAATACTGGAGTTGAAGAAGACAATAACTGAAATGAAGACTAAAAATAAAAAGAGAAGGAGAAAAGAAGACCCAAAACATCCCATACCTCTCCTCCCCACCCTTTAATTCTTTTAATTTTTGTTCCCATTTTTCTACTCATTTGTCCATACCCTGGATAAAGGCAGTGTGAGCCACAAGGTTTTCACAATCACGTGGTCACACCATATAATCTATATAGTTAAATGATCATCTTCAAGAATCAAGGATACTGGATTACAGTTCAACAGTTTCCGGTATTTCCTTCTAGCTGTTCTGGTCCACTAAAAACTAAAATGGATATCTATATAATGCATAAGAATAACCTCCAGAATGACCTCTCAACTCCATTTGAAATCTCACAGTCACACAAACAAAAAACACATTATTTTGTTTCATTTATCTTCCCCCTTTTGGTCCAGAAGTCTTTCTCAATCCTATGATGCTGGGTCCAGGCTCATTCCTGGGAGTCATGTCCTATATTGCCAAGGAGATTTACAACCCTGGGAGTCATGTCCCATGTAGGGGGAAGGCAGCAAGTCCACCTGCTGAATTGGCTTAGAGAGAGAGGCCACAGCTGAGCAACAAAAGAAGTTCTCTGAGGGTAATGCTTAGGCACAATTATAAGTAGGCTTAGCTACTCCTTTGCAGTAACAAGCTTCATAAGGGCAAGCCCCAAGATTGAGGGCTCAGGCTACTAAACTGATAGTCACCAAAGCTTGCAGGAATATCAGGAATTCCCCAGGTGGGGAAGTTCAATATTACCACATTTTTCCCCAGTCCCTCAAGGGCGCTGTTATAGTTTGCTAATGTTGCCAGAATGCAAAACAACAGAAATGGATTGGCTTTTATAAAAGGGGGTTTATTTGGTTACACAGTTACAGTCTTAAGGCCATAAAGTGTTCATCAACAAAGGGTACCTTCACTGGTGAAAGGCCATTGGCATCTGGAAAACCTCTGTTAGTTGGGAAGGCACGTGGCTGGCGTCTGCTTGCTCCCAGGTTGCATTTCAAAATGGCATTCTCCAAAATATCTGCATCAGCTTCCAATGGCCATCTTGAAAAGGTCTGACTTAGCTAAAGCAGTAAGCTCCTTACGTTTGAGCTTATATAATCCTCTAGTATACTAATCAAGGCCCACGCTGAATGGGCATGGCCCCACCTCATGGAAATTATCCAGTCGAGCTATCACCCACAGTTGGGTGGGTCACTTCTCCATGGAAACACTGAACCAATAGGTTCCAACCTAATCCACACTAACACGTCTGCCCTCACAAGATTGCACCAAAGAATATGGCTTTTTCTGGGAGACGTAATATATACAAACCATCACAGGGGCTTTACAAATACTTCTTATTCTCTGCCCAAATTACTCTTGGATGTATCGGGGCTTCACACTAACCTGTACAAACCAACCAGATCACTCTCCCTATTCAAGGTTCCATGTAATTATGGTGTTTGAATAAAAACTGATCATACAATTTGAATTAGATAGTGTGCTACAGAAAATGTAGATTTTGCACCAAATAAACAACTCTTCATTTGGTCGCACACAGAAGTTGAAGTTTTAAAACACTGTCAATATCATCCTTTACCCTTTAGTCTGGTTTACTTCAGTTCTAATAAAGTCCTTTTCATTCGTATCTCTAATTGAAGTCTGATCACTTTTTCAGCTTTTCTAACATTTGCTGTATGGGATAATGCTGACATTCATAGCTGTCAAACTCTGGCTCTGAGTCTCAGATGTCACACAGATACCTGAAGTTCCTGGAACAGACCAGGTTATACACAAACAACTCAGCATCTCAGAATTTAGAAATAACCATTAAAAACTCATGAATAGCTGTGACTACTGTAAGAGCTTACAATCTAGGAACCTTTGCCATAAGCCTTCCCCTGATAACTTATGCTCTCAGATTCAGTTCTCAGAGTTTGCATGTTATAGTTAGTCCATATTAGTAAGGCAATGTAATGTTATCTTTTTGTTTCTGGCTTATTTCACTCACCATACTGTCCTCAAGGTCCAATCACCTAGGTGTATACCTCACAACATCATTTCTTCTTGCCGCCACTTGGTATTCCATTGTATGTATACACCACAGCTCACCATTCTGTTTATCAGTCGACGTACCCTTAGGCCACCTCTATCCTTTGAAAATTGTGTATAATGCTGCCAAAATACCAGTGTGCAAATGTCCTTTCGTGTCCCTGCTCTCAGTTGTTCTAAGTATTTATCCAATAACAGGGTTGCAGGACCATATGGCAACCCCATACTTAGCTTCCTATGGAACCACCACACTGACCTTTAGATGGGCTGCACCATTCTACTTCAGAACCAACAGTGAACAGGTACATCCCTCTCTCCACATTTTCTCCAGAGCTTGTATACCTCTGTTTAGATTTTTGAACAGCTTTATTCACATACCATACAATCCATCCTAAGTCAACAATCAATGATTCCTGGTATAATCACATAGTTATGCATTCACCACCACAATCTCTATGAAGACATTTCCATTTCTTCCACAAAGAAGAAGAGGAGAAAAAAAAAAAGAAGAAGAAAAAAATCAAAGATAGAAGAAAAAATAAAAATAAAATCTAATGAAAAAGTCAGACAACACCACCACCACCAAGAATCCAAAGCCACTCCCTTATATCTCCCTATTATAGACATTTAGCCTTTGGTATATTGCCTTTGTTACAATTGATGGAAGCATATTACAATGGTACTGTTAACTATAGACTCTAGTTTGCATTGATTGTATTTTTCCCCTATACCACCCAGTTTTCAACACCTTGCAATGTTGGCATTCATTTGTTCTCTCTCATGTAAAAACATTTCTATATTTGTACATTTAATCAACATCAGTGACCACTCTAGGTTTTGCTAGGTTATACAATCCCAGTCTTTATCTTCTACCTTTCCTTCTGGTATCATACATGCCCCTAGCCTTCCTCTTTTAACCGCACTCACCCTCATCTTTGTTCAGAGTACTTACAATATTGTGAAAAATACGGAACACTTCACAAATTTCTGTGTCATTCTTGCACAGGGGCTGTGTTAGTCTTCTCTGTATCATTCCAATTTTAGTATATATGCCATCACAACAAGCAAGCACAAGCAAGCACAACAACGTACTCTTAAACAACCAATGTATCAAATAAGAAATCACAAGGGAAATTAGGAAATATCTTGAGGCAAATGAAAAAGAACACAATTTACCAAAACTTATGTGATGCAGCAAAGGAAGTGCTGAGAGGGAAATTTATAGCACTAAATGTGTACATTTAAAAAGAAGCAACATCTCAAATCAGAGAAATAACCTCAATACTAGAGGATTTAGAAGAAGAAACCAAACCAAAAGCAAGAAGAAGGAAGGAACAAAGAAGACTAGAGTGGAGATTAAAAAAAAAAAAAATAGAGAATTTTAAAAAATATAGAGAATTAACAAAACCAAAAGTTGTTTTTTAAAAAGATCAAAATTAGGCAAACCTGTAGCCAGACTGACAAAAAAAAAGGAGAGGACATGAAAAACTAAAATCAGAAATGAAAAGAGGTGCATTATTTTCCCAACAGAAATAAATAGGATTATACTAGCATGCTATGAGCAATAGTACACCAACAAATTAGACAGACTAGGTGAAATAGACAAATTCCTAGAAACACACAAACTATCTGACTGAAGAAGAAATATAAAATCTCAACAAACCAAAAATGAGTAAAGAGATTGAACTGGTGATCAAAACCTTCCAACAAAGATAAGCCCAAGATGAGGCAGATTCAAAGGTGAATTCTACCAAACATTCCAGGAAGAATTAACACCAATCCTGCTTAAACTCTTCCAAAAAACTGAAGAGGAGAGAACACTGACTAATTCATTCTATGAGGCCAACATCATTCCCATACCAAAGCCAGATAAAGATACCATGAGAAAAGAAAACTATAGGCCAATATCCCGTATGAATATAGATGCAAAAATCCTCAACAAAATGCTAGCAAGCAGAATCCAACAGCACATCAAAAAATTATACAACATGATCAATTGGGATTATGCCAGGTATGCAAAGGTAGTTAAACATAAGAAAATCAATTAATGTAACACACCACAATAACAGAAAAAAGAAAGAAAGAAAAAAAAACATGAACATCTCAATTGATGCATAAAAGGAATTTGACAAAATCCAACACCACTTCTTCATAAAAACATTTTAAAAATTAGGAATAGAAGGAAATTTCCTCAGCATGATAAAGGATGTAAATGAAAAATCCACACTTAACATCACACTCAATGGTGAAAAACTGAGAGCTTTCACTGTAAGATCAGGATTAAGGCAAGGATGGTCACTATCACTACTGTTATACAATATTGTACTGGAAGTTCTAGCCAGGGCAATTGCGCAAGAGAAAGAAATAAAGAAACCCAAATTGAAAAGGAAGAAGTAAAACTTTCACTATTTGCAGGTGACATGACCTATTTTGAGATAATCCTGAAAAAACCACAACAGATCTATAGGAATTAATAAACAAATTCAGCAAAGTGGCAGGGTACAAAATCAACATGGAAAAATCAGTAGTGTTTCTATACACTAATAAAAAATCTGAAGAAGAAATCAAGAAATAAACCCATTTACAATAGCAACTAGAAGAATCAAGTATCTAGGAATAAGTCTAACCAAGTATGTAAAGGAGTTGTACACAGAAAACTACAAAACATTGCTAAAAGAAATCAAAGAAGACCTAAAAACAATGGAAGAACATTCCATGTTCATTGATTTGAAGACTAAATATATTAAGATGTCAATTCTACCTGAAGCAATTTACAAATTCAATGCAATGTCAATGAAAATTCCAATAGCCTTCTTTGCAGAAAGAAATGGAAAAAACAATCATCAAATTTATATGAAAAGGGTAAGGGACCCTGAACAGCTAAAACCATCTTGAAAAAGAAGGATGTGGTTGAAGGGTTCACACTTCCCAGTCTTAAAACTTATTACAGAACTATAGTAATCAAATCAGCATGGTACTGGCAAAAGGAAAGACATATAGACCAATGGAATTCATTTGAGAGTTCTGAAATAAACCCACATTTTTTATGGCCAACTGATATTTGACAAGAGTGCCACATCCACTAAATTGGGAACAAATAGTCTCTTCAACAAATGGTGTTGTGAGAACTAGATATCCATAGGCAAAAAAAGAAGGTGAATCCTATCTCTCCATATACAAAAATCAACTCAAAATGGCTCCTAAATATAAAAACTAGGACTATAAAACTTCTAGTAGAAAACATAGGGAAGCATTTTTAGGACCTTGTGTTAGGCGATATTTTCTTAGACTTTACACCCAAAGCACAAACAACAAAAGAAAAAATAGATAAATGGGATCTCAACAAAATTAAAACTTTTATGCATCAAAGGACTCTATCATGAAAATAAAAGGCAACCTTCTTAACGGGAGAAAATATTTGGAAACCCCATATCTGATAAGGTGTTACTCTCCAGAATACATAAAGAAACCCAAACTCAACAGTAAAAAGACAAACAACCCAATTTTAAAATTGGCAAAAGACTTAAATAGATATTTCTCCATAGAAGATACACAAATAACCAAAAGACACATAAAAAGATGTTCAGCATCTTTAGCCATTAGGGAAATGCAAATCAAAGCCACAATGACATACCATTTCGCACCAACTAGAATGGCTATTATTTAAAAAAAAATTATAATTTTTGGAGAAGATGTGGAGAAATAGGAACACTCATTGATTGTTGGTGAAAATGTAAATGGTACAGCCACTATGGGAAACAGTTTGGCAGTTCTTTAGAAAGTTAGATATAAAATTACCTACCATATCACCCAAAATTCCCACTACTAGGTAATATGCAAAAGAATTGAAAGCAGGGACTTGTGAAGATATTTGCACACCAGTGTTCATAGTGGCATTATTCATAATTGCCAAATGACGGAAGCAACCCAAGTATCCATCAATCAATGAATGGAAAAACAAAATGTGATGTATACATACAAAGGAATATAATTCTGCTGTAAAAAGGAATTAAGTTCTGATTCATGAGACAGCATGGATGAAGCTTGAAGGCATCATGTTGAGTGATATAAGCCAGATTCAAAAGGACAAATACTGTATGATCTCACTGATATCAAATAATTACAATAAGTGAATTCACTGAGTCAGAAAGTATACTACAGTTTATACCAGGGGCTGGGGTGGGGGAAGGGAATGTGGTGATAATGTTTAAATTGTATAGCTTCTATTTGGGTTGATGGAAAATTTTTGTTTTAATTTTTTTTAATTAGAGAAATTATAGGTCTACAGAAAAGTCATATAAAAATACAACATTCACATATACACATGTATTTTTGACACCTTGCATTGGTGTGGTACGTCTGTTACAATTGAAAGAATATTAAAATAGTACTATTAACTAAAGTCCATAGTTTACATTAATGTATGTTTCCCCATATACCATCCCATCATCAATATCCTGTATTACTGTCATATATTTTTTACAATTCATGAAAGAAAATTCTTATATTTGTACTATTAATCCCAGTCCATCATTCACACCAGGGTTCATTGTGTTAAACAGCCCCATGTTTTATCGTCTTTCATTCTAGTAAAACATATGACCCAAAACTTCCCCCTTCAACCACATTCACATACATAATTCAGTGCTGTTAATTACACTCACAATAATGTGCTACCATCACCACCCTCCGTTTCCAAATCTATACAATGCAAATTGCTGTTCTGCACAAAGTAAGCATCAGCTCCCCTCTCTCTAACCCCAATCTATCCCCTGATAACCTCTATTCTAGAGTCTAATTCTGAGTTTCCTTATTAAAGTTAGTTCATATCAGTAAGATCATACCACATTTGTCCTTTTGTGTCCAGCTTATTTCACTCAGCCTAATGTCCTCAAGTTTCACCCATGCCGTCACATGCATCAGGACTTCACTCCTTTTAACAGCTGAATAATATTCCATTATATGTATATACCACATTTTGTTTATTCTTTCATCAATTGATGGAAACTTGGCTGGCTTCCATCATTTGTCAACTGTGAGTAATGCCACTATGGACACCAGTGTGCAAGTACTGTTCAAGTCCCTGCTTTCAATTCTGGGTATTTACCTAGTAGAAGGATTGCCAGGTCATATGGTAATCCCATATTTGGCTTCATGAAGAACTGCCAAACTGTCTTCCACAGAAGCTTTACCATTTTACATTCCCACAAGCAATGAATGATTGTTCCTATTTCTCTGCATCCTCTCCAAAACTTGTAATTTTCTGTTTTTTTTTTTTTAATAGTAGCCATTCTAGTCGGTGTGAAATGATAGGTCATTGTGGTTTTGATTTGCATTTCCCTAATAGCTGGTGATGTTGAGCATCTTTTCATGTGCTTTATAGTCATTTGTATATCCTCTATGAAGAAATGTCTATTCAAATCCTTTGCGCATTTTAAAATTGGGCTGTTTTGTCTCTTTACTGTTGAGTTGTAAAATTTCTTTATGTATTGTGGATGTTAAAACCTTATCAGATATGGGGTTTCCAAATATTTTCTCCCATATAATAGTTTGTCTTTTTACTTTCATGTCAAAGTCCTTTGATGCACAAAAGTTTTTAATTTTGAGGAGGTCTATTCTTTCTCTGTTGCTATGCTTTGGGTGTAAAGTCGGAGAAACCATTCTCTAACACAAGCTCCTGAAATTGCTTCCCTAAATTTTCTTCTAGGAGTTTATAGTCCTGGCTCTTACATTTAGGTCTTTGATAAATTTTGAGTTAATTTTTGTATATGATGTGAGATAGGGTTCACCTTTTTTTTTTTTTTTTTTTTTTGCTTGTGGATATCCAGTTCTCACAGCACCATTTATTGAAGAGACTACTTTTTCCCAACTGCATGGACTTGACAGTATTGTCAAAAATCAATTTTCCATAGATGTAAGGGTCTATTTCTGAACTCTCAATTCTATTCCATTGGTCAATATATCTATCCTTGTGCCTGTACCATGCTGTTTTGACCACTGTAGCTTTGTAGTATGTTTTAAAGTTAGGAAGTGTGAGCCCAACAAATTCATTCTTCTTTTTCAATGTATTTTATCTATTAGGGTCCCTTACCCTTCCAAATAAATTTGATATTTTGCTTTTCCATTTCTACAAAGTAGGCTGTTGGAATTATGATTGGTATCCCATTCAATCCTTAAATTACTTGGAATAGAAATTGACATCTTAAAGATATTTCATCTTCCAATCTATGAACAAGGAATGTCCTTCCATTTTTTTAGGTCTTCTTTGATTTCTTTTAGCAATGTTTTGTAGTTTTCTGTGTACAAGTCCTTTATATACTTGGTTTAAATTATTCCTAGATATTCTATTATTTTAGTTGTTGTAAATGGATTTTTTCCTTCACTTCCTCCTTAGTTTGCTCTTCACTAGTGTATAGAAACAATACTGAATTTTGCATGTTGATCTTACACACTGCCACTTTGCTGAACTTATTTATTAGCTCTAGGAACTTTGTTGTGAATTTTTTCAGGATTTTCTGCATATAGATTCATATCATCTGCAAATAGTGAAAGTCTTACTTCTTCCTTTCCAATTTGGATGCCTTTTATTTCTTTTTCTTGTCTAATTGCTCCAGCAAGAACTTCCAGTAAAATGTTGAGTAACAGGATGACAGTGGGTATCCTTGTCTTGTTCCTGATCTTAGAGGGAAAGGCTTCAATCTTTCACCTCTCCTGTATTTTGGAAATACACTTTTGTCAGATAAAGAATTTTTCACTGGCAGTTTTTCTCTTTCAGTATCTTAAATATATCACACAATTGTCTTCTTGCCTGATTTCTGATGAGAAATTGGCACTTAGTCTTATTGAGGATCACTTGTATGTGATGAATTGTTTTTCTCTTGCTGCTTTCAGAATTCTTTATTTTTGACATTAGACGTTCTAATTAGTATCTGTCTCAGAGTAGGTATATTAGGGTTTGTTCTGTTTGGAGTATGTAGCACTTCTTGCACATGTATATTGATATCTTTCATAACACTTGGGAAATTTTCAGTGATTATTTCCTCAAATATTCTTTCTGCCCCCTTCCCCTACTCTTATCCCTGTGATATCCATGATGCATATGTTTGTATGCTTCATGCTGTCACATAAATCCCTAAGCCAATGCTCAATTTTTTTTCTATTCTTTTTTCTATCTATTCTCCTGACTGTATGATTTCAATTGTCCTGTCTTCTAGTTCACTGGTTCTTTCTTTTCCCTGTTCAAGTCTGCTATTGCATGCCTCTAGTGTATTTTTAATCTCTACTATTGTGCATTTCATCTCCATAATTTCTGTTTTCTTTTCATACTTTAAAAATCTTCTTTATACTCACACATTGTCTTCTTAATATCCTTTATCTCTTTATGCATATTTTTCTTCATCTTTTTGAATTGATTTAAATTTGTTTGAACATCTTTGATCAGTTGTTCCAATTTCTGAGTCTCCTCTGAAGTTTTAATTTGTTCCTTTGACTGAACCATATCTTCCTATTTCTTATTATATGGCTTGTAATTTTTTGCTGATTTCTCGGCATCTGATTACCTTGATGATTAACTCTGAAGACCCATTTCTTCCTCTTATCTAGGGTTTTATTGCTGTTTGGCTTTGTGTTAAGGCTCCTCTTTGATGCTTGGTCTAACTTACTCTAAACCTTTAGAATGGCCTGTGTTTAACCGTTCAGATTTTCTCAGCTCTCCTTCATCTGATTCTTGCCCTGGATATACAACTCAGTTTGTAAGATTGCATTTTTGTGCACTTTGTTTCACCTCCTTTCCCATGTTCCCTCTCTGGGAATCTTGATCTGTTCTGTTTATTTTGTGCACAATTTTCTCCCCTACTCCTATTTGTTTAAATTCTTTCTCTCACCAGTGTTTTCTTAACACTTTTCAGTTCTGGGAACTATCCTGTCTTTTAGCAATTCAGTTTAAACCCCACCCCTCTTTTTTGTGAAGTTTTTCTGCCTCCAATTTCTTCTGCAATAGGGTATCCCACCCTGGGGAGCCAGATGGGGTCAATTCAGAGAGGTGGGTCTCTTCAGAAGAGTCCATTTTGCCTTTAAGTGGTCCAGCTGACTAAATCTGGATTAAGTGAGGGCACAACAGTTCTTCCCAGCCTTTCTATAAGGGTCTGTCTCTTGCCTCCCCCTCCTCCCTAGGAACCCTTTTGTATACAGCACTCCTCAGTGACATGTATTCCATCCTGGGTCTCTGCAGACTTAGGGCCCTGTGCTCAGATATGCACAGAGTTCTAACTTACTGCTGTGATTCAGCCTACCATCTCTGTGTTCAGTGTGGGGGAGCTGGGTTGTGCTGCCTCAGTGTTCTCCCAGTCTTTACAGGACTGAGGGGGAGGGGAAAGGGAACAGAGCAGCATCCAGAACAGAATTTTCCCGCCTGAGATTTTATTGTTACTTTGATTCAGCATTTGTGGAGTCCTCCAGAGTTCTATGCAAGTGGGGTTTGTCCTTCTATTAACTAAATCTCTGGGAGGTTTTTTCAGGGGATGTCTTACATTGCTATGTTGATGGCATGACTCAATGGAAAAGTTTTGGTAACAGATGGTAGTGACAACATTGTGACTATAATTAACAGCACTGAATTATATATTTGAATATTGTTAAAAGGGGAAATTTTTGATAGTATTTTGTTACCAAAATAAAAATTTGTAAAAACAGAAACATAAGGTTTTACAACACACAAAGACTACTATTATAAATGATGGGCCATAGTCAATAATAAAACAATTAAAAATATTATTTGAGGAATTGTAACAAATGTACCACACAAATACAAGGAGTTAATAATAGGGTGGTATATGGGAACTCTGAATTGTATGCATGACTGTGTTGTAAACCTACAACTTTTCTAATAAAAAATATACTTATGCCCAAATTACATCTCTAGAGATGCTGATAATCAATTCAAGGTAGGGGTAGGGCATTAAATTTTTTTAAGTTTCCCAGGTGATTCTAACATGCAACCAGGGTTGAACAACCACTGTGTTAAGTTCTAAGCAGTCTTATCTATATTGAAATTATTGCCCACTTCCTAGAGAGTACCAAGAATTTTGTGAGAAAATAAATAAATACATAAATAAATGTTGGACAAAAACCCAGTCATTAAAAATATTTTCGAAGCATACAATGCATTTTAGTTTCTTTCAGATAATAACAATATTTTTTTTCTTTCAGAAAAGTCAAATGAATGAGGAAAATAGTAGAATACTAGCAAATTGCAAGATGTTAAGCATATTCCGGGATGTTGCATACAATATGCCTTTAATTGGTTATAAATATGTTATTTTTAGATACTGTAAATAAGGTTTTTGGTTAATTAATGTTGGAGTTTATATATAGACAGTTAATTTTTATGACTACTTTCTAACCAATAAATGCAGAAACTATTATTTATTAAAAAAAAGATATGCTATTGATAGGAAGAATAGTAGATAAAAATGTTAGATAAGAATTACTAGGGCCAGTTTCCTACTGGAGAAAATGAAGCACAGAAATAAAATAATCCCCATAAAAGGGTCAGTTTCACATCAAGAGCTAGGATCCAGTTCATGTATCCTTTTCTTTTGCTCCCTAGCAACTAGATATCTTTTGGTTAATTCATTTTCAGATAAAATACCTTATTTCTATTCAGTGTTAATAGGCCATTGCAGATTCTCTTAAAATCTTTTTCAAAAGAAAATAGACCTAGATTCCTTAGCTAAAACAATGACATGTTGATCAAACCAAAATTAATCTGCCATGTAGAATTTATTTATAGAGAATTCTGGTATAAATATTTCAAATGCAAAATGAAATTAATAATTGTCTTAATTTCCTAGGCTGCTAAAAATAGGTTGGCTTTTTTTGTGAAATATATGTGTGTATATATATATATATCAGTGATAACTTTCAAAGTATGATTTCATGAGTAGTTAGAGAGCAAATTTCAAAGAATGTCATGGGTCACATTTCCACAACTTCAGCCATTTCCATTATTATAAAATATAACATTCATACAGAAAAGTGTAAAATCTTGATGTACAGCTCAATAAGCAGTTATATAGGTAATTTCAAAAATTGTTATGGGTTACAGTTCCACAGATTCAGTCCCTTCCCTACAACAGAAGTATATACAGAAAGGTGAAGATCTTCAAGGCACAATTTAATGAGCAGCTATAGAGCAAATCTGAAAGGATGCTATGGGCTAGAGTTCTACCACATCATTTGCCTCCTTCCAGCAATTCTAACACCCCAGTATCCAAAAAAAAAAAAAAAAATATATATATATATATATATATATATATATATATATATATATATATAAATTATATAAAGTCTCAGTATTCATAGACCTTTGTTAAATCTTATCTTGTTTGTTGCTACACATTCCTCTCACTTAATCTCTTTCTCCATCTTCAGGAATGTCTAGGCAGTGAACACCATAACTTGTTTATATTGAAAGGGGGTATCAACATTATGGGGAGGGGTCTGCTTCTGATTGTTGATCTTAAAGAGGCTGTTGCATCTGGGTTTTAGGACTTGTCTGTTATAGGAACACTCTGGTGGATTTAAGTCTCTGAAAGATAAAACTTAATGAATATAACTTTTATAGTATTTGGGGGCAACTTTGGGTAAGGGCATGGCATACTGTGGCCCTTTGGGATGTCTAGCTGGAGCTTGCATAAGAGGAACCTCCAGGATAGCCTCTCAACTTTATTTGAAGTCTCTTAGCCACTGAAATCTTATTTTGTTACCTTTTCCTCCTTGTGGTCAAAAAGGCATTCTCAATCCCTCGATGCCAGTGAGGCTCATTCCTGGGAGTTGTGTCCCATCTTGGCAGGGAGATTTACTCCCCTAGGAGTCAAGTCCCAAACAGGGATGGGGATAATGAATTTATTTGTGGAGTTGGGCTTACAGAGAGAAAGGTCACATCTGAGCAACAAAAGGGGTTTTCTGTAGGTGATTGTTAGGCATGATTGTAGGTGGGCTTAGCTTCCCCTTTACAGCCATAAGTTTTACTAGAGCAAGCTTCAAGACTGAGGGCCTGACTTATTAAGTAAGGGGTTCCTAATTTCACATAACATATATTCTGTCCAAGATAAACAATCAATGTCTCCCATTACCTTCACTTAGTTGTACAATCATCATTACTCTCAATTTTAACAATTATCATAACCCAAAACAACCCAAAGCTTTTATCAGCCATTAATTATGTATCCCTAGTATTAGTGTAGTACCAGTAAGGTATTCCTATTAAATATAGGCTATAGTATGCAATAGACAGTATTCCCCATATATCATTCTGTTGTTAACTCTGTGTATCAATGTCATACCTTAGCAGTAGATCATGTGAGCACCTATTCATATTTGTAGTGCTAATATGTGGGATTCATACCTTTAAACAACCCCTTTCAATCTTGTTCACCTTCAGTGCAGCACTGATACTTCTAATCCCATTAATGAACTATCATTACCTCTGTTCATTCCCATAATTTTAAGTTCACCCTCATTAACATCTCTGTACATATTAGGTAATCATTTCCCTTCACTAGCCTCTGTCTATCTCTAGATCCCCTATAGTTTATATTATAAGAAACTGATTTTACTTTGTTCAGGGAGTTCATATTAGTGATAACATACAATATCTCTCCTTTTGCGTCTGACTTATTTCACTCAAAATTATGTCTTCAAGTTTCATCCATGTTGTCATAAGTTTCAGGACTTCATTCCTTCTTACTGCCGCATAGTATTCCATCATATGTATATGCCATGTTTTGTTTATCCACTTATCTATCAATGGACACTTGGATTGTTTCCATCTCTTAGCAATTGTGAACAATGCTGCTATGCAAATTGGTGTGCAAGTGTCTGTTTGTGTCACTACTTTAAGATCTTCTGGGTATATACCAAAGTGGAATTGACAGATCATAGGGTAACTCAATATCTAGTTTTCTGAGGACCCACCAAACTGTCTTCCACAATGGCTGTACCATTATACATTCCCACCAGCAATGAATAAGAGTTCCAATTTCTCCACACCCTCTCCAACATTTGTAGTTTCCTGTTTGTTTAATGGCAGCCATTTGTATTGGTGTTAGATGATATCATACTGTGGTTTTGATTTGCGTTTACCTAATAGCTATGAAGGTGAACATCTTATCACATGCTTTTTAGCCATTTGTATTTCCTCTTTGGAAAAATGTCTATTCATATCTTCTGCCCATTTTATAATCAGGTTGTTTGTTCTTTGGTTGTTGAGTTGCAGGATTTCTTTATATGTGCTGGTTATCAGTCTCTGATCAAATATATGGTTTCTGAATATTTTCTCACATTGAGTTGGCTGCCACTTCATTTTTTTACAAACTCCTTTGAGGCAGAGAAACTTTTGATTTTGAGGGGTTCCCATTTATCTATTTTTTCTCTCATTGCTTGTGCTTTGGGTGTAAGGTCTAAGAAGCTACCTCCTATTACTAAGTCTTGAAGCTTACATTATCTTCTAGGAGTTTTTATGGTACTTTCTCTGATCCACTTTGAGTAAATTCTTGTATAGTGTGTGAAGTAGTGGTCCTCCTTCATCTTTTTTTGGTTACAGATATTCAGTTCTCCCAGCCCCACTTGTTGAAGAGAGTGTTCTGTCCCAGTTCAGTGAATGTGGGAGCCTTATCAAAAATAAGTTGACTATAGAGCAGGGGGTCTATTTCCAGATTCTCAATTTTATTCCTTTGATCGATGTGTCTATCTTTGTGCCAGTGCCATGCTGTTTTTACCACTGTGGCTTTATAGTAGGATTTAAAGTTAGGAAGTATAAGTCCTCTCACTTTATTCTTATTTTTTAGAAATTTTCTGGCAATTCAAGACCCCTTTTCCTTCCAAATAAATTTGATAACTACCTTTTCAAAGTCTACAAAATAGATTGTTGGAATTTTGATTGGAACTGCATTGAATCTGTGGCTCAGTGTGCTAGTTTGGATATAATATGTTCCCCCCAAAAGCCAAATTCTTTAATGCAATCTTGTGGGGGCAGACATATTAGTGTTGATTAGGTTGGAACTTTTGATTGAGTGTTTCTGTGGAGATGTGAGTCAATCAACTGTGGGTGAAAAAGTTTGATTAAATTATTTCCATGGAAATATGTACCCCATCCAATTGGGGTGGGCCTTGATTTAATTACTGGGTTCCTATAAAAGAGCTAACAAATACAAAGATCTCAGAGCAGCTGAGAGGACATCTTGGAGAGAAGCTAAGAGCTGACACTGATGCTGACACTTGGAGATGTTTGGAGATGTTTGGAGATGCTAGCCCAGAGTTTGCTCCAGAGAAGCTAAGAGAGGAAACTGATATTTAGAGGCACAGGAACTGAAGAAGCTAAGAGAGACCCAGAGACATTTTGGAGAAAGCCATTTTGAAATGCAACCTGGGAGCAAAGGAAAAGCAGATGCCAGTCACGTATCTTCCTAACTGACAGATATGTTCCGGACACCATTGGCAATTCTTCAGTGCAGGTATCATCTTGTTGATGCGTTAGTTTGGACACTTTAATGGCCTCAGAACTGTAAATCTGTAACTTAATAAATCCCCTTTATAAAAGCCAATCTGTTTCTGGTATTTTGTATAATGGTAACATTAGCAAACCGGAACAATCAGTTTGGACAGAATTGACATCTTAATGACATTTAGTTTTCCTATCCATGAATACAGAATATCTTTCACCTGTTTGGTCCTATTTGATTTCTTTTAGTAGAGTTTTGTAATTTTCTGTGTAGAAGTAATTTACATCTCTGGTTAAGTTTATTCCTAGGTACTTGCTTTTCTTAGTTCCTGTTGGGAATGGAAATTTTTTGTTGATTCCCTCTTCAGTTAGGTCATTACTAGTATATAGGAGCATTGCTGACTTTTGTGCATTAATCTTGTATCCCAGCACTTTGCAGAATTTATTAGCTCAAGTAGCTTTGTCATTGATTTCTCAGGATATTCTAAATATAAGATCATATCATCTGCAAATAATGACAGTCTTACTTCTTCCTTTTCCAATTTGGATGCTTTTTATTTTTTGTCTCACTGAATTGCTCCGGCTAGAACTTCCAGCACAATGTTGAACAACAGTGGTGACAGTGGGCATCTTTGTCTCATTCTTGATCTTAAGGGAAGGCTTTCAATCTCTCACCATTGAGTACTATGCTGGTTGTGGGATTTCCATGTATGCCCTTTATCATATTGAGGAAGTGACCTTCAATTCCTACCTTTTGAAGTGTTTTTATGAAAAAAAATGATGCTGAACTTTGCCAAATGCTTTTGCAGCATCTATCAGGATCATTTTATTTTTCCCTTTTGATTTGTTAATGTGTTGTATTACACTGATTGATTTTCTATGTTTAACTACCCTTATATGCCTGGAATGAACCCCACTTGGTCATGGTGTATGATTCTTTTAATGTGCCTTTGGATTCAATTTTCAAGTATTTTGCTGAGAATTTTTGCATCTATATTTACAGGGAGACAGGCCTGTAGTTTTCCTTTCTCATAGTATCTTTATCTGGTTTTGGTATTAGAGTGATGTTAATGTCATAAAATGAATTAGGTAGTGTTCTTTTTTCTTCAATTTTTTAAAAAAGGCTGAGCAGGAATGGTGTGAATTCTTTTTGGAAAGTTTGGTAAAATTCCACTGTGAAGCCATTTGGCTTTTATTTATAGGAAGATTTTTGATGACTGATTGGAACTCTTTACTTGTGATTGGTTTGGTGAGGTCTTCTATTTCTTCTTGGGTCAGTCTATGCTGTTGATATGTTTTCAGGAAATTATCAATTTCCTCTGATTTGTCTAGTTTTTTGGTATACAGTTGTTCATAGTATCCTCTTATGGTTTTTTAAATTTCTTTGGGATCCACAGTAATGTCATCCCATCTCTTTTCTGATTTCATTTGTCTTCTCTCTTTTTGACTTTGTCAGTCTAGCTAAGGATTTGTCAATCTTGTTGCTCTTCTTAAAGGACAAACTTTTGGTTTTATTTATTCTATTTTTTTTTTTTTAGATTGTTTATTTCTCCTTTAATCCTTGTTATTTTTTTTCTTCTACTTGCTTTAGGGTTAGTTTGCTGATCATTCTCAAGCTTCTTCAGTTTTTCCATTAGGCCTTTGAATTTAGCTCTTTCTTCCTTTTTAATCTATGCATTTAGAGCTATAAATTTCCCCCTCAGCACCGCCTTTGCTACATCTCATAGGTTTTATATGCTGTGTTCTTGTTTTCATTTGTCTCTAGACATTTATTGATTTCTCCTGCAATTTCTTCTTTGACCCACTGATTGTTCAGGAGTGTGATGTTTAACCTCCACATATTGTGAATGTTCTGATTCTTTGGTCATTATTGATTTCTAGTTGCATTCCATTATCATTACAGAATGTGCTTTGGTTTTCTAATTTGACAGCATCTACTTGTTCATAGTACCCTCTTATAATCCTTTTTATTTCTGTAAGGTTGGTGGCAATGTCCCCACATTTTTTCCTGATTTTAGTTATTTATATCTTCTCTCTCTTTTTCTCTGTCAGTCTGGCTAATGGCTTGGTTTATTATTCATATTTTCAAAAAACCAGCTTTTGGTTTTGCTGATTCTCTATTTTTTCTTCTCTATTTCATTTTCTTCTGCTTTAATTTTCACTATTTCTTTCCTTATGCTGCTTGGGTTTAGTTTGCTCTTCTTGTTCTTGTTACTTTAGTTGTCAAGTTAGGTTATTCATTTGTGATCTTTCTTCTTTTTTAATGTAGGCATTTAGAGATATAAATTTCCGTCTGAGAACTGCCTTTGCAGCATCCCATAAGTTTTGGTATGTTGTCTTTTGTGTTCATTCGTCTCAAGACATTTCCTATTTGCCCTTGTAATTTCTTCTTTGACCCATTGGATGTTTGATAATGTGTTGTTGAATATTCATATATTTGTAAATTTCCAGTTTTCCTTCTGTTATTGATTTCTAGCTTAATTCCATTGTGGTCTGAGAAGATACTTTGCATGATTTCAGCATTATTCAATTTATTAAGGTTTAATTTGTGGCCTAGCACATGGTCTATCCTGGAAAATAATCCATGTGTACTTGAGAAGAATGTGTATTCTGCTGTTTTGGAGCAGAGTGTTCTAAATATATCCATTAAGTCTAATTGGTTAACAATGTTGTTCATGTTCTCTATTTCCTTATTAATCTTCTTTCTGATTGTCCTATCCATTATTGAAAGTGTTATATTGAAGTATTATTGTGGGATTATCTATTTCTCCCTTTAATTCTATCAATTTTCACTTCATATATTTTGGGGCTCTGTTGTGTGGTGCATATAAGTTTATAATTTGTTATATCATCTTGTGGATTGAACATTTTTATCAATATACAAAATCCTTCTTTATCTCTTGTAATCTTTTTTATTTAAAGTCTATTTTGTCTCATAATAATATAACCATTATGGCTCACTCTGTTTTTTCATCCTTTTACTTTCATCCTGTTTGTTTCTTTCCCTAAAATGAGTCTCTTGTAGACAGCTGTTTTGGTTTGCTAAAGCTGCCAGAATGCAAAATACCAGAATGGATTGGTTTTTACAATGGGGGTTTATTAGTTCACAAATTTACAGCTCTACAACCATGAAAATGTCCCAGTTAAGGCATCAGTAGGATGATACATTCTCAAAAGAAAGGCCAATGGCATCTGGGGTTCCTCTGTCACATAGGAAGGTACATGGCCAGAGTCTGCTAGGCCTCTCCTGGGGTTAGCTTCTCATTTCTGTGGCTTTCTCCAAAATGTCTCTGGGCTTTTGTCTTAGCTTCTCTCTCTTGGTTCTTTTGTGTCCTTGCTTATTTCTCCCAGAGCATTTCTCTCTAAGCATCTGGGCGTCCTCTCTTATCTTCTCCCAGGGGCAACCTCTGGATTACATCTCTTAGCTTCTCTCCAAAATGTCTCTCTCAGCTTCTGAGCTCTCACTCTGTGTGTGCGTGTGTGTGTGTGTGTGTGTGTGTGTGTGCTCTGCAAAAAGGCTCCAGTAAACTAAGACCCACCTTGAATGAGCGGGATCACATCTTCATGGTAATAATCTAATCAAAATGTCCCCATCCACAATTAGGTGGGTCACATCTCCATGAAACAACCTAATCAAAAGATCTCACCCACACAGGTCTGCCCCCACAATAGTGGATTAAAAGAATATGGTCTTTTATGGGGTACATAACAGATTCAAATCAGCACAACATCATATAGATGGATTCTGATTTTTAATAAGAGAGTTTAATCTATTGACATTTAGAATACTAAACGAGAAGGAATTACTTAATTCTGCCATTTAGCTATTTGTTTTCTCAATGTCTTATATGTTTTTTGTTCCTCAATTACTCCATTACTGCTTTTTTTCTTAAATTTAGTTGCTTTTTTTGTAGTGTATCATTTTGATACCCTTCTTACATTTTCTCTATATTTTTTAGTTACTTTCTTAGTGGTTACCTTTGTAAATACAATGAACATCTTAAACTAATAACAATCTAGTCCTACTAATACTAACCTAGTTTCAGTAGTTATGCTGGTTTGAATCTATTATGCCCCCCACAAAAGCCATGTTCTTTAATGCCATCTTATGGGACAGACTTATTAGTTTTTTTGATTAAGGTGGGACATTTGAGTAGGTTTTTTCCATGGAGATGTGACCACTCAACTTTAGGTGAGACCTTTTGATTAGATAATTTCCATGGAGGTGTGACTCCACCCATCCAGTAATTAGTTCACTGGAGTACTTTAAGAGACCTCGGGGAGAAGAGAAGCTTGGAGAAGCTGAGAGAGACATCTTGGAGAGAAGCTAAGATATTAACCCAGAGTTTTCCCCTGGGAGAAGCTAAGAGCTGACACAGACCCAGATGCTGCAAGATGCTGGGAGAGCAGACAGAAAGACATTTGGACATGCTAAGCTAAGAGATGAAGCCCAGAGTTTGCCATGGAGAAGTTAAGAGAGGACTCCCAGATACTTAGAGAGAAATGTCCCAGGAGAACCAAGCATAGAGCTGAGAAAAGCTAAGAGAGAAAGAAACCCAGAGACAATTTGGAGAAAGCCATTTTGAAACTCAACGTGGGAACAAAGGACCGGCAGACGGCAGCCATGTGCTTTCCCAGCTGACAGAGGTGTTCCAGACACAATTGGCCTTTCTTCAGTGAAGGCATCCTCTTGCTGATGCCTTATTTTGGACATTTTTATGGCCTTATAACAGCAAATTTGTAACCTAATAAATGTCCTTTATAAAAGCCTACCTATTTCTGGTATTTTGCAGAACAGCAGCTTTAGCAAGCCAGAAAGATAGTGTATGAAAGTTCTACTCCTATATATCTCCATCCCTCCCCTTTATATTGTCATTGTCTCTGACTACATCTTTATGTACTGAATTCCCATCAATGTAGATTTAAAATGTTATTTTATACATTTGTCTTTTATGTCATATGGCAGGGAAAGCAGTTACAAACCAAAAGTACAATCATGTGGGATTTTCTATTTGCCTATGTATTTACCTTTATCATGTTCTTTATTTCTCTTATGGCTTCAAGTTACTGTGTAATGTCCTTTTACTTCAGTCTGAAGGTTTCTCTTCAGCATTCCTTGTAGGGTAGGTCTTCTGGTAATGAACTCCTTCAGTTTTTGCTTATTTGTAAACATCTTACTTGTGCCTTCATTTTTTGAAACATGTTTTTGACAAATACAGACTTCCTGATTAATATATTTTTCCTTTAAGGACTTTAAATATACCATCCCATTATTTTAAGGCCTTCATGTTTTCTCTTGAGAAATCCACTCTTAATCCGATCGATCAGGGATCCTTTGTATGTGACTAGTTGCTTCTCTCTTCCTGCTTTAAAAATCCTCTCCTTGTCTTTGGATTTTGACAATTTTGCTATTATGTGTCTTTGGGTAGCTCCCTTATAGTCTATTCCATTTGGAGTTCATTGAGATGCCTATATGTGTATATTCATATCTTTCATCAGATTAGGGAAGTTTTTGGCCATTATTTTTTGAAATGTTTTCCTACCCCTTTCTCTTCATCCTTCTGGGACTCCAACAATGCATATATTGTATGCTTGATGGTGTCTCTCAGGTCTGTCAGGCTATGTTCCTTAGTTTTTCTTTCTGCTCTTCACAGTGGAAAATTTCAATTGTCTTTTCTTTGTGTTTGCTGATACTTTCTTCTGCCTGCTTAAATCTGCTGTTGAACCCACCTAAAAACTTGTTCTTTTCAATTGTGATATTTTGCAGATCCAATATTTCTGTTTGGTTCCTTTTGATAATTTCCATCTCTTTGTATTGTTCAGACAATGTTTTTCTAATTTCCTTTAGTTCTTTGTATATGGATTTCTTTAGTTTGTTGAACATATTTAAGATGATTGATCTTAAAGTCTCTGACTAATAGTTCCAAAGTATGAGTTTCCTCAGGAATGGTTTCTGGCAATACTTTTTTCTTGTTTCTTTGTGAGTTTTGTAAATTTGTTTTGAGAACTGGATATTCTGAGTATTATGCTGTTATAACTATGGAAATCTACTTCTCCGACTCCCCTGGGATTACTAGGGATTTTTGTTGTTTTTGAAGACTGAATTATCAGTTTGATACTTTTCCAAGCTATATTTACTCCCAAATGGGGAATGGAAAGAGAAAAGAGAAAAAATATGGGTACTGCCTTGCTAAGACTCCTCTGTCTCTTTTGCATGAGGGGGGTTGGAACAATGGTGGCCCTCAGAGCCAGGTCCCCAGTTATCTGAGGTAGCTGATCAAACGTAGTGATCAGATCACACTTACCAGATTTTGGAGGACTAGGTCTGTATAGCCCACCTTGGCAATAGCAAACTGCCCAAGGAGCTGGGCTGTAGTTCTTACTGCTTGTCTGCCATGCAGTTCGGGGTGGGGAGTGGTAGCACTGCACAGAGTGTGAAATTCACTGATGTTTGCCATAATTTACCAGCCTCTTTCTCCAGCTGCAGAGTGTTTCACTAGACTGCAGAGTTTAAAAATAGTTGATTCAGACATTTTCCGACAGTTCAATAGTTGTTTTGCAGGAAGGACCTTTTCTGTAACTTCCTACCCTGACATATTTCCACAATCCAAAATGAACTCTTAAATTTCTCTGCACATCCAATCTGTTCTTTCTGATGTCTCTCCAAGCTCAGAAAATGGTGCATCCATCCTTCCAGTTTTCCAGGCCAAAAAGCCTTAGCTATATGGTTGTCTCCTCTTTTTCTAAGACATGCATCCAATTCACCATTCTATCTCCAAAATAGAAACAGAATCCACTTATACCACAAACACTTTGTTGCATTGTTACCAGTTGTCTCAATTATTGCAATGACTCTTGGAATCCTTGCCCCTCTATTGAATATACTCATCAGGGCAGTCAAAATGAATCTCTCAAAATAGCCTAAGTCAGATCATGTCACTCTGCTCAAAAGTCCTTCAATATCTGACATCTTACACAGATTAAAAGCCAAAATTCTAACAATAGCCCATAAGACCCCATATGGTCTGCCCCCTCACCCCACCCATCTCTCTGATCTTATCTGCTACCATTTTACATTGGCTCATTGTACATGAGTCACACACTTCTCTGCTGTTCCTCAAACAGACCAAACATGATCCAATCTCAGGGTGTATGCACTTACTGTTTCCTACCAGGAATGGTCTTTCTGCAGATGTCCATGTGACTTGCTTCTTCCTTTTCTTCATGTCCTAGATCAAATGTTACCTTATTAGAATGGTCATTCCTGACCACCAAGACCAGTTATGCAATTTGCAGGGCCCAGTGCAAAATGAAAATACAGGGCCCCTTATTGTTAAGAATGTCAAGACATTGACAGCTGGGTACTAAACCAAGCATGGAACTCTTCTAAGCCTGGGGCCCTGTGCAATACACAAGTTTCACACCCATGCAGACCGCTGTGCTAACAATTTTACATAAAGAAGCAATTTCATCCCTACATTCCTCATCCACTTACCCTCCTTCATTTTTCTTCACAAAGACATATATTTGTGTTTATTATCAGTCTTCCCTAACTAGAATGTAAGGTCCCTGAAGTCTGGGAATTTGTTTTGTTCACTGTGGTGTCCCCAGAACTTAGAAGAGAGTCTGATACATATTAACCATGTAATACATATCTGTTGAATGAATTTCAATCATAATACATGTTTATTAGTTTTGAAAGAGAAGCATGTTAAGTCCATATTTGGAAAGAAAAAATAAGTTCAGGAATATGAATCCTCACCTTTAAGAATGGAAGTAAGCTTCTAGTCAGTAAACTGCTTTTTTTTGCTAGGAAAATGTTCAAAACTAACACATGTTTCCTTGACACTCTTCAATTGTGCCTCAAGCCACTGACACATAGGAGGATAGCTAATTTTTCTAGTTTTCATAATGTTGTTATGTTCCTGTTACATAGATTGTTTTAACTTCTCCTATAATTTATTTAAACAATATTACACAAGATACAAAGCAATAACTGTTGGAAGAATTAATGATCATTCCAAAATTGTATCAGATAATGTTAATAATTCAACAATATGCTTTCCAAGCTTTTCTTAAAGGTGCATTGTATTTAGAGGCTACAAACCCCTCAATTTATGATTATGTGGTTGATAGCTATCTAATGTTCTCTTCCTATTTGCAATAGAATATTTTTTTAAAAATTATTTCTGACACTTTTTTTTGAAATCCAGCCTTAATCCATTCCTTTTATGACTTTTTAAAAAAATTTTTATTCCATAAGACCCATCCCATGACTTTGTGAAAATGATCCAGACTTTAATTTGATGGCACAGATTTTAATCTAGATGTTTTGTCTGTCCCTGTGTGTGACTAGCTTGGAAAAATCTTTGCTATGCAACTCTCATAATGATAACATAATAATAATTATTAAAACTGTAATGATTATAATACCTTTTGTGATGCTAGTCTCCTTTTTGATCTGCAAGTTAACTGGAATCCAATTAAAGCTTACAAAATGTCTCACAAACTGGGGGCAATTGATCCATCAAATTACTTTAATCCAATCCATTGTTCTGTTTAATTACTATTTTGTTAAGCTTTATTAATTAGCCAAATCATTGCTCCCTTGTGGAATATACCACAACTCTTTTTATTGATATATATATATTTATTGAGATGGTTCACATACCATACAACTATCCAAAGATCCAAAGTGTACAATCAATTGTCCATGATGCCATCATACAGCTGTGCATCCATCACCACAATTTTTTTCAATTTTTAGAACATTTTCATTACTCCAGAAAAGAAATAAAGACCGAAAAAAAGGAGACTCATGTCTTCCTGTACCCCTAACTACCCTCCTCCATTATTGATTTATAGTTTTTGTATAGTACATTTGTTACTGTTGATGAAAGAATGTTAAAATACTACTAACTGTAGTATACAGTTTGCAATAGGTATATATTTTTTTCCTATATGCATCTCTATTATTAACTACTAGTTTCAGTGTCATACATTTGTTCTAGTTCATGAAAGAGATTTCTAATATTTGTGCAGTTAATCACAGACATTGTCCACCACAAGATTCACTGTTTTATATATTCCCATCTTTTAACCTCCAATTTTCCTTCTGGTGACATATGTGACTCTGAGCTTGCCCTTTCCACCACCTTCACACACCATTCAGCACTGTTAGTTATTCTCACAACATGCTACAATCACCCCTGTCCATTTCCATACATTTAAGTTCACCCTAGTTGAGCATTCTGTTCATAATAAGCAAACACTTCCCCTTCTTTAGCCTCATTTTATATCCTGGTAACTTATATTTAATGTCTATGAGTTTACATATTACAATTAGTTCGTATCAGTGAGATCCTGCAATATTTGCCTTTATGTGTCTGTGTGCTGGTTTGAATGTATTATGTCCCCCCAAAAGCCATATTCTTTGATGCAATCATGTGGGGCAGACATATTAGTGGGGATTAAGTTGGAATGTTTGGATTAGGCTGTTTCCATGGAAATGCACCCCACCCAACTGTGGGCGATGACTCTGATTGGATAATTTCCATGGAGGTGTTACCCCACCCATTCAGGGTGGGTCTAAATTAAATCCCTGGAGCCATGTAAATGAGCTGACAAAACAGAAGGAATTCAGTGCAGCTGTGAGTGACATTTTGAAGTGCAGGTGAGAGTGACATTTTGAAGAGGAGCTACAGCCAAGAGGGACACTTTGAAGAATGCACAGAAACTGAGAGAGTAGCTGCAGATGAGAGACAGTTTGAAGAAGGCTATTGAAAGCAGACTTTTGATCTGGAGAAGCTAAGAGAGGACAAATGCTCCAAGAGCAACTGAGAGTGACATTTGTGAGGAACTGCAGCCTAGAGAGGGATGTCCTGGGAGAAAGCCATTTTGAACCCAGAACTCTAGAGCAGACACAGCCACGTGCCTTCCCAGCTAACAGAGGTTTTCCAGACACCATTGGCCATCCTCCAGTGAAGGTACCCGATTGCTGATGTGTTACCTTGGGCACTTTATGGCCTTAAGACTGTAACTGTGTACCAAATAAACCCCCTTTCATAAAAGCCAATCCATCTCTGGTGTTTTGCATTCCAACAGCATTAGCAAACTAGAACAGTCTGTCTTATTTCACTCAATATAGTGCCCTCAAGATGTCTTCATCAACCCCTTTCTTTTAAGAAGTTTTGTTCACACACCATACATTCCGTCCTAACTAAACAATTGTTGGTTCCCTATATAGTCACATATTTATGTATTCAGCACCATGGCCACTATCTATATAAGGACATCTCCATTTCTTCCCCAAAGAGGAGGAAGAGTCAAAGAAGGCAGAGAGACAAAAGAAAAAGAAAAAAAGAAATAGAGAAATAAAACAACAACAACAAAAAAACATGACAGCTAGAAAGCAACAAAAGGAAAGATAGCATTAACCGGAAGTAAAATAAAGAGTCAGACAACATCACCAATGCCAGGAGTCCCATATCCTCCCCACCCCCATATGCATTTAGCTTTGGTATATTGCTTTTGTTATATTAAAGGAAGCATAATACATTGTTTCCATTAATTATAGTCTCTAGTTTGCATTGATTGTATTTTCCCCCATCCCAAACTGTTTTTAACCTTGCAATGTTGACATTCATTTGTTCTACCTCATGTAAAAACATATTTGTACCTTTTACTACAATCATTGAGCACCTTAGGTTTCCCTGAGTTACACAGTCCCAGTCTTTATCCTTCGTATTTTGTTCTGGTGTCCCACATGATCCCAGCCTTCCTCTTTCAACCATACTCACAGCTATCTTTGTTCAGTATACTTACATTGCTGTGCTACTATTACCCAAAATTGTGTTCCAAACCTCTCACTCGTGTCTTTTCCTTTCTGTCTGCAGTGCTTCCTTTAGTGTTTCCTGTAGGGCAGGTATCTTGTTCACAAACTCTGTCATTGTTTGTCAGAGAATATTTTTAGCTCTCCCTTGTATTTGAAGGACAGTTTTGCCAGATATAGGATTCTTGCTTGGTGGTTTTTCTCTTTCAGTATCTTAAATATATCACCCCACTTCCTTCTTGCCTCCATGGTTTCTATAGAGAAATCTGCACATAGTTTTATCAAGCTTCCTTTGTATGTGATGGATTACTTTTCTCTTGCTGCTTTCAGGATTCTCTCTTTATCTTTGATGTTTGATAATCTGATTATTAAGTGTCTTGGCATGGGCCTATTCAAATTTCTTCTGGTTGGGTTATGCTGCACTTCTTGGATCTGTAATTTTATGTCTTTCATAAGAGACGGGAAATTTTCATTGATTATTTCCTCTGTTATTGCTTCTGCCCCTTTCCCTTCTCTTCTCTTTCGGGGGCACCAATGACACATACATTCCTAATTTTTGTTTTGTCCTTAAGTTCCCAGAGACATTGCTCATATTTTTCCATTCTTTTCTCTATCTATTCTTTTGTGTATAGGCTTTCAGTTGCCTTGTTCTCCAATTCCTGAGGGTTTTCTTCTGCCTCTTGCCTCTTGAGATCTGTTGTTGTATGTTTCCATTGTTTCTTTCATTTCTTGTGTTGTGCCTTTCATTTCCATGGATTCTGCCAGTTGGTTTCTCGAACTTTCAATTTCTACCTTATGTACACCCTGTGTTTTCATTATACAGTCCATCTCTTTTGCCATATCCTCCGTAAACTTTTTGAATTAACTTGGTGTTAGTTGTGTAAATTCCTGTTTCTCAGTTGAAGTGTAAGTTTGTTCCTTTGAATGGGCCATAACTTCGTTTCTTTTAGTATAGGTTGTAGTTTTCTGTTATCTAGGTATGGTTTCCTTGGTTACCCCAATCAGGTTTTCCCAGACCAAAATGGGTTCTGGTCTCAAAAGGAAGAACTATTCAGTATCCGGTTTCCCTGATGGTGTCTTAGAAATTTGACACACCCTGTGAGGCCTCAGGTCACTGTGCTTTTCCGCCCAGCAGGTGGTGCCTGTCAGCTTGTAACTCCAGACTGGTGTAAGGAGGTGTGGCCTGTGGCTGTTTTCCCCCAGGCTCTGGGGTGTGGTTGTGAATGCAAGGTGGGTAGTAGAGCTGGGCTCCACCCCTTTCCTGTTAGGGAAGATAGACCCCCTATGGAGAGGTCATTAACATTTCAATGGTCTCTCTCTGCCTGTGCTATCTCCACCCTTGTCTGGGTCAGAGCACTGGGAACTGAAAATGGCTGAGGCTTTCTCCACTGAGCCAAAAAAGGGACAGAAAGCCCCCTTCAGGGCTAGTCCACAGCCACCCTCCAGCTCTCCAAGGTCAGTCTTCACCCAAAGTCTCTGTCTGCTTGTTGGGGATTCATATGGAGCAGTCCACACTTGTTAATTAAAACCCCAGTTGGAGCTCAGCTGTGCTATATTTGCTCCCTCAGAGAGAGCTGCTCTCTGGCTCCATGAGGCTTTGCAGCTTGGGCTGTGGGGGAAGGGAGCTCCTGGCTTGGATCTGCAGTTTTTACTTACAGATTTTATGCTGCAATCTCGGGTATTCGTCCCAATTCAGGTTGGTGTATGATGAGTGGATCATCATGTTTTTTCCTCTACAGTTACTCTGGATTATTTACTAGCTGTTCCTGGTTGCTTATTAGTTGTTCCAGGGGGACTAACTAGCTTCCACTCCTCTCCATGCTGCCATCTTAAATGCCTCTCCAACTCTTTTTTAAATGATCATACTGCATATTTGCTTTCTTAATTTTCTACAGCATGGGTCTAATTTATCCCTTTCACAATGTGACACATTTTTTACATATAAATTTTATAATCTTATTTAAACATTGCTAAGAGTTTACCCCCTTCTCTTCACCTGTCCAATCCAACTTTACCATGTCTCTTCTTCTAAGCTAATGTTCTAAACAACTATCTAAATTTGTTGGATTTTAAATTTTCAAAATTTGTTTATAGTCCTGTTCATGAAAGAAAGAAAAATAACTCAAATATTTCAAACAGCTCAGTGAATAGTAAGTTAAATGGCCTGTTTTTCTTGGTCTTCCAATAATCCTACAGCTCCACTGATGTCACTGTGTGACCTCTTTGGGATATTGTTTGTCATAAATAATCAGAAATTTATAATGTATTCTTTCTGTAATCATATTTTTATTTTCAGATCTGTGTATATCTGTTCTTCAAGAATTAACAGAAAAATATTAAATGATTCAGCAACAAAAATTAATTTGCAGGAAAGATATGTCTTAAGAAGTGCCAATGTTCAAAATGTTTCATTGTGACATTTATAAAAAGATAATTTCAACATATAATAGACTAGATGATTGTCCTTTTAACAAAGTCAATTACTCTGCTTGAGATTTCTATTCTGATCACCCATAGAAAATTCTCTACAGAGTTGAATAAACATCATGGATAGACTAAAGACATTGTCAGATGCATTTTTCTCATTCAGTCAAAGATCAAAGTAGTGATAGTCTAAATTAATGGTTTATGTTCTCTTTCATTACCCCCAAACATCCCTCATGTATAACACGCTTTGAAAGATTATGTGTACCAAACTGCACTTATTAATTACCAAATTATTTTCCAATGTTTATGAATCAAAAGTTTGTATTAAAATTTTTCTGATTAACTCCCTGTACCAGTGTGTATATATTATGCCCCCCAGAAAAAGCCATGTTCTTTGATGCACACCCAATTGTAGGTGATAAATCTCATTAGATAATTTCCATGGAGGCATGGCTCCACCCATTCAGCATGGGCCTTGATTAGTTTCCCAAAGCTCTATATAAGAGCTCAGACAGAAGGAGCTTGCTGCTGCAGCTGAGACAGACATTTTGAAGACACCTGTTGAATGCTGACACTGACATTTTGGCCACGCCATTTTGAAATGCAACCTGGGAGCAAGCAGACACCAGCCACATGCCTTCCCGGCTAACAGAGGTTTTCCCGATGCCACTGGCCATTCTCCAGTGAAGGTACCCTATTGTTGATGCCTTAGCTTGGACTCTATTACGGCCATAAGGCTATAACTTTGTAACCAAATAAACCCCCTTTATAAAAGCCAATCCATTTCTGGTATTTTGCATTCTGGCAGCATTAGTAAACCAGAACACTCCCCAAAAGATATTTAATTAGCTAATTATTAAAGAAAAAACAGTAACGTTCTAATGAAGAAACGTGGCAGATGCCACCTTACCCAAGTGATCAAAGTTAATATGATCAACAGTGAGACAAATAGATGCAATTTGCCTCCAGATATGATGAATTGAGAAGGATACAATGTAACACAATGCTTCTTGTATTACTGCTAAAAATGTATTATCTGAACTTAGTACTGAGGAAAAATGAGACAAACTCATGTAGAGGAACAGTCTACAAATAAGTTATTTATATTCTTCAAACATATCAAAATGTTAGAAGATAAAGAAAGGCTTAGAAACTTTCCCAGATTAAAAGGGACAAAAGAAAAATAGAAAGTAATGCAACATGTGAATCTGGATTGAATCCTGGATCAGAATTTTAAATTTTTCTTACAAAGGACATTAATTGGACAATTGGCAAAATTTGAATAAGGTCTGTAACTTAAATAATGGTACTGAATCAATGTTAATTTCATTATTTTGGTAATTATATTATAGTTATATAAGAGAATATCATTTTTTTAAAAATGCACAATAAAAGGGGCATTATTTCTGCTTTCAAATGGATATATAAACATATACATATATATATACATATATATCCACATATACATTTATACACAAATACAGGGAGAGAGAAAATGGTAAAGGAAACATGGAAATTGTTAATAATCAAGGAATCCAGGTAAAAATATATGGAAATTCTTTCTACAATGTCTGTGAGTCTGAAATTACTTCAAAAGAAGTTAAGATAAAAATTAAGGGAAAACATAAAACTTCTGATCAAGATAAAGTAACCATTTTATCCAAGGTAAGACCCAGCCCAGAGCAAGATGATATTTTAGCTTGTGCTGGAAAGTTGTACAATTGGCTTTCTCTGTTAAAAATAAAATTTATTGTTTTCACAGACTTCTAGTGATTCAGAGGCCCCAGAATGAGAAATGCTGCTGCTAAGTCATTTGTTATTGTCACTCAAATTAGAGTAACAAAAACTTTTGCAGAGTCATCAGAGGAATATTGCCTCTGCGGAGCTGACTATTTCTTTGCATGTTATTTTTACTGTTGTTGCTGATCAAAGAAGTTTAACAAACTGTTTTGAATTACAATAACCATGTGGGGACATGAAATTCAATTGTTTGTATATGTTGACCTCCTATCTGTGACTCTTTTTATTCTCACTCATTAGTGCCAGAAATTTTATTATAGAATCTTCAAGATACCCCTGCATGTAATTTTTTTCTTCAAAGATTTTCAGTGGTTTGACCATGATATGTCTAGGAGTGTGGGGTAGGAGGTAGGAGATTATCTATATGTACTTCTTGAGGCTCTCCTAGCTCCCTGGATCTATGGTTTGTTGTCTTTCATTAATTTTGGAAAATTATCAGCCATTATTTCTTCAAATATGTCTCTGTCCCTCTTTCTCTTTCTCTTTTCCTTCTGGGTCTCTAATTGTATGTGTGTAAGACAATTTGATACTGTCACACAGCTCTCATATGGTCTGGTTTCTTCTCTCTACTCTTTTCTCTCTTTATGTTTCAGTTTGGGTTATTTAAACTTATCTAATGTATCATCACTGATTCTTTCCTCAACTGTGTAACTTTGCTGATGAGACTGTTGAAGTAACTCTTCATCTCTGATATTATGTTCTTTATTTCCAGAGTCACAACTGGACTTTTAAAAAAATTGTTTCTACTCTGGTGAAATTTCCCATTGCATGTGCATATTGTCCAGCTTTTCCACTAGATTCATTAATATGTTAATCATAACTATTTTAAAGTCCCTGTGTGATTGTTCAACAACTACTCATCTATGAACTTGGCTCTTTCAGTTGATTTTTCTCTTGACAATTTCTTTTTTTTTTTTCAGTTTTATTGAGATATATTCACATACCATACAATCATCCGTGGTGTACAATCAACTGTTCACAGTGCTATCATATATAGTTGTGCATTCATCACCCCAATCTATTTTTGAACATTTTCCTTATACTAGAAAGAGTCAGAATAAGAATAAAAAATAAAAATAAAAGAGAACACCCAAATCATCCCCCCATCCCACCCTATTTTTCATTTAGGTTTTGTCTCCATTTTTCTATTCATCCATCCATACACTGGGTAAAGAGAGTGTGACCCACAAGGTTTTCACAATCACACTGTCACCCCTTGTAATCTACATTGTTATACAATCATCTTCAAGAGTCAAGGCTGCTGGGTTGGAGTTTGGTAGTTTCAGGTATTTACTTCAAGCTACTACAATACATTAAAATCTAAAAAGTGTTATCTGTATAGTTGTAAGAATGTCCAACAGAGTGACCTCTCAACTCCATTTGAAATCTCTCAACCACTGAAGCTTTATTTTGTTTCATTTTGCATCCCCCTTTTGGTCAAGAAGATGTTCTCAATCCCACAATGCTGGGTCCAGATTCATCCCTGGGAGTCATATCCTGCATTGCCAGGGAGAATTACATCCCTGGGAGTCAGATCCCACGTAGCAGGGAGGACAATGAGTTCACCCACCAAGGTGGCTTAGCTAGAGAGAGAGGGCCACATCTGAGCAACAAAGAGGCACTCATGGGGAGACTTTTAGGCACAATTATAAGCAGGTTTAGCCTCTCTTTTGCAGTAACAACTTTCATAGGGACAAGCCCCAAGACAGAGGGCTCAGCATATCAAGCCATCAGTCCCCAATGTTTGTGAGAACATCAGCAACAATCCAGGTGAGGAAGTCCAACACCTCCGCATCCTCCCCAAGCTCCACAGGGGGGCCCGAATATATATTTTTATTCTCCGCCCAAATTACTCTGGGATGTGTTGCTATTTCACTCTAACCTATACAGACCTACCATATCTCACTTCCTATTCAAAGTTGCATGTAATTGTGGTGTTTGAACAAACTGACTGTAGAAGTTATATTGTTTAGAAAATATAGATCCTACACCAAATTTCTTCCCTTGGCCTCATATGGAAGTTGAAGTTTTAACACACTGTTGGTTTTAACCTATACCCTTTGGCCCAATTTGCCCTAGTCTTAACCAGATCTGCTTCATTCATATCTCTAATTGAAGTCTGGGCTCTTTTTCAGCTTTTTTTTTTTTTTTTTTATGTTGTTGTATGCATTAATACTGACATTCATATCTGCTGAGCTCTAGCTCTGAGTTTCAGGTGTCACACAGATACCCAATGTTCCAGAGACCAATCAGATTATACACCAAGGGATCAACATGTCAGAGTTTGGAGATAACCATTACAATTCAGGAATAGATTTGACTTCTGTAAGAGCTTACAATCTAGGGACCATTGCAATAATCATGTCCCTGTTAGACTGTGCTCTAAGATTCAATTCTGAGTTTACACATTATAGCTAGTCCATATTGGTGAAGCATTATGGTGTTTGCCTTTGCTTCTAGCATACTTCATTCAAAATGCTGTGTACAGGATCCATTCACCTCGTTGCGTGTCTCACAGCTTCACTCCTTCTCATAGCTGCCCAATAATCCATTGTATGCATGCACCACAGTTCACCATTCTGTTTCTCAGTCAGTGTACCCTTAGGCCACCTCCACCCATTGCAAATCATGAATACTGCCTCCATAAACACCAGTGTGCAAATGTCCATTCGAGTCTCTGCTCTCAGATCTTCCAAGTACATACCCCATAGTGGGGTTGCAGGACCTTATGGCCACCACATACTTAGCTTCTACTGGAACCACCACAGTGACCTCCAGAAAGGCTACACCATTCTGCCTCCTCATCAACAGTAAATAGGTACATCCCTCTCTCCATACTTTCTCCAGCACTTTCATGCCTATTTATATTTTTTCCTACAATTTGATATATTCACATAACATACAATTATCCACAGTGTACAATCAGTTGTTCACAGTATCATCATATAGTTGTACGTTTATCACCACAGTCAGCACTTGAACATATTGATTACTATGAAAAAATTTTTTGGTGACTAATAAAAAAGATAATTATAAAAAGAAAAAGAAAGTGTCATACAATACATATATTAGTAAAGACAGAAAACAACACCAGTACCAAGAATTCCGTATCCCTCCCTTATATCCCCCTCTCATACACACTTATCTTTGGTATATTGTCTTTGTTACATTTAATGGAAGTATATTACAATGTTACTGTTGACCACAAACTTCAGTTTGCGTTGATTATGTTTTTTCCCAAATACCATCCCTTTTTCAACACTCTGCATGGTTGACATTCATTTGTTCTCCCACATGTGAGAATATTTTTATATTTGTACATTCAGTAACAGTCATTGGCTACTCCAGTTTTTGCCAAGTTATACAGTCCAGTCTTCATCATCTATCTTTACTTCTGGTGTCATACATTCCCCTATCCCACCTCTTTCAGCCTTACTCACAGACATCTTTGTTCAGTGTACTTAAAATATTGTGCTACCATCACACAGTATTATGCTATCTATTTCTGGATCTATACAATCAATCCTGCTGAACAATCTGTAGTCCTTCAGCATCAAATGCCTGATCTCTACCCTCTTTCTATCTCCTGGTAGACTGTGTTATCAGCTTTTAACTCTCAAAGTTTGCTCACTAATGTTGGTTCATATTAGTGAGACCATACTGCATTTGGCCTTTTGTTTCTGGCTAACTTTACTCAACATACTGTCCTCAAGGTTCATCCATGTTATTATATTTTCCATGTCTTTGTTCTGTCTTACAGCTGCATAATATTCCATCATGTGTCTATACCACAGTTTGTTTATCCACTTGTCCGTTGATGGACATTTGGGCTGCTTCCTTCTCTTGGCAATCATGAATAATGCTGCAATAAACATGGTTTACAAATGTCCATTTGTGTCTTAACTTTCAGTTCCTTTGAGTATATACCTAGCACTGGAATAGCTGGGTCATATGGCAGATATATACTTAGCTTCCTGAGGAACCTCCACTGTCTTCCAGAGTGGTTGCACCATTCTACATTCCCACCAGCAATGAATAAGTGTGCCTCTTTCTCCACATCCTCTCCAGCACTTGTAATTTTCTGTTTTTTGGATAATGACCATTCTGGTAGGTGTGAGATGATATCTCATTATGGTTTTTATTTGCATTTCCCTAATAGCCAGCGAAGTTGAGCATTTTTTCCTATGTTTTTGAGCCATTTGTATTTCCTATTCAGAAAAGTGTCTGTCCATGTCTTTTGCCCATTTTTTAATTGGGTTGTTTGTCTTACTGTTGTTGAGTTGTGGGATTGCATTATATATTCAGGATATTAAATCCTTATCTGATATGTGGTTTCCAAATATTGTCTCCCATTGTGTGAGCTGCCTTTTTACTTTTTTTAAACAAAGTCCTTTGATGTACAAAAGTGTTTGATTTTGAGGAGATCCCATTTGTCTATTTGTTCTTTGGTTGCTGGTGCTTTGGGTGTGAGGTCTAAGAAACCACCTCCTATCACAAGATCTTTCAGATATTGCCCTATGTTTTCTTCTAAGAGTCTTATGATATTAGCACTTATGTTTAGGTCTTTGATCACTTGGAGTTAATTTTTGTATAAGGTGTGAGGTAGGAGTCCTTTTTCCATTCTTTTGGAAATGGATATCCAGTTCTCCAAACACCGTTTATTGAAGAGGCTGCTCTGTCCCAGTTGTTTTGGCTTGACTGCCTTATCAATGATCAATTGCCCATAGATGCCAGGGTCTATTTCTGAACACTCAATTTGATTCCATTGGTCAGTATCTCTGTCCTTATGCCAGTACCATGCTTTTTTGAGAACTGTAGCTTTGTAATATGCTTCAAAGTCAGGTAGTGTAAGACCTCCCACTTTGTTCCTCTTTCTCAAGATATTTTTGGCTATTTGGGGCAACTTGTCCTTCCAAATAAATTTGGTTATTGGTTTTTCTATTTCTGCAAATAAGTTGTTAGGATTTTAATTGGTATTGCATTGAATCTATACATCAGTTTAGGTAGAGTTAACATCTTAATTATATTTAGTCTTCCAACCCATGAGCATGTTATGTTCTTCCAGTTTTTTAGGTCCTGTTCAATTTCTTTTAGCAGTTTCTTATAGTTTCCTTTGTATAGGTCTTTTGGGCCCTTGTTAAGTTTATTCCTAAATACTTGGTTCTTTTGCTTGCTATTTTAAATGGAATTTTAAAAATTTCCTCCTCTTGTTGCACATTACTTGTGTATAAGAACACTACATATTTTTGTGTGTTGATCTTGTAGACTGCCACTTTGCTGTATTCATTGATTAGCTCTAATAGCTTTGCTATAGATTTTTCTGGATTTTCTACATATAGAATCATGTCATCTGCAAACAGTGAAAGTTTTACTTCTTCCTCTCCAATTTGGATGCCTTTTATTTCTTTTTCTTCTGTAATTGCTCTAGCTAGAACTTCCAGCACAATGTTAAATAACAATGGTGACAGTGGGCATCCCTGTCTTGTTCCTGATCTTAGAGGGAAAGCTTTCAATCTCTCCTCATTGAGTATGATGTTAGCTGTGGGTTTTTCTTATATTGCCATTATCATATTAAGAAAATTCCCTTCTATTTCTATCCTTTGAAGTGTTTTCATCAAGAAAAGATGTTAAATTTTGTCAAATGCATTCTCTGCATCAATCGAGAAGATCATGTGGCTCTTTTGCTTTGATTGATTGATGTGGTATGTTACGTTAATTGATTTTCTTGTGTTGAACCAGCCTTGCATACCTGGAATAAACCCCACTTGGTCATGGTCTATAATTCTTTTAATATGCTGCTGGATTCTATTTGCAAGTATTTTGTGGAGGATTTTTTCACCTATATTCATTAAAGAGATTGGACTATAATTTTCTTTTTTTGTAGTATCTTTGTCTGATATTGATATTAGGGCAATATTGGCTTCATAGAATGAGTTGGGTAGCTTTCACACCTCTTCAATTTTTTTGAAGAGTTTGAGTAGGATTGGTATTTATTCTTTCTTGAATGCTTGGTAGAATTCACATGTGAAACTTTCTGGTCTTGGGCTTTTCTTTTGGGAGAGCTTTATGGTGACTGACTCACTCTTGTGATTGGTTTGTTGAGGTTGTCTATTTCTTCTTGGGTCAATGTTATTTGTTTATGCTTTTCTAGGAAGTTGTCCATTTTGTGTAAGTTGTCCAGTTTATTATCATATAGTTGCTCATAGTATCTTCTCATTATCTCCTTTATTTCTTCAGGGTCAGTAGTTATGTTTCCTTTCCCATTTCTGATTGCATTTATTTGTATCTGCTCGCTCTCTCTCTCTCTCTCTCTCTCTCTCTCTCTCTCACCCTCTCCCTCTCTCCCTCTCTCTCTTTTTGGCTGTTTTTGCTAGCCCTATCTCCTCTCCACTGGGCTGACTGCTCCCAGATTCTCCAGTGTCTGGTCTATCTATGTATGGTTGGAATTTTTGATCAGCAGTCTGAGCTGCAACTGAAGTTCTCTCTCCTGGTTCCCAGCACCAATGGCCTGTCCTCCCATGGGACTGTGCCAGGCAGGGAAGGGTGTGGGCATCTTGGCTGTGAGAACTTACAGATTTTGCTGATCTCAGCTGTTCCATGCATTTCTGAGTGTTGTATGAAGTCTGTCCAAAGTCAAATTGATCTGTGGTGTCCAGTCCACACAGTTCCTGGCTTTCTACCAACTGCCCTGGAGGAGTAACTAAGGCCCACACCTCACCACTCTGCCATCTTGCCCCACCCTCTCTCAACAATGTCTTTGAAAGTTGATTTTACATGTCTTATAATTGATTTTACATGTCTTATAATTTTTTATTATATATAAGACATTGGCAATAGAAGAATAGTAAAGAATGGGATACATATATTTACATCTGGAAAGGGCATGTCTCTTCTTCTGTCAGGCTGTAACCATGGGGTGCTAATCTAATATAACGAGGGGCTAAAATAGTTTTGGATTTTGTAGTTGCTATTGTTGTGTTCAGTGCACCACAGTCTTCATATTCCTTCAAATATGAACTATTTATTTGTGGCTGTTATTGTGCCCAAGGTGCCAAAGTCCCCTCCTGCTCTAGCCTTAGCTTTCAGCAGACCCTCCATGTCCATGCCACAGAGAGGATCACTGTCTATGCCCTTGCCCCTCCCCCAGAGTATAGTGCTGGTGCTTTTTACTTGTACTAGGCTTGCAGTGGGGGCAGGGGCAGTGTCTTCATTTTGTGACTGCTATGCAAATACCACACAATGAGTTGGCTTTAACAAAGGGAATTATTGTCTGGAAGTTTCACTTCCTCCTGGGTTTGATAGTGTTCTAGCTAGCCAGCAGTCCTTGGGTTCCTTGGCTTTCCTGTCATATGGTAATGTCCTTGTGCCGGTTTGAGTGTATTGTGACACCCAAATGCCATTATCTTTGTGGTCTTGTGTGGGGCAGAAGTTTTGGTGCTGGTTAGATTTGCTTGGAGTGTGCCCCACCCAGCTGTGGGAGATAATTTCGATGAGATGTTCCCATGGAGGCGTGGCCCCACCCATTCGGGGTGGGCCTTGATCGGTGGAGCTATATAAATGAGCTGACTCAAAGAGAGGAAAGGGAGTGCAGCTGTGAGTGATGTTTTGAAGAGGAGCAAGCTTGCTAGAGAGGAACGTCCTGGGAGAAAGCCATTTTGAAACGAGAACTTTGGAGCAGAAGCCAGCCACGTGCCTTCCCAGCTAACAGAAGTTTTCCAGATGCCATCAGCCATCCTCCAGTGAAGGTACCCGATTACTGATGTGTTACCTTGGACACTTTATGGCCTTAAGACTGTAACTGCGTAGTCAAATAAACCCCCTTTTTATAAAAGCCTATCCATCTCTGGTGTTTTGCATTCTGCAGCATTAGCAAACTAGAACAGTCCTCTCCTTTCTCCTGTGGATTCCTGTTGACTTCTGGCTTCTCCCTGTGGCTTTCTCTTTATAAGGCCCCCAGCAATAGTGAGGCAGGTTAGGCGTAGTAAAAACATCTTGCAGACTCTGAGGTGCCTTTAGATTTGGCACAGGGAGGGAGGGGCATCTGGTGAGAGCAGTCAGGCTCCTGAAACCTGAGGAGGTTGAACAAAGTAACATACATTGTTCAACCACAGGGATGGACCAATCACAGTAACCTATTCACAGTCCTTGATTTGAATGTTTAATTAGCCTATTGCAATAACTTGTTTACAAACTTTGGGTTGCATGTTTGCTAACCAATCACAAGAATGTACAGACAACCGATCACAATAGCCAATTTACACTACTTAATTTGAATGATTACTCATCAATCGCAATGTGCCAAGTGTCCCAACGTCTCAAACCCCACCTCCCTTTGTTTGATTTATTAAAAAAAAAAAAAACCCTTGTGCTAAACCACGTGCGGTGCACTCACCCCTTAAAGCGTGTACTTTCACTTTCCTCCATAAACTTTTCTCACTTGCTTATACCTACTTGTCTCACCCTTGAATTCCTTTTTCCCATGAGATGGCAAGCCTGGGATGGAGCTCCGGTAACACCTTTCTCAGCAAAAGGGAGCTCAGCTGACAATAGGATTAATTCAATCTGCCATAGGTAGGGAGTTGTTCATGGTTTCCTTGGTCCAGTATCGACAGGCCTATGAGCCTGGTCCTGGGGGTAAGGCTTTCTTAACCCTCCCGCCGTTTCCCCAGGTCAGTCAAATGCCACCTCATATCTCTGTTTGGCCTTGTGTGAAAGAGAGTAGTAGGCCTCTGCTGTGATTTGCTCAGGGTCCTGGGCCCAAGAGGATTTTCTGCCTAGGGAAGAAAGGTTTTGCTTCTTCCCCTCCCCCACAAATAGTGGATCTTTGCCTTGGATCCAGGGGTGAACTTTGTGAGAGGGTAGTGGGCAGAGTTTTGTGCCTTTACCTCAGTAGTAGCCATCACTTTCTGTACCCGGCACCACCAAGAGGGCCTCTCTCCATGGTTCTGCCCTGCTCCCAATCTTTCTTTTGAAAGCCTTCAAGTGGCTGACAGCTGGTGGGGGAGACTGACGTTAATGAATTAGACACATAAATGTAAAATTATAACATTGATAAGAATTAAGAAAGAGGAAGCTGGTGCTAGGAGATTGTGTAAGAGGGGAAAGTGACTTCTTCAGGAAAGTTAGGAAAGACTTCATTGTCCAGTGATGATCGACTCAGATAGGAAGGCTGAGTACAAGTTCAACCAAGTTAAAGGCCTAGAGGAGGGAAGCGTTCCTAACAGCCAAGGATCTGCATGTGACAGTCCCTATGGCAGGGTAGTATGTTCTAGGAACGAAAGCAAGAAGACCAGGGTGGCAGGAGGGCCAAGTGAGTGGGAAGAGGGGGTGAAATGAGTTGGAGAGATAGTGACGACACCCTGCTGGCCTTCTTGGTCTTGTGAAGGATTTGGGTCTTTATTTTAAGCAGTGGGAGGCCATTGGAAAATGTCAAGTTGAGGTTGGTAGGGCTTCAGGGAATAATTATGATTAGATTTTCCAAAAGACAATATTTAAGCAACATATAGTTCAGATTCTATAATGCTTGTATTTTACATATTAAAGCCTTTGAGTGGAGAAAATCTTGTTATGTGTTTGAAGAAAAGTTCTTGAAGATAAGATCAGAATGTACTAGAAGGGATCACAAAGGAGTAAATACCACTTGAACAACTCAAAATATGCTAATATTTTGTATTTGGTTATAGGATGGAAGTCATTAGGTGACCTTTCCACAATATACTGGATGTAAGTTTATAATTTAGAATAAATTTAGTCATTTTAATTACATGGCATCATATTGCAGAATAAATTATGAAAAAATATATAGTCAGAAACATTTATACAGGTATATTTAATTTTAAAGGGTTATGAAATATGTTTGTCAGGTACTTTTTAAATGCTCATAGGGTGCACAGAATAAAACAAAAACAAATATTGCAGAATGTAAAGGCATTGTTTAGAGATAGTGTTTCCTTTGTTGGCTAAAATACTTACCAAGTAAAATCTGTGACTTTAAACTATATATAGCATTTTACTACTATCCTTGTAATTTATATATCCCGGCTTTATCTTATTTTATCTCCAATTATCCTATCTCCTCTTTTCTAGGATTGTACTTTCTAGAACTATACATTTCTTCAGGAAATGTCCTCCTTTACCGAAATCAGCTGAAGACATCTTTTCATAAATATTTTGCACTTAAATTTATTTTGTTGCACAATTTATAAAAAAATACACTTTAATTCATTGTCTTTCCTACATCCATATTTTAATGCAGTAGGTTTTAATGAGCAGTAGAATTCTGAAAATTTTCTTATGAAAAGAGCATCTTCACTCCATATTCCTTTTGTAATTTTTTTGACATGCTACTTAGATATATTAAAATATGCCTATATATTATATATTTATTTATGTTTTCACTTGTTTTTAAAGCTACTTATATCCTAATCTTGTTTTCCTTTCTGGAATAAAAATTCTTCAAAGCACAGATTATGTGCTGATTTTCCTTGATTACTCCCTCCTAGTTCCAGGCCCAATGATTCACACGTGGGCGCTCAATTTATGTTTAGGAATGATTATGGTGGTGGTTCTTAACCTTTTTGTTTCTGTGGGATGCTTTCAAATAGCAGATTTTTTGAAGACACACTTGAAGGAATTAGAAACATGGAGCAACTTGAAGCAAGTCAGCAGAATAATTACAGAATAATTGCTACTACAGTGTATAATGTCTTTCAGAATCTATGCATAATATCCAATTATGGATATTAACCATTTGAGCAAAACTGCTATGGCCCTGAAGATGCTCTATCAAAAGTCTGGTGAGCAAAGATTTCTCATGTTTGTTTTTATTAGATTGACATCAAGATAAACTTCTTACTTCTTACTGGTAGCTAGTTGTGTCACTGATACTCTGTGTCGCATTACCTGCTTAACTCAATATTTTTTGTTACTGTCAAAATAAATTTCACATGTCAATGACAATTTGATAACATCTCTAGTCATGAAATAAACACTTAACTGTAGCATTTCGAATCTGTTAGGAGGTCATTCTCCATGGGTCACTTGTGTTTCTGGATATCTTATAAGCAGAAGCACTTTGTTAGAGACTCTTTTCAAGGACATTTGTGTAGCAAGCAATCTTAGAAGATAAAGATAAGGCCCCCCTTTGGAGCAAAGAACAGGTGTGTTTACTGTCCAGTATAATAAAAATGACATGTTTCTCTGGAGCAAAGGGCAGACAGACTCAATGCCCATTATAAAATATTTAGGTTCCCTAAGTTTCATTAAGCTCCCTCTCCTGGAATGCAACTCACAGTGAGTGTAGGTATTACCAGGCCTCTCTGTGCTACTCTATGGGAATTGGGGCTCAGGGAGCTGCTACAAATGCTGATCCTCTGCTATTGCTAGTGCCATGAGTAATGAAGTCTTTATGTCTTCTGCTAATATCCATGAAACTGTGGGAGGCTAACTTGTTAGCTTTCAAATGGGGTAAAATCTGAGACCCATCAAGTTCTTCACAATCTGGCATCCTAAGAGGCCACAGAAGATGAATGATGCAACCCGAAGGTGTGGGGACGTTAACGCCAGCTCCCCCTGGGGATGAACTTTAACCAATGGGAAAGAGGGGACAGGAGGAAGCTGGATAAATAAATTCCCCTTCCTTCTCCCTTCACATAGACTATAGCAAGGCATGATTTCTCCTTGCAGCCCACTGGGGAAAATCATGTGTGTCACCTGGATGCACTTGCCTAGTGACCAGCTGTTTTTTCACCACTTCTGATAACAGGGTAGCCAAGCAGTAACATATCACTTCACAGCCTTCATTCCTTCACTTCCTTTTCCTCATCTTCACTGCCCTGGGTTTACCCTTCTCAATTTAAACATCAGTGCCTTCATGACTGCCTCAGGTTCAGTTATCTTGAGAATCTGGACTAAGGTTGTAAGTAAGTAAAGAGGACTATAGATTCCATAAGAATAAACAGGTAAGCGTATGCTTTCAAGGAACACTTACTCTAAAAGCATAAATAAACAATTTTCTAAAATTCAATATGATAAATGCTTCTACAGAGGTACATATAGTTTGATAAAATATACTAGGGACCTGAATGAAAACTAACTCTGCAGAGTGTGGATGGGAATGTCAAAGCAAACTAAGGAGACGTGGTACATTGGAGCTGGACCTCAAAGAATCGATAGGAATTTGGCCAAATGACAATGGGTAGTTGAGGCTGTGGCATAGCATATAGGTCAAGTGGATGACATAGTGTGCTTCGAATTCTGAAAAGTCCTGGTTAATTTTAGGAATGATCAGTAATCTAGTATGGCTGGGCAGCAGGGCCAATTCAGAGCAGGGAGGCACTGGCTGGAAGAGATTCTGTTAAAAGTGGTTGGAAGCTTTGTGTATCACAATAAAGAGTTGATCCTTTATTCTGTGGTCAATTGAAAGCTATCCAACATTTGTTGAAAATCACTTTTGTTACTTTTTCCTAATTATAGAAGGAAGATGTGTATGTAATACAGATGTCAGTTGGGACTTCCCTACCACTTGGAGAGTTAAATGTAGCTTGAATCCCAAGTTCACCACTTATTAGAACCCTATACTTCCCCCACTTCCTCCTCAATAATTTTATAATTCTCTTCATGCTGCTTTGTTTCCTACTATGTTAATTGAGATAAGAAGCCCCATTTCTCCAGAATCTATTTTAAAATCTCACCTAATACTTCATGAGTTTAGAAACTTGGTTTAAGATTTGGGATGTCTTGGAGAGAGTTGCATAGCAGAACTTGCAGCTTTGCCATCTCTTTGACTTTATTCCTCCCTCATATTCCTGAAGCAACAAATTCTTTCTCATTCCCAATGCAGAACAGTTCTGCCCACATTTGGACTCCTTTGGGATCTCATCTTCTCTGCCAAGCACCCATTTAGGCATTTTTATCCCATATACATAAAATTCCCTTCCCATGAGGAACTCTGAGAGAGAAAATTTTCTCATTTTATTGCATGAATATTTTTAAAGAACTTCAAAAACATACCAAAAAAGTGTAAACAATTGCCCATTAAATTACAAAACTGTTAACATTTTGGTATCTTTTCCCCCAGTCCTTATTATATTTCATAACTGGGTTCATTCTGTATGTATGTTTTTGTATCTTGATTTTTAAAAATTTTACATTTGAATATGAGAAGTTTCCAATGTTGCCAAAATTTCTTTGAAGACCTGTTTTTTAATGCTTTCACAATATTCCATTGTAGTGACTGAATCAATTAACTTAAAGTTTTGCCTATGATTAGACATTTAGCTTTCCATATTTCTATAGTTCTAGATTATGCCATGATAAATATTTTGGTCCATGAATCTTGATCTGCATTTTAAAAATTATATTATCACAGATGACCACATGAGAAATTAGTGAGTCAATGGATAACAACATTTAAAGGCTTAAGATGCCTATTGCTGAATTGCTTCTAGAAAAGTTTTTTTAAATAGGAGAATGAAATGATCAGATACATGATTTTTACAGATAACTCCAGTGGCATAATCTAGAGAAAAGATAATTAGAACTTGAACTCAGCAATTGTGTTGGTTAATTTCATGTGCCAGCTTGGCTAGGCTATGGTATCCAGTTGTTTGGACAAACAAACTTTGGCTTGATTGTTATTGTGAGGGGATTTCATGGATTTAAATTATTAGTTAGTTGCTTGCATCTATGGCTGATTACATAAAAAATCAGCAAAGGTGATGGCCGTCAGCAATGAGAAAAGTCTAATCCAATCAGTTGAAGGTCTTAAATGGAGAATTGATGATGTCAGCAATCAGAAAAAAGAATTTCAGCCAATCAGTTTCTCCTGGGAAATTTATTGAAACCTTTATTGGAGTTCCTGAACTATGGCCTGCCCTTCAGCAGTTAGAATTGCCAGTCCCCACGGTCATGTGAGCTGATTCCTATAATAAATCCTATTGGTTTTGTTTCTCTGGAGAACCCTGACTAATACAGATTTTGGTAATGAGAGTTGTTTTTGAGAAACAGAACCTTAAGGATGTGATTTCTGAATTGGTTCTAGGGTTTTTGGAATTGGTTCTCTAATCTTACTAGATAAAAGCCACTAATGACTCTATTTCCAATTGTCAAAGTGGCACTGATAGTCCATGGCAAGAATTGACGATAGAGATACATGAAATATCACCATTGGATATTGTTGCTCAAATGCTTAAAAGAGGCAAGGCTCAGGGTGACAGTATATTTGATACCTTAACAGAGTTACGTGGAGTTAAAGAAGTATAATTAAGTTGGCTGGTTATTCCTAAATATGCTGGATACAGTTGTTAAAGAAAGGGATGAACTCAAGTACTGCATGGACATGAAAGTTTCCTTGTATGCCCTAAAAGAAACTCTTATTTCTTGTAGTCACAGAGCTGAGATGTCTGAAAACCAGACCCAGAGTCTCATTGTGTGAGTGGATGAATTACAAAATAAATTGAATTCCCAACCTTGTAGGGTGTCTGCTGTTAAAGTGAGGGCGTTGATTGGGAAGGAATGTGACCTGAATATTGAAATGGGGACATATGGACTGATGATGACAGTGCGGACATTGAAACTCTAGAGTTTGCTGAGTCTTCTTTGCCAGATAAGCCTGTAATGGTCTGCCCTAAGGAAACAGCCACTGAACCTCCACTCTGCCCTGAGGAATCAGCTATCCTGCCTCCATCTGAAGAGCTTAACCCTGCTGTGCCTGATAAACTGTGATTGCCTCCCCTGAGGAAAGAATCCTCATACCTCTCTCTGAAGAGATTATATCTATTTCAACAAGGTGAAACTGTAAAGGAATGACCTGAGGTAGTTGGATTGAAAGATACTGCTAATTCCTCTCATGTCTCAAACGAATGCTCACCAGAGAGTGACTTTAGCAGAGGATTTTAATAATCAAAGGATATGATGGCTTGTTCTGTGGATACCATTGACCTCTTTCCCCAGCCACTCCTGTTATTGCCTGCTGGGCTCACAAACAAAGCAGCCATGGTGGTAGGGATGGAGTTAGGCAAGGACTTCCACTCATCAAGATCAACCTGACTATGGCCATTGCTGAGCGCTCAATCTGCCAATGGCAGATACCAATGCTCAGTCCCTGATATGGCACCATTCCCTGAGGTGACCAGTCTGCTACCTGGTGGAAGGTTGATTACATTGGACCACTTCTACCATGGAAGAGGCATGATTTTGTTCTTACTGGAGTAGATCAATTCTCCAGTTACAGATTTGTCTTCCCTGTACACAATGCTTCTGTCAAATTACCATCTGTGGACTTACCCAATGCTTTATCCACCTTCAGAGTAGTCCACACAGCATTGCTTCTGATCAAAGAACCCACTTCACAAAAGTGTACAAATGGGAACATATTCATGAATTCACTAATCTTACCATGTTCCCTATCATTCTGAAGCAGCTGGATTGATAGAACAGTGGAACGCCCTTTGAGAGACTCAGTTAAGGCACCAACTGGATGGCAATACCTTGCCAGGCTGGGGCTGGGGCAATGTTCTCCAGGAAGCTGTATATGCTCTAAATCATGGAAATACGGTTACTGGTAGGGAATATCTGTTATTTTTGCTTGTTGGCATCTGGTGCTAGCTTTAGAAATTTTTTTGGAAGAGGGTCTTGGTGTGGCAGTCTGGTTAGAATGAGTCTTATCTGCATTTACTTAGCAAACACCCTCTTTTTATTTAGCATGTATGTGTACTTGGTGTGGTAAATGGAGATTGGGGGGATGCTAAAGCATTCAAATCAGCCCTAGGTAGTCACCTGGTATCTGTTCCTTCTTATTCTGGTAATGCCACTTCAATTTTCCTTGGTTGGATCACACTTCCCTCACTCTTCCTTCCTGCAGTTCTATCACACCTGGCTCTACGATATGGCTCCAAGGGTGGGCACTTTATTCAAGCCAGCCAATGAGAGTTAAGGGGGGTTAAGTCTAGGATTTTTCAGGGAAATGGCTGAGAAAATCTCTTTCCACAGGGAATGCTAAGAAGATAGGATGTAGAACTGGAGATGTTGGCAACTATTTTGCTATTGGGCAGGTTAGCTTGTTTGTTAATGGCATCAATCCAAGGACAAGTGGAACTGAGTTAATTCTGATGATCTAGTTCTGATGGAATCACTTGAACCTTAGGATCCAAGCACAAAATTAATTCCAGTGCTAGGGCTTTTCAGTCATTAGACTAAGTTCCCTTTTTGCGTAAGGCATTGTGAATGGGTTTCTGTTATGTATAGCCAAAGAAGTCCTGACTAATACTGTTCTGGAGATCAGAAAAAGTTGGATTTCCAGGTGTGAAGATGAAACTAGATTGGAAATTTTCTGTTTACATATATATGCCCATAATAAAAAAAATAAAACTGAGAGTGATCTTATTGTGACTATACAAATATTCTCTTATATTTAACACCTGACAATATGTATAGAACATCTACTGTGATGCCAGACTCTTAAGGTCAATATATTAAATAGGCATGGTTACAGAAATATTTTTATGGAAAATTCATTAAAATCTCATTACTACTTATAAGGTAGCTGAATTAGCTAATTACAATTAACAGAATGAACTTTGGTTTTCATGTTTTATATGTTTCAACTTATATTTCTTTTGTAGACCTAAGAGTATCTAGCATAGTACTAGCATATAATTGCTGACCAGCAAATATTTTATTTGCTTGAATTTTCAGAAACATTTCAAATATCTTGGGTATAAAACTCAATACTAGGAACTAATTTGGGGGGAAAAGATTACAGAAGGTTATGTAGCTTACATTCAAAATGCCTAACAAATGTCCACTTGTTAATAATGTGCAGAGTTTTTTTTGTTTTTGTATTTTTTTGTCTTTTTCCCTCATCCTTACTTACGTTACTTTCAAAGGATACAGATTGTGGAATCTCATCTAGCAATAAAGGCTTGATTAAGTGTCCTGATATGACAGCAGTAATAACAAAGGATTATATAAAGTTGAAGGGGTAAGAAGTGATCAGGTTTGTTTTTCCCCCCAGTACTCACATATGGTTCATTTTCTAGCCACAGTTATGCTCTCAGCTGCCTGTTTTAGTCTTGAGTTGTCAGTTGAGGATGGTTTAATTAAGAATGTTTTTGCTTCAAACTCCACCCTTGGGCCATTAAAAATTGTAATGGAAAATTTGATAATGGAAAAATAAATTATTTAACTCTGTTATTAATCTGAGCACTTAAATATGTATCATGGGATACCTAAGACACCTTACTGAAAAATTTGAATCAAAAAATGTATTCTTCTTCTTCTACAACCTATGTCTCATAACAATCACCTGTAACCAGTAATTAATGTACTGTGAAAGTATTAACAACAAAATATCTAATCTTTTTTAAGTTTACTGCTTACATTTAAATAATCAATGTTTTCTTTTTCTCATCAGGGATTTCAAGTAACTCACTAGTGAATTAGCAGACACATTCTCATTAAAAAACTAAAGTGACAAAGGAAAATTTTATGTGCCTTTGTTTGGGAACCTCACACAGACGAAAATCCATTTCTAAGGTGAGAATTCTTTTTTTTCTTTGCAGAAGGTTCCAGAAACCCAACTTGCGTTTTTGTTCTCTTTCTGCCTAGACTTGTGTTAGCCTGAATCAAAGACTAGCTATGGAGTCGGGCACATTTCCCCCACTCTTGTTGACCACCCCTCTCTAATTTTTTTGTTACCTCTGGAAATTAGGACACAGATCCCTTTTATTTCAAAAAGTTTTATAGCTAATCCTCTGAGGATAACAAAATAAATTTAAGGATGTCTGAGAGCTTTGGATACAAAATAAACTTAAGGATGTCTGAGAGCTTTGGAAATTTTATGAAGTTCTCACAGTCAGATTTGCATGCATTGTGATTCTAACTCCCCTGTTAGATGATTATTGGGAACTAAGGTGGATTTGATTTCTACTATCAGGCTCATCATGGAGTTTACTTACTCTGCCCACTCCTTCAGAGTTTACTTTTTATGACATTTAGGCAAATTCCTTTCTCTGAGATGGTCCTTCTTCCATTCATGTAGCCTAGAAGTCACAACCAAAGCAGAAAAGGTACCCTCTTGTCTCAAGTTGACAATTTACACCTCTGAGGAAGTAGACATCCATTGTGAATTATCTGCCCCAAACAAAGAAATCATCTTTGGGCATTTTGACAATCACATTTTCCCAAAGGATGTTATTTAGGCTTTTGTCAGATTTCCAAGGTTTACTATTTCCCAGAGAAACCAAAACAGTGATTTTCAGACAATGAGGATTCATATAGGTGTATTATAATGTCTTGTTGCAAACCTTGTGGCTATCACCATGCATTTAAAACCTTTCAAATTATGGATTTCCAATTATTTTTACAGGTATTGATAAATCTTGGCCATAATCCTGGGAGAAACAGGGCACTTGGGAAAATGCCGTTAAGGGTGTATGTGTGTGAAGGGGGAATTGACATACTCAGGAATTCATTATTCCCAATACTTTCGGTACAGGCACAATCTATAGAAACACAATACTCAAACTGTCTTAGCTGATTACTAAAATGTAAGACAAGCCCTGAAACAAGTATTTAATTAAGAGTTTATTGGTAATGTCCAAACAGGACCTTTTTTTTTTTTTCTAATTCAGGTACCATTTCTATTTATTTGGAAATTGGATCTGATATGTCTTATTACGATCTAAATTCTACTTTCAGCTTTGAAGTCACCTACACAAAAGAGAAAATGTACGCCTAGCAAGTCAGGTTTTATCTCCATCCAGTATCTAGTCCAAAGAGCACTATGAAGCAGCAAGAAAAAAATGGAAACAGAATGGTGTATCGGGGGAAAAATGAGGTTGGCATCCTGGTGTTGATTCTCCCTAGGCCAAACGTAGCCCTGGCGGTGTAGGGCTCGTGGGGGACCCGCAGGCGCTTTGCCGGCGAGGGCTCCAGCAGCGTGGATCCTGGGTCGCCGAGGGTCAGCCGGAGTCCCGGGCGGCTTCGTCAGGTTCAGAGGCTCGCGCGCATGCGGGGACCCGGACCTGGCGGCTCCGGTTTCTCGTCCAGGCCGGGAGTAGGGGGTTAGACGTTCGGGGTGAGCCAGGAGACCGAGCAGCGAGACCGAGCAACAGCCCCGCACTGGCCGCGGGAACTCCAGCCGTTTTCGCCGACCCAGGCTGCTCCAGGCGAGCTGCGGGGAGCGGCGGCGAGCCCGGGGAGCAGCGCTGTGAGCGCGCGGGAGCGGCGAAGGCCACGGCCGCGAGGGGGCGGGGCAGCGTGAGGCCGCGCGCCTGCCGCTCCGCTCGTCTCGGGGGCGCGCGGCGCGGACACGCCGGGCTCTGGCGATTTGGCCGCGGCGGGGCGCGAACGCCGCAGGTGACCCGCGCGGGGAGCTGAGTGAGTGCGCGGGCTGTGGCTGAGGCACGAGGCGGGAGGCGGCCCCTCGCTCGTCTCCGCTCACGGCCTCGGCGCTGCGGGCTGAGGAGGCGAGCCGAGGCGAGCCGAGGAGGGCGAAGGGCCCGGGACATCCCGCTTGAGGCCGGCGGCGCCCGCGGCCCTCAGCATGTTCCGGGAGGCGAGGGTCATCCTCCCTTCCGTGGGCTGAGGCGGCGGCTGCGGCGGCCAGAAGAAGCGAGATGCACCTGCCGGGCGCGGTTTAGAGGACGCTACAGGCGGGAAGTCCCGGCCGCGAGCGGGAGGGCTTTCGTCGCCGGGCCGCCGCTACCGCGGGCCCGAGCCGGAGCGGCGGGGTGGGCGCCCGGACATGGCGGCCCGGAGCGCCCCGAGCTGCCACCTGCGGCTCGAGTGGGTGTATGGCTACCGGGGTCACCAGTGCCGCAACAACCTCTACTACACGGCGGCCAAGGAGATCGTGTACTTCGTGGCGGGGGTCGGCGTGGTGTACAGCCCGCGGGAACACCGGCAGAAGTTCTACCGGGGCCACAGCGAAGACATCATCAGGTACCCGGGGGCTGGGGCTGCCGCCTTCGCCCTTGCAAACGGCTCCAGGAGTTTGCACTTGCCTGCCCTTCTGGGTGTCGTGACCCGCTCCTGCAGGGAGCATCACCCGAGAGAGAAATCCTCAACTGTCTTGTCCCGAATCCACCCTGACACTATGCAAACGCCGTTCCCCTGTCTATCTTCATATTCTAGAGACTCTTCTCTCGATTCTGTGCAGTAAGATAGGGTCCACGGATCCACAGAGCGTTCGGGTTTATGGTATTGCACCCCTCTTGATGCATCATTATGAGAACTGCAAAAAAGGTTATTTTGGTAGCACTTTATTCCCTTTAAACCCCATGAAAGATTTCTGATTAAACCAATTCTTCAAGCCCTAGGGCGGAGGAACCCTTTACCTAATTGAGAACTGGTAAAAACACTGAAAAGCCATTCCCAGGGTGACATCCTGGAGGGCACTCACCTCTTAGCTATAATTATTAGTTCAGGTTTCACTGCCTCCTGTTATCAGCTGACAGAAAAGAAACCCCATCAGCCCTCAGGCGATTCCTTGGACGTTGAAATTTGTGCATTCAACAGGCAGTTTGGAGGTCGGTAAAATGCTGCTAAAAATAATTCCACTGATTTCCAATTCTTTTGTCCCATCTTTATTAAAGTAATCCTCCATATGTTTACTTTTGTGTTTTTTATCTAAATAAGGGTTGTTTTGTTTTTTTTTTCGTCTTTATTCTTTCTTGAGCAGTATCTTAAAGTTGATTTTAGTGCTTGTTTACATTTCATTAGAGAGCGGTATATTTGAAATGTAATTTTCAGTAGTGTCTTAGAAGAACTTTTGTGGCAAATACAGTTAACAGCTGGAGAAATTATTCTAGGCTACTGAGTTTTGCCTCAAGCATAGCATTTTTGTCCTTTACAGAAGGAGAATATATGAAAAAATATTTTGAGAATGCATTTGTGTGCTGCTTCGGCGTTTTGAACAGAGATTCTGTTATTGGGTTTGGTTACTCTGTTTTGTTTGTTTGTTGTTCTATAGGATTTAAATTGGGTATTTCAAATCCAGTATCTTGGTTTGCTGTCTTGTAGGTAAGAGGCTCTAGAAGTAAAATTCCATAAATTACAGCGTTCTTTGATTTTGCATCTCTGAACACCTACGATGTGTAAGAGGGAAAAGGAGGCCTAGAACAACAACAACAAAAAAAGTAGGGCAAGATGGAATCAAGATAAGCAAAGCAAAAATTGAGATTGTGGAATAGGGAATAAAGTGGTGTTTTTGCTCATTTGTTTTACTGGACATCGAAATGGAGCTTTTCCAGATTGTAGTTAGTGCATTACTTTGCAAAGGAAACTGACAAGTTGTTTCACATTTTTCTCAAGTTAGTGATTTTTTTAATACTAGTGATCATGGTTGCAGACTTATAATAGCCCAAATTGTTGACTCAAAAATAACATGGTAACTATATATGATGATATAGTCACCCAGTTCCTTGTCTTTTTCCTCAATCCCTTCCAACTTCTTTCCTCTTTTCCATGCAGCACTTAGTTCAAGACCTCCCCCTCCAGATGTTCAGTCTATTAGGTTGAATTCCTTAGAGGGATAGGTATGAAGGATTTTGAGGTCTTCTCATGGTGCAATTCTATTATTTTTACTCCTTGGTGGTTATGAGGGAAGTATGTTATTAAAACCTTCTGAAGCTAGGTATGATTTATTTGATGACGTAAATTAGGTTTTGTTTATTCTTCAGTAGTAATTAGAAGCTATATGTCACATTGCTTGAATTTTTATAATTGTGCTTCAGTAAACTGTAAGGTTTTGTCTTCTTTCGTTATAGCTGTACAACTCATATATATATATATCTCAAAATATTTTGAAATCACAGATACATTATAATTTTGTCATAATTGAATATATGCTTAAAATTTTATGCACATGATACATCTTAAAAATAATTTATATTAATAAAACATTTTCCTGAAAAATTGCAATGGAGTAGTAAAATATGAATCATATAGCAGCTTGAAATTGGTTGCACAAGTTTGATACAATACTAACCTAGAAATCAGTCAAAGGGCTCTGGAAATTTTATTTTAAATAATAATGACAGACCGTTCTTGTTTATCAAATAAATCAGACAAATATCCAAAACTCTCAGTTGTGTTTGTTTTTTCAACTTAAAGTTTGACCAAAGTATACAAAGTACTCCAGTGATTTTTCAAATATGTTACAGCAGAAAATGTAATGTTCATAAATACAATGTGTGGTAGAAAACAGCATTGCTATAGCCTTAGTAATAAAAAGTCAATGCTGTTTTTAATCATCGGTTATGTTTCCATAAATGCTTGAAGCTTAGGTAAAACTTAATGGGCAAATATGACTTAGCCAGAGGCTAAGACTGTTTCAGAATAAGCAGGCCATTGTCCTTAGGTTTTGAGACTGTAAGTGCTATATTGTTTGTAAAGGCTGAAATCACGACCAATTTGTCATTTGCTTGCTGGCTCTCCTATCATCTTACTATCATCTAGTATTGCTGGTGCCACATGACTTGTCTCATCATTTTCTCTGTGTTGCTTACAGTTGTACTTCTTTTTATCTGTAAATACTTCTGTAGTCATTTGTCCTTTAGTTGTATATGTCAGTACTGATTTATGTAGAAATTAGTCTCCATGCCAGGAATAATACAGGACTTTTAGAATCACTTTTTCTTTCTTACTAGTTTTTTCTGTCTCAAGTTATATTGATAAAATTTTCTAGTTGTTAAATGTTTATTACAACTTTTAAAACAGTTATACACTGAACTACTCCAATTTTAGTGTAAGAAGCACATCTTTAGCTTGGTCTATATTTTGAATTTTTGCCAATTGTCTTCCCAAAGGATGCTATGGCATTTAATATTTGTTTTTCTAGTTGTTGCTTATTGGCACATTTTTCACAAGTTTGTTCTTGAAGTAGTGGATGTCACTGACAGTTTTCAAATCATTTATTATCAGTGAAGATCACTGATGTTTTGGTACTTCACTGTGATTTCCTTTAGTAAGGGAGCCTCCATATATATGTAAATTGCCTGGGCCCATTGTTTATGTATTTTGTAGGCACAGAATTTGATGTACTTTAAAAAAAATGTGGCAAAAATATCTCACAAAACGGTGATGTGCTCAAATGACATAATGCATCTGAAATACTTTGAAAAGTATACCATGTGGTTGCAGGTTAGAATGGTCATAATTAACTTGTTATTTCTAGGTATGGCTTTTCTTTTTCTTTAAACGAAGCAGAAAGTGTAGTAGCTCTTCAGTTGTGGTAGGTGGTGTTGTCAAGAATAAACTGATCACGCCTCACTGTAACCTAGTAAAAGTGCTTTTTGACAGCTCAGTATTTATGTACAGAAACTTCAGTTATAGGGTTATTCAACAAAAGCCAAAGCTGTAGTCGGAAAAGCAATTCAGAATATGATGTTTCCATGGTGGAGTAAATTTTTGTTTAAATAGGTTAAGGGTAGCAACTTTTTAAAGTTTGGCAGTATTTCCCAAGCCTTACTGATCATCAGAACAACTTGAAGAGTTTTTATTTATTTATTTATTTATTTATTTAACCAATTTCTGTCCTTTTTTCCTTGATGCACCGAGTTAGAATCCTCTAGGGTTGGAGGCTTTTGTTTTTAAAATGTGCCTCAGATGATTCTGTTTGAAAAACTCCACGCCATCCTCTATCCCAAAACATGCATGTCTAGAATTCTTAATATAAGCACTTTGAAAAATGGGCATAAACCCTCCCTCAAACCTGATACCAGAATTTTCTTAAACAATGTGTAACATCTAGAAGCATTACTTTAGAAAAATATTAGAATACATACAGATTTGATAAACTGTCTTTGTACTGAAATAATTAGAATTAGGGGAACTTAATCTTCACAGACTGTGTAATGATTCTATTCTATTTTGTTGATGTGTCTGAATATACAAAACATTTATGGTTATTTATTTTGCAATTACTGCTTGGTTTAAGGGAGAAAATCAGAAATGTTTTCAGGGAAAGGTAGGAATTATCTAGAATAATATTTCACATTGTCACAGAGGTATATTAAATACATATTGTTTATTTAGAGAAATGGCAATTTTTAGATTTGTGTTGTAGTAAGTATTTTCTTTCATTATTTTATAATGTCCCATGCATAAATATGCAGACAATAAACTATAATGTTCTGGATATAAATTAAGGAAAACATGGAATAATGAAAGCTTTTTTAGAAACTGTTAAGTTATTTCAAGATTTTTTTCACTCATCAAAGAACTGGAAGCATATGTCTAGTGGAATGAGAGAATGTTCGCAAGAGTTGTTTATACTCACTATCTCCAGTTCTCTCCTATTTACTCGTGACTCTACCTTATTTCACCAGCAAAACTCTTGTCAGGGTCACCAATGACCTGCATATTGGCAAATTGAGTAATTAGTTCTCTGTTTTCATATTTTTTGACTTATCATCATTTGCCACAGTTGGTCACTCCCACCTTTTTAAGACACTTTCTTAAGTGGCTCCTGGGGCATCTCTATTTCTTGATTTATTTAATCTTTCAGCAAATATTTATTGAGCACCTGTTATTTGCCAAGATCTGTTCTTAACACTAGAGATACAGTAGTGAACCAAACAGATGTAATTCCTCACACTCATGGAACTTTTATTCTACTGAGGGGAGATACAGAATTGACAGAATACATTATTTTGGATAGAGATAGATAAATATAGGTACATAAGGTCTAAGAAAAATAAGTAAGGAAGTGAGAAAGAGACTCATGAGAAGAATTTAGATGGGTGTTTTGGAAGGGTGGCTAGGAAGGCCTTACTGAAGTGGTGATGTCTGAGTAGAGACTTGGAGGTGAGGGTGTTTGCTGGGTGGGTATTTGAGGGAAGGACATTTCAGGCAGAGGGAATATCAAGTTCAAAAGCCCTGAAGTGGAATGCCGTGTGTGACTGAGGAACAGTAAAGCAGTTAGTGTGGCTAGAACAGAGTGAACTCAGGGAGAGTAGTAAGAAATGAGATCTGATGAGATAATGGCTGTGGGGCAGATTGTGGAGGACCTTATAGGCTATTGAAAGGATTTTGGCTTTCCCATCTGAGTGAGATTGGAAGTTGCCGAGCAATTTAATCAAATTAGTGATGTAATTTGACTTATGGCTTAACAAGTTCATGCTGACTACCACACTGAAAACAAACTGATGAGAGAGGGGCAGGATGTAAGCAGGGAGATCACTTAGGAGACTGCTGCAGTAATCCAGTCAAGAGATGGTGGTGGCTTGTATCAAGGATGGTAATAGTGGTAGGGGTGAGAAGGAATCAAGTTCTGGATATTTTTGAAGAATGAGGTAGCATGACTTACTGATAGAGCAGATGTTAGATGTGAGAGAAGATGCCCAAACAGTATTTGGCCAGAACAACTGGAAGAATGGAGTTGCCTAATATTGAATTGGGAAAGACTGGGGAAGTTTGAAGTGGGGAGTGGGGTGGGAATATCAATACTGTTGGATTTGAGATATCTAATAGAAAACCAAGTGTGGTTGTAAATTAGGCAGTGAACAGATTTACCATTCAGGAAAGCAGTCTGGGTTGGTGTAAATTTGGGAGTTATCAGGCTATAGATAGTATTTAAAGCCATGAACCTGGAAGAGCTCACTGTAGGAAAAAGTATAGATAGAGAAAGGACCTATAAACAGATTCCAGTGGTACTCCAGCACTTACATGTAGGGGAGATGAGGAAGAACTAAGTGATCAGCTGTATCAAGTAAGATGAGGACTATTCCATGTTAGTAGAGATATTAGCTATTTTGCCATAATTACATTATAATCACAAGACTCCTTATAAATGCTGTAGAAGGCGGCATTCTTGACATAGTAAGAAATTTTACCAGGAACGTGGATGTTAGATTCAGATGAACATGCACTTGGAAAAGGCAAATTTTGCAGCCATTTAAAGTGACAGGAGTTTGACGGTGACATAATAGGGGGTGGTGAGAGGCTTGGTAGGCCCCCTCTTTGACAGTTATCATTGTATTTTTAAAATTAGCAGTACATATTTATATGGAAAATTGAAAGGTACAGAAAAAAAGTAGGATAATATTTACCCAGAATCCTGCAATCTAGATATATTACTACTGTGTTTTAGATTATTTCCCTTTAAGCTTTTTTTTGGTACATGTATTCTTGAATAATTGCATATGAAATTTTGGATTCTGTGCTTTTTATTTAACACTATAATGTGAGCTTTTCCAAGTATTATTAAAAATACTTAAATATGTTATTAATGATTGTATTAAAGTTCATTCTGTAGGTGTACCAAAACACATTTAATTATTTCTTAAGACTTGGACGTTTCAGTGGCTTCCAATTTTTTATTATAAGTTGTGATGCAGTGAAAAAAATTATGCATAAGCATTTTTCTGTATTGAGGATTATTTCATTTAAAAAATTCCTTTAACGCTAGCAGTTTCTTTGGAATAAACAAATATTGATTGAATACCTCTGTGTGACAGTCCTTGTTCTAGGTACTTAGGTTACAACATGAACAAGAAGGGCAATATCTCTGTCTTCATGGAGTATACATTTTAGTGGGGGAGAGTCAGAAAATAAACACACTATAGTAATTTTAGGTAGTGAGTACTACAAATAAAATGGGGTAATGGAGTGGAATGTATTGGGTCTTCTCTAAGCAGTTGACATTTGAGTTAAAACATGAATGATATAAATGAGACAAAGATTTAGGAAATCATTCTAGCAAAAGACTTTGAGAGCCTAATGATCTTGGCCTTTTCAAGGGACAGCAAGGCCAGTGTGAGTGGAATGTAGTGAACAAGAGGGAAATGACAGAAAATAAGATCAGAGAGGTTGGTGGGGGCATATTTTATAGAGCATTGTAAATGACATATTAGATAATTTGGATTTTATTCTATTTACAGTAGGAAACTATTGGAGGGTTTAGTCAGATGAATATTAAGGTCATATTTGTATTTGACTATGTTGAGAAAGCACTTTAGGAGAACAGTAGAGGAAGAAGGGTGGTTGGTCAGAAGGCTACTGCAGTAGATCGTCTATAAAGTGAATGCTGGCTCAGATTAGGGTTAGAGCAGAGAAGATGGAAATGACTATAGAGCCAATAGGACAGGCTAATGGAATGCATGTGATGAGTAAGGGAAAGAGAAGCAGGGAAGGTGACATTTAGATTCTTGGTCTGAGCAATTGAGTGGAGTAGAGTGGGTAGAGGGAATGAAATTCTCTTTCAGATGTGTTAAATATGAAGAGCCCATAAAACATCCATTTTTCTGGACTGGAGATACAGATTTGTGGATCATCACTGTTTAGATGCAGTTAAAGCCATGGGATTGGATGAAATTCCTTGGGAAGGGAAGGAAAGGGAAGACAGCCAAGAACAAAGCCCTGGGACACTTTAATATTCAGAGGTTGGTTGTGGGAGGTCAGGCCTAGCAAAGAAGACAGTGAAGGAAGGGCTTATAAATTATGGAATCAGGAAAGCCTTGGAAGAAAGTGTTTCGAAGTGAAAGAGTGTCCAGTTGTGTCAACTATTACTGAAAACTGGAGGAAAATGAGGGCATACATCTGACCATTCAGTTTGGCAGGGTCACTGTCACTAATGACTTTGAAAAGAATTATTTCAGTGAAGTAGAAGGGACAGAAGCCTAATTGGGATATGTTGAGAAAACAAAGGAAGTGACAAAGTTTAGACAACTGTTTTTTTTTTTTTGTTTGTTTGTTTTTAATCATTTTATTGAGGTATATTCACATACCACGCAGTCATACAAAACAAATCGTACTTTCGATTGTTTACAGTACCATTACATAGTTGTACATTCATCACCTAAATCAATCCCTGACACCTTCATTAGCACACACACAAAAATAACAAGAATAATAATTAGAGTGAAAAAGAGCAATTGAAGTAAAAAAGAACACTGGGTACCTTTGTTTGTTTCCTTCCCCTATTTTTCTACTCATCCATCCATAAACTAGACAAAGTGGAGTGTGGTCCTTATGGCTTTCCCAATCCCATTGTCACCCCTCATAAGCTACATTTTTATACATCTGTCTTCGAGATTCATGGGTTCTGGGTTGTAGTTTGATAGTTTCAGGTATCCACCACCAGCTACCCCAATTCTTTAGAACCTAAAAAGGGTTGTCTAAAGTGTGCATAAGAGTGCCCACCAGAGTGACCTCTCGGCTCGTTTTGGAATCTCTCTGCCACTGAAGCTTATTTCATTTCCTTTCACATCCCCCTTTTGGTCAAGAAGATGTTCTCCGTCCCACGATGCCGGGTCTACATTCCTCCCCAGGAGTCATATTCCACTTTGCCAGGGAGATTCACTCCCCTGGGTAGACAACTGTTTTGAGGAGTTTTGCTGTGAATGTGGACCAGAGAAATGGAGTGATAGGTGAAGGGCCAAGGGAGTTTTTTGTTGTTTTTTTTTTTTTAACTAGGCATATTTGAATTCTATGGAGAATGATAATAGTGAAGGAGAAAAAAATCCATAAAGAATAGTTCTAGGAATAAAGTGCCTGAAAGTAAGGGGAATGGGACTTAGGGCACAAGTGGAAAGGTTGAGGGACAGAGAGGGAAGTCAGGAATTTACACGTAGGTTAGTGAATTTGGTGGGGATGAAGAAGTAGTTCTCCTCTAATTCCAACTGTATATTAAGTACAAGACAGGATTATCATCTGTAAGGCAAAGTTTGATGGTGAGGGACTGTGGTCATGGTGGAGTTTGGAGGCTAAACGAAGGAATACGAAATTTATCAAGTGTTTTATAGAATAGTCTGAGAGTGTTACATGAACATTTGAGATTTCTGGGAATAAATTTAAAGAGACACTGATCAATGCAATTGTGTATGAGAAGAAGAAAATACAAAAGCAACAACTTTGAAGAGGACAGTCCACCTTATGTTTAACTACTTGATACTGATGATAAATTTGGGGTTATGCTTAAAATAGCTTTATGTAATTATGGGATTTGATAAAAGTGTTCTTACCTAATAAATTCCCATTACTCAGGAATATTAATAGGAAAAATTGGAACTTAAAAAAAAAGGAAGCTGGCAATTCCTGTTGACCAAGATGGTGGCATAAGATGCTCCAGGGTGCTGTTCCTCCATAATTAGCAAAAATTGGCAGCTGTATCTTCCTCAAAACTCCAGAAAACTGTTAAAAGGTTACATTAACTGGGTGAGTGCTGAATCAAGAAAACACAGCCTTAAAAATGGAAGGAGGAGCTCCTGGTGCCCTTGCTGGCCCCTCCTCTCCCCACTCCTCAGTGAGATGTGGAGTCAGTCCACACTCTCATTGTGGGTCCCTGGTCGTGTAACTCCACTTTTTTATTCCTTACAGGTTCAAAAATGTAAATGCATATAAGATAGTGATAAATCCATGGTTTTGAATATACAACGTAGAAACATATAATTTGTAACAAGTACAACAAAAAGGCAGGGAGACTGAGGGGTACAGGAACACTGTATGTGTATGCCATTGAAGTTAAGTTGGTATCACATCACACATGGTTCCCCTTTACATCTTGGGAATATCCATATGGGGTAAAAAAACCGCAACTCTTTCCTCACCATATACAAAATATAACTCAAAATGGGTCATATATCTTAAATATAAGAGCTAAAACTACAAAACATTGCTAAAAGAAATCAAAGTAGATCTAAGTAAATGGGAGGACATTCTCTGTTCATGGATTGGAAGCCTAAATACTGCTAAGATGTCACTTCTACCCAAAGTGATTTACAGATTCAGTTCAATCTCAATCAAAATTCCAACAGCCTTCTTTGCAGTAATGGAAAAGCCAGTCATCAAATTTATAGGGAAAGGTAAGGGACTGGAATAGCCAAAAACAACTTGAAAAAGAAGAACAAATTCATAGGATTTGCACTTCCCAATCTTAGAACTTATTACAAAGCCACAGAATCAAAACAGCCGGGTTCTGGCATAAGGACAGATATACTGAATCTAATTGACAGTTCAGAAATAAGCCCTCATTTCTCTGGCCAGTTGGTTTTTGACAATGGTGTCAAGTCCATTCATTTGTTGAGAAGTCTCTTCAACAAGTGATGCTGGGAAAACTGGATAACCATACAGAAAAGAATGAAAGTAGACCCCTACTTCAAACCACATGTATAAAATTTAACTCAAAATAGATCAAAGATCTAACTATTAAACTATAAAACTCCTAGAAGAAAACATAGGGATATGAAACAGCACCTTCAGGACCTTATGTTAGGCAATGGTTTCTTAGACCTTTCAAAAAAAAAAAAAATTCTGAATGAACTTGGAAGCAGATGTATCCCTAGAGCCTCCAGAAAGGGGTGGAATTGTTTTGACACTTTGTTTTGGCTTTGTGTCTCTAAGTCAAGGACTGAACTTAGCCACATGTGTAACTGGACTTCCACCCTGCATAACTATGAGATAATAAATTGTTGTTGTTTTAAGATGCTAAATGTGGTAATTTGCTATGGCAGTAATAGATAATGAATAGAACCTGGGATATGTTTTTACCCTCCTTACAAACTAATAAATTTGACTCTTACTATTTCTTGGAGCTGACAAAGACATCAATTTCTGTTTCCTAAACAAAAGACTTCAGTTACTCATGGCACAGTAAACAGTGTGAGCCAACAAAAGCAGAATTTTTTTCAAGTACCCATGAAAACGTTTATCTATGTAGATCATATCCTATAAAACAGTCCTCAACAAATGTGAGAGAACTAAAGTCATATAAATGATTTCTAACAATGAAATCAAAATAAAAATCAATAACACACACACAAAACAAAATTTTGCAAACACCTGGAAATTAAACAACATACTACTAAATAATAAATAGCTCAAAGAGGAATTTTGTGGGAAATCAGAAAATATTTTGTGCTGGAAGAAAATGAAAATATAGCATATCAAAATTTGTGGGATTCACCTAAAGCAGTCTTTCAAGGGAAGTATGGGCATTAAATGCATATGTTAGAAAAAAGATCTCAGATCAAGAATTTAAGATTCTGCCTTAAGAAGCTTAACAAGAAGAGCAAACTAAATCCAAAAGGGGGAAATAAAAAAGAGTAAAAATAAATGAAACAACATGATAATAGAGACAAATCAACCATCCCAAAAGCTGGTTCTTTAAAAAAATAGATTAAATTGATAAGTTTCTATCTAGACCTATCAAGAACAAAAAAGAAAAGACAGGAATTACTAATATTCGATGGGATATCACTACAGAACCCAAAGATCTTAAAAGGATAAGAAAGGAATACTATGAACAATGCTATGCATACTATACACATACATTTGACAAATGAAATGAAATGAAATGAATATTTCCTTAAAAGAGTGCAAACTATCAAAACGTACCAAGGTGAAGTAGGTAATACAAATAGTCCTGTATCTATTGGATTTATAGTTTAAAACATTCCAAAAAAGAAAAGTCCAGGTCCAGAGGTTTTCAGTGGTAGTTCTACCAAGATTAGAAGAAGAAATGACACCAATTCTACACAATCTCTTCCTGAAAACAGAATAAGAGGGAATACTTCCTAACTCATTTTATGAGGCCAGCATTACCCTAATACAAAATCCAGACAAAGATATTACAGGAAAAGAAAACTACAGACAAATATCCCTCTTTAACATAGATATAAAAATTACCAACAAGAAAAGCTAATAACAGATCAAATTCAGCAGTGGATAAGATATCATGACCAAGTGGGGTTCATCCAGTGAATGCAAGGCTGGTTCAGTATTGAACATCAGTCAATGTAATTCACCATGTTAACCCTCTAAAGAATAAAAACCATATGCTCATCTCAATAGACGCATAAGAAGCATTTGACAAAATTCAACATCTTTTCATGTTTTTAAAAATATATAGCAAATTAAGAATAGAAGATAACTAAAACCAATTAGAGGCATCTAATTAAAACATCTGCAGCTAGCATCATGCTTAACAGTGGGAGACCTATTGCATTCTTTTTAAGATTGGGAAAAAGGCAAAGATGTCCTCTCTTGTCATTTCTGTTGAACATCATATTGAAAGTTCTAGACAGGGAAGTAATGCAAGTAATAGTAATAAATGGTTTACAGAGAGAAAAGGAAGAAATAAATTGTCTGTATTCCTAGTGATATCATTGCCTACTTAAAATTCTAAAGAATAATCTAATAAGAAAACCCCCTAAAACTACTAAGCTAATTTAGGAAAAGTCACAGATACAAGGTCAACATACATAAATATTTATACATACTAACAATGAACAGTTGGGGACTGAAATTTATAAACAATTCCATTTTTAATATCTCAAAAATATATAAGATCAACAAATCTATGTTGAATCTGTATGCTAAAACCTGCAAAATGATGATAAAAAAGAAAAGAGAATCTAAAAAATAGAGGGACATATCATCTTTATGGATTGGAAAACTCAATATTCCAATGTTAAGATGCCAATTCTCCACAAATTGATCTATAGATTTAATGTAATTCCAATCAAAATCCCAACAGAATATTTTGTAGATATAGACAAGCAGATTCTAAGATTTATAGGAAAGTTAGTAATTAGAATGCCAAAACAATTACGAAAAAGAACTAAGTTGAGGGACTCACATACTTAATTTTAAGGCTTCCTGTAAAGCTCCAGTACTCAAGGATGTGTGATGAAAGGATAGACACATAGATTAATGGAAACAAAATAGAGGGTCAATTTATGACACATTAACAAATATGAACAATTGATTTTTTTGTGATATGCCTTTTTTTTTGCAATTTTATTGAAATATATTCACATACCATACAATCATCCAAAGTGAACAATCATAGTATCATCGCATGGTTGTGTATTCATCACCACAGTCAATTTATTGAACATTTTCATTGCTCCAAAAAAGAATAAAAATAAAAGTAGAAAACAACACTCAAAACATTTCCTACTCCTCTCCCCCACTATTATTCATTTACTTTTTGTTCTCCTTGTTTCTACTCATTTGTCCATACACTGGATAAAGGGAATGTGAGCCACAAGGTTTTCACAATCACACAGTCATGCCATATAAGCTATGCGATTGTCTTCAAGAGTCAGGGATACTGGATTGCAGTTCTGCAGTTTCAGGTATTTCCTTCTAGCTATTCTAGTACACTAAAAACTAAAAAGGAATATCTATACCAATGCATAAGAATAATCTCTAGAATGACCTCTTGACTCCATTTGAGATCTCTCAGCCACTGAAACTTTATTTGTTTAATTTCTCTTCCCCCTTTAGGTCAGGGAGGTTTTCTCAATCCCGCAATGCTGGGTCCAGGCTCATCCATGGGAGTCATGTCCCATGTTGCCAGGAAGATTTACAGCCCTAGGAGTCATTTCCCATGTGGGGGGAGGGCAGTGAGTTTACCAGCCTAGTGGGCTTAGAGAGAGACAGACCACATCTGAGCAAGAAAGAGGTTCTCTGGGGGCGACTCTTAGGCACCTTTCTAAGTAGACTTAGTCTCTCCTTTGCAGCAACAAGCTTCATAAGAGCAAGTCCCAAAATTGAGGATTTGGTCTACCACAATGGTAGTCCCCAATGCTTGCAAGAATATCAGGAATTCCCCAGGTGGGAAAGTTTAATGTTTCCACATTTTTCCCCAGGCCCTCAAGGGGGCTTTGCCAATACTTTTTATTCTCTGCCCAAATTACTCTGGGATGTATCGGAGCTTTGCACTAACCTATACAAACCAACCAGATCTAACCCCCTATTCAAAGTTCCATGTGATTATAGTGTTTGAATAAACTGACCATACAAGTTAAATTATACAGTGTGCTACAGAAAGTATAGTTTTTGCACCAAATAAATATCTCTTCCTTTGGTCTCACACAAAAGTTGAGGTTTTAAAACAGTGAATATCATCCTTTTCCCTTTAGTCTGGTTTACCTCAGTTCTAATCAAGTTCATTTCGTTCATATCTCTAATTGAAGTCTGATCTCTTCGTTCATATCTCTAATTGAAGTCTGATCTCTTTTTCAGCTGTTTGCTCTATGGGGAAATGCTGACATTCATAGCTGTCGAACTCTGGCTCTGAGTCTCAGGTGTCACACAGGTACCCAAGATTACACGGACCAACCAGCTCAGCGTCTCAGAATTTAGACTAACTATTACAATTCATGAATAGATGTGACTGCTGTAAGAGCTCTCAATCTAGAAACTTTTTTTACCATAAGCCTTCTGTTGATAACCTGTGTTCTCAGATTCAACTCTCAGAGTTTGCACATTTTAATTGGTCCATATTAGTGAGGCATTATGTTTGTCTTTTCGATTCTGGCTTACTTCGCTCGACATACTGTCCTCAAGTTCCATTCACCTAGGTGCATACCTCACGATTTCATTTCTTCTTGCCCCCACTTGGTATTCTATTGTATGTATACACCACAGTTCACCATTCCATTTATCAATCAATATACCCTTAAGACTCCTCTATCCATTGCGAATCGCAAATATGGCTGCCATAGACAACAGTGTGCAATGTCCACTCATGTCCCTGCTCTCAGTTCTTCCAAGAATATACCCAATAATGGAGTTGCAAGACCATGTGGCAACCTCAGCATTAGCTTCCTGTGGAACCACCACACTATGAGTCAGTAATGGAGGGAGAGTGGTTAGGGGTATGGGAGGATTTGAGTTTTCTTTTTTTGTCTTTGTTTCTTTTCTGGAGTAATGAAAATGTTCTATAAATTGAAAAAAAATTAATTGTGGTGATGGATGCACAGCTGTATGTTGGTACCATGGGCAGTTGATTGTGTACTTTGGATCTTTGGATAATTGTATGGTATGTGAACAATCTCAATAAAATTAAATTTTAAAAAAGTACAATGAAAAGGTCAGACAATGTCACCACCACCAAGACTCCCATATCACTTCCTTATATCCCCCTCTTATAGACAGTTAGCTTTGGTATATTGCCTTTGTTACAATTAATGGAAGCATCTTACAATGTTACTGTTAAATATAGAATCTAGTTTGCATTGATTGTATTTTCTCCCTATACCATCCAATTTTCAACACCTTGCAATATTGATGTTCATTTGTTCTCCCTCATTTAAAAACATTTTTATATTTGTATATTGAATCACTATCATTGACCACTTTAGGTTTTGCCAAGTTATACAATCCCAGCCATTCCACCCAGTCTTTATCTTCTGTCTTTCCATCTGGTGTCATACCTGTCCTTAGCCTTCCTCTTTCAACCATACTCATACTCATCTTTCTTCAGAGTACTTACAATATTGTGATGACACACTGTCATGCTATTGATTCCATTTCTGGATCTGTCCAGTGAGTCCCATTGAACCTTTTATACTCCTTCAGCATCGAATACCTGATCTCTAACCTCTTTCTATCTCCTGATAACCAGTGTTCTCAACTCTCAGATTTTGCTCAACGATGTTAGTCCACATTAGTGAGACCATACAGTATCTGTCCTTTTGTTTCTGGCTAATTTCCCTCAACATAATGTGTACTGCCTACCATTTTGTCTTTTGGATTTTATATGCCATATCATATTTTATTTTTATTTTCTCTACTCTGTCTCTCTTTTTACCCTTACTGGTTGTCTTCATTTCTACACTCTTCTCCCCAGCTATCTCTCCTGTCTTTTCCTATCTGCCTGTGGTGACCCCGTTAGTATTTCTTGTAGAGCAGGTATCTTGACAATATTTTAAACTCTCCCCCATTTTTTTTTTCATTTTTATTGAGATTGTTCAGATACCATACAATTATCCAAAGATCCAAAGTGTACAATCACTTGCCCCTGGGTACCCTCATACAATTGTGCATCCGTCACCACACTTAATTTTTGTTCAATTTTTAGAAACTTTTCATTACTCCAGACAAGAAATAAAGTGAAAGATGCAAAAAGAAAAAAAGAAAAGGAAACTCTAATCCTCCCCTATCCCTAATCAACCCCCCTCAATTGTTGACTCGTAGTGTTGGTATAGTACATTTGTTACTGTTTATGAAAAAATGTTGAAATACTACTAACTGTAGTATATAGTTTGCAATAGGTATATATTTCTTCCCTATATGCCCCTCTATTATTAACTTCTAATTGTATTGCATACATTTGTTCTGGTTCGTGGAAGTGATTTTTAGTATTTGTACAGTTGATCATGGATATTGCCCATCATAGGATTCAGTTTTATACATTCCCATCTTTTGACCTCCAACTTTCCTTCTGGTGACATATATGACTCTGATCTCCTTTCCACCTCATTCACACACCATTCAGTGCTGTTAGTTATTCTCACATCTTGCTACCGACACCCCTGTTCATTTCCAAACATTTAAGTTCATCCTAATTGAACATTCTGCTCATACTAAGCAACCACTCCCCATTCTTAAGCCTCGTCCTATATCTTGGTACCTTATATTTCATGTCTATGAGTTTACATATTATAATTAGTTCCTATCAGTGAGACCCTGCAATAATTGTCCTTATGTGTCTGGCTTATTTCACTCAGTATATTGCCCTCGAGGTTTTGTCATCAACCCATTTTTTTTTTTTTTTAAATATGGTTTTGTTCACTCACCATACATTCCATCCCAAGTAAATAATCGATGGTTCTCTGCATGGGCATACATTTATGTGTTCACCACCTTCACCACTATCTATATAAGGGCATCTACATTTCTTCCACAAGGCAGGAGGGAGAGTCAAAGAAGGTAGAGAGGCAAAAGGAAGAGGAAAAAAAAATGACAGCTAGGAAGCAGCAAAAGGAAAAACAACCTTAAATCAAAGTAGAATAAAGAATCAGACAATACCACCAATGTCAAGTGTCTAACATGCCTCCCCTATCCCCCCCCATCTGCATTTACCTTGGTATATCGCCTTTGTTACATTAAAGGAAGCATAATACAATGATTCTATTAGTTACAGTCTCTAGTTTATGCTGATTGCATCCCTCCCCCAATGGCTCCCCATTTTTAACACCTTGAAGGTTGACATTTGCTTGTTCTCCCTTGTAAAAGAATGTATTTGTACATCTTATCACAATTGTTGAATACTCTAGATTTCAACAAGTTACACAGTCCCAGTCGTTATCTTTCCTCCTTTCTTGTGGTGTCTCACATGCTCCCCACCTTCCTCTCTCAACCATATTCATAGTTATCTTTGTTTAGTGTACTTACATTGTTGTGCTACCATCTCCCAAAATTGCGTTCCAAACCATGCACTCCTGTCTTCTATCACTCTGCAGTGCTCCCTTTTGTATTTCCTGTAGGGCAGGTGTCTTGTTCACAAAGTCTCTCATTGTCTGTTTGTCAGAAACTATTTTGAGCTCTCCCTCATATTTGAAGGACAGCTTTGCTGGATATAGGATTCTTGGTTGGCAGTTTTTCTCTTTCAGTATCTTAAATATATCACACCACTTCCTTCTTGCCTCCATGGTTTCTGCTGAGAGATCCGCACATAGTCTTACTAAGCTTCCTTTGTATGTAATGGATTGCTTTTCTCTTGCTGCTTTCAGGATTCTCTCTTTGTCTTTGACATTCGATAATCTGCTTATTAAGTATCTTGGCGTAGGCCTATTCAGATCTCTTCTGTTTGGAGTACGCTGTGCTTCTTGGATCTGTAATTTTATGTCTTTCATAAGAGATGGGAAATGTTCATTAATTATTTCCTCTGTTATTGCTTCTGCCCCTTTTCCCTTCTCTTCTCCTTCTGGGACACCAATGATATGTACATTATTGTACTTTGTTTCATCCTTGAGTTCCTAGAGACGTTGCTCACATTTTCTCATTCTTTTCTCCATCTGCTCCTTTGCATGTAGGCTTTCAGGTGTTTTGTTCTCCAGTTCCTGAGTGTTTTCTTCTGCCTCTTGAGATCTGCTGTTGTATGTTTCCATTGTGTCTTTCATCTCTTGTATTGTGCCTTTCATTTCCATAGATTCTACTAGTTGTTTTTTTGAACTTTTGATTTCTGCCATATATATGCCCAGTGATTCCTTTACAGCCTCTATCTCTTTTGCAATATCTTCTCTAAACTTTTTGAATTGATTTAGCATTAGTTGTTTAAATTCCTGTATCTCAGTTGAAGTGTACGTTTGTTCCTTTGACTGGGCCATAACTTTGTTTTTCTTAGTGTAGGTTGTAATTTTCTGTTGTCTAGGCATGGTTTCCTTGGTTATCCAAATCAGGTTTTCCCAGACCGGAACAGGCTCAGGTCCCAGAGGGAAGTAATATTCAGTATCTGGTTTCCCTGAGGGTGTGTCTTAGAAAATTGCTCCACCCTTTGATGCCTCAGGTCACTGTGCTTTTCTGCCCAGCAGGTGATGCCTGTTAGCCTATAATCCTTGACTGCTGTGAGGAGGTATGGCCGTGTTCCCCCAGGCTCTGGGGTCTGGTTCTGAATGGAAAGGGCCCCACCCCTTTCCTCCTAGAGAAGACAGACCCCCCAGGTGGAGGTCATTAGCATTTCAGTGGTCTCTCTCTCTCTGCTTGTGCTGTCTCCACCCTTCCCCGAGTCAAAGCCCTGGAAACTGAAAATGATTGGGGCTTTCTCCACTGAGCCAAAAAAGAAATAGATCGTCCCCTTCAGACCCAGTCCAAGGCGACCCTCCGGCTGTCCAAGGTCAGTTGTCACCCAAAGCCTCTGTCTGTTTTTTGGGGATTCGTACCTGTAGTGAGCAGTTCACACTCGCTACTTAAAACCCCAGTTGGAGCTCAGCTGAGCTATATTCGCTTGCTGGGAGAAAGCTTCTCTCTGGCACCATGAGGCTTTGCAGCTCGGGCTATGGGGGAGGGGGATCTTGCGACTTGGATCTGCAGGTTTTACTTACAGATTTTACGCTGTGTTCTCGGGCATTCCTCCTCCCGATTCAGGTTGGTGTATGATGAGTGGATGGTCTCGTTTGTCCCCCCGCAGTTATTCTGAATTATTTACTAGTTGTTTCTGGTTTTTTGTAGTTGTTCCAGGGGGACTACTTAGCTTCCACTTCTCTCTATGCCGCCATCTTGCCCCTCCTCTCTCCCCCATTTTTGAAGGACAGTTTTGCCAGATATAGAATTCTCAGTTGGCAGTTTTTCTCTTTCAGTATCTGTTCCAGTTTGGTAATGCTGCCATCAGGCAAAATACCAGAAATGGATTGGCTTTTATAAAGGGGATTTATTTGGTTCCAAAGTTACAGTCTTAAGGCCATAAAGTGTCCAAGGTAAGGCATCAACAGTAGGGTACCTTCACTGGAGAAAGGCCTTTGGCATCCAGAAAACCTCTGTTAGCTGGGGAGGCACGTGGCTGGTGTCTGCTTGTTCCCAGGTTGCATTTCAAAATGGCGTTCTCCAAAATGTTGCTCTTCGGGCATTTTGTTCCTCTCTTAGCTGCAGCTTCTCTTCCAGATTTCACTCTCAGTTGTTCTGAGGTCCTGCTGTTTGGCTGTTTGTGAGCTCTTTTTTTATAGGACTCCAGTGAACTAAGCAAGACCCACCCTGAATGGGCAGTGCCACATTTCCATGGAACCATTCAATCAAGAGGCTACACCCTAGTCAAAAGTGTCACTCATGGTTGAGTGGGTCACATCTCCATGTGAACACTGAATCAGAAGGTTCCAACCTAATCAACACAAATATGTCTGCCCCCACAAGATTACATTAAAGAACATGGTGTTTTGGGGGACATAATACATCCAAACTGGCACAGAATCTTCAATATATCATACCACTGCCTTCTTGCCTCCATGGTTTCTCCTGAGAAATCTGCACATAGACTTATCAAGTTTCCTTTGTATGTGATATCTTGGTGCTTTTAGAATTCTCTCCTTGTCTTTGACATTTGATAATCTGATTAAATCAAAGTGTTTTGGAGGCAGTCTACTTGGATCTGTTCTGTTTGGGGTACACTGTACTTCTTGGATCTGTAAATGTATGTCTTTCCTAATAGATGGGAAGTTTTCAGTTATTATTTCCTCCATCATTCTTTCTGCCCCTTTTCCCTTTTCTTCTCCTTCTGGCACAACCATGACATGTGTATTTGTGCATTTCATGTTGTAATTCAGTTCCCTAGACCCTGCTCATATGTTTTCTATTTTTTTCCCCATCTGTTCTTTTGTTTGTAGTATTTCAGCTGTCCTGTCATGCAGTTCATGAATTCTTTCTTTTGCCTCTTCAAATCTCCTGTTGTATGTCTCCATTGTGTTTTTCATTTCTTCTGTTGTGCCTTTCATTCCCATAAGTTCTGCCAATTGTTTTTTCAAACTTTTGAGTTCTTCCTTATGTTTGCCCAATGTCTTCTTTATATCTTTCATCTTTTTTGCCATATCTTCCCTCAACTTGTTGATTTGATTTAGATTTGTTTAATTAATAACTAGTTGTTTCAATTCCTGTATCTCAGTTAAAGTGTAAGTTTGCTCCTTTGACTGGGCCATATCTTCATTTTTCCTTATGTGACTTATAAGTTTTTGTTCTCTAGCTACTAGGTTTCCCAGACAGATTTTCCAGACCACACAGGCCCAGGTCTCAGGAGGAGGTTGTATTCAGTATCAGGTTTCCCTGAGAGTAAGATCCAGCAGGTTGTCCGATTTTCTTTTGAGGCCTCTATACTCTGTGCTTTTCCTATCCTGCCCAGAAGGTGGTGCTTGTCAGGCCACAGTTCCCCACTGGTGTAAAGAGGTGCAGCTCCTTTAATTCTCAGTTGATCCTGTTCTGGCCAAGGACTGAGGGTGTCAGAAGCCAAGCTTAAGCTGTTTCTTTTTTTTTTTTTTCCTTTTCCCCCCAGGCCCTGGGGTCTGAATTCTCTGAGGGAGGGCAGCCACTTGAGCTGAGCCCTGCTTCCCCCTTTTTTAGGGAAGTATAACCTTTAGGGAGTTATCTCATATACTTAAATTCCTCCTTTGTCTCTCTGACTCTCTTAACTCCTCCCTTGCCTGACAGGTGTCAATGGTGACAATTGAAAATGCCTGAGGCTTTCTCTAATGAGAAACTGACTGATGTATGATCTGTGTCAGGTCACAGATGTCCCCCAACAGTTGTTCTAGACTATTTAATAGTTTTTCCTGGCTATTTAGTAGTTGCTCTAGAGAACTAACTAAATTCCACACCTCTCTATGCTGCCGTCTTACTGAGCCCTGATCAACTGACAGAGTTGCATGGGCAGTTCAGTGGAGAAAGGATAGTCTTTTCAACAAATGGTGCTGGAACAACTGAACATCTGTATGGGAGAAAATGAAGCTCAATCTTTTATACCTTATACAAACAACTAAAAATGGATTATAAATTTAAATGTAAAATATATAGCTATAAAGCTATTAGAAGACAACTTAAGAGAAAGTCTTCCTTACCTTTCAACAAAAGCATGGTCATAAAAGAAAAAATTGATGAACTGGACTTCATAAAAATGAAAAATGTTTGCCCTTTGAGAGAAACTGTTAAGAGAATGAAAAGAAAACCTACAATCTGGGAGAAAAATATTTTAAAATCACAATACAGGATATTGTGAATGCGTAAAATACTTTTAAAGCTCAAAAATATTAAGACAAACAACCCTGTTAAAATGTCTAGAAGACTTGAACAGACTGGTATTAACCAGAAAAGTTATTTAATACCATTAGTCATCTGGGAAATGAAAATTTAAGACTGACAACAACAAATGTTAGTGAGAATGTGGAGCAACTGGAACTTTCATACATTGCTGGTGGGCATGTAACATGGTACAACCACTTTGGAAAACTATTTGGCAGTTTCATATAAATCTAATCATGGATCTTATCTCCTTTCTTTGAGGTTACTTTGAATATCTCTGATCTATTGTTTATAGATTTTATGGTTAAACTATGAGGACTGTGTGCTTTTCCTCCCCTGTTTCCTTATGTTACTTATAGTAAATATATGCCCTTTTCATAGAGGAGGAAACAAGGCTGAGATAATTTAAGTAATTTGTCCAGAATCCGGTGACTGGCAGAGCCAGGGTTTTGAGCTTAGATCTGTCTGACTTCAAAGTTTGTTTTCTTTCCATAAATCCTCATATTCAAAAAATATATACAGCATGTAATGTCAGTATTTATTCAACTTTTAAAAAATTGAGATAAAAGTCACATAACATAAAATTCATCCTTTTCAAGTGGATAATTCAGTTACTTTTAGTGTCTTCACAAAGTTGTGCAACCATCACCACTAATTCCTGAACATTTTCATGACCCATAAAAAAAATCCCATGCCCATAGGCAGTGCCTCCCCAATCCCCTGTTCCCCAAGCCCCTGGCAACCATTAATCTACTTTCTGTCTTTATGGATTTGCTTATTCTGGACGTTTCATATAAGTGGAATCATACATTATATGGCCATTTTGTTTGGCTTCTTTTTCTTAGCATAATATTTTCAAGGTTTATCCATATTGTGGCATGCTTCAGAATTTCATTAATTGTTGTTGTCAAATAATATTGCGTTGTATGGATATACCACATTTTATTTATCTCTTCATCAGTGGTTGGGCATTTGGGATATTTCCACTTTTTGGCCATAGTGAATAGTGATGCTATGAACATTTGTGTGCAAGTTCTTGTGTGGATATATGTTTTCATATCTCTTGGGAATATACCTAGGAGGGGAATTACTGGATCATATGTCATTCCTATATTCAACCTTTTGAGGAACTGACAAACTGTTTCCCTAAGTGGCTACACTATTTTACAGACCCACAAAAAATGTATGAGGGTTATGATTTTTCACATTCTTTCCAATACTTGTTATTTTCTGTCTTTTTAATCATAGCCTTGCTAGTGACTTTGAAGTGGAACATCATTATGGTTTTGATTTTACATTTCCTTATCGACTAATGATTTTTAGAATCTTTTCTTGTGCTTATTGGCCTTTCTATATATTCTTTGAAGAAGTGTGTATTCATAACCATTATACATTTTTATTTTGGGTTGCTTGTGTTTTTATTGTGGAGTTATAAGAGTTTTTTTTAGGTATTCTGGATACAAGTCCCTTATCAGGTATATGATTGGAAAATATTTTTTCCTGTTGTATGGATTGTCTTTTCGTTTTTTTGGTGGTATATTTTGAAGTACAAAAGTTTTTAATTTTGATGAAGTCCATTTTATCATTTTATCAATTTTTTCTTTGTTTCTGTGTTTGGTATCATATCTGAGAAATCATTGCTTCATCCAAGGTCACTAAGACTTATGCTTATGTTATTTTCTAAGATTTGTATAGCTTTAGCTCTTATATTTAGGTCTTTGTTCCATTATGAGTTAATTTTTGTATAAGGTATGAAATAGAAGTCCAAATGCATTCTTCAGTATTTGCATATTAAAGCCTTCAAGTGCCATAGGTTGAAAAGACTATTCTTTCTTCATTAAATTGTTGTAGCACCACCCTTTTCAAAATTAATTGACTATTGTGCCGGTTTGAATATTTATGTCCCCCAGAAAAAGCCATGTTCTTTAATGCATTCTTGTGGGGGCAGATGTATTAGTGTGAATTGGGTTGGAACCTATTGGTTCAGTGTCCATGAAGATGTGACCCACCCAACTGTAGGTGATAACACTGATTGGATAATTTCCATGGAGGTGTGGTCTTGTTTAGTTTACTGGAGCACTACGTAAGCTCAGACAAAAGGAGCTCATAGCGAGCTGGAGCTGAGACAACTTTGAAGATGCATGGATGCAGACATTCTGGAGAATGCCATTTTGAAACGCCACCTGGGAGCAAGCAGATGCCAGCCACTTGCCTTCCCACCTAACACGTTTTCCGGATGCCAGTGGCCTTTCTCCAGTGAAGGTACCCTTTGTTGATGGATACTTTATGGCCTTAAGACTATAACCATGTAACCAGATAAACCCCCTTTTATAAAAGCCAATCCATTTCTGGTTTTTGCATTCTGGCAGCATTTGCAAACTAGAACAACTATAAATATTTGGCCTTATTTTTGGATTCTCAATTCTATTCCATTGTTCTATCTGTCTGTCCACATGCCAATTCCATACTGTATTAATTACTGTAGTTTTGTAATATGTTTTGAAATTGGGAAGTGTGAGTCTTCTGACTTTGTTCTTCTTTTTCAAGATTGATTTGGCTATTCTGGCACTTTTTGAATTTTAAGATCAGCCTGTCAATTTTTGCAAGAAAGGCGCCTAGTATTTTGACAGGGATTGTATTGAATACGTAGATGAATTTGGAGAGTAATTCTATCTTAACAATAGTATATCTTCCAATCCTAGAATATGGAATGTCTTTTCATTTATTTAGGCATTTAAAAATTTCTGTCATTGGTGTTTTATAGTTTTCATTTATTCCTATTTTATTCTTTTTGATGCTATTATAAATGGAATCATTTTCTTAATTTAATTTTTGGATGTTCTTTGCTAGTGTGTAAAAATACAGTTAGATTTTTTATATTGATCTTGCATCCTTCAACCATGCTGAACTCATTTATTAGCTCTACTAAAGTGTGTGTGTGTGTGTGCGTGCCTGTGTGTGTAGATTTCTTAGGATTTTCTATATACAAGATCATGTCATCTGCAAAGAGAGATAGTTTTACTTCTCCCTTTTGTGTCTTTTACTTGCCTAATTGCTCTGGCTAGAACTTTAAGTACCATGTTGAATAGAAGTGGTAAGAGCTGACATCCTTGTCTTGTTCCTGATCTTAGGGGGAAAGCTTCCAGGCTTTCACTATTAAATATGATGTCAGCTGTGGGTTTTTCATAATTGACTTTACCAGGCTGAGAAAGTTCTCTTCAACTTGTTTGTTGTATGTTTTTATCATAAAAGGGATTGCATTTTGTCAAATGCTTTTTCTGCATATGTTGAGATTGTGGTGGTTTGTAGCTGCATTTATCCCAGAAAAACATGTTCTTAAATCTAATTCATTCCTGTGGGTGTGAACACATTGTAAGTAGGACCTTTCGATGAGGTCATTTAAGTTAAGGTATGACCCAGCCCAACCACAGTTAGTCTTAATCCTTGTGGTAGTTTGTAGCTGTTATGTACCACAGGAAAGCCCATGTTCCTTTAATCCATTCCTGTGGGTGCAGACCCTATTGTGGGTGGGACCTTTTGATTAGGTTATTTCAGTTGTGATGTGATCCACCCCGTTCAGGGTGGGTCTTAATCCTCTGACTGGAGTCCTTTATAAGAGGATAAAAGACAGAAAGAGATACAGAAGCTAAGAGATGAAATTAAGAGGAGCTCATAGAGAAAAGCCCTGGAGAAGCTAAGAGAGGACCCACAGAAGCTTAGAGAGGAAGCCACTGGAACCAGAAGCTGAAAGCAACAAAACCCAGGGTGAAGGACCAGCAGATGCTGGCCATGTGCCTTCCCATGTGACAGAGGTGTCCTGGATGCTAACAGTCTGTCTTCAGAATCCAGGTGTCATCGTGTTGATGCCTTGAGTTGGACATTTTCATGGCTTTTAAGAACTGTAAATTGTAAGTTAATGAATCCCCATTGTAAAAGCCAACCCATTTCTGGTATGTTGCATTCTGGCATCTTCAGCAAATCAAAACAATCCTGTTACTGGAGTCCCTTATAAGTGGAATGAAATTCAGACATAAAGAGAGAAAGTCATGGAAGCAAGAAGCTGGAATTCAGTGGAACTTGGAAGAGAATGAAGGAGCCAGAAGAAGCCGCCATGTGCCTTGCCTTGTGACAGAGGAGCCAGAGATCGCCAGCAGCCAGCCTCAGGATGCCAGTCTTGAGGAAGAAAGCATCACCTTGGCAACACCTTTATTGTATTTTCTTTTAGCCTCATAACCATAAAGAAATTAATTACCATTGTTTAACCTGACCCATTTCATGGTATTTGCTTGTGCAGCCTAGGAAACTAAAACAGAGTTGAACATGTGGGTTTTTTGTCCTTTATTCCATTAAAATGGCATATTATGTTGATTGATTTTCAGATGTTGAACCAATTTTACATTCCCACTTAGTCACGATGTATAATTCTTGTTATATTTTGCGGGATTTGATTTGCTTTTACGTTACTGAGCAAATTTGCTTGTATGTATGTTATCACCCATATTCATAAGAGAGACAGATCTCTAGTTTTCTTTCTTTGTGATGTCTTTCTGGTTTTGGTATCAGGATAATATTGGCCTCATAGAACAAGTTGGGAAGTGATCTCTTCTCTTGTATTTTTTTAAGAGTTTGTGAAGGATTTTTTTTAAACATTTTGTAGAATTTACCAGTGAAGCCATATGATCCAGGGCTTTTCTCTGTGGGGAATTTTTAAATTGCCGATTTAATACTTCTTGTAGGTATATGCATATTTTCTATTTCTTGAATATGGTGTGTTTTTCTAGGAATTTATTCATTTCATGTAAGTGATCTAATTTGTCATATCTTTGTTCATAGTATTCCATTATAATTCTTTTTATTTCTATGAGATTTGTATATTGTTCCCTCTTCGAGTCTTGATTTTATTTGAGTCTTATCTCTTTTTTTCTTGATAAATGTAAATGAAGGTTTGTCAGTTTTGTTGATCTTTCTAAAGAAGCCATTTTTGGTTTTGTTGGTTTTCTTTATTGCTTTTCTCTTTATTATTTTATCTCTTTCTGCTATAATCTTTGTTAGTTCCTGATTTATGCTTGCATTGGGTTCAGTTTGCCTTTATTTTTTTTCTAATTTCTTAAGGAGGAAGGTTAGATTTTTTTATTTGAGGTCTTCATTCTTTTTTATTGTGGGTGTTTATAGCTATAAATTTCTAAGTTCTGCTTTCCCTCAATCCATAAGTTTTGGTATGTTATGTTTTTGTTTTCATTCATCTCTAAATATTTTTTAATTTCTTCTTTAATCCATTGGTTACTTAAGAATATGCTGTTTAATTTCCACATATTTGAATTTCCCAAGTTTCCTTCTTTTATTCCTTTCTAATTTCAGTCATTTGTACTTGGAACATATATGTTGTATGATTTCAGTCCTATTAAATTTATTCAGACTTGTTTAATGACCTAATGTATTGTCTATCCTGGAAAATGTTCCATGTGTACTTGACAAGAATGTGTATTTTGCTTTTGCTGGGTGGAGTGTTCTAGAGGTGTCTGTTAGGTCTAGTTGGTTTATAGTGTTTATTTCTTCTATTTCCTTGTCAACATTTGGCCTAGTTTTTCTATCCGTTATTGAAAATGGGATATTGAATTCTCCAATATGGTTGATGACTTGTCTGCTACTTCGATTCTGTCAGCTTTTGCTTCATGCATTTTGGTGCTCTATTGTTAGCTTCATATATGCTAATACTGTCTACAAATTACATCTTCATATATGTATGTTAACCTTGGTTTATAATTATTGCTTTTTGCAATTACATTTTAAATCACATAGAAGAAAAAAGTTATAACCTCCCAGATCTGTACTCTCACCTATTGTAGTGGTTTTTCAGGGTTGCCATAACAAAGAAAAACAAACTGAGTGGCTTTAAGTGACAGAAATTTATCCTGTCAGTACTGGAGGCCAGAAGCCTGAAATCAAGGTGTTGGAAGGGCCATGCTTTCTTTAAAACCTCTAGAGAAGAGTTCTTCCCTGCCCCTTTCAGTTCTGGTGCCGCAGGCATTCCTTGGCTTTTGGCAGTGTGACTACAATCTCTGTATCCACTTCACATGCCCATATTTCTGTGTCTCTATTTCTGTGTCCAAATTCCATGCTTCTTATAATGGCACTAATCATACTGAATTTAGGACACATGCTAATCTATTACAACTTCATCTTAACTTAATTATTTCTGCAAAGAACCTGTTTCCAAATGTGCTGGTTTGAATCTGTTATGTACCCTGTAAAAGACTATGTTCTTTTAATCCACTCTTGTGGGGGCGGACCTATTGTGGGTGGGACCTTTTGATTAGATCATTTCCATGGAGATATGACCACAGCCATTCAAGGTGTGTCTTAATCATCTTTACTGGAATCCTCCAGGAGAGGATAAAAGTCAGAGATAATTTAAAGAGAGCTCAGAGCCGTTTAGACAGAATGCCCTGGGAGAAACAAGCAGAGTAGCTAAGAGAAAAGCTGAGAGAGACATTTTGGAGAAAGCCATGGAAACCAGAAGCTAAACCTAGGAGAGGACCAGCAGACTCTGGCCATTTGCCTTCCCATGTGACAGAAGAACCCCAGATGCCATCGGCCTTTGTTCAGAGAAGGTATTGACCTGTTGATACCTTAATTGGGACATTTTCATGACTTTAAAATTTGCCATGTAAATTTGTGAACTAATAAACTCCTATTGTAAAAGACAATCCGTTTCTGATATATGGCATTTTGGCAGCTTTAGCAAACCAGAACAGATTTTGGTACCAGAGAAGTGGAGTGCTGCGATTTACAAATACCAAAAATGCTGGAACAGCTTTATAAATGGATAAGGAGAAGATTCTGGAAGAATTGTGAGATACTTGATAGGAAAGGCCTAGATTGCCTTGAAGAGACTGTTGTTATAAATATGGATGTGAAAGGTTCTTCTGATGAGCCTTAGATAGAAATGAGGAATGTGTTATTGCAAACTGGAAGGAAGGCAATCCTTGTTTTCAAGTGGCAGAAATTTGGCAAAATTGAGTACTGGTGTTGAATGGAAGGTATAATTTGAAAATGACAAGCTGGGATCCTTAGCTAAAGAGATTTCCAAACTAAATGTGGAAAATGCAGCCTGGCTTCTCCTTGCAGTTTATAGTAAAATGTGAAAGGGAAGAGATAAGCTGAGAAGTGAACTTTTGAATACAAAGAAACCAGAAATTGATGGTTTGGAAAATTCTGGGCTTCCAGGAAGTGAGACCCCAGAGGATAGTGCCCCACATGAGGATTTAATGAAACCTGTAACCAGCCAGCCATTTCAGTACAAACCAGGATTGGAGATGGAGTTGTCCAGCAAGGATTTGTGGAAAGTCCTGTTGTCTGATGATTTTGACCCCTGTATGCTGCATGCCATGCCAACAATTTTTTTGCAAGATCTGTATTAACAGAACCACTGCCACTCTGTACTAAAAGGAACAGAAAAGGGACAGATTGAAGGAAAAATTTCTTCAAAGGCAGAACCATGGAAGCTGAGGTCTGGAGTCAAGGAATCCCCGGCCAGGAGAGCAGACCAACCTGAGATGTGGAAAGGATGAGTTTCCCTGGAATTCAAAGAGGTAGAGCACATTCCTCAGGTATTGAGGAGAGCCTGGCCACCACCCCACTATTTTGAAGGGGTTGAGCGTGTGCCCCAGAGATGGCAGAGAGTCTGGGTGCCACCCAGATGTTTGAGGAGAGTGGAGCCAAGAACAAGGTAGTCTCCCCAGTACTTGGAAATATTGGACCAGTCACCCCAGCATTTGGAGAGAACAGGGCTATTGTACAAGCCCTTGGAAAGGGTGGGACTCCTGCTTTCTCAAGCCCCAAGGATAAAACATCATTTATAATTGATTCTCAGACTTTGAAATCTAATGGAGTTTGCCCTATAGGTTTTAGGAACTCTTTGGTTCAGTGACCTCTGTTTTCCTTCCAATTTCTTCCTATGACAATGGGAATGTTTATCTTATGCCTTTCTGTCCTTTGTATATTGGAAGCAGATAACTTGTTCTAAGTTTCATAGGTCCACAACTGGAGGGGAATTTTGTCCTAGGACAAACCATGCCTGTAACTGATTTTAATAAGACATTGCACTTATCTATTGTTACTGAAATGATTTAGGCTTTTGTGATATTGTGATGGAATGAATGTATTTTGCATATGGAAAGAACATGTTTTTTGGGGGTCCAGAGGGTGGAATGTGCTGGTTTGAATCTGTTCTGTACCCCATAAAAGACTATGTTCTTTTAATCCATTCTTGTTGGGGCATTCATATTGTGGGTGGGATCTTTTGATTAGATCGTTTCCGTGGAAGTGTGACTCTGCTCATTCAAGGTGTGTCTTAATCGTCTTTACTGGCATCCTCCAGGAGGGGATAACAGGCAGAGACATTTTGAAGAGAGTTCAAAGAGATGCTTAGACAGAAATGCCCCAGGAGAAACAAGCAGAGAAGCTAAGAGAAGCTGAGAGAGACTTTTTGCAGAAAAGCTAAGATATGTAATCCACAGTTTGCCCCTGGGAGAAGCTAAGAGAGAAGCAAAGACAGAAGCCCAGAGACATTTTGGAGAATGCCTTGGAAACCAGAAGCTAAAACTGGGAGAGGACCAGCAGACTCCAGCCACGTGCCTTCCCGTGTGACAGAGGAACCCTAGATGCCATTGGCCTTTCTTCAGAGAAGGTATTATCCTATTGATGCCCTAATTGGGACATTTTCATGGCAAGGTCTTAGACCTGTAAATTTGTGAACTAATAAACCCCCATTGTAAAAGCCAATCCATTTCTGGTATATTGCATTTTGGCAGCTTTAGCAAACTAGAATACCAAAGAAGGTCACATTCTGAGGTCTAGTAGATGTGAACTGGGGCTTTGGTCTGGAGGTGGGGGGACACTGTTCAACATACTATACTATGGAATTACATTTACCAGTGTTCTTTATTACTTCATGTGAATTTGAGTAACTGTCTAGTGCCCTTTCATTTCAGTCTGAAGGACTCCCTTTTGTATTCCTTGTAGAACCTGTCTGCTAGTGATGTATATTTTCTGCTTTTGTTTATGTGGAGATATTTTAATTTCTTCTTCATTTATGAAAGATAGTTTTGCTGGTTGGCAGTCTTGTAGCACTTAGATATCTCATCCATTTACTCCATGGTTTTTGATGAGAAATCAGCTGTTCATCTATTGAGGATTACTTCTATGTGATGAGTCACTTCTCTCTTGCTGCTTTGGAGATTCTCCCTTTGTTTTTGGCTTTCAACTTTTTGATTATGTTGTGTTAGGGTATGTGTTTTGACTTAACTCTACTTTTAGTACATTAAGGTTCTTGGATGTGTATTAATGTTTTCTCATCAAATTTGAATAGTCGTTGGCCATTATTTCTTCAAATATTTTTTCTGCCCTTTCTCTATCTCCTATCCTTCTGGGATCTGCATTATGTATTAGTTGGTACTTTTGTTAACGTCCCACAAGCCTTTGAGACAGTATTCATTTTTCTTCATTCTTTATTTCTGTTCCTGAGACTGTATAATCTCAATTTGCCTACCTGCTGGTTTTCTGATTCTTCTGCCTGTTCAGATCTGCTGCTGAGCCTCTCTAGTGAATTTTTCATTTCAATTATTGTTCTTTTCAAGTCTAGAATTTCTTTTGGTTCTTTTATATATATAAATTATATTTTTTGTTAATATTGTCTATTTGGTGAGACGTTATTCTCATACTTTTCCTTAGTTCTTTAGACATAGTTTTCTTTAGTTATTTGAACATATTTAAAATAGCTTATTAAAAGTCTTTGTCCATAAGTCTGATGTCTAGGCTTCCTTAGGGATAGTATCTTTGACTGCTTTTTTTTCTGTGTATGGACCATACTTTCTTGTTTTTTTGAATGTCTCATAATTTTTGGTTGAGAACATATCATTTTTTTATTTTTATTTATTTTTTTATTAAATTCAGTTTTATTGAAATACATTCACACACCATACAATCATTCATGGTATACAATCCACTGTCCACAATATGATAACATAGTTATGCGTTCATCACCACAATCCATCTCTGAACATTTTCCTTACATCGGAAAGAACCAGAACAAGAATAAAAAATAAAAGTGAAAAAAGAACACCCAAATCATCCCCCCATCCCACCCCATGAGAACATGTCATTTTAAATAGCATAGTGGGGCAGCTCTGAAATCAGATTCTTTTCTCCCCTTGTTCCATTTCCTGAACACTTGAGGAAAGGTATAATGCATCATGCCCTTGAACACTTAATACTGCCATGTATCTCTCTTAAGAACAAAGATATTCCATATGTATCCAACTTAAGTACAGTCGTCAAATTCAAATAATTTAACTTTGATGTAAAGGTTACAGTATATATTCCATTTTTTTCATATACCACAATAATGTCCTTTGAGCCTAGTCTCATTACTTGTTAGATCCTGTCCAGGATCACGTACTATAACAATCTTGTTTGCTTTGATACCAACTTAACTTTAATAGTATACACCAACTGTGTTCCTATACTCCTCTGTCCCCTCCCAACTTTATGTAGTTTTTGTCACAAATTACATGCTTATACATTATGAGTCCAAAACCACTGATATATCCTTACATCTAATGCAATTGCCTTTTAGATGCTATAGGAAATAAAAAGTGGAGTTACAAACCAAAAATACAATAATACTGGCATTTATATATATTGGTGTCAATACCCTCACTGACGATCTTTGTTTCTTCATATGTCTTCGATCTATTGTCTATTGTCCTTTCCTTTCAACCTGTAGAACTCTCATTAGCATCTCTTGTAGGGCTGATTTTAAAACTCCCTCAGCTTTTGTTTATCTGGGAATGTCTTAATCTCTCCCTATTTTTGAAGGACATTTTTGCCAGATATAGAATTCTTGGTGGCAATTTTTTGCTTTCAGCACTTTAAATATGTCATCCTACTGTCTTCTTGCCTCCATAGTTTCCAGCGAGAAATTAGTATTTAATCTTATTGAAGTCCCTTGTACGTGGCACATTATTTCTCTATTGCAGCTTCCATAATTCTTTATTAATCTTTGGCCTGTGACAGGTTGATGATAGCATGGTGCAATATGAGTCTGTTTGGAGTTTGTTGAACATCTTATATGTGTATATTTATGTCTTTTGTTAAATTTGGGGAGTTTTCAGCCATAATTTCTTTGAATGTTCTCTCCTCCCCTTTCTTTCTTTTCCTTCTGAGACCCCACAGTGCTTATATTGGTATGCCTAATGGTGTTCCATAGGTTCCTTAGGCTCTATTTGTTTGTCTTTATTCTTTCTTCCTTCTGTTCCTCAGACTGGATGATTTCACTGGTCTTATCTTCAAGTTCACTGTCTGTTTCTTCTCTCAACTATAATCTTCTGTTGCTCCTTTCTAGGGAATTTCAAATTTCCATTATCATGGTCTTTACCTCTGTTTGGTTCCTTTTCATAATTTCCACCTCTCTATTGATATTCTATTTGTTTTCATCTATAATTTTTCTCATTTCCTTTAGTTTCTTTGTCCATGTTTTCCTTTAGATCTGTGAACATATTTAAGACCATTTTTTAAAAGTGTTTGTCTTGTATGTCTCAGGTCTGATCCTCCTCATTGATGGTTTCTAATGTTTTAATTTCCTCCTTTGCCTGGACCATTGCTTCCTGTATCTTTGTATATTTTGTAATCTTTTGCTGAACCCTAGACATTTTTATATTTTAGTGATGTGTTGTCACTGGAATTTAGACTCCAAGGCATCTGTTCCTTGAGCTTGTATACAGCTAGTGTTAAAAAGAAGGCAAAAAGAAAACGCTTTTCCCAGTCTTTACAGATACATTTGTTCAAGTACTCTTTTTCAGGGCGTATCCATATAGTGAGTTTAGGGAATAGCTCATTGGGGTCTCCCTGATTGTTTCTGAGCATTCTTCTTGTCTTGGGCCTGCCTATGTGGCCCTAGAAATTCCCCCCTTTTGCATATTTCTGAATATCCCCTCTTTCCTAGGAAGTAGTTTCCTCCTAGACCTGGGCACTAACTGCACTGTAGGTCCTGCTCAGCCATCCTTTGCTCCAGGCAACACAACTCCTCTGCTCTCCCACACGGCAAGTCCCTCAGACTACCACCAGACAAGTTGGGCCAGACATACACCCTCCCAGTATGTGCACGAGGGTTCATCTGTTTTCTCTGGAACTGGGGCCAGGAATCCACACCAGGAGTGCAGGCTGGCTCTGTGCTGAGCCCATGATGAGTAGGAGAGGGGCCATCTAGGACACCATGAGATCCTACTGCTTTTTTTTTTTTTAATCAATAAGAATTTTTATTTGTTTCTGGAATGTTTTGATACACAAAGTGAAATATGGCTACCCAACACTATAAATTTGCAAACTTCAGATGAAATAAAGCACAGTGAAGAATTGGAAAATTATCAACTTTTCTCACTTTGAAATTATTCCTTAATCTTCTTTGTTATCATTAAACAAAAGAGTATTTTGCATGAGTTTGCAATTGTTACCTAATGTCGATTTCGGAGTAGATGCTAACGGTTAAATCAGGTAACGTAAAGTCCTTTGCAAATACCAAACAAATGTTATTTGCTGTTATTCTACTGCATATGCATGCAAGAAATATATGTATGAGATAAATCTTTTTAAGATGCAATATGACAACCCACATTAAAAATATTTGCTGTATATACCAGCGATTGTTTACCAAATGAAAAATAATGTATCTCCTCTCCTCAGCCTACAAAACATACTGAAAACTAATCATACTAAAAACTCCCCTTCCTTCAAGATAGAGTCCCCAGCTCTTTATCTTTTCTAGTAAACATTGTCAAAGAGTATACAGCTATGCATCCTATTCCTCGATGCACTGAAATCTGACTCAGCCACCACTGCCTCTAGAACGCCTTCACCAAGGCTAATCCCTTGTCAAAAGCCTGTATGTCTTTCAGGCTCATATCAAATGTCATTTTCTCTATGATAACTTATCTGTCCTGACTTTCAGTTAGAATTAATCCTTCCTTCTTCTGTAGTCTTCTACTATTGTTAAAATTATACTTAAGTTTTAGAAGTGTTTATCACCTCAACTGCATTAGCCTCAAAGGGGAAAAATCTTATTCACCTTGATTTATCTATGTTTAACATAATGCCTGAAAAATTGAGGGTACCCAATAAATAGTGAATTGAACAGACCTCTTACAGATCTACATAATAAGGAAAGCAAACTTCAAAGCAAACTTGCTTTTTAGTAGTCTTTTTCTTGATTCGGTGTTTGCTCTGTTTTCTGCAACCTGTTTCTGTGTGGACCTTTGAAAAACAAGTTTCTGCCAGTTCTTGCTGGCTGTTCAAAGCTTCTGTGAGGGGCCAGAGCCCTGAAGCTTCTGCCTCGACTATCTTGATAAGTGTGGGGACTGTAGAAATTACCTTGTTTTTATGAAAGGCCCTTAATTGCTGTTTAGGAATACTGTATTTCCATCACATAACCTTTGCTGAATATCTAAGTTGTATTATCAAGGGAAACTCCTAGTTTTATGATTCAGAGAGTGAAGTATGCTGTAGAAGTTTGCTTGTAAGTTTGCTATCGTATTTCCTGGCTCTTTATTTATAATTAATAGTTTACTCCTTTCTCTTTGCCTGACTGGAGGCTTTGTAAAATAACTGATTTGTTAAGGCATAATGTGAAGATATGACAAGGGAGAAGATTATGCCTCCATTCACAATTAAATAGTGCTACTGTAATATAGACTGAATATTGTGCCTCTGTATGGAACTGAGGAATGATGTAAGATATCCAATTTATTTTTCTTTCATTCTTTAGTAGCGGTGGGAAGGGGAGACCTATAGTTTTTTTGAACTTGGAGCCTCCAGTTTGGGACTGTTTTCAGATGTACCTTTTTAATTCCTATAGTTATAGATCTAGAGAAGAAATATCTAGTAGAAGTAGAATGAGAGTTACATAGGCAATTTTAATTTTTTTAGTAGCCACATTAAAAAAGGTAAGAAGAAAAAAGTATGGTTTAATTTTGTTTAATAATATACTTTCACCCAATATAAGTAAAATAGTATCATTTTAGCAAGTAATCAACATAAAACTATTTTTCTACTGCCCACAAAATCTAGTATTTTGAAATGTTTTACACTTTGAAATATTTTATGTGTTTTACACTTAACAGCACATGTAAATTTGTAATAACCATTTTCAGAGCATATCTAGTATGTGAGTCTGGGAGCTGTATTTCCTTGAAACTTGAGATCAGGTGATGAGATTCTTTAAATCTGTTAATTAGTGTAGTTGGGGGTATAGAGCTGTTTTGAGTAGGAACTGTGGCTCACTCATGATTTTAACCTCCGGTACTGGCAAAAGGGCTTTGGACATTTAGGGATTCAATAAATGTTGTCAATTTTAATTAAATTGACAGTGGCTCCAGCTGAAATGCCTTGAGGTATTTTTGTAATTACATTTCAGTTGTAATGTAATAACGGGTTATATTTTAGATCACTTCTTTGAGAAAATCAGTTTCAAAATTAGAAATGGCTAAAAATCTTCATATTGTTTTTTAACTTCCAAATTAATTTATCTGATAATATTTATTGAGAAAGTACTTTAGGCCAGGTACTTTTTAGCAGTGAAATAAGATAGAAGCTGTCCCCTGCCCTTATTGTAGTCTAATGGAATAAATGCCACAAATATATAATAATAAAGTTATATGAAACCAGATATATAAGCAGTCAGCTCAAGCAAGAATCATTCTGCCTTCCCTGATAATCCCTTTCAAGGTAACTATTTCCTCATTTTAGCTCCCTTACTATAATTTGGAATATAACTTAATGCAGAACCTGGAATTAAGTTCTCTAAGTTTGTTACATGTTATTTTTCATGATCCATTTTATTACTACCTGTATCATGTTAGGAAAACTATTTGATCTTTTTGAGCTTCAGTTTGCTAACTTGTAAATGGAAATGATGCCATTTATTCCATAGGCATGTCATAAGGAAATGAAGTATATGTAAAGGATCTAGAACAGTGTCTGACTTATGATAGACCCTTAGTAAAAGTTAATTGCTTTTATAAATGTTTACTCAGAGCTCTGTTCCTGATACTCTTCTCACTCTGAATTCTCAATCTTAGTGAGTTTATTTCATGTCTATAGATCTCCTTGATCAGAGCTTTTGCATGAGCTTTAGCTCTACATATTCATTTTCTCCTGGATAATTTAACTCAAACTTGGTGCATCCACAGCAGCACTCATCTTCCTTTCCACTAGCTATTCGTTCAGTATTCTTTACTTGATGAGTATTGCCCTAAATCATCCAGATGCCCAAGCCAGAAACCCAAGAGTCATCCTAGACCCCACCCTTTCCGTTATCCCCTACATCCAGTTAATTGATTCTGCGACAATACCCTCCTAACTAACTTTTCCCTTTTTAGTTGATTCTCCACTCTGTTGGCAGGAGAGGTTTTTTTTTCCTTTCCTTTCCTTTTCTTTTTCTTTCTTTCTTTCTTTTTTTTTTTTTTTTTTCTGCTCAGAGGAAAATCTGATAATCTAAATCTACTTGTAGAAAAATTTATCTAGGAGAAACTTATGTTCATTCCTTGCCTTCTGCTGCTTTACATAAACTATTATCAACTCTGTCTTTTTTTTAAATACTCATAGATTACTTTCTGTAACGTATGGATGATCTTTCTGTTTTCTTAAAATGATTTAAAATTTAAATATTAATGTTATAATAGGAGTGCTACTAAATGCTGTCTTTGGACACTGATATTTGGTTTAACTTTATCCACCAAAAGATAGGGTTGCTACTAATACGGTTCATCTGATTCCTTGTCAGAAGTCTTTTCTTGATAAGTTTGCACACACTGTGTCATATTACAGGAATTATGAAGTATATAAATAATCTAGCATTAACTGTTATCAGATATCATTTTGAAGTAGTAACTCTGAGCATGGGTATTTATAAAGCCAATTTATTTTAAATTCAAATTATTATAAGTCGATAAATGAGTAAAGTCTAATTTTAATGTTATGTATAACATTTATATATACCCAAAACTATAAAAGACCTATAAACAATTATTTTGTCTGATTTATTTATGTACATATATATATGTATTTTGCAGCCTAGCTTTGCATCCTGAACGAGTTTTGGTAGCAACAGGACAAGTTGGGAAAGAGCCTTATATCTGTGTTTGGGATTCATACACTGTGCAGACCATTTCGGTACTGAAGGATGTTCATACACATGGTATAGCTTGCTTAGCATTCGACTTAGATGGACAGGTATGTTATGGTTTTTCCCTTTCTCTAAACTGTCTTTTTAAAATGTATGCTATAGAAAATGATTATAAACCTGTAAAGATTAAATTGGAAAGCAATTGATGAAAGGCACTTGTTCGTCCAAACTTTACCCACCAGGGACAGGTGGGTAGGGTGGGTGGTTGCTGATGAAAAAAAACATGAGAACAAGGGATTTTTATTTCATTGTATCAAGAGTCTCCTTAATTAAGTTAATTACTAGCCATGAAAGCCACAGAGTTTCTGATTCAGTTGTATATTACCTGGTTGTATAAAAAATTTTATATACAGCCCTTTTCCAGGTAGGGTATGTTGATAGGATAGATAGAAGATATGTTAGGAAAATTATCTTTTTCTAAGTATAGCTGTATACCTTTTACTTTTCAGTTATTTTAAATATTATCTATTTAAAATTACATTTTTATTGAGCATTATGAGAATTCCTATAATGTGAGCTATTTTTCTACAAAATCAACATTTGAAACGAAGAATATAATTATCATTCCACTGACTTATCAGTTTCCAAACTATTTTCTAACTCTAATCAATGATTTTTTTTAAAAAAATTAAACCAAAATCTCTTTTGTGTATTTTTATGAAACTTGTTATGCCTATATTATAGTAAAGGTGGATTTTTGCAGCTGTGGTTAGTTTATAGTCTTTAAAAGACTTTAGTTAAAATTAGATTTTAAAGTAATTTTAACTTTTAGAAAAATTTTAGTTATCTGTTTTTCAATATACAGTTTTATATATACAGATTTTACAGAAACTTATTACAGTGTGTACTACTCCCTTGAAAATGATAGCCAGTAGATGTTTTATATATAACTCTGAGGAATAGCTTCTTTCAGGAACATAGATTAATATGACCTTCTGATGAGATTCTGGTAAGCATCCTATAAAGACTTAACTTGAATCTCTTATTTGGGGGAAAATGTGCTTCTAGGTTTAATATCACTTTAGAGCAGTGATTGGCAGTTACAGAACCTCAGTTCATGTCCCATTTTTGCTATTATCTTTATTTCCTCATATCAGAATTTCTTTCATTTTCCTTTTTAAAGGGAAGGGAGTAATACTACTTACCTGCTTCACAAGAGCATAAACTAACGTGAATGAAATGTACAAAGTTGTTTTAAAAAATCATCTAGGAAATGTGTTATGAAATCCTTTTAGTTTTAACTATAAAGGTATACTTTAAATATAGATGTTTTCCTCTTAACTTTAAAATTGCCCTTTCTTAATGTAATTATATTTACATTGTTGAGGAATTTCTTTTATATTATGCCAGGGGAAATCAAGCCCGTAGCTTTTACTAGTTCATAGTTTTTTATTTAGCTTATTTTGAACAACTTATAAGAAAAATCTTGGGTACATGTATTTTATCATCGCAGATCTTCTTGAGAACATGATACTTAAAATTTTAGGCTTACAAAAACCATAATAGCCAAAAGTTAATGAACATGTAAGAAGTGCCAGGCATTGTGCTAAGCCTGCCTTATCTCATTTAATCCTTACAACAACTCTATGAAATAGATACTGTTATTGTCTCTATTTTACAGATAAAGAAACTGAGACTTAGAAAGGTTAAATAACTTGCCCCAGGTTACACAGCTAGTAAATGAAGCCAGAGCGGGAACCCAGGTTAGTCACACTCCACAGCTTATGTTTTTAACAACAATGCTCTACCACCTCCCAAACATGTAACTTGGGAGATGGTTATTTATGCTTCAAAAGGAATTCATCTATTTCAAGTACAGTTGAAGCTAAAATACAAGGAACTGCTACCAGTTAAGAAAAGTATCTCTGAAATATAATGTTAATGAAAAAATGCTTTATCTTAAAAATTATATTTGAGAGAACATATCTATTTATATGCTTATATCTATAAACTGTTTATGAGATACCAAGTAGGAAATATTCTATAATTCTTATATTTCATACTAGATTTGAAACTATAAGTGTTCTTTTAAAATTTGTTCAGTGAATAAATTTCCCCTTTGGTTGTGCTGAACGTTCTTTTCCCAGAGGTTTTCTTCTAAATGAATTGAATATCCACTCTCATATAGGTAGTCGGCCTTATTAAAATAGGATAATTAATACCTGAAAGGGCTATTTATGTAAATCTACATAAATCAGAGACTAAAATTTCATAGTAAGTGAGAGTTGGGGTGGAAAGAGGGGAAGTTTGACTGGCATTTTATCTTGAAAGTATAACCATAGTTTATAAAAACACATTTCTCATATATAACAAAATCTAAATTATAATTATTAACACTGTATGCTAATTTGTAGAGTGAACTTAAGAATAAAGTTAATTATTTTACTTAATTTTGCCAATTATATGCTGGTAAAAATAATTCTTTTAGTTTACATTTGATTTTTGCTGCATGATTATGGTCATTTTTGTGAAAATATTGGAGGGCTTCACTGTTTTTTTCCAAGGACATTGTAATAATCTTTTGATATCTAGACATAATCTGAAGTGCCTGTTGTATTATCATTCTTAAATTTCCTCCTCTGCTGTTGCTCTGCCAGATCCTAACTTCTCATAGCTTTATGCATGATTTGACCAATATTACTCCATTTAATTCTGTATCTTTTGCAAAATTTTTAAATTTCACTTTGCAGCATTCTAATAAGGAGTTCTTATATAATGAACACTGAGATCACAAAGACCCCCCCATACTAGAATCCTTTAAGCTTCACTGCCCATTATTAGAGTATGTTTCTAATTGCAGGAGCTCATAGGATGCTTCTAGTTGTGTGTATTAGAACATTTTTCTTATTTGAGTACTTGGTGTGCTAGAATTTTTAATAGATACTTCTGATTCACTCAATGGACATGAATAAAATTTTGTTTGGGAATAGGATCAGGAAGGAATATTTCAAAAGCTGGATGCAGGCTTCTTTATCTGGTTTTCCTTCTTCCTCTTTGACTGTTAACTCTTAACAGTCAGTCTTCCTTCTGTCTGCTTCCTAAATGGTAGTATTCTTCAGGAGTCCATAGTCGTCTTCTCTTTTCACTTTACTTACTCTCTCTGGGTGATTATCTAGGTCCATGACTTTAATTCCCACATCAGTTAACCCAGGCTTCTCTCCTCAATTCCAGATACCCTCTTGAATGCCCTATAGCTATACCATATTAAATGTTTCCATTGGAATTCTCTTGTTATTCTAATCCTGTCAAAAAACAAAACCCACTCTCTCCTGGCTCTGGTCCATCTGTCTAGCTTCATCCCCTGCCACTTCCCAGTGCCAATTTTGCATCTCCTCACTTCAACCATATTGAATTACTGGCACTTTCTTGAAAGCACCATGTTCTCTCCAACTTTTGTGTCCCTTGGTCCGAAATGTACTTTCTCTTACCTTTTTCTTTCTTACTTATTCTTCTTCTGTCTTCCAGCTTTACTTTTACTGGAAAACTTTCTTTATGCTTCCTCACCTCTCTAGGCTGGGTTAAATGTGAGAAAAGATAATAAAATTTAAAAATGATAGTAAGCTAGAAGAGGAGGTAGTATTTGCTCTGTGTTTCTACTTCTTCCTTTATGCTGTAGCTTAATCTGTGTTTAGGAAGGCCACTGATACATTTATATGGCTGCAGAGGAAGTACTCCTTGGTCTTAGTTTGTAACTGCTTATACAAAGCTAGATGCTTTGAGGCTCTGTTGGGATACATGGAATTTTAAAACTTTGGGCCAATCGTTGTTTAATGAGCTGAGCTAGAGAGATGAAGCATTGGTAGAAAGAAGAGTACTCCTCTAACTATTCCTCACTTTATACTTGCCCTGTGAAATGTTAGCATCGACAGAGTATGCTATAGCAGAGGTAAATCTCTTTGTTCTGGCTAGATATTTGCTGATACCCTCTGGTTCCCAAATATTAAAAGCACTCAGGAAGATAAAATCGTCTCCTCTTGTTCCCTTGGACATTCTGCCAGTGTGATTTGATGAAAGTCACAACAAACTGCATTTTGTATCTTTTTATGTGAGCCATTCATTCTACCTATTTTGGAGTTAAGATAGTAATTCTACTTTGCAGCAACTGTTTCTAACTATGTACTAGCTGAGATTTCTCATTTGGACAGGTGGAAGGCATGGGTTCTTTAAGTTAATTGTGATTATGGTAAATTAACAACAATAATAATAGCAGACATTTATATAGCATTAACCATTTGCCAGGCGCTGTTTTAAGTTCTTTATATATGTGTATGTTAGTTCTCGTATTAATCATATGAGGCACTTGTATTATCCCCAATTTATAGATAAGGAAACTAAGGTATAGCTAAGTTAAATAATTTGCCCAAAGTCACCCCAATACTGAGAGATGGAGCCCGTGTTTAAACCTAGGCAGTCTGGCAAAAAAATCTATTCTCCAAACCAGGGTTTGGCAAACTCTATAATAAGCCAAATAGTAAATATTTTAAACTTTGTGGACCATATGGTCTCTGTCACAGCTACTCAGTTCTGCTATAGTAGTGTGAAAGTAGTCACGTGGCAGTCTGTCTCTTTCTGTCTCCTCCTGTGACTTCGGTTGACAGTAGTCATACTGGATTAAGACCATCCTGTTTCAGTTTGGCCTCATCTTAATAACATCTTCAAAGATCCCGTTTACAAAGTAGTTCACACCTGTGGGACAAGGAGTTAGTACTTGAACATAGCTTTGTGGGGGACATGATTCAATCTACCATAATGTTATATACCACTTGCTATTTTCCCAGATATCACTGAACTTCTGTTCATCCTTTTTTCCTGATTTTTTTTCTGTGTTTTATTTTGGGTAGTTTCTATTGCTGTATCTTCAAGTTCATTTATCTTTTCTGCATTGTCTAAACTGCTATTAATCCCTTGGAGTGAAATTTTCATTTCAGATATCATAATGTTTATTTTTAAAAGTTCTATATGTTCTTTTGTATCTTCTGTTTCTCTTTTTATTCTGTTCCTGTTTGTTTTAAAGTAATTCATGAGCATTTTGAAAATTCTCATTTTAACAGCTAATGTCTCCTTATTTTAATCATCTCTGTCATTCCTGGGTCTCTTTCTATTGACTTTTTTTTTCTTTCTGCTTATTGGCCACATTTTCTACTTCTTCACGTGCCCATTAATTTTTTTCATGGATGCTGAGCACTGAATGCTGGATTTTATTGTATCCCTTTAAAGCGTTTTGGACATTGTCCTGGCAGGTGATTAAATTACTTACAGATCAGTTTGTTCCTTGTGAAAAGTTTGCTTTTAAGCTTTTTATGGGCAGGGCTGAGTAGCTTTTCCTCTAGGGTTGGTTTAGCTTCACTACAGAGGTGTGACCCTTCTGGGATCTCTACTGACCATCTAGTGAATTTAAAGCGGTATGTCCGCCATAGCTGTTGGGAATTTGAATGATTTCTGGCCTTTTATGACCTCTGGTAATTGTTTGGTTTTAGCATCCCAGTAACTGTTATTTTCCAGAACTTGTTCTTTGTATGACCTCATAGGGAGATTTTTGGACCTCTGTCTCTGCATTGCACCATTTTCTCCAGTATGCTGCTCTGCAAATTCTAGCCATCTTGGCCTTTCTGAACTCTAGTCTCTCTTTTCCTAAATCAGAAAGACTGTGACCCTATTTGAGTTGCACCTTCATGTACTACTCTCCAGAAAATGCTTTCTAGATGAAAGTTGAAGGAATTGTAGGACTTGACTTGTTTGTTTCTCCTTTCTTAGGATTAACACTGTGAACCAGTGTTGAAAACATTTGTTTCATGTATTTTTTACAGTTTTCTAGTTGTTTGTGGCAGGAGAATAAGTTTAGACCATGGTAGTCCTTCATGGCTAAAAATCTGTCTTTGATGTTTTTAAACATCTTTTTTTTTTAAATATTCATTTTATTGAGATGTATTCACATATCACGCAGTCATACAAAACAAATCGTACCTTCGATTGTTCACAGTACCATTACATAGTTGTACATTTATCACCAAAATCAATCCCTGACACCTTCATTACCACACACACACAAATAACAAGAATAATAATAATTAAAGTGAAAAAGAGCAATTAAAGTAAAAAAGAACACTGGGTGCCTTTGTCTATTTTTTTGTTTGTTTCCTTCCCCTATTTTTCTACTCATCCATCCATAGACTAGACAAAGGGGAGTATGGTCCTTATGGCTTTCCCAATCCCATTGTCACCCCTCATAAGCTACATTTTTATACAATTGTCTTCAAGATTCAAGGGTTCTGGGTTGTAGTTTGATAGTTTCAGATATCTACCACCAGCTACACCAATTCATTAGAACCTAAAAAGGGTTGTCTATATTGTGTGTAAGGGTGCCCACCAGAGTGACCTCTTGGCTCCTTTTGGAATCTCTCTGCCACTGAAGTTTATTCATTTCCATTCACATCCCCCTTTTGGTCAAGAAGATGTTCTCCATCCCACGATGTAAACATCTTTTATATTTTCCATCTCACTGTCTTTCTTTTTCTTTTTTTTTACTCTTCTTCTCCCTCTAATCTATTTAACTCGTTCATTGAGTTTTCAATTTCAGTTATTTTATTTTTCATTTATAGATGTTCTGTTTGCCTCTTCAAATCTGCTTGGATACTTTTTATAGTCTCATATTCTTAGCTTGTATACTCATAGACATTCAAAGCCTTACTTTTTTTCTTCTACTGACATTAAGCTTATTTTATATTGCTTATCTGATGCTTCCATTATCTAATGTTTTTGCAGGGTTGATTTTGTTGTTTGTTTTGACTTGTTGATTCTCACCCATGGTCCCTTATTTCTTTGTATTTGTTGCATTTTTTGTTTGTTTATTTTTTTGTTGTTGTTCTAAGTTTATATTTATTTTATCGTTACCTGAAGGAATTCTTTGAGGCCTGAAGTTTCTGTCCTCCATATAGAATTTATATCTATTTGCCTGTGCTATGTTGTTGAGGATGCATTAAGACACTGCCAACTCTTAGTACTACTCTTTACTAAATTTCCCACTTGAGAGATTCACAATTAATGTGAATTTAGGCCATAAAACCATGTGAAGTCTGCTTATGGTTGCAGATTTTAAGCGGAAGTCCTTTTCTCCTTCATGCATTACTGCCCCTTCTGAGAGATTCACTGTTTAGTCAAAAGTGTGGGCAGTTCAAATCCCCACCCTAGAGAGGGCTTAGGCTTTCTCTCCTATTTCCTGTTCAGCCTACAAAACAAGGGTTTCCAGGATTTAGCAAATATTAGGGTAAAGTAGATGTAAGTTCTCTCTTATCTACTGCCTTCTCATTGGAAATCACTTTGTTTTTGTTCTGAGAGTTCTTAATTTCTTGACAGAGCTCAGCAGTGCATTTTAAAAGATGTTTTTACATTTTATCTGGTATTTTTAGTTTTTGGCAAGAGAAATGTTCACGGTATTTTGTCATTCCTACCGTTAGAAATGAAAGTCTCTCCTCTGTTTCTTAATGTGAAGAACTGCACATAATGTGCAAATATTAACAAGGTGAAATACATTCCACCATTCTCCATGAGGTCCATAAAATATAGATGTGTAAATTCTGATGTTTATAAAACCTATGAGTAGAACCTGTTTGCCATGTATAATTTGGTTCCTTTTCTTTGTTTGTTTGCCTTTTTATTCTCTCCTGGACTCCTTGGACATAATTCAGCGCTTGGTATCAGTGGGACTCGATTCAAAGAATGCTGTTTGTGTTTGGGATTGGAAAAGGGGAAAAATGTTATCTATAGCCCCTGGTCACACAGATAGAGTAAGTATTCCTAGTTAATGATTCTACTTGGGAGAATCTGTGAATTTCTGAAAATTGTATAGAAAATTTTGTGTGTATATGCTTTGCATTTTTGAGAATAAACTTAGTTTTCAAAAGATTCTCATAGAGACCTGTTAATCACACCAACAGTTTAGGTAATTATTGAAGTGTTAGGTATATTTCATTAGGAAGCTTTGTATTCTGACTTACAAAGCATTTTACACATTAGAACTTTGGATTTAGTAGATAGACCAATTATGAAAAAATGATGCTTGCAGTGTAATCTTTTAAAGTATTTTTATGGTTAGTATTTTAAAGTTGCATTGATACGTTGCTCATAATATCTGTATTATAGTGAATTGTTAAACATTAATTTATAAGGTATAGTCTTTCTTCAATATCACTGAAGAGTATTACTTTGTAAATTTTTAGAGGTAGAAAAGTGTATTAGGTGAATATGCAGGTATCAAAGAAACATGGTTAAGACTACCAGAATAAATGAATTATTTTCCAAATGTTAATTTTTCTTTTATGTATTATGAAATTATACGTTTCTGATGTATATTTTATTTCATCTGGGTTTTTGCTTGTGTGCTTTTGTAATAAAATGGTCTGTATGTATCTAGAATTTATGGGATCTTAGCAAAGAAGGAAGCCTGGGGATCCCCAAAATTTAAATGTAAGTTAATTTTGCTGAAAATACAAAAAAATTTCTTTGAAATAACTCCTTGGATTTTTATATAAGAAGTTCTGTGTGATAAAAATTTTCCCTTTTCTGGCTGTGTAAGTGGATTTGTTCCATTCACAATTCTTCTTCTCTAGAGTATACACAGACAGTTGCCTCATATTCTTAGGTCTGTTGAACCAATTTTGTTATTTGTGGACCAAATGTTTTTAAAATTAAAAATAAGTAAGGTTATCCTCTTATAGATGGTGGTGGTGAATGCATAACTGTGATTATACGGGGAACCATTGATTGTTTACTTAGGAGGAAATGTATGGTATGTGAATAATAAAGCTGTCTAAAAAATAAAAATAAATAAGGTGCTAATTTTCACTCCACCAGTTGTATCATAAAGTCCATAGAACCTGGGAAATAGTTTTTGTTCTTTATCATTTACATATTTACTCTATTTTCCTACAATTTTGAAATGTGGGGTTCTTTTTGAGGAATATTATATTGAGATAAGGAGGGGTTTGGGCTATTTGGGCTTTTGGACAGGATTTTAACATGATTCTAAAAATAAGTATTTTAACCGTGAATCTGATTTATTTACAGATATTTGATATTTCTTGGGATTTGTACCAGCCAAATAAACTTGTCAGCTGTGGTGTAAAACATATCAAGGTAATGGAAGGGTCTTGTTCTAGAATAGTAATATCTACTCAGTTCTCTGCCCCTAAGTACATATCACACTATTAATAATTTAAGGCAGTTTTAGGATTTTATAGTAATTATTTTTAAAATGTCAGCATTTTAAACGTTCTTATGTTCAATCTAACAAATATTGTGCAGTTACTCTGCATGAGGCACAGTAAAAGATATAGGTGTAAACAGAGAATTGATAAACCATTCTCCATAAAAGAACTTAAAAGTCTTGTGAACTATGATTCTTCATGTTTCATTTAAAAGTAAAATATGAGAATGGGAAACCAAGTAAACCAAGAATTTTTCCTTCACAGAGATAGACTTGTGTGATGGAAGTAATATGAATAAAATTGGCTTGTTGGCTGTTTGACCTGGGATGATATTTTAACCTCTTTGAGCTTTTTAGTTTTCCCACCTGAAAACTGACTGCTGTTACTACCCTCATAGAGTTGATGAGGGTTAAATAAGGCAGTATATATTCAAATACTTGTCATAGTGCCTAACACACAGTTGATTTGACCTTAGTGTTTAATAGTTACAGTTAACTTTGTTTATGAAAGCCTCAACTTTTGTTTTACAATTATAGTTCAGATTTTGAAGCTCATGTGGTCAGTGGTGATATTCACTGTTATGTTTATAGTTACTTTTAAATAACTGTTACAAACTGGAAATATTTTCTTTTCTTCAACTGTCTAATGTAACAGTTCCTGATAACAGTTATTCCTAGTGAGAAATACTCTGTGTTCCCATCCTTTCTTCTGATATGCTCACCTCCATCCACATTTTCTCCAAAGCATCTTTAACTGCTGTTGAAATTCTGGTTTTGGTAATGTGGTGCTAATTTGATAGATGGATAGTAATAAATCTCTCTTTTTTTTAACAAATAGTCAACAGCAAAAGGCTATATGCTAGGCTTTAAGGTACATAGTATAAGCACTATAAAGGTAGAGATTTTTGTCTTGTTCTTCAAAGATAAACAAGAGGATGATGTTTAACACAGTATTGGATATATATTAAGTGTTTAATAAATGATTGGCAAATTAATAAATGAATAAGGAGAGCTTATCACTGTTTATATTATACTTAAATCTAAAAGTTCCATTTTCAAGCTTTTTAAAGCTTATCTTCCCAATTAAATGAGACAAACTATATTTTTATTATGAGTTAGATTTGCTTTCCTTTGGTAAAGGAAAACTAATGTATATCTCTACCCTGCCCCATTTTTATTTCTTATTTCTCTCCCTCTGCACACTATTAAAATTTACCTGAATCCACATACTAGAACAAAAAACCTTGGTCATGAAGATTTATATTTGACTTCCCTATCTTCTCCCAGGAATGAACACATCATCCCAAATAGGTATCTGCATTATTTTTAAGCTTTACAGGCAAACAAATTGTTCATCTTTGAAAATGTCAATGAGAGCAACATACCAAACTTTTTTTTTTAACACCTTTACTGTCTGCAGCGATTGAACATTAGGTTTTGTCCTTTTTCCTTTTAGTGTATAGTGTCTTATCTTCATTTTTCATTGCAAACCCATTCTCACCTTTTTTTCACCTGTCTAAATTTAATGTATTTTTTTTCAGAAAAAGGAAAGTGTTAGCATATTATAAAAGTAATCTAGTTCAAAGTACTCATTCTTACAGAAAATGATTGTCAGATAAGAATTGGCAGCTATAAAATAGCTATTGGTAACAGTAAGATGATGTAAACATTGATATCTGTTTATCATAAGAGAATTTCTTAGATAATTTCTAGTCTCCTGTTCTGATATATCACCAAAGTACTGGAAATGTTTTACTCTAATTATAAACATTCTTTGGTAATTTGACTGCACTATGTACCTTATAGTTCTGGAGTTTATGTGGAAATGCTCTGACCCCAAAAAGAGGTGTCTTTGGTAAGACTGGAGACCTTCAGACAATATTATGCCTAGCTTGTGCGAGGGATGAACTAACATATTCTGGTGCACTCAATGGGGATGTATATGTTTGGAAAGGAATCAATCTTACACGAACAATACAAGGAGCCCACAATGTAAGTATATTTCAATATTTTAAATGCTTTTAGATGTTAACTACTTACCTTCTTTGTCTTAGAACAACAGATTACATGAAATGGCATACTGTTTAATCAGTTCAGTTCCTAGAAAAATGCTGTTAACTGAATTAATTTGCCTATTTTGTTTTCAGGATTTCAATGAGGAAGCATTATGCAAATAGATACACAGAAATTTATCAAATTTGTATGATTAGTATCTTGTTAAAACCATTGTTTTAGCCTGGTATCTTTTTCAGAACAGTGTTGGAAAAAAGTTTATTGAATTCAAACTGAAAGTATTATAGATTAACCACAGTAGAATAGTTAGTGTCTCTTGAGGCTAAACTTACCAGTGGGAAATTTGGGGACAGGTCTAGAAAGAAATATAACTTTTAAAAGTAACATGGATTCATTCAGTGAATGGCAGAAGGATCAGGAAAAAATCCATTGTTAAAATCTTCCAGTGTTTTTTGATTTGGACTTTTTAGCAGTTGAGTCCCTTATAAAGTGAAGGTAGCTAGATAGCACAGAGCTGCCATATCATTAGCAGTAAGATCTTCAAGTAGAAAAGTCCTGAATATATGAAAGAAACACTTATAAGAGGACTAACTTTAAGCAAAATGCCTGAAGATCAGAAATACCAGATCCTTTTCCACAAAGATTGTGGTAGTTCACATTCTCATCATCAGTAGGGAAAAGTAACAGTTTCCTCTCATACTCACCAGCACAGGATGTTACCACTGTTGTAAATTTTTGTTTGTCTTCTGGGTGAAAAATGATTTTTTTTTGTTTTAATTTTGTTTCCTATTTGTGAAATTTCATGTATTTATTGACCACTTGAATTTCATTTTCTATGAATTGGCTTTTCTTATCCTTTCCTCTTTTTGTTGTTGTGGTTGGGTTGCTTTTTTTTCCTTTATTCCTTTGTATATTAGAGATCTTAACCTTTTGACAGTCATACCCATTGCACATATTTCCCCAATCTATTTGTCTCTAATTATGATGTCTTTTCTTGAATGAAAAAGTTTAAAATTTTCCTTTATGACTTTTGGAGGACCTGCCATGCATGTAAAATGTTTCACCGAGTCCAAGGATATATATGTTGTTGTGACTTTTTTCTAATATTTTTGTTTTATTTTTTACATTTAGAGTTTTAGGTCCATCTACATTTTATTTTTACATATGGTATAAAGTTTAGCTTTATTATTATTTTATTTTTTGTCCATAAGATTAACTACCTCCTTGGTTCCTATATATACATGGATTTATTTCTAGATTTTCTTTTGTGTTTTCTGATGTATTTGTTAATTCCTGTATCATATCAAAATCTTCTTAAATGGGCTTCCACCTTCAAATGGTAGGTTTTCTTTAAAAGTATATCTTGTTAAAGTATATTTTATTTCCTATTCTAGGCAGGAATTTTTAGCATGAATGCTTGTGAAGAAGGCTTTGCTACTGGTGGCAGAGATGGTTGTATTCGTCTTTGGGATTTAACTTTTAAACCAATTACTGTGATTGATCTCAGGGAAACAGACCAAGGATACAAAGGTAATAACAAAACAAATGTATGATGACTAAGCAAACTCTACATGTGCTGAGGATTGTCTCTCTGCTTTAGTAAACTAAATGTATGCTTTATAAATATGATTATAAATGAGAATTAAATTTGCCCCTTCACACTGTATACATTTAATTGAAATCCTTCTGTTGAAGAGGAGATATTTTGCCTAAAGTGAGTCTAGACTTACTGTTTTATGACAGATTCTTTTGTATGTCTAATGCACAATATAATGGGACCTAAAGAGAGATGTGACAGGAACTTACTTTGGTAATCTTGGATATTGAAAATATTTTACTATTAGAATGCTAAATGCAACAATTTAGCAAGGAAACTTGTAAATAAAGTGTGTTGGGGATTGAAGGGAAGTCTTGTTTGGGATGATTTAAATGTGTGTGGATGTGTTTTTCATCCAAATTTGTCAGCAATAGGGGGAAATTTTTTCTTACAACATTTAAAAAAAAATTCATGTAATAAGACAGGATCTTTTATTATAAAAATTAACAAATTGTTTACTTGTGTGGTATTATAGTACAATAGTAGTAATGAAGTTACACAGATCTGTGTTTAAACTGTTTTCCAGTCACTTACAAGTTGTATGACCTTGGGCTAGTTATTTAACCATATCTGTAAAATGAGGGAAATAGTACTTATCTGATAGGATTAAATGAGTTAACACATGTAAAATGTTTAAAATAGAGTCTGATGTTTAGGAAACATCCAGTAAATGTTAACTGTTACTCTATTCTCATTAGTTTTGCTGAGCATTATTATACTTTGTTTGCAAAATAATTTGACATTTTTTCTTATTCCGTCCTCACAACAGCACTGTGATGTGCACAGTACTCTTTCTTATTTTCTTATTTCTTATTTTCACTTACCGAAAAGTCAGATTATTACAAGAGAAAAGTAATACCAAGACAATTGTATAAAGGTAGTTCTTAAATAATTACTTATTAAATGTTATAAACTGTGTTATAAGACTTTGGCTGAGGAAGTGTTCGACTATGGCTGGACTTACGTAACCAGGAAGAATAAAGAAGAGTGTACATGTTGAAGAATGGGTAGAAATTAGGCATATGAAAAGAACAAAGTATCATTCCATGTACTGAATGAAAACGTGAGTTTGGAAGAAAATGTGAGTTTGGAACAAGGACTTGCAAATTTCTTATGTCTGCTATCTAAGGTATAAAAGGTACAAAAGTTAACCATTTAGGCAGATTGGCATTTTAGTATTACAGCATTGACATTAAATATAATTCTCTTTTGACTAGGTTTGTCTGTGAGGAGTGTTTGTTGGCGAGGTGACCGCATTCTAGTTGGAACACAGGACAGTGAAATTTTTGAAATTGTGGTACATGAAAGACATAAACCATTCCTAATTATGCAAGGGCACTGTGAAGGTGAACTTTGGGCACTTGCTGTCCATCCTACTAAACCTTTGGCCGTGACTGGAAGTGATGATCGTTCAGTCAGGTAAGAAAAGTATAAGATAATTGCATAAGATGGAATTCAACCTCAGATAAATATAAGGAAAACTAGAAACAAAAAACAAAAAAACTTAGATTTAGATTTTATCAGCATATGGTACAACAAATGAACATAACAGGTACTCAAAAACTAATAGAATTAAAAACTGTAAGATTTATTTTTTTCTCTTAATGTAAGTTGGAATTTGTTCCATATGAAAATGCTCGGAGCTACCTCCTCCTTTTCAATAGCCATACAACATTCTACTGTATGAATATATACCACTTTATTCAACTAATCCATTACTGATGGAAGTTTTGGTTCTTCTAGCTTTGTGCTAGTAAAAACAGTGCTTGCAATGAATATCCTTGTACATGTGTCATTTTGCATCTGTAAATATGACTATCACTATGATAAATTCTTCACCATTTTCAAAGGTTATATGCATTTTAAATTTTAATATTGCCTTACATAGAGACAGTACCAATTTATACATGTATTGGCAATATATGACAGTGCCTGTTTTCACACACCCTTGCAAACACCAATTATTACCCCAAAGGATGAAAAATGATATCCTGTTATGTTTTTAATATGCAATTCTCTCATTTTGAGAGGTGTTGAGTATTTTTTCATAGGTTTACGGAACATTTGCATTTCCTTTTCAATGTCAAGTCTGTTCAGGCTCTTTCCATATTTTCTATTAGTTCATTTGTCTTTTTCTAATTGATTTGACAAAGGCTCTGCCTACATGTTAAATTATCCCCTATCTATGACAGTGATTCTCAATGCTGGGCCAGCAGCATCAGCATTAGCTGGAAACTTGAAAGAAATGCAAATTCTCAAACCTTACTGAGAACCTAATGAATCAGAAACTCCACAATTTGTGGTTTAGTAAGCTTTCCAAGGATGACTATGATGTGCACTAAAGTTTAAGAACCACTGGTCAATAATAATGAGTTGAGATATATTTTCCCACTTTGTCATTTGTCCCCCCCCTCCCATTTTATCTGTATTTTATATGTATAGCTTCTTTAATTAGGGTAGAAATCATCTACCTAAAATGAATGATTGAAAAAATTAACATCATTACATTGTTTTTAAAATAAAAGATTCTATTAACCTGTGTCATTTTAAGCATGAACCTGTTATCTTCATGGATAAAAATTGCTTGCCACAAAGGATAGAGTTAAAATACCAAGATTTGTCTCACTTATAGTGAGATTATTATTTTAACTGAAATCTTTTCATAGATTTATCATTACTTTTTTTATTGTTATTTTTTTAATTCAATTTTATTGAGATAATTATTCCCGCACCATGCAGTCATATAAAGTGTACATTCAGTTGTTCACAGTACCATCACATAGATGGACGATCATCACCAAAATTAATTTTTGAATATTTTCATTACCACGCACACAAAGATAATAAGAATAAAAATTAAAGTGAAAAAGAACAATTAAAGTAAAAAAGAACACTGGGTGCCCTTTTTTTTTTGCCCCCATTTTTCTACTCATCCATCCATACCCTGGACTAGGGAGTGTGGTCCATATGGCTTTCCCAATCACTTTGTCACCCCTCATAAGCTAGCTACATTTTTATACAATTGTCTTCAAGATTGAAGAGTTCTGGGTTGTAGTTTGATAGTTTCAGGTATTTACTGTTAGCTGTTCCAATTCATTAGAACCTAAAAAGGGTTGTCTATATTGCGTGTATGAGTGCCTACCACAGTGACCTCTTGGCTTCTTTTGGAATCTCTCTGCCACTGAAACTTATTTCATTTCCTTTCACATCCCCCTTTTGGTCAAGAAGATGTTCTCCATTCCACGGTGCCGGGTCCAGATTCCTCCCCGGGAATCATATTCCACGTTGCCAGGGAGATTTACTCCCCTGGGTGTCAGATCCCATGTAGTAGGGGAGGGCAGTGATTTCACCTGCCAAGTTGGCTTAGCTAGAGAGAGAGGGCCACATCTGACCAACAAAGAGGCATTCAGGAGGAGACCCTTAGGCACAATTGTAGGCAGGCCTAGCCTTTCCTTTTCAGCAACAGTCTTCCCAGTGGCAAGTCCCATGGTAGAGGGCTCAGCCCATCAAACCACCAGTCCCTTATGTCTGTGAGCACATCAGCAACCATTGAGGTGGGGAAGCCCAACACCTCTGGATTCTCCACCAGCTCCTCAGGGGGGCTCTGCATATGTTTTTCATTTTTTTTTTTTTAATTAACTTTTTTCTTAAGTTAGCTATTAAGTATATCAAAAAAAATTAAAAAAAAAAAAACATACAATAAAAAAACATTTCAAACAAACCATAGCAAGGGAGTGAGAAAAAGACAACTAACCTAAAATAACTACTTTACTTCCAACATGTTCCTACTCTACCCCAAGAAAATAACCTAATATAGCAAAATTTCTGTGAATTTGTTCCTACCCTGCCCACCAGAAGTTAAAAAATCATAGTCATTCCTGGGCATTCCCAGAACATTAAATTTACCCATGATGGCTTATCTGTTCTTATTGGGTTATTGTTCCTCCTTCATTAATTGCTCTCTATCACTAGTTCTCCTACATTCTACATTATAAACCATTTATTTTACATTTTTCAATGTTCACATTAGTGGTAGCATATAATATTTCTCTTTTTGTGCCTGGATTATTTCGCTCAGCATTGTGTCTTCAGGGTTCATCCATATTGTCGTATGTTTCACGACATCGTTCCTTCTTACTGCCATGTAGTATTGCATCGTGTGTATATACCACATTTTATTTATCCACTCGTCTGCTGAAGGACATTTGGGTTGTTTCCATCTCTTGACAACTATGAATAATGATGCTATGAACATTGCTGTGCAGATATCTGTTTGTGTCACTGCTTTCACATCTTCCCGGGTATATACCCAGAAGTGCAATCTCTGGATGGAAGGGTAACTCCATATCTAGTTTTATAAGGAACTGCCAGACTGACTTCCAGAGTGGCTGAACCATTACACAGTCCCACCAACAATGAATAAGAGTTCCAATTTCTCCACAGCCTCTCCAGCATTTGTAGTTTCCTGTTTGTTTAATGGCAGCCATTCTAATTGGTGTGAGATGGTATCTCGTTGTGGTCTTAATTTGCATCTCTCTAATAGCTAGTGAAGCTGAATGTTTTTTCATGTGTTTCTTGGCCATTTGTATTTCCTATTCAGAGAACTGTCTTTTCATATCTTTTTCCCATTTTATAACTGAACTGTCTGTACTATTGTCATTGAGTTATAGGATTTCTTTATATATGCAAGATATCAGTCTTTTGTCAGATACATGGTTTCCAAATATTTTTTCCCATTGAGTTGGCTGCCTCTTCACCTTTTTGATAAATTCCTTTGAGGTACAGAAACTTCTGAGCTTGAGGAGCTCCCATTTATCTATTTTTTCTTTTGTTGCTTGTGCTTTGGGTGTAAAGACTAGGAAGTGGCTGCTTAACACAAGGTCTTAGAGATGTTTCCCTACATTATATTCTAGGAGTTTTATGGTACTGTCTTTTATATTGAGGTCTTTGATCCACTTTGAGTTAATTTTTGTGTAGAGTGTGAGGTAAGGGTCCTCTTTCATTTTTTGGATATGAATATCCAACTCTCCCAGCCCCATTTGTTGAAAAGACTGTTATGTCCCGGTTCAGTGGCTTTGGGGGCCTTATCAAAGATCAGTTGGTCATAGATCTGCGGGTCTATCTCTGAATTCTCAATTCGATTCCATTAATCAATATGTCTATCTTTGTGCCAGTACCATGCTGTTTTGACTACTGTGGCTTTATAATAAGCTTCAAAGTCAGGGAGTGTAAGTCCTCCCACTTTGTTTTTCTTTTTTAGAGTGTTTTTAGCAATTCGAGGCATCTTTCCTTTCCAAATAAATTTGATAACTAGCTTTTCCAAGTCTGCAAAGTAGGTTGTTGGAATTTTGATTGGGATTGCATTGAATCTGTAAATCAGTTCATGTAGAATTAACATCTTAATGACATTTAGCCTTCCTATCCATGAACATGAAATATTTTTCCATCTTTTAAGGTCCCTTTCTATTTCTTTTAGTAGAGTTTTGTAGTTTTCTTTGTATAGGTCTTTTACGTCTTTGGTTAAGTTTATTCCTAAGTACTTGATTTTTTTAGTTGCTATTGAAAATGGTGTCTTTTCCTTGAGTGTCTCTTCACTTTGTTCATTTCTAGCATATTGAAACGTTACTGACTTATGTGCATTAATCTTGTATCCTGCTACTTTGCTAAATTTGTTTATTAGCTCTAGTAGCTGTATCATCGATTTCTCAGGGTTTTCCAGACATAAGATCATGTCATCTGCAAATCATGATAGTTTTACTTCTTCCTTTCCAATTTGGATGCCTTTTATTTCTTTGTCTTGCCAGATTGCCCTGGCTAGCACTTGTAGCACAATGTTGAATAACACTGGTGACCGCGGGCATCCTTGTCTCGTTCCTGATCTTAGAGGTAAGGCTTTCAGTCTCTCACCATTGAGTACTGTGCTGGGGCTGTGGGTTTTTCATATATGCTCTTTATCATATTGAGGGAGTTTCCTTCAATTCCTACCTTTGAAGTGTTTTTATCAAAAAGGTATGCTGGAAGATGGCAGACTGGTGAGCTGTAAGTTTTAGTTACTCCTCCAGGAAAGTAGGTAGAAAGCCAGGAACTGCGTGGACTGGACACCACAGAGCAATCTGTCTTTGGGCATACTTCATACAACACTCATGAAAATGTCGAACTGCTGAGATCAGCGAAATCTGTAAGTTTTTGTGGCCAGGGGACCCGCGCCCCTCCCTGCCAGGCTCAGTCCCGTGGGAGTAGGGGCTGCCAGCTCCGGGAAGGAGAAGGGAGAACTGCAGTGGCAGCCCTTATCGGAAACTCATTCTACTGATCCATATTCCAACCATAGATAGATGGAGACCAGACACCAGAGAATCTGAGAGCTGCCAGCCCAGCAGAGAGGAGACAGGCATAGAAAAAAAAAAACAACACAAAAAACTCCAAAATAAAAGCAGAGGATTTTTGGAGTTCTGGTGAACACAGAAAGGGGAAGGGCGGAGCTCAGGCCTTGAGGCACATATGCAAATCCCGAAGAAAAGCTGATCTCTCTACCCTGTGGACCTTTCCTTAATGGCCCTGGTTGCTTTGTCTATTAGCATTTCAATAACCCATTAGATCTCTGAGGAGGGCCCTTTTTTTTTTTTTTTTTTTAATCCTTTTTTCTTTTTCTAAAACAATTACTCTAAGAAGCCCAGTACAGAAAGCTTCAAAGAATTGGATTTGGGCACGTCAAGCCAAGAGCAGAACTAAGAGAGCTCTGAGACAAAAGGCAATAATCCAGTGGCTGAGAAAATTCACTAAACACCACAACTTCCCAAGAAAAGGGGGGTGTCCGCTCACAGCCACCATCCTGGTGGACAGGAAACACTCCTGCCCATCGCCAGCCCCATAGCCCAGAGCTGCCCCAGACAACCCAGTGTGACGGAAGTGCTTCAAATAACAGGCACACACCACAAAACTGGGCGTGGACATTAGCCTTCCCTGCAACCTCAGCTGATTGTTCCAGAGTTGGGAAGGTGGAGCAGTGTGAATTAACAAAGCCCCATTCAGCCATCATTTGAGCAGACTGGGAGCCTCCCTACACAGCCCAGCAGCCCAGAACTGCCCTGGGGGGACGGCACTCACCTGTGACATAGCACAGTCATCCCTCAACAGAGGACCCGGGGTGCATGGCCTGGAAGAGGGGCCCACTTGCAAGTCTCAGGAGCCATACGCCAATACCAAGGACTTGTGGGTCAGCGGCAGAGACAAACTGTGGCAGGACTGAACTGAAGGATTAGACTAATGCAGCAGCTTTAAAACACTAGGATCATCAGGGAGATTTGATTGTTAGGGCCACCCCCCCTCCCCGACTGCCCAGAAACACGCCCCACATACAGGGCAGGCAACACCAACTACACACACAAGCTTGGTACACCAATTGGGCCCCACAAGACTCACTCCCCCACTCACCAAAAAGGCTAAACAGGGGAGAACTGGCTTGTGGAGAACAGGTGGCTCGTGGACGCCACCTGCTGGTTAGTTAGAGAAAGTGTACTCCACGAAGCTGTAGATCTGATAAATTAGAGATAAGGACTTCAATTGGTCTACAAACCCTAAAAGAACCCTATCATTTTCCGCAAATGCCACGAGGCCAAAAACAACAGAAAATTATAAAGCATATGAAAAAACCAGACGATATGGATAACCCAAGCCCAAGCACCCAAATCAAAAGACCAGAAGAGACACAGCACCTAGAGCAGCTACTCAAAGAACTAAAGATGAACAATGAGACCATAGTACGGGATATAAAGGAAATCAAGAAGACTCTAGAAGAGCATAAAGAAGACATTGCAAGACTAAATAAAAAAATGGATGATCTTATGGAAATTAAAGAAACTGTTGACCAAATTAAAAAGATTCTGGACATTCATAGTACAAGACTAGAGGAAGTTGAACAACGAATCAGTGACCTGGAAGATGACAGAATGGAAAATGAAAGCATAAAAGAAAGAATGGGGAAAAAAAATTGAAAAAATCGAAATGGACCTCAGGGATATGATAGATAATATGAAATGTCCGAATATAAGACTCATTGGTGTCCCAGAAGGGGAAGAAAAGGGTAAAGGTCTAGGAAGAGTATTCAAAGAAATTGTTGGGGAAAACTTCCCAAATCTTCTAAACAACATAAATACACAAATCATAAATGCTCAGCGAACTCCAAATAGAATAAATCCAAATAAACCCACTCCAAGACATATACTGATCACACTGTCAAACACAGAAGAGAAGGAGCAAGTTCTGAAAGCAGCAAGAGAAAAGCAATTCACCACATACAAAGGAAACAGCATAAGACTAAGTAGTGACTACTCAGCAGCCACCATGGAGGCAAGAAGGCAGTGGCACGATATATTTAAAATTCTGAGTGAGAAAAATTTCCAGCCAAGAATACTTTATCCAGCAAAGCTCTCCTTCAAATTTGAGGGAGAGCTTAAATTTTTCACAGACAAACAAATGCTGAGAGAATTTGCTAACAAGAGACCTGCCCTACTGGAGATACTCAAGGGAGCCCTACAGACAGAGAAACAAAGAAAGGACAGAGAGACTTGGAGAAAGGTTCAGTACTAAAGAGATTCGGTATGGGTACAATAAAGGATATTAATAGACAGAGGGGAAAAATATGACAAACATAAACCAAAGGATAAGATGGCTGATTCAAGAAATGCCTTCACGGTTATAACGTTGAATGTAAATGGATTAAACTCCCCAATTAAAAGATATAGATTCGCAGAATGGATCAAAAAAAATGAACCATCAATATGTTGCATACAAGAGACTCATCTTAGACACAGGGACACAAAGAAACTGAAAGTGAAAGGATGGAAAAAAATATTTCATGCAAGTTACAGCCAAAAGAAAGCAGGTGTAGCAATATTAATCTCAGATAAAATAGACTTCAAATGCAGGGATGTTTTGAGAGACAAAGAAGGCCACTACATACTAATAAAAGGGGCAATTCAGCAAGAAGAAATAACAATCGTAAATGTCTATGCACCCAATCAAGGTACCACAAAATACATGAGAGAAACACTGGCAAAACTAAAGGAAGCAATTGATGTTTCCACAATAATTGTGGGAGACTTCAACACATCACTCTCTCCTATAGATAGATCAACCAGACAGAAGACCAATAAGGAAATTGAAAACCTAAACAATCTGATAAATGAATTAGATTTAACAGACATATACAGGACATTACATCCCAAATCACCCGGATACACATACTTTTCTAATGCTCACGGAACCTTCTCCAGAATAGATCATATGCTGGGACATAAAACAAGCCTCAATAAATTTAAAAAGATTGAAATTATTCAAAGCACATTCTCTGACCACAATGGAATACAATTAGAAGTCAATAACCATCAGAGACTTAGAAAATTCACAAATACCTGGAGGTTAAACAACACTCTCCTAAACAATCAGTGGGTTAAAGAAGAAATAGCAAGAGAAATTGCTAAATATATAGAGACGAATGAAAATGAGAACACAACATACCAAAACCTATGGGATGCAGCAAAAGCAGTGCTAAGGGGGAAATTTATAGCACTAAACGCATATATTAAAAAGGAAGAAAGAGCCAAAATCAAAGAACTAATGGATCAACTGAAGAAGCTAGAAACTGAACAGCAAAGCAATCCTAAACCAACTAGAAGAAAAGAAATCACAAGGATTAAAGCAGAAATAAATGACATAGAGAACAAAAAAACAATAGAGAGGATAAATATCACCAAAAGTTGGTTCTTTGAGAAGATCAACAAGATTGACAAGCCCCTAGGTAGACTGACAAAATCAAAAAGGGAGAAGACCCATATAAAGAAAATAATGAATGAAAAAGGTGACATAACTGCAGATCCTGAAGAAATTAAAAAAATTATAAGAGGATATTATGAACAACTGTATGGCAACAAACTGGATAATGTAGAAGAAATGGACAATTTCCTGGAAACATATGAACAACCTAGACTGACCAGAGAAGGAATAGAAGACCTCAACCAACCCATCACAAGCAAAGAGATCCAATCAGTCATCAAAAATCTTACCACAAATAAATGCCCAGGGCCAGATGGCTTCACAGGGGAATTCTACTAAACTTTCCAGAAAGAACTGACACCAATCTTACTCAAACGCTTTCAAAACATTGAAGAAAATGGAACACTACCTAACTCATTTTATGAAGCTAACATCAATCTAATACCAAAACCAGGCAAAGATGCTACAAAAAAGGAAAACTACCGGCCAATCTCCCTAATGAATATAGATGCAAAAATCCTCAACAAAATACTTGCAAATAGAATCCAAAGACACATTAAAAAAATCATACACCATGACCAAGTGGGGTTCATTCCAGGCATGCGAGGATGGTTCAACATAAGAAAAACAATCAATGTATTACAACACATTAACAAGTCAAAAGGGAAAAATCAATTGATCATCTCAATAGATGCTGAAAAAGCATTTGACAAAATCCAACATCCCTTTTTGATAAAAACACTTCAAAAGGTAGGAATTGAAGGAAACTTCCTCAACATGATAAAGAGCATATATGAAAAACCCACAGCCAGCATAGTACTCAATGGTGAGAGACTGAAAGCCTTCCCTCTAAGATCAGGAACAAGACAAGGATGCCCGCTGTCACCACTGTTATTCAACATTGTGCTGGAAGTGCTAGCCAGGGCAATGCGGCAAGACAAAGAAATAAAAGGCATCCAAATTGGAAAAGAAGAAGTAAAACTGTCATTGTTTGCAGATGATGTGATCTTATATCTAGAAAACCCTGAGAAATCAACGATACAGCTACTAGAGCTAATAAACAAATTTAGCAAAGTAGCGGGATACAAGATTAATGCACATAAGTCAGTAATGTTTCTATATGCTAGAAATGAACAAACTGAAGAGACACTCAAGAAAAAGATACCATTTTCAATAGCAACTAAAAAAATCAAGTACCTAGGAATAAACTTAACCAAAGATGTAAAAGACCTATACAAAGAAAACTACATAACTCTACTAAAAGAAATAGAAGGGGACCTTAAAAGATGGAAAAATATTCCATGTTCATGGATAGGAAGGCTAAATGTCATTAAGTTGTCAATTCTACCCAAACTCATCTACAGATTCAATGCAATCCCAATCAAAATTCCTACAACCTACTTTGCAGACTTGGAAAAGCTAGTTATCAAATTTATTTGGAAAGGGAAGATGCCTCGAATTGCTAAAGACACTCTAAAAAAGAAAAACAAAGTGGGAGGACTTACACTCCCTGACTTTGAAGCTTATTATAAAGCCACAGTTGCCAAAACAGCGTGGTACTGGCACAAAGATAGACATATAGATCCATGGAATCGTATTGAGAATTCAGAGATACACCCTCAGATCTATGGCCGACTGATCTTTGATAAGGCCCCCAAAGTCACTGAACTGAGTCATAATGGTCTTTTCAACAAATGGGGCTGGGAGAGTTGGATATCCATATCCAAAAGAATGAAAGAGGACCCCTACCTCACCCCCTACACAAAAAGTAACTCAAAATGGACCAAAGATCTCAATATAAAAGAAAGTACCATAAAACTCCTAGAAGATAATGTAGGAAAACATCTTCAAGACCTTGTATTAGGCGGCCACTTCCTAGACTTTACACCCAAAGCACAAGCAACAAAAGAGAAAATAGATAAATGGGAACTCCTCAAGCTTAGAAGTTTCTGCACCTCAAAGGAATTTCTCAAAAAGGTAAAGAGGCAGCCAACTCAATGGGAAAAAATTTTTGGAAACCATGTATCTGACAAAAGACTGATATCTTGCATATACAAAGAAATCCTACAACTCAATGACAATAGTACAGACAGCCCAATTATAAAATGGGCAAAAGATATGAAAAGACAGTTCTCTGAAGAGGAAATACAAATGGCCAAGAAACACATGAAAAAATGTTCAGCTTCACTAGCTATTAGAGAGATGCAAATTAAGACCACAATGAGATACCATCTCACACCGGTTAGAATGGCTGCCATTAAACAAACAGGAAGCTACAAATGCTGGAGGGGATGTGGAGAAATTGGAACTCTTATTCATTGTTGGTGGCACTGTATAATGGTTCAGCCACTCTGGAAGTCAGTCTGGCAGTTCCTTAGAAAACTAGATATAGAGTTACCATTCGATCCAGTGATTGCACTTCTCGGTATATACCCGGAAGATCAGAAAGCAGTGACGCTAACAGATATCTGCACGCCAATGTTCATAGCAGCATTATTCACAATTGCCAAGAGATGGAAACAACCCAAATGTCCTTCAACAGATGAGTGGATAAATAAAATGTGGTATATACACACGATGGAATACTACGCGGCAGTAAGAAGGAACGATCTGGTGAAACATATGACAACATGGATGAACCTTGAAGACCTAATGCTGAGCGAAATAAGCCAGGCACAAAAAGAGAAATATTATATGCTACCGCTAATGTGAACTTTGAAAAATGTAAAACAAATGGTTTATAATGTAGAATGTAGGGGAACTAGCAGTAGAGAGCAATTAAGGAAGGGGGAACAATAATCCAAGAAGAACAGATAAGCTATTTAACGTTCTGGGGATGCCCAGAAATGACTACGGTCTGTTAATTTCTGATGGATATAGTAGGAACAAGTTCACAGAAATGTTGCTATATTATGTAACTTTCTTGGGATAAAGTCGGAACATGTTGGAAGTTAAGCAGTTATCTTAGGTTAGTTGTCTTTTTCTTACTCCCTTGTTATGGTCTCTTTGAAATGTTCTTTTATTGTATGTTTGTTTGCTTTTTAACTTTTTTTTTCATGCAGTTGATTTAAAAAAGAAGGGAAAGTTAAAAAAAAAAAAAAAAAAAGGAAAACAAGGAAAAAAAAGAAGATGTAGTGCCCCCTTGAGGAGCCTGTGGAGAATGCAGGGGTATTCGCCTACCCCACCTCCATGGTTGCTAACATGACCACAGACATAGGGGACTGGTGGTTTGATGGGTTGAGCCCTCTACCATAAGTTTTACCCTTGGGAAGACAGTTGCTGCAAAGGAGAGGCTAGGCCTCCCTATATTTGTGCTTAAGAGTCTCCTCCTGAATGCCTCTTTGTTGCTCAGATGTGGCCCTCTCTCTCTGGCTAAGCCAACTTGAAAGGTGAAATCACTGCCCTCCCCCCTACGTGGGATCAGACACCCAGGGGAGTGAATCTCCCTGGTAACGTGGAATATGACTCCCGGGGAGGAATGTAGACCTGGCATCGTGGGACGGAGAACATCTTCTTGACCAAAAGGGGGATGTGAAAGGAAATGAAATAAGCTTCAGTGGCAGAGAGATTCCAAAAGGAGCCGAGAGGTCACTCTGGTGGGCACTCTTACGCACACTTTAGACAACCCTTTTTAGGTTCTAAAGAATTGGGGTAGCTGGTGGTGGATACCTGAAACTATCAAACTACAACCCAGAACCCATGAATCTCGAAGACAGTTGTATAAAAATGTAGCTTATGAGGGGTGACAATGGGATTGGGAAAGCCATAAGTACCAGACTCCACTTTGTCTAGTTTATGGATGGATGTGTAGAAAAATAGGGGAAGGAAACAAACAGACAAAGGTACCCAGTGTTCTTTTTTACTTCAATTGCTCTTTTTCACTCTAATTATTATTCTTGTTATTTTTGTGTGTGTGCGCTAATGAAGGTGTCAGGGATTGATTTAGGTGATGAATGTACAACTATGTAATGGTACTGTAAACAATCGAAAGTACGATTTGCTTTGTATGACTGCGTGGTATGTGAATATATCTCAATAAAATGATAAAAAAAAAAAGGTATGCTGGATTTTCTTGAATGCTTTTTCAGCATCTATTGAGATGATCATTTGATTTTTCTCTTTTGATTGATTAACATGTTGTAATACATTGATTAATATTCTTATGGTGAACCATCCTTGCATGCCTGGAATGAACTCCACTTGGTCATGGTGTATGATTTTTTCAATGCATCTTTGGATTCAATTTGCAAGTATTTTGTTGAGAATTTTTGCATCTATATTCATTAGGGAGACTGGCCTGTAGTTTTCCTTTTTTGTAGCACCTTTGCCTGGTTTTGGTATTAGATTGATGTTAGCTTCATAAAACGTGTTAGGTAGTATTCCATTTTCTTTGATGTTTTGTAAGAGTTTAAGTAAGATTGGTGTCAGTTCTTTTTGGAAAGTTTGGTAGAATTCCCCTGTGTAGCCATGTGGCCCTTGGCATTTAATTGTAGGAATTTTTGATGACTAATTGGATCTCTTTGCTTGTGATTGGTTGGTTGAGATCTTCTATTTCTTCTGTGGTCAGTCTAGGTTGTTCATATGTTTCCAGGAAATTGTCCATTTCTTTTACATTATCCAGTTTGTTGGCATGCAGTTGTTCATAGTATCCTTTTATAATTTTTTTAATTTCTTCGGGATCCACAGTAATGTTATCTTTGTCATTCGTTATTTTGTTTATATGGGTCTTCTCTCTTTTTGATTTTGTCAGTCTAGCTAGGGGCTTGTCAATCTTGTTGCTCTTCTCAAAGAGCCAACTTTTGATGTTATTTATTCTCTCTGTTGTTTTTTTGTTCTCTATGTCATTTATTTCTGCTTTACTCATTATTTATTTTCTTATACTTGGTTTAGGATTGGTTTGCTGTTCACTTTCTAGCTTCTTCAGTTCCTCCATTAGTTGTTTGATTTTAGCTCTTTCTTTTTGATGTATGCATTTAGTGCTATAAATTCCCCCTTAGTACTGCTTTTGCTCTATCCCTTAGGTTTTGATATGTTGTGTTCTCATTTTCATTCATCTCTATGTATTTCGCAATTTCTCTTGCTATTTCTTCTTTAACTCACTGATCAGGAGCGTGTTGTTTAACCTCCAGGTATTTGTGAATTTTCTAAGTCTCTGAAGGTTATTGACCTCTTATTGTATTCCATTATGGTCAGAGAATGTGCTTTGAATAATTTTATTTTTTTAAAATTTATTGAGGCTTGTTTTATGTCCCAGCATATGATCTATTCTGGAGAAAGTTCCATGAGCACTAGAAAAGTATGTGTATCCGGGTGATTTGGGATGTAATGTCCTGTATATGTCTGTTAATCTAATTCATTTATCAGATTGTTTAGGTTTTCAATTTCCTTATTGGTCTTCTGTCTGGTTGATCTATCTATAGGAGAGAGTGATGTGTTGAAGTCTCCCACAGTTATTGTGGAAACATCACTTGCTTCCTTTAGTTTTTCCAGTGTTTCTCTCATGTATTTTGTGGCACCTTGATTGGGTGCATAGAGATTTACGATTGTTATTTCTTCTTGCTGAATTGCCCCGTTTATTAGAATGTAGTGGCCTTCTTTGTCTCTCAAAACATCCCTGCATTTGAAGTCTATTTTATCTGAGATTAATATTGCTACACCTGCTTTCTTTTGGCTGTAGCTTGCATGAAATATTTTTTTCCATCCTTTCACTTTCAGTTTCTTTGTGTCCCTGTGTCTAAGATGAGTCTCTTGTATGCAACATATTGATGGTTCATTTTTTTTGATCCATTCTGCGAATCTATATCTTTTAATTGGGGAGTTTAATCCATTTACATTCAACGTTATAACAGTGAAGGCATTTCTTGAATCGGCCATCTTATCCTTTGGTTTATGTTTGCCATATTTTTCCCTCTCTCTATTAATATCCTTTATTGTACCCATACCGAATCTCTTTAGTACTGAACCTTTCTCCAAGTCTCTCTGTCCTGTCTTTGTTTCTCTGTCTGTAGGGCTCCCTTTAGTATCTCCAGTAGGGCAGGTCTCTTGTTAGCAAATTCTCTCAGCATTTGTTTGTCTGTGAAAAATTTAAGTCTCCCTCAAATTTGAAGGAGGGTTTTGCTGGATAAAGTATTCTTGGTTGGAAATTTTTCTCTCTCAGAATTTTAAATATGTCATGCCACTGTCTTCTTGCCTCCATGGTGGCCACTGAGTAGTCACTACTTAGTCTTATGTTGTTTCCTTTGTATGTGGTGAATTGCTTTTCTCTTGCTGCTTTCAGAACTTGCTCCTTCTCTTCAGTATTTGACAGTCTGATCAGAATATGTCTTGGAGTGGGTTTATTTGGATTTATTCTATTTGGAGTTCGCTGGGCATTTATGCTTTGTGTATTTATATTGTGTAGAAGGTTTGGGAAGTTTTCCCCAACAATTTCTTTGAATACTCTTTCTAGACCTTTACCCTTCTCTTCCCCTTCTGGGACACCAATGAGTCTTAAATTTGGACGTTTTATTTTATCTATTGTATCTCTGAGATCCATTTTGATTTTTTCGATTTTTTCTCCCATTCTTTCTTTTGTTGTTTCATTTTCTGTTCTGTGCTCCTCGAGGAGGCTGAGTTGTTCAGCTTCCTCTAACTATTATTATAAGTATCCAGAGTCTTTTTAATTTGGCCTGCAGTTTCTTTAATTTCCATAAGATCTTCTATTTTTTTATTTACTCTTGCAATATCTTCTTTATGCTCTTCTAGGATCTTCTTTATGTCCTTTATATCCTGTGCCATGCTGTTGTTGCCTGTCTGTAGTTCTTTGATTAATTGTGCCAAATACTATGTGTCTTCTGATCTTTTGATTTGGGTGTTTGTGTTTGGGTTCTCCATGTTATCTGGTTTTATCATATGCTTTAAGATTTTCTGTTGTTTTTTGCCTCTTGGCATTTGCTTTACTTGATCCCTAATTTATCAGATCTGCAGCTTGGTGGCATACACTTTCGCTAACTAGCCAGCAAATGGCATCCGTGAGTCACCTATTCCCCTCAAGTCAGTTCTCCCCAGCTTTGTCTTTGTGGTGTGTGGGGATCTGATTCTTGTGGGGTCCAATTGGTGCACCAAGTTTGAGTGTGTTGATGGTGCTGTCCGCCCTGAATGTGAGGCATGTGGCTGGGTGGTTAGGGAGACAGGGCAGCTTTAATAGTCAAACCTCCCAGGTGTCCTCGGAGATTTAAGGCTGTTGCAGGAGCGTAAGCCTTCATTTCAGTCTTTCCACAGATTGTCTCTGCCCTGACCCACAAGTCCTTGGTATTCGCGTAGGGTCCCTGGGGTTTCTGAGCGGGTCCCCCTTCCCAGCTGTGCTCTTCCAGGACCTCTGCTGAGGGAGGGCTATGCCATGTCACAAGTGCGCACCGGACTCCAGGGAATCCCTGGGTCTCTGGGCCGTGCAGGGGCGTTCCCAGCCCGCTTCGAAGATGGTTGAATGGGACAAGTTAACTTCCCCCTTTTTGCACAGCTCTGCTCTCCCAGCTCCGGGACAAGGACAGTCAGCTGTGGGTGCACTAAAGGCCACTGTACACGGCCGATGTTGTGGCATGTGTGCAATGCTGCGGGAAAGACTCTCCATCGCACTGGGTTTCTTGACGCGGCTCTGGGCTGTGGGTCCGGCCCGGGCAGGAGCGTCTCTTGCTTGCTGGGGGGATGGCTGCAAGGAATGCGATTTTTTTCTCCTTTTGGCTCCCCTCTGCTCCCCTGGTCTCGAGACGATCAGCAGTGGATATGGGAAGGGGTATCCTCCACACCAGACACCGAGGTGTTAGCCCAGCCTGCTCCCGCCATGCTTCACTGCACAGCTCTCCCCGTCGTATCTGCAGCTGCTCCTGGGCTTTTTTTTTAAAGAACTAGTCCATCTCCAAACGCCAGCCCACCGTTTCTCCATACCACAGCGCGGCCGCCGTACTTTCAGCTGGCTTACTCACTCATTTCAGAATGCAGACTCCTTGTTTCACCAAATGCACATTCCCTGTGGCTTTAGCAGACCTTGTCTGGATTGTGCTATGCTGGAAGCGGTGTTCTGGGTCACTTTCTGGTTTTTATCTAGTATTTTTCACTGAGGTGTTTTTTTGCCCTGCCTCACCTAGCTGCCATCTTGGGTTCTCCACTCTGTTATTTCTTCTTGTTGAATTGCCCTTTTTATTAGTATGTATAGGCCTTCTTTGTCTCTCATAACATCCTTGCATTTAAACTCTATTTTATCTGAGATTAATATTACTACTCCTGCTTTCTTTTGGCTGTAGCTTGCATGAAATAATTTTTCTATCCTTTCACTTTCAGTTTCCTTGTGTCCCTCTGTCTAATATGAGTCTCTTGTATGCAGCATATTGATGGTTCATATTTTTTGATCCATTCTTCCAATCTATATCTTTTAATTGGGGATTTTAATCCATTTAGATTCAACATTATTACTGTGAAGGCATTTCTTGAATCAGCCGTCTTATCCTTTGGTTTATGTTTGTCAGATATATTTTTTCCCTCTCTCTATTAATGTCCTTTAACATACCCATACTGAATCTTTCTAGTACTGAACCTTTCTCCATATCTCTCTCTCCTTTCTTTGTTTCTCTGTTGGTAGGGCTCCCTCTAGTATCTCAAGTAGGGCAGATCTCTTGTTAGCAAATTCTCTCAGCATTTGTTTGTCTGTGAAAAAGTTAAGCTCTCCCTCAAATTTCAAGGAGAGTTTTGCTGGATAAAGAGTTCCTGGCTGGTGATTTTTCTCTCTCAGAATTTTAAATATGTCATGCCACTGCCTTTTTGCCTGCATGGTGGCTGCTGAGTAGTTACTACTTAGTCTTTTGCTGTTTCCTTTGTAAGTGGTGAACTGCTTTTTCTTGCTCATTTCAGAACTTTCTCCTTCTCTTCAGTATTTGACAATCTGATCAGAATATGTCTTGGAGTGGGTTTATTTGGATTTATTCTATTTAGAGTTCGCTGAGCTTTTATGATTTGTTTTTATGGTGTTTAGAAGGTCTGGTAAGTGTTCCCCAACAATTTCTTTGAATACTCTTCCTAGAACTTTAACCTTCTCTTCCCCTTCTGGAATACCAATGACTCTTATATTTGGACATTTTATTTTATCTACCACATCCCTGAGGTCTGTTTCAATTTTTTTTTTTGATTTTTTTTCCCATTCTTTCTTTTGTTCTTTTATTTTCCATTCTGTCATCCTTGAGGTCACTGATTCACTGTGCAGCTTCCGTTAGTCTTGTACTATGAGTATCCAGAATCTTTTTAATTTGGTCGATGGTTTCTTTTATTTCCATAAGATTGTCTATTTTTTTTTTTTATTTACTCTCGCAGTTTTTTCTTTATGCTCTTCTAGGGTCTCCTTCATGTCCTTTATATCCTGTGCCGTGCCCTCATTGTTTGTCTTTAGTTCTTGGATTAATTGCTCCAAGTACTGTGTCTCCTCTGATCTTTTGATTTGAGTGTTTGGGTTTGGCTTATCCATATCATCTGTTTTTTTCATATGCTTTAAAATTTTTTGTTGTTTTTGGCCTCTTGGCAATTGCTTAACTTGATGGGGTTATTTTAGGATACATAGGCTTATTAGAACAATTATTTCTAATTTGTGAGTTCTACAGCTTGGTGGAGTAGACTTTCTCTAACTAACCAGCAGGTGGCATCTGTGAGCCACCTAGTCCCCTCAAGCCAGTTCTCCCCAACTTGTCTTTGTGGTGAGTGGGGGTCTGAGTCTTGTAAGGGTCCATTGGTGCACCAAGTTGGCGTGTGTAGTTGGTGCTGCCCACCCTGCCTATGGGGCGTGTGTCTGAGAGGTTAGGGAGAGAGGGCAGCTTTAATAATCACATCTCTTAGGTGTTCCTGGAGATTTAAAGCTGTTGCAATAGTCTAATCCTTCAGGTCAGTCTTGCCACAGTTTGTCTCTGCCACTGACCCACAAGTCCTTGGTATTGGCGTATGGTCCCTGGGACTTGTGAGTGGGTCCCTCTTCCAAGCCGAGCCCTCCTATGGCCTCTGCTGAGGGAAGACTATGCTGTGTCACAGGTGGGCGCCATCACCTAAGGGAAGTTCTGGGCCACGGGACTGTGTAGGGGCGTTCCCAGCCTGCTGAAAGGATGACTGAGTGGGGCATGTTAATTTCCCCCTTTTCACACAGCTCTGCCTTCCCAGCTCAAGGACAATTAGCTGCGGGTGTGCAAAAGGCAATTGTCCATGCCAGATATTGGGGCATGTGCATGTGTTGCTCTAAACACTTCCTGTCAAGCTGGGTTGTTTGGGGCAGCTCTGGGATGTGGTACTGGCGCCAGGCAGGAGTGTTCCCAGCCCACTGGGAAGATTGGTATAAGGTGACACCTCCCCTCCTTTTCTTGGGGAAGTTATGGTGTTTAGCAAATTTTCTCAGCCACTAGACTTATTGCTTTGTTCCTGAGAGCTATCTTAGCTCTGCTCTTGCCTGGGTCCAAATTGCAAGTCTTTGAGGCTTTCTGTAAGGGGCTTCTTAGAAAAAGATAAAAAGATTAAAAAAGAAAAAGAAAAAGAAGGGCCCTCCTTGCAGATCTAATAGGCTATTGAAATGCTAAGAGGCAAGGAGTTTAGGGCCATTAAGGAACAATCAAGAAAGCAGACAAGGGTCCTTACCGTCTGGATTTGCATGTGTGCCTTATTCTGTTTAAGCCCTGCCCTTCTTCGTTTTCTGTTCACTGGAACTCTAAAAACTCTCTGTTGTTATTTTTGGGTTTCTTTTGCTGTTTTTGCTAGCCCTATCTCCTCTCTGCCAAGCTGACTGCTCCCAGATTCTCTGGTGTCTGGTATCAGTCTATCTGTGCTTGGAGTTTTTGATCAGCTGTCTGAGTTTTCAATCAGAGCTGCAACTGTAATTCTCCCTCCTAGTTCCCAGCACTGATGGCCCCTCCTCCCACGGAACTGAGCCTGGCAGGGAGGGGCACGGGTCGCCTGACCACAAGAACTTACAGATTTTGCTGATCTAAGCTATTCCACGCATTTGTGAGTGTTGTATGAAGTATTCTCAAAGTCAGAATGCTCTGTGGTGTCTGGTCCACGCAGTTCCTGTCTTTCTACCTGCTGCCCTGGAGGAGTAACTAAAACCCACACCTCACCACTCCACCATCTTGCCCCACCCTCTATCATTAATTTTTAAGTGTTCCTTAGTTAATTATCTTTTTTATTTTCAAAAAATTAAATGTTGTAGGATATGGAGCCTCGTAGACCATGCTTTAATAGCAAGGTGTAATATGGAAGAACCAATTCGTTGTGCAGCTGTAAGTGTCGATGGAATCCATCTTGCCCTTGGAATGAAGGATGGCTCATTCACTGTACTTCGAGTAAGGTATGGTATTAGAGTTAAATAGAAACAGTGATTTTCTTTTAAGTGTTATATATGTTATGTAACAGTGATTTTCTGTTATATATGTATGTAACTGATTTTATGTTAAGTGTTATATATGTTTCTGTTACATAAAAATATATTTTTATATATTTATAAAAATAGCTTTGTCAGAAAATTATGTAAACTCAAAAACATTGCTTTGTTTCTGGGGGTTAAGAATGCTTAGTAGATTAATGGCTAAAATTTTGAACTATAAATTTGGGTCTCACCTTCCATTCCTTGGTAGTACTGATTTTTAGGGATGGACAATGAGACTGTTTAAAATAGGTGAGTAGTTTTGTTTTTGTTTTTTTTTGTTTGTAGCTTTATGCTTTGAAAAAGATGTGTGCATCTCTTCTTTTGGATAATTAGAAAAATTGAAAGAATTTGTTGAGGCAGTTAACATCTTATTTTGATACATAGATAAAGTGCATTGAGTTGAATTCTTCATAGCCATTAAAAATATTGCCGTAGATCCACATGTCTGTAAGTATAAATATTAATGACATCTTTATTCTTTAGCTCAATGGATGGTAGGATTCTCCACCCAATTGTCCAATCCAGAAGCCATTTATTCTCTCTTTTGCCTCCCTGTTTAATTAATAGCTGGATTTTGGTGAATCTACTTCCTAAATAGCTCTACAATTAAGTTTTCTCCTTCCATTCTCACCATTGTGCTCTTGTAAAGGCTTCTGTCATTTCCTAACTGGATTGGTGAAATAGCCTCTTAACTGGTCTTTTTACCTCCTTTTTGCTTTCCTCCAGCCACAGCGATGCCTTTTAAAACACATTTGATTTCATACCTCTCTTTCTCTAAAGTATGAGAAAGGGTTTGCACACTGTCCTTAGGATGAAATTCATAATCTTTAACATGGTGTTTTACTTTCCAGGCTGCTATGACAAATACCACATAATGGGTTGGCTTAAATAATAGGAATTTATTATTAAATGTCTCTATCATTTAACCCACAATTCTAACTCACAAAATGTTCATAATCTTTCTAAATTTATGTGGTCACTGTTTCTTCTTTTGCATGGTAGAGCAGTTTTCTTAAGTATGGCAATATTAAAGTATCCTGAGAAGGAACAGCTGTGTTATGGTTGAAGAAACACACTTAAACTGGGGTGTAAGGTGGAGTGCCAGGACAAAGCCAAAATACAGATATAGCTTATATCTTCCTAGAATATCACTTTTCCTTTTGATAAAAAATGTTAACAATTTTATGTTAAAAGAAACACTAATATCATGGATTCAAATGAAGTCTTGCAAATAGTTTAAAAATAGAACATAAATACACATATCTATATATGAAACTTTGTCTTTTAGTGGGCTGCATTGTGGTATAAATACCACATTCCTCAGAGCTGTTCATTCTCATGGATAGGTAGAAGCACTCGTTCATTCTCTTGGATAGTTAGGGAGACTTCAGTGAACAAGTCTGAAGAGCACTGCTGATATATGATGCTGAGGATAGAGTAAAATTCTATGTAGGGTATAGGATAAAACTGCCATTTTAGATTCCACCAATATCTAACCATTTATCTTTCTGTGACAATGTTACCACCACTTTATATCAACTTTAAAAGGAAAGGAATAATATTTCCCTAACTAATCATACATTTGTTTAAAACATTTTGGACCTATTTATATTTTACCCACCCTATTTCTTGGGAATAATTTCCAAAAATTGTTTCCTGGCTTTTAAAAAGTAACTCTTTGTATTTGTCCATTATTTTTTCATTTCAAAGTTTTTATGTTCTTCTCTCTGAAAAGCACCTTAAAACATGCTCAAATATCTCCTATCTTAAATTTCCTACGTTGAACTTACCTAAGTCCCTTTCTAGTTATACCACATTTCTACTCTTTTCCCTTTCACAATAAAATTCTCAAAAAAATTCTAAATTTACTGTCTTTATTTTCTTCCAATTAACTCATCAGTTTTCTACCCTATTCCAATATCGTTTTATCTTTTTATGCATTTTTATTGTGAACTTTAACATATACACCTAACAGTGATAACTTTCAAAATATGATTTAACAAGTAGTTGAAATGCAAATTTCAAAGAATGTCATTGGTCACAGTTCCACAACTTCAGCTATTTCCATTATTATAAAATATACATACAGAAAGTGTTTGATGTACAGCTCAACAAGCAGTTATGTAGATAATTTCAAAAATTGTTATGGGTTACGGTACCACAGTTTCAGTTGTTTCTTATTATGCAATATAGGATATATATAGAAAGGTGAAGACTTTCAAAGCACAATTCAACGAGTAGCTATAGAGCAAATTTCAAAGAATGTTATAGATTACAGTTCCACCATGTCATTTACCTCCTTCCAGCTATTCCAACACCCTAGCATCTAAAAAAATATAAATATTTATATAAAGTTTCAGTGTTCATAGACCTTTGTTAAATCTTTTCTTGTTTGTTGCTACCCTTTCCTCTCACTTAATCTCTTTCTCCATCTTCAGGGATGTCTAGGCAGTGAGCACCCTAACTTGTTCATATTGAAAGGGAGTGTTGACAGTATGGGTAAGGGGACTGCATTTGATTGTTGTTCATAAAGAGGCTGTTGCCTCTGGGTTTTAGGACTTGTCTGGCATAGGAACATTGATGGATTTAAGTTTCTGAGTGATGAAACTTAGCAAGTGAATTCTTTTATAGACTCTCAGGTAGGGACCTAGGTATTTGGGGACTGCTTTTGGTAAGGGCCTGGTATACTCTGGCCTTTTGGGATGTGTAGCTGGAGCTTGCATTAAGAGAAACCTCCAGGATAGCCTCTTGACTCTATTTGGGACCTCTCAGCCACTGTTACCTCAGCTTGTTACCTTTCTTTTTTCCCCCCTTTTGGTCAAGTAGGCATTTTTAATCTCTCACTGCCAGGGCCAGGCTCATTGCTGAAAGTCATGTCCCACATCGCCAGGGAGATTTATTCCCCTGGGAGTCATATCCCTTGTGTGTAGGGGTGGGGGAGGTGGGGGGTGGTAATGATTTATTTGCCAAGTTGGGCTTAGAAAGAGAAAGGCCACGTGTGAACAACAAAAGAGGTTCCCTGGAGGTGCCTCTCAGGCATAATTATAGGAGGGCTCAGCCTCCCATTTACAACCCTAAATTTCACAAGAGCAAGCCTCAAGTCAAGGGCAATATCATTTTTTAATAAATTTTTAATTGTGAAATTTAGCATATATGCATAACAATGATAACTTTCGAAGTACAATTTAACAAATAGTTAGCAAATTTCAAAGAATATTATGGGTTACAGTTCCACTGTTTCAGCTCTTTCCCTGCTGTGAAATATGATATATACAGAAAAGTGATAACTTTCAAAGTACAATTTAACAGGCAGCTCTAGTGCAGATTTCAAAGAATGTTATGGGTTACAGTTCCACCATTTCAGTTATTTCCTTCTAGCTATTCTAATACCTTAGCACCTGTGCTGGTTTTGATGTATTATGTCCCCCAAGACTCCAGGCTCTTTGATGCAGTCTTGAGTGGACAGACATATTAGTGTTGATTAAGTTGGAACCTTTAGATTAGGTTGTTTCCATGAAGATGTGACCCACCCCACCATAGGTATAACTCTGATTAGATCATTTCCATGGAGGTGTGGCTCCGCCCATTCAACATGGGCTTTGATTAGTTCACTGGAGTCTTATAAAGGGGCTCACAAACAGAAGGATTTCAGAGCAACTGAGAGTGACATTTGAAGAGAAACTGCAGCTTACAGAGACATTTTGAAGACAGCCATTGAAAGCAGAATTTTGCTGATACTTTGGAGGTACTAGCCCAGAGTTTACCTGGAGAAGCTGACACGGAGACATTTTGGAGAACGCCATTTTAAAATGCAACCTGGGAGCAAGCAGATGCCAGCCATATGCCTTCCCAGCTAATGGAGGTTTTCTGGACACCATTGGCCATCCTTCAGTGAAGGCACCCTATTGTTGATACCTTACCTTGGACATGGTATGGCCTTAAGACTGTAACTGTGTAACCAAATAAACCCCCTTTATAAAAGCCAATCCATCTCTGGTGTTTTGCAAATGACAGCATTAGCAAACTGGAACATCAAAAAAAAATTATATGAAGATTCAATATTCATAATCCTCTGTTAAATCCTGTCTTGTCTGTTGCTACACCTTCCTCTTGTTTCATCACTTTGTTGATTGTCACAGGTGTCTAGGCAGTGGCCACCCTAAACCCTTATTGAAAAGGGGTGTCGACATTATGGGGAAGGGGTGCGCATCTGGTTGTTGTTCTTAAAGAGGCTTTTGCTTCTGGGTTTTAGGACTTGTCTTGCATAGTGTTCTGGTTTGCTAATGCTACCGTCATACAAAATACCAGAAATGAATTGGCTTTTATGAAGGGGGCTTATTTGGTTACAAAGTTAGTCTTAAGGCCATAAAATGTCCAAGGTAAGGCATCAACAATAGGTTACCTTTACTGAAGGATGGCCATTCGCATCTGGAAAACCTCTGTTAGCTGGGAAGGCACGTGGCTGGTGTCTTCTTGCTCCCAGGTTGCATTTCAAAATGGCGTTCTCCAAAATGTTGCTCTTAGGGCATTTTGTCCTCTTTTAGCTGCAGCTCCTCTTCAAAATGTCACTCTCAGTTGCTCTTCAAAATGTCACTCACAGCTGCTCTGAAGTCCTTCTGTCTGTGAATTCCTTTATGTGACTCCAGTGATCCAATGAACACCCACCCTGAATGGTGGGGTACCACCTCCATGGAAATTATCCAAATATTTCACTCAAGTTGATTGAGTCACATCTCCATGGAAACATTCAATCAAAGGATTCCAATCTAATCAACACTAATATATCTGCCCCTACAAGATTGCATTAAAGAATATGGCTTTTTCTAGGGGACACAATATATTCAAACTGGCACACATAGGAACACTTTGGTGGGTTTAAGTTTCTGTGAGATAAGCTTAGTGAGCAAAACTTTATAGCATCTCAGATAGGGACCTAGGTATTTTGAAACTACTGTTGTTAAGGCTTGCCATACTGTGGCCGTTTGGGATATCTAGCTGGAACTTGCATAAGAGTAACCTCCAGGATAGCCTCTCGACTCTATTTGAAATATCTTAGCCACTGTAACTTTATTTTGGTAACTTTGTTTTACCCCTTTTGGTCAAGAAGGCATTTTCAGTCCCTTGCTGCCAGGGCCAGGCTCATTCCTGGGAGTTGTGTCCTAACTCTTCAGCTTTCTACCCTATTCCAATATCATTTTGTTTTCATCATTACATTGGAAAACCCACACTGATGGCACCCTAGTCACCAAAGCCAGGGGACATTTTTCATTTCTCATCTAACTTGATTCTCCATAGTACTTGACCCTCTTAACTGTTTGTTCCTTCTTGAAACATTCTCTTCCCTGGCTTTCAGGTGTTAACTCTCTTTAAGAGTAACAGGGCCTACTTCTCTGGCCCTGTTTTTTTTTAATAGGCTAATTATCTTCTGCCCAGCAATAAACTTTGAGTTTACTTAGAGTCCCTCAACACTCAGACTTATGCTCTTGCTCTTTTTATTCTTTCTCCCTAGATTGTCTCATTGTGCCTCTGGCTTCAGTTACCTTCCATAGTCTGATGATCCCCAGGTACACGGCTCCTGATCTCTCCTCTAAACTCCAGCCATGCATATCCATTTGCTTACTTAACATCACTTGGATGTCTCAAAGGCATCTTCCACTCAGAGTGTCCAAAACTGAACTCATGATCCTCCCTTCCAAACTGACCCTCTGCCTATGAGCCCTATCATAGTGAATGGCTCTACTGTCCATCTTGTTGCACATGTCAAAAACCTAGGAGTTATCCTTAGTTCTTGTCTCTCCCTAACTCACCATCTCTAATCCATCACCACATCCTGTTGACTTTGCCTACCTAATGAATTTTCTAGGACAATTTTAATTAAGGTTTATGAATATATCAGAATTATAATAGCTTTAATAAAGGAAGCATAAAATGTAAAAGCTGTCAAATAATACCTTAGATGTTTTCTTGAAAATCTTGCCCCATATATATATACCAATGGATGGATGGATGGATAGATGGATAGATATGAACCAGAGGAATATAAAATGCATGCATTTAATTATAACTTAAAGAATCACTGAGGAGATTAGAGATAGCTACATGAGTTGCTTAAGAAGAGGACCTTGCAAGTTTCAGTGTCTAAGTCAAAAAGTGATGTTGACCAGGAAAGTTTGAAAAATTACAGAAGCTTTAAATACTACGATCTTGTGTCTATCTTGGGTTTCTTTTCTATTTGTAGAGTATATTGTTTAGGGTATTGACTAACTACTGCAGTTAATAGGCCATCAGCTGTAGAATGGCTCAAATACAATTGAAGATCAATTCCTACCCACATAACAGTCAAATCAATGGGTAGTTTCCCTATCCCGGGTGATTCGAAGACCGAGGCTCCCTTTACCTTGTAGCTTATCTGCACCACCTCCCATGGTGGCCCGAAGGCCTGTCATCATAGATACCTTCATCTAGCTAGCAGAATGGGGCAGGTGTGTGTAAAGAGGATATGACTGCTTCCTAAAAAGCTTGGTTTGGAAATGGTTCACATCATTTTCACTCACAAATCTTTGGTACAACTCAAGCACGTGGCCAACCTAAATGCAAGAGAGGCTGGGAAATTGAGTCTAGTAAGAAGAAGGAAAGATTTTTTTTTGAATTGCTAGCAATGTCTGTCACATATACTGTTTTTCCTTTGTTTTGTTTTAGTCCCCTTTTTTTAGTTAAGGGGCTGATTTTCATCTCTGTCTTTATGTAATTATTACCAGGGTAAAGACCAAACTCCTTGGCTGCATATCAGATCCATTGCAGATTGTCCTCAATTTCTCTTTTTAGTCCTATCAATCACTACTTTTACCAATATTCTTTTATCCACAATATGTTAGCCACAAATCTTCAAATGTGCTGTGTACTTGCCTACTTTTGTACCTTGGCTCTTGCTGAATCTTCTTGCTAGAAAACCTTCACCCTCTTTTATATTTAGCCAACTCCTCAGGTTTTATGCTTAAATTGGATATCATCCTTCCTTGGCACCTTCCTGCCTTTAGTCTGGTCTTAACCTTTCTTTCTGTATTTCCTACGGAACTTCACATATTCCTTTCAGCATTCACCACATTTAATCATAATTTCTTTATATCCATCTCCCACAGAAGAAGGTGAGTTTCATGTTTGTATCCCAGTGCCTGAAACAAAGTAAGTTCTCATTAAGTGTTACTGAAAGAAATTTGAGTATGATAGTTCTAAATTATCTTTTGGAAATTTTAGAAATTTGGAAACATGCATTTAAACTTGTGGTTTTTGAAATTATCTGCTTGGAATATAGGGGGGTGATGCAAAATCTATATGGAAAAAGTTCCTGGTACTAACTGGATATAGGAATTCTCACTTCCTTTGTCCTCATTCCCTCCCTTCTCTTCTTCCCAGCCCATGCCCTACCCCCAACTGTCTCCACAACTTTGGAAACCCAGTGATGTTATCCATTTTTATGACAGTTACCAATACCTATATTATTTTGGAAACTCAATTATAAAACGTCATTGAAAAAAATGTTTACTTTCACTGGTTGACATCCGTCCCTAATTGTGAGAAATTTGTATTCTATTAAAAAAAAAATCAAGTTAAAAATAACTGGTGGTAGCTATATAAAGGTATATATTCAGAGGTATTACTGATGTGATATAAATCAGTTCTTTTTCTGCTGAATGCAATTTTTGTGATATAAATCAGTTCTTTTTCTGCTGAGTTGTAATTTTCAATTTATTTGAAAATTATTGTATTTATAATTAAACATTTTTCATAAATGCAATATTTATAAGGAAATTCCTTTCTCATAAAATTCTGTGACTTTATTTTCTTTATTATATGACTCTAGAAATTTAGTATGAAGCCCTAAACTACTTAAAAATGAAGTAATTTGGAAACTGAAATTCAGCATTTTTTTCTTACTTCCAGTATATATTGCCCTCCTATATTTCTGTTCATTAAAATGATTATTTCTGAATAATATTCCTTGTCTCATTTACATTTATGTTATGATTTATAAGCGCTATTAATACAATCTCATGGTCATTTTAGATACATTTGACAACTGAATTAATTCTGTAATGTCTGTTTTTCAGAGGGTCTCATTTTATTCTCTTACAGAGACATGACAGAAGTTGTACATATTAAAGATAGGAAGGAGGCAATTCATGAGTTAAAATATTCACCAGATGGAACTTACCTTGCTGTTGGATGCAATGACAGTTCCGTTGATATTTATGGAGTTGCTCAGCGCTATAAAAAAGTTGGGGAATGTGTTGGATCACTTAGTTTCATCACTCATCTGGACTGGTCCTCAGACAGTAGATATATACAGACAAATGATGGAAATGGGAAAAGACTTTTTTACAGGATGCCAGGTAAATTTTTCTATGTGATTAGGAGCTAATATGGGCATTATGGTCTTTTCTGTAAAGCTGATCTATTATCTTGACATCTTTCTGAATTTCAGTTAAAACTCCTTTGCATGGAAGATCTAAAACAGACCCACTTTATATTGAATTCCATACCTTGTAAATAATGTATAGTAAAGTCCCACTATATATTAGAAAGTCAGAATGCCATTTTTGTGGATGGAACTAATTAACTGAATACAATTACTACATGTGAGAGACTATAAATTATTTGTCTTTTTGTGCTTGCCACAAATCACCTTTGCTAAATATACATTGCTGACAAAATTTGAAAAGCAGAGTTTCTATCAGAGATAAAAAGAATAATAAAAAGAGAATCATTAAAAAATTCTCTATCAGTATAGTGCTTTGTTTAGTATGATGCTTAGTGAATTAGTTACTGTTTTCCAAGAACTAATTTAATAAAACTAGCTATATAATTAAATTACTGCATATTCCTAAAAGTTTTTCATTAATGATCTATATGTAATCAAGATTGACTGAGTCCTAAAGTCCTTTTAGCTTTTGTAAATTTATTACTCTACATTCTTCCTTCCTTCTTAGTCTTTTTTCAGCTCTCTCTCTTTTTTGAACCATGTATATTAGGCTTCTTTTTTAAAAAAAATTTTTAATGCAATTGTATTGAGATATATTCACATACAGTCATCCAAAGTATACAATTGGTTGATCACAGTATCATCATGTAGTTGTGCCTTCACCACCACAATTTTTTAACATTCTGATTACTCTAAAGAATAAAAATAAGAATGAGAATAAAAATAATAATTAAAAAGCCCACCCAAAAAATCTCATATTCCCCTGCCCTATTACTCATTTACTTTTTGTTCCCGTTTTTCTACTCATTTTTCCATACGCTGAAAAAAGGGAGCGTGAGCCACAAGGTTTTCAAAATCGCATGGTCACACTGTGTAAGCTGTATAGTTACATGATTGTCTTCAAGAATCAAGGCTACTGGGTTGCAGTTCAATGGTTTCAGGTATTTCCTTCTAGCTATTCTAATACATTAAAAACTAAAAAGGGACCTCTATATAATACATAAAAATAACTTCCAGAATGACCTCTTGACTCCACTTGAAATCTCGCAGCCACTGAAACTTTACTTTGTTTCATTTCCCTTCCCTTTTTTGGTCCAGAAGGCTTTCTCAGTCCTATGATGCCAGGTCCAGGCTCATCCCCTGGAGTCATGTCCCACATTGCCAGGGAGATATACACCCCTGGGAGTTGTGTACCTTGTAGGGGGTTGGGCAGTGAGTTTACCTGCAGAGTTGGCTTAGAGAGAGTGGTCACATCTGAGCAATAAAAGAGGTTCTTGGAGGGTGACTTTTAGGCACAATTATAAATAGATTTAGCCTCTCCTTTGCAGTAACCGGCTTCATAAGAGCAAGCCCCAAGATGAAGGATTCAGCCTACTAAACTGGTAGTCCCCACTGCTTGCAAGAATATCAGGAATCCCACAGGCGGGGAAGTTTAATATTTCCACATTTTTTTCCACAGTCCCTCAAGGGGGCTTTGCAAATACTTTTTATTCCCTGCCCAAATTACTCTGGCATGAATCAGGGCATCACACTAACCTGTACAAACCATAAGAAGCTCACCCCCTATTCAAGGTTCCATGTAATTATGGTGTTTGAATAAACTGACCATACAAGTTAAATTATATAGTGTGCTACAGAAATTATAGATTTTGCACCAAATAAACATTTCTTCCTTTGGTATCACATAGAAGTTCAAGTTTTAAAACACAGTCAGTACTCCCAGGGGTGTAAATCTCCCTGGCAACACAGGGTATGACTCCCAGGGATGAATCTGGACCCAGCATCCTGGGATTGAGAACATCTTCTTGACCAAAAGAGGGATGCAAAATGAAAAGAAATAAAGCTTCAGTGGCTGAGAGATTTCAAGTGGAGTTGAGTGGTCACTCTGGTGGACATTCTTACACACTATATAGATAACACTTTTTAGGTTTTAATAAGTTGGAATAGCTTGAAGTAAATAGCTGAAACTACCAAACTCCAGCCCGGTAGCCTTACTCTTGAAGATGATTGTATAACAATGTAGCTTACAAGGGGTGACAGTGTGATTGTGAAAACCCTTGGATCGCACTCCCTTTATCTGGTGTATAGATGGATGAATAGAAAAATTGGGACAAAACCTAAATGAAAAATAGGGTGGGATGGGGGGGTGATTTGGGTGTTCTTTTTTTATTTTTATTTTTTATTCTTATTCTGATTCTTTCTGGTGTAAAGAAAATGTTCAAAAATAGGTTGGGGTGATGAATGCACAACTATAAGATGATACTGTGAACAGTTGATTGTACTCCATGGATGATTGTATGTTATGTGAATAAATCTCAATAAAACTGAATTTAAAAAGCAAGTAAATAAATAAAGGAGTATTGGATCATAACACAAAGTATAAAACAAATATTCATGAGTCTATACTGATAAAAATAAATGCTTAAATAAATGGAGAAGAGAAAACTGTCCTGTTCAGGATTCCACATTATTTATGTAGACACTCTGCCCTCAAAGAGGTGGAGCAAAACTTCCCACTCCCTAAGTGTGGCTATGCGTAGTGACTTCCTTCCAAAGAATGCAGTGTGGAAAGGGGAAGGGAGGTAATTTTACAGCAGAGAAACCTGGCAAACACTACATCAGCCAGGTGATCAAAGGCAACATCAACAGTGACAAGTCATGCTGATAGTCTGTACCCTTGATATGATGTGCTAAGAACGGCACCTTACCTCTGTGGACTTTCTCCTCAGAACTCAATAACCCCAGTCTAATCATAAGAAAAACAAAATGTCTGAGCAGGACTCCTTGAAACTGTCAAGGTCAACAAAAACCAAGAAAGTTTGAGAAACTGTCACAGCCAAGAGGAACCGAAGGAGACCTGGTGACCACATGTAATGTGGTCTCCTGTATGGGATCCTGGAGCAGAAAAAGGACATTAAGTAAAACTTAGGGAAATCTGAATAAACAATAGACTTTAGTTAATAATAATATACCAGTGGTAGTTCATTCATTTCAACAAGTGTACCATACAAGGTACGATGTTAACAGTAGGGGAAGCTGGGTGCCTGATACACAAGAACTCTGTACTACCATCTTTTCATTTTTTCCTATAAATTTAAAACTGTTCTAAAAAAACAAAGTTTATTAAAATATATACAGCCCCCCCAAAAAAAACAAAAAAACAAAACACTGTCAGTATCATCCTTTACCCTTTAGTCTGATTTACCTTAGTCCCAGCCAAATCCATTTCATTCATATCTCTAATTGAAGTCTGCTTTGTTTCAGCGTTTTTAACAGTTCCTGTGTGGGGTAATGCTGACATTCATGGCTGCCAAACTCTAGCTCTGAGTCTCAGGTGTCACAGAGATACCCCAAGTTATAGGGACCACCTAGGTTATACACAAACAGCTCAGCTTCTCAGAATTTAGAAATCACTGTTACAACTCATGAATGGATGTGATTGCTGTAAGAGCTTACAATCTAGGAACCTTTACAATGAGCCTTCCCCTGATAATCTGTGCTGTTGGATTCAGTTCTTAGAGTTTGCACATTATAGTTAGTCCATATTAGGGAGGCATTATAATGTTTGTCTTTTTGATTCTGACCTATTTCACTCAACATACTGTCCTTGAGGTCCATTCACAACTTCATTCCTACTTGCTTCCACTCAGTATTCCACTGTATGTGTACACCACAGTTCACCATTCCATTTATCAGTTGATGTACCCTTAGGCCACCTCCATCTATTGTGAATACTGTCACCATAATCACTGGTGTGCAAATGTCCATTTGTGTCCTTGCTCTCAGTTCTTCCAAGTATATACCCAATAACAGCGTTGCAGGACCAAATGGCAACCCTGTTCTTAGCTTCCTGTGGAACCACCACACTGCCTTCCACATGGGCTGCACCATTCTACTTCCCCACCAACAGGGAATAGGTACATCCTTCTCTCCATGTTTTCTCCAGCACTTGTATCCTTCTGTTTATTTTTTAAGCAGTTTTGTTCACACACCATGCAATCCATCCTAATAGATAACAATCAGTGGCTCCTGGTATAATCACTTAGTTATCCATTCAGGACCACAGTCTATATGAGGGTTTTTTCATTTCTTCTGCAAAGTAAAAGGAAGAGGAGAAAAAAAATGAAGAATAAAAAAAAAATAAAAAATAGAAGGAAAATAGAAATAAAATAAAATACAATGAAAAGGACACGATAACACCACCACCAAGAATCCCATGTGACTCCCTTATATTCCCCTCTTATAGACATTTAGCTTTGGTATATTGCCTTTGTTACAATTAATGGAAGCATCTTACAATGTTATTGTTAACGATAGACTCTAGTTCGCATTAATTGTATTTTTTCCCCTATACCATCACATTTTCAACACCTTGCAATGTTGACATTCGTTTGTTCTCCCTCATGTGAAAAAATTTTGATCTCCCATGATTGACCACTCTAGGTTTTTCGAAGTCATACAATCCCAGTCTTCATCCTTCATCCTTCCTTCTGGTATCACACATACCCCTAGTCTTCCTCTTTCAACTGTATTCACACTTGATCTTTGTTCAGACTACCCACAATATTGTACTGCCATCACACAGTAATGTGCTATCCATTTCTGGATCTATCCAGTCAATCCTGTTGAACCTTCTGTACTTCTTCAGCATCAAATGCCTGATCTCCAACCTCTCTCCATCCCCCAACAATCTGTGTTCTCAACTTTAACTCTTAGAGTTCACTCATCAATGTTAGTTTGCATTAGTGAGACCATACAGTATTTGTCCCATTTTTTTTCTTGTCTAATTCCACTCAATGTAATGGCCACTGTCTACCATTTTGTCTTTTGGACCCTACATGTCATATTTTATTTAATTTTCTTTTCCTCTCTCTTTTTACCCTTACTAACAGTCCTCATCTCTATACTCCTCTCCAAACCTCTCTCTCCTGTCTTTTCCTATCTGCCTGTAGAGCTCCCTTTAGTATTTCTTATAGAACAGGTATCTTGTTCACAAACTCTGTTAGTGTCTGTTTGTCTGAAAAGATTTTAAACTCTTCCTCATTTTTGAAGGACAGTTCTGCAGGATATAGAATTCCTGGTTGGTAGTTTTTCTCTTTTGATATCTTAAATATATCATACCACTGCCTTCTCGCCTCCATGGTTTCCAGTGAGTAATCTGCATATAGTCTTATCAAGCTTCCCTTGTATGTGATGGATTGTTTTCTCTTGCTGCTTTCAGAAGTCCCTCTTTGTTTTTTGACATTTGATAATCTGATTATCAAGTGTCTTGGGTAGGTTTATTTGGCTTTATTCTGTTTGGGGTATGCTGCGCCTCTTGGATCTGCAATCTTATGTCTTTCATAAGCAATGGGAAATTCCCAGTTATTACTTCCTCCATCATTTCCTCTGTCCCCCCTTCCCTCTCCTTCACCCCTGGAACACCCATGACACATATATTCATGTGCTTCATGTTATCCTTCAACTCCCTGAGAACCTGCTCATATTCCTCCATTTTTTCCCCTGTTCTTTTGTGTTTAGGATTTCTGATGTTTTGTCCTCTAGTTCATGAATCCCCCCCTTCTGCCTCCTTAGATCTGCTGCTACATGTCTCCACTGTGTTTTTCATCTCTTTTATTTTGCCTTTCATTCCCATAACTTCTGCTATTTGGATTTTCAAGCTTATGGATTCTTCTTTATGGTCACCTCGTGTCTTCTTTATATCCTTCATCTCCTCTGCCACATTTTCCTTCAGCTCGTTGATTTGATTTAGATTTGTTTGAACATCTTTAATCAGTTATCTCAACTCCCAAATTTCACCTGAAATGCAAGTTTGTTCCTTTGGGCCATACCCTCATATTTCCTTGTGTGAATCATAATTTTTTGTTGTCTAGACATCTGGCCTCCCCAGTCACCCAATCAGATATTCCGAGACCAGACAGGCCCAGGTCTCAGGATAAGACCCTACAGGTTGTCAGGCTTTCCTCTGAGGCCTCTAGACTCTGTGCTTTTCCTAACCTGCCCAGCAGGTGGCACTTTTCAGCCTGCAACTCCCCACTGGTGTAAAGAGGTGTGATGCCTTTAATTCTCAGCAGACCCTTTCCCTGCCAGGAGCCAAGGGTGAATCAGAAGTCAAGCTTAAGCTGTTTCTAGTTTTTGTTGTTGTTGTTGTTGTTGTTGTTGTTTTTCTTTTCCCCAGGCCCTGGGGTCTGAATTCTGAGAAGTAAGGCAGCCACTTGAGCTGGGCCTCGCCCCCTTCCTCTTTTCTTAGGGAAAATAAGCCCTCTTTAAGGAATCATATCCCTCACTCAACCTCCTCCTCTGTTTCTCTAACCATCTCAAGTCCACCCTTGCCTGGGTCTGCACTGACAATTGCAAATGCCTGAGGCCTTATCCAGTGAGCCACCTAGAATGAGAGAAAAAAAAGAAAAAAGTGAAATCTCCTTTTCAGAGCCAGTCCCCAGCCCCCCATTTTCACTAGTCAACTGGAGTTGGTACCCAGTTCTGTGTGCCCCTCCTCCTGGGACACAGCCCTCCTCCAGCACTCCAAGCCCAGCCAACTCCAAAAGGCTCTATTTTTATTTATTAATTATTATTATTTTTTCCATTAGCCCTGCCTCCCGTCTGCCAGGAGAGACCCCAGGGCTCCTTCCGTGACTACTCCAGTTCATCTTTGCTTGCAGCGTGCACTCAGCAGTCCAAACTTGTTAATTAAAACTGTGTTTGGAGCTTGGTTGAGCTACCCTTCCTTGCTCCCAGCAGATATCACTTCTTTTTTCCCACTGCCATGCCAGTGGGGGAGGGGCACCAGCTCCACAGTTTAGGGGCTTTACTTAACAGTTCCACCTTGCAATCTCAGCCGTTCCACCCATTCTGGACTGGTGCATGATGTGTGTCTGGTCACGGACGTTCCTCCAGCAGTTTCTTGAGACTGTCTACCAGTTGTTCCTGGCCATTCACCAGCCATTCCAGAGGACCACTCAAACTCCACACCTTCCCATGCTGCCACCCTGCCCCCTTAGTTTTCTTTTTTAATACTCTGTTTGTCACTTTTTCACATTTTCCCTTTTCTTATAAATTACCGTATTATGATTAATCTATATCATGATTTTAAATAGGGTTCAGGTTTTTGTTTTGTTTTTCTTTTTTTAATTGTAAAATATACATAACTTACAACTTACCATTTCAACCTTTTTCAAGTGTACAGTTCAATGGCATGAAGTATATTTGCAATGATGTTTAGCTATATGTGTAATCATATCACCACAATATCCAGAACTTTTTCATCATCCCAGACAGAAACTTTGTATCCTTTAAGCAATAACATCTCATTCCTCCAATCCCCCAACCTCTGGTAAACACTATTCTGCTCTCTATCTCTATGAATTTGCCTATTCTAGATACCTCATACAAGTGAGATCACGACATTTGTCGTTTTGGTCTGGCTGTTTCACTTAGCATAATGTTTTTAAGGTTCTTCCATGAGGTAGCATGTGTCATTACTTCATTAATTTTTATTGCCAAATTATATTCCATTGTATGTATATACCACATTTTGTTTATCCATTAATCTGTTGATGGACATTTGAATTGTCTCCAGCTTTTGGCTATTGTATATAATGTTGCTATGAACATTGCTGTATAAATATCTGTTTGAGTCCCTATTTTCAGTTCTTTGGGCTATATCCCTAGGAATGGAATTGTTGGGTCCACAACAACTGCACCATTTTGCATTCCCATCAGCAATACATGAGGGTTCCAGTTTCTCCATATCCTCTTCAACATTTGTTTTTTCCATTTTTTGATAATGGCCATCTTAATGGGTGTGAAGTAGTATCTTATTGTGGTTTTGATTTGCATTTCCCTAATGACTAATGATGTTGAACATTATTTCATGTGCTTATTGGCTATTTGTATATTTTCTTTAGAGAAATGTCTATTCATGTCCTTTTCCTGTTTTTTAATTGGGTTATTTTTTGTTGTTGTTGAGTTGTAGAAGTTCTTTATATATTCTGGATATTTATCCCTTATTAGCTATATGATTTGCAAATATTTTATCCCATCCTTTGGGATGTCTTTTTACTCTCTTCATAGTGTCTTTTGACACAAAAAAGTTTTTAATTTTGGTGAAGTCTAACAGGCTTCAATTTTATTCTCCACATGGGTGAATCTACTGAGCCACATCATATTCAAATCTATGTATGTCTCTGAATCAAGATAATTTTGGTAGTGTTTCTTTTTAAATTCATTGCATTTAATTCTCTCTTCTCCTTACCCAGACTTATCCATCTTTTCATGTATTCTCTTCTAACTATGGTATGAAAATACTTAAATTTTTGGAGTTTACCATGTTATCAGTACAGTTTAATCTTAAGTAAAAATCACATAAAAAAAACTAAATTAAGATTCTGATTTATTTTTAGGTGGAAAAGAAGTGTCAAGTAAAGAAGAAATAAAAGGTGTTCATTGGGCTTCATGGACATGTGTTTCAGGCCTTGAAGTAAATGGAATTTGGCCCAAGTATTCAGATATCAATGATATAAATTCAGTAGATGGAAATTATATTGGCCAAGTTTTAGTTACAGCTGATGACTATGGAATTGTAAAATTATTCCGATATCCTTGTTTAAGAAAAGGTATCTTTCTTGTCTTTCAAATTATTTTTAAGTAACTTCTCTCTTGTAAAGGACTTTTAAGTCCTTGCAGAAAAGTGGTCTTGAGATATACAAGAGCATTTCATATTTTTAAAAATGTGTATAGTGATTATTTGGTGGAGTTCCATGAAAATAAACAAAATTAGAAGTGATTTTTATTTTTCTTATTAATTTTTTTTCCATATGTTGCATTTTATTTTTGGGTGTAAAATTTTTATTAGAAAATTTTAAAAATTAATATACTATTATGAATGGAATATACTTCTTTCTTCTTAGAGAATAATTTTTCTCTCCATTTCCAGAATTGCTTCAACAGACAGCTATATAATGATAGTAATGCTTTTCTTATGGCTTAGTACCTTTAATAATTTAACTTGTTAAATATATATATTTTAGGAGACATTTTTTCTCATGTTTTATTCTCAAGAATTCTGAAGAAGTAGTCAATTGTACAAGTTCAGGTCACAGTTTGGAACTAATTAGTTTTTTTATTGTTTTCGTGTGTGAGTGTGTTCTTAACATATATTATCTTGGTATTTTCTATTTTCTATTAACAGTGGGGTGCAAGAAAAATTAGGGGTCTTATTAGCTACATATTTTTATGTATCACTTCTTTTCCTTGGGATGTATCTAAAATGATATTAATCATTTTGTTCATAGATATAGGGACAATTAAACGAAATGCTAGAGTATTCATTCATTCATTTCATGCCTTGTTCCATAAAGTATTTAGTCAGCTTATAACAAGTCTGTAAGTGCTAAAGTAATTGTACAAATAGAGAATCAGTACCAGGAGAAAAATAAATAGAACTGCAATATTAAAACCAGATAAAAATATTTTACTGGATTTGGTTAACATGAGCAGCACTTATTGTGCTGGTGAGTCTGTCATTAAAGCAAACAGAAATGCTATTGTTAAAAAAATATATATGACAGTAGTCAAACATCGACTTTGATTCAGAGCTTCCGGGAAACCAGAATAAAGCAAGGCACAAAATAGTTTTCATTTTAGATTAAAATAAAGAAGCAGCAACATATTGATTCCTCAGAAAAAAACAAAACTTCTGGGATTTAATTTTCAAAGAACCCTCTCCTGTGGTATGGTGCTTTATATTAGGGACAGGGATGTGTATTCCCTGTCAACAGATACAGTAATGATTTTTACAGGGCTTGGTGATAAAAGTGATGGGAGTGGGGTACGGGGCAAACACTAAAATGTAATTTAGTAAAGGTGATTGTGGGAGCAGCCAAAGTAATTTAATTCAAGTATATATCCTACTGACGAAACTTAATGACCCAATTTTCCCAGAAACCCAGGTTGGTATTTCTGTTTTGCCTCTACAGTAAGGTAGTGGGTTCAAGATCCTGCCAGCCATGCCATGTTGTTGATTCCTGCCTTTGTGGTGTCAGCTTCCTATGTGCATGTGAAAATGCTTCCGTAATTAATGCTAAGTATGTTAATAAAGACTAGCTAAATCTCTAGCAACTAAAGTGCCCTATTTCTGGAGCCTAACACAGAGCCAGGACTTGAGAGTCACTAGACACAACAAATTTTATTGTCACTCAAGGTGATAGTTGGGTGGTTAGAAGGTGTGAGATAAAGATTAATTATGATGATCTTAACCTTGAACTTTGTTCCTACTCATTGTTTCATATCCTGACTTCAATGCCAAAACAAAAGTATTTTGTTTGTTTTTGTAGTTTTTGTAGTCAAATGAATGAATGGGATTCATTGACTTTTCCTTTTTCAGTAGAGAAGACAATATTATTATTATACAATAATTTTATTTCATTTATAAAATGTGTAGTGGTCCTTTGAATTGCTGTGTAAATATTTAACTAGAGTCTACAAAAAATTAGTCTTGTCAAAGAGATAGTCACTACTTCAAAAGTATAAGTAGAAATTGTTTTTTCTTTTTTCTTCTTGTTTTCTTAGATTTTTGTTAGAAATTCATTTTATAGTAAGAATGATTTTTATTTCTAGTCACTTGTGAGTAGCTTGATACAATGGCTAGGTAAGTAGGAGAGCAGAAGAAGATATGACAACTGCATATTAAAGAATTAGTGGAAGTATTTTAAGATTCCTTGTTTATTGGCTTCACATATTTGCATACTTTAAAGTTAGCAGTATTCCTAGAAAAATTCTCCTTCTTTTAGATTAATTATTGAGTTGTTCATTATTTCGTACGTTATTAAGTTGTACTGTTGGCCCAACTTAGAAAAAGGTTGTATCTGATGTATTAATATATTTTAGATATCCACTTAGGTAATATCCACTAGATGACTTCTAAGAAGTGTAGATTTTACAAAATGTGCAAAGATCTTAAATATTAGAAGTAGCTTATATTGTAGAATCATTGTAATTGAAACAGTCTATGAAGTTAGCCTAGAGAGAGTGATCATGTGCTGTTCTTCCACATTTACCCCCTCCAGTCCCAGCAAAAAGCATTCCTCTCCCTTTTGGGGGGGTTTATTTTGTTTTTGTTCATTATAATCCTCATTTTCTTTAGTTTTTCCTGTTCTTAACCATAATCTTTCTCAAATAATCACATGCTGCACAGGGGCTGTGGTACACGGTGTGGAGTAGGGAAGGATGGAGGCTCTATTCATACTTTTGAAAATATGTATTTGGGAAAAATATTTCTTTAGAATTCCAGAAGAAAATGTGTTGAAAAATCAAAACAAATATCAAACAACAAAACAGATTTATAGTGGGGACTTGTATTTTATTATTCAGCACTGTATTTCTAAGATCCATCCATATGTGATGCATGTAACTCTAATGTATTTGATTTCTTCTGCCATAAAAATATGAATATGCTAAAATTTACATATTTATCTTCCATTCAATTGATACTGCTATTGTGTCCAAGAATTTCTCAAAGGTGTATACCTAGGAGTGAAATTGCTGGGTCATAAAGAATGATAATGTTGAACTTCATAAGAAAATACTAAATTGTATTCAAAGTGGTTCCTTTTCTTTTCCTTTCTTTTTCTCTTTCTTTAAATATTTAATGAGTGTTTGCTATGTACCACGTGCTAGGGAAATACAGTAAACAAGATTCCAACCCTCCCCACAAGGAGCTTATAGCCTATTGGAAGAGTTAGACAAGTAAATAGACTATTACATTTGAGTGTCATAAGTATAATCACAGAATAATCACAGGGAGTTCTGGAAGCATATTTGAGGATTTCTTGGTGAGTAAGGGTCATTTCATAAAAAGACATGATAGCTAAGTTCAGTTATAAGATAATCCATTTATCAAAGCTAGATAAGAAGAGCTTGTTATTAAATAATTATTAATACAACCCCTTTGATTAGAAAGTACTGGTTTCCTTTAGACTTATTCCACAACTTTCTTCTTGAGCTGCCTTGTTTTTTCAAGAGGACTGGTCTTTGAAAAGTCACGGAGAAAACAATTTGGGAAGGATTTGCAGGATTGTCACACCTCTCTTGAAACCATCACCCAGGATAGTCAGTTGAGTAGGTGCTCAGATAACCCTTCTTCATTTGCCCTAACATTAAAAATTAGTACATCTTAGAAATTTAGGATTTCTGGCACCTATTAAGCCAGATAAGCAAATTGATTCCTAAAATAACAGCATTACTTTTAAGTAGCAGTATATTGTAATTTTAGAGGAGTTTTGATCAAATCTTTTGTGCTCTGATTAAGATGGCTATTCCTAAATTCATAGTTTTTATCCAGCTTTTCTTGGAGGAACCTTTGTCATCCTGACATAAGGCCTTCTATAAGTTAATATAAAACATTTAAAACAATATCAAAATGAAGCCAAGCATCATTGAATCCAGTGTATTTTAAGAGGGATCTATATGCTGCCACATACCAGGTTTATCTAAGCAGGATATAGAGGAATGTATTCTGAACTTGGAACCACAAAAAATAGTGCCTATCATCACACAGTTTTTAAAAAATTAACCACCAATTTAAACAATTCCTTTACAATGGAAAATCTGATTGTATACTACCTTAGCCAAGTGATATAATGTCACTAATCATAGAACTGACTGTGCCCCCAGAAATGATACACCCACAAGGATGCATCAGCTATGTCTAATCAGCTGAATCTAGTCGTGTGGAAACATCAGCCAAACCCAAACTGAAGGACATTCTGCAAAATATCTAGATTAAAAAATAGCTATAAAGAACATTGTTGGAGCAATTGAGTGTGTTTGAATTTGGATTATATATTAAATACTACTATATTAATATTAAATTTCCTGCATGTGATGTTTATATTGTAGTTATTTAGGAAAGTGTCCTTGTTCCTAGGAAATATGTGTTAAAGTAGTTAGGGGTGAAGTTTTATATTGTCTGCAACTAACTCTCAAATAGTTAAAATGCAGTAAAATGTTTAAAATTGGTGAAACTAGCTGAAGGTTTTCTGGGTGTTCATTGAACTATTATTGTAATTTTTCTGTAAGTTTAAAAATTTTCAAAATAACAAACGGGAAATAGTCCAACTGACTTAAATTAGCATGTCTACTCTGGCCTTAACTCTGTCAAAATTATATTTTTGAGAGAATGGATATTTTAAAAGCCATAATTCTTAAACATGGAGAAACTGTTTCACTGAAAATCAAGTGTCTTTTAAACAAAGGATAATTTCAAAAGGAAGGTCTCCATATTTATTGCCCATCTTTTTCTGTATTAGAGAAAATTTAATGGTGGAATATGTAGTAGAGAGTCCTCAGGGTCATGGGAAATGTAGGCTACTTACATTTGGGTTAAAATCTATTGATAGTTGCCCATTTGTCAACCTGATCAAGGTTGGAAAAGGCCCTATGGGTAGAGCATGGCTGACCCATTCCTTGTTGGAGTATGTTTTAGGCTTGTTTAGACAAGTTCCTATGGGGAGAGGTGCTTAGTGAAGAGTCAGCTAATTGTAATGACTAGAACAGCCTTGAAGTTGGTTCCTCCAAAAGAAGCCGTTGAAAATAAGGTAGTGTCATCTAAATATTAGCATTTCCTGTAGCATAAATACTGCTTGAGTGGTGCTTGAGCTAACAGGGAGTTGGGTTGAAAAATCTGATTTCATTCAACATTTATTCAACAAATATTTATTGATTATTACATCCCAGGTATTATTGTTGGCACTTGTGATATAAAACCAGTGCACAAAACAGAATAGAGCTGTGAACTCATGGATCTTACATGAAGGGGGGGGGTGTGGTGGAGGCAGACAATACATTAAATTGTAAATAAGTAAATGATATGTACGTAAGTAGTGTGATAAATGTTAGTATGTGATAAACGCAGTGGAACAAGAGTGATCAGGAATGTGAAAGACAGATGGAGGGAGGAGATTGGAGGCAGGTTACAGTGTTAAATGTGTCTAGGAAGGGCCTCTTCAAAACAATAAGATTTGAGCAAAGACTTAAAGGAGGTGAGGGAATTAACCAAGGGAATATGTGGGGCAAGAGCATTGTAGGCAAAGGGCATACTATATGTGAATGTGACTGGCTTGTTCAAGGACCTGAAGGAGGAGAGCATAGCAAGAGAGGACTGAGTGAAGGAAAGGAAAAATGAGGCCCCACATCATATAGCCATTGTAAGGATTTTGGCTTTACTCAGAGAGGAATGAGGAGTCATTGAAGGGTTTTGAGCTGAGGACTGACGTACTTTTATTTATTTATTTTTGAAAATTGAGATATAATTTACATACCATAAATTCACCCCTTTAAAATATACAATTCAGTGGTTTTTATATATTCACAAAGTTGTACAGCCATCACCACTACCTAATTCTAGAACCTTCCATCACCTCAAAAAGAAACACCTTACATGTTATCAGTTGCTCCCAATTTGCACCTCCCCACAGCCCCTGCTAACCACTAATCTGCTTTCAGTTGCTATGGATTTGCTTATTCTGGATATTTCATATAAATGGAATTGTATAATTTATGGCCCTTCCTAGACACATTTAAAACCGTAACCTGCCTCCAATCTCCTCCCTCCGTCTTTCACATTCCTGATCACTCTTGTTCCACTGCATTTATCACATATTAACATTTATCACACTACTTACGTACATATCATTTACTTATTTACAATTTAATATGTATTGTCTGCCTCCACCACACCTCCCCCTCTTCATGTAAGATCCATGAGTTCACAGCTCTATTCTGTTTTGTGCACTGGTTTTGTATCACAAGTGCCAACAACAATACCTGGGATGTAATAGTCAATAAATATTTGTTGAATAAATGTTGAATGAATCAGTGGAGTTTTCAACCCAGCTCCCAAATCCCTGTTAGCTCAAGCACCACTCAAGCAGTATTTATGCTACAGGAAATGCTAATGTGTTTGGCCTTTTTTATAATGTTTTAAAGGTTCTTCCATGTTTTAGCATGTATGAGCACTTTGTTTCTTTTTACTGCTGAATAATATTCAGTTACATGATACACTACATTTTGTTTATTCATTTATAAGTTACAGACACTTGTATCATTTCCACTTCTTGGCTATTATGAGTAATGATGTTATGAACATTTGTGTACAGGTTTTTGCGTGGGCATATGTTTCATTTCTCTTGCGTATATATCTCAGAGTAGAATTGCTGGGTCATATAGTAACTCTAAGTTTAACTTTTTGAGGAACTACCAAGGTATTTTCCAAAGTGCCTGCACTGTTTTACATTTCTATCAGTAATATATGATGGCTCCAATTTGTCCATACCCTTACCAATATTTGTTATTGTCTGTCTTCTTGATTCTGGCAGGTGTGACATGTCTCTTGTGATTTTATATTTGCCTACTAAGTAATGATGTTGAGCATCTTTTCGTGTACTTGATGACCATTTGTTTATCTTCTTTGCAGAAATGCCTGTTCACATTCTTTGCCCATTTTTAAATTGGGTTGTCTTTTTATTTTTGAGTTGTAAGAGTTATTTATATACTCTGGATCCTAGACCCTTTTTAGATATATGATTTGCAAATATTTTCTCCCTTTCTTTGCATTGTCTTTTCACTACTTAATAATGTTCTCTGAAGCAGGAAAGTTTTTAATTTTGATGAAGTCCAGTTTATTTTCTCTTTTGTTGCTGTGCTTTTGGTGTCATACCTAATAAGTCATTGCTGAATCCAAGGTCACGAAGATTTACACCTACGTATTTGTCTTTGAATTTTATAGTTTTAGCACTTATATTAGGTCTTTGGCACATTTTGAATTAAATTTTATGTATGGTATGATCTAGGGATCCAAATTCATTCTTTAACATGTGGATATGTAAGTGTGCAAACACCATTTGTTGAAAAGACTGTTCTTTCCCCCTTTGAACTGTTTTGGCACCACCCTTGTAAAAAATCATTTGACTGTAAAAGTAGATGGGTTTATTTCTGATTCTCAATTCTATTCCACTGATCTGTATATCTGTCCTTATGCTAGTATCACAGAGTCTTGATTAGTGTAGTTTGGAATAAGTTTTGAAATCAGAAACTGTTATTTTTCCAACTTTATTCTTTCTCAGGATTGTTTGGTTCTTCTGGTTCCCTTGCATTTTAGGATCACCTTGTCAATTTCTGCTAAAAGCCATTTTGGATTTTGATAGGGATTATGCTGAATCTATAAATCAATTTGGGGAGTATTGCCATTTTAACAATATTAAATCTTCCAATCCATAAATATGTGATATCTTACCATTTATTTAGTTCTTTAATTTCTTTCAATGATGTTTTATAGTTTTCAGTGTACATGTCTGATACCTCTTTTGTTAAATTTATTCCTAAGTATTTTTTATGCCATTGTAAATAGAATATTCTTTATTTCATTTTTGGAGTATTTATTGCTAGCACCCCAAGTTGAGTAGTACATACTGCCTAAACAATTTCCCTGGCAAGTAATCTTCAAAATCCCAACATAACCATTTTAGTGTTGAATGTAAACAGTAGGTTATCTTATAGCTATAGACTTTTCTCAAAGCAGTAAGATAACTCATCATAGCCTTTGTAGTTCTGACCAGATTATATTGTCAATCAAATATAGGAATACAGTTGATTTTTGTACAATGATCATATTTTCAGTAACCTTCCTGGATTCATTTATTAGTTCTGATAGTTTCTGTTTTTGTTTATTAAGATTTATTCACATACCATACAATCATCCAAAGTATATAATCCATTCTAACAGTTTCTTAATGGATTCCTTAGGATTTTCTATATACAAGATCATATCATCTGCAAATAGAGATATTTTTACTTCTCCTTTTCTAATCCGGATGCCTGTTATTTCTTTTTCTTGCCTAATTGCCCTGACTAGGACCCCAGTGTAATGTTGAATAAAAGTGTTGAGAGCAGACGTTCTTGTCTTGTTCCTGATCTTAGAGGGAAAGCTTTCAGTCTTTAACTTAAGCATAAGGTTAACTCTGGGTTTTTTTTGTAGATGCCCTTTGTCAGGTTGAAAAATTCCTCTTCCTTTCTTAGTTTGTTGAGTGTTTTTATCATGAAAGGGTGTTGGATTTCGTCCATCGCCTTTTCTGCCTCTATTGAGATGATCTTGTGGTTTTTGGCCTTTCTTCAATTAATATGATATGTTACATTGATTTTTTTTTTTTTAATGTTGAACCAAACTTGCATTTGGAATAAATCCCACTTGGGCATGGTGTATAGTTCTTTTTATATGTTTCTGGATTTGGTTTGCCAGTATTTTGTTGATAATTTACAGGGTTTTTAAAAGGATTGTCTGGCTGCTTGGGTTGGGAACAGAGGGGGCAAGGGATGAAGTAGATTAAATTCTTTGAATTTCACTTAAGTCCAAAGGCCCCAGGCCAAAACATTCAAATGTCTTAATATGTAAACAGTAGGTTATCTCATAGCTATAGACTTTTCTCAAAGCAGTAAGATAATGCATCATGGCCTTTGTAGTTCTGACCAGATTATATTGTGAATTAGTATAACAAAGATTTGTATCCCTTGAGGTAGACTCATACTTTTGTTCATTCAACAAATATTTGATTGACAATTTTTTCTGTAGTTTGTTATTAGGAGAAATTTTAAATAAAAATATTGTCTCTCTCTATATAAAGTCAGATTTCACAGAGCATGAAATACCAAGTTCTTTTGATTCCATTTTAATATATTAAGTGATGAGTGAAGAAGCAGTTATGTTAACAAAGCAAACGTTTAATGTATACTCTGAGAGATGGATATCTACGTGTTGTATATGCTTTTTTGACAAAGAAAAGTTATCTAATGATCATTAATTGTGTTGTATATCCTTTGTGTTGTATATATGTGTTGTATATGCTTTTTTGACAAAAGTTATCTAATGATCATTAATTGTTAAGATAATGGAAGGAGGAAGCAGTGGTTCATATATAGAAGTTGTCTGAACTGGTATTTATTTAATTTGTTTTGGTATTTGCTTATCAATTTAAAGGTATATTTTTGTTGTAGGGGCCAAATTTAAAAAATATATTGGCCATTCAGCTCACATAACCAATGTCAGATGGTCACATGATTATCAGTGGGTTATTTCTATTGGTGGAGCAGATCACTCTGTCTTTCAGTGGAAATTTATTCCTGAAAGAAAACTAAAAGATGCTCTTCATATAGCACCCCAAGGTGAGTAGTGCATACTGCCTAAACAATTTCCCTGGCAAGTAACTCTTCAGAAACCCCAACATAACCATTTTAGTGTTGAATTGTAATCTAGTGTCATAACTTAGCAGTGTGGTTTGTTATTAGGAGAAATTTTAAATAAAAATATTGTCTCTCTATATATAAAGTCAGATGTCACAGAGCATGAAATACCAAGTTCTTTTGATTCCATTTTAATATATTAAGTGATGAGTGAAGAAGCAGTTATGTTAACAAAACAGACATTTAATGTATACTCTGAGAGATGGATATCTACATGTTGTATATGCTTTTTTGACAAAGAAAAGTTATCTAATGTGAATTCATCTGTTGCATATAGTATTTTAGCCATTTTTCATGTTAATTATAGATTATATTCACTTATATTTGCACAGACATTTAAATTTGATGTAGCGGTCATTGGGGAGCCAGTGAAGGGATTTAAAGGAGCTATTGAGTTTGCAGTGAGTGGAGAGGAAGATAATCTGTAGTACAGTTTACTGACATCTGTGTCACTTGAATAGGTAATTTCATTTGATTGTTTTATGGCTTGTCTCCATATCAGCTGACGACAGTCAGCTCTTAATCATTAATTTTACAGTGCTGTTTTGAAAATGGATTTTCTTTAAGCACATAACATTTCATTATTAAAAATTGCAGAAAGTCTGACTGATTCCAATAGTGATGAATCAGATTCAGATCTGTCTGATGTTCCAGAATTAGATTCTGAAATTGAACAAGAGACACAACTCACCTACCGTCGGCAGGTAATTTTTAATTATCGTGTGATTTTTCCATGCAATGTCCAGCTTCTTTTATTATCTTGCTCCCTGTTGTTTATGCATTTATTGGTAACTTATGTAGTTTTTAATTTTCCAGGAAATGTATGGTTATTTCAATTTCCAAAAATGTTCTTTTATGGTAAGTTCTTTTGTACTAAGTATGTCTGTATTGTATTTGCCTTCAGATTTTTGTCACAGTACACTTATTCTCTTATGAAGTACAAAAATTTCCTGGAACACTAAATGTGTATTTTTCGGTGTGATATGTAGAAAATGTAAATTAGTTTGTTCTTTCCAAGGAAGTAAATTTCATAAAGTGCCTTCTAATTTAAGACAATTGTTAAAGCTTTAGTGATGAACAGTAACCGCAGTGTATGAAAGTTATGTTAGGAGTCTGTGAACACCTTTATTGATATATATTCTTTATTCTATTTATTGATAATATTCTTACTTATATACATTTTTTATAGGTTTACAAAGAAGATCTACCTCAGCTTAAAGAGCAATGCAAAGAGAAACAAAAAAGTGCTACTTCTAAAAGAAGAGAACGGGCTCCAGGAAATAGCATTCGATTACACTTTGTTCACGGGTATAAAACAACTGTTTTTCGTTTATGTGTTTGAATTTTGGTTCACACTTACTAACCTTTCTGTGCCTCTGTTTCCCCATCTGTAAAATGGTGATACGTCTGATTTGAAATGGTAGTGTGGCTCCCTTTGGCCTGAGAATTTTGACCTTCATAATTTAATGTCAGTAAGGTACAATTTCTGGATTCTCTTAGACATCTGGCAACACAGGTCTCACATTTCAGCCTAGTAACAACAGATTTTCCAGTCTGACTCTTTCCTACCCCTCACCCAGCTCTCATTTTCTTACCTACCTGCTAATGCTTTCAAGAATTTGAAAGAGGATTTATTTGGTAAAAGTATTTTTCCTCCAGTGAGAAAACAGGTAGCATGTTTCTATACAGTTGTGTGTTTTATGAATTGGGCTTTCTTTAAGCTCAAAGAAAAGTTGGTGTAAAGGAATTACATTGACCATTTTAAGAAGATTTAACTACTTTTTTTCTGGATGTGTATACTATTTTTAAATTGTTTTTAAAATTTATTGTTGGAATATATATTCTCATGATTTAACAATGCATGTAAAAGGGTATTTGGAAAATCTCCTTCCCATCTCTGTCCTCCCAGCCTTCATTTACCCTCTCTATGGGTAACACTATTAATTAGTTTCAGCAATATTTTTATGCATATACAAGCAAATATATATTCTTTTCTGTACCCTTTCACTTGTGAGAAAGTGACTATTTTTGTTTTATAAGTATACACATTTAATATTATACAGATAGTAAAGCAGTATATATATGGTGTTCTGTACCTTGCTTTTTTCACTCAATATTATAGCTTTGATTTAGCTGCTATTTGTAATTATAGGAAGTTCATACAAGTTTATTAGACCTGATATATTTGTACTTTCTTTTAATTGTTCAGTGTCCTGTAAAACTAGAAATTGAATAACCCAGAAGATATTCATTTCTCTGTATATCCCACATTGATCGGTTAAAAGGCCAAAGTTAATTTAATATGATTTTTCTCTATTAGTTACAGAGGTTATGACTGTCGAAATAATCTGTTTTATACTCAAATTGGTGAAATTGTGTACCATGTGGCAGCAGTGGGTGTCATTTATAATCGACAGCAGAACACACAACGCTTTTACATGGGTCATGATGATGATATTCTCTGCCTGGCTATTCATCCTTTGAAGGACTATGTGGCAACAGGCCAGGTAGGTTAGACCTTTGTTTGGGTTTAAGTTAAATTAGTCCACTTCTTTTTAAGTCTTTTGTGCTCTAAGAGATGAAGAATAAAGAATTCTTTAGAATAGGATTTTATTTTCATATTATATATAAAATTCGCCCCAAGTTGTTTCCTATATTTTTCTTTAAGTTTTAATAGTTTAAATTATTGCTATATTAATTTGAATTTGGAACTAACTACTCTGACTTATCTTCTAATTTTCAATTTAATGGCAAACAAAGACTAGAAATCTGGTTTCTTTAGATGGAGTTATCTAAAGTATTATATGTTATCTAACAAATATTCTGTGACAAATAAGTTGACTGTGTATTTATTTTGCAATCATGATAGCAACCTCTTTGGGTTTACCAAAGTAGAAAGCACAACTATTGAAACAGAAAACACTGAGAAAAGTCTTAACTGATATCTTTCTATATAGGTATTCTCAGAAAGGAAGGGAAGGAATGGTTTAACAATTCCTACTGTATGTTACTTCATAGATTCCTACTATATATAAGCATAGTTTATTAATGTATATTCATTTTATTCTCACCTCAACCCTATGAGTATGAGATCATTTCCCCCAGTTTACAAATGAGGAAATTCAAGTAGAAGAATTAAATAATTTGCTCAAGATTACTCAGCTAATAAGTGGTAAAGCCTTAAGCCCTTAGTCTGTCTGACGTAGGGCTTAAATATATTTAAGGCATTGTACCTTCTAGAGACTGTTGGGGGTCAACTTTTATCATCCTGTATAGCTTCCCTGAAAAGAGAGCAAATGCTTTCCTTTTTTTCTTTCTCCCTTTCTCCCTCCCTCCTTTTGTATCTCACATTGCTCTTTCTTTGTTTCTCTCCTTCCCTTCCTTTCCTCCATCATTCAGAAACATTCATAGGGCATCTGCAGTGTACCAGGAAATGTGCTGGGAATATAAAGATAAATAAATCATCTTTCTATGGTAAAAACTCATATTCTGAGGGGAAGGACATACATGCAAGAGAAATTATGATAATGTGTCTTAAGTATAGATCAGGGCTTCTCAACCTTGGCATTACTGACATTTTGGGCTAGATAATTCTTTGTTGTGAGAAGCTGTACTGTGCTTTGGAGGATGTTTAGCAACCTCCTTGGCCTCTACCCACTGAATGCCAGTAGAACCCTGTTCTCTGCAGTTGTGGAACCAAAAATTCCTTCATATATTGCCAAATGTACCCTGAGAGGCAAAAATCACCTGCCATTGAGAACTGCCTGGTATAGAAATATGTACAAAGTCCCAAAGCAATGTAATGAAGGACTGCTAAATTGTGTCCAGAAGAATCAGGGAAACCTTCATAGACATGATGACATTTCATCTGAGATGAGTAGTTTACCTGACAGAGGGGGAATTGGGGAAAGCATTCTAAGTATATTACATCACGTGTAAAAGTGGGCAAAAACAAAGCGTGGCTTATTTAAAAGAGCTTATTCAACGTAGCCCAAAGTGTTCAAATCTTGGAAAACGTGAAATTTAGTGGAAGAATTAATGAAAAGAATAAGTGTGGGACTCAGGGCCACCATTTGCCTTTAGTTTATTTAAATGGTTCCTCTTGGAGTACAGTTATGTGCACATGTAGCGTAACAAGGAGTTTGAACATTTTTCTGGTATTACTGGAACGAAGATGGGTGTAAAAATTGGCCATTTACTACCATGATTCTGGAATTTTACAGAATTCAGGTCAGGTCACACCAAAAAGTCAGTATGCTGCAAGAGAGCCTGGGTACCATCAGGCCATAGCTCCGGTGCTTTTGGCTTTGCTTACCAGCAGCACTTCTGCTCTAGGCACTGCAGATCCAAAGTCTTTCTCCCAAGGGACAGCCTCACACTGCCTCCTCTACTTCTCCTGGTGTTTTTTTTCTTCCCTGTGTTATATTAGTACCAACCAGCCCAATCTCTATAAAGTTATGTATTTCTAAAATAAACTGTTTCTTAAAATTGTTCAAAATTAACAAAAATTATATTTATTAAAAAAACAGGTATTTCCAAAGCATTTGAAATTTAGGTGACAAATCTAAATGGGTATTTTTATTTGTTTGTTTTGGAGAATAGAGTACAAGCAATGCCCTTTAAGTGGAGATGAAAGAATGAAAGAACTTGAAGAACCTTACATGGCATTTTATTTATATATTTCAACTTAAGTATCTTGAATGTACCATACTTTGGAAATGTTTAATTCTGCAAATATTTATTGAGTGCTTCTGATTTGAAAGCATTAAGTGTTGTGAGGAAATACAAAGACAGTTCTGACTGACTGCCTCTATTAAGAGTTTACAATCTAGTATAGGAGTTGGACGAATTTTTAAATATATGGCGTTTCCTAAAAAATACACTAAAAATACATTCATTTAGAGGTTTTGTGGGCAGCTTGGATTGAACGTGTCTAAAATGGAGATAAATGGCATTAATCTTGCCTTTGCTACTTAGAACATGGAACCATGTTAACCTGGTTGCCTAAGCCTGGGAGACAACCTTCTTGTTCTCCTTCATCCCCTATAGCTAGCTAATCATTCCTGAGTTGTATCCATTCCTTCCTCGGATATATATTGATTCTCTGTCTGAATATATCTTTGCTCTTTTTTAATGCTTGTCTTTACTTGCAATTCAATGCTTCATAATTTTTAAACTATTACTGTAATTCCTGCTTTAGGTTTTTTCCCCTATTTTCACTATCCACTAATCTAAATGACTTGAAATACTTCAGTGTTTGTAAGTAGCTTTTAGGCTAATGTCTAAACTGTTAACATGCAATTCAAGGCCTATAATCTAGTCTAACTCTCCAACCTCTTCTTTTTATCTCTATGATTTACTCCTTTGTAAACTCTGGTCCTGCATTCTGAGTCATTTAGCATTTGTCCAACATGTAATGCTGTCTCACATCTTTGACTTAGTTACTTCCTTTTGGAAAACACTTCCCCTCCACTTCTATTCAACCTCCCAACTTTATCTAATTCATACTCCTCCTTTTAACTTTGCTTAAGTAACGTATCTGAGAACTTGCCTGACCTCTCCCCTGTCCCCTCATCCCTGAGTGAGATGTCCCATGTGTGTTCTGATAACACTGTCTATACCTTAGGCAGTGCTGAATGTAGTGTCCAAATCCAGGCTCCTTCATTCATTACCTGTGGGCAAATTACCTCACCTCTCACCTCTCATGGCTCAATTTCCTCATCTTAAAAAGAAGGATATTATCAATGCCTATCTCATAGAATTTTTATGGTTATTAAATGAGTCAAAGCTTGTAAAGTGCTTAGAACAGTTTCTGGCACGTAAGTAAATATTTGTCTTTATCATCTTCATTATCTCCAGGTGAGATGCCTAGTAGGCAGTAGAAATTTTAAGTCTTAAATTCATGAGAAAAGTAAGAGAGTTAGATTTGGGAGTCATTTCTTGATCTAACCATTGAGACTTTGGGAGTAAGATATGTCAGGGCAGAAATGTAGAATGAGAAGATGGGAGGATTAAAGACAGAATCTTATGAAGTTGTGAAGGAAACCTGGTAGTAAGATTCAAGGAGAGGTCCCGGTGCCAGCAGGGTACCGGCAGAGCCCAGGGGCAGGCTTGAAAGCGTCTATCTCTGCTTTTATTAAAGGTGACTTCCTTGTTTGCACAAGAAATTCACCTATCTAAAGGACATGAAGAAATAGTATCACAAAGATTAATGTTACTTCAACAAAAGGACAGTAGATTTGGAGATCAAAACATGGAAAAGGCATCTCAGATGCAAGCAGCTAACACTTGCTTATAAAACGAATCTTAGTCTCTTAAATTATATAGGAGCAGCAGAGAAGTCTCTACAAACCAGGATTCATCCACATCTCAGCCTGGGGTGGTTTCTCTCGAGACTCCTTACTGGGCATTGGTAGAAGAATATATTCCCAAATGGAAATAGTTTTTTTTTTTTAGGAAAAGCATCATATTCTATTGGTTTTGAAAATCAAAATGAAGGGGAAAATGCCATTCAAAATGAGGCACAGCTGTCATTTCTTAACATGCTATTTCAGAAACCTTGTTTAGTAACACCAAATATTAAAGAATATTAGGTCATTGCAGAAACTTTAGGAACTGGATATGTATCATAAGTTCTCAGATACGTTACTTAAGCAAAGTTAAAAGGAGGAGTATGAATTAGATAAAGTTGGGAGGTTGAATAGAAGTGGAGGGGAAGTGTTTTCCAAAAGGAAGTAACTAAGTCAAATAAGAGACTCTCCTGGGAAATATCAGGTAATCACTACGCGACCTACTACTAGATTTCAAGTTCATGAATTTGCTTTCTACCAAACCCATGGAAGTGTTAAAAACTAATATTGAGTCGTGGGTTGTTTATTAACTAAATTATTAAATGAGTGTCATATATGTTGTTTAAAAAAATCATTTACAGTCATTCTCATCTAAGCAGTGAATAATGATTATTGGTTCTGATGTTAAGTTTTTGAGAATCTTTACTTTCCAGTTGCTTCATTATAAGGGTGAGGTACAGAAACAAGGTGGGTGTTCACTATCACAGTTTCTTTTAACAAATGAAAAGACAGTGATGTTTAGCTGCTTTAGTGTAATAAGAATGTTTATCAGAAAACAGGTTTATCAGATTCCATGCTTTACAGAAAATCAAACCTCTAAAAGTTAGAGATGGGAAGAATTGAACTATAAAGTATTCAATAAGTACCTAGTTTCAAGAGGTCTTAGACTTACTTAGTTTTGAACAAAGATACCTGTTAGAGCTGGAAATAGTTATTGGATTTTCACTTAGTTATTTAAGGATTGCCACCCCTGTGAATGAGAAAAACTGATCTCTTGTCTCCATCTGTAAACTTGCCTTTCCCTCTCCCTTCTATTTTTATTATTTTGAAACAGTTGTCAGAGAGCTTTGGGTCACAACCCTAAACAACTTTAAGATTTCTCAGTCTGCCAATGCTTATGCAATAGAAACAATATATATAATTTTTTAACTATAGAAGCAGCTTCTGCTAACAAAGGAAATCTACACTGTACTAAAGGTAAATATTTTAAATTTCAAACTGGTTTGTGTCTTTAAAGGAAGACAATAGGAGGGTTAAAAAAAACGTTGAAATGACCATTTTGCCAATAAGTTCTTTTAAACTACTGTCTTGGAAATATCCCGTTGAGTGGGTGTTGGTGTGGGTAACAATAACTGTTTTCATAATATGTGCTGGCAGATTAGCACACTTCTCTACAATGTTAACAGTTGTAATTAAGGAATAAATAACACAGGGTATCAGTCCAATGACAATTTCATATATAATGTCACAATACAAAATGTTTCAGAATATTAGAACTGTTATATAACTATAAAAACTATCAGCTTAAAAGTGGAAAGCCTTTTAAAAAGGAAGACAAAGGAAGAATGAAAACTGGCATAGAGAACAGAACAATTTTATACCTTCTCAAATATATTCTATCATGAAGACAAATTGATCATTTTTTTTTCCTGTTATACTACCATTTGGTTTCCACCCATACAATTGACTTACAGGAGAATGCAGGATTTTTTTTTTTTTTTTGCAGCTTTGAATTGGTAAACAGATTTAGATGTAGTAGAAAGGAACATGAGGAAGCTTTTTTTTGTTTTGTTTTGTTTTTTTTCATTTTTTTTTTTAAACATCCAGTCTTTCTCAGCATAGCATATGCACATAAGGTGAATGAAGCACTATGAAACTTATTTCTCTTCAAGTGAAAAGAAGACTAAACATTTATTGAGATGGTAAAATATTGTGTCAAGCAAATAGGCACATTCCAAAATTACAGTGATACATTAATGTCCTGAAATATATGAGCATACACTTTCATTGAAATCTGTAAATTAAATCACCAGCAGTTTAGATTAAAATACAAAATATTTGAATGGTAATTTATCCATCTCAGGAAAGGTTGTTTTCCTTTTTTCCTTCCCTGAATTAACTAACATGCTAAATAGTTAAAAAGGAAAGCATAAAATTTATTATATCCTGGGTTGTGATTTAGGGCAGGAGGGAAGTTTCCAATCTTTGGCTGTGCCATTTTTTCTATTTGTAGTTAATATCTCAGAAACTTCAGTTGAGGACTTTTATTCCTAGCCCCTACAGAACTTTTTTTTCCCTCCTTCTCTGCTTGTAGGCTGTAACAGATTACACCAAATGGTGTGTATTTAAAAAAAAAAAAAATTCCCCATAGGGACCTGGACATCCCATTAAAGGGCTTTATATTCCTCATGGCAAATTAGCTTCACATAGGAATTTCCAAATATTGTTTTTGGTGAAGAAAAGAGGAATACATATATAATGTATGTTTTTGTGCACAATGAGTAGGAATTAGATGAGGAAAAAGGAATGCCATTTATTAATACCTTTTCCCGCTAATTCAGCATCCTTACTATGTGCTGCATTGTATGTACTATTCTCTAGGAAATCTGTGAATTTTGGTTTTTTAGAATAATGGAGTTTTCAAAATAAAGGTCACTCCAAGAATTTGTTTCTACAGGCTCCAGTTATTTGGAGATTATTTTGTCACTTCTGAGATAATTGGAAATACCCTGGGTGGTATGGGGAGTGAAAAACTAGGTTTTGTCATCACCAGTTTCAGACAAGAGAAAGACATGACGCTTTAGCTACAAGATGGGTTTTAGTGTGTAGAATTTAATGCACAAAGCTATGAATTTGGTTCATCTAGAAAATATATTATCTTTCCTTTTCCTTTCTGAGTCTTTTGTCTTTTTTACTCTAAGTCCATTCATGTCTTTTTATTTTGTTAGAAGAAAAAGCAAAATAAAGTCTTAAATCCTTTCCCCACTCCCCCCACTCCCCCCACCCCCAAAAAGAATCTAGGAGACCAGAGAACCAGACGCGAGTTCTCTAGAGGTTAAATAGGAAGAAAACTTTAAAGTCACTGGTAACATTTTACTGAATAACTTAGTGAAATATTGACTCATTTCAGTGTTGTTTTTTGTTGTATTTCTATATAAAACCATTCTCAAAATTAACTATGATTGACAGCTATCTTATTCATTTCAGGAGAAGCCTTTATAGCTTCTCTTTTATCCTTTTATAGCTTTTCTTTATCCTTATGAAGAAAATTGATCAGTTAAGTCTAGAGGAACAATTAAGAATTGATAGTTTGCCTGTGAATTTATGAACATCATAAAGCAAATTAAAAGATAAGTGTTGAAATCCAAGATGGCAGATGAGGAGAGAATGAGCAAAATACTCCTAGTGAAAAACACTAGATAAAAGGCAGAAAGTGCTCCAGAATAGCAGTTCCAGGGTTCTACTGGTTGGGCAAGATCCACTACATCCACAGTGACCGTGCACTTGGAGAAACTGAGAGACCATGTTCAGAATTGAGTGAGTGTTTGAGGCTGCTGGGGAAATGGCAGCTGAGCTGTGCCATGGTGGGGAGAAACCTGGGGTTGGTATTTGGAGGTGGGTTAGTTTAAAAACCCAGAAAGTGGCTGAGGATCCGGCAGCGAGAGCCGTGCAGTCGAGCGTGGTGGGGAGTGGCTTCTACACCCTGGGCACCCACCTCAGTATCTAGCATGGGTGATAGCCTTTCGCACAACTGTAGCTAATTGTCCCGGAGCCAGGAATGGGCTGCTGCAGCAGGTGGAGGACTGCGGAAGTGGGAAGTTAGCATGCCCTGTACAGCCATCTTTTCATCGGGCTGGGAGACTTCCCTTTGCAGCACCATGGCCAAGAGTTTCCCTCGGGGATTCCACTCTCCTGAGACATTTGTGCAGTCTTCTTCTGCAGAGGCCCACAGAATGCATAGCTTAAAGGTGGGGCCCCACACAGAAGTGCCAAGAGCCCTGTACCAATCCCAGGGGCTTGTGGGCCCACAGCAGAGAGCGACTGTGGGGAATCTGAGCTGAAGGTTTGGACTCGTGAAACAGCCCCAGGAATGGCTGGGAGTTCTGGGTCTTAAAGCCATCTTCCCTGCCTAACTGCATAGGGCACACACCCCCATGCTTAGGGCTGGCAGTCCCAACTGCACACGGAAAATTGATGCACTGATTGCACTTCCACGAAGTTTGGATCCCCACTTGCTGCATGGACAAAGTTGGGGAGAACTGGCTTGAGGGTAAGAGGTGGCTCAGGGTGCCATCTGCTGGTAGTTCCAGGAAAGTACACTCCATAAAGCTGTAGCTGTGTCAAATTATAGACAGTTGTTCAAATAAGTCTGCATATCCTAAAAGAACTCTGTCAAGATAAGCAAATGCCAAGAGGCTAAAAACAGAAAATTTTAAAGCATATGAAGGAACCAGAAGATATGGATAACCCGAACGCTCAAATCAAAAAACCAGAGGAGACACAGAACTTGGAGCAATTAATCAAAGAAGCAATCACAAACTACAAGATCATGGCTCAGGTTATAAAGAACATCAAGAAGACCCTAAAAGAGCATAAAGAAGAATTTTCAAGAGTAAATAAAAAAATAGAGGAGCTTATGGAAATAAAAGAAACTGTTCCTCAAATTAAAAAGATCCTGGAAACACATAGCAGCAGATTAGATGAAGTTGAAGAATGAGTAAGTGAACTAGCAGAAAATATTTTGGAGAGTGAAAGAGCAAAAGAATGGGGAAAAAAATCAGAAAATTTGAAATCGATCTCAGAGATATGATGGACAACATGAAGCGCACAAATATAAGAATCACTGGTGTTCTAGAAGTGGAAGAGAAGGGTAAAGGTCTAAGTAGGGTATTCAAAGACATTGTTGGGGAAAACTTCTAAACCCTTCTAAACAACATAAATACGCAAATCATAGATGCCCAACGAACTCCAAACAGAATAAATCCAAATAAACCCACTCCGAAACATATTCTGATCTAATGGTCAAATGCTGAAGATAAGGAACAAGTTCTGAAAGCAACAAGAGAGAAGCAAGTCACCATATACAAGGGAAATAACATAAGACTAAGTAGTTACTACTCAGCAGCCACCATGGAGGTGAGAAGGCAGTGGTTTGACATTTAAAATTCTGAAGAGAAAAATAGCCAACCAAGATTCTTTATCCAACAAAGCTCTCCTTCAGATTTGAGGGAGAGCTTAAAATTTTCACAAACAAACAGATGCTGAGAGAATTTCTTAACAAGAGACCTGCCCTATAAGAAATATCAAAGGGAGCCCTACTGGCAGAGAAAAACAGAAAGGAGACAGAGATCTGGAGAAGGGCTCAGAACTAAAGAGTTTTAGTAATGGTACGTTAAAGGAAATAGAGAGGGAAAAATATATCTGACAAATAAAGACCAAACGATAGGAGGGTGGATTCAAGAAATGCCTTCACAGTAATAACATTGAATGTGAATGGGTTAAACTCCCCAATTAAAATATATAGATCGGCAGAATGGATTTAAAAATATGAACAATCAATATGTTGCTTACAAGAGACTCATCTTAGACCCAGAGACACAAAGAAATTGACAGTGAAAGGATTGAAAAAATACTTCATGCAAGCTATAGCCAAAAGAAAGCAGGAGTAACAATATTAATCTCAGATAAAATACACTTTAAATGTAAGGATGTTCTAGTTTGCTAATTCTGCGGAATGCAAAACACCAGAGATGGATTGGCTTTTATAAAAAGGGGGTTTATTTGGCCACACAGTTACAGTCTTAAGGCCATAAAGTGTCCAAGGTAACACATCAGTAATCGGGTACCTTCACTGGAGGATGGCCGATGGCGTCCGGAAAACCTCTGTTAGCTGGGAAGGCACGTGACTGGCGTCTGCTCCAAAGTTCTGGTTTCAAAATGGCTTTCTCCCAGGACGTTCCTCTCTAGCAAGCTTGCTCCTCTTCAAAACGTCACTGACAGCTGCACTAAGTTCCATCTCTGAGTCAGCATGTTTATATGGCTTCACTGATCAAGGCCCACCCTGAATGGGTAGGGCCATGCCTCCATGGGAGTATCCCTCCAGAGTCACCACCCACAGCTGGGTGGGGCACATTCCAAGCAAATCTAATCAGCACCAAAAGTCTGTCCCACAAGACTACATCAAAGATAATGGCGTTTGGGGGACAAAATGCATTGAAACCAGCACAGATGTTATAAGAGACAAAGGAGGTCTCTATATACTAATAAAAGGGACAATTCTACAAGAAGAAATAACACTCATAAATGTCTATGCACCCAATCAAGATGCATCAAAGTACATGAGACAAACATTGGCAAAACTGAAGGAAGCAATAGATGTTTCCACAATAATTGTGGGAGACTTCAGTACATCACTCTTTCCTATAGATAGATCAACCAGACAGAGGACCAATAAGCAGATTGAAAATCTAAACAATTTGATAAATGAATTTGACTTAACAGGCATATATAGAACATTACATCCCAAATCACCAGGGTACACATTCTTCTCAGAACTTTCTCCAAAATAGATCATATGCTGGGCCAAAAAACTAAGCCTCAGTAAATTTAAAAAGATTAAAATTATTCAAAGCACATTCTCTGATCACAATGCAATATAATTAGAAGCCAATAATCATCAGAGATTTAGAACATTCACAAATATCTGGAGGTTAAAGAACACACTCATAAACAATCTGTGGGTTAAAGAAGAAATAGCAAGAGAAATTGTTAAATATCTAGAGATGAATGAAAACAAGAGCACAACATATCAAAACTTATGGGGTGCAGTGAAGGCAGTATTGAGGGGGGAATTTATACATACATTAATGCATACATTAAAAAGGAAGAAAAAGCCAAAATCAAAGAACTAATGAAACAACTGAAGAAGCTAGAAAGGGAACACCAAACTAATCCTAAACCAAGTAGAAGGAAAGAAATAACAAGGATTAAAGCAGAAATAAATGACATGGAGAACAACAACAACAAAAAACAATAGAGAGAATAAATAAAACCAAAAGTTGATTCCTTGAGATCAACAAGATTGACAAGCCCTTAGCTAGACTGACAAAAGCAAAAGAGAGAAGACCCAAATAAACAAAATAATAAATGAGAAAGCAGACATTAGTATGAATCCTGAAGAAATTTAAAAAATTATAAGAGTATGCTATGAACAACTGTATGCCAACAAACTGGATAATGTAGAGGAAATGAACAATTACCTGGAAACACAGAACGATCTAGACTGACCAGAGAAGAAAGAGAAGACCACAACAAACCAATCACAAACAAAGAGATCCAATCAGTCATCAAAAAGTTTCCCACAAATAAATGCCCATGGCCAGATGGCTTCACAGGGGAATTGTGCCAAACTTTCCAAAAAGAACTGACATCAATCTTACTTAAAAACTTTCAGAACATTAAAAAAACAAAAAAGGAACACCTCCTAACTCATTTTATGAAGCTAAGATAACTCTAATACCAAAACCAGGTAAAGATGCTATAAGAAAGGAAAACTACAGGCCATTTTCCCTCATGAATATAGATGCAAAAACTCTCAACAAAATACTTGCAAATCGAATCCAGACACATTAAAAATACCATGCACTATGACCAAGCGGGGTTCATTCCAAGCATGCAAGGATCAATCAATGTAATACTACACATTAACAAATCAAAAGGAAAAATATCAATTGATCATCTCAATAGATGTTGAAAAAGCATTTCACGAAATCCAGCATCCTATTTTAATAAAAACACTTCAGAAGGTAGGAATTGAATGAAACTTCCTCAATATGATAAAGGGTATATATGAAAAACCCACAGCCTGCATAGTACTCAATGGCCAGAGACTGAAAGCCTTCCTTCTAAGATCAGGAACAAGACAAGGATGCCCGCTGTCACCACTGTTATTCAACATTGTGCTAGAAGTGCTAGCCAGAGCAATCTGGCAAGATAAAGAAATAAAAGGCATCCAAATTGGAAAGGAAGAAGTAAAACTGTCATTTGCAGATGATATGATCTTATATCTGGAAAACCCTGAGAAATCGACGATACAGCTACTTGAGCTAACAAGCAAATTTATCAAAGTAGCAGGATGCAAGATTAATGCACATAAGTCAGTAATGTTCCTATACACTAGAAATGACCTAACTGAGGAGACACTCAAGAAAAAGATTCCATTCTCAATTGCAACTAAAAAAATCAAGTACCTGGGAATAAACTTAACCAAGGATGTAAAAGACCTATACATAGAAAACTATATAACTTTACTAAAAGTAATAGAAGGGGACTGTGCCGGTTTGAATGTATTATGTCCCCCAGAAAAAGCCATATTCTTTGATGCAATCTTGTGGGGCAGACATAATAGTGGGGATTAAGTTGGAACGTTTGGATTAGGTTGTTTGCATGGAGATGCACCCCACCCAACTGTGGACAATAACTGATGGGATATTTCCTTGGAGGCATGGCCCCACCCATTCGGGGTGGGCCTTGATCAGTGGAGCCATATAAATGAGCTGGCTCAAGGAGAGGAAACTCAGTGCAGCTGTGAGTGATGTTTTGAAGAGGAGCAAGCTTGCTAGAGAGGAACGTCCTGGGAGAAAGCCATTTTGAAACCAGAACTTTGGAGCAGACGCCAGCCACGTGCCTTCCCAGCTAACAGAGGTTTTCCGGACGCCATCGGCCATCCTCCAGTGAAGGTACCCGATTACTGATGTGTTACCTTGGACACTTTATGGCCTTAAGACTGTAACTGTGTGGCCAAATAAACCCCCTTTTTATAAAAGCCAATCCATCTCTGGTGTTTTGCATTCCGTAGCATTAGCAAACTAGAACAGGGACCTAAAAAGATGGGAAAATATTCCTTGTTCATAGATAGGAAGGCTAAATAAATGTCATTAGATGTCAATTCTGCCAAAACTCATCTACAGATTCAGTGTAATCCCTATCAAAATACCAACAACCTATTTTGCAGACTTGGAAAAGCCAGTTATCAAGTTCATTTGGAAGGGAAGGATGCCTTCAGTTGCTAAAAACATTCTAAAACAGAAAAATGAAGCGAGAGGACTTACACTCCCTGACTTTGAAGCTTATTATCAAGCCACAGTAGTGAAAACAGCATTGCACTGGCACAAAGACAGACATATTGATCAGTGGAATCGAATTGAGAATTTGGAGATAGACCCCCAGATCTACAGTTGACTGATCTTTCATAAGGCCCCCAAAACCACTGAACTGGGACATAATAGTCCCTTCAACAAATGGGGCGGGGAGAACTGGATATCCATATCCAAAAGAATGAAAGAAGACCCCTACCTCACACCCTACACAAAAATTAACTCAAAATGGATTAAAGACCTCAATATAAGAGGCAGTACCATAAAACTCTTGGAAGATAATGTAGGGAAACATCTTCAAGACCTTGTATTAGGAGGTTACTTCTTAGACCTTACACCCAAAGTACAAGCAATGAAAGAAAAAATAGATAAATGAGAACTCCTCTAACTTAAAAGCTTCTGTACCTCAAAGGAATTTATCAAAAAGGTGAAGAGGCAGCCAACTCAATGGGAAAAAATATTTGGAAACCATGTATCTGACAAAAGACTGATATCTTAAATATATAAAGAAATCCTGCAACTCAACAACAGTAGTACAGATAGCCTGTGCTGGTTTGGATGTATTATGTACCCCCAAATGTCATGTTCTTTGATGCAGTCTTGGGGCAGATGTATTTAATGTTGATTAGATTGTAATTCTTTGATTGAGCGTTTCCATGAAGATGCAACCCACTGAACTAGAAGTGATATCTCTGATTGGATAATTTCCATTTGTGGCCCCGCCCATTCAGCATGGGCCTTGATTAGTTTACTGGAGCACTATATAAGCCCAGACAGAAGGAGCGAGCTTGCTACAGCCAAGAGGGACACTTTGAAGAAAGCACTGGAGCTGAGAGCGTAGCTGCAGCTGAGAGACACATTTTGAAGAAGGCCGTTGGAAGCTGACACTGACATTTTGGAGACCGCCATTTTCAAACACAACCTGGGAGTAAGCAGACACCAGCCACGTGCCTTCCCAGCTAACAGAGGTTTTCTGGACACCATTGGCCATCTTCCAGTGAAGGTACCTGATTGTTGATGACTTACGTTGGACACTTTATGGTCTTTAGACTGTAACTTTGTAACCAAATAAACCCCCTTTATAAAAGCCAATCCGTTTCTGGTGTTTTGTAAAAAGGCAGCATTAGCAAACCAGAACACAGCCCAATTATAAAATGGGCAAAAGATTTGAAAAGACATTTCCTGAAAAGGAAATACAAATGGCCAAAAAACGCATGAAAAAATGTTCATCTTCACTAGCTATTAAGAAGATACAAATTAAGACCACAATGAGATAGCATCTCACACCAATTAGATTGGCTGCCATTAAACAAACAGGGAACTACAAATGCTGGAGAGGATGTGGAGAAATTGGAACTCTTATTCATTGTTGGTGGGACTGTATAATGGTACAGACACTCTGGAAGACAGTCTGGCGGTTCCTTAGAAAACTAGATACTGAGTTACCCTTTGATCCAGAAGTTTCACTTCTTGATATATACCTGGAAGATCTGAAAGCAGAGACACAAACAGATATTTGCACACTGATGTTCATAGCAGCATTATTCACAATTGCCAAGAAATGGAAACAATCCAAATGTCCTTCAGCACATGAGTGGATAAACAAAATGTGGTATATACACACGATGAAATAGGAGTAGGAACATGTTGGAAGCAATGTAGTCATTTTAGGTTATTTGTTTTTTCTTATTCCTTTGTTTTGGTTTTGTTTGTAATGTTTTTTTTTATATTGTTTGTTTTTCTCATTTGTTGATAAATAAAGTTAAAAATAAGTAAATAAAAGATAATGTTGCAGTAAAATTGGTCCACTCAGGGTCTCATACATGCTTGGTGCTTTAATCCTTTCTATATCTTTTTTTATATTATTTTCCTAGCCTAGAATGTGCTTGCTTTCTTCTCCTTTTATCCAAGGCAGGCTCAAGTACCATCACTTCCCTAAAGCCTTTCTCTACAACCATTTGTCATCTTTAAGCATATATTACCAGGTGTTCTTATTTAACTGAAAATGTCCTGTATTCCCAATGAATTTGCAAAAGTTACCTGAATGTCTTCATTCACATTGTATCTAGCATAACTACTTTGCCAATAATAGGCCCATTTTTCTTTATTGGTGAAGTACAGGATAAGATTTAGAAGGAATCACATAGTTCTAGAAACACTGAACCTGGTTTCATTACCTTTTGAACAAATGTAAGAAAAAATGTCAGTTGAATTACAGTCTGTCTTATATTTTTTATTTGATAAATGTCTATGGCAAACAAGACAAAGACTGTAAAATTCCTGTTTTAGATATTAAAATAAATTTTTTGAATATTAATTGTGCAAATGACTTTTATAATTCTTTCTATTGTAGGTAGGTAGGGATCCCTCAATTCATGTATGGGATACAGAGACCGTTAAACCACTGTCAGTATTAAAGGGCTACCACCAATATGGTGTCTGTGCTGTCGATTTCTCAGGTAAGGCTGTTTTCTATCTCAGGAAAATGAGCAAACACAGAGGCAATAAATAGCGTTTTAATCTGCATCAGTATTGCCTAAGCTTGTCATTTAACTAAGACTTTCACAATTTTTATTAAATGTGCATGCTAGTGTCCTAAGCAGTCACAACTTTGAAAGTTTGGGTTGTCTGCCTAATTTGTAGTTATAATTTAATGACTATAATTTTTAGTGCCCATTAAAATAAACATGTTTATTAAGACTAAAAAAGTTGCATAACAACAGAAATCCTCTCAATTACTACCAGTGATATGTATCTCCCACTTTGGACAAACCCTGATGTAAATTAATGTTTCACAGCCACAGAGTAAATTTTGAAAAAGTTTAGGGTGAAAAGGCTAAGAAAGAGGCTTAAACTGAAATATTTGTTTATAAGATTTCTGTGACGTGACAATTTCAAGCTGTGTTATAAAAAATAATTTTAAGCCATGTTAGCTCTTTGCTCTGGATAGACCTATAATGAAAGCTAGGATTTGGGTTGGGAAGAGGGAGGAAATAGCATTAATAGAGAATTTTATATTTAAAAAAAACAGTAAATAGTGTTTTCTGCTGTTCTCACTGAAGCAATGTTAAGTCATCCAGAATAGAGTTTTTATGGGGGGCGGGGGGCATATATATACATGTAAGGATTCTGCTAAAAATCAAGTAAGCAAGAAAAAGAATGGCAAACTCAGGAATTCAACAAGAAAAATATTACTGTAGTAATAAACTACTAATTGAAGTTTGCAAGAGTGCAGCAGGGTAGAAAACTTATTATAGACTGAGCCTATACACCTATAAACACAGGTACATCTGTCAGCATGATGGACTTGGCTCAATCATTTCTCTAATATAGTCATTACTTGTTGCTTGATAATAGTAGCAACTAAAATAATTGCTCTTCACTAAAAGCATTCATATTAGTGGTGATATGTAGCTGTAACCTACATCTTTTATATTTGATTAACTTTCGTTAATCACTATGAGTTCTCATATCACAAAAGAGTCCTTATGGTGAATTTAATTGAAGGAAATATTTTCTTTCTTTCCTTCCTTTCTTAATTTCCTTTTCTTCTCATTTTTAAAAATCTTTTTCCATTTTTCTTGTCTCCCATCCCAACCTGGTGGATGGATAAGATAAATGAGGTCAGGGGAGATGTGTCAGCAAGTAAGTTTAGATTTGAGGAACTATTCTTCGCACCCACCCCTCCACTTTAAATTCTGGTTCTTGTTATAGTGTATGCATTCTTAATGTTTAACATTATTTTATAAAAATTTAAATATAGTGCTGTGGTTTTAGAATATGTACTGAATTTTTTAATCTTCTGAGTGTTAATATCTCTGATTAATTTTCACAGCGGATGGGAAACGTTTGGCTTCAGTTGGAATAGATGATAGCCACACTGTTGTGCTGTGGGACTGGAAGAAAGGAGAAAAATTATCAATAGCAAGGTAGGAAAAACCTTGATATCACACTGGTAAATTGAAATGCTTGAAATTATTTTGCACTTTAAAAATGTTTTTAAGTAAAAGAATTTTGAAATCAAGCAGACGTGAATTTTTTTATTGCTGCCATCTTTATTACCATCAAATAATTAGTATAATCATGATAAAAAGACAAATTATTTCAGTATTTGTAGGTTTCCCTTGTGAGCTCACTTTTTAATGTAATTATAGTATGGCATTGGAAATAACTGTTATCTAAAATCTCCATTTACAGGTGGAGTGAATTCTACTATATGATAGGCTATTGTATAGCCATTGGAAAGCATGATAAAATGCTCATATTATATAAATAAGTGAAAACACACCCACACACATGTCACAAAGAATTAAAATATTTTAATTTTCTCCAGTACATTTTTCTCCATTTTCTAAATTTTCTACAATGAACATGTATTATTTTTATAATATAAATGATTTGAACAATTGCTTTGAAGGAAATAGTTGAGTATCAGAGACTTTTTTTAACTTCCTGGTCCTTAAAGTGAGAAGTTAAAGCACTTTTAAAACATAGATAAATGCTTTTTACAGGGTGTATAAGCAATGCTCAAAAAAAAAGACAGTTTAAGAGAAAATTTGGTACATTGAGTTATGATGTAATATTATTTTTAAATTTCTTAAACTAATTCATGCCCACAAATAACATTTTCTGTGTACAGCAGTAGGTGCTATATGTGCCATTCAACAGAAGTTTATTTTACACTGTCCTGTCTTTTGAGATTAAGTTGAGGAGTTAACATATTAAAATAATGACAAAAGAACAAATGTACAAATGCATGATTACACAGCCCAAATCTGAAAAGCAAGTGCTAAACATATTCAGTAATGGAGTAATCAAGCTAGGGTATGGATTGGTGAAGTATTGTTACTGAATAGATGTATTTTCAGAGTTAAAAAACACTTCGTTGTTTATTTCAGAGGAAGTAAAGATAAGATTTTTGTTGTGAAGATGAACCCCTACATGCCTGATAAATTAATTACAGCTGGAATTAAACACATGAAATTTTGGCGGAGAGCAGGTAAGGAAGTGCTCCTTTTTCACTCTTGTGAAATTTAAGAAATTATTACTTTTAAAAATGATTTATCTAAGTGCAGTGTGCTATTCTGGATTGGATCCTGGAACAGAAAAAAGACATTAGTGGAAAAACTAGTAAAATCTGAATGATTGCTGGAGTTCAGTTAATAGTAATGTATCAGTGTTTTTTTTTTTTTTTTTCATTTTAACAGGTGTTCCATGGTAATGTAAGATGTTAACATTAAGGGAGACTGGGTGAGAGGTATACAGGAACACTTTGCACTATCTTTGCATCTTTCCTGAAAATCTAAAATTATCCAAATAAATAGTTTATTTTTTAAAAAGTGATTCTTTGTTATCTTGGTGCTACTTAAGTAGATGTAAAGTTTGTTTTGTCATTTATCATTTGCCTTTATGTAGTATTTGTATTTGCAAAAGGATTTAACATATGAGATTAATCAAGTGACAGCCTAGACTCTTTCCTCCTGTTAAAGACATGTTTTATAGTCTACACTGAAAATGAAAAATTTTGTAAAAATTCTCTATATGCTATAAAATAGTATTGAAATGGAATGTGATATTACTTTAGTCATTTGTAACTGTGGAAGAAGGTAACAATTTAAATTTTTTTTAAAAGTCCTCTTTTCCTAAAAGGATAGAATTTTTATAAATTTCAGCTATCTGATTTCAAAGTCTCTAAATTTACTCCTTTCTGACAAAATATGTAAATTTAGGAAGAAGTAAAACATATATTAGAAAGGAATTTGCTTAGTGAAGATATTTCTCAAGTTTAAGTGAGTTTTAAGTTGTAATCTACATAGAATACAAATTTATTTTCAGACTTGAGATTTAATACTTTTCCACAAACTCACCAGATCATAATTTATACACTTAGAAAGTGAAAAGAAGTATTTTAACACATTTGTAATTTCATTTAAACAGACTTTTCCTTTTGGGTATTTTAAATCACTTGGAATTACAAATACCCAGCAAGTAATGCTTACTATTTATGTCTTGGGAAAAAAAAACAAACCATGTTTGTTTAAAATAAGAGATTTAAACAAAGTAAGTAGTCTTAAAATGAAAAGATTTACAATTGAATTAACTTTTCTGCTCTTAAGTTTGATTAGACCCATAGTATACCTTTAACTGAACCATAAAAGAATAAATCTTAAGACTTTGTTGTGCATTTAGTTCTTCCTCACTTTTGGAGTTCTGATTCACAGAGTTCACTAGCCAAGTGGGAAATAAATACCCATTTTGTTAATCTGGCTATGTACTGTCTAACCCTCCAAATGCATAGCTTTAGGTAAATTAAGTTGAAGAAGAGGACTTGGGCCCCTGGCTAAAACAGAGCTTTTCCCCTCCCTTCCCAGATCTAGGCTTTGACAATTCTGTGTTCAGGCATGCCGGTAATCGGAGAAAGAGACCCGAAGTCTGTTCATGTAAACAGTTATATGAAATAGGAATACAGGCCTGCCTCATCTACTCAGTCATGGGAGAAACAAATAAAATTATGAGATGACCACACTTTAGTCCAGAACAGTGGTTTTCAAACTTTAATGTATATCAAAATCACCTTTTTAAAAAGCATGTTATAACACAGATTGCTTGGCCCAAAAAATCACAGGAGTACCTGACTTAGTCTTGGTCTTGCAGCATAGTAATACTTTTCACTATAAAATAGGTATGACCCCAGGACTGGCAGGCTTTGACTAATCAGACTAGTCACTCCCCATCTTGGGAGTAAGGGGAAATGAGAAAGCAAGGGGATGGAGGACCCTGAAGGTTTCCTTAAATGCTCCTCTTCTGGGTAGAGGGAACCTGAACATAGAAATTTGGGAGGCTTGGAGAAATGCTTCCCGTTCCCCAGTTTTTAAGAATCCCTAAATTCTTCTGAGAGTCTAATTTCTAAGACTGTTTTTAAAAATATATGTTGAATATAATATATGAATGCATTATAAACTCTAGAGAGATGCTTGAAATTAATATGAAATTGATTTCAGGTAAATATATTTGGTTGCAATTAACTATTTAATAAGCCTAAATGCAGGATGAAGGCATTACTTTTTGAGTGTAGGCAAGCTACTTAATCTGAGTCGGTTTCCTACATTGTAAAACGGTGATAATACCATGTAACTTGTGGTGTCAATTAAATAAGATAATGCTTATAAATTTTCAGAGAACAATACCTGTCATTTATTAGTCCTTTCACCTAAAAAGTTTGAATTTAATCCACTGAAAGTTTTTGAGTACAATTATAAGATGACCTTGTAAAATAGGAACATGCTGTGATATCTTTATCAGAAAAACTATCAAATATCTAAACCAGGAATGGCAAACTTTTTCTGTAAAAGAACAGAGAGTAAATATTTTAGACTTTCCAGGCTAAGGGACAAAATCAAAGATATCATGTAGGTACTTATAGAGCAAGAAAGACACCTGCCTTACCTTACCCTATTTGTGCCCAGTTGCTATCAGCAGAAGACATTTTCTCGAAGAGCTACCTGCAAAGGAGAAGGGGTCTGGTTAGTTGGGGGCGGGGGCAACATGGTCAGCTTCACTCTCTGCCCCAGTGGCACATATCCTAGTGTGTCCTTCTCTCCTTCTGGAGAGCCTGACCTTGTCAACTTGGGCCAGAGGTGACTCAACTCTTGGACCTGAGATTCCACTGCTTGATGCCCCACAGTTGCCTTTAGCAGAGTCCCCAGCTTGTAGGTGATAACCAGTACAGGCGCTGGGTACTGCCAGGTGCTGCCACCAGCTGGGGAGACAGGCTCTGGGTGTGCAGGGAGAAATTGGCTTAGTCTCCATGACTCACAGTGCTAACCTGCTGCAATGAGCACTGACAAAAACAGGTGAAGACAGGATTTGACCTATGGGCCCATAGTATCCTGACCCTGTTCTAGGAGGATAATCCCTGTTCTAATGAAGACCAGTCCCTCCACTAGATCTCTTCTTTCACCTCGCAGGGACATCACTCCAACTGTAATTCTCTTGGTCTCTGGCATCATCAGTTATCCTTCTGTACTGAATTTATTCCTTAGCATAAAAACGTGATGTAATTTCTCCATCTTAAATAAACAGAACAAGCCAAAAATCTTCTTTCAACTCTACTTTACCCTCTAGTTGCTAATCATTTCTTTCCTTCTCTATATACTAAAACACCTCCAAAGAAGTTCACATTACACTCTCCTTCTTTCTCTTGAGAGAAGCCTAATCAGATTTTTGTTTTTGTTTTTGTTTTTTTGTATTGTTTTGTTTTGTTTTGCCTCACCACTCCATCTAAACTCTTGCAAGGTCACTAACAACTCTGGTTGTTATATTAAGAAAGGAAATCTTGAGAATACACGTGGAATCTGACCACTTTTTATCATCTTCCCTCCTACCACCCTGGTCTGTGCTACCTTTATCATTTGACCCGATGATTGAAATAGCCTTTCTAACTAGTTTTATCCTTGCTCTGTTCTTTGATCAGTTCTAAACCCAAAAGTCAGAATGAAGCTGTGAATAAATTATATGCCAGATCTTGTCATTCTGCTACTCAAATGTTTCCTGTCTCATTGAGAGTAAAAGTTAAATCCTTTATGGCCTCCAGTGGTGCCTCTGACCTCTCTGACTCTTTCTCCCACTACTGTCTCCCTTACTTTCTTTGCTGCTCCATACTGGCCTCCCTGGTTGTTCTTTGATTCCAGTCACTTCCTGAATTGGGACCTTGGCACTTGCTGATCTCTCTGCCTAGAACATGCTTCTTGAATGACTTGCTTTTACTCTTTTCTTCAAGTTTCCTTAGGCTTCAATTCTCAATGAGGCCTTCCTTAAACACCTTATTTAAGATTGATTCCTACTTCCTCTCTCCTTTTTATGCTTACACTTTCTCCAGAGCACCAATCATCACCTACCATACTAAACATTTTACTTATTTGTCATATTTATTGACTGTCCCCCACAATGAAGCCCCATGAAAGCAGGGAATTTTGCTGTCTGTTTTGTTCGTAGCTGTATCTCCAGTGCCTTGAATAGTGCCTGGCATATATACTTCTTGAAAGAAGGAAGGAAGGAAGGAATTCAATTGGAAAAATGGCCAAAGATATTGAGAGGTAATGAATGATCAATAAAAATTTGAAGAGATGATCATGTTGACAAATAAAAATGCAAATTAAAACCAATAAAATTCAGTTGATACTTCACATTCTCCAGTCTGACAATACCAAAGGTTCCTAAAGGTAGGAAGCAACAGGATACATTTTCACTGCTACTCAGAGTGTAAGTTGCTATACCAACTCTGGGGAACAATTTGGCAAAACTTGATACCTCTCCTGTCTATATGCTTTTCCTTTCTCATATACCCTATGGCCACTCCTAGGCATTCTTAGAGATACTCTTGCATTTATACAGAAGAGATAATTGCAAGAATATTTAAAGCAGCATTGTTTTCAATAGCAAATATTTGGGAGCAACTTACATGTGTACTAATAGGAAAATGATAAACTGTGGTGGGTTTTTATGGTGGAATGCTTTGTAGTTATGAAAATGAGTTTTCTGGAGGTACAAACCAACATGTATAAATCTCCATAACAAATTATTAGGAGTAAAGCAAGTTGCAAAAGAATACATACAGGGTGCTGCTTATAGGGTATTTTGAAACATGAAAAATAGTATGACATATTACTTAAAAATTCATAAATATGTAGTAAAAGTATAAAGGGATGCATGAGAACACTTAGTATCACATTCTGGATAGTAGGAGGTAAAGAAGGTAGAGGGGATTGACATGGCTTTTCAGTTTTTTTGGTAATTTTTTTAGGTTGATGCTGGATATACAGGTGTTCATTGTATTGTTTTTTAAATATCTTTTTGTTTTCTTAAATATGTCATACTAAAAATTTTGAGAAGCATTATCAAAAGTCCTAAGTACTGATTAAAACTGACTTAGTCCATTTTTTTTGTTTGTTTATCTAAAAAGCTGTGGCCTAAAAGCTGCCTTGAGCATGGCTGCTTCGCCAGGCAAGATGTTGCCCAAATCACTGATTGAGAGATCTGCATTTTTCTTTTTAACTCTTCCTACTGTTAAAAACAAAATGAAACAAAAACTGTAGGAAAGAAATTTTACTACTTTATATATTTATAAATTTTGAAAGTGGCACTTTTATAATATTTTTATGAACCAGGGGGAGGATTGATTGGAAGAAAAGGCTACATAGGCCCACTGGGAAAAAATGACACAATGATGTGTGCAGTGTATGGATGGACTGAAGAGATGGTTTTTTCTGGAACAGCCACGGGAGATGTGTGTATTTGGAAAGATGTCTTTCTTGTAAAAACAGTTAAGGCACATGATGGGCCAGTATTCAGCATGCATGCATTGGAAAAAGTAAGTGATATAAAGATATTTGAAGTTAAACATAATTTGAGCATTTTCAGAAGTAAAGGGACACTTCTTTTCTACCTGTCTGGGCCACCCAGTAATAACCTGTGGGCAAGGATTTTGTCAGCAGTGTGGCAGATGTAGCTTATTGACCTTGTTTCATTCATCTGAAATTCTTGACCACAGAGAGAAGTAGATCTGCTGTTTAAATAAAGTTTAACCTAATATTTATTAAGCCCTTATTACATGTGAAAAATTGTGCTAAGTGCTTTATGTATACTCATTATATCCTATGGGTAGGTACTATTATCCCCTTTTCAAAGAATGAGATGATGAAGTTTCTAAAAGAATATATCTAACTTGCTGAAAGTGGTAAACCTATTTTATGGTTCCAAATTAAATACTATGTTTTTAAAGTCCTTTACTAAAAGTAGAATGTTTAGTGTCTCTGTAAATATTCCATGTTAATGTTCAAAAACCATAATGGATTCTTATGCTAATTCCTATTCTTTAAATGCTGTATCTTTTAGCTATATTCTGTCCTCTAGAATTTTTCAATTTAAAGGTTATTTTTAAAAAATTAGATCTTTATTAACTTGAACCATTTATTTTCTCAGGGATTTGTAACTGGAGGAAAAGATGGTATGGTAGCTCTTTGGGATGACTCCTTTGAAAGATGTCTCAAGACCTATGCTATAAAAAGAGCTGCATTGGCCCCAGGATCTAAAGGTGACTTGAGATTTAGTTTATAGGAAAAGAGGTTACTTGCTCATTAACATGCTTGTTCATTGAAGTGGAATACATGGCATAGATTTTCCTTTCTTATTAGAAGGGCATCAGTGTCAAAAGGGAGAAACCATTAGGATACCAAAATCATTGCTCTCCTTTCAAAATCTATTTTATATGATACTCATGGTAAAATGTCAGCCATATGAAGGTTATTAATGTTAATTTTTAATTTTCCAAGGAAAACTGTCATGTGAGTTTCACGTTTTCCACCAGTCTGGAACTTGTTTGTAAACTTGGCATTTTGTTTCACACAAAGACCCACCCTGTGTAGTCTCCAGCCTTGCAGGCGCTTCTTCCCTTTGCCTTTCTTTCAGTGTATTTCTTCCTTTCAGGCACTGCACCATGCTCTCTCAGACCTCCAGGCCTTTGCTGTGCTATTACTTTTGCCTAGAATTTGCCCTTCCTCATCCTTTCTTGACCCCTCCAAATATCTGATCATATACTCAGTTTTTAAATCTCAAACACTACTTCTTCTAGGATGAAACATCCCCTACCCACCAAACTAGGTTAAATCCCTTCTGTATTCTTCCTTTTTCAGCATGCTTATCACACAGGGTCTGTTTTCCTCATTATATGCTCTGAGAGGGCGGAAGCTGGCCTATTGTGTTTACCAGTATATCACTGAAGCCTGCCTAGCACATGGTAGACATAAACAACATCTCTTGAGTTGAATTAAATTAAAATTACTAATAAGAATATTGGGGGTGCTCTCAACAAGGCAGGAGGTAGATGAGGAGGGGCTAATAAAAGAGGCAAAAAAAACAGTGTCAGAATGATAGGAGAGGTTCTGGCATAGTACAGAATTATGGAATTGTAGTATATAGGTGGTACTTTACTTTTGAGATTAGTAAATTGAATGGTTGAGGGAAATGCAGGGCATTTTTTAAAATACTTATATAAAATATAGGAGAAAGTAACCTTATAATGTGATTTTCATTGTCAAAATGGTATCATTGGCAATATTTTACATCCTTGCATTATAGTAACTTCATCCCTTGAAAAGGTCTCCATTTAACATTTCAGGTCTTCTCCTGGAAGATAACCCATCCATACGTGCCATATCATTAGGATATGGTCATATATTAGTTGGCACAAAGAATGGTGAAATATTAGAAGTGGATAAAAGTGGCCCAGTTACACTCTTGGTCCAGGTAATTTTGTATGTTAATATACTATTTTCTTTGCATATGATAGATTCTTTCAATACATAAGAGCTAAAAGTGCCAAGAAAGTATTAAATTGGTTAGGGAAATGTTTGTTAATGTTAATATATACAGAAGAATTGTTTTAAATTATGGCTAAATGAGTGGACATCAGTAGGTAAAAATGCATATGCTCATATGGATTAATTGCCAATACTTTTAAGTAATTTCTTGTCACAAAATAATGAAAACAATGGGGGTGGTGTAATAAGTTGCAGTTGAATTAACCCATTCTATTTATTTCACATTTAATTTTATTTCTTTGAGGTGTATTTGTTGAGCCCAAGACAGCTGTTTTTCTGTGAAATTCTTCAGTTTAGCTCTTTCTCCCTCAAGTTTCTAACTTTGAAAAATGAATATATGAATGTATGCTTAAATATTAGTGAAAACATTTATCAGTGAACAACTATTAATAATAAAACAAGATTACAAAAATATAAAAAATGTATATGGGAGAAATTTAAAATGGTAGGATTAGCTCCTGATTATATGATTTATATTTCCATCAGGAATGCTGCATTAAATTTTTAGATGTATGTCTTCTATATATATTATGTTTTTTTGAAAAGTAGGGAAGGAAATAGATAAATACTATAAAACACAGTAAATAAGATAGGATCTGTCCTGATGAAAAAGTTTCCTCATGCAGCTCTGTCCTAAATACTGATACCGAAAAATGTGGGGTTTTCTGCCTGCTGTGCACAGCAGCAAGTCTATGAAACTGGGAATTCAAAGAGAGAAAGAGTTTATTGCTAAGAGTGAAGCAGGAGCTCACATGACCTATTGGCCCTAAAATTTCTCTCCTCAAGTCTAAGGAGTTCAGGATTTTATGGATTCAAACAAGAGGAGATGGAATTGTTAATTTACAGTAGTTAAGTTGTCATGGCCCCAGAAGGCTTTTGTAGCGAAAGGATTAAAAAAAAAGCACTGGACATATTCTGAGACATGAGCTTTTATTTTGGGGCTTACCTACAGGGTGGGAAGTTGGTCATGGTTGCTCTGCATTCAGGAGATTCTCTGAATGGATTCAGGAGCTGCTCTGAATGGCAGCGGGTTCAGAGCTCAACGTGAAGATATTCTGCAAAAGCAGGAGATGCCAGGAAGTGATTTATAAGGGGAAGGACAAAGGCATAGAAGAGCAGGGGTCTTGTGATGTGAGGAGGGATCGATTGTGGTCCACAGGGAAGAGGGGAGGATTATAGATTATCTTGTATCCTGAGGGAGTTTTAGGGAGAAGGTAGTTTCAGAAGGGAGGCAAGGTATCACAGGGAGGCCTGATTTTACAAGAAGAGTGGGCCAAACCTTAACTGTCCTAGGTAAAGCAAGCTGCTTTGTGCAGTCTTCAAGGCACTTGGGGAAGGCCCTGGGCCCAGGGCTCCCGTAGTCCACCCCCACGCAGCAATTTTCATTGACCATAGGACAGACATTGCATCTGTAATTCACAACAACAATACAGTGAACAGCAGCGTACAAATAAACCAGTATATATGGATAGTAATCCCATTAACAAGTGGCTCCATTGCCAAGTTAAAGAATTAAACCATTTGTACAAAGGATCATCAGATAAATGTTAAATATTTTGCATATGATCTTGAATGTGATTAAGAGCTTGTGTTACATTTTGTGAGTTATCAGGTACATATATACAACACTGACTATTATTTAAAGCACAGGTACACATGGAGCTAAAATAGCTAAAGGATAAAACTACCAGGCAGTCTTCTTTATTCTATATCTAATTTTTACTATTTCCTAACTTTGACTACAGAAATAAATTTCCCTTTCTGCAAATTTTCTGCAACTTTCTATATCCATATGGGTTTTGTCCTACATTTTCTTTTTCTTCATTCTGAAACAACCAGTCATTTAGGACAAAACTACTTTCCTTTTCCTTTTAATACAAAATACCCTTTATACCTCTTACACTTAAGTTACCAAAATAATTTTGGAAACTGTTTTCAAGCAAACATTCTACAGCATACAATTACCACTAAAATTAAAACTTGTTAGAATAATGCTGAATACTTAAAACACTTTAGTTAATGCATTATTGAAACAGTAATATACAACTTTTTAACAAGTATTAATAGGACATGTAGGAACAATATATAAGCTGAGTTTTCATTAGTGGATAGAGGAATTCCAGGTAAGGGGGGTTTTAATGCCATATTTTCTCCCCCTGCAGGGAGCCCTTCAGGTCAGATCTACAGTTAGTTTGGGGTTGCAAAGTTACAAATACAGTTCCCTGTGGGATGGGGATCCCAGGTGGGAAATACAAATAACCTTTGGCATAATAGCCCATGGGCTTAGGATTCTCAACCAGCATGGCTGCATGGGCCAGAACCAGAGCCAATTGACCTTATTTTCCCAAATTTCTAGTGTTTCTAGCACAGGCCAGAGCAGATGATTATTGCTGCCTCACTGAGACTTGAGGGCAGCTGGCCCCCTTGTTTGAAGTTGTGAGGCTTGCATGAGCCTGCAGTTACCATTTCCACAAGAGTGGGAGCTGCTACTTTGGGTCTGGAGTTAATGCTGGTACAGTCGTTGAATTCATTGTTGTAAGGAGTTTCTGTTATCCTTTAAGTGTTCCTTTAAAAGGCCATTCAGAGAGGGAAGATGGCGGTTAGGAGAGTCAGAGCAAAAATCATCTCTGTGAAAAACACTAGATAAAAGACAAAAGTGTCCCAGAATATCAGTTCCAGCATTGCACCGACTGGACACGGTCTGTTAAATCCACAGGGACTGTGCACTTGGTGAAACTGAGTCTGCCTTCAGAAACGAGTATGTAAGGCCGCTAGGGAGTCAGGAGAAACTGGGGGTTGGTATTTGGAGAGGGATTAGTTTTAAAACCCCAAAAGCGGCTGTGGATCTGGCAGTGAGAGCCACGCAGTCGAGTGTGGGGGGAATACCTTACCTACCCTGGGCACCTGCCTCAGTATCTGACATGGATGATAGCCTTTTGCACACCCGCAGCTAATTGTCCTGGAGCTAGGAAGGCAGAGGTCCATGAAAAGGGGGAAATTACCGCGCCTCATACAGCCATCTTTTCAGCAGGCTGGGAAAGCCACTGTGCAGCCCTGCGACTCAGAGCTACATCATGCAGTCAAGTGCAGTGGGAAATGCCTTCCGAACCCTGGGCACCCACCTCGGTATCTGGCATGGATAATAGCCTTTTGGACACCCACAGATAATTGTCCCACAGCTAGGAAGGTGGAGGTCTGCTGAAAGGGGAATTTATCACACTCCATACAGCCAGCCTCTCAGTGGACTGGGAACACCCCTGCATGGTACAGCAGCCCAGAGCTTTCCTCGGAGACTGCACTCACCTGTGACATTGAGCTGTCTTCCCCCACAGAGGCCCTTGGAGATGGGACTCGCATGGAAGTCCCAGGGGCCTTACACAAATACCAGGGTCTTGTAGGACGCAGCAGAGACAGACTGTGGGGAGACTGAGCAGAAGGTTGGGACTCCTGCAACAGCTTTAAGTCTCCAGGAACACCCAGGAGATTTGATTCTTAAAGCCACCATCCCTCCTTAACCACTCAGACACCCCCCTACATTCAGAGCTGGCAGCACCAACTACACACAGAAATTTGGTGCAATGAATGGACCCCCACAAGATTCAGACCCCCACTCACCACATAGACAAAGTTGAGGAGAACTGGCTTGAGGGTAATAGGCGCTCATGGGCATCATCGGCTGGTAACTCAGAGAAAGTGCAATCTACCAAGCTGTAGCTCTGACAAATTAGAGATAATTGTTCAGATAGGCCTGCATATCCTAAAAGAACCCTATCAAGATAAACAACAGAAAATTTTAAAGCACATGAAGAAACCAGAAGATGTGGATAACTCAAACCCAAACCCTCAAATCAAAAGATCAGATGAAACACAGTACTTGGAGCAACTGATCAAAAACTAATGACAAACAACGAAATCATGGCACAGGATATAAAGGACATGAAGAAGACCCTAGAAGACCATAAAGAAGAATTTGCAAGAATAAATTAAAAAATAGATGATCTTATGGAAATAAAAGAAACTGTTGATCAAATTAAAAAGATTCTGGGTACACACAGTAGTAGAGTAAAGGAAGCTGAGGAGAGAATCAGTGAGCTGGAAGAGGCCAGAAGGAACAGTGAAAGTACAAAAGAGAGAATGGGGGAAAAAATTTTAAAAATCAAAATGGACCTCAAGGATATTATGGACAATATAAAGCGCACAAATGTAAGAATCATTGGTGTTCCCGAAGGGAAAGACAAGGGTAAAGGTCCATGAAGAATATTCAAAGAAATTGTAGGAGAAAACTTCCCAAACCTTCTAAACAACATAAATACACAAACCATGGACGCACAATGAATTCCAAACAGAATAAATCCATATAAACTCACTCCAAGACATATTCTGATCAGATTTTCAAATGCTGAAGAGAAGGAGCAATTTCTGAAAGCAGTGAGAGAGAAGCAATTCACCACATACAAGGGAAACAGCATAAGACTAAGCAGTGACTACTCAGCGGCCACCATGGAGGTGAGAAGGCAGTGGTATGACATATTTAAAATTCTGAAAGAGAAAAATTGCCAACCAAGAATTCTTTATCCAGCAAAGCTCTCCTTCAAATTTGAGGAAGAACTTAAATTTTTCACAGACAAACAAATGCTGAGAGAATTTGCTAACAAGAGACCGGTCTTACTTGAGATACTAAAGGGAGACCTACTGCCAGAGAAACAAAGAAAGGAGAGAGAGGTATAGAGAAAGGTTCGAACTAAAGAGATTTAGTAAGGGTATGTTAAAGGAAATAAAGAGAGAGAGGGAAAAATATATCTGACAAATAAAAACCAAGGATAGAATGCCTGATTCAAGAAATGCCCTCACAGTAATAACATTGAATGTAAATGGATTAAACTCCCCAACTAAAAAATATAGTTTGGCAGAATGGATTAAAAAATATGAACCATCAATATGTTGCTTACCAGAGACTCATCTTAGACCCAGAGACAAAGAAATTGAAAGTGAAAGGATGGAAAAAATACTCCATGCAAGCTACAGCCAACAGAAAGCAGGAGTAGCAATATTAATCTCAGATAAAATAGACTTTAAATGCAAGGATGTTATGAGAGACAAAGACCATCACTACATGCTAATAAAAGGGATAATTCAACAAGAAGAAATAACAATCATAAATGTTTACGCACCCAATCACGATACCCTAATATACATGAGACAAACATTGGCAAAACTAAAGGAAGGAATAGATATTTTCTCAATAATTGTGGGAGACTTCAATACATAACTCTCTCCTATTGACAGATCAGCCAGACAGAGGACCAATAAGGACATTGAAAACCTTAACAATCTGATAAATGAATCTGAATTAATAGACATGTATAGAACATTGCATCCCAAATCACTAGGATACACATTCTTCTCAGGTGCTTATGGGACTTTCTCCAGAATAGATCATATTGCTGGTACATAAAACAAGCCTCAATAAATTTAAAAAGATTGAAATTTTTCAAAGCACATTCTATGATCACAATGGAAAACAATTAGAAGTCAGTAACCATCAGAGACTTAGAAAATTCACAAATATCTGGAGGTTAAACAACACACTCAAAAACAATCAGTGAATTGAAGAAATAGCAAGAGAAATTGCTAAATATGTAGAAACGAATGAAAATGAAAACAAAACATATAAAAACTTACAGGATGCTGCAAAGGCGGTATTGAAGGGGGAATTTATAGCTCCAAATGCATACATTAAAAAGGAAGAAACAGCTAAAATCAAAGAACTGTAGGAGCAACTGAGGAAGCTAGAAATTGAACCAAGTAGAAGAAAAGAAATAACAAGGAGTAAAGCAGAAGTAAATGGCATAGAGAACAAAAAAAGCAATAGAGAGAATAAATAACACCAAAAGTTGGATCTTTAAGAATATCAACAAGATTGGCAAGCCCCTAGCTACACTGACAAAATAAAAAAGAGAAGACCCATATAAACAAAATAATGAATTAGAGAGGTGACATTACTGCAGATCCTGAAGAAATTTAAAAACTTTTAAGAGGATACTATGAACAAATGTATGCCAACAAATTAGATAATTTAGAGGAAATGGGCAGTTTCCTGGAAATACATGAACAACTGAGAATGACCAGAGAAGAAAAAGAAGACCTCAACAAACCAATCACAATCAAAGAAATCCAATCAGACATCAGAAAGCTTCCCACAGGTAAATGCCCAGGGCCAGATGGCTTCACGGGGGAATTCTACCAAGTATTCCAAAAAGAATTGACATGAATCTTGCCTAAAGTCTCAAAACATCGAAGAAAATGGAACACTACCTAACTCATTTTATGAAGCTAACATCACTCTAATACCAAAACCAGGCAAAGATGCTACAAAAAAGGAAAACTACAGGCCAATCTCCCTAATGAATATAGATGCAAAAATTCTCAACAAAATACTTGCAAATTGAATCCAAAGACACATTAAAGAAATCATGCTCCATGACAAAGTGGGCTTTATTCCAGGCATGCAAGGGTGGTTCAACATAAGAAAATCAATCCATGTATTACTACACATTAACAAATCAAAAGGGAAAAATCAAATGCTCATCTCAATAGATGCTGAAAAAGCATTTGACAAAATCCAGCATCTTTTTTTTGATAAAAACACTTCAAAAGGTAGGGATTGAAGGAAACTTCCTCAATATGATAGAGGGCATATATGAAAAACCCACAGCCTGCATAGTAATCAATGGCGAGACACTGAAAGCCTTCCCTCTATGATCAGGAATGACACAAGGGTGCCCACTGTCACCACTGTTATTCAACACTGTGCTAGAAGTGCTAGCCAGAGCAATCTGGCCAAAGAAATAAAAGGCATCCAAATTGGAAAGGAAGAAGTAAAACTGTCATTATTTGCAGATGATATGATCTTATATCTGGAAAACCCTGAGAAATCGATGACACAGCTACTTTAGCTATTAAGCAAATTTAGCAAAGTAGCAGGATACAAGACTAATGCACATAAGTCAGTAATGTTCCTATACACTAGAACTGACATAACTGAAGAGCAACTCAAGAAAGAGATACCATTTTCAATAGCAACTAAAAAAAATCAAGTACCTGGGAATAAACTTAACCAAGGATGTAAAAGACCTATACAAAGAAAACTACATAACTTTACTAAAAGTAATAGAATGGGACTTAAAAAGATGGGAAAATATTCCTTGTTCATGTATAGGAAGGCTAAATGTCATTAGATGTCAGTTCTACCGAAATTCATCTATAGATCAATGAAATCCCTATCAAAATTCCAGCAACTTACTTTGCAGACTTGGAAAAGCTAGTTGTCAAATTTATCTGGAAGGGAAAATGCATCAAATTGCTAAAAACATTCTAAAAAGGAAAAACGAAGCAGGAGGACTTACACTCCCTGACTTAGAAGCTTATAAAGCCACAGTAGTCAAAACAGCATGGTACTGGCACAAAGATAGACATATTGATCAATGGAATCAAATTGAAAATTCAGAGATAAACCCCCAGATCTATGGTTGATCTTTGATAAAGCCCCCAAAATCACTGAATTGGGACATAGCAGTCTTTTCAACAAATGGTGTTGAGAGAGCTGGATATCCATATCCAAAAGAGTGAAAGAGGACTGCTATCTTACACCCTACAAAAAAATTAACTCAAAATGGATTAAAGACCTCAACATAAGAGAGAGTACCATACAACTCCTAGAAGATAATGTAGGGAAACATCTTCAGGACCTTGTATTGGGAGGTCACTTCCTAGACCTTATACCCAAAGCACAAGCAACAAAAGAAAAAATAGATGAATGGGAGCTCCTCAAACTTAAAAGCTTCTGTACCTCAAAGGAATTTGTCAAAAAGGTAAAGAGGCAGCCAACTCAGTGGGAAAAGGTTATTTGGAAACTGTGTATGTGACTAAAGACTGATATCTTGCGTCTATAAAGAACTACAACTCAGTGACTATAGTACAGACTGCCCAATTTTAAAATGGGCAAAAGATATGAAAATGACAGTTCTCTGAAGAGGAAATACAAATGGCCAAAAAAAAGAAACACATGAAAAAAATGTTCATCTTCGTTAGCTATTAGGGAGATTCAAATTAAGACCACAATGAGATACTATCTCACACCAGTTAGATTGGTTGCCATTAAACAAACAGGAAACTACAAATGCTCGAGAGGAGAAATTAGAACTCATTCATTGTTGGTGGGACTGTATAATGGTACAGCCACTTTGGAAGACAGTCTGGCGGTTCCTTAGAAAATGAGATATAGAAAAATAGTGCGGGGGGTGGGGAAGATATGGGTATTCTTTTTTTTCTCTGATTTTTTTTTTATTCTTCATTTTTTTCGGGTACAAGGAAAATGTTCAAAAAAATAGATTGGGGTGATGAATGAACAACTATGTGATGGTAAGATGAACAATTGATTGTACACTTTGGATGATTGTATGGTATGTGAATATATCTCAATATAATTGAATATTTTAAAAAGGGCATTCATTCTTTCAATTAACCCAGCTGCTGTGGGATTATAGGGAAAATGTGGTATATACAAACCATATTATGTTCTATAGTTCAGGCCTGGGTTAATTTCCTGGTGAAGGGAGTCCCCCTATTGCTGTTCACATGTGTGGGGACCCTGAAAAGGCACTTAATTTTTCTGACCTATATATGTTAGCTCGTTAGTTGGCCTTGCCCACTGGGTAGGCCAGCAGTAGTCCCATAGCCATATCTATGGTGATGAAGACATATTTTGTCCCTTTGGACAGAGGAAGGGGGCCATTCTAGTCTACTTGCCACCAGGTGAGAGGGATCTGGTCTTGGCCAATGTGCTTGGGTGATAGGCAGCTGAAACTGCTGCACTGGCTTCTACAGGGTCAGGTACCCTTGGTGCTTGGTTTTCCATTGCAGCCATTCAGTCTTCTCACACATCATTGGTGTTAGACTGTGGAATTTTGCTAGGGCATCTGCTTTTGCATTACCTGGCAATGAGTTAACATTGTAGGCAGAAATATGGAAAGCAGTTACCTTACATCTCTGGCAGACCATCCAGATGTCTTCCCACAGTACCTTCTCCCATAGGGGGCGGTCGACCACAATCCATTGCTCCTGCTTCCATGTGGCCATCTGTACTGCCTGCTGCTCAGCCCACTGGCTGCTTTGCAAAGTTCTAGTCTCCCACTAGATGGCATCAGTACTTGGCTGGACAGCCATGGCCATCCAGGTAGCTGTTGCCCAAGTGCCAATCTGTCAGTATACCATGTAGAGTCAGGTATACTCCCTTGTCTGTCAGTGGTGGGCTTGGGAGGAGCCACCTTGGGAGGATCAACAGGAGGCGGGGCATGCTGATCTTCCACATGGGAGACTGATCCTAAAATTTAATGCGTCTCTGTACTAAAAGGGCTATTGTTAAAAATGCGACATTGTAGGACATTGGCTTTTCATTTTGTCATCATGCTTAGTTGAGTGCTCCCCAAATGGGGCTTATTTATAGTATCCTGTGTCCATCCCTGTATGGGTATGGCCATCCATAAGGTCACTGGGCACTTTTTAGTTAGAACTTCAACTTGTAACAGAGCATTATAAGCTGCACCCAATTGGTTTTCCAAAGCACTGTATCTGAGTTCTGTGCCCTTCCATAGTTGGGACCAGAATCTAATAGTTACACATTTATCCTGTTGCCTTTGCCACAACCCCCACTCAAAGCCAATGTGGGCACTGGCCACATCCAATTCACAGTATATCGGGGTCCACTCCTGTTAAAGCCTGTACTTGCATGATAGTTCTCTTAGCTTTTATAAACACAGCCTGCCATGGAAAATCCCATTCTCATGCTTTTCCTTTTCTAATTAGGGTGTACAAAGGTTTTTAAATTTGTACTAAATAGAGCACAAACTGTTTCCAATAAGCTAATAAACCAAGAAAAGCTCTTAATTGTTTAGGAGTTAGCAGTGTGGGATAACTTAGTATTTTAACAAGAACAGCTGAGGGAGTAGCTTTAGTTTTCCCCAACCAGACGATACCCAAGAACTTGATGGAATGTCCAGGGTCTTGTAATTTGCTTTGATTTATCTCCCATCCTCAACTTTCAAGGTGGGTCACCACTGTGCAAGCAGCAATTTCTAGTTCTGGAAAAGAACTACTAGAATTCTGGTTTGCTAATGCTGCTGTATGCAGAATGGATTGGCTTTTATAAAGGGGGTATATTTGGTTACAAAGCTACAGTCTTAAAGCCATAAAGTGTCCAAGGTAAGGCATCAACAACAGGGTACCTTCACTGGAGAAAGGGCATTGGCATCCGGAAAACCTCTGTTAGCCGGGAAGGCACGTGGCTGGTGTCTGCTTGCTCCTAGATTGCATTTCAAAATGATGTTCTCCAAAATGTCTGTCTTGGCTGCAGCTCCTCTTCAAAATGTCACTCTCAGTTGCTCTGAGGTCCCTCGGTTTGTGAGCTCTTTCTATAGGACTCCAGTGAACTAATCAAGACCCACCCTGAATGGGTGGGGCCATATTTCCATGGAAACATTCAATCAAGAGGTCACACCCTAATCAAAGGTGTCACTCACAGTTGAGTGGGTCACATCTCCATGGAAGCACTGAATCAGAAGTTTCCAACCTAATCAACACTAATACATCTGCCCCCACAAGATTGCGTTAAAGAATATGGCTTTTTTTTGGGGGGTGGTCATAATATATACAGACCAGCACAGCTGGTGAGCATGATATCATCATTATAGTGAAACATAGGAGGTGTCCTTTTCTTTGAATCTTGTGCTACCAATCCACGGCAGATGGTGGGACTGTGGCAGTATCCTTGTGAAAGCACGGCAAGTGTCCATTGTTGGTTTTCCCATGTGAAGGTGGATGCAGTCTGGCTGGAGCGATCTAAAATACTAAAATAAGCTTTAGCAAGGTTTAACACAAAGTGAAATTGGCTTAATTGAGTACTCATATCCTGCAACAAGGTAGCTATATTCGACCCAGCTGCAAACAAAGGAGTTACTAAATTAAGGTTGTTATATTTAATAGTCATTTTCCAGGCACCATTAGTTTTTTTCATTGGCCAGGCAGGGCTGTTAAATGACCCTGGTAATTTATACTAATATATTGCCACAGTACATCTGGGAGAAGGCACCTTTTGCTGGACCAAAGGGTGTGCATGCTTACTTTCCTCACTTTTAATTTCCCAGTCAGACGGGCTCATTATCTTTTGACGAGGAATCAACAGGGTCCCACACTTTAGGGTCCCAGTCAGGGGAAGCTAGGGTATGCCAAACTTGCCTTTTGGGCAGCTTATGCCCTTTTACTCTAGTGCACTGGCTTGCTAGTATTTCTGAACTTTTATCCAGAGCATCTTTCAATTCTGCTTGGGTCAATTGCATATCCCTTTCTAACTTCAATTCTTCTAAGCAGCAGACTGCTGCATTAGCAGTTAAGGCCTTTTCTGTAGCTGCACACACAGCCTCCAAGAGTGGCCAGGCTACTGCTGCAGCAGCCTGGCGGCTTTCCTTTTTCTCATGAAATCCTGCTAGTTCTGCCGCCTGTTGTAGGAGGGCTATTAGTCCAGCCAGGGAGTTATATGCATCTCCCTACTCCGTCAGCAGACCCCATTCATCTAGGAAGGTAGCTCCCCACATAGATTTTGCAGGCCACTCCAGTATCCCACCCAGGGACATCCCCTTTCCCTTCCCCAAGTTCATGTCATCAGTGCTTGGGATTTCTTTAGTCTCCAGGCTGGCAGGCCAGTTGTCACAGCCCAAGAGGGCTTTTATAGCCAAAGGACTAAAGAAAGCACTGGATATGTTCTGAGACATGAGCTTTTATTTTGGGGCTCACCAACAGGATGGGAAGTCGGTCACATTACCCTGAATTCAGGAGTTGCTCTGAATAGCGGCAGGTTCAGAGCTCAATATGAAGATACTCTGCAAAAGCAGGGGGTGCCAGGGAGTGGTGTATAAGTTTTAGGACAAAGGCATGGAGGAGTGGGGGTCTTGTGATGTAGGGCGGGATTGATTGTAGTCACAGGGAAGAGGGGAGGATTATAGATTATCTTGTGTCCTCAGGGAGTTTTAGGGAGAAGGTAGTTTCAGAAGGGAGGCCTGATTTTACAAGAAGAGTGGGTCAAACCTTAACTGTCCTAGGTCAAGAGAGCTCTTGTGTGCAGTCTTCAAGGCACTTGGGGAAGGCGCTGGGCCTGGAGCTCCCACGTAAGTATATACAGGGCTGAGACTAGTTAAGTTTCAGTAATTTCAGCTATTAACTTTTGGCTATTCTACAATATAGAAAGAAAAAAAAAAACGTCTATATAGTGATTTAGTAATCATAGTCATTTAATTCTTAATTTCTCAGTTACAACACCAGACTTTGATTTCCTTTAATCATGAAAAAAGAATGAATTTGTTTTTTCTCAATGCAGACTGTTTCTCCTCTAACCCCTACTTCACTCCTGTTTAAATGTCAAAATGCACACAAGAACACTGAACATGGTTCAATGTTAATGTAATACAATTGCCCTTTTCAACTCCAGAATTTCCATTTAGTTCTTTTTTATAATTTGTCTCTTTATTGATATTATCTATTTGATACAATCTGGTCATTATGCCTTCCTTTACTTCTTTAAACATGTTTTCCCTTAGTTCCTTGAACGTATTTATAATGGCTTCTTTGAAAGCTTTGTCAATTAAAGTTGACATCTCATCGCTCTCACAGGCAGTTTCTGTGGCCTGCATTCCTATCTACGGGTTATACATTCCTGTTTCTTTGTGTGACTTGTGACTTTTTTACTGGCAGCTGGACATTTTGTTTTGTTTTTTTAATTTTTTTATTGTGTACTTTAACATGTATACATAACAGTGATAACATTTCATGTATGATTTCACAAGTAGTTAGAGAGCAAAACTCGACGTCATGGGTCACAGTTCCACAGACATTTTACACAATATATTGTAACAACACTGGGTCCTAGTTTTCCCTACCACCACCTCACCACCCCCAGCTTGCTATTGTTATTTGCTTGTTTATTCCTTATGACTGGCTGTATTATTTTGGTGGTGTCTGTATTCCACCACCACCCCCACACACATTCTCACACACACACATACACACACAGAGTGTTAAATCTCTGATGTTGCTCCTCAGTGAGGCCTAGCCATGGGCATGCCACAGTCACCCTGGTATGACAGGGTTTTGACAGGGCTCCCTTTAACTGTCATTTTCCCTACCCACACCTAGCTGTTAAGGCACATTAATTGCTGGCTGATTGTTCTATTGTTTTCAACATTGCCCTGGGGTATCCATTTCTTCACAGACTAAACCAGTTAAATTCAGGCTCCTTTGAAGGGATAGTTCCCTAGGTCATTGTTTGAGATCTGTTCTGACCCCAAATGGGCTCCTTTCAGTTATTTCTTACCCCAGTTCTCTAGGACAAACTACACAGCCTACAATTTAGCCTAAATGTCTAATGAATCTACCAATCTGCTCTTAATTATCTTTTCTCACAACCTCCACTGTTTTTTTTTTTTTTTTTAAATTCAGTTTTATTGAAATATATTCATAAACCATACAGTCATCCATGGTATACAATCAACTGTTCACAGTATGATCATATAGTTATGCGTTCATCACCACAATCTATTTCTGAACATTTTCCTTACATCAGAAAGAATCAGAATAAGAATAAAAAATAAAAGTGAAAAGAGAATACCCAAACCATCCCCCCATCCCACCCTATTTGTCATTTAGTTTTTACTCCCATTTTTCTACTGATTTTTTTTCAATTTTTTAACTTTATCAAAAAATTAAAAACAAACAGGCAAACAACAACCAAAAAAACCCCACAACATTTCAAACAAAGCAATGGATTAAGGAAAACAAATAACCTAAAATAACTACTTTGCTTCCAATATGTTCCTACCATACCCCAAGAAAATTAATAAACCATGTCCAAACAGAGGAGTAAGAAAAACAAATAATCTAAAATAACTACATTGCTTCCAACATGTTCCTACCATACCCCAAGAAAATTAACAACCCCTAAGAAAACAAAGGAATAAGAGAAAAAAAAAACCTAAAATAACTCTATTGCTTCCAACATGATCTTACTATATCCAAGAAAGTTTACAAACCATAATCATTCCTGAGCATTCCCATAACATTGAGATTACCCTCCATAGTTTATCTGTTCTTATTAGATTATCATTCCCCCTCCACTAATTGGTATCTCTAGGTCCCCTACATTCTACAGTATAAAACATTGTACATTTTTCACAGAATTCACATTAGTGGTAACATACAATATCTCTCTTTTTGTGCCTGGCTTATTTTGCACAGCATTATGTCTTTTTTTTTTTTTTTTTTTTTTTAATCTTCATTTTATTGAGATATATTCATATACCACGCAGTCACACAAAACAAATCGTACTTTCGATTGTTCACAGTACCATTACATAGTTGTACATTCATCACCCAAATCAATCCCTGACACCTTCATTAGCACACACACAAGAATAACAAGAATAATAATTAGAGTGAAAAAGAGCAATTGAAGTAAAAAAGAACACTGGGTACCTTTGTCTGTTTGTTTCCTTCCCCTATTTTTCTACTCATCCATCCATAAACTAGACGAAGTGGAGTGTGGTCCTTATGGCTTTCCCAATCCCCTTGTCACCCCTCATAAGCTACATTTTTATACAACTGTCTTCGAGATTCATGGGTTCTGGGTTGTAGTTTGATAGTTTCAGGTATCCACCACCAGCTACCCCAATTCTTTAGAACCTAAAAAGGGTTGTCTAAAGTGTACGTAAGAGTGCCCACCAGAGTGACCTCTCGGCTCCTTTTGGATTCTCTCTGCCACTGAAGCTTATTTCATTTCCTTTCACATCCCCCTTTTGGTCAAGAAGATGTTCTCCGTCCCACGATGCCAGGTCTACATTCCTCCCCGGGAGTCATATTCCACGTTGCCAGGGAGATTCACTCCCCTGGGTGTCTGATCCCACGTAGTGGGGAGGGCATCCACTGTTTTTGAAAGCACTCTTAGGCTTCAACTTTTCTACTCTGTTGCAAATGAAGAGAGTTCCTTTGAAAAAGAGATTAGGAACTATCTGTTTTGTGATAGGCTTTTCTCTCCAGGCAAAATCTTTTAGCAAGTGCACTGGAGCTGGGTTTTGGGACACAGCTGCTTTAGGGGGAAGTAGCCTCAGATTTTCTTGGCTTGATTCTCCTGGTTTGATTCACCTTATGAGCTTGTTACCAGACCAAGGTGGTGGATTCTTTTGCCCAGTGCGCGCAAATGGCACCAGGGTTTCAGAGAGAGTTTATTGCTAGGCGCAAAGCAGAACAGATGGCCTGTCAGTCCAAAATCTGTCTGAATTGCAGTAATTCTGATAGTTTTATAGCATCAAAAGTGGGTAGGTTTTACGATAATCAGTACAATGGCCCCAGATTAGGTAATCAGAGGTGATCTAATTATTGAACATGTGCAAATTGATTACATGTTGTTACAGAATGTGTAAGAAAATGGCAGCCTAATATAATGATGGGTGTGATTTTTAGTGTTTAATGAGGTATAGGTGACTTGAAGGTGAAAATCTAAGCTAATGGACATGTAAGGTGGGCCCATTTTGTTTAGATCTAGCTTTGGTTTTCGAGATAACTTTGGACTTGGGGTGGGTTAGTTCTGGGCTGACCTAAGACCCTTCATTAATAAACATTAGGGGCTGTCTTTAGTGAACATAAGACTTCAAAGTCCAAAAACTGGATAAATGGGTACAAGTGAAGGTTAGTCACGAGGTTTTTACAATCACAAGGGCACAGGATAAAGGCTATTCCCTTAACTGCATTTCTGGTGTAATTGATAAATCTTTGCTGGTTATAATATATATAATTAATTTAATTTACATTTTTGTTAATGGTGACCCACGAGAATAAAAATGACTTAAACCCTGCAGCTACTTGATTTTTAGCTTTAAATTTATCTGGGATTCCTTGTGGAACTTCTATATTATTTAGATAAACTTGTTCATCAAAGGAGCTAGGTATATTTCTTTTCTTTTTCTCCTGCTGCGTTTGCATTGTCTTCTTTTTTTTAAATGCCAGGGTGAATGGGATAGCCAATTGAACCAGAGCACAGGTCCCTCCCCACTTTTCAGGTAAGGTTGGCTGGAGCATGCCCTTTCTGCAGTACCACCAGAGGTTTGCACAGGGTATGGTTAAATTGGAGAAATTGCCACACTATCCTTGCTTATGTTTCACACTTGTGTACACAAGGCCATGGTTTTAAGATCTTGGAGCCCTTCTTCCCATCCAGAGTGACAGGCAGAGTGGTTTCCTGGACCAAGGCTAGAAGCTGGTACAGCCTTGACATTTCCCTTTCGGACTGGAGGGGAAAAAGAGGACAACGTGCTACAATTTTCACCAGGAGTAGCATTTTGAAAGAGAAATGCTATACACTTAAACTCCTTTTTATGCTTTTCCATACCTAATGGAAAGGGCACGATTTGTACAGTGGGTTGGCCTGTTGCACAAGCATAACAATCGCTTTTGTTTAGACTTTGGACTGTATATTTGATCCATTTTACCTAGGCATTTGTGTTTTTATAACCTGTTTCTGTTATTATGGTCTGCTGTAAGTCTTTTGCCTTAAGTATTCTAATGACTTTGGGATCATTCTGAACTGGGGAGCGGATCTCTAGCTAAGTTTTCCCTGGTGGCACTGACAGACTAACTGGAGAAAATGTTTTTGGGAGTGCAATTGTTGGGGAGGGGAGGACCTGTATATGGAACATTCCCAGAGGGTCCTTACCAGTGACATCTGCTTCCATTCTATATACTCTGTTAATTAGGCTGTATGCTTTTTTTTTTTGACAGTTAATACTACTGGGTTGCACTGAAGGTTTATGCAGTCCAGTGGGGCACTACCTTTGTAAAAAGTTATTTTATTATTATTATTATTATTATTATTATTTTTTAGTAAGTTTCACTTTCCCTATGCCTCTGCAGTCCACCCTTTATACTGGGTGGTTTGTCATACATTTTGTTTTATCTGGGGCAAAAGAAAATGACGTTAGACTTTTGTTATTTCTACCCCTGGACAAAGATACTTATTTTTCCCACTTAGCTCCTGATGGTGTTTTAAATTTCCTCAGGGTATTACCTGGCAAGCGTTAAACTGCAAGGTTTTGGACTCTAGGCCCTCAGTAACTCTTTTTACTAAGTTGTTTTTGGCAAGGGTTATTGTTAGAAACACTGTAATTACTACAATTATTTTCATTTTTACGTTGAGCCTGAAACCCCTCATCTGTTAGCTTTTGGTAGGATTAGTAAAATACATGGTTTGATCTACCCCTTCTCCTTTTTTTGATATACCCTCCCAGTTATTGTCTTTCTAGAGTGAGCCTCAGGGGATCTGAAGTTGAAGTTATTTTCCAGGATTTGGGCTGACTTGCTGGGTACTTGTCATCTGGTTCAGGTACTGGTACCTTCACTCAGGTATAATGAGTCCAGCCTTTTTTTGCTATTTGGACTGCCGTTTTTGTTGTCAGCAAGACTTGATAGGGTCCTTCCCAGGCTGGTTGAAGTTTGGACTCCTTTCATGACTTGATTAGTACCCAGCTGCCAGGTTGGTGCTGATGAATGGCAAATTCAAGAGGCGGGGGTCTGGGCCAGCAAACCATGAAGCCTGGGGGATGATAAAGTAGAAGACAAGGCCAGTATATAATTTTTAAGGAAGAGATTTTTCAAATGTAGGGAAGGGAGTTCTCCAGTCCTCCTGGGAAAAGGCAAGCCAAAAAGTGTCTTGTAAAGGGAAATTCCCAGTTCTTTTTTAGGGGCAGTTCTAATCCTTAATAGGGCTGTGGGTAAGCACTTGGTCCAGGGTAACTTTATCTCCAAGACTATTTTGGAAAATCTTTTTTTTTTTTTTTGGAGGTTTGATTCATTCTCTGCACCCTCCCTGAGGCTAGTGGACGCCAGGGTGTGTGGAAATTTCATGCAATATTTAAGCGTTGTGTAACATTTTGTAATATACAGGAGGTGAAGTGGCTACCATTATCTGAGTTTACATTCTTCAGTAATCCATAGTGGAGAACGATTTGTTCTAGGATGACTTTGGAAGTTCTTGATGCTGTGGCTGAGGTGAGAGGATATACCTCCAGCCATCCTGTGAGATGATCTACAAAAACCAGGATATATTTTAGTGGACGTATTGGGGGCATTTCAATGTAATCAACCTGAATACTCTGAAATGGTCTGAGGCCTGGTTCTCTTTCCGCATATACTTGTTTCCTTGGGACTTTCTTATTAACTCTTTGGCAAATTATGCATTGTTCACATATTTGTTTAGCTACCGTATAAAGGCCCACACATTTAAAACACTTAAGAACCAGATCACACATGGCTTGTACTCCCCAATGACTCCCCTGCTGTAAAACTGCTAATACCTCCCTCATTATTTGTTCATTCAACATTTGTTTGCCGTCTGGGAGGAGCCATTTCCCTTGATTATTTAAGGTTGCTCCTAACAGCTTCAGCTCTTCTTTTTTTTTTTTTTTTGCTGAGAATGTAGGGACCCCAAACTTTTTGGGAATGGAGGGTATTAGAACCATTAATTTTAAAGGGGGATAGAGAGAAGCCTTTTTAGCCTTCTCTTTAGCTAACCTGTTGCCTTCTGCCTCAAAAGTATGACCTTTTTGGTGTTCATTTTTATATGCACCACTGATATTTCTCTAGGTAAGAGTAGATTGGTTACTTGTTTTACTAATTCCCCGTGAACCAATTTTTTTTTTCATTAGGACCACCCCACACTTTGGGATTCGGGAATTAGCCAGCTATTTCCCTGACCCTGAGATGAGGAGTGCTGACACCAATGCCCCTTTAAAGGTCAACCTCCCACTTTCCTCCACCAGGAGAGTGACTGCCGCAACAGCTGGAACACATTCAGGTTACCCTCCAGAGACAGGGCCCAAAATTTTAGAAAGGAAGGCTATGGGTCTTTTCTGGACTCCCCAGGTTTGGGTCAGTACCCCTAAGGCTGTTCTTTTATCCACTGTAACAAATAGGTGGAAAGGCCCCTTGAGGGAGGAGAGGGCCAGAACAGGAGCCTGCACCAGTGCTTGTCTTAGCTTCCCCCCCACCAAGGCCTCCATTTTCCCCTCCCTCCACTCCAATCCTCCAGGCTTCGTTTCCAACAGTCCCTGGCATAGCCCGTAGCTCCAGATGCACAAGAGTTCACCCACAATTCACAGCACCCCACCAATTCCAGAAATCTCCCCAGCCCCCGCTTCTTTCTTTAAACTTGGGCAGCTCCTTTTGAAATGCCCAGGTTTCCCACAGTGATAGCACCCTGCAAAGTTTTGTGTTCTCCTCCCTTCTTCTTTCCAACTGGCTCCAACTACTTCTTTATCTCACCTCTGTTTGTCTTATTCCTGCTTCGCCCCTAATCTTTCCTTGACCATGTGGTCAACCGCTTTCATCATGACCTTGACTTTTTGCTTCTTCTTTTCCTCCTTCCTTCTTACAAACACTTTCTGAGACTCTTAATAACTCCTTCAATGGCTTATTTAGCCATTTGTTTTTCTGGATCTTTTTCTGAATATCAGGCCAAGACCCCTTCACATAGCTGATCTTTAACATTTCCTGGGCCACAGGGTTATCAGGGTTTATTCCTGAGTACTTCCTCTTAAAGGGTATAAGGGCTTAGTGGGGTTCTGTTCCCTTACCCTTCTCTTCTCAAGAGTTTTTGGAAATGGAAAAAAAATTTTTTTTACGCTGTGCCAATTCCTTCCTTAACAGTTGGTGGGTTGTCTCCAGTGGAGCGGTTGGCACTGATTGGCCTTCTGGCTCCCCAGGGGCTTGGGTGGGTTCTATTGGGCTCTCAGGGTTTAGCAGTTCCTGCCCCAGGAGGGGAGGGGGAACAAAGGGAGGAGAGAGGTTTAATAAAGGCTTTAGTTTCTGAAGATTTAGTCTCTGGGTCTTGGGTTTTAACTTTCATGGTATAAAAACTGATCTCTTTTCCCTGCAGCCAGCACATGGCATAGTCAGATTCCTCCTTAGGAAAAGGTTTCTTTTCATTGACATAAAGTACAAGGTCAGCACAGAGCCAATCCATATCTGCCCCATAATTTGGCCAGAATACATTGGGCAGCAAAATGCCTTTTTTTTTTTTTTGGTTCTACTGTAACAGCAATATTTAATCATTTTCTTTTTGTCCTTTCCCTTGGTCCAATCACTGTTGGTCCAATGTTTTAACATCCTCCATAACAGATTATTGGGGGGAATGTCCCTGGGGGATCCTACAGGTACTCCCTTCCCTTTTTCCCCGGCCAGCTGACTGTCTCTATTCCCCATTCTGAGTCTTGTTTGGACATCTTTTCCTCAGGATCAGCCTCCGACTCATCAGAATGTCCCCATTCTGAGTCTTGTCTGGGCGTCTTTACCTTAGGATCAGCCTCAGACTTATCAGAATGTCCTGAACACCAAGCAATACTTAATAGTCCTTTTTTTTTTCCTTACCTCAGTCTATGCATAGTTACCTGGTCGCTGCAAGGCACATTTTTTCCTTCCCTTTTTCTTATCCACAATTGGCAGACCTAAGCATCTGATCGTGGGTCTTACCAGCAGTCAGAGGCGGGCCCCAATGACAGAGTCTAAGACTGCTCAAATGGCGGGGCGTGCCTTCCATTCTTATATCCCAGGGGTCTCCCTTGATGCTTCAGGTCCCAGATGAGCCCCCAAGTTGTTAGAAACAGAGTTGTACCTGGAAGAAAATAAAGGCTCACCTGATTGTGGAGGAGAGAAGAAATTTATTTGTGTTCTTGCAAGAGGGGGTGCATAACCAAAAGAAAATGGAACGGTGGGCACCCCGAACAAAGGAAAGCAGCACAATGTATTTCCTAAGCTTAACATGAAAGTCCCTCCCCTGTTTCCCCATTGGCTGGGTACTCCAGAAGTTACAGTTTATTTGAGAGAGCTGAGTAACCTACCTTTCATTACACCTCATATTTTTTCACATTTTAGTGACCTTGGCTGTTACTGGCATTAACTCTAGGCTTACGTCAGAGGCTCTTTTTTTTCTTTTAACTGCAGAGTCAGTTTGTGCTAGTTGTGTTTAGCTTCTAAATTTCCCCTATTCCACGTTACCTTTATGTAAAAGCTAAACTTAACCCTTTTCTTATAGGTTTCTGTCTCTGAATTGGGAGGGTGGAAGGGAGGGAATTGGTCTTGGTTCAAATGCATCAGACACTTGCTGTTCGTACTGAATTTTTCTGAGTAAAGGTTTCTTCATTTTCTCTGTATCCTTGGGACCATTTCCAGAGAATAAATAATGATTTTTTTTAAAAAATAATTTTTACCAGTTTTGCTGGTGAGCAGGTGGAGTTCCTCACTGTCATGCCGGAAGTTCCTCCTGTGGCAGGGAATTATTAAAATTCCATGGAAGCCAATTAGTATTCTTTCTATCCAAAGAACATTATAGGATTATAAGCTAATTTTAATAGTAACTTGATTATATTCTAATTGTGGAGATAGTAATTACAAAGACATTTTTTGAAGTATTCTAAAGATAAATTGAAATGTTTTATTAGACTTAACCAGAGAGTTGTTCCTATCCATTATCATATGTTATTGAATGTTGCCTTTAGAATTATTCCATGTGAGGTTTTTATAATATATTTACACATACTTTTAGGTTAAATTAATCTTAACTATTTTCTTTATAGGGACATATGGAAGGAGAGGTATGGGGTTTGGCTACACATCCTTATCTGCCCATTTGTGCTACTGTAAGTGATGATAAAACCTTAAGAATATGGGATCTCTCTCCTAGTCATTGTATGTTGGCTGTCCGGAAACTAAAAAAGGGTAAGAGACTCTCAGACTTTAAAAGATGAGTGGTTACAATTTTCCACCCCTCACAACTGTAAGAAAGCGGAAGTAGGCACTCAAAAACAGGACTTGGAATATTTTGAGATATTTATGTCCACTTGCTCATTATGTTATATAAAAAAAATTAATTTTCCCCAGTCTTTATTGGGTCTCCTATCATCATGCCTAAAACTGAGCCAGTTGTCAATGGCATGTTGGAAGAAAGAATAAAGGAATACAGAAAGTAAATAAAAGCTAAATGTTCTGCCCTTTGTGATCATGGATAATAGGTAATTCAGAACTGGAAACTAAGAAAGAAGGAATTAACTTTAAAAGGGATAGTAGAAATGAAGGAAGGATTTTTTTTAGGGTGAAAAAGAACTGAACACATTTGCAGGAGACAAATGAGGCTGTCATTGTAGAGCAGTCAGGAGTTCAATTTTTGGAGCAAAACTGTTACTATTAACCTAGGGCCAATGGACTGTACAGACAGCTTCAGATTTCTTACTAGGTGGTAAGGAATGTTGTCTTATACAATGGTAATATTAGAGAATTAAATCTGGTTGAAAAGACTGGAATAGTGACTATAAGGAACATGATAGAGGCAACAGATGATAGAAATGAATGTCTAGTCACAATACGAGCCAAATTGCAGTTTTATAGCATGAATTTGTAACTCATTTCATTTCTTTTCTTATTCCTTCTATTGGCTTAAAAGTTATCAAGTCTGTGCTCTTCTTTTAGGATTACTGGTAAATATTTAATATGTATACTTATCTTTATGAAGTTAATCATAATATCTAGACTACTTGAACCCCAATCACTGTCCTGCCTTTTTTTTAGTTATTGATAAACAGCATTTTCATTCTTTCATTTTTTTACCACCCCCAATTGACATTATTATTTAATGCAATCAGTGTTTATTTGTTTTTTCTGCACTTGCACATTTCTATATTCATCTTTCCTTCTTGCATCTCAGATTTTTTTTTCTTCTATCATTTTCTTTCCAAAATGCAGACTTAGAGTTCCTTTAATAAAGATTTGTTGGAAATTCCTTCAGCTTCCTTTGACTGAATCGGGCATACTGAGCACAGGAAGATAGGAGAGGTCCACCCTAGGGTGAAAGAGTGTTTTATCACTGACATTCTTTAGAATTAGCAGCACAATTCTGTATTTTTGTTTTTAAATATTCTGTTATAACTAACTTTATTTTTATTTCTTCTGTTATTGATGTAAAAGGTAAACAGGTAGATTTTCCTAACAGAGCAATATGTATGGATTTTGGCTGGTTGAGTTAATGACAACAAGATTACTGGAGTTATAATTGGATAAATATTATAAATCACAGTTATCTCTTTCAGTGTAATTAAATGCATGTAAGAAAATAGTATTTTTTTCAACAAGTGAGTAAAGAATATTACAGTACCAAGAATCAACATTTTATAAAAATAAATGATTATCAAATAGACTGTCATAGGAGAGTTTCTAGAAAACAGTTGAGTTAATTTTATGCTAACCATCTACAGAATAAGCACAAGTATAAAAGTGCAACAAGGGTTAATGTTTATTTTCTTACTATCTATAAAGTAAATATTTTATGAATATTTACCAGGCCTTTTCTACATAATAATATATTTAAAAGTTTGTATTAAAAACTTGGATCCTCTGGTTTTAGTTTTTAATGGTAATCAATTCTTAATTTTTAATGGGCTTTTCCTTTTTTTTCTAAACTGTTATTCCATGTTTTGGTTCCTTTCATGTTTTCTGTCTCTCTGCAGTGTTCTGGATAATTTCTTTAGAATTTTCTTTTAGTTTTCAATTCTTTCTTTCACATCTGCTGTTTAAACTACCCATTAGATACTTAATTTCAATAATTATATTTCTAATTTTTAGATGTTCTATTTGTTCTTTTCAAATTTGATAATATCTCATTCCTTGCTTGTGTTTTAGATTTCCTCTTTTTTGTTTTTAATCTTTTTAACTACACTTATCAGATAAAGAATATAAACTCTATAATTATCTTGGAGATCTGATTATGCTGTTTTTCTTTCTGCTGTTTTTGTTTGTTTCCTGTTGACTCCCTCCTTGTGGTACTATTCCTTACACTCTTTAAAATTTGGATTGTGAGCTAATGTTAGCTTGAGATTTTTTTACCTGGGAGAATTCTGTGAGGTTTGGATCAAAGATATGTTCTTGTGTTTCCTTCTGCCAGGTGCCTGGAGTGCTACCATTTAGGACCATTAAAAATTAATTCCTCAGATTTCCTAGATCATGTAATCAGTACAAATTCAAATCCAAGGCTTTTGGTCAACCAAGATGGTGGTGTATTTTGAATTTTGGTTTAGGGGATATTGTCATTGAACTCAAGATTAAATATATAGCTCAGAGAATGAATATGTCTAATTAAAGTATGTCCAAATCATTATAATTCAGAGGGCAGGAGGCTGGAGGAGACAATACCTACATGTTTCCAAGGAGAACTGAGGACTAAAAATATCTTACATTCAGCAGTAGTTAAGATACTACTTGTTAGACCTATTCTTCATCACCCAGGCACAGGAATATGAATCAAGATGAACCAATCATAAACCTAAAACCCGGGGCCACCAAGATTGGACTAAGAAGTGGCCAAAGTGGGACACTCTTTGCCGGTTGTTTGAAGAAGCCACTCATTCATTCATTCACCAAATATTTACAAAACTTCTGCTTAGAGACAGGCACTATGCTGGATGCTGGGAAGTAGACTTGAACAAGACAGAAGGGCTCTCTCTCCCTAGAGTTTACATGATGGGTGGAGATGGGGAAGTTGGGAGGCAGGCAATAAACAAGTTAATGAACAAGGCAACGTGTGAGAGTGTTAAGTGCTATGAAGGGCATAAACAAAGGTAGTGATAGTGAATGATGCTAACATCCAGTGAGAAGTGGAAATTGGAGAGGGAGAAGACAGTAGGGTTTCCTGAGTTGCTCAAGCTAGCTGTCCCCAAGCCCAGCCCCACCCCAACTTTTCTTGGCTTTTTGTGTCATGAACAAAAAATTCCCCTTTGCAGTCAAAGCCATATCAAAGAATTGGCTAATACATTCTCTAACCACTCTTCAACACTACTGATACCTTGGCTTAAGAACAGTCAGCTTCTGGTCAACCACGATGGCAGCATAAGACACTCCAGGGTGCTGTTACCCATCAGAATCTTTGAATAACTAGCAAAAACTAGCAGAGGCATCTTCCTCAAAAATCAGAAAAACAGTTAGAGGGTTGCAGTAACTGGGCAAGTGCTGAAAGAGTGTTGAAAGAAAACAGCTTGCACAACAGTGGGAGAGGCTCCTGGCACCCTTGCTGGCCCCTCACAGTGTGGAGCCAGCCTGCACTCCAATTTTGGGTTCCAGGCCCTGTTCTGGAGTGAGCAGAGTACCCCTCGGCACATACTGGGGTCCCTGTATGTCTGTGCCAGTTTATCAGACAGCAGCATGAAAAACCGAGGCAGGAATTTCATCTTGGGCTTGTCCTCTGAGACCCTATGCTGCAGGCAGAAGTAGTTTACAGACAGCTAATGCAGTGTGAGAAACAATTAAGTCAAAGTGGTCTGGGGCAAGAGATTACCTTCGTTAAATTATATAATAGAGCGCCTTAGAGGAGGAGAAAGTATTTCACAGGGAGTAGAGAGGGGCATTTTGAATTCTGTAAATGGGATGATGGGAGAAATTCCTAAGGCCATGAGCAAGCACAAGCCCAAGACAAGATGCAGGCTCAGAAAAGACAAAGAGGACTCTGCATTTTGCAATCACCTTGAGCTTATCTTCTTAGATAGGAGAGCTAAACTCTGAAAGAGAGCACAAGCCAACACAGAGCCAATTTGGAAAGAATATGAAAGGTGTGTATTACATTTGTTTGTTTGTTTTTGTTAGTTCATGGAACTCAAGGAAATCTTTGTCATATTACTAGCTGGATACAAACTTAAGTAACATACAACTCAGGGACTAAATTTTAGAGTTACTGCTTTAAAATATTAAAAGCTATCACTTTAAAATATTAAAAATTACACTGTGTAACAAAAGATTACAAGACAAAGAAACAGGAAATGATGGTCCAACCAAAAGAAGAAGATGAAAATCCATAAACCATCAATGAAGAAGACCAAACTTTGGATATAAAATAAAATATAAAATAATCTTCAGTATGCTCAAGGACATATAGGAAAACACAGAAAAACAGATATTAGGAAAATAATGAATGAACAATATGAGAATCTCAGTAAAGAGGTAGTAATTTAAAAATAGAACCAAACAGAAATGCTGGAGCTAAAGACTACAGTAACTGAAATGAAAAATTCCCTAGAGAGTGTCCACAGCAGATTGGAGCTGACAAAGGAAATAATTGGTAAACATGAAGACAAGACAATTGAGATGATTCAGGCTGAGGAGCAGAAACAAAAGAGAACTTCGAAAAGTGAAAAGAGTCTAAGACATCATCAATTATACCAATATATGCATCATGAAAGTCCTAGAAGGAGAAGAAAGAGAGAAAGGGGCAGAAGAAATATTCAAATAAATAAGGGCAGAAAACTTCCCCAATTTAGTGAAAGACATTCAAGGAGCCCCCAAACCTCAAACAGAATAAACTCAAAGAGACCATACCCAGACATGTAATAGTCAAATATCAATTTGTAAGGACGAGGAGAGAGTTCTGGAAGCTGGAAGAGAAATGCAGCATGTTATGTACAAGGGTGTGCCAGGAGAATTAAGGCCCATTTCCTTATCAGAAACCATAAGGCAAAAAGACAGTGGGATGAAAGGTTTAAAGTGCTGAAGAAAAATATTGCCAAACAAGAATATTGTACCAGGCCAGACTGTCTTTCAAAAGTGAGATTAAGACATTCCCAGATAACCACAAACAGAGGGAGTTAATCATAACTAAACCAGTCTGTCGGCAATGCTAAAGGTTTTTTTCAGACTGAAAGGAAAGGACACCAGACAGTGGATCAAAATGGCATAAAGAAATAAAGACCTCTGATAAAGGTAAGCATATGGGTAATTATAAATGCCAGTACTGTTGGATTGTATATTTTTGCATATAGCATCACTATTGACTAATTACAGGTTCTGAAATGCAAATACATAAATAGAAATGATAACTAGAGTTTTGGACATATAGTGTATAAAGGTACAATTTGTAACAAGTGCAAAAAAATATGGGAGGTCAGAGGGATATAGGAACAGTGTATGTGCATACTATTGGAGTTAAATTGGTATCAAATCAAATGTGATTGTTATAGATTTATGATGTTAAATTTTAGCCCCATAGGAACCCCAGAGAAAATAAATGAATATATATGTATGAAAAGAAATGAGAAGGGTCTCAAAATGATACAGTATACAGAAATCAAATAAATATGCAAATAGGCATTACAGAAGAATTGAGGGACAAAATGATATAAGACTTACAAAGATGAAACAGCAAAATGGCAGAAGAAAGTCATGCATTATCAATAGTTGCTTTAACTATAAATGGATTAAACTTTTTCTCCAGACAAAAGGCAAAGATTTGAGTGGATAAAAAAGCATGACCCTACTACATGCTGTTTACAAGAGACTTACCTTAAAGTCAAATACACAAGTAGACTGAAACAGAAGGATTGGAAAAAATACATGCCATGCAAATAGTAACCTAACAATAGTTCTGCTAATATCAGGTAAAATAGTCTTTTAAGTCAAAAACTATTACAAGGGGCAAAGAAGGTCACTATATGTGATAAAGGGGTCAATTCAATAAGAAGACATAACACTTTTAAATATATGTGCACCTGGTTGCAGAGCCCTAAAATATACAAACCAAATATTGACCAATTTGAAGGGAGAAATAGTTCAACATTAATAGTAGGAAACTTCAGTATACCACTTTTGACAATGGATAGAACATAAGAAAACAAGAACAATAAGGAAATAGAAGACTTGAACAGCACTTTGAACCAAATAGACCTATCAGATGTGTATAGAACACTTCACCCAACAGCAACAGAATACACATTTTTCTATAGTATACAAGGATCATTCTCCAGGATAGACCATCTTAGGTCAGAAAACAAGAGTCAATAAATTCAAAAATATTGAAATCAGACTATGTATATTCTCTGGCCACATTGGAATGAAGCTAGAAATCAATAACAGAGAGAGAACTGGAAAATTCACAAATATGTGGAAATTAAATAGTATACTCTTAAACAACCAGTGGGTCACAGAAGAAATCTCAAGGGAACTTAGAAAATATGTTGATGTGAATGAAAATGAAAACATAATATACCAAAACTTACAGGATACAGCAGAGGCATTGCTGAGAGGGAAATTTATAGCTTTAAATACTTAGATTGAAAAAGAAGAAAGATCTAAAACCTAACCTAACAACTAGAAGAACAAACTAAATGTAAAGGAAGCAGAAGGAAGGAAATAACAGTTAGATCAGAGATAAATGAAATAAAGAATTAAAAAAACAACAGAATTGAGGATCCAAGACGGTGGATTAGGAGACACAGAGAAAAATACTTCTCCATGAAAAACACTAGATAAAAGACAGAAGGTGCTCCAGAATACCAGTTCCAGCGTAGTACCAGCTGGACAAGGTCCACTGAATCCACAGGGACTGTGCACTTGGTGAAACAGAGAGTCTTTGATTGGAAACGAGTGAGGCTGCTGGGGAAACAGTAGCCACACCGCGGTTGGGAGAAACTGGGGGTCAGCATTTGAGACAGAGTAGTTTAAAAGCCCCAAAAGCAGCTGCAGATCCAGCAGTGAGTGCTGCAGTCAAGCGTGGTAGGAAGTGCCTTCCATGCCCTGGGCACCTGACTCAGTATCTGGTGTATATGGTAGCCTTTCGCACACGTGCAACTAATTGTCTCAGAGGTAGGAAAGCAGAGGTCTTCCAAAGTGGGAAATTACCATGCCCCATACAGCCATCTTTTCAGAGGGCTGGGAACACACCTGCGCAGTGCCGCGGCTGAGAGCTTCCCTTGGGGATTCTGCATGCCTTTGACATTGCACAGTCTTCCTTCACGGAGGCCCACGGAGGGAACAGCTTGGAGGCAGGGTCCTGCACAGAAGTCCCAAGGGCCCTACACAATCCCAGAGAATTATGGGCCCATGGCAGAAAGAGACTGTGGGGAGTCTGAGCCTAAGGGTTGGAGTCATGAAACAGCTTTAAGTCTCCAGGAATGGTGGGGAGATTTGAGTCTTAAAACTGCCTTCTCTCCCTAACTGCACAGGGCACACCCTCCACCTTCAGGGTTGGCTGCACCAACTACACACAAAAATTTGGTGCACTGATTGGACTCCCACAAGATTTGGACCCCACTCACCGCATATATGAAATTGGGGAGAACTGGCTTGATGGTAAAAGGTGGTACAAGGGTGCCATTTACCGGTAAGTCAGGGAGATGCACTCCATCAAGCTGTAGCTCTGGCAAATTAGAGATAATTGTTCAAATAAGCCTGCATATTCTAAAATAACCCTGTCAAGATAAGCAAATGCCAGGAGGCCAAAACAACAGAAAATTTTAAAGCATATGAAGAAACTAGAAAATACGGATAACCCAAAACCAAACACCCAAATCAAAAACTCAGAGGAGATACAGTACTTGGAGCAATTAATCAAAGAAGTAATCACAAATAACAATATCATGGCACAGGATATAAAGGACATGAAGAAGACCTTAGAAGAGCATAAAGAACAATTTGCAAGAGTAAATTAGAAAATAGGATCTTACGGAAATAAAAGAAACTCATGATCAAATTAAAAAGATTCTGGATACACACAGTACTAGATGAGAGGAAGCTGAGTAAAGAATAAGCAAACTGGAAGAGTGCAGGCTTGAAGGTGAAAGTACAAAAGAAAGAATAGAGAAAAAAATCAAAAAATTCGAAATAGATCTCAGGGATATGATGGACAACATAAAGCACGCGAATATAAAAATCATTGGTGTTCCAGAAGGGGAAGAGAAGGGTAAAAATCTAGGAAGAGTACTCAAAGAAATTGTTGGGGAAAACTTCCCAACCCTTCTAAACAACGTAAATACACAAATCATAGATGCCCAACAAACTCCAAACCAAGTAAATCCAATAAACCTACTCCTAGACATATTCTGATCAGACTGTCAAATGCTGAAGAGAAGGAGCAAGTTCTGAAAGCAGGAAGAGACACAATTCACCACATATAGTGGAAACAGCATAAGACTAAGCAGTGACTGCTCAGCGGCCACCATGGAGGTGAGAAGGCAGTGGTATGACATATTTAAAATTCTGAAAGAGAAAAATTGCCAATGAAGAATTCTTTATCCAGCAAAGCTCTCCTTCGAATTTGAGGGAGAACTTAAATTTTTCACAAACAAACAAATGCCGAGAGAATTTGCTAACAAGAGACCTACCCTACTTGAGATACTAAAGGGATACCAACCAGCAGAGAAACAAAGAAAGGAGAGAGGGGTATGGAGAAGGATTCAGAACTAAAGAGATTTGGTAAGGGTACATTAAAGGAAATAGTGGGAAAAAATGTATCTGACAAACAAAAACCAAAGGATAGGATGGCTGATTCAAGAAATGCCCTCACAGTAATAACATTGAACGTGAATGGATTAAACTCCCCAATTAAAAGATATAGATTGGCAGAATGGATTAAAAAATATGAACCATCGATATGCTGCTTACAAAAGACTCATCTTAGACCCAGAGACACAAAGAAATTGAAAGTGAAAGGATCAAAAAAAAATATTCCATGCAAGTTACAGCCAAAGAAAGAAGGAGTAGCAACATTAATCTCAGATAAAATAGACTTTAAATGCAAGGATGTTATAAGAGACAAAGATCACTGTATAATAATAAAAGGGACAATTCAACAAGAAGAAATGACTACCATAAATGTCTATGCACCCAATCAAAGTGCCCCCAAATACATGAGATAAACATTGGCAAAACTAAAGGAAGCAATAAATGTTTCCTTTGTGGGAGGCTTCAATACCTCACTCTCTTCTTTAGATAGATCAACCAGACAGAGGACCAATAAGGACATTGAAAACCTAAACAATCTGATAAATGAATTTGAATTAACAGACATATATAGAACATTACATCTGAAATCACCAGGATACACATTCTTCTCTAGTGCTCACAGAACTTTCTCCAGAATAGATCATATGCTAGGCCATAAAACAAGTCTCAGTAAATTTAAAAAGACTGAAATTATTCAAAGCACATTCTCTGATCACAATGGAATACAATTAGAAGTCAAAAACCATCAGAGACTTAGAAAATTTACAAGTATCTAGAGGTTAAACAACACACTCCTAAACAATCAGTGGGTTAAGGAAGAAATAGCAGGAGAAATTGCTGAGTATACAGAGACGAATGAAAATGAGAACACAACATATTAAAAGTTATGGGATGCAGTAAAGATGGCATTGAGGGGGAAATTTATAGTTCTAAATGCATACATTAAAAAGGAAGAAAGCTAAAATCAAAGAACTAATGGAAAAATAAATAAATAAATAAAAATAAAAAATAAAAAAAAAAAGAACTAATGGACCAACTGAAGAAGCTAGAAAATGAACAGCAAACTAATCCTAAACCAATTAGAAGAAAAAAAAATAACAAGGACTGAAGCAGAAATAAATGACACAGAGAACAGAAAACACAATAGAGAGAATAAATAAAGCCAAAAGTTGCTTCTTTGAAAAGATCAACAAGATTGACAAGCCCTAGCTAGACTGACAAAATCAAAAAGAGAGAAGACCCAAATAAACAAAATAATAAATGAGAGAGGCGACATTACTGTGGATCCCAAAGAAATTTAAAAAATTATGAGAGGATGCTATGAACAACTCTATACCAACCAACTAGATAATGTAGAGGAAATGGATAATTTCCTGGAAACGTATGAACAACCTAGACTGACCATAGAAGAAATAGAAGATCTCAAACAGCCAATCACAAGCAGAGAAATCCAGTCATCAGAAAGCTTCCCACAAATAAATGCCCAGGGCCAGATGGCTTCACAGGGAAATGCTACCAAACTTTCCAAAAAGACCGACACCAATCTTACTTAAACTCTTCCAAAACATTGAAGAGAATGGAAAACTACCTAACTCATTTTATGACGCTAACATCACTCTAATACTAAAACCAGGTAAAGATGCTACAAGAAAGGAAAACTACAGGCCAATCTCCCTAATGAATATAGATGCAAAAATTATCAACAAAATACTTGCAAATCAAATCCAAAGGCACATTAAAAAATCATACACCATGACCAAGTGGGGTTCATTCCAGGCAGGCAAGAATGTTTCAACATAAGAAAATCAATCAATGTATTACAACACATTAACAAATCGAAAGGGAAAAATCAAATGCTTATCTCAATAGATGCTGAAAAACCATTCGACAAAATCCAGTGTCCTTTTTTGATAAAAACGCTTCAAACGATAGGAATTGAAGGAAACTTCCTCAATATGATAAAGGGCACATATGAAAAACCCACAGCCTGCATAGCACTCAATGGCAAGAGACTGAAAGCCTTCCCTCTAAGATCAGGAATAAGGCAAGGATGCCCACTGTCACCACTGTTAATTCAACATTGTACTAGAAGTGCTAGCCAGAGCAATCTGGCCAGACAAATAAAAGGCATGCAGATTGGAAAGGAAGAAGTAAAACTGTCATTATTTGCAGATGTTATGATCTTATATTTGGAAAACCCTGAAAAATTGATGGCACAACTACTTGTGCTAATAAACAAATTTAGCAAAGTAGCGGGATACAAGATTAATGCACATAAGTCAGTAATGTTCCTATACACTAGAAGTGACCTAACTGAAGAGTCACTCAAGAAAAAGATACCATTCTCAATAGCAACTGAAAAATCAAGTGCCTAGGAATAAACTTATCCAAGGATGTGAAAGACCTATACATAGAAAACTACATAACTTTGCTAAAAGAGTGATAACCTAAAAAGATGGAAAATATTCCTTATTCATGAAAAGAGAGGCTAAATGTCATTAAGATGTCAATTCTACCCAAACTTATCTACAGATTCAATGCAATTACTATCAAAATTCCAGCAACCTACTTTGCAGACTTGCAAAAGCTAGTTCTCAAATTTATCTGGAAGGGGAAGATGCCTCAAATTGCTAAAAACATTCTAAAAAAGAAAAATGAAGTGGAAGGACTTACACTCCCTGACTTTGAAGCTTATTATAAAGCCACAGTAGTCAAAGCAGCATGGTACTGGCACAAAGATAGACATATTGATCAATGGAATCAAATTGAGAATTCAGAGCTAGACCCCCAGATCTGTGGTCAACTGATCTTTGATAAGGTCCCCAAAACCACTGAACTGGGACATAATTCAACAAATGGGGCTGGGAAAGCTGGATATCCATATCCAAAAGAATGAAAGAGGACCCTACCTTGCACTCTACACAAAAATTAACTAAAAATGGATTAAAGATCTCAATATAAGAGACAATATCATAAAACTCCTAGAAGATAATGTAGGGAAACATCTTCAAGACCTCTTATTAGGAGGTCAGTTCCTAGACCTTACACCCAAAGCACAAGCAACAAAAGAAAAAATAGATAAATGGCAACTCCTCAAATTTAAAAGCTTCTGTACCTCAAGGGAATTTGTCAAAAGGTGGAGAGGCAGCCAATTCAATGGGGAAAAATATTTGGAAACCATGTATCTGACAAAAGACTGATGTCTTGAGTATATAAAGAAATCCTATAATTCAACAACAATAGTACAGGCAGCCCAATTATAAAATGGGCAAAAGATATGAAAAGACAATTCTCTGAAGAGGAAATACAAATGGACAAGAAACACATGAAAACATGTTCATCTTCACTAGCTATTAGGGAGATGCAAATTAAGACTAGAATGAGTTATCATCTCACACCAATTAGATTGGTTCCATTAAACAAACAGGAAACTACAAATGCTGGAGGGGATGTGGAGAAATTGGAATTCATATTCATTGTTGGTGGGACTGTATAATGGTACAGCCACTCTGGAAGACAGTCTGGCAGTTCCTTAGAAAACTAGATATAGAGTTACCCTTTGATCCAGCAATTGCACTTCTCTGTGTATACCCGGAAGATCTGAAAGCAGTGACACAAACAGATAACTCCACCCCAGTGTTCACAGCAGCAGTATTCACAGTTGCCAAGAGATAGAAACAACCCAAATGTCCTTCAACAGATGAATGGATAAACAAAATGTGGTATATATATACAAGATTGAGTACTATGAGGCAATAAGAAGGAACAATATTGTGAAACATATAACAACATGGATGAACCTTGAAAACATAATGCTGAGTGAAATAAGTGAGGCACAAAAAGAGAAATATTGTATGTTACCACTAATGTGAACACTATGAAAAATGTAAAATAAATGGTTGAGATTTTAGAATGTAGGGGACCTAGTGATAGCAAATAGTGAAGGGAAACAATAATCTAATAAGAACAGATAAGTTATGGAGTGTAAACTTAATGTTCTGGGAATACTTGGGAATGACTATGGCTTGTTAATTTCTGGAGTGTATGGTAGGAACAAGTTTTCAGAAATGTAGTTTTTTTAGGTTTTTTGTATTTCTTATTGCTTTGGTTATAATTTGTTTATTTTCGTGGGGTAGGGTAGGAACATGCTGGAAGCAATGTAGTTATTTTAAGTAATTTGTCTTTTCTTATTTGCTTGTTTTGGTTTTGTTTGAAATGTTGTTTTTATTGTTTTTTGTTTTTAGTTTTTGGATAAAGTTAAAAAAAACAACAGAATCAATGAAATGAAAAGTTGGTTCTTTGGAAAGATCAATAAAATCAACAAACCTTTAGCTAGAGTGACAAAGAAAAAGAGAGAGAGGGCGCAAATAACTAACATCAGAAATGAAAGGGGGACATTACTGCATGCTCCACCGAAATAAGAAGGATTCTAAGAGAATACTGTAAACAGGTGTATGCCAACAAATTAGAGAACTTAGATGAAATGGACAAATTCCTAGAAACACACAAACTATCTGTACTAACTCAGGAAGAAGTAGATGGTCTCAATAGACCAATAACCTGAGACTGAATCAGTAAATAAAAACCCATCCAAAAAAGAACAGCCCAGGCCAGATGGCTTCATTAATGAAATTTACCAAACATTGCAAGAAAAATTGACATCAATCCTCCTCAAACTCTTCCAAAAAATGGCGAGGTATGAACATTCCCTAAATCATTCCATGAGGCCGGCATCACCCTGACACCAAATGCAGATAAAGGTACTGAAGAAAGAAAATTACAGACCAGTATCTCTTAGGAATATAGATGCAAAAAACCTCAGCAAAATACTAGCAAACCAAATCCAGGAGTACATTAAAAGAATTGCAACCATGATCAATGAGTATGGATATCCAATTTTCCCAGAGCCATTTGCTGAAGAAAGGCTGATGGTGTCCAAAACACCTCTGTCAGTTGAGGAGGCACATGGCCAGTGTCTACTGGTCCTTTGCTTCTAGGTTGCATTTCAAAATGGCTTTCTCCAAAATGTCAATGGGCTTCTGTCTCTCTTAGCCTCTCTCAGCTTCTGTACATTCTTGCTTGTTTGCCCAGGGTGTTTCTAAGTGTCTGGGTGTCCTAGTTTGCTAATGCTGCAGAATGCAAAACACCAGAGATGGATAGGCTTTTATAAAATGGGGGTTTATTTTGCTACGCAGTTACAGTCTTAAGGACACAAAGCGTCCAAGGTAACACACCAGCAATCGGGTACCTTCACCGGAGGACAGCCAGTGGTGTCTGGAAAACCTCTGCTAGCTAGGAAGGCAGCCAGCATCTGCTCCAAAGCTCCGGCCTCAAAACGGCTTTCTCCCAGGACGTTCCTCTCTAGCAAGCTTGCTCCTCTTCAAAACATCACTCCCAGCTGCACTCACTGAGTTTTCTCTCTCTCAGTCAGTTCATTTATATGGCTCCACTGATCAAGGCCCACCCCGAATGGGCAGGGCCACACCTCCATGGGAACATCTCATCAAAATTATTACCCGCACAGCTGAGTGGAGCACATTCCAAGCAAATCTAACCAGCACCAAAAACGTCTGTCCAACAAGACCACAAAGATAATGACATTTGGGGGACACAATACATTCAAACCGGCACACTGGGGGTCCTCTTTTAGCTTCTCCAGGACAAACTCTGGGCTTCATCTCTTAGATTAGTATCTCCAAACATCTTTCTGTCTGCATCTCCCAGTGCCTCCAAGCATCTGGGTCTGTCAGCTGTTAGCTTCCTCTAGGGTCAAACTCTGGCTTACATATCTTAGCTTCTCTCCAAAATACATCTCTCAGCTTCTCTGAGCTCCTTCTCTCTGTGAACTCTCTTAAAGTATTCCAGTGAACTAATCCCCTGATGGGTAGGGTCACACCTCCATGGAAATGATCTTATCAAAAGCTCTCACCCACAGTTGGGTGGGCCACATCTCCATGGAAACGGCCTAATCAAACGTCCCACCCTAATCAAAATTTAACTTAAAATGGATAAAAGACCTAAATATAAGAACTAAAACTGTAAAACTAGAAGAAAACATAAGAAAGCATCTTCAGAACCCTGTGATAGGCAGTGGTTTCTTAGACTTTTCACCAAAGGCACACATGAGAAAAGAAACAATAGATAAATGAAACTTCATCAAAATTTAAAACTTTTGTGCATCAAAGGATTTCATTATGAAAGTAAAAAGACAACCTACAGAATGGGAGAAAATTTCAAACCACATATCTGAAAAAGGATTAATATCCTGAATATATAAGGAAATCCTACAATTCAACAACAAAAAGACAACCCAATTAAAAAATGGGTGAAAGATGTGAATCGACATCTCTCCAAAGAAGATATACAAATAGCCAGAATGCACATGAAAAGATGCTGAACATCATTACATATTAAACAAATGCAAATCAAAACCACAGTGAGATACGCACCTACTAGACTGGCTACTATTAAAAAAAACATAGCACATGTTGGAGAGGTTGTGGAGAACTAGGAACACTCATTCATTATTTGAGTAATGTAAAATATTGCAGCAGTTTTGGAAAGCAGTTTGGGAATTCCTCAGAAAGTTAAACATAGAATTACCACATAATCTGGAAATCCCACTTTTAGGCATGTACCCAAAAGAATTGAAAGCAGAAACTCAAACAGATATTTACATATCAGTATTCATAGAGGTACTATCACAATTGCCAAAAGGTAGAAGCACCCCAAGTGTCCACCAAGAGATGAACAGAGAAACAAAATGTGGTATATACATACGATAGAATAATGTTCAGCTGTAAAAAGGAATGAAATTTTCATACCTGTGACAACATGGATGATCTTGAACATGTTGAATGAAAAAAAGCCAGATACAGAAGGACAAATATTGTATGATCTCACTGATACGAAATAATTAGAATAAGCAAATTCATAAAGTCATAAAGTAGAATACAGGTTGCCAGTGGCTGTGATGGGGATTGGAGAGTTAATACTTAATTGAAATGTATTTATTTTTGAAGTGATAGAATAGTTTTGGTAATAGATGGTGGTGATGGTAACAACATTGTGACTGTAATGAACACCATTGAATTATATATTTGAATGTGGTTAAAAGGGGAAATTTTAGGTTGTATATATGTTACCAAAGTAAAAATTAAAAATAAAACATGACTGTACAACACAAAAAGTGAACTGTAATATAAACTATGAATTATAGTTAATAGTACTATTATAATAATATTCTTTCATCAATTGTAACAAATGTACCACAATAATGCAAAGTGTTAATAATAGGAAAAACTGTGTGTCTGAGAGGGTCATATAAGAACTCTGTTTTTTCTGCATGATCTTTCTATAAATATACACTTTCTCTAAATATATATATATATATATATATATATATATATATATATATATATAAAACTTGGAACATGCCATTTCTCAAATGTGCTACCTACAGTTTACAGCCCCTGAATGGAAGATGTCTAGTTGAAGAATCAAGCTAAACCCCTTCCAGGGATATCTGAAGGCATCCCTCTAACATGATGGGCTTCGGGCTTCAGAGGTTTTGTTATTACAGTTCACTCACTCACTATACTAGGTGTTTTCAGGGTTCTTTTAGAAACAACATGAAACACTGCTTTACTGTATTCTACTTCCATTTGTTAGCCTTAATAAGGAACACAGTCCTTTGGCAGAATGTACGCAAATCATAGCCAGCCCAGCAGACCTGAGCTCACCACTCTGTATTTCATGTACTTCCCAAAGAGAATTAAGATAGTTCAACATGGTCTTTCTAAAGCTGTTTTTGTGTGTGTGTGTTTATGGGTGATCAAACTATGAGTGGAAAATTAAAGTGAGGAAAAACTAGAAATAACATTTGAATTTTAAATATGTACAGGTACAGGTGTGCAGCTAACAGAAGCTACTGATGGTAGCCTCTTAAGTCCCAGCTAGAGGAAGCCACAGCAGTCCTATCTTAAAATTTTTACCCAGCAAATGACATGGTGTCAGATAACTGCTTAGCACTTTTGAGGAAAAATATGTATTTTTCAAAGTAACTTAATGGTAGGGAATGAAGAAGAAATTTGTCAAGAAATTAAACAGGAAAAATTTCTGAACTTGCCAGTGATCCCAGCAACACTAGTTACATAAAGTAGAATTTTGTATCTGTTGTTAGTACACAAAATAAAAATAATAGTTTTAAATGGTCTTGGTGAAATTCTTCACAATTATATATATTTGGTGACAATATAAAGCATAAAACTTCTCTGAGATGAATATTGTTAATAAGTACCAAAGTCATTAAAATGTTTGTACTCTGATATAATAATTTTGTTTTTTGAAATTTACTCTCAGGCTAATTTTAAAACCTATCTGCATAAAGATGTTTATAGAAGTAGTAAACCATACTCCCAAATAGAGGGAGGTCTGATGGGTAAGAAAGAGCCTAAATAATCAATAATAGAATGATTCAGTAAATTATAGTCAGTGTATTTCCTAGAATACACTTAATGCTGCTATAAAAGTATTTCCTTTTACAATAATTCTTTTGGCAAGTATTTACTGTTCTAGGTGCTGAGTACCTACTGGTGAACTAAACACGCAGCTTTCAATGATGTAAACAACATGAAAAATGCTTATTGTCTTGAAGTATGTGAATTAGCCTCAGTGGTTGCTGATGTGCTTATAGACATAGGGGACTGGTGGTTTGATGGGCTGTGCTGTCTACCATGGGACTCGCTCTTGGCAAGACTGTTGCTGCAAAGGAGAGGCTAGGCCTGCCTATAATTGTGCCTAAGAGCCTCCTCCCGAATACCTCTTTGTTGCTCAGATGTGGCCCTCTCTCTCTAGCTAAGCTAACTTGGCAGGTGAAATCACTGCCCTCCCCCCTACATGGGATCTGACACCCAGGAGAGTGAATCTCCCTGGCAACGTGGAATATGACTCCCAGGGAGGAATCTAGATCCAGCATCATGGGATGGAGAACATCTTCTTGACCAAAAAGGGGATGTCAAAGGAAATGAAATAAGCTTCAGTGGCAGAGAGATTCCAAAAGGAGCCAAGAGGTCACTCTGGTGGGCACTCTTACGTACAATATAGACAACCCTTTTTACGTTCTAATAAATTGGAATAGCTACCAGTAAATACCTGAAACTATCAAACTACAACCCAGAACCCTTGAATCTTGAAGACAATTGTATAAAAATGTAGCCTATGAGGGGTGACAATGTGATTGGGGAAGCCACATGGACCGCACTCCCCTTTGTCCAGTGTATGGATGGATTAGTAGAAAAATGGGGACAAAAAAAAAAAGGCACCCAGTATTCTTTTTTACTTTAATTGTTCTTTTTCACTTTAATTTTTATTCTTCTTATTTGTGTGTGTGCAGTAATGAAAATGTTCAAAAATTAATTTTGGTGATGAACGCACAACTATGTAATGGTACTGTGAACAATTGAACATACGCTTTGTATAACTGCATGGTATGTGAATATATCTCAATAAAAATGAATTTAAAAAAATAAAGTATGTGACTTAGGATTATAGCTGTGTACAAAATAATTGTCTATTGCTTGATTAGAATATGAAAAAATAAAAGTGGACTTAATTTTGTTTTGTGTTGATGTATGCAATATTTTTTGCTAAAGAGCATCTGACAATAAGAATTCATATGTCAAATTCCATTATAATAAAATTGCCTACACTAAATAAGTTAGCTACATAATTGTAGACAGATAACAGAAATTCTCCAGATTACACTTTGAGTATAGAGAGAGGGCTAGATTTCACAAGGTGATCCCAAAGTTCCTTTATACTATAAAACTCTTTGATTTTGAAGGAAGTTTGCTCAAATAAGATTTTACTTTTGCTACTGGTATATTAAGCACATTCCATAGAAGCTTAATATACCAAAATTCTCTATTAGTTTTCATAAAAGGTACACTTCAAGTTTCCTGAATCCTAAATTTCTGTTCCTGTGCCCTTTACTAGCATCTAAAACTGACCACCAACAATTCCTCCATCCCTGTAGCACATGCAGCAACTCTGATCAGTAAAGTCCGTTTCCCCTCTCCTTGAACCTTGGCAGACTGTATGGTTTGCTTCAACCAATAGAATGAAGTGGAAGTGATGCTATGCCATTTCGGAGCCTGGTCTTTAAGAGGCTAAGCTGCTTTCATTGAAGCAGTCCATTCCATTCCACTCCCTGAGCTGCTGGATGGAGAGACCCAGCCAGCCTCCAGCAATTCCAGCCACCCCCGCTGAAGTTCTGAATGTGAGTGAAGACATCACACATATTGCAGCCTATCTGAACACCCAGCTGAATGCGTCTACATGGTATCCCAGTAGATGACACCACAAGGAGCAAACAAGCTGTCTGGCTGAGCCCAGCCAGCCCATAGACTCATAGGAAATAACTCGTTTTTAAGCCGTTAAAAGTTCTGGGGTGGTTTGTTACACAATAGATAATTGATAATTGGCTCTTCTTTTTCTGTTGTGTATAATCTGGAAAATATGTCCACCCATTCATTTTGTCTTGAACTTTGAATAATTGGGTCTGCTAAGCTTTTGTCCAAACAACTCAATAGCTTCCGAGATTTAAAAAAAAAAAAAAAAAAATTCAATCTAAGATCTGCTTAAGCTGCCTGTGTTTGTGAATTTTCAAGTATGATCTTTCCCCATCCATCCAGAACCTGGGCCAGTATAGAAAAGTCTGTTCCTGATGTCTTTCTTTGCTGCCAGGCACTTTTTTTTTTTTTTAATTTTTTTTTTATTAGAGAAGTTGTAGCCTTACAAAAAAATTATGCATAAAATACAAGTTCCCATATACCACCCTTTTATTAACACCTTTCATTAGTGTGGTACATTTGTTACAATTCATGAAAGAATATTTTAATAATTGTACTATGAATTTGTAATTTGTGTTGTACAGTCCTGTGTTTTGTAAAAAATTTTTATTCTAGTAACAATATACAACCTAAGATTTTACCTTTTAACCACATTCAAATATATAATTCAGTGCTGTTAATTATATTCACAATGTTGTGCTACCATCATCACCATCAATTACCAAAACTTTATAATCAGCCCAAATAGAAACTCTGTATAATGGAAGCATTAACTACCCATTCCCTACCCCACCCCAACCCCAGGTAACCTGTATTCTAGATTCTGACTTTATGAGTTTGCTTATTCTAATTATCTGTGAAGTCATACAATATTTGTCTTTTATGTCTGGCTTATTTCATGCAACATGATTAAGTCTTAGGCACATTTTTTTTAGTCTGTTCTCCTGATATATGATTGTAATACTGAAACAAAATGACAATACAGTGTTTTGTTTTTGTTTTTCACAAAAAATTACATGTAATTAAATTTCTGTGTTTTATTTCCTGAAGTATTCAGAAATCATAAAAATTAAAGAGTAAAAATCAGTGAAAGTAAATATTTAGTATATTTAAATATAAAATTTATAAACAGTGGATCAAGTAAAAGACAAAATTATAAATTTAACTATGTATTATTTTAATTAGTAAATAAATTGTTAAAAAATAAATTCCTCATAAAATGAAGAAAATTTCATCATGAAAAATTGAAAATGAAACAAATGATATTTCTAAAACAGTCTTTAAAGCAAAGTTAATTAATGATATTATCACTGAATTGTGAAAGTATTTTTGTGCAGATTTTCCCAGCTGCCTAATAGCCCCCTACTAACTGCTCTACACACAAGTGAAAGTAATGGTAAAAAGATATAATCCAGTTCTAAATTTCTTCTGTGTCTTTCATTTTCAGATAATACTGTTTCTTGCTTGATAGCTTTGAGGATTTCTTGAGTAATAGCCCTTTTATTGATTGCAACTATCGTGTTTGTTTCAAAGAAAACATATCCAATTTTCATTATCTTTAGATTTGTGGTTTATAGAAAGAAATTCTGTTTCATTTCTACCACACTCATATTGCACCTGCTCAAAAATTCTTTGAACTAGAGTAAGAATTATTCTCACAGTAGAAGCTTTGTTTAGTTGACTTTCACCTCCATAAATCTTGAGAGAAATTAAAAAATACTTTATATAACACATGTTCAGTTAAAATGCTAATGCAATGTATAAATAACTCTGTGGATGCCTCAAGATGCTAATAATTCAGAGATCAGATTTTTTTTTAATTGGAAATAATGTTATTACATCATCCCTGCCAGTGTTTTGGAACTTAAAATTAGCATAGAATTTGAGAAACAGTACTGCTGTTAGAACAATGAAGGTATATCCTTTTAAGAATTTCAGTTTTATACAAGATGCCCAGGTGCAGTATTGGTCTCCTTTACCCTTTGGGAAGATGTTGCTTTATTTTTTTTACTTTGGTTTTTCTGTCCCTTCTTTATTTTTGATCCCTGGGGAATTTCCCTTAGTTGTGTCTGGGTTGTTTTTTGTTTGTTTGTTTGCTTGCTTGCTTCAAATGAGCTCAGCTATGCGTTTAAAGGGATTCTTATGTTAATCTTTGCTTAAACTCAACTTTCACCTATGCCTCCTGCACCCAAGTAGCAGAACAAGGGTTGAGTAAAACCGGGATGATTGGTCTTACTACCCTTCTGATTCACTGCCCTCATTTGTAGCAAAACTCATAATAGTTGATGTTCATTTCTCTGTGTTTTCAGTGAGAGTTGCTCTACAACCCATTCCAATTAGGCTTTCATCTCTGTTGATCCATTGAACCTGCTTCCAATCACTTGGTCGGTTCTTGGTCCTCACCTCTCACCTTATCTCACAGCAATTTTTGACATAACTGATCATTCCCTTTTTTCTGAGCTATTTTCTTCATTCAGCTCTGGAACCCATACATGTCTGTTTTCCCTTGTTACTTTTTCTGTGTTCCCTTTGCTGACTGCCACTTCCTCTTCTCTGCATATAGGGGTGCTCTAGACCTCTCTCCCTGATATATTTTTTTCGTATGTACAGTCATACTTGAGATAATTGTATCAGTCACTGTCCAGTCAGAAGACAGATACTTCTGTAAAAATAAAAAGTGACTATCTAATGAAAATGCCATTTGAGTAGCAACCATAGAAAGTAGCTAACAGCCCTTGGACTGAGGGAGAGTGAACAGAAAAGGAACTTAGAGGAGATTCAGACCTGCCAAAGGACCACCCATCTTTCAGTGGGAAAGAAGCTTGACAGAAGGTGTGGCCCTCAGTGGAACAGTGAGTGGTCACTGGTGGAGGAAAAGCTTACTAGAAGGTGCAGGCCACAGCTGATTGGTGAGGGCCACTGCTTGGTGAAGAACTTACCCGAGGGCAAAGGCTGCTGAACTGTGAAGTGGGAGGGCTGCTGCTGTCTTGGCAAAGAGTCTTGCCTGGACAAAGCAAACTGCAGTTGAATCATGAGGGCTGCTACTGTGATGGTGGAGAAAATTGCTGGAGGATGCAGTGGGGGCTGCCCCCTGCATAGTAGAGCAGTAAAACAGCACACTGGAAGAAGGAAGAGAGTCCCTTTCTCCTACCCTGGCCTTGTGGTGTCCCTCCAGCACCCTCTTTTGGCAAAACTTAGTATCAGCCAGCTGGCAAAAGAGAAATGTATACAGGGCCTAACTGCATTATTAAAGTAGAGCATAAAAGGGTAGATTTGAACTGAGAGACAATAGATTAATAAGTGGCATAGTCCTCGCCTTTGGCTAGTCTACATCCAAATGTACTTTTCTGTACACATTTTAATTTCAGTAAACCACAAAATTAACTTTTTGTTTTTGTACAAGTGAAGCTTTTCCTAAAGAGAGGAGACATATAGTCTCTTTTAGTGTGCCAGAGCTGTAGTAATAAAGTGCCATAGACTAATTTGCTTACACAACAGAAATTTGTAGGTTGGAAGTCTGAAATCAAGGTGTCAGGAGGGCCATAGTTCCTCTTAAAGGGGAGAATCTATTCCATGCCTCTCCCTTGGCTTTGGTGGGTGGCTGATAATCCATGGCATTCCTTGGTTTGTGGTGGCATAACTCAATTTCTGCCTCCATGTCTCTGTCTCCATCTCACTTTCTGTGTCCAAATCTCCTCTCCTTATAAGGATAACATCTTAAGTAGTAACATTGTTAACGATCCTATTTACAAATAAGTTACAGTCATAGGACCAAGAGTTAGGACTTGAACATGTCTTTTGGATGGCACAGTTCAACCCATAAGACAGTCTCAACAGCCATTGTATCAATTGCTGGATATATTAATTACCCTCAAATTCAGTCACAGTCTTACTGAATATTCTGTTACCTTAAGACTAAATTGTAGGGAGAACCTAAGATGGCGGCTAGGTGAGACAGGGCAAAAAAACACCTCTGTGGAAAATACTAGATAAAAACCAGAAAGTGATCCAGAATACCACTTCCAGCGATGCACCACCCGGACAAGGTCTGCTGAATCCACAGGGGCCGTGCGCATGGTGAAACTGGGAGTCTGCGTTCTGAAACGAGTTGAGTAAGCTGGCTGAAAGTCCCGTGGCTGTGCTGTGATGTCAGGAAACTGTGGGTTGGCGTTTGAAGATGGGCTAGTTCTTTTTATTAAAAAAAAAAAACCCGGGAGCAGCTGCAGATACGGCAGTGAGAACTGCGCAGTGAAGCACTGCAGCAGTGGGCTGTAGCCAACGCTTCGGTGTCTGGCGTGGAGGATAGCCCTCCCCACACCTGCTGCTGATTGTCCCAGGGACAGAGGGACAGAGGGGAGAGCCAAAAGGAGAAAGAAACCACACCCCTTGCAGCCAGCTACCCACAGCCCAGAGCCACGCCAGGAAACCCAGTCTGACGGGGAGTGTATCCCACAGCACCCCACACGCCACAATTTCGGCTGTGGACAGTGTCCTTGGGTGCAACCACAACTAGTTGTCCCGGAGCTGGGAAGGTGGAGCTGTGTGAAAAGTGGGGGGTTGAGATGCCCCATTCAGCCATTTTTGCATCAGACTGGGAGCACCCCTGCACGGCCTGGCGGCCCGGGGCTTCCCTTGAGGGAAGGCATGCACTTGTGACGTAGCACAGCCTTCCCTCAACAGAGGTCCTGGAAGATCACAGCTATCAAGCAAAGCAAATGCCAAGAGGCCAAAAACAACAGAAAATCTTAAAGCATTTGCTAAAACCAGATGATATGGAGAACCCAGTCCCAAACACCCAAATCAAATGATCGGAGGACACATAGTACAATTGATTAAAGGACTACAGTCAAAGAATGAGAGCATGGCACAGGATATAAAGGACATGAAGAAGAACATGGCACAGTATATTAAGGACATAAAGAAGACCCTAGAAGAGCATAAAGAAGAAATTGCAAGAGTAAATTAAAAAATAGAAGATCTTATGGAAATAAAAGAAACTGTTGGCCAAATTAAAAAGACTCTGGTTCTCATAATACAAGATTAGAGGAAGGTGAACAACAACTCAGCGTCCTAGAAGACCACAGAACAGAAAATGAAAGAACAAAAGAAAGAATGGAGAAAAAAATTGAAAAAATGAAAATGGATCTCAGGGATATAATAGATAAAATAAAACGTCGAAATTTAAGACTCATTGGTGTCCCAGAAGGGGAAGAGAAGGGTAAAGGTCTAGAAAGAGTATTCAAAGAAATTGTTGGGGAAATCTTCCCAAACCTTCTACACAATATAATACACAAAGCATAAGTGCCCAACAAACTCCAAATAGAATAAATCCAAATAAACCCACTCCAAGACATATTCTGATCAGAATATGCACCCTGAAGAGAAGGAGCAAGCTCTGAAAGCAGCAAGAGAAAAGCAATTCACCACATACAAAGGAAACAACATAAGACTAAGTAGTGACTACTCAGTGGCCACGATGGAGGCGAGAAGGCAGTGGCATGACATATTTAAAATTCTCAGAGAAAAATTTCCAACCAAGAATACTTTATCCAGCAAAACTGTCCTTCAGAATTGAGGGAGAGCTTAAAATTTTCACAGACAAACAAATGCTGAGAGATTTTGCCAATAAAAGACACCTGCCCTACTTCAGATACTAAAGGGAGCCCTACCAACAGAGAAACAAAGAAAGGAGAGAGAGAGAGAGAGAGAGAGAGAGAGAGAGAGAATTTTAACAGACATATGTAGAACCTTATATCCCAAATCACCAGGACACACATTTTTCTCTAGTGATCATGGATCTTTCTCCAGAACAGACCATATGCTGGGACATAAAACAAGCATCAATAAATTTAAAAAAAGAAAAAACAGTTGAATATATTCAAAGCACATTCTCTGACCACAATGGAATACAAATAGAAGTCAGTAATTTTTTATTTGTAACTCCACTATTTACTTCCTACAGGATATAAAATACATAAACTCTAATGACAGATCAGTGGTTTTGGACTCAATGTAAAATACGTAATATTTGACAAGAACTATTATATAAGGGCGGGGGAATGGAGGAGTATAGGAACATAGTTTACGGGTCCTATTGAAGTTAAGTTGGTATCAAAGAAAACCAAGATTGTTATGGATTTAAGAGGTTAAATTTAAGCCCCACAGTAAACACAAAGAAATTATCAGAGAATATGACTATAGAGATGAAAAGTAGAGTATGGGTTATGAGAAGTGGGGGAAGGGGCAATGGGGAGTTAAGAAATGAGTGTAGGGTTGCTGTTTGGGGTGAAGGGAAATTTCTAGTAATGGATGGTGGGAAGGCGATAGCATTACAACGTTCTAAGTGTGATTAATCCCACTAATGGAATGTTAGGGAGGGGGTGGAATGGGAAGATTTAGGCTGTATATATGTTTCCATAATTGGAAAAAAAAAAGAAAAGCAGTCTAAATAGATGACAATTGAATGCCAAGGATGATCCTGGATGGGATCTGAGGATGGAGGACAGGAGCTCAAAGGGACACAGTTGGGACATAAGGAAAAAAAAAAAAAAGGAAATGTAGAATGTAAGCTTTTTATCAATGTTGAATTTCTTGAACTTCTTAGCTGCACTTAATGGGATTGCATAAAAGAATGTTCTTGTTCATGGGAATTGTATATGTGAATTATAGTGTTTGTTCAAGGATGTGTGCAGCTTGCTCTCATATATTCAGAAGACAGAGCAATAGATGATGGATGATAGGGAGGGAAGGAAGGAGGGAGGGAAAGAAAGAAATGTCAGTGAGACAGCATGTTAAAGTTGATGGATTGGGGTATCGGGGGAGGGGGGTCAGAAAAAAAAAAAAGACTAAATTGTAAAGTTAATCTCCAACAAACCTGTGTAAATATTAAGGAGAAAAAGAAGAAAGAAGTAACGAATAGTTAAGATATACAAATGTATGCATTTGCAAAGCTACTTTGTCATCATTTTTGTAATTTGTCATGAGGCTATAGTTGTTATCTGTAACTTGCTTCTTCCACTAACCATTTTATAGTTTGTCCTTAGCCCGAACTTCGGCTAGTTGGAATGATTTAACTGTTTAACTGGCCAGGTGACCCAAACCTTTGTTACTGAAGGATCTGAAATCTCAATAGCCTGCCTTTTTTGGAGGGGTGGACGGGGCGAGGGTTCTGTCATTTTCCGTTAAGCTTTACTGGTCATTGAAGGAATAAGAGGCATCCCATAGAATCCCCTGGATTTCAGCCATAGTCCTCTTTGCTCTCATTTTGTAGCAGTAACTCAATTTCCCTTTTGTAATCAGGATCAATCACTCTATCCAGAAGAGTAAACCCTTACTTTGCCTATAGTTCAGTGGCCTATGGAACCCGATATGACCAGGTGGCAATCTCACCTTTCAATTTGATGGAACCATTTTTATGTCTGCTAGTGGAAGCATTCCATTGCTCTTGGGAACTAAGTCTCGGCAGAGCCCAGAGTTGCCAGGATGTGAAGCAAAATTTTGCAAGCTGGCTAATAGGTATAATAATGGAAAGAGGCAAACATTCCCACTTCTACTCTTGGTTTTCAAATCCATGTATTCTGGATTTCCACACCAATGTTATACAGCACCATATAATGGTCTGTGATTCAAAGTATATTCTACATGCATAGAACCCTACTCTTTCAGGGTATTGTTTCCAAAATGGTGCTGTAAATGAGTCTTCAGTAAGCCATTCCACCTTTTATTAGCACCCTTCTCTGGGGGATGGGGTATGTGATAAGGCCATTTAATTCCACAGGCACTAGCCTATTGCTGCACATCCTTTGCTTCGAAATGAGTTCCTAATCAGAAGTGTAGAATTCTGTGATGGTAGATAAGACATCCTGTGTGTCTACAGACAGAGGTTGTTGGCAGAAGCATTATGTGCAGGAAAGGCAAATCCATATCCACAATACATGTCTATTCCAGTGAAAATGAATCTTCCATGATGGAAGAGGTCTGATGTAATCAGCATGTCACCAGGTGGCTGGCTGGTCTCCTGCAAAAAGTATGCCCTATTAGGGGCTCAGTTGGTCTCTGCTATTGACAGATTTGACACTCCACAGTGGTGGTAACAAGATCAATGTTGATAAGAAGTCCATGTTTTCTGAGCCCGCATCTAGACTATCCTTGTCACCAGGGCCTCAATGAGCAAGTGTTGAGCTGGTTAGGGAGAAAGGCTAACTAATATCCACAGATCATACCCTTTTTTTCAGATTTGCCAAACCATTGCATGCTTTATTATTATTATTTTTTGCTTTTTTTTATTGTGATCTTTAACATATATACATAACAGTGTTAATTTTCACAGTATGATTTCACAAGTTGTTAGTACATTTCAAAGAATGTCATGGGTCACAGTTCCACAACCTCAGCCGTTTCCATTATTGTAAAATACAACATACATACAGAAAGGTGTCAACTCTTTATGAACAGTTCATCAAGTGGTTATATAGATAATTTCAAAAATTATTATGGGTTACAGTTCCACAGTCTCAGTCCCTTCCCTGATATGCAATACAAGGTATAAAAAGGTGAAGACCTTCAAGGCACAATTCAAGAGCAGCTGTAGAGTAAATCCCAAAGGATGCTATAGGCTTCAGTTCCACCATGTCATTTTCCTCCTTCTAGCCATTCCAAGACCCCAGCATCCAAAAAATCTATATAATTATATAAAGTTTCAGTATTCATAGACCTTTGTTAAATCTTATCTTGTCTGTTGCTACCCCTTCCTCTCATTTAATCTCTTTCTCCATCTTCAGGGGTGTCTAGGCAGCGAGCACCTTAACTTGTTCATATTGAAGGGTTTGTCAACAGTATGAGGAAGGGCACTGCATCTGATTGTTGATCTTAAAGAGGCTGTTGCCTCTGGGTTTCAGCACTTGTCTGGTATAGGAACACTTTGGTGGATTTGAGTTTTGAAAGATAAAATGTAGTGAGTGAATCTTTTATAGAATCTCAGGTAGGGATCTAGATATTTGGGAACTACTTTTGGTAAGGTCCTGGCATACTGTGGCCATTTGGGATGTCTAGCTAGAGCTTGATTAAGAGAAACCTCCAGGATAGCCTCCTGACTCTATTAGAGATCTCTCAGCCACTGTGATTTCAGCTTGTTACCTTTCTTTTTTTCCCCTTTTGTTCAAGTAGGTATTTCCAATCTTTCACTGCCAGGGCCAGGCTCACTCCTGGGAGTCATGTCCCAGGTTGCCAGGGAGATTCATTCCCCTGGGAGTCATGTCCCTCATTGGGGGGAGGGAGGGGCTTTTTTTTTTTTTTTTTTTGCCAAGTTGGGCTTAGAGAGAGGCCACATCTGAGCAACAAAAGAGGTTCCCTGAAGGTGCCTCCTAGACATAATTATAGGAGGGCTTACCCTCCTATTTATAACTCTAAATTTCAAAAGAGTAAGCCTCAAGTCAAGGGCTTGATTTGTTAAGTAGTGGGTTCCTAACTTCACTTAATGTATATTCTATCCCATGGTAAATGGTCAGTTTCTTACATTATCTTCACTTTGTTGTACAGTCATCATCATTCTCATCTTTGAACAATTATCATAACATAATACATCCCAGAGCTCTTATCAGCTGCTACTATTAGTGTAGAGTTGGTAAGATATTCCTATCAAATATAGTCTTTAATACATAATCGGTAATTTTTCCATACCACTCTGTTGTTAACCCTCTACACCAGGGTCATACCTTCTAAGTATATCATGCTAACACTTACTTAGGTTTGTGGTGCTACTCTGTGGGTTACATGCCTTTAAACAACCATTTACAAACATATCACCTTCAGTGTGTCACTTATAATTCCATTAATGAATTATAGTCACACCTGACTGTTCCCATATCAAGATAACCCTCATTATCATATCTGTACATATTAGATTATCATTCCCCCTTCACTAGCTTCTGACTATCTCTATGTCCCCTATATTCTACATTATAAGACACTTATTTTACATTATAAGACACTTATTTTACATTTTTAACAGAGTTCACAATATCTCTCCTTTTCTGTCTTGCTTATTTCACTCAGCATTATGTCTTCAAGGTCCATCCATGTTTTATATGTTTCACAACCTCATTCCTTCTTATTGCCACATGGTATTCCATTGTGTGTAGATACCACATTTTGTTTATCCACTCATTTATTGAAGGACATTTGGATTGTTTCCATCTCTTGGAGATTGTGAAGAATACCATTATGAACATCAGTGTGCAAATTCTGTTCGGGTAACTGTTTTCAGATTTTGTGGGTATATACCAAGAAGTACAATTGCTGGATTGTAGGGTTACTCAATATCTAGTTTTCTAAGGAGCCGCCAGACTCTCCTCCAGAATGGCTGTACCATTATACAGTCTCACCAGCAATGAATAAGAGTTCCAATTTCTCCACATCCTCTCCAGCATTTGTAGTTTCCTGTTTGTTTAATGGCAGGCATTCTAATTGGTGTGAGATATCTCATTGTGGTCTTGATTTGCATCTCCCTAATTGCTAGTGAAGATGAACATTTTTCCTGTGTTTTTTGGCAATTTGTATTTCCTCGTCAGAGAAATGTCTTTTCATATCTTTTGCCCATTTTATAATTGGGCTGTTTGTACTATTGTTGAGTTGTAGGGTTTCTTTATATATGCAAGATATCAGTCTCTTATCAGATACATGGTTTCCAAATATTTACTCCCATTGAGTAAATATTGCCTCTACCTTTTCAACAAAGTTCTTTGAGGTACAGAAGCTATTGATTTTGAGGAGTAGTTCCCATTTATCTTTTTTTTTCTTTTGTTGCTTGTGCTTTGGGTGTAAGGTCTAAAAAGTGACCTCCTAATACTAGGTCTTGAAGATGTTTCCCTACATTATCTTCTAGGAGTTTTATGATACTGTCTCTTATATTGAGATCTTTGATCCACTTTGAGTTAATTTTTTTGTAGGGTGCATGGTAGGGGTCCTCTTTCACTCTTTTGGATATGGATATCTAGTTCTCCCATCCTCATTTGTTGAAAAGACTATGTCCGAATTCAGTGGATTTGGAGGCCCTATCAAAAATCAGTTGACCGTAGATCTTGGGGTCTATTTCCAAATTCTCAGTTTGATTCCATTGATAAATATGTCTATCTTTGTGTCAGTACCATGCTGTTTTGACTACAGTGGCTTTATAGCAAGCTTCAAAGTCATGAAGTATAAGTCCTCCCATTTCATTTTCTGTTTTTATAATATTTTTAGTAATGCAAGGCATATTTCCCTTCCAAATAAATTTGATAACTAGCTTTTCCAAGTCTGCAAAGTAGGTTGTTGGAATTTTGATTGGAAATGCATTGCATCTGTAGATCAGTTTGGGTAGGATTGACCGCTTAATGACATTTAGCCTTCCTATCCATGAACATGGAATATCTTTCCCTCTCTTTAGGTCCCATTTTATTTCTTTTAGTAAAGTTATGTAATTTTCTGTGTAGTGGTCTTTCACATCCTTGGTTAAGTTTATTCCTATGTACTTGATTTCTTTAGTTGCCCTTGAGAATGGAATCTTTTTCTTGAGTGTCTCTTCAGTTAGGTCATTTCTAGTATATAAGAACAGTACTGACTTCTGTGCATTAATCTTGTATCATGCCACTTTCCTGAATTTGTTTATTAGCTCTAGTAGCTGTGTCATCGATTTCTAAGGGTTTTCCAAATATAAAATCATATCATTTGCAAATAATGACAGTTTTGCTTCTTCCTTTCCAATTTGGATGCCTTTTATTTCTTTGTCTTGCCGGATTGCTCTGGCTAGAACTTCCAGCACAATGTTAAATAATAGAGATGACAGCAGACATGCTTGTCTTGTTCTTGATGTTAGAGGGAAGGCTTTCAGTCTCTCACCATTCAGTACTATGCTGGCTGTGGGTTTTTCACATATGCTCTTTATCATATTGAGGAAGTTTCCTTCAATTCCTACCTTTTGAAGTGTTTTTATCAAAAAGGGATGTTGGATTTTGTCAAATGCTTTTTCAGCAACTATTGAGATGATCATTTGATTTTTCTCTTTTGATTGGTTAATGTGTTTTAATATATTGATTGATTTTCTTGTGTTGAATTATCCTTGCATGACTGAAATGAACCCCACTTGGTCATGCTGTATGATTTTTTTAATGTGTCTCTGGGTTCGATTTGCAAGTATTTTGTTGAGAATTTTTGCATCTATATTCATTAGGGAAATTGGCCTGTAGTTTTCCTTTCTTGTAGCATCTTTATCTGGTTTTGGTATTAGAGTGATGTTGGTTGCATAAAGTGAGTTATGTAGTGTTCCGTTTTCTTCAGTTTTTTGAAAGAGTGTAAGTAGTAAAAGTGTCAGTTCTTTTTGGAAAGTTTGGTAGAATTCTCTTGTGAAGCCATCTGGCCCTGGGCTTTTATTTCTGTGAAGCTTTTTGATTAGTGATTGGATCTCCTTGCTTGTGATTGGTTTGTTGAGGTCTTCTTTTTCTATCTGGTCAGTCTAGGTTGTTCATGTGTTTCCAGGAAAATATCCATTTCCTCTACATTATCTAGTTTGTTGGCATATGGTTGTTCATAGTATCCCCTTATGATTTTTTTAAATTCCTTCAGGATCTGTATTAATGTCCTCCCTGTCATTTATTATTTTGTTTATTTGGGTCTTCTCTCTTTTTGACTTTGTCAGTCTAGCTAAAGGTTTGTCAATCTTGTTGATCTTCTCAAAGAACCAACTTTTGGTTTTATTTATTCTCTCTATTGTTTTTTTGTTCTCCATATCTTTTTATTTATGCTTTAATCCTTGTTATTTCTTTTCTTCTACTTGCTTTAGGGTTAGTTTGCTGTTCATTTTCTAGCTTCTTCAGCTCTTCTATTAGTTCTTTGATTTTAGATCTTTTTTCATAGATAGATTAGATAGATTAGATAGATTAGATAGATAGATAGATATTTTTTTGACTTCCAAGAGTGTAGAGCAGGGGAAAGCTGAAGGGGTGGGATGTGCAGATATGCAGCAAGCAGAGGCAAGCCAGCAGTCCCACCTGGACCCACCACTCCCTCATATACAACACCCAGCAATTCTACTATTTACTCTAGAGAAATAAAAACAGATGTCCATACAAAGGCTTCTACATGAATGTTGATAGTAGCTTTATTCTTGATAGTTAAAGTTTAGATCATTGAAGCCAACACGAGTCAGTTCCCCTGAATTTCCAAAGACGCTTCAGCCAAGCCCCTGACACCAGGAAGACCATTATAGCACAATTTCCTTCAACCAGAAAACTCAGTACCACAAGCCCCAAGCCATATCCCCTTTCTTCCTTTTTAATGTATGCCTTTAGAGCTATAAATTTCCCCCTCAATACTGCCTTCACTGCATCCCATAAATTTTGATATGTTGTGTTCTTGTTTTCATTCATCTCTACATATTTAGCAACTCCTCTTACAATTTCTTCTTTGACCCACTGATTGTTTAGGAGTTTGTTGTTTAATCTCCAGATATTTGTGAATGTTCTAGATCTTTGATTGTTATTGACCTCTAGTTGCATTCCATTGTGGTCATAGAATGTGCTTTGAATAATTTCAATCTTTTGAAATTTATTGAGGCTTGTTTTTTGCCCTAGCGTATGGTCTATTTTGGGGAAAGTTTCATGAGCACTAGAGAAGAATGTATCTGGTAATTTGGGATGTAACGCTCCTATATATGTCTGTTAAGTCTAATTTGTTTATCACTTTGTTTAGGATCTCAGTTTCCTTATTGGTCCTCTGTAATCTGGTTGATCTATGTAGAGAAGAGAGTGGTGTATTGAAGTCTCCCATGATTATTGTGGAAATATCTGTTGCTTCCTTCAGTTTTACTAATGTTTTTCTCATGAACTTTGGAGCACCTTGATTGGGTGCATAAACATGTTTGATTGTTATTTCTTCTTGATGAATTTTCCCTTTTATTAGTATATAGTGTCCTTTTTTGTCTCTTGTGACATCTTTGCATTTAAAGTATATTTTATCTGAAAAATAGTGTTGCTACCCCTGCTTTTTTTTGGCTGTAGCTTACATGAAATATTTTTTTCCATCCTTTCACCTTCAATTTCTTTGTGTTGCTGCTTCTAAGATGTGTCTCTTGTAAAACAACATATTGATGGTTCATATTTTTTAATCCATTTTGCCAATCTATATCTTTTAATGGGGAGTTTAATCTGTTCACATTCAGTGCTATTACTGTGAAGGCGGTTCTTGAATCAGCCATCTTATCCTTTAGTTTCTATTTGTCAGATATATTTTTTCCCCTCTCTCTCTTTATTTCCTGTAAGGTACCCTTACTAAAACTCATCAGTTCTAGGCCCTTCTTCAGACCTCTCTCTCCTTTCTTTTTTCTCAGCTGGTAGAGCTCCCTTTAGTATTTCTTATAGAGCAGGTCTCTTGTTAAGAAATTATCTTGGCATTTGTCTGTGAAAATTTTTAGCTCTCCTTCAATTTGAAGGAGAGCTTTGCTAGATAAAGAATTCTTGGCTGGCAGTTTTTCTGTTTCAGAATTTTAAGTATATCATACCATTGCCTTCTCACCTCCATGGTGCCTGCTGAGTAAACAATGCTTACTCTCATGTTCTTTCCCTTGTATGTGGTGAATTGCTTCTCTCTTGCTGTTTTCAGAACTTTCTCCTCTTTAGCATTTGACAATCTGATCAGAATATATCTTTGAGTGGGTTTATTTGGATTTATTCTATTTGGAGTTTGTTGGGCATCTTTGATTTGCCTATTTATGTCATTTAGAAGGGTCGGGAAGTTTTCCCCAACAATGTCTTCAGATATTCTCCTAGCACTTTACTCCTCTTTTCCCCTTCTGAAACACCAATGATTCTTACATTTGTTTGCTTCATATTGTCCATCATTTCTATGAGCTCCATTTCAAATTTTCCTATTTTTTTTTCGCTATTTGTTCTTTTGTGCTTTCACTTTCCATCACTGTATCTTTGAGTTCACTATTTTATTCCTGTCTCTCTTCAAATCTCATGTTATGTGTCTCAAGAATCTTTTTAATTTGATCAACAGTATCTTTTATTTCCATAAGCTCTGCTGTTTTTAAATTTACTTTTGTAAATTCTTCTTCATGCTCTTCTGGGGTCTTCTTCATGTCCTTTTTATCCTGAGCCACGATACTGATTTTAAGTTCTAGATCTCCTCTGGCTTTTTAATTTGGTTGTTTGGGTTATTCATATCTTCTTGTTTCTTCATATGCTTTATAATTTTCTGTTGTTTTTGGCTTCTTGGCATTTGCTTATCTTGATAGGGTTCTTTTAAAATATGTAGAATTATTTGAACATTTATCTTTAATTTGGCAGAGCTACAGCTTGGTGGAATGTACTTTCCCTGACCTACCAGCAGATGGTGCTCCCGAGCCACCTGTTACCCTGAAGACAGTTCTCCCCCAACTTTGTCTATGCACTGAGTAGGGGTCCAAACCATGTGGAGGTCCAATCAGTGCAGCAGTTTTCCATGTGCACTGGGGACTGCCAGCCCCTTGGGTGGGGAGCATGCCTTGTGCAGTGTGTCAGGGAATCTGCTCCAGGACACAGTCGACTCAGCCGTTCCTGTGGCTGCAGGTGGAGTACTCTGGGACTACAGAGCTGGACATCTCACTTTTCATCTCAAATGCCCCACAGTCCCTCTTTGCCATGGGCCCACGAGTCCCTGGGATTAGGGGAGGGCTCCTTGCACTTCTGTGCAGCACCGCTGCCTCTGGGCTGTGCACACCATGGGCTTCCATGGAGGAAGGGTGGGTGCTGTCACAAGCCTGCCAAATACCAAATTCCCTCAAGGCAGCTCTCAGCGGCGGGGCTTTGAGGGGTTGTCTTCCAGCGAGCTGCAAAGAAGACTGCACGGGGCATGGAAAGCTGCCCTTTCTACGTTTGTCTGCCTGTTCCAACCTCTAGTCCCTAACACGGGGGCTCTTGGCTGTGGCTCTGTGAAGGTTTATCACCCGTGCCGGGCAGTGAGGAAGGTTCCCAGGGAGTGGAAGACTACTCCCTACCAGCTCCAGCTGCCCGTTCCCCAGCGGCGTTCCGGGCTGAGCACTCACCCATCTTGAACGCAGCCTCTTGATTTCTCCAAGTACACACTCACCATTGGTGTAGAAATCCCGGCCCAGCTGGTGGAATCCTGGTACTGCTGTTTTGGAGCGCTTTCTGTCCTATTTTTACTGTTGTTCACAAAGGAGAATTTTGTCTGTCTCTCTTAATCTGCCATCTTGGGTCCCTCCCCACAGAGCATATCATTTTGTCCATCTGATTATTGAGAACTTCCTCTACAGTTGATGCTCTTTGGCAAGCATTCCTCAGGACACAAAAATCTTAGCCTTTGTCCTTTTCAGAGAGTTTTGTCCTTACATCTGTTTTCCAGATCTCCTTATCTCCAATCTTCCAATCCTGTTTCTTCAAATCCCTGATTATCCAAATTGTTAGCAACTGCTAGTAAATCAGTGTAAATCTGTACTTCTGCTCGTCTCTCACTGCAGAGTGGACAACTAAATGTACTTCTTGAAGTATACTGCCTACTAGGAGGTCTTACCTTCACTGCTGTCTTTCAGGCTCATCCTTGAGTGGGCTATAATACTTTAAGTTGGGTACCACATATCATATAGAACTATCTGTAAATCTGATTCAAATTGTTTCTTCTTCAGTCATAGAAATAGGTAGTAGGTGAGAGGAGACATTGCAGCAGGAGTTTTTCAAGGGTTCTAAACCCCTCTTCATTAAGTTTACTTATAATTCTTCTGTTAAAGGCTGGTCTTTTATATATCATTTCCACTTGATGATATATTGCTGCTGTGCACAACTGGTCTATGACTTGTTTGGTCATGATAGGAAACTCAGGCCACATAATTACTTGATTCCCCATGGTTAGGTATTTATTCTCTAACAAGGCTGAGTAGCAAGCCGGAAGCCACTTCCCAAAAGGAAAATAATTATCTATATTGAAAGGGGGCAAGGATTTCCTTCCAAATCCTAGGGGTCTGTAATGCTATTCTCCTTTGGTAGCTAGCCAGAGGTTCTGTACAGCATCTCTGTTTACCACAGATGCTTTGAGTATCATTGGATCTGCTGGGAACCAGAAGGTCCAAATGGAAAAGCACCTTACTTTCTCTTGCTCTGGCCTCCACTAGGTTGGTAGATGGATGGAAGCAGCTCACAGAAATGTAGTCTATGTTGCTTTTAAAAAGGCATACCAGGGTTTTTGCTCACTTTTTTCATGTGAGGTGATGGGAGGTACACCAACTTGCCTTTCAACTTGGAGGGGATATTTTGACATACTCCAGATCAGTGGACCTCCAGAAACTTCACTGAGGTAGCAGACCTCTGAAATTTTGTGGAGTTTTTCTACCACTCTTCTGATTGACATATGTCTTACTAAGGCATCTAAAGTATTTGTTGCTTCCTGCTCCCCAGATCCAGTCAGCATAATGTCATCAATATAGTGGACCATTGAGATGTTTTGTGGAATGTCAAGGCAGTCAGGATCTCTGTGGATTATATTATGGCAGAGAGCAGGAGAGTTGAAATAGCCCTGAAGCAAAGGCCTTGAAGGTATACAAAAGTACAGGCCAGGTAAAAGCAAACTTGTTCTGATGGTCCTCACAAATTGGGATGGAGACAAAAGCTAGGGCAGTAGCTGCATACTTGATGCTAGGCGCCAAGTAAAGATACCACATCTGGAAGAGCAGCTTCAATTGGAGTTACTGTCTGATTAAATTTATTATCCACAGTTATTATCTAAGATTCATCTGAGTTCAGCAGAGACCAAACAAGCAGATTTAAATGGTAATATAATGGGTATTTCACCCCTGCATATTTCAAGTCTTTGGTAGTGTCACTGATTTTTGCAATACTTGGACTTGCAGTATTGTTTCTAGCTTACTGTCTTGTCTTGGGAGAGGATGTTCCATTATAATAGTCCTTCCTATTATAATGCCCTTTTCCTATGCTTCATAGAACCACTATGGAGGATTCTGCCAGTTGCCAAGTATATCTATTCCAATTATATATTCAGGAATTGAGTAGGGTCCCAGACCATCTGGGCTTCCTTGTGATTCAAACTTGTGACTCCATCTATCACCTGCTAACCATAAGCCCCCACTTTGGCTGGTAGACAACAACAACGTTTTGTGTTCAGAGCCCATCTCTAGTAATTCTCGAAAGGTTTGTGTTATTCCCTTTTCCCAAGTTCACAGTCATTCCAGTAAATGGCCACAGATCCTTGGAGGAAAATTTACATTATATACTTGTGATAATTATATATTATCACAAATATATAATGTGCAGGTCCTTTAACAATGAGACCTGGACTTCCCTTCAGTCAAGGGGTTCTGAGTAAGTAAACTGGCTTGGGTCTAGAAACTGGTTGAGAGTCTGTGACTCTCCATTATGATGACTCGGGTTTTGGGGCACCAAGGCTGGATTTTTTTCTGTTATAGGTCAAATATTAATCTAGTCAGCTACTCATCTGTTTCATTCCTAGAGACACCGTTATTAACTTTCCATCAACAGAAAATACCCATGGGCAGAACATTCTGATTACCTGCTGCCTTTTGTGATAAAAACATCTGCTTTGTCTTTGGCAGTTAAGTGCTGCTAAATGGCCTCTGATTCTTCAGGATTATCCCTGTTGAAATTGGGGAGCACATATCAATACCAGAATTTCTCACGGTCATTCCTTTCCTACATAAAAAAAACAATCACAGAGCTTTTCAAGGGTAAAGATAGTGCCCTATTAATGAATTTCTCAATGCCTTAGTAAGGAGACTATTGTCTGGACTTCATCAGAGGATGTAGTTGGTGGGTGGTATGCAGATTGCACATGATAAATCCACTCCAACATTCTTACCTCCCTAAGCTTTTGGATTTCTCCCTTTACATCAAGGATTGCCCATGGATCAAATTCAGCCCAACTCCTGATTTTGTAAATAAACTTTTATTGGGAGACAGACATGCACACTCATTTATATATTGTCTAGGGCTGCTTTTGCACTACAGTGGCAGAGTTCAGTTGATGGCAGAAACCAATGGCAGCAACCATATGGCCAGCAAAGTTGATCCTTTAAGAAAGAGTTTGATGGCTTCTTCCCTAGAGCATGCTGAGATTTGATGGCAAGTTATGTATGTAGTCAGCAAAAGGTTAGTTGTGGTTCTACAGAAGGATGAGCATCCCCTTGCAAAGCAACTGCCTCCAGAAAGTCAGTCTTTTCAGACACAGGAGAGCAAGCTGTTTGCTTTTCAGAATAAATTGCTATTTAAGAATAATTCAGAAGTTCAAGATTCTCACTTTTGTCTGAGTCCAACCAGAGATTTCCATTCCAGGTTTGAGTTCTATTCCTTCCTAACCAATACCCTAATTTTCACTTAAGAAATTTGGCCAGATTGTGAATTTAATTGACCTTGTATATTTGCAACCCACACAATTAAATTTTGGATTTAATTCTCAGTAACATCAATCCCATGGCTATAATACGTCAGTGATTCTTTTAGGATTACCATGGAAGCTCTCTTTAACTCAGACCATGACTTGTGCTAAGAGTTTAAGGACCTGAGCTTGTTATTTCTTTCGGTTAATGTTCCAGTGCACTTAGTGTAATCTATTGTACAACAAAGTCCTGTAGTCATCATTAATGCTGTAGTGGTTAAGGCCAGCAGTCTGTTGGACTCCCAAGGTACTTACTTTAGTAGACACTTCATTACAGTCAACTATAGGAGATAACTTGATGAATAGTGATGTTACTGCATTACTTGGATTACTATCTAGCATCCTATTTCCCATTAGCAAGGTGCTCAGCAGTTTGCTCAAGCCCAAGAACATGACTAAACCAGTTCCAAAACTCCTATTTTTGGTGGTCTGTTTCTTGGGACCTCTTTGGTCAATTCTATATCAGTCAAGAGACAGAAACCATCCCAGTAACCTGAATAGGGAAAATTTAATATGAAGAAGTATTAACGAATAAAAGATGGTTAAGTAATAAGAGGGATAAAAAGGATCCTAAGGGGTATAGAAGTAGCAACTGCAGAAAGTAGCTGCCACCCATAGGGCTAAAGAACTATGAACAAGAAAGGAACTTAGAGGTTGCACTTTCCTCCTCCTCCCCCAAGCAGAGATTCAGATCTCTTTGGAGAGATTGTGCCTGCCACAGTAACACACAACCTGCCAGTGCTGAAGAATTTTGCCAGAGAGCATGGGCCACAACTGATCTTTGAAGTCCTTTGCTATGGTAACAGAGAAACTACCTCCACCCCGCCTCCTCATTCATCCATCCTTTGACTCTTAACACACCTGAAGGAAAAAAAATCCCATCTTCTTGCTTTGGCCTCCAGCCCTCTCTATTGGCCAAAATCAAGTCAACTGGAAAAATAAAAATGTCTAAAGGGCCCAACTCTAGTAGCACTAAGCAGGAAAAAGAAGAGTGGATTTGGAGCTCAGAGACAACACATTAATAACAACTTCATTGCATTTATCCAGTTTCATGGCTGTAACTACCATCCATAGACTACTGCCTCCCATATTTGTATCTCTAGCTTGTTCTTCTCCCTGGAACTCAAGAAAAGTCTTAGTATATCAGACTGACTCCTTAAGGTCTTCACTTGAATTTCTTGTGGCCATCCTTACCTTAATGGGTACGAAACCAAACACTTGTACTTCCCCTAGTTTTCCCTGTCCCAGTAAATGATATCACCTTTCTAGCAATAACCCAAGCCAAAAACATAGCTTTGCCCTGACTCTGATTTTTTCTCTTATTCCACACACAGTTGGTCAAAATCCTGCCAACTCTATATTCAAAATATATCCAAATCCTACCACTTTCATCACCTCTACTGCTGCCATTCTGCTCCAGGTAATCATCACCTCTTGACAAGATAATGATGAAGATGAGATGGTGGCAGCTACATTTAATTAGTGCTTGCTGCATACCAGACACTGTTGTAGAAGCTTTATATTCTTCAAAACAACACTGTGAGGTATAGGTACTATTATTAGCCCCATGTTATAGATGATAAAGACAGAGGAACAGAGAAGTTGAGTGGTCATAGCCACTCCTCTCTAGTCAGGGGCAGAACCAAAATTTGAACCCAGGCTATCTAGCGCTAAGGCCAGTACTCAACCACTTCACTATAATATATTTCAAAATGGATTATACAATAACATCCTAATTGCTCTCCCTCATTCCTTCCACCGCCCCCCCACAACACCCTGTTCACATCTCAGCAGCCAGAAGGATCTTTTTAAAACATAAGTCTCATTATGTTACTCCCTTGATCAAAACCCTGTAAGGCCTCTTCATCCTATTCAGAATATAAACCAAATTCACGATTTTGTCCTCAAAGACCTTGTAGAATTTGGCTCCTGTTTACCTTTCCAACCTCTCTCCTATCTCTTTCTTCCTAGCCCACTCCACCCTTGTTACTCTGGCCGCCTTGCTGTTCCACAAATATGTGAAGCTCATTTCTACTTCAGGACATTTGGACTTGCTGTTTCCTCTGCTGGTTGCTGTTACCCCAGATCCTCTGGTTTATTCAATCTGATGACACCCTGTCTTAAAAACAACTCTCTCCTGACCCCACTCCACCCCTCAGTTTCTTGCTTTGTTTTAAATATATAAATTATATATATATAATTATATATATATATAATTCATCACTCCCTGCAATTACATATTTATTTGTTTGTCTGTTATTCAGTTCCTTCCTTGAGAATATAACCTAGAGGGCTGGAACTGTGTTCTGTTGCTCCATTGCCTCACATGATGCCTGGCAGAGTATAGGTAATTCATAAATATTTGTTTCATGAATGAAAGATGGCAGCTACATTTAATGAGTGCTTACTGCATACCAGGCACTGTTACAGAAGTTTTAATCACTCCTTTTTAGTATTTAGGTTTTTTCCAAAAAAAAAAAAATTCTTTCCAGTTATGTTTTACCTGTTTGTCCTTAAACTAGGCAAAACCTTGAAATTAATCTCTTTTTATAGCTTCAATGATTAATGCATTCTGAATGATTTGATATTCTCTCATTAACCCTAAACCGCACCTCTGCTTAATTTTGGTATTAAAATATGTTCTCAAATCTCTAGATTTTGTCATTACCAGGGTATGCCTGATAATTAAAAGACTACTTGTTCTCAATTCATTCTATAACTTTTCACTCTGTAACAGCCCTACCCTAGCTGTGACCCCTCCAAATTTCATGCAAGATACAAAAAAGCCTTAGGGCTTGAATATGCCTCCTTTATTCCCTTACTGTCAGGGTAAGCCCATTTTTGTGTTGGCTCCTTCAGCATTAACCCTTATTTTTTAAAATTAATAATAATAACATCATAATTTCTCCATGTGCTGTTTTGAAACTTGTATTGATAGTTTTTCTTAAACTAGTAATTGCTTATTGTTAGATTTTAGTTTTTTTTAAAAAAGGATTTTACAAAAATGGCCCCATTTCTTAAATTTCTAATTTGTTGGGTAGAAACTACAAAGATAGTGTTTCAGTTTGCTAAAGCTGCCTAAATGCAATATACCAGAAATGGACTGGCTTTTAACAATGGGGATTTATTAAGTTACAAGGTACAATTCTAAGGCCATGAAAAATGTCCAAATTAGGGCATCAGCAGAAGATACCTTCTCTGAGGAAAGGCTGCTGCATCTGGGGTTCGTCTGTCACGTGGGAAGGCACATGGCCTGTGCTGATCCTTCTGTCCTTGGTTTCCTTGCTTTCAGGTTCTGGCTCTTTCAGTTTCCATGGGTCCTTTTCTTGCTTCTCCAGGGCATTTCTTTCTCTCTTATCCTCATGAAGGACTCCAGGAGGGGATTAAGACCCACTTTGAATGGTCTGGGTCACATCCCCATGGAAACAACCTAACCAAAAGGTCCCACCCACAATTGGTCTGCCCCCCACAAGAATGGATTAAAAGAACGTGGCCTTTTCTGGGGTACATAACAGCCCCAAACTACCACAGGTAGCAACAGCCCTCTCCCCCGAAAAAACTTCCACATGTCTCGTTGACTTTTAATGTTAGTTACCATCTCTCATTCTTTTTCATCAACTTAATTTCTTTTAAAGTTAATATCAGTGCTCATCTTTGTTACACTCATAAGAGGAATGGTTTCTATCAGCTAATAGAATTTCATACCATTTACTTCGATAGGAAACTTTATTAGCTGCATCTCTCGATTTCTTTTTAAGTTGATTTGAGGCTATAAGAAATACAGTCATCCCCTTTTAAATTAAAGATTATTTAAACACATGCTTTTTTTTTTTTTTAAATAAAAGAAAATTACCCAATATATCCTCTCTTTACCTTTTAGGTGGGAGGTGTTGCTGTTTTTCTCCTGATGGTAAAGCTTTAGCTGTAGGTCTCAATGATGGAAGTTTCTTAATGGCAAATGCAGATACCCTAGAAGATCTTGTATCTTTTCACCACAGAAAAGATATTGTTTCAGATATTCGATTTTCACCTGGTAAGATACCATGAAATCTTCTTTGATTATTAAATTGAATCTGGCAATCAGTAAAATCTATCAATGTGTAATTATTATTAACTGTTACTTTATCTCAGAATTTTACTTTTTTGACTAGACAAGGCAGTGTGATGAAAGGTAAAGCCCTTGGCTAGAGCAATGGCAAATTATCTGGCTTCATGCCAATTCTGTCACTAAATTTTCTATGTGATTTGAGTCAAGGCACTTCCCTGAGCTTCAGTGTCCTCATTTGTAGCATGAAAGGGGTTGGATGACTGTTCTCATTGTATTCCTAATGCTTTTGAAATTACATTAATTTTACTTCATCAGTTTCCATGTAGTCAATATCTACTATACAATACCTACAGTAATATAAAAATGTTAAGGCAAAATTTTATGTTGGTTTAGTTTCTTCTTTTTCTAAATTCAGAGGAGTCTTTGTTTTTTGGCTAAATGCAAAGTGTTTCAAAATTGTATTGCTGAACTACTTCATTATTCTAAAATTTTTTCCATTTTGTTCATTATAATATACGTGAAAAATATCCGCTAGCGTTTGTCATTTGACACATCTGCTGCCTATTATGTTTATGAAACACCTAAAATTTCTCCAAAATTTATTAAGACCAAATTAGCTCTAGTTGCAAAGTGTGAAAAATATTTCCAAAGGTAGAAAATGTCAAGTGAATATGTTTCTGTTATAGGTTCCGGGAAATATGTAGCTGTAGCATCCCATGACAGCTTTATAGATATATACAACGTAATGAGTAGTAAACGAGTAGGAGTATGCAAAGGTGCTACCAGTTACATAACCCATATTGATTGGGACATTAGAGGTAAGAATTTAAATAACTTGATATTTGATAAACATTTCATTTGATTTTGTATAGCTATTTTATTGAAACAGAAAAGCAATTCAATAGAAGAGTTCAAAAGCATTGCTGAAAACAAATATTATTCTTAAAATTATTTTTTCTACTATGGTACATTTTAAGAATGAACACTATAGAGTTTGGACTTTTCAGCACTTCACTTATTGTCATTCAAATGATGGTACAGTAAATGATGACAGTACTGTGATAAATTTTTTAATTTGTAATATAACTTAAATATAATATAAAATATTTTTTAGTCATGGGAATGTCCTGGGTTTTTCAGATAAATTTAAAATAGTTATTTCAAATTTGTACAATAGAAATTTTGATGAGGATTTTAAAGTCATTTTCCTATTGTTTGATATAAAATGCATTCCCCTAAAATAGTCATAATTGTGTAAAATACAGAATTTAATGAGTATCTTTTTTTTTTGTTTTGCAAAATACATGGCATATGCATTTTAATAAGCTTGGATAAATATTTTAAATCTCCTTCTTTAAGGATTTTATGGTTTCACTTATCTATATAAAAATCTGGTATTGTAAATTAAAGTTTTTCCAAATATAGTTAAACAAAATACTTACATTTACCTTTTTTTAAATGCTCCATCATTTGTTTCTAGGGTTTTTTTTTTTTTTGTATGTGCATAACAATAGAAACAGTTCTTATGTATATACATACACAAAAATCAAACCGTTTATGAATTTGATTACTTAATTATATGGAGATAAAGAAAATGAAATGCTCTTAGTATATTTTTACTGCTGAGAAAAATGGTTTTTATATTTAAGCTTAATTTTTCCCATAAAACTTAAACACCATACTAATTGTATACGTATTTATATGTGTTTTGTACATGTACATGTATTTATTTTTATTTTTAAAGGAAAACTTTTGCAGGTCAACACTGGTGCTAAAGAACAGTTATTCTTTGAAGCTCCCAGAGGAAAAAAACAAACTATTCCCAGCATGGAGGTAGGAATTTAGTGGTGCTCGTATGTAGTGTTGTTTAAATGAGTACGAGTGGTTGGAAAACTGAAGCCTACCTTTAATCCTTTAGTTACATGTGAAGCCTTGTTCTCAAATTATTTGAATTATGAATATTCTTTGAGTGTGTTTATTTTGTTAGGCCAGAATACACAGGTAGATAAAGGAAGAGATTCTGTATTAAGAAAAGGAATAAATCACTTATATGTCTAGCTATGCTCCAGTTTAGTTTCCTTAAATGACAAAAGCATATAATAGCAAATAGATGTGCCATCTCAGACTGCATACTCCATGTCTTCTGGATCTGTTGGAACCCATATGCCCAAGAAAAATTCCAGATTAAGAAAACGTGTTCAATTGTATGCCTGACAATATTAGCAATATTTTTTTACATAGCCTAGGAAGAAAGGCTCAATAGATGTAACATGAAAGTGGCTTAATAAGGACAGGGACTGTAAGTAAAAGTTGTTAATTTCCAATAATGGTTAATTGGAAAATATGCTTATAATATTATCAGTAGAAATTTAGACATGATGCATAAGAATAAGTTTCTTGATTCTGTGAAGGGCAGAAATGATCTTATTGATTATCATTATATACCCAGTATCTAGCCACATAGTGGATACATAATGAGTACATCAGAATAATGTTGTTAAAATTTTTCTGCAGGAACTTGAAGACCCTGGGAAACTATAAAATCAATATGGCTGGTTGTCTAGATTTGAGTTAGAAAGGGATACTGTACATTGTTTTTTAAATTCTTTTTCTTAGGTTCTAATAAATATAAAATAATTAGTTACGTAAGTGATACTTTGAATTTTAATTAAGTCCAGAGTAAAATATGTCATTTTGTGTATTTCAAGTTTTAATTAAATGCAACAAAAAACCTCATCAATTCCAAATAGTAATAGATTTTCTAAATAATACCTATCAATTCTCAGATCACATTTATAATAGCAGTAACCTTTTATAATTTAACTTTTTATAAAAACTTTGGGACACACATAACTACAAAAAAAATTTTCAGATTTTGGTTATGTTTTTAGGTCTAAATAGTATAAACTTAGAATATTTTTTTTCCTTTTTAGGTAGAAAAAATTGATTGGGCATCATGGACAAGTGTGCTTGGTTTATGCTGTGAGGGAATTTGGCCAATAATTGGAGAAGTCACAGATGTAACTGCCTCTTGCCTTACCAGTGACAAAATGATCCTAGCTACTGGGGATGATTTGGGATTTGTGAAGTTATTTAGATACCCCAATAAAGTATGTATTTTTCTTTAACTTTCTTAATGATGATAATTGTAAAAATGGTTAAGGTGATGCTCTTTCATAGCATTTCATTGTTGTAAAATCAAAGGCTCATAATTATATTTCCTATTCTGTTTATGATCCCATTACTTAAATTAATAGGTATTATATTGTACAGTGTTTCCCGGTCTCAAGTAAGGTAAATATCCCTTTTAAAGGAAACATTCCTTTTGTCCCCAGTATAGAATTAAATAATTTTATGTTCTTTTGATTGAATATACCATTACAAATTCTTAAAACTTACAGCTTGTAAGTTTAAAATGTTTTAACTAATTAGATATAAAAACCCTACACCTATAAAATCAAATTAACAACATTAATTTAATGTGATGGATGAGGTTATTTTGCTGAAACCAAACTGTACAAGTTCTTTGGAGTGCTGCTGGGTGCTGGGTACTGGGTGCTAGGTGATGACTCAATTCATTTATCACTTTTCTCTAATCAAACTATTGTGAAATATTTATAGACCAGGACATCGTTTGACTGTCACTTAGCACAAAAATAAAATTCATGTACAAGTCCAAATGTTTATTTCTTATTAACATATGTCACAAATTAACTTTAATCTGGCACTGAAGGATCATAAACTTAAATCTGAATTAGGGCACTGAAACATATTATGGTATTCAAATCATCATGGTCTTAAGTAGCTCACATTAGTATTTTTAGATCAGCATTTAAATGAAACCCAGTTGACAGTGTGATTGGGAAAGCCATATGGACCACACTCCCCTTTGTCTAGTTTATGGATGGATGAGTAGAAAAATGGGGGAAGTTAAAAACAGACAAACAAAGGCACCCAGTGTTCTTTTTTACTTTAATTGCCCTTTTTCACTTTATTATTCTTGTTATTTTTGTGTGTGTGGTAATGAAGGTGTCAGGGATTGATTTTGGGGATAAATGCACAACTACTTAATGGTACTGTGAACAATCAAATGTACGATTTGTTTTATATGCATGGTATGTGAATGTATCTCAATAAAATGAATTTAAAAAAAAATAAATGAAACCCAGATTTAAAAATTCTTATACCTCAGACACCCTAGAAAATATCCCTCAGATCCTTGTTTTACATACACTTAAGTGGTGGAATCTTAGTTGATAAGAATGTGTTCCAATCAAGCATTATTGGTGAGAAACTTCACTTCTGGCCTTCCAGATGATATAGATGCCCCAGTAATATGTTCTAGGAAATTGGTCTACAGATTCCACCGCAGTGATTCAATGACAGATGCCCTCCCTGTTTCATATAACTTTATTAAGAGTCTTTATTCCTAGAGAGTTCACTGATTTAGTTACCATTCTTTTTTGCTTTTCTAAAATCTCTCTTTTTTTTAACAGCCTTGAAAAGATGTCTCCCTAAACCCTGCTTATGTTACATGGGTCTGAAATCTACTTATATACTTGTAATGCTAGTTTTCTCAATTTAAAAGTTGCCAATTTCTGTAACTTGGATTTTTCTTGATAATTAAAAGGAAAATACACTCCTTTGTTTAGTATTTATAAATGAAAGCACTAATGAATTAAGGTGAAAGATACTTGTATGAGTATATACCATCTTGATTTGTAATTACTTGTTCTGGATATAACCATGTTGTATATAGGCATTTAGATTCTGATATTCTCAGTTACTGCATCTATTTCCCACAATAATGTCTGCATAGCCATGTTTTTCATAAATATACACTGTTCTATAGCTATACATTGTAGTTATTGTTTTTCAATAGAACAGTTAAGGTGTTTTAAATCATTCCCTGCTGTAAGTAACTGCTTTGGTAAATATTGTTTGTTCTCATAGCATTTCCTAGAAAGGGGGCTGATGAGTCAAAGGTAAGAATATTTTTATGCTTTTAATGCAGGGTACCAAGATAGTTTCCAAAAGAGTTATGGCCATGATACTAGCAAATGTGTGAAACTCTCCAGGTTTGGGAATTGTTACTGTTATTTTAGTGAAATTTAGTATTTCTTCATTTTTGTTTACAAGTTACATTCCTAATGATTAATTTCTAATCATATATTAAGAATGAAATAAATTCGGAGTTATAACTGAAAGTTTTCAAAAAATGAAATTTCTCAGAAATTTCAACTTTTTTCGTCTTTAGGGAGAATTTGGAAAGTTTAAGAGATATGTGGCACATAGTACACATGTCACAAATGTTCGCTGGACTTATGATGACAGCATGTTGGTTACCCTGGGAGGTGCAGATATGTCTTTGATGGTTTGGACAAATGAAACAGAGGGCTATCGAGAAAAAAGACCTTGTGATAGTGAAGAATCTGATATAGATTCTGAAGAAGATGGGGGTACGTCATTTAAAAATATTTTATATTAACAAAACCATAGAAAAAATTAGCACAACTGATTAAGCTGTAGACTTTAAAACAGGTGATAGTAAAGTGTGAATAAGTGTGGTTTTAGTGTTTTTAATATCAGAATTGGTTTTGTGACTCAAAACCATGTACTGATGACTTAGATATCTTTCATTTACAAATGCAGGACCATCACATTTTAAATAAGTCCTCAAAATAAATTTTGTATTATTGAACTTCATATTTTAAAAGAATTTTGATTTTTCCTAATATTACAGTAACACCAGCTCATTATAGAAAAATTAAAAAATCCATTTTTCAATAGAAAAATAAACACAACATCCATAATGACCAATCTGAGGTAAACTCTATTAACTTTTTGGGTATATCCTTAAGGGTATGTGCATTTATGTACATAAAATTTTTTTAACAGAAACGGGATCGTATTGAACTTATTTTTTGTAGCCTGTGTTTATCACTTAGTAATACTTTGAAAACATCATTATTTATCATTAAATGTTCTTCTATTCATTTTGACTGGCTGCATATTGTTTCATTATTTGGCTGTAACATAATTTATTTTAACTTCTTTCATTTTGTTGATTATCCTTATATCCAGTTTATAAGATCATAATTGATCCTCCTTGATTATCTCTTAGAGATTCATTCTTATATTTTGATGGTAGGTTATGACAGTGATGTTACAAAGGAGAATGAAATCAGTTATACCATCAAAGCCTTATCAACAAATATTCGCCCAATGTTTGGAATCAAACCTCATTTGCAGCAAAAAGAACCCTCAACGGATGAGAGGTAACTATTAAGTTTAAAATTAGGTGAAGGAAAACATATTGCTATTAAAATTTGAACTTATTGTTTGTTTAAATGTATTTTTGTGCAAACACCAAGAACAGTGGTATCCTATTGCTTTATACAATTCCTAGCACCACTTTGAAAACATGTTTATCAAATATTTTTGGTAGTGACAGTTTCTCTTAAAGTAGTATAGGAAATGATGCTATATATAAAGTCTATATGATTAAAGTAATCTTACTTGTTAACTTTTAAAAATATTTGTGATTGGGTTAGGGGAGATAATAAAAATTAACCCAATACCAAGTGCTTTTTAGTAAGTGTATGAGGAGAGGTATGATTAAATTTTGAAAAAGCCTGGGTAAAAAAAATTCCAAAAATAGCAAGGTGAAGTATAATGTGTCTCTAAGGGAATTATTGGTCTTTGTTTAGAATCAACAAATAAAAAATAAGGGTAAAATAAGAGCATGTGCACAGCAGTTTTATGAAGAGAGAGAAATTTTATTTAAGTCTCTGAGCTGGATGACAGAGCAAGAGAGAAATTGTGAACCTGATGCTTTTAAAATCATAAGGGATGAGGGGAAACAATAAAGAGGCATATAGATCAATGAATGGTATGGGTTTCAGAGGCAAAGAGGTTTTAAGAAATGATGAAAGAAAAATTATACAGAAACAGCAGTGAGGAACAAGAGAGAGTGGGAGGTGAGAACACCAGTGACCACTTCTGAAGAAAGCTGTGATAGGGAGAATTTTATTGTGAAAAGTTGGAAGAGTATTTGAGGGAGAAGTTAAAAATGAAAGGGAATTCATTCACAGCTGAACAGGATTTGCAGAAAATTCAAGTGAAAGGACAGGCAGTGAGAGTAGTGTTGAAGACACTTGGAGCTCAGCTAGATAGAAATATTATTTTAAAAATTAATTATAAAAAAAGTATTAGAGAGACAGCAGTTTGCACTTAAGGATATAATATTCAGGGAAAGGGATGCAGTTAGAAGGGTAAGATATAACTTAGCAATGAGGAAAGAAAGAACTAGTGATTCTTCTGAACTAACTGGACCCAGAGTTCGAAGGGAAGTTGCAGGTGGAGTGTTGAGGTTGTGATGCCTCCCCAAGTCCCCTTCCAGCTGCCAGTGTTGCTGATAATAGCAATGGGGGGCCATCCAAGGAAAGGGGGTGGGGGGATGATCTTCATTTTTTCCTCAGGTATAAAGAAGCAAAGTATTAAATTAGAGATTTGCATTAAGAAAGCTTACCTTGCCATATCTAACTATTTGTGTAAGATTCAAGGTTGAAGAGACTTGGAAGGAGGCAATACTATGCCATGGAAAGGGCGTGATTTTGGGGAGTCAGACAAATGGGTTAAAATACTCATTTTTATAATTTACCAGTTGTGTGAACTTGAAAAAAGTATTCATTCTCTCTGAGCCTCAGTTTCCTCAGTGGTGAAACAATCATTATAATCCCTAACTTACGGAGTATTTCAAGGTATAAATGAAAATAATGAATGTAAATAATTTAGATAGTAGGTCTTCATGAGAGAAACCCGTCTCATGGAATGAAACAGAGTAACCTGAGGAAATGACTGTTTAATATTGAAACACTATTTTTGAAATTAAATATACGTAAGGTAATGAGCACTACCTATATATTTATTAATTAGCGAAATATATATAAATATGCTAATGTAGATGTTCCAATTAGAATATTTTCAGTTTAGTGCTTAATATTATTTAATGGAAATTGTACTGTATCTTACATGCAGTGAGAGATAGAAAATGTTCCATAGGGAAAGAAGAAACTGTAAAATTCTGTAACTCTCATTCGTTATATAAATTTTTTAAGGAAAAAAATTATCATTTATCAGATAAATTTGGTATGACAGAAAATGTGACTTAATTTTAATCTCTAGGCAGTCATTCATAATAAAACATTTAAATTTAAGTTTCTTCCCTCATTGCCAAAGTGACCCAAGTTCTGACAGATGAAAGTATTTTACTGCTCACCAAGAATGGCTGACAATGTGATCACTGTAATTTTTGCGGGTGCATTGTATTTCTTAAAGCTAACTTTTTCAAAATTTTTGAAATTATTTTGCATTTTGTTCTCAATTTCATTTTATGATTTCAGCTCTATTAAATCATTTGAAAATGATGAGGCAGAAGTCATTAATATGACTCAGGAGTCTTCATTGTTGCTACCCTATTTCCATGTCAGATGGCAAGATTAAAAAATGGAGGCTTTCAATATTTAGAATGTTTTATTTTCACAAAAAATTAAAGGACATAAAAGTTGAGGCATCTCTTTACCAATTTGAAAGTATTTTTGTGAGGAGGTAATATGATGTGTGTAAATGTTTTCATATTTTAAATAAAATATATTCTTGTCATCAAATGTGAAACAAAACATTTTATAAAGAATTAAAGCAAATATTTGTTAAGTATCTTATCTACTTCAAAGGAAATGTTTCTGATGACAATTGACAATTTTAATATATTTGGTTAATACTTTTATGGGGTTTTTCCCCTAAATGTCTTAGTAATTTTATGTTTTTCTTTTTCCATAAATTTTTCTAGTAGATCTTGCATTTTTAAAGCAGTTAATTGTCAATCATAATTTCCTCCAGAGGCATTATTCTATAAATAAAAATATGCAAAACACTGTGACATAAAAATTAGGTATTTTTGTATTTCTGTAGAATTCTGTTGACATATTGCCTTTATTTTGTTTGCTAAACTGCTGCAATTAATTCATCACCAATTTTCATCTATTTCCCCATTTTCTCCTCTTGTTCCTTCTGCAGGCAGGGGATAGTAAGGTAAGTGTTTTATTGAAGAAAATGTTTTATTCAAAAATTTACCTTGTTCTGTTTTGATCTTTATGGTATTTTAAGGTATTGATGTGTTTTCCCATAAAGCTTAGAATTACATTTGCCCAGAAAGAATTAGAAAATGAAATAGGATAGATTCTGCAAAAGAGTTGCGTTTATAAATACAGTATGTGGGTGTTATTATAAGGGTCTTCATTATAATAAATTGCTTTTAACAAATAACTTTTCACAAACTCCTACACTCTAGATAGTTTTAGTTTTTCTTTAAATTTCAGAGGCTTATAAATACCTCAAAGTTGTGAACTACACATATTTATCAGTAAAAGTTTATTCAGTTTATAAACCTGTTAGCTTCATTTAATTCATGTTTAGTATATGCATTCATTTATAAATATTAAAATAAGGCAATGATGATGTTCGCATGTTTAATAAAATTTTATGTGCAAGACAGCTTATCTTGTAATGGTCCCTAGATTGTAAGCTCTTACAGCAGTCACATCTGTTCCTGAATTGTAATGGCTATCTCCAAATTCTGAGATGCTGATCCCTTTGTGTATAACCTGATCAGTCTCTGGAACTTTGGGTATCTGTGTGACACCTGAAACAGAGCTAGAGGTTGGCAGATATGCATGTGAGTATTAGTGCATACAACTATTTTAAAAAGTGGAAAAAGAGCCCAGATTTAATTAGGGATATGAATGAAGCAGATCTGGTTAGGACTTGGGCAAAACAGGCCAAAGTGTAAAGGTCGATACTGACTGTGTTTTACCACTTCAACTTCCATGTGAGACCAAGGGAAGAGATATTTATTTGGTGCAGGATCTATATTTTCTAAACAATTTAACTTGTGCAGTCTGTTCAAACACCATGATTACATGGAACTTTGAATAGGAAGTGAGATCTGGTAGGTTTGTATAGGTTAGTGTGAACTAGCGACACAACCCAAAGTAATTTGGGCAGAGAATAAAAATATATATGCAGGGCCCTGCTGAGGAGGTGGAGGAGAATGCAGAAGTGTTGGAGTTCCTCACCTGGATTGCTGTTGATGTTCTCACAAACATTGAGAACTGACGGTTTGGTATGCTGAGCCCTCTATCTTGGGGCCTGCCCTTATGAAGCTAGTTACTGCAAAGGAGAAGCTAAACCTGCTTATAATTGTGCCTAAGAGTCTTCCCCTGAGTACCTCTTTGTTGCTCAGATGTGGCCTCTCTCCCTAGCTAAGCCAACTCAGCAGGCAAACTTGCTGCCCTCCCCACTATGTGGGACCTGACTCCCAAAAGTGTAAATCTCTCTGGCAAAGCAGGATATGACTCCTGGGGATGAATCTGGATGCGGCATCGTGGGATTGAAAACATCTTGATCAAAAGGGGGATGTGAAATGAAACAAAATAAAGTTTCACTGGTTGAGAGATTTCAAATGGAGTCAAGAGGTCACTCTGGTGGACATTCTTATGCGCTATATAGATAACCTTTTTAGGTTTTAATGTATTGGAATACCTAGAAGTAAATGCCTGAAACTATCAAACTCCAACCCAGTAGCCTTGACTCTTGAAGACAATTGTATAACAATGTAGTTTACAGTAGGTGACAGTGTGATTGTGAAAACCCCGTGGATCACACTCCCTTTATCCAGTGTATTGAAGGATGAGAAGAAAAATGGGGACAAAAACTAAAAATAGGGTGGGATGGGGGAATGATTTGGGTCTTCTTTTTTAATTTTATTTTTTATTCTTATTCCAATTCTTTCTGGTGTAAGGCAAATGTTCAAAGATAGATTGGGGTGATGAATGCACAACTATATGACGATACTGTGAACAGTTGATTGTACACCATTGATGATTGTATGGTATGTGAATATATCTCCATAAAACTGAATTAAAAAATTTTTATGTGTAAGAAAAGACTCTTTGGGGTAGTTTTATAGCTACCTTTAGTGAAGTGAAAATGTCTACAGAGAGCTTCTGAAACAGGACAATGTGAAAAAGGCTACTCAATTTGAGAAGTAAAAAAAGGTATCATTAGGAATATAAGGCTGAAGAAAGTAGATTTGAGACCAGATTGTACAGGAACTTAAATTTTCAGCACCCCCTAATTGATTTGGCAGACTTCAGGGATCCATTATCTGTTTTAAGTTGGAAGGTCAGGGCATGCTGCAGGCAAAGGTATGTAGTGGTGATGGGATTCTGAACACCACATTATGCTCCATATTATTAAAGAATGAAAATGCTCAGCATTTTTCTGACTTAGGCACACCTGTTTATTAAATGAATGAATAAATTGACAGACCAATGGATTTATCAACTTTGGGGGACTTCTTTTTGCATGAAAGTCATGTTAAGATATTAGAATTTTAATTTAAAGACACTTGGAAACCTATGTAATAATAGTGTATATGCAATTTTGTGATGTGCTATGCTTTTTAAAATGTAACTGTTCCGGTTTGCTAATGCTGTGTTTTTGCAGAACACCAGAAATGGATTGGCTTTTATAAAGGGGGTTTATTTTGTTACAAAAGTTACAGTCTTAAGGCCATAAAGCATCCAAGTTAACACATCAGCAATCGGGTACCTTCACTGGAGGATGGTCAATGGTGTCCAGAAAACCTCTGTTCACTGGGAAGGCACGTGGCTGGCATCTTCTCCAGAGTTCTGGTTTCAAAATGGCTTTCTCCCAGGACATTCCTCTCTAGGCTGCAGCTCCTCAAAAATATCACTCTTAGTTGCTCTTGGGGCATTTGTCCTCTCTTAGGTTCTCTGGAGCAAAAGTCTGCTTACAAAGGCCATCTCCAAAATGTCTCTGTAAGCTGCAGCTCCTCTCTCAGCTCCTGTGCATTCTTCAAAGTGCCCCTCTTGGCTGTACCAAGCTCACTCCTCCTGTCTGAGCTTATATAGTGCCCTAGTAAACTAATCAAGGCCCAAGCTGCATGGGCAGGGCCACACATCCATGGAAATGATCTCATCAGAGTTATCACCTACAGTTGGGTGGGTCACATCTCCATGGAAACACTCAATCAAAGAATTACAATCTAATCAACACTAATATGTCTGCTCCACAAGATTGCATCAACGATAATGGCATTTTGGGGGACATAAAACATTCAAACTGGCACAGTAACATAATTTCATGTGTATTTTTTTATTTATTCATATGATCTTCAAGAAGAATTATAGATATTTTAGTCATTTATATATTTTCCATTTGTTGCAGTACTCTATTTTTTAATTCTCTTTTCCTTTTGGTTCTTATTTGATTCTTTATTGTGTTATAGTTTTATATACTTTTGTCTTTCTCTTTCCTTTTGCTCTTTTTTGTTTCAATATTTTTAAAAAATATATCTACCCTACAAAGTTGAAGAGCTATGTCTCTTCAAAGAGAATAAATATTTCTTTCTAATGTGATCTGCTGCAAAGTAAAATTTCCATAGTCATGTTTTTATTAATAATTCATTTAGAGTTTGCATTTTACTTCATAATGTGTTCTCATGTAAAAATATTATTTTGAAGTACTTTCTAGTTAAATCACTTAACTTTTAATTTCTAAGTCTTTGAGTAAATTTAAAGCTCCAGGAGGATATGCTGGGTTCATCTTGCAACTTTACAGCAAGCACTGTGCTGCATGCTGTTTGGAGGGAGGGTGGGGTGTGAGGTGTGCTGAAAAAAATGGTATAAAGTATAAGTGCTTTCTTGTTTTCATACTGATATCCATATGTCCTATATCAGTATTCATATTAATGATTCATATGATATGTTACATATAATGACATTCATTTATAAAGTATATATTGAGATTCTTTATGAGACAGGTAGATTCAAAGATAAATATAATATGTTTACTGTTTTTTAATGAATTCACTGTCCATTTGGGGTAAACATATAGGCAAAAAATAAATAAATAAATAAATAAAATATAGGGTGATGAGTACCAGAAAAGATGTAATTCAAAGTATTATGGAAATGTAGAGAAGGAATCATTTAAATCTATCACAACAAATTGGAAAAGGCTTTGTGGAGATGATGGGAGAGTTGGTTATTGAAATTTGAGAGGTTTGCAAGGACAAATGAAAAGAAGTGCATTCCAGTTAAAGGAGTGACTTAACTTTTAGAGGATCAGACACTTTTGAAACTCTGATAAGAAAAACAGGATACTTTCTCTAGGAAACTGCACATGCACATAAAATTTTACATAAAACTTAAGGAGACACATAAACCCACTGAAACCCACAAATGGGTCCTAGGTCAAGAACTTCTGAGCTAGAAGAAAGAACATGTGCGGGATAAAATAGCTTGACCATTTTACAGAGTAGTGAGCAGTTCAGTGGTACTAGAACTGTGTGATGGAGTGGGAAGATCTCAATGGAAAATGAGATGGTGGGGGTGCTGACTATGTAGAGCCTTGTTTATAATTAAAAGTTACTAAATGGTGGCTCCTTTCTCCATTATTTCTCTTTTTTAATTCAATTTTATTGAAATATATTAACATACCATACAGTTATCCATGGTGTACAGTCAGTTGCTCACAGTGCCATTATATAGTTGTGCATTCATCACCACAATCAATTTTTAAACATATTCATTGCCACACACAAAAAAAGAATAAGAATAAAAGTTAAGGTAAAAAAGAACACCCAAAACATATCATGCCCCCCATCCCTCCCTATTATTCATTTACTTTTTGTCTTCATTTTTCTATTCATCTGTCCATGCACTGTAAAGGGAGTGGGAACCGCAAAGTTTTCACAATCACACAGTCACACAGTGTAAGCTATTTAGTTTTACAGTCATCTTCAGGAATCAAGGCTACTGGGTTGCAGTTCAGCAGTTTTAGGTATTTCCTTCTAGCTATTCCAATACACTAAAAACTAAAAAGGGATATCTATATAATGCATAAGAATAACCTCCAAAATGACCCCTCAACTCTATTAGATCTCTCAGCCACTGAAACTTTGTTTTGTTTCATTTCTCTTCCCCCTCTTGGTCCAAGAAGGCTTTCTTAATCCTACGATGCCAGGGCCAAGCTAATCCCCGTGAGTCATGTCCCACGTTGCCAGGGTGATTTAAACCCCTGAGAGTCATGTCCCTCGTAGGGGGTAAGGCAGTGAGTTTACCTGAAGAGTTGGCTTAGAGAAAGAGAGGCCACATCTGAGCAACAATGGGGTGACTTTTATGCACAATTTTAAGTAGGCTTATCTCTCCTTTGCAGTAACAAACTTCATAAGGGCAAGCCCCAAAATCGTGGGCTCAGTCTTCTAAATTGGTAGCCCCCAGTGCTTGTGAAAATATCATTAATTCCCCAGGTGGGGAAATTTAATATTTCCACATTTTCCCCCGGTCTTTCAAATATATTTTTATTCTCTCTCCACAAATTACTCTGGGATGTATTGGGGCTTCACACTAACCTGTACAAACCAACGAGATTTCTCTCCCTATTCTATGTTCCATGTAATTATGTTTGAATAAACTGACAATACAAGTTAAATTATATAATGTGCTACAAAAAATACAGATTTTGTACCTAATAAACATCCCTTCCTTTGGTCTCACACAGAAGTTGAAGTTTTAAAAAACATCATCCATGTCATCCTGTACCCTCTAGTCTGATTGACCTTAGTCCTAACCAAGTCCATTTTGTTCATATCTCTAATTGAAGTCTGATCACTTTTTTTCAGACTCTTTAGCATTTGCTGTATTGGGTAATGCTGACATCCATAGCTGCTGGACTCTGGCTCTGAGTCTCAGGTGTCATACAGATACCTGAAGTTCCAGGGACCAACCAGGTTATACACAAACATCTCAGCATATCAGAATTTAGAAATAACCATTACAACTCAGAAATAGATCTAACTGCTGTAAGAACTTACAATCCAGGAATGTTTACAATAAGCCTTCCCCTGATAACCTGTGCTCTCAGAATCAGTTCTCAGAGTTTGCACAGTATACATGGTCCGTATTAGTGAGGCTTTTATAATGTTTTTCTTTTCATTTCTGGTTTATTTCACTCAACATCATGTCCTCAATGTCCATTCACCTCACAAACTTCACTCCTTCTTGTAGCAGCTCAATATTCCATTGTATGTGCACCACAGTTCACCATTCCATTGATCAGTCAGTGTACCCTTAGGCCACCTCCATCTAGTGAAAATCGTGAATACTGACACCATAAACCCCACTGTGCAAATGTCCATTCACGTCCCTCTTTTCAGGTCTTTCAAGTATATACCCAGTAACCAAGTTGCAGGACCATATGACAGCCCCCTGCTTAGCTTCCTGTGGAACCACCAAACTGCCCTCCAGATGGTCTGCACCATTCTATTTCCCCACTGGGTAGTGATTAAGTGCAGCCCTTTCTCCACATTTTCTCTAGCACTTGTATCCTTCTGTTTATTTTTTAGATGGTTTTATTCACACACCATACATTCCATCCTAAGTAAACAATCAGTGGTTCCCTGTATAATCACATAGTTATGCATTAACCGCCACTATCTATATAAGGACATTTCCATTTCTTCCACAAAGAAAGAGGAAGAGGCAAAAACAAGTAAAAAGAAAGAAAAAAGAAAAGAGAGAAAAGAAAGACAAAAGCAACAAAAGAAAAAATACAATAAAAAAGTCAAACAACACCAACACCAAGAATCTTATACCCCTCCCTTATATCCCCCTCTGATTGACAATTAGCTTTCGTATATTGCCTTTGTTACAATTAATGGAAGCATATTACAATGTTGCTGTTAACTATAGGCTCTAGTTTGCATTGATTGTATTTTTCCCCAATACCACCCCATTTTTAACACCTTGCAAATTTGACATTCATTTGTTCTCCCTCATGTAAAAACATATTTGTGCATTTAATCACAATCATTGACCACTCTAGGTTTCACTAAGTTATACAGTCCCAGTCTTTATCTTCTGCCTTTCCTTCTGGTGTCCTACATGACCCTAATCATCCTCTTTCAACTGTCCTCACAGTCATCTTTGTTCAGTGTGCTTACATTATTGTGCTACCATCACCCAAAATTGTGCTCCAAACCTCTCTCTCTTGTCTTTTCCTATCTGACTATAATGCTCCCTTTAGTATTTCCTGTAAAGCAGATATCTTGTTCTCAAACTCTCTCATTGTCTGTTTGTCTGAGAATATTTTAAACTCTCCCTCATTTTTGAAGGATAGTTTTGCCAAATACAGAATTCTTGGTTGGCAGTTTTTCTCTTCCAGTATCTTAAATACATCATACCACTGCCTTCTCATCACCATGGTTTCTACTGAGAAATCCACACATAATCTTGTCAAGCTTCCCTTGTATATGATGGGTCACTTTTCTCTTGCTGCTTTCAGGATTCTCTCTTTGTCTTTCACATTTGATAATCTGATTATTAAGTGTCTTGGCACAAGTCTATTTGGATCCATTCTGTTTGGGGTACGCTGCGCTTCTTTTATGAAACATAAAATTATTTTCATAAGAGATGGGAAATTTTCAGTGATTATTTCCTTCATTATTGTTTCTTCTCCTTTTCCCTTCTCTTCTCCTTCTGGGACACCCATGACACATACATTCATGTGCTTCATGTTGTCATTCAGCTCCCTGAGACTTTTTCCTATCTGTTCTTTTGTGTGTAGGCTTTCAGATGTCCTGTCCTCCTGTTCATGAATCTTTTCTTCTATCTCTTTAAATCTGCTGTTGTACATCTTCATTGTGTTTTTCATCTTTTGTATTGTGCCTTGCATTCCCATAAGTTCTGCCAATTGTTTTCTTCTACTTTCAAGTTCTTCCTTATGTTTGCCCAATGTCTTTATATCCTTCATCTCTTTTTCTGTATCTTCCCTCAATTCATTGACTTGATTTTTGAATTGATTTAGGAGATTTGTTTGATTAATAATTAGTTGTTTCAATTCTTGTATCTCAGTTGAAGTGTACATTTTTTCCTTTGACTGGGCCATATGTTTGTTTTTCCTAGTGTGATTTGTAGTTTTTTGTTGTGTCAGTATCTGGTTTCCTTGATTACCCCAATCAGATTTTCCTAGAACAGACTGGCCCAGGTCTCAGGAGGAGGCTGTAGTCAGTATCAGGTTTCCCTGAGGGAGAGACCCAGAAGATTTTCAGACTTTTCTGTGAGGCCTCTAGACGCTGTGCTTTTCCTATCCTACCCAGCAGGTGGCACTTTTCAGCCTGCAGCTCCCCACTGATATAAAGAGGTATGATCCTTTTAATTCTCAGGGCACCCTGTCCTGGCTAAGGGCTGAGGGTGTCAGAAGCCAAGCTTAAGTTGTTTCTGGTTCTTCCCCACCCCCACACCTTGGGGTCTGAATTCTCTGAGGGAGGGCAGCCACTTGAGCTGAGCCATGCTCCCTTTTTCTTAGGGAAGATACAGTCTTTAGGGAATTATCTTCTATACTTGAAATCCTCCTTTGTGTCTCTGACTCTGTTAACTCCACCCTTGCCTGGGTCAACACTGACAATTGAAAATGCCTAAGGCTTTCTCTAATGAGCTACTTAGAATTAGAGAAAAAAAAAGGAGCAAGGGAGAAAGCCCCTCTTCAGAGCCAGTCCCCATCCCCCCAGTTTCACCAGTCAACCAGTGTTGGTACCCAGTTCTCTGTGCCCCTATTCTGGGGACACAGCCATTATCCAGTATTCTGAGCTCAGCTGTCTCCAAAAGTCTCTGTTTTTATTTATTTATGTATACTTTTTCTGTCAGCCCCACCTCCTATCTGCTGGGATGAACCTCAGGTTCCTTTCCTGCTTGCTCTGGGTTTATCTGTGCTTGTAGCTTATATTCAGTAGTCCAAATTTGTTAATTAAAACCGCAGTTGGAGCTTGGTTAAGTTACTTTCCCTCACCACAGGTAACCTGCTTCTTTTTCCACAGGGAAGAGTTTCAGTTTAGCCTGCCGTGCCAGTTGGGGAGGGGTGTCAGCTCCACAGTTTGGGGAGCTTTACTTACATTTCCATGCTGCGATCTTAGCCATTCCACACATTCCAGGCTGGTGTATGATGTGTGTCCAGTCACGGATGTGTGCCAACAGTTGTTCCAGACTATTTTACTAGTTCCTGGTTGTTCGCTAGCTGCTCTAGAGGACTAACTAAATTCCACACCTCTGTATGCAGCCATCTTGCTCCACCTCACCCCCTATTGTTTCTTTATGCTTAGTTTTGTTATTAATATTAAATTATTTTATGCATTAATGTCTATTTCTAGCCTTTTTATTTCTTTTATTGGTCTGTATTTGTTTTCAAATCCCCCAATAATTATTTTTTTATCTTTCCGAATAAAATTTTGATTTATTTTAATTACATATATCACAAAGTGTCTAAATATTGTAATTAGAGCACAGTAAATTGATCAATAATCCTGTCAATTCCAGGAGTGGTCAAAATTCTGGAGTGGGTTGTAGAAGTTCTGGGTTCCATTCCTGGTCCTGGCACTAACTAGCATGGTTTTTCAATTGACTTCTCTGGGGCTCAGCTTCTTCACATATAAGCTGAGGGGGGTCATTCTGGATGCTGGATCAAGGTTCACTTCCAGCCTTAATATTATGTGGCTGTGTCATTTCTTTCCTGTTGCAAAATAAAATATGTTCATTGTAGACTATTTGGAAAAGCACAAAGGAGGAAAAAAAAAATTACCCTACTGCTATAGTTAAGCTCTGTTAACATTTTGAGTTAACAGAGAAGAGTAAGAATATTTTCCATATCTAAGGAAATGATGATGAATATGTATAAAGGTAGAGTTATAGGAATGTTTCTCATAGTTTTATACATTATAGTAAAAATTCAGAAAAAAATCTAAAACAAAGAACAGAGTGGTAAAAAAATAAATTAAGATAATCTATATAATAGAATACTATGCAACTACTAAAAATTATAGGAAAATATTCAATGACAAGGAGAATATTTATGACACATTATTAGGACAACTTCCTTTAGGATTTACATCCTTTTAGATACCTGGGGCATTGTGCCTCCAAATCTGGGTGCATACTTTGCATATTGCTCTTCTGTGAGACTAAAACTCAAATTCATAGCTTCCTTATAGTTTTAAGGTTACATTTAAAATGTTAGCACTACAATTGGATGAAAAAGGAAAGATACATGTCACTTTTCCAAATAAAAGTTTGGAAGAAAGGTTAGTCTAGATTACAGAAAAATATTTAGAATTATCTCAATAGATAGAAATATTGGGATGAAACAAACAATTAAATTTAAGAGGACTTGTATTCATTCTGCATTATTGAGATAAGAAAAATTGAAATTTTAGTTGATCAAAAGCTTAGCATTAGTCCAGAAGATGATATAACCTTTAAGAAGAACCACAGAATCTCATGCTGTTTTAACAGAAGGGAAGTTTCCAGATCTAGTCTCCTATCTACAGTAGTTTATTCAGTACCTATCTCTGCATTTTAAAGGGAATATTGACAGTTGGCAGTTGTTTGGAAGTACTACAGGACCAACAAAGATTGGAGGCCACTTCATACAAAGAATAATTAACTGCTCTGTGAACCATTTGTTTCAAGTCAAGAAAACTAAGCAGAGACATGATTGCTGCCTTGAGTGTGAATGGCTTTTATGTAGAAGTGACCTCTCTATTGCAAATAGTGTTTATGTAGAGTTTGGATGACAGCTTGTCCTAGATGCTATAAGAAGATTTCTGGATTCAGTGGGAGGGTGGATGAGATGGCTTGTGAGATCCATTCCAATTGCTTTAGACATTATGTTATTAAGGGAAATTTAAAAAAAATAAAAAATAAAAAAGGTTGCTTGCTTTCCTAGCAAAATCCCAAATCCAGCATGGTTGTCAGTGACTCGTTCTGCCTGCTTGGACTAGCTGACTAGGAAACCCTTTTGTTGGGTCTGAATAGGGGGAGCTTAGGCTCCTTAGTGGCAGCTCCAGCCTTTTCAATCAGTTGTTAATGTTTTACTGCCCTTTCTTATGAACAAAGATAAGCTTAACCATTTTATTTGAAATTCAGATTGCACTGAAGAAAAAAGAATGGCAAGCTTTAAAGTTTGCAACATTGATAGCTTTTCATTTAATTTCTTTTTCTTTTTCACCTTCTTCCTTCTGATTTCCTGCCATTAATGCAGTAATGAAAGCCTTTTCTTGGATGCGGTTATAAACTAAAAACAATAGGCCTTTAATATGTGTAGTATAGTTTATCTGCATTAAACTTGTACAAATATTTTAGTACAGGAAGTGTTTTACTAGTGTTTTAAATTCCAATTTGTGTTATAATCTTTTCCCTTTTTTACCTGCTGCTGAAAAGGGGTTCCAGGTAATCCTCTCTTTGCTATGCTTACAAGGCCTAATTCTGAATTTTTATCATATTTTATATTTACCATTAATGAAGTATGTTACTTGGTGTTCTTTACCTATATTCACAGTTTCCCATGTTTTTTTTTTCCCTTGAAATTAGTATAACTAAAATGGATAGCATCTTAATTATTGGATGTATACTATATAAGTAAATGCTTTACTAAAACTTTATATATTCAATTTGTATAATTTTATAAGTTGTATACATTTATTTTAACCAATAAGATATTTTATATAAATGATCTTTCCAAAGATTAAGATATTTTTAATTCTATTCAGGATAGTATAGATAAAAATTACCTGTTTATTTGTTTGGGTTCTACTTAAAGCTGTCAGGCAATAACTTTGAATAAAGTTCACCAGCAAAATTGGCTGGAAAGAAAAACCAAGTTTCTTTTGAAATTGTCCTAACAGAAATATTTTTAAATGCTAAGTATTATACATTCAGTTCTATTTTTTACTTATGGATATTCAAAAAAAGTATATGAAGAAGGGTGAAGCCTAAATTTCTGTGATAATTTGAAGAGTTGTTTGTATATTCTTGATATGTGCATTTAATTATTATGTTACCAATCAATCATGCTTATATACTTCTACATGCTGCTTCATATTATATTTGAAAATACATCTTTATATTGCGTGTTCAAGATATAACATTTCATTTATTCTTTATAGATGTATAACTTGAAAATTTTTTGAAAATGCATTTTTATGCCTTTAATTTTGTGGCTTATTCATAAATGTTGGGATCTTTTCCACAGGAAAGGTAATTGATATAATTTCCTGATTTAGGTGTTACCCATTGAATATTAACTTAAAATTGGAGGGTAGGGGTGTAGTGCATGATTGATTTTGAAAAGATATAGTGGTCAGGTTATTAAACATTTGAGTAATGATTATTTGGGATTAAAAATAGTAAAGTAAATGATATCTGTCTCTCTCTCTGCCTCTCCCTCCCTCTCTCTCTCTCTCTCCCTCTCTCTCTCTCTCTCCCTCTCTGAAACTAAGGATTTTAGGGAAGAGCCTCCACATTTAAGTGACTCCAAATATGAACTCTCTACATGTAATGGTAGATTACAAATAGATCCTATCAGTTAGGGTAGCTAATAGGGTAAAAAGAGACAAATAGATCCTGAATTAGTAGTGGGAATAGAGAAGAGAACTACTGTATAGATAATGTGGACGAATGGTTAGTAAATTGGAGAATAAGGGAAGGAGAGGAGCTGGAGGCAATAGTACTAGTATAGTAATTACTTTTTGCAGAGTGTCATATGGTTTACAATGCTTTGTGACTTAAATGTCTTGCTTGAGTGACTGTCTGATGGTGATGCCTGTTCTAGTTTGCTAATGCTGCAGAATGCAAAACACCAGAGATGGACTGGCTTTTATAAAAAGGGGGTTTATTTGGCTACACAGTTACAGTCTTAAGGCCATAAAGTGTCCAAGGTAACACATCAGTAATCGGGTACCTTCACTGGAGGATGGCAAATAGCATCCGGAAAACCTCTGTTAGCTGGGAAGGCACATGGCTGGCTTCTGCTCCAAAGTTCTGGTTTCAAAATGGCTTCTCCCAGGACATTCCTCTCTAGCAAGCTTGCTCCTCTTCAAATAACATCACTCACAGCTGCACTGCATCCAGTCTCTTTGAGTCAGCATGTTTTATATGGCTCCACTGATCAAGGCCCACCCTGAATGGGTGGGGTCACACCTCCATGGGAGTATCCCACCAAAGTCACCACCCACAGCTGGGTGGGACAATTCCAAGCAAATCTAACCAGCACCAAAACGTCTGTCCCACAAGACCACAAAGATAATGGCATTTGGGGGACACAATACATTCAATCCGGCACAATGCCATTAATCAATATTAAGGACTTCAGAAGGAAGAGAAGGTAAAGGGCACAAAGGAACAGGTAATGAGTACAAGTCTGAACTCAGACGTGATTTATGTTGCCAAGAGTATAGAAAATTCATAGAATATTATCAAAATTCAACTCAAGAAGAATGTCTTGAGTACCTACCATCTGCAAGGTACTTTGCAGCAGTGATCCAGGCTTTGTTGATAGTACACACCATCAAGAATTTGAGTATGTAAAACTGACACATTTATATTTGTTTATAAACAGTCTGGTCCTGTACTATTTTTACACTATGAAACATATGCCAACCCAATTAAAAGTAAAATAAAAGTTCTAACATTTTCTTTCCACTTTCCTGCTTTAGAAGATATCCACACAGTCAACTGAGGGACATAGGATGGTTCATTTTTGTGAAAGTGTGACACACACTCCATGGTGGATGGGGGAGGAAGGCTCGGTGTGGACGCTGGGTGATGTCGGCCTTTCCTCATTCCCACTTTTCTGTTTCAGGCCCCCAGTGAGCAGGGCCCCACCACAGCCAGAGAAACTCCAGACAAATAATGTTGGCAAGAAAAAGAGACCCATAGAGGTGAGAAAAACCCATTCCTCATTAACTTGTACTTTAAAATGTATCCAGAGTTCAATTCAGTTTTTTTTTTTCATTAGTTTCATGAAAATAAGCATACTGAATAATCTGTTTTGTTTGGTTGTAAAAATTGATTGCTTAAATTTGGATTAAGCAAGTCTAAAATTTGGATTGATATCCTCTATCTTAATTTTTTTATTAGTCTTTACTTTTTCCTGAATAATATACTAAATTGAACTCCTTCCCAAAGAGCTTCCAAATGTAAATATACATGAATGATTGGTTGCTTATAGAGACACAGACAACTTGGCAGTAGTTTGAACTTATAAATTAAAGATTAAATACTCATACCAAATCAGGACTTTTTACCCCATGCATTATATTTACTATAGGGTTCCATGAAAGCTTTGCTTCTCTTTCTGCCTCTAATGAAGAAACCTTGAGGAAAGAAGGAAGTTCTCCCAAACACTTCATAATCCCAGTTTCAGCAGCAAACAAGAAAACTGCTGAATCAAGTCAAAAAGAAGGGATAAAGCTGTGGGAGGGGATAATTGTGCCTTCCTCCCTGACCCTGTACCCCAATATCAGTGGAAAATGGACACTTATAGTAGCAGAATCTGTCAGAATTCTAGCGTGAGTTGTCAGAGACAGTGTGCTTGATTTTCATCTACTGATGCTGAATGTGCTGTTTGGAGTCTTAAAAATGCATCACTTGGAAGTAATTTACCCTGAGTTATATACACAGGACAGGCCTTTTGACTAACAATGAATACAAAGAGAAATATTCTTCTTTGGGGCACAAGAAGCATCTCAATGTTTTTAACACATGAAATCTTGAGAACTAAAGTTCTTTGGAATCAGATAACCTTGTGATTCCCTTTGTGTTTTTATAATATTATATAGATTAAAAGTATCAATGATTCAAGCACCATAGGGTATTCCGTAAAAGCATGGAATGTGTACTTCAGCTATCCCAAACAGGTGTTATAGAGAAATATGTCTAGTTTAATTTTCTGTTTCAGATTTATAACACATCAAATGCACCCTTCATTATAACTAAAGGCACTAGTACTGTGTACACAACAAAACAATGGGGAAAGTTTAGACATGAGAAAGAATGTAATTGTGTAATGGCTTTATTGTTGTTATAGGACCTTGTATTGGAGCTTGTTTTTGGCTATCGGGGCAGAGACTGTAGGAACAATGTTCACTATTTAAATGATGGTGATGATATAATTTATCACACTGCATCTGTTGGAATTCTGCACAATGTTGCTACAGGTAGGAAAAACTGATTCTCTACCCTCCACTCTTTTTTAATTAATGTTTTTTTAGCAGCTTAAATTTCCTTTTGGAAATGGTGTTAAAACTATAAATAATGATATAAATGTATAAGAGAAACAGTCCAGAATATAAGTATTTCATACTGCAGAACTTTCTGGTAATATTTCAAGTAACCAAATTTACAGTCTTAAGAGAGTATAACACAGCAGCAAAGGATTTGATAGTGTTAAGTGCTCAGAGGTCTGTAGTTGAAGTGAAGACTTAATGCATGTTGAAAACATGTTTTCTAGTGAGACCATTGTAACTTATTTCCATCTCCCCACAACCTCATCATAAAAGTGGATGGTCATAGCTGATAGTGATTTGAAAGTAGCATGTAGGGTGTGATTGCTGGGGGTTCGATGGGGATTGTTCTTACTGTGGCCTTAGAAAGCCAGGGAAGAAAGCTAAAAAAAAACTGTTTCTCTGTGGCTCTGCTGATGGTATTTTGTTTGATCCAAGAAGGTGAGAAAATATTTCTTAATGTTTATTTAACTGATTAGGTTGTTGAAGAGCAATTAAAATTCTCTTAGCCACATTTGTTAACCAATGTCACCATCCTACCAGTGACACTAGGTATTTAATTTTGAATTCTGTTTCATTATATATAAATACACAATTCATAAAGTCTGAAGGTTGCAAGTAAAAATAGAAGTCATCTAAACTGAACATTTCCCACTTTTTCCTCTGATAGCTTCACTTTAAATGAGTAAAGGGTAGATTATGTGAGTCATAATCTTCCACCCCTGGTCAGTATTTAATATGATCTTTCTGTTTTGGTTTCCTAAAGAAAATGATTCACCAGGATCTCACAGAACCAGTGGCATTCTTCCATTTAATAAGTTCGGCCATTTTAAAAGTACTGCTTAGAGGGAAAATCTTCTTTGAGACTTCAGATATCTTTCAAGAGAATGGGGATAAGTAAGGAAAACAAGAAAACCATGAATGTGTAAATAAACTTTCATGTATATACTTGTAATTGCTATCTTCATTGTTTAGAAACAATGGAAGTGTAAGAAAGTGCTGATTAGCTGATAAGCCAATTTAGCCAACAGCCCATAGTTGCTGTTTGTTCCTTTAACTGAATTCCCAGAGCTGGAAGATACAAAGCACATTTCACATTGAGAAGGAATTTTTAAGTAATATTAGGTCCTTTAAAGGTAATTATTGAATTGTTTCGTTTTGTTTTTGTTTTGCTTTTTGGAGAACCTGGTATTCATGGCCCTCTATAATCTTGATCCAACCTACTGTTCTGACCTCATTGCCACCTGTTTCACTTGCCCAAGCTTGCCTTTGTTATCTCCTGCATGGCCTGCTGCCATGTCTTCAATATTACTACTGCAAAACAAATCACATTATTTCTTTGATTAAAAACTTCAGTGCCTCCCCACTGACTACAGAATAAATGTGAACAGTAATATACTGATATTCAAAATCCTCCATATTTTAGTCCCAACTTGTAACTGGCACCCTGCCGGCAACACTGCCAGGCAGAACCCTATTCCAGGTTTGAGATTCTTGCCGCAGAAAGAATTCAGAGTTGAGGGGGGGCCAGTAGAAATAAGGGTAAAGTTTATTAAAGAAAAAGACATGCTAAAGAGATAGCGTGGTCATCTTTGAGGAGAAGTATGTACTGACTAGAAATGGGTTTCCTTGTTATATAGGAAAGCTTTGCTGGTGGCAGGTTTCTATAGTAACCTTTGAACACTAGGGGCTTAAAAGGTTTGTATTAACCATGTTTTGCATTAACTAGATGTTTCCTTTGTTCTAGAAGGAGATGGGCTATTGGAAATTGTGACCTGCCCTTGCGTATCTAAAATTTGTCTTTGGGCAAATGTTTAACAACTTTTATGACCCCATGCTTTTTGTCATTAACTGAAAATTTGATTTGGTTTGGGGAGGCTTCAGAGCTTTAGGGGAAATTTTGCTGCATGAAGTCTGCAGTTGAAGCTTTGCAGGTTTGCGTTAATTCCTTTGAAGCTGAGTGAAAGACCAGGGACCACAACCTTGATGCCCTATTCTATCCTGCCTCAATTTCCCCGTGAAAGAGTTGATCACTCTTAATCCTAAGGGGGTGCTGAGGGGCAAAGATCTGACTTCTGTAACTTCTTCCTGCTGTCTTAAGGGTGTGGACCATACATGGGTGTAAAAATTCTTTCTCTATTTTAGTAAGGGTGGGAGTAGGCTGGTCCTGGTCTGGAGAGTGTGAGCATGAGCTTAGTGTGGAATGCTTACAGTCTATTAGAAACAAATTTGACAAGTAGGTTAAATATACATGGGCCAAATATAAGAATGAGAACAAAAGGAATTAAAGGACCTAGAAAAGGAAGTAATTGGATTAGATAGATGTGGAAAAGGATTCCAGTCACTTCCAGCATTGTTTTTAATTTGTTGGAATTGCTCCCAAAAGTCCCATATTGTCTCTTGGTTTTCACCTGAATGGTTGACATAAAAGCAGTGCTCTTTTTGTCAGAGGCCTTTTACGGGATATATGGATAGGATGAAAGATGGAAGGTATGGCAGAGCACAAGGGAGAGAGAGAGAGCACTTCATACTTAGTTCTGCTTCTTTAGTAGGAGTTTTAATCTGTCTAGTGGTTGACAGTTGTAGGATCCTTTTTGTTCAGGAGGGTCTGTGGGATCCTGGCTGGGGAACTTGACCTCAGAAAGGTGAATTCAACTGGAGATGTCATTGACTTTTACTGCTGTGAGAGTAACACGAACTACAGAGTAAAGTCCTTCCATTTGGGCTCCAGCTGAAAGTCAGGCCTGGTTTTTTGCCAGGTTTTGATTAAGGCCAAGTCTCCTGGTTTTACCTTAAGAGGGGTTAGATTTGGCTCTGGGACAGGAAGAAATTGGGCCCCTAGCTTCTGTGTGACTCTTAAGGAAGTGAAGTACTTTGTTAGATTATTGATTTCAGGACCTAACACTAAATCCTCATACATCATTTCAAAGGGGCTTAATTGGAGGGGCTTCTTTGGTGCCAAGCACATTCTGAGGAGTGCTAGGGGAAGATTTGATACCCAGGGCACATGGGTTTCTTGACATAACTTTGCTAATGCTTGTTTTAAGGTTCGATTAGCTCTTTCTACCTTCCTAGAAGATTGTGGTTTACAAGCACAATGGAGGTGATATTTTATGCCAAGAGCCATTGCTACCCCTTGTATTATAAGGCTAACAAAGGCTGGCCCATTGTCACTTTGGATGGAAACAGGCAACCCAAATCTAGGAATAATTTCTTTAAAAAGCAATTTAGAGACAGCATTAGGAAATTCCTAGGCAGGAAAATTTTTCCTTCTTTAGTAAACCATCCATTTGCTTTACCCATACACCCTGATTCTTTTGCTACTTTCTCTTCTTCCTGGGTGCAAACAGGAGTGATAGAGGAAAAAGAGACATCAGGGACTAATGCTACTACAGAGATTGGGTGTGGGGCAGCCGCTTTATCAGCTCTTGTCTGCTTTGTTATCCATTTGGCCATTAGAAAGTCAGGCTTTTGGTGCCCTGGAGAGAGAATTACTGCACCCTCTTGGGGGAGCAATACAGCTCCCAGCAGGTTGAAAATATCCTGTCTGTGCTTGATAAGTTGATTTATCCTTAGTGAGTAGCACTCTTTCTTTCCAGAAAGCTGAGTGAGCATGTATCACAAGAAAAGCATACTTTTTTCCAGCTGCTAATGTTAAAACCCTTGTGAGGGCTATGAGCTCAGCCTTTTGGAATGAGGTCCCAGTGGGTAGAGGCTTTACCTGGACTCTTTGGAATGACAAGAGCACTTCTGTGGGGTGAGGACAAACCCAAGTTAAAGAACTTTTTGTAAGGCATGAGCCTTAAAAGGTGAAACCCTCATTCTACTGGGAAATTAAGGGTGATAAAGCTTCCCTTGTAGGACTGTGTGATGGTTAGGTTCATGTGTCAACTTGGCCAGGTGATGGTACCCAGCTGTCTGGTCAAGCAAGCACTGGCCTAACCGTTGCTGCGAGGACGTTTGTGGCTGGTTAATAAACCAACAGGCTGGTTTATTAAATCATCAGTCAGTTGGCTGCAGCTGTGACTGATGACGTCAATGAAGGGCATCTTCCACAATGAGAGAATGCAGTTGGCTGGATTTAATCCAATTAATCAGTTGAAGACTTTTAAGCGAGACAGATAGAGGACCTTCACTTCTTCTTCGGCTGCCCCGCAAGGCGTTTCCTGAGGAGTTCATTGAAGTTGCCAGTTCGTTTCCTGAGGAGTTCATCGAAGTTGCCAGTTTGTTTCCTGAGGCGTTCATCAGACATCTTCATTGGAGTTGCTAGTTTGCTGCCTGCCCTATGGAATTTGGACTCATGCATACCCACAGTTGTGTGAGAAACTTTCATAAATCTCATATTCATAGATCTCTCTCATTGATTCTGTTCCCCTAGAGAATCCTAACTAATACAGACTGCATATTAACAAATCATCCACATACTAAAGGAGGGAGCTAGATGCCAAATCCAGGAGGGCTAGGTCCTGCACTAGCACATTCCCAGAAAGGTGAGGACTGTCCCTGACTGAACCCTTGGGGTAGGACTGTCCATGTGAGCTGGGTGGGGGTTGCATCCTCGGGCCCCTGCCATTCAGAGGCGAATAGATGATTCAAAAGAACACTATCAGTTTGGCAGGGGAAAGTTGGGGTGAAGGCTGGAGGCAGAGACTTCCCATATACTCTCACAATGGGACAGGTTTTAGAGGAGAGAGGGCAGGAGTGAGAGGTTAAAACAGAATAGGTGGCTCCTGTATCAATTTTTAAAATTAATGATCTTACCTGCCATGTCAAGAGACATGCAGGACTCAATGATTTTGATGTTCTTCAGCAAGATCCAGGGTGCTATTGACCCTGGGCCTCTTCAGTCCTGGTCGGGGGTGGTCAACAGGGATTTTGGAGAAGCTTCACTCCCCATTGGGGGGTCTCAATGCACTCTTGGATCCAGTGTCCTGCCTTCCTGCACCATGAACAGGGCCCTGGAGGCTCTCTCTGTCTTCAAGGCTCCTGTAATCCTTGGGGGCACTCTCACCTCCAGTGCCCTGACTCCCCGCATTGATGACAGTTTCCTGCTGGCTTCTGCCCTGAGTGGCCCTGAGGCGGCCACTTAACCGTTTACAACCAAAGCTATGAGCCTTGCCTTATTTCGGTCTCTCCTTGCCCTTTCCTCCTCTGCAGTCCTATCTCTGTTATTGTTGCAGTCCTTGAGGGCTTTGCCAGTCCAGAGGCCAAAGAAGACATCGGACACATTCTGAGACATAAGCTTTTATTCACGGTTTACCTGCAGGGTGGGAAGTCGATATAGAGATCACAACAGCTCTCTCACACCGGATGGGTACCACATTCACAGGGAGGTTGGCTGTGCGATTAAAGAGGATAGCAAGCCAGTTATAAGGGTTTGAGGCAAAGACATTCCTAAGGATACAGGCACAGGAACTGAGTCTTGTGGCATGAGGGGGGTGGTGGTGATCAATAAATAAACACAAGAGTGTCAGGAAAGAAGTAAACTATTAACACTTGATGGCAGGAGGTCTAAAAACCATAGATGAATGCTTATTCAAATCTGGGTGCAAGACTTTACATTTACATCTTGCTCCTTTGTGAGACTAAGAGTTCTCACCCCCTGCTTACTTCTCGTTTCATGTTTTAAAGTTAAATTTTAAGGTTAATTTACCATTTTCTCTCTACTGGTTTACAAAGATGATAGGTAAAACATCAGCTGCCCAGGTCACGCAGACTGCTGTGCAATGACAAGTTTTGCTCAGGCCAGGGACTGCTACAGTTGTTAAAGAAAGAAAAGGCAGTAGTCATAAGGTCATTTGGTGGCTTAGGGTTGTTTACAGGAGTAGCTGAGGGTTGTTTACAGGAATAATACATAAGCCACATGCAAAGCAGGAGGTGAGCAAGAACATCAGCTAGAGGAAGGAAGAGGGGCAGAAAGATGAGAGAATGTATCTGAAAAGGAAGGAAGGGAGGGGAAACGCTCTCCTTCCAAGGGCTTGGGAGGTCAGACTGATTTCCTTAATTCCTCCGTAGAGACTGGACTGTGAAAAGGGTCCCACAGGGGTGGTTAACTGACAGGAGTGAAGAGGACTTACCAGAGACAAAAGAACTCAAAGAGAAGGAACTTCTCTTCTAACTGCCTGAGTTACCCTTCAGGGGAGAAATGTTTTAAAAGTTATCTAGCTAGTTCCCATGTGCTGAGGGTTTCCTGTAAAAACTACTCAGAGTGGCCTACCCTGTCGGAGTGGCAGCCCCTGTCAGAGCGGTGTTTGTCACATCTGTGAATTCCTTCTTGGTGGGGCCCAGAAACTGGATAATCTGCTGAGGCATGGAGAACAGAATTGACGGATAAAATAGTTATGCTTCCTGCTGCTGTTAGGACTTGAGTCTATTGGGAGAGGAAACTATGAATGAAAATAATCAGTCAAGTAATTTAATATGATAAATGCCAAGAAGAAAATATATGAAAAGAACAAACATATAGAGTCAGGACAAGAAATAATGCTATGCTTGGTGTTCAGTGAGAACATCAGGTGGTTGCATTTATCTGAAGTCACTATAAAGTTTCCAAAGTCTACCACTGGCTTGATGGCAGTATCAGGGCCATTGGTGCCCCATAATATTAGCTCTCACGTCAAAGCAAAACAGAGCACTGGGAGGAAGAAGTTGGCAGCATAGAGACGAGTGGAAGTCAGTTAGTCCCCCGGAACAACTAATAAACAACCAAGAACAACTAGTAAATAATCTGGAAAAACTGCTGGGGATAAACTGTGACTGCCCACACACCGTTCACCAACCTGGATTGGGAGGAATGCCCAAGATTGCAGCATAAAATCTGTAAGTAAAAACTGCGGATCCAAGCCAGGAGCCCTCTCCCCCCATGGCCCGAACTGAAAAGCCTTGTGGTGCTAGAGAGCAGCACTCTTCCAGTAAACAAATATAGTTCAGCTGAGCTCTAACTGGGGTTTTAATTAACAAACATGGACTGCTCAATACAAGATATGAATCCCCAACCAGCAGACAGAGGCTTGTGGTGACAACTGACCTTGGAGAGCCAGAAGGTGGCCACAGACTGGCCCTGAAGGGGGCTTTCTGTTCCTTTTGTGACTCAGTGGAGAAAGCCTCAGCCATTTTCAGTTCCAAGTGCTCTGAGCCAGACAAGGGTGGAGATAGCAGAGAGACTATTCAAATGAAAATGATATCTCTCTAGGTGGTGTATTTTCCCTAAGAGGAAAGGGATGATGCCAAGCTCTACTACCCACCTTCCATTCAGAACCAGACACCAGAGCCTGGGGTAAAACAACCACAGGCCACACCTCCTTATCAGAAGTGACAGGCTGACAGGCGCCACCTGCTGGGAAGAAAAGCACAGTGGCTTGGGGCCTCACAGGGTCTGTCAATCTTCTAAGACACACCCTCGGGGAAACCTGATACTATTGCTTCCTTCTGAGACCTGACCCTGTTCTGGTCTGGAAAAACCTGATTGGGGTAGCCAAGGAAACCAGATGCCTAGACAACAGAAAACTACCACCTACACTAAGAAAAATGAAGTTATGGCCCAGCCAAAGAAATAAACTTACACTTCAACTGAGATACAGAAATTTAAACAACCAATAGTAAATCAATTCAAAAAATTTAGGGAAGATATGATAAAAGAGATGAAGTGTATAATGAAAACACTGGGCATACATGAGGTAGAAGTTATAAGTTTGAAAAAACAACTGACAATCTATGGAAATGAAAGGCACAACACACAAGACACAAAGGAGACATACAACAGCAGATCTCAAGAGGCAGAAGAAAACACTCAGGAACCGGAGAACAAGGCACCTGAAAGCCTACACACAAAAGAACAGATAGAGGAAAGAATGGAAAAATATGAGTAACGTCTCCAGGAATTGAATGACAAAATAAAATGCAGGAATGTATGTGTCATGGGTGTCCCAGAAGGAGAAGAGAAGGGAAAAGGGGCAGAAGAAATAATAGAGGAAATAATCAATGAAAATTTCCCATCTCTTATGAAAGACATAAAATTATGGATCCAAACAATATAGATCTGAATAGGTCTACACCAAGACACTTAATAATCAGATTATCAAATGATCAAAGATAGAGAATCCTGAAAGCAGCAAGAGAAAAGCAATCCCTCACATACAAAAGAAGCTTGATAAGACTATGTGCGGATTTATCAGTAGAAACCATAGAGGCAAGAAGGAAGTGGTGTGATATATTTAAGATACTGAATGAGAAAGCTGCCAACCAAAAATCCTGTATCAGGCAAAACTGTCCTTCAAATATGAGGGAGAGCTTAAAATATTTTCTGACAAATAGACAATGACAGAGTTTGTGAACAAGATACCTGCTCTACAGGAAATACTAAAGGGAACACTACAGACAGATAGGAAAAGAGAGGAGTTAGAGGTTTGGAACACAATTTTGGGTGATAGTAACACAGCAATGTAAATACACTGAACAAAGATGACTGTGAGTATGGTTGAAAAGGGAAGGTTGGGAGCATGTGGGACACCAAAATGAAAGAGGTAAGATAAAGACTGGGACTGTATAAAGCAGTGAAACCTAGAGTGCTCAACAATTGTGATAAAGGCATAAATATGTTTTAAAATGAGGGAGAATAAATGAATGTCAACATTGCAAGGTGTTAAAAATAGGGTGGTATTGGGGAAAAAATATAATCAATGCAAACTAGAGACTGTAGTTAACGGAAACATTGTATTATGCTTCCTTTAATGTAACAAAGGCACTGTACCAAAGCTAAATGCATATAAGGGGGGGGCATAAGGGCATAAGGGAGGGGTATGGGACTCCTGGCATTGGTGATATTGTCTGACTCTTTCTTCTACTTTAGTTTAATGCTATCTTTCCTTTTCTGGCTTCCTAGCTGTCATGTTTTGTTGTCGTTGTTTCTTTTTTACCTCTTCCTTTTCTTTTGTCTCTCTACCTTCTTTGACTCTTCCTCCTTCTTTGTGGAAGAAATGGAGATTTTCTTATATAGATAATGGTAATGGTGGTGAATACATAAATATGTGACTATACAGGCAATCATCGATTGTTTACTTAGGACAGAATGTATGGTGTGTGAACAAAACCATCTTTAAAAATGGGTTGATGAAGAAACCTTGAGGGCACTATATTAAGTGAATTAAGACAGACACATAAAGACACATATTTCAGGGTCTCACTGATATTAACTCATAGACATGAAATATAAGTTACCAGGATATAAAACAAGTCTAAAGGATGGGGAGCAGTTGCTTATTATGAACAGAATGTTCAAGTAGGGTGAACTTAAACGTTTGGAAATGAACAGAGGGAATGGTAGCACACTGTGAGAATAACTAACAGTGCTGAATGGTGTGTGAAGGTGGTGGAAAGGGTAAGCTTAGAGTCATGTATATTAGCAGAAGGACAGTTGGAGGTGAAATGGGAATGTATAAAACAGTGAATCACAATGTCCATGATTAACTGTACAAATATTAGAAATATCTTTCATGAACTAAAACAAATGTATGACACTATAAGTAGAAGTTAATAGTAGAGGGGCATATAGGAAAAAAATATACTTATTGCAAGCTATATACTATAGTTAGTAGTATTTTAACATTCTTTCATCAACAGTAACAAATGTATTATACCAATACTGTGAATCAATAATGGAGGGGGAGTGGTTAGGGGTATGGGAGGAGGATTTGAGTTTCCTTATTTTGTCTTTATTTCTTTTCTGGAGTAATGAAAGTGTTCTAAAAATTGGGAAAAAAAAATTAACTGGTGATGGATGCACAGCTGCATGATAGTACCGTGGGCAATTGATTGTACACTTTGGATCTTTGGATAATTGTCTGGTATGTGAACACTCTCAATAAAAAACAAACAAAGAAGCAAAGAAAAAAAAAGAGATATGTAGCTCCCCAGAGGGGAAACTGCCCTGGGAAAAGCTAGTAGCAAAAGGTGACGGAGGAGGCTCCTCAAACAGTCTTCCAGTCTTGGGAGAGGGTGTATAATTGGGCAGGGCAAAATGCAGGGCCAAATGTGGGCTCTCGCCACTCCTTATAACGTAGTTCCCTATCCACAAACCAAACACAAACCCAACAATTACTCCTTCCTAGCTGATGGTCTAAGGCCCAGAGTGGGGAGGGATGCAAATGAACGCCAGCAAAAGAGTTGTTGACCCTTGGAGCTAGAGAGGGAATGGAGAGACGGAAAGATCCACAATGAAAAAGTCTGGAGCTGGCATTCCCACCAGGGGTCAAAAAAGAGATAGATTGTGCAAGCATGTTGGAGTTCAGGAAAAAGTTAGAAGGGACTTAGTGGAGCCTGCGGATTGGAAGGTCTGTTCATAAATCAGAGAGAATAGGGAGGCAAATACTTATGGTCTGGAGTGACCCAAGTGTTGGCCAGGTAGCAATCACCCATAGGAAAAGCAAGAATTAAGAGGGTATAGCGCCAAAGAGAAGAATGATCAGGAGGCATGGCCACGTGGTGCAGCAAGCATTAGTGTTACGAGGCACACCCCGGGATGTCTTCTTATTTGAAATCAGCGAAGATGGACTCCTGGAAGCTCCCAGGTCAATCTCCTCCTGGCTCGGCTTTCCAGACTATGTAACCGATGCCCTCCTGGCAACAGTGCCAGGTAGTATAACCCATTCCAGGTTCAGGACTCTCATTGCAGAAAGAATTCAGAGATGAGAGGGGCCAGTAGGAATAAGTAGTAAAGTTTATTTTTTTAAAAAACAGAGAATGAAGACACGGTAAAGAGAGCACGTGGACATCTTCAAGGAGAAGAATACACTGACTGGGAATGGGTTTCCTTGTTATACAGGAAAGCTTTGCTGGTGGCTAGTTTCCGTTGAACACTAGGGCCTTAAAAGGTTTGCATAAACATGTTTTGCATTAACTAGATGTCTCCTTTGTTCTAGGAGATGGGCTATCAGAACTTATGACCTACCCTCGCATATCTAAAATTTGTCTTTGGGCAAATGTTTAACAACTTTTATGGCCCCATGCTTTTTTTTTTGAATTCAGTTATACTGAGATATATTCACATATCATACAGTCATCTGTGGTGTACAATCAGCTGTTCACCATACCATCATATAGTTGTGCATTCATCACCCCAATCTATTTTTTGAACATTTTCCTTATACCAGTAAAAAGTAAGAATAAGAATGAAAAATAAAAGTAAAAAAGAAAATCCAAATCATCCCCCTCCCACCCTAATTTTCATTTAGTTTTTGTCCCCATTTTTCTACTCATTCATCCATACACTGGATAAAGGGGGTGTGATCCACAAGGCTTTCACAGTCACACTGTCACCCCTTGTAAGCTGCATTGTTACACAATCATCTTCAAGAGTATGACCCCATGCTTTGGGCCCATGATTTTACAAGTGTTAATGGTTTGGGGAGGCTTCAGAGCTTTAGGGGAAATTTTGGCTGCTTAAAGTCTACATTTGAAGCTTTGCAAGTTTGTGTTAACTCCTTTGAAGCTGAATAGAAGACCAGGGACCAAAGCCTTGATGCCCTATTCTGTCCTGCCTCAAACTCACCTTTCCAACCATGTTTCCACTTTCCCTCTTCATGACTCCTCTACCTCAGTCAAAACAAGCCATTTATATGCATACCCAATACTTTCCTGCCTTTGTGCCTTTGCTTAAAGTGTTTACTCTACCTGGACTACCTTTCCTCACCTTCTCCACTTACCTTTAGATTTACAAAACATATCCAGGTCTGTCCAGGAGTGCCATATGCCCATGAGAAGCATAATCTCTTCTGCTCTGCATTCCCAGAGCGTTTTGATTCCTGACTCTTGGGTTACGTGGTCCTTCAGCTCTGTTTCTCCTTAACGGCTCCAACCCTTTGAAGACTTTGAGTTATTTTTCTATCTTTATGATGATGTGCATGTAGTAAGTACTTAAAAACTATGTATTGAGTAAGCAGATGAGTTAAACAGAGTAGTTTATTGCTCTGGATAAGTGGCATTTTTCTGTTACACATTAAATTTTTAAACTTAATTCTTGAATTCTTTTTTTTATAGGGACTCAGAGTTTTTATCAGGAACATAATGATGATATTCTGTGCCTCACTATAAATCAGCACCCCAAGTTTAACAACATAGTGGCAACTGGCCAAGTAGGTATGTTTCTGTATTTTAAGAAGAAACAATTTGAAAATATTTGTCTTGCTCAAATAAATTCAAGGAAAAAATTTAAAACATAATTTATTTGTGGTTTGGTCAAAATCTGTGTATACAGAGAGCACGTAACCAATTATACCATATTATTTGCTTCCAGGTATCTTTCTCTCTCTTTGATTGTCTGAATCAATTCAGATGATTTGGAATTAAAATCAACTATTTTGCAGTGGTTGAAATAGTTGGATTTAGTCCTTCAGCAGCAATTTCTGGTTAGCAGATACTTCAACAGTAAATATAAAGCAGAAGGAAAGGATTTGTGGAAGAAATGGTAAATAAGGGGATCCCGGAAGTAACTAGACTGAGAGGGGCAGAGCATCTGTTTCAGCAGGGATTGAACTAAAAAGAAGAGAGACCCCAAATTAAACCCCTTCTTTCATCTTTTCCTTTTCTTTGGCATTGATATAATTCACTGTTTTGAAATACATGTGTTTTGCTGTCTTCTTGTAACTCTGTAGAAACTTAAACAAAGACTGAAACTCTATAAACAAAATACGAGAGGATTTTAGGACCCATCTATCAGCGATCACCATGAGTACTGCACAATACATTGGGTCAATCAGCTCTTCACAACTCTGCAGAATGTGTTAAATGGTTGAAATCATTGGGTTCGTTTATTCTCAGTACACCTGGTCTGGATTCCTGAGCTAGCTGGATTCCAGGTGTCCTTTTTTTCTTGCATAAGATAATTTATGCTTCTAATATCTTCATTTTTCATACAAGTACAGTTAAATTGATCAGTTAGAAACTTGTTCTCTGGGTTGCTTAATTGTACAGTTATGCCGCATAGACCCTTGTATATTTCCCCTGTAAAGTTTTCTACTTCCAAAAGAAAATAGACCATTATTACACAAAATATTCTAGTCTTTGTATGTAAATATGTAGGTCTAGCTCCTGTTTGTGCTAAGCTTTCTGAAAGTAAAGTCTTATTTTTGCTCTGCATAGGAACAAGACCCAGTTCCTTGAGCGATGAGAAACCATGTTACCATTTTGGTCACCAAAGCGTCTAGCTCAGAGCCTCTTGGCACATAGTTATTCTCTAGCTAAGTTTTATTGAGTAAATTCATTCATTGAACAAACTTACTGAGCACCTGAAATGTATAAGGTATTGTTCTCGGTGCTGGGGATACAGCAACTTGCAAAAAGACAAAATCCCTGTATTAATAGAATTACATTTTGTCAATAGAATATCTAGAAGGTACAGTCCTTTCATTTCCCATTTTTCCCTTCTTCTTCTTCTTTTTTCCTCTCCTTTCCCTCTGTTAAGCAAATTTATTTGACCTGTTAGAGACATAGTTTCTCTTTTAGTTAAGAAATGTCATGGTCACAAATTTCAAGAAATTTGGCTCTTGTCCCCACTTCTTTCCCTTCGTTTTGAAAGGCAGTGCTTTGGGAAGTGTGCAGTGGCTAATCATCTCCCCTTTCTCTCCCTCCAACTCAACATCCAGACAGTACAGCAGTGTATTTTAGATGATACGCATAGCCCTATGCCTTCCTCCCCACTTGTACCCTTCCACAAAATAAGATCCAACATCCTGAGTCTTTCAGCCTTTTCCATGTGGCATTGTTTCCAGTCCTCTCACCATTTGATGGTTATCAGAGCCTGTTCAGAACTAAAAATGGCATTTCCTGGGTGGTCTACTTAGCCCAGTTAGGTACTTTATTTTCTTTTCTTTTCATAATCCAGATCAGGACACTATGAGCCTACATTATCAGTATGTCCTTGAAATCATTATTTCTTAGGGATGTAAGGCTCGAACAACAACACCAAAAAAAAAAAGAAGAAAAGAAAAAAAGAGTCATCTGTCTTAAAAGGATAGCTAGACTTTTACTCCTTTCTTTCTTTCTAAAAATCTTGGTTCTAAAATTTTGATTAATAGGTAATTCCACCAAAAATGTAATGAGCATCAGTATTCAACTTTCCTTTTTTGGCATAAGTAAAATGTTAATTAGAAAAGAAAAGAAAGAAGATTTAAGAAGTTAATTTATGGGCTGAATTAAAAACTTTTTCTCTCTCCTTGGATGTTTACTTGGAGGGAGAGAGGGGAGGGAGATGATATGGTAACCCTTGTCATCATTTCTCTCAGAAGGCATAGGTCTAATTCTTCCCTGCAAATAGAGATGCATTAAAATCCTACGTTCCTATTAATAGTGCATTTTGTAAACCAAACTAAGTGCCGTATCAACTAAAAGTATATCGATATTATTTAAAAGTTGTTATAATTTAAAATGTTATGTAACTCATTAAATACAAAAACTAAAGCTTGATCCAAAGAAAGATTGAAAGGTCATGCAAAAAACATTAATATGTATCTGTAATTGAAATGAGTGTACCATTTTTATGGCTTCATTAGCAAACCACTTACTCAATTTAATGTAATAAATCTAATTTGTATATGACATTTAATTACTTCAATTATTTAAAAATTATTTCAGAATTGGACTTTTACAAATTTTTACTTTTGTTATTTGTGTTATTTATGATGATTATTTTTCTGTTACTTTTCCATTATAGGTGATTCAGCAGACATGTCAGGTAAGGAAAAGTAAACATTTTCCATTTTATTTATGTTGTTGAGTAATGATAGCCCAAATTTTTATAGATTAATAAGAGACTTGAACCTATTTTGGCATTTTTTTTTTTGGAAGTTTTTTCAACTGTAATCTAGTAATCTAATAAAAATTAGTTGTTGATAATAAAACATTCCTGTTATTTATTTCAATTTCCCCACACTCCTCCAGGGTAAAGCATGATTTTGTGACTTGACTATTCAACTACAAATTTATTCAACACAGCAGGCAAGGTTCTCGCTTCCTTGGTTATACTCAAGAACAGGGGTTGGGAAACTATGGCCCATGGGCCAAAACTGGCCCACCATTTGTTTTTGTACAGCCCATAAGCTAAAAATAGTTTATACTAATTTAAATGGTTGGAAAAAAATCAAAAGAAGAATGAAATTTCATGACACATGAATATTATGTGAAATTGAAATTTCTGTATCCATAAATGAACGTTTAATGAAAATTTAATGAGCCATACTGTTTTAGTGGCTTCCATGCTACAATGACAGACTGTATGTGGCACTCTCATTGCTTTGCACTGCTACTTGGAACACTGTACATTGCAATGATCCTTATATAACTTGACAGGTTTTGAGTGCCAAGTGTATCTCCCTACTGTGACATCTTACTTTGTTTTATTACTAGTGCATATCCATCATGTCAAAACAAGAATATGAGATAAAATGAACTTTGTCACACTTTTAAGGCACAAAGAAATGCAGGTTATATTTTTAACGAATTAGATGGCAAAACATTGTGTTTATTATGCAATTACAACATAGATGTGCTAAAAGAATAGAATATATGTCAAAATTATCAGACTAAGCTTCAATAGAATATCCCAAACTCACAGGAGAGTAACAGTCAGGAAATTACAAAATTTAAAACACAATGTCTCATCACAGCAGAATTTTTTCTCAAAAATTAAAAATGCAAATGAGGCTATAACCAAAGTAAAGTGTCTGAGTAGTTTATTTGTTACCCAAGCTGTTTACTGATAGTGAGTTAATTAAATCATGTTGGATTGCAGCAACTGAAAAAATGTGTCCAGAGAAGATAAACTTGCTTATTACTATCAGTTTTTTGGCAAAAAAAAAAAAAAAAAAAAAAAAAAAATTGCTAAAAGAAAAGGGTTGAAGACATTGGGAGCAATATTAATACTCTACTAAAAACAAGGCAGAAGGAGGGGGCAAGATGGCAACATAGAGAGGTGTGGCATTTATTTAGTCCTGTAGAGTAACTAATAAACAACCAGGAACAACTAGTAACTAATCTGAAACAACTGCTGGGGGACAACTGCGACTGTCCACACATTGTACACCAACCTGGAATGTGTGGAATGGCTGAGATTGCAGCATAAAATCTGTAAGTAAAAACTGCAGAACTCTGCCAGGATCCCCTTCCCCCATGGCAGGTTGTGCTGCAAGACCTTGCTGTGAGAGAAAGCAGAAGTCCCAGAGCATGCGAATATAGCTCAACCTAGCTCCAACTGGGATTTTAATTAACAAGTGTGGACTGCTGAACACAAGCTACAAACATAGACAAACCCCTAATAAGCAGCAAATTACCCTGAGGTCACTCTCAGTGGAGAGGAAGTGGGGCTGATGGAAAAAAAAAATACAGAGGCTTTTAGAGATCATTGACCTTAGAGAGCTGGACAGCACCTGTGTCCCGGAAAGGGAACCCAGGAGACCAGTTGCTGTCTCTGGCTAACACACAAAACTGGGGGACCGTAGAGTGGCTCTGAAAAGGGGCTTTCTTTCCCTTTTTTTTTCCTTCTCAACCTGAGTGGCTCAGTGGAGAAAGCCTCAGCCATTTTCAGTTCTCAGCGTTCTTACCCAGACAGGGGTGGAGTTAACAGAATCAGAGAGACAAAGGAATAATTCAAGTGCAGAAGATAACTCCCTAGGGGGTGTATCTTCCCTAAGAGGAGGGAGGTAGGGCCCAGCTGAAGTGCCTACCCTCCCTTCAGAACTCAGACCCCAGGGCCTGGGGGTAAACAATCAAACCGGAAAACACCTACGCTGAAAACTAAAGGGACCACACCTCTTTAAACCAATGGGGAGTGACAGGCTGATAGGCACCACCTGCTTGGCAGGTTAGGAAAAGCACAGCAGCTAGAGGCCTCACAGAAAAGTCTGTCAATCTTCTAAGACACACCCTCAGGGAAACCTGAAACTGAATATAGCCCCTTTTGAGACATGAGCCCACTCTGGTCTGGGAAAATCAGATTGGGATCAACAAGGAAACCAGAGGCCTAGACAACAGAGAACCACAGATCACACTAGAGCAAATGAAGATATGGCCCAGTCAGGGGAACAAATTTACACATCAACTGAGATACAGGAATTGAAACAACTAATGTTAAATAAATTCAACCAGTTTACGGAAGGTATGGCAAAAGAGATGAAGGATGTAAAGAAAGCACTGGGTGAACATAAGGAAGAAATTGAAAGTGTGAAAAAACAACTGGCAGAATCTATGGAAATGAAAGGCACAACACAAAGGATGAGGAACACAATGGAGACATACAACAGCAGATTTCAAAAGGCAGAAGAAAACATTCAGGTACTGGAGAACAAGACACCTGAAATTCTACACACAAAAGAACAGATAGGGAAAAGAATGGAAAAATATGAACAATGTGTCAGGGAATTGAATTACAACATGAAATGCATGAATATACATGTCATGGATGTCCCAGAAGGAGAAGAGAAGGGAAAAGGGTCAGAAGCAATAATAGAAGAAATAATCACTGAAAATATCCCATCTCTTATGAAAGACACAAAATTACGGATCCAAGAAGTGCAGCGTACCCCAAACAGAATAGATCTGAATGGACCTTTGTCAAGACACTTAATAAGCAGATTATCAAACATCAAAGACAAAGAGAGAATCCTGAAAACCTCAAGAGACAAGTGATCCATTGCATGCAAGGTAAGCTTGATAAGACTATGTGCGGATTTCTCAGTAGAAACCATGGAGGCAGGAAGGAAGTGGTGTGATATATTTAAGATACTGAAAGAGAAAAACCTCAACCAAGAATTTTATATCCAGCAAAACTGTCATTCAAATATGAGGGAGAGTTTAAAATATTCTCTGACAGACAATGAGAGCGTTTGTGAACAAGATACCTACTCTACAGGAAATACTAGAGGGAGCACTACAGACAGATAGGAAATGACAGGAGTGAGAGGTTTGGAGCACAATTTTGGGTGATGGTAGCACAATAATGTAAGTACACTGAACAAAGATGACTGTGAGTATGTTTGAAAGAGGAAGGTTAGGGGCATGTGGGACACCAGAAGGAAAGAGGGAAGATAAAGACTGGGACTGTATAATTTAGTGAAACCTAGAATGCTCAACAGTTGTGATAAAATGTACAAATATGTTTTCACATGAGGGAGAACAAATAAATGTCAACCTTGCAAGGTGTTAAAAATGGAGTGGTATTGGGGAAAAAATACAGTCAATGCAAACTAGAGACTTTAGTTAACAGAAACATTCTATTATGCTTCCTTTAATGTAACAAAGGCAATATACCAAAGCTAAATGCCTGTAAGAGGGGGATATAAAGGAGGGGTATGGGACTCCTGGCATTGGTAATGTTGTCTGTCTCTTTTATTGTACTTTATTTTAATTTTATCTTTTGTTGCCTGTTAGCTGTCATTTTTTCCTTTCTTTTTCTTGTTCTTTTTTCTGTCTACCTTTTTTGACTCTTCCTCTTTATGGAAAGATGGTGGTGGTGGTGGTGGTGAATGCATAACTATGTGATTATACAAGGAACCATTGATTGTTTAATTAGGAAGGAATGTATGTTGTGTGAACAAAACCATCTTAAAAAAAAAACGGGTTGATGAATGAAACTTGAGGGCATTATATTGAGTGTAATAAGTCAAACACAAAAGGACAAATATTGTATGGTCTCACTGATATGAACTAATTATAATATGTAAATGCATAGACATGAAATACAGGTTACCAGGATATAGAACGAGGCTAAAGAATGGGGAGCGGTTGCTTATTATAAGCAGAATGTTTAACTAGATTGAACTTAGGTGTTTGGAAATGGACAGAGGTGATGGGATGATGGTAGCATGTTATTCTGAGAATATCTAACAGTACTGAACAGTGTGTGAATGTGGTAGAAAAGGGGAAGTTTAGAGTCACACATGTCACCAGAAGGAAAGTTGGAGGTTAAAATACGGGAATGCATAAAACGGTGGATCTTGTGGTAGACAATATCCGTGATTAAGTGTACAAATATTAGAATTCTCTTTCATGAACTAGAACAAATGTGTGACACTATAACTAGAAGTCAATAATAAAGGGGATATAGGGAAAAATATACCTATTGCAAATTATGTACTACAGTTAGTAATATTTTAACATTATTTCATCAATCGTAACAAATGTAGTATACCAATATTATGAGTCAATAATGGAGGAGGCGGTGGTTAGGGGTATGGGAGGTTTTGAGTTTTCTTTTTTATTTTTATTTTTTTTCTGGAGTAATGAAAATGTTCTAAAAATTGAAAAAAAATTAATTGTGGTGATGAATGCACAGCTATGTGGTGGTGCCATGAGCAACTGTACACTTTGGATGATTGTATGGTATGTGAATAATCTCAATAAAATTGAATTTAGAAAAAAAAAAAACAAGGCAAATTATTTTGAGTGATTTTCATTGGCTGTTGAAGGATTGACAGATATTACCAATATTGCCCAGTTGTTGTTTCTTTGAGGAGTGAGTGCCAAGTTTCAAGTGACTGAACAATTAGCCTATATGAATAGTGTCCATGGAACAAATACAAGAAATAATATTTTCAAAGAAGTTAAGAAAACATTAATTTGTTACAACCAGAATTGTAATCTGCTAAAATGTATAACAAGTAAAGGTAAAAACATGTGTGAAACTGAAAATGGGATAGTTGGATAAATTTACAAATCTTATGAAAACATATGGTATTTCAAGTCTATGATTATTCATTGTATTATTCATCAGCAGCTAGTTCGCAGAAAATATTGAATCTGTTATGTATTATTGAAGCAATAGTGTCAGTAGTGAATGTCATTCATTTTCATAGACTTGACCATTATCAGTTGTTTGAATTTATGTTAGAAATAGAACCTGAATATCCTGATTGCCCTGCTACATGGCAGTTTGAGGCTTAGTGGTGGTAAAGTTGTATTGCAGTGTTTGAGCTCAGGGCCAAGACTGAAATTTTTCTGAAGAAGAAGAACCATTCTCAATCTTATTGAACAGATTGGCTTTGGAAATCAGTTTTTGCTTAAGACTTGATAATGTTTCTTAACAAATTCAACCTAAAATTTCAAGGCAAAACAGTGCTTATACTGTAATAAAGTCATTTGATGACAACTAATGTTTGCACAAGTAAATATCAATACACTTTATACATTCTCATACTGTCAAAAATTAAAACAAAAAGTGAGATCCTCATTCACACAAGTTTGTAGTAAATATATTCTCTGGGCTCAAACTACAGTTCTAACAGATCTTGATGAAAGGCAAAGAAAATTTCCTATTTCAAAAATCCATTTACCTGTACCATTGAGGAACTTCTTCCTAACCTTCAATTTAAAGTGAGTCTACAGTATAATACATGTTAAAAGGCAAGTATCAAGGATAGTCTCTAGTAGAATTCTCTAAATGCCTTCCAAGCAATGAATATGCTCAATTAAAATCATATGCTTGTGGATTGATATCAGTATTTGGCAGTACATATCTGTGCAAAAAGACACTTTTTAAGTTGAAATGTGTAAGTCTAATTAAAAGTCAGCATTAACAGATGAACATTTACAACTGATTTTGATAATGGAGAACTCTAACTGGAACCAAAAAGAACATTCCCCAAAAAAGAATTAGTAGAATTATATCACCAAAAAATTTACTCAATTATTATTGTTTTGAATTTCATCAATAAAACTTTTGTGGAAGTTTGTTTTCTCTCTTGTTATTTAAGTACCTGCATAATATCTTCAATTTTGCCTCTCGCTTTTTATAGAAGTTTGCCAGTCCCTACTCTAGAGGGAGACAGACAATAAGTGCATTTTTTAAAACATGCTGATTGGAGATGGCAGTAAATGTGTTAAGAACAACAGACAAGGTGATGCCAGTAAAGAGAAGTGTTTTCTCAGAGGTGGTCACATTCAGCTAAGCCAAGAATGATACAAAAATATATCCAAGGGATGATCTGAGGCAGAGGTTCCAGGCTGAGGCCTGTTCCAGGGGTTCAAGACCACCCACACGTTGAGTGATTAATCAGGAGGCTCACAGGACCCAGAGGTAGTAGTACTCAGGGCATGTTTATTGCAGTCATCAGCTCAGGGAAAAAAAACATGTCAGTTGAAGTCTGGAGGAAGTCAGGCACAGGCTTTCTATGTCTCCCTGCTCAGGTTCCCCCAGGGGTCACACAAAACCCGCTGCTTCCAGCAGCCAGATGTAGCAACGTGTACTGCATTTCACTTAGGACTCAGAGTCTAGGTTTTTTACTCTGGGCTGCTCACAAACACACAGTGACCAGCCACAACTACCAAAATTCCAGACTCCCAGAAGGAAAGCAGGTATTTATGCTCCAAGTGGACAAAAAAAGCCTTATTGACCTAGGGAACAATTCAGAAGCTAAGTTCTTAGATACCAGCAAAGGGCTATGCTCAGCAAGCTAAAGGTAATAGTCTCAGACCTACTATGTTAACAGGAACATCATTGTGGCTGGAGAAGATCACTGTGGCTATGAGATGAACTTTGAGAGAGGCGAGTCAGCTCGTTTAGGGCTTTGGTGAGGAAACTGCAGAGTCCACTATTCGAAAGTTTTACGCACGGGAAGGATGTGGTCTAATTTATACTTTGAAAAAATCACTCATTGTACTGTTGAAAATGTAGAGAAAAAGAGAAGTAAACAGAAAATTAATTAGGAGGCTACTGTAGTTCCAAGGGGGGAAAAAAAAAAACTATTAGGATGGTAGGAGTGAAAATGGAGAGAACCAAATATAATATGGGATGTATTTTGGGAGTAAAGCCAGCAGTCCTTTCTGATGAAGTAAAGTGAAGTCTCAAACCTGAATGTTAGGTTTTTTTGCTTGAGCGTTTGGCTAGAAGGGACAGGAGAATACTTTGGGATAAATCAGTTGAGAAGGGAGAAACGAGTTCTGTTTTGGACATGATTTCAGCTAGAAAAAACAGATTTAGGAATAGTCAGCAGGAATGTGAGGCTGGACGAGATCACCAAAGGAGAGAATGTAGATAGAGAATTAAAGAGAATCAAGACCCGAACTGTGGGCACACAAACAATTAAATGTTGGGAAGACTGAAGAGGATTTATCCAAAGAGACTGAAAAAGAACAGCCAATGAAACTGGGGAGAAAATCAGAATGGTGGCACAGAAGTCAAACAAAGAAATGTTTCAAGGAGGAAGAAGACACTTACCATGTTGAGTGCATAAGTCTGGTAAGATGACATGGAAGAGACTCTTGACCAGAAAGTGGAAGTCAAAAATAGCCCTGACTAGGAGCAGTTTTAGTGGATATTAGAATAAACTGAGGAGAGAGTGTCAGAGTGAAAGGAAGACATAGGACAGAACTTGGGGAAATTGTCCCTCAAAAGAGAACAGAGATATGGGAAATAGATAGGGGGTGAAGAAAGATGGAAGATCCCAAAGGCTTTTTGTATGTTGGTGTAAATGTTCTGCAAAGAGGGAGAAATTAATGATGAAAGAAATGGGACAATTGTAGGAGCTAAATTCTTGTGAAAATGAAAGATGGTGGGATCCAGAGCAAAGCGGGATATTGGCATCTGAGAGGAGCAGAGACACTATCCACAGACAAGGAAGAAAGGGAGTATAGGTACAAAGGCAAGAAGATTGGTAGATTTGGGTTGGGAAAATGGGAAAGCGCCTATCTGATGACTTGTTTCCTGTTTCATCAGCTGAGAGTGAGGTGGTGGGGAGTGGATACTGGTTTGAAGAGGGATAAAGGTTTGAAATTGTTGCTTTGGAATGTAGGAGAATGAATACATAATTAGAAAAGATATAGCATAATTATCATTTGAATACTGCACATTAAATTTGTTATCAGTGACCTATAAGGGAACATCTTTTGTCTCTGACAAAACTTTCAGTCCACTTGAGACTGTATCTGGAGCTAAGAATTGGAAAATTTTTGTCCTAAAGCAATCTAAGGAGAGAAAGCATTCTCAGGTCTTGTTTACTATGTGTCAGGATGGGCGATTGTCCGTTAAATGCCTTTAGTGGCCTCCATGTACTCTCTACAACAGAAAACCCTATGCCCAGTGGCTCAAACAATAAGGAAAGTTATTAGAACATAAAAGTCAAGAGACAGGGTAGTCTTCTGAGTTTGCTGGTTCAGGAGCTCCAAGCTGTCATCTGGAACTCAGGTACCTCCCATCTCTTCTGTCTGCCATCCACAGCATTGGCTTCATCCCTAAGGCCAGTTGCATTTGTGGCCATAAAAGGCTGCCAGTGGCAGTTGGAGTTACATGCGTGCTTTTCTCATGCAGAGATGAGAGAGAGGGGAAAAATACTTTCAGAACTATAAACTGAAAATCTTTTCATTTAGCCTCATTGAGTCATTTTAGTATACACATCAAACCTTGAACTAAGAAGACACCAGGGGAGTACCCTGTGCTGCTTGGCTTAAATCTGGTTACTAATTAAATCACTGATGTGGGGACAGGAAGAGAGGGGTGAAAGGAGAATTATTACAATGGGGTTAGACTAATCAGGTTTCCCCGCTAAAGTTGAGCATGCAGTTTGCTTCCACTGAATCACTTGCACTACATAGAGAAGTGGATTCCTGAATAAAATTGGAGCTTTATTAATAAGGAAGGAGAAAACGTATGCTGGTCGTACAGAAAAGAATTGTTCACTTCAGAAACTTAAAAGGGGAAATAAAATTGGCACACATAATGACCCATGTTAAAATCTTCTTTTAAAATATATTTTTTATTACACTACATCAAAGGCAAACTAGGGAATGAAGAAAGAAGAATATCCTTTATTAAAACTTTGATTCTTAAAAAATCCAATTAATTTACAGAGACCCTTATGGCATCTCTATACAGGAGACTTTTGGTTGTCGAGAATGGTTATGAAAAGTTGTTGGGATTGATTTTCCTGAGACAGCTTGATGTGGTAGAAAGAGCAGGAATGGATTCTGGGTCCTGTTGAGAGGACACTTGTGCTGGCTCTGCCAGTTCTGAGTTGTGTGTGACTTAGGGCAAGTCCCATAACTTCCCTGAGCCTGAGTTCAGAGAAAAGCATAGCTGCCTAGAAAGGAGGGATTAGAATGTAGTAGACATGCCCAGAAATGAGCTGGCCCCTGCCAAGCACTGAATATGTGGTGGTCTATGTGTATTATCTAGCATCATGGATGACTCTTTTCAAATTGCTGAAGAAAACAAAATGTACTTAATGAACATAATCTTTCTTTAGTAAATTAAAGAGACCCTGAGATTTTGCAGTTTTAATTTCAAACACTATAACTGATGTAAGTTTAGAACAGTCTAAATGTGTAGCAATCCCATAACTGTTTTAAAACTAAATTCCTGATTTCAGCTTCTTGCCATGACTTAATTTTTTATAGAAGTATGAAGAGCACAAAAATTTAATTTATATGATTACTTGCTGTTTAATTAAAGGGATTCTTTGTAATTTGTGGCATATTAAATTTGGAGGCAAAAATAACTGATAAGTGTTTCTGGAAAATTTACTATCTACCTCACTACATTTTGGCAAGTATGTGGACTGCCCAGAAATGCTGTTTGTAAACATAGATAAAAATGTGTCTGTATTATAGAAAACCTATGTAATATTTATCACTGGCAAAAATTATAGAGTGGTCTATTAGTATAAATTAACCTTTAAAATTTAAACCATCTAACAATCCTTATTAAGGTCCAGTTTACTTTGTGCCTCACAGTGCTTTCTTTGACTTTTAATGAATGAGGAACAATTCTAATTTTAATCCAATATTTTGATTATTGTGATCGGTGTTTTATAAGTAAATACCCTGTTTTATTTTATGGTAAATTTCTATGTCTATTTGAATTTTTTTAGTATTAAATAAATTTTTGAACAGATTTTACTAAATAATACTCAAATCTAAATCTCTGACTTAATATGTTTTAACTGTTGTTTTAATCAAATTGTTTATCTTAAAAAATAGCAGATGGTATACAATATAGTCTAAATTGATCAATATTTTCTTTAGAGACCAAAGTTTCTCTGCATCAAATGATTTTATTTAAGGCATCTTATTTAATGTTTCTTTATCTTTGCAATATGTATAACAGATTTTTAATTTGAAGCAAATGAAATTCAGTATTTTTATTATTTTATTAAAAAGTACTTAGGTTTTGAGACCGAATTAACTGCTGAATTCACTTACTAATTTTTATAGGGTATAGTTCATGAAACATGGACAATACAAAGCTATGACTTTTTGTTATAGAAACCATAGAGAACTGGGAGAATTTTTAAAGCAGGAGACATAGGCTACACAAGATGAACACAACAAATATATATTTTTAAACGATCGATAGTTTTATTTCTCTCATGAAACCCTATTTAAAAACAAAAACAAAAACAGAATCCAAAAAATACTGCTGTCTTGTAGAGCAATGTGGATTTAGCTAACCAGATAACTGGATGGTTGAAAATGTCTTTTGAGATATATTCAGCTGGTTTCCTATCTATTGCCTTTCCCAATTTGTGTCTGCTTTTCTCTTTCCTTCAGATATCATTAGTACTAAATAAAACCTGGGATTTAATATGTTTATTGCATAATATTTGTGTAGTTCTCCACATTGTTACATAAAAATTAAAAATATACTATTTTTGAGGAGTTGTTTAAAGTTGTGATGGCCTGATTCACTTGTCTAACAATGCTGTTTTTCCAAAAAGTACAATTTGGGATATAGCCTCAAGGAATATTTGGTATTTTTTCCTTTCCTTTCCTTCTCCTTCCTTTTTGTTTTCTTTGCTTTGCTTTTAATTAAGTCTTAGTTTTGAGCTATTCTTTTTTAAGTACATAGTCTTTTTCTGTACATATTTTTCCATGTTTCCGAAATGAGTGTGCATCAGCTTTAGAAATTTGAAACATTTGTAACACATGTATTACAACTTTTTTATTTTATCTTTGTTTAGCTACAGCTCCTTCTGTCCACATCTGGGATGCAATGAGCAAGCAGACTTTGTCTATTCTAAGATGCTACCATTCGAAGGGAGTGTGTTCAGTCAGCTTCAGCGCTACTGGCAAACTGTTGCTGTCTGTGGGACTAGACCCAGAACACACTATTACCATTTGGAGATGGCAAGAAGGTAGGATTCTTTTTTGCTTTGTGATTTTTTGAAATGAGAATACTAGTGTAATAGGAATTCTGTATTTGATATTTGTCTTAACTTGGCAATTGAGACCATTGTTCACTTCGACCCTACATAATACACTACACAGTTGGTGGTACTGAACATATGTTCCATTTAAAAACACTAGGGAAAATGTGAGCTTACAAAACATATAAATCAGTATTATAAATGATTCACTTGTATTTCCTTTCATAAGAAACTACGCACTTAATGATCTTTGCTAATGATTTGATTGGTTAGGAAGTATCCTAAGAATGAAAATGAATTGTATTTTAAATGGAAGGGAAGATCAAAAGGATATTACCTAATATGGTTTAAACAAAACTTTTTACTTCATAGCTTCTATATAGAGTGAAGTTAATGGAGTTTCCTAGAAAGACATGAGATATGGTCCCTAAAATCTGAAGTGGCCCAAAATGGTAATGAAGTGCTCCATAAATATTCACATCACTTGTGACGATACGTAAAAAAGACCCTCTGTACAAGTAGCTGTGTATCATGCAGGTGCACACACAGCCGTCATCTTCTTATAAGCATTTGTTTTTTGAACTACGTAGTTTGAAAAACTGTTTGTTCCTGTGAAAATTAGCTTAGTTCTTATTACTAACCTAGGTAATTTTGCTGTGTCTTCTTTACCAGGTGCCAAAATTGCCAGCAGAGCTGGTCACAGCCAACGTATTTTTGTGGCAGAATTCAGACCAGACTCAGACACCCAGTTTGTCTCTGTGGGAGTAAAACATGTGAAGTTCTGGAGCTTGGCAGGAAGGGCTCTTCTAAGCAAAAAAGGGCTGCTGAGCACACTGCAAGATGCCCGGATGCAGACCATGCTGGCTGTCGCATTTGGTGCAGTAGGTCTCTTAGAATGCGTGTGGTGGTGTTACTTTGAATTATATAAACTAGATTACTTAGAATTTTCTTGCCTTAGATAGACAAGCTGCATTAATGTTGTTTATATGCCATTGTAATCTTCCAATCATTCCATATGTCTTGGTCATACATATATTTCATCTTTCAAAAACCTGATACTCTCCAAAATTAGGGAGTGGGAAGGAAATGTTAATGGGGGGGGGGGATTATGATGAAACATTTGCATCTTTGGGCCAATGCCATTCTCAAAAAACTTCCTTTGTTAATCTTGTAATGTCACACTAAATATCCTAAAATTTCTGCCTTCCTAGTAGTACTTCAGAGGTCCTAAAAAATATTGTCAGAGAGATAAATCAAGAGACGTGATCTTCAGGTGATTGAAGGTGGTACTTGTATTTAGGATTTCCTTTGCTTTCTATCATCTTAACTCAAGCTTGTCATAATAGGGCTGGAGGTGCTCACGGCCAGTGCCTCTAATTCAGGGGAAGAAGGAGGTAGAGACAAAAGGAGAGAGCTCAGTTCTTGGTCTAAACAGAAGAGAGAGCATTCAAGGGTCCTTTCTGCCTCTCCCTCCCCCTCACCCACCCCTACTAATAACCCAAGCCTGCGGTTTACAATCCACATCTCTTTTTTTTAATACTTTGCCCTGGCTAGGCTTTATATACCTCTCGTGCATCAAAATACTAAGTGGATTTCCTCCTTAAAGTGTTTATGTGTGTATGCAGTATTTGAAGGAAGAAAAATTATAGTTTTAGAACCTTTAAGTACACATGCATTTTTTGAGAAAAAGACTGCTGAAGACGTTGGTCATGCCATGTCAAACTTTAGTTAAACATTTTGGAGATTCTTAATGGAAGACGGGTAATTCTTTTCCAGAAAGAAAGCCCACACATTCAAATGCTTCTGGTATTTAATTTTTATCCATGTAGACTAACTTTCTTCACATGTAAAATTCCTTATGTAGTCAGTTGTCCATTCCTGATAGAAAATATACTTGTAGATGAAAATATTAGTCATAATTGAATTTTTACATATAAAGTAACAGTATAATCAGTGAGAATGTTTCTTATATAATAAGGTAGGTTTATGTTCAGTTTAAGCATTTTTGAACATTCTCTTGCTAGGGGCTATGAAAAAAGCAAGAGAAATAAAATACTGGTCTCTGTACCTGAAGCATTTACATTCTAATTGCAGATAAGGCATAAATTAATGATGGCCCTGGATGACAAATAGAATTATTGTACCCAAATATAAGATATGGAGAGTATTGATAAATGCTGAGGAATTCAAAGCCTACATTATATTGTAGGGAGATTAAACATACAGGCTCTCTAGTATTCTCAGAAAGATTAGAGAAAGGAAAATCTCAGTTATTTTTGTTATAATTTAAATTCTTATTTTCCTATTTATTTTTTTATATTGTTATTGGTGAAAATTTTTATGCTACTTTAAAAATGAAGCAAAAATGGAATGAAAACAGGATGCAGGATTTGATTCTCTAGTTTCTGCATAAATGAATACATTTCATTTATGAATATGAGATTACAATTCTCAAAGTGATCTGAAGCAATTATCACATTTTTGTTACCTCATCAAATTAATCTTATTTTGGATTGTTTGCAGGAATGCATTAACTTTTACTATTTTAAGAAAACTTTTGATTTTGATTTTAAGGCAAATGTTAATTTCATATTTTCATGTATATAAGTACATGTGTAAGTAAAGTCTGAAAAGCTCCCACAACTTTGCTATAGATAATAGTTTTACTTTCTATGATAAGACATTTTATCAAACATAATAAAAAGCTATCTGCCCTTTTTATTCTTATTCTTTTTTTTCACTCTGTTACTTATGACCTTAAGTTATTTCTTGGGCAGCTGGAAAGAAGCAATACAAAGGGACAGTATAGAATTATAGTATTTTACAATTGGAGGAGACCTTAGAGAACCAACTTCCTCATTTTATACATGAGAAAACTGATACTCATAGAGGTTTAAAGTCTTGTCCAAGGTGATTCCATCTAATAAGCAACAGGAAAGGGAAAAGGTCCTGACACAGCTGAGCCTCGAGTTCAGGTTTTCTAACTCAAGTCCAGGCTTCTCCCACCATGCCACGCATGCTCCTTGTATCAAACCGGGTGACATAGCATTACACTTCATAGAGAATTGCAGCTATGTGAACACTATTTGAACTTTTGATGAGTTTATCTCCCCCTCCCCCACTCCTTTTCAGAATAACTTGACGTTTACAGGTACCATCAGTGGTGATGTCTGTGTGTGGAAAGATCACATATTGTGTCGAATTGTGGCCAGAGCTCACAACGGGCCCGTGTTTGCAATGTATACCACCCTGCGAGATGGACTTATTGTGACTGGTGGCAAGGAAAGGCCGTAAGTCCCCTTTCCACTCATAGCCTCACTGAATAAACTCAAGGATTTACGGTCTACCTGAGGTTTGCAGTTAGGCATGCTAGTTATTTCCTGGCTACAGAGATCATCCTCTCTGACCTTCCTCATATGCTTCTCCTTTGTTGCCTTTTATATGTCTTCTGTTGCTTCTTATTTCTGATCATAAATCACTAATTCCTCATAGACCTAAACTCCACCAACCAGGGTGATAATTTTTTGAGGTGTGGATGGGTCATTGTCTTAGAAGTCAAGAACTGATTTCCTTCATGTCTCTAGGTCTGTGTAAGTATTGGCTGAGTAATAGGACCCTTGGGAGGCATCTTTACTGTGGACCTGGGCTACATCTCAACTACATGCTCTTTTTTATTCAAGCTGGCTGCTAAGGAGTATTATGTATACTGCTGCTTTAGAAAAGGTTTGGAGAATGCTAAAGATAAACTGTACCTTGTTTGTTTTTGTTTGAGGCAAACTTGTTTGATAAACTGTATTATTTTAAAAACTCAAAATTTAAGTCTGAGGAAAGGCTTTTTTTCTGAGTGATTTTCAAATCTCCCAATAGTAACCAAATCTTAAAATTGATTTCCCACCAACAAATTCATATGCATGAAAAATTGTGCATCAGTGACTAAGAAGTTAGTACATGTCAATACAGGATTGAAAGAACCTTCTTATTTTACTTAAACACATTTACAGAAACTGTTGCCTTTCACATAAAGAATGTATTATGGGGGGCAAGATGGTGTAGTGGTGAGGTGTACGTATTAGTTACTCCTCCAGGACAGTAGGTAGAAAGTCAGGAACTGCGTGGACCAGACACCGCAGAGCGATCTGACTTTGGGCATACTTCATACAACACTCATGAACATGTGGAACAGCTGAGATCAGCAAAATCTGCAAGTTTTCGCAGCCAGGGGACCCGCGACCCTCCCTGCCAGGCTCAGTCCCATGGGAGGAGGGGCCGTCAGCACTGGGAAAGAGGAGGGGGAACTGCAGTTGCTGCCCTTATCAGAAACTCACTCTACTGATCCAAACTCCAAACACAGATAGACTGAGACCAGACACCAGAGAATACGGGAGCAGCCAGCCTGGCGGAGAAGAGATAGGGATAGCAAAAACAGCAAGGAAAACCCAAAAATAAAAGCAGAGACTTTTTGGACTTCTGGTGAACATACAACAGGGAAGGGCAGAGCTCAGGCAGAGTCAGGCTCATATGCAAATCCAGAAGATGAGTTTCTTTGAAAAACCGGTTTCTCTACTCCCTGGAGCATTCCCTAATGGCCGTAATCTCCTTGTCTCTTAGCATTTCAGTAGCCCATTAGATCTGCAAGGAGGGCCCGTCCCATTTTTTTTTTTAAATCATTTCTCTTTTTCTAAAACAATTACTCTAAGAAGCCCAATACTGAAAGCCTCAAATACTTGCAATTTGGGCAAGTCAACACACGAGCAGAACTAAGAGACCTCTGAGACAGAAGGCAAGAAGTCCAGTGGCTGAGAAAATTCACTAAACACCACAACTTCCCAAGAAAAGGGGGCATCCCCTCATAGCCATCTTCCTGCCAGTCGCCGGCTCCACAGCCCAGAGCTGCCCCAGATAACCCAGTGTGATGGGAAGTGTTTCCAACAACACACGCACACAACACAAAATTGGGCACGGACATTAGCCTTCCCCACACCCTCAGCTGGTTGTGCCAGAGTAGGGAAGGCAGAGCAGTGTGAATTAACATGCCCCATTCATCCATCCTTTCAGCAGACTGGGAACGTCCCTACACAGCCCTGCAGCCCAGAACCACCCTGGGGGGATGGCACTCACCTGTGACATAGCACAGTCTTCCCTCAACAGAAGTCCCGGGGATGCACAACCTGGCAGAGGGACCCACTCACAAGTCTCAGGGGCCATATGCCAATACCAAGGACTTGTGGGTCAGCAGCAGAGACAAAGTGTGGTGGGACTGAACTGAAGGATTAGACTATTGCAGCAGCTTTAGATTTCCAGGAACACCAAGGAGATTTGATTGTTAGAGCTGCCCCCCCTCACCGACCACCCAGACATACGCCCCATATACAGGGAGGGCAACACCAAATACATACGCAAGCTTGGTACACCAGTTGGACCCCACAAGACTCACACCCCCACTCACCACAAACACAAAGTGGGGGAGAACTGGCTTGAGGGGAATAGGTGGCTCGCAGATGCCACCTACTGGTTAGAGAAAGTGTACTACACGAAGCTGTAGATCTGACAAATTAGAGCTAAGGGTTTTAATTGGTCTACAAATCCTAAAAGAACCCTATCAAGTTACGTAAATGCCAAGAGGCCAAAAACAACAGAAAATTTTACAACATATGAAAAAATGAGACGATATGGATAACCCAAGGCCAAGCACCCAAATCAAAAGATCAGAGGAGACACAGTACTTGGAACAATTGATCCAAGAACTAAAGATGAACAATGAGACCATGGCACAGGATATAAAGGACATGAAGAAGACCCTAGAAGAGCATAAAGAAGAAATTGCAAGAGTAAATTAAAAAATAGATGATCTTATGGAAACTAAAGAAACTGTTGACCAAATTAAAAAGATTCTGCATACTCATAGTACAAGACTAGAGGAAGTTGAACAATTAATCAGTGACCTGGAAGACGACAGAATGGAAAATGAAAGAACGAAAGAATGGGGAAAAAATCAAAAAAATCAAAATGGACCTCAGGGATATGATAGATAATATAAAACATCCAAATATAAGACTCATTGGTGTTCCAGAAGGGGAAGAGAAGGGTAAAGGTCTAGGAAAAGTATTCAAAGACATTCTTGGGGAAAACTTCCCAAATCTTCTAAACACCATAAATGCACAAATCATAAATGCCCAGCGAACTCCAAATAGAATAATAAATCCAAATAAACCCACTCCAAGACATATTCTGATCACACTGTCAAATACAAGAGAGAAGGAGCAAGTTCTCAAAGCAGCAAGAGAAAAGCAGTTCACCACATACAAAGGAAACAGCATAAGACTAAGTAGTGACTACTCAGCAGTCACCATGAGGGCGAGAATGCAGTGGCATGACATATTTAAAATTCTAAGTGAGAAAAACTGCCAGCCAAGAATTCTTTATCCAGCAAAGCTTTCCTTCAGATTTGAGGGAGAGCTTAAATTTTTCACAAACAAATGCTGAGAGAATTTACTAACAAGAGCCCTGCCCTACTTGAGATACTAAAGGGAGCCCTACCGACAGAGAAACAAAGAAAGGAGAGAGAGATATGGAGAAAGGTTCAGTACTAAAGAGATACAGTATGGGTGCGTTACAGGACATCAATAGAGAAAGTAAAAAAATATAATGACAAACATAAACCAAAGGATAAGATGGCTGATTCAAGAAATGCCTTCACAGTAATAATGTTGAATGTAAATGGATTAACCTCCCCAATTAAAAGATACAGATTTGCAGAATGGATTTAAAAAAATGAACCATCAATATGTTGCATACAAGAGACTCATCTTAGACACAGGAACACAAAGAAACTGAAAGTGAAAGAATGGAAGAAAATATTCCATGCAACCTACAGCCAAAAGAAAGCAGGAGTAGCAATATTAATCTCAGATAAAATAGACTTTAAATGCAAGGATGTTATGAGAGGCAAAGAAGGCCACTACATACTAATCAAAGGGGCAATTCAACAAGAAGAAATAACAATCATAAATGTTTATGCACCCAATCAAGGTGCCACAAAATACATGAGACAAACACTGGCAAAACTAAAGGAAGCAATTGATGTTTCCACAATAATTGTGGGAGACTTCAACACATCACTCTCTCCTTATAGATAGATCAACCAGATGGAAGACCAATAAGGAAATTGAAAACTTAAACAATCTGATAATGAATTAGATTTAACAGACATATATAGAGCATTACATCTCAAATCACCAGGATACACATTCTTCTCTAGTGCTCACAGAACTTTCTCCAGAATAGATCACATGCTGGGACATAAAACAAGCCTCAATAAATTTACAAAATTGAAGTTATTCAAAGCACATTCTCTGATCACAATGGAATACAATTAGAAGTCAAAAACCGACAGGAGTCAGCAAGATGGCGGCTAGGTGAGACAGCAAAAATCACCTCCGTGGAAAACACTAGATAAAAAAACAGAAAATGACCCAGAACACCACTTCCAGAGTAGCACCAGTCGGACAAGGTCTGCTAAAGCCACAGGGAATGTGCGTTTTGTGAAACCAGGAGTCTGCATTCTGAAATGAGTGAGTGAGTCCGCTGAGTCCCTCAGCCACATTGCGGTGTGGGGAAATGGTGGGTTGGCGTTTTAAAAAAAAAAAGAAGCCTGGGAACAGCTGCAGATAAGATGGGAGTGGTCTGGACTAACGCCTTGGTGTCTGGGGTGGAGGATACGCCTTCCCACACCCACTGCTGATTGTCTCGGGTCCAGGGGAGCACAGGGGAGCCAAAAGGAGAGGGGAAAAAAAAAAAACTCACAACTTGCAGCCGTCTCCCCAGTGGATGGGGCTACTCCTGCCCGGGGCCGAACACACAGCACAGAGCCGAGCTAAGAAACCCAGCCTGACGGAGTCTTTCCCACAGCACCACTCACACGACACAATATCAGCCATGGACAGTGGCCTTGAATACACCCACGGCTGATTGTCCCGGAGCTGGGAGGGCGGAGCTGTGCGGAAAGGGGGAAGTTAACGCATCTCATTCAACCATCTTTGAACTGGGCTGGGAACACCCCTACACAGCCCGGCAGCCCAGGGCTTCCCTGGAGGCCGGCGCTCACTTGTGACGTGGCACGGCCCTCCCCGCCTCAACAGAGGTCCTGGAAAAGCACAGCAGGGATGGGGGAACCACTCGGAAATCCCAGAGAACCTACGCCAATACCAAGGACTTTTGGGTCAGTGGCAGAGAACAGCCTTAAATCTCCAGGAACACCTGGGAGGTTTGATTATTTTAAACCTGCCCTTCCTCCCTAACTGCTCAGGCACACACCCCTCATTGAGGGCAGACAGCACTGACAACACACCCAAATTAAGTGCACCAATTGGACCCCACAAGAATCAGATCCCCACACACCACAAAGTTGGGGAGAACTGACTTGAGGGGAATAAGTGACTCACGGACACCATCTTCTGGTTAGTTAGGGAAAGTGTATGTCACCAGGCTGCAATTCTAACAAATTAAAATCAAGTAAAGCAAATGCCAAGAGGCCAAAAACAACAGAAAATCTTAAAGCATATGGTAAAACCAGATGACATGGAGAACCTGAACCCAAACACTCAAATCAAAAGATCAGAAGACACACAGTTCTTGGCCCAATTAAGCAAAGAATACAGACAGGCAATGAGAGCATGGCACGGGATATAAAGGACATAAAGAAGAACCTAGAAGAGCATAAAGAAGATATTGCAAGAGTAAATAAAAAAATAGAAGATCTTATGGAAATTAAAGAAACTGTAGGCCAAATTAAAAAGACTCTGGATAATCATAATACAAGATTAGAGGAGGTTGAACAACAACTCAGCCTCCTTGAGGAGCAAAGAACAGAAAATGAAAGAACAAAAGAAAGAATGGGGAAAAAAATTGAAAAAATCGAAATGGATCTCAGGAATATGATAGATAAAATAAAACGTCCAAATTTAAGACTCATTGGTGTCCCAGAAGGGGAAGAGAAGGGTAAAGGTCTAGAAAGAGTATTCAAAGAAATTGTTGGGGAAAACTTCCCAAACCTTCTACACAATATAAATACACAAAGCATAAATGCCCAGTGAACTCCAAATAGAATAAATCCAAATAAACCCACTCCAAGACATATTCTGATCAGACTGTCAAATACTGAAGACAAGGAGCAAGTTCTGAAAGCAGCAAGAGAAAAACAACTCACCACATACAAAGGAAACAACATAAGACTAAGTAATGACTACTCAGCAGCCACCATGGAGGCGAGAAGGCAGTGGCATGACATATTTAAAATTCTGAGAGAGAAGAATTTCCAACCAAGAATACTTTATCCAGCAAAACTCTCCTTCAGATTTGAGGGAGAGCTTAAATTTTTCACAGACAAACAAATGCTGAGAGATTTTGCTAATAAAAGACCAGCCCTACTTGAGATACTAAAGGGAGCCCTACTGACAGAGAAACAAAGAAATGAGAGATATAGAGAGAGAATTTCAACAGACATATATAGAATATTACATCCCAGGTCACTAGGACACACGTTCTTCACTAGTGATCATGGATCTTTCTCCAGAATGGACTGTATGCGGGGACATAAAAACAAACCTCAATAAAATAAAAAATTAAAAAATGAATTTGTTCAAAGCACATTCTCTGACCACAATGGAATACAAATCGAAGTCAATAACCATCAGATACTTGGAGAATTCACAAACACCTGAAGGATAAAAATGAGGGGGAGATGAAAACATTCCCGGATAATCAAAAGCTGAGGGATTTCATCACCAGTAGATCAGTCCTAAACAGGCTGAAAGGAAGGGACACTAAACAATTGACTGAAACCACATGAAGAAATAAAGATTTCCAGTAAAGATCACATGGTAAATATAAATACCAGTACTAATGTATTGTTGATTTATAACTCCACTATTTACTTCCTACAGGATCTAACATACATAAACTGTAATGATGAATCGGTGGTTTTGGACTCAATGTAAAATATGTAATTTTTGACAAGAACTACATAAAGGTGGGGGAATGGAGGAGTACAGGAACACAGTTTACGTGTCCTATTGAAGTTAAGTTAGTATCAAAGAAAAACAAGATTGTTATAGATTTAAGATGTTAAATTTAAGCCCCATGGTAAACACAAAGAAAGTATCAGAGAATATGACCAAACAGATGAAAAGTAGAGTAGGGGTTCCAAGAAGTGGGGGAAGGGGCAATGGGGAGTTAAGAAATGAGAGTAGGGTTTTTGTTTGGGGTGAAGGGAAACTTCTACAAATGGATGGTTGGAAGGTGATAGCATTGCAACATTCTAAATGTGATTAATCCCACTAATGGAATGCTAGGGAGGGGTGAAATAGGAAGATTTAGGCTATATATATCTTTCCACAATTGAAAAAAAAAAAAAAAATAAGACAATCTAAATAGATGACAAATGCCAAGGATGATCCTGGATGGGATCTGAGGTAGGAGGAGAGGAGGCTCAAAGGGACACAGATGGGACACAAGAAAAAAAAAAAAAAAAAGGAAATATAGGATGTAAGCTTTATATCAATGTTGAATTTCTTTAACTTCTTAGCTGAGCTTAATGACATTGCATAAAATAATGTTCTTGTCCATGGGAAAGGTAGATGTGAATTATATTGTTTGTTCAAAGATATGTGCAGCTTGCTCTCATATGTTCAGAGGACAGAGCAATAGATGATGGGGGTTAGGGAGGGAGCAAGGGAGGGAGGGAGGGAAAGAAAGAGACGGTGGTGTGACAGGATCTTACAGGTGATGGATCGGGGTATTGGTGGAGGGGGGTCGGGGTATGATGAAGTTCTATGTATGGGGTTTGTACTGTTTTTGCAACTGTTGTAAGATTGAACTTATATCAAAATAAAATTTATTATTAAAAAAAGTCAATAACCATCAGAGACTTAGAAAATTCACAAATACCTGGAGGTTAAACAACACGCTCCTGAACAATCAGTGGGTTAAAGAAGAAATAGCAAGAGAAATTGCTAAACATATAGAGACGAATGAAAATGAGAACACAACATACCAAAACCTAAGGGATGCAGCAAAAGCAGTACTGAGGGGGAAATTTATAGCACTAAAATGCATATATTAAAAAGGAAGAAAGAGCCAAAATCAAAGAACTAATGGATCAACTGAAGAAGCTAGAAAATGAACAGCAAACTAATCCTAAACCAAGTAGAAGAAAAGAAATAACAAGGATTAAAGCAGAAATAAATGACACAGAGAACAAAAAAAAAAAAAAAAAATAGAGAAAATAAATAGCACCAAAAGTTGGTTCTTTGAGAAGATCAACAAGTTTGACAAGCCCTTAGCTAAACTGACAAAATAAAAAAGGAAGAAGACTCATATAAACAAAATAATGAATTAGAAAGGTGACATTACTGTGGATCCTGAAGAAATTAAAAAAATTATAAGAGGATACTATGAACAACTGTATGCCAACAAACTAGATAATGTAGAGGACATGGACAATTTCCTGGAAACATGAACAACCTAGACTGACCACAGAAGAAATAGAAGACCTCAACAAACCAATCACAAGCAAAGAGATCCAATCAGTCATCAAAAAGCTTCCCACAAATAAATGCCCAGGGCCAGATGGCTTCACAGGGGAATTCTACCAAACTTTCCAAAAAGAACTGACACCAATCTTACTTAAACTCTTTCAAAACATTGAAGAAAATGGAAAACTACCTAACTCATTTTATGAAGCTAACATCAATCTAATACCAAAAACCAGGCAAAGATGCTACAAAAAAGGAAAACTACAGGCCTATCTCGCTAATGAATATAGATGCAAAAATTCTCAACAAAATACTTGCAAATCAAATCCAAAGACACATTAAAAAAATCATACACCATGACCAAGTGGAGTTCATTCCAGGCATGCAAGGATGGTTTAACATAAGAAAATCCATCAATGTATTACAACACATTAACAAATCAAAAGAGAAAAATCAAATGATCATCTCAATAGATGCTGAAACAGCATTCGACAAAATCCAACATCCCTTTTTGATAAAAATGCTTCAAAAGGTAGGAATTAAAGGAAACTTCCTCAATATTGTAAAGAGCATATGTGAAAAACCCACAGCCAGCATAGTACTTAATGGCGAGAGACTGAAAGCCTTCCCTCTAAGATCAGGAACAAGACAAGGATGCCCGTTCTCACCACTGTTATTCAACATTGTGCTGGAAGTGCTAGCCAGGGCAATCCGGCAAGACAAAGAAATAAAAGGCATGCAAATTGGAAAGGAAGAAGTAAAACTGTCATTGTTTGCAGATGATATGATCTTATATCTGGAAAACCCTGAGAAATTGACGATACAGCTACTAGAGCTAATAAACAAATTTAGCAAAGTAGCGGGATACAAGATTAATGCACATAAGTCAGTAATGTTTCTATATGCTAGAAATGAACAAACTGAAGAGACACTCAAGAAAAGGATACCATTTTCAATAGCAACTAAAAAAATCAAGTACCTAGGAATGAACTTAACCAAAGATGTAAAAGACCTATACAAAGAAAACTACATAACTCTACTAAAAGAAATAGAAGGGGACCTTAAAAGATGGAAAAATAGTCCATGTTCACAGATAGAAAGGCTAGATGTCATTAATATGTCAATTCTACCCAAACTCATCTACAGATTCAATGCAATCCCAATCAAAATTCCAACAACCTACTTTGCAGACTTGGAAAAGCTAGTTATCAAATTTATTTGGAAAGGGAAGATGCCTCGAATTGCTAAAGACACTCTAAAAAAGAAAAACGAAGTGGGAGGACTTACATTCCCTGACTTTGAAGCTTATTATAAAGCCACAGTTGTCAAAACAGCATGGTACTGGCAGAAAGACATACATATTGATCAATGGAATCAAATTGAGAATTCGGAGATAGATCCCCAGATCTGTGGCCAACTGATCTGTGATAAGGCCCCCAAAGCCACTGAACCAGGACATAACAGTCTTTTCAACAAATGGGGCTGGGAGAGTTGGATATCCATACCCAAAAGAATGAAGGAGGACCCCTACCTCACACCCTACACAAAAATTAACTCAAAGTGGATCAAAGATCTCAATATAAAAGACAGTACCAAAAAACTCCTAGAAGATAATGTAGGGAAACATCTTCAAGACCTTGTATTAGGCAGCCACTTCCTAGACTTTACACCCAAAGCACAAGCAACAAAAGAAAAATAGAAAAATGGGAACTCCTCAAAAGCTTAGAAGTTTCTGTACCTCAGAGGAGTTTGTCAACAAGGTAAAGAGGCAGCTAACACAATGGGAAAAAATTTTTGGAAACCATGTATCTGACAAAAGACTGATATTTTGCATATATAAAGAAATCCTACAATTCAATGACAATAGTACAGACAGCCCAATTATAAAATGGGCAAAAGATATGAAAAGACAGTTCTCTGAAGAGGAAATACAAATGGCCAAGAAACACATGAAAAAATGTTCAGCTTCACTAGCTATTAGAGAGATGCGAATTAAGACCGCAATGAGATACCATCTCACACCAATTAGAATGGCTGCCATTAAACAGACAGGAAACTACAAATGCTAGAGAGGATGTGGAGAAATTGGAACTCTTATTCATTGTTGGTGGGACTGTATAATGAATGGTTCAGCCACTCTGGAAGTCAGTCTGGCAGTTCCTTAGAAAACTAGATACAGAGTTACCCTTCGATCCAGCGATTGCACTTCTCGGTATATACCCGGAAGATCTGAAAGCAGTGAGACGAACAGATGTCTGCACACCAATGTTCATAGCAGCATTATTCACAATTGCCAAGAGATGGAAACAAGCCAAATGTCCTTCAACAGATGAGTGGATAAATAAAATGTGGTATATACACACAATGGAATACTACGTGGCAGTAAGAAGGAATGATGTTGTGAAACATATGACAACATGGATGAACCTTGAAGACATAATGCTAAGCGAAATAAGCCAGACACAAAAAGAGAAATATTATATCCTACCACTAATGTGAACACTGAAAAATATAAAACAAATGGTTTATACTGTAGAATGTAGGGGAACTAGTGATAGAGAACAATTAAGGAAAGGGGAATGATAACTCAGTAATAACAGATAAGCTATCGTGGGTAAATTTAACATTCTGGGAATGCCCAGGAATGACTATGGTCTGTTAATTTCTGATGGGTATAGTGGCAACAAGTTCATAGAAATGTTGCTATATTAGGTTACTTTCTTGGGTAAAGTAGGAACATGTTGGAAGTAAAGTAGTTATCTTAGGTTAGTTGTCTTTTTGTTTGAAATGTTTTTTTTGTTGTATGTTTAAAAAAAATTTTTATATAGTTATTTAAACAAAGTTAAAAAAAATGAAAAAAATATGCAGAGCCCCCTTGAGGAGCTGGTGGAGAATGCAGGGGTATTGGGCTTCCCCACCTCGATGGTTGCTGATGTGCTCACAGACATAGGGGACTGATGGTCTGATGGGCTGAGCCGTCTACCACAGGACTCACCCTTGGCAAGACTGTTGCTGCAAAGGAGAGGCTAGGCCTCCCTATAATTGTGCCTAAGAGCCTCCTCCCGAATACCTCTTCATTGCTCAGATGTGGCCCTCTCTCTCTAGCTAAGCCAACTTGGCAGGTGAGATCACTGCCCTTCCCCACTACGTGGGATCAGACACCCAGGGGGGTGAATCTCCCTGACAATGTGGAATATGACTCCCAGGGAGGAATGTAGACCCAGCATCGTGGGATGGAGAACATCTTCTTGACCAAAAGGGGGATGTGAAAGGAAATGAAATCAGCTACAGTGGCAGAGAGATTCCAGAAGAAGCTGAGAGTTCACTCTGGTGGGCACTCGTATGCGCAATATAGACAACCCTTTTTAGGTTCTAGTGAATTGGAGTAGCTAGCAGTAAATACCTAAAACTATCAAACTACAACCCAGAACCCATGAATCTTGAAGATGATTGTATGAAAATGTAGCTTATGAGGGGTGACAATGTGATTGGGAAAGCCATATGGACCACACTCCCCTTTGTCTAGTTTATGGATGGATGAGTAGAAAAATGGGGGAAGGAAAAAAACAAACAAAGGCAACCAATGTTCTTTTTTACTTTAATTGCTCTTTTTCACTTTAATTATTATTCTTGTTATTTTTGTGTGTGTGGTAATGAAGGTGTCAGGGATTGATTTTGGTGATGAATGCACAACTATGTAATGGTACTGTGAACAACTGAATGTACGCTTTGTTTTATATGACTGCATGGTATGTGAATATATCTCAGTAAAATGAATATGTATTATGGTATACAGACATGTTTTTTTGCCAAAGACTAGCAATTCATCTAGCAGAAAATGAAGTGACACTTTTATTATTTCATGAGAAAAAAACATAAACAGGTTATATTTTATGTTTTACCTATTATTCACCAGCACTTTTGTTTCTTCATTTGTCATCTACTCTAGTAGCCTACTAAACTTTTTCAACTTGCTATTTAAATAAGGGTAGGAAAGAGATGTGCTTTTCTTTTGGCCCCCAAAAGTATACTCTGCAGCAGAGCATCTGTAATCCTATTTTCTATTTTCTTTATCCTTTTAATGTTAAGATCATTTTATACATTTCCTCAACCAAGAAGTATTATGAGAAAGGGTAAATGTATGTTGGCGGAGGGTGGAAGGGGGGTAAATAAAATTAAAACTATCCTGTCAAAAAAAATGGATGTTTCACAGAATTTGCTTAAACTGAATGTTTGACTGTTAGTCTATCCTAAAATTGCCATAGAACTTTAAGATGATGATTAGAATTATAAATTTCAAAGCCTTTTTTAGTATTCTGCTTTTAGATAACTTAACATTGCATAGAATAAAAAATTATTGATAATAACCAATAATAAATGTCTGTTTTGGTTTGGGATATTATTTACTTAGGTCAAAAGAAGGAGGAGCAGTTAAACTGTGGGATCAGGAGCTGAGGCGATGCCGTGCCTTCAGGCTTGAGACAGGACAAGTCACAGATTGTGTTCGTTCTGTGTGCAGAGGCAAAGTAAGATTTGTTCCTTGACCCAGTTGGTACAGCAGAACAGAGAGAGAAATTATTACTGTAATCCTTTTACCCCTTGCAACTTATTGAATAATATTCAATGTTAATTTTTTAAGATGATTTGCTGGCCAGTTTTACTCTGCCTTTTTCCTGCTGCTTTCTTTGTACCAGTGCAGTGCTTAAGATAGGAAGCTAGTCTCAATTTGTCTAAAATAAACACCTGTATTTAAACCTCCATATTTTCTCGAACCTATTCAGCTGTGATGGACAGTAATGAACTTCTTTGCCAGTTGATTCATTTTATTTAGAGCAGCTGCCTCCACTTTTTAAAAACATTCCTGTAAAAAATTGAGCATGTTTGCACTCCCAATAAGTGAATTTATAAATTATATACACATATTATCAGTTTGTGTATTAAACATGACATAAGCTTATTTATTTTAGTTAAAAAGTAAGTATAAATAAAAGTTCCAATATTTTATTCCTATATTCCGATGTACTTACCCATCTGTGTAGATAATAAGATTAAAATATCATAGTCAGAATAAAACTTTGATTAGTGAAGAAGCCAGATAGATTACCTTAGAGAAAAGTTCTGTTCTTTAGCGTGGATTGTAACAAGCAACCCAGCCCAGTGCTCTTGTTGTGTGCCTCTAGCCATAGGAAAGAGAGCAGGGGCCAACGATTGACTTGCTGTTAGCTAAGTAGTTGAAAGCAAAAAGTTCTCTAAAAGTAGGCCAATAGGGTCATTCTTACTTTATTAAGAGCAACTGTTGTATCACATCAAATCTATTCATCCTACTTGTGTTTCAGGGCAAGATATTAGTTGGGACAAGGAATGCTGAAATAATAGAAGTTGGAGAGAAAAATGCAGTATGTAATATTTTAGTTAATGGTCATTCGGATGGACCAATCTGGGGACTAGCAACCCATCCTTCCAGAGACTTTCTCCTTTCTGCTGCAGAAGATGGGACAGTGAGACTCTGGGATATTGTTGATAAAGTAGGTGCAATTTTTTAAAAGATGTTACAATTTCTAAGAAGGGAAGTAGAAGTCATAAGTTATCAGCACTTAAAAAGCTCAGAATTATGTTGAGAACTTTGGAGGAAAATTGGTTTTATGAGTACTGTACTTAATGTCGTTCTCTGTGACTCTTTTGGCTCTTGTGCAGAAGATGCTAAACAAAGTGAATTTGGGACATGCTGCCCACACCGTGTGTTACAGCCCTGATGGGGATATGGTGGCAATTGGGATGAAAAATGGAGAATTTATTATTTTACTGGTGAGCTCCCTAAAAATATGGGGAAAGAAGAGAGATAGACGTTGTACAATCCATGATATCAGGTTAGTCAAAAATGGAATAGAACTTCCAGTATATACTTAAATGGCCCACTGTGCATTTGAAAATCTTTTCCTTAGCCACATTTTCAAAAATGGTTCTGGATCCCCTGTAGCATTTAATCACATTATAAATTGTAAGCTGAAATATGGCTGTTGGTACACTTACTTAATTCTCCTTGCTAAATTTTAAGTCCACTGGGCACCAGCCACAGTGCCTCATACCAAGCACTCAGGCAATGTTTTTATGACTGTCACACCAGGCATGCCCCGTAAGTTCATCTGGCCAAGAGTTATCTGGCATTGTCAGACAGAAGAGTCAGCTGCCCTTCAAAAGTTGTCAACTTGGAAGACTAAAGTTATACCCCCAGACATCTCTTACTTCCCTTACTAATCTCAGTTTGAGAATCTATAGTTCATCCATTTAATCCTCACTGAACTTTTCTACTTTGTCCTAGAATCTGAAATAATATGAACTTTTGAATCTGTATTTTTCACTTTTTAAGCATATTTTAACAATGGCTACCATTTACTTAATGCATCTATGTGATCAAGATTTGCTCTAGGTTGCTGAAAGCTCATGCTCTTTTCACCAGCAAAACCCTTTTTAAAAATGAAACCTTACTCAAGAGCTTCCACATATAAAGCAGTTGACAGTGCTTCCCTTTAGCCTCCTTCTCCCACCCCCATGTCTCTAAGGCACCTCAAAAAGATTCATGGAACATTTTCAAAAGGCTGAATTGTCCCTACTGCCTCCCATGATTGGTAGGTGAAATTTTTTCCTGTCTTTTAAAAATAACTTCTTCCAAGCTTCATGTAGCATCATTTCATTCTAAAAACCTGAGTAAAGTCAAGTCTGTTCTTTGCTGTTACACCACCATCTTTACAGATGAGAATCTTGACTATTTTAGTGGATGATTTGTTAGTGATTTTTTTAAAAACTGAATTACTTTTAAAGGAATTGGGAGGTGAGAGTTCAGGAAAAATTTAAATTGAAGTAAAATACAGCTTTTATGTTTCTATAATACAGACAAATCTCAGTATCCATTATCAGTTGTGTCTCTCAGGAAATCCGTAGGTTTGAGGCATATCACACATACACTTTCAAGAGCTAGAAAGGAAGTCACTGGTCTTAAATATTTATACTGTTTCTTGTGGTTGCATGTTTTGTTGCATATTCAGATTTAGTCCAGATTCCCGCTATCTGGCAGTGGGCTCCAGTGAGAACTCAGTGGATTTTTATGACCTAACATTGGGCCCCACCCTTAACAGAATCAGCTACTGCAAAGACATTCCAAGCTTTGTCATTCAGATGGACTTCTCTGCAGATAGCAGATATCTCCAGGTATAGTACCAATACTGTATATGTACCCAGTTTACAAGGGTAGTTCTGCTTTTACATTTCATGTGAGTGAGTGCATTTAATAAAGCTCCTGAGCTCCAGAGCTTCTAAACTCTTGCCTTTATTTACTGTTCCCTATTTCTGCAGTAATTCTGTAATACCTCATTCTTATCAGCCCTTGCCTTTTAAAACAGATTTTTGTATATTTTGCATTCTTAATAATGTTAGAAATGTAAAAAGTAGCACTTTGTGAATTTTGCCTCTCACATAATGGAACTCTTGTCCCATTTTAATGATGAAAGGTCTCCACTGGTTGCTATAAACGGCATGTTTATGAAGTACCTTCAGGAAAACATCTTATGGATCAGGCTGCCATTGACAGAATTACTTGGGCTACATGGACTAGGTAAATACTCCATCTGTTCACAAGGAAAGAACTGACTGAAGATTAGTAAGGAAAATAGGAAAATCCTACTTCTGAACAATTAGAGCCATCCCACTAGGGACTAGTAATTGAGCTTCAAGTTTTTGTTATAGCTTGAATTCTTCCTAGGAAGAGAATAATGATTTGCTCATGCTAGGACCCTTTTTGCATGCACGTATTTCTGTGCATCACCAGGGTGCTATCTTTTAAAGAAAGGAATTCAAAGTTATAACTTTAAAGATGGCCTGATGTTTTCCATAACATTAGGTTTACAAGGCAGTAAAAACATATTGGAAGCTGTTAGCTAACTGTACTGTTTCTGTATCTAAAAGAATACTATCTTGAAACTATCTTGAAAGCTTTAAAATTTGTTCAGATTTGCATACTGTATGACAGGTAACCATGACTGTCCCACCTAGCATAAGCATCACTTTAATTTTAAAAAGTTATATCAGCTTTTGTGAAATATTTGTTGAACTTTAAAGGATTATTAAATCTGAAAACCCTGTAAAATACAGACTTTCATTTTAAAAAGGGCGGGGGGGGGGCACGGGAGGTGTTAATATCTCAGATGAAATTCAGGCCTCTAAGTGACTTACCATAATTTATTTCGTGTGTTTTCAAATGACAGTTACTTAGCGATTAATCGCCAAGACATTCCTCTTTATCAGTGTGGCAGTCCTGTCTGCTATGATGGGTGTTCTTTTATTTCTTCCTCCTAGTGTTCTAGGAGATGAAGTTACGGGAATCTGGTCCAGACATGCTGAGAGAGCCAACGTCAACTGTGCCTGTGTATCTCATTCAGGAATGAGCCTTGTAACAGGCGATGACTTTGGCATGGTTAAGTTATACGACTTCCCATGCCCTGAAAAATTTGTAAGTTGATATTTCATTTAGGGTTTTGTAAATTTTACTCCCAATTTAGATGTCTGATCAACCAGAACTTTTCCCCATATAAACTGATAGCTAAAATGTTTTGTCCCGATTTGAAAATAATTTTCAACTTTTCCTTGTATTCCTAAAATTGTTTCCAAACTTCCTATATCCATTACCCTAAAATAAAAGCTATTAGAAATAACCCACCACCACCATCAGTAATATTATCTTTGGAAACTATCCTAATAAAGCTATTAGTCTTTTGCCAAACCTTTAATCAGTTAGCAAATTTCAAATGTTTTCCTGAGAGAGAAAAAAAATCCGAGTGCCTAGAGACATCCGAGTGCTCAAATAATCTGGTTTGTTTTAAGTACAGATCCATTACTAACTCTGAAAAAGCATTTTAATCATTAGCTGTGAGCGAACACCCTGGTAGGAACCTTTGACCTCTGTGTGCATCACATGCCCCGAACTTGTTTTTTTTTTGTGTTTTAGGCAAAGCACAAAAGGTTCTTGGGTCATTCACCCCATGTGACGAATATTCGATTTACTAGTGCGGATCGACATGTCGTTAGTGCTGGAGGTGATGACTGCAGGTTGGTAACTTTCTCAGTTCAAGAACAACTGTCTTTCACTGGTTATTAAGAAATTTCATATAACTTCTTTCTATATAGCTTCAGTTTATCAACTCAGCTAACTCATCATCATGAGCTAGCATAACATGTTGGTTCCTCATATACTCTGCACATACAGAATAAAGGAGTCAATGAGGAAAAAATGTCCATGTGTATGATTTGAAAGCATAAACGAAAAACCTTAAACTGGCCTGAAAATCTAAAAATGTAATGAACTCATTGCCACTTTCTTCCTCTGACTGTAGTTTATTCGTCTGGAAATGTGTACATACGCCTCACTGAAGGACGTGGATGCTGAGAAGACTCCACATAAATTAACAGCCTTGCAAGATGAGGATTGCAGAGTGGAAAGAAAAACCAAACCCTGAATGGTCAAGTGGTGCTAACCCAAGATTGTACCAAGGGAAAATGCCCAGAATCATCAAAATAGAAGATTTATAATTTCAAAATATTTGCTATACAAACTGGATAACTGTACACACTCCATACACTGCCAGATAATTAAATTTCAAAGGACTGAGTACATACTTGATGATAAAAGCCAGCTGCCCCTCTCCATGCCCCCTTTTTGGGGAGTACAGATTTGGCAGACCAGGGGAGATTTAGGGGACAGCACTCTTCAAAAAACAAACTTAAAAACCCAACTTGGGTAATTTCTCATCTCCCTTTTAGCAAAACTGTTTCTTTCAGCACTTCTAGTATTTTCATGGTTCACTGTGTAATGAAATAATTTATCCTTACGTTAACAAAAAAAAAAACACCATCATCACCCCAAAGGATCCCAGTTTTTAAAAGGCAAACATTATTTCCATAAGGGAACAAATGCAAGCTTTACTGGAGAATACCATGCTTTTTAAATAGTAATAAAGCCCTTTTCATAAAGAACATTTTTTTCCTGGAAGTTCTGAATTCAGGAACAGATCCAAAGTTAGTTGTTTGTGATCACTGTGTTTTCATTTTTGAGCCACCTCTAAAACTGAAAAAATTAAAATAGGATTGTAGCTTAATTAATGGAAAAGTCCTATGAATAATCATTTCCAATGGTATACAGTTTAAGGTTTTAGATAACAATAGTATTTAAATGGAAGAGAATACTGAATATGTAAAGATATTTAGACTAATATAAACATTTGTTTAAAAGGTTAAGTTCACACATTTACAAAGTCAAAATTTAATAACACTTGTAATAAAATTTTTATAGCTTTTTTCTATCGGAAAAAAAAATAGTTCTGTGAGATGTATGCCATCCCATAGGCTGATTCCTAAAATGAATGCAGCTCCATTTGTGAAACTTGTCAATTAAAATTATTTTTTGGTGGACTGGGGCTGAACTCTTAGATCCTTATTCGTATTCACCATAAATGTTGCCAAAGATCAGTACTAGCCATTCAGGAATTTGCTGTTTCACTTATCTATAGTTTCCTGAAGACTGAAAGTTATACTGACTGCTATTAAAAAATATATTTTTCTAAGTGTGAAGAAGTTTAAGATGTTCTCCTGGCCCTATAAGCATTTATTTTATTGTGTTAATTATCTTTGTAGCATGATTGATAGACACCCCCCCCCATACATACACACACACACACACTCAGGTTTCTGGAAATTTGTTTTGACAAGGCACACAAAGATTCCTAATATCTATTTTCTATATTCAATGCCTTGTGAATACTAAAAACAGAAATCACTGAATTATATCATAGAAAATCTAACCAGTAACTGAACCCTGTCAGTTTTAAAGCTCCAGTTGCTGTGTCTGAAGGTGTTAAGAAGCTTGAAATGTAAGATAGTATTCTTACATTCTTCAAATAAATGGATCCTCCTAAATTAAGCCGAATTTTAAAAGATGTTAATATTAAATCTCCATTCATGTATATCATAAATAGGCAGTCAATAAATCAAAGGGAAAAAATTCTCCTGAACTACCCTCCCATGCAAAGAAAAATAATCATTTTTGAGCCAGTTACTGTTTTAAAATTTCCTTCAGGGTCAAGTATGCCAGCTTTTTGCTAAAGAGAAATCTCCTTTCCATTACAATGAAGGCAGAAACTACAACTATAACCACAAGCAAGTAAACTACATAGAATAAAATTGGTCCTGTTGCATTTCTGTTGCAATCATCATGGTGACATTTAGTAATTGGTCCCATGACCACCTTGCTTGTATGAGCTGTTAGCCAAAAGAAGATTAATAGATGTGATAGGTCATATAGATTCTGGCCTGTACTTATTTTTTTAACCCAAAGAATTATTTTGTGTGCAGTATCTGATTAAGCTTCTAAATTTGTAAATGGAAACTTCTCCTGTTACCTTGAGTCCTGTTTGTTTTACGTATGTAGGTGCACACCAAAACAGACTGTGCACACGGGGACCACCTGCTGTGTACTGCCAACCACGCTCATTCCCTTCCCTCTTTTTGTGCTCCTTTTTTTATGGTGGTTCATTTTAGACCAAATTATCCAACACATTTTAGGGTCAACTTTAGCTTGCCCATAAAACATAGCAACCAAAATGTTAAGATGAAACATTTAAATGTGTCTTCTATTAAAGAGCAAAAACTTATCAGAGTTTAGTATGTTATTTCCTTTATGTAATGTGGCTGGACTAAAACCACTTAAGCCCTTGTTTCCACTTATGTTTGTTATATAGTGCAACTATATACCACTTATAAATAATGATAAAAGTCTATTTCCAGAAATTTTTAAACAATTTAAAACAAATTGCTTCTGCAGAGATATAAAGCATCTCAGTTTAGTAACTTTGGAATGATCAAATGCCTTAATTCAACAATGTAAACTTTTTAGAATGAAATGGAATCCATTTTACCCATGCCTAATGACATGCTATTGTGTGCTTTCACTTTGCTTTTCTAATGTTTCAAGTTTTTACTTTCTGCTCAGCATGGCAAAGTACAATGTACAAAATGGTTTAATAACTGGTTAGATCTTTCTTCCCCTATTGGAAAAGTAATGGCCACAAAAAAGTAGACTGCTGGTTTTACGCTCTTAAACATGAACTTTCCTTTATACATGTGGTTTTATTATTCCTTGTGTATATGCCTAAGCAAGTCAATGAACTTTTTTACAGAGCTAGTTTAATCTGGTTCTGAAAATGTCTGAGTCAATATTTTCCCTTCTGCCATTAATTTGTTCATTTTCTAACCACCTTTTAGCTTTAATTTAAAACAAAACTACTGTACATCAAGTCTTTAAATTCAGTGATCCATTTGTTATTTAATTCTAAAGCACCTGACACTTCTTGCCTTAACAATTATCGAGACCACACACAGAAAAACTGTATAACTCAACAGTTCAAAAGTTTAGTCCCATTTTGCAGTTTACCCATCTGATCTCTGTAATTACATAGCTGTCATTTAAAATATACTATTCAAATCTAATTTTTACATTGCAAAAATTTTCTTCAGTAATAACTATTTTCTGTGAAGTTATTTTCAAGAATGTTATTTTTCAGAATGTGAATATATGTATAGCTATAATCTTGTGAATGTTTTCTGAAACCTTATGTATATACTTGTAAAAAATTTTGTATAATTTTGTGATAATGTAGTTCCCCAAAATATTTATTTAAAAAGTATATGTTAATAGTAACTGAAAGCATTTAAGGAATTATTAATATTTTTTGCACTTGCCATACCAACTGTTTTCACTCTACACAACCATCTCACTAGTCCTTTCCCAGGAGGACTATTTTACCATTTTACCACAGAGGCACTCAACCCGAGAGGCCTGTATTATCATGCTTGTCGAACTAAATTCACTTAGAAATTTAAAAAGCAGAAATTAATGACTATTATAAGCCATCTCACACTTTTGTCCATTCTCCTGTTTTCACAGTAGATTATGAAAATTAGATCTTTGGGAAAACTAAAAGCAGCAATCCAGTATTTACAATAAGGACACTCCTCTTCCCCACATCTGTATTTACATGTAACGATGGAGCCCTAACCTGTACTACCATTAATAACAATGAAATCAACCACACTATAAATGCTCATACTTAAAACAGCAGTGTACAAACATGCCTCAAATGTTTTAATCGAATTTAGCTTTTCCTTAAACTGTCTTTTCATTAGTCAAAACAAAACAAAGAAAACCATACCCAATGTTAAAACCACTTAATAAACTTACAAACTTGAAAAATTAGACACTTCAAGTAGGCAATAAACTTCATATTATGAAAGCAATATATTCCAAGTTTCAAAGATTTGACAAGTTCTGTAGAATATCTTTCATCAGTAGATGGAGACTTTCAAATCCATGATCTTCTGCCAGGTAGGACTGGGTATCATTCACTAAATAAACAGAACCAAGAAATTTTAAATTAACTGCTTTGCTTCCAAATATACCATAAACCTCAGCTAAGAAAATGAATATTTTCAGACAATGAGTTTTTGATAATGTAGTATCAGAGTTTTTAAAAACATAATTCAAATATGTAAGGTACATAAAAGATAATAATGTATAATTAAACTTATAGGCCACACCAAAATATTTTGAAACTTCCTTTTAATGTTTTATAATTGCTAATGTTTTAGAAAACTGACTTGAGATTCAAAAGCAGTATATATATAAACTCCTGAAGGCCTTATTATATATACTCACATATTATATATACATGATTGGGAATTTAAAAAAAAAAAAAAACTGGAGATGATAAAACAAAGTTGATCACTGCAATAAATTATTTTTTAAAAGGACCCTTGTATACAGCAGAAAAAAATCAAAGTGCTAGTTTTCCCAAAATTTGTGTGCTTATAAATTTAGGAAACTACTTGAGATGACACAAGAAGCAATAATTTTTTTACCTGGTTTGAGGTCGAATCCATTTCAAGGCATGTCGTGGTGGTACCGTAATGGTGGGATGGTAAAATGTACAGTCAGGTCTTGTACATTGAGTGTTAAATCTACAATGCTAAAGATAACATAGTTTCAGCAATATCTCCAAAACTAATATAAGTAAACACAGAACAATTTGAGATTACAGTAACCAGCCTACCCTAACCATTAATGGAACAAGAGAGATGGGTCTGTTATGTTCATTTTAATATCACTGAAGCCTTGCAAAATGAATGACATCCCCCCGCTCCCGACACAAAATCCTATGCTAAGAACCACAGCAAGTGAAATTTCAAAAGGAATCTTAACATAATATGACCTCCTCCTAATCAGTGTGGTAACTATCCCTGAACACCCTGACCAGCATCCCTCACCCTCTCCACGTCCAGTTAATATTGGGGGAAGTGAAGGCCTTTCACATGGTCTTCATGTTGCTGTCTTGGAGAAGAGACTGTTTGCTCTGAGCAACTAACCAGCCTGGAGATACATGAAACCAGTCTGTACAGCACAATGAGACAAGCCCATCCATCAGCTTAGAGAACATTAAGCAGTACTGCTGGATTTCATCATTCTCAGTCTAGCATGAGGGGAAGAGAAGAAGGGAAATGTGACCAACAAAAGACGAGCCTCCTTTGCCTGAGGGTTTTGGATACTAACATTCAATAGTTTCAGACCACTTGGCCTAAAAAGTCAGACTGGGGCTCAGAATAACTTAAAGACCAAAAAGTTAACTCTGACAAAAAAGTTAAACTGGGAAGAAGGCAAGACATTCAATTTTCTGGTGATCTTCCAGATCTCAGAAGTGAGAAGTTATCACTAAATTGATCTTTGGGAAAAATTAAAGTCCTTACTTTTGGATGATAGAAGGGACATTCCATTTTCTTACAAGCAGGGAAGTAACGGCAGAGCTGACTACTAGAAGGTGATGCTGGTGTTGCAACTGCTGACAAAAACAGCACTGTCAGCACAAAGACTGAGCAAATTTGTTTGGCAAAATAATTTTTAATGCAATCTACTGGTTTTTAATGGGGGTAATAACCATTTTAAAATTAAAAGTAGATTAAGATTTAGATATTCCTTAGTCAAGATGAGATACTTCAGAATACTACAGAGCAGGCACATTTGCTCTTTAAAGACTTGTTACATTAAATGATCCTATCAAAATGATTTCTAACACCATTCCTTTTTTAAAAAAATTCAGTTAACAGTTGTAAAATGTGATTTTCTTTTTTTTTTTTTTACCCAAATGTAGTATACAGTCACTAACCTGGTTTTGGAGGCAGTACTGGGATTCTTCTACTCATATGAGTGAAAGGACAATCTGGTTTTGTACATTTTGCATCATATTTACAATTTGGATGAACAAACAAACATTTTTCAGCAAATTTACAATTGGGAAAGGCTCTGTAAAACAAAGAAAGCATTATTATTCCTATTTAATATTCTCACTGCATTATTAGTTTTTTGTAAAGGAGATTCTTATACACAATCACTACTCGTTTTGAGAAATACAGAAGTAACAGGAAAAAAAGAATATTCCATTTTTAAATGAGGCAAGATATCAAAATAGGACACAATGCCTTAAATTGCAGAGCCAGGGATAACACCACCAGGTTTTCAACCCAAGCCAAGCCACTAGGAAAGGCAGAAGCTTTTTTGGTGATAATTAGTTGTACCACTTACTCTCTATTTAAGGTCCACGTAATATTTCACGGAGTAAACTCAATGAATATAGTGAGTACAATCTATGTGCAAGGCGCAATGCTATAAACTATAGAGACTCATCCCATGGTCTCCCTCTATGTATCTCCATATCATGCTGATTGTCATCATTTCCTTAAAGAAGATAAAACATGGAAAGATTCCACCAAGGACTTAAAAAAAATTTAATCCAAATAAATTTTCTTGTTTGCTGTAACTATTTTTTCCCCAACTCTTCAAAATCTGTGTATGTGTGTATGAACACAGTTGGCATACAAACCAGGACAGTTAGTTATCATACATCTGTCACCTCAAATATACACAGAATCCACAAGGAAACCCAGAAATTTCAGTATCTCAAAGGTCCAAGGCACAAAGAGGCCTCCTCTCGACCTTCCCATCCCCCATATAAATACATGTACACAGACATACACTACTCCACGGAGGGCCATGGTAAGTATCACGATATTTAGTTATAAATCTCAAACTTGCCCACAGAAAAGAAAAGAAAAGACAACAAAATAAGTTATAAGATAGAAATTAACAGAAAACCTGAATCTGTTTGACAACACTCACTTGCAAGGTGAAACGGGATGATGGTAAGCACACTCATCCCCATTTTTACAGGCAGGCCAGTACTTGCAGCGCTCCAAAAGTTTTTCTGGTTTTTGTGCCACACTTAATTCACTCATCTCAGCTACAATGGGAAAGGAATTAAAAGTATCTCATTAATTATGATCAAATCAGTACATGGTGCCTTTAATTTCCCTCAAACCCGTTATACAACCTCATGTCTATAGTCATACAAAATAAATGTGACCAAATAATCTGATTGACACTGGTAACAGAATCCTATAAAAGATCATCAGGAAGTAGACTGCAGTTCTCTCATTGCGAAAAGTGAACTGGACAGTGATTCTGTTACTTGAGTCAAAGTTCTAACAAAAAATTCTAATTTCCGGTATTATTTCAGAGCTGGAGTAAATGTAAAAGAAAGGGAAGGGTGTCAAGTATGGAGCCAATAAAACTAAATGGAAATTGAAAACACAAAATAGTAAGGAGTGAATTCTAATATTCAAGCAAGATTATGAATAGTTCAAATACAAAAATGTCCCCATTCACTGAGCTACCTGCAATTGTCTAAGTCCAGTTATAAACTTAACAGCCAATGTTTTGAAAGGAAGGAGACATTTTTGCCTAAAATGGGCACAAATGCTATTACCTGAGAAGCCCGGCAGATCACCCAACAGAGTGAATCATGCTGGGGGCAAGACGATGAAGGGCAGAAAGCCTCAGTGTTGAGCAAACAAAGGAAGAAGTGGGGACTAGCACTGGAGTTAAGCACATACACCATCAACACGGTGTCAAGCAACTCAAATTACTGTGCCATGTCCAATTACAAAGTCAATTACTATGATGTGGAAATGTGGGACCCATGTGGCCAGAATGTCTCCTGTTTTGGGAAGCCAAAAAATCCACCTTAAAATTTAAGTGACAAGTAAATATTAAATGCTGGCAAGTAACTCAAATTTAAAAGCGAATAAAACAAATGAAATTACACCTGCAGGTTGGATGTCAACTTCTGGCCTATCCAGAAGACACCCTAGCCAAAAAAAAAAACCCCATCATGGATATTTCATATTGTGGTTCATATTCATGATTATGAAACCAAATTGCACTTCAGCCACATTCCTCTAATCATTTGCCCAAGGTCACATACTTCAAACATGGCTCTGTAACAGCTTAGATGAAGGTAGACATTTTGGGCAAGTGTTATCTAATGTCTCTGAACTTCAGTTTCCTCAGCTATACAAAGAGAAAATGTCTTCCTTAGAGTTACATGATTAATTGGAAAGAACACCACAAAACAGGCAACCGATCATAACCAAATGGCAGCAGCAGTTGTATTACAAGTATTTACTGTTCCAGTGACCCAACTTCAGACTTCGTTACAGGACAACTAGGCACAACTCCAATCACACAGCTCAGAGGAGCATCAAAGACCAATTATGATTCCCCAATACCTAAATTTTCCCTGGTACTTTTGAAATAGTAAAAGTCATTTACTTTAGCTCTGGGATCGAAAAGTCTTTTTAATTCCAAAGAAAACTTGAAGGGCTGGAAGAAGTTTCCCACAACTTTTAAATGGTTTTTATGTCATCTCTGCCAAAAAAAAGTGTCATGTACCACCACCATCCTCTGCCCACCGGAACATAAAACAGACCCATGATATATGCATGAGAGCTCAGTACAAATGAAACTAAGCTAACAGAATTCCCAAGAGGAGCTTGGCTGGAAAATGAGGTAGACAGCAGGATACTCATGAGCATTATTAAATAAGTTACATACTTTATAGAGGATCTTAATCTTTCTGATGGAAATGTTAAGTCATATACACAAAGACTATGACACTAATATTTACTTCATAGGCTATTAACTTTTCCTGCTTGAGTTTCAAGAGGAAAACTCTCTTATTAAAAGCTATAAAATTTGTGCTGCCATATAATGGCCAGTGGGGGTGGGGGTAGCTTAAAATAGATGCTGCTGGAAGCATCCATGAAACAACTGGCACAAAGCCACCCAACAGCGATTCAGTTCAAACCTCCCTGCTGGAAGGGGAAGAGCAATGGCGGCCAGAGCCTTTTTTGGACTCTTACTGTTCAGGAGTCTTGCCAGCCTCATGGATGTTCTAACTACTACAAAGCTTCATCCTTGAGCAGCAGTGAAACAACAGACCCAAATCAAAGCCACAGGAAAGGCGGGTCACCACTCATCACAGTTGTCTTCATAAGGCTCACAGCACTTGCATGACCTAGGCAAGAATTTTCACTAACAAGTTATTTACAATGTCACTGCTACTACATATATGCTGGTCAAGTCTAACGCGGAAATCTATATTTAAACAAAATTAGACCCCAACATACCAAAAATAAAGCTACCAAAATGAAACCAAGAGTATTAAAAACACAGAAATTTTCTCTTATGTTAGACAAAAAAAAGAGGACAAGAAATCTGCACTGACTATGGCAGTTTTTACCACCTTTCTTTTTCTTCCTTTTGATATAAAGGCCTTGAGATTTCAGTGACAAATGCTCTTCCTCCATTAAATCAAACAGTCAGATTTTCAGTGTTCTAATACTCTCCAACAATCAAAACCATGGCATTACATGACTCATAGCAGAAAGAGCTTTCAGCTAAAGATAATAGCAAAGTCTGCTCATCCACTCATGATCTCCCCCAAAAGTCTACCATACGTCACATGATTGAAAACGTATTCAATACATTTCCTATCTTTGCCAAGAAGATGATTACTTGGGGAAGATTTTCAAAATCCATTATGGAATTGTTTCTTTGAAACTGTTCAATTTTAAATTCAGTAACTGTCTCCCCTGCCAAGGAAGAGGTGTCTCTAAAAAAGTGTTAAAAGGTGTGAGGAGCATGATGATTATTCTCTATCATGAATGAAAATGGTCAGTAGTGCTGCTCCCACCGGTATCAGTAAGAGAGAAAGCAGTCATAAGAAACATTCATCTGCTTAAAAGCAGGCTGCAATCTGAACTGAGTTCATCTGAGTTCTGCTAAATATTATAATTCAACATAAATTTAAACATAAGGCTCTTCTATACTTCCAGGAAGTACCCTGAAAGATTAGGCAAGAAATTCCTTTCAGGGAAATTTCACTGACATAGAAATAGCATCAAAAGCCAAATTTTTCTCTTAAGTTCAAGTTAATTACAAGAGAGACTTCTTCTGCAAGCATAAGAGGAAAGTGACAAGCATAGCTTCTAAAGGAAAAAAAAGGTAAATAAGCCATCAAGAATGACTGTCCATCCTTCAACAAGCACAATTAAGAGGTATTTTTGTACTCTATGGCTGAACTCCATACACCCTACCTACTAAAACAGATACAGGAGAAAGAGCCTCAAATTTAACTGGTAGTTTTGTCAAAAGTAGAAAACAGGCCACTACAAGATGCAAATAAAATGCAAAGCCTCCAACCAATAATCACTCAAGGTAGAGAAACATGTCAAAGAGTTCCTTCACAGTGACAGCACCCTGAAAAGGGAAAATTCTGAGCTCTCAACACACCGTTTGAGAAACTACCATTTGGGTCATCAAGCTGCCTGCTCATCAACTGCAACTGCTGTGGGTGGAGGAGACCTTTGAGTCCCTTGTTTGAGGCTGCAGTTTGGTTTACAGGTTTCATTCCTTCAAAGCACATGTCCTCCTCTTGATCTGACATGTATCCTGGGGGACTGGGGACACCATCCAGCGTCACTATAAACTTGGGACTTGCAGGTTTATCTGGTTGTACAAGATCTCTGCCAGACAGATAGAAAATACCATAGAATTAGGGAAATGAACACAAAAAGCTGAGCCTCCTAAAGTGCTCTTCCAGCAGAACTATAAGTCCTTTACGGGCTTTGCATTTGTCCAATTAAAAAAAAAAGCAAGGTCTTCCTGGCACAGCATTTAACGGATCTCTGCTAGCGCACTGTGGCCATGGCCAGGCCCTACAGATCACTCACCAACAACCCTCCAACCCATGCTTCCTAAGGACACTCTCCCCTCAAGCCTGACGCCATCCATCCATTTGATCCTCATAGGGTCACATGGAAATAACTGAAAAAAATTAGCAGCTATGCTCAGAATACAACAGCCAGCAGCTATATATTTGCACTAATTTTATATTCTGTATGTTTGTTTTATTAAAGAACATTTATTCTATTTTCCAAGAAGAGAATCATCCTCGACCCCATCTGCTAACTCTCCTTGGAGAGATTTCTTGATTTGGGTCACCTGGCTTTTAAAACTTCATTGGATGTGCATAGAGTAGTCTCATTAACAGAGCTAAATTGTATGCTGCATTTTTTTTGTAGATTAATGTATCTTGAACACGAAAGAGGAACTGAATCTGGCTTACTATTCATGGCATAGCTATTGAATCAATAAAAGCAGTCTACATTGGGGCTGGGGTAGGAGATGGGGGGCAAAGCTAGGAACTAAAGGTCAACCTGCACTAGCTAATCAACACAAATTAGCTACACAAGAAAAAGAAACCATCTACCGTGTCTGCATAAGGTGTCCTGATAGTACCCGAAGGGTATCTGCAGTCTTCATCCCCGAATCTTGGTTTGTTGCCACTACTATTTCCTCAGACAGCTTTGGCTTCTTCAGAATAAATGATCTTGTGTCTGCATGGACCATGGATTCCATGTCATAGTAATCTGAGCCAAAAAAATTGGCCACAAATGTTTACTTTTGAATATACCTCGCATTCCCAACATCACACAATGTGAGAAAAATCTCAGTCTTTTATATATTTGTAATGATTTTCAAAGGCAAATCACAATTGGGTCTACTCAGGAAAATGGTTGACAAACATCTTTTCAAGGAGCTCAAGTATTCCTTTCCTCATATGGCACATTACCAGGTTATTCTAATTAGCACTCCCTACCTACAGTACAAAAAGGTTCTTAGGTGAGGCATCTAATGGGATATTAACAGTATACACTATTTTAAGGACGACCATCTTTTCTAGAAACACGGAGAAGAGTCCTGATGCTCCCTAGAATTATGATACTAAACGGCTTAGCTATATTCTAAAATCTGTTTTGTTCTTTTTGCATAGAACCAAATACAAAGAATACATCTTGATGAAACAAATTCAACTGGTATCATTTCTACCTAGTTATATAGGTAGAATATTACTTGGAGAGGGATTTTCAAGATGAACAGGTCTTTTAAAAAATATAGCAAGAAAAATACTCTGACATTCCATGCAAATAAGCACAAGCTGACATTACACAAAATGCTTTCCAGGCTTGTTTACTTTATGAAATATGCCAAGGCCTGTAGTCCAGATATATATATATAACTGACACAGTTAATAAGCTGCAACTTCTTTCAAAGTTAACAACAAAAATCACAGGGACAAAAATTCACAAGAGTATTCATTCACATTAATTCATTAAACAATGATTAACTGGATACTTGATGGCACTGTGCTAGGTACATGAAGGAGAAAAAATAGAAAAATAGACAGATATACAATCTCAGAACAGCATAACCCAAAAAGGTGACTCAAACGGGGGTAATAAACAAGATGATGAAAGAATATAAAGGAAACTACTCTGGCTGGGGAATTAAGGAAAAGCTTACTGAGGATGGAACATTTAAAACAGGCATTAAAGAAATGAGCAGGAATAAACTAAGAGGGAAGCGAGAAAGCTGGAGAGTAAATAGAGCATTTCAGGCAGAGGAAACTGCATTTAGAAAGCCAGGGGCTTTCACCAGGCACAAGGAATGCGGGTAATGGTGAGAAATGTGGTGTGGCTGGAAGGCAGTGGGTGTGTGTTGGGAAGAGGGGCTTGGCAGGTGAAGGCATGGGGGGCCGAGGCATATAATGAAGGATCTAGTATGTCTCAATGAGTTTGGATTTTGGTCAAGAGAAGTTTTGAAGTAGGGAAGTGCCATGACCAAATTAGTTCTCAGAAAAATGGACAGGGTTAAGAATGGACTAGAATCCTAGAGCTCAGTGATAAGGCTGTTGCCCAGGAGAGATGGTGTGTGTCTAAATGAAGCCATTCTCCACCCTCTGTGCCTATCCTAACACAACTGAGAGGGAGAGAAGACACACTCCACACTCCTTTCAGCACCAGTTTACAGCAGTTGTGGTTTTCAACCCCGATTCCAGTGTACCATGGCCTTCCCCTGCAAGGTCAGTAGAGATGGCAAAGAAAGACGGAGACAAAGTGGGAGCAGGAGAAGGAACTTGAGAAGGCGGTTAGCTGATGACTCCATTAACCAAGACAGAAAATACAGGAGAGAAAAAAGAACAGATTTAATGGGGGGAAAAATGAAGATAAGTTCAAATTGAGATTTGTTTAGTTTGAAGGGCTCTGATATTTTAGAACGAAGTTGAAATTTCAGATTTGACCCTCAGAAGAGAGCAAGAAATAAGAGAGGCAGAGTCAAAATGGAAGGTGAAATAAGAGCACACATACTCAGCGGTAGGTTTTTCTCATTGAGTCTTCACATGAAATCTTAGAAGTAGATCCGCCTCCCGCCACTCACGCCCTCCTCCCCCCACGATAGAGGACCAATCTGTAGCTCAAATTTGTTAAATGATTCACTGAGGTCTCACAGTTAGCAATGTGGAGCCCAGAAATTTTTGCTAGACTGCTTTTCACCACCCTGCACTTTTTGAGGTGAAGCAATTCAATTAGTGTGCATCTTGGGATATCATGGAGGAGATGAAAATAATGATAACGGCAGGACAAAGGGTAAAGTTAACATTTTAAGGGGCAGTGGAGGAGGAGAGGAGCTGATAAAGGAGAATGAAAAGATAATGGAATCCTGGAACTATAACAAACATCAAAGACTGAAGAAAACATGGGAATTAAAGTGTCACATGTTAGTGTGTTTAGGAAGGTGCACAATGAAAACAGATCTTTACATTCTACAGCAGTTGCTGATCCCTCTCCAAGGTCAGCACTAGCAGCCTGGATCAAGTGGAAGCCAGAAAGAGGAGAGAGGAAATGGGATCTTCTGGGGAAAGACTGAAGGCTGAACTCATGCATTTTACTTGTGCTCCCTTCTGAAACCCCACTAAAATGTTAATAAAGGTTTTTGTTGGTGTTTGGTTTTTTTTTTTTTATTTTAAAGGCATAAACCCACAAACAAAATAACTAGAAAAGGAGAGACAACCACATTTTTTAAGTGGAAATCAAATGACAAGGAACCAACTTAACAAATCTGCAAAAGCTGAATCCTAAGCCAAAAATGAAGCTACCCAATTTGGATCACATCCTCCTCCAGAGGAATTGTCCAGCACAGGGGATCTTGGGAAGAGTGGAGAAAAGAGGGCGAAAAAGAGGACTAACTGGCACATCTGTTAAGAAGCAGTCAGTCCTTCCCTAAACTCTAGTTCTATTTGTTTTCTTTGTTTTTGACCCTTACCTCACCTATTCCCCTATCTCCATACTGAAGGTATGTGGAACGATCAGAGATGTTTTCCTGTTGATCACTGTTGGAGAGGCCCATGGATGAAGCATCATGGTCTCTGACACAAAGGGACTACAAGAGAAACAACCTAGAAATATACTATTAAAATAAAAAAAGACAGGTTTTCTGGTAAACTTGCCCAACTCATACACTCTCCTTTGGAAAAGAGTAAAGCGTTAGATTCTTGAGAGAGTAAAAGCAGAGGGTCTCTGGACCAGAGGTACTAGCCATGTTGAAGGAAGAAGCATCATATGAAAATTGGGGTGGGGGTGTTAAGTGACCATTACATAATAACTAATTTTGAGGGGCCTCCCCCAGCCCTCTCTGCCCACTTAGCTCTCAGAACTCTGGTAGCCAACTCATTATTCCAAAGTTCTTTCTTTAAAGAAGCTGACCAATCTAAAAGGAAAGACCTCAAGACACTGACACTGGGGATATCTCCAAACTGGACAGCCAAGACAAATCACTCTCCACTGCAGGATCTGCATTCAAATTCAAAAGCAAAAGCCCCATTCCCCACCCTACTCCCATTCATGAACCCAGAACACAGATCAACTTTTTAGTGACCTACTCTTAAATACAAGACAACCACAAAAATCTCCAGACATCTGAGGAAAACCTCTATCAGATAAGATAGCGATGAATTAAAAAAGAAATAACTTGGAGAAAAGACCAAGGAGGGAGGGAAAACATCAAAAACTATCTTTATTCCTCAGAAATTAGAGAAAGTATTGCATCTATGACACAATATCGGTATGTTAAAAAAAAAACACACACACACACACAGAAACAAAAGAGCTTTCAGAAATAAAAAATGTGACAGAAGGTAAGCAAAGTACCGCAGCCATTCAAAATAAGCCTCATAGAACTCCTTGATGCGTCAAACAATGTATGTATCTTGCATTAAAATAAAAATTAAAAGAAACAAAAAAGAATGGGCAAGAGCCAATGAAGTGGGAAAAAAACAGAAAGAGAGAGAGCTAATGAGGTGGATAAACATACAGAGACCCTGGCTGCCAAACTTTCTGAAAGAAAACGTTCCTATGCAGAAAGCAGGATGGAATGTCGGCAATCAGAGGGTAAAAATCTAGCAGCTTTATAGGCAGAAGGGGAAAGCCAGAGACCAGGCAGAGACTGAAACCACGGGAGTGTGGCAACACTAGAATGACCATCAAATGGGTAGGACCTGGCATCTGGGTGAAGGGTGCCTTTCTCTGAGGCAGAAGGCCGGCGAAGGGTCGAAGAATGTAGTCGCTCACTGTGGAGTACTGATTGAGGCAGAAGAAAATTCAGGAAGGGGTCAAGGGACTCAATCTTCCAACAAAAGGCAGGTTTAGAGGAAATATTACTTTAAGATTTGGGTATCATTTGTTCAGCAAACCTTTATTAGGCAACTGAATACACAATGGGCAGGGCTGGGCACTGAGGAGACAAGAGTTAAATAAAGCACCACAGCCAATCCCCAAGTAGCTCACAGTATGTGTGTTTATGTGTGGAGTAAACAGGTAAACAATTGAGTGGTTCCAAGACGACAAGGTCTAGGGAATGGCCCTGGTGATGAGATTCTAAAGTGAAGTAAGAGTTGAGGGTCACTACATATAAGGTTGTATGGGCCAAAGAGAGGATGCTAAAGCAGCTCAGAGCAATGGCAAGATTTGGGTAGAGAGGGAAAGAGTTAAGTCAGGGACTTAAGTAGTCCCTGATAGCAGAGAAGTGAGCAGCCAATGGGTGCCAGGGCCCTGGGTGGAATGGCATCAACGAAAAGAAGTGTTTGAATGAGGCAAAAAAATTCAAACACAAAGCAATGAAAATGCAAACCTTGTATTCTAGCCCTAAAATGTTTTCACAGATCTAAACATACCATCTTAGGGCACAATCAGAGAGATACAAGACACATTAAACAAAGTGCAAGAATGAAACAGCAACTGAAAACTGCTAAACTACAATGAAAACTTAAGATTATTACCAACCTTGACTGATCTGCAGAGTTTCTGCCATTACTGGGTCAATCTGCAGTCGGGAAAACAATTGTCTCGGTTGAGCTCCTATAATATAAATTTTAAAACTTCACTAAACTTAAAAAATAAACAATACCAGCATGTGTGTTTCCCAGAAAGTGAACCAAAATAATCTTTCTAGGTTCTTAACTGAAAGTGTTGAAGATAAATTAACGTTTCAACAAGACAATTTAATATTTAAAATAAAAAAAAAATAACCTATGAGATAAAAGGCTAAATTAAAAATAGCCATGTAGGACACTCCTGGCTCTCCCACTATCAGGAAGCCAGTTTTCCTGCATTGAAGTAAAGCCTGGGGATACAGGGACAAAGATGAAAAGCCAGGGGAAGGTACCAGGGGAGCCTCCAGCCCGGCCACAGGAAATGAGCCAGGGACAGCTGCAAAATAAACCTGGCAAGCACTTCCCTCCATCGCCTGGGCTCTCCCCATTACAATCTGGTCCCCATGGTCCGATCTTCTCAGAAAAGAAAACACACAAAAACGGCAAAACAAAACACACCCGAGTTATCTAATCATGGAGTTCACAAAAGGCAAATTATGTGCTTGGACAGACACAAAGAGAACAATAAACCAGTAAGTTTGACACTCAGAGCTCTGCAGTACAGATAACTGTTTGGATTTCCTATAAGATGTCAAGCTATAGTATTTATTATTTCTTACACAGGTTCACAATTTCCTTACAGTTACACTGCAAAACAAAACAAAATGACCTAGAACTGATTTTCTGTCTTCAATGTTCCCAAACTCTTACAAGATTTAATGGCAAGCTACTTGAGGAATGGGAGGATGTCAAATTTCTCTGTAACTCTCACAATGCTTAGCAAATGTTAGACACTCACTCGCTGACTTAAGACAAAAGTGTTACATGGCAGTGTACCAAGGGATGTATTTTACAGGGTTCAAAATACTGCAATATTAATAAGACAACTGCATTGCTAATTTTTAGCATTTCTTTTACCAGTGGTTTCACAAGTATAGGCTATTTTTGCTTGCTCAGTGCAATCTCCTGGCAAGTACAAGTTTCATTAAAAAGTATTTTTAAATTTTAAAAACTATGCTTAATTTGAAAATTTCCAGCTGCTATTTCCATTTAAAACATAAGTTGTATTACAATATTTTTTTTTTCGGTACACCAGAAGAAAAGAAACTGACTGCCTTCAAGAATCATGACAAAAACATACAGTAAAGCCTAAGGAGCAGACATGAAACAGATGCCATTTGTATTCCTGTAGGGCAGTGCAGGAAACTGACACATTAGGTTACAGAAGAATGATCTTCCAGTCCAAATACTAGGTTCAAATGCTAAGATATATCTAACACAGAGTGTGAATAATGATAGAAGTAAAACATTTTAACATAATTTTGCTCAGATACGTGAATGAGGACTGTTTTTTCACATTTCAAATTCTGCTTGATCTCTACCTGTATCTTTTCAAAACACCATTTTGATGAGATCCATTAAAAAGGATGGAATTTTGATGACTTTTAGATTAAATCATGTGGAGCCCAAATTTGTCATTAAAGGTCCAAGAAAATCTCAAATTCTATATGATTTGAGATTTGCTGCCTCCATATCAAAGCTACAATCGAGTTACAGGGAAAGATAACAGATCAAAGGATAAATACCTAGGAAATACCGTATACTAGTAAGCATTTACCTTTCTCAATGTTTCTAAGGAAACCAATTATTTTTACATCCATAGTCCTTGACTGTGATTCAAAATCAATTTCTTCTTGAAGATCTTCAAACTGTCTGTTGCAATCAGATGCTGACGTTGAACACTCATTCATTTTCACCTCCAGAGATGAAATTTTTGCTTCATTCTGTGAAACTCTAACATTAAGATCAAAAAGATTTGCTTCTACTGTCAAAATTGCTGCCTTCATTCCTTTAATTTCACTGATATCAGTTGATATTTTCCTTAAAAGATGTGAAATATTGTCTAGCTCATTCAGCGAACAAGAGGAACTTGTTACAGAACTTAAGTCAACTGGTCCCGGGGAGAAGAAAATGGGTAACGAAGGTGACTGAAATCTTGAAGACATTTTCATAAAATTCTCTCTCTCTTTTAGTATTTAGTAATTTTTCCTTCACGCCCATTAAATTGTTTCAAAAAGTAAAAGCAATAATCGAGGCTGCTACCTTAAGAAGTACTGATCAAGGACGTTACCTTAAAAAGTATTAAGAGTAAATTACACTTTAAAACCTGTAATTAAAAAGATAGGCTTGTACATTTCTGGAGTCAGAATTCAAAGTAAATTTGAAAATGCTAAACAAACCAGACCAATTCTCTCTTTGCTACAACTAAGAAGTCCTACTACATGTATCTCTTGAGTCCCCTGTATCTCTTGAGTCCTACTTATAGCTCCTTTCCAAACAATAAACCCTATTATTACATACAAAAACTAATACTGGCTCCTGATTGGCTGAACACAGTCATGTGACACATGAAGAATTTTTCTATTATTTACCTCATATGACATGAACACTGAAGAGGTAAACCATAAATTAAACAAAATAACATAAAGTACTTTAACTACACGCATGAATACAATAGGAATTTAACATATTTTCCCTTCACGTAATTTTTAAGCTTCAGATTATTTCTTAAGTTTTATCTTGAGTATCTTGAGTTTCATTTCCCCTTGAAAAGTACAGGACAGTACAGGATAGCACTTGGCATTTCCATTGCTGGGAAGAGGGCAGAGAAGATGGTTTGACCCATGATTATAGACAAATCCATAAGAAAATGTGTGTGGTAATAACAGAATTCAACTCCACTGATACAAAACAGTGTGGATTTAAGAACAGGGGAAATGAGGACTTGGCTTGCTTGATGCTAGACCTTCTATCAGATATAAGATTTGCAGATATTTTCTCTATTCTGTAGGTTGTCCTTTCACTGTCTTGGTAAGTTCCTTTGTAGCACAAGCTTTTAATTTTGATCAAGCCAAACTTATTTCTTTTTCTTTTGTTGACTGGGCTTTTGGGGTCATCTAAGAAAGCACTGCTTAATCCAAGGTCACAAAGATTTGTGTCAACTTTTTTCCTATAAGGATTTTCTAGTTTTGGGTTTTAAATTTAGTTCATTGATTCATTTTAATTTTTTACACAGTGTGAGGTAAGGGTTCGACATTATTCTTTGCCTGTGGCTGTACATACAGTTATAGCACCATTTGTTGAAAAGACTATTTTTACTCCCACTGAACTGTCTTAGCACTCTTGTCGAGATCATTTGACCAGACACATGGGACTGTTTTTGGACTCTCAATTCTATTCCAGTGATCTAACCAGTGCCTATTCTTATGCCAGTACCACACTGTTTTGATTACTGTCATTTTATAATAAGTTTTGAAATTGTTAAGTCCTCCGACCTTGTTCTTATTTTTCAATATTTTGGCTATTCTAGATCCTTTGCATTTCCATATGGATTTTAGGATCAGCTTGTCAATTTCTACATAAAAGCCAGCTGGGATTTTTATAGACTTTGAATTGAGTCTATAAAACAATTTGGAGTACTGCCATCTTAATATTAAAGTCTTCCAATCTACAAATAAAAATGTCTTTTGATAGCTTTAGTTTTAAAAAACAAGTTGTTTTTACTCCCCGAGCAGCTTAAAATAAGCCATGCAAAATGCAAAGATGCAAGTTGGTGGACCTGACTTCCCAGAGCCTTTTTGAAAAAAAGAATTCTAATAAAGAATTGTAGCCTTTGGTTTCACAGTTAAATAGATGTTGCTCAGAATAACAGAATAAAAAGAAAGCTAAGTGCTGGGATTTATATAAGAATCTTTATTAATTTTTCCATCATATCTGTAAATTAAATCGATTCTTCAAAAGTTTTAGACAAAGAATAATTTACAAAATTTACAACAAAGGCTTTGGATTCACAAAGACTTTTTTAAGAGCACTAGCTAACAAATGACATCTGCAGTAAACAATAAGAAAAAGCCTTTTCAGCAAACATTCTCCGCCAAGAAGCACCTGCGAAACAGTTGGTCCACTAGAGGGCAGCAAACACAACTTCAATGAGAAAGGCAGGAAAATAGTCCAAACAGAAGGAATCACAACGAAGCACCTACAAAGAACCCAGACAGCCTTGTCTGATGTTTCCTATACCACCCGCTGTGCCCTGCCCAATTTTAAAATGCCAAATAAGGTAAGATCCCTCTTAAAGTTTCCAATGTAAATATCCATCAGCAGAGTTTACATTTTTTAACATATTTTTACATATTTTAACATTTATTTAGTCCTCACAATAATTCTAGGTAAATGCTACTGTTATGCCTATTCATACAGCAGGAAGCTGAGGCACAAAAAGGTAAAGGCTAAGTGGCAGAGCCTGGATTAAAATCTAGACACTCTGGCTCCAGAGTCCACATATTCATAATCACTGTTGTTATGCTTCTCTCCGGGATACGTTAAGTGGAATAAAACATGTCACAGAGAAACCCATGTAGTATAAGTCCTATTTTATATACACACACATATATACCTGTGTGTGTGTGTGTGTATATATATATATATATAGACATATAACTCCACTTTATAGATGAAAGATGCATACGTACATACATAAGAAAAATGCCAGGAAGACTTCACTAATACACACCAAATTGTCCTAAGTGCTTACCTCTGAGAAGGCAGAGGGCAGCATGAAAGAGGAATTCTCCTCATTTTTTCTGAATATAAGATCTTCACTAAGAATCTTTCATAGTGTTGCCAGTACAACATGATCATCTGAGTATATGCATTTTACAGACTCGCCTTCTAAAGAGTCCATAAAAATGAAGTAAAGAACTTAAAAAGGGCACACATCCTTAACAACATAAAGGGGAGATTTCTAAATTGGGTTTCCAAGATCATCCACTGAAGTGTAGGAAGAAAACAAAAATACTGTTAGAAATATTTATATCTTCATCCTATCCTCCTTGAATTTCTATATTTACATTGTCTAAGACATACTAATAGTATTGTGTGGGGGTATGTATATGCAAATAAAATAGACACATTGGGTGTACACATTAAAAAATGATTTTACTGTACAATAAACTTTATGGTCAAATATTTGGAGACCAGTGATTTAGAGATGAGGGTGGGAAGGGGCCCAGAGTAGACGCCATTTCAACAACTTCTGGAAACAAAGTATACAAATGAATGCTGGCTAAGACAAAACAGAGAAAGCCACAAATAAGACCCTGGAAAAACTGCAGGTGAGACACAAGGTGGGAGTGATGTATTTATTCTGGCAACCAATATTTGCTGAGCTCCTGGTATGTGCTAGACACTTCTGGGCACTCAGTAACAGCACTGAACAGCACATAAACATCCCCAACTCAGGGAAATGACATTTTGATGGTGAGGAAGCAACAGGGAAGCAAAGGAGTGTGAAGACCCTCCCCCAAATCCAAAGAAAACAAAGAAAAAAATATGTTAAAAGACAAAAACACATAAATAATGAAAAAATAAAATAACTATTAGGCAGTGATAAGTGCCGTGGAGAAAAATAAAGAGGAGGAAAGGCGGATGGCGACTATGTGAGTGAGGGTGGCAAACGTCTTGCTGAGCTGATACCTGAGCACACTATTTGGACACCTAGAAGAAAACATTCCAGGGAGAGGGCAAAAGCACCTTGAACACCCTGAAAAAAGCCAGCAAGTTTGTCTGAGGAACAGCGAGGAGGACAGGGAGCTGGACTGGAAAGAAGTAGAGAGTAGTGAGTTCCAAAGGATAAGATCATACAGGTTAAGGAGAACCAGATCACACAGGGTCTTTGAGGACACTGACTTTCACTCGGAGTGCTATGGGGAGCCAATGAAGGGTTCTGAACAGGGGAGTGGTATGATCTGATTTACAGTTTAAAAGGATCACCCTGCTGCTGTGTGGAACAGACTTCAGGAAGACAAGTATGACTTGTTAGGAAGCTATTCCAATAATCAAGGCAAGTCATGGATGGTGGCTTAGACCAGGATGGCGGCTTAGACCAGGATGGCAGCTTAGACCAGGATGGCAGAGGCAGAGCGATGAGCAGTGGGTAAATGCCACATATATTCAGATGGTAGAAACTGATAGGATTTCTAAAAGTGGAGGGAAATGGGGAGAGAGCAGGAGGAAGCAGAATTGGGGAGAAGGAGGGAAGAAGGGAAGGAGAGAGAGAAGAGTGGCCCTAAGTTTGAAGGAAAGAAAATGGCACCATGTTTCTGGCCTGAGTAACTGGAAAGAAAGGTGGAGGTGCCATTAACTAAAATGAGGAAGACTGCAGGAAGAGCAGACTGGAGAGGAAGAGTAGTAGTTGGGTTTTAGACCAGGTTCAGATGTTTTATTATACATCCAAGAACTGGAGAGGAAGCAGTTGGACAGAAACTAGAAATTCAGGGGCAAGTTCCAGCCTGGACATATAAATTTGGGAGACAATAGTGCAGAGATGAAATTTAAGGCCCTGAGTCTGGATGATAACAAACAAAGGGCCATTCAAACTGTGAGAATTTAGAGGAAAAAGCAAAGAAAACTATGAAGTAGAAAACAAGTTTTGTGAATGGTACAGCCACTGATACATATTTAAAAGAAAAAAAACTTAAAAAATTTTTAAGAGAGTTCTCTTCTAAAGAAACTGAGCAAATTATCTGGGGAGAGTCTAACAGCTAGTGGGAATAGTAGCATCTCCAGGGAAATTGCTCTGTAATTGGAAGGCCCCTGGCATAACTACAGTTCCTTGCCTCCTTCATTTAAAGCTAAGTCTTCTCTTGTGAAAGCTTGAGTTGACACCGTAACTTTAGGTAAGCTTTGTACTTTCTTATCTTAAACTAGGAACCACTTATCTGCAAAACATTTTTGAATAAAAGCCTGCAAATTAAAAGGACAAAAAATCAAAAAACATACTCCGAAGGAGCCCATCAATTAGGGGACAAAAGATTTTTAAACGGAAAAAAAACCCTCTTATTAGGACCTTCAGAAAAATTTGAGATGATACTGTATTCGCAAAAAAAAAAAAAAAAAAAAAAAAAGACTAAAGACAAAGTCAAGAAAGTAGTCCAGAGAATAAAAAACAAGATCAAGTCAGTAATGAGAAAAAACACAAGAGGTAAAGAGACAGAAGATCAGTTTTAAGAAGTTTTATCATTCAACTGACAGAATTTCTAAAAGAGAAAAAATGAAACCAGAGGAGAGAAAATTCTTAATGCAAGAAAACTTCCCTGACTTAAGGAAATGAATTTTCAAATTAAAAAAATTCAAAAGATTTCCAGTCCAAAAGTGACTAGAACCTAGACACGGCATAGTGAAATTTCACAACAAGAACACAGAGAAAGTCTCAAAAGTTTCCAGAGTCCATTCCATTCAATGGGGAAATAATGATGTCCTCAACAAATGGTGCTGGGACAACTGAAAACTCACATGCAAAAGAATGAATGTGGACCCCTACTTCTCACCATATACAAACATTAATTCAAAATCGATCCACAACCTAAATATAAGAGGTGATAACTACAAAACTCTTACAAGACAACACAGAGAAATACTTTCAGGACCTTACAGTAGGCAATGGATTTTTGGATTTTACAGCAAAAACACAAGCAATAAAAGGGAGGGGGGAGGCAAAATGGACTTCATTGGGCAAAGGATAACAACAAGAAAGTGAAAAGACAACCTACAGACTTGGAAAAAATATTTGGAAACCACGTATCTGATAAAATATCTAGAATACAGCAAGAACTCCTACAATTCAACAACAAAAAGACAAACAACCCAATTAAAAAAAATGAGTCAAAGATTTGAATGGCCATTTCTCCAAAGAAGATATTCAAAGGGCCAATAAGTATATGCAAAGATGTTCAAAATCATTAACCATTAAAGAAATGCCAATTAAAACATTGAGATACCACTTCACATTCACTAGGATGGCTATTAAAAAACCTGAAAATAATAAGTGTTGACAAGGATGTCAAGAAATAGGAACCCTTGTATATTTTTGGTAGGAATGCAACATGATACAGCCACTATGGAAAATGGTTTTGGAGGTTCCTCAAAAAGTTAAACATAGAATTATCATATGACCCAGCAATTCTACTCCTAGGTATATATTCCAAAAGTTGAAAGTAGGGTCTCAAAGATATTTGTAAACCAATGTTCATCAAAGCATATTCACAACAGTCAAAAGGTGGAAGCAACCCAAGTGTCCATCAACAGATGACGGGATACACAAAATGTGGGATATTTATACAATGGAATATTATTCAGTTATAAAAAGAAATGAAGTTCTAATACATGCTCAAGATAGCATGTTGAGTGAAATAAGTCAGACACAAAAGGGCAAACAGTATGTATATATTTCTCTTACATGAAACACTTTGACAGAGAGCAGAATAGTGGTTACCAGGAGTGGGGGTAGGAGAGAATGGGGAGTTAGTACTAAATTATGAGTTTTGGTTTGGGACATTGAAAACAGTCTGGAAATAGTAGCGAAAGTTACACAGTATTGTCAATGTACTTAATGTCAAAGAATTGTCCACTTAAAATGATTTTTATGCTATGTATATTTTACCACAATTTTAAAAATTTTTAAGTAAAAAAAAAAAAAAAAAGTTTCCAGGGTGGGAGAGAACCAGGTATTTTACAGTGGAATAAGAATCAGATGGGTGAACAACTTCTCAGCAGCAACACTGGAAGCCTGAAGATAACAAAGCAATGTCCTCAAAGTTCTGAGGAAAATGATTTCAACCTAGAATTGGGTACTCTGCCAAAATATCAATTAAGTACAACCGTATCTTTAGATTTCCAAGGACGTGGTAAATTTAATTCTTACGCTCTTTCTAAAAAAGTTTCTTCATAATAGGCTCACAAAATGGAGAACTATACTGAGAAGACAACATGGGTTCCAGGAATTGTGCAGTAAACCCAGGGGAAGAGAAAGCCCTGGGATGACAGCCGTGAAGCAGGCCTCAAGGGCAACAAGTCAGATTAGCAAAGGAGGATAGAGGCTCCAGGAGGAAAGTACCTAAAAAAGGAGGGGATGACACAAAGAATTAATAGCATAAAATGATAGACCTTTAGGGTGTAATACGCAATTCAATAAGGAAAACAACAACAACACAAAAAAATGAGAACCCAAGGAAAACAAAACAGTATGCGAGGGGAAAAAAATAAAAAAACTACAGATTCCCTAAACAAAAAACCGTACAAGAAAAAAAAAATGTAAATTTGCCTCTATAACGAATAACTTTTATATAGTCTTAATAATATAAATGCTGTTTATGGTTCTTGATTTTTAGAGTCAATCTAAAAATAAAACATGGTAGAACCAAATGTGAATTTGGCCAACTAGACAATATAAATGTACAGATGACAGAATTTAGAAGGTAGGAATGAGGAAGGAGATGGATAAATATTCATATCAAAGGCAGTCAAAATACACTGAAATTAAGGAGTTAAAATAAACTGAAATATAATTAATCTAACAAAATACTTAGGTGTACTGTTTAAAATTAAAAAGGAACCAATCAATGACCAAAAAAACAGTGATTTCACTCTAGGCAGGTGTGTTGGTTTGAATCTATTTAATGTACCCCAGAAAACCATGTTATTTTAATCCCATCTTGTGCGTGCAGACTTATTCTGGGTAGGATTTTTAAATTAGGTAGTTTCCATGGAGATGTGATCTACCAGTTGTGATTAGATTATTTCCATGGAGGTGGGAGATATCCTCTTGTTGATGCTTTAGTTTGTAGTCTAGACACTTTTATAGCCTAAAAACATCAACAGATAACAATCTATGGTTGACGACTGAAATAGTGGTATAAGCATATTATTACAGACACGGAAAAATTAAGGAAAATTAAAAACAGAAGCAGTTAAAAGTGGTGGCCTTAGGGATGTGGGACTGGTATGGAGAAGGTTGGTGGAAGGAATGCTGCTTTTTATTTTAAATCTTTCTATACTATTTCATTATTTTTCTTAATCTATCAACATGTATTAAATTATGTTTTTCCAAATTTTCTATGGTGAGCAAATATTTCATAATGTAAAATATTTTATTTTAAATGTCTGTGATTTTTTTTCATACCAACATATATCAAACAGGAAAAATAAAAAGAAATCCATGCCTAGACACAGCATAGTGAAACTGCAGAACATCAAAGACAAAGAGAAGATCTTGAAGCAGCCAGAGAGAAAGAACAGATCACCTACAAAGGAATGACACACAATTAGAATGACAGAAGTCACTCGACAACAATGGAAGCCAGAAGACAGTGGAATAATATATACAAGGTGATCAGAGCAAAAACTGTTGTTAACCTACATTTGAATATCTAGCAAAAAACTAATGCACAAGGACAAGGAGAAATAAAATATTCATTGGTAACAGACTCTTAGAAAATTTACCACCAAGAGACCCGTTCTAAAGAAATTTCTGAAGAATATACTTCAAAACATTGGAAAATGATCTCCAAATACCACTCAGAAATGTGAGAACAAATAAAATGATAAACATGTAGGTAAATCTGAAAAAACACTGCCTGGATAAATAATAATAGTTGTGTCCAAATCATGCAGTTTTTTTTTTTTTTTTTTTAAAAAAAAGATCAAACCAAAACACTGGAAACAACGCTAGTCAGGAGAGTAAAGACTGGAGCTAAGGCATTCTAAAGTCCTTTTACTGTTTGAGGATGGAGTCAGGACATTAACTTTTAGAACATTAAATTAAATGTGCATGGTAACAGTTCAAAGGGAACAACTAAAAGAAGAGAAATGGAATGTTTAAATTGCAAACCAGTCAAAAAAGGCAGAATGGGGCAATTGACAATAACAATATAGATTAATGAATCTAAAAAGAGGGGAAAAAAGGAAACAGAAAATCAAGCACATACAAATCAGAAAAGATGGCAGACACCAGTCTGGCCTATCAGTAATTCTAATAAATGCAAATGGTCTAAACTCTAATAAAAGGCAAATCCTTAAAATGGATTTTTTTTAAAAAACCCACAAAACTCTAGCTTTATGATATTTAAGAGAGATATACACTTAAAGCTCAAGGACAGAGGAGACTGAAAATAAAGGCATGGAGAAAAGACATATGAGACAAATATTAACAAAATTTATTTTGTTAATCCCAGACAAAATCGACTTTGGGATAAATGCATCATACGTCATAGACGGCCATAAAAATAAAAGGTTTAATTCACTGCCAGAAGATATTACAATTCAAAATATGTATGTACCTAGTATAACAGGCACAAAATAGATAAACAGAAGTACAGAGCAATTAAGATAAATCCCTCATCATGGTGGGCAATTCCAACTCTCTGTCAATTATTGATAACAGAACAAACTCTCAGCAAAGTCAAGATGTATAACACCATTGTGCAGCTTTTTCTATTGAATATATGCAAAATTCTCAATACAATTCAAGTCCACCTTCTTCTAAATGCATATGGAACATGTTAAAAATTGATTACACACTAAGCAAGTCTTAACAATTTTCAAAGACTATGTATTATACAGATCACACTATCTGACCACAATGCAAAGTCAGGAGTATAAAATAAAAGATTAAAAAACAAAAACTCCATATACTGTCAATTAAATACACTTCCAAATAACTCATGGGTCAAAGATGAAATGGAAACTAAAAATACTTAGAATGATTACAAAAGCAAACCAAAACTCTTGATGTACAGCAAAAATAGTACATCAAGAAAAATTTATAGTCTAAATGGTTACATTTGAAAAGAAGACAAGCCAAGATGTTAGAAAAATAAAGAAGATACATTAAAAATAAGAGTAGAAATTAGTGAAATAGGAAGAAAAGAAACCAAAAGGGAACCAATAAAGTTAAAATGCTGTTGTTAGGTCTTGGACTGACAAAATAAACAAACTTCTGATGACAAACTACCAAAGACAAAAAGAGAAAAAGCACAAATATTGTGAGGGGGATAGGCTAGTAAAAAATAGAGGCTGGAGAAATGAGAGAATACTATCCACAACTAATGTCAATACATCTGCATACTGAGATATTAAAAACTTGACACAGATGAAGCTGTGAAAAAGGAAGCAAGTACATTGACAGATAATGGTTGTTTTGCACTTGTGAACAAATAAGTCAAGTAGGAGTCCTCATAAGATAGTTGATAAGCATTTCAATTTTTTAACCTTTATATTTTTAAACAAAATACTAATATAATATATAACACACAAAACAAATTTAGAGCTTAATGAATTCTTATAAGACAAACACTCTTTTAACCATCACTCATGTCAAGAAATAGAACTTTGTTCAGATAGCCCGGAAGCCTCTCCACGTGCCCCAACCCAATCACTGTCTTCTCCAAAAGCAACCACTATATGACTTTTACAGAATTGACTTGCATTTCTTTAAGTTTTCTTCACATAAGTCTACACCTCTAAACACTATAGCTTACTCTTATCACTTTTATTTCAATTTGTCTTTTATTATCTTTTAATCCAGAAGTCTCAGGCTGTTTGACCTACAGCGACCAACAGTCTGAATTTTGCTTATTGCACACACATGGTGGAGTTCAACAAGTTCCTCTGCCCCCTGTATTTTCCACAAGCTGAATGCTGGATCCAGAAGCTTGACAGCTCAGGTTCAAATACTTTGGCACAAAATGGCCATTTTGTTTTAGCAGCCATTAATGCCCAATTCCTATTTATTAAAGCACTGGGAGTTGCTAACAAAAATAAATCTCTTACCATTTTGTTCCCACTTACTGGCTGGAATAGTTTTAAAACAAGATGCTTCCCCTCATCTATTATCTCAGGGGCAGGCAACTTTTTCTATTTCAGGCTTTGCAGGCTATACAGTCTCTGTTGCAACTATTCAACTCTGTTGTTATAGCACAAAAGCAGCCACAGACAACATACAAACAAATGGGTGTGGCTGGGTTCCAATAAAACTTTATTTACAAAACCAGGCCAGTCACTGTACTGTTTGGTTACCAAGGTGTATCATTCTTACAGGAAAGAGGACAAATGTTCAATTATTTAAGTTACCCAGTTTTCAAAACAAAGATTTAATTTCTATTATCTTCCAAATAATAGGTGATTAATTAGGGTTTATATTTTTAAAATATCATTATGAACTCATGGATTTGAACCTGTTTGACAAGTTCCAATCACTACAACTTTTATGTTTACTGATGCTCAAATTGTCTCATCATTGGCAGGGGAAACTTCTTAAAAGTTGGCTCCTGAATCCTTTTGACATGACCCTAGGATTTACTGATAGTTTCTTTGGTATCTGGAATGTCAAGAATTCTAGACTCATCTTAATATTTCCTGCCCCAGGCCTAGAGTCAGACATTTCTCAGGAACCCTAGCACTTTTAAATGGGAAGTATTCGAAGACCACTATCTGGGCACTAGGGCCATTTATTGCTACAGGATTGGTCATTGTTTCTATGCCTGTCTTTCCAACAGGCAGAATTAGAGGAAAATATATTTCATTAATTTAGATAAAATATAAAATACAATGTGAGTTCAAGAAGATTTCCAATTCATAGTCAGGAAAACAGGGTTTTTACTTGCCTGAAGCTTATACTCCAGTAGATTCCTTAAGTAGGGTTCATGGGAACAATATTCCCCAAATACTTGCATGTAACAGTTATTGCCCTTTTTAGACTGTCACTTTTGCAGGACTTAAAATCCTTGTCTCACATTTTCTTTCCTGGATTATCATAAAAATGATAATCCATTTTCTTCTTGCATAAAACAGTTCTGTTAAAAAGTCTGATGACAATCTACTTCACTTGTAAGTCATATGTTATTTCTGTCTAGATTACCAAATGGCTTTATTCTTCCTTTCCAGTCTACTATTTTAGAATAGATCTTAATGTCTATCGTTCAGGGTGGACATGCTCAGGTATACAGTAAAAACTTCCAATAAGTAGTTTAAAATCTTTATTTCAGAAAAGTTTTCTCAAAAGACAATGTTCTGTTCTCTTGTTTAGTTTTCCTTCAGGGATCTTATTATCTGTACTCTGGATCTTCATTGCCTCTATTCAATACTTGTCACTTTCTCTAGAATCCTTTTTATCTTTCTTTTGAATTTAAAAAATTTTCTTCCTTTTTACCTCCAATTTCTCTGAAGGCATTTATACTACTGAGGCACACTAATTCTTGACTTCTTTCCAGTTTAGTCTTCATTTCTAAATAAATTTCTATTTCTAATTCTCAAGTTGTCGCCTCATTTCTGAGTTTTTCTAATGCCAATTTATGTTGTTTTTTCATGTTCTTGGATCATCTTCTTAATATCTTCTGGCTCATTTTTAAATAATACGTTATAGTTTTGACTTGTTTTTTAACATAACTTTCCAGGGCACTTTCCCTGTAATGATATTCTGTTCCTTATTCCCTTTTACCTTTAATTAACTTTGTGTGGGCTTTGACTGTGGTATTTTTCTGTTGTTCATTTTAGAAAAAGACTTGGTCAGGTAACTTTTCTAACTTCACAAAGGAATCCCTTCTGTTGATTTTGTAATGTTACAAACATGGAATCTTGCTTTTTGAGATTTGCAAGCTTCATGACCCTCCCTCTCACTTATCTGATACTCTCTTTCCTAATCTCTATTGTCTCCTTCTGACTCCATTTGATTCTACTCCGTGTAGTTTCTCCTCATGTGGAGTCCTGGCTTGAAGGGAGCGCTTGCTCATTAAGTTTGAAAGTTCATTAAGGTAGAGACTGCTACAGCTCCTTACTTCAGGCCCCTTACCATCAACTGCTACTGTGTTAGGGAATATCTCTCCCAATTTCCAGTTACTCATCTCAAACTGGCCCATGAACAGTTTTCAGCTAGTTCCTATTGGCTATTTTGGGGTTTTCTTGTTTTCAGGACCATCATTTTATCAGAATAGTATATAATTCTGTGACTTCAAACTGCAGAGTGCAGTCAAAAATTTAAAAATATGTATATAAAGAATGAAGAGACAAATACAGGATGGAATATTAGAGCTTCATGAAACAAGTAAATTTTGAGATGAGTGTGGAAGAAAATAAAGGACACAGCTGAGGAAGAATGAAAAATGTATTCCAGGGTTAGGAAAACACCTAAGGACATAAAGTAAGAAATAACATGATGAGCATACAGGGTGTATGGGGGGAAGCAGTCCAATTTAGATCCTAGTAGAGGAAGAGAAACAGAAACTGTAATCTTTCCCAATGGGAACAGAAAGAACAGGGTGGAGTAGTGGAGAAGGACTGGTCATAGACGATGGAGCAGCCTAAAGTCCAGGCTGATGGCATTAGTCGTGGGTGATAAGCGTGAGGGGGAGAAATATAAATGCATCAGAGGAGGCAAGTCATGCTTTGGAAGTCAGACAGGAGAGTGCTTGTGCAGGAGTGGAAGATGAGAGAAAGAGGAAGCACAACAGTCACCCTGAGGTTATTTCAGACACAAGGGGATAAGTAAGGCAACTGGGACAGTAAAGCAGTTCTGGAAAGTCAATACTCAATGCTAAGAGAGGGAAGATTTAAAGATAACTAAGATTTTAACCTCCAGAGAACAGGGGTAGGATTAATGAAGGGAGGGAAAAGGAGAACCTAGATAATCTATTTAAGTAAGAACTTTCTAAGTATCAGCAAAATTCTGATAATTAGTTGGACTGGGAGACTGGGATCATGGAAGTTCACTGTACTATTCTTTCCACTTCTGAGAATATTAACTTCTACAATAGAAGTTTTTTAAAAAAATTTCTGAAAAGTATAGATGTGGCCCCCTTCATCATAGTTCCCTCTAAGTCTATTTTGGGGCCTAATGATCACTCAGTATAACTTTTCATTTCATAAAAAGCCATTGGAAAATATTTAACTCGTCATGGAAAATGTGTAATAAAGAGTAAAATACCATTTAAGTTATTACCTTGACTTTTTTCTATATTATCTCCTTTTGTTTCCTCTTCTATAATGGGGGGACTTATTCTGGGGGTCCTGCTTTGCCCCTGGATCACTTCTGCCAGCAATTCTTCTTGAGAAGTTCGAGTTCTCGGAGCAACTGGAAGTGTCTGTTTCTGTGGAACTTTAAGGAGAAAACAAGGAAATGTAAATATAGTAACACTGAAGCTCAACGGTGAATCTATCATATTAAACATAAATGCGCCCCTTGGGTTTAGAGCCTATGAGGAGCTAAAAAACAGTTCATAAATAACACCTTTTTTCTTAAAATATTCCTGAAAAACAGATACCTGATCTACTACTTATATGCAAACAAAGTCTATACATTTTAAGCCACATGCCACAAACACATATGTACTTATTTTTAATCAAATGAAGTATAGGTTCTGCTTCAAGATCTTACAAATTTTAAACTGCAACTTAACTTAGCCGAATAAAGTATTTCGATGCTACTTCTTAACAAACCTGGGAATCTCTAAAGTCATGGTGACTAAACTTCTCATGATTCGAAACAATTAATATTGCTGATAGACCAGAAGAGAATGCAACTTGGGTTAAAATCTTAAGGTCAAGTGTTGGTCTTTGCCTGATAATGTTCATTCTTTATGCCAAAACCTGTTTAATTTTCTGTTCCAGATTAAATTAGGGATGAGAAGAAACAAAGGGAACAGATGACTATTGAGAATGAAAATTGGTGGTCAGCAGTTTACCACACTTTATGTAGAGGTCACAAAGAGAATGGGCAAATGGAACAATGCTGAAAGAACAATCATCAAATCCACAGCAGAAATACAATGAAGTTTTTTTAAAGCAGGTAGTTATCATCAGCTTGGTAACAGTAAGGTTCTATGCACTGGCTATAGCAGGTGGGGCACACTACAGAACTTAATGACAACACCTTTTGGGACCCATCATTTAGTCTGCATTTCAGAATGAGCTTTCTGTAATATCAGCTTACAGCTGATCCTTCTACTTTAAAAAAAAAAAAATGCAATACCTTTATGTTCTTTCATTAAATGATTTAATACTTCTACTAGGATTGGGGAAAAAACATCACAAATCAATTCAATTTTCTGCCTTACTAACAAGTTCCACTAAAAGGAAAAAAACCAACCTGGTCACCAAAAAAACTAATCTTAACAAAATTTCTCTAATTTCAGCCATTTAATATTATCCAATTTTGCTCTCTTTTATACACCATGAATTCATATCTGTTGAGTTTAATGCCACTGATGTGAAAGTTCTATCTTTGTCAAAACTTCCTTTGAAAAATTTATTTCTTACATATTTCACACACATTCGCAAGAGGGAACAGATGGAGTAAAAGCCATTACACAGTGCTCAAAGAACTAAATTCCACTAACAGGAAAGTTTTTCAAACTGGTCAAATGTCCCTTTAAAAAAATTTTCTAAACCTCCTCTTGGTCTTGACAACAGGCAGGGGCCCTTATTTATCACAACTTAGGGAGCAATCATTTTCAGCTTACTGAAGAGTTGTAGAAATCTCTCTCAAACTTACTTACCCAATGTAAACATCATACATTTAACTGATTTTTTTGCTATATAGTTCTACAATCATTATCAAAGATCAAGGCTATTGGATTATAGTTCAACAACTTCAGGTATTTCCTTCTGGCTATTCTAAAACACTAGACATTAAAAAAAATATTTATATAATGAGCCAGTATTCACAATCATTTATTAAATCCAAATTTCTCAGTTATACTTCCTCCCTCTCATTTATCTTTCTCAATCTTCAGGGAAATCTGAGCAATGACCATTTTAACTTCTTCGTGCTGGAAAGGGGTATTGGCCTTATGGAACAGAGGCATGAAACTGGCTGATGTTCTCAGAGAGACTGGTACCTCTGGGTTTCAGGGCTTATCTGGCATAGGATCAATCTGGAGGCCTGTATCAGTTTGGATATTTTATGTCCCCCAGAAAAAGCCATGTTCTTTAATGCAGTCTCACAGGAGCAGATGTATTAGTGTTGATTAAGTTGGAATCCTTTGACTGTTTCCATGGAGATGTGACTCAATCAACTGTGGGTGAAACGTTTGATGAAATTACTTCCATGGAGATGTGGACCACGCCCATTCAGGGTGGGTCTTGATTTAATCACTGGAGTCCTGTAAAAGAGCTCACAAAGGGACCTCAGAGCAGCTGACAGTGACATTATGGAGAAAAGCTGAGAGAGACATTTTGGAGACGGCCACTGAAAGCAAACTTCTGCTAACGCTTCAGAGATGCTAGCCCAGAGTTTGCTCCAGAAAAGCTAAGAGAGGACAAAACGCCCCAAGAGCAACATTTTGAAGAATGCACAGGAGCTGAGAGAGGAGCCAGAACACAACCTGAGATCAGCAGAGGCCAGCCACGGACGCCATTGGCCTTCCTTCAGTGAAGGTATACTTGTGTTGATGCCTTAATTCGGCCATTTTTATGGCCTTCAGACTGTAAATTTGTAACCAAATAAAGACCCTTTATAAAAGCCTGTCCATTTTTGGTATTTTGCATAGTGGCAGTATTAGCAAACAGGAACAAGGCCTTAAGTTTCTGGGGAAAAAAAAAAAAAACTTTCTAAGAAAAACTTTTATAGGGACTTAGACAGAGTCCAGTGTACTCCCTACAGTTTTCAGGAATATTGTTGATTGGGGTTTGATATACTGTGGTAGTTTGTAATATCTGGCTAAAGCTTGCATAAGAGAAACCTCCAGAATGACCTCTTGACTCTATTTGAAATCTCTAAGCCACTAAAACTTAATTTTGTTCCATTTCTTTTCTCCCTTTTGGTCCAGAAAGCATTTTCAATCCCATGAATATCATATACTTAAATTACCTGTAGAATAGTTTGTTGTTTTTGTTACAGATTCTTGAGCTTCAGAGATGGCCTTCAAAATTAGATTCTTGTTAGCTTGTTTTGAAGGTGGAAGTGAAGGTCTAAAAGAGTTTAAAAAGGTATTTTTATTAAATTTTACGTTTGAGTTCTCTTCCTCCTAACCAGCTGTTATGCCTTCATTATAAACTTCTCTCAGGTTGAATAGACTAACTGTAGTTTTTAGGAAATGTTAACTAGCTGGGAATCTCCTAACTTTTCAAAATAATGTATCTGGATCAACAGGTCTTTTCCCCCATCATATTACAGTTTTTAATATTCTCTGCAACCCTCTCTCATTTTAAGCAATTTCTCTCTCATTAATATAAGTGCTTCTCAAAATCCAATGAAAAAGTTTTAAATACTATTACATTATCACCACTTTTTTATGATTATCCTTTCCAAGAAACCTAGAAGACTGAATCAGACAGTTCAAGATTAATTTAAAGACATGTTCTGGTACCTCCTTTCAGGTTTTGCTGGCACTGACACACTGCTTGAGACACTTGCTGTCCGGGAACCATAATCATCATCTTCTTCCTCTTCTTCTCCATCATGATTGAATTTTTTTACTTTAATAACTGAACTTACCACAGGCAACTTTCTCTTCCGAAAGTTTTCTTCCTGCAATCAGACAAATTTATGAATATTTACCGACTCTCAGAAAATAATGAAGGTCTACCCCAGAATGCTTTTTCTTTTTAAAAAAAGGAAGTCATGTTAACAATTCAGGTATTTCCTGGTTTCTTATAAAAATGTAAACATTATCCCTAACAGTAAACACTTCAGCTAAATCAAAAATAGAAATTAGACCTTAGTATTCATTTTATGAACAGCTACATAAAGCACCACTGAGAAGTTAATAAAGTGGAGTTACTTGATTGCTCACCAGTAACTGCCTTGAAAAATCTAAAATTGGCCTAAAAGTCCCAGAATTACAACTTAAAGTATGAAATATAATTATGATGAAATATAATTACATTTCAGAAATCTTAAAAGCATAAACAATGTAATTTCTGTATAGACCTTTCCTGCAGAGGTTACAGCTGTCTCAAATGGTGGCATCGCAGAAAAGCATGTTAAGACATAAAAGATCTTCAGAAGCCACCCAGCCATGGAAAGGAAAATCTGACTGGCGTCTGCTGAGTAGCACAGACATCAGTTTAAAATAAACTCGCAATATGTGTTTAGTTGCTTCACTTTTTTGTACCAAGAACTGCCAATTTGCAGCCAAACAAGCCATTTGAGTTGAGTCTCATTATTCATGGCAGTCGTTCTAATAGTTGCTGTGAACACTGAATTAGCAAGTACTGAACCACAGCTTCTATGGGAAATACGGGATTAGGTTCCTGTAAGCCTGTCACAGCATTTTTGTCAACTGAATCAATACATAACTTTGTTCTGTGTGTTTCTGTTCAAAGACACCTTATCAATGTATATTGTTGACTCACTAACACTGAACCTACGGCCAACAGCACTATAACTCATGCCTGAACTAAGCTCACATAACATACATATTTTCTTGTTAAGACACATCACAGCCTTCCTGCACTTAGGAACACTAGGCAGCACTTCATGACTATGTTTGGGGCCATTTTTACCAGCAAAATCATCAACAAAATGCAAAAAATGTGAAAAACATGGCACTAAATATACCGCAAAAAGGACACTTGTTTACAGCATGAGAGCTGAAACAAGGCCAAGTATTGCCTTGTTTGACCTCAGCTGGGAACCTGCATATTGGGCGATGCAAATTTTTCACTGCTCCGTGTACATCTGTAAATGACTGCAAAGCACCACAAGTATTGATTTGGGGACTACAAAGAAATTTTAGCAAGTAGGTGGATTCATAAACAGAGCATCTGGAAATAATGAGCATCAACTGTATACACAAACCTCAATATCCATTTTTTCCGAGCTGTTTCTGAAGAAGGGACTGTAAGTCTCCTCTAAGCTATCAGGCACTTCTGGTTCACACAAGCGTCCTGTTTCATATACCCGGCTATTCTGTACATCAAGCTGTTTGGAAGCGTGCATACTGTTTTGCTGCTGCTGGAACTGCAACCTATTTAAATGAGCACCACTATCTGCATTTCGACTAGCAGGTGGCCTGTAAATTTCAATAGAAGGGCGAGAAGAACCATATGTAACTGTCACTGTAGGCTTTTTCTGAGATAAGGGATTCTCCTGCACAAAATTGAGGTCTTCATCAATGAGATCATCCGGTTCTGGCTTAATATCAATCACATCTTCCGAAGGTGCTGGCTCCCTCAGAGGTTTCACGGTTGACATTAGTCGGGTTGCAGCTCCATCATCGTAAGTCTGTCTATTTAAAAAAAAAAAAGTACTTGTTACAAACAATTTAGAGGATTAATTTCAAATCATCAAAGAATGTTTACTTTAAAAATGTCAAGGAAAAAGTTTTGAATATTCTCTTTTAATACTCGATTAAAAACGGCTTTACTGAAATTGTTCTTTTTTTTAAGCTATTATTTACTATATTTGAGATAAAAGAATCATACTTGTCTTATCCATCATTTTTATTCAAAAAATTGCTCATGGTGGGGTGGGGAAGGAATGGGGAGTTAAGGTATAATGGGTACAGGATTTCCGGTTGGGGTGACAGGAATGTTCTGGTAATCAACAGTGGTGAGGGTAAAACAAATTGTGACTGTGATACCACTGAATGGTATGCTTGGGAGTGGCTGAGATGGGAAAGTTATGTTGCATACATTTTTCCACAATTAAAAAAAAAAAAAAAGAACTAAAGAGAGAGAAATTAAATGCAATACATGATCCTAGATTGAATGCAATGATGGAGAAGGAAAAGCCCAAAAGGACATTAGTGGGACATATGGGAAAAAAAAAAGGATATAAACTGCAAGCTTTATATCAATGTTAAAGTTCTTGAATTTGATAACCACACTTAAGGTGGTTACATAAGTGAATATTTTTGTTAAGAAATATACACAGAAGTATTAAGTGTTCAAGGAGCATGATGTATACCACCTACTTGCAAATGTTTAGAAAATACATAAATGTGGCAAAACTTTAAAATTGGTGGATCTGGGTATCTGGGAGGGGGTATGTTAGAGTTCTCTGTATTGGTTTTGCATGATTTTACAACTGTCCTCTCAGTTTGAAATTATTTCCAAATAAAGTTTAAGAAGAAAAATTTTCTCAAGACCACCCCCCAATGTTTATCAAAATCGTTGAAAACAGTAAGTTCAAGATATAAAAACTAAACATCATATACTCATCTACCCACAGCAGGCCTACACAGGACTCTTACCTAACATTAGTGGTTTTCTGCTCCTGTGAACTTGTGGAAAGTCTGGAATCCCTTTTTTCAGGTCTAGTGCTTGTAACTGCAAGAGGCGGCACTGCAGCTTCATGCCGTCTCTCATCTCCCCGACCGAAACTGCTTTTGTTTGAAGGCACATTAGTATCAAAGATGTTGGTATCAGAAGACTTTAGACTAGAGGGTTCTGGAGAAAAAAAGCACATGGTTCTTTCACTCTCTTTTTATTACTTTAAACCTTTCTCTCCTCCTTCGCACCAATGTAAAAGCAATACGTGTTTACTGTAGAAAATTTGAAAAACATAAAGCATAGAAGTAAAAGTCACCGACTGTCCCAAAGGTGAGTTTTTTTAAAGTACATACATACACATTTTTTTGAAAACTAAGATACAGCTCTTATGTGTGTATGTTTTATATTTTGTCCTTCTACAACTTTATTTCTTAATGGTTAAATATTATTCCGTACATAGTAAAATAATATGTCCAATTTATTACTGGACTTTAAAGTAATTTCCAATTATAAAATACTGAAACATCCTTAAGATTAAAGCTTTGATCACATCTATAATTATTTCCTTAAGATAAACTGCATTGTAGATGCCCCTTAAATTATGTTTGAATTATATTAAATGCGTTGCTCTTAAATTCACAAAAGTACGTGCTTCCTAAAAAAGTTCAAATGAACTCCTGGTTTCAACTTTGTATTTTTCCCCAAGCAGTACGGTGAGTTTAGAAACAAACAAAAAGGATATTTTCACAAATCTTACCAGTTGTAACAGAGCGAAGTTTATCTAATACACCATGAAGCCTATAAGAAAAAGCAAAAAATTAAAGCCCCTCCTTACTCAAGCAATGTTTTAGTTCAACTGCCACTCTACTGACGACATAATAAAATCAATATTTGGATAAATATTGGTAAATGGTAATTAATGGGGTTAATGGATAAATAGTGTTAACTTTCAAGTTTCACATTTTTAGAAATAGTCTTTAAATGAAACTTGCAGAAGCCAATCAAAAAATCAGATCTTTTTTTGTTCACTATTCTCAACAACTATCCTCTGCAAAAGCAAGGGCAGACGACATCGGTTATGACCAAACAGTCCTCCTGGCCTACAAAGAATGTCACTTTGTTTCATAAGGACTGAAGAGTCAATGCAGCTTAAATTAAAACAAGATAAAGTATCAAGAACATGTTATATAGCTTAGTACTACAATGTTTAAGCACAGTTTAAATTTACTTTACCTATGGTTTCTTAGACAACCTACTTCTGAGAGGTGAAAAAAGTTATTAATAATCTCAACATACACTTCTACCACTTCTCTAACACTATTATTTTCAAAACTAATGCTACAAGCATTGCTTATACCACAATCTATTATAGTTAATTATGTAGAAAGCAAACTGCCTTACAGTCTTTCCAAGGGGCTGTGTTTCCTGAAAATACCAGAAAGATCTCATTATAACACTGTTTTGCTCAGAAACTAATCACATGTCACTGTCCCCCAAGGACACAATTATTGCAGGACTCTAAGGAATCAGGATAGCCTGTCTACGGTTGGTGTTAATGAACACTTAACTTAGGAAAAAAAGTGCCAAAATAAAGACACCATTATTTGCTTAAGTACATGACAAAGAACTGAAATTATGGTAAAATAAGAAAGTTATATTAATTTCATTTTAAATTCAGATTCAGTTAGTACCCTGTTTATATAAGAAATCTGTCTAAAGCATTTCCTCAAGTTACCTGGGAAAGGATCTACTACGTCAACTGCCCATATTAAATCAGTGGTATTCAAATTAAACCCAAAATTAAACAAATGTTTAACTAAAAAATGTATATGAAACAAAATAAATACCTATTCTGCTGCAGACTTAAATAAAAAGAGAGAGAAAATGATGGTGATTTCCCCAGTCAAAAAGCACCATTGTTTTTTTTTTTCTTTTTCTTTCTGTAAAGTATGGGGACAAACTGTAACAAGTAGATTAGATCACCCATGCTGAAGGAGTGCATATACCCAAACATTTGAGGACCACTGCACTTTAACAATGTTCTTCAAGATGTAATACAAACCCAGAGACAGTACAGAATTTCAAGAAGGTATCAAGAGAGCTGTCAAGTATACAGTTGCCTACTGGAGCAAAAACACCTTGAAGACAAATGCTGGTTTAAAAGCACAAAATTAACCAGCTTCATCTACTTCCTTAGTACCTCAGATATCTTCTCCCAGATAAATTAAGCAGGCCATTTTACTCACTCAACTTTCACTCCAGCATCAACTTGTGCTGTAACTGGTTGATCTCAGTCTAAGGGCTCTCATATGAGTCCTCCCGCATATAAGTCTCACATTACTCCCCTCCATCCCTCCCTGCCTGTGCCTCAAACCTAGTTAAGTACCAGAATCTGGCTTTCATAAACTGAATCGTTTGGTTTTCAATCAGTAATTCCCAACTAAAGGTATATGTGGTTTGAAAAAGGACATTCAAAAGTATAATATTAATTTATATTTGCAAACAAAGTTGCCTATTCTAAAATTCCAAACTTTAAGGATGAATGGAATTTTTGCCAAATGAAGGCATGAATTAAACAAAGAAAAAAAAAAGAAAGAAAGAAAAAGAAAATTAGAAAGAAAAATCTTGCTCCCTAAGTGAACTTGGAGAAAGCAATATAGGAAACCAATCCAGTCCAAACAATATATATACTGGTTTTGGTGGGCAGAAAGGAATTATAAGATGCAGAAGTTCATCATATAATAACGATAATAATAATAATAATAATAATAATGGCTATAGGACTCATTATGTGACAGGTGGAGTTATAAGCACTTTACATGTATCAGCTCACTTAATCCTCACAACTCCACGAAGGAAGTGATTACTACCCCCATTTTACAGATGGAGAAACTGAGGCATTCTGGTTCCAGAGGCTGTGCCTCATCTCTCACAACCTGCCCCCCCAGACTGAACCTAATTTGCCTGTCAAAAAACAGAAAGAATGCCTACTCTGGCTTGTGCTAAACTTTGGTCTAAGGTGTAGATATTCAAGAACATACCATACGGTGAATCGAATTGTGTTGTTCCCTAGAAACAGGGACAGGTCCTCTGTCATTTGGTCCTGACTTTTCTTGTTGGCCACCATCACCATAATGTAATCAGGAAGTTCTTCGTCTATTTAGAAGAAAAAGTATATCATAACTTTATGTTTTCCTCACTATTTTCTTGCATTAAAAAGCTGACTACTTGAAAATACAGATGTAACTCTAAGATGAATCAATATTTCAGCTCTACTAGAATTATGTTGGAAAAGAAAGCATAAATTTAATTTTTTCTTTTTTATTCCATAAGTATTTCAATTACTGGAAGGATGGGAAATGGGAATAACTAATCAATATTTATAACTAGACATTCTGAATAACAGTATCAAACTTGAAAGTACATTCCTTTCCATTAAAGGAATCTTTTAAATAAATGCTCATAAATTTCAGAGAAGCTTCCAGAAAGTATCTAGACAGTCCCCAAAAAGAAAGTTTTGTTTAGCTTTGTGTTTCTTTGCAATGTTTCAAAATGATACTCATTCCTCAAGATAATATCTTTATCTTTGGTAAAAACAAATTTCAATTACTCAGAATAACAAACCTGCAGAAACCTCAAATAAGCAAAACCACCCCAAAACTCTACATCATTTAAAGGACTCAATTTTCAAGATTAAAATAATTTTCACAGAACTCATTGTTTTACTCTCCACACCCTCCTACACAGTGATTATGAAGAGGGAGGTCCAGGACCAAAAAAAAAACAAAAAACAAAAACACCACAGTAAGAAGGTAAAGAAGCAAATTCATCTTTAACCCCCAAGCCCCCAAGAAAAAACTCCTTTAGATTTAATACTTTACATACTGGTAATATTTCTAAGTAGACAGAAAAGGTTCATTTCAGAAGTACTGTCAGACATTTCAAGGAGAAATATAAAAAATCCAGTACTAGAAGAAAGCACAAATATATTGAGAAAGCCCAATCTATGAAAGAAAAATAAGAATATTTGATGAAAGCATGCAATATGATGTGAGAAAATACAGGCAAGGTCAAGTATCCAGTTACTGATTATTCTCTTTGTAGATCATCACAAAGCTCTCGCTGCTTTCTGGCAACTTTGGTACAGAAGTCTAGCAGCTTATTTACACAAAGATTTCTTGAGTACCTACTATGTGCTGCCACTGGTAGTTCAGAAAAGGTCAACAGACAAAAAATACTATTTTATTTCAACTAGAGTCTAATGGTGACCTCTGTTTACCCATGTAATCAACATTTATGAAATATTAGGCTCTGTGCTAGGCCATGTGGACCCCATAAATAATGTAATCTCCATACGTAGAGCTAATTTTTCTCCTTAATAAAGTCAGTAATGAAAACAGACTTTTTTTGTCACTATATTTTAGTTTGTACTTTCTGAAGTTTTATATAACATCAGTAGCTGCCTGGAGACAGGATAGGGCCAGAGGAGGAACTGAATGGCTATATTCATTATCCTGATTGTGGTAATGGTTTCATGGGTGTACATTTATCAAAACATACAAAACTGTATACTTTAAGTATGTGCAGTTTAATGTATGTCACTTTTATCTCAATAACGTTGTTAGAAATTAGTACGTTGCTCTCTCAACTGCCATACAATGGGAAAATAAGAACCTTACCAAAGACATAAATGTGGTCATGATACATTCCTACAGAATTCTGATGATTTCACAAGTTCATGTGAAATCAGCATACTGAAAAAAAACAGTAAAAATTCTAAGGTTCTGGAAACTGAAAATTCTAATAGGTGAATAAAAGACGGTTCTGAATGAATTATAACTGCCATCTTGCCGAAGTGCTCCATTTTAAACAAACACACAACCAAGATCTTATCACTTCCAAAAAAGGGGGTTATTCACCTTTGTATCCTACCCAATACCTTAAAAATAGATACTCAAATATTTATTGAAGGATTTTTTTTTCATAACCTTGAAGGACTCTTTGTAAGCATAAAAGATCAGGAAGTCATCCTTTCCTGAAAGGGCAATTCTATATATACACACAATTAGGCAGCTAATTATGAACACAAATATCACATACTATTTTATTTCAACTACAGTCTAATGGTGACCTCTGTTTACCCACAGAATAAATATTTATGAAATATCAGGCTCTCTGCTAGGCCATGGGGACACCATAAATATGCAGTCTCTGTCCTCAAGTAGCAGAGACAAGTAAGTAGAGAAGCTGTGCTAATAATGTCTTAACTGCCAAGACAGAATTCAATGGAGCCTTCAGGAGTGATCCTATTTTTTAGCTCACCAACATAAGAGAGACATCAAGGTCCTAGAAGATCTGAGTCCTCTATATATCAATTATATCTTTGCTCTTTGACCCACTACTGACCAGCTCTATTTAATCCTCCAAGACTTTATTTGTAAAAGGAGTAATACTACCTGCCATCACCATCCTACCATCATTTTCAGAAACCAATAGAATTACGAGAAAATTATTTGAAAACTATAATTTATACAGTACTTTTACAATTCCAATTCCATATTGAACCACGTTAAGTTTTTGACAGGGTCAAAAGTTTTGGGGGTTGAGATTTTTGATAAATGACAAGAATCCTTAATAAGACTGAATTTAGACTCAACATGTTTTCTTTCACATGCTAGAATACAGAAAATTTTTACTGCGGGATTTCTGTGGATTTCTTATTTTAAACAAATGCAAGTTCCAGGCACATAGCTGCCATCCATTAAGTGCTGAATGAATAAAAGAATAAGTAAATCCTGGTTTGGTTTCACCTTTAACCTCTTTGAGCCTCAATTTTCTCATCTGTTAAAGTCTTACAACAATCCTACCTACAGATAATTTATGAAAATGTGTCCAACATGTGGTAGGTACTCCATACACTAGCAATTCTCAAACTTCCTGGTCTCAGGCCCCATTTATACTCAAATTATTGAGGACCCAAATTGCTTTTGTTTATGCAGGTCATATCTATCGATATTTACTGTATAGAAATTAAAGCTTAGAAATTTCAAAAAGTGATCAATTCATCTAAAAATGATAATGCATACCAAAAACCCATTTATACTAATATAAACATTATAACAAATTTAGCACGAAAACTGGAAAAGACAACAACTGGGATTCTTAATTCTGCTTCTGTATTTAATCTGTTATGTTATGACTGAAGAATGTGAAAATCTGGTTCAAACAGATAAGTAGTTGGAAAACACAGGAGTATTTTAACAGTTGTTTCAGTGTGGATAGTCTTCTGTGATGCTAAACAAAAACTGAACAAGTTGTGCTTTCTTAAAGGTTAGCCGCAATGTGGAATCTAAAACCCCATCAATGACCTTATTGTACTCTGTTACAGGAAAAACCACTGATTCATCTGTACTCTTAATGACTCTTTTACCCATGTACAATTTTGTAACATTATTTCCTTTTGGAAAATACTTGTTCAGTGAGCTATCCAAACAGTCCGAATGTTGATATATTTCATTATACAATATAAAGGAATCACACTCCTTACTATCGCCATTGATTTCATCAGAAAGTCTTTATAAGGATGCTGCTGGAGGCAGATACAAATATTCCAAAATTCTAATTTTCCTACTTAAGTTCAGCTTTTCTTATTAGCAACAAAGCCTATCAGTTCTCTTCCTTTGCTCACTTTCAAGAAAATGTCAGCCAAATACCCAAGTGTGCATGACCAGTTTGCTGGTTCTTCTTAGAAGTTAACAACGATATTCCAGTGAAAACGTGGCTCAGTTCTCAACTTACTCACATAAATGCTTTCCTTAGCAAACCATCATATTCTAACATACAGCAGTATACAGCAGAAGTGCTTTATGTGTGCTTCCTATTTCCTAACACAGAATTTAAAAAGATGTATGGTCAAGCACCAAGGTTTTAAAAAACATATTTTACTGCTTCATCAATGACATTCTCAAGTGAAAGTGGCTTGGGTTTTTTTTTAACTAAAAGTGGGGGGTGGTGAAAAATATTATGATTTCTAGTAGAATTTGGTGTGACTATCTTGATTCAAGCTAAGATAGGGGCAGTTTTAGCCGCCACTGCTGGTGCACAATCCAAAAGTCAACACAGTGAAAAGGGTATATGCCATCTTAGTATTAATATGAAATACTAGGGCTTCAGATACCTTTGGATCTCCCACACTTTGTGAACTGCTGTCCTTAGTGGTAGCTATTCATCTTAGAGGAGGTACCAGCTGTGGAGTAAAATAGACCCAAGTCTCAATGCACTAACACCCTACTCAAGCTCAGTTTTCTCACCTGTACAACCGGGGATTGTACAGTGTGTTCAGTGGGGACTATGGTGAGCTAACGCATATACAACAATTAAGCAAAATACCTTGCCCAGTGCAAACACTCAAATTATAAATCACAAAAGAATAAGGAGAGAGGGCCCTCTTCTTTTATCTTTATTTCTAGGTAAAAGAGAAAGGATTAGGAAGAAAGTAAGAAATCTGAAAGTAAAGTTTACTGAACCATTACATGCAAATCCAAAAAAAAAAAAAAATAGTTCTGGAAAGGAGGGTGAAGAAGAAAGGAACAAGAATAAAACAGACAGAATAAAACCGAACAAACACTAAGGCACATTAAAGAAAATACGAAAGCATTAAGGAAGGAACCGAAACAATCTCAAACCACCATATTAGAACGGGTTTGCAAAAAACAAGGTTGCAAAGAAAGCTTTCAATGAAAAGACCGTAAGGAAAAGAACCAGGGAGTGGAGTATCAGATTTGAAGACGGTGGAAGGGTCGTCCAGTGTTCAAAGTACGATGGAGAAAACGCATTCACTAAAATTGAATTCGCTGCAAACACTAAATTCTATTAAGCTAACAAAAAAACAACCAAACTTACCAACATAAGCTCCTAATTCTTGCAATTTCCCCTTAATGGCACTCTATGGGGGAAAAAACACAAAATATGCATCTGAGAAAAGTGGCTCTGGGAAAACAAGGCAACTTTGCTGGTGCGAGCACCGCTGGCCCCTCCCTCGGCAGCCTGGGTGGGGGCGGGGAGGCGCCTGGCACCCCCCCCCCCCGGACCCGCCCCCGCGGCGCCCACCTCGGAGAGCGAACCCCGAGCTGCTCAGCGCGCGCCTGTGCGTGACTCCCGCCCGCCTCGCACGCGTCCTTCCGTTTCCCGGCGGCTACTTCTTCAGCTGTAGACCCGCTCGCCCGCCGCGCTGTCCGACGCCGCGTCTGCGCCCAAGCCTCAGCGACCCAACCGAGGGGACGCCACTCGCCGGCCCCTCGGCCCGGTCAGGAGCGCCAGGCCGCGGCGACCAGGCCGGGCCCACCGTCCCCGTTACTCTTGACAACAGCGCGCCCGCCCGCCGCGGCCCACCTTGGGCCCGCTTCCCGCCCCAGCCCGGCGCCGGCCGACGCGGGCCTCACCCGGATCTTGCGGCTGATTTCGGTGCCGATCTCCATGGCTCGGCGGCTGGCGGCGGGCTCGGCACTACGCGGCGCTTGGTTTACCTGGAGCCCCGCGCGGACTCCCACCCCCGCGGCCCGGCCACCACCTTCGCCGCTCCTTCTTCGGTTCCGCGCACTGCGTGTCCCCGCCCCCGCTGGCCCGGCGCGCGTGAGCGAGGCAGCCTGCGCCTGCGCAACCTCGGCCTGTGGTAGTTGCGCTTGGGCGCCCTCTGCTGGCAGCAGGAAGGCACAGGCGTGTGGGTGGCCAGGGCTTCTCCGCCTCTTGGGGTTCCAGTGGAGCGGCTCACTCTTCTCTTTCCTAGCCCCCACTTGTTCATTTTACTCTTCTTTGGAAAATTAGGATGAATTAAATGTGCAAAGGGAAGATTCTAGGCTTTGACGTTAAAACTAAGTTGGAATCCAGCATCCACTATTAGTGCAGTATTGGTTGAGATATTTAAACCCTGGAGGCTCATCTTAACTAATTACCTCTGCAAAGACCCTGTTTCCAAATGAAATCCAGTTGACTACAGTAAGTTGCGCATTCTCCAACTTCAGCACATCAAAACTCAACCTTCGTCCTCATCTTCCCCTGGTCAAATTGGTTTCTACGCCTGGCCTTCCTGTTTCTATAAATAGCAGCTTAATTCTTCCGGTCCATGATCACAAAACTTTGGAATTGGACCTAGAGTTAGGTCTCCTCTCTACCCCGAGTCCACTAATTCCTGAGAGTGGCCTGCATTAGTTACTCACTGCTGCATTACAAATACCACAATTTTTTTTGCTTAAAAACACATTTATTATATCTTTGTTTCCACGTGAGGAATCTGAGCACAGCTTAATCTGAGTCCTGTACAGGATCTCTCAAGGTGCAGCAGGGTGTCAGCAGGCTGCATTCTCATCTGGAGGCCTGACGAAGGAAGAATCTTCTTCCAAGCTTCTCCAAGTTGGCAGAATTCATTTCCTTATGGCTCTATGTGTGATGGACCTGGCTTTTTGCTGGCTGTCATCTAGAGACCACCTTTGGTCCTAGAGATTGCCCACAGTTCCATGCAATGTGGGCTTCTCCAATATAGCTGATCATTTAATGATCTGGGAAAGGATGTTTCTCAGCACAGGAAGCACACCCCACCCCCTCTTTAAGGGCCTTCACCTGATTAATTCAGACCCACCCAGGGCCTGATTCAAAATCTACTGGCTTAGGATGTTACTAACATCTGCAAAAACCTTTCACCTTTACCACATTCTGCTGGCTAGAATCAAGTCACTCAAGGAAGAGGGTTATAAAGGGTGTAAATAGCAGAGGCAGGAATCATGGGGCCATCTAGTATCTGTCTGCCACACGGTCCCTTCATAATCTCACATAATTCTTCCTTCTGAATTCCTGCAGCAACCAGGTGGGAACTGGTAGTATGATGCTTAATATACTTTGTGTAATGTTAACTTCATCTGTGTGTTATGTGCACAGGTTTCCTCCCTAACGAAACTAGAATCTCCTTAGTTCTTTGTATTTATTCAAAGTGTCTTTCAGGATGCTAGACACCTAGTAAGTACTAACTAAATATTTGTAGAATAAATGAAATTAAAGACATAATTACAGAAGTATTCCTCATGGATAAATCCAGTGGCCATGCACTCATTCTAGATTGATAAGAGACAGCAGAGCAGAGTGTGTGAGAGCAGGGACAAGGGGGCCATACTGGGTTTGATTCATTGCTCTGTCACTCATTATTATGCCTTACATAAGTAGCTTAACCTTTCTGTGCCTCAGTTTCCTCATTAGTGATGTAGGTATGATAGTACTTCTTCTTTATAGGGTTATTATGAGGATTAAATATGTTAATATTTATGAAGCATTTCTAACTGATGGGTTCATCACAGGACAATGTTTGATTAAAGATTAAATGATAACACTGAACCAGAAGCTTTGCCATGAGGCAGGGCACAAAGATGAGCAAGACCAAGTCCTTGCTGTCAAGTCACTCACAGTCCAACAGCAAAAAAAACAGGCAAAGTAATTCTATTTCTTTACCCACCACTTTAGAATTAGAATGAAAATATATCTTTGCCATTAATAGATAACAAAGTTCTCAGTCAAAATCTAGAGACTATCAAAAGAATATTTTATAGAGAATGAAAGAATGTGGCCAACACAAGAAGTGGCCAACACTGTTCGAGGGGCTTCCCTGCAAGAGGCAGCTTCACAAACCACAATGTACCCCCAGGAAGGTGGTCACGATGATGCCCTGAGAGAAACCATTAGGAGGACTGGGATATTTGGCTTGAAAAAGACTAAGCTAAACCATGACAATTGTTATTCAGCATGGAAGGGCTCTCCAGTCCAGGAGAAATGACATATGTTGCTGTAGGGAGTGGTATGAGGACCAGGTTTCAGTGAACCACACTGAAGACAGCTCTGGGCTGTCTTCCAAAGGAAAGAAGATAATTGGAATGAGCATTGGCTTTAAAGTCTGAGAGGTCTGATTACCAGCCCCAGAGCCCACATTCCCAGTTGCTCCATGCTGCTTCAGGCCTTTGTGAGGAGGGGTGAGGGAGGTAGAGGGGGAGGGGATGTAAGGCAGCGAATGTTCTTTTCCTTGAAAGCTTAGTGAACTTTCACTTGTCCTTGAGGACTCAGCCAGAAGCTGATGGCAGTGGTTAGCCAGGGAAGCTAATCCCTCTCTCCTACATCAGCATTCTGCTTAGAATATACTTCTAGGCCTACCAGAATCATAGATTCTTCTGTTGTTCACACAGTGAGCCTTTGACGACATTGGCATACATTTTCACTTTTCCGCTCACATCATCTGGCTTCCAGTAAATGATGAGTGAATGGACACATTTTTTCAATAGTCACATGGCAAGTCTACTCTTGAATCAAAAGCCTTCTAAGTGTTGGGCAGTACAGTCCCAGCAGTCACTTTTGCTAATGAGGCTGACATACTTCCCCATTTTCTTGTCCAACTGAACAGATAGTCTGCCAACACCATTTCTCTGATGTCCAGGGGATTCTGTCCTCTAAATTCTCTTTCAGAACTGAGGAGGAGACCCATGCAGTGTTGAGTGCTCTTGGCAGTGTGTGGTGAGGATTCATTCAGAGGCCAAAGGTGTTCCCAGTTTCCTAGTTTGGGCTCCGTTAACCCCCCTCTTCCCCCAGGGACCATTAACTCTGAGTGCTGAGACATTCATACAACTTAGATTCTTGCAGAGAATGGTAATTTATATAGTGGGTAGGTCTAGGTAGTGGCTCAGATTCCTAGTTAAGTATTCAGCAAGCTATCAAAAGCAGATTAACTTCTTATCTCCTAAGGAAATATCTGTTAATGCACCACCAAAGACAATTTTCTTCCCTATTATTGAGCATCTTTTTAAAGTCAGGGCTTTCTTTTTTTTACTTTAAATTTATTTGTTTATTTTAATAGACAATAATCATGTGAGAACCCAGGGCCAGGGCCAGTACCTTGCTTCATTACTGAAATGCAGGCAGCCACCTACATGACCAGTCAACAGGCCTTTCCCCACCCAGGGAGGGGAAAGCATTAAAACTTCCCTCCCCTAATCACTGTTAGTAACCGCATGTAGGGAGACCTTGTTGTAACCAAATCTCTCAAAATTTATAAGCCCTCCCTTCCACCCCTTGGCACACCTCTCCCTCTCCCCCTCCCCCTCCCCTCCCCCCTCCCTCTCCCTCTCCCTGCAGAATGGCAGAACGCTGACTTCACTCTCCCAACCTACCACCTTTGGGAAAAATCTTCTCCTGTTTTGTAAATCCCTAATTAAACTCATGGGGAAATCCGTGCCAGGCATGTTCTTTGGTCTTGGGTTAATCTGGGTTGGAACAACTCATATGATGTATAATATGCCCCTTTTGGGGTAACAAGAGGAGATTAAAGATACATATATGCAAATGCTTATATATATACAGAATATCTATCTCTTGAAGGATGCATAGGAATATAGCAACACCGGTTACCCCCAGGAGAATGAATGTGTCAAGCAGGCTCCACGAGAAGGAAACTTTTCACTTACGCCCTTTTGTATCTTTTGGGGTTGATCCACATAACTTCCTTACATCCAAAACATAGGCCAATAATAATTTCATGCCTAATACTTTGTTGGGATTGTTCAAGTGGAGTTGCTGCCAGATGAACATGATGGAGGGAAAACAGCTTAAATACTTGGCCAGCAAAAGACATCTGTTGCCAGTAAGGGAGGAAGTTCAAGTTGGTAATTTTAACATGGCTTGGATTTTACATTCATTTTCTTTTTTAAAAATTCTTTTATTTTCTTCCTGATTCAATTAACAAGTTTTTATTTAGTGTCTGCTGTCAGTCTAGTACTGTCCTAGGAATTCTAAGATATATATAAAAGAAGACTTCATGGAACAATTCTTAAAATTCTTGCCAAGTGTGAACATCATTGTTCAATGGGTGGCTAGAAAGTAGTCTTGGAAGCAGAGAGCCTTGAGCTGAGCCTTGGAGAGAGGCTTAATAAGTGGAAGGGGGGCAGGAGATGCTTAATGGGGCAGAGAGTGCATGCTGGGAAGAAGAGAGAACTAAGGGTGGTCAGAGAGGCTGAGGCCAGTTTAGAAAGGCCCCAGGTGAGAGGTAAGCCTAATATTAAGGAAACCAGGTGCAAGGAGACCAGTGGGTAGCTTGTTGCAATAATCTGGATATAAAATGAGGGTTTGTATTAGAATGTACCAGAATTTATGGAAAGGAAAGAAAAAATTCATGAGACATTTCAAAGGAAGACATTATCAGGTCTTGATGACAGGCTGGAGATGAAAAGGGAGAAAGGTCAGAAACAATTTCAATATTTGTAGCTTGGGAGACCAGAAAAATGACTCATTTTCAGTTCTCTTTTCTTTCCTCACACACACTAATGTTCAATTGATGTATCAATGACAAAAATAATCTATTTTTCCCCATTAGAAACATGTTATTTTATTTGCCTCTAGCTACATGATGCAAGCTGAATCCTGCCCTGTGCTGTTCTCTGCTAGCACTCATGCCTCTAGTAATGCGCTCACCACTTGGCCTTTTGGGGTGTATGTTTACCAGCCACTAAGTCAGAAGTTCTTTGTGAGCAGGGACCATATCTTATGTGTGGTAAGTACTCTATGAGTGTTTGTTACTTGTTGAAGGAAATGGGATTTAAATGAAATGAAACATAAAAATCTTCAAGAATAACAGCATTAAACAAATTATTTGTCAAAGGGGCACTTCCCAAATATGAGTTTGTCACTTGGCGTGGCCAATAGAAGTCATACTGAACCAGGCTGGGAAGGGAAAAGGTTTATTTACGCTGGTGGGAGACAGAGGCAAAGCTTTCCCAAATCTGCCTCCCTGAAATGCTTCTTCAATTGGTTTTTTATTCAGATTGAGAGACAAAGAGAGAGAATCATTTGATTAACATGCAATAAGAGTGATAGAGGAAAGGTTTATCTGTACCTGGGAGGTTTGGGGCACTCTCCCAGTGATTCTTTAATTGGCTAAACCCATTAGAGACAAAGAGAATTAATTATCTTAGTTAACATGTGACAGGTTTGGAGAACTTCAGTGATTTAGTTATTTCCTGTTTTCTTCAGGAACTAGGTAACACCTGGGAAAGGTGCCTCCAGGTGTCTAGGGAGATAGGTGAAAAGGCTTTATTCATATCTGGGAGGTCTGGGGACCATAGATGAATGCTTATTTAAATCTGGGTGCAGACTTTTCATTTACATACTGCTTCAGACTTTACATTTACATAAGAGCTTCCATTATAGCCTGCTTCCAGCTTTGATGGTTAAATTTTTTTTTAATTTTAAATTGTTTTATTAAGATATATTCAAATATCAGTCATCCGTGGTGTACAATCAGCTGTTCACAGTACCATCATATGGTTGTGCATTCATCACCCCAGTCTATTTTCTGAACATTTTCCCTATACCAGAAAAAGTAAAAATAAGAATAAAAAATAAAAGTAAAAAAGAACACCCAAATCATTCCCCCCATCCCACCCTATTTTTCATTTAGTTTTTGTCCCCATTTTTCTACTCATCCATTCATACACTGGATAAAGGGAATGTGATTCACAAGGCTTTCACAATCACACTGTCAACCCTTGTAAGCTACAGAGTCATACAATCGTCTTCAAGAGTCAAGGCTACTGGGTTGCAGTTTGATAGTTTCAGGTATTTACTTCTAGCTATTCCAATACTTTAAAACCTCAAGAGGGTTATCTATATAGTACTTAAGAGTGCCCACCAGAGTGACGTCTCAACTCCATTTGGAATCTCTCAGCCACTGAAACTTTATTTTGTTTCATTTTGCATCCCGCTTTTGGTCAAGATGTTCTCAATCCGATGATGCCAGGTCGAGATTCATCCTCGGGAGTCATATCCTGCATTGCCAGGGAGATTTACACCTCTGGGAGTCAGATCCCATGTAGTGGGGTGGGCAGTGAGTTCATCTGCCGAGTTAGCTTAGCTAGAGAGAGAGGGCAAATCTGAGCAATAAAGAGTTACTCAGTGGGAGACTCTTAGGCACAGTTATAAGCAGGTTTAGACCCTCCTTGGCAGTAAGGAGCTTCATAAGGGCAAGCCCCAAGACAGAGGGCTCAGCACATCAAACCACCAATCCTCAATGTTTGTGAGAACATCAGCAACAGTCCAGGTGAGGAAGTCCAGCACTTCTGCATTTTCCCCCAGCCCCTCAGGGGATCTCTGCATATATATATATATATATATATATATATATATATATATATATATATTTTTTTTTTTTTTTTTTTTTTTTTCTTTGCCCAAATTACTTTGGGATGTGTCGCTATTTCACACTAATGTATACAATGAAGGTTACATTTTAAGGCTACTTTACAATTTCTTGTTTTCTTACAGTTTTAAGATTATATATAAAAAGTCACTGTTACACATTGAAATTAGAATTTGCTTGCATTACAAGCTTCTCTGCTTCAATCTCTCAAACATATGCCAAGTAAATATGGCTATATTGTAACTGTGTTAAGGTCACAGTTTTATTCTTCAGCTTAAATGTTTCAAATGGCCTGGAACTGAATGAAACATTCACATATATTTTACACGTTATTGGATAGTTTTTACTATTATCCCCGTTTTACAGGATAATAAACAGGTACAGAAAGATTAAGACAGTTGCAGAAGGTCACCATGGTGATAAGCATTGGCTCTGGGATTGGAACCCAGGTAATTTGACCCTGGAGTCTCCATCCCTATTACTCTACTCCATACTGCATATGCTTAAGGTGCGTAGAGTTTGTGCGTCTTAAATAGCACCTCCAAAAGACTATTCTGTGTGTGTGTGTGTGTTCTACAGGTTGAGGCATACCAACCTCTTTATATTTTTTTGGCTTTCCCAACCCAGTACTGCCTGGTTTCCAGTTTTATGGGATATATCCTCAAAAGTAAGCATGAAAGAAATATACTTTTATTGTCTCTAGAAATGTCCAAGAGTAAACGAATAACTCTTGCAATAAAAGCATTTTACAGAGCACCGAATAACAACACATGAATAAAAACCCCTTTACCTGGAACTGAAAAGAAAGGATATCCCTTTCCCCTCATTTTATTAAAAGCCTCGCTTTATTTGGAAACGCTTTAAATAAGTGGTCATATGATTAAAAAAAGAAGCGGCGCGCCCCCTCCCCGGCGGCCGGGCGCAGCTGTCCGCGCCTCGCCCGCGCCCAGCCGCCCACATTCCAATTCTCTGAGGTCACGGGCAGCGGCCGCCGCCCCGGATCCGTCCACCCGCCGGGCCCAGGGGGAGGGACGCCTGGCCCCAGCCCGCTACGCTGCTCCGGCCGCGTGTGCAGTGTCCGGTCCGTGCGCCGGTTTTCCTGCCCCTCCCCCCCAGCGCCCCCGCCCGGTTTCTTCGCGCGGCGCTCCCTGCCGGCCGGTCCCACGTCCCAGCCTTGCCCCTCGCGGACGCGGCCGGCTGACCGCCCAGGGTAATGGTCTGCGGGCCGAGTTTTTGGAGACAGGAAGTGAGGAATGCGAGCCCCATGAGCGCGCCGCGGCGCGGGCTGGCGTGCGGACGAGGCTGCGGCGGCCGCGCCACCGGGCCCGGGGAGGCGGGCCCCTGAGCGGGCGCGCGGCCCCGAGGATGCGGGAGCGGGAGCAGGTGAGGGCGCCGGGCCCCGGCGGGCGGGCGCTCGTCCTAAGCGGTGGGGTGTGTCCGCACGCAGGGACACCGGTGCGCGTCCGCCTGCCCTGGAGGGTCGGTCGCGTGGATCAGACGATGGCAGACGCGTAACAACAAAAAAAAAATTCCTCCTCTTCCAGGTTCTCTTTGATATATTTGAGTATTTTTTTCTGAACCCCTCAGCTGATTGTTGGAGGCTTAATTCCGGTTCAGAAACTTAAACATTTTACACATATTTGTGCCTCTCGGGATAAGAAAGTGTGAAATTGACCACATAACTCGGGCGAGAGGGGGCGCAGGGAAGGACTGTTTTGGTGACGACTTGTTTTGGTAGTGAGGAGTGTTTACTTTGGAAAAGAGAATTCTCAGGTCTGCAAATTCCGGCTTGTGATTTCTGCAAATCCTAATTAGATTGGCCACTCTTGGCAGGCTCTCCTATTTTTTCTTTTTTGCTGAGAAAGCCTTACAATAATAGCGTAGGCTCACAAACACACTGGAAACACTCGTGTGCTCCAAGTGACAGTATTAGGATATGACAGTAATTTTACTCTGAAAATAGTTATCTGTTTTGTTTCTAGGGTATTTCATTCTCGACAGTCTCTGCCCAAATATTTTATCTGCCATGAGAAACAGATTTGATTTAATATACAGATGAAGATATTCTAAAAATCATACTGTCTCCTCTTAGTGATTATTTTAGCGCAGCGCTGGGAAAATGACATGTGGTGAGGACAATAGCAGCAAGGTGGAAAACGCTACAAGATTCCGACTTAAAGTGTATTTGAGAAACTTTTGGAAGGGGATGTGAAGGGCAAAAATTATAAGGAAATCCCAAATAGCTCAGACCGCCTTTTAAAAGCTTGTACTGAAACAGAATTTAGTACGTATGTTTTCTTACTACAAAACTGAAAGGTTTTGTAGAGAAAGTATCTCCTAGTTTCTTCCTTCAAAAGCTATTATATAGGACTTATCTGTTTACTTTAACCTAGTTAGATAAATTATAACTTTAGACCCAACTGTTTTTCTAATTATTGCATATCATTATACACCTAAAACAGACCCCCCCAAAAAAACCAATCACTTTAAACTTCTACTCTTTTTGATTTTATTACATACAAACATTCATAGTTTTATGACATTACTTGATAGCAAATATTGTCCATAATTGAAAATTAAGATCAATAAATCATTGATAATTTTGGAAATGTTGCATTAAGTATAACATTTCAACACAGTGGGTTTTATATAAATAAGCAAAAAGCAAGCCATACTCATAGATACATCTTGTGAATAAATGCACCTGATATACACATACATCAACTTTTAAATTACATTATAACATCTTCTGAAATAACAAATATTCAATAGCAAAAACTTTGGCGTCTCTTTATCCCTGATGCTCTAAAACATTTTAAATCTCAGGGACAACTGAGAGTTTTATCCTGAGTTTGCTTAATCAGAGCTTAAGTTAATAAAGTTATAAAGTGTATTGTCTACTGTCTTCAAGGCTTAGTTCTATCTTTGTAGTGGAGAGACTACCATATCTGAACAACTAATATAAATATTTATCTTTCCTCTGCATATATGCAGTATTTTCTCTTCATCTATACCACTTAATCTGTCCTATTTCCAGTTGCCATGATTTGTATACAAAATTGAATTCCACCACTTCATCTAATGAGAGGGTATTTGCTATACATTCTATGTGAAACATACCTCATCTTTAAAATTTACACAAACGCTGCTGATGTAAGTAATTTTCTAGTTAAAAGCTTATTATTAAAGGCTGTCATTTCTTGATTTTCTTTTTGCTTCAATTATCTCTTTAGTTTATACCCCTAAAACAGCAAAGAGCTTTGAAAACTGCAGGTGGGGACTATCTTTTTATAATTATTTTCTATTTCCTTCCGTAGTACTTTATTGCTAAACTACAGAAGGCACTCAGCAAATGCTATTAGTTAACACGTGTTTTAGGTGGTTCCATTTTTGTTTTTAACTCGGGCCTTCTCTATTTCTTGTTTTAAACTTTTATTTTTCTGTCTATCTGACGATAACTAGAACTCGAAAAGCAACAACAACAAAACCCTCAAAAACAAACAAAAACAAACCAGACAGGGAGAAAACCGTGGTCGGTTCCTAATTAGAGAACTCTGCGTGTAATTATAGCATCTTTGTAATCTCCTTAAGGAGAAAGACTGTTTGGAATTCGTCTTCGATTTCTGTCTTCCATACTGCCTTGTACTCAGGCGAGCAATACTCATTGGTGAGCTGTTATTTCAATTCGTTAAATTCGGCAAAGCCTAGTGTAATAAATTAAATCCTATTCTCTAACTCTGCCATGCTCCAGCCTTGAGTCCCCATCACTTTTGGGGCTGATACACAGTCCGGAGAGCGAGAAAGAGCAAAGCACTAGGAGTGAGGAACCGGGGATCCATTTCCAGCTCAGCTCGTCCCTGTGAGAAGCTGAGAAAACCGCTTCTGTTGAGGCCTGGGTTCTGTGTTTGCCAGATGAAAGGGCTGGGGATCGCCTGGCCGATCCTGCCCCACTCCACGCACTCCCCTCAGAATGACCGGCTATGGCAGGACCTTGCTAGACGATTCCTCCCCGCGGGCAGCCTCTGCGCAGAGGAAGAGGGAGGATAGGAGCCGTTACCGGACTCGGGAAATAACCGGGATTCTGTCGACTCGTTTTGGGGTGGGGGGATCCCGCTAATACAAAATTTCCTAGATGCCACTCGATCCAAATTTGCCTCCGCTTAGGAGTTACCATCAACAGGTGTGGTTAAAAACGCTGCCAGTTGCGTATTTCGGGATCCTTCGACTCCAAATCCGTGACCAAACATGCCCCGCCCACCCTCTCCGCCGCTAGTACAGCCAGAGCTGGGCCCTTTAAATGTTCCCTCCGGGAGCATGGGAGCCAGTCCTGGCCAAGCACGTCCGTCCGGAAACGCGGCCGAGGGCGGAGGGTTCCGGGCCACGGAGGCTGACGGTTGTCCCGGCAACACCGCCTCTTCTTCCGGGGGGAGGGCACGGGAGGAGCCCGAGGCAGAGCTGGAGTTCTTTGCGGCCGCCTGGGTGTCATGGGCTTGCTGAGCCCTGACTGCTCCTCGTTACTCCAGCATGGCGCTTAAGGCCTCGCCCGCCTCCTCTTCTGGGCCTGGCTTAGGTGAAGGCTTACTGCCTCTTTGGGCAATCCCACGCTGGACAGGAGCCGGGGCCGCGCTTTCCAGAACTGCCACGGTGCTGGTGGTAATCAGATAACGAACGTTTGTAGGTTCTTTAAAGATTTCTTATAACTAAATCGATTTTATGATGTAAATATTCATAAACCAGGAAGAGTTCCACAAATGCTTGTAAGCACTTTGGCTTACTTCACTACTTTTAAACCTCACAGCTGCCATGTGTCAGACGGAATTATTCCTCCGATTTGCTTAATGGAATTGGGACTTGAAACCAATTGTTTTGGGAGACGTTTTGCAGTTCTCTCACTTGAGCACCAAAGAACCCTGACATTTGGAGCATTAGGGGGAGGAGGCGAGCCGAAAGAATGATCTATGAAAAAAAAAAACAAAACTTCATCCAAAAAAGGAAGTTCTCTAATGATAGGTCACTAATGATAGCTACTAAATTTGGTGTTGTACTAGCGCCGGATATTATCTCATTTAAGCCCGATGATAGCCACAGGTGGTTACGACTATTTGTGGGCTAGAGTTAGGGGTGGAGGCTGACTTAGAGCCCAACTCTCAGCTCTTAAGTTTAATTATCCTCCTGCTCCTATTAAATGCTCTCTTTTTTCCAGAGGGGAGGGGAAATTTATCCTCTAGACCCAGTTCTGTTGATTTTTATTTTGAAAAGCAAAATCCTGAGTTACCAGATTGTCCATGTAACCGGCGTTCCTTTTTCCTTAGCGCTGGCGCGGATGCTCCCTTCACCTGGCCTTCGGAAACTGAATTGGTTTTTAATGGCGGCAGCTGCTGCTGGGTGAGCAGCTGGAGACTGAACAGCACCCATCCTGTGAGGAAAGGATCGCTTCCTCCGCCGTCACCACCGCTGGATTGGTGGTGGTGCTTTTCCCTCTTTGCCCTCGACTCTCGAAGGGAGAAGAAGATGCCACTGCCATTTGGATTGAAACTGAAACGCACTCGGCGCTACACGGTGTCCAGCAAGAGCTGCCTGGTTGCCCGGATCCAGCTGCTCAACAATGAGTTTGTGGAGTTCACTCTGTCTGTGGAGAGCACTGGGCAGGAGAGCTTGGAGGCTGTGGCCCAAAGACTAGAGCTGCGGGAGGTAAGCAGCAAAGGCCTCTGGCCTGGCTTAGTGCCGTACTTGCCAGCTGCTTTAACGCCTGCTAGCTGCGCCTTTGGGGCACTCAAAACATGTCCCTGGCTGTGATATCTGAGTTGAGCCTGCAAGTCATCCTCCCCATGAACGAGGAATAGATACAGAACGAGAGGGTCTGTCCTTGGAGTGCCCCATAGAGAATTAACAGCACCTGAGTTTTTGAAAATGTAAATATGTTGTCCCAAAATATAATCCATAATCATATACGAATGAGTTTAGATTTTCCAAGTTCACTTTTTCTTCTATAACCCCAAGTGGGTCATCTTGATCTAGTGCAATTTACAGACTCCATTCGTTCATTCATTCCACAAACATTCACTGACTTTACCATAGGCCAGGCCAAGGTTCTAGAGACTTATTGCCTGAGTTTGAATTCTGGCTTCCTCACTACTAGTTGTGTGACCTTGGAAGAGTTATCTGGCTTCTCTGCGCCCCAGTTCCTTCGTCAGAACCATGTGCATAAGAGTGGTGCTTAACCCGTAGAACAGTTGTATGATTTCATGTGCTGGTAAAGCCGTAAGCGCTAACAAACTAACCTGTTGTAGTAATCGCAGGCAGGTTTGCCCTGGAAAACCTCAAAATCTAGTCAATAAGAAATTTGTGGGGTCCAGTATCCAGATAATGTCTCAAATTTAAAATGCTTTATAAGACCTGTGAAGAAAAGCACTCTAGTTAAACCTAGGACGACTCTCCTTGCCTTTTGACTGCCTGGTTCTGGGGGAAGAGTGGTATGAAGAAACCAGTTATTTCACTTAAATCCACATGTTATGTTCTTAACTAGAATTCTCACTGATGTTGAACTTCATAAGAAGTCAAGAATAGACAAACTCTGCCCCAGGTGACCATCCAGTCATATGATCCTTCAGTATTGAAGACCTTTAAGTGCCAGGTGCATACTAGGATCTTACCCTGGTGTTGATAGCAATGAGATAACAGGAATAATATATACTGTTTTACAGGAAGTAGTTGGTGCTGTAGGTGATAGGGAGTGGCAGCAAAGGGAAAGCTTCCCAGGGCAAGTGATATCTGAGCTGGGACCTGAAAGATGTGTGAGGGCATCCTTATAAGAGGTTGGAAAAGACTTCCAACAAAGGGAACTGCACAAGCAGTGGCTCAGAGGCCAAAGATATGTAGGCAGGTAATCTGCCTGGAGCCAGAAACAGGAAGAAGGAAGGCTGAAAGAAGGGACTAGAGATGCTGGGCTTTTGTTAAAGGTTTTGGACTTAGCCTGAAGGTAATGAGGGAGCTAGTGAAGAATTTTTAAATGGAGGTGTGGGTAGTAAGATTGTTTTGCAATGAAAAAACCCTCTGAAGAATGATTAAAGAGTTCTAGTGCAGACGGTGGCCACCTGGGTTTGAATGAGATGGACAGAAGTTGGCAGGATCTGGAAATATTCAGAACCTTCCTACCAAATGTCAGAAGAAGGCGTCGGAATAGGTTCAAGTTGGTACTCAGGTCTTCAGTAGATGATGGAGACTATAAGATAAGAGGACTTAAGGAGAGGCTTGTGGTGAGTTTAGTTTTGGAAATATTGACTTTGAGATGCCACTTGGAGATATTGAACAGATAGATGGATATGTGGGTGTGAGCTCAGAGGAGAGAACCAGGCTGGAGAGAATAGATTGAGGAGTCATCAGTATAGGTCAATAATCAAAGCCAAGGAGAGGGGATGAAAGTGTCCAAAGGAGAGAAAGAGGACCTGCGAGGCCCCTTAGGTTTCATAAAGGAGGGAGAGCCTTGGAAAGAAAAGGAAATGGAGGAGCAGCCCAAGAAGGAGAAAGTAATCCATGAAAGTGGCTTCAGTGACTGGCTCTGCTTACTTGGTTTATTCCATCTTTTTTGCTCCCTTTACCTGTTTTACCTGTTTTTCCTGTTTTCCCTATTTTGGTTTCTTTTTCCTTTACATTTCTTCTTATGCTTCCAGTGTTAGCTTCTTGAAGAACTATTATTATCTTTGTACCCAGAGTACCAGACATGGAATGTGCTCATTAAATACAGGTTGAACACACAGGCGTTGTTTTGCTTCTCTGTTAGTCAGGAAGTTGGAAGAAATTGCCATCCCTTATTGAGGTTATTAGTCTTAAGGAAAAAGTACCTTCATACAGCTGGGGTATATTGAGACTGCTTGTTAACATGAGAGTGGTGCTTTTAGAGGGAACAGTTTCTAGATTTCTTGCCTTCGGAGAGACTGTTCCACCATTTCCAACCCTTTAACAACAGTTATAGTTAGAAACTTAATTTGTATAGCAAACTTTTCCTTTGGTAGCTCCAGAAGCTCTGCTCTGTAGCATGTAAATAGATGGCTTAAGTCCCAGGCCTAATCTTACTAAATGACTGTTCAGAAATAATCTGAGTGAGGCAACACCTGTTCTTAGTTTGTGTACATATAGCATGTGTGTGATTCAAAAGATATTGGTATGCTGGTGTCTTGCATGGTTTTCTACCAAGCAAACTCAGAATTACCACAGCATGCAGATTTGGTTGATGGTTTCCTATTGCCCAAACTTAAATTGAGGAGAAAAAAAAAGTCTTTACACTGCTTGCTTAATTGAATACTATTTCACTTCTATTATGACAGTTATCAGGGTTACACAATAATACCATTATAATACTATGCCCAGGGACTTCAACTATCTTGGTAGATTTTATTTCTTAAGTTGGGTGTGTGGGTATATAGGTGTTTGTTTTTTGTCTTCATATCTTTTTTGAATGTCTGGGATATTGAATAGTACATTAATTAAAAACGAAAAGGTTAATATATCCAATTTAATTAACTTAGATTGTTAACTTGGTTTTAAATTTACCATATTTGAACTACAGGAAGTGACTTTTAAAAATTAAAAACAAAAAATTATCCTCTTAGGAAAATATGTTGTTCATTATAGCAACAGCTTTTCAGAGCTGTTGAAATTCTCTGCATATCATTCTCTGAGTTTCACAACACTTTTTCAAGAGAGGCTGTGAAAGTCTTTATGGTCTTTAAGGGGAATTAGAAAACTCTCTCTCCAGTTCAGAAAGTATGTGTTGTAGCGGTTTGAAGGAGGTGGTGAGACAGGAGGGTGTCAGCTGGAGATGGCCACTCCCGTGGGGGCAGTATCACCTTGATGGATTCAGCAGTCTAGAGTACCTGTGTCTGCGTGGCAGGCTTAAAAACCTGCTGTCTCCGGAAGGATGACTTGTGTTACCTAGTTCATTAAGAATGATGTGTAAAACTAGGATGCAAGGTTAGTAATTTACAATGAGATATGGAACTACCAGGCTCCAAGGATGTGTCCCCTCTGGCCAGGCTATTCTCTTCCCTGTAGGCAGGCCACATGGGATCCAAACCAAACCAGAAGTTGCTTGGTGAACATAGAATCAGAGAAGGGGAGTTGCTCTGAAAACTTGATCTTCATAAGGGGGATTATCCTTCCTCCAGGACCAGGCTGGTTCCCTTATGTCCAGGCACCCTTTCCTCTGGGAAGTGCTTAGTGGGCAGCATCTCTGTCACTTGACAAAACTGAGTAGTTAAGACATTGACCAGTGGAGTCAGAAAAACCTGAGTCTGAATCCCACCTCCTCCGTTTATCAGTTGTGTGACCTTGGGCAAATGACTTAATTTCCCAAATCAACCAGTTTCTCATCTGTAAATTGGGGCCAATAGTATCCACTTTATTGTGGCTGTGAGAATTGAATGCATGTAAAACGTTTAGTTAGCAGAGGACTTGATATTTAGGAAATGCAATAAATGTGTCTGTTATTGTTCATTACTCTTATTGTTATTATTTTTGTGACTTCCATTTCCATAATTTTGGTGACCGATCAACCTCTCTTAAAATTTTTATGTTTTTTTTTTTACATTTGTAAATATTTGTTTCTTTCACTTACTAAAAGATTACATGCATGTTTATGAAATAGTCATAGTACAAACAAGTATAGAGATCAATACTACTAAAATCTTAAAATTTTAGTATACTAATGTAATTTAGTCATTTTTATCGTATCTTCTTTGTTGAGTAATCCCCTACATTTTTTAAAACATTTTTTATTGTGAAATATAACATATGCAGAAAAATGAGATTTCAAAGTACAGTTTAACAAGTTGTTATAGAGCAACTGCTCTCCCTTTGTCATCAGTGTCCGGAATTATATGATGAAACTTTGTTTGCTTTTTCTTGATTGTATTATCATCTGTGTATGCATCCCTAAATCAATATATTTTAATTTGTACATTTTAGATTGCATGAAAATGGAATCAAACTGTATGATTTTTATCAAGTGTCTTTTGTTCCAAATTACGGTAGAGTCCTCTATGGATTGGTAGTCCATTCACTTTTTAAAAAGTTTTTATGTTTTTATAGTCATGGAAATCCTCTGGTGAAAAATGTGCACAATCACCATTCAACTCACTGCAGAATCTTTATTCCATCTTTTTGCCAGCACCAATTCTGGCCTTTGCAGTCCCCCTGACTTTCCTTATTTTGTTCTTCTGTTCCTATCGCTGGTTTCCTAAGGTCATCTTCTCATATGGGCTGTGTCTGACAAGTCTGTATTTGGGTTTCATTTTTCTTTGCATAATGCAAGGAACTGTAGATCATGCTGAAGCCGGTTGTCTTGCCACCACCAAAATGGGTTCTAAATCCAAACACAAAGAAGACATTTGGTGTAGTCTTGTACATTTTGGCTAGTTTTCCCCAAATTTCTGTCTTAAGTATTGTTGCCTTCCCTGGGTGAAAGACATCAGTGTGTAGCAGTTTTTGAACTTCTATTTCCATGCTAGCTGAAATTAATTTGTACAGTGTCACTGCCCCATTGCCTTCAAAAAACCTAGAAGCTTCTTTTATTAGCTTGTTTCTTCTTCCCTGCCCACAGCCCAAACTCAAGATTTAAAAAATAATAATTTGGTGACATTTTACGTTAAGGTTCATATTGCTTTTTCCTTTAGAGCACATCTTTTTCAAGAATTGTTTTTCAATCTTGTATTACATTTTACAATCACATTTTCATCATGCAGTCTTGGATCTTAGATTCATTGCAAACTGCTATTTCTTCTATACTCTGCCTTCCTTTATTTTAAGGTCGTTATTCAATTTTAATTTGTATTTGATTGGAGTTCTTAAAGTTTTTAAATCCTTGCAATACAGGGAAGCTCTGAAACCTTGAAAGCCTGTTAAGATAGTTTTCTTGTGTCTTTGCTATGACCCATTGTGTTCATTTTATGACATATATATATTTTAAAAATTGTTCTGACATATATATATAACATAAAATTTGCCTTTTAACGATTTTTAAAGGTTCAATTCAGTGTCATTAGTTATCTTTGCAATGTTGTGCAACCATCACCCTGTGTATTTCCAAAATTTTTCATCACCCCAAACAGAAACTCTGTACCCATCAAGGAATAACTCCCGTGTTCCCTCCCCTAGCCCCTGCTTACCTCTAATCTAGTTTCTGTCTCTGTGAATTTGCCTATTCTAGCTTTTTAAAAAAAGTGGAATAATACAATATTTGTCCTTTTGTGTCTGGATTCTTTTACTAAACATAATATTTTCAGGGTTCATCCGTGTAGTAGCGTGTATCAGAAAGGCATTCTTTACGGCCGAATAATATCCCGTTGTATATATATAGCATATTTTGTTTATCCATTAATCTGTTGATGGACATTTTGGGTTGTTTCTACCTTTTGACTGCTGTGAATGATGCTGCTATGGACAAACAAAAATATCTGTTTGAGTCTGTTTTCAATTTTGGGGGATATATACCTAAGATCATACTGTCAAATGGTAATTCTGTATTTAATTTTTTCAGAAACCATGTTACTTTTCCACAGCAGATACACCATTTTGCATTCCATGAGGGTTCCCTTTTTTTCTACAATTTCACCGACACTTATTTTCCATTTCTTTGATTCTACTTATCCTAGTGAGTGTGAAGTGGTATCTGCTGGTTTGGTTAACATTTCCCTAATGACTAATGATATTGAGCATATTTTCTTGTGCTTATTGACCATTTGTATATTGTCTAACTTAAATCTTAAAGGACAATTTTATTTTAGCTATTTCTGAGTTTTGGGGAGGAGGGGAATGTTTTTTGTTGTCTCTGTATATGGCCTAGATATGAAACTAAAATTTTTGAGGTAGAAGTAAATACTGAGCCACCCTAAAATTACCTCCAAAGCATTCTGTTGAATATGGTGAAAAGTCTGGCAAAATTTAGAAGTTCTTACTATGGCCTCTCTCTTTTTGTTTTATCTTTTTTTATTAAAGGTTTGGATATTTGGTTACTTTTTGTGGTTATCACAGATCTTCATTAAATGTTTTTTCACTTGTGTTTGAAATGCATCACACACTGTGTCGAGTTTTGTTTTTTTGTGAACGTCAGCTCCACCAGAGTAGTACTGTTTTGTTCACTGTTGTGTAGTCAGTGCCTGGGATGGTCCCTTGTACCAAGTTGGCTCACAGTACGTTGTTGCTGTATCAATGTCCACTTGAAAAATTAAAATTCATGGTTTGAATTTAGATTGATGTGCCTGAACAGCAGTTCAGTTCAGTGTTAATTTGCCAGATAACTTTAGCTCTCGGGGATAGTTGGATATTTGTAACACATTGTACACAAGTATAAAAACATGTTTTTTCTTTAGATTTATTTCTTCCCCACTTTGGAGCTACTTCTGAAACACTTAGAAAATGATCTAGCTTTAGTGACTTGCTGAGATAAGATTGCCCTGTCAAGGGAGTGTCAGCTTCCTTGATGAACTTTGAACAGATTCTTCTGTTGGCAGATGGTGAAATTTTTTGGCTGAGGTATTTGTTGGGATGGCGAGGAATCAAACACATAATGCAAAGCACAACTTTAGACAGTGTTCTTGGCTGTCAGATCCTTGTATTTTAAATTAGTCTTAGGTATTCCAAACATTCACTGACCTTATCTTGACTGTTATCTGAGTAGACCTCAAGAATTTCATGCTCATTTCCTTCTGTACTCGCTGTTTTCATTTGAGCTTTAAAAATAACTGAAAAATGTGGAAGGAAAAGTATAATACCTGCAAACTTTTTTACCTTTTGGACTCACTGGTTATTCATTCAGATATATATGTTATAAAACAGATAAGATCTCTCTCATTGGTAGGAGGTATAGACAAAGATCCATAAATATTTTCATTTAGCTCTATTGGACCATTTGAAGCAAATTAAAATGTTGGATTGGCCTCCCCACCCAGATAAGAAAAAATTCTCCAGTGTCCAAAATCAATTATAAATGTTCAAAGATTTTTTTTCTATTATTTCTTCTCTCATTTGGCTTAAATCATTAAGCATTGACCCTATATTTGAGTATAGGAATAACACACACAAATATGGATATATTATGCATTTAAAAACATAACACATTATCACCCAAGTTATTACAGAATTTGGAAATTTGTCTATTTGCAGAAATGGAATATTCAACCTAATTTAAATGTCTCATAAATTTAAGGGCTAATAGTTGGAGTTGTTTTTCTTCCAGCATTGGATTTTTCACTTAAGAGATACTAGAGATATCCTTTAATCTCATTGACCAGCAATCTCCTACTGTAGTGTGTACTTGTGACCATATGGAATTAAGCATGGATTTTTTTCATATGGGGAGGAGGTCTATGAGTTGAGTTACAAAATGACAGACATGGGGAAAATGACAGTGTTTGGGGACTCTCTCTCAGTTCTGTCATTGACCTTGGGTATGGTTTCAGATTCCATTCCTTATAATCATATCAAAAGCTTTGATGACTTCCTGCTATCTGCCATTTGGGTTGATGAATATTATTGTGCTGGAAGTATAACTTGCATCAAGGGCAGGTGTCACTTTCTGTGGTAGAGAATGAGATCACTAAAAGGTGTGCAGTGTTTAGATTTATTTATAAATAGGACAGAGTAATTGTGTTATTTTGAACAAGCTTTAACTGAGCAGGCTAAAAAAATATACATGTTATCTCTTGCTAGCTGGCAGAAGCTTGTTTTCTTTGTGAATATAAAAACAACTTCTCTTGGCTCAGTTATGTTATAATTGTTTAGACAGTTCAGACTTTGATTTGAAAAGTCAATTTAGATGAAACCAAGTCTACGTCAAGTGAATTTTCAGCAGATTGAACTTTGCACCACTCGATTAAATTTGCAGTAAGCAAAACAAGATTTTGCACGCTATGAGGAAGAGTTTTGGTGCCAGGTGAATTTGGGTTCAAATCCCTAAACAGTACTTGTGTGACCCATAGGAAATAACTTCTCTGGGGTTGGTTTCTTTCATATGTTGATATGGTTACATGACAGCAAGAATGATAAACATTTATTGGGTCCTGACCATATGCCAAGCACTGTACTAAATTCTTTACATGTGTTTAATCCTGAGTGTAATTGACTTCCTGCCTCTTCCCACCAGCTCGGTGATGGGATGGGCCAAAGCTGGAGGGCATCCAGTCCAGGAAGGGGCAAGGCACACTCGTTACCTGGCAACTGTTTTTCAGTGAAGAGCTATTTTCCTTTAGGTCATTTCCATTTTTCTTTTCATCATGTAAATTTGTTTGTTAATTTGAATGTTATACTGAGAGAAAATGTGTTGGAAAAAATGACTTGAGAGGTGCATTCTTAAATCGGCCAGTAGGTTCCATTCACAGCTACACACTGAGAATTAAGTGTATTAAGAGATTTACCATAACACCCATCCTCCTCCTTCCAGAGCCTCGTGCTGATTATCTAGAAAATAACCCAAATTCTCTTTCAACTGTATTTTGCATTAACAGGTAAGATTTGCATGGTACATATTTGATTTGTCTGGATTTTTATTGCCTGGCATATGTTTTGAAATCAGATTTGTGTTTGAGTCATGACTTAAGGAAAAGAATGCTAAAATTTTATTTTACATTACGATAGAAAGAAAGCATGTTCACTAATAATTGTAGCTCTATTTATTATTGTAGAGTGTCTGGTGTTCCCTGCTAGAGTGCAAGCTTCATTGTTCACTGCTCTTCTGGCTGGGGCAGCTGGTTAGTGACAGCCTCCAGCTAGAACTCAGGTCTTCTGACTCCTGGTTCAGCACTTTTTCCTCAACAACACACTCATTTTCCATTGAGCCAGGGTCATTTTCCTAAATGGAAAACAAGCCAGGTGTTGGTATTTTCTATTAATTTGCTTTAAACAAACAAACAAACAAAAACAGGAAAAATAAGAAGAAAGGTGCTACAGCAGACAACCCTTTTAGTGAAGGAACTATTTAAATGTAGAATTTCTTCTATTAAAGATATACTATGAAATTTTATACTGTTTAAGGGGACTTGAAAACTGTAAGTGCTGACAATAGACAAGCACTTACTATGTGTGAGACACTCTTCTAAGTGCTTTAAATGTTTTTGCTTATTTTGATCCTTGTAACAATTCTTTCAGGGTGGATTATCTGTTATCTTCATCTCCGTCTTACAGATGGGTAAACTGAGACAAAAATGTGTTAAGTAACTTGCTCATGGTTGCATGGCAGAGACCACAACTGGAGTAGTTTCTGTGACTCTTTAATCAGCATCTTTCCTCCCAGTTGTATAATCTTGGGCAAGTGACAGACAGGCTGCCAAGGAGTTGGTGGCCTGAAGGACAGCCCCACACAGTGCAGCCTCCCAAATCTGATGGGGATTGCTGTAAGTACTTTTGAGATACTTTTTGCACTTATTTTAACACTGCAATTTATTATTTTGCTTGAAATTGTGATTTTGAAGTCACACCAGGCAAAGAAAGATAAGAATGAGAAGGAATAGGAATCATATTAGACTAGCAAGACGCCTGTTGGGAATCCCTGTCATGCTTGGGGCAGAACTGTTTGATAGGAAGCCTTTCATGGGATTGCTCCCTGGCAGAGTGGGCTATATCAAGCTTATGAAATACAACCTAGGAGAGTTCCCTGCTGAGGAATTTTCCAAAGCAGTATCTTTTGGCACCAACTTTGGATGAATTTGAGGGGCTTCTAGAGGCAGAATCAGCAGCCAATCAAGAAAAGATGGTGTAGCCAGTGAGCCATTGAAGTGCTGGCTGCCATCACTGGTGGACATGGATAGCCAGGATTTAGCTGCAGCACATACAGGTGTATTTAGTGGTTGCTGTAGCAGTTCACACCTCAGAAGTGTTTCCATTCTACAATCTGTGAAATGTGGGCATGGGGACTGTGCCACTATAGATTGTCATTACATTTTGAATTCCTGTTTGGCATGTCATGATTCTGTTTTTTAACCTTTGATTCTATTTTTTCATTGGGATTTTTATCATTATGCTCTTTGAATTTAGGAAAATTGGATATAGGATAATGACTATAGGATAATTCCTGTTGCCCTGATAGCATATACATATTTATGGCCAGTTAATCCCAGTCTACTTTTAAATATAATGAAAATGTCTTATCTTATGCATTTTTAAATAGCACTTCTTAGAATAAACTGTAGCTGGTATTATGGTACTTAAGCGGTTAAACTGTGGAGTATATATTTCTTGAATTATGTACCTTTACTTAATTAGGTACCCTTTGTGCTTTGGTGGTAGATGAAGAACATAGCTAGTTTAAGAGAAAATCCATTAAAACCTTAAGTGTGGCCCTGGATAAGTGGATCTTTATTTTATTAGTAAAAAGGGGAAATAACTTTTCTATAATAAACAAAGGAAACAGTTTTACTATGTTCTGGAGCATTTGTGTAAATGAAAGTAGAATTTAGTACAACTAGAAAATCACCTTGTAAATATATAGAGGAAAAAAGTTATTTCATGTATTATGAAACCAGATTTATAAACTTGTATTAATGAAGAAAACAAGGATGGCTTTTAATAACAGAAGTATAGGAGTTCTTAATGTGTATCTCTTTAGGATTTTTTTCCTCCCTACCTTCATCTCTTGAGGATTTTAACAAAAAAAGTAATTTCCTTAATTTTATAATCCTAACATCTTTCATAATAAGACTAACTTAAAAACAGCAGAGGTGCAGTATTTGTTTTTTTTAATTTATTTTATTTTAAGCTGTTGGAAGATATGTCCAATAATATTCCTTCAGCCAAAGAAATTACCTTTGACTAGATTCATTGTTAAAATGTATTAAAGCTCACATTCGCTTAGATTTCTAAAATCCTCTTTCTGATTCCCTCTGTCATTCCGTGTCCTCTCCCTTCACCTGCCCCAGCATCACAATTGTTTCTGTGTAATGGGGAACAACTTTAATTGTAACATCACAAAATGGAGTGTCAGAAAAAGAAGCAACTATTCCTAAATATACTCATTTCAGTTCTTTTCTTCTTTATACTGTGCAGTTGCAGTTTCTAAAAATATCGTTCATACTACTCAGTGTCCATGGCAGGACAAGATAGGAAAGAATAGTTAAGGCGAGTTCAGTCTTGAATTAATTGAGGCCTAAACACTAGAACATGGACTGAATTAGACTGTGTTTATTGGTCTTCCTATTATCTTCTCAACAAAAAGAGAGAGGTTAGTATTTATCCATTGTTTTAGAACATAGGTATTTGTAGATTAAGCTAATAGGCAAGACCAAAGAGACCCACATGTAGATTTGAATAAAGAGAAGGTCTGAGTGCCTAATTCATTTGTTGGAATGGGATATAGAAAACAGTCCTGTGGTGTAACAAACTGATTAAAATGTCTGGAGAATGGAAGCTTGACCCTAGTTTACCCTCATTTATTCTGATCCCAAAACAAAATGACTTTTTATGTGGTAATTCAAGACAGGGCACATAGATAGAATATATATAACCTTCGCCTATACTGATACTCTGTGCAGTAGGGTCTCAGTTATCTCTGTTATTCTTTGGTAGTAAAATGTGTATACTAAAATTTCCCATTTAGTCCTAGCTTACTCTTTAAAAAACAGGATGATATTGTTTTAATCCTTGCAAATGAATATCTTTCTCTGCAATAGTTATCAGTATATGGTGTAGCATATATTTGCTTATTTGTCTTTCTCCCCTTACGAAAATGTAGGCTATGTGTGGCAGGACATTTTTTCTCTTTTGTTCAGTGCTCCCAGAACAGTGTTTCACACATCGTAGATGCTTAGTCAGTATTCACTGATGAATCTTTCTGAAATATTAGTCCATTTTTCTTAAAAAGTACAGTGTAATATACTTTTTGAAGAATGATCTTACTATGTTTCAGGGTTGTTGTCTTCTTTGGGATCTTATTATCTAGGACAGAAAATAAAAAAGATATGAACAGTTCAGCTTTGTAGATAGTGATCCTAATCCATGCCTTGGGCATTCTTTTTCCAATACATCTCTAAAATTGGTTTATTGTTTCATTCTTTTCCTGAAAAAATGAGTGCTACAACAAAAGAAAAATGCTACAACAAACAATTTGGCCATTTAAGCTTTCAGTAAGTTGGGCTTCAGTTTAATAAAGTTTCGCTATACTTAGAAGATCAAGATATACCTTTGGTTATTTTCTTGAGTCCTCATTTATGTGTGATAGAATAAAATGATACTGTGTATTCATCTTGGTTGTGTAGACCAAGAATAGATGAAAGTGGATGAAAATTAAATAGAAAAACAATAAATACTGCCTATTTTAAGGCAGTGTGATACTATCTATCCAAAGGAAAAAGTGAATAAGTAAGATCTTCATTATTTATGGCAGCTCAGTGTAGAGGTCAGCATCAGGCTTGAATTAGGTTAATACTTGTTAACTATTCTTGTTAAATGATCTTTGCCTGGGCTGGGCTTTAGATAGTGCTGTCCCCTCTCTTTCCTGATGAAAAGTGTCCTGACTTCTCCCTAGTCTAAGAAAGGCATCAGGATAAAATGATATTTCCAATTTTTCTTATATGAGATTAACTTTTATCAAACCCAGTGCGTCAGTGGCTTAAAAAATCCTCCAACTAGTTTGTGTGTCCTTCTGCTTGGCTTTAAAAATAGTACAACTAAAAAGACTCTTGAAATAATTAGATGAGAAATGACTTGGGGATTAGGAAAGGGTTTACATTCTGACAGGATTTGGACCTGCTTATAGTAACTGGTGTCTCTTTAGAGGATTGTGAATTGGGACCCCTCCCCTTTTTTTCAAGCTCAAAAATTTGTAAATTTTCTTTTCCTCTAAACAAAAAGCTTGGTTATCAAATCACCTTGTTCCCAGAGTAAACAACTGTTCCTTTAAGGGAAGTCAACCATGTTTCTGAAAAGAAGTTCCATGAAACTTTTGTTTTCCTTGTAGTTTACCTAGCAGACGCAGTCATATGTACAATTTTAGGGGAGTAGCTATGAAACTTTTAAATGGCTTTGAAGAAATCATTGAATAACTATATGAAAATTATTCTTTTGTGTTCAGAACAAAATCAGAAAGAAAGGGAGAATATAAAACTATATGATAATGAAGCATTTTCACAAAAATCTATTTAATGATAAATGAGACCCGATCTAGGGCATGCTGGAAGAATCAGTGATTTCAAGGCTTTTGTAAGAATGAGTTTCCCATGGGTCAAGTCAGTGGAGTCATTTTTTTCTTTCAGTTTGTTTTGGTCACCAGTTAGGATAGACAGTGTGGAGAGGAAGCCATGGTAGAGGTAAAGTTTCTTATCAGGAAAAGTTCTGGGGAAGTTTGATAACAAGGAGAGGTGGGAGGCATGTATGGAAAAGCAAGTGATTAAAGGGCGGCTTAAGGAAAACTTTTATTGCAATTAAACCAACATAGACAATACCAGGTCAGGCATAACCCAAAACATGTGGACTCAAGGAAGATAAGACAATGCGATTCTGGGAAAATAGCCTAGAGCAAGTAATGGTTGATAATATTGAAATTTAAGGTACACAAGGGACCTGTCTATACCAAAGTCTGTATTTCTTTAAACAAACAAACACAAAGCTCCTGCTATATCCTGATTTAAGTATGTAAAGAAAAAATTAGTTTGACTATTATTTGAATAGTTGTATTTTTAAGGAAGAAGCATGCCTGACTCAACTTTGTTTCATTCTCTGTCACACCTGAAAAGATTTTATTTGCTAAACTTACATACTCATAAATATAAGGAGTGCTTTTGCATTTTAGCAGCACAATTATAACTTACAAAGTACTTAACCACAACTTTTTGAGGGAGGCAGGGTAGGTGTTATTTTCCCTGTGAGGTAACCAAGACTCAGTGAAGCAGTGACTTACCCAAGAGCTAGTGAGTGGTGGAGTCTGAACTCAGCTGCCAAGCCTTTCAACTGCTAGGCTTAGTGCTGTTTGCACTACCGCATGCTAGTGGCAGCTATTGGACTTACAGGTACAGGGCTCTAGAGGAAATAGTTGGCTTCTATGCTATTGGACAAACCTCAAAAACAAATAACAGCAGGTACCAAAAAGCAAAAATGGAAGTCTTTTGTATTTGGCTTTGGAAAATATGCTTGAATTTATGGGTAAAGTAATGAAATTGGCCAAAGTTCACTAAAGCTGTATATAAAGCAAGTTATTTTCCTGATCATCTTTGGGATGTGAAGCTATCCTTAACTCTGCTTAATAACCAAGGCTTACTCCTTTGCCCAAACAACTGTTTTGAATGCCCATCTTTGGACAGGTATATAAACTCTATCTTAAATAAAAGACACCAACTCTAATTATTAACACTGGTCATTATTAAATACATGACTGTTTAATGTTTAGGCTTATTTATCCCTTCAATAAATAACCCACGACTACTGTGGCTTTGTAATTCTTTATAACTTCTTTTTTAAAGAGTTTTTGTTTGGATCTGTGTGTTCTTTGCTGAAGGGTTATCACCCATCATCACTTCTTGCTGCTGCTAACATGCTTTTATAATGACAAATTAAAGGATTTGGATTTGATAACTAAATCACTAAACTTATTAAAATTAGGTGTAAAATAAGAAAAAAAAGGCTCAATAAAAGATAGGAGTTTCTTCTTTGTCAGTTGTATGTCCTTTATAACTTTGATGTATTTCTCATTGCTCAAAAACATTTTCTGCCTATTCTCTGTTCTTCGATTATGCTCAGAGTTGAGGTTGCCAGATAATTGTCAACCTTACTAAGTCTTGACCTAGTTATAGATATTAGAAAATACAAAATTTAGTTAAATCATGGCTAAACTCATCTATTTTCAGTCTCATTTTTTTCCTTAGGCTTTTTTTAATGAACTTAATTTGATGTTTTTAAACGTGTAAAAATAAAGTTTTATAATTCTGTATTTGATTTTAATTATGACTGTTTCTGATCTTTTCTGTTTGCTTTTTGAATGGGTCTTAAATTACTTTGGAAAGTTAATTATCTAGGTTTTCAAGATTGTTAGCAAAGACAAACCAAAGAAATAGAGTTAACAGAAAACAACCAAAGAAATAGACTTAACAGAAAACTGCTTGATGAGTATTTAATCCCGACATTTTGTTACCCAAACCCCACCTACCCAATTTTAGAAACAAACCATATTGTAATTATACAATCTCATTGAATTAGAAGTTGTTACTTGACTATGTGTGTGTAGAAATTCTAAGCATTAAATCCAAGGTTTACAATGTTATAAGATTCTAGTTATGCACATATATAAATATTTCTAGCAGCAATTTTGGATATACTTACATAAAAGTATTTGATAATATTTAACTTTATTTTGGCTAGCCTTAACTACTTCCTAAAGTAGAACTTGAACAGAAGGGTAACGTATATGTTTACTACCACATAAAATGGGTCAATGTTCAAATAGCCAAAATCTTAGACTCTCTTATCTCTAAAATAGCTAAGCAACAAATGGCTTGTGAAATTCACCATTCTTTTTAGCTGTTGCACAAGTAGATAAATTCCTTGCTACTTCTTTTTCTAAGGTACATCATTTGTGAAAAACTAATTATGATACAATTTCACAAACGTATTTATCTGTTTCAGTTTGATTTTTTGTATCCCTATATGGCATGAGTAATAAATGCATTGCTAAAGTAAATAAATTTAGCATGTTTTAAGAGTTAATTTCTTTTTGAATGTACCATTTTTTATAATACTAGCAGACTATACTGCAAGTGTTTTCTTGTATTTATGTCATAATCAGTTCACAAAAGAGCAATCAAAAATTTTACAGGAAACCTATAGTTTTAGAATTCTGTTTACGTATTTATATTCAGAGCATTCAAGTCCAGTTGTATTTAAAGGAAAAAGTAGTGTATACAAAAGGTATTTTTAAGATCTTTTAATTTTGGTTAAAAGCGATGTCCTATTTTGACCAAAATAGTTTTTAGGTCCTAAAGGATGCTTACCCTAGACCTAGACCTAATGTGGGGCCTTCTGCATTTTTGACCAAAAAATAATTTTGTGGAATTAAGTGCGTAGCACTGGTACACTTGATCCAGAAATTTGTGTTTTAAGATGGAACACGAATCAAACATACAACTAACAGAAATATATTGTTCTGAGACCAACCCAAATAAATGTAAGCAATTAGAAAAGTTTTTTTTTCTGTTTGTTTGTTTTTTTTTTTTGGAGGCGTTGGGAATTGATTTTGTTGGTGTTTGACAGAGACTAATCATTTAAAAATATAGTGGTTTTCTAGTAGCAAAACGCATTCACACAGTTTTCCCTCCATTCAGTCGTTGTGATGGAGTTGTGAGGGAGGTGTTACCTTGTTTTATAATTGAGAAAACTGTATTGGACTGATTGACTTGTCCAGTTCACACACTAGTAAGTGGCAGTGCTTCAGACTTCCTGCCAAGGCTTCAGCCTCTAAGCATTGTATTCTTTCTGTTAAACCAGATTTTTCTTTTCTGTAAATTACAGTTTAAAAGAAGGGAAAGAACAGTACCTCTTTTCTGTAAATGTGATACATAGTCTAACCTTACAGATAAAATTAATTCACTTTGTAACTATAGTTGTAACTTTAGAAAATAATTAACATTAGGATGCAGACTTTCTGATACCTTAAAATGTGTTTTGATTTTCAAAAATTTGATTTCTATGTAGCTTTTCAAGGATCGGTTTGTTATGTAACTTCCTCTTGCATGGTGATGGAGGGACAGTGTGGGGTAGTGGCTCTCAAACTTTAATGGGCACAAGAATTATCTGAGAGTTTTAATGGCTCTTGGATAGGGCCAGAAAGCCCTCCAGATCATTCCGGTGGAAATAGTCCAGGGACAGTACTTAGAAAAACACTGGCTTTGATGTTTAACACAGAAATGTCTACTTGATAGGGTAGTGGTAAAGATTTAATCCACACTATATCTAAGTCCTTGGAACAGATTTTACACAGTAAATGTTCAAAATATTCCACTCATGTGATCAGCTAGGTAGCAACTAAGAAGCAAGAAAATCTTCATTCTTTCATTCAACAAAATATTTACTGAATTCCTGAATTCAGTAAATTATATTATATTATAATTAATTATATTATAGGATATAAGGAGAAATTGGATGTTTTTCCCACTCTTGTGGAGTTTGATTGATAGACTCATTTTAAAGCTATAGTTCCCTCATAAAATATTTTAACAGTAAGGGTGTTGATAAAAAATTGTTTAAGATGAAATCAATGTGGGGGTATGTTCTAGTTTGCTAATGCTGCCAGAATGCAAAACACCAGAGATAGATTGGATTTTATAAAAGGGGTTTATTTGGTTACACAGTTACAGTCTTAAGGCCATAAAGTGTCCAAGGTAACACATCAGCAATCGGGTACCTTCACTGCAGGATGGCCAATTGTGTCCAGAAAACCTCTGTTAGCTGGGAAGGCATGTGGCTGGCGTCTGCTCCAAGTTCTGGTTTCAAATGACTTTCTCCTAGGATGTTCCTTTCTAGGCTGCAGTTCCTCAAAAACGTCACTCGTAGTTGCACTTGGGATATTTGTCCTCTCTCAGCTTCTCCAGAGCAAGAGTCTGCTTTCAATGGCTGTCTTCAGACTGTCTCTCATCTGCAGCTCCTGTGCTTTCTTCCAAGTGTCCCTCTTGGCTGTAGCTCCTCTTCAAAACATCACTCTCAGCTGCACTGAGTTCCTTCAGCTCATTTATATGGCTCCACTGATCAATGCCCACCCTGAATGGGTGGGGCCATGCCTCCATGGAAATTATCTCATCAGAGTTATCACCTACAGTTGGGTGGGGCGCATTTCCATGCAAACAACCTAATGCAAATGTTCCAACTTAATCCCCACTAATATGTCTGCCCCACAAGATTGCATCAAAGAATATGGCTTTTTGGGGGGACATAATACATTCAAACCAGCACAGGGCAAGTTTGTATAATTATTCTTTTCCCATTAGATTAAAGATTCATTTTTTATTTGATTGAGGATTACAGTTCAAAGAAATAGCTTGACCATTACTATTGCTATCCAATTTAATAGCCATTAGCCACGTGGGACTATTTAAACTTAAGTCAATTAAAATTAAATATCATTAAAAATTTCGGTCCTCAGGTGCACCAGCCACTTTTCAAGTACTCAGTAGTTGCAGGTGACTAGTGGCTCCGTCTTGGACAGCACAGATATAGAATATTTCTGTCCTCACAGAAAGTTCTATTCAACAGTGTTGCTCTGGAGTCTAGATACACAAAATGGTGATTTTCAATTACCTTTATCTGTAAATTGATTTTGAGATAAATATTAGCAGTGGCCTGAGGCTGTCATTTCAGTTCCTAGGAATATTATGTGTATTAATACCCTTTCAAGTTTACCAGGCCCAGGGCAATTTTTTTTTTTTTTTACCTTAGTGGTTTCATTACATAGCAAATAAGGTCTAAATGCGAATATCTGGGTATCTGACTAATGCACTTAAGTTATTTTGCTGCTTTAGCTTTTCTCGTGTGTGTCTATGTGTGTAAGTTCACCTCAATAACATTATAGTTGTTTTCAGTTTGTATCTAGTGAACTTTTGGGGGCAAAGAAGAGTTGAGATTGCATCTAGTGCTACTAGAATTTATTACTTTCATGCAATAATTCATTCATAGAAGCTTAATTTGAGAATAATGCAAAGTTGGATTAGTACTATTTAGTTAGAATTCTACTTGGTAGTATTTTAAAATATTATGATACATTTAGTTTTTTGCTAATTTAAAAACTAAATATGTTTTTTTTTCTCTCTCTATGTATTTTTTTTTTGTTAAAACTTGTGTGATGAAAAGGTGAATAGCACCCACTAAATTCTGATGTCTAGGCCAATGTGTAAAACAATATGAATACGTTTTTGTGCAGAGTTCCAGAAGTAGTTGCCTATATGTCCTGATTACGAATATCTAGAAATAGTTTTTTTGTTTTGTTTTTTGGTTTGCTTTTGTCCTTTTCTGGGAACAGGTAATAGGAAACTGTTGCCACTTTGTCCCAGGTCATGCATTAGCTCAATTAAAGTAATTGAAATCCTTCTGGACATTGCTGCCTCCTTCAGTGACCTTCCCTCTTTCCAGATCACTTACTTCAGCCTCTGGTACTACAACAAGCAAAATCAGCGCCGGTGGGTAGATTTGGAGAAACCTCTAAAGAAGCAGCTGGATAAATACGCATTGGAACCTACCGTCTATTTTGGAGTGGTGTTTTATGTGCCTTCTGTTTCACAGCTGCAGCAGGAGATTACCAGGTGAGAAATAACATGCTGCTTGTTTTTCGGAAATAATCTAGTGAGATTTAAAAAGTGAAACCATTGAAGTCAGAAGATAAAAGACTGAAACTTTGCCCTCCCACCCCACTACTTTAGCCACAGTATTACATGGAGGTTCTGGTATGTGGTTATGTCAGAGTGTTTTACTGAGTGCTGCGTGAGTTATGGGTTCACTAGGCACATAGGAATGATTGAAGGGAAAAATGATGTTTTTACCCTAGCTGTGAACTCTTCTTGCAGTGATGTCATCTGTAATGTTTTCATTGTTTTGTTTCTGATTCTTTGTAACAGTGAAGTGAGAGAGGAGAGTCAAAGGAAAAATCAGTCACAAAATCTGTGTTCATTTGTTAAGGTATAGAGGGGTTCTTATAGTTCTGACTCCAGCAGTTATATTCTTTAGACTGTTGCGAGTGTAGGTAGTCATTTAAGATCAGAAGATTTTGGTTAAGTAGTGTACTTAACCAGGACAAAAGTAGAAAGGGAAGATATTAAGAAGGAGGAGCTAGATGTTCTTTTTTTTCCCCCATCAAAGGCAAGCAAAGCAAACCAAAAAAAGGAATAAAATTTAGATTCTTGAGCCTGCCTTTCAAATTCCCCACCATCCACTGCTACCTTATCTTTGAACCTGATTTAACGTTACTTTTGAGCCCAGCTGGACTATATCCAGTACCCTGAACATGCTGCATGCCTTTCCATCTTTGTGTCCTGGATCTCTCCCTCACATTTATGCACTGGAATCCTATTCATCTTCTGAATTGTACTTCAGAAAGCACCTCCTCCATGAAGTCTGTGACCCCCAGGCTGGAATGAACTTTGCTTTCTCCAGATTATCCTAGAATTTGCTTATACTTGTGTTAGGATGGCAGTTGTCATGGCCTTTCATTCTGGTTATTTGTATACTTGTCTCATCTCTTTTCTAGATTTTAAATACATGCTTTTTTTAGCTTTACCTTTCCCACAATACCTAACAAAATGCCCTGGATATAGTAAGCACCTGGTACTGCCTCTTGTTTGTGGAATGTTGTTTTTAAATACTGAGTTTATTAGTTAATTTTTGGAAGAAGAGGGAAGACCAAAGAAGCCATATTAGGAGACAGGGATAAACACACACTGACTGTAAAACAGCTCTGAGATATGAATATTGAAGAGAGACATGGAAAGCAAGAGAAAAAAACATGAACTGATTATTTAAATTCATTTATCTAAACATTTATGGAAGATATCATATGGTCCAATCTAGGAACTATGTTGGTTAGTGTAGGAGATGAATACACAAGTGAATATGCTTTAATCCCACCCCAGAGGACTTGCCCACAGACTGGTGGAACTGGCAGTCCATGTAAATAAATAATTACAGTACATTACAATAAATGCTTTAATTAAAGCATGGATTCCTAGGGGTGGGGTGTGGGGAACTTGAACAGGGAATGTAAAGAAACCAGTTTTTCAAATGACTTTAGAAGGAATTTTCTAGTTAAGAGGGAACAGCAGCTTGGACAAAGCAGTGGGAAAAGGGAAAGCAACAGATGTTTTCAGAGAATTTCAGATATTACTGAGAGAAGGGAGAGGAAATTTGAAAAATAGGCATGGCCCAGTCATAAAATCATGGTATGATGGGGAACACATTTTCAAATTTTAATGGAATATAACGATCAAGTTTAATGGAATGGAATGATCAAATGCAGTTTGACAAAGATTATCCTTAAACCATCCTGGAAGGTAGATTAGATGTGGCAAAAATATAGGCAAAAGACTAGTCAGGAGTGTTTATGTCATAATCTAGGCATTAATTAGTCTTATAATATGGACCTGAATAAAGGCATTAACAGTAGGAAGGGTTGAGAGAGAATGAACCTATTAGATTGAATTAGTAGGATTCCTTATTGATTAGGTTTAGGAGAACCTGACAGAGAAAAGGGTTAGAATTAAGTATGACTGTATATAACAGTAGAAAATACTATATACCATTTTTTTCTCCTGTAAAAGAAGTCATGTCATGCAGAGCTTTATGACAACTCCACAAAGTCTTCAAGAACCCATGTTCTTTCTCTCTCTCTGTTCCACCACCCTCAGCTTTCCATTCACTAGGTTACTTCATGGTCCAAGATATCTAGAGAATTCTAGCTGTCACATCCATATTCCAGGCAGCAGGAAGGATAAAAGTCTTCTGCTCTCTAAGTCACCTTCCCTGAAGGGGATTTTCTGGAAGTCACACTGCCCCTTGAAGCTACTACTTAAACCTAATGAAGTCACATGTCTACACCTAGCTTTAAAGGCAGCTTCCCGATAGGCAGGCATACAGGTCTGGAGCTCAAAGCCAGGTCTGGACTGGAGGTGATGATGTAGGACTCATCATCACCTTGGAGGTTATGCAGTATTTGAAGGTTATAGTTAAAACTTTGGGAGCAGAAGCTTTCTTTCAGAGCCAAGTGGAAAGACTTGGAAGAAGACAAAGGGCAGAACACCTTGGGGCACACCAAAATATATTTTATTTATATATATATATATATATATATAAACTCTAAATATATGTGTATATATGTGTATATATAAAGCAAATATTTGTGTATATTTGTTTTACAACTTGATATAATTTAGTGAAAAATGAGAATAGATAAATTGCCTTTTTTGTCCTTTTATTGAAGTCTTGGTCTACATAAAACTAAGCAATAAAACAACAGGCTCAGAAGTATCATTTTTACCTTTTTTAGTCATTTGCGTGCACTAGCAATTCCATTGAAACAATTACTATGTAGATACCCACTTATATCTATGTAGAAAATCAATGGAATGTACTGAAAGCTACTAGAACTAAAGTAAGTTTGGCGAGATTATTGGATAGAAGAGCAATATATAAAAATAATTTGTATTTCTATATACCAGCAATGAACAATTGAAAATTAAAATTAATACCATTTACACTAGCCTCAAAATATGGAATACTTAGGGATAACTCTGACAAAAGATGTGGAAAAACCTGAATATTGAAAAATACAGAACATTGTTGAAAGAAATTAAGACATTTAAAAATGAAGATATCTCACCTTGTTCATGGTTCAGAAGAAGGCTCAATATTGTTGTCACTTATCCCCAAATCGATCAATAAATTCAAAGAAATACCAGCAGGATTTTTTTTTTTTTTTAAATCTTCATTTTATTGAGATATATTCATATACCACGCAGTCATACAAAACAAATCGTACTTTTGATTGTTCACAGTACCATTACATAGTTGTACATTCATCACCCAAATCAATCCCTGACACCTTCATTAGCACACACACAAGAATAACAAGAAAAATTAGAGTGAAAAAGAGCAATTGAAGTAAAAAAGAACACTGGGTACCTTTGTCTGTTTGTCTGTTTGTTTCCTTCCCCTATTTTTCTACTCAACCATCCATAAACTAGACAAAATGGAGTGTGGTCCTTATGGCTTTCCCAATCCCCTTGTCACCCCTCATAAGCTACATTTTTATACAACTGTCTTCGAGATTCATGGGTTCTGGGTTGTAGTTTGATAGTTTCAGGTATCTACCACCAGCTACCCCAATTCTTTAGAACCTAAAAAGGGTTGTCTAAAGTGTGCGTAACAGTGCCCACCAGAGTGACCTCTTGGCTCCTTTTGGATTCTCTCTGCCACTGAAGCTTATTTCATTTCCTTTCACATCCCCCTTTTGGTCAAGAAGATGTTCTCCGTCCCACGATGCCAGGTCTACATTCCTCCCCGGGAGTCATATTCCACGTTGCCAGGGAGATTCACTCCCCTGAGTGTCTGATCCCACGTAGGGGGGAGGGCAGTGATTTCACCTTTCAAGTTGGCTTAGCCAGAGAGAGAGGGCCACATCTGAGCAACAAAGAGGCATTCAGGAGGAGACTCTTAGGCACAAATATAGGGAGGCCTAGCCTCTCCTTTGCAGCAACCGTCTTCCCAAGGGTAAAACCTGTGGTAGAGGGCTCAACCCATCAAACCACCAGTCCCCTATGTCTGTGGTCATGTTAGCAACCATGGAGGTGGGGTAGGCGAATACCCCTGCATTCTCCACAGGCTCCTCAAGGGGGCACTGCATCTTTTTTTTTCCTTGTTTTTTTTTTTTTTTTTTTTAACTTTCCCTTCTTTTTTAAATCAACTGTATGAAAAAAAAGTTAAAAAGAAAACAAACATACAATAAAGGAACATTTTAAAGAGACCATAACAAGGGAGTAAGAAAAAGACAACTAACCTAAGATAACTGCTTAACTTCCAACATGTTCCTACTTTACCCCAAGAAAGTTACCTAATATAGCAACATTTCTGTGAACTTGCTCCTACTATATCCATCAGAAATTAACAGACCATAGTCATTCCTGGGCATCCCCAGAACGTTAAATAGCTTATCTGTTCTTCTTGGATTATTGTTCCCCCTTCCTTAATTGCTCTCTATTGCTAGTTCCCCTACATTCTACATTATAAGCCATTTGTTTTATATTTTTCAAAGTTCACATTAGTGGTAGCATATAATATTTCTCTTTTTGTGCCTGGCTTATTTCGCTTAGCATTATGTCTTCAAGGTTCATCCATGTTGTCATATGTTTCACGAGATCGTTCCTTCTTACTGCCGTGTAGTATTCCATTGTGTGTATATACCACATTTTATTTATCCACTCATCTGTTGAAGGACATTTGCCAGCAGGATTTTTAAAAATAGAAATTGATAAAGTGAATCTAAAATTCATATGGAAATACAAAGAATCTAGAATAACTAAAATAACTTTGAAAAAGAAGAACAAAATGGGAAGGCTAATACTACATGGTTTCAAGACTTATTTTAAAGCTACAGTGTTCCAATTTGCTAAAGCTGCTGTTAATGCAAAGTACTAGAAATGGATTGGCTTTTATAAAGGGGATTTATTAGGTTACAAATTGACAGTTCTAAGGCCATAGAAGTGTCCAGACTAAGGCATCCACAAGAGATTACTTTCACTGAAGGAAGGCCAGTGGTGTCTGGAACACCTCTGTCAGCTGGGAAGGCACATGGCTGGTGTCTGCTGGTCCTTTGCTCCCAGGTTGTGTTTCAAAATGACTTTCTCCAAAATGTCTTTGGGCTTCTGTTTTTGCTCCTCTCTCTCTCAGCTCCTGTGCGTCCTTGCTTCTTTCTCCCAGGGTGTTTCTCTCATCTGGGGGTCCTCTCTTAGCTTCTCTGGAGCAAACTCTGGGCTTCATGTCTTAGCTTAGCATCCCCAAATGTCCTTCTCTCTGCATCTCCAAGTGTTTCCAAGCATCTGTGCCTGTGTGGGCTCTTGTGCTCTCTTAAGTACACCAGTGAACTAATCAAGACCCACCCTGAATGGGTGGGGTCCACACCTCTATGGAAATAATCCAATCAAAGGTCTCAGTCACAGTTGGGTGAGTACATCTCTGTGGAAACCGTCAGAAGTTTCCACCCAACAAGATTGGATTAAAAGATAATGACTCTTCTGGAGTCCATAAGTTTCAAACTGGGACATACAGCAATCAAAACAGTTCTGTCTTGTATAGACAAATAGATCAATGGACTAGAATATGGTGTAGAAATAGACCCAACATATATGGACATTTGATTTTTGACAAAGGTGCAAAAGCAATTCAATGGAGAAATGATAAGTTTTCAACAAATAGTGCTGGAGCAGTTGTATATTCACATGCAAAAAACATGAATTTTGATCTACACCTTACACAGTATATAAAAATTAACTAAAAAATGGACGTCAAATCTAAAACTACAAAACTTGTAGAAGAAAATAGAGGAGAGAATCTTTGTGACTCTGGGTTAGGCAGAGATTTCTTGGATGTGACATCAAAAACACGATCCATAAAAGAACAAATTGATAATTTGGATTTCATTAAATTAAAACTCGGCTCTTCAAAACACACGTGATTTAAAAAAAAAAAAAGAAAGAAAGAAAAGACAAGCCACAGAATGGAAGAAATTCTTTGCAAAGGATAAAGTACTTTTGTCAGGAATATATAAAAAGCTCTCAGAATTCAATAAGAAAATGAGCAACCCAATTAAAAATGTATAAAAGATTTGTGCAAACCAAGGAAGATATACAGATGGTAAAGAGTATATGAAAAGACTTCAACATTGTCATTAGGGAAATGCAAATTAAAATTATCATACCTATACACCTATTAACATTGCCAAAATGATAAAGACTGACTAAGCTAAGTGTTGGCAAAGAAGTAAAGAGTTTGGAATTCTCATGCATTGCTAGTGGAAGTGTGAAATGCTACAACCACTTTGGAAAACAGTTTGATGGTTTCTTAAAAAGTGAAGCATATAACCTACCATACCTATCCACTCCACTCCCATGTGTTTACCTGAAAGTAAAGAAACGTCTACTTGTACACAAATATTCATAGTACTTTTTTTTTATCTTTATACTAAATTAAAATTTTATTGAATAAAGAACACTCTCCAGAACACATGATCTGATGGACTGCATTACATGCAATGAAGCTGAACACGACAGTGGTTTAACATGGAATGTACAAAACTGTTTATGTAGCTGACTTCAGGAAGAAAAGCATGATATTTACTATTTTCACCAATCATCTGTGATGACTTTAAAAATGGTATTTGAAGAAACTGGTAGATTTCTTTAGCATATATTTCAAATAAATTAGTTACATGTGTACTACTGAAACCTCTTTCAACCTCTCTTGTATTCCAAATAAAACTGTAGTGCAAACATCAAAGTTGCCGGCCACTCCAAATGATTGCCAAACTTGTAAAAGAACACAAATTCTGGATTAAGGTGTAATAAGGACAAAACCGATACCAGTTACTGCAAAATTCATGTAGGCACACTTAATAGTCCACTCTAAGCATTCCTTCTAAGTCTTTCACATTAATAAATAAGTCTTATTAATAATAATAAGTCTTTCACAGTACTAAAATTCTGTCATTCAAGCATCAATGATTACATTTCAGAAAAAAAAATCACCCATGTCAGCCAAAGCATCACTGCTATATTCTAAAAAAGAAAAAAGAAAAATTAAAAAAAGAATCATAATCAACTAAATCAGTATCCGTAATAGGATAAGTGGGGAAAACTCATTTGGGGGGGGGTGGTGAGCGGGGGGGAAGTGTGCTTTACTTGCACAGCCAGAATCATTTAATGTAAACACCATATTGGGCCATACCACAAAATCTATGAGAATGGTTCAAATTTGAACAGTGTGTGTGCATTAATTTCAAATCTGTGTTTGTGAGTTTATACTGCATCTGCTTGTACCAATATAACAAATTAGACGTACTTCTTCCACACAAACTCACATATACTACAAGTGATTGTTAACTATCGAGCATGGCTTGCCTCCCTGACACTAACTCAAAAAAATGTTAAGTGACTTCCAAACTGTTTTTAAAATGCTTACAGAGATCATTAAATGAATGTAAATAGCTGAGGAATGATGACAGGAAGTGGTGGTAATGATATAATGCAAGTGGATGTAAAAGAGAATGTACATAGGACTGGCTGAGATTTGTGAGTGCAAGGAAAGTCTTGCTGTGGGCTTCATCTGAACATTTAGCCGACGCCAAGAAAAAAATTATAGCACGAGTCCATTGACACCTGGAGGGGCAGACCTAGAAAAGCTCACCTTCAAAGTGCAAACTTTAACAATGGAATGTTTTAGCAGGGACCTAGGACAACCCTCTTATCTTTTTCTTGTTGAAAAGAAATAAAATGTTCAGCGAGTACTTTTTCCTGGCAAAAGTTATTTCAGTTCATGGTAAAACAGCTATCACCCACTCTTTCATATACCCAAAACCACTCTAGCAGGGGGGTGGGGAGGGGAGGGGTGCAGGAGAGAAGAAGCCCTTACCTATCTATCACCTAATACAACTTTATTTAGAATTTAAGTTCTCTGAATCGTCTACTTTAAATAGCAACATGTACCTCCCTTAACTCTTCCCTGTCCACCCGCCTATCCCAAACACCCCAATGAACCTCTGTATTCTAATGTGTGTGTTTTCTAAGCCTCTTACTGAGGCCTGTTGAGTACCACCTCCACTGGAACAAAATTCACACCTGAAGTGCCCTTTCTACACCACCTTTTCTCCCCCTCCTCTTGTGGAGCGGAAGCTGGTTGCTCTGGGGCAGGTATTCTAGATCTCCAGGTCATCAGGCCGGGGCTTGCTGCTGGCCCGACTGCTGACTCTGCTGGAAGGCCACTGGTCCACAATGGCTAGAGACTGTAGTTTGTGCCCAGCAGCTAGTTTTTTAGAATTCTGGTTATCATCGGAGAAATCAAAAGACTGTGCGTGGGAGTTAGAGGTGGTGCTTCCTGCCTGCCCCATTCGATTTTGCTCTGCGCTGTAATTGGCTCAGCTTTGCTCACCGGCTTGTTTGTTGTAATTGTGGCAGGAAGAATTGTTTCTGTCTCCAGTAACCAGCTTGTACCCGGAAGGAGACATGGGCGAGAGCTGAGCAGTGGGTGAGGAGCAGCCATTAAAATAAAGATATTTGGGAGATCCGCAGTCCTTGGTGCGGCTCAGCGGGCCGGTGGTAGCGTGGTAAGGATCACTTTTTCCTTTCATCCAATCCTTAATGCCCTTGAAGAAGACATAGAAGAGTTCGATGATGTTCAGGGCAAGAGACACCAAGGACACCACCAGCATGAAGATGATGAAGATGGTTTTCTTTGTGGGGCGAGAGAGAAAACAATCCACTTGATGTGGGCAGGGAGCTCTTTTGCAAGAGCTCTAGACTGCACTCAGGCTGAATCCATATATGTACCACTGGATCAGCAAGAAGGCCATCTCAAAGATGGACTTGAAAAGGATACTGATGATGTAGGTCCACAGCAAGCCCCCTCGCATTTTCACCTTCCCGTGTTCTTCAGTCCCATACTTGAACTTCTTTATTTCAATTTGTTTCAAGTGCATCTTCACACTGACACCATCAGTTTGGGCAACTGAGTTCCTCTTCTTTCTTGTTCAGTTTCTCTTCTTTTTGCATCACATAGAACACATGGGCCAGTTACAAGAGCGTGGGTACAGACACAAATATGATTTGCAGGACCCAGAAGCGCACGTGAGAGATTGGGAAGGACTTGTCATAGCAGATGTTTTCACAACCAGGTTGTTGAGTGTTACAACGAAAGACAGACTGCTCATTACCCCAAGCTGACTTGACCGCTGTCCCCAGTAGTGGGATTCGGAAAATGGAAAGGACGGAGAGCCGAACCTTCCCTCCAGCTGTGGAATAGGCTTGAACCTTGTCGAGGAGTTTGCCTAAGGCACTCCAGTCACCCGTGTTGCCTGGGTGCCGTTCTTCCGCTTAAAAGAAGTGAAGTAGGCACGCCAAGTGATTGAACTCCTTGGAGGATGAAGTAAAATGAAAAATTAAGTTCAGGCACTCAGACCTGTCTATTTAAAGTTTAAAACTCTGCTGCTGTTTGGTACTTTCCTCACTCCTTCCCCCTAATGAAAGAAAGGTACTGATACCTTATAAAAGCCTTAGTACTTTTTTTGTAATAACCAAAAACTGGAAAGATATGAAATGTTTGTCAGTTGGTGACTAGAACAACTGTGGTATATAGATATAATGGAATACTACTTAGCAATAAAAAAAGAATGGACTATCGATACACATAACACAAATCTCAAAACATGCTTAGTGGAAGCAGCCAGACAAAAAAGATTGTATACAATTTGATCTCATTTATAGAAAACTCTAGTAAATGCAAAATAATCCATAGGGTTAGAAAGCTGATCAGTGGTTCTGTCAGGAGGGAAAGGGGTATGAGGGAGAAATTATAAAGGGCATGAACAGACTTTTGGGAGTGATTGGTATGTTCTTTATCTTGTGGTGATGGTTTCATGGTTGTATTTATGTGTCAAAATTGCACACCTTAAATATGAGCAGGATACTATATATCAATTATACCTTAGTAAAGGTGCTATAAAATCCCATTCATAGATTTTTAAGAAAATAAAAGGGTGTAACAATCTGAATAACGTATCTTCAGAAAACGAAGACATCAGAAAATTGTGGCCACAAAGCAGTGGAAAAGTGCCTCTTAATATTGCAAAATGAGCTAAGGAAAATAAAAATGCCATGGAAGTACAATTTAAATCTGATTTAGAAAAGCTTGGAAATAATTTGGCTATGCAACAGGTGAAAATGACAATAAAGTTGATAGAGATCAATTTTAAAATGATAGAAGCTATGATAGTGAAGCATAAATATAGAAGACAAAGATCAAACATGTGTAATAGATTACTTAGAGGAGAAAGGCAAGACATTGGCAAACAGAAAAATGCTAAAAACTATAATAAGAAAACTTTCTTGAAAGTAGGTACCCAGTGCCACCTATTAATTATTCAGCCAAGTGTATAATGTAAGGCAAAGGAATCATTTCTGTGGAAGGCTAAGATAATTTGGTATAGGTATGTTGCTTTCCAGCGATTGCATTTGATTAAAAGAAAGAACCTTGAATATTTATGGTGGAGTCTGTGAATGATGGCATGTTCCATAGATAGATTTCCCTAAATGTAGTCTCCCTCAAATCAGCTTGGAAAGGAGCTGCCTAGCACAAGTTTCAAGTTTTCCTCTTTGACAGCATCTCAGAGCAGCCAGCATTCCATTTGCTGATTGAGGGAGATCAGTGGTTTCTGCTACTAGAAGTGGAAAAGTCAGATTTGAATTCTTTTTCCCGAATGGCTGGTATTTTGATCAGGTTCTTTGGTAACAAAAGAAGAGACCTGACAAGCTAGCTCACATCAAAGAGGATTTCGCAAGGACGCATGCAGAATGAGTAACGGGGTGGGCTCATAGGGGAATTAAATATGAACGGTAACTGGAGCTTACTTCAGAGATTCCAAACCTGGAAGAGATTCTGGATATAGATACACTAGCAGAGAGTCTGTGGATCTTTCTTCAGCACTAACCCCCATGTTACAACAAAGTTTGACACATAGTAGGCTCCATGTTGAGTGAATAAATAAAGAAATTTCAAATCTCCGCTGTAGGGCTTTATCAAAATGGAGAAGTGATTCAGATTAAATACTGCTGCCTGGCTTAAAATACATGATTGGTGATGATAATAATGAAAATAAAAACAATGATCATTTTTTGAGTGCCAGCTATATTCCTTGTATTCTAAGAGTTTTGCATATTTTTTAAAAAAATATGTTTGGTCCTGTGAGGGGGTGATATTAATCTCATTTTACTGGTGATATAGTTTAAACCTACAGATTATGATTTGCCCAAATTCTTGCAAAATACCGCATTGGAGAGCTGGATTTTAATGTAGGTCTTCTTGACTCTAAAGCTTGTGCTGGTAACAAGTGATGTATGCTATGCCTATATTAAAAGATGAAGAGGGAAAGAATTAGTCAGAAGGAAGCCTATGTTACAGAATATTAAGAAAGCATCTTAGCAGCTATTCTATTTTGAGGTTTTATCAAAAAACATTTTAGTATAAGTATATCAGGAGCCATTTTCCTCTGACCGTGGCTAGGAACTTCCACCAAACAAGATAAGCCAGGGCTAATATTACCAAGGTACTAGACAGAAGATTAAAATAGAAACTGGCCATTGATTCTCCATTTCTTCAACTGAAAAGAACAAAATATGGGGACTGTTTTACAGAGCAGGAGGCAGATGACCAGTTGTCTTCTAGATGGTTTTAGCTTTGAAATAACTATAGTTAAGGATAAATGATTCAATAAATCAATTAAATTGTGTGTGTGTGTGTGTGTGTATGTATATGTATAGATTTGAGCAAGGATATTCCAGCCATTCTTTAAAACTATCTGGGGTTATGGTTTCATTTAAACAGTTTATGTTCCTCTATCAAAATATGATAAAATGCATTGTATCTCAATTGGGGGCAATGTTGATATTGACTTTTAAAAATTGACTTTTTTTTTAATAGGTATCAGTATTATCTGCAGCTGAAGAAAGACATCTTGGAAGGAAACATTCCTTGTACATTAGAACAAGCAATTCAGTTAGCTGGCTTAGCTGTTCAAGGTAAATAAGGGGAATCAATAAAATTGTAGTTCTGTAAGATTAAAATGTGTGTTATAACAAAAATAGCAAGAACTTCTTTAAATAATTGACTTTCTATATACATTTCTGTGTATATAGCGCTTTTATATTAGTGAAATATTATTCTGTTATCTGAGGGACTTCCTTGTGAGAAAAAGAGTGAATTTGGATTACTTTAATAGAGTGTGAGACTTCTGAAAGGTTAACCATAGTATTATATGTCAACAGAGAAAACAGTCCAATAAATAGAAGTACACATTTAAAGCATTTAATATACTATATATTCCTCTAGCTCAAGGACTTGAGCTGCTGCTAGCTAATATCTTAGGATGAAAGATCTGCCAATCAATGAATGAGGTTATGTTCACTTATACTTTACACCTCATTTGTTTGGGTTCTTACACAGTTGTCCTGGATTATAGAGTATCAACCATCATAGATATAAAGATCTTGCATTTCACAAGTATATTTAAATTAAGTCTTTCATTTCTTATTTGCCTAAGCTTCATGTATTTTTACATGTATGTCTATACTTGGGAAGGCTTCTTATGGTGCATTATTTCAAGTAATAACTAGCATTTAACCTTGGGAGTTGAAGGTTAATTAGAAGAATAATTAATAAAATTCCTCCAGATATTAGCAGGCATGGAGACATATGTCATTTCTAGACAGAAAGTTTGCCTGATACACATGGAGCCACATTCCTTTTCAAGGTACTTTGAATCTTTTTGAGTATCACCTTTAGGTTTAAGAGTTAATTTCTCATAAGCTTTTTTTGCTGAACTGTGTCCATTTTTTTCCAACGATTTTAAGTTTCAAAGCGAATATATCTTGCTGTAACATATTCAAATGATCTAATTCCCCAGAGGTAGTCACCTCTGTCAGCAATTTGGTTTCTTCCTGAGATTTTTCTGTGTCTAAGTAGGCATATATGATAACAGGGTAGGTTTTTTTTTTTATTGTTATTATTAAAATGAGATTGTTGGCAAGACTGTTGCTGCAAAGGAGAGGCTAGGCCTGCCTGTAAGTGTGCCTAAGAGCTTCCTCCCGAATGCCTCTTTGTTGCTCAGATGTGGCCCTCTCTCTCTAGCTAAGTGAATTTGGCAGGTGAAATCACTGCCTTCTCCCCTACATGGGATCTGACACCCAGGGGAGTGACTTTCCCTGGCAGCGTGGAATATGACACCCGGGGAGGAATCTAGACCTGGCATCGTGGGATGGAGAACATCTTCTCGACCAAAAAAAGGGGGATGTGAAAGGAAATGAAATAAGTTTCAGTGTCTGAGAGATTCCAGAAGGAGCTGAGAGGTCACTCTGGTGGACACTCTTACACACAATATAGACAACCCTTTTTAAGTTTTAATGAATTGGAGTAGCTAGCAGTAAATACCTGAAACTGTCAAACTACAACTTAGAACCCATGAATCTTGAAGACAAGTATATAAAAATGTAGGTTATGAGGGGTGACAATGTGATTGGGAAAGCCATATGGACCATACTCCCCTTTGTCCAGTGTATGGATGAATGGGTAGAAAAATGGGGGCAAAAAAAAAAAGCACCCAGTGTTCTTTTTTACTTTAATTGTTCTTTTTCACTGTAATTTTTATTTTTATTATTTTTATGTGTGTGGTAATGAAAATGTTCAAAAATTCATTTTGGTGATGAACGTACAACTATGTAATAGTACTGTGAACAAATCTATGCTTTGTATGACTGCATGGTATATGAATATATCTCAATAAAAATGAATTTAAAAAAATGAGATTGTGTAATATATAGTTTGTAACTCATCTTTTCACTTTATTCATAGACATTTTTCCAAGTCAAAACACATGGGTCTACTTAATTAATATTTTTAAAAAGATATTTTCAAAATACACACTTTATAGCTGTTAAGACAAATTTGACTTCTAAATCATAATCATAGCATATTGAATTTGTTGTACATGTACTGCTATGAAAATTAAATATAATTGACATGTGAATACTTGTCATTTTGTACAGCTGATTTTGGTGACTTTGATCAGTATGAATCCCAAGACTTTCTGCAGAAATTTGCCTTGTTTCCTGTGGTAAGACTTCCTTTTACATTGAGTCTTTTAATAAACATTTTATCCCCATACCCTTAATAATCCCTGAAATGAAGTCTGTATTGTAGACTTTCTAGGCTGAAATAGTGTTGAAAAATCAGTTCCCTCTTATAAACAACTCAAGTGTGAGTGCTTTCCCTGTTGTAGTTTTCTTGGTCCTTGTAACCCACGGAAACCAAAGGGTCTGTATACACTGGGATGAGGCCAGAATATTAATTTTCATAGCTGGATGTGAGTCTAAAGACAAGGATTCATTCCACCTTCTGAGTAATCACACAGATGTTTTGCTTCTAACTGAAGCTTGAAACTTCACAAAGTTATGTTTAATTGAATTTGGTTCTCATCAGCAATTAAAAAAAAAAAACTTAAATGCCAAAAAGACACTTCTACTTTTTAAGTCACCATTGTTGGAATTGACATGCAGAATGTGCATTAGAACAATGAAGGAAGGTGGAATGCTCTTCTCAGTGTCTACTCAGTGAACCGAGAATGCACGAGATGATGTGATTGTGCTGGGCTCAGAACTGGCTGGTTGATATTCCAGCCTGAAATAAACTCTGGAAACTTTCTCTAGGATGATTTGAGAAGACAGGACAAATTTTTTTCGGCTCCTGAGCATAAGCCGCTTAATTCCTCTTAAAAATTATGATTATGTACTTAAGTAAAGCTCCCAAATACTAGTATTGATATTTTTGCTTGTTAGTGATAAGAGTTGGTATCCATCAGTAGCAACAATTTTTCCTAAGAAATCTGGACAGTTTTACGTATTTACTGCTTTGTGTTTTGTTCAGGGATGGCTACAAGATGAAAAAGTATTGGAAGAAGCAACCCAAAAAGTGGCTTTATTACATCAGAAATACAGGTAAATACTAAGAAATAAATGGAAATAGTGTAGAACTAATGCCTGTTTGAATTTGAAATATGTGTTGAAGCAATTAAGTTGAAAACTTTAGTGCTGCTGCTGCTGCTGCTACATCTGTTAATACTACAACTACTACTATTGTAGGTCGCTAACATTTACATAGCACTCACTTTGCCAAATGCTGTTTAAGCACTAGTCTGTATTAACACATTCAATTATCTGTGTTTTACCAGTGACGAAACTGAAGCAGTTGGAAGCAGCCAGTTATTGAAGGGTGCCAATTATTTATACATTTAAGTCATATATTTAAAGCTTGTGTGGTTACCTAATCTTGTGTAGGTTAATGCAAGATTAGGGAGATTTGCTTTGTTTTATGAGACAGCAAGTATAGGGTTATTTCTCCCTGTATACCTTTGGAGGCTGCATCTCTGTCTTCACATCTCTGGGGAAGTTGTGCTAAGAACTGTGGTACTGATTGCCCTGATCTAAACTTCTGCATACCTAAGAGATGCTGGTAGATATTGAATTTCTTTGATGGCTATTCTGTGTGTTGCCTGAAGAAAAATCCTCTCCTAGAGAATGATAGATCTTATTCTAAACCGAATAGCGATTTAGTTCCAGGTACTTTGTCTGTATATCATTAAATTCTTATAACCACTCGTTAAAGTAAATAATGTCATCTCCATCTTACAGATGGGGGAGCCAAGCTCAAAAAGACTAAATAACTTGCTCTAAGTTACCCAACTAGTACATGGTAGAGACGAATTTTGAACCTGATTATAGCCTATTTTTAATCCCCTTCCATTAATAATAACCTTTTGCTGCTAGTCTCTCCACACTTGGATCCTTATAGTCCCACACAAAAGATTAATCTTCCTAAAATATCACTTTCCTCTTATCTCTATTGCCTGCTCCTCCACCCCCCACCCCTCACCCCTAACCCCTCTCCCCTTTTCCGAAAGCTCATGAATCTTTTCTTGTTCTTCACTAACCTGGGACTACAGGCCTCCCACAGGTTGGTTAAATCCTGTCTTTCCGGCTTTACCTTCTGCTGTCCTGAATGAATCCTTTTTGCCAGCAGAATTGATCCCTCAGGCACACATTACTCTGTCTTTTGTTACCTTCATTTATTTATTTGTGCATTTCTTTCAAAAAAAATTTAATGCTATTGCTCTGTATGAGGCAGAGTGCTGACTCCTGTGGGCACAAAGATAAACAGAATAAATCTCTGCTTTCAAAGAATGCATTCCCTGCCTTGAAATTAAGGGATAGCAGGACAACCCATTATAATAGTGATTATAATACATTCTGAATTGTAGTTTTACACCACATGGTAACATGAATGCAATGGGAGACATGTGCACAGAATGCCGTGGGTCTGCACAGAGCAAGGATATCTGGTTTAGACTCAGGGGGTCACAGAAGGTGACCAAGAAGGAGTGATACATAAGCTGAGTCTTAAAGGGTGTTGGAGTTGGGCAGGTGCACAAGAGGGTGACAGGTACACCAGGAAGAGGGATTAGCATGTGCAAAGGCACACAGGTGTGAAGTAAGGTGGTGAATTCAGAGAAATGCAGAGTTTGGGAAGGCTGCAGCATGTAGTGCCTTAGGGGATGAGGCTGGGGAGGCAAGTCTCCATGCTGGTGAGCACAAATACCCACACTGCCTGGTATTTAGGTATTCTTACATCTTTCTCTAGACATAAACCCATACCCCACCCCTGTGCTTCTTCAGTTACCTGAGCTGAGAGGGCTTTCCATCCTCTAATCTCCTCAAGCCCTTATTCCCTGCATTTACATTTGGCATTTAACGTACAATGCTTAGTAATGCTCAATCTTTTAGATAATAAGCAGTTTCTTGGAGGTTTAGAAAAAATCCTAGCTTTTACTTGAAGATATTTTACGGGTTTGTTTTATCCCGTCTTCTCCCTAGCCTGCCTAAAGTAGGATCTTATGTAACTAATCCTCAGCGTTCAGCACAGTGCTTTGCTTATTGTTGGTTTTTAGTAAATATTGATGGATTGATATGGCCAATTATAATACTTATAATATTTTATGCCAAATTGATATATAGTTTTTTAGAAAAGCTCCCCCCCCATTTTTTTTTAGTTTTGCAAACAATGTTTTTTCAACCAATTTTTAGTTTTTCAAACAATCTCACCAACATCTTTTGGGTTACAGGGGGCTCTCAGCTCCTGATGCTGAACTGCTGTACATGCAGGAGATAGAGAAAATGGATGGCTATGGAGAAGAGAGCTACCCTGCCAAGGTAGGCATGGCATGAAAGCTGGGTTCTCTGAAATCAGTCTCGGCAATTCTGAAAGAATAATGGAGAAGCCCGAGCATGCCCTGGGGTACAAAGGTTGAAGATATGCAAAAGTCTGATAACTTAAGTGTCAAGTCTTCATGACCAAAATTTGCCAGTGAAGCATGTTCCTTTTTTGTAGTTTGTGCTTTGAAATGCTCTTAAAATAGAGTTCCTTAAGGGGCCCAACTTCCAATTTCCATACATATTTATAAGATGATACATTTATACCATTCAGATTTTTTCCTTCAGAATAATTATTATGTAGGTCTTCTGGACATTTTATATGTGGGTAACAATGTTAGGGAACTAGGTGTAGTAGTTGTTTCCAGAGTCTTCTTTTACTGCTTTCTCCTTTTAGGACAGCCAAGGAAGTGATATATCCATCGGAGCATGTCTTGAAGGTATCTTTGTGAAACACAAGAATGGGAGGCCTCCTGTGATATTTAGGTATTCTTACATCTTTCTATAGACATGCAGTTTCTTTGTCTTCCACTGGTGATTCTTTTTAGTAACTATACAAATTAAATTGCTCTCGAGTCTCGGTCTCATTAGAAAATGGTTATCTTCCCTTCCTAGAATGAAATGCCAACTGAGTACTGCTGTTTTTTTTTGGGGTGGGGGGGATGGGGTCAGTGGGTCACTTCTGTATTAGAGAAGTTGTGGGTTTACAGAAAAATCATACATAAAATACAGAGTTCCCAGTGTATCACCATATTATTAACACCTTGCATTAGTGTGGTAACATTTGTTAAATTCATGAAAGAATGCTTTTATAACTGTACTATTAACTACAGTTCACTGATTACAGTAGGGTTCACAATAGGGTTGGACAGTCCTATGTGGTATGTGGCTTTTTTTTTTAAATTTTTTTTTCTAGTAACATATATACAACCTAAAATTTCTCCAGTGTTGTTTTCAGTGCTGTTAATTATGTTCACAACGTTGTGCTACCATCATCACCATCCATTACCAAAACTTTACAATCAGCCCAAATAGAAATTCTGTACAATTTAAGCATTAACTCCCATTCCCTATCCACCCCCCACATCCATCCCCAGGTAACTTATATTATAGACTCTGACTTGATGAGTTTGCTTATTCTAATTATTTCATATCAGTGAGCTTTTATAATAACTGTCCTTTTAAGTATGGCTTATTTCACTCAACTTGATGTCCTCAAGGTTCATCCATGTTGTCACAGATATCAGAACTTCATTCCTTTTTATGGCTGAATAATATTTCATGGTGTGTATATACTGTATTTTGTTTGTCCATTCATCGATTGATAGACCCTTGGGTTGTTTCGGCAATTGTGAATAATGCCACCATGAACATTGGTGTGCAAATATCTGTTTGGGTCCCTGCTTTCAGTTCTTCTGGTAATATACCTAGAAGTGGGATTGCCAGGTCGTATGGTAATTCTATACCTAACTTTCAAGGAACTACCAAACTGTCTTCCACAGTGTCCGCACTGTTTTACATTGCTACCAGCAAAGAATGAGTGTTCCTATTTCTCCACATCCTCTCCAACATTTGTAATTTTCTGTTCTTTTAATGGTAGCCATTCTAGTGGGTGTGAAATGATATCTCATTGTGGTTCCCCCATCCCATCTATTATTCATATAATTTTTGCTGCCATTTTTCTACTCATCTGTCTATACACTGGATAAAGGGAGTGTGAGCCACAAGGTTTTCACAATCACACAGTCACACTGTGTAAGCTATATAGTTATACAGTCGTCTTCAAGAATCAAAGCTACTGGGTTACAGTTTGATAGTTTCAGGTATTTCCTTCTAGCTATTCCAATACACTAAAAACTTAAAAGGGATATCTATATAGTGCATAAGAATAACCTCCAGAATGACCTCTTAACTCCATTTGAAATCTCTCAGCCACTGAAACTTTATTTTGTTTCATTTCACTTCCCCCTTTTGGTCAAGATGACTTTCTTAATCCCATGATGCTGGGTCCAGGCTTATCCCTGGGAGTCATGTCCCACGTAAGTGGGAGGGCAGTGAGTTTACCTGCCTAGTGTTGCCCATTTTTTAAAATGGATTGTTTGTCTTTTTATTGTTGAGTTGTAGGATTTCTTTATAAACTCTGGAAATATTAAACCCTTATCACATATGTGGTTTCCATATATTGTCTCCTATTGCATAGGTTGTCTTTTAATTTTCATGAAAGTCCTTTGATGTGCAAAAGTTCTTAATTTTGATGAGTTCCCATTTATTTTTTCCTTTGTTGCTTGTGCTTTGGGTATAAAAGCTAGGAAATCATTGCCTAACATAAGATCATGAAGATGCTTCCTTATATTTTAGGGGTGTTATAGTACTGGATCTCATATTTAGGCTTTTGATTCATTTTGAGTCAGTTTTTATATATGATGTGAGATAGGGGTCCCCCTTCATTCTTTGCATGTGGATATCCAGTTCTCTCAGCACCATTTGTTGAAGAGACTGTTCTTTCCCAATTGAATGACTTTAGCAGCTTTGTCAAAAATCAATTGGCCATAGACGTGAGGGTCTATATCTGAATTTTTAATTTGATTCCATGGTTTGTATATTTATCCTTGTGCCAGTACCATATTGGTTTGACCACTGTAGCTTTGTAATAAAGTAAGGAAGCGTGAGTCCTCCAATTTAGTTCTTCTTTTTCAAGATGTTTTTGGCTATTTGGGGCCCCTTACCCTTCAAAATAAATTTGATGATTGGCTTTTTTTCCATTTCTGCAGAAAAGGCTGTTGGAACTTTGACTGGGATTACATCGCATCTATAAATTGTTTTGGATAAAATTGACATCTTAACAATACTTACTAGTCTTCCAATCCATGAGCATGGAATGTCCTTTCATTTATTTAGATCTTTGATTTCTTTTAGCAAAGTTCTGTAGTTTCCTGCATATAACTCCTTTACATCATTGATTAAATTTCTTCCTAGATATTTGATTCTTTTAGTTGCTATTATAAATGTATTTTTTTTTTTTTTTTTGATTTCCACCTCAGATTGCTCATTACCACTGTATAGACACATTGATTTTTTTACCTGTTGGTCTTGTATGATGCCACTTTGCTGAATTTGTTAATTACAACTAGTATCTTTGTTGTAGATTTTTTGGGACTTTCTATATATAGGATCCTAGCATCTGCAAATAGTGAAAGTTTTACTTCTTCCTTTCTAATTTGGATTCCTTTTATTTCTTTTTCTTGTCTAATTGCTTTGGCTAGAACTTCTAGTACAACACTGAATAACAGTGGTGACAGTGGGAATCCATGGCTTTTTCCAGATCTTAGAGGGAATGCTTTCAGTCTTTCACCATTGAGTATGATGTTACTGTGGGTTTTTCATATATGCCCTTTATCATATTGAGGAAGTTTCCTTATACTCCTATTTTCTAAGTGTTTTTATCAAGACAGGATGCTGGATTTTGTCAAATGCCTTTTCTGTGTCAGTTGGGATGATCATATGTTTTTCTCCTTTTCTGCTAATGTGGTGTATTATATTAATTGATTTTCTTATGTTGAACCACTCTTCTATAACTGGGAAAAAATCCAGTTGATCATGGTATATAATTCTTTTAATGTGCTGTTAGATTCAGTTTGCTAGTGTTTTGTTGTGGATTTTTGCATCTACATTCATAAGAGAAATTGGTCTGTAATTTTCTTTTCTTGTGGTATCTTTATTTGGCTTTGGTATTGGGGTGTGTTGGCCTCATAGAATGAGTTAGGTAGTGTCCCCTCCTCTTCAAGTTTTTGGAAGAGTTTGAGCAGGATTGGCATTAATTTTTCTTGTAATGTTAGGTAGACTTCACCTCTGAAGCCACTCTAGTCCTGGGTTTTTCTTTGTTGGGAGGATTTTGATGACTGATTCAATTTATTTACTTGTAATTGTTCTCTTGAGCTCTTCTTTTTCTTCTCGAGTTGGTGTAGGTTGTTCATGTTCCGTTTTATCTAGGTTGTCTAATTTGATGTCATACAGTTGCTCATAGTATCTTCTTATGATCCTTTTGATATCTGGGGGGTCAGTAATAATGTCCGCTCTCTTGTTTCTGATTTTATTTATTTGCGTTCTTTCTCTTTTTTATTTTTCCTTTGTCAGTCTAGCTAAACAAAGAACCAACTTTAGTTTCATAAATGGTCTATATTGTTTTTTTATTCTCTGTTTCATTATTTCTGCTCTAGTCTTTATTTCTTTCCTTCTGCTTGGTTTGAGTTTACTTTGCTGTTCTTTTTCTAGTTCCTCCAGGTATGCACGTAAGTCTTTAACCTTAGCTCTTCTTTCTTTTTTAATCTAAGCATTTAGGGTTCTAAATTTTCCTCTGAGCACTGCCTTTGCTGCATCCCTTGAGTTTTGATATGTTGTGTTCTTGTTTTCATTCATCTGAAGATAGTTACTGATTTCTTTGTGATTTCTTCTTTGACCCATTAAGAATGTGTTATTTAATGTTCATATATTTGTGGATTTTCCAGTTCTTTGCCTTTATTGATTTTCAGTTTCATTCCATTGTGTTCAGAGAAGATGCTTAATGTAATTTCAATCTTTTTAAATTTACTGAGACTTGTTTTGTTACTCAATATGTGGTCTATCCTGGAGAATGATACATATGCACTTGAGAAAAATGCACATCCTGCTCTTTTGGGGTGCAGTGTTCTGTATATGTCTGTTAGGTCTGGTGCATTTATCACATTCAGTTTCTCTGTTTCCTTATTGATCTTTTGTCTAGATGTTCTATCTGTTGATGTGAGTGGTATATTAATGTCTCCAACAATTTTTGTAGAGCTGTGTGTGTCTCCCTTCAGTTTTGCCAGTGTTTGCTTCACGTATTTTGGGGACTCCCTGGTTAGGTACATAAATATTTATGATTCTTCTTGTTTTATTGACCCTTTTTAAAATACATAGTGTCCCTTTTCTCTTGGAAGAGCTTTTGAGTTAAAGTCTATTTAGTCCGATGTTAGTATGGTTATCCCAGATATCTTTTTGTTATTATTTGCATGGATTATCTTTTTCCATCCTTTTACTTTCAACCTATTTGCATCTTTGTGTCGAAGATGAGTCTCTTGTAAACAACATACAATTGGATCATGCTTCTTTTTATCCATTCTGCCAATATGTTCCTTTTGGTTGAGGAATTTAATCCATTTACATTCCATGTTGTTACTATAAAGATAGTACTTACTTCAGCCAATTTGTCCTTTGGTTTTTTTTAAAATTCATATTTATTGAGATATATTCACATACCATGCAGTCATACAAAACAAAGCGTATATTCAGTTGTTTACAATACCATTATATAGTTGTGCGTTCATCACCAAAACTAATTTTTGACATTTTCATTACCACACGCACAAAAATAATAAGAATAAAAATTAAAGTGAAAGAGAACAATTAAAGTAAAAAAGAAAACTGGGTGCCTTTTTCTCCTTTTTTTTTTTTCCATCCCCCATTTTTCTACTCATCCATCAATAAACGAGACAGAGGGGAATATGGCCCATATGGCTTTCCCAATCACATTGTCACCCCTCATAAGCTACATTTTTATACACTCATCTTCAAGATTCATGGGTTCTGGGTTATAGTTTGATAGTTTCAGGTATTTACTACTAGCTACTCCAAATCATTAGAACCTAAAAAGGGTTGTCTATATTGTACGGAAGAGTGTCCACAGAGTGACCTCTTGGCTCCTTTTGGAATCTCTCTGCCACTGAAACTTTATTTCATTTCCTTTCATGTCCCCCTTTTGGTCAAGAAGATGTTCTCCATCCCACGATGCCGGGTCTAGATTCCTCCCCAGGAGTCATATTCCACGTTGCCAGGGAGATTCACTCCCCTGGGTGTCAGATCCCATGTAAGGAAGAGGGCAGTGATTTCACCTGCCAAGTTCACTTAGCTAGAGAGAGAGGGCCACATCTGAGCAACAAAGAGGCATTCGGGAGGAGGACCTTAGGCACAATTGTAGGGAGGCCTAGCCTCTCCTTTACAGCAACAGTCTTCCCAAGGGCAAGTCCTGTGGTAGAGGGCTCAACCGATCAAACCACCAGTCCCCTATGTCTGTGACCACATCAGCAACCATCAAGGTGGAGGAGCCCAACACCCCTGCATTCTCCACCAGCTCCTCAAGGGGTCTCTGCGTATTTTTTCATTTTTTTTTTCCAATTAACATTTTTTAAAATCAACTATATATAAAAAAAAAAAATTTAAAAACATACAATAAAAAAAACATTTCAAACAAACTATAACAAGGGAGTCCTACATGTTCCTACTCTACCCCAAGAAAATAACCCAATATAGCAACATTTCTGTGAACTTGTTCCCACCACACCCACCAGAAATTAACAAACCATAATCATTCCTGGACATTCCCAGAACATTAAACTCACCCACAATAGCTTATCTGTTCTTATTGGGTTATCATTCCCCCCTTCACCAATTGCTCTGTATCGCTAGTTCCTCTACATTCTACATTATAAACCATTTATTTTAGGAGTGTGTTGTTTACCCTCCAGGTATTTGTGAATTTTCTAAGTCTCTGATGGTTATTGACTTCTAATTGTATTCCATTGTGGTCAGAGAATATGCTTTGAATAATTTCAATTTTTTAAAATTTATTGAGGCTTGTTTTATGTCCTAGCATATGGTGTATTCTGGAGAAAGTTCCATGATCACTAGAGAAGAATGTGTATCCTGATGATTTGGGATGTAATGTTCTATACATGTCTGTTAAATCAAATCCATTTACACGATTGTTTAGATTTTCAGTTTCCTTATTGGTCTTCTGTCTGGTTGATCTATCTGTAGGAGAGAGTGATGTGTTGAAGTCTCCCACAATTATTGTGGAAACATCCGTGGCTTTTAGTTTTGCCAGTGTTTGTCTCATGTATTTTGTGGCACCATGATTGGGTGCATAAACATTTATGATTGTTATTTCTTCTTGTTGAATTGCCCCTTTTATTAGTATGTTGTGTCCTTCTTTGTCTCTCATAACTTCCTTGCATTTTTTTTTTAACTTTTTATTTTGAAATTATTTCAAACTTATAGGACAATTTCAGAAATAATATAAAACCCATAACAGAGAACTCCAACTTACCCCACCTACCACCAGATACCCAGATCCACCTATTTTAATATTTTGCCACCTTTGCCATATCATTCTCGCTTTCTGTCTGTCTGTCTGTCTGTCTGTCTATCTTGAACATCTGAGAGCAGGTTGCGCACATCATACTCCTTCAACACATAATACTTCCACGTACATTTGTAAGAACAAGGATATTCACTTATGTAATCACCTTAAGTGCAGTTATCAAGTACAAGAAATTTAACATTGATATAAAGCTTGCTTTCTGTATTCCAATTTTTATGTCCCAATAATGTCTTTTTTTTTTTTTTAATTCAGTTTTATTGAAATATATTCACAAACCATACAGTCATCCATGGTATACAATCAACTGTTCACAGTATGATCATATAGTTATGCATTCATCACCACAATCTATTTCTGAACATTTTCCTTACATCAGAAAGAATCAGAATAAGAATAAAAAATAAAAGTGAAAAGAGAATACCCAAACCATCCCCCCATCCCACCCTATTTGTCATTTAGTTTTTACTCCCATTTTTCTACTGATTTTTTTTCAATTTTTTAACTTTGTTTATCAAAAAATTAAAAACAAACAGGCAAACAACAACCAAAAAAACCCCACAACATTTCAAACAAAGCAATGGATTAAGGAAAACAAATAACCTAAAATAACTACTTTGCTTCCAATATGTTCCTACCATACCCCAAGAAAATTAATAAACCATGTCCAAACAGAGGAGTAAGAAAAACAAATAATCTAAAATAACTACATTGCTTCCAACATGTTCCTACCATACCCCAAGAAAATTAACAACCCCTAAGAAAACAAAGGAATAAGAGAAAAAAAAAACCTAAAATAACTCTATTGCTTCCAACATGATCTTACTATATCCAAGAAAGTTTACAAACCATAATCATTCCTGAGCATTCCCATAACATTGAGATTACCCTCCATAGTTTATCTGTTCTTATTAGATTATCATTCCCCCTCCACTAATTGGTATCTCTAGGTCCCCTACATTCTACAGTATAAAACATTGTACATTTTTCACAGAATTCACATTAGTGGTAACATACAATATCTCTCTTTTTGTGCCTCGCTTATTTTGCTCAGCATTATGTCTTTTTTTTTTTTTTTTTTTTTTTTTAATCTTCATTTTATTGAGATATATTCATATACCACGCAGTCACACAAAACAAATCGTACTTTCGATTGTTCACAGTACCATTACATAGTTGTACATTCATCACCCAAATCAATCCCTGACACCTTCATTAGCACACACACAAGAATAACAAGAATAATAATTAGAGTGAAAAAGAGCAATTGAAGTAAAAAAGAACACTGGGTACCTTTGTCTGTTTGTTTCCTTCCCCTATTTTTCTACTCATCCATCCATAAACTAGACAAAGTGGAGTGTGGTCCTTATGGCTTTCCCAATCCCCTTGTCACCCCTCATAAGCTACATTTTTATACAACTGTCTTCGAGATTCATGGGTTCTGGGTTGTAGTTTGATAGTTTCAGGTATCCACCACCAGCTACCCCAATTCTTTAGATCCTAAAAAGGGTTGTCTAAAGTGTGCGTAAGAGTGCCCACCAGAGTGACCTCTCGGCTCCTTTTGGAATCTCTCTGCCACTGAAGCTTATTTCATTTCCTTTCACATCCCCCTTTTGGTCAAGAAGATGTTCTCCGTCCCACGATGCCAGGTCTACATTCCTCCCAGGGAGTCATATTCCACGTTGCCAGGGAGATTCACTCCCCTGGGTGTCTGATCCCATGTAGTGGGGAGGGCAGTGATTTCACCTTTCAAGTTGGCTTAGCTAGAGAGACAGGGCCACATCTGAGCAACAAAGAGGCATTCGGGAGGAGGCTCTTAGGCACAACCATAGGGAGGCCTAGCCTCTCCTTTGCAGCAACCGTCTTCCCAAGGGTAAAACCTGTGGTAGAGGGCTCAACCCATCAAACCACCAGTCCCCTATGTCTGTGGTCATGTTAGCAACCATGGAGGTGGGGTAGGTGAATACCCCTGCATTCTCCACAGGCTCCTCAAGGGGGCACTGCATCTTTTTTTTTTCCCTGTTTTTTTTTTTTTTTTTTTTTTTAACTTTCCCTTCTTTTTTAAATCAACTGTATGAAAAAAAAGTTAAAAAGAAAACAAACATACAATAAAAGAACATTTCAAAGAGACCATAACAAGGGAGTAAGAAAAAGACAACTAACCTAAGATAACTGCTTAACTTCCAACATGTTCCTACTTTACCCCAAGAAAGTTACCTAATATAGCAACATTTCTGTGAACTTGCTCCTACTATATCCATCAGAAATTAACAGACCATAGTCATTCCTGGGCATCCCCAGAACGTTAAATAGCTTATCTGTTCTTCTTGGATTATTGTTCCCCCTTCCTTAATTGCTCTCTATTGCTAGTTCCCCTACATTCTACATTATAAGCCATTTGTTTTATATTTTTCAAAGTTCACATTAGTGGTAGCATATAATATTTCTCTTTTTGTGCCTGGCTTATTTCGCTTAGCATTATGTCTTCAAGGTTCATCCATGTTGTCATATGTTTCACGAGATCGTTCCTTCTTACTTCCGTGTAGTATTCCATCGTGTGTATATACCACATTTTATTTATCCACTCATCTGTTGAAGGACATTTGGGTTGTTTCCATCTTTTGGCAATTGTGAATAATGCTGCTATGAACATTGGCGTGCAGATATCTGTTCGTGTCACTGCTTTCCGATCTTCCGGGTATATACCGAGAAGTGCAATCGCTGGGTCGAATGGTAACTCTATATCTAGTTTTCTAAGGAACTGCCAGACTGACTTCCAGAGTGGCTGAACCATTATACAGTCCCACCAACAGTGAATAAGAGTTCCAATTTCTCCACGTCCCCTCCAGCATTTGTAGTTTCCTGTTTGTTTAATGGCAGCCATTCTAACCGGTGTTAGATGGTATCTCATTGTGGTCTTAATTTGCATCTCTCTAATAGCTAGTGAAGCTGAACATTTTTTCATGTGTTTCTTGGCCATTTGTATTTCCTCTTCAGAGAACTGTCTTTTCATATCTTTTGCCCATTTTATAATTGGGCTGACTGTACTATTGTCATTGAGTTGTAGGATTTCTTTATATATGCAAGATATCAGTCTTTTGTCAGATACATGGTTTCCAATAATTTTTTCCCATTGAGTTGGCTGCCTCTTTACCTTTTTGAGAAATTCCTTTGAGGTGCAGAAACTTCTAAGCTTGAGGAGTTCCCATTTATCTATTTTCTCTTTTGTTGCTTGTGCTTTGGGTGTAAAGTCTAGGAAGTGGCCTCCTAATACAAGGTCTTGAAGATGTTTTCCTACATTATCTTCTAGGAGTTTTATGGTACTTTCTATTATATTGAGATCTTTGGTCCATTTTGAGTTAATTTTTGTGTAGGGGGTGAGGTAGAGGTCCTCTTTCATTCTTTTGGATATGGATATCCAACTCTCCCAGCCCCATTTGTTGAAAAGACCATTATGACTCAGTTCAGTGACTTTGGGGACCTTATCAAAGATCAGTCGGCCATAGATCTGAGGGTCTATCTCCGAATTCTCAATTCGATTCCATTGATCTATATGTCTATCTTTGTGCCAGTACCATGCTGTTTTGGCAACTGTGGCTTTATAATAAGCTTCAAAGTCAGGGAGTGTAAGTCCTCCCACTTCGTTTTTCTTTTTTAGAGTGTCTTTAGCAATTCAAGGCATCTTCCCTTTCCAAATAAATTTGATAACTAGCTTTTCCAAGTCTGCAAAGTAGGTTGTTGGAATTTTGATTGGGATTGCATTGAATCTGTAGATCAGTTTGGGTAGAATTGACATCTTAATGACATTTAGTCTTCCTATCCATGAACATGGAATATTTTTCCATCTTTTAAGGTCCCCTTCTATTTCTTTTAGTAGAGTTATGTAGTTTTCTTTGTATAGGTCTTTTACATCTTTGGTTAAATTTATTCCTAGGTACTTGATTTTTTTAGTTGCTATTGAAAATGGTATCTTTTTCTTGAGTGTCTCTTCAGTTTGTTCATTTCTAGCATATAGAAACATTACTGACTTATGTGCATTAACCTTGTATCCCGCTACTTTGCTAAATTTGTTTATTAGCTCTAGTAGCTGTATCATCGATTTCTCAGGGTTTTCTAGATATAAGATCATATCATCTGCAAACAATGACAGTTTTACCTCTTCTTTTCCAATTTGGATGCCTTTTATTTCTTTGTCTTGCCGTATTGCCCTGGCTAGCACTTCCAGCACAATGTTGAATAACAGTGGTGATAGCGGGCATCCTTGTCTTGATCCTGATCTTAGAGGGAAGGCTTTGAGTCTCTCTCCATTGAGTACTATGCTGGCTGTGGGTTTTTCATATATGCTCTTTATCATGTTGAGGAAGTTTCCTTCAATTCCTACCTTTTGAAGTGTTTTTATCAAAAAGGGATGTTGGATTTTGTCAAATGCTTTTTCAGCATCTATTGAGATGATCAATTGATTTTTCCCTTTTGACTTGTTAATGTGTTGTAATACATTGATTGATTTTCTTATGTTGAACCATCCTTGCATGCCTGGAATAAACCCCACTTGGTCATGGTGTATGATTTTTTTAATGTGTCTTTGGATTCGATTTGCAAGTATTTTGTTGAGGATTTTTGCATCTATATTCATTAGGGAGATTGGCCGGTAGTTTTCCTTTTTTGTAACATCTTTGCCTGGTTTTGGTATTAGATTGATGTTAGCTTCATAAAATGAGTTAGGTAGTGTTCCATTTTCTTCAATGTTTTGAAAGAGTTTGAGTAAGATTGGTGTCAGTTCTTTCTGGAAAGTTTGGTAGAATTCCCCTGTGAAGTCATCTGGCCCTGGGCATTTCTTTGTGGGAAGATTTTTGATGACTGATTGGATCTCTTTGCTTGTGATGGGTTGGTTGAGGTCTTCTATTTCTTTTCTGGTCAGTCTAGGTTGTTCATATGTTTCCAGGAAATTGTCCATTTCCTCTACATTATCCAGTTTGTTGCCATACAGTTGTTCATAGTATCCTCTTATAATTTTTTTAATTTCTTCAGGATCTGCAGTTATGTCACCTTTTTCATTCATTATTTTGTTTATATGGGTCTTCTCTCTTTTTGATTTTGTCAGTCTAGCTAGGGGCTTGTCAATCTTGTTGATCTTCTCAAACAACCAACTTTTGGTGATATTTATCCTCTCTATTGTTTTGTTGTTCTCTATGTCATTTATTTCTGCTTTAATCCTTGTGATTTCTTTTCTTGTACTTGGTTTAGGATTGGTTTGCTGTTCATTTTCTAGCTTCTTCAGTTGATCCATTAGTTCTTTGATTTTGGCTCTTTCTTCCTTTTTAATATATGCGTTTAGTGCTATAAATTTCCCCCTTAGCACTGCTTTTGCTGCATCCCATAGGTTTTTGGTATGTTGTGTTCTCATTTTCATTCGTCTCTATATATTTAGCAATTTCTCTTGCTATTTCTTCTTTAACCCACTGATTGTTTAGGAGTGTGTTGTTTAACCTCCAGGTATTTGTGAATTTTCTAAGTCTCTGATGGTTATTGACTTCTAATTGTATTCCATTGTGGTCAGAGAATGTGCTTTGAATAATTTAAATCTTTTTAAATTTATTGAGGCTTGTTTTATGTCCCAGCATATTATCTATTCTGGAGAAAGTTCCGTGAGCACTAGAAAAGTATGTGTATCCTGGTGATTTGGGATGTAATGTCCTGTATATGTCTGTTAAATCTAATTCATTTATCAGATTGTTTAGGTTTTCAATTTCCTTATTGGTCTTCTGTCTGGTTGATCTATCTGTAGGAGAGAGTGATGTGTTGAAGTCTCCCACAATTATTGTGGAAACATCAATTGCTTCCTTTAGTTTTGCGAGTGTTTCTCTCATGTATTTTGTGGCACCTTGGTTGGGTGCATAGACATTTACGATTGTTATTTCTTCTTGCTGAATTGCCCCTTTTATTAGTATGTAGTGGCCTTCTTTGTCTCTCAAAACATCCCTGCATTTGAAGTCTATTTTATCTGAGATTAATATTGCTATACCTGCTTTCTTTTGGCTGTAGCTTGCATGAAATATTTTTTTCCATCCTTTCACTTTCAGTTTCTTTGTGTCCCTGTGTCTAAGATGAGTCTCTTGTATGCAACATATTGATGGTTCATTTTTTTTGATCCATTCTGCGAATCTATATCTTTTAATTGGGGAGTTTAATCCATTTACATTCAACGTTATAACCGTGAAGGCATTTCTTGAATCAGCCATCTTATCCTTTGGTTTATGTTTGTCATATTTTTCCCCTCTGTCTATTAATATCCTTTATTGTACCCATACCGAATCTCTTTAGTACTGAACCTTTCTCCAAGTCTCTCTGTCCTTTCTTTGTTTCTCTGTCTGTAGGGCTCCCTTGAGTATCTCCAGTAGGGCAGGTCTCTTGTTAGCAAATTCTCTCAGCATTTGTTTGTCTGTGAAAAATTTAAGCTCTCCCTCAAATTTGAAGGAGAGCTTTGCTGGATAAAGTATTCTTGGCTGGAAATTTTTCTCACTCAGAATTTTAAATATATCGTGCCACTGCCTTCTTGCCTCCACGGTGGCTGCTGAGTAGTCACTACTTAGTCTTATGCTGTTTCCTTTGTATGTGGTGAATTGCTTTTCTCTTGCTGCTTTCAGAACTTGCTCCCTCTCTTCTGTGTTTGATAGTGTGATCAGTATATGTCTCGGAGTGGGTTTATTTGGATGTATTCTATTTGGAGTTCGCTGAGCATTTATGATTTGTGTATTTATGTTGTTTAGAAGATTTGGGAAGTTTTCCCCAACAATTTCTTTGAATACTCTTCCTAGACCTTTACCCTTTTCTTCCCCTTCTGGGACACCAATGAGTCTTATATTTGGACGTTTCATATTATCTATCATATCCCTGAGGTCCATTTCGATTTTTTCAATTTTTTTCCCCATTCTTTCTTTTATGCTTTCATTTTCCATTCTGTCATCTTCGAGGTCACTGATTCGTTGTTCAACTTCCTCTAGTCTTGTACTATGAGTGTCCAGAATCTTTTTAATTTGGTCAACAGTTTCTTTAACTTCCATAAGATCATCCATTTTTTTATTTAGTCTTGCAATGTCTTCTTTATGCTCTTCTAGGGTCTTCTTGATTTCCTTTATCTCCCGTACTATGGTCTCATTGTTCATCTTTAGTTCTTTGAGTAGCTGCTCTAGGTGCTGTGTCTCTTCTGGTATTTTGATTTGGGTGGTTGGGCTTGGGTTATCCATATCGTCTGGTTTTTTCATATGCTTTATAATTTTCTGTTGTTTTTGGCCTCGTGGCATTTGCTGAACTTGATAGGGTTCTTTTAGGATTTGTAGACCAATTGAAGTCCTTATCTCTAATTTATCAGATCTACAGCTTCGTGGAGTACACTTTCTCTAACTAACCAGCAGGTGGTGTCCACGAGCCACCTGTTCTCCACAAGCCAGTTCTCCCCTGCTTAGCCTTTTTGGTGAGTGGGGGAGTGAGTCTTGTGGGGTCCAATTGGTGTACCAAGCTTGCGTGTGTAGTTGGTGTTGCCTGCCCTGTATATGGGGTGTGTTTCTGGGCATTCAGGGAGGGGGGGGGTGGCTCTAACAATCAAATCTTCCTGGTGATCCTAGAGTTTTAAAGCTGCTGCAATAGTGTAATCCTTCAGTTCAGTCCTGCCAGAGTTTGTCTCTGCCACTGACTCACAAGTCCTTGGTATTGGCGTATGGCTCCTGAGACTTGCAAGTGGGCCCCTCTTCCAGGCCGTGCACCCCAGGTCCTCTGTTGAGGGATGACTGTGCTATGTCACAGGTGAGTGCCGTCCCCCCAGGGCAGTTCTGGGCTGCTGGGCTGTGTAGGGAGGCTCCCATTCTGCTGAAATAATGGCTGAATGGGGCTTTGTTAATTCACACTGCTCTACCTTCCCAACTCTGGGACAATCGGCTGAGGTTGCAGGAAAGGCTAATGTCCACGCCCAGTTTTGTGGTGTGTGCCTGTTATTTGAAGCACTTCCGTCACACTGGGTTGTCTGGGGCAGTTCTGGGCTATGGGGCTGGCGATGGGCAGGAGTGTTTCCTGTCCACCAGGATGATGGCTGTGAGCGGACACCCCCCTTTTCTTGGGAAGTTGTGGTGTTTAGTGAATTTTCTCAGCCACTGGATTATTGCGTTTTATCTCAGAGCTCTCCTAGTTCTGCTCTTGACTGGACCTGCCCAAATAGCAAGTCTTTGAAGCTTTCTGTATTGGGCTTCTTAGAGTAATTGTTTTAGAAAAAGAAAAAAGGATTAAAAACAAAACAAAACAAAACAAAACAAAACAACAACAACAACAAAAAAAACGGGCCCTCCTGTGAGATCTAATGTGTTATTGAAATGCTAAGAGACAAAGCAACCAGGGCCATTAAGGTAAGGTCCACAGGGCAGAGAGATCAGCTTTTCTTCGGGATTTGCATATGCGCCTCAGGGCCCTTCCCCTTTCTATGTTCACCAGAACTCCAAAAATCCTCCGCTTTTATTTTGGAGTTTTTCGTGTTGTTTTTTTTCTATGCCTGTCTCCTCTGTGCTCGGCTGGCTGCTCTCAGATTCTCTGGTGTCTGGTCTCAGTCTATCTATGGTTGGAGTTTGAATCAGTAGAATGAGTTTCCGATAAGGGCTGCCACTGCAGTTCTCCCTTCTCCTTCCCGGAGCTGACAGCCCCTCCTCCCCCAGGACTGAGCCTGGCAGGGAGGGGCGTGGGTCCCCTGGCCGCAATAACTTACAGATTTCGCTGATCTCAGCAGTTCCACGTTTTCATGAGTGTTGTATGAAGTATGCCCAAAGTCAGATTGCTCCGTGCTGTCCAGTCCACGCAGTTCCTGGCTTTCTACCTACTTTCCTGGAGGAGTAACTAAAACATACAGCTCACCAGTCTGCCATCTTGCCCCGCCTCCCCCAATAATGTCCTTTTAAGCGTTTTCTCCTCTATTCTTAGATCCCATCCAGAATCATGTATTGTATTTAATTGTCATTATTTTTTTGGTTTCTCTTCCTTTTTTTTTTCAATTGTGGAAACGTATATACAACATGCATCTTCCCATCCCCATCTGTCCCAATTATGTCCATTCAGTAGGATTATTCGCATTCACGATGTTGCTGTACCAGGATGTTGCTCACCACCATCTGTTACTATGACTCTCCCTTTACCCCAAATGGAAAATCTACACTCATTTTGCATTAACTCCCCCATCGGCCCTGCCCCCACACCACCCCTCATTTGAGTACTTCCTGTCTCTAGAAGTTTGCATATTCTCTGATATTTTCCTTTTGGCCACCACGGGGCTTAAATTTAACATGCTAAATATATAACAGCATTTATAGCATACAAATAGCTTCAGTACTTAACAGCTTGAAGAGTATATGTAAACTGTGTTCTGTACCCCGCTGTCCCTCCACCTTTATGTAGTTCTTGTAACAAATCACATATTTATACATTGAGTTCAATACCATTGATTTATCATTACATTTTATGCACTTGCCTTTTAGATACTGTAGGAAGTAAAAGTGGAGTTACAAATCAAAAATACAATAGTACTGGTATTTATGTTCATCCATGTCATTAATTTTACTGAAGATCTTTATTTCTTCATGTGGCTTCAATCGTCTAGTGTCCTTTCCTTTCAACTTGCAGAACTCCCTGTAGTGTTTCTTGCAGGGCTGATTAAGTGGTGATGAAGTCCCTCAGATATTGTTTATCTGGAAAGTTTTAATCCCTCCCTCAGTTTGTTTGTTTTTTTTATCTTCATTTTATTGAGATATATTCACATACCACGCAATCATACAAAACAAATCGTACATTCGATTGTTCACAGTACCAGTACGTAGTTGTACATTCATCACCTAATTCAATCCCTGACACTTTCATTAGCACACACACAAAAATAACAGGAATAGTAATTAAACTGAAAAAGAGCAATTGAAATAAAAAAGAACACTGGGTACCTTTGTCTGTTAGTTTGTTTGTTTCCTTCCCCTATTTTTCTACTCATCCATTCATAAACTAGACAAAGTGGAGGGTGGTCCTTATGGCTTTCCCAATCCCATTGTCACCCCTCATAAGCTACATTTTTATACAGTTGTCTTCGAGATTCATGGGTTCTGGGTTGTAGTTTGATAGTTTCAGGTATCCACCACCAGCTACCCCAATTCTTCAAAACCTAAAAAGGGTTGTCTAAATTGTGCATAAGAGTGCCCACCAGAGTGACCTCTCGGCTCCTTTTGGAATCTCTCTGCCACTGAAGCTTATTTCATTTCCTTTCACATCCCCCTTTTGGTCAAGAAGATGTTCTCCGTCCCACGATGCCAGGTCTACATTCCTCCCCGGGAGTCATATTCCACATTGCCAGGGAGATTCACTCCCCTGGGTATCTGATCCCACGTAGTGGGGAGGGCAGTGATGTCACCTTTCAAGTTGGCTTAGCTAGAGAGAGAGGGCCACATCTGAGCAACAAAGAGGCATTCGGGAAGAGGCTCTTAGGCACAATTATAGGGAGGCCTAGCCTCTCCTTTACAGCAACCTTCTTCCCAAACCTATGGTAGAGGGCTCAACCCATCAGACCACCAGTCCCCTATGTCTGTGGTCATGTTAGCAACCATGGAGGTGGGGTAGGCGAATACCCCTGCATTCTCCACAGGCTCCTCAAGGGGGCACTACATATTTTTTTCCTTGTTTTTTTTTTTTTTTTTTAACTTTTTTTTCTTTTTTAAATCAACTGTACGAAAAAAAAAATTAAAAAAAAACAAAAAACATACAATAAAAGAACATTTCAAAGAGACCATAACAAGGGTTTCAGAAAAAGACAAGTAACCTAAGATAACTGCTTTACTTCCAATCTGTTCCTACTTTACCCCAAGAAACTTACCTAATATAGCAACATTTCTGTGAATTTGTTCTTACTATATCCATCAGAAATTAACAGAGCATAGTCATTCCTGGGCATCCCCAGAACGTTAAATAGCTTATCTGTTCTTCTTGAATTATTGTTCCCCCTTCCTTAATTGCTCTCTATTGCTAGTTCCCCTACATTCTACATTATAAACCATTTGTTTTACATTTTTCAAAGTTCACGTTAGTGGTAGCATATAATGTTTCTCTTTTTGTGCCTGGGTTATTTTGCTCAGCATTATGTCTTCAAGGTTCATCCATGTTGTCATATGTTTCACAAGATTGTTCCTTCTTACTGCCGCGTAGTATTCCATCGTGTGTATATACCACATTTTATTTATCCACTCATCTGTTGAAGGACATTTGGGTTGTTTCCATCTCTTGGCAATTGTGAATAATGCTGCTATGAACATTGGCGTGCAGATATCTGTTCGTGTCACTGCTTTCCGATCTTCCGGGTATATACCGAGAAGTGCAATCGCTGGATCGAACGGTAACTCTATATCTAGTTTTCTAAGGAACTGCCAGACTGACTTCCAGAGTGGCTGAACCATTATACAGTCCCACCAACAATGAATAAGAGTTCCAATTTCTCCACATCCCCTCTAGCATTTGTAGCTTCCTGTTTGTTTAATGGCAGCCACTCTAATCGGTGTTAGATGGTATCTCATTGTGGTCTTAATTTGCATCTCTCTAATAGCTAGTGAAGCTGAACATTTTTTCATGTGTTTCTTGGCCATTTGTATTTCCTCTTCAGAGAACTGTCTTTTCATATCTTTTGCCCTATAATTGGGCTGTCTGTACTATTGTCATTGAGTTGTAGGATTTCTTTATATATGCAAGATATCAGTCTTTTGTCAGATACATGGTTTCCAATAATTTTTTCCCATTGAGTTGGCTGCCTCTTTACCTTTTTGAGAAATTCCTTTGAGGTGCAGAAACTTCTAAGCTTAAGGAGTTCCCATTTATCTATTGTTTCTTTTGTTGCTTGTGCTTTGGGTGTAAAGTCTAGGAAGTGGCTGCCTAATACAAGGTCTTGAAGATGTTTTCCTACATTATCTTCTAGGAGTTTTATGGTACTTTCTTTTATATTGAGATCTTTGGTCCACTTTGAGTTAATTTTTGTGTAGGGTTTGAGGTAGGGGTCCTCTTTCATTCTTTTGGATATGGATATCCAACTCTCCCAGCCCCATTTGTTGAAAAGACCATTATGACTCAGTTCAGTGACTTTGGGGGCCTTATCAAAGATCAGTCGGCCATAGATCTGAGGGTCTATCTCTGAATTCTCAATTTGATTCCATTGATCAATATGTCTGTCTTTGTGACAGTACCATGCTGTATTGACAACTGTGGCTTTATAATAAGCTTCAAAGTCAGGGAGTGTAAGTCCTCCCACTTCGTTTTTCTTTTTTAGAGTGTCTTTAGCAATTCGAGGCATCTTCCCTTTCCAAATAAATTTGATAACTAGCTTTTCCAAGTCTGCAAAGTAGGTTATTGGAATTTTGATTGGGACTGCATTGAATCTGTAGATGAGTTTGGGTAGAATTGACATCTTAATGACATTTAGCCTTCCTATTCATGAACATGGAATATTTTTCCATCTTTTAAGGTCCCCTTCTATTTCTTTTAGTAGAGTTACATAGTTTTCTTTGTATAGGTCTTTTACATCTTTGGTTAACTTTATTCCTAGGTACTTGATTTTTTTTATTTGCTATTGAAAACGGTATCTTTTTCTTGAGTGTCTCTTCAGTTTGTTCATTTCTAGCATATAGAAACATTAGTGACTTATGTGCATTAACCTTGTATCCCGCTACTTTGCTAAATTTGTTTATTAGCTCTAGTAGCTGTATTGTTGATTTCTCAGGGTTTTCCAGATATAAGATCATATCATCTGCAAACAATGACAGTTTTACTTCTTCTTTTCCAATTTGGATGCCTTTTATTTCTTTGTCTTGCCGGATTGCTGTGGCTAGCACTTCCAGCACATTGTTGAATAACAGTGGTGACAGCGGGCATCCTTGTCTTGTTCCTGATCTTAGAGGGAAGGCTTTCAGTCTCTCACAATTGAGTACTATGCTGGCTGTGGGTTTTTCATATATGCTCTTTATCATGTTGAGGAAGTTTCCTTCAATTCCTACCTTGTGAAGTGTTTTTATCAAAACGAAAGTTGGATTTTGTCAAATGCTTTTTCAGCATCTATTGGGATGATCATTTGATTTTTCCCTTTCGAATTTTTAATGTGTTGTAATACATTGATTGATTTTCTTATGTTGAACTATCCTTGCATGCCTGGAATGAACCCCACTTGGTCATGGTGTATGATTTTTTTAATGTGTCTTTGGATTCGATTTGCAAGTATTTTGTTGAGGATTTTTGCATCTATATTCCTTAGGGAGATTGACTGGTAGTTTTCCTTTTTTGTAGCATCTTTGCCTGGTTTTGGTATTAGATTGATGTTAGCTTCATAAAATGAGTTAGGTAGTGTTCCATTTTCTTCAATATTTTGAAAGAGTTTGAGTAAGATTGGTGTCAGTTGTTTCTGGAAAGTTTGGTAGAATTCCCCTGTGAAGCCATCTGGCCCTGGGCATTTATTTGTGGGAAGATTTTTGATGACTGATTGGATCTCTTTGCTTGTGATGGGTTGATTGAGGTCTTCTGTTTCTTCTCTGGTCAGTCTAGGTTGTTCATATGTTTCCAGGAAATTGTCCATTTCCTCTACATTATCCAGTTTGTTGCCATACAGTTGTTCATAGTATCCTCTTATAATTTTTTTAATTTCTTCAGGATCTGCAGTTATGTCACCTTTTTCATTCATTATTTTGTTTATATGGGTCTTCTCTCTTTTTGATTTTGTCAGTCTATCTGGGGGCTTGTCAATCCTGTTGATCTTCTTAAAGAACCAACTTTTGCTGTTGTTTATCCTCTTTGTTGTTTTTTTCTTCTCTATGTCCTTTATTTCTGCTTTAATCCTTGTTATTTCTTTTCTTCTACGTGGTTTAGGATTGGTTTGCTGTTCATTTTCTAGCTTCTTCAGTTGATTCATTAGTTCTTTGATTTTGGCTCTTTCTTCCTTTTTAATATATGTGTTTAGTGCTATAAATTTCCCCCTCAGCACTGCTTTTGCTGCATCCCATAGGTTTTGGTATGTTGTGTTCTCATTTTCATTCGTCTCTATATATTTAGCAATTTCTCTTGCTATTTCTTCTTTAACCCACTGATTGTTTAGGAGTGTGTTGTTTAACCTCCAGGTATGTGTGAATTTTCTAAGTCTCTGATGGTTATTGACTTCTAATTGTATTCCATTGTGGTCAGAGAATGTGCTTTGAATAATTTCAATCTTTTTAAATTTATTGAGGATTGTTTTATGTCCCAGCATATGAGCTATTCTGGAGAACGTTCCGTGAGCACTAGAAAAGTATGTGTATCCTGGTGATTTGGGATGTAATGTTCTGTATATGTCTGTTAAACCTAATTCATTTATCAGATTGTTTAGGTTTTCAATTTCCTTATTGGTCTTCTGTGTGGTTGATGTATCTATAGGAGAGAGTGATGTGTTGAAGTCTCCCACAATTATTGTGGAAAGATCAATTGCTTCCTTTAGTTTTGCGAGTGTTTCTCTCATGTATTTTGTGGCACCTTGATTGGATGCATAGACATTTAGGATTGTTATTTCTTCTTTTTGAATTGCCCCTTTTATTAGTATGTAGTGGCCTTCTTTGTCTCTCAAAACATCCCTGCATTTAAAGTGTATTTTATCTGAGATTAATATTGCTACACCTGCTTTCTTTCAGCTGTAGCTTGCATGAAATATTTTTTCCATCCTTTCACTTTCAATTTCTTTGTGTCCCTGTGTCTAAGATGAGTCTCTTGTATGCAACATATTGATGGTTCATTTTTTTTTGATCCATTCTGCAAATCTATATCTTTTAATTGGGGAGTTTAATCCAGTTACATTCAACGTTATAACCTTGAAGGTATTTCTTGAATCAGCCATCTTATCCTTTGGTTTATGTTTGTCATATATATTTTTCCCCTCTCTCTATTATTATCCTTTATTGTACCCATACCGAATCTCTTTAGTACTGAACCTTTCTCCAAGTCTCTCTGTCCTTTCTTTGTTTCTCTGTCTGTAGGGCTCCCTTTAGTATCTGAAGTAGGGCAGGTCTCTTGTTAGCAAATTCTCTCAGCATTTGTTTGTCTGTGAAAAATTTAAGCTCTCCTTCAAATTTGAAGGAGAGCTTTGCTGGATAAAGTATTCTTGGCTGGAAATTTTTCTCACTCAGAATTTTAAATATATCGTGCCACTGCCTTCTTGCCTCCATGGTGGCTGCTGAGTAGTCACTACTTAGTCTTATGCTGTTTCCTTTGTATGTGGTGAATTGCTTTTCTCTTGCTGCTTTCAGAACTTGCTCCTTCTCTTCTGTGTTTGACAGTGTGATCAGAATATGTCTCAGAGTGGGTTTATTTGGATTTATTCTATTTGGAGTTCGCTGAGCATTTATGATTTGTGTATTTATGTTGTTTAGAAGATTTGGGAAGTTTTCCCCAACAATTTCTTTGAATACTCTTCCTAGACCTTTACCCTTTTGTTCCCCTTCTGGAACACCCTTGAGTCTTATATGTGGATGTTTTATATTATCTATCATATCCCTGAGGTCCGTTTCGATTTTTTCAATTATTTTCCCCATTCTTTCTTTTATGCTTTCATTTTCCCTTCTGTCATCTTCCAGGTCACTGATTCATTGTTCAGGTTCCTCTAGTTTTGTACTATGAGTGTCCAGAATCTTTTTAATTTGGTCAACAGTTTCTTTAATTTCCATAAGATCATCTATTTTTTTATTTAGTCTTGCAATGTCTTCTTTATGCTCTTCTAGGGTCTTCTTGATATCCTTTGTATCCCGTATTATGGTCTCATTGTTCATCTTTAGTTCTTTGAGTAGCTGTTCTAGGTGCTGTGTCTCTTCTGAGATTTTGATTTGGGTGCTTGGGCTTGGGTTATCCATATCGTCTGGTTTTTTCATATGCTTTATAATTTTCTGTTGTTTTTGGCCTCGTGGCATTTGCTGAACTTGATAGGATTCTTTTAGGATTTGTCGACCAACTGAAGTCCTTATCTCTAATTTATCAGATCTACAGCTTCGTGGAGTACACTTTCTCTAACTAACCAGCAGGTGGTGTCCACGAGCCACCTATTCTCCACAAGCCAGTTCTCCCCTGCTTTGCCTTTGTGGTGAGTGGGGGAGTGAGTCTTGTGGGGTCCAATTGGTGTACGAAGCTTGCGTGTGTAGTTGGTGTTGCCCGCCCTGTATATGGGGCGTGTTTCTGGGCAGTCAGGGGGCGGGGGGGGGGTTGGCTCTAATAATCAAATCTTCCTGGTGATCCTGGAGTTTTAAAGCTGCTGCAATAGTCTAATCCTTCAGTTCAGTCCTGCCACAGTTTGTCTCTACCACTGACCCACAAGTCCTTGGTATTGGCATATGGCTCCTGAGACTTGCAAGTGGGTCCCTCTTCCAGGCCATGAACCCGCTGGTCCTTTGTTGAGGGATGACTGTGCTATGTCACAGGTGAGTGCTGTCCCCCCAGGGCGGTTCTGGGCTGCTGGGCTGTGTAGGGAGGCTCCCAGTCTGCTGAAATGATGGCTGAATGGTGCTTTGTTAATTCACACTGCTCCACCTTCCCAACTCTGGGACAATCAGCTGAGGTTGCAGAGAAGGCTAATGTCCACGCCCAGTTTTGTGGTGTGTGCCTGTTATTTGAAGCACTTCCATCACACTGGGTTGTCTGGGGCAGCTCTGGGCTATGGGGCTGGTGATGGGCAGGAGTGTTTCCTGTCCACCAGGATGATGGCTGTGAGCGGACACCCCCCTTTTCTTGGGAAGTTGTGGTGTTTAGTGAATTTTCTCAGCCACTGGATTATTGCCTTTTGTCTCAGAGCTCTCTTAGTTCTGCTCTTGTGTTGACCTGCCCATATTGCAAGTCTTTGAAGCTTTCTGTATTGGGCTTCTTAGAGTAATTGTTTCAGAAAAAGAAAAAAGACTTAAAAAAAAAAAAAAAGGACCCTCCTCATGGATGTAATGGGTTATTCAAATGCTAAGACACAAATCAATTAGGGCCATTAAGGAATGGTCCACAGGGCAGAGAGATCACCTTTTCTTCGGGATTTGCATATGAGCCTTAGGGCCTGAGCTCTGCCCTTCCCCTTTCTATGTTCACCAGAACTCCAAAAATCCTCCACTTTTATTTTGGAGTTTTTCGTGCTTTTTTTTTTTCTATGCCTGTCTCCTCTCTGCTGGGCTGGCTGCTCTCAGATTCTCTGGTATCTGGTCTCAGTCTATCTATGGTTGGAGTTTGGATCAGTAGAATGAGATTCCGATAAGGGCTGCCACTGCAGTTCTCCCTTCTCCTTCCCAGAGCTGACAGCCCCTCCTCCCACGGGACTGAGCCTGGCAGGGAGGGGTGCGGGTCCCCTGGCCACAAAAACTTACAGATTTCGCTGTTCTCAGCAGTTCCACGTTTTCATGAGTGTTGTATGAAGTATGCCCAAAGTCACATTGCTCCGTGGTGTCCAGTCCATGCAGTTCCTGGCTTTCTACCTACTTTCCTGGAGGAGTAACTAAAACATACAGCTCACCAGTCCGCCATCTTGCCCCACCTCCCATCCTTGCATTTAAAGTCTATTTCATCTAAGATTAATATTGCTACTCCTGCTTTCTTTTGGCTCGCATGAAATATTTTTTCCATCCTTTCACTTTCAATTTCTTTGTGTCCCTGTATCTAAGATGAGTCTCTTGTATGCAGCATATTGATGGTTCATGTTTTTTGATCCATTCCGCCAATCTATATCTTCTAATTGGGGAGTTTAATCCATTTATATTCAACGTTATTACTGTGAAGGCATTTCTTGAATCAGCCATCTTATCCTTTGGTTTATGTTTGTCAGATATATTTTTTCCCTCTGTCTCTTATTCTTTAACGAACCAATATTGAATCTCTTTTGTACTGAACCTTTCTCCATATCTCTCTCCTTTCTTTGTTTCTCTGTCTGTAGGGCTCTCTTTAGTATCTGAAGTAGGGCAGGTCTTTTATTAGCAAAATCTCTCAGGATTTGTTTGTGAAAAATTTAAGCTCTCCCTCAAATTTGAAGGAATGCTTTGCTGAATAAAGTATTCTTGGTTGGAAATTATTCTCTCTCAGAATTTTAAATATGTCATGCCACTGCCTTCTCACCTCCATGGTGGCTGCTGAGTAGTCACTACTTTATCTTATGTAGTTTCCTTTGTATGTGGTGAATTGCTTTTCTCCTGCTGCTTTCAGAACTTGCTCCTTCTCCTCAGTATTTCACAGTGTGATCAGAATATGTCTTGGAGTGGGTTTATTTGGATTTATTCTATTTGTAGTTTGCTGGGCATTTATGCTTTGTGTATTTATAGTGTGTAGAAGGTTTGGGAAGTTTTCCCCCACAATTTCTTTGAATACTCTTTCTAGACCTTTACCCTTCTCTTTCCCTTCTGGGACACCAATGAGTCTTAAATTTGGACATTTTATTTTATCTATCGTATCCCTGAGGTCCATTTTGATTTTTTCGATTTTTCCCCCATTCTTTCTTTTGTTCTTTCATTTTCCGTTCTGTGGCCTTCAAGGTTGCTGATTCATTGTTCAGCTTCCTGTGGTCTTGTACTGTGAGTATCCAGAATCTTTTTAATTTGGTCAGCAGTTTCCTTTATTTCCATAAGATCATCTATTTTTTTATTTACTCTTGCAGTTTCTTCTTTATGCTCTTCTAGGGTCTTCTTCATGTCCTTTATATCCTGTGCCATGGTCTCGTTGCATGTCTTTAGTTCTTTGATTAATTCCTCCAAGCGCTGTGTCTCCTCTGATCTTTTGATTTGGGTGTTTGGGTTTGGGTTATCCATATCGCCTGGTTTTCTCATATGCTTTAAAATTTTCTGTTGTTTTTGGCCTCTTGGCATTTGCTTTACTTGATAGGGTTCTTTTAGGATGTGTAGGATTATTGAAAGCCTAATCTATAATTTGTTAGATCTACAGCTTGTGAAGTACTCTTTAACTAACCATCAGATGGCATCCACGAGTCACCTATTCCCATCAAGTTAGTTTTCCCCAGCTTTGTCTTTGTGGTATGTGGGGGTCTGATTCTTGTGGGGTCCAGTTGGTGCACCAAGTTTCAGTGTGTCATTGGTGCTGTCCACCCTGAATGTGGGGCGTGTGTCTGAGCAGATAGGGAGGGAGGGCAGCTTTAGTAATCAAACCTCCCACATGTTCGTGGAGACTTAAGGCAGTCGCAAGAGTCTAAACCTTCATTTCAGTCTCACCACAGATTGTCTCTGCTGCTGACCCACAAGTCCGTGGTATTGGCGTATGGTCCCTGGGATTTCCGAATGTGTCCCTCTTCCAAGCCGTGCCCTTATAGGGCCTCTGCTGAGGGAAGGTTGTGCTACGTCACAAGTGCACGCCGTCCCTCAAGGGAAGTTCTGGGCTGCCAGGCTGTGTAGGTGCGTTCTCAGCCTGCTGTAAGGAGGCTGTATCGGGCATGTTAATTTCCCCCTTTTTGCACAGCTCCACCTTCCCAGTTCCGGGACAGTTAGCTGTGGGTGTGCAAAAGGCTCTTCTCCATGTCCGATATTGTGGCATGTGTGTGTGTTGCTGGAAACATTTCCTGTTTCACTGGGTTTTTTGTGCAACTCTGGGCTATGGCTCCGCACTGGGCAGGAGCATTCCCAGCCCGCCGGGATGATGGCTGCAAGGGGCATAGTTATTTTCTCCTTTTGGCTCCCTTTGCCTGCCTCGCTCTGAGACAATTAGCAGCCGGTGTGTGAAGGGCTATCTTCCACACCAAACATTGAGGCTTTCGCACAGCCCTTTTCTGCCACGCTTCACTGTGCAGTTCTCGCTGCTGTATCTGCAGCCACTTTTAGGTTTTTTTAAAAAAGAACTTGTCCACCTCTGAACGCCAACCCATGGTTTCCCCACACCGCAGTGTGGCTGCCGGACATTCAGCAGGCTTACTCGCTTGTTTCAGAACGTAGACTCCTGGTTTCACCAAGTACACAGTCCCTATGGATTTAGCAGACCTTGTCCAGCTAGTGCTTCACTGGAACTGGTGTTCTGGGTCACTTTCTGGCTTTTATCTAGTATTTTTCACGGAGGTGTTTTTTTTGTCCTGTCTTTCCTAGCTGCCATCTTACGTTCTCCTGTCCTGTGGGTTTTATGTCTTATATCTTTTGCACCTTCTTTTGCGCATTTTATTGCACCTTCTTTTCTGTATAGCTGGTCTTTTGTGATGTATCTGACTGATCCCTTTCTCATTTCTGTATCTTTTCATTTTTAAAATACTTCATTGTTACCCTGGGGTTTTTATTATACAACCTGAGCCTATAACTTTCCAATTTGAGAAGATACCAGCTTAACTCCAGTAGCATATATGTTCTCTGCTCCTATATCCCTCCATTTCCCCTTTTTATGTTATTTTTGTTGCATATTACCTCTTTGTATTTTTCATGCCCATTATCAGGAAATATGACTGTTTCTTCTTCAGGTGTATTCTAACTCATACGAATTAAAGAACAGAATTATATATTGAGGATAAAGTACTATTGGATTCTTCATTTACCCATTTCGTTACCTTCACTGAAGATCTTTACTTCTTCAAGCAGCACTCTCCTGTCTTTTCCTTTCAACCTGAACAACTCCCTTTAACAATTCTTGTAGGGCTGGTCTTTTGGTGGCGTGCTGTGTATCTGTTTATGTGTGAATATTTTAAACTCCCCCTCATTTTTTTAAAAATATAATTTTATTGAAATATATTCATATACCATACAGTTATCCAAAGTGTACGACAGTTGTTCACAGATTCATCATATAGTTGTGCATTCAACACCACAATTTCTGAACATTTTCATCACTCCAAAAATAAAAAATAAAAATGAAAATAAGAGTAAAAATAAAAGTAAAAGAGAAAACTCAAAGCATCCCATACCCCTCCTCCCCCTCATTTACTTTTTTTTAATTGAAATATATTCACATACCATACAGTCATCCAAAGTATAAAACAATTATTCACAGTATCATCATATAGTTATGCATTTATCACCACAATTTTTGAATATTTTCATTACTCCAAAAAATAAAAATAAGAATAAAAATAAAAGTTAAAAGAAAACTCACAGTGTTCCATATCCCCCTCCTCCATATTATTCATTTACTTTTTGTCCCCACTATTTTCTACTCAGTTGTCTATATACTGGGTGCAGGGATTGTGAGCCATAAGGTTTTCACAATCACATGGTCACACAGTATAAGCTATTTAGTTATATGATTGTCTTCAAGAATCAAGGATACTGGATTGCAATTTAACAATTTCAGATATTTTCTTCTAACTATTCTAATCAACTAAAAAACTAAAAAGGGATATCTATATGACACATAAGAACCAAGTCCAGAATGACTCTCAACTCCATTTGAAATCTCTCAGCCATTGAAACTATTTTGTTTCAATTCTCCTCCCCCTTTCGGTCCGAAAGGCTTTCTCAGTCGTATGATGCAGGGTCTAGGCTCATTCCCCAGGGTCACATTCCACACTGCCAGGGAGAGTTATACCCCTGGGAGTCTTGTCCCATGTAGGGGGGAAGTTAATGCGTTTACCTGCTGAGTTGGCTTAGAGAGAGACGCCACATCTGATCAACCAAAGAGGCCCACTGGGGGTGATTCCTAGGCACAATTATGAGTAGGATTAGACTTTCCTTTGTAGTTCAAGCTTTGTAAGGCCAAGCCCCGAGATCGAGGGCTTGGCCCACTGAGCTGGCGGTCCCCAATACTTGAGAGAATATTTATTCTCTGCCCAAATTACTCTGGGTTGTATTGGGATGCTGTGCCTCTTGGACTTGCAATTTTTTGTCTTTCATTAGAGTTGGGAAATTTTCATTGATTATTTCCTCTGTTATTCCTTCTGCCGTTTTTTCTTTCTCTTCTCCTTCTGGGACACCTATAACATGTATATTAGTGCACTTAATGTTGTCTTTCAGTTCCCTGAGACCTTGCTCATATTTTTCCATTCTTTTCCCTGTCTGTTCTTTTGTGTTCAGGATTTCAGATGTCCTTTCCTCCATCTCATTGATCCTTTCTTCTGCCTCTTTCATCTCTTCTGTTGTGCTTTTCATTCCCATAAGTTCTGTATTTGTTTTTTCAAGATTATGAATTCTTCCTTATATCACCCAGTGTCTTCTTTATATCCTTGATCTCTTTTGTCACATTCTCTTTCACCTCATTGATTCAATTTAAAAATTTTGTTTGAATATCTATAATTATTTGTTTCAACTCCTGAATCTCAGTTGATATATTAGTTTCTTCCTTTGACTGGGCCATTTCTTGCTGTTTCCTGATGTGGTTTGTGATTTTCTGCTGTCTTGGCATGTGGTTTTCTTGATTGGTTTAATCTGGAAGTTGTTTTCTCTCTTTTGTGTAAGGTTTACTTGTTGGTTGATCTCTATCTTTTCTTTGTTTCTCTCCCTTGCCAGTTGTCAGATTGGCTCTGTCCCCCAGTCTTCTCCCCAAAATCAGGCATCCACTGTGGCCTGCCACAAGGATGGGAGGTAGGCACTGTACACCACAGCAAGTTCCCTGTGTGTGGTAATGCAAATCTGCTGGCTTCTAGTAGTGCTGTTTTCCCCCAGCTATCAAGACTTGAGTTTGATTTGGGTCCCTGCTTTAACAGTTGGGTCTTCCCTATTTCTCAGCCAAACAGGACCGGGTTTCCATACAGGGAGTACAGACCAGCTTCTGTGTTCCTAAGAAAGGGCTGTCCAGCAGATGGCACCATTTGGTAACTTAATTGTCCTCAGAGGCTCCTCTGCCATGGAGTACGGCCACTGCTTCCCTTAAGGATGGGGGAAGGGCTTTCAGACCCAGAGCTGAAAACATGTCTCTGTCCGGTTTTCTCAGTCTCTTGGTCCCTCACTGATTTGGACCTTGAAATGCCCTCCCCTGTCCACTGGATCTTCAAACAGCGAGGGTATTTTTCACTGCTGTAAGATTTTAAAATCTGTGTCCCTGGTGGGAGGGGTCCTGTCTGTTGTTTCTGTGCCTTTCCCACACAGAGCCTGAGTGAGGGGGAGGGGAGAGGACTGGCTGGTCTGGGACGGAAAATTCCTACCTGATATTTCTTCTCTTTCTTCAGTTCAGCATTTGCAGGGTCTTTCTCCAGTCTATATCCTCCTCCAGAATTTTAAACAATTCAGAATTGTCCCTTTTTTCATTGGATCTCTGGAGAGAAGTTTTCAGTAGCTGTTTATATCGCCATATTGATGACATCATTCCTCCCCCTCATTTTTGAAGGACAGTTTTGCTGGATAAAGAATTATTGGCTCGCAGTTCTTCTCTTGTAGTACCCTAAATATATCAAACCACTGCCTTCTTGCCTGATTTCTGATGAGAAATTGGCTTTAGTTTTATTGAGGATCCCTTGTATATGTTGAATTTCTCTTGCTGCTTTCAGAATTCTCTCTTTATGATTAGTATGTTTTTCAGAGTAGGTCTATTAGGGTTTATCCTGTTTGGAGTATGTTGCGTTTTTTGGACACTTATATTTATGTCTTTCATTGAAGAGCTGGGAAATTTTGGACCATTATTTCCTGAAATATTCTTTCTGCCCCTTTTCCCCTTCTTCTTCTGGGATTTCCATGATGTATATGTTTGTATGTTTGTTGCTGTCACTCAAGTCCCTTAGACAATGCTCAAATTTTTTTCTGTTCTTTTCTCTATCTGTTCTTCTGATTGTATGCTTTTTTAAAATTTAATTTTATTGAGATTGTTCACATACTATACAATTATCCAAAGATCCAAAGTATACAATCAATTGCCCATGGTACCATCATACAGCTGTGCATCCATTACCACAATTAAATTTTTTTCAATTTTTGGAGCATTTTCATTACTCCAGAAAAGAAATAAAGACAAAAAAAGAAAACTCAAATCCTCCCATACCCCTAACCACCCCCTCTCCATTACTGATTGATAGTATTGGTTTAGTGTTTTTGTTACTGTTGATGAAAGAATGTTAAAATACTACTAACTGTAGTATGTAGTTTGCAATAGTATATTTTCCCCTATATACCCCTCTATTATTAGCTTCTAGTTATAGTGTCATACATTCGTTCTAGTTCATGAAAGAGATTTCTAACATTTGTACAGTTAATCATGGGCATTGTCCACCACAAGATTCACTGTTTTATACATTCCCATATTTTAACCTCTAACTTTCCTTCTGGTGACATATGTGACTCCGAGCTTCCCCTTTCTGCCACATTCAGATGCCATTCAGCACTGTTGGTTATTCTGACAATAACTTGCTACTGTCACTTTTCTCCATTTCCAAAGACTTAAGTTCAACCTAGTTAAACATTCTGCTCATAATAAGCAACCGCTCCCTATTCTTCAGCCTCATTCTATATCCTGGTAACTTATATTTTGTGTCTATGAGTTTACGTATTATAATTAGTTCATATCAGTGAGATCTTGCAATATTTGTCGTTATGTGCCTGACTTATTTCACTTAATATAGTGCCCTCAAGGATTCTTCATCAACCTGTTTTTTTTTTTTTAAAGACAGTTTTGTTCACCCACCATAATTTCTGTCCTAAGTAAACAATCATTTGTTCCCTGTATAGTCACATATTTATGTATTCACCACCGTCACCACTATCTATATAATGACATCTCCAATTCTTCCACAAAGAAGGAAGAAGAGTTAAAGAAGGTAGAGAGACAAAACAAAAAGGAAAAGAAAAAAAGAAAAAAAACCATGACAGCTAAAAAGCAACAAAAAGAAGGATAAAATTAAACTAAAATAGAATAAAAGAATCAGCATCACCAGTGCCAAGAGTCCCATACCCCACCCTTATGTCCTCCTCTTACAGGCATTTAGCTTTGGTATATTGCCTTTGTTGCATTAAAGGAAGCATAATTCAATGTGTCTGTTAACTATAGTTTCTAGTTTGCATTGATTGTATTTTTTCCCCCAATACCACCCTATTTTTAACACCTTGCAAGGTTGACATTTATTTATTCTTCCTCATGTAAAACCATATTTGTACCTTTTATCACAATTGTTGAGCATCCTAGGTTTCACTGAATTATACAGTCCCAGTCTTTATCTTTCCTCTTTCCTTCTGGTGTCCCACATGCTCCTAACCTTCCTCTTTCAACCATACTCACAGTCATCTTTGTTCAGTGTATTTACATTGCTGTGCTACTATCTCCCAAAATTGTGTTCCAAACCTCTCACTTTTCCTTTCTGTCTGTAGTGTTCCCTTAAGTGTTTTCTGTAGAGCAGGTATTTTGTTCACAAACTCTGTCATTGTCTGTTTGTCAGAGAATATTTTAAGCTCTCCCTCATATATGAAGGCCAGTTTTGCCAGACATAGGATTCTTGGTTGGTGGTTTTTCTCTTTCAGTATCTTAAACATATCACCCCACTTCCTTCTTGCCTCCAAGGTTTCTGCTGAGAAATCCACACAGTCTTATCAAGCTTCCTTTGTATGTGATGGATTGCTTTTCTCTTGCTGCTTTCAGGATTCTCTCTTTACTTTTGAAGTTTGATAATCTGATTATTAAGTGTCTTGGCGAAGGCCTATTCAGATCTATTCTGTTTGGGGTATGCTGTGCTTCTTGGATCTGTAATTTTATGTCTTTCATAAGAGATGGGAAATTTTTGGTGATTATTTCCTCTATTATTTCTTATGCCCCTTTTCCCTTCTCTTCTCCTTCTGGGACACCCATGACACGTACATTCCTGCATTTTGTGTTATCATTCAGTTCCTGGAGTCATTGCTCATATTTTTCCATTCTTTTCTCTTATCTTTTCTTTTGTGTGTAGGCTTGCAGGTGCCTTGTTCTCCAGTTCCTGAGTGTTTTCTTCCATCTCTTGAGATCTGCTGTTGTATGTCTCCATTGTGTCTTTCATCTCTTGTGTTGTGCCTTTCATTTCCATAGATTCTGCCCGTTGTTTTTTTGAACTTTCGATTTCTACCTTATGTACCCCCAGTGTTTTCATTATATGCTTCATCTCTTTTGCCATATCTTCCCTAAACTTTTTGAATTGATTTAGCATTAGTTGTTTCAATTCCTGTATCTCAGTTGAAGTGTAAATTTGTTTCTTTGACTGGGCCATAACTTCATTTTTTTAAATGTAGGTTGTGGTTTTCTGCTGTCTAGGCATCTGGTTTCCTTGGTTACACCACTCAGGTTTTCCCAGACCAGAATGGGCTCAGGTCTTGGAAGGAGGCGATAGTATCTGGTTTCCCTGAGGGTGTCTTAGAAGATTGATACACCTTGTTAGGCCTCAAGTCACTGTACTTTTCTGCCCAGCAGGTGGTGCCTGTCAGCCTGTCTCTTCAGTCTTATATAAGGAGATGTGGCCCATGGCTGTTTTCTCCCAGGGTCTGGGGTCTGGTTCTGAATGGAAGGCGAGTGGTAGAGCTTGGCACCACCTTCTTCCTTTTAGGGAAGATACACCCCCTAGGGAGAGGTCATTATCTCTACCCTTGTCTGGGTCAGAGTGCTGGGAACTGAAAATGGCTGAGGTTTTCTATACTGAGCCAAGAAAGGGACAGAGAGCCCCCTTTCAGGGCTAGTCTGCAGCCACCCTCAGTTTCACCTCTTGACCAAAGATAACACTGGGTCCTCTGGGCTTCCCTGCCCTCCCAGAGAGGTCCTCCAGCTCTCCCAGGTCAGTTGTCACCAAAAGCCTCTGTCTGCTTGTTGAGGTATTTGTAGCTTGTATTGAGAAGTCCACATTTGTTAATTAAATCACCATTTGGACCTCAGCTAAGCTATATTCGCTTGCTCAGAAAGTGCTACTCTCTGGCACCACTAGCTTTGCAGTTTGGGCTGTGGGGGAGGGGCTCCCAGCTTGGGTCCACAGTTTTTACTTACAGATTTTATGCTGCGATCTCGGGCATTCCTCCCAATTCAGGTTGGTGTTTGATGAGTGGACAGTCACATTTGTTCCCCCACATTTATTCCAGATTATTTATTAGTTACTCCTGGTTGTTTAGTAGTTGTTCTAGGGGGGCTAACTAGCTTCCACTCCTCTCTATGCCACCATATTCCCATTAATCCCTCCAGTGTATTTTTAATCTCCATCATTGTGTCTTTCATCCCTATCATTTCTGTATGTTTCTTTTGAACTTTCTAATTTTTCCTTTTGCTCACACATTATCTTCTTAATATCCTTTGGCTTTATATCCATGATTAGTATCCATCCATAATATCTATCCATATTTTCCTTCATACCTTTGAATTAATTTGGGAGATTTGTTTGAACTTCTTGGATTAATTGTTTCAAAATCTGTATCTCCTCTGAAGTTTTAATTTGTTCCCTTGACTATACCATATCTTCCTGTTTCTTAGTATGGTTTGTAATTTTTTGCTGATGTCTGGGCACCTGATTATTTTGATGTGGTAACTCAGGGTCATTTTGTCCCTCTTCCCTAGGGTTTTATTGGAGCTTCACTATGTGATAAGGCTTTTCTTTGATGCTTGGTCCAGTTTATACTGGACCTTAGATTAGCCCATGTTTAACTGTACAGATTTTCTCAGGTCTGCACCTGATTCTTGTCCTGGACATATGGTTTAACTTTTAAGATTGTCCTTTTATGTCCAGTTGTTTTACCTCTAGAAGAAAGCTTCCTTTCCTCTTTTCCTTCCTTGGGTATCTTGATCAGTTCTGTTTGTTTTTTGTGCAGATTTTTCACCCCAGCTCCCATGATTTGTTTCATTTCTCTCCCCTACCCTGTGCCCCCTTTTCATTACACTTCCCAGTCTGGAACCTGTCCTGCCTTACAGCAGTTCAGTTTCTCCCCTTTCTGCCCCATGTGGCTTTTCAGCCTCGTGGTTATGTCACCATTAGGGTGTCCCACCCCAATGAGTCAGATGGGGTCAGTGTTCTAACAGGACCATTTTTTTCATTTAGGTGGACTCTTATTTCCTTGGGGCCCTTTGGTATAGTATGCACATGCTCACCAGCCACTTGCATTCAGACCTGGGTCTCTGTGGACTTTTGTTCCTGTGGCTGGATATGCATGGGGTTGTAACTCGCCGCTGTGGGTGGCTCTGTGGTCTGAATCCACAGCAGGAGGTCCCCCAGCCATGCTGCCTCTGTGTGACTCTTAAGCTGTGTGAGACCGAGTGAGGGCAAGGGGTCTGGACTGGCAGGTCCAGGTCATAGGTCTCCCACACAAAGTGACTTAAATTTCCTTCTTAATATTATTCTCTGTTCAGTTTGTATCTTTCAGATAGTACATTGGAGCATGTTTTCTAATCCTTGCCTTTTAATTCCTAAAATCCATAGAAAATCTAAAGTGTCATTTGATGGGAATATTTGCAGTTTTATTCTGAGATTCTCCCTACTTCAGTTCTATCATCTTGATGAAAAATTAAAAGTTTGTATTGTCTTTATTAAGTTGTAAAGCAGATTATGTCATAAACTTTTTTTTTTGTTCTTTTGTGTATACCATTTCTTGCATGCCTATCATGTGCCAGACACTAGGCTGAGTGTTTTCCATGTATTTTCTCATATAGATCTGAGCCATTTTGCACATGAGAAAATTGAGGCTTAGAAAAGTTAAGTAATTTGTCCAAGGTCACCCAGTTATTTACTGGCAGAACCAGAACTGAAGCTCTGATTCTTGACACCAAACCCGGATCTTGACCACTATGTTAAATAACTTCTTTTATTCCCATTCCCCTTTTCTCTCTATTCAAGATTGCTATCACATTTGTTGAGAGATTGTTTTCCCTTTTAAGATCTTTTTCTCTTCCTTCATTTTCTTTGCTTAAAAGACTTTTGGGCCCTGATTTCTTCATTTAATTATGACTGCAGAGAGTCAGCTTGCAGGGTGGAACTCCACTCTTGGACTGCACCAACTTGCTCCCCTTTGGCAGTTTTTCATTTAGTCTTCCCAACATGCTCAGTGGATGGACAGGGAAGGAAAATGGACCTGCGCTGCAGCTGAAAGGCAGAATTCTGACAGTGCCCAAAAGATCATATGAAAACTTGAGGCGATGGGCTTCTTTTACCAATAAATAGGAATTTTTAAAAATTGCTTTAGTTAATGATGCTAATAATCTTTAGGTTTAATAATTAAATGTTGAATTATGACATTAATTTTAAATCAATAAATGTAATATAATGTGGAGTCATAAAGTGTATAAAAATTTTCTTCCAGACTCATTTTTCCCTTTTATAAAATTATACATTTATGTAATAAAATTAAATATTAATATGTAAAATTTAAATCTGGTAAAATATTAGAAAATGTCAGATAGGGTTTTGAATTCTGCTGAACATACCCTGATTAGTTCAGTTATTGGCTTCCTAGCATTTGAACTTTATCTTCACCCTGAAGATTTTCTGAGCACAACCCCCCATCCCCCCACCCCTGCCCATGCTTATGTCTCATTTTTTTTTTTAATCTTCATTTTATTGAAATATATTCATATACCATGCAGTCATACAAAACAAATCGTACTTTCGATTGTTCACAGTACCATTACATAGTTGTACATTCATCACCCAAATCAATCCCTGACACCTTCATTAGCACACACACAAGAATAACAAGAATAATAATTAGAGTGAAAAAGAGCAATTGAAGTAAAAAAGAACACTGGGTACCTTTGTCTGTTTGTTTCCTTCCCCTATTTTTCTACTCATCCATCCATAAACTAGACAAAGTGGAGTGTGGTCCTTATGGCTTTCCCAATCCCCTTGTCACCCCTCATAAGCTACATTTTTATACAACTGTCTTTGAGATGCATGGGTTCTGGGTTGTAGTTTGATAGTTTCAGGTATCCACCACCAGCTACCCCAATTCTTTAGAACCTAAAAAGGGTTGTCTAAAGTGTGCGTAAGAGTGCCCACCAGAGTGACCTCTCGGCTCCTTTTGGATTCTCTCTGCCACTGAAGCTTATTTCATTTCCTTTCACATCCCCCTTTTGGTCAAGAAGATGTTCTCCGTCCCACGATGCCAGGTCTACATTCCTCCCCGGGAGTCATATTCCACGTTGCCAGGGAGATTCACTCCCCTGGGTGTCTGATCCCACATAGGGGGGAGGGCAGTGATTTCACCTTTCAAGTTGGCTTAGCTAGAGAGACAGGGCCACATCTGAGCAACAAAGAGGCATTCGGGAGGAGGCTCCTAGGCACAACCATAGGGAGGCCCAGCCTCTCCTTCGCAGCAACCGTCTTCCCAAGGGTAAAACCTGTGGTAGAGGGCTCAACCCATCAAACCACCAGTCCCCTATGTCTGTGGTCATGTTAGCAACCATGGAGGTGGGGTAGGCGAATACCCCTGCATTCTCCACAGGCTCCTCAAGGGGGCACTGCATCTTTTTTTTTTTTGACTTGTTTTTTTTTTGTTTTTTTTTTTTAACTTTCCCTTCTGTTTTAAATCAACTGTATGAAAAAAAAGTTAAAAAGAAAACAAACATACAATAAAAGAACATTTTAAAGAGACCATAACAAGGGAGTAAGAAAAAGACAACTAACCTAAGATAACTGCTTAACTTCCAACATGTTCCTACTTTACCCCAAGAAAGTTACCTAATATACCAACATTTCTGTGAACTTGTTCCTACTATATCCATCAGAAATTAACAGACCATAGTCATTCCTGGGCATCCCCAGAACGTTAAATAGCTTATCTGTTCTTCTTGGATTATTGTTCCCCCTTCCTTAATTGCTCTCTATTGCTAGTTCCCCTACATTCTACATTATAAGCCATTTGTTTTATATTTTTCAAAGTTCACATTAGTGGTAGCATATAATATTTCTCTTTTTGTGCCTGGCTTATTTCGCTTAGCATTATGTCTTCAAGGTTCATCCATGTTGTCATATGTTTCACGAGATCGTTCCTTCTTACTGCCGCGTAGTATTCCATCATGTGTATATACCACATTTTATTTATCCACTCATCTGTTGAAGGACATTTGGGTTGTTTCCATCTTTTGGCAATTGTGAATAATGCTGCTCTGAACATTGGCGTGCAGATATCTGTTCGTGTCACTGCTTTCCGATCTTCCGGGTATATACCGAGAAGTGCAATCGCTGGGTCAAATGGTAACTCTATATCTAGTTTTCTAAGGAACTGCCAGACTGACTTCCAGAGTGGCTGAACCATTATACAGTCCCACCAACAGTGAATAAGAGTTCCAATTTCTCCACATCCCCTCCAGCATTTGTAGTTTCCTGTTTGTTTAATGGCAGCCATTCTAACCGGTGTTAGATGGTATCTCATTGTGGTCTTAATTTGCATCTCTCTAATAGCTAGTGAAGCTGAACATTTTTTCATGTGTTTCTTGGCCATTTGTATTTCCTCTTCAGAGAACTGTCTTTTCATATCTTTTGCCCATTTTATAATTGGGCCGACTGTACTATTGTCATTGAGTTGTAGGATTTCTTTATATATGCAAGATATCAGTCTTTTGTCAGATACATGGTTTCCAAAAATTTTTTCCCATTGAGTTGGCTGCCTCTTTACCTTTTTGAGAAATTCCTTTGAGGTGCAGAAACTTCTAAGCTTGAGGAGTTCCCATTTATCTATTGTTTCTTTTGTTGCTTGTGCTTTGGGTGTAAAGTCTAGGAAGTGGCCTCCTAATACAAGGTCTTGAAGATGTTTTCCTACATTATCTTCTAGGAGTTTTATGGTACTTTCTTTTATATTGAGATCTTTGGTCCATTTTAAGTTAATTTTTGTGTAGGGTGTGAGGTAGGGGTCCTCTTTCATTCTTTTGGATATGGATATCCAACTCTCCCAGCCCCATTTGTTGAAAAGACCATTATGACTCAGTTCAGTGACTTTGGGGGCCTTATCAAAGATCAGTCAGCCATAGATCTGAGGGTCTATCTCCGAATTCTCAATTCGATTCCATTGATCTATATGTCTGTCTTTGTGCCAGTACCATGCTGTTTTGGCAACTGTGGCTTTATAATAAGCTTCAAAGTCAGGGAGTGTAAGTCCTCCCACTTCGTTTTTCTTTTTTAGAGTGTCTTTAGCAATTCGAGGCATCTTCCCTTTCCAAATAAATTTGATAACTAGCTTTTCCAAGTCTGCAAAGTAGGTTGTTGGAATTTTGATTGGGATTGCATTGAATCTGTAGATGAGTTTGGGTAGAATTGACATATTAATGACATTTAGTCTTCCTATCCATGAACATGGAATATTTTTCCATCTTTTAAGGTCCCGTTCTATTTCTTTTAGTAGAGTTATGTAGTTTTCTTTGTATAGGTCTTTTACATCTTTGGTTAAGTTTATTCCTAGGTACTTGATTTTTTTAGTTGCTATTGAAAATGGTATCTTTTTCTTGAGTGTCTCTTCAGTTTGTTCATTTCTAGCATATAGAAACATTACTGACTTCTGTGCATTAACCTTGTATCCCGCTACTTTGCTAAATTTGTTTATTAGCTCTAGTAGCTGTATCGTCGATTTCTCAGGGTTTTCTAGATATAAGATCATATCATCTGCAAACAATGACAGTTTTACTTCTTTTCCAATTTGGATGCCTTTTATTTCTTTGTCTTGCCGTATTGCCCTGGCTAGCACTTCCAGCACAATGTTGAATAACAGTGGTGATAGCGGGCATCCTTGTCTTGTTCCTGATCTTAGAGGGAAGGCTTTCAGTCTCTCTCCATTGAGTACTATGCTGGCTGTGGGTTTTTCATATATGCTCTTTATCATGTTGAGGAAGTTTCCTTCAATTCCTACCTTTTGAAGTGTTTTTATCAAAAAGGATGTTGGATTTTGTCAAATGCTTTTTCAGCATCTATTGAGATGATCAATTGATTTTTCCCTTTTGCCTTGTTAATGTGTTGTAATACATTGATTGATTTTCTTACGTTGAACCATCCTTGCATGCCTGGAATAAACCCCACTTGGTCATGGTGTATGATTTTTTTAATGTGTCTTTGGATTCGATTTGCAAGTATTTTGTTGAGGATTTTTGCATCTATATTCATTAGGGAGATTGGCCGGTAGTTTTCCTTTTTTGTAACATCTGCCTGGTTTTGGTATTAGATTGATGTTAGCTTCATAAAATGAGTTAGGTAGTGTTCCATTTTCTTCAATGTTTTGAAAGAGTTTGAGTAAGATTGGTGTCAGTTGTTTCTGGAAAGTTTGGTAGAATTCCCCTGTGAAGCCATCTGGCTCAGGGCATTTATTTGTGGGAAGATTTTTGATGACTGATTGGATCTCTTTGCTTGTGATGGGTTGGTTGAGGTCTTCTATTTCTTCTCTGGTCAGTTTAGGTTGTTCATATGTTTCCAGGAAATTGTCCATTTCCTCTACATTATCCAGTTTGTTGCCATACAGTTGTTCATAGTATCCTCTTATAATTTTTTTAATTTCTCCAGGATCTGCAGTTATGTCACCTTTTTCATTCATTATTTTGTTTATATGGGTCTTCTCTCTTTTTGATTTTGTCAGTCTAGCTAGGGGCTTGTCAATCTTGTTGATCTTCTCAAAGAACCAAATTTGGTGATATTTATCCTCTCTATTGTTTTTTTGTTCTCTATGTCATTTATTTCTGCTTTAATCCTTGTGATTTCTTTTCTTGTCCTTGGTTTAGGATTGGTTTGCTGTTCATTTTCTAGCTTCTTCAGTTGATCCATTAGTTCTTTGATTTTGGCTCTTTCTTCTTTTTAATATATTCATTTAGTGCTATAAATTTCCCCCTTAGCACTGCTTTTGCTGCATCCCATAGGTTTTGGTATGTTGTGTTCTCATTTTCATTCGTCTCTATATATTTAGCAATTTCTCTTGCTATTTCTTCTTTAACCCACTGATTGTTTAGGAGTCTGTTGTTTAACCTCCAGGTATTTGTGAATTTTCTAAGTCTCTGATGGTTATTGACTTCTAATTGTATTCCATTGTGGTCAGAGAATGTGCTTTGAATAATTTCAATCTTTTTAAATTTATTGAGGCTTGTTTTATGTCCCAGCATATGATCTATTCTGGAGAAAGTTCCATGAGCACTAGAAAAGTATGTGTATCCTGGTGATTTGGGATGTAATGTCCTGTATATGTGTGTTAAATCTAATTCATTTATCAGATTGTTTAGGTTTTCAATTTCCTTATTGGTCTTCTGTCTGGTTGATCTATCTATAGGAGAGAGTGATGTGTTGAAGTCTCCCACAATTATTGTGGAAACATCAATTGCTTCCTTTAGTTTTGCCAGTGTTTCTGTCATGTATTTTGTGGCACCTTGGTTGGGTGCATAGACATTTACGACTGTTATTTCTTCTTGCTGAATTGCCCCTTTTATTAGTACGTAGTGGCGTTCTTTGTCTCTCAAAACATCCCTGCATTTGAAGTCTATTTTATCTGAGATTAATATTGCTACACCTGCTTTCTTTTGGCTGTAGCTTGCATGAAATATTTTTTTCCATCCTTTCACTTTCAGTTTCTTTGTGTCCCTGTGTCTAAGATGAGTCTCTTGTATGCAACATATTGATGGTTCATTTTTTTTGATCCATTCTGTGAATCTATATCTTTTAATTGGGGAGTTTAATCCATTTACATTCAACGTTATAACCGTGAAGGCATTTCTTGAATCAGCCATCTTATCCTTTGGTTTATGTTTGTCATATTTTTCCCCTCTGTCTATTATTATCCTTTATTGTACCCATACCGAATCTCTTTAGTACTGAACCTTTCTCCAAGTCTCTCTGTCCTTTCTTTGTTTCTCTGTCTGTAGGGCTCACTTGAGAATCTCCAGTAGGGCAGGTCTCTTGTTAGCAAATTCTCTCAGCATTTGTTTGTCTGTGAAAAATTTAAGCTCTCCCTCAAATTTGAAGGAGAGCTTTGCTGGATAAAGTATTCTTGGCTGGAAATTTTTCTCACTCAGAATTTTAAATATATCGTGCCACTGCCTCCTTGCCTCCATGGTGGCTGCTGAGTAGTCACTACTTAGTCTTATGCTGTTTCCTTTGTATGTAGTGAATTGCTTTTCTCTTGCTTCTTTCAGAACTTGCTCCTTCTCTTCTGTGTTTGATAGTGTGATCAGTATATGTCTCGGAGTGGGTTTATTTGGATTTATTCTATTTGGAGTTCGCTGAGCATTTATGATTTGTGTATTTATGTTGTTTAGAAGATTTGGGAAGTTTTCCCCAACAATTTCTTTGAATACTCTTCCTAGACCTTTACCCTTTTCTTCCCCTTCTGGGACACCAATGAGTCTTATATTTGGACGTTTCATATTATCTATCATATCCCTGAGGTCCATTTCGATTTTTTCAATTTTTTTCCCCATTCTTTCTTTTATGCTTTCATTTTCCATTCTGTCATCTTCGAGGTCACTGATTCGTTGTTCAACTTCCTCTAGTCTTGTACTATGAGTGTCCAGAATCTTTTTAATTTGGTCAACAGTTTCTTTAACTTCCATAAGATCATCCATTTTTTTATTTAGTCTTGCAATGTCTTCTTTATGCTCTTCTAGGGTCTTCTTGATTTCCTTTATCTCCCGTACTATGGTCTCATTGTTCATCTTTAGTTCTTTGAGTAGCTGCTCTAGGTGCTGTGTCTCTTCTGGTATTTTGATTTGGGTGGTTGGGCTTGGGTTATCCATATCGTCTGGTTTTTTCATATGCTTTATAATTTTCTGTTGTTTTTGGCCTCGTGGCATTTGCTGAACTTGATAGGGTTCTTTTAGGATTTGTAGACCAATTGAAGTCCTTATCTCTAATTTATCAGATCTACAGCTTCGTGGAGTACACTTTCTCTAACTAACCAGCAGGTGGCGTCCACGAGCCACCTGTTCTCCACAAGCCAGTTCTCCCCTGCTTAGCCTTTTTGGTGAGTGGGGGAGTGAGTCTTGTGGGGTCCAATTGGTGTACCAAGCTTGCGTGTGTAGTTGGTGTTGCCTGCCCTGTATATGGGGCGTGTTTCTGGGCAGTCAGGGAGTGGGGGGTGGCTCTAACAATCAAATCTCCCTGGTGATCCTAGAGTTTTAAATCTGCTGCAATAGTCTAATCCTTCAGTTCAGTCCTGCCACAGTTTGTCTCTGCCACTGACCCACAAGTCCTTGGTATTGGCGTATGGCTCCTGAGACTTGCAAGTGGGCCCCTCTTCCAGGCCGTGCACCCCAGGTCCTCTGTTGAGGGATGACTGTGCTATGTCACAGGTGAGTGCCGTCCCCCCAGGGCAGTTCTGGGCTGCTGGGCTGTGTAGGGAGGCTCCCAGTCTGCTGAAATGATGGCTGAATGGGGCTTTGTTAATTCACACTGCTGTACCTTCCCAACTCTGGGACAATCAGCTGAGGTTGCAGGGAAGGCTAATGTCCATGCCCAGTTTTGTGGTGTGTGCCTGTTATTTGAAGCACTTCCGTCACACTGGGTTGTCTGGGGCAGTTCTGGGCTATGGGGCTGGTGATGGGCAGGAGTGTTTCTTGTCCACCAGGATGATGGCTGTGAGCGGACACCCCCCTTTTCTTGGGAAGTTGTGGATTTTTAGTGAATTTTCTCAGCCACTGGATTATTGCGTTTTGTCTCAGAGCTCTCCTAGTTCTGCTCTTGACTTGACCTGCCCAAATAGCAAGTCTTTGAAGCTTTCTGTATTGGGCTTCTTAGAGTAATTGTTTTAGAAAAAGAAAAAAGGATTAAAAACAAAACAAAACAAAACAAAACAAAACAAAACAAAAAAACGGGCCCTCCTCAGAGATCTAATGTGTTATTGAAATGCTAAGAGACAAAGCAACCAGGGCCATTAAGGAAAGGTCCACAGGGCAGAGAGATCAGCTTTTCTTTGGGATTTGCATATGCGCCTCAGGGCCCTTCCCCTTTCTATGTTCACCAGAACTCCAAAAATCCTCCGCTTTTATTTTGGAGTTTTTCGTGTTGTTTTTTTTCTATGCCTGTCTCCTCTCTGCTGGGCTGGCTGCTCTCAGATTCTCTGGTGTCTGGTCTCAGTCTATCTATGGTTGGAGTTTGAATCAGTAGAATGAGTTTCCGATAAGGGCTGCCACTGCAGTTCTCCCTTCTCCTTCCTGGATCTGACAGCCCCTCCTCCCCCAGGACTGAGCCTGGCAGGGAGGGGCGCGGGTCCCCTGGCCGCAAAAACTTACAGATTTCGCTGATCTCAGCAGTTCCACGTTTTTATGAGTGTTGTATGAAGTATGCCCAAAGTCAGATTGCTCTGTGGTGTCCAGTCCACGCAGTTCCTGGCTTTCTACCTACTTTCCTGGAGGAGTAACTAAAACATACAGCTCACCAGTCTGCCATCTTGCCCTGCCTCCGCTTATGTCTCATTTTATCATGTACATCTGCAACACTGAGAGTACTTGTTTGTGTTTTAAGTCCTCTTTCTCACCCCCACCTCCCAACTGTGCCCCTTTGAGGGAAGCACTGTCCCTTACTAATCTTGGTATCTGTAGGACCTAACCCAATTTCTGACATTATTATGACGAGCCTCCTGTTAAATGTTTGTTGAATGAATTGAGGGCTTGGCAACTAGCTAAGATAGGTATCTCTGATTGAACTAATGAGGCAAATAAGGAAAAATGGGTCTGAAAGAAAATTTTTATACACTTTATGACTCCACATTATATTACATTTATTGATTTAAAATTAATGTCATAATTCGACATTTAATTATTAAACGTAAAGATTATTAGTGTCATTAGATTTTGCCTCTTATAAATATGCTTTTCCCTCATTAACTCTTTGCAACTAGCTGTTGTCATTTCAATTAGAACATGAATGCTAGCTGATTAAGAAAACTATTTCCTTTCTGCGATGATAAACAAATATTAACTTACGAATCAAGTTTAGGAAAGAAAAACAATGTATTCTATATTCTAGTAAAACCTGAGCACTCATGTTGTTTTTCTCTATCTATTGTTCTTTAGGTGGCATGATATTGCCAACATGTCCCACAACAAGTCCTTTTTTGCATTAGAGCTGGCAAATAAAGAAGAGACGATCCAGTTTCAAACTGTGAGCAAACATTAGGAATCTGCATGAAATGTTTGTGGGTGTGTTTGAGGGTATTATTAAGACATATTTTATAATTTTAGAAAATATTGTACTTATATTTTATAACATTTTGCATAATAGCACTTGGCAAAAAGTAGGTGTTTCATAAATATTGTTGAGTGAATGAATGTGTCCTTGGATAAATGCCATCTGTCATTATGACCTTTAAATTAAATTTAAGGGACTAAGTGGGGGCAAAGTAAGCACTGATCTCTTAATTTCCACTGGTAAATGTATAGCTCTGCAGAATTATTTTAACAGTTTTTTGCTTTTGCACTCTTGATAAAGGCAGTATTGCATCACTAAGTCAAATTTTTTTTTTAAATATCTGAGAATCTATTTGTCAAGAATTAAAATTGATATTTTCATCCTTTTTAAATTTCTAAGCATTTTGAAACTGCCTGATATAAGAATCACACTGTTAAAACAGATACGTTCTTTCATCTTGATAATTTAAATCCTGATTGTAACATTCATTTAAGGCAAAATATTAGACTTAGTAAACTAAATAATCAGCGTTAAGTGACTTTGACATAATAGGTCATCCAATTGTGTCTTATCCTCAGACAAACTCTGCGTTAGAAGTATCAAGTTATATATGTTCTTTCATATTACTTTATCCTTATTTTGTTTGCTAGGAAGACATGGAAACAGCAAAATACGTATGGAGACTCTGTGTTGCTCGACACAAATTTTACAGACTAAACCAGAATAGCTTGTAAGTATACCCTGCTCACAGAAATTGTAAAAAAGAATGAACTTAGAAATTTTCATTTTAAGCTTTGTTGTATCAGCTAGAAAGATAAAATTTATCAAAAGGATATCTTGTTTTTATGTCACTTTTATAATAACCTCTTTGCTTTTGTTGCATGTTAAAATGACATTTCTTAATAGTTTTTTTTCTTCTTTTAGCTTTGGACCAACCTCTAATAACTACGGATATGCCTCTAAGATTTCTTGCAACTAGTTACTAGGATCATTCTAATTTTTAAAGGATATTCCCCTTTTAGCTTTCATTTGTATCATTGCCCTGGTGAGTGTTTTGAGTAATTAAAGATTATTCCGCTTTAAAGCCATTTGCAGAATTTGTCTCCCTTCCTCCTAATGTGCATTTTTATTAGCTCATATGTTGTCCACTCTAGTGGATCATTCTCATTAGCATATAAACATGCTGTAATATTTCACATCTTAAAACACTCACCCTTTACTCCATATCACCCTCTAGCCATGACCCTATGTCTCTTGCTTTCCTTTATAGCAAAATTCTTCAAAAGAGTTGTGCATACTTGCTTTGTCTCCTTCCTTCTACCCTGCTTCCCCTAACCCACCACACCACTGACACTGCTTCTCGCAGTCCCCAGTTACCTTCATCCAGGGCCAGTTAAGGAGTTTTCACTTGACCACTGACTACCCTTTCCTGAACCCTGCTCTTCCTTGGCTACTAGCATAGCATCTTCTCCTGGTTTTACTCACGCTAGGCTCTTTCTTCTCAGGCACCTTTGCTGGTATAGTCCTCAGACCTCTTCTGTATCTTCACTCTTCTCTAGGCTTAAAATAGCATCTATCTGCTGAAAGTGTATCAAATTTTATTTCTTGCCCCATTTTCTTCCTGAGCTCTTGACTCTTACATCCTGCTGCCAGCTTGACATCTCCACTTGAGTGCCTAAGAGTCATCTAAGATTTGATATTTCTAAGACAGAATTCTTGATTTCCTCCTCCTTTTCCTGCCCCCAAACCTGCTGCTTCCTTACTCTTTCCCATTTTGGAGAATAGCAGCATACCATAGTCACCAAACTGCTCAGACCCAACCCCTAGAAGTCATACTTAATTCCTGTTTTCCTTTCACCCCACATCCAGTTTATCAGCAAGCTCTGTCAGCTCTACCTTTAAAATATATCTGAAATCTGACCATTTTTGATTTCCCCCCTCTGCTAATGACAGTGCCGGCCACCATCATCTCTCATCTGAAATATTGCAGGAGCCTCCTGACTCTCCCTGCTTCTCTGCCTGCCCTACTTGAAGCTTATTTTCTATTAAACAGCCAGAATGACCTTATTTAACATGAGTGAGAGCCTATCATTCTTCTTAAAACCCTCCATTGGCGTTCCATTGTAGTTATAAAATGACAAAGCCATCTGTGATCTGGTCCTTGCTTGGCTCAAACCTTGTTTCCTTTACCCTCCTCCTTGCTCACTCTCTTCCACTTGTATCCTTGCTTGTCCTGAACGTTTTCACCCTTGGGGATGCTGTACTCGCCCTTTCCTCAACCTGACATGCTCTTGTCCTGGGTCTTTACATGCCCTGCTCCCTCACTGCAGTCAGCTGCCTGATGAGATGTGCCCCTCTTCAGGGAGGTTGGCCCCAATTCCCCCGTGTAAATCCCTTCCCCACTATTACCGCCTCTCTCTGTATCATTCTTCATAGCACATAGCATCACCTGAAATGGTGTGTTCGTTTGCTTACCTGTTTATTGTTGACATCCCCTACCAGCAGGTAAGCTCCACAGAAATGCGTAGAGGGCAGAGACTTTGCCTGTCTTAATTGCTATGTTCCACATGCTAAGCACATGCCTGGCCTACAGTAGGCCTCCTTAAATTGGTAGAATGATGATCAATGAATCTACAGAAATGAGCATTAAGAGCTCTGATTTGGAATGTCTGTGGTGTGTGGGATCCCTTAGGATGGGGTACCTAATGCAGAACTGCCAAGCTAGGAAAGTCTTTCCTATGAAAGTGACATCTAACCTGAGACCTGAAAGGTTCCTTTCCTTCTTCACAACCTTTCTTTAAACTGTCCTCTCTTCCCTGGATCATTGCAGCAGCATCACATCTGGTCTCCCTGCCCCTCTCACCTGTCTCCAGCCAGTTTTATAGATGATTGAACAAAAGATGTCATTCTCAGAATTATAGCACAGGACCAAATCTCAGCATTTGCCTTTCCTTCCCCCATCCTGTTAGTTTATGAGATTAAGGGCAGACTCCTGTGACCCTCTTTCTCTGGGCTCATCTCCTGCCGCTGGCCCAGCCAACCCTAGATCCTGGATGCTGGAATCCATCAGTCCCTATCACGCAGCTGCCTCTTGCAGCCTCAGGCCTTTGCTGGGATGGCCATCCTCCCCTTCTCTGGCAGACTCTTAGTCATTCCTAAAGATCCAGTTTAAATATAGCCACCCAGAGCTCCACTGAGTTGTTAGTTTGCTTAGTCCTAAGTACTTTTTTTTCTTTATTCAAGAAGTTGTAGGTTTATAGAACAATCATGCGTAAAATGCAGGATTCCCATATACCACCCTATTATTAACACCTTGTATTGGTGTGGAACCTTTGTTACAATTGATGATAGCACAGTTTTATACTGTTAACTATAGACCATGGTTTAGCTTAAGGTTCACTGTTTGTGTAGTGTAGTTCCATGGATTTTTTTAAAACATTGTTTATTCTATTACTATATATACAGTCTAATATTTCTCCTTTTAACCACACTCAGATATATATTTCAGTACTGTTAAAGTTCTGATTTTTTCCTACCTCTTTCATGACAGTAATCCAGTAAATATTTAGTAGGTGTCAAGCATTATGCTGCAGGCTTTTTTCTCTTTCAATATTGCAGTCACCTATTTTGGTACAATTATTAAGGCCCTGTATAGATGAAGATACAGAGGCTAAGAGAAGTGAAGTGTCTTATCCCTGCTGTACAACTAGGACATGGGAGCAGCAAGACACTAGAGCCTGTGCTCTGAGCCACTCTGCTAGAATTAGAGCATTTTTGTGTCTACTCCTTTGATGTGGAGTCGATTTGTCTGTCTTGTCTGTTGGAATTCTTTGAGGGCAGGGCCTCTGCTCATTCATCTTTATACCCTGCTGTCTGGCAAGGTGCCCTGTGTGCAAGGGCTTGGTAAGTGCTGGAACTTGACTGAAACTGTGATGGGAGTTCACAGGTGAGAAGAGCCCTTGTGCTCCTTGTGTGATTTTCGTCTATTACTGAGTGTAAATTGGGGAAAAGAAAATCTTCAAATCTTCCCTTTAGGGTCTGGAAGGAAAGGAAAAGGCTACAGACGTGCTTTCTGTTTTACAGGTACCCACTATTGTCAGGAACGATAGTGCAAAGAGAAACTGGCGAGCCTATCTCTGGGACTCATGAAATAAAAGAAAGGACTATCCAGGAACTCTCATTTTATAAGAAGCATCCAAGGATTAGCGCTTAGGGCCGAGTCTCCTTCCCTTGCTTTCTTTGTAGCAATGGGAAGCCTTTTCTGCCTGGTGCAAGGGTTCAGGGTGCATTTGTGTGTGAAGGTGCCCCCTGGTGGCTAGATTCAGTGGTGCTACTAGTCTAGGGTAGGTTACCCAACCATGTATGGCATTATTTCTACGCAGAAATGTTTTCTGAGATTCAGGCGGTAAATACCATCTAATAGAACATAGTCTTTCGTAAGTTTGAGTGTTCATAAAATTGAGCCATTTATTTATTCCTTTTCTGGAAAATACTGAAGAATGAATCACCTTGAATAAACCATAAGATATTCCTTTCCAATAGGCATCTGTATTGGTTTGGTAGTTAATCCTTTTTTTTTTTTTTAAAGAATATTTTGGCAAATAGCTACCTGGTAATGATTTTAAAATGCAAGGGAAAAATAATAAATGATTGTCCTTTGTGGTAAATAATCAAGTATAAGACATCAGATTTTTATAAAATTGCTATTTATTGCAAATGTTAATAAAACCACATTAATGTGGTCTTCAGTCAGCATATGTTATATCTGTACAAGGAAATAAGATTCTTTTTAAATGGAATAATTATTTTAAAGGACTTTTTTCCAAATTTTGTTTTTAATCACTGTACATGCAATAAATTATGGAAGTCCATTTCCATAAACTATTCCTGTATAATTATTTATGATGGATATCTACTTTATTCTGTGGGAAACAAATATATTTCGTCATGAGTAAATATTCTCCATGTGAAGTAAATAAATTCTTAGTTTTCCATATTTTGATGGATAATAAAACAAGATAATTTTAATTTTTATAGCCATTTCTTTTAAAACTCTCAACCTAGAGTATTTAGTCAGATTTACTATTGTAATGATTCTGAAGTATTAGTAGAACTTGTTCTCATGGTCCAGATGGGTACACTTAAGTGTGAGTGGCAGGTAATGAAGCCACATCAGGCCTGGAACTGGACAGTGGACTCCGGAAGCCTGGTTCAGGCCGGGGCAAACTGATGGTTCAGGAGTTGGATTCTTCTTGCATGGAAAAGAAGACTTCACTCCTAGGATGTCTCCTCCCACCCCTATCCGCAGTCCTGATACTTAATATAATAGTGTTTAGATGACCTTATGTGATTCCTCCAACCTCGACCGGATGTATTTATATTTTAGTATGTATAGCATGGCATGATCCAATAGTTTTGCCCTGCCTTTTTTTTTAAACAAAGGTACTTTAGGTGACAGAATAATAATTTTTTTTTAAATGTCACACAAATGTTTTAAGCTTTAAAAGTATTAGCTAGGTCACAAACTCTCCTCATTTTTTAATTTGTAAAATGGGGATATTGGGACTTTTACTTACTAGGATCCTTTTAGGATTGGATTAGGAAATAAATGAGTTAATAATGTGATTCTGTTAGGTCAAAAGCTTCTTCTAGCACCCTTACCCCCACCCCAAGCCCCAGAACAGGTCATGCTACAATCAACCTCTCTAGTTTATATAAGAAAAAGACTGGGGAGAAAAAAGAAATCTGGAGAGATTTTTGGTAGGAGGCTTTTATTTCCCCTCTCTGTGGGGGGAGGGGTGACTGGGAAAACCCTCCCCCCAACCTGCAAAGCCAAGTGATAGAGGTTAAAAGAGACTTTCTACAGAGGAGAACCTTCCAGTACCTGAGATAATGCCTTCCAGCCTTGCCCTCTCCCTGCAGTGCCAGGGAGCTGCACCTGAAAGTGTGAGGGTGGGAGTGGGGACAAGTGGGGGTGGTTATCCCAGAGCCAGGGCAGTGACCTTTAAGCTGCCTGGACATACAGCTCTGGCCTATCCTACAACAGGGATGGAGAAGAGCTTTTGTTTTTCTTTACCCTTATGATAGCAAGTTCAAAAGGAAAGTCATTGTGGCATTTTTTAGGAATTTCACTATCCAGTGCATTTTTTGTTAAGGAAGGATAGTTAGCTCACAAAGCAAAATTCAGAAAACTTCACAATATAATTCAACTGTAAATGCTTGGTAATAATCATCAACTTCAGTCCTCCCTCACTGTCATTCATTTGCTCAGTGACTATGTGAGAGCTTCCCATGGGCCAGGCACTAGCCTGGCACTACTGTTACAAGATAGTTCCTCTTGCCTTCATGGAGCTTACATGTTGGATCGGATGGGTTGGGGGTCAGACCTATAATCAGTGGCTAAGAGCCTGGGCTCAGAAATCTGCCAGACCTGCCTGGGTTCAAATGCCAGTTCTGCTGCTTATTTGCTATGTGACCAGGAACCACTTAATCTGAGATATCAGTTTCCTTATCTATAAAACCAGGATAATAGCTGTATCTCTCTTACAAGGTGGCTATTCCATGAAATAATCATGTACAGTCCTTATCACAGTTTCAATAAATAATACTGTTATTTATTTTACTTGGGCTGGCAGTTTTGTTTTTTTTTTTTTTTTAATTTTTATTTTGAAATAAATTCAAAATTACAGGAACAGTTGCAAAAACAATACAAAACCCATACACAGAACTCCCAGCATACCCCGACCCCCCGACCCTGATACCCCTATCCACCAACTTTAACATCCTGTCACATCATCATTTCTTTCTTTCCCTCCCTGTTTCCCTCCCTCCCTATCATCCATCATCTATTGCTCTGTCTTCTAACATATGAGAGCAGGCTGCACAGATCCTTGAACAAACAATATAATTCACATATACATTTCCCATGAACAAGAACATTCTTTTATGCATTCCCATTAAGCTCAGCTAAGAAGTTCAAGAAATTCAATGTTGTTGGTACCAAACTTACATTCTATATTTCCTTTTTTTTTTTTTTTTTTCTTATGATGTCCCAACTGTGTCCCTTTGAGCCTCCTCTCCTCCATCTTCAGATCCCATCCAGGATCATCCTTGGCATTTAATTGTCATTGCCTATTTAGACTGTCTTTTTCTTTTCTTTTTTTCTCAATTGTGGAAACATATATACAGTCTAAATCTTCTCATTCCAACCCCTCCCTAGCATTCCATTAGTGGGATTAATCACATTTAGAATGTTGTAATGCTATCACCTTCCCACCATCCATTACTAGAAATTTCCCTTCACCCCAAACAGCAACCCTACACTCATTTCTTAACTCCCCATTGCCCCTTCCCCCACTTCTCATAACCCATACTCTACTTTTCATCTCTATGGTCATGTTCTCTGATAATTTCTTTTTGTTTACCGTGGGGCTTAAATTTAACCTCTTAAATCTGTAACAATCTTTTTTTTCTTTGATACCAAATTAACTTCAATAGGACACGTAAACTATGTTCCTATACTCCTCCATTCCCCCACCTTTATGTAGTTCTTGTCAGAAATTACATATTATACATTGAGTCCAAAGCCACTGATTTGTCTTTAGAGTTTATGTATTTTATATCCTGTAGGAAGTAAGTAGTGGAGTTATGAATCAGAAATTACTGACTTCTATTTGTATTCCATTGTGGTCAGAGAATGTGCTTTGAATATATTCAAAAAAAATTTTTTTTTTAATTTATAGAGGCTTGTTTTATGTCCCAGCATATGGTCTATTCTGGAGAAAGATCCGTGATCACTAGTGAAAAATGTGTGTCTTGGTGATTTGGGATGTAATGTTCTATATCTCTCTCTCCTTTCTTTGTTTCTCTGTTGGTAGGGTTCCCTTTAGTATCTGAAGTAGGGCAGGTCTTTCATTAGCAAAATCTCTCAGCATTTGTTTGTCTGTGAAAAATTTAAGCTCTCCCTCAAATTTGAAGGAGAGTTTTGCTGAATAAAGTATTCTTGGTTGGAATTTTTTCTCTCTCAGTATCTTAAATATGTCATGCCACTGCCTTTCCTCCATGGTGGCCGCTGAGTAGTCACAACTTAGTCTTATATTGTTTCCTTTGTATGTGGTGAATTGCTTTTCTCTTGCTGCTTTCAGAACTTGCTCCTTCTCTTCAGTATTTGACAGTCTGATCAGAATATGTCTTGGAGTGGGTTTATTTGGATTTATTCTATTTGGAGTTTGCTGGGCATTTATGCTTTGTGTATTTATAGTGTGTAGAAGGTTTGGGAAGTTTTCCCCCACAATTTCTTTGAATACTCTTTCTAGACCTTTACCCTTCTCTTTCCCTTCTGGGACACCAATGAGTCTTAAATTTGGACATTTTATTTTATCTATCGTATCCCTGAGGTCCATTTTGATTTTTTCGATTTTTTCCCCCATTCTTTCTTTTGTTCTTTCATTTTGCATTCTGTGGTCATTGAGGACTCTGAGTCATTGCTCATCTTCCTCTAATCTTGTACTATGAGTATCCAGAGTCTTTTTAATTTGGCCAACAGTTTCTTTTATTTCCATAAGATCTTCTGTTTTTTATTTACTCTTGCAATTTCTTCTTTATACTCTTCTATGGTCCTCTTTATGTCCTTTATATCCTGTGCCATGCTCTTCTTCATGTCCTTTATGTCCTGTGCCATGCTCTCGTTTGATTTTAGGTCTTTGATTAATTGTGCCAAGTACTCTGTCTCTTCTGATCTTTTGATTTGGGTGTTTGGGTTTGGGTTCTCCATATTGTCTGGTTTTATCATATGCTTTAAGATTTTCTGTTGTTTTTGGCCTCTAGCCATTTGCTTTACTTGATAGGGTTCTTTCTGGATATAATACTGATATCTAATTTTTCAGATCTACAGCTTGGTGGTGTATACTTTCTCTAACTAGGCAGCAGATGGTGTCCACGAGTCACCTATTCCCCCCAAGTCAGTTCTCCCCAACTTTATCTTTGTGGTGTGTGGGGATCTGATTCTTGTGGGGTTCAATTGGTGCACTAAGTTTGGGTGTGTTGTTGGTGCTGTCCACCCTGAATGTGGGGCATGTGTCTCGGTGGTTAGGGAGACAGGGCAGCTTTAATAATCAAACCCCCCAGGTGTTCCCAGAGATTTAAGGCTGTTACAAGAGTCTAAACCTTCATTTCAGTCTTACCACAGATTGTCTCTACCGCTGACCCACAAGTCCTTGGTATTGGTGTAGGGTCCCTGGGATTTCCGAGGGAGTCCCCCTTCCCAGCTGTGCTCTTCCAGGACCTCTGCTGAGGGAAGGCTGTGCCACGTCACAAGTGCGCGCTGGCCTGCAGGGAAGCCCTGGGCTGCTGGGCCGTGCAGGGGCATTCCCGGCCTGCTATAAAGATGGTTGATTAGGGCATATTAATTTCCCCCTTTTCGCACAGCTCTGCCTTCCCAACTCCGGGACCATTAGCTGTACGTGCACTAGAGGCCACTGTCCACGGCCGATATTGTGGCATGTGCATGGCACTGTGGGAAACACTCTTGGTGCAGCTCTGGGCTATGGTTCCGTCCCCAGACAGGAGTGTCTCCAGCCCGCCGGAGAGATTATCTGCAAGGGGCACAGTTTCTTTCTCCTTTTGGCTCCCCTCTGTCCCCCTGGCCCTGAGACAATCAGCAGTGGGTGTGGGGAGGGCTATCCTCCACGCCAGAAATGAAGGCGTTGGCTACAGCCTGCTCCTGCAGTGCTTCACTGCGCAGTTCTCACTGCCATATCTGCAGCTGCTCCTGTTTTTTTTTGTTGTTGTTTTTTTTTTTTGAAAAGAACTAGTCTGTCTCCAAACGCCAACCTGCGGTTTCCCCACACCGCAGCGTGGCCGCCAGACTTTCCACCAGCTTACTCACTCGTTTCAGAATGCCGACTCCCGGTTTCACCAAATGCAAGGTCCCTGTGGATTTAGCAGACCTTGTCTGGGTGGTGCATTGCTGGAACTGGTGTTCTGGGTCACTTTCTGGCTTTTATCTAGTATTTTTCATGGAGGTGTTTTTTTTGCCCTGTCTTACCTAGCTGCCATCTTAGGTTCTCCGGCAGTGTTTTTTTTAATTTGGCCTTCCACAGTGCACTAATTCCAGTGATTTCTTCTAGGAGTTCTTCAGCTGTCGTTTTTAGCCACACTCATCATCATAGTAACTGCCCCCCAAAGTCTGGGAAACTCAACCAACAGTTATACCATTTTCTCTTGTGTACTAAGGTTAGGATAACTGATCTCAAAGTAAATTGCCTTCACAAGAACATTGCCAAGAAGAAAGAGGAAATTAGGATATTAGAAAGGATGGTGAGGCTGCCTCAGCTCAAACAATTTGGCAGGTCAAAGTATAATATTTTGTTTTGTATTTATCAGAACCAGCCTTTGGAGCAGGCAGTGTTCATCTCCACACTAGTTGCCTCAGCAAGGGTTGTCAACAAAGACATATCCTGTGTGGGAGCTGCTGTCTGTGCACCTAAGCAATCCCTGGGATTGGTGTTTAACACACTTAAGTTTTATTTTCATCCCAGCCTGAGCAGCTGTGGACATATTGTGCGGAGTTTATCGGCAACCCTTTTCTTCAAATTTCTGAATTTGATAGTACTTAAATACAAAAGTTCAGTCCATTAGACAGTGAGTCTCTGACGGACTGAGTAGAAGTTCAGAGGACTCATTTTGCCTAAACCCTGGCAATGGAGGATAACCAGAGGACAAGTGACTTTCAAGGCTATCAAATGCAGTGCTTCCAATTCTGGACATTGGGCATTGGTTTTAAGTAATATAAAATATTAATATGCAGTTAAAGAACGTTCAAAACAAAAAAGCCCAGACATACCATGCAGACTTGTTTCATGAAGGAAGCCTCAGTTAGGACCCCATAGTGCTTTACCAACTGATGTTGGTACTTTTTTTCTTCTAATGGAATTAGCATTCATTTCTTTATTGTTGATTAACGTGAATATTGGCGAATGGAGCCTCCTTTGGAGAACAGACATTAATTTTCATCAACAATGGAAATTCCAGTGATAATGAAAAGAAATATTAAAGAAAGCACTTTAAAAATCCACCATTTTCAACTAGTAAAATGCAACTGTAGTTACCTGATGTTAAGTTTCAAATAAGTACTAGTTGTCTTTTATCTCATGTCTTCTAAGAATAAGTTAATGTTCAGGGTTTGAATTTAAGATAAGGCAGAGAGCTAAGAATGATGTTAATTTGTGAGACTTGAGGCTTAATGGGGTAAATTTGCTGATTAAATGGATTGAGTTTTCAGTTTGCGCTTAGGGTTATCTATTAGTTAGTACCTAAAACACCGTAACCAAAGGTCTCAAACTACTTTGTAATCAGTAATTATGTATCACATAAGCTCCATGAGCCAGGAACAGATAGCAAAAGATTTTTTAAAAGTGCTTTGATAAAATTACATAACAAATCATCAACAAAGCCAAGAATCCATGTGTTTAGGTTCCTAGATCTTGCAATAAAACTGACCACAGGAACCCCCTACTCCGCACCCCCACTACTGCAACTGACAAAAAATCCTGTCTCTGTTTAGCAACAGCCAAGAAATGGATTTTAATATTTCTTGTTCTTTTTTTTTTTTATTTGTTTATTCAAGATGGAACATGTTATGAATAGTTAAAAATCTCAAATTATCTGATAAATGTCTGTCAGCACCCCTTAAAATTCTTTGGCATTTAAAGTTGTGCAATATGAAGCAAATGGCATTCCTTAAAAGGCAACAAAAGGCAGAGTTCCTTCCTGGAGATAAGTGACATTCTCTTAAGTATGGATCCTGATGATTCTGCCATTTGCAGGCTTGGATTTGAAGGCCTGTTCCGAGACTCTTGCCTTCACCCTTGGCACTGGCCAGATGGCAGATGGTGAGGCTCTGTGGCTCTCCACACTGTCTTGATCCTGAGAGAAGGGGCTACATGTGTTTTCCCTCTGTTAACGTTTTTTAAAAACCAAAATGTAATTCAACACAGTACCTTATCCAGTATTTCTGTTTCCTGTGAACTTTAAAAATATGCACAATAATTAAACAAATATGAAGGCACACAAGCAGCTGATTGGTTATAAATTAGTGAACCATACTCTGCTGTGGGGACCCAGGATGTCTGCATCCTGCAACGTTCCCCTCCCTCCACCCCCCTCATCCTGGTGCTCAGGCAGGGAAAGCTGTCCTTCCACTGAAGTTTATAGAAGTTTCCTATTTTGCATTTAGGTTTATGAGCCATTTACTCCTTTGTAGCTTTGTCAAAATTGATTGACCATATATGTGTGGGTCTATTTTTGGACTTTTTAGTGTGTTCTATTGATCTCTGTATATTTTTTTTGCTAGTACCACACTGTCGTGATTAATAAAACTTTAAGTTTTGAAATCAGGTATTGTTAGCCCTCCAACTTTGTTCTTTTTCAAATTGTTTTGGGTACCCTACTTGCTTTGCCTTTTCCTATAAATTTTTAGAACAGCTTGTCAGTATCTGCAAAAATTCCTGCTAGGGCTTTGATTTGAAATTGTGTTGAATCTTTGGATCCGTTTTAGAATAACTGGCATCGTAACAAAACTGATTCTTCCAATCTATGAATGTGATTTCTTTGATCACTTCATCAGTGTTTTGTGGTTATCAGAGTACATATCATGCACATATTATAGATTTATACCTGAGTATTTCATGTTTTTTGGTGCTTTTGTAAATGGTATTTTTTTAAATTTGAATTTATAGTTTGCTCACTATAATAGGTAGGAATATAATGAATTTTTGTATAATGATCTTGTATCCTGTGACCTTGCTAAACTCAACTTTTAATTCTAGTAGCATTTTTTAGATTCTTTGGACTTTTCAATCATGTCATCTGTAAATAGAGACAGTTTGTTTTTTTTCTTTCTATCTGGAGCTTTTTCTCCCCCTTTGTCTTTTTATTTTACCTTATTGCACTGACTAGGACCTCAAGTGCAATATTGAATAGAAATGGTTGAGAGTGACAGCCTGGCCTTCTTCTTCACCTTAGAGAGAACTCATTTTATCGTTTATCATAAAGTCTAATGTTAGCTGTAGGTTTTTGTTAGATGCCCTTTATCAGATTGAGGAAGTTTCCTTTTGTCCCTTGTTTGCTGAGAGTTTTTCTCATGAATGGTAGTTGAATTTTAAAAAAATGTTTTTCTGTATCTGTTGAGATGGGGTTTTATATTTAGTCTATTAATACAGTGAATTACATTGTTTTTGAATGTTGAACCAGCCTTACATTCCTGGGATATTGTCTGCTTTGTAATGATGTAATTTCTTTTTAAAATATCATTAGCTTCAATTTGTTAGAATTTTAAGAATTTTTGCGGTATATTCATGAGAGAGACTGGTCTGTAGGGTTTTTTTTTTTTTTTTCACTGTAATATCTTTTTCTGATTTGATATCAGGGTAATTAATGCTAGTTCATAAGATGTTGGCCCTCCTCAATTTTCTAAAAGAGTTTCTATAAAGTTGGAATTATTATTTCTTCCTTAAATGTTTCATGGAAGTCACCAGTGAAGCCAGCTGGGTCTGGCAAGTTATTTGTGGGAAGGTTTTTAACTACAAATTCGACTTCTTTAATAGAAGTATTCAGATTATCAGCTCCAGATACAGAGAAAAAAAAATTATTTTTCTTGAATGAGCTCTGGTAGTTTGCATTCCAAGGAAGGTGTGTTTCCTTTAAGGTATCAAAATTTTGGCTTAAAATTGTTCATCGTATTCCTTTATGCTGTTAATATACTTGAGGCTATTGTCCCCTTTCTCATTCTTCTTCTTTTTTTCCTCATTAGTCTGGGTAGAGTTTTATAAATTTTATTGATCTTTCCAAAAAATGAACTTTTGTTTACTTTGATTTTTCTCTGTGTTTTCTGTTTTCTATTTTATTGCTTTCTGGTTCTTATCTTGATTATTTCCTTTCTTATGCTCCTTTTAAGTTTAATTTGCTCTTCCTTTTCTAGTTTTTTTCAGGTGAAAGCACAGGCCATTGATTTGAGATCTTTCTTCCTCTCTAATATATCCATTTGGTGCTATAAATTTCCCTTTAAGCACCCCTTTGGCTGCATTCCACAAATTTTATTTTGTGTTTTTATTTTTATTCAGTTAGAAATATTTTCTAGTTTTGTGTGTGACTTCTGTTTTGTCCCCTAGGTTATTTCAAAGTGTGATTTTTTTATTTTCAAATGTTTAGAGATTTTTACAGATTTTTTTTTCTTGGTTTCTAAGTTAATTCCATTGTGGTCAGGGAACATACTTGGATTTGTATCCTTTAAAATTTTCGGAGACTTGTTTTCAGGTGTATTCTTGAAAATAATGTGTTCTATTGTTGGGTGGCATTTTCTATAAATGTCATTTAGGTCTAGTTGGTTGATAGTGTTGTTCAAATCTTCTGTAGTCTTACTGATTTTCTGTATCCTTGTTCTATCGCTGACAGAGTCTGGATATTGAATCTCTGAGTATAATTATGAATTTGTCTGTTTCTCCTTTCAGTTCTATCAGTTTTTGCTTTGTGTATTTAGAGGCTCTGTGATTATATACATCAACTTTTAGGATTATGTATTCCTGATGAGTTGCCTTCTTTATCATTATGAATTGATCCTCTTTATCTTTGGTCACATTCTTTAAAATCTATTTAGTCTGATATAAATATAGCTACTGAAGCTTTCTTTTGGCCAGTGTTAGCATGGTATATCTTTTTGCATTCTTTTACTTTTAAGCTATTTGTATTTTTTTTTTTAAGCAGTTTCATTCACACACCATATGGTCCATCAAATGTGTATAATTAGTGGCTCTGAACATAATCACAGGCTGTGCCCTCATCACCACAGTCAATCCCAGAACACTTTCATCGCTCCAAAAAGAAAAACCCACACCCACTGCACCTCACCACTACTACTGGCACCCAGCATCATTGGTCTGGTACCCCTACCACAACTGATGGAAGAATATTACAATACTACTGCTAACTATGGACTACAGTCCACACCAGGTGCATTCCTTCCCACATGCCACCCTATTACCAACACCCTGCAATAATGACACACATTTGTTCCAGTTCATGGAAGAACATTCTTACACCTGCACTATTAACCACCTTTGTCATCCACAATAGGGTTCACATGTCACAAAGTCCCATGTTTCATCCTCTAGCCTTCTCTCCAGTGACATACACACCCCAAACTACCCTGCCCCAACCACAATCACACATAGGATTCAGCATAATCACACTCACAATAACGTGCTTATCATCACTTCCAACCATTTCCAAACATTCAGTCAACCTTATTAAAAATTCTGTACAAATTAAGCATCATCTCCCCATTCTGTACCCTCATTCAGTCTCTGGTAACCTATATTCTAGATATTAACTTTGTGAGTTTGCTCATTATATTTCGTTCATATTAGTAAGATCACATAATATTTGTCCTTTTTTGTCTGGCTTATTTCACTTGACATAATGTCCTCAAGGTTCATATATGCTGCCATAAGCATCAGGACTTCATTTCTTCTTGCAGCTTACTAATAATTGTATGTTTATACCATATTTTGTTTATCCATTCATCAGTGATGGACATTTGAGTTGTTTCCATCTTTTAGCAATTGTGAATAATGCCACTGTGAACATCGGTGTGCAAGTGTCTGTTTGCATCCCTGCTTTCAGTTCTTCTGAGTGTATAACTAGTAGCGGGATTGCTGGATCATATGGTAATTCTATACTTAGCTTTCTGAGGAACTTCCACACTGTCTTCCACAGTGGCTGTACCTTTTTACATTCTCACTAGCAGTGAATGAGTGTTCCTATTTCTCTACATCCTCTCCAACACTTCTAGTTTTTTGTTTGTTCAATAGTGGCCATTCTAGTAGGTGTGAAATGACATCTCATTGTGGTCTTGATTTGCACTTTCCCAATAGCTAGTGACATTGAGCATCTTCCCACGTGCTCCTTAGCCTTTTGTATATCTTTCCTGGAAGAATGTCTATTCACGTCCTTTGCCCGTTTTTCAATTGGGCTGCCTGTCCTTAAATTGCTGAGTTTTAGGATTTTTCCATATATTCCAGACATTAAACTTTTCTCGGATATGTGACTTCCAAATATTTTCTCCCACTGAGTAGATCACCTCTTTACCCCTTTGACCAAGTCCTCTGAAGCACAAAAGTCTTCAGTTTTGAGGAGGTCCCATATATCTACTCTTTCCTTTATTGCCCGTGCCCTGGGTGTAAGCTCCAAGAAACTGCTGCCTACCACAAGATCCCAAAGATGCCTCTGTACATTTTCCTCCAGGAGTTTCACGGTCCTGGCTCCTACACTTAGGTCCTTGATCCATTTTGAATTAATTTTTGTATAAGGTGTGAGACAGGGGTCCTCCTTCATTCTGGACATGGCCATCCAGTTCTCCCAGCACAACTTGCTGAAGAGACTGCCCTGTCCCAGTTGAGTGGACCCAGTAGCCCTGTCAAAGATAAACAGTCTGAACTTTCAACTCAGTTCCACTAATTAGCATGCCCATCTCCATGCTTCCACCATACTGTCTTGACAATTGTAGCTTTGCAACATGCCTCAAACTCAGGAAGGGTGAGTTCTCCAACCTCGCTCTTCTTTTTCAAGATATTTTTGGCTATTTGGGAGACCCCACCTACAAAATAAATTTGATAATTGGCTTTTCCATCATTTCAAAGCAAGCCATTGGAATTTTTATTAGGACTGCATCAACTCTGCAAATCCGTTTAGGTAGAACTGACATCCCAATGATATTTAGTCTCCCAAACCATGAACACAGAATGTCCCTTCACCTATTTAGGCCCTCTTTGATCTCCTTCAGCAATGTTCTGCAGTTCTCTGAATACAGATCCTTCACATCCCTGGCTAAATTCATTCCTGGATATTTGATTCTCTTAGATGCTATTGCAAATGGAATTTTTTCTTGATTTCCTCCTCAGATTGCCCATCACCAGAGTATAGAAACACCACTGATCTCTGCATGTTGATCCTGTATCCTGCCCCCCTGCTGAACTTGCTTACCAGCTCCAGCAGCTTTGCTGTAGACCCTTCAGAGCTTGCCAGACATAGGATCATGTCATCCACAAATAGAGAAAGTCCTACCTCTTCCTTTCCAGCTTGAATGCCTTCTATTTCTCTTCCTTGCCCAACTGCTCTGGCTAGAACTTCTAGTACAGATGTTGAATAACAGTGGTGACAATGGGTATCCCTGTCTTATTCCAGATCCCAGACGGAAAGCCTTCAGTCCTTCACCGTTAGCAGGATGCAAGCCACAGACCTTTCACACATGTCCCTTGTATAACGTTGAGTTAAGTTTTCCTCCACTCCTATTCTTCAAAGTATTTTTATCAAGAAAGGATGCTGGATTCTGTCAAATGCCTCCCCTTCACCAATCGATATGATCGTATGGTTCCTCCCCTTTGATTTGCCAATGTGGTGTGTTACATCAATTGATTTTTCTTGTGCCGAACCACCCTTGCACACCTGGAATAAAATCCAATCATGGCACACAATTCTTCCAATGTGCTTTTGGATTTGATTTGCAAGCACTCTGCCAAGGATTTTTGCATCTGTATTCATCAGAGATTGGTCTGCAATTTTCTTTTCCTGTAGCATCTTTATCTGGCTTTGGCATTAGGGTAGTGCCAGCTTCACAGAATACGCTAGGTAATGTTCCCTCCTCTTCAATTTTTTGGAAGAGTTTCAGCAGGATTGGTATTAATTCTTCTTGAAATGATTGGTAGAATTCACTTGTGAAACCATCTGGTACTGGACTTTTTTTTTGTTGGTAGGTTTCTGATGACTGATTCAATATCTTTACTTGTGATTGGCTTGTTGAGGTCTATTTGTATATTTATATTTAAATTGTTTTTTTTTTTTGTTTTGTAGGCAGCATATCATGAGTCTTCTATATACAATTTGACTGTTTCTGCCTTTTAATTGGGGTGTTCAGACCATTTACATTTAGCATGTTTATTGATATGGTTTGGTTTATATCTACCATCTTCCTATTTGTTTTGTATTTTTCCCAACTGTTGTTTGTATCCCTTTTATTCTTTTTCTGCTTCTGTATCGTTTTTTATGATTCCATTTTATTGCTTTTGTTGGCTTATTTAGCGTGCGCTCTCTCTCTTGCTCTCCCTCTCTCTTTTAGGATTTATTATATATATCTTTAACTTACCATAATCTAAATTCAAGTAATAGTATACCACTTTACATATAGTATAATAACCTATAATATACTTCCATTTCCTCTCTTGTAGCCTTTGTGCTACTATTGTTATATATTTTGCTTCTACATTTTTTATAAACCCATCATATATTGTTATTATTTTTTTCTTTCAGCAGTAGATTATAATTTAAAATGACTGAAAAAATAATAAAATAGGTTGTGTATTTACTCACATATTTAACGTTTCTAGTGCTCTTTATTCCTTTGTATCCAGATTTATATCTGCTATCATTTTCCTTTGATAAGGAAAGGTATTCCTTTGGTAGTCTCTGTAGCATAGGTCTATAATTGTGAAGTTTTACAGCTTTTGTATGTCTGAAGAAGTCCTTATTTCACTTTTGCTTTTTAATTTCAGGCTGAGTTTTTTCTTTCTGTACTTTAAAGATATTGCTCCATTGACTTCTGGCTTATATTGTTTCCAATGACAGGTCTCCAGTGTTCTTATCTTTGTTTCTCTGGATGTAATGTTTTGTTTTTTTCTTTTCTTTTCTTTTTCCAGACTGCTTATAAGATTTTCTCTTTATTACAGTTTTAAGCAATTTATTCATATTTCTTTTGCTTGAGGCTCTTTGAGATTCTTGGATCTTTTGGTTGACAGTTTGCATCAAATATGGAAAATTTTTAGCCATTATTTCTTCGAATATTTTTGTGCCTTCTCCTCCCCTACACCTTTCCAAAATTTCAATTATACTTACATTAGAATCTGTGAAGTTATTCCACAGCTCACTAATGGCCTGTTCAGTTTTTCTGTCATTTTTTCTCCCAGTGTTTCATTTTGGATGCTTTCTATCACTTTGTCTTCATTTTCACTGATCTTTTCTTCTATAGTGTCTAATCTGTTGTTAGTCACATCTAGTATATTTTTCATATGAAACACTGTATTTCTCATCCCTAATGTTCATTTTGGGTCTTTTTATATCTTTCATGTCTCTCCTTAACATTGCTATGTTTTCCTCTATTTTGTTGAACATGTAGGATATAGTTATAATAACTGCTTTAATGTCCTAATGTACCACTACTATTATCTGTGTCATTTTGATTTTGATTGAGTTTTCTCTTTATAATGGGTTATATTTTCCAGTTTCCTTGCATGTCTGGTAATGTTTTACTGGATTCTAAACATTGTGAATTTTATCTCATTGGGCGTTTGGCATTCTTATATTCCTTTAAATAACTTCGAGCTTTGTTCTGGAATGGGGTTAAATTACTTGGAATTCCATTTTGAGGTTTGCTTTTGAGCTTATTTAGGCAAAACCCAAGCAGCCTTTAGTTTCTGGCTGCGTTCTCCCTCATTTGGCTGCAGGCTGGAAACTATTCAGGCAGTAAGCTGAGACAGTCATAGGGCTTATCTCATTTCCTCCCCCTTTTCAGGGATTACTGTTCTGCAATCCTTGATTTTTCAGTATCTGAAAACTGTTCTTTTTTTCTAGTTTTTTTTTTTGTTGTTGTTGTTTAGGGTGAGAAGGTAAAATTGACCCTTAATGTTCTTACCTTGGTTGGAAACAAAAGTGTCCTCTGATGTATTACCTTTTAAAACATACATTTAAAACTAATCAGTGAGAAGTTTCTTATAAAGAGATGAAGAATGGGTTTACATAAGCCCACTCATCCAAATTTTCTACTTTTTTGCTTTCCCTAACTTTGTTCTTGGAGGAAATATAGATTCTTAAGTTACCAAATATATAAATTTATCTCTTCAGTATATTTCTAGTCTGTGGTTAACAGACATTTATTTAAAAGTAGTTTCTGTTGCTTCAGGCTTCTGGGATAAGAGTTAATGATCACTCCTCAGGACTGTTAGTGGAGATGTTCAGTGCTGACCTAGGTCCACAGGAGAGATGCCTTGGCACTGAATTCTGCTTCACCCAGGATGAGTTTGTGGGTGCTCTAGGGTTGTCTCCTTTTCTTCCTGCTTATGGCAACCCTAGAGGTTTTACCTGGACGGGCCAGGAAAGGACACTTCTGGCGACCTGTCTGGTAGTCCAGGCGGTGATACTCCATGAGGAGGCGCCAACCAGATTGTGGTCTGAGGGGTCAGGGCACCAGGAAAGGTCCGAGGCCTCAAGTGAGGACAGAGACTCTCCTTTCTTTTTTCTAATTTATGACTGTTTTGTTTTCTTATTTTTGCTTTAGAAGATTTTATCACTTTGTCTTTCTGTACTTTAATTTACATTGATAAATTAAGAAGATTGTATGGATATATAACACTCTTCTCAAAGACATGTCTTATTTTATAGGCAAACTCAGACTGTCACGGTGAACCCAATTAGGAGGAGGTCTTCTTCAAGGATGTCTTTGGTAAGAAGGAAGGAAAAATATGATTGCCTTTTTTCTTTTAGTGATGCTATTTTTCTTAATAAAATATGCTTTTGGCAGTTTTGAGTTTGAACCATAAAATGGGCTGATATTTGGTTGTTTTAAACCAAAGAAATGGAAATTTTCCATAGGTCCGACCTAGAATTTATATTATCATATACAACCTAATACTGAATATGTTACTCTTTACTATTTAAAATACTAGATGACTTTGTCTAATAAGATTAAATATACTACATAAAGTACTACTTCTTATATTCAGATATTTACACAAAAACTCAGGAAATTTGTGTCTATTCCTTTTTGCTCTAAAGTTTCTGGATGGAGGTTATTTTGTGCTGTTTAATGTCCTTGGTGTCAGTGTGTAGGGCTTGTCACTGCCATTCAGAGAAACTTTGAAAATGAGATAGATATAGTCAGGGTGATAGTGTTTTAGTATTTATTTTCCATATTAATATATTTACTCCTTTAGGGTATTTTTTTTTTTTTAATGGAGAGAAAGAAACCAGCAGAGAATTACTTTTTGTATATTCCTTTGACAACGTGCTTTAACCCTGTTTCCACCTTTCCGTTTCTCAGCCTAAACCCCAGTCCTACGTGATGCCTCCCCCACCCCAGCTGCATTATAATGGACATTATACAGAACCATACACTTCCTCCCAAGGTAAAGTTCACTATTTCTGAAATGCCTTATGAACTTATGAATGTCAATAAATCTATGAAGACTTGGAGATCTTGAAGCCAGGATGTTTAAACCCAAAATTGTTGTAACCCAAGCTGAAGTTACAACCAAAATTAATGTCATGATTATAGCCATTCTAGATTTATAGAAGAAGAAACCATTAGATCCAATTTCTTGGACGTGTAGAAATAGGCAGTATCAGATTTTGATAATCAGTGATTCCAAGTTTGACATAGGAGCTCCTTAAGGGGGCTTCTATGTCCTTTAACACCCCTGCCCTGCCTCCCCCTCACCCTCACCTGGGTGCTTCCTTGCTTTCCAGCACAAGATATACCAGGATTGGTTTGGTTTTTCCCTGCCTGAGACCTTTCCTTTGTAAAGGTTTAAACATTTTGTTTCTCTAGTTTTCAAGCGATTACCTTGGGGAACTGTGTTTAAGACAGTGCTTCTGAAGTTGAATCTCAGGCATTTATTATCTCTCTATTTTGTGTACATGGCTCTACTGAAGGCGAAGGAGATTTATGCAGATGAGTAATTCCTTATCTTAAGAGGCTTAGAAGCTAGTATTGGGAGATAAGACAAGTATACAAATAACTTGAATACAGGGAGAGCCTGATCCTGATCGATTTGATGAGATAGCAAGCAATTGCTGTGCCTTTCAATGGAAGAAAGGCTCTCATCATGTTGGGGATATTGAGCTTCCTGGACTTTTAAAGATGGGTGGTTTTCAACAGGTAGAGGGAGAGGTGGGCCCTTGATTAGGATTTCTGCTCCCAGTACTGGGGAACAGTGACTGCTATGGCCCAGCATTAGGAAGGAGGGTGTTTGGAGAGCAGAGTCGTCCAGCTGGACTCCCTCATAGGGAACTGGTAGGTGATGATGAGAGAGGGGACCAGCAGGTGGGCTGTGGCTATGTTGTTTGTGCCAGGCCATATGTATAAGATGAGAGTGTCCATGCAGTGAGGCAGGCAGGAGGGGAGCAGTGATTTGAAATGTGGCTTCTGCGAGTGTCTTCCCCAGGATGTTTTTGTATCTTCCGCAGGATGTTTTTGTATCGTCTTCATTATCTTCCTCTCCTTTCACCCTGCCCTTGCCTGGTACTTGCAACCCCAGCCCCTCTCACCTCTGGGACAAGACTCTTCTCTGCGTTGTCCATCTCACCTGGGCTACTTATTCTTTGTTCTAAGCCTATAAACATCTTAAGACTTTCCCTCTTCTCTGCAAACTATGGCTTGAGTTATTTTTTTTTTCTTTCCTTTAGCTCTTTGCTTCTCCTGAGAGTAATCTCTGGGTGTTGCTTCTGCTTGTTAAATACCCCCTTACTGCTGCTGCCTCTGCTGCTGTAGAAAAGCTGCTGTCTTGGAGGTCCCAGCACCCCAAAGACCCCCCTCACCACCAAATCCAAGCACTCTCCCCTTGGAAATCTCTCCCTCCTTTGTCTCCGGCCCTGTATTCTAGGCTCTCCCTCCACCTCCAAGGCCACACTGTCTGCACCTTTACCCCACACCATCAGTGCCAATCACTGTGCTCCAAAGCTCTGTCCTTGGCTGCCTTCCCTCCCTTTGCAAGCTTCCAGAGCAAACTCCTCTACATTTGGAATTTCAACAATTTTCTGTCCCATCATCACTCCAGGGTTCCAGCTCCACATTTCCAGCTGTATGGTAGGTCAAGTCCTCATTGGCATGTCTGGTACATGGTACACACTCAGTAAATATTATCAGCAACTATGACTTGCTGAAATTAAAATATTCCAATATTGGATTCATTACTCCACTCCACAAAGCTGCCCCCTTTCCCATATTCCTCACTTCACTTTATGATGAAGTAAGTCACTCTCCTTGTTATTTGGATTTCAGACTGCCTGGAATTTTGCTTTTTGGGTTTTTTTTACCATATCATCCAGTTAGTTATAAATCCTCTAGCCTCCATCTTCATGTAACATCTCTTGCATATCCCTTCTCCCTGTCCTTCTGCTCCTGATCCAATCCAGTCCTTTTTATTGACTCTCACTGGCTATTGCAGCACATGAACCGTATCTTCATTCTCCACTCTCCTTGGCACACCTGTTACCCCAGCTGACAGGCTGATCTCCGTGATGCACAACCATGACAGTATCATTTTGGCCTGGAGGTCATGACTCTCCACGGTATTCCTTACCCTGCCTTTCTGAGCTTATTTCCCATGGCAGTTCTATTCCTCTCTATCTACTTGAGACTCCAGCCAAGTCAAGCATGCCTTCTGAGAGTGATCTCCCGGCTTTTCCCAGGCCCACATGGCACATTTTTTCAGGGTGGGTTGGATATGCTGTGGCAGCAAACAAGAGTCAACTCTCAGTGACTCTTGGAGATTGCAGAATATTCCATATATGGAGAAAGCACAGGGACAAGGGAGCATTGTCTGTCAGCAGAAAGAATGCAATGAGACATTTGAGTGCTCTTCCCAGAAGAAAGTCCACACTGAACCGTGGCTTTTCACTTTAATCATCTTAACATCATGGAGCATTTAAATCTCAAAAAAGAATACTGTTCAAAGGAAGCTCTTTTCTGAAGGACTTAACTGCTGCTTTTCTTTAAGTGTTAGAAATCACTCTCATTGCAGCAGTGTTTCTGGTGAGCTATAGATTGGCACCCCTTGATAGGTACACCCTCATACCCGGAAGGTTAGATTAAGCTCCTGGTTCAGTTAGCCATGGATCCTCAATCTTCCTGAAGCGTGGTGGCCAGGGCGGGGGGCAGGCTACCTTAGCATTGTTCTTCTTGCCTCTGGGCCTCTAATGGGTGTGCAGCTGCTGGTGACACTGAAGGACATGGAGAGGCTCAGATCCTGGTGTACCATTGCCATTCTGGAAGAATCTATACGATCTAGAATTTCATGTAGGAAAGTGTTTACAGACCATTGATTGGTGACCAGCTCAGCATCAACAATGTCACGTCCCTTCCCAGGGACAGAAGGCAGAGTCAGTGGCCCGATGCTCCAGTGTCTCTGCCTACAGCTCCACAGAGTTCCAGAAAGCCCAAACATTTCATCTTTCCAGTAAGACACGCTATTGACTTACCAAAGAAGATGATGTTTGGTGATGTAGTTGTTCTCTTCATATTGGACTAAGATTTGGCTATCTTTATTGAGTGCCAAATCCTGAATCAGACCCTTCAAGTAAGCAGCGTCATCCCCGTTCTATAGATGAGGCAGCCGCCGCTCTGGGAAGGACGTCACCCAGGGTCACTCAGATGGTGTGGAGAGCAGGTCGTTTTAGCATAAACCACAGTGAAAGGTCACGAGGTCCAATTCCTCTCTCAGCCTTTGACTGTAGTGATTGGTCCAAGTTAATGTATGTTTAAAATCTCATGGTAAGATAGATTTTAAATATTTTTTTCCAGATAATCTCTTTGTGACCAACCAGAATGGATACTACTGTCACTCTCAGACCAGTTTGGAGAGAGCCCAGATCGACTTGAGTGGTAGATTCCGTAATGGTAGTGTCTACAGCGCACACAGCACCACCTCCTTGAATAATCCCCAGCCCTTCTTGCAGCCCTCACCTATGTCCTCTAACCCAAGTATTTCTGGAAGTGATGTCATGAGACCTGACTACATCCCCTCCCATCGGCACAGTGCCCTCATCCCCCCATCTTACCGCCCCACCCCGGATTATGAGACTGTGATGAAACAGCTCAACAGAGGAATGATGCACTTAGAGAGGCAGAGCCACTCGCTGAGAAACCTCAATATTGGCAATTCATACGCCTACAGCAGGCCCGATGCCCTGGTCTACAGCCAGCCGGAAATTCGGGAGCACGCACACTTTACCTCTCCCCAGTCAGCCCACTATCCATTCAATTTGAATTACAGTTTCCACAGCCAGTCTCCTTACCCCTACCCAGCAGATAGGCGGCCTGTGGTGGGAGCAGTCAGCGTGCCTGAGCTGACCAACGTGCAGCTCCAGGCCCAGGATTACCCAGCTCCAAACATCATGAAGACGCAGGTGTATCGCCCACCCCCACCTTACCCATACCCGAGGCCCGCCAACAGCACCCCAGACCTGTCCCGCCACCTCTACATAAGCAGTAGCAACCCAGATCTCATCACCAGGCGAGTCCATCATTCAGTCCAGACGTTCCAAGAGGACAGCTTGCCAGTGGCTCATTCTCTCCAGGAGGTCAGCGAGCCTCTTACCTCGGCCCGGCATGCTCAGTTACAAAAGAGGAACAGCATTGAGATAGCTGGGCTGACTCACAGCTTTGAAGGTATGCGGCTGAAAGAGAGGACCATGTCAGCATCAGCAGCAGATGTGGCACCGCGGGCCATCTCAGCAGGCTCCCAGCCCAACGTTTTCATTGAAAGAACAAAACATGAAGAGCCCGAAGAGCAGGAAAGCCTGAGATATGGTCATAAAAAGTCACTATCAGATGCTACCATGCTGATACACAGCAGTGAAGAAGAGGAAGATTTGGAAGAAGAAAACAAAACATGTGCAACTCTCTCTCCCCATGCTCAGGAGCCCCGGCAAGCTGCCCTGGGCAGTTACTCCCAAGAACTGCAGCCAAGCTACTCTTGTGGTTCTGTCGCTCCAGTCGCTGGCCCACTGCATATTCTCGAGCCCAAGTCCCATGGGACAGAGACTGAGAAGAGGGTGAGGGACGTCAGCCCCATCCCCGTGATAGGTGAAGCCCAGCAGCTCAAAAGAGATGGGTTGCTGGTGCCCTCCATGTCCGAGTCTGACCTCACGACGTCACGGCGATACCGTGGGAGGAGGGATTCTCTGAAGAAAAGGCCCGTGTCGGATCTCCTCTCTGGAAAGAAGAACATTGTTGAAGGACTTCCTCCACTAGGGGTAAGCCGTTCCATGGCCTCTGTCAGTGCCTGCCTCTGCCGGCATTCACATTCCCAACCTCGTTTATTCTATTTCCATCATCTTTTCCCTGACTCACTACTTTGAATGGTTTCCGCCCCCCCCACCACCACCCCCCTTTTTTTTTTTAACTTTTTTCATCCTTTCCCCATGTCTTACTCTATTTTGGTCTTGTTTTGAACACATTTGAGTTTATTGATGGAAATGATGGGGATTGATTGGAATTCTAGTGGTGCTACTGATGAAGGTAGAGGTAATAAATTAGATGAAGGGCAAAGGTGAATGTCCCAGGCTCTGTGGGCTGGAATGCGAAGGAAGAATGAAATGTAGTACTGCAATCTGGAGGAAAAGGGAATGAAGACTTTGTGATGTTGGCCAAGATTACTGGGCCAGTCCCAGTTAAGGACTCCCTGTGGGATGCAGCTTCCCAGAGCTGCATTTGCTCAGTCTGCTCAGGGGTGTCTGCTAGAAGCACCCAGAGCTGCATTCTCATTATCTGTGGAATTCTCCAGGTCCCAGCCCATGTGGCTGTAGCCCAAATGGCTGGCCGAGATGGCTGAGGCTGTAGAGTGGTTCTGGGGTTTCTCTCTAGAGTTGGGAAGGTGATGCTTTGTCAAGTCCAGGTCTCTTTTAAAGGAAGGTTAAGTGAACTAAGAATCTGAAGAAAGCCCCCTGTAGACAGGCGGCTCTTTAATATTTAGTATAGTAAATAACTTGTGAATTAAGCACCTCTTACCTATTTGAAACAAAATAAAAAGGATCCTGACATCATCTATCTCTGTGCCATTCTCCAAGCCCTGAGCCCAGCACTTCAACTGCTCCCCACAGAGGTGATTATGCCCATTTTGCAGATGGGGAAATAGATGCTGGGCTATGAACTAATTGCCCAAAGTTGTAACTAATGAGTGACCAAACTGGGATTTTAAACCCCTATTTACCTATGTAACCTGTTCTCTCAACTTCAACACTGGTCTGCAACGAGGTATACTGTATATAATGCTTTCTTAAGTCCTAATTGCTTGACTAAGCCTTGCTATTCCCTGTCCTTCCACTGAAACCTTTGCATCCCCAGCCTTTGGCCAAGCATTGGTGGCTTTGTCACATAAATGTGTCTGCTCCAAGTGACCTGCAATGACTTAGGCTTCCAGCTCCTCAGTGCCCGTCCCCCACTCCCCAGACCCCGCGGCCTGGCCCAGCTGACGTGATGAGGTGACGAGCACACTGCCCTGTCTCCCAGTCACCCCCAGTGTCTAGCACTCTTCTCCCTGGCATCTGCCAGGTGGCACGCCCAGACTCAAGGGCCCAAATCTGTGTGGTTCTAGTCCAGTATATTAGATCCTCTGAGATGCTGTAAATATCTTAATAGGCAGGATAAAAAGCATTCACACAATAGTATAGTGCTTACAAAATAGGTCAGTGTATGTAGACTAAAATTACTTACAGAAGTGCCATGGATTTCAGTGTTTTAAATCCAGGTTTATTTGCTTTGACTCAGTTCGGTTTTTGAATTCTGTGTTTAGTTTTAATTCTTCCTGGGGATACGATCTCACCTCCTGAACAGTACAGGCAGTGTCTCAGATCTGCTGAGCTTGGGGATGTGGGCTGATCAGTGATTCAGGGTGGGGTCAGTGCTTGGATCTGTCTTCACCTGAGTCCCTGAGCCAGTCAGACAGGGCCCTTTGAGAGTTAAAGCTCCTCTTACTATATTAAGAACTGTCCATAGTTTTTTATGTGTGACCCGAGTCTTTTTCTCTAAATACTTGTTTTGAGTACAGCTCAGTATTCAAGCCTTTTTATCCCTGAATGTTCTGAATGGGGTCTGGTCAGGTTCAGCTAAATTTCAAGACTTTGATCAATTTGGATCTCTAAAAATATAAATTTTCTTTCCTGTCAACTCTTAGGACCTACAATAGTAATAAAATTATATGATTGGATTATATTTTTGGTCCCTCCTCTTTTTTTTTTTTTTTTTTTTTTGCATAAGGAATTCTCTTAAGTCAAAGAATGTCATTGGTGGCTGTGGTGAGGAGGAAAGAATATAGCACCTGAGAGTTAAAAACATGAGTCTGAGTCTAGACCCTACCATTTGTTAGTTCTCTGCTCTGTAGGCAGGTATCAGATCTTGGCTTCCACATCTGTAATACGAGGATGGTCATCCCTGCTCTGCCTGCTTTGTGGGATTGTGCTCAGGCCCATGTGAGGCTAGGTATGGAAGAATTATATGATGCTGAAAAACCAATTTTAATGAAAGATTGTTTTGAAACTGATTCCCTTTTACAAAGAGACAGCCATGTGACCTTGGGCAAGCTATTTAATCTCTCTGCAATTAGGTTTTCTGTAAAATAAGATAGCCCAAGAGGGTTGTTGGGCGAATAAAATGAGGTCCTGGAACATAGAATGTGTTCAGTAAATATCAACTCATTACTATTAGGGTGCATCATTCATTTAACTTAACTGACTTCCTAAGAATGAAAATGCGTAGCCTCTACTAAACCCTTCATATTAACACAGGGTTGTCATTGTCTTGTTTGTTACAACAAACAAATTGACTAAGGTTATGGAGATTTAAATTTAAAAACATACAGACAAGTAGGAACATTTTAGAATTATCCACCCATCTCCACCTCCAGGGACTTGATTGTTGTCTTAAAGGTAGGATGGTTTGAGTGCATATAAATTTTCTTTTTGTTGCATGCTTTAGTCTTGTGTAGTGGTTCTCATGTAAGATATCACTGTACAGGGTATCATTTCAAATTACATAGCGTATACTTGAAGGATGATTTTAAGGGATAATAGAGGCTAGTGTTGCCTATATGCTCCTTTTTTCAAATGACGGCTTTAGAACTGACTGACATTGCAGCCAGTTGCCTTCATCCAGCTTATCAGCGTGAAGCATTTCAAGTCATTTTCAGACCGTGATGTGCTAGAGCCGGCTCATAGTGGCTTGTGAGAACCAACTATTAAATTCTCAGGAATTTTGCCAGCCAGTTGATGTCACATCTGCAGCTTGAGATTGGCCATGGTGGGAGTATTTATATCATGGAACTCAGCAAACACTACAAATCAGAATTTTCCCCCCAGAAAACCCATTGTTAAACATTACCAGGATACCACAGTTTACAATACACATTTGAATTATGAAATTTCTGCCTAAGCAGGAACCTTTTCGTCTGTGTCTCTCTGTCTCTCTGTCTCCATCTCTCTCTCTGTCTCTGTCTCTCTGCCTAGCTGAGGCTCAGAGGAAGAGTGGCTTGCTTGAAGTCCTTCCATCAGTTGGAGGCTGGACTGTGGTCCTATCCCAGGACCCCACTCATTCCTGGTCCAGACCTCAGCACGTGGGTGCTCATGTTCAAATGTGAATTATAGAATTAAAAATTAATCCAGGTAGCTTTTTGAGTTAGGAATCAATCATATTCTACAAGAAGAGTAGCAATCTTATAGCACTTCTTTCCTCACCTATATGTCTTTTCCCTTTGTTCTTGCTTCATTGTCTTGATCCTGGGGCTTCTTAGCCCCTTCTGGACTGATAGAGTAATCTTGATTTCATTTGTGGGACAGAATGGAAAGAAACTTGTCTTTCAAATTTGAATACTCTCATTATAATTCTTACGGTTTTCACGGAGGTGTAGACTATCTAAGGAGACTTAGCATTCTTATGCTTATTTGCCTTAGAGAGGAAAGGCATTAGATTTAGAAATTTTAGGAAACACCTGTTTTCAGGAGACAGCAGTCTGCTGACGTTCTCTTATACCCTCTCCTCCTAGTGTCATGATGGCAATTTCAGCCCTGTGTTATTTTCCTGGTTCTGAGAAGCTTTGTGATCCAATCCAAGTCACACTCGTCCAAAGCAGAATGTCGAGTAGACTATGGGAAGGCAATACACAGAGGGAGCCACTACAGAAAGAATTTAATTTTTTCAGAATGATTTAAAGAATTAAGTTTATATAGTTGTTAAAATTATAAAGACATGTTGCTCCTTAGTGACCGCATTAAAAACCCTTTTTGGAGACTGCTGCTCATTTTCTGTGTAATGTTCTCAAGTTTGGTTTTGAAACATGGGAGTTCTGTAAAGGAATGTGGTCTGCCTGGAGCATCATGTTTCATTGCAACAGAACCTTGTAACCAATTGTGTTTCAAAACCTTGTCTCTGGAACACTCATCAGGGCTTTGGCCTTGAAAGGAATGTCCTCCTCCTAATGTTTGTTCAATAGATGTTTGGATGAAGGCGTGTTATCTCGTGTGGTCTTTGGCAAACAAGAGCACTCCATCGGTTTGTTTTCCTGTCTTAAGCCATTGACATTTCCTTTCAGGGGGGTTGTATTTGCTTATATTTCATAGATACATGCAAATTTTTTTTAAAGGGAATGAAAAAGAGTCGAGTAGATGCAAGAAAAATTGGTCCTCTTAAATTGGCTGCCCTCAATGGACTCTCTCTCTCTCGATTGCCTTTGCCTGATGAAGGAAAGGAAGTGCCTACTAGAGCAACTAATGATGAAAGGGTAAGTCCAAGACACTGGGCATCGGGCCTTCTCTGGAACTATCAATAAATGCTACAAAAATGCTTCATGAGATTTCAGTGAATTTTCTAACACATTCAATAACTGTAAATGAGTATTAAGGAATTTTGTAATCTGGGCCTCAAAATCATAGATTATCAAAATAATCTCAGGCCAGAATGTTGATTAATTTTTTTTGTTCTGAATGTTGTCTTTTACCTTTTTCCAATCTGTGATAGTCTTGATGTTTGGTCTTAAAGTTTGAGGAAATCTACAAATGCATGTGAATTTACATAGCAGAAATTGGCTGCTTTTATGATGTGGAAAATTTATCCCAAGAGTAAATAGTAACTTTCTTCAAAACATACTTTGTAATTGAGATGTTTTCTATGAGGTCTTATTATATTGAAATTATATAGGTATGAATTGTGCTAAGAAAAAGTGAATTTTTTACAACTGGATCCTGGAGGTAGTTTCCAATATTTACTTATTGTTTTCTATCTTTTATTTATCATAAATTGAAGCATTTATTCATAGAGATTGGAATTAGTTATCCTAGTTTAGAATTTACTGTTCTCCAAGAGAAGTTTCTGTTTTTAGAGGTCACAAGATTGATCATAGATTTAGAGAAAATGAGTTCAACAAATTGCTGTGAGTCAATTTTCAGTTTTAAACAGCATTTTGTATTATATTTCTCACCAATAAGATTATTTATCTTGTTCTCTTACTGTCATGGCTTGTTAAAATTTCCACTTTTGTTTTTTATTTCACCTAGAACTTTCAACGTTGGACTAAGGCTAGACTTGAAAACAAGATTTCAAAAGTATAGTCAAAAGGCAGCTGCAACTCGTGGTGACTGTGTTCTCATTATTCCACATATTCTATTTTTCAGAGTAAAATTCTGGAACAGCGGTTAGAACAGGGAATGGTATTCACAGAATATGAAAGAATTCTTAAAAAACGCCTGGTTGATGGGGAGTGTTTGACTGCTCGGCTCCCTGAGAATGCAGAAAGAAATCGATTCCAGGACGTGCTTCCCTACGATGATGCCAGGGTGGAGTTGGTCCCAACTAAAGAGAACAATACTGGTTATATCAACGCATCACATATTAAGGTGAGAGGAACGTTTAGAGTAATGAAGAGTACGTATGGTTTTGAGTTCAGTTACGAGAATGGTAAGAATTGTATTCATGTCTGTATTCTAAAAAAACCCAATTGTAAACTATTGTGCCAAACTCTATATTATAAACTGCAAAATCCACACACCAGACAAAAAGTGTTTAGACACAGGGCTAAGGTCATGTCTCCTGTCCCCACGTAGTAACCTCCTCTGCCCCGACGTCATCACAGGACTCAGGGAGCGCTTATTTGCCTGGGTTTAAAACTTTATCCGAACCTGAAGCTATCAAACTACAACCCAGAACCCTTGAATGTTGAAGATGATTGTATAAAAATGTAGCTTATGAGGGGTGACAGTGGGATTGGGAAAGCCATATGGATCACATCCGTCCAGTATATGGATGGATGAGTAGAAAAACGGGGGCAAAAAAATAAACGCACCCAGTGATCTTTTTTACTTTAATTTGTTCTTTTTCACTTAAATTTTTATTCTTATTACTTTTGTGTGTGTGGTAATGAAAATGTTCAAAAATTAATTTTGGTGATGGATGCACAGCTATATGGTTGGTACTGTGAGCAATTGATTGTATGCTTTGTATGACTGTATGGTATGTGAATATATCTCAATAAAATTGAATTATTTAAAAAAAAAACACTCACACACACAAAAACTTGATCCTAACTCCAAAGACTTCTATTCCAGCTGACTTCTAGCTGGCTGCTAGTTCTCTCTCTCATCACTTGCATTTTTATATACCAGAAAGGTTTGGATTTTTCAATGATGTTCACAAAAGGTTTTATTTATGAAGGTGCCATTTACTCTCTTTGCACACCACCTGTAATTGTTTTTAAACAGCATTGTGTTCTTTGAAGAAGCAGCACTGCTTCTTCCCTGGAAACAGAATAATGCCATTTAACTGGGGTAATGTTATAACCGTGAAAATGGAAAAAGTGATGGTTCACAAGAGGTGGTCAGTAAAGCCAGATGCTCTTTCTCCTCCATCATTCTGCCCTCTGCTCCTGCTGGCTGGAAATTCTTTATTTTGGGAAGGAGAAACTTCCTTCTAGTGAGTGGATGAATGAGTTATTTATGATCAGCTGTTGTTTTTCTTCTTCCTCACATTTTCTTTAGTTTGCAAGGAATATTTTGATAAGAGAGTAATTTGTCACTTGAGGCATTCTGAAGATGTGGCACTCTGCCTGTGAATGCCAGTCCTCCTTGATGGCCTTTGGGAATCTGTGCTCGTACTGTTATAGTTTTAATATGGACATAATTTATTTAAAAACTGAGCTTTCTCTAGAATAACACATCCAGTTTCCCATGACTAGATGGTGGTTCTGTAGTGAATTTCAGAATCTTCAGAGGCAACCTGAGGAAGAGTGGAAAGTGTATGAGCTTCAGAATTGGAAGATCTGGGTCTGACTTCTGGATCTACCCCTCATCAGTTGTGGGACCTCAGTTTACTTTCCTCTAAATAGAGAAATGGTGGCACCTACCTCGTAGGCTGTCCGATAGGCCCTCCCTCCCTAGGTCTTGTTTGCTATTGTAACTCTCATGGAGCGGGTGCAGGGTGGTGACTAGGGGGCTGGTAGCCTTAAGCGGGAGTGGGTTTGGAACAGTGCTTGGCACAGTTTTGTTTTTTTTTTTTTAAATTCAGTTTTATTGAGGTATAGTCACCTACCATACGGTCATCATGGTGTACAATCAACTGTTCACAGTACCATCATATAGTTGTGCATTCATCACCCTAATCTATTTTTGAACATTTTCTTTACACCAGAAAGAATAAAAATAAGAATAAAAAATAAAAGTTAAAAAGAGCACCCAAATCATCCCCCCTCATCCCACCCTATTTTTCATTTAGTTTTTGTCCCCATTTTTCTACTCCTCCATCCATACACTGGATAAAGGGAGTATGATCCACAAGGTTTTCACAATCACACTGTCACCCCATGTAAGCCACATTGTTATACAGTTGCCTCCAAGAATCAAGGCTGCTGGGTTTCAGGTATTTACATCTAGCTATTCCAATATACTAAAACCTAAAAAGGGGTATCTGTATAGTACATATATGCCCACCAGAGTGACCTCTCAACTCCATTTGGAATCTCAGCCACTGAAACTTTTGTTTCATTTCTCATCCTCCTTTTGGTCAAGAAGATGTTCTCAATCCCACGATACCAGGTCCAGGCTCATCCCCAGAAGTCATATCCCGCATTGCCAGGGAGATTTACATCCCTGGGAGTCAGGTCCCATGTAGGGGGGACAGCAATGAGTTCACCTGCCAAGTTGGCTTAGCTAGAGAGAGAGGGCCACATCTGAGCAACAAAGAGGCACTCAGGGGGAGACTCTTAGGCACAATTATAAGCAGGTTTAGCCTCTCCTTTGCAGTAACAAGCTTCATAAGGGCAAGCCCCAAGATAGAGGGCTCAGCACACCAACCATCAGTCCTCAATGTTTGTTGGCACAGGGTTTTACACTTAATGGGCACTCGGAAACCAGTTATTGTCATTACTGGATAATGGTGGAGCTAAAGATTTAACCCAGGGTACCAGTCCAGTAATTACTCTGTTATATTAGACATTTCAGGGTCATTAGGTGATATTGACTTAATTCGGAGATGAGACTACCCTAAGTAGGAAGTTTCCCCCCCACCCCTAGAAACCTGACATTTAACTTAGGTTTTGACTTTATCGCTAATGTTTTTTCCAAGGTGTGTAACTTGTATTTCATGAGGTGAAACAGTATTTAAAATTTGGGATACAATGATGATGTTATTTTTATAAGAAAAAGAAACAACAGCAGCAATAATGACTACTTATTGTTATGTGCAAGGTACCCTATGCACTAACTCACTTAATTCTCTCAACTTTCTGATAGGAATAGATAATATTTTTATTTTGCAGATGAGAACTGCGATTCAGAGAGGTTAAACAAATTGCCTAAGGTCACATAGGGAGTATTGGATTCATAGTACATAAGTTTATAAAGATGTCAGGAAAAAAATTAAGGTGGAAGCCCTTCCTTATTCCACTTAATAATTCAGTTCACTTTTTTTAGTTGCTACCATGGATGAAAAAATATATATAATTTTTTTTTCCTTTTCTTATTTCAGATTACTGTCAGTGGAATCGAGTGGGATTATATTGCCACGCAGGGACCATTGCAGAATACATGTCAGGATTTCTGGCAGATGGTATGGGAACAGGGAATTGCAATTATAGCAATGGTGTCAGCAGAAGAGGTAAGTACTCATTTCTCCTAATTGATTTTCTCAGCCTCAGAAGCACAGTTAATATTAATCATTGTAGGGTCCTGACCTTGAGAGAAAGAGGCAGGGTTGGATTGCATTTCTAGATTTCCCACAGGCTGTTGGTGGGAGGGTAGCCTTTGCTGGATCTTGTGTTTTTGTTTTTGTATTTTTTTTAAATTTTATTTTGAAATAAATTCAAACTTACAGGAACAGTTGCAAAAACAATACAAACCCCATACACAGAATTCCAGCATACCCCAACCCCCCTCCCCCGATACCCCATCCACCAACTTTAACATGCTGTCACACCACCATTCCTTTCTTTCCCTCCCTCCCTCCCTATCTATCATCCATCATCTATTGCTCTGTCTTCTGAACATATGAGAGCAAGCTGCACACATCCTTGAACAAACAGTATAATTCACATGTACATTTCCCATGAACAAGAACATTCTTTTATGCAATCCTATTAAGTGCAGCTAAGAAGTTCAAGAAATTCAACATTGTACAAAGCTTACATTCTATATTTCCTTTTGTTTTTTCTTGTGTCCCAACTGTGTCCCTTTGAGCCTCCTCTCCTCCATCCTCAGATCCCATCCAGGATCATCCTTGGCATTTAATTGTTATGTATTTAGACTGTCTTTTTTTTTCAATTGTGGAAACATATATACAGCCTAAATCTTCCCATTGCACCCCCTCCCTAGCATTCATTAGTGGGATTAATCACATTTAGAATGTTGCAATGCCATCACCTTCCCAACCATCCATTACTAGAAATTTCCCTTCACCCCAAACAGCAACCCTACACTCATTTCTTAACTCCCCATTGCCCCTTCCCCTACTTCTCGTAACCCATACTCTACTTTTCATCTCTATGGTCATATTCTCTGATACTTTCTTTGTGTTTACCGTGGGGCTTAAATTTAACTTCTTGAATCTATAACAATCTTGTTTTTCTTTGATACCAAGTTAACTTCAATAGGACACATAAACTATGTTGCTTTACTCCTCCATTCCCCCACCTTTATGTAGTTCTTGTCAAAAATTACATATTTTACATTGAGTCCAAAACCACTGATTTATAATTACAGTTTATGTATTTTAGATCCTGTAGGAAATAAATAGTGGAGTTACAAATCAAAAATACAGTAGTACTGGCATTTATATTTACCATGTGATCTTTATTGGAAATCTTTATTTCTTCGTGTGGTTTCAGTCAATTGTTTAGTGTCCCTTCCTTTCAGCCTGCACAATTCCCTTTAGCATTTCTTATAGGACTAATCTACTGGTGATGAAGTCCCTCAGCTTTTGATTATCCGGGAATGTTTTCATCTCCCCCTCATTTTTAACCTCCAGGTATTTGTGAATTTTCTAAGTCTCTGATGGTTATTGACTTCTATTTGTATTCCATTGTGGTCAGAGAATGTGCTTTGCATAAATTCAGTTTTTTTAAATTTTTTGAGGCTTGTTTTATGTTCCAGCATATGGTCTATTCTGGAGAAAGAGCCATGATCACTAGAGAAGAATGTGTATCCTGGTGATTTGGGATGTAATGTTCTATATATGTCTGTTAAATTTCTCTCTCTCGCTCCTTTCTTTGTTTCTCTGTTGGTAGGGCTTCCTTTAGTATCTGAAGTAGGGCAGGTCTTTTATTAGCAGAATCTCTCACCATTTGTTTGTCTGTGAAAAATTTAAGGTCTCCCTCAAATTTGAAGGAGAGTTTTGCTGGATAAAGTATTCTTGGTTGGAAATTTTTCTCTCTTAGAATTTTAAATATGTCATGCCACTGCCTTCTCGCCTTCATGGTGGCCGCTGAGTAGTCACTACTTAGTCTTATGTTGTTTCCTTTGTATGTGGTGAATTGCTTTTCTCTTGCTGCTTTCAGAACTTGCTCCTTCTCTTCAGTATTTGACAGTCTGATCAGAATATGTCATGAAATGGATTTATTTGGATTTATTCTATTTGGAGTTTGCTGGGCATTTATGCTTTGTGTATTTATATTGTGTAGAAGGTTTGGGAAGTTTTCCCCAATAATTTCTCTGAATACTCTTTCTAGACCTTTACCCTTGTCTTTCCCTTCTGGGACACCAATGAGTCTTAAATTTGGACGTTTTATTTTATCTATCATATCCCTGAGATCCATTTTGATTTTTTCAATTTTTTCCCCCATTCTTTCTTTAGTTCTTTCATTTTCCATTCTGTGGTCATAGAGGACACTGAATCATTGTTCAGCTTCCTCTAATCTCGTACTATGAGTATCCAGAGTCTTTTTAATTTGGCCAACAGTTTCTTTTATTTCCATAAGATCTTCTATTTTTTAATTTACTCTTGCAATTTCTTCTTAATGCTCTTCTAGGGTCTTCTTTATGTCCCTTATATCTTGTGCCATGCTCTTCCTCATGTCCTTTATATCCTGTGCCATGCTCTCATTGTTTGTCTTTAGTTCTTTGATTAATTGCTCCAAGTACTGTGTGTCTTCTGATCTTTTGATTTGGGTGTTTTGGTTTGGGTTTTCCATATTGTCTGGTTTTATCATATGCTTTAAAATTTTCTGTTGTTTTCGGACTCTTGGCATTTACTTTACTTGATAGGGTTTTTTCAGAAAATGAAAAACACCAATCTCTAATTTGTCAGATCTACAGCTTGGCGTACACTCCTTCTAACTAACCAGCAGATGGCGTCCGTGAGTCAACTATTGCCCTCAAGTCAGTTCTCCCCAACTTTGTCTTTGTGGCGTGTGGGGGTCTGATTCTTGTGGGGTTCAATTGGTGCACCAAGTTTGGCTGTGTTGTTGGTGCTGTCCACCCTGAATGAGGGGCATGTGTCTGAGCGGTTAGGGAGGCAGGGCAGCTTTAATAATCAAACCTTCCAGGTGTTCCTCTCCAGGAGGAACTGGAGGCTCTTGCAAGAGTCTAAACCTTCATTTCAGTCTTGCCACAGATTGTCTCTTCCACTGACCCACACGTCCTTGGTATTGGTGTAGGGTCCCTGGGATTTCCAAGCATGTCCCCCTTCTCAGCCGTGCTCTTCCAGGACCTCTGCTGAGGGAAGGCTGTGCCACATCACAAGTGCGCGCCGGCCCTCCAGGGAAGCCCTGGGCCGCTGAGCTGTGCAGGGGCTTTCCCAGCCTGCCGTAAAGATGGCTGAATTGCATGTGTTAATGTCCTCCTTTTCGCACAGCTCCGCCTTCCCAGCTCTGGGACAATTAGCTGTGGTTGCAATAAAGGCCACTGTCCATGGCCGATATTGTGGCGTATGCCCAGTGCTGCAGGAAACACTCCCCGTCACACTGGGACCCTTGGCGTGGCTGTGGGCTGTGGCTCTGGCCCCGGGCAGGAGCGTCCCCAGCCCGCCAGGAAGATGGCCGCAAGGGGCGTGGTTTCTTTCTCCTTTTGGTTCCCCTCTGCCCTCCTGTCTCCAAGACAATTAGCAGCGGGTGTGGGAAGGGCCATCTTCCATGCTAGATATTGAGGCATTGGCACAGCCCGTTCCTGCTGCACTTTACTGCACAGTTCTTGCCACCATATCTGCAGCTGCTCCCGGGTTTTTTTTTGTTTTTTTTTTTAAAGAACTAGTCTGTCGCCAAATACCAACCCGCGGTTTTCTCACACCGCAGCACAGCCACTGGACTTTCAACTGGCTCACTCACTCGTTTCAGAATGCAGACTCCCGGTTTCATCAAGTGCATGGTCCCTGTGGATTTAGCAGACCTTGTCCGGCTGGTGCATCGCTGGAACTGGTGTTCTGGGTCACTTTCTGGCTTTTATGTAGTATTTTTCACGGAGGTGTTTTTTTTTGCCCTGTGTCACATAGCTGCCATCTTAGGTTCTCTCCTTGTGTTGTTTTTTAACTGTACTTGTCTTTAAAAGGAGGGAGGAAGAGAGAAGAGCTTCAGGTATTGGCCACGACTTGGTTCCAGGCACAACACCGTCACATATGGAAGGTTTAAGATCACAACCCGGTTCCGTACAGATTCTGGCTGCTACGCCACCACAGGCTTGAAGATGAAGCACCTTCTCACGGGGCAGGAGAGGACAGTGTGGCATCTCCAGTACACAGACTGGCCTGAGCATGGCTGTCCAGAGGACCTCAAGGGATTTCTCTGTAAGTGTCTTAGTTCCTAGGACAGCCTTATGTGGCGATGTTAAATCAACATCAGAGAGGAAGACTTACATTTCTAAAACATTTCTTTATGTTGCATCATATACACTTCAGGCTTATTATTTGGTAGATAAGAAGATGGCAGCCCAAGCATAGTCAGTGACTTGCCCAAGATCCACCGTCCAGTTAGTGGTTGGGGTTGGTTAATCGGCACCCAGAGCTCTTTATAGCAAGTCCTTTCAATCATTGGAAATAATCTGAAAATTGAGTTTGTCAATTTGATATGCCTAAACCTCTGAGCATTTTCTATTCCATTGATTTTTCACAGCATACCTTGAAGAGATCCAGTCTGTTCGACGTCATACTAATAGCACAAGTGAACCCCAAAGCCCCAACCCTCCATTATTGGTCCATTGCAGTGCTGGAGTAGGAAGGACTGGTGTCGTTATCTTATCAGAGATCATGATTGCCTGTCTGGAACACAACGAGGTTATTATCATCTCCAGGTTATCCCTAACCTTTTTTGATAGGAGAAAAGTAGGATGGGAACAAGGCTGGGGAGGAGGGGAAAGTAGTGGCCTAATAGTTCTTTTGACTGTAGAGGTCTCAAAATATTATTAAATGTTCCCTGACAGAAGGCTATGTCTTCTTGGAGATTCACAGTATCTATTAGCATCTTAAAAATCCTGTGAGGTTGTACCATAAACAAAGCTGTTTAATTTTGATTTACCCACAATTTTTCAAATTTGATTTCAGAACCCTTTCTCCTGGAACACCAATTAACATTTCATGGATAATGCTGGTCAGAGCCCTTTTGGGGAAAGGCTGAGTTAGATACTGAGAGTACTGACCACGCTGTATTTTCGTTGAATGTTGGTATTTGGTAATTTACGTTTAATAAGACAAAATGAGCTACACCCAAGGGATGTTGAAGAAATAACCCACATGGACGTGCTAATGTAGTAAAGATGTCAAAACTGGTCTATCCTGGGTTTTTTTTTAATAGAGGATGCTAAGGTAGAAAAGAGGCTGTCCATTGCCTAACTGGATTTCTGCTAGGGGATCTGCTTCCCACCTACCCCCGTCTCTTTCCTCTCCCAGGGGACGCCTTGCCTTCATCGCTGTTTCTCTGAACCTAGGTGCTGGATATCCCACGAGTACTGGACATGCTGAGGCAACAGAGGATGATGATGGTGCAGACCCTCTGCCAGTACACGTTTGTATACAGAGTTCTCATTCAGTTCCTGAAAAGCTCAAGGCTCATATAAGCTCCTACAACTTCCTATGGGGACCCAATCTTGTGAAGCGTTTGCAGCTAAGCAGTGCTTGCCTAACTCATACTTTCTCCTAGACACTTGATCCACACAGAATGATACATCGGGATGTCAGTGGTGTGGTGTGAATGGCAGTGCACTGAAGGAACTGTGCAAAGCACGAGGCTGAAGAGGGGAATTTTTAACCTGGGAATGGTGCTGAAGGAGAGACTTGGTTTTGAAGGGCATTGCCCTGCCCTAGGCTGTCAGATTTGCAGCCCTTGCACAGATTTTGGAGGTTGTATTTTCTAGACAATTCTCTATCTTACTGAAGCTATGCTGGACAATTCTGGCAATAATTAAGGCAGTGTATAGATTTCTATCTTAAACCAGTTTTTGAAAATGAAATTTTATTTTATGACTAAAACCTTTAGGGGTTTTTTAAGTGAGAAACTAAACTATCCCTGGGGATGATCCACAGATATGAATGGTTCCTGTGTAACTTTGTATTTAAAACCAAGTTACCATCTTTTATTTTTAAAAACCTTGGATACTTACGGTTTAGTTACCAAATCTAATAGAGAATCTAAAGGTGTTATTTTGAAACATAGAAAGCATTTTTATATTCAGAAAATTTTTTATCCTAAAAATTCTATATATTTGTACCTTCTATATTTTCCAAACAAGAGCTCAACTCATTAAGATACCGAAATGAGTCAGTTAATGTAAGGAAAAGTTGGGAATGAAGGCACGTTATTTAAAATGTAAAAGAATAATCAGTCACTATTTTTTCAGTATTACTCATAAATCTAAGTGTTTGATTTTATTGGTTGAAAATGAAGTGAAAAAGTTGCACTTTTTTGTTAAAAACAATAAATTTGAGTTTTTGCATATGTGTTGCTTTATAGATGAAACAGTAACACTGGCAACAATGGACGTAAGTGTTTTGGAAGAGGTAAAGATGAAGGGTGAAGAGTATGTAGGATAACTAGGGCAAGAGCAAGTGTGGTGTGATGGGAAATGAGGGTGCCTTTGTCTTTATAAAAACACAGTGTTATCTTACTGAGATTGAGGTGCTGGGGTGGAAAGCGGTGGCTCGGAGTGTAGGGGCTGACCCTGCACTCCCCCAGCCATCCCCAGGGACTGCAGGCCCTGTCACTGTCGGGGACTTAACTGTCTCCTTGGAGTTCTTCCACCTGAACCTCAGTTCTTTTTTCACAAATAAAATCAGATTTATATTCTCATTGAAAGAAGCCTTGAAAAGACTTCATTTTCTTTTGGTTGAAAGAAGGGAATAGTTAGTCATAGTTTCACCTTTTCTCCCAAACCACAGCCCAAACTTGTGGGGCCACCAGAGATTGATATTCAAGAGGTGCTAGAATTTTAGCCCCTTAGTCCCTCGCTCCACCCCTGAGGTCAGTTTTTGTTCCTTGTATCACGCCCCACCCCCATCCCATTTAGGCACACCCCGGTGGGCAGAGCCAGGTTGAATTGAAGGGGAGACGGTCACCTCTGATCCAGGCTAAGAGGTTAGGGTCACGGGCAGTTGGGTAAGTGAGGGCTAATTGATGTTTTTAGTCAAGGACTTAGCTCTTCTTTTTTTTTTTTTTCCTAAGATTGCTTCCCCACAATGTAGAGCTTCCCAAAATGTAGACTCTAGGCCTATTTCTCCAAATTACAATATTCTAGGAATGGTTCTGATTTCCATGTTATCTCCTGAAGAATTTAATTCACTACAGTGACTGCTAAGTCAGTGTTGTCAGTCATGAGACAGGACTTCCTGCATATCTCTGTGGGTCCACCTGAGTTACCCAGAAACCAATCACTTGAAAGGAAAATTCAGAAGTATTAATCAGAATGAATACTGAAAGTGGGCACATCTCTTACTTAGGAAAAAAATACCAATTTAAAATCTAAATTTTTTTTAAAAGTCTTGTTTAAAGAACAAAGTAGACCGAAATGGAGGTATTCAGAAAAAGCTCCCCAGAAGAATGAGTAGGAGTTTTTATAGTAACATTTTCTAACTCCACACCCTATATAAAGAACGAATGTTTTTGATGCTTTTTTTCTTCCAGTGGTACGTTTTTAAAAATGCTTTTCTGTAAGCTTTAAATATTTTGGAGTGTCCCATTGACAAGAACGTATTGTAAACTGAAATTAAAGAGTAATATATGGTATATTTGTGTTCCTATTGTAAAAATTTGATTATAAGTAAATTACTTATGAGGGCAAAATTACAACTGTTTAAATTTGTCACTCTTAAAATATTGCATGTTTGACATAGAGTCATGTAAGTTTTTTGTCCCTTTTGAAGTTTTAAACTTTTAATGGCAGTTAGTGAATATGAAAGTATTTCTGAATAAAAATAAATCTGTATTACTAGACTTTGAAATAATGTGATTTTCAAGAGCAAACTGTAGAAGACTGAGGATTTTCTTAGGTTTGCCACTTCTGAACTGAGGATGTTACTGTCTGCCAGACTTACAAAATGCTTCATGTTTCCTAGTGTCCAGTCCTTCAATATTAATTTCATTTTAAAATTACCAAAATATACATTTTCACAAAGAGTAGATTATAAATCAGTATTTTTCACTGATTAGTATTGGTTATCTCTGGCATCATAGTTTTCCTGATTACTGGGGTCTTTTGATGAAATACTCCAGTTGATAGTTTTGAGCATGGAAAGTGCACATTTTAGAATATCATTTGGAATGTTAATGGCAGTTTTTCTTATTTTCCTCTGGAACATCAACTGTGAAGCATTCAGAAAGCCCTAGAATTTAGCACTTTTAAAACTGTTTGGCAGGATTAAAACAGAAGCTGAACCTGGGTGTCCTTAGAAACTTCTGGAAAGACCAAGGTCTAGCCAGAACCACAGAGGAGTGCTGTGGCCGAGGACCCAGTGATGGCATGGCCAGTTTTTCTGGGAAGCATTCATCAGAAGAAAGCAATAATTTAAAATGGGTTGATCTGTTAATGGTTAACAATATTAAGAAAATTACTATAAAACTGGAGGTCTACTGCAACTTGCTGGTTTATTCTTTGAGATTTGCATGAGGAAATAGAAACAGGAAATACTGTTTTGTGTTAAGTAAGTCTCTTCAGAGGTACTCTTTTGGATTTCAATTTTGGGGAACTTGCTTCCCTAGAAGGAGATTTCGTTTGGGACAAGCTAAAACTCTCTCTTTCTAGTTTAAAGTTTATTTTTATAAAAAATCTCTAAATTGGAAGGCATTCTTTTTTGAATGGAGGGATAGACATTTTAAAAACAGGAATAGGTACCTTAGGAATTTGCCTGGGAAATGTTTCTCAAAAGAACATGAATTTTTCAAATTCCTGTGGAAAATGAATCCATTTACCTACTATGTATAATTACTTTAAAGTGAGGAAAAAAATCAGAATGACCAGTTAAAGTTTGCATGTGTTGGGGTGGACAGATAGAGGCGTTTAGAAGATGTTTGAAGGGGTTCTTGGATTGTTAAACTGGCATAATTTTAGAAATATGACAGGCAGTTCCCAAATAGCAAAAATTGTGCTCTGAAAATTCAGTTGTAAGTTTAATTTTTATATATATATACATATTCTTTTTTATTGAGATTGTTCACATAGCATACAACTATCCAGAGATCCAAAGTGTACAATCAATTGCCCACGGCACCACCATATGTAAGTTTAACTTTTAAGATAGAGTAATATTTTCCTTTGTAAACCATTCTCTTAGATGGATGTTAACTTTCTTGCCTTGTCCTCTCAAAGGTGATTTAAACCCTGGGGAACCTGAAGTGTAAGCAGTGGTGCAAACCCAAACCCCCAAGTTATGTGCCAAGAAAACATAGCGGTATTTCTCCCTCCTGCCCCCTGGTGGTGAGATCAGAGAATGACCTCTCCCCACATCTACCAAGCAGCCGGGACTGAGAGTATGAAGTCAGCTTGGGAGATCCCACATGAAGTGAATATCCCAGCATTTGTTACAAAACATGATTGGAACTTGTAGAATTAGGAAAAGGATGGGAGATAATGATGAAGTGAACAGGGCTGCTGCCTGTTCTGAGGTGGGGCAAAGGTGGAAGAGGAAGAAAGGAAGAACTGGCGAAACATTCCCCTGCCTTCCCTGTAGCTACGTACTCATCTTCTTTGGATGGTCACAGGCATGACCCAGTGAGGAAATAGCAGTTCCAAGGCAAATCTTCCTAGATAAATTAAGATCTGCCTGCACATCGTATTTCCAAAAATGTTCAAATTACTCAGATATACTTGAGAAATTAAAATATTTAATTTTCAAAAATCTAAAGCAAATCTAATTTTTTCCAACATTTTAATAGGTTAAGAAAGATAATAACCATATATTTATTTTAAATTACGCTTTATTATGATAAATAGGTACAAATGGGTGACAAAAAAAGGAATAATTGTGTTAGTACTAACTGTTGAACTTCTAACTATATGGCTGATGCACTATTCTCAATTTCTGAAAATTACTTATTAGCTAAGCATGCTTTGGTTATTGTTACTTCATTTCCATTAAATGACTGTGTTGTGTCATATAAACACAACACTGTCTATAGTAAGTAGTACATATATATACAGCTTATTCCAGTGTAATAAATTAGCAATTTTAGCTGAACTGGTAGATGGTTTTTAAACTGTATAAAAAGATAACTTTATTTCAGTTTCAAATGTGTATACTCCTGAAATTTAAGTGTGCATGTGTATTTTATATCCCCACTCTAAAAACTTGGTGAAACAAACATCTGCAGTATTCATACAGGAACAGGTCTATAAAGCCAAAGAAATCCAGAAGATTTGACAATTATCTGCGTTAACCAGAACACAAATCTGTCCAGGCCTCAGTTTTTCAGGTAGATTGTTAAGAGTAGTCTAGATTTAACGATAATTCCATATGCTCATTCATCCAGAGAGTATTTTTCCTGTGAGTGCAAATGCCACAGGTCAGGCTGCGGCCACCAGTGCTGACAGACGGTCCAACCTTTCTTATCCTTGAAGTTTATTAGAAATCACTTGAAATTCATGGATCATTGAATAGGGCATAAATCTTTTGCTACTTATTTTATGGTAATAAACTTTACTGAAGTGTCCCGAAAAGATCTAATGGTTTTATAGCTTTAACTGGAATATTATCAGTGGAATACTGGTTTAGTCCACCAAACAGCATTGAAAAAAATCACAAATTCTCCAGAGGTGACAAATTTATTTCCATAACATATTGCATAAAAACAAGATTTAAAATAATATAAAGCCCCTAACCCAACGTGAGTCAATCAAAAAGGAGGAACCAGGCTTCTATCTCATGCCATTTTGAATACCATGTCCATTTTAAAGAAAAATTTTGGAAGTTGTTTTTCTCAGAAATAAGAATGAATAAAACTTGAGAGGAAAAGAAACAAGAAAAATTGTATAATTTGCAACTACTTTTAGATTGGTGGAGCGCTAATGGGTTTTATTTGCTTAGCTTGGTTTTCCTGGCACAAGAGAAAAATTGAAATAGTTATTGTGTAGGGATGTTTCTAATGTTTTTAAAAACTTTTTAATATGATCAACTTAAACAGTCCTCCATATTAGATTTTTTCAATTCTATTAAAAGTAAGCAGCTCAACTTGTCATTATAGAATTGAGCTATTAAATATTTATCATTATACTTATTTTCTAAGTAATACATTGGAAAAGGGGAATAAAATGTATTTCTCATTATAATAAGCCTTTTTAAAAACTTTATACATAGTCAAACCTTGCTAAAAGATTGATGGATGCTGTGCCATTGTGCTTTATTTTTGCTTTTTTTCTCAAGTAATTTTTTTACAACAAAATATGAAACACTTGGATTTTTATCATAAAATGTTAAACAAGTAAATATTTTCCTATGAAAACACCCTAATGTTTTACTCTATTGTACTTAATAGAGGGAACTATTCTGATTTATAAAGAAGGCCTCTAGTTCAGTGAAGAATTACGCTATAACTAGGAATGTTAGGTATATTTCTATTGTATTGTCTATTTAAAAACAAAGCAATACAAATCCTACTCATAGTAAATTTAGCAAAGCATACTTTTTTAAAAATCAAGATAGCAAATCTCTTTAAAGAAAATTCCAACAGAAGTTATGATTTAATAGGCCTAACAAATTTTTAAACCCAAAATTTGGAGAAAATTTATACAAAATACATTTTCTAAGAAAGTTGCCTTATAATTCAAGCAATGCAGTGAGTATTCTACCTTTTTGAAATGGTAGTATAAATAGTTGTATTTTTTTCTAGTTTTAAAAGCAGTTTTATGTGCTACAGTCTGGTGATCAATAATGTAAGATCAGAAGAGCCTAATTCTTGTAACCTGTAATTGGTTTGCAGAAGTATATAAATTTAATGGGCAAAAAAGTTTGAATGACTGAATGTAATATATGTGGAATGAATATATTAAGTCTATTTTTCCCATGAAAATAAATATTTGAAGCAAGATATTGTGTGTGAATGGTGTAACTAAAGCTATTTTGTCTGTTTTTTTTCACTCTAGTTCTTATTTTATAGATACAAAATTAGCCCTATTCTCCAGTAGAGTATTTTAAATAATGTACTAGATAACAGATGCTTCTTCTTTTAGTAGTTGCCAAACTGTCACATCTCCACAATAATCTCTTGAGAGTTAGAATGCATCTTGCCAAAATAGCTTCATTAATCAGAATATTTGTAGGCCAATTAATATACTTGAAGAATAGATATCTGTCGATGTTCTTCCCAACAATATCAACACAGCAAATGAAAACAAAACAGGCTGGGAAGCAGCTTCATGGTCTTAAGTGAGTTATTTAACTTAGCTTGGTTTCTTATATCTGTCAAATGTAAAGTACCTACTCTTAGGGTTCTTATGAGGATGAACTAAGAATGTAAATTAAGCAGAGTGACCAGTATGTAGCTGGGGCTCAAAATTCTGATTTTTCCCCTTGATTAGTCTCAATTATAAGTTTATTTAACACTATCCTAATAAGCATGTGAGTTTGGAGCATTTTCTAATGTGCCATTTTTATAGGATGTTTAGCATTTTTCTTAGCAGCTGGTGCCACATGATTTAACTGGCCGACAGCAGAAACCATGTATATCAAATAGGAGAGATCGGACAGTGCACCCCTTAAAACACCTGCCAAAGTTACCCAATTGCTTACATGATATAAGACTCCAGCCAGTGTGCTTGGGCCTTATTAAATGCTACCACATAGCAACCTGCAAAGAGACTAATTCTTCAGATGAGGGTGTAACTGCACTGTCTGAAGGAAAAGCTACTATGTCTCAAGTGCAAACCCAGATCCCTCAGAAGTGGACTGGGACACCTTGGAATGAGAGGTGGCTGCCTATGAGGAGGGCCACCGCTGCCCCCCCCCCCCCCCCGAGGTTTTTCCCCTCACTGCCCACAAGGTCTGAACAGTTGGTGACTGATCAGAAATGAAATTGGAAAGTAGCAATTTTGGTAGATTAGAGAGAGAGGGCACATAAAAACACTTTGTTCAAAGAGATGATAGAAAAGAGGCCAAATAGCTTTTGTGCTTATTTACCAAGGGGCTGGAGCTACTGCTCACTGCATCGAAACAGGACAGCTGGCTGGTGTATTTAGGGATCAAAACGTGTATAACTTACTGAGGGACCCCATCATTTTAAGGGTTCCTAATGCCCATGCTCCTGAAGGTCCATAAAGGTATCATGCTTGTTCTGGGGTCAAAAAGAGGTGATTCAGAAATAGAAGGCCCAGCCTCATAAAGTATGATAGTCCACTGAGTCATTATGGTCTGGAAACTGCCTACCCCTCCAAAGCCATAATAGGATCTAAAGCTAATGCCCACTGGGAGACTTTGGAAGAAGCTTGCACCTTGCTATGCATGGCAGTATCGGTGTATCATCTCATAGAGCACCGTGATGGGGAGGAGGCTACTCCCGTGACTGATGTTGCTTCCTCCAATGCTCAGGCAAGGGCATTCTTCTTACGAGGTCCTCCTACACGTAATAGGCCACCATGCTTCCTCTGGTAACTCCAACTCATACAATTAGAGAAGTACCAGATAGCACTGAGATTTTGGCCAGACCTGAGAGAGCTGCCAATCCTAATTCTCAAGTTTTAACAGCCAACAAGAGCAATTATAATAAGTTTCAAGAAGGCTCTTCAAACAAATTTAATGCCTCTATACGTCCTCAGCCTCTGTTTTCTGCCCTCTCAAAATCCCCAAGATGCCTTCAGTTGGCGGTTGAGACATCTAGGAGTTACCAATGAATTAATTTCAGGGTGCACAACCTGACAATTACAAAATATGCTTAGCCAAGGTGACACAAAGTTAACCATCACAAATTTATCACCCTTCCCCAGGTGTGGGACAGGACCCTAAAGATGAGCCTTCCTGGTGATGTGGGACATGGATTCCGGGAATGAGCCTGACCCTGGCATCGAGGAATTGAGAATGCCTTTTTGACCAAAAGGGGGAAAAGTAAGGAAACAAACTAAAGTTTCAGTGGCTAAGAGAGTTCAAATAGAGTCAAGAGGCTGTCCTGGAGGTTACGTCTATGCAAGCGTCACCCAGATAAGCCAAATGACCACAATATGATAAGCCCAAGTCAACTGTAGTTCCAAATATCTTAAAGAATACCTGGATCCTATTCCTATCTGGGACTTTAAAAGTTTCATTTACTTAGTTTATTCTTGAGGATTTAAATCCTTTAGAGTGTTCCTATGCCAGCTAAGTCCCAAAATCCAGAGGCAATAGCCTCTTCAAGAACATCAACTAGATGTGTCCCCTTTGCTCATAAAGTAGACACCCCTTTTCAACATGAATAGGTTAGGGTGGTCACTGCCTAGACATCCCTGAAGATCGGGAAAATGATTAAACTAGAGGAAGGGGTAGCAACAGACAAGATGGAATTTAACAAAGGATGATGAATACTGAATCTTTATATAATTTTCTTTTTCTTAGTTGCTAGGGTATTAGAATAGCTAGAAGGAAAGAACTGAAATGGTGGAACTGTAACAGCATCCTTTGAAATTTGTTCTATAGCTACTTGTTAAATTGTAATTTGAATGCTATACCTTTTGTATATGTGCTAGTTTGGATATATTACGTCACCCAAGAAAAAGCCATGATCTTTTAATCCAATCTTTTGGGATATTGGGATTAGGTTGTTTCCATGGAGATGTGACCCACCCAACTGAGTGCCACCTTTGGTTAGGGTGTGACCTCTGACTGAATGTTTCCTTGGAGGTGTGGCCCCGCCATTCAGCGTGAGCCTTAATTCACTGGAGTCTTATAAAAGCTCACAAATAGGAGGACCTCAGAGTTGCAGCTAAGACAGACATTTTGAAGATGGCCGCTGGAAACTGACACTGACATTTTGGACAATGCCATTTTGAAATGTAACCTGGGAGCAAGCAGATGCCAGCCACGTGCCTTCCCAGCCAACAGAGGTTTTCCGGATGCCAGTGGCCATCCTCCAGTGAAGGTACCCGATTTTTGATGCCTTACCTTGGTCACTTTATGGCCTTGAGACTATAACTTTGTAACCAAATAAACCCCCTTTATAAAAGCAATCCATTTCTAGTGTTTTGCAGAATGGCAGCATTAGAAAACTGGAACAGTATATGTTATATTTCATAATAAGGAAATAACTGAAACTATGGTACTATAACTCATAACAACTTTGGAAATTTCCTATATATATACTTGTTAAGTCATATTTTGAAAGATTTTACCTTTTTGTATATATTATTTTTCATAATAAGGAAATAACTGAAAGTGTGGAATTGTAACCTATAATTTTTTTGAAATCTGCTATTTGTTAAATTGTACCTGGAAAGTGATCCTTCCAAGTATATGCTATATTCAATAATGAAAAAATATGATTAAAACATTTTTTAAAATGCTGGTGTCTAATTAATGTGCCCTGACCACAAAGGTACTCACAGCCATGGGCCCCAGCCACAAGGGCCCCCTGGAACTGTCTTCTATATCTGTCCTGGCTTAATACCCCTTCCCTAATTTGTGCCAATGGCAACCACTCCAGCCCTTACCATAGGGTTTTGGCACGTCCCCTGGACCTCTGCCACCACAAGGGTACAATCACCCTTGTATTACCTTGGTGGCCCAGCAGAGTCTCCACAACTCCCAACTTTTTTTAGTTCTTTTAGCTATTGGGGTCCAAATAACTGTGCTACCCAGAGACCCCTCTTAACATAAGAGGTCTCCCTTTAACCAATAGGTCATTGGTTATAAAGTCTTAGGTAAATTGATCACTCTAGATGTAACAATTGGATCAATTCCACTTAAAAACCTTCTTGTAGTCCTTGCTCTCTTAAAACTAAAATTTCCCATAATTGGAATGGTTACCATTTCTGGGTGCTTTGCTGACTGGACCAAATGGAAGTCAACAGCCTTACTAGTAGGCCATGCCAAATGGAATCTTGTGGATTTGCCTGTGCCAGTGAGCCTGGTAATAATCCTCATTAGTGGTTAAAACAAGGGACAGAGGGCTATAGCCTATTAAACAAAAATTATTACAGAAGGGGTTATAACACCCCCAGTTTCTCCTTTTAATAGCCCAATTTGGCCTTGCTTAAAGCAGACAAAAATGAATTGAGGCTTACTGCTGACTATTGCAACATAAATTCTGCAGTCCCTCCTAGTGAGGCTCCAATACCAAACATTATTGAAATTATTGAGTATATTCAAAAGGCCTTGGGAAATGTTTTGCTGTCATTGACCTCTCCAATGTTTTATTCTGTCCTGACTGCCTCAGCCTCACAGTCACAATTTGCCTTCTGTTTTCTGGGTACCCAGTATACATTCACCTGCCTACTGATGGGGTATTTAAATAGCCCTGCTGTGGCCTACAACTTTTGTCATCAGGATCTAGATAATATGCACTATCAGCTTTCACTAGCTGCTGTTGTTATAGTGATGACTTTCCTTAAGATCCATATCCCTGGAGGCTCTCCAAGTGGACCTGGATGCCACAGTCTTCTGCAATGAGAGAATTCCAGGCCAGGGGCTGTGGCATGTCCCACGTGAAGTCCAGGGACTGGTGACCTCTGTTAAATCTGGGGACATAATTTAGTCAGCAAAGGGATCCAAGATTCCTGAGGGGGTTAAACATCATCTCTTGTTACTTAAAGCCCCAACATCCTTAAAGCAGGCCCAGCATCTATCGGGTTTCTTCGTATTTTGGAGGGAACATACGCCATAAAATAGGTCTATTTTATCAGGCCTATTTATCCTATCACCTGCAAATCCATCCCCTTTATGCGGGCGCCCAACAGCAAAAAGCCTTGGAGCTTACACAGTTGGCTGTTCAACAGGCTTCATCTTTGGTGCCTCTGGGGTCCTACTGTTGTGTGGAAGCCCTGAGCTACCGAGGACTCAGCCTCTCAGTGTTTGTGGATACAACACGGTGCCAACTGGCAGCCCATGAGGCTTTGGACGAGGCGGCTGCCTGGTACCTACCCTGGAGCAATAGCTCCTTGCTGCATACTGGGCACTCCTATAAACAAAAGCCATTACAGGCCCCCAGCCTTGTTTCTCTGTGTACTCTGGTGTCTTATCCTGTGGGTCCGGGAGATATCACCCCAGTGGCTCAGCACAGCCACAGAATCCTCTTTGTTAAAATGAAAATGTTACCTTCAGGATAAGGCCAAACCTGACACCAGGTGTGATTGTTAGTTCATGTGTCAACTCAGCCAAGTGATGGTACCCAGGTGTCTGGTCAAGCAAGCACTGGCCTAACCATTATTGCAAGGACATTTGTGGCTGGTTAATAAACCAGAAGGTGGTTGATTAAATCACCAGTCAACTGATTGCATATGTGGCTGATTACATCAAAGAAGGGAGGGTCTTCTGCAATGAGAGAATTCAATCAGCTGGATTTAATCCCATCAGTTGAAGACTTTTTAAGGGAGAAGAGAGAGCTTTCACTTCTTTATTCTTCATCCAGCCAGCCTTTCCTGGGGAGTTCATCCAAGACCTTCATCAGAGTTGCCAGCTTGCTGCCTGTCCTACGTAATTTGGACTTTCGCATCCTGCACTATGGAATTTGGACTCACACATCCCCACAGTTGCGTGAAACACTTTTATAAAGTCTCCTATTTACAGATAACTCCTTTTGGTTCTGCTTCCCTAGAGAACCCTAATACTCCAGGGGTCTTTCTAAGTTATGGGGGGGATGTAGCTTCCCCCATCCTCAGCCCCCTTGCCCACTGAGACTATGGGCATGGCAGTGGCAGCCCCATTGCCTGACCCATTGCTAAGTTGGGGGTCCCTTGGGAGCAAACGCCTGATGGTAGTGCCACCATCACAGGTGATGGAGCAAATTGGGGGAGGGCCATGTTCCACACAGCCACTGGCATATCCCTTCCCAGGGATGGTAACCATGGCTCAGCTTCAGGGGGCTATGAGCTACTCTCTATCGTGGATACTTACACTGGCCTCCAATTGGCCTTTCCAACCACACATGCCTTGGCTGAGACAATTACTGGCCTCACTGAACTCTTTTGGCCCCTTTTGTGGCCCCAGATGTAATTGATTCAGACCAGGGCTTCCATTATATGGCTCTGCAGTGCAACAATGGGCCCTGGAACAGGGCAGTCAATGGAATTTCAACTTGGCTTTTTGCCCTCAGGCGGCTACAGGTTGGTCTCCTCAAACAACTTTTTTTTTTTTTAATCTTCATTTTATTGAGATATATTCACATACCACGCAGTCATACAAAACAAATCGTACTTTCGATTGTTTACAGTACCATTACATAGTTGTACATTCATCACCTAAATCAATCCCTGACACCTTCATTAGCACATACACAAAAATAACAAGAATAATAATTAGAGTGAAAAAGAGCAATTGAAGTAAAAAAGAACACTGGGTACCTTTGTCTGTTTGTCTCCTTCCCCTATTTTTCTACTCATCCATCCATAAACTAGACAAAGTGGAGTGTGGTCCTTATGGCTTTCCCAATCCCATTGTCACCCCTCATAAGCTACATTTTTATACAACTGTCTTCGAGATTCATGGGTTCTGGGTTGTAGTTTGATAGTTTCAGGTATCCACCACCAGCTACCCCAATTCTTTAGAACCTAAAAAGGGTTGTCTAAAGTGTGCATAAGAGTGCCCACCAGAGTGACCTCTCGGCTCCTTTTGGAATCTCTCTGCCACTGAAGCTTATTTCATTTCCTTTCACATCCCCCTTTTGGTCAAGAAGATCAAACAACTCCTTTTTAAACTCCAACTCAGCAAGTAGACACCCACATGGGTCTCTTTCTTATCCTAGGACTTAGTTTCTTTTGATTCAAGGTCCTTGGCCAACTCACACCTTGTACCAACTTTAAAAACACTTCTGTGTTAGTCTGTTCTCCAGAGAAACAGAACCGACAGGATATGTATGTAAATATAAAGACAATCATTACAGGAATTGGCTCACAAAACGTGGTGATTGGCAAGTCCAAACTCCGTATATGGTGTGTCATGGAAACACAGGCTCAGGCACAACAGAGACTTTTAGCAAATGATGAGCACAAAATGTCCAAAAAAGTAGGGGACGAGATCTTATTGTGCTTGGTCTCCCCTGGAGGCCCACTGCTCCAAGTCAGAGTTAGTGAATGGCAGCTGTACAATGCCCCACTTTACACTGGAGAGAAACCCTGTGCTGTTTGAGTGTTGAGTACTTATCTACTCCAAGGGTACAGGCCCTGCCACTGAGTTCCAACCCTGATAAGCATTTGGGGCTATTTGTTCCTGGTTTCTGGGTTTAAGGTATGGTTGGGCCTTTTCATTAGACCTAACATCTTCCCCAGACTGAAGTATCTGCACTTAATAGGACACTGGGTGTGAGGGTGGGAGTGTGTGGGTGGAATACGCGAGGACTGGAAGATGGCCTCTGATTGTGTGTCTGTGACTTCCCCAGCAGGCAGGCTGCGATTTGGAAACTGATGATGGTGATGTTGAATTCTCCAGGAGAAGCTGGTTGACTGAAGTAGAGGCAGGAATTCTTTCTGACTTCTGAAATCCTCAGGTGTGGCTTTAAACACTACAACTGATGGGGTGAGGAAACTCCCCTTCATTGGCGAGGGCAATCACCTTTGTTGATTACAGATGGAATCAGCCATAAATGCAATCAACTGATTACAGATGCAAATCCTCACAGTAACAATCATGCCAGGGCTTCCCTGACCAAATAACTGGACACCATAACGTAGCCAAGTCGAAAGGAGAAATTAACCATCACACTTTTCCATTGCCCTTTTTTTTTAAATATTCATTTTATTGAGATATATTCATATACCACACAGTCACACAAAACAAATTGTACCTGCGATTGTTCCCAGTACCATTACATAGTTGTGCATTCATCACCAAAATCAATCCCTGACACCTTCATTATCACACACACAAAACTAACAATAATAATAAAGTGAAAAAGAGCAATTAAAGTAAAAAAGAATACTGGGTACCTTTGTTTGTTTGTTTTTTTCCTTCCCCCATTTTTCTACTCATCCATCCATAAACTAGACAAAAGGGAGTGTGGTCCTTATGGCTTTCCCAATCCCATTGTCACCCCTCATAAGCTACATTTTTATACAATCGTCTTCAAGATTCATGGGTTCTGGGTTGTAGTTAGATAGTTAGATAGTTTAGTTAGATAGTTAAGATAGTTAGATAGTGACCTCTCGGCTCCCTTTGGAATCTCTCTGCCACTGAAGCTTATTTCATTTCCTTTCATTTCCCCCTTTTGGTCAAGAAGATGTTCTCCATCCCACGATGCCGGGTCTACATTCCTCCCCGGGAGTCATATTCCACGTTGCCAGGGAGATTCACTCCCCTGGGTGTCTGATCCCACGTAGCGGGGAGGGCAGCAACTTCACCCGCCAAGCTGGCTTAGCTAGAGAGAGAGCATTGCCCTTTCTCTTACATCTAAATGGGGATATGTACTGTCTCCATGTATATGAAGATTCAATATATATGAGGCCCTTTAATTATGTCTCTTCTTTATGGATTTTCAACCTTGTCCCCATCCCATAAGGGCTGGAGGTCCAATAAAGGGTGCACACTCTCCTGGGATCCATTAACCATAGATTGTACCATGGGCCAGCCACTTGTGGCACTCTCCCAAACTGATGAGGTTAGGCTTTAAATTTGGGTTCGGCTGGAGATCAGTGCAACACAATGGAAACTGAGGCTGTTGTTACTCATAGGTCCCAGAGAGAGGAGTACCATGAGGGGCCAATGGGAAGCATAATCGGCTCAGGGGGCTCAACCAGCAGGTGGGGAGGACATAGTGTGCCAGTTTGAATGTATTGTGTCCCCCAAATGCCATTATCTTTGTAGTTTTGTGGGGCAGAAGTTTTGGTGCTGGTTAGATTTGCTTGGAATGTGCCCCACCCAGCTGTGGGTGATAATTTTGATGAGATATTCCCATGGAGGCGTGGCCCTGCCCATTCAGGGTGGGCCTTGATCAGTGGAGCTATATAAATGAGCTGACTCAAAGAGAGGGAACGGAGTGCAGCTGGGAGTGATGTTTTGAAGAGGAGCAAGCTTGCTAGAGAGGAACGTCCTGAGAGAAAGCCGTTTTGAGGCCGGAGCTTTGGAGCAGACGCCAGCTGCCTTCCTAGCTAACAGAGGTTTTTTGGACGCCATTGGCCATCCTCCGGTGAAGGTACCCAATTGCTGAGGTGTTACCTTGGATGCTTTGTGGCCTTAAGACTGTAACTGTGTAGCAAAATAACCCCCCATTTTATAAAAGCCTATCCATCTCTGGTGTTTTGCATTCTGCAGCATTAGCAAACTAGAACACATAGGCAGAGCGACAGGTGTGGGTCCCATTTGAGCCTAAACTTCCAATGCCCCAAAACTTTCCCCAATATTTGGGTTATAAGGAATGGTTAATAAATCTAGACTCCCCCTCTGATCTCTTCCAGGAAATTGAAACCAGTGTCCTGAGACCATTTCCAAGCATGGTGTGAACAACCAAGAAGGGAAAAAGAAAACGACTTAGTAAATGAAGAGCATACTCACAGATAATAATGGAATCAATACCATATCCCACAATGATGAAACCAGACAATCCCTCCTTGGTAATAATATAAGAGGAAAAGCAACATCAGGGGAAAAGCCTATAAAATACAGCTGGTCCCCATTCTGTTGGCTAGTGGTCTTAGTATTGGTCTGGGTGATTGCATTGGTTTGAGATCCAGAGGGCCAAACCCTCCAAGTAAGCCACTGTTTCAACCAAACATGGAAAATGCTGAGGCCCACATGCTGTGGATTATACTTAATTCAAATTCTAGAGCTCAAAGGCCCCTTTGGTTTGCCTACTGGCAATCAAACCAATAGATAAACAAAAGGCCCTTGATAATTGGCCAAGCTAGAGGACCTGCATATAGCTCTAGTGCTGGAACTCCCATTTCAGTTCCTAGAGCCTTAGTGAATACACGCACCCAATCAGACCATGACCTAAAACTCATTTGCAACAGAGCCCCTCTCATAGCTTAGCCTATAATCTGGGGCTCCTGGGAACTCTAATATTCAGCTACCATCAATTGGGGCTTCAATTACACCAGTCCTGCTCTAGCACTTTGGTCTGCCTATGGCAACATCAAAGTTGCCACCAACTGTGTACCAGCAAAGCCCCTTGAATTAAAAGATATTTGCAAATTGAGTTCCTGGGCCTCCTGGGCCCAACAATGCCTTCACATTTTACAAGTGACTCACTTGTAAAAAAAAAAAAGGCATAACCCATAGCAACTTGAGTGGATTGCTACATGGGGGGGTGTTCTAACTATCAGAATTTTTTGTGTGCTGCCTCAGTAGCCATCTTACTCTGGCTAAGCCACTTGCCTCAACACTGGCCTTTGGCCTAACTATTTAGCAGCTTTCCAGCTCTGGGCATAAACTCTGAGAGCCCAAACCTGCATGTGTGGCCACCACCTACACCACCCACACACCTCACCCAAGACCCAAAGGATATGACCATCCCCACCCCTCTTGGACCCCATTCCCTTTCCTTTGTCATGCATGTTTGCTTTAAACTAACCAATCACTGACTCCCATGGATCTGGACCACAGCCAAGGCATAGGCCCACAGGTCCCTCTCACTCTGCCTGTGTGCTCCCCACCTGCTGGTTGAGCCATCTGAGCCAACTGTGCTTCCCATCGACCCCCTCATGGCAGCCCTTTCTCTCTGGGACCTGAGTAACAATGGCCTCGGTTTTCCATTGTGTCATTCCTGATCTCCACCCGGACCCAAATTTAAAATCCAACTTAACGTGGAACAGAGAGGTTCCCTGGTCCGTGCCAGAGATGACTTCACCCCTTGAACCAGCGGTGACTTCGTCCGAGGCACTGAGACCACCACACCCGCAAGGCCCATGGCACTGACAAATTGGAGACAGGATATTTATTACTTTTCTTCCTTTGATATGGATTTTATTACTTTTCCAGAGCTAGCTTTTTGCTTAGCCCATGATCCCTGCACTCTGCCAAAACATGTTACCATCCCGATGAATGTGAAACTATCTAATCTACCTCAAATACTTTTGGGATCGTTTCTTCAATGCTTTCCTTACCTTATCTCCTAATACCCCATATACTTCTACGCCTAAAGGGAAGTCTTGTAGAAGGTACTACTGTCTGTCTCATTCTAAAAATTTGTGGAAATTATTGCCTCTTCCAGAAGGCAACTGCCTAATATTAGTCCATGCCTTGCTCTCCTTAGGAGAGCACCTCCAATTCCCCAGCACCTTCTCCGACCTTCCCTCCTCCCACTTTTCACCATGACCTTCTGCCCTGCATTTCCAACCTGATCACAACTACCTCTCCTGCTTGGTTACAAATACCACTAACCTGAACTATCAGTTCATACCCTCTACTGGTCCCACCCTAAGTGCTTAACTGGCCAACGTATGGCCAGGGGACACACAATACAAGTTCTAAGATAACACTTCTGTATCAGTCAGGTTCTACAGAGAAACAAAATCAGCAGGGTGTATGTATGAGAAGATATATATATCCTGTACATACAAAGATTTATTTTAAACAATTGGCTCACACAATTGTGGGGGCTGGCAAGTTTGAGATCTATAGGCAGGCCAGCAGCCTGGAAATTCCAGGAAAGTGATGTTGCAGTTTTAGTTTAAAATCTGTAAGAGAAGCAGGCAGGCTAGATATTCAGAGTAGATGGTGTAGACTTGAGGCAGAATTCCTTCTTCCTGGAACCTGTAGTTCTTTGCTTTTAAGACCTCAAACTGATTGGATGAGTCCCTTCACTCCCCACATTATTGAGGTTAATCTCCTTTAAGCCAACTGATTGTAGATGCTAATCCCATCTACAAAAGACCTCAGCAGTGTCCGAACAAACGGGCACCACAGCTAGCCAAGGCGACACAAAGTTGACCATCACAAGCCCATACAGATTGAGGCTACACCACATCTACTCTGTAATCATATGGCATTCATAAAAGTGAATTATGAACTTAGCTGCCATGTCTACCCTTTAATTTGCCCCTCTAAAGTCAGTGTATCCTGGTGCTCATTCTATATTGGCCTCTAGACAATTTCTGGGTTATACAGTAACTTTGATAAAAAAAGAGAATACTGGATATATTTATCCTTTTCTCCACTCAAGAGATCACACTCCATTTCCACTCCTTCAGCTTTGGGCTCCCATAGGCATTTACAACAGACATACTATGCTTACTCTCTACAATGTTCTGCCATATGCAACGGGCTCCCATTTTAATTCTATTACTCATAGGACTTGCCACACTCCTGGATGCTGCCAGTGTTGCAACTAGCCCTAAAATTTAACTCACCGAGCCAAGACTATTAAGTCCAATCAACTCATGTCTCAAATTCTGGTCTCCCACATGCCCTTAGTCTCCTTAATAGAGGCCAATGGTCTCTGGCTTCAGATTATTTACTGGCTGCCCAAAGAGGAGTGTAAAAACCAAAGAACTCTCTGCTGCATGTAGATAAATAATACTGGTCACATTGCTATCCTGACCCAAGAAATACATCAGGATATTATCGTCATGAAAATACAGCTCATACTTTTAATACATCCTACAATTCCACCAAGATTTTGTTAGAGAAATTTCAGATCTGATCCCTTGGTTAATGTCATAACTGGGGAACTTGGTTAAGGGCCAGCCTATTGGATCTTCTTATATTTCTACTTGTTTTCCTCCTTCTTACTCTCAAAACGTTTTATTTGCTCTCTAGGGCAACTTCTTAGGCACCTCATTCACCATTCAGGTTACCCAAATACCCCAAGTAACTGAGTTCAAAACTGATGTCAAATTGTAATATTAACAGTTCATAAGTGCTGTCATGAAAGTTTTGAGGGCATGGCTAAAAACTCTCAATTCCCACTCATGGGCAATTTTCTTAGCCCACACCCCAACCACCTCCCTTATTGGATTCTAACACTACTGGGCTACAATACACACACTCAATTGCCAGAAGCCCTAGATGTCAAGCATCTAGGGACAGCCCGTTTTCGTTAGATCCTGCAGAATTATTCAAAATACTCAATCCATAGAATCCCATGAAAACTAATTCCACCTCACTCCATATATTAGATGCCTCTCCACAGTTCCAGCTTGCTATTACCCTTTGTGTTGGTAGAACCCTTCTGTGGCCTTGAATGGTAGATTTCTTTCATTTGGAACTGTGAGTAACTTTTTGTTAACAAAAAGTTCTGCATTTCATTTACTTGGGGATCTGTGTGTTATGTCACGCCATCCTACAATCATCATAAGAATTTATAATCCTACCTAATATCATAGAATTATAAAACATTCATCTGGCTAGCAGAGTCTCTTTTTGCCCTCGTTGGCCTTGAAGCAGCAAACAAGCCATGTTGTAAACTGCTATGTGGAAGGAAACTGTAGGCAGCTGCTAAGAGCTGAGGGCAGCCTCCAGCCGAAAGCCAGCAAAAAATGGAAGACTTTGACTGATAGCCACAAGGAAATGAATTCTGCCAACAATCAGAAGGAGTACTGAAGCAGATTTTCTTTCGGTTGAGCCTCTAAACGAGACCACAGCCCTGACCAACACCTAGGTTGCAAACTTGTGAGACCCAGAGCAGAGGTCCCAACTAAGTTGTGCTTAGACTCCTGATGCACAGAAACTGGGGGATAAATAATAAATGTGTATTGTTTTAAGCTACTAAGTTTGTTGTAATTTATTATACAGCATGGAAACTAATACAGAAACTCTAATATATAAAAGGAAAAAAAAAAGAGGAGTATCCAGTTACCTGTCATTTGAGATATTTATTAACGAAGATCAAACTTCCAAAGGGCAGTCCTCAATGGTCATGTCCATGATTTTAAGAGTTGGCCCTTCCATGCCATGATTATTGACACCCTTGACCCTGGAGAACTGATTGGAATGGGAGAGTGCTGAGCTGAAACAAGCTAATTCATCTGAAGTCTCAACCTTTTCAATGTCACTATCAACTTCAATGACATTCACAGAGGTTTCTGGGTCTGTTAAGCTGTCTGAAGCACTTGGATTTTTTTCAAACCATGTTGAAGGCTCAAAATTTGTTTCATCATTCACCCGTTCAATTATAACCTCTTCTGAATGCTTTGTTTTACAGACGGGCAGGAAAAATTCATTTGATGAAGAGCACATCTCGTTCTCATCCCTCTGTGCAGACAATAACATATCCAAAGCCTTTTGGTATTCTTGACGTTCTTGTTGAACTGATACTTCACTTTCAATTTGATATTCATTTTGTTCTGAATTCTCAGCTTTTTCAAAATCAAATAAATTCAAAGTATTCACAGCATCTAGGTTAACTGATGCTGAGTTTTCCTTGGGCGTGCAGCCTAAGTCCACCTTTAGGACCTGCAGCAGATGGCGCATTTTTTCCTAGAATTAGGAAAAAGAAGAGAACAGTTACATTAATTTCATCAAATTGAATGACTTTTGCTTGCATTATTGCTAATCCCAGCAGGACTAATACTTCCTCTTCTACTACTCCCCACCAAAAACAAAGGAAGGCTAGGGAAGAAAAGTGCTGGCTTTTAATGCATTCTTTGAGGGTAGGGAAAAATGTTAAAATTATTTCTACATTAGAATTTTTCTAATGAAGTTCTAAAGAAAGACAAACCTCCTCCAAATGATGCTTATTTTGTCTTATATGTCGCTCAAACAGTCGTTCTAAAAACCTACAAATAATAAATAAAAATGTTAATGTCTCAAAATCAGGAGATCAACTAAATATAAAATAGCTATGTAATAACTAAACTACAAAAAGTTGGAAAATAATTTTTAGATTAATCTTTTTATCTCCAAAGCTGAAACTGTCAAGTTCTCTAACATGGAAGCTAGTATGGCTTCTACTATGCCTTTGCTTCAGGTTATATAATGGACATCAATGTTTTTGAAAGATTTTGTGCTACATACATTTCTGTGAATACAATTAAATGAGGTATGAAAATACTGTCTCTTTCTCTCACACACATACACACATCCATATCCCAAAAAACCAGACCTTAAGGAAAATTCTCTTATAAAGCAAAGAATTATTTTAAATGTTTCCTAAAGTACACTTCAAAGAAATTCCACTGATGGAAAATCTATGTAACAACATAACAGCTATCACTTATTAAGCACCACTAGACAATAGACAATTGTGCTAGACACACAATAATCATTATACCTCTAATCCTGACAATACTGGGAGAGAAAGGTATTATAAAAATAATTTAAACATGAGAAAACTACATCTCTAAGATGTTTAATTTACTCTCCCTTGAGGTCAAAGCCATTAAGAGAATTCAACCCAGATGTGTCTGGCTCCAGAGAATTTATTCTTTCAATTATACCATGCTTGCCAATTTTCTCACATTAATATATCAAGTGTTCTTGAAAAACAACTAATTTCTTCTGTTATTACTTATTATAATCAATTAAGTTATGAACCAATATTAGCTTTATTAATTCTAAGTTTTTCAGCAGGAAAACTTTTCAGTTCAGGAGATTTTTATTCTACTTTTTATAACTACTTAACACATTCTGGAATATTCACTTCTAGGCATATTTTTATACATTTCTTTAACAAAACTAGGATCAAACAATACATATTTGGTTTGATTATTTTGTTTTTTCTAATCAACAATATATTGGTAATATCTTCCTGTATCAATAAATTGACTTCTACATCATTTTTAATACCTGAACAACACTCTCATGGATATACTACAGTTTCTTCAACTAATCCTTTACTATCCAACACAGAGATTATTCCCTTTTTTTTGCAATTATAAAAAAATGCTTAAGAGCGCCCTGAATGCCTCTTTGTTGCTCAGATGTGGCCCTCTCTCTCTCAAACTAAGCCACCTTGGCAGGTGATCTTATTGGCCTCCCCTGCTACGTGGGAGCTGATTCCCAGGGGTGTAAATCTCCCTGGCAATGCAGGATATGACTCCCGGGGATGAATCTGGACCGGCATCGTGGGATTGAGAACATCTTCTTGACCAAAAGGGTAATGCGAAATGAAATGAAATAAAGCTTCAGTGGCTGAAGATTTCAAATGGAGTTGAGAGGTCACTCTGGTGGATATTCTTACACACTATATAGACAACACTTTTTATGTTTTAACGTATTGGAATAGCTAGAAGTAAATACCTGAAACTACGAAATTCCAACCCAGTAGCTTTTATTCTTGAAGACGATCGTATAACAATGTAGATTAAAAGGGGTGACAATGTGATTGTGAAAACCTGTGGACCACACTCCCTTTATCGAGTGTATGGATGGATGAGTAGAAAAATGGGGACAAAAACTAAATGAAAAATAGGGTGGGATGGGGGGGATGATTTGGGTGTTCTTTTTTATTTTTGTTTTTTATTCTTATTCTGATTCTTTCTGGTATAAGGAAAATATTCAAAAATAGATTGGGGTGATGAATGCACAACTATATGATGGTACTGTGAACAGCTGATTGTACATCATGGATGATTGTATGGTATGCAACTATATCTTAATAAAACTGAACTTTAAAAAATGCTGCAGTGAACAGCCTTAAATTTGAAAAAAATTTAAAGTTGTATTTACTTACATGATTTTCATGCAACATTTTTAACATGGAAGAGATAAATACAATTTTTGCCAAACACCTTAGGTCTTTTTGATTTATCTTTTTATCCCAATAATGAAAATATTTGCTTTAAATAAAAAAAATCTTGACGGGATAGAAATAATTCATTAGAAATGTCTGGGCTAGGCATATTACTATGCAGAGAAAGCACGTAGCATACATAATAGGGACTTATGATATATATAACATAAAGTGAGGCCCAGTGCCCAGTGAATTTTAGATACACAAATTTTGAAGCCAGATACAGAATCACACAGTTTCCTTAAGGAATGACATGCTTAATCTGATTTTGTAAACTTTCCATTTCCCTTAGAGTGTGTAAACCTAGTTTTAATTTTTTTTTCATATTTCCAGATCTATTACTAGTAACCGGTTTAACAAAAATGCCTTTGATTTTCATGAGAGGTTCAGATAGTAAAATGGGCTTATGAAGCTTTGAAAGGAGGAATAAAAATTTAGTTTATTTTATTAGTCTGTTATAACCAAAAGGTAAAATAGTATCTAAGTAAATAAAACGTCTATTCTTTTCTATAACTTCCCCAAACTGTGAACTTGCCTTAGAGTATGAACTAAACGTTCTTTAGAATTTGCTATCAATTACAAGAATATCATTCTCTCAAAAAGCAATGTAATTTTACATTTCATCTAATATGAGAAAGAACTTTTTAAAAATAGCTATTAAGAGCCCTTAATGCCCTCTTCAACCACCATAATACAATTAAAAAATACCTAACCTGTTTGAAAATAAACCAAGTTTCAAAATGTCATCTGTTATATCTTCAATGAAATTCAAATACAACAGTTCTTCTTCACTGTGAAGACAAGGCAAAATGTAGCATAAAATTTATTGCTGACTCTGAAAATTATAGGAAACATGAGTATCTAATTGGAAATATCTATTTTTACTATTATAAATTACTTCTATCCATTCATGTCATTAAGGGGAATATTATAAAAATGAACATGAATACCTTCTCAAATTATGCAAGAATATTTATTTAAAAAAGAAAATATTATCTAATGGAATATCATATATGCCTGCAACATCTAAAGCCATAAAAAATACACAGGGATTAAACAAAACAAAACAATCAGAGCAACCAAAGGCAAGAGGGCAATCAAATGTGATCCCTTTGGAGCAAATGCTCCTGGTTAGTGTTTGAAATTTCTATTGGCTCCTGACCATGACTAGCAAGCAGAGGCATGAGCTGTTCTCCGAGGAACTTGCAGGAAGGGGAAAAAAGAAAATTGTTCAGAGAAGCTGGAACTTTATGAAATCCTTTCTGCTCCTAGGAAAGTGTCTTGTTTTAAAGTTGAGAAATTTATTGAGGGGAAAAATTTATTTTTTCTTCAAAATGTTTAGAGAGGAGTAGGAATATTTGTGTGTACATAATGATAACGTTAACTTTTACTCACTTGGACATTTCTGTATTACATTATCTTATGAAACAGCTATCTTTTAGTAGCTACTAAAAATTAGGATATTATTGTAGTTTGGTTTTAATTAGTTGAAATTAGTGAATTAATAGAAAATGTTAACAGAAAGTAACTATTCAACTACTAAATAAATAAGGGGAGGAGTTAATAATAAGCAAATCAGATGATTAAACGTCCAATAAAAAGTTACAAATTGATTCATGGGCTCTAATATTTAAACAGCAAGTGTGGGAATAAATGAAAGACTATAAAATAGATTATTTTCCCTAAAAATATATAGTTTAATTAAAACAACATTAAAACCTAGGTACATAACATCTGCAAAGAACTGGTAAGGTTAGAAACCTCTAGGAAGAATATCTTTGGCTACTGAAAGTCTGCATTTCTCTAAAACTCTTTATTATTATTAATTTTATAATTTTTATTTGTAAAAATATACAAGGATTATGGGTACTAATTATTAAAAAATATCAGGTATTAACTTAGGGACAAATTTCCACTGAGAATGAAAAAGAAGGATCAATAATTACTTCAGAAAATTCTGGTTGTAAGAGAGGTTAGTGATCAATCCTGACAATTAATAATGGTTTGCTTGTTGGATTCTTAATTCCTTATTCCCACTAGGCAAAACAAGGAGATAAAAAAGGTCTTACTCAGAGTAGATTTTTCTCCTTAAAGAAGGCTGCAGGGAATATTGAGGTACTGTCCTGGGAAAATTAAAACATGCACGTGAAACAATGGTTGGCTTATGATGAATGTTCAATATTATAAATTAGTAACAGTACTTTTCAGAGTTTAGTAAGCTCTTTCATATCCATAATTTAATTTATCTTCAAAACAACCCTGTCAGGCATGTTAGGTAGGTATTATTTTTCCCATGTACTAGTGAGGTCACTGAGGATCAGAGAGGCTAAAGAACTTGCCAAGGTCACATGTTACTTACTATAAGGTTACACATTACTTATGAAAAGTAAAGTAACCACAAAGTTGCTTACTAAAAGTAGCCAAGGCAAATTTTTTAGTCTTCTAATTACAAACTCACAATCCTTTTTTTTTTTTAACTATACCATACCACTTCCCTAGTAGAAACAGTGACAATTTGACTAAGGTTAACATATAAATAATGCTGAAAACAGCTTATTTACCTCTGGTAATCTTCTGTTAAGTTGGGTAATTACGGTAAATTTTGTCATTTTTCAGTTATGTCACCATTAGTTAATTCTAAGCTCTTTGTTCAGGTATATTCAATTACAACACTTCATTTTACTTTTAGACAGAAACTACCAGAAAAAAAAAAATATTCCTCTCTTTAGGTCATTCTTTATATTCACTGAAGACTGGCTCAAGAGTAGCTTAGGAACACTGAAGCCCCAAGAATTTCGAGGGCAAAGAGGTTAGCAATGACCTCCCACATAGCCTTAGAGATGAGATCTCCCTAGAATAGGCCTGAGGGAGGAGCTGGGCCCATGGGGTAGCATGAGCTTGCCTTCTGGACTGCTACTTAGTATCTCATTTTTGCTCTTTTAAATCTTTTCCTTTCTGCTGCTCCCTTCATCTCATATCCAATTCCCAATCCTTGAAATGCATTTTGATAGATAAAACTATCATCTTTTAGGTTCTTTACCACCTGCTGACCTATCATTTTTTGCTTAGGTTCAGTATTCCAGAATTACTAAACATGATGAATCGTTTTTAAAAAGGCACCTCCACACAGCATGGATAGATGAAGCACTACCATATTGTAAATACTCAAAATCACAAATTATGGCTCCTCAAATGGTAAGATTCTTCAGTACTATTTGTGTCATGTAAATTGGCTAGCATCACTGCTAGAGGACTTGTTGGGAAAAATCCTTTATATGAATTACTGCGATGGCAAATAATTCAAGCTAGTGTATCTATTTCCTTTAGTAGTGGATAAGCATGACTGATGCATTTAAACTTTTATCATGCACTAACTTTGTAAATTTTCTTTAGTAAAACTAACACTGCCATTGAATTGCACGATATCGAAAAGAATATTACAGCATATAATTAAAACAGTACTTGTGTTACACATACTATATGTCTGTTCTACAAGATGTTGAAATTGTGTCCCCTGTGAGTGTTTACCTTGGTAAGGAAGGCTGAAGAGTATCATCTTTAATCCTGTCCCACATCAAGCCAGGCCCTTGTAAAGGTAAAGGGGTTATTTTGTCTTTGGTATCACATGTTATACATCTAGGTGCCTGGGGATGCAATAAGAAAATATTTTCCTTCAAAAATACATCATGAAAGCAGAAATTAAAAACACAGAAAATTGCAAAATAGTCAAAGAAAGAGAAGGGAAATCTCCAGGAGGTAAAAGTAACTGATATTGTTACAATAAAGGGGTGTTCTAGGATCATTTTTCTAACCAATTACCACTTTGTTTTCAAACTTGTTTAAAGATCAAACTTCTTGGCTCTTGCATTTTAATGAAAAGAGAAACATTTTAAATGTTAAGAAATCACTACAAATAAACATATAAAGAGAAGATGAAGAAAATTTACAAGTTTTAAGTACACTTGAGAAAAAAATCCCATTACTTAGAAATGCAAGCAGCCCATCTGTTTCAAATGCCAAGATATCAAATATGTAGACAGTGGTAGCACTGGAAACATGAACAATAATATTAACAAACCAAATGGTAGCTTATTTTTACAGAATCCTGTGTGCCACATGCTGTGCCAAGCATTTACTTGCATTATTAGATTTAATCTTTATATTGATAACTTATGTATGCATAGTGCTTTAGTTTAAAAGGTGCTGTAAAAATGTGGGTCTGTTACAGCTATTATTCTACAGGCTTCCTTGAGTCAACTGCTAGTGGTAGGTATTGGTTATGGGCCTATAGACACACCTTATTCTTGCAGGGTTATGGGTAAACATTTCAAATACAATGTAATAAAAATGGACTTTTTTAGTTTATTTTGTTATCTACAGAGCTAATAATGCTCAAGCTAGTGATAGCCATTGTGCCAGTCTGTATATATTATGTCCCCCAGAAAAAGCCAAATTCTTTAATACAGTCTTGTGGGGGCAGATTGGTTAATCTTTTTGATTAGGGTGTGACATCTTGATTGAATGTTTCCATGGAGATTTGACTCTGCCCATTCTGGACAGGTCTTGATTAGTTTACTGGAGTCCTTTAAAAGGAGCTCTCACAGAGAGCAGAAAGGAAAAAGTCCCAGGATATGCTAAGCCAGGACATACAGATGTTACATGCTTGGAAGCTAACAGAGTTGCTTGCTGATGCTTTGAGATGCTAGCCCAGAGTTTGCTCTGGAGAAGCTAAGAGAGGAAAACGAAAACACGCCCCAAGAGATGCATACAGACGCTTAGAGATGCTTGGATATGTGGACAGAAAGACGCTAATTGAAACCCAGAGACATTTTGGAGAAAGCCATTTTGAAACGCAACCTGGGAGCAAAGGATAGCAGACATCAACCACATGCCTTCCCAGCTGACAGAGGTGTTCTGGCCACCATTGGCCATTCTTCCCTGAAGGTGTCATCTTGTTGATGCCTTAGTTTGGACACTTTCATGGCCTTAGGACTGCCAAATTTTTAACTGAATAAATCCCCTTTAAAAAAACCAATCCATTTCTGGCATTTTGCATAACGGCAGCATTAGCAATCAGAACAGCCATCGTTTATTAGCCACTTTACCTACATCATTTATTCCTCCCAATGACACTACAAGGTAAGTACAGTTTTTCTGCATGAGGAAACGTAGCTCTCAGAGCATATGTGATCTGTCCTTGGTCCTTAAGTGGCAGGCCCTTATGTTAAATAGCTATTAAGTATTAAGGTGTAAAACTGCAATTCTCTACCCATTTTCAGAAGGGAAGAGGAAGTAGATGGGGGTTTATTTTATTCTTCTAGCCATAAGCCTATGTTTGAAATTTTAATAGGGACAAATCACTTCTACAAACAATTTAAATTAGGACATAAGTGGATGACTGACACCCCAAAAAATAAAGATTAAAAAAAAGATCAGTTTGCCTTGAAATCAGATTAAAGCTATAATATTTTAAAGGAAATAACTGCGAAGCCTTCAACATATAAACACTATAATAAGAGCTTTATTACTGAGAAAAAGTAGAAGCATACACGAGAAGGATATTCATTTCTTCTTCAATAACTGGTGGCAATTCCTTGAAAGAATACAGGCATAAAAACTTAAGTAACTTCTACACAACTTTGCTGGCACCTTCAGTGATCAAGACTTCATCTTTGAAAATAATACTTAGGTATTTTATTCACCCATCCATCTACCCAGCCAGCAAATCAACCATCCAAAAAAGATGCTATTAAATGATTTCCCATATCAGGCAGGATCCATCTGGCCATTTGCAGAGTGCCATAACCATCTGTAAATAGGCAAACTTCTGTAGACTGGCTATATCATATACAACAAGTGCCATCAAGAGATGGCACTTCACAGTCCTCATACTCATCCAAAAACAATGACCCCAAATAGCTATACATATTCTATTTAAGTTAAAGCACCTGTATTTCAAAAGTGGTGTCACAAAAAGATCTTATTTTATTACCTGCTTTATGTTCACTTCAGAATCTGTCAAACTCTTAGTCTCGGCTGTCTCAAAATCAGATTTAAAGCTGTAATATTTTAAAAGAAATGATTAAGCCTTCAAAATATAAACACTGTGATAATGAGCTTTATTGTCTAGGAAAAAATAAGAAAAGGAGATCCATCTATTCTTATAAAAATGTGTAATTTCCAGTAATATAATCAGGAAATATATATGGTTTAGATTCATATGCTTCTTTTTCCTTTGTTGAACATTAGCAAGATTTTAGTTGGACAAAAGAGAACTAGGAAAATATGGAATATTTTCCTCACAAGCAATTATAATCAGAAAAGGATGTTTTCCTCATCTCTCCCCCACCTGACAAGTTCTTAGACTTAATTTCTTAAATCTTTGATTAAATGTATGCAAACTCATCTGATACTACTTATCTATATCTTATCTATAGATGTATCTTATCTATATTCAGAGAAGAGAATGTTTGTCTTAATTTTTCTATTTTACTTTCCAAAATAACTAAAACCGAGTATCAGATAAGTATTTGTTCATGTAACACTAGGAAAAACAATCACAAATCAGTTCACACACAAGATTTGTTTCTTTATTCATTTGGCAATCTTTTACTGAACATTTATTATGTACTAGGCTCTATTGCAAGTGAAAACACTGTTGGGGTACAATTATACTTATTTGCAGAAATTACCTCAATTGTATAAGCTATTCCTGGGTAGTTGTTCTACACAATACAAGACCAGGGCTGAAAAGTTGCAGGAAAGGGGGGTCCAGAGATAGTTGGATAACGGGTGTTTTTTTTTTTCCCCTTCTAACCCATTGTTTTGCTATTTTTCACATGAATCAATAGACATATTTACACAAATGCTGTCTGGTCACAGTTTAAGAATGCTGAGAAAAATGTAATATTTACAAACATACACAAGATCTAGGACCACGTTTAAAACAATACATTACAATAAGCCATATTCATATATAGTAGGAGCTTGATAAGTTTAATAATTAACTACTTCCTTTTTTGGACTATTCTAATGGTTTTAAAGATACACGCAAAATGAAGTCACATTAATCTCATTCCAATCAAAAGGGTATATACTACCAGACCTTAAATCTTGCATATAAGGTCTATGATATAAAATAAGGAATACTACTTAATTTTACAACATCCCGAAAGACTTACTATTGGTGTTGATGCACCATACCTGCTCAGTTCAGTCTGGGTTTCGGCTTCTATCCGCTGATCTGTAAAATCCTTTCTTCTTTTAGCAGGTGTATAATATCGATACTGAGACAGGAAAGATGTTGCTTCTGTTTTTAAAGTGCGTGGCGTAAATGGCAACTGTTTGTTAGAAAAGAGTTCAGAATGTTTATCCAAAAGATCCCCGCTGGGTGCTTTTGAAATAACTAACTGAAACCGGTTGGAATTTGGGAATGCACTCCTGGTCCCTTTGCCATACATGGTTCCAGAGCATGGTTTTCTGGGCCCAGAGCCTGTGTAATCCACACTGGAGAGGGAGGAAGCGGAGTTCTTCTCAGTACCATTTCTAAGGACTTTACTGGATTTAGGCAGACCTAGACGTAGTAGTCTCTCTGCGGAAAGTACTGGTGACCTTGCAAAGGACGGAAATTCATTTACTTCTCTTATTAACACATCATCCTTGTCTTGTGGTTCCCCTGAGGGCTAAGAACATTTGGTTTGATAGTCATCAATTGCATTTACAAATTCATGTAATTGGGGATCTCCAGATTATACATCCAAAAATGGTCACCTCAGGGGTCTAGAAATTAACTCACATGTTCTCAAAGATGTTACCATATTATATGAAGTTCTGATCAAAGTTTTGAAATATGAAGACATAAGAATATAATTCTAAATATAATTAACAGCAATTGTTTTCCTTTCTGACAGTAAAAGAATGATTAATAACGTAGATCTATATTTGGGGTCTTGAACTTGTGTACTGAGATCTACTGATATATAATCTGGAAGTTTTCAAACCAACTCTGAGCAGTATCCCTTTTTTCAACAACTGTTGGTGGCCACATCCTCACCTTCCAGTCTTGTCATTATCAGAGGCTTCAGTGCCAGCAGTTTCTCTGTGACTTCAAGCCTTTGAAGAAATGAAAAGGAACTTCTCTTCACAAAATATGGGGCCCTGAATTAAGTAACTGATATTTTAAATATGATAAATACTTATTCCATAAAAAATTCATGTATGTTTTTCAACTTCTCATATTTGAAAAGGGCAGCATTTTGGACTGCTCTAGTTTTTTTTTTTTTTTTTAATTTGTAGGAGAACCATTTCTACAGGGTGTCCATAAAGTCTAAAAGCTTAGATAATATTTTATTCTTTTACTGACTGAAGATGCCCATGATGCCTTGCTTATGATTCCAGACTTTATGGTCACCTATAGTTTATAAAATTCAGATGCACTTTATTTAGTAGAGGGGAAGTTAAATGGACCAGAAATTGAGGACTGTGACTTAGGTTTATTAGCCAGTTGCATCTGTCCCACAAGCTCATGGAATGGGGGTGGGGAGGAAATAAAGATGTAAGATGAATAAGGCAAAAGCAGAATGCTTCCTGTGTGCAAGGTACTGTTCTTGCCACTGAGTAGAATAAAAGAGGAATAATATGAAGAACTTCTATCACTGCTACTAATATATATGGAGTACATACTAAGTGCAAGGGATTGTTCTAACTAATTTACATGTGTTAACTCATTCAAGTCTCACATCAGCTTCTGGGTGGTTGTACAATTATCATCTCTATTTTATTGATTAAGAAATGAGGCACAGAGTCTACAGACTGGAACCCTGGCTGGGCTTCTGCTCCTCAGTATTACTTCATACTACCTATTTAAAATACTTATTTGAAAATTATGTAATCTTAGATTTTTTGCAACATCAGGAATATTAAACTGATTTTAACCCCTTTCCTGTTGTGGATAAGTGAGCTATCCTAAGAATTTGTTTAAGTAACAAAATTGCAGATAACTGCATAGTCAGTCTAGCATAAAATAAATCAAACAATTTCCTTTCCAACTACTATCCATTCCACTCCCAGACACCAGGCAAAATCACTCAGAGCAAATATTTTTGCATTAAATTGTGAGACATGAGGGTTCTATTTGGTAAATGACATCCTTCAATGTATTAGTTTTAAAAAATGTTCCCAAACTATACTTAAACTACAGTTTATATACTTACTAGAAGAACTTGTCTTCTTGGGAAGATATTTTTCTGTACAACCTAAAAAATCCTATCGGACTATTAAATAATAATTGCAGGATTTTTTTTATGCTTACAGGAATGATACAAGCTGAGATCAGAGCAAGCAAAAAGGTATAAGGCATTGGATTGCCTGGAAGGAAATTCTTGGCAGTAATAATTATTTAATAAACAAAATGAAACACCAGAGAAAGTCTTTTAAGATAGAAATAAATTCTCATCTGTCTGAAATGGGCTGGAAAAATTGCTTCTGAACTGATTAGAAGGGCATGAAACTCTTCTGTATTTATTAGGTCTCAGAAACCCTACCAACTTTATCTTTCCTTGGAAACCAATAGAACACAATATGAAATCAACTGTACCAATCTGCTTTGAGACTGTATAATTTTTTCCTTTGTTATAAGTATCAGAAAGCTTGGAAGGATATAATTTGCACAGTAAATGTGTAACACACTGGTAAAGTCATCAAAACTTGAATAGCAGATCACTGTAAAGTTCTGAGATCAGAAAAGAATTCATCAATATGTGCCAATGAAACAAAAATTCTGGTGGTAATCTCACCAACTTTCACTTTCTTATGTCATTCTGACAGTTCAGTATGACGTGTTGCAAACTGTGTCTGTGATTTAAGAATTTATTTACAGGTGATAATAATTACATAGTTTACATATTCACTGGTTTTTACATCAAGAACATTTATCCAATTTTATAATCACAGCACTCAATACCAAACCTTTTTCAGGGACAATGTCAGAAGAAATAGTGTACAAAGATTTCCAATTGTCAGATTTAAAAATAGCTGAGGAATCAATTCAATTGCAAAATAGAATGGGTACAAATTATTTTAAAATTTGACCAATACTCGTTTTGCAAAATTGTTTCAAATAATATATTGTAAAAGAAATGATAGCTGTTTATTTTCTCTATTTTATACTACTTTCAAAATGTTTTACAGACTTATTCAGAAATATGGGTTACAGTGACATATGCAATTACTCTTAATGCCACATAATGAGGGCTACCCTAACAAAGAGAGTGAGTAGTATTGGGAGCACTAATGAAGTGACAAATAACTCTATGGGGGGGGGGGGGGTACAGGGAGAAGATTTTAAAGGCCCAGGAGGGTCCCGAATGTGCTAGTATAAGAGTCAGGAGTATGAGACAAGGCAATTTCAAGAACACTTGAGTAGTTTGGAGTTGATCTCTACCATATTAAAAAATATTATTGAAATTATTTAAAACAAAAGTAATAATTTCTATACTTTACATTCTTGTTTTAAAGAACTGAGGGTCACTAGAGAAAACACAGCAACAGTGTTTAATTTATAATCTCAATAGAAATAAACAAGGGAAAAACATTTTTTAAAGGTATTTTTGTCAAATGGATAGGAGATGCAAAATGATTTACTTGTGAGTAGATTCAATATTGTAAGTTGGGTAAGTAGGCTGGACAGAGCAAATTATCCTGCAGCACTCCCATATTTACAGGCCCTCATGTTCAGTGAAGTGAAAATCAAAACCAGGTCTGTGTTCTTTACCAGGGTCAGTGCTGGCAATTTTAAAAATAAAAGGTTTTTGATATATGATCTCATGTATAAAACTGCTACTATGTTCAGAGGCTAAATCAAGCATTTTCTTTTTAAAGCACCTTTTCAGTGAATGCTCTCAATCATATTCGTAGCTTCACTGATAACTCCCAAACTTGTCTTCGGTCTGGACATCTTTCCTGATGCAAGCCCTTATATCCAACTATCTCCTGAATATATTAGATGGTCCAAAGATTAAATAAAACAGACAAATCTCTGGTGAAAATAATAAAAAATGGAAGAATGAAAGTTATAAAGGCTCTTAGACTAGAATATAGGAGAATATCTCCATTATGTTGTGGGTAGGAAGAATTTCTTAAATAATACATAAAAACTTTAGCTGTAAAGAACGTCTGCTGATCAAAAGATAACAGAAGAGAAGAAAAACCACAAACTGAGACAAAATATTTGAAAAACATATTACAGAGATCCATTATCTAATTCATAAAAAGAACTTTAACAGCTCCCTGAGAAAAATATTGACAAAGCAATATAAAATGGGCAAAAGACTCGGAGAGACTTCAAAAAGAAGAAATCAAAATGACTGATAGCGTAGCAAAATGAGCAGCTTCTACTCAAGATGCATTCTGGACTTAAGGTCAAAAGACATGGGTTCAAGTTAGCTCACAGCTGAAGAAGCACCTATCTGCGAGTAATTAAGTGCCAGCTATGTGAATCTTGAGCTTCCATTTCCATATCTGGTAAACATGGATGATAATATCTAATTTATAGGATTATGATGAGCTTTAGACTATAATCTGCCAGTGCGTGAGTATTTTTAAAGCATTATTCAAATGTGAGATATTTCAAAAACTGGAAGCGTACTATGGGATTTTAAAAATACCAAACTAAAAACAAAACAAAACAAAGCAAAAAAACCCAAAACACCAAAGAACCTTTTTCATGAAATTTTTTGTTCCCCAGTTTAATAACTAAGTATTGACAATAGAAGAATATCTAAGATTTACTGGAAAATGTTCTGCTATTAACTTAGTCTGTAGCAGAGACTTCAGTGCAGGAACTCTTCTTATTTTAGCCTAAAATATAATCTAACCCTAAGGTATAAGCATAAATAATAAAATTCGTAACACTAACCGTGATTACCATGTTTTTCTAGGTTTAGATTTACTGGTTTAATTTTCAGTTAAGCATCTCAATGAGAACAAACCAAGTTCATTTTTTTGTGACAAAAATTGGCATTGTTTTCCTCAAAAGGTATTGTTATTATCTATTCCTAAATGGAAGGAACAATAGCTACGAATGAAGCCCCGAAAGTGACAAGCAGCTAATACTGAATACAGAGAAGCAAGCATTTAAAGAGACAAGAGATCAAAAACTGAAGAATGGACACAGAAGCAAATGGTGTCATTCGTATAGGGTCATACTTCATGAACTGAAAATTTAAAAGTTATGCTTCCCCTGTCATGCTGCCACCACTACAAACACACTGTGACAATACTCCGGGACCGATAAGGACCCCCATAGGAAAGAGAAGAGGGTACGTTACAAGACAGGTCCAAGTAAAATTCCCTCTATGTTAAAATCTAAATTTATAACTTAAACTCTTCTGTCTGTAGATGAACAAAAAGTCAGATTACACCCTAAAGAAGTACCACAGAAACAATTGCTTTTAAAAGGTAAAAATACAATCTTACCTCTTGCAGGGTGTTTAGTAATGAGCTGGAATTATTTTTAGAGTTAGCCAGCATTGCAGTTTTAGCTAATTTCAACTCCTTTTCACATTTTGCTAATTCTTTTTTGAGTTTCTCTCTTCGTTGTTGGTCTGCATCTAAGGGGTAAAACAAATCTTTTAAAATATGGAACACAATAGAAAAAATAATTTTTGGTCTTGGAAGACAAATAAAAGAGTACGTATTTTTTCCTGCTAAAAATGTTTACACTACTGAGATGTAAATTAAAAATCTATATACCTTCCTCCATAAAGATAAAGAGAAACTAAGATAACAAATATTTAATTTATAGATACTATAAATAAATTAAGCACAACAGGAGTGACAAGCTGGCCAAGCCTAAGGGCTTTAAAGAAAGCAATTCCTAATAGAGATATTTATAGAGCTATGAAGATTAGAAAGGCTTAATCATGTTGTTTGTGACTTTGTAATTTCCAAATGGCATAAAGTAGAGTTTGAATTAGTCCATAGACTTCTCCCCGAAATGCAATATTATTGTCAATGCCATCATCTAAAATAAAAATATTACTTTACAAACACATGGCATTATTTTAAGAACTCATTTTCATTCAAACCAGCGGACTTCTATTTCTCTTAACTGCTATTCATTTGAAATACAAATTTAAAAAGTAGTTTCCAAATTTAGTGTGCTTTAAGTAAATCACTGACTTATTCTTAAAGACTGTTCACTGTATAAAGACAGAAAAATGAAAGATGGACAAATTTCAGTTAAAGAAAAGGTTGACCATGAGTAAAATGACTTGTATTTTCATATAAATTAAATATTTAATATACACACATTTATGGAATCTATCCTAACTTACTGGCTAAGACAATTTCAAGCTTCAAATCACCTTGATTTGAATCAGAATTTATTTATAAAAATTGCTACAAGCTTCAAAAACAAAGGTAATTTACATGTATACTTCAAGGTTTCAACTATAATTATCAGGAAAAATTATAAGCATGCTAAAATAAATGTCATTTAAAATATTACTTTCAGCTTATTCATCCCTCAAATACTTAATGAATGTATTAACTAAATTATAGCAAATAGAGTAATGTTTATGAGTGAATTAAAATAGAACTTTCCTCGGTAGGTCTATTATCTTTCTCATAAGTAAAACAAGCGAGTATAAACAAAAAATATGACATACCAGTGCCCTAGATACCAGGCAGTATAAAAATATTCTCATGTATTAACAAGTGCATATAACATATTCACTTAAAAGTAAAGCCTCCTCACATGATACACAAAAAATCAATTCTAGATGGATTACAGACCTAAATGTTAAGAGTTAAATTATAGAAGAAAACATGGGAGTAACTCTTTGGGACCTTGGGGTAGGCAAACATTTCTTAGATATGACACTAAAAGCAAAAGTGGTAAGAAAAAATGGATAAATTGGACTTGTAAAAATTTAAAACTTTTAGGCTATAAAAGACACCTTTAGAAAATAAACAGACAAGCCACAGGACTGGGAAAAATATCTGCAAATCATATATGTAATATGGGATTTGTATTCAAGATACGTAAATAACTTTTACAATGCAATAATGAGACAAAAACTAATTTAAAAAATGGCCAAAAGATTTGAATAGGTATTTCACCAAAGAAGATACATGATTGGCCAACAATTAATGCTCTACCATCATTAGTCTCTAGGGAAATGCAAATTAAAACCACAATGAGATATCTTTTCCACCCACTAGAATGGCTATTATTAAAAAGATAGACAATAACAAGTGTTGGCAAGGATGGTGAGAAATTGGAAACCTAATGCATTCATTGCAGGTAGGAATGTAAAATTGGGTAGCCATTTTGGAAAACAGCCTGTTTCTTTAAAAGTTACTATATGACCCAGCAATTCCTCTTTTAGGTATATACACACGAGAAATGAAAACATACATCCCACACAAAGACCTGTATGCAAATGTTCATAGAAGCACTATTCACGAAAGCCAAAAAATAATACAATCAAAATGTCCATCAGTGGATGAATGGATAAACAGATTATGGTATGCCCATATAATGGAATACTATTTTCTCTTTTCTACAGGGAGGAGAATAATTTCATTTTTTATTGTGAAAATAACATATATACAGACCAGTGGTAACTTTCAAAGTATGATTTAACAAGTACTTAGAGAGCAAATAAATTTCAAAGAATGTTACGGGTTACAGTTTCACAATTTCAGTTATTTCCTTATTGCGAAATATATCATAGATACAGAAAGGTGATAGCTTCCAAAATACAATTTAACAAATAGTCATATAGGTAATTTCAAGGGATGTTATGGATTAAAGTTCCACAATTTCAGTTATTTCCTTATTGTAATGGAATACTAGTAACAATAAAAAACATGAAGTAATAATGATTCCATTTATATGAAATGTACAGAAAAAGCAAATCTATAGAGTCAGAATTAGATTAGTGGTTTCCTGGAGGGACGGGTGGGAATAGGGAGTGGCTAGAATTGGGTACGAAGGATCTTTTGGCAGTAGATGGGGAAAATGTCTTAAAACTGTTTTGAGGAGATAGTGCACAACTCTAAATTTAATAAATATCACAGAATTTGCACATTTAAAAAATGAATTTCATGCTATGTAATTTCTTAATAAAACTGATAAAAATTAAAGCCTATCTAATGAATTAGAATATGGAATTATTTAAACTATTTTAACAAACTATCTCAAAATATTCTAGTTTAGAAACTATGAAGATTGAAATTATCAAGTCGACAGTCTGCTATGACAAAAGAGAGCATATATCTTATAAAAGAGATGGCTCATATCCAGTGATTAATTTCTTTTTCACCTATCTATAAAACTTGTTGCTAAATTAGCTTTATTAATTCTAATGAACATCAGCTCTATAACATAAGAAGCAACGATAACTGTTAATTACATTGCAGCGTAGAGATTACAACCTTTGCAATTCTTAGAGTCAACACAATTTTCTCTGTTTACAAGTCAAAAAAGACGTACTGCCTTAACTGACCAACAGCCAAAAGTACCATGGAAAAATAAGCAGGGTGAAGTCTAAATTTTAAAAACAGAAAATGAGAGCAACTCTTTAAATACCAACTACATTGTTGTTGAGTACTTCCCAACACTTCTAAATGACATAAATATGCACATCAAAGATGCCCAATGAACATCAAGTAGAATAAATCCAAATAAACTCATTCCGAGATATATTCTGATCAGACTGTCAAATGCTGAAGAGAAGGAGAAAGTTCTGAAAGCAGCAAGGGAGAAATGATTCACCACATACAAGGGAAACAACATAAGACTAAGTACTAACTACTCAGTGGGCACAATAGGAGCAAGAAAGCAGTGGTATGAAATATTTAAAATTCTTAAAGAGAAAAACTGCCAGCCAAGAATTCTTTATCCAGCAAAGCTCTCCTTCAAAACTGAGGGAGGGCTTAAAATTTTCACAGACAAAGAAATGCTGAGAGAATTTCTTAACAAGAGACCTGCCCTACAAGAAATACCAAAGGGAGCTCTACCAGCTGAGAAAAAGAGACAGGAGAGAGAGGCCTGGCAAAGGGCAAAGAACTGAAGAGTATTAGTAAGGGTAACTTAAAGGAAATAAAGAGAGGGGGGGGAAAATACATATACCTGACAAATAGAAACCAAAGGACAAGATGGCTGATTCAAGAACTGCCTTCACAGTAATAACACTGAATTTGAATGGATTAAATTCCCCAATTAAAAGATATAGATTGGCAGAATGGATTAAAAAATACGAACCATCAACATGCTGTTTACAAAAGAATCATCTTAGACCCAGCAACACAAAGAGACTGAAAGCGAAAGGATGGGAAAAAAAAACATTCCATGCAAGCTACAGCCAAAAGAAAGCAGGGGTAGCAATACCAATTTCAGATAAAATAGATTTTAAATGCAAGGATGTCATAAGAGACAAAGATGGACACTATATACTAATAAAAGGGACAATTTTCCAAGAAGATATAATAATTATAAATGTTTAGGCACCCAATCAAGGTGCTCCAAGTACATAAGACAAACATTGGCAAAACTGAAGGAAGCAAAAATCTCCCACAATATCCTGGGAGACTTTAATACACCACTCTCTCCTATAGATAGATCAACCAGACAGAGGACCAATAAGGAAACTGAAAACCTAAACAATGTGATAAACAAATTAGACTTCACAGACATATATAGAGCATTATATCTCAAATAATCAGGATATACATTCTTCTCTAGTGCTCATGGAACTTTCTCCAGGATACATCACATGCTGGGGCATAAAACAAACCTCAATAAATTTAAAAAGTTTGAAATTAATCAAAGTACATTCTCCAACCACAATGGAATGCAACTAGAAGTCAATAACCATCAAAGATCTAGAACATTCACAAATATCAAGAGGTTAATCAACACACTCCTAAACAATCAGTGGGTCAAAGAAGAAATTACAAAAGAAATTGCTAAATATCTAGAGATGAATGAAAATGAGAACACAACATATCAAAATTAATGGGATGCAGTGAAGGTGGTACTGAGGCAGAAATTTATAGCTCTAAATGCATATATTAAAAAGGAAGAAAGGGCTGAATTCAAAGAACTAATGGAATAACTGAAGAAGCTAGAAAATGAACAGCAAACTAATCCTAAAGCAAGTAGAAGAAAATAAATAACAAGGACTGAAGCAGAAATAAGTGATATGGAGAACAAAAAAACAATAGAGAGAATAAATAAAACAAAAAGTTGGTTCTTTGAGATGATCAACAAGATTGACAAACCCTTAGCTAGACGAAGAAAGTCAAAAAGAGAGAAGACCCAAGTGAACAAAATAATGAGAGGGGGGACATTACTGTGGATCCCAAAGAAATTTTAAAACACATTAAGAGGATACTATGAACAACTGTATGTCAACAAACAAGACAATTTAGAGGAAACGGATCATTCCCTGGAAGCACATGAACAACACAGACTGACCAGAGAAGAAATAGAAGATCTCAACAAACCAAACACAAGAAAAGAGATCCAATCAGTCATCAAAGCTTCGTACAAATAAGCACCCAGGGCAAGCAAGATGGCTTCAAAGGGTAATTCTACAAAACTTTCCAAAAAGAACTGACACCATTCCAACTCAAAGTGTTTCAAAAAACTGAAAAAAATGGAACACTACCTAACTCATTTTATGAAGCCAACATCACTCTAATCCCCAAACCAGATAAAGACACTACAAGAAAGGAGAACTACAGGCCAATGAATATAAATGTAAAAATTCTCAACAAAACACTTGCAAATTGAATCCAAAGACACATTAAAAAAATCATACAACATGACCAAATGGGGTTCATCTCAGGCATGCAAGGGTGGTTCAACATAAGAAAATCAATCAATGTAATACAACACATTAACAATTCGAAAGGGAAAAATCAAGTGATCATCTTAATAGATGCTGAAAAAACATTCAACAAAATTCAGCATCCTTTTTTTAGATAAAAACACTTTAAAAGACAGGAATTGAAGGAAACTTCCTCACTATGATAAACCCACAGTCAGCATAGTACTCAATAGCGAGAGACTAAAAGCCTTTCCTCTATGATCAGGAACAAGACAAAGATGCCCGCTGTCACCACTATTATTCAACTATGTGCTAGAAATTCTAGCCAGAGCAATCTGGCAAGATAAAGAAATAAAAGGCATCCAGATTGGAAGGAATAAGCAAAACTGTCATCATTTGCAGATGGTATCGTATACTTGGAAAATTCTGAAAAATCAATGACAAAGATTCTTGAGCTAATTAACAAATTCAGCAAAGTGGCAGGATACAAGATTAATGTGCCAAAGTCGGTAATGCTTGTACACACTAGAAATGACCTAACTGAAGAGGTAATCAAGATAAAAATTCAATTCACAATGGCAACTAAAAAAAAATCAATTACCTAGCAATAACCTTAACCAAAGATGTAAAAGACCTCTAACACAGAAAATTACAAAACTTTACTAAAAGAAATCGAAACAGACCTAAATAGGTGGAAAGATATTCCATTTCATAGATAGGAAGGCTAAACATCATTAGAATGTCAATTCTACCCAAATTTACCTTCAGATTCAACACAATTCCAATCAAAATCCAACAACCTACTTTGCAGACTGGGAAAAGGTAGTTATCAAATTTATTGGAAGGGCCTTGATTTGCCAAAAACATTCTGAAAAAGAAAGAAATGGGAAGACTTACACTTCTTGATTTTAAAGCCTACTATAAAACCACAGTGGTCAAAACAGTATGGTATTGGTGAAAAGACAGACATATTGATCAATGGAATCAAGAGTTTGGAAATAGATCCCCAACTCTATGGTCTACTGATTTTTGATAAGGCCCCCGACCCACTGAACTGGGGCAGAACAGTCTCAACAAATGCGGCTAGAAGAACTGGATATCCATATTCAAAAGAACGAAAGAGGACCCCTCTCTCACACCTTATACAAAAATCAACTCAAAGTGGATCAAACACCTCAATATAAGAGACAGTACCATAATATTTCTAGAAGATAATGTAGGGAAACATTTTCAAGACCTAGTATTAGGAAGTAACTACTTAGACATTACACCCAAAGCATAAGCAACGAAACAAAAAATAGATAAATGTGGACTCCTCAAAATCAAAAGGTTCTGTGCCTCAAAGGACTTTGTCAAAAAGGTAAAGAGGCAGCCAACTCAGTGAAAGAAAATATTTGGAAACCATGTATCTGATAAGAGATTGAAACCCAGCATATATAAACAAATCCTACAACTCAACAACAAAAGAAGAAACAACCCAATTATAAAATGGACAAAAATTATGAAAAGAAATTTTCTGAAGAGGAAATACCAATGGCAAAAAAGCACATGAATAAATGTTCATCTTCACTAGCTATTAGGGAAACGCAAATCAAAACCATAATGAGACATCATCTTAAACCAATAAGAATGGCTGCCAGTAAACAAACAGGATACTACAAATGCTGAAGAGGATGTGGGGAAACTGGAACTCCTATTCATTGCTGGTGGGAATGTATAATGGCACAGCCACTTTGGAAGAGTTTGGCGGTTCCTCATAAAACTAGATATCAAGTTAACCTACAATCTGGCAATTCCACTTTGGTATATACCCAGAAGGTCTGAAAGCAGTGACACGAACAGACATTTGCATGCCGACAGTCATAGTGGCATTGTTCACAAACAATCCAAGTGTCCATCAACAGACAAGTTGGATAAACAAAATGTGGTATACACATACGATGGCATACTATGCAGTTTAGAAGGAATGAGGTCCTGAAACATGACAACACAGATGAACCTTGAAGACATAATACTGAGTGAAATAAGTTGGGCAGAAAAGGGGAGATATTGTATGTTATCACTAATATGAACACCCTGAACAATATAAAATCACAGTCTTACATTGTAGACTACAGGGGAACCAGAGATAGAAGCTAGTGAATGGGGATGATTACCTAATATGTACTGATATGTTAATAAGGGTGAACTTAAAGGTATGGGAATGGACATAGGTGACAGTTCATAAATGGGATTTTAAGTATCAGTGCTGCTTTGAAGATGAATGTGACTGAAAGGGATTGTTTAAAGGCATGTATAGCACAGATTAGCACTACAAATATAAGTAAGTGCTTGCATGATCTACTTCTAAGGTATGATACTGGTACAGAGTTAAGTACAGAATGGTATATGGAAAAAACCACCTATTGCATATTACAGACTATAATTAATAGGAATACCTGACCAGTACCACAGTAATACTGTGGATAAATAATTAGGGGGTTTATAGCTTTGGAGCGTTTTGGGTTATGATTGTTTAAAACTGAGAGCGATGATGATTGTACAACAAAATGAAGATAATATGTGGCATTGTTTATCTTGGACAAAATATATGCTTTGTGAAATTAGGAACCCCCTACTTAATAAGTCAAGCCCTCGATCTTGAGGTTTGCTCTAGTGAAACATGGCTATAGAGAGGAGGCTAAGGCCACCTATAATTATGCCTAAGAGTCACCTCCAGAGAACCTCTTTTGTTGCTCAGATGTGGCCTTTCTCTCTCTTAAGCCAAACTCTGCAAATAAATTCACTACCTTCCCCACCACGTGGGACATGACTCCTAGGGGAGTGAATCTCCCTCGCTATGCGGGACATGATTCCCAGGAATGAGTCCGGCTCTGGCATTGAGGGATTGAGGGTACCTTTTTGACCAAAAGGGGGAAAAGGTAACAAAATAAGGTTTCAGTGGCTAAGAGACTTCAAACAGAGTTGAGAGGCTATCCTGGAGGTCACTCTTCTGCAAGCCTCAGTGAGATATTCCAAATGCCCACTGTATGCTAAGCCATAATCACTAGCAGTCCCCAAAATACTAAACAATACCTAAGTTCCTATTTGAGATTCTTTAAAAGTTTCATTCACTAAGTATATTTTTCAGAAACTTAAATCTTCAAGAGTATTCCTATGCCAGATAAGTCCCAAAACCTAGAGGCAACAGCCTCCCCAAGAACATTAACCAGATGCATCTCCCTTCGCTATAATGTTGGCACCCCTTTTCAATATGAACAAGTTAGGGTGGTCACCGCCCAGATATTCCTGAAGATTGAGAAAGTGATTAAACGACAGGAACAGGTAGTAACAGACAAGATAGGATTTAACAAAGGATTATGAATACTGAATATTTATATGAATACTTCTTTTTTAGTTTCTAGGGCACTAGAATAGCTAGAAAGAAATAACTGACATGGTGGAACTGTAACTCATAATATTCTTTGAAATTTGCTCTACATTACTTTTAAAATTGTACTTTGAAAGTCATCACATTTATGTGTGTCATATTTCACAATGAGAAATAACTGAAATTGTGGAACTGTAACCCATAACATTGTTTGAAATTTGCTCTATAACTACTTGTTAAATCATACTTTGAAAATTATCACTTATCTGTATATATGCTGTATTTCACAATCAAAAAATATTTTAAAAATTAGGTCACTGATCCATTTTGAATTTATTTTTGTATATGGTGTAAGGTTTACAACTTCTTTCTTTTGCATGTGGAAATCCAGTTTTCCAAGCACTATTTGTAGGAAACACTGTCCTTTCCCCAGTGAGTGGTCTTGGCACCCTTATTAAAAATGGACTGAATTTAGGAGGGGGTTGGGGAAGATGGTGGCATAAAGAGGTGTGGAATTTAGTTAGTCCCCTGGAGCAACTAATAAACAACCAGGAACAACTAGTAAATAATCTGGAATAATTGATGGGGGACAACCGTGACTGTCCACATATTGTACACTAACTTGGACTGGGTGCAATGGCTGAAACTGCAGAATAAAATCTGTAAGTAAAAACTGCGGAACCGTGATAGGAGCCCCCATCCCCCACAGCAGGCTGAGCTGCAAGACCTTGCTGTAGGAGAAAGCAGCAGATCTGGAGCTAGGGAATATAGCTCACCCCAGCTCCAACTGGGGTTTTAATTAACAAATGTGGACTAATGAATTCAAGTTAAAAACAAAGACAAACCCCTAACAAGCAGCAAAGTACGCTGAGGTTGCTCGCTCCCAGCGGAGAGGAGGTGGGGCTGACAGAAAAAAAAAAAATTAAAAAACAAACAAACAAGGAAAAACACAGAGGCTTTTAGAGACAACCGACGTTAAAGAGCCAGAAAACACCTATGCCCTGGGAAAGAGCACCCAGAAGACCAGGTGCTATCTCTGACTGATGGGTGAAACTGGGGGGCTGTGGATTGGCTCTGAAAGGGGGCTTTCTTTCCCTTTTTCTCTCTCTCAACCTGAGTGGCTCAGTGGAGAGAACCTCAGCCATTTTCAGTTTGCAGCACTCTGACCCAGACAGGGGTGGAGTTAAGAGAGTCAGAGAAACAAAGGAGCAATTCAAATGCAGAAGATAACTCCCTAGGGGGAGTATCTTCCCTAAGAGGAAGGAGGTGAAGCTCAGCTCTAGTGCCAACCTTCCCTTCAGAACTCAGACCCCAGAGCCTGGGGAAAAAGAGCCAAAACAGAAACAACCTAAGCTGAGAACTAAAGGGGCCACAACTCCTTACACCAGTGGGGAGTGACAAGCTGACAGGCATCACCTGTTTGGCAGTTAAGGAAAAGCAAAGTGGCTAGAGGCCTCACAGGAAAGTCTGTCAATCTTCTAAGACACACCCTCAGGGAAAACTGACACTGAATATAACCCCATTCTGAGACCTGAACACGTTCTGGTCTGCAAAAATCTGATTGGGGTAACCAAGAAAATCAGATGCCTAGACAACAGAAAACTACAAATTACACTAAGAAAAATGAAGACATGGGCCAGTCAAAGGAGCAAACTTACACCTCAATCAAGATACAGCTGAGAAATTGTTTCACTTTAATGAAACAATCTATTAAAGATTTTCAGAGAAATATGAAAAATCAATTTAAAAACCAAATCAATGATTTCAGGGAAGATATGGCAAAAGAAATGAAGGCTATAAAGAAAACACTGGGTGAGCCTAAGGTAGAAATCGAAAATCTGAAAAACCAACTGGCAGAATCTATGGAAATGAAAGGCACAACACAAGAGATGAAAAACACAACGGAGACATACAACAGCAGCTTTCAAGAGGCAGAAGAAAACACTCAGGAACTGGAGAACAAGACACCTGAAATCCTACACACAAAAGAACAGACAGGGAAAAGAATGGAAAAATATGAGCAACATCTCAGGGAACTGAATGACAACATGAAGCACATAAATGTACATGTCATGGGTGTCCCAGAAGGAGAAGAGAAAGGAAAAGGGACAGAAGCAATAATAAAGGAAATAATGAATGAAAATTTCCCATCTCTTATGAAAGACATAAAATTACTGAGTCAAGAAGCACAGCACACCCCAAACAGAACAGATATGAATAGGCCTATGCCAAGACACTTAATAATCAGACTATCAAATGTCAAAGACAAAGCAAGAATCCCGAAAGCAGCAAGAGACAAGCGATTCATTACATACAAGGGAAGCTTGATAAGACTATGTGTGGATTTCTCAGCTGAAACCATGGAGGCAAGAAGACAGTGGTGGGAGATATTTAAGATACTGAAAGAGAAAAACTGCCAACCAAGAATCCTATATCCTGTAAAACTGCCCTTCAAATATGCAGGAGAGTTTAAAATATTCTCCGATAGACAACAACAGAGTTTGTGAACAAGATACCTGCTCTACAAGCAATACTAAAGGGAGCACTACAGACAGACAGGAAAAAACAGGAGTGAGTCTTGGAACACAACTTTGGGTGATGGTAGCACAACAATGTAAGTACACTGAACAAAGATGACTCTGTGTATGGTTCAAAGAGAAAGGTTAGGAGAATGTGGGATACCAGAAGGAAAGAGGAAAGATGAAGACTGGGACTGCATAACTCAGTGAAACCCAGAGTGCTCAACGACTGTGATAAAACGGACAAATATGTTTTTACATGAAGGAGAACAAATGAATGTCAACCTTGTAAGGTGTTAAAAATGGGGTGGTATTGGGGAAAAAATACAAACTAGAGACTACAGTTAATAGAAACATTGTACTGTGCTTCCTTTAATGTAACAAAGGCAATATACCAAAGCTAAATGCCCATAAGAGGGGTACCTAAGGGAGTAGTATGGGATTCTTGGCATTGGTGATGTTGTCTGACTCCTTATTTTACTTTAGTTTCATTCTATCTTTCCTTTTGTTGCCTTTTAGCTGTCATCTCTTTTTCTTTTTCTTTTGTCTCTCTAACTTCTTTGACTCTTTCTTCTTCTTTGTGGAAGAAATGGAGATGTCTTTATATAGCTAGTGGTGATGGCAGTGAATGCATAAATATGTGATTATACAAGGAACTGTTGATTATTTACTTAGGATGGAATGTATAGTGGGTGAACAAACTGTCATTTAAAAAAACACCAAAAATGGGTTGATGAAGAAACCTTGAGGGCACTATACTGAGTAAAATAAGTCAGACACATAAGGACAAATATTGTATGGTCTCACTGATATGAACTAATTAGATGAATATGTAAACTCACAGACATGAAATATAAATTATCAAGATATAGAATGAAGCCAAAGAATGGGGAGCGGTTGCTTATAATGAGCAGAATGCTCAACTAGGGTGAACTTAAGTGTTTGGAAATGGACAAAGGTGATGGTAGCACATTATTGTGAGAATAACTAATAGTGCTGAATGGTGTGTGAATGTGGTAGAAAGGGGAACCTTAGAGTCATGTATGTCACCAGAAGGAAAGGTGGAGGTTAAAATATGGGAATGTATAAAACAGTGAATCTTGTGGTAGACAATGTCCATGATTAACTGTACAAGTATCTGAAATCTCTTTCATGAATTAGAACAAATGTATGGCACTATAACTAGAAGTTAATAATAGAGGGGAATATAGAGAAAAATTATACCCATTGCAAACTATGTACTACAGTTAGTAGTAGTAACATTCTTTCATCAACAGTAACTAATGTACTATACCAATACTATGAGTCAATAATGGAGGGGAGGTGGTCAGGGGTATGGGAGGATTTGAGTTTCCTTTTTTGTCTTTGTTTTCTGGAGTAATGAAAATGTTCTAAAAATTGAAAAAGAAATTGTGGTGATGGATGCATAGCTGTATGACGCTTTCGTGGGCACCTGATTGTGCACTTTGGATCTTTGGATGATTGTATGGTATGTGAACAGTATCAATAAAATTAAATTTAAAAAAATCAATTGACCATATATATGAGAATTTATTTACAGGCTCTCTCGTCTATTCCATTGGTCTATATGTCTCTCCTTGTGTGAATACCAACTGTTTTGATTACGTAGCTTATCTTAAGTTTAGTTGACTTTAACTTTCAAACTTTAGAATTACTATAGTTTTTTTTTGTGTTACCTGAAGTTTTAAAATCAGGAAGAATGAGTCCTCCAACGGTTCTTTTTTGGCTATTAGTGTTTCCTTGAAATACATATGAATTTTAGATTTTTTTTTTCCTGCAAAAACCATCACCGGGATTTTATAGGGATTGCATTGAATGTATATATTGCTTTGGGAATTACTACCATCTTAACAGTAGCAAGTTTTCCAACCCATGAACATGAGTTGTGTTTCAATTTATTTAGGCCTTTGTTAATTTCATTCAGCAATGTTTTATAGTTTTCAATACAAGTTTTTTTTTGCCTCCTTGGTTAAACTGATTCCTAAATGTTTTATTCTCTTTGGGCTATAGCAAATGGAACTTTTTTTCTTAATTTCCTGTTAGAACTGTTCATTGCCAGTGTACAGAAATACCAGATTTTGGTATGGTGATTTTGTGTCCTGCAACTTTGTTGAATTCATTTACTAGCTCTAACATTTTGGATTCTATAAGGGTATATAATATCATGTTTGTGAACAGAGGTAATTTTATTTCTTGCTTTACAGTTTGGATTTCTTTTATTTCTTTTTCTTAACTAATTGCTCTGACTATAGTTTCCAATACTATGCTGAAGAAAAATGGTCAAAGTATGTATCCTTTCCTGATCTTAGAAGAAAAGAGGGAATTTCGTAAGGGGACTTGTGTCAATAATCAGTTGATTGCATCTATGGCTGATTATATCTACAGTCAACAAAGGAGCTTGTAATCCATGAGGGGAGTCTTGTAATCCAGTCAGATGGCGGTCTTACAAGCCAGAACTGAGGATTTCAGAAATCAGAAAGAACAATTTCCGTTTAAACATCAGCCAGCAAGATTCTGCATCATCTTTATTGGAGTTTCCAGCTTGCAGACTGCCCTACAGACTTGCCAGCCCTCATAGCTTAATGAGTCGTGTGATCCTGTCAATTCTGTTTCTCTGGAGAACCCCAATAAATTAGCGTTTATTGAGGATTTCTGCATCTATATTCATAAGAGATATTAGCCTGTAGTTTTCTTTTCTTGTAGTGTCATTGTCTGGCTTTGTTATCAGGGTAATATTGACCTCAGGGTGACTTAGGAAGTATTCCCCCATCTTCAATTTTTTTTAAGAGATTGAGTTAAGATTGATATTAATTCTTCTTTAAATGTTTGAACAAATTCGCCAGTGAAGCCATGTGGTTCTGGGCTTTTCTTTTTTTAGGATGTTATTTTTTTTTTTTTAAATTTTTTTTTAAATTCAGTTTTATTGAAATATATTCACAAACCATACAGTCATCCATGGTATACAATCAACTGTTCACAGTATGATCATATAGTTATGCGTTCATCACCACAATCTATTTCTGAACATTTTCCTTACATCAGAAAGAATCAGAATAAGAATAAAAAATAAAAGTGAAAAGAGAATACCCAAACCATCCCCCCATCTCACCCAATTTGTCATTTAGTTTTTACTCCCATTTTTCTACTGATTTTTTTTCAATTTTTTAACTTTGTTTATCAAAAAATTAAAAACAAACAGGCAAACAACAACCAAAAGAACCCCACAACATTTCAAACAAAGCAATGGATTAAGGAAAACAAATAACCTAAAATAACTACTTTGCTTCCAATATGTTCCTACCATACCCCAAGAAAATTAATAAACCATGTCCAAACAGAGGAGTAAGAAAAACAAATAATCTAAAATAACTACATTGCTTCCAACATGTTCCTACCATACCCCAAGAAAATTAACAACCCCTAAGAAAACAAAGGAATAAGAGAAAAAAAAAACCTAAAATAACTCTATTGCTTCCAACATGATCTTACTATATCCAAGAAAGTTTACAGACCATAATCATTCCTGAGCATTCCCATAACATTGAGATTACCCTTCATAGTTTATTTGTTCTTATTAGATTATCATTCCCCCTCCACTAATTGGTATCTCTAGGTCCCCTACATTCTACAGTATAAAACATTGTACATTTTTCACAAAATTCACATGAGTGGTAACATACAATATCTCTCTTTTTGTGCCTGGCTTATTTTGCTCAGCATTATGTCTTTTTTTTTTTTTTTAATCTTCATTTTATTGAGATATATTCATATACCACGCAGTCATACAAAACAAATCGTACTTTCGATTGTTCACAGTACCATTACATAGCTGTACATTCATCACCCAAATGAATCCCTGACACCTTCATTAGCACACACACAAGAATAACAAGAATAATAATTAGAGTGAAAAAGAGCAATTGAAGTAAAAAAGAACACTGGGTACCTTTGTCTGTTTGTTTCCTTCCCCTATTTTTCTACTCATCCATCCATAAACTAGACAAAGTGGAGTGTGGTCCTTATGGCTTTCCCAATCCCCTTGTCACCCCTCATAAGCTACATTTTTATACAACTGTCTTCGAGATTCATGGGTTCTGGGTTGTAGTTTGATAGTTTCATGTCTCCACCACCAGCTACCCCAATTCTTTAGAACCTAAAAAGGGTTGTCTAAAGTGTGCGTAAGAGTGCCCACCAGAGTGACCTCTTGGCTCCTTTTGGATTCTCTCTGCCACTGAAGCTTATTTCATTTCCTTTCACATCCCCCTTTTGGTCAAGAAGATGTTCTCCGTCCCACGATGCCAGGTCTACATTCCTCCCCGGGAGTCATATTCCACGTTGCCAGGGAGATTCACTCCCCTGGGTGTCTGATCCCACGTAGGGGGGAGGGCAGTGATTTCACCTTTCAAGTTGACTTAGCTAGAGAGACAGGGCCACATCTAAGCAACAAAGAGGCATTTGGGAGGAGGCTCTTAGGCACAACCATAGGGAGGCCTAGCCTCTCCTTTGCAGCAACCGTCTTCCCAAGGGTAAAACCTGTGGTAGAGGGCTCAACCCATCAAACCACCAGTCCCCTATGTCTGTGGTCATGTTAGCAACCATGGAGGTGGGGTAGGCGAATACCCCTGCATTCTCCACAGGCTCCTCAAGGGGGCACTGCATCTTTTTTTTTTCCTTGTTTTTGTTTTTTTTTAACTTTCCCTTCTTTTTCAAACCAACTGTATGAAAAAAAAGTTAAAAAGAAAACAAACATACAATAAAAGAACATTTCAAAGACACCATAACAAGGGAGTAAGAAAAAGACAACTAACCTAAGATAACTGCTTAACTTCCAACATGTTCCTACTTTACCCCAAGAAAGTTACCTAATATAGCAACATTTCTGTGAACTTGCTCCTACTATATCCATCAGAAATTAACAGACCATAGTCATTCCTGGGCATCCCCAGAACGTTAAATAGCTTATCTGTTCTTCTTGGATTATTGTTCCCCCTTCCTTAATTGCTCTCTATTGCTAGTTCCCCTACATTCTACATTATAAGCCATTTGTTTTACATTTTTCAAAGTTCACATTAGTGGTAGCATATAATATTTCTCTTTTTGTGCCTGGCTTATTTCGCTCAGCATTATGTCTTCAAGGTTCATCCATGTTGTCATATGTTTCACGAGATGGTTCCTTCTTACTGCCGCGTAGTATTCCATCGTGTGTATATACCACATTTTATTTATCCACTCATCTGTTGAAGGACATTTGGGTTGTTTCCATCTCTTGGCAATTGTGAATAATGCTGCTATGAACATTGGCGTGCAGATATCTGTTCGTGTCACTGCTTTCCGATCTTCCGGGTATATACCGAGAAGTGCAATCGCTGGATCGAATGGTAACTCTATATCTAGTTTTCTAAGGAACTGCCAGACTGACTTCCAGAGTGGCTGAACCATTATACACTCCCACCAACAGTGAATAAGAGTTCCAATTTCTCCACATCCCCTCCGGCATTTGTAGTTTCCTGTTTGTTTAATGGCAGCCATTCTAACCGGTGTTAGATGGTATCTCATTGTGGTCTTAATTTGCATCTCTCTAATAGCTAGTGAAGCTGAACATTTTTTCATGTGTTTCTTGGCCATTTGTATTTCCTCTTCAGAGAACTGTCTTTTCATATCTTTTGCCCATTTTATAATTGGGCTGACTGTACTATTGTCATTGAGTTGTAGGATTTCTTTATATATGCAAGATATCAGTCTTTTGTCAGATACATGGTTTCCAAAAATTTTTTCCCATTGAGTTGGCTGCCTCTTTACCTTTTTGAGAAATTCCTTTGAGGTGCAGAAACTTCTAAGCTTGAGAAGTTCCCATTTATCTATTTTCTCTTTTGTTGCTTGTGCTTTGGGTATAAAGTCTAGGAAGTGGCCACCTAATACAATATCTTGAAGATGTTTTCCTACATTATCTTCTAGAAGTTTTATGGTACTTTCTTTTATATTGAGATCTTTGGTCCATTTTGAGTTAATTTTTGTGTAGGGGGTGAGGTAGGGGTCCTCTTTCATTCTTTTGGATATGGATATCCAACTCTCCCAGCCCCATTTGTTGAAAAGACCATTGTGACTCAGTTCAGTGACTTTGGGGGCCTTATCAAAGATCAGTCGGCCATAGATCTGAGGGTCTATCTCTGAATTCTCAATTCGATTCCATTGATCTATATGTCTATCTTTGTGCCAGTACCATGCTGTTTTGGCAACTGTGGCTTTATAATAAGCTTCAAAGTCAGGGAGTGTAAGTCCTTCCACTTCGTTTTTCTTTTTTAGAGTGTCTTTAGCAATTCGAGGCATCTTCCCTTTCCAAATAAATTTGATAACTAGCTTTTCCAAGTCTACAAAGTAGGTTGTTGGAATTTTGATTGGGATTGCATTGAATCTGTAGATGAGTTTGGGTAGAATTGACATCTTAATGACATTTAGTCTTCCTATCCATGAACATGGAATATTTTTCCATCTTTTAAGGTCCACTTCTATTTCTTTTAGTAGAGTTATGTAGTTTTCTTTGTATAGGTCTTTTACATCTTTGGTTAAGTTTATTCCTAGGTACTTGATTTTTTTAGTTGCTATTGAAAATGGTATCTTTTTCTTGAGTGTCTCTTCAGTTTGTTCATTTCTAGCATATAGAAACATTACTGACTTATGTGCATTAACCTTGTATCCCGCTACTTTGCTAAATTTATTAGCTCTAGTAGCTGTATCATCGATTTCTCAGGCTTTTCTAGATATAAGATCATATCATCTGCAAACAATGACAGTTTTACTTCTTCTTTTCCAATTTGGATGCCTTTTATTTCTTTGTCTTGCCGGATTGCCCTGGCTAGCACTTCCAGCACAATGTTGAATAACAGTGGTGATAGCGGGCATACTTGTCTTGTTCCTGATCTTAGAGGGAAGGCTTTCAGTCTCTCACCATTGAGTACTATGCTGGCTGTGAGTTTTTCATATATGCTCTTTATCATGTTGAGGAAGTTTCCTTCAATTCCTACCTTTTGAAGTGTTTTTATCAAAAAGGGATGTTGGATTTTGTCAAATGCTTTTTCAGCATCTATTGAGATGATCAATTGATTTTTCCCTTTTGACTTGTTAATGTGTTGTAATACATTGATTGATTTTCTTATGTTGAACCATCCTTGCATGCCTGGAATAAACCCCACTTGGTCATGGTGTATGATTTTTTTAATGTGTCTTTGGATTCGATTTGCAAGTATTTTGTTGAGGATTTTTGCATCTATATTCATTAGGGAGATTGGCCGGTAGTTTTCCTTTTTTGTAACATCTGCCTGGTTTTGGTATTAGATTGATGTTAGCTTCATAAAATGAGTTAGGTAGTGTTCCATTTTCTTCAATGTTTTGAAAGAGTTTGAGTAAGATTGGTGTCAGTTCTTTCTGGAAAGTTTGGTAGAATTCCCCTGTGAAGCCATCTGGCCCTGGGCATTTATTTGTGGGAAGATTTTTGATGACTGATTGGATCTCTTTGCTTGTGATGGGTTGGTTGAGGTCTTCTATTTCTTCTCTGGTCAGTCTAGGTTGTTCATATGTTTCCAGGAAATTGTCCATTTCCTCTACATTATCCAGTTTGTTGCCATACAGTTGTTCATAGTATCCTCTTATAATTTTTTTAATTTCTTCAGGATCTGCAGTTATGTCACCTTTTTCATTCATTATTTTGTTTATATGGGTCTTCTCTCTTTTTGATTTTGTCAGTCTATCTGGGGGCTTGTCAATCTTGTTGATCTTCTCAAAGAACCAACTTTTGGTGATATTTATCCTCTCTATTGTTTTTTTTGTTCTCTATGTCATTTATTTCTGCTTTAATCCTTGTTATTTCTTTTCTTGTACTTGGTTTAGGATTGGTTTGCTGTTCATTTTCTAGCTTCTTCAGTTGATCCATTAGTTCTTTGATTTTGGCTCTTTCTTCCTTTTTAATATATGCGTTTAGTGCTATAAATTTCCCCCTTAGCACTGCTTTTGCTGCATCCCATAGGTTTTGGTATGTTGTGTTCTCATTTTCATTCGTCTCTATATATTTAGCAATTTCTCTTGCTATTTCTTCTTTAACCCACTGATTGTTTAGGAGTCTGTTGTTTAACCTCCAGGTATTTGTGAATTTTCTAAGTCTCTGATGGTTATTGACTTCTAATTGTATTCCATTGTGGTCAGAGAATGTGCTTTGAATAATTTCAATCTTTTTAAATTTATTGAGGCTTGTTTTATGTCCCAGCATATGATCTATTCTGGAGAAAGTTCCATGAGCACTAGAAAAGTATGTGTATCCTGGTGATTTGGGATGTAATGTCCTGTATATGTCTGTTAAATCTAATTCATTTATCAGATTGTTTAGGTTTTCAATTTCCTTATTGGTCTTCTGTCTGGTTGATCTATCTATAGGAGAGAGTGATGTGTTGAAGTCTCCCACATTTATTGTGGAAACATCAATTGCTTCCTTTAGTTTTGCCAGTGTTTCTCTCATGTATTTTGTGGCACCTTGGTTGGGTGCATAGACATTTACGATTGTTATTTCTTCTTGCTGAATTGCCCCTTTTATTAGTACGTAGTGGCCTTCTTTGTCTCTCAAAACATCCCTGCATTTGAAGCCTATTTCATCTGAGATTAATATTGCTACACCTGCTTTCTTTTGGCTGTAGCTTGCATGAAATATTTTTTTCCATCCTTTCACTTTCAGTTTCTTTGTGTCCCTGTGTCTAAGATGAGTCTCTTGTATGCAACATATTGATGGTTCATTTTTTTTTATCCATTCTGCGAATCTATATCTTTTAATTGGGGAGTTTAATCCATTTACATTCAACGTTATAACCGTGAAGGTGTTTCTTGAATCAGCCATCTTATCCTTTGGTTTATGTTTGTCATATTTTTCCCCTCTGTCTATTAATATCCTTTATTGTACCCATACCGAATCTCTTTAGTACTGAACCTTTCTCCAAGTCTCTCTGTCCTTTCTTTGTTTCTCTGTCTGTAGGGCTCCCTTGAGTATCTCCAGTAGGGCAGGTCTCTTGTTAGCAAATTCTCTCAGCATTTGTTTGTCTGTGAAAAATTTAAGCTCTCCCTCAAATTTGAAGGAGAGCTTTGCTGGATAAAGTATTCTTGGCTGGAAATTTTTCTCACTCAGAATTTTAAATATATCGTGCCACTGCCTTCTTGCCTCCATGGTGGCTGCTGAGTAGTCACTACTTAGTCTTATGCTATTTCCTTTGTATGTGGTGAACTGCTTTTCTCTTGCTGCTTTCAGAACTTGCTCCTTCTCTTCTGTGTTTGATAGTGTGATCAGTATATGTCTCGGAGTGGGTTTATTTGGATTTATTCTATTTGGGGTTCGCTGAGCATTTATGATTTGTGTATTTATGTTGTTTAGAAGATTTGGGAAGTTTTCCCCAACAATTTCTTTGAATACTCTTCCTAGACCTTTACCCTTTTCTTCCCCTTCTGGGACACCAGTGAGTCTTATATTTGGACGTTTCATATTATCTATCATATCCCTGAGGTCCATTTCGATTTTTTTCAATTTTTTTCCCCATTGTTTCTTTTATGCTTTCGTTTTCCATTCTGTCATCTTCGAGGTCACTGATTAGTTGTTCAACTTCCTCTAGTCTTGTACTATGAGTGTCCAGAACCTTTTTAATTTGGTCAACAGTTTCTTTAACTTCCATAAGATCATCCATTTTTTTATTTAGTCTTGCAATGTCTTCTTTATGCTCTTCTAGGGTCTTCTTGATTTCCTTTATCTCCCGTACTATGGTCTCATTGTTCATCTTTAGTTCTTTGAGTAGCTGCTCTAGGTGCTGTGTCTCTTCTGGTCTTTTGATTTGTGTGCTTGGGCTTGGGTTATCCATATCATCTGGTTTTTTCATGTGCTATATAATTTTCTGTTGTTTTTGGCCTCGTGGCATTTGCTGAACTTGATAGGGTTCTTTTAGGATTTGTAGACCAATTGAAGTCCTTATCTCTAATTTATCAGATCTACAGCTTCGTGGAGTACACTTTCTCTAACTAACCAGCAGGTGGCGTCCACGAGCCACCTGTTCTCCACAAGCCAGTTCTCCCCTGCTTAGCCTTTTTGGTGAGTGGGGGAGTGAGTCTTGTGGGGTCCAACTGGTGTACCAAGCTTGCGTGTGTAGTTGGTGTTGCCTGCCCTGTATATGGGGCGTGTTTCTGTGCAGTCAGGGCGGGGGGGTGGCTCTAACAATCAAATCTCCCTGGTGATCCTAGAGTCTTAAAGCTGCTGCAATAGTCTAATCCTTCAGTTCAGTCCTGCCACAGTTTGTCTCTGCCACTGACCCACAAGTCCTTGGTATTGGCGTATGGCTCCTGAGACTTGCAAGTGGGCCCCTCTTCCAGGCCGTGCACCCCGGGTCCTCTGTTGAGGGATGACTGTGCTATGTCACAGGTGAGTGCCGTCCCCCCAGGGCAGTTCTGGGCTGCTGGGCTGCGTTGGGAGGCTCCCAGTCTGCTGAAATGATGGCTGAATGGGGCTTTGTTAATTCACACTGCTCTACCTTCCCAACTCTGGGACAATCAGCTGAGGTTGCAGGGAAGGCTAATGTCCACGCCCAGTTTTGTGGTGTGTGCCTGTTATTTGAAGCACTTCCGTCACACTGGGTTGTCTGGGGCAGTTCTGGGCTATGGGGCTGGCGATGGGCAGGAGTGTTTCCTGTCCACCAGGATGATGGCTGTGAGCGGACACCCCCCTTTTCTTGGGAAGTTGTGGTGTTTAGTGAATTTTCTCAGCCACTGGATTATTGCGTTTTGTCTCAGAGCTCTCCTAGTTCTGCTCTTGACTTGACCTGCCCAAATAGCAAGTCTTTGAAGCTTTCTGTATTGGGCTTCTTAGAGTAATTGTTTTAGAAAAAGAAGAAAGGATTAAAAAAAAACAAAAACAAACAAACAAAAAAAAAACGAGCCCTCCTCACAGATCTAATGGGTTATTGAAATGCTAAGAGACAAAGCAACCAGGGCAATTAAGGAAAGGTCCACAGGGCAGAGAGATCAGCTTTTCTTCGGGATTTGCATATGCGCCTCAGGGCCCTTCCCCTTTCTATGTTCACCAGAACTCCAAAAATCCTCCACTTTTATTTTGGAGTTTTTCGTGTTGTTTTTTTTTCTATGCCTGTCTCCTCTCTGCTGGGCTGGCTGCTCTCAGATTCTCTGGTGTCTGGTCTCAGTCTATCTATGGTTGGAGTTTGGATCAGTAGAATGAGCTTCCGATAAGGGCTGCCACTGCAGTTCTCCCTTCTCCTTCTCGGAGCTGACAGCCCCTCCTCCCACGGGACTGAGCCTGGCAGGGAGGGGCGCGGGTCCCCTGGCCGCAAAAACTTACAGATTTCGCTGATCTCAGCAGTTCCACGTTTTCATGAGTGTTGTATGAAGTATGCCCAAAGTCAGATTGCTCTGTGGTGTCCAGTCCACGCAGTTCCTGGCTTTCTATCTACTTTCCTGGAGGAGTAACTAAAACATACAGCTCACCAGTCTGCCATCTTGCCCCGCCTCGCTTTAGGATGTTTTTGATTACTAATTCAGTTTCCTTCTTGGTTATAGGTTTATTTGGATTTTCTATTTCTTTTTGAGTTTGTGGTAGTAGTTTATGTGTTTCTAGAAATTTTTCCATTCCATCTAGGTAATCCAATTTGTTATCACAGAATTGTTCATAGTATTTTTATAACCCTTGTTATTTCTGAAAGACCAGTACTGATGTTCCCATTCTCATTTCTGATTTTGTCTTTTATCTGTTTTTTAGTCAGTCTAACTAAAGATCTGTCAATTAAGTTGAACTTTTCAAAGAGGCAACTTTTGGTTTTGCTGAAATTTTACACTGTTTTTCTATTCTCTTTATCTCTGCTCTAATCTTTTATTATTTCCCTCCTGTTGCTAGCTTTGGGTTCAGTTTGCTCTTCTTTTCCAAGTTCCTTAAGGTATACAGTTACATTACTGAAGTGGGATCTTTTTTAATAGGAATCTACAGCCTTTACATTTCCCTCTAACCACTGGTTTTGTTGTATCTAATATGTTTTGGTATGTTGTGTTTCTGTTTTCATTCACCTCAGGTATACTTTAGTTTCTATAGTGATTTCATTTTGATCCATGTTTGTTGAAGAGTGTTTGGTTTAATTGCCACATAATTGTTACTTTTCCAGTTTTCCTTATTATTGATTTCTAGTTTCATTCCATTTTGATCAGAAAAGATAATTTGTATTATTTTATTTTATTTTTATTTTTTTTGTATTATTTTAATATTTTAAAATTTGCTAAGACTTGGTTTGTGGCCTAACTTACGGTTTTCCTGCAGAAAGTTCATGTACACTTGAGAAAGTGTATTCTGCTACTGTTAGGTGGAATGATCTATATAATATCTTTAGATCTATCTGGTTTATAGTGCTGTTCAAGCCCTCTTTCTTCCTTACTGTCCTTCTGCCTGGTTGTCATATCAATTATTGAAAGTGGGGTACTGAAGTCTGCAACCATTATTGTAAAATTGTATTTCTCAAGTCCATCAATTTTTGCTTCACATATTTTTGGGCTCCATTGCTAGACAAATACATGTTTATAATTATTTCTTCTTGACAGATTGACCCCTTTACAATTAATAATGTCCTTCTTTTGTCTCAAAATATTTTTTGCCTTAAAGTCTATTTTCTCTGACAATAGTCAAACCAGCTCTTTTCATTACCGTTTGAATGGTGTATCTTTTTCCATCCTTTTACTTTCAAATTCTTTGTGTCTTTTCATCTTGTAGAAATCATATAAATAGATCATACTTTTTCATCCAATCTCTGCCTTTTCATAGGAAAGTTTAATCAATTTACATTTAATGTCATTAATGATATAGAAGGTTACTTCTGCCACTTAGCTATTTGTTTTCCGTATATGTTTTTGGTCCTCAATTCTTCCATTACTGTCTTTTTAATATTTAGTTAATTTTCTTGTAGTGTACCATTTTGATATTTTTCCTTATCTCTATTTTTAAAAAGTTACTTTGTTAGTGGTTACTTTGGGAATATAATTAATAACTTAAACAACAAACTATTTTGAATACTACCAACTTAGTTTCATTAGAGTACAAACGCTGCTCCTATAAATCTCCATTCCTCCCTCTCTATATTGTTATTGTCTCAAGTTACATTTTCATACATTGCCTCTTAAATCATAAACAGGAGTTACAAATCGAATGCCCTTTAATATTGGCTTTTATATTACCTATGTATTTAACTTTACCAGTGTTTTTTATTTCTTCTTATAGCATTTAGCTACTATCTAGTGTCCTTTCATTTCAGCCTGAATAACTCCCTTTAGCATTTCTTGAAGGGAAGGTCTACTGGTAATGAACTCCCTTGCTTTTGTTTATCTGGAAATATTGTAATTTTTTAATCTTTCTTGAAAGATAGTTTTCCCAAATATAGAATTCTTGATTTTTTCTTTCTTTCAAGACTTGAAATGTCATACCAATACCTCCTGGCCTCCACAGTTTCTAATAGAAATCAGTGGTTAATCTTATTAAGGACTCCCTTCTACATGATGAGTCACTTCTCTCTTGCTGCTTTCAAAATTCTTTATCTTTGGGTTCTGAGGATTTGAATATGACTTGTCAATCTCTGAGTTTATCGTCCTCGAAAATCATTCAGATTCTTGGATACGTATATTTGTGCCTTTCATCAGACTTGGGAATTTTTCAAGTATTACTTCTTCAAGTAGTCTTTCTGCCACTTTTCCTTCTCACTTCACCTTCTGGGACTTGCTTATGATATCTAAGTTGGCACACATAAACTTTATGGTGTCATGAGCTTGCCAGTGTCGATAGGTCCCTCAAGCTCTGTTTATTTTCCTTTGTCCTCTTTTTCTTTCTGTTCCTCAGACTGGATAATTTCAATCATTTTTTTTCCCAAGTTTGCTGATCCTTTCTTCTGCCACTTAAATCTGTAATTGAACCCCTCTAGGGTATTTTTTGTTTCAGTTATTGTACTTCTCAGTAATTTGTTTGGTTCCTTTTATAATGTCCTTATCTTGATCTTGAATAATATTATTTTGTTGATAGATTTTGTTTCCAGTTTACTTTAGTTCTTTGTCCATGGTTTCCTTTAGCTCATTGGACATACCTAAGACAACTGATTTAACATCTTTGACTAGTAATTCCAATGTCTGGGCTTTTTCACTTATGGTTTCTGTCATGTTCTTTCTTTCCTGTGAATGGGCCATACTTTCCTGTTTCTTTGTATAATTTCCTGTTGATAAATGGAAATTCTGAGAATTATGATGAGATAATTCTGGAAATCTGATTCTCCCACTTATCAGGGATTACGGATTTTTGCATGTTGACAGCTATGGCCATCTGTTTGTGCCTTTTCCAAAGATTTTTGCAAAGTTTGCATTTTTGTGTGTGATCACTGAAATTTCTGTTCTGTTATCTCTGTGGTCAGCTAGTGACTTAACAAAGATATCCTTAAATGTCTGGCTTCAAAAAGTGGGGTAAAACGCATGCTTTCTCTTTAAACCTTCCAATGGGCACTGCCATGAAAAATGTTGCAGTCTAAGGACCAAAACCAATACAAGCATTTGTTCCAGTTCCTAAGTGCACCGCCTGACCAACCAAAATGAATAACATAAAATTTTTGGAAGGCAAAGTCCCACTGCCTGCCTGGGAACCTGCCAACTGATCATGGGCTGCTATCCCCAAAGCTGCTTATGTGGCTGAAGAAAGGGGGATGGTCAATGGTTTGTGCATAATACTAACTTATGGAAGATCAGCAACCTCTTCTTTCCCCAAGCATTCCCCTTGCTGTTGTAAGTGTCAGATCAGCTTCCAGAGTTGCGAAACAGTTGATTCCAATCACTCTTTCCAGCCTAATGTTTGCTTCAGTGGAGGGACTGACCCCTATAGCTTCCTACACTGCCAGTTTGTGTGACATCACTCCTTTTTGGCTATTTTTTAAGTATGCATTTCCTGACTTGAACTCGAACTACAAAGGCCTCAAATGGTATCCCTGAGATAATTTAAAAACAGGAATTTAAAATTTTGTTGTCTGATATTATTATTTCAAATAATTTTTATTAGAGAAATTGTGGGTTTACAGACCAATTCGCATAAAATACAGGATTCCCATACACCACCCCCACCACCAATGCCTTGCACTGGTGTGGAACATTTGTTATAATTGATGACAGCACTTTTTTGTAATTGCACTAATTTTTTTTTAACAGTAGTTATCTTTGTTACAATTGATGAAACATTATTAAAACAGTACTATTAACTATTGTCCCTAATTTGCATTAGGTGTTTTTTTTCCATAAACCACCCTATTATTAGTACTTTGTATTAGTGTCATACCTTTACTATAATTCATAAAGAACATTCTTGTACTATTAACTGCAGTCCATCATACACAATAGGGTTCAAGCATTATACAGTTCAATGTTTTATCTTTTCATTCTTATTCTTGTAACAGACACAACATAAAGTTTCCTCTTTTAAACCACACTGGCCTACATAATTCAGTGCTGTTAATCACACTCACAATAATTTGCCACATCACCACTATCTATTTCCAAACCTTCCCAATCAACCTAAATAGAAATTCTATTCAAATTAAGCATAAACACTGCATTCTCCAACCCCAATCTATTCCCTGGTAACCTATATTCTAGATTCTAACTTTGTGAGTTTGCTTATTATAATTAGTTCATATTAGTGGATCATACCACATTTGCCCTTTTGTGTCAGGCTGATTTCACTCAGCATATAATGTCCTCAAGGTTCATCCAAGTTGTTGCATGCATCAGGGTTTCATTCTTTCTTACAACTGAATAATATTCCATCATGTGTATACACCATATTTTGTCCACCTATTCATTGGTTGATGGACACTTGGGTTCCTTTCATTTTCAGCAACTGTGAATAATGCCACCATGAACATTAGTAAGCAAATATCTGTTTAAGTGCCTGCTTTCAATTCCTCTGGGCATATACCTAGTGGCGGGAATGTCAAGTCATATGGTAATTCTATACCTAGCTTCCTGAGGAACTGCTAAACTGTCTTTCACAGTGGCAGCACCATTTTACATTCCCACCAGCAATGAATGAGTGTTCCTACTTCTCCATACTCTCCAACACTTGTAGTTTTGTTTTTTAAATATTAGCCCTTCTGATGGGTATGAAAGATTTTTCATTGTGGTTTTGCTTTTTTGCATTTCCATAATAGCTAGTGATGTTCAACATCTTTTTGTGTGCTTTTTAGCCATTTGTAGATATTCTTTGGAGAGTATATTCAAGTCTTTTGACCATTTTAAAATTGGGTTATCTTTTTATTTTTGAGTTGTAGCATTTCTTTATAGATTCTGGATATTAAACCCTTATCAGGTATGTGGTTTCCAAATATTTTCTCCCATAAATAGGTTGTCTTTTCACTTTTGTAACAAGGTCCTTTGAGACACAAAAGGTTTTAATTTTGAGGAGGTCTCATTTGTCTATTTTTCCTTTTGTTGCTTGTGCTCTGTGTGTGAAGTCCAAGAAACCACTGCCTACCATAAGATTCTGAATATGCTTCCCTATATTTTCCTATAGGAGTTCTATAGTCCTGGTTCTTATATTTAGGTGTTTTATCCAATTTGAGTTAGTTTTGTATATGGTGTGAGACTGGGGTCCTCTTTCATTCTTTTGTATATGGATATTCAATTCTCCCAGCACCATTCACTGAAGAGACTTGTTTACCAATTGAGTGGACTTGGCATCTTTGTCAAAAATTGATTGGCCAGAGATGTGAGGGTCTATTTCTGAATTCTCAATTCTATTCCATTGGTCAATATGTCTAATCCTGTACCAATATCATGCTGTTTTGATTACTGGAGCTTTGTAATATGCTTTAAAGTCATGATGTATGAATCTGCCAAGTCTGTTCTTTTTTAAGATGTTTTTGGCTATCTGGGGGCCTTTACCCTTCTAAATAAATTTGATAATTGGCTTTTCCATTTCTGCAAAGAGGGCAGTTGGGATTGTCTTAAATCTGTAAATTACTTGGGGTAGAATCAATATCTTAATGATATTTAGTCTTCTAATCCATGAACACAGAATGTCCTTCCATTTATTTAAGTCTTTTTTTATTTCTTTTAGCAATGTTTTGTAGTTTTCTGTATACAAGTCCTTTACATCTGTTCTAGTTTGCTAATGCTGCAGAATGCAAAACACCAGAGATGGACTGGCTTTTATAAAAAGGGGGTTTATTTGGCTACACAGTTACAGTCTTAAGGCCGTAAAGTGTCCAAGGTAACACATCAGTAATCGGGTACCTTCACTGGAGGATGGCAAATGGCGTCCAGAAAACCTCTGTTAGCTGGGAAGGCACGTGGCTGGCGTCTGCTCCAAAGTTCTGGTTTCAAAATGGCTTTCTCCCAGGACGTTCCTCTCTAGCAAGCTTGCTCCTCTTCAAAACGTCACTCACAGCTGCACTGAGTTCCATCTCTTTAAGTCAGCACGTTTATATGGCTCCACTGATCAAGGCCCACCCTGAATGGGTGGGGCCACGCCTCCATGGAAATATCCTATCATCTACAGTTGGGTGGGGAGTATCTCCGTGAAAACAACCTAATTCAAATGTTCCAACTTAATCCCCACTATTCTGTCTGCCCCACAAGATTGCATCAAACAATATGGCTTTTTCTGGGGGACATAATACATTCAAACCGGCACAACATCCTTGGTTAAATTTATTACTAGATATTTGAATCTTTTAGTTGCTATCGTAAATGGATTTTTTTTCTTGATTTCTTCCTCAGATTGCTCTTTACTAGTGTACATTAACACTACTGAAATTTGCATGTTGATATTGTACCCTGCCACTTTACTGAATTTATTAGCTCTAGTAGCTTTGTTGTAGATTTTTCTGGACTTTCTATATCTAGGATCATGTTAATTGCAAATAGTGAAAGTTTTACTTCTTCCTTTCCAATTTGGATGCCTTTCATTTCTTTTTCTTGCCTAACTGCTCTGGCTAGAAGTTGTAGTACAATGTTGAATAACAGTGGTAACAGTGGGCATCCTGGTCTTGTTACAGATTTTAGAGAAAAAGCTTTCAGTCTTTTACCATTGAGTATGATTTTAGCTGTGGGTTTTTCATATACACCCTTTATCATGTTGAGGAAGTTTCCTTCTATTCCCATTTTTCTAAGTGTTTTTATCTAGAAAGGATGCTGGATTTTGTCAAATGCCTCTTCTTTGTCAAAGGAGACAATCACGTAGGGCTTTTTTTCCCTTCATTTTGTTAATGTGGCATATTACTGATTTTATGTTGAACCATCCTTGCATACCTGGGATAAAAACCCACTTGATCATGGTGTATACTTTTTTTAATGTGCTGTTGGATTCAGTTTGCAAGTATTTTGTTGAGGATTTTTGCATCTATATTCATAAAAAATATTAGTTTGTAATTTTCTTTTATTTATCTAGCTTAGGTATTAAGGTGATATTGGCCTCATAGAATGAATTAGGAAGCATTCCCTCCTCTTCAATTTTTTTGGCAGAATTTGAGCAGGACTGGTATTAATTCTTCTTGGAATGACTTGTAAAATACACCTGTAAAGCCATCTGGTCCTTGACTTTTCTTTTTTGGGAGGTTTAGCAGACTGATTCAATCTCTTTTCTTGTAATTGGTCTGTTGAGGTCTTCTGTTTCTTCTGGAGTCAGTGTAGATTGTTCCTGTGTTTCTAGGAATTTTTCTATTTCATCTAGGGTGTCTAATTTCTTGGCACACAGTTGTTCATAATATCTTATGATCCTTTTTATTTTTGTGGGGTCAAAATTAATCTTCCCCCTCTCACTTCTGATTTCATTTATTTGTGTCTTTTTGTCACTCTAGCTAAGTATTCCAGTTTGCTAGTGCTGCCGTTATGCAAATACCAGAAATGAATTGGCTTTTATAAAGGAGGTTTATTTGGTTACAAAGTTCTGAAGGCCATGAAAATGTCCAAATGAAGGCATCAACACAAGTATACCTTCACTGAAGGAAGGCCAATGGCATCCAGAAAACCTCTGTTAGCTGGGAAGGCACGTGGCTGGCATCTGTTAATCCCAGGTTGTGTTCCAGCTCCACGCTCAGCTCCTGTGCATTCTTCAAAGTATCTTTCTTGGCTGCAGCACCTCCTTCTGCCTGTGAACACTTTTATAGGACTCAAGTGATTCAATTAGGACCCACCCCACCTCCACGGAAATTATCGAATCAAATGTCTCCCCCATAGCTGATTGAGTCACATCTCCATGGAAACACTGAATCAAAGGATTCCAACCTAATCAACACTAATATGTCTGCCCCCACAAGACTGCATTAAAGAACATGGTGTTTTGGGGGACATAATACATCCAAACCAGCACACTAAGGGTTCATCAATTTTATTGTTCTTTTCATAGAACCAACATTTGGTTTTGTTAATTCTATTTTTTTTTTTTATTCTCAATTTCATTCATTTCTGCTCTAATCTTTGCTATTTCTTTCCTTCTGCTTGCTTTGGGCTTAGTTTGCTGTTCTATTTCTAGTTCCTTCAGGTGTGTAGTTAGGGTAATCTGATTATTTCCTTAGTAAAGACATCTAAAACATGGAAATATTTGGCCAGATGTTAGATATTTCAGGATTTCATACCATTATGAGTCAGTATGGCTTTTCAGATACATTTAACAACTATGTTTATCAGTTAGGCTATTAAGAAATAGATGGTAGACAATATTTATTTACCCAGAGAAAAGTGCCAATTAAGGTATTTTAAGGTTGTCATTTAGTAATCTTGATAACAAGGCAAAGGCAGTAAGAATCATAGAACTCAAGAACTTGAACTATGACAAGACTTTCAGTAAAACCCAAATTTTTACATTCAGGAAAAATGAAATTCAGAGAAATTAATTTATCCAAAGTCACACAGCAATTTAGTGGCCAGATTCTAAGTTCATAATCTTATAACTACAATGTGAGCTTTTTTTATTCATGGATAATGTAAAAAAGAGAGAAAGTTTTTTTAAAGGCAATGTCATAAATGTACTTACATTTGATGCTGGTACTCATGCTTAATGGAACTGAGCAATCTACTGCAGCTGAAAGAGAAAAATTAGTTGTTTAATAACACTCCATATTATTTGTAAATGACAATAGGTATCAAAAATGTGGAAATCACAAAGGGTTCCAGATATTTGTTTTGTGTTCTTGTTTTGATTTATATCAAATATAGTTCTAGAGATGAAAAACACAATATCTCAGATTGAAAAATACACTGGTTTGGATTTACAAAGCTCATTAAGTATTGCAGACAGAAATATTATTGAACTTGAAAACACAACAATATAAACTATTCAAAATGAAGTAGGGTTAATAAAGACTGAAAAAAAAAAAAAATGAGAGCATCACTGACCTAAAATACCTGTATCATGTATCTTAAACATACTTGCCACTGGAGTCCCATAACAGTTTTGGGAAAAAAAAAGAGCAAAACTGAGAGACTTCCACTACCTGATTTCAAGAGTTCCTTGATTACTATAGCAATTAAGGCAGTATGGTATTGGCATAAATACAGACTTATAGATCAATGGAATTTAAGTTCAGAAATAGACCCATACATATCGTCAACTGATTTTCAAAAGGTGTCAAGGCAATTCAACTGGGAAAGGATCCCTTCCACAAATGGTATTAGAACATTCGGATATCCACAGGCAAGAAAACGGTCCTTACGTCATCAACAAAAATAAACTAAAAGTTGATTACAGACCTAAATGTGGGCATTAAAACTATAAAACGATAAATCTTCTAGGAAAAAAAAATACAAGAAAATCTTAGTGACCTAAAATTAGGCAAAGATTTCTTAAACTTGATTTAAAAAAGCAGAAACTATAAATATCCTGAAAAACTGAACTTGATTTCACATGATATTCATGTCACCAATTATTCTTATTTTGAACCATTTAATAATACAAACTTCATAAAATATGAACTTCATAGCATTTAATAACTTTAGCTCTTCAAATGAGAAAATAATTTTAAAAAAGAACATGTGAACAACTGATGAAATTCAAGTAATATGTGTAGTTAATAGTATTATATCCATATTAATTTCCTGGTTTTGATAACTGTAACATGGTTATGTAAGATATTTACATTAGGGGAAGCTGAGCAAAGAGTATATAGTAACTGTACTGTTCTGCAAGTTTCTGTAAGCCTAAAATTATTTTAAAATATGTTAAAAAAAAGAAAAAGAAAGCATTTCACAGACTGGGAGAAAATAATTTGTAGAACATGTATCTAATACAGGATTTGTATCTACATTAGGTACATAAAGAATACACACAACTCAATACTACAAGACAAGCAATCTATTTTTTTAAATGGGCAAAAGATTTCAACAATTTACCACAGAATATGTAGAGATGGCAAAAAAAAAAAAAGAAAAGTTCCTCAACATAATTAATCATTAAGGAAATGCAAATTAAAATTATGAGATACTACCTATCTACTACAATGGCTAAAGACTGCTAATATGAAGTGGTGGTGATGACATACTGGTGATTGAAATGCAAAATGGTATAGTCACTCTGGAAAACAGTTTTATAGTTTCTTATAAAGGTAAATTGTTTGTTGGGAATTGTGGGAAGATGGCAGAGTAGGGAGCTCCAAGAATCAGTTCCTCTACCATAACAATTATTAAGTAGGCAGGAATTATCTGAATCAACTATTTTATAACTCTGGAGTCCAGTAGAACATGGTAAAGCATCCAGGGAAAAGTGGGAAGAGGAGGCTTGTAAGTTACAGTTCATATCAGTTAACTGCTCTTTTCATGTGGCAGTTACCAGCAGCCATTCCCCACTCTTGCAGCAGGCAGCAGTGGCGTTTGGCCCCAGGCATAGCTTGCTAGTGCCAGAAAGGGACATAAAAATCCACTTCCCAAAGATCAGGGTGGGGCGCAAGACCACTACTGATCGCTGCCTTTGATTAGATACTTTGGATCACTGAAGGCACAGCTTTGAGGGCAGCTATTGTTCCAACCCACCCCGAACAAGGGCAGCACAGAAGCTTCAAAGACATTACACTCCCTCAGAGCTGTGGAGGTCAGTGGGAGGGCTGAATTTGCTGGGCAAGGGCCAAGTCAAGAGCTGGAGAGCTGTGGAAGAAGCTCCTGGCGCCATACCTGGTCCCTCCCTCATCCCCTCTCCAGGGCAGTTTAGTGCTGACCAGCCCTCCCTTTGTGGTCCCTGGCCTCGTTCTGGCTTGGAAAGACTGACCTGAGAAACCCCTCTACATGCTCTCCCTCCCAGAGTTTTCCCTCCATGCAAAAGCAGCTTATGGTAACAAAAGCAGTGTAAAAAACAATTGAGGTAGATAGCCTGGAGCAAACAAAGACTAGACTGTGGACATACTGGACAAAGACTTTAAGAAATGATCTTCAATATGCTCAAGGAGATGAAAGAAAATACAGAGAAAGAACCAAAGGATATCTGGAAAACAAGAAAATATCTGGAAGACAATAAAATGTTAAAAAATAAACATTTTAAAAAGGAACCAAGCAAAAATAGGAGTTGAACACCATAATAACTGAAATGAAAAATTCCCAGGAAGTTTTCAACAGAATATCATAGCTGGCAGAAGAAAAGAATCAGCAAACTTGAAGATAAGATAAATGAAATGAGTCAGGCTGAAGAACAGAAAAAAAAAAGATAAGAAGTGAAAGTAGCCTAAGAAACCTCTGGGACACCATCAAGCATACCCATATATGCAATAAGAGAATCCCAGAAGGAGAAAAAAGAAATGGTCAGAAGGAATATTCAAAGAAATAATGATAGAAAACTCCCCAAACTTAGCATAAGATACACAAGATATGAATATGCACAACCAAGAAGTTCAGAAAATACTAAACAGGATTAACTTGAACAAAACTATGCCCCCTCCCATAATGATCAAACTGTTAAATGCAAAGGACAAGAGAGTTGTGAAAGCTGCAAGAGAAAAGCAACATGTTAAGTACAAGGAGTCCCAACTAGATTAAGTACTGATTTCTCAACAGAAACCATGAATACTTAATGCTGAAAGAAAACAATGGCCAACCGAGAATTTTATGTCTGGCAAGACTTTCTTTCAAAAATGAGGAAGAGATTAAGACATTCCTAGATAAAGAAAAGTTGAGGGAGTTAAGTAACACTAGACCTGCCCCAAAAGCAATGCTAAAGGGAATTCTTCAGAATGAAAGGAAAGGACACTAGACAGTGGTTCAAAGTAGCATAAAGAAATAAAGACCTCCAGTAAAGGTAACCATTTGGGTAAATATTAATGCCAGTACTATTCTATTGTATTTTTTAGTATATAACACCAATTCTTATTTCCTACAGGTGCTAAAATGCAAATGCATAAAATGTAATGATAAATCTTTGCTTTTAGACATACAATATACAAAGATATAATCTGTAACAAGTACAAAAAAAAAGAAGGGTGGATGGAAGGGTATATGAACAGTATAGGTGTATGCTATTTAAATGAAGTTGGTATCAAATCAGATAGGATTGTTATATTGTTTAGAATGTTCAATTTAAACCGATGGTAACCACAAGGAAGATATACGAAAAACATACCCAGACAGAATTGAGAATGGAATCAATATGGCACGTTACAAAAAGATCAAATAAACATGAAAGAGGTATTAATGGAAGAATTGAGGGACAAAAAAGGTATAAGACATACAAAGACTAAACAGCAAAATGGAAGAAGAAATTTCTGCATTATCAGTAGTGACTCTGAACATAAATGGATTAAATGCTCCAGTCAAAGGGCAGAGATCAGCACAGCAGATGAAACACCATGACCAAACTGTATGCTATTTATGAGACACTTTAAATTCAAAGACATAAGTAGACTGAAAATAAAGGGATGGAAAAAAATACACCATGCAAGTAGTAACCAAAGAAGAGCTGGGGTAGCCATACTAATATCAGATAAGATAGACTAAGTCAAAAACTGTTACGAGGGACAAAGTCGGTCATTATATACCGATACAAGAGTCAATTCAATTAGGAGATGTAACAATTACAAATATCTATGACCTAATAGCAAAGCCCCAAAATAAAGGAAGCAAATGCTGACAGATTTGAAGACAGAAATTGATGGTTTACATTAATAGATTTTAATACACCTCTTTCAATATTGGATAGAACATCTAGACAGAAAATCAATAAAAGACTTGAACAATACACTAAATCAACTAGACCTAACAGACACAAATAGAACACTTCAAGTAATAACAGAATACACAATCTTCTCGAGTGCATATGGTTATTCTCCAGGACAGACCATATGTTAGGACACAAAACAAGTCTCAGTAGATTAAAAAACATTGAAATCATACAATGTGTATTCTCTGACCACAATGGAATGAAGCTCAAAATCAGTAACAGAGGGAGAAATGGAAAATTTACAAAGATGTGAATTTAAACCTCTTAAATAACCAATTGGTTAAAGAGGAAATCACAAAGAAGTTAGGAAATAGCTTGAGGTGAATGAAAGTGAAAATCCAATAAACCAAAATGTATTGGTTGCTGCAAAGGCAGTGCTGAGAGGGAAATTCATAGCTCTAAATGCTTACAGTAAAAAAAGAGAAAAGGTCTCAAATCAGAGACATAACTTCAAAACTGGAACCACTAGAAAAAGAAGAGCAAATTAAATCCAAAGTGAGCAGGAGGAAAATTACAAAGATTAGCGATAAATGAAATAGAGGACAAAAAAATGAAGAAAATCAATATAACCAAAAGTTGGTTCTTCGAAAAGATCAGTAAAATTGACAAACCTTTAGCTAGACAAAGTAAAACAGAGAGAGACTACAGATAATGAAAATCAGAAATGAAAAGGGGGGCATTACTACCGGCCACCCCTAAAATAAAAAGGACTATTAAGGAGATACTATGAGTGACGTCATCAACATGGCAACATAAACAGCTACTGACAACTTCTCTTCAGAGATTCAGCATAGAAAAGGACAATTCTGACTTGTTCAGAATCTGGAGGAAGGTTTAGACTGGAGAAGAACCTTAACAAATGCCAAACTGAAAACAGAGAAAAATATCAGTAATGAAAATGTTCTAAAATTGACTGTGGTGAAGAATGCACAGCTACATGGTGCTATTGTGAGCCACTAATTGTACTCCTGGATGGATGATCTGGTGTGTAAATAGATCTCAATAAAATTGCATTTTAAAAAAGGAGAATACTATGAACAACTGTATGCCAATAAACTGGACATCTAGATGAAACTGTCAAATTCTTAGAAGCACACAAACTACCTATACAGACTCAAGAAGAAATAGAAGATCTCAACAAACCAATTATAAGTAAAGAGACAATCAGTAATCAAAAACCTCCCAATAAAGAAGTCAAGGACCAGATGACTTCACAGGAGAATTTTACCAAATATTCCAAGAAAATTAATACCAATCCTGCTCAAACTCCGTCAAAAAATTGAAGAGGAGGGAATACTCCTGAATTCATTCCATGAGGCCAACATCCCTTATTCTAAAGCCAGATAAAAATACCGAAAGAAAATTACAGACCAAAATCTTTTATAGATGCAAAATACTAGCAAATCAAATCCAACAGCACATTAAAATAATAAGACACCATGATCAAGTGGGGTTTATCCCTGGTATGCAAGGGGTTCAAGATAAAAAAATTAACCCACCACTTGAACAGAATGTAATCCACTACATTAACAGAATGAAGGAATAAACACATTACATTTATAATAATAACAAAAAGAGTCAAATATCTAGGAATAAATCTAACGAAGGATGTAAAGGATTTGTACACATAAATCTATAAAACATTGCTAAAAGAAATCAAATTAGATGTAAATGAATGGAAGGACATCACCTGTTCATGGATTGGCAGACTAAATATTGTTAAAATGGCAATTCTACCTAAAGAGATTTACAGACTCAACATAATCCCAATCGAAATTCCAAGACCTTTTTTGCAGAAATGTAAATGCTAACTATCAAATTTACATGATGGGTAAGGGGCTCCAAACAGCCAAAGCCACCCTGAAAAAGAAGATTAAAGTTGGAGGACTCAAACTACCCAATATTAAGCCACAGTAATCAAAAGAACATGGTGAAGATGGCAGACTGGTGAGCTGTATGTTTTAGCTACTCCTCCAGGAAAGGAGGTAGAAAGCCAGGAACTGCGTGGACTGGACACCACAGAGCAATCTGACTTTGGGCATACTTCATACAACACTCATGAAAACGTGGAACTGCTGAGATCAGCGAAATCTGTAAGTTTTTGCGGCCAGGGGACCCGCGCCCCTCCCTGCCAGGCTCAGTCCCGTGGGAGGAGGGGCTGTCAGCTCCGGGAAGGAGAAGGAAGAACTGCAGTGGCAGCCCTTATCGGAAACTCATTCTGCTGATCCAAACTCCAACCATAGATAGACGGAGACCAGACACCAGAGAATCTGAGAGCAGCCAGTCCAGCAGAGAGGAGACAGGCATAGAAAAACAACAACACGAAAATCTCCAAAATAAAAGCGGACGATTTTTGGAGTTCTGCTGAGCGTGGAAGGGGGAAGGGCAGAGCTCAGGCCCGAGCACAGGCCCTGAGGCGCATATGCAAATCCTGAAGAAAAGCTGATCTCTCTGCCCTGTGGACCTTTCCTTAACGGCCCTGGTTGCTTTGTCTCTTAGCATTTCAATAACCCATTAGATCTCTGAGGAGGGCCCTTTTTTTTTTTTTTTTTTTTTTTTAGTCCTTTTTTCTTTTTCTAAAACAATTACTCTAAGAAGCCCAATACAGAAAGCTTCAAAGACCTGCAATTTGGGCAGGTCAAGTCAAGAGCAGAACTAGGAGAGCTCTGAGACAAAACGCAATAATCCAGTGGCTGATAAAATTCACTAAACACCACAACTTCCCAAGAAAAGGGGGTGTCCGCTCACAACCATCATCCTGGTGGACAGGAAACACTCCTGCCCATCGCCAGCCCCATAGCCCAGAACTGCCCCAGACAACCCAGTGTGACGGAAGTGCTTCAAATAACAGGCACACACCACAAAACTGGGCGTGGACATTAGCCTTCCCTGCAACCTCAGCTGATTGTCCCAGAGCTGGGAAGGTAGAGCAGTGTGAATTAACAAAGCCCCATTCAGCCATCATTTCAGCAGACTGGGAGCCTCCCTACACAGCCCAGCAGCCCAGAACTGCCCTGGGGGGATGGCACTCACCTGTGACATAGCACAGTCATCCCTCAACAGAGGACCAGGGGGTGCACGGCCTGGAAGAGGGGCCCACTTGCAAGTCTCAGGAGCCATACGCCAATACCAAGGACTTGTGGGTCAGTGGCAGAGACAAACTGTGGCAGGACTGAACTGAAGGATTAGACTATTGCAGCAGCCTTAAAACTCTAGGATCACCAGGGAGATTTGATTGTTAGAGCCACCCCCCACTCCCTGACTGCCCAGAAACACGCCCCATATACAGGGCAGGCAACACCAACTACACACGCAAGCTGGGTACACCAATTGGACCCCACAAGACTCACTCCCCCACTCACCAAAAAGGCTAAGCAGGGGAGAACTGGCTTGTGGAGAACAGGTGGCTCGTGGACGCCACCTGCTGGTTAGTTAGAGAAAGTGTACTCCACGAAGCTGTAGATCTGATAAATTAGAGATAAGGACTTCAATTGGTCTACAAATCCTAAAAGAACCCTATCAAGTTCAGCAAATGCCACGAGGCCAAAAACAACAGAAAATTATAAAGCATATGAAAAAACCAGACGATATGGATAACCCAAGCCCAAGCACCGAAATCAAAAGATCAGAAGAGACACAGCACCTAGAGCAGCTACTCAAAGAACTAAAGATGAACAATGAGACCATAGTATGGGATACAAAGGAAATCAAGAAGACCCTAGAAGAGCATAAAGAAGACATTGCAAGACTAAATAAAAAAATGGATGATCTTATGGAAATTAAAGAAACTGTTGACCACATTAAAAAGATTCTGGACACTCATAGTACAAGACTAGAGGAAGTTGAACAACGAATCAGTGACCTCGAAGATGACAGAAGGGAAAATGAAAGCATAAAAGAAACAATGGGGAAAAAAATTGAAAAAATCGAAATGGACCTCAGGGATATGATAGATAATATGAAACGTCCAAATATAAGACTCATTGGTGTCCCAGAAGGAGAAGAAAAGGGTAAAGGTCTAGGAAGAGTATTCAAAGAAATTGTTGGGGAAAACTTCCCAAATCTTCTAAACAACATAAATACACAAATCATAAATGCTCAGCGAACCCCAAATAGAATAAATCCAAATAAACCCACTCAGAGACATATACTGATCACACTATCAAACACAGAAGAGAAGGAGCAAGTTCTGAAAGCAGCAAGAGAAAAGCAATTCACCACATACAAAGGAAACAGCATAAGACTAAGTAGTGAATACTCAGCAGCCACCATGGAGGCGAGAAGGCAGTGGCACGATATATTTAAAATTCTGAGTGAGAAAAATTTCCAGCCAAGAATACTTTATCCAGCAAAGCTCTCCTTCAGATTTGAGGGAGAGCTTAAATTTTTCACAGACAAACAAATGCTGAGAGAATATGCTAACAAGAGACCTGCCCTACTGGAGATACTAAAGGGAGCCCTACAGACAGAGAAACAAAGAAAGGACAGAGAGACTTGGAGAAAGGTTCAGTACTGAAGAGATTCAGTATGGGTACAATAAAGGATATTAATAGACAGAGGGGAAAAATATGACAAACATAAACCAAAGGATAAGATGGCTGATTCAAGAAATGCCTTCACGGTTATAACGTTGAATGCAAATGGATTAAACTCCCCAATTAAAAGATATAGATTCGCAGAATGGATCAAAAAAAATGAACCATCAATATGTTGCATACAAGAGACTCATCTTAGACACAGGGACACAAAGAAACTGAAAGTGAAAGGATGGAAAAAAATATTTCATGCAAGCTACAGCCAAAAGAAAGCAGGTGTAGCAATATTAATCTCAGATAAAATAGACTTCAAATGCAGGGATGTTTTGAGAGACAAAGAAGGCCACTACGTACTAATAAAAGGGGCAATTCAGCAAGAAGAAATAACAATCGTAAATGTCTATGCACCCAATCAAGGTGCCACAAAATGCATGAGAGAAACACTGGCAAAACTAAAGGAAGCAATTGTTGTTTCCACAATAATTGTGGGAGACTTCAACACATCACTCTCTCCTATAGATAGATCAACCAGACAGAAGACCAATAAGGAAACTGAAAACCTAAACAATCTGATAAATGAATTAGATTTAACACACATCTACAGGACATTACATCCCAAATCACCAGGATACACATACTTTTCTAGTGCTCACGGAACTTTCTCCACAATAGATCATATGCTGGGACATAAAACAAGCCTCCATAAATTTAAAAAGATTGAAATTATTCAAAGCACATTCTCTGACCACAATGGAATACAATTAGAAGTCAATAACCATCAGAGACTTAGAAAATTCACAAATACCTGGAGGTTAAACAACAGACTCCTAAACAATCAGTGGGTTAAAGAAGAAATAGCAAGAGAAATTGCTAAATATATAGAGACGAATGAAAATGAGAACACAACATACCAAAACCTATGGGATGCAGCAAAAGCAGTGCTAAGGGGGAAATTTATAGCACTAAATGCATATATTAAAAAGGAAGAAAGAGCCAAAATCAAAGAACTAATGGATCAACTGAAGAAGCTAGAAAATGAACAGCAAACCAATCCTAAACCAAGTACAAGAAAAGAAATAACAAGGATTAAAGCAGAAATAAATGACATAGAGAACAAAAAAACAATAGAGAGGATAAATATCACCAAAAGTTGGTTCTTTGAGAAGATCAACAAGATTGACAAGCCCCTAGCTAGACTGACAAAATCAAAAAGAGAGAAGACCCATATAAACAAAATAATGAATGAAAAAGGTGACATAACTGCAGATCCTGAAGAAATTAAAAAAATTATAAGAGGATACTATGAACAACTGTATGGCAACAAACTGGAAAATGTAGAGGAAATGGAGAATTTCCTGGAAACATATGAACAACCTAGACTGACCAGAGAAGAAATAGAAGACCTCAACCAACCCATCACAAACAAAGAGATCCAATCAGTCATCAAAAATCTTCCCACAAATAAATGCCCAGGGCCAGATGGCTTCACAGGGGAATTCTACCAAACTTTCCAGAAAGAACTGACACCAATCTTACTCAAACTCTTTCAAAACATTGAAGAAAATGGAACATTACCTAACTCATTTTATGAAGCTAACATCAATCTAATACCAAAACCAGGCAAAGATGCTACAAAAAAGGAAAACTACCAGCCAATCTCCCTAATGAATATAGATGCAAAAATCCTCAACAAAATACTTGCAAATCGAATCCAAAGACACATTAAAAAAATCATACACCATGACCAAGTGGGGTTCATTCCAGGCATGCAAGGATGGTTCAACATAAGAAAATCAATCAATGTATTACAACACATTAACAAGTCAAAAGGGAAAAATCAATTGATCATCTCAATAGATGCTGAAAAAGCATTTGACAAAATCCAACATCCCTTTTTGATAAAAACACTTCAAAAGGTAGGAATTGAAGGAAACTTCCTCAACATGATAAAGAGCATATATGAAAAACCCACAGCCAGCATAGTACTCAATGGTGAGAGACTGAAAGCCTTCCCTCTAAGATCAGGAACAAGACAAGGATGCCAGCTGTCACCACTGTTATTCAACATTGTGCTGGAAGTGCTAGCCAGGGCAATCCGGCAAGACAAAGAAATAAAAGGCATCCAAATTGGAAAAGAACAAGTAAAACTGTCATTGTTTGCAGATGATATGATCTTATATCTAGAAAACCCTGAGAAATCGACGATACACCTACTAGAGCTAATAAACAAATTTAGCAAAGTAGCGGGATACAAGGTTAATGCACATAAGTCAGTAATGTTTCTATATGCTAGAAATGAACAAACTGAAGAGACACTCAAGAAAAAGATACCATTTTCAATAGCAACTAAAAAAATCAAGTACCTAGGAATAAATTTAACCAAAGATGTAAAAGACCTATACAAAGAAAACTACATAACTCTACTAAAAGAAATAGAAGGGGACCTTAAAAGATAGAAACATATTCCATGTTCATGGATAAGAAGACTAAATGTCATTAAGATGTCAATTCTACCCAAACTCATCTACAGATTCAATGCAATCCCAATCAAAATTCCAACAACCTACTTTGTAGACTTGGAAAAGCTAGTTATCAAATTTATTTGGAAAGGGAAGATGCCTCGAATTGCTAAAGACACTCTAAAAAAGAAAAACGAAGTGGGAGGACTTACACTCCCTGACTTTGAAGCTTATTATAAAGCCACAGTTGCCAAAACAGCATGGTACTGGCACAAAGATAGACATATAGATCAATGGAATCGAATTGAGAATTCGGAGATAGACCCTCAGATCTATGGCCGACTGATCTTTGATAAGGCCCCCAAAGTCACTGAACTGAGTCACAATGGTCTTTTCAACAAATGGGGCTGGGAGAGTTGGATATCCATATCCAAAAGAATGAAGGAGGACCCCTACCTCACCCCCTACACAAAAATTAACTCAAAATGGACCAAAGATCTCAATATAAGAGAAAGTACCATAAAACTCCTAGAAGATAATGTAGGAAAACATCTTCAAGATCTTGTATTAGGCGGCCACTTCCTAGACTTTACACCCAAAGCACAAGCAACAAAAGAGAAAATAGATAAATGGGAACTCCTCAAGCTTAGAAGTTTCTGCACCTCAAAGGAATTTCTCAAAAAAGTGAGTAGGCAGCCAACTCAATGGGAAAAAATTTTTGGAAACCATGTATCTGACAAAAGACTGATATCTTGCATATATAAAGAAATCCTACAACTCAATGACAATAGTACAGACAGTCCAATTATAAAATGGGCAAAAGATATGAAAAGACAGTTCTCTGAAGAGGAAATACAAATGGCCAAGAAACACATGAAAAAATGTTCAGCTTCACTAGCTATTAGAGAGATGCAAATTAAGACCACAATGAGATACCATCTAACACCGGTTAGAATGGCTGCCATTAAACAAACAGGAAACTACAAATGCTGGAGGGGATGTGGAGAAATTGGAACTCTTATTCATTGTTGGTGGGACTGTATAATGGTTCAGCCACTCTGGAAGTCAGTCTGGCAGTTCCTTAGAAAACTAGATATAGAGTTACCATTCGATCCAGCGATTGCACTTCTCGGTATATACCCGGAAGGTCGTAAAGCAGTGAGACGAACAGATATCTGCACGCCAATGTTCATAGCAGCATTATTCACAATTGCCAAGAGATGGAAACAACCCAAATGTCCTTCAACAGATGAGTGGATAAATAAAATGTGGTATATACACACGATGGAATACTACGCGGCAGTAAGAAGGAACCATCTCGTGAAACATATGACAACATGGATGAACATTGAAGACATAATGCTGAGCGAAATAAGCCAGGCACAAAAAGAGAAATATTATATGCTACCACTAATGTGAACTTTGAAAAATGTAAAACAAATGGTTTATAATGTAGAATGTAGGGGAACTAGCAATAGAGAGCAATTAAGGAAGGGGGAACAATAATCCAAGAAGAACAGATAAGCTATTTAACGTTCTGGGGATGCCCAGGAATGACTATGGTCTGTTAATTTCTGATGGATATAGTAGGAGCAAGTTCACAGAAATGTTGCTATATTAGGTAACTTTCTTGGGGTAAAGTAGGAACATGTTGGAAGTTAAGCAGTTATCTTAGGTTAGTTGTCTTTTTCTTACTCCCTTGTTATGGTCTCTTTGAAATGTTCTTTTATTGTATGTTTGTTTTCTTTTTAACTTTTTTTTCATACAGTTGATTTAAAAAAGAAGGGAAAGTTAAAAAAAAAAAAAAAAAAAAAGAAAAACAAGGAAAAAAAAAAGATGTAGTGCCCCCTTGAGGAGCCTGTGGAGAATGCAGGGGTATTCGCCTACCCCACCTCCATGGTTGCTAACATGACCACAGACATAGGGGACTGGTGGTTTGATGGGTTGAGCCCTCTACCACAGGTTTTACCCTTGGGAAGACGGTTGCTGCAAAGGAGAGCCTAGGCCTCCCTATGGTTGTGCCTAAGAGCCTCCTCCCGAATGCCTCTTTGTTGCTCAGATGTGGCCCTGTCTCTCTAGCTAAGCCAACTTGATAGGTGAAATCACTGCCCTCCCCCCTACGTGGGATCAGACACCCAGGGGAGTGAATCTCCCTGGCAACGTGGAATACGACTCCCAGGGAGGAATGTAGACCTGGCAACGTGGGACGGAGAACATCTTCTTGACCAAAAGGGGGATGTGAAAGGAAATGAAATAAGCTTCAGTGGCAGAGAGATTCCAAAAGGAGCCGAGAGGTCACTCTGGTGGGCACTCTTATGCACACTTTAGACAACCCTTTTTAGGTTCTAAAGAATTGGGGTAGCTGGTGGTGGAGACATGAAACTATCAAACTACTACCCAGAACCCATGAATCTTGAAGACATTTGTATAAAAATGTAGCTTATGAGGGGTGACAATGGGATTGGGAAAGCCATAAGGACCACACTCCACTTTGTCTAGTTTAGGGATGAATGAGTAGAAAAATAGGGGAAGGAAACAAACAGACAAAGGTACCCAGTGTTCTTTTTTACTTCAATTGCTCTTTTTCACTCTAATTATTATTCTTGTAATTTTTGTGTGTGTGCTAATGAAGGTGTCAGGGATTGATTTGGGTGATGAATGTACCACTATGTAATGATACTGTAAACAATCGAAAGTACGATTTGTTTTGTATGACTGCGTGGTATGTGAATATATCTCAATAAAATGAAGATTAAAAAAAAAAAAAGTCACTTTCATGAGACCTTTACAATCAAACTTTAAGAGGAAAAAAAAATTGTATTCCTAGTATCTGCATACAACTAGAAAAAGATTTCTTAGCTTTCTTCTTAATTCTGGAAGATGAGAGAGTCTGGGAAAAAAAAAAAAAAAAAAGATGGACCTGACACTGCCCTTGAAATTGGGGAAGATTCATATGTGCACGGAGGAGGAAGTATAGTATTTCAAGTGGAAGCAAAGGATGCATTAAGACATGGGGCTGGAAAAATGTAGAGCATGTGAGAGAACAGAAACTAGTTGAATAAAATACATTAAAGCAAAAAAAAAAAAACAAAAAAAAAACATGGTACTGGTACAGGGACAGGCATATAGACCAATGGAATCAAACTGAAATTTCTGAAATCAACGCCACGTTTATGGCCAACTGATTTTTGCAAGGACACAAAGGCTACTCAAGTGGGAAAGAACAGTCTCTTCGACAAATGGTGCCAGGAACTGGATCTCCAATTGCAAAGGATGAAGGTGGATGCCTACCTCACACCATATACAGTGATCAACTCAAAAATGGATCAAAGACCTAATATAAAAGCCATAAGTATAGAACTCCTAGAAGAAATTACAGGGAAGCATCTTCAAGACCCTGTGTTTGGCAATCGTTTCTCAGACTTTAGACCTAAAGCCCCAAAAAACAAAAGAAAAATAAATAAATAAATGGGACCTCATCAAAATTAAAAGCTTTTGCACATCAAAGGACTTTATCATGAAAGTAAAATGACAACCTACATGAGAAAAATATTTGGAAACCTTATATCCAATAAGGGTTTAATATCTAAAATATTTAAAGAAATTCTTCAACTCAACAACAAAAGAATAACAACCCAATCAAAAAATGTACAAACGACTTGAACAGACATTTCTGCAAAGAAGATATACAAATGGCCAAAAAGCACATGAAAAGATGCTCAACATCAATCAAAACCACAATGAGAGACCATTTCATGTCCAATAGAATGGCTAATACTTAAAAAACGGAAAATTACAAGTGTTGGAGATGATGTGGAGAAACAGGAACACTCATTCATTGCTGATGGCAATGTAAAATGGTGCAGATGCTGTGGAAGACAGTTTGGGAGTACCTCAGAAATTTAAGGACAGAATTACAATATGACCTGGAAATCTAACTTCTAGGTATATACCCCAACGAATTGAAAGCAGGGACTTGAACAGATATTTGCACAACAGTGTCCATGGTGGTATTACTCACAATTGCCAAAAGATGAAAGCAATTCAATCCATCAACCAATGAATGGATAAACAAAATGTAGTATATATACCCGGTGGAATATTATTCAGCTTAAAAAGGAATGAAGTCCTGATACATGCAACAACATGGGTGAACCTGGAAGACATCATGTTGAGTGAAATAATCAAGACACAAAAGGACAAATATTGTTTGATCTCACTGACATGAACTAATTAGAATAAGCAAACTCATAGAGTCAAAGGGAAGGGGTGGGGTAGAGAATAGGAAGTTTAAGGTTTAAAACATACGTAGTTTTTATTTGAGAAAATGGAACAGTGCTGATGATGGAGGGTGGTGATGGCAGCACAAGATTGTGAATGTTATTAAAAGTGCCAAATTATATATTTGGATGTAGTTAAAAGGGGAAATTTTAAGTTGTACATATGTTACTAGAATAAAAATTTTAAAAATCCATGGAACTGCACAACACAAAGAGTGAATCCTAAGTTAAACTATGGACTATAGTTAATAGTACAATTATAAAAATGCCTCATCATTTGTAGCAAATGTACCATACCAATGCAAGGTATTTAAGAATAGAATACTGTCTGGGAACCTTGTATCTTTTGTACTGTTTTCCTGTAAACCTACAACTTCTCTAATAAAAAAAAAAATTGTATGTGAATGCTCATAGCAACTTTATTCAAAATAGCAAATGAGAGTGAGTAAATACAAATGTCCATCAACTGCTGAATCGATAAATTGTATATGCATTAAATGGAATACCGCCCAGCAATAAAATGGGTCAAAAACTGATATACACAACAATATGGATTAATCTCAAAAACATTATGCTAATTGAAAAAAGCAAGACCCAAAAGGATACCAATCTCATGATTTCACTTATATGAAATTCTAGCAAAGGTGAAACTATACTGATGGAAAGCAGATCAGTGGTTGCCAGAGGTTGTGGGGAGGGGATCAACCACAAAGGAGTAGAGGAAACTTTTTGGGATGATGGAAATGTATATCAGGAGTCAGCAAACTTTTTCTGTCAAAGGTCAGAGAGTAAATGCTTTAGGTTTGGCAAAGTGATATGATCCCTATTACTAGTCAGCTCTGCCTTTTAGTAAAAAGGCAGCCATAGACAATATTTAAACAAGTGAACATGATTGTGTTCCAGTAGAATTTTACTAATGGACAATGAATTTGAATTTCATATTATTTTTCATGTCACAAATATTATTTAAAAAAAATTTTTTTCCCAACCATTAAAAAAAATATAAAAACATTCTTAGGTCATGAACTATACAAAAACATGTAGCAGAAAGATTTGGCCTGCAAGCTGAAGTTAGCAGGCGCCTGCTATATAATAGCATGATGGCAGGTGGTGGTGTTATACAAATGTATCCATTTGTTAAAACATTTAACTTTACAATTAAAATTGGTGCATTTTATTTTATATGTTATAACTCAATAAAGTTGACCAAAAAAATTGAAAAGAAAAGTTTCTTTGGGCTACTTCTTTAGTGTATTTGAAAATAAAAAAGCAGATTTTTAAACTTTTGTAATATTAAAATGAACATCTAACAACAACATAACATTAGGGATAACACAGATAAAAAATAAAATAACAGAGGCATTATATAGATACCAAGGATAGTTAACAAAAACGGTTTTCTGAATTTGCTATGTATATCAAGTTACAGGCAGTAATTAATCACCCTGATATCACACTACACCAACACAAAGCCTTTTACATATAATGTATTCATTTTTGCCACAAATTTATTCTAATGAGAAGTGAAATGGGAGGTTAAAATTGGATACAGAAATTTCACATTTGCACATGTTTACCTTTGGCTGAAAGGATTTTATTATAGTGAACAGCCATGTGATTCTTGACCATGTGGAGAGTGCTTAGTCTGAGAGAGGAAGAGTCAGTGCAAAAAGCTAAAAATTAAAACATATTTAATCATTATATATTTAAAACTAAGATAAAAATCAGCAAGAGACAAACAAGTTACTGATTATTGTGCTAATTCTTATAAAATGCTCCGAAATCTAACCACAGAGATACTGACTTTGTGATGCTGAGTAGTCTCAATCTTAATCTTGCACTAACTTGTAACAACCTTGGGTTCAAACCTTTCCAAGAATAAGTTTTACAAGCTTGAGAGTTTGGGGAAGTGATTCTAGAACATACGCTTTCATTACATTTACAAAACTATTTATCGATAGCTCTCATATCATCATGTAACTAAAACCGGTTAGTCGCATATTTGCTTGACTACAAAGTAAGGTTACCATAGTTAATACTGCACAATCTGTTCAGTTTGAGATATTCTGAGAGGCAAATTTCTAACTGTACACCTGAAAATAAGATATCCTATAAAGAAGTTTACTGAATTTTTTTAAGGTACTAGGACTATCTTAAAACAAGTACAATCACACGGAAATTCCAAGACACTGGACTTCTTGACTGTCCACCCAACTATTTAAAAGAAATCGTAGAAATAATTAACACTTAAATACAAATACAAAATATTAAGTACAAATATAAAGTTTTTGAGAAGTAAAACATTCATGTGGTTTAAAAAAAAAACAGCTAAAATGGTATATAGAGGTTGGAATATAAGTGACTTTCCCACTCTGATTCCTAGACTCCCCTCTCCAGAAGTATACTCTGATACTTTTTAAAATGCATCCTTCCAGGCAAATTCTATACATAATATATGCATATACAATAATGACAAGTTTGATACTGCTACTACTACTACTACTATATTACTGCTACTGTTGTTACTACTACTAAAAAACATTTACTGAATGTTTACTATTTACCATGCATTGTTTTAAGCTCTTTACATGTACAAACTCATTTAGTCAATATTATCATTATTTAATTGAAGTGGGAACTGAGACAGAGAGATGTAAGGGCTTCAAGGTCACACAGTTGATAAAGGAAGCAATTGGATTATAACCACTATACCTATACCACCTCTGAACATTAATTCTTTTAAAAATATGTTAGCAAACTTTATATATGGTTCTTCGTCCTGCTTTTCTTATATATGTATATTTTAAATCTAATTTAAAATTTTTATTGAAAAATTATTTTTCAAAGGAAAGCTAGCTATGTGTATAGCTAGCTCTTTCTCTACATATACTTTAATACAAAGAAATAAGTGAGATAACTACACTGTGTGATCCTTCCTTCATATTTGGGGGCAAGCAGCATCAAAGATTTTCTATGTAAATAAGGAATACAAGACTTTCAATAATTTTGCCTAAAACTCACTGCCTTATAATTTTTAAAGTACAGTTATAAAAATACAATTTAAATTTACATTAAAATTTTACTTTGAAGGCTTTAAAACAAAACAACAACAACAAAATCACAGAAAATACGCTAGATTCCCCTTTCATACGTCCTAGTAATCTGATCAGAGGGGTCCACAAGTATGTGCTCCTGATAAAAAATGCTTTATTCATGTGCTCTTTTTTTCTGCACAACTTTTCCTTTTCAGTGCACTTTTCTTAACACCTGCCAATCATCATTTTAACAAGGAAGGCATGCTTTAATCGAGGGTGGTCTGCCGCCAAAGAAGACAGCTGAGCTGGAGCTGCAGCAGGGAGCAAGAAGCAGCCAGGTCCACATCCAGTTGCACAATAATAGTTTGAAATGATGGACTCTCAAATTCTCTAATTTCAAAAATTCCTTTAATATTTAAAGCACTCTAACATTTTACATTATTCATTCAGGAAATCTCAAGTTGAAATATTCATTAAACAAAGTAACTTTTTCTTCATGTCCTTAAACATTCAATTAAAGGAAATAGACACTAAGTCAATCTTTCAACAAAAGAACCCATTAAAACCAGCAACTCACCATTACTTTTGGTGCTCAAGTGTCCTTTAAATTGACATGGTGGACCATATCTGGGAAGGATAGAGGTTGCTCTGACTTTTAACAAAAAACAAAAATTATTAGAATACATGAAGCAATTTTCACAAAGACAACATTGAACATTTAAAAAATAATAAATTTATCTTTCATTTAACTACCAGAGTTGTTTAAAATTTAGTTCAATTATATTACTAACCACCAATGTTATATCAGACATTGAAAATTCTGTAGCCATAGGTAAAGGTTTTCTCTTTCAAGAAAATAGATAATTTTCAAAAAAGCTGTACTCTGAGACTTTAATTTCACTAGGTAAAATGCTAAATATGTCACTTATGCTACTTGACATATACTATTCCATAAATCACTGACCTACAGGATTTTTAATTGATTTTGAGAACATGTATTAAATTATTTCAGTCACAGATCAGTCCTTAAAAACTAATTTTAATAAAGTAGTCAATCCTCTCACAAAGGAATTGAGTAAATCATAAACTATAGAATATATTACTATTTATCAAATTATTTATCAAATAAGGAAATATAGAAGAATCAGAATTTAATGAGTACAACATGTCTTAAGGTTCATCTAATCCACTTACCCCTTGTGTGGATCCTACCTAAAATCTATACTTAAAAGCACCTCTAATAATGGAAAACTCACCACTACCCTCTAAAAGCAGTGTCTCATAATGCAGACTACATAAGCTGCTTAACATCAGATATATACCTCATCACAAAATAATTTATCTCCCTCAAAAGTGACTGGGGTACCCTCCAAAAGAGAAAGCTGAAGTAAAGAGTCATATGGAATTTAACATGCGAAATATAACGGACGCCTAGGCAGAAATATTTTAAGAGGGTAAAACAACCAATCTGGCTGCCACGTGGGCTGTTTTAAGATATAATGGTGTAGGAAGGAGTCAGACTAAGTCCAGAAGACACATTGATGACTGAAAACAGAAAACTGGGTCTTAAGATAGCAGAATTAAAATCTAGAACCAGAGAACAAAGCCTGCTAGAACATACTAAAATACAAAAACAATTTGAAATTAGAATATCCAAGAAGTCCCACCACCATCACAGCTCAGAATGCAGACTGAAAAAAAAATTAACTTATTTAGGACAGGAAAAGTCAGGGTGATACCATTTAAGTAGATATTGAAGATGTGCATGAAATTATCATAGTTTCTACCAGAAAAAGAGAAGGATCTGAGACCTAAATATGAAAAAAACAAACTAACCAACGAAGTCTCAAGCAAACCTCATTTCTCCAGTGAGGGAAATATATTTATCTTTTTACCTGCCCAGCATCCAATGCGTCTTTATCTGGTAACAGCACTAGTAGAGCTGATCCCATTGCTTAGTGGTGGGCATTATAATCCAATTCTGGACAGTCATATTAACTGAATAAAGAATGAACATGTGACCCAATGAAATGGACACTGGCCAATGTGAGACAATTCTGGGAGTTTTACTAGAACTATTAGGAAAGGGAAATATTCTTTCCACTGGGTTTGCTAAGCCCAGTGTAGGATATTAGTAAGTCTGGCACTATTGGTAGCCATATTGTACCATGCAGGATGAACCTGCAAATAAAGCCAACACAGGGGAAAGTGGAGCCAAGATGGAAATTCTTGGTAACCTCGGTTGAGCACATGGATCCCACTGTGTCTGAAGCTCTACCCCCTAGGACATTTCTTTACATGAGTCAAAAAAATTCCCACGTAGCTTAAGCCAGTTTGAGTGGGGTTTCTTCATTTGTAGCCCAAATGCTAATTTACTGAGTGCTAACTTTGCCAGGTACTGTTCTAGGCACACTGCAAGTATGAATTCATTTAATCCTTAAAACAATTCTATGCAATAGGTACTATCACTAACCCCTCTGGATAGATGAAGCACAAAGAGGTGAAGCATGTAATATGCCCAAGGTTACACAACTATTATGTGGTAGATATGGCATCTGAACCCAGGCAGTCTGGCTCTTGAGTCTTAACAATAATGCTATCCTGACCAATATAATCATTCGGTTCTTAAACCATGCTCTAAGCTACTGTATCATATAGAACAGGCTAAGAAGATACCTCAATGTACCATTTATTCCCTCCAATGTATGAGTATTTGATTACAGTTCACAGAAAAAAGGAAAAATAGGAACTTCCAGAGAAATAAGAGACATCAAGTCAGAGAGAATGACACAACAGCCGCAATCTAGTGATACTGACTTGGATGGAACAATTCAGCCCCCATCTCCCACCTTTTATCTTTGGGTGGTAGCTTAACAGGGTAGTTAAGATTTGCCCTTCATAGCTATTCAGCTTCTCTTTAGTATAAGATGGTTTTTAGAACAAGAATGGAATTCAGATGTGCCCTGATGGCTATGGTCTCTTGTGTATTTACTTTAGAATTTACACCGAAGGCTTATATTCATCAGTTTTTAACATTCCTACACATAAATATCACCTTACAAATATACACATACTCTGAAAGTTAACTGCCAATCTGTGTTGTTTAAATTTCTATGTCTGGAAAAGTTAGGATAAAAGTGTGCCAGTTACCAATTTATTGTCTCTACAAATTCACTTTTAAGTTCAAGCTCCCCAATAATGGTTAGAATTCCTTTAAGGACTGTTTCTTCACAGTGAGCACATGGTTAAGCTTTCTCAGTAGAGGGTGTTGGAGGGACACTGCAGGATGAAGTGAAAGAAACTAAATGCCTAATCATGAGATCTCAGTGACAATGCAGACTGAGCTTCCTGTTAGGAACTGGATGTTGTCTGACCCATTTGGCCAAAAGGTTGATGTGTGCAGCAGCAATCCATTACCAAATGGAAGAGGTATATAAGAGAGTGAGCTTGGGCGGGTTGGGAAAGGACAAGTTGTATGAGCAGGTAGGCCAGACTCCTTTGACACCGACTCCTGTTGCATTTGCCTCCCCTCCCTCAATCCATGCCTATGACCTACTGAGGTGTTCCTTACGACCAACAAACTGCGGAAGAAAAAACTCAAGCCTGGTTTGCAAATGATCTGCTCAATATGCTGCTACTATCTGAAAATGGATGGCTGCAGCACTACAACCCCATTCAGGATTGCAGGCAGCTGAAGAAAAAATCCTCCCAGTGGGCAGAATTTCATTTAGCTATCCAGCTTGTCCAAGTAAGAGATGGCCAGAAGTACAGATCTATACTGACTCATGAGCAGCTGCTAATGGTTTGGCTGGATGGTCAGGGACTGGGAATGAGCAGAACTGGAAGACTGGTGACAAGGAAACTTGGGGAAAAGATATGTGCATCTCTCAGAATTGGCAGAGACTATTAAGATATTTGTGTCCCATGTAAATGCCTACCAAAGGGCATCCACTGCAGAGGAAATTCTTAATAATCAGATGGACAAATGACACACACTGTGGATGTCAGTCACCCTCTGTCCCCAATCTCCCCAGTGCTTGCTCAATGGGTCTGAGTGACCATGGTGGGAGGGATGGAGCCTATGGCTTTGGGCTTGACAACATGGACTTCACCTATACCAAGGCTGATCTGGCTAATGCTACTTTACCAAATACCTAATTTGCTAACAGCACAGACCAACACTGAGTTCCAGGGAGGACCAGCCTACCCCCTCATGGCAAACTGATTACATTGGGCCTCTTCTATCACAGCTGGAGCAAAGGTCTGTCCTCACTGGTATAGGATTCTATAATTCTGTATATGGATTTGACCTCCTTGTTCATAATGCTTTTGCTGCACCACTATCTGTGGACTCGCAAATACTGTATCTACTGTTATGACATTCTGCACAGCATTGCACCTGAGCCAGAAACTCATTTCACAGCTAAGGAAATGCAGCAATGGGCTCATGATCATAAATCAGTTGATCTTACCATTTAACCCCACCTCCCAGAAGCAGTGGCCTGACGAAAAACTTACTGAAGACTCAGGGCACATAATGGGAGACAACACCCTGAAAGACTGGGGCTCTATCTCACAAGATGTAGCTTACGCTTTGAATCAGAGACCATTATGAGGCACTGCCTTCTCCATAGACAGAATACACAGGGTCCAGGAATCAAGGGGTGGGAGCGGCTCCTCTCATTAAACCTATTTATCCACTTGCAGAATGTTTCCTTCCTGACACAGCAACTAAGAGCTCTGCTGGTTTGGAAATCTTAATCCCTAAAATGTGGGGGTGGGGTGGGGGTGTTCTTTCTGCATGGAACCCAGAAGGTTCACTGGGACGCCTCTTAGTACTTTCATACTAAAACTACAGCAACCAAAAAAAGCAGAAAGACTAAGGACTCAATGAAAGGATTATCTCCTACATTAAAAAGAACACTTATTTTGATCAATGGTTATATAATAAGAGCACGCTCATAGTCAAAGAAAGACTTACTTCAAGGAACCACTTAGCAGCCTGGTTTAAAGGATAAGACAGATAAAGGATAAAATAGATACAAACACAGGTAAGGGTTATGGAGATTGCCTTATTAGGCTTGAGGAAAGAACGCACCTGGTTAGGACAGTGTGAGGAGGCAAATTATTTGGATGGGGTCAACCTAAAGAATATTTGTAATATGGTCCTAACCATTCTACCATGATGTTTGCTTAACCCAGAGATTATTCAATCAAGGTGTACAGAATAAGTATGCTCCTTTGGTACTAAAAATATAATCTGCACCCCAGTAACACTAGCATCACCTGGAAGCTGATCAGACCTGCAGAATCTCAGCCCCCACCAGACCTACTGAATCCTAACCCGCATTTTAACGAGCCCTAAGGATTCATAGTCTTTCAAAAGTTAGAGAAGCAAGCCCTGGGTTAACCAATGGTTTTCAGGGAGGGAGTTAGTTTCAGGGCAGAATTCCTATTTACTAAGCAATGTGCCGGGAGTTCTGTACCTATTATCTGTATTTAATCTTCAAGATTAAGAGCTCGTGGATTCCATGGAGGATCACCTCTGTGGTGAACAGTGGGACTTGATTCTGGGCCCCGAGAGGTCTGTCTTCAAAGACCATATTTGGTTCCTGTGCCTCGGAGCTATCGAAGTAATAATGGTTGCAACAACCCGAGTTCGTGCGACCAGGCCTCTTACGAGGCGCGGGGACCTGGGACGCTCGGAGCAATACTCGGGTCAGCACTAGCGACTAAGCAGGGGGCCGAGAGCGTGCAGCATGCGGCACCGACCGCGCGGCCCGCGCCCGGGCCCGGACGGGAGCCGAGACGGCGAGCGCGGGCCGGCGCGAGGAGACCGTCGCCCCGAAGGCTGCTCTTTACCTCTCCGGCTGCCATCCATGTTCTTAGATCCTCTTGCAGCAGCCGTGGGAACACTAAAAGTCCCCGTCGGTCCTTCCCCGGGCCCGGCCCAGCTCCAGACTCCCAGTCGCCCCACCCTCGCCGGCAGCGGACGAGGTGAGAAGAGCCGGCGGGGAGCGGCAGCTGCCTGGAGACAGTCGCCGCGCGGAGTGCTAACGGCCCGTTCCACGGCGTCCGGATTGTGACGTCACGACGCAGGACGTCGTGCGCTCCCGCAGCCCCGGCACCCGTGGGAGGGTGGTTCTCGGTGGGAGGTCGAGAGCAGATGGAGACGAAGGGACTGGGCGGGGAGAGTGCCCGTGCCAGTCTGTTACTCTGGAAGTCTGCCAGTTGTCCCCAGACCCCTTTAATAGAAAAAACTAGGTGTTTTTTTTAAGGCAGCTTTTTCTTACTGTCCCTGCAGGAAGAGTGGGGGGAAGGGTGGTCGTATCTGGCGTCCACGTTCCTTGGTTCCGGAAAAAATTCAAAAGCAAATGTTGATTGAGGTCAGGATAACATTTAACCAGTTCCAAATAATTAAATTTCGAAGCAGTCCGTAAACATTTGGATTAGTGAAAACCTGGAGATGCAAAACATCTACATATTTGCATCCTAATTCTCAACCTCCATAATCAGTTTATTCTGTTTACTGCTTACTGAACCTTTTCTTCTGCCAACTGCCCGCCCAATTTCTCTTAAGGCTCCATTCCGTCTTCCTTTATAATGGAAGGGGACTGCAACATGAATAAGGGATTGCTTATTCATGGCTTTCTACAATTCGTTTAATTTTGAAGGGGTTACTTTTGAATGCTTGAAATGAAATCAATGGGGAAGGAAGCATTTTGTAAGCAGGGGTTCTCAACAGCGGTACCATTACTAGTGACATTTGGGGAAGGATGGTTAAATTTTTGTTGGGGGGTGGGTGCTGTCCTGTGCATTGCAGGATGTTCCGCAGCGTCCCTGATCTCCACCCACTAGATGCCAATACCACCCCCTCCCCCAGTGGTCACAATCAAAAATGTCTCTAGATGTTGCCAAATGTCCCCTGGGAAGCAAAATTCTCGCCCCGGCCAGCCCCATTCCCTTTGAGAACACTGCTGTAACGGAAAGAGTACTGCTTTGGAGCCAGAAATGTGGGGCTTAATTGTGACTTTTCTACCAACTATCCGTTTGAACTTGAATTAATTTCTAAACCTCTGTGAGCCTCATGCCTCTCATTTCTAAAATGTAAAAGAAGCAGTTGCCTGTTTACGGTGCCTGGGAAATAAAAAGAGGCATTCGGCAAATACTAGTTTTCTCTCTTCTGAGACTTCTATCTCAGAAGAACTGTGATATCAGATAGGGAATTCAAACTAAAGGGAGTAAGTCAGGGACTCTAGCGTAAGGAAAGGGAAATAAACTAGAAATCCAGTTATATTAACGCCTGAACCCCTAGTTCCCTAAGACCCTAGAGTAGGGAGAGAATTAGAGTCACAATTTGAGGAGTGTGGAAGTTCTGTGGCGGCAACATCACAGGTTAGAAGAATACAGGGGCAGAGAATCAGATGTTACCCAGAAGACAAAAACTTTTTCCTACCTGCTCACTGATGCTTGAAATCCTTTCATAAGAAAATGAAGCCTTTTATTCCACCTCAAATAGCTAGAAAATACCTTGCATATTAGACCTCCAGGAAGCATTTGTTAAATTGAATTAGAGCCAAAGATGAAAGGACAAGCACCCTGGGAAAGCCTACAGGGTGACTTGATTCACCTAAGGGTGATGCCAGGTCCTCTTGTGAAAGGAGATTTTTAGGATGAAAAGTAGATTTTGCTCTGAAGTAGAAAGGGGGCTGCATGATCAGGAGAGGACTACAGAATGGGAAAGGTTCTGAAGACAGCATTGCCTGTTATCCTACTGAAACCATTTCATTTCGTTATTTAAGTATTTTGTCCCAATTCTTTCACGAACATGTGCACAGTAAGCATCTCTTTCTCTCCAATTTGAACAGTGAACTTATTATCATGAGTGCAGTTTAATTTGTCATTGGCTTTTACCTGTGGGTTTGAGCAAGAGAGAAGGTCCTTTCTGCTCGCAATTCCCGGGGCCGGATCAACGCATCTGGTACGGGCTTATTGTCAAGTCAGTTCCCACTAACGCCCTTCCACTGGGGAAATCCCCACCAGCTGCGATGGCCTCAGAGAGTAGGCGTTCCTGAAATCTTTTGTTGAATATTTAAATATGAATTTTGCATTGTTCAGAAAGTAATCCATTGCTGTACTTTTGTTTATTGATTTATAGAAATTTGTATATCTTTATTTTAGAAGGAAAAACTTTCTTTCCTAATTGACATGATTACTTTGGTTTCCCTTTTTTGTCTTAGCTGACAGGAAGCTCTAAAACTAAGTTTTGTGCTCGGTTGCAATAATTATTCGTAGTCTGTGTTTTCTATTTTTCTCCTTAATTTCCTTTACTAAGAATGTGGCTTTTTATTTTTTTACCTTATTTTAATGGTTCAATTCTTATCTTTTATTGGATGAGCTCTAAAACCTTTGGAAATAGGGGTATAAATAAAATAAACTATATATATGTGCTATGATATATAGTTTAGTACACAATATATTGCTTGTTATAATATATTGTTTATATACAAATATTATTATATACAAATTTAATCTATATATAAATTTAATAATTTATATTCCTCTGAATTTAATAATTCAGAAGATTCCTGGAATTCATGTTTGTCGTTTGGATACATTTAGCATCATCAATGAAAATTATCCAATAATGCATTAAAAGCAACAAGAAGCAAAAGTACAGGATGATATTTTTCCATTTACCAGGTTATTATGAACATCTTTTAATCCTTAAAGGTCCTAAAATACAAAAATGAAGGAAATTTAGGGGATGTTTTTCAAGGTATACATACCAAGACAGAGTAAAATAAATAGAATTAAATGGTGTTTCTGCACTTTGTGTCAACCTCAGTCTCAAAACAAAATCCCTTTGCTCTCAAACACTTGTGTACTTGAGCTATAGACTATTTCTTAATCATTGTCCAATCCAATAATAACCAAATGAGAAAACAGAACTGTAGAGTTCCTTGGAATTAGCATGTTACAAAGCAATGGTTGGATTTGCCTTTTGTCACTAGAGGACGCTTTAGGGAACACTAACGCTGCATCCCTGTGAGAAAAGCCACTACGCTAAGGCAATATTAAACTACAAATCTTAGTCAAGGAGTGTAAGGTGCAACTGACATATTTTCTGACGTGACCCCAAGGTAGAGCTCCTCAAATTATAGTTAGTGACATATACACTGAATTCTCTTTTTGAGCATAGGAAAATATTACTCTCTTATCTAAAGTTCCTTAATGGATAAAAAATATCTTCATCACTGTGAACCTATAACTTGATTTTTCTTAATTTTATTGTTAAAGTAGGAGAGAACAGGAGTTACCATAATTCTCTATAAAGCAATATGTACTTCCTAAAAGAGGTACTGAGAGACAAAAGTGAGCGATAATAGGATATACTGACCCCAAATGACCATTTTCAGTTCTCTTAAGGAATAGAGCTCTTATATCTGAACACGAGAATAATCTTTCCCACAGAAAATAATCATTCTCAGAACTATAAAACCACGCAGAGTTTCTATTGCACTTTTTAATATGCTTCATTCCACATTTTATTTTCATTTCTCCTGCAGTTAAAAAGAGCACAAAAATTGTGATTCTGTAGGTAGCTTAGCTGGCTTCTTACTACTAGTAAAAATTCACTTACATTGTGGCCCTTGGCTAAAGGCTGCTGGAATTGCAGATATTAGGCCCACAGATAATAACTGCCACAGTCCTCTCTCGCTCCATTTTCTCCCCAGCTGTGTTCTTTAAATCTTTTCATCCAATTAAGAAAACAAGTGTCTGTGAACAGAAGTTTATCATTCTGTGGTTACTAGGTAACCTGTCCCCATAGCTTAAGAATAGCATTTTATCTATTCTTCCCCTGCCAGTCAATTGCCACAATACATCAGGGACAGTGCTCAGCCTAAAGGTTTGCTAATCACCCAATGTGTTCTCTGTTTACAAGTGGCTTCATTACTAAAAACAAAACAAAACAAAACAAAAAATGTAACTGGGCTGCTAGTCTACCCTGATAATAGATCATCCTGGTAATATATTATATACAATATATCCTGGTAATATATTATATCCTGGTACATAATATATACCAATATATATACATATATCCTGGTGATATATGAATATATTAATATTTTCACTTAAAAATGGAGTTTGGAGATTTAACAATTAATAAATTTCTGGAAAGTTGAAAAGAAGATTTTATAAGTGTATGCATGATTCACAAACTGCAACAGAAAATTAATTTAAAAACGGATTTTTGTAAGCTACTAATGAAAATCATCCTTTATTGACACTATGACTCTCTAAAGATGCATAGTCTACCTAGTTTTCCTAAGGGACTTTAACTTTCACTCAAGTCATATTTTAGTCCTTTGCTTTTTTGGATGTCTGCCTGCAGTGTACTCATAATCTGAATTTTGAATCATTAGGCCGAATGACAGTAAATAGTTGTTTTTATAAATCCAAAGTGGTCAAATATAGGCATATCCTTTGGTGCAACCTAATAAAGTGTTTGAAAAGCACCACTGGAAATTTAGATTTAAATTTAGACCACATTAATTCTTTCTATAGAATATTTGAACAAATAAGCTTGACTCCTCAGATATGCTCAAGCTCTGACTTGACTTAACTTACCCTTTTTGATTCCTTCCATTTTCTAGTCTATAATTTTTCAGTGTTCATTATGTTTCAAGTTTTCTAACAAAATCTAAATTGTTCAACAGTGTGAAAGTGTGTTATGAAAACAGTTGCTAGTTATGTAACAATAATTGTCCACTGAGGTTTATACCCATAGGTGACATTAAATTAAAGAAAAACAATGAGAGTCATGGAATAAAGTCAGGAGGCATTTCCCATAGTGAAGATACGGTTTAGAAACTTTGGTGATAAACTGAGCACAGAAAGACTTCCTCCAGGTCATGTATAAAAAGGACTGGGAACATGTAGAATGGATGCCTATGTAAGTTAAACAGATAATCATGTAGAATAAGTGATGCTCTGAGCCTCCTTAATTTAATTTTTAAACAGGGCTGGCAGCAAGTAAATATTTTCCCTTGTATGTTAGAGGATTTGGTGGCTAGGAGGATGTCAGTGATCACTAAGCCAAAACCCTTATCTTGCAGAAAACAAAATTGGAACCCAGAACTTGACTTTCTGACTTTTGATTTGGAGCTCATCCCACTAAGTCAGAAAATAAGCAACAAAACAATTATCTCAGTGACTTCATCATGCATGTTCATTCTTTCATGCAGATGCTACCTAAAGTAACAGAAAAATATTTTCACATGCGACCATGGCCATATAAAATGGAAAAGGTACATGAGAGTTTGCTTAAGTTCCTTGTCTTTGGCAAGGCTGTACCTTGAGCTGTCCCAGAGCAATGAGAATATGTGTATTTTAAAGTCATATTTTTCCTAAGAGACCAACATCTAATATTCTTCCAAAATAAAACAGAGCACAATTGAGCCCAAATTTCTCCTACCCTGGAAATGATCACTTTCCTACAATCCAAAGAGACTGTCACTCCCACTGGGTTTAGGAACGTGTTACATAGGAGGCTTGTTCCTCTGTAGGGGCACCTTCTCATATCAAGGAAGGCAGAAGAGAGCAGCATCAATGACTTCTGGAATTGGCCACATGTTATTCAACCAATATTATTGAGCACCCCTCAGAGTCTACAGAACCAACAGTACCTAGCTGTGAGAACTTGACCAATGGCCTCATTTTCTTCATCCTTAAAATGATTGTAATAATAGTGTCTACTTCACCTGATTGTTGTGGTAATAAACGTAAATACCTTATCGCAGTGCCTGGCTGTCATAATTTATGTTCCCCCAGACACAGACTCTGAGACAAAGAATCAAGTGCAAGTAGTTTATTTAGGAGGCATTTTAGTTTGCTAGGCTGCTCAAAGCAGATATCATAAAATGCTTTGGCTTTAACAATGGGAATTTATTAGTTTACAAGCTTACAATTTTGAGGCTGTGAAAATGTCAAATCAAGTCATCATAAAGACGATGCTTTCTTCATGAAGACCGGCTGCTAATGATCCTGAACGTCTCTGTCACATGGCAAGGCACATGATGGCTTCTGCCGGTCTCTCCCTTCGCTTCCAGGTTTCATTGCTTTCAGCTTCTTGCTCCCAGGACTTCCTCTTTCTCTCTCTGTATTCATCCCATTTATAAAGGACTCCAGTAAGAAGATTAAGGCCCACGCTGAGCTACACCTTAACTGAAGTAACCTCATGAAAACCTACTTACAATAGGTTTGCACCCATGGCAACGGATTAACTTTAAGAACATGATTTTCTGGGGTACTTACAGTTCCGAACCACCATAGGAGGTGACATCAGTAAGCACCAGTAGAGGGATACAAAAATGAGACAGAAAAGGGAAGGAATTCAATAAAGGGGTGCTGTCAAGCAAGTTACCACTGTGGGAAACTGAAGCTCAATCCCACCAGGGAACTGTGGGAAACAGTGTAGACCACGCGTCTCGGATCTATGCTTCCCGAGTAGAAAAGGATGGGGTATTTATCCACCATCTACCATCACTCCTTGTTTAAGGGCCACTGGGATTGGAGACAGTTAACTCCCTGGTCATCTGGCCTGTGCCACAGGCAGGCAAAGTGGGAATCAGTGGTCAGAGAAAGTGCCAGGCAATAAGATACAGGTGTTGGCAGTTGACTGTTGGGGCTGACATGCAAGGAAATGGTAAGGGCTGAGAAGACTTGGGCAGAGCATGGGTGGTATCTGTATAGCATGCATTTATACTTCATGTTTTTCAATATTATTATTATTAAATGACCTTTTAGGATCTTCTCAAATTGAATGTGCCTGGCACAGAGAAGCCATATGTTGTGAACATCTGTTATTTTTGTGCACCTTGCATCTTTCCCCTTTTCTTGCTGTGGGAAACTCATTCTGTGTCCTTTGGGTGGTATTGTCCTGACCTTCCCTTCCTCACCAATCGTCTTTCTTCTTCTGCCTCTCCATTACCAGAGGAAGGGGAGTGGGACCCAGGCTTAGTCAGAATACTCCCAGCCAGCTGGCCAGAGGGTGTGGGATGCTAGCCAGTATCCCATTCTATCAGCTTCCTTCCTGGGACTTAGCTGTTAGAGCTATTGGTAATGACTTGTTCTGCTAGTCTGCTGAGCTGGGCAGAAGTGAGTTCAGGGCTGTTGACAGACATCTTGCTCCCATTGTGGAAAGCGTGGTTCCAACAGAGAAGGAAAGACAGAGAAAGTGTCCCAAAGACAATATGTTAGCCCCTCAGGTGAACTATGCCCTGAACCTCCCAGTTATAGCTGGCTGTCACTTACAACAAAAGACTCCTAACAGATATAGCACTCCATGCATGTGTTAGAATTTTGTGCTCTGAAATTCTAAGACTTATCTTTTAACAAGTCACCATCACTGCCGTTGGCCAATATAAATTGCCAAATAGTTGTAATCGCTGCTTAGCAAGATGTTGGAGGCCGGGATGTTCTGGCAGTATCTTTGCATGCCAGAACATTCTTTCTCTTATTTGAGGTTTTGATATAGTTTATATGCTATTGCTGAGGCACAGCATTAAATAATTCGAATCACCTGGTTAAAAAGTTATTCCCATTGCAAGTCTTTTGGTCCTAATTATATCCAGGAGAAAGTCTCAGTTTGGTACTCAGTTTGGTGTCTTTAGCAACTCTCTCTGTACTAATCTTCCATTTTAGCAAGGAGAACAACTCAGGCTCAGGCAAAGTGCCTAGATGGGATTTGAGAGCACTGTTTTTACCCCTGTTGTGTTTATTTAGGAGGTTGTTTCCTATTTATTGTGATTGCTGCTGTTTTACCAGTTATAATTGAGACACGGTTTCCTTTAAAGAGCAAATTCAAAGGAAAACTATAAAGTAAATAATAGTATGAGTGGTCTAACAATATGGTAAAAGCCATGTATTTAAAAGACTGGAGTTTGAGGATTACTTCCTAAATATAATGGTATTCCTGCTTCCATAAGGAATAAAGAGGGATTAGGTAAGGATCCATCCAGATTTGCATAAGACTGATTACCTGGTGTGATTTTGATTAAAAGACAAAATTGGTATATTGAGAAGTCTCAATTCATTTGAAGATAAAACATTTTTTATTTTTCCCAACCTCTGCTTTCAACTGAGTTCAAGTTAGCCCCCTCTCCATTGGATTGCAGGGGTGCTTAACAACACTTAAGCTCAACTCCTTAGCTTTTTGTCACTTGCAGTAATTAAAAGTTCCCTCCAACTTTTTTATTCAATCCTGTTGATTTAAAAATTTTAACCTTCTGTCGTATCCAAAGCTTTTCTTTTCTTCTCCCCCAGAACAGATTATATGGTGGGCTCTAATGGCTGGTAGTAGAGGTGGCATATGAACAGCTTTCATACAAGCCCCCTTTTCCTTCCTCCTTTCACTGACTCTCCTGATGCTGAAGCGGAGAGGAAAAAAGGAACAAAACAGACCAAGGTCCTTAATTGACTTGATGTGTGTAGTCAACACTGTCCTTGCAGCTCTTTGTCTATGGGCTCAGTGTAGAAGAGTGGTGGCTTAACCGTACCCCTCTGATGAGGACTCAGTCCAAGCAGCTTCCTCAGATGCTGAATATGCTGCAAGTTTTGGTTCCAAATGAACCCCATTGGGCTGCATTGCTCCCCACTGCTTCAATGCCCCTGCCTTTTTGGCCCCTGTTACAGCAATCCCCAGCAAGACAGCAGGACCCCAGGCTCACGGACTTGTAGATGTGCCTTTTGGGAACTGGAAAGATGGGGGGAGGGAGTGTGGGAGGGGAGTCTCTGTCTGACCACCCTCCATCTTGCCTGTCTCCTTCATCCCTCTCTGCCTGAATCACAGGGACAGGCAAACAGATCCAATGATTAACAGACATTTAACCACAGAATATCATCAGAGTTCCCCTTTTCATCATCACCCCCAAATCTAACAATGATTCTTTTGGGACCTGCCTCCCTTGGTATCCAAGAGGGGAAAGAACCACCCTGCTCCACCCCTGAAGACCCGAAAGAGAGTCAGGAATGGCTTCTCTGTATAAAAAAATGCACTCCCCCTATTTTAGTTTCCTAGCTCCTAAAGCAAATACCATACAACCAGTTGGCCTACCAAAATGAAGTTATTGGCTCATAGTTTCAGAGGCTAGAAGGCTTGGTATCTTCTGGCTTGTCAGAATCTCTGGGAGTCCTTGGTTTTCTGGCACATGACAATGCCCATGCAATGTCTTCTCTTTTTTCTTCCAGGTTCTGTTGACTTCCCTGGCTTTCTCTCTCCATGTCTGAATTTCATTCTGTTTATAAAGGACTCCAGTAAGGGAACCCAACCTGATTCAGTTGGACGACATCTTAACTGAAGTAGCATCTTCCAGAGATCTTATTTATCAGAGGTTGACACCCACCAGAATGTGGACCTAAACTGAGAACATGTCCAAACTGAGATATGCACTTCAATCCACCACACCCACTAAAAGTGATTTCTTCCTTTTTCTCCAACATTCTCACATTTTCTTGAGCTTGGATGTACTAGGCTGAATAATGGCCATCCAAAGATATCAGATCCTAATCCTTGGAACCTGTAAATGTTACCTTATAAGGAATAAGGGTCTTTGCAGATGTTATTAGTTAAGGATTGTGATGGGGAGATTATCCTGGATGGACCCTAAATCCATCATAAGAGTACTTATCAGAGAGAGGTAGAGGGAGATTTCACACCCCCACCCACCCCCACCTACCCCCACATACAAAGCCTGCAAGCATTCATACCTGCATGGGGAGAGAGAGAGAGAGGGAGGAGAGAGACACAGAGAGAGAGAGAAAGAGAAAGAGAGAGAGAGAGAGAGAGAGAGAGAGAGAGAGAGAGACAGAGAGAGAGAGAGAGAGAGAGAAAGAAGAGGGCTCTATGAAGCCAGAGTTAGGGATTGGAGTGATGCAGCCACAAGCCAAGGAATGCTGCAGCCCCCAGAAGCTGGAAGAGGCAAGGAACAGACTCTTCTGGAGCCTCTGGAGGGAACACTGCCCTACCACTACCTTGATTTTGGCCTAGTGATACAGATTTCAGACTTCTGGCCTCCACTACTGTGAGAACATAAATTTCTGTAGTTGTAGGCCACCCGTTTTATAGTAATTTTTTACAGTAGCCTCCACTTCAGCATCAGGAGAGTCAGTGAAAGGAGGAAGGGATAGGACTTTTTTTTTTCTTTCTGAAATGATGCCTGTTAGTGACTACCTTCAAGACAAGCATTTCTCAGAAATAAAAATGTGAGCACTATCACTTTCTGTTCTGATTGTGGATCAGGTCACAATTCAAGGAGCTCAGGAAAAAAAATCCCACTAAGCACTTTAATGTCATTCTGTTCCAAAATGGAATATCACCATGAACTCCCATCATGGAGATAAAAATCTTGCTCTTCCAGACAATTGAGAATGTTGGTTTTAATTTATGTATAACATACAGAAGCTTCTCTCAGAAGTTATAGCAGAGAATACTATTTGCTCCCAATATATATTTTCCCTCAAATAATAATTGACCTCCCAATTTTTAGTTGATCCTTCAAAATAAAAACTACACTTCTCATCCTCTTTTGCAAGTAGGATGCACTTATAACAAGACTGGTTAACGGGATAAAATGAAAGAGGTCTATACAACAATAGGGATGCATCCTTGGAGGAGGGAGTGTGCCCCTCTTTCCTTGTTGCAGCTGACTCGAGGGTGGATGTGGAAGCAGGACCTGCAGCCACCACCTAAGACCATGAAGTGACTCTGGGAATAAAGGTAACAAGTGAGAGAAACAGCAAAGTGGAGTCTGAGACCCCAACACCATGGAGTTTCATACCAAACCTAGAGGGTCTGCCTCCAGACTCCCATATAAGGGAGAGCTGAACTTTTGGGTTTTCTGTTACTCAGAGTTACACATAATCCTAGCTAATCTTCAAGAAGAAGATTATAAACTGTGGAAATGGATTCTCCCAGAAAGTACTCTTCCTGACCACCTGGAATAGTCAACCAATGGAGGTTGCCTGCTTCAATTGGATTGAAAATATAACAGCATTTTTGCCCTTGTATCAGGAATTTTCATAGTTTCTGAGAGGTGCAATTTGAGAACTGACTTGAAATAAACCAAATCTATATTAAAATTTTATATAGAGGTTGCATTTTCCCTATTGTATTCTCTGCTTTGGGAGTTATTGAGAATAGCTGTTTTAACAATTGTAGAAGTTTCACTTATGGTAGCGGGAGAAACATTATAGAAAGAATTTTTGAGGTTAGGATTCTTGTGCTGTGTGGTCTTAACTAATTGTGTGAACTTGAACAAGATACATCTCTGAGCCTTAGTTTCCTAACTTTTAAAATAAAAGAGTTAGGTTTTAATGAATGTTGCTTCCAGCTCTTTAATTGGATGAAAAACTGGGTATTTTTTTGTAAGACAACATGTTCTTACTGTTCTGACAAAGGCCAATTCTCTAAAATTTGGGTTTGTTTTTTTTTTAGGACCATGCTATCAAGCTGCTCTATGGAAGATGGCAGATTTAGTGTTAGTGATTTCACTGTTTTTTTGTTCTTAGAAAAATTATTCATGGTCTTAAATCACGCTCAAATGCCCGGATTGTTGACAACACCATTTATAAAAATAAAGCACTATGAAGGAAGTAAATTATTCTGCCTAGTACTTCCTTGACCAGTTGGAGTGAGGCATCTTCTAATAAACCCATAAGAAATTTCTTTTACCTGTTTTCATCAAATGTGTTTTTACAAAATCCTCACATTATAACTCAGTTTCTCCTAGTGGTTATACTCTAAAACAGACATCATAAAAACCTGCAGGGGGCAGGCAGTAGACACGAATGTGTGAGGACAATGGGTGCCACATGGCACTGGTAGTAGTACCAAATGTATCCGCTGTCCAGTTACTTTGCCTTTTCAATGACAGACATAACCAAACACATTCCCAGACTGCACATGACACAAAAGCACCTATCGCTATCCCATAATCTAAACAGGTTGGTGCCCATACCTGACTGTTTATTAAAAATCTCCTGGGGAGTTTTGAAAAATACTGGAGCCTGGGCTTTATCTCCAAAGACTGATTTAAATAGTCTCACGTTGGAGCTGAACATTGGAGCACATACCTCTCTCCCCACCCCCACCGCATATCTCTTCAACAGATTCTAATGTGTAGCAGGGTTGAGAAGTACCTGGAATATATTGTTATTAGGTCTTTACACTACAAGTAAATAGTATAATATATTTGTAGGTAGACTCTGATTAATTAAAGATATATACTGTAAATCTGGGGCAAGCACTAAAAATTTTTTAAAACTGGTGTAAATAATAAGTTTATAGAGGCAATAAAATAGAATCCCAAAATATACTCAATGAATCTGAGAGTCGGCAGGAAAAGGAAAATAGAGACAAAGAAACATGGGACAAAAAATCAGCTAATAAGAAGGTAGATATTAATGCACTCATATCAATAATCACTTTATATCGGAATGGTCTAAATACCAGTTAAAAAGATTGGCAGATTGGATTTAAAAACAATTCCTGATTGTGTGCTCCTTTGTGAAAATCAACAAAGTGATTCTAAAATTTACATGTAAATGTAAAGGAACTAGGGTAGCCCAAACAACTCTGCAAAATAAGACAAACTTAGAAGACTCACACAATTTCAAGGCCATTTGGACTGTTTGTTTATATTTTATTTTGAAATAATTTCAAACTTACAGGACAGTTGCAAAAATAATACAAATTCTATACAGAGAACTCCAACATATCCCCACCCCTCCAGATACCCAGATCCACCAATTTTAACATTTTGCCATCTTTACCACATCAGTCTCTCTGTTCTATCTATTTATTTATATCTATCTGTCATCTGTCATTTATTTTCTGAACATTTGAGAACGGGTTGCACACATCATACTCCTAGAACATATAATATTTCCATATATGTTACCTGTGAACAAGGATATTCACTTATGGAACCACCTTAAGTGAATTATCAAGTTCAAGAAATTTAATACTGATATAAAACTTACATTCTATATTCCAATTTTTCTTATGTCCCAATAATGTCCTTTAGAGCCTTTCCTCCTCCATTCTCAGATCCCATCCAGTATTACATATTGCATTTGTTGGCCATTATCTCTTTAGTTTCTTTCTTTTTTTAATTGTAGAAACATATATACAACATAAATCTTCCCATCCCAACCTTTCCAAAACATACCATTCAGTGGGATTAATCACATCCACAATGTTGCAGTACCTTTGCCACCATCCATTACTAGAACCTTCCCTTCACCCCAAATAAAAACCCTACACTTATTTGCATAACACCCCATTGCTCCTGCCCTGTACCCCTGGTAACCTATACTCTACTTTCTGTCTCTATGAGTTTGCATGTTCTTTGATATTTTCTTTGTGGTTATCATGGATTAACCTAAATCAAATATCCTAAATCTATGACAATCTTCTTTGCTTTTATACCAACTTAACATCAATAGCATACATGAACTATGTTCCTATGCCCCTCCGTCCCCCCACCTTTATGTAGTTCTTGTCACAAACTATATATTTATACATTATGAGTCTCAAATCATTTATTTATCATTACATTTTTTGCATTTGCCTTTTGGATTCTGTGGGAAGTAGAAAATGGAGTTACAAATAAAAAATACAATTGCACTGGTATTTATATTTACTCATGTTGTTATTTTTACTGGAAACCTTTATTTCTGTATATGGTTTCAGTCAATTTTCTAGTGTCCTTTCCTTTCAGCCTGCAAAACTCTTGGAGGGCCAGTCCAATAATTGCAAAAGCCCTCAGCTTTTGTCTATCTGGGAATGTCTCAATCCCTCCCTCATTTTTGAAAGACAATTTTGCTAGATTCAGAATTCTTGTTTGGCAATATTTTACTTTTACCATTTTAAATATATCTTCCTACTGCCTTCTTGCCTCCATGGGTTCTGATGAGACATTGGCACTTAATTTTATTGAGGATCCCTTGTATGTGGCATGTTGCTTCTCTCTTGTGGCTTTCAGATTTCTCTCTTTATCTTTGGTGTTTGATAGTTTGATTATAATGTGGCATGGTGTGGGTCTATTTGGGTTTATACTGTTTGGAGTTCGTTGAGTGAGCATCTTGGATGTCTATATTCTTGACTTTTGTTACTTTTGGGAAATATTCAGTCATTCTTATTTTAAAAATATTTTCTCTCTTTCTTTTCCTTCTGGAATTCCCACAATGTGTATATTGGTATGCTTTATGCTGTCCCACAGGTTCTTCAGGCTATGTCCACTTTCCTTCATTCTTTCTTTCTTCTTTTCCTCAGACTGGATGATTTCAAATGTCATATCGTCAAGTTCACTGATAACTTCTGCCAGCTCCAACTTGTGGTTGAAATCTCTATGGAATTTTAAATTTCTGTTTACTGAGGTTTTCACCTGTTTTTGGTTCCTTTTCATAATTTCCATCTTTCTATTGACATTCTTTTTGTGTTCATTTAACATTTTCCTGATTTCCTTTAATTCATTGTCCATATTTTCCTTTGTTCTTTGAACATATTTAGGACCATTTTAAAAGAAATTGTCAAGAATATCCCAGGTCTGATACTTCTCATTGATAGCGTCTAATGTTTTAATCTTCTCCTTCGCCTGGTTCCTGTTTCTTCTTAGGTTTTTTTTTAAACTTTATTTATCAAAAAATTAAAAACAAACAAACAAACTAAAAAAACAACATTCCAAACTAAACAGAACAAAGGAATAAGAAAAACAATTAACCTAAAATAACTACATTGCTTCCAACATGTTCCTACCACAGCCCAAGAAAATTAACATACTATAACTGAACAAAGGAATATGAAAAACAAATAACCTAAAATAACTACTTTACTTCCAACATATTCCTACCCTACCCCAAGAAAATTAACAAACCGTAACCAAACAAAGGAATAAGAAAAGCAAGTAGCTTAAAATAACTACATGGCTTCCAACATGTTCCTACCACACCACCTCCCCACTCCAAAATTAACTAACTGTAGTCATTCCTGAGCATTCCCATAACATTAAGATTACCCTCCACAGCTTATCTGTTCTTATTAGATTATCATTCCCCCTTCACTAGTTGGTGTCTGTCGCTAGGTTTCCTATATTCTACAACATAAAACGTTTATTTTACATTTTTCACAGAGTTCACATTACTGATAACATACAATCTCTTTCTTTGTGCCTGGCTTATTTCACTCAGCATTATGTCTTCACGTTTCATCCATGTTGTCATATGTTTCACAACATTATTCCTTCTTACTGTCACGTAGTGTTCCACTGTGTGTATATACATTTTGTGTATTCGCTTATTTGCTGAAGGACATTTGGATTGTTTCCATCTCTTGGCAATTATGAATAATGCTGCTATGAACATTGGTGTGCAAGTATCTGTTCACATCACTGCTTTCAGATTTTCTGGGTATATACTGAGAAGTGAAATTGCTGGATTGAAGGGCAACTCTATATCTAGTTTTCTAAGGAACTGCCAGACTGTCCTCCAGAGTGGCTGTATCATTATACAGTCCCACCAACAATGAATAGGAGTTCCAATTTCTCCACATCCTCTCCAGCATTTTTAGTTTCCTGTTTGTTTAATGGAAGCTATTCTAAATGGTGTAAGATGATATCTCATTGTGATCTTAATTCGCATCTCCCTAATAGCTAGTGAAGATGAACATTTTTTCATGTGATTTTTAGCCATTTGTGTTTCCTCTTCAGAGAAATGTCTTTTCATATCTTCTGCCCATTTTATAATTGGGTTGTTTCTACTACTGTTGTTGAGTTGTAGGATTTATTTATATATGCAAGGTATCAGTCTTTTATCAGACACATGGTTTCCAAATTTTTTTCCCATTGAGTTGGCTGCCTCTTCACCTTTTTGTCAGATTCCTTTGTGGTACAGAAGCTTTTAATTTTGAGGAGTTCCCATTTATCTATTTTTTCTTTCATTGCTTATGCTTTGGGTGTAAGGTCTAAGAAGCAACCTCCTAATACTAGGTCTTAAAGATGTTTCCCTACAGTATCTTCTAGGAATTTTATGGTACTTTCTTTTATATTGAGGTCTTTGATCCACTTTGATTTGATTTTTTGTGTAGGGTGTGAGGTAGGGGTCCTCTTTCATTCTTTTGGATATGGATATCCAATTCTCCCAGCCCCATTTGTTGAAGAGACTGTTCTGTCCTAGTTCAGTGGGTTTGGGGCCTTATCAAAGATCAGTCAACCATAGATCTGGGGGTCTATTTGTGAATTCTCAATTCTATTCCACTGATCAATATGTCTATCTTTGTGCAAATACCATGCTGTTTTGACTTCTGTGGTTTTATAGTAAGCTTCAAAGTTAGGAAGTGTAAGTCCTCCCACTTCATTTTTCTTTTTTAGAATGTTTTTAGCAATTTGAGGCATCTTTCCCTTCCAAATAAATTTGATTACTAGTTTTTCCAAGTCTGCAAAGTAGGTTGCTGGAATTTTGATTGGAATTGCATTGAATCTGTAGATGAGTTTGGGTAGAATTGACATCTTAATGACATTTAACCTTCTTATCCATGAACATGGAATATTTTTCCATTTTTAAGGTCCCTTCTATGTCTTTTAGTAAAGTTATATAATTTTCTATTCTTCTTAGGTTTTGTAATATTTTGTTAAAACCTGGTCATTTTGACATATTAATGTGTTATTGCTGAAATTTAGACTCTGAGGCATCTGTTCCTTAATATTGTACCCAATTAGTGTTATGACAAAGCTTTCCTTGAATACTGGGAGCTAACAAAAACAAAGAAGGTAAAACTGAAAATCATTTTCCAAGTCTTTGCAGATTGACCTGCTCAAATAATTTCTTCAGAGCTTATCCATACAGTGAGTTTAGAGAATAGCTCCAGTCCAAAGCATAGTGGCTTCCCTGGCCCTTTATGCACATGCATCCTGTCTTGGGCATGCATATTTTGGCCCTAAGAATTTCCTCATTTACCTGAATACAAATGTCTCCTCTTCCCCAGGAAACAATATCCTCATGGTCCCAGGCCTGCACTGTAGGTCCTCCAGCCAACAGTCCATTGCCCCTGACTGCTCTCTCACAGCATTCTGTGGAAGAGTTCTGTGAGCCACCTTCTAGATATAGAGCAAGTTCTGGTAGAACAAGTCCCTCAGGCCACCACTAGACAGATTGATCCAGACGTACATCCTTCCAGTAGGTGCATGAGGATTATTCTGCTTTCTCTGGAACTGGAGCCAAGAATGTGCACTATGAGCCCTGTTTGCTCTGCACTGAGCTTGTAGGGGATGGGAAAGGAGCCAGCCAGGATGCCAAGAGAGCCTACCATTTTTAAGTGACCTTTTTCTTGATTTGGCATTTGCCCTATTACTGCAATCCAATTGTTTTCTGGAAATTAGAGAAAGAAGTTTCTGCCAGTTCTTGTTAGTTTTTAAAGCTTCTGTGGGGGGATAAAGCCTTGAAGCTTCTCACTACACCACCTTCATCCCTTATCTGCATATATATTTTAATGTGTGTGTGTGTATACAGAAATAAATACAGATATGTGTGTATACATAGTTTAGTATACATCAGTACATTTCCTTGCTCTCACTGCTGAGAGGGTAGAGAAACAGTGAGACCTTTTTATAGGACCACATATTGCCCAGATCTTGGTCTCTCAATATCACTTCCCAATAAAAGGAACCAGTACTCCTTGGAGAAAGGGTTGACTCCAGGGCTGGGGCAGGAAAGATACAAGTTGAGCCTGGAGCATCTTATTGTGCCAGAAAGTGAGGAAGTGCTGAAACAAACAAAAAAGCAAATGAAACGAATGTGGGCCTACCTGTTAAAAGGACACAAAAGCCAATCTGAAAGAGCTTGAATGGCTAAAGCTGGAATAATTTGAGCAACAAAACAAATAACGATAATATTGTATTATAATCCAAAGAATGAAATATATGGATAAAAATATAAGTGGGGAGAAGGGACAACTCTTCCTCATAGAAGGTATAAAGGAAGTAGAAAATCATCATTAAACCCCATATTAGTATCACTACATACAAGTAAGACTCATCAGTGAATGCTAAAATAAATAGTCAAAGGTTTAAGGAGAAGCAGAATATTTGCAGTCTCAAAGTATTTCCCCCCAATATTTATTAATTACTATGATGGTTTCAACACATGTCTACAAATATTTTGATACTTCTTTGTCCAGGAAGTGAAATTTATTCCCCTTCTCTGAAGAGTGGGTTGGACTTATAGATTTACTTCTCTTGAATAGAAAATTGAATAGGAAAAATAGTAACTTTACAGTGTAGAAACCTGGTTGACACCAACTTGACCGAGTGATCAAGATCAGCGTCGCCAGTAATAAATCATATTACTTCTGACGTGATATGATGGGAGGGGCACTTCACCTCTATGGTTTTCTCCCCATAGATTATAAACCCAGTTTAATCAGGAGAAAACACCAGAAAAACTTGAACTGAGAGACATTCTACAAAGCGTGTGACCATTACTCTTCAAAAGTGCTGAGGTTGTGAAACACAAAGAATACAAGGAAATTGTCACAGATTGGGGAGACTAAAAAGACAAGACCCCAAAATGTATGGGTGACATCCTGGGATTAGATACTGGAACAGAAAAAAACTATTATTGGAAAAACAGGAGAAATCCTAATAAAGTCAGTCATTTAGGTATTAGTACTGTGCTCATGCAAATTTCTTAGTTTTGATAATTGTACCATTGCTATATACATTGTTAACAATAGGGGTAGCTGGGTGAAGGATGGGATAATGATGATTTTGTATTATAATCCAAAGAATGAAATACATGGTTAAAAATATAAATGGAGAGAAGGAACAACTCTTCCTTATAGAAGATATCAGAGAAGTAGGAAATCACCATTAAAACCCCATTTCCCATCCCATAGATGGGAACTCTCTTGCACCTTTGCTATATGTCTAAAATTATTTCAAAATTAAAAGTTCAAAATGTTATCCCTATTTATCAGATATTATCCTAGTTTACAGATGAGGAAACTGAGGCACAGGGTGATTAAGTAATTTTCTATAAATTTAAGTGAAATATCTGGTATTGCAATTAAGTTCTATTTGACCATAAAGCTTGTCATCTTTCATTCATCAAGTATCTTTTAGGTCATATTTTCTGAAGGAGTTTGTACTCTTGTTGAAGGTAAGGGTTGTGTCTTTTTTTTTCACTTGTTTGTTTTGTTTGTGTTTAAATTTCAAGGTAGAGTACAGATGAAGTTTTATCCTTTTGTGTTCCCAGTGCCTAGCAGAAGACTCCTTTAGACAACATGTTTAACAGACATTTGTTGATTGGGATAGCATTTCTCTCCTCAAGAATGCAGTTCTTCACCATCTTCACATTCTCTTTTCCAAAGTCACATGAGAATGCTATTGTGTAACAACCCAACATGTTTCTCCCCATCTCCCTCAGTTATTAGAAAGCAAGCAGAGGGGAAAGGCAAAGAAAAAATGATGGGGGGTCACTGCCAGAGTGGGCACATTCAGTGTGAGTATCACCACCCTTTCCCTGGGCTCTTGCATGCTGTATTACTCTGGGTAGGCTAATTGCCATAAGAAATCTCCCCCCTCAACCACTACATCCAAACTTCACGGGCCTAATACCATAGAAATTTGCATTTTCTTTATGTGAATTCTGATTGACAGGGGTATTGGTGTTGGAGGGCTCAGCTCCACACAATCATTCAAGGATCTGATTTACAGAGGCTCCACCACCCTTCAAATACAACTTCCAAGTTTACTCAGGCATGCACCTCCAGCTGTCAGATGGGAGGAGAGAGAGCAAGGTGATAATCCACGACGCTTTAATGGACCAGGTGTGGAAGTGGCCCACATCACTTCTGTTCACATTCCATTGGCTATAACCACAAAAGAGGCTAGGAGGTAGAGTTGAGAAGTGTGTACAGGAAAAAGAAGTTATGGGTTTTGTTGTACACAAGCATGTTGATACTCAAACATGATGTCATTGGCAGGGACAGGCTGGACTTGACACTCTAGGAGCAATCATAGCAGCAACCACTAAAAATAGAACTTCTGACAGTCAATTCCTTCTCCTCAGCATTAGTTGGAGAGACTCATTTACCTCTTTGCTGTTGCACTGTTTTGTCATCTTCTGCTTTGCCCTCTGTATGAGGAGTTACCGATGACAAATGCATTGGAACAAATGGACATGAAAGAGAACAAAGCTGCAGTTGTTCCAATAAACTCCAGCTGCCAGGATACATCTCTAATATCACAAGTACTGATCTCAAGTGTTTCTTGGAAGTGAGCTTGTTAAACCAAATCAAGTCAGAACACACTTAACATTCACCATCTCCTGCTTTTATATAGCTCAATAGCATGAGTGCTGTAGGATCTTGTCAGACCCTTTTTTTGTTGAGTAATAACACATTTTTTTTTTAAGAGATGACAAATTAGAAAGGAGAGCATGAGTCTATTGCAGCCAGTATAATAGGTCCTCTCTTCTTCCTGGGAGTGGGCTGCCATTGTAATCCAAGTGTTCTCACCCATGGCCATTCTCTCTCACACAGTCTAACAGTGAGCTCATCCACAATCTAAGCCTTTTCATGTCCCAGAGCCTGAAAAAACCATAGGCACTGACCAAAATCAGTATTTTCCCAACTTAAAAAAGGAGCACTTAGTCAGTGCATGTAAATATGGCCCAGTTTCATTCACCAGGTGAATTTTACAATGTAAGTGTGCATACTCTTTGACCCAGCAATCACACATCTAGGAATTTATCCCATGGAGATAACAGGCCAGTTTCACAAAGCTATGTTTGTGAAAGAATCTTCTTTGTAGCATTGACCACAATTGCAAAAACCTGGAAATACCCTAAATATTCCTAAGTGAGGGATCAGTTAAGGAAATCACGGTACTTCTATGCACTATAATATATGACAAATATGTGTATTGATTGTCATGGGAAGATCTTCATAGTCAATTGAGTGGGAAGAGAAGGTCACAAAACATCAAGCAGAGTACCAATTCATATATACATATATATATGATATCTCTATATTTATAGATACAAATATAAAAAGCTATTAAGTCATTCAAGTGTATGCACAGAGGGATGTTGGGAAGATGGTCACCAATTTTAACAATTACCTCTGGATGATTCAGGCTGATTTTTCTTCTGTATTCGCTTCTAAAATGCATAGATTTTTATTCTTGAGCATGTATTGACTTTATAATCAGAAGAAAATCATAAAGCTATTTTCATTTGCAAACAGAAGGCAGAAAAATAAAGATCCCTTTTTGTTTCCCAATTTAGTAATGATATTTGGGCAGTTGTCACTGTGCTGAATTCAACTTTATTTTTATTATTAAATGTGATTATCAAACAAGTTGTTTACACATGTATGACTGTACAAAGCCCACATCCTAACAGTTCTTCTCACTTTTTCTATTCCCCATTTTGGAGATTCTTCTGGCTTATGTAAGATCTTGTTTTTTTTTCTTTCTCTGAAATAAAGCAATGAATAAATAAATTAAGAAAATCACTTCTGACTTCCCCCAAGTTGTAAATCTCACACTATCTTTTTTTCTTGCAATTTTATTGAGATATAGTCACATACCATAAAATCATCCAAAGTGTACAATCAATTGTTCACAGTATCAACATATAGTTATGCATTGATCACCACAGTCAATTTTCGAACATTTTCATTACCCCCCCTAAAAATAGTAAAAATAAAAATAAGACTAAAAATAAAAGTAAAAAAGAACACCCAAAAACAAACCATCTCCCCCATCCCCCCATTATTTATTTATTTATTTTGTCCCCAATTTTCTACTCATCTTCCATACACTGAATAAAGGAAGTATGAGCCACAGATTTTCTGCAATCACACAGTCACACTATATAGTTATACACTCGTCTTCAAGAAACAAGGCTACTGTGTTGCAGTTCAACAGTTTCAGATATTTCCTTCTAGCTATTCTAATACACTAAAAACTAAAAAGGGATATCTATATGATGCATAAGAATAACCTCCAAAATGACCTCTTGACTCCATCTGAAATCTCTCAGCTACTGAAACTTTACTTTGTTTCATTTATCTTTCCACTTTAGGTCAGGGAGGCTTTCTCAATCCCACGATGCTGGGTCTACACTCATTGCTGGGAGTTATGTCCCACATTGCGGGACAGATTTATACCCCTGGGAGTCATGTCCCACTTAGGGAGGAGGGCAGCAAGTCCACCTGCCAAGTTGGCTTAGAGAGATTGGCCTCTTCTGAGCAACAAAAGAGTTTCTCTGGGGGTGACGCTTAGGCGCAAAAATAAGTAGGCTTAGTCACTCCTTTGCAGTAATAAGTTTTATAAGGACAAGCGCCAAGATAGAGGGCTTGTCATACTAAATTGGTAGTCCCCAACATTTGCAAGAAAATAAGGAATTCCCAAGGTGGGTAAATTGAATATTTCCACATTTTCCTCCAGTCCCTTAAGAGCGTTTTTCAAATACTTCTTTATCCTTTGCCCAAATTACTCTGGGATGTATTGGGGCTTCACACTAACCTGTACAGACAAACTCATACTACCTTGAACCCATTTTTTCCTAAATAGAAGCAGATGGTTGACCATCCTATAGTATAAATATGTCCTTAAGTGACATTCATACAAAACTGGTTTTACATCTTGTGGTTAAAGAATTTTAAGGACTACCCAGCAAGATGCAGGATGTGTAATTGGTTGCCATGGTTTTGACTGAGGATGGGCTATTTAAGCTTATCTTTAATATGGACAGACATGAGTCTCAGCTTTGCAGGATTAAAAATGGTACAAAAGGCAGGCTATTTTTAGAGTGAATGGGAGCTTGGCTGCAGTAAGAGTTAAAAATAGCAGTTCCTATCTTTAATTAACTCTTTGACTACCAAACTGGGTAAAAAAATTCATTGCAGTAGATTTCCTTTTAAAAATAAAGCTGGCATGACAGAAAGAAAGCTGATATCTAATTATAGAGGCATTTTTAAACCCACATCTTGATATTTTAAAAAACTGAAGTGTATATTAAAAAGACTTGTTTTGAGCTTTATAATCAGCTGGTCAGTTCCCATGGCAGCCCTACCTTTTGAAGATTTCCAGATTGTAACCATTTTAACAGTTTTAGCAGCTAATTTATTTTACCATTTGCACATAGCACTTTGGAGAGAATAGGAGGTGGAGAAAATGATAGTTTATCCTTGATTTTATGATCTGTATCATTTCATATAGTGTGCCATGCATTATTAAGATACAGATGGCCTCAGTACCAACATCTCTAACACTGAATATAAAGGAATCTACAAAGGCTGTACAAATATTTTCAGACTCAAGATTTCCAACCCCTCTTTTGGGAAACCCAAAGGCTCTTTGTAAGTAGTTGGTGGTGTTTTGGAAAGCCCATTCAAATGGGAGTCAGAAAACAAAGGTTCCAGTTTCAGTCCTACTCCTGGTTAGCTCTGTGATTTGGGGCAAATCACTTAACTTGGTTAGGCCTCAGTTTCCCTGATTGTCAACTGTTTAGTATTGAGGAGACTTGGATCAGATGAGTTGTCTACTTAAAAAGATTGTTGTTTTTTTTTTTAAATAGTTGAATGCTTTCTTCAAATGAAACCCATGTAAGAGGGCATTATGAAAACTGGAAAAGTGGAGTTCCTTTGTTAAAGTTGACCTGAGTGGGAGAGGGTCCTTGTGATGGTTAGGTTCATGTGCCAACTTGGCCAGGTCATGGTGCCCAGTTGTCTGGTCAAGCAAGCACTGTTGTAACTGCTATTGCCAGGACATTTTGTGGACTCATATCATTGGTAATTTGATTGCATCTATGGCTAATTACATCTACAGTCAACTAAAGAGAGTATCTTCTGCAATGAGATGTGTTTAATCCAATCAGTGAAGGTTTTAAAAGGAGAAGTAATGACTTCAGCAGTCAGAAGAGAGACTCTTCATCTCTACTTTAGCCAGCCAGCCTCTCCTTGGGGAATTCATTGAAAACTTTCATTGGAGTTACCAGCTTGTAGCCTTCCCTACAGAATTTGGACTCATGCATTCCCACAGTTGCATGAGACACTTTTATAAAATCTCATATTTACAGATATCTCCTGTTGGTTCTGTTTCCCTAGAGAACCCTGATTAATACAGCTTTGGTAAAAGGGGTGGTTCCTGAGAAACAGAATTTTTAAAAAATGAGTTTTTGCAATTTGTTTTATACTCTGATTAGATTCAAAGGTACTAATGACTCTATTTCCAGTAATCAAGATGGCATTAACAGACTATGATGTGAGTTGGCAATAGAGATACACAATATATCACCTTTTGATTCTGCTAATCATGTGCGTATATGAAGCAAGACTCTGGGTGAGAGTGTTTTTGACACATTAACAGAGTTTTGTGGTATTAAAAGCTATAATGATATTGGCTGGTTGTTCTGAGATATGCTGGATACAGTTATAAAAGAAAGGGATGAGCTGAAGGCTTCAAATTTGCAACTTAAGTGCCATATGAAAGATGAAAAAGTTTCTATGTGTGTCCTAAAAGAAAATCTTATTTCCTGTGGCCACAGACTTGAGATCTCTGAAAACCAGACCCAGAGTCACATGGTGCAAGCTTCAGATTTACAATGTAAACTAAATTCTCAACCTTGCAGGGTGTCTGCTGTTAAACTGAGGGCACTGATTGGAAAGGAATGGGATACTGAAAATTGGGATGGGGACATATCAATTGATAATGAAGGCAGTGGGGACACTGAAACCCTAGATTCTGCTGAGTCTTTGCTAGATAAAACTATAATTTTCTGCCCCTAAGAAACAGCCCCACCCCTTCAGCTGCTCCGAGATAAGAGCCACCCAATCTCCATCCTGTCCTGAGGAGACAGCTACCCAACCTCTGGCCTGCCTTGAGGAAACAGCTTCCTGGACCTCCAGTCTTCCCTGAGGAGCCTGCCATCCAACCCCCACCTAAAGAGATTAACCCTTCAGTGCCTGCTAAACCTGTAACCACCTCCCCTGGGGAAACAGCCCTCACTCCTCTGTCTGGAGAGATTAATCCTGTTTCACCAGATGAAACTGCAATGGAATGCCCTGAGGTAATTGTCTTGAAGGATACTTTTAATTCTTTTCATGACCTACCCCCACTACCCCTCTTTTCTTCCAGAACTACAACCAGACTAAAGTGCCAACAGACCCTGAAAGGTGAGGTACAAAGTGTGACCCATGAAGAGGTATGCTATACTACAAAAAAACTTGCATTGCATGAGTTCTCCAATTTATATAGACAGAAATCAGGGGAATATGTGTGGGAATGGATATTAAGGGTGTGGGATAATTGTGGAAGGAATATAAAGTTGGATCAGGCTGAATTTATTGACATGGGCTCACTAAGAAGAGATACTGCATTCAATGTTGTAGCTCGAGGGGTTAAAAAGGGCGTTAACAGTTTGTTTGGGTGGTTGGCTGAAACCTGGATCAAAAGGTGGCCAACATTACCTGAAGTCTAAAGGCCAGAACTGCCCTGGTTAAAGCAGAGGAGGAGATCCAAAGACTTAGATTGGAATGTTAGAGTGAATTTGTCATGTGAGGCATGCTCACCCACCCCAGGAACATCCAGAGGAGACACCTTTTACCAGGACTGTGAGGAATAAATTTGTGAGACTAGCTCCATCATCCTGGAGAGCTCTGTAGTTGCCCTTCTCTGTAGGTCAGATATTACTGTGGGAACTGCTGTCACTGAGTTGGAATCCTTAAATACAATGGGGATGATCAGATCTTAAGTTGGCAGAAGCCAGGTGGCAGCAGCTAATCACCAAAGATAAGGTGGGTGTGGCTACCATAATGGAAAACAGGCTCAAAGCATCAGCCAAAATAATCTGACTCACAGAGACCTATGGTGTTGGCTAGTAGATGGGCAGTCTATTAAATTCCTGTTTGATCTGTATAAGCAGAATTCTAAGTCAAGTGAAAAAAGTCTAACTTGAATTACAAAAACAGAGAGTCACTGCCCCTTAATCAATTCCCAGACTTGAGATAGTTTACAGAACCAGAGCCCCTTGAATGAGGGGAAGGCCAGGTCCCATTGGGGAAGGACCTTGTTACACTCCCAAATTTTACATGTTAATCTTCTTCCCAGCTTTCCTAAAGGAGACCTGCTACCTTTTACCAGGGTAACTGTGTACTGGGGAAAAGGAAATGATTAGATATTTCAGGGATTATTAGACACTGGCTTAGAAGTGACATTAATTACAGGAGACCCAAAAGTTCACTCTGGTTCACCAGAGTAGGGGCTTATGGAGGTCAGGTGATTGATGGAGTTTTAGCTCAGGTCCGTCTCACAGTGGGTCCAATGGGTCCCCAGACCCATTTTGTGGTTATTTCCCCAGCTCTGGAATGCATAATTGGAATAGACATACTCAGCAACTAGCAGAAATCCCACATTGGTCCCCTGAATTGTAGAGTGAGGGATATTATGGTAGGAAAGGCCAAGTGGAAGCCTCTAGAACTGCCCCTGCCTAGAAAAATAGTAACCAGAAGCAATATTGGATTCCTGAAGGAATTTCAGAGATTAGTGCCATGATCAAGGACTTGAAGTATGCAGGGGTGGTGATTCCCACCACATCCCCCAATCAACTCTCCTATTTGACCTGTGCAGAAAACAGATGGGTCTTGGAGGATGACAGTGGATTATTGTAAATTTAACCAAGTGGTGACTCCAATTTTAGCTGCTGTTCTAGATGTGGGGTCATTGTTTCCAGATGTGGGATTTTAGAGTAAAGCCTCACCATCCTCTGCAGATAACTACTCGACTTTTGAGAAACAGATTTTGTCCTGCTATTGGGCCTTAGTAGAGACAGAGCGCTTAACCATGGGCCACCAAATTACCATAAGGCCTGAGTTACCTATCATGGGCTGGGAGTTGTCTGTCCCACCAAGCCATAAAGTTGGGCTCGCACAGCAGCACTTCATCATAAAATGGAAATGGTATATATGAGTTAGGTCTCAAGTGGGTCCTGAAGGCATCAGTAAGTTACTTGAGGAAATGGCCCAAATGCCCATGGCCCCCACTCCTGCCACATTACTATCTCTTTCCCAGTCCAGAGCTATGGCCTCTAGGGGAGTTCCTTACAATCAGTTGATTAAGGAAGAGAAAACTCTGGCCTGGTTTATGGATAGTTCTGCACAATACAGAGGTACAACCCAAGAGTGGTCATCTGCAGCACTGTAGCCCCTTTCTGTCCTTGAAGGATGGTGGTGAGGTGAAATCCTCCCAGTGGGTGGAACTTCACGCAGTGCACCTGGTTGCTCATTTTGCTTGGAAGGAGAACTGGCCAGAGGTGCATTTGTATACTGACTCATGAGCTGTTGCTAATGGTTTGGCTGGTTGGTCAGGGACAAGGAAGAAACATGATTGGAAGATTGGTGACAAAGAAGTCTGGGGAAGGGGTATGTGGATAGACCTTTCTGTGTGGGCAAACAACATGAAGATATTTGTGTCCCATGTGAATGCTCACCAGAGGGTGACTTCAGCAGAGGAAGATTTTAATAACCAAGTGGATAAAATGGCCTGTTTGGTGGATACCAATCAGCCTCTTTCCCCAGCAACTCCTGTCATTGCCCAATGGGCTCATGAACAAAGTGGTCATGGTGGTAGGGATGGAGGTTATGCATGGGCTCAGCAACATGGACTTCCACTCACCAAGGCTGACCTGGCTACACCCACTGCTTAGTGCCAAGTCTTCCAGCAGCAGAGACCCACACTCAGTCCCCGATACGGCACCATTCCTTGAGGTGATCAGCCTGCTACCTGGTGGCAGGTTGATTACATTGGACCACTTCCATTATGGACAGCAATTTGTTCTGACTGGAATAGACACATACTCCAGATAAGGGTTTGCCTTCCCTGCACATAATGCTTCTGCCAAAACTACCATCCATGGATTTACAAAATGCCTTATCCACCATCATGGTATTCCACACAGCATTGCTTCTGGTCAAGGAACCCACTTCACATCAAATGAAGTGTGGGAATGGGCACATGCTCATGGAATTCTCTGGTCTTACCATGTTGCCCATCATCCTGAAGCAGCTGATTAATAGAACAGTGGAATGGCCTTTTGAAGTTTGTGCCAACTGCAGGGCTAGGGCAATGTTCTCCAGGAGGCTGTGTATGCCCTAAATCAGTGTCCACTCTATGGTGCTGTTTCTCCCATAGCCAGGATTCACAGGTTTAGGAATCAAGGGGTGGAAATGGGAGTGGCACCACTCCTTGTTACCCCTAGTGATCCATTAGAAAAAATTTTGCTTCCTGTCCCTGTAAACTTAAACTCTGTTGGTCTACAGATCTTAGTTCCAAAAGGAGGAGTGCTTCCACCAGGAGACACAACAATTATTCCATTGAACTATAAGTTAAGACTGCCATCTGGCCATTTTGGGCTTCTCATGCTTCTGAATCAACAGGCAAAGAAGGGAATTCCTGTACCAGCTGGGGTGATTGATCCTATCAAGGGGAAACAGAACTGCAGCTATACAATGGAGGCAAAGAAGAGCTTTGTGGAATACAGGGGATCCCCAGGGCATCTCTTAGTACTACCATGACTTGTGATTAAAGTCAATGGAAAACTGCAACAACCCAATCCAGGCAGGATTACCAATGGCCCAAAACTTCAGGAATGAAGGTTTGGACCACCCCACCAGGCAAAGAACCACGACCAGCTGAGGTGCTTGCTGAGGGTAAAGGGAACATGGAATGGGTAGTGGAAGAAGGCAGTAATAAATATGAACTATGACTAGGTGACCAGTTACAGAAACGAGGACTGTATTGGTATGAATATTTCTTCCTTGTTTTGTTATGAGTATGTTTGTATTTGTACATAAAGCAAATGTCTTCATTTTCTTCTCTATCTTATCCCCTTATCACTTGACATAAGCTGTATTGTTCATTTTGTAGTATTTAAGTTATAGGAAATCAAATTTAAGGGTCAATGTTACCCAAAGACTTGCACCCTATTGTGAAGAGATTTAGTGCTTTTCCAGTTGTATGCAGGACAGTTGAGTATTGATAGGTGAAAAATATGCCTGTTATTGTTTTTTATTTAGAGATTAAGTATGGTTTAAGGTGATGTGTATAGCTGCCAAGTTGACAAGGGGTGGACTGTGATGGTCAGGTTCATGTGTCAACTTGGCCAGGTAACGGTGCCCAGCTGTCTGGTCAAGCAAGCACTGGGCTAACTGCTACTGTGAGAATATTTCATGGACTTAAATCATCAGTAAGTTGATTGCAGCTGTGGCTGATTACATCTGCAATCAACAAAGGGGAGTGCCTTCCACAATGAGAGATGTTTATTCCAATCAGATGAAGGCTTTAAAAGGAGAAGGAATGACTTCAGCAGTCAGAAGAGAGAAGTTTCATCTCTAATTTAGCCAACCAGCCTCTCCTGGGGAATTCATTGAAAACCTTCATCAGAGTTGCCAGCTTCCCCTCTGCCCTATGGAATTCGGACTTGTTCATCCCCCCAGTTGCATGAGGCACCATGCTGATTTGATGTATTTTGTCCCCCAAAATGCCATGTTCTTTGATGCAATCTTGTGGGGGCAGATGTATTAGTGTTGTTTAGGTTGGAACCTATTGATTGTTTCCATGGAGATGTGACTCAGTCAGTTGTGGGCAAGACCTTTGATTGGATAATTTCCGTGGAGGTGCTACCCCACCCATTGAGGATGGGTCTTAATTAAATCACTGGAGCCATATAAAAGAGCTGACAAACAGAAGGAGCTCAGTGCTGGTGCAGCTTAGAGAGATGCATTTTGAAGATGGCAGTTGAAAGCTGAAGCTGACATTTTGGAGAATACCATTTTGAAATGCACCCTGGGAGCAAGCAGATGCCAGCCACGTGCCTTCCCAGCTAAAAGAGGTTTTCTGGACACCAATGGTCTTTCTCCAGTGAAGGTACCCTCCTGTTGATGCCTTTGTTTGGACATTTTCATGGCCTTCAGACTGTAAATTCATAATCAAATAAGCTGCCTTTATAAAAGCCAGTCCATTTCTGGTATTTTGCATAACAGTAGCATTAGCAATCCAGAACAGACATCTTTATAAAATCTCATATTTACAGATATCTCCTATTGGTTCTGTTTCCCTAGAGAACTCTGACTAATATAGTCCAGAATGCTTCTCCCTTCAACAAATCCCTGATCGGCCCCTGAAACACACCAGACCCCAGGGCTCTTCAGGGCACATTGTGACAACTACTGGTTTAGATAAGCTTTAACATCTGTGCCAGTTTGAATGTATTATGTCCCCCCAAATGCCATTATCTTTGATGTAATCTTGTGTGGGCTGACCTATCACTGTTGATTAGATTGGAATTCTTTGAGTGTTTCCATGGAGATGCACCCCACACAACTGTAGGTGATGACTCTGGATAATTTCCATGGAGGTGCTGGCCTGCCCATTGGGTGGGTCTGAATTAAATTATTGGAGCACTATATAAGATCAGAAAGAAGAAGTGAGCTTGCTACAGCCAAGAGGGACACTTTGAAGAAAACACAGGAGCTGCAGATTAGAGACAGTTTGAAGATGGCCGTTGAAAGCAGACTCTTGCTCCAGAGAAGCTGAGAGAGGACAAATACCTCAAGTGCAACTAAGGGTGACATTTTTGAGGAACTGAAGCCTAGAGAGGAACATCCTGGGAGAAAGCCATTCTGAAACCAGAACTTGGAGCAGATGCCAGCCACGTGCCTTCCCAGCTAACAGAGGTTTTCTGGATGCCATTGGCCATCCTCCAGTGAAGGTACCTGATTGTTGATGCGTTACCTTGGACACTTTATGGCCTTAAGACTGTAACTGTGTAACCAAATAAACCCCTTTTAAAAAAGCCAATCCATCTCTGGTGTTTTGCATTCCGGCAGCATTAGCAAACTAGAATAACATCTTATTCAATTTTAAAAGCCAGTCCACAGTTCTGAGAAATATCAAAAATTTTATTTCTGCATGGATTTTTCTATAAACCTACAACTTCTCTAATAAAAAATTACATAAAAAATAATGCCATAAAAGATGTTTAGAAGGTAGGGAGCCCTCATATTACACCAACAATAATAAATTATAGCAACTTCCAAAAGATAGGAATTATTAATTTTAATCGTTAGGAAAACTGTTGCCTTGATTTTCTTGATATTTGACCTCAAGTATCCTTTCCCCATCCCTTCTTTGTCATGAGAATGTAGAATAAAATGATTTACTTCCCCTATGCTATTTTTTCTGTATTTACAAATGTCTACCCATTAATTCATTGTTTTATAATTTTTATGTTCTTTTGGATTTTTTTTTGTGGCTTTGTATGACCCATGAACTCCATTATTCTGGATAACAGAAGGCTGCTTATTGGGATAACTTGTTGATCCTCAATGTTAATCCAACCTCTATCTGTATTTCTGCAGATCTCTTTTTCCTTTAATTATAGAGGAAGTTGAACTCCAAGAAGAGCTATGGTTGGATGTAAGACTTGTCGGCTCTCATGGAGGAAGCCAGAGTTTGGGTCCCCAAATGGAGACTTAACTATCAGTTATTTTTTATCTAGTAGATATAGGTTACTAAGGAGAAGTAGCTATTGCAGGAGGAATAGCAATTGTAAAAAAAAGGTTGGCGAGTCTTGTCGGACTTTCTTTAGTATTCCAAAAGAGATTTTAGGACCAACAGTGGAAGCTTTATCTGACTTTTGCTTTAATTTAATGGTTCTATTAGCTGTGATCTTCACAGGACTCAATGGTGGTGTAATTGGAGGCTGAAAAGAAGTACTTCTGGGAACTGTGCTGCATATGTGACATAAAGCTGAGTAGAAGTACTATGACCCAATAATGTGATCTCGATGATGAAAAAAATATCATGCACACTCCCAAATACTGAGAACTAATGTTTATATTGGGTTTCACAAACCATTACACAAACTACTTATAAGGAAATCACATCAACCACCCACCACTTGTTAAAACAGAGCAAGTATTTTAACACTGAAATGCAACCTTATAAAACAGCAAGGGAACTGGAAATGAAAGGAAATGTCAGGCTGGAGATTTCTTCCCTTTTTATCATTAACATTTAAAATTTAATATTCACACAGAGAAGTGCAGTTAAGTGTCACCTAGTTGAATTTTTCACAAAATGAACACACTTGTGTAACCAGCACCCATACCAAGAAACAAACTATTACCAGGACCCCACAAGCCCTGCTCTTGCCCCTTCCAGTCACTGCCTTCTCCCAAGGTTAACTGTCCTCTAATAGCATAGATTAGTTTCGCCTGTTTTTACCTTTTATATAAATGGAATCGTACAATACAGACTCTTTTATGTATGGCTTTTTTGTTAAATTTTGTTTCTGTGAGACTCATCCACGTTGTTGTTTGTGATTATTGTTTATTCATTCTGCTGAATAATACCACAGTTGAGTATACCACAATTTATTGACCCATTCTACCATCAATAGAATGGGCATTTTGGTGGTTTTCAATTATTGGCTGCTACAGATTTTGCTTCTATGAACATCCTAGAAAATGTCTCTTGGTGAACATATATACATATATACATAACTGGGCAAGCAAATAGGAAGGTGACAGCTCTCCTTAACCCAGCCCTTCATGGTCCCAGGTAGATGGAGGCTCTGATATCCTCAATATGCATCTTCCAAGGTGACCTTGGGAGAAGTCTCTACTCCAGCCAGCCAGGGGGGGAGAGCTGATGGAGGCGAGCATGTGGGAGGTTTCATGGGCCAGGCCAGGAAGTGGAGCACATTGCTTCTCTTGTATTCCCCTGACTAGAAATTGGTCTCTTTATTGTGCACTGAAATATATATATTTGAATGTGGTTAAAAAAGATAATTTTAGGTTGTATACATGTTACTAGAATTTCAAACAAACAGTCACAGGACTTTACAACACAAACAATGAACCCTAATGTAAACCATGGACTATACTTAATAGTACAATTATAATATTCTTTCATCAATTGTAACAAATGTACTACCCTAATGCATGGTGTTAATAATGTAGGAAGGATATATGGGAATTCTCTATTTTCTGCATGATTTTTCTGTAAACCTTCAACTTTTCTAATGCAATTTTGTTTTTTTAAATGCTGCTCGTATGATAATATTATAAGTGGTGGAGAGCTGTTGAATTGTCTGCCCAGTAGTTATTCCCCCTTCTGATAACAGTATCCTAAGTTTCATCCGGGGAACAATATCTCTCTCCAATTTTAACCCATGAAGTTTGAGTGAAGCCAATCCCATTCCGTTTTCCATTGAGGATCCTGTATCCTGCTTTCCTTCTAGCCACAATGACTGGTTTAGGCACCCAAACCCAAGCAATCAAAACCAGTGACTAGGAGTCAAGCAAAGGGTTTTGCTAGACCTTTGTGGAGTGAGTTGCTCTATGTGTTGTGGGAATACAGGCTCAGGCATGATAGGGACTTTCAGCGAATGACCGCTTTATTACTTACATAGCATTAAGTGTGCAAAAGAGCAGGGGAAGCGATCCCAGGGTGGCCAGTCTCCTGGGAGGCCATCTGCTCAGGTCAGGGTTGTCAGTTCCACACACCCTGCTTCACATCAGAGATGAGGGGCGCCTGTGCTGCCTGAGTGGCGGGGCCCAGGGGGAGGGGCCCCACCGATTAGCAAAGGGCATTCATCAACTAACTTTTGTGCCCTGACAAGCAGGTGAGGATGGTTAGGATTTAATGTCTCCCCCAGGCTGCCTGCAGTCTTTTGTGCAATAGAAACATACCAAAGACTTTGGACATACCAAAGACCAAACACCTGCACAAACCAGCAAAAACGGAAATATAACAAACACCAGAATGCAAACAACTCAGAAGGAAAGGGGGGTGGTAGGTGAGGGATGGAAGATGGCCTCTGAGTGTGTCCATGACTTCCCCAGTAGCCCACCTCTTGGCCTTTTGACCAGGCCTAGCTTTCACAATACAAGCCCACTTTCTGCGTCAGATTCAAAGGTGGAGACAGGCCTCAACAATGCTGACAGCAATGTTTTGGGAACACCAGTGGCTGCAGCACATTAGATGGGCTTTCATGATTCCTATGCAGATCATTATTCCAAGCAGGTTGATCATGACTGTCTGAAGTAATGACCACATCTATGTCCTCCAACCCCCCTGGGAGCCAGCTGAAGAGGTCCCATGTGGAATCTATTTGACCACTTTGCAGCCAGTGGTCTAGCTGTTGGATTTTAGTCACCCTGTTCCACCTCCTCTGAGGTATTAACCCATGTACAGCAGGAGCTGTTAGCAGTAACACATGTGCCACTTGTTGGGCTGGAAGATATTGTCCTGTCACTGTCCAACCACCTGTGCAGAGAGCAGCCCCACCAGTGGAGGTTTTGCTTCCTCCACAAAGAAGATATACACTGGAGGGGTGCAGCCTGCCCTTAGGGTCACTGGTTATCTTAGGGATGCTAGCAGAAAGATGACTGAGTCATTTGCCAGTTTCATTATTTCAGGAGTTGTTGCCTCCTGACAGGTTATCTGGAATGTAGGGGTTGTGCCATTATCTTTGTCACAAGACATAAATGAAGGTCTTCCTGATGGTAGTACAAACAGGAGGCAGGGGAAGTCAGCTCCTGGAGTGGCAATCCAGACTCAGCAAAGAAGGGAGTGGGAGAAAGGGATCAGATGGCAGATCCAGCAGTCGGTCAGATTCCCTGCCACTGTCGTGGCCTGGGTCAGCTGGATGAAGGTGTTTTCCTTCTAGGTTGCAGCCAGGCCAAATCTGAAGAAACAAGAGGGGGACCAGCAACCAGTCTGAGAGGGTGGTCTTGCAATCATGTGCCATAGAAGACACTTTTCTCAGCCTATCTGCAGTAACTTATATTTCCCCTCCATGGCCACCCAGTCTGTCTGCCCCTTTCCCATTGATCTGAATGCCATGCCCATATCTTCTAACCCATTTCTGCCCCATCCTGATAGATGGGAGTTGTCACGTATCCTCGAAGGTTTCCCTTGACATTCCCAAGGGGACAGGTGGCCCTACAAGGGGCAGGCATCAACCGCTGACATCTAGTACAGTATGTGTCAGACCCACAGTTCCAGCTCACTGGATCATCACTCCATGTGTGTTGAGCACTTCTAGGCCTGCTTCTGTCATCCCACCCCTCTGCCTGGCAGCCCCAGCCTCCCACAATCCTGGAAATTGTGTGGAGGGTGTAATGGGGTAAAAATCAGGATGTTCCCTTACAGTGTCTGAAAGGAGAACCCCAAGTGGTGTGCTCTTGTTCCCCTTTTTGGGCCAATCTTGATGGGTATAAGGGTGGACATGCCACAAAACCTGGGTTCCTCCCCCAGCCTCAACTACTCCCTTTGCTAGGAAGAGGAATAGGGCTGTGTTTCCCTTCTGGGGAACTTCTGAGTTCAGCTTCCAGAGGGCCCAAATAAGACAGATGGTCCATCTAGTAAGAGAGTTGTCAGGGTCTAGAGTTGAAACTCCGTTTTTAGGAGGCCATTAAGGTTCTCCACAACGCAGGCTGTTTGTGGGTGGTGGGTGACATGGAAGGTCCATCCAATTGCATGAGTCTGGGCCAATCCTTGAGTGGACTGTGCAGTAAAGTGGGATCCTTGGTCAGAGGAGATGTCATCCGGATACCCAAAGTGGTGGAAGAACCACTTTTCCAAGGTATTCCATGTATGAACTACATCTCCATGATGAACTGGAAAGGCAAGGCCATATCCTGAATAGGTGTCTACTGTGTCTACTGTGACCAAGGCACAGGACATACCTTGGTTTGGAAGGAGAGGGTTGATATAGTCCACTTGTCATGAGTGGTCCAGTGCAGCCTCTCGGGAATAGCCCCTAAATGCCCTTTTCAGGTTCTGGCTTGTAGTTCACATTTCTCACACTGTAAATGGCAGATTAGGCCTCTTTGAATGAGAGTGGTACTCTGTGTTCTTGGGCCCATAATTTCATGGTGTCAAAGTTTCCATGTCCAGTTTGATGGCAGATCCACTCAGCAATGGAAGCAGCCACGGGAAGTTTGGCTATTTCAGGGATGTCATAAAGGTAATTTCCTTGTCCTCATACTCCAGGCAGAGCATATCCTCTGCCTCTCTTTCAGGAGGATCTAAGACCTCACTGGAAGGCATAAAGCAGCTTGGTGCATACTTTATTGTCAAGGTCATTCTAATGATGGTAATAATGATATGGGCCCTTTCCATGTGGATTGACACAGGGGAGGGTAAAATGGATGGTGTCTTTCCACACCAATAATTATTTCCAAAGGTCCCTTCCCCATACAAGGGAACCTGATCTCCATGAACCTGACAAGACTGCTAAGCTGTTGGCAATGGCCCATGTGTCAGTAAACAGCTACATGGGGTGATTGGGTCTGAATGTTCTAGGGCTAAGAGGACTGCTTGCAGTTCAGCCCACAGGGCACTTTTTCCAGTGCCAGAAGTGGTAAATGGTCTGCCAGTGGCAAGGGAAAAAGTGGCTGCTGCCAAATAGACCCTGGATGGCTTCAGCTTGGCCAATGCATCAGTGAACCTGAGCATCTGGTGGGGCATCCTTGAGCAGGTATGGAAGAGCCCTCTGCTGTTGTAACAGGATCATTATTGACGGGGGCCTCCTCACCTGCTCATGCCAGCCTGTCACTCCCTGGGGGCCTGGGTGAGAGCGATCCTGAATGTACCACTTCCATTTGATGATCTCTGTTGTTGTGCACTGTCTGGGTGAGTGTTCTGATCACCCGGGTCCCGGGACATAAAGCATAATGGGGATTTCTGACCTTAGGAGGATGTGGGAGCTCTCAGTCATCTTTTCTGTTTCCACAAAGCCCAATAGCACACCAGAAGTTGCCTCTTAATGGGGCACTAACACTGAGCCGCATCTGGAAACTTCTTGGTCAAAAACCCCAGAGGCCCACAAATTCCTGTTGCTCCCTCCTTCTGCCAGAGGGACCAGTCAGTGTGGGTTTGGGTGGCAGAAACTGGTAGCGCGACTCAAAATCCAGACTCCAAAGGTCCTAGAGGCAGGGTGGCTGAAATGGCCACTTTTACCTCCTGCAGGGCTGTTCCTTTTCATTCCCCAGTGGAAAGTACCTGCTTTTTGTGTCACCTAATATAAGGGTGGCAAGAGGAATCTGAAATGAGGAATATGCTGGCACCAATATGCCCCAAACTGCCAGGCCTCCTTTTTGGAGGTGGATGACTTTAAGGTCAGTAATTTGTCCTGAACTAGGTCAAGGATCCAGCCCTGGTTTCCAGCCCACATGCTGCCTAAGAAGGTGAGCTGCTGGGCTGGGCCTTGTATCTTACCAGGATTTATGGCCTAGCCATATTGTCGAAGCCCAGTTAGCAATGAGTGCAATCCCTGGGCTGTTTACTCTTCGCTCTGCCCTACCAACATGATGTGATCAATGTAATGGAACCCTTGGAGTCCTTTGGGCAGGAGCAGCTGACTCAAATCTTGTCCCACCCATTGGCAGCAAATAGTGGGGAGTATGTAGCCGTACAGTGAAGGTATATTGTTGGTCCTCCTCTGGAGCGGGATGGAGAAAAAGGCATTCGCCAGGTCAATGGCCACATACCAAACACTGGCGAAGTCCATAATGGCTCTGTAAGAGTCACAATGTCTGGGACCATGGGTGCCAAAGGGGACACTTTTGCATTCAAGTGCTGATAGTTTATAGTCAAACCCACACACTACCCACTTTTTTCACTGGCCACAGCAGGCTATTATAGACAATGATGGTGGATTGGAGGACACTGCAGATAGACGGTCCTTTATGAGTTCAGCAATGTCTTTTTCCCCACCAGGGAGGTGGTGTTGCTGCTGCTGGACAATGCAGTGAGGAGATGGGAGCACTGAGGATGTGCAGTCTGTCACTTACCCAACCATAAGGGCCAGAATTCACCGGGATGGGTTGAGGGGGGGGGGGTTGTATCCCTGCAACAGTTGCTGGGATGTGCAGTGGTTCAAGATGTCAGTCCCTTTAATGCAATCCCCAGTGGGAAACATTATCACAGGGGCACCCAAAGGGCCAAAGGGACCAATCCTCAGGGTAGCAGTCACCTCCTGTCCCCATACCCTTGGGAAATGCCTGAAATGGCCTGACACCACTTGTCACTTCCTTTGCTCTGCATCTCCCAGAATGATGGTGACCTGGATGCCTGTATCCAAAAGCACTATAAAGATTTGCTCACTGCCCCCAAGCTGTACACACACTGGGGCAAATGGCATTCAGTCCCTTGGGGTTGGGCAGGGCCCTTGGCCCCATCCCTAGGCCACTTACAATCCAGTCAAGTATGGGTAAAGAGGTCCTTCCTGGTGGCCAGACTCCTCATTCAGGCTGAAGATCTGCAGTATCCTGCTCCTCTACGTCCTGTATCTGGGGATTGTGGGAAGGAGGTCAGACAAGGGCAGATTGTGCTTATCCAGCCCATGGGCCTCCTTCTGGTTTATATTTTTCCCAAGGTTCTACATTGAAGATGCCATCTATGGTGCCTTTTGGGACCCCTTGCTCTAGTGGGGGCCATGAGAGGAAGGAGTGGCTGCTGACCCATCTTGTGGGTCTCAGGATTTGCTGGGTTACCAGATAGGCACTTACCACCTGCTGGTCTGGGTCCTTGGCCAGTTACCACTTGGAGCCACTCTCCTAGTAAGGGAACCCTTGTCCCAAGCAATAAACCTGCTGAATTGTATTTCCTAGAGGAAGCCTTTGGATGAAGAGGGATTTCTAAAAAAATCATCAATATACCACTGTGAAATGTGAATCTAGCGAGGGTCTAAATCCCTCCAGTGGAGGTGGAATATCCATATGCAATACCCAGTTGTTGCTGCACTACCAGGGCTAACTCCTCATTACTCCAAGGCTTAGTTGGAATTTGGTGAAGGTCACACAGAGTGGGATATTCTTGTCTGATTCCCTGAAGGAAACAGGCTGTGGCTGCAGGGTGGGAGCAGTTCCACCATCACCCACTCCTTCCCACTCCCACCTCCTCCTTTCTTAACTGACTAAGAGTTTGTTGGAGGATGGGATTGGACATGAGGCAGCCAAGACTCCTCCACTCAGGGAGGTAGTGGCACTCTCATCGTAAAGCCAGGGCAGCCCTGCGAGGAGATCCTCTCCAGGCTTCTGTCCACACCTATCTTTCATATCCCACATCTCTTTCTCCATAAAAATTTATACTTTTGTTTTCACCTCCATATCCCCATCTTCAGTTCCAATAATCTCCTGAATAATCAGCCTCACACTAATTTCAAGATCAGTCTGGGTGGCCTGAGTGCAGGTAGAATGAGAACAGATGTAAGAGGCCATGAGCCAGGGGAGTGTACACCAGGTGGTAAAAGCCCCAACCTCATAGATCTCAGTGTGGAACCAGCTAACCAACTCCCTGGCATTCATGAGTGGATTCTCAAAATACTGTTTATCACCATCCTTCCCACAAAGGATGGAGACAGCATGCTAGGTTCTCCAGCCGTGGGTAGGGACCTCTACGTGGGCTTGTTGTGGAGAGGCAACCCTTCAGTTTAGCACAGAGAGCATGAGTCCTGTGTTGCTCAAGAAGCCCCAGATGACATACAGAAAAGGAATGCAAGAGAAATGAAAAGAATCGCCAAAGAACCATCCCACTCCATACTTGCCTGTGCGTCCTGCTCATTGCACCCACCTTCTGGGAAAGAGTTACTCTCTCTCTCTCTGTTGAGGTGACCAGGCTTGTAAAATGTTATCTGGGCTGCTGGTGGCAGTATCTCAGCATCTCTTGGGAAAAGCTGGTCTGAAAATGGAACCAAAGAGAGGAAAATGGTTACGAGGTGGAGAGAGACAGAGTCCTGACAACCACGGTCAATCCCGTCAAGCCCTCCAGCCCTGCCAGTTACATGAACTAACACTTCCCTTTTTGCTGAAGCCCATTTGAGTTGTGCCTGTCACTTTTAGCTGAAAGCATCTTGACTTAATGCATTATAAAGCTTTTACACTTTTGTAGTGTTGTAGAGTGGTTGAAAGTCCTGTCACATTTGTTATCTCATGTGCTCTTTGTAAGAAACCTGGGAGGTTAAGAAAACTGAGGCTCAGGTTTACATAAAGAAGTGACTCCCTGTGCCAGTGCTTTGACTCAGATTCTCTGACCCAGAGTTAAAAATTCTGTCTTCTATATTAGAGTAGGCAAAGCTGATGAATAAATTCACATTACTGAATCCAAAACTTGATTGAGAAGAATATACATATGTAAATTACAAGACATACACACACATACACACACATCCATACATACCTTGTAATATCTACAGTACATATATAGATTCAAGGTAACATCTACTAAACGCCAAAGGAGGAGCACATTTTCTATTTCTGGGGAGTTCAGAGAAGGAAAAATACCTTTTAGTTAAAAATTGGGTGCTAATTATGAGTGGAGCATTTTGCTAGGCACTTTGAAGGATATACAATTAAGAAGATATGATCCTTGCCCTGAAGATGGTCAAAATTTAATGGCATAACTCAACAGTTGCAACTTCCTCAAAGAAACCCATTTCTATTTCTCTGAGGGAATTGTGGGAGCCTAGAAGTAATTGCCAATATACACAGACCTTCCTGCTGTCCGGGGTTTCAGTGGATACTTAGGACCCTTTCACAACATGGACATTAGTGATCAGTTTAGAAGGAAACATCTAATTGATTAGTTCACTGGTCAACAGAAATATAATGTGAGTGATAGAAATAATTTTGAATTTTCCAGGGGCCACATTACAAAAGGAAAAACAAACAGGTGAAATTAATTTTAATAATAGACTTTATTTAACCCAGCATATTGAAAATGTTGTCACTCAGCATATAATCTATATAAAACATATAACCTATATAAAAATTCTAATGAGATAGTTTATGTTCTTTTTTTCATACTAAATCTTTGAAATCTGATGTGTATTTTTGACATGCAGCACATCTCAATGTGGAATAGTGGCATTTTAAGTGCTCAGTAGCCCCAAATAGCAAGGGGCTGCAGTATCGGACAGCCCAGACATACACTAATGTAGACTAGAAAAGAAATCAATCCAATTTATTGGGACAGAATATTAAGGATTAACAGAGTTGGAAAAACTGCTCATTTGTTCTATATACAAGCATTTATTGAGCATCTATTCTGCTCCAGGCACTGATGGGCCTGAGCTAATCCACTGCAATGTGTAATTTGATCTCATCAGTTACTGGAATGCATTCAGGTAGCTGGGATGGAATTGCAAATATACTTAAGTGAATTTTCATATATTAATTCATCATGCCCTCTACAAAAGTTTATGAAACCCCATAGTGTATCAGATACTTTAATTGGTATTGGAGATATGAAGATAAATTAGACATCACTCTTGCCCTCATGGAGTCCACTATTTAGTTGAGACAGGCCATAGTGTGAGGGAGGTATCCTAAGAGAGCATCACAGAAGCACACAAGACAGACATTCTCACGCTGCCCTTCTCGTCATCATGGCTTTCAAGTTATAACAGTGGCCACATCTTATTCATTATATTCCAATGGAGTCAAAGCAAATGTGCATTTAACTAACACAAATTCAGTATGTATGCCTGATTGAGGAAGCTCAAGATAGATAGGTAGATAGACAGATGATAGTTAGATAGATAGATAGATAGATAGATAGATAGATAGATAGATAGATAGATAGGTAGACAGATAGATGATAGATAGAATCAGTTTAAGTAGTGAAAGCAATTCCATGCTATGATCATGCTCCTGGATGGTGTGAGATAGAGAGATGGAAGATGTAAACCTCAGTTTGGTCTCAGTGCCTGTGTTCCTCTCAAAGTGTGAACATCGTATACTTACTGTGATTATAGGTGTTTTGTTCAATATAGACATTAAATACTAGCTCTCTACTTTGTCTGATGCCCAACTGCGGAACTCAGAGAATCATTTCAATAATGGAGGAAAAACTGACTGGGTTGTATTGTACAATATAATACAGTACTGTATCTCCACAGTGGGGCCTTCCTAAGGGTTCTTTGAGGGAAATTTTGACAATTTGCAATTTTAACCTCACATGCTGTCTTTTGAACTTAACTCTTGCTTAGAATGTGGCTCCACTGTAGTTGCTGTACTAGCACTGTACATAATTTTACTATTAGAAGAGACCTTAGAAATTCTCTGTTTCAAACTTCTACCTTATAAAGGAATAGAATTATAGCTTCTTTGTTATGTTTCCTTGCCATTTTTATTTGGATACCTCACATGATGGACAAATCAGTGTCTCTAAAGTGAGCCAGCCCATTGTTCATAACCCTAATTATGATGGAGTTTATCCTTCTGGGTTAATATGTATGCTATTTTTTTCATACACATTGGTGTCTCTATGGAGCAACAAAAAATATATTTAACTCCCTTTTCAACTTTGATGAATTACTAGGCCACTCTGGCCCTCCATTTCTTCATCTATAACAAAGAGACTGGAACTGATGATTCTTGTATAGATATAAGAATGAACATGTCTAGTGTTCACGTCTAGATACCAGCAGTGTAGCTGACTCCCAGGAGACCAGCCAATGAGGAAATAGTACACTGGTAGCTAGAACCCCCAAATAACAAATAAAATAATAAATAAAGTAAAATCTATGAGTTCCTACTGATATAAAGCAAAGCAAAGCAAAGCAAAACAAATTCTGGTAATCTTTGGAGGATGCTAGGAATAGATTCTGTATTCTGAAAACTGGTCTATAAAGAAAAAGAATTGAGAATTTATCCTATCTTTCCTTTATGGAATATAGCTCAGGGTGACCAAATAGTTTATGAGGGAATGTTCTTCTTCATAGAATAATTCCTTTAGTTCTTTCTCTCTGTTTTCCTTTATCTCCTTGAGTATATTGAAGATCATTTTTGTAAAAGTCTTTGTCTGGTGTGTCCATAGTCTATCTTTTTCATTGAAGTTTTCTGGATTTTTATCCTCTTCTTTTGGATGGGTCATCAATTCCTGTTTCTTTGTTGTCTTCTAGTCTTTTGTTGTATACCGTACATTTAATATTTTAAAACATTAACTCTGGGATTTAGTCCCTGAGCTGTCTGTTTCTTGAGTTTATACCTAGCTAGTGATACGACAGAGATTTTCTTTTGTATGTGTTAGGGGCTCACAATACCGAACAATTAAATGCTAAAAAATACCTCTCATAGTCTTTGCAAATTGACTTTGCATTAGCTGGTACTCTGCTGCAGAGTTCAGCCCTCCTATCAAGAAGGTCAGCACAAGGTAAATGCAAAATGTAGGGTCCTCCCTGTCACAGGTAGAAAATTTATTTGGTATGCATGTGAGAGAACATGCGGGCACTCTCACAAGAAAAGTCAGGTCAGAGGCAAGAGGCCTGGTGAGGTTGGGGCCATTTGCTTTTATAGATTAGGATGGGTCTTAATACTATTACAGGAGTCCTTTATAAGCAGAATGTATTTCAGACACAGAGAAAGCCACAGGGAGGCCAGGAGATGCTGTCAAGTGCATTGTTAGATGACAAAGGAGCTAAGGACCAAGGGTCACCAGCAGCCAGCCCCAGACCAGCACAGTTTTGGGGAAGAAAGCATTGCCTTGATAATGCCTTGATTTGGACTTTTTCCCAGCCTCAAACAATGAGTGAATAAACTCCATTGTTTAACCTGACCCATTTCATGGTATTTGCTTGAGCAGCCAAGGAAATTAAGATAAGTGGTTTTAAGAGTTCCCCTGTTAACAGGAATTTGAATGCCCCTTCTACTCCCTAGGAAACAGACCTTCTTTCTTGGATGCTCCACCACAGGACTTTAAGCAGGTAAGCCTTGGCTCCTGGCTCTCTGACTCAGTTGTTTCTTACACTGAGGGGTGGGGGGGAGCCAGAGAGAAGCTTCCTAGGTAACTCCACAATTTACCAGTCCTTCCCAGCCAGAAGTTGGCCAGGGACTCACAAAGAGACCATTGGTTGGCTCCACCATGCCCAAGGGCTCCACAATGCCAAGGTGAGGGAGTCGCCAGCAAGGGGGCCAGGAAGTTCTCCTATGGCTCTTTGAAGCTGCCAGTTTTCTTGATCTGGTACTTGCCCAGTAAATGCAGTCCTCGAACTATTTTTGTAGTTTTGAGGAAAGAGTCTTTAAGTGTCCTCTGCTGCTTTTGCCTGAGGCGGATTGGAACAATGGCTGCCCTCAGAGCTGGGCCCTCAGCATTCTGAAGTACCTGATCTGAAGTACCTGATCAAAAGCAGAGGTCAGTGATCAGACCTCACACCCCTGGATCTTGGGGAACTAAGTTTTTATGTCCCACCCTGGCACCAGAAATCTGCACCAGGAGCTGGGGTTGTGTATCTTACTACTGCCTGCCATGAGGCTGGGGGATGGGTGATGGTAGTCTTTGCATAGAGAGTGAAATTCACTGGTTTTTACCTCAATTTACCAGCCTCTTCCTCCTGCTCTTCCCTGGATGCTTTACCATGTTCTACTAGCCTCTGGAGTTTCAAAAATAGTTGATTCAGATAGTTCTTGCCTGTGTAATATTTTTTCAGTGGAGGGACTGATTCCTGGAGCTTGCTACTCTGTCATCTTCCCACAAACCCCTCTTTACTTCCAAATTTTAAGTTGAATCTTCCATCTATAGTAACTTTCTATCTACACTCTCAATGCCATAATCTCATCTACCTTATTCCATGCTGGTCTTCCTTGTCTTCCTGGCTTCTAATCTTGCCTCACTCCTTCCAATTCTCTGGAGTAATTGGGAACAAAATAAAACAGAGCAATAACCTCACAAACCTAATCACTGCCCTTTCCTTGCTCTGTCCTTGCAATGTCAGGCCACTGTTTCTAGAACAGAATTCAAATACTTTTACTGTGGCTGCAAAGCTGGGAATAATTTATTCCCTGTCTCTCTCTCTTCATTTGTCTGGCTCCATTCCCTTTCTTTCCCACAACTGCCCAGCCATGCCAGCTTCCCCTTCAGTGTCTCAAACATGCCAAAACTAATCCCACCAAATATGGATCCCACAAAGGGAGAAACCAGGCAGTCTTTACCATTAGAATTCAGTTCATAATTGGATAATTTGTTGTTTTAAAACTGAAATGTAGTTCTTGTGGAATATAGATATATTAGAAAACTTGTAAACAAAATGTTACATGTTACAGTCCCCATCTTACCCTCTGAAATAATGATGTTTTGGCATATGTTCTTTCAGAATGTATGTTTAAATATCACAAATTTATGATTGAAGACCTAGGTAATCTGCTATTACAACTTAGCAATGAAATTAGAATATGCTTTCATGTCAGCTTCATCACTACTTTTTAGGCTTTGACCATATTTCCAAATTGCCCTCCCAAGAAGTAGTACTGATTTGCATTCCCATCATGAAAGTGCCCATTTCCCCCATATCTCTGGAAATCTTTTTTTAATCTCTGCTATTCTGAGAGATGAAATATAGCAATCCCATTGTTGTTTCTATTTGCATTTCTTATATGGTAGTGAGGTTGAAATTTTTTCTTCTGATACCATTTACCTGTATTACTTCATAATTGAGTAATTAAAATTGTTTTTTTGCACTTTGAAAACAAATAGAAACTACCCCAGGAAGTATTTATGAAAACCACTGGGCACAGCATTGCAGCCATGGCCTGGTGTACAGTTCCAGTAATGCCTTGCGGCTGTTCACTCTTGCTTATCGGAGAACCCAGCCTAGGCTCTACAGTGCTCATAGGGGATGTCCTTATGTTCTTCTTGCAAGATGTGAGTCATAGAAGATCCTCCATGATCAGTTTTACAAGCTGGCTCTTTGTATTTTCTGAAAATACATGTGAGGAAACAAACAAAATATTACACATTTAGAATGTGGCCCAAAAATTTGCACTTGAATTCCACTGTCAGGGGTTTTGATGATCTTAAGGTTTCATTTTGGAGTTCAAGTAACTTGATACATCAGGATACTTGTTAATATTTTCCCTGTTACATTTATTTTAGCAAGGATAGAAAAAATGTAGGGAAACAGTATGTAATACTGACCCCCATTCTCTACATTACTTTTGAACAGGTTTTTTTTGCTTCACCTGCAAAAATTTCAGCAGAATATTTCAAAGACATCATGTCTAATATGGTACTGTAGATTTTTAAAATGTGGCACAAACTTGATTCATGGTGATGTCAAAGCATACTTTCAGCTGTCCATGGTCCTGAAATCCTAGCTATTTTTGTTCTACGGTCTTGTGTGTTTGAACTCAGACTGTTTGTTCTCTGCACAGTTTCTTTCATTCCACACTTCTTATGGCTTATTTTATTTATGTTTATCTAAAGTTAACACTTTTGAATGTGGAGCAACTGTATGAATTTATATGTGTTGGAGTGCCATAAGTTTTAAGAGGTACTTTTCTAAAGTACCTTCTGAGAGATACTTTAAGAGCTGTTTCTATAATGACCAAAACAAATGACTGTGACTTTTGTGGCCACAAGACTAGTATCCTTTAAAGAAACTGTAAAACAAACCAAAAATGACCCAAATCACAGCTGAATAGAGACCTAACTGCAGTCAGGAACTTTGAAAGGAAGAGAAATTCAAAATTCAAAAGACATGGAAATTCAAAAGAAAGAGATGATCAGACCAGGGCATCAAGAATATGAATAAATAGCATGACTTGATAAATAAAAAAATCAGGAATGCTTTACTTAAAATTAAAAAGAACCTGTAAGATAAAAGAGACACCTGGGAATAATTTATTTTAATGAAAAATATGGAAGACCAAGGAACAGGATGTGCTATTTCAAAGGAAGGAATGGTGACACTGGAAAAATACACAATTTGTACTATTTTTAAAAATCTGGTCTTTACTTCAAATAAAGGTCAGCTGTGATCAGATATGTTGTTCATACACCATCTGTGGTGGGAGGGGGAAAGTCAAACTACATCAAGGAAGTGTCAGCATTTACTGAGTGAGGGAGTACTCTATGTAGCTTTATGAAATATGCCCAATAAGCAGAGAAAAATAAAGTAGAAAAGATGATTCTATCCTGTAGCATAATGAAAAATTTGGCTAGTCTTTTTCCCTAGTTCTTGGGGAGGTAATTTTTCAATCTTTGGAATTTCTCATGACAGTTGTGTCTTTTCTTATTCATGGTGGGTCCAGGACCACTACTGATAATTTATATGGTAAAGGAGATGACAGGGTGGGGCCTGCCACACAGGTAGTCTTAGGGTTGGGGGATGGCTACATCAGAAAGACCAACCATGTGAGGAGGGGGTTGGGCTTGGGGTTTGAGGTCATATCAGCCCAACCTCCCTGGTCTCTGGGAGGTGGGAAACCCTGAATGTGCAGGCAGCTGGTAAGAATTGTGGGTGGCCTGAGCCCCTGAACTTGTGACTAGTTCCTGAAAGGGAATCATATACAGGATGGCCCATAATAACCTGGGGGTCTGGTCTTCCTCCGGGTAGTTAGAGAATTGAATGGGATTGAGTACAATAGCCTTTGCAGCTGCTTGAAGTTTTTGTTCCTTTTTCATCCTTAAAGTGATGGGGTAGATTCATAGGAAAAAAGGGACACAGAATCTCAGAGTTTAACCACTTCATTGAGCAACAGAAGCCCAGGAGGTCCTAAGTGATTTGTTTAAGGTCAAAGAGCTCATTAGTGGCAGAGCCAGGACAATAAATTAGTAGTTCCAATCTCTATCTCAGTGGTCTTTCCACTCTGTGACAGCCGCCTAATATGCAAAAAACCTTAATATTCCTATAGACAGTGTACATTCTATTGCACATAGAATACGAGGGAAATGGAGCAATAAATGAAAGGACAGTAAAGTGAACAAAATGGGAAGGGATTGTGCTATATGGGTCAAGGGAGACAAATCCAGTTTGATAAAAGTTTGAAGGAGGGGAAGAGCACTGAACAAGAGGTATGAGTTAGATAGGTCAAAGTGGGCCCAAAGTTACTGAATGGAGGCCAGGAAACCATTTGCAAGTAGATTTTTTGGGGCCCAACAGACAAGAGGCAGAGCAGTTATATTCATCAAATAAAGGACAAGAGTGTAATATAATAGTTGATTAACCAGAACATATCTGAAATGAGGTGTTTAAAATAACTGAAATTTCTGGTCGTGTAAGGGCTAAACAGAGACCACTGTTTGCTTCTTTCACAACCCCTAATTCTCAATATAGTTGGAAAAATGTTTCTCAAATATTCTAATTAATCCACCTTCTGAAGACTTGAGACTAATCAGGCTATTTCTGTTCCAGTCCCAATTCTGTCATGAAGCAGCTGTTTGTCATTGGGAAAGTCGCCTTACCTCTCAGGACTTCACCTGTTACATCTGTGAAACAAAGGGCTCTGATATATCAGAGGTTCCCAGACTTTGCATAAAAGAATAACTTTGGGCTCTTGTTAAAGAAACAAATCCCCAGGTGCCCCTGAGAGTCATTGAAACAGGATCTCCAGAGGAAGTACGTGGACCCAGGAATCTGCTTCTTGTCACCAGGAAAGTTTGGAAAGCTTTTACTACATAATCTCTAAAGTCCCTTCTAATGCTTACAACTTATGATTTGGCTTTCTCGTGGGCACAAACACAGAATTCCTAAAGCAGCTACATCTCTGATGGACTGAGGGTCTTAGGAGACCCCCAGAGATTACTGTGAATATTATAATCAATGTAAGGGCCTCATGCTTTCCACGGAGAAAGGGCAAGAGAGTGGAGAAATGCACTAACCCCAGGTTATCTTCCTTTGAATATAAAATTTAATAGATGAGGTCTCCGATGTCAGCTTTTAAAATTCTATCTGACAGAAAAAATACCCTATATCTAACATCACTGTATTACAAATAAAACTCCTAGCACTAAAGACAGAAAATAATAGATGATGCTATCTCTTAGAGGAGAGTAGAGCAAAGTAAAACATCACTGCAAATGTGTGAGCTTCACATCCTCTCAGCAGCTTTCTTAATAAAATAGCAGATTACCCAACTGGTTAGGGGTAGAGTGTGGATTTGTTCCTGCTAATAATTCAGAATTAATTTTTTATTTCCATCATTTATAGCTCAAAAGCAATGGAGGCATCACCATAATATTAAGGTCAAGCTTAATATCATGAATTTCAAGAAAGAACATGGAACAATGGTACAGAGCTATGAAATTTTGATATTCTACTAACTGAGAAAAATAAGTACTTGGGAAAATGGCCAGAAATGACAAACAATAATATATTTTCTCCCTTAAAACTACTCCAAAATTAATTTGAATTCATATATGACACAAAATATTAAAATTGTTTTCCAAAAATTGACCTTGAGCAATTGGAATCCATCAAATAGTCTTATTCATTCTATACATGTATATATCTTATATACAGAGCCAGAACATATGGTTATGAAGTCTGTGCACTACATACAGGCACTAGACTAAGGGGTGAGTGGGGACTGATATCCAATCCACATTCTGCTGGACAAACTATGCTTCTTGATATGAGGATGCCCCTCTTGCATCCCCTGAAGAAGGGCATCTTTTGCCTTGAACAGGCACTATCTCCAAGCCAAGGCAGTGCCCATGGACCTCTTTTCACTTGCCTCTAATTGCCATATAGATCAGCAGTGACCTTGCTTATGTAGGCTAGTTACCATATGGGTTAGCAGTAGCCATCTAGGCTTGCAGTGACCTTGTTTATATACCAGCAAATACAGTATTTGACTTTTTCTTCCAAGAGGCTGCTGGGGACATATTTAATCAGCTGACTTCTGACTAGCCAAGATTTTACTATGTTGAGTTGGACAGTGGGGCAAAGAAAAAAAAAAAAAAAAAACACAAAAAGCAAAGCACACACACACACACACACACACACAAAATTGGATACTTTCTAACCAATAATCCTGGTCACTTGCTTCTTTTTGGGACCCAGGGATGTGGCTCTTCTGAAATTCTTCTTGAAAAATAATGCTCCAAATTTGGAAAAAATGAAAAAGAATTAGCTTTCATAAAAGATACATTAAAACTTCTAGAAATTCCTGATAAAATTATTGAGGCAAGAAAAAAATTTCCATTCACAATAGCAACTGAAAGAATCAAATATTTAGGAATAAATCTAAACAATAATGCAAAGGACTTATACACAGAAAACTATGAAATATTGCTAAAAGAAATCAAAGAAGATCTAAATAAAAAGGAAGGATATTGGAAGACTAAATATCTTTAAGATGTCAACACTATCCAAAGCAATTTATAGATTCAATGCAAACTTAATCAAAATTCCAACAACTTTCTTTGCAGAAATGGAAAAGATAATCATTAAATTTATATGACTAGCTAAAGGCATCTAGAAAAAAAGAAGGAAGTTAAAGGACTCACACTTTCCAATCTTAAAACTTATTACAAAGCCACAATAATCAAAACAGCATGGTACTGGCACAAGGTCAGACATACAGACCCCAATGGAATAGAACTGAGAGCTCAGAAACCAACCCTCATATTTATGGCCAACTGATTATTTGATAAGGCAGTAAAGTCTGTTCTCTTCAACAAATAATGCTGGGAAAACTGGATCTCCATTTGCAAAAAAAAAAAAAAAAAAAAAAAAAAAAAAAAAGGAAGACCCAAGCCTAACACCATACTAAAAAAATCACCTTAAAATGGATCAAAGATCTTAATATAAGATGTAGAGCTATCAAACTCCTAGAAGAAAATGTAGGAAAGCATCTTCAGGACCCTGTATAAGGTAACAGTTTCTTAGACTTTACAACCAAAGCACAATCAAGGAAAGATAAAATCGATAAATGGGGTCTCATCAAAATTAGAAGCTTTTGTGCATCAAAGGACTTTATCATGAAAGTAAAGTGACAACCTACACAATGGGAGAAAATGTTTGTAAACTACATATCCAATAAAGGATTAATACCCAGAATATATAAAGTAATCCTTCAACTCAACAATAAAAAGACAATCAACCCAATTAAAAATTGGGCAAAAGACTTGAACAGACATCTCTCCAAAGAAGATATACAGATGGCCAAAAATCACATGAAAAGATGCATAACGTCATTAGCCATCATGGAAATGCAAATCAAAACAATGAGATACATTTCACACCCACTAGAATGCTACGATTAAGAAGATAGAAAATCACAAGTGTTGGAGATGATGTGGAGAAATGACACTCATTCATTGTTAACGGCGATGTAAAATGGTGTGGCCACTGTGGAAGACAGTTTGGCAGTTCCTTGGAAAACTAAGTATAGAACTACCATATGACCCAGCAATCCTACTACTAGGTATATACCCCAAAGTATTGAAAGCAGGAATGTAAACAGATATTTGCACACTGGTGTTCATAGTATCACTATTCACAATTGCCAAAAGATGGAAGCAACCCAAGTGTTCATCGAATACAATGGAATAGTATTCAGCCTTAAAAAGGAATGAGGTACTGTTATAACATGGATGAACCTTGAAGACATCAAAATCATGTTGAGTGAAATAAGCCAATATTGTATGATCTTGTTGTTTTGAAACAATTAGAATAAGCAAGCGCATAGTGTCAGAATCTACAATATAGGTTACCAGGGGACAGGGTGGAGATAGGGAATGAGAGTTAAGGTTTAAAATGTACAGGTTTCCTATTTGGAATGATGGAAATGTTTTGGTTAATGGATGGTATGATGGTAGCACAACATTGTGAATGCAAATAACAGCCCTGAAATAATTACCTGAATATGATTGAAAGGGAAAATGCTACATTGTATATATGGTAAGACAATAAAATTTTTAAAAATCCATGGAACTACACTATACAAACAGTGAACCCTAAGTTAAACCATGGACTTTAATTAAAAGTACAATTATAAAAATGTGCTATCATAAATTGTCACAAATGTTCCACACCAATGCAAGGTGTTGGGGGTTGGGTGCTGTATGGGAATCTTGTAATTTATTCATTATTTTTCTGTAAACCCACACCTTCTCTTATAAAAAAAAGAAAAAAGTAGTGGTGCAGGTCATTAATTATTTTGCCGGTCTGAGTGGATCAGTGCTTCGCTGTGTTTCAGTAACATTAGATGGCTATTTTTAAAAAGATAGTATCGGAATCTAAACATAGGAGCATTATATAAACTGAAGGACACTTTTTCTATACTCAGCATTATTAATAGACCACTGAAGAATGGGGAAGGTAGAGCAATGTAACGTGGTTGTGGAGAATTGGATGTGACTTGGAGAAGTCAAAGTAATTCCAACAAGACTGCTTCTCTGAGTAGGTATTTCAACATGACCATATATTTGGCATGATTTCAGGGATGTAACAAAGACTTTCTCATCTCCTTGCCTGCCTGCCTCTTTCTCAATGCTTCTTTGATTTGTTTGCTGATACCTGATGGTCTAAGATTTATTATTCACTACTTTCACTTAAATGTTCATCTGCTGTTAAAGAATTTTTGTCGCTAGGGGTCAGTTTTCTCAGAGAGCACAAAGAGCACAAATGGATAGAAGGAAGAATATGAGGACATAGTATCCCAAAAGATGGGGAGATGCTAGTGAGATGGGAACCTAAGAAGATTTCAGTCCCAATTTTGAGTACAGCTGACTTAATCCAGAGATCAAAACAATTTTACATGTAATTAGCTTTGCATGGAGAAAGGTAATTTGACTGAGAAATGGGTGGAGTTGGGTCTCAAGTCAGACAGTTCTGGTTTGGTGTCTACTTGCATCTCTAACTAGCCTTGTGTACTTGGACAACTCTTAACCTCTCCAAGCTCCAAGCTCCTCAACAAATATATGTGCCTAATTCATGCCAAGCATTTTGTCACGCATTGCTTCATATGACGATAAGATACCCACCTTTTAGGGGTCTTATGAGAAATAAATAGGATAATCTTAAAAATCACTGGCTAGGTGTCTAGCAAAGAGGAAGAATCATTTTATGGAGCAAGTAATAATAAGAATGACCCCTTAAATCTGTACATCTCTGTACAATTTTCAAAGCACTTTCACATCTATTGACCCCTTACAGCAGCTCTGTAGGTGGAACTAGTCAGATAATCAGTGCCCCGTTTTATGGGTGAAGAAATCTAATGAAACTTAAGAAGATTGACCTGCTTGGTTGTTTTCTTAGTGAAAAGGATGCCTAGCTAAAACATGTGTAAGTTGGCCAAAATCTTTGTACTTATTACTTATTCCTATTTTATAGATGGAGAAACTCAGTGAGGCTCAGAGTGATTTTGATTTGCTTTTCTGAGCCTTGTAGTGAAAAGGTGATTTTAAAAAAGTACAAGTTGTCAAATGCTTTGTACACATTGGTAAAGGTGGGTAAAAAGAGTTACCTAACATGCAGAAGTTTGTGTCTAACAATTTAATTGATGAAAGTTAATATAAGGATCCTGATTCTCTTCATCTTCACCTAAGTATTGAAAGACTTAAGGAAGGAAGAGATTTAGTCTAGAAGAAAGAAAAGCTTTGGCCTCACTATTATTTCCTAAATTTTGGGAAAGACTATTGATACAGGATTTGGAATCTCTTTCACTAGATATATTTAAAAATCATAGACGTTCATATATATTGCAATCCTATTCAGAGGTGGAAAACAGACCCAGAAAGCATCTTGAAATGACCTTTCCCAAATCTGGTTTTATGATTCAGCAAACCATTAGATGACCTAGTGGTAAGAAGGGAAAATTCTAACATTACATTCGTTCCAATCATTTTCAACCATACAAATATTTGCTTTAAAAGCATTAAAAAAATGAAATGAATATATTCCAAACAGTATCACTGCATTCTGAGACTATGCCCCACTACTTACTGAGCAAAACTGTTTCATTGGTCTATCCCAAGCCTTCCATTGGCTGCTTGGGAGGAGCATCTGTCGATATGCCCAGACCGTCTGACCCACTACAGGTTTTCAATCCTTGGTTAATCTGAAAGACTCTGGGAATTAACACTTGCCCATAAACAGATAGTGTTTTGGAAACATGCATGCTTTCCATGTGTCTTCCAGTTTTGGTTCAAATTAAAACCTTCCTGGAATGATATGAAAATCAGAGCTTATTCATTATGAACGGCATGTAACCTTGCTGAGTTCTTCTTCATAAATGTAGTAAAATACCATATGTGCCTGTCAACTTGGTGTTTATGTGTGAAAACACTCATCTATCCCTGGAACATGTCCTTTTTGGGGAATAAGAAACAAAAAGTAACTTTTTCAAGACAAGAGACTTGAGTGAGTGGGAATATTACTGCCTTTTATTCTATGGCTATTGGCATGGATACTGGAAGGCTTTGAGTTATTTCAGTCACCAGCTGTGGTCTGGAAATTATTTTTTTTCCCATTTGATTCAATTTATCTTTAGCTACATCGTGACATTAAACATTACCAGAAAACAACCAGAGAGAGGGAGTCATCTTACAACTTGTTTTCTAAGAAGCAACGGTATTTGAGGGCAGGATGAAAGCTCTGCATTTTTGTTAAGATGTTTGGCGCAATTCTTTAGAGGAGCTTAAACAGAATTTTCTCAAAGTCTAATTTTTTTTTTTTAAGTGAATCTTACAAGGGAAGAGGATGCTGGTTATGAAACATGCTCATCAGCCTGATGCTTTAATTACCTCTTCTTTGGAGTTCATGGTATATTGTTATCATTAATCCCCAATCAGAGGTTTGAGTCACCAAAATAAATCTGCAGGATTTATGCACACAGTTTCTTACCGAACAGCCGAGCTTCATGCTTCAAGGGGTATGACACATGACATGCTCTGCCCTTTACAGCTTTTCCAAGCCTAAAGGCAAAACCCAAGATTTGAGTAACATACATTTAAGGGTGTGTTTTTGCAGATGCTGGTTGGGACATGAAGACAAATGTAGGAGTGATTAATGCTAAGAACAAAGTGGAAACTTCGCTGGGGGGAAGAAGACATTTCTGGAACCAGAAGTTTCAACTGGCTTTAACTATAACCTTATCAGTTGTACCACTAAATGGGTATACACGAGTCAAAGGGGGGTGAAGGGAGAACATCACAAAATGAAAAGAAAGCCTCTGCAGTTTTTTGATAAGATGACTTAAGATGTCTTGGGGATGGGGGACGGGTGGGGGTAGGGAAGGGGTGGAAGACAGGGATCTCTTCTGGATTTCAGGGAGGAATGATGAAACCAAAGGAAAACAATCCAAGGCAGATTAATGAATTCATTATGGCATTTGTGAATTTAAAGTAGATTCTAATCAGGTCCCCCAGCCTTCCCCGCCTTGTTTGCGGAACCAGCGCTAATAGGGTTCCCCAAGCTGTTTCATCGCTCCCTGCGATTCGCTGTCCCAGGAAATTCTGCCTCACCCCTGATTCCGTGTTCAGCTTTCCTCTGGCTGAGCTGCTCATTGCCAACAATCCCGAGGCTCCTGCATGGCGGGAATCAGCCTCTCCAGTCTCACACCCCCCCCGGGGCTGCAGCTTGGGGAAGGGGCAAAGGAGTCAACCAACTCCCGGAAAACTTCCTTGCCGGAGATGGCTGGGGTCTTTGGGCTTCCTCAGCCTCCCCACGCTGGGCCCTGCGGTATTCATTGAAGTGCGGCAACTATTGGTGCGCTTCAGCCAGGCAGGCTCTGAGCTGCAGAGACGGGGCCGACCGGCAGCCACGCTTCCCCCGCGAGGGACGGCGCCCTTTACCACCCGATGCACCCAGGACACGGCCGCCGCCAGCCCCGGGCGCCCGTCCCAGGATGCTTTGTTTTCCTGCCGCAGGACGCCGAGGCAGTCTCTTTCCACCAGACTTAACTCGTCCGCAGCGGTAGCCATGGAAGTTGTTGCGGCACAGATGGAGAGGGATCCAATTGGGGGGTCATCTCTCTCGGATGTTTTTTCTCTGCACAGACCGCTTCTTCCCTCCTTATTGGGGTAAGTGAAATCCAGTCTGTAATAACAAAAGGGTAAAATTGAGGGTGATGGTGATGCAAGGGGACTGCTGTAGCATAAAGGGTCAATAAACTAAGTTGTTTTTCTTGGGGGTGGGGTGGGGGTGGGGTGGGTGGTATTTCTATCCCAAATACAGTTTAGGAGTTGGATTTAGCTTCAGGCATCTTGGTGGGAGAGGGTGCTGGGATATGTTTGTTTTGGGGAAATTCTTTGCCACAAACTTGTCTTTGTCTACATTCTGAGAAGGGAGAAAGAAAGTGGAAGTGAGAGAAAGCCCAGAATTTGGTGCATGTGTGTGCTAGTGATTTAGCAGAAAGATGATCCTAATAGCCAATGACCAGTGAAAGTCTTTTACCCATATCAGGAGTTCTAGATGTCCCCTCCATCCTAATTCTGTCACCCCAGTGGCATCTGTACCAAACCACCCCAGTCCCAAAATGACTGTCCCATTAATGCCTCTCTTGGGGAGCCAAATAACTTCTGATGAGGATCTGAAACCTGCCTTGCACACAGTGGGTGCTCAATAAATGTTTGTTGACTGGCGAAATGATGCATCCCCAGGCTGAGTCTTGCCCATGGAATTTGCCCCAGACACTTAACTGATTCTCTGATATAAGATAGACCTCAAAGAACCAGGATAACTTAATTCATTTTGTAAAGAAGGAGCTGGAGAGCCTTAGATAATACAGTGTATAGACTGTCATCATCCAAAAGAATCAATCTGACAGCTTCAGGGTCAGATTCATGGATCCAGGAACATGGTGAGCCCACAAGTTTCTGGCATAGTGAAGAGAGATGGGCCTTTGGGTCAGGCATGCTTGGGTTTGAATCTTGGCATTATGACCTTGGGCATGCTCCTTTACCTCTCTGTGCCTTGATCTCCTCCCCTGTGAAACAAGGCAAGAGAAGATGAAGGGAAGGGGGAGTTGAAAAGCGAAGGGGAGCATAAGTGTCCAAATTGTCTCCCCATCCTTAGAAAATTCAGGAAAGAGGGTGTCTTGGGTGCTGCTGACTTCTCTGCTGACACCTCTTCTGACTCTGATGCAGGTAAAATTGCATTGCAGAAACTGGGCTGGAGACCTCCTGCCCATGAACAGCTGAGAGGAGCAGGCAGAGTGAGGCTGGAAGCCTTTCTCAGGAGTTTAGAAGCAGCTCCCTTAGGGCTCAAGTCCAGAATTTACATACATTCTGGTGTCTCTGGGGCATGGCTGGGAGAAGCAGAAATTCCTTTTCTATCTCATTTCTGTGCCTCACACACCTTCTCAGCCTTCTTCTAGTAAAGGGAAGCAAAGTGTGGAAATGGAGTCCCAAAGAAGGTGGCTCTGAAGCACCTGGGGAACTGTGCCAATCACAGGGCTGAAGAGCCAAAGGCATCAGACTGATACTAGCTTTGCCTGAATGGGAGTCTGCAGAGAACTCAGGGCTCCAGCGGGGGTGGGGAGGGGGGCTGCCTGTGGAGTCGGTGACAAAGCCCCAAACCTTCCCAAGGAACTCAGTGGATCTCTGTGGACCTCACCCTGGGTCTCAGAAGCCTGGATGTGAGACCGTAGAGAGGGATGGGGTGGACAATGAGAGACACTGCTGGCACAGAGCTCCCCCAAAGCCTCAAGATACCCTGGAATGGTACACAATCCAGAGAGCAGGGGCTGGTGTAAGCAGTAGAGCCACCCCGGCCAGTCTTGGGAATGAGTTGGGCAGTCACTTTCTCTTTCATAAGTAAAGGTGACAACACTCGAATCCAACCTCATAGCACGAGACAGTGGTAAGCTCCAAGAAGGCGAGGTCCACGTCTGCCTCGTTCTCTGCCACACAGCAGCACCTAGCACAGATAGCTCATAGTTGGGGCTCTTTATACGTTGAATGAACAACGAATTTTAGAAACCTCATCTACAACCAAGAGTTCATCTCCCACACTGCTCCATGCAATGCATGCCTTCATTTAGCAAGTATTTCTTGGGTGATCTTCCACATGTTAGGCTCCGTTGCTAGACATCAGAAAGGAATTTGTACCTATCATTCATACTGATACTTCAGTGGCCCATTCAGTGGCATCTCGGCACCACGTAACACCTCTGGAGACCGAGGCCCCATCACAAGCCCCTGTGCGGCTTCAGGCTCGGGCAGTGGGGACGCGGGGCGGGGGGGGGCAGTGGGAGATGCGGCAGGTTTAGTCTCTTTCGAGGCAACATGTCTGAAGTCCGTTTGCACCCGTCCCTGCTCCCGGGGCCGCCTCTCCCCGGAACCGCCCGGTCTTGGCAACTCCTCTTTCCTCCGGGGCCGCTGCACCTCTCTCCAGCCCCCTCCCCGGGCTCGGAGCGGCGATCCCAGTCGGGTGGCAGGTAGCTGGGGAAGGGACCAGGTTGCGCCTGGGGAGCGAGCTTTCCCGGGCGGGGAGAGCGCGGCGGACGCCGAGCGGTCCCAGAACAAAAGGCTCATGGCTGGCACCGGCCTCCTCGTAGTGCGGTGGGGACGTGGGCTCGGGGCGCAGGCGGGAGAACCACGCGCAGGAGGGGACTGAAGTGAAAAAATGAAGTGAGAAAAGAAAAAGAGGGGGCGCCCAGGGTGGGAGCGGCGTGAGCAGGTCACCCCGCGCCCGAGGTCTGCGGCGGGGCCAACGCGGCCCTTCCTCCGCCTTCTGCAGCGCCTTCCAGGCAGCCAAGCGTGTCTCCGCTGCAACTCCGCGGAGCGCGCCGCGGCCGCCACCACGCCCGCCTGCTCGCCAGCCGGCTGCGCCAGTAAGTAGCGGCGCGCCCACCGCCCGCCAACTGAGCTGTCGGGTCGCGGCTTGTCTTCCACAGCCCCGCAGGCAAGTCCGCGGCCGCCTGCTGCCCGGGGCCGGGCGCCGAGCGCGCCTCCACCGCTGGCTGGACCCGGCCGCCCACTGTGCGCCCCGCGCCCTCCCTCCGCGGCGCGGCGTCTGCAGCGCGCCACGGGGAGGGTCGCCCTGATCGCGCGCTCCCCGAGTGCCGCGCCACTCCCATGTCCAATGGCTTTTCGGGGGTGGGAAATGGGGGGTAGGGGGCGTCGCCCAGAGGCGAGGAACTGCGGTCGGGGTGGGGCATGTGCGCTTGGCGCGGCCGAGCGCGGCGACGTGCCCGCCCGAGCGCGCGCCCGGGCGTGTGTGTGTGAGTGTATGTGTGTGTGAGGGAGTGTGTGCGCACACGCCTTCGGGGGCCGGAGGGACACTGCAGTGGGCTTCTCCCTCGCGCCGGCCCCACGAGTGCTCAGCCGCCAACCTTCCCGCACCGCATCTGGAAGTAGCTTGGCTCTTTCAGCTTCCTGAGCCTTCCTCTCCATCCACCCCTCCCTGATCTTACTTTCCTTTTAGCCAGGGGGTCGCGGCCGGTCACCCCCCAACTGGCGCAAACACCCAGGCCTTCTCCAGTTCTCTCCTAAGCCAATATTTTTGCACTTGTCTTTCTCTGGGGTTTTTCCACGAACCACTCCAGGCTCCCCCGTTCTTGGAAATTGTTTTGTTGGACCGCTGTACCGAGGCGTGTAAAGCTTGAGGACTTTATTTTGATTCGGTTCAATTTTTCCCCTTCCGGGCAACGGAGCAATGAAATTTCCAATCGAGACACCAAGAAAACAGGTGAACTGGGATCCTAAAGGTTGGTATCCCCTCCTTTCCTCCGCCCGCGTCCTGCCTCCATCTCCCGCAGGTGCGCGCCCACAGGAGTGGAAGGACTCTTGCTCCTGGCAGCGTGTGTCCTGAGGCTGGTAGATGCGCCTGGGAACTGCTGCGGGTGGGAGGAGGGCGGAGGCAGCGTGGGTTCCGAACCCGGATGGTGCCTGTCATTATCACATAATCATTGTCCGTCCTGGATTGTTTTAAAATCTGTTTAAAGGCACACCAAGCCGGCTGTTTGGCTTGAAATTGCACCAGGTGCCGGTATTTGCTTTTGATTTTGCGTGCGCGAGTGCATATGTCCTTTGTTTCTGGTGATCTTTGTCTCTCTGGCAGATGGGTGGGGTGCCTCCCCCTGGACCCGGAGCTGCCTGCCCGGAGGGTCCCCAGTGGGAAAGGTTTCCCGGCAGCAAGTGGGGCTCAGATCTGCAGCAGCCGTCCCTGGGGGTGGCCCTTTGCACTGAGTGTGCAGAATAATAGAGCCCATGGGGGCCTCCCGAATCTGGCCCAATCTTATTACCAGGCAGTGAGTTTGGCTCAGGTCGGAGTTGAGAGGGAGGAAGGAGAGAGGGTTTGTGAGAAGAGTGGGGCTGCAAGCTACTCAGGGGTTCCAGGAGGGGTCATGCAGTGTGCCCCTGGGAGCTGTGATGTCTTTTAGAAGCTCTTATGAATGTTGGACAGTGTTCCCTGGGTGCTGAAGGGAGCGATTAAGACAGATTTGTGTGTGCCCAGTGTGGGCCACTGTGCCTGTAATTAGCATACAGATAGATGTGAAGGCTAGTGGCTAGTGGTCAGGATGGGAGCAGAACAAGTTGACATCAAGTGTCTCAATTTTGACAGGAATAATGATCTTTAGCATTTTTCTTCGCTCATCTGAAGGCTGAGTTGGGCTAGGCAATGCCTCTGTGTATATTGGGGTTGAAATTTGTTTTTTTGGGGTGTGTGTGTGTGTGTATGTGTTTAATGTTCCTTATGAGTGTATTTCTTCTTTTCTCCAGACTGGAGAAGAGGAAACAGATCGTATGTTGACTGAATGTCTTATGAATTGACTGGCTATTGAAGAGTGAGTGGTGGTGCCTTTTTTAAAAACTGAGGCTTTTACACCTTAAATATAATCCAACCCTTCTATTTTTGTCTCTAAATTTCTAGAAATACAGAAGTGTGCCTTTGCTTTAAAAAAAAATCCCTGTAAACATTTTTACTGAATACCTACTACATACCATGCACTGAGAATACAGCCAGAACTGGAAAGACAAAAGCTCTGTATTCTTTAAGTTTACAGTGAGGGAGGTGGACCTAAATCAATCATCCCACAGAGGAATACATAATTACAAGTTTAAATATGATCCATGAAGAAGAGGGTCAGGGTTTTAGGAAAGTGTTTGGTAGAAGAGACTGACAAGGACCAGAGGAGGGGAATGATCAGGGAAGGCTTCCTTGAGGAGGTGCTGTTGATACTGAGACCTGGATGATGAATAGAAGTTAACCAGCTAAGGAGGAGAGGGAGGGAATATGTTCCAGAAGGGGGAATAGCAAGCACAAAGGCCCTGAGGCAGAAGAGAACATTGCATTTTTGAGGAACTGAATGGCGGTGGCCAGGGCTGGAGCAGAGAGCAATGGTGTGTTTTCTGTGTGGGTGGTGGTGAGGCTGTTCACAGGGTTCAGACCACACAAGGCTGTGTTGTTGGGGTGGCTGAGTTATAGGGTGGGAGGAAAATGTAGTCTTTATCTGAAGTTACGAAGGGTCTCAAGCAAAGGAGGGACATGCTCTGAACTAAATTTCGGAAGGCGTAATGTGTAACCCAAAGGATATGGGGGACCTGATGCGATGGTGGCATGGATCAGGACGGTGGCCATGAGGATGCAGAAGTGGATGGAGTTGGGAGCCATGGAGGATGTGGAATCAACAGGCTTTGTGTAAATAAAGTGTGGCAGTGGAGGAATTGGAAATGACTGAGGTGCAGGAGGCCAGGACCCAACTTGAGGGAAAGCTCATGAGTCAGGTCTAGGATATGCTGAGCTGGAGATGCTCCTGAGTCATCCAAGGGATATGTCAAATGCACAGGTGTCTAAAGGGTTGGGATCTTCAGTGAACTCAGGTGGAATGGGAAGGATATGGGGCTGATTTTGTGACACTTGACTTGTAAAATTCATTTCTGTAGGATCGTCACTCTGTGTATTCATGTCACAGTGATAAAAACAGAAAATGTTCACATTTTACAACCTCAATAGTGAAGAAGCATTCAAGAAGCATCCACAGTCACAACCAAATAGTTCTGAAAGTTATAAGACCCCAATAGAAATAACATTTGACGAGCATCATTCTGTGCCGGGTGCTTTATGTACATTATTTCATTTTATTTTCCCAACAGCTATCTGATTTAAGCATTAATATCCTCATTTGACACTTGATTGCCATCACAGCCCCACTGAGCTGCTTTCCAATCAGGTGCCCTGACATAGGCACGCCAGTCTTCACACACTATTGTTTCTGAAGCTGGGGGTGGCAATGGTCTTTTCTAGCCAGGGTTGGAGGCAGGAGGGGAGTAGGGAGTGCGGTGGCATTTTCTCACACCTGTATGAAGCTATGTGACAGGCATCGGTCTAACGCTTTCATATAGTAATTTATTTAGTCTTCACAAAAATTGTAGGAGGAAGGTAGTATCCTAATTTTGGTACATGAGGAAACCAAGGAACAGAAAGGTCGAATAACTTGTCCAAGGTCACACAACTAGTGGACTAGAATCTAGGCTCTTAAGTAGTCTCCTAGTCTTAAGTTTTGGGAACCTCTGGCTTTTGCCTAGTGAGACTCCCAGAGGGCAGGGACTGGAGTGGCTTGTTGGGAGAAGGAGGGGAAGAGAGAGGGAGAGAATAAGAAAGATGAGGGAGAGGAGAAGGAAGGGGAAGAGGAGGAAGGGCAGTGAAACAGTGAATCAGCCTTTCCCCATTCATTTCTTTCTCCACTAACCCAACCAGCCAAGTGGTGTCTCCACTTCTAGCTCTGGTGGGCGAGTCACTGGCCACTTTGGGTTTGTTCTTTGGAGGTTCAGGTAAATACAGGGTGTTTAGTAGGGTAAAGATGAAAGGAAACCTAGCATTATAATGGAAAAGCAGAGGGACAGAGGGAATTAAATGGATTGTAGGATTTGAGTATTAACAGACTTGAATCTTCAGGTGGAGGTGTTGATGGGTTGTGAAAGGAAATTGCAATCATGATGTTTTTCTTACAACCCCATTACCTGACAATTTAATAGCACAGAATGAAGACGGTTGGAGAACAGATTGGTTTTGATTGCACTTGGATGAATTAAGCAAAGTACTGTCAAGAGATTTAGGTGCAAGAACAAGACTTAAAGTGATTACTCTTTGGTGGTCTATGACCTTCCTCCATATTCATAAAATTAAGCCTTCAACAAATAAGAGTTACTGCTTGTGTAGGACCTACCCAAAAGTAGATTGGCACTAAGTCTCTGCTTTCATGCAAAAACTTAGGTGCATTTTACATCACTGGGATCACTTCTGGGCTTTCTGCTTGAAATTGGGATTGGTTTGCTGTTTATGTATTTGAAGGGCTTTATAAAACTACTAAGATTGGCAAACAATATTCCCACAGCTTGAGCCAAGTAAATTAATATGGTAAAAAACTGTGAATTTGGGGGCAAAAGAATTAGGTTTTAGAACCAGCTGTACTAGTAGTTAGCTGTGTGACTTTGGGCTGCTCATTTAACCTTTTTGGGCTTCACTTTCCTCTCTTGTGGAGAGGGACCATTGACTTCTTTATCTCACCTCCTCAACTTTCCCCCTCATTCTGACCTTAGGGCCACTTGGCTCTTTTGTTCCTCAAATAGATTGAACTTTTTCCTGTCTCAGGGCCTTTGCACTTACCCTTCCCACTGCTTATAATGGGCTTCCTTGCATGTTCACATGGCTGGTTCCTTCCCATCACTGAATCTCAGTCCTCATTAGCGAGGACTTCCCTGTCCCATATGGAGACTTTTCCTCCCCTTCACCAGCCCCGTCACTATTATGTTACCTGCTTAGTTGTCTTCCTAGGACTTGTCATGATCTGAAAGTTTCTTACTACTTACTCACATGTCACGTTTGCTGCCAGCCTCCCTCACTGGCATGCAGGCTCCATGTGCAGTGGCTTCTCTGTCTGGTCCACTGTCATATCCCCAGTGCCCCAGGAAGTGCCTGGTACACAGCGGACACTCTGTAACCCTTTGCTGAATGGATGCATGGATGGTGGGATGGATTGGAGAGGAACTCCAAGGGTAAATACATCACAGAAATTCTAGGACTCCTTTAAGCTATGGATGGTGATGTACAAATAAGGAGAAAGGAAGAATATCCCTAAATAACGGGATATTGGAAAGGACACTGATATTCCCACCTACTTGCATGCTCTCAGCTCTCCAAAGCCTCTAGCAGACTGTATTCCTTCTTTTCTCCCCTTTCATCAGGAGTGAAAAGGCTGGCTCGGGGCTGGGCTGATCTAGCCTAACAAAGATATGGACAATGTCCAGTTAATAATTTGGCTCATATTTGCCATTGGAGTGTGGCTAGTTTTAGGTATTTTAGTCCAGTTAAGAAAGAAGCAAAACTGCAGAGCTGGAGCTGGGTTTTTTTTTTTTTTTTTAAAGCTGTGTTTTTAATGCATACTTTAATGCAAAATTCTGGAGACACCTGTACCATGCCCGCATAGCACCTTTCAGTTTACAGAATACTTTTTACAAATTCTCTCATTCATTCCTTAAACAGTGCTATTTTGTAGATACTAGAGTCTGAGGTTTACCGATGGGTAAATTAAGATGTAGAAAGACTTATTTTGGGGTCCAAAGCTGCAAACAGGCAGAACTGGGCCCTGCCTAGTTCTTTTGATTCTGAAGTCCAAGGCTATTTCCTTTAAGCTCACCTTCCGTCCAGAGTCCTTGCCCATTCCACATCTCCCATTCTCTCTCACCCAAGAGTACCAGAAGGTTTTTCTGAGAGATTTAGTGGCATCTCTTTACTGAGCAGTGAGCTCTTGGACAAAGGCTGTTTTCAGCAGATTGCACTTGCACAGGCCAACACTTTCTTTAACCCAGGTATTCAGGTGACGATCCTCAGATCCCACTTCTGCTCTTATGATTAAAAGATTTCTGTCTCTTGTGAAAGTGACTGTGCTCAACTTCCAATTTCTCTTTAGTGCTATTTTTATTAATGTGTTTCCAAACACACATTTGCATAACTTAGATTTTCTGGAGAGAAAATCATGTGTTTTTGATTTAATATCCAACTCTCAGGAGATCAGCATTCCAAGTGGGATGAATAATGTGCCCAAATCACCACAATTATCCTAGGAAGTAAAGAAGAACAATGTTCCAAAGATTGTCTGGCCAAGATTTGGTTCAGAGTTCTTTTCCAGCAGTGTCTAAGGGAGCTTCATCATCCTTCTGACAATCCCAATAATCACTGACTGGAATTAAGCCTGGGCAAGTTGACTTTGCTATTCCACATTATTTCTAATACATTTGTGCTTTGGCTGAATATAAGCATCATCTCTACATCAGATGCATTTAAAAAATACTATCCACATCTTGCCCCAAATTGCAAAACTTCAACCACTAATGAGATATGGTGTAAAGCGTGTCTTACATCAACACACTGTTGGGGGTTGGCTGTTGGTAAGAAACATGCTTTTTGTGGTGGTTGTTTTTTTTAACTAGTGGATTTCTTTATACTTTTGATCCGTAGGAAGTTAAAGTTTAATCATGAAGTATAATGAAGCCATTTTACCAATAGCCAATTTGGAGATTTCATTGTGAAGAACTCTCTTGGCTGTTGCAGAAAGGTAAATTAAGGTGACAATTTTTTGCTGTATTCAGATTCTGTTATAAAAGATGCTTCCTGGGTGACCCAGAAAGGGTTAGAGTTGGTTAGGGGGTCGGCATGACTTGGTTATGGAATGTACTCAAATGTCGCACCAGGAGCCCGGTCACCATCAGAGTTAAAGAGGCCAAAGTTACCATCCACCTACAGGCTCTGGTCCTGGTGGTACTTTCAGTGTCAAGCTCATTATCATCCTCCAGAATGGGGAAAAAAAATCTCCTATTTTCTTTTGAAAACATTGACTTTTTAGAACTGTGCAGACCAGTTTGATACCTCCACAGCCCCCATAAGTTTATGGGCCTGAGTACTATGAATTAAAATGAAACTTGCCTATCGAATCCTCCATCTAGGCTGGGGGTGGGTTGAGGGCATTAACATAGGAGGAGGGGAGGCACAGGAGGAATTTTATTCTCTTCCTTTGCCATTCCCAGAGGCAGGGGAGTGGGGATGAGCATGAGAAATTGTGGGGAAGGACAGGATTTCAGGGGTTCCCAGTTTATATATACTATAACCCATTAGTTCCTCGTGCCCCAAAGGGAACTTTGAAGCAAAGTGGAGTAGTGGGGAAACAAGGAAACATGGGATTTGGAGTAAATATGGAGCTGCCAAACATAAACCACATGATTGCAGGGAACGTCATCTAGTAACACAATGTGGGAAAGAATGTTGGAAAATGGGAGCTTGAATACCTTGGTGGTAGGTATTTATGTATTGTTTTTATTGTAGTAACAAATATACAACTCAGAATTTCCATTTTAACCACGTTCAAATGTGCAGCGCAATAGGGTTAATTACACTCACAATATTGTGCTAACCATCACCTCTACTTTCTTATCACCTCAAACAGAAACTCTCCTTCCCTTCTTTATTTTCTCTCTTCATATTTTTGTTTTCTGATCTCAATTGTGATCTCTTACACAAAGGATCCTAAATTTTTTTTTTCTACTCTACTGCCTGATATTGGGGTGTTCGCAGTTTAGAAAAAAATGCTTAAAGTGAAAAGGCAGATTTGCTCAGGTGGTGAATGTAGAAGTTATGGTGACCTTTGCAGAATGGCTTAAAATGCCAGGGTTTGTCAGTCTGACATAAAAGCGATGGACAATTTTAGTACCAGGAAAATGAATTTCTTATATGCAAGCAGGCCTTCAGGTCCCCCAAGTAATAATACATCAGATATTTTAGCAGGATAAAGATAATAGGATCACTTACCAAATTTAATGTGTTATGAGCCTGACAGGCTAAATAGAGATGCTTGTATCAGATATGATATTTGACAATGAATGTTCATTTGTTTTGTCATAAAAGAGAGGAAGACAGGTGTCAAATGTTTAAGAGTTCAGAGATGAAAAGATTCTATCCATTAATTAATTATATTTTTCCCCTGCAAATTTGGGACAGTCTCTTGTTAGTCTCTTTCAACAATGGACCACTCTGCTTTGGAATTCCACTGAATTCCACTCTTTGGGAATGTTGCTTTAGGCCAAAGGCACTTGTTTCTTGTGGTACAATTTGAGGTTATATGGGAGGTAGTTATGGTAGATCTGATTCAGGATGTACCTCCTTAAAATAATTTGATAGGAGAGAAAATGCGTGTAATATTCATTTAACCTTAGAACCTAATGCCTGGGCAAGATGCCACTCTCTGTAGGGTCTTAGGGTGGTATGCCTGCATTCCAGTGCTGGCTCTGACACTCATATGGAAAAGGAGGGAGCTGGTTGTTGGTTGCTAAGTTCCCTTCCTTTCCCAACAGTCTTAGATCACCTGGGTCCTAATTTGAGCTACACCACTTATTAGTGGTTGATCTTGGGCAAGTTGCTTCATCTCTCTGTGACTTGGTTTCTTCATCTATAAAATGGAGATAATTATGGCTTGCCCTTCCTTGTTTTGTTATGTGGATTAAATAAAGTGATATATGAAAAGCTCTGAAAGGAGTGCTTGGAGCATCGCAAGGGCTCCATGAGTGGTCCCTGTGCTGTGTGGTTATCAGAGTTGCAGAGGGCATGTGTTGTGTTTGGTCAGGGCAGACCCCAGCTCCAGCATCCTGAAAAGAAGCATCTTGTTCTCTCCCCAGATCATGTGGGAGGGTGACCCATAGCAGAACTCACCACTCCTGGGACTCTCCTAGGCCCCCAGTGTTCTTAGTTCAGGCTTAAAACACCTGGGCTGTTCTGGTGGAAGCAGAGAAAAGACTAGAAAAAGAGCATAGTTTGGAATCAAGGTACTTGAATATGAGTTATTATTCTAATTTTACTAGCTGTGTGAACTTGGATGAGTCACTTAACCTTTCTGAGCTGTAAAATAAAGATAGCAGTAACACCTGCTTAACAGTTGTTGAATGATGAAATGAGATAATAAATGTGAATGAACTTTGTAAACTCCTAAGGTCTAGACCAGCATTTCCCAAATTATGTTCCATGGAACACAAACTAGTCTTGTCAGATGCTCTGTGGAAAAAATGGCTTCATGGTCAGGTCAATTTGCAGAATGATGCATGCTTATTCCTTCCTGGAGAGTAGTCATGACCCTCAGTTGTTACTTAAATGTGTTGCTGTATAATAAACATTGCATAGCACATTTAGGGGCTTAAACCATGATGCACCTTTATTATCTTATAGTTTCTGTGGGTCAGGAATTTGAGAGTGGCTTAGCTTGGGTGGTTTGGCTGGAAATCTCTGATGAGTGGTTAGATGTTGGCTGGGACTGCTGTTATCTGAAGGCTTGACCGGGGCTGGAGGCTCTGCTTCCAAGATGGCTCACTTATGTGAGTTGCAAATTGCTGTTGGTTGTTAGTGAGAGGCCTCATTTCCTCCCAGTGAGGACCTCTCCATGCTGCGTGAGTGTCTTCACAGCATGGCAACTGGCGTCTCTGAGGGCAACTGACCTAGGTGAGAACAAGGTAGACTGACAATGCCTTTTATGATCTAATCTCAGAAATCATAGCTCATTACTAATCTCAGAAATCATACCGTCATTATTACTGCTACGTTCTTTTCATTAGATGTGAGTCACTAAGTTTGGTCCACATTTGACAGGGTGGGGGTATTAAGCTCTACTTGGAAGGAAGGAATGCCAGAGAATTTGAGGCCATATCTTAAAACCACCCTGAGTTTCCTCCCTATTATTTAGTGAATATGTACTAAGTGCAGGACATGGTGTTAAGGGCTTTATAATCATTATCTCACATAATCCTCTTTATAATCCAAAGCAACAGGTGAAATTAATATTACTATTTTCAGACAAGGAGGCTGAGACCCAGGAAGCTAGTTCAAAGTTACCATTAGTGCTATGACTTGAACCCTGGGTCTCTGCTAAATGTCTGAGCTCTCATCTCTACTCCGTATACCTCCCCCCTGATAATCCTGCAGTACTGAAACCTGTTTAATTTTGTTTCACTCTGAGTTTCCCATTTGATCTTGGAACCATAATTCATTTAACTCCATTTATCCCTCTTTTGGACCCACTGCTGGAAACAATATTATAGGAAGACAGTGAGTATGATGACTTGTGTCCAGTATGAATATATGGTCTTAGATCCCAGTATACCTACTAGTCCAAACAGAGTATTCAATGCTGGAAAGCATCTTCTGAGCCTATCTTGTGGAAGTATCAAGCTATGTGTAATTCTGTAAAACCGTAACAAAGAAATGACCCCACGATACACGCTGTTTTTTCCCACTCGGAACCCAGAGGTTGAGTGGGGTAACTCCTGGGTCTTCTCCCCTTCCCTTACAGATTCAGTACCTGAAAACCCAGCCTCCTTGGATAAAGCCAGGAAAACTGGACAGCCTCGAGGCCGAGCATTAGAAAGCTGGGAATGTCTGGTGTGTGTCTGCAGTGACGGCAGACCATGTGTCTGGTGGTGTGACTAAAACGCAAGTCAGAGTGTGGCCAAGGTGGCCGGGACAGTGCCTGGGAGTGACGGGCACGCCGCACAGTGAGAGGTGATTGGCGGGAACTGTCAGCGCCTTCTGTCTCATTTTGCATGTTTGGTTCTTTGCTTATCTCATTGCTTTTTTTCTGCACACTCCTGAAGAGAAAATGATTTCCAGGAAGGAGGGCACATTTGGTGCCTCAGAAGGCCCCGTTTCCAAAAAAGTAGCCCTCCTGGCTTATTCCTGAGGCCATCTGATGTTCTGAATAAAGTTTTGGAGCTTCTGTGCCTTGTGCAGAGAAGAGGAAGCGCGGTTTCTCTGAGTTCCACCGCGACTTGAGAATGATCGAGAGCTGGGCATTGTGGAACATGTCACTTCCCGCACAAAATGCAAAAAGAGGGCCTAGGACAGGGTGCGAGTGGGTGAATGAGGCTGCCTGAGCCCCAGTCATGTCCCACAGCCAACTTGCAGCCTGTCTGTCACCATGGTAACCAAGGGCCGAAAATTTCTCAGGATGCCCCTAGGCCATCGTGACCACTTTCTGCTCTGTTGTTTCCCCTTCTCTTTCATCCAGCCAAGTCCCCTCCTTCCCCTACACACACACACACACACACACACACACACACACACACACACACACACACACACACACACACAGTGACTAACTGCACTTTTTTAAGGCCCTGTTTTTAATTCCTGCACCTGCAACATTGTAACCCAGACTAAGCCACATGTACATGCTTTCCTGGGCTTTTCCATTTTTACTATGAAAGATTAGTTGTATGTCATGCAATGTACATACTCCAGATTAAAGTGTATCTGTGCGTAATGATAACTGCTTGTGGCACTCATGGCTTTGAATAACACTCCTACACTCACAATCTGGTTTAGAGCTTGACATTTTTCAGTGTGTTAGAAAAGAACCAGAGGAAGCCGGTGAGGAGTGGTAGTAGCGCTGGCCAGGAGACCAGGTTCCGGGACTGGCTGGAGAGTGACGTGCAGCATGGCGACATGAGAATGGGGTGGTGGGCAGCGGCCAGACGGTGCAGGGTTTAGTAGGTCCTGTTAAGGAGTTTTGTTTTTTTCTTTCCTGAGAGTAGTGGGAAGGCACTGAGCAGTGTGAAGTGGGAGAGTGATACAATCAGATCTGTATTTTAAAGATTATTTAAACCACTCATCAATTGATTGATCGATCAAATGATTCATTCAGCAAATGTTTATGAACAATACAAACTATGTGCCTGCCTTAGTGCTGGGTGGTAGACTCACTTGGGATACTCTCTGACTTCTTACAGGGAGCATGGGAATTTCTGAAAAACATTCAGCAGGGAAAAGCGATATTTGACATCTGTAGTTTACAACAACCAATTCCAAACTTCTGATTGCAAATAGAAGGTGTATTTTAAAGCAACAACTGGCACATTTTAAATTTCTGTTAATTAAAATAATCTTTTCCTTAACTTTGTTACACAGCCCTTGTGTCTGTAATAATTTACATATCTGGAGTCAATGAATCAACAAACTGAAAACTATGGCGTGCCCATATTCTGTTGTACTTCAAATGCCTCTCAAAGCTTCCAGCATAATGGGCCTAATAAAAATGGCCAGTGCTCCTTCTGTACTGGCTGTCTCTTTGTTCCTGGTGTGCTGGGAGCCGGGCGAGTATTGTGCCACTGGGATATTTCTCCTTTGACTATAATGGGAACCCCTGCTAGTCACCTCCTTCTTGTCTTGGCTTGAAAGGCCTCACAGAAGCCTGAATTAATGAGCGGGTATGATGGGCCGGCCCTTTTCTCTGGCAGGGTGAGAACACAGCCTCTCCATCAGCATGAATGGCCACTCATCAGGCAATAATCTCTGCATTCAGTTTCCCTTCTAAAGGCAGGAAGGGCAGACAGCCACAGGGGGTGGGATTGAAGAGCCCTGTAAGTCTCTCTCACAACCGACCCAAATCCCCCCTTCCCAGGCCTACCAGGGTGCTTGAAACCTTAGCTACGCTATTCATTGGCAGCCTTTCATTTGTCCATCTGGTTAGTCCATAAACATTTATTAAGTTCGTGCAGAAATGGGGCTAGGCACTAAACACAGAAAGATGAAGAAGACATGAGGCTGCGTGACCAGAGAACTCAGGCTAGCCACCAAGACAGGTGCATAATCAAGTAATTATGGTCTATATGATGAATACCTTGATAGAGAAATGGATTAATGTGCCATCTCCAGAATACGTCTTGTTAAAATGGAAAAATATTTACTGAGGGTAACACACTAACTCTTGATTACCCATCGGTACAGTCCGGTGAATCAGTGTCTATGAGAGAGCTGGGCCGTGGCAGGGACAGAACACTGGGCTAATATGTACTGATGGCGTGGCCTAAAGTAGGAGGGAAAGATCGAGTGTGGAAGGACAGGCCTTGGGGAGATGCTGTGTAGGGCACAGACCCAGGGCTGTGGGTACTGATAGAATTGCGTGACGGGGGCATGGTGGGGAATGGAGATGCCGCAGGTGCAGGAGAAGGGCAGAAGGTGGTGGCAAGAGAGGGGAAGGGCACCTAAGGCAAATTTCCACCTGTGCAGATGTTGCCCAGGGCTCATCTTGTTCACATTAAACTTGCTTCCAAGGTTGTAAGGGACCTTTGCTTTTCAGAGGGCAACACCCAAGTCTAGAGATATCCAGCGACTTGCTCTTGGTGGAAAAGCAAAGAGGGGATGGGCCCACCCTGACCCCTTATCTTCTAACCTCCGTTGTTTAACACTGCTTCTCATGGTAATGCCAACAGTTGCTGGGACGTTTTATTTTTTCCCCTGAAGACATCCTTTGGGAGGAAGAATTAATGTAGTGCTGTAGCTCTCCTAGAACCAGGAGCATATTGGTTCTGAGATTCCAAAGTGAACTCTATAAGTCCACAACAATTAAGGATGTGAGTGTACATTTGGCCTCTTGGAGAAAGCACCCACTCCTTTATTCAGTGAATATTTACCGAGTGCCTTCTTTGTGCCAAGCACTGTGTAGGCCCTGGAGAGAGACTGATGAACAAGACAAAGTCCCTGCCTCATGAAACTCACCACCAGGCCAAAGCTCAGCATCTCATCAGACATTCAGGTCACCTTCTTCTGCATTTTAGTAATCTATTTCAGGCACACATTTGACAAGTAAGGGGGTTTTACAATTTTATAATAAGGATGAAAATGAGACCATTCTGGTGTCTTTTTGCTCTGCTGAAGGCAGCAACATTCTGTTAGAAAATTCAGCAATTTCAGAGCAGGCCTCAGAGTTGCCTAGTTTGTATTTAAATTGTATTAAGGACCTTTGTCAATTAGGACTGTGTGACTTGTGCATGTATCACTGGGACTAGAGTAGAGTCTGTCTCCCCTATGAAGCTGACATGCAAATTAATCTCTGAGGAATTGCACGATGCCAAAATGTTAGGTCCTTAAATACAGTGCACACACACACTCACACACAGGCTCTAGCAGTTGGGAATTTTGTGCCATGCATGATCTCCAAAGTGTCTAAATTTACTTGTCTCTCAAATAGGGGGAGATTAGGGCTGGTTTGCTGTGATCCTGGCAGTGTCTTGCTGCATCTGGGCTGCTGGGGCAGGCTGAGGCCAACAGAGAATCTAGGGTGTCAGCCCTGGCCACGTGGGGGGAAGCAGACAGCAGCCGGTGGGACTGGCTGGTGGGGGCTGGCGGGGTCTTCCCTGAGAGTCCAGGGGCCAGTGAGAATAGTACTTGGAGTTTGAGGCGGGGTGTGGTGGGCTTTCACTGGCAGGACTTGCAGCTCAGCAGCTGGGGGAGACTTGAGGGAATTATCCCATCAGCAGCTGCTGGGGGATTCTGCTCTATATAAAACGGGTCCTAGTGAGCCAGGGAACCTTGCAAGCGGTGTGGATGATGCTAATCGCTATTACGAAGCCGCACCTGGCTGCTGCTGGAGCTGAGCAGTGTGAGGAGAGCGTGCACGAGAGCCTGGGGTTTGCATCCCAGCTCTGCTACAGCCAAGCTCCTGACCTTAGGTGTGGACCCACCTCTCTGTGCCTAAGTTTCCCCACCCCTCCTAAGAACCAGAAATGATAACAGCACCCATCTCCTAGGGGTTCTGAGACTTAAATGAGGCAATGCACACAGAAAGTTCTGCACAGCATGTGGCACATAGAAGGTGCCTAGTAAATGATGGTTACCGGTAACATCATTTACCTGAGAGCCTTCTAAGTACAGAGCACACAGTGCTTAACACGTAAGTTTAATATTCACACCAGCCTGAGTCACCTTGCTTGTTACTCCAGTTAATATTCTAATGTTCAGCCAACTGACCTAGATGTCTCTCGTGGCTGCCAAACAACCTGTATGTAGTGGGCATTCCTTCTCTGTTTTTTTAATAACACCTTTAGAGTATATAATTTATCTTATAAATAGCACCTGTTTAAAAATGCACAATTCAGTGGTTTTTAGTAGCTGTGCACAGAGTTGTGCAATCAACACCACCACCTAATTTTAAAACATTTTCATCACCCCAAAAAGAAACCCCATGCACATTAGCAGTCACTCCCCATTTCCCCCCAACCTCTCCTAGCCCCTATTGACCACTGATCTACTCTCTCTCTATGGATTTGCCTATTCTGGACATTTCTTATAAATGGAATCATACAATATATGTTCTTTGGCTGGCTTTTTTCAGTTAACATGATATCTTCAAGGTTCATCCATCTTGTAGCATCCATTTCTATTTTTGAATGAAGCAATAGACACTCATCTGAGAGAGGTATTAGTAACTTCATTTTGCAGATAAGGAAGTCGAGCTGAGACTGTGTATGTTGCTCACCGCCACCCAGCTTGAAAGTGCTTGAGGTGGGATTTCCACCCCATTCTCTTTTGACTCCAAGGTCCATTCTCTTCTCATTGCTCGCTGGCCTCCCAAGGGGCCTCTTCATGGTGCCCCATCTCTGAGTTGTGTTGCCCCATCTCTGGGTTGTGATGTTTCCCGCTTGGAGTGAATGCCCTGGACATCAGGCCTGACCCGTCCTCAGGTGGTGGTCTCGGGAGTCCTTCCTCTCGGGACTGTGACATTCTCCATTCATGGCTGAAGACCACCCACCTGGTGCTCCATGACTTGTGTTGTTCAGTTGTTCTTTTGACCATTTCCCTCGAGCTATGACATGAACTGGGGAGGCTATAGCAATGAAAATGTCGGGAGAAATATGGTTTCTGGGTTTGGAGTCTGGTAATCCAATCCAACCAACACCATGGAGGAAACGTCATTTTTCTTGCTGTGTCTTTAATAGTAGATTGTTATTTTAAATACTGTGAAGTATAGGATGGTTTCCCCGCCCTGGCCCCAGGACTGTTCCTAAGACAGGAAACAGTAAACATTCCTAGTTGCTGTCATAGCATTGGGGGTGGTGGGCCTATTTCACTGGGAAAGCCCTGGCTCTGGCTGACTCTTGGGTGGGATGAGTGTCTTCGTTGTATGTTTATCAGGGAGCTAATGTGGCTATGATGAGACAGTACATCCTATCAGGTGCCACGGTCTTTCCCCAGTTTCCTGAAAACTGCTTCTGATCTACTCTTTCTCATGTGTTATTCTTGGAAAAGGCCCCAGTTTGATCATTAAAATTGCAAATGTGCTTTCCATGTTGTTTCCATTAAAGAAGAAGGAAAACAATCTTATGTACCTTATGTATCTCCAGATTCCTTAAGAAACACCAGTAAACCTTATTTGACTTAAAAATTTTGGGAATTGGTCTTTAAGTTAGCTAATTAGCTGAAAGTATGGGAAGACCCCAGGACTTAGAGCTTCTGTGCTTATTTCATGGAAATTCCATCTAGTGTAGACTTCTCATGGAAGTGACCCCATTCCTGGTCTCAGGGTATGTGAATGTGTGGTGTAGCAGGCCTTCCTTAGCCCTGCCCTTAGCCTCTCACACTTACCCCTTCAGTGCACATCCTGACTTCCAGCTACCAACTCTTGCGATGTTGCTTATAGGCATTTTCTTGACAGAGCCTACTTTGCTGCTCCTTTGGAAGGCAGGAAGCTGGGGAGTTCATGCACCCCAGGAGCAGTCCTCAACCAGTGACTGATGGGAGATGTCCCTCAGCCTTGGGTGGGATAACTGAGGAATATACTTTGCCTGGGGTCTCAGTTTCTTCACTGGGAACAAGTCTATTTGCCTACAATGGTAGCGAGCTTGATTCTGCACTTTTTATTGAGTTTCTTGGCTGTCTTGCCATTCCTGTCTCTCCACTCAGCTCCCCTTCTGGTACTTTCTTCACCTCCCAAAGAAACTACTGATTTGTGCTCAAATCCTTATTCTAGGGTCAGCTTCTGGGGGAACCCAAACTAAGACAGAATGTAAAGCTTTACCCGCTTTATCCCTCCCTTTCTTCTCTGGAGATCACTCCTCAGCCAGTGAGCTTTTATGATGAGAATGATGGGATGTGGTTCGTTTCCTGAGATTCTCCACTTCTCAGGCAGACTAAATGGCTTTTGGGGGAATGAATTCTACAGCTGCTCAGCAGCTTTCTCACCAAGATGTCTTCAGCACAAATTGCTGGTGCAGGTGGGTGCTCCATAAAGCACACACAAAAAAGAGTTTAAGGCTTGATGGGGGACAAAAAGTAAAAAAAAGACTTGATGGGACCTATTCAAGCATCGACAAACCATTTTGTTTCCATAATTCTCCTCAAGATGGTGAAATGATGTATTTCTTATCCCCACACTCTAAGATGCCATTTCAATTCAGTGCATTTATTAAGCATTTGTGTGGGGCGCTATAGTTGATACCGAGATAATAAGAAGTGGTCTCTGCTCTCAAGGAGATTCTATTCTGGTAGTACAGGTCAATAAACACGGAGTATATACTCTGGAAGAGATAAAAAGTCTTATGGGACTGTGAAAGAGAGAATTAAGAATGCAACTTGAGAAAGACTTCACAGTGGAGGAAGTGTTTCGATAGGTCTCAAAAGACATTTGATGTTTGGTTTGAAATACCTCATACCTCATTGAAAACAAAGGAAGCAATCAGTTGGAACAACCTCATTCACCCCCCACCCCCACCCCACGTCTGCCGGGCTTCCTGTGTCTGACCCATCAGCCCCACTTTTATTCCTCTCTGGATGAAGTGTGTTGCTTCTATCTAAGGCCAAACTTTTCACTTACACTGGGAAACAACCCCCCCACCCCCAACCTTGCTTTCTCAAGGACTTTGCTCCTTTGGTCATCTGTTCTCCTGAGCCAGCAATTTCTCTTCTACTTGAATATTTCCATTAGTATGTAAGCGTGCTTCAGTATCTCCCATCATCCCCTTTGACCGGGCATCACCTCCAGCCACCACCTTTATGTCCCTTCACAGAAAAATTCCTGGTAACTGTTATCTGATGTCACTGTCTCTACTTCCTCAACCCACATTCTTTCTAACCCACTCCATCTGGGCGTCTGCTGCCACTTCACTGGGGCTGTTCTTACTGAGATCACCAGTGGCCAGCGAGTCACCTTTCTGTTGTTTTAGGATGTTTTCAGCTGCATGTTGCAGAATCTCCTACTAAAAGTGGCTTAAACAATATGGATGCTTACAGTTAAGAAAGTTATTTTCTCACTTAACAAGGTGCTTGCAAGTTTGGCTCAGTTGCTTCAGAGTGCTGTCAATCCAGGCTTTGTTCAGTTTCCTGCCCTAACTCTCTTCATCATGTTGCCAAAGACTCCCGGATGGTGGTAAGAGGGCTCCAACTGCTCCATGTATTATGTCATCTGAAAGCAGGGAGGGAGGTGGAGTGGCCTCTTTCCTTATGATCGTCTTTTTATCATGGAGGACTTTTTCCCCTATAAGCCCCAGAGCATACCTCCTCTTATTTATCAACCCTTTAATCAATCTCTGGCAAAGAGGAATGGTGTTATTACTGTCTTGGACCAGTTAAGATTCATTCCAAGTCTATGAGTAGGGCCCACCTTTCTTGAGCATGTTGCCATTTAACCAACATTTAAGTAAAATTGGGTTCTGTTCACAAGGAAGGGGAGTGGCTAAAGCAAAATCACCTGGTAGCATCTTCTACATCTTCCTTGATCCCTTCCTTGACAGTTGACCACTCACTCCTTCTTGAAACCCTTCACCCCTGCCTCTTGCTTTGTGACATTATTTCTTTTGAGTTTTCCTTCTACTTTCCTGACTGTGCCTTAGTTTCCCATTGGCTCCTTCTCCATGGCTCTGCTTCTGAAGGGTGGAGTGTCCAAGCACTTGAACTTGAGGCCCTTCTTGCCTCTGTCCATTCTCCTAAAGTAACCCCATCAGGCCCTTTATACTATGCATTTACTGTCACTTCTGAGTGTGTGTCTTCAGACTTGCAAATCCAGATGCCTATTTGACATCTGTTCACATGTCCAATGACCATCTTGAATTACAAAGACTGAAACAGGACCGTTGATTTTCCATTCCAAACCTGCTCCTCACAGAGATTTCTCATACCATCTATACAATTTCTCCAACCCAAATTCAGGCACAATGCTTGGCTCTTCTCTTTCTTGTTCCCTACCATTCTATACTTCGTTTATCAGCAAGTCCTGCTAACTGTGGCCTCTAAAATATATCCCAAATGACTCCTCTTTAGAGAGACTTTCTCTAATCCCCACTCTGTTCAGTCACTGGCTTATGATTTTTTGTATTATTCCAGTCACCCTCTGAAAAAAAATTTTTTTTATTTATAAATCTAATAAACTAGAATTGAAATATTAGTAACTAAAAGCACTAAATGAAATCTCTATAAAGTCAAGGAGGAGAGAGTTTGAAGAAGGAGAATTTAATTAGCCATGTTAAGTGCTGTACAAAAATCAAAGATAATGATAATGATGATGATGATGATGATAATCATGACAGTGATAATTAATACTTATTGTTACTGAGAATCTGGAACTGTGCCAGGCATTTTGCATACATTATCTTATTTAATGTCTGATGATATTCCTATTGCCAGGAAATGTTATTATTCCCCTTTTATAGATGAGAACATCGAGGCTTAGGGAGGTCAAGCACAGTGCCTGGCCCATGGTAGCTTTCAATTAATGTTTATTATGTGAATACATGAATTTCCCCAAGGTCCTGGAGCTGGAAAATGTTAGAGTTGTATGTCTGAGTGAATCCATAGTTCACATGTATGACCACTGGGTTATATTTCCTCAGGTAAATAAAGACCAACATACTGAAATAAACTGTGCCGAAATTGAGGAAAATATTATATAGGATAGGTGATTTCTTATCATTTATTTAAAAAAAAGGATACATAAAATTAATTTTCAGGCCCCAAACCTTCTGAATTTTGGACTCCATCAAGCTCTCTTGAAGGGATAGCTGAGTTCTATAAAAGTGTTAGGGCTGATCCCAGGCTGAGTGATTTCCTCATTGAACTACCCTGAAGATGCATCCTAATGGTGAGCAGTGTTCATTCATTGTACAGGGAAACTGTTAAAACTGGTCTTTGTGATGAGGGCACCTGGATGATACTGTGGGTGAGTTCATCCTAACCCAAGTTCCACGTTTGATGAGCTAGCAGAGCAACCGATGTTAGAGGTTTACTGGGCCGGTTGGTGTTTGTTTTATTCTGTCACACAACATGTGTTTAGTGCTTGTGGTATGCTCGACGCTGATGTCGGGCTGTTTGAGACTTTACAAAGCACTAAAGGCACAATCTTTTCTCTTGCTAAATTCACAGTTGAATTGGGGTGATGAAAAATACACATGTGGGTAATGCAAAGTTACAAGGAGAAACTGTAAATGTAATTGATGCAGAATGTGCAGTACAAGATGGACTGGAATAAGAAGTGGAAGAAGCAGGTAGTTTTGAACTTCCGTTACTCAGGGGAAGCACATGTGTTGGTGGAGAGGAAAGGGGAGGGAGAATGGTCTCCACAAGGATGAGATGGCACACATTTGTGCGATTTGAGCAAGAGACAGAAAGATCTCTCTCTGGGGAGAGATCAGGGAGGCATATACAAAAGAGAGTTAGGGACACTACAACTGTCAGTGGAAGAAGTGAAATGAGGCTGGTTATGGGGAGCTACCTGGGCTTTCTGAGACCTGATGTGACCAGGAAAGAATAATTGTAAGGGGTAAGTCTCATAGTGGGTGTGAGACATTTGGGAACAAAACTGGATTCAAACAGGGAATACTAGTTAGGGCAGGGTGTCTCAACCTTTAGCTTTTCCTATTCTGCTTTCACTTTTTCTTGCCATATTTAAATATCACCTGTATCACTATTAATATTTTTCTCTAAATTGATCCCGATTTTAGAAACATAAGTAAATTTAGCTTCGCCCCGAGCAATAATATCCACCACTATTTATTTAATGTTTTTCTTTAAATTGACTCTTCTTTCAAAACCTTTAATTTAGTCCTACCCCAAGCACTAATATCTATGAAATTATGGGTATTCTGTGATAGTTATGTTTTTCCTAGTGCACATTTAAAAAAAAAGTCATTAAAAATTTTGCCTGTCACCTAATGTAATCTTGTGTACCATTGATGGTTTATGTGTTACCTTTTGGAAACATCCCTGGCACTGTTACAGCTGACTAGTTGTGCCATGATGAAATTGAATAAATGCAACTCAACCTACATGTATTAGCTACTTACTATGCATAAATTGCTGTGCTGGAGGAGATGAAAATATGAATTAGATGCAGTCTTTGCTCTTAATGAATTTGCAGCAAAGCAGGGAGAAAATGGCACACCAATAAGAAGGTGAGATGCAGCGTGGGTGAGACCAATTCCAGCCAGTTGGGGCAGTTTTTAATTCCAGCATTTGACACCAGCATTGTTAGCTGGGTGGCAGAGTGAGTTCCCACTACGGAACCAGGACTGGGTAAGCTCTCCCCAAATTCAATTCACTTCAGCAAGCATTTGCTAGACACTATGATTCTTCTGTGAATATGAAGGTGATTATGGTGTTTTAAAGGGTGGTAAAGTCAAAACCAGAGGATAAGGCTAGGAGGCAGAGTGGGTTAATGACCACAGGAGGGCTGCGAGGAGTGTGAGCTCAGGGCTTATGAGAGGAAGAGGTCAGAGCCAGCTTTGGGGACCAGCCAAGGCTTTCTGGAAGATGTGGCATTTCAGATGGACTTTGAAGGATGAGAAGATGACAGGCAGTGATGGAGGGGATCCAGCAGAGGGAGCGGCGTCAACAAGGGAAACCGATGCACCTGTTTGGGAAAGAGCAAGTCTCCAGGCGTTTGGTGGGAATGTGTACACGTAAAGGTGGAGAGGAAGGTGGGGGTCTTGAGGGTGAGGGTGCACCTCAAACACCAGGCTGAGCATAGACTTGTTTCCAAAGGTGATCAGGAACCATCAAGGCTATGACAAGGTGCACTTAAGAAACAACATTATATGAATCGGAGGGAGGAATTACCGCAAGCTGGGGATTATTAGGGAGAAATTGCAGTCATGTGGGGGAGAAATGATGAAGCCCTAAATGGTCACTTCGACAATCATCTGGGCTAGAGGGCCATGGGGGGAAGAGGAAGAAGGATCCAAGAGAGGGTCAGGAGAGGGGTCTGGGGGCTGACTGGCTGCCAAAACAGTGGAGTCAATCCTTTCTCTAAAGTTACAAGAAGGTGAGTGGTGTCATTCATGAGGTTTGGAATATTGGGAATTGATTGTATGGTAGGGGAAAGAGATAATCATTGAAGTTTTTAGCACATTATGTGCAAGAAGGAGGAGTCCTGCAGATAATTCTTTGCCCTGAAGGAATAGAGGCAGTCCGTGCTGTACTTAATTCCTTTTTCTTTTTTTTGTCTTCAAGTATACTCAAAGATAAATAGCTATATAATTTCTGTGTGGACTTTCTTGCCAGAGAAACATGAAGGTCACACTGAAAAGGGACATTATCACTCTTGAAACGTGCCCAGGTAAACTGGCCCACAATATTCTGTGAAGACTATTTTGAGCGACTCATTTTTCTCCATAGAGTAGACTTTCCTCCCAATTTTTCTACATTAAGGGACACTTACATGATAGAATTTTTCTATTTTGGTCCCTTGTTTGCCACCTGAAACAGATCTCACATTCAGTGGCTATGGATGCAATTTCACCTTTACATAGAGAAGAGTCTAATGTGGAATATGTTTAAGAAAAGAGCAGATGAAGGCTTAACAAGAGCAGGGGCTGGAATCTGATATTGCCCCTCAGACCAAAGAGAAGACTGGCCTTCTGATGTTGGTGGCAACTGTCACCGGAAATTTTCCCAGAGAACCTTCTAAATTTATGCATTTCCCTTTTGTCTTTGCTTCTCTAGTTCTTATTCTTTCATCCATGCCTGTCCCTGTAGTATCTGGGATGAAATGTACCAATTGTAATTGCAATGAATAGGGCACAGCAACTCTTGGGAGCTGCTGTGGGCAGGAATCGGAGGCTGGATTCTTCTAACGGAAAGTTCTTTGGGGCCATGAGTCACTTGCCTTCATCCGCATCACCATGCAGGGATTGGTTGAGTTCCAGAAAACGGCTGGAAATCTACAGCCAATTTAGTGGTGCAAAAGAAGGGAGAAGGCACTGTTAATCAGAGCTGTATTCCCAGTTAGCAAGGATGGCAATGCTGTCTCCTAGCTAATAGGAACCCAAAGTGTGCCCTGAGGATGGTGGCAGATGTTTCTGAATAGGCACCTTACGTTTTATGGTCCTGTGTACTGAACACTTAAGAACAGTTTCTACTTTAAGGCTGGCTATTAGGTAGACACTAAACTTTTGGAATCTATTACTGTATCTCGGTCCCCATTTTGATGAAGCTGAAACAAGCTTTTCAAAGTGAAGTGTACTTTTTAAAATGAATTTCAATGAAAGTTTGGTGAAATGATGAGTATTTAACTTTACTTTTTAACATGGTTTTCCTATTGTATCAAGTTTTCATTTTGAATGAAATATCTTTGTTATAATCTGCTATTAGGAACCCTCTCCATTTAACAAATATTTATTCCTGTCTGCCAGGCTCTATGCAGGACTCTGAAAAGAAGGATAAGAGCCATGTTTTGTACTTTTTATGCTTTTCCAAGAAAAATGTTTTACTGGACGACATTAATTCTAAGATGCATCATTTCTGAAATCAGAATGTCATACTAACAATGACATGCTGTAATTTAATTGGCCTTTTTTTGTGTGTGTTTTTTCCGGTTTGCTAATGCTGCCGTTATGCAAAATACCAGCAATGGATTGGCTTTTATAAAGGGGGTTTAGTAAGCTACAAATTTACAGTTCTAAGGCCATAAAAGTGTCCAGACTAAGGCATCAACAGATGATACCTTCACTGAAGGAAGGCCAATGGTGTCTAGAAAACCTCTGTTAGTTGGGAAGGCACGTGCTGGCGTCTGCTGATCCCAGGTTGTGTTCCTGCTCCTCTATCAGCTCCTGGGCGTTCTTGGTTCTTTCTCCCAGGATGTTTCTCTCTAAGTGCTTGGGGTTACTGTCTTAGCATATCCTGGGACAAATTCTGAGCTTCATCTTATAGCTAAACCTCCTTCTGTCTGCATCTCCAAGTATCTCTAAGTGTCAGTGTCAGCAAAAGTCTGCTTTCAACGGCTGTCTCCAAAATGTCTCTCTCAGCTGTAGCAAGCATCTGGGCCTGGAGCTCTCTTTTTAAAGGACTCCAGTCAATCAACCAAGACCCACCCTGAATGGGCAGGGCCAAATCTCCATGGAAACATTCAATCAAGGGGTCACACCCTAATCAAGAAGATTAATAAATTTACCCCCCACAAGATTGCCATTAAAGAACATGGCTTTTGGGGGACATAGTATATCCAAACTGGCACAGTGTTACATAAAATAATGATGCATTTTGTATTAGACGGTGCCTCTGATTTGGTGAGAAAGGAGACATTTGCACAATACTATATTGGTACTTTGTCCAGTATTATGGCCCCATTTGGAGTTCAGTACTGATGTAAAGACTCTAGTTTTAGCCATTGAGGTTGGTCCAGGGACACCAGAGCTCAGATGCCATTTCTAGAAGATGTGTCCATTTCTAGAAGAGAGGAGGCAGCAGGTCAGTTGAGGATCTTCAGGTCCGAGCTGTGTAAGTAGAAACAGCAGGATGAAGAGAAGTTCTCTCATGCCTCCTGTCTCTGAATCTTCCCTACCTTTCTGCACTGCTATGTAAATTCAGTGCAGTGTGACTCTGCAAGGTGTTAAAACAGAACAGGAGGAATGAGAACTGGCACTTAGGGATGCAGTGTGGGAGATCGAGCTCACACCAAAAGAGAATAGGGTCAGTGTATGTACCTGATGATTATAAAGCAAATAGCAAAGTTATAATGATAGTAGAACATCCATTAATTGAATGTCTTACTATTGCCCATTTCAAATACACTGTTTTAGTAATAACAATCCTGCAAAATAGGTATTCATTGAGCATTGTTATTATCCTTCATATGTGAAACTGGGACGCAGAAAGGGTAAGTGCCTTGGCCCAGAGTCATACAGTCCATGCTACTTCCAACCTGCTGCACATCATCTGAACATCTCAGAATGTGTAGTGACTGTATGTCCCGTGGGGTCCCAGAACCCAACCAGTGTCAGCATGGTACACGGAGAGGTATGTAACGTAGCATTAGAATAAAAAATCAGGGCCATGAGGTTGGAGTAGGATTCCATTGATGTCTTGAGTATCTTCCCAGTTGTAGTCAAGGTGCACGGACTGGGCCCAATTGGGAGATGGTAGATGTCCAGATGGCCCAGTGAAATACCTGGTAGCCTGTTAAGTTTAATGCTGAGGTTCAAGAATTTGTTACTTTACCCTAATCAGAACCCCAAAGAGGCAAAATTACTTTCGTAGGTATGATTTCAGAACTCAGTTATGGGGTATTTTAATAAAGCCTGTGATCCCAAGAAGATCTTGCTGTAGGCATGAGCTCAGAGTCCATAGATGGAAGCTGATGAGCCTTTCATTTCTAATTATGTTTCTAATACTTGTGGGGATATTCTACTGTCAATGGATTCCCTTTAGCTTTTGATTCCATATAGATCTCAAGGAAATTTAAAATATTTTGGTTCATTATTTAAAAGCACTATGTTATTTACTAAAAGCTACTGAATAGCCAAGAAGAATTTTACAAATTGTAAGGGAGAGACCAAGCTTTCAAATGCCAAAAGGTAGCCGTTCAAACCTTAGACTCAGGAACCAAGAAGCCTTCTAAGTTTCTCATTTAATCCTGATCCTAATTTCCTCTCACAAGGGTGACAAAACAAAGTAGATTTTTATTAGTTAAGGGGAAATTTCTCTACTGAATGATCATAACAATCATCTAATGACGTGTTCAATGTGACCACTGTCACACTTGTCACCACTGTCTTTGTCATCAATATGCATTTATTAAATACTGTTTTAGTTTCCTTGCTGCTAAAGCAAATACCATACCATGGGTTGGCTTAAGCAGTGGGAATTTATTGGCTCACAGTTTTGAGACTAGGACAAGTCCAAATCAAGGCATCTTCAAGGCAATGCTGTCTTCCTGAAGACTGGCATTCTGGGGCTGGCTGCTGGTGATCCTTGGTTCCTGGTTCCTCTGTCACATGGCAATGCACTTGGGGCTCTCCTGGCCTCTCCCTTCTCTTCTGAGTTCCATTAACTTTTTGAGTTTCTAGTAGAAGAACAAATCTATGAGAAATACATGTAAGAAATAAATTTAAGAGAATCAGTGTATTCTTACTCAATATTAATGAATGAACACAGAGAACTGTATAGCCTATAAGTATCGGTGAGTGCATTTAAATGCTTTCTAAGGGTATGAAGGAACATGATAATTATACCCAAGGTGGGAAGGCTGGGACAGCATCCTTGAAGTTGCATGTTACATTTAGGTGGTGTTCCAGTTTGCTAATGCTGCCAGAATGCAAATACCGGAGATGAATTGGCTTTTATAAAAGGGGGTTTATTGGTTACACAGTTACAGTCTTAAGGCCATAAAGTGTCCAAGGTAACACATCAACAATCGGTACCTTCACTGGAGGATGGCCAATGGTGTCTGGAAAACCTCTGTTAGCTGGGAAGGCACATGGCTGGCATCTGCTCCAGAGTTCTGGATTCAAAATGGCTTTCTCCCAGGACGTTCCTCTCTAGGCTGCAGCTCCTCAAAAATGTCACTTGTAGTTGCTCTTGGAGCATTTGTCCTCTCTTAGCTTCTCTGGAGCAAAAGTCTGCTTTCAAAGGCCATCTCCAAAATGTTGCTCTATAAGCTGCAGCTCCTCTCTCAGCTCCTGTGCACTCTTCACAGTGTCCCTCTTGGCTGTAGCTAGCTCGCTTCTACTGTCTGAGCTTCTATAGGGCTCCAGTGAACTAATCAAGGCCCACACTGAATGGGCGTGGCCACACCTCCATAGAAATTATCTAATCACTGTTGTCACCTACAGTTGGGTGGGTCACATCTCCATGGAAACACTCAGTCAAAGAATTACAATCTAATCAACACTAATATGTCTGCCCACACAAGTTTGCATCAAAGATAATGATGTTTTGGGGAACATAATACAGACACAGGTGGTGAAAGAAAGCTGGCAATTTTTCAGATCAGAAATTCATTTAAAGGTAACACTGCTGCTGGAATTGGTGCTTTGAAGACAGATCAATCTCTTTGTCCATGTGGCTGTATGGGGCCATTTGTATGTTTAGTTTGGTTGAAGCCTGAGCCTTGTGGGCATAAACTTAGTCATTGGATCAGCCAATGTATCTAGTAGGATTATTTCTTTGTAAGTGACACAAAATATGGCCCGAATGGGATCCAGTCCATTTGAGTCCAGGCACAGGGCTCAAATGATGCATCCAGGACTGGACATTTTTTTCATTTATTTATCCATCTTTGCATTGCTCTGTTCTTAGGCAAGCTCCTCCCTGGTGGTTCTAAGATGGTTGCCAGTGACTCCAGAGTGCCATCTTTCCAGATTTACATTCTTAGAGAATGCTCATTTCTCTAAGGCTCAAACAATGGAATCTTCTTCATCCTGGTTAGCCTGCTGGGGCCAGGGGGATGGAACATACTATTGGCTCAACTGGGTCATGTGCTTCACTTCTGGAGCCTGGGAGTGAAACCCAGTGAAACTCAGCACATCGGCTGGGAGTTTGACTGGAGTGGTTTTGCTTAGCAAAATCAGGGAACAGTTGCCACAGTAAGGGGTCAGGGGTGCTGAGAGAATGAGTTGGAGGGTTGAAAAATGGAAGCTTAGTTGTGAGGCTATTGAAGTCCAGGCAAGCGATCATGGTGGTTTGGATAGGAGAGTGGCATTCAAGATGGAGAGGGATGGATGGATGTATTTGATTTATAGTTTAGAGATGGAATCCATCGGCTTTCTGATGGAATCCATATCAGGGATGGTAAGAAAAAGAATTAAAAATCACTCCTAGGTCTGTGGACTGAGCAACTGAGAGGATGGTGGTACCATTTTCTCAGATGCAGAAGAAGATTTTTTTTTTTTAAATCAAATGTGCTGTTCTGGCTCTGTGGAATTTGAGAAGATTGTTGGATATATGAGTGGAAATTTCAAGTAGACAGTTAGAGATAGGAATCTGAAATTTAGAGGGTAGGGTTGGAAATATGAATTTGAGGAGTCATCAATGTATGAATCTGTAAAATGAAGGGGAGGCTGTAGCAGTTTTTAAGACCAGGATAACTGGTTTATTAAATTGGCTGTACTTGTTGCGGGGTGCAAACAGAAAATGACCTTATTTACCTTCAACTGCTACCTTCACACATGATCTGTTGGCTTTCCCTTCCTCATCCCTGAATAATGCCCTAGACAAACTCCACGGCTTTTCTGGACACTTTAAAAATAAAAATAAAATAAAACAAAAAATAAAATACTAATCTTCAGGTAATAAAAAGTCCAGTTCCATATAAACCAAAACATCTGCCTCTCATCCAATTCAAAGCTTCTCCTTTCTCCATAGGTCAGGCCTGATCTAAGGTGCCTCAGATGGGCAGTAGAAAGGGAGACCTGTTCTTTTTCTCCTTGTTCAAACTCCTTCTCCACTTGCTTTGCTTCTCTGGCTCTTCCTGGGTTGGGTGGTAGAAAAAGGAGTGACTAGAGGGTCTTACTGAGGTGGTGCAATGTGGCTGTCTCTAGCCCCGGAATGCCATTTCATTGCAGGTATTTACCTACCCACTCTTTCTTAGGAGCTTTTGTGAGTTTTTGGTGACCCCCTGTGAAGACCTCCACCCTTTCCTGCTGCAGACCTTTCTGGCTGATCTGTTATGTTATGACTTCCTCTCAGTTTCTGCCTTGAGTAGACCTGGGGCTTTTTTTTTTTTTTTGGTTGCTGTAAATAGACTTCTTTGGGAAGATTGTTTTTTGAAGGCTCTAACCTAGTATGATGGTTAGGTTCATGTGTCAATTTGGTTAGGTAATGGTGTCCAGTTTTTTGGTCATGCAAACGCTGTCCTGGTTGTTACTGCGAGAGTATTTTATGGATTTAAGTCATCAGTAAGTTGATTGCACCTATGGCTGATTACATCTACCATTGACAAAGGACATTGCCTTCAGCAATGAGGGAAATCTCATCCAATCAGTTGAAGGCCTTAAAGGAAGAATTGATGACTTCAGCAGTTAGAAAGAAGAATTTCTAGCTCTACTTCAGTAAGCCAGCTTCTCCTAGAGAATTAATCAAAAACCTCATCAGAGTTCCCAGCTTGCAGTCTACCCAATGGAATTTGGACTTGCCCTTCTCACAGTTGCTTGAACCAATTCCTATAATAATCTCATAATATTTACCTGATATATGTATATGTATATGTATATGTATATGTATATGAGTCTCCTGTTGCTTCTGTTTCCCTGGAGGACCCTAACATAACTAGCTACACTCTTACCTCCTCCTAATGCCGTCTGTGAGAAATTATTATGCACCTTTTTGCTGCCAAGGTGATGACAAGCAGCCTCCCCTGCTGCTGCTTTGTTGTGAACCTGCCATCACAGGCCAAACCTTGAGAACCCACATCTAGTTTTCCCAGGGCTGTCTCCAGAACTCCAGGCGGCACCATTCACACCTGCTCTCCTGGAGTTGTGCAGTTAATGCAGCCACCCCGAGTTCTAACAAATTTCTCATGCTCTTGTCTGAAACAGTGCAAGGCAGACCTATGAAGTTTGCAGCCCAGCAAGCACCCAGCTGAGGTCTGCAATGCTGGGACCCCCTTGTGCCAACTACCTTGGTTTCTTGGAGCTGTTCTCTTGCTGCCCCCTTCATTTGCTACAGAGCTCGCCAAGACTGATTGCTCTACTAAGGAATGTCTTTTCTCCAATGAATTTTCTTATATGGGTTGGAAGTGACTGGTGGTTTCTGGAATAGTTTGACTTCATCTTGACAAGTTCTGCACAGATAAATGCACAGTCTTCAGCTTAGGTGCCTCAGTTTACATTCTCACACACAGGAAAAGCCCCACTTAACATCTCATTGTAGGAGAGAAATCTTTTCTTCAAATAAAACATTGCAGAGAAGTTCAATATATAAATCAGACTGATGTGGCACTACGTGGTTGTTAGTGGGGAATGGGAGTGGGAAATAGGGGAGGGTGTTCAAGGCTGGCTCCCGGGTACAGTTTGAAAACCATTGCACCTGGGAAAGCTAACCACAGTTTCCATGACAAGGAGAGTTTCCCCACGATTTACAGTTCTGCAGCACTTGGCATGTTCATGACTTTCTGGAGGTGACAGTAGTTTGTACAAGCTATGTGGGTATGAGCTGATGAAGTGAACGAAAAGGGCTGGGTCCTTACCTGCTTGGAGCCACATCAGGGCCACGTTGCATGTTTTCCTTTCTGCTGTCCTGGCAGCCTGTTTAGGGAGTAGGGTTTGGATTTCTACCTTTTGGTTTCCCCGGGAAAGCTTCTCTCTTTTCACCCTTTTGGTTATGCTCCTCATCTGAGGAGACATTGCATTTTAGACATGTTCACAGATTAGCTACTAGAAAAATGCTTGTTAAATTATGACAGATATGGTTAGGGCATCCATACATCCTGGCCTTATTGGGACAGTCTTGCTTTTGTGTAATTATTTTTAAATTATTTTTAAATGATTAATTTGATGATTGGTTGATTGATTGCATACTTATATGTGCTTTAATTTTTGGATATTTGTAAGACTTTACATTTAAAAAATCCACAAACTGGAAAAATTCAGGGGCATACCATGTCTTTTTTCCTTTTCCCTCCCCTCCCCTCCCTCCCTCCCTCCTTCCTCCCTCCCTCCTTCCATCCTTCCTTCCTTCCCTCCTTCTTTCCTTTCTTTCTTTTTCTTTCTTCCATTCTTCCTTCCTTCCTTCCTTTCTAGCTCTTTGCTCTCTTTCTTTCTCCACCTACTATGGCCTAGATATTGGACTTGGAATTTGGGATACAAAGATTAATACTTGCTAGTCCCTAACTACCAAGGATTTATAGTCAGGTAAGGGGACTCATTAATTTTATTTAACCGAAATTTATCAGGCATCTATTATGTAGCAGGCACTAGTCTAGGTGCTTGTATGCATCAACGAACAAAATAGACCAAATCTTATACTCTAGAGAGGAAGCTTATATTCTAACAGGGTGAGACATATAATAAACATGCAAATAAGTACATAATGTAATTTTCAACTAGGGATAAGTTGCTGTGAAGAAAAAAATAAAGCCAGGCAATGGGATAGAGAGTTAATGGAAGGGAGAGACTACTCTCTTTTTTTTCAATGGGGTGGTAAGGAGGGATGGCATCCTTGAGGAGGTAGGGATGGCATCCTTGAGGAGGTAGCGTTGGAGCAGAACGCTGAGTGTCGAGAAGGAGCTACCTTGCAAGGATCTGGACAAGAATATACCAAATAGAGGGAACAGCAAGTGTAAAGTCCCTGAGATGAGAGCTAACTTGGACAAAGTAGAAGACCGCTGTGGCTAGAGGTGTTGAGGGACAGATGGTTGGAGACAAAGTAGGAGATGAAGGCAATGGCCAGAATGTGGAGAACTAAGGTGAGGCATTTGTCTCTTCCTTGGAGTCTGATGGGAATCCTCTTCAGGGTTTTAAACAAGGGAGTTAGGATTTAGTTTACATTGTAGAAAGAAATCAACTTGGCTACTGTGTGGAGGGTGGGCGGGAGCAGGGGCAAGAATGAGCAGAGGAAGGTCTGTTAGGACCATGTTGTGCAGAAATGACAATGACGTGGGTTGGAGTGGTCATAATGGGAATTCAGAGAAGTGGGGGGAATCTGGAAATGTGTGGAAGGTAGTTGGCTGGATTGGCTGATGGATTGGCCATGGTGGCCAAGGCAAAGAGTGGAATCATGGACAGCTCCTGACTCTGTGGTCTTAGCTCCTGGGGAATGACAGTGCCATGAACTGGATGGGGATGTCTGGGAAGAGGCAGATTTGGGGTGTGTATGAGTGAAAACAAGATTTATATTTAAATCATTTTACATTTGCGCCATTAACTGGACATCTAAATGTAGCTATTGAGTAGATAGTGGACAATGAGTGAAGCAAAATGCTAGAGGATTTCACTTTGCTTTAGGAAGGGCATAATTTTTCACTTGAGAAGATGTGGTTGTCTAATTTATTAATGTCAATGTTGGGGGAGGAAGGAAGTAATATTCACTGAGTGTTGATTACTTGCCAAGCACTGTGCTGGCTGCTTCACATATGCTATTTATTTTTCTTGTGGCATAAGGCTTGAGAAGGATCCCTGGGGTACTGCATAAGCGTACCTTCTCTGGAGCCAGATTGCTTGGTTCAAATCCCAGTTTGGCCTCTTAGTAGTGGTGTGTTCTTGGGAAATTAATTTAACCTTTCTATGCTTTGTTTGCACATCTGTAAAATGGGATAGTAATAATACCTGCCTCATAGAGTTATTTTGACATTTAAATAAGTTAATACCTGTAAAGTACTTGAAATAGTGCCTGGAACATAATAAGCACTCAAAAAACGATAGCAATTTTCCAAAACTATTTAATCTGCTCTGTATGGTGCACCTTAAATGATGAAGAGTAAGAGTGTTTTAAGAAGGCTATTGCTTTAGAATTTTGTTTAAATATATTTACGCACATTTAGAATGCTTGGGTTCTGTGCAATTTTATGAGCAATTCCTGCATTATGGTATAGATTGAAGCCTGTTTCTGTCCTTATTGCTGCATAATAAACCACACTAATTTAGTGGTGTAAAACAAGCTTTTTATTTTGCCAGTAGAGTTTGTGGGTCAGGAATTCAACCGGCACCCAGTGGGGATGGCTTGTCTCTGCTCCACAGTATCTGGGCCTCAGCTAAGAAGATTTGAAGGCTGGGGGTGTTGAGAGTGGGGGACTGGAATCAACTGGAGGCATCTCTGCTCACTTGACTGTCAGCCGATGGTGGCCTTCAGCTAGCCTCACCTTGGCTGTGGCTGGCACACCTACCCTTGCCCGCTCCATGGGGTCTCTCTACATGGGCTAGTTTGGGGTTTCTCATGCATGGCAGTTGGGTTCCAAGAGTGAGTGTCCCAAAAGGACCAGGCAGAAAGCTGCTCTGTCCTTTATGACTTAGCCTTGGAAGTCACATAGTCACAAGCCCATCCAGATTCAACAGGAAGGAGAATAGATTCCACCTCTCAATGAAGGAGTGTCATAGTCACATAGTAAGAAGAGCATGTGGGATGGGAGATATTGTTATGGCCAGTTTTGGAAAAATGCAGTCCACCATGAGGCTTTAGCAGGAGGCCATTTATGAGACTAATGGGCTTAAAGGATCAAATATGCTTCTAAAGTTTGGACATGCTCTGACATCAGGGTCCCTTATTTATTAAAACTTAGGTTAAGAAACCCTCTTAACCTAAGTTTTGTTAGAATTCAAAGATTGACTAGTTAGAACTGGTAAACTTTCATTCATTTGACAAATGCTGATTGAATACAAACTCTGTCCAAGATACGGACTGGGCTAATTGCTGTGGGGCATATCTAGATGCCACAAAAACCAAGAAACCGATAGGGGAAGACAAATATGATTGACTTCAAATTAAGTAGTTTCTGGAAAGGAAGACGACCACGGACAGTCCCTAATGATAGTTAAAATAAAACCAATCAAAACAAGACATCAAATGAGTTTACTGCAAACTTATACAGTTGGCATTGCATTCAAAGCTCAGAACACATTTTCCATTCCATAGACTTAGTTAATTAATAATTTTTATTACAGCCAGCAGCTATTAAGTACTTACTATAGCAACCCACAAGTATTATAGCATTTAATGTGCAGAGTAAACAGGTAAGGCAGGTGCTCTTATCTCCATTTTACAGACGAGGGAGGAGAAGTAGGGAGGTTAAGTCACACCGGCCAGCGTTTGCACCCAGGTCTTCCGGTTCCGCAGGGCATGTTCAAGGTGACCGGGCTAGGTAGTGCAAATTTCAAGTTCTGGATTTTCTCTTTTCCTCCAGGCATGTGTTTTTCAGCTGTGTTCTATGTATCTTTTGGACCCTAAGGAGGTCCTAGGACCTGGTGTCAGGGTTGAAAGGGAGGCAAAGTTCATATGACTCCAGGCCCCCACTCTAAATTCCAAACATGTTGCCTGCATTGAGATATATGCTACTATATTATATTATATTGTATGGTATTATACTTAATATATAATATGTATTACTATATTAATATAACATTAATACATATTTAATGCTATATTATACTGTGTTATACTTAATATACAATACATTACGTAATATATCAATATGTATTTAGCATGTAGTGTAATATATAATATCCAAGAGCAGTGTGGAATAAATAGATCAGAGGTGTTCAAACTTTTAGAACAAATTTTCAAATGAAATTTTATATTTATGTATTTCTCTCTCTCTCTAATCATCTATCTATATATCTATCAATTTCCTCTTAAAATTCAAACTTTTTGAAGGAAGGTGTTTTCCTTTTTTTTTTTTTTACAGTTTGAAGATCTCTGATCTATTCCACACTGCTCTTGGGTATTTTTGATTTAAAGATTTGGTCTGTAAGGAATATCAGTGTCATTACTCTAACTTTAGGCTCAAGGTCTCAGGCACTAGCTGAGATCTTTTCTTTTTTTTTTTTTTTTTTTTAATCATCATTTTATTGAGATATATTCACATACCACGCAGTCATACAAAACAAATTGTACTTTCGATTGTTTACAGTACCATTACATAGTTGTACATTCATCACCTAAATCAATCCCTGACACCTTCATTAGCACACACACACAAATAACAAGAATAATAATTAGAGTGAAAAAGAGCAATTGAAGTAAAAAAGAACACTGGGTACCTTTATCTGTTTGTTTGCTTCCCCTACTTTTCTACACATCCATCCATAAACTAGACAAAGTGGAGTTTGGTCCTTATGGCATTCCCAATCCCACTGTCACCCCTCATAAGCTACATTTTTATACAACTGTCTTCGAGATTCATGGGTTCTGGGTTGTAGTTTAATAGTTTCAGGTATCCACCATCAGCTACCCCAATTCTTTAGAACCTAAAAAAGGTTGTCTAAAGTGTGCGTAAGAGTGCCCACCAGAGTGATCTCTCGGCTCGTTTTGGAATCTCTCTGCCACTGAAGCTTATTTCATTTCCTTTCACATCCCCCTTTTGGTCAAGAAGATGTTCTCCGTCCCACGATGCCGGGTCTACATTCCTCCCCGGGAGTCATATTCCACGTTGCCAGGGAGATTCACTTCCCTGGGTGTCTGATCCCACGTAGGGGGGAGGGCAGTGATTTCACCTTTCAAGTTGGCTTAGCCAGAGAGACAGGGCCACATCTGAGCAACAAAGAGACATTAGCTGAGATCTTTTCTACTGGCAAAATCTGCATTTCCAAGGTCGTGCCTTTCTGAACCTCCACTGTTTTCAGTTTAGGAACTTTCTTCTGGAATCTTTGGCGGGTGCCTAGGAATAAAAAAAAAATAGTTGGTATGAGAACCTCTGCAATTTTGCTGAAATGAAGGATCCTGGAGATGGATGTAGTTCACTTTCATATCAGTGGCTAACTGATGGCTATTTACTGATTTATTTTCTGGGATACGCATGAAAAATAGGCAGTTTCCAAGCCTCGGACTTTGAAGTGTGGCATGGCTGCCTGCTTATTTCTCCCAGTGGGCTAAATACAGTCCTCAACGCCAAGGATTGAGATTTGGAATTATCAAAGGATGTATTAACACCAAATTGAGAAACTCAAGGAGAATGTGAAAATTAATAGAGAATTATGGCTTGAGTTGCTCTTTCAGAGAATTTCTTTAAGCAGAACATGAATGCAGCAGGATGTTTTGATAGAGCTTGGTGTTTAGAGTGGAAGGGACACTGGGCTTGTGTCCTGACCAGCACTTGCCTTGGGTAAGTTACTTAAACCCCCTAGTTGAGGGGCTTGGACTAGCTGATCTCCTAGACCCCTTTTCGATTAAAAAAAAAAAAATATATGTGATTAGTCTATAGTCAACCCCCTCTTCTATGGTTTCACTCATTCATTCATTCATTCAAAGTGTTTATTGAATGCCCACTATGGGCTGGGCTCTGTGCTAGGTTCTGGACGTATATGAGTGATCCAAATGAGCAGTGTCTTGGCTTTCAGGGACCTGATGGTGTAGTGGGGAAGGTGGTGGGGAAAATGGCTAATATACAGTAAACTGGAAAATAATATAATTACAATCGTGATACCTACCATAGTAGAGAATAATGGGAAGGTGCTATTTAGAGTGGTCAGGAAAGACTTCTCTGAAGTGGTAACATTTAAACTAAGACTCTAAGGTTGGGAAAGACCCAGTCGTGGAAAGAATGGGGGGAGGACCTTCCAGACAGAAAGAAGAGCCATTGTAACATGAAGGAGGGCTGGAATGCAGAAGGTGTTGGGGATGTAGTATGAGATGAAATTAGAGAGTTGGACAGAAGCCTTATCATCAGACCTTGGAAGCCATGGCAAGGGGTTGGCGTTTTACTCTAGATGCAGTGGTAAAAGGCACTGAAAGGTTTGAGCAGGGTGGGATGCAATATGACTTATGTTCTGAAAAGACTGTTCTGATTGCTGTGTGGAGAATGGATGGTAGGGAGGTGAGAGTGGAAGTGGGGAGACCAGTTAGGAGGCTATGGCTGTAGCCTAGACTTAGGTAAGGAATAGGCAGATACTGGCAGTGGGTTGTTTCTAGGTCTGTGGTGGAGGTAGAAATGACAGAACTTGGGGATGGACTATATGGGGTGGGTTGGGGGGAAAGAGTGGGAGGGAGGGGGGAGATCAGGAAAGTAAGGCTGCCTCTCAGAATATTGCCCTTTTGGCTTGAGCAAACCAGGAGATGAGTCTTCTTTTTGGTCAGGTTGGGTAATAAAGTACAATTTGAACTTACTGACTTTGAGATACAATTAAGATATCCAATGAAACTGAATAAGTAGGCAGCTAAGTATCTGAAGCTGGAGTCAGAGGACATTTTAGGCCTTGCCGTATAGACATGGGGATCATCAGCAAGTTAGGTAGCATTTAAAACCATGGAAGAGATCACCAGGGAGAGGATGTAGAGATAAAAGGGCCCGAGAATGAGCTCCGCAAGAGTCCAATATTTAGGGAGAAGAGCAATCTGCAGAGTCAATTGAGAAGTCTCAATCAGAGATGGTGGAGGAAAATCTTGAGAGTGTGGTATCACAGAAGACAAAGGCGGGGAACATTTTAAGGAGCAGCAAGTTCTTCTGTGTGGTAGGCTGCTGATAGGACAAGTAATATATGGCCATGACGGTGTCCCCTGGATTTAGTGATGTGGAAGTCATGGTGATCTTGAGAAGAGCAGTTTTGGTGGTGGTTGTGGTGGCGGGGGTGGTGTGGTGGCAGAGGTGGAAGCCTGGTTGTTTTAATATAATTGTATAATAGGTGTTGCCTAGTTTAATACTTAACTACATTTTTGGCTGGTCGTTTTGGGTGATTGGGCTCTTCCTGGCCCCCTAACTTAGGTTTTCCAGATAAAATACAGGATGCCCAGTTAAATTTGAATTTCAGAAAACAACTAATAATTTTTAAATCTAAGTGTGTCCCAAATATTGCACTGTATCTTTATTGCCTAAATTGGGCACCCCTCCCCTAACTAGACTGCCACATAGAAGCTACTTTATGCTCTGCTTCTGGGTTTCACCAGCAGGGCCCAGCAGGAAAGCCATCCTTGGGGGATGTGAATTCTGGTGATAGTCTATGCTTCTATTAAATTCCCTTAGAGCACCTGAGACATAGTCAGGTGCACCTGCCCACCTAGGAGGCCCTCATCAAATGCTGGTTTTAGAAACTGTATCATATGCTTTTGGGATACTTAGCTGGTGTGATACCTCAATAGGAAGAAACTACCCCAGTAACTGTGGTACTGTTTAGAGAATTTAGAATGGGCCTCGCATGGAAGTTTTCAATGACTCGTTGGCTGTGGCTAAAAGAACCAAGTACTTTCTCCATGATGCACCCACTCTTTAGCCCTGGTGGCTGTGGTACAAATGGAATTTCTGAGTTCTGCTCCTCTCAGTTATAGCAGCTTAAGTGCAGCTGGTTTTTAAGGGTTCATTAAAAATCTTTAAATGCAAGAAACTCTTGGAAATGCCCACAAATTCCAAGAGAGCTGGGCTGAGTCATTCGCTATTTTAATTGGTCATACCAATTTCTCTGCCTTCATTTCTCCTCCTTTCTGTGAGGTGGAGTAAATATAACCACAAATTACCTCTTCAGAGACAATTTCAAAGCAATTAAGTAGGGGTTGAATCCAAACTGTATGATGAATTACACATCAGCTAGGATTTTCTACGAAGATTCTCTTCCTTGGCTAAAAACTGAGAACCCCAAGGTCAGATTTAAAATCTACGTAAAATGGTTTTCCCTCTTGTGTTTTTTCCCTCAAGCTTAGCTATTTACAAGGATCTTGCATCGATAGTTGACATTTGTTTACATGACAAGCTGAATACAGTATTTTCATTCTATGCTCATTTATTGAGCCCTCCTATGGGCCAGTACTCAATATCTAATTTGTCTTTTGGCTATAGATTTTCAAATAATGTCCAATGTTCTTAAAATTGCAGATTTCCTTGAAAAGAAGTGTATTTACAATGACTGCTTAACTGTGACTTACCCATCACATAAAGATTTTGCCTGGTGTCTTAGCTTCCCAGGGCTGCTATGACACATATCATACAGTGGGTTGGCATAAAACAATAGGAATCTATTAGCTCATGGTTTGGGAGTCTAAAATGTAGGCATTGGCAAGGTCTGTAGCATTCTGGTACTGGCTTGGCACACTCTTTGCGGTTCTTTGGCTCACATCGCTGCCTCCCATTACATAGCGTTGTCCTTGATCTGCTATTTTACTCCAACATTGGGTTTTTATAAGGCCTTCAGTAACACAGATTAAGGCCCACCCTGATTCAGTTTGGCCACACCTAAGTAAGATCTTAGAAGATCCTATTCACAAATGAGTCCCTACCTAGCTGATAATGCATCTTCAAAGGGTCCTATTTACAAATGGGTTCACACCCACAGGAATAGGATGAAGACTACACAACATGCCTTTTGTTGGGGTGCATGATTCAGTCTTCCACACCCGGGTAGCAGATTTGGGTCTGAGATCTTTGACAGAGTGGCAGTGGGGAAGAGAGATATAACCCTGGAAAATGATGTTAAAGCAAACTTCTACACACCCTTGTTTTATGACCTGCTACTTGGGGAGCAGTTAAAGGACCAGCATAGCAGCTTGGCAGATTTCCATGTGATCTGTGTCAGGATGTGTTTGGTCTCAGATTTTGGATGCCTTCTCTAGATCCATGAGTACTGGGCCTTTTCTGAATTACATGGGATGAAGATACTTCCCATCCCTCCCATTTATCTGTTCTTTTCCCACCTTTAGCTCCTAGATAGCAGGGATTCTGCTCGGTCACCTTTGTGTCCCCTCAAGCCTGAAACATAATGGGCACCTAGCGAACATTTTCTAAATTCATTTTGTGAGCATTATTTGAGCTCTTATTGTATGCTGTGCACTGGGATTGGGGCTATGGGAGATTTAGCGATGAAAGAGTTGATGTACAAGGGGCATCTAGGGGAATTTACCATCTAGCAGAGGTAATTACCAGTGAGCAGGACTATAGATTTTTGGGGGTGATGAGGTGCGGTGTTGTTCTAGCTAGCCGGTCTAGCCTGCCTTCAGCACTTCTCCAGTGTGGAAAAATCCTCAGGGGGCTGGCTCAGCCCTGGGACCTCCCTGGCAGGGCTGAACCTTGCCCTCATCAGACCATATTTTATCCCCCAAACCTAGCTGTTGCTGGGAACACATGGACTGTTCCATTGAAGGAAAGCCATTTCCCCAATTTTTAAGTCTGCTGATTTCTTGAGGACTTCATTCAGAGCTATTAATAATATTTCAAAACACGTGTCAGTCTTCAGATGAATGGATTTGTGCATTTTCTACGTTGCGACTCCCCAGCATCACAAGGAATATTGTGGATATTCTTTTCCTTATTTGGTTTCTCTTCCTCTAACCCGCCACTCTCACTTCCAGCTGCTGAGAGCTACATGTGCAGTAAATCACAAAAATGTTGCTGATGCTAGCAGCACTAATTCTGCATTACGGGAGCAACTTTAGAGGAAATTATCCAGAGGGTGATGCTGAAAAGCAAAGCCATTTTGCAGGGTACTTTGTAGAAACCCCTTTTCTCCCTTCGATGGTTCTCATTCATTTTTGTGACTTAGTAGGCCCAGTGAAGGAAGAACCATCTAAATTTTTTTTTCAACTCAGTTTTCCTGTAGGAGGTTTTGGGGACTACGAAATGTGCCAGGAACACTGAGCAGCTGCACTGATAGATGAAGGTGGCTGAGTCTGCTGGCAAAGCAGAATGTACAGGGATGCTGAGCCTCCATCTCAGTGACCCCTGGGAGAAGGGCAAAAGTGAAAGTACAAGTCATTCTACATAAAAGGTTTGTTCCTAAACATATATGAATATAAATCAAAGCTCATTTTACATGCACACAGAGCTTGTTGTTTAAAAGCTTTCTGCAGAATATTCCTTTGTAAAGTAAATGTCTATTTTGCAGAGTAGGGTTTCCATATCCAATTTCAGGCTTGTGGATGGTGAGATCCACCTTGATAGCTGCATGACATTGGTCCTGTATCCCTGACCAGGGGAACATGGAAGGGGTACTGTGTGGCATCAGGGCCAGTTGAGGCTGGAAATGATAATTTGAGAGTGACAGCAATCCCCAAGTCTGTTCAATTTCTCTGGCAGGATTCAGCAGCCTGAGCTGAGACAAGGAATAATACAGGGAGGGTTATCTCCAGGTAACTCTAAGGGTGAAAGGAAAGGGAGCTGAGTATGTTAGCTAAGGAGTGACATGTTGAACATGGATTCTAAGCTGGATATGGAAGGAAGAAAGAAAACACAGAGGAGGGTATGAGGGAGGGGTTGCTTCACCATGATCTAACCCTGGATCCATTTTACTGGCCTGGTGTACCCATCCTCTCTGTTGCCCTGTTATACTGTGTTTCTGCATAACACATTACCCTACAATTTAATGGCTTAAAACCACCATTTTATTTTGCCCATGATTGTGTGGGTGAAGAATTTGGCAAGGTCTTAGCCGGGCATTTCTTGCTTGGGGTCTCCCATGCAGTTGGAGTCACGTGTTGTCTGGGCTGCTGTTAGCTGAAGGCTCAACATTGCTGGCTGTCCAAGATGGTGCACCACATGGTTGGCAGCTGGAGCTGTTGGCTGCAGGCATGTGGCCACTCCCCGCCAGTAGAGCAAGTCCCCAGGAGAGCCAGGTGGAAGTTGGGTGGCCTTTTCTGATCAAACTTCAGAAGTCACACTGCATCACTTCTGCTTCATCTCTTTCGTTGACCAAAGTCAACCTGGTTTTGAGAGGCAGGAGCATAGACTTCGCCTCTTGATGGAAAAAGTGTCAAAGAATTTGCAGACATTTTAAAAACTGTTGCATATCCTGAGTGTCTTGAGGACAGAGGTGGAGCCTTAGGTACCCTAGTGTCTCCAGGACCTTGCTGAATGTTTTAGTTTGCTAAAACTGCTGAAATGCTATATACCAGAACTAGGTTGGCTTTTACAGTGGGGATTTATTAACTTACAAGCTTACAGGTCCAAGGTCATGAAAATGTCTGAATCTAGGCATCATCAAGACGATACCTTCTTCCTGAAGACAGGCTGCTGGTGATCTGGGACTCCTCTGTCGCATGGCAAGGCACATGGTGGCATCTGCTGGTCTCTCCCTTCTCTTCTGGACTTTGTTGCTTTCAGCTTCTTGCTTCAGTGGCTTCCTCCCAATTTCTGTGGCTTTCTCTTTTTCAGTGTCTCTGTCCTTCTCTATTAGCTTCTATCTCTTTCTCTCTGTCCTTCATCCTCTTATAAGGACTTCAGTAGGAGGATTAAGACCCACTTGGGACATGCCTCAATTGAAATAACCTAATCAAAAGGTCCCACCCACAAAAGGTCTACACCCACAGGAATGGATTAGCTTTAAGAACTTGATTTTCTGGGGTATGTACAGCTTCAAACCAACACACTGAATCACAGGAACTTGGTGAAAGCTTGCAGAATAAATTGTACACTAATGATTAGATTCTCCTCCTATAGCTGTGCTGCTTCCATCACTGCCATCAATGACAATCATAGGGGAGCTTATATTCAAATGAATTTGATTCTAGGCAGGCTAAAAATTAGGCAAGTTAAAAAAAAAAGCAACACAGGAAAGTTTTTAGAGAGCAGTCTCTAACTTCCTATATCGCACTTACCAGTGGTTGGTTCATTCACACCAACATAATATTAACAATTATAACAGTAAATAAATAAAGCCCAACCAAACCCAGCATTAACTAAGCAGCTCTTCTATGCCCAGCACTGTGCTAGGAGCTGCGGAGGTGTCCATGAACACGCTATGCACAGACGCTGTCTTTGCAGAGGTTGCATGGTGGTGGAGGGAAGAGGAAATGGTGATTTTTACATGGAGTGAGGTTGGCTTTGATGGGGGCTGTACAGGAGGTTGTGGGAGCCCAGCACACAGGAGGAGCCACTGACAGATGTGGAGGGGTCAGGGGTGGATTCCTGGAGGGAGGGCCTTTGCCATCATAACACAAAGGGTGAGGAGGGATCAGCCAGGGTAGTGGTGGGGGAAGGGCCTCCGGCCGGGAGCAGCAGGGAGAATGCCAGGGCCCAGTGCAGGTACCGGCTCTTGCAGGTACCGAGGGGGGTTTGTTGAGGCTAGAGGACAGCCTGTGGGGGGCATGGGGGTGAGTGGAGCTGGAGGAGTAAGACGGGCCCTAGCACACTGGGCATTGGGAGCCGTTGTGAGGGCAATAGAAGTCCCTGAGGGGTTTTAACCAGGAACAAGATTGGAGTTCTAGAAGGATCACCTGGCTGCCGTGGAGGCTGTTTGAGAGGAGACCTGCACGTGGAGCCTGGTGCAGAGAGGTAACTACTTTTGACAAGACACCAGGGAAGGGCAAACCTCTATCTGGAAGGAATGGGCCCCTGGCAGTGGGATTTAAAATACTTGGCCCCAGGGTAAAGGTGATATTTTGGGGACTGCAACTGTCTGTATTATTTTTAATCCCAAAGAGAGGGAGAGGAAAAAGAGCTTTCCTTTTAAAAGCACTCCACTTAATTTAAATTGTGGACAAAAAAAGTCTGGTAGATGACAAAATATGTTCCTAAGGAAGCATTTTGGAAAGAGACAACAGAAGCCCAGCTGTGACTGTCCACCTTTAGGGCCTTGACCACGGAGGCAGGACAAAGGAGTCCATCTCTCCAACATGCTGTGGTCTGGGGTCCATTGGGAGAACTGCGAGGTGAGCGGCCCCATGTCCTGAAAGATGAGCAGTTCTGTGGGAGACACCTGGGCTGTTCTGAGCGGCTGAGGGCACGTGGCCTGGCTCTGGTCCAGTGCCCTTGGTGCCCTGAGTGGGTGGGTGAGGGTTTATTTTAATGTGGCAAAAAGGCATCCCACCTGCTCTCAACAACCAACCTATAATGCCCAGAAGTTCTGGAACAGGGGTTCTGGGAGGAGGGGTTTCTTGACAGCTAGAAAGAGAAAATGGTGAGAGTAACAAAATGATATTCTATGACAGTAACTGATTCATCGAACACGCTCTGAGACCTCCCGTGGGCCAGGCCTGGTGAAGGATGCTGGAGACACAGCCCTGAGGAAGACACACCATTTCTGACACCCAGGAGGCCACATCCTGCTTTTCCCTGACTCCTCTCGAGGTCTTTCTTGTTCTCCTTTGTGCATTTCCCCGCTCTGCTATCCCTTAAATGTTGCTGCTCCTTTGAGCACCACTCTCTTTTCATTCTGCATCTCCCTTGGGATGATTTCATCCAATCCTGTGGCTTCAGCATCACTTATCCACCCGTCACTCTCACTTCCCCCTGAGCTCCAGGCCCTTGTGCTGGGCATCTCCTCCTGGCTGTGGCACAGGAGCTGTGAGCCTACATGTCTGACACTGAGCTGCCCCTTTGAGCCTCCTGCATCTTCTACCTACTCTTCCAGGCCAGACACCTGGGAGTCATCCCTCGCCTCTCCCTCTCCGTGCTTTTCCATTTCTGTCAATCACCGAGACCTGTACATTTTACTTCTTTAACAACTCTTGTCTCTGCCCCCCACTCTCCGTCCCTTCTGAGACCTCGTAAGTTAAGGCCTCGTTATCTATTCCAGTCACCTCCTACGCACGCTTCCTGAGATGGTCTCTCTCTCCCCCGGTCTGTCTTCTGCATCACTGCCAGACTCAACCTGCTAAACCCAGACATGACCCTGTGGCCCTTCTCTCTGTGTTAACCTTGATGGCTTCCTTAATATGCCTTGCAAGACCCACCATGCTGTCCCCTGCCTATCTCTCCAGCTCTGTGTTGGCGTAGCCCTCTTCACACCCTATAGTTCTGACACACAGACTGGGTGTAATTTTCCAAACATCCCAGGCTGATTCATGGCTGAGTGTCTTTGTACCGATTGCTTGTTCTGGCCGGTTTGCCTCCCCCACTGCCTCTCCCCACCCTCTGGCAGACACCTGTTCCTCTTTCTACAACCATCGCAGTGGGCACTTTTCATTTGAAGTCTTTTCTGGTTTCCTGTTTGGTAGTCTTGACTATTCCCTCTCCCTGTCTCTCTGTACCCCATACACTTGTCTGGCATAGCATCTGAATACTTGGTTGCATTTATTTCCATTGTTTCCATAGTTCTCTCCACCTCCTAATAATGTGGGTAGCTCATGTGGATTGAGTACTTGCTTTGAACCAGGCACATGGCAACATGCCCTACATTTTTGCATTGAATCTGCCCAATGGTGCTGCTTCTGTACCTTTCCAGGCAGGACAGAAAGGAGCACAGAGAGAGGACTCTCATTTTAGGATCTCTGCCTAAGGTTTCCTGGGAATGATGGGGCTGTAATGGAACTCGGACCTGTGATTGTGGGGTAGGACTGGACCATTGAAGTCCAGTGCTTTCCCCAAACCTAAGAATCTCATTCTCTGGCCTGGTTGTGGCAAAATCCCCTGACTTTGTGCAAGGACCTTCTTTTATAAACCCAGGAAGAAATTTAGGGAAGATGAGGAGAAACCATTTATATGCTAGCTCTGAGAGGGAAGTCACTGGTTCTCTGAACCCTAAGTGAGCCCAAGACTGGCAGTGTGCTGATGGGGTGGGGCAAGAAAAGCCCTTCAGTCTTGGGCTCCTCAAATCCAAGTCTATGCTGTTTGGTCCTAGTCAGAGGAACCCTGGGAGGCAGCTGGGTAGAAATTCGGCCTCCTGGCACCAGAGGGGTGATTCATGCCATTCAATAGATTTTTTACCTAGCAAGTATTTTGCACCCATGAGGAAAAGAGAACCTCTAGCCCTTTGTGAAGAAAACAAGAGCCCAAAACCAAGTGCTTGGAGCACAGTGAGGTGAATTACTACTGTCTCCTTTCTACTTCTCTCTAAAAACTGAACAAACCATGAAGAGCTTCCTTGGACTGTTTGCTTCCGGAGAACCTTAACATCTTGACTCTGGAAACCCATCTGTGGGGAAGAAACCACAGTAGTCCTAGGGCTGCTCACATCTGCCAGATAACTGTGCAGCTGTCTTCTTTTGGGCAGGTGTGGGAGCTGAGCCTCACATGATAGCCAGCCCCAAGGCATATTTATGGATGGATGAATGAACGAATTCAGAACAAATGGTAATCTGGGGCCTCTGAGTTGCAGGCACTGTGCTAAGGTCCATGTTGTAGTTCTACAGACAGAGAAGGCATAGTGGAAGGGCATCTAATCAGACTGTGGAACGGGCAGGATATAAGTTTCAAAAATTCTGTAACTTCCAATTTCTTCCAACAGCTTCTGACACCTACTGCAAAGATTGCAGTCACTCACTTCAGTTCTCAGATTACCAAGAGTTAGGCCAGACCCCATGGATTAAGGGCCATTTTCTACATGATAGTCCTTCAGGCCACCCTGACTTGTGACCAACTGGCTACAAATTTGGGGGTTCCTGCTACCCCTTGGTTTCAATAAGTTGCTAGAGTGACTCACAGAACTCGCTGAAGGCACCATACTCAAGATATTGCTTTATTATAGTAAAAGGATACAAATAAGGGGCCCAAAGAAGAGATGCACAGGGCAAGGCTGGGGTGGGGTGGGGGTGGGGGTGGGAGGTTTCAAAAGCAAACTTCTGTATCCTCTTCAGATGGAGTCAGAATGTGCCACCCTCCCTGCATGGCAATGCCGCTGTCAATCATGGAAGTTCATTGGCGCTTCCAGTGTCCGAGTTTATTTGGGGTTTCATTACGCAGCCATGGTTGGGAGAATCCATGCCCATGTGGTTGAACTCAATCTCCAGGCCGCCTCCCTTCCCAGAGTTTGGGGAGGTTGAGCTGACACATGGCTTAATGCCCCACCCCCCCAATCACATGGCAGGCCTTTCTGGTGTGGTCAGCCCCCCACCCTGGTGGCTGGCTCCCCCACCCCACCCCACCGCCCTGTCTCCTTAGCATATGAACTACTGTGCTGGGCACACCATGAATGACAAATATGCTCCTCTGCCAGGAAATCACAAAGATGTAGAAGTTATTTCCTTAGGAGATGGGGACAAAGACAAACCAGAGTTTTCATTATACTATAGGCAATCAGGGAGGACTTCACGGAGGTGGTGACACATGAGATAAGTTTTGACATATAGGGATGAGTTAGATAAAGAACAGGGAGGAGAAAGCAATCCATACAGCAAGACCCATTTGTCTTAGGAGGCCCAGAGGGAGGCATTTGCAGGTGGCCCAGCACATGTGGTCTGGGTGCTGCAGGGTTTGACTGGGGCAAAGGTTGCTCGTGGGGGTGCGGCAGCAGGTGGGTCTGGGGAGACAGACAGGCCCTGGGTCCTGGAAGGGAGAGTCTTTGTGCTAGCCATGGGGCCTGGGCTTTATTCCAAATCTCCGCGGTGCCTTCAGAGGATGGTGAGTAGGGGGTGGATGTGGTCAGAGCGCACCCCTGACTGGGAGCTGGAGGCTGGATTTCAGATGGACAGGACTGGAGGCTGTCACAGTGATTTCAGGTGAGCGGAGGCAAGGGGCTGGACTAGAAAGCAGAGAGGAGATAAGATGGCAGCATTTTCTTAGCTCATTCTTTCTTCCCGGCCGGCTTGTTTCCTCCTTGTTATTCTCTGGTCACTGGGGTCCCAGTTGTTTCTTGTGACCTTGGTCTCTTCCATTGGGAAGGAAAGGCTGAAGTTTTAAAGAGACTAGAAGGAGGGAGCAAAGTCTGGCACGAGGGGGAAGAGCCTCTCCTGGGATGGCATTGCAAGAACATGGCTTGCTTATTTAGTGCACAGGGTCTGAGCATCGCCCTTGTTCTCACGGGCAAGCTTGGAAACAGGACACAATCCCTCTGCTCATCTCAGAGGCAGGTAATGGCTGAAACCAGGTGACTGTCACTGCTATGACAACCACGGGCAGGTGGGGTGGTGCACCTGAGGCCTGAGATGGAATTATCTCTCCTGCCTTCGTGCCACCCCCTGCCTGCGTCTCTGTCTGAATCTCACCATGGCCAGTGAAGCCTTTGGGGCTGAGCTTTAACGCAGGGCTCTCTGGAAGTTCTGAGCTGCAGGTGCAGTGGCCCTGGAAGGATTCCAGACCCAGGAGGTGGGGAGGGGATGTGCTCAGCCTCTGCCAGTGTACAGTCACAGTTGTACTTTGCCTGGGTCAATAGGCAGAGTCATGTTGCTGTGTGACAGTTGGCGCTTTTGAGGTGGCTGCATTTCCCATTTCCAAGAGACCCTGAGTCCTTTGGATGTCGTTTGTTTCAGTGGTGGTGTGGAGGAGTGGTAGGACTCACGATTAGGTGTCTGAGATGTACCCAAGGATGCCACTGCTTATTAGCTTGTGATAGGCTGGTCATTGTCACCTTTCTGGGCACTGGGCCCTCATCTGTCAAAGGGGGCCTAGTGACCACTGCCTCCCACAGAAAATTGTTGAGAAGTTAAAATAGGTTCATATAAGCAAAAGTTATTTGTCAACTGTTCCAGGAACTCTGAAGGCAGGGATGTGTCTTATTCATTTATGTATCCCCAGTTTGCACAGTGCCTGGCAAACTCAAGTGTTTGTTGATTGATTGAATGAATGAATGAATGAATGATGAGTACAGTCTGTAGGGCACAGGAAAGCCTGAATAATATAAAATTACTAACAGCTTGTTCAACCAAGAAAAAGTAGATTTCTATGTGTGCCTCTCCTACCCACCCTTGTAAAGATGGAATGTGAGGAAACATTTTAAAATGAAAATTAACTGATGGGGTATTGTCTTCCAACATTTCTTTTCTCCACAATTCTTGATATCACTTTTGATGCCAAACACTTTTCTGTTGGAGTTACGAAGCATGATAGGCCATTACTTTATATGATTCATCCATTATTAACGCATTACATGGGGGAAAAACTCCAATGTCGCTAGGAAACTTAAGTAGTCAATCTCATAGACTGGAAAATATTTTCATGCCCATCTGGGATAAATGTCTTTCTTATTTATGGAAAAAAAGGCTCGTTTCAAACTGGAATTGCTTTGTTTCCTATTTTCTTACTCCTGTGCTCCAGAGGACACCTGACTTTGAAGTCAGATAATGGTAATTTAGATTCTGGCTTGATCACTCTTGGACCACTTGGCCTTGGTGTAGTCGTTGACCTCTCTGGGTCTCAGTTTCCTTATCTGTTAAGGGGGGATGTGTGGCGGCCATGAGCCCACACACCACACCTCTCACCATGGGAGTGTGATTGACCCAGAGCCCCAGCTGCTGCTCGGGAGCCCATGCTGGGCCATCCTGAGGATGCATCCCCAGGGGTTGCTCCTGGCCACTGACTGAGCACAGCAGGGATCCTAAGGCAGGCCTTTCCCTGGGAGATATGGGGCTGCTCTGAGGGCTAACTGTCAGTGGTCTAGGGTGCATATACCCATCCTTCCTGCCCTCTTGGGTTCAGACTTGCAATATCTCACATTGTCCTAGCCTCCCCAGCTCCCACCCATTTTCTCTTCCCTAATATGTTTCACCTAATAAAATCTATGAAAATTTAATCATGTCTGGGCATCTGCTGCTTGTAGGACATGTATTAACACAGGATGGTAATACTTGGTGATGAGGAACAAATGCAGTGATGTAAGAAAATATTTATCAGAGTGCCAGGCACAAAATAAATGGTCAAGAAATAGTGGGAGCTATCACCAGCACCCCCACTATCACTATAACCACCACCGCCATCACCACTACCACCATTACCGCCACCACCACCAGCATCACCCCCCCATCAGCACCAGCATCGCCATCACTGCCACCACCACCACTGCCATTATCACCACTACTGCTACTCCCAACGCTGCCACAACCATCACCACCACCACCGCCACCATCATTACTACTATCATCTCATCACCATCACCACCACTACCCCTACCACCAGCATTGTCAACACCTCTACCACCACTATCATCACCACTAATACCACTGCCACAGCCACCACCATCACCATCATCACTAATACGACTACTGCCAACACTGCCACAACCATCACCACTCCCCCACCATCACCACCACCACCACCACCACCACCACCACCACCACCATCATCATCACCATTGCCACTGCCACCACCATCATCATCTGGCCAATTTTGCTTCTTTACTAGCTCCAGACACAGAGAACTCCAGAGGCGTATCTCAGGTCACAAGTCAACTTTGTATTAGAGAGGGACTGTGGTTTCTGAGAAGAAATGGATTAATTAGAATACCCTTTGGAAACTTATCCAACTTAAGGAAAAGCTTACACCAAATCCTTTTCCGGTCATTAGGATGTGTGGTCATAAATTAATTGCTAAAGCAATCAACTCCTTTTTTAGGTAAATGCACAGAAGGTTTCGTAACATTCTGAGTCCCCTGCCAGTGTTCCCAACACCTACAAATATACTCCAACCAGTAAACCTGGGCAGCTCATTTGTTCTTTCCAAAATCCCTGTGGAGGCAAAAAAAAAAAAAAAAAAAAAAAGAGCTGTGATTTTTATTCACATTTCACAGATAAGCAAATAAGCAAACAAGAAAACTAAGTGACAGTTTCAAGGTCCCCATCACTAACAGATAAGGACAGAAACTCCGGTTTTTGCTCTGGTGCTTTCAAAGTTCAGAGTTTGGTGGGTTCTGTGCAAACTCTGCTCACATGGACAGTTTCTTAGCAAACTGAGACTAGGAACTGGCCTGGGTGTGAGCAGACCTTTGTCAAGCCCAGTTCTGTCCCTGCTGCTGCTTCATCCTAACGTTAGTGACCAGGCTCCCTGGGTAAGCTGGTAAACCCCTGAAACTTGGACGGGTTGGTGACTTATCCCCAACAAAGCTCAGCCCTTTGTGCCCATTTGAAGCTAAATAAATGATTGTTATTGAGGGTGGTGGTGATTCTGCTGGGGATTTTGTTTATAGCCTGAAAGAATTATCCATGAGAGCAACAACAAGGACGACTACGACAAAACAGAAAACAAATATTTGCTCTAGGTCTAGTACTGTGCCAAGAAATGGAGTTACCGTGATTAAAAGACATGCTTTCTGATTTTAAGGAGCAAACAGGCTAGTTGGGGAGATGGGTGTGCTTGGTGTGCCCAGGAGGGGCCAGGGCTTCCCAGAGGAGGCTGCTTTGATGCGTGGCTGAGGATGACTGAGTTTTCCAGATAGATGACCGTGGGGAGGGGTCACGGTGTGGAGGTGTGAGAAGAGCACCTCTGTGTTTGGAGACCTGCTGTGCAGTGCTGCCAAATGTCAAGTTTGTTTTCCATCTGACACCTCTCATCTGCATTGCATGTGTGGTTTGGATGTGCCGACGACGTTCCTTCCTTCCAACCTTCATTCGTGTAATAAACCATTATTAATTAGCCACCCACGGGGATCTGTCCAGGGAACTGGGACTCCACAGGTGAGGGGTAGACGTGGTGCTGCCCTCCTAGAGTGTGATGGACAGGTAAACCGGCCCCATCAGCAACACACTGCAGCAAGTGTCGGGCAAGAAGGGGGTCTTCGTTTCCAATGGCTGCCGAAACAAATCACACAAACTTCTGGTTTACGATTTATTGCCGTAGAGTTCTGGAGGTCAGTAGTTCAAAATCAGTCTCACTGGACTGAGATCGAGGTATTGGCAGGGCTGGTTCTTTCTGGAGGCTCCAGGAGAGAGTCTGGTCTGGCTTTCCCAGCTTTTAGAGACTGCCCGCATTCCCTGGGTCGTGGTGCATCATCCCCACCTCTGCTTCTGTGGTCACATCTCCTTCATCTCCTTCCGTCTCTGGCCTTCCTGACTCCCTCTTCTGGGGACCCTTGTGATGACACTGGGGCCAACTGGATAATCCAGGATACTCTCCCCATTTCAAAACCCTCACATAGTCACCTCTGCAGAGGCCCTTTGGCCGTGTAAGGCAACATATTCACAGGTTCTTGGGGTGAGATATGGACATCTTTGGGGGCCATGATTCTGCCTCCCACAGAGAGGGGAGACTCAGAGGAAGGAGGTGGTCCCCAAAGGGGTATTTAACCCAAGACGTACAAGTCAGAAGCTTGGCCAAAGTGGAAGCAGGGAGGACACTTGGGAGGCAACTGGACTGGTCCAGGCGAGACACAACGGTGGCCTGGATGTGGCCGGTGGCCCTGGGGTTGGTGACGGGCACAAGGATGGAAATACACGGAGGAGGTGGAATGAATGGGGAATGCAGGCACTGCAGAAAGAAAGCTGCCCAAGACAGGGCTCACCCTGCAGTGCCAACAGGGCCTCATTAGAGTAGGATTAGCAAGAACATAAAGCCCGGGTTGCTGATTCAATCAGAGATTCCAGAGAATTCTGTGTTCCTGTAAGCCGAGTGAAATTTAAAATTCAAAGATTTCATTCAATAGAATAACCTACAGCAAAAGGCTGATGTTCAGCTTTTCAAAGAGGCTTTAAGAGGAAAGGCAGATGTTTACAAACCTATGTTCCTCTTAGCAGCCACCCCTACTTCCAGGTGCTGTCAGGGTCATTGGTGTTTTGAACAAGCCCTGACAGTCCTACTCTTTTGTCTACCCTGAGATTCCCAAGCCAGAGACTTAGCAGTTGAGCTCTCACTGGAGTGGAATTGTTTGTCCCACTTAGGTAATTAGGTTTGTCATCTCCTAATGCCTTATTTACACAACAGCCAGGCTGCACCATGACAGAATTAGAATAATAAAGGAGAAAAGGGCCGTTCATTGCTACACCAGACAGATTTCTCTAATGCATTAGAGCATTATGTCCACAACGCTACCCCGGACTTCCTGCATGGAAGCAAAGCCTCCAGCTTAATGTATTTATTTCCAGTGTAATGAAATTGCCCTTAAAGAGGACAGGGGCCTTTGAGAATTCGATGCATCCTGAAAAACAGGAGAAATTTCCTTTCCAATGGCTTATTGGAAGAAAATAGAAGGAAAATTATGTTATTCATAGATTGGGGATGGTTGCTTCAATGGCATCACATTTTCTATTGAGAAATACATTTAGGATTTATTTGATTATTTCAGGAATCCAGATTAAGTGGCATAAAAACGTCACTCACTGTTTCTTTCTCTCATTTTGGCCTCCTTGCTTTTTCTTCCATTTTAACAGTCTTCAGAAACCCAAACTTTTCTTTACTGCATTTGATTTTTAACCCTTCTTCCTGATAGTGACCTTACCCTTTTTTGTTTTGTTGTGTCCCCACAGCCCTGGATGAGAGAGACTTTTGTTAGCTGTTCCTTTCTTCCCTGTTCTCCGTATCACTAGCCCTCACCCAGAGTAGCTTGGCTGTCCTTCTCTGATTTATTTCCTGTCCACGTTGAACAATATGTCTGCTTTTCAAATATGGCATTTTATCTTGTGCCTTATACTTTGTTTAAACAAGGAAGCTAAGGGAGGAGATAACTTGTAAATAGCAGAGAGATATCTTCCAAATTTGTCCCCTTGTAGAAAAATATGAGCATTTCAAACTCAATTATTACCATCTATCTATCTATCTATCTATCTATCTATCTATCTATCTATCTCTTTTAACTAGGACTCCTGGTGCTCATTTTTTAGACCCCAAAAGGCACCCAGCAACTGATCAAATTCCTTAACTGCAGGCATGGCGAACCAGTTTTTAATCCTCAAGTTTGAGTGCTGGCTTCAGAGCGTCATGTGTGCTTTGTCTCAAGTTTTGTGTTTCCTGTTTCTAAACCAACTCTCTCTGCCCACCCTCCCCTGCTCTCGTTTCCTCAGTGGCTGTTCCTGCGGCGGCCCCGGCCTGTCAGCCCAAGGGTGCCACTAACGGGCATTACCCGGCCCCACGGCTCTCCATCTCCTCCCGAGCCACGGTGGTAGCCAGAATGGAAGGCGCCTCCCAGGGGGGCCTGCAGACCGTCATGAAGTGGAAAACGGTGGTGGCCGTCTTTGTGGTGGTGGTGGTCTACCTCGTCACGGGAGGTCTCGTCTTCCGGGCCTTGGAGCAGCCTTTCGAGAGCAGCCAGAAAAACACCATTGCCCTGGAGAAGGCAGAATTCCTGCGGGACCATATCTGTGTGAGCCCACAGGAGCTGGAGACCCTGATTCAGGTGAGCAGGGAGTCGGCTGACCCCAGGACAGCCTGGGGGAGACAGGACAGGACTGAGCTGGTCTTTCTGGGTCGCTGTGTCGAGTCTCTCCTGGTGGCCAGAAAAGTCCTTTCAGAGAAAGTGACATCCGAGACCTCAGAGAAGTCAGGGGGTGGCCATGGGACAATGTGGGAGGAGGGGCCATACACACAGTGGCCCTGAAGTAGGAGCAGGTGGGATTCTCCAGCACCTGCTTGCAGGGACATGTCGTGTCAGGGGCAAAAGAGCTCTGGATTTTCAAATTCAGGACTCCCTAGGTGTGCTGATTTGCTTCCTGGTCCTGCACGCTGTGTAAGATGCTGGGATAATAGGGTATCTTAGAAGCTGTGCTAGTTTGGATATATTATGTCCTGCCAAAACCCATATACTTTAATGCGGTCTTGTGGGGGCAGACATATTAGTGTTGACTAGGTTGGAAACTTTTGATTGAGTGTTTCCATGGAGATGTGACCCACCCAACTGTGAGTGACACCTTTGGTTAGGGTGTGATCTCTGATTGAATGCTTCTATGGATGTGTGGCCCCGCCCTTTCAGCGTGGGTCTGAATTAAATCACTGGAGTCATATAAAGGAGTTCACAAACAGAGGGACCGCAGAGCAACTGAGAGTGACATTTGAAGAGAAGCTGCAACTTACAGAGACGTTTTGAAGATGGCTGTTGAAAGCAAAGTTTTGCTGATGCTTTGGAGGTACTAGCCCAGAGTTTGCCACGAGAAGCTGACACAGAGATAGTTTGGAGAACACCACTTTAAAACGTAACCTGGGAGCAAGTGGACGCCAGCCATGTGCTTTCCGAGCTAACGGAGGTTTTCTGGACGCCATTGGCCATCCTTCGGTGAAGGTACCCTATTGTTGATGCCTTACCTTGGACACTTTATGGCCTTAAGACTGTAACTTTGTAACCAAATAAACCCCCTTTATAAAAGCCAATCCATTTCTGGTATTCTGCAAAATGGCAGCATTAGCAAACCAGAACAGAAGCCAAGGGAACAAACAATTTTAAACAAACAGGGATGGAGTAACTTGTCCAAGGCCAGTGAGAATGGGGTGGAGAAAAGGCCAGTGATGTGTGTTTGAAGATGCTGTTGGTCACTTGAGAGAGCTCTTTTAGTGGATTTATTGGGAAAAAATATCAGTAATAATAACAAGAACAAATAATAATGATAATTGTACCACTAATAGTCAAGGTTGCTGTTTTTGGACATCTACCATGTAGATGTGCTAAAGCCTTTACATAATCTGGATGTTAAGAAACAAAAGACTCATGAATAGATGGAGGCAGAGACCTTGAGATACAGCTGAGAGAAGCAAGGCAATGCACGTGGAGGGTGGGATTGGGCTTGCCAGGAGGGAGCTGTGGGGCTGCAGAGCTGTGGGCAAGTGGGAGAGTCATTTAAGTGATGTGAAGGGATGAAAGGAAACAGAGGGCTTGAGAAAGCTGTGGAAACCAGAGAAGGAATCAAGTCCCTGTAAAGGAGGAAAGAGGAGTGGTTACGAGCCCAGTTGGAGGTGAAAGAGCACAGTGGCCTCTCAGGTAGAAGTTTGATTTGCTATCCTAGAAATGGATAAAATTTGTGCATTTGTGGCTGGCCTTAGTTTCCTCTTTGCCTTCCATCTTTATCTTTCCTTCCTTCCCCCCCTCTTTTTTTTCATCATTCCTTTCTCTCATATTTTCCCCTCCTTCTTCACTTCTTACCTTCCACTCCCAAAAGACCCATGGCTGTGGCTTCTTGGCATGCAGGCAGCAGAACCACAGGGAGACACAGGGCCACGTAGCAGTGCTGTGTCCACCTCTACCTCCCAAAGCTACCACCGTGTTTTTTGGAAGCTTCAGGAAGGCCAGCTGAAGAGCAGAAAGTTTTCTGTTGAAGGAAGAAACTGTGCAGATGGCACACCCTCTCCTTCCTTTCCTCCTTCCCCTCATGATTTTCTTTCCTTGGTGAGAATCATATTTGCTTACTGGACCATATTATCAAGATTCAAGATTCTTATTTGTTATCTCTCAAAGAAGTGTGATGACTCCTAAATCAGTCCCTCTGGTCATGCCATGATTAGGATGAGGTGAAAGAACCCTAAACTAAGTGTCAAGAAAATTTAGATCCAAATTCCGGCTTATCCACCATATTGCAGTATCATCTTTGGTGAGGTGCCTAAGCTTTATTTTAATTTATTCATCTGTAAACCAAGGCTAAGAACATCTGCACTGTCCCCATCAGAAGACTTTGTGATGATCAGTAGGTGAGAAGGAGCCATATGGTATGGTGGTTGAAGCCCCAGTGGGTTTCAGGAGACCTGAGCTCTAGTTTTAACTCTGCTGACCCAGCTGAATGACATTAGCAACTTAGGATCCTACTTAAGCCTCAGATTCTTCACTGGAAAAAAAAGAATCAATTGGACAAAATCTCTAAGGTTCTTTTGAGGTCTAGATACCTGTTATTTAAGCCAAAGTACACCAGGAGCATCTTCTGTTTACCCCAAAAATAATTAGTGCTGTCCCAGACTCATTAGAACTGTAGTTCTCTAAAGAAAGAATGCATGGCGATTAGTCCTACACATTTTATTATTGCTTGGGACAAATAAGTATGAAGCTCATTTTCAACATGAACATTTAATTACCTAAATTACCAGATAAGCTTGTCCTAAAGTTATCAAACTGTGTTCAGGGTGGGCCTGTGTTGACGTGGGTGCTTCTACCACCTCCAACCTCTTTGCCTTAGCTGCACATAACTTCTGGACTGGGAAAGGAAGGGACCTGGCCCTGGCGTCCCCTCTGGCCTCACGGTCTACCACTACGTTTCTTCTCTTCTTCCTTGGCAGGCACACTGGCCTACTTGCTGTTCTTGAACATTCTAACCATGTTTCTGCCTCGGGGCCTTTTCACTTGCCATTCTTGCCAAAGGGAATATTCTAGGCCTTTTAATGGCTTGCTTCCTCACTTCATTCCTTCGTCAGCTGCCTTATTGGAAACAGAGCTCTGCCACCATTTCTTTCTCTATTTTCTTACCTTGCTTAATGTTTTCATAGCATTTATCATTACCTGACATAATGCTATGTGTCTATTTCTTCTCTTGCTTGTTGCCTGTCTCCTTCACTAGCATATAATCCTCTGAGACAGGGAGATGGTCTGCTTGGTCCTCTGTTCTATCCCTAGTGCCTAGAATGGTGCCTGGAACATGGTAGCTGCTCAGTAAATGTTTGCGTGTTAACAGAAGGCAGGAGCAAACCCAGGGGGCACTGAAAAAGTAGAGTTTGTTTCAACATGAAGGTGTGGGTTTTCTGAGTTTGACCCCACTCTCAGTTGTGTGTTTGAAAGGTGATGCCACATCGCAATACCTGGATCTCTCCACTGGTTGGGGCTACCCAGTTAGGGAAATAGTCTCAGGGAAATGCCTGGCTGAACATTTAACTCTGACCCTTTATGCAAATGGAAAGTGAATTCCAGTCTCTCTTTGGAAAATATTACAGGAGGGTATGTCTATACCAGCAATGGAACAATTGGCTCCCTAATAGCCTTTCAAGCTTAATTTCCCACTGCCACTCCTGATGTCTTCTCTGATCTCACAGTCTTTATTCTCCTCTTCTTTCATTCCACTCCAGACACACCGGCCCTCTTGCTTTTCTTCTACCTCTCATCCATCTACCTGCCTGCTTACCTACCTGCTTACCTATCCATCCATCCATCCATCCATCCATTTATCCAACAAACATTTATTGAGTACTTAGTATGTGCCTGCTTTGCTAGGTGTGGGGAAACAAAAGAAAGAGCAATACTTCACAACCAAACGTAAAAGACTGTAATAAAGGTAAAATAATTAGTACCTTAAGTGTGAAGCCATGGAAAAATCTACAGGGTGTCATTAGCTTTGCTTATAGGTGTCAGAGAAGTCTTTTAGGAAAGAAGCAATGTCTGAGCTGAGTTTTGAAGGATGAAGGGGAGTTCTGCAGACAGCTGGGAATGATGGTAGGGGGAAGATCGTTCCCTGCAAAGCTTTTGCTAGGGTTCTGCCTTTTCCTTAAGACACAGCTTAGCTCACATTTGCCATGGAAGCTTTCTCTGGGGGATGCTGTGATGCACTGCCCAGATGTAGAATCAGCTCCCTATGGGGATCGGATTGGCTGAAGGGAGCTGACCTGACAGAGTTCACGCTCTCTTCTTTGGCTGGCCCACATTCCATGCTTGATCCAGGTGGAGCCACAAATGAAGGGCCATCCCAGCTTTACAACTGTAGGTTTGCCTGAGTCCTCCATTGAGACAACGTCACAGCTCAACTTCTGCTTCCTTCCTTTCCCTTCCAGAGAGCTGATGCCAGCGGCACTCCCACTAAGCCCCCTGCTTGCTCATCTCCATCTCAGAGTCTGCCTCTCGAGGAGCCCGGCCTGCAACATCTTCTTTTTGCCACACTTCCACAGGGCCATACACAGCTTTCCAGCGCCTGTCACAGCCAGCCTTGAATTAGAGCCCCGCAGTGCTATAAGTTCCTGGAGGGCAGGTCCCAGGACAGTTTTCTTTCCATAGGACACTTACTCTGGGTACCTAGCACAGTAGGGACATTTATTGCACACTAATTGAATTCAGCATGGGCCCACTGCTATCCTCTTGAGCCAAGCTGGTGTTATTAGCCCCATTTCACAGAGGAGGAAACTGATGCTGGAGGAGGTTGAGTAACTTTGCAAACACCAAAGGGAGGCCTGTCTGACTTCACTGCCTTGCCCCAGGAGTCTACAGGCACCTTTTAAGTAGGTCTTGCTTTAAAATAAGCTCAACTCTCTCTCTTAAATATTTGCTTTATATTGTACACTTTCCAGATTTTTTAGCAGGATCAAAAAACACTGGAATTCCTTGCTCACTATCAGGAAGTATTTCTCTACTCCTCTCCCTATAACCATTGAGTAAGAGTTCTGGATGTGGGACATTTTAAAATCTCCCTCCACAATGATTTAAAGGTTATACTTTTGCTTATCTACAGTCTTTTTCACAATATAGGTTAAACAGGTTTAAAGCTAAACTTGCGTCAATCGAGAACAAAATCATATTTTTTTTTGCACTTCGGCTCCCTGATAACTTCATAAGAATAAAAATGTCCACTCCGTGGACCAGGAGAAGTGGCGTCACACTTTATGCCTCTGAGCAGCTCTGAATATGGTGCTCATGAGAAACACAGTATTTAAAAACGGGTTGTCTTTCTATTTGGAAGGTTCTCAGAGTGATATGTTCTAAGCTGGAAAAGTAACATTGCAGCACACCAAAGGATGAAATGAGTGACATGTGGGTAGAAAATTAGACCAATGGGATTTATTTGGTCATCCTGGGACTGACTCTTGGCTGGACTGAGTGAACCACCTGTAAAGCTAAATGGGAAGGTGTGACTCATCATGTTAACAACACAAACAGAGTGCCAAGAATAGCATAACTCTTGAGAATGAAGAACCCACCCAAGATTCCAGGCTGTGACAGTGAAAGAGCCTGAGTCCCTAGTCCTGACTGCTGTTTAACCCCAACGAGGCCTGTGGATCTTCCAGGGAAAGTCAGGCCCCTTTAGTATGGACCCATCTAGGAAGAGGAGCTGGGGTTTAACACTGACCTCAGTTCCCACTGGGTCTCATTTGATGCTTAGCCCGAGCTGGGTCACTGCAGTTCAGCCATAGAGAACTTGAGAAATCCATCCATCTCTGGAATCTTGCCCCTGAGGCTGTTAGGGAGTCTGCAAGGATGACTGTCATAGGGAACCTTCCTGCATAGCTGTTGTAATAATAAAAACTATTTGTCACTTGTTGGTTGTTTACTTTCCACCAGGCAGTATTCTAAGTGCTTCAATTTTTTAGCTCATTTAACCGTTGCATCAGGCTAGAGACAGTTGCTGTCATCATCATCCCATTTTATGTAGGTAGCAAATAAGTTCTAAGAAGTTAAGTAACTTCCCCAAGGCCACACGGCCGGTGGGTGGTTCAGCTGGGACTTGAGCCTCCTGAGCCCACGTGCTGAACAACTGTGCCATACTGTTCACGTGGGTCAGTGGTGAGCGTCCCATATGGTCCTGTTGGGCCCTTCCTTAAAGCTTTAACTCCAAGGAAAAGACTGGAGGGAGAAGGAGAAATAATTAGGGAAAACTGTACACCTGACCTGGTCCTATAGTACCCCAAATGTGGAATATTGTTGTTTTAATTTGCTAAAGTTGCTAAAATGCAATATTGCAGAAATGGGTTGGCTTTTACAATGGGTATTTATTAACTTACAATCTTACGGTTCTGAAGCCATGAAAATATCCAACTCAAGGTATCATCAAATGGTATCTGGACTCCTCTGCCACATGGCGAGGCACGTGGTGTCTGCTGGTCTCCCCTTTCTCTTCTGGGTTTCGTTGCTTCCAGCTTCTGGCTTCAGTGGCTTTCCTCTCTGTTTTCTGTGGCTTTCCTTCTCAGCTTCTGTGTGTCCTTCTCTCTCAGCTTCTCTGTCTCTGTTTCTCATCGTCTTATAAAGGACTCCAGTAAGAGGATTAGGACCACCTGGGGCAGGTCACAGCCAAAGTAACCTAATCAGAAGGTCCCACCCACCATAGGTCTACATCCACTGGGGTGGATTAACTTTAAGAATGTGACCTTTTCTGGGGTCCATAAAGCCTCCAAACTATCACAATTGTATTTTCAAAGAAGAGGGTGTCAAGGAGTGAGTGGAAGGAGCACAGGTGTTAGAGTCAGGCAGTCTTGGTCCCTTCACCCCTTGGAACCTAAGGCTCCTTCTCATAACAAAGGGCTGGACAGAATTCTCATCCAGGATACTGGAAGGAGTGAATGAGATCACGCACGTAAAGTGCCCAGCGGAGTGCCTGGCATATATGTGGCCTTCAGGAAATGATATTTCCTTCTCCCTATTCTGTCTTTCCTCTCCAAAGCAAAGTGTAGGAAAACGGGATTGAATAGACAATGATAAGCATGCCTGGAGTACTTGCCTTTCTTTGGCAATGGAATAAAGTGTTTAAATATGTATTGAAGTTGCAGTTTTCATGAACTTTATTTGACAGCCACCCTGTCCCCCAAAATTCTTTATCCTTGATGCTCTCACATGCCACAATTGCTTATGTCCCTCACTTCCAATACAATTGTTTAGAAGCTTCTATACTGACAAGTCTTGGGGAAAACAATAAAACATCCATCTTCTGCAAACCTTGAAGAATAAAATTGTGAGGCTGCTTCTTTGGCAGACAGGGGAAGGGAGGAATGTACTTGCTTACATGGATGGTGATTTCTTGCAGTTGTTTTTCTGGCTGTCAACTCTTAAGACATTTTGAGACGGTGAATGCCTTCTGTGCAGCTCATGTGGTTACACAGCTGATGTTTCTCCTGGCAATGGCCACATTGTCGGGAGGGGTGTTTCACGGGAGCAGGTTTAGTGTTGGGGAAGGTACCCACCAGGAAGGATGTGGGACCTTCTGTTCTAGGGGCCCAGAGGTAACGTGGGCAACCAGCGCTCCTCTCTCACTGGAGCGGTTTCTGGGAGACCATTCCCCCAGAGTGGGCTGATTGTCTCACTCCTGGAAAGCTGACTTTTCTCCTAGCAGCTTCCATCCTTGCCTTGGGCAAGTTTTTTTTTTTAAACTTCTCAGAACCCACTTGACTTGGAAATGGGCACTTCCTGTGGGTGGTGGGCTCTGGGTATGAAGAAAGATCCAACACTTTCATCTGCCTGGCAGGGGTTAGGTCTGGAATTGCCTGGAAGCATGAGCCTTTGGGGGGCTCCTTCTCATCCTGCTACGTCTCCCCAATCTGACGGGCTTAGTGACTTTTCTGTTGGTAAGCAGGAATTTGCCACTGGTTTTCACTTTATGACCTCTTAGGGATGATTATACTTGACTAATAAATTAGCAGTCTTAGTACTTGACTCAGTACTTAGCTGCAGGTTGTGTTTGGTCCCTATTATTTGACACCATTTATTCAACTTTGACTTTGAACAGGCCCGGAACATTACTGAGCCTCATTAGACTCTCCCCATTACCCCAAGGGCAGTCACTATTTACTGTCCTATTCTATAGAGGATCGGTAACTTGGTTAGGTTTTCACAGCTAGGTAGTGGCAAAAGCAGGACTTGAATCTGAATCTCTCCAGTGCCCACGGAGGGTACGTCACGTATCAAGACAAATTCTGCCTAAGGGAACATCCGCTCAAACAACATGCCTTGCCGATAATGGAAAAGCACCTTCTCTTCTGACCCAGAGCCCCTGTCCCCCTCCCAGCTTTCCTCTCTTCCTGACATGCTGGTTCCCAGAGAGCCAGGGTCTGGGACTGTTGGCCTCTGACATCCTGACTCATTTCACTGGCTGTGCTCATTGGGCCTGACTCTACAGTGCTTTGGTAAGGGAGGATTTAATTGAAGATACGGGCTGCAGCTGCACATGAGGGACCTGGTACCATGCTGTGAGCCTGGGTGTGGGCCTTTGTTGATGTTGTTATGGCAACCAAAGCAGCATTCCACAGATAAGGGTCATGAGCTGCCAAACCTTTCTTTCCAGAAATGAGAGAGGTTGGTGGTATGACCCATTCACATTTCCCAAGGCTGTGACATTTACCATTCTTTCCTTCTGCCAAGTCCTAAATCACTCACTCACTCACTCACTCATGCATTCATTCAACAAAGTTATTGATTGCCTGCTGTGTGCCAGGTACAGTGCTGGGTGCTGGGCACATAATGGTGAATAAAGCGCAGGGACCATCCTGCCGTGTCTTGGAGCTTATAGCTGATGTGTCCTAGTTTTTGTGGTTCTGGAGTGATTTTCATAGTGCCCCTTTCTCTATCAAAGGTGTTCTGGTTTGAAAGAGAAATTTGTGTGGTAGTGGGGGAAGCAAGCTTGTAATCACCTAAATAAGTATAAGTAAAACCATGATGAGTGTTGCAAAGGAGAGGGAGGTACAGCTGCGGGACCCGTGAGCAGGAGAATTGACACTAGTTGGTAAGGTGGGGATCCTAGGCAAGGGGAGCTCAGGGCCAAGGCCCTCTGGTGGGAAGCCTGGCATGACCGAGGCCTCCAGTGAAGGGGAGCAAATGTAGCAGGAGGTCAAGAACTTGGTAGGTGATTAGGCTGGAGTCAGCGGCAGGGGCTAAATCATGCAGGGCCTGAGTTTGGTTTTTATCCTAAGAGCACTGGGAGGCCACAGTTGTTCTTTAAGCAACAGTGCTGTGCCACTTTGGTCCCTCATTAAACCCAAAGGGTAGCAGTGGTAGTTATGAGCTTATTTTAAGTCATTCATTCATTCATTTATTCGTTCATTCAACCAACTAAAAATTTAGGGAGTGCCAACTATGGCACTCTAAAGGTTTTGCTCTGAACTGATTTATTCTCAGTGATGTCAAGACTCAACTCCAGCACCATTTCCTGCGGGAAGCCTTCCCGGACCCTGCAGATTGGGTGGTGGCCTGTTTGTGCTCCGTGGCCTCAAGCACTCACATTTGCCACTACCCTGATTGTCCTGTGTTGGGTGATTGCCGCTTTCCTGTTCTGTCTCCTTCCCATGACTGTGAGCTCTTTGAGGGAGAGGTTGCATCTTTTATTGCAATAGCCCTCATGCCTGGTGCAGTGGCAGGCCAGTAGAAGAGGCTTAAAGTCGAGAAATGAATGAATGGTGCTTCTTACACCTGTCTTGGAGACCAAGAGCCCTTCATTTAGAACCTTTACAGAACTTTTATGGGAATAGATGTCCTTTCTTTTCAGCCTGGTCATCAGTAATCTTAAATCACCTTTCTGCCTTCTTTATGCATGAGCAGATTCACTTGGTGTTTATAGCCTCCCAAAGCTGAATATATTTAGGAAGATAAGGATTTTTAGAAGTGGTCTATCGGATAGTCTGGCCTCTCCGATGCTGTTCATTCACCAGCCTGCAGAAATCCTTGATGTGATTTTGGAGTCAGAGCCAGATCAGCCTTCTCCCTTCCTGCCCTGGGCCAGTCCCCTCTTGCAAGCAGCCTTTTGTCCAGGAAGTTTAGGCAGCAGCCAAGGCAGCGGGTGATGTCCGGGGAGTGCACGTTTGGGATCTCTGTGCCAGAAGCCTCAGCTTGATGGGTTGAAGTGGCTCCTCCAGGATGTTGGCTGAAGTCAGCGGTGCTGCCCTTTGCCAGAGAAGCAGACACACAGAAGATTGCTCACCGTATGCAAGATCGGACCTGCAGCCCCCAGCCTGTCTCTGCAGGCCCCTGCTTCAATATTATTATTGTTTTTTATCCCTGGGGTTGGGAAGAAGATTAAAGCTTTTAAGCCACAAATTAAAGAGCTAGTGGAAATTGGCATGCCTCTGAAAATGAATTTGCAAATGAGAATTCAATGTTCCAAGAAAAAAAAAACCCATAAAAATAAAACAAAAGCCCAGAAATGAATGCTGCTGTGTCCACATTTATATACAAATGTGCATGTGTTTGCTCTTGTTTATAGTGTTTCTGTATATACTACGGAATAATGAGACTGATGGTGTGTGGCTCATAGAATTATTATCATTGCTTATAATTAAGTGTATTCATTTAGATAACTAATATTTACTGAATGCCTGCCATGAAGCAGGTGCAGTGTTAAGCTCCAGTGACTAAATAAAAAAGATGCAAGATGCCTATATTCTGTCCTCAAGGAACTTACAGTTTAGTATTAATTATGTCAACAGCTAACACTTACATAGTGCTTACTATGACCAGATGCTGCTCTGCATTTTTAATGTATGTTGAATCATTCGGTCTTCCTAGTGATCCTTTGAGGTAGGAATGGGAAATGGGAACAGAGGTTTTAAATAACTTGCCCAAGCTTACCCTCCCAGTGAGAGGAAAACTGGAATCTGAACACAGGATTCTGAAGACCATGACATTTTTTTTAAAAATTCAGTTTTATTGAGATATATTCACATGCCATACAGTCATCCATGGTATACAATCAACTGTTCACAGCACCATCATATAGTTGTGCATTCATCATTTCAATCTGTTTTTGAACATTTTCCTTACACCAGAAAGAATTAAAATACGAATAAAAAACAAAAGTAAAAAAGAACACCCAAATCTTCGCCCCATCCCACCCTATTTTTCATTTAGTTTTTGTCCCCATTTTTCTACTCATCCATCCATACACTGGATAAAGGGAGTGTGATCCACAAGGCTTTCACAATCATACTGTCACCCCTTGTAAGCTACAGAGTTACACAATTGTCTTCAAAAGTCAAGACTGCTGGGTTGCAGTTTGATAGTTTCAGGTATTTACTTCTAGCTATTCCAATACATTAAAACCTAAAAAGGGATATCTATATAGTGCAAAAGAATGCCCACCAGAGTGACCTCTCGACTCCATTTGAAATCTCTTAGCCACTGAAACTTTATTTTGTTTCATTTCTCATCCCCCTTTTGGTCAAGATGTTCTCAATCCCATGATGCCAGGTCCAGATTCATCCTTGGGACTCATATCCCGTGTTGCCAGGGAGATTTACACTCCTGGGAGTCGGGTCCCACGTAGTGGGGAGGGCAGTGAGTTCACCTGCTGAGTTGGCTTAGCTAGAGAGAGAGGGCCACAAAGAGGCACTCAGGGGGACACTCTTTGGCACAACTATAAGCAGGTTTAGCCTCTCCTTTGCAGTAACGAGCTTAATGTAAGGGCAAGTCCCGTGATAGAGGGCTCAGTATACCAAGCCATCAGTCCTCAATGTTTGTGAGAAGATCATCAACAATCCAGGTGAGGAAGTCCGACACTTGTGCATTTTCCCCCAGCTCCTCAGGAGGGCTCTGCATATATATTTTTATTCTCTGTCCAAATTACTTTGGGATGTCCAAAGACCATGATTTTAACCATGGTGCTCTACTCCCAAGTCAGGGAGGTTGACTTGACATGGATGGAGAGAGCCCAGTGTGATTGGTTCTAGAAGACAAGGAAACACTCAGGTTCCTTTGCAGGAGCGGGGATCTCTGACTCAAACTATGGAACTCCCGAGAGGACCTCCCTTCACCTGTGAGAAAGCTACACTAGTCCTCTAGAGGGGCATGGCTTGGCATCATAACATAAGGTGTTGGGGCTGGGTCAATATATTGTGTTTAAAACCCAATAAGGGAGCTTAACATTCAGGTCTGCAGCTAAGAGTAGCCTATCCACCTGTACTGAGAATGCATATTTTCCCATCCTTCTCAGTGGAAATGGGCAGAAGAGATGAAAAGCTTGCTGATTCAGATTAATTTTACAGAGTTAATGAGGGTTTACCCTTTTGTTTTTTCTAAAGTGAGGAACAGAAGTACAAATTCTTACTGCCCTACTTTGCCCTTTTTTAGGTGGAAGAAAGCGACATAACAGATGAGCATTAGAAAATGCTTGGCAAGCTGGTCAGAGAACTATTTGTGGGAGACAGGAGAAGGGAAGGGTTAAAAGAAAACTTTTAACCAGTCCTAGCTTGGCCACTTACTATCTACTATAACTTCTGTTTTCTGTTGTCTCACCTATAAAATGGGAATAATAATAGTGGCATCTATTATGAAAGAGTTTTTTGTGAGGAAGAAGATAAGAAAACAGTGCCTGGCACATTGCAAATGTTTAATATTGTTATGACAGAGTTTTTATCAGGAAGAAGATAAGAAAGCAGTGTTTGGCACACTGCAAATGCTGGATACTGTGATTATTTTGATGAATATTCTAGTATTTTCTTTGAAGTTTCTAACTGTCTCCCCTTCCTTGTCTGCCTCCTAATCAAACTGAGCTCATCAGAGAGATGGTAGGTGCTGACACATTCTCTAAGGGAACACAGGAAAGGAAATATTAATTTTGGGTTAATACTGAGCATTCAAGAGCAATAAGGAGCTCTAAGTGAATAGCTCCAACTCAGAACAAGACGGTAGAAGCATCTCTTTTTCATGATGTTTCATGATGTTTGCAATCATCTATTAAAATTCAATCACTCTTCAAAGCAGTGGGTAAGAAAAAAAACAGTAATCTTTCGTTTAGCTCACACAGCAATGAATTAGAATTCCCGTAGCTGCTTTTGTAGCCCAGTGCATGTGTGTGTGTGTGTGTGTGTGTAATTACAAAAATTGGGAGGAATGATGTCAGGTACAGAAATAGCAGGGTGAACATTTGACATTCTCCTCAGGACCAGGGTGATTTTTCAACATCACTTGGCAAATTTGTTATTCTGTCTGTAGAGGCTGGGTCTGAACTGAGAAGAAAGGGTGACAGTAAGTCTGAAAGTTTATAGATCTTGCCAGAGAATATATCCCTGCTTATTTAGTGGACCTGATGCTTCCTTTTGGTTTAAAATTTCCCTTTTTTTGTCCTTCCATGCAGTCGAAACAAGAGAGAAAATTAACTCTGCAGTGCAAAGCACAGTTTGGAAGGAAAAAGAGCTACCCCCAAATATGGTGTGGTCCCACTTAACAATATTTAGATAGATTAGGCACCAGTGTATACCCAAAGTGCTAATGAATTGAGCTCTAGAACATTTTTTCCCTGAAGAATTGACTAGTGGTAGCAAGGAGAGGAGTTTGTTGAAAACTACAGGTTATGGATGTGAGGTCCAGCTTGGGGACTCTCTCTTGTTCTCCAAGCAGATTCTCCAGTGTCCTGCCCATTCTACTGGTGGCCTGCACTTTAGGTTTGTAACCAGGCCACAGGGCTCTGATTAAAGCTGGCTGCTGGGGACCTGAGGAAAGGCTGTGTTTACACAGAACGGGATACTTTGAGCGGCGGAAGATAAACACCATCACACCACTCACTGCGGCTCTGGAGATGCCTCTCTCGTTGCCTTTTCATGGGTTGGCCAGGGTTTTGAGTGTGGGAAACTCTGTTGGTGGGAATCTCTGTTGTGGCATGGCAGTTAGGATGCCCCCTTGATCGTGGCTACCTTCCTCTTTGCTCCTTGAGGTGCCCAGCCTGGGTGCCGTCTTTCCTGCCCTCCCCAGGGGTGGGGTGCTGAGCCAAGGGCTCCCATCAACTTAGAGGGGGAGAAAGAACATCCAGGGTGGTGAGAAGCAGCCTTTCCAGCATTTCGGATGAGGATCTTCCAGTTAACAATTCTAATACCGTTCGCTTGCCAGCTTTGCTGTGTGCTAGATGTGTGACTGTGCCAAGGGACTTCCCTCTGCTCAGTCTCATGGGTCCTGTGGAGACAGTAGCCATGCCCACCTCACAGGCTATCATGAGGGCTGACAGAGGTAATCTAGGCACCACTAAGTGCTTGGACAGGATTCCTATTGTGAGAAATGACCAGGCACAATGCTGAAAAAATATCCTTGCAACAGCTCTGCAAGTCCCCCATTTTAAAGATGAGGAAACCGAGGCTCAGGTTGAACATTTGCTACTTTATCAGAGAACTTTCTCTGTCACAAGAGAAATATGTGAGGTGTTAATTCTCTACCTCTCTGGACTGAAGCAAAGTTGCCTTTGAACCAGCCACGGAAGGGCCTGGTTCCCTAGCACCTCTCGGATACCCTTCCACTGTTGTTTGAAATATTATGTCGTGGCTTTGCCCAAGGATGTTGAATTGGCCTTCCGCTTGCCCTGCCATTTTAATTTCCACTGCTGGAAACATTTACACGTGAAATAATAATGAAGCAGGAAAAATTTGAAAAGCAGTGGGGGCAAAGAAATTAATAAACTTCCACTTGTCACCTAAGGCCCTGCTGCCCCAAATGTGTGTGAGTACTGAGGGGGTGGGGAGAGGTTGCTACCCGGTCATTGGGGTTTTGAATCATTAGGGCCATTTCTGAGTGTGATGAGTGTGGCCTGCCCGTTGCCTTTCACTGGGTTCGTGGCTCTCCTTCTGTCCACCAATGGCCACAGGTGCGCTCCCTTTTAATACATTTATGAAGCCACTTCCTGCACCCCCCCCTCACTCCACCTCAGCCCCCCACCATATATCTATTTTGCAAATCCTTTTGCTGGCTGTGCCCTCCTGGGATGAAGAACGTGGTGGACACAGAGCCACTGTTGCTCCCTTAGAAGAAATCATTTCCCTTTGTCCCCGTGGTGTCAGCTCCTAGCAGGGTGACCATCTGAGCTGGTGTATGCCTGGCCTGTGGTCCCACCGTCATCAAGAGCCCCCTTTCGCTCTGCAAGTGCTTGGTTTAGACAGGAAATGAAATTGTGTCCACCCAGATGGCATCAATTGGCTGTATCCTTCAGATCGGCTGAGGCAAGCAGAGGACTTGTTGCTACTCCTTTGTTCATCTTTCTTTTGGGTGTCACATCAGCACACAGAAACAGATGATCTCGCCGGGAACACAGATCATGGGAGAAAAGCCACAGACAGTTAGTGGTCCCTGAAGGCTCATCAGTCGTCCCTGCTTAGTGCTAACACTCACGGCGGTTTCGTGCACTGTCCTGAACAGTGATTTATGCGGAGGGAGCTGGGGTGGGGAGGGGCTCTGGGGGGAAGGGCTGCTTCCCACCCTCCTCCTGCCCTCCTCTCTTCCCTCACTCAGCTCAGACCTGCCTGGCTTTGTGACAGGCCACAGCTTCTCTCTGCTGTTAGGTGGTCCTGATGCAGAGAGAGAGAGAGAAGGGAGGACTTGAGAAACAAACAGATTCTTCTAGATCGTGCTACTCTGCAAGTCAGCTCCCCCCTCCTATTTTTTTATTTTAATAAACAAATTATTATATTTCTTTTTGTTGTGTTACTTTGTTTTGTGTTTGTCTGACTTAAAAAGAAGTGAATTGCTTTCCACTTACACCTCTGGGAAGATCGTGTGTCTGAATTTATTACTTTGGTTTGTTTTTTACTGACTTTCACTTATGAATGGTTTACTGGGTTCTTGGGTGCATGTGGGAAATTCCAATTTAGAAGCTAAAGAGGGAATCCAAGAAGAGATTCAATTAAATTGTAAAGTAATGGCCTCTTATCTATGGTATCTTTTCCTAGAAGCTTGAAGTTTTCACAACACATATGGTATGGTACAATTTTTTTTTGTTTTTTGTTTGTTTTGATTTTTTTTTTTTTTTTTAGTCTTCATAAACCTTTCTGAACTTGATAAAGATTGAACTGGTAAATGAATAAACAATACTCATTGAGTCTGAGGTTGTGGCCCAAAATGATGCTGACATTGGTTGAACCTATGACCCATAAGTATCATACTGTGGCCTTTTAAGCTAAACTGTACATGCCAATTCATCATCTCCGTACTCAAACATTTCTAATGGACTGGCTTATCTTCACTTTCAAGGCCCGAATGCTGAGAAGAAACTTAAAAGCAATACATTTAATTTAAAAATGTTTTACTTGAGCTCAAACAATGAAGATCATTATAAAATACTTTTGAAAATTAACTGGTTAGAACCATGAACTCAATCGGAAATATTGTTATTGAATTAAAAATGATTCTATTAACTCAAGCGCTAACAGTTTATACTGCATTCTCTCTGTGTGTATCTAACGTGAGTTTGCTGATTCATTTTAACTCTGGTTGTGAGCTGGAGTCTTCCTGACCCTTAAGATGTCGATAGGTTCAAATCTCATTCCCGGGTCTGGGGGTCACAGACTTCCCGAGAGTGTGATGACATGTTGGAAGGCTTATTTTTCTCCTCCTCACTTCTGGTTCTAATTCCTGCTCTCCTTGAATGTGTTCAGTTCAGCAGTGGCCCCGCTGTGCCCACAAGGACTCTTATTCTTCATTTGCACAAAACTGCTGCCCTGAATCATTTGCTTATGTAGCCCCCTTTATAGAAGATTTGAGAGAGAGAGAGAGAGAGAGAGAGAGAGAGAGAGAGAGAGAGAGAGAGAGAGAGAGAGAGAGAGATTTACATCACAGACATGAAGCGAGTTAAAATTGAGTACTAGATAGACCCTGTTCTGAAACAGTCCTGGGCGCTGGGCATTGCTGCAGCTGAGCGTGAACCTCCCACCCTGTCAACTGACACTTCTTTCTCTCTTTTTCTTTCTGCTCTTCCTCCTTCTTCTGGCCTTTCTCTTTTCTCTGCTCTCTCCCTCGCAGGGTATAAAAGTAACTTTTTCCCCCATTTTATTTTTTTATGCAAAGCAATTAGGCTCTCTCCAGCTCCAACAGCCAAATGAAGTTTGGTGTCTCTGTTTGCATGTTCAAGGGAGTAGTCTAATTAGAAATTGGCTCTACAAGGTCCCTTCTGCCTAAATTCTTGAACAAAGGCAATATTCCTCCCTCATCTCTGTCTGGAGGTGAGGGTGGGGAGGAGGAGTGTGTCCTGGGACTTTATGTAGAAGAAGGCTGTAGGCTTCCCATCACACCAATAGCTTTCCCACTTCCTGGCTGTGTGACTTTGGGTGAGTATCTTCACCTGGGCCTGTTTCTTTCTGTATCTATAAAGTGGGGATAATGTTACCTTTCTTGCAAGCTATCTGTTATAGATTGATGTTCAAGTAGTAACTCCCAGTCCTGTGAATGTGAACTTATTTGCAAATTGGATCGTTCATTAAGATGAGACCAGGCTGGCTTAGAGTGGGCCTCAATCTAGTATGACTGCTGTCCCTGGAGGGAGAGGAAATTTGGACACAGACAGAAGGAGAGACAGAGACAGACAGAGACAGCCACGTGATGGAAGCAGGGATGGAGTTATGGCGCCCCAGGCTGTGGGAGAGGCCAGGGATGAGTTCTCCCCTTTAAGAGGAAGCCTGGAGGTGCTGGCACCTGGGTTTCAGACTTCTAGTCTCCAGAATCATGAGACAACAAATTTCTGATGTTTAAGCTAACTAGTCTGTGGTACTTTGTTACATCAGCAAACTAAGATAGTGTGGAAAGGATAATATGGAATAACCCTTGTAGAGCATCTGGCTAAATGTGTGCACTCCACAAATGTTAGTTTGTTTCTTCTTGCACCCCAAAAACTCTTTCTTTGAGAGTTACATATGTATACATGAAATGTTAATAAATTGCATAATTAAAAAAAAGAACCTTGAAAAGAATCCTACTTTGGATTTTTTTGATAAAACAAATAATCCTGGTTTGTCTTTCCTGCAAATCTGTATTTTTATAGACTGCTCAGGGTCTGCTTATGAAGTTTATCTGTAATTCTCAGCACTGTGTGACATGGTTGAACCAGAGCTTTTTTTGTAACTTCGTGGAAGTTACCAATATTAGGTATCGATGGTGTGATTTGAGACTGCCTAAGTGACTGAGGCCCAGAAATGTCTCTGAGTTATTATCTCCAGGTGGGCTCTTTGGAGCGGAATAGATTCTGAGGATGTAAACACTTTTTTAATTCTTAAAATTGGGTGGAGTGCAATACCAGTGGTCAATAAGGGGGAGGGGTTAAGGCATATGGGATGTTTGGGGTTTTCTTTTTTTCTTTTTATTTCTTTTTCTGGAGTAATGCAAATGTTCTAAAAATGATCATGGTGATAAATGCACAACTATGTGATGATACTGTGAACCAATGATTGATTCTATGGTGTGTGAATATATCTCAATTGATACGGTGAACCAATGGCTGTATACTTTGGATGGATTGTATGGTGTGTGAATATATCCCAATAAAATTACATTTAAAAAAAAAAAAAAAAACACTGGGTAGGTCTTCATGGTTTGGTGTGATGTCACTAACATAGCACAGAGAAAATGGGTATTTTACCAGCAGAAAGGACTTGCCATCTGTCTCTCCTCCAAGGCAGAGCAGAGTACAGCCCTGGATGAATGAGTGATCATTGTCAATTAGGCTGATTTAAACTGTTGGCAAAGACAGCTTGTACATACCCCATGAGGCTAGATTTTAAATTCTGGGATGCTGGGGTTTATGTTAGAAATAGTGGCCACCTACAGACTTGCATAATATTTCCTGTTCTTAGAGGCAGAAAGGAATAGACTAGGAACTTAAACAAAAATCTATCTTCTAAGGATCTGCCAAATCCAGCATGAAGCTGTTTTTATATGACTCATGAGCTAAGAATGGTTTTTACATTTTTAAAGGGCTCTTAAACAATGACAACAAAGAAAAATCTACACCAGGGACCATACATGGCCTGAAAGTTTTACTATTTGGTCCTTTATGGAAGAAGGTTGCCTATCTCTGGTCTAGATAATTTGGAATATCTCAGATTTGTAAAGGTAAAATTGGTTTGTAATGTAATCTCATTTGTGATAACCGCTCTCTGTTTTAACAAAGCTTCCCGAGTTTTATTTAGGATACATATAATCACATTTCCATATTTGATTGCACCTTGCTTTCTCAACATAGGGCTATTCCATCTTTGCCCAGGGAACAGCATCTCTATTTGTTGTTCTAGAAGAAGCTCCTATGTCTGTCACCTACTGTCTGAACCTGGACTAGTCACGTCCTCACCTGTGTTTGGAGAGTGGGTGTACAGAGCCTCTATGATAGTTTTCCCACCTTCCTCCTTAGCATACAAGAGGTTGGTAGGACCAGTTCACCAAGGGCAAGCCGAGGAGTTTTCATATTATCCTGCCCACGAAGAGGCCAGGGAAGGATTCTCAGCAGGGAAGTCTGATCAAAAGTTGGTTACTTATACACAGTGCAGAAGTAGGAGCCCAGGGAAGGGGGTGACTGTGGGGGCTACAATGCGTGGAGTGGGTTTCATGGAGAAAGCAGGGCTTGAATTGAACCCTGAAGGCTGGGCAAGGGTAGGGGATGGTGTAAGCAAAGTACAGTTTGGCGCTGAGCAGGAGGTTTTTAGAGTGGTGTCAGATGACCTTGGGTCACAGTGTGGCCAATTTATTGGGATTCTAATGCGTATGGAACTGCAAATCCAGTAGACATCGAGGAATCATTGTACTTCATTTTGAAAAAGACCAGCATGTTTGGGGAGGGGTGTAGTGAAATGACAGTCATGAAATTGGCCACTTTGGTGCTGGTTACTGAGCTCAGCCAGGCTACATGTACTATCTCACATAATCCCCTCAACAACTCTATGGGGGAAGGTGTTATTATCTCCAGTTTGCAAATGAGGACACTTGGGCTTAGAGAGGTTAAAATAACTTGCCCAAGCTAACAAAGATCAGAGCCAGGATGGTCTGACCCTAGTACCCAAGCTCGTGACTCCTGTATGATACTGCAAAAAAGCTCATTATAAAACATTTTAACAAAACAGAAAAGTATGAAAAAGACCCCCAGGAATGACTGCTTTTAGTGAAGATGCTTCTGGACATATTTCTTTGTATATGCATAGCAATGAATATGCATTTTATGTAACCTGGGCCATCCTGATTCTGCAATGTTTTATACAAATGGCAGCACACTATGGATTCTAGTTTTTTCCCACTTACAAAAAATTTTCTAATTTTAATAAAAGGGTGCATAACATTTCAGTTTATGACTGTACCCTCCTCCACTTAACCAGTTCTCTATAGATCACTGCAAGCTCTTGCGTGGGGAAATAATTTTTTGAAAGCTTTTCTTTTCTTTAAAATTTTTTGTTAACTGAGCCTCATGCTTTCTCACTTTCTTTGCAGCATGCCCTCGATGCTGACAATGCAGGAGTCAGTCCAATAGGAAACTCTTCCAACAACAGCAGTCACTGGGATCTTGGAAGTGCCTTTTTCTTTGCTGGAACAGTCATCACCACCATCGGTATCTATTTGCTCGCTATTATCTTCTCCTTTGCAGGCCGTCTTGAATAATGATGCTTAGTCAAAGTTTTGTCCTCATAGAACACATGGCAGTTTGAGGTTCAGAGGAGGCTTATGAAACATGGTCAAATTAATGCTGTACTAGTGGTGGCTTTCTTAAAAGGCAAAGCAGAACAATGACTCTCTTTTTCAGATGGATGGCCAGGGAGCCTTTAGTTTGAAAAGACCTAGTGAAAAGGTTAGAGTGAAAAATATATATTGGTTAGTTGAACTCGGATTGCTCCGTTGAGCTCAAATTCATCTTTAAAAAATTGTCTTTTTTATTAAAGTAGTGTGTGAAAGAATGAAAATATTCTGTAAGGCTTGTTATGAAAATCAGCAGTCTCTGCTCTTCTCCCCTTTTTCACCTCCCCAGAGGCAATTACTTTCATCTCCTTTGATTGATTATTTTGATATTCATCTCCATGTCTTTAAATATCACACTTGTTTTGCCGCTGCCTGAACTTCCAGTGTTAGGTATTATCTCTTGATTTCCCATTATGGAAGATGAAGTTAGCTCTCTTTCTTCTTCTCTGCCTCACTGCAGAAATGTTTTCTTCCCATCCTCCCATCTTCCCCATAGAGTTTGATTGACTCAAAATTAAACATTTGCCTTGTTTTGATGAGGTCAATGCTCTTCACAGCTGACCATCCACTGAACTATGATTACTTCTTTCCTGCACCAGTTTTTGTCTTATTTTTGTGTGTGTGTTTCTTCTGATGCTTGGAAAGATCTGTTATTTTTGTTTTGGGGGTTAATAATTTATACTTTAACATTTATGTTTATGTAATTTATGTATTATATAATTAAAATTATATAGTTATATACTATTATATATTTCATACATACAGCTGTATGTAATTGTATATATGATATATAATTATATTATATATTAAATTGTATATGTAATTATAATTGTAATAGTCACCTTTGTCTTCTAGTCTTTAAACACTATCTGTTAGTTTCCCATTATAAGTGATGACATCCTTTCTCCCTCTCCTTCTCCAACATACAATTTTACTCAACACACCTTTTAATGTTTACTTTTAAATTATTAAATATGCTTATGCTTCTACTATATGATTAGCCAACCTTAAGTGATGACTTTTGACCTTCAGTATTACATATAATGTAGTCAGGGAACTTAGCATCTCAGCTGCTTTCCTTCTCCTGCCTATTTTTGTCTGTTGTATCATTCTATAATATAAGAATATATAATTTACATCCTGGTTCTGTTACCCTAATTCTCATACTTGCTTTAGTCTTAGTTCTAGAGTTAAGTATTCTCGGTAGTCATTTTCAGTCCTTTGTTATGGTTTCCTTTGTCATCCTTTGTTCGACTGAAAGCAACGTCTGTTGCCTTAAGAATGGCTCAGGGGAACAGTATTCTCTGAGTTCTGGAACCTTCAAATTGTAGCCTTTAGTGTTGTAGGACAGTTTAACTGGAAATGCAAACCTCGAATCAGGTTTTCTTTCCTAAGGGTTTGTAGGTGTTGTTTCACTGTTCTGATGTTGGTGCTGCTATGGAAAAACCTGATGCCAACCTGACTTGTCCCCTTTTATAAATGACTTGATCTTTTTGCTAGGTTGCCCCAAAGATTATTTCTGTATCTTTCATCCAATAACACTACTAGGTTTTGTCCATTTTATTTCAGGAAAGTTTTTTTGAATATTGTCTGTAAACATTTCTCTGTCACATTTTTTTTTTTAATAGTTTGTAATAGGTGTATATTTTTTCCTACATACTCCTCTATCATTAACTTCTAGTTATAGTGTCATACATTTGTTCTAGTCATGAGAGAGATATCTAATATTTGTACAGTTAATCACGGACATTGTCTACCACAAGATTCACTGTTCTATACATTCCCATCTTTTAACCTCCAACATTCCTTCTGGTGACATACGAGACTCTGAGCTTACCCTTTCCACCATGTTCACGCACCATTCAGCACTGTTAGTTATTCTCATAATGTGCCATCATCACCTCTGTTCACTTCCACACGTTTAAGTTCACCCTAGTTGAACATTCTGCTCATAATAAGCAACCGCTCCCCATTCTTTAGCCTCGTTCTATATCCTGGTAACTTATATTTCATGTCTATGAGTTTACACATTATAACTAGTTCATATCAGTGAGACCCTGCAATATTTGTCCTTATGTGTCTGTCTTATCTCATTCAATATAGTGCCCTCAACCCATTTTTTAAAAGATGGCTTTGTTCACACATCATACATTCTGTCCTAAGTAAACAATTGATGGTTCCCTGTATAGTCACGTATTTATGTATTCACCACTATCCATATAAAGACATCTCCATTTCTTCCACAAAGGAGGAAGAGTCAAAGAAGGTAGAGACACAAAAGAAAAAAAAGAAAGAGAAAGAGAAAATGACAGCTAGGAAGCGACTAAAGGAAACATAGCATTAAACCAAAGTAGAATAAAGAGCCAGACAACATCACCAATGCCAAGAGTCCCATCCCCCTCCCCTATGTCCCCCCCCCATATGCATTTAGCTTTGGTATATTGCCTTTGTTACATTAAAGGAAGCATAATACAATGTTTCTGTTAATTATAGTCTCTAGTTTGCATTGATTGTATTTTTCTCCAGTGCCACCCTATTTTTAACACCTTGCAATGTTGACATTCATTTGTTCTCCCTCATGTAAAAACATATTTGTACCTTTTATCACAATTGTTGAGCACCCTAGGTTTCACTGAGTTATATAGTCCCAGTCTTTATCTTTCCTCTTTCTTTTTGGTGTCCCACATGCCCGTAACCTTCCTCTTTCAACCATACTCACAGTCATCTTTGTTCAGTGTACTTACATTGCTGTGCTACTATCTCCCAAAATTGTGTTCCAAACCTCTTTCTCCTGTCTTTTCTTTTCTGTCTGTAGTGCTCCCTTTAGTGTTTCCTGTAGAACAGGTATCTTGTTCACAAACTCTGTCATTGTCTGTTTGTCAGAGAATGTTTTAAGGTCTCCCTCATATTTGAAGGACAGTTTTGCCAGATATGGGATTCTTGGTTGGTGGTTTTTCTCTTTCAGTATCTTAAATATATCACCCCAATTCCTTCTTGCTTCCATGGCTTCTATTGAGAAATTCACACATAGTCTTATCAAGCTTCCTTTGTATGTGACAGATTGCTTTTCTCTTGCTCCTTTCAGGATTCTCTCTTTATCTTTGATGTTTGATAATCTGATTATTAAGTGTCTTGGTGTAGGCCTATTCAGATCTATTCTGTTTGGTAAATGCTGTGCTTCTTGGATCTGTAATTTTATGTCTTTCATAAGAGATGTGGAATTTTCAGTGATTATTTCCTTTATTATTGCTTCTGCCCATTTTCCCTTCTCTTCTCCTTTGGGGACACTCATGGCATGTACGTTTTGCATTTTGTGTTGTCATTCAATTCCCGGAGAGGTTGCTCATATTTTTCCATTCCTTTCTCTAACTGTTCTTTTGTGTGTAGGCTTTCAGGTGTCTTGTTCTCCATTTCTTGAGTGTTTTCTTCTGCCTATTGAGATCTGCTGTTACGTATTTACATTGTATTTTTCATCTCTTGTGTTGTGCCTTTCATTTCCATAGATTCTGCCAGTTGTTTTTTCAAACTTTCGATTTCTACTTTATGTACACCCAGTGTTTTCATTATACGCTTCATCTCTTCTGTCATGTCTTCCCTAAACTTGTTGAACTGATTTAGCATTTGTTGTTTCAATTCCTGTATCTCAGTTGAAGTGTAAGTTTGTTCCTTTGACTTGGCCATAACTTCATTTTTCTTAGTGTAGGTTGTAGTCTTCTGCTGTGTAGGCATCTGGTTTCCTTGGTTACCTCAGTCAGGTTTTCCAAGACCAGAATGGGCTCAGGTTTCAGAAGGAGGAAATAGTATCAGGTCTCCCTGAGGGTGTGTCTTAGAATATTGATATACCCTTTGAGGCCTCAAGCCACTGTGCTTTTCTGCCCAGCAGGTGGTGCCTGTCAGCCTGTCACTCAAGACTGGTGTAAGGAGGTGTGGCCTGTGGCTGTTTTCCCCCAGGCTCTGTGGTCTGGTTACAAATGGAAGGTGGGTAGTAGAGCTTGACACCACCTCTTTCCTCTTAGGGAAGATACACCCCCTGTGGAGATAGTATTTGCATTAGAATAGTCTCTCTGCCTGTGCCATCTCCACTCTTGTCTGGGTCAGAGCACTGGGAACTGAAAATGGCTGAGGATTTCTCTACTGAGCTGAAAAAGGGACAGAAAGCCCCCCTTCAGGGCCAGTCTGTGGCAATCCTCAGTTTCACTCATTGGCCAGAGACAGCACCTGGTCCTCTGGGCTCCCCCTCCCTCTCAGAGAGGTACTCCAGTTGTCACCAAAATCCTCCGTCTGCTTGTTGGGGATTCGTAGCTTGTATCGAGCAGTAAACATTTGTTAATTAAAACTTCAGTTGGAGCTGGGCTGAGGTATATTTGCTTGTTCAGGGAGTGCTGCTCTCTAGCATAGCAAGGCTTTGCAGTTTGGGCTGCCGTGGTGAGGAGGGTGGCTCTTGGTTTGGGTCTGCAGTTTTTACTTATAGATTTTATGCTGTGATCTTGGGCATTTCTCCCAATCCAGGTTGGTGTATGATGTGTGGGCAGTCACATTTGTCCCCAGCAGTTATTCCAGATTATATACTAGTTGTTGTTGGTTATTTATTAGTTGTTCCAGGGAGACTAACTAGCTTCCACTCCTCACTATGCTGCCATCTTCTTCCTACTCTTGTGTCATATAGTTTTGGTTTTCTTCTTTGTGGATTCCATCTTTGTATATGTGCCTGTCCTTAGGACTATCATTTTTTCTCTCTATCCCTTTATAACTCTTAAATTTTATTTTTTCAGTTTGTTAATTTTATTTTCTTTGTGTCTTTTATGTTTTCCACAGTGCCTTTCTCCCTTATTTTCCTTCCAATTTTGTTTTTATTTTTTCTTATCATTTGGGTATGCTTTTCAAACTATTTCTTTCCTGAATTCGTTAGCTCACGTTTCATCTCTACTTGTTATCTGCCCTTTTTTCCCTGATTGATTGCATCTCTGCTTTGTGGTTTCCAGTAAGACTGAGGTGATTTGCTTCATATGATGTTACACTTTATAACTGGTTTGGGCAACATTTTCCCACTGAGTGTCTTACAGCTATTTGGAAGTTTTATTGCTCTTTTCATATTTTTCTTCTGGCTGCTTTCAATTTATGTGGGGCAGCTTGTTTTTAATACTTAACCTTGAAAAAACGGAATATTCCTGGACAAACTCATCTACCTGCTGAATGGTCCAGTGTGGTGGGGGAGAGGAGAGCATGGAGAAGCCAGAGTAACATTCCAGATTGCGCATCGCAGGACTCTCTTCTTTCCTGTTGCTAAAGAGATGGTGCTTCCTGCAAATACGATCCATCCAGGTTATTCTTTGTATAGTCCTGCCTTGCCTGTTTTTCTGAACCAGATCAGGTTGAGGAGGGCTTCTGCTGCCTCTTCGTCCTTTATTTTCCACACTCAATGAACAAATAGGATCTCTCTTTGGAAGGTCAAGATGATCCTTTTACCTTCATAACTGGATTTTTGCTGGCACTTTCTGAGATCTGCCTCTGAGGGAGTCTCTCATCATTCTCTGTGTTTCGTTGTATTTTATCCCATTTGGCGTCTGCCCCATCTCAGCTTCTTTGGACAGTCCTCACACATTTGTTGGCATCTATAGATTATATCCATGTTTCAGCTCAGCTGAAAATGAGTTTGAAGGTTTTCTGCTCCCATACAGTGGTGGAGTAGCACTGCAAAAGCAATTCTCATTCAGATGAGGGAAGGATGGGAGCCACGTGGCAGTTACTGGTACCTAGCAGTGATGGATGGGCACTGAGAGGCCCCTTGGCTCTCACAGAGGGGGCAGTCCATCCTTATATCACATTTATGCTCTGGGAGGAGGGCCCTTGTGTAGTGCTCTCTGAGGCCCAGCCATGCCTTCCAGATAGTTCTTCCTTGTCCCTTATCCTTCATGACCACGTCTTTAGTGGATGTTGGAGACTATGTCTTCTTTGGGAAGATGCATAGCTTTTACAGTTAACTTCCTATTGGCCTGTGTTTAGGGACTAAGGTTGTTTTATAGGCACTGGGTTTTGTTTTTAGCTTCTGATCTAGCCTTCAGCACCTGTGTTGTTTCTACATTGGTGAAATCAAGAAAGTTATGTGCTTCAAGAAAATTTGGGATGAAAGAGAATTGTCATTCCTACTTAGAAAGCCTCCTAATCTAATCATTTAGCATACTAGGCTCACACTTACAAATCTGCAGTTATATTAACAGCAGTTATCACAAATATTAGCAATATGCATTGAATACATGACTGGGACCTAGAAGCCTTTTCTGACACTCCAGATCTGGTGAGGTCAAATTAGAACACAGTCTCGCAGCACCCAGCAAGGGAAGCAGGGTGGTCTGGCACCATTTGCTGTCAGGGCAAAAAGGGTTGTAAATCTCAACAGCACCTGAAGGCAACACTGTAGCCGATTGGAGAAGACCAATGTCAGGCTAAATTTTGTTTCATGGTCTGTTTATTAAAATGGAAAAATGTGTCATGCATTTGAGGAGGCTGGTCCCTGAGTCACACTGATGGGGCATAGGATGGAGACTTTGCCAAAATCAGAAGGAGGGTGAATGTGGAACGAGCAATTACTACAAAATAAGCATACAAACAAAAACAGCAAAATTAAAGCCCACCCTAAACCACAAGTGAACTTCAGTATCATGATGCACTGGATTGGATGCTTAACTCATGGCTTTGGAAATAGCATTGTGGTTAACATTTACTGAGTGCTTTCTAGGTGCCAGGCACTGTGCAAAGTGCTCCACATGCATTATCTCATTTAATTACCACATTAACCACATGGGTAGGTACTATTATTATCCTCATTTTACTAATGAGATGACTGAGGCCCAGAGACATTAAGTAACCTGCCCCAGTAGTCACACTTACTAAGCAATAGAGCCTAGCTTTGTTTACCAGGACTGGCTGCGTAATTTGTGGGGCCCAGTGCACAATGAAAATGCAATCCTTTTAAAAAATTATTAAAAGTGTAAAAATGATGACAACAGAACATTAAACCAAGTGCGGTCCCTTCTAATTGTTGCATGGGTTGCACACCCATAAAGCCAGCCCTGCATACACAGACCATCTGGTTCTGGAACACACTCTAAACCAAGCAATCAGGGCATAGTTTGGCAAAGATTTAACTGTGACACATAAATAGCAAATGCAAGCCTTGTATGTGTGCTACTTAGGTATGAGTCTTCTGACCTCCAGCTTTCTCTTCACAAAGAGCTTGGGACTGTTTTCTAGCCAGGTGTGAACAGAGCTAAGCCCCACCTTGTTCTTGGTCATTCCTGATAGCCTCTCCTTTGTTTCTGTGATTATCCTTGCTGGGCTGATCGTCTTCTGCTGAAAGAAAAGTCATCAGAAGCCAGTTGGCAGCCAGAGCCTCTTGGACTCATTTTGCTTTACTCACATTCATTTCTAATGTTCCAGGATTGTTCTACCTGAAGGAAAGCCTCCATTGCCACCTTCTCATTTCCCTAACCTCTCTTGCTCCTCAGCTGCACCCACAACCCAAATCTAGCCATGGGCCCACCCAAGTGATTGAGCAACCCAGGCTGAGATGCAGACATTTTGTACCTTGTCCTGGTGCTGTGGGAGAGCAGAGGAATTTCCAGAGGGATTTTCTTTTTTTCTGTTTTCTTCCAGGGTTTAGTTTTCTTGGAAATATATTGCTCAGAAATCAGAAATGATTTCTTCCCACAGAAACCCACAGGGCAAGATGATAATTGCTAATACTTTTTAACTGCTTACCCTGCATCACGCTTCACATGTATTAACTCACTTAATCTCATTTTAATTAGTAGGTAGGTACTAGTAATAGCCCACCTTTCATATGAGTAAAACAAAGCAGAGAGGTTAGGTAATTTGCCCAAGGTCTTTGAGCTAGCTAGTAAGAAGATGAGTTAGAACAGGAATCTGTAGTTTCTAGTTAAAACCCTAAATACAACAATTACACCTTACTTCAAAGTCCTACCAGGCCTTCTGGAACGATGGGCAGGGCAGCCTAATAACTAGCATTAAAAATCCAGGAATGTGACCTTCTCACTGCCTCAAAGTGTAAGTTCTGGAATGTTCCCAGAGAGAAAGTTGAGGGTCACACTTATGTTGCTTTATGTAGTTCAACAGAGGCAGGGGACACAGAGTGAGAACCGAGACTGAGGAGTACATTCACATGTGTGCACAGACACACAAACATACTAACACACTGTTCTGGTTTGCTAATGCTGCCTGAATGCAGAACACCAGAGATGGATTGGCTTTTATAAAGAGGGTTTATTTGGTTACAAAGTTACAGTCCTTAAGGCCATAAAGTGTCCAAGGTAAGTCATCAAAAATCGGGTACCTTCCTGGAGGATGGCCAATGGCATCTGGAAAACCTCTGTTAGCCTGGGTCTGCTTCAGTGGCCATCTTCAAAATGTCTAAGTTGCAGCTCCTCTCTCAGCTCCTGTGCATTTTTCAAAGTGCCCCTCTTGGCTGTAGCTCCTCTTCAAAATGTCACTCTCAGTTGCTCTTCAAAATGTCACTCACAGCTGCACTGAGTTCCTTCTGTTTGTCAGCTCATTTGTATGGCTCCAGTGATTTAATTTAGACCCATCCTGAATGGGTGGGGTGACACCTCCCTGGAAATTATCCAATCAAAGTCATCACCCACAGTTTGGTGGGTCATCTCTCCATGGAAACATTCAATCAAAAGGTCACACCCTAAACAAAAAGATTGATCAATCTGCCTCACAAGATTGCATCAAAGATAATGGTGTTTTGGGGGCCACAATACATTCAAACTGGCTCACACACATATGCACACACACCAAGTGTAGCCTTTCTCAAGCATGGGGATTACTTAATATCTGCTATGAGTTGAGTTACCAAAGAAAGATGGCCTTAAATATATCTAAAGACTTACTTAAATAATATTCCATCACTAGTGCCCTTAACAAAGAACTTTGCTTTAATTTTGTCTTAGTGTTCTAGTCTGTAAAACTCTGAACTAATAAGGAGCCAGTTATAATTATAATAATAATACTTTGCATTGGTATAGAACTTTACAGTTCACTGATGTTCACATTTTCCAGAATCCCTCCATGAACACTAGTTTTTGGAGAGGTTCGGTGGGTCTAAGGACAGCCAGGTAGCAGAAGGTGAAAAAGCCCTCACCTTTTCCCTTCTCACTTGATATCGTTGGATGGCACTGGAGATGTTCCATCAGCACGGAACCTTACCTAGGAGGTGGGGCAGGTCCTCTCTGAAAGCTGGAGGAAGGGTGTGCAGTGCTTGTCAGGACTGATAAGATGCCTATTCATCTTGATCAAAGCCTCAATTTGTTTGCCTGTATCTGTGATCTGTTTCTTTCTGAGACAATCAGACTAAAAAAAACAACTATATTCCCTGACAATTGATCAGGCAATTACAAGACAGTCAAGCAAGAATCTTAAATATTTCCACAAGTTATTAGTATGTTTCCATGAGTCACCATAAACCTGCATGACGTGAAGTGGTATAGGCCCATTTATTTCCTCTTCAATAGAGCTATGCTAATGTAAATTGGGTTATTCTAGACAGGAAGCCTTAGAAAAATGCTTTTGTCCAAATTCTTGAAAGCATCGGAACAAAGTTCCGAGAGCTCTTTTTGCACAATTAAATTAGAATGATGGTGAGTAAAAGAAGTGCAAGATTAGGAAGGCACTCATTTAAGAAATGGAAACTGTAATTTAGATAATTTATGATAAGAGGTTTGAATGGTTGTGAAAAGGAAAAGAGTCAGGTGACTCATCCCCAAAGACAGGAAGCAAACTGAGTTTTCCAGGCCCAAAGGAGGATGACTGATGGATAATAATCAACTTTATTCTTTACTGTGCTTTACTGTTCTTTACTGTGGAACATTATTCTTTTCTCATGCTGATAACCATGAGCCCAAAGACTCACCCATTGCATGGATTCAGAAACAGGCCCTATGTGAGTTCCTAATTTGGGAAAACAGTTGGGTGACTCTCTAGACACTAGTTAGCATAAAATTCTAATATTAATTGACATGGTAATGAATAACAATTAATTTAGACTCTAATCTCTCTATAAAGTATATTAATGCTCTAAGTCTTTTTCCTCCAGTAATACTTCCTTAGCTCATCCTTATAGAGTAGAACTTACTTTAGTAGACTGATTTTGGGAGATGAGCCTAATACTCACTATGCATAAGTTACTTACATAATTACAACACTCTTAAGAATGCAGGTGTCGGTGCTTTCAAAGCACTCTTCGAAATACATATTAATAGGCCTGACTATGAAAGAATTCTCTTGTATTCAAACATCCATTTCCTTAGTAAACATTTACTAGGCACCCATTATGATCTGTGCATGAGGTGAGTGGGAGGAGAGGCAGGGCTCAAAGGTGACGTGAAGCTCCCAGTTCAGAGAGAAAAAGAGCCAGGCAGAGCTAAACTTCACTGTCAGTGGGGAAAAGAGGCACTGTTTTCTCTCTTTCACTCCTTAGTGCTTTCAGGACTCCCAGGTGTGGGCGCTGTGATTCACAGGTCCTTTCTGAATTCACATGTCCTCCTCAAGGCAGAGCAGCCATTGTCCTAGGAAGGCACATGTTGAAGACAACCACAACCTGTCTTCAGGTGGAGGAGTTGCCCACGGGATAGGGCTATGAAGGGGAAGTTCTTTCACATCAAAGAAAGACAGTGGTGGATCCATCTCAGATGTGCTTCAGGTTTCTCTAAACCAGACATGTCCATTTGAGTCCATGAAATTTGGTGCTTCTGAAGAGGTTGGTTCCATTTTCTATCAGAAATGCAGTTCTAGGTGGCCACAAATTTCCTAAAATATAATCTAACTAAATATATAAATAACCAGGAGACCTGAATCTCCTTGAATCTATTTACAAGGAGAGAAGCAAAAGAAGCCATGGAAGGATGTTCTAAATTCTATAGAGCCTTTGAAATGAAGTTCTATTCCCTAAGACTCATGAAGTGGAGGGGAGAGTAGAAACTTTTAAAAAAGGGAAGTCTATGGATTCTTTGGTTCAATTCAATAAACTTTCTGCCATCTCACCACTTTCCCTTTCTCTTTTTAATATTTCTTACCAGGGTATGGGAATATTGCTCCAAGCACTGAAGGAGGCAAAATTTTTTGTATTTTATATGCCATCTTTGGAATTCCACTTTTTGGTTTCTTACTGGCTGGAATTGGAGACCAACTTGGAACCATCTTTGGGAAAAGCATTACAAGAGTGGAGAAAGTCTTTCGAGTGAGTACTGCATCTGTGATCCAATTGACTTTAGCCTGTCGGGATCCAGAGGGAATTATCAGGATTGTTATATACTTTTAATGGAATAGCTTAATGACATGATCATATTTTCTGTTTTGGCCAGTAGCAGTCAGAGGTTCTATGCCCAAATCCCCTTATCTTGAGTAGTTTCCTACTTTAGAGTGATATTTCTGGAATCAAAATACATGAGAGTAAAGTATGGATTTGCCAACACACATTTTCTGAAGAGATGAGGCATACTCACTTTTTCCTTGAAGATGGAAGACGGGTTTCTTAGTGCATTTGCAATAGAGAGCTGTATATCCATTTTATTATTGGAACTTTTTGACTCCATTTTATTCCAAAACACAATGTCTTCAGGTAATCCCTGCTTCTGAGACCTCTTGGGAAAGCCTGCTTCTCCTTGCACTGTTCCGTGCTTTGCACCGGTCTCTTCCTGGCCCTTCCTGCTCCTTCCTCTCGCTGATGAGTGCTCCTTCAGTCATAATACATCAGTATGCTATTTCATACTAAGATGTTGATGATTGCTATTGGATTAGTAGGTTTTTCCTCTGGGGTATACTCACCGTTAAGCACAGGGTAAAAATCTCAACTTGGATTTACTTACTAAAGATGGCATTTTGGCACCAGTGACAGGCATGGGGAGTAGATGCAATTGGACTTGAGTTCCTAATGCCCTTTAACTCACACCCATTCGTATGATTTAACAGGACCCTTGTTTTGCTTAAGTGTAAGATCATTTCTGTTCTCTTTCTCTTTGTTGACCTAATTCTTAAGTCTTTCAAACCTTCTTCAGGAATTTCTTTCTGTGATAACTTAATATTTAAAAATGACATTTTGAGATCTTTTCCAGAATCTAGCAATGTTGGGCAAAGATAGATTGGCAATAAGCACTAAAGTTGCACTTTTTCCCTCTGAGACAAGAACTCTTAAGTTTGCAGTCAAAGGCTATCTGTCTCTAAAACTGTGGCTTATGTTTGTCTCCAGAGGAAGAGAGCAAGGGAGCTCACTAAACGAACAGCTCCAGAGGGCTTATTACGCTGACATGCTCAGTGACCCTGGCCACGCTGCCTTAGTTTACTTATCAGGTAAAGGGGATAGAATTTGAATCTATTTTATTTCGGTGATGATTATATGAAATAATATATGGAAAAGAGTTTGGCAAAGGGCCAGGCCCATAGAGTTCAGAGCTGCTGAAGTGTTTGTCTGCTGAGAGAAGCTCTCGTTGGCAGGCTTACCGCCCATTCAGGTTTTGCTGGAGACCTTAGTGGCATGACGTTTTTCTGGAATGTTCCACACCTTCACTCCATAAGTGCTGGCTGGCCAGCTGACCTCATTAGAGAGCTCACCTGGGCTCCACAGTGGTCACCATGGAAACCGTCAGTGCTCAGCACTTCTGCTTCTCAGATGTCGAGGTCCTCCTAATCCAGAGATGGCAACTCTGTCTCCAAGAGTCATTTCAAAGAGGTGCCCTCTTAGCCATCAAGTGACAGTGTTGGAGAAAAACAAATTTGGCAATTGAACGCTGGAAAAACAAGATTCAAATGGAGAAATGACTGATCTGGCACATTTAATTTTTATATAGCTTTTCTAGATGTTGGTTCCCTTATTTGTAGAAAGGATTGGACTAAATGTTTTTGAAATCTTCTGTTAGCTAAATGTTTTTAGTTACTGTATCCTAAATGAGGGAAGAGGTTGCAATCAGTTTGACTCCATCTGCCGTCAAATGCGGGGGCCTTCGTTGATGAAGTTTTTCCTTCTCCATAAAGCTGCCTCTCAAATGGGTCATTCATCTCACTCCAAGACAGAGCCTTAAAATCTCACATTTTGTTTTTATGCTGAATGGCCCACTCAGTTCTTTTCAGTGCTATCAAAAACTAGGAATCTTTTAGGAAGGCGAGACAGCCTCATTACCAAATTGGCATCACACACTCACACACTGTATTCATTTGCAGAACATTGGAGGGTACTATTGGAAGGCACAGCTTAGCTCTAGGAGGAATATAAATGCACTTCCAGAATATGCAAAAAACCCAGACCACAGCACTTTGCTTGCCATGTGTAAAATTTGGTAGAAAATCTCAAATCTCTGCCATTCATTTAAACTACATCGAGAAGGCCAGTTACCCTCCAGTGATTGAGAACTGAGTATTGTGTAAACTGACACAAGGTTGGGGTTCTGAATTTTTAGTCATCTTAGAGATGTTTCTTTTTTGTTCTTATTTTTTTTTCTTTTTTCAACTGCTCAGTGATTGTTATGCCTTTCTCCCCATCTGCTATGTTTGCTCTCAGCTCTTAGGGAGGAAAGGTTTTTCTTGGAGAAAAGATAAGCTATGAATTCATGGGGTGAATGAATAAACTCTTTCTTCCCTGATGAAGTTCAATACTAATTGAGAAATAGACACAGGAGTCAGATAGAGATCAAAATGTCAGTTTTATTGCTGAGAAGCTGTTTGGAGACTGTGGCTTTAACTCTGAGACCCATAGGGCTTTCTAACTGCTCTGGCCCTGAATTAGTAGGTCTTCTTCACTGCGTTAGGTTTCTGTTGCTGTGTAAAAAATTACCACAGATGTAGATGCTTAAAATAATTCTCATGTGTTATCTCATAGTTCTATAGGTGAGAGGTCCTGGTGGGCTTGGCTGGGTGCAATGCATAGGATAGCAGGACAAAATCAAACTGTTTGTCACACTGGGCTCTGGATCTGGGGAAGAATCTGCATTCCAACTCATTCAGGTTTTGGCAGAAAAGAGTTCCTGCAGTTGTAGGACTGAGATCCTTGTGTCCTTACTGGCAGTCAGCCGAGGACCATTCTCAGCTTCTAGCAGCCAGCTGCATCCCTTGGTGCATGGCCCCCTACATCTTAAAAGCCAGCAGCAGTGCGTCAAATCCTTCTCATACTTTGACTTTCTCTGACTTCCCTTTCTGTCCTGGCAGCAGCAGGAGAAAGCGCTTTGCTTCTAAGGGCTCATGTGATTATATCAGGTGTCCCTCAGGCAATCTCCCTATCTTAAGGTCAGTTGGGCCATATAACTAGGATAATCATGGGAGTGACATCTCATCATTTCACAGGTTCTGGGGGTTAGGGTGGGGCATCCTTGGGGGGCATTTTTGAAGTTCTGCTTCCCACCACCCCTCAGTCGTAAACAGCACAGACTCTGCCCCACTAACCTTGCTGCATTGTGGAGAGCAAAACAAAGTGCACCCTTCTGCAGGCAGATGGTTTCCAAATTTGCTCAATCCCTTCTGCTAAATTCTGCAGAGAAGTCCTTATCTGATAGTGGTGGGGAGAAAGGCCTGGTACTATGGTAGCCGAAGTTCTGACAAACAAGGAACACAAGGCCCAAAAACTAAAAGAGAGAGAGAGAGAGAAAGAGTGGGGGAGTGGGGAGAGAGAGAGACACACACACACACATTCTTCTAATACTTGTCACAATGGATTAAAATTCAGACATTTAATTATCACACATATCAAGAAGCCTAGAGGTAGGGTTGTTTTAGGTTTGGTGCATCAGCTCTACATGTCGAGTATATCCAGGGTTTTCTCTCTTTCTGTTTTGCTCTCCTTGGCATGTTGGCTTTCCATCCTCATGCTTGTCACCCTCATGAATGGCAAGAATGTTTCATCCATAACCACACTTAAGGCAAGGCAGATATGCTCTACTTTATGGGAGAAAAATAATTACCAGAAGTTTCTTTTCAGATTACCTCTTATGTCTCATTGACTAGAACTGGGTCACATGACTATCCCCACCTGTAAGGAAAGTTAGGAAAGTCAGTGTCCTGGCAAAGGAGACTGGGATTTCTAAGAATGACTTAGACCAGGGGTTCTCAAAGTGGTGGACCATTAGCATCAGCCTCCCCTGGACTCATTAGCATCAGCATCCCCTGGACCAGCAGCATCCCCTGGACCATCAGATCAGCTTCTCTTTGGAACTTGTTAGAAATACGGATTCTTGAATTCTTGGGGTTAGGTCCCAGCAATCTGTGTTTAACAAGCTCTCCAGATCAATCCAATGCCTACTGAAGTTTGAAGAACTATTGGCTTAGAGGAATCATGGTTCACTCCCTGGGGCTGAACACAGTGCTGCTATGAACAACATTAGAATTCTGTTAGCAAAGAAGAATTGGGGAATAAGCAAATGTCAGCATCTGCCACAGATGTCAACCAACTGTTAGCCACATAGGCCATTCATAGGGAAACCATCCTCCCTTCCTCTTGTTGCAGAAGTAGGTGGCTTTTGGGATCCTTGAATCAGTCAGGATCATGGAGTTTGTGCTATGGTAACAAAGATCCACAGCTTATTCTCGCTCCTGCCAGGTCTGTTGCAGCCTGGGTGACTCTCCAGGATTTAGGATTTGCTACCCTAGGAGAAGAGAGCCGGGCATTACACACAGGCTCTTAAAAGCGTTGACTTCCAGTCATAGCCCACTGGCCTGATGTAGTCACACGGCCCCTCCCAACTCCAGGGGGACTGTGGAATGCATTGATCCATCTCCAGGAAGGGGAGGGAATGGGAAAATTGGTGAGCATTCGTGATGTAAAGTGCGTATTCCCGAAGACCTGTCCTGGGCCCCACTCCAGGGCGACAGGCATCCCTGGAATTTGGGTGTAGGTGTGTTAGTTTCCTGTGGCTGCTGTAACAAATGACCACAAACTTGATGTTTTAAAACGATGGAAACTCATTCTCCCACCGTCCTAGAGGCTGGATCAGCAGGGTCTTTCTCCTTGCAGAGGCTCTGGGGGAGCAGCCACCCTTGCCTCTTCCAGCTCGTGGAGGCTGCCCCCCATCCCTTGTCCTGTGGCCACATCGCTCTCACCCCCGCCTCTGCATTCTCATTGCTTCCTTCTCTTCTGTGTGTATCAAGTCTCCCTCAGCCTTACTCTTTCTTTTCTTTATTGGAGAAGTTGTGGGGTTACAGAATAATCAGGTATAAAAATACAGGATTCCCATATATGACACTATTATTAACACCTTTCATTGGTGTGGAACGTTTGTTACAATTATGAAAGCACTTTTTTATTAATTGTACTATTAACTATAATTCATGGTTTATCTTAGGGTTCACTGTTTGTGTAGTGTAGTTCCATGGACGTCTTCTTTTTAAAGTTTTAGTCTGTTACCAGGTATATAATCTAACATTTTCCCTTTTGATCATGGAATTCACATATATATTTCAGTGCTATTAATTACATTTACAATGTTGTGCTACCATCACTGCTGTCCATTACCAAAGCTGTCCCATCATTCCAAATAGGAACCTTGTGCATTTTAAGCCTTGCCTCACTCTGATGAGGACACTTGTCATTGGATTTAGGGCCTGCCTGGATGATCCAGGATGATCTCATCTCAAGATCCTTAACTCAATTCCATCTGCAAAGACCCTTCTTTGCAGTTTCTGGGATTAGGATGTGGATGTAATACTTAATTACAGGGGCCGCCATTCAACTGACTACCGATGGTTTGCCGATCTCTCTTTGGAGATACCACTAGAGTGAGACTTGTTCATTTCACATTTGAGGAAACCGAGCCCATGACAGGTGAAGTGACTTGCCTAGAGCCACATGGTGAGTTGGTGGCAGGGCCTGGACTAGACCCAGTTATCCCACTTTAGCCCTTTCCACATGGGCTGGAAAATACTTGCTGAGACACATTACTTCCCTCCGTGAAATCAACTTGGGGATCACAGGCTTTTTGAATACACCACACTAATTATTGGAAATGATTTATAAATATTTGTACAACATAAAGTAAAAATAATTCTTCCTTGGTTTTCAGGGGTAAGTCTAGGCCATTAGCAAGAGTAATTATTTGGGATTAAGCAGGCTGACACCAGGCTCCACAGCAGCCTCTCTGTCCCCTGCTGTGGGCTGGCTCTTTTGCTAGGCCAGGCTGACTGCCCCTTGATAGGCTGCTGTAAGGGAACTGGTCGAATTTCGGACTGGATCCCATTTCCTGGCTCTGAGTTGGAGTTTGGATTCTGGTAGGGAGCAACTGCCCTTTTTATCTGGCCAATCTGTAGGCTTTCTGATATTTCCTTCAAAACCAAGGGATACTCTTCTACTTCTTTGGCCTTTTTCCCCAAGGACAGGGCAAAAATATTTATTTGCTTTTTTGGAACCAAAGGAGTCTGGGTGTAGCTGACAAATAATAACACATTCTCCTTAAATTATTGGTGCCACAATTACTTGAGGACTTTAGAGCCTGCTTAAGGCCGGGTGATAACAATTTCAATCTGCTAACGATGTTCAATTAGTGGGCTAATCAATCACTTTGGACTGCAGGAAGGAAGAGGTGGTGGGGAAAGACTTTCAAGAACACACTTGGCAGGAGACTTCATTGTCTCACAAGGCATCTTTGAGCAACAAAGGGGTTAACTTTAAATAATTATTATTTAAAGAAGATAAAGATCCCGATTTTGGAAGGTGGGTGTCATTTTCAGTTCTGTGGGTTCAACATTAGCTTCCAGTTCTTATGTGTGTTGACAACGTTCATTGGGGTATCAGTTATACATGTCAGCATTGTACCCAAAGAAGCAGGGGGAGGGAATGGGTTGGGGGTGGGGGCTGCCTTTTAGGTCTAAGAAATGGCTGCTTTTCAATAGTGTAGAAAAGATGTAATCTTGGTGAAGTTCAGTTTATAAATTTGTTTTAGTTTCCTGGGCTGCTTAAAGCAAATACTAAAAAATGGTTCGGTGTGAACAGTGGGAATTTATTAGCTTAAAATTTTGAGGCTGAGAAAATGTCCAAAATCAAGTCATCATTAAGGTGATGCTTTCTTCCCAAATACTGGCTGTCAGCGATCCTTGTCTTCTCTGTCACATGGCAAGGCACATGGCGGTGTCTGCTTGTTTCTCCATTCTCTTCTGGGTTTCATTGATTTCAGCTTATTTAGTGGCTTATTTTTTTTCTCTCTCTCTCTGTATTCATTCCATTTATAAAGGACTCCAGTAAGAGGATTAAGACCCATTGTGAATGAGGTGGGTCACACCTGAAGAAGCCTTATCAAAAGTTCCTACTTAAAATGGGTCCACATGCACAACAATGGATTAAATTGAAGAACATGTCTCCCTGGGGTACATACAGCTTCAGACTACCACAGACTGGATGTGTCTGTGTGTGTATGTGTCTGTCTTGCCTCTAAACATGACTTTACAGCATTCCTGACCAATAACTTAGCAGGACTGACATTACATGGATAATGTGTGTTCTCATCAGAGAGAAGACTCTGGTTTTAATGTAGACAATGGCTTTCTTATTTTCCCTAAGGAGATAGAAGGAAGAGGATAATTTTAAAATGCAAAAAAGGCAAATAAGTTTAAAGCTTCATCAACTAGGTCTCTTCTAAATTAGTTTAGTGATATTGTCTAGCTTTAATGATAGCCTTGGAATGTGAAATTACTTCTTTTGGAATGCAACAAAATAAACAGCATCTGCAAAGCAGACTACGTGACACTTCTTATTGACAGCCTGAAACACACATTCCATCTTTTCTCCCTTCCTCTAATGCAGGGTTGCTCCACCTGGGCATTTACTGAAATTTTGGTCCAGATAATTCCTTATTGTGGAAGGCTGCCTTGTGCATTATAGCCACTGCCCACTAGATATTGGTACACCCCAGCCGCCAGCCCCCAGCCCCAAGTTGCGACAATCAAAATGTTTTCAGTAAAATGCCAGATGTTGCCTGGGGGACGACATCTCCCCAGCGGAGAACTGCTGCTCTAAGGGGATGTAAGGGGTCAGTTGCACTAAAAGTCCCAAGATGCAGCCTGGTCCCTGGGCAAAGTCTTCTGTGTGAGCTGTGCTGTCTCTAGCCAGTTTTTTGATGCCAGCACCAACCCTCCTCAAAACCCTCCCCTCTCACTTGGTCCTTAAGGGCTTTGGAGATTTTATACTGTGGGAGCAAGATTAAACTTCCATTGAGGGGAAGTGGCTGGGGATTTGACTCTGATGAGTATATATGAAGATGGGTGGTTCTGCTACTATTCAACAGGTAACTATTCAGCCTAACTTCAGCTGACCCAGTAGGAACTAATCAAATATACTGCTGTGTTGGTTAGGTTCATGTGTCAGCTTGGCCAGGTGATGGTGTCCAGGTGTCTGGTCAAGCAAGCACTGGCCTAACTGTTACTGCAAGGACATTTGTGGCTGGTTAATGAACCAGAAGGCTGGTTGATTAAGTCATCAGTCAATTGGCTGCAGCTGTGATTGATTACATCAATGAAGGGCATGTCTTCCACAATGAGAAAATTCAGTCAGCTAGATTTAATCCAATCAGTTGAAGACTTTCAAGTGAGACACATAGAGGACCCTCACTTCTTCTTCAGCTAACCCTCGAAGCATTTCCTGAGTTCATCGAAGTTGCCACTTTGTTTCCTGAGGAGTTCATCTAACATCTTCATTGGAGTTGCCAGTTTGCTGCCTGCCTTATGGAATTTGGACTTGTGCATACCCACAGCTGTGTGAGACACTTTTATAAAATTTTATATTTATAAATATCTCTTGTTGGTTCTGTTTCCCTAGAGAACTCTAGTACACTGCTCTTATGCTTTCTCAGCTTGTCTTTAATAATTGGCCAGTGTCCCTTTGGTGTTCCCTGTTGCTGCCTGAGATCACTAAAGAAAGTTTTAATGGCATCTTCACTTTTTTTTAATAACAGTAAAACTATCAAACTATGAATAACAGACTGTATTAGTCAGGATTCTCTAGGGAAACAGAACCAATGGAGATATCTATAAACATGAGATTTTATAAAAGTGTCTCACAAAACTGTGGGGATGCACGGGTCCAAATTCCATAGGGCAGGCTGGAAGCTGGCAACTCTGATGAAGGTTTTCGATGAACTCCCCAGGAGAGGCTGGTTTGCTGAAGTAGAGAAGAAAATTCTCTTCTGACTGCTGAATTAATCATCTCTCCTTTTAAAGACTTCAACTGATTGGATTATATATATATATATATATATATATATATATTTATAAAAGAAGGAAAAAAGGATGAGGAAAAAAAAAAGTCAAAGAGAATACCCCAAACAACCTGTTCTGGTTTGCTAATGCTACCATTATGCAAAATACCAGAAATGGATTGGCTTTTATAAAGGAGGTTTATTTGGTTACAGAGTTAATCTTAAGGCCATAAAGTGTCCAAGCTAAGGCATCAACAATCAGGTACCTTCACTGAAGGATGGCCAATGGCGTCCAGAACACCTCTGTTAGCTGGGAAGGCACATGGCTGGCATCTGCTGGTCCCACGTTGTGTTCCAGCTCCTCTCTCAACTCCTGTGTTTTATTCAAAATGTTACTCTTCAGATATTTTGTCCTCTCTTAGCTTATCCAGAGCAAACTCTTGGCTAGCACAAGTCTGCTTTCAATGGCTGTCTCCAAAATGTCAATCTCAGTTGCTCTCCAAAATGTCACTCACATCTGCTCTTTTATAGGACTCCAGTGATTAAATCAAGACCCACACTGAATGGGCAGGGCCACACCTCCATGGAACTAATCTAAACAAAGGTATTACCCACAGTTGGATGGGTCAAATGTCCATGGAAACAACCAAATCCAAAGACTCCAACCTAATCAACACTAATACATCTGCCCCCACAAGACTGCATTAAAGAACGTGGCATTTTGGGGGACGTAATACAGCCAAACCAGCACACAACCCATACCTGCATCCCCTCTATTATTCATTTATTTTTTTGTCCCCATTTTTCTACTCATCTGTCCATACACTGGATAAAGGGAGTATGAGCCACAAGGTTTTCTACACTCACACGGTCACACCATATAAGCTATATAGTTATACACTCATCTTTAAGAATCAAGGCTACTGGATTGCAGTTCAACAGTTTCAGGTATTTTCTTCTGGCTATTCTAATACACTAAAAACTAAAAAGAGATGCCTACATAATGTGTAAGAATAACCTCTAGAATGACATCTTGACTCTATATGAAATCTCTCAGCCTATGAATCTTTACTTTGTTTCATTCCTCTTCCCCCTTTGGGGCAAGAAGGCTTTCTCAATTCCATGATACCGGGTCCAGACTCATCCCCAGGAGTCATGTCTCATGTTGGCAGGGAGATTTACACCCCTGGGAGTCATGGCACATGTAGTGGGGAGGGCAGTGAGTTTACCTGCTGTGTTGGCTTACAGAGGCTACATCTGAGCAATGAAAGAGGTTCTCTGGGAGTGACTCTTAAGCACAATTTTAAGTAGGCTTAGCCTCTCCTTTGAAGTAACAGGCTTCATAAAGGCAAGCCCCAAGATCAAGGGCTCGGCCTTCTAAATTGATAGCCCCCAATGTTTGCAAGAAAATAAGGAATTCCCCAGGTGGGTAAATTTAATATTTCCACATTTTTCCCTAGTCCTGCAAGGGGGCTTTTCAAATACTTTTTTTGTCCTCTGCCCAAATTTGAAAGTGATATATTAGATCTGCCACATGGTAACCTGTGTCTAAAACTTCCAGGTATTTTTGAGTTATGAATTTAATGTAAGAGTTTTATTAGCACCCACATGTTTTACTAGTGTCTTAAAATCAGCTTAATGGGTGGATGATTTCGATTTCCCATGTCTACCCTTCATCACCGATTTTCACAGGCTAGTTTGGTTCCTCTGGAAGGCACTGATTTAATTAAATAATAATCCTTTGCTCTTTTACAAAACTTTCTGCAAAGTCAGAAGGTTGGTTTTAGTTGTTGTTGTTTTGTGTTTTACATTTATCAAGTTGACCTCATGGCACTTTGGTGAGCCAGGCAAGTAGTAACCCACTCTGGTGTGGCTTCCAACAAATTAGGCTCCTGAAAGATGAGAGATGCCCTTGTTGAGTCTGACTATTACCAAGCTGGGTGTATAATCCTTGTTTTTACTGGAGGGGCACTGAGAACCATCTCCAAATGGGATGACTGGTTTGTCAGTGGCCACTGATAACTCCAAGTAGCTCTAGGACTTTTTGCTTTGGGGAAGGGAAAATGTATTTAGAATACATCATTTATTGAGATGTTACAGTATTCTGGAACCTTTACCCACAAAAGGCAGCCCTCTTGGGAGGTGACAACATGGCAGGCATATTATGGTTGCATTGCTGAGCAGGCTCTGGTGGGCTTTGTGTAAGGACGGGCAGCCAACCAACCATGCTCTCCCAAATTGAATCCAACTGAGGAAATGTGCATTCCCGTTAGAGGGAAAAAAATTGCATTTCTGGGGAAAAACGCATTGCTTTTTATTTTCTGCAAAGAGCTGCATTTGTGCATCATGGCCCTTTTGACTTAATGGTTTTGAACTATCTCCCATTGAATTTTATTCTCTCGTCAGTATAGAGCTATGGGTGGTGGGGCCCCAGGGGCCTGCGGTGTTATTTTATAGGATCAGAGACTCCTTTTGTGCATCAAGCATTGCTGGTAGACAGAATAAACAATATGTGTCCTTCACATATACACTAGCCTTTTTCAAATTATGCGGAAGGGTCATCATCAATAATCCATTTAAATTCATTTAAAAGGGAAATTCTTGAATTCACAGAAATCCATCTTGCCTTTAGACGTTTTCACAATCAGTGGATTCTAAAAATTTTATTGCTATATGTGGGCATATAGCAATATCTAGGTTTTTTTTTTTTTTAAATGTTAAGAAGGGATTCCCATACTCTTTTATGAAAGTTGAGTACCCATGGGAAAGATTAATGGTGGCTTTTCTAATAAGTGTTCTATTTCTGTGTCGCTGTGGGTTCTCTCTTCTCTGTGGATTTAACAGTTTTGCCCTGGCCACAGTCACTATATCAAAGGAGTTCTGTTTGCATGTAAGGTAATTCCAGGAGTTAGTTGGATACTTTAGAGCCTGCTACAACTTTTATAGGCTACAAGGCAACGTTTGGAAAATTGCTTTCTGACGGCCCCTTGTCCTGGTTGCTTCCATGACCGTTGTTCTGTCCTGGGGCAAAGTGGAGAGAGAGGCCTTGCCTGTACTTCCCTCCTTCTTGCACCTGCCCTCCCTTCGTGGGCTCACCTCCAGCAGTGTCGCTGAGCCGAGTCCCATCCTCGCTTCCTGACACGAGGAAGCCGCAGAGCTGGTGGGAGGCACGGGGGCTCCCTGGCGGGCAGGCTTGGACTTCTAACATATTGATGGCATCTGGTTTCCACTTGGTCTTGCTTGCTGCTCTGAAATCCTGTTATTCACCTTCTAATGATTCATCATCCAGCTCCGCATTGTGGCTGCTACTTTTTACCTGTCCCCAGGTCGGTTTAGTAAGCAATGATCAAATAATGCTCCCTGTGTTCTCAATACCATGGGGGTATGACGCAATAAATGAGTTTTCCTCTCAACAGCGTTACAAGGTAATTGGGAAACAGGCATGTAAAAGGCCGATATTTGTAATATTGAGCAGAAAGATTTCAGGGTGGGGGCAGGCAGGCTTTGAAGCCACACTGCCTTGTGCATATGCCCAATCAGTCTCCACATGGCAGCAACCTGACCTGGGGCTGTGCCTCAGTTTCCTTATCTGAAAACTGGGGATAATAACGGTACCTATGTCTTTTGGTACTTAGTTGATACATGAGAACAATGCTTGAATGGTAGTCAGCACTCAATAAATACGACTTACTATTATTTATATGCGTCTTGTGAGCTGTGGGAGCCCTGGGGAGAGACTTGTGAATTTGAGCTTGTATAGACATCACACAAGTCTTCAGTGAGGTGCCTGTCTTGTATTATATTGTTCTCCTCTTTCTTTTCCTGTACCCCTCTGGCACCTGTTCAGTGCTAGCCCATCGGAGGTGTTCAGTGAATACTTATTGATTATAAATTGATTGGAGATGAGAGAGAAATGAACCAGATTTCTTTCCACGGACCCAGGGTGTGTAGACTATGTGGTGCCCCCCTGACAAACCTGAATGAAGATGAGAGGCCTGCTGACGCTGCCTCTGTCCTGCCCTTCCTGGGTGTGGAGGTGGGTGGGGTTGGAGAAGGGGGGGGGGGCCAGCAGGGAGGACACCGCTAGGCAGAGGAAATCCGCGAGGCTGCAGGGGCGGGGCTTAGGTTAGGACGAAACTCCAGTCCCCAGTCATTGGCCTAGGAGGGGAAGGCAGCCTGGTCACGACTCAGGGAGTCCCTTTGAAAGGCAAATAGGAAAGGGGAGAACACAAGGTCTGCTTCTCTGCAGCTTGACTGGGTGCGCCCCTGCCATTCCAACTTTTGGTGGTGGGGGAGACTGTGCTCCCCATTCTTGGCCCCACTTCATTGTGTCCATCATATTCTACCACATGCTTAGTTCCAGTAAAAAAAAAAAATCAAAGAATTAAAAAGAATTTATTTAAGCTGCATCCTGCTGTCCTCTCAGTTTGCCTGTGTTCTTACTAGATCCTGAACACATGGGCCAGTTCTTCTTTTAATAAAGCATCAATGCATTGCTAGACTCTCCTTTACAAAGATACTTTGCCTTCATCTATCAGCAGGGGACCACGGGAGGAAGGGTTTTGCCTTGTTCAAATGCCGTTTCTCACATTTAGTTACCACATTATTGTCACAATTGCTTCACTTAGGGTGAAGCAAGGCCCCTCTGTTAGTTTCTTCCATTCCCTGGCAGAAATGAATTTTACTATGAATAACACTGGTAATCTTTCTACATGTGCCTGGGGGAATGGTTGAAAGGACTTATGCTAAATTATTATTAGTAGTATTTGACTGTCTGCCTATCCCCCACCCAACCCCCCACCACCCAGTTTCCCTCTAACTGCTGAGTAAGCGCAAATAAAATCACTGGGCACCTGATACCAATGATTGTACTTCTCTTCTATTTCTAACATTGCTTTGCAGTTTAGTTTGAACAATCAGAAACAGGGATATACATAACTTGCAGTTTGTCTTAGTTTCCAGCTGCCGCAGAGCTCCACAAACTGGGTGGCTTAAGACAACAGAAATTTATTGTCTTACAGTTCTGGAGGAGAGAAGTCTGAAATCAAGGTGGCAGCAGGGCCCTGCACCCTCTGAATTCTGTAGGGACAATTCTGTCCCTTACTTTTTCTTGGCTGCTGGCAGTGGCTTGCTGGAAGTCCATGGTGCTTCCTGTCTCATTTGTCACAGGACGATCTCTGTCCTCTTGATTTGCCTCCTCTCCTCTTTTTACAAGGACCCCAGTCATATCGGAAGAAGGACCCACCCCACTAATTCCATCTGCAATGACCCTATTTCCAAATAAGGTCACATTCTGAGGCACTGGGAGTAAGACTTCAACATATCTGTTTTTGAGGGGGACACAATTCAACTTATAGCCCAGTTAGAAAAAAAAAGGAATCTATGTCTGATTTCAGGGATAGAGTCCAGAAAGCTTCAGTGTGATTTTTTATTTTTAGTGAATTTAACTAAGTAGTATAACAGGGCTGGCACCAAAGCGAACGAGAAAGGAGATATCAACATTTAAAATGCAACACATGACATATAAAGGCCATATGTTGTTATTACCACTTTCTTTTGGGCTTTCCTCCCTTTCCGGACATTGCTGTTTGCTTCTTGCCTTGCTACGCTTATTTAAAAAAGTCTCAGCTGTCCTTAGCCCTTTGATCCTTTTTTTATATCAGGTGTATCTCCCTCCTACTTGCCCTTTGGAGGCTTGTAAACCTTCTCCCTAAGGAAGAGAGGAAGAGGGCCTGTCCAGATGGCCATACACATATGTGACACCTGCTTCCTAGAGCTGCACTTGTGGGGGAGTCTAAATGCTGAGATCACCCTGCCTAGAAAACAGTCACACTGTTTTCCATCTCTCTTCTATTTTTAGAGGATATTTAAAATTGATTGTGTGCCTTTATTTTAAACAGTATTTCTAGAGATGCCTTGAATTCAATCCTCTCCTATTATTAGGAGAGCAACAACAAAAATGAACCCACTAACCAAGTTTTGTGAAAAGTTCCTATTAATCAAAATATTAAAAAAGTTTTTCACAGTGAGCATTCTGTTCTGGATTAAGTCCTGGATGATCATGTTTGGGGGGAAATCTCTGCTTCCACAGGGGATTGGCCTATGGGTTCCCACTCAATGTGCCTCACTCTTTCTTTCGTCTTCAGCTTTTAGGTGTAATATCTTATTCACTTCAGATACTGCCTCCTTCTGATCCCTCTGGTCTCAGTGCAGATGTAGCTTCCTCAGGGAGGTTTTTCTGACTCCAAAATGAGGTCATCACCTGCTCCCCCAGTACTTGTACCCCTTTAGAATAACATTCTCTGTACTCTGTGGTAGCTGCATGTTTGACGTCTGTGGTCCCCATCAGCCTGAGAGCTGTGAGGTCACTCCTGTCTGCCCGCTGACACAGGGCCTGGCATCCAGAAGGTTCTTAATCAATATTCAATGAATGAAAGAATGAACACTGCTAGAAATGACCTCATGAAATTTGATACAGAAAATGGGCTTGAAATCAAAAGTAGCATTGTATGCAAATAAATGTCAATGGAAAAATGGTTTTATCCTTAGGAAGTGCAATTATTTTGATGGAAGGATGGTTCAGGAGGGGATCTGCTATCTGATCATGCTTATTGCCCATAGTGTTTATGTGTGCAAGGACTTCTGTCTTATCAGAAGTAATAGCGTAATCCTATGGACTTCTCAAGTCAACTTTATTAAATACAATATACAATTTACTTTTATCCATTGGTTCTCAGCCCTGTAATATACCACATCCCCTTTTATAACAAATATTCATTAATGCCCCTTTACTACATCAAAATGGATTTCGCAAATAGCACAGCTATCTACATGTTGAAAAAAGTCAATATTATCCTCTAGCTACAGTATAAAGGAGAAATAAGAGGAAACTAATTTATAGTAAAATAATGCATGTTCAACAATAAGTGCTTAGCCCTAAAACCCTGGGAGACCTTGCCTCTATATGTAGAATGCAAAGCTCCAAATGTGGACTGATGCAGGTGTGTTGAATCTGTGGCCATCTTAGTTTGCTCGGGCTGCTATGACGAACACCAGACAGTGGGTTGGTTGAAACTACAAGTATTGGTTATCTCATGGTTTGGAGGCTAGAAGTCCAAAATGAAGATGTGGGCCAGGCCGTCCTTTCTCCCGGGGCTGATGTTCTGGTAGTGATGTTCCTCCCTCCACAAGGCGATCGTTCTCTCCTCTCTGGCTTCTTCTGGCTTCTTTCTGGGGCTTTCTCTGACTGTGTCTGAATTTCCTCTCTCTGTAAGGACTCCAGTAATACAGATTAAGGTCCACCCTGATTTAGTTTGGTCACGCCTGAACTGATGTCAACTGAGAAATAACAAACTGAGATGCAAGGCAATTAGAATTGCAACTTTGGGGGCACAGATTCAGGTAGCACCTGACCATGAGTCACCTGTTTGCTTCCAGGAAGAATTTTTAAAGAAAAAGAAGAAGACAACAGAAGATGTTTGTGGTTGGTGGATACTCAGGTGCTCCAAATGTCCTTCTGATTAGAGAGTTTACTGAGTTATTTATCTTGGGGTTTGCTTGTGGTGTCCGGATGTCCTTAGGGTTTTGAGGAAACTTGTTGCTTGAGACTTTGCATACTTTGGGAGTTGGTGATATCTAGCTGAGATTTGCAAAAGATTAACCTCCAGAATGTCCTCCCAACTTCATTTTAAATCTCTTAGTCACAGTAATTCTATTTAGTTTTATTTCTTTTTACATTAATAATAACATCTTCAAAGGTTCTATGTACAAACGGATCCAAACCCCCAGGGATGCGGATTGAGACTTAAACATATCTTTTGTGAGGTGCATGATTCAATCCCCAACAGTGACAAAAATGCCACCAGGGACTTTCTTGCCAAATGGAGAACAACTCTCACACAGATCCAATTCAAAACTCACCCTTCCCTCTATTTATATTGCAATCATATTGTTGGAAAATGCACATATATTGAAGCTGTGCAAAAATACTTTGTGTTTGTTTCTAAAAAGAAGTTTATATGTAAAAAGCTCAGATAATTATAAAGATGTTTTTTTTTTTTTTTCTCAGTGGGATATTCAAAATCCATGCTAAATGTGAGATAACTCTCTGATTTGTGAAATGAACCCTTGTGTGGCAGGATATCTGAACATTCTTGTCCCTTCCCACTACATGCCAGGAGTGCCTCTCCAATTGTGGCAACCACAAACACCCTCACAGATTTACAAATCACCTCCTGGGTGCTGTACTTTAAAGGAGGTTAAAAAAAAAAAAAGTCCAGGAATTTCCTTTGTAACTCTCAAGAATACATGTGTATAATTTCTATTGTCATGTAAATGCCCATATTCAAATAGTTAAGAACATCCCCTTGATGTAGTGTCCATGCTATTAATATTCAACTCAATTCAACAAATATTTGTTGTGTATGTGTCCAAATGCCTGTGCTCTCTATAATATAGATTATGCTAGTACATGCGGTAGTATATAATCTTGATAGTTTATCTCTTGTTGGATGAATAGTTTCATTTTATTTCCCTTGTTGAATAGTTTTCCTTGAACAATAACTCTCGTATTTTCTCTAGATTCTAAAAGAGAGAGACAATGTAGAACAGTGCCCTTTGCTGGGCTCCCAGGATGCAAAGATGAAGGAGCCCCTGTCCAATAAGGAGACACATTTATAGATAAAGAGCAACGCAGGTGGAACAGTTCCACCAACATGGGGATGTTAGAAATGGAAACTAGCCAGAAGGCAGGGAATGTTTCCTGCAGGAGGTAATATCTGAATTGTGTTTTGAGGAATAAACAGGGGTTTGACAAGCATAAAAAGGGGGAGAAACATCCCAGCTGATGGAGCAGCCTTTAAAAACGCACAGGAGCATGAAATAGTGCTGTATTTGGCCATCAATAAACAACCCAGTATCTCTAGAGAGTAAACTGCAAAATAACATAATTGAGAGAGGGAGGTGGGGCGGGGGAGAGAGAGAGAGTGGGGGCCCCCCCCAGCAGTTTTGCTCGGGAAAGGTGTTGCTGCGCTCTCTGGGGAGGGGAAGTGGCGAGGGCAGCAGGCGGGATGCAGCCACCCAAACCGGCACAAGGCCAAGTGCTCACAGCTTCCGTTGCCACCTTTGGGAAATGGTCCTGGGATTCCGAGGGCTCAGATAAGGCCCGTCTTTCTTACTTTACCGTGGGGACAGACAGACTCCTGTCTTCTCTCTTCTCGTTTTTCCTCAACGAGAAGAGAGTTGTCACCCTTTTTCCCAAAGAAAGGAGGACAAATGGTACAATTTTCAAGGCCACGATACCATTTCTCCAGGCAACCGCTGTGGGATTTGTGAGCATGTTCGCTCTTTCCTTGCTTTCCCTTTTCTTCTCCTTATCCCTTCTCCTTCTCTCCCTTATCTCTCCCCGCTTTCCTTTTCTTCCCTTACAAAGATTACGAAAGGTATACATGGTTATTGTAGAGAATTTGATAACACAGCAGAGTACAAAGACATATAAAATCACATTTAAATCTGTTGTCCAAAGAGATCCACCATTAACATTTCAATAAATGTACTTCTGAATCTTTTCTCTTTGCATCTATTATTAGCTCAAATGCCTGCTGCTCTGCTCACACCGCAGGAGCTGCCTGCCCCCCACCCTGCCAGCTCCCCTTTCCAGCATTCCCTGCCTTCTAATACTTTCAAGGGGTTCACCCATGTGTGCCCATGTGCGTCCCTGCCACAGCCTGAGCCTTCCCCGTCCACTCCTCTTGGGCTGCTCTAACCACCAGCCACTGTCTGCAGTGTCGCTCTGTCCCTCCTGCAGGGGTGGCCTCTGCTTCTGCTGTGGCCTGGGGAGGAGGCTATCACTGCTCTCCTCTGTACGATCCCATCCAGGAATAGATCCAACAGAATAGCTGAGGGCAGCTGTAATTTTTAACAAGACTTTTCTGAAGATGTAAGATTGTCAGAGAGGTATTATTTGAAGCAGTTATGTCACACCTGGTATATCAGTAAGGGTTCTCCAGAGAATTGGCTCACGTGTTTATGGGGGTTGACCCGCTGGAGTTTCTTGGGCAAGGGGTGATGCTGTAGTCTGGAGGCAGAATTTCTTCTTTTCTTGGAAACTTCACTTTTGCTCTTCAAGCTGTGAAGTCTTCAAACTGAATGGATGAGATCCACCCACATTATCGAGGGTAACCTCTTTCCTTAAGGTCAACTAATTGCAGATGTTAACCACTTCTAAAAATACCTTAACAGCAGCACCAAGATTAGTGGCTGACTGGAAAAGCAGGTACTCTAGCCTAGCCAAGCTGACACATCAAACTGAACATCACTCCTGGTTACAGCTTTGACTGCTCTGGGAGCCCGGAATTCCAGAGCTGTCATCAGGGGCACCAGTAGGCTGTGCCCTGACCTGTTCCAAGTGGCTGAAGCCAACTTACCCTGATCACTGGGAGTGGCTGCTCCAGGCAGACAGCTGGAAACTGGAGAAACCAATTACAGCTAATTTAAGTGGAAAAGGGTTAAAAAAAAAAAAAAAAGAAAAAAGGATGCTGGATAGCTACTGAATTCCTGGATGGTTGAAGAACCAGACTTGGAAGCTACCCAGTCAAGAACAATGACCAAAATCACACCATCAGACTGGCTCTGGAGAAGCCCCTGATGTGTCTGCCTGGTACAGATAGTGCAGGTGGCCCTGCTGACCCCACGGATGGGCCCTGGATGCTGCTGCTAGATCTGCCCTTATGACTTCCCTGGAGCAGGATATAGTACCACCATTGCTGCCACCAGCCCCTGAGTGGACTTCATGTGGCTCCTGCTTCTTTATACAACTAGATGGTGTGTCAGCTGCTGCCCCCCATCCCACTTCCCATGGAAGCTCCCACCAGCTGTTGGTCAATTACCTCGATCAGGGGCAAGGTTCTCCCTCCATGTCTCCACTCCATAGGTGTCCAAGTCCCTCACCCTCTGTTCAAGAGACTTAGGGGGGTCCAGGGCTTTTGAGAGTTGGGCTTTGCACAGCTATTGAATCCATTGGTGCCCACACCCTAGGAGAGCCCTGCATCTAATCCCTTCCCCTTTACCCTCTGGTCCTGTGTTAGCCCCACTTCGAAGCCCACTAGTCCCTTCCACCCTTCCTTCCTCTCCAAGTTGAGTGGCCATTCCACCTTCTATGTCTCCTTCCCCTAGCCCAGTCTTATCTAGTTTCTGCAAGAGGAGAAAGTGGTTCTGCAAGCATGCACCTGAGAATCTTTACACCACATTTAAGAACAGTTCTTGGAATACTAGAAAGAGAAAAGATGGGGAGGGAAACACACAGAAAACCATCAGATGGATACTTCAAGATGTAACCTTGCCACGCTTGCATCACTAGTTTCTTAGTTCAAAGTCTGGTTTATATCTCTATAGCTGGAGACACTGGTGTCACATACTTGCATTCTAGTATCCAGGGAGGCTGGAAAAGTGAGCAGCTGACAATTTTCAACTTCTATACTGGGAGGAGGTCTCTGTTTTCCACCAAACCAAAGAAGTGGATTCATATGGTGGGCAAACAAAAAGAATGCTCAGTGTCCTCTAAAGTGGTCATGTCTTGTGATGCCATTAGCTCATTTCCACCATAACATGGTAATAGAGTGACTTAGTCAGTCTTAAACAGCAAAATGGGTGGTCACTAATGGTCTACTACAGGCTGAGCTCCCCAGAGTCAGTCCAATTCTGTTTTCCAATCTTTTCTCCAACATGAGGAGAATATCAGAAGCCCTGTATGTGCTTTTTGTTGTCTTTGGGGTCTCAGTTTCTGGTCCTCTGTGAAGGACTGTTCAAATGAGACCATGTGCATCTCTGATAAACATTCTGTAGACGGTGCTATATATATATTTAAAATTTATTTTTATTAGAGAAATTGCAGGCTTACAGAAAAATACAGAGTTGCCATATGCCACCCTATTATTAACACCTTGCATTAGTGTGATACATTGTTTACAATTCATGAAAGAACATTTTTATAATTGTGCTATTAACTATAGTCTATCATTTACATTAGGGTTCACTGTATTGCACAGCCCTATTTTTTTTTTTAATTTCTATTCTGAAATCATATATACAAACGAAAATTTAAGAGAGTATTTTGCTCAAGAAAATAAATTATCTGCAGAGATACAACCCTACCTAAGGGCAGACTACTGTTTATCATACAGGACTTGTGTCCCTGGAGTCACAGCCTGTGACAACCACACTTGCTTTCATTTGCAGAGCTGAACAGCCTTTTCAGTGGGTTTCCCCAGAATCAGGTTGGTTGACCCCAAGATTATGAACAAGACTCCACTGTTTCCAAAACCCAAAGTAGCATATGAGTTTGCAATAGTAATCATGTGGCTTCTATAATTTCTACCTGTTTTCAAAGATCTTGGTGGCAAAGTTTTAATCAGGGCTCAAACTGCAGGTATCACTTAAAAATCCATTTGAAAAGGGAGCTCACTTCTAGGCTCCAGCCTTAGTAATGGGGCCACGTCTTATAGCCTGGAGTGAGGCGCTCAAATATGCCAAAAGATCTGAACTCATTGGCTTGGACACAAACCCACTGAAAACACTTTTAGAGTAAAATTAGAAAATAAGTACTTCATGAAAAGTAAAAACATACTTCAGTCATTACATTAAACTCTGTTAAAAGGTTTGTGCACAATTGAATTCTTTTAAAAGAAAAAAAAATGTATCAGTTAAGCTACAAAATGGGGACATTTACTATGTGTATTTAGTACTCCTGTCTAGTCATTCTAATCAAATACACATGGCAATACTACTCTTCAATAGTCAATGCAGATGAATTATGCATTCATTTATTTGCCCACAATTCATAATATTTGGAACCTGGAACTTCCTTGAGGCATTTGTATAAAACTTGGATAATATACAAAGAGGATGTGTCTCTGAGGATTCAAACTACCCACTCAGGATGATTCTCCTGGGAGCTATCAGTGGAAACTCTCTGGAGCAGAAAACTGTCAAAATAAAGGAAGTCTGGAATCTTTTGACTTGGTGGCCTCCTTGCAGGGTTAATTCCCTCCAGCACCAGTCCTCTGTCCCGAATCATTTGCAGCAACACCCTTTATTACAATAGAGGAATCTTGAGATATGGGAAATATATGTGGGAGGATGCAATAGGTCAATAGTTCAAGTGTCATTAAGTTCCTGCTATCCTCACTCACTGTGCAGGTCCTTTGTCCCTTCAGAGCCCTTCTCACCAGCTGTGATCACCTATTTGTTTGTGTGATTATCTGTTTAACATTTGTCCCTTGCCCAGTGGCTCTGTGAGACTGGGGGCAATTCTGTTTTGATCACCACTGGGGGTAGGTACACAAAAAATATTTATTGAATGAAAGAAGAGAAAGGTTAGAGTTCCACTTCATTCATAGCTTAGAAGATATCATGCTCAAGAAATTTTCTCAGTTCTAGGTTGTTTCTGTCAAGTTCCCTCAGTGGAGGGCATCTCAGTTTGGGATTTATTTCTGGGTGGCTTTCTGTAAAGCAATGCTCCTTAACTTGAGGGTTCATGTGATCTCTTTCTCTCTTCTCTCTTTCTTTCTGTCTCTGATACAACTAGGTACAGGCCCAGCTGGGAAGCCTCCTTATGCCTCTGGGAAAATTCTGAATTCTTCAAACCATTGTTCTAGCTCTGCTCTTTATACCCCAAAATGTTTTCCTCAATTGTGCTCATTCTTTGAAGATCAAAGTCTTTCTTAGATTTTCTTGCTTCTCATTACCTTTTTCTTTCCTAGTTCACACATATTTTCCCTATAAGATTCCCTAATGCTTATTGCATTATTCTTTATAGTTTTATATAGACAAGCATCCTTATGTGCTTACATTAAAAATATTTATTTTTTTAAAAAGATAGGAAGGAAAGAAGGAAGGAAGGAAAGATATATTGGGGATGAAGTTGTTTACCACTTACCCAATAATACCCAAGAATTTTTACAGTTATTGATCCAACAATACCCAATAATACCTAGGTATTTTTATGGGTTTTGACCTACATCTAGCTGATTTGGGGGGCTTTTACAAATCTTCTAACAGGCAAGATAAACAGGGCCACAGAAAGTCCATGCCTGTCTGTCACTGACTGTGATTCCTGGGCACATAGACAGTTGTTTCAGGGAACCCACCAGAAGCTCACGAGTGCTTTCTCTCTGGGCAGATGATGGCTCCTTCTCTTACGTGCTTCCTGGGTACTCTTGGGTGCTGATTCCAGTGCAGAGTGACATGGCTAAGAGATGGGCAGGGAGGATGAGGAAGAGTAAAGGACCCTTAGGTAATCCACAGTCAGTCAAATGAGAGTTTCACTGTGGGGCATTAGGTGGCTGCGTTATGGCTGTTGCCCCCAGCCCCTGGGCAAGATCCTACCCCCTTCACATGGCTCCAGCTGGGGCATAGGCCTCCCTAATGGCTTTCTCCATTCCTTTTCTTCTTTACAGGCATCTGGCCTGACACACCTGCAGCAGAAGGCCCACTATCATCTCCCTCTTTCTTTTCTGCTTTTAACGCACGTGCTCCTTCCTGGTGAGGAGACTACAATCCTGGTGAGGAGCCATTCTCACCAGTTCTTCAGGAGAACTTGCTCCACAGCAGACAGTCTGACCTCTTTTTCCCTTTAATTATGGAATGATCATTGAGCTTCCTGCTAAAATATAAATCATGGTACCAGGAGGACTGGGGGTAGGGGAGTAGAGGTGGTTGGGGTCTTTGAAAGAGCCCAACAAATAGCAACCCCCTCTTTCTCACCCAAGATATGAACCAACTGATAAATAAAACAAAGGAGATGACAGATTGGAGCCTAAGTATTACTTAATTCCCTTGATACTGGAGAATTATGGCTTAGATCTATGGAAAAATGGGCTACCTAATACTGAGCCCCAGGACTAGAACAGCAAATCATAAGGGTTCAAAAGGAAAGGAAGAAGAAGAGGCCAAGTTCAGAGTCCAGTCAGAGGAAGAGGCTGGAGAGGGGCCAGGAGTGGTACAGCCAGTGGGGCCCCCTGCGCAAGCGAGACAGCATGCTGTGGGAAATGCACAACTATCCTAACAGCTGTCTTGTGTGCACCGTTCCTATAGTGCACTGCTTGGCCAATGAACTGTGACTTGGACCCTTATTAGCCAGTGCAGCTGCTGTAGAATTGTAACTGTGGTATTATTTATTGCATGCGTATGTGTATGATGGATGGAGGGCATTTTGGGGTGGGGAAGTGTTCACTGTGATGTTGAGATCTTGGTAAAACAAATTTAGAATTTGGGTAAGTGAGCAGCGGGTGGGGCATCTATCAGGATTACCAGGGTGTATTCTGTTGCTGAGGCAGAAGAGCAGGCTTCCCTTTCCTCCTTTCCTCTCCGTGTGTCCACCTGGCACACCTCGATGAGAGAGAAGGGCATTCTCCAGCCAGGGTTACCTCTGGATGTTTCCTGCATGTGGTGTTATTCCTGCATTTGTTGTTCTGGCCTCTCAGATGTAATTCCTGAATGCTCAGCTAATAAAGATCCAAAGATCTTCCACGATGGTGGACACACCTTTATATTCTACATATCAGAGATACAAAGATACAAGAATACTCTTCTTTCTTTTCTTCTCCCCCAGGTGATATATTGTATCACTAGGATGTCATTATGTACTAAAATGTGTCTTCAGTAGCCACGGGAAGTAGGTTCTATGGACAGTGCCACAAAGAATGTGTTCAGCCAGACTCAGATGTCGCTACCCTACCCCTTGCCCACTAGGTTTTGTGTGCCTGAGGAAAGAACTATCTTCCTTCCTTCCTTCCTTCCTTCCTTTCCTTCTCCTCCTTCTTCCTCTTCTTCTCCCCCCCTTTCCTCCCTCCCTGCTTCCCTCCTTCCTTCCTTCTTTCCTCTCTCTCCCTCCCTCCTCCCTCCCTCCCCCTCTATCTCTATTTATCTCTATCTCTATCTATCTCTATCTATCTCTATCTCATCTCTATCTCTCTATCTCTGTCTTTCTCTTTCTCCCTTGTGATTAAAACAGTGCCTGGCATATAAAAGTTCTTTAAAAATTATATGCTCAATGAATAACTGGTAGAATTTTGAATGCACAATCTTGTACTCTGAGTATTTTTTTCAAATGTTAATGACTGCCAACTTTAAGAACAAAAAATTTTCAAAGATCTTAATTAAAGTCTTCCTGGAAAGGAATAGCTGAGAGTTTCAGTTATTTGTAGATATGAATTTTTCTCCATAGCAGGTGTACCTACTTTGGCATTTCCATGATAAGACAATTTAATTATATATATCAAAATATTTTTCAAAAACTTTGTATGGTGAGGCCAGTGAAGCAAAGAATTGGCCAATAGTCTGTTAGCTATTTCTGCATGGCTCAGAGTCAGTTGCTGGACATAATTTTTTTTTTTTATATATATATATACATATGATCCATTTGTGTATTCAGTGTTTCAGGAGGACATTTTTGCTGGGTTCTATGGGGATTTTAACTGCATGACTCACGCTAATGTGTGTTCAGAGTAAGCATCTCTGCCATGGAGATTACAGGCAAACAGTGTTTAAAAGCTCTCTTCATGGTTTATAGACTAGCTAGTGATACATAGCTACTTGTTGTAATGTTGAAACTATTAGAAGCAGACCTTTTAAAAAATCTGTGCAGAAAATATACTAATCTAAGAAAATAAAGTCAATTCTTTTGTGAGGCAGTTCCTAGTATCTTTCCTTTTTGAGAAATTATCCTCAGTTCAATTGATTACCACGGTGATGTGTTTGCACTTCAGCAGTACACATCCAAGCCAAAAACCAGAGCTGTGCACATCTAGCTCCCGCCATAGGATTTTTATTGTAGTATCTCCATTATTGAGTACAGTCCCTGACACCCTGGCTGAACGTCACAGCAGAGGGAAAATTTCTCGGCCAGACACAACAATCTCAGGATTCTAAGGAATCGTATAAAGGTGAAAAGGAGAATGGAGATGAGAAAGAGGCAAAAAGCAGATAACAGCCCAGAGGAGCATATACTCACTCCCTGAAATGAGATTGTAGAGTAAACAAAAACAAGCAGGAGAATCATGCTTCCTGAGAACTGGACTTGTGGCTTGTCCCTCTGAGGCCTGACACCAGCAAACATGCCTAGAACTGACAGCAGATACACTCGCGGGAGGTTCTTAAGGCTGGCGCTCCCCCCCACCTCCTGTTTATGAAGCTTATTTTGCTCTTTGGAATAATCACACATATAATTTTGACAGCTAAGTGAACTCTACAGGAGATGGGTTTTGAGCTCTTCAGAAAGTCCTGGAGTTACTGCCAGTCGGACACAGGGGGACAGTTTCATATAATAGTGCTTGTATAAGGAGAAGAGAGGAACACATCCTCTGTGCTAACCAGTCAACAGAGGATGAAAATAAGATTTGGACAGAAACACACAATCACCCTACTGCTTCTGCCCAAGTATTACATCAAACATCTCTTCCCAGATAACCATTTTGTTAGCCCAAGGACACATTAGCTCAGTCAGATCTGGGCTGTCAAGAAGCCTTCTGCTAGCTGCTTTGCTAACTGGTAAATAAGCACCGTGGTTTTGCCTAGCAACCCCACTGTGGAAACGTGTGTGGTGGCGGTGGGGGGTGGTGGGGGGGTGGGGTGGGGGTGTCTGTGACTCCCAGGATCCCTCTGCAGATGGTTCCTGACATTACAGACATTCTCTGCAATTCTTGGCAGTTTCAGAAGGCTGATGAAAAACTAGGAGAAATTAACTGAAAGGCAAATAAAAAACTTCCCAGATCGTGAGCTGAGGTTGCCCTGAGCTCTTTTTGGAGTCAGCATAGAAGAACCAAGGGAGAAGAAGGACTTTTTCCTTTCCAACGATGAGGTAATTAAAAGAGGTAATACATCCAGGAAGACGGGCATGCAACAGTGACCTCCCGAAGCTGAGCAAAGATGATCTTAACCCAGACGTGAGGGAACATTCCTCAACAGCGAAGAGCAGCCTTAAATCTGGGACTGTCCACATCTTTGAAAAGATTTGAACTTTTACATTAAAAATAACAGGTATTAGTCATTGAGCACCTACCAGGCATGGTAAGAAGCTTTTACACAATTCACTCGTTTGATCTTCTGAACAACTCTGGGAGGCGAGTTCTCTTATCTCCATTTCTAGAGGGAGAAACTGAGGCACAGAGAGGTTAAGAGGACCAAGGGCCCTCTGCTACTCAGCAGGGTGTGTGATGGATCTCAGCATTCTGCCCTCAGAATCCCACTTTCCAAACATGTTTACAGCAGCCGTGAGCAGTTGGATGCCCGGGGGGGGAGAAGCCTGAAGATCACTGCACGATGGATGAGGTGGTTTGTAATCCCATCTTGAAATCTACAGTTTGCAATATTCAATTAAGGCAACTTTTTTTTTTTTTTTCCACTATCTAGAGGGCAGCAAAAACATGGGTATCCAGAATAACAGATATTGCTAAAACCTTCCTCCCACACCTCTTCCTTTTATAGTGAGGCACGGGTATGTGCATGTTTTCATAAACCCACCCACATGCATGTGTAAGACGCTTATTTCTTAAGTCCCTGAAATACCCCAATCTTTAAATTCTCCAACCATTCTCAGTGCATCACCCTTGGATACCTGGAAGCAGCAGCTCAGAAACACATCTGAATATGGTTAAAAAGGGAAGTGTTAGTTTTTGTGTAGGGTACAAGAACAAAAATTAAAAAAAAAAAATTCATGGAACTACACAACACAAATGGTGGACTCTAAATTAAAACATGGACTATAGTTCATGGTACAGTTATAAAAATGTGCATTCATTAATTATGACAAATGTATCACACCAAAGCAAAATTTTAATAATAGGGTGTTATATGGGAATCCTGTATTTTATGCATGATTGTTCTGTAAATCCACAATTTAGCTTAAAAAAGAGAGAGAGAGAGAAACATACTGGTTAGCACAGGCGATGAGCAATGGTGAAATGTTTACTTTGCTGATAAACTCTCCAACAAATAATGCCATGATCTGGTCTTTGTTACACACCTCTCTGCCTCCAAACGAATCCGAATCCACTCCCTCCTGTCCCATGCTGTTTTCCCTTCTGCCCATCTCCGGAAGCCTGGGAATGTCTTCAGCTTCCTGCCTTCTTGCATTCCTCCTTTGCCAGTCTCAACCTCATTTGAATTGACCTTGCCCACATCCTAATTGATAGCTTAACAAGGGTCTCACAGACACTTAATTCACTTTAATTTTGTTATATATTTAAGGAGAATGAGTTATAGAGAGGGAAATGATGTTTCCATTGCCAGCAATTAGGTTAACTTGATGTATGGTAAAATCTTTTGGGCTTTGGACTTTTCTTACATGTCTACAAACAAAATTAGGCTAATAAATACATTCCTGGATTCTCCAAGAGGCTGACTGCCCCCACAAGATCCTCCTATAATACCTCTCAGGAACATCCATGATATGGGAAAAACATTCCCTATGGCTTTCAGGTCATCATACATTTTTGTTTGTGGAAAAAAGGGGAGAAGGGATTTGCATATTTGCATATGTAGTTTCAACAATATTAATAAGTTGCCATTTCCCCCCCTCCCCAGAGGAGGACTATGTAGGTGCATAGATCAAATTATTTTTCCATGTTCCCACTTTATATATCTAGTGTCCTCTTAGGAATTGGAGCAGATTACTCCTCTTTATAATGAAGGATTGTATTCCTTTAGGTTTTCCTGTGAATGTGGTTCAGTAAATATACATTGATCCAGGAACTGGGGTGGAAATAGTGAGGATCTAGATTTGTGCTATTAATTATTCTCCACCTATTCTTTGTTATTTAATTGCCACCTCATTCTGTCACATGGAACGGATCTGGAGATTCATGGCCCCAGCAAAGGGGAATTGAATGATTTTGAGGCATAAGGGAAACCAGCTTTCTTTCAATAAACTGTTCCCTTGGAGATTCTTTGTGATGCTCCCACAAATCAGGGAAGAGGAGAAGAAACAGAAGGAAGGGAAACAGAGCTGTAACAATTTGACTTTCACATCTCTAAGACCCGGTGACTAGCACTTCCATGCTTGAGCCAAGTGTCTAGGGAGGACAAATTCTCTCTTGAGCTTTTCTGTCCTGGGAAACCTGGTGAAAGTGTTGCTACTTCGACTGAAGCTTAGGAATTCCTGGACAGATTTTGCAGTGACTATTTTTTTTCCCCAATCTTTCTTCCCCAAAGGGAAATAGGATGGCCTTTTCTTCAGTGGAGATTAGCCTGGTTAGCCTTGGTTTCTTCTGTTTCTTCTGGGAGAACTCTTTGGGCAACTTTGTCTGAGCGGGTGGGTTGTTGAATAACGGGAAAAGGTGTTTCTATCATTAAACAATGAACTGAGAGTTAATTACATCGAATTCTAATCTCAGCTCTGGTCCCTAATCAGCAGCAGCATTTGATGCAAGTCCCTTAACCCCTCTTGGTTTCAGTTTTTGCATCTGTAAAATCGAGTATATGAATATAAAAGTCTCTCTCTGGGCTCAGAGATTCTCTGCCTTATAATTCACCATAAGGCAATGAACAGGAAACAGATCTCATGGCAAGGACTTATGTGAGCTTGCCTCACATATGGTTGTACTTTTGCAGAAAATCAGTCTACACAAGGTAGAAAGCCACACACACTCTGGGATTAAATATATGTTCATGCTAGTATATAGTTTGAGTTGGCGTTATGGTTGAGTAGGGCCCTATGATAGCGATTTCCAGTGCCAATTCTGGGAACTTTGAGAATTTATTCTTCAGCATAGAGGCAATTCCAGTGTTTTCTTTAGTGCACTCAAGGGGAATACAAGTAATAATTCCAGGTCACCTCTGGACCTCTGGACACCATCAGCATGGTTCCTCTGCACCAGCATCCATCTGATTCCCATTCTAACATGCATTTTCACCTTTGCCTATGACTCCTTCAGAAGTTGATGTGGAGATGATGCTCCTTCTAGCCATTCTAGTCAGTGACCTGGTCATCCTGACTTAGGCTCCTGTCCTGTGTCCAGAGGGCAACAGGTCAACCATCTGATGACCTCAGCACCAGCTCAAGCAAGCATTCTAAAACAAAATTATGTTACAAATGTACAACCTCAGCACAAAGAAGGAGGGTGAAGAAGCATACAAATATTTGGCAAGAGCCGGTCACAAATGAGGATGGGGGGATAGGTACCTGGTCTAACTCAGGTCAGCCATTTGTTTTTCTGTTTTTATTTTCTTCTAGTATATTCATATAGAGACAAGGGCAGCTAGATGCAAATCCATCACTGTCACTGTGTAAAGAACTCCAAACCCTAATGTAGGGTCAATAATACCACATGAAAAATGGCAGCAAGCCTATCTTGGGAAATGATAAAGTTTGCACTGGTGGGGGAGGTGAAGCCTGTATTTGGGTGGTCATGAACCAAGCAAGGGACATTCAAGCCATGCACTAAGCAGGGCTTCTCAACCTACTGTTCATGAACAAGGCTTTGTGGGGCCTGAGAACCTCCTAAACCCATTGAACATTTTTCTGTATGTGTATTTTTCTAGGAGAGCGTTCATGGCTTCCATCAGATTCTCCCAAAATGGCTTATGACTGAAAAAAGGTCTAAAGCCACTGACATGATACATTTTTTTTTATGTGCCTCTGTCTTCTGAATCTGGGATGATCAAGCTGCTTTGCCTCTCTTTCTCCTTTGCTCTTCTTAGAAAAAGCAAGTGAGTCAGACCAAGATCCGGGTCATCTCAACCATCCTGTTCATCTTGGCCGGCTGCATTGTTTTCGTGACGATCCCTGCTGTCATTTTTAAATACATTGAGGGGTGGACAGCCCTGGAGTCCATCTACTTTGTGGTAGTCACTCTGACCACAGTGGGCTTTGGTGACTTTGTGGCAGGTAAGCACCCCCAGTATCCCAACCCCAGGGCTGTGGCAGGGGAAAATAATCTACTGGCAGTGCTTTCCAAAAAACCACAATATAAGATGTCGCCTTGTGAAGCAAATGGAAATGACTCAGAGTGTCACTGCTACTGTGCAAGGGCTCTTCTAAAACTCATGGTCTTCTGTGATATAAACAGCAGCAGGTTTCTGGTGTCAAAGGAAAGCAAGCTTCTTCCTCCCCAGGATGTTCGTAGTCCTTTTGGTATGAACTGTGCATGAGTAAAATGAATCCTTCATTGAATCTCGGACTTCTGAATTGTATTAAGCCTCCTTGAATCAACAGATAAAAGCTGTATTAGCAGGTGCAAATATGAATCTCAAGAGAGCTTAGCATAGAGCTTTGCCTGCAGTGGCTTGTAGGTTAAGCTTACCGATGCTGAGGTGAGAGCCACCATCCCTGCAAGAGATGTCCTGGCCATGCCGGGATGTCAGATTTAGGACTTAGGTGACTTCCAGGAGCTGAGGAACTGCCCTGAGGGAATATATTATTATAATAGATTCTGAATGAGTGGGTGTAGAAACAGTAGCCTTCTTTGAAAATAAATGTCATTGAGCCATGTTTAAGGAAGTAAAACCATCATCAAATTCATCTAAGGACAGAAAGTTTGAAAATTAAATGAGCTTTGCTTCTTACAGGTACCGATTTCCCAAAGTGCGGTAGAAAGGCAGGAATGGAAAGAGCACAACATCCTTCCTTTTCTTAGTGGATAGTTCTAGATGGCGAGACAATTGATTGTTTTCTACTCTAGGAATTGAACACTTTGGTCAAAAAACACCCTATCATAGCTTTGAAATGTTTGGGTGGGGTGCCAGCTCCTGGTTAGGCAGTGTCCTGGACACTTCAAGGCTGAGCTCACATGGAAGACAGTTCTTTGTTAGGCCTGTGATCCCAGCAGTGCCTTGGTTTCCCCATGGAGTCGGGCACACGTAAGGGGGGTGGAAATCTGATCTTTGAAAATAAACAGGAAAATATGGAAAGGATGTTGAAGACTTGTCAATAGGAACATGGGTGCCTTGACGTTAATTCTCAGATACAGATATCTGGCAGGATGCTTTTTTTTTAATGCAATTTTATTGAGATGTATTCACATACCATGCAATCATCCAAAATTTACAGTCAGTTGTTCACAGTATCATCATATAGTTGTGCATTCATCACCTCAATCAATTTTTGACCATTTTCATTACTCCAAGAAATAAAAATGAAAATAAGAATAAAAATAAAAGTATGAAAGAATACCAAAACATTTCATACTCCCCCCCCCACCCCACCCCCATTATTCATTTACTTTTTGTCCCCCTTTTTTCCTACTCATCTGTCCATGCACTGGATAAGGGGAGTGTGAGCCACAAGGTTTTCACAATCACACAGTCGCATGGCAGGGTGCTTTTGTAGCTGTTTCATTGAGGCATATGAAGACTATTTCATAGAAATAGTAAGGTTTTTTTGGTCTTCCTTTTTACCAACTAAGTACCAAGAATTAGAAAGTCAAGATGATTAAAAATTGCTTGCAGAAAGAAGGGCTTGTGGCCCTGCCAGTCTTTCCTTAGGCAGGGTGTTCAGCTATTGTGCAGCCTCTCAGGCTGGAATGAGAATCACTGATGCTATCTGATGTAGGCTTTGGGCTCTGGAGAGAAACCACACTGCAGAACAGAAAAGTAAGAGCAAACACCGTAGGCAAGTTCCTGCGAATTCTTTAACTTCATTTATAGTTAGTCTATGGGGGTCCTCAGTTGAGGTTCCCATGTCAGGTCAATATGTGTAATGGTAGGCTGGAGTTTTAAACTATTTCACAAACATCTTTAAGTGCCCAAGAACATAAATTGTGTTGGGTTGTGGTTCAGAACCTGTGTGATAGGATTGGGCTGTCTCAAAGATCGTCTGTTACAGTCCCGTGACTGAACCCTGTTCTCTAACCAATTGCTCAGTTTAGTAACTTCAGGGCTGTTAATCTAGGGGCATAAATAGCAGTGCCCTGGGAGTATGAGATTTTAAAAATTATTTATGCTTTTATATATTATTATTAGCCACCATGGTTGAGTAGTGTAGTACATCTGGCAGTTTACCTTACCTTTACTTACCTAGCAAAGGCACGGTTACAAGGCATCACACTGTTTTAGTTTCCTCCCTGCTGATTTCAGAGCCATATTTCACTTGTCCAGAAGTTTCCACAGGTCAGGGTCTCTTATAATTCACAGCATGGGCTGCAATTAGATGAGGCCCTCCTGAGCTAGGTAGAGAAATCTGAAGAATGCATGCCTTAACATGACTGGAAGTTTGTCACTCTCTTTTGGTAATACCCTTGAGAGTGATAGGGAAGGATGTCCAATAATTTAAAAAAGGTACATTAATAAAGAGTTGGTTGCTGCTGTGATTTGCCTGCTATCAACTCTACTGGACAATATAATCGGAACATTGGTCAAGCAGGATTAATTGCTGGTTTATTTTGTAACTGACTCCCTTTAGAACAGCCTAATAACAAGACAGCATTTTGCAGCCTTGACTGGGAGCACACACCAGCTGAGAAAGGGCTACTCAAAAGGGACCTTCTTGAGTTGCCCACTAGCGCACCCTAGTGACAATCTTTGTTGCTGATGGTGACTTGCAAAGGCAAATGTCTGCTCTCAGAGTCCAAAGGAAAAAATGATAGTTCTCTGGCCTAAGCCAGAAATGAAATGAACCTCCAAAACCACTTTATGTTGCAAGACCTCCAATAGTATCCTAGAGAAAGCCGTGGAGGAGAGTTGCATAAAAGGGAAAAACAAAGGAAGCTTAATCAAAGATGCAGGGGGCTTGCCACAGAGACCATTGGCAATGTCTGGAGTTTGAGTTATCAGAAATGGCAGTAGCCATCAAGACCTTGTGGGCTACCTTGCAAAGAGGAGCCCCAGGCTGCAGTTCCTGCCCACCTGCCTTTGGGAGGTATTATTGATTCTGTGAGAGCTCAATCTAGATTCAGTGGTACTAGATGTGCTTATAACCATGAGTCAGTGGGAAAGTCTAGTAATCAGTCATCATGTAATACCATAATTATCAATGCATTGCTGATATCTGTCATCTTAGAAACTGCCACCTGCCCGCTTCATTGGGCAAAAATGTCTTGCAGCGTGAGAACAAGGCTGATGTCATTTATTTCATGGGGCTTCGTCACATCATCAGGAGAGTGAACTGGGCTTGGAAACTATTTTGCATGGCTACCTTAGGCAGTACCTGTAGGAAGGTTAGAATAAACAGGCTAGTTGTTCAGAATAAATGACTGGTCCCTTCAGAGGAACAGCCAATCAATTCAATCAGGTAATTAGCCAATTTGGTTTGATGGATTTTTGCTGTAATCCCTATTTGTAAAATTAAAGGGATTGGACTGTCTGACCTCTAAGGTCCCTTTCAGCTATAGCTTTTATGATTCTAATTACTAGGCCTCATTGACCCTTTGCATTAGCATCACATAAATGCAATCTCTTGGTTAGCATGAAATCACTATTGCTTGGATCAAAGTCTTGAATAATGTCATTATGTCTAATTTTCCTCCCATACATGCATTCATCTCTTAGTGGTTGCATGTGTGCTTAGGGACATGGTTCCAAGAGTTCCAAACCATTTGGGATCATTTGATTTTTATTAAAATAAATTTAGAGATGTTTAAGGGGGAAAAACAAAACAAAACACAGCCTGGCTTGGTCTTTTGTCATTCAGTGTTCATACTCAGGTTGAGAATAAGTGAATCAAATTAGCCACTGACATTTGTTGGATATGGGCATTAAGGTTAGGGGTCAAGAATCAAAGGATTCTAACCCATGAGTCAAGCTCCATTAGGGAAGGGATGCATCCCTTGCTCTCGAATCCCTCTTGTGTCATGCCTACAGTAGGACTAACAAGCTGAGTGTTAGACGATGGAATGACATCTCTACTACATGGATCACAATATGTTTGCTCTGCAAAGAACATATGCTAGATCATGGTTAAAGTAACATTTGGTTATTTTCAGGGGGAAACGCTGGAATCCATTACCGGGAGTGGTATAAGCCCTTAGTGTGGTTTTGGATCCTTGTTGGCCTTGCCTACTTTGCTGCCGTCCTCAGTATGATCGGAGATTGGTTACGGGTTCTATCCAAAAAGACAAAAGAAGAGGTAGGACCCCTTCCAAATTCTATGAATGTGTCTGAGATCAGTTTAGCTCATGTCCAGAATTGCCTGCCTCTATTCTGTGGGCTAGGGTGTTTCTTACTAAATGGAGAGCTCATAAGGCTTCCTTGTTTTGAGTCATTACCTAAAAACCAAGTTAAATGGGATAGCAGTTATTCCTGGATCACTTTTTGGTAGGTAAGAAACAATGGTGACTCAACAACCAGCCCACAAATCCTGGGAAGTCTAGTAAACAATAGTTTATTTTAAAAATGAAAAGAAAAAAATAGAAATAGCGGAGGTAGACTGTGGCTGAGGGAGATGTGCACTGCCTTTTTATTGGCAGAAATGTACAGAGGCTTAGGAAATTCATCAAAAGCTCAGGAAGGTCAGGCCCGTTCTCCAGGTCAGAGGTCTGTATGGAAATGCAGTTGAGCAACATGAATCTTTCTTGATTCAGTCTGATGCTGAAGTCATCAAATATTGGCCAGTCTTGGAGAAGTAAAACCAAGGGGTCCCTGTCACATATATCCCCTCTGTGTTGTCAGATTCCCAGACACAAATATATTCCTGTGGCCAGAGGTACACAGCCTTTTTTCCCTCATATAAATTTACATGAAAATCTACCCACAGGCAAGAGAAGGAAGACATAAGAAGACAAGATAGATTAAAAAAAAAAAATGAAGTAAAGGGAGAAAGGGAAAGTGAGAAGGGAGAAGGGCAAAGGAAGAAGGAACAAGGTAAAGAAAGGAGTTCCAGGGAAATGAAAAGAGGGGCAGTCTCTTTAATGGCAGCTGTTTATTTCCCAGAATACTGTATTTGTAGATAAAAGGCCCCCAAGAGAAAGTTGCCGAACAGAGACATTTCCCATGTCATCACTGGGCCCCAAGTGCTAATTTTCCTGGCTTGCAGACACTAGTCAGTGCAATTTCCAGCCTGCTTCCTCAGATAGCTAACTGACCTGAAAATCAGCTATATCAAAAAGGGAAAGGAACAATATAAATATTGGTTTAACTAAATTGCAAAGATTCGAGTTACTTATCTGTTTAGGAAAGTATGGGACATGTACTGTTTGCCCTGCTGATTAAGAGATAAGAAATTTGGTGCTGACTTTCATGCAAAGCTTCACTCTAAGGAAATAGGTTCTGTGGCTTTGGCAGAAGTGCCCCCTTCCAGCCCCCTGACAGGGGGAATTTGGTTGCCAGATGGCCTGGAGGGTCATCTTAAAGCAGGGCAAGCACTAGAGCACAGGGGCAGTGTGGCCAAGATACAGGTTGACCAACTGTCCCAGTTTGCCCAGGACTGAGGGGTTCCCGGGATACAGAGTTCCCAATTTAAAGACAGGACAGTCCTGGGCAATCTGAGATGGGTTGGTTTTCCCACCCAGATGGAAGTATTAGAGAGACAGGGAAGGGAAAAGGACCTGCTGAACATCTGTGTTGTACCTGCACTGAGCTAGATGCATTTCTTTATCTCTTGTAACAGTAAAAATTCCTTGCATTATATATCACCCCAGTTCATGTAGGAGGAATAAGGCCACGCAACTAAAAAAGGGGGAACCTTTGGCTTCTCCCCTAGAATGCCATCTGCCACTGTTTCAGTCACCATCTCCAGATCTCAGGCCTCTTGGGGGTTGTCCAGCTTGTGTGCCTCTCTGAGCCACATTAGCCGCTAGCCAGTTTGGGATGGGCATTGAGGCGGTGGGAAGTACAAGGCCAGAGTGCCGTCTGAGCCCTCTCCACCTTCTGTCCTCCCCCAGCCAACCTTCCCCTCGGCCCCCCAAGGGAAGTGGGTGCTGGGCAGCTGCAGGGGATGAGGATTTTCTCAGCGTGGCACTGTTCTCCCACCCCTTGTCCAGGTCGGCGAAATCAAGGCCCACGCGGCCGAGTGGAAGGCCAACGTGACGGCCGAGTTCCGGGAGACGCGGCGACGGCTCAGCGTGGAGATCCACGACAAGCTGCAGCGGGCGGCCACCATCCGCAGCATGGAGCGCCGGCGCCTGGGCCTGGACCAGAGGGCCCACTCGCTGGACATGCTCTCCCCGGAGAAGCGCTCCGTCTTCGCGGCCCTGGACACCGGCCACTTCAAGGCCTCGTCCCAGGAGAGCATCAACAACCGGCCCAACAACCTGCGCCTGAAGGGGTCGGAGCAGCTCAACAAGCATGGGCAGGGGGCCTCTGAGGACAACATCATCAACAAGTTCGGGTCTTCCTCCAGGCTCACCAAGAGGAAAAACAAGGACCTCAGAAAGACCTTACCCGAGGACATCCAGAAGATCTACAAGACCTTCCGGAATTACTCCTTGGACGAAGAGAAGAAGGAGGAGGAGTCCGAAAAGACGTGTAACTCCGACAACTCCAGCACAGCCATGCTCACTGACTGTATCCAGCAGCACTCCGAGATGGAGAACGGCGTGCTACCCACGGACACCAAAGACAGGGAGCTCGAGAACAACGCATTACTTGAAGACAGAAACTGAACGCCATGGACTTGGACTGAGCGTTGCGGTATTTAGGTTTTTTGTTTGTTTGTTTTTATATCCACACTGAGACACGTGCCTTAAACAGATTTCTTGCTAGTCCGAAATTACATAGCATTGAGGGATATATTTCACTGTGCCATAAATGACTTGAAAGCTTGCTCTGCCAAAAGGAATCAAAGAACTTCGCTTCAGACGGTGCCCGCAGGAAACACGCAGGGGGCGTTCGCACACGTAGGTTACCGCTGCCTGTGCAGAGGGGGTGTCTGCGGGGACGGCTGCAGAGCCGTGCAGTGCCGCCCGGGCATGGCACACATAAAGGGCAGCTATTCCTTAGACCAGCCTCCTGCAAGGAAAAGGGGTGTCTTTTCATGGAGTCTCCTTTCCGGATCCCACGGTCAGTGACGTGCACAACCAGAAGGGGACCTGACCGGGGGTGAACTGGCCTCTGTAATTAGGGTTAGAGGTGACATTTTGGCAAGTGCTCTGAGCTTGAATTTTGATACAAACCATTAAGTGCAGTCCTAGTTTTTCTAAACTCCAAATGAATGTCCACGGGACCTGAGAGCGCCTGGAATTTGCTGGAAGTAGATCAGAGCACACGAATTAAAAGGTGCAATTGCTTTCCTTATTACAAATGAAAAAAAAAAAAATCACAAACTCATCACACTGAGTGGCTATCATCTTATCCAGTGCTAGAAACCGACTGATTTTTGTCTTTCTCGAAGGAATAGGTAGTAAGAAATGAACTCCCAGGCATTGGAGCTCAACCTCCACTGCCGCTCGGTTAAAGGCAAATCATGCATTTTCTTCAGTGGGTCCAATGGTAAAAATAAACTGGCTTTCAAATGTCCTTGTTCACTCTTATAGTGGAACTTTGGTTATAATTTGCTTTGATAAAAGGGAGGAAACACCAAAACTGCTGCCTTGCATGATGCCAGTGGCTTGCTGTTCTGTCCAGCTGATCCTAAATTTTTTACAAAAATAGACATCCTTCATTTCTGAGACATCCCGAGGAGGGCCATGGCATCTTTCCATCTCAGGGCTTTTTGTCCCTTTGGGTGTCTTAGGGTAGACATAGATCCACACTTGCTATCTCCAAACAAAAGAAAAATTAACTCATTACCCCACCCTTGTAAAATAAGATTGGAATGTTTTAATTGCTTGCAGCTTAAGTGCCGTTAATACCATTTAAAAAAATAATACTTAAGAGTATTTAAAATATCTAATTCTACTATATTTTTGGGTGTTCCTTTATCCTGAAAGCATCCCTTCTTTTCCTTGCCTGTCTCTTTGTCTCACACCTGTTATCCTCTAAAATTGGATGATTGTTTCAAGCCAAACAGTAATCCACATGTGATAATTCTGATTGCTCCATGAGGTTATAAGATCCAGTGGAGGAAATTGGGGGGATGACTAGAGTCATGGGTTTTAAGAGGATGGTCTTAAGTGGAATTTCACTGGAAAGGGGAAAAATTGGGGGAGAGCTTTCAATAGCAGGCCAATGTCACTTGTGTGCCCCAGTCTATCATGATCGTCCAGCTGTTGTACTGGTTCACAGTTCACTGAACCCTCCAGGCTCAGTGCCACTTTTTGGGGATTTCAGATAACTAATCCACAGAATGGATTCACCAAGAGATCACAGTATCAGTGGAGACTTCTGGAAACCATCTAATGCTTTCAGACTGAGGGAAAATTATACTCACCACATTCTGGTGACCACTGGTGCTGTGGAAAACACTTCCTGCCCATTTTCCCCAAAATGCACAACTGTCCCTTGCCTGGAGCATGGGTGGCCTTCCCCTCCCCCGCCCCCACACCTTCAGACTCAAAAGTTCCGGCCTTACTTTGGGGAAGGAGCCAAGTAAGAATCCGCTTTGATGAGGCCCTTCTTGGTCCAAAGTAGGTTTAGATTAACTCCTCTGTTGGGGCTGGAGCTGTGGCTCAGTGTTAACATCTGTGTCCAGACAGTAATAAATGGACAGCAGGGAAACACTACCCTTTGGTTCTTACTAAGGGAATCAGTCCCACCTGATGAAATGTGTGTTAAGGAATTGGTAGAAAACTGGGACTTTCCCCTTTATTCTGAAGTTCAGTGCTTCCTGATTAAACTGTCCATGGATCTTTCTTAGGTTTCCACCCTATGTAACCTCAGCACTTCCTTTCTAGTGGATAGTGTGTTCACACTCTAGCCCTACAGACAAATCTGGCAACGGGGACTACTCCTGAAAGAAAAGCAAGAATGGCTGTCATTTACCCCATGCCTTCGGCGAGCCAGGCACTGTACCAGGCACTTTATGTGTGTCAGCTCACGGAAACCTCACAGCAACACTCGGTGGGAGGTGTTTACAGACCCATTTTACAGACGTGGACCCGGAGGCTCAGGGAAGCCAGGAAACTTACCTAAGGGCACGCAGCAAGTAGGTGGTGGAGCTGCCGTTCACAGCCCCTTTGGCCAAAGACTGTGCTTTTGACTTTGCTGCAGCATCTGTGTCTGGCACCTTGTGAGTGTGTGTGTGTGTGTCTCGGTGTGTGTGCAGGCATTCACAGGCTTGCACATGTTTTTCTATCTTCTTGGACAAAGCACACAGAGGTGGAGAGAAGGCATGGTTGAAATCTTTGCCATCAATAGAACATGCAGTCTTTGTGTAAACACAGCCTAATGCACTGGCCTCACAGACACTAACTGTATAATTTTTAATAATTTTTTTGGCTTTGGCTTTGGAATGCCAAATGTGGCACCCCTTCCTTATTGTTAAAATGTCCTTAGAAAGCACTCTTTTGCACTTTATTTGCTTACCTTGCAGGAACTCCACATACAGCAGGCATAAAATAATTCAAAGCACTAATAAGCTACATTACTCTGACCAAAAGAAACAGGTGCACATGTTGGGCTGCCACCTAGATGCCTCCCCAATTGAGTCAAATCAAATTACATGGAGGGATTGAAAACAGCCCTTGGACTAGGAGTGGGAAAATCGTCAATATAACCCATTCCCTGAGTACAGATGGAGCCAAGACCCTGACACATTTAATCAAAGAGCCCTCTGTAGGGACCAATCCATTAAGTAATGTGGGAAAAGCATCTGACGAACTATAACATACTTTCCAAAGGAGAAGCTGAGAGGGAATAATAGGTGCCTCCTTGGGGGTACATGCTAAGATTTGGAAGTTGCTGGAACGTTACATTTTAAAATATTGGGCCAAATAGCGTGTGGAACACACGTGATGAGGCAAAGCTGCTACATATTCTATACCAATTCCAACCTGCATTTCCCACTCCCACCATAAATCCAGAATAAACACTTTGATTTCCTACACAGAATGAGCACATGTTCAGTGTCTTCAGTGGGCTGTGTCTTTTGCTTCACCTGGCAAATGGGTACTGGATTTTTCTTCCATAACTGATCTGGAGGCTTCCTGGCAAGAGCCAAGGGACAGTTTGGAGAGTCTCAATAGCCAGTCCTAATCCAATAGTAATCTAAGAAGTTCACCACTTTTGGGGGAAGCATATAGACAGGGGGTGGGGAGGGGTTCCTGATCATCTCATTCTCTGGCCTACAGCTAAGGCATCTGGGCCAGACTCTGATCTCTGTTAGCCCCAGCCCATGGAGGGGGTGGACACAGATCATCCTCGAGGCCCCTCTGACTTCTGTAGTTCTCTGATGAAATGTTCTGTGGTCCAAGAGTTAATGAAATTTATTAGGAAAGTTATTAGCTGGATTTGTGAATGCTGACTAATTGTCCCACTCATTTTAGGTTGAAATGAAAGCTTAATCTCCTGCCTTTTGGGTTCATTTTCTTGGGTGATTGAGACCAGAATGCATTTGAGAGACTGGTTTCCAAATTAGGCTCGTGCCCTGTGTAGGCTCAGTCTGGCCTCCGTCACAGCTCTTTAGCACACCGTCACCAGCAGGCATCATGCTAGGCTAAGCGGGGATTTTTTGCATGGTGTTAAGATTATTTTAAGCTATTGCTATTTGCAGTTGATGGTACTAAAAATTCCCTTTATGAGTTCTTATATTATAGACGGACAGGCATCACACCACACACACAAACAGACACACACACACACACACACACACACACACACACATGTATGCACACATGCAGGAAATGGCTGCTTTGGATTCTATGGGGACCATTCCCTGTTGCAAGTCCTACCTGTGCTAGATATTAGCAAACTGCCCCTTTGCCTTCCTCTGAGATGGTATCATTTCCTGTCTAAACTGATGCTGCTCAACTATTGCTTGGTTTGGGGGATTAGTGAGAGTGCAGCCCAAGTTTGAGTGGGGCAGGCAGGCTTTTACTCAATGGATTGGATAAAAATGTGGACCATTCAATGGGCAAATGGTTTCCTAACCATTGGACAGACATGGGAAAACAAACAAACAAACATGCAGAGGCTGTCTTTAAAAAAAAAATTTAAAAATATTTAAAAAAAAAAAAGTAAAGAAAAGAAAACCAGTATTGCATTTCAAATCTCTGCTTTCAGTGGAGACTATTCATTTCCATTAAGATGTAATTGTGTTTGAAGACAGTAGCTGCATGAGCCAAGTGAGCTTTTGGTGGTGCAGTGTAAGAGCTAGTTAGTAGTGGCCTGAGAAAAGGAAAACAGCAACTCTCTGAAACAAATATCACCTTACCGTGGAGTTGTGGAAGCTGTTAATTCTGCGTATGGAAACTTCGGAATCGCATGCTGGTAACACAGCTGTAAATAAAGTCCTGCGCTCTGTCCTCGCATAGCTGCGCTGTGCCTCCCCACCCTGTCCAGAATCCGGGTCCACCTCGGTCCTTCCAAGGCAGTCCGTGAGTCACATGGCATCAGAGCAGTGGCACTGAGGAGAGATAAGAGGTGTCTCTGATTTTGCTGAGTGATTATCATTTTCACAGGTGCCTAAGAGATTTGGAATCCATTTTCTGTTCTTGATTCATAGGTGAAAAATCTCAAATAGTTCTCCGTGCATTTTAAAAAATTTTGTTTCGGGAGAACTCCCAATCCATTGAAACAGCAGGCCTGGGCCTCAGGATGTGCACAGATCTTCTCCTTAGGTGTCAGGGTGCTGAGCTTGTAGGGAGCAGGTGCAGGGGGCCTAGAAGTGATATGCAAACCAACAGACATGCCAGCCTCCGACCCCTTTCCTGTCCTAGAGTCACAGACAGGGGACCCAGTGACGACGATGATAAACCCGTGTGTGGAAATGTTTTACCCATTTTTCTCTCTGTAGGATTTCATGGTGCTTTAAAAAAAAAAAGGCATTTTACAGAAAATAATAGGGGGAGGGAATTTCGTAATGTTCTTAGGAAAAGTACAAAAGCAAATTTGCTTGTAACATTTCAATAAGCTGTGCTGCTATTGTCTTTATTTGATGATGTAATGTTTTTGTTTTTGTTTTTCCAATGATGGAGAAAATTGCAACAAAGACCTTCTGGAAGATACAATCCAATGCCTCTTCTGTTTTCCTTTCCTTTGTGGGGCCAAGCGTGGTTCCTGGGGGCTGGGCTGGGAGCTCCACCCAGGACTGCAGGTCTGGGGACAGGCTCCTTCCCCAGCTGTGTTGCTTTCCTCTAAGACACAATTATCAGAGTAGAACATCAGAGTGCAAACTCACTGCCCTGCAGGAGGAAGCAACACAAGAGGAATCATACATGACCCGGGATTGTCGCTGCACATTTCCTTTTGCCTCCCTACTTTAATCTGATATTGATTGCATGTTGCTGGGGAGTGGACAGCATCATAAATCACATGTTCTATGTGAAAAATGAAGTGTGGGTGTTGTGACAAGTCTGCTAATATGAGATGAACGTCTGAGTGTTGTCGGAGGAGGGTTCTGAGTTCACACAAGGTTGGGAAGTAGTCTCCTTCAGGTGAAGAGGTTGGTGGAGATTTCCTAAGAGAAGGCCTTCTGTACATCAGCTTGAAGAGGCTGAGGAGGGAGGGCTGTCTGGGGATTGCTCTTAGCTGAGTAAGTGCAAGGGGTAGAAGTTGAGTCCAGGGAGTGAAGTTCTGCTGTGAGTTTGGTATTTAGTAAGTGATTGGCTTTTTCTACCTTCCCTGAGGTTTGGGAGCAATAGGGAATGTGTGGAGGTTCCAGGTAATTCCTAAGGCTTGGGAAACACCTTGAGTTAATTGAGATATGAAGGCTGGACCATTGTCCGATTGAGTGGATTGGGGAATTCCAAATCTGGGGATTATTTCAGTTAAGAGTATGGAGATTATGTCTTTGGCTTTTTCAGATGAAACAGGGAAGGTTCCTATCCAACCCGAGAAAGTGTCGACTAGTGTGAGGAGGACTTTTTTCTTTTTGTCTGGGGTGTAATCAATTTGCCAATTTTGCCCAGGGAGGTGACCGCGGGCTTGGTGTAATTTTCCTTTTATCAGGGCTGGGGCTCCTTGGGGGGAGATGGTTGAGCAGATTTGGCAGGCAGCAGTGACTTGGTTTAAGATGGAGAAGAGTCGGAGGCAGTGGATTATTGGTTGTAGGAAGGTGGTAAGGGGTTTGGGGCTTATGTGGCATAGGTTGTGTAGGAAAGTGAGGATGTGTTGTTCTTGGGAGAGGAGGAGGATGATTTTTCCATTGACCTAGTACCATCCATGGGAAAGAGGGTAATGGTTCTTTGAGTATTGTTGAATTTCACTGGCAGAATAAGAAGGGGAGATGTGTGGAAATAGGATAGTGTGTTGGTGGGGGTAATAGCGCAGCTGATTTTGCATGTTGGTCTTCTAAGTTGTTTCCTTTGGCAATGGGGGTAGGAAGTGATTGGTGTCCCCTGCAGTGAAGTAGAGAGACCTTTTGGGGAAGGGAAGTTGCCTCAAGAAGCTTTTTGATAAGGGGGCCATTGGTAATAGGCATGCCATTTGCATTAAGGAACCCCCGTTCGTTCCAGATGGCGGCATAATTTTGCTCGATGTGATAGGCGTATTTTGAGTCAGTGTAGATATTGGTGGGAATGTTGCCTATGAGTGAGAAAGCACGGGTAAGAGCGGTAAGTTCTGCCTTTTGTGAAGAGGAGTTGTGGGGGAGACCGGCTTTTTGTGTTGGGGAGTTGTATGACTGCGTACCCTGCTATGCGTTTTCCTTGGTATAAGTATGAACTTCCATCTATGAACCAATTTCGGGCAGGGTGTGGGGATGCTTGAAGGGAGATATTGGGGTAGGGGTGTTGGGTTAGTTGAATGGATTCAGTGCAGTTGTGAGTGATGGGATCGTGTAAGGGTAGGAGCATGGTGGGATTGAGTTTTGTGGGGGCTTCTAGGATGAGGTGGGGTTGGGTAATGAGGGTGAGATGTAATTCTTGGGCTTTGGATGGTGAGAGGAGGTTTAGTATTTTTGGGGAAGTGAGGTCGCCTAAATGGTGTGAGGCGTGTATGGTGAATGGGGCTTGTAGGATTAGTTTGTCAGCTTCTTGCCTAAGTGTGGCTGCTGCAGCCAACGCTTTGAGGCAGGTAGGCCACCTTTAGTAGCAGGGGATAGCTGTTTTGAGAGGTAAGCTATAGGCTGAGGTTTATTGTCCATAAGCTGGGTGAGAAGGCCAAGCTGGGATTCGGCAGTGTAAAGACGGAAGGGAAGGCTGAAATTTGGAAGGCAGATGCAGGTGCTGAGATTAGTGATTGTTTACAGTTTGGAAGGGTTTGTTGATAGGAGTGGAGGGATCGAGAGATTCAGTTAAGTTTCCTTTTGCAGCCTGAAATAGGGGTCAGGCTAGAAGAGCGAAGTTTGGGATCTATATGGCAGGAAAACCCAGCTATGCCTAGGAAGGACAGGATGTCTTGTTTTGTGCTTGGACAAGGCATATTAGATATGAGAGATTTGCAGTTAAATGTATTGGACCGGGAGGAGGGGGTGAGTGTTAAGCCTGTGTAAGTGACTTGTGGCCTTGATATTTGGGCTTTGCACTGTGAGATACAATATCCCTTGGAAGCAAGAAAGGTGAGGAGAGATGCTGTGGATTTGAGACAGGCTATTCTGCTGGACTACAGAGAAGGAGGTCGTCTACGTATGTAGGACGGTTAAGTTTGGGTCTTGAAACTCTAAGAGGTCCTTTGCTAGGGCTTGGCTGAAGAGGTGGGGGGAGTCTCGGAACCTTTGGGGAAGGACTGTCCAGGTTAGTTGAGAGGAATGATTGGTAACTGGGTCACTCCATGTGAAGGCAAAGAGTTTTGGGGATGCTGGATGTAGGGGAATTGTAAAGAAGGCATCGTTGAGGTCTAGGGCTGCAGAATAGGAGGTGTGTGTAGGTATATGGGCGAGTAGGGTGTAGGGGTTGGGTACTACTGGGTGTATAGTAATGACTGCTTGGTTTATGGTGCAGAAGTCTTGGACTAGGCCATAGGAGCCATCGGGTTTTTTTACAGGTGAGATGGGTGTATTGCAGGGGAAATTAGTAGGCTGCAGTAGCTTTTTTGAAAGCACCTTATTAATAATGGGCTTAGTCTGTGTAGGTGGACTGGAGAGATGGGGTATTGGGGGACAGAGGGGAAATGATTTTGTTTTTTAATTTGATCAGTACAGGTGAGTAGTGGTGGGCAATGGATGGGTTTTCCTGCCCTAAATGGTTCTTCTTGGTTTGAACCTGTATCCTCATGTTTCTTGGAGGAGCAGGAAAGATCACTTTTCTCCCTGATTTATGGATGATTCTTATCTTAGAAACATGTGTATCCGTGCAGTGCTGTGGACTAGACTGTCTCTTTCTGAGGAAGGTGAGAGGAAAGCAGTTTCCTTTATTTACAAAGACACTTCTGCTTGTCTGAGCTTCTGCTTTCTGACCCTGTTCTGCCCTGGGGCGGGGTGGGGCGGGGGGAGAAGGAGAGCAAGGCAGGGAAGAGAGCTCCCCAAACAAAGAGCAGAGAGATGGGGGTTGGAATTGGGGACTCCCTTGGGGTGGTCCACGGCCAAACCATGTCGCAGATCCAGACTCCAGACCCTCCCAGGCCTGGTCATCTTCTGGAATCACGACACATATTTCATGCCCCCCCCCTGAGGTATCTTATCTGCCTACCAGTCTCAGGCCTGATTCCCACCCCCATGGGGAAGGACTTCTAGCCAAAAAAGCCTATAAGGAGCTCCTGGAGAAATAAATTTAATTAACAACAAAAAAAAACACAGAACAAAAACTGACTGCATGTTATGTTTGGGACAGGATAAATATTGTGGTATAAAATTTTGTGGCTTTTTATTTTTATTTTAAAATTTTATTTTATTGTCTCCTGGAATTTTTCTTTTTCCCTTCCTCATGGGCCATCCCCTCCTCACCTGCCCCCTTCCCCTGCAAGCGAGAGAACAATGGGCTGGGGTTTAAAGCAGAAATAGCCTAGCAGTTCTTTGGCTTTTTATTTTACCAGAAGTCTGAATCCCTGGGGGATACCAGGAGAATTACGACAAAAGGAAAAGGAGAAAAGATAAGGGACGTAGGCAAAAATATCTTCTAGCAACAAAAAGGCTAAAAGAATTTACTCGTTTTGGAAATAAAAGGATTCCCTCAGACTGGAAAAGGGATGAGGGGAGAGAGAAGAGGCAAGACCCAGAAAGGTACAGCATTTATCTGAGCAGATGCGACCACGAGGAGCTGGACCATGGTTCATATTCCAGGGCGTCGTGGTGGGGGGTTTGGGGCGTGGACCGAACCCCCATCGTCATAGGCACCAAGGCCTGTCTGGGAGCCAGAGGGAGTCTCGGGCTTGGGAAAGCCCCGGGCCACGAGCAGGCGACAGGTTTCCCACAAATTATTTCAGAAAAAGTCTTAAGGACGAAGAGATGCCCTCCGACGATTCAGGGTCCTAAAAAGGATGCAAAGGGAACTGAGCAGAAGGGACTTGGCCGGGCTTTGAAGGACGAAGCGGGCAGGGTGCACGGCCGTCTGCTGACCCCGAGCGCAGGCTGGCTCTCTGGTCCCAGGATTTCACCCCTGTGCTGTGCTCCACAAGAAGAAGGAAGGATTCTTTCCTCGGGCAGATGCGGAGGACCTCGTGGGACCAGCGCCACCAAGGGCTCAAGTGCTCAACACGCAACGGGCCCTCCTGTCAGTGTCTGGAAAACACGTGGCCACGTCCTTGACCCCTACCCGGGCGCCCCTGAAGAACATGGCCAATTTTGAGGCCACGTGTTGAACGTGCCCCTCGTCCCCTCACTCTGTCTCTCTAGCCGGCATGAAGGAGGCCCAGCTGGCAGTACATTAGCAAGGCCCAGGCCGGGCAGCCCGGCAGCCTGTGCCCTCTGCACCGACAGATGCCACCTATTTAAGATGAGGGCATCAGTTTTGTTCCCAAGGTTACTGAGTGATTTTACTCACCTTACAAAGCAGGCCCTGTTCCCCCTGTGTGCCCGAGTGGGAGGAGTATAGTGTGTTAGAACACATAGGGAGCCACAGATGAAAGGGCAGGAAGGAGGAGATTGTGAATCAAGTGAAAACAAAGCTGTGTGCTTCGGCTGACAGAGATGCCCCCCACTCCACCCCCATCCCACCCCATGCCCTGTGCCTTTTGCCTCATCGTCTTTAAGTCCAGGCTTCTGGGCCTTTCCTGACGAGAGACCCAGAAGATGTCCCAAAGGCAACTGGAACAAAGCAAGAGGAGTCTCCTTAAAAAAGATTAAAAAAAAAAAAAAATCAAGAGGTTAGAATTTTCTGGGTTAGAATCCTCCAGGAGATACTGTGTGTGACACCCTTGATATGTACCAGGCACACACACACACACATATTAATGATTTTATCAAATATTTCTATAAACATTTATTAAATATTGCTATTATTTTTACTCATATTATTATTTTTTAAATTTACGTTGTTAGCTTTATGGAAAAAATGTAATTGATGCAGTAGAACAAAATCTACAGATCATTATCTGACTCCTGTGGACAAGTCTGCCAATTGCCCTTTTTAATTTGTTTCCTTTTCCTTTTTTTAACCCTGCAAGGAACTGAAGAGCTTTTTTTAACAGTTGCTGGCTTGTCAGACCCATTGGAGACTAATGAAGGTCAACCTTGTGGGTCTCTTTTGTTATCAAAAACAAAAATGCAATTACTGTTTGCTCTGGAGGGTGTCTTGGGTGCCAGACAACTTAATGATTAGCCCAAGGTCATGTGTGCGGACAGGGCTGGGATATAAAATCAAGACATTCTTAGTAGCTCCAGATAGCACATTCTTTTGTTTGCACTTTTTACTGCTGAGAAGCTTCTAACCCAAACACGAAAACCAACAGCTTCGTAGAGGGATCACGGGCTGCAGTAGAGGTTCCTTCTCTGCCATCAGAACTCCAAGGTGGGCTGGGACATCTCACTGCTTCCCAAAGTCACTGGGGTGAGTTTCTTAAGGCCAGGCTACTGACCCCCAGAAGTTAGGGGATCGTCCCTCCCCCTTAGCTAGAAGATGTGCAACAAACCATTTGGGCACCATTTGCCAGCTGACACTGCTTCCCGACCTCCTCTTTTGCTGTGTCTCAGCTAAAGCACCAAATTAGCAAAGCTCAAGCCACAGCGATGCTTTGCGATGACTTGCAACTCTGTACTAACAGCTTCCTCATCCATCAGGTGAGGAACACAAGTTGGCTCCCAGGCTAAGGGCAGGTGGTAACATTGCAATGGTGCTAGGGAAAAGTCAGAAAGTTCCCAGCTCATTTCCCCCACTGATGAGACAGATAACTTGTTAAGGAAGCCCAGGTAAGGCTCAAGTGTGTAAAGGAAAAGACAAAGGCGTTCCTTTCGCCTCCCCGCTCCTTTTTTTCTTTTTTAATTTTTATTTTGAAATAAATTCAAACTTACAGTAACAGTTGCAAAAATAATACAAACCTCATATACAGAACTCCAGCATACCCTGACACCCCTCCCCTGATACCCAGATCTACCAACTTAAATATTTTGTCACTTTGCCATTTCTTTCTTTCCCACCCTCCCTGCCTCCCTCCCTATCTCTCATCCATCATCTATTGCTCTGTCTTCTGAACATATGAGAGCAAGTTGCACTCATCCTTGAACAAATAATATAATTCACATATACATTTCCTGTGAATAAGAATATTCATTTATGTAATCACATTAAGTGTAGTTAAGAAGTTCAAGCAATTTAACATTGATATAAAGCTTACATTCTATATTTCATTTTTTTATGTCCCAGTTGTGTCCTTTTGAGCCTTTTATGCTGTATTCTGAGATCTCATCGAGGATCATCTATGGCATTTAATTGTCATTATCTGTTTAGACTGTTTTTTTTTCAATTGTGGAAACATGTCTACAGCATAAATCTTCCCATTCCAGCCCCTCCCAAGCATTCCATTTAGTGGGATTAATCACATTCACAATGTTGCAATGCCATCACCTTCCCACCATCCATTACTAGAAATTTCCCTTCATCCAAACAGAAACCCTACACTCATTTCTTGTTAATTCCTCATTGCCCCTTCCCCCACTTCTCGTAACCCATACTCTACTTTTCATCTCTATGATCATATTCTGTAATACTTTCTTTGTGTTTACCGTGGGGCTTAAATTTAACATCTTAAGTCTATAACAATCTTGTTTTCTTTTATACCAACTTAACTTCAATAGGACACATAAACTATGTTCCTATACTCCTTCATTCCCCCACCTTTATGTAGTTCTTGTCAAAAATTACATATTTTACACTGAGTCCAAAACCACTGATTTATTATTACACTTCATGTATTTTAGATCCTGTAGGAAGTAAACAGTGGAGTTACAAATCAAAAATACAGTAGTATTGGTACTTATATTTACTATGTGATCTTTACTGGAGATCTTTATTTCTTCACGTGGTTTCAGTCAATTGTTTAGTGTCCCTTCCTTTCAGCCTGTACAAGTCCCTTTAGCATTTCTTATAGGACTGATCTACTGGTGATGAAGTCCCTCAGCTTTTGATTATCTGGGAATGTTTTCATCTCCCCCTCACTTTTCACTTCCAGGTGTTTGTGAATTTTCTGAGTCTCTGATGATTATTTACTTCTATTTGTATTCCATTGTGGTCAGAAAATGTGCTTTGAATAATTTCAATTTTTTTAAATTTATTGAGTCCTGTTTTCTGTCCCAGCCTATGGTCTATTCTGGAGAAAGTTCTGTGATTACTAAAGAATGTGTATCCTGGTGATTTGGGATGTAATGTTCTATATATGTCTGTTAAATTTCTATCTCTCTCTCTCTCTCCTTTCTTTGTTTCTCTGTCAGTAGGGCTCCCTTTAGTATCTGAAGTAGGGCAGGTCTTTTATTAGCAAAATCTCTCAGCATTTGTTTGTCTGTGAAAAATTTAAGCTCTCCCTCAAATTTGAAGGAGAGCTTTGCTGGATAAAGTATTCTTGGTTGGAAATTTTTCTCTCTCAGAATTTTAAATATGTCATGCCACTGCCGTTTCGCCTCCACGGTGGCCGCTGAGTAGTCACTACTTAGTCTTATGTAGTTTCTTTTGTATGTGGTGAATTGTTTTTCTCTTGGTGCTTTCAGAACTTGCTCCTTCTCTTCAGTATTTGACAGTCTGATCAGAATATGTCTTGGACTGGGTTTATTTGGATTTACTCTATTTGAATTTCACTGGGCATTTATGCTTTGTGTATTCATATTGTGTAGAAGGTTTGGGAAGTTTTCCCCAACAATTTCTTTGAATACTCTTTCTAGACCTTTACCCTTCTCTTCCCCTTCTGGGACACCAATGAGTCTTAAGTTTGGATGTTTTATTTTATCTTTCATATCCCTGAGATCCATTTTGATTTTTTTGATTTTTTTTCCCCATTCTTTCTTTTGTTCTTTCATTTTCCATTCTGTGGTTCTCGAGGTCACTGAGTCATTGTTCAGCTTCCTCTAGTCTTGTACTATGAGTATCCAGAATCTCTTTAATTTGGTCAACAGTTTCTTTTATTTCCATAAGATCATCTATTTTTTATTTACTCTTGCAGTTTCTTCTTTATGCTCTTCTAGGGTCTTCTTTATGTCCTTTATATCCAGTGCCATGCTCTTGTTGTTTGTCTTTAGTTCTTTGATTAATTGCTCCAAGTACTGTGTCTCCTCTGATCTTTTGATTTGGATGCTTGGGTTTGGGTTATCCATATCATCTGGTTTCTTCATATGCTTTAAAATTTTCTGTTGTTTTTGGGCTCTTGGCATTTGCTTTACTTGATAGGGTTCTTTTAGGATATGAAAGATTATTCAGACATCAATCTCTAACTGTCAGATCTACAGCTTGGTGGTGTACACTTTCTCTAACTAGCCAGCAGATGGCATCTGCAAGTCACCTATTCCCCTCAAGTCAGTTCTCCCCAACTTTGTCTTTGTAGTGTGTGGGGGTCTGGTTCACGTGAGGTCCAATTGGTGTACCAAGTTTGGGTGTGTTGTTGGTGCTGTCCACCCCTGAATGTGGGCCTGTGTCTGGGTGGTTAGGGAGGCAGGGCAGCTTTAATAATGAAAACTTCCAGGTGTTCCTGGAGAGTTAAGGCTGTTGCAAGAGTCTGAACCTTCATTTCAGTCTCACCACAGACTGTCTCTGCCGCTGTCCCACATGTCCTTGGTATTGGCGTAGGGTCCCTGGGATTTCCAGGTGGTTTCCTCTTCCCAGCCGTGCCCTTCTAGGGCCTTTGCTGAAGGAAGGCTGTGCTATGTCACAAGCGCATGCCATCCCTCAAGGGAAGCCCTAGGCTACTAGGCTGTGCAGGGGCGTTCCCAGCCTGCTGTAAAGATGGCTGAATGGGGCATGTTAATTTCCCCCTTTTCGCACAGCTCTGCCTTCCCAGCTCTGGGACAATTAGCTGTGGGTGTGCGAAAGACTATTGTCCACGCCTGATACTGTGGCGTGTACGCAGTGTTGCTGGAAACACTTCCTGTCACACTGGGTCCCTTGGTGTGGCTCTGGTCTGTGGCTCTGGTGCCAGGCAGGAGTGTCGCAGCCCACCAGGAAGATGGCTGCAAGGGGCATGGTTTTTTTTCCCATTTTGGCTCACCTCTGCCCTCCTTGCTCTGAGACAACTAGCAGTGGGTGCACGAAAGGCTATCTTCCATGCCAGATATTGAGGGGTTTGCACAGCCCTTTCCTTCTGTGCTTCACTGTGTGGTTCTCACTGCTGTATCTTCAGCCGCTTTTGGGTTTTTTAAAAAAAGAACTAGTCCGCCTCCAAATGCCAACCCACGGTTTCCCCACACTGCAGTGTGGCTGCTGGACTTTCAGCCTGCTCACTCACTCATTTCAGAACACAGACTCCCTGTTTCACCAAGTGCATGGTCCCTGTGGATTTAGCAGACCTTGTCCAGCTGGGGCATTGCTGAAACTGGTGTTCTGGGTCACTTTTCAGCCTCTATCTAGTATTTTTCACAGAGGTGTTTTTTTTTGCCCTGTCTCTCCTAGCTGCCATCTTAGGTTCTCTCCTTTTGCCCCTTTTTCCATCTCCCTTTTGCACTCCCTAAGACCCTTCCTCTTGGAAGCAACTAAGGAGAAAAGTCTGGGAGTGGGGGAGCATCTGGGTTTCCCTTTATAAAGCATTCTGGAATACCTTCTCCCAGGCACCCCTGACCTCCCTATCCTTGACCCGCTTTTTCTTCACCCATGTGGGCTCAGGGGGAGAGAAAATGAAGGTGCCTGCCTTCCCCTCCTGCCTGCTTCCCCCTTCCTCACCTATTCTGCTTGAAGTCTTTGTCAGCTGCGTCCTCAGCTTGCTGAGGGATTGGCCTGTGGCAGGAGGCCCCTCACTGGTGTGGGAAGTTGGCTGCAGTATTTCCTGTGGACCCTTTCCAAACTTTTATGATTCTATTCAAAAATACCCCTTGGCATTTGGACATTGGTTGGCACTGGAAGAGCCCACTTGCCCCTGGCCTCCCAAGGGAGGGAGACTGACTGGGTGGGAAAATTAACAGTATTTGCAGTTCAGCCCCCCCCCCTTTTTTTAATGTCCATTCCATGAGCCCTCTGGAGTCTGAGGGCCAGGGAGGGGTAGGTGGTGGTCCTACCAAAATGGGGGATGATGTGAAATGGGACTCCAGACTCCAGACCTTCTTTAGGCACGGTCGTGACAAGCAGCGGCGTTGCATCCTGTGTCGCTGCCCCGTTCGAGCCACCCCACGGCCCTTCCAGACCGGGTGAAGTACTCAGAGGCCTCACTGCCTAGGCCCACGGGGGCCAGGAAAACCTCCCCACCAGTCATAAAAATGCTTTGTAATAAAAATGCTTTGCCTTCTCTTGCTGCCCCCATTGCCACTTCCCTCATCGCCACTGTCCCCCCGCGGGCTCCTCTGCTCTCGGCCTGTTGTGATGCTGTATCCAGCACTCTGCACTGAAAGAGATAAGGGTGGGAGGGTCTCCGCAGCCACCCCCACGATTCTGGAGTGCCCTCGTGCTTCCTGAATCATCACGCCTCAATTATGCTCAAACTCTTCCTTGGCAGTCAGCCGTCTTCATCCAGTCATTCTGAATGCAGCAAAACTGTGGAAACCACCCACTGCCCTGGGTGTAAAAATGGAACTGTAGTGATAGACACACAATATTTCTCTGGCCTTGGTCCCCCAAGTTTTCTCTCAGAGAGTCCTCAGAGTCCCCAGATGGTGACTCTCACGTAGTCCTCATCATATTTCTCCATGGCTGCTGCCAAGGTTCAAACTGGAGGCCACAGAAGGTACCAGAAGGTCCTGCAGCTGGCACTTAGCTACTTACCAAAGCCAAGGTCAGGGCAGGGTTTGTGCCCAAAGCAGTGAAAACATTGCCACTGAGCCTGATGCTGCTGCCACTGCCCACGTGCCTTCCGTAACCAGAGAGGGCTTATGTAAGGCGAGACTGTGGTAGGACCTGGGGTGGGTGTTACTAGTCACCTCAGTTTTGGTAGCAGTCTTTCTCCAGTTTTCTTTTTTTTTTTCATAGTCTAGGCCTTGGAAGGACCCAGGAGAGTAGAACACTCAACCCTTCCATGGGTTGGGGCCTGGAGAAGAGACATGCTGGGATTTGGAGCCTGCCCAGGCCTCAGTGGGGGGGGGGGGGGGGGAGGAGAAAGGGGAGGCTGAGATAATAGGGACCAAATCACAGTGCCCATCAAAAACTCACCAGTTTCCCCCAACTGCACTCAAAAGATTAAGATCTGTCAATATAGGGATGGGCCACTTATTTGAACCTCCCATATGGCACCCAAGTCCCCTCTGTAATAATCCTAACAGATGACCATCTGGCTGCCACTTGCACATGTCCATCATGGGCGGGGAAGGGCCCAGAAGGGAATACAGCATTGCAGGTGTGACCCCCACACTCACACACCAGCTTCTCCTTGCTTCACTCTTAAATAGGAAGCATGGTCTCCCAGCACACACTCTGATCTGGGTCTCCAAGAACACATTTCAGGAAGGGCTTTACCTCCTAATGCCCCCATCTACTCCAGCTTGGAGCAGCAAAATGTTTTCCTGCTGTTTTTGTAGGTCAGTCTTCTGGCTTTATCAGCTAGCTTCTCGGCATATGGGAGCTGGTACTCCTTTAAAGTGACAAAGGGAAATGAGAGAGAGATGAAGTAGGGTAAGAGGAGAAAAAGGCACAAAATATGCCCCCACCAAGAGTTTGGAAGGAGGGAAAGATAAACAGGCAAATTTCAAGCTTCGATTTTAATGCTCTGAAGGAAATCTGGGTTTCAAGTGCAGGGAGAAGATGATCATCAATGAATATCCCTTCACCCAACAAACATTTATTGAATGTCTACTGTGTACCAGGCAGAGTGCACAGAGGTAGGGATCTAGAGATAGATGAGACATTGTTTCTGCACACCAGACCTCATGTCTATTGGGGTGAACCCCATGAGCAGAGGCAAAGGGTCACGGATGGCTTCAGGAAGAGGCTTGGAAGTGCGGGGAGGTGACTATTACAGAAAGAACAGAACCATGAGCAAAAGCACAGAGATGTGGCAGGATGCGGTGGGTTTGGGGAACTACAAAACTGTTTGGTGTTGTTAAAATGGAAAGACCCAGATGGAGGTATAGAAGGAGCTAAGCCAATGGTGCCTAAAAAACCATGTCAAGGAGTTTGGACTTTATCCCTACAGGCAGTGCAGTGGGACAGCACTGGAGGTTTTGGAGGAAGGGAGAGACCTAGGGGGAGAGTCCACTTAAGATTTTGTCTGGTAAGACAAAGCCAGAACCATGTGAAGGAACAGTACTGTGAATTTGTAAAGTGCTTTCTTTCTTCAGCCCTGTCAGGGAAGGCAAGAATTTATATATCTGATCATTGTGTTAAAGTGACTGGTTCCCATAGCTAGAAAATCTTAATTTTGAGACCCAAACCGGGTTTAGACTTCAGTTCAGTATGTTAACCTTTTTCAGAAACTAATTCAACAAAGTGTCTGGGTCTTTTAGTTGTGTACTTGAGCAGGTGCTGCTGCTCATTTCAGTTCTTGTTTCATCTGTGTCTGTATATTATGCTCTCTAGATGCCTTTCCTTCCTTCCTTCCTTCCTTCTTCCTTCCTCCCTTCCCTCCCCCTCTTCCTTTCTCTTCCCTTCCCTCCCCTCCCTCCCCCCTCCCCTTCCCTTCCTTTCTCCCTCCCTCTGCCTCTCCATCCCCCTTTTCCCTATCCCTCTTTCCTTCCCTCCTCCCTCCCTCTCCTTTGTTTTTCAGACAACCCATTCATAACTGTCAGCAAGAACTGATAAATAACCCTTCCAGCCACAGGAACCCTCGCTTGCATGCTTTTTGGTTCACACACAGCAGTTTCCTTAAATTATCCATCCTTAGGCAAGGCCAACAGCAGAGTTCCTTCATTAGTAAGAGCAGAGGAGACTAGAATTAAGAGTGAAAATGTGTCTCAAGTCTAAGGCTAGCCCTCTTATTGAACTAGGTTGAGTAGGGCCTCCAGTGTGGAGAAAATATGGAACAGAGCCCAATGGTGTGGAGTGCTGAGGGGAATCAGGGGCGGATTCTGAATCTTGGCTTTTTTCCCAACACAGCATCAGATGTCATAGATTAGCAGAATAGTCTTTCACAAGAGACAATACTGGTTTGGTTGGAAATAGCAGTGAACCCTCCAAGCAAACTGGAAGAGTGAGGTTGTTTTCCAGGGTCAAGCTTTCACATCCACCTCCCTCTACCCCCCAAAATTGCAGTTTTCTCCTCGGTTTTGCCAGGGCCGTGCACAGGAGTGAGAAGGATTCTGCTGTCACTGAAGATCCTAAAAGGTGGAATCCCACAGTGTCAGAGCTAGAAGGGGCCTTAGAAATGCCCTGTATGTTCATTCAACCTGCTTTTAGTAAGTACCTATTTGCCAGGCTTTATGTCCTCAGGGCAACAAAAAGTGGGGGACATTGTTCCTTTTTCCCATCCACAGGCTTGCCCTGTTTGTCTCAACCACTAGGGACATTTTAGACCTCTTCTTAATTCAGCTGAGCTCACTGAATTTTTAGAAATTGATTCAACAAAATTTTCTGGGTCCTTCAGCTGTCTGTCTGACACAGCTACTGCTGCTCATTTCCGTTCTTGCTTTTCCGTGTCTATATATATGCTCTCTAGTTCCCCTTTTTCCTTCCTTCCCACCTTCCTTCCTTCTTTCCTTCCTTTTCACCTCCCTCCCTTCTTTTCTCCCTTCCTCTCTTCCTCCCTTCCTACCACACAGATTAACTGCCTCCCATGTACTAACCTTAGCTGAGGATACCGAGATAAATCAAGTGGAAGATGAACAAGTAAACCAGAAGTGACTTACAGAAGATTCATCTGATCACTTGGAATGTGAGAGCAAAGTCTGAAGCCCCAAAGTGCCACCCCTCAGGTTTGGGGGTTGCTGAGGCCCCCTGCCTTGCCCAAGGTTCCATTCAGTTAAACTGTCTTTTGGGCTCTTCCTCTCAACGCTTCTGTCCCCTCCAAGAAATAGCACCAGCCTCTTTTGTGTTTGACGACATCTTGAATCCATCTCAAGTTTAAGATCTAATTTCTCCAATTAGCATTTTTTTCTCTATGTTGGTTTTTCATGGAGTTGTTCCATTCTTCAGTGTGAATTTCATGATGACTTGGGGCCAGAGGTTTTCCAGGGAAACAGGTAGCCTGTTTTCTAACCCAAGCTTGAATGAAAAGCTACTTTGAGAAATTGGCACAAATGGAGATGTTCTAACATTTTCTAGGCAACTCATGGGTATAGGTGGCTGAGCAGGGCCTGAAGAGATACAGAAATCAAAAGTTCTTGCCCTGTATGTTGCCAAAAATCATGGGGTCTAGTTGGAGGCATCTATTAGGCATGTTGGAAAAAAGAATAGCAAGCCAACATAGTGTGCTTTAACTAAATAAATTTGGAATGGCTTGTGTGCTGTAGGCATATTTATTGAGTAGCTAATGAAAGGTAGGGGAAGGGGCCCTTACCTTATAAGTAAATTTTAAGCAACTGGACTAATATCATGATTTTTACATTACTGATATGAATCAATTTCCCTTTCTCACTATATTATTTAAAGGATTTGGCTTATTAAGTTTTTAACTCCTGTTGGGGAAGATAATTTTGCAGGAGAAGTGATTTTCAGTGGCCATGTCCTTGGGACAAATGACTGCAGCTGCTCCTCAGCACACTAACACACATACACACACAACATCCCACACATACCCATAAACTCTTCTTGAGCCATCCGATGTAGTTTTTGTGGGTCTTTGCAATCCATTTCCAAAGCTAAGTAAAAGAGAGCTGGACAACTTCCTTGGCTGGTAGAAAATCATAGTAAGTTTAGGGAAAAAGCCAAAGAAGTATAACTTCGTGGAGTTCTCACTCCACCCTCACTGAAGAGCCTGATAAAATTATAGAAATGGGTATGATTTTTAGTTTAAAAAGTTAAAAAGGTGTGACCCAGTGACCAGGATTAGAGCTTTAGAAAAATATATCCACATCCCCACAGGTTATGTTATGAGTGCTGAATGTCTAGCGTGCCAGGACTTAAACCAATATTGGAGAGTACAAAATTCCATCACCGTGGATTGTAGGGTAGGGTGGGAGGGATTGGGAGAGGAAAGACAATCAAAAATTACAGATACACAAAGAATCTCCAATTCCCTTCTTACCTATCCAAGTTAAAATTTAAAATAATGATATAGAAAACCACAAGTGAACTTCAATATACATGCTTGTAAAACGTCATGAGGAAGGGAAATATTGAGCCAGACAATTATATTAGATGATATGCCTCCTGAAATTGGGAGATTAGGGTGATGTTAGGTCACAGGAAAATATTCCCCCAGCTTTTGAGTTTATTAGATTCTGTGACATTCCTTCCTTTATTCCTACTATTCATACACATTTTCCAAAATTTGTCAGATTTCTCAATTTCCCTTCTTTCCACCTTGATATTTCTTTGCTCTCCAGGATTCTCCATTTCTTATTTCATACCTCAGGGGCATTGGCTATGGAGAGAGCTGGTTTGGGTTTGCGTCTTGACTTTGGCATTTACTAGCTTTGTGACCTCGGGCAAATTAATTAACCTTGTTTAGGATGTTCTGTACAGGAGGGGAGAAAATCCTTACCTCCTGATTATGAGTGTAAACTGAACTAATTAATATGTGTCAAGTGTCTAGTATGTGCAGGCACCTGTAGGCGCTCAAAAAAAGTTTTTCTTCTTCAGAAGAGGACAATTGTTGCTTTTTCTTTCCAAAGCTAAGCCCTCTATTTGTGCCTTTGATAATCCAGTTCTTTCCTGATTTTGTAGATGCTTTCCTCTTCTTTCTTGCTGCTTCAACCTTTCTATTTCTTGAGGCCCTTTCCTATATGAAGGGAACCTGACTTAGTGAGTCCCTCATTGTGTGACTTGGAAGTTACAGGAAAGGAAGAATCAGTCAGAAAACAGGGTACCTGTGGGTTCTTTAGAAAACTTGAACCATGAGACATAGTAAGAAAAAGACTGGGTTACTCTGGGTTCGTTTATCCATCCATAAGATAAGCCCATGAGAGAGTGGGTAAGAGCTCCTCAACCGAGCATGTGGATAGAAAAGACTAGAAGCTTAGGCAACACTAAGGAAAAGGAGAAAGCATTGAAAGAGACTTAGTGGTGGAGGGCATTGCTGAAGAGAAGCAGGAGAATGGGACCCTGGAAGCCAGGGCTAGAAGAGGGTGATGGATTTTTGAGAAAGTCTAGTAGGCAGAGCATTCACAAAAGATAAGGTCTGAAAGGACCCACTGAGCCCACTGGGCTTGTTATTTAGACGGTGGCCTGAAACCTTTACCAGAACATTTTCAGTGGTGGGGGAGTATGAAGCCTGACTGCAATGAGCTGAAGGACAAGAAGGCAGTGAAATAAGCAAGTGCAGTCAATTTCTTGGTGGGGAACATGGAGTAGGTGTTAGAGAAAATGCAAGATCAAGGGAGAGATTTTTTTCTTTCCATAAATGTAGCAGACACTGAAGCAGGTTTATAAGTTATATGAAAGGAGCCTGAGAAGCTGATAGAGAGATTGAGTATACAGGGGTGAGAGAGAAGTACTGGGGAGGGAACAGAGTCTTGGGTCACTGAGGAGCAGGGAGGGGATGGAGGCAGAGCATAGGTGAGCACGGATGCAGATTTAGATGCACTCTTGGGTACAGGGGATCTTGCCTGACCCTTTCTAGGTCTTTACTTTCCTCAATGAAGGTAGGAGGCAAGGTAATCTGCTGAGATAGGAAGATGGGGATGGGATGGTGATTTGGGAAGCGTGATGAAGGTTTGGAATAGCTGGGATGAGATAAGGGAGAGGGTTGTTGAGGGACTATAAGATCCCAGGGGAGGCTGGAGACCCTGTGTGGTGATTCTCTCCAGCAGTGCTCAGCAGCTCCCGGGTAGAAGGATAGAAAAGGGGTAATGTTTGGACTGATCCAAGGTTGACAATATGTAGGACAGGTGTGGCTGGCAAAGAAGGATCTGGGGCATTGAGGATAATGGGAAGAGGAAATAGGAAAAGAAGCCACAAACAGGGGCTTTGCTGGGACGAAGGGAGGGGAGCACAAGATCAATGAAGAACTGCAATAAGGGGAGTGACGAAATGAGAGAGTTGGAAGAATAATGGCAGATGGTGGCCAGGATTCAGAATTTAGCATTTCAGAGATGGTGCCATTTTAGGGAATGACAATGTCTGTGCAGAGGTTCTGGCCATTGGAGGAATGGAGTTCAGACTTTTCTGGTAGACCATTATTGAGCTTGCTTATTGTTCAAGCCAGTAGTATAACTATACTTCTCTGCATTTCAATGGAATAATCCACTTCCCCAAGAAATATGTGATAATGGAGGTAAAGGCATCCAAAATGCTTTTTCTTTCCCTAGCATTTAGAGATTCTGAATATGCGTCCTTTTTTTTTTTTTTCTCTCTTCCTTCTCTTCCTTTTATGGTATTGAATTACTTTTTAAAAAGGGCACCCTGACAATTACAGGAAACTACAGACCTTGAATATACAGTAATACATTCCTCCACCTTAATGCTTAGATTTTTGCCTGGTTGTTTTGGTCCAAGTTTTGGCTGCTTGGGCCAATAAAAAGAACATTCTTCAAGTGAAAGCACGGTATCTCTCACAAGTATCAGAGGTAGGCTTCTTATCTGCCAAGGGGACCTGTCATTTGGTTCTCCTCAGACATGAGAACAAATCACCTTGGTTTGCCTCCTACCCCCACCCCATCCTGTCTGTCCCAGGACTGCAATTTGTAGCTGGATTCTCAGGCTGTGTGTCTCATTCAATCTGCTGTTTTCTATAAGCAGCTACTGCAGAGGAAGAATGTTTAAGTTATGACATACTCTTTTCCTGGAGTTTGGAATTTGGGACCGCGAAGGAATTGTAAATGGGCTCTGAATTTGAGCCAAGCGGACTCTGTACATCCAGAGTGTATGGAGCTTCTGTGTTTCTTCCATAGATGACTCCCCTTCCTGGTGTGGTGGAATGTTCCCTGAACTGGGAGTCAGGACGGCTGGGTTTCTCAGTTGACTGTATAACCACCCAGTAGTCCAACTTAACTTTCAGAACTGGGACAAGTCAACGTGGGCCTCAGAGTCTTCTGTGGATCTGAGAGTCTGAACCTGTAATCCCTTCTAACCTTGGAATGCTATGAGGAGTGGGGTATTAGAGAGCACAACGCTACACTCATCCATTTTATATAAATGGAAATAATGGAGGCCTGAGCATCATTGACAGGCTCAGGAAAAGAGTCAGGTGCAAATGCTTCATTTAGAAAGGAAGTAAATGTAGCTTCCCCAGGTGTATTTAATTAATGTATGTCCTGTAATCGTAAAGCAGTAGAGATTAGAAATGGAAGATTCTCCTTAGGGTAACCTATTAATCAGTCTGCCACATAGGTTGTTTGTTCCAACAATTGCATTTCTAATGTTGGATGTACAGAGAATCCGCCTTGTCACTGGTTTCCTAATGCCTTGAGCAGACGTAAATCAACCACAGAGGCAATAGCAATATGATCCCTTTTTTTCTCCTCCTGAAAATTATTCTTCCTTATCCCAACATTTTTGATTCCAAGAGAAAGTAGTTAAGAAGATCAATAGTTTTATTTCAGTTTCATTCTAATTCTGATCCTGGAGTTGTTTTGGTGCCTGGTTTTCTTTTGGTTTCAATAAAGAGTGTGTTATGCCTGTTTTTAACCCTTTAAGCTTCTGGAGGAATTTAGGGTATGTTCTCTCACAATTGGTCACTTCCTGTCTCTCTTGTACTCTCCTCCCTTTTCCGTCTGCATTTTGCTGAGTGTTCAGTGTACAAAGTACTGGACTTCTTTCATCATAATCCCTGGTCAGGGGTGAGTCCCTTGCTACCAGATTAAAATTTCCTTACTTTGGATCACAATCACAACAAAATTGGTTTTAATGAATTATCTCCACCAGTGGAATCCAGAAGAGGCCAACCTTGGAAAGGTCAAGGTCCTTGTTACTCAAACTATGATCCATGGACCATAACATGAGCATGATCTGGGAACTTGTTAGAAATCCCAAATCCTAGCCCCAGCCCAGACCTAAGGATCTGCATTTTACCAAGGTCCCCAGGTTATTTACATGCACATTAAAGTTTGAAAAGCACTGGTTGAGATGGTGTATTGAGAGTGGGAAATGACTTTCTTGAAATCACTATGAAGGGGAGGGGGCCTGGGCCCTGCCCCCCCCCCCATCAACTCAGAATCTGGGCATTAAATGTTAAATAAGGAAGTGAGGTAGAAATACTTTTGATCCTACTATACTCTTACAATCCTGTGAAATGTGTTTTATATGAGGATAAGGTCTATCAGGGGTGAAGAATTAAAGAAATGGAAAAAAGATGCAGTAGTCAGAGAGCTCATTCAGACACCAGGTAGCCTTACCCTGCCCATCAGTAGCAGAATTCCTCAGCACCTAATGCAGCTCAGCACTCATGCTTTAGAGAATTTGGTGTTTGAGAAGACCAGGGAAACTCATGACTTGAGACACAAGTACACCAATCTTTCTTTATATTCAAGATAATTGGATGAAACCCCCAAAAGAGTCTGCAAGATGAATACAGGATGTAGAAACCAATGCCAGGAAGACCTGAGAGGCAGAACCCTCCATGGAGACAAACTGGTGCAGCACCCCTGAGGAATGGCATTTCTGGAAGGCCACACCCTACTGAGGTGATGGAATATGGCAAGGTCAATATGACTGCAAGAGGGCCCCCTCATTTCACAGTACTGCCCTTCCTAGACCAAATCGTGAGAGGACCTCTGCTACCAATGCAGAGATATGGGCCACCTCCTCCACCCTGGGGGGCCACTCGGGCCTTGGTTGCCACCTCCACTTCCATCTCTACCTGGAATTTGACCTCCACCTCCTCCTACACCTGTACTTTGACCTACACCTACACCTGGATTTTGACCTCCACATCCAACTCCAAGTGGACTTTGACCTCAGCCTCCACATGGACCTCAACCACCAACGCCTCCTCCACCTCTACCTCCACCATTTGGTATGAAGACATGAACAGTGGGAACTGACTGTCAAGCATATCCACCTTTCCCTCATCCATTCCTGTAGAAAGTATTAGAGATGCCACAGCAAGTCTTTGCAATGTGAGGGCAAACTTGGCTGAGGACCTGGTAGCTGTCCTTATGTTTCTTAGGACATATGATGGGCAGTAGCATCTGCCCACAATGTGCAGATATCTCTTGTGGACAAGGAAAGTAGTTATTTATAGAAATCCAGAAATATCAGCTTTGCTGATGTGTATTAAACATCAGCAACACACCAGGCTCTCTGAAGGACAAGACATGCCCCTAACACGAAGGCAAGCATGAGGGCTGCTGCATGGATGTGCAAATGGCACAACAGTGGACAGCAGCATTATCTTCATCAAAATTCCTTTGTCACTACCAAGACCTCAGTTCATAACTGAAATAAAGTTCACTTGTTTCCTGTGGAATTCAGAAGGTCCTAAATCTGTGTGAAAAAGAATGTCCTGGAGGTCTGGAGAATTAAATTTTGTTCAGACAGGACACCCCGTGAATCTAAAGATGAAGATAAAATCTAGTTTAGAGGGGTTGACACTCAATTCAAAGTGTGTGCAATTCAAAGCCATTCCTGAGCTACCACAGCTGAACCTCTCTGTCTTCCTCTAGTTCCAACCTCTGACCCTCAGCTCTGCATCTCCTAAACTTTCCATACATGTCCAATTCTTTGCCAAGATTCTTGCTGTCTCAGCCCCTAACACCAACTTTCTCTGGGGCCTACTCAGAGCCTCCACTTTGTTTTCCAAGAAATGGGAATAATGTTGGCTGTATGAAGTCATTGTGAGGATGAAGAGATAAAGGGCACGGAGTATCTGACAAATCATTGGTACATGTAGGGCACTCCCCCTTCTCACAGCTTAAGTGAAAGTGCACACAAATGTCATCCGAGGATGTTCATTAAATACAGTAAGTTGAGCTAAGGTTATAAACATCTGGGGCCCAGGGATTAACCACCCTGTTTCAAAAGATAAGGCAAAGACAATTTAAATTCATCACTTAGCAGATAAAGGATAATTATGAGAATGTGTGGACAGTTGTATTCAGTGATCTATAACTGAGATCTAAAGACATGTTTGCTTTCATTCCATATAGACAGAGAGAGACACAGGCACACACTAAAATAATCATCCATGGCCCTAGAAATAGTATAGGAGGCAAAACTATATAGAAAACAATAAGATCAGATTGAAATCAAAACCATTGCCTTTTGCAGGACAATCAGTCTGGGACTGGAATGAGGACCTTTGGTGGTGGTCAGCCAGCTGGGCTATCAAAAACTTGTGTAATGAGGAGTCTGATCCTATTTTCTGATGTTCTGTATCACGACTTCTCATCCTTATCCCTCTCTTTTCCCTTTCATCCCACATCTGGACAACCTGGTGAGAACCCTGCAGGTGTCCTCCTTGGGAGCTGGCAACCCTTCCCACAGGCAGGAAACCTCACCTGGCCCCACCACTAACCACAACCACAACCCAAGCCAGCCTCCTTTCTGACTCTAAGCCATCCTAGATCTCCTTAGGAGGATTGTCTCTCCCCAGACATGAAGGATGTGAATAAATGTTTTAATAACTTTAAGAAAAAGAGTAGGGAACAGCTCCATCTGAGAGGTAGAACATGAAGAAACCCATTGACTCAAATAATCAGTTTCATCCTTCATCCCTGTTCCAGTTTGCTAATGCTGCTGTTATGCCAAATACCAGAAATGGATTGGCTTTTATAAAGGGGGTTTATTTGGTAACAAATTTACAGTCTGAAGGCCATGAAAATGTCCAAATTAAGGCATCAGCACAAGTTTACCTTCACTGAAGGAAGGCCAATGGCATCTGGAAAACCTCTGTTAGCTGGGAAGGCACATTGGCTGGCATCTGCTGATCCCAGGTTGTGTTACAGCTCCTCTCTCAGCTCTTGTGTGTTCTTTAAAATGTTGCTCTTTGGGTGTTTTATCCTCTCTTAGCTTCTCCAGAGCAAACTCTGGGCTAGCATCTCTGAAGCTAGCCATCTCCAAAATGTTTCTTTCAGCTGCTCTCCAAAATGTCCCTCTCAGGTCCTTCTGCTTGTGAGCTCTTTGCTAGGACTTCAGTGATTAAATCAAGACCCACTCTGAATGGGCAGGAACCATATCTCCATGGAAATTATCCAATCAAATGTTTCACTCACAGTGATTGAGTCACATCTCCATGGAAACAATCAAAGGATTCCAACCTAATCAAAACTAATATGTCTACCCCCACGAAATTGCATCAAAGAACATGTCATTTTGGGGGACATAATACATCCAAACCAGCACAACCCCTGTTCCTGTTTGCTAATGCTTCCATAGCCATTATGCAAAATACCAGAAATAGATTGGCTTTTATAAAGGGGATTTTCTTGGTTACAAACTTAAAGTTCTAAGGCCATAAAAGTGTCCAAATAAGGCATCAACAAGAGGATACCTTCACTGAAGAGAGGCTGATGATGTCCAGAACACCTCTGTCAGCTAGGAAGGCATGTGACCGGTGTCTGCTGGTCCTGGATTGTGTTTCAGCTCCTCTCTCAGCTCCTGTGCATCTTTAGCTCAACATCTCCAAAAGTCATCCTGTCCACAACTCCAAGCATCTCTAGGCATCTCTGTCAGCTCCCAAGCATTTCTCCAAAAGTCTCTCTCAGCTGCTCTAAACTCCTTCTGTCTGTGAGCTTTCATACAGGACTCCAGTGATAATTAAAATTAAGACCCACCCCAAAATGGGTGGGGTCCAACTCTCCATGGAAATAATTTAATCAAAGGTATTGCCCACAGTTGATTGAGTCACATCTCCATAGAAACACTATCAAAAGATTAATGTCTGCCCTCACAAGATTGCATTAAAGGACATGGCTTTGGGGGAGGCCATAATATATCCAAACCAGGATATATCTGATTTTTGGCCACCAGGGCTATATTTTCTCTATTATGTTTTCTCACATTAATGAATACCCATTTTTTTTTATGATTTTTAATGGCTGCTTCCCATGCAGTTTAGATTCCCAAAGAAATAAGGGTTAACTATAGGTATGAGTCTAATTAAAATGAGAAACAGGAACAAAAAAGCCCCTTAGTTCCAGGAGCATTGAAGACTACCTGCCAGATAGAAGGTCATCTAAGGGCTAAAAAAATCTCATTTCCACTGGGAAATCATATGACTGAATGGTAATTTGGTTTCTTGTTTTTGTATCTTCTTGTGACTGCACATGAAAACATGCACACGCTTGACTCCTAAAATGATCTTTGTGTGGTCTTTTACTGTCATGTCTTGCTGACCTCACCCATCTTTTTGAAAATGATTTGGGGCTCTGGAAGTTTTCTTCTTCCAAGATTCTCAGGTGTCTCAACCTCCTGTTCCCCATCTGCCTCTAGAAGTACCTGCTGGACGCATGTGCAAAGCCTAAATTATGTAAGAGGAGGGAAAGAAACTAGCCAAAGAAAAAGAATTTGTAAGATTCTTTGTAAACCCTCAGTTCCTGAAAATGAGTTGCCCTCTTGTCTGCACCCACTTTGGATAATGGTCTTTGGGCAATCCTGGAATTTGGAACTGAATGGCTGCTGCTGCTATGAACCTCCCCTACCGAACATCTGATCATGGTTACTGGCTTCCTACTGGAGAAACTTCAAAGTGTTTGGTCCATCATCCTTGTCCGTGCATGTCACGGCTCCACCCTACCTTTTGCCCTTATTTCTTGGTGCTTTCCGGCATTAATCTGGCATACAAACCTATAGGTCCGTTCATATCCCTGAGACTAGCTTCTCTGACCTTGCAAAAATCCTTGGCTAGAAGTACTCCCTATTCTTATTCTATTATAGGAATAGGAACATAGGGTCAAGCTCCTTAGCAGGCATCTCGAGTTGTGTCTTGGAGTGTAGTGCTTGCTGAGGGTGGGGTAGGCAAACAGCCCTTGATGAGATGGATGGATTGCTAGGGCCTCCATGTCCTGGAAAAGGAGAAGAGTTGGTGTTAAGAATATAGAACATTCATGGTAGAGGAAGAGAGAAATCAGGCAGCCCAGACAAGCCCTTCAGGTTTAGGGAGGGGGGAATTCTTTTCTGCCTTCCAAATACTGACAACCTCAAACCTTCCTCCTTTCCTTGAAAGCATCGATATTCCACTTTTAAGTGAAATCAGTGGGTAAAAAGATATTAGCATCTGCATTTAAGATTTTCCCTTCCTCTTATGCCCAGGTTTCCCCCAGTAGCCTTCCCCTCCAACAGAGGACCTGGATTGCTTTCTTTCTTCAGCTTCTTTCTGCTCCATCTCTTATTAAACAACACATCTGAATGAAAACTGTTTCTGTGAATTTGAAATCACTTTCTGGCATCCATTTTTCTGCACGCGTGTGCAGATAGATAATAGACTTTGGAAAGAAAAGAGAGCTTCAGATTTCTGTGGTCCACTCTCTTGATCTTAGAAATGTTGAGTGACTCCCTGGAGGTTGCACCTTACACTGGCACACCTGGGAGGCCAGGCCAGGTCTCTCCCTACCACCCAGACACATTTGGACAACAGCTGAATCAGATTTCTTTGGACCCACGTTGGACTGACATAGAAGGGTAACATGCTGACCTTGACAGTGTAGACATCATCTGAATTATTCAGATGTTAATTTAACCAAATTCTTTGGAACACTCCCCAGTCAGACCTTTAATTTGAGGGCACGTCATATGTACTTCTCATCCTCTGTAGTTGCCAGGTAAAGAGCAATAAGGAAAACACATCACTTTTAAGAAGACTGCAGTATTGGTCCAGCCACTTGTTCTCCAGCTTTCCTTTTCTAAGTCATGGATCTCTCAGCTAGCTCAGTGGTCCCCACCATCTTCAAGCTCACTTTTCACACTGCTGCTAAAGTGTCAAGAGGCGGCTTCTCTCCTCTATGGTTCTCCATCCTCTGTGGAATCAAGTCTCTACCTCTGGGCATAGTTGCTAGTCTGCTGTGTGGCCTTTCCCTCTACCCTCAGCCCCCTGCATTCCTGCTGCTCCCCCTGACTCCTGGGCTTCAGCTGTATGGACTTTCTTATACTTCCTAAGTGTGTCCTGTGTTCATCCTTTCTGATTTTCTACTTTCTTTCCCTTTGGCAGAAATTATCTGCCCAATTTTCCAACCCTAGAAAATTCCTTCTCCTCTTTTATGGGAAAACTTAGATGTTTCTTTCCCTGGGAGGCCTTCCCTAACTCTACTTTATGCTACTTAATGTGTTTAGTTCTGTTGTTTTCATTATTTGCTTTCACGTTTGTCTCCCTTTAAGAGACTGTGAGCTCCATGAGGACAGGGACCTTAGTTTTATTTTTCTATCCCCAGAACCCAAGAAAAACCAGTTGCTCAGTAAACATTTGTTGAAGGGATATAAATCCACATGTTTCCTACAGAGAGCATTTCCTTTCAGTTTGGGTATATATAAACTGTTAACACATTCGCCAAGGAAAAACCCAGTCTACGATTCCTCATTATTCGATTGGTTGATTACACTAACAACTTCACTCTCCCAATTTTAATGGCCTCTTAAATTTCCCAGGGCTTCACAGAGGTCTAAAATTTTATTCCTTCTCTGTTCACACAGAAGGCCCACTGTTAAATGACTAAAGAAAGGATTTGGTGGCTACGTTAACTTACTCTTGTTCCAGAAGGAGGCAGTGATCCAGCTTGGTTGAGTCAAGCAAAGCATCATGGTGGCAAGGATTGGAGCTAGGGACTCCTAATGACATTGGTGCTAATTGGAAACCTATGTGCTACAGAAAGCACTGCTAGCAAAGGACTGACACCCAGATCTTCCACTTGCTAGAAGATAAGGTCATTTGTTGGTTGTCGGGCATTTGAAGGCCTAAAATCATCCTCCTTACATTGGTATCCAAGGATGGAGTTGAGCAAGATATTTGCAGATGAAAAGGAAAGAGCAGAGCTGATTCCCAAGCACTCTCTCCCCGAAAAGATCCTCACGTTAAAGGAAAAAGGGAAGCAGTCTGATTAGCTGAAAAGAGGGAGGGAGGTGGAAGGGAGGACAATGACTTTCATTAAGCAGCTTACTCTTTGTTTGACACTCAGCTAGGTACTTGCCATACATGATATAATTGAATTCTTATAAGAAATTTGCCAGGTAGAATAATTATTTCCATTTTACAGATGCAGAAACTGATGCTCAGAGAGCATAAATTGACTTGCCAAAGGTAAACACGGCTAGTACATTGTAAGAGTCCAGGTCTGTCTGACACCAAAAATTTATGTTCTTTGCAAACTCTTATGTTGCTTCTGTGCCCTGACAAGAGAAGTAAAAATGTCATGCCAGGTTGTGGGGCTGGGGAAGCAAAGGACATTTTGGAGAAAGAATTGACTTTTATGTAAGGCATTCAGTTTTTCCTGACACTTAGATCATATTATTTTCTGCCCTGAATCCTACAGAATTCTCCATTTTACTTTTTTTGTTCTTTAAAAACTCTTCATTTTTTTGGTCCTTGTCACCCCGGAATGGAACATAGCCACTTCTCTTTTGTGGGGTTGAAGCTCTGGGGTAAACAGAAGAGCTATAAGCACTGGACAGAATAGGAAACAAAGTTCATTAGTTATCCCGGGACATGGGGAATCTCTCACCAGCAGCATCTCTCCCGAGGTCGTCACCCCTGTCTTAACTACTCCTCGTTTCTTTCATTTGTTTCAAGATCCCAGCCCCTCCTCCACTTTCATGCCTCCCCACTGGAGGCATCTACAGATAACACCAAAATCCTGGTTCTTTTATAAGGCAAAGCAATTTAGCTGTCTTTGGTGTAATCCACACTCATCTAGACCATAGCCTTGTCCCTCCCATCCCAAAAGGCCCATCAAGACCCATCAGACTGATATCAGAACAGGAAAACCATCTCTGGGGAGATGGATCATGCCACCACCCCAAAAGGCAGCAGTTATAATCCCTGGTTGCTTGAAATAGCAAGATTTTCCTTCCTCAAATTTTAAGAGTGGGTGTGACAGAGTGAAAAGATGAAAGGGTCACAGGGGTATGCACCCAGCTCCCAACTCTGACGGCATCAGAAGAATTGATATTTTCTATTGGGTGTATCTTTGCCTTGGGAGAGGTAAGGGGGGTTGGTGGCTGGTATGCTACTTGCTGAATAGACAATGTGGGGGAAATGTCGTGGAATTGATGATTCAAGACTTCAATTCAACATGACGCTGGGTGAGACCTTAACAGAGGAAGCCCCCCTTTCAGACACAGTAGTCCAGCCTTTGTCGTTACATCCACTTCCACAGGTCTCAGCTTACAGCACCCACCTCTTCTCCTCTGTGCCCTCTCATGCCCCCCCATCTCACTCCGCTGTTGGCTGTTGAAATGTCTTCTCACATAGAGTGTGTACTCTGGGAGGGGAGAACCTCCACGCTGGGCACACACAGCAAGAACTCTTTGTAAGCAAGCAAGTCAAGGAAGGAAGGCTTGCTTTGGGTTTTGGCTTTGGTTTCCTTCCTTGTGGCCTCTTTTGCATCTGCACCTATAGCCACACTTCTTCCTGAGTAACCTTTTTTTTTCCCTGATATTTCATGAATGACCTTTCGGATTAAGGTCCTCCCACCCCACCCCCACCCCCAGTGTGCATGGGCAGCTTTACTTGCCACCTGAACAGAATCCTGCCACTGCTTAGTAAGATGTTAAGTTCTGAGAGATGATGACAACCATGCATTGACCAGGAAAGGCCAACAGCCAGAGTGGCCACAATCATGCTCTTGTGATGCGGAATTGATGAAGGGTGCCTCTGTGAGGGGACTGAATTCATTGTTAACCAAATTTTGTCTTCGGAACAAATGGCTGAAAAAACAAAATTCAGAGCTAAGTTAGAGATTTTTTTTGTCCCTCTGTTTTTGTGGCAAAATGTCACGTATGCTATTTGTTGAGTCTCAGTTTGTTAAACTATATGCATATTTCTTTTCTTGAGAAATAAGTATGCAGATTGAATTGATGGCTGCTCACAGCTTAAATAGATGGTTTGATTTAAGGAAATCTAAGCACTGCTCTTTATACTTTCCCTGGTTCCCTTAAAGGCTCAGACTCCTGTTGAGTGTCCCTATTTTTATTCACACTTCACAGAACATCCTCCATAGTGCTCTCATCTAGGAGATATTTGGCAATTGTTTGCTGAGTTTTACCAGAACAAGCACAAGTATTTAGGTTTAAAAACTGTAAAGAAAATCATCCAATAGCCAGGCCTAGCAAAAGGCTTGTTGGATTTCTAATGGTCTCTAGGTGACGGATGGCTTTGTGATTTTTGAAAGCACTTCTGTCTTCCTGTTGCTCCAGCTTTCCCATCCATAAAGTGTCAGGAGCACCAAAGGATAGGCCAGAAGCTTGGAAAGCACTGCATAAATTCAAATTTGTGTCAGTTGGGATTCAGGTTAATGTTTTAGAATTCACATTTGAACTCGGGGTCCACTGGGATTGTGGTAGATCTGAAGGTTATTGCTGTCCTCATTATGCCCAAGTCAAAGATGAGAGTGTGCAGTTCAGTGACTCGGATTTGCATGGCCAGAACCCAACCTCAGGTTCTGTGGTACTGGATCCCTGCTCCTCTCTCCCTCTGTCTCTCTGATAAAACAACAGAGCAGATTATGCATGATCCTCTTGATGCATGACAGATGAATAATATTGTTCTCATGTTCTAAAGATAAAGACATGATCAGGTCCCTGGCCTTGATTTGCACATGTCTTTGCCACTTTCACTCTATAAAATCCCAAAGAGTGCGAGCATTTCTAGCAATGGAATAAAGAGTTAGAACATGCAATCTCTTCTACTCTCCCTTCCCTTGCCAAGCATGGTCTCTTTCTCATCCCCAAACTTATCTGGATCTGCACTTGGAATCTGACTGAAGAAGAGGGGAGGAGAAGGAAAAGGAGAAAGACGAGGGGAAGGTGGGTAGTGGGGTGCCATCCAGAAGAGGAGCAACAGAGTTGGGGGTGCTGAAAGGAACCTAAGGCACAGCCCATGCTGCCTTTCCCTGCTCAGATGACCTGTGTTCCCATGGAAACAGGGCAATTGGGGTTCATTCTCATGACTTCATGGGGTGGGTGAACCCTGAAATGGTGGGTCAAGGACCACCCAGGCAAAAAGGTCATTTTGCTGCTGATTACCGAGAATACTCACTAGTTAATCTAGGAAACCACATCCACATGGGGCTGGTCTTGCATGGTTTCCAGGAAGGAAAGACTGGGAAGTGCCTCAAGGGAGCATGCAGTTCAGGACCAAAGACAGAGCTCCAGGAACCCACATGGGTCTTCTGTTCGGTGGGAGGAGGCAGTAGTAGTCATGTGGGGAAATGCTGCAGAGTCAGAAAGGGTCTCTCAATAAGTGTCCTCCCAGTTGTACTGAGCCACCAAAGCCATTGGGAAAGGAGTGACTGACAGGATGAGGACTGGCCTACTGGGCAGTCTGCAGAATGTCAGAAGAGCAAGGCCTTCCTTGGACATCATATCCCTTAAAACTGCAATGATGAACACACCCCCATCCCCTACCCTCCCGCTCTGGACTGTTCACCACATGAAGGTCACCAGGGAAAAGGAGAAAAAAATGTTTCAACACAATACTCAGTTTCTTCTCTTTTAGACATTCCAAATAATAAAATGTGGGCAAATTTACCGCCTGGAGTGATGCATGAAATGCCCTTCTTTCCCCCTAAATATTCCAAGCATCTAAAAAACTGGTTTATAAATATGACAACTCTTCCAGGCAGCCTTCATAGGCAGATCCAAGGAGGTGGGAAGTGGGAAGTGAGGGAGTTTAACCCACGTGGGCTGGGGATAGTCCTTAGGGCCAAAGGGTAGAGAGAGTATTCTTTGCCAAGAGCCTGAACTAAAGGAGCAGGCAAAGCAAGAGCTGAATGAGTTGTTAAACCAGAGACGATGGTTTGAATGAGTCCCTGACTGAAACCAAGAGCCACAGGAAGAAGGGGGAAATGGATAGGCAGTTATGTTGTGGTGGAAACTAACCTGCTAGCTAGCAAGGTACTCCTTCTGGCGGTGGTTTTTTACAGTCTGCAGAGGAAAGCAGAGATGCACGTGGTTGTATTTAAATGTACAGACAACAGGCTGCTCTTGGACCACCTGATGGAAGGGTGTGCTCCTCCTGCCTGTGCCCTTTCTGATGGAAGCAGGTGCCAAAGCTGACCATGGTGTCCATGGAGACAGGTGCTTCCTTAGTGATGAACTCTGAGACCCTAAGTTGGGTCACCACGGAACAGGGAGTAGGTGAGTTAGGCTTGGCAGTACTCAGCAGAGACGTGTGCATGACTGTGAAAGGCTGACAGGGTTGGAAGGCTATGGGGTTGGTGGCCTTGGTTACCTCCAAAGGCTCCTGGGGAAGTGGCTGTCCAATTCTCGCACAGGAAATTAGAGTATTTATCAAGAGGAGAGCCAGAGGGCAACTCCAATTTAACTGGAATATACCTTGCCCCAGTGGACCTTAACATCACTTGGGTCATGGATGCCTAAGAGAGCTGATGAAAGCTATGGACCATTCCTGCAGAAAGAAAAAAGAAAAATATTGCATACAATTTCAGTGTGTTTATAGACCCCTTCATGCCAATCCCTGGATCCTGGTTTGAGAGCCACTGCCTTTTTGTTGCACACAAGAGGATGTTTGGGAATCTCAAAAAGGTATTGGCTAGCTGCTAATGGGAATACTGGGATGCAACAAGTCTGATATCAGAAGAGATATTCTAGGAGGAGAAGTGCAGTAAGTTGCATTGAAAGTCCAATCTAGCTTTATAAGCAGATGGCTATTGTAGGACATGTAGCAAGGTTGTTTTTTTTTTTTTTTTCATAACATGTGCCATTTGTCCACTGTACTGTGGCTGGAGGGCAATGGAGGGATTGATGCCTTCGAATAGCTCTTCAAAACTGTCATATACATATTGGTTGCTAGGGTTGCAGACATATTAGCTGTGTGGTGAATGCAGATTGTCAAACTCTAGGTGGCAGTGGCTTAAGCAACCTTACTGGGCATGGTGAATTCCAACAAAAACAGATGGAAGGAGTGCCTCTTACCTGGCCCTGTGGCTGCTACATGAATTAGATGAGACTACAAAAAGCCAAGAGGAGCACCTGCAAAATGGTAAATTTATCAAATTCATGATTAGGAAAGATGGACTGTAATAAAACACAGATAATGTCAAGACCAAGAAATTTAACGAGTAGTAAATAAAGGAAGAGCCAAGCGAGTCTTATCTTTTGACATGGTGCTATTTGAGTCTTGAGTGTTTGGGGAATCCAATTTAGAAACTCTGGCTACATCCTATTGGACAGTTGAATACTTTCCACTTGAAATAATTTGGTCCCAATTGATCAAAGGGAGGCTTTTTTTTTTTTTTTTTTATCTTCATTTTATTGAGATATATTCACATACCATGCAGTCATACAAAACAAATCGTACTTTCGATTGTTTACAGTACCATTACATAGTGGTACATTCATCACCCAAATCAATCCCTGACACCTTCATTAGCACACACACAAAAATAACAAGAATAATAATTAGAGTGAAAAAGAGCAATTGAAGTAAAAAAGAACACTGGGTACCTTTGTCTGTTTCCTTCCCCTATTTTTCTACTCATCCATCCATAAACTAGACAAAGTGGAGTGTGGTCCTTATGGCTTTCCCAATCCCATTGTCACCCCTCATAAGCTACATTTTTATACAACTGTCTTCGAGATTCATGGGTTCTGGGTTGTAATTTGATAGTTTCAGGTATCCACCACCAGCTATCCCAATTCTTTAGAACCTAAAAAGGGTTGTCTAAAGTGTGCATAAGAGTGCCCACCAGAGTGACCTCTTGGCTCCTTTTGGATTCTCTCTGCCACTGAAGCTTATTTCATTTCCTTTCACATCCCCCTTTTGGTCAAGAAGATGTTCTCCGTCCCACGATGCCAGGTCTACATTCCTCCCCGGGAGTCATATTCCACGTTGCCAGGGAGATTCACTCCCCTGGGTGTCTGATCCCACGTAGGGAGGGCAGTGATTTCACCTTTCAAGTTGGCTTAGCTAGAGAGACAGGGCCACATCTGAGCAACAAAGAGGCATTCGGGAGGAGGCTCTTAGGCACAACCATAGGGAGGCCTAGCCTCTCCTTTGCAGCAACCGTCTTCCCAAGGGTAAAACCTGTGGTAGAGGGCTCAACCCATCAAACCACCAGTCCCCTATGTCTGTGGTCATGTTAGCAACCATGGAGGTGGGGTAGGCGAATACCCCTGCATTCTCCACAGGCTCCTCAAGGGGGCACTACATCTTTTTTTTTTCCTTGTTTTTCTTTTTTTTTTTTTTTAACTTTCCCTTCTTTTTTAAATCAACTGTATGAAAAAAAAGTTAAAAAGAAAACAAACATACAATAAAAGAACATTTCAAAGAGACCATAACAAGGGAGTAAGAAAAAGACAACTAACCTAAGATAACTGCTTAACTTCCAACATGTTCCTACTTTACCCCAAGAAAGTTACATAATATAGCAACATTTCTGTGAACTTGTTCCTACTATATCCATCAGAAATTAACAGACCATAGTCATTCCTGGGCATCCCCAGAACGTTAAATAGCTTATCTGTTCTTCTTGGATTATTGTTCCCCCAAAGGGAGGCTTTTAAAGTCCCTAGGAGGTGGCTGCATTTGATGTTGTCAGAGATTGCAGCTTTCATATGTGCGCAGTCTTTCAGTTTCCTTCCCCGTCTGGGGAAGCGAATGCCCATGGCACATATCCTCTGCCCACCTGCTGCAGGTGTGGATGCTCTGTAAAGCCTCCTGCTTTGGTACTCTCCCTAGTCTTGCCAGAGGATGAGTATTTTCTGTGGATTCTCTGAGGATTCTTGGAAAAGACTGAGACATTCCCTTCTGATCTATCTAGCGAAGAGTTTTTATGCAGAGAGTGCAGCTTTCACTACAAAAGCCCTATGTTAGAAGACATCTCTACTTGTACCTGTCAACAGGTACCATTTTTTTTCCATACCTTAAATCAAGACACATGGACCCCTGAGGCTGTGTGTGAGAGAAGTCCAGAAGATGCAGTTCGATTGAGAAAATGTTGAAGTATCATTTGGTTGTACAACAGGGCTGAATATTTGAAATCAGGATTTTCTGGAAACTCCAGCATAATAGAGCCTGATACTTCGGCCCTGTGCCCTTCCAAATCTCTCCAAAATGGAATGGGCTTTCCTTAACTAAGTCCCCTGGTAATTTATCTGTTTACTCTCATGAGGCATTGAGGCAAATTACATACATGACACCAAAACTTGTCAACAATGATGGTTAAATGCAAGGCTGCTACATGCTATTGGTGTTCAGTGATTAAGAATTTAAAAAGGTTCTGGCACCTGTTATTTGGATAAATTATAAACTGCCCCTTCTATTTCACACTCTCTTCTCTTCCAGAGGCTGTGAATGTATTGTTTCTTAAGGATAAGCCAGTTGATATTGAAATGTTATTTAAGAATGTCAATGCCATTCTAAAAATGCCACCAACTTCCACCATTGCTTAAAAGGGTGCTGGATTTGCATGTCAGAATTTGTGTGAGACATGTGAAGGTAGGCATTAGTCAAAAAGGCTTACGACCACCACCACCACTAAGGTGGGGTAGACTCCAGGGCATTGTGTCCAGCAATAGATCCTGACAGCTGAGATTCAGCAAGTTCTCATCATGAGGCTGATCTGAGCCAACCTCAGAGGTCTGAAGCTGAGAGGCTATCCCAAGAGGCAGGTGGATCTAGGTCATGGAAATTCAGGGGACACTGAGAAGTCAAGGCTTACTGGCTATTATTAATAAGAAAGCCCATTCATTCTCTCATTCATCCATCCAAAAATCTTTCAACTAATGATTTACATAGTTCCTTCTCTGTGTTAGACACTATGTTTACACAAAGGCTATAGAAATGGTCAATACTTTATCCCTGTCTCTAAAGAACAAAGAGTCAAGTTGAAGCAGAATTACAATGGAATGTGGACATTCTATCCTAGAGATGAGATACAGGGGGCTCTGGGAACCCAGAGATGAGAACTCTCTCACCTGTACTGGGGTGCAGAGAGTCAGAAAGATATTCAAATGAGGGGTTTTCGCTCTGAATCTGGCTCAAGGGAGAGCAGGAAGAAGGGAAGGGAAGTGGAGATCAATTTTCCAGCAGAGGGCACTCAGCCCACTCTTGGATTGAATAGCCTTGAGCTGACTGTGGTTGGGGCTGGGGCTTCTGTCCTCTGGGGGAATGGAGAATGAAACTAGCCAATCTACAGAATCAGACTGGAGAGTCACAACAGGACTTTGGAACAGTGTCCAAGGCAGAAACCCAGTCCTATGATCTGGCACACAGAGATTATCTGGGTTTGGATTTGGGAACCCCAGGGTTATGAGCATGGGCTCACCAGAGGTCATCAGCTACCCTCAGGGAGTGGAATGGGAGTCCCTGAGTCAGTCCTGGCCCCAGAGCTCTAGGTCTTGACATCAGCCAGGAAGGCTCCAAGCACAGTGCCATGACTGGCACCACTCCCAGGCCACTCTCACAGGTAGAGTACCTAATGCTAAGCCCTAACAAATGGCTGGTGGAGTCAGAGAGGACAAGAGGAGGAGAACTGAAGCAACTCAACCCCTTGTTTCCCCACACCAGGAACGAGGGCGAGGCACTGGCCTTTGCTAGGCCCTATTGTGGCCGGGGAAATAGAGGGCTGCCATGGGAGTGTGGCTGCACTGGGAGTTTTACACTAGCATTCTGCAAAGCTGGAGCTTGCCTCGTTAAGAGTTGTGCTGAACCCAAACAGTCACATACAAATAGGTGCTAAATGTTTTTGTGGAGGCTGGTAATAAAGTTGAGCAGGAGCAAAAGGAAGAATTGTCAGGGTTTACCCAACCAAACTTAGGCCAGTGGCAGATCCTCTGTCTATCTGATACCAGCAGGCCCCTGACCTTTTCTGCACACCTCTGTTTAGATTGCATCCTGGGAGACGATGAAGCCAGCAAGCTATCTTTGGATCCACAAATGTCTGCCTCTTTATCTTGATTCCTCCCAATCCATCCCATCCAGCAACCATTTCTACCTCTTCCTTTCTACTCTTGTCCTGGCCTGATACCTGGATCCAGAGACTAGACTTAAGAGGACTAAGCCTTTGATTCCTAGTTTCAATCCTGTCTGCTCTTTGACCTGCCTTCTATATTCCTGCCTCTCCAAGACACTCGATCCTGGACCCCATCTTCACTGAACTGGCCTCTGGTCTGTGCTCTGTCTTATGCTGGCAGCTCCACGGAATGCAATGGATAGCTAGTACATCTATATTTAAATTTAGCATATATTTAGACTGTAACAGAGACACTTGAAGTAGAGCTTTCCCTGGAGATTAATTGCCAGCTGCTGTTGATGATACTTTGAGCTCCCAAACATCTCTGGGCATGCTTTTATTTCCAGGAAATGGCTGGTTTCTTAATCAGGACTACGTAAATGCATGGCTTTTGCCTACTAAAATAGAATTTATATTTGGGAATCTTTATTTGATGGCAGCTTCTCCCTTGAATGCCAGACAGGCTGTTGTATTTGGAAGAGGACTTAAACAGCTGTCACAGTCCCATTGGGGCAGTATTGGGGACAGTTCTAGTGTAGTTCTTCCTGAACCCATGAATGTAGAAAGAAAGCCTAGTTCAGAGCTGTGGGTTTCCTTGGGACTTCCTAGTAGTTTCAGAGTTTAATGGCAAAGTGGAAGGGGGCTTATCCTTTGAAAGGGAAGCTGTTTCAGAAAAATACAACTTTGTTAAAATGGAAATTTCTAGGTGTAGAGATGCTTATTTACGGAGTCATGTTACTGAAATGACAAAATGACGAAACAAGCATGACACCTCTTCTTACCACATGGATGAGGCTTTCGTGTCTATGAGTGTTGTGCTCTCTCAAGCGGCTTTATTTGTAGACAGTGTAGGGCTATTGGAACCAAAACACCAGGACTAACAACAAAATAAAAGACATTGGCCCCAAACTCAGGCCTGAGTTTTTCAGTTTTTTTCATTCTTTCTTTGGGGCCTGTGTTTAGCAGGTGCACACAAACCCTTCCACGCTGATTGTTTGCTGCTGGAATCTGTTCTGATTGGTTGGTGCCCATACCACATACCAGTTGTTAAATATTTTGAACATCAGCTCCACTTAGCTCAGAACAGAAATGGAAAGGAGCAGTATCTTAAAGGATATGAATGGGAACAGTCCCAGTTCTGACAGCAGTCAATAGGAGGGGAACAGGATGGTGAAGGGGAATTGACTGGACCACCCAATCTGGGAACCAGTAAATTTGAGTCTTGAAGGGTCTTTGGTCCAAATATGGGAAACCTATTGACCTGTGAAATCCAGGGGATGAGAGTGGGTTGAAAGATTAGCCAATGTCAATGAGGTCAGTGAGGTCAGTGAGGCTGTGAGGCCAGGAGGGTACTTGTGTGAGCATGATGAAGAGAGCTGGGGTGCAAATGGCTTGCCTCAATGGGTCACCTGTCACAGGGAAGGTGGAGGTGGGCGCTCTGGAGATATCTGATGTTGATGGACACAGACTGCATGCTCAAGTTGGGTGTCTTTCCCTCTCAGCTACTTCCCTCCTCCTTTCAAGCACCAGTATCAGGGAGCTGGCCCAGACTGGAAAGTGTCCCTAGGAGTCTGTCCTGGATGAACGGAAGTTCATCTGCCCCATCCCACTCACTGCCTCCTTCTTGTGGCTCTCATTAGTCATCAGTGTTCAAAATAGGGCCCAACTGATAGTTCACATGTGCAACTTGTTTTGTCAGTTCTGGGAACGCGGAAAGAGAAAAGACCAACCTTGCCTGATACTGTGGTTATGGCATAGCACCATCACTTCAGTTTTCAATAGCTTTGATATGTAAAAATTCAAGTGTATGAATGCTTTGACTTTTCCTATCAGATCCACTATGTTACCCACAGACAATTAATGTAACAATTAATGTGTTTGTATTTGGCTTCAGGGAGCATGATGTGGCTTCTTCCTTGAGCAGATTAACTGTCAACTTCTTTCTGAGGAGTCAGATTTTATTCTTTGATGTCACACCGAAAAAAAAAAAGGGGGTGGGGTGGGGTGGGGGCAGGTGAGCCAAGCCCAAAACTAAGCCTGGACAAAGAAGAATATTTTCCTCTCAATAAATCTCATGAGGGTAACTGAGAATAGACTATATTCATAATGTTCCATGTATCTCTCATCTTTGGTGTGCTTTAGACTGACTAGACTATTTATGACAAATTTCTTTGGGGTTAGAAGAAACATTTCAAGTTTAATAAACTAATAAATGCTCTGGTTAAGGATTTTTCATTTCTTGTATGCATGTTGTCAGTTTTCATGTGACACTTCGGTGCCTTATGGGAGTAAAGGCTTGAAGACCCCATCCAGGTGCTCTGAAAGTCCTTTGGACATTGGCTGATAGTCCCATGGAGAAGGACAGCCTACCTTCTGTACATAGATTGACCAAAGAACATAGGGCTGAGGCTAGACAGAGATCACTGAAGGTTAGATAGAACTCAACAACTCCTTGGCGTTAGCCAAGGAGAACTCCAGTAGAGATGGGGAGACCATTGTTTGAAACTGACACCTCGTGCCATCATCTCACCTTGGGACTTATGTATCCTAAGTTGGGGTAGACTTCATTCACAAAGGGGCAGAATCTATGTAACAGTGGAGAGAAAGAGACTTTTCTATCTATACTGGAATTTCAGCTAAAGCCTTACAGCTGAGGGTAATGGGCAAAAGAATAACTCCACATTCATTCGGAACTTACCAAGAAGGAACCAGGCTTGTCCTTAGGTCAAGGACTCATCTTCACTCACCATCCAAGTTTAACAATTGGAAGACAGGAATTCATTGTGTGAATTATTTTGAAGGGAATTTGTAGGAGTAGAGCCAGCTGTGGGTCTCCTGCTGAGAGGGGAAGAAAGGAGAAAAGAGAGTGTCACTTTTTTCTGCTTTCATTCATTAGCCAAATGAAGAAGACTCAATAAAACCAGGAAAACTACTCACAGACTTGAGTTGTCTGCTAGAAGGGGAGATTAGTGTCACATTCCGTGGCTGAATGCTTGCTGGGGTTCAGAAACTCATTAGCTTACCTTGGACCTGTTGTAATAGCACAGAGGCATTTTCTAGAATAGCCAACAGGTGTTCCCTGGAGAAGTCTAAAGCTGAGAGGCTGGTTGGGACAAGTAGAGCAGAGTCAGTGGCCAAGAAAGCTGTACTTGCACTGTTTTGAGGGGCAAGAATGTACCTTGCAAGGCATCACAGTTGTCTTGAAAGGATCCTGTCCAAGAAGGCTATTGCCTGGGGTAAAGGGAAGCTGAGGGGGCTGAGGTCACAAGAGCTCAATTAGGGGGAGCACTGCGTGGGTCAGGAGATGGTGCCACATGGAAGTCCCCTAGATGATCTTCAATACAACCATAACTTCTCACCACAAAAATAAAGCCAGTATTTACACGACAGAGGCCCTTCAAGCTCCAAGAGAGCTCTACAGGCAACACCAATTAAGTAAAAATTCCTTTGATCTTTTCCCTCTCACCCCTCTTGAACCTGGGGAATCCCAAAGCAGGACTTGGATGGAGTGGGATGGGGTAGACGTAGAGCAAAGGGAAAAACAGACTGTGATCCCTCTTCCAAGCCTGATTCTCAGACCTGAAGTCAAGCCTAAACTCAGTGGAGGGAGAAGTTTTAATTGGATACAAGGTTATAGCTTTAATTTAGAATGGTGTGAAATAGATTTTTAATTCCTGAAGACGAGACTTTTTTTAATGGCTGAAATTACCTTGAAAATGAGCAGGGAAGGGAGATTCATCAGAATATGTTTGAGCACATTGGTGGGAGAAAATAAAGTCATTTTCTGATTACATCATATCTTGTTAAACTGTGTACAAACCTGGTAAAAGAAATCTGCATTCCAAATGTATCAGTGCAGCTTGCTTACTTCTCTTAGCTAATATGGCATTTATTCTTTATACCTGTCAAGATAGTGGTAACTCTAGGCCCAAATGTCTCTCCACTCTGGATATGAAAGGGTAGGCAAGAATTCACCTGAGGGGGACAGAAAAATAATGCTTTCCAAGGCAAGAGTATCACGGGGAAGACCTATTCCCAATCATCCTGTCCCTTCCAGAGCCAGGAGAAGATGCTTTGTGCTATGGCTGGATTTTCCAAGATAGTTTTCAGCCCCTTTCCATGGACCCATGTGGCCCCCTTCCTCCCCATTGGGGTGACTTATCCAATGCTTGCTGAGCCTGCGTTTTCCATAGAAAAAAGAGTCATTGAAAAAGATGAAAAGGATCATAGTGAGCTGCTGCTAGGAAGGCGGGCAGCCAAAAGCCAATGATGTCTTTGGGAACTCTTCTGACACCTTTTACTTATAACTCTCCCCAAAGAATTCAGGATCTCTCTTTATTGTCTGTATTCATACTGCACGCAGGCAAGGCTTCCTTGCATCTGCTCCAAGAGTATTTTCTTTCTTAAAAGAGGTCATTTTTGGAGTCTTACAATTAAGATTAGATGAGTAAGACATAAGGAAACCTCAACAGCTTCCTTCATGAATCACCGATCAATCATCACTTACGCTAATGATTCTAGTTGGGTATCTTCCTCTCCCACAAATTTCTCTACCATCTTTCAACTTGAAGATCATTTTCTTTGGCTGCATGCAATATGCAAGTGGTTCCATGTCAAATAACATGGATACTATAGTGCCATTCCCCAGAATGGTAAAGCATTGCTAAGGTCCCCAAGGACTGATTAGAACTGTGCTTTGACAGTCCTTTCCTCTGTATGTGGAAAGGTGCAGGCTGCCATTGCTTGAGTCATTCCACGTCTCCACAGAGACAGAGGCAGGGCAAAGAGATGAAGTGAGGGGTTCTGGGTGATATTTCCAACTCTGCCATAGACTAGCAACAAAACCTGATGCTCAAATACATTGTTGAGGGAGCCGCTACACAGAGGGCACTCAGAGCTCTTCTGGAGGTTACACTTACTTTGTATCTTATTTTGGAAGAAGTCATCCGCTAGTGCTCAAATTCTAGTTTATAAAGTCTTTTCCTTAAATTCAATCCCATCTCCTAAAATAATTGGACTTTTGTTCATTTTATTTTTTTTTCCTCAGGAGCTAGTCGGAATTCAGCTATGAAGATTTCTCATTACAAATGCTATGTTTTAAATTATTTAAAGATATGAGTGGAACTGTTTTTTTGATAGTATAGGGAGATCATGGGAAATATACTCCTGGCTGCCCAAGGTAGAAACAGTTAGCAATTCTGTGCGCAGACAAGAGAGTACTGAGGATCAGTGGGGATGTTGGTTGGTAGCCCCTGGTTTTGCAGAAACTATAGACTGAATTGTAAAACCTTTTACTTCTTAACAAAACTGCTTGACTGGGGACCCAGGTCTGCTTTTCTCTTCACCCATCAGAAAATTATACCTCCTTATTAGGAGTCTGGATTGGCCAACTGACACCTAGATTTGGCTTCAGGTGATGCAGAAAATTCCTGCAGCAACTGAATTCTGTTTGGCCGATATTAATATGTCTTTACTTTTGAAGGCAAGTTGTTGGGATGGTTTCTTTTGCTTTAAGTAACCAAGAATGAGGGGGAAGTCAAGAAACACAGACTAATCAAGGAGAGTAAGTCTTTTGAATAGACACCTCTCAATAGCTAGCATAAGACCAGGGCAAAGATCATTGAAGGCAGAAGTCAGCCTGGATTCAAGATGACCAACCCGCATTCCATCCCACCCCCTCCAGTTTTCTTGCTGGGATCAGAATCTCTCCCTGACCCCAAAGCTTGCTTGGCCAGCAGAAAATTTTCTTAGATGTTTCTATTCTACTGGGAGGGACGATACTGATTGACATGTTCCCAAATGCTCACTGGGATCCACTTCAAGCAATGGACTACCTAGATTTACCTCCTTTGCTGATACTTCAGTGAGCATCAGTGATGTTGAGTGACAGAAAGAAAGGTCTAAATGGAGGGGAAGAACCATAGTAGATGTAAGAGCAAGAGGTACCATGGGAATGTCTCAAGTAGAGAAGGAAGCATGGGAACACTTTTGGTTCAAGATGGTGGATTGGACACAACACATCTAATTTTGCTCCCTTGTGAAATACCTCTAAAACCTTACAGTAAAAGGATTTCTTAAGGGTATAAAGTTATAAAGATGGGGAGCAGGCCACCCCGAACCTTTGCAGAGCTCCTGAGCAAGAGTACATATGGAGGGCCACATCATAGTTTTAAATATTTAAAAGCTATAAATCAAGCTAACACACTTTATATAGTCTTTTCCCCCATTTTGACAAAAAAAAACTTTTGCAAAGACAAAATTGAAATACATGTGTATATTCATAACAGTTTATACCAAATAACTGCAGAGAGTGCAACTTCAAAACTAATTTCACTTTCATCAAGGCTGTGATTTGCTTTGGGAAGAGGTAGCAGTGCACATACATGAGCACTCCAGCACATGCCCAGCTCCATTTTCAACCCTTGCAAGGAGTCCTTCCCTGCCCACCCCTCAGGCCTAGGAGAGTGCATACTGGTGACTCAGCCTGCAGGGCTGACCCAGGAAGAAAGCCTTGTAGGCCCTAGCAGTGTCCTGGGGACTATTTGGAAAGGAGACTATTTAGAAAGTGTGGTCCCAAAGGGATGGTGAAGACTCTGGGTGAGCATACCCCTTGCTTCAAAGAATCTTTGCCTTTTGGGGAGAGGAGCAGCTCAGAAACAGGCCCTCTTCTGCCCATATCTAAGACAATTCTGATGGGATAAACTGGAGAGGAGCCTGAAGTAATAAATTTTCTGAATTTGGAAAATGGATAAGCCAACAGACTGCAGTCACAAAAAGGCCCAATTCTCAACCAACAGTGGGGAAAGGGAATAACAAACCTGGTTTACTACTACAAAATCCTCAACAGGGTCTGGAATGGGAGTGGGAGGGAGGTCCAGGGATCTCCAGAAGTGAGGCTCTCCACTAAGAAATAAGAATTGAGAGCTGTTTAAGAAGTGGTGAGATGCCTATATTCTCTCTCCTACTCCATACTCATGGAACAATCACCCTTCTCCCACTCCGGGAAAGAGACTAAGCTTATTATCTGGAAAGGGTTTAAGGGGGTCTGTGGATCAGGAGAATCCAGGCACAACTGAAGTTAGGGTGCCAAAGTGAAAAAAAGTGAAGTAGGATTATGGAATGCAGAGACCTTGCTAATACCTCCAGCCATCCTCCCCCATTCTGTTCCAGAATACCAGTGCCAAAGCAGAAAACTGGAAGATCTCTGGAAAACATGACCAGATCTTCACAAACTCTCCTCCTATGGTCAGAGCTTCTAGTCATCCACAAGAACAGACAACCAGTAATTAGCAGGTGTCTAAAGAAGGCTTCTAATAAGAAAAACAGCCAACTCTGTAAATAAACTCACTACCCTTCCACCTATGTGGGCCGTGACTCCCAGGTGTGTAAGTCTCCCTGGCAACGTGGGACACGATTCCCAGGGATGAGCCTGGCCCTGGCATCATGTGATTGAGAAAGCCTTCTTAACCAAAAGGGGGAAAAGAAATGAAACAAAGTAGCGTTTCAGTGGCTAAGAGATTTCAAATAGAGTTGAGAGGTCATTCTGGAGGTTATTCCTATGAATTATATAGATATCCCTTTTTAGTTTTTCATGTATTGGAATAGCTAGTAGGAAATACCTGAATCTCTTGAACTGTAACCCAGTAGTCTTGATCTTTGATAATGGTTGTATAACTATATAGATTTTTTTTTTGACTGTGCAATTGTGCAAACATGTGACTGACACCCCCTTTACCCAGTGAGTGGGCAGATGAGTAATAAAATAAAGACAAAAAATACATATAAATAATGGGGAGGGCTGGATAAAGGATATGGGATGTTTTTGGTGTTCTTTTTTATTTTTATTTTTGGAGTAATGTAGATGTTCTAAAATTGATTGTGGTGATGAATGCACAACTATATGATGAGACTGTGAGCCATTGATTGTATACTTTGGATGGATTATATGGTGTGTGACTATATCTCAATAAAATTGCATTTAAAAAAATATCCAATACAAAAGAATCAATGTGAGACACTTGTCAACATTCTCAACAGCAACACTATAAGTTAGAAATACTGGAGCAATGCCTTCAAAAGCCTTAAGAAAAACAAAATTTACAACTAATAATGTTATATCCAGACAAGTCATTAATTAAGGTGAGAGTATAATAGACATTTTTGGATGTGGGAGGTTCCACAAATTTTACCTCAATACAAGCCCTTGCAAGAAGCTACTAGAGGTAAGATGATGGAATAGAGAGCTTCAAGGCTCAGTTCATCCTCCAGCGCAGCTAGTAAACAGCCAGGAACTGTCTGAAACAATGGTTCAGGGGCCCAAAGACCAGTAGAACACTGTACACCATCCAGGGAAGAGAGGAAGGAAGAGATTGATAACCTGTGGTGAGGAGCCGGGAGCAAAACTCTCCATGCTGTGGCAGTTAGTGCCCACCCCTACTCTTGTGGCATGCCACCCTGGGATCCAGTCCCTGATGGGAAATAAAAGTCCTCTTTCCCAAGAATGGGTGTGTGTGGGGGGTGGGGCATGGCTGAGCACCATTTGTGGATTTTGATCAGTGAATTCAGAATGCTGGGTCCCGACTCTGAAGGCAGATACAGTTTCAACCAGCCCAGGACAAAATGCAGCCTGCAGCCCTTGTTTCAACCCTGCCTTGACGGGGGTGGAAGTGGAGGCAATTTGGAGACACAGCACCTTCTTGGGGCTTTGGGGAACAGTTTGCTAAAGGGTGGCTCTTCCCCAAGAAAAGGGAGGGGGCATGGCCCAGCACTGTTTGCAGCTTTGGATTATTGAATTCAGATCACTGGGTCCTGGCTCAGAGCTACAGTTTCAACCCACCCCAAACAAAATTGACTGGCAGCCTCGGTTGCAACCACGGCTCGATAGGGGCAGAGTTGTTTGAGACTTAAAGGCACAGTAAGTACCACCTTAGGACTGCAGGGGTCAGTTTGCTGTTGAGTGCCACGCTGGGCAGGCCAGGGAAGTACAGATTCAGAGAGCATCAAAGAGAAGTTCGGCATTCTTCTGGGTTTCCTCCACAGGGCACTTTGGGACCAATCTGTACTCCTTCATGGGTCCCTGGCCCTCTTTTGACTGTGAAATACTGACTTGGGAAAGTCCTCTCTGGGGTGACCTCCTCCCAGAATTTGCCTTCCAACCAAAGCAGCTAGAGAGAAAGAAAGGAGTGTTAAAAAACAAAAACAAAAACAAAAACAAAAACTATAGAGGCAAATAAAAAACAAGCAGAACAGATAAACATTCCTGGAAAAGAAACAGGGGAAAGGGAACTTTCTCCTGGAGGTGAAACAATTGCACAAATAGTGCAATCTTAAAAATTGTACCTTATAACTAAGGCAAGAATCAAATGAATAAGAACCAAAGAAGTCTTATCAAACACAAGCTATTCTGAAGGTCTATAATAAATTGAACAAAGTGTTAAAGAAGTGCCTTAGCACAAAGCCAATCAAAAAGAAAAGCTAGGCAAGAGAGAAAAACTGACCTCCAGAGTAAACTCATCAAAATAATCATATGCCTAGACATCAGCAAAGAATTACAAGCCATACTAAAAATCAGAATGATATGGCCCAGTCAAAGGAAGAAATTAAAACTTCAGAAGAGACACAAAATTTGGAATGACTAATCAAAGATGTTCAAACAAATCTTTTAAATCAATTCAAGGAAAATATGGCTAAAGAGATAAGGATATTAAAAAGACACTATATGAGTACAAAAAAGAATTTGAAAATATAAATAGAAACATAATAGAAATGATGGAAATGAAAGATACAATAGAAGAGATTTAAAATATACTGGAGGCATACAACAGCAGATTTGAACAGGCAGAAGAAAGAATCATCAAGCTAGAAGACACGATACTTGAAATCTTATAGACAGGAGAACAGATAGAGAAAAGAATGGGAAAAATTGAGCATGGTCTCAGGAATTTGAAATGACAGTACAAAGGACAGAAACATAGCCTCACGGGTGTTCCAGATGAAGAGAAGGGAAATTGGGGAGAAAGAATAGTTCAGCAAGTAATGAACCAAAAATTTCTCAACTCTAATGAAGGTCATAGATACATATGTTCAAGAAGTGCAGCATACTCCAAACAGAATAAATCCTAATAGACCTACTCTGTGACACATGCTAATCAGAATGTCAAACACCAAAGATAGGGAGAGAATCCGGAAAACAGCGAGAGAATAAGGATTTGTCACATACAAGGAAAAAACAATAAGGCAGAGTGCCAGTTTCTCATCAGAAACCACGAAGACAAGAAGGCAGTGGTAGGATACATTTAAGATACTGGAAGAGAAAAACAGCCAGCTGCAAATTCTTTACTTGGCAAAACTGTCTTTCAAAAATGAGGGAGAGTTTAAAATGTTCACAAACAGTGCATCAACATGAGAGCTGCCCTACAAGAAACATAATGGGAATTCTGCAGGCTGAAAGGAAAAGACAGGAGAGAGAAGTTTGGAGGAGAGTGTAGAAATGAAGATTATCAGTAAGGGTAACTAAAAGGGTAAAAAGAGACAAAAATAAGATATGGCATGTAAAATTCAAAGGATAAAATGGTTGAAGTAAGTACTGCCTATACAGTAATATCATTTAATGTTAAAGGATTAAACTCCCCAATCAAAAGACATGGATTGGCAGAATGGATAAAAAAAAAAGGTATGATCCATCTATATGCTGTCTAAAAGAGACTCACGTTAGACCCAAAGACACAAATGGGTTGAACGTGAAAGGCAGGAAAAAGATTTTCCATGAGAACAGTAACGAAAAAGGAGATGGGGTGGCTAGACTAATTGTTTTGGTTTGCTAAAGCTGCCAGAATGCAATTTACCAGAAATGGGTTGGCTTTTACAATGGGGTTTTATTAGGTTACAAATTTACAGTTCTAAGGCCATGAAAATGTCCCAGTTAAGGCATCAACAGGCTGATACCTTCTCTGAAGAAAGGCTGATGGCATCTGGGGTTCCTCTGTCACATGGATAGGCAAATGGTGATGTCTGCTGATCCTTCTCTCCCAGCTTCTGGTTTCAATGGCAGTCTCCAAATATCTCTGAGCATTTCTCTCTCAGCCTGTCTGGGTCCTTCTTGCTTCTCCCAGGATGTTTTCTTTCTAAGCTCTCTCTCTGTGAGCTCTCTTAAAGGACTTCAGGAAAGGATTAAGATCCACCTTGAATGGGCTGGGTACATCTCCATGGAAAGAACCTCATCAACCCCCCCCCTCATAGATCTGCCCCCACAAGAATGGATTAAAAATCTGGAGTACGTAACAGATTCAAACCAGCACACTAATATCGGATAAAATAGTCTTTAAACGCAAAACTGTTACAAGAGACAAAGAAGGACACTATATTTTAATAAAAGGGGCAATTCATTAAGAAGAAATAGCAACCATAAATATTTATGCACTTAACTAGGGTGTGCCAAAATGCACGAGGGAAACACTGGCAAAACTGAAGGGAGAAATAGATGCTTCTACAAGAATAGTTGGAGACTTCAATATGACACTTTTGTCAAGAGACAGATCATCTAGACAGGGGATCAATAAGGAAACAGAGAAGTTGAATAATATCATAAGAACTTGAGTAATATCATAAATGAACTAGATCTAGCAGACATATATAAAACATTGTACCCCAAAACAGCAGGATATACATTCTTCTAAAGTACTCATGGATCAGTCTCCAGGATAGATCACATGTTGGGTCACAAAATAAGTCTCAATAATTTTAAAAGATGAATTTATAAAAAGCACTCCTTCTGATCATAATGAATGAAGCTGGAAATCACTATAGGTGGAGAACAAGAAAATTCAGAAATAAACAGAGGTTAAACAACATGCTCTTAAATAATCAGTGGGTTGAAGAAGAAATTACAGAGAAATCAGTAATTGTCTGGAAAAGAATGAAAATGAGAACACAATATATCAAAACTTAAGGGATACAATGAAGGCAGTGCTGAGAGGGAAACTTATAACCCTAAAAGCCTACATTAGAAAAGAAGAAAGAACTCAATTCAAAGACCTAATCGCATACCTAAAGGAACTAGAAAAAGAACAAACTATCCCAAAGCAAGCAGAAGGAAAGAAATAAAGATTAGGGCAGATATAAACGAAATTGAGAATAAAAAATAGAATTAACAAAATCAAAGTTGGTTCTTTGAAAGGATCAATAAAATCAACAAACCCTTAGCTAGCCTGACAAAGAAAAAAAGAGAGAAGATGCAAATAAATACAATAAGAAATGAGAGGGGGAACATTATTATTGACCCCAAAGACATACTATGAACAGCTGGATGAAATGGACAACACATGTACAGCCTGCACTGACTCTAGAAGAAATAGAAGATCTCAACAGACCAATTACAAGTAGAGAGATTGAATCAGTAATCGAAAAACTCCCATCAAAGAAAAACCCAGGACCAGATGGCTTCACATGTGAATTATACCAAGCATTCAAGAATTAATACCAATCCTGCTCAAACTCTTCCCAAAAATTGAAGAGGAGGGAATGCTACCTAAATCATTCTATGAAGCCAACATCACCCTAATACCAAAGCCAGATAAAGACACCACAAGAAAAGAAAATTACAGACACATTTCTCTTATGATTGTAGATGCAAAAATCCTCAACAAAATACTCACAAATTGAATCCAACAGCACATTAAAAGAATTAGACACCATGATCAAGTGGGTTTTACCCCAGATATGCAAGGGTGGTTCAACACAAGAAAATCCATTAATGTAATACACCACATTAACAAATCAAAAGTGAAAACACATGATCATCTCGATTGATGCAGAGAAGGCATTTGACAAAATCCAGCATCCATTCTTGATAAAAATACTTCAAAAGATAGGGATAGAGGGAAACTTCCTCAACATGATAAAGGGAATATATGAAAAATCCACAGCTAACATCATACTCAATGGTGAAAGATTGAATGCTTTTCCTCTAAGATTTGGAACAAGACAAGGATGCCCATGGTAACCACTGTTATACAACATTGTACTAGAAGTTCTAGCTAGAGAAGTCAGGCAAGAAAAAACTTAATAAGGCACCCAAATTGGAAAGAAAGAAATAAAACTTTCACTATTTGCAGATGACATGATCCTATATATAGAAAGTCTAAAAAAATCTACAACAAAGATAACTAGAACTAATAAATGAGTTCAGCAAAGTGACAGCATACAAGTTCAACAGAAAAATCAGTAATGTTTCTATACACTAGTAATCTGAAGAGAAAGAAAAATATTCCATTTACAATAATAACCAAAAGAATCAAATATCTAGGAATAAATTTAGCCAAGTATGTAAAGGACATGTACACAGAAAACTGTAAAACATTGCTAAAAGAAATCAAAGAAGACCAAAATAAATGGAAGGGCATTCCATGTTTGTGGATTGGAAGACTTAAATGTTATTAAGATGTCAATTCTTTCCAAATTGACTTACAGAATCAACACAATCCTAGTCAAAATTTCAACATCCTACTTTGCAGAAATGGAAAACCCAATTATCAAATTTATTTGTAAGGCAAGGGACTCCAAATAGCCAAAAAACATCTTGAAAGAGAAGTTTGAAATTGGAGGACTCACACTTCCTGACTTTAAAGGATATCACTTTAAAGTATATTACAAAGCTACAGTGGTCAAAACAGCATGGTACTGGCATAAAGATAGATATATTGACTAACGGAATCAAATTGAGAGTTTAGAAATAGACCCTCTCATCTATGGCCAATTGATATTTGACAAGGCTGCCATGTCCACCCAACTAGGACAGAATAGTCTCTTCAACAAATGGTGCTGGGAAAACTGGGAATCTATATGCAAAAGAATGAAAGAGGACCCCTATCTCATACCTTACACAAAGATTAACTCAAAATGTATCAAAGACCTTAGTATGAGAGCCAGGACCATAAAACCCCTAGAAGAAAATGTAGGGAAGCATCTTCAAGATCCTGTAGTAGGTAACAGTTTCTTAGATTTCATACCGGAAGCACAAGCAATGAAAGAAAAAAATAGATAAATGGGACCTCCTCAAAATTAAAAACTTTTGTGCTTCAAAGGACTTTGTCAAGAAAATGAAATGGCAGCCTACTCAATGGGATAAGATATTTGGTAGCCACATATTTGACAAAGGTTTACTATCCAGAATATATAAGGAAATCCTACAACCCAATAGTAAAATGACAAATGACCTAAATAGAAAATGGGCAAAAGACTTGAATGGTCATTTTTCCAAAAAGGAAATACAAATGACTAAAAAACACATAAAAAGATGCTCAACATCATTAACTATCAGGGAAATGCAAATCAAAACTATAATGAGATATCATTTCACATCTAGTAGAATGGCCACTATTAAAAAAACAGAAAACTACAAGTGTTGGAGAGTATGTGAAAAAATAGTAACACTTTTATTCACCACCGGTGGGAATGTAAAATGGTATAGCTGCTGTGGAAGACAGTTTGGCAGTTCCTCAGGAAGCTAAGTATAGAATTGCCATATGATCCAGCAATGCCACTACTAGGTTTATACCCAGAAGAACTGAAAGTAGGGACATGAACAGACATTTGCACACTGATATTCATAGTGACATTATTCACAATTGCCAAAAGATGGAAGCAACCCATGTGTCCATCAATCGATGAATTAATAAAGAAAATATGGTACATACATGCAATGGAATATTATTCAGCTGTAAGAAAGAATGAAGTCCTATGCATGCAACAACATGATGAACCTTGAGGACATTATGTGAGTGAAGTAAGCCAGACACAAAAGGACAAATATTGTATGGTCTCACTAATATGATCTAAATATAATAAGCAAGCTCATAGAGTTAAAATCTAGAATTTAGGTTATCAGGAGATAGAATAAGGATAAAGAATGGGGGGCTGATACTAAATTTGTGCAGAATTTTTAATTGGGTTGATTGTAAATGTTTGGAGATGAATAGAGGTGATGGTAGCCCATTATTGTGAGAGTAATTGACAGCATTGAATTATGTGTGTTTGTGGTTGAAAGGGGGAAGTTTAGGGCTGTGTATGTCACTGGAAGGAAAGCTAGAGGATAAAATATGGGACCGTATAACATAGTGAACCCTGTTGTGGTTGAGGACTGTGGTTAATAGTACAAATATAAAAATGTTCTTTCACGAAGTAGAACAGGTGTACATCACTATTACAAGGTGTTAACAGTATGGGAAAATACACCTAATGCAAACTATGGACTATAGTTAGCAGTAATATTTTACTATTCTTTCATCATTTCTACCACACTAATGCTAAGTGTCAATAATAAGGGGTTATATGGAGTATATGGTTTTTCTTTTTGCAGTAATGAAAATGTTCTAAAATTGATTGTGGTGATGAATATACAGCTCTGTGATTATACTGCACGCCACTGATTGCACACTTTGGATGGATTACATGGTTTGTGAATATATTTCAATAAAACAGCTTTAAAAAAAAAGAGAGGGACAGAAAATAAACACCTAGAAATTTAAAAAAGACTAGAAAAAAGAAGCTACTAGAAAATGTGCTCCATCAAAAATGGAGCCAAGAAATAGGAGGACAAAGTGTGGCAGAGACAATGTGTGTGATCCCCACACCATTTCCTCTTCCTGACACAAAAGAAGACTATACTTCCCAGCATCCCTTGCAGTTATTCTGGAGCCATATGATAAATACAAGGCAATGGAATGTGGGAAGGAGTGATATAACCCACATTCATCTTTGGCCTTAAAAAATATCCAGAAAGCTCTTCTGGGTCTTTTTCCTTCCATGGTGACTTTGGAGGCCTCATGACCTGTATGAGATGTGACATGAGTGAGAAATAAGTTCTTATGAAGTATACCCATTGAGATTTGGAGGTTGGTTGTTGTAGCAGCTAGTGTTTCTGTCTCACACATATAGAAAATGGGCATTGAAGAAACAGAAATTGAGCTGTGTGGCATTTTATTGTGGCTTGGTGGCTGAGTGGTGCTCAGTGAAGGAACTCATATAAGAAAGTGGAAAAATAGGGGTCCAAGTTTGATAAAACTGTCACTTGCTATAATGTGGGAGCTGTGGCCCTAGAGGGCCAGCAGCCCAAGAGAATTGGTTACAGAGAACCAAAATTTTAGTGTGTGTTGGCCATTCTGGGATTCACTTGGAAAGCTGATGCAAGAAAAAGATAGCCTTAGGAAATAGCTGGTTGATCTGTAAGGAGACATAAAGGGAATTAAGAGTACAGAAATTTGGGTTGAGGAAAGCATTTGCTTCTAAACCACAAAAAAGTAGAGATATATAACTTACTTTGACCATTTGCTTCTAAACCACAAAAATATAAGAGATATAAAACTTGCTTTAAAACTTCTCAGTTAGACAAAGTCACTCAGGGGTGACTGCCCCATCCAAGCCTGAGACTCAAGGAGATTGTCATTAAATTGAGAGAAAGATGCAAAGGGAAGAGGCAAGAAAGGAAGTATGGCCTGACAACTATGTCTAGAAAAGAACTTTGGGTTGGTTCTTGGCATATGAAACCAACTGAAAGCAAATACATTAGAAATTTAGGTTTTTGAGGGAATTGCATTACTGAAGAAACCACGAGTCTGTTCTAAATGGAGAATGTAAGATTGTTTGAGACAGTAAATAATCCCTATAGACCCAACTTCCACAAACAAAGCAGGGGCTTTAAAGCCTCTGTGAAACCTCCCTGCTAACAGGACCTACTTGCCAACACTCAGGTCAGATGTGACCAAGGAGATAAAAAAAATCACAGCGTCTTCCAAAGAGCAGAGAAAGGGGCCACAGAGAATAATAGCCAAAGCTGTTGGTAGAATCAGGTCCCATCAAGGAGCTGCTTCTGCCTCCAAGCTGGGGGGCCTTCCAGGTGCCCCGTGGGATTTCAGAATTGCTATGGGGCAGTGATTGTCTCAGATCTCCTGTTCTTCATCTTTCTGAGTAGAAGTATTTATTGCCTGTGAATTACCTTTTCACTTTGATATTTGTGCAACAGATGATTTTCAGAACCAACAGAGATTGAGGAGTCTAACTCCTGGCCCAGGTCCTACATGCCGTCTTTCATGACTGACCGTAGGCATTACAAAGGCTGTATCTGGTGGGCCTCGTGGGGAAAACCTGTCTTCCCCACATCAGGCTTGGTGCCAGTGCATTGCAGTTTCCAAAGAGAGTTGCAGTGGAGGACTCAGGCCCCCTGGGCCGCTGCACTCTTATGTATAACTACATTCCTAGTTCCATGTCTTCTCCAAGGTGGGAGTGGCGGGTGGGAGGTGGGACTTGATAACAGTTTTCTCCACTCTGACTCAGTACTCAGTAGTTTTCCACTCCTAGCCCTTTCTACTCTTCTTCTCTCCAGCCCCTGGGTCCATAAATTTGCAGGACCTTTTTCTTTTGTTCAGGGACTGCTCAGCAGCGAATGATCCTCAGATGTCTGTGCTGATCCCTCTGACCCTCGCCCTGGGTCATTCCATGGGGAAAAGTGGAACAGTGAGGGAGCTGGTGCTTTCTCTGTTTAGTTTCTTGCTTATGTTATCACAGTAAGTGATCGAAGTCTTAACTAGCTACTTTCATTTTGGCTTGTTGTCTTAATTGACTGTTCTGACACCTGGCAGCTCAGCTTTCTCAGCTGAACTCAACTCTTGACATTTTATTGCCTATCACCCAGTGACAAGACGGGTCTTTAGGTTGTCTTCTGTCTATACATGGGAAGAAAAATAAAATGGTTTGGCTTACTTAGCAAGGTAATGCGAGATGTTCCCTACACCATTTCCTCTTCCTGGAACACAGGAAGACTTCATGCCCTAGTCCCTCCACAATTATGTTTCAGTTGGGGTCTTATGACTGATTTCTGGCCAATGGGAGATGGGCAGAAGTAATGTAAATCATTTCTAGGCTTGGACCTTAAAAATATTCTACACAATCCTCCAGCTCTCTTACCCTTCATCGCCAACTTTGGAGGCATGTGTCCCAGAGGGCACAGTTACAAGATGAAGACACATGATATGCAGCACATGGTCACAGTCATAGCTGACTATGCCACCCACGAGACATAAAAATGCACTGTGTAAAGCCCTGAAAGGTCAAGGTTTGTCTGTTGCGGCAGCTCACATTCTTACACATGTGTATGATAGATTCATGCACATGTAATACTGGATCTAGAATATGCAACATGGAAGCAAGGCACTGGAAAATCCCCAGGATGATGGTGAAGGGAGATCCCAGGAGGGCAGCAGCATACAGATCGTAGCCACTACTCCAGATTGGAGCAAGTCTGAAGGCTCTGGGTGGGTCCTCCCTGGAAAGATGAAACTGGTGATTATATGGTGCAAATGAGTGTCATAAGAAAATACTCAATACCTTGGTGGAAAATTTGATTTTGAATTACTAATAAGAACTTAGAAATGGAGCCAGGGGGAAACAAGGTAATAATTACCCCCAGGAAAAAGCAAAAGTATTTCAGAAAAGAAAAAAATGTTAGCTACGTTTCACTTGTAAATAGGATGCAGAGTCATAATAATATAAGCACTGACATAACCACCTTGAGTAAAAGGAGGCAAGAGATGGACAATGCGGACGTGTTAGTGGGGAAAGGGGAGAAAGATATAGACATGTAGACTTATCTTCCATAGGAAGAAGCCAACAGATAATGCTCAAAGTCAAAAATAAATAAATAAATAGAGTTGTAGCAATAACAGCATGCTATTCAGAGATACTCATTTTTCATACCAAAAGAATCAGTTCAAAAGAGTTCTGCTATTCTCTCATGCCAAAGATGGAGAAAGCAAAGCCATTTTCAATGGTCAATTTCATGTGGCAGTTTCCTTGACAGTAGCCATCCTTCAGCCAGCTATTTAGAGAAAATGACCCTGGTTGTATTGGAGGTATAAAAAAGTCCTGACAATTAAATTACACATCACCCTATTTATCTACATTATCTTGTTTTCCTGTCAACCTCCACCCTGTGCAGATGGCCCCTGAAATGATGTCCCTGTCCACAGGTCCTTTTTCCAATAAACCAAATTATAGCACCAAAATCACAACCATTGTTCTTGCTTTGTAAGAACTAGTAATGGTATATCAACACAAACACACAATCACTGCCGTGGAAAATTCATTCCCTGGTTCTCTTGCTCTTTCTACCTTTATTCAGTATCTTCTACGTCAGGGGTCAGCCAACTACAACCTGTGGATCATCCAGCCTGTTGCCTCTTTTTGTATGGCCTGTGAACTGAGAATGGTTTCTATATTTTTAAATGGCTGATGAAAACCCGAAATGATATTTCATGACATATGGAAATATATGAAATTCAAATTTCAGTGTTCATAAATAAAGTTTTATTGGAACACAGTCATGGTCGTTCATTGGCATATCATGTAGCTGCTTTTGTACTACAAGGGCAGTGTTTAGACATCAGACCAAATGGCCACAAAGACCAAAATATTCACTACCTGACCCTTTACAAAGTTTGTGCCTGGTGCTAGGGAGGGATTGATGTATTCCTGCCCTCACATGGATGGAGGTGTGGGTGGGGAGGTGTAGCCATGTAAACAGATTCCATACAAACCAAAGAGATCAATGAAGGAGGCATGCCCATGGGATTATCAGCAGACAGATGGGGGGCATCAGAAAGGAATACACACCAAGTTTCACATTGTGTTTCTCAACTTTAGTCTAATAATGAATAGTCATGGACTTAAAAGAAATTACTCAATGTAGAAAAAAATGCTATGCACAAAAGACAACCAGAGTCTTCCATAATTCTACCACCAAGAGGTTAACTATTAAAATCTCAGATTTTTTTTTACCAAAATGGCACATATATGTATACACTCTTAAAACTTAATTTCTAGTCAACGATATACTTTCAACAACAAATAGTTGTATTTCTTTATATGGGTGTACTATAATTTTATAACCAGTTACTTATTATTAAACATTTAGTTTACAATTTTTATGTACAGCAAATACTTCTGCACTGTACATCCTTTTTGGCCTTAATCTTTGTTTCCATCTTTAATCATTTCATTAAGACAAATTCCTATCAAATTATGGCCTTTCTAGTTCCCTCCCTAACATAAAATACTGATCACATTTTGTCTCAGAACTTAGTTTTGTAACTCATTTTACCTATCTTCAACTCATATATATACCTCATAAGATTGGTAATGAGACCAGAACCAAAGAGAGTTTTAAAATAAAGAGGATCCAAGAATTTAGTATATAAATACACATAGTAAACTCTAATAAATTAACTTCTCAAAGATCCAGTTTTGTTCACTATCTCCAGTATCTAGTACAGTACCTATCACACAGTGAGTGACATTAAATGCTAATTGGATTAATCGTTGTTCCAGTACCTGGTACATAATAGGTCCTTGGTGAATGAATGAATGAATGAATGAATGATTGGACAGTCTGCCAATGGAGCCACCAAATTGGTATGATGAGCTCCTATTACATGTGGAGCCCAGAAGGTGATGGAGCATAAGAAATGATCCTTGAACTTAAGATTCTTAAAATGTTGTAAGATTAAAATATTTTGTGCTAATACTGTCAATAAACTATTATCAGGCCAGTTGCCTTCAAACTCGGGTACTTGTAACCCTCAGGTACTCTTTCCCTGGCATTAGAGAGTTTTCCTTTCCCATTTTCCTCCTTTCCATAGCCCATTTCCTACCTCATCAAAGAAAGGCAAACACTTCACCTTTCCCAAATTTTACCGTAGCCTATTGTTCTGGGCTATAAAACTCCCCAGGGCACAAAGGGCCATTTTGAAATACCGATTTGAGCGAAGCTTTTTAATTATAAATGAACGACCCTTATAATATTCCTTTCCTTTTCTGTCTTGTGTGTATTTCTCTTAAGGGTGAAGCATGGCATTAGAAATGGGGATATTTTGACCCCTGCTGTGCTTCCTGAAATCAGAAGTGTGGGCTATGGAGCTGATTTTCATTTAATGACCTATTCTTCATTCCTGGCTATTGTCAAGACATGTGTAGTTCCTGAGCCAGAGTTTGACTAAGGTAGAGCAAAGAAAATGCTGATAAGAAATGATGAAATCTAAAAGTGGCTCCTCCTCTTTCACCCTCTCCACATATTTTACATAAGTGATTCTTTTCAGCTGTTTTCAGTGCACATCCCCCCCACCCCCACCCCGGACAAGTCATTATCTGGAAAGAAAAGCACCTGTGAGCAACCCAATTAGAATAGGTTAGAGATTATTACTTAACAAAAATGTATCTAGAATATTTTCAGGGACCATCAAATTTTCAAGTTCCTTTGCTTGGATAAAGCATATGGATAAAAAATTTGGTGCGATTACTTTTAGTTTAAGTAGACTTTATCATCATAACAGGAAATATATATTTAAATTATAGACAATGCTCATCACATAGCTTTTCATGGTATATAGTTTTCCCTTTATTTACATAAAACAAATTGTATAACATTATCTAATAGAATTAGTGATGCAGTTTCTTAATCTCATACCTAATTCTTATTTAATTATTCTCTATAATGTGACTTTGCTATACTATTTGCAAATACTTGGTTCTTCTATAAAAGCCAAGAAAACAAATGGGATGGATAAAACTTGTATGAAGTGCTAAGCATAGTAAGAAGACTAGTAGCTTATGAGGGATAGGTAAAACTCATAGGATATGCTTAGTATAGATAATGGGCAAGCAGATAGCTTGTGAGACACAGGCAGAATTCCTAAGTGTGTTAAATCTAGATAGTAAGTTAGTAACTTGTAAGACATGTTGAAGAGAGAATAAATGGAATGTATGATGGAAGCAACAGACAAGACTGTTACTTATAGATACAAAGTCATGGAAAGATGAAGTCATGAAGTATGATGACTTCACTCCCGGGCTGACAATTATGACATTCTTAAATTGGCCATCCCTCAGTGACACCCAGTATGGTCCTATTCTGGCTTAACATGTCTCTACCTAAGAAACTCAGTCCAAACAGGTGATTATAGTCTGATAGGTAGGTTAATCGCCAAGCAATAGCTGTGGCCAGGCATACTTGCTCTTTAGTCTGTCCCACGGGGCAAGTGTTTGTATTGGCTCCTGTTCAAACCTCCACTCTGGTCTTCATAACCACCCCATGAGTGCGGAAAATTGACAAAGAAAAGAGAACATGCAAGCGCTACATGACCTGAGATTTGAATAGTGTGGTCTTTTCATCCAGGGCTCCCTTTGTCTTCTTGGGCCCTGGGCACTTTTGTCTTTGGGGGCCCCCTCCTCCATAAAGAAAGATTAAATTGTGTTGGCATAAAGATTAACATAAATCAGGTTGTGTCAGGATTCTAGGCCCTGTGTCTGTGCCTGATGGAGAAGGCGAGTCTATGATCATCTACTTGCACCCTATCGTAACGTGCGTTACCCTACCTTATCTCTTTCCTTCGTTTCTCACTGTTTTACATTGATTGAACAACCCCTGTGGCTCAAGTATTTTAATTTTGTCAGCAAACCTTTCTGTTCCATTGACCTTTGAGGTAGCTTGCCTGAGAGCATGCTTGGAAGTTCCCATTGCATCATGCAAATTCCTTCCATGACATTCCCAAAAGGCAAGCAGACACATTTAGTGCACACCTGCACACCCACCTGACAAACTAATACATGCCTTTTGTCCTAGGCCTCTCTTAGTAAAGAACTTATAATTTTATATCTACTTGATAAATCCTGTACTATTACAAGTTAATGAATAGTTGCAAATAGATTCATTAATGGATTTTATAACATAAAATCCATTATTTAATTATATTAGCTCTGTATCACTTTAATCTTGACAACTTTTAGTAATCTGTCTTATAGGACTATAAATTTGAAATGATTCAAATCTTTTTTCAGTGGATTTCATAAGTAATACACTTATTTGGATAAAAAAATTGTCATTTTTTTTTCCTGACAATAAGTCCAGATTGACTGATTAGATAATGAGGAGTGGATTTGCTAACTAGGTTATGTGGTAGATGTTTTTGATAAATCACATGGGCTAAATGTGCAGCTCTAAGGTTTTGACTATATATACACCTTATATGTATGTCATATATATATGACTAGAAAAAGTATATTGAGATTACTAAATTAATTTTCATAACTTTTTCTGAGTATATTGGATTAAACAAGATCCTTCCAAAGAAAAAAGAAAAAGAAAAAGACACACGAAAGTCATCAGTCTTGGTTTAAACTGACTCTTCCTGTACCTGTCCACCAACCACCATCAGTGTTTTCTGTGGTAGACAGAATGTCCCCACCCAAAAGATGTCCACACCCTAATTCCTGGAAACTGTGACTATATCATGTTACATGGCAAAAAGGACGTTGCAGATGTAATTAAGTTTATGGATCTGAAAATAGGGAGATTATCCTGGATTATCCAGGTGGGCCCAATCTAATCACAAGAGCCCTTAAATAGAGAACTTTCTCTGCCTGGAGGCAGAGGAGATGTGGCAGAAGAAGACAGAGGGATCCGAAGCATGAGAAGGATTTGACTCACTGTTGCTTGTTTTAGAGGCGAAGAGAACTGCAACTAAGGCTCTCAAAGCTGAGAATGACCCAAGGGTTGAAATCAGCAGGGAAGCAGGGACCTCAGTCCTTCAACTGAAAGGAACTGAAGTCTGCCAACAACCTGAATGGGCCTTAAAGAGGGTTCTATTCCAGATCCACTGATAAGATCCTACATCGGCTGACACCTTGATTTTGTCCTTCAGACCTGGCACAGAAGAACCTGTGGAGCCCACCCAGATTTCTGGCCTATAGAACTGTGAGATAATACACGTATGCTGTTTTAAGCCACAAAAATTTGTGGTAATTGTTACGTTAGCAATGTGAAAAAGAATATACTGCCCTCCTAGCTTTCAAGAGAGATGTTCCTGAAGCTAGCTTGTTTGCTGGTTAATTTTTTATTTTCCTCCTCCTGGGAAAGTGGTCCTAATAGAGAAAAACAGTCACACAGTTTACCTTTGTCTCATCATTGTACTGATTCTAGGAGAATTTAGTCAACATGAAATCAAATTCAAAGAGATTGATTTTTTTTTAAATTTTTATTTATTTATTTTGATGACCCAAGTAACTTGACTGGTGAATTAGGGGTAGGCTGCCTGTCTAGAAGTTCAGTAGCTACAAGTCTAGGAAATGAGTTCGCTGACTGCGGACTCAATATGATTTAACCTAGGACTAGGATCTTCACAATGGAAGGAAGAGGTGAAACACCACATTATTACACAGCCTTACTCCTAGCAGGTTGTGCATACCACAGAGTCCAGAAGAATATTCAAAAGAGTCCTTTACTTCAGGTCTGCGTCTCATTCTCTAATCCATACTGTGTCCCTGATAGGATGGAGGATTTGTGAGCGGTTCTTTTTTTATCCAATTCAGACTTCTTCATGACTCTGAGTCCTCTGTCCTTGGTCCAGTGGACAGTCTTCTACCTTCATTCCTCTTGCAATACATTGAGACAAACTTCCCTTGTCTTTAGATCTCTTTTTCTTCTCTCCTATTCAGTATTCCCATTTAGTTTCTTGGTCCCAGGATCCTCCCTCTTCTTCTTCTCAGCCACTGGCTAGTCATTCAGTTCCACCCCATTCTCCTTTGGAAGAATGGCGTGGTCATCTTTGTTGGGTGTGAGGGAAGGAATGAACTCTTCAGATCCTGTGGGTAGAGCTGTAAGACAATCAGCCTTTTGATATTACCAACACGAACCTCCTTTTTTTAATAATTCCAATTAATTGTGTTCAAAGTCTTTGATTCCCATAGCATCATGAGCAGAATCACCAAAAACTACTTATAATTATTCTAGCTTTATTATATGTTATGACCCGAGACAAGAATTGGGAAAAGAAGAACAAACTATGGGAGGTTAGTGGAGCTGGAAGACAGAGAGGCTGTGTGGACAGAGAGGGGCTCTGACCTTTGGTCAATGGATGCAGTCAAACCATGGCAATCCCACAGGGAGGGATCTGGTGAAGTAGAGACTCTGACTTCACTCTTCTTCCTACCTCCAGTTTCTTGCAAGGGCTCTCCATTAGCTGTACTCAATTAGAAGACAGAGGAAGAAAGCCCTTTTATATAGTCCATCCAGATCAGCCTTCCAGGGCATAGAGAATCTTGAAGAGCAGATCTGGAGAGTAAATGGAAGACACCCAAGCAGCCCCGAATAGTATGGGCCTGGAGATAGCTATGACCCCAGTTTTTATTTTATTACTGGATAAGGTCCTAAAGCCCTATAAGACTCAGGGTGCAGGGATTGAGAGAGCAGGGGTGCAGCAGTGGCTGTGCTCTCAGGAATCCAAAACTCTTACTCTGAGGTACTAGGTCTGAAGGAACTGACAAATGCATCACAAGGAATGGCCTTGGCACACTGAGGGGCATCCTGACAACTACCATGACTACAGAGGCTATCTCTGTGGGTACTTCAGTGAGAGCTGTGTCCTCACTATGGCACTCCAACCCCCTGGAAACAGAGTATGTGTGTGTGTGTGTGTGTGTGTGCGCGCGCGTGCGTGTGTGTGCATGTGTGCACGTGTGCACGTACGTGTACATGCTCATATGCTGAGAAGATGGGATGAAATGTACAGACAACTTTGGGATTATTGTCTTGTTGATAAATATTCCTGTTACTCTGGAAACAGCCCTTGGTATATAGCAGTTGGTTTCCTAGTAGTTGTATATGTATTAATAACACTGCCCCTTTGACTGTAGCTGAGTAGTTCAGGAATGGGTACCGTCAGGCCAATTAGAATCCTTCATTAGGATTTATCTAACTGGAAGTATATTAAAAAAAAAACAAAAAACTGCTTTCTGGTCTGGGGGAAGGAGGCATTATAAAACAGGAAATTCAGGAGCTGTTGGATGCCATATTTCCTGCCATGTGGAGGAAGCCATCTGCTTTGTGAGAACTGAAAGCAAGACACAGAGAGGAGACTGGAAAGTGCTCTGTTTCAATTGCTCTTGAAGTCCATCTGCATCCCAGTCCTTGTTTGATCCTTTAAGAATGTAATTTATCCCAGTATCCATTCACTAAATGTCCTTTTTTTTTTTTGGTCAAAGCTTGCTTGAGTTAGATTTCTGTCACTTCAACAAAGAGTCCCAACTAATGCAACTCATATTCCATGATCATTCTGACAAACTTATTATAGAGATGACTGTAAGGATCAAATGATAAGAAGTCAGAAGCTAGAGAGGTCCTTATGGGCAAGGAGTTGGGGTGAAAAGATTTAGAGAAAATAGAAATTTTGAGTTTGGGTAAAAAGAATGCGGAAGTTTCTTTGTTTTTCCAGGCGAGGAGAATAGCATGCACAAAAGGGAGGTGGTACCAATTCCAAAGATTTATTTATGGGCAAAGACTAGTTGGAGTCAAGAGTGTGTGTAGTGGGAATCAAAGTTGAAAAGGAGCTGCACTGTTGAAGACTTTGAGTGCCACGTTCAGAAGGCTGTGCTGTATTGTACAAAGAAGTGGTATAGTGAAAGTCGTGGTCAGGGAACAGTGAGCTGGCCGCATGCAGAGGAAGTTGAAGGGATTAAGGAGTGGTGTTAGAGACACAAGTTGGAAGGCTATTGCAGTCATCCTGACACAAGTGACAAGGGTCTGAACTAGGGTGTTAAAAGTGGAAATGGAAAGGAAGGAAGGTGTTTTACTCATTTCCATATCCTTCATGTTACTTTGCAGAGTGACTGACACCTGTAGGTGCTCACCAAATTCTTGTTAATAAGTAAGATACTCAAATCAAATAATGTTATATCCACATTGTTAAAATTATAAAATTTTATAAAGATCATATCTGGAGGTTGAATCATGTCCTCCCACAAATGGCATGTTCAGGTCCCAACCCCTGTTCCTGTGGGCGTGAACCCATTTGTAAAGAGGACCTTTGAAGATGTTGATTAGTTAAGGGGTGCCCAAACTGAATGAGGGTGGGTCTTAACAGAATATGCTGAAGTCCTTATGAGCAAAGGAAACTGGGCACAGTAGGAGGAGCCATGATGAGCAGCCCGAAGTTGGAAGTCAATGGAATCTGGAAGAGAAAGGAAGAGACACTGCCATGTGCATTGCCAAATGACGGAGAAGCCAAGGAACCCCAAGATTGCCGGTCATGAGCTGATAAACTCCTGTTGTTAAGCCAACCCATTTTATGGTATTTGTTTTAGTAGCTGGGAAACTAAAACAATAAAATGAAGATTTAATAAAATCACAACTTTAAAATAACCTTCCTGAACTATATTGTTGAATCATTGAGGACACCTACTCTGAATGTTTTAGTTGACATGGAATTTCAGTATCACCTTAGGTAAATTAATATAGAGAAATACATGTGCTGTGTTGTTGTGAATTAATAGTTCCCTTTAGAACACAGAAAGGCATCATTTTCTGGAGGGAGGTTTGCTCACGGATTTGCTAGAAATTTACTTTCTTTGCATGTTTGAAATCTTTTTTAGCACATTTTATCCAATATTCACCCTTTTATAAAAAAATACACTTAACTTAAAATGTTGGTCTTCTACAACCAAAACATTTAGAGTCTGATGAAGATATGTGGATTTTCCTCTTTCCTTATAACTTATCTTTAGACAGAATAGCCAGAGCATAGACTATCATTCCTCTTGCAGGAAATATATAGCACTAAGAAGGGTGGATCTCATGTGTTAAGTACCACACTTTCTAATACTTGCCAGTATACATTAGTAAATCTTCCACTTCTTAATAGAACACCTCTCCCCTCCCAAAGTTTAGAAGAACAATGGACACACAGCTACAGGCCACATTTCCCAGCCTCCTTTGTTGTAAGTTGTGGCCATGTGAATAACTTCTCCCCAGTAAAATGGGAGCAGCAGTGATTTGTACAATTAATGTGTCATGTCCGTGAAAGGAAATCACTTGTTCTCCTTGTTCTCACTTTTCTCATTCCTATTGGTTGGAATGCAGTCATAGTAGCAAAGAAGCTTCCATCGTATGAAGAGCAACACCCTAAAAGACAGATGAGCTATGAGATGGAATAAACCATGGTCCCTGGATGACCTTGTGGAATACAGATGCTTACCTGCCCTAGACTGTTAGGAGGATCTGACTAGAACGTAGGTGCATGAAATTAAGTTTTAAGAAATACTATGAATAGCAGAAAGAATTGCTAATTTACCCTACAGGTAATGGAGAGTGATGGAAGTCTTTTAAGCAGGTGGCTTTATAAACAGAGAAGCTCTTCAGAAGGGAGAGAGCAGTATGGAAGATAGATTGGAAAACTGAAATCTGAGATCAATGGAGAGTCATTGAAATAATTTTGAAGTCAAACAAGAACCCTATCTAGATGAGTGGTGGTAGGAATGGAATTGGGAGGTTGAATATAAGAGATATTGAGGGAAGTATTCTAGGATAGAGATAGCCTTGAACATGTGTATGGGTAGAGAGTGAGAATCCGGAGGAGGAACCACCCATGCAAAAAGGGAAGACTCATTGACAGATTCAGGTCCTGCATGAGGAGGGAGATGAAGATTGAGGACATAAGCGATGTTTTGTACATGTTTTTTCTCATATTGTGCTTTAGTTCTTGGGTACATCAGTAGTTAAAAGCTCTGCAGTCAGACAGATCCACGTGTATGCTAGCTGTCCCCTACCAGCTCACTCCAGTTAATCGTTAACTTTACAGGAACTTTGAAAGCCAGTTATTAAACACAGTCATTGTTAAAAATTAAATTTAAAAAAATTACAGTTATGCAAATTACATTAAAATAAAATAAAAGAAACACCCAAAACTCGTAATTTCCTAATTCTTTTACTACATTTTACTGTTATCTATGTTCTTAGGTTATTTAGGTCTATTGTATCAATATGAGGGAAATTTGAGTTAATTGTGTGCTCCTGTGCATCTCTTCCTAACTCTGCGACCAGTGACATTATGTTGGTACTTGAAATCCACCACGAGGAGAACCGTTACACCCCAGAAACTGCCTAAAGCTATAAATCAGTTCTTGATTTGTTTTATTGTCTAGACCAGGGGTTGGAAAAATAGGTGGACCTGCCACCTATTTTTATAAATAAAGTTTTATTTGAGCACAGCCACGCCCATTGATTTATGTACTATCCATGACTGCTTCCCTGCTGCAAAGGCAGAGTCAAGTAGTTGCAACAGAGACTGGATGCCTCACAAGCCTAAAATATTTACTATTTGTCCCTTTAAGAAAAGGTTCACCGATCCCTGGCTTAGACTTAAGAAAGAGATGGAGAAAATGTTAATAATGGAGATTAAACTTAAAAGGGCAATGTGTTTATAACTTTTACATTGCGAGTAGCACAAGACGTTGAGAAAATATTCACAGTATTTGAAAACTATTATCCTATTCAGCAAAGAAGTTGCTCACACCACTGACGAAAGATTGGCCTTCTGACATAAGTCTTTGTCATTCACTCTCATTTTTCTCCTGGGTATAAATGAAGATATCAGCAAACATTCTTGTTGGAACTACACTTGGCCATCATTCGGCTCCTGTCAAGGGGATACTGGTGATGGGAACTTCAGGCAGCCTGGCCTGCAGGGATTGCAGCTATCCTGAGGTTTGTTCACTGGCGAGGAGAGAGTTGGAGAGGGGTAGAGTCCAGTCTTGTTAATGCCGCTTTGATCAGGTCTTATGAGTGCCATTCTAGGTGGCTCTGAAATCACCTCTTCCAATTTTTCTCATTTCAGGCTAGTGAAAACCCCAGGCTTGGTCCTTTTTGGTATTAATTGTTCATTGTTGTATGGTGGTGTTTTTTGGGGGAGGGGAGGGTTACTTTTGATGAGCAGTGTCATGTGGAAATAGGAAAAAGAGAAATTATATTTCCCAGTACAGGACTGACTGGGAACGACACACGTCTGTGCACTCTGTTTTTTGTGTGGTTTTTGATGTATGAAAGTACAAAAGGCCTGTTTCCTTTTAAATTGTTTACATGGAGTCAAAACACAGACTATTTCCTCTGATTTATGATTAATAGGGGATTTCATTATTCATGGGCTAGGAAAGTTCCTAATTCTGAAGGGGAAATTTTAAAATTGAGATCCACATAAACCCACCCAAGTTTGGAGCTGGAGAAAGGCGACTCTGGACCCTTATTCTCAAAGATTAACCTTTACAGATGGATATTAAACCGGCTTTGTGCAATTAGGGTGAGGCTCCCGATGAATAATTTCCTCTTCAGAATAATCACATTTCTAGAATGTGCTACAGGAGAGATCTGTCACTTTGCATTAGGTTAACACTGTGACATATATGGAAATTGTCATGTAACTCAATTGCTGGGGTCCAGTTGTTTGCAGACATAATTTAGTTCACTTAGAGTTAAAAGAATAAATGATTAAGAAAATGTCCTATGTGGGATTGTTGAAGGCAAAGGAAACAATGGAGTATTGGATGGGTCACAGGAGCCACAGGAGCTGACTGGCATGGAAACACTGTGCAACGCCACGTGAATGCTTACGATGATTTAACTTAATTAACTATAATGCTCCATAGTTTACAAAACACTCTCACTTTTATTCTCTCTCTCTCTCTTTTTACATTTAGGATTTGGGCATTTTATTGTATCTAAATTATACCTCAATAAAAATGATTTTTTTAAAAAACAAACTAAAAATATTTTTTAAAAGATCATATTTATCATTATCACCATCAAAGTACTTGTGAAAATAGTGCCTCAGAGATTGTCAGTTGAGCCCATTTTATAGATGACAAAGCTGAAGCCAGAAGTGGACCAGTGATTCCCCAAGGCAAGAATGCAGTGTGGGGTAGAATGGGAACCAAGGTCCTTTCTGGGGTCCCACACTCAGGCCAGAACTCTCTAGGCAGTGGTCAGCTCCTGGGAACTATCACCTCCTCTGTGCTGAGAGACCCCAGAGACACAGGCCCAGCACAGCCTGTGGGGCTCTCAGGTCTCAGAGTGGGTGGCCAGGGATTATGCTCCAGCTAGGCAGTTTTCTCAGCCCAGGCCTGGACACTATACAAACAAAAATACAAAAATATAAAAAAAAAAAAAAAAAAAAAAAAAAAAAAAGCAGTAATGGAGTAATGAGCAAAACCCCACTACAAAACATATGGAAAACAAATAGCTAAATGGAAGAAGTAAATTCCTTCCTTCTCCATTATTACCTTAAGTGTCAATGGATTAAACCCCCTCATATAAAAGGCAGAGATTGGCCAATTGGATGAAAAAGCATAATCCATCTATATGCTGCCTTCAAGAGAATTTAGGGAGAAAGACACAAAGAGATTACAAGTAAAAGGGTGGAAAAAGATATTCCATGCAAACAGTAATCAAAAGTGAGCTGGAGTGGCTATAATATTGTCAGACAAATAGGCTTAAAGTAAAAAAAAAATTACAAGAGACAAAGAAAGATATTATATATGGATAAAAGGGTCAATCCAGCAAGAAGATATAATGATTATAAGCACCTCACAACAGAGCTCCAAATTATATGAAGAAAAAATGGAAAGAATTGAAAGGAGAAAAAGATAGTTCTAAATAGTTGGAGACTTCAATAGACCACTTTCAATAATCGGTAGAACATTTAAACAGAAGATGGATAAGGAAATAGGGGACTTTAACAATATAATTAACCAATTAGACCTAATGGGCATATACAGAACACTCCACTCAACAACAGCAGGATATACATTCTTCTTAAGTGCACATGGAACGTTTTTCAGGACAGATCATATACGATATATCCTAATATATATATTAGGCCACAAATAAAATCTTAATAAATTTAAAAATATTGAAAACATAGTCTCTTATTGGACAAGATGGAATGAAACTAGAAATATATAACAGATGGAAAACTGCAAAATTCACAAACACGTTGAAATAAAAACACACTCAAAAAAACAGGGTTAAAGAAACCACAATGGAATTTAGGAATATTTTATATAAATGAAAATGAAAACAAAACATACCAAAACTTATGGAGTGCTGAAAAGCAGTGCTAAGAGGGACATTTACAGCTGTGAATGCCTACATTAAAAAAAGAAGAAAGATCTTAATTGAATAACCTAATTTTCCACTTTATGGAGCTAGAAAAAGATGAGCACACATAAACCCAAAAGAAGCAGAACTAAGGAAATAATATAGAGTAGACATAAATGAAATAGAGAATGGAAAAGTAGAACCAACAAACTACAAGTTGATTCCTTAAAAAGATCAACAAAATTGACCAACCTTTAGCTATACAAAGAAAAAAAAAGTTTAGATGCAAATTTAAAATCAGAAATGAAAGTGGGGACATTACCACCAATTACATAGAAATAAAAAGGATTGTAAGAGAATACTATGTGGGACTCGTGTGCCGACGGCCAGGACAGCAGTTGGTACCCCAGGTTCCCAGCTTTGTGGGAGCCCTAGCCTCTCTGGCTCCAGCCTCCCTGGGGTCCCAGCCTCCTCGGTGTCCGGTCACTCCGCAGACATTCAGGCATCCTGGGTGCTTCTTCTGGGCCTGAGGCTGCAGCTCTCGCTTAGGGACCTCCCAATTGAGGAGGAGGACCCTGCTTTCTGGAACCGACAGGCAGGCGCTGCCCGAAACGCCAAGAGGCTGCAGCCCACCCAGACGGCCACAAAAGTACTTTGTCTTCTTCCTCGGGGATTGCATGAGGTTGGCCACTGTGACAGCCACTCGGATCCTAAAGGGACAGCTGAATGACAAGCTGAGGCCTGAGACGCCCTTGGCCATGGACCACTTCCAGTACCTGGCTCGGTCCAAAACCTACAACGTGGAGAGGCAGGTGTGGGACAGCGCAGGCACGGCCACCACCTACCTGTGCGGAGTCCAGGGCAGCTACCAGACCATTGTCCTGATTGCAGCCGCCCGGGTGCACCGGTGCAAAACCACGCATGGCAACGAGGTTGCCTCCATGATGAGCCAGGCCAAGAAAGCAGGGAAGTCCGTGGGCTGGTGACCACCATGCAGGTGTAGCGCGCCTCCCGGGCCAGCACATACACACACGTGGCGAGCAGTGACTGGTACTCAGATGCAGACATGCCTGCTGCAGCGCTGATCCAGAGCTGCCAGGACACAGCCATGCAACTCGTCTCCAACATGGACATTGCTTGGGTCGGGGCGCAAGTACATGATCCCCAAGGGGATCCCCGACGCTGGGTACCCGAGTGATGACAGGCAGAGAGGAAGGAGGCAGGACCGCGGAAACTGGTGCAGGCGTGGCTGGCGAAGAACCAGGGCGCCCTGTACACGTGGAACCGCACCGCGCTCATTCAGGCGTCCCAGGACTGCGCCGTGACGCAATTCATCGCCCTCTCTGAGCTGGAGACACCAAATATGGGATGCACCGAAACGGCATCCAGGACCTCTTCCTGATGGCGATGACAGAGGCGGCCCTGCGCCTGCTGAGCAAGGACCCCCGCGGCTTCCACCTCTTCGTGGACGGGAGCCATATCCACCACGGTCCCCACAGTCACCACGAAGGTACAGCCCACCGGCACTGACTCCACCACTGAGAAGGCGGAACGGCTCACCAGCGCGAGGGACACGCTGACCCTCGTCACCGCTGAACACTCCCGCGTCTTATTCGGTGGCTGCACGTTCAGGGGGCGCTCCATCTCCCGGCTGGCCCCCAGCAACGCCTCGGACCGCAAGGCCTGCACCTCCATCCTCCACGCGGCCCGGGCTTAGGGTTCGCCCCGACAGCTGGCACAACGTCAAGGACAGCAGGAGCCAGGAACCCGCGTTCCCGAAGCTGGCAGCCGTGCCCCACTGCGGTCCGAGACCCACGGCAGCGAGGACGGGGCCCTTTTCGTGCTCATCTGTTGCACGGTGTGCAGGGGCAAACCTTCATGGTGCAGGTCATGGCCTTTGCCGTCTGTCTCGAGCCCTAGAACCCCTGAGACCTGGCCCGGATCGGAGCCACACACCGCGCCTGCCCCTAATCGCTGCTGCCGCTGCTGGAGGCCTCGCGTGCTGAACTCCCCCGCCCACCCCCGGGGCCCCGGGACCACATCACTGAGTCTCTAAAGTCTCCCTTGATTCTTAGCACAATTCTATAAGGTAGGCATTGTTATTATTATCTCCACTTATAAATGAAGATACTGAGGATCAGATGCAGTGCCTCATTCAAGGCCACTTGACTGATTGGTTGGTAGAGTGGGGCAAGAAGCTCCTAAGATCAAGAAGAGATTCCATTTATAGTATCCTGAGTGTGGGCCAGGTACTTTACACATATTATCATGAAATCTTGTAGGAACCCCTTGGAGGTATATTATCATCAATGACCTTTTCAAGACTTTTAGGTCAGATAACTTGTAAATGGGGGCACTTCGATTCCAGCCCCAGGCCTGAGTTTAAACCTGTGATGTGTACCCTATGTTCCAGAACCATATTGCTATCCAAAATGGTTGTAACAGTGTTAGGGAGGGCAACCCCAACCTTCTCAGTTTGCTGTTTCTTTCTAGGTCTCTTAGGTAACTGCTGACTCAGTTTGAACTCAACTCACCTTGCTAACTTGCATACATTTATTACCAGCCATAATCACAAAACAGTGTCTGAAACATAGAAAAAGCTCAGTGTTTGTTCAATGAACTGTGATAATAAACTTTAGACCTCTGACAGCACTTCAAAGTCTACAAAGTATTTTCACACATTCTTATTACAGCATTAACAAAATAATCTGAGACCTGATGTAGGTGTGTTCTTGTCTTTTTTTTAAATTGATTTTTTATTTTTAGTTTTTGCCTTGTTACCCTCAGCCAGAGAGTAAGCTTCTGGGAGGTAACAAATAGGTCATATTTTCTTTTTTTTCTCCTTGTGCAATACTGGTTCTTCAGCGGGTTCCACTGGATGTAGAAATGGTCTTGAAATGATCTCCCATGTCATCCTAACGATGTTTACAATGAATGCACTGGACAATCTGTACATAAAAAGCAAGACTAGAACTCTCAATTTTCACTCCCCAAATTGTTGGCAATGTTGCTGATGCCTCCTGAGTGCGTGCTGTGAACCACGTTCAGTTCTCTCTCTCCCTGAGTACACTCTGAGGTGACACCATTATCCTCTTTATTATCAGACCCAGGGGTGGGGAGGGATCGGCACAGATGTTCAGCTCTCCATAGCTCCTGGGGGTCAGGAGGATGAGGAAGTCCCCTGAGAACATTCCCACAGGCTAGGACTGTCCTCCAAGATCCCATCATGGGGTTTTGTCATCTTGGGCTATCAGTCATTCCTTACTCGTTTTAAAATATCCATTTTTATTTCCTCCAATACTAGTTTTCGCTATGCTTTTGTCTTGTATAGATTCCCTAGGAAGCTTATTCAAAGTTAAGATAGGCAAACCTAACTTGAGATGCTCAGAATTTTGATCTATTGGGAAATGTCCATGATAATACCATTAAGTAAAAATAGCAGATATAAAATATGTTCAGTCTGACCCCATTTCTCTCGTTTATCTGCTACTTATAGATGCATGACTGTGGGCAAGTCACTTATCCTCTGGGAACTCCATCTTCCTTAAATGTCCAGTTAGAATGTGTACCTCACAGGGTTAACGTGAGAATTTAGAGTGATGCATTTGACAGTCCTTCACAATTCTGAAGGGTTATACCTCCTGCACACCCGACAGTCCATTCCCACTGGACTCTATGCTCTTCCTCCAACACCCACTGAAACCAGTCCCCTCTGCCTGGCACGGCTGGTCCAAACTGTCCTCCTTCCCAAAGTTCAGCTCAATCATTAGGAAACCACAGAGAATTGGTCTCTCCTTCCAGGCTCCCAGGGCTCTTTGCTGTTATCTGTATCAGAGAAACACTGCATCTTATTCAATTCTGCATCCCCCACAGGCCTACAGCAGGGCCCAGCACATAGTAGGTGCTCAAGAAATAACCTGATGAACTGGACTGAACACCAATGCTTTTCCTTTGTGGGACCTGGCTGGGAAATACCTTCATTTGTTGAACAGAGGAGCACCTAGAGGGAAACAGACACCAAGAGGAGTTAACAAGATCCCAGACAATTAGTTGAGATTTGAAATAAATTATTTGATTTTCTTTCTTGGATATCTTATCTTGGAGAAACCTATTTTAGGATATGTTTGAAGCAGTCTAATATTTATGGATGTTAACATGCATGTTAAATGACTTTCCTGATTTATAGATATGCTTTGAATTTTTAATCAGTATGGGAAAAGCTATTCTACTTAGGAAGTACAGAATATCATGTGGAGTGATTATTTAAACTGCTCATGTGGAAGGCTGAATAGTGCAAAAAGCAAGTCTGCTATGGAAATATACTGAGATTATTTAAACTGGGTTGCATTTTTAAATGTATGGACTGTACATGTACGTATTTTTTGCCCTGGAAATTTAATTTATAATGAATCTGCTAAGGATATGGGGGCTTAAGGCACAGCTAACTGGGTGGCTATTTGGAAATATTCTCTAATTTTAGGGGTCTTCTCTTTCTTCCCACCTCAGTTCCAAACAAGTAGAATTTTCTGAAACCCTAAAGCTAAAAATATACCTCACTTCCCTTTTCTAGGCTAGCTGCTTGTGCAAACCTGAAATCACACTAAACTAGGTGATAACTGACTTTTTGTTAATGGCTCAAGTAGCAGAAGGTCCACAACACCTGGGTATTTTACTACCCTCACAGTTGAAATGTACATTTTCTTAAAAATCTACTTTGTTGCTATCGTGAACCTTTTTAAAACCCCTTTGTGCCTTAGGCATAGTAGGATCTCCATAAAACTTTTTGAATGAATGAACTGAAAACTCAGATCTTTTCTAGCAAATTCCCAAGCCCTTTAACTGTCTGGAAGTAAATTAATTTCTCCTGTGTTCTCTTTCTTTGTTAATGACTTCACCATCCACCCATCTACCCAGTCCCAGCAAAGGCAGGTGGGAGATGCAATCGATGCCTCTCTCTCTCTTGCTTCCTACATCCTGTCAAAAAGCCCAACAATTTTCCCCAAATCTATCTGTGCCCCATTCCCTTTGCCCCGCTTCAGACTCTTTTCATCTAATGGCAGCCTCATGGATCTGCTACAATATAGGTTTGAAAGTGTGTGACACAGATCCACAGTAACAATGGCTGAAATCACAAGATAGAAGTGTTTTTCTCTGTAATGTAACAACCCCAACTGGGATGGGGTCACGTCCTCTACAGGGGTCCTTCTGTCTTGTTGCTCCACTGTCTTTCGTCTTTCGGTGCTGCTCTCCTCTGCATGGTGCAAGATGCCTCGCCACCATGGCTGAATTCCGGTAAGAAAGAAAGCAGAGACAGGAAACGGGAGGGCACTGCCCTTCCTTTTGAGGCAGGAGCCCAAGGTTTCGCACATAATTTAAACTCATATCCCCCTGGCCAGAAGTAGTCATGTGACCTCACCTGGCTGCAAGGAGATAGCTAGGAAATGTAATCTTCATTCTAGGCAGCCTTATGTCCAGGTGAAAATTCTATTCCTATATGAGAAGGGATAATGGATATTGCTGGACAAACTGCAGTCGTCCTCATCTCCTAACTGGCCTCCCTGCCTCCTCAGATTGCCCCTTTTCTTCAGTTCACCCCATTTCTCAATTCATAGGCCATTTGGCAATAACTTTCTCTGCTCAAAAGCATTCAATGAACCCCTCGTTATCTGTATATTAACTCTTAGCATCTAGCATGGATGGAAAGGTCTTCATTTCTAGTTTCTGTCCACCTTATCTCCTATTTTTGTCCTCTTTGTACCTTATTTTGTTATTATTTAACAACACTGAACTCTGTTATTTTTCCATAAATAACATGATGCTTCATGCATCAGTGTCTTTGTAACACGCTATTTCTTCTTTCAGGGATGTTCTTCCAACTGATAAATTTCTGGTTGACGTTATAAATCAAGCTTAGAAGTCATTTCCATCAGGAAATCTTTATTAACTTTTCTCTCCTGCCCCTCTCCAAGAGAATTAATTGGCCAGTCCTTATCACCTCATACTTTGTATTTATTTCTGTTTTTGCCCTTTGCTCCAGCCAGACTCAACCCAAGACCAAAGAACATGCCAGGCAAAAAGTTCCCCATGAATTTTAATAGGGACTTACTTACAGGAGGATTTTTCCTAATGGTGGCTGGGAAATGGAAGTCAATGATCCACACAAACAAGAGGAAGAGGAGTGCCTTATATAGCTCAGCAAAGCCTCACTAGATTTGGCTACAAAGAAACCTCAGCTGAGTCTTGTGAAAGTTGATCACTAACAGTGATTAGGCTCAATGACCTTCCATGTCTGTGCTCTGATCACAGGGGCTGCTGGGTGCTCAGGGCTCCACTCTTTTCCCTAAGGAACTGGGGTTCTGACCCCTAGGCTGCTGCACCCTTGATATGCTACATAGCCATTTATCTGGTTAAGTGTATGCCTCCCCTTCTAGATTATGAGCATTACCAGATTCACCTTTATGCTGCCAGAACCCAGCAGAGCACTTGCCACAGAGCAGTTTAAGAGCTGCTTGTTTACTCATAATAGAATGAGTGATACAGTGATTACATTTCAACCCTTGCTTAACACTTTTAAACTTTTATATGGGATCTCCTTTTAATAAAAATTACTATCGAGCATTTATTTTCTTTGAAGTCCTGGAATAGGGACAGTCTAAGCATGGCCTTCTGCCTTTCTCTGGGCCCACAAATAAACCCTGTGCTCAGGGCTAGATATGTTAGCCTGGCTCCTAGGATGGGATGATAACTGTGGGCTGACCCCTTCTCAGTGTTGCCTGGAGATACAACTCATTCCCTAGCAAATAGTGGCCTGCGGGAACATTCCTTCTCCTTTCGCCCCAAACATATGTAAACATTTCCTGGAGAATGCTTGGCTAGTTATATATATTTTATGGCACCCGGCACACCACTGCTGCTGTAACTGTTCCTGGAGAGGAGGGAGTGTGGTCCTTTGCCTACAGCACACAAGAGACACAAGAGAGAAGTGTGCAGGTAGATTTTCTCCCCATGTCAGCTGTGGAGTGAGACCTGCTGCCCACTTACGAAGCTGACTTTCCTTTTTTTTCTTCTCTACGTGAGTAAATATTATTTCATCTAATGCCTATGTAATTTGTGTCTTTCTTGGGAACCCCAACACCTGTATAGAAGTGCATTGACATCTCTTTGCTATCTTCCATGTGGTAGGACTCCTTCTCTGGAGGTTGTAACAGGTTCCTCTTCCCCAAAATTTTACAGATGCAAAACTGAGGCATAGAGAACTTAAGTAACTCAACTGGTTTCTTTCTTAATTTTATTCATTGCAGGAAAAGTGAAGGGTGGAAGAGAGTAGAGTTTTGGATGGTATAGAATGCCAGAAAGAATATTGGACTGTTAGTTACTGGGATCTTGACCAATTCTGTAATTAATTAATATAATTAGCTTAAGTGACTTGGGTCGTGTCACTTTCTCCATCTGGGCCTCAGTTTTCTCATTTATAATTTAAAGAATTGGCTCAACGATTCCTAAATTTCATTCCAGATCTAAAGTCAGTGATTTTCTTACTTTTCTAATATAGCAAGTTGAAATGTAACCCTCCTCCACAGCAATATGCTACATCTAAACAGCTGTGATTTTGCTAAAAATGGACACCTTCTAAATGTTAAAACAGAATATGGCAGAAAATAGCCAATTTAGATCCAATAAAAGAAAGAAAGAAAGAAATAAAACCCCGTAAAACCCCCACTCTGTTAAAGGATTAACATTCAAGCCCTGGATCCCACTCAGTATAGAGTCTTTCCAGTATGGAGAATGTGAAATGGCATTGCTTTCACTGGAGTTTTTAAAAGATAGCATCCAGCTTTATTTAGCCACAAAATAAATTTTGGGTTCTGTGAGTATTATAGTTGCAGAGTAGCCATAAACTGTACCCTGGATTCTCTCTATGACAAGGATCCACAACGTGGGCAACTCTATACAACTTCCACACATGTCTTTTCTTCATAGCATTCTACAGGGAGTCTTGACAGAGTCTCAATAATATCACCCATTTCCTCAACTGGATTCTGCAACCAAAAAACAAAACAAAATAAACAAGACAAAGTTGTCCAGCAGATGGAGATGAAAATTTCACCTTTATTGATGTTAGGGATGATATTGGACAATGTGGCTTACATTAGTGGCTAAGGCAGCTTCCTAATATTGGACCCCAGCATTAGACAGAATTATCTTCCCTGTCCTTCTGGAATAGGATGAGCCTTTTTCATCAGCAAATGCAAGAATGAAGCAAGCATGCTTAGTTTCTACTTAATGAACTCATTATGGCAGAGGCTACTAGTGATCCTCCAAATCTGTTCTCCTCTCCCTCTATGCTAATACAACCCCACTTTTTTAGTGGGGCATAGTGGCTACCCAGAATAAAGACTACATTTCCCAGTATCCCTTGCAGCTAGGTGTAGCATGAACCTAGTTCAGGCAGGTGGGAGTAAGGGGAAGTGTTGTCCTCAATTTCTAGGAAAAGTGAGAGGCGGCACTTTTCTCCCTACTTTTCCTCCTCCCTTATGGCAAGTATGAGGAGCTGGAGTGGCCATTTTAAACAATGATATGGAAACTGTATTTTGAGGATGGCAGACAACAAACTACAAGGAGCCTGGGGCCTTGGAAACACCATATTAGCCCAGTTCTGCTTACCTTGGACTTCATGTGAGAGAGAAATGATTTTTCACCTTGTTTAAGTCACTGTTATTTTGGGTTCCCTGTCACTTAAGGCTGATCCCAATTCTAATGGATGTACTTGCCAGTCAGATCAATCATTCCGTCTTCTCAGGGGACTGAATGAGGGATGGAGTGATTTTCTCGCTGTTATTCCTCCTCTTTCTACCCTATAAATGTGGGTGCGTTAGAAAGGAGTCTGTATTGTTATCATAATAGCCAGACATGGATGTGATATTCAACATTTGCACTTTTTTTCTGTATTGCATCAAAATAAAATGCAATGAGCTTTGAATATCCACCCAAAGATATCATCCAACTCTCACACCTACTCCATCTAGTCCAACCATTGCACCAGGCCTCTACATAGGATGCTGGCCAGACTGTCAATGGTGACCTTAGGGTCACTGACTACCCTGGTTCAATCTGCTGTGACCAAAGTAGATGGTTACAGGGATCACAGTATGGGGACTGTAGGTCTGGTTGTCACTCCAAGCATCATAGACTCTTCATAGACTCTGTGTATAGGTTGAATAGAATTTTTGTATATCCACTGATTGCTGAACTCTTCTTAGAGACTCTAGGTATTTTAAAATTGAATTAGCAGGCAGCCTATTTAGTGGAAAAGAGCACTGGACTGGAAGTTCTATTCCAAGTTCCCTGCCCAAGGAAGAGAGCAGACCCAAAACTTCCATTCCTTTTCTCTTCCTCTTTCATTTTTATCACAGCTGTACAGAATTGGATTAATTATAATCCTTGGTTCATGAATTTCTCTTACTATTAATTTGTGAGTGGCTTGCTCTGTTTATTGAGTTGCTTATTAGTAACTTAAACAATACTGTGACCCACAATTCTGAAACAAAAGCTAATATTTGACAATAATCTATATCTGCCTTTATTAGTTTTCTATTGATGCACAACAAATTATCACAAATTTAGCAACTCAAAACAATATCTATACATTATCTCACAGTTTCTGTGGGTCAGGAGTTTTGGCATGACTTAGCTGAGTCCTCTGCTCAGGGTTTCACATGGCCAAGATCAAAGTATCATTCTGCTGTGTTCTCACTAGGGAAATGCCCTCATGTTGTTGGCAGAATTCATTTTATTTAGGCTGTAGAATTCATGGCAGCTTGCTTATTCAAAGGGAGCAATGAGGAGAGAGAGAGAGAGAGAGGGAGAGAGAGAGAGAGAGAGAGAGAGAGAGAGAGAAAGAGTCTCTGTTACTTTGAGGCTGAACTTTAACCCTAATCTTTTAAGGGCTCAGTTGACTAGGTCAGGCCCACCTAGGATATTCTTTCTTTGGATTACTTAAAATCAGCTATTAGGGACTTAACTTCTGAAAATCCTCTTACCTTTAATGCATATAACATAGCCTAATCATAGGAGTGATTTCCCATCACTTTGCCATGTTCCACTGGTTAGAAGCGATTTCTGGATCACACCCACAGTTAAGGAGAGGAGATTATATGAGGGTTGTGAGTTACTGGGGCTTATCTTAGAATCTTATCTACTATCCTACTTATATATGGAATCCTTCCAATATCCCATGCACCTGGCTCTCTCCTCCCCAAATCTCGTAATTGTCATTCCTTTGCTTTCCTTTTGTATAGATTGATTACATCCATGTTTTCTAATAGGAACATAGTTTATTTTGATTGTTTTTAACTTTATAAAGATGGTGCCATATTGTATGAAATCTTTTGAGACTTGTTTTTTGCACTTAATATTACGTTGCTACCATTCATCCATATTGGTATATGTCTTTATAATCCATTCGTTTTTATTGCTGTGTAATATACCATTACATGAATTTTTTTTGCATGATTTATTCATGTACTCTCATGTTGATGGGCATTTGGGTTGTTTCCAGATTTTCTGTTATTATGAATAGTAAACATTTTTGTACACATCTGTTGTACATGTATAAGAATATATTTGGGGAATATCCATAAGAATGAGTGGAATTTTGGGGTCACTGGATATATGAATGCTCAACTTTAGTTGATAATGTCAAACTTTTCCAAATTTACATTTTCATTAGCAGACCCTGTGATCCCTAAGAGATCCTATGGCTCTGTATCACCTCTAACACTTGGTACAGATACATTTTTACATTTTTGTACATCAAATGCATGAAAAATGATACCCCATTATGGTCTTAATTTGCATTTCCTCGATCATTAATAATGATAGACATCTCTTCATATGTTTCCTAGTCATATGTTTTTTATTCTTTATGAAATATCCGTTTATATCCTTGTCCATTTTTAATTGAATTGTTTGTGTTCTTTTACTCTTTCTTCGTAGGCCATCTTTCTACCTTCAACTTTAATTTTCTTGTCAAAACATAAAGGACTGGGAGAAGATGATTGCTACCTTCCTTCATCTGTAAAATGGGATAATGCCATGCTTACTTCTCAAAGTTGACATAAATAGAAAATGAAAGAATGTGACAGCACTCTGCACACTAAACATGAGGTAATAACTTGTTTTAGGGTAAAATAAGCTATTAACTGGTAAATATGGAAACACTCAGTTTGACTCAGGAGGCAACATTGTTTGGTGATTAAACACTCAGATTTTTGTACCAAATTGCCTGGGTTCTAACTTTGGCTCTGGCAGATACTAACAATGTGAACTTAGTGATTTATTTAATGTCTGTACCTCACGTTCCTTGTCTACCAAGTGAGGATAGTAACAGTGTCTACCTGATAGGGAGTTTAAAAAAAAAAGATTTAGTGAATTAATATATAGAGAATACTGAGAACAGTGTGCAGCATAAAATAAGCACTATATTAACACTACTGAGGCTGTTATTTGACCTGGATTTCCACACAGACTGCTGGATGCCAAGACTGTGTTTTGCTAATAAAATTGGGCACAGTCTCTTTCATTACTTTCATATACAACTGTATGTATATATTCTTTTAATCTTGATCATTTCCAACAAGTCAAAACAGATTATTTTTTCCTTTCTTAAGTAGTGTATTAGCTGTTGAGGGAAAACTGTCAAGCCATGAATGTATAATACATAATATATATAATATATTTTATAACATGTAAAACATATTATTGTATAATAAAATACATAATATATTTTATAATATATAATTTTGTCTCTAAGTTCTCTTCCACCTTTAATAGTCCATGATTCTATTAGGGATGTTGAATTATTTATCCGAGGTTGCCTGATGCCTGGCAACAAGGCATGATAGAACTTAAATTACACTTAAATTCGTTGAATCTGAAATCACATTCCAAGGCAATATTCACTGTCTAAGTAAAATGTACTGTCAATTATTTGAATGAAACAAAGCAACATTGTCCTTTATTAGCTATCTCTTTTTTTCCCTTTAATAAAGTTCACTCATTCTCATTTGTCCATTTTCTCCTTTGTTCTGTGGAGCTTTTCTTAAGATTATAGAATCCACAGATGCTTGTATCCCCTCCAGAAAGACGGAAGGAGTCTGATTCTTCTAGGGAGTATATTTTTAGCAACAATTAAGGCTTGTGTATCCTGCTTTTCTGAGCAACTGGCTTCCTGCGGTGTTCATAACCACCTGCATTCAGCCTTCAGGGAATTGGACTGCTTTGCTGATGATTTAGCTATTAACTGGAGGCATAACTGCTGCAGGTTGTGTGTAAGCTTGAGAGGGTTGCTGATTATGATAAACAGGAATATCAATAACGCAAGATGTGCAAACAAAAACACTCTTACCAATTTCAAGGCGTGATTCTTCCCTTCCTCCTTCTGCTCCCTTGCTCCCCAACCCCTACACCTCTGAGGGACATAATAGTAGCAGAAGGCAGAAGGGGGAGCTCTTCCAGAATATTCTGTATCCAGAAAAAAAAAAAAAAAAAAGAAAAAAGAATAAACAAGAGATGAAAATGATAATAAAGGTACTCATCTTGAGAAAGAGAACTGCATATTTGGATGCTTTGGAGCTGGATATTTAAGAAGGGATTGGAAACAGTGTAATTAACTGGAAGAAATTGGTAGAGTCTCTCATAGAGACTCCTTTAAAGATCAGGGAGGGGTCTTGTTAGACACATTCTAGGCCACTCCGTTTCATCCTAGAAAAAGGGAAGACTTGACGTTAGGGCAGGTAAGGGTTGGACCCACTGGGAGAACCAAACTCTTCTTTTCTTCCCTGAGAGTGAGAACACTTGAAAAAAATGTTCTCAGGAGGCCCTGTTAGCTGGTATACACTTAGTTTCCTTAGGCTGAGATTCCAAATGAACCTTAACATGATCATTGACAGGTATTCTGGTTATCTAATTGCTGTGTAAACAATTACCCCCAAACTTAGTGTCCTAAAGTGATAACATCTTATTATCCGTCATGGTTCTGTGGGTGGACTAGACTCAGCTTGGCAATTCACGCTCGGGGTCTCTCGTGCAATTACAGCTGGTTAGTTGCTGGGACTGGAGTCATCAGAAGGCTCCAATGGCTGGACGTCCAAGACGGCCTCCTCACTCTCGGGTCTGGTGCCTCGGTGCCCTTCCGCGTGGCGTCTCTCCGCCAGTGTAGTCTGGGCTTCTTACCTGGCAGCTTGGGGCTCCAAGAGAAAGGAAACAGCACTGTCACAGCATTGCTTCTGCCACATAGCAGCTAAGGGCCAGCCCAAATTCAAGAGGGGGTGTGGTATGTGGGCACAGGGGGAAAGGAAGGAATTGATGGTGGCCATCCTTGGAAACAAGCTGCTACAGCAGTACCCACCCCCCAGGAAGTCTCCCAGGAAACCTATCCTTTGAGAAAGCCCAGAATCCTTCATTGCTGGACCTGGCAGAATTCCTTACTGGTTAAATAATTCTCATCCTTTAGCTCTCAGCTGAAATGTTGCTTTTCCCCGGGACACATTTCTAAGACCTCATCTTTAAATTAGGTTCTTCTGTACTTTCCCTTTGTAGCATTCATCAGAGTTTTAAAATTGCACATTTGTATGATTATTGATTTAATGTATGTCTTGAGCACTGGGCTAAGCATTCCGACAGGGTAGGCACTCCTTCTTGCATGTTCTCCATTGATTACTATGCTTAGTGTAGTGTTGGCTCTCAGTGAAAGCTCAAGGAAATAGTTGTAGTTGAATGAATGATTGGGTAGCTAATGTGAACACAGGTAATCTTTCCAATTGGCTTCTGTGCTTCATGCAAAGTTTTCCATAGAGGGAAATAAGAGCTACTTTTCATTCATTTATAATTTTTAAAAACAGTATTATAATTATTGAGTGCAAAGCAGGTGCTAGGCACCATGCTAGACCATGGGGGTGGAACCGAAAACAGACAGATGTGAACTCTACCTTCACAGGGGCTACAGTCTATGTGGGAAGGCAGACAAGTAAATATACTTCTATGATCCAGAGTGGAAAGTGCTCAGATGGGACAGTGCAGGTGGCCATGGGAGTACATGTGGGGATCCTAAGATAGCCTGGGTGTGGGTGCATCACAAGTCTCTTTGAGAGTAAGTTCAACACTATCGTCTCTCTCTCTCCCTCCCTCTCTTTCTCTCTCTCTCACAAGCACACACATACACACACACCACAGAATTTCATATACAATTCTGGTGACCTGTGGACTTCAGATTAAGAACTCCTGCTGTAGATCTGTAGATGTTGTAGTGTAAAACAGATTTCATTCATATGTGCAGTTATGTTTATGTTATTTGGAGTTTATTTGATGTCCTTATTTCATGAGAAAATTCCAAAACAACAACAACAACAAAACCTTGATAAAATTTTGCATGTCTGTAATAATGGAAAAGTTAGAGTTCCTGCCTGAAGAGCTGGGATCTACAAGGTTCAAAAAACATTCCCAGCGTCAGGGCACAGACATTAAAGCTTTTCTCCTTTTGGACACACTTGCATTTCAGATGCAAGCTTGACTTTGTTCTGCAGGTATTCCACACAAGTATTTATTTAAATATGGATAAAAGGCAGAGTTGTAAAATTGTGCGACAATGCTGAAGCTTGATTATTCCAGGTCAGCTGAGCACAAAACAGTGAGGAGCTCCTAATGCAGTGGAGTAAGAAGCAAGAATTTTATTCTAAAAGTGAAGTGCTCGAAGGGTTTTGAGTGGGAGAGTGACGTGATCATATTTCATTTTAATGACATCATTCCAGCTGCTGGGTGGAGATTAGATAAGAGTTTAAGAATGAAACAAGCAGATCAGTCAGGAAGCTACTGCAGTTGCCAGGCTTGAAACAAGAGGGAACCCTGGAGACCAGTGGTGAGTGACTAGAATAACAAAGGGATTTAAAATCATGTCCTATTTGTATTTTAAAAATCCAGAGGTGGCTTAGATGTTTCAATTGGGAATATGAGAGATGCTTTGAAATATATGATAGGCTGTCTGTAAAAAGGTGGATTAAACTTATTCTGAGTCCCAAAAGACAGACCAATGGATGGAAACCAACAGAGTAGGAGATTTGTACTCAGAATAGAGAAGCATTTTCTCTCAGGGCTGAGCAAAGATGGAAGGGGCTGCGTGGGGAGTGAGTTCCTATCCCTGACTGTTCAAGCAGGGTTGGGAGGGAGGACCTGTTGGAGAAGATGTGGAGGGTTCTGGATGGGATTATGGGATCAGATGCTGTATAGACTTCCCTCTGAGATCCACTGATTCCAGGAACTCATAAAATGTGACAGTATTGAGGGTTATGGAGATCATCATTTTACTGCAGTAACACTTATTATTTTGCTAGGGCTGCCATAATGATTTACCATACACTGGTTGGCTTAAAACAATATACATTTATTCTCGTACAGTTCTGGAAACCAGAAGTGCAAAAACAAGGTCTTGGCAGGGTTGATTCCTTCTTGAGGTTATGAGGGCAAATCTGTTCCCTGCCTCCCGCCTAGCTTCAGTGGTTGCTTGTAATCCTTGGAGATCCTTGGCTTGTCAATGCATCAGTCTAATCTCTGCTGCCACCATCTCATTGTCTTCCCCATGTGTGCAGTTTGGATGTATTATGTACCCCAAAACACCACGTTCTTTAATGCAGTCTTGTGGGGGCAGACATATTAGGGTTTATTAGGTTGGAATCTTTGGATTAGGTTGTTTCCATGGAGATGTGGCCCACTCAATTGTGGGTGATACCTTTGATTAGATTATTTCCATGGAGGTGTGGCCCTCCTCATTCAGCATGGATCTTGTTTAGTTTACTGGAGCCATATAAGAGCTCAGACAGAAGGAACTCGCCGCTGCAGCTAAGAGAGACATTTTGGAGACAGCAGTTGAAAGCAGACTTTTGCTACTCCAGAGTTTGCTCCGGAGAAGCAAGAGAGATGAGCCCAGAGTTTGCCCTGGAGTATGCTAAGACAGGACCCCCAGGCACTTAGAGAGAAATGTCCTGGGAGAAAGAACCAAGAATGCACAGGAACTGAGAGAGGAGCTGGAACACAACCAGGGACCAGCAGATGCCAGCCATGTGCCTTCACAGCTAACAGAGGGGAGGTTTTCTGGATGCCATCAGCCATCCTTCAGTGAAGGTACCCTATTGTTGATGCCTTACCTTTGACACTTTTATGGCCTTAAGACTGTAACTTTGTAACCAAATAAACCCCCTTTATTAAAGCCAATCCATTTCTAGTATTTTTGCATTTTGGCAACATTAACAGACCAGAACACTAGGTCTCCTCTGTGGCTTTGTGTCTCTTCTTATAAGAACACCAGTGATTGGATTTAGGGGCTGTGCCAGTTTGGATGTATTATGTCCCCCAAAACACCATTATCTTTGATGCAATCTTGTGGTGGCAGACATATTAGTGTTGATTAGATTGGAATCTTTTGATTGTTTCCATGGAGAAGCGACTCAGTCAACTGTGAGTGAAATGTTTGATTGGAAAATTTCCATGGAGGTGTTACCCCTCCCATTCATGGTGGGTATTAATTGGATCACTGGAGTTATATAAAGGAGCTCACAGACAGAAGGACCTCAGAGAAACTGAGAGTGACATTTTGGAGAGGAGCTGCAGCTAAGAGAAATATTTTGAAGACGGCCATTGAAAATAGGCTTTAGCTACTCCAGAGTTTGCCTGGGAGAAACTAAGAGAATACCCCCAGATGCCTAGAGAGAAATGTCCTGGGGGAAAGCCATTTTGAAACACAACCTGGGGGCAAAGGAAGAAGACGCCAGTCATGTGCCTTCCCAGACAACAGAGGTATTCCAGACGCCATTGGCCATTCTTCTGTGAAGGCACCCTGTTGTTGTCGCCTTAGCTCGGACACTTTTATGGCCTTCAGACTGTAACTTTGTAACCAAATAAACCCCTTTTATAAAAGTCAATCCATTTCTGGTATTTTGCATAATGACAGCATTAGCAAACCGGAACAGGGGCCATCCTAATCCAGACTATCTCATCTTAATTAATTACACTGCAAAGACCCTAGTTCCAAATGGGGTCCCATTCAGAAATAACAGGGGTTAGGTCTTAAACATACCTTTTTTATGGGACACAGTTCAACCCACAATAACCACTAAGATAGAGAAAATTAATAATTGCTGCCAGTCTCAGAGCTTTTCAGGGGATTCCCAAGTATGTGGCACACAGCCTCCAAAGTGGGGTGTCACTGCTGCTGGCCTATTTGGGAGAGGAGGGTATCTCTTCTTCCCACTTATTAGCTACTTTTCTTGGAATATTTTTACTTAATATTCTTGAGAGAGGTGGTATGGTGTAGGGGAAATGTCTGAGCTCTGGATTAGAGAAACCTGGCTTGAAATTCTCTGTCCATACTTGCTAATTGCGTGAATGTAGGCAAGTTTTAAAATTTCTCTGCGTGTCATTTACTTATCTATTAAATGAGGATAATGTTACCTATTTTCTACAGTTGTTATAAGTATAAGGATAAGAGATAAATCTGTGTGAAGTTCCCCACAGCTTATATTTAGTATATGGGAACCATACCCAGAAAAAATCCAAACCTTTTGTTGTGCAAGCAAATGGGGTCTAGTAATTATGTGTGGGAATTTGATAGTACAAATCACAGTAATTGAAGAGTTAATTGGCAAAAGGAAATGCTCTCTGATTGAATTGATAGAGTCCTAACCCCAGGATATTCATTTTTTTTTTCCTCTAATTTGCTGCGTCTTTAAAGATAACCACTTACTTGGTTCTTAAAACACTAGGAGAAATTAGTGACAGTTCAGAGGTGATGATTTATGATGTTGGGAGCTTTCTCCACATCGGTGCTGGAAAGAGGAGGGACTAATTGAGCCTCTTCCATGAGTGCGCTTCTTAATGTGGATACTGGGTGGGAATCAAATTGGTCTTTGAATAAACATGATTTATGTCTTGGCGGAAAAACTGCAAAGCTCCCTATGAAACTTGAACAACAAGTCAGTTTATTATACCGTAGCTATTGCTATTGCAGTCTGCTCCCAATGAACGCAATTACAAATCCATTTAGGAAAGAGTACAGTCGGGGATTTTGTGGGATTTCACTTGCGTTTTAGGGGCTTCAGTGACATTTAGCAAATGAGAACCCTGCTTTTCCACCACCTTGGGTCCTATTACTTTCTATATCAGCAGCATCTGTCAGAATGCATGGCTGGTTCTTGCTAATATTTGTTGACTAATTAGAAATGCCCTCATTATGCATTTTTGTCCACCCATCACAGGGGTGCTCAGAAAGTGGTTATAAAGTTACTTGTATGTGTGTAACCATTATACATGCCTCCTGACTGCAGTAACCAGGGTTCTCAACTAGCACCAGCCTTGGCCCAGTCTCCATATCTATTTATATTTACAGTACATAACACACTCTCGCAAATGCAATAGGGTGCACAACCTGCTTATGCATGACACATTCCTGCTTTCTCAGAGATTCCTGTAGAGGCCTAAAGCTGAGGAGGGCAGGCAACAAGCACCCCCACATTCCTTAAAGAGTGCCAGGGAGCTGGCAGACTTGTCTTCCAGGACTTCCCAAGGTAATCTATTGATCTTGTGATTATTGTCCCCATACCCCCACCCAGCACACACTCACCAACCATTCAATATAAAATGAAGAGGTGATATTTGAAGGGAGAGTTGTGGCATCCTCACCTTCTTAGGCAAATAAAGGGGTTCCAGGAAAATCCTCATGGATTTTAGAGGGTGGATGCTTCAAGAAGGGGAGTCTGGCATCTCACTCAGTGGCTGCATGCTGGCTGAGCTCTGAAACATGGTGGCCAGTCCAGCTCTGCCACCAGGGAGCAGGTGAGAGAATTCTTGGAGAGCTTGACTCATGTGCTCTGGACTTAGTGGGGGTGTGGGGGTGTGGGGGTATGGAGTCCTTGAATATGGAGAATGGGCCTTAATTACAACCTAGAGAATTCTGGAGGTTGGAAGGGGGATGGTAAAGACTGAAATGGCTGGGGGAGACAAAGGAGGAAGTGGCGGCATTTGGCCTGCATTTCCCTGACTGCAGAAGGTAGCCAGACTTAAGCCATGTTGAAGGAATCTTCCCCCAGGAGGGCAGCACACATGGCAAGGGGACCCAAACATGGACCACATCGTGAGGAGCAAGAGCTAAGAGGTGGTCTCAGGAGAGCAACTGGAGAACATGTTACCTCCACCAGGAACTGAGAGGTGCATTTATTCCCACTGACTGAAGAACACACATGTATCCCACAAAAGGTCAGTATTTGAATGGTGGCAACACAGAAGGGGCCACCAAGTACCAGTGGGGGAAATAGAACAGTAACATCTAAAGAAAAAAAATGTTTGCTCCTTCCTCTAATCTGACTTTTGTTCCTTCCTCTAATCACTCTTCTCCATGCACTGACCCTGGAAGAGCCAGAAGAGAGAGCAGAAAGTGAGGGAACAGGTCATGCTCAACCTTGACTGCAAATCCACAGGCCAAGGTCAAGCCTGACTGGGGAAGGAGTGGGCAGTGGAGGTATGTATGGGGAGAAAGGAGAAGGAAGAAACTTGAAATTAAATATGAGATCCAAGTCTTGCTATGGATCAGACAAGACTGTGTAGTGTCTGAAAGCAAATCCTTGTAAGTGAAAAGAGATTGTTTGTGAAACCAAAGGGACTGAAAAGCCATGGGATCTGCCTGGCAAGTCATCCAGTGGTGGAGAAAGGAAATTCATCAGAACATGCTAGAAGTGGTGAATGGAGACAAATAAAATTGTTCCTGTTTATATTCTTGCTTCCATGTGCAATGTAGATTTTACTGCAGAGTTCATCAGTGAGATGGAGGAAAGCACTTACACCACACACAGTAGCCTGCTCCAAGCATCCCAATCAGATGTGACTTTCCTTTCTGAATCTCCTGCAGCTCTGCAGAGCTAGTGGTCCTCCTCTACCTTATGGTGCTCCTTCTATCCGCTCCAGAAGTAAATCTGCAGACCCCTCCTTGGAAGGCACTTTAATGATCTGGTTTGTGAAGAACTTGACTGTGAGGTTAGCGTGCATGGGATGGCAACAATACTCACGCACTCTAAATATCCTTTTTTCCAAGAAGAAAGTCTGTAGCTGGTTCATAGGGTGAGCTTAATTTAGTAGAACTCACTTTTATTTAGATTATAAAAAAGCAGGTATTGCGACCATAAAACAAATCAGTGGCAACTTCTTTAAGGTAATCCTGGACTCTTATTAAAAAATTCAGTGGGGTGTGTTGGGTTGTAGACATGAAAAGCTCACAGTCACACCCTCTTTCCAGACTTTGGGTTAATTTCCTTTTGTGGGACATTGTCTCTACTTAATTTGAAATTGTTGCACTCTTAAATTTTTGTTCATTTTTTTTCTGGGAAAACTTTTTTATTTATTTGGTCTATTAACACCAAGATCTGCAAAAAACAACCTCTAAATACAGGGTAAGAAAACTCAGCCATTAACATTTTTCTTCAACTTTTGTGTAAGCTCTGCAATACAGAAAATATTCAAACTTCAAACAGCTGCAAAAATAGTGTCTTTGGGTGAAAATAGAGTTTCTACATCAATACAAGAAAAATAGGCATTTTTCTAATCCAACACGGACCTGGGCAGGTGGAGGGTGCAGTTGCCACTTGCCAGCCAGAGGAATGCCGGCTCTCCCTCTCCCCCACTGCCCTCCTGGGACCTGACAGGCCTGGCTGTTGCTTAAGACAATCTTTAGTTAGGTTGAAAGCAAGACGAAAATGCCACTTGGGAAAATCCTTGGTTCCCCCCTTTGCCAGCAGCTGAATTGGTCAAGTGTCATGGCCCTGCAGGGCTACCTGGTCAGCAACTCCACTGAGAGGGAAGCATGGGGCTAGGATCTCCTCTTTGGTGTGCGTGGAGGAGAAGTGGGAAGGAAAGCTGTGCCTTTCCCTCTCCTTCAATCATGGCCAGCTTGCTCTGTTTATTTGGTCTATTAACACTTGAAATTAAATATGAGTCCTTTGGACTCACAACTAGGGGTGGAGGACCTAAGACCTTCTGGGTGAGTTTTCTACCAAGTGAGGTTTTATAAAATGATTTTGAGCTCTTGCTTGCTACTGTAGATGAATTCATTGTGGGAGAGCATTAAAAGAAAAAAAATGACAGTGATGGGCTTTTTTTTTTTTCTGGAAATTGCAATAGGATGGTAAATGATTGCATGTAGTTAAAAGTATCCTTTTAGATAGCCTTTCCACGGTAACATGGCGGGATTGTGGTAGAAGCCAAGGAGTGATAGCTTTTAATATTTTTACCTTCTGACAGCCTTTTTTTTTCTCTGCATATCTTTATTTTATTACTCTTCTACCTGGATAAAGGGGTGTCAGATACAAGGTTGTGTAATCACACAGTCACAAGATAAAACTATATAGCTATACAATCATTATCCAAGATCAAGGTTACTGGGTTATAGTTCAACAATTTCAGATATTTCCACCTGGCTATTCTAATATACTAGAAACTAAAGAGAAGCATCTATATAATGATTCAGTAGTCATAATCATTTGTTAAATTCTAACTTCTCTGTTACAACTCCTCCCTCTCATTTGGTCATTCTTTCAACCTTCAGAGATATCTGGGCAATGACAATTCTAACTTCTTCATGCTGAAAACAGGTGTCAGCATTATGGGGTAGTGGAATGAAACTGGCTGATGTTCTTGGAAAGACTGGTCCCTCTGGGTTTTAGGCTTATCTGTCAGACAGTCTTTTGACAATCTTTTCTCCTGCAGTCTATTCAACTGTGCAATCTTTGAAGACAGGAACATTTAATCCACCAGCAATCTTGTTGGTTATATCTCCAAAATACATTTTCCATCAATTCTCTTCTCTCCACCACTATTGCTACCAACTTTTGTCTGGGCACCAAAGTGATCTCTTTGCTTCTAATTCATCTTTCTTCCATCCATTTGCCACACAATAGCTGATATGACCTTAAAAATCAAACGGAAGCATGTTCTAGTTTGCTAATGTTGCCGGAATGCAAAACACCAGAGATGGATCGGCTTTTATAAAAGGGTATTTATTTGGTTACACAGTTACAGTCTTAAGGCCATTAAGTGTCCAAGGTAACACATCAGCAATCAGGTACCTTCACTGGAGGATGGCCAGTGGTGTCCGGAAAACCTCTGTTAGCTGAGAAGTCATGTGGTTGGCTTCTGCTGCAAAGTTCTGGTTTCAAACGTTCCTCTCTAGGCTGCAGTTCCTCAAAAATGTCACTCTCAGTTGCTCTCAGAGGCATTTGTTCTCTCTCCAGAGCAAAAGTCTGCTTTCAATGGCCATCTTCAAACTGTCTCTCATCTGCAGCTACTCTCTCAGTTTCTGTGCATTCTTCAAAGTGTCCCTCTTGGCTGTAGCAAGCTCACTCCTTTTGTCTGAGCTTATATAGTGCTCCAGTAATCAAGGCCCATAGTGAATGGGCTGGGCCACACCTCCATGGAAATTATCTCATCAGAGTTATCATCTACAGTTGGGTGGGTCACATCTCCATGAAAACATTCAAAGGATTCCAAAATCTAATCAACACTAATATGTCTGCTCACACGAGATTGCATCAAAGATAATGGTGTTTGGGGGGACATAATACATCGAACTGGCACAAAGAGTTCCTCAAAAAGTTAAAAATAGGATTACCATATGACCCAGCAATTCCACTCCCAGAAGAATTGAAAACAGGGACTCAGATATCTGTGCACCAAAGTTCACAGCAGCATTATTCACAATAGCCAAAAGATGGAAGCAACCCAAATGCCCATCAACAGATGAATGGATAAACAAAATGTGTTCTCTACTCGCAATGGAATATTACTCAGCCATAAAAAAGTTCTGATACGTGCTATGACATGGACAAACCTTGAAAACATAACTAATGACATAAGTCAAAAACAAAAGAACAAGTACTGTATGATTATACTTATGTGAAATATCTAGAATAGGCAAATTCATAGTGACAGAAAGTAGGTTAGAGGTTACCAGGGTCTGGGGGAAGGGGATAAGGGAGGTTATTGCTTAATGGGTGTAGAATTTCTGTTTGGAGTGATGAAATAGTTTTGAAAATAGATAGTGGTGATGGTTGTGCAACCTTGTGAGTATATTAATGCCACTGAACTGTACACTTAAAAAATGGTTTAAATGGCAAATCTTACACAATTGGAAAAAAAAGCAAAAACAAAAAGAAACTCCTTGGAGTACAAAATTAAGGGTGTGATAATTTTATTTGGTTTGGAAAATGATGGTCCAAATGCAAATTGGTAGCAAGAGATCTGCCTTCCCTCCAATTACCATCACTAAAGAAAGTATATTTTTTTAAGGAGAGATAATCCTGGTGGGAGTGGGAAAAAAAAAGCAAATGGAGGACTTCTGGGTTAAGATGGTGTTCTAGTTTGCTAATGCTGCGGAATGCAAAACACCAGAGATGGATTGGCTTTTATAAAAAGGGGGTTTATTTGGCTATACAGTTACAGTCTTAAGGCCATAAAGTGTCCAAGGTAACACATCAGTAATCAGGTACCTTCACTGGAGGATGGCCAATGGCGTCCGGAAAACTTCTGTTAGCTGGGAAGGCACGTGGCTGGCATCTGCTCCTAAGTTCTGGTTTCAAAATGGCTTCTCCCAGGACATTCCTCTCTAGCAAGCTTGCTCCTCTTCAAATAACATCACTCACAGCTGCACTCTGTTCAGTCTCTTTGAGTCAGCACGTTTTATATGGCTCCACTGATCAAGGCCCACCCTGAATGGGTGGGGTCACACCTCCATGGGAGTATCCCACCCAAGTCACCACCCACAGCTGGGTGGGGCACATTCCAAGCAAATCTAACCAGCACCAAAACGTCTGTCCCACAAGACCACAATGATAATGGCATTTGGGGGACACAATACATTCAAACCGGCACAGATGGTAAATTTAAACCAACTCACAGCATTTCTCTTCTCCAATACCTAGGAAATGACCAGCCAAAAATGTTATCAATGTCCTGGTGGAATAACCCTCAAAGCAATGCTCACCAAAAGCAGGAAGAGCGTTTCTAGCATGGAAGCAGGGGAGGATGGTAGCACAGCTCTGCTCCTAACCCAGTACCCTGGCCCCAGAAAACATTCTGGTGAGTCAGAAAAATCATGGACATTCTCAAATACTTCCAAATCTGGAGAGAAGCAAACAGAATGGGAGTTATTTTTTTTCTGCCTTCTGCCTTAGGAGTAGTGATGACCATGGTGGAGGAAAAATGAGTTGAACAGGAAAATATAGAACTCATCATTAGAACTGAGTCCCTGCAGAGGAATGAAGGCTGACACAGCTCTACACGGAAGAGGGAAAAGAATCCCAAGGCTGAGGGCATCCCTTCTCCCACACACAGTAATGACTATACCAACCACTTGGTGAAATGAACCCAGATATAGGAAATCTAACAAAATCCCAGACTAGAGAACAGAGAAACACATTCTAATGAAGACTGCATCCTCCCTTCAGACTCCTTCCTCCCCACCCCCATCCCAGCCATTCCTGGGGACTCAAAGCACCGACCTTCAGGTGGTAGCCTAATGAGAACAGCACATGGGTCTCAGGTACCAAGGGGAAAGAGTCAAGAAATCACCAAGCTGCATCACCACAAATAGAAGATCCCACAGAACTTCTCCCAGGCAACAAATCACCATGCCTGGACACAAAGAGGATGAAAATATGGTGAAGTAATGACACAAGCACACAAAATAAATTTAAATAAATTTTAAAAGAAAAAGGAATATTGACTGCATAATGGACAATTTCAATGTTATATCCCTCTTTACCACTGAGTGTTGTCAATGGCCAGCACCCGAGCCTTCTTCGGGAGCTGTCCTTGGGCTGCTGGAGTCACTTATGCCCCTGTGCACTTGAAGTTTATGTCCCTACCAGCCTGATCTCCCACCACCGTTAACCCCTGACTGCTGGGTGTGGGAGCTGAAAACCTGGCATCCTTGCCTCTGGTGGAGAGAGCTCTGTGGCATCACTTACACTGCAGAGCTCCCCTGTGGGGTCAGGCTGAGTCTGGAAGTTTGCCTGAGATCACATTCCTGCTTGACTTTCCTTCCTTTCCCTGCCCTGCTTGTTTTCCCCCTTCTCCTTACTGTCTTTCCACGGCCTTATTTAGTCACTTGCACATGAATCCTCATCTCAGGGTCTGTTTCTGCCAACCTAATGCATATGCATGGACAAAGAGCTCAACCTAGAAGAAAAAAACTAACTCAAGGAAAAGAAGGAAATGCTTCATAACTGCTTTATGCTACAGATAAAAATACTTAATAATATTAACTTTACAAAGCCAGAGTCCAAAGATGAAATGAGGAAGCAATGCAAAGGAATGAAAAGCATGATTGTAAAACCAAGGAAACAAATTTAATAACAAAAATTATATGGACTAATAAATGAATTAGGAATAATAAGGCACAGAATAGAAAATACTGAAAATCAAATTACAGTCATGATGGAAAAGCTTAAAAAATTTACAGTGAAAGCTGGTGAAAAAACTTGATGATGACGTCCAGTCATCTGACAGATGAATCAAAATTAAGAACTCAGAAATGGAGAATTTCAGGTGGAAATACTGGTGGTAAGCATTGCATTCATTTAAGTAGAGAAAAGAATGTTCAAAAGTGGAACTTAGGTGTGCCGGTTTGAATGTACTATGTCCCTCAAATGCCATTATCTTTGATGTAATCTTGTGTGGGCAGACATTATCAGTGTTGATTAGGTTATAATTTTTGAATGTTTCTGTGGAGATGCACCCCACCCAGCTGTGGGTGATGACTCTGATTGGATAATTTCCATGGAGGTGTTGGCCCACCCATTCAGGATGGGTCTAAGTTGAGTCACTGGAGCCATATAAATGAGCTGACGGACAGAGGGAACTCAGTGCAGCTGCAGCTGTGAGTGACATTTTGAAGAGGAGCTACAGTCAAGAAGGACACTAAAGAACTCCCAGAAGCTGAGAGAGGAACTGCAGTTTGATGACAGCCGTTCGAAGCAGACTCTTGCTCTGGAGAAGATGAGAGAGGACAAATATCCCAAGTGCAGCTAAGAGTGACATTTTTGAGGAGCTGAAGCCTGGAGAGGAATGTCCTGGGAGAAAGCTATTTTGAAACCAGAACTTTGGAGCAGATGCCAGCCATGTGCCTTCCCAGCTAACAGGTTTTCCAGACACCATTGGCCATCCTCCAGTGAAGGTACCCGATTGCTGATGTGTTACCTTGGACACTTTATGGTCTTAAGACTGTAACTGTGTAACCAAATAAACCCCCTTTTATAAAAGCCAATCCATCTCTGGTGTTTTGCATTCTGGCAGCATTAGCAAACTAGAACATGAGGGTTAAAGAAAACTGTGGAAGTGTTATAATTTCAGACAATGTAGAAATAATAGTAATATAAATTACAAAAAGGTTAACATAATTGTAAAGAAGCTAATAGATATGGTAAACAAATCAAGAAGATTTCATATAAGGATAGTTGGTGACCATGATGTTAGATAATCCACAAATGAGACAGAAGATATATTCAAAATATGACACAAGAAAGTTTACAAAAAAAGAAGGAACTAGATCTGCAGTTTAAATGAGCATGTTATGATTTAGGGAAATTTGATACTAAACGTTTAGCATTATCACCTAGCCTAGTTAACCTATTGAATTTCAAAGATAGGAAACAAAACATCAGGCAGCCTGACAGTAAAATAAATAATCTATGTGGAAGTAAAAAAAAAATTAGTCTAATTTTAAATTTATCCAGAGCAATATTCAATGCTAAAAGAAATAAAAAATATGTCTACAGATTTATAAAAGAAAAATATTATATACAGCCAAGATGTCATTAAAGAACAAAGACCATGGGCTGAAATTCTAAACATAGAATAATTCAGGTCAAGTAGCACCGATGAGCCTTTCTTGAAACGATGAAAATAAAAACAATCACTTGACAATGAAATCCAGCCATTTGAGAGATGAATCAAAAGAAGAACTAAGGAATGGAGAATTTCTGATGAAAATACTGGTGGTAAACATTGCATTCATTTAAATAGAGATAAAAATGTTTAAAGGTGGAAATTGGGGTTACAGAAAACAATGTGAATGTATTATAATTCCAGAAAATGTAAAATATATATAATAATATAAACTATAAAACTCAGGAACCAGAGGAGTTGAGATGGGAGGAAAGATGAAAGTTCTAATGCCTTAGTCTTTTCAATAGATCAATAGATATAATACAAAATTCAAATAATAACAATAATTACACTAGTCTTTTAAGACTTTCCTATTTTCTTTGAATCTTAGATTATCTTCTGTAAATGAAGAAACATTTATTTTGAGCTTGACAATTCCTTTATATTCACTTTTGGTTCTTTTTCCTTTATTAAATCAGAGGCAAGCTTATCAGTCATAGTATAATAAAGTCTGTCTCTCCATCCATCTATTCATCTGTTTATCCACCTTTCTATCTATAAACACAGAATATTCAGAATGATGCTTGTCTAATGTTAGTAATGACTATTTCCAGGTGATGGATTTGTGGTATAATTTTGAAAACATTAATCTTTCAAGTTTTCTGCATTGCCTGAGTTGTAAATAATGAGCAGGCACCACTTTTATTTCCTTATATTTTTCTCTTAATTCTTTGTGTTCCTCTTTATGTTTTATTACTTTGTTTTGTTCTTTGTTTTGCAAGGATTTAAAAGCATTTGAAGTGGGAATATGACATTATTTATTTGTAAAGCCACCCTGTGAAACCCATTGTTACATTTCTGCTGAACTCTCACCTCCTGCAAGCTACTCCCAGTCAATGATTGAGCCAGGCAGAAACACTAAAGACACCCCCGTTTGAGGGAGACGTGGGGCTGGGGCTCTTTTGATGCATTTCTAAGATCTTTCATCCAACCTTCCTTCCTTTCCTTTCTCCTGCATTCAGGTCAGACCTGCATCTCAGTCTGATGACTCTTCCAACCTTCCCTGGCTCCCTTCCCATTCTCTTTCATGGGTGTCTCCTCTGATGGAGATCTTTACTATTTAACCTGCAGAGCCGTCTGCTCTCAGAGGACCCAGACTAATACACTGGCACAGAGGAGATACTCAATAGATGTATTCAGTAATTGAGTGAAAAAATGAATAAAAAACGGCTTTCCTTTAATGTTTTAGGAAAAAAAAATACCTCTCCAATACTCTTCGGGGAACTACGGGAAGAAAAATTCTGATTATTTTCTTTCTTTAGTGTTTTGGGATTTTTACTTCTCTATGTCTGACTCTGCTATAAAATAATTCCATCCAAGGAGAATTTTGAGCCATCTTCTTAGGGCTATTGACTTTGGCACCTGGAACAGTTTATAAGTTGATGGGATCATAAACTCTCCAGTAAACTCATTTAAAAATATTTTTAGGATGTTCTTGTGATGGTTAAATGAAATAATTCATGTAAAGAACTCAGTACATAGTAAGTTCACAATAAATAGAGAAAATAAAGCAGACACGCACTACAAGGACTATGCATCAGTCAGATGTACTTAGAGCAACATAGAAAATATCGTAAACTATATGGGTTGATTAAAAAGAGGGTCTCCAATTGTCCCTAATGTTTATCTTTGCTTGGAGAATTCTGAGTGCCTATAGCAGGTCCAGGAGCCTCTGATTCCTCATGATTGACTATGAAGAGGATCTGGGGTTGGAATCATAATCCTAATGTTTGCCACTTTTTGAGGGATTATCAGTTCCAGATGTCTATTAACATGCCTAAGATCATAGGAAAAGATGTTTTTTTCAGGATAGTAGGGCCAGCATTGATGTGAAAGTGGGAATTAGAGCAGAGGGAAAACTGGAGTCAGCTGGTCCCTCACAGCACCATGTTACTCTACACACCAGTGGAGTGATGGATTGAAGCTGTATGTGTGCCAGAAAAACATGTTCTTAAATTTAATCCATTCCCGTGTGTGAACCCATTGTAAGTAGGAACTTTCATTGAGGTTACTTCAGTTACGGTGTCCCAGTCCAATCAGATGGGTCTTGATCCTATTACTGGAGTCCTTTATAAGCAGAATGAAATTCAAACGCAGAGAGAAAGACACAGAGGGAACAGCCAGAAGCTGGAACCAACTGAACCATGAAGAGAAGAGAGAGGCCAGAAGAGGTGGCCATGGGCCTTGCCTGGGACAGAGGAGACAAGGACCAAGGACGGCTTGCAGCCAGCCCCAGAATGCCAGTCTGGGAGAAGGCATCACCTTGACACCTTGATTTGGACTGTCTTTTAGCCTCAAAGCCATAAGCTAATAAATTCCCATTGTTTAACCTGACCCATTTCATGATATTTGCTTGAGCAGCCCAGGAAACTAAAGCAGGAGGCAACACCGTGGATTCTTATCTTCTGCACCTGGAGGCACCATCCGGTGGTAGACAAGCATGGGCTGAGTCTGGAGAAATGAGCGGTAATGTGGCTCTGTCATTTATTAACTATGCAGCTTTGGGGAAGTTATATTATCTTAATATGCTGTTATTTCCTCATCTGTAAAATGGGGAAATACTACCTACTTCAGAGGGTTGTTTGAGAATCACCTGAGATCATATATGTTGCAGTTTCTGTGTTAACAAACTATCCCAAACATAGTGGCTTAAAACAGCAATCATTTTGTTACACTCACCATCTGTGGGTCAGAAATTCAGGCAGGCTCCGTTGGGTTATTCCTCTGTACCATGCAGCATCAACTGGAGTGACTCTGGTAGTCAACTGGTGGCTGGGAGTCTCTGGAGGGTTCAAGAGGTACACATGTCTAGGACCTTGGCAAGGATGGCTGACAAGCTGGGCTAGTTTGGGCACTCACCTTCTCTGTGTAGCCTCTCCACATGGTCTTTCTCTCCTGGTGGTCAGACTTATTACATGCAGGCGTGGGGCTCAAGAATGAGTGATCCCAGAGATAGGAAAGGGAAGTTGCCAAGAAAAAAAGTTTACCAAGAAATTGGTAAAACATCACTTCCTCCATATTCTGTTAGATACTCACAAAGCCAACCCAGATTCAAGGAAACTCTCTTCTTGGCAGAAGGAATATCAAAAATGGCAGGCATCTTTAATCTGTCACAATTTGTATCATAGATTGTGTAATAGTATCTTAAGCTCTGAAAACAGGGAGTATTTTGGCTTCACCAGTTATTATCTGCATAAGAGGCACATTGCTTATTCTAATCATAAATCCTGATATCCTTGTCTGAGCATTATATTTTATAATGGCAAAAGAATAATCCTCTGCTTCTCATTCTTGAATTACATTATAAAAACCTCGAAAGGCCTCAGACCCCAGAAAAGAAACAAAAGGGAAGAAAGCCAACTTGACCTGTAATTAAATGTATTGAAAGTTCTTTGTTTTCTTCATACCAGATCACGATAACTTGGAGAGGTAACAATTATCTCCATTTTAAAAAATGAGAAACCTCTGAGGTTCTGAGACAATAAAGTGAGTCTAACATCATACATACATAACATCATCATGGCAAGTGGTAAAGCCAGAATTGTTCCAACCAGTAATAGTTTCCTGACTTTAGGGTCTATTTGTGCAACAACTACTTCTCTCAAAGACTTATTTTCCCTGACAATGACGCATTTTGAGGGTTGTCACTCCAATAAGCCAACAGCCAAGTGTCTGACTGGTTAGAGAAGGCAATGTGATAAGACTGAAAATATTTTCCTGATACTATGATATATTACAGCTGTTTTTTTTTTTTTTGTTGTTGTTGTTTTTTATTTCTGCAAGTTTACCTTGATAATTGGTTTTGTCTTAGGCCAGTGATTCTTAATCTTTTAGGAATTTGATATCCTATTGTTATATAGGCAAGGCAGCCCAGGTAAGGTTAGAGTTTCACAAAATTTGGAAAGGAAACTACTATTGGCACTTGGACACAAAAACCGTTATTTTCACCATCTATGTATGGTACTATTTACATTAGTAAGATAAATGTTATTTTTATGTTAATTTAAGTAAAAATGTGAGTTGATTTAAAGAAAATTGTTAAATAAATAAGATGTCGGGTGTATATGGCACAGATTGGGAATCATGAACTCCTGAAATTGGAGAAGTGCTGCTGCAGTGGATAAGCAATAGCTATGAGATACTGGATACTGGGATAAATATAATGGCATAGATATAGAGACATATTTAGTATCAGAAAAGTCATGTTTGGCCTTGATGGCCACTAATTAGCTGTGTGACTTTGGGTGACTCACATAGCATCTGTTATGGACATCAGTTTTCTCATTTGCAAAATTAAATAATTGATTGAATTTGTCCCAAGGATTCTTTTTTTCCTAAAATTTTCTGACATTGCATCTCTTTTTCCAGTAAAAAAAAAAACCCTCTCCTTTATTCAGGATTTTTTTTTTTAAGTTTGAATTATATTTTATGTGTCTGAAAGAAGTAAAGATGACAGAGCTTTTAACTCAGATCTTCTCCTAAGAAAAATATTTTTAATAACTTCTAGAGTGGCACTGGCCTCTCCAGACTTCATTTTTCTTCACCAACTTTCAACTACATTTTTGACGGCATCAATTCTTCATCATAATTACATCTTCAGCCAATGTCTTAAAATGTGAACACTATTATTATCTATCACCGTTCTTCACTGAAATACATCTTCAAAGATCATCCTAAGCCTCCCTCGTCACACTGCCAGTAATGCTGTTGTGTATATCACCTTCAGGTAAATCACACAAAGTACATGCAAAAGAATTTTGAAGGGAGCATCCTAAATGCAGAAATGTTTCCTGTTGAAGTTATTTATGTGTCCAATCAGGTCAGTCACTGACCTTGGAGTTGACATTTTCCAAAGTGGACAGACCCCAAGTAATTGGAGGATTTCACTCCACTCATCCCACAACCCTTTAACGGCACCTTAAAAATGACTGGGTGGGGGTGGGAGAGAAGAAAAGACAAAAGACTAGGGTGTCTGCACCCCACCATGCTCAACTTGGGATGGCCTCCTGGCCATAGTACTAGCCTTGAAGAACCTAATGTTCCAGTCTTGGCATACAATTGTGGGCTTTAGACCTGAAAAGGGCCACCTCACTTCTCAGATGAAGACACTGTGGACCAGAGAAGTGACTTGCTCACAGAGTGAGGTAGTAGCAAGGTCGGGACTAGAAGCCAAGAGTTTGACTCCTGTCAGCCCATTGCTTTTCAACCCTTACTCTGAGTTTTGAGCAAGGATAAAGTCCTAAGAAGAGAAATGAAATCTTAGCTTTCTGTTGCCTCCCCAACTTGCTTGGGATGCTAACAAGATCACGTGGGCAGCTGCCAGTCCCAGAATTTCCCTGACGCTTGAGGTCTATCTAGCTGGTCACTGAATCCACCACTCCTTTATTTTCTCCAGAGTTCTTGGAGGAGCATTATACCCCATGCTCAGAATAATGGATGAATATGAATCTTGGGTCCATCTGAGCACCAGCCTGCAGGGCTGCAGAAACTACAGAGCTGGCCCAGACAACACAGCTGGCTGGTGTCCCCTGGGGCTCAGCCTTGACTTCCCTCCTCAGGCTGCACACTGGACCCACCATTCTATGCAGCTGCAACAGGATAACGGTGCATAGGGAGGAGGGATGGGGAGGCTCCAGTGAAATTTGTGACCAGTGATGTCTCTTCATCTGACATCTATGGCATTTCATGTTAACAATGCATCTCCTTGTGCTTAAGTGACCACTAATTAGGAAAGTTACTTTTTAAAAAACCTGTGTGTAGAATGGAAAGGAAAAAATAGGTCAACTATTAAGACCAAGACCTCAGCCCTTGTTAGCTGGGTAGGGTTCAGAGCAAAGCCTATGCATGAGCCTTGGGAAGGGCAGATTTTTTCCCTGGGTGTGGTTGACTGAATAATGCCCCCCACCCCTAAACATATCCAAGTCCCAATCCCTAGAACCTGTGAATATGTTATGTTACATGGTGAAGAGAACTTTGCCAATGTGATTAAGTTAAGGATATTGAGAGTAGGAGATTGTTCTGGATCATCCAGGTGAGCCTCATAAAATCACAACAGTCCTTATGAGAGAGACACAGGAAGAGTCAGAGTCAAAGGAGAAAGTGATGTGATTGTGGAAACAGAGGGCAGAGTGATGCCCTTTGAAAACGGAGGAAGAGGACTCAAGTCAAGGAACACAGGCAGTCACTAGAAGCTGAAAAAGACAAGGAAATAGATTCTCCTTCCGGTGAATCCAGAAAGAACACAGGCCTGTCGGCACCTTTATGTTAGCCCAGTGAGAGTAATTTTGGACTTCTGAACCCCATATCTGGAAAAGAATAAATTTGTGCTGTTTTAAATCACTGATATTGGGGCAATTCATTAGAGGAGTAAAAAGAAAACTAATACACTAGGCTCAACTGGTACACGGTGGATCTCGGCAAGGATTTGTTGAAAGCTGTTTGGAGTCTTGACCTCATCTAGCTGTGTGAGCTTGGGCAAGCTGCTGAAGTTTCTCTATCAGAGTTGTCCTTCCCACTTCACAGGATATGGGTTATGATCAAATGAAACATTGCATATGAAAACACAATTTTAAAGTTATAAAATCCTTATATGAATGTGAAGTTACATGATTGTGGAAGCAAAGCAGTATTTCCCCCTCTCCCTCACTATCTCAGAGGTGGAAAGGAATTTGATGATCCCTTTTAGACAGAAAAACTATAAATTGTCAGCTCCTGAACCTAGTGACTTATGGGCTACAACCTCTGCAACACTGGTTGTTTGGTGATGAGGCCTTCTAAATATTCCCTTACCCCAGAATGCTCCTAAGAGTTTCTACAGCCGCCCATTTATTTCTTTCACAAATATTAGTAGAGTACTCACTCACTGTTGTTGACTATTGTTGACCCATTACCCATTTCTGCATTTATTCATAAGTTCAAGAGATGTTTATTGAGCACCTACTATATGCCAACATTGTAATAAGCACCAGGTATAGGTATATAAATGATTGAATGAAATATGGTCACTGCCCTCAAGGAGCTCAGACTCTTGGGGGAGGCAGTCTTGAAGCAATATCCATGCATTGAAGTGCCAAGGGTGCTACAATAGTGGAATGTGCTGGGTGCAGAGGGGTCTCTGAGCAGGGAGGACTGGTTTTACCCAGGGAATCTCTCCATGTGGTTGAGGAGCAACTGGGTCACTGATCCCATCCACTTATGATCACATACCATGATCTCCAACAAAGCTTCTAAAAAGAAGAAAGCTGAGTGTGAGACAGACAGACTAGCAGAAAGTCCTGCCCACAGAGAGAACCATGACAATACCTATGTCATCTACAGAGTCAGTGGTTTAAATTCTTCATAGTGACCCTCCTCACCAAGGCCACTTCCCACTGAAATCATAGCTATCTCACCATTGCTACCCAAAGCATCTTTTATAAAAGCTAGGCTGTTTTATTTGCATAAGGAAGTCATGTTTACTTGGATCAAAGGGCTAGCCTTGTTGTTCTTTACTTTGGCAGCCAAGGTTTCAGGGAACCCTTGGAAGGATCTCTTTTCCCAGCCTTTCCCTCCTCTCTCTCTCAAACTGGTTTATGCAAAACTGGATTAATTGGCTTATGACATCAGGAAGTGCAGGGGTGGAGCTGAGCCTGGACACTTGGAAACACAGTCTGGAATGCTATCTAGACTACTCACCACGCCATTTCTAATCTCTGCTTTTCCCTGATGGCAACCTCATTCTCTCCTCCTGCAGATGGGCTTTTTTCCTGCAAGGCTGAACACAGCCATGGGCAGTTGGGTCTTACCTCATCTATGCTAGGTAACCAAGAGGAAACTTCCCCATCAGCTCTGCTTAAAAACCCAAGGAAAGAATTTGATTGGTCCAACCGAGTCATGTGCTCATTTCTAGACCAATTGCTATAATCAAGGGTGTGAGGTATGATGATTGGTCAGGCCTGGATCACATGTTCATTCCTGTGGTTAGGAGACTGGAATCCTTCAGCAGAACCACATGGTTGTTATGGGAAAGGAGGAATTCTCCAAAGATATGGAGGATGTGTGTGTAGTGTGTGGAGATGAAAAAGGATGGATATAGTCATCAAAAGAAAGGGAAGAATCAGTCATGATTAGGTAAAATGAAAATATATGCTCTATTCTCCTTCCGTAAAGATTTATTACCCTACTTCTTCATGCCAGGTGTGCTTTTATTAGGGGACAAAGACTTGCAAAATTAGAAATAAGGTTTAAAATACTTTCAAATGGCAATACCAGTGAGAGTGAAAACATTCCTATAAACTTAGGAAAGAAAGGTTTTTCTACAGCCTTGGAAATGAGTAGCCACCAGGACTGGTATTAAACCTCTTCTATCAATGAAGGCAACTCCCCTCATTGAATGTACTTTTGCAAGCCAGCCAGGCAGCGTCAGTCCCTTGCTTCTGAAAGTCAGTCAGGGATGGACCCACTCTAGTAAACGCTCCAGTGACTACAACCAGCCAACAAGTCTCGCCTAAGTAATCACGCTTTTACAGAAAATGTCTACCCCTTATCTCTGAAAATTTGCCAATCTTGGAACTCAACCCTACCCAAAAACCCAATAAAAAAATCAACTCCCTTTTCTGCTTAGAAAAACTATGTCTAAGCAGCTTAACTCTCACTTACTGTAATGAGGAAAACATTCAGGTTTTTTTTTTTTGCCTTCCAGTGGATTTCTTGAACATGTTTTAGAGTTCCAGTTTGATACATCTATAGTTATTTTTGAGTGTCTATCGTTGTATAGCTTTTTAGTGGTTGTTCCAGGTACTCATTACATCTATGTAACTTATCAAAGTCTACTGGTATTGACATTGTTACCAGTTTGAGAGTTACTTTACTTTACATAGCTTTACTCTCCCCCAGTAATAATATAATTGTCTTAAATATTTCCTCTATGCACATTGAGAACCACATTAGATAGTGTTATGATTTGTGCTTCAACCATCAAACATAATTTAGAAAACTCAAGAGGAGAAGGAAAGTCTATTGCATGTACCCATATTTTTGTTGTTATGCTCTTTCTTTCTTTCTGATCCTCTAAGATTCCTTCGTTTATCATTTCTTTTGTGTTTGGAGAACTTCCTTTAGCCTTTCTTTTTTTTTTTTCTTCAATTGTGGAAACATATATACAGCCTAAATCTTCCCATTCCACCCCCTCCCTAGCATCCCATTAGTGGGATTAATCACATTTAGAATGTTGTAATGCTATCACCTTCCCACCATCCATTACTAGAAATTTCCCTTCACCCCAAACAGCAGCCCTACACTCATTTCTTAACTTCCCATTGCCCCTTCCCCCACTTTTCATAACCCATACTCTACTTTTCATCTCTATGGTCATATTCTCTGATAATTTCTTGTGTTTACTGTGGGGCTTAAATTTAACCTCTTAAATCCATAACAATCTTGGTTTTCTTTGATACCAACTTAACTTCAATAGGACCCGTAAACTATGTTCCTATACTCCTCCAATCCCCCACCTTTATATAGTTCTTGTCAAAAATTACATATTTTACATTGAGTCCAAAACCACTGATTTGTCATTAGAGTTTATGTATTTTATGTCCTGTAGGAAGTAAATACTGGAGTTACAAATCAAAAGTTATTGACTTCTATTTGTATTCCATTGTGGTCAGAGAATGTGCTTTGAATATATTCAATTGTTTTTTTTTTTTTAATTTATTGAGGCTAATTGCCCAGCATATAGTCTATTCTGGAGCAAGATCCATGATCACTAGAGAAAAATGTGTGCCCTGGTGATTTGGGATGTAAGGTTCTATACATGTCTGTTAAATTTCTCTACATCTCTCTCTCCTTTCTTTGTTTCTCTGTCAGTAGGGCTTCTTTAGTATCTGAAGTAGGGCAGGTCTTTTATTAGCAAAATCTCTCAGCATTTGTTTGTCTGTGAAAAATTTAAGCTCTCCCTCAAATTTGAAGGAGAGCTTTGCTGGATAAAGTATTCTTGTTGGAAATTTTTTTCTCTCAGAATTTTAAATATGTCATGCCACTGCCTTCTCACCTCCATGGTGGCCGCTGAGTAGTCACTACTTAGTCTTATGTAGTTTCTTTTGTATGTGGTGAATTGCTTTTCTCTTGCTGCTTTCAGAACTTGCTCCTTCTCTTCAGTATTTGACAGTCTGATCAGAATATGTCTCAGAGTGGGTTTATTTGGATTTACTCTATTTGAAGTTCGCTGGGCATTTATGCTTTGTGTATTTATATTGTGTAGAAGGTTTGGGAAGTTTTCCCCAACAATTTCTTTGAATACTCTTTCTAGACCTTTACCCTTCTCTTCCCCTTCTGGGATACCAATGAGTCTTAAATTTGGATGTTTTATTTTATCTATCATATCCCTGAGATCCATTTCGATTTTTTCAATTTTTTTCTCCATTCTTTCTTTTGTTCTTTCATTTTCTGTTCTGTGGTCCTCTAGGACGCTGAGTTGTTGTTCAACTTCCTCTAATCTTGTATTATGACTATCCAGAGTCTTTTTAATTTGGCCAACAGTTTCTTTTATTTCCATAAGATCTTCTATTTTTTTATTTACTCTTGCAATTTCTTCTTTATGCTCTTCTAGGGTCTTCTTTATGTCCTTAATATCCTGTGCCATGTTCTTCTTCATGTCCTTTATATCCTGTGCCATGCTCTCATTCTTTGACTGTAGTCCTTTGATTAATTGTGCCAAGTACTGTGTTTCTTCTGATCATTTGATTTGAGTGTTTGGGATTGGGTTCTCCATATCATCTAGTTTTAGCAAATGCTTTAAGATTTTCTGTTGTTTTTGGCCTCTTGGCATTTGCTTTGCTTGATAGCTGTGATCTTCCAGGACCTCTGCCGAGGGAAGGCTGTGCTACGTCAGAAGTGCGCGCCTTCCCTCAAGGGAAGCCCCGGGCCGCTGGGCCGTGCAGGTGCGCCCCCAGCCTGATGCAAAAACAGCTGAATGGGGTGTCTTAACCCCCACTTTTCACACAGCTCCACCTTCCCAGCTCCAGGACAGCTAGCTGTGGGTGCACCCAAGGCCACTGTCCATGGCCGATATTGTGGCGTGTGTACAGTGCTGTGGGATACACTCCCCATCAGACTGGGTTTCCTGGCATGGCTCTGGGCTGTGGGTATGGCCCCGGGCAAGAGTGTCACCAGCATGCTGGGAAGCCGGCTGCAAGAGGCACGGTTTCTTTCTCCTTTTGGCTCTCCCCTCTGTCCCTCTGTCCCCGGGACAATCAGCAGTGGGTGTGGGGAGGGCTATCCTCCATGCCAGACACCAAGGCATTGGCTACAGCCCGCTCCTGCAGTGCTTCACTACGCGGTTCTCACTGCCATATCTGCAGCCACTCCCGGGTTTTGTTTTTTTTTAAAAGAACTAGTCCATCTCCAAACGCCAACCCACAGTTTCCCCATACGGCAGCACGGCCTCAGGACTTTCAGCTGTCTTACTCGCTCGTTTCAGAATGCAGACTCCCAGTTTCACCAAATGCTTGGTCCCTGTGGATTTAGCAGACCTTGTTCAGCTGGTGCATTGCTGGAAGTGGTGTTCTGGGTCACTTTATGGTTTTTAGCTAGTATTTTTCACAGAGGTGTTTTTTTTTTGCCCTGTCTCACGTACCCACCATCTTAGGTTCTCCTTTTGCCATTCTTTTAGAGTAAGTCTGCGGGAGACAAATTCTCTTAATTTTCCTTTACCTGAGAATATCTTGACTTCCCCTTTATTTCTCAAGGGTATTTTCACTGGATATAGAATTCTGGGTTGACAGTTCTCTTCTTTCAACACTTGATATTATAAGAATCTGTATCTTATTTCAATCTTGTGCTTCGACTGCTCTGGTGGTGCTGCCTTGTTGCTACCAGGTTGAGGTGGAAGAACAGGTTTCCCCCTTGGCCTCTGTTGACACCCAGGGGAGGTGTCTGGACAATGGTGATATCTGTGAGTCTCCATGAGGGCTCCCCTGATTCCAGCCCTGTGGGAGGGGAGGGCTGCCTCATCACTTCCAGGTGGAAGTAGAAGCCCAGCCCTGCCACATGGTTTCCACTGACACCACCTTAGCAGAAGGGTTGGGGCACCTTGCTACAATCTGGCAAGGTTGGAAGTCTAGGTTTTCCACTGGACCTTTGCTAGCAGGGGTGGAGGTATGGCCATAGTTCTTGTGTTGTTTGGTTTCAGTAAAGTGATTATTATCTAAAAGTTTTCTGTCCTGCCAGGCTTCCCCTTTCCTGGTCCTTTGGAGAGAGGGAGAAGGCTTTACTTGGGCTTTGGCTATCAGTGCCCATTTCTGGGTTGCCAGTTTCTCTGGTATCTAGTCTGGGGTATAAGAGGCAAAGGGAAACCCAAGAAACTCACCATAATATCATTCCTTGGTTCAAGAGGTCCCTAGCCAGTCTGCCACCTTTTTTTCACCTTTCAATCTTATTATATGTGTTTTATGTGTATAATTTCCAGACTTTTTAGCTGTAGTAAGTGGGAGGAATAGGGAAAAGCATGTCTACTCCATCTTACCAGAAGCAGAAGTGATTCAGCTTTGTTTTATTTTAGGTATTGAGGGGTGGTTTCATCATCTTTTGACACCAGAATTTGCTCTCATTCAGATGATGTTCAAGCCTTTGCTCAGTAAGAGGTAGGAACGGGGACAATGACTACTTGGTGTGTGAGTGAGTAGAGGGGGGTGTGGTTCTTGAAATTGTAAAAAAGATGAAAATAGGATGTGGTGGACTTAAAACATATTCATACATTGACACTCTCCCAACAAAAAGTAGAGCCTATGCTCTCTCCCCTAGCTTCTGGACAAGTCTCTGTGGCAGCCTAGATAAATAGAATGTGGCAGAAGTGGAATGTGATGTCCAAACCTGGATTAGGAAAGCCCATGTTGCTTCTGCCAATGCCTCACAGCACTTACTCTGGGAGCCTTCAGCCACCAGATAAGAAGCTTGGGTGCCCCAAAGGTGCCATGTTGTGGGACTATGTAGAATAACCAAATAGAGGATGTGCGAGGAGACGCAGCTCTTCCAGTCTCCAGCTGTTTGAAGTTTTCTACTTCACGTGCCAGACATGTGAGTGAAGAAGGCTTCCCGATGACCCCAGCCACATCACCACCTAATTGAAACCACGTGAGAGAACTGCCTAGCTCAGAGTTTCTCAACCTTGGGCAGGATAATTCTTTGTTGTGGCAGGCTATCCTGTGCCTTGTAGGATGTTTAGCAGTATCCCTGGCTTCCATCCACTTGATGCCAGTAGCTCCCTGCCTCCACAACCAAAAATGTCTTTGGATGCTGCTAAAAGTACACCAGGGGTGGGAATCACTCCTAGTTGTGAACCACTAACCTAGCTGATCCCAGTCAAGCCCCAGATTCATGAGCAAAACTAACTTATTGTTATTGTTTTAAACCATTGTTGTGGGTGATTGATGTGCAGCAATAGATAATGAGAGCAGCATGGCGAGGCCTGGGTGCAGAACACCTTCTTCACCTCCATCACAAACTGGCCTGAGGTTAAGTCAAGAGCTGGACTCTCTGTCAGAGAATTGGGTGAATAGTCTGCTTCTACCACCACTGGGATTTTATACTGAGCTATCTTCTACATATGGCATTTAGATATGTATATATTTATCAATTAAGAAGGATTTTTAGAAGTTTATAATAAAAATATGCACACGTGCCTTATAAAACATACACAAGGAGGTTAAATAAAAAGATAAAAGGAAAAAATTATAAATAATTCAAGAAAAGGGGCAAATGATCATTTTAGGAAGGAGAGAATGGTTACTCATTTCATTTGCTCGTCAGCTTTCTAAAAACCTGAGAGAAACACTTGGAGTTTTATTATGAACTAATTTGTGAGGGTTGAATGTTTCCTGTCTCTAAATCCTAAGAGGAATTTATGACACGGTTTCTTACAAGTAGGACATTGAAAATGTCATCAACAACAATTTTACTTTTATACAAGTTGCAGAAAAATTCTCCCTATGGCCAAGAATCACGCAATAAATCATAACTCACTGGAGGTATTTCTGTCAGAATGAAGCTGATTTAGCCCAGGTGTTTTTGATGATATAGCAATAAGCCAGGATAGAACTTGGAGGAAGCAATCAACCAAGGAATATAACTCAAATTGTGGCCAGCTGATCAGCAGCCCTATTTCTGGCAAATACTCTCTCATGAGATCATCCATTAGTTTAAATCTTTCCCATTTAAGACTCCTAGTTCTTGAAAATCATATCACACATGTATGAAAGATTGCTTGTTTTCTTTTTTCTTTTTTGGGAGGTTGAAAATCCATTAATGGCATCAAGTTATTATTCAATAATTTAAAAGGGAAAAGAGGTGGGGACAAAACCCTCCCTGGATTTCCATGACCTCCCTCTTGCATTTCCAACTCCTGCAGTTGGGATTATAGTACAAGATATTTATTAGTATTTCTAAGCTGGAGTCTTGGTCCATAACTGATATCACAGTCAAAGGCCAAGGACTGGTCAATGAAGACCCTAAAAATCTTGCTCATGGTGGTTTTCTCCTCAAGATAGAGAATATAACTCTAAATTGTGGTAGGAGAGGCTGGGATAAACTTGTGGCTATAATGCCTATTGGGACATTTGCTTCTTAAACACAGGGCCGTGATGCTTCTGACAGGACAGTCAAGTGGACTAATTCTGGGGTGTTGCTAGAAGAGAAATCCATTCATTCGACATCCTGGACCACCAAGCAGTCCCAGGCAAGGGCTATCCTAATTCTACCTGGAAACAGCAGGACCAGGGGCTATGGAAACATGTGGTGTTACTTTGGGGTCATGATTGAGCAATTTGGGATATCTGCATCAGATCCAGCATGGATGAATTTTAATTTGTTGATTCGGGGAACAGATTCAGTGTCAGAAATGATTTGCTGAATTCCCACTTCTGCCTCATAGGGTGAGCCTTGATGAGTAATGTGAGGGTCCCTTGGTTTCTCTAGTTGCTGAATGGAGAGCAAATCTCATTACCCCATGGGTGTATAATGATGATTATCAGTGATGAAGAAGTTTGTCATGAGTCACTTCCCCTTGGCACTGGCTAAGCTTAGAATCATCAGTGTTTGTATGCCAGGACGTTTAACCTAATGTTCCTACTTTGAGTTGAGAGGCAGACAAATTTGCTCTCAGGTGGACAGACTGCACCGTGCTGTCACTTGCTGTAGGTGGCAATGTACTACTTTCTTGAGAACAGATATCCCTCAAAGGCCTCCAGAACTCTTGAGATAGCTTTTGTTGTTATCGCTTTTAAAGTGAACAGACCTTTCTGATTTTAGTGGATGACAGTGTTTATGGGACTAGTCCTTGCAGTAAGTGGCTCTCTTGGAGTGGACAAGCTTTGTCATGAGGGATGCTTGGCTGCCTGGTAATTTGAAAGATGCACACGGAGGCCCTCTAGTGGAGGGACCCAGGTTTACTGATGTAACTAATGGGAGGCAGGCCTAGGAAAGGTAAATCACCAAGTATAAAGTGTAGAGTAACCATCACAGGGTCAGGTGGAATTGACGACGGTTATTGTGAAGACATATCCCTTATGTACCTTGCATCTCCAGTTCTTCAAGGTTTCATTTCCGTTTTAGCAGATGAACAAAGGAGATCATGGTGTTTGATAGAGTCAATTTCTTGGCTCCTATAAATCCAAAACCCCCTTTGGTCACCAAGTCAGCTCAGGGTCACTGGATGGAGCAGTTTATTTATAATTTCATACTGTGAGAGTGAACCCTGACCTGGGTTTTTGGAAAGGCACATATTTTGAACTTGTTGTTTTGCCTCCTTGTGATAGCTTTCACAGTCTGCCTGGGAGGCAACTCATTTGTAAATCACAGTGATGAAGAATGAGATCTTTGTGTGCCTCTAGAGAAGCTGATTCTTGGAGCAGTCTATCAATATGTCACATTCAGCAGGCCTTTAATCTTCATGTTCTGAACTTGGTAATACATTGGGTCACTTTTCTCCACTTTGATTTTAACCACTTTAGAACATACGGGTCTGGGTCAGATGGTAAAATGCTTCTGGGAGAATAATCCCTTCAAGCTACAATACACTGAGTAAACACAGATTTGAGTCTCAATTCCTCCACATGGTAGCTCAGTGACATTGCATAAGATTTTAACCTCTCTAACTCATGGTTCCCTTTTCTGTAAAATGAGTGTAATAATAGCACTTTTCTCTTAGAGTTGTTACAAGAATTAAGTGAAATAATGTATAGTGCTTAGCTCAGTCCCTGGCACACAACCAGCCCTTGAAAAATATTACCGATTATAAGATTACAAGTAATAATGGGGGGGGCAAGATCAATCGAATCTAGTTTTTTATAACCCCAAGAGCTTATAAAATGATTCCATTTTCTACTGTAATTATAGATGGTGAGAATATTTGGGGACAATGTGTAATCTTAACTTGGAAGACTTCAGTGGATTATTTTGTGGTATAATAACATCAAAGATTAGAAAAAGGTCAAATATTAATTTCCTAAGAATGATTCCAATATTGGCATCAGTTACTAAGAATAAATTTTCCAAGGGTAGAATAGTATAAGAATTTACTAAATAGACATATACATCTATGTCTTTTAGTCACTTATTAGGAAATAGTCATTTTAGTATATTTGGACTGTCCATTTTTCTCCAGACAACCTGAGTTATAGCAGAGCTTGTGCCTCCTATATCCATAATGGTTAACTAAGTCCCTGCATCTGTCTGAACCACACAGAGAATGTTTTGACTTAAGCAGAATTCCATGCTTTATTCTTGCTATTTTGCATTGTGACTCACGTCTTCTTGTTCCTTAAAATTATTGTCTCAGAGTTAAATTTACTGTGAACTTTGCTTGTTTGGGCTGAGAGGTGGCTTCTTTTCTTTTTTTTTTTTTTTTGGCTCCTATGAAGGATGATGTTTTGTTACCCAAAAAAGTTTAAATCTCACAACTATATAGTCCCATCTAGAGAAATTTCAGCAGTGTTGAGAAGACTGTGGTCTAATGGAAAGAGCAAGCTCTCTGGGATCAGCCAGGTCTGGGTTCTGATCCAAATTCTACTTTGTACAATCCATGTGGCTGTGGGCAAGTCACTTCACTCTGAGTCTATGTCCTCATCTGTAAAGTGGAAAAATACTACATTACTACATATAAATACATGTAAAGCACTTAGAATATTCTCTAGTTTATTCTAAAAGTTCAATAATGTTTTCCATTATTATTAGGATTATAGTTGTGGTTATGATTATTGTAACCTGGTAAGGTAAGGTCACTGAAACAATATATAATGCATGCAAAGCAACTAGCACAGTACTTACCTGCAGAGTAGGCGCTCAATAAATGTTAGCTATTATTGTTTTCAATAAGTTACTCCTTGCTCATAGACTCTAAGTGTTCTACCACATAAGAATGTGAGGGAAGAGGAAATGGTAAGCCTGGTGTGTCCATATTGACGTCTTAAGACTTAAGAAAGGCCATTATTAGTTCTGTCTGCAAAAGGATGAGGAGGAGGGGGAAGAGGAGGAAGATGATGACAACAATGGCGATGATGATGATGATGATGATGATGATGATGATAGCTGGCATTTACTGAGCACTTCCTCTAAGCCAGATGTGGTGCTAAGTACATCATTTCATTTGCTCCTCCTAACACATCTATGAAGTGAGTACTATTGTTATCTCCAAATCTCAGCCTGGGTCTCCCAAAACAGATCCTGAGACAAAGATTCAGGTGCCAAGGAATTTATTCCGGAGGTAATCACAGGAGCATAGGGAGGGAAGTGGAAATGGCCCAGGAAAGGGAGGCAGTTGAGAAAGGGCAAGGTAATGAGTGGGAACTTATGTGGGCACCTGGAACCCAGTCCTGCTGGGGCACATCTGAGAGACTGTAGAACACACCTCAGAGTTGTCCTATCAAGGAACAAGGAAATTGGGGAGTTCATCCCCCAACTCTCACACCTCTCACTGGTTGAAGGTCATTTGGGAGAGGGGTGGGGGGAAGGGAGTTTAACTGCCCAGCAGTTTTGGCTTGTCCTGCCTGTGGGCTGAGTAGGCTCTTACAGCCCACTTTCAGCAGAGAGATGCAGGTATGGGAGCCAGGAAGCCAGGGCATGCCAAATGGCCACATTCCATTTTACAGGTGTGGAAACCAGCCCATTTGAATTAGTAAAATAGTATGGCTGGAAGTCAAGTCTAGAGGCTACAGTTGTAACTGCTCTGCCATACCAGCCCGTGTATTCCTGGGAAAGCCTCATTGCTAATAGGTCCATAGTCCCTTGGTGTTTCTTTGTTCCTGGCTGTGAGCTTGCCAAACTGGACTTTCTGGCCTCTCAGCGAGTGTGCTCCCTCCTAGTTTCTTTTTAAAAAATCACTTTCTGGGTTCTCAATCTAAAATGGTGGCATAGAGAGGAGTGGAAGCTAAGTAGTGCCCCTGGAACAACTAAAAAAAAACAGAAACAGCTAGTAAATAATCTGGCATAACTGCAGGGGGCAAACATGACTGTCCACTCATCATACACCAACCTGAATTGGGAGGAATGCCCGAGATCACAGCATAAAATCTGTAAGTAAAAACTGTGATCCAAATCAGGAGACGCCTCCCCCCACAGCCTGAGCTGCAAAGCCTTGTGATGCCAGAGAGAAGCTTTCTCCCAGCAAGCAAATATAGCTCAGCTAAGCTCCAACTGGGGTTTTAATTAGTGAGTGTGAACTGCTCACTATGAGGTACGAATCCCCAGTGAGCAGACAGAGGCTTTGGGTGACAACTGACCCTGGAGACCGGAGGGTCGCCTCAGACTAGCTCTGAAGGGGACTCTCTGTTCCTTTTTTGACTCAGTGGAGAAAGCCTCAGCCATTTTCAGTTCCCAGTTCTGTGACCCAGACAAGGGTGTGGCACAGGCAGAGAGAGACCACTGAAATGCCAATGACCTCCCCCTAGGGAGTCTATCTTCTCTAAGAGGAAAGGGGTGGGGCCCAGCTCTACTACCTGCTTTTCATTCAGAACTTGGGGAAAAAGAGCCACACCTCCTCACACCAGTCAAGACTTATAGGCTATCAGGCACCACCTGCTGGGCAGAAAAGCACAGAGACCTGAGGCATCACAGAGTGTACCAATTTTCTAAGACACACCCTCAGGGAAACCGGATGTTGAATATTTCTTCCTTCTGGGACCTTAGCGCATTCTGGTCTGGGGAGGCCTGATTGGGGTAACTGAGGAAACCACGCCTAGACAACAGAAAACTACAACCTACACCAAGAAAAATGAGGTTATGGCCCAGTCAGGGGAACAAACTTGCACTTCAACTGTGATGCAGGAATTGAAACAACTAATAATAATTGAATTCAGAAAGTTTAGGGAAGATATGGCGAAAGATCTGAACAGTATAATGAAACACAGGACGTACATAAAGTAGAAATTGAAAGGTCAAAAAACCAACTAGTAGAATCTATGGAAATGAAAGGCACAACACAAAAGGTGAAAGACACACTGGAAACATACAACAGCAGATCTCAAGAGGCAGAAGAAAACACTCAGGAACTGGAGAACAAGGCACCTGAAAGCCTACACACAAAAGAACAGATAGAGAAAAGGATGGAAAAATATGAGCAACATCTCTGGAAACTTAAAGACAAAATGAAAAGCAAGAATTTATGTGTCATTGCTGTCCCAGAAGGAGAAGAGAAGGGAAAAGGGGCAGAAGCAATAATAGAGGAAATAATCAATGAAAATTTCCCATCTCTTATGAAAGACATAAAATTACAGATCCAAGAAGCGCAGCTTACCCCAAACAGAATAGATCTGAATAGGCCTATGCCAAGACACTTAATAATCAGATTATCAAACTTCAAAGATAAAGAGAGAATCCTGAAAGCAGCAAGAGAAAAGCGATCCATCACATACAAAGGAAGCTTGATAAGACTATGTGTGGATTTCTCAATATAAACCATGGAGGCAAGAAGAAGTGGTGTGATATATTTAAGATACTGAAATTGAAAAACCACCAACCAAGAATCCTAAATCTGGCAAAACTATCCTTCAGATATGAGGGGAAGCTTAAAATATTCTCTGACAAACAGACAATGACAGAGTTTGTGAACAAGATACCTGCTCTACAAGAAACACTAAAGGAAGCACTGCGAACGGAAAGGAAAAGACAGGAGTGAGAGGTTTGGAAAACAATTTTGGGAGATAGTAGCACAGCAATGTAAGTACACTGAACAAAGTTGTCTGTGAGTATGGTTGAAAGAGGAAGGCTGGGATCATGTGGGACACCAGAACAAAGGACAAACGATAAAGACTGGGACTGTGTAACTCAGGGAAACCTAGGGTGCTCGATGATTGTAATAAAAGGTACAAATATGTTTTTACATGAGGTAGAACAGATGAATGTCAAACATTGCAAGGTGTTAAAAATAGGGTGGGATTGGGGGGAAAATACAATCAGTGCAAACTAAAGGCTAGAATTAACAGAAACATTGTATTATGCTTCCTTTACTGTAACAAAAGCAATACACCAAAGCTAAATGCATATGGGGCGGGGGATAGGGGAAGGGTATGGGACTCCAGGCATTGGTGATGTTGTCTGACTCTTTATTCTACTTTAGGTTAATGCTGTCTTTCCTTTTCTCACTTTCCAGCTATCAAGTTTGATTGTTTGTTTTTCTCTCTCTCTTGCCTTTTTCTTTTGCCTCTCTGCCTTCTTTGACTCTTCCTCCATCTTTGTGGAAGAAATGTCCTTATATAGAAAGTGGTGATGGTGCTGAATACATAAATACATGACTATACGGGGAACCAATGATTGTTTACTTAGGACAGAATATATAGTGTTTGAACAAAACCATCTTAAAAGAAATGGGTTGATGAAGAAAACTTGAGGGCACTATATTGAGTGAAATAAGACAGACACATAAAGGCAAATATTGCAGGGTCTCACTGATAGAAACTAATTACAATATGTAAACTCATAGACATGAAATATAAGTTACCAGGATACAGAATGAGGCTAAAGAATGGGGAGTGGTTGCTTATTATAAGCAGAATGTTCAAATAGGGTGAACCTAAATATTTGGAAATGGACAGGGGTGATGGTAGCATGTAATGAGAATAACTAACAGTGCTAAAAGGTGTGTGAAGGTGGTGTAAAGGGTAAGCTCAGAGTCACACATGTCATCAGAAGGAAAGTTGGAGGCTAAAAGATGACAATGTATAAAACAGTGAATCTTGTGGTGGACAATGTCTGTGATTAACTATACAAATATTAGAAATCTCTCTCACGAGCTAGAACAAATGTATGTCACTGTAATTAGAGGTTAATAATAGAGAAGCATATAGGGGAAAATATATATGTATTGCAAACTATATACTACAGTTAGTAGTATTTTAACATTCTTTCATCAACAGTAACAAATGTACTATACCAAAACTATGAATCAATAATGGAGAGGGGGGGACATGGTTAGGGGTATGGAAGGATCTGAGTTTCCTTTTTTTGTCTTTATTTCTTTTCTGGAGTAGTGAAAATGTTCTAAAAATTGAAAAAAAAATTGTGTTGATGGATGCACAGCTGTATGGTGGTGCAGTGGGCAATTGATTGTACACTTTGGATCTTTGGATAGTTGTACGGTATGTGAACAATCTCAGTAAAAAAAAAATACATATATATATATAAATAGATTGGGGTGATGAATGCACAACTATATGATGGTACTGTGAACAGTTGATTGTACACCATGAACTGTATGATTGGATGATTGTATGGTATATGAATATATCTCAATAAAACTGAATTAAAAAAAAATCACTTTCTACTTAAACATCCAAGGGGATTCATTTTTTTTTTTTTTTTTGCAACTAAGAACCAGTACATAGATGTCATTTTTGATTCCTTCTTCTCCTATACCCCCAAATCCAGTCTATCACCAAGTCCTGGTGATATGATCTTTTCAATCTGTCCACTTCTCTCCTTCCCCACTATTCCTACCCCAGTTCAGAACATTGTCATATTTGATCACCTCCCATCCACAGCCTAGGCAGCTCTCTCTGCCCACAGTACTACCCGCACTCCATTGCCTTCTCCACACTGACTCCAGCATTATCTTCATAAATGTCAGTATGCTCATGACACACACACACACACAAACACACACACACACCGTGCAATCCACCACACCCACATTCTAGGCTTCAGCCATACGGAACAACTTTGCATTGCCAGAGTGCAATTCTTCCTCTTTTCTCCAGGGCTGTGTGCATATTGCTCTTTCTACGTAGAATACTCTTCTTTCCATTTACCAGGCTAACTTCTATTCATCTTTCAGGTCTTAGGCTATATGTTATTTGCTTCAGGAAGCATTTCTTAACTTCCTGAGCTTGAGTTAGGGGCCCTTGTGTTCCTGTAATACACCAGAAACCTACTGTATTTGCTATTTATGTGTGTTTTCTACTAGACAAAGAGCCCTATGATGGTGAGACTCTTGTCTGTTTAGTTGATAATTATGCCTTCAACATCTGAAACATTGTGGCCACTCAATAAAAACTAGTTAAATGAAGAATGGTGCCAAATGCCACCACAAGGGCTAAAATATAAGGACTGAACAGCATCCATGACTTTTGGCAATCTGAAGGTCAAATGACCTCAGCAGGGGCAATTTCAGTGGAGAAGTGGCAGCAGAAAGTTAGATACCCAGTGGGCGATGGACGAAGTGGAGACAGGAAGTCTACTGTTTCATCACATCCCTTCCTAACTGTGTTCCTGGCTGAGATGTTTCCATGGGGTCAGGGGCAGGACAGGCAGTGGAAACAGGAAGGTATCAGATGCCTGAGATATTTGCATGAAAATAATGGTGCCCCAAGGAGAGGAAAATGTGCTGAGTCTCCAACATCAGGGCTGACTTGTCCAGAAGCCATACTGGGCGCAGTGCTGAGGGTTCACGATGCTTTTAGGGGCTCCTGGAAATGTTTTAATTTTAACTTATTTTAAAATCAGAAGAACAGAAAGATGGCTATAATAATAATGAATAATAATGAATCTGTAATGATGAATCCAACCCGGATATTGTTCATCTTTATGCCAATGCAGATGTAAATATGAGTTTTAATATTATTTCACAGAGCGAGAGGTCCCAGAGGCAAAAGTGCCTGGGACCCGTGAATGTCCTAATGTGTTCCTGAACAGCTTTGCTGACTTTACAATCTGGTCCTGCCTGTGAGACTCATTTGTCATGAATTAGGTCACCCCCTTTCTCCTCTGACACTCTTCTGGGTCAGCGCGGGGTGGGTACTGTTTCCTCTGGTGGGGAGGGGACTGTGGTCAGGACAGCTGGCTAGGTACTCCTGTTTCTCATGATTTTCACAAAGATATTGGGTTCAGTCTTTGAATGCTTTTTCATATTTCTGCTCAGGGTAAACAAGGTCTACAAATAAAGATACCATCTTCCTGGAGAGGAAGAGAGAGAAAAGACCCAGCCACCCTGCCAACGCAACACTATATGGAAACAAGGAGCCCTGACTTTGTTCTATGAAACAATTAGAAACTGCAGTGGATTACTAGATGGATAAACTAACCTGGGGTAATTAAAAGAAGACCCTGGGCAGTGATTACTTCCCCTCCAAGGAAACTAAGAGGAGCAAAGAAAGCCAACTCATTTCCCAGCAAGGTAGCTTTTGTTCTAAGCAGAAGACTGATTTGGTCTAGATAATGCAGAGGGTTGAACTTGAGTATTTCCCAACTTTATGAGGTGAAAAGTCTCAGCAGCAGTTGTGAAGGGGGCAGCAGCCAAAACAAGAACTTTTGTCTCCCAAGGCTTTTCTTTTTGAGGTATCACTTGCAGCCAGCAGGCGCTCAGGTCTCTGTAGGGAAAGAGTCAAAAGCATTCTCCTCCCTCCTTCCTCATCCCATTCTATGTCTATAAAGTGAATGTTCTGCCTGATCAGAGATTCTTGCCCGTAGAGTTTATCATATTAAGCCATTAATCCTTTCATCTTGAACTCCAAGTGCCAGATGCTGCTGATACAAAGGTCAATAAAACTCAAATCCCTGCCTGTAAATAACTCACAGATAATGTGTTAAATGTCCAAATATGGCCCACTGATGTGTTTGATTATGTCATGTTTTAGAATAGGACATTTAACATGAAAATTGAGAATTCTAGATTCTTTTGACCAATCAACAGCTCTGACAATAGTGGGGCCACATTCCCACAGGGCAACAGTGGACTTGAACCAGGGATAGCATGAAGGTGAGGCTTAGGGGAGCTTTAGTTATTCTTCCCATATAATTTCCATCTGTATTTTAATGCTGTATCAGTTTCCTAGGGCTACTATACCAAATTACCCCATAGTTAGTGGCTTAAAACAACATAAATTTATTCTCTCAAAGTTATGAAGGCTGGAAGTCTGAAATCAAGGTGTCTTCAGGCCTTGCTCTCTCCAGTGACTCTATGGAAGATTCCTTCCTTGTTTGCCTTTGCATAGCTGTGGTGGTGGCTGACAATCCTCGGCGTTTCATGGCTTTTAGTTACATAACTCCAGTGGCTGCCTCTGTCCTCACATGGCCTCTTCCCCCGTGTGTCTCTCTGTCCCTGTGTCTCTTCTCTTCTTATCAGGACACTGGTCATACTGGATTAGGGTCCACCCTACTCCAGAATGCCCTCATCTTAACTGATTACATCTGCAATGAGCCTATTTCCAAACAGGTCACATTCCAAGGCACTGGGGGTTAAGGCTTCAACATATCTTTTGGAGGGATGCAATTCAACTCATAATAGTCACCATTCCTTCATATGGGCAATGGATGTTGTATTTATTTTATATAAAGTCTATGCAAACTGAGCTTTAAGCACTTGTTCCCAACCCCTGCACCCCCCAAGTAGATGGTCATCCTTCTAAATAAAAAGTTGAAAGTTGCTACTGGCTAGAAATGGGCAATGGCCTCCCTTTTGGGTCAGGATCACAGTCCCCTCAATTCCTTATATCCTACACCTGTTCTGCTTCACTAATTCATCATATTTATCTTGTCCCTGAGGATATTTGATCAGAAAATAATAGCTTAAGGTATTTTAGTCATCCTATACTCATAATGGGAAATTCTGGAGGATTAGGTGGGTTTTTGAGACCTAAAAGAATGACTCTTTGCAAGGGTAGAATTCTGGGCATCAAGAGAAAGTCATCGCACACGGTCGTTTTCCTACACCCAGGCTGACTTCGTCCACCAGGTTCTTTTACAAAGCCTTATGGATCATTACTGGAGAGTTGTTTCATTTGATTCAGAAACCAAGTCTATTTCCTTTTCAAATGTCAATACAAGTCAAACATGCTTTGAAAATGTGCAGAGATCATTGCAAACAGATTAATCTCTCCTAGGAAGGATCTAGCCTCGTGTCAAGGAACTACTGTTTTAAATAATTAACAGGTGAATTATATTATTGGACCAGCAAATGATCCAATACTAATTGGACCTTACTAAAGACATAAATTCAAACAATTGCCAATTCAAGTGAAGTTCAAACTCATCAAAGTGAAAAAATGCAAATGTAGTTTATGTAGAGTTTGGTTGAGTCCTGTTACATATCTGTCAAGTTCTCGGCAAAGAAAAATGTCAGTGTTTCCAGGTTAAGTTTAACCTGTTTTATAAATGCTCTCAAAACCAAATTCTGGAAAGTGGCAACAAAAACTGCTTTGAATGAGCTCATGGACTTTCCTTTTTAGCATTTTGTCAAGGAATAATAATTATTAAGAAATAAATCCATTCATTTGGCAAAATCATGTAACAAGTATTTATCTAGCAACGGCAGTCACTGTTCTTGGCACTAAGTGAACAGCTGCAAACCAAGAAGCCACCCCCACTCTCATGGAGATGACTGTCGTGTGGTGAGAGGTGGGGGCAGACAATGGACAAGTGAATGTATAATAAAGAAGGGCAACAAAGAAAAGTGCTAGGAAAACAGGAAAGGTGGCTTGGGGAGGGCCAAGTAGTGGGGCTGAGGAGGCATGGTGGTGGAGAGGGTTCGATTGGGTAGTCAGAAAAGGCCTGTTTGGTAAAGGGACATTTGAGTTCAGTCTTGAAGAAAGTGAGAGAGTAACAAGATAATAGAGCTAGAGTCTTCAGAAAAAAAGGAGAAGAGCACAGCCCCGAAGCAAGAGCGTGCTTGTGCGTCAGTGAGTGGGCTGCTGTGTCTGGAACAGAGTCAGTGGCAGAAGGAAGGATGGAGATGGTGGCAGAGAAGCACAGATGGGTTCTGTAAGGGCTTTGATGAAGCATGACGGGAATGCCATGGGAAGCTGCTAGAAAGCCTTGTGCCCAAGGGTAGCATGAGCCAACCTCGATTTTAAAGGGATTACTCTGGCAGCTGCTGTGGGGAGAATAGTTTGTAAAGGAGCAAGAGCAGAAGCAGGGATACAAGTAGGAAGACATACTGGTTCAGATGAAGTTCAATGTGGCTACAGTAAAACCCCAGTGATAGTGGCTTTAAACAGAAGCTGATTTCTCTTTCACTCATAAATCCAGAGGTCTGAATCCAGGCAGTTCTGTTTCACCAAATGCTCAGATACTCAAGAACCTTTCAACTCACTGCATCTAGGGAATAAGTGCAGTGAGTACAGAATGAGCATAAGAGCTAAAGCAGGATGAATTCCTGTGGTCTAGGAGCATTTGTGTTACCAGGAAGCAGGATGGAGGAAAAGACAAGAGGAAACAACCAAAGGTATCTGCCGGCTATGTCTTAAGTGAGGTTCCCAGAAGCTCCACTGGCATTTCTGCTTACATCCCCTTGGCTACACTGAGCTGCAAGAAACATTAGAAAGTATAATCTATATTCTGGGAGACAAAGTGCCCAGCTAAAAATTCTATTACTATGGAAGAGGGGACATGGATATTTAGAGGGAATGAGCGATTTTGACCACACAACACTATTGCAGCAATCCAGGTGAGAGATGACGGTGATGGAGGTGGTGGGATGTGATGAGATTTGGTTTGAGCTGACTATAGGTTGAGGATGACCCAACAGGATTTGCTGATGCAAATTTTAGGGGAATAAAATAGTCAAGGATGGTGAAAGTTTTGTCTTGAATAACTGAAAAATGGAGTTACTTTTATTGAGCCACTTTGAAGGTAAGGACAATCAGGAGTTTGATTCTGGGGAAAGATAATTTTGAAATAATGATTAGACACCCAAATGAAGAAGTCAAGAAGGCAGTTGGATATACAAGTCTGGAGTCAAAGGTAGATATCTGTCCTAGAAATGAAATCTGGTTGCCATTTTCATATGGTACTTAAAGCTATGAAACTTGAAATCATATAGGGAATGAGTTCAGATAGAGAAGAGCAAGCCTGAGAAACCAAATTGGGACACCCCAACATTTAAAGTTGGGTAGCTGAGGAGGAGTGACCAGTAAGAAAAGCAAAGAAACTTCTGAAAGCCAAGAAAATAAAGTATTTCAACAAGGAATGAAAAATACTGTATCAAATACTGCTGAAAGATATAGTAAAATGAAAATTAATAATTGACCATGGGATTTGGCAACATGGGGGTCATTGAAGACTTTTATACAAGCTGTTGCAGTGAATGGTGAGGATGAAATTCTACCTGGAGTAGGGTCAAGAGAGAATGAGATTGGAGAAAGGAAGAGAATGAAAATGGACAGGCTTTTTCTCAGGAATATAGTTGTAACAGTTAGCAAAGAAACGGAATGCCAATTGGAGGAGGATGTGGGGTCAAGTGATTTCTTAAAGACTGAATATATCACAGTATGTTCTGTGTGTTGATGGGAAAGATCCAGGGGAAATTTTGATGTTGCGGGAGAGAGGGGAGAGAATTGCTGGAGTAATATCCTTGAGTAGAAGAAAGGGAATGGTGCCCAGTGAACATATGGAAAATTTGGCCTTAGAAAGGAGCACACACACTTCGACTAGGAAGGAGGACAAATTACATGGGAACAAATTCAGTTGGCAGTAACGGTGGTAATGGGGGCTAATGGAAATTCTCCCCTGATTGCTTCTATTTTGTTATGGATACAGAAATTAAACTTATTAGCTGAGAGTGAGGAGGAAGGAGGAAGAAATAGACATTTGTGGAGAGAGGAGAAAGCATGAAAGGGCTGTGTAAGAGACCGGATGTGTGAATGAACAATGGAAATGTAGTGAGATTGCTGTGCAGCACTATGGGCCTATTTTAGGTCAGTGGTTATGAATTTAAAGTGAAACTAGACATGTAGTCAGTTTTCTGAGGGTATGGGTAGGGAGAGAGTTGGATGGAGACACAGCTGGGGTTTTGCCAGAATATGAGAGAGAGAGAGAGAGACAGAGACAGGAGCAAGAAACTAAGAGTATATTTAAGGGTATATTAAAGGAGTAGTGGTGAAGAACGGTGTCTTGTATCCAATGGGTCATCTATAGCTTTCCTTGAAAAAGTTGGCAAATTGTGCAAAAATTTACATTGTTAACATAATGTATTAGAGTGGGCTAAGCTGCATTAAAATAAAATTGAATTTTCAGTGTCTTACAAAATAAAAAGGCATTATAATGCAATTTGGGTTTGTGGTCCCTTTCTTCCACACAGTCATTTAGGAACCCAGGTTGATGGAGGCTCTGCCATCTTCAACGTGTGATCTCTTAAGGTCATCCAAGGCATTATCACCTTGGTCCTCCAGTAGAGAGAAAGGGAATAGAGGGACAAGTATGGGAGGCTTTTATGAGACAAGCTTGGAAGAGGCATGCATCACTTCCATCATACTCAACTGAGGAGAACTTAGGCACTTCACTGCAGAGGATGCTGGGAAATATAGTCTCACTGTGTGCCCAGAAAGAAAAGAAGAATGGATTCTGATAGATGGCTAGCAATCTCTAGCACAACAAGTGCCTTGGCTACCATCTTCCCTTACATAAAACAAATTCACATACTCCTCAGGGAAGAAAAACCTAAATTGCATCCAGTTATAGCATCTATCTCAAAGTTTAGGACCTCCAGGATATGCTCAGACATCTCCTTTAGGACAAGATATGACTTCTCAAGATCTATCACCCTTTGAGCTAAGAGACAAGTTATCTGTGCTTCATCTTCCCATGCAATATGCAAAAGTAGACAGGAGAGCCACAATAAGAACTCCCAAAGCAGTCTCTGGTCCATAGCAATGACAGAATGCTTTTGGGTATGTATTACGAAGACTCCAAAACTCTAGAAGAAAATGTCTTAACAGACCCTGGGTTTGCTCTCTGTAAGGAACTTTCATGTTCATTGTTCTCCATGGCCCTTAGCTCTGCCCTCTTGGAGAATAATCTTGTCCATTATCCTCCATGGCTACATTTAAATTGGACAATGGGGAGAGTGGTCTCATTAGGAGTTGTACACCTTTCAGAGCCCACATTCTGCTGGTGCCTGAGGGTGATTTTAAATTTAAAAGCTAGTAATTCTTTGGCAATCAATCCAATTTGTTCAAAAACCTGGTAGGCTTCTGATTCACTTGTTTCCAGTCAGTTTCATGTGCTAATAAGTAAATGCCAAATTCTTTCCTAGACCTCAGTTTAATAGAATCTACATTGAAATCTGAAAGAATAGGTTTGGTTGGGAAGGCATCAGCTTTAATAGTATAATTGCTACTGGACTAGGTCTCTCTTGTCTTTTTTATTTTAATGAAGAAATCGTATCTTCTGGTATTTGAGGTGGGGAATCTGTCCATTTTTTTCAGCCTTGAGGAGCCCTGATTTTGGGGGTTCTTTTTATTTAATTCCACTTAAGCTGGCAAACTAGTCAATTCTTGCCCCAAGTTCATCTCTTTCTTTTAAAACTTTACTAAAAGCAACAAATAGAAGTCAACACAAACTAATGTTCATGCTATTTTCCAACAGCTTTCCATAGAGATTCAAGTTCAATATGCTGTGGCTCTGCTCCCAAGTAATCACAGAAGAGGGTTTTTTTTTTTTTTAACTGTTTTTCCCATGGATAGCATGAGTCTCCAGCTTTCTGTCCTTTGCTATCCATTTCCTTTCTATTTGCAGTCCGAACACTGAGCTAATGCAATATATTTTAGGTGTTTAAGACACTCACTTTAAGGTACCAATTTCTGTGTTTATTAGGGCAAACAGTAAACAAATAGAACCTCAAAGTTCAATGGCTTAAATGATATTTTTTAGCAGTATGTCAGCAATTTTATTATAAATGCCTAATGAATAAGTATTAATATTAATAAATATGTTGAAATTATAAGGAATAATACATAACCTGTGATTAATGAATAGATCAGCTTTTTAAAAAATATGTTATTTTACAGATTAATAAGCTCTCTTACAGAACACTGCAAACCTAGAGTCAATATCAGATATGCAGGAGGGAGGGGCAGATAACAAAAAATTGAAAACTTCTAATTTTGCCAAGTTATGACATTAACACAAAGTCTGCCTCTAGCTATTCCCTGTATTAGTTTACAAAAGGGCATTTTTCCACAAAACTAATGTCTCATAGGAAAATCTTTTCACTGGTGACTGACAGGTTTTTGAGTAATGTGAATTAAAAATACGAAACCAGCGGTAGCACCAGCTAGATACCCAAATGGCCACAGTACACCAAACCCTAACCGACAGTAGTCCCGAAATGCCTAGGTCCCTATATGAGACTCTACAAGTTTCACTCACTAAGTATATTTTTCAGAAACTTAAATCATCCAGAATGTTCCTATGCTAGATAACTCCCCAAACCCAGAGACAACAGCCTCTTTAAGAACAGCAATAAGAGGCAGCCCCCTTCCCCATAATATCGACATCCCTTTTCAGGTTAGGGCGGTCACTGCCTAGACATCCCTGAAGATCTGAGAAAGTGATTAAACTAGAGGAGGGGGCTGCTACAGACAAGATAGGATTTAACAAAGGATTATTAATATTGAATCTTTATATTAATACTTTTTTTAGATGCTGGGATATTGGAATAGCTAGAAGGAAATAACTGAAATGGTGGAACTATAACCCGTAACATTCTTTGAAATCTGCTCTATAGCTACTCATTAAATTGTACTTTGAAAGTTATCAACATTCGGTATATATATTTTATAAAAATTAAATAACTTAAACTGTTGAACTGTAATCCATAACATCCCTTGAAATTACCTAACTACTTGTTAAATTGTACTTTGAAAGTTATCACCTCTCTGTATATATGATATATTTCACAATAAGCAAATAACTGAAATTGTGGACATGTGACCCATGACAGTCTTTGAAATTTGGTCTCTATTTGTTAAATTGTACTTTGAAAGTTGTCACTGTTCTGTATTTATGTTATATTTCACAGTGGAAAATGTGGAAAAAAATTAAAAATAGAAAAAAGAAAGTAGTGGTAGGGAATGGAGATTACTTTTTCAAGAAATTTGACATTGAAGAGAATGGAAAACAATTGGGAGATGGGGATTAAAAGTGGGAAATTTTTGTATGTTTTTGTTTTTAGGTGGGCTGATAAATACATATAATTAGAACTGAGGTAAGAAAAAATAGAGTTGATGGCTGAAGACACTGGAACAAGTTCTAATGACTTGTGCCTGGAGAAGTTAATTAGAAAGGCTTTTATGCAGAGGATATCAGTAGCAGCAGTTCACAGACCCTGTTCCTGAGCTGTCTCATGGAATGTGAAACTCTGAGCTTTTGTTCTAGGCAGGAACTTTAGCTGGTCTGGCTGCTGCTTTTGTAGGTCCAATACATATCCGGCTGATCTCTGCTGCCTCTGGAGACATTTTTTATACAGGAAACTCTTCCTTTGGAAACAGCTTCTGGCCTGATCAGGTGACAGGTCCAGGCACTGTGCCAGCATTTGCACCCGCCGGGCTTCAATATTTCTGGTGGCTCTAGAATGGATCCACAGTGTCTCCAGGAGGGACTTGCTGACTCAAGGTTCTCTCAATCTTGGGATGCTTTGCTCTCTTGTGGTCACATTCTCCCTTCCTCCAGGTCTTTTCCTTTCCAGGCATCAAGCTGTGCTTCTTAGAACTGTAGTGACCTACTGCTGCTTTGTGGAGATGTTCCTTTCTCTTAGAAGGTCTAAGAGTATAGTGCCCAGTGTGGGACTTCCTGATCCTTCCAACACAAGGCTTTGGGTGAGCAGCTTAAGTGATTTTTTTAAAAAAATGTATTTCTTTCTTGAGGAGGGAGTTTAGGTTGGCAGCAGCACTGAAGAAAAAATCTGATCTAGGAATGTTCATGCTAGTTTAAGGAAATAGTAACACATTTGGATAAATATTAAAAGAAAACTTAGATAAATGGATAAGTATATCATTTTCCTGGAGGGAAAGATAAAATTCAGTAACACTTTAAACTCCCCCCTAAATTAGTATAGATGTTTGACACGTATTAAATGAAAGAATAGTCGATACTTGACAAAAAGATTCCAAAGTTCTTATGAAAGAATAAATTGGTAAAAATATGGGAGAAAACTCTGAAAGAGAATGGTAATAAGGGAGTGAAATACTAATTTTAGATGCTCAAAATTATGACTAGGTAACGTTAATAAACATTTTGGTATCACTAAAGTGATAGCTCAGAAACAGTCCTTATATGTATCTATCATCTATTTATCCATCTACCTATCAAATATATAAATACATATATTTAATATACAATAGTGAAGGATGCATCATAAAAATGATAAAATAATAAGGCAATCAATGTTATTGGAGTATTTATTGGAAAAATGTTTTAAAATCATCTCACTCTATGTGCTGGTGTACATTTATATTTCATTCTGAAAATCTAGAAAACAACTAAGTATTCACAAAACTCTGGAGTGATTAATAGAAATCTCATACACAAAAAACAGGATCAGATGATTTGATATAGAAATTCACACTTATGTATATAAAAAATAAAATAAAAATGGACAGCAAATAATACATATAAAGTGTTTATACCTTTATAATGCGCACACACAGAAATAGAAATTTATAAGAAAAAAAACTTAAGAATGGGCAAAATTTACTGATACATAATTTACAAAAGACCCAAGAGAAAATATAATAACTAGTAAAGCATACTTGAAAAAGATTTTCAAAGTTTTTGATAATGAAATTGATGAAACACAAAAAGAAAACTATCATGTTTTGCCTATAAAATATATTTAAAAGTGTAAACTTTGGCATGTGTTGTGCAATTGATATTTACATATTATTGGGAAAAATATAGTCTGTAAGACCTAATTTTTATTTTAGAAATTGAGTAATAAAAATAAAAAGTTAACAAAATACTTATGAACTTCAACGCAATAATATAACTTCTGGGAAATTTTCTTAAAGAAATAATCCAAGACTTCTGATTTTAGAAAGCTTGTGGATCAAGTGAGATCAGAAACTTATATAACACATAGAAATTCAGGATAATATACAGCAATTTTTAAAAACATGTTTGCTGAAGTCATATATAAGAAAGAAAATCTCCAGGTGTAAGAAATATAAGGATGGACTGAAAAACTGGAACTATAGGTCCAGATGATTTTACAGGTAAATTCTAACAAAGCTTCAAAGAACAAATAATTTTCATCTTACACAAACTGGTTTAGAGAATAGAAAAAGAAGGGAAAATCTCCATCTGATTTTAAGCCATATGATACTCTGTATTGGTACAGAGAAAGCATTTGATAAAATTCCAGTTCTAATTTGTAATAAAAATGCATAACAAGTTTCTTTAGCCTGAAGAAATGAAATCTTCCAAAAAATAAGAACAAGTATCATACTTAATGGTGAAACCAGCCAAAGATATCTGCTGTTTTATTCATTATTCTAGAAGTTCCAGTTAGCATAATAAAGCATTAAAATAGATAAAAGTTAAAAGGATATATAAGGAAAAATTAGTATCTACATGGAAAATCTAAGTGAATTTAAAGACAAACAACTAGAAATGATAAGAGACTTTAACAAAGTTGCTAGATACTAGATCAACTCATTAAAAAGGAATTCAGCCAGTCACTGAGCCGCCGCCGAGGACTCAGGAGCCTCCCCCTCGAGCCCCCTCGCTTCCCGACGCTCCGTCCCCCCTGCCCGCCTTCTCCCGCCGCCGCCTTCCGCAGGCCGTTTCCACCGAGGAAAAGGAATCGTATCGTATGTCCGCTATCCAGAACCTCCAGTCTTTCGACCCCTTTGCTGATGCAAGTAAGGGTGATGACCTGCTTCCTGCTGGGACTGAGGATTATATCCACATAAGAATTCAACAGAGAAACGGCAGGAAGACCCTTACCATTGTCCAAGGGATCGCTGATGATTACGATAAAAAGAAACTAGTGAAGGCGTTTAAGAAGAAATTTGCCTGCAATGGTACTGTAATTGAACATCCAGAATATGGAGAAGTGATTCAGCTACAGGGTGACCAGCGCAAGAACATATGCCAGTTTCTTGTAGAGATTGGACTGGCTAAGGACGACCAGCTGAAGGTTCATGGGTTTTAGTGCTTGTGGCTCACTGAAGCTTAAGTGAGGATTTCCTTGCAATGAGTGGAAAATTTTCCTCTGTCCCTTGTCACAAGTTTAAAAACCTCACAGCTTGTATAATGTAACCATTTGGGGTCCGCTTTTAACTTGGACTAGTGTAACTCCTTCATGCAATAAACTGAAAAGAGCCATGCTTGTCTAGTCTTCAAGTCCCTCATTTAAACAGAAGTCAAGCATTAGGCGCCTGGCAGTTTCCAGCCTGAAACAGCAATAACATGATGTTTCAGCCACGCCCAGAACCCCAAGATCACAGACAGCTATGTTTGGCCAGAAGCTCCTTGGCCTTCCCTCTGCAGAGTTCCCTGCCCTGACAGAATGTCACCACCTGACCAGCCCTCGGTGGAGCTGAGAAAAGATGGGGTAAGGCACCACAGCAGCGGTACCACACAAAAGGAGCCTTTTGGTGGCAAGAGAAAGATCCCCTGGTGTCTCCAAGCTTCCCTCTAATGCGGTGATAGGACATCTGGTCTTTGTTCTTTTTGACCAGGTATAATATCCTAGGTAAGGGTTGTCCAAATGAAGAGCCACCAGAATGAAAGGCCAACCTTCTATCAGAGTTAAACTTTTGATAAGGGAACAAATTTCAGACTGATGTGTTGGTCATGTTAGTTAGCTATAGAGCTTGCATTTTATTAGCAACAGCTGCCCAATGCCATGTGAAGTAAAACTGGTTTTTGGGTCCCCCCCCCTTCAGTTTTAATGTTATGTAATGTATTTAAACTCTTATTTAAATAAAACTTGTTTTCAGAAAAAAAAAAAAAAAGGAATTCATTCCTATACACCAAAAAAAGCTATTAAAGGATGAATTTTTAAAAATTTCACTTACAGTAGCAACAAAATCTATAAGTAACCTAAGAATAACTCGAAGATAGATGTCTAAGATCTTTATGGAGAATATTATAAAGCTTTATAAAAGGCATAAAAGAAGATTTTGATAATTAGAAATATACGCTAACTTGATGAAAAGACTCTATGTCAGAAACATGCAAAATTTCCCCAAATCTGTCTATAAAATACAATTCAATTCGAATTAAAATCTCAACAGAATTTTCTTGCAGAACTTGATAAATTCATCCTAAATCCCATTGGAAACATAAAAGACCAAGAATAACAAAGACAATGTTGAAGAGGAAAAATAATGAGATGGGGTCTCTCTGTACCAGATACAAAAATGTATTATAAAGCTGTATAGTAATTAACATAGTATGGTAATGGTGCATGTTTTCGTTCCCTAGGCTGCTAAAAGCAAATATCATGAAATGGGTTGACTTAAACAGTGGGAATTTATTAGCTTACAATTTTGAGGCTGAGACAATATCCAAATCAAGTCATCATCAAGGTGATGCTTTCTTCTGGAAGACCAGCTGCCAGCAATCCTGGGCTCCTCTGCTACAAGGCAAGACACATGGTGGCATCTACTGGTCTCTCTCTTCTCTTCTGGATTCTGTTTATTTCAGCTCCTTGCTTCCATGGCTTTCCCTCTCTCTGTCTGAATTCCATTCTTTTATAAAGGACTCCAGTAATAGGATTAAGACCCATCCTGAATGAGGTGGGTCACATCTTAACTAAAGTAACCTTATCAAAAGGTCCTACTTACAATGGGTTCACACACACATGAATGGATTAGACCTAAGAGCAGGTTTCCTGGGGTACATGCAGCTACAAACCACCACAGGGCAGAAGTAGACACAAACTACCAATAAAGTAGAACAGAGAGCCTAGAAACAGAAACATGTGTATATCAAAATTTAGGAATATGAAAAAAATGGCATTGTGTAGTGAAGAGGGTTGGGTATTTAATAAATGTGCACTATAACTTGCTTCCCATGTGGAAAATATAAAATTCAGTGACCACATAGCAATCACAAAAATAAATTTCAGGTAGTGCTGTGTTTTTATTGTAGGGCTCCCTAACCTAAAGAAATGACATTATGCTTTTCACCTCACAACAATATTAATTGGCAATGTGAAGAAATGGGGAAAGAGAGTCTCAGGCTGAAGGACCAGGATTTAACCTGATGCAGAAAGGAGCAAGGGTTGTAAGAGGAGGCCAGTGTGATTGAAATGTAGGGAGCAGGGGTTGAGTGGCCAGAGTTGAGATTCGAAATACTGAAAGGATCATTTCAGATCACAAAGTTCCAATGGGCCTTGTTAAAGTTTTAGAAAATATCCCAAGAGGAATAGAAGCTAGGAAGAGTTTTCAGTGGGGCAAGTCCTGATCAGTGTTTTAAGAGACCACTTTAGCTACTGGGTGACGAATGGATAAGAGGGACAGAAGAGGTCATGGAAAGACCACACTGGGGGCTACTGCAGTTGTCCAGGGGCTTGAACTGTGGAGGTGGTTATCATGTTGGGAGAAAGTTAGGAATGTTAAAAGAATATTTACCTAAAACGGGAAAAGCTCACATGAGCAAAAATGTATTTTGTCACATTTCTTCCCATAATTTCGAAAGACAGGGAGGCTAAGGCTCCTACCTGAAATGAACCTTTAAAAAATGCTAATGTCAACAAAAATGGCCTCCTTTATGTTTGAAGTTAGATGATAGAGGAAGCGATAGGTCTCATGCTTGAGAGAGGAGATGAAGGAGAGAATACTGGAATCACTGGAAAAGCTTTGTTCAAATTACATACATTGTGGACACTCCAGCCCTCCAATTCCAGTATCAGAAATTCTATTAGAGGGGCAATATTGGGTGGATTATTGAGAATTTAAAGTCACAGCATATGAAAATCCAACCAAATGGTCAGCATAAGAAAAGGCAGGCTGACCATTCTTGAGGACTGAAGTTTTTGACTTATAAAGACTCTTCACAACACCTAGAAAAGTATCTGCTCTATTATGAGATCTCCAGTGATCTATGAGAAAGTGAAGGACAGAGGGAAAGAAAGGCAGAAAACGCCAAGTCAGGGACAGCTGCCAGGTACTAAGGAGGACTGAGCAAGCACCCAAGACCTCAGCCCTGGTGCACGAGCATCACTGCTGGATACACAGTGAAGGACCAGACCTTGGCTGCCATATCATGTGGAGACCAAAGGCCTGGACCTTTCGCCATTTTTCCAGGATCATGCAAACCCCAGGGTTCTTGTGAGATCCAATGGAGTACAGAAGGAGCCCTTTGAATGGCTGATGCATCAGAAACTCATGGGGTAGAGTGTTTTCTCAAGCCAAGCATTCTGCCCCTAGCTCCACTGAGAATCACAGAGGTAAAATTCTGATGCCTCTTACTTAAAGAGGGACCTTTCCTAAGAAAGGCAGTTTCTTCAGGTTCTGAGTTCTCCAAGCTTTTCTGCAGCAACTTTGGAATAACTTATTTATTATCATGCAGTTATCTAGACAGAGATAGAGATAGAGATTGAGATTCAATCTGGAAGAGATCTTCAGGATCATCTAACCCTCATTTTAGACGGGACAACTGGAAATTTGGACAAGGTCATACAGCAAGCCTCTGCTATAGTCACAGTTAGAATTTAGGTCTCCTGCCTCCCAATCCATAAATGCATCCATCATATACTTTCTTCTTCCTTTTTTTTTTTAATTCAAAAAACATTTATTACTTGGCTACTTAACTTTTGCATTATGAAAATGGCATTATAGAAATATTAGAGAAAATTTTTTAACATAAAATAAATCACTTCTGGTTCTAGCATCATAACACAATAATTAACTTCATTTTTGCATAGTTCCTTCTGATCCTTGTCAGCATGCCAACATTTTTATTACCTAGTTCTTATGTGCATCTAATTCTACATTCTGAGATTCTTAGTTGTTTTTTTTTTTTTTTTTTAATGTTACTTGGTAACTAGTTTCTTTCACTTAGCATTATGTGGTTTTAAAGTTATTGTTATTAGTTTTTTAATTAGAGAGGTTGTAGGTTTGCATAAAAGTCACGTAAAAAATACAGCATTCCCAGATATCTGCCTATTGTTCACACTTTGCATTAATGTGGTAACTTTTTTACAAATGATGAAAGAATATTAAAATATTAATGTTAACCATAGTCTATAGTTTGCATTAGGTGTATTGCAAAGAGATCCTGAAGATCTCTTTTATTAACACCTTGTAATAGTGACATATATTTGATATAATCTATGAAAGAACATTGTATTTGTACTATTAACCACAGTCATTGTCCACAACGAGGTTCACTGTGTTATACAGTCCCATATTTTATCCTCTAGCTTTCCTTCTAATACCATACATGTTTTGGTTTGCTAAAGCTGCTGCAATGCAATATACCAGAAATGGATTGACTTTTACAATGAGGATTTATTAGTTCACAAATTTACAGTCCTAAGGCCATGAAAATGTCCCAGTTAAGGCATCAACGGGATGATACCTGAGATGCCAATGGCATCTGGGGTTCCTCTGTCATGTGGGAAGGCACATGGTTGGCTCTGCTGATACTTTCCTCCCGGGTTTAGCCTCTAGTTTCAGTGGCTTTCTCCAAACTGTCTCTGGGCTTCTGTCTTAGCTTTTCTCTTAGCTTCTCTGAGCTCTCTGAGTTTGACCTGTCTTTTATCTTCTCATAAAGGACTCCAGAAAGAGATTAAGATCCTCCTTGAATTCGTTGGGTCACATCTTCATGGAAACAACCTAATGAAAATGTCCCACCCAACAATAGGTCTGCCCCCACAAAAATGGAAAAAGAACATTGTCACTTCTGGGGTAAATATCAGATTCAAACCAGCATAAAACATGAACCAAAACTTCCCGTCAACAAGATTCACACACATAATTCAGCCCTGTTAATTACACTGACAATGTGCTACCATTCCCACTACCCATTTCTGAAAATTTACAATCAACCTAACAGAAATTCTGCACAAATTAAGCATCAGCTCCCTGTTATTTACCCCATTCTATCTCCTGATCATCTATGTTCTAGATTCTAACTCCATGAATTGGCTTATTGAAATCAGTTCATATCAGTAAGATCATGCAATATGTATCCTTTGTATCTGGCTTATTTCACTCAATGTAATGTCCTCAGGGTTCATTCATGTTGTTGCATGCATCAGGACTTCATTCCTTCTTATACCTGAATAATATCCCATTGTATGTATATTCCACATTTTGTTTATCCATTCATTGGTTTATGGGCACTTAGGTTGCTTCCATCTTTTGGCAATGTGAATAATGCTGTTATGAACATCAGTGTGAAAATATCTGTTCACACTCATGCTTTCAATTTTTCTGGTAATATATCTAGTAGCAGGATTGCCAGATCATGTGGTAATTCTATACTTAGCTTCCTGAGGGACTGCCAAACTGTCTACCACAGTGAAAGAATAGTCTCTTCAACAAATGGTGCTAGGAAAACTGGATATCCATATGCAAAAGAATGAAAGAGGACCCCTATTTCATACCTTATACAAAAATTAACTCAAAATCGATCAAAGACCTAAATATAAGAGCTAGGACCACAAAACTGCTGGAAGAAAATGTAGGGAAGCATCTTCAAGATCTTGTAACAGCAATGTTTCTTAGATTTTATACTCAAAGCATGAGTCTGTTGTCTGATGGTTTTGACCCCTGTATGCTGCATGCCAAGCCAACAAATTTTTTGTGAGATCTGTATAAATGAAACCACTGCCAGTCTGGACTAAAAGGGACAGAAAAGGGACAAATTGAAGCAAAGATGACTTCACAGGCAGAACCATGGAAGCTAAGGTCTGGAGCCAAGAAATCTCGGGCTGGGAGAGCAGAGCAACCCATGAACATGGAAAGGGTGAGTTTGTCCTGGAGGCAGAGGGTGGGCCTTCCACCTCGATGTTCAGGAAGAGTGCTGCCAACCCAGGCCTCAGAGAGGGTGGAGCACATCCCTGGGGATTGGGGAGAGCCTGGCCACCACTCCATTGTTCTGAAGGGGTTGAGTGTGTGCGCCAGAGATGGAAGAGAGTCTTGATGCTACCCCGATGTTTGAAGAGGGTGAGGCCAAGAAGAAGGTGGTCTTTCCAATATGTGGATATGTTGAAACACTCACCCCAGCATTTGGAGAGAAAAGGGCTGTCCCAAAGTCCCTTGAAATGGTGGGACTACCACTCTCTCAAGCCCTGAGGATAAAATGTCATTCTATAAATGCCACTCAGACTTTAAAATCTACTTAAGTTTGCTCTGCGGGTTTTCGGAACTGTTTTGGTCCTGTGACCCCCATTTTCCTTTCAGTTTCTCCCTGTGGCAGTGGGAATGTTTATCCTATGACTGTCCCTCCTTTGTATATTGGCAGCAGATAACTTGTTCTGAGTTTCACAGGTCCACAGCCAGAGGAGAATGTTAGAACTTTGTATTTATCTGTATTGTGATAGAATGAATGTATTTTTGCACTTGGAAAGAGCATGTCTTTTTGAGGTCCAGGGGATGGAATGTGCTGGTTTGGATATATTATGTCCCCTAGAAAAGCCATGTTCTTTAATGTAACCTGTGGGGGCAGACTTATTAGTGTTTTGATTAGGGTGGGAACTTTTTTTTTTAATTCAGTTTTATTGAGATATATTCACATGCCATACAATCATCTGTGGTGTACAATCAACTGTTCACAGTACCATCTTATAGTTGTGCATTCATCACCTCAATCTATTTTTGAACATTTTCCTTACAACAGAGAGAATCAGAATCAGAAAAAAAAAAATAAAAACAAAGAAAGGAAACACAAGTCACCCCGCCATCCCACCCTATTTTTAATTTAGGTTTTGTTCCCATTTTTCTACTCATCCATCCATACACTGGATAAAGGGAGTGCGATCCACAGTGTTTTCACAATCACACTGTCACCCCTTGTAAGCTACATTGTTATACAATTGTCTTCAAGAGTCAAGGCTACTGGGTTGGAGTTTGGTAGTTTCAGGTATTTACTTTTGGCTATTCCAATATATTAAAACCTAAAAAGTGTTATCTATATAGTGCGTAAGAATGCTCACCAGAGAGACCTCTCTATTCCATTTGAAATCTCTCAGCCACTGAAGCTTTATTTCGTTTCATTTCACATCCCCCTTTTGGTCAAGAAGATATTCTCAATCCCACGATGCTGGGTCCAGATTCATCCCTGGGAGTCATATCCTGCATTGCCAGGGAGATATACACCCCTGGGAGTCAGGTCCCATGTAGGGGAGAGGGCAGTGAGATCACCTGCCAAGGTGGCTTTGTTAGAGAGAGAAGGCCACATCTGAGCAACAAAGAGGCACTCAGGGGGAGACTCTTAGGCACAATTACAAGCAGGTTTAGCCTCTCCTTGCAGCAAAAAGCTTCATAGGGGCCAGTCCAAAGACAGAGGGCTTAATGCATCAAGCCTTCAGTCCCCAATGTTTGTGAGAACATAAGCAACAATCCAGGTGAAGAAGTCCAACACCTCTGCATTCTCCCCCAGCTCTTCAGGGGGCCCCTGAATATATATTTTTATTCTCCACCCAATTACTTTAGGATGTGTTGCTATTTCATTCTAATCTATACAGATCTACCATAGCTCACTTCCTATTCAAAGTTCCATGTAGTTGTGGTGTTTGAACAAACTGACTGTAGAAGTTATATTGTTTAGAAAATATAGATCCTACACCAAATAAACATCTCTTCCCTTGGTCTCATATGGAATTTGAAGTTTTAACACAGTCAGTTTCAACCTTTACCCTTTGGCCTGATTTGCTCTAGTCTTAACCAGATCTGCTTTATTCATATCTCTAATTGAAGTCTGGGTTCTATTTCAGCTTTTTTTTTTTTTTTTTAGCAGTTGCTGTACGTGTTAATACTGATATTCGTATCTGCTGAGCTCTAGCTCAGAGTTTCAGTGTAATACAGATACCCAATGTTCCAGAGACCAATCAGGTTATACATTAAGGGATCAACTTCTCAGAGTTGAGAGATAGCCATTACAATTCAGGAATAGATTTGACTGCTGTAAGAGCTTACAACCTAGGGACCATTACAATAATAATTTCCCTGTTAGGCTGTGATCTAAGATTTAATTCTGACTTCACACATTGTAGTTAGTCCATATTGGTGAGGCATTACAGTGTTTGCTTTGGTTTCTGGTGTACTTCACTCAACATGCTATCTACAGGATCCATTCACCTCGTTCCATGTCTCACAGTTTTGCTCCTTCTCGTAGTTGCTCAATATCACATTGTATGCATACACAACAGTTCACAATTCTGTTCCTCAGACAGTGTATAGGGTGGGAACTTTTGATTGAGTGTTTCCATGGAGATGTGACTCAACCAACTCTGGGTGAGGCCTTTTGATTAGATTATTTCCATGGAGGCAAGGCCCTGCACATTCAGGATGGGTCATAATTAGTTCTCTGGAATATTTAAGAGAGCTCAAGAGCCAACACAGACACTGACTCTTGGAGATAAAAGGAGACACAGACAGAAGGATGTTTGGAGATGCTAAGCTATGAAGCCCAGAGTTTGCCCCAGAAGAAACTAAGAGAGAACCCCCAGATGCTTAGAAAGAAATGCCTCGGAAGCAAGGATACACAGGAGCTGAGAGAGAGGAGCCAAGACAGAAGCCCAGAGACATTTTTGAGAAAGTCATTTTGAAACACAATCCAGGAGCAATGGACCAGCAGATGCCAACCATGTGCCTTCTCAGCTGACAAAGGTGTTCCAGATGCCATTGGCCATTCTTCAGTGAAGGTATCCTCTTGTTGATGCCTTAGTTTGAGACTTTTATGGCCTTAGAACTTTAAACTTATAACTGAATAAATCTCCTTTATAAAAGCCAATCCATTTCTGGTATTTTGCATAATGGCAGCATTAGCAAACCAAACCATCTTGTATGTGATGAATCACTTTTCTCTCGCTGTTTTCAGCATTCTGTCTTTTCTTTGGCATTTGGCATTCTGATTAGTATGTGTCTTGGAGAATGTATATTAGGATTTATTCTGTTTAGAGTATATTGTGCTTCTTGGATATGTATGTTTGTGTCTTTCATATGAGTTTGTAAATTTTCAGCCATTATTTCCTCAAATATTCTTTCATCCCCATTTCCCTTCTTGTTCTCCTTCTGGGACACCCAAGACACTTATGTTTGTGCACTTCATGCTGTCATTCAATTATCTGAGATGCTGCTCAATTTTTTCCATTCTTTGTTCTATCTATTATTTTGTCTACAAATTTGATTGTCCTATTTTCTGGTTTACTCATTCTTCTGCTTATTTACATCTGCTTTGTATGACTCTGGTATATTTTTAATCTCTTCTATTATGTTTTTCATTCCCATAAGTTTCTGTTACGTTTCTTTTCATACTTTCAGATTCTTCTTTATAGTCACCCAGCATCTTCCTAATATCCTTATCTCTTTAGCCACATTTTCCTTCACGTCCTTGAATTGATTCAGGAGATTTGTTTGAATACCTTTGATTACTTGTTCCAAATTCTGTGTCTCTTCCAAAGTTTTAATTTGTTCTTTTGACTGGGCCATATCTTCCTGTTTCTTAGTATGGTTTGCAATTTTTTTGCTAATGTCTGGGCATCTTATTATGTTGATGAGTTTTCTCTAAAGTTCAGTTTCCCTCTCTTGCTTATGGTTTTACTGTTGAATGGCTTTATGTTCAGGCTCTTCTTTGATACTTGTTTCAACTTATTCTAGACTTACAGAATTGCCTATGTTTAATTGATCTGATTTTTCTACTTTTTGTTAGTCTGATTCTTGCCCGGGCTATGCAGTAGTTTTTAGGATTGCACTATTTGTGAAATTGTTTCACCCCCAGGAAAAAGCTTCCTCTCCTCTGTTCCTTCTCTGTGAATCTTGATCTTTTCTGTTTATCTTTGCTTTCCTGCTATAGTTTTTTGTTTGTTTGTTTTTAACTCTCCTTTCATTGCCTCTAGTTGTTTTTGCCCAGAGGGCAAATTCTGGGAGGAGGGTCATTCCAGAGAGGACTTTCCCAAGTTAGTATTTCCTAGCCAAAAGTAGGCCAGGGAGCTACAAAGGGACACAGAGCAGTCCCAAAAAGCCTTGGGGAGAGAATCAGGAAAGATGCCTAAAAGCCTGTTTGATGGTTCCCCAAAGCTTCATTTTCCTGGCCTCCCAGCAGATTACAGTCTTCAGCAACTGTCCCCCACAGTCCTGCAGAGTCTGTGTGTCTTTAAACCTCCACTGCTTTCACCCCTATCAGGGGCAGGGTTGAAACAGTGGCCACTGCAGTCCCTGTCTGGGGTGGGCTGGAACAGCAGTTCAGAGGCAGGATCCAGCAATGTAAATTTGTTGATCAAAAGCCATGATCAGTACTTAGCCATCCCCACCCCCATTCTTGGGGAAGACAACTTCCATGTCCCTCTCTGACCATAGCAGCCAGCCAGGGACTAGATCTAAGGTGGCTCACCTTGAGAGTGTGGGGTTGGTGCTGGCAGCTGCTGTGGAGCAAGTTACTCCCAGTTCTTTACTGCAGTTTCTCAGACTCTTTGTATCGCTCTTCCCTAAATGCTATATGGTGCTTCCCTAGCTTCTGGAGCCCTGGAATAGTTGTTTCAGACAGTTTCTGCCTGCCAACTAACTATTTTTGGTGAAGGAGTGAGTCATGGATCTCCCTAATCTACCCTTTTGCTGGTTTGAAGTTGTTATGTACCCTAGAAAAGGCATTAATCAATTTCTATAGGGGCAGATCTAGTGTGGATGGGAACTTTTGATTAGGTTGTTTCAATTGAGATGTGACCCATGCAACTCAAGTTGGGTCTTAATCCTTTACTGGAGTCCTTTATGAGGAAAAAAGACAGGAAAAGCTAAGAGAGGTCAGAGAGAATCACCCAGAGAAGTTTGGAGAGAGTTTGCAGAAAAAAGCCCCAGAGGAGCTAAAAGAGGAACCACAGAAGCTCAGAGAAGAGGCCACTGGAACCAGAAGCTGAAAGCAATGAGACCCAGGAGTGAAGGACCAGCAGACGTCAGTCATGTGCCTTGCTATCTGACAGAGGAACCCCAGATCCTAATATCCTGTCTTCAGAGTCCAGGTATCATTCTGTTGATGCTTTAATTGGGACATTTTCATGGCCTTAGAACTGTAAATTTTAAGTTAGTAAATTCCCATTGTAAAAGCCAATCCATTTCTGGTATCTTGCATTCGAGCAGCTTTAGCAAACTGAAATAGCTATCTTCCCTGGAAGTCCCCCTCCCAACCCTACCCCATCTTACACTTTCCACTTTGGTAAATGTAACCTGGCCCAGTAGAACACACTATTTCTAACCTCCTGATAAGGAACCTCAACTGCTTCTCAGTTTACATTAAACCCTTGGAATCACATCATGATTGACAATAGAAGAAATTCATCAGGATTAATTAACTGTCTTGCTCCTTACTGTTCTCAACAGGGAATTGGAGTTTCAAGGAGAGAGAGAAATAAATCTTGTAGAGCCATTACATCATGTTAACAATGATTTGGGGATAAACAAACATCCATGGACTACACAAAGCCTCCAGCAAGGGTCACAGCTTATTTTTAAAAAGGATTTTGTTTTGTTGTTTTGCCTGGAGAGGAGTATCGAAAGAGAAAGCAACTTACTTTTTATTTCTTTTCAACTGAAAAAAAGCAGGCAAATTTAAAACATATTAGTATGTGTCCTTATATATTTATATCTTCTGGTCATTTCTTACAAAAACTTACAAAAACTTCTGTGTGGCACCAGTAATCTATACATGGGACTGAATGAAGGAGTATTCTCCAAAATGACTCTCAGGGGTGTATATATATATATATATATATATATGAACATTCAGAGAGAGCTGCATTCTTTACCTCCCCTCCTGGAGAGTCATCACATTCATTAGCCTATTAAAGACTTTGGTATATTGTCCATTTAATCCATTTCCCAAACTTTGCTGATCGTGGAACACTTGTTGTTTACATGTTTTATTTTAGAACACAAGTTCCACAGAACATCCTTTGGGATTTGCTGTCTATGATTACTATCTAGGAGCTAAAAACTCTAGAGGGGCATTTTTGGTCACAGTGGTTCTCTGAGGAACCCCATAAATGTAGCTCTAGCTATGAGTCCATCACCACGGTGAACTCTAGGCATCAGCAAATTCTCTTCTGTTGCCATGTGACAGTATTTTTCAACTTTTCTACTTCTGAATGTCTAAATTACTGTAGTGACTATTAGCTGCAACCACAATTGAGACCCAGACCTCAGGAGACTTCCTGACCCTCCAGCTCCTGATTTCATGCTGTTCTTGTCAACTAGGCAGAAACCTTAGCACAGACTTTATGTCAACAATAAATCCTTACCCAAAGCAATGGAGCTTAGTCCATGGAAGATATAGAAGCTCACAGCAGGTGGCTTTTCTCTTTTTCTTTTCTTATCCTTCCTCTGCAGTCTCTTCCTCAGTCCCTCAAAGGAGCCATTTCACTCCTCTCCTTGAGATTTGCACAGGATTTTGGAAACTATTTTCAGTTTCTCCAGGATGCCTTTGGGAGGCTCACCTCCAACACCATCCAGCTTATCAAACTTTATTTCTACCAAATTACTGGAACATTCCCCATGGAGGAGTTCTGATCACATTTTCTCATATCATTGTTATTAAAATTACAAAAGGAAAAAGAGGGAAAGTGCCTATAATGATGCTTATTTAATGAATTTAAAGAGAGTCTGATTTAAATTGTGCTTATTAATGAATTTAAAGAGAGTCTGATTTAAATTGTGGAGAACATAAATCAATTTTTTTTAAGCATTCTAGAAATTCACTTTTGGACATCAGGTTATAGTCTCAGCAATTTAGAATGTGGGATCAATGAAGGTGAAAAATATCATTAGTTACAAAATTATCAGAAAGATGAAATGCTTAAATAGTCCATAGGGAATTAGTACACCTGACCACCCAAAGGACTTATTCAGCTAATTCACCTGCTCACCCACAGGTCTTCAGATCCAGCTTTCTTTCTAAATACTAAGATGAGTGTGACAACAAAATTGTCCCTGCTTCTACCTGTGGAATTCCAGGGTTGGAAGAATGAGAAAATAAATCTAAAATATTTAGGTACTTTACCTATAGCTGTCAGTACGATGTTACATGTGAAAATTTAAAGCTATGGCTGACTATACAGCTATACAACCAGCTCCAGGGGCCTATTTGCAGGCTTCTGATACAATTTGCTTACCTCAGAGGTGCGGAAAGGCTGAGTGTGGCAGAGATCATCAATGAAAGTGGCTACAGTAGCACTCAAAGTGAGGCGGTAAACAGGTGTAGAGATGCTGGTGGTCAAGATAGCCCAGTTAGAAGGAAGGATAAGTGGCCCCACATCTTGTCTCTGAACTCTGCTCATTATGCTGAACTGCCATCTCCATCTCCCCGTTTCTGCCTTGGGAGCTGATTATCCTTCAAGACTCAGGACAAACGCCCCTTCCTCAGTGAAGCCTTCCCCCCTCTCTGGTACCTCCACAACTCTCTGCTCTGACTTCACATAAGTCATGTGTTTTCCTACCAGACTCTCATTTCCATGGAGACAGCATCCCACGTCTTAACTCTATTTCCATCAACAGTGCCCAAGACAACATCTGGCACAGAATGAGCCTCAAGAAATATATCTATGATATAAATTTCCAAATAAGTGTTGATGGTATCTATTGTCCACCTCTGAATGAGTTTAAAAAATTCAAAATTCCCTACAATTCCAAGAGTCTGCATAATGGAATAGAGTTTTCTTATTATCAGTATGCACAGTATAGCAAACATAACTCTCATCTTGCTTTTGGAATAGAGAGAAAGTCATCACTGAATCGAAGGCCACTGATGAGCTAAAACAATGGTAGGGAAAAGAACCAGATACAGCCAGCTATGTGTTTCATCGGAACCAGGGACAAACCTCTTGACATAAACAAGCTTGCTTAGCAATACTCTAACACCTCTTCTCATCTCCTCAAAGTTTTGGGCATTTCCTTAAGAGACTACTGCTGTTCACACATAAGCCCATTATTCTGGGAATCTGTTAACCCTTTGCTTGCCTACTCAGCTGACTGGGAATCTCAAAGGAGCTCAGAGAATCCAAGCCTTAGCTCACTTTTTCCAGCAGATAGGAAACACCCCCATCCAGAGGCTGAGTAATTCGGTTGGAAAACTTGTAGCTAGCTAAATCCACCATGCTTGTTACCAGGATATAATCCTAGTACTCACAGGTCACAACCCCAAATGCCTTCAGGGGTCAGGCAGGAAAGGGAAATGGGTAGAGTGTACTGGGTGTAACACAATAGGGATTGGTAGGAGCTGTAGCAAATAGGAAAAATATATGCCCTGCCTAAAGGCATTCATATTTGTAAAAATTTCTGCAAGTTGGGCCTTCCAAACAAAATACTTCTAAAAGCCAATTTATTTGGAAGTCCTAAATTTGAAACTTATACACGACCACCATCTGACTTGTCCTCCTTTCCCACCTCCACACCTCTTTGTGATTCTCATCCTTTGACCAATCTACTAAACACAACTTGAGATTCTATCTGCCTTCCTCTCTTGGTTCAGCTACCCCTTTAGCAACAAGCTCTGCATAGATTCTGATTGACTTCATGCAGGCCAACCTGACAGAACCTCACCTCATGCCCACTCACATGACCCTCTCCTGGGGCCTTCCCTGTTGATAATTGCTGTGCAAATCCACTCAGCACTCATGTATGTGTAGCCTGGAGGTGTACCGGAGTTCATGCCCCAAGGTGAATCTTTGCCCAGTGGGAGATGGGAGACTGAAGCCAGTGGATAAATTCTTCACTTTTCTGTCCCTCCACCAATGGATAGTGCTAAGATGCAACTTTTATGGCTTCCCAAGGGATGGACTCACAGAGTCTCAAAATTGAGCAACAAGTCACATGTAATGGCTGCCTGCTTGCTAATAAATACTCACATACTTCCATCCTTTTGTCTAATTGTCCTTCATACTTGATATCTGGTTTTATATTCAATAATGTATAATATATACAAGGGAACTCAGGCTAAAACAGTTGGTAGCAGAAGTGACTCCAGAAATCAGACCCTCAGAAGGGGATTTTCAAGCTCGATTACTCAGAGATCTAATGGCAGTAACGAAGTATTCATTGCTGGAGGTGAGTAGAGTGGTGATGATCCTAGACCTGCTAGAGCATCGCATTTACTAAGGCATTCACCTGAGGTTGATTGGGGTGAGGTGCAGGTAAAAGATGAGGCAATGGGATACATTTTACTTGAATGCTGTGAGGGGAGTGATAATTTTAAGAATTTTTCAGTGGAATGGCTTCCTTAATGGCATCGAAAGATTCGACACAAGGAAATGAGAAGTGAGGGCAGCCAGCTGCTAAATACACACTATGAAATCCAGGGTGTGCTATGGCAACTTTGAAAGAGACTCTCATTTCCTGCAGACTGTGCTGAAAATCAGATCCAGGATCTAATTTTAAGTGTAGCAGACTGCACAGGAGACCCAATTTCTGGTCTCAGCAGGTCTCATATAACAAAGTCTCTGCCCTGATGGGAAAGATTGGGACTCTGTGACTTTTGTTAGAAATATTCAGGTGGATAAGGCATGGAATTTTGAGCCCGGATTCCCCTTAATTCTCCAAGATGGCAGAATCCACCCCTTCCACCTTGCCTGAGGACAGCTGCCTTCCATATCCTAGAGACAGTGCAATGACATCAACTAAGGCAGGTGCCTTGCAGATGGCACTAGTTCTCCTCAACATCCACCTCTATTACCTCCAGGCCATTAATCAGAGTCAGAGTCAGCCCAGCATTATCAGGGAAGTACAGCCTCTGCTCCAGGAGGAATAGCTTACATGCCAAAAGATTTGCAGGACCTGGGAAAGACAAGTGGGAGTGGATCTAAAGGGTGTTGGTCTTGGGGGATTTAACATTGGGTTTCAATGTTCTGGGACCAGCATCTCAACTTGATCCTAAAAAGTGGCTGGGATGGTGTTCTAGTTTGCTAATGCTGCCAGAATGCAAAACACCAGAAATGGATCAGTTTTTTTTAAAGGGGTTTATTTGGTTACAAAGTTATAGTCTTAAAGCCATAAAGTGTCCAAGGTAAGTCATCAACAATTGGGTACCTTCACTGGAGGATGGCCAATGGTGTCTGGAAAACCTCTGTTAGCTAGGAAGGCATGTGGCTGGCATCTGCTCCAAAGTTCTGGTTTCAAAATGGCTTTCTCCCAAGATGTTCCTCTCTAGGCTGCAGTTCCTCAAAAATGTCACTCTTAGGTGCTCTTGGGGTGTTTGTCCTCTCTTAGCTTCTCCAGAGCAAGAGTCTGCTTTCAAAGGCCATCTTCAAACTGTCTCTTATCTATAGCTACTCTCTCAGGTTCTGTGCATTCTTCAAAGTGTCCCTTCTGGCTGCAGCTCCTCTTCAAAATGTCACTCTCAGCTGCACAGAGCTCCTCTGCTTGTCAGCTCATTTTTATGGCTCCAGAGATTCACTCTAGGCCCACCCCGAATGGGTGGGGTAACACCTCCATGGAAATTATTCAATCAGAGTCATCACCCACAGTTGGGTGGGGTGCATTTCCATGCAAACAACCTAATCCAAACATTCCAACTTAATCCCCACTAATATGTCTGCCCCACAAGGCTGCATCAAAGAATATGGATTTTTCTGGGGGACATTATACATTCAAACCAGCACAGATGGCTCCTTGTAGCTTGTGCAAGATTATGGCCTTCAGTAAATGAGGTAGAGATGCTGCAATTTCCTTGTTACATTACTGAGGAAAGGGTCAGAAAGCTTATGGAGATGGTGCTGTTAGAATTATTGACTTCCAGAAAGATGGTAGATTAGGAAAGGTAAAGAAAATTCTCCTCCATGAAAAAGACTAGATAAAGGGCAGAACACTCCAGAACAGCAGTTCCAGGGTGCCACCAGTCAGACAGGGATGTCTACACCACATAGTGGGGACTTAGTGGGAGAGGCAGAGAGATTGCATTTGAAAGGACGGGGTGAGTGTGTTTGGCCTGGACTGCCACTGGGGATGGGTGGCTGGAGCCAGCGGAGGAGCATGGGAGAGAGCAGATTTCCACACCCCATGAACCATTCTCAGCAGTTGGCTGGAGAAGTAACCCTTCACAGCCCTGTGGCTGACAGCCCCTGTGCCAGGGACTGGCAGCTGGAGCCAGCTAATGAGCACAGACGGGAGCAGTTTTCCAAGCCCTATGCACCCATTTCAGCAGTTGGCTGGGGAGATAACCTGTCACAGACCCAAGGCCAAGAGCTCTCATGCTGGGGACTGGCAGCTGGAGATGGCTGCTGAGTGCAGGAGGGAGCAGCTTTCCAAGCCCTGTACACCCATCTCAGCAGTTGTCTAGGAAGATAACCCTTGACAATCCTGCAGCTGAGAGCTCCCATGAAGGAACTTGGGATTTGGCAGACTTATGGTGACTGCACTCACTCTTCTTCCATGGAAGTCCATTTTGAGCACAGCTGAAAGGCAAGGGTGTGGCATGGAAGTGCCAGGAGCCCCTCCACAACCCCAGGGACTTGCAGGCACATGGTGCACAGGGACTGCAGTGCACTTGAGCTGGAGGGTTAGATGCACAGCTCCACAACCCCAGAGTGGCCCACTCACAGCCCCAGGAACTGCAGGGACCACTGAACCCTGGAGCAGACACCCTGCCAAACTGAACAGTGCCTGCCCCCCACCCACAGCGCTACCAGTCCCAAGGGCACATGGAGAACTGGTGTGCTGACTGGATTTCCATCCAGGGTGGACCATGCCTAGTGCACAGGTGAAGTTGGGGGAGAGCTGAACTGAGAGTAAGAGGTGGCTCAAGAGCACCATCTGCTTGTAGTACAGGGAAAATGCATTCCACGAAGGTGTATATCTGTCAAATTAGAGATAAATGTTCAAACAGTCCAGCATATACAAAATAAACTTATCAAGATAAGCAAATGTCCTGAGGCCAACAACATAAAATCATAAAGCACATGAAGAAACAAGAAGATATGGACAGCCCAGATGACCAAATTAAAAGATGAGACAGAGAACTTAGAGCAATTTATCAAAGAAGTATACACAAATCTCCAAAACAACTTCAGTAAGTTGGATAAGGACAAAAAGGACATCAAGAAGACTCTAGAAGAGTGTAAAGAAGAATTTAAAAGAGTAAATTTAAAAAAGCAGATCTTATGGAAATAAAAGATACTGCTGATAAAGTTAAAAATATACTAGATACACACAACAGCAGATTTGAAGAGGCAAAAGAAAGAATATGTGAACTAGAGGACAGAGCAATTGAATGTGAAAACATAAAAGAACAAATGGTGAAAAACATCGAAAACTTTGAAATGGATCTCAGGGAAATGATGGACAATGTGAAACACATAAATATAAGAATCACTGGTGCCCCAGGAGGTGAAAAGAAGAGTAAAGTGCTAGGAAGAATATTTGAAGACATAGTTGGGGAAAACTTCCCAACACTTCTAAGCAACATAAATATGCAAATCAAAGATGCCCAACAAACTCCAAAGAGAATAAATCCAAATAAACCTACTCTGAGACATATACTAATAAGATTGTCAAATACTGAAGAGAAGGAGAAACTCTGAAAGGTGACAAGAAAGAAGCAATTCACCACATACAAACCACATAAGACTAAGTACTGACTATTTGGTGGACACCATGGTGGTGAGAAGGCAGTGGTATGGCATATTTAGGATTCTAAAAGAGAAAAATTGCCAGCCCAAAATTCTTTATCCAGCAAAGCTTTCCTTCAAATTTGAGGGAGGGTTTAAAATTTTCATGAACAAACAAATGCTAAGAGAATTTGTTAACAAGAGACCTGCCCTGCAAGAAATATTAAAGGGAGTTCTACTGGCGGAGAAAAAAAGAAAGGAGAGAGAGGTCTGGAGAAGGTCACAGAACTGAACAGCATTAAGTAAGGGAAACTTAAAGTGGAAGAAAAAAAAAGAGGGAGGGAAAAAACAGATCTGACAAATAAAAACCAAAGGGTAAGATGGCTGACTAAGAACTGCCTTTTCAATAATAACATTGAATGTGAATGGATTAAACTCTCCAATTAAAAGATATAGATTGGCAGAATGGATTAAAAAGTATGAATCATTAATATGCTGTTTACAAGAGACTCATCTTAGACTCTGCAACAAGAGATTGAAAGTCAAGATGGAAAAAACATTCCATGCAAGCTACAGCCAAAAGAAATTGGGAGTAGCAATACTAATGTCATACAAAATAGACCTTAAATGCAAAGATGTCATATGAGACAAATAAGGACCCCATATATTAATAAAAGGGACAATTCACCAAGAAGAAATAACAATCATAAATGTTCATGCCCAATCAAGGTGCTCCAAAGTACATGAGACAAACATTGGCAATACTAAAGGAAGCAATAGATGCTCCTACAATAATCATGGGAGACTTCAATACAGCACACTCTTCTACAGATAGAACAATCAGACTGAGGGCCAATAAGGGAATTGAGAACCTAAACAATGTGATAAATAAATTACACTTAGTAGACATATATAGAGCATTACATCCCAACTTGCCAGGATATACATTCTTCTCTAGAGCTCATGGAACATTCTCCATGATAGATCTTATGCTGGGGCATAAAACAAGCCTCAATAAATTTAAAAAGTTTGAAATTATTCAAAGCACATTCTCTGACCACAGTGGAATGCAACTAGAAGTCAATAACCATCAAAGAACCAGAACATACACAAATATGTAGAGGTCAAACAACAAACTCTTAAACAATCAGTGGGTCAAAGAAGAAATTGTAAGAGAAATTGCTAAATTTCTAGAGATGAATGAAAATGAGAACAAAATATGTCAAAACATATGGAATGCAGTGAAGGCTGTGCCGAGGGGGAAATTTATAGCTCTAAATGCACACATAAAAAAGGAAGAAAGAGCTAAAATCAAAGAACTAACAGAAAAACTGAAGAAGCTAGAGAATGATCAGCAAACTGGCCCAGAAGCAAGTAGAAGAAAAGAAATAATGAGGATTAAAGCAGAAATAAATGATATGGAGAATAAAAAAATCAATAGAGCGAATAAATAAAACCAAAGCTTGGTTTTTTGAGAAGATCAACAAGATTGACAAAGCCTTGGCTAGACTGACAAAGTAAAAAAAGGGAGAAGACTCAAATAAACAAAATCATAAATGAGACAGGGGACATTACTGTGGATCCCAAGGAAATTTAAAAAATCATAGGAGGATACTGTGAACAACTGTATACCAACAAACTAGATAATTTAGAGGATTGGATAATTACCTGGAAACACATGAACAGCCAAGACTGACCAAAGAAGAAATAGAAGACCTCAACAAACCAATCACAAGTAAAGAGATCCAATCAGTCATTGAAAGCTTCCTACAAATGAAAGTCCAGGGCCAGATGGCTTCACAGGGGAAATTTACCAAACTTTCCAAAAAGAATTTACACCATTCCTGCTCAAACTCTTTCAAAAAACTGAAGAAAAAGGAATACTACCTAACTCATTTTATGAAGCTAACATCACTCTAATACCAAAACCAGACAAAGATGCAATAAGAAAGGACTACAGGCCAATCTCCCTAATGAATATAGATGCAAAAAATCACAACAGAATACTTGCAAATCAAATCCAAGGACATATTAAAAGAATCATACACCACAACCAAATGGGGTTCATTCCAGGCATACAAGTCTGGTTCAACATGAGAAAAGCAATGTAATACAACACATTAACAAATCAAAATGGAAAAATCAAATAATCATCTCAATTTATGCTGTACTGGTTTGGATATATTATGTCCCCCCCCCCCCCAAAAGCCATGTTTTAATCCAATCTTGTAGGATATTTGGATTAGGTTGTTTCCATGGAGATGTGACTCACCCAACTATAGGTGATACTTTTGATTAGATTATTTTCATGAAGGTGTGGCCGCACCCATTCAGCCTGGGTCTTGATTAGCTTACTGGAGTTCTTTAAAAGAGCCAACCCAGACCCAGACGCTTGATGATGCTTTGAGATTCTAGCCCAGAGTTTGCTCTGGAGAAAGGACAAGACACCCCAAGAGCAGCTGAGAGAGACTTTTGGAGAGATGCTTGGGAGCTGACACTTAGAGATGCTTGGAGTTGTGGCCAGAGAGATGTTTAAAGGTACTAAGCTTCGGATGCACAGGAGCTGAGAGAGGAGCTGAAACACAACCTGGAACCAGCAGATGCCAGCCACGTGCCTTCCCGGCTGACAGAGGTGTTCCAGACGCCATCAGCCTTTCTTCAGTAAAGGTAGCTTCTTGATGATGCCTTAGTTTGGACACTTTTATGGCAATAGAACTGTAAATTTGTAGCCAAATAAACCTCCTTTTCTAAAATCAATCCATTTCTGATATTTTGCCTAATGGAAGCATTAGCAAACTGGAACAGATGCAGAAAAAGAATTCAACAAATTCAACATCTTTTTTTGATAACTTCAAAAGGTAGGAATTGAAGAAACTTCCTCAATATGATAAAGGGCATATATGAAAAAACCCACAGCTAGCAGAGTACTCAACAGTGAGAGACTAAATGTCTCCACCCTAGGATTGGAAATGAGACAAGGATGCCAGCTGTCACCATTATTCAACATTGTGCTAGAAGTTCTAACCAGAGCAATCCAGCAAGACAAAGAAATAAAAGCAATCCAAATTGGAAAGGAAGAAATAAAACTGTCATTTGCAGATGATATGATTGTATATTTGCAAAATCCTGAGAAATCAATGACACAGCTACTTGACCTAATAAACAAATTCAGCAAAGTGGCAGGATAAAAGATTAATGTGGAAAAGTCAGTAATGTTCCTATACACTAGAAATGACCTAACTGACAAGACACTCAAGAAAAAAAAATCCATTCCCAATAGCAACTAAAAAATCAAGCACCTGGGAATAAATTTAATCAAGGACATAAATGTCCTCTACTCAGAAAATTCCATAACTTTACTAAAAGAAATCAAGGGGGCCCCAAATAGATGGAAAGATATTCTGTGTTCATGGCTAAACATTGTTAAGATGTCAATTCTACCCAAACTGATTCATATATTCAATGCAATTCCAATCAAAATTCCAACAACATAGTTTGCAAACTTGGAAAAGCTAGTTATCAAATTTATTTGGAAGGGGAGGGGGCCTCAAATTGCTAAATATATTCTAAGGAAGAATAAAGTGGGAGGACTTACACTTCCTGACTTTAAAGCCTACTATAAAGCCACAGTAGTTAAAATAGCAAGGTGCTGGCACAAAGATATACATATTAATCAATGGAATCAAATCAAGAGTTTGGAAATAGACCCCAAGATCTATGGTCAACTGATTTTTTATTAGGTCCCCAAATCCACTGAGCTGGGACAGAAGTGTCTATTCAACAATGGGGCTGGGAGAATTGGATATCCATATCCAAAAGGATGAAAGAGGACCCCTACCTCCTACCGTATACAAAAATTGACTCAAAGTGGATCAAAGACCTCAATATGAGACAGTACCATAAAACTCCTAGAAGACAATGTAGGGAAGCATCTTCAAGACCTAGTATTTGGAGGTCATTTCTTAGACCTCACACCCAAAGCACAAACAATGAAAGAAAAAATAGACAAATGGGAACCCTTCAAAATCAAAAGCTTCTGTCCCTCAAAGGAATTTGTCAAAAAGGTGCAGAAGCAGCCAATGTAATGGGAGAAAATATTTGGAAACCATATATCTGTTAAGAGACTGATATTCCTGTCTATATAAAGAAATCCTATAACTCAACAACAATAGTACAAACATCCCAATCATAAAATGAGTAAAAGATTTGAAAAGACATTTTTCTGAAGGGAAAATACAAATGGCTAAAAAACACATGAAAAAAATGTTCATATTCACTAGCTATTATGGAAATGCAAACCAAAACCACAATGAGATATCATCTCACACCAATAAGAATGGCTGCCATTAAACAAACAGGAAACTACAAATGCTGGAGAGGATGTGGAGAAATTGGAATTTTATTCATTGCTGGTGGGAATGTATAATGGTACAGCCACTGTGGAAGACACTTTGGCAGTTCCTCAGAAAACTAGATATTGAGGTACCCTAAGATCCAGCAATTTCACTTCTCAATATATACTCAGAAGATCTGAAGGCAGTGACACAAACAGACATTTGCACACTGATGCTCATAGCAGCATTGTTCACAATTGCCAAGAGATGAAAACAATTCAAGTGTCCTTCAACAGATGCATGGATAAACAAAATGTGGTTTATATGTACAATGAAATACTATGCAACAATAAGAAGAAACAAGGTCCTGAAACATATGACAACATGGATGAACCTTGAAGACATAATGCTGAGTGAAATAATCCAGACACAAGAGGAGAGATGTATGTTACCACTAATGTGAACTCCCTGAGCGATTTAAAATCAGTGTCTCATAATGTAAAATATAGGGAACATAGAGCTAGACAGAAGCTAGTGAAGGGGGAATGATAACCTAAAATGTACAGACATGATAATGAGGGTGAACTTAAAGGTATGGGAATGGACAGGGGACATGATGGTTCATTAATGGGGTTATATGTATCAGTGCCACATTGAAGGTGAACATGATCAAAAGTGGTTGTTTGAAGGCAAGTAACCCGCAGAGTAGCACTACAAATATACATGTGTTTGCATGATATACTTATAAGGTATGACACTGGTACAAAGAGTTAACAACAGAATGGTATATGGAAAAACTATACATTACATATTATAGACTCTATTTAATATGAATATCTTACCAGCACTACACTAATACTAGGGATGAATAGTTAGCAGCTAATAAATGCTCTGGGATGTTTTGTGTCATGATAATTGTTTAAAATTAAGAGTGATGATGATTGTACAACTAAGTGAAGGTAATGTGAGGCACTGATTGTTTTTCTTAGACAGAATATATGCTATGTGAAATTAGGAACCTCCTTGTGCCGGTTTGAATGTATTATGTCCCCCAGAAAAAGCCGTATTCTTTGATGCAATCTTGTGGGGCAGACATAATAGTGGGGATTAAGTTGGAACGTTTGAATTAGGTTGTTTGCATGGAGATGCACCCCACCCAACTGTGGAGGATAACTGATGGGATATTTCTGTGGAGGCATGGCCCCGCCCATTCGGGGTGGGCCTTGATCAGTGGAGCCATATAAATGTGCTGACTCAAAGAGACTGAACGGAGTGCAGCTATGAGTGACGTTTTTAAGAGGAGCAAGCTTGCTAGAAAGGAACATCCCGGGAGAAAGCCATTTTGAAACCAGAACTTTGGAGCAGACGCCAGCCATGTGCCTTCCCAGCTAACAGAGGTTTTCCGGACGCCATTGGCCATCTCCAGTGAAGGTACCCGATTACTGATGTGTCACCTTGGACGTTTTGTGGCCTTAAGACTGTAACTGTGTAGTGAAATAAACCCCCATTTTATAAAAGCCTATCCATCTCTGGTGTTTTGCATTCTGCAGCATTAGCAAACTAAAACACTCCTACTTAATAAGTCAAGCCCTCAATCTTTCTCTTGTAAAATTTAGGGCTGTAAATGGGAGGCTAAGCCTTCCTATAATTAATTATGCCTAAGAAGCACCTTCAGAGAACCTCTTTTGTTGCTCAGATGTGGTCTTTCTCTCTCTAAGCCCAAATCAGCAAATAAATTCATTACCCTCCCTCCTATGTGGGACATGACTCCCAGGGGAGTGAGTTTTCCTGGTGATGTGGGGCACAACTCCCAGGAATGAGCCTGGCCCTGGCATTGAGGGTTTGAGAATGCCTTCTTGACCAAAAGGGGGAAAAGAAAGGTAACAAAATAAGGTTACAATGGCTAAGAGATTTCAAATAGAGTTGAGAGCTACCCTGGAGGTTACTCTTATGCAAGCTCCAGCTAGCTATTCGAAATGGCTACAGTGCACCAAGACCTAAACAACAGTAGTCCCCAAATACCTAGGCCCCTATCTGCGATTCTATAAAAGTTTTACTCACTAAATTTATCTCTCAGAAACTTAAATCCACCAGAGTGTTCCTTTGCCAGACAAGTTCTAAAACCCAGAGGCAATAGCCTCTTTAAGAACAACCAGATGCAGCCCCCTTCCTCATAAGGGCAACACCCCTTTTCAATATGAACAAGTTAGGGTGGTCACTGCCTAGACACCCATGAAGATCAAGAAAGTGATTAAACAAGAGGAAGGGTTAGCAACAGACAAGATAGGATTTAACAAAGGATTATAAATACTGAATCTTTATATAATTTTTTTAGATGCTAGGATATTAGAATACCTAGAAGGAAATAACTGAAATGGTGGAACTATAACCCATATTGTTCTTTGAAATTTGCTTTATAGCTACTCATTTAATTGTACTTTGAAAGTTATCACCTTTCTGTATATATCTTATATTTCACAGTAAGGAAATAACTGAAACTGTGAAACTGTAACCCATAAAATTCTTTGGAATTACCTATATAACTACTTGTTAAATTGTACTTTGAAAGTTAAAACCTTTCTGCATGTAAGTTATATTTCACAATAAGGAAATAATTGAAATTGTGGAACTGTAACCCATAACATTCGTTGAAATTTGCTCTTTAACTACTTGTTAAATTGTACTTTGAAGGTTATCACTGTTATGTATATATGCTAAATTTCACAATAAAAATGCACTAAAAAAAAGAATTAGTTTATTATGTAAGACCTAGAAACCGATCACCTGACTTTGTTCTCTGGGTGGACTAAAAATGCCCTCTCTTAACCAAAACAATAAGGAATACACTGGTAAAGGAGGCATTGGCAGCTATTTAGAACTTTGATGGAGGCTGTGTTTGTAAAAAGGACTGATGATGGGAGATGCTGCCTTAAAACCGGATTTTACTTCTTATCAGTGGGGTGACAGGATTCCAGGATGGTAGAGCCTGGGTGGTAATATTCAACTATCAGAGGCAAGGTGGTTATAATGTCTATAATGGGCAGTAAGTTCACACTGTCATTCAAAGTGCTTCCACAGGGATTTTTGGTATTGGCAAATGTACCATGGTGTTCCTGAAAGTGAGCTAGATAGACTGCTGACTAGGACTGTATTATTATAAAAATTTGAGAAGTAGTAAGCAGAAGACTGACATTAGCCACCACAATGGAAATGTGTGGTCCCTCTTCCAGTTTCCAGATCTAAGTTAATTCATAGGTCTAGAACCCATTTATTGAAAAGGAGGCAGAGTCCCCTTGAGGAATAACCCCACAATCTACTTCAGAAACACAAGCACAACAACACATATATTCATATATACATATATGTGTATATGTATACACACACACACACACACACATACATATACTAAACATTCTCCCAATCCTTTACCTGTGGACCTTTGTCAGGATATCTGCACACTGGAGAAAGGAAAATACAGATTTTTTTGAGCATTCTTAAATATGAGGTCTGATCTGTCTGATGCTAGAGGACTCAAACTTCATAATGGCCCTTCAGTTAGAGTAGGGGCTTATAGAGGATAGATGATAAATGGGATTTTGTGTTAAGTTCATCTCATATTTATTTCCATAGGCCCCAAGGGCATAGTTATCTTAAGCAGCTGACAGAACCCTCGCAATGTTTTCCTGACTTGTAGAGTAAGGACCATTATGGTAGGAATGGCTGAACAGAGCCCTTGAAACTTCTGCTATTCCTCCTCCACACAAACACACTCATCCTCTATGTTAAATAAGAGGTAATCTGCATCCCAGGAAGAATTGCAGAGATTATCACTGTGACCAGGAACTTAAAATATTCAGAACTGGTGGACTCTATCATATCTCCATTAATTGACCCATTTGGACCATGAAAAACCAGCTGGATGGTGGTGGATGTATGGTGTAGTACCATAAACATAATGGGTTGATAGCTCCAATTGCAGCTTTCAATGAAAATGCAGTACCTTTAACGGATCAGATCAACACAGCCTCTGGTGCTTTATATGCAGCTATTAATCTGGGGAATGCAGACTACAGCCTGTGGACTAAATATGGCCACACACTTCAACAGTAGAGATGAATAATTGTGACAGAGATCACATGGCACAGAAATATTTACTGTCTGACCCTTTACAAGAAAAGTTTGTTACTAGATCTCCATCAGTACAAATGAGCAAAAGAAGTTTGCCTTTACATGGCAGTAATAACTCTACACATTTGCTGTCTTGCCTTAGGGTTATGTTGGTTCTGCTGCTACTGTCATAATATAGTCTACAGGGACTTTAATCTTGACATTCTGAAGAACACAGATCACACTTGTCCACTATATTGATGATTGCATCTTAATTGGAAATGGCTAATACTTAGATGCTCTAGTAAGACACATATGTGTCAGAGGGTGGGAGTTAAATCCTATGAATATTCAGAAGACTGCCATACTGGTAAAATTTTTAGGTGTTCTGTGGTCCAGAGCATTCTTGGATATTTTTCTAAAGTAAAAAGCATGTTGTGCTTGCACTTCTTCCAATAAGAGGCACAGGTGTTGATGGGTTTATTAGTTAGAGTTCTCTAGGAAACAAAACCGACAGGATTTGCATATACATATATGTAAATATTATGAGATTTATTATAGGAATTGGCTCACATAATTGTAGGCATAGGCAAGTCCAACTTCTGTAGGGTGGGCTGCAAGCTGGGAACCCCAATGATGGTTTTCAATGAATTCCCCAGGAAATTCTGGGTGGCTAAAGTAGAGATGGAAATTCTTTCTGACTGCTAAAATCACCAGTTATTTTAAGGCTTTTAACTTATTGGTTGAGACTTCTATCATTGTTGAAGGCAATATCCTCAGCTGGCTGTAGATGCAATCAGCTATAAATGCAGTCAACTTACTGATCACTTAAATCCATGAAATATCCTCATAGTAACAATCAGGCCTATAACCTATCCAACTTGACACATGAACTTAGCCACCACTGTGGGCCTCTTCAGATTTTGGTGGCAAAATCAACTTCATTTAAGACTATCTCTTTGACTTATTAATTGAGAGAGTCAGAAGTTTTGCATCAAGATTGGAAGAAGGCTCTGCAGTAGCTAGGTCACTTGGGCCATATGACTCAATAGATCCAATGGTGAGAGAATCCCCGTGATGGAGTAGCTGGGGGAAATGAGAGTCTCCTTCAAAGTTGACAGCATTCTCTGGCTTTCATAGTCTGCCATTCCTTTTACAGCTCCTGGCCTGCTACTGGATACTTGAAGAGACTGAGTGCCTGATCATGAGCTCATGGGACACCAGGTGACTATGCAATTGAAACCTCCCATCATGAATTGTGTACCAGTAGAGCAAATAAATCATGGGTTTGGTGAGCACAGTAGCAATTCATTTTATTATGGAAATGTTATGTTTGAGAATGGACCTAAACAGGTCCAAAAGTCAAGAATTAATAGCACCCTACCTCTGCAGGCAGGACAAGCGCTTCACTCCTGCAAAACCCACAGAGGAGGCACCCATGACTCTAGGTGTACTCAGGCTTCATCCACATGAATTGCACTAGTGGGATCCCCTGCAAGATGATTCAAGTCCAGCTCAAAGCCATGTTGAGGACAAGGTTTGGATGTACCTCATTTCACAGCAGACACCTCAAAAAGTAAAATTTGGATACAGTAGATTGTGAGGACATCAGCTCTGCAAATCAGATGTAGCTTCCAAGTTGGATCAAATAGAGATACTGTGGAAAGAAGGAATTGGATTTTTCCAAAGCCAGAATTCAGGCAGGGAAAGTGGTCTTAAAAACCAAGAAATGCTATCCATGCAACATATCTACAAGAAAGACACATCTACAATCATATCATTGTCTTCAAAACTGATGAAGACTAGTTGAGATGCTACAAAATAGAAGATCTCTGCATATGCAGGAGAATAACATGGTTTGTAACTAACATAAGAAAGATTTTAATTGGAGACTGTCACTGAATGATTAATCTACAATTCATATATATATGAATGGATTTTTATGGGCACACCTTTACTGTTTCTCATCTACTTCCCAGAGGCAGAATTCTAATACTCAAGAGAATACCATAATATGTAGTGAATTGCCAGAAGATTTTACTGAACATATGTTAACTCACAAGGGGAAGAAACCCTACTTCAGCAATCTATTTGGAAAAGCCCTCAATGACCAGTCATCTTTTAATCAACAAAAGCATTTTCACTCTAGAAGTAAATCATATGAATGTCATCTAGCTGGTAAATCCTTTGTTCAAAGCTCAGGCCTTACACGTTACAATGGAACTCACATTGGAGAGAAGCCCTATGCATAATATCTATGTGGGAAAGCCTCCATTTGCCATTCTGCCATCAGAGAACATAAGAGAACCCCATCTGAAGAGAAACCTTAAGAATGTCATCTGTGTGGGAAAGACTTCACTAAGTATTCTTACCTGAGACAACATAAGCACTCACACTGGACAGAATCTGGATGAACGCTATCTATGTGGGAAAGCTTTCACTCCTTGTTCTTATCTTAGAGTACATGAGAGAACTCACACTGGAGAAAAACTTTATGAATGTCACCTATGTAGGAAATTCTTCACCCATTATTCTAGCCTTAGAAAACATGAGAGCACTCACACTGGAGAGAAACCCTATGAATGTCTTCTATATGGGAAAGCCTTCACTCAGTATGTTCACCTGAGACAATATGAGAGCAATCACAACTGAGAGAAACCCTATGAATGTCATCTATGTGGGAAAGCCTTCACTTAATGTTCTAACCTAAGAAGACAAGAGAGTGTCACATCTGTGTGAAACCATATGAATGTCATTTATGTTGGAAAGCCTTTGCTAAATGTTCAGATCTGCATGATCATGAGAGAACTCAGCCTGAAGAGTAACCTTATGACTGCCGTATATGTGGGGAAGTCTTCAAAAAAATTTCTAACCTAAAAAAAAAGAATCAATAGCATGAAGAGGTAATCCAGATTTGCATGTCATTTGCTTCTATTGCTCTGACATCTTTTTTTCACCTCTTAAGGTGACTCATGAGGGAGTCCCTATGACCAACTGATGGAGGAGGTAAGAAAGAACTCCATCACAAATGTGTTAATAGATGCTAGTCAAAAATGCACTGTTGACGCATTACTTCCTTGGTGACATCTCTGATGGACAGTGGTGAAACAGAATTCCCCAGTGGAAAAAGAAGGGACCAATAAACTTGGTCATCTAGTTTGTATGGATGGCTGTTCAGGGGTCTGGAAGGAACAGGATTGGAAGACTAGAGACAGGAGGTCTGAGGAAGAGATATGTAGATTGACCGATAGGAATGGTTACAAAGTAGACAGATACTACTCCACTGCAGAGGGGTCTCTCAACAACCAGTGGGGATGAATGACATCTGTGGATGTCAGCTAAACTGTCTCATTGACCACCTCTGTGCTGGACAATGGACCCAATAGCAGAGTGGCCACGTGGCAAGTATGGAAGCTTGTGTGAGCTCCCTCTGATCTGGCTAATACTACTCTTAGATGCCTGCTAGTACTACTCAACCTGGCACAGCAGAAGCCAAGGAGATCATCCAGCCACTTGGTAGCAGCTTGACTACAATTAGACATCTTCCATTCTGGAGGGAGCAATAATTTGCTTACAAGAACTGATATCCAATCTGAATATGGGTTTATCATCCCTGTGTGCAGTACTTCCACTTGTTCATCACCCAAAATCTTACAGAATTCTTGGTCTATCAACAATCAACATAGTGTCTCACACAACATTGCCTCAGACCAAGGGACCCATTTTAGTGTATACAAGATAGAGTAATGTGTGCATGCCCATAGGATCCACTGATCTTTCTCTGAACCTCACTACTCAGAAGCAGTCACAGAAATAGAATGGTAGAAGGCCTGTTAAAGGTCCTCTTAAGGTGCTGGCTTGAGATCAACACCTGGAAGGGTTGGAATATGGTTTTCCAGGATGTGGTATATTCATTCAGCCAATGGCCAGAATGTGGTGCTGTATCCCCAACAGTTCGATTATACAGGTCTGCAAAACAAGGGCTTCCCATCCTGCATCCTTAGCCTCTATTGGATTAGAGGTCCTCATCCCAGAGTGGGGAATGGGGAGGGGAATAGTTTTGTCAGAAGAAAAGTAAAGGTACCCTGAACTTGAAGCTGAAAAAAACCACTTTGGACTCCTCATGTCTGTGGGCTAGCAGGAAAAAAAAGTTTTATCCTGATGAGACAAAACGGAGGTTCTATTTTGGCATGGGAATTGGATATAATGGCGGGGAGAAATTAACCTGAATGGTGAAAGGTGTAAACTGTATTATGCACCATTTATGAAGTACTTTTGTATTCTCTCAGAATCATCTACCTTCAATAAAGCTTCCCTTGTGATACTTGCTCTGGGTAGGTTCTTACCATCTGCATGCAGTTGCAACCTGACAGCATCATAACTTCTCTCCTCCTACCCCAGGGTTATTCTGATGATACCTCATTGTATTTGTGTATGTGCAATCTGGAAGCACAGGGAAGTTTATGATCTGTGAGATAAACCTTTGACCAATGGGAGACAGGTGCCAGTGGTTAAATTCCTTCCTTTTTTACGTCCATGATGAAATTATGCAACTTCTCAGAGGACCCTATGGGATTGATCAGTCACACCTAGCAGCAATCAGCTCTATCTCTCTATCATCCTTATATCACTCTCCCTCTTTCTCAACTTCATTCTCTTGCCTCTCACTACTGCTTCCTGGGATTGTACAATCAAATTAAATAATACACACATGACTACTCTCCTTAAGAGTCTGCCTTCCAGGAAATTCAGGCTAGGATCATTTCCTGCCTTCCAAAGTCATCCACTTGTACCCTTTGAAGATTCCATTGCCACACTGAACATTCTCTTCAATTATACAGTAACTGAACCTTTCTGTGAAGCCTGCTCAATGAAGACTGATGATTCAATAAAAGCTCTTCCAAGATCATCTATTCTTTCTTGCTCCTTTGAAATGCCATCCAGCTAAAATAACCTCTAGTTCTTCTAAATATCTGATGCATCTGTCCATTTCTTGTCATCCCTGCTGCCATCTCTAGTTCAGGCCACCACTGAATCTTGCTTGGTTGTTTCAGCACCGCTTTTGTCTCAACATAAGTAACTCTCTGTTGATAATATTACTTTCTTCCAATCCATATTGGATACTGAGACAGAAATAATCTTCCTAAAGCACAAATTTGGTCGTGTCATTCACCTGGTTGAAGTTTTCAATAGCTATTTATTGACATTAATATAAAAGTCCAAATTATTTAAATTAGTAAAGAGACACTTTAAGAGTTAACTTCTGATTCTTCCCAGCCTTTATCTCTTGTCGCTTCTCCACTCACAGTTGACTCCAACAAAACTGAACTACTTTCATTTCCTTAAAAATGGAGATGCTGCCTCACAGTCTGAAACACCTCCTCCCACTGCTTCACTTGATTAATGTCTACTCAGCCTTTAGATCTCAGAGGAGACATCATATGTTCTTGGAAATTTTCTGGACCCTCCAGGATTGAGTTAGTCTTGGTTATCCCTACCTAACCTTTTTACTTAACTCTTTTTTAAAAAATATTTTTTATTGTGAAATATAACATACATACGTAATAGTGTCCACTTTCAAAGTATGATTTAACAAATAGTTATAGAGCAAATTTCAAAGAATGTTGTGGGTTACAGTTCCACAATTTCAGTTATTTCCTTCTATTTTTTCTAATACCCTCGAGACTAAAAAATATATTTATATAGAGATTCAGTATTTGTAATCCTTTGTTAAATCCTGTCTTGTCAGTTGCTATTCCTCCCTCTCTTTTGATCACTGTGTCGGTCTTCAAGGATATCCAGGCAATGACCAACCAAACTTGTTCTTACTGAAAAGGGGTGTTGACATGGGGAAGGGGGATGCATCTGGTTGATGTTCTTGGAGAGGCTGTTGCTGGATTTGGGGACTTATCTGGTATATGAACAATCAGGAGGATTTACGTTTCTGAAAAATAAACTTAGTGAGTGAAACCTTTATAGAGTATCAGATAGGGACCTGAGTATTCTTTAAGATTTTTAGAACTACTGTTCATTTGGGCTTGGAATGCTGTACGCAGTTGGAATATCTAGCTGGAGCTTGTATAAGAGTAACCTCCAGGATAGCCTCTCAACTCTGTTTGAAATCTCTCAGCCACTGAAACTTTATTTTGTCACCTTTCTTTTCCCTTTTTGGTCAAGAAGGCTTTCTCAATCCCTGATGCCAGGGCCAGGCTCATCCCTGGGAGTCATGTCCCACATCGCCAGGGAGACTCACTTCCCTGGGAGTCATGTCCAACATAGGGGGAAAGGTAATGAACTTATCTGCAGAGTTGGGCTTAGAGAGAGAAAGGCCATAACTGAGCAACAAAAGAAGTTCTCTGGAAGTGACTCAGGCACAACCACAGGTAGGCTTGGCCTCCCCTCTACAGCCATAAGTTTCACAAGAGCAAGCCTCAAGATCAAGGGCTTGATTTATTAAGTAGGAGGTTCCTAATTTCACATAGCATAAATTCTGTCCAACACAGACAAGCATTGTCTCACATATCTTCACTTAATTGTACAATCATCACCCCTCTCAATTTTAAACAATTATCATAACCCAAAATACCCCAAAGCTCTTATCACCCCCTACTTATTTATCCCTAGCATTAGTGTGGTACCAGTTAGGTATTCCTATTAAGAATAGTACAGCAATAGGTAGTTTTTCCTATATACTTAACTCTTATTGTAATACTTGCTACATTGTATTGTCTCCAGATCACCCCCATCAGACTATAAGCTTTCCAATACTCTTAGCACCTAGCATATTGATAAACCTAGCCTGTTGATAAATAGTCAATGAAAGAATTGATAAATGAATCAAAAGTGTTTTTCTTGCCTATTAAAATTTTCACTATCCTTTCTATTGTTTAAAGTATGAGCATACATTTTTTTCTCATACACTTTTCCAATGTACTTAAGAAATAAAATTAAATGCAATAAGAACAGGATAAAATTGACTAAGAACTTTATCAAGGGTAGTTCATATCTTTAGTATTAACCTATTACAGTCAGCACTTGGGAAAAATAAATTAAATTCCATATATAGACTCTCAACTGTTTAGCATCCTCCTACATTTTTATATATAAAATAATCATGTGTTATACTCTTATCGAAATAGTGCATCACAAAACAGAAAATGCTTCCTATTGGCCAATTATCTCACAGATGGCCTTCAATTTTATGTGATATAATAATTAGAATTTAGAGCTTTATATTGACAGATAGCTTGATAATATTGTTCCCCTCTTGGCTATTAAAATGTGGATCCCAGGAAATAGTGATCTTCCTTTCCCAGTAAAGTGTAGGCAACATATTTGAAAGAATATGTGTACACAAGGGTCTCCTAAAATTCCAGAAGCAAAACTTCCTCTGCATCTTGATACAATGATGACCCATTCCTCAACAGTGATCAGATTTTACTGAAAGAAAGAAGAGAAGAGAAGAGAAAAGAAAAGAAAAAAGACAAGAAAAGAAAAGAAAAGAAAAGAAAAAAATAGAGTCTGCTAGGACATCATGGAAACAGATAGGCTTTATAGAATGGTGGGTAAGGTTGGAGGCTTTGGATTCAGAAATTTGGGTTCAAATTCTTGTTCTGCTTTGGCTTAAGCTTCAGTCTCTTTATATACAATGGAGATAATATTTACTTCATGTTGGGGAAATTAAGTAAATACCATATGTAGAATTCCCAGCACATAGTACATTCTCAAGTTACTCATGGCAACTATCACTGATGTGCTCCCAGCACCTGGGACAATGAGGCAATCTGATCTTTGGAGCCAGAATATCCAAGGAGTGATGGGTGGAAGAGCAAAAGGCAGTTGGAAGGTTTGCGAGGCGTGCAGCCATTTCCTCAAAACAGTTTTCATTAAACCACAGATTCCAATCTGGAGTTTGAAACTCCAGGCAATCATCCTAGGAACCAGCAATGGAGAAATAAATTGTGATAAGCCTAGTTATATTGTGGAAAACATTCTCAGCAGACTGCAGGGCAGAGATGGCAGGTAGATCCATGGCTAATACACTGCTTTTAAAGGATTCTCATAACTCACAAGGACTCATAGGAATGTTTTGTGCTTTGCCTAGTCATAAACAGATAATAAGCACAGTGACTCACTCACCAGGCAGGAAACTTGATTAATTTTTTAAAGCAATCAGCAGAATCATAGTAAATTATGTCCTTAATGTAAAACGGCAGTAAACTGGAGGTTAATTTATCATGAATTCACTTCCATTTTCACATGGTAAAAGATACTGCCATGTATGGAATGAGTCAAATGGGCTTTAGAACTTTCCCTGACATAAGAATTACAAAAATCCATACTGATAAATAAAACATACTAATATATTTTTATGCTAATGTATTAAGGTTGAAATGGTCAATATACAATTAGTATTTTATCCTTCTCAAAACACTTTTATAGTCAATATTTCATTTGTACTGCATAATAGCTACCATTAGGTGGTCAGAGAAAATATTATCTTCATATTAAAGATGAGGAAACTTGGTCTCTGAGCAGTTAACCCATATGTTCAAGATCACATAACCAATAAATGAAAGAACAAAAACTAGGACAAGTCCTATGAGTCCAAACCAAGAAGCAGCCCCCGTGGACTGCACTGACTCTGTAGTCATATATGTTCACCATCTCATGCAGTTCGATATTTACCCAAGCCATTTTTAATACAGGTGTTCAGCAGTCAATGCCAGAGTTTATGAATTTCAGTAAGGGACATATGCTCAGACATTTCACAGATATTTCCCTGAGTTGACACATGAATTGAGTGTAAACATTATTAAGAACTGAATACCTCTTTGCTCCTCTGTACCTACTCTTCATCCTCCTTCATCCAGCTTTGTGCCCTGGGAGGCTGACCTTATGAAGTATATCATTGGGCTTCCTTGCCTCTGTCTTCCTGGTGGTTCATCCATTAGGGAACCCCATGGAAAACTGGAAGGAGGGAGCTTTGAGTTTTTGTTCTCCTCACCCAGCCCCCACCTGGCTGCCGCCTCCTCCAGGCAGTCCTCTCTGCCTCAGAGTTTTGGAAACCACTCCCTCCTCTGGGCCCTTGAGGGCCAGGGTGTCAGGCACCCAGATGTCACCATCTCCAGCATACTGCACCAAGCCTGTGGTTTCCCTACACCCTGTCCATGCCTTTGCCAATGTCTCTTTATTAAACTCTCCTCCAATGATCTGAATTTGCAGGTGCCCTCTGTTGTCTGCCTGGACCTATCTGACATTACCTTCCAGAATGAACATTGTTAAATGTGTCCATATTCTATGCAAAGTTCAATTTCTCCTCTCTTATAAAATGAGATAAACTAGCATCTTTTTCAATTGAGAATGTGTCTGTCTGGTGTCACAGGTGTATTTGTACCACACAGCCTAAAAGAGGTAGGCATAGAAATAGTTGGTGTTTACAGCCCAGACTCCTTTCCCTCATTCTTTTGCTAACAGCACCCTGTTTCCTTTGAGAAACCACCCTCTCTTCTCCTTTCTGTCTCCAAGGTTAGGGTGAGACTGACCCTGTACTCCAGGAGCTGAACCCAATCCTGCTCTATGAGAGAACTGCACAGGCCTAGACATAGTGGTTGGTTTAAAGATGGAGACAAGAGCAGGGGGAAAAAAATAAATCCTACAAATATTGCCAGAAGTATCAGGAAAGAGACTTTCTCTTCCCACTGAATTTTCTAAGCTATGGAACCAAGCCTGGAGTTGTTGATAACCATCTTTGATATCATGTAAGACCTTGCTTGAGAATAAAGCCAAAATAGCAAAAGGTGGAGCTGAGGGATGGAGAAAAAGATCATCCTGACAACATCGGTTGAGTAATTGTATTCAGTCATAACTGAAACTGTCCCTGAACTTTCCTTGTCTGGGCTAATAATTGTTTTAAATTTCCTTCATCAGTTTCATCTGCCACCTGCATCCAGAAGAGTCCCACAGTAATGGAAAAAACTCCTCATCTTGGAAACCAGAAACTAATTCTGATCTCTTTCATTTAGAAGTTGCATAAAGTTTGGCAAATTATTCTGTCTCTCTGAGTTCAGATTCCTTATCCATAAAATAAGGGTTTTGTATTGAGGGGTCTCCAAATGCCTTTCTAGAGCTGATTATGAATAAAGGTAAACAGTCGGTCAAACTTCCAGCTTAGCTAGGACTAAAAGGAAAGTTACACATCAAAGTGAGCTTATTCACAGTTCCCAGAACATTCAGCAAGCAGACAGGTAGCCATGCTGCCCATGTAACAAAGACCAGAGCCAGTCCAGTTAGCCCCATTGACATTCCTAGGAGATCTCATCTCATCTTCCCTGCTTCTATCCAACCAAGTACACCACGTGATTTTCATGATATCTTTCTTCAAATCTAAGCAGCACATCAAATGACCAAATAAGTATTCAATGTCAACCACAGGTAAGGTGTGGGGATGGGCATTGTGATTAGCATTCTCTATGTTACTCCTCCTGGAAGAGACTGTATTCATTTTCATTGAATGAATGACAGAGAAACAAGTGAGTTTTGAGGTGACGATGGACAGAAATTGTATAGAGTACTCACTCTTCCTCATTATCCATCCTCCCATTCTCCCAATGATCAGGGCATTGGTTCTAGGCTGTTCACAATAGCTCTATTTTCTATGATTGCTTTCCAGTGGATGAAAACGTAGCTTAAATAAACTGGGCGTAAATGAATGTAAGAGCATAATCCTGCCCAATTTGCCAAACATGTGTTGGGTTGACAGGTCACCTACTTACACACTGCATTTAGATGTGGGAAACAATTCATTGTCATCTTGCCCTAAAATTTTGTTCCCACTGATGGTGGGCAAAGCTCTAAACTTGTCCGTGGAAGATATTTTAGGGTCTACTGTTTTAAACAGTCCTTTAAAGACTACTTTAGCATCTTTTGGATAGCCAAATTCAATGTTCATATTCCCTCTTAGGACTGTTTCTCTTCTTAGATATCCAAACTTCCTTCCACAAGATGGCACCTAGGTGGAGCAGAAGGCTTTCCTATCCTCTGTGCTGAGGGAAGGGGTGAAGTCTACTTGCCAGTCCTGCTGGCATCCTCGGTCCTCTCTGGCCTTTGAGATGCGCTGCTTGTGTGTTGGGCATCCTGTTGGCAGAAGCTGCTGATGGCCACAGCCAGTGTGGCTTGTGGTCCTAGTTGGGGTCTAGTTTTTCTCTTCTGCTTGTTCTCCCTTTCCTTGGGATCTTCCTGACTCACCTACCTCCTCCATCCACTCTGGGCCAACCACCCTGGGCCTCTACCACTCATTACCCTTTCACAGTAATCCATGACCCACTGGCCCTCATCTTTCTTCCTTCTCCTTCCACCCTCAGAAACTTGACAGAATGTGTGGAGACCTCCCCTGGCTCATAGGAGCTGACTTATCCAGGGTTACTATTTCCAGATCACTTTCTGCTTAAACATGGCAGCATACTACCATGTCTCTTTTCCTGTTCTGTTGCAGTTTTCCCATAATGGTTCAGGACCTCCCTGAAAGCTGTCTTTTCCTTGGAATCCCAAACAGAAAGACAGCCAGGAGCCAGCCCGGCTTCTGGCTTTTCTCATTGACCTCTCTTGATATGGCCCAGGAGCATGTCTTTTCTCTTGCTAGCTTTCTCTACCTCTTCCTCCTAGAATTAGAAAGTATAACTACTTCACCTTCCTACCTGGGAAAGCGGCATTACCTAGTAAATATCTTCTTTCTTCCATCACCTATGGCTTTTTGATACCTCCCTACTTTTGTCCTGTTTAATAAATGAAGGGCTTTCAGAAAACATCATATATTAGGAAATGACAAGTTTATCAATTTAATTTTTTTCTGAATTTTATTCTTGTAACATTTAGAATATTAAAACTATACTAGCTTCAAGGAATGGGGCTAAGGGTGGGCTCAGAGGCAGTAAAGAGGTGAGTAAGACATGGTTTATAGCCTCAGAGAGCTTACAACCTGGTGAAGGAGACAGATGTGTGCACCATGGGATAAGGGAAGGCAAAGGAACCAAGTGCAGCCTGTAACAATGCTATGAGATCAGAGAAGTGAATGGCTATGCAGCTCTCTTAAAACCTGGCAGCTTCCAATCTATTTGTTTCTTCTTAATTCTGAAGGTTAGTCTAGAACATGAGTTGAGAATTAAGTCTCTTAGCAGACTACAGGTTGGGACTGGACTTGCAGGAAGGCAGGGAGGGCACCAGTACCCTCCCTGCCTGCAGGCTGCATCTTTACTCTGGGACAGGCTGTACCTTTTCTCTAGTAGATGGTCACTAACAAGAGGTGCTTAGGAGAGGGCTCTATTATGCTAGAGCAGTGGTCCTCAAAGTGTGGCCCCTGGCTCAGCAATATCAGCAACACCAGGGAACTTGTCAGAAGCGCAAATCCATCCCAGACCTACTGAATCGCAAATTCTGGCGGTGGATCATGGCACTCTGTTTTAAGAAGCCCCCCACAAGTCCGTGATGCATGCTAAAGTTGAGAACCACTGTTCTAGACTCCAGAACCTGCAACTCAATGTAAAATCCCAGGGCTCAGCAGCCTCAACTTCTGGTATTTTAGTTTCCTAGGCTGCTTGAGCAAAGACCATGACATGGGTTGGGTTAAACAATGGGAATTTTAAAAGCTCACGGTTTTGAGTCTAAGAAGAAAGTCCAAATTAAGGTGATGCTTTCTCCCTGAAAACTGGCATTCTGTGGCTGGCTGCTGGTGATCCTTGGTCCGTAGCTTGTCACATGTCAAGACACATGGCAGCATCTCCTGGTCTCTCCGTTCTCTTCTGGGTTTTGTTGCTTTTAGCTTCTGTCTGCTCCCTCTGTTTCTTTTTCACTGTCCATCTGAATTTCATTCCTTTTATATAGGACTCCAGTGATAGTATTAAGACCTATCTTGAGTGGACTGGGCTATATCTTAACTGAAGTAACCTCATCAAAATGTCCTACTTTTGGTGGGTTCACACCCACAGGAATGGACTAAGTTTAAGACCATGTTGTGTTTTTTTTTTTTGGGGGGGGGGGGGCGTGGTACACACAGCTCAAACCACCACACCTGGGGAATTATAAGAAATGCAGAATCTAAGGGTTCATCCAGATTTACCAAATAAGAATCTTTTGAAATAAGATTCCCAGGTGATTCTTATATACATTAAAGTTTGAGAACCTTTGCCCTAGGAGATTGGACCCATAATCAGCCTGGATTGTGCATGACAAATGAACAGACTATTTTAAAGAAAGATATGCTTTCTTCTCTCTGTTCCAGGCAGGCCAACTCCAGTCAAAGCCTGGGCATCTGAGACACAATGATCACATGACAATTGTGAAAAAAAGGTAGCTTTATTGTTTTCATTTGCTACACTGCTGAAAGAAATATATCATGAAAGAAATATACATGTAATTTATTGATTTATATTCACATATCATACAGTCATCCAAAGTGTACAAGCAATTGTTCACAGTATCATCATATAGTTGTGTGTTCATCACCACAATCAATTTTTGAACATGATCGTTACTCTAAAAAAGAAAAAGAAAAAGAAAAAGAAAAGGAAAAGAAAAACAGAACATCCCAAACATCCCATATCCCTCTTTCTCCCCTATTATTCATTTACTTCTTGTCCCCATTCTTCTACTCATCTGTCCATACACTGGATAAGGGAAATGTGAGTCACAAGGTTTGCACAATCACACAGTCATCCCGTCAAAGTTATATAGTTATACGCTCATCTTCAAGAATCAAGGATACTGGATTGCAGTTCAACAGTTTCAGGTATTTCCTTCTAACTGTTCTAATACACTGAAAACTAAAAAGGGATGTCTGTATAATGCATAAGAAAAACTTCAAGAATGACCTCTCAACTCTATTTGAAATCTCTCAGCCACTGAAACTTTATTTTGTTTCATTTCTCTTCCCCCTTTTGCTCCAGAAGACTTTCTCTATCCTATGATGCTGGGTCCAGGCTCATCCCCGGGAGTCATTTCCCACATTGCCAGGGAGATTTATACCCCTGGGAGTCAAGTCCCACATAGGTGGGGAAGGGCAGTGAGTTTACCTGTAAAGTTGGCTTAGAGAGAGAGGCCATATCTGAGCAACAAAAGAAATTCTCTGGGGGTGACTTTTAGGCACCATTATAACTAGGCTTAGCCTCTCCTTTGCAGTAACAAGCTTCATTAGGGCAAGCCCCAAGATCAAGGGCTCAGCCTTCTAAATAGGTAGTCCTCAATGCTTGCAAGAATATTAGGAATTCCTCAGGTGGGGAAGTTTAATATTTCCACTTTTTTTCCTCAATTCCTCAAGCAGGTTTTGTAAATACTTTTTATTCTCTGCCCAAATTACTCTGGGATGTTTTGCAGCTTCACCCTGACCTGTACAAACCAAACAGGTTTCACTCCCTATTCAAGGTTCCATGTAATTATGGTGTTTGAATAAACTGACCACACACGTTAAATTATGTGGTGTGCTACAGAAAATATAGATTTTGCACTAAATGAACATCTCTTCCTTTGGTCTCACACAGAAGTTGTGTTTTAAAACGACAGTCAATATCATCCTTTATTCTTTAGTCTGATTTACCTTAGTCCTAACCAAGTCCATTTCATTCATATTTCTAATTGAAGTCTGATCTCTTTTTCAGCTTCTTCAACAGTTGCTCTATGAGGTAATGCTGACATTCATAGCTGCCTAAGTCTGGCTCTGAGTTTCAGGTGTCACACAGATACCTGAAGTTCCAGGGACCAATTAGGTTATATACAAACAGCACAGCATCTCATAATTTAGAAATAACCATTACAACTCATGAACAGATGTGACTGCTGTAAGAGCTTACAATCTAGGGACCTTTACAATAAGTCTTCCCCTGATAGCCCATGCTCTCAGATTCAATTCTCAGAGTTTGCACATTATAGTTAGTCCATATTAGTGAGGCATTATAATGATTGTCTTTTTGTTTCTGGCTCAATATACTGTCCTCAAGATCCATTCACCTTGTTGCATACCTCCTAACTTCCTTCCTTCTTGCTGCCACTCGATATTCCATTGTATGTGTACACCGCAGTTCACCATTCCATATATCAGTTGATATACCCTTAGGCCACCTCTATCCATTGAAAGTTGTGAATACTGACATCATAAACTCCACTGTGCAAATGTCCATTTGTGTCCCTGCTCTCAGTTCTTCCTCAGGGCTGCAGGACCTTATGGCAACCCCATGCTTAGCTTCCTGTGGAACCACCACACTGCCCTCCAGATGGGCTGCACCATTCTACTTCCCCACCAACAGTGAATAAGTACATCCCTCTCTCCACATTTTCTCCACACTTATATCCCTCTGTTTATTTTTTTAAACAGTTTTATTTACACACCATACATTCCCTCCAAAGTAAACAGTCAAAGGTTCCCAGTATAATCACATAATTATGTATTCACCAACACAATCTAAATGAGGACATTTCCATTTCTTCTGCAAAGAAGGAGGAAAAGGAGAAAAAAAATACTAAAAAAAATAAAAGAAAATAAAGATAAAATAAAATGAAACAAAATACAATGATAAGGTCAGACAACAACATCCCCAAGAATCCCATACCATTCCCTTATATCCCCCTCTTATAGACATTTAGCTTTGATATATTGCCTTTGTTACAATTAATGGAAGCATATTACAATGTTACTGTTAACTATAGGCTCTAATATGGGGTTGCCATAAGGTCCTGCAATCCTGTTCTGGTTTGCTAATGCTGCTGTTTTTGCAGAACACAAGAAATGGATTGATTTTAATAAAGGAGTTTATTTGGCTACAAAATTACAGTCTGAAGGCCATGAAGATGTTCAAATTAAGTTATTAAGATGAGTATACCTTCACCGAAGGATGACCGACGGTGTCTGGAAAACCTCTGTTACCACAGAAGGCACGTAGTTGGCATCTCTTCCTTCCAGATTGTGTTTCAAAATGGCATTCTCCCAGGCATCTGTGGGCATATTCTCTTAGTTTTCCCACTCTAGAGTAGCATAAGTCTACTTTCAATGGCCATCTTCAAAATGTGTCTCTCAGCTGCAGCCAATGTCAGAGGTCTGTACCCCAAGCATCTCTGATCTAAGCCAGCCAGTGTCTGGGTCTATGCCAATGTTTTTAAAGAACCCCAGAGTACCTCCACTGAAGAAAAGCCATTGGCATCTGGAAAGGCTCTGTTAGTTCGGAAGGCACATGGTTCGCATCTGCTTGCTCCCAGGTTGCATTTCAACATGGCATTCTCCAAAATATCTCTAGGCTTAGCTTCTTGGGGCACTCTGTGCTAGTATCTCTAAAGCATCAGCAAACTTTGCTTTCAACAGCCATCTCCAAAATGTGTCTCTCAGCTGCAGCAAGCATCTGGGCCTGTGTGGCTCTTTTTAAAGTACTCCAGTGAATCAATCAAGACCCACACTGAATGGGTGGAGCCACACATCCATTGAAATAATCTAATCAAGGGTATTACCCACAGTTGGGTGGGTCACATCTCCATGGGAACAACCTAATCCAAAGATTCTGACCTAATCAACATTAGTATGTCTGCCCCCACAAGATTGCATTAAAGAACATGGTGTTTTGGGGGACATAATATATCCAAACCAGCACAGCATTGATATTATTTTTCCCCTATACCATCAAATTTTCAACATCTTGCAATGTTAACATAAATTTATTCTCCCTCATGTAAAAACATCCTTGTATTTGTACATTTAATTACCATCATTGACCACTTTAGGTTTTGCTATGTTATACAATCCCAGTCTTTATTTTCTATCTTTCCTCTGGTGTCACATGACCCTAGCCTTCTTCTTTCAACCATACTCATACTTATCTTTGTTCAGAGTACTTATAATATTGTGCTACCACCACACAGTATTGTGTTACCCATTTCTGGATCTATACAATCAATCCTGTTGTGCATTCTATACTCCTTCAGCATCAAATGCCCAATCTCTACCCTCTTTCTATCTCCTGATAAAACCTGTGTTCTCAACTCTGTGGGCTGACTTTTAACATGGAAATTCACTAGCTTACAAGATTACCGTTTTGAGGCTGTGAAAATGTCCAAATCTAGGCATCATCAAGTTGATGCTTTCTTGCAGAAGACCTGCTGCTGGCGATCCTGGACTCCTCTGTCACATGGCAAGGCGCATGGTGCATCTACAGGTCTCTCCCTTCTCTTCCAGGTTTCACTGCTTCTGTGGCTTTCTTTCTCTTTGTCTGAATTATATTCTCTCATAAAGGACTCCAGTAAGAAGAGTAAGACCCACGCTTGACCACACCTTAACTGAAGTGACCTCATCAAAATGTCCTACTTACAATAGGTTTACACCCACAGGAATGGATTAGCTTTAAGAATATGATTTTCTGGGTTATGTACCATTTCAAACCACCACAGTTATTTTCTGTTATTGGTCTACTCTTCTCCCTGAGTCACAGACCTGCTGGGTTATCAGGGTGCAAAAACACTTTCACTTGTAAATTAAAGGTATCCTGCACCTCTTTCTGCTTAAACTGTCTCTTTCAGTTACATCAGCTACTTTGGAGTAAATGCTCATTTTTTCAGCTATACTGCACCTCTCCTCCCTCCTCCCATGGTGGCTCTGGAGTGGGTGAGGCTTCTGTGGCCTTGTGCTGGCAGTAGGGAGTCAGGGTTGTTCTGCTCATATGGCATTCTGTGCCAACTAGCAAAAGACGTTTCTTCCTTAGGACATTTTATTCCCAGCTATTGGAAAACTGTCATGCTGATTTTCCTAGAACAGATATTTTACTGCCATATGCTTCAAAATTGCCATAATAAACATGCAGATCTATGAAATGAATTGTGCCCCATTAGGTGTGTATTCCTTGTATAGTGCCCAAATAACACAACTGTGTGCCAATATTTGCTATGTTTCCACCACTTTGATGTGCCTCAGGCTGAAGGTGGGTTTCTTCCAGATACTTGTAGCTGCCCTCAGGTAAAGCAGACTAGAGGCATGCCTTGTTTTATTGCATTTTGCTTTATTGCACTTTGCAGATATTGCATTTTTCAAAAATTGAAGATTTGTGGCAACCTTGAGTCAAGCAAGTCTACAGTGCCATTTTTTCAATAGCATGTGTTCACTTCATGCCACCGTGTCACACTTTGGTAATTCCCTCAACATTTCAAACTTTTTCATTATTATTATATCTGTTTTGATGAACTGTGATCTTTGATGTTACTATGTTAATTGTTTGAGAGCACCATGAACCATGCCCATATAAGATGGCAAACTTAATTGATAAATGTGTGTGTTCTAACTGTTCCACTAACAGGCAGTTTCCCCATTTCTCTCTCTCTCTTTCCTGAGACACAACATCAAAATTAGGCCAATTAATAATCCTACAATGGCCTCTAAGTATTCAAGTGATAGAAGAGTCACGTGTCTCTTACTTTAAATCAAAAGCTAGAAATGATTAAGCTTAGTGAGGAATGCATGTCAAAAACCAAAAGCAAGGCTTCTCATCCCAAACAGTTAGGCAAGCTATGAATGCAAAGGAAAAATTCTTGAAGGAAATTAAGAGTGCTACTCCACATGAACGACAAGAAAGTGAGCCAACCTTATTGCTGATATGGAGAAAGTTTTAGCGGTCTGGATCAAATCAACCATAACATTTCCTTAAGCCAAAGCCTAATCCAGAGGAAGGACTTAATTCTCTTCAATTCTATAAAGACAGAGAGGTAAAGAAGCTACAGAAGTATAATTCGAAGCTAGCAAAGTTTGGTTCATGAGATTTAAGGAAAAAAGCCATCTCCTTAATGTAAAAGTGCAAGGTGAAGCAGTAAGTGCTGATGTAGAAGCTGCAGCAAGTTATGTAGAAGATATAACCAAAATAATTGATGAAGAGCTACACTGAATGTGGATGAAACATCCTTCTATTGGAAGAAGATGCATCTAGGGTTTTCATGGCTAGAGAGGAGATGTCAATGCTTGCCTTCAAAGTTTTAAAGGACAGGCTGACCCTCTTATTAAGGGCTAATGCAGCTGGTTACTTTAAGTTGAAACCAATGCCCCAAAATCCTAGGGCCCTAAAGATTATGCTAAATCTACTCTTCCTGTGCTCTATCAATAGAACAACAAAACCTGGATGATAGCACGTCAGTTTTAATGGTTTACTGAATATTTTAGACCCACTGTTGAGACTGACTCCTAGAAACTATTCTGTTCAAAATGTGACTGCTCATGTACCTGGTCACCCAAGAGCTCTGATGGAGATGTGCAATGAGATGAATGTTGTTTTCATACCTGCTAATGCAACATCTATACTGCAGCCCATGGATCAAGGAGTCATTTCAACATTCAAGTCTTATTATTTAAGAAATACATTTGATAATGCTATAGCTGCCATAGATAGTGACTCCTCTGATGGATCCAGGTAAAAAACATTGAAAACCTTTGGAAAGGATTCACCATTCTAGATGTCATTAAGAACATTCATGATTTATGGAAGGAGGTCAAAATACCAACATTAACAAGTGTTTGGAAGAAGTTGATCCCAACCTTCATGGATGACTTTGAGGGATTCAAGATTTCAGTAGAGGAAGTAACTACAGATGTGGTGGAAACAGCAAAAGAACTAGAATTAGAAGTGGATCCCAAAGATCTGACTGAACTGCTAAAATCTGATGATAAAACTTGAATGGATAAGGAATTGATTCTTATGGATGAGCAAAGTGGCTTCTGGAGATGAATCTACTCCTGATAAAGATGCTGTGAACATTGTTGAAATGAAAACAAAGGATTTGGAATATTACATAAACTTAGTTGATAAAACAGCAGCAGAATTTGAGAGGACTGACTCTAATTTTGAAAGAAGTTCTACTCTGGTAAAATGCTATCAAACAGCATCTCATGCTACAGAGAAAATTTTGTGTAAAGAAGAGTCAATAGAGGTGGTGAGCTTCACTGTTGTCTTATTTCAAGAAATTTCCACAGCTACCCCAGGCTTCAGCAGTCTTCACCCTGGTTGGTCAGCCGACATCAACATTGAGGCAAGAACTTCCACCAGCAAAGACTCACTGGTGGTTCAGAAGATGGTTAGCATTTTTTAGTATAAAGTATTTTTGAATTAAGATACATACCTTTTTTTAGATTAATGCTATTGCACACTTAATAGACTATAGTGCAGTGTGTACATAGCTTTTAAATGCACTGGAAAAACAAAATTCATGTGACTTGCTTTATTGTGGTAGTGTGGAACTGAACCCACAATATTTCTGGGGTATGCCTGTATTAGTACTGGGCAATACCCCTCCCACCCTAATCTATCTTGAAGTTTCTACAGCTCTCAGGGCATGAGGTTGAATATTCTTCTCAGACCTCATTCAAACTCTTCTTTGCCTCTTCCCAAAAGTCCTCCAGATTCAGTAGGCCAGGCTTTCCATTTCCTTGTATGGCAGGAGCTTTGTTTTTCTCATTATATCTGAGTCCTTACTTCCCTCTAGCTGACACCAAACTTCAAGTTTAAGACATCCAGGACTGGTCCTTGATGTGAAGTAAGAGCCTAAAGGATTTAAAAAAATTCTTCTCTTTCTTCATACTGTCTGGCTTTTGACACTCACAAACAATTTGACTTCCTTTTTCTTGCTAAAATTCACCCTTCCTGACGCATGCAAATACATTGCTTTGGTGGGGGGCCCCTCAGGGCAACAGTATTTTATGAATTTGAAAATAAATGTCAGGAAAGCTTCATAAAAATAGTATTATTGCTTTACCTTTCTAATGTAGGACCTTATCAGAGGCTGAAAGAAGAAGCTAAAAGATTCCAACATCTTGAATTTTTTCTAATCGTTCCCTGATGCTGATGAAAGGCTTTTGAAAGCATTGTCTGAGTCCCAAGATACAGCTTGCAACAGTTTAACCAGTTATTTTGCTATAGCTGAACAAGGGCTGCTTATTTTACAAATTTCAGATGACCTCATTGCCCTCTATTGTATCTCCTCAGTCCTGCTTATCCACAATCTGTAGTCTGTAATTTACATCACCCTTACTTCCATGTTCCAAATTCCATTAGGACCCTTTGGGATTCAAAACAAACAAACAAACAAACAAAAACATAAATAAACAAAACCTGACTCTAGCTGGATTAAATAATTAGAGTATTTATTTGATTTGTAATATCCTATCATATCATAGGATCCAGTTCCAGGCTCTGTGATTCCCTGAGCTCTCCTTTCTACTGCCTGTCAGCCATCTCATGATTACAAAATGGCCACAGGGATCCAGGCATCTCATCTGCATACCACATCATCCAGAGCAAATAAGGAGCCTTTGTCCCAGCATTCTAAACAATTAGGTCACATGTCTACCACTGAACCATTGATTGTGGCCAGACGATTGGGATGCCTCAAGCTCTACTCCTGAAGCCAAGGTTGGCTGCTCTAGAATCACATAGTAGAAGGGGAAAATAGATTTGAGGGTGGTAGATTGGGTGATTAGGTGGGTTAACCACAAATTCTGTTTCCAAAGCCATATTTTGTTGTAGTCAGCAAGACCTTTTAACAAAAGCCTAAATACAGAGGAAGGGTGGTATATGAGTGACAAAGCAGATTGACTTGGAGATGAGAGAAGGAGAGCGGGGCTGTCGACAAAGCAGGGAAGATTCCCTCAAGCTGGAAGACAGTGAGGGTCTCATGCCTCTCAGAGAAGAGGCAGCACTGGAGGATGTGGCAACATTTTGAAGGGAATCTGGGTCATCAACTGGACTCCTACCCATTCTTGCTGAAGAGCCCTGCGCCCTGGGAGATCAGAGAGGCAGCAAAGCACACTGGGATTCAAGGGATCACTACAAGCTTGGACAATGCGATTGCTGGCAACCATTAGGGATCGAGATTTGAGGCCCTTCTTCCATTTCCTTAGCATCAGGTAAGCTTCCCTGATTCTGGTGTGAAACTGGACATAAGAGGACCTCAGTAACAACTGAGATGGAATTTCCTACATTTTTGGGCAGTGTGTGGTCTGCGAGTTAAAATTAAGCTCGCCTCAACACAGTGATATTCTTGCAACACTGAATTGGTGAACAGAGATTCATGCTGTTGTATAAATTGCAACAAAGTAAAGTCCATTTATGAACATCTCACTAAAACAGCTTTAGGGAAGGAACATCACCCCAAATTTCTATTGATTAAGGAATGATGGAAATCAACATGATAATTCCTGTTACTACCAATTTAAGATGAATAAAATGCCATAGATAATGTCTCTTTCTATTCTTTCATTTAAGCAAATATAAAAAATATTAATAAAGGCTTTCCTAAATAAAGGGAACCTAATTTGCCTTAATTTTATTTTCCCATATAATCTTAACATTTTTCAAACAAAAATACAAATAGCCCCAAGGGTTTCAGAAACTGGACCCTCTGGCTGGGACTAAGTATGAAATTATGACACCTTTTGCTCATTCCATTAATTTACTTTTAATTCACCCAACAGTTCTGAGTACCAGTTAGAACACTTTTAATGATAGTCGGAACAAGACTTCTGGAGCTAGAAAGAGAATCTCTGATTATTCCAGACCTTGCTTTGCCTTGGCAATCCTTTGTAACAAAGACTGGAAAAGTGCTCAAATGCATTAAGTCTTCCAGTCTATAGTGCTTGTGAACATAGTTGGGGTGGGGGTGGGGTCACACTTTTTCTTTCTGGGTCAATGAACTGCTAGAGTAGCACTGAAGGCATTGTGTCAAGCTTCAAAACAGCTTTGCTTAGCATCAGCAAGAGTCATTTCCATGAGTGAGTAGGTGGCAGGGGAGAGGACATTTTTTCATTACATATACTGAAAAAAATACATGCTAATAAAGTCTAATAGAGTCAGCACCCATTGTGTGCATACTTCCAAAGATTCATGGCACAACTCTCTGTGGTTTTCCATAAAGGCAATTTTCCATCCATTATTGCAATCCTTGATTTGATCCATTACACTGTTAGAGGAAATCAGGGTTTGAGAAGTTAAGTTGTTTTCCAAATTAAATCATGTTAGTGTGTGTCAACAATCTCGAGCCGAGACTAGAAATTTCACAGTAATTCTGAAAAAGATTCTTTTAGAAGGATGTTTACAAGTTAAGTCAAACATCCAAGAAATGTCACTGAAATGCTAAAACCTGAAATTAGTATTTTTTATAATATTGACAAGTTAAGTCATTATGGAGTATGATTTCTAGATTGTATTTGGTTTGAAATTGAGAACACATTTCCTGGATAATTGAATTTACATTTTTAGTCTAGAGCTTGCACTGGTCAATAATACAGAGACTTCTCTAGCTCATTCTTCTATTGGCTATGTCAGTGACTGCTTCTTGAATACCTAATTGCAATGTTTTTTGAGCAATCACAACCTAATTTTTTTATGTGTAAAAATCCACTCATGGTTCATAAAGGGCTTAAGAAAATGTAGGAAAAAAAAGTTTACTGGCCAGTATATGTTTAAAGATATGCAATGCAAATACAGTTAAATTTGAACATTATTGTATTAATGTCATTTGGAGAAGAACAGATTAAAACAGTTTGTAAGAATGGATGTAAATATTTACTGCTGTGTCTCACAATAACAAATTAGAAATTAAGAATCAGACATTTAATTATATCTTGGCTTTCACAGATAACAATTACATAATACTAGATAATAAATGCAAACCGATTATAGCTTAAATATTTTGTTTTTCTATTTCTGTGAAAGGTGGCCAATGTTTTCTCATATGGACAAGACAGCTAAATGAGGACAATTCATCAGTGTTATATCTACAATTTTTCAGTAATTCCACAACTTAGTCTACATTCTCTTACATGTGGACTCACCAATTTTACCAGCTGAAAAAAAAAAAAAAATCCCTGGAATGACATGTGGGGTTTAAACCAAGTAGAATATCTGACGATCGGTGAGCTTTCGAGAGAGTAGGAAAATAAAAGCTGCAGAGGTAAGTTCAGCATTTTCCTCTTCATGCAATTCATAGGAGGTATTTCTTGTTTTGTTTTGTACAGGAAAATGTCAGCCTAGGCTGCTCTGCTCTTTGGGAGTGGCGGCTGTCCAGGAAACACCAGGTTCTGTGACGGAGCAGGATCGACACCTAGTGGCTTTGCAGGGGGCCCCGCATGGTTTTTCTTGGTCAGCAACAAGTGATGTAGGAAGAAAAGAATCTTCAGGGAAGAAAATGGGAATCTTAGCCCCCACCGCTTCCCTCTCATCCCAAGTTTGACCTGCTTTTCCCATTGTCTGCTTTTTCCTGCAAAAAAGGAATATTCAGCTTCTGTAACCAACCACACGAAGTTAATTGCGTTGTGCCCATCTTTAGGTGAAACACCAAAGAATAAAACATAGAAACAATAGCCGTGATTTTTTTTATTTTTGCTTGACTCAAATTAGGTGTTTATAGTATGAACAAAGAAGAATTGTAAAACAGTACACTCCTTTCTTGCGAAGTAACCTTCTGTTATTTTCCCCAAAGATATCTACTCAGGAGATATAAATGAAAGAAAACACTTCTGTCAGAATTGGATTTTTCCAGCAATATTATGATCCCATGGCAGGGTCACCTGATGGACCTAGACAAAGAAACCTATTCTCACAAAGGCTTTCCTGGGTCAGAGTGTTAGAGTAGCTATTGTGTTTCCATAGCAACCTATGGATGGGTTTAACCAGAAAAGAACAGAGACCCGAACGTGGCTGTCAGAATGACAGAGATGATCGGGAAGAAAGCACAGGGCAAGATAAGAGTGTTGGAAAAAGCAAATATCTATAGTCTCTGTATCACAAAATCTATTTTCAAATTGGTACTGGTTGATTAAAAATAAATAAATCAAGTTACCAAAGTCAACAGCGGCAACTGATAAAATGTTTATTTGATCACAAAATTGAAGAATAGAAATCTGTCTTGAGGAGAACTGTTACCTCAAATTAAAAAGAGAAAAAGAAAAGATCAGTTTGGATAAGCAGATCTGCTCTTTGGACTCCTGGGGAGATGATGTTTTACAATAGGAACCAAATGAAGTAAGTATTTTTAATGTCTCTTAAATTCCCTTTCATCAATAAAGACTCCCTAGACTAGGTAGGGGCCTGGGGGATTTAAAAAACTGTATTTAGTCCCTTCGTTGGCTTATCCAAGATATCTAATTTGAGTATATCAAATTGAAAAATAACATTCTGAATAATAAAATAGTCAAAATTTAAACAAATTAAAAATGGATGTTTTCATGTCTGTTTGCTCATGCTGATTTCTATAGTGTGTGCCTCTTGGGAACTGAGTGCTCCCTGAAGCAGGCAATGTTGAGAATATCCCACAGACCAGGGAACATAAAGTTCCTTAAATTACCCCAGTGGCTGCATCTAACCATGCGGAGGAAGTAGTCCTAGCAGTGGTGTGCTGGAGCCAGCTCCTACCCCCTATATGCTCACATCCAGTGTCCTTCCAGGTACTTTCTACCCCTTAGATAGCTGTCTGCGAATCCTGATGAAAATGAGAATAGCTAGTAATAATTAACATTAGAATGCTCATTGCAATTTACAAAGTGTTCTGACATCTACCTGTTCAAGGCATGTGTTAGTATTGTCCTTGTACTTTATAGATGAAGAAATGGAGTTTGGGGGATATTATGAGAATTTCTTTTCAAGGTCAAAGAGCAAGTAAACAGATAATCTGGTGTTCCAATCTAGACCTTCTGATAATTATAACTAAGAGTTGTATTCCTTACAGAAGTACTTTAGTTTGATAGGGAACTTTAATAGAAATTTTAATAAGGAAATTAAAAAGCCTTTAAAAAATCAAAGGATTAACTTTCCATTGTTGGGAGTTTAGATAATTTTCAATAATGTCCAGAGTCCTTTGCCCTAAATCATATTTCTGTCCTCCCAATATGGCTTCTCTATGATTGGCCCTGCACTAATAGGAAGGAAAGATGGGATGCTGGAAGGTGTTCACAGCCTGGTTCATTTTGGAACTTATCTGACAACATCTTAGATCAATGGTTTTTCCTTTGATCATGAAGTAGTACTTTCTTATTAAGGGTGCCACCAATTTGTATCTTCCATTTCTCTTTATATAACCAACTGAGGAAAAGTCTTGATAAGTTATCTGGAGCAGATAAATTTAATTACTAACTATATGATTTATTATATTTACAGAGGGGTTATTAATGGAACAACTCTCTCTTTTTTCCATGTCTTGACTTAAGCCCAATGACCATATTGAACAACTCTTCAAGCACATGTCTTCAGCTTGACTAAAAAAAGAAAGAGTACAAGTATAAACAAAAGCATCATAAAGGGGGAAAATCTGAATCTGAGTTAATGAATGAGGGCAAGATTGTTTCTGAAGCTCTTACTTCTACAAATATTCAACTCACAGGCTGCCATTAATTTATCAATAATTAATCAGAAGCCCAAACTATTTTGGTTACTCTTCATTTTAGTATCTGTAGTCTTTAAGCATAATGTAATTGTATCTTGGAATGCCCAGATAGAATCTATTAATTCTCTAAAAACATTATGAACAGAAAAATGCAAAGAACAGAAAATGCACATAAAGTTTCAAAGCAAGATGGGTTTCTATTTATGTACACACACCATTAGTGGAAAACAATGGAAAATGTAGTCAGTTTTCACACTCACTGAAATTCATTATGGAAAGGATGTTGGTCATTCTTGTCATAGGGATTTACTTTCCTACTGTGAGGGCACCATATGGAATCAGGGTATATGCTAGCTGATCATTTTGGGAAGGATAAAAAGAACATATAGGAAAGAGGAAGGAGAGGATAAGAGTAGAATAAAAAAATTTTTAAATATGAAATATTTTGGTTAAGAAAAATGTTTACCTATGTCTACTTAAAACTAGGCAAAGTAATTTCCACATGAAGCTTCAAAAGATTATATTATTTAGACTCTCCATAAAGAAGCCTCTGAATGCAAGCTTTCATATAATAATTATCCATTTATCTAGGGAATAAACTTCTGGTAATTTCAACTATATGGTACTCAGCTGTGTATTTGAAAAATCAAAGCAAAACAAAAACGTTATATTTTGAAAGAAAGCAAAGGCATCTGTTGGGCATTGAGTCACGTCACCCACAAAAGGCATGTTCAGGTTCCAACCCCTTGCCCTGTGGGTGTGAACCCATTTGTAAATAGGACCTATGAAGATATTATTACTTAAGGTGTGCCCAAACTGAATGAGGGTGGGCCTTCATCTAACACAGCTGAGGTCCTTGTAAGCACAAGCAAAGAGAGTAACATGGAGCAGCTAGAAGCTAGAAGTCAACAGAACCTGAAGAGAAAGGAGAAGAGGCCGCCATTTGCATTGTTATTGACAGAAAAAGCAAGGTACCCAAAGATTGCCGGTCAGTCAGAAGACATTGACCCCTGGAGGAAGCAAGCCTTCTAGTCTCTGAAACTGTGAGCCCAAAATTCTTTTTTTAAGCCAGCCCATTGTATGGTTTTTTATTTGTTTGTTTTTTAAGCAGCCAGAAAACTAAAGCAGTCTCTGAGCAGCTGAAAGAGCTTTCATAAGGCTCATGTGCTTTATATCATGGTATGGGCCTTCAGACACTCACTCAGAGCCTATTTACTTTTACTTTATTTAGAAACCTTATAACTCAGTGACTTTGTTTCCTAACTGATGTAAGATCCATGAGACTTAAGACTGTGTCTTTTGTAACCCCAGTACTTAGCACAAAACCCTGGTACTTAGTACATGGAGTGGGCTCAATAAATATTTGTTAATGAATGAGAACACTGGAAGAAGTATTTTGTACAAAAGTTGGGGTTGTCGGAGACATGCACACATAGTTGGGAGAAATAATATCTGACAGGCTAAAATACACTGAAGCAGTGAGAAAAATAATAAATGCCATACACAAAGGCTATTGATTTAGACACACGATCCTATAAACCTCTAACCTCTGAGGGATTATAGCATAGATATTAAAACCATTGCCATAAACAATAATGACTCCGAGTCATTAGGAAAATATAAAATTTTCTTTAATACATATCATTTAATAAAAATTAGAGAGCTGTTCAAATACTTATAAAATATGTCCATTGGAGAGAATTAAAGTATTTACTTAATTGGAACTCATAGTTCCCTATCATACTAGATTTTCTTTTCAAAATCGTGATATGATACTGTGTGCCTTAATCCAAGATAAAAAAAATCTGTTTATTCCAGGACCTCTAATTCCATAGTATCTTTTGTAGACATAGAAAGTACACTTTTGCTTTGCCTTTGCGATTTATTAAACTTCCCAGTTAAGAATTTTAATATGTTCCACATATCAGATCTCCCTGTTTCAGTTACAAAACAGTACAGAATTGGATCAGCGACACAATTTAAACTTGTTAATGCAACTGTGATTCTATACATTTTATAAGTCTGCTTCCCAGACTTATTGTGGTCAAATATATGCCCATCAAAGTTCACATCGCGCTCTAAAATGCTGCGTATCAGCAACATCACATGGAAGGGAGTAAAGCACAAGACAAAAGTCAATGTGATACTAAGTAATAGCTTTATGATTCTCTTCTTTTCCCTGTTTTCCGTGGCTTGATTATGCCGCACGGCTTGGTAGACTTTCTGATTGCAAATCATTATGATGACCAAAGGTATTGCATAGCCCGTACACGTCCTAAACCAGTTGAGACTGATTTGCCATTTCTCCAAAGGATATTTGTCATAGCATAGAGTAAAATTGGACTTTTCGGCATCACAATATTCGACAGCTGTTTCATCTTTCCACAAAATGATTGCATTGAAGATGGTTTCCAACACCCAGATGGATAGGCTGACCATGGAAGCAAATCTTCTTGTCCTCAGAAAAGAAAACCTCAAAGGGTGGACAACTGCTAAATACCGATCAACAGCAATGCAGGTTAGGAATGCTGTGCTGCTGTAAAAGTTCATGTACATCAAGAAAGCACTCCCTTTGCACAAAAACGCGGGTAAAGTCCAGTTGTCTTTATTCCAAGTATAATCAATCCAGAGAGGAAGAGTTAATGCATACAAGAGATCTGACAGTGATAAACTGAATAGGTATATTCCCAGTTCATTTTCCTTCTTTGCTTGTAGAAAGGACACACACAGAGATCCAATGTTGGCTGGAATGCCAACTATAACCACAACAATGTAAACAATTGGAAACAGAAAGTGATCTAGGTCATGTTGTTCCTCAATACATGTGCTGTTCATTTTCTTTTCTTTAAAACGGCAATTATGTTAGTTCTCAGAAAATAAGCAGAAATCGAAGTCTTGCCTCATTGTAGTTCTTTTAGTTGTTCATCTTTTACTAAGATTGTTTCAATTTTTCTTTGTTTTTAAAGTTCTGATTAATTCATCAGTGCTTTTAAAGGATTGAGGTAGATGAGTTTTCACAGTGATATCAATGGTTAGAAGTCAGAATCCAGTCTCCTGGCAGTTAGATAAGGTGATCGGTGGAATTAAATGAACAGAAGTCCATATCCTCATTAGCACAGAACTCTGACAAGGAACCCTCAAGGATCAACAGAGTGCTCTTTCAGCCTTCAGAGAGTGTTGTCCTCAATTTGCTATAAATCTCAGAGCAGATAAGAAAATAAGCCTTTATTTTCACTGAACATCTCTTTCAAAAATGCAGTTTTTCTGTAATGAAAATGTAAAATGTTTGTTTTTCTGTAATGAAAAGTGAACTAGAAAAATTTAGATGTTTAAGATACATAACTTATTATCATTATGATTTTGAAAGAATCTTCTTTTATTTTACTATTGAATATATTGAAAATTCATTGAATTACAATGGAGACATCAAAGAAACAAAATTAGCTAATCAATTTGGGTAAATAAAATCAAGTTGAGATATATCACTTATGTGAAATAAGACTTATCCAAGGGAGGCTAGATTTGAGGATATAAAACATCTCACTGTACCTAATCTAAGAACACAAGACTAAGGATGAAAAGCCACTTTAGCAGCTAATAAAATGACAGCGAATTCAATGATTTACTCATCATCAGTAAGTGTTTTTGAGTGTATGATAAACTGTAGAGTTATAAGATTTAAAATTTTAAATTTCACAGGGAATCTACATATTAGGCACTTTCAAATTCAGCTTGTTAGTCAAGGAAATAGTATCAGAAGAAATACTTTAAAGTTGTAGAATTTTAAAGTATAGCAGCTCATTGAGCATTAATAGACAACTCTACCTCTTTTGTTTTTCCTTTTGCTTCCTTTGCGTGCTAACCCTCTTCATCCTTCTTATACACTTATAAAAGAAAGGAAAGAATATCCTTAATTCTGGGAATAATCTTGTGATAACCAGTTTTGACTTTTATACCTGAGTGTTTATTAAGTTGGTTTATTTTTTAAAGCTATGACGTCACAGCGTAGAGAATCCCTCTTTCTTGCCGTAGTGGAGTACAGAAATGCCTCTATGTTCCCTTGCTGGTGAGACCTACTAACAGTTTTGATGATTTACCTGATAGGGACCTTCACAGAAGGGCAAGGAAGGTTTTGCCTTCTTCCTGTGTGGTATGGGGCCTGGATGTGTCTTCTCTCTGACAGAAACCAGGCACGGTTTACTAAGCATGCTGTGAGAAGTCAGGGCACGTACTGGTTATCTTTGGGCAGTGGCCAGGTAATGACTGCAGGAGAGCATAAGCGGGACTTCTGAAACTTTGTAATGTTTTCTTTCTTGATATAGGTCCTCATTACACTAGTGTGCTTAGTTCATAAAACCTTATCAAGCTGTACTCTTAGGATATGTTATGCTGCAGCTAAAAAGTGGAATCAAAAAGATGTGTGAGATGGAATCGAAAGTAATCTTGACAAACTTAACATTTGTTTTACTTGCATATGGGGGATACACACCTTCATTAGATATGTTATCACCTTACTGCTCTTCTTATACATAAAAAGTCATTCTGAGAAACAGAACAAAACCCTTTTAAATAATATGGAAATGAACTCATCAAAAATAAAGGTTTTTTTTTTTTTAAATGAAAAAAATAATTCCAGGCACCTGGAGAAAGCTAACATAAATTCTCCCTTGAGGAAGTTCCCCTCAACCCAGACCTCAAACAATTCGTTCAGATAGAGTTCTAACAAATATGAGCTCATTAACACACACACACACACACACACACACACACAACACACACATAACAAACACACAGAGACACGTGTGAGATTTAGCAGAAACAAGAAATGACACTTTCATCAATTGTAATAAAGAACCACACAAATATAAGGTGTTAATAATAGTAGGGGTTTAGGGGAACTCTGTACTATATTCTGCTTGATTTTTCTGCAAACCTACAGCTTCTCTAATAAAAAACAAAGAAATAATGGAATTGGACTCAAAAGCTTTAGAGATTAGAATTAATAGATATATAATTATATAAAGATATTACATAAAGATGTTTAAAGAAATACAAGAAGGAATTTTAACATGTAAGGAGTAAGAGAGTATAAAAATGACTAGGCATATTTTTAAAAAGAATAAGAGTTTCTAGAAATGAAAAGTATAATAATTTAAATTTACAAATCAATACAATAACGATTAGGTCCACCTGAAGAGAAAACTAACACACTGCAAGATAGATCTAAGAAATAACACAAAATCATCAGAGTGTTGAAGAGATGGGGAAATAAAAAAATGGGAAAATATAAATAATAAGTTAAGAGACACAGAGGATAAAGTGAAAAGGTCGGCATATATATATGTAGTTCCATTAGAATAAAAGAGCCAGAATGGGGAAAAAGCAATTTTCAAAAAGATAATGAGTAAATCTTTCTGGAATTAATGAAGGCCTTGGAATCCTCACATTTATAAAGCCCAGTGAATCCCAATCAAGATTAAAAACAAACAAAAATGGAAATTTATTCTTAGACAATTTGCAATCAAACTGCAGATCACCAAAGACTAAGAAAAAAAGATCCAGAGAAAAAAGATGGATCACCTACAATGGATGAAATTTGGACTGATAACAGCAATAAGAGAAACCAGAATATAGTGGATTAATATTTCCAAATTGCTAAGAGAAAATATATGTCATCCTATAATTGTATACCCAGCAAAACTAAATTTCAGGAACCAGAGCAAAAATTGGGACATTTTCAGATTAAATTAACACTGAGAAAATTTAGCCCCCAAATCCTCATTAAAGAATCTTCTGAAAGATAAGAGTTGAAGAGGGAAAACCATGTGGAAATAAAGCTCTGAGATGCACTAAGGATTGAATAGCAACTGAGGCAAGGTCTCTGAGGGTTACGTATTATCTCATCCATCTCTAGGCTCAGGTACCTGGAGAAGAACATCTGAACCCTGAGACTGTCCTGCCTGGGAGCTGGAGTGAGAGAGCAGGGGGATGGGGCAGTGTGTGCTTCGCCCTCCTTTGTCCATGCTACCCAGGAAATAAGCATCTTTTCTCCTTAAAACAAATATAAAATGGGTAAAATGGGAAAAATGATTTTAAGATGAGGTCCAGAATTCTCAAAGGAATTAATTTCTCTAGCTGTAGAGGTGCTTCCTGCTCTGACTACAAGCACAAGACCAAACGGTTGTGATGAAGCAGATACCGGGTCTCGTCTCTGACAATGGAGGCCTTATGGGCTTGTGGTTAAGAGCGTGGGCTCTGGGACACGCTGAAGGCCTCTCGACAGCCCCCCAGGGATGTGTGACTCTGTGTTCTTCACATAAGTTGCAGTTTTCACTTGTGTGAAGTGGAAATGAGGTAGTACTCATGTCATAGCACTGTTGTGAGGATTAAATGAGAGGACACAAAAAGCAGGGTACCTAGCACGTGAGCTTTCAACATGCATTAGCTGTTGCTATTTTAAGGGCACTCCAGTAGTGTTCAGCACCCTCTGTGCTGTTTCCTGCATTTCCTTAAGGAGAGCATTGTTGGGCCCTCTAGCCAGAGCATAGCAGAGAAGCCAAACAGAGGCGCTTGGAGTGTAATTTTTATAGTAACATTTCACATGTGCCATCAAGCACTGCAGGTAATAGTACATAATCTAATTTATGTGAATCTGAGATTTTAATGGAATATATAATTCTCATTTTTCATACACCTTTTCAGATTTTTTGGCTACTTTAAACAAATTTTGAAAAGATTGTTTTCAGAACTAGTGCTGAGAAATTTGGATAAGCTTTTGATTTCTATTTTAATTTCTACCAAATGCCAAAGAAAACAATCCACAGTACATTAAAGTATATCTGTTCTTAACCAATTCCTAATACAGTACAAATCATTGATTACTTGATCAAAAGATAAAATGTTTTCCTACAGTGTTACAGGAAGCATTTGCTATGGCTATTTATTTAATTTAACACCTATTTATTAAGACTCCACTATGTGTCAGGCACTGTGCTAGTCACTTCCTAAATGATGTACTTATTAATACTGGAAAGATTATTTCCAAACTTCACCTTATTTCCAAGGAATAGGCCATTGTACAGATGAGGAAACATTGCCAAATAGCTCTCCAGCTAGGAGCTGTAGATTTCTTCCTAAACACTTAATTCAGTTTGCCAATACACTGTTTCCTGAAGAGGAAAGGAGTACAAATATTCCTCCTTTGTAAACTGATAGAGATTTTTACCTAACCAGTTCTAAATTTAAAATTTGACATCCTTTTCCCATTGTTTAAAGTAGAGGAAACCAGGGGTCTTCCCCATTTCTCTATCTTATAATGCTTTATATTTACATTTATACAACTGAGACAAGATTTGATGCTACGAACATTACTAACAATCCTGTGAATGGTAAGTTATCTATTTAAAAGTCTTATTTTATTTTTGAAATCTTTTACTTACCCATGTTGCTTGGTGTGGTGGTTTTGTTGACCGAGGAGTGTTTTAAATTTGCTTGCTTCAAGAAGAGAAACCAACTCTGTTGAGGGGACAGGAAATTGCACTCATATTTCATCATAAACCAATGAGGAACTAGCATCTTAATGAGAAGGATGTATATTATCCAAATTTGAACAAAAGAAGTCTCCTAAATTCCTTAAAACATGATTTTGTTTCTTATTTACTGTACAATCTTTTGTATAACTCACTTTTCTCTTTGCATCTTAATTACAACTGTAGAATGATATTATAGCTCTTTTACTTAATAGAATGTATACTAGAATTTTATTCATCAGTTCATTCATTCATTCATTCATTCTTTCAACACATATATCTACTATATTTGGGGGTCACTGTGCTGGGCAATGTATAGGAGCCAGCTATCACCCTTAAGGAGTGATTATTGCCTAGTGAAGGAGAAAGGCATGTTCAAAAAGAATCATAACGCAGTGGCAAAAATGGGTATATATTCCAAGAGAAGTACAAATAAGGTAGGATGAGTCATTCAGATGTGTGAAGTAGGAGAGGATGTTGTAGACAGGTTGGGAGTGTTTTCCTGGGAGAATCAGTAGGTAGTTTTCTTGGGAGAGTTAGGTATATAATTGTGGATGTTGCATTATTTAATGGCAATGATGGATGGGGCTAAGCTAGCCAACTTTTGGACTTTGTAAAGTCTTTTTAAAATTACTGTAATTTTTTAGAGGGACTAGAGGAATTACATACATAGTATTTGACTGTAGAATCATTTGTTCCTTTGATTCTCCTCTTGGAATAGAAGACAGATTGCTAAAACTATGCTAAAACCAGTTGAACTAATGGGCTAGGCAAATAAATAATTTTATGGAACTTGAACATTTATTTAAGAAAGATACAGATTGTTATTATGCAAATTCACATAGTACTTTAGTAAATTGCAAGTTACTGACAAATCTGTAAGTGGTTTAATGTGGATTGAGGTTAGCGTGTAGAAACACTTCCTACTTTTGACATATAAAAAGACATGAAAAGAGACATAACCTTTGAACATTGTTTTCTTAAACTTTTTATCAGGAATGTAGGGGGAAATATTACTTTATAAGGAAAGAATTGATTTGGGGTGGAAAAATTTAACTGAATTTTAAAAACTGCAACTAGGACAATCTATTTGTATAAAGGATTGTTTTATAAAAGGTTTTTATTAAAGGTTGTTGGTGGTGAGTTTTTTTTTCCTACCCAGCAATGAAAAAGATGATCTTCTGATATAACCAAACTTTTAATATTAAATTAGTGGGATTGATTGGGATATATCAGGAATGTAAATGTTTTCTACACTTCCTTTGTAGATCTTTCTTCAAGAATAATAAAAGCAATATCTTACAATTATAAAGTACATGAAAGTTTATTAGATAACAATATACAGTAACTTAATTCAAAATACTTTGTATTTTTACTGAAATAGTAAAAAATTTCAAATATTGAAAATTAATAAAACCCTTAAACCCTTAAAGTAATAATTTTAGTGTACTCATGACTTTGATTCAAAATTTCCATTTTTGCTTTGTTTTTCACATCCGCTTGCTTATCTGTGGTTTTAATACATGGGTATTTCATGACTCTCACAATCTCTTATTTTATCTAAGTAGACTATACTTCTGTATTTAGGGAAAGGGGATTTTCATATCCACATCAAATGTCTAAATAAAGGATGTAATTTAAAAACACAAGAAATATAATCAAACTTTCACTTCTCCTGATTAAATAGGAAAAATATTAACTGTGGCTGATCTATGCTAAAAGACTGCCAACTCCACACAATAAGGAATTTAATAATTTTAAATAAATTTGCTGTTTCTTTGGTTCAGAATGTGTGGCCATACTATATTTTCAATCATAGGGCTATTTAATGAACAGTTAGAAATATCAGAACATTAAATCATTGTGACATTTTAATAAAGTAAAGGTGAGAAACAGTCAATTAGCAATGATCCAGGCAGAACAAAGCCACTGGGCGATTGTCACCACTGATGAGTCATTTATCTGGTCTTCTGAGAGCACAGACTGGACACCAAATACTGACCAGTAGTAGGACCCCTGGGTCAACCAGAGGGCAAGGGATGAACATGTGGATGAGCCCCTTTCCGACTTCTCCATGGGCTGGACAGAGCAGAGCCTATTCTGATGATGAAGGGTCTTTTGTGAGGCCATGTTGTCTGTTTGTTGCAAACAGGTTAAAGCACTAAGTAAATATAGCAGGATAAGGTTTTCTAAAAAAAGTAGGAAAGTAAGTGGTTGTCCAGATTCCCCTCTCCTGGTGTTCGGAGGGGAAAGTGAATGGGGAAGGAAGCCAAACAGCCTTTGAAGTTTCCATGGGACCAGAAGAGAGGAGGGGAGATTTCTTATCTAAAGTGAGTAGTGTCAGAATCAGTTGAGCCAAGTAGGGAGCCGGGACTGCTAAGGGAGTCTCTGACCTAAGATGGAGGGCCAAAAACAGTATCGCCAGCCAGAGTATTGAATCAGGGATCTGAAATCTAGGAAACAAGATCAGGGAAGACTACTAAAGGCAATTTACAAATTAAATGCAATCCCAATCAGAATTCCAATAGACTTCTTTGCAGAAATGGAAAAGTCAGTCATCAAAATTGTATGGAAGGGTAAGGAACACTGAATAGCCAAAGCCATCTTTCAAAAAAGAAGAACAAAATTAGAGGATTCACACTTCTCGATTTAAAAAATCTAACACAAAGCTACAGTAATCAAAACAGTATGGTATTAGCAGAAGGACAGACATATAGACCAACAGAACTGAATTAAGAATTCAGAAATAAACCCTTACAACTATGGACAATTGATTTTTGATAGGGGTGCCAATTCCACTCAATTGCAAATGAATAATCTCTTCAACAAATGGTGCTAGGAAAACTAAACGTGCATAGGAAAAGAATGAAGGTGGCCCCCTACCTCACACTATATACAAGATCAACTCAGAAATGGATCAAAGACTTAAATAAAAGAACCAGAACTATGAAACTCTTAGAAGAAAACTTAGGGAAGCATTTTCAGGACCTTGTGTTAGATAATGGTTTCTTAGACTTTACAACAAAAGCATGAGCAAACAAAAGACAAAATAGAAATTTAAAAACTTTTGTGCATCAAAGGACTTTTTTTTCACAAAAGTAAAATGACAACCTACAACACAGAAGAAAATATTTGGAAACCATATATCCAATAAGGGTTTAATAGCCAGAATACATAAAGAAATACTAAAATTCAAAAACAAAAAGACAAACAATCCAATTAAAAATTGGCAAAAGACTTGAATGGACAATTCTCCAAAGAAAGTACATGAATGGCCAAACAGTCTTTGTTCTGATTAGGGTCAACTCTGGGTACAATGATGAACTTGGTTAAACCTTCAGTTCTGTTTGGTTTATCCACCCCTTCCCTGCTTCATCTCCCAAACCCAAACCTGATCGCTTGAATGATTCTAGAGCTAATTCATATTAAGATATTTTAATGAAATTTCAAACACATGGGTCAAATCCCCTAGGGAGGAATTTTACAGCAGGTTAAAAGAGGTATTATTTTGAACCTTGGGATTAAATATTTATTCTGTGAACTTTTATTATATATTATACCATTCATTCCACAAGCATTTATTCAGCAAGCATTTTTAGGTATCTGATATGAACAAATACTGTGCCATACCATGGTACTGTGCCATTGTGATGGAAATTATGAGGTATCAGATGTGGGGCTTAATTTTAATCCAGATTTAGAGTTTAGTAAAGATGAAATATGGGAGGTTAGAGGTAGGGAAGATTACTTTTAGCAGAGAAATCAAGGGAAACTTACGAGACAGCATTGAGATGGCTATTAAAGGGGGAATTCTTTAGACAGTTAGAGATGGGGGAAAGGACATTCCCAGACCAAAAGAACATCATGAGCTAAGCCACAGAGGAGAGCACTTAATAAATGTGTCCAGGGAGGAACAAATGGTTACACTCACAGAGAGTCTTTTTTAAAAAAAATGAGGAACTATTTTTTCCCCACAACTCTGTTATGCACGCACAATTCTAAACTCTCAAAACATATCGTGGTGTTGTTGTTTAAGCAACAGATTTTTCCTTGGACACTTAAGCATGAATTTGAATTTTTTGAAGAAAATTTGAAATTTTCCTTATGACTTTAATTATTTGTTGAGGATCAACTTTACACTCAATAGTGTGCTACCCTTGAGCAATGGGATAAATGATACTTAATAGCAATTAGATTTGAGTGACTATTCTTCAACCTCATTTTCAGCAGCGAGTTTAGACATTTAATCAATGGGCCTAACCCAGGGCCTGGCATACACTAGATTGGCTCCACCCAATACAGATGCCACTGGTCATTTGTGGCTATTTACACTTGAAATATGCTGGGCCAAACTGAGATGAGCTATAAGCATAAAATACACACCAGATTTTGAAAACTAAGTATGAAAAAAAGAACACAAAATATTTTATTAATACATTTTAATATTGATTACCTGTTGCAATGATATTTTGGATATTTGGGGTTAAATAAAATAAGCCATTAAAATTTATCTTATCAGTTTCTTTTTTACTTTTATGTGGTTATTAGAAATTGCAAATTACATGGGTGGTTTGCATTATATTTCTGTTGGATAGCATTGTACTAGATGCTCAAAAAAAAAAAAATCTTTTGAGTGGTGGGAATTTCTTGTACTGCCATTTTCTTCTGGCCTAGGATCTGGGGCTAGGTGGACTCTAAAATTCTTCCCCTGGCAGGAGTGCAGAAAAATGGATATTGACAATCCGAAGAAGAACAGACAGGGGAAGCGTAGGAGGACAAATTTCCTGGAATTTCTTAATTTGACCAAATTAATGCAGTAACAATTAGCAATAAAAGAACTACAGCTGGTGAAGGTACTTTTTAAAGTGGAGAGATGGAGACATAGAGGCTGAGAATTCATTGCTTTTATCACATCAGCTGTGGGCTGTCCTCTGGTACATTAGTCAGGATTCTTTGCTGCAGGCAAAAGAAATCATCTGTGGCTAACAAGTAAAAAATAAATGAATGAGGAAGAAATTAGGATATGCTACGGTGCTGGTTTGCCAATGCTGCCGTTATGCAAAATACCAGAAATGAATTGGCTTTTATAAAGGGGGTTTATCTGGTTACAAATTTACAGTCCAAAGGTCATAAAAGTATCCAAATTAAGGCATCAACACAAGTATACCTTCACTGAAGAAAGGCCACTGACGTCCGGAAAACCTCTGTTAGCTGGGAAGGTATCGTGGCTGGTGTCTGCTGATCCCGGATTGTGTTCAAGCTACTCTCTCAGCTCCTGTGCAGTCTTAGTTCTTTCTCCAAGGTTGTTTTCCTCTTAAGTGCCTGGGGGTCCTGTCTTAGCATATCTCTGGGCTTCATCTCTTAACTAAATGTTCTTCTGCCTGCATCTCCAAGCATGTGTAAGCATTAGCATCGGCAAAAGTCTGCTTTCAATGGCTGTCTGCAAAATGTCTGTCTCAGCTGCAGCACTGAACTCCTATAGGGCTCCAGTAAACTAATCAAGACCCATGCTGAATGGGTGGGGCTAGACCTCCATGGAAACAGTCAATCAAGAGGTCACACCCTAATCACAGAGATTAATCAATCTGCTCCCACAAGACTGCATTAAACAATATGGCTTTTTCTGGGGGACATAATATATCCAAACTGGCACAGCCACGGAATGATGCAGAGGCTGCAGAACCAGGCTTGGAAAACAGGTTACAGTCAATGGGCCATAAAGATAGCCTAGGCAGTGAAGTTAGGATGGCACTGCTGACCCCACTGCTCCAGCACTTGAGGTTAACTCTGTTGAAGCCTCTATGCCACTCTCTTCTTTGGACTCTGACATGGCTCCAGTGTGATTTCTCAACTGTGCATAAATATAGTCATTTGTTCAAGATCAAAGTTGCAGGTTGGTGGGACTGGCTGTGGGAGTGTGGTCACTGCCAGAGCCTGTGCAGCTGAGGGCAGGAAGAGGGAGGATCTGGCCCCATCACTCCTGAAGGAGGTGGAATTCTGCCTCCCACCAAGACTCACACCATGGGGAATCAGCCAAATTGGACATGGGCTTGGATGCTTGCTGACCAAAAGCAAAAAAAAAAAAAAAAAAAAAAATCAGACCAGTACAAAGAAAGGAATAATCCATTTCCCCAGTATTGTCCTAGTTTTAGGGGAGAGCAGTAAACTCAGAAGTTATACTATAGTTAAGACTGTGTGTCATTTGTGTTATTTTAATATAATAACACATGTAGCATGGTGTGCTTGTCACTCTTTTAAGTGCTGTATGAATGTTAATTTAGCTAGTCTTCATATCAACTCATTTCATCATTGTCTCCATTTTATGGATGGGTAAACTGAAGCCAGCACCAGTCTGGGGTTACAGAATCAATCTTTTCACCACTATACCATACATTGCTGCTTGCCAGAGCAGTTTGTATCTGTGGTTATACTTAAGAAAACGTTTAGCAAGCAATTTATAATTTAATCCATAAAGTGAATTCTGTTCTCTCAACCATTTTCATTTTCCTTATATAAAGCCTTGAGCAACAAAAGCTCTTCACATATTTTAGAGAAAAGTTACTGACCGAGGTGATGCAATTAACAATTGCAATCAAGCAACTTAAGTGCAGAGTTGAAAGACCTGATAAGCAGGATAGTTCATGAATAGAAAATACTTCATAAATACTTTATATCCTTTGTGTCCTAGGAGAGTTCTACTGTAAGGAATGTTTAAGGAAAGTAAATAATCCTTTTTTTCCTTTTCCCCTTATGTGATTATTGTGTATGTTTTAAGTTCAACTCAACCTTTTTCGAATAGCTATCATGAATTAAACACTGTGCTTAGGAAGTACAAGAAAAAAGACTTGATGTCCGCCCTTCAATTTCTGGCAGCCTAATTATGATTTCTAAAATTAAAGCCACTTCCTAAAATGAGAGAGCAGCCTGCTGCCAGACTTCCAGTAACTGTCATTGAAGGGCACAATCTCTCATCTTTTTCAAGAGACCATTTGATTTTGATCACATTTTTCACTTAAGATAAAGGAGAGATTTGCAGTGGCAAAAGTATAGCTGGGGTACTCAGAAACATTGTCAATTTAAGAGGGAAAGTGTCAGTTTTTAAATTCATTTGAAATTTTGAGTACTGGGAGACACTCCTTTCCTAATGTCTTGTTTTTCTCAAACACTTGAACCACAGATAGGAAGCCAAACACATGATTGTCTGGTAAGTGCCATTTCCCTTTAACTCACATCTTGAGCAAATTTGAGTGCCATGCTCAGCAGTCCAAGGATCTTTATTTCTCAGCTTGTGTTTATTGATTTTTTACTAGAACTTTCTTGTTTAATGGTCTACTGAGTGTAGATTAGAAATTACAAATAACAGAAACATTTTCTCTGGTGAGCAAGTATATGAATTAGTAGGAACTAGTAATACTTCCTGGGGGTGAAGCTACCTTTTCTGTTAAAAATTCTGTTTCCTCTTCTGCAGAATTTACACATTACACAAATATTTATAGCATGCCTTCCAAGTACAAGTTGCAATGATGCACTACGTGAAGGCATATGCTGGCTATTGGTTTCAACTTCCTACTTTCACATGTATGGTATTTTCCTTTGTTATCACCTTCCTTCTTCCAGTCATATTACCTGGTCCTTATGTGCTATATGCCTATCACAGATACAAAGTCTCAGGGTTGGTGGGAAGCTTAATGTTCACCTGATTTATTACCTATGGCTTGCACCCACTGGTGCTTTGCCCATGCCTAAAACATTATGTTGGATGTCTTCCCCTTGCCACCCGGTGTTTCCTTGACATTTTTTTGTTCCTGGTGCTTGGGCTGGTTCTGCCAAGAGAGATTTTGGGATCAGAAAAGCTTTCTCAAGATTCTCAGTCACCACAATTTGCTTCAATACGAAGGGAATCAGAAATCTCGGGATAATGCTGGATGTGGCAGAAATTCCAGGACAAGTCACTCCTTTCTACCAATTCTAAGGTTATCTGTCTGGAATCATTTCAACTGGCAGTAGTTCAGGAAGCTAAAAACTCTGGATTTATCAGGGCAGTTACAAGAAAGGAGAACGTTCCCAGCTAACATTTGCCAAGTTGCGAAGCCCATTAAAATAAGATTTACCGAGTGCCTATTATCTTCCTTTTTTATTTCATTTACTATGTTTGCTTTGTGGCTGCGCTTCTTGCTTCATCTTACATAAAAGGAAACTGTGACTCAGAGAGCTAAGTGACTCGACCAAGACAGCTGAACCTCGGCTTAGTTAGACCCTCCAAGCCCGGTCCTCCTTACTCTGCCACCGAATGGCACGAGGCGGCCGTGCTCTGAGAGTGGCGTAGCCCCACGACAGGGACACTCACTGCCCTGTTCTCCTCGCAGACCTTGAGCACACCCCTTGCCTTCGCTAAGTGCTCCAATACACTGGGTTCCACAGAGAAGGAACAAAGGGAGTAAAAGTGAAAGCCCGAGCCAGCCTCCGCCCACCCACGCCACAAGAAAAAGCTTGTTCCGCCCTCGCTGGACATGACGTCCGCACCGCCGGCGGCCCGTGGCCCGCACTCAAGATGGCGGCGGCGGCGTCATTCGCCTCCTGCCCTTATCTCTCATGACGGCGGCTGGACGCGCCCCCATGGACACCGGAGTCATGTGACCGACACAATGGCTGTGAGCCTAATCAAGGCTTCCCGGCAACGCCGAAAGAAAGCGATGGTGGCCCCGCGCGCCGCGGTGCCCTTGCTGTTGTGCGCGATGCTGGCGCCGGGAGGCACGTATGTGCTCGACGACTCCGGCGGGCTGGGCCGCGAGTTCGACGGCATTGGCGCAGTCAGCGGCGGCGGGGTGAGCGGCGAGCCGCGCGGATGCGCGGTGGGCTCCGGGGGTCCGCTCCGTCCGGTCCCGCTCCAGAAGTTCCAGCGGCGCAGCCCCTTTTTGATGCTCTCCTCCTGTGGTCTGTCTCTAGGGGCGGCGCCCCTGGGGGACTGGGGCCGGCGCTTGCTTGTTAAAGATGAATCTGTAGAGGCAGTTAGGTTTGAACAAATGAGGTTCCAGAGGTCCAGCGAGTGACAGAGCTAGAGAGTGACAAGACCAGGGCTTCGCCCCTCTGCCTGGCCTCCGGGGCTTGGGTTTTCCTTGCCGGGGAGACGGCACTTGGGGAGGGTCCCTCCAAAAGTTGTCAGGGAACCAGGGGTCGTCTGTCTGCGGAAGGAGACGCCGCAGTGGATATTTGGACTGTGCTTCTTCAGCTTTAGCGGGAGGGTGGGTGTGGGAATCGGAAACCCTGGGCCACTAGTGCAGAGGGGCATTGGGCTCCTTCAGAGGGGCCAGTGCTGAGTAAGGGTTTTGTCACACAACAGGTGCCTCAGGGTCCTGTTAAGAAGGTAAGAGGCCTGAAACTGTCTAGGGTTATAAATATATATAATTCTTATTGCAAGCTACACTAGGGTCATCTGGTATCATCACCTAGGACTGTTTACTGTTGTGGAGGATATATTGCCCTATAGAGCGTGAGGGCCTAGTATGGTCAATTGCCCCCTGGGAGGACCCGTGTCTCTGTGCCTCATCGGTGGCTATTTTTGCGTTCCGGGGAGGTGGGAAACATTGGATCAAAGGCCAAAACACTGGCTCTTCACTTTTAGGGTGCATTAGCATCACCTGGTGTGATTGTTAAAATGTCTCTCCTCCCGCCCCTCCCTGCAAATTCTGACTGTAGTTCAGGAGTGGGGCCTGAGAATCTGTATTCCAGCACACATACACCAGTTGACTCTGATAGTAAGAACTGAGAAACTTTACTGATTCTAGGATCTCAGCAGCAGAGATAGGGGTTGTTGTCGTTGTTTTAGTTAAATAAACTGTAAAGTTTAGAGTAGTTTAGATTTACAGAAAAGTTGCAAAGACAGGACAGAGAGTTCCTGTATATCCCACAGCCGGTTTCCCCTGTTATTAACATCCCATACATAGAATGGAACATTTGCCACAACCAGTATTGGTGTATTATTATAAACTAAAGTCCCTACACCATTCAGATTTCCTAAGTTTTTACCTAAGTGCCCTTTTTCTGTTCCGGATCCCATTCTGGATACCACATTACATTTCATCTTCAGGTTTCCTTAGGCCTCTCTTGGTGTAGTTTGATGGGATGAGTTCTTTTTATGTGGGCATTCTGTAGGATTTACTCAAAAGGAGATGTGAGTGCAATTCTAGCTTTATGCAAAATTGTGAATGGGCCCAGTTGGTCATTTCCTTAGTCCCTGGTCTTGCCAACAGGTGGTCTCAAGGCCTGGAAGCTTTTTTTTTTCACTAGCATGAGTGTTTTAGCTCCTAACAAAATTTACTTTCCATCTGTGCCATGCTCTTGGTGACCCTTGCTTTGTCTTTGTTTGGTCCTCTTACCTTTTTATTCATTAGGTCTTGGGGTTTATGGTGGCAGACCTTTGGGAGAGAGACTGATTTTTGTACACCAGATCACATTTAGGGCTTGCTAAAAAAGGAAGTCTTTGGTTATATTAAGTTTATAATTTAAATAAAAATTATGAAAATGAGAAGATTGCTTAATAATTCAGAATAGGAGACTACTGATAGCCAACAAGTATTGGCTGTGGTGCATTACTCAGAAGCTCAATAAATTACTGATGGAATGAAAATTATTGCAATACTATATATTTTCCCACCACTTTAAACTTCTTTGTGGAGTCCCTTGTACCTACCACAGTTTGTGGCAAAAAGTGTTTGAAATGCTTTCATTTAATCTTCATACCATGTAGAGAAGGCTATATGGTACGTGCGGTGGTTGAGAACATGGATGGACTCAAGCAGACTGCCAGGTTTCCAGTCTGGGACCCACCCCTCATTGTATGGCCTTGGATAGGTTATTTAACCTCTCTGTGATTCAGCTCCTTAACTGGGGATTGGATGAAACTTGCCTGGTAAGGGCAGTGTGCAGATCAAGTGTAAAGTGTTTAGGATGGTGTCTGGTAGATAATTAATGTTGGTTAATATCATTGAGTTTCAGAGATTAGAAAGAAGGAGGTTATCCTAAGGCCTTTGAACAAAGAGAGGTTGTTTCCAAGGCTTCTTCCTGGGTTTGTAACCAACTCTAGCCTTTATTCAGGCAATGTGGTTAGTCATCTGGTAAATTGTTGTTGCCTAATGGTATATTTCAAGATTGGGCTATACTGCCCTTAATTGACTTTGTTTTTGTATTGTGTGTGAACTGCAGACTTGCAATAGCATGATGATATAATGTGTTTGCCTAAAACTGGCACTCACTTTGTTAAGGATAGGAGGGCATACAGGGCAAAATATCCTGGAAATGGCAAAATACACAGTTCTAAGGGCATAATACAGGGCGGGTAAGCATTGTTTACTTAGGGTCAAGGATATGTTAATGTGCATATACAGTGTTAATTCACTTAAAGAGTGACTACTTTTTTTTTAAAGGTTTTATTATTTTCTTTAATTCATTTTATTGAGATATATTCACGTAACATGCAGTCATACAAAACAAAGCATACATTCAGTTGTTTACAGTACCATTATATAGTTGTGCATTCATCACCATTAATTTTTGACATTTTCATTACTACACACACAAAAATAATAAGAATAAAAATCAAAGTAAAAAAGAACACTGGGTGCCTTTTTTTTTCCTTCCCCCATTTATCTACTCATTCATCCATAAACTAGACAAAGGGGAGTGTGGTCCATATGGCTTTCCCAATTGCATTGTCACCCCTCATAAGCTACATTTTTATACAATCGTCTTTAAGAGTCATGGGTTCTGGGCTGTAGTTTGATAGTTTCAGGCGTTTACTGCTAGCTGTTCCAATTCATTAGAACCTGAAAAGGGTTGTCTGTATTGTGCATAAGAGTGCCCACCAGAGTGACCTCTCGGCTCCTTTTGGAATCTCTCTGCCACTGAAGCTTATTTCATTTCCTTTCACATCCCTCTTTTGGTCAAGAAGATGTTCTCCATCCCACGATGCTGGGTCTAGATTCCTCCCCGGGAGTCATATTCCACGTTGCCAGGGAGATTCACTCCCCTGGTGTCAGATCCCACTTCGGGGTGAGGGCAGTGATTTCACCTTCCAAGTTGGCTTAGCTAGAGAGAGAGGGCCACATCTGAGCAACAAAGAGGCATTCGGGAGGAGGCTATTAGGCACAATTATAGGGAGGCCTAGCCTCTCCTTTGCAGCAACAGTCTTCCCAAGGGCAAGAAGAGTGACTACTTTTAATATTGTGAGCCTCTGCTAGGCTGTAAGCTTTTTGAGAACAATGACTATATGGACATCTTAACTCTCTTACAACAGCTGAGTGAGTAAGGTCACACAGCCTGCCCGTGATGACATAGCTTGTAAACAACAATGGAATCTCATTCAAACCTCCTGTAGTATGAGAAGGTTGCTTAATAATTCAGAGTAGGAGACTCCTGCTTTCCAACAAGTTTTAGTGTCCCTAGGTGTAGTGCATTACTCAGAAGCTCAATAAATTACTGACTGAATGAAAATTATTGCAATATTATGTATTTTCCCACCACTTTAAACTTCTTTGTGGAGTCCCTTGTACCTACCACAGTTTGTGGCATTATGGTGTCTGTTCTAGTGCAATAAAAGATAAAAGCTGTTAAATTCTTATTAAATAAAAGAGTAAATGAGTATGAACTAAAATAAGACACAGCCCTTGTCCTCAAGGAACTTAGAGGTGAGACAGCTGAGTAAAGGAGTGATTATGGCCCTGAGTTAGAAGTTTTCTGGTAGAGAAATGGACCTGACTTCAAGGGAGCACCGAGGGGAGGCCCCTATATCAGATCGATGGGAGGAGTAGAAGGTGTCTTTCCTGGAACAGGTGATGTTTGAATTGAAAGCTACAGGATGAATTAGAGCTGGCCAAGGAGAATGTGGGGGCATTCCACGCAGAAGGAGGAGAAAAGATAGTTTGACATATCTAGGTGTGAGTGTAGGAGGTGAAGTATCTGAGTTAGGACCAAAATAATTAAGGGATTTATGTATAAAACTGAGCAATTTGAACTTTATCCAAAAGCCATTGGGGGAATGGAAGCCTTAGCATTTTTGAACAGTGTTTTCATGACTAGATTTATGTTTTGGGTAGATTAATTTGGTATTAGTGTGGAGAGTTAGAAGACAGTGAGGCATATGGGAGGCTCTGATACCACTTAGGCTTTTCTAATAAGTGAGGAGGGTCTGGTTTAAGGCAGTGGGGTGAAGAGGAGGGGATGGATTTGAAAGATACTATATAGGTCTTGGTGATGGCAGATTGATGAGAAGTTTTGTGAAATAGTGACCCCAAGTTTATGGTTTAGATGTTGTTCTTTACTAAAATGGCGAATGCAGGAGAAGGAGCAGATTTAGGAAAAGATGCTGTGTTTGGTTTGTGATGTGTTGGGCTTCAGGTGGCTAGAAAGCAGCTTCATGGCCCTGTGGCTCAGTTGCAGGTGCTAGAGAAGCTTTGGGTGTGAGGGTGATAGAGATGGGTACCACCGGTGTCAGTGGTAGCATGTATGAGGGTATGTAAAAGAAAGTTGAGTCCCATAAAAGTGTAGTACTTTATACCTGCCATATACCTGGGAAGGTGGTGGTGGTTTGAACATGGTACTCTCTGGCTTCCACACCTAGGGGTGTTTCACTTTTCCCTGCTGAAAACATACCTCTCTTCTTCCCCTTGCTTATATTGCTCCCCAAAGGATAGATTATTGGTTAATTATTGATTTGGTGGTTTCTTTTCTCAAGTAGTCATTAGTCATGGTCTAGATATGATCAAGTATTGGTCCCTGCACTTTCTACTTATGTCTTTCCATCCATTCTCTGCCAGTCTTGTGTGAGGTTTTCTTAGTACAGCCGGGCCTGGGGATTATTGTGTGGTCATTCCTGATAGGAACAGATAACACTTACAAATCTCTAAAAAGGATGTGAAGAGTAGTACTTCCTTTTAGCATTCCTGTTTGTAATGTTTTCCTACAAGATGTTGAGGGGGAAAGTTAAATGAGATCATGCCTCCCATCCCAGCCCCCAGACATTGTTGCTGACAAATGGTCTTAAGATAGTAAACCTAAGTTTCATTTCTTCTAATAACCACTCTTTGAGTCAGGATCTTCAAGATGGGTTTGTAATCATGTGGTTCATCAAAAGCCTCAGCAAGTTTGCCTTCCAGCTAACCTTCATCCCAGCAGAAGAGAAACTTGCTTGTTGCTCAGAATCTTCTTTTAGCTATTGGACATCAACAGGCCTGCTTGCCCAATGATGGGGCAACACAGAGGCATGCAAGCAAGCAGCCTGGAAAGTGACTGTCCACCCTGCTCAACCTTTCTCAAGAGTAGCCAAAATATGGGCATGTCAAGTGGCACCTGTGAGCACTACGAGAAAATATTTGGGGTTGGATTTATTTTATTCTTACTTTTGAAACCTTTTTTTTTTTTTTTTAATTTTTAGGCAACCTCCCGACTTCTAGTAAATTATCCAGAGCCATATCGTTCTCAAATACTGGATTATCTCTTTAAGGTAATGAAAAAATTATCATTTAATGATATCTGTGATATTTTAAAAATGGTATGGTGAATTTCATCCGTAGAATTTATCAGCTTCACAATTCTAATGAAAAAAATTGGCAGATTGCTTTTGGAAGAAGCTGCTAGTTGAAGTTTTGCTTTGGCTTTTTCATCCGTTAAACCAAAGGCAGTAATTTTGCCTGGAAGCGCTTTGTCCTTTATACAATGAAGCACGGTGTTAATGCTGTTTCTTCTTTCCCCAGCCACACTTTGGTGCCTCTTTGCAGATTCTAAAAGTTGAAATAGGTGGTGATGGGCAGACAACAGGTAGGACTATTTGGAGCATGGATCTGCCCCCTGCCCCCAACATTTCAATCTATACCTAAGCTTATAGATTGTGATTTCAGAATATAAATAATACCACCACTTCTGATATTGATTGTTGCTTAGGAGTTTGTTTCTTATTGCTAATTTTTAACTCTTTAATTATTTTTAAAATTTATATCAAAGTATGAATTTTCTATAGATTGCTTATTTAGATTTAGTTTAGTAAATTCACAGTTTCTTAAAACTATATACACTAGTCAGAGTTTAGGGAGCAGTTTGGAATTTAATTGAGAAATTAAGAAAAGAAAGATTTAAATTTTATATAAAACATGTAAGGTGTTATTAACATCAAATAAAATATATGGTTACAAAGTAATTATTTCAGGTAGATGGCTTTTTTTTTTGTCTTTAAAACAAAATTATTTTTAAACACCAAATCTCTAGTCTTCATTTGTCACGCTTTTGATTGGCTTTTTCTTGTACATATTATCAATTAATAGTTGCTAGGTCTCTGACTTCCAGTAGGAAGAAAAAAGAATTTAATTTCTTACTGATTATATGTAGTTTATTATTTATAGATCAGAATCCACTGTAGTGAACTCTAGAGTATTGTTCGCACATTTGTGTCCCTGCTAGTGACTTGGAAGTAATTCTTTGCTAAATAGATATATCTGTGTGGTGGTATTAGTGTTTAATCTGTGTTGAAAGAAAAAAAAAAGGAAATCAAAACCAAAAGAATACCCCCATAGCAAACACTTTCCCCAAGCTACTGTAAGAAGATGTATTTTATTGTCAATATCTTTTAGGCTGTATTGTTGATGACTGGCTAGCGTCATTTGCTGAAGCTACATTAGAGATAGAGATACAAAAGCAGGCAGTTCTTGTCAAGTCTGATGTGAGGCCTGACTTAGCAAGGGCACTGTTTGCGGAATGTGATGACACATGAGGACTTTGCTGTGTCCTCCTTGACACAATATAGAGTTTAGTATAGAATTTTTGCTGTAGGGGAATGTGTACTCATTCCTTTTTTCTCAAAACTCTATATATTTTTTTTTTTTTTTTGCTATAACAGGGCATGTTATAGGCTCAAGGCCTATATTAGGTTTGAGAATTGGGGCTCAGGAACTCCTGGATTCACAGCCAGGATAAAGAAGCTGAAGTTGAGGGGATGTAGACTTAAAGTTGGACCTGGGAACTTGAAAACTCCAGAGAGATGACATGTCCAGAAGAATGTAGTTCTAGGAATTTTAAATTAGATGATAACCATTCTCTGAACAATGCTTATAATATAGTAAGTTGCGGCTTTTATGTCAGATCTTTAAGATGCTTAGGATAATTTTAAAAAGTGAATTACTATTCTTTGATCATCCATCCTCAGGTTATATAAGATTATTCTTATTTGCCCAACCTCAGGATTGGAAATGAAGTACTCCTTCTGTGAAATGTGCGTGTGTGTATGTGTGAGTGTCTCTCAGAAGTACCACTGACAGATGGATCCCTGCCTCTTGTGCTCTCGCCCTTTCAGATGGCACGGAGCCCTCCCACATGCACTATGAGCTAGACGAGGATTATTTCCGAGGATACGAGTGGTGGTTAATGAAGGAAGCTAAGAAGAGGAACCCAAATATTACCCTCATGGGTAAGAAGTGAAGCTTGCAATGCTTCTGCCCTCTCGTTTCTGGGCTATTAATAGTGAAACACTAAAGAGGTTGTTAAAACCACAAGGATGCTACCAGCATCAAAGCATGTGCCAAGCATGAGCCTTTCTTTGCTGTAATATATTATGTCTGATCTTAACGGTAGCTCTGCAGCTACTGTTTGCATTTTATAGAAGAGGAATGGAGGCTTAGAGAGGTTAAGCTACTGACCTAAGGTCATAGACAATTAGTTAATGCCAAAATCAGGTTTAGAGCCTAATTCCATTCCATTTTTTTTTCTGTGACTCTAGAATTTCCTCAACAAAATCTCTTATAAAAATGTGTAAAAGGGCAATACAGTTTACAAAATTGTATATTACATGCAGTAGTAGACCCAATTTCTAGAAGTACATACAGATGTGTTTTTTTTAAAACCTCAACAATGTGCTGGTTACTGTCCCAGGCACTGGGGATATTGAAAAAAGCCCCAGATCCCTCTGCTGTGGAGCTTAGGTCTTAGTGCAGTCGTTGGACGGTTGCTCAGAGGGGACTGGACTCATTTCCCAGTTCTGTAGCAGTGAATATGAAGTCTGTGAATTATTTCAGACATCCGCAGTGGTAGAATACTTTGATTGTTTCAAATGAATTTGATGTTTTGAAACAGTCCTGCTTTCAGTGAAAGTATTGATGGGTTTTAAAGACTTGATTTCAAGCTATTTTAAAAATGATTTTCAGCAATCAAATTGAAGGAAAAGAATAATTTGTTTCTAAATTAAAAAATTGAAGAATATGTTCTTTCTAAATGGACTTTGCAAGACATTCCAGGAATGTTTGAGCAGTAAAAAAGCATTCTTGAATTAGCACAGCCCTCCCCTTGTGCTACTTTCAAGGTCAGCTCTCATTTAAATGTAGAAAGTCTGGCAGGCTGACCCCTGTCCTAACAAAGGCTTAACACATGGGGGGCCCTCAGAATGTATCTGACATCTCATTGTTTCAAAATGTTCCATTTTGAACATGTAGCATTCTTATGTTAGATACTCTTATGCATTCCTCCTGAATGTGGAAAATAAATAAGCATTTTGTATTTTGATTTTGATTTTTTTCAGTGATGAACTAACTAGATTGGTAATATATTCAATGGTTAAGGAATGTAAATGTTCAGTTCAGGTTAATATATTAATAACAGAATTAGGATTTAGAAGCCTAAGGAGTTCTTTCCCACTCTTCTTATTTTTTTACTTAAAAATAATAGAGTTATTGAAAAATCTGGACTTATTTGTGGACTCATTTGATCTATATCATTTAACAAAGGTATATTTCCTTATTGAGTCATTGGCATTTATAGTAAAGAAAAACTAGTTTTGCTAAATTTGATTACCTGACTAATTAATATTTTAAATAGCCTTAAAACTGTAAGATGTGCTGGTGAAAGAGGGATTCATATTACATTTACCTCATAGGAGTAGTTAAGCATAAGACTTCTAGAACTCTTTCATTTGACCTCTGAGGCCAGAAATTGACTATTGGACATTTCCAAAAGGGGGAGGGAATATTAAGTTAAATTGAGTATCCCATGTCTTTTTGAGGGAGGTGCTTGTTTTTGTTGATGTTTGTTTGTGTTTCTTTTCCTTGAAAGAGCATTTGGAATTATGGGAACTGACCCTAGGGGTGAATAAGGAATTACAGCATCCAAAGATTGGAAAGTTTGCGTGTAGTGTATAATCTCTCCTTTAGTCAGATCTATCATTGTTTTTATTGGGTTTGGTTTGTTAACAGTGCAGCAATGTGGTTTTATCGGCTTCATCTCTGCCTCTCACCTTCTCTCTGCAGGGTTGCCCTGGTCATTCCCGGGCTGGCTGGGGAAAGGTTACAACTGGCCTTATGTCAACCTGCGGCTGACTGCCTACTATATTATCAGCTGGATTATGGGTGCCAAGCAGTATCATAATCTGGACATTGATTATATTGGGGTTAGTAATAAATTTAAAATATGATTAAGTTTGGGACATTTATTTGTAATTTTTTAAAAGTAATTTGATTCGATGACACTTTGTTGACTAACTAGTTTGTGTCATGAGACTAATTCCTTCTATTGGTGTTTGACAATGCAAATTAAACTGCAGGTCATCTTTTATTCCTCTGCTTTGCCCATCCAAATTCCTCCCACCCTTGAAAACTGTACTGAAAGTGTATGCCTTGTCTGAACTGTTTTTTTTTTTTAATTGCTTTTTTTTTTCCTACCACCCCACCTCAAACCCTTTTACAAAGCTTTCCCTAGTTTCTCTAGCTGTTACAACAATACTGTGTTTACATTCAGTTTAATAATTAATCTCATTTTGCCCTAGGAGTCTTCTATTGTCCTAAACCAGGGGTTGGCAACTTTTTCTTAAAGAACCAAAGGGTAAATATTCTAGGTTTTGTGGGTCTAGAGGCAAAATTGAGGACATTGGGTAGGTATGTAGATAGTTATATAACTAAACTATTTAAAATGTAACCATTTAAAATTGTAAAAACACTTTTAGCTCCCAGGTCCTAAAAGTAAAGGTGGTGGGCCAAATTTGATCTACAGGCTGCAATCTGCCTTCCTCTGTCCTAAACTGTTATTTTGTGTCTTTTAATGATTAAAAAGTATAAAACATGATTTATTGTCCCTCCAGCTGGTCTGTTGACAGGCTGGAGGTTTGCCTCAGAAGGCATTGTACCCCCTGGAGCTTTACGCAAAGACATAAACACTTGTTGGTTAATGCACCATTTGTCACGACTGATTTAAGACGTTTTCATGCAATGAACAAGCAGTTATTGAGCTCCTACTGTGTTCTAGGGATACCAAGATAAATAAGCTCTTGAGAGGTTCAGTGAGAGAGGGGGGCACTGGAACAGAGAAACTGCATTGTCTCAGGGTGACAAAGGTCACGGATATGAACCAAGAGTGTGAGAAGCCAGAGGCAAGAATCTACTCATTTTTGTAATCTTTTTCCAAATTATAACTGAAATTTAGTTTGTATTTGAGAACTTTCTTAAATGTCAGGGAATTTTTAACCCACAGTGAAACTGAATGCAGGTTTGGATCTAACAACTTTCTATTAAGGTAAAGTCACATTTAGAAAATGTTTCTGGTAAATAATGGGTGATTCACATCTCTTCCAGACTCTTGATAATCACATGCTATGATGAGGGACTTTTCATATAAAAAAACTCTTTCCCATTTCACTGAAGTAGAAAGATACCTTGTAGTTATAGCATCTAGACTCTAGATTCATCTGTGCTATTAATAGTTTTCTCAGCTGTAGAGTGAAAGTCATGTAAATTCCCTTTTATCTCTAAAACTCCATGCTTGGTGATGGCAAACCTGAGAGATTTGTGCTTGTCCCTTATATCCATCCTCATTAAAAGTTTGCTTTTGTTATCTAGCACATTGCTGTGATTCTCTGTGTGTGCTTAAAAAAATTACTTCTATATAGTGTGCTTATTAATACTTGATTTTCAGTTGTGCTTATTATTACAAGAGTCTCCGTGTTAGTCTTCCAGTGCCTAGTATGGTGCCTGGCACACAGCACTCTGCCAGGATTTCTTGGAAATCTGTGGAACAAATTACTTTTTGAAAAATGCCCACCAAATAGTTTAAGATTTTTAAAAATAATATTTTAATTTTAAAAAGTTACTGTCTTATAAATATCTATAAATTTTATGATGAGAGATTCCATAAAGTGAGAAAAACGGCTTATCAGATAATATGAAAGTTATGAAAGTTGGTGGGCAAAGTGGTATGTTAATACTAATATCTACCTTTTGAAATGTAAAAACTTTCAATTCAGACTTTTTAAACTTTTTTTTTTTGTAGATTTGGAATGAGAGGACATTTGACGTCAATTACATCAAGGTCTGTAAAACTTAAAAAGTCTTTTAATCTTTAAATTATTAGTGAATACTTCCTTTATAGTTCCACAGAAATTAGTAGGAACACCATATTTTTTTTTTTGTAGCATAATTATTTATTTTTTGTTGACATAAAATTCAAGCAAATTTCTTAATATTTTGGATATTCCTGATATTATAGCATGTGACATTCCTTGGAAGCCCTGAATTGCCTTTGTCTGAAGAGTTGTGTTGAATTTCTGTATTTTGAAATTCATTATTTGTGAAGTTATGATAATCATTACAGAAGGAATTTTATCATTTTAGGTTTAGGACTTCAAGAAATGTAGCTTTTTTTTTTCATTTTCTTCTGTCAAAATTTATAATATGTAGTCCCATTCTTGTTTTTCTTTGGGATACCTTTTATAATGGAGTGTATTATATAATTCTATTTGTGATTAGTATACAGGTTGCAACTACCATTCGCAAAGCCTGTTATTTATGAGCCACTTTTCCGAAATATTTGTCTCCTTTAATTCCTATCCTGTCCCCTATGAGCTAACTGTTATTATTGGCATTTTTCAGGAAAGGAAAAACTGAGATTAATAACCCCTTCTGTCACTGGAAAATACAATGCAGTTTTATTTTTCAGGTGGAAATGTCCTCTAGTTTTATTTTTCAGTTCTATTTGTCTTGTTTTATGTATCTTTTTCCCAAGAAATTTAATTTTTGATTTGCTTAAGCTTCAGTTTTTTTTTAACTTCCTTAAATTGAGCATCTTATGTTTTTAAGCAGATAATATTCAGGTAAATTTCATTCATTCACTCATTCAACAAGAATTTGCTGAGCATCTAATTTGTCTTGTATTGTACAGATACTCAGATAAAAACTAATGTTTCTGCCCAAAAAGAGTTTGCATGTGAGGGTTATAAAGCCAGATACGGGTAACTAAAACATTGTGTCTAACAGAATAATGCGCATGTGGGGTTCTCAGAGAGAACATCTCTGCCTGGGTAGATTAGGGAAGCCTCTTGGAGGAGGTGACATGTAGTTGGAGTCTTCAAGAAGGGTGGCTAGGAACTCCCCAAGTTGCTAAGGCCAGGGCATGGCTCTTCCTGAGAGATAAAGGGATTTGGGGAAGGGCAAGTGGTGAATGATGGATTGGACAGGGGAGGAAAAGTGGGACACTGAGCCCAGTCAGGAGGCTAATGAGTTCATGGGAGGAATGGCATATTTTATCTAATTCACAGTTGTTGGGGAGGAGAGGGCTTTGAGAGGAGGAACTTGTTGCAGTCAGACCCCAGAAACTCCAGGTATATTTTGGTGTGTACTTGTGCACTGATTTTCCAATATACCCTGTTAGTTTTCGTGTTCTGGTAGGGGTGTTTACCACCTAAGTGTCCTTATGGGGCCAGTATAGTGTTAAGTATCACAGCAGACACTCAGTATGTGCTTTGTTGATTTCCTCCCCTTTAGAATTGAACTTTTAATTTTTGTGGGTGAGTAGTCCTCCAGAAATATTTTTTTTTTGACTCTCTGGTTTTTAAGTGTGAAAAACTTGGGGGTAAGAAGGGACTATTTCTTATTTCAACTTCTAGTGTGATACCAAAAGATTAAGAACTGCACTATGTTTAATAATGGCAGAATATTTACAGACATTGGAACATACTCAACCTAAAATGTTAGGTTAAAACACTTTACTAAAGGGTATGTTTAATATGATTCCAATTTTATTATTGTATTTGTATGGAAAGAGGAGGAATGCATACTAAAATAATAGTAGTTATTTCTGGGTGGTACAATTATGATTATTTCAGTCTTTTTATTCCTCAAATTTTCTATGGTTAACACATAATTTTAAAATCCAGGGAGAAACACCTCTAAAACATTTTATTCCTTGTTTTTTGTTTCGTTTTGTGTTTTTCTTTTTACATTACCACGAAGTCCGTTACCTTGATGGTAATGCTTTTATTTTTCACAGGAGGCACATTTCTATTGAGAAATAATATTGAAACTATCATCCTACATGCTGAGTTTTAAAAATACTTTAGCTATCTAGGTCATGATTCAGCAGTTAAAAACTCATTTGCAGCCTTTCCTATGTGCTCTGTTTCTCTCTCAAAAAGCTGTTAAGAGAAATGCTGAACTTTGAAGGTTTCCAGCGAGTGAAAATCATAGTGAGTGATAATCTCTGGGAGCCCATTTCTGCTTCTGTGCTGCTTGACCCCGAGCTCTTGAAGGTGATTGATGTTATAGGGTAAGGAATGTTTTAATTTGAAATCTAGCCATTCCTGTTTGCTTGCTCTATGTATTGACTGTGCTTTTGTTTTTGCTTTCCTCTCCCCATCTGATTATATTTTCAGAAGGCAGGTTTCTTCTGTTTACTTAATTAAGGCATGTGTAGCAGACAGTTCATTCCCTTTTCTTTGGACTGCATGTATTTTTGGAGCCTTCTTTGGCAATGAAATGCATTAGTTAAGTTTTAACAAATTGTTTAAATGTTTAGAGTCTAATAAAATGGGGCTTTGTTTAAGGGGCAGAGTTGAATTTACTTTTAGGTATTATTGGACAATATCTTGAAATTAGTTCCTAACTCAAACTTCCTGATGTAGGGAGTTCTCAGCATGAATGCATAAAGAAATGGTATGGTAAAAGTTTGGAGACCCTATGTCCATGTTCACTCTGGCATCAATTGCAGATTTGGGAGTCCCCAAGACCACCCTTAAGTTCTTTAATTCTCTAGATTGATTCTTAGAACTCACTGAAAGCTGTTTTTCTCGTGGTTTTAGTCTATTACAGCAAAAGGTTACAGATTACAGCTGGCCAAGGGAAGAGATGCTTAGGGCAGATTCCAGGAGAGTTCCAAACATGAAGCTTCCAGTTGTCCTCTCTCAGGAGATTTGTACAGATAACATCTTTCTCCCAGCAGCTGTGTGTGACAACATGCACAGAGTATTGCCAACCAGGGAAATTCACTTGAGCCTTGAGGTGTAAGGTTTTTCTTGGGGTTGGTTATCTAGACATGATTGATTGCCCATGTGGCTGATCTTATTCTGTAGTCCCTCCACAGGTCTAGCTGATACTGAGAGCCCAAAGCCCATAAACCTTATTGTTAGCGTAGACTGTTTGGTGTGGTCCAAGGCCCTCAGGTAAATAAAGACACTCTTATAACGCAGGACATTCCGAGGTCTTAGAAAGCTACCTCCCAGGAGCTGAGGCAAGGGCCAGACCTCTCTTTGGGCAAGGTTAATCCATTACTGCACAGTTACGATCAGTGACAGTCTGAGTTTGTCAGGCTGCCATGACAGGTACTGTACCAAGGGTGGGCTTAAACAACAAGCATTTCAAAGTTTCAGAGGCTAGAAGTCCAAAATCAAGGTGTCGACAGGACCATGCTTTCTCCCTGAAGTTAGTAGCATTCTGGTGCTGACCTGGTTGGGGTTCCTTGGCTTGCATCTCTGCCTCCCATCACCTGGCAATCTCCTTGTGTCTTCTCTTCTGGTTTCTGCTGAATTCTGGCTTTTGGCTCCTGTTTATAAGGTTTTCAGGAATACAGATTAAGATAAGGTTTTCAGGAATACAGATTAAAATCTATCCTGATTCAGGTGACCACACCTTAACTAATAATAACATCTTTTAAAGGTCCTATTTGCAAATCGGTCTGAATGCACAGGAACACAGGTTAAGATGAAGAACATGCCTTTTTTGGGGGTACATAATTCAAGCTGCCATAGTGACCTTAGTAGTTTCTCCTTAGCAGTAGAGCTTTGACAGTCTTCCTTATTCTAATTCTGCTTTTTTGTCTCCTGGATCTTGACGTCACTGTACTCCAACAGTATTTTTTTTTAAGTGACTTTCAGTTTTATTCATCATGATGGTGTGTATAACCATTTTAAAGATAGAATAAATGGAGCTTGTTTTTTATTCACTCCAAAGACTTTGCTTGATCTATATGCTTTTTTAAAAACTTTTTATTATGAAGAATTTTGAACATAATAGAAAAGCTGTCAGAATAATATAATAAATTTCCATGTTCCCGTCACTCACCTTTAGTAATTATCAACTCATGGCCAATTCTCCATCCCATGCTTATCCACTCCTTTCTCCTTCTTCCCCATATTATTTTGAAGGAAATTTCATGCATCCTGCTATTTCATTCATAAAAATTTTACCGTTTCTCTAAAAGATAAGGACTCTTTTACCATTATCACACCCTAGAAAACCAAAATATTGTCTTGATATTATCAAATATCCATTATCATTGTTATTTTACAGTTTCTTTTATTAAATTGAATCCAAGTAAAGTCCATATTTGTAATTGATTTTTATTTCCTTTAAGGTCCTTCTAATCTTTAAGTTCCTGCACCCCTTTTATTTTTTAATAAGTGTGCCAGTTTGAATGTATTGTGTCCCCCAAACGCCATTATCTTTGATGTAGTCTTGTGGGGCAGATGTTTTGGTGCTGATTAGATTTGCTTGGAATGTGCCCCACCCAGCTGTGGGTGATGACTCTGATGAGATATTCCCATGGAGGCATGGCCCCACCCATTCAGGGTGGGCCTTGATCAGTGGAGTCATATAAATGAGCTGACTCAAAGAGAAGGAACTCAGTGCAGCTGTGAGTGACATTTTGAAGAGGAGCAAGCTTGCTAGAGAGGAATGTCCTGGGAGAAAGCCATTTTGAAACCAGAACTTTGGAGCAGACGCCAGCCACGTGCCTTCCCAGCTAACAGAGGTTTTCCAGACGCCATTTGCCATCCTCCAGTGAAGGCACCTGATTACTGATGTGTTACCTTGGACACTTTATGGCCTTAAGACTGTAACTGTATAGCCAAATAAACCCCCTTTTTATAAAAGCCAATCCATCTCTGGTGTTTTGCATTCTGCAGCATTGGCAAACTAGAATAGATTTTGGTACCAGGAGTGGGGTGCTTTTGCTGCTGAGTTTGCAAATACCAAACATGTTGGAACGGCTTTTCAAATGGATAAGGGGAAGATTCTGGAAGAATTGTGGGGAGCTTGATAGAAAAGGCCAAAACTGCTTTAAAGAGACTGTTTATGGAAATATGGACTCTAAAGATACTTCTGATGAGGACTTGAGCAGAAATGATGAATGTATTGTTGCAAACTGGAAGAAAGGCAATCCTTGTTTTAAAGTGGCAGAGAATTTGGCAAAATTGAGTCCTGGTGTCAGATGGAAGGAAGAATTTGAAAGTGACAACCTGGAATACTTAGCTGAGGAGATCTCCAGACTACATGTGGAGGATGTACCCTGGCTGCTTCTTGCAGCTTATAGTAAAATGCAAGCAGAGAAAGATAAACTTAGAACTGAACTCTTGGGTTCAAAGGAACCAGAAGCTGATGGCTTGGAAAATTACGAGCTTCCAGGGGATGGAATCACAGAAGCTATAGCCCAACATGAGGATGTAACCAAACATGGAACCCAGCCGCCATTTCAGTACAAGCCAAGATTGGAGATGGAATTATCCAGAAAGGATTTGTGTAAAGTCCTATTGTCTGATGGCTTCATGCAAAGCCAACAGAATTTTTGCGAGATCTTTACAGACAGCCATTGCCAGTCTGGACTGGAGAAGACAGACAAGGAACAAACTGAAGGAAAAATTTCTTCAAAGACAGAGCCATGGAGGTTGAGGTCTGGAGTCAAGAAGTCTCGGGCTGGGAGAGCGAAGCAGCCCACATGCATGGAAAGGGTGAGTTTGCCCTGGAGGTTGAGGGTGGGCCTTCCACCTCGATGCTCAGGAAATGTCCTGCCACCCCAAGCCCCAAAGAGGGTGGAGCACATTCCCAGGGAATTGGGGAGAGCCTGGCTGCCACCACACTGTTCTGAAGGGGTTGAGCATGTGCCCTGGAGATGGAAAGGAATCCGGGAGCTGCCCCGATATTTGAGGAGGGTGGGGCTGAGAAGGTGGTCTCCCCATTGTGTGGATATGTTGGAGCACTCACCCAAGTGTTTGGAGAGGAAAGGGCTGCCACAAAGGCCCTTAGGAAGGGTTAGACTCCTGCTCTCCCAAGCCCCAAGGATGCAACATTGTTCTGTAAATGACTCTCAGACTTTGAAATCTAATGGAGTTTGTCCTGCAGGTTTTAGAAACTGTTTTGGTCCTGTTAACCCTGTTTTCCTTACTGTTTCTCCTTATGGCAATGGGAATGTTTATCCTATGAATGTCCCTCCTTTGTATATTGGAAGCATATAACTTGTTCTAAGTCCACAGATCCAAAGCAAAAGGAGAATTATGCCTTAGGACGCACCACACCTGTAATTGATTTTGATAGGATCTTGTACTTAACTTTTGTTACTGAAATGATTTAAGTTTTGTGATATTGTGATGGAATGAATGTATTTTGTATTTGGAAAGATAATGTCATTTTGGGGTCCAGGGGTGGAATGTGCCAGTTTGAATGTATTGTGTCCCCCAAACGCCATTATCTTTGATGTAGTCTTGTGGGGCAGGTGTTTTGGTGCTGATTAGATTTGCTTGGAATGTGCCCCACCCAGCTGTGGGTGATGACTCTGATGAGATATTCCCATGGAGGCATGGCCCCACCCATTCAGGGTGGGCCTTGATCAGTGGAGTCATATAAATGAGCTGACTCAAAGAGAAGGAACTCAGTGCAGCTGTGAGTGACATTTTGAAGAGGAGCAAGCTTGCTAGAGAGGAACGTCCTGGGAGAAAGCCATTTTGAAACCAGAACTTTGGAGCAGAAGCCAGCCACGTGCCTTCCCAGCTAACAGAGGTTTTCCAGACACCATTTGCCATCCTCCAGTGAAGGTATCTGATTACTGATGTATTACCTTGGACACTTTATGGCCTTAAGACTGTAACTGTATAGCCAAATAAACCTCCTTTTATAAAAGCCAATGAATCTCTGGTGTTTTGCATTCCACAGCATTAGCAAACTAGAACAATAAGTTTATTGAAGAAACTTGTTTGTTTGCCCTGTAGAGTTTCTCACAGTCTGAAATTTGACTTTTTTGTTTTTTGTCAAAAAGAAGTAAGATATTTGTGCATTTATATTTGAGCATTTCATAAATTGAAATTAGGATGAAATTTTTGGCTGTATCTTTAAGACATTCATAAAATAGCTCAAAACTTGAGGGAAAACAAAATAATGTTGATCTCAGATGTATTAAGTTAGGAAAAAAATGAATTCTTATTTATTTAATCTGCTTATTGTTACGGCGAGTGTGCTGGATTGAATATATTATGTCCCCGGAAATGCCATATTATTTAATGCAGTCTTGTGGGGGCAGACTGATGAGTCTGTTGATTAGGGTGGAAATGTTTGATTAAATTATTTCCATGGAAATGTGGACCCTGCCCATTCAGGGTGGGTTTTGATTAGATCACTGAGTCCTTTAAAGAGAGCTCACACAGAGAGCAGAGAGGGGAAAAAACGTCCCAAGAGAAGCTGAGGGAGACATTTTGGAGATGGCTATTGAAAGCAGATGTTTGGAGACATTTGGAGATGATAGCCCAGAGTTTGCCCCAGAGAAACTAAGAGAACACCCCCAGCTTAGAGGGAAATGTCCTGGGAGAAAGCCATTTTGAAACCAGAACCCAGGAGCAAAGGATCAGCAGATGGCAGCCACATGCCTTCCCAGCTGACAGAGGTGTTTGGCCTTTCTTCAGTGAAGGTATCCTCTTGATGATGCCTTAGTTTGGACACTTTTATGGCCACAGAACTGTAAATTTGTAACCTAATAAATCCCCTTTATAAAAGCGAACCCATTTCTGGTATTTTGCTTAACGGCAGCATTAGCAAACTGGAAAAATGAGGCTCTACCTTTCTGGAAGGTATTATTTGGTCTCTATTTCTGGGATTGTTATGAGTTTAGACCTGTGTTGTCCAATATAATATTCAGTAGCCACATGTGACTACTGAGCACTTGAAATGTGACTAGTCTGAATTTAGATGTGCTATAAATGTAAAATACACACTGGAGTTAGAAAACAAGTCTGCTGGTGACAGGTCCTCTCTGGTGTTTGTTTACATGGTGTTCTGGTTTGCTAATGCTGCCGTCTGTTATGCAAAATACCAGAAATGGACTGGCTTTTATAAAGGGAGTTTATTCAATTACAAATGTATAAAAAAAGAACTTAAAATGTTACTTAATAGTTGTTTAATATGGATGACATGTTTAATTATAATATTTGGATGTATTGGGTTAAATCAAATATATTATAAAAACTAATTTCCCAATTTCCTTTTTTTTTTAATTGTGGCAAAATACACATTGCATAAAATTTACTGATAGTGACACTTTGTACCTTCACGATATTGCACAACTATTAACTCTGTCCAGTTCCAGAACATTTTCACCATGCCAAAATGAACTCCTGTACCCATCAAGCAGTCAGGTTTCATTTCCCCATTTCCCCAGCTCCAGCAGCCACTAATCTTACTTTCTATTTCTATGGATTTGCCAACTCTGAATATTTCATACCAATGGAGTCATCCAATATGTGGCTTTTTGTGTCTGCCTCTTTCACTTAGTGTGATGTTTTCAAGGTTCATCCATGTTATAGCATCCTTTTATGGCTAAATAATATTCCATTGTATAGATATACCACATTTTGTTTATCCATTCTTCTGTTTAAGGACGTTTGGGTTGTTTGATAAAATTTGTCAGTGACGCCATCTGGTCTTGAGATTTTTTTTTATTGGAAGGATTTTGATTACTGATTCCATCCCTTTACTAGTTAATGGTTTGTTGAGATCTTTTATTTCTTCTGCAGTCAGTGGAGGTAGTTTGTGAGTTTCTAGGAATTGTTCATTTCATCTAGGGTTATCTAAATTGTTGATGTACAGTTGTTCACAGTATCCTTTTATAGTCATTTTTATTTCAGTGGTAATAAATTTCAGTAGTAATGTCCCCCTTTTCATTTCTGATTTTAGTTATTTGTGTTCTCTTTCTTTTTTTGTCAGTGTAGCTTAAGGTTTGTCACTTTTATTGATCTTTTCAAATAACCAGCTTTTGGTTTTGTTGATTCTCTCTATTGTTTTTTTATTCTCCATTTCCTTTATCTCTACTCTAATCTTTATTTCCTTCCTTCTGCATGCTTTTTGGGTTTAGTTTGCTCTTCTTTTTGTAGTTCTTCTAGTTTTAAAATTATGTCTCGGATGTGAAATCTTTCTTCTTTTTTAATGTGAGCATTTAGAACTATAAATTTCCCTCTCAGCACTGCCTTTTTTGCATCCCATTATAAGTATGCTATAATTTCATTTTTATTCAACTCAAGCTAATTCCAGATTTCCCTTGTGAGTTCCTTTTTAACCCATTTGGTTAAGATTATGCTCCCTATTTCCACATTTTTGTGACTTTTCCACTTCTCCTTCTGTTACTGTTTTCTAGCTCCATTTCATTGTGGTCCAAGAATATACATTGTATGATTTTGGTATTTTTGCTTTTATTGAGACTTGTTTTGTGGCCTAAGACATGGTCTCTCTTGGAGAATGAACCATGGGCACTTGAGAAGAATGTGTATTCTGTTGCTGTTGGGTGAAGTGTTCTATAAGTGTCTGTAAAGTCTAGTCGGTTTAGAGTATTGTTCAGGTCTTCTGTTTCCTTATTGATTTTCTGTTTAGATGGTTTATCCATCATTGAAAGTGGTGTATTAACGTATCCTACTATTAATGTAGAACCATCTATTTTTCCCTTCAAATCTGTCAGTATATCTTTCATATATTTTGGGGCTCTCCTGGTAGGAGCATACATATTTATAATTGTTGCATCTTCTTGTTGAATTGACCCCCTTATCTGTATATAATGACTGTCTTTGCCCTGGAAACAGTTTTTGACTTAGGTCTGTTTTATCTGATTCAGTATAACTACCCCAGCTCCCTTTTGGTTACTACTTGTATAGTATATTTTTGTCCATCCTTTCACATTCAACCTACTTATGTCTTTGCATTTAAGGTGAGTGTTTTGTAAACAGCTTTGTTCTCCATTCTGCCAAACTCTGCCTTTTTACTGTAGAGTTTAATCCATTTGGGATAAGGCAGGATTTTCCAGTTTGCTAGACTTTCAAAATCTTTTATCTTTCTTTCCTCTCAATTCTTCCTTTAGTGTTTACTTTCTTTTATTTATTTGATTTTTTTGTATTGTACCACATTGAGTCCCTTCTCATTTCTTTCTGGTTATATTTTTCATATATTTTCCTTGTGGTTACCGTAGGATTAAAACTAAACATCCTTAGTCTATAAAAATTATGTGTGATTTGATAACAACTTGACTTCAATAGCATACACATACATTCTTCCTATACCCCATCATCCTGCTACTTTTTTTTGTATTTGTAGCAAATTATACCTTTATATATCTATGTCCAAAACCATAGACTTACTATTACGTTTTATGCATTTGCATTTTGACCTGTAGGAAGTCAGAAGTGGTGTTACATACCCAAAATACAGTACAATAGTACTGGCATTTATAATTTCCCAAATGACTACCTTTACCGGAGGTCTTTATTTCTTTATGCCACTTTGAACTGCTGTTCTTGTGTCCTTTCCTTTTATTCTGAAGAACTCCCTTTAGCCTTGTTTTTTTTTTTTTTTTTTTTTTTTAATCATCATTTTATTGAGATATATTCACATACCATGCAGTCATACAAAACAAATTGTACTTTCGATTGTTTACAGTACCATTACATAGTTGTACATTCATCACCTAAATCAATCCCTGACACCTTCATTAGCACACACACAAAAATAACAAGAATAATAATTAGAGTGAAAAAGAGCAATTGAAGTAAAAAAGAACACTGGGTACCTTTGTCTGTTTGTTTCCTTCCCCTACTTTTCTACACATCCATCCATAAACTAGACAAAGTGGAGTTTGGTCCTTATGGCATTCCCAATCCCACTGTCACCCCTCACAAGCTACACTTTTATACAACTGTCTTCGAGATTCATGGGCTCTGGGCCGCAGTTTAATAGTTTCAGGTATCCACCACCAGCTACCCCAATTCTTTAGAACCTAAAAAAGGTTGTCTAAAGTGTGCGTAAGAGTGCCCACCAGAGTGATCTCTTGGCTCGTTTTGGAATCTCTCTGCCACTGAAGCTTATTTCATTTCCTTTCACATCCCCCTTTTGGTCAAGAAGATGTTCTCCATCCCACAATGCCGGGTCTACATTCCTCCCCGGGAGTCATATTCCACGTTGCCAGGGAGATTCACTTCCCTGGGTGTCTGATCCCACGTAGGGGGGAGGGCAGTGATTTCACCTTTCAAGTTGGCTTAGCCAGAGAGAGAGGGCCACATCTGAGCAACAAAGAGGCATTCAGGAGGAGACTCTTAGGCACAAATACAGGGAGGCCTAGCCTCTCCTTTGCAGCAACCGTCTTCCCAAGGGTAAAACTTATGGTAGAGGGCTCAACCCATCAAACCACCAGTCCCCTATGTCTGTGGTCATGTTAGCAACCATGGAGGTGGGGTAGGCGAATACCCCTGCATTCTCCACAGGCTCCTCAAGGGGGCACTACAACTTTTTTTTTTTTTTTCCCTTGTTTGTCTTTTTTCTTTTTTTTTTTTTTTTTTTTAACTTTCCCTTCTTTTTTAAATCAACTGTATGAAAAAAAAAGTTAAAAAGAAAACAAACATACAATAAAAGAACATTTCAAAGAGACCATAACAAGGGAGTAAGAAAAAGACAACTAACCTAAGATAACTGCTTAACTTCCAACATGTTCCTACTTTACCACAAGAAAGTTACATAATATAGCAACATTTCAGTGAACTTGTTCCTACTACATCCATCAGAAATTAACAGACCATAGTCATTTCTGGGCATCCCCAGAACGTTAAATAGCTTATCTGTTCTTCTTGGATTATTGTTCCCCCTTCCTTAATTGCTCTCTACTGCTAGTTCCCCTACATTCTACATTATAAACCATTTGTTTTACATTTTTCAAAGTTCACATTAGTGGTAGCATATAATATTTCTCTTTTTGTGCCTGGCTTATTTCGCTCAGCATTATGTCTTCAAGGTTCATCCATGTTGTCATATGTTTCACCAGATCGTTCCTTCTTACTGCCGCGTAGTATTCCATCGTGTGTATATACCACATTTTATTTATCCACTCATCTGTTGAAGGACATTTGGGTTGTTTCCATCTCTTGGCAATTGTGAATAATGCTGCTATGAACATTGGCGTGCAGATATCTGTTCGTGTCACTGCTTTCCGATCTTCCGGGTATATACCGAGAAGTGCAATCGCTGGATCGAATGGTAGCTCTATATCTAGTTTTCTAAGGAACTGCCAGACTGACTTCCAGAGTGGCTGAACCATTATACAGTCCCACCAACAATGAATAAGAGTTCCAATTTCTCCACATCCCCTCCAGCATTTGTAGTTTCCTGTTTGTTTAATGGCAGCCATTCTAACTGGTGTTAGATGGTATCTCATTGTGGTCTTAATTTGCATCTCTCTAATAGCTAGTGAAGCTGAACATTTTTTCATGTGTTTCTTGGCCATTTGTATTTCCTCTTCAGAGAACTGTCTTTTCATATCTTTTGCCCATTTTATAATTGGGCTGTCTGTACTATTGTCATTGAGTTGTAGGATTTCTTTGTATATGCAAGATATCAGTCTTTTGTCAGATACATGGTTTCCAAAAATTTTTTCCCATTGAGTTGGCTGCCTCTTTACCTTTTTGAGAAATTCCTTTGAGGTGCAGAAACTTCTAAGCTTGAGGAGTTCCCATTTATCTATTTTCTCTTTTGTTGCTTGTGCTTTGGGTGTAAAGTCTAGGAAGTGGCCTCCTAATACAAGGTCTTGAAGATGTTTTCCTACATTATCTTCTAGGAGTTTTATGGTACTTTCTTTTATATTGAGATCTTTGGTCCATTTTGAGTTAATTTTTGTGAAGGGGGTGAGGTAGGGGTCCTCCTTCATTCTTTTGGATATGGATATCCAACTCTCCCAGCCCCATTTGTTGAAAAGACCATTATGGCTCAGTTCGGTGACTTTGGGGGCCTTATCAAAGATCAGTCGGCCATAGATCTGAGGGTCTATCTCTGAGTTCTCAATTCGATTCCATTGATCTATATGTCTATCTTTGTGCCAGTACCATGCTGTTTTGGCAACTGTGGCTTTATAATAAGCTTCAAAGTCAGGGAGTGTAAGTCCTCCCACTTCGTTTTTCTTTTTTAGAGTGTCTTTAGCAATTCGAGGCATCTTCCCTTTCCAAATAAATTTGATAACTAGCTTTTCCAAGTCTGCAAAGTAGGTTGTTGGAATTTTGATTGGGATTGCATTGAATCTGTAGATGAGTTTGGGTAGAATTGACATCTTAATGACATTTAGCCTTCCTATCCATGAACATGGAATATTTTTCCATCTTTTAAGGTCCCCTTCTATTTCTTTTAGTAGAGTTATGTAGTTTTCTTTGTATAGGTCTTTTACATCTTTGGTTAAGTTTATTCCTAGGTACTTGATTTTTTTAGTTGCTATTGAAAATGGTATCTTTTTCTTGAGTGTCTCTTCAGTTTGTTCATTTCTAGCATATAGAAACATTACTGACTTATGTGCATTAATCTTGTATCCCGCTACTTTGCTAAATTTGTTTATTAGCTCTAGTAGGTGTATCGTTGATTTCTCAGGGTTTTCTAGATATAAGATCATATCATCTGCAAACAATGACAGTTTTACTTCTTTTCCAATTTGGATGCCTTTTATTTCTTTGTCTTGCCGGATTGCCCTGGCTAGCACTTCCAGCACAATGTTGAATAACAGTGGGGACAGCGGGCATCCTTGTCTTGTTCCTGATCTTAGAGGGAAGGCTTTCAGTCTCTCACCATTGAGTACTATGCTGGCTGTGGGTTTTTCATATATGCTCTTTATCATGTTGAGGAAGTTTCCTTCAATTCCTACCTTTTGAAGTGTTTTTATCAAAAAGGGATGTTTGATTTTGTCAAATGCTTTTTCAGCATCTATTGAGATGATCAATTGATTTTTCCCTTTCGAGTTTTTAATGTGTTGTAATACATTGATTGTTTTTCTTATGTTGAACCATCCTTGCATGCCTGGAATGAACCCCACTTGGTCATGGTGTATGATTTTTTTAATGTGTCTTTGGATTCGATTTGCAAGTATTTTGTTGAGGATTTTTGCATCTATATTCATTAGGGAGATTGGCCGATAGTTTTCCTTTTTTGTAGCATCTTTGCCTGGTTTTGGTATTAGATTGATGTTAGCTTCATAAAATGAGTTAGGTAGTGTTCCATTTTTTTCAATGTTTTGAAAGAGTTTGAGTAAGATTGGTGTCAGTTCTTTCTGGAAAGTTTGGTAGAATTCCCCTGTGAAGCCATCTGGCCCTGGGCATTTATTTGTGGGAAGATTTTTGATGACTGATTGGATCTCTTTGCTTGTGATGGGTTGGTTGAGGTCTTCTATTTCTTCTCTGGTCAGTCTAGGTTGTTCATATGTTTCCAGGAAATTGTCCATTTCCTCTACATTATCCAGTTTGTTGCCATACAGTTGTTCATAGTATCCTCTTATAATTTTTTTAATTTCTTCAGGATCTGCAGTTATGTCACCTTTTTCATTCATTATTTTGTTTATGTGGGTCTTCTCTCTTTTTGATTTTGTCAGTCTAGCTAGGGGCTTGTCAATCTTGTTGATCTTCTCAAAGAACCAACTTTTGGTGATATTTATCCTCTCTATTGTTTTTTTGTTCTCTGTCATTTATTTCTGCTTTAATCCTTGTTATTTCTTTTCTTCTACTTGGTTTAGGATTGGTTTCCTGTTCATTTTCTAGCTTCTTCAGTTGATCCATTAGTTCTTTGATTTTGCCTCTTTCTTCCTTTTTAATATATGCGTTTAGTGCTATAAATTTCCCCCTTAGCACTGCTTTTGCTGCATCCCATAGGTTTTGGTATGTTGTGTTCTCATTTTCATTCGTCTCTATATATTTAGCAATTTCTCTTGCTATTTCTTCTTTAACCCACTGATTGTTTAGGAGTGTGTTGTTTAACCTCCAGGTATTTGTGAATTTTCTAAGTCTCTGATGGTTATTGACTTCTAATTGTATTCCATTGTGGTCAGAGAATGTGCTTTGAATAATTTCAATCTTTTTAAATTTATTGAGGCTTGTTTTATGTCCCAGCATATGATCTATTCTGGAGAAAGTTCCGTGAGCACTAGAAAAGTATGTGTATCCTGGTGATTTGGGATGTAATGTCCTGTAGATGTCTGTTAAATCTAATTCATTTATCAGATTGTTTAGGTTTTCAATTTCCTTATTGGTCTTCTGTCTGGTTGATCTATCTATAGGAGAGAGTGATGTGTTGAAGTCTCCCACAATTATTGTGGAAACATCAATTGCTTCCTTTAGTTTTGCCAGTGTTTCTCTCATGTATTTTGTGGTACCTTGATTGGGTGCATAGACATTAACAATTGTTATTTCTTCTTGCTGAATTGCCCCTTTTATTAGTATGTAGTGGCCTTCTTTGTCTCTCAAAACATCCCTGCATTTGAAGTCTATTTTATCTGAGATTAATATTGCTACACCTGCTTTCTTTTGGCTGTAGCTTGCATGAAATATTTTTTTCCATCCTTTCACTTTCAGTTTCTTTGTGTCCCTGTGTCTAAGATGAGTCTCTTGTATGCAACATATTGATGGTTCATTTTTTTTGATCCATTCTGCGAATCTTTATCTTTTAATTGGGGAGTTTAATCCATTTACATTCAACGTTAAAACCGTGAAGGCATTTCTTGAATCGGCCATCTTATCCTTTGGATTATGTTTGCCATATTTTTCCCTCTCTCTATTAATATCCTTTATTGTACCCATACCGAATCTCTTTAGTACTGAACCTTTCTCCAAGTCTCTCTGTCCTGTCTTTGTTTCTCTGTCTGTAGGGCTCCCTTGAGTATCTCCAGTAGGGCAGGGCTCTTGTTAGCAAATTCTCTCAGCATTTCTTTGTCTGTGAAAAATTTAAGCTCTCCCTCAAATTTGAAGGAGAGCTTTGCTGGATAAAGTATTCTTGGCTGGAAATTCCTCTCACTCAGAATTTTAAATATATCGTGCCACTGGCTTCTTGCCTCCATGGTGGCTGCTGAGTAGTCACTACTTAGTCTTATGCTGTTTCCTTTGTATGTGGTGAATTGCTTTTCTCTTGCTGCTTTCAGAACTTGCTCCTTCTCTTCTATGTTTGACAGTGTGATCAGTATATGTCTCGGAGTGGGTTTTTTTGGATTTATTCTATTTGGAGTTCGCTGAGCATTTATGATTTGTGTATTTATGTTGTTTAGAAGATTTGGAAAGTTTTCCCCAACAATTTCTTTGAATACTCTTCCTAGACCTTTACCCTTTTCTTCCCCTTCTGGGACACCAATGAGTCTTATATTCGGACGTTTCATATTATCTATCATATCCCTGAGGTCCATTTCGAGTTTTTCAATTTTTTTCCCCATTCTTTCTTTCATGCTTTCATTTTCCATTCTGTCATCTTCCAGGTCACTGATTCGTTGTTCAACTTCCTCTAGTCTTGTACTATGAGTGTCCAGAATCTTTTTAATTTGGTCAACAGTTTCTTTAATTTCCATAAGATCATCCATTTTTTTATTTAGTCTTGCAATGTCTTCTTTATGCTCTTCTAGGGTCTTCTTGATTTCCTTTATCTCCCGTACTATGGTCTCATTGTTCATCTTTAGTTCTTTGAGTAGCTGCTCTAGGTGCTGTGCCTCTTCTGGTCTTTTGATTTGGGTGCTTGGGCTTGGGTTATCCATATCGTCTGGTTTTTTCATATGCTTTATAATTTTCTGTTGTTTTTGGCCTCGTGGCATTTGCTGAACTTGATAGGGTTCTTTTAGGGTTTGTAGACCTATTGCAGTCCTTATCTCTAATTTATCAGATCTACAGCTTCGTGGAGTACACTTTCTCTAACTAACCAGCAGGTGGCGTCCACGAGCCACCTGTTCTCCACAAGCCAGTTCTCCCCTGCTTAGCCTTTTTGGTGAGTGGGGGAGTGAGTCTTGTGGGGCCCAATTGGTGTACCAAGCTTGCGTGTGTAGTTGGTGTTGCCTGCCCTGTATGTGGGGCGTGTTTCTGGGCAGTCGGGGAGGGGGGGTGGCCCTAACAGTCAAATCTCCCTGATGATCCTAGAGTTTTAAAGCTGCTGCAATAGTCTAATCCTTCAGTTCAGTCCTGCCACAGTTTGTCTCTGCCAGTGACCCACAAGTCTTTGGTATTGGCGTATGGCTCCTGAGACTTGCAAGTGGGCCCCTCTTCCAGGCTGTGCACCCCGGGTCCTCTGTTGAGGGATGACTGTGCTATGTCACAGGTGAGTGCCGTCCCCCCAGGGCAGTTCTGGGCTGCTGGGCTGTGTAGGGAGGCTCCCAGTCTGCTCAAATGATGGCTGAATGGGGCTTTGTTAATTCACACTGCTCCACCTTCCCAGCTCTGGGACATTCAGCTGAGGTTGCAGGGAAGGCTAATGTCCACGCCCAGTTTTGTGGCGTGTGCCTGTTATTTGAAGCACTTCCGTCACACTGGGTTGTCTGGGGTAGCTCTGGGCTATGGGGCTGGCGATGGGCAGGAGTGTTTCCTGTCCACCAGGATGGTGGCTGTGAGCGGACACCCCCCTTTTCTTGGGAAGTTGTGTTGTTTAGTGAATTTTCTCAGCCACTGGATTATTGCCTTTTGTCTCAGAGCTCTCTTAGTTCTGCTCTTGACTTGACGTGCCCAAATTGCAATTCTTTGAAGCTTTCTGTATTGAGCTTCTTAGAGTAATTGTTTTAGAAAAAGCAAAAAGGATTTAAAAAAAAAAAACAAAAAAACAAAAACAAAACAAAAAAACAAAAAACGGCCCTCCTCAGAGATCTAATGGGTTATTGAAATGCTAATAGACAAAGCAACCAGGGCCATTAAGGAAAGGTACACAGGGCAGAGAGATCAGCTTTGCTTCGGGATTTGCATATGCGCCTCAAGGCCTGAGCTCCGCCCTTCCCCTTTCTGTGTTCACCAGAACTCCAAAAATCCTCTGCTTTTATTTTGGAGTTTTTCGTGTTGTTTTTTTTCTATGCCTGTCTCCTCTCTGCTGGGCTGGCTGCTCTCAGAGTCTCTGGTGTCTGGTCTCAGTCTATCTATGGTTGGAGTTTGAATCAGTAGAATGAGTTTCCGATAAGAGCAGCCACTGCAGTTCTCCCTTCTCCTTCCCGGAGCTGACAGCCCCTCCTCCCCCGGGACTGAGCCTGGCAGGGAGGGGTGCGGGTCCCCTGGCCGCAAAAACTTACAGATTTCGCTGATCTCAGCAGTTCCACGTTTTCATGAGTGTTGTATGAAGTATGCCCAAAGACAGATTGCTCTGTGGTGTCCAGTCCACGCAGTTCCTGGCTTTTTACCTACTTTCCTGGAGGAGTAACTAAAACTTACAGCTCACCAGTCTGCCATCTTGCCCCGCCTCTCCTAGCCTTGTTTTTAGAGCAGGTCTGGGGGTCATGAACTCTTAGCTTTTGCTTGTCTTGGAATGTCTTAAACTCTCTTAATCTCTCAGTTTTGAAAGAAAGTCTTGCGAGATAATAAAATTCTTGGTTGGTGGTTGTTTTCTTTCAGTATTTCAATCCACTGCCTTCTTGCTTCAGTGGTTTCTGATGAGAAATCAGAACTTAATCTATTTGGGACTCCCTAGTACTTAGTATGTTGCTTTTCTCTTGCAGCTTTCAGAGCTTTCTCCTTGCTTGTCCTTTGCATTTGATAGTTTGATCATGTGATGGGGAATTTTATTTTTCTTCAAGTTTATCCTGTTTGGTGTTCTCTGGGCTTCTTAGATGTGCATATTCATGTCTTTTTTTGTCATTATTTTTTCGAATATTCCTTCTGCCCTTTCTCCCTTTCTTCTTCTTCTGGGACACCTGTAATGTGTACACTGGGATGCTTGATGGTGTTCCAGAGGTCTCTTAGGCTATTTTCACTCTTCATAATACTTTTTACTTTCAATTATCTTGTCTTTGAGTTTGCTCATTCTTTCTTCTGCCAGTTCCAGTCTTCTGTTGAAACCCTCCTGGGAGTTTTTCATTTCATTTCTTGTGTTCTTCAACTCCAGTAGTTCTGTTTGGTTCCTTTTTAAATTTTCTATGTCTTTATTGAAATTTTCATATTGTTCATTCATTGTTTTCCTTATATCCTTTGGTTCTTTCTCCGAATTTTCCTTCATCTCTCTGAGCACATTGAAAATCATTTTTCAAAAGTCTGTCTGATATGCCCACAGTCTGTTCCTGTTCTTCCTTGGTGTTTTCTGGGTTTTTATTCTCTTCCTTTGAATGAGCTGTCACTTCCTGTTTCCTTGCTTGTCTTGTAGTCCTTTGTTGTACACTGTACATTTTAGTATTTTAAAATGGTTAACTCTGGGATTTACTCCTTGAGGTGTCTGTTTCTTTCAGTTTGAATACAGCAGGTGACATGACAGAGATTTTCTTGAGTGTCAGGAGCTGACAAAACCGAGCCAACCTAAGCTAAAGCACCTTTCACTGTCCTTGCAAATTGACTTTGCATTGGCTGGTGCTCTCCTTCAGAGTTTGCCCTCCTATCAGGAAGGTCAGCCCAAGGTGAGTGCAAAGTGCTGGGTCCTCTCTGTCTCCTCTGTGCCTGTGTCTTGTCCTAGGCTTGTGTTTGCTAGTGGCTTTAGGAGTTCCCCTGCTTACAGGGATTTGAATGCTCCCTCTGCTTCCCAGGAAACTGGGTGTTCCACTGAAGGACTTAGAGAATGTAAGCCTTTGCCCCAGGCTGTCTGCCTAAATTGTTTCTTAACTTGCTTTCCTTGTTTCAAGTTGCTTTTGCCAGGAGGGCAAATTCTGGGAGGAGGGAGCATCCTGGAGAGGATTTCCCCAAGTCAGGCCTTCCCAGCTGCAACAAGGCCAGGGAGCACTGGCTGGCTCTAAATTGCCCTGGGGAGGAAGTGAGGGAAGGACCAGGAAGGGTGCCAGAAGCGTCTTCCATGGCTCCCCAAACCTGCACTTCTTGACTTGGCACCTACCCAGCAAATGCAGCCCTTCAGCTGTCCTCCACAACTCCGAGGAAGCCACCATCTTTAAGTCTCCTCTGCCACCTTTGTCCTGGCCAGGTTGGAACAATGGCTCCCCTCAGAGCTGGGCCCCAGTGATCTGAAATAGCTAATCAAAAGCAGTGGTCAGTGATCAGTGTGTGCTCCACTCCCTCTCACTCCTGGATCTTGGGAAAGTGGATTTTTATATTCCTTTCTGGCACCAGCAAGCTATACCAGGGGCTGGACCCCACTGTTGCTATGAAAACAACAGCAAACAAAAGTAGGGGTAGGGATGGTAGCCGCCATGCAGAGAGAGCAGTTCACTGGTAGTTATTGTAGTTTACCAGCCTCTTTCTTATGCTCTTCTCTGGATGCTATACAGTATTCTGTTAGACTCCAGAATTTCAAAATAGTTGATTCAGACAGATCCTGCCTGTTTTAATAGTTGTTGTGGTAGAAGGACTGATTCCTGGAGCTTCCTACTCTACCGTCTTTCCACAATTATTCTCCACTCCATTCTTTTCCTGGAGTGTTCTGGCTTGTGGCCTTCTCTGCTAGCTCCATCCGCCAGTGCACTTTCATCCATTTTATGGTTTCCAAAACCAGATTGAAATCCCTCATCTACTGAGGATCTTTCGTCCCATTCTGGGTGCTGTTAAAAGTTTATCTCCTTCTGTTTTTGTTTGCTGTTGTTTTCACAGGATTCTGGGATAGACAGATGGGTGGCAGATGCCTGTCCTTGATCTTGAAGCTGCCCATTGTTTTAAAATAGAAAACCTTGGGGAGGAGCTATATTTTTATTCGCTCACAAATATATGTGTAAGTGCCACATTCTGACTTTTCCCATTTCTTCCCACCTTTTTTTTTTTAGGGCTCATTATCCTGGGACCAAAACAGTGCTCGATGCGAAGTTGACTGGGAAGAAGCTTTGGTCTTCTGAAGATTTCAGCACTGTCAACAATAACCAGGGTGCAGGCTGCTGGGGTCGCATATTGAATCAGAATTATATCAATGGCTACATGACTTCGTGAGTTAATAAGTTTTCAAGTTTTTTATTATGAAAACTTTTGAAAACCTAATTAGATAGAAAAAAGTACAGTGGATATTCATATTCTTATCACATATAGATTCAATGATTGTAAATATTTTGCCTTATTTGCTTCTTTATACCTATACCTAATCTGTGTCTACTCCATGTCTTTTTCTAGGTTAATAGTCAAGTTTATTAAGGTATAATATGTATGTAGTAAAGTTCTTGCAGTTTTGTGATTTTTGACAAGGTACATCTTTTTATTTTTTAATATAATTTTTTTTATTAGAGAAGTTGTAGGTTTACAGAAATATGCAGATAGTACAGAGTTCCCATGTAGCCCTAATTATACTATTAGCTATAGTCCATAGTTTACATTAGGTTTTCCTATTTGTGTTGTACAGTCCTATGTTTCTTTTCTTTTTCTTTTTATTCTAATAACATATATATAGCCTAAAATTTCCCCTTTTAGCCACATTCAAATGTGTAATTCAGTGCTTTTAATTACATTCACAATGTTGTGCTACCATCACTGCCATCCACTACCAAAACTTTTCTATTGCCCCAAGTAGAATCTGGTAACCCGTATTCTAGTTTCTGACTTTATGAGTTTACTTCATCTAATATTTCATATCAGTGAGATCATAAATATATTTTAATAAACAATTATAAAGTTACAGATATGATGACACCTCCTCCATAAATATTTTAGTATGTATCTACAAAAAATAAGGACATTCTCCCATCTGATCACAATATCATTTTCATACATAACAGCATTCTTTGATGTTTCTAATATCCAGTCTACACTCAAATTTTCCTAATTGTCTTCAAAATGTCATTTATGTTTTTTTGTTTTTAACCAAGATCATTAAAGCATTATGCTTTGCATTTGGCTGTTATGTCTCTTAAGTCTCTTTTAAACTGGACTATTTCCCTTCATTTCCCATCTTTTTGTTAGACCAGGCCAGTTTTCTTGTTGACAATTCACATCCCAGTCTGCCTGATTGATATTCTTTTATGGCATCAATTTACTTGTGTAATTGTCTGTTGGCATAGAGATTCTTAGGGGAGAATACAATACAACTCCCTTTATTTCTAAGGGAAGCAATTCACAAATGCTTTGAAAACACTTTAATTGTAATTAGAATCAAATTAGCTTTCTGCAACAATGATAAACAGAACCAAAGTAAGACAATACAAACTTTTGTAATGTTAATGTGAGTTGATATATTCTTCTCATGGCCTTTAGTTCTTTTTCTTCTCTTTTTGAAAGAAAAGATTCTTATCATGGTGAATTTGGTTTTAATAACTTAATTTGGTTGTAAGAGTAATGCATGTTTATGGCATAGAATTTAGAAACTCTAGATAAGTGCAAGAAGGAAACAAAATCACCCATAATCTTGGCATTCAGAAATAACAGACCTTCAACTTTTTTTGTACATCCTTCCAACTTGTGTTTACATGTATAAATTTTTAATACAAAATGGAGGTCATAATATATGATCTGTTTAGCAAGCTGCTTTTCACTTAAGGCATTATAATTATATATTATTGTATATTTTCACATAATTAAGTATATTTCTACTTCATCATTTTAAATACTTGTGTATATTTGGTTATAGAATAAAAGCAATTTTCTCCAATTGTACTTTCTCTTAATGAGTAACTGGGACATTTGTTTTATTGATTCCTTAGAAAATGTGGAATCCTAGTGATTCAGAATCTTCATGGGAACCTCCTGTTGGTCTAGTCAGTACCCCAATTGATTCTGATGCCACACAAGTTTGGGTAACACTGATGTAGAAAATATGTCATAACTCACAGAATATTCCTTCTTCCTAGAAATGAAGTCCATTTATTCATTCTGTAAAAAATCTTGTACAACCCATATACATTTGTATTTTTTTTATTGTGTCATTTGCAGTTAAAAATTCTTGCATGTGTCTAGCATTGGATTTTTCAAAATGTGAGTGAACTTAGGCAACTTATATTTCCTTGTGTTCTGTGATCATTTTGTGATCACTTACATATACTTACATAAGCCATCATAAGGTCTTTTTACTATAGGCTTTTAGACATTTATATTTTTATCATTATTCATTTTGATATTTCTCTTTTATCAAACAAATCTTATAGCACAATAGCTTGGAATTTGGTGGCTAGTTACTATGAACAGTTGCCTTATGGGCGATGTGGACTGATGACTGCTCAGGAACCATGGAGTGGGCACTATGTAGTAGAATCTCCTATCTGGGTAACAGGTATGGCTCAGATTCCATCTCTAACTCCCTAAATCATAAATCATGACTTTAGAATAAACCCCTTAAATTGTTCTTACAAAATATGGAGAACTTAAGTTGGACTTGTATATCCTGGTTGGTTAACCCCTTCAATGGTAAAATTGTTGGTCCACATTGTCTAGGTGAGCTAGTGTGCTTTGCTGTTTTTGTGACTGCTCTTTTGAGTGGTGGGCTGAGGACATGAAATATTGCTCAGTATATTTTCAGGACCATCTTTGGAGGTGCCCAATCAATATATATTGTGAAAACAAACTAGTTAGAAATGATAAAACTTATGTTTTTGAAATGCATTATTATTGTTTTTAACCTTATTTTGGTAATTATGTCAGGATGGGTGAGATATACATAAACACAGGTTGGGAAGGGGTGACTTTATTTTGCTCTTGAAAAAAAAGAGTAATCAATATACTTTGACTCACAGAGTCATTTATTTTTACCAGTTAGTCTAAGAATCTTTCTGCAGTTGTACCATGACTGGATTAATCACTTAAAAGTTAATGCCTGATGTTAAGAGGTATTTTCCCCCAAAATAGAAAATGGCTTGTCAGGCTCATTCAGACTCAAATCATTGACAGCTTTTTTTTTTTTTTTTTTTTTTTTAAATTTAGAGAACCCCTATTATCACCATTTTTAATCTTATTTGGGTCTTTCTTTGCTTTTCTATAGCTCATACCACTCAGTTTACTCAACCGGGTTGGCACTACCTGAAGACAGTTGGCCATTTAGAGAAAGGAGGAAGCTACGTAGCTCTGACTGATGGCTTAGGTAACCTCACCATCATCATTGAAACCATGGTAATTTTTCAGTGTTGCTTTTGGATTATTCTTTAGGATCAGAAATAGCATACTAAAAAACTGAATGCTTTTATTTTTTAAACCAACTTTATTAAAGTATAATTGACATATAAGTGGCACATATTTAAAGTGCACAATTTCTTAAGTTTCAACAAGGTATGTGCCCAAGAAACGATCACTACAGTCAAGATAGTGAATGTATGTATTATCCCTGAAAAGAGTGCTCATGTCTCTTAACTTCTTCCCTCCTACTCCCCTCCCCCCACAACTGTGGCTCCCTAAGCAGCTATTGATCACTGCTTTCTGTCACTATAGATTAGTTTATATTCTCTAGAGTTTTATATAAATGAAATCATACAGTATCTTCTGTTTGTTGTATTGCTTCTTTCAATCAGCATAGTTATTTTGAGATTTATCCATGTTATTGTGTGTATCAGTAGTTCATTCCTTGTTGCTGAGTAGTTTTTCGTTGTATGGATGTACCACAGTTTGTTTATCATTGACTTGTTGGTGCACATTTGGGATGTTTCCAATTTTTGGCTTTTACGCATGAAGCTGCTATGAACATTTGTGTACACGTCTTATATAGACATGTATTTCCATTTCTCTTGGGTAAATACCTAGGAGTAGAATGTCTGGATCGTATGGTAGGTGCATGTTTAATTTTTTAAGAAGCTGCCAACTGTCCTCCAAAGTGTTTGTAAGATTTTACATTCTTATCATCAGTACAATTGAGAGTTCCAGTTTCTCCTTACCACTGCTAGCACTTGGGTGTGATCAGTCTTTTAAATGTTTAGCTATTCCAATAGGTATATAGTAGTATTTCATTGTGATTTAGTTTGCAGTTCCCTAATGACTAATGATGTTGAGTATCTTTTCATGCACTTATTTGTCATTCATGTATCTTCTTTGGTGAAATGTCGAGCATTCAAATATTTTGCCCATTTTTGTTGGTTGTTTTTTTATCGTTGAGTTTTGAAAGTTCTTTACACATTCTGGATAAAAGATCTTTATCAGATATGCACTTTGTAAAAATTTTCTTCCAGTCTGTAGCTTGTCTTTTCAATTGGTTAACAGTGTCTTTTGAATAGCAAGGGTTTTTAATTTTGATGAAGTCCAATTTATTAGTTCTTTCAAGGAACATACTCTTAGTGTCATATCTAAGAAATTTTTGCCCAACTCAAGTCACAAAGATTTTCTTCCATGTTTTCTTCTAAAAGTTTTATAGTTTTAGGTTTTGTCTTTAGGTCCATGAGCCATTTTGTATGGATTCAAGTTCCTTTTCTTTTTTTCTTTTTTCTTTTCTTTTCTTTTTTTGTTTGCATGTTGTTATCCATTTATTCTACCTCTACCACTGTTTGTTAAAAAGGCTATCCTTTCTCCACTGCATTGTTTTTCCCCTTTGTAAAAACAATTGTTCATATATATGTAGGTTTATTTATGGACACTATTTTGTTCAATTAATCTATTTAGGTATATTCATGCCAATACTATGATTACCGAAATTCTTGGAACCAGGTAATGTTAGCCCTCCAACTTTGTTCTTCCTTTTTCAAAGTTGTTTTGGCTATTTCAGTCATTTGCTGTATTAGTTGCTAGTATATAGAAATACAGCAGATTTTTGTATAATGGTATTGCTTTCTGCAACCTTGCTAAACTCACTTATAGTTCTAATGGCTTTTCTTTGTAGATAATCTGCACATTAAAATAACTGTATGTCTTCCATTCTAATCTAGATATCTTTCATTTGCCTGATTGGACTGGCTGGAATCTCCACTACATTGTTGAATGGAAGAGCAGACATCCCTGTCTTGTCCCTGAGTTTAGGAGGAAAGCATTGAGTCTTTTACTGTTATGTATTGAGAAATAACAGCAGATTTTTGTATAGTGGTATTGCTTTCTGCAACCTTGCTAAACTCACTTATAGTTCTAGTGGCTTTTCTTCATAGACAATCTGAAAATTAAAATAACTGAATGTCTTCCATTCTAATCTAGATTTACACCCATGGGAGTCATGTCCCTTGTAGGGGAAAGTGTATTGAGTTTATTTGCAGAGTTTGCCTTAGAGAGAGAGGCCACATATGAGCAACAAAAGAGGTTCTCTGGGAGTAACTCTTAGGCATAATTCTAAGTAGGCTTAGCTTCGCCATTACAGAAATAAGTTTCCTAAGGGCAAACCTCAAGATCGAGGTCTTGGCTTATTAAATTGGGAGTCCCTGATGCCTGAGAGAATATCAGGAGTTCCCCACGTGGGGAATTTTTTGTTGTTGTTGTTTATTAAAAGAGTAAATCATCTTGATTAATTTTTTGTTGAGATATAATTCATATAATATGAAATTCACTCTTTTAAAGCATATAATTTTTGTGGTTTTTAAAATATTCACAGAGGTGTGCAAGCATTACCACTATCTAATTCCAGAATATTTTCATCACCCCAAAAAGAAACCCAATACCCATTAGCACTTACTTCCTATTACCTCCTCCTCTGAGCCCTTGTCACTGTGGATTTCCTTTGGATATTTCCTGTAAATGGAATCATATAATTTGTGGTCTGTGTCTGTTTCCTTCATTTAGCAATGCTTTCAAGGTTCATTTTTGTTGTGTTATGTCGGTGCTTCATTATTTGTATGTCTGAATAATATACCATTGTATGGATGTAACACTTTTTGTTTATCCATTCATTGATTGATGACATTTGAGTTGTTTTTATTTTGTGGCTATTATGGATAATGCTGCAGTTAACATTCATATACAAGTTTTGTGGACATGTTTTCAGTTCTCTTGGGTATATATATAGGAGTGGAATTACTGGGTCATGTGGTAACTCTATTTTAGTAGTTTGAGGATCTGCAAAAATGTTTTCCAGAGTTTCCACATTTTGCATTCCCACCAGCAATGTGTAAGGGTACTGATTTCTCTTATTATAGCTGTCATAGTGGTTGTGAAGTGGTATCTCATTCTGGTTTTGATTTGCACTTACCTAGTCACTAATGATGTTGAGCATCTTTTCATGAGCTTATTATTGACCGTTTGTATATCTTCTTTGATGAAATGTATATTTAAATCCTTGGCCCACTTTCTAATTAGGATATTTGTTTTTTTCATAATTGAGTTCTGAGAGTTCTTCATATATTCTGAGTAGATGTCCCTTTTCAGATTTATGATTTGCAAATATTTTTCTTATTTCTTTGTGTTGTCCTTAAGTTTTTACATGTTGTCCTTTGAAGCAGAAAAGTTTTCAAATTTGATGAAGTCAATTTAATCTAGTTTTTCTTTTGTTGCTTGTGCTCTTTATGTGATATCTAAGAAACTGTTTCTCAATCCAAGGTCATTAAGATTTATACCTATGCTTTTTTCTAAGACTTTTACAATTTTAACTGTTACATTTAGGTCTTTGATCACTTTGAGGTAATTGTTTTCTATGGTGTGTCCAGCTTTATTCATTTGCCTGTAGATATCCAGTTGTCCCTGCTCCTTTTGTTGAAAATATTCTTTCCCTCATTGATTGCCCTGGCACCCTTGTGGAAAATCAATTGACAGTAAATGGGAGAGTTTATTTTGGGACTCTATTCTACTGAATTATATGTCTATCCTAATGCCGGTACCAGTGTGTCTTAATTAGTATAGCTCTGTGGTAAGTTTTGAATTCAGGGAGTGTGAGTCCTACAATTTGTTCTTTTTCAAGATTTTGACTATTCTGTGTCCTTTAATTTCCATTTTAATTTTAGGATCAGCTTGTCAGTTTCTACAGAGAAGCTAGTTTGATTTTAATAGGGATTACCTTTCATCTGTGGATCATTTTGAGGATCATTGCCCTTATAACAATATTAAATCTGATTCATGAACATGGGATGTCTTTCCATTTATTTTATGTCTTCTTTAATTTCTTCCATTGATGTTTTGTAGTTTTGAATGTACAAGTATTACACTTCTTTTTGGTATTCCTAAATATTTTATTTTTTCTGGTACTACTTAAATGAGTTGTTTTTCAAATTTATTCACATTTTTCATTTCTAGTGTATAGAAATGCAATTGATTTTTCTGTATTGATCTGTATCTTACAAGCTTGCTGTCCTCATGTATTAGTTCTAATAGTTTCCTATTAGATCCCTTTGAATTTTTTAACTAGAAGATCACATCATCTTTTAGTAGAGGTAGTTTCACTTCTTCCTTTACAATCCAGGTGCCTTTTATTTCTTTTCCTTGCTTAATTGTCCTAGCTAGTGCTGCCAGTACTATGTTAACTAGAAATGGCAAATGTGGACATCCTTGCCTTGTTCCTGATCTTAGGAGACAAGCTTTCAGTCTTTCATCATTATGTGTAATATTAGCTGTGATATTTTCATAGATTTTTTTTTATCAGGTTGAGGCACTGACCTTCTCTTCCTAGTTTGTTGATTGTGTTCTCATGAAAAGGTGTTGTGTGCTTTCTATGTCTTTTGAGATGATCATGTGGTTTTTGTCTGCATTCTATTAATATGGTGTCTTATAGTGATTGATTTTTCTATGTTGAACCAGCCTTGCATTCCTGGGATAAATCCCACTTTGTTATGGTGTATAATCCCTTTTGTTTGTTTCTGGATTCATTTTACTAGTATTCTGTTGAGTATTTTTACATCCATATTCATAAGAGATACTGTTCCATAGTTTCCTTTCATTGTTATGTCTCTGTCTGCTTTTGCTATCAGGGTAATACTGGACTCAGAATGAGTTATAAAGTGTTCCTTCCCCTTCTATTTTTGGAAGAGTTTGTGAAGAATGCTATTAATTCTTTAGATATTTGATAAAATTCACCAGTGAAGTCATTTGGATTTGGGTTTTTCTTTTCAGAAATTTTTGATTACTAATTCATTCACTTTACTTGTTATAGGTATATTCAGATTTCCAGTGACTACTTGAGTCAAATTTGGTAGGTTATGTATTTCTAGGAATTTGTCTATTTCGTTTAGACAATCTCATTTGTTGGTATGCTGCATGGTATTCATATACTATGAACTATTGTTGATAGTATTCTCCTATAATCCTTTTTATTTCAGAAAGGATGATAATAATGTCCCTCTTTCATTTCTCTTTTTTGTAATTTGTGTCTTATCTCTTTTTTTTTTGGTCATTCTAGCTAAAGGTTGGTCCACATTGTAGATCTTTTCAAAGAACAACTTTCGGTTTTGTTGATTTTTCTCTAATTCTTTTTTCGTTAATTTCTGCTATAAGTTTTATTATTTCCTACCTTCTGTTTCCTGTGGGTTTAGTGACTGTTCTTTTTCTTGTTTCTTAAGGTGGAAAATTAGGTTATTGATTTGAGTTCTTTCTTTTTTTAACAATAGGCATTTACAACTATTTATATATGCAGCTTTAGCTACATCCCCTAAATTTTATGTTATGGCTTCCTTTTCATCTGTCTCATAGTATTTTCTAATTTTCCTTGTGATTTTTTCTTGACCTATCAGTTATTTAGGTGTGTGTTAATTTTCACATATTTGTGAATTTCCCCAAGTGTTTCTGTTACTGATTTCTAATTTCATTCCATTGTGATCAGAGAACATACTTTCTGTAATTTCAGTCCTTTAAATTTTTGAGACTTAACTTTGTTGCCTGAAATATAGTCTATCTTGGAGAATTTTCCATGTGTATTTGAGAAGAGTATATTTCCTGATGGTGTTCTATAAACTATTTGGTCTAGTTTGTTAATAGTATTGCTCAAGTCCACTATTTCCTTGTTGATCTTATGCTATGCTGTTCTATCCATTATTGAGAGTGGATTATTGAAGTGTTCAGCTATTTTTGTTGAGCTCTCTATAACCCATACTTTCTCTCCCCTGCATTCTGTCAGTTTTTGTTTGTTTTATATTTTGAGGCCTTGTTAGGTATTTTTATATTTATAATTCTTATATTTTCCTATTGGGTCCGTCGTTTAATCATCATAAAATATTTCTATCTCTGGTAACCATTTTTTTTAAAAGCTTATTTTGGCTACTGTTACTCTAACCACATTTTTGTGGTTTCTGTTTAGCATGGTTTATCTTTTTCTGTCCTTTCGTTTTCAATTGATTTTTACTGAATCTAAAGTGTGGCTCCTTTTGAAAGCATATAGCTGGATCTCACTTTTTTACCCAGACTATCTCTCCCTTTTGATTGTATTGTTTAATCCTTTAAACTTAATGTTGATATTGACATAGTTGGATTTACACCTGCCATTTTACTCTTTGTTTTCTGTATGTCTCATGTCTTTCTTGTTCCTCTATTCTAGTTTACTAATTTCTTCTGCTTTTAGTGAATATTTTCTGATGTAGCATTTTAATTCCTTTAATATTTTTTCACTTTATTTTTCTGCATTGCTTCATTCATGGGTGCTCTAGGGATTATCATATATACCTTAACTTATCAGAATCTTCAGTTTTATACCAATTAAATTTTAGTGAGATATAGAAATGTTGCTTTGTGGTTTCTTGTTTAGCAGTAACCATGGTGATGCAATGAATTACTGGAGACAAAAGTTAAGAGAGGCGAGAGTGAGAACAACTCAAGAGAGAGTGTCCTCCCTAGCAGTTCTCATCTCGGTTTTTATTGAGATTTTCGGGGTAGGGAGACCTGCTGGCACTCAAGGCTGTTTAGGGAGGTAGGAGGGGAGGCAGGACGTTTTCACCTTTATGACACAAAAATCAACAGCCACGTAAACAACAGTTAAGCTTGGCCTCGGGAGTGGAATGTACTACGTGCAAGAACATAGCGTAGCAAAGCAAGACATTCCCATCGTCTTCGATAGTTTAGACAAAGGCAGTCTTTTGCCTGTATGCATGCTGAAGCAGAAGCAGAGTTTACAAGTTTTTTATCCACAGAATTCCCACATTTCCCCCTTTTTTATTTAAAAATTTTATATTGGAATTACAAGGGTCTGTAGTAGATGCTTTGGCAACGAAGGCGATGCGTCTTTCTTCAGTTCTTCGTATTTGGGACATGGTGTTGATTATTGACAGTTCTGTTTTCAAGGAACTTTGATGGCAGAATTTAGATTATTTTCTGAGTACAATTGCTGATAAAGCATGGCAGAGTTATCTTGCTTCTTTTTAAGTCTTTTTGTTGTTATTGAAGATGAAGCTCTGACTTGTAGTTAACTGCAAGCACTTTTAGAAAAGCATTAGAGTAAAACGGTGTAACTTACAAGGAAATTTGGCTGTTTTTGTGACAGATAACATTTTAAAAATAACTAAAATTATAACTGGCAGTACTGTATTGTTGTTTGATGTTATGCACATCAGTAACTAAAAGGTTAGAACTTTTTAATTTTTATAACATTGTCTAAACTTTTTTTGCAACTTATAACATATTTTTAGCACTTCATTTTTTTTCCAAGGTGAGCGAACAAATTCTTTGTAACTGTTGGGAATAAAAAGATATTTTTTAGGGCTTGACTTTGAGAAAGCAAAATGTTAAAAGTTGTTAGGTTTGAAACAGTATTTTTTTTTTTTTTAACTAAAGTTAAGGAAATGACTTAGCTCTTTTAAAAGTGGGAAGACAATATTTTTAAACCACCAAGGACATGATAAAGTTAATATGAAGTGCAGGAAGTTATTTTGACAAAACAGGTTTTTGTCTGTTTTGATTATTTAGGAAATTGATAAATTGGGAAAATTCCTCAATTGATTATTTAGGAAAACATATTTATAACCTCTTACTAAGAAATAATACTTTAATAATCTAAGGAAACTTTTAATAAAAGCACATTTTTTTTTAATATTTCATATTAAAAGTTACCAAAATGATTTTGGAAATTGTTTTCAAGCCAACGTATTACAGCATACAATTACCATGATGAGGAGTAGGATAGGAGAAGCAGGAAGAGAGTGGCTGGGTTGATGGTAAAACAGCAGGAGTATATTTTGTGAATTATTAGGCACATACATACAACACTGAATATTAATTACTGCTTTAGGTGGTGGTTAGAATATTTAATGCTATTTTGTTTTATATAACTACTTTTTTTTTTAAGTTGTGAGATTCCATTGTTAAGTAGTGTTATTACTAATTTTTACTATTTTTTAACTTTGACCACATTAATAATTGTTTCTGCAAACCTTTTGCAGCTTTCTGTATTTATTTTTTAACTTTGACTACAGAAACAAATTTCCCCCTTCACAAACTTTCTGCAACTTTCTGTATCCATTTAGGTTCCATCTCCAGCTCACATTTTTAAACAATCAGTCATTTAGGACAAAGCTATTTTCTTTTAATTAGAAAAACATTCTTTATACCTTTTATACAATATGCTCTTACCATTAAAATTAAACTTGTTAGAATAATGCTAAATATTTAAAACACTTTAGTTAATGCTTCCTGAAACTAATAAACAATCTTTTGGCAGGGATTAATGGAATGTATAGGTGTTACATTGTTCCATTACAGGATGGGGAAGATTGTCAGGAATAGGAATTTGTTTTTTTGTGTTGCTTGTTTCGCAAAGGTGGAGGAGGCGGAGGCAGCCAATCTTTCTCCTCTTTAATTGCATTTTTGTTTCAGACTCCTCAGGGGGAGCTGTGGGCTGGACAGAAGATTGAAGAGGGCATAGGGCGGTATGAACTAGCCCCTAGGTCATTAAGGTTTGTTAGCTTGGAGTCGTTCAGAAATCCACACAACGCAGCGAGTCATGGTTTAAGAAGAGAGTTTAAGGTTTAGAGGAAGAAAGCAGGTGGGAGCCAGTGAAAGGAAAGAAAGAAAATGGCTCCAGCTCCCTATCTGAGAGCAGCATTTTTTAAAGGAAAAACCCACATTGGGATGGGAGGGTGTTGGGGGGGAAGGGTGCCTGCTGAGTGTGTCCTGTGCCTCGATTGGGTGAGTGCCTGTCAATGTCGGGGCTGATTGGTTGCTAGGGTTTGGAGCATTATTCTTTGAGGTGCAGCTGTGTTATCTATCTAGGGAGAGCAGGCCTTTCTGGTTCATCTTATGGGCATATCTGATCTTGCCTTATCCGCCCCCTGGGGGTCGAGGCGCCACCATGGCCAGAATAGCCTTGAACAGCCTTCATCCTTTAGTTTATGGTGCACCTGGTTTTTCTGAGATAAGCTGCAGGTTCCCTAGGTCATAAATTCCTTCTATATACTAGATTCTTTTTCTGGAATCTGACAGGTTGAGACCGATATTTTGCTTCCTAATTCATGTTTCTTCTTAAGGACGTAGCCGACTTGTTTTCAAAATTTCAAAATTTAAAGTGCTTCGGTTGGGAAACTAAGTTTGAAGTAGATTAAATAATTGAGTTTTCTTTACAGGGCAGTTAGCCGCCTTTAAAAGCTGTTGTAAGGTTTTAACATATAGAGATTGTTCCTTTGTAAGTCCTGAGCCCATGATGAAAGAAAAACTCTCGCTGAGAGTAAGCACGTTCGCAGCTATCCCAAGCGGGTGCTGCTGTTCCTTACTTTAGGGATGAAAAATTGTAGTCCGGACGAAATTCTCTCCTCCTAAATGTGCTGATTGCTTCACCTGGAAATCCTGATGCCACACCTCACATGGGGCACCATTTGTGGTTTCTTTTCCAGCAGTAACCACGGTCACGCAATGAATTACTTGAGGCAAAAGTCAGGAGAGGTGAGAGTAAGAACAACTCGAGAGAGTCCTCCCTAGCAATTCTCATCTCGGTTTTTATTGAGATTTTCAGGGTAGGGAGACATGCTGGCACTCAAGGCTGTTTAGGGAGGTAGGAGGGGAGGCAGGACGTTTTCACCTTTATGACACAAAAATCAACAGGCAAGTAAACAACAGATAAGCCTTGGCCTTCGGAGTGGAATGTACTACGTGCAGGAACATAGCGTAGCAAAGCAAGACATTCCCGTCATCTTCGATAAGAGTTTAGACATGTATGCTGAAGCAGAAGCAGAGTTTACAAATGTTTTTTCCACAGAATTCCCATGTTGCTTCTCTATTGCTCTCTCCTCTTTCCCCTTTTTATCTATTTTTGTCATACATTTTGCACTTCTATATGCTAGAAACCCAACAATACATTGTTATAATTATTACTCTCTAGATAATTTTATGTTTCTTTTAAAAGCTTAGGGAAGAAAGGAAAACAAGTATATATTTATAGTATTCATTTTATTACCCTTCTTATTTATCATTTCTGGTTTTTTCATTTGTTCCTGTGGATTTGAGTTACCATCCGGTGTCATTTCCTTGGTCCAATACAGCTTTTCTCCCACCTGCCTCCTTTTTCAGTAACTGGCAATTATGTTACATTTCTACATGTTATAGATCCAAAAGTACAGTTATGTGCACATTGTTTTATAATCAGTTATGAAAAGAAAAAAGAAAAATATGCATTTATAGTATCTGTTATCATTACATAATTACCTTTACCCAGTGCTCTTTGTTTGTGGATTGAAATTACATTCTGGTGCCACTTGCTGTATTAGTTAGGGTTCTCTAGGAAACAGAACCAGTAAGAGATTCTGTAAATATAAGATTTTATAAAAGTGTCTCATGCAACTGTGGGGATGCATGAGTCAAAATCCATAGGACAGGATGCATGAGTCCAGATTCCATAGGGCAGGCAGCAAACTGGCAACTCCAATGGAGGTGTTTGATGAACTCCTCAGGAGATGCTGGTAGCCAAAGAAGAAGTGAAGATCCTCTCTCTCTTTCCGCTAAAAGTTCTTCAACTGATTGGATTAACTCCAGCTGACTGAACTCTCTCATTGCGGAAGACATACCCTTTGTTGATATAATCAGTCGCAGGTGCAGTCAAATGACTGATGCTTTAATAACCAGTCTTCTGCTTTATTAATCAGCCACAAATGTCCATGCAGTAACGGTTAGACCAGTGCTTGCTTGACCAGACACCTTGACACCATCACCTGGCCAAGTTGACACATGAACCTAACCCTATCATGCTTGCTTTAGGCTGGAAGCACTTCCTTTAGTACTTCTTGAAAGGTGCATCTGCTTTCAATGAATTCTCCCAGTTTTTTTTTTTTATCTAGAAATGTCTTTATTTTGCCTTCATTTTTGATAGATAATTTTGCTGCATATGGGATACTTGGTTGACAGTTTTTTCTTTGACAACTTTGAATATGTTATCCCACTGCCACTGTTTCTTAACAGTGAACTGTTAATCTCACTTGGGTTCCCTTAACTGGTAAGTCGTTTTTCTCTTGCTGCCTTCCAAATATCGTCCTTTTCTTTGACTTTCAGCATTTTTAATATGATATGTGTATGTGTGGATCTCTTTGCATTTATTCTACTTGGAATACATTGAGCTTCTTGGATGTGTAGATTAATGTTTTTCATCCAGTTTTGAGAGTTTTCAGCTATTATTTCTTTTACTAGTTTTTTTCTGTTTTCTCTCTCCTTTCTTCATTCCTAATTTCCTGTGAGTTTCTCTGTTCAGTTTTCTTCATTCTGTTTTATCTCTGTTCCTTGGATTGCACAATCTCTATGATCTGTCTTTAGTTTTCTAATTCTTTCTTCGCCAGTTCAGATCTCTGTTGACCCCTCTAGAATGAATTTTTCATTTGTTATTACTGTGCTTTTAAAATCCAGAATTTTCAATTCGTTGTTTTTTTCATAATTTCTCTTTATTGATATTCTCTGTATAGTGAAACATCATTTTCATACTTTCTTTAGTCATAGTTTCCTTAAGCTCTTTGAATATATTTATATTGGCTACTTGGAAGTCTTTATTAAATCTAACATCTGGTCTCTTTCATAGGCAGTTGCCTGCTCTTTTCCCTGTGTATGGGTCATACTTTCCTGTTTTCTTCGTATGTACCATAATTTTTTTGTAAAAAACTGAGCCTTTTAGATAAAATATTGCACCAACCCTGGGTGCTGGTTGCCCTCCCCCCTGGGGCTTATTTGTTTAGTGACTGCCTGGACTATTTTTGTGAAGTCTGTTTCCCCTACCGTCTGAAGCCTCTGATGTTGCCCCTCAGGAGTTGCAGCCTTGGGCACCTGCACAGTCCTGCTGGTGTGACTGGTTTTCCCAGGGTTCTCCTTGAAGTGCTCTGTCCTTCACCACACCCTGCTGCTATTGTCTACTAATTGCTGGTTGACTGTACTGTTGTTTTCAACAATGTCATGGGGTTTAAATTGCTCCATAGACTAATCCAGATTAACTGTAGTTCATTTGCTGGGATGGTTTTTGAGCTTACTGTTTGAGGTTGTTCTGACCCTAGGAGGGTTTCCTTTTCATTTTTCTTTTTTTAGTTATCTCTTTTCCTGTTTCTCTGTGATAAAGTAGCTGGGTTGTGGTTTAGCTTATTTCTCTCATGTAACTACCAATCTTTTCTTAATTGCTTTCCACCTAAATCTCTATTATTTTTGAGAGTGCCCTTAGACTTGAACTTTTCCACACTGTTTCAAATACAATACACTCCTTTGAGGAGAACTCCTGAGCACTCTGTTTTACAGCCTGCCTCTCCCTTGGGTAACTCTGTCTCAGCATTCAGAGCCAGGAGTGGGGATGGTGGTGCATTTCTCTTTTAGGGACACCCCTGATTAAGGAACAGTGTGCTAACTGAAGACAATAGCCTCTTCTGGTCTTTTCAGTTTGCCTCTCCCTGCATGGGACATCTGCCCTACAGACTATCTAGGGTAAGGAGATTGGGGCCTCAGTATTCTTATTGTGCTGCACCCAAGGAAGAACTTGACACTCCATGAATGGGGGCTGGTTGGATGAAGGTTGACTCCACCCTCTTGGCCACACTTGCTGTTGCTTAGTGTCTGCATCAGTTAGCAGGAGGGGTGCTGGCATCCTGCCCATCCTGGGACAAGACCAGAGCCCTTGACTGGGAACTGGAGGGAGAGGGAGCCTTGTGTTCTTGGCTGCACCCTCCTGGAGTGAAATTTCTGTCACTCTGATTTAGGAGGTGGGGGGAGGCAGTGGGTAGTGATTGAAATGTCACAGGCTCTTGCTGAGTTTTAGTAGTTTTTCTTGAATAAATGTTTCTTCATTTGCCACATGCACTCTGGACCATTTCCATAGACTTTAATATAAAAAAAAAATGTTTTTTTCACCAGTTTAGCTGGGGAGTGAGTCTGTGGAGCTCCTCATGTTGCTACTCTGGAAGTAGAACTCTCCTTCAGTTCTTTAGCCATGATTCCCTTTTGTTCTTTGAACATATTTTAAATCGCTGATTTTAAGTCTTTGCCTGATAAGTCTAACATAGGGGCTTCCTCAGAGATGGTTTCTGTTGACTGTTTTTTTTTTTCCTGGGTATGGACCATTCTTTCCTGGACCATTCTGTGCTTGTCTCATGTTTTCTTAATTGAAAAGTAGGTATTTTACATAATGTAGTGTGGCAACCCTGGAAATTACATTCATCCCCTACTCCAGCATTTTTTGTTGTTGTTCCTCTTTATTTAGTGACTGTCCTGAACTAATTCTGTGAAATCAGTAAGCTTTATCGTGTGTGTCCACTGAAGTCTCTGCTTAGGTAACTTAGTGGTCAACTCATGATTATACAGAGGTTTCCTTAAATGCTTGTTACCAGTAAATCTTCCAGCATTTGCTGATGGGCTCTATTTGTGTGTGGGGCATGCCTTCAATGATCAGGCAAGCAGTTTATTGTTCTACCTTAACTTCTACCTGCACAAAGCTTCACAGTCATCTTGAGGTGAGAATTTGGGGCCTTATTACGTCTTTTATAGGCATGTGCAGAGCCCTTCACATTATAATGTGAATGGTCCTCTAGATTCCTAGGAATATGTCAGAACTTTTGAAAGTTCCCTATGGACATCTCATTTCCCAGCTTTTCCTTTTAGTTTTTTTTGGTCAGCCTGTTGTCATCCCAACTGTTATTGCCACCTCAGACAGGTGCATTGTTAAATAGCTGCCACTGATTGTTTTCATTAAATTCTGGGAAAAGCCTTTTCACATTGGGCAAGTCTATGTCAGGTCAGATTAAAACAAACTCTGCAGTTAGGGTTTCCCAGGGAAACGACCTTCAGGTCATGCAATGGCAGTTTTCTGGGAGTGGATCTTTGGAGGAGCTCAATCCTGTTCTGCCTCCTCCTAGCAACCCAGTTGCTAGGCTGCTGGGTTCACGTGACTGTTGGATTGTTGGTTTTCAAGGCTACTGGGGAGAGGGGGATGGGAACAGAGCAGTTTAAATGCCACAAAGTTCAACCTTCTTACTTGACTCAGCCTTTTTCTAAAATACACGTTCTCCAGATTGTTGCAAGCCTGTGGCTAATTCCCAGTGTTCAGAAAAAGTTGATTTTGATAGTTTTTACCAGAGTTCTTGTTGCTTTTATGGTAGGGGGACAGATTTTCCTAGGTTATTACTTTGCTGTTCCCACTGATGTCCCATTGATTGATTTTTTTTTTTTTTCATGTTAAATCAACCCTGCTTTCCTGTGATAAACCCACTTGGCAATAGTACATTATCCTTTTAATATGTTGTTAGATTCAATTTGTTGAAATTTTGTTTAGAATTTTAAAATTCATATTCATTAAGGCATATGGGTCCGTAGTTTTCTTTTCGTGTAATGTCTTTGGGCTTGATATCAGGGTAATGGTGGCTTCATAGAATGAATTGGTAAGGATTCCTTCTTACTCAGTTTTTTGTAAGAATTTGTGTAGAATCGGCATTATTTATACCTAAATTTTTGGTAGAATTCCCCAGTAAAGCCATCCGGGTCTGCAAGTTTCTTTGTGGGATGGTTTTTAACTGCAATTTCAGTTTTGTTTGTAGATGCAGGTTATCTATTTGTTCCTTGGATTGAGCTTGGGATCTTTGTGTTTTTCCAGACATTTGTCCATTTCATCTAAGTTTTCGAATTTATGACATAAAGTTATGCATCTTATTTCCCTAATATCCTTTTTTTAAAAACATCATTCTACAGGTTTCTTTTATTCACTTGACATTTGGGGGAGTTTTCCATGTTGATACAAATCTGAATCATTCATTTTTTTTTAAATTCAATTTTTTTGAGATTGTTCACATACCATACAATCTTCCAAAGTACACAATCAATTGACCCTGGTACCATCACACAGCTGTGCATCTGTCACCACAATTAATTTTTTTTCAATTTTTAGAACATTTTTGTTACTCCAGAAAAGAAACAAAAACAAAAAAAGAAAACTCAAATCCTCCCATACCCCTAACCAACCCCCCTCCATTATTGACTCATAGTATTGGTATAATACATTTGTTACTATTGATGAAAGAATATTAAAATACTACTAACTGTAGTACATAGTTTGTAATAGGTATATTTTTTTCCCTATATACCCCTCTATTATTAACTCCTAGTTATAGTGTCATACATTTGTTCTAGTTCATGAAAGAGATTTCTAATATTTGTACAGTTAATCATGGACATTGTCCACCACAAGATTCACTGTTTTATGCATTCCGATCTTCTAACCTTCAACTTTCCTTCTAGTGACATACGTGACTCTAAGCTTCCCCTTTCTGCCATATTCACACACCATTCAGCACTGTTAGTTATTTTCACAATAACGTGCTCCCATCACCTCTGTCCATTTCCAAACACTTAAGTTCAGCCTAGTTAAACATTCTGCTCATAATAAGCAACTGTGTCCTATTCTTTAGCCTCATTTTATATCCTGGTAACCTATATTTCATGTCTATGAGTTTACATATTATAATTAGTTCATAGTGAGACCATACAGTATTTGTCCTTTTGTGTCTGACTTATTTCACTCAAGATAGTGCCCTCAAGGTTTCTTCATAAACCCATTTTTGTTTTTTAAGATGGTTTTTTTCACCCACCATAATTCTGTCCTAAATAAACGATTGATGGTTCCCTGTATAATCATGTATTCATGCATTCACCACCGTCTCCACTATCTGTATAAGGACATCTCCGTTTCTTCCACAAAGATGGAGGAAGAGTCAAAGAAGGTAGACGAAAGAAAAAGAAAAAGAAAGAAAAAAAGTGACAGCTAAAAAAGCAACAAAAGGAAAGATAGAATTAAAGTACAATAAGAGTCAGACAACATCACCAATGCCAAGAGTCCCATACCCTTTCCTTGTATCCCCCCACTTATAGGCATTTAGCTTTAGTACATTGCCTTTGTTACATTAAAGGAAACATAATGCAGTGCTTCTGTTAACTGTAGTGTCTAGTATGCATTGATTGTATTTTTCCCCAATACCACCCCATTTTTAACACTTTGCAATGTTGACATTCATTTGTTCTCCCTCACATAAAAACATATTTGTACATTTTATTGCAATTGTTGAGCACTCTAGGTTTCACTAGATTATACAGTCCCAGTCTTTATCTTTCCTCTTTCCTTCAGTGTTCCACATGCTCCTAACCTTCCTCTTTCAACCATACTCATAGTCGTCTTTGTTCAGTATACTTGCATTACTGTGTTACCATCACTCAAAATTGTGTTCCAAACCTCTCACTCCTGTCTTTTCCTATTTGTCTGTAGTGCTCCCTTTAGTATTTCCTGTAGAGCAGGTATCTTATTCATAAACTCTCTCATTGTCTGTCAGAGAATATTTTAAACTCTCTCTCATATTTGAAGGACAGTTTTGCTAGATATAGGATCTTGGTTGCTGGTTTTTCTCTTTCATTATCTTAAATATATCATACCACTTCTTTCTTGCCTCCATGGTTTCTACTGAGAAATCTGTACATAGTCTTATCAAGCTTCCTTTGTATGTGATGGATTGCTTTTCTCTTGCTGCTTTCAGGATTCTCTCTTTGTCTTTGACGTTTGTTAATCTGATTATTATGTGTCTTGGCATAGGTCTATCCAGATCTATTCTATTTGGGGTACGTTGCGTTTCTTAAGTCTGTAGTTTTATGTTTTTCATAAGAGATGGGATATTTTCATTGATTATTTCCTCTGTTATTGCTTCTGCCCCTTTTCCCTTCTCTCCTCCTTCTGGGACACCCATGACATGTACATTCATGCGTTTCATGTTGTTATTCAATTCCGTGAGATGTTTCTCATATTTTTCCATTCTTTTCTCTGTCTGTTCTTTTGTGTATAGGATTTCAGGTATCTTGTTCTCCAGTTCATGAATGTTTTCTTCTGCCTCCTGAAATCTGCTGTTGTATGTCTCCATTGTGTTTTCCATCTCTTGTGTTGTGCCTTTCATTTCCATAGATTCTGCCAGTTTTTTATTCATACTTTTGATTTCTACCTCATGTTCGTCCAGTGTTTTCTTTGTATCCTTCATCTCTTTTGCCATATCTTCCCTGAACTCATTGACTTTGTTTTTGAATTGATTTAGCATATTTATTTGAAAATCTTTAATAGATTGTTTCATTAAAGTGAAACAATATCTCAACTGTATCTCAATTGAGGTGTAAGTTTGCGCCTTTGACTGGGCCATATCTTTGTTTTTCCTAGTCTAATTTGTAGTTTTATGTTGTCTAGGCATCTGGTTTCCTTAGTGAACATTTTTCCAAACATTTTCACAGACCAGAACCGTTCAGGTCTCAGAATGTGGCTATATTCAGTGTCAAGTTTCCTTGAGGGTGTGTCTTAGAAGAGTGGCAGACTTTCCTGTGAGGCCTCTAGCTGCTGTGTTTTTCCTAACTTGCCCAGCAGTTGGTGCCTGTTAACCTGTCACTTCCGACTGGTATAAAGAGGTGTGGTCCCTTTAATTCTCAGCTTAGATTGTTTCTGTTTGACTGTTTTCCCCCAGGCCCTGGGGTCTGAGTTCTGAAGGGAAGGCCAGCACTAGAGCTGGGCCCCCCTCCTTCCTCTTAAGGAAGATACACCCCCCCTAGGGAGTTATCTTCTGTATTTGAATTGCTCCTTTGTCTCTCTGAGTATGTTAGCTCCACCCTGTCTGGCTGAAAATGACTGAGGCTCTCTCCACTGAGCCACTCAGGTTGCAAGAGACAAAAAGGGAAAGGAAGCCCCTTTTCAGAGCCAGCCCACAGTCCCCCAGTTTTGCCCCTCAGTCAGAGAGAGCTCCTGGTCTTCTGAGCTCCCTTTCCTGGGACACAGGCATTTTCTGACTCTCTAAGATCAGTCGTCTCTAAAAGCCTCTCTCTTTTTTTTTTTTTTTTATTAATTTTTTTTTCCATCAGCTCCACCTCCTCTCCACTGGGAGCAGCCTCAGGATACTTTGCTACTTGTTAGGGGTTTGTCTATGTTTGTAGCTTTTATTCAGCAGTCCACATTTGTTAATTAAAACCCCAGTTGGAGCTAGGTTGCACTATATTCGTTTGCTCCAGGAATGCTGCTTTCTCCCACAGTGAGGTCTTGCAGCTCAGCCTGCTGTGGGGTGAGGGAGCTCCCAGCGCAGTTCCACAGTTTTTCTTACAGTTTTTATGCTGCAATCTCAGCCATTCCACCCAATCCAGGTTGGTGTACGAAGTGTGGACAGTCACGGTTGCCCCCCAGCAGTTGTTCCAGATTATTTACTAGTTGTTCCTGGTTGTTTATTAGTTTTTCTGGGGGACTAACTAACAAGTGTCCCTCATCTCTGACACAAAGTGGGGTGTACAGAGCTGTTGATTCTGACCTGACTGGTTGGTCTACCCAGGGAACCAACCATGATGGGATCATTTTCCCTCTTTTTTGGATCCTATGTGCTGTCTTGTAAGTAATAAAGCAGACATTTGCTGGAAGTCTCTGTCATGTTTGAGCCCATGTTCCCACAATGCAACTTGCTCCACAGTGACTTGAATCGTGTTGCCTTCATTCATACTTCTATTATGGCCAAGAATATCACCTACCTTGGTAAGTGTTCCATGCGCACTTGAGAAGAATGTGCATTCTGCTGTTGCTGGGTGGAATATTCTATAGATGTCAGTGAAGTCAAGTTCATTAGTAGTGTTGTTCACATCTGTATCCTTAATCCTTGTTGATTTTTTTCAGTCTAGTTGTGCTAGCAATCACTGAGAGTAGAATACTGAAATCTCTAGTATAGTTGTAATTTTTTTATTGTCCATGAAGCCTGGTATAGAACTTTGTACTGTAAGTGCTCTGTGACTGTTGAATCCCATAAAATAGGAATTGTCACTACATCTTTTGATTTTGGCCCAAGCTTTGCTTTTAATTTGATGGATTTTACTGAGAAAACAGAGTTATAAAAATTAATCCATCTGTGCCAATAATATATCTTTGGAGATGAACTCTAAATCCAAAGTTTGGTCAGTATAAGTGCCATTAAGTTTTACTTTCAATAGGCATACACAGCAGGCATTTCAATAATGTTTATGTTAGAAAAATGCTTTTTCAAGTTGAAATAAACTCATATTTGTCACTTAATGTGTGCCATTTCTGTTAATATTGAGGCATTAATTACTTAACTTTTTTCCCCTAAGATATGTTACGTTATTTTAATAACTTATGTGATTTTTCTTTTTACCTCAGAGCCATAAACATTCTATGTGTATTCGACCATTCCTTCCTTATTTCAATGTGTCGCAACAGTTTGCTACCTTCTTCCTTAAGGGATCTTTTGTAAGTACATATGTGAGACTTTTATTTTGATTTTGATTTAAGAATTTATGTATTTTATCACAGGCCTGCAGTTATTATGTGAAGTCTCATATTATGAACTATTAACAGTTTGTATACAAATGGACAGATTCCTTGGTGTCTTCTCTCTTCTAACAGGTTTTAGTTAAACATGGTAGAAGCCAGTAGAAGGCAAAGCTTTTTGTGCCTTTGAAGAACACTTACAAGGTCCCATGTAAGAAAGTTGTTCTTAGCGGTAGATGCATCAGTTATGTGGTCTGGGAACCTTCAAGCATTGATATTTACAGTTACCTATGCAAAAAAGACAACAGATTCTTGTTGCTTATACTTACTGTTAAATTTGAATAGAATGAGTATTTTTGAAGCAGAGGCATTAAAATCTTTTTTAACATTTATCAAAATTCTTTAGTATTTATAGGAAATAAAGTATTTGCTTGAATGTTTTCTTACTTTGAAAAATATCACTTTAAATTTGAGATGTATCTTTTAAATTTACATTTGAGATGTGTCTTTTAAATTTGAGATGTTTACATTACAGAGCTTACATTGTTATTAGTCCATTGTTGCTGTTACTGTTTTTGGAAATCCTCAGAGATGATATGAGGAATCTTACTCAACCATGCTTTTTTTGTGTGTTTGCTCCCTAGAGTCAAATACCAGAGCTACAGGTGTGGTATACCAAACTTGGAAAAACATCTGAGAAGTTTATTTTTAAACAACTGGATCCTCTATGGGTAGTTTTAAAATAAATTCCTATATTTTGGCATTACAAGACTAAAATAGTAAAAGGGAAAAGAAATTTTATTAATGAATTTAGAATTTTTAGCTTTGAAATTGATTTTATGGAAATTATGAAAATTATGATTTTATGGTTGAAGCATGATAGAGACAAAGTTGTCTCCAACTATTTTTATTTTGTAGAAACCCTCTTCAAGGCAGTAAAGACATTTTTGCTTTTATAGGTGTGTTTTGCTCTTAGGCACTTAGTTTGTCTTGGTGAGTGGTTTCACCATCCCCTGGCTGCCCAAGTCAGAAATTTGCATCTCCTCCTAGACTCCCTTGTTCCTGCTCACCCTCTACATCTCACTAGTGACCAAGTGGAAGACAGATTCTGTCATCCATATATTTCTCATCCCCATTCCTGATCCTCCCTTCCCCCTGCTACTGCTTGTTTCGGTTCCTTACTATCATTCTCCTGGACTTCTGAAATTACCTGCTAACTGGTTTCAGGCCCCCAGTGTGACTGTCCAGGCCATGCACCACACGTTGCTAGAGTGATCTCTCTAAAAGGCGGCTCTGATTTTTGTCAGTCCCTTGCTCAAAGTACCTCAGTGATTTTTCCAATAAAGTTCATACCCCTTAGCCTAGCATGTGACCCTCGGTATCTCCTCCTGAGGTGCATTTTGCTTTCTTTCCTAGCTGTATCTCCTCCTAAGCTGTTCTCTCCTGACAGACTAAACCTCTTGGTGTTTTTCAGAGCACAGCATGGCAATATACTTACCTCTGTGACTTTGCATGTGCTTCTTCCTCCTCCTACAGTGGCTTCTCCTGTCTTTATCATCCTTCTTTATCAGCCTGAGTGTTACTTCCTGAAGTTTTCTGATGCCCACCACCCAGTCTTAGCTCCGTAGCCACCTAGGACTTTGTGCTTACCTAATTGAATACTGGCCGACTAGATTGGACACCTTGAGGTTTGGGGCCCTGCCTTACTTGATTATTTCCAGGTGCTTACCCTCTGCTTGGCACAAACATGGTGATTTCTCAGTAAACGTTTCAAAAATGAACAAACGAGCACATTGCTTCATCTGATTGACACAAATCTGTTACTTCTGCAAATGATTAATGTTCTGGGAATCAGTCACTAGCAAATGACTGAACACCCATTATATATTAATTTCTAATAGGAACGGTCTCTACTTTTGTACAACAAATTGCTGAAAATAGCATAGTAAAGTTGATTTCCCCCATAGGAAAAATACCATTTGGGGTTATTCCTTAGCTAGCAGAATATGGCATCAGGTATTTTACAGAGAAGACCGAAAATTTACTCTCAAAGCAAAGACGTGATATAAACTGCTTTAATTCAAAGTAGGAAAAAAATCTGCTGAAAGTTTCATAAAATAGATATCACTTTAATACCTACATTAATTATGTAAGGACTTGTGATGTATTCAAATGTCTACATGTAGCTGCTAGGAAACAGGGAATGTTTTCTGTAAGTCACACACTGAGCTAAGTACTTTATAAACATTATCTTATTTAATCCTCACAACAGCCCTGAGAGCTATGTATTGTTTTCCTCATTTCATAGAAAAGGAGATTGTGGCTTAAAGAGATTAAGTTAATTGTTAAGATCATAACTATGACGTAAACATAACTGACTAATTGTAATAAATATTGAAGATATAATGAGCAACATTTTACTTTTTCTTCTTGAAAGGTTTTCTGTGATTAACCGCTGAGTCAACAGTGAAATTTTATGGAATTTTCTACCTTAGTAAAGTCCTACAGGATCAATGAGCAGTCTCTTAGTTAAATGTATTGAACATACATAAGCTTTAAGGAGCTTGCAGTCTAATGGAGAAGACTAATAAAAACAGCTTTGAGATCATCTACTACTTCTTCCATCCATAAGTTGAAAATTCTTTTAAAATCATCTCTGAAAACTGTAGTTTAACAAAGTCTTCTAAAACCCTTGAAGAACAGGATGATTCCAAGGGCCTTGGTAGTGGGTGTATCTTTTACAAGTTGTTAGGAAGTTCTAACAGGAAGGTGTTTGGGTTTTCTTTAAGCCTGTTTTATACACACACACACACACACACACACACACACACACACACATATTTTGTTCCAACTAGATGAGCCGCAGCACCAGGCCTTGAGTACCAGTTGCTTTCTCTTTCAGCTCGCTGGTGGCAGCGGCCGCTTCACCCTGGAGCTGCGAGAGGACGAGCTCTTCACCCTCTCCACCCTCACCACAGGTCACAAGGGCAGCTACTGGCACCCTCCAGGGTCCCAGCCCTTCCCATCTAGATACAAGGATGATTTCCATAGTGGTAAGTTTTTTTTTTTTTCCCCCTAAAATTTAACTCGGTCTCTATCTCAAGCAGCAGTGGGTGAATTTCTGCCTCTCACACCATGTGCATGATGGAGTGGCTGTAAAATCACCTTTATTTAGCTCTGAAATCACTATGTGGTAAAAGGAGATCTAATTTTCATGTTACTTCAAAACAATTCTCAATTTGAGGACACTATATGTTTTGGTACCTGAAAAAACAGGTGTTACTCTCAGCAGGAAAGTTAAAATTCTAACTTGTTTTTAGTGAAACTTGAGATTCGTGACTGCCATAGCTCATGAAAGCCATTATTGACATCTTCCTTTTGTGTGGCAGCTAAGGCATGTTATTATCTGTCTTTCCATTATTGCTATAGTGCTAGCAAACTGAGTCTCCTTATGGGCAGCTGTCCTATCCTTGGATAGTCCAACTCATTGTCTATTCTCTGGCTGTGCCTAGGAGTTTTATATTAGTGTTTTCTTGGTGTTCTATGAAGAGCTATCTGAAAGAGCTCTTGATTTTGGTAATTGTTTTATTTTCCTGGGCTGCTCAAGCAAATACTAGGCAAGGGGTTGGTTTGAACAATGGGAATTTGTTAACTCACTGTTTTGAGATTAAGAGAAAGTCCAAGTCAAGGATCATCAAGGCAATGTCTTCTTCCCTAAGACTGGAATTCTGGGGCTGGCTGCCGGCCATCCTTGGTCCTTGGCTTTTCTGTCATATGGCAATGCATATGGCGGCCTTTCTTGGGCTTTCTTCTCTTCTGGGTTCCATTGAATTTCAGCTTCTTGCTTCCCATGGCCTTCTGTCTCTCTGTTTGAGTTTCATTCTGCCTATAAAGGGTTCCAAGAATTAGTACTTAACTGAAGTAACCTCATCAAAGGTCTTACTTACAATGGGTTCACATCTGCAGGAATGGATTAAATTTAAGAACTTTTTTTTTTTTTTTTTTTTGGTGTACATACAGCTCCAGACTACCACAGTGATTTAGAAAAACCATGTAAAAACTTAGAAGACACATCCATTGTGGTCATATTCCTAGATCATTCAGTAAGCACAACAAACCTTTCTTTGTCTATTAGGTGGTAGTCTAGAAGATTATGGGTCTCCCAGATGGGATCAGGTGGCTCTAAACTGCTCCTAAAATCTGTAGCTGTTGAAGAGTAGTAGGGAGGGAGATTGTCATTGCTAAAGTGTCCCTTGAACCTCAACCAACAATGGAGTCTCCTGCCACTCCCTGCCAGCCACTGCCTTAGTCCATACTGGAGTCCCCTCAATTATTTGGACTATACAGACAGCAGTGACCCTCAGGGAACTTGGTTTGTTTCCAGCAACTCTCTTACATGGTCTCTTAAATGAGTCTTCTAATTTTTCCAGCCCCGACTGTCTTAGCACGTCTCTTGCTCACTCTCATAGAGAAGCTAACTTTTTTTGCCATCGCTTAGCAGTTGAAGAACTCCCCACTCCAAAACTCTTTGTTCTGTGATCCTGAACCTGAAAAACAGTTCTAAACTTTCAAATCTAAAACGTAATGCTGAATTAGCTATAAAAGTTAAAAACTAAAAACAAGCTTTGAAATTACTTGATATGGTTCTTAATATTATCTCAAATGAGATAATGAATGTGAAAGCATTTGGGAAAGCATAAAGTGCAAAATAGCTGTAAGATACTATGATTAAAATTGCTCTTCCATGACCTTTGTCACTGTAAGACTGTAATTTAACTTAATAAAACTAAAAAGGGATTGATAGCTTACGTCCCAAACTAGATTTTTGCTCCATTTTCAAAGTAGAAGGAAATCTGTGAATTCCATACGTGAAATAATGAGCCTCCTCTAACGTCCTTCTAGGTGAGGATTGTGACCAGTAGTTTAGAACCTTACTTGACAGATACTGGAAATATCAAAACTGTCCTTCGTTGAGTCTTTGCTAGGTAGTGGCTTATATTCATACTTTATATAAATATAAGTATGGATCATTTAATCTCCTGTCCCATGCCACTTAGAAGTGAGGAAAATTGAGTTAAGAACTTTGCCCAGGGTGACAGACTGAGCTGGAATTTGAGTCCAGGTCTGCCTTACTCTAAAACTCATGCTCTTTCCTCTCAACCAAATGCATGGATTAAATATTGTGCAAAATTTTTATATCAAATTCATCATATTATACTTTTGTAATGATGATATAAAAATCTTTATCCCTTTATGAGACCTAAACTCTAAATTTTGAATAGTTGTAAGTATTTATTTATTTAAAACTTTTCAAACATGTTTCAAAATGTACCATAAAACATCAGAGAGAAAAGATTCTGTAATGGTTTGATACTAAATGGAGAATTTATTATGTTCTGAACAGATAACCCTTTTAGCGAAGCTCCAAATTTTGCTGATCAGACAGGTGTATTTGAATACTTTGTAAATGCTGAAGATCCCGGAGAGCATCACTTCACACTACGCCAAGTTCTCAATCAACGGCCCATCACTTGGGCTGCCGATGCATCCAACACAATCAGTATTATAGGAGATTACAAATGGTATGTAAAATTGATGTCTTCAATGTAGATCTGGCAGAAATAACCTTGTAATGTTGTCTGGTGCATTCTGAAGCAGAGTTGTCAATGGTCTAACTAGGCCAAAGATCTAAAACATCTGTAAAAATGCCTTTGTTTGCTGCTCTGTGTCTTTCCTCAGATTTGCCCAGTTTAATAGCAATTGTTGCAGAACCAGTTTGAGTTCAATATAAAAACTAAGGACTCTTGAACTCAACTCTAGCTTACTATTTTTAAACAGTCTTTGTGGTTTGCAAAGTTTTTACTGGAGTGTTGAATTATTGATCTTATGTTGCCACCTGCTGGATCAAGACAAGAATTACACTGCCATAGCCTCTAGAAAATCTGTTTACTAGGTGATAGTAGTAGTAAAACAGAAACAGTAAATAGTAAAAATTGTAATAGTAAAAAGCAAATCTGTTCTTAGTTGGCTAATGAATTCCACTCCTTTTTCTTTAAGAGTCTGGTAAATAGTGTATTATTTTTTCTTCACTTAAAAATATAATGACCAAACCAAAATTTCACCTTCCCCTTTAAGTCAGTAATAGAATTCCTATGTGCTGATTATTATTATACCTGTTTTAGGGTTTATTTTATATTTTTCCTTTTAAATAATATAATTCCTCTGTAACAAAAAATAAAATCCTAAGCATTCCAGGTTTGTTGATAGTAACTAGTAATGAAAAGCCCCCAGAGGACCGTATCTGTAGCTTAGAAGTTGGATAGGGAAAGGGAAGATAATTCTGAAAACAACCTTGAATTGCTTATCTGTGGAATGCTGCAGAAAGTATTTATCCCTTCTTTTTTGCCTTACTCGCTGTTGTAAATCCTGATTTTTTGCTCCAAGCTCTGACAAAGTCTTGAGAACCTTTCAGTTAACCAGAAGCCTTGGAACCCTTATAGTACCATAGAGAGTTTTGGGGTTATTAGAGCAGAGTGCCTAATTTAGAATAATTTTTGCCTTTTTACACAATGGAAACACTGTGTATCCTATCATCTCTGAATTGGATATTTTACCTTGATTTTCTGAGCATCGCAGTGGGTTTCTGACTTTCTCATTTATGACTGATTAGCCTACTGTAAGACAGGTGGCTGGGTTTAAGTGTCCAAGGGGTGGGTCCTTTTATTTTGATTGCCAGTTTGAAAGCTGGCCTCCAAACTTGGAAACCTGAAACTTTTCTGGGTCAACCTCTGTTCTAGTTTGCTAATGCTATCTTTTTGCAAAACACCGGAAATGAGTTGGCTTTTATAAAAGGGGGTTTATTTGGTTACACAGTTACAGTCTTAAGGCCATAAAGTGTCCAAGGTAATGGATCAACATTAGGGTACCTTCACTAGAGGATGGCCAGTGGGGTCCAGAAAACCTCTGTTAGCTGGGAAGGCACGTGGCTGGTGGCTGCTCCAGAGTTCTGGTTTCAAAATGGGTTTCCTCTCTAGGCCGCAGCTCCTCTTCAAAATGTCACTCTCAGTTGCTCTGGGGGCATTTGTCCTGTCTTACCTTCTCCAGAGCAAGAGTCTGCTTTCAAAGGCCATCTCCAAAATGTTTCTGTAAACTGCAGCTCCTCTCTCAGTTCCTGTGCATTCTTCAAAGTGTCCCTCTTGGCTGTAGCAAGCTTGCTCCTTCTGTCTGAGCTTATACAGTGCTCCAGTAAACTAATTAAGGCCCATGCTGAATGGGTGGGGCCACACCTCCATGGAAACTATCCAATCAGAGTTGTCACCCACAGTTGGATGGGTCACATCTCCATGGAACCACTCAATCAAAGAATTACCATCTAATCAACACTAATATGTCTGGCCACACAAGATTGCATCAAAATAATGGTGTTTGGGGAACATAATACATTCTTTCTGGCACAACCCCTATTCCCCATGCCACAGAATAGTGTCGAGGGCTCTTTCTAACTCAGATTTTCTCATTTCTGATTGAAACTCCAGCAAAATTTAGAGTCCTCTTAATTGTAATAGAGAGACGAGATAGAGTTCCATCCAAAGATGAACCAAAACTTTTCATAAATTTTTAAATTTTGCAATATTTGAATAGTAATGTTCAGTCTTTACCAGGATCTATTGTAATGGGCAAGGAAGTGAGAAAGGGGGATGGAGGAGAGTGGGTAGAGAGAGAAAGAGAGACATATTCTGAAAGTACAGAAACCAGGGAATAGCCCATGTGTGTGTCAAGAAATGGCTTTATGTCTTCATCTTCCTTAAACCCTACTTTTATCATGTTATTCCATTGCTCAAGAATCTGCAATGACTCTCTTGCTGCCGAATCAGGTCTAAGTTTCTGTGCCTGACTTCCAAGACCCTTTATAATTTGGTCTCATCCTGTTTATCATATGTCATTTCCCAGTATTCCATCCTCTGTTCCAGGTAGCCAGATCTGTTCGTAGATCCACACACATTGCATGTTTGTTTGTTCTCTGGCTGCATTGCACACACTTATTGTGGGGAAAGGAGGCAGTAGACCCTGGGTAATAGTGGACACTTGTATGACCTTCTCTCAACCACCCCACTTTACAGATGAGGAAACTTAGCCTATGGGGTAAGTGATTTGCCCAAGATCCCATATTTGCAAATGACAGAACCAGGGCTAGACGCCAGATCTGTCTGGCTCCGTAGGCCATGCTCACCTCGCAGCCTTGTGATAATCATTGTTTTCTTCCTAAGAATAGGAAAGGGAAAATTAGTTTCTCTCTCTTTAGTGCTATTTTAGTACATCAGATATTAGCTTCAATAGGTCTTAGAATTTTTTTACAGTATAACTTCCTCTCTCGTGTTTAGATTTAGTTCAGTATCAGCCTAGTAACTGGACTGTAAAGGATAGTCTTTACCAAACTACTTAAGAGTTTCCATCTTGTTAGTAAGCTTTGACTAGGATCAGACGACAGCACAAAATTGCCCTTCACTGCACACAGCTGAACTTTGCATCCCTTTGATCAAAGTTGCTTAATATGTTGGCTTGTTTTTGTTCTCTCGGCACTGCAGGGAGATTATGGCTATGGAAGAATAAACTGCACTTTTATTCTATTCCATCCATTATCTGCAAAATTGCCTGACAAATTCTGATGCAGAGATCACTTATTCTGGAATGGGATATTTAAAGAAGGAAAATGTTTTGATTTTCTTTTGCCCCAACTCTAAATAGAATAAGTTTATGGTGTTGGCAATATCTTTAGCACTTTTAAACTTTTGGTGAGCACCAGAAAGGAGGCTGAGGGTGTAAGGAACAGTGTTGATCAGACCTGGTTTCATACTGCTGTTAATCTGCAAAGGGAAAAGTAATCCCTGTAATGTGGGAGGACATACAAGAAAGACTGGGCTTCAGTTATTTAGGGTTGCCTCTCCTGTAAGGTCTTCCACCTCTGGTTAGATGATTAAGCATGGATTTTCCTGATTGTGTACTTGATGTTGGTGTTTCTTTTTCATTATTTCCCTTTAAATAGTATAATTCCACTGTGCAAAATTAAATTCACTGATAAGAAATTCTGAGAAATGTTAAAGCCACATAATTCTAGTTCCAATTTCCCCCCATTTCCAAAACATACTTCTTGGCAGTTTTAGTCTTATTTCAGATGAGTTGCTTGGTTTATTACTTGGTTGTGTGCAGGCTTTCTTTTTTCTTCCTAGTTGCAATCAGTCAGTGAGTAGGAAGTGAATTATTTTCTGAAGTAACATTGGATTAGTGGGGGACAGGGAGATGTGGCTATATCCTCACAGTAGGAAAGCATCATATGTGGTAGCATTTTTAAAAGAGAGCCTGGAGGAGAGCTCCCTGTAAAAGCTCAGTTCCTGGTCGCCCAAATCTTTTCCCTCCTTTGGTGTACTGTGGATCAATGACTCTAGAACAGTGATTCTTACTGTCTCTATATACAGAGATGTTCGGTAGGCCATTGGTTCTCAAAATGGCATCAGCAACACCTGAGAACTTTTGAGACATACAAATTCAGGGGTCCACCCCAGACCTAGTCTGTTAGTTTCCTATGAATTCAGTAACAAATTACCCCAAACTTGCTAATTTAAAACAATAAAATTTGTTTTCTTTCAGTTCTGAGGGCAGACATCTGAAATCAGTTTCACTGGGTCAAAATCGAGGTGTTGGTAGGGCTGTGCTCCCTCCCACAGCTCTAGGGGAGAAGCCGTTCCTTGCCTTTTCCAGCCCCTTGAGGCCACATCACCCCAATCTCTGCCTCCATGGCCACATTGTCTTCCCCTCTTCTGTCTGCGTCTAATCTCCTGACTCTTTTAAGGACACATGATTATGTTTAAGGTCTACTTGGATAATCCAGGATAATCCCCCCTCATTTCAGAATCCTTAGATTTAATTACATCTGTAAGCCCCATTTTTTGACCATGTAAGGGAGCATTTACAGGTTCCAGGGATGAGGATGTGGATATCTATTTGAGGGGCTGTTATTCAGCCCACCACAGCTACAGAATCAGAAACTGGGAGGGGAGGGTGAGGCCCAGTAGAATGAGTTTAACAAGTTCAGGTGATTTTGATGTTGCTCAAGTTTGAGAACCACATCTGGAGAGTCAACATAGAGCTGACTCTGTCTTTGCAGAGAAATAATTTTATATCTTTCTTCTGGAATAATGTTTTAATCTTGTTAGGTTTAAATGTAAAAATTAGCCCCAAAGTAGTTTTCCAGAGGTATTGCTTTCACTGCTTGCTTCTCTTTGCTCTTTGAAATTTGAATGAATCTTTTTTTTTTTAGAATTGTGTGGAAACATTTACTTTTTATGTGCCAATGTAAAAGTGGCTATTCTTAGAATGAGAAGTTGTTTTATTATAGAGACAAGAAAAATGTTCCTAAGCAACTTAAAAAAGTGAATTTTATTTTCCAGAAACCCATTAAAAGAGACAATGAGATTTTTAAGTCACATAAAATCTTAGTTAGCAAACCACTTTCAGTGAAGATTCTTGAAGTCCATCTCCATTACATGCACAGACTTAGCAAATCACAGTCTCATCCTAACTAGAAGTTTGGAAGGAAGCATGTGGCTGTGAAGTGACACGTCTATGCTGGACTAGAAATGGCATAATTTAAGAATACTGATCTGCATTTTCGTTCCACAGGATCAATATGACTGTACAGTGTGATGTGTACATAGAGACCCCTGAGAAGGGAGGAGTATTCATTGCAGGAAGAGTGAATAAAGGTGGTATTTTCATTAGAAGTGCCCAAGGAGTTTTCTTCTGGATTTTTGCAAATGGAACCTACAGACTTACAGGTGATCTAGGTAAGTGACTTCTTTTATAGCACATGACCCCACAACATTTACTGAGAGCCTGCTATGTGATCTGTTATTTTGAGCATCTGCATATAGCTTGTGGGAACAATGAAAGAGCTCTGCCTCAGGACACTTGGACATCTGATTGAGAAGAGATTTGACACATATAAAGCAAATAGCAAACCATTAAGGATTGCAGAGAGCATTTAATTAGTACAGAGAGGAGCAGCTTAGCCAAAGCTAAAATAATTGTACAAAACTCTTTAGGGCACTGTAGAATTAAGCTTGGCTTTGAGAGGGCAGATGGTGGTGGGGAGAGAATGCTCAACAAACACCATAAATAAAAGCAAGACTGTAAGAATGTTCTTAGTGGGCTTATAGAAATGAAGAGAGAGAGATTGATAAAATGGAGAAATTAAAATGGAGAAAATCTTGTTTTAAAATTTGGTTAATGACTTGGACAGTTTGATTGGCTCCATCATCTTGACAGCCCTTATTTTAGGTATTTTATCCAGAACAGGTGCTTAAAATATGTTCAACTTGAATGGCATCTGATTCACTGAGGTTTTGATCCTTACCTCTCCATTGAAACTAGACCCTATTAGTGGTGACTTTTCTTGGTTCTCACTCTCTAGACTTTCCTTCTGCATTAATAGTTTTCCCTCTTCTGTGGCTTGCTGCTCTTTGCCTCTTCCTAAGGTAAAAAGGCCTCTGTAAATAATGATTCCAGTGTATTAAAGAGGAAATGGGTAGTCAGGACATTGGAGTAGGAGTTGTAGAATCACAGCATGGCCTATCTAGAAGGTACCTCACTGATTTTTCCAATACAAAACAGAGAGCCATTGAGGTTAATTGATTTGCCCAAGGTTTCAAAACTAGTTAGTAGCAGAATTGGAATTAGAATGTTAAGTCTGTATCTATCATCCCCACTGTTGCATATTTTAAATTGCCTACTCAAATCTCATCCTGGGTTTCTCACACACATTCAAATGTAATAAATCCAAAAATTAACTCATTGTTTTCTTCCCCTAATTCTCAATTAATGCTATTTCTGCACAACCAATTACTACTACCTGGAAATCTTATGGTAGTCTTTGACTACTCCTCCTTATCCTCCATATTCAGTTCAATCAGGCATAAATGTACATTTGGACTGTAGGCTCTAATCCATTATACTGTGCCTGGTTTGCAAGTTTATTTCACTAGTTCCATTGTAAGTCCACCTATAGTAGATGGCTCAGAATAGGATCTCAATACTTGGTTGTTGAATGCATGGTTGAACGAAGGACATTTTTGTTTTAGTTGTAGATTTGGAAGGGAAGAGACACAGTTCCTTATTAGTGCTGACTTTACTACAGACTAATATTGTCTGAGAATTCCCCACTGAGTTATATGATTTAGATAAAAAATCTGTTTATATGAATTTTTATATATAAATTATATATCAATGCATAATGTTGGTATAATATATTTATATAACACTTCATAAAATATATTTATATAATATATAAATATATGTTAGGATACTCTTTTTCTTCTACAGCTGGATGGATCATATATAAATTAGGACATGTTGACGTTACAGCAAAAAAATGGTATACACTCACTTTAACTCTTAAGGTAAGTATTGCTGATGGGAATGCCTAGGGGTAAATTGTTTTTTTCTTGTGCCTCTCAAGCATTTTCTGTTATCAAATGAGAGGGGGGTAGAATATGATAAATAATGGAAAGAAGCAGGGAATCTGCCACAGTACCAGCAAACCACAGGTCCCTCGGATAGCAGTGTAGGTTAGGGTTATCCACATAAGAGCCACCAGAGCACTATTTTTAAATTTTGTTTTTTAAACTGAGGAGTAATTGGTAGCTGAAGTCAATAATTGAACTATTTTTTCATGTTTTCTTGAACCAAGACTATAATTGGAATATATAGATATGTGAAAAGTCATGTAAACTTATTTTTTGGTGGTTGAGAATAATTTGGTTTTCAACTGAAAGCACAGTTTTGTTTTTTTTTTTTTTTTTTTTTTTATTGTTTGCTATTGTTTTTTTAACTACAAGAAAATAATTTTGAAAGTTGGTTTCCAGGAATATATTTGTCAGAAAAGATATCACATTGTTTGTAGTATACCAGGAATCTAAAAATAGTTGTCAGAATTGCTGATTGATCATGAGTTATTGATTGACAGTGCTTGTGAGGGATGCCATATAGGAAAATTCTTCCATATAAGATGCTGCTCTCTTCCAGGATAGTCCTGTTTAGGTTGAGAAAGAGATTAAAAATGGAATTCAGATAACTTTTTGAACTTGTGCTCTTCTTGCATCCAACCACCAAAAGTGATAGTACTGATTTTTCAGACATTAACAGTATGTCTTGAAGATCCTTTCCTGTCAGTATGAATGGCTCTACCTCATTCTTTTAAACTGCTTTGTAGCATTCTGTAGTTTGGGTGTCACATAGTTTATTTAGGCATTCCACAGTTGATGAGCATTACTTTGTTGCCAGTTCTTCTCTTTCACAAGAAACTGAGGCAGGAAGGGCTGGCTTTACTTGCAAACAGAGGGGAGAGGTCTCATACATATCTCCCGGTGGGCACGTGTGCTGTTATTTGTTTAGACAGATATTTACAAGTGGAATTGCATTTTAAATGTTAACAATTGCTGCCATATTACTAGCCAAACTGTACCAATTTTTACAGCAATTATAAGAATATTTATATTATTAATTTTTAAAGTTTTGTTTTCAACTAATAGATAATGATTTGTATTTCCTTGATAATTAGGGTTGTTGCACATCTTATTATGTTTATTGGCTATTTGCATTTTATTTTTTCTGAAGTTGCCCATTCACATCCTTTACTCATTTTTCTACTCTTGCTTTTTCTAATGGGTTTGTTTGAAGTTATTATGCATTCTGGGTAGTAACCCATTGTCTGTTATATATGTCACAAATATTTTTGCCAGTCTTTCATGTGTATTTTAATTTTGTTTATGATATTTTTTGATAAGTTTTAAATTTTGGTATTGTCAAACATTTCACCTTTTTTCCCATTGGTTTCATTGAATTTTATTTAAGAAGACCTTCCCCTTTCTCAAGGCAATGTTTAGGGTTCTTTTCTTTTATGTTTAAGTCTTTAATTCATCTGGAATTTATTTGTGACTTGTAAGGGTTAGTACCCAATATAATTTTTTTAAACAAATGAATAGCCATCATCATTTCTTTCATTGTCTGTCTTTCTCCCCATGATTTAAAAGGCCACCTTTTTGATATAACAAATCATCACATGTGCATAGATCGGTTTTTGGATTTCTCTCCATTCTTTATGTTGCTCTGATTGTCTGTTCCTATCCAATGTCACACTTAAAATCGCACTAGCTTTCTAAAGTCTTCATTATGTTTTTTGCTCCCTTAGTTTCTTCAGAGTTCTTTCCTGACCACTGTAAATAAAATAACACCCCTCTCACTCTCTTTCCCCGTACCTTGCTCTCTTTTTCCCCAAAGTTCTTATTACCTCCTGCCATGTTGTTGTGTTTGTCCTATTCTCCTCAGTAGGACATATCTCCTTTTTTGGCAAGGCTCCAGCCATTTTATTCACTGTTGGATCTCTGGCACCTGGAAAAGTACCTGAAACACAGTCAGAGCAAGAGCCCACTGAGCACTTGTTAAATGAATGAGTGGATTTCCAGTGGGACAAAGTTGCTCATTGTTCTTTAAAATTATCTTTGCCATTCCGGTATATGTATTCTTCTCCTTGAACTTTAAAAACAGCTTTTCAATTCTGTGAAAATTGCTGCTGGTATTACACTGAATTTATATATCAGTTTGGCAGGAATATGCTGTATCTTACCATTCATGTCCTTCATTTATGTCACCCACTATGCCCTTCAGTAGAGGTCTATAGTCTTATTATTGTAGATCTTGCACACTTCTTAATAGGCTTATTTTTAGTAATTTTATGAAGTTATGAGTGGGATTTAAAAAATAAATTCTCTTAATTTTTTTTGGACCTGTTTTGCACACATTGTCCAAAAAGTAAATAGTATTTAATTTTTAATAGGGCCTATTGAAAACAACTGCTTCCTTCTTCACCTCTTGCCCCTTCATCCTCACTCTCAGCCGTGCTCTGCTTCTCTGAGGACATGTAATTATTTTAGCTGTTTCTTCTAGTATCCCTTTAATATAATGTGATTTACTACTTTGAGATGTTACCTCTTGATTTGCTGCTCTGATGGGTGGGGATTTAGCCAACCTACACCTGCTTTACCTCTCCCTTGCCCATTACTTCTCATTCTGTCCACTGTGGGCATTCTGCATCTCACTTGCTTCCCAGCTGTAGACCACATACTCTGGGAGTCTTTCTCTTAACACTCCAAAGTGATCTCTCAGGCCTCCATCGTCATATCAACCTATTCTAATTCTCTGCATGCCACTTATCGCCAAGCCCTTGTTGTGTGACCGTGTGTGTCTCCTTCTACTAGAAGATGTGCTCCATGAGAGTGGGGACCTTGTTTTTCTTGTTCTTACTAAATTCCCAGTGCATAAAACAGCATTTGGCATGTAAGTATTTGCTGTCATGAGTGAAAAACAAAACCAAAGCATATCTTCTATAGTGTCCATATTTCAAATTACAGCTAATATGAGGATTTTATCCCTTTAACATTGGCCATCTGCTGAATTCTCCTCAGCATGTGTCAGGGAACTTACACTGTTGGGATGGGGGTTAGAACAGTGTCCTGTGTTCCACTTGCAAGCATTTTATATCTCTGAGTTTCTGTTTTCACATCCACAACATCCTAATATGCCCTTCTTATGAAGATTAAATGAGATAATATATATGAAGTGCTTCCTCCTGTGCCTGACATGTGGTAAGCACTTAATGAATCAAATTAATATTCTGAGGGGTCTGAACGTTTGGAACCAGACAGATTGGCATTCACAGTTCCTTACTGATGCATGCTGATACTCCAAGTTATTTCACTTGAGTTTCTGCTTCCTCTGTGAAAAGATAACTTCTTTAAGGTTGTTTTGAGGGTTAAGTGTGTTTTGTTCTTTTATTCAACACATTTCATTAAGCACTGACTATCTGCACTGTTCTAATGCTAGGGATGCAGCATTGAGCAGTAAGACAGGTTTCTGCTCTCTTAGAACCTTTATTATTCTAGGACAGGGGTTGGCAAACTTTTTCTTAAAGGTAATAAATACTTTAGGCTTTGTGGAACTGAGAGTCTCTGGTGCAGCTCCTTAACTCTGCTGTTAAAGTGTGAGAACAGCCAGAAATGATACATAATGAATGATGGGTTCAAATGTACTTGGCTGTGTTCCAGAAAAACTTGATTTATAAAACAAGCAGCCTGTCTGCAGGGCATAGTTTGCCAGCCCCTGTTTTAGGATAGTAAAGTTGTAAACAGGTAAATTAAAATAAAACATTATGAAGAAAATAAAGTGGTGTAATGTGATAAAGTAGCTCACCTGCTGAATAAGTGGTCAGGGAGGACCTTGCTGAGTTGATGACTTCTGAGCCAAGACTTCAGTGTTGGGTAGAGCAGTTTGAGCAGACGGCGTAGCTGGTGCAAAATGTGGGGTGATTGGCCTTTATGTGGGGAGCAGCCCAGAAGGCAGGAAGGCTGAAGCCTGAGGAGTGAGGGAAGGTCAGAGAGGGAGGGTGGGCCCACACTGCTTGGGGAGTCCCGTGCTTAAATACGAGTTGGGTATGTGAGTTCCTTGGCTCGGTGTTAGTATTCACTCTCTTCTTAATGGCAGAAGACATCCAATAAACACTTTTAGAGCTGACGATTGCGCTGTGACTGAGAGTAATGAAATTTAGAGTTTGGGACTTGGAGTCACGTCCTAGCTCTGCCATTAAATCGTGACTTGGAGTTTTACTGTTGTTAGCCCCCAGTGTCTTCATCCGTAAGATGAGCTAATTTTCAACGGTAAGCTATAATTGATGTGCTTGGCTGCCTGCTCACAAATTTGCTAAAATAATAATAAAAGCCAGGATTTATTGTTCACTCTGTGCCTCGCATTATGCTAAGCAGGAACGACAACCTCATCGAAACCCTCTGCGGAAGGCATTATCTTTCTCTGTCAGTGACTAGTAAGCCCACAAGTTACCTTTTCCTTCTCCTCCAATCATCAGTTTAATGGATGGTTATTATTTTTCTAACTTAGAAGTAAATGTTCCTGACATATCATATTGCTTTGAAGTGATAATCTGTACATGGGGACAAACCATAAAACTATGGTTAATTAATTCTCTTCTGGCTGAGCTAAGGTCCCTTAATGAGGACCTTAAATAAACAGTGAGGTAGAGGCAGATATTTTGGCTTCAGCACAATCATATCTGAAGAGCTGGTGCTGTTAGTGACAACACACGTACTGCAACCTCTTAAAAATAAGAAATACTTTTTATTTTAGTGGGGTTTTGTCTAAAAGTTTATAATAATTTTATGAAAAGTTTTACATTTTTGTTGGTTGGTTTTAGAACTTTTGGGTGGAGCACAAGGACATATTGAGGCATTCCTTTTGCCTTGGAAACTGTTTAAATAGGTAGACAGGAATTTCCTTCAAGAAAATTTTCCCTGTATTTCAGATTTTGCTAAAACTTGTGGAACTGCAGTTTGCAGTGGTGAGTCTTGAGTAAGAAGGACATTTGCACCATTAAATGGGTGTGCCATACGTTAATAAGAAACAGAATTCAGAAGATCATTTCCATATGTTTACAAGGGATACGTCTCTTTCTACTCTAGGGTCGTTTCTCCTCTGGCATGTTGAATGGTAAGCTTCTCTGGAAAGATGTCTATGTGGCTTTCCCAACGAATGGCTGGGCTGCGATTGGAACACACTCCTTTGACTTTGCACAGTTTGACAACTTTTATGTGGAAGCCACAAGATAATACTCGCAGAGCACCATAAAACACTCTGGATTTTCTTTCTTTCTTTCTTCCTTTTTTTTTTTTTTTTTTTTTTGGCTTTTGATTCAGAGCTAGTTCTTGTCTTGCTGGACCAATATTTGAACCTTTTGGAGGCTAAAGATAATGAATAGTTAAGGGGAAGAAAAATTTAATTTTGCTTGGATCTCTGCAAGATTTTTATTAGAACCAATTCCAAGGGGAAAACAGGTAAATCTTTATCATTACCTGATGTGTCTCCTAAAATTCAAACTGTACATTGGTCCTGTCCTTAGAAGTGGCCTGGATGGTTCAGACCTCAAAGCCTTGGTTTTAGTGCTGAGGTAGCTCTCTTCCTCTTATTTGCAAGTGATCATGCCAAAGGTGATAACTTGATCATCACTGTGATATATTTATTAATGCTGACTAAGTATCTAAGTAAACTTAAGATAATGCTGCTGTATTAAGAAACTGAAGAACACTGGATGTGTAGCTTTCTGAAAAGCACGGTTACATGCCTTCCTTACACTGAACAGCATTTTTTTCTTTTCCATTGTAAGATAATGCTTTTGAATTGTAGGATATGACAAGTGGAATGATTTGAAAAACTTCTCATTAATAAACTAGAGCTATTTTGGCGGTAATAAATATTAGCAGATTAATTGGGTTATCTGTGTTCTGTAATTCTTTCAGATCCAACTTTTAGTCCTCTAACCCTGGTAACTCTGAAACCTTTTCCCAGGTGGCTGGAAGGAGGATGAAAACCCTACCTAGCCAATGCTGTAACTGCATTGAATCTCTGCACAGAGATTAGCAGTTTTCCTGTCTTTTTTTATTTCATTGTGCCTCTTGTGGTCTCTATTCTCATGGGGCACTGGTAATAGACTAAAACTAATGAATTCTTTTATTCCCTTGTGCATGGGAGAAGGGGAATATTAGCTTTTTGCTAGTTCACTGAATTGGATCACTCCAAATATTTTGTGTGATTTGCTGCCCTCATTTCCTAAAGCTACAAATCTGCTTATATTTGAATATGGGTAAGCATGTTTCTCATGAAGTTTAATTTAAATCTAAGCATTAGTGCATCTCTTAGAAATAGTTATTCATGTGGCTAAAGTAAATTCAGGAATGTTTAAAACTTCATTGAACTAATATTACTATTTTGGAATTAGTAATGGTTTATGTAGGCTAAGCTGACGTGAAACATTGCATTACTATTGAAGACCAGAAATTAATTACTAGAATACACCAGATTTCAGAGAAAATGTTTAAATTAAAATTGTCTAAATGATTTCCATTTCAGGTTTTATATTAGGTTCTCCATAGAAACAGAACTGGCAGAGTGTGTGTGTGTGTATGCGTGTGTGTGTGTGTGTGTGTGTGTGTGTGTGTGTTAAGAGATTTGCTGTAGGAACTGGCTCACCTAACTGCAGGGATTGGCAAGTCCAAATTCCTAGGGCAGGTTTCAATGAATTACATTAAGGTTTCAATGAATTTCTTAGGAGAAGCTAGTTGGCTGAAGTGGAGGTAGGAATTCTCCTTTCTGACTTCTGAAATCATCAATTCTCCCTTAAGGACTTCAACTGATTGGATGGGACTTCTCTCATTGCTGAAGGCAGTCTCCTTTGTTGATTGTAGATGTAATTAGCCATAGATGCAGTTAGCCATAGATGCTATCAATTAATGATTTAAATCCATGAAGTATCTTCACAGCAACAATCAGGCCAGTATTTGCTTGACCAAACAGCTGGACACCATAACCTAGCCAAGTTGACACATGAACGTAACCATTGTAGGTCTGTCTCTATATTTTTTAAACTATCTTTATTGAGGTTATATTTTATATACAATAAAATGCTTCAATTTCAAGTGTATGGTTTGATAAGTTTTGATACATGGACATGTGACTGGCATCCCAAGCAAGATACTGAATATTTCCATCACTCCAGAAATTTTTCTCATGCACCAGTACAGTCAGGTCTCCTCCGTCTCCAATTTCAGGCAACTATTATTCTAATCTATATTGTTAATAGATCAGTTTTCTGTGTTCTAAACAAGTGGCACCATACTCTGTGTACTCTTTTGTGAACAGTTTATTTCATTCAGTAGAATGCTTTTAAGATTTGTCCACATTGTTGTGTCTATCAGTAGTTTTCTCCTCCTTATTGCTCAAGAGCATTCCCTTGTATGGGTATATTCCTTTGGTTTTCCCTCCCAATATTCAGTATTACAGATAAAGCTGCCATGAAATGTATTTGTGTAGAAATCTTTGTGTGGAAATATGTTTTTTTTTTATTTGGGTAAATACTAAGATGTAAAAGTTGCTGGGCCCTATTGTAAATGTGTGTTTAACATTATAAGAAACTGCCCAACTTTTTCAAATGAGTGTATGATTTTATATTCCCATCATCAGTGTTTGAGAGTTCCGGTGGCTACACATTCTTGCTAATACCTCATATTCTCATTCTTCTAATTTTAACTATTCATGTGGGTGTGTAGTAGTGTATTTCTCTGTTGAATAAAGATGTTTAGCATTTTTTCATGGGGTTATTGACTATTTGTATTTTTCCTTTTGTCGTATGTCCCAATTTTTTGCCCAATTTTAAAATTGTATTGTCTTATTGAGTTATAAGAGCTGTTTATATATTCTGGATATAAGGTTTTGTGTATATTTTGCAGATTATTTTCCCCAGTTCTGTAGCTTGCCGTTTCATTTTCTTAACAGTATCTTCTTAAGAGTACAAAATTTTAATTTGGAAGCACAGTTTACCTTTTTTTTTCTTTTATGTTAGGTGCTTTTTGTGTTCTAAGAAATTTTTGTCTACCTCAAGTTCACAAGGTACGCTGTGGTCCAATTTGAGTTAATTTTTGCGAATGATTGGAGGTAATGATTAAGTTTCATTTTTTTCTATACTGATGTCCAGTTTTTTTTTTCATCATTTGTTAAAAAGCCCATCCTTTGTTGAAAATCAATGGTCCATAAATGTGTACATCCAGAAATAGACTCTATATTCTGTTCCTTTGATCTATATGTCTACCCTTAAGCAAATATCTTTTGGACTTGATTACTGTAGCTTTATAGTAAATTTTAAGCTCAGTTTGTCCTCCAGCTTTGTTCTTAAAAATTGTTTTGGTTAACCCAGTTCCTTTGCATTTCCATAGAAAATTTTAGATTTACCTTATCTGTTTCTGCCAAGAACCAGCTAGAATTTTGATTGATATTGCATTGAAATTACAGATGAATTTGGGGAGAATTGATACTTTCGTAATATTAACTCTTTAATCCACGCACGTGTTGCATCTCTCAATTTATTTAGGCCTGTCATGATTTCTCTCATAAATTTCTGTAGTTTTCACAGTTCGAATCTTGCACTTATTAAATTTATCCTTAATTATTTATGTCTTTTGATGCTATTGTAAATGGTGTGGAGTTTTATCTACTTTCATTTTTCAAATATTTGTTGTTTGTATTTAGAAATGCAGTGATTTTTGTATATTGACTTACAACCCTGCCTTGCTAAATTTACTTATTGGGCTTAATAGCTTTTTTTGTAGATTATTAAGGATTGTCTGCATACACAATCATGTCCTCTCTAATTAAAGACAGTTTTACTATTTCCTTTCCAAAAAGTGTGTATTTTTGTGGTTGTCTGATTGCATTGGCTGGGAATTCTAGTATAATATTGAAGTGGCCAGAGCAGATGTCCTTTCCTTGTTCTAGATCTTAGGAGGAAAGTGTTTTGGTTTTCACTGTGTGATGTTAACTGTAGGCCTTTTTTCTCTTTTTATGATGCCCTTTATTATGTTAGAAAGTTTCCCTCTATTTCTAGTTTGCTAGAATTTTTTTTATAGATAAATGTTGAATTTTGTTAAATCCTTTTCCTATATCTGATGAGGTAATTATTTGAATTTTCTTCTTTCTTCTATTAATGTGGTGAATTACATTGTTTGCTTTTCAAATAAATTAAACCAACTTTGCATTCTTGGGATATTTCCGGTCCAAGAGAGGTTTACTGCTGTTTATATGTTATACTTCATTATATATATTATATATGTGTGTGTGTATTTGATTTGCCAATATTTGGTTAAGGGTTTTGTGTCTGTGCTCATAGAGAATATTGGCATGTAGTTTTCTTTTCTTATAATGTCTTTGGTTTTGGTAACAGAGTGATTCCTCATAATATCAGTTGGGAAATCTGATAAATCTCTTTAAAGACATGTATACATATTATATATACATGTCTGTTTCTCTGCTGGAACTCTGACTGATACAGGAAACTCATTTATATTCTGAAAGAATGTGTAGGTTCTTCAATCTTAGAATTCATCAGTGTATCAGTCAGGGTCCAGAGACAGAAACCACACTAGTTATTTGAAAAGGGAAAAAAGTAATATAAGGAATTATTGACAAGTAACAATGTATTAACTACCAAGGGGTCCAGAAAACTCTAAAGGATAAAATAAGAGGAGCTTTTGAGACCATCTACTTCTGTGGCTGGGGGAGAACAAATTTGGAGGAAGGCTTCCTCACAAGGCCGAGAGTCCAGTCTCACTGGAGATGGTGTGGCTGTGGCCCTGTGGATGGTGTGGAAGTTTGCAGAGATGTTGCATGCCAGGGCTGGCAAGTAGGAAACCACCTTCTGGGGGCGATGGTGATGGTAAGGCTCACTAGGAAGCTGCCTCTGGGTGCTGTTGGAACTCACTAAGAAGCTATCTTTTGTGGTGCCATGAGCCACTTACAGGGTTATTAGTGAAAAATCACTGGAGAGTAAGTGCCACTTGGTGTCCCCCACCCCCACCCTCCACAGAATGCCAGTGAAGCTCACTGGAAAGGTGAGCATCACTAGGTGTCCCAAATGCCACTAGCTGCTGCACAACACAGGGGAAAGAAGGAAAAAGCACATTGGAACAAGGAATCTTCCTCCTGCACTGTCCCTCCTACCCTCCATTGAAAAAGCTTAATAGTGCACCATCTGGAAAAAGAAATGTTTAGAGGATCCAGCTCCAGTATCATAACACGGATCAAAGAAGGGTCAGTTGGGGCTGTGACGGTTAATTTTACATGTCACCTTGGCTCAACTGTGATACCCAGTTGTTTGTTCAAACACTAGTGTAGATGTTGCTGTGATGATGTTTTGTAGACATGGTCAACATCAACAATAAGTTGACCTTAAGTAAGATTACCTTAAGGAAAGTGCATGGGCCTCACCCAGTCAATTGAAGTCCTTAAGAGCAAAAAACCAGAGGGGAAATTCTGCCTTAACACTACAATATCAACTCTTGTCTGAGTTTACACATGGTTGGCTTACTGTGTACATTTTGGACTTGCCAGTCCTAGCCAGTTCCTTAAAGGTCCATTCACACACACACACACACACACACACACACACACACACACAGACACACACGGTTCTGTTTCTCTGAACTATCAGCTTAACTGATAGTTAAGCTAAGAAGTCTTAACAGCTATAAGGCTATCCCAATTTTTCTATTTCTTATTTCATTTATGGCGATTTGTGTCTTTCAAGGAATTTTGTCCATTTCATCTATGTTGTCAAATTTATTGGTATAAAATTGTTTATAGTATTCTCATCGTTTTAGTGTTCATAGACACTTCTTTATAAGGGCAATTTGTGTCATCATGAGTTTGGGTAGAGTTTTATCAATGGTATTCAGCTTTTCAAAGAACCAGATTTGGTTTCTTAGATTTTTTTGCATTGTTTTCTTTTTCTTTTTCTTTTCTTTTTTTTTTTTTTTTTTGATAACTGCTCTTATTGTTATTGTTTATTTTCTTCTGCTCACTTTAGATTTAATTTGCTTTTCTTTTCCTAGCTTCTTAAGGTATAAGCTTAGATTTTTTATTTTACATCTTTTTAAAAAATGTAAGTATTTAACAACTGTTTTAGTTTCCTAGGCTGCTCCAGCAAATACTGTGAAACGGGTTGACTAAAACAAAGGCAATTTATTAACTTACTACTGTTTTGAGGTCTGAAACAATATCCAAATCAAGACATCATCAAGGTGATGATTTCTTTCTGAAGACTGGCTGCAGGTGATCCTTGGCTCCTCTGCCGCATGGCAAGGCACATGGATGGTGTCTGCTGGTATCTCCCTACTTTTCCAGGTTTTGTTGCTTTCAGCTTTTTGCTTCCATGGCTTTCTCCACACCCCACCTTCTCTGCATTCATTCCATTTATAATAAGGGACTTCAGTGATCAGATTAAGACCCATCGTGAATGAGGTGGGTCACACCTTAACTGAAGTAGCCTCATCAAAAAGGTCCCACTTACAATGGGTCCACACCCACAGGAATGGATTAAGTTTAAGAACATGTTTTTCTGGGGGGGGGGGGTACATACAGCTTCAAACTATCACAGCACTGCTTTGGCTGCATCTCACGTATTTTGATATGTGATGTTTTCATTTTCATTGAGTCCAAAAAATTTTCTAATTTCCCATGTAATTTTTTTTTTTTACCTTTGTGTTAACTAGAAGTGTGCCATTTAATTTCCAAGTGTTTAAGGATTTTCCAGTTATATTTTTGTTATTTGTATCTTAGTTCTGTTGTGGTCAGAGAATATAAACTGTTTGATTTCAGTTCTTTTAAAGATATTTACACTTGTTTTGTGAGCTGGAAAGTGGTTTATCTTAGTCAATGTACCCTTGAAGAGAAGATGTGTTCTGCAGCATTGGCTGTAATGTTTTACAAGTATCAATTTGGTTTTGTTGGTGGGTAGGGCTATTTAAGGTTCTGTGTCCTTACTGTTTTCTGTTTACTTGTTCTGTCAGTCATTGAAGGAGCAGTGTTGAACTCTCCAAATACGATTGTGTGTTTTCTGTTTCTCACAATTCAGAAATTTTTGCTTCATGTATTTTGAAGCTTTCTTATTAGATCAATAAATATTTAGGATTGTTTTTTTTCTCCATCATGAATTATTCCCCATATAGTTGCAAGAAGTCCCTCTTTATTTATGGTAACATTTCTTTCTCTGAAGTCTGTATTTTTAATTTTAATCCAGGTACTTCAGATTTTTTATGATTAGTGTTTACATTGTATATATTTTTCCATCTTTTTATTTTTATGTATTTATCTCATGTTTAAAATGGGTTTCTTGTAGACAGCATATATTTGAGTCTTGTCTTTAAAAGACTGATAGTCTCTACATTTTATTTTGTATGTTAATTCATTAACATTTAATGTACTTATTGATGCATTTGGGCTTAAGGCTACCCTCTTGCTATTTTCTATTTGTCCCATTGATTCATTGTTTCTTTTTTCTCTTTCCCTGCCTCCTTTTGTAATAATTATTTGTTAGTATTCCATTTAATCTCTTCTGTTGGCTTATTAGTTACGTGTTGTGTGTGTGTGTGTGTTTTCCTTTTGGGTTTATCATATGCATATTTAAATTATCACACTATATCTTCAAATATTATTATAATACTTCACGTAAAATGTAAAAATCTGCTGGTGTATTTCCACTTGCCCTCCTCTCACCCTTTGGCTATTATCTTTCATTTTAGTTATACATACATTATAAACCCTATAATACAATTATTTCTGTTTTAAATAGTCATTTGTTAAAGAAATTGAAACATGCGAAATAAGTCTTTTATATTTCCCCATATATTTGCCATTTCTGGTTTTCAATCCTTTGTCTAGATCTGAGTTTCCACCTCTCATTATATTCCTCCAACCCGAAGAACTTCCTTTAGCATTTTTTTGTAATTCAGGTCTGCTGATGGTAAATTCCTTCAGTTTCTGTTTGACTGAAATGTATTTCAAGTTTAATTTTGAAGGAATTTTTTTGCTGAATATATAATTTAGATTGACACCTTTTTCTTCAGCACTTTAAAAATAATATTCCATTGTACTCTGGTGATGTGTTGTTTATGATAAGTGAACTATTGTTCTTTTTTCCCTTCTATGGAGTGCCTATTTTTAGGCTGCTTTAAATATTTTCACTTTATCACTATTTTTCAGTGAGTTGGGTGATGTGTCTTGGTGTGGCTTTCTCTGTGTTTATCCTGTTTGGAATTATTGAACTTGCTGTATCTGTGGCTTTACAGATTTCACCATATTTGTCAATCTTTTAACCATTTTATCCATGATTTCCTCAAGTACTCTTTTCTATTCCTCCTCCTCCTTCTGAGATTAATTTCATCTACTTGATTTCCTTCCATTATAGAAGTGGTCTGTTCCTTAATACTTTGCTGCTCCTCTCTCCTCCCTCTCCCTCCTCCTCTGTCACTCTTCCCTTCCTTCTCCAATAAAATTGAACTTGATGCCCCACAGAATTGATTATTGTTACTCAACCAAGAAAAAAATATACACACTTGAGGGATAGCTAGTGATTGTTGGGTAAGAAGTTTTGGTTCAATAGGATATTTATAGTTTTTACATTAGTTGGGGGATGGAAACATTATAGAATTAAGTTTTGAACATTATCCAGTTTATCACTTTCTGCATCCATATTTAAGATTATGGAAATATTGCAGTTTTGGTTCCAGACCACAACAATAAAGCAAAAAATAAAGTGAGGCACACAAATTGTTTGCTTTCTCAGTACATATAAAAGTTATGTTTACATTATATGGTGTCGATTAAGTGTGCTAAAGAAGTGCACATACCTTAATTAAAAATACTTTATTGCTAAGAAATGCTAACCATAATCTTTTTGCTGGTGGAGGGTCTTGGCTCAAGGTTTATGGCTGCTGACTAATCAGGGTGGTGGTTGTTGAAGCTTGGGGTGGCTGTGGCAATTTCGTAAAATAAGATAATAATGAAGTTTGCCACATTGATTGACTCTCCCTTTCAATGATGTTCATAGCGTCTTCACAGGAGTAGATTCCATCTTAAGAAGCTACTTTCTTTGCTCATCTGTTAGAAGCAACTCCTTATCTGTTCAAATTTTATCATGAGATTGTGGCAATTCAGTCATGTCTTCAGGCTCCACTTCTAATTCTCTTGCTATTTCTACCACATCTGCGGTTACTTCCTCCAGTGAAGTCTTTTTTGTGTGTGTGTTCCAGTAGAACTTTATTTATGAACACTGAAATTTGAATTTCATATAATTTTTACATGACACACAATATTAATTTTCTTTTGATCTTTTTCAAACCTTTTTTATTGCATGCATGTATTTATTTTACTACTCATGTACCCATACACTGGATAAAGGAGGTGTGAGTCACAAAGTTTTTACAACAACACAGTCACAAGATGACTTATAGTTATACAATCATTATCAAAGATCAAGGCCACTGGATTACAGTTCAACAATTTCAGGTATTTCCTTCTGGTTATTCTAATATATAATGAGTCAGTAGTCATACCATTTGTTAAATCCTAACTTCTCAATTACAACTCCTCCCTCTCATTTGATCATTTTCTCAATCTTCAGGGATATCTGTGCTATGACCACTCTAACTTCTTTTTGCTGAAAAGGGGCATCAACATTATGGGCTATAGGAATGAAACTGATTGATGAACTTGGAGAGACTGGTACCTCTGGGTTTCAGGGTTTATATGGCATAGGAGCCATTTAGAGACTTTACGTTTCTGAAAAAATAAACTTAATAGGTAAAACTTTTATAAAGTATTATATAGAGCCTAGGGTATCCTTCAGGGTTTTCAGGAATACTGTTGGTTAGGACTTGGCATACTGTGACAATTTGCAATATATCTTGCTGAAGCTTCCATAAGACTAACCTCCAGAATGACCTCTCAACTCCATTTGAAATCTCTCAGCCACTGAAACTTTATTTTGTTCCGTTTCCCTTCTCCATTTTGGTCAAGAAGGCATGGTTGATCCCATGATGCTAGGGCCAGGCTCATCCCTGGGAGTCACGTCCCACATTGCCAGGGAGATTTACACCCATGGGAGTCATTTCCCATGTAGGGAGAGGGTAGGGAGTTTTATTTGTGGAGTTTGGCTTAGAGAAGCCACATCTGAGCAACAAAAGAGGGTCTCTGGGTGTGCTGATTTGGATGTATTATGTCCTCCAAAACACCATGTTCTTTGATGCAATCTTGTGGGGGCAGACTTACTAGTGTTGATTAGGTTGGAATCTTTGAATAAGTGTTTCCATGGAATGTGACTCAATCAACTGTGGGTGAAATGCTTAATTAAATTATTTCCATAAAGAACAGGGCCCTGCCCATTCAGGGTGGGTCTTGATTTAATCACTGGAGTCCTATAAAAGAGCTCACAAACAGAAAGACCTCAGAGCAGCTGAGAGGGACATTTTGGAGATGGCTGTTGAAAGCATACTTTTACTTAAGCCACCCCAGAGTTGCTCCGAAGTGAAGAGAGGACAAACGCTCCAAGAACAACACTTTGAAGAATACACAGGAGTGGAGAGAGGAGCTGGAACACAGCCCAGGATCAGCAGATGCCAGCCATGTGCCTTCCCAGCTAACAGAGGTTTTCCGGACACCATTGGCCTTCCTTCGGTGAAGGTATATTTGTGTTGATGCTTTAATTTGGACATTTTCACAGCCTTCAGGCTCTAAATTTGTAACCAAATAAACCCCCTTCATAAAAGCCAATTCATTTCTGGTATTTTGCATAACAGCAGCATTAGCAAACTGGAACACTGGGGTTGACTGTTAGGCATAATTATGAGTAGGCTTAGCTTTGCCATTACAGAAATAATTTTCATAAGGGCAAGCCTCAAGATCAAGGACTTGGCTTATTGAATTAGGAGTCCCTAACACTTGAGAGAATATCAGTAATTCTTCAGGTGGGGAAGTTTAATAGTTCTACATTTCCAGTGAGCTCTTGAACCCCTCAAAGTCATCCATGAGGGTTAGAATCAACTTCTTCCATACTCCTGTTGATATTGATATTTTGACCTTCTCTCAAGAATTGCATATGTTCTTAATGACATCTGGAATGGTGAATGCTTTCCAGAAGGTTTTCAATTTCCTCTGCCCAGATCCATCAGAGGAATCACTATCCATGGCAGCTATAGCCTTTATGAAATGTATTTCTTAAATGATAAGACTTAAAAGTCGAATTGACTCCTTGATCCATGGACTGAAGAATGGATGTTGTGTTTGCAGGCATGAAAACAACATTCATTTCCTTGTTCATTTCCATCAGAGTCTTGGGTGGCCAGGTGCATTGCCAAAAGGAATCTTTTTTCTGATCATTTGATCTCAAAAGTGGGCTTAAAATACTCAGTAAACCATGTTTTAAAAAGAAGTGCTGTCATCCAGGCTTTGTTGTTACATTTATAGAGCACAGGTAGAGTACATGCAGTGTCATTCTTAAGGGCCCTAGGATTTTTAGAATGGTAAATGAGCACTGGCTTCTACTTAATGACACCAGCTACATTAGTTCCTAACGAGGGTCAGCCTGTCCTTTAAAACTTTGGAGCAAGATGTTGACTTCTTTCTAGCTATGAAAGTCCTTGATGCATCTTCTTCCAATAGAAGGCTATTTCATCTTATTGAAGATCTATTGTTCAGTGTAGTCACCTTCCTCAATTATCTCAGCTAGATCTTCTGGTTAGCTTGCTGCAGCTTTTACAGCAGGACTTGCTGCGTCACCTTGCACTTTTATGTTTGGAGATGGATTCTTTCCTTAAGCCTCATGAACCAACCTCTGCTAGCTTCAAACTTTTCTTCTGTGGCTTCCTCACCTCTGTCAGCCTTCATAGAATTGAAGAGAGTTAGGGCCTTGCTCTGGATTAGGCTTTGCTTTAAGGGAATGTTGTGGCTGGTTTGATCCTCTATCCAGGCCATTAAAACTTTCTCCATATCAGCAATAAGGCTATTTCATGTTCTTATCATTCATGTGTTCAGTGGAGTAGCACATTTACTTTTTCCTTCCCATTCATAACTTGCTAACTGTTTGGCACAAGAGGCCTAGCTTTCAGCCTGTCTTGGCTTTGGACATGCTTTCCTTACTAAGTTTAATCATTTCTAGCTTTTGACTTAAAATGAGAGGTGTGTGGCTCATCCTTTCACTTGAACGCTTAGAGGCCATTGTAAGGTCATTAATTGGCCTAATTTCAATATTGTTGTGTTTCAGAGAATATGGAGGCCTGAGGAGAGGGAGAGAGATGGGGAAACAGTTGATGAAGCAGTCAGAACACATACGACATTTATTAAGTTCACCATCTTATATGGGCACAGTTCATGGTGCCCCTAAACAATTACAATAGTAACATCAAAGATCACAGATCACCATAACAGATATAATAATAATGAAAAAGTTTGAAATACTGCAAGAATTACCAAAATGTGACACAGAGACACGAAGTGAGCACATGCTGTTGGAAAAATGGCACTAATAGACTTACTCAGTACAGGGTTGTCACAAACCTTCAGTTTGTAAAAAATGCTATATCTACAAAGTAAAGCACGATGAAATGAGGTGTGCCCATACACTAATGCTTTCAAATTGTGTGGTATATATTTAACACAATGTGGATAGTAGTTTTATAGACTGTGTTAAAGTTTTTATGTGTGATGATGTCCTGTGTGCTTTGGAAAGCAGTGTGGACTTTGACATCTGTGTTTCCACTGCAGTGGATTTACTGCTCTATTTGAAAACAGACTATCAGCCATTCACTTGGAAGATCCTAATAGACGCAGGCAGAAGGTGCAAGTTCCTTTAATTTTAAAAAAAATTTATTGGTGACATCCTCCCAAGGTCTCTTCCTCAAGACCCTGTAGAACAGACTTAGATAGATTGTGATTATTTATGCAAATAATTAAGGTTTGTAAGTAAAACTATCCAAGACACTTTATCCTGGAGATGTGTCCGGTTTCTTAAATGAAAGGATTTAAAGTCTTCTATTTGGAATACTGTATGAAACTTTCTAATAAAATTTTCTTAGAGGGCAAGGACTTTTTGCTGTCTTAAATAGAGGGTAGAAGAAGACATGGGGAATGGTCAGTGATTGTTTTCTGGCTGTTCTCCAGGCTGCTTTGACAAATACCGTACCCTGGTTGGCTTAGCAACGGGAATTTACTGACTCACAGTTTTAGAGGCTAGAAGTCCACAGTCAAGGCATCAGCAAGGCCTTGCTTTTTCTCTGAAGCCTGTAGTGTTCTGGTGCTGGCTTGCCTTGTTCCTTGGGGTCGTTTGGCTTGCATCCCTGCCTCCATCACGTGAAGATCTGTCACCCTCTATCAGCTCTTCCAGTTTCCACTGACTTCTGGCTTCTCCCTAAGGTTCCATCCGTGTCTGAATTTCTTCTCTTTATAGGCCTCTAGTAGTATGGATTAAGGCCCACCCTGATTCAGTTTGGCCATGCTTACTCACAAATGAGTCCATCCATAACACATCTTCTAAGGATCCTATTTACAGTGGGTTCACATCCACTGGAATAAGGATTAAAATTAAGAACATGGCTTTTGTTGGAGTACATGATTCAATCTACTACAGTGATCATAAACACAATGAATTAAATGATTACCATTAGTTTAACAGCAATGAAATTTTTCTCCTCTAAGTGTAAAGGGTTCAAGACCCATTCATTTAATTATCTAAATAAAATGCTTATGGCTTGTTTAATGGGAATATTTGTTCAACATTGGCTTTCGAAAATTCCTCTTCTGCATGTTTCAGTAGCATTTTACTTCTTACATATTCCTTTTGTTTATTGCTGTTCAAAAGGGGAAGAAGAGATTGATTTCCATTTCATCAGCTGAAATTTAATAAAATTGCAGCTGGAGTGTCAAAGGGAGGCTGGGAAAAGGGTCTTATCTGGGCTGTTGCTACCTCAAAGAAAAGGAGGGTTCAGTTACCAAGGAGGAAGGGAGAAATGGAGGTTGGGGTAGGCGATTAGCAGCCTCTGCCACAGGGTTCCTGTTTTAATATGTAAAAATCTCAGTTGGTAGAAAAACATTTGCCAAGTGTTTTTAATACTACTGTATTAAAGTTGGGAGACCAGAATCACTGCTTTTAGGGAAAAACAAAAACAAAACAAATTACTGAAGAATGCTAGAGCTGCAGGGATCTTAGAAATAGGTTGGCATTCCCTCTTCATTTTACAAAATAACTATAGCCCAAGAGGTGAAATGACTTAAAACAGAAGTTATAATGCACTGTACAGACATCCTGGGACAGGAATTTGGCCATCTCAAGCTGTTCTTACTCACCCCTTATCCCTGCCTCGTCAAGTATTAGAAAATTTAAGCAAAATCAGAAAGTTATATAGCCCTTGAGTCCTACATTGTTTCTTTCCATGAAACTTAACTGTACAAATAGCTGCTGATTTGGGAATCCGCAAGCTCAAGTAAAAGTTTGCAAATTCTTGCCATATCACTCACGCTATTTGTTTTTAGCTGTGAAAAGGTTGTTGCCATTCTTAGCATATTGAAATAATAATAGCCAGAATGTATTGACAATTAGTATGTAAGCTCCATGGAAGCAGGGATCGCCTGATTTTGTGTACCACTGTATATATCATTCCTGATGCAGTCCTTGATGCATAGTACATAGTGAAATAAATATCTGTCAAATGAGTGGATGCAGTGTTTATGATGTGGCAGACACTGCGTTAGGTACTTTACATGAGTTGTGTCATTTCACCCTCACAACAACCCCGTGAGGTAGATAATGTTTGAAATTAAAATTTCAAAATGTGCCGAAGGACACAGACATAGTGAGTGTTGGGCCCTGAACTAGTCTGTCTGACTCCATCCTGAATTACTAGGGAAGCTGGAGTTTGGGGATTGCCACTGATTGTCATGTGAAATGAATAAAACTACTCTTAGATTAAATATGAGGACTTTTAAAAGCCCAAGCAGCTGATATATTATCCACAACCAAAAAATAGGTTGATTAACTGGCCTCATGTAAAACAACAGAGGAATAAAATGGGAAAAGTCTTACCTATTTGGATGTTTTCTGGGAGGAGGGGGTGAGGTGGGGTGGAGAATAATTATTTAATACACTTTCTCCTCATCTTGTTTGAGATGTTCTAGAGACTATCTTCTGAAGCTTAATTCAGTTTGAAAATGCTATCCTGTGGTGTTACTACATCTAGGTCATGAATGAGACTCATGGAGATCTTACTCCCTGAATTTATTTCCTCAACTCTAAACCTTTTTCAAAGGAAATGATGAATTCGTACAGGAGTAGAAGAGAGCAGTGAGCTACAGGAACTGCCGCTCCGTGGCTCTTGTCTCAGGCACTGCTTGTCCACCTCCACTGGGAGAATGTTTTTGCATTTTTGTGTACATGCCTGTTTTTGGCCTGAGGTATTTCTAGCTTTGGAAGCCTGTGTTAAGTGGTGATGATGCAATCCTGGTTCTCAGAGCCCTGCAGAGAGATGCAAACCTTTGTGCCTGGGACAGAGCCCCTAATTCCTTTAAGGTTTTGGTGTGTTTCCCCTCCATAATTCTGGACCCTGGAGGTTCTCAGGTCTGGGTACACATCAGAATCATCTGAGGGGACTTAAAATACTGATGCCTAGGTTCTGCCCCAAAGATTCAGATTTCACTGGTTTGGGGAGGGGTCACTGGTATGACTGTTAGAAACACCCCAGGTGATTCTGATGTGCAGTCAAGGTTGAGAACCACTCTTGGAGCCTGGCATAACTCCTGTCCCAGCAACCATAGATTTTCTTTGCCATTTTGCCTTCCCATGCCCTGCTTAAGCCAGCATGAGGGCTCCTGCTTATGTCAATGGCATTTCTAAGGACTGTTAACGACTGTACATTAGATTAGGGGTGGGGAGGTGGGTAAAGGCACAGAGTGAGGCATATATAAAAATTATTTTTCTTTTTAATTAAAAATAATATAAATATTGATGAAATGAATCAGTATAAAAATTAATGAAATACTAAAAACTAAAGAATATATAAATTAAAGAAGTTTATAGTTTTTCTGTTACTGTACATGTGAATACAGATTATATTCTAACAACAACAATTGGTTAAATGAATGCTTTTCTCAAAATAAAAAAGCTTTAATGAAACAGACTCAAGAGAAACTAAAAACAATTAAAATGACCATTTTCATTTAAGAAATTGAGTCAGTTCCACAAAACATTGGGCCCAAACCATTTCCAATTGAATAATTTTAACTTGTTGAGCATCACGTGGCTCTTAGGCTGTTTAACATTGTTCTAGAACAGAGAAGGAGAAGTAAACCTTCTGAATTATTTTTAGAAAGCAAGTACAATATTGGTACCAAAAACTGGATGAAGGTAGCACTTAGAAACAAACAATTAGCAGTGAAGCAATCTAATCTTCCTTAAGAATATTGATGTGAAAATCCAAAATAAAGTATTGGCAAACAGAACCTAGCAAGGCGGTAAAAAAGATAGCATCATGGCGAAGAGAGGTTCATTTTAGCAAATCAAAGATGGACCAGTATTGGAAATCTATAGTGTAATCATTTATGTTGTTGGGTAAGAGAGGGGAAAGTGTATGTTGATATCGTTAGATGTGGCAAAAGCATTTGATAAAAGTCTGTATATGTTCAGGATACACAAAAGAGTAAAATAGGAATAGATTATATTAGTGAAATTTCCATGAGTTATTTCCATTATGCTTAATGGCAAACACCATAAGCATTTTTAAAGGTTAGAAACAGAAGGATGCCATGGCAATAACCACTATACTTTAACAGATGTAACAAGAAGTGTAGAAGTTCACGAGAACAGTGCTTTCTGTGTGTGAGGAAAGTCATTTAATCCTCACAAAACCCTGCAAGAGAGATATTATTATTCCTATTTTACTGATGAGGAAAGGAAAACACAGAGGAGTTAAAAACTTGTCCAAAGCAACATTGTCTGGAAATGGCAGAGCTGGGATTTGAATCTTTGCCTAAACTGCCTCTTTACAAAGAAAATTAATGATAAAAGAAGTCTTGAATAAGTGGAGATTGGAAGATAATTCTGTAAAGGTGGTATTCTTTCTAAATTTATTTATGAATTAAGTAAAACCTGTTCCAGTTTGCTGATGCTGCCATTATGCAAAATACCAGAAATAGATTGGCTTTTATAAAGGGGGTTTATTTGGTTACAAAGCTACAGTCTGAAGGCCATGAAAATGTCCAAATTAAGGCATCAACACAAGTATATCTTCACTGGAGGGAGGCCAATGGTGTCTGGAAGACCTCTGTTAGCTGGGAAGGCACGTGGCTGGTGTCTGCTGATCCCGGGTTATGTTCTAGCTCCTCTGTCAGCTCCTGTGCATTCTTCAAAATGTTGTTCTTGGGGCATTTTGTCCTCTTTTAGCTTCTCCAGAGCAAACTCTGGACTAGCATGTCTGTTTTCAATGTCCATCTCCAAATGTCTCTCTCAGTTACTCTCCAAAATGCCACTCACAGCTGCTCTGAGGTCCTTCTGTTTGTGAGCTCTTTTTATAGGAATCCAGTGATTGAATCAAGACCCACCCTGAATGGGTCAAACATTTCACCCACAGTTGATTGAGTCATAATTCCATGGAAACACTCAAAGGATTTCAACCCAATCAACACTAATACCTCTGCACCCACAGGATTGCATCAAAGAACATGGCATTTTGGAGGACATAATACATCCAAACTGGCAAAAACCCCAGTTAAGGTTTCCTTAACTTAAAAAATGATTCTGAAGTCCTTCTATAGGAGTAGTCAAGAATAGCTAGAAGAATTCTGTAGAGTGTAATGAGAAAGGACTTAAAAGTTATACCAATTCAGTGAGCGTGGCCCAGGAATAGAAAAACCAATGGATAGTATAGACCTAGTGTCAGCAAACCATGACCAGAAGGCCAAATATGGCCAGATCCATTCATTTACATATTATCTATGACTGTTTTCACAGGACGATGGTAGAACTGAGTAGTTGTGATGGAGGCTTTATGGCCTGCAAAGCCAAAAATATTTAGTATCTGGCCCTTTACAAAAAGTTTGGCAACCCCTGGCATATAATAAAGTGCAGATTCAAGTCTCTATAGAAAGTGGGAATACCTGATTATGGCAGTTGTCTTATTCCTTACATTAAACACACACACACGTAATTGCAAATAATTAATAATAGTAGTGAAAGACAACAGCTTTTTGTACACTTGATGTGGGACAAGCTTTTCTGGGATCTTATAAACTAGCCATAAGAGTATTTAAAACATGACTACACACTCAGAAAAGAAATTAAATGGCATGGAACAGCCAAAACAAGATGGAAAGGCAATGACAAACTTTGAAAAATATTGACAAAATGTGATTAACATGGCTTAGCAATTAGTGGTTAGGGTTCAGTTGCAGATTACAAAATCCACCCTAGCTCTTTAAGCAGAAAGGGATTTAATACAAAGAATTAGGTGATTACTACATCATTGGAGGGCCAAAGGAAGAGATTCCAGAGCTGGCTTTCCAAGGCAACTGCTGCTTTGATCGCCAGGAAGCTGCTGAGGAAGCTGCCATGCTCACTGCTGGCTACTGGGGCACAGGGTCACAGATTTGAGCCAAGGATTAAGAAGCTGTGACCACACCCTACACAAAAATTAACTCAAAGTGGATCAAAGACCTCAGTATAAGAGACAGTACCATAAAACTCCTAGAAGATAATGTGGGGAAACATCTTCAAGACCTTCTTAGGAGGTCGCTTCTCAGGCCTTACACTCAAAGTACAAGCAGTGAAAGAAAAAATAGATAAATGGGAACTCCTCAAAATTAAAAGCTTCTGTATCTCAAAGGAATTTGTTAAAAAGGTGAAGAGGCAGCCAACTCAATGGGAAAAAAATATTTGGAAGCCATGTATCTGATAAAAGACTGATATCTTACATATTTAAAGAAATCCTACAATGCAATGACAATAGTACAAACAACCCAATTATAAAATTGCAGAAGATATGAAAAGATATTTCTCTGAAGAAGAAATACAATGGCTAAAAAACATGAAAAAAAATGTTCATCTTCACTAGCTTTAGGGAGATGCAAATTAAGACTACAATGAGATACCATCTCACACCAATTAGAATGGCTGCCATTAAACAAACAGGAAACTACAAATGCTGGAGAGTATGTGGAGAAATTAGAACTCTTATTCATTGTTGGTGGGACTGTATAATGGTACAGCCACTCTGGAAGACAGTCTGGTGGTTCCTTAGAAAAGTACATATCAAGTTACATTTGATCCAGCAATTTCACTTCTCAGTATATACCCAGAAGATCTGAAAGCAGTGACGTGAACAGATATTCTTACACTGATGTTCATAGTGGCATTATTCAGAATTACCAAGAGATGGAAGCAATCCAAATGTCCTTCAGCAAATGAGTGGATAAACAAAATGTGGTATGTACACGTTATGGAATACTACACAGCAGTAAAGAAGGAACAAGGTCATCAAACATATGACAACATGGATGAACCTTGAAGACATAATATTGAGTGAAATAAGCCAGATGCAAAAGGAAAGATATTGTATGTTACCACTAATGTGAACTCTGTGAAAAATGTAAAATAAATGTTTTATATTGTATAATGTAGGGGATCTAGAGATAGACAGCAACTAGTGAAGGGGGAATGATAATCTAATAAGAACAGATAAGATACGGAGAGTAATCTTAATGATATGGGAATGCTTAGGAATGACTATGGTTTGTTAATTTTCTTGGGGTATGGTAACATGTTGGAAGCAATGTAGTTATTTTAGGTTATTGGTTTTTCTTATTCCTTTTTGTTTTGTTTAAAATTTTTTTGATTAAAGTATATATATATATATGTAAAGAAGCTGTGACCAGAACTGTTGGCTTATGAGTCACACCAGACTTAGTGACTCCACAGCAGCAAAAGTGAATGCCAAATGTGCTTCGTGTACTGACCCATTTTCTGGCTAAATTCTATTAGGGTGTCTGAGTGATGGAACAAGATTACATTAAAAATCCTAGCTGCAAAAAATGTATTTGCAACACCATCCTGAGAAACTGGGGGAAAATGTGGAAATATTAAACTTTCCTACCTGGGGAATTACTGATATTCTCATAAACATTGAGGACTGTCAACTTAGTAGGCCAAACCCTCGATCTTGGGGCTTGCCATTATGAAGCTTGTTACTGCAAAGGAGAGGCTAAGCCTACTTATAATTTTATTTTGCGTAAGAGTCACCTCAAGAAAACCTCTTTGTTGCTCAGATGTGGTCTCTCTCTCTCTCTCTCTCTCTCTCTCAGCCCACTCGGCAGATTAACTCACTGCCCTCCCCCTCTACATGGGACATTAAATCTCCCTGGCAATGAGGGACGTGATTCCCAGGGATGAACCTGAACCCAGCATTGTGGGATTGAGAAAATCTTGACCAAGAGGGGAAGTGAAATGAAACAAAATAAAGTTTCAGTGGCTGAGAGATTTTAAATGGAGTCGAAAGGCACTCTGCAGGGCATACTTATGTACTATATAGATATCCCTTTTTAGTTTTTAGTATATTGGAATAGTTAGAAGGAAATAACTGAAACTGTAGAACTGCAAACCAGTTGCCTTGATTCTTGAAGATGATTGTATAACTATGGAGCTTACATGGTGTGACTGTGTGATTGTGAAAACCTTGTGGCTCACACTCCCTTTATCCAGTGTATGGACAGATGAATAGAAAAATGGGGACAAAAATAAAATGAAAAATAGGGTGGGATGGGGAGGGATGGAATGCTTTGGGTGTTCTTTTTACTTTTATTTTTATTCTTATTTTTATTCTTTTTGGAGTAAGGAAAATGTTCAAAAATTGATTGTGGTGATTAATGCATGTTCTAGTTTGCTAATGCTGCAGAATGCAAAACACCAGAGATGGATAAGCTTTTATAAAACGGGGGTTTATTTCACTACACAATTACAGTCTTAAGGCCACAAAGCATCCAAGGTAACACCTCAGCAGTCGGGTACCTTAACCGGAGGACGGCCAGTGGTGTCCGGAAAACCTCTGTTAGCTAGGAAGGCAGCTGGCGTCTGCTCCAAAGCTCCGGCCTCAAAACGGCTTTCTCCCAGGACATTCCTTTCTAGCAAGCTTGCTTCTCTTCAAAACATCACTCCCAGCTGCACTCTCTTTCTTCCCCCGAGTCAGCTCATTTATATAGCCCCACCGATAAGGGCCCACCCTGAATGGGCGGGGCCACGCCTCCATGAGAACATCTCTTCAGAATCATTGCCCACAGCTGGGTGGGGCACATTCCAAGCAAATCCAACCATCACCAAAACGCCTGCCCCACACAAGACCACAAAGATAATGGCATTTGGGGGACACAATACACTCAAACCGGCACATTCCACCCCCTGGAACCTAAAATGACATTATCTTTCCAAATACAAAATACATTCATTTCATCACAATATCACAAAAACTTAAATCATTTCAGTAACAAAAGTTAAGTATAAATCCCATCAAAATCAGTTTAGGCTTGGTCAGTCCTAAGGCATAATTCCCCTCTAGCTGTGGATCTGTGAACCTAGAACAAGTTATGTGCTTCCAATATACAAAGGAGAGACATTCATAGGATGAACATTTCCATTGCCATAAGGAGAAACAGTAAGGAAAACAGGGTTAACAGGAGCAAAACAGTTCCTAAAACCCGCAGGACAAACTCCATTAGATTTCAAAGTCTGAGAGTCATTAACAGAACGATGTTGCATCCATGGGGCTTGAGAGAGCAGGAGTCTAACCCTTCCTAAGGGCCTTTGTGGCAGCCCTTTTCTCTCCAAATGCTTGGGTGAGTGCTCCAACATTTCCACACACTGGGGAGACCACCTTCTCGGCCCCACCCTCCTCAAACATCGGGGCAGCTCCCGGATTCCCTTCCATCTGCGGGACACACGCTCAACCCCTTCAGAACAGTGGGGTGGCAGCCAGGCTCTCCCCAATTTCCTGGAAATGTGCTCCACCCTCTTTGGGACCTGAGGTGGCAAAACTCTTCCAGAGCATTGAGGCGGAAAGCCCGCCCTAGACCTCCAGGGCAAACTCACCCTTTCCATGCATGTGGGCTCCTCCGCTCTCCCAGCCCAAGACCTCCTGACTCCAGACCTCAACCTCCATGGCTCTGTCTTTGAAGAGATTTTTCCTTTAATTTTTTTCCTTGTCTGTCTCCTCCATCCAGACCGGCAATGGCTCTGTCTATAAAGATCTTGCAAAAATTCTGTTGGCTTTGCATGAAGCACACAGGGGTCGAAGCCATTAGACAATAGGACCTTCCACAAATCCTTTCTAGATAACTCCTTTTCCAATCTTGGCTTGTACTGAAATGGCGGCTGGGTTCCATGTTTGGTTCCATTTTCACGTTGGGCTGTAGCTTCTGGGATTCCACCCCCTGGAAGCCTGTAATTTTCCAAGCCATCAACTTCTGGTTTCTTTGAACCCAAGAGTTCAGTTCTAAGTTTATCTCTCTCTGCTCGCATTTTACTATAAGCTGCAAGGAGAAGCCAGGATATGTCCTCCACACGTAGTCTGGAGATCTCCTCAGCTAAGTATTCCAGGTTGTTGCTTCCAGAGTCTTCCTTCCATCTGACACCAGGACTCAATTTTGCCAAATTTTGTGCCACTTTAAAACAAGGATCACCTTTCTTCCAGTTTGCAACAACACATTCATCATTTCTGCTCAAGTCCTCATCAGAAGTATCTTTAGAGTCCATAATTCCACAAACAGTCTCTTTAAAGCAGTTTTGCCCTTTTCTATCAAGCTCCTCACAACTCTTCCAGAAACTCCCCCTTATCCATTTAAAAAGCTGTTCCAACATGTTTGGTATTTGCAAACTCAGCAGCAAAAGCACCCCACTTCTCTGGTACCAAAATCTGTTCTAGTTTGCTAATGCTGCAGAATGCAAAACACCAGAGATGGATAAGCTTTTATAAAACGGGGGTTTATTTCACTGCACAATTACAGTCTTAAGGCCACAAAGCATCCAAGGTAACACCTCAGCAGTCGGGTACCTTAACCGGAGGACGGCCAGTGGTGTCCGGAAAACCTCTGTTAGCTAGGAAGGCAGCTGGCGTCTGCTCCAAAGCTCCGGCCTCAAAACGGCTTTCTCCCAGGACATTCCTTTCTAGCAAGCTTGCTTCTCTTCAAAACATTACTCCCAGCTGCACTCTCTTTCCTCTTTCCTCTTTGAGTCAGCTCATTTATATAGCCCTGAATGGGCGGGGCCACGCCTCCATGAGAACATCTCATCAGAATCATTGCCCACAGCTGGGTGGGGCACATTCCAAGCAAATCCAACCATCACCAAAACGCCTGCCCCACACAAGACCACAAAGATAATGGCATTTGGGGGACACAATACACTCAAACCGGCACAATGCACAACTATATGATGGTACTGTGAACAGTTGATTGTATATTGTGGATGATTGTATCATATGTGAATATATCTCAGTAAAAGAATTAAAAAGAAAACCCTAGCTGTAAGGGAGTCTGGTTTTTAGCTCTCTTGGAATAGGAGGAAATTAGGACAGGTGCTGAAAGAGTCAATCAACTCTATTGCCATAATATATACACTAGCCTGGACATAGAGAGAGCTGTGGAAAGTTAACCTGGGAAAGATAGACACCCAAATTAAAAAGAAACAGGCAAAGGAACAGATAGGTAACTTAAAAAAAGAGAACCAACAGATCAATAAAAATGAATGCTGTTCAACCTCATTACAGTCAAAGAACTACAGCTGAAAGCACCAATGACAAACCTGGTATGTCAAGGAGGTGGGGGAAGAGGCACTCTCACACAACTTTAAATTCCAACAACCTTTCTAAACAGCAGAGGAAACCCACTGACAGCATTCCTTCTGCACAGTGGCTGCCAAGGTTTACAAAAGGTTCATCCAAGGAAGTTTATCAGAGTTTGCTTACAATTGCAAAGTATTGCAAACAATCTATATGCTGAAAAAAAAAGAGGACTGAGTAACAATATGATGGTAAATCTACCCTGCAAAATGCCATACAACCTTTGAAAAGATGGCATCATGTGGTAGTTATATGCACAGGCTTTGGAACCATACCACCCATGTTTGAATTCTGATTCCAAGACTTAATAGCTGTGTGATCTTGGAACTTAATTTTTTGATGCCTCAGTTTTTTCTATTTGTAAAACAGGGAGAATAGCAGCACCCACATGGCTAGAATTATATGAGAATCAAGCGAATTAATAGGTCTTCTTCTTAGCTCTCAGTTCTATTAGATATTATTGCATTTTTCGATGAAGATAGATGACCATAACATGACATTTTGAGTGAAATATTAAAGGTCCAAAGATCAAGTGCCGTATGATTTGATTTCATATAAAAAGAAGTATTCATATGAGCACACACAGACAAACGATAGAGACAATAACATATTATTCCAGAATGTGTTCAAGATAGTAACAGAGGTCCTCTTTGAATGTAATTTCAGGTGAGTTTACTTTATTTGTACTGCCCTATATTTGTATGTGCTGTGTATTGTTAAAAATAAAAATCTGTTAAGAAAAACTATTATAAAACCAAATGACCAAGGTTTAAATTCCCTCCTTTTATTATTTGGACTAAGTAAGACACAGCCCACTGCTGGCAGACAGGGCCCAAGGTCCTTGAGGAGGATCTGGGGGTGTCAGCCAGGCTTGGAAACTCAGTGAACCACACCAGGGAGCTTGGGCCTCTTCTCAGGAGTCAGGCATCAGCTCAGATCACCATGGCAACCACAACTGGAAAGCTAAAAAAGTAGTTGTGAGGCAAGCAAGTGCCTTTCTTTATCATCAGCAGCATAAAAATAAGAAGCATTTAATTTTTATATATATATTTTTGATGGAGATCCTCTCTCCTCTGTCGCCAAGGTCCTGGAGCAAGAAGCTCATGCATTCAAATCCTTGCACTACGGGTCCAAACAAGAAGTGAATTATTTGGCATGTGATCTCTGGACAGTCCTCTTGTGCAGGTTTTTCCAGTTCTTTTTGGAGATTATTGTTTAATAAACATGTTGGGTTTATTAAGCCAAATGAATGGCACCATCTTCAAAATAGGATTAGCAAATCGTTGAGTGCTTTGGAGACTCGATGAGAGGGGATCCCTACTTTCAAGTATGACTAGTGATGATTTAGCTCCCATCTGACCCCCATTCATTGGTAACTGGACTCTTCTAGCAAGATGTCTTCATTCCAGGAAAGTTGTCATCATTAGAAATGATTTCTTTTGAGCCCCAAAATCTACCTTTCTAGAACTTCCACCAGTTGATTCTAATTCTAGATCAGAATCAACCCTAACAAAGTCTAATCCTTATCCCACTTTGGAGCCCTTCAAATAGATAAAGGTCACTGTTACAGCTCATTTAGGGAAGCAGTATTTATTTATTGCCTATGGTAGGGTATTTCAGGGGTTCTTAGCTACAAGGACCTAAGTGTGTAAAGATGAACATGCCCCTCCCCTTTAGTCTGTTTGAAACACTGAAAGTTTCTCTTCCCTGCCCCCATAACATTTTCCTTTTGATCTAGTTATGCTTCAAAGATCAGGACAAATGTTTGCTTCTGAGGTTTCCTGGTTCTCTTCAGAATGTTGCCTTCCCTTGATATGCTGCTCCTTTCTCCCTGTGGCAGGAGGGTTTGTTTTCATATCTGTCTCCTCCGTTGGACTGACAGTCACCTAGGTAGGCAGGAGGGCTCTGTCCATCTCTGATTCTGAACCTATCTTATTCTGGGACTCGATAAATGTTTCTCAAATGTGCGATGTGGTTGGTTGAGGACAGAGAGAGAAAACCGCCTATTTCTGTTAGTGCAGCCTCAGGTGACGTTTGTTTCTGGGTCTGTTAGTTCTTAGTGAACTTGTGCTTCAGCTGCTGACAGACAAGCTGCCCCTTTTTTATCAAGTGAGACATCACGGAGCTTTGAGAGCTCCAGCCAGGACCACAGAGGATCCTCTTAAAGGTTTTCTTTTCAGTGCAATATTTTTGAATCCTGATGCTCTCATCCGGCTTGGTCTTGAGCTGTTAAAAGTAGAGCAACCAGATGATTCTGGAGGTGGAATGAAGTCATAGCTCCCCAGAATTGCCTACAAAGTCCCACAGCTGAGACCCAAAGGTGCTAAGGACCTCATGTCCCAAGTTCCGAGAACTTCTAGTAGGTGGCCCCACTCTGCAAGGCTTTTTGGCAGACACTATTAGAGAATTTGCCCTATGCCCCTTGCCCCAACTCTCTCCAGATCCAAGAGGGCTGGTGCAAGAGGAGAGAAATAGCCTCTTAAGGGGGTGGGGGAGAGTACATTATTGGTGAAGAAAAACCATTCCTTTTGCTCTCCTCCCCAAAATAAGGGCTGGAGGGCCCCAAATCTTCTACGTGCCTGAACCATCTACTCTCTGCTAGCTTGGGGTTTAATGGTCATCTGTGGTCTGCAAATTTCTGATGCTACTAAAATTATGCTCCAGGGACTGGAGAAAGATGATCCCAGCAGCAGCCCCAGCAAAGCTGCCTGCACTTCTGCCACTGGCTTGTAGGACCATCTGAATGTCCTGTGGGTCTAGTGGAGTCCCAGAAGGGGTAGCTGTCTTACTGGTGTCTCCAAAAGGGAGTTGCCTACTGGGACAGGGTATCCTGCAGCTTCCTCAGGATGCTGAGGGAGGTAGGAAAAGGACAAGCCCAGCAAGATTTTCAGTGGGGGAGGATTATGTAAAGAGGAGGCTCTGAAGACTACTTCCCCTCCCAAGAATCTGCAAATATGGTCCTGGGAGTCCATTTTAAGCCCAGTCACACAGAGGGGACTAATATCCAGTCAGGATTAGGCAGAGAAACAGAAGAAGCCAATGAAAAGGGGCTGGCGGCTAGGGAGGTAGGCAGGTGGACACTTGGGTCTACTTTCTGTGTCCTCTTGCTCCAACACCGCAACAGTAGGACTGGAGTAAGAGATGGAGAGAGTATGTGAGAGCTGCAGGGCTGCAGTTTAGCCTGCCCTGGGGGAGAGCTATGGGTCAAATACGAATTTGAAGAGTTAAAATGAAGAGCGGGTCTTTAAGAACTGGAGTTATTCTATTCTAATAATTGAGTGACCAAAAAGTGATGGAACTAGGTTGGGATATTACCAGATGCCCTTCTTTCCAGCAGGGAGGGGTTGGAAGAGCAGAAACTTTTGGGCAGAGCAATTACTGGGGAAAAGAAGCATTCCGTGTTTATACCTCTAATGAATTGGGATTACCAGTAAACCCGTTTTGGGGGTTTATGTGTAAAGATTTGATGAGTCCCAGACTTGTGCTACCCTGGAGGCTGCTGGGAGTCTGGGTCATCTTCCTATGAAAGTCTTGAAGGGCAAGTTTTATATTTAGAAATTCACCAGGAAGTCACCTGGGCTGGTGAATAATGAGTAAAGAGAGAGCTCATTGTAGGTGTGTTGGAGCAATTGGTGGAAGAGGCAGGTGTGCCAATTTGGATGTATTATGTCCCCCAAAATGCCATTATCTTTGATTCAATTTTGTGGGGGCAGATGTATTAGTGTTGATTAGGTTGGAACATATTGATTGAGTGTTTCCGTGGAGATGTGACTCCATCAACTATGGGCAGGACCTTTGATTGGATAATTTCCATGGAGTTGTTACCCTGCCCATTCGGGGTGGGTGTTGATTGGATCACTGGAGTTGTATAAAGGAGCTCACAGATGGAAGGACCTCAGAGCAACTGAGAGTGACATTCTGAAAAGCAGATGCAGCTAAGAGAGGACAAAACACCCCAAAAGCAACACTTTGGAGAATGCCATTTTGAAACACATCCTGGGAGCAAGCAGACACCAGTCACGTGCCTTCTCAGCTAACAGAGGTTTTCCGGATGCCAGTGGCCTTTCTCCAGTGAAGATACCCTTTGTTGATGCCTTACTGTGGACACCTTATGGCCTTAAGACTGTAATTGTGAAACCAAATAAACCCCTTTTATAAAAGCCAGTCCATTTCTGGTGTGTTGCAAAAGGGCACTGTTAGCAAACTGGAACAGTGGGCTCTTGTAGGCCTGCAAAGAGTGGGGTCCTTTTCCTGACTAAAGGGAGGGATCTATCATGAGGATAAGAGCAAGTCACCCAGGCTAACCAGCTCTCAATGAGGCATGTCTTTTGGACCAGTAATGAATTGGAAGAATTTAGGAGTGCAAGAAAGTCGAAAGCTCATTTGTTCTTTTGCATCCATGCATCCATGCGTCCATCCATTGTGTCTCCCTCCTTGTATTCCTTTGTACAGTTTATAATAAATGCATAAGTATTTGTTTAATTTTGTTTATTATCCACCTCCTCCACTAGACCATAAGCTCCTGAAATCACAGTCCTGTCTGTTGGGCTCACTGTACTATCTCCATTAGTTGCCCATGCTGGGCATATGGCAAGCACTCAATCCATATTTACTAAACGACTGAATAAATGAATACTCAATGGTAATCATTAAGATAATGTTCTTTAAATTGCTAGTTTTATTATAAGCTAAACGTCCTTGTCTCACTAGATTGTAATCCAAAATAAGATCACGTTTCCTTTTTAGTATCCACAGTATCGCTACTGTAGAAGTTCCCGACCCAGGGCTCTTCTGAGTTGTCAGATGGGCTCTCCCAGCTGTGCTCAGGAGTGGTTCCCTCTGTCCTCCAGCTTCCCGTGATGTGCCCACATTGCTGCCGTAGCTCCGGCAACCCTGAGGTGCCTCTCCAGTGGGCATGGCTGCAGGGGCTGCTGTCCCCATGTGTTACCCCTATTCTGGCTCTAGGGGAGCATGAACTGCTCTCTCCTTTTGCACTTCCATCTCTAGTCTGGGCCAAGCTCTTCCTCTAATTCCCAGTAGCACATTAGAAATCCAGAAACCACACAGAATAACTGCAAACCTCCACTAGAGCAGCAACACACAGAGCCCAGGACCCAGGCCTCTCCTCAGAGGGTCCTCCCGGCCACTTCCCTCTCTACCTCAGGGCCCGCGCCCATGCCGCACTGGGGATGCCCCAGCCATCTCCATCCCTCAGGGTCCAAGACAAACTTCCTCTAGCACCTAAAGAGAAGAGGTGGGTTTTTACCTCACCTTCACCTGAAACCTGTAGCTGTGTGGAAAATCACACCCAATTTCCCTTATTAAATGTAGTAGTCTGGGACATCAGCATTCAGGTTATGCCACTGAAGACAGGGGTTCCCTGGGGGTGGCAGGGGGGAACTAATACGAGTGGGGGAATTTTCCCAAACCAAAATATGGTCTTCTTGGAAGTAAATTCAAGCCTTTTCTCTTAGGAGGCAGAAACCATTTGCAACATCAAAACTTTTTGCATCTGCTTTCAGCCAGAACACCCATTACATTATTATTGCAATCATTGTCTTTTGCAAGACAATCCTCATTTGGACATCACATTCTGATACCTTTGTTAGAAATCCAGTCACTACTTCACACTTTATCTCATATTTGCTTATTATTTATTTAACAAATATTGAACATTGTTTACAAACTCCCTGTTTTCACAGAGTTTATATTCTAGCACAGGGATTAGCAAATCTTTTCTGTTAAGAGGCCAGACAGTACATATTTTAGGCTTAGGTGAACCATATGGTCTCTGCCATTGTAGCCCTAAAGCAGCCACAGATAATAAAGGACTGAGTGAGCTGTGTTCCGATAAAACTTTATTTACAAAACAGGTGGCTGGCCTGGGGGCTGTGGTTTGCTGATCCCTGTCCTGGAGGAAAAAACAGATGTATAATATGGAGGGTATGATTAATGCTAGGAATAAAAATAAGGCATGGTGAGTAGCAGGGGACAGATCATGTAGGAATTTATGCTGAGTGAGATTGGAAATATTTGGAAAGTTTGAACAGGGAAATGGTCGGATTTGGCTCCCAGAAGATGTGGCTATTGTGTGGAGCACACCATAGAAAGGATGGAAACTTGGAGACCATTTAGGAGGTTCCTGAAGTGGTCCTAATAAGATGGGCTGGTGGTTGGTACCAGGTTGGTAATGGTGAGATGGTAAGAAGTGGTTGGAATTAGAAGGTAGAATTGCAATAGGCTTTACTGATGGCCCAGATATAAGGTGTAAGAGAAAGAGGGAAGTTGAAGGATGACTCTAAGATTTTAGCCTGAACATTTGGAAGAGTGGTTTTTCATCTACTGAGATGGGCAAGACAGAAGGAGGAACAGGCTTTGGACAGAAGACCCAGAGTGCAAGTTGGAACATTGCTAAGTTTGAGATGCTTATCAGACATCAAAGTAAAGATGTTGAGTAGGCCATGGATAGAGAAGTCTGAGTTTAAGGGGAGTGGTCTGGTGTTAGAAAGTGGAGAGCCATCAGCATATGGATAGTCCTTGAAGTCTGGATGAGAAGAGGTAGGGAGTGAGAATTGATGCAGAAGAGAGGTCCAAGGATAGAGCGATGGGTTTGGAGGTCAGGAGGTGGAGCCACACCAGTGCAGGAGATTCCAAGGAGGAGTGCGGGGAGGTAGGAGAGAGCCGAAGGAGAGAGGGGTCAGGGTGAGAGTGTGATCCGTGTGTCCAGTGCTGCTGCAGGGGTGACCAGGATGAGGACCAAGACTGTCCTGCATCTCAAGCCCTGCATTCTGGGCTTTCTGTGATTCCAGGCTAGAGCTCAGCCAGAGAGCTCTTGGTGTTTCCTCTTGAAAGAGCATTTCATTTCCCTCTGTGGTTCCCTGCTGCTGCTTGCAGAGAACTCCCAGGCCATCACTATTTCCTGATCCTTTTATTGCCAGACAAGTTGCATTTTCTTCATGACTTGGCAACTTGGCAGGGAAACTACCTCCCAAATTGCTCATAATCCTTGGGTAAACTGCTCCTTTTGTATTGCAAAAGGGAGCCGGCAGAGTCAGAGAATGATTTCTGGAATGAAGAGGAGAATCTCTTGACAAAAAAAGAGGCACATCTTATATCCCCCCTCCCTGTTCCCTGAGGCAGGATGAAATCTCTTGCCAATACAGCAATTTTCCTCTTAAAGGGTAAACATGCAGCTACCCCTGGGAGGTGAAGAAAGTATTCTGGCTTGCACATGGAGGCAAACATAACAGAGCTGGTCTTTCATTAGTGGATAAGGGTGTGTGTGTAGTGGGGTGATGAGAGCTGGGGAGGAGAGTGGGCAGAGGTGAGAGATTGGCCATACGGCTCAGGAAGACTGGCCAAAGGAGAAAGACCTATGCAGAAACAGTGATGGGCTTTTTTATGCATCACCTCGAGTGTCTTTGACCCTGAAGTAACCCAGTGTTGAAGGGTGTAGATCCAGGAAATTGGTTCTCTACTTCTCTATCCTCCTTTGCCATAGCAAAGATGACACCCAGCACTAGTGCTTGCATCTGCTGTTCAGTTTGGATGTTTGGCATGATGAACTGAGGTTTGAAAGCAACACTCCAGCTGTTCCCTCCATACCCACCTGTTCCGGTTTGCTAATGCTGCTGTTATGCAAAATACCAGAAATGAGTTGGCTTTTATAAAGGAGATTTATTGGGTTACAAGTTTATAGTTCTAAGGCCATAAAAGTGTCCATACTAAGGCATCAACAAGAGGATACCTTCACTGAAGAATGGACAATGGCATCTGGAAAAACCTCTGTCAGCTGGGAAGGCACGTGGCTGGTGTCTGCTGGTCCTTTGCTCCCATGTTGTGTTTAAAAATGGCTTTCTCCAAAATGTCTCTGGGCTTCTCTTCTTTACTCCTCTCTCTCAGCTCCTGTGCATCCTTGCTTCTTTCTTCCAGGGCTTTTCCCTCTAAGCATCTGGGGGTCCTTTTGTAGCTTCTCTAGGGCAAACCTTGGGCTTCATCTCTTAGCTTAGCATCCACAAACATCCTTCTGTCTGCATCTCCAAGCATCTCCAAGCATCAGCATCTGTGTGGGCTCCTGAGCTCTCTTAAATACTCCAGTGAATTAATCAAGATCCACCCTGAATGGGCAGGGCCCACATCTCCATGGAAATAATTTAATCAAAGGTCTCACCTACAGTTGATTGAGTCACATCTCCATGGAAACACTTAATCAAAAGTTCTACCCAACATGGCTCTTCTGGGGCCCATAACAGTTCCAAACTGACACACCACCCTTACTGAATTGTCTTGAAATCTCCTTGGCAGAACTAACTTTCTTTAGTTCCTTGCTAAGCAGTGTCTTCAGCAGGCTTCTGTTTTGACATGGAATCATGCACTTGGCACCTCCTGTTAACAGTCTTCTGGGATTATTGAATAGTTGCCTTTTTTGGCTTCAAACTCATGGTTGGTAGATGACCAGCTGTCCCCGAAAAGAGCTGGGATCCAAGGCATCCATGGGCCCTCTTGATGGTTTGGGTCCCAAGCCAAGGAATATACAGGTCCACCCTGTGTTTAATGCAGCTCAGGCCATATAATGTCCTTCCAATTAGTGAGATGCCCAAAAGATGGATTGATTTTAAGAGTTATTCAGTGCTTCTTTTTTGTTACCAGGCTTTATCAACTCCAGAATATAGCACTTGTTTATTGTCCTGGGTACTGGTCGCAAATCACACACGCAAAATAGGCAGGGGAGAAAGAGGAATGTAGGTGGCAGAAAATGTACTATTTTAACATCTGCTACTGGAATTCTTCCAAGGAAGGAAACCATTTTAGGAAAATACCTTGTCAAGACATTTGGGGATGAAAGGGAGAACAGTAAAGACTTGAAGGAGTCAAGAAAACCAGGGGAATTTCAAAACTGCTGTGCATAAGAGATCAAGCTTGGGAAGAATGAGAAGAGAGAGAGGAGCTGGAGAGGTGGCCAGAGGCCAGCGAGGAGCCCCTGCTGGTGAAGAGGTCAAAGGAATTTTATGCACAGAGATGATGAATGTGCAACTGAAATAACCCCATTTTCTGAAATCTCAGAAATAAATACTTTCTACGAGTCATGTGTGTATGTGTGTGTCAGAGTTAGTGCAAATTTACGTGTGTGTGTGTGCACGTGGTACATGTGTATGCCTGTGAGTGTGTGCATGTGTATGTGTGCATGTGTGTATGCATGTGTTTGTGTTTTAGTTTGCTAATGCTGCCGGAATGCAAAATACCAGAGGTGGATTGGCTTTTATAAAAGGGGGTTTATTTGGTTACACAGTTACAGTCTTAAGGCCATAAAGGGTCCAAGGTAACACATCAGCAATAGGGTACCTTCACTGGAGGATGGCCAATGGCGTCCGGAAAACCTCTGTTAGCTGGGAAGGCACGTGGCTGACATCTGCTCCATGTTCTGGTTTCAGAATGGCTTTCTCCCAGGATGTTCCTTTTTAGGCCACAGCTCCTCTTCAGAATGTCACTCTCGGTTGCTCTTGGGGCATTTGTCCTCTCTTAGCTTCTCTGAAGCAAGAGTCTGCTTTTAATGGCCGCCTTCAAACTGTCTCTCACCTGTGGCTTCTGTGCATTCTTCAAAGTGTCCCTCTTGGCTGTAGCTCCGCTTCAGAACATCACTCACAGCTGCAGCTGCACTGAGTTCCCTCTGTCTGTCAGCTCATTTATATGGCTTCAGTGACTCAACTTAGACCCACCCCAAATGGGCGGAGCAACACCTGGAAATTATCCAATCAGAGTCATCACCCACAGCTGGGTGGGGCACATTCCAAAGAAACACTCAAAGAATTACAGTCTAATCAACACTGATAACGTCTGCCCACACAGGATTACATCAAAGATAATGGCGTTTGGGGGACATAATACATTCAAACTGGCACAGTTTGTGTGTGGTTTGTATAGATGGAAGAAACTGAGATTCCTTTCAAATTTGCTGCAGTGCAGAACAGGGGTTGGATGATGACATAATCCAGAAACTGAGCTAATTTGGCAGAGGTCTACCCCTGGCAGTAAGGTGTAAATACCCAGAAGGATGGTTGAGATGAAATGGAAGTTCCAGCCAATTTTATCCAGATTGGTGAGTCCAGTGATGTTGAGTTCTGGAGGCTTCATCACGTCCTGATATATATGAAGACTCAAGGCTAATAGAGTTATAATCTGACCATAACTGCCCTCTGCTCTCCAATGTAGCAAATAATCTGGATTGTTCCTCTCCCTTTATATTCCTCTCTAGTTGCCATCTATATGACAGCTTTCCATCTCCTCCTTTAACAAAAGCACTTTAACTTAATTTTAGCATATACAATTATTAGTAGCGAGGGTATAACTTTTTGCAATATGATTTTCTTTCAGGGCATTAAAAATGGAATTCAATAAAAGCAACTTGGTTTGCATAAAACTTTCAGGACATCTGTTGCTTAGATGAATTATACTTTCATGCAAGGTTCTGAATGGCCAAAAAACAAAACAGGACAATAGTCTTTCACTGGAAGCCTTAAATGACTCTGCAGAAGTGAATTAAGCTTATAATATGACAGGTACCCTTTGGAGTGAGTCAACACTACCCCTTCCCTAATCTACTGTAGTATTACTGCATCATTAGCATGGGTCAGTTGCTGAGCTTGAGTCATCAAATGCTAATCAGATAAGAAATTTATTAGCAAAGACTCATATAAATTGTGCAAATATAAATGCAGAGCAAAAATAAATGCTCTGCAAATTTAAAATGCACAGTGAAGCTATCACAGCTATTTAGGATGCAATAAAAGTCCATTTTAATAAGTATCACAGTTTACCTGTAGCCCATTAAATGCATTTTAGAGATAGGCAAAGTGAAAAGTGTAATCTGGTTTTAAGCTTTTTCCACTAATATAAATGACCCAAATGAAGTATTTAGGCATGCTTGCACTGCTAAAAAAAACAGAGAACTTTACCAAACTCTTATGTGACTAGTATGCCTTATGGACTTGGCTGTGTTAGGAGTGAATCATGCAACATGAGTGAAAATTCCTCTGCAAGCTCTGAAGGCCAAACAGACCTCCCTCAGCATTGCTTCTTGCTAACTTTCTGATCATGGGCAAACCACTAAACTTCTCTGAGCTTCAGATTCCTTATGTGTAAAACGAAGCTAATTAACCTTGTGAGTATTGTTATCAGGCTAAATTATACCTGCAAAATACTTAGCTCAAGCCTGACATATATTAAGAATCAATGTCAATAAATGATAACCATAATTATAAGCTTGAAGTAACTCCACACTACTATTTTTAGAGTCAGCAGTGGTATTTTTCTTAACCATTTGGGATGGCAATTTTAAATAAATAAATTATGCTCTTCCTACCAGTTAAGCTGGATTTTATTTGTTATAAGAACATACTATGACAAGGGAAAAGATATTTAAAAAAGATTCACTCATAATCCTCATATCCTAATGAAACAGCTGTTTTCCTCTTTTTGGATTCCCTTTCAGTCCTTGCCTGTATGTAGACAGATTTGGAAATCACTGTAATCAGTGTACATAGCATTGTTCGTTATTCTGCATTTTCATAAAATATACTCTAAATAGCCTTTTGTTTTGATATGGTCTCCATAATTGTAATTTTTAGTGGCCTATAACATTCAGTTGAGTTGGACCATAATTTGACATTTGCTACTTTTAGTCACTTTGATTGTTTCCAGTTTTTCTATACATTGCAGAGATGAATAGCTTTTATAGACATCAAGGGATTATACATTTGGAAAACCGGAAGAAGTGGGTCCTTTGGTGTGGGACTGGGGGCAGGGCTCTGTAGCTGAGGTGTTTGGGGAGGAGGATCGGGGTTCCCATGAGCTTCTAGAGAAGCAACAGCCATGGGAGAGGGGTCCCAAAGGAGAGGACACTGGTACTGGCTACACAAGGCTAAATTGGGCTTTATGGAGAGAGGCAGAGAGGATCTCGAGGTTTCCTTCCAAACTGACCTGCTTAGTTCACCAGGGAAGGAAAGGACATGGGAAATAGGGGCAGAAGCCCTTTCTAGCAAGGGACAAAGAAGGGAGTCAGCACTTCTGGATGCAGCCTCTGCTTCTGCTACTTTATAACTGTGATCAGATTTAATCCTATGAAGTACTATTAATCCTATATATTCAGTAGTATCCCATTAAAACAGATGGGGAAACCCAGGCATAGAGAGGTTGAGCCAATTGCCAAGGTCAATGGGTGGGGCCTCTGTCCAGCTCCTCAGGACTTTCCTGAACTGAGAGCTGCAGAACTCTAAGGGGCAGTCATATGGGAGCCTCTGGGAGTGATGTTAATAGTCCTTAGACCAGTAAAGGGCCAGTTCTGCATAATCATTAAAAGCAAAGCTTGCCTTTCCTGATGGGTAAATTGAGACAAGAATAAACAGAGATAAGAGAGCCATCCATATTTCAGAAGAAGCTGACTGGAATCTCAGGAGTGTTTCACTTGAGTACCACCCCTCTAAGAACATAGCAACCAGATTTGTGCATGTAAAACAGTTCCACCTTTCAGGATCTTTGAAATGCCTGGAAGATATGACACGACATGGACACTTTAGCCGTTAGAGGTAAGAGAAGCCATCTTTGCTGCCATTCTCAAACAATGACCGAGCCAACCAAATTGTTTTGACCAGAACTATTTGGGCCCTGCATTGCTTTAGCTAATATGAAATATTATGAAAATGTATAAGTTAATTGAAATAATTGAAAGATAGTGAATTTTGGCCTATCATATTGGCAAATATATGTATATATTTATATAGTCTATATCATTTTATATATTATATTCAAATTAAGTAATATGTGTAATATTTATGAATTTATAAATATATGTTTATATTTATATATTATGTGCATGTCTTAAAATATTATGACAGTTCTTAGAAACTCATCATGAAAAACATGTAAATCGGAATCTAAATAGGTGTTTGCTAGGATGCTTATTAAAGAGCTTTTTTTTTTTTACTCAGATGTCAAGATTTAATACAATTAATAATTCTTACAGCTTCATCAAGGACACTGTGCCAGTTTGGATATATTATGTCCCCCCAAAAGCCATGTTCTTCAATTCAATCTTGTGGGGGCAGATTTATTAGTCTTTTGATTAGGGTTGAACTTTTCCCTTGAGTGTTTCCATAGAGATGTGACTCACCCAACTGTGGGTGACACTTTTGACAGATTATTTCCATGGAGGTGTGGCCCTGCCCATTCAGGGTGGGTCTTGATTAGTTCACTGGAGTACTTAAGAGACTAAGAGCTGACACAGACCCCAGATGCTTGCTGATGCTTGGAGATGCTTGGAGGTGCAGACAGAAAGATGTTTGGAGACGCTAAGAGATGAAGCCCAGAGACATTTTGGAGAAAGCCATTTTGAAACACAACCTGGGAGCAAAGAACCAGCAGATGCCAGCCACGTGCCTTCCCAGCTGACAGGTGTTCCGGATGCCATCGGCCATTCTTCAGTGAAGGTATCATCTTGTTGATGCCTTAGTTTGGACACTTTTATGGCCTTAGAACTGTAATTATGTAACCTAACAAATCTCTTTTATAAAAGCCAATCCATTTCTGGTATTTTGCGTAACGGCAGCATTAGCAAACCAGAACAGACACTTCTAATTGGAACAAATAGTAATTCTGGAGACTTAAAGAGGAAGCTGTTTGATTTGTTTTCATAGTCTGATCCCAGTATCAGTTGCCACAGTACCAAATTCTTGTAGTAATTTCTAGAGAAACAAGCTGACTTGCCATCTCTATATACTTGTTCACCTGACTGAGCTTAATAGTAACAGCTAACCTTAACTGAAGACACACTATGTGTCAAACACCACTAGGCTGTTCATAATAATTTTCTCATTAAATCTTCTACAAATATCCCTGGGGTAGACAGGTTCTATTATTGCCCATACCTTACAGTTGAGAACACTTAAGGCTCCAAAAAGAGAAGTTGCACAAGGGAAAAAGGACAGATTATTTCCTCTAAACACTGATCAAGAATATTGGTAACTCAGGAACCATGTTATTTCAGAAAGAGCAAGAACTTATGAAAATAAGAATACTTTATTTTTACTTTTACCTTAGCCAGCAGTTGACATAAAACTATCACGACTTTTAAAGCCAACAGTGTTTTTTAACCCAGCTTTTTCCTTGGATCATAAATTCATATACAGCCAACAACTGCTCCAAAGGAAAAAAAAAATTGTGAAGAAAACAGGCCTACTTCCCTTCAGAAAAATCAAAGCTAGAATATAGCGTTCTCTGTGTTTCCCCCAACACAGCCTCTGTACAAGCAGCTTCCCCTGTGACGGCTCAGGGACGGACAGACGCTCTCCTTCCAAACCAACCCCATTAAAGAGCACGAGTTGCTTATGAGCAAGCCCAGGGTTTGGATTGGCTGTTCTGCAGGAGGGAGACACTTCAAAGTGTTCAGACTTACAATGTCTGACCTCTGAAGGAAAAAAATTTTAATTTGGGGTAACAAAATGAGTGCTTCAGGACCACTTACTCCAAATTCACATTCTGCCAGACAGTCCAAGTCAGCCCCGTCATCTTCCGGTGGAACTGCTTTCCGCAGCGAACTTCTTCTCTGTCTCCTGGGTTAGGCCCAATGGTGCCAAGGCCCTTTCCCAGTCACTACCACTCATCCTTTCTTTATGACTTTCAGACACCATACTGGTCTGGTTTAATTTTTCCTTTTGCATCTAAGTAATACTGCTGTTTTCCCCAAACTTGTTTTATGTGTTCTAGCCCGGTTTCAAAACTATAAACACACTAAATGAAAACATGAAATACAAAAATAATGCAGGAGCCGAATACTACGCAGTAGTGCAGTTTATAATCCAATCATCCCACCTCCACCTTTCCTTACATGGTCCCCAGGGTCCAAGAGTCAAGTTTGAAATGGCAACAAAACCAAGACCAAGCTGTGTCGTTCTAGCCATAGGCAGCCCATGTGTTTTCTGGAAGAGGGTTTCTGCCCCAGCCCCTCTGCTGGGAATGTTGGTCCCCAAGCTGCAGTGAAGTTTGGAGATTAATTTTGAAAGCCATGTTTTATCTGGGTATCATCGAGAATCTGTTGCAGCACCTTATCTTCAAACTGCCCTTCCAGGCTTGGGATCAGAGCCTTGGACTCCTTGGCAGTCTCTGGGGCAAAGGTTGGCCAAACAGGCCAACTTGAACTTAGAAAGCTTTTTCTGGAGCAACAAATTATGGACATAGGCAATGTTCTTTTTGTTTTCCAACCAATTGAAATGGACCGTATAGTTCAAAGTTTTCATGAAGACCTCTGAGAGTTCCTGTTCACCCTCTGCACTCTCGTTCTGCTGCTTTTGATGCTCCAGAAGCATGTGAACTCTGAATCGAGAAGTGTCTCAGCTGTTCCAAACTTCTTGGGGAAGATGAGCTGCCAGATGTCCTCCTCCACGTTGCAGGTCTGCAGATCGCTGCCGCCCATCAAGGACCTGCCCCCACAGGGCTTTTATAATAGTGAAAATTTGGAAATTCCTTAAATGTCCAATGATAGCAGAACGGGTAAAGAAATTATGCACATCTTATAGTATGGAATTGATTTATTTTTAAATCATGCTTGCAAATAATATTTAATGACATGGAAAACTGCTCATGATGTAATATTCAGTTTTTAAAAAGTGGTATATAGAGTAGTATTTACAAAATGGTTCCAGTTTTTCAAAGAAAATAAAAAGGATTCATTTTAAATCAACTGGAAATGAATGCATCAATGTGTCAAAATGTGATTGGTGATTATTTCTGGGAGGTCAAAATAGGGGCTTTAAATTTTCTTATACCTTATTACACATTTTCTTCAAATGAGCATGATGATTATACTAGAAAAATATTTGTGCACATGAAGACAGCAGAGAGCAACTGCACTCTCTAGATTTTCCTTAGTTATCCCCATTTCCAAGTTCTGTTCTATTGTCAGACCACAGGATTTGCTTTTGGCTTGGAAAATATTGTGCTGTAGTAATTTGGGGAAGAAGAAAGTCAAGGTTTTTCTAAGTAGATTTCTAAGGAGAGCCTTAGCTGAATTACTTTAGAGAATAATAGTCCAATAAATAAATGGAAGGTGAAGGGCAGCTGGGGTATGGTGGAGAGAGCACTGGACTGTGAGCTTTCAGGTCACACGTCTGGAAATTGGAATTGGTGTGGTAGAGAGGAGCTGGGTGGGTGTAGGTTCAAGTCCAAGTCCAAAGTTACCTACATTGGCTTAATCTCATGAAATTTCAACACATTTGTAAACTGGGAACAGTAATGGCCACCTTGAAGGTTTGTAGTGCACAGGTAATGATACAATGTATATAAAAGTAGCAGCAAAGACTCCAGCCTACATGGAATGTGTAATAACCCACATGAAGTGATTGATCTTTCTTGGTTTACGTCTTTGCCTGTCAAATCAAGGAATTAAAATAGATGATCACTAAATTCCCTTTTCTCTTTAAAACATCTACAGTACTTAAAAAGTCTTTAGCAAGGAGAATTTAATATTCCCTTTTGTTTTTATTTTTCCTTCTTTGGCAAAGAATGAGTTATTGTGGCACATGCATTTACTTTGAGGACTAAGGAGCAGTGTTTGAAATGTTCCTCTGCAAGCAAAGGGGCTTAGAAGCAGCCAGAAGTTCCCAAGGTAAAGGATGATGAGGGATGAGGTGATTGGGTACAGGTGCCTTGGTTTCCTGCCGATTGCTGAAAAGATTCATTTCATTACCAAAGGGCTTTGTGTTTTATTTTCTCTAGAGAAGTGGTTCTCAAGCTTTATTGCAAATTACAATCACCTGAAGAGTTTTTAAACCATCCAAGGCCTCAGCAGCATCCCATACCAATTAAGTCTGGGTAGATCCCAGGCATCGGAATTCTTTAAGGCCTCCCAGACAATTCCAATGTGCATCCAAGGCTAAGATCCACATCCTTTGGTGAATGTAGGAATAGTGCTCAGAAATGATTGTGAATTCCATGTCAGCCCTCCACTGAGTGGAAAGGAGCAACCCTTCTCTCCAAGATTTTCCAGGTAGCAGTGAGGCTGGATATCAACTGAAGAGGGTAAAATGGGGGGAGTCTTGAGATTGCTTTTTATGTTTGTCATCCTGGCACAGTGCCTGCTTCATTTAATAGGGTTGTAGCACTGGCCTCTGACCTGTCTGCACATGCCTTTGAGCGAGGAGGTGCCATAAACATCATATAATCTGGCTGCTCACTTGGCAGAGGAAGAAACTGAGGCTGACAGTCAGGACATGCCTCAGACCCATGGCTGAGAAAAGAGCCTGGATTCTCTGCTTTCTCACTTGCATCCTTATCCTACGCCACGCAATCTCCATACTGTAGCAATGCATGTGGAGGGGCTAAAATAAAATGTTCTTTTCCAAATAGTAGCAAATTTGTAATGGAGCAGTTCTCCAAAATTGTTTCAGGACAACACCAAACAGAGAGAGAGAGAGAGAGAGAGAGAGAGAAAGGAAGTGATCTGTCAATGTTTCCTTTTGAGGTCTAGTTCCTCAAAACACACCAGGAGCTAAACAGAAGGCAGGCTCTTGCTGGTCTGATGGAGCTCCTTCCCAGAGGGACACAGTTTCTCTTCTGAGTTTCTTGTTTTCACACAAAAGCAGATAAACAGAAATTCTAATGCCAGCTCTAGTGTGACTGACACATTTGAAAATATCTTTCTGCTAAGACAGGAGACAGGCTAGTGCATACTCTGATCTCCATTTAGAAAAACCTATAGAGGAATCACACAAATTAATCTCCTAAAGAAAAACAGATATCTGACATGAACCTCAGGGCTGTGTATACTTCCTTGACTTATTTCCAGAAGACAGAAGAACCTCAGACTAAGAGGTGTCCACTAGATGGCAGCATTCCTATGGTTAAAGTATCACATTGGCCTAGAAAAAAGGATTTAAAAATTTTTTTTTTATTTTTTAATACTGATTGGAGTGTGGAACTCAAAATGTTTTATGGATATAAATCTACTGTTGAAATATTCTAAGATGGAGCATACAACTAATTATAACTAATTTTTACTATCATTGTGTAAAGTATCACATTGGCATTCTTACTACAATTTTTATTATCGTTACTTAAATCGTGTGTGATTTAAGCAGGTTTAATGTCATGGCTAAAAGTCCTTTGCTGGCTTTCACCACCTTTGCTTGGCTAATCTTGACTTTTGCCTGGGTAATAATACATTCTTCAAAGGCCAGGGGATGTTTATTTATTAAATGGCTCTGGTCTAAAGAATTAGTCACAGCTGTGATCCTGCTAATTACTGGTCTAATCACGATTTTCACTCAGTTATATGATGCAGTCAATTTCTGCTTTTTCTACCAGGATTTAACAGTAATTGCAACCCAATTTTTGACATTTTGTGTAGGCAATATATTAATTAATTAAACAGGTTTTTTTACTGGGTGCCAGACGCTGCGTGAACTGCTGGCAATGCACAATAAGACTTTCATGGAGATTACACCCTACTGGGGTATACCCTGATGTGTATAAAAAGTACATGCTTTAGTAATTGCTGAATTCTTTTTCAAAAAATTCTTTTAAGATTTAGATACTTATTTTGCTGATTATAGAAAGTTCTTTCAGAAATAGCAGGGCGATCAGGGAAAGGGCAAAAGGCTTGGACCTGACCAAAGCAGCGGTGTTTTTCCAAATATAAAGATTATTAGGTGAAGACCGATGCCAGACGTGTTCATTGGGGATGATGGCCCCACTGCAGCTTTGCTTCTACTGGCACCATCTGTCATCTTTGGGACACTTCCACACAGCTCAAACAAAGTAGGTTAGAATTTATTTACTTCAATAAATAAATACACACAGAGACTGGTCAACTAACAGCACAAGTCACTGTGCTGGGCTGGCAAACTAAACCTCTCTTTTAAAATGCTTGATGGTCGATAAAGTGGGTTCAAATATATCACATGTGAGTTTAACAACCCTGTGCTCAGAAATTGAGGTGATGGGCCCCATATCACATTGCTAGCCAATAAAAAGAGGACTCCGAAGTAGAATGATAGTAGGTATCCAATAAATTGTTATTTTACCACAGCTACCATTTACTAGCAGCCCGCCATCGGTACCCAGTAGCACAGTAGTCTTATATCATGCTCTTTCTGGTTTGGTGATTTATGACTGAGGTCTTCAGATGATTCTTGAAGCTCCTGCTTTGCCCATGTGTTCTTGATCTTCAAGTTCTGCTCCTGGATTCCTTGTGTGTGTGTGTGTGTGTGTGCCTATCTGCTTGACTTGTTTTTTAGTGCATGGTGGAAGGAGGGGTTGTGCCTTGTCGTTCTGTGGTCAGAAGGATCATAAACCAATCAGCGTCATTACTGGACAGAGGGTAAATTAAGCAACAGGCAGATCTGGAGATGAGATTTGAAAAGACTATCCCTTGTGCTATCAGCCAGGAAAAGTCTGTCCTTGCTGCAGTGAGGGCAACTTGAGAGTGATGCTCATTTATAACTTGGACTACAGGTGATCTCACCGGTGCACAGACTGTCAAGGAACACCGAAATGTTAAAGGGAAAAGCTGTTGCCCGTAACCCTAGAAAACGGGCTTTCTGTTTCCAACGACAACAAAAACAGACAAACAGAAAAAGAAGACCGCAGAACAGTAAAAAAACAGCCAAATGATGGAAGAGTGTGAGCCAACACCACGGAAGGGTGCGAGGGACCTGAATCTTCCACGAAGAAACACACATCTTTAGAAATTGGCAGCCCCTCTGGACATTCGCTAAGTGATTTTGATGATTGACTTTTCAATTGAGTTTCTGTAGTGAGCAAAGGAGGGGTGTGAGGAAAAAGTAATTTTCCCAATGGGAGTATAAAATCCCTCAGCCTAATGAAATGTTTTCTCTGGTTTAGAGATAACAACCCACTTTTGAGTTTTATGCCTAATATTGATTCTTTGTGTATTTTTTATAGAAGCCTTGATGAAACTCAGTTAATTGTATTTTATTAGAAGGGGAGATTGTCTTTTTTAATATCCTGCAATCGTCCTCACTCACAGCTCTTCATTCCTCCTCCCTTCTCCCTATCAATAGTTTAACTTTGATGGATGGTTCATGGCAGTTAAAAAAAATCAAACTCTCACTCTACCTTTTTGATCCCCTTCCAATTTGAACAATTGCAAAAGTGCTGAAAAAGCCAGCTTCCTTTAAGCAGCAAGATGCTGAAATATGGTCATTAAATCCTGATGGGTTTTTCATTCTGCATCCCATAATTTTAAGAACTGCTTTCCAGGATGGTTGGATAAATTCAGAAAATAAAATAAGGTGGAAGTGTGGTCCCAAGGCAGCTTTTCCATCTGTGGGTTGCCGAATTTACTTACAAACACTGCAAGAGCTTGTACATTATTAGGGTCTGTCTCAGTAAGCAAAGAAGACCCATGAACATAACATGGCAGGTTCAGGGGAGAGAGCAGTTGGGTGGCTGGGTGGTGAGTGCTGCTGTGAATTCCATGTTTTTATGGCCTTGGTGCTTATATATTGAAGGTGTTTTCTTGAGAGAACTGCTTTGCTATTGGGCAATAAGATGAGTAACTTCTTGGGATAAAGGTTTTCATAAAAGAGTTTGGACAAGAAGACTCGGAGGTTTATAGAAATTGTAATCTTTATTGAATGGGCATAGGAAGAGGAATTACATTTAGAACCACTTAGAGGACAAGAAGTTTCAGACTGATTTAAATCCAGAACATGAAAGAATAATGAAAATGAAAGGTAACAGAGAGATGAGATATTGTAGTGTAAATAGTTCTGCCCTAGGATTTAGAAGACTTGGATTTTTGTCCTGGTTTTGAGACTTGGGAGCCATATGTTCTTTGGTAAGTTGTTTAACTTCTCTGAGCCTCAGTTGTTTTTATCTGTAAAATAGAATCTCCTAGGGGCTTATTATGGGCTGGGCTAAGAACTTCACGTTCTTATCCAATTTAACCATCTCAAGAACCTTGGAGACAAGCACTGTTTATTATTCCCATTGTACAGATGAGGAAAGTGATGCACATAGAAGGTTGGTAACTTTCTCGAGTCCGTGAAGGAGGCATGATGTGGACCCACACAGTCTGACACTAGTGTCCACAACCACGTTACCATACAGTTACCTGGGGAAAGAATTCTTGTCTTGCTTATAAGATTGTGATATGGATTGAAGGAGTTAATATTTTTGAAAAGTGTTCTAAAAATGCAAACACACATGCAAATATAAGATAGTTTTGCTATGCATTTGTTACTGTGAATGTATATACAGTGAATAGCCTCTTTCATGGTAGCTGTGGAGAGAGCGTCAACCCCAGTGTCAACCCTCAAGGGTCATGAGGCTGCTTTGCATGGTGGGTGAGTTCAAATCCAGCCTCCATCATTTACAAGTTCAAGGTGACCATATGAAATGCCCTCTGTAGGATGGGAACACCAATGGTTTTATTTCTAGGGTAGTTGAGAAGGTTAGAGGAAACCATTCTTAGGAAGTACTCAGTGCCTGGCAGAGAACAACTCATTGCATGTTAGCTGTTAATGTTAATAGTGGTCTCATCAAGTTTTAATGCTTTAATCCTTTAAGTGGTAGGGAAAGCTGTGTAAATATTTCTGATGTTTGTATGGTTCCAGAGCAAAGCAAAGATGTTCTGTTTTCTGAGCAATCAGTAGGGCTACATGCACCTATCAGAGGGGGTCTTGCACATCATTTATGTTGCCTACATTTCAGTCCTTTTGGTTCACCACAGATCATGCTTGGGAAAAGAGCCAAGTTAATTTGATGATCATAATGCAGTTAAATAGTCTACTTTTAGGCACCTTAATGTTTAAGACATTTTAATGGCCAATGTAACACTTACTCTATCACCTCCCAATCCCCAGCCTCAATTTTAATCATTTTATAGTGTTCAATGCATCTTGTATAAGCAGCTTAAAGCCATACTGGTAGAATGGAATAATAAAAATTATTGTTTTTTATAACTACAATAACAATATAAATAATTGAAGAATACTTTATAGTTTAACAAAGGGCTTTCTCATGGACTATCAAATAAATGACTAATTTGATGGTTGGTTACACAGGCATTCTGGTATGAGAGTAGAGAAGTTGTGAGTATTGGCCTTGGAATCAGACTGACCTGCTTTCTAGTTGTAACATTGCCCCTTAGGTACTTTGTGATTTGAGCCAAGTTACAGACCCTCTCTGAGCCTCACTTTCCTCATCTGTCAAAGGAGGCAAAAAATGCAGGTTTCACATTGGGTTGTAATGAGGAGTTAATAATAGAATACTCATAAATCACTTGATACAGTGCCTGGCACACCCAAGTGACTGAAATATTGGCTGCCATCTTTACCACTGTTTCTATTACTGTAAAGGGATATTAAATTGAAGGTCTTCCAGTCCCAATAACAACTGTGCCCTGGGTTAATAGATGCTACAGTCTAAGCCATGCAAGGCTTGAGAAGGAGGTGACCAAAACCCAAGGTTCTGGCTCATCCCTGGCCACTTCGCTCCAGCCTCTCAGAGGTTGGAAAGATGGACAAAAGAGTGGTAGAGGAGAAGAGGATTTTTGGTAGTTGTTGATGTGTAGTTAGCCCCTGACTCCCACAAGGGAGAAGGATGAGATCAGAGAGAGAGTTTTAAGGATTCTACCCAGACAACATAATGTGCATCTCTGTCAGTATGGCAGGCACTGTTGACTGGTACATGACATACTTCCAGAAATCCAGAGGGTGAGAAACTGGACTGGCTAGTTGCTTTGAAAATGGAGTGAAGGAGGGTTCGCTGTGGCCTTGAGGTTGGCTACATTCCCTGGGTCTCTCTAGACAAAGGAAGTGTGTCCTGTGAAATGGGGAGGGGGCAGGACATGCTTGTGAGCAAGCCAGCTTGGGGCTGTCTTAGATCCTGACCAAGATGGTCGTGAGCAGGGGGGTGGTATCTCCCACAGGGGAGGGGGTGGATGCCTAGATTTCCAGGGGCTGAAGAAGGGCCATAAGTGCCAGCTGTAAGAGAAGCATTAGCCTGAGTCAACTTGACAACAGGAGAGAAACCCCTAGCGATGGGGTGAAGGTGTGTGTCTCAGAGACGCAGGGAAGAATCTTCAGGAGAGAACATGGCTCCAAGGCTAGGTTATCCCAAGACGAGCCTCTTTTTCCTTGTTCTCCCTCACACTCTGCTTGTAGAAGAGTCAGAAACTACGACTAACAAGGTCTAGGAGAAGGGAAGAATGTGCAAGTGTGGAAAGAGAAGCCACACACCACCTTCTCTTGCTGTGGGCAGTCAGCTTGCTCTGCCCAGCTGTGAACATGGAGAGGCTGTGAATGAGAATGAAGAAGGAGAATGTTTTCTTTATTCCAGGGGATAGAAAATATGAATTACTAAACCAAGACTTCTGTGATTACTTTAAAGTGTTCAGAAAAGTCTTGGGAATAACCCAAAAGGTGATCCAGGGGCAAGAAACAGCCGGTCCCATGGAATTAACTGAAAGGAATGGTGAGATAGAATTGAAGCTGCCTCTTGATCAAACCCTCAAAAGTTACGCTTGTGCAACGTAGTAGTAACATCATTTTCTTCCATTAGTGCCTAGAGGTAAGTATTATTGTGGGAAATAATAATAACAGTTCCACAGATAAGGTAACCAAAGCTTAGGAGGGTAAGGGGTTTGTGCGGAATCCCAGAATGAAGAAAAGCAGAAGCAGGACCTGAACACTGGTTTCCTGACCCAGCTTGATCCACCAGCCACAGAGCCTCCGACTTCATGATCAGAAATGGTTGCGGAATGAAAATCCATGAGGATCTCAGAGCTCAAAGCAGATTGTCAGAAAGTCAGGAGGTTCTTGTCAGAAACCTTGCATTTGGCTTGCGAATTGTCTTTCTCCTGGACCCAGTACCCAGAAGACACATGTCAAAAGATCAAGTTTTTTCCTTTTAGCACAAATACATTTGAGGGGACTTTGCGAGGGGTCTTTGTGCTATGACATCTTTACTAGACTAGAACATGACAGAAGCCATTTATTTTCTTAAATATCTTGATTTTATTGCTTTGGGAATTGGGCTGTTCTAAGTGGAATTTTCTCAGGGAGAATCAAGGTGGAAAAAATGGAAACCATTACAGAAGATCATAGGTCAAATTCTCTTGAGAGCCTGAAGACCTCACTGAGGCTCACCTGTAATCAGTTGTGCCAATTTGAATGTATTATGTCCCCCAAATGCCATTATCTTTGATGTAATCTTGTGTGGGCAGGCCTATCAGTTTTGATTAGATTGTGATTCTTTGAGTGTTTCCATGGAGATGTGCCCCACCCAACTGTGGGTGATGACTCTAATTGGATAATTTCCATGGAGGTGTTGCCCCACCTATTCAGGGTGGGTCTGAATTAAATTACTGGAGACTATATAAGCTCGGACAGAAGGAGCAAGCTTGCTACAGCCAAGAAGGACACTTGGAAAAAAGCACAGGAGCTGCAGGTGAGAGACAGTTTGAAGATGGCCATTGAAAGCAGATTCTTGCTCTGGAGAAGCTGAGAGAGGACAAATATCCCAAGTGCAACTAAGAGTGACATTTTTGAGGAACTGCAGCCTAGAGAGAAACATCTTGGGAGAAAGCCATTTTGAAACCAGAACTTTGGGGCAGATGCCAGCCATGTGCCTTCCCAGCTAACAGAGGTTTTCTGGATACCATTGGCCATCCTCCAGTGAAGGTACCCAATTGCTGATATGTTACCTTGGATACTTAATGACCTTAAGACTGTAACTGTGTAACCAAATAAACCCCCTTTTATAAAAGCCAGTCCATTTCTGGTGTTTTGCATTCTGGCAGCATTAGCAAACTAGAACATGAGTGTTTTCCTTTTTCATGAAACACAAATTTGGTGAACTGAGTGTGGCCATTGTGTGTGTTCAGGGAAGTCACAATGAGTTCTGTATGCCCTTTTCCATGTGATACTCACGGCATTCTTGTGACAAGTAGATCCGTATCCAGAAATTATGCTTCCTTGCTTCCAGGGACACGGATAAGGACCTACCCTTAATGCCTTAGATGAGGTAAGCACGTTTAAGCCATAGGGGAGGTAATAAACGAGGACCCATTCTGTGGAAGCAGTTTCCTGGCCATGCACTCAGGGTTGCCTGTGGATTTTAGGCCAGCCCCTCTGTGTCACCCCCTGTGTGTGAGCAGGGCCAGCTTAGGGGGCCACAATTGCCCTTCATTCTTCATGATTCCTTTGACCAAGCCCTAGAGTGAGAGGCTGGAATAGCTAACTAGTGCATTGTACTGTAGTGAATAGTCACCAAAGGGAAAAAAAAAATGAGAACAAAAACAAGAATCTCCGATTAGTCTTTCTCTCCTTGTTCTGAGGCTTTCATCTTGTTGAGATGACAGAACTGAAATCAAGGCTGTAGCCAGTTTGAGAGTCAGCTTTGATTTTGCAGATCCTAAAACAGCAACCTTATTTTATCAAGGACATTTGAAGAAAAGGAATATATTTAGTTCAGAAACAAAGACTTAGGGAGAAATGAATGGTCCATCAAATCGAAGGGGAGTAGGCTTGCTGTCTGTGACCCTAGAGGGCAGATCCAAGGCCAGGCGATGAAATACCACAGAAGCAGACTTGGGCTCAATAAAATGAACAGCTTTCCAACTTTCAGTACCTAGAAGTCATGCTTTCTTTGCAGTATATCAAAAAAAAAAAAAAAAAAAAAAAAAAAATTAACCAAATAGATCACTTTGCCTTTGGCCCTTCCTCAACACATCTCCCCAAAGCTAGCCATTATGCTACCCCCAAAATGAGACACAAGGGGCTGAGCATGTAGTGTAATGTCCTCCTGGATGAAAAATTTTTTGGGGGGTTGCAGGTTGATGGTTCTCCCTTCTCATTGGGGTGCAGAAAAGTATGTTGGATTTTGGAATCAGGCTGCCACTGGTTTCAATCCTGGCTCCATTGCTCATAAGCTGAGGGGCCTTAGGCAGGTGACTTAAACTCTCTCAGCCTTAGTTGCCCCATTTGTAAATGGGAAGAATAAAAATCATCTGCCTCAGAAGGTAGTTGTGAGAATTAAATGCTTGCTGTGGCCTGGGATTTATAAACAAATGGCAGCCTCAAAAGTCATTCTATATTTAATTGTTCCAAATTTACAATGTTTAGAAATATTTAATATAACTAAACTTTATGTTCCATAAAGCTACATAACATTGCAATTACAAATCCAAATATCTAGTGCTTCAAGGAAGCAATTTGTTCTTAGACATTAATGATTCTGAGTTTTTTTCATTTGTTTGTTAATATTGGTCTTTCTAATCATTTTTCTGGCTATCTGCTAGCACACACCCACAGACAACTAATAGTAGACCCTTCAAACATAGGAAAAACTTAAATTTGGTACATTTGTTCATGTTAATTTCAACGTAATTATTTTGGGACTCAAAGTCGGTTTGAATCCTTTTTTTATACTTAATTAGCTTTATGACTTCAGCAAATTATATAACTTTTCAAACCTTGGCTCATCTACAAAGTAGGAATTGTGGCGAGGATTAAATTTCATGAAATTATACATGGAAAAACTTAATGCTGTGCCTGGGATATAGTATGGTTTCAAAACTAATAGACATTATTATTTTTTGTATAATAGTTTTATTCATAGTTCAACTTTACCTATTTAATATGTGGGTCATGAGGCATCAGCATTTCATGGGTGGGAAGTTGGAGAACCACTGTAGTAACAGTTACAACAACCCATCTGTATTAGTCCTGTGGCTGCTATAACAAATCACCACAAGCTTGGTGGCTTAAAACAATGCAAATTTATTCTCTTGCAGAGCTGTATCCCAGAAGCCTGAAATCACCATTGCTGGGTTGAAATCAAGGTGTCAGCAGGGCTGGTTCCTTCTGGAGGCTCTAGAAGAGAATCCACCCCTTGCCTTTTCTGATGGCTGCCTGTACTCCTTGGCATGTGGCCCCTTCCTCATATCTCTCCAACCTCTTGCTCCCATCCTCATATCTTCTATCTGTCTAGTCAAATCTCCTTCTACTCCCTCTTATAATGATACTTGTGATTACATTTAGAGCCCACCTGGATAATCAAAGATAGTTCCCCATCTCCAAATCCTTAACTTAATCACATCTTCTTCCTCAGGAGAAAAAGGATATAATGTGGGTACTAACCTCATCAGGTTGTTGTGTTAAATGGCTGAATATGCTTAAGGCCGTTATGCCCAGCATCGATGTACCCAATACCTGTTAATAGTTATTATTATCTCCTTATCACCTCTAATGGCTCTGGAAAATATCCATGTATTTGGGAAGAGGGAAAGGTTTTCCTTTAAATGGAAATTGCAGGGAAGACACCCATTTTTGCTTTTTAGGGAGAAGGAAACAGATAAGTCCCTTTTGCACAGAAGGTAACATTTACAGGTTCAGGGATTAGAACATGGATATCTTAGGGGCCATTTTTCAGCCCAACTGCATGGTCTGTCTTGGGAAACAGGGACCTGCCTTTCATTTGATGTGTTCAAGCAAAGGCTGGGGCTGGGCCTTGTGTCGGACACACTAGAAGGTGCACCTGTAGTGGCTGGAAGCTTATTTAGGAGTGATCTGCGGGCATGTAGAATCTGTGATTTTTAATGGGAGATATTGGGAGAAAGTTGTACTACCCCAAAATGAATGTATTTCTCTCTTCTTCTCTGCTCTGTGCTATAATGTTCTATCCCAACTGGGCAAATTTTATATCTATAAATGCATTTTCTTGGCGTTATCTTTTATCTACTTTGTACAAATTCATAGGCCATTTAAGTACCCTCTGCCAGTCTTTGTGGGAGCCCCTTCACTCTTCTGACACTACCCTTTTGCATTCTCTTGCCCCAAATTCACAGTACTGTTACATTTATATGATACTCCGTAAGTCAGTCCTGTTCTAAGCACTTTATGTATATTAACTCATTTAATATTCAAAATACTCTATGAAGGATGTATCCCCACTTTGCAGATGAGAAAACTGTGGCTGGGAGAGGAGAAGTAACTTGCTCAAAGTCTCAAGTGAGTGTTCAAAGCCTGGCCATGTGGCTGCGGAGCCCACATGTTGAACCAATGTGGAACGCACCTGTCTCTCTGCAAGTCCTCAGTAAATGGCCACTAATGTTACTTTCATAGAGCCCAGAAATATATGTTTTGGAGTTCTGCTTTTTCTCCCTCAGCTTTGTTGAAAGAAAAGAAGAAAGGAAATAAGGGAGGAAGGAAGGAAGAAGGTCAGGTGGGAGGGAGGAAATAAAGAAGAAAAAAAAAAAACAGTAAAAGAAAGAAGAGAATAAAAGAAAAAGCAAGCCAGAGAAGTTCTTGTTGACTTGACTAGAAGCCACACCTTGACCCATCCCGTGGGTGAGATACTGGTGCACAGATGATGCCACAGGTAAACAATTGACAAACTTTGTAGTCCAGCATTTAAATCAGGGCCAAGCAGATGTTGATAGATTTTGAAGAAACATCATAAAATGATGACAAAACTAAAAGGAATATGAATGGAAAAAGTCCATCTTAAATCTATAGTTGTTTAACTACTCTATGCATTTGTCTTTTTGTTGTAAAAATTCAGTTTTAAATCCATAGCTGTTCTGAGAATTTGTATATGGAGGGAGCAGGTGGAGTGGGAGAGATTATCTTCCCAGGTAATTACATACAGTGGCCTCTGGGGAGGACAGAACCTCTGCCCGTGGCATGACAGGAGGTGCAAGATGGCACACCGCAAGGTGGCTGCAAGTCCAGGTTCTGGAGCCAGAAGGTCTGCGTGCAAGTTCTGACACTGTAATCATGGCCAAGTTTACTGAACTTTTCTGTTCCCCAGTTTCCTCAGGAGAAAAAGGACATAATGTGGGTACTAACCTCATCAGAGTGTTGTGTTAAATGGCTTAATATGCATAAGGCCATTATGCCCAGCATCGATGTACTCAATACCTGTTAATAGTTATTATTATCTCCTTATCATCTCTAATGGCTCTGGAAAATATCCATGTATTTGGGAAGAGGGAGAGGTTTTCCATTAGATGGAAATTGCAGGAAGACACCCATTTTTGTTTTTTAGGGAGAAGGAAATAGATAATAAGAAAATACAAAAATTAAGAAGATTGTTCCAGATCGTGGTAAATGCTATAATGCAAATGTTTCCTAGTAATGCACTCCTGTGTGCCTGGGGGTGTGAGGCAGAAACCTACTTCCTATCGGGTGGTGGTGATGGGGGTCCTCTCGGGGCTAGGATCTGAGGGAGACTGAAGAACTGGGGATGACTGTTCTAGGCAGTGAGAGCAGGAAGTGCAAAGATCTTGAGATGGGAGAGCTTGGGATGTTGGAGCAATGACTCATAAAGCCTGCTGTGATTGGAGGAAATTTATGAAGAGATGGGTTAAAGAAGGTGAGGTTTGAGAGACGGCAGGGGTGGAGTGTGACTGATGGGGAGGGGGTATTTTTATCCTAAACGCAATGGGAAGCCGCCAGAGGACCTATATCCAGGTGGAGACATGACCTGATTGGAGTTTTGAATTTTATGTTATTGTGCTTTCCAAGTGCCTTAACTTTATGACTGGTGATATTACTATGGATAGATACATTTATTAAGTGCCAGTGCTTAGTGTATGCTAACCACTTTGCACACATGTGAGAAAAGGTAACTGGAAATTTGAACAGAGGCACCAGGATACTATAGATATGAAATTCCAGAGTGAAACGGCAGAACAAAGGCTGATTTTCAAAAGCTTGGGGCTCAGATGGTGCAAAAACATGCCAGGAGGATATAAAGGTAGAAAGAGTGGATTCGTGAAGAGGACTTCTTTGGAGAGAGCTGCCAAATTGAAGCCCACCAACCAGCCCCCCACCCCCATCCCTGAGTGAGGCGCTTCAACGAGACCATTCACAAGATGGTTGGTCTTCATTGGCCTTTGGGGAGCACGTTGAGATTGGATCTGACCCGGGAGAGTGGGCAGGAGGAAGGAAGGGAATGGGGACGAAGGAGGGAGGAGGATGCGCCAAGGGTGCAGAGTGGTTTGAATGTTGAGTCTGGGGTCATTTCATAGGGGTCTTTGCTCAGGAGGACCGGCTAGAGGGATCGGGTTCTCACCACAGAAAGAATTCTCTGTGGAATGGATCCTGGCTTGGGGAGGAGAGATGTGAAATAAGTCAATGCGATTGTTGCCTGGAACTGTACCTTCTGATTTCTGAATTGAGGCTGTATTTGAGACTGTATTTCCCATCTCATAATTGAGGACAACTTGAAAATTTCCCAGAACGGGATTGAGGCTCACCTACATGGCTGATGGCATTTTGTCTGGCACATTCCAAGAGGGCAGAGCAGCAGAGAGCATGGAGGCACCACTCCCTTCCGTTCTCCCTTGTCAGCGAGTGCGCCCCACTGCTGGCCCCAGGGAGGACCCAGCGCGGCAGGTTCAGGGCTAGTCCTATGGGCTGTGATTATTCGCCAGGGCTTTCATCTTGGGTCTAATTTACTGAGATTTGCAGGACTGGGGGCAGTTCTCAAAGCTGCAGAGCCATGCTGGAGAGGTGAGAAATTATGTTTTATAGAGGGGCCCTCAGGTACCCCTGGAACACAGCCCCTCAACCTCTCCCACGTCTTCTCTGTTGCCTTTCTTGGGGAGCATTCTTAAAACAGCTTCATTTATGTGTGCCACCATTCCAGTTTAAAGTCATTGTTAAACACCCACTGTTAGGATCAGGGCTATTAGATAAATAAAATACTGCTGTATATTCAAGCATGGCCTTTACAGCATTATATTAAAACAATAAATCAAGTATCACAGACTCAGCTTTTGAGCCAGCTTTTATTGCATTATTCCATTTTCTCCATTATCCAGCTCTAAAATCCCTCTCCCTGCATTTATGATTTTGAAACATTACATCAGTTATGTCCCCATGGCACTTTAATCTAATCCAACAGTTTAAGGGGTAGGTAAGTGTTTAGGACACTGGGCCAGGCTCTGATCATTTTATGAAGCCGTTGTTTTATAGAAGAACATTACCTTTATGACCAGATTCTGTGGCGTGTTTGGGGGAACAATCTGGTTACAATTACAAATAGCATCTCTTAAGAGCCGCAGTAGAAAGCTCAGCTGTTTGAAGATGAGATACGGCGTCCTTAATCGCTTGTAGTATATTGGTGCAAGATGTCAAAAGGAAACATGTCAATGTCCCAGCCCCCTTCCTATCCTTGGGGACTTTATGTTAACTATTGGTTCCGATGGAAAAACTTTCCATGCTCTGTGCCTTGAAATAACGTTAGTCATCCGTAAGCACAATCGCCACCTCTATCAAAGGAGAGCCTTTATGTACTGGCTGTGTGCAGTATGTTAACCTCACCCCAAATGAGCTGGATGTCATTAAGCCTTTAGAGCAATGGGCTCCTTCTCACAAGATGGGAAGTCAGTTTCCTGAGGAGGGCTCATCTGCAGTGCTGCTTCTAGATCTCCTGGAAGAAAACAGTGTCTGTTTGTGCTGATCTTTAAGCACTTGCCAATAGTTGCTCAATACCCATTGATTCTATTTTACTCATATTAGGGGAATAGTGCATAGATCAAACTATTTTTGAAAGATAACCCAAACTATGTCAGTGGGATACTGTTTAAAATTCAAGTGGTCCGTCCTTCATATACCATGAGTCTCTGGGAAGCCAATAAATGTCAAAGAAATGTCAAAGTATTTATGTATTTATTGGGTCCATGGTGCATTTCTGAGGAAGCTTTGTGACATTTGGTCATTGCATTCTTTGAAGGTATCACACAGAGTAACATTGCCATAATCACATCAAATGAATTTCAGCATTCTGCTCTGCACAATCAACCGTCCAAGCATTAGAGAACATGGAAGGCACTTCCCACTGGGGATTGCCTTTGGCAAATGATTCCTTTAGCTCTGATGTCAAAATTAGGTGGACAGATGTGTCCCAGCGATCACAAAGGCTGGGGTTTGGAGGGTCTTTGGTGTCCCTTGCCCTCTTGGTGGAAGCCCCTCATTGTTACACGGAACTGAGCTGCCAGGGCTTTTTAGCAATCACCTGTGAGGTGAAGGAAGGTAAGTTAGGGTGTGGAGGGAGGAGGGATGGAGGAAAAGTGGGACGAGCCCAGTGTTGGCAGGCAGCATTAGCAAGGGCTTTCCAAGACCAGTCTAGCCCTCCCTAAGAAGCAGGTGCATCTTTCTCTCAGCTCTTTGTTCAGAAAGACTCTTGAGTTTCCCAGGCCTTTCTGAGTCAGCATTGCTCAGTCCTTTAGGAATTGAGCTGAGTCGAGCTGAATTCACAGACAGTCAGTTTGAATAACTATCTTTCTTTTCTTTAGTAAAACTGAAAGTGGATGTGTCAAATATTTTGTGAAAAAGCTGCATCAGTATGGGAAATAAATCGTTTATTTTCTTTTTGTGATCTCGTCCTTCCACAATTCTCTCACTTCACCCTCAAGCTACCCGAATGCCACAGCCAAAATGTTTTGCTTTTCTATTATTTAGAAGCTAACATTTTCTGAGTTGCAGGCACTGTGCTCAGCAATTTATGTCTACATTTTCTCTACTTATCCATGTAAGACACATGGAATTATCCACATTTTACTAGAGGAGACAGAGGCTCTGATTTGCCTAAGGAATCTATCTGCTAAGTTCTACAGCTGGTATTTGAACCCAGGTTTTCCCAGCCTCCCCACCCACATTTTGTCCATCACCTCAAGCAGACTCTCATGAAAGGCCTGCTCCTGAATTTTTGGGTCTTACTGAACAAATAGAAGCTCCTGGGCAATACATTCAAACTTGTTCCGCTCTGAGACCCCTCCAGAGGCAGGATCATATGTTTACCCAGCTTCTTCTTATAGGAAATGGAATCAGTCTCTTTGCCAACACGCATTGCGGAGAAGATGCAAGGTTAATCATCAAACAGTGCAGTTCAAGGCAAAAGGATGAAGCATGGGATATGCTGAAATTGAGAAGAATGTGGCTAAGTACAGTGATTATGTTGCATGTAGTTTATTGGAAGCTTTTTACAAGAGGCTTGAATGAATGATGATTGACTATTAAGGGAAAGTGTTAAACATGGGGTGCAGAAAAGTAAGATGTTCCGTTAATAAAGTGTACTAAGATTTTTAGAATCTTTCATTTGACCATCTCTCCAGTCATAAAAAAAGGGGACCTCAAACTACACAGGAACAAAGTCCTGCTTGTGGAAGAATGTTAGAGTTTTAGAAAGAAAAATTCTTTGGAAGGATACTCCATCAGTCTAAAGTATTATTGTTAGAATAACTCCCCGTGCCCCATTTGACAAACCACCCTAATCCGTTCTGTCTCTCTTGAGCCTATCATGAAACATTTTACACTTGACTCAACCTGCAATTTGTTCATTCCTGAGCTCGACCTCATATGAGACTCAGACTCAGATGTGGCGGGTGTTTATTGAGGTCCTGTGCTTGGCATTTTCTTATACGTCCTTCTGAAATATTCCTGCCTCAAGGCCTCTATCGACCACGCTAAAAGGTGCATTCCTCACTGCGGAAGACAAGGCACATTTTCCAGCCTCTTTTCTGGGATCGCACTAGTGGAAGGTATGGTGTCTTAAAAAATAAAAAACAGAAAGATCAGATGCCCAGTTAGGTTGTCAGACAATCCCCATCTCCCTACTTAGAAGAACTTCAATAATTTGGACCTCACGAAAGTAGAATCTATTCCAAGTCAGACATAAGCTTGAAAAATCCCTTGGCTGCATGAGACTATGTTTGATCTCCCTCTAAGAACATATCTTTGGAAGCCCAGTAGACAGCCTATCAACATAATAATCGATGCCACGTTTACTGATTGTTAATTTGGACGTTGACTCACTAATCCATGGTGGCCCTGCTTTGGCTAACATATATAGCTGTACTTAATAAGTCTGCATGTCTTCAAATATTTCATGATTCAGAAATTCTTCTCTGACTGTTCTTGGGTGGAATCAACCAAATTAATTAGATTTTTTCATATTTCAGTGTTGACAGCTTTCCTTGCATATGTTTGTCGACTGTGCACATTTAAATTTTACATTCAGGAATTTTTATTCCTAGAAGTAAGAACAAATTACACAAGGGTTTTGAAAATATTAACAAATGCTAACGAGATAAGGGTTTAGTAAGGGGAGTTGGGATGTTTTGAGGTCTGTTTATTAACCTGGGCTGGCAACACAAGGCATCTCAGAATATCTACTGTCTGAGGAGGCATCTAGCATCATGCTAGTACAGTTTAGAAAATAGCCCCTTTTACAGTGAGATGGCCGAATTTTAGTTCTGATACAGAATGGTATGTGGTATAGTTTATTTGTCTCTATTTTCATATTTCATTCATTTGAATGTCTGTATTGATTTTAGCACAATGGTAATGGTTAGTAAACATATGCAAGAATTTGTAGAACACCTGGACCAAAGGGCAAAACGGTGTGATGGCATAAAATCAGAGAGAGGATAAACTTTTGTTTTGGCAGTGGTCCACTCACAGAAATGGTTTCAGGCAGTTTCCAAATGTCAGGCTTAAGCTAGCACATGTGAAAAGTGGCAGAGAATAGGCTATTGAATTTAAATAAGAGAAAATGTTAATTTTTATGTGTTTAAGAGAACTTTGAAGTATTTTTAAACAAGCACAATTGGCCTGTGCTGTATAGTTCAGAAAATAAGGGAAATGCTGGTTTCTGTGCATTCAAATGATAAAATGTGTAATATTCATTTTATGAAATGATATTTCTCCTTCAAAAAAAAGTGATGTATAAGCAAATAGAGACAATCTAGAAAATATAAAAATGTAGGCAGTAGGATGGGAATCGCTTTAAAAATATTATCAACATTTTTGGTGAATGTTCTTTGTCTTTTTTTCTGTGCCTTTAAAAAATGTTTGGGTTTTACCTAGTTGTATTACATTGAAATACACAGGATAATTTGTGTATTAATTCATGTAATAATTCATTTTTCTCTTACATGAAAGGAATATTTATTGAAAACTTATGGAAGAGCAGCCAAGTTTTCCAAGGAGAGAAGCTAACTTCCCTAGAAAACAGAGCAAAGGGCTGTAAAAGTTTTAAAAGAAAATCTTTTATTATTGTTAGAACATTTTTTCCTTCCCTGTATGTTGTTAGCATCTCTGTGAATGTTTCTGGACTGTAATACCACCATGGTATTTCAAAGGAGAGCAGTCAGGCTAATGGTCAAGTACTCCCCACTTCTGGAGCCAGACGTCTGGTTCAAATCCCAGCTCTGCAGCAAACTGCTGGTGTAACTTCAGGCAAGTTTCCTCATTTGTGAAAGAGGATTCTGAACCTTCCTCTCTTCTAGCACCATTGCAAAAATAGCACAAACTAATGCATGAAAAAAGCAGTTAGAACCTTGCTCTCAATAAATGTTAGCCCTTATTAGATGACACAAATCTGCTTCTAATCACGTCATTAATGTAATTAGCCATGACAATAATAATCCCCTAGTAGCAAGTGCCATGTTACATACATCTATTCATTACAACAGATCTTCAATATAGGCATGGCTGGTCCCATTTTTCAGATGAGAAAACTGAGGCTTGGGGAAGTTACATAGCTTTTCCAAAGTCTCCCAGCTGGTAAGTGGGAAGCCAAGTCATTACTTGTGAGTACTTCCTTGTGGACCTTATAGCAAAAAAAACCAGATGTTTCTTGTCTCCCCTGTGTAGGTGTAAGAAAAACTGCAATTGGAGAAGGAAGTAGATGGGAGAAGGAAAAAGGCTTTAAAGTACATGAGCTATTTTGAAATTGCTTTTAGCATCCACATTTATTCTTTTAGCTCCACAACTCTGAGATTAGACCACACACATTCTAACGTGTTGATTGCTGTGTTCAACATCTTTATCGTTTTTAAAAAAAAACAATAGCAAGGGAAGAGAATGTCTGTTTTCTGTGAGGCATGGCAGAAAAAGAAGACACATGGTTTCCTTCTTCAATTTTCTCTAGGAAATTAGTCACTGTATCTGAGAATGGTAGCCCAAGAATGCGAGTTTTCTGTTCTTACACTTGATTATGTCATCTGCAAACAGCTTTTGAAAGGAACACCCGGGGTAATTTATCAGGGAAACTGCTTTCGACTCTGTTTTTTTCACTGGGGGTTATGAAACTTCAGCAGGTGGCATTTTGGTGGTTAGCGTGACAAGCTTGTGAAATTGCAACAGCTAGCAAGGGGAAGAGCATGCTGATTTTCTTTCTTTTATAGATAAAAAAGAACACACGTCGGACCTTGTCACAGCATTCATTTATTCATTCCGCTAATATTTATTGAGTGCCTACCAGTGAGCAGATACTAGGGAAGGCACTGGGTTTACCAGGTGAGTATGTCGACAGAGACGGGGAGGAAAGGAGACCCAGGCAGGGAGGTGGAGGGCCAAGTGGGAATGAAGAGCAGGAGCCCTTCAGCTGGTGGGAATTCACTCTGCCCCGTCTTTGCTATTAAGAAAATTGGGGTTTGCATTGGTAAAATGATTTTTCTGCTAGTCAGTAATGAGGCCAGGATTCTTCCAGTCTGTGTGAGCCCTTTAGAGCCACATCTCTCAGAGAGTGTACTGGGTTCAATTGTGTCTCCCCCAAATTCATGTCCACCCTGAACCTCAGAATGTGACCTTATTTAGTAATAGGGACTTTGCAGAGATAATTCGTTAAGATGAGGTCATTTACATTAAGGCGGGTTCTAAATCCATTGACTGGTGTCCTGATAAGAGGACCATAAAGAGAAACAGATTTTCACACCCAGAGGGCACAGGGCCATGTGCAGACAGAGGCAGAAGTTCAAGTGGATGTGGCTATAAGCCAAGAATTGCCAAGGATTGCTGGCAACCAGCAGAAGCCAGGAAGAAGGAAGGGAGGATTCTTTCCTAGAGACACCTTGTTTTTGTATATCTAGCCTCCAGAACTGTAAGAGAATAGATTTTGGTTGTTTTAAGCCACTCAGTTTGTGGAAATTTTTATAGCAACTCTAGGAAATTAATACAGAGGGTCTCTAAGGAATCTGTTTTGGTTTCCACAGCTGCTAAGCAAATACCATGTAATGGGCTGTCTTAAACAATGGAAATTTAATGGCTCATAGTTTTGAGGCTAGGAGAAGTCTAAATCAAGGCATCATGAAGATGATGCTTTCTTCCTGAGGATTAGTGTTCTGGTGTTGGCTGCTGGTGATCCTTGGTCCTGGGCTCCTCTACCACATGGCAATGTGCACGGTGGCCTCTCCTGGCTTCTCTCTTCTCTTCCAGGTTCCATTGATGTTCAGCTTCTGGCTGCTTCCTCTGTGGCTTTCTCTCCATCTGAATTTCATTCTGCTTATAAAGGACTCCAGTAATAAGATAAAGAGCTGTTCTGTCTGAGCTGGGCCACAACTTAACTGAAGTAACCTCATTAGAAAATTCTACTTATAATGGTTTCACACCCACAGAAATGGATTAAAATTAAGAACATGTTTTTTGGGGGTATATAGCTCCAAACCACCATACCATTTTAAACACTGCATGTCCTAGCTCTCGTCTTCAAGATCTTAAGTAGTTTGCTTCATTTCTCCCCATTTCTGAGGTGTGACCATCTCTCCCCTTATACTGTGTATTGTCCTGTCTAGTTTTTGCTCCTCCTTCTCTTCTCTCTCCTAACCACCTCTTTAGGGCTGAAGATATGGTAGAACAATTAAGTAGCCGAACTAACCCTTAACATAAAACAGGGGAGCTTAACCACTCTTTACAGGCCTTCAGCTACTCTTGCCTGCCAGTGAACTCTTCAGTGGAAACTTTGCTTCTAGATGTTCCTCAGATATCAGGTTTCAAAGTGGGAACACGGAGCTTCATTGGGACACTTGTTTCCTGCTCATTTAAGTGGCCGTGTTAAGACACTGCAGAGCTGGGGTCAGCAAACTTTTTCTGTAAGGGGCCAGATCGTAAAACTATTAGGCCTTATGGACCTTGTGGTCTCCGTCACAACACGTGATATTTGTTGTTGAAAGCAAAACAGCCACAGACAATTTGTAATTTACTGGCTGGTGTACCAATAAAACTTTATTTGTGGACAATGGAATTTTAATTTCATATAATTTTTGCATCATGAAATATTCTTTCAGTTTTTTTAACTATTAAAAAAATAGAACTTCTTTCTTAGCTCCCCGCTGTAGAGCTCATTGGTAAGCAAGAGTTGCTGAAGACCTGTAAAGAGTTTTTATATTTAGGGTTATTTATGCTACTTCAATGGTGTGACCATGGGAACACAGATTCAGGGCACAACAGAAATTTTCAGCAAATGATCCCTTTATTGGACAGAAAAAAAGAGTCCAGAAAAAGTGAATCTCTTTGTCGCTTGTGTAGTATCAAGAGTCCAAAAGAGCAGTCCCATCATGGCTGCTCCCAGGGTGGCTGAAAACTGCTCTGGGTCGGGGTCAGTAGATGGCATGCCCCCCTTCATGCTGGAGAAGACAGGACAATTTATTCTGTTTGAGTGTGGATTTTATGTACCTGGGGGGAGCTGAGGGGCCCTGCCACTGAGAATTCCTATTCTGATAAGCATCTGGGGCTGCTTGTTCCTGGTTTCCAGGTTTGAGGTCTAGCAGGACCTTTTCATTAGACATAACATCTCTCCCCTGCCTGTGGATTGGCCCACCATAGAAAAGGAGGTGAGGGTAGAGAAAGGCTGAGGATGGCCATTTAGCCTGTGTTTGTGGCTTCCTGAGAGAAGAAGGTAGGGGAAGGTGATGTCTAGAAGGTGATGTCTAGAAGATGGTGGCTTAACAGGTATCTGTGATTTCCCTAACAAAGAGCATTGCGGGTTAGATCCCACTATCAGAAACTAAATCCGCTTCAAATCCTGGTGCTACACACAAATGGCTGGGTGGCCTTGGACTACTTACTTGGCTCCTCTGAGCCTCAGTTTCTACATTGGCCTTATTTTTGTGAATACCCCAAGCTTTGTACTTTGTCTTTGTGATAGCTTCTGTTTGGAATGCTCTACCTTCAGAACTTCACCTTATGGGATCTTTTTCATTAAACTGGTTATCAGCCTTAATTGACCTCCCTTTGCCCCAGTCTCTCACTCTCCTATTACCTAGCTTTATTTCCTTCACAGAATTTATCAAATCTGAAACTATTGCATTTATTTACCAGTTTACTCAGGTATTGTCTAGCTTTCCCATCAGAATGAGCTTCATGAAAGCAGCAAGGATTTTTAAAACTTCTGTTTACTACTGTATCCCCAAGTTCTAGAACAGTGTTCAGCATTTATTAGGTGCTTAAAAAATACTCATAAACAATTTAAACTAATCTGTAAATGTGCAAATGATAACATTTACATTATAGGATTGCAGTCAATGAAATGAAATGATACAAGCTTAAGAAACCTTAAATATTTATTATTAAAATTGTGATGAATAAACATTAATAAGGGGAATAACAGATAATAAAATAATGAAATGGGATGGGCCAAGTTATGCAAGTCTAGTGAACATATCTAGATCTAAGGAACATAGAGATTATCTATCAAAGGAAAATGTCTTCACTCACCTTCCCTTTTTAGACACAAGGAAACTGGGTTTCAGTAGAGTTGAGCAGCTTCTTTAAGGACACACAAGCTTATGAGAACATTGTAACAAGCATGATACATACATATATAAAAATATATAAATAATTTACGTGCATTTTGGGGAGGAGAAGGGAAAGAGTGTATTAGTTTTCATTGCTGCATAACAAATTACCACAAATTTAGCTGCTTGAAACTAAACTCAACATGTGTCAACTGCGTTCTCTACCCCGAGTCTGCCCCCAAAGTGTCTCTCAGCCAGCTGCATTCTTGTCCAAGACTCTGGGGACAATCTGCCTCTTAACTCACTCAGGTTGTTGGTAGGATCCAGTTCCTTGATGTTGTAGGTCTGAGGTCACCATTTCCTGGCTCTTAGAGGCCACCTGCAGTTCCTTGCTGTGGACCCTCTCATCAGCCCTCTCATATTATCACAGCCAGCAGTGGAATCCCTCACACTGAATCCCCTTCTCACTTTGATTTATTCTGACCTCTGCTGTGACCAGCTGAAAAAAACTCTCCTCGCCCAGATAATGTCCCTTTTGATTAACCCAAAGTCAGCTGATTAGTAACCTTAATTACATCTTCAGAAGTCCCTATTGTATTCACAGGTTCTGCCCACACTCAAGGGAGGAGATTATACAAGGGTGAGGGTCGTGAGGGTCATCTTAGAATTCTGCCTACCATAAGGGGATAGATGTTTTCAGCATTTCCTCTACCAATGGCTGGTAATTTCTTTGTCCATTGTCCAGTTCTGGTTATACCCTGATTTCCTGCTAGATCCTGGAACTTTTTTATGTTTTCTAGTAAATCTTTGAGACAGGTAGGTGTGGCAGCCATGCAAATGTGCTACCCATAACTCCTGCTGCAGAGAAAATCATTGACTAATGGCCTTCCTTCTGAATTCACCACCACTTTCACACAAAGCCTCACTTTGCATGGGCTGCACCAGCCAAGGTTTGAGTGTGATGAGAAGGCTAATGATGAGCTACCTTGGCTTGAGAACTCCCTGTTGGCCTGGTTGAAACTTCTTAGAACTCTGTTGCAGTCTGAGACTTCCTTCTCAAACCCTGTTCTTTCCTTATCTTCTTCACAGAGGCCAGATCTTCACTGTGGTTTGTTGGTTTCCCCCACCTTCTCTGGCTCTCTCCTCATCTTCCTCACAGGCATTTCCCCCTATAAATCTCTTGCATGTCAAATCCTGTCTTGGCATCTGCTTCTTGGAAAACCTGAACTCACACAAGTGGTACCAGGAGTGGTCTAGAAAACAGGCAGTAAGATGGGGTTCTGGGACTGGCTGATTCACTGCCTGGTAGGCAAACAGGATACTGGCCTGAGTGGAGCATGGATGGTCCCTGGCACAGGGTAGTGGCTCAGTTGCTGAAGATTCTTCCAAGGTGACCCAAGTTCACCTGAAATTGACCTGGGAAGACCACCTAGTAGAGAGGAACTCCTTTGCAGATGCAATGGTTCAGGCTTTTGAAAGATATAAAAGAAAAAATGCCTTCAAAGATAGAGACGTTAGCTTTCAAGTTGCAGGGTGCTCTGCAGAGAAATAATAAGAAACTGAATGACTTTAACTGGTAGTAAAGACTAAGTTTTAGAACCCAAGGATCTCTCTGGTAGCTTACAAAGAGGGTATCTTTGGTAGCTTTCATCTCCTGCATCAGAGGAATGGACATAGCTGAGCCGCAGAGAGAAGATCTGATAGTTACTATTGTAGAGCTCCAGGGATGTTTAAATGCTCAGCCAAGACAGGTCTTGTTTGCTAAGATCAGGGTCCTCAATAGGAAAACCAGGACCCTAAAATGTGGAGCAGGAACAGGGACATCTTGATGAATGCCCTTGAGGATGTTGGCTCTGCAGATCCTCCTGTATCTTCAGAGTTTTCAAAGGTGGCCTTATCTTCTGCATGCTGGAAAACACTGATGAGGTCCTTCCTTCAAAAGGTAGCAAATGCTGTCCATGGAGAGTTGTTCCCACACCCAGACTAATTAATGTTAAGGTCCAGCATAACCTGACTTGGAAATCTGGGTCTAATATGGGAGAAAAGAGATTATACAGAAAAGGAGCTTTAAGAATTGTTAGAATGTACCATCAGGAGCTAAATAAATATCCCAGGGACTTGGTTTAAGGGTGTGTGATGAAGGGGGGGTGGATTATAAGATTGGATGAGCAAGAATTCGTTGACTTGGGAGCACTGTATTGGGACACGGACTTAACACTCTGGGAGAAGCTTGAAGGATGGAGCAAACTTGATGCTAGGGTGGCTCATAGAATCCTGGAGAAAATGAAGACCAATGCTGAGCAAAGTGAAATGTCTGAGCTGCCCTTATAGTCAGTAGGGTAAGGAATAGAGAGGCCAAGGGAAGTGGACTTTCTGAAATGTGTATTATTATATGAGACCAGACAACTCACCAGAGGATTATGTTTTGGGGGCAGGAACAGAGGTCAACCATTCACTGAGGTCATTAGAAATGCACTGGAGAGAGGGGCACCAGCATCACTAAGAAGCTTAGTGGTGGCTCCTTTGCAGACCTTGGATGATGGTAAGACAGAGAATACAGATATGGGCTTGTTAATCTCTGGGGATGATGGAGTTCTGAACTAATTTGAGATCAAGGTGCAGAGCTTAACCAAAGAAAGTCACGAGGCTATAATTTCCATGATGACTGGTAAGGTCAGAGGGGCAGCCAAAGGGGCTTGACCTTCAGGGAGCTATGCGGATGGTGAATAGAGTATGGTGTCCTTAGGGCAAAATAGATGAGGAGCCAATAAGGTGCTGCTTAACATCTGCAAAAACAAGAAAAAGGCAAGAAAAGAGGAGCAGGAGGCTGAGGGTGTTCACTCAATTAAAAGTTATGATCCCTTGCTCAGTTCCCAGTTCTGAGCTAATTTTTAGCTCCAGAACCCTTTGATTATAGTAAGTATATATCACAATGATTCCTCTAGCCCCTCCCCAAAGGGACCTTGGCCATTAACTTGGATGACTGTATACTGGAAAAAGTGAAATAACCAGACCTTAAAGGACAATTAGACACAGGGTCTGAGTTGGCATTGGTACCCGGAGACCAGAAGCATCATCTCTCAGAGTGAGTCCCTGAGAACGACAGGTATTAATGAAGTCTTGGATAAAGTCTGGTCCACAGTGGATCCACAAGCTCTGTTGACTCCCTCAGAAGTCATTTCTTTAGGTTTTCCATGGGTTGTTCTCAGCCAATGATAGAGCACAGCAGGGACACTAATTCATTCCCATCTCTATAGGATTCAGGACACCTCTGATGGGCAATTTTGGCTCATGGACACTCCAATGGACTGATGGAAACTTCCTTAGACTGCATGGCAGTAGAAGCCACGTACATCCAAACTTCCTTCCTTCCCTCTCTCCTTCAGAAGGGTTAGACCCACACTGTAGTCTTACAGCTTGCACAGCCTATGCCTGCTTCCTATCTTTTTTCCCTCACTGGCATTCTCTCTATAAATCTCTTGTTCGTCTAATTGCATTTTTGTGTTGTGGTGGTTTGGATCCATATACCCCCAAAAAACATGTTCTTACACTTAATGCATTCCTGTGGGTGTGAACTGTTGTAAATATAACATTTTGATGAGGTTACTGAAGTTAAAGTGTGACCCAACTGAATCAGTGTACTAGTTTGAAACTGTCTGTACCCCAGAAAAACATTTAATATCAGTGGGTGTAAATTCATTGTAAGTAGGACCTTTAGATGAAGCTATTTCAGTTAAGATGTGACCCATCTCATTCAGACTGGGTTTTTTTTTTATCTTTTAATTTTTATCTAGTATATATATATGATCTACAATTTCCTCTTTTAATGACATTCATATACAAAATTCAGTGCTGTTAATTTCACTCACAATAATGTGCTAACATAACCACCACCCATTTCCAAAACTTTACAATCAACTTAAATAGAAGTTCTGTAAAAAACAAGCATCAACTCTCCATTCTCTACCCCCAGTCCATCCCCTGGTAATCTATATTCTAGATTCTAACTCTTTGAGTTTGCTTATTATAATTAGTTCATACAATAGTTAACCTTTTCTATCTGGCTTATTTCATTCAAGATTCATCCTGTTGTTGCATGCATCAGGACTTCATTCCTTTTTATGGATGAATAATATTCCATTGTATGATGTATATATATACCACATTTTGTTTATGCGTTCTTCAATTGATGGACACTTGGGTTGCTTCCATCTTTTTGCAATAGTGAATAATGCCACTATGAACATCAGTGTGCAAATATTTATTCAAGTCCCTGCTTTCAATTCCTCTGGGTATATACCTAGTAGTGAGATTGCCAGGTCATATGGTAATTCTATACATAGCTTCCTGAGGAACTGCCAAACTGTCTTCCACAGTGTACCATTTTACATTCTCACCAACAATTAATGAATGTTCCTTTCTTCACAACCTCTCCACTACTTGTAATTTTTTTATTAGTAGTCATTCATTCTAGTGAGTGTGAAATGATATCTTATTGTGGTTTTGATTTGCATTTCCCTAATAGCTAGTGATGTTGAGTATCTTTTCATGAACTTTTTAGCTATTTGTATATCCTCTTTGGAGAAATGTCTTTTCCAGTTTTCTGCCCATTTTTAAATTGGGTTGTTTGTCTTTTATTGTTGAGTAGTGTGATGGTTAGGTTCATGTGGCAACTTGGCCAGGTGATGGTACCCAGGTGTCTGGTTAAGCAAACACTGGCCTAACCCTTACTGCAAAGACATTTGTGGCTGGTTAATAAACCAGAAGGCTGGTTTATTAAATCATCAGTCAATTGGCTGCAGCTGTGACTGATTACATCATCACAATGGCGTGTCTTCCACAATGAGAGAATTTAATCAGCTGGATTTAGTCCAATCAGTTGAAGACTTTTAGGTGAGACAGATAGAGGACTTTCACTTCTTTGGCTAACCAGTGAAGCATTTCCTGAGGAGTTCACTGAAGCTGCCAGTTCATTTCCTGAGGAGTTCATTAAACACGTTCATCAAAGTTGCCAGTTTGTTGCCTGAGGAGTTCATTGAACATCTTCATTGGAGTTGTCAGTTCGCTGCCTGTCCTATGGAATTTGGACTTGTGCATACCCACAGTTACATGAGATACTTTTATCAAATCTTATACTTGTAGGTATCTCTTGTTGATTCTGTTTCCCTAGAGAAATTGTGAGATTTCTTTGTATATTCTGGATATTAAACCATTATTGAATATTCATTTCCAAATATTTTCTCTCATTGTCTTTTCACTTTTATGACAAAGTCCTTTGAGGTGCAAAAGTTGTTAATTTTGAGGAGGTCCCATGTATCTATTTTGTGTAATTTATGTGATTGTACTTTGTGTGTAGAATCTAAGAAACCATTACCTAACACAAGATTCTGAAGATGATTCTCTATATATTCTTCTATGACTTTTAGAGTCCTGGTTCTTATATTTAGGTCTTTGATGCATTTTGAGTTAATTTTTGCATATGGTGTGAGATAGTCGTCCTCTTTCATTCTTTTGCATATGGATATCTAGTTCTCAGCACCATTTGTTGAAGAGATTATTCTTTCCCACTTGAGTGACCTGACAGCCTTGTCACAGATCAATTGCCCAAAGGTATGAGGGTTTCTTTCTGAACTTTCAATGTGATTCCACTAGCCAATATATCTATGTTTGACACACAATATGCCATTTTGACACTGTAGCTTTGTAATAAGCTTTAAAATCAGGAAGTGTGAGTTCTTCAACTTTGTTCTTCTTTTTTTTAAAGATGTTTTTGGCTTTTCAGGGCTGCTTACCATTCCAAATAAATTTGATAATTGCCTTTTCCATTTCTGTAAAGTAGGCTGTTGGAATTTTGATTGGGATTGTGTTGAATTTGTACATCATTTTGGGTGGAATTGACATCTTAATGATATTTAATCTTCCAATCCATGAAAATAGAATGTTCTTCCATCTACTTAGTCTTTGATTTATCTAAGCAATGTTTTGGAGTTTTCTGTGTACAAGTCCTTTATATTCTTGGTTAAATTTCTTCATAGATATTTGATTCTTTTAGTTGCTATTGTAAATGGATTTTTTTTATGGATTTCCTCCTCAGATTGCTCATCACTGGTGTATAGAAAAACTACTGATTTTTGCATGTTAATCCTGTACCCTGCCACTTTGCTGAATTCATTTATTAGCTTTGGTAGGTTTGTTGTAGATTTTTTGGGGGAGTTTCTATATATAGAAACATGCCATGTGCAAATAGTGAAAGTTTTACTTCTTCCTTTCCAAATTATATGCTTTTTATTTCTTTTCCTTGCTTAACTTCTCTGGCTAGAACTTATATCACAATGTCGAATAACAGTAGTGACAGTGGACATCCTTTTCTTGTTCCAATATTAGAGGGAAAGCTTTCAGTCTTTCACCATTGAATATGGTGTTAGCTTTGGGTTTTTCATATATGCTCTTTATCATGTTGAGGATATTTCCTTCTATTCCTATTTTTCTAAGTGTTTTTATCAATAAAAGGTGCAGATTTGTCTAATGCCTTTTCTGCATCAATCAAGATGATCATGTGTTTTGTCCCTTTGTTTTGTTAATGCGGTATATTCCATTAATTGATTTTCTTAGTTGAATCACCCTTGCATACCTGGGGTAAAATCCACTTGATCATGGTGTATAATTCTTTTAATGTGCTGTCTTATTTGATTGCAAGTATTTTGCTGAAGATCTGATATTCATAAGAGAGATTGGTCTGTAATTTTCTTTTCTTGTAGTATCTTTATCTGGCTTTATTATTAGGGTGATGTTGGCGTCTTAGGATGAGTTAGGGAGTGTTCCCTTCTTTTCAGTTTTTGGGATGAGTTTGAGCAGGATTGGTATTATTTCTTCTTGGATTGATTCATAGAATTCACCCCTGAAACAATCTGGTCCTGGGAGGTTTTTGATGACTGATTAACTCTCTTTACTTGTAATTGGTCTGTAGAGCTCTTCTATTTCTTCTAGAGTCAGTGTATGTTGTTCATGTATTTCTCGAAATTTGTCCATTTCATCTAGGTTGTCTAATTTGTTGGCATACGGTTGTTCATAGTATCTTCTTATGATCCTTTTTATTTCTGAGGAGTCAGTATTAAGTCCCCCTTCTCATTTCTGGTTTTACTTATTTGCATCTTCTCTCTTTTTCTCTTTGTCAGCCAATCTAAGGGTTTGTCAATTTTATTGATCTTTTCAAAGGACCAACTTTTGGTTTTGCTGATTCTTTTTTATTCTGTTTAATTTATATCTGCCCTAATCTTTGTTATTTCTTTCCTTCTGCTCGCTTTTAGGTGAGTTCATTGTTCTTTTTCTAGTTCTTCCAGGAATGAAGTTAGGTCTTTGATTTTAGCTCTTTCTGATTTTTTTTTAATGTAGGCATTTGACACTATAAATTTCCCTCTCAATGCTGCCTTCACTGCCTCCCGTAAGTTTTGATATGTTGTGTTCTCATTTTCATTTGCCACCACATATTTGCAGATTTCCTGTATTAGGGTGCAATGTTCTCTTTAAGTCTGTTAGGTCTAGTTCATTTATCATGTTATTCAAGTTCTCTGTTTCCTTATTGATATTCTGTCTAGATATTCTATCTATTGATGAGAGTGGTGTATTGAGGTCCCCAACTATTAATTTAGAGGTGTCTATTTCATCCTTCAGTTTTGCCAGTGTTTGCCTCATGTATTTTGGGGGAACTGGGACTATGTGCATAAATATTCATGGTTATGTTTCTTCTTGGTGGATTGCCCCATTTATTAAAATATAGTGTCTTTCTTTGTGTCTTATAACAGCTTTTGACTTAAAGTCTATTTTGTCCAATATTAGTATATCTACCCCAGCTCTTTTTTGGTTACTATTTGCATGGAATATCTTTTTCCATCCTTCTGTCAAAATGAAGGAGATAAATATTGCAATGAATGTAGATTGATCATTACTTTCATCAACAAAATATTACATAAAATGCTTAGGCTGGAAGTATGTCCCCTGGACACCTAGATGACTTGTTTGAAAACCCTTATGTCCAAAGCAATAAATACTTGGCAGAGTAGAACCAGGGTCTTCAATGTAATGTTTGAGGATGCAGTTTATCTCCAGAGACTCTCTTCCAGAATAGGAGTAGAGATATATGGGAGTAGATGTAAAAAAAAAAAAAAAAGGTAAGGTCTCAACTTCCACAAGGCATTGACAGATATTTGGCCTCTGTGGGGCTTTATTTCTCCTGCAGGTTGTGGGTTACATTCTCCATTTCCTTTGAAGGTAGGCATGTGTATCAGTCAGGATTTTCTAGAGAAACAGAATCAACAGGGTAAATGTATATGTATATTTATATCGTTTATTTTAAGGAATTTGTTCACACAATTTGGGACTAACAAGTCCAAATTCTATAGGCGGGCAGGAGGCTAGAAATTAGAAATTCTGCTAAGAGTGACATTTGAAGTCTTGTGTCCAAAATCCATAGGGAAGGGTAGCAGGTGGACACTCAGAGGGAAGTAGAAGTTGTAGTAGTCTTATGACAGAATTTCTTTGTCTCTCTGGAACCCTCTCTTTGCTCTTAAGGCCTCCAACTATTCGATTAGGCCCACCCACATTATCAAGAGTAATCCCCCTTACTTAAACTCAACCAATTATATATACCAATCCCATCCACAAAATACCTTCATAGCAACATGCAGGTCAGGGTTTGAACAAACAACTGGACACCATAATCTAGCCAAGTTGATGTATGTAATTAGCCATCACAGAATGTATGAAACTGCTCAAAGGAGTGATTTAGTTCCTGAGTGGTCTGCTTTGCCCTTTCCTAGCCCTCAAGTATATTCTTTCTCATAAAGGTGCCTGTCCCTTCATGTGCCACTTCTGGGCCATGCCAGTACTCTATTTCCATATTTCCCACCAAAGTGTGCATAGGCAGGCTCCATTTTATTTCCCATCTTGCCCATTGTCATATTAAGGAAACCATGAATGATAATGGCCTGCCCCACCTCAATGGTTGCTAATGTGCTCACAGACATAGGGGACTGGTGGTTTGATGGGCTGAGCCCTCTACCACAGGACTTGCCCTTGGGAAGACTGTTGCTGCAAAGGAGACGCAAGGCCTCCCTATAATTGTGCCTAAGAGCCTCCTCCCAAATGCCTCCTTGTTGTTCAAATGTGGCCCTCTCTCTCTAGCTAAGCCAACTTGGCAGGTAAAGTCACTGCCCTCCCCGCTACGTGGGATCAGACACCCAGGGGAGTGAATCTCCCTGGCAACGTGGAATATGACTCCCGGGGAGGAATGTAGACCCGGCATCGTGGGACGGAGAACATCTTCTTGACCAAAAGGGGGAAATGAAAGGAAATGAAATAAGCTTCAGTGGCAGAGAGATTCCAAAAGGAGCCGAGAGGTCACTTGGGTGGGCACTCTTACACACAATATAGACAACCCTTTTTAGGTTCTAATGAATTGGGGTAGCTGGCGGTAGATACCTGAAACTATCAAACTACAACCCGGAACCCATGAATCTTGAAGACGGTTGTATAAAAATGTAGCTTATGAGGGATGACAATGGGATTGGGAAAGCCATATGGACCACACTCCCCTTTGTCTAATTTATGGATGGATGAGTAGAAAAATGGGGGAAGGAAACAGACAGACAAAGGCACCCAGTGTTCTTTTTTACTTTAATTGCTCTTTTTCCCTTTAATTATTATTCATATTATTTCTGTGTGTGTGGTAATGAAGGTGTCAGGGATTGATTTTGGTGATGAATGCACAACTGTGTAATGGTACTGTGAACAATCAAATGTACGATTTGTTTTGTATGACTGCGTGGTATGTGAATATATCCCAATAAAATGAATATTAAAAAAAAAAAAAAGAAAACCGTGAATGAGCTTTCACATTGTGTTTAGAGCCAGCCTCTTCTATTTTGTTGTCAGCAGTCTGCCCTCCCCTTGCCCCTGCCTCATTCTAAATAACCTCTTAGGCTGAAATTTCTTTCTTTCCTCCTTAGTATATCCTCATCTCCATTCCCCCTAAGTCATTTTTATTTACTCTATAATAATTTTCTCCACCAGTTAACAAACTCTGCTTTATTTATTTATTTTTCCCTATTCAGTGGGTAATGTGGTTTCAATGTACTCCCTGCCAGTCACCTAAAAGCCCTTATTAAATTGTGTAGTAACAGTGTCACTCCCCCGAGGGTGCAAGTTTCATCCTGCCAAGAAGACTCAGGCTGGGCCCCAGAGAGCCTCCTCATTATCTTCTCTGAGTTTCCAGGCCCTAGTTATTCACACAGAAAAGAAACGGTCCAATTTACGCTTACAGTCAGACAAACCCAAGCCTCGCCTTGCTGCTTACATGCGTGACCTGCTGTGAGTCTCCCAGTCTCATCTGTCACTGATTCCCAAGAAATAACTTGAACCTAGTCAAGGCTATTGAGCTCACACAGCTATGAACTTTATCTTCCAGGCCATCTTTGATAGATAAAATGGCCCACCAACCTGTTGACAATCAAAATGGATTTTGTTTTCTCTCCTGCACTTTTGCCTAGAAGCTGAATCACAGACGTACATCAACCTGTGGGCTCCCACATACCATATTGTAGGCTGGTGGCTGTCAGACTTGTCTCATCTATTAGCTTCCCCTGAAAGAATATTTTTAACATTTTAAAAAAATAAAGCATAACCTTTCCTGTTATATCCAAAGCAATGCAAGTGTGGTGCATAGAAATTAGAAAATGCAGACAATTAAAAAGAAAAGAAAATGCACCCCTAATCCCACCATCCAGAGCTAAACACCTTTGTATTTAACAAATCCATGGTTATAAACACACGCACATAAGCACACAAAATAGTTTGGTGGGTGAGTGAGTTACACACACTTTTTTTTTTTTTTTTTACAAGATTGGAACTGCATTATACATACATTTTTTAATGTGCTTAGTATGTTATGAGCGTCTTTTCATGCCAATGCATATTTACCTATTTCAGTTTTAATTGCTGAATAATATATCATACCAATGTAGAATAATTTTCTTAGCTGATTTCCTGTTCTTGGTTGTTGAGGTTGTTCACTAGGTCAAAGAAGACATGTGTTTGAGGGTCATTCTGCAAAATTATGCCCTGGATAATTTTTACCACTCTACACATTCCCTATTAGCTGGAGTATGCCCATTTCTTCTCATCCTGAGATTTATGTACAGGTGGGATTTTGTGGGCCAGAGGCAGATCCTGGGCAGGCTCTTGGAAAGGTAAATAACAGGTGTCTGGGGTTAGAAGTCTGGAGTCTAGCTCTCTGTGACTGTGGATAGATTACAACTCTGTAACGCAGGGTTTGTAAGCCCCAAATATTGCCTGGAATCCTCCCAGTAGAACATTACCTATTTTTCTAATCCTGCCCAGACTTTCCTGTTCTACTATGCCCTTCTGTAGCCTTCTTTCTTTCCTGATCACTTTTATTTTCACTACAGATAGACCTTGTGCCATGCCCCAGTACTCGATTCTGTGCTCATCTCTTTTGGTCTCTGCTTTTATGTGTGTAGTTTCTCCTTCTTCCACCCAGACTTAATTTCTCAAGGGAGAGGATACTTGAGGATCTTCTGTAGATTCCCCTTTGCCTGGTGCCTGATAATGCATGCCATCAGTGATAAATATCTGCTGATGCAATTGACTTACAGACTCGACCACAGCTTTATTCTATCGCTAGTGCTTAGTGAGCATTTTTAGGAAGTTGCATACATTGTAGAAAAATAGAGTGGACTGGAAGGGTGCTTTCTTCATTCTAGAAAATAAAATCATGTGCTGTGCTGGGGGAGCTTTTTTCCAAGCCTTCAGAGAAATGCATCCTGTTCTTTATTATCCCCTGAAGGAGTCATATAGCTTACTATTTTCAAGCTGTGTTACATGGAAAATTGAAGCTTAAATCAAGGTTTCCTCTTGTTGTTGCTAAGTTCCAGTCTCTTGATTTTATTTCCTGAGCCTGAGTTAGTAGGAGGAAGGGGACTTGCATAGACTGAGTGGGGCAGCAGGCTGTTTTACCGGAGTAACTGAGACCCAAGGAGGGCTTGGCTTCTTCCCAAATCCTTCTCTCCCGGCCTGAATCAGAGTCCTCTTTCTGTGGCCTCTTGGGTGACTTACAGCGGAGGTAATTTCCCTTTTCTTTAATACTAATGCCAAGATCCCTTGGAATTATGTACAGACAGTGAATCAATCTCCTTTAATTTCCCTGAGTCTTGGCCTCACTGAATTGGTTGTGGGTGATAATAAAAGACATTGTTAAGTTGGGGTTAGGGCTATAATTTGATATGGAAATAGCACCCGAGTGTCATACACACACACACACACACACACACACACATGGAGGAGAAATGTAAGGTTTGCTCATACCCATAACTTATTCACAGTGGTAATTGCCTGTGAGACCTAGGACTGGGTGAGATGGTGGGGACAAAGTAGAAAAAGGGAAGAGCATGGCAATCTCTCAGGTCCGGCTTTGGGATCAACAGATTGACCAGAATTTGTGATTTGTTGGTTAGCAATAGCCATGCTCAAGAATTTAGCATTGATGGATATTTTTCTGATTGCATTTCACACATAGAAAATGGTCCCTTCTGAATGAGGAATCTGGGGGCATTTTAGTCATGAGTCATTTGAAACTTCATTTCTCTACTGGTATAACACAGAGAAACAATGACAAGGACAAAAATGCATTCCTTGCTTTGAATTGCCTATATAGAACAAAATGAAATGCTTAAGTTCAGTAACTCTATTAGCCTGCTGGTTTTCATCTTTTTCTTTCTATTTGCTATTTCTGATTTAGTAGCCTGTTGTATTCATACCTTTTATTGTACAGAAACAAAGAATAATTGAGTGCATATCAAGCAGGGTACATTTGTATGCGTATTAACTCTTCAGTGGTTCCCCGTTGCGGGTAGAATAAAGTCTAATTCCCTATCAATTAATGTTTGGTGTATTGAACTGAGTAGGATAAAACAAAGGATGCTTACCTCCACACACATAGAGGCAGGTGTCCCAAAAATCCTCAGAAATTTCAAAATGTTCATTTATCTGTGGATATGTTAATGTCCAACTATCCCCTTAGCATTTACCCTGTGAGATGGCCAGATTGCAACCTGAGCCTCATTAGAGGTGACTGTCAGCTGTCCAGTACACACAGTTGGGTGCTCTTCAGAGAGCTCTGTCCTGATGGGCTGCATCAGACTGTCCAGGTTATAACTGCACTGACTCTTTGGTGGTTGGCTGCTCATGTGAATAAGCTCAAGTTAAGGGTTTTGTGTTCTCTAATTTAGAGGATTTTATCAAGGTTCCTTATGGCTTTTATTCTAATAGTTGCAGAGTTGTAGTTAGTGGAGTTAATTGTGGTAGAGGTGGTAGATGCAGTAGCAGCATCTGTAGTCTGGAGTATACAGGGAGCTTTCTGCTGCATCATCTCATGCAGTCTTCCGAACAACCACAAGAAATAGGAGTTATTTTACTTTAGATAAGGAAGTTGAGGGTCAGAGAGATTAAGACACATATTGAAGTCCACTCAGGCTAGACTACTGCAAAGTTTGAACTTGACCCTGACTTTCTGGCCTCACATACTAGGACTCTCTTTATTCTGGGACAATGTAGGAAGTTGGTTCAGGATGTAAGTCTGTTTACCAAAGACTTGTAGAGAAATGCCTTTAGACTGGGTCACAGCTTGCCTCATACAAGCTGTTCTCTGTGGAAGGGATTCAGAATCATTAAAATCTCGAAGACTGTCTGGAAAAATGAAAATCCTTTTTAAACACACACACACACACACACACACACACACACACACAAACACACCTTTCTTATCACCTCTTAAAAGCTCAAGAAAAAGCAATCAATTTCAGTACAGAGCTCAGGATATTGTAGGAATGAAATAAACATGATTCTTGCCCTCACAAAGTTTATGACTAATTCGGTAAAATCTGTTTTAGAAGGCATGAAAAGTTTCACCTTATTTTATAAACATTTTTATCAAAAAAATGGTCAAAATAAGCTTCAATATTTAAATATGCTGTTTTCTATAAACATTTGTTGAATGACTCAATGAGTAAACCAAAAAAACATATCTAAATAGAGCATATTGAGATTTTAAAGCAGTTAACCTGTTTTTAGTGGTGATCTCATTCCAAGGCAATGGAAAGTTTTAAATATTTGTGGTCTGTCCTGCACCTTCTTCTTTTTTTTTTTTTTTTTTTAACTCATTACTCTGCTCTGGATCTGCATGGAAACACTCAGCCATAAATCCACAGTTGCTTAACTCAGCTAGAACCAAGTCAAGTCTCCCTCAACTCTATCTGATTTGCATGGCCCGGTCCACCTTGGATTATTTTTCTAAGTAAAAGGAAACCATTTTCTTGCTGATAGTCCACTAATTTAAATATACCTTCAGGTATGGATTTTCCATAAACCCAGGAACCGGCCTGGCTTATCTGTTTGGCTTTTAATTCTGATATTTATTAGCTCTTCCTAGCAATTTGCAGATACAAACTCATTCTTAACTGTTTCATTTTCATTCTTACCCCAAACATAGCAAATCTTAATGACTGTGCTTCCAGCATGAAGAGGGAATGTGATAGTTGTAAGAAAATAGTATTCAAAACACATTAAATTAGCAGTGATATAATAGCATTTCCAAGCTGTTCATGAGAACTTCTACTGACTTTCAAAGAGTGACTAGGCTGAGATTTTTTCAAGGAACCCTCCAGATGGATGCATTCTCCCCATCTCAGTTATTTTGTCATAACATGTTTCATTCTCTCATCGTTGAGTCATTCAGAACTGTGAAAATTCTATTTTTCCACTTTAACTACCGAGCTAGTTGAGAATATATTTCTGTTGTTTGGCAGTATTACTAACACACACTCTATTTGCTTATGGCTCTTTGAGAAAGCCATTTTAATAAGGTCAGATTTGCAATTTAAATGAACTTTAATATTTCTTGCAAAGTCTGAGGCTACTTATTTATGCGAGGGGCGAACACGGTGGAAATTTATGGTTTAAAAGTATGTTCTGTTTTCTTTTCAAATGGCTCATCTCAGGTGATAAACGTTTTTGGCTATATTTATAATTTTTTTCCTCTCTAGAAAAGGGCAGAAAATCCAAATCAGTGAAATAAATCATGATTCTAAATGGGTTTGTTAGTACTGTATTTTCTGTTTTTCCTATTAAAATCTCAACCCTAAACACCTTTTGTTATTTATGAATAAATATTACTCAGTCACCATCCAAGGTGGGAGGGAGAACTCTTTGTTCTGACACTCTCCTTAAAACAAACAAACAAAAATAATGCAAAACAAAATGAAAACTTTTTTCCAAACCTTAGGCAGCGGCCATTTATTTACAGTATTTAATGGCTTTGGATGGAAGGGACTGTAGGTGAAGAATAGAGCTCTCCCTACATTTACCTATCAGAACAATTCGTGAAGTGTCAGGGCAGGCCAATTTATATCCTATCTCTACAATTCAAGAGGGGTGGGCTTTAAATAAATTCATTTATTAATTTGTTGATAAATTCCTTCTTGATTGGAGGGATGAGAGAGAGAGAGAGAGAGAGAGAGAGAGAGAGAGAGCGAGAGCGAGCTGTTGTTAATGTCCCTGATTTGAACTCTGCAGCCAACTTCATAAGTGGTTTCAAGATGCTCTGTTGGGAACACAGTGAAGAGTGAAATAGGGGCTAGAAGATCTGAGTGAACCTTTAAATAATCGATGCTTTCAGACCCTCATATTGACAATATTTGGTACATTAGAATAGGATGACTCATAAATATATTTGAGAGATATTTTCTTGGGAATGGGGGACTGGGGATGGGCTTTCTGGCTGACCTGAGGAAACACCCATCCAGAGTCAGAGCCGGGGACAGTGTGAAGATGGCCTGATGGACATGACATCCTTAGTCCAGGCTCTCCAGGACTAGCTGGGGACAGCATTTCCCTGGGAAGCATGGAAGTGGGTGGCCTGAGCACAGTTGCTCATCCTGGAATTGCACAGTTTCTTGTGTTTTCTGACCCTGTCTGTGACCTCTAGTTAATTAGAGCACTCAGGTGCTCAGAGTCTAATTGAACGCTTCAGAATGACGTCCCATTCCTTTCCATTCTTTATGGAAGTGGGGAGTTTTGTAATCATAGGGAAATCTAACTTTGGGTTCTGCCTGGACCTTGAGTTCCTCCTTGGGTGGGACTACCCTTCTTTGCATTAGCTCCATGTGTAAGCTCATTTTCTTTTTTAGGATCTGGCCAATGTCTGACTTGTTCTTGTGAGTTTCAATACATCCTTTGTCCTCAGATAGAGCTCTGATTTTGAGTGAGCTTGGGCTGTATGCAAAGGCTGAGACTGTCTTGGCTTTGTGTCATCAGCATTTTGTCCCTTTCTTCTTTTCCATGAATGAAAGCACTGAAGCAAATGCTTCACTCTGTTTGCTTTTTTTTTTTTAAGTTACTTTTTGGTGAGAGTTGTGGTAGGAACTGGGGCATCTTGTTTTCAGGAGTCTTTACTAGTTGCCTGTCCTGGGCAGGGGGCTCAACTCCCTGGAGTGAGAAGTTTCCAAACCTGTCTCTCCTAATAAATATCTCTTAAGGTCCTCTCTTTCTTGAGTTAATGATAGATTCTTTTCCTGTCTGCTATCTTCCTCAGTTTGAGGGACCTCTGTGAGCCTTCAAGTAAATTTAGAGGGGACCATCTCATGGCCAGCTGATCTTCCTCATCCATGGAATCCAGGAAGCAGATCACTTTTGGTGAGAGTTTGAGTGCCTGAGAGAGTGTGGAGTCTTGTAGAACAGGGTCCCATATCTGAGTGTGGTCACATACTAGTTGGTTGTAAAAAAATTGTCTCATCTTCATGTTTGCTGATTATTTCTTCTGCCAGCTCCAATCTGATGTTGAACTCCTCCAGGGAATTTTTAATTTCTGTTACTGTGGTCTTCTGCTCTATTTGGTTCCTTTATATAATTTCTATTTCTATTGGTATCTTCTTTGTGTTCATCTGTTGTTTTCCTGATTTTCTTTAGTTCTTTGTCCATTTTTGCCTTTAGCTCTTTGAGCACCATTTTTTAAAAGTCTCTGTCTGGTATGTCCTAGGTCTGGAGGAGGAGGAGGAGGAGAAGAAAAATTAAAACATTTTTTTCCAGTCTTTTGCAGATTGACCTGTGTGGAGTGCTTTCCTTCAGGGCTTATCCATATAAAGAGTTTATAGAATAGCTTTAGGCCAAAGCAGAGAAACCTCCCTTTTCCTTTCTGAACATGTGTCTTGTTTTGGACATGCACATGTGGCTCAAAGAATTCCCATTTACCTGTTCTCAAATGTCCCCTCTTCCTCAGGAAACAGTTTTCTCACAGTCCTGGGCACTGCATTAAAGTGCACTACAGTGAGCAATCCCTTGCCCCAGGCAGCACGATCTTGACTGCTCTCCTACAGCTTTCTGAAGGAGAGCTCAGTGAGCTGCCTTCTACACGTAGGGCAAGTTCTGGGGCAGTGAGTCCCTCAGGCCAACACTAGAGAGATTGAACCAGTCATACATGCTCCCAGTATGTACATGACAGTTACTCTGCTCCCTCTGGAACTAGGACCAAGGTCCACACTGGGAGCGTGGCTCTGTGTAGAGCCAGTGAGAAGACAAGGAGGGGCCAGCCAGGGCTCCATAAGTTCCTACCACTTTTTTTTTTTTTTTCAATGTTTTTTCTTTTCTTTATTAGAGAAACTGTGGGCTGACAAAACAATCATGCATAAGATACAGGATTCCCATATGTCATCAGTGCTGGTTTGAATCTGTTATGTACTCCAGAAAAGAAAATCTGCTTTTAATACATTCTTGTGGGAGTAGACCTATTGTAGTTGGGACTTTTGGTTAGGCTATTTCAATTGAGATGTGACCCAGCCCATTCAAGGTGGGTCTTAATCCTTCACTGGAGTCCTCCATGAGAGAATAAAAGGCAGGTGAATCAGGAGAGCATAGAGAGAAATGCCCAGAGACATTTGGAGACAGCCATTGAAACCAGAACCAGGAGAGAAGGACCAGCAGATGTTGCTTTGTGCCTTCCCATGTGACAGAGGAACCCCAGATGCCAGCAGCCTTTCTTCAGAGAAGGTATCCTCTTGTTGATGCCTTAGTTTGGACATTTTTATGGCCTTAGAACTGTAAATTTGTAACCTAATGATTCCCCATTTAAAAAACCAACCCATTTCTAGTGTATTGCATTCCAACATCTTTAGCAAACTGAAACATCATCCTATTATTAACACCTTGCATTGGTACAGAACATTTGTTACAACTGATGAAAGCAAATTTTTATAATTGTGCTATTAACTATAGTCCATGGTTTAATTTAGGACTCACTTTGTGTAGTGTAGTTCCATGTTTGTTTTCTAATTATTCTGTTATCATATATATGACTTAATATTTCCCCCTTTAAAATATTCATATATATTTCAGTGCTATTAATTATGTTCACAACTTTGTGCTATCATCACCACCATCCGTTACTGAAACATTTCCATCATTCCAAATAGGAACTCTGTACATTTTAAGCTTTAACTTAAAACCATCCCCTGGTAATGTATATTCTAGATTTTGACTCCATGAGTTTGCTTATTCTAATTATTTCGTATCAGTGACATCATTCAATATTTCTCCTTTTGTGTCTGGCTTATATCGTTCAACATGATCCTACCACTTTTTTTAAATGCAATTTTATTGAGATATATGCACATATCATAAAATCATCCAAAGTGTACAGTCAGTTGTTCATAGTACCATGATATAGTTGTGCATTAATCACCACAATTTTTTGAACATTTTCCTTATTCCAAGAAATAAAAACAAAAATAAAAATAAAAGTAAAAAAGAACATCCAAAACATCTCATACTCCTTTTCCTCCCCTATTATTCATTTACTTTTTGTCCCCCTTTTTTCTACTCATCTGTCCACATACTGGATAAAGGGAGTGTGGGCCACAAGGTTTTCACAATCACATAGTCATCTCATCTAAGCTATGTAATTATACCATTGTCTTCAAGAATCAAGGATACTGGATTGCAGTTCAACAGTTTCAGGTATTTCCTTCTAGCTGTTCTAGTACACTCTGCCCTTGGTTTGTGTGACTTCCCTAAAAAGGGATCGCTATGTAATGCATAAGAGTAACCTCCAGGATGAACTCTTGATTCCATTTGAAATCTCTCAGCCACTGAAACTTTATTTTGTTTCATTTCTCTTCCCCCTTTTGGTCAAGGAGGCTTCCTCAATTCCATGATGCTGGGTCCAGGCTCATCCCAGGGAGTCATGTCCCACATTGCCAGGGAGATTTACACCCCTGGGAGTCAGGTCCCATGTAGGGGGGAGGGCAGTGAGTTTACCTGCTGAGTGGGCTTAGAGGGACAGAGAGAGGCCACATCTGAACAACAAAAGAGGTTCTCTGGGGGTGACTCTTAGGCACAATTATAAGTAGGCTTAGCCTCTCCTTTGCAGTAACAAGCTTCACAAGGGCAAGCCCCATGATTCAGGGATTGGCGTACTACAATGGTAGTCTCCAACAGGAATTCCCCAGGTGGGGAAGTTTAATATCTCCAATTTTTCCCCAGTCCCTCAAGGGAGTTTTTCAAATACTTTTTATTCTCTGCCCAAATTACTCTGGGATATATCGGGGCTTCACACTAACCTGTACAAACCAACCAGATCTTGCCACCTATTCAAGGTTCCATGTAATAATGGTGTTTGAGTAAACTGACCATACAAGTTACATTATATAACATGCTACAGAAAATATAGATTTTCAACCAAATAAACACCTCTTCCTTTGTTCTTACACAGAAGTCGACGTTTTAAAACACCATCAATATCATCATCCTTTTCCCTTTAGTCTAGTTTACCTTAGTCCTAACTAAGTCCATTTTGTTCATATCTCTAATTAAAGTATGATCTCTTTTTCAGCTTCTTTAACATTTGTTGTACAGGGTAATGCTGACATTCATAGCTACCGAACTCTGATCCTACCACTTTTTTTTTTTTTAAATTCAGTTTTATTGAGATATATTTACATACCATACAATCATCCATGGTGTACAATCAACATGTTCACCGTACCATTATATAGTTGTGCATTCCTCACCCCAATCAATTTTTGAACATTTTCCTTACATCCAAAATAAATAAATAAATAAATAAATAAAAATAAAAGTAAAAAAGAACACCCAAATCATTCCATCCCCCTCATCCCACCATATTTTTCATTTAGTTTTTGTCTCCATTTTTCCACTCATCCATCCATATACTGGATAAAGGGAGTGTGAGCCACAAGGTTTTCACAATCACACAGTCACACCATGTAAACTACTTAGTTATACAATCATCTTTAAGAATCAAGGCTATTGGGTTGTAGTTCAACAGTTTCAGGTATTTCCTTCTAGCTATTCCAATGCACTAAAACCTAAAAAGGGATATATGTATGGCACATAAGAATGCCCTCCAGAGTGACTTCTTGACTCCATTTGAAATCTCTCAGCCACTGAAACTTTATTTTGTTTCATTTCACTTCCATTAGGTTTTCAAAAAGTATAATTTTTTTCTTTTTTATTAAAAATTACTTTATTTCTCAAATGAAAAAAAACACTTCCAAACAAAACAAAGCAAAGCAATGGGATAAACAAAAATATGTATTAAATGTATAAACAAAAATATAAATTAAATATATAAATTAATATAGATGAATGTGGGTTGAATTAACCTATATACTATATTAAATATTCTGGTTCTTAATTATGGTGTCCCTCTTTCTTTATTCTAGTCTTCCTCTATGTCTTTCCATGAAGTTTTGCCATTTTTTTAATACAGTTCCTTCATGGTTCTTGTTTATTTTATTTATTTTATATATATAATTTTTATTGAGATTGTTCACATACCATACAACTATCCAAAGATCCAAAGTGTACAATCAATTGCCCATGGTATCATCATACAGCGGTGCATCCATCAACACAATTAATTTGTTTTTTAATTTTTAGAACATTTTCATTACTCCAGAAAAGAAATAAATACAAAAAAAAGGAAACTCAGATCCTCCCATACCCGTAATCATGCCCCCCCTCCATTATTGATTCATAGTTTTGGTATATTACATTTGCTACTGTTGATGAAAAATGTTAAAATACTAACTGTAGTATATAGTTTGCAATAGGTATATATTTTTTCCCTATATGCTTCTCTATTATTAGCTTCTAGTTATAGTGTCATACATTTGTTGTAGTTTGTGAGAGAGATTTCTAATATTTGTATAGTTAATCACGGACATCGTCCACCACAAGATTCACTGTTTTATACATTCCCATCTTTTAACCTCCAGCTTTCCTTCTGGTGACATGCATGACTCTGAGCTTACCCTTTCCACCACCTTCACACACCTTTCAGCACTGCTAGTTATTCTCACAACATGCTACCATCACCCCTGTCCATTTCCTAATGTTTAAGTTCACCCTGGGTGAACATTCTGCTCATAATAAGCAACTGCTCCCCATTCTTTAGCCTCATTCTATATCCTGGTAACTTATATTTCACGTCTATGAGTTTACATATTATAATTAGTTCATATCAGTGAGACCCTGTAATATTTGCCTTTTTGTGTCTGTCTTATTTCACAATATAGTGCCCTCAAGTTTTCTTCATCAACCCATTTCTTTTAAGATGGTTTTGTTCACACACCATACATTCCATCCTAAGTAAACAATCGTTGGTTCCCTGTATAGTCACATATTTATGTATTCAGCACCATTGCCACTATTTAAGGATATCTCCATTTCTTCCACAAAGGAAGAGGCAGAGTCAAAGATGGCAGAGAGGCAAAAGAAAAAGAAAAGAGAGAAAAACAAACAAAGAGAAGAAAACAGAACTTGATAGCTAGAAAGTGGCAAAAGGAAATATAGCATTAACCTAAAGCAGAATAAAGAGTCAGACAACATCACCAATGCCAGGAGTCCCATACCCTTTCCCTATTCCCCACCCCCCGTATGCATTTAGCTTTGGTATATTGCCTTTGTTATATTAAAGGAAGCATAATAGAATGTTTCTGTTAATTATTGTCTCTAGTTTGTATTGATTGTATTTTCCCCCCAATCGCACCCTATTTTTAACACCTGGCAATATTGACATTCATTTGTTCTACCACATATAAAAACATATTTGTACCTTTTATTACAATCGTTGCGCACCCTATGTTTCCCTGAGTTGCACAGTCCCAGTCTTTATCATTCGTCTTTTGTTCTGGTGTCCCATATGGTTCCAGCCTTCCTCTTTCAACCATATTCACAGTCATCTGTGTTCAGTGTACTTACATTGCTGTGCTACTATCGCCCCAAATTGTGTTCCAAACCTCTCACTCCTGTCTTTTCCTTTCTGTCTGCAGTGCTTCCTTTAGTGTTTCCTGTAGAGCAGGTATCTTGTTCACAAACTCTGTCATTGTCTGTTTGTCAGAGAATATTTTAAGCTCTCCCTCATATTTGAAGGATACTTTTGCCAGATACAGGATTCTTGGTTGGTGGGTTTTCTCTTCCAGTATCTTAAATATATCACACCACTTCCTTCTTCCTTCCATGGTTTCTATTGAGAAATTCACACATAGTCTTATCAAGCTTCCTTTGTATGTGATGGATCGCTTTTCTCTTGCTGTTTTCAGGATTCTCCCTTTATCTTTGACATTTGATAATCTGACTATTAAGTGTCTTGGCATAGGCCTATTCAGATCTATTCTATTTGGGGTACGCTGCACTTCTTGGATCTGTAATTTTATGTCTTTCATAAGAGATGGGAAATTTTCTTTGATTATTTCCTCTATTATTGCTTCTGCCCCTTTTCCCTTCTCTTCTCCTTCTGGGACACCCATGACATGTACATTCCTGTGTTTTTTGTTGTCATTCAATTCCTGGAGATGTTGCTCATATTTTTCCATTCTTTTCTCTATTTGTTCTCTTGTGTGTAGGCTTTCAGGTTTCTTGTTCTCCAGTTCCTGAATGTTTTCTTCTGCCTCTTGAGATCTGCTGTTGTATGTTTCCATTGTGTCTTTCATCTCTTGTGTTGTGCCTTTCATTCCATAGATTCTGCCAGTTGGCTTTTCAAACTTTCAATTTCTACCTTATGTATGCCCAGTGTTTTCATTATACAGTTCAGCTCTTTCGCCATATCTTCCCTAAACTTTTTGAATTGACTTATTATTAGTTGTTTCAATTCCTGTATCTCAGTTGAAGTGTAAGTTTGTTCCTTTGACTGAGCCATAACTTCATTTTTCTTAGTGTAGTTTGCAGTTTTCTGGTGTCTGGAGATCTGGTTTCCTTTGTTACCCCAATCAGGTTTTCCCAGAACAGAACAGGCTCAGGTCTCAGAAGGAAGAAATATTCAGTATCCAGTTTCCCTGAGGGTGTGTCTTAGAAAATTGGTACACCCTGTGATGCCTCAGGTCACTGTGCTTTTCTGCCCAGCAGGTGGTGCCTGTCAACCTGTAACTCCAAACTGGTATAAGGAGGTGTGGCCTGTGGCTGTTTTCCCCCAGGCTCTGGGGTCTGGTTCTGAATGGAAGGTGGGTGGTAGAACTGCCCCCCCTTTCCTCTTAGGGAGTATAACCTCCCTAGGGAGAGGTTGTTAGCATTTGAATAGAGTCTGCCTGTGCTATCTCCACCCTTGTCTGGGTCAGAGCACTGGGAACTGAAAATGGCTGAGGCTTTTTCCACTGAGCCGAAACAGGGACAGAAAGTCCCCTTTAGGGCTAGTCCGCGGCAACCCTCCAGCTCTCCAAGGTCAGTCATCACCCAAAGCCTCTGTCTGCTTCTTAGTGATTCATAGCTAGTAATTAACATTTCACACTTGCTAATTAAAACCCCAGTTGAAGCTCAGCTGAGCTGTACTCACTTGCTGGAAGAGAGCTTCTCTCTAGCAGTTTTTACTTACAGATTTTATGCTGTCATCTTGGGCATCCCTCCCTATTCAGGTTGGTGTGTGATGAGTGGATGGTCACATTTGTCCCCCTGCAGTTATTCTGGATTATTTACTAGTTGTTCCTGTTTTTTTGTTAGTTGTTGCCAGGGTGACTAACTAGCTTTCACTCCTTTCTATGCCACCATCTTAGATCCTCTTGATCCTACCATTTTTAATAGCCTTTTTCTTGATTTGGTGCTTGCCCTGTTAACTACAGTGCTTTACCTGTTTCCTGGACATCAAGAAAGATGTTTCTTCCAGTTCTTGCTGGACATTCAAAGCTTCTTTGGAGGGACAAAGCCCTGAAGAATCTCGTTCCACCACCTTCAGCAGGGTGGGGCCAGGATGATTCATCTTTTTAAAACAAAGTTAAGAAAGAGAATGAGATGAGTTGTATAATTTAAGTTTTCTGTTAGCTTAAAAGATACAAATTAATCCACAGAGACCAAATTCTACCAGGACCTAGATCTCAATGAAATGATCTTCCCTTCCTGCTTTCCTCCCTCTCTTCCTTTCTCTTTCCTTCCCTTCCTTCCTTCCAACAAATTACCATATTCAGTTCCACCTGCATGAAAGGCATTGTTCTTTTGAGCCAGGTAACCCTCAGGGGACCACCTTGCTTCTCTTCTTCCCTTCACAGTCAAGCCTCGTGAAAGAGTAGCATCCACTACCATTGGCATTTCCTCCCTGAATACTTCCCTCAATCCACACCACTCCCACATCAACTTCTGACATTTAGCTCAAACTCTTCTCATTAAGTTCCAGATTTCCACGTGTGGAAATCCAGTGGCCACACTCTGCCCTTGGTTTCTGTGACTTCCCTTAAGAATTGGCCTGTTTGCCCCTTTCTCCTTCTTCATGCCTACTCTCCTGTCATCCTATGAAATCTTGATTTTCATTCTGTCTCACTGGCTGTTCCTTTTCAGTCTCTTTCAAGGTTGCTGAGGCCTTGAATGTTGGTGTTTCTCAGAGTGCTCTTGGCCCTCTGCTCTTCTCATTCACTATGCTTTCCCTGGTGATGTCCTCTGTACTCTTGGCTTTAGCTACCACTCACATGCTATATGAGAGGCAGTATCTGAGTTGGGGTAAGACAGTGCTGAGATAAAATCCAGGCCCCACCATATGACCTTGGGCAAATATCACTTCACACCTCTTAGCATCATGTTTTTCCTCCTTAAAGTAGAAATCCTGACTACTACCTCCTGCATAGGGTTATTTTAAGGATAAAAATGAGTTCATTTATATAAAGCGGTTGGCACAATGACTGATAGGTAAGTGTTCAGTACTCTCAAATAGTTATCTTTAGCATAGTCCTTTCTCCAGAACCTTGTGTATAGCTGTGTCTGTTTGTATGTCCTGAAGGCACCTCAAACTCAATATATACAAAACTGTACTTACCCTTTTGTTTTCAGATCAGTTCCTCTTCCTTCTCCTGTCATCCTATGTCCAAATCCACCCATTTCTAAATCCCTCTCCCTCACCTACCCACATCCAATCAATAAGTCACCAGATTCTAGCTTGTTAATGCCTCTCAAATGTATCTTCCTCTCTCCAGAACTCGTGTTCCTGTCTTGGTCCCAATTGTTATTTATTCTCAACTAGATCCTTGTATTCACTTCCCTGCCTCCAATTGGGCTGTAGTCTCATAGCCATCTTCCATGCTATGTCTAGAGAGAACTTTCCATAGCACAAACACCTGGTCATGTCACTCTTCTGCTTCATGAACACAGTGGCCCTCTTCAAACCTTTGAGACAAAATCTAAATTCCTTTCACTATCTCTTTGTTATTGTGTTCTTTCTAAATATCTCTGTCAAAGAATATACAAATAACTTGGTCTGTATGATATTGAGTCTTTGGAATTTTTGAGATCTGTGTGGACTTGTATAGAATGATTAAATTTTTGTTTTAGTATTAGATCGATGTAAGCTTGAAAAGAATAATTTTCTCTAATTGTTTTTATTGATCAAATTAGGACTCACTTTGATTTTTCAATATGGTAACTTGCATATTTCTTCAATCCTAGAAAATGCAAATATTGCCTTTCTCCTATTTTTATTTTGCACTCTGTAATTCCTACTAAATATATGCTGGGTGGTCTCATCCTATTCTCTGTGTAGTTGAACCTCTTATTCATATTGTAATCCTATGCCAATTATAGATCATTTCCTCAGCATACCTTCTAGTTCACAACTCCACGTTTAATTTTCCTGTTGCATCTTTTTATTTCAATGCCTATGTTTTAATTTCTGCACTCTTACTGCATTCTTTTAAAAACCCTATTGATTTTTCACCTAGTGTCCTATTCTGTCATCAGTGTTATTCCTTCTCTTTTTCTTTTTAATAATTTTAATTGTACAAATGTTTAGACTTATAGGAATTGTAGGCATTTCTTGTTCTCAGAATGCCAATTCTACTATTTTCTGCAACTGCTGACTCTCCTTAGAATGGCATCTGTCCTGTGATTTTAAAATTTTGATTGTGAGCTTAGCTTCAGCGGGGATTGTTTCTCCTGTGGGTGTCCCATGCATTAGGATTGCAGGAGTATCACCTACAGAGCAAGTTTGCATTTTTCTCTACCCAGAGGTTTCACTGTTCCATGGCCATTTTTGCTGTTAATTTCTCAGCTTGATATTTCTGAATTAAGTACCTAAGGTGACTTGGATTCCATACCTGTAGTACAGGCTGGGTATGTGACATCATAAAAGACATTCTCTTCCAGAGCTAGTGTGGTGGTGAAGGTGGCAGAAGTCCACCCTCCTTTACTTAGAAAACATCTAGCCACTACATCCCTCCCCACATTCCCTCCCCCCACCCCGTAACCTCAGCCATTGCCTCTCTGCCACACTGTCCCTTCCTTGCTGCCATGCCAGACTCCTAGGGCACTGCTTTCTCACACCACTGGGTCAGTCAATACTGCTCCTAATCAGAAATGCCACTTCCTCTCTTCTTTATTTAGCTACTGCCTATACATTTTTCAGCGTGCTCATTGGATGTCATTTTCTCTGGAAATTTTCCCCGATCCTGTAGTCTGAATTAGAAACCTTTCTGGGGTGTTCTCTCAGCATTCTATGCACACTTCTCTCATAGTGCTTATCACAATATAGTCCAATAATTTCCTCATCTGTCTCCCCCCATCCCTGCCACTAGACTAGGGGAGAGAGGTGCTTACAGACAGAGAAAAGGTGTGATTTGTTTCTGCATCCTAATGTTGATGTGTGGCCATTTCTTTTCAATGTCTGCTTAAGGAGGATTAAAAAAAAATAATGGGGAGTAGTTTTACCAAGTGTCACTGTTAAATTTGTGTTTTAGGAATATCACCCTGGCACTAGTTTGCCTTAAAGGAGGGAAATCCATAGATAGGATGACTAACTGAGGAAACAGATGTTGACACATTCCGAGTATTTTGAAGAGAGAGTATGGATCCTACAGATGTTTGAGAAGTAGCATCAGTAGCATTTGTAGTTAAGGGATAAGGAGGATTCAGAGGTTTTCCCATGTTTCTAGCACAAGCACTGAAGTGTGCAGTGATGCTATTAATTGAGACATGCAAAGAACAGGTTTGGGCAGGGGTAGATTTTGAAAGGGGAAGAGAGTGATCTTGGCTCTGAATACATCATTTTTGAAGTGCTTACTGGTGTACATGTTGGGAGAGATTTAAAAATGTGGGTCAGATGTCAGAGCTAAAGCTGGGCAGTTGTTATTTATGTGGAGCTATGAAAATAGTAGAGATTCTTCAAAGGGGCCAATGAAGTGTGATGACAGAAAGGGCAAGGGCTGAATTCTGGGGTAGACCAAAGTACAAGGGCTGGTGGGAGGGGTGTAGGGTGAACAAGGAAAGAAACAGAGAAGAGTATTCAAGGAGACCAGAAGACAGCCAGCAGAGAGTTCTAGAAGTCAAGGGAGAAGAGAAAATCAATAAGAGATTCACATTCAACCAGATTAAATTCTACAGGTACTGGTCTTAACCCTCCCTGGATGACTCTGAATAAGGTCGAAGGCAGAATTTATATGATCTGTCTTTGCATAAGCTCCCTTGTGGCGCCATTCATATATTGGAGCACCATAGATTATGCACTCATAAATGAATTAATAAAGGGCATAAAGAGCACAGTTTTACACAGGATTAGGAAACATTGTTCAACAGGTCAATTCTCAAGACAGAGGATGTGTTGTTAAATCATACCTCCTCAAAGGCAGTTCTGCTGGTTGAATTAAACTCAGATTCAGCCTGACATTCAAGGTTTTCCAAGTTCTGACCCACCTCGTTTCCCAGTAATGTCACCCCCTTAATCTCACTCAGGTTCAGGTCCATCACATTTGCCTGACTGCAAAGCTCGTTTAAATTCCACCTCCCTCAGGAAGCCTTTTTAGGGTCCCCCAAACCAACTATGATGTCTCCATCCCCTGAATTCTCATAATCTTGGGTTTGCACTCTCATTACACCATATCTGGCCATGAGTATTTTCTCTACATGTGTCTTTGTTTTATGAACCCCTCCTATTCCCACTCTGACATGCTGAAGAGTAGACACAAAACCAAACCATCTTCACCTTTAGGAGTGCCAAAGATGACTGGATGTAGATGTTCAATACATGGCTGATCAATAAATGAGCAGAAGAATGTGAGGGTGAGGTGCTGTTATCTCTTGATTGGTTATGGAGTGTGTCGGGTGGCACAGGGGAGTGTCCTGCAGCTCAACGTAATGAAAGGGCCACAGACATTACCAGGAGATCAGTCACATTGGGGCCAGAGGTTTGTGTCCTGCAAGAGATGGGCTTGAGGGTTTGATTTAAAATTACAGCCACATACTCAGGTACCAGGATGAGGGAGGCTCAATCGAAACTTCCTGTGAATCTGCCTTGGCAGAAGTTCAGCTCACAGGAACGCAATCACAGTGTAGCATTGGTACTCAGAGGCAGAGAATATGCACACACACACACACACACACACACACACATACATATACATATACATATACATATATAATTTTTAAAAAACGCATTTGACTGCTCTCAGAGTCTCCTAGCGATGGGTTGAGGCCTCCCAGCTCTGAACCATGTATAGAGGAAAGACAACTTTACTCAGAAAAGCATTTAGGACAGTTGTTACCAAATGCTTATTGTTGCCTGGTCTTGGCAGTGAATGGTGTGTATATATGGGGTACCTGCTTCTTGTGTCCACCAGGATGAGTTGGCAGCAAATTGCTCATGTAAGTACCTGGGAGTTGTAACCTGGATAGTTCCAGAATGATTATTTGGGAATTGTCGAAGCTCCACCAAAGCCCACTTGAGTTTTGTTGTAATTCATGGTAAACTCTTCCTTGACCCCTCTTTTGCTCACTCCTCTTTTGCAAGCTTTTCCCATTTTTTTTTCCATTTCTTCTTTTGAAACAAAAGGAGCATTTGAATGGAAATTGCTAGTGTTCATGCTTAGATTATTATCTGTCAAATATTCTTGTTAATGATGAAGATGGGAGTTCACAGGCAGGAACAGATGAGAAGTACAACAGAACATGATGCTGCATGTGCCAAAGATCACTTGGGTTCGGCTCTTGGATACATTATGACTTTTCAAAAAAAGTTTTAATCACTTAATTTTGAATTCTTTTGTGTCCCTAAAGCACACAGCATCTGCCAGTGGAGCACACTGTCCCAGAATATTTCATGATGTAGATTATCTCACCCAGGGCTGCGTGAATGACGATATTGCAGGGTGGAGGAGCAGGTGGGCCTGAAGAACCCTAAAACGATGATGTTTTGTTCATAAGTATCAACTCACCCAGCAGGTGATACCTAATGCTTGTTTACATGGCAATGGCTCAGCGCTAGCAGAGACACATAGCTACTTCATAAAAGCTGCCAGACCAGGGAAAAAATTGCTTTTTAAATGACTTGATATATTTGCAGAGATTATAGAAGTTCAGGCCAGCAACAAATGTGTTTGCCTATGCTTTCAAAGAGGAATGATCCCTGCGATTACCTCTAGGAAGTTTAAGTGTGTGGAGAAAAATAGCCCAGAACATCTAAGAAGTAATGGAATCATGAGTGAATAAGCAGCTTGGCATTGCCACAAATAAATCACCCAGAACCTATCTGGAAGCTGTTTAAAATTCATAGTGGAGGGGAATGAAGTGACTATAATATATCTTGATTTTGATAATGCATTTGATACCACGTCACGAAATTTTACTTATGAAATTAATTGACACTGGCTTGGCTATGAACACTGTCATAGGGATTGATAATTTTCAGGGGGTCTGTAAACAAGGCACAGTGATGGATAGCGTGGCATCCAGCGAGGAGGAGTTGATTAGTAGGGGTGCCGAAGAGATTGGTATCAAGTCTGATCATATGCAACAATGTTATTGATGGTTTCCAAGAGAAAGTAAAGAGAATGTTAATGAAATTTGCAAATTATACAAACTGGGGTGGTGCTGGCACAAATCCAATAAGAATGATGGATAGAATTTATTCCAAGAGATATAGACAGGTTCAATATATGGGTAATAAACAGCAAAATGAGATTCATTTGCAAAAAATGCAAACTAGGATAGATCAGAGGGAAATGTAAATGGGAAAAATGATTCCTATAAAGGCACAAAGAGTGTATTTAATTTGCAAGATGCTTCAGGGTCTTTTTTGGGTAGCAACCTATCTCTACCTCCCTAGTTGTAGTCATCTTTTTCTGTTTGATGACCCCTGCTTGTACCTCCCCCATAAAGTCCTTGAATGTTCTGTCCCCTTTCACACCTTTATGCTTTTGCAAATACTGTTCCCTTTGACCAAACGTCTTTCCCTTTTATTTCTACTGGTAAGATCAGATGCATTCTTCAATACTCTACTCATTGTGCATCTTCTTTGCAATATAGTTCTCCCTTCCCCAGAGAGTCACTTTCTCCTCTGTGTGGCCATCTTACCTGGTAAATGCTTTCACTGGGGCTATTGTCATATTGCGGTATGACCATGGGAAGGAAGTAAAGGGCAGTGGTGAAGATATGGTCAAACGGAATCAGGAAGCCCAGGCTGAGTTCCACAGCAGCCACTTAAGGGTTGTGTACTTTAGGTGAGTTCCTTAGACCTTTCCAAGTCTCAGTTGCCCAGACTATAAAATGGGCATGGTTTTAAGGATTCAATGATATACTGTTTATAAAGAGCTTTGCCAATTCATGAACTAGTTTTCACTGTCAGTTACTGTTCTTAATAGCAACATTTGCTTAAGGCATTTTTTAAAAATCCATGAACTCTTTGAGCAGAAGAAATGCTTTTTTATTCTTTATACTCTTCCTGGTGCTTAGAACAGTGCCTAGTGCCTAGAATGGCTTTCAGAGGACCAGTGGCAGCCTGTTTTCATGGATTCTCTCTAAATCTAAGAGAACCATTCCTTTCACTGTATGTATTTTGGTAGGAAAATGGAGGAATTAGATAATTTAATCTCTTTCCTGGTTCCTTTTACAGGTGTCTTAAAGGCGAGCATGTGGCATTTTCACTTCTAAGTCATGCATTATTTCAGACATCTGGTGGAGAATTTCTTGTGTTTTTCTTGAAGTGTGGTGAGATCACGTCTGAAGGAGTATGGGAAAGCAGGTGTGTCAGATGTAGCCAGGTGGTGGGATGGGGAGCCAAAGCAATGCAAATGGTCAAGGGCCAGCCAGTCTGATTTATGAAGAGAAGCTATGGGAGTGAGGCACAGGGAAGAAATAAATACCTGCAATTATCTGATACATGGGAACCCTGAGGAGGAAACAGGATCTTGGTACTTTATAAGGCTTGGAATCAACAGTTTGGACAAGGAAGAAAAAGAGAACTATGATCCCAATATTTCTTGTGACTGATGCCAGTAGAATCCTGCTGGCTCTGGAATAGTCATTTAAGGTCAAGTGCATGACTCTCATATGCATGAACTTGCTGAAACCAGAGAGACAAAGCACTAGGAATGTTGTAGCCAGTTATGGTCTGAAACAGTAGTATGCATTGCATGACATGTGGATATGCTAGAAACCACCCCAGGCTGCCTGTGTCTGTCCACCATCCCCAGCCTCTGCCCCCACACATTTGACAGAAGCTCAGAATCAGTCAGTTTTTGCTGAGTAGCAAACATCTCAGCTAACGCTGTGTGACAAGCAAAGGTCTGAAGTCGGGCACAGTTTGGCTAATCTGTGCTGAATTTGGCTGGACCAGGCTGCATTCCAGTTGAGTTCCTACCTATCTATGTAACTTCTTGGGGAATGGTGTTCTCATGGGAGATTACAGGACCACAGGGATCAGCCAAACCCATTTAAAGCCTCTGCTCATATCACATCTGCTAATATTTTTCTGGCTAAAGAAACTCATATGACCAAGCCCAACATCAAAGAGGCAGGGAAGTATATTCAGCCTTCACTATCGGGAGACATGGTAAAGTCACATGGCAAAGAACTTGGATATGTAATGCTATTATAGAAGGGAGTGAAGAATCAGGAACAATAACCCAACACACACAACTACCATCTCACTTCTTATCTGTTGTTCATTCTCAGTCAATTAGAGATAGTTTGCTGCCAAACTTTCATCCTTAATCAACCTCTCCCACCATCTCCAATCCAACCTTCTACATGTAACTACTTTCTCTGAGCTTTGCATCAATGACTCCATTCTCCAACTATAGCATGGGTCTTCTTTCATGGCTTGAGTGCGTATAGGTAAATAGGACCTGAGAACTCCTCTACTATTGCCTGTAGCACACCTGCCATGGGTCATCTCTTGGTTTGGATGGTAGAGTTAGAAAGCAGCTATTGTTTCTCACTAACTCTTCTGAACCAGCACTTCCATGGTTGTTAGAGAAGGAGGAGAGGTGAGCTTTAATTATAGAGTTCCCTGAACTGTTTTTCAGCACAATTGAGCATTTCTTAAGAAACCTCTTTTTTCTCTTCAATATGATTAATACAGGCTAATTTCAAGGAAAAGGTAATTTTCAAGCTTGATCTTGGAATCAGCATTGGCATAGATTGGAAGAGAGGAAATAGTAATCCAGATGGATGGAATGGTATGTGGAAAGACATAAATGATTCAGGAGGCTTGCTAAGGTTTTAACTTACAGTAAGTACACATGTTGGGGGAGCATGTCAAAAAGTGGGCCAGCACTAAGTTGGTGGGAATGAAAATCTCTTTCCTGCCCAATCTACCTCTTGACACACCAAGCTCTTCCAGTCCTAGCACCTTTGCACATGCAGTCACCTGTGCCTTGAATACCCTTTGCTGATCCTTGCTTGGTGGGCTCTTCCCACTCTTCTGTCCTCCACCTAAGATCCCCTTCTCAGAGAAGGCTTTCTTGATTACCTGTGTTGGGTGTTTTCTGATTGACGCTGAGACCCACTTTCCATGCTTCCCTACTCTGCTTTGTTTCTGGGAGGCATAAAATGCTTCCATGCCCTCTGGTGTGCACTAGGGATCAGAAGGTCAGAGATGACCTTGGGCTCACCCTCTGATGAATCACATGGGTGGGCTGTGTTCCTTTACTGAAGGCTTCTGTCAAGAGGTCCCTTGCTGCAGCCATAGCTTCCTTCCATTGCCCTTTTAGGCCCAAGGTGGTCAAGGCTCTCAGTTACTGCTAGCTTTCCTCCTTTCCCCAGGGAACTAAACCATCTGTGTTCAAGTCCTAGCACCTAGTCCTGTCGGGGTGAAGTCATTTGTAAATACAATCTTTGAAGATCTTGAGGCTAGTCTGAATCAGTGTGGGCCCTAATCAATATGACCAGGGCCTTAGAAGCAGAGGAAATTGGATATAGTGGTAGAGGAAGCCACAGCGGGAGGCTGAGGAGATGGCCTTGTGACAGAGGCAGAGATGACGGCCAGCAAGCCGGTAGCAGAAAGCTAAGACTTCACAGAAAGCATGGCCTGCTCATACCTTGACTTTGGACTTCCAGCCTTCAAAACTGTGAGACAATAAATTCCTGTTGTTTAAGCCAACTAGCCATCCCTTCCTGGTTTCCCTTAACCCTCCCCACACTTTCTTAGTAAACAGTCCTTTTCTAAACTCTCTTCAGTTACTCTGTTTGAGTTTGCCGTCTGCTTCTTGCCAGGATTCTGATGACACAGTAATCTCTCTAATTATGTCCTCCCTGTTACTCTCCTTCACTTAATCTTATTTTTTTATTCATGCACTTATAGTTGCATCTAATTTTAAAATTTGGTTGTTTATACTTTTTAAAGTTTTCTCTTGCCAGTGAGTTCGCTCAAGACAGGGACAAGACTTGTTTCATTCACCACTACACAGCCATCACCTGGAGGTAGCTCAAAAATATTTTTGAGTGAAAAACAAATGGTTAACAAGATAGGTTGTCAGAGAAGAAATGTCATTGTCATTAATTGAGCAGTTGCTATTTGCAATACCACATTTACAATATTCCACAGGCAGATGTGATCAATGCCTCTGTTATATAAAATGAGGAGGCTGACATTGGGATGTTAAATAACTTTTCAGAGGACACATAATTAGTAGGTAGTGGTTTCAGGATTCAAACCCAGTTCTCTCTGAATTTGGGCACCATGCTTTTAATCGTTGCATCGAACTGGGTGGGCACTGGAAAATAACAGAGGACCTGGGAGATATTCTCAATCTTCTATTTGGCAGAAATGGAGAATGTAACCAATGGCTCCATCAAAACTCCTGGTCTCCCCAGGACTACCAGGTGGGCTGGTCAATCAGATTCATACTGTACAGCTGATAGAATCCCCCATTTTTTTTTTCTCACTCTGTGAACGACTGAGCCTGGTTTAAGACTGTGGCACGGCAGTTCTCATGTAGTAGATTCTGCCCCTTTATTGTCTGTGTGTACTAAGGGTATATTTAATGATTTGCTTTTATGTATGTATAAGAAAAGAGGTTAATTCCATACCAAGCAGAACACCTGTCAAAAATTAGAGCCTTAGTTTTACAAATCCCCAGCCTCCCTTTGATTATTGCTGTAACTCATACAGACAGAAGATAATCTCTAAATTATACAGGACTTCATGATTAAAATATTTTGCCCCTTTTTAATAGTTTGGGAAGAAAGAAAATGTGGCTTTGGAGGCTCGGTGTCAAGTTAAGTGATAACAGAGCCATAGAGGAACATAATAAATATGCATAAAGGGACTAAAAAAAGCATTTCTAATAGGCCCATACTATAGGAATTTTCTGTGTGTGAAATTGAAAGACTTCCTAGGGAAAATCCTTGGCCCATTTGCTTTAAATTCACTTTTTATGTGCTTTTTGTTAAAAAAAAAAAAAAATGTTTTAAGCACCATTATCCCCTGAAAGAGGAATCTGATCAAAGGAACATTCACGGAGCTCTGGAGCTTCCAAAATACCAGCCTGGAGAAAACCTTTATTGAGGGCAGGTACCTTCTGAGCCCCATCCCTTGTTCCCAGCTAGGCCAGGGTGGGGTGGAAAGCCTCCTTGTTCTGTTTTTAACTCTGAAGACATAGCTAAAGCTCCCCCAGTCATAATCAATCAATGCAAAGTATGCTGAAATATGTATTGAGTCCATCTGGTTTAGGCTTAGCAGGTGAGAGAAGGAGAGGCTGCGACAGGCCCGAGGAGGTTTATAATTTAGCTGGGGAGAGTGGACATACACCTGTTGAAATGGGTAGTACTATAGATTGGTTCAGGCAGTAAAAATAGGGGAGTTGCAAGATTGAGAATTGACTGCCCACAGGGGTGCTTTTCCGAGGAGATGGGACTTACTCCAAGCTGTAAACTGATGATCTGGAGTGTTGGGAAGGAAGATGAACTTTTTAGAAGGGAAGGAGTGATAGTCACAAAGGTTTGGAATTAGATCTGCAACAAAGAAAGCTTCCAGCTGGAGAGAATGATTTCAGAGTAGATTTAAATTCTGATGCCATCTGTCACTTAAAAGACATGTCCTTGATTTTTCCTCTGACCCTCAATTTTCATCTTCCAAAAACATTAAGAGAAAGGAATAGCTGGAGAAAACAAGAGAGAATGAAAATGAGCCTTTTGCTATTCAGAATATTCTAAGAAAGCTTGTAATTGTGAAATTATTCCCTTAGAGGGGCAATGCTTTCAGATTTTTTCTCTGTATTATTTAGATATTTTGGTAACTTTGTACTAGTGCAATAGCTTTAAAAGTTTAGGAGGTACTGTGGATTTAATTAATGTTTTCTACCATCTTCATTCAAATCTCTCTTTAAATATCTCCAAAAATGTTGTATGGATTTTGTTGGTATTTTAAAGTTTGTGTTATATAATGGATAATTCATTAAACAGATCTGACTGTCAGATAAATATGTCTTCATTTTGTTTGAGACCTCTCATGAAGTGAATTAGGTTTTTGGCTCTTGTGAATTAGATCACGTTTAATTCAACAAAGATAATTAGATCACATTTAATTCAACAAAGAAAATAAATGAGCTAATATAACCCCTGTATTTTTCACCTCACGGACCATGAGCTGAACTTTCGTAGCTAAATGACGTATTGTTGAAGTTTGTCTATTTTCTTTCTATCTAGAAGCAAGGGAATGAGAAAATAATGGTTTATTGTACACCTTCTACATATTTTGTGTCAGGGAGTTTAAAAGCATTTTCTCATTTAGTTCTTCAGAATTACAATCGAAGTAGATATCACTTTCATTATCTATAAAATGGGATAATAATGCCTATGTTTCAAAGATGTTAGGATATAGCAAGATAACGTCTGTATAATACTGGGCTCAATATCTTGCATATAGTTATTGTCATTACCATTATTATTATTATTATTTCAATTTTCTTTGCCTCACCAAGGTTATCCAATCAGTAGGTTGTGGAGCTAGGAGTAAAGCATTCTTAGAAAAAAAAAAAAAAAAACCCAAAAGACTCATGTCTGTGAATTAGATAGGGAAATTAGTTTACCAATTTATTTCTACTTATGTTTGGGATGGGAAATAGGCTTATATTCAAAGATTCCTTAAAAATGCATTAGTTGGAGCATGCCTAGTGGCCAGATCTTGGTTTCTACTGCTGCTCTCTAAAATAAAAGAATCAGAAGTCCTTGGAGAAATGGCTGATTCTAGGACTGGGGAAGAAATATACAAGATGAGCCCAGAGCATCTTATAGTGCCAGAAAGTAAGGAAGTGCTAAAAACAAACAAAGAAAACACAAAGTAAAAATACAACCCAGAATGATGGCAGTAGGTCAAAGGAACACAGTGGCTGACTGAAAGAGCTCTCAGTGGCCAAAGCTAGAACAATAACAATTTAAGCAATAAAAGAGAGTAGTATCAAATTATAACCCAAAGTATAAAACAAAGATCCATGAATCTATACTGGTATAAATAAATTATTGAGTAAACAAGTGGGAAAGGAGAGCTAAATCTCCCATACAGAAGAATTAAAAATAATTTATGTAGATACTCTGTCCTCAAGGAAGTGATGCATAAATTCCTACTCCTTAAGTGTGGGCTGCACATAGTGACTAGTCTTCCAAAGAATACAGTATAGAAAATGGGGGGAAGAGTAACTACATAGCAGAGAAACTTCACAAACACTGTCAGGTGATCAAAGTCAACATCAACAGGGATAAATCATGCTGATAGCATGTGCCCTTGACATGATGTGATAAGAGTGGAACTTTACCTCTGTGGTGTCCTCCCCCAAATCCATAATCCCAGTCTAATCATGAGAAAAACATTAAATAAATTCCAACTGAGGGACATTCTGCAAGATATCTGACCAGTCCTCCTCAAAACTGGCTAGGTCATCAAAATCAAGGAAAGTTTGAAAAACTGTCACAGTCAAGAGGAGCCTAAAGAGACTTGACAATAAAATGTAATGCAATGTCCTAGATGGGATTCTGGGACAGAAAAAGGACATTAGGTAATAACTAAGGAAAGCTGAATGAAGTATGGACTTTAGTTAATAAAAGTGTATCAGTGTTGGTTCATTAATTGTAACAGATTTACATTTTAATGTAAGATGTTAATAATAGGAAAAACTGAGTGTGAGTTATATGGGAACTCTGTATTATCACAATTTTTCTATAAATCTATGTTTTCCTAAAAATATAGTTTATTTAAAAATTAGTTGTGTGCAGATTTACTACATTCATGTATCTTTATACATGTGTCGTATTTCTAAGAACAGAAGACATTGTGGGTTTTTATGAAATATTTATGAGGGTGGAGAAGCTAGAGAAAAATGGAGCAAGGAAGCAGGTAGCAATTGCTTTTCTTTTTAGGCCATGGTTTGTAAACTAAGAGTATCACATATACTTAACACTAAATAACATACAAAAGAAAAGTTTGTTTTCTCTGTATTATTGATGGGGTCTGTGCCGAGAAGCTTTCGTGAGGCCTGGATTTGAGGCCCTGCTTGAATCCTTTAACCTCACATTTGTTCTTTGAGCAAATGTAATCGTGGCTGAGAATGTGATTGGAAAACTTCAGCACGCTCAACAGAAGTCATGGCACTCCTTTATTCAGGACAGAGTTTTAGGAAATCCATCCAAAGCAGGGCTGGGGTGAGATTGTTATAGATGTTGAATTCCTGAGTAAGGCCCCTAAACTTTGTTTTGTGGACAAAAGGGAGTCACAGGTAAACTTTTGCAGCAGGTGGGTGCCATGCCTGAACAGCGCTTCAGTACGATGAGTTTGTTTGGAGAGGGAAGGGGGCAAGGGCAGGGAGACCATGGCACCCATCAATTGAGGAAATGGAGGGCTGAGGGGTCAATGTGACAGCCCTGGGGAGACAGGAAGGGATACACATTTGAGAAAGAAAAATTGTAATGTGTTGGATGGCGGAAAGAAGTAAAAGGAGAGGAAAAGACATAGAGGACTTTAAGTTGGGTAAATGGAAGGGCATTTGTACCGTTTTAAAGAAATAGCAACCAGAGGGGAAAGCGTGTGTGGGAGAGAATGAGTTCAGTGGTAGACACGTTTAACTGAGGCGCCATTGACACGTTCAGGTGGGGACATCCTGCTGGCATATGGAGCAAAGGCTGGAGCTAGGGAGTGAAACTGGAAATGTGGGTTAGGGGTAACTCAGAGCAGTGTATGAAGAGGATGACTGAGGCTGTGTGAATGGGGATAAGAAAGTCTCTGAAGGAGAGAGATGAGCACGAATCTAGGCAGAATTTGTGTAGGAAACTCAGACCGGAAAAAGGAGGTGCTTCAGTGAACACTGCATTCCCAGGTTCCATCACTCTCTCCATGACAGAATCTGAGCCGGGTCACTGAATATTTCTGGACGCTTCTTGTTAAGACTGTTTGACTAAATTTAGCTCATGTATTGCTGGAAAAGGCAGCCACCTGGTGGGTCTGATCTGAGGTGAGCTTCCAAATCTCAAATGTGACTATTCTTTTGCTTATTTCCACCAGGGTGCCATTAGACATATCAGTGGGGCCACCATATGTTTTATCACCTAAATTATGATGCTTTGAGAGTGAAAGGAGATGCCACTAATAATCACAAAGGGAGAACATGAGTAAATCAGGACTGTCCCAGGCAAATCAGGATGTAGAGTCAATCTAGAAATCCATATATTCACAAGGCTAGGAGAAAGTTTTGCCCAAACCATCCCTATTAGTTCAGGATTTTAAAAAAATTTAATCTAGTTACATGGTACAACTTAAAATTTCCCCCTTTAACCACATTCAAATATAAAATTCACTGGTGATAATTACATGCACAATGTTGTGGTATCATCACCACCATCCATTACCAAAACTTTCCCATTACCCTAAACAGAAATTCTGTACCAATCAAGCATTAACTCCACATTCTGTATACTCACATCAGTCTCAGGTGACATGCATTCCAGTTTCTGACTCTATGAATTTGATTTTTCTAGTTATTTCATATCAGTGAGATCATACAATATTTGCCCCTATTTGTCCTTTTGTGTTGGGCTTATTTCATTCAACACGGTGTCTTCAAGTTTCAGACATGTTGTTGCATGTATCAGACTTCATTCTTTTTTATAGCTGAATACTATTCCATTGTATGTACATACCTGCAGCCTCAGTGCCAGGAACTAACACAAACAAACAACCCAATGCAAAAACACCTTTCACAGTCTTTGCAAATTGTGTGTTGTCTGGTGCTGTCCTTCAGAGTTTAGCTCTCCTATCAAGGAGGTCAGCCCAAGGCAAATTCGAAGTAAACAGGATCCTCTCTGTCTTTTCTGAGCATAAATCTTGTCTTAGAATTTTTCTTGCTCATGGCCTTAGGAATTCCCCCATGTACAGGAATTCAAATGCTCCCTCTACTTCCTGTGAAATGAACTTTCTCCCTCTGGTGGTTTGGAGCTATGTACCCCAGGAAAACATTCTTAGACTTAATCCATCTCTGTGGGTGTGAGCCCATTGTAAGTAGGACCTTTTGATGAGGGTACTTCAGTTAAGGTGTGGCCCACCTCAGTCAGGATGGGTCTTAATCTTATTATTGGGGTTCTTTATAAGCAGAATGAAATTCAGATGGAGAGAAAGTCACAGAAAGCAAGAAATCGACAGTCAATGGGAACTGGTGGAGAAGGGAGAAGTTGCCATGTGCCTTGCCATGTGACAGAAAATCCAAGCACCAAGGTTCCTGGCACTCAGCCCCAGAATGCCAATGTTTGGGAAGAAAATATCACCTTACTTATGTCTCAGTTTTGTACTTCTAGCCTCAGACTGTAAGCCTATAAATTCCCATTGTATAGGCCAATCCACTGCAGGGTATTTGCTTTAGTAACTTAGCAACGAGAAAGCTAAAACACTCCCCTTCCCCAGTGTTCTACTGTCTGACTTAAAGCAGGTAATTCTTTGCCCTGTGTTGCTTCATTTAATGGGTTCTTACACTGTTTTAGTTGTCTACAAGCTGCTGCTTCTTACAAGGTGAGTTCTGGGAGGGTGAGCCAGAGAGGAGTTTCTTGGTTTGGTCTTTAAGGCTGACACCCAATAGATGGGCAGGGACATACGGCCACCCCCATGTGTGCACAGAGTTCACTCTGTTCCTTCTGGAACAGAACCAGGAACCCACAATGAAAGCACATGCTGGCTCCACACCTTGCCAGTAAGGGGTTGGGGAAAAGCCAGCAAGGATGAAATGAGGTTCTCCTACAATTTTTAAAGCTGCATTTTCTTGATTCTGCACTTGTCAAGTTACTGTAACCCTTTGTTTTCTGGAGTTTTGAGGAAGATGGCTCTTCCTTTTTGCTACTGTTGGAAGATTCTGTGAGGGAATGACAACTGGAACATCTTATGCCATCATCATGGTCACCTTGAACCCCCTTTCAGGCTCTTTTGAATGACTCATAAACGTCAACAGCCCTTTCTCTTTCTCTCAAAGTGTTCTTTGTACATTGATCTCTGCCCATATTTGCCTCACAATTATTTTAAGTGATCTTTCATCTACTCAGATATCTCAGTATTGAATACATTTGTGTTGAATCAGAAAATAAAATGGACATTTGTAACAATGGATCATTTTCCCATTTCCTAAACAAGTTTCAAAGAATACAGGTGCTTTGAGGATGAAGTAATAAATAGTTTGATGCATGGGGATGAAAGCAGCTCCAGAATGCTAAGTGGGCAGAAAGTAATGAGCCCAGGAGAGGATGCTGGCTCTCCCTTTTCCCGTCCTGCTGGACTCTCCAATGCTCACAGCTTGTAATGCACTCCTCATAATTATTTTCTGATAATTCATAAAGTTCCTACCCAAGGCTTCCTTTATCCAACCCCACATATACACCCAGTTAGCCATGTTTCATGGGCAGCTGTTGATAATTAGCATTACTGTAGTACATGCCAAACATTAAGGACGTTGACTAAAAAAAAAAAAAAAAAAAAAAAAAAAGAGGTGGAATAAGCAGAGCAAGTGGAGTGCTGACAAACTACAGAGGTGAGAGGAATGGATGATGGCTTTGCCAATTGCCCTGCTCTGCAGTGAAGCAGATATCAAGTTGCTGAATGAGGACTTCAATAAGCATACTCCTTTCATTCCTCATGAAATGCATTAGATTAGAGGAAACAGACTGAAAGGAGCCTTAAAAAGTGAAGTGCCTTTATGCACTGCCCTTGCGTGCAAGCTCTCTCCCACAGGTTGGTTACCTTTGATGTGTCCTGATGCAATCACAATCAGAAATTAAAGTTACTGATGGGTGGGAAAGGTTCACTTGAAACTGCGTAATTTGGTAGCTTAATCTATGGACCATTCTGGTATCAGGTGATTCCATTATCTAAATGGTATCTAACATACATGTAGACCATGGGAGAGGCTTGGATTCAATAAAGTGTGATACTAGGTGCTAAATTATAGCTCTCATTTTAAATATTACCCTTTTCTCGAAGTAAGGTGCTTCAAAGTCAGGCCTTGAAGCTTTAAAAGTAAATGTTGGAAATTGCCTACATAGGAGGGCATGGGGAAGAGATCTTTAATGGGGGTGAGGGGGTGGGTTATGAGGCCAAAACTCCTTTTCTTTAAAAATATCTGCCATTTTCCTTAATGGAAACAGTTGAAAAGATTAGGATAGGTGAATGACTCTAGTGATACACAGGAATAAGAGGATGTGTAAAAAAATTGCCCTTAGATTCCTACATTGTAAGTAGAAAAATTGCATCAGATTGCTTAAGGTCATCTAAACTTAAAAGTAAAGGCTTTTAATTGTGTTCTTAACTCTGTGAATTTCCTGCCATAAGATGCTTCTTAAATGGGACACACACATTAACCTCTTGTGTTATTTAGGATTCTTTCATCAAAGGTGACAGAAAGCTAACTCATAAGCAAAAGGAGAAATTTATTCACAGGAATCTAGATATTCTGTGGTACACCTGAACAATCAAGTGAAAGCAAAGATAGGGATGCAGTAGGCTCACAAATGGCTAGAATCAGGGATTCAAATGTCATAGGGATTTCTTTTTGGTCTCTGTTGTTTACTGCCATTAGCGTCACTCTTTTTTCTTTCTCTATCCTCTTCCCTCCCTCTGCTTTCTCTCTTCAGGCTATTTGTTCTCCATGAGGTTAGAAAACTGCCACCAACAATTCTTAAGTTTTATGTATTAGAGCTTTAGCTACTGGGAGAATAACTGATTCTCTTTAAGACCCAATTAATAAATTCCTGGGAAGGACTCTGGTTGGCCCAGATGGTATCAATTACCTGTATCTGGACCAATCAATTGTGGCCAGTGGGCAGTGCCTCCTTGAACAAAATGGCTGCCCTCATGGTGGGAGTGGAGGGGAGGAAGTAGCCTGAAAAGGGGTGCTAGGCAGACAAGCCTATTAGTGTCTGTACACCTTAGGTTACTTGTTTTTATGCCTTTAAGAGAAATGACCTTTAGATTATCTATGGCTTTCATTTAGGGATTGTTGGACTTTGGGGAGAAGAATTGAAACAATAAGCAATTTGATTACTAAAAATTGGAAGACATTCTGGGATAGTTTGATGGGTAATCTAAACACTTGGAAAGTTTCAAATTTTTAGCTAAAACCAAACTAAAATAAACCCAATAAACTGTTGAGCAGTAGAATAGGTATTCCTTGAGCTGTTTTCAAAAAAGCAAAATTCTATTAAATGTTTTCAGAAATAGACATATGATGTCTGTTAGGTGACATATTGATAGTATGACCATGCATTTGATCACCCAATCCAGGATAGTTTTGCAAATGAAAAAGAGGTACTATTATTAATTATGCATGGAAAACATGACAACAGATACAGTCACTCTACATATCAAAGCATTTGCAGGGCCACAAGAAAGCTTTTGCCCAAATTATCCCATTTCTTTCAGCTTTCAGTGGAGAATGTTTCTGCATAAGGAACCCAAATGATACAAGTACCACAGTTTTAAAAACCAAGGCCTTGGTAACTTGGAATATTCTGGAGAAAATAAACACTAGTCTCATTTGGAGAATCATAGGGTATTTTATTGATGCTTGCCATGTCATGGGAACAAGTATATGGAAGTCTCCAGTTTGCTCACAAGGATTGTACCTAGGAGAAAGCTTCTGATCCTCTTCATAACCCTTTCCCAAATTTACCCTCTAGTTCCTCAATCAACATAGCAGTTCATGTTTTGAGACAAAAGAGATGGGAAGAATGACTTTGCCCCTAACTTTACCCTAGAGGTTCCATTTTATCTTCTTCATATGAGCTTAAGCAACTGTGTCCCACCCATTAACACTGAAATACGTAGGCTATATTTATTAACATGAGGTAGTTTTTGCCTCTCCCTTGTCCATCATCAAGTTGGACAAATACCAAAATTATATATCTTACATGTTAGCAAGAGAAAGAGAAGGATGAACTAACAAAAGGCTGAAGGGATGCAGGCTTGACACCATTTAATGCATAAGAAGGTGCAGAATCACAAAGACCTGTGCTAACCATAATTCCAGAGATTAAAGGCATATAAATATTACCCAGTCTGGTTTTGGCGTCAGGCCCCTTTCATTTAAATACCTGCAGCCCATCTGTTCTTTCCTGGATCGGTACTTTGGATTGAACTCATGAGGTTGGCTTCCATATTGGCCTCAAGCCTCCCACTGTTTTTGGCGAACTGTCTTCAGGAACAGCCAACTAGATCCTGCAAGTCTGGAGCTGACATACAGGAGCCTGCGTTGCATGTGGAGGTTGCATTTCTCATGTGAAAAGTGTAAAGAAATAAAATATTTCCATATGAGTTAATGTTAATAATTTAGATATGGTTATATATCCAAAACTATCTGCTTATTAATACTTCCTCAGAACACCTTAAACCATGCTGAAATTACATTATATAAGCAACAAAGAGACAGTGAAGGACTTGTATAATCATACCTTAAAAACAACAAGTCTGAGGCGGGGCAAGATGGCGGACTGGTGAGCTGTATGTTTTAGTTACTCCTCCAGGAAAGTAGGTAGAAAGCCAGGAACTGCGTGGACTGGACACCACAGAGCAATCTGACTTTGGGCATACTTCATACAACACTCATGAAAACGTGGAACTGCTGAGATCAGCGAAATCTGTAAGTTTTTGCAGCCAGGGGACCCACGCCCCTCCCTGCCAGGCTCAGTCCCATGGGAGGAGGGGCTGTCAGCTCCGGGAAGGAGAAGGGAGAACTGCAGTGGCAGCCCTTATCGGAAACTTATTCTACTGATCCAAACTCCAACCATAGATAGACTGAGACCAGACACCAGAGAATCTGAGAGCAGCCAGCCCAGCAGAGAGGAGACAGGCATAGAAAAAAAACAACAAGAAAAACTCCAAAATAAAAGCGGAGGATTTTTGGAGTTCTGGTGAACATAGAAAGGGGAAGGGCAGAGCTCAGGCCCTGAGGTGCTTATGCAAATCCCGAAGAAAAGCTGATCTCTCTGCCCTGTGGAGTTTCCTTAATGGCCCTGCTTGCTTTGTCTCTTAGCATTTCAATAAACTATTAGATCTCTGAGGAGGGCCCTTTTTTTTTTTTTTTAATCCTTTTTTCTTTTTCTAAAACAATTACTCTAAGAAGCCCAATACAGAAAGCTTCAAAGACTTGCAATTTGGGCAGGTCAAGTCAAGAGCAGAACTAAGAGAGCTCTGAGACAAAAGGCAATAATCCAGTGGCTGAGAAAATTCACTAAACACCACAACTTCCCAAGAAAAGGGGGGTGTCTGCTCACAGCCATCATCCTGGTGGACAGGAAACACTCCTGCCCATCGCCTGCCCCATAGCCCAGAGCTGCCCCAGACAACCCAGTGTGACGGAAGTGCTTCAAATAACAGGCACACACCACAAAACTGGGCGTGGACATTAGCCTTCCCTGCAACCTCAGCTGATTGTCCCAGAGTTGGAAAGGTGGAGCAGTGTGAATTAACAAAGTCCCATTCAGCCATCATTTCAGCAGACTGGGAGCCTCCCTACACAGCCCAGCAGCCCAGAACTGCCCTGGGGGGACGGCACTCACCTGTGACATAGCACAGTCATCCCTCAACAGAGGACCCGGGGTGCACAGCCTGGAAGAGGGGCCCACTTGCAAGTCTCAGGAGCCATACGCCAATACCAAGGACTTGTGGGTCAGTGGCAGAGACAAACTGTGGCAGGACTGAACTGAAGGATTAGACTATTGCAGCAGCTTTAAAACTCTAGGATCACCAGGGAGATTTGATTATTAGGGCCACCCCCTCTCCCTGACTGCCCAGAAACATGCCCCATATACAGGACAGGCAACACCAACTACACATGCAAGCTTGGTACACCAGTTGGACCCCACAAGACTCACTCCCCCACTCACCAAAAAGGCTAAGCAGGGGAGAACTGGTTTGTGGAGAACAGGTGGCTCGTGGACGCCACCTGCTGGTTAGTTAGAGAAAGTGTACTCCACGAAGCTGTAGATCTGATAAATTAGAGATAAGGACTTCAATTGGTCTACAAATCCTAAAAGAACCCTATCAAGTTCAGCAAATGCCACGAGGCCAAAAACAACAGAAAATTATAAAGCATATGAAAAAAACAGACGATATGGATAACCCAAGCCCAAGCACCCAAATCAAAAGATCAGAAGAGACACAGCACCTAGAGCAGCTACTCAAAGAACTAAAGATGAACAATGAGACCATAGTACGGGATACAAAGGAAATCAGGAAGACCATAGAAGAGCATAAAGAAGACATTGCAAGACTAAATGAAAAAATGGATGATCTTATGGAAATTAAAGAAACTGTTGACCAAATTAAAAAGATTCTGGACACTCATAGTACAAGACTAGAGGAAGTTGAACAACGAATCAGTGACCTGGAAGATGACAGAATGGAAAATGAAAGCATAAAAGAAAGAATGGGGAAAAAAATTGAAAAAATCGAAATGGACCTCAGGGATATGATAGATAATATGAAACGTCCGAATATAAGACTCATTGGTGTCCCAGAAGGGGAAGAAAAGGGTAAAGGTCTAGGAAGAGTATTCAAAGAAATTGTTGGGGAAAACTTCCCAAATCTTCTAAACAACATAAATACACAAATCATAAATGCTCAGCGAACTCCAAATAGAATAAATCCAAATAAACCCACTCCGAGACATATACTGATCATGCTGTCAAACACAGAAGAGGAGGAGCAAGTTCTGAAAGGAGCAAGAGAAAAGCAATTCACCACATACAAAGGAAACAGCATAAGACTAAGTAGTGACTACTCAGCAGCCACCATGGAGGGGAGAAGGCAGTGGCACGATATATTTAAAATTTTAAGTGAGAAAAATTTCCAGCTAAGAATACTTTATCCAGCAAAGCTCTCCTTCAAATTTGAGGGAGAGCTTAAATTTTTCACAGACAAACAAATGCTGAGAGAATTTGCTAACAAGAGACCTGCCCTACTGGAGATACTAAAGGGAGCCCCACAGACAGAGAAACAAAGAAAGGACAGAGAGAATTGGAGAAAGGTTCAGTACTAAAGAGATTCGGTATGGGTACAATAAAGGATATTAATAGACAGAGGGGAAAAATATGACAAACATAAACCAAAGGATAAGATGGCTGATTCAAGAAATGCCTTCATGGTTATAACGTTGAATGTAAATGGATTAAACTCCCCAATTAAAAGATATAGTTTTGCAGAATGGATCAAAATAATGAACCATCAATATGTTGCATACAAGAGACTCATCTTAGACACAGGGACACAAAGAAACTGAAAGTGAAAGGATGGAAAAAAATATTTCATGCAAGCTACAGCCAAAAGAAAGCAGGTGTAGCAATATTAATCTCAGATAAAATAGACTTCAAATGCAGGGATGTTTTGAGAGACAAAGAAGGCCCCTACATACTAATAAAAGGGGCAATTCAACAAGAAGAAATAACAATCGTAAATGTCTATGCACCCAATCAAGGTGCCACAAAATACATGAGAGAAACACTGGCAAAACTAACGGAAGCAATTGATGTTTCCACAGTAATTGTGGGAGACTTCAACACATCACTCTCTCCTATAGATAGATCAACCAGACAGAAGACCAATAAGGAAATTGAAAACCTAAACAATCTGATAAATGAATTAGATTTAACAGACATATACAGGACATTACGTCCCAAATCACCAGGATACACATACTTTTCTAGTGCTCATGGAACTTTCTCCAGAATAGATCATATGCTGGGACATAAAACAAGCCTCAATAAATTTAAAAAGATTGAAATTATTCAAAGCACATTCTCTGACCACAATGGAATACAATTAGAAGTCAATAACCATCAGAGACTTAGAAAACTCACAAATAGCTGGAGGTTAAACAACACACTCCTAAACAATCAGTGGGTTAAAGAAGAAATAGCAAGAGAAATTGCTAAATATATAGAGACGAATGAAAATGAGAACACAACATACCAAAACCTATGGGATGCAGCAAAAGCAGTGCTAAGGGGGAAATTTATAGCACTAAACGCATATATTAAAAAGGAAGAAAGAGCCAAAATCAAAGAACTAATGGATCAACTGAAGAAGCTAGAAAATGAACAGCAAACCAATCCTAAACCAAGTAGAAGAAAAGAAATAACAAGGATTAAAGCAGAAATAAATGACATAGAGAACAAAAAAACATTAGAGAGGATAACTATCACCAAAAGTTGGTTCTTTGAGAAGATCAACAAGATTGACAAGCCCCTAGCTAGACTGACAAAATCAAAAAGAGAGAAGACCCATATAAACAAAATAATGAATGAAAAAGGTGACATAACTGCAGATCCTGAAGAAATTAAAAAAATTATAAGAGGATATTATGAACAACTGTATGGCAACAAACTGGATAATGTAGAAGAAATGGACAATTTCCTGGAAACATATGAACAACCTAGACTGACCAGAGAAGAAATAGAAGACCTCAACCAACCCATCACAAGCAAAGAGATCCAATCAGTCATCAAAAATCTTCCCACAAATAAATGCCCAGGGCCAGATGGCTTCACAGGGGAATTCTACCAAACTTTCCAGAAAGAACTGACACCAATCTTACTCAAACTCTTTCAAAACATTGAAGAAAATGGAACACTACCTAACTCATTTTATGAAGCTAACATCAATCTAATACCAAAACCAGGCAAAGATGCTACAAAAAGGGAAAACTACCGGCCAATCTCCCTAATGAATATAGATGCAAAAATCCTCAACAAAATACTTGCAAATCGAATCCAAAGACACATTAAAAAAATCATACACCATGACCAAGTGGGGTTCATTCCAGGCATGCAAGAATGGTTCAACATAAGAAAATCAATCAATGTATTACAACACATTAACAAGTCAAAAGGGAAAAATCAATTGATCATCTCAATAGATGCTGAAAAAGCATTTGACAAAATCCAACATCCATTTTTGATAAAAACACTTCAAAAGGTAGGAATTGAAGGAAACTTCCTCAACATGATAAAGAACATATATGAAAAACCCACAGCCAGCATAGTACTCAATGGTGAGAGACTGAAAGCCTTCCCTCTAAGATCAGGAACAAGACAAGGATGCCCGCTGTCACCACTGTTATTCAACATTGTGCTGGAAGTGCTAGCCAGGGCATCCGGCAAGACAAAGAAATAAAAGGCATCCAAATTGGAAAAGAAGAAGTAAAACTGTCATTGTTTGCAGATGATATGATCTTATATCTAGAAAACCCCGAGAAATCGATGATACAGCTACTAGAGCTAATAAACAAATTTAGCAAAGTAGCGGGATACAAGATTAATGCACATAAGTCAGTAATGTTTCTATATGCTAGAAATGAACAAACTGAAGAGACACTCAAGAAAAAGATACCATTTTCAATAGCAACTAAAAAAATCAAGTACCTAGGAATAAACTTAACCAAAGATGTAAAAGACCTATACAAAGAAAACTACATAACTCTATTAAAAGAAATAGAAGGGGACCTTAAAAGATGGAAAAATATTCCATGTTCATGGATAGGAAGGCTAAATGTCATTAAGATGTCAATTCTACCCAAACTCATCTACAGATTCAATGCAATCCCAATCAAAATTCCAACAACCTACTTTGCAGACTTGGAAAAGCTAGTTATCAAGTTTATTTGGAAAGGGAAGATGCCTCGAATTGCTAAAGACACTCTAAAAAAGAAAAACAAAGTGGGAGGACTTACACTCCCTGACTTTGAAGCTTATTAAAGCCACAGTTGCCAAAACAGCATGGTACTGGCACAAAGATAGACATATAGATCAATGGAATCGAATTGAGAATTCAGAGATAGACCGTCAGATCTATGGCCGACTGATCTTTGATAAGGCCCCCAAAGTCACTGAACTGAGCCATAATGGTCTTTTCAACAAATGGGGCTGGGAGAGTTGGATATCCATATCCAAAAGAATGAAAGAGGACCCCTACCTCACCCCCTACACAAAAATTAACTCAAAATGGACCAAAGATCTCAATATAAAAGAAAGTACCATAAAACTCCCAGAAGATAATGTAGGAAAACATCTTGAAGACCTTGTATTAGGTGGCCACTTCCTAGACTTTACACCCAAAGCACAAGCAACAAAAGAGAAAATAGATAAGTGGGAACTCCTCAAGCTTAGAAGTTTCTGCACCTCAAAGGAATTTCTCAAAAAGGTAAAGAGGCAGCCAACTCAATGGGAAAAAATTTTTGGAAACCATGTATCTGACAAAAGACTGATATCTTGCATATATAAAGAAATCCTACAACTCAATGACAATAGTACAGACAGCCCAGTTATAAAATGGGCAAAAGATATGAAAAGACAGTTCTCTGAAGAGGAAATACAAATGGCCAAGAAACACATGAAAAAATGTTCAGCTTCACTAGCTATTAGAGAGATGCAAATTAAGACCACAGTGAGATACCATCTAACACCGGTTAGAATGGCTGCCATTAAACAAACAGGAAACTACAAATGCTGGAGGGGATGTGGAGAAATTGGAACTCTTATTCATTGTTGGTGGGACTGTATAATGGTTCAGCCACTCTGGAAGTCAGTCTGGCAGTTCCTTAGAAAACTAGATATAGAGTTACCATTAGATCCAGCGATTGCACTTCTCGGTATATACCTGGAAGATCGGAAAGCAGTGACACGAACAACTATCTGCACACCAATGTTCATAGCAGCATTATTCACAATTGCCAAGAGATGGAAACAACCCAAATGTCCTTCAACAGATGAGTGGATAAATAAAATGTGGTATATACACACGATGGAATACTACGCAGCAGTAAGAAGGAACGATCTGGTGAAACATATGACAACATGGATGAACCTTGAAGACATAATGCTGAGCGAAATAAGCCAGCTACCACTAATGTGAACTTTGAAAAATGTAAAACAAATGGTTTATAATGTAGAATGTAGGGGAACTAGCAATAGAGAGCAATTAAGGAAGGGGGAACAATAATCCAAGAAGAACAGATAAGCTATTTAACGTTCTGGGGATGCCCAGGAACGACTATGGTCTGTTAATTTCTGATAGATATAGTAGGAGCAAGTTCACAGAAATGTTGCTGTATTATGTAACTTTCTTGGGGTAAAGTAGGAACGTGTTGGAAGTAAAGCAGTTATCTTAAAAAAAAAAACAAAAAAAAAAACATCAAGTCTGGGCTTGGTAGGAGAATTAATGGGGCACAATAGGGTAAAGATTAGGCAGAGGGTGGGTTACGTAGAGGGATCCTGGGCATCTACCTCCATCAGCTGCCACTAAGCATCCTCGAGGACAGATGCTGATGGAGGGTGAGGAGTTCATCCTATGGAAGGCAAAGTTCCTGCCGGTAAAGAAGACGGAGAGGTTCCCTGTTTTCTGTTTTAAATCTAAGCATCCAAAGTCATATGATGAGGTTTCATGGAGCGCTGCCAGACAAAATTGCTTTGTAAATTATTGATGGCATAACTGAGAGACACAGCCTCTAAAGAAACGTGGCTGGTTCCCAGTTAAGTGAGCAACAGCGTTTAAAGGGTTGGTGTGTCATATGGAGAAGAGACCCACCATCTACATTACATGACATCAGTGGCTCACAGGATCGCTGTTGCTGAGTTATTTGTCAGAGCAGTGGCCCCATGTCTTGGTTGCAGCTGGGCTTAATGTCTGAGACTTAATGACCTGGTCTCAAATCCTACATCAGTCATATCCTAGCCATGTGGTCTCAATGTTTTATTTGTTTTTTTTAATGACTCTCTCTTTCCTCAGCGGCACAATGGAGGTATCCTCCATTATTGTGAGGATAAAATGATTTTATCCATTTACGGTGCACAGCACAATGCCTGACACGTTGGAATTGCCCACTAAGGGGCAATTTTTACCACTATTGTAATTACTATCCACTCTGTTGCTTATTTGCTCCTGCCTAAAGTCTAAATTTCTTTTAGAATTCAGCTTTACAAAATACTTTGCCTCTCCTGAGAAATTGGTTTGTTTTTCACCTTTTAAAATATGAAAATTATGTAATTAACCTGGTCTCCTATTTTATTTGGCTTCTAGGGAATTAAGTGAAATTTGAAATTAAAGCCTTTAGACTGATCTATATAGTTCACAGATTCTATTCTTCCTTTCTATGGCTTTTATTTATTTTTATTTTTTATTGTTTTGCTGGGAGACGCTTGGTGTAGTGATACACGGTCACCTCTTGTCTCTGAGCATGACCCTTAGAGTTCAGGGCTCCAAGACATACTGGCTCCCCACCCCATGCAGGGTGGCTGGGCCCACGCCAGGGTCAGTGAAGATTTGTTTCCTGTGCTCTGAGGGGATAGGTCCAAAGCCAGTGCTTGGATGAGTGTGTTTCTAAGTCCATCCTTGCTCCTCAAAAGGGTGAGGGAGGACAGCTTGCACCCCTGGATGGCACGGCACCAGAGGCCTCCTGTTCAGGAACCCCTCCCCAAGCTGCCCCTGGGTGCAGAGCTCTTCCTTGTTGGGGTGACTGTCATGGGCAGTATCTGGGGACCACAGACACCAGCCTGGGCAGCTCCCATCCCCAGGGGGCTGGGTGGCTCAGGGACCTACTGTGCTCCTGGCCTACTGCTCGTCCTGGGTGCAGATAAGTGCAGGGCAGCAGGGCTGGACGGGTGGATGGAGAAGCAAGCTGCCATGGGGTGTGGAAATACCAGGCCAGGGTCTCTTTTTGGATGCAGGAGGCCAAGGCAGAGTCCCCTCTGACTCCTGGGGCTGTGTCGCTGAGGTCAGGGCTAGGCCTCAGGGGCCAGGTAGAGGAAGGGCTGGCACCGAGAGGCACTGGTTCAGCTGTGATCGGCCTTGATGGGTGCAGGGGAGCGTGGCTGGAAGCGCTGGGGAGGCAGTGACCTCCCGGGCATTGCTGGGCAGCTTTCAGACCGTGCCACGGGGCAGGCAAGCTGGTCCCCAGGCTGCTGTGCCCTCTCTCACCAGCACCACACCCCATCTGTATCCTCAGTTCAAAATATAGACACAGAAAAATAACACTCCTGGTGCTGGCTGGCCTGGGGCGGTCTCTGCAGGTGGCATCCAGGTCCAGCTGTCCCTCTACGTCCTCCTCGGTTCCTGGAATGAAACTTGTTCATGAACTTCGACCCACCTGCTTCTCCAGGACAGCCTTCTGCACGGTGAGCTGGCTCTATATGCAGATGACTTCCTTGCCGCATGCCTTCCTCAGCAACTCCTCATTGACCCAGAATTGCTGTGGCCTGGTGAGGATGAGGAGGTGCCCCACCATCCTGGTGTGCCCAGGGCCCAAGTGGTAGGCTCATGGGAGGCTCACGGGCCCACAGCACTCCATGCAGAAGTGCTGCTGCTCCATTTAAATTGACGTTTTCCTGAGTACAAATTTCCTACTTTTAGGTTGTCATTGCTGTATGATATGGAATTTGAACCATTGCTTGTTTATGCTGTATCCTGTTCTTCTTATAAAAAAATATTTATAACACTGCTAGTTGAAGTTCAAGCAAAAATAAGTAAGTAAAGTAAGAGAAAGGTGAATATCTGCTCCTGGATGGTACTTACTCATGTATCAGCAAGTCCTATCCCCGTCCTCTTCGAAAGTCTCCCTTTAAAAATTGATAGAAAGGGAGTTGTATATTGTTCCCTCAGGTCCACAGCATTGGTTGCTCCTCTGGTCCTCCTGAATCTTAATGGGCTCTTTTGTTCTGACTTTGAACTTCTGCTTACTTTTCTCCCAGCCACTTCCTAGGAATCTGGGGTGACTGATGCTCTACAACCACACTGGCCTTGAAGAAGGGGCAATGTAGATAAGGCCACACTCTCATGTTTGACCTGCACCAAGCATGGCCATGGACTTGTCCTGTTACCTTGTACAGTTGACACCTGACTGCAATTGTTAAGAGTTGAGACTCATTGCATAATAGATCCTCACAAGACAGAGGAACATTTTGTGAGCCACCTATTTAAGCAAACTAGTTTTAATTTATAAATATGACTTGAAAAATAAGGTCAACCTAAGATCTAAGATCTAAGAGCTAAGAAGAACAAAGAGCCCCAAAGAGGAAGACAAAAATGAACAAACAAAATAGCTGACCCAGAAGAAATAAAGTTTTATGAAACCAAAGAGAATGTTAAGCAAATCCTGAGAGATTAAATCTATAGTATATGAACAAACTGTCTGTAAAAGGAGCAATCAGGAAATAAAAGGAATTGCTGGGAATTAAAATTGTGAATGCAAAATAAAGAAGCTCAGCCCAGGCATTCCAACACACAGTGAGTAGGTTTCCAGAAGGAGAGAGTACAGAAAAAGGATGGGAAGAAATGATGATGATGATGATGGGGTTATTATATTAATAGTAATGGCATCAGTAGTAGTGATAGTAGTAGTTAGCAGTAATAATAAATAGAATAAATTTTCTCTAAACTGAAGAGCATGTTTTCAGATTGAATGTTCTCATTAAATACTAATAGGATGCATGAAAAAAGACCCACTAATACATACATACATACTATTAAAATTTTAAAACTCCAAGAATAAAGAGGAAATTCTGAAAGCTTACATAAAGATTTGACATTTTACCCACAAAGGAACAGTTTTGATTGACAAAAGACCATTCATCTGCACCATTTGTGGTTAGAAGAAAATGGAACAAGGCTTTCAACATTCTGAAGGAAAATGATTTTAAACCTTCAAGTCTTTCTATTCTCGTGATAAACTACATATCTAGTGAGGACAAAGTAAAGACCTTTTTGACACACAAGAACTCAGATATTTTGGATCCAGAGAGCCCCTCTTAAAGAAATATATACTTCAGAAAAAATACAAATTAATCCAGAAAAAGGTAAAGAAATCCAGACTTCCCTTTTAGGGAAGATAGAGTAGCCATAATTGTCTATATTCCTCAAAGGTAAGTATAACTAAAAACAAGACAAGCCATAGATTGGGAGGTCATGTTTGGAAACTACATACCTGAAAAATGACTTTGTATCTAAAATATGTAAATAACTTTCAAAACTCAACATAAGAAAATAAACAATCTGATTAGAAGATATGAGTAGACATTTCACTGCAGTAGATATACAGACATCAATAAGCACCTGAAAAGAAGTTCAACATCATGAGCTGGTAGGGAAATGCAAATTAAAACCACAATGAGATGTCACTATTATACCTATCAGTATGTCTAACAACAACAAAAAAAAATAGTGACACCACCAAATGCTTGCGAGAATGCTAAGAAACGATCACTCATACATTGCTAGTGGGAATGTAAAATAGTATAGGCACCACTCTGGAAAATAGTTTGGTAATTTCTTAAACAGGAAACTACCATATGACTCAGTATTGCAGTCTTGGGAATTTATCCTAGAGAAATGAAAATTTATGTTCACACAAAAACTTGTACATGAATGTTTGTAGCAGCTTTATTGGGAGTAGCCAAACTCTTGAAGCAACTCAGATACCCTTCAGTGGGTGAAGGGTTAAGCAAACTGGTATTTTCCTACTATGGAAAACTACTCAGCAATAAAAAAAGAACAAACTATTGCTATGTGAAACAACCTGGATGAATCTCCAGAGAAATAAGCTGAGTGAAAAAAGCCAGTCCCTAAAGGTTACATGCTGTATGATTGCATTTATGTAACATTCTTGAAATGGCAAAATGATAGCAATGGAGAACAGATTAGTGGCTAACAAGGGTTAATGAGGGTGTGAGAGTGAGAAGGATGGGTGTGACTATAAAAGGGCAATAGTGATGGAAAAATTCTGTATCTTGACTGTTTCAAAGTTAATGTCCTGCTTGTGATATTGCACTAGAGTTTTGCAGGATGTTAGCATTTGGGAGAAACTAGGTAAAGGGTACAAAAGATCTCTCTGTATTATTTCTTATAAATGCATGTAAATCCCTAAGTATCTTAAAATAAAAATTTAATTAAAAAAAGAAATCCAAGCAAAGGAAGACATGGATGCAAGAAAAAAATAGACACAACTCAGGAATACTATGAAAAAGAATCCTAGGATGATAAAAATGTAGCAGGGGTGGAAAACAATTTGTTCATATTGAGTAGAGAAAGCTCTGGAGAATATCTTCAAGGAGAAAATGATATGACTTTAACCAACAGTGGGATGAAGACACTGGGTGATCCTACTGATATGGTAAAACATATTGTGTATATTTTTAATATATTCTTAAAATATACTGTTTCTCTCCCTCACCTCCTCTGAGGTTTTGGTAATTATATTCTCCTTTGAGAATGCTGTTCCAATTATATATTTCATAGCCTGCAGTGAATAAGAAATGAGTAATCATGTATTGTTCATGCTAGTTACTGGCTTTTGACTTATATCAACTTATGGACGTAGTGTGAAAGCCTCTGTTATATTTTAACACTGATATAAATGTTATAAATCTTTACACTGACCATGTAAAGTTAATGACTTGTTGGACTATGGGACACATGGGAAGGTAGGTATCAGGAGGCTAAGGGGAGAAGTTAAGGCAAATGTAGGCCCGTTAATTTTCTCATCCTACATATTGTCTAAAGCGAATGAGTCAAGATATTGTGTAAAGTTAATGGTTCAAGAACTAGAAATTCAAGGTTTAGACTTGTGACTATAACCTACAGAAGAGTTTTAAAAAATATGACTGGTAGAAATATAAGAGATACAGTATGAGAGGCAGTGTAAATGAACCAAATGCCTCGTTTTTCATAGTAGGGAGTCAATACATAATATGTAAAATAAGAAAATTAAAAAATAAAGTATAAACATGCAATTTGCAATTCGTTATTATGGAGGTACGCCTGTAAGAGTTATGCAAAGGAAACATTTATAAGTGGTTACCTCAGGAGTGGAGAGGAAAGGAAGACATATTTTATTTGGAGCCATCTAATAGTATTTAAAATTGTATTGCTATGTGGATATATTACTTTTTTATATTTATATAAAATGAAGGTTTTCCTTAAAGATTTCCAATATCCCAGAAAAATTTATGTGTTAGAGCTCAAAATCAAAGTAGTCGATAAGCACATTTTTTGGAAGAAAGTTTATCATCAGCTCATGGATACTTTAGCCCTGAAATAGTGACAGTAGGATGAATATTCTTTCAGAGTTAACCCATGGATTTGAAGCTCCCCCCCTCCCCTCCACTATATGTATTAATATGTGCTGAAGCTAATCAGAGCTTCATATAGGCCTACCCCTATCCCCAAATCAATGTTTTTAAAATTCATGCTTTAAAGACAAAAACATGATTTGCTGGTAGAAATTGAGACAGATGGCAGGAAGGATTGTGCCTGGGATTAATCCTAATGCCAGAGAAGGGAAAGGCCTGTCTTTTCTAATTGTGTCCAGTACAGGGTGCTGAGGTATTGAATAACAGCTGTCAGTCATGATCAGAAAAAGAGCCACCAGGAAGACAGCATGACAAGGAGGGCCTTAGGAGAGATACAGGAAACTGAATCTAAGCTGTTGTTGGAGAGAAGCAGCTGATGGCTGGTGAAAGTAGTGAAAGAGTGAGGGTGGATTAGCCTGCTGGGTTTTGCTGTGACTTGGAAGAAAATGATTCTAGAAAAGCTACATAAACCTGTGTGTTGGGTGAGTGTGTGGGTGTGGTGGTGGTGGTGGTGGAGGAGGTAATGGAAGGCCACATTGGAGAACCTCCTCTTTGGAGGGAACGGAAGTTTCTTCAATTCACTGAACCTAGTTGAAAATAAAGGTTACCCCAAATTTTCCCTACCCAATGCCTGGAAGTGTTTTGATGTGTCTAGAACCATGGCTATAGGGGAAGCAGGAGCTAACACACATATGAACGCAGAGCCCCAGCTTGGACAGTGTTAGAGCTTCTGAAGAGGCTAAGTGATGACCGTCCTCTCCAAATTCTACAAAAACTGAGAGTCTCAAGGAGATAAAAAATTGTCAGTTGTATTGGTGATAAAGCTGGATTGGGTATTGTGAATGGAACCTGATGCCCAAATAAGCTTCCTTTCCTCTCCCTCTCTCTGTTCCCTCCTCCACCTCTCATTGAACTCACCAACACAGACATAGGAAGAGCCTCCCTTGCAGGCCCTCTGCATGGAGGAGGAGAGCTAGCATGCAGTTAGTGGGCTGGCAGGCCCAGAAAGAGAGCGGGAGAAATGGAGAGGGAACGGCCAAGACTAGACCAGGTGTGCATAAATCCTTTGTCCTAATCTACTAAGCAGATTCTCCTCCTCTGTGGGGGAGATTGAGCAAGAGAGGTGGTGAGAAGAGCAACGACTTTCTCCCAAGTCCTTCCTTGAGGGAAGAAGTTCCTCTTTTAAGAGCCTGGGTGGGAATCCAGGGAGGGAAACTAGTTTGGGAACGGCAGTGGGCACTATACCAGGCCTTAAAGCTCACCTGGGCTGGTGTACACTGCTGAGATGTGTAAATTAGCTTTGTTCACTGATAAAGGACCTTCACTACTTTCTCTCCAAAGGAAGATCATAAAAGGAAGAGTTGAGTATTTGCAAAATGAGAATAACTAAGCCAGGATCTGAACTTGGAATGTTTTGCTATGCTTTTTCCACCCATGCTTGAATCAACCAAACCTGTGACAGTTAAAAATAAGAGACTTTCTCCCTCTTTTTTTTTTTTTTTTTGAGGTGACATTACCTACTGCCAACAACGAATAGATCTAGCCTTTATTTTTGTATTTTAATCCAGTAGAGGATATTTCATTACATACTAATTATTTACTTAATACCACTAGGTTTGGAAGGCCAACTCCTTCTAAGGCCATCATCTGAATGGAGTGGTGATGTTTAAAAAAAAAAAAAGTATTTCTACTGGCTTATGTATCATATTAAAGCCCATAATTCAATTTTAAACATTAATGACCTAGACTGATTATATGATAGAAATAAAACAATACATGTTAACCTTTAGGACAGGAAAAAGTAAATATTTAGAACAGAAATGGTAAATAAGTTCATCTTTCATGTCAACTGCAGTCAATTGGTAGCAGCTAATTGCAATGTTTTCTGCAATCAGAAAGATTCTGAGGCCACATCTGGGATTGATTAGTTATGCCTGCCAAGACTGGCAAGGGCAGCATTAATGTCATGTTATTTATCATCTGTGGTCTGGGAGAACCACATATAATAATTACATAATGTATTTTCTCACATCAAATTCTGAATCAGTTTCCTCAATTGTAAAATGAGAGACCAGATGAGTGTTTTCAAATGGTGGTGTGTAGGGTTTCACTGTCATGGGGCAGATTGGGGAAGTTGAGGGGACAGGTGCTGGGTCTTCTATGTCCTCTTCAACCAGAATAGATTCATTTTGTTATATCTGTTTTACGTATTGGTTTCCATATCAGCTTTTGGATGAACAAGGGTTCTTCAGCTAAATAAGTTTGGAAAACAGTGGATTTCTAAGGGTATCATCACAGATTGTATCCTTTTCGATCTTCTTTCCCACCACCCAAAATACTTGGTAAGCCAGAAAAAACTTATCAGAAGGGTAGCATTTAAAGTGGGCCTTGAAGGATAAATAGTGTGGAGAGCCGTCTCCCGGGACGGGCATAGCGCATGCGCTGTAAACCTGCTCCAAAGTCCCCCCGCCCATCGAGTGGTGCCAAGATGGCGCCCACATCCTGCTTCCGGCTTCTGATGTATGTAACCACCCGCTGTATTCACCAATCATGCTTGTGTGCGTGGCGTTAGCCCATTGGATACACGCAAGGTTTATAAGAAAGTTCCCGGGCAAAGCTCGGGGAGACAGCCCACAAGGAGCCGCGCCTGACGGCCGCATCGAGGTTGTTCTCCCCCGAGGCGTCTTGCCCCGGGCGGAACCTGTAAAGAGGATGATTGCCTAGTTCCATTAAAAGCCTACATGCTTCACTGCTGCGAGTCCAGAGTGATCACGAGTGCGTCGGGTAAGACATTGTCCGCACCCTCTCTCCCCTTATTTCTCTGGTCCCCATCGCCGGCCGACCGAGGACTCGAGGCGAGGCGGAGAAAGCGCCGGACAAGTGGTGGCCCGTACGGGGAACTTCGAACCCGCAACCTCATTTGCGTTCCCCTCGCCCCGACGGAGACGTGCTCCCGGGATCCGTGGTTTGACCTCCGCGACTGATCACCGCGAGAAGGTAAGCACCCCCTTTCCATACGAGGACTAGGGCCCGTGGGCGTTCAGGTAGCCCCGGGGAATCGGAAGAGCTCTCCGAGTGATTACAAGACAGTGCCGGCTGCAAGCATGGGGCAGTCTGGGAGTTCACCCCTATTAACCCCCTTAAAGACCCTTTTGAAACAGCGGGGTATCTCAATTAAGAGAAGTTCTCTCCAGCGATTTCTTGATGATGTGGCCACTTTTGCCCCCTGGTTTCCTTGTTCTGGCAGCCTTAATCTGCCCTCTTGGATGAAACTTGGTCGTGATATAGACCAAGCGCGCCAAACGGGTGTCTGTTTGGACCCGATTCTAGTCCTTATATGGGAGACTGTTAAGGGCCATATCGCTCCCTCCACGTCACAGTGGAAAGGCCCTGACCCGGTGCTCGGCTGGGCCGGAGGCTCTGTTTGTGTTTTTCCCCAGGAACCAGGACGTCAACCAGTGTGGGTTCCGGAAAGACTGGTGGGAACCGTGGCATCACCTGGGGAGGCCGGGGAGCAGCTGTCAGAAACGCCAACGAATATACGGCCTGGGCCATTGGACCAAGCCTCCGGCCTTCAGGGACTTGAGAACATTAGGGAATTGAAGCCTGTTAGTTTCGACCTTTCCACACTGGGCGAGACTGTAAAAAATCTGTGGGACCAAGTCACCTCTTGGTTCTCTTGGCCCAATTTGACTAATTGGATTCTCTTGATGGTGGGACCATTGGTGGGATTAGTCATTGTTAAATCTTTGCTAGAACGCCTGTTTCAAGCGCGGCAGTACCGTGTTACCACTATGATGGCTATGTCCTCCACCTTTGATACCCCCAACAGCGACCATTCTGATGGCCATACCCCATCCTGGCCGCCTCGGGCGGGGCACTCGGGAGCGAGGTTTGTAGCCAAGCGCGCAGCTATGTCCCGGGTATAACGGGCGACGCCAGCAGTCATAATTTTTGTCTCAGGTAGGTCCCTAAGGCAGAGTCATAGTTGTGGCCAGACTTGACTCTAGCCAATGCATAGGGACGCCTAGTGACGCCTCCGACTCTGGTTAATGCTATCCCTGCCCCCGCCTTTGTCCCCCAGTTGCAAGGCAAAGCACTGCAGGGAGAGTCATGTTGTTTCCAGCTCACGGACTCTCCTGTCTCCATATGAGGTGAGCATTCTGGTCGGTGCTAGAGGCTCCGCCGCTAAATGGCTGAGACCTAGTCCAGACTCCCCAAAGCACCGGAACAAATTGTGAGCCATCTGGGTTCACGGGAGCACACTCATCACTGGGGACACTGGGTCGATATAAATAATAAAGGGGGAGATGTGGAGAGCCGTCTCCCGGGACGGGCATAGCGCATGCGCTGTAAACCTGCTCCAAAGTCCCCCCGCCCATCGAGTGGTGCCAAGATGGCGCCCACATCCTGCTTCCGGCTTCTGATGTATGTAACCACCCGCTGTATTCACCAATCATGCTTGTGTGCGTGGCGTTAGCCCATTGGATACACGCAAGGTTTATAAGAAAGTTCCCGGGCAAAGCTCGGGGAGACAGCCCACAAGGAGCCGCGCCTGACGGCCGCATCGAGGTTGTTCTCCCCCGAGGCGTCTTGCCCCGGGCGGAACCTGTAAAGAGGATGATTGCCTAGTTCCATTAAAAGCCTACATGCTTCACTGCTGCGAGTCCAGAGTGATCACGAGTGCGTCGGGTAAGACATTGTCCGCACCCTCTCTCCCCTTATTTCTCTGGTCCCCATCGCCGGCCGACCGAGGACTCGAGGCGAGGCGGAGAAAGCGCCGGACAAATAGGTGTTCTCTCTAAGAAGTATGTGTGTGCCTGTTTTCCAAAATATTAATATTTTTAAATGATCTACAAGTTGACATCTAAGGAATTGAGATTGAGTTTCAGGGGTAGCTGAGACTAGCTGTGCAGGATGGGCCTTGATGGATGGTCATATTTTTGTGGTTCATGAAAGCCCAGAGCCATTTTCAGAGGATGACCCAGGCTGTCTCAAGATCACACGTACAAAGCAAACATGGGTTTATTAAATTATAGAGGAGGTTGTACCTATTAATGCCTGGATTATTTAAAAACTCCTTCCCCATTCCATGAAACTGAATTGGTAAATCGGAAGTCTATTTGGTGGGCTTGGAATGAGAACAAATGGAATAGGTGCTTTTTGACAGATGCTTCATCCAGGCCACGAGAGGTCTGATGAACCTCCCTGGACCAGGAAATGTCTGTCTGTCTCATCTGTCAGCCAATTCCTGTGCCCTGGTCAGTGCTGGAGAAACCCTGACAGGTTATTGCCCTTGATGTCCCCATTCTAGATCCATGGACCATCTATGTGAGCAACATCCTTCTTTCTGCAATTGCTTAGATTACAGTTTTCATTAGTTATAAATCAGGTCTAAGAACTCCCCTTGTCTTCTTGATCACTTTTGAGTGTTTCTTAACCCCTGCAGCTGGGATTTCTTGCTTTGGGTAGGTCTGCTAATATTTATCAGGTGCTAACTTAGAACTGGTTCATTCTAAGAAGGTGGCTCTATCTCTGAGTTCAAGAGGCAGCTTATTGTTTCCCTATATCAGGCTCTCAAATTTTCAGGTTTCTCTACTCTCCCTTTACCTGTGAAAAATCAAAAGGGAGCTGGGATCGGGTGGTATGTTCACTTTCTTCTTTCAGAAGCCCACACACACCACGGTTCCAATGGAGTAGAGGTGGAATCTGACATGGCTAGAGGCTATTGCTGCCCTGATTGTTCTTTGAATTCCTGAACACTCTCTTCTCTGCCAGGAATAGAAAAGCTACTTTAATTTGAGCAGTTAAGCCCATTTAAAACCAGAGATGCAAGCCCTTTGCCTTATAAATTTTGATGGGGCCTGCTTCTCAGGGAGTTGTGTGCCATATGTTAAAAGCACAATTATGCAATTCTGGAGTTCAAGGTGAAGACAATAGCTACAACTTAAAAGGGAATACAAGAGGGTTTATGTTTGGTCGAAGGGTTTCCCTGACTGGGGCATGCCAACTCTGGTGGGGAGAGATGCCGAAGGCTTCGAATGGAGGGCTGCTTCCACCAGGAATCATAGTGGGCCCCCATTCCTGTGGAATGTTCATGTGTCTGTTCACTGAACACGTATTGAATATTCATGGTATTTCGGGCACGTGGTGTCCATGTGTTTTGGGCATACAGAGCAAGACGGGGTTTCTGCCCTCCTGTTGCTCAAAGTCTAATAAAGGACGTAACAGCAACAATAACAACACCTGGTACATTGAACTAACATGAATCATGGGATGTGTTCAGAAGACAGCTTTATCCTTTTCCTCTACTGCCACCCATTTTTACTCTATGGGGCTAGTTTCTCCTCCTCTTGGATGAAATCCAGGGCAAATCTCCTATCTTTTTGAGAGAATACAGACATCCCCTGTTACTTCCAGCCACAAAAACAATTTTGATTATTGAAGTATAATAGTTAAAACTCTTATCTTTATTTCAAATGGAAGCTATTCCCTCCCCCAGCTTCAGCTGCTGCCCTGTAGTGGGAAGGGGGATGGTGCATGAGGTGGAGGTGTGGGGTTGGTTCCTTTTCTCTTTCCCTGCCTAGCACTTCTACTCCCCCTCCAACACTTGCTAGTTGTCCCTGGTTCCTCCAGAGTTGAAATTTGGGGCAGAAAGAGGAGTGTGCCGGTTTGAGTGTATTGTGTCCCCCAAATGCCATTATCTTTGTAGTCTTGTGTGGGGCAGAAGTTTTGGTGCTGGTTAGATTTGCTTGGAGTGTGCCCCACCCAGCTGTGGGTAATGATTTTGATGAGATGTTCCCATGGAGGCATGGCCCCGCCCATTCGGGGTGGGCCTTGATTAGTGGAGCCATATAAATGAGCTGACTCAGAGAGAGGGAACTGACAGAGTGCAGCTGGGAGTGATGTTTTGAAGAGAAGCAAGCTTGCTGGAGAGGAACGTCCTGGGAGAAAGCCGTTTTGAGGCCGGAGCTTTGGAGCAGACGCCAGCTGCCTTCCTAGCTAGCAGAGGTTTTCCGGACGCCATTGGCCATCCTCTGGTGAGAGTACCCGATTGCTGAGGTGTTACCTTGGACGCTTTGTGGCCTTAAGACTGTAACTGTGTAGTGAAATAAAACCCCGGTTTATAAAAGCCTATCCATCTCTGGTGTTTTGCATTCTCCAGCATTAGCAAACTAGGACAAGGAGTTAAGGGGAAAGAAAATTCTTACTAACAGTGATAATCAGAATAAATTATCAGTATAATAAATTCTGAGAAATTCAGATAAATCAGAGTAAATTATCCCCCAAACCTGTGACTATGTCAGGTTATGTGGTAAAGGAGAATTGGAGTCACGGATAGAATTTAAGTTGCTAATCAACTGACCTTGAGATGGGAAATTATCCTGGGATGAGCCAGGTCTAATGTAATCACAAGAGTCCTTGTAAGTGGAAAAGAGAGATAGGAGAGAGGGGCAGAATGGAGGGATATGAGTAAAATTTGACTAGCCATGGCTGGGTTGAATATGGAATGGGGCCATGAGCCAAGGAATGAGGGTGGTCCCTGGAAGTTGAAAAAGTCAAGAAAATGGATTTGCCCCTGGAGACTCCAGAAAGGAATGCAGGCTTGCTGACACTTTGATTTTAGCCCAGTGAGTCCTGTTTCAGACTTCTGACTTTCAGAACTGTAAGATAACAAATTTATGTTGCTCTAAACCACTATGTTTGTGATGATTGGTTACAGCAGCCTCAGGAAACTAACACACCAACTAATTCTGTCTTGGGTTGTCTTTTGCATTCTTTGGGTCTAGCAGTTGTTTTACAGTTTTTTCTTCCTCTTAGAGGGATGCTTTCCCGTTTATCCCCCCCAGATCCTCCTCCCCCAGAAAATCCATCTTACCTCCCATACTCTTTCTTCCTGACCCTTCAACACATATCTTAATTAAGGATTCCTTAAAGCAAACCAATAACTCTCTTGAAAAACATCCTTTTCCCCTGAAATACACTAATCTTGATTCTTTTATACTTTCAGTGTGAATGAGGGGGTAGGGCTTGTAAAATGTCTATTTGCACCTTGGTAAGTCCTGCTTAGGGGCCTCAGAGTTTGCTTTGGAATATGGGAATAGTTGGCATTTTAATCTTCTAACACAATAATAATGAAAACAAAAAATAATATTTATGAGGTGTTCACTATGGCCTAGGCACTGTGGTGAGAACTCTGCAAGAATTGCCTTATTTTTAATCCTTAAAACAGCCTTACAGGTAGGTAAGAGGCAATAATACTCTCTTGCCACAGTTAAAGAAATAGAGGCACAAGGAGCTTAAGTAATTTTTCCAAGGCTGCAGAGCCTGTAAGGGGTGGAGTCAGACTAGCATGCAGATAAATCACACTCAAGCTGCTCACCTCATGGGAAATGTCCAGTCCTTCCACTCCCATCCTCCTAAACCCTTTCTGTCCTTCAAGCCCCATTCCAGAAACTTCTTCTCCTTGGAAATGTCCCTGATGACTACAACCTTTGCTGCATGCCCTATTCCCTCCGTCTTCTGGACTTTTCTCACTCCATTGCTTTATGCATATTATTAGTCTGGCTTCCCCTGTTAGAATGAAAGTGTACATAAGAATACCAACATCTCTGAAAAGCAAGGGACAGGTCACAGCCCTGGTGCCACTGGAATCCAACAGACCAAAGGGAATGTTTCTCCCTGTTTGTAGCCACAGACCCAACCAGACATCGTTCTGACTTAACTGCACACTAACAGTTGACAATGCCACAGAGAACACTTAGCTGAGCCTCTAAAATGTTTGCATTCAGGCTAGTGAGACTTTATAGTATTCCTCAGGAAAAATTGGTTGTTTCTTAGAAGGGAGAAACAGTTTGTATCAAAGAGTTATTCAAATCTGCAAATCTGCTGAGAGTAAAAGGTCTGTAGATTTGAAACAAAGACCTCCTGCCCCAATCCTCCCCACTTCCCACTCCCATATATATCCAGGGCTCCTATGATATTAGCTATAAATCCTTTTAAACAAGCCAAGAGCACTGTGGAAAAGGACAGCCAAGTAGCCTGTGCCTCACAGGGAGGCTGGGAAATGAGAGCCCCTCGGCTGCATGAGGCTCTTCCTGCTATTGTGGCCTGGCATCCAGAGCCTAAACAACTTTCATGAATCTTTCAGACCTTCTCTTAACTGTTACAATCCTCTGTTCCCCTTTTTTCTCTGCCTTCTCACTCTTGGCAGAGAAACAAAGCCATCACCTCCCTGCCATACAAACTTACTGCTTCCATCTCCTCCTTCTTTGCTCCTACTGAAACAGAAGACTCTGCCTCCTCCTGACTATGGCCAGTTAGTTCCTGCCCATCCCCATACTGGGTTCCATTGCTCCCTGATGCCAAAGATAATCTCTTTTTTATTCTAGTCTAATCAAATTGCCCTCTTAAATTCACCCTTCCAGTGGATTTTGAAAACAATCAACTTTCCAGCATTAAAACCCAAAACAAATAAAAACAACACATAAAAAATGAACAAACCCAACAAGAAAGCCTTCCTTCACTGCATGTTCTCTTGCAGCTATGACACTCTGTCTTTCCTCTCTGTTAAGCCACTCCCATCTGGCTTCTGTCCTCATTCATCACTTCACCAGAAGAGCTCTGTCTTAGGACCTACATGGCACTAACCCAAGATGACAAGATCTCATCTTCCTTGACTTCTCAGCACCATTTACCTAACCACACCCACACTTTCCCACTTGACTTCTGTGACTCAGTCTCTGCTGGCTTCTCCTACATTCCTGGCTGCTCTCTCCTTTCTCCTTTGTGGTAGGAGCTTGCTCTAGCCAGCCAGATGATGCTTCTCAAGACTTGTTTGGGGACCATTCTCTTTTCTTACTCCATCCTCTCCCCCTAGGATCATCTCATCCATACCCACAACTTCAGTCAGCACTTATTAAGTCTCAGATTTATGTCTTCATCTAGACCCATCCTCTGAGCTTTTAGACATCTAACTGCTACATTACATTTATCACAGTCATGACATTACATTTATTTAGTGATTATTTTATTAAAATTATTGTATTAAAATCTCTCTTCCCCACTAGACTGTGGAATTCATAGACCCATCCTCTGAGCTTTTAGATATCTAACTGCCTACTTGACATCTTTGCTTGGATGCCTCAAGGTTGTCATGAATTCAGCATGCCCAACATCAAACTACATCCTTCCTCCCAAGCAAAGTTTCTTCCAGTCTTTCCTATCCTAGAATTTGTTCAGTTTTGTAAGACAAAAAAATCCAGTAGTTATTCTTGACAACTCTTTTGACATAACTTCCATGGTCAGTCTTACACCAGGTATGAGAACTTAACTCTTAATATGTCTCCATCCCTCAGTTCTTTCCATTTGTTCTCTGCTGCTCCTACATTGCACCACGTCGTCATCTCTCTCCTGGTCTGCCCTAATAGCCTGCTATCTGGCTCCTATCATCCATCCTTGTCCTACCTCTACTAATTTTCATGGTATAGCCAGGACATTTCCAAAATATGCATCTCATCATGTCAGTATTCTTATCCATGCTCCCTACCCCCACCCCAACACTCAAATTAAACACATTTCAATAGTTTCCTATTGTTCTAATAATAAAGATAAAAAACGCTCATATGACTGATGAGGTCCCACGTGGTCTGATTTACCTTACCAAATGGGCTCCTCCTTGCTCCCTGTGCTGAAGCCAATTTAGCATTGTCTCCATTCCTTGGACATTCCATGGTCTTTCCCTACAGCATTTATGTCCTCTTGGCCTGGAAATTCTCTCCCCACTTCTCCCTTTGCTGACTAGTTAATTTTTAGTTATTCTAGACCTCATCTTGATTCTTACTTCCTCAGTAACCTCTCTGTCTCTCTGCCTAGGTTAGATCCTCCAGTTGTCCCCTCCTAGAGCCATGTAACTACATTACATTTATCACAGTCATGACATTACATTTATTTAGTGATTATTTTATTAGAATTATTGTATTAAAATCTCTCTTCCCCACTAGACTGTGGAATTCATAAAGGCAGGGGTTGTGCCTATGACTAATAGGTGCTATACTAATTATTTAGACTAATATAAATTAAGCCCCTATTATGTGCTCTATAAATTATAACTGCCAGTGTATCTATCATAAGAGCCGGAGTGGATCCAGGTTTTTGATGTCTGAAGCTTCTACAATTCAGGGAACCCTCTTTAAGATGAATAACATATTATGGATATAAAATGCCTGCATCCCCTTGGAGAAGCCCATGCAACTCAGGGACCCTGAAATGTAGGCTTCATTAGCTTTATGATAAATAGGCTTCTGCACAAGAGTACATCATTTATAAAAAATAAATAGTGATTCTTGGCTTGTTTTGCCGGGATTTGGCTGCTGAGTGAGGAGGGCAGGGGGTGGACATCTGCAGTGCGTGGAGCACCAGCCACTTGGGGATCATAGATTAATAATATAAGGTAGACCATTTGTGGCTAGTGATGTCTTGTCCTGGTTCTTGGGCACTCTGACCTCTCCTATGAGTGAGTGAACAGCCTGAAGCAAAAGGCCACAACTTCTCTCTCTTGCTTTCTTTTTTTTTTTTGAGTGTCTAAAATAATCATTTTATTGTATCTCATGATGCTGTAAATTGACTGGGGCTTAGCTGGGCAGTTTCACTACTGGTTTGCTTTGGAGTCTTTCATGCAGTTGCACTGAGATGGTGACCAGGAGCTGTGGCTGGGTGTCTGACACCTTAGTGCTTCTCTATGTGGCCTTTCTTTCTAACTAAGAAACCTGGATAGCTTACATGTCAGCTCAGGATCCATGCAGCAGGAGTGGAAGCTGCCAGGTCTTCTTTATGCCTGAGCCTTGGAAGTCCCAGGAACATCTCATCCTCCACATTTTATAGGTCAAAGCAGTCACACATCCAGTTCAGATTCAAGAGGAAGAGAAATAAATTCCATCTTGTAATTGGAGGAGCAGCACATTTCTTTTGGGAGGGATGGGATTGTTTTGTGCTATCTTAGGAGACTGGCTTTTATAGCAATTCACCTGTCCAAGGTTCAGCTACCTCTGCTATCAGATGAGGGGAAAGACACCTCTCTGTCAGGTATGTTGGGAGGATGACACAGGACCATATGTGTAAGGGGCAGCACAGAGCCTTCCCCTTCTTTGCCCTGGAACCTGGTGACAACAGCCTGACATTGTCCATAGGACATTCCTAAGGGTGGGCACAGGACAGGGAGGAGGAATGGAGAAAGAAGCACAACCTTGGACCCAGGACTGTACTTCCCTGATTCCCTCCTCAGGTGGGTCTGGGCCTTCCCGAGCACATAGGGCATGTTTATTTTCCTGGTTCAGGAGTAGGGTCCCTGTTCTTTATGATTAGGCCACTGCTCAGAGCTTTGGATATGTATCTCCAGAGTCATCTGCACCAGTACCATGGACAGCTCCAGTGCTATTGCCTAGGGGTTGCCAGGAGCTACAGTACATCCTGAACAGAGGAAGCAGCCATGCTGAGCACTGTTCCTTACCTCCAAAGTCCCCCTCTTTTAAGAGCAGCTGTGGTGCTTGTTGGTTGAAGCTGGGAGCTAAGAGCACGTGGCATCCAGGGTCCTGGAAACCATGTAATTTCTTCTGGTCCCCTTGGTATGGATTTTCTTAGATAACCTTGGGGGATAATTCCCATTAGAGAAAAGACAATTTTTTTAATCTGCTCAGTGCTCTTCAGCTGGCCCCTTCCCTGCCTCTTTCACTAACAGCCCTTCCCTCTGTAATGATTCTTCACTACCTGTTTTCCTCCTGAGCCTATCCCAGTGCCAACCTGCAAACCTTCACACACCTGGAAGAGAAGTTCAGAAATAGGTTGGTCAAACTGGTTCTCAAAGGAAAGGGTTAGGCTTCAATGAGTTGGGTTTACCTCCCAGTTCCCTCCATGACAAGACATGTGTTCTTGGGGGAAGTTATTTAACCTTTCTAAGCCCCAGGTTCTTCAACTGTTTGAGGGAAAATTAATGGCAACCTATAAATTTTTAAATTTTACTTACCCAAAGCCCTAATTTAGATTCCTGGACCTTTTTTCTTCCTGTAACTGAAGGAAGTTACAGGAGCCAAAAATGGGTGGTGGAATTGCATGGCTTTCTTAGAGGATTATAGTAGGAAGGTGCATTCCTCATGGAATCTGAGATAGAAACAATCCATGAACTGCTCCAATCTGAAGGGGCAAGTTTACTTTTTTAAGTCCCCTTAATTGGTTGTAAACTGAAAATAAGCAAAGGTGGGGAGCCAGGAGACCATTGTGCCGGGGTCCCCACACTCCCAGTCCAGAGGAGAGGCCTCTAGTCCTCCAAGTATTTATGAGCTCTCTCCCACACATCCATGGGGCTCCAGCCATGATAAGTCTTCCAAAAATTTTTTAATTATAGTTACAGATAATTCTGTTCTTTGGATATTGTAGTGGATTGAATGTGCCCTCCCCCCTCCGCCCCCAAAATTATGCCCATGTCCTAATCCCTGGGATCTGTTAATCTGTGGATGTGACTTTATTGGGAAAAAGGGATATTCACAGAAGTTAAAAATCTGAAGATGAGAGACCATCCTGGATTATCCAGGTGGGCCCTGAATCCAATGACAAGTGTCCTTATAAAGAGACAGAGCAGGAGAAGAGATACAAAGAGAGGAGACGGTCATGTGAAGACAGAAAGACAGAGGTAGGGACTGGAGTGGCGCAGCCTCAAGCCATCAGAAGTCGGAACAGGTAAGGAACAGAATCTCCCTTAGAGTCTTTGGAGGGGGCATGGCTTTGCTGACACCTTGATTTTAAACTTCCAGCCTCCAAAAGTGTGAGAGAACATTCGCTTGTTTTAAGCCATGGAGTGTGCAGTAATTTGTTATGCTAGACCTAGGAAACTGCTACAGATATTTTCTCAAATTTCCTCTTCTACTTAACATTTCCAACTCCTTTATTACTCATTACTTTGGCCAGTTTACAAAGTTGAACTTGGTGTGCTCCCAGGAATTGGGGGCTGTGTCCCCCAAAGCTCTACATTATGCTGGTACTTAGGAATCCCTCTAATACATGATAGTAATTACTGTTTGGTAACTGTGTGATAAATTGAAATTTTCTTTGTAACACATCTGGCAATTACATAAGTAAGGGGTTTAAGCTTTATCCACCTCAGACCAAAGGTTTTGACTTAGCTGGATGAGAGAGTATAGCTCTTATGATGTGAGATCAGAAGACATAAGCTGCTTTTTAGGGAATATGTCTATCAACATCAAGACATAAGACAGCAAACCCCTTCCTTTACTTGTCAAAATCAGCAGAAAAAAACAGTGATAAATCATTGTAATAACCATGGCAGCAGAGTGTCAGCTTGGTGAGTGAATCCAGACAAATTTCCCATTTCAAGCCATCAGTTTTAAGCAAATGAGAGGCCTAAAGCAAAGAGTAAAAATAGCTTCTGTAAAACAAGAGAATCACTCTACATACAGGAGATATTAACTGACAGAATTTCCTTTTTCCTACTTGCTCTTCAAGGATGACTGGACACTGTAAAACCTCATTAAATCGAAGATTTTAAATTTGTGATTCCTTTTAGCTTTGAAAATGTCCATGCTTGAAGTCACTTATTGACCGCTGTATCCCCAATGCATGGCACATGATAATAATACTGATAATAACAACAATCAGAAATATTTGTTGCATGTTTATCTTCTGCCTGACCTATACTAAGTGCATAACATATAATTTATCCTTGCAACAGCTCTGCAAGGTAGGTGCTCTCATTATTTCCATTTATACGTTAGGAAATTGGGGTGCACAGAGATTAGGTAGATTGCCCAAATTGCACAGTTAATACAAGTAGGAGTGAAATTTGAACCCAGGTGGTTGAGCTCTGGAGTCCTTGACCATTGCAGCAAAAAATGCTCAGTGAATAATAATTATAATAAACTCTGTCTTACTAAGCGCTTATAAGATGCAAGGCCCTTGGCATGTGTTAACGCATTTAATATCCTTAAATACTTATAAGTACTTATTTATAGGTACTTTTTAATCTCCAATTTACATATAAGGAAACTGAGGCACAAAGCAGTTTGTGAAATTGCCTTAGGTTCACAGCTATTAAGTGGTAGTGGCAAGTTTCCAAACCAGGATGTCTGTGCCCTAAACACTAAGCAATACAACCTCTCCCATGAAAAAATCATGTAATTCATTCTCACCAGAGCTATCAGAGGAAAACGAGATCTGCAGAAAATAACTATTCCAAAATTTTAAAGTCTTTTTAGAAGCAACCATTTGTTACAATTAATTTATAAGCAACTAACTTGAGATCATTCTTGACACTACATGGAAGCAGCTTTCCGAAAATTTTAAAGTGGCTGCACGGTAGTGCTTAGCTACCAAAAGTGTGGTCCTTGGACAAAGAGCATCAGAATCTCCTGGGAACTTCCTACAACTGCAGATTCTGGAGCCTCATCCCAGACTTATGGAACCAGAATCTGCATTTTGACAAGACCTCCAGGTGATTCCATACAGAGAAGCACTGCTCTATACCACGGTTCCCAACCCTAGCTGCATATCAGAATCACCTGTGGAAATCTAAAAAAATGCTGATGCCTGGGTTATACCAGCAGAGTTTCATTTAATTGACTGGGGGCGTGGCCTAGGCAAGGGGACTGTAAGAGCTCCCCAGGTGATGCTAATGCAAGCTTAAGTTTGAGAACTAGTGACCTAGTGTGATGGTTCTTAACCCTGGCTGCATATTAGCATCAGGGAACAACAGCTACAGGAGACAGAGCTTGAGTTTGGGAGTCTCTTGTTTCTGTAAATAGTCACTCAACAGATATTTCTAGAACTCATCAAGAACCAGGGTAGGCGTAAGGGCAATTTAACAATAAATAGACATAGTCCTTGAACTCAGGGAATGAGCTGGGCAAGTTACTTATCCTCTTTGAAATGCACTTCCTGTGGATTCACACATGGGATTTCTATAACAATAACCAGAAAAAAAGAAAAGAAAAACATGTGAAATATCTCTTTAAATATTTTTATATTGATTGCATGTTGAAATGATAAAATTTTGGATATATTGGGTTAAATAAAATGTATTATTAAAATAAATTTTCCCTGTTTCTTTTTGCTTTGTTAATGTGGCTACTAGAAAATTTAAGATGACACATGTGGTTCACACTTATGGCTTATGTTATGTTTCTATTGGACTGTGCCCAACTAAAGCATGGAGGCAGAACAGAGAAAGTAAGCTCTTGTATAGCTAATGCTTATGAAAGGAATGGTGGTAGAATCCAGTAGTGAAGAAGGGGAACAAAGAAATGGGAGCAAAGAAATGTTAGAAAGAAATGTATCCTACTTCACTTTTTTGCTACGTGTACAACTTTCTTTGTCCAAAATGCCAAAGGTAACCTCCCCATCTAACATCCCCCAGCCCTATTGCAAGCACAACCTGTATTGAGAAATATGTCTGCATTTTCCCTCTATTTCTCCTGTAATTAAGACTCAGCCATCACCAGAATTTATCTGACAACCCAGTTGATGGTGTTTCAGCTAACCAGAAATCCCAAGGCCATCTGCTCGCCGCCATGGTGCTCTGGCGCTGGGAGTAATGACTAGAGAAGACGATGTCTCATGAGGTCCTAGGAAGAGCTTTTTGAGTGAAATGAGGTTGTTCCTGTTGGACTCTGAGCTGCTGAGTAAAGACTTGGCATCTCAGGCCCACTTGACACCAGTATTTCTGGATCAACCTGCAGGTCAGGCTCAACTCTGGCAAAGAACCAAAACTGATAAGCCTGCTGTGGGATGATCTTTGATATTGGCTCTCGATGTTCCCTGGTAGTATTCAGAACTGCCTCTTAGAGCTGATTTGGACTGAATTAGAAAGCTCCACAGTGATTCAATATAACCTGGTCTGTGCCGTTTGGGATATACATGGCTGATTTTCAACAGATTGCCAGAACTCTCCTGTCTTCTTGTTTTTTTTAATCACAGTGATGTGAGATTATATATATATTCATTTTCAGAGGTATAAAGTTATGTTTTTAATTTATAAATATACTGTTTTTCAAGGAGATGTGATGTACTGAAATTTGGACCCACAGTGCAAAGACCAGGGAATTATTATTTGCATCAAGCTTTCGTAAACTCTTTAAGATTTTAAATGATGATCTTCTTAGTATTCAACTCTTTAGTTTCTATGAGGTAAAGCAAAGCCTATCTTACCAGCATAATCTCAACTTCCTTGCTACTTGCTTGAATTATCTATTGTTGAATAGCAAACTATCCAAAACATAGTGGCTTAAGACAAATAACCATTTTATTTCTCAGGATTCTGTGGACTCTGAATTCCATCAGATGACAGCAAGGACTGCTTGTCTCTGCTCCATAATGTCTGAAATTTCAGCTGAGATCACTCAGGCTTGGGGCTGTCTTGGATGGCTTGACAACAGTCATATGATTAGAGCCTCAATTCTTGCTGTTGGCTGGAATTCAAGGTTTTCTTGAACATGGTCACTCCATGTGACTAGCTTGGGTTTCCTCATAGCATGGTGATCTCAAAGTAGTTGGAACTTGTTACAAGCTGACTTACACCAAGCAAAAATGAGAGGTGTTAGGCCTCTTAAATGGCCTTAAGAAAGAGAAAAGCAGCCGAGGACATCTAGAAGCTGGCCCGGAGTATCAGCCAAGCCGTGGTGTTGCTAGGAGCTGGCCAGGTAGGTACTCAAGGATAGGCCATGGTTTTCTCCTGTTAAACACAGGCATTTTCACTGCACATCAACAGCAGACAAGGTCATTCTGTGACCAATATGGAGCAAGACAAATAAAAAAAAGAAGACTTCTCCATAATCATGTCCAAACACAAACAAAATCAAGAACATTGTCGAAACCACAAAAATGACCAAACATTCTTCTGTCCTGACTGACATGAACAGTTGTTGCTTTTTTAACTAATTATAGTTTAAGCCTCATTCCATTTTCTCTGCTTCCTAGATAAAAATTATCAAGAAACTCAATCATAGAACCACTCCCACTTCCTGACAGGATTCCTTTCAGAGCAAAGCCCCACTTCCTTGAACTCTCTCACCTATGACAAGCTCAAATTCTGTAAGTCCTTTCTGACACCCTCTTTTTGAGACACTCTCTAACTCCCCAAGGTATACAGTCTTCCTTGTTGCAGTAAGCCAATATGGGGACTGAATTATGTACCCCGATAAACACAGTTTCTTAACTTTAATCTGCCTTGCTGTGGGTGTGAACCCATTGTATACAGGTCCTCTCAAAGATGTTATTTTTTGTTATGGTGTTGCTCAACTGAATGAGGGTTGGTCTTAATCCAGGTCAGTAGAGGCCTTATAAAGAGAAGAAAACAGAAGACAGAAATCAGAGAAGGCCACAAAGGAGACACTGGAAGTCAGAGGAAGAGCTGACAAAAGAAGACACTGTCATGTGACAGGAGTCAGAGATGCAAGCCAAGAAACCCCAAGGATTACCAGCAGTCAGCCCTGGAACACTACAGAATCTGAGAGAAAGCAAGCCTTGTTGATAATTTGATTTTGGACTTCTTCTAGTCTCAAAAATATGAGCCAAAAAATTCCTGTTGTTTTAGCCAACCCATTATGTGGTATTTGTCATAGCACCCTGGCAAGCCAAGACAACCAATAAACCCATTTTTGTTTGACTACAGAAGTATTCCTGATAATGTTGGCCTAAAGGGCTTGGGCCTCCAAACCGGCCCAGTGCCACTTCCACTACATTCTGTTTGTCAAGGCCAGTCACAGGCCAGCTCAGATTCAAGGGGAAGGGAAATAGACCCTGCCTCCCAAAGGGGGTGGCCGATGTGCGTAAATGAAGGGAAGGAATGATGGTGGCCATCTTTAGAGACAATCTTCCCCAGCACTGTAGATTGTTTGCCCACAATTTTCAGAAAGCAGTTGAAATTTAATATAAAAATATATGTGAGACACTGTTACTGGCCGCCTGGTTAGGCCATATTAGTTGACTAGGCTTTATTCATGTAGTTGAAGAATTGAGCCTCTCTTTAGACCCTCAAATTCGACTTTCCTTTGGTGTTTTTGGTTTATTGTTTTTTTGCTTTTTTTTTGTTTTTGTTTTTTAAATAAGGGGGTTGGTTCTTGCATCTTTTCCTTCATTAAAAATTCTGCATGTAGCAACTCAGCTCTTTCCTGGCCTCCCACGGTTGTTTCCTGCTCTGCCGCAAGGACCTCTTTGCCTGGCTGCTGGGAACTCTGGAACAAACATCTCTGCTAGTTGTTGCTGTTATTACTGCCCATGCTTTGGGTAAGTGGTAAGACCAAGGTCTCTTTCCTTTCCTGGCTCTCTTCGTCACCCCAAAGCACCACCAACTGGAAGGCAGTTGTATGCAAGAGACTTCAGCATGCATCAGGGTGTCAAATAAGGTCTAGAATACAGCCAAATATGGTTGAGAGAGCAGTGCCTGATAGCTCAGCTCTTCAGATCCACCTGTCCCAGGGAAGGTCCTTACTGTTCATCTCTCTCCCTACCCTCTGCCCACAATGTGAAAATGGCCATTGTTTTCTTTTTACAGGTGATACTTATTTTTTTTTTAAATGCAATTTTATTGAGATATATTCACACACCAAATAATCTGTCCAAAGTATACAATCAATGGCTCACAGTATCATCATATAGTTGTGCATTCATCACCACACTCAATTTTTGAACATTTTCATTACTCCAAGAAAAAAATAAAAATTAAAATAAAAAGAACACCCAAAATATTGCATACTCCTAACCTCCCCCCTTATTTATTTATTTATTTTTTTTTTAAATTACTCATCTGAATGGCCACTTTTTAAAAGTACTCTGCACTGCATCCCCCTTTTGTCTTGACATATACAGTGTTAATATATATAACGAATCACCATGGAGTTTGCCATGGTAATATGTGTGTATAAAATTATGGGTATTTTTCGTTCTTTTTGTTTATCTGTGTCTGTTTATTCTTCTACGGTGAGAATGTATTACAAAAATTAAAATTTTAATTTTAATTGCAAACAAAAGATGGGGCTTTATACAGAGTACCCTATTATTTCCAATGTTAGGGAGACTTTCCCCTGAGTTTTACGTTTCTCATTACTTTCTGTTTAACCTTGCCAGCGAGTGTTTAGGACACAGTATGGAAAAAGACAGTGTGATTTCCAATGCAAATGCTTAATGAATTTTTCAATACTTTTATAACAGGTGATCAGGGAACAGGCCCTAATAAAGAAATGAGGTGTTGCCTGACTTAGTAGAATAATCAATTTAGTTAGTTAGCAGCTTGAGGAAGGAATGAGCTGAGTTTCTTGGCAGGCAGGAAGTGCATAGATTATACTCTGGGGCCCCAGAAAAAGGCACCGTAGGAGTTGTCTGTGGAAGCAAGATAAAGATGAGGTCATCTTATAATAAGATCCTTTAGGGATGGTACCTTGGGCAGAGCACACTGAAGGCCCGACTCAAATTGAATTCGACTTGAAGCAGAAGATGTTCTGTTGCTATTGCTGAATGCATTTTCCATTGAACTTGAGGGTGACAAAATGAGCACACAGGAGAGAAGAGTGTAAGCACAAGGATCTCTAAACAAAAAGAATGAAAGGAGCATGGTTACTGCGTCCTCCCGAGGCAACTTGGCTCTTCTATATTTCATTACCCATTAGCTTTTTCACTTGTAGGTTAAGAGGTTGAATGGGGCGGGTATAGGTTAATTTTGGAGATTTAATAGTTTTAGGAGCTTACATAACACTTACTATAGACCTCCTACTGTCATAGGCACTTTCCCTTGTTAGAGAATACTTATGACAACATTAAAACAACAACCATTCATTGAGTACCTACTGTTACCAGAATTGGATTATGCCCATTGTGTCGTTCAGTTGTTAAAACAATCCTGTAGGATTTAGGCCAACTCTATTATCCTTTATTTTTCAGATGAAGTAACTGACACTCAGAGAGGTTAAGTGATTTGCCCAATGCTACACAGTGAATATGAAGCCCTCCTAGGATATTATTCACAGTACTGAAGTCTTCTCACCCTGAGTCTTAAGATACTGCCTTTAAATGCATTGTAATACCTCCTTGATTCTGATAAGCAGGCTTTTTTTTTTTTTTTTTTAACCATTTTTCTTTTTGCTATTATACTTAAGGGCCAATCTTTTTACTAGTGCAAATATGGCAAAAAGATTACAATAATTGCAGTGGAATCCACCTATATTGTTCTTAAAATTTCCAACATCCAACATTTATCTGTTAAATTCATGTCCTAATACAAATATATGCAGTGATTCCCTCTTAAAGTGTTTTACTGCTTATTGAAGTTTCTCTTATTGTTCCTTGGGGCAAAATCATAAGTACCACAGAAAAACCCTTTAAACTGGTGAAGAAACATATGAGCCTTCAGTACGGGCCTGACATTTTTTTCCCCTGGAAGCCTCTTCCAGGAATGATGCAATTTGAAACAAATTCCTTAATTGTGAGATACGTAGGGAAACTCAGTGGAGAGCAACAAAAATGATGAAATGTTTTAAAAATAAGACCCTTGAGGAAGAGGCAGGAGAACTGAACATGCTCAGCCTTGTGTCAAGAAGACTTGGGGGAAAAATAACTTTACAAATATGTGCATGGATATAGTGGACAAGGTGAAAAGCAATTATTCTCCTTAGAAGGGAGGGTAAAGGAAACAGGAAGAGGGTTAAATTATAATAAGGAAAATTCAGTTTTAAATATGATATTAATGCACATTAAGGTACCATATTGAAAATTCCATTTCCACCCATTATCACTAGGATGGTTACCTGGGCAAAATATTTAGCTGTTTTGAATCTTAGTTTTCTCATTTATAAATATGGGGGATAAAACTACCTTATTCAAAGTTTATGGTTTTTTAATGAGATGATCAGTGTAAATAATAGCAATAACTCCATTTATGGCTCCCTCACTAGGGTCCAGGCCATTGCTTCTGGATATATTCATATTCTCATCCTTATAACAACTTTGTAAGGTTGGTTGTCTTATCACCTTGTTACAGAAGAGGAAACTGAGGCTCGGGGGATTAAGTGATTTTCCAGTTTCACTCTATGTGCGTAACTTTCTAATTCAGCATTTGGCTCCTATTTGACATTTAGTCTCCTTCCTACCTCCATCCACTGCTTTGGGGAATCTTCTCCTACTGCAATCTCTTATCTTTGTGACTAAGACCCACCCAGGAAACCTCTCTGAGCCTCCTATTTCCTCATCTGTAGGCTGAAGATGATTAAGATAAGGGTGAAAGCACTTGGTCCTGTTTGTGTCAAAATAAAAGGTCACTGAACCCAATTCTAAGTGTTTTGAGGGGAATTAGTTGTTCTTTGGGAGAGATGGTTTCGGGGGGATGTCAGATTCCCAGAGATGAGCAGGATCCATTGAGACACTGGCCACTAAGAGACTCCTTCTGCCTGGACTTGGCAGGGTAGAGTGGATGGCCACGTGAGACTTTTCCAGAGGTCCTACAAATTTCTAAATTAAACACCAAGAGTAAAGTGTAAACCTAATGACTCTCTTGGCAATATGAAGCCACCTTGTGGATAGGACACTATTTTACTGGACACAGGAATCTTGAAGCTGAATCAGAAAAGGGAAAGGGTTTTTCTTCTTCTCAATGGGATGAGACTCTTTAGCAGGCCTCCTTTGAACTGATGTGTACATGTCAGAGACTGGCAGAACATAAATCACGAGAGGGTGGGGATGAGGGGAAGAGGACTCTTGGATTAATAGACAATTACGGTCTTGTTTTGAATCTACCCTAGAAGACTGAGCAAGTTTAAGTTGTTGGTGGTTAACATATCTATTGTAGATTTATAGAGCCACTTTTACCTATTTGAAGATTGAGTGTTTTTCTGGCTTAATAGTATTATTTTTTATTAATTTTTATTTGAACACTCCTCCTTAATGCCAAACATTGTGTTATTAAGTGCCTTACATGCATTTGCTCATTTAACGCTCACAACAATCCAGTAACGTAGGAGCTATCATTACTCATCTCTGTCCCCTCCCCATCCCACCCCCGCACACCAAGGGTGTGGGTGTATCAGTTGCTTCATCTGCAAAGTGTGTTTGACTGTCATGATGAATCTGAGGGTGCTACAAGTATTTAGTGAAGAGAAGCTGTGGATGCTGTATGTCTGCAATGCATGAAACAGTTTCCTACAAGGTGAAATTATCCCACCCAAAATGTCAATAGAGCCCCTCTTGAGAAACATTTTAGTTTTAAATAAAACCCCAAGTTTCTGAGAAGCACCGCAGAGCCTCACTTCACTACGACATGGGGGCATTTCCTATAAAATGGGCATTTTGGACTCTTCTGACTTACTGTACTTGCTGTAAATACTAAGGGACCCAATCACATGTAACAGGGCCCCTAACCATAGTGGTGACTAATGTGTAAAGCAATTATTGAAGCTAAAAGTGGCTTAGGTTTTATGTACAGGGTCCAGTGGTCCCCAGATTTGGCTGATCATCAGACTCTCATGGAAAGCTTTGAAAAAAATACAAATTCCTGGGCACCAGCCCCAGAAATTCCATTTCCATAGGGCTGGGGTGGATACATGTCTAGGTTCTAAGGGCTCAGGCAGAACAGGGATACTTCTTGCAAATGGAGGAGTCTGCCTGGGCTTCGTGGGTTTCCTGCCGGTTCTGGCATCAGGACATGTCCCTGTCCTGAGCCTACACGGCTCAGTGCAGTGTCGGCCCTTTGTTCCTTATTGCAGGGCCTCTTTGGGTCCCGATTTCTTATTGCCCTTGCCTTCCATTTGGGTACTGGGAGTGCATGCTGCTCCTGCATCACACTGGAGGACAGAGACTGTGAGGCAATGGCCCTCTGCCTCTGATCTCCTGCTCTCCGGTGCAGGGGGATGACCGTATTGGTGCTATGCCACCCTGAGGCTCAGTGGGGTGGGGGAGTGTCTCTGTGAGGCTGTCACAACACTCCATTCAGCCGTCTTTGTCCTGGAACCTAATATCTTCCTGGGCCCCTACCTGAGACTGGGATGCTGGCTGAGAGGATTTTTCCTCTATTCATAGATCCTTCAAACCTAATTGGAGTTTGTATAATACCCATTTCCTCTCCAGCAAGGCTCAGCCCCCAGAGTGAGTTTTTCTCTTCCTTCCGTTCTGATTCCCCTCAGCCCAGGGAATCCTTCTTTATCTCAGATGTTCCATCTGTAAATGGGCAGATTGGACAGGATCAGTGGCTCCCAAACCTCTCTGATCATCAAAATCACTTGCAGAATCCCCAAAACAAAGAAGTCCAGGCAGACTCCTCCACTTGCAAGAAGTATCCCTGTTCTGCCTGACTCCCTAGAACCTAGACACAACCCTAGGGAAGGGGAGGGTTGGAGGCAGGACCATGGAGCAAATGAATTTGCTTGTGAGAGAAATTAAGATGATTTTTAAAATTCTTCTCTTTTTCTATTTTTTTCTTTTCTTTCCTTTCTCTTCCTCTTCTCCTCTTCCCATCTCCCTCTTCCCCTTCCTCCTCCTCCTTCCTTTTTCGGAACAGGGAAGCATTGTTGTCTAATTTTTCCTGGCTTTTCTTCACAAGTCTTTTGCCCTACCCCTTCTCTGACTTGACTTCCGGGGTCAGGGAAACAGAGAGACAGGTTCTCTTGCATCCACATGCAGCGTCTTCCTTTCCTCCCACTTCTCCTTTAAGTGCTTGCATGGTAGACCGGTGCCTGACATCCCAACACCCTCATTTTGTGAGCTGGTAAACTTAATCTCTGCAAGATTAGCCTTGTTATTATCACTCTGGTTTATCTGGTGCAATCACAGCACGAGGCAGCTTGCTGAAAGGTACGGTCTGTTAGGAGATGCTTGTTATAACAGTAGGAGGAAGGAGCAATAACACTATTGTTTTACCACTGTCTGTACAGCTGAGCAGCTCAGCATTTGACAGATAGGTGTGTAAACAAGAAAATACTGTGGCCAGATTCACCTGCTTCCAAGAAAGCCAGTAACGTACAAAAAGCTGTGCTGTTCAGTTTCATTAGTTCAGTTAAATTGATTCCTATCAGTTTAACTAATTGATTAATTAATCAAATCTTGGCGAGGACCCATTGTATGCTAGGTTCTATATCAAGTGCACAGGATACAGATGCAAAATATACCATCCATTCATTCTTGAAGTTTATGGTTTGTTAGGAACATAGACTTATGGAGCCAGGAATATTTATTAAAGATGTATTTAAAAATTACTGAGAAGCCAGGCTCTGGGATAGGCATCTGGGGAGAAAGCAGATAGTTTTTGACCTTATGGTGCTCACACTGTTTCATAGAGGGTGAGGAATTTGCAAGCATCACCCAAATTTGCTTCAACAATTATTGTAGGGCATAACATACTAGCATCCTTTCTTCAGTACCTATCTGATATTATGTTGTGAAGGTTTACTAGAAAGTCCTTTCCTTTACAGGTTAAGTATGAAAAAAAACATTACCTTTGTTCCAATCTTGGATTCTGTTTTAAATTCTGGCCACTCTTAGCCCTTTGCAGGATGGGTGCTATAGCAGATCCAGTGGTTTGTTGAGTGCTAAGTCACTCACAGACACACCTAGATACCTGGCCCTTGTTCTGGTCCCACAGCCCTGCAATCAAGAATGTACCTGGCCCAGGCTGAGTTACCATTGAGAAGCTCGTGTGCGTGACTGATGAGAAGTTTGTTCCAGTCTAAGTGTATCATGTACTGGACTTCAACCATCATGTAGTTCATGGCATAACTGTGAGACTGAGGAGGTGTACCAGTGGGGTCTCTAACATGTACCCAGGCATGGCCATCTCCTTAACTGATCCTGACATATGCCTATGGAGCTGGGCCTAGAGAAGGACATTTCTGCCTCTGGAATATATGAGATGACCCTCATTTATTCAGATGTTATAATCTGTACAAGGGTTTCCTGGCACTCCTCTGCCTCTTGTAGAGAAAGGGGATCTCTCTGATTTGTCTTCTTGCTTCACTAATTTCTGTCTGTGTTCTTTAGATAAGTAAACCTAATTCTATGTCTACAAGGAGCATCTGTGTTTCTTTTCAGCAATCAACACCATTATACACTGTAAACACTTTCACCTTTCTCATCTGTCAAATGGGAATGATAACACTTGTGGATGGCATTTATTTTTTAGGATGTCTAGTATATATTCACCCTTTTCCTGAAAAGACAACATTACTATTTTTTAGGGAAACTACCCTTCCTCCAATTCCTTCACTCTCAGGCCCTCATGAACTCTATTCCTGCATCCAGAGTTGAGGCCCATGAACTTGATCAGCCAGTCAAATCACAACACTCCTTTGGCTGAAGGGACTCGGTAAGGGAAGGCCATGCAACTTAAGCCAATACAATCAGACCTCCACAGTGTTAATTTTAGGAATTTTGCTTGAGAATAAAGATGATGTGACGTTTGGAGTTGGTGTAGCCATTTTGCTCCCATGAGAGTCTGTGGTAAAGAAACAAGCACCAAGGAAACAAAGCTCAGAGCTGAAAAAAGAGATGCAAACCTTCCAATCATCATTTAGTATCTCATCAAGCCCTTTGAATTTTTTCTTACACAAGCTGATAAATTGCTTTCTTTTCTTAAACTGGACTGAGTTAAAATGTGTGTCCTTTGTAACCAAGAGTCTTTACTGGGTGTTATGGTTTGAATTGTGTACACAAAGAGATATGTTCAAGCCCTAACATATCAAGCTTAGGGTCTTAAAGATGTGATTAGTTAAGATGAGGCTAAACTGGATTGAGGTGGGCCCTAATCCAATATGACTTGTAAGAAAGAGCCTGATAAGAAAGGACATTTGGACACAGATACAGACAGACACAGGGGAGAAGGACATGTGACAATGGATGCAGAGATTGAAGAACTGCAGCTGCAAGCCAAAGCACACCAAGGGCTGCTGGCAAGCAAGGCAGGATTTTCTCCTATAGGTTTTGGAGGCAGCAGAGCTCTGCCAACACCTTGATTTTGTACTTCTAGAACACACGTATTTGAATAATGGATATCTGTAGGACATGAGCCAATATAATTGCAAGAGAATAAATTTTTGTTGTACTTTGTTACTAAAGTCCTAGGAAACTAAGAGACTGTTATATAATGCCTCTCTTGTCCACCTTATCGAGTGGCTGAAATAATCAAATGAGACCAAGGATGAGGAAACTGTTTGTGGTAAGCAGAGTAATGGACCTCAAAGATGCCCAACAGCTCAATTCCTAGGACCTATGAATATATTAGATTAATGGCTAAGGAGAATGAAGGTGACTAATCAGTTTAATATAATGGGAGATTACCCTGGATTATCCAAGTGGGTCCAATATAATCCCGAGGGTTCTTAAAAGTGGAAAAAGTCGGAGGGAGATGTGACTATGGAAGAAATGAACACATTGCTGGCTTTTAATGGAGGAAGAGGCCATGAACCAAGGAATGTAGGAGACTTCAGGAGCTAGAAAATTCAAGGAAATGGATTCTTCCCTAGACCTTCAAGAAAGGATTGCAGTTTTGCCCACACCTTGACTGTAGATCAGTGAGAATTGTGTTAGACCTGTAACCTATGGAAGATAGGTAAGATAATAAAGTTGTGTTCTTTTAAGCCACTAAATTTGTGGTACTTTGTTACATTAGCAATAGAAAAGTAATGAACTCTTTGATATTAAGTGTGCTGGTTTGAATGTATTATGTCTCCCAGAAAAAGCCATATTCTTTGATGCAATCTTGTGGGGCAGACATTTTAGTGCTGATTAGATTGGAATTCTTTGAGTGTTTCCATGGAGATGCGCCCCATCCAACTGTAGGTGATAACTCTGATGAGATAATTTCCATGGAGGTGTGCCCCACCCATTCAGCATGGGCCTTGGTTACTGGAGCACTATATAAGCTCAGACAGAAGGAGTGAGCTTGCTACAGCCAAGAGGGACACTTTGAAGAAAGCACAGGAGTTGCAGATGAAAGACAGTTTGAAAATGACGGTTGAAAGCAGACTCTTGCTCTGGAGAAGCTGAGAGAGGACAAATATCCCAAGGGCAACTAAGAGTGACATTTTTGAGGAACTGCAGCCTAGAGAGGAACATTCTGGGAGAAAGCCATTTTGAAACCAGAACTTTGGAGCAGATGCCAGCCACATGCCTTTCCAGCTAACAGAGGTTGTCAGGACACCATTGGCCATCCTCCAGTGAAGGTACCCGATTGCTGATGTGTTACCTTGGACACTTCATGGCCTTAAGACTGTAACTGTGTAACCAAATAAACCCCCTTTTATAAAAGCCAATCCATCTGTGGTGTTTTGGATTCTGGCAGCATTAGCAAATAAAACATCAAGGAATGAGGATAATCTGGAAAAGATGATAAAAGGGTAATCTGCTTCTATTGGATTTATGAGGATCACATGTTACAAAGTGATCCTTCTTTAGCCCTTACTACCAGGACTTGCCTGCCAGTGGACTTTCTCCTCCCTTTTCCCCATTAGAAGATCCTGTGTTGTGCCTATTTTCTCACCAATTTAACCACTTGAGTCTTAAATATAGTAATCTAATATCTTTCTTCCCCAGAAACTTTTACTCTTTCCTTTCCAATGTATGAATACTTGATATAAAATATTTTAACACTTACTAGGTGCCAGAATCTGAATGCAGCATTTTTCAACATTATTTCATTTAAAACTCAGAAAAAAAAAAAAAACTGGTGAGGTAGGAGCTATTATTCTAGGACTACACATGAGAAAATGAGTTTCAGAGAGGATAATTTGCCTGAGGTAATAGAGTTGGTAAGTGATTGAGCAAGGATTTGAACCTCAATCTGCTTCACTCCATGTAGTCAGCTATATTGAAATTTGAGTCCTTACTTGGTGGTAGGCACCTACCAAGGGATCCCACATCTGTAATCTCTTTGAGGCAGGTACTATTATTATTCCTGTTTTATGGATGAAGAAACTGAGGCCAAGAGAGGGAGACTTTCCCCAAGGCTATCCAGCAAGTAATGAAATCTTAATCTTGGTCTTGCTGATTTCAGTAGCACCTGTACCATAACTATTTGTGTACATTTAGCAAATTGTACCCAAGTGGAAGGGAAGAAACTAACGTTTATTGAATATATCCTTTGCATCAGTGTCTAAACTGATTTTTCTTCAAAACAACTTTATTAGGTAGGCATTATCTCTAGCTTACTGAGGGAGCAGGCTTTTTTGGCAGATAAATTATTTACCCAATGTTATAGAGCAAGTAAAGTGTGGACTTAGCATTTTAACTGGTCTATCTTTTTCTCCATAATATCAAGTTTTTTCCCAAAGACATAAAAATTCATGGGCAAAAAAATCAATTTTGTGCATTAGGTAATTTTAATTCTGGATGACTAGCAAAGAGAAAACACCTCTGACAGCATTGGGGGTCAATGTTAAAATGAATGATTGTTTCTTCTACTTGAGTTTCCAAGCATCTCTTAATTCACAAGTGTGAAAGAGCTGTGATACTTCTAATTCTTGTTAGGGTAAAATAAGGGAGTGATTTTTATGGTAGATGTCAAGAAGTGGGTCATATACTGTGTTTGGGACACATCCTAATGCCATGAGTTTAAAATACTATGTGTGGGTTGTCATGTGCTAAATAGTTGGTGTCTTAGTTTGCCAGAGCTGCTCACAGTGGGTTGGCTTACACAACAAGCATTTATCGCCTCACTGTTCTGAAGGCTGCATGTCCAATATCGAGGTCTCGGCAGGCCATACTTTCTCCCCAAAGTCTGTTGTGTTCTGGTGCTGACATGCTGCAACTCTGGGGGTTCTTTGGCTGCATCTCTGCCTGCCTCACATGGTCTCCGCCTGTGGCTTTCTCTGACTTCTGACTTCTCTGTGTTTTGAGTTCCTCCAGGTTCTGGTTTGCTGACTGACTGCATCTCAATTTCCTATCTTTATACAGCCTCTTGTAATAGGGATTAAGACCCACTCAGATTCAGTTTGGCCATACCTAAATAGGATCTTTGAAGATATTATTCACAAATGAGTCCACAAGTTCCTGTTTACAAATGGGTTCACACCCATGGGAAAATGGATTAAGGCTTGAAGAATTCTTTTGTGAGGTACATGATTCAATCCCCAAAAGATGGTGGCAATGATTTCACGATAGGAAAATCATTGTAATTTATCAAGAAAGAAAGTAAGAGGCTATCTCTGTGATAAAAATAAGTCATGATATATGATACATGAATATATCTCAATAAAATCTGAAAAAAAAACCATACCATCCACTGTAAAATGCATCCTGATTCAGAGATGTTAAAATTTGAAAATTGTGCTTATTAGAATCAATTATAATATTGTTACTGTTAGGTTTTTCAATCGAGAAGAGAAGAGATGAAAACACGGTCAAAAAGAGTTTTATTGTCCGGCCGTGCGCAGGCAGGTTGAAGCCTAAGAAAATGGCGACAGCCCTGAGCCAAGCAACAGTGGATGGTTGGCAAGTTCTTTGTCCAGGGAAGGGGAGGCTGCAGGTCTAGGTACAGCAGTTTCTCAGTGGCTACTTTGGGGAAAGGGGGTAACTGGCAAGTATCCCTTGAAAGTGGGGGCTTGGAAGCGGGAAAGTTTAAAATTTTGACATCCAGGATTCCTAAGGGTGGGGGAGGGGGCTTATTGCGGACCTACGGGGTTCCCAGGGCTGGGGGAGGGGAGGTGGCTCTAGGGAAAAATTCCTAGGGGCGGGGGTGGGTGAGGACCCAGAGCCTAGACCTAACAGTTACCTAGGCAGAACCCAGGGAATGGGAGCTCACATGTCACTTGATTTTGGGAAATCATGTATATGAATTAACAAGCCCTGAATTCCGATTTAAAAAAATGTCATGGACAAAAGAGATTCAGAGACAATTCAGACAAGATGTCATAATTTACCAGGCTGCTATGCCAAATACCACACAATGGATTGGCTTAAACAGTAAGCATTTATTGTCTCCCAGTTTTGAAGGCTAGGAGTTCAAAATCAAGGTGTTGGTGAGGCCATGCATTCTCCCTGAAGTCTCCCAGTAGTGCTCTGGTGCTGGCTTGTACCGTCGTTGCCGTTCCCTGCCTTGTATCTCTGCCTCCCACCACGTGGCAATACCCTTGATCTCCCCGTGCCTCTCCTGTTCTGGCTCTGCTGACTTCAGGCTTCTTGCTCCTCTTTAATAAGACCTCAGTCCTAGGGATTGAGGCCTGCCCTCGTTTATCTTGGCCACACCCAAATGGCACTTTGGGAAGATCCTAGTCACAAATGGGTCCCTACCTTAACTGATGACACATCTTCAAAGAGTCCTGTTTACAAATGGTTTCACACCCACAGAAATGTAGATTAAGATAAAGAACAGGTCTTTGGCTGGGATTAATACTCCAAACTACCACACAAGGTAATAAAAAATGACCAGAAGTGCTGAAAATATCCTGAAGGGACTGACATGTAGAGGACCAAGCACAGGAGTCAGGAACCCCAGAACCTACAAGCATGAGTATTGCGACTTTCTTTAGGGCATTGCCTGACAACTTCCCATAACTCGTCTATAGGAGTCTTTCCTCCAACTAAAACGTGGTATGCAAATACTACTGTTATAATATTCAGTGCTAGAGCACCTCGAGAACCTAGTTAGAACATTGGGAAACATGAATCAAACCCTGAGATTCCAGGACACCCCCCACCCCAGAAAATTAACAAAGTTGCAAATCTTTTTGAATCTTTTATGAAACTGTTAAAAAATATTATGCCTTGTGAACCAGAGAAATAAAAGCCTAACCAAATTAGGTTGTTTTATTCATTTTTCTTTTTTATGACTTTAATCAAAGTCTTCTTTTTATTTGTTGCTCCCTTTAACTGGACTCTGGAAACAGTTAATGTGTGTGTGTGTGTGTGTGTGTTGGTGGGGAGACCCTACATTATTGCCACAATAAATATTACAGTGTGAAACCTCACCAGACCATTTCTGTCAGTGATGGCTGTTTGAGAGTGTACAGAGACTTGGTTACCGTGAATTCATGGCTTGTGTATGTCAGTACAAAATGAACACTGTAAAAATTCATTGTCTTAATAAAGGTTCAGAATTGGCAGTGAGTGTCACTGGCAAACTGAGCAAGGGGCCAGGTATAGCAGTCACTACAGGACTGGGAGCTGCAGCTAGTATGTCAGGGTGGCCATCTTGAGTTTTTCTAAAGTACTTTACAACCAAGCAAAAGGGGTCTTTGCCCCAGGTGCCCATGCTTTAGAGTGCCCCGAGCTGGCCTTTCTCCAGCTGTGTTCCTCGCCACTGAGTGAAAGAGTCCAATGGGCAAGGGGATGGGCTCAACCAGAGCGCATACCCATCCATTCTAGGCTACGCTGCAACAAACTTGTACCGTTATCCCCTAACCAAATAGCCCAGACCCTACTTCTGGGGGGTGGTTTCTACTTGGAGTCCATCCCCTAGGGTAGCAAAGGGAGGACTGTTAGCAAAGGTGTGGACAGATCTTAGACATGTGCACATGCAGTTCCTTAAGGTACAACAGGGAGTGAGGGATGGACAAGAATTGGAGTGGGCTCTGGGCTGAGGGCTGGGCAACTTCTCCCACATGACTGCCATGTTCTAGCCGGAAACTCCAAAGCATTTGAGACTGGTAAATTTGAACTGAACTGCCATGTCATGAGGAAGATATACTTGTCAGAGTAGAAGGATTGAATATGTTTGAAAACATCCAAAAGTCTAGAAAAGAAGGTATGTGGGTCTTCATTTGTACTTATGCCCCAGGTCTTGTAAACATGAGAGCCAGGCTGGCTGCATGACTAGCCTTATGCAGTGGGGAGGGTGTATAAGTCCTACAGAGGCATTGAAAATTTGGTCCATTGTTAGGTTGGGAATATTTGGATGCCCCACAAGATGACTACTTACCTGTGCCCTGAGAAGGACAAACTGAGAGTTCTCAGTGCCAGCCAGAGAGGAAACAGATTCCAGCTCTCTTCTGGATCTCTCCTCTTCTTCCTCAGCACCTGGGTTCATGCCCAGTGGGGATGTATACTGACTGGGCAGGACCTTGATGGAGTGGAAAGTGCATTAAGAGCCAAACTGGTGGGGGGAACATTCAGCTCTGCCAAGTGGGAATAATATTTGCTACTGAGTTTGTTTTGAAGATAAGAGAATTTAATGTAAAGTGACTCACATAATTCTAAAGTCCAAAAGTTGTTCAACAAAGAACCCTCCCTTCTCTTTTTGCTTTGATCAAACTTTCTCATCTTTCATTCCCTTGGGTACTTGCCAAAAGTCTTGTTTAATATTCTCTGGTCAACTAATTCTTACTGAAGACATAATATGAGCACTTCAAGGAATAGTTTTGAAAAGAGACACCTGGAAACAGTGTGCTTTAACACCATGGAACTACCTTGGGGCTCTTTAACCCCTAGCACCTGAGTGACCAAACCCATAACTATGTTGAGATGTGGATCTCATTGTTCCGGTATTACCTTTGACAGATCAACATTGACTTCATCTCTGGTATTAGATTTTAATTTATTTCTAGAGTTACCTGGACTCAGTTCGATGCCAGAGCAGTACTTGGAATGATGTCCTATCACATGGCCTTCATTTTCTTGAAATATCACATGTTCTAATGTTCCATTTTTTTCTGGGTGGACAACAGAGTGATGGTTGGATTTAGGTGTCAACTTATAGGCTATAGCACCCATTTATTCAGTTAAACACTAAATCTAGGTGTTGCTGTGAAGGTATTTTTTTAGATGTCATTATAATAACATTATAATCTGCTGATTTTAAGTAAAGGATATTATACTTGATAAATTACGCAGACTTTATCCAATCAGTTGAAAGATCTTAAGAGCAAAACAGAGACTTCCCTGAGGAAGAAGAAATTCCACCTTTGGTTGGCAGCATTGGCTTCTGCCTGACCTACCAGTCTGTTTTACATATTTTGGATTGCCAGCTCCACAAGTATGTAAGCACATTCCTTAAATTAAATCTCTTTATTGATCTGTATTTCTATATTTCCTACTTATTCTCTTTCTCTGATAGAAACCTGATGGATACAAAGAGCAAAGTAGAACTCAATAAAACACATACCACCAAATATAAAATTATTGTATTAATCACAATGCTACATAGCAGAGGCAAAATTCTGAGAACTCATGAACTTAATCCACCTAGGAGAAGTGGGATGAGAAGGTTTTCTGGGCATTTATCACTCAAAGCAATATTATTTATAACATCAATCATTTATTGATCATCTCTGTATATAAGCCAGGAATGAAGCTGGGGCTTTACAATTACTTATGATTTCATTAAAAAGGCACCAAATGATATCATTATCTGTATAGAGTATGGAACTGAAGCTTATGGAAGGTGAATAACTTGCCCAAAGACATACTTGTGAATGGCAGTGCCAGGACTTGAATTCAGGTCTGCTTGACTCCAAGGTCTTTCAGTGTAGAATCCCTGGAAGGTGGCCCTATTATATGGGATTGGGTGATAGCCTTCATGGGTAAAAATGACATGAATGACTGTCAATGTCAATGTTCTCTGTACTTGGGAAACACAAATGATGATTTTCCAGTCTTGTTGTGCTACCCTCTAAGGGAAGTAACCTTTCAACTCTGTTATGGGGACAGTTCGAAGATCCCAGTGCTGGTGAAGTTGGGTGTGTATACTTGAGATTCACATTGGTGACATGTTTTCATATTTAGGACCATGACTGAGACCTGAGGGTAAAAGGCATATGACACAAAGGCAGGCAAAGTGATGCATTCAGTGGAGCCTCTGGTTTTCTAAATTTAAGGCCCTTGGCTAGGGTATTTCAATCACTGATAAATTTCAAAGCTCTTGGGTATTTATAGACCAGTAATCATGGCTGGGAAATATGAAATTTAGAGATCAAGTTGAGTTCAATCAATGAGGCACCTCTGGAACAGCAAAGCGAGTATTGGGCCAGGAGTCAGGAGAACAAAACTGCACATTTGACTTTGTATTTTATTAAATACTGTAAAGCTGCCCAGGTCACTTACTATTCCTGATGCTTATTGTTGGTCTTCATCTATGAATTGAATAGATTCAATGCAATGGCTGTGGAGTTTTGAATGTAATTAAATGAGAACACAACTCTATTGAAAAGAGTCTAACACAATTCTTGGCACATAATAGATAATCAGTTAATGCTTGCTGAATCTGAAATGGGTATTAAGAGATTGTATGTATGGGGGCATGTGTGCATGTGCACGTGTATGTGTGCACATACATTTGCAAGTTTTGGACAACTCAGTAATCACTCTCTCTTTAAAGCATACTGATTCTTTCTCACTGTTGTAGCTTGCTAATGCTGCCAGAATGCAAAACACCAGAGACGGACTGGCTTTTATAAAAGGGGGTTTATTTGGTTACACAGTTACAGTCTTAAGGCCATAAAGTGTCCAAGGTAATGCATCAACAATCTGGTACCTTCACTGGAGGATGGCCAATGGTATCCGGAAAACCTCTGTTAGCTGGGAAGGCACGTGGCTGGCATCTGCTCCAAAATTCTGGTTTCAAAATGGCTTTCTCCCAGGAAGTTCCTCTCTAGGCTGCAGTTCCTCAAAAATGTCACTCTTAGTTGCCCTTGGGATATTTGTCCTCTCTCAGCTTCTCCGGAGCAAGAGTCTGCTTTCAATGGCCATCTTCAAACTGTCTCTCATCTGTAGCTCCTGTGCTTTCTTCAAAGTGTCCCTCTTGGCTGTAGCCGCTTGCTCCTTCTGTCTGAGCTTATATAGTGCTCCAGTAATTTAATTTAGACCCACCCTGAATGGGTGGGGTAACACCTCCATGGAAATTATCCAATCAGAGTCATCACCCACAGTTGGGTGGGGCGCATCTCCATGGAAACACTCAAAGAATTACAATCTAATTAACACTGAAAAGTTTGCCCACACAAGATTACATCAAAGATAATGGTGTTTGGGGAGACATAATACATTCAAACTGGCACACTCACCATCACAGAGGTCTTAGTTGGAGAGTAATTCCAGGCACCCACTCCCAACCCAGGAAGCCAAGAGGATAATCTCCCCACTCCAGGCAGACCCATGATCCAAACCCAGCCTGGTTATCTACTCTCTCCTGGGACTTTGCACCTTGAGTGGATGATGCAAAGCCAGAAGAAACAGAGATCATTCGTTTTAGGAGTAGTGGAGCTGAGGTTTCCTGACCAAACTATTCTGGTTATGAGGCCATTGCTGGGATTTTGCTTTTAGCCGCGTGTCCCTTTGGAGAAACCTGGTCCTTGCTCTTTCCCAAGTCCGAGCCTCCAGCTTCTCGCTGATTGCACTAGAAGCACCACCCTCCCTCCACCAATATCCTTCCAAAGAAATCCTCATTTGCCTAAGTTAGTTGGAGTTAGCTTTTATTGCCTGCCACTAGGACCCTGGCTGGCACATGTGTCAAGAACTGATATGAAAGAACACATAAAATAGGGGTTATAGTGCTATTTTCTATGCAAATATGATTGTATATTTCATTAGGTTTGGTGACTTTGCAATAGTTGATGTGGGTGTAAAATTCCAATTTACTTCTCTAATGAACTCTTTGATGATTGACCTTCTCCTAATTTAGCTGCACATTGTTATAGCTAAATACTGGTTGCTACAAAAAGACCTTCTTTTGACCTCAGAAAATAATAACATTCAAAATCAACTGGAGGAAAGCAGAAGGGATGACCCAAAGTGAGAAAAGGAATTCACTGTGTATGTGTTTCAGTGCTGGCTGCTCCTTATTACCAGCTCTTTCCTAATATGCAAATATCTCTTGTATATTTGACTACTGTTTAACATGAGCAGACAATTATTATTTTAAAAAGATATATTCTGAGTTACAAACTACAAACCACCCTTCTTGGGTGTGTTCTGTGGTTTCTGCAGGTGGAGGTTACAATAGGCCATTTGATTAATGAGCTGTTTTATTGGGATGCAACTAATGCATAATGTCGTAAGATCCATATGCTTTAGATTACAGAGGCATAAAACCTAACTTGGCACAAAATGGAAGATTTAAAGCATGTCTCTTGAAAAATATATCATGCTGAACAAAAAGCACGTGGGTATTTCTGGTATTTATGAAACTGATGAATGCTGTGCCAGGTTTGTTTAGTTTTAGTGCTAACTCTGATCCTGTGTGTGGGCACGTGAGTGCATGTGTGTATACTTTATACATCAGGCAATACCATTATGGTTCTGTTCCTACTCAGTCTGTTCAGAATACTTGAAAAGAGCCAAACAGCTGGTTCTGATAACACACAGTAGCTGTGGACTGCACAGTTTAGAACTAAAATGTTAGGTACTGGAAAGAAAATGTAATTATTATAGAAGCAGCAGTGGGAGATTAGAGCTGTGCTATCTGTGCATCATCAGAGAGAAGGAGCTTGAGAATGTTATATCAATGCTTACTTTATAAGAAAAAGAGAACAGTCCATTGGATGAAAATCTTAAAGCAGCTAACCCTTTAGGATTATAAAGACAAACAATGCAGTGGATATGAAATGGGGTGGAGCACCAAAGCTTTGAAAAATTTGGGAGAATTCACATCCAGAGAAATACTTGTGGGGCCAGATGAACCTATCCAACTGCTGTGGTAGGCCAGGGATGGAGGGGTTTCCTGGAAGGCAGGGCTTTGAGTTTTAAAAACGGGAAAGTCCTGGGGAAAATGCGACAATTTGGTCACCTTAGATCGGGTTTATTTTTTGGCATTGGTGGCCTGTGCCACAAACTTTGCATGCCCCAGACACTCCTGCTAAGACTGTAGAATCCCCTCTTGCCATCACCCCCACAAAGCAGAGACTCTGATTCCTTCTTCTCATCTGCTGAAAGATAGAAACAATGAAAGAAATGGTTAATGACCAGTCTGGTGAGGAGAATCACGCTACTACTGCTACTAATACTGCCAGCAATGCACACTTATTACTGGGGGGCAGGCACTGTGACACACATCAATTAATTTACTCCTCAAAGGACACCATATAGTTTATGAGGGAACTATTATTTTGTCCGTTAAGCAGATCAGGAAACTGAGGTTTAGCAGGATTAAGCAATTTATTCAATGTTATAAGCTATTAAGTAGCAGAGTTCGACTTGAATGTAGGACTGTGTGACTCCAAAGATATAAGTTCTCAATCACAATTGTCTAATCTCCCTTAAAATGTACGATGACAGCTCTCTCCCACCACCAATCTGGTGGGAGTGTGACACAATCACAAAGACAAGAAATTTTCTGCTTCCGTCTTCCTTTAAAGGGAGCTGCTTTCATACGCAATCACCTCTTGATACTGGCCTGTGGAATATGACCAGCCATCTCAAGCTGGTGAGGGGCCATCCAACCATTCAGACCATCCAACCTGCTGGGTAGCCCTGGGGCCATCATTTTATCTCTCTGGACATAGGTTCTCTATCAATAAAATAGTGAGTTGGACAAGACGGTTTCTAACTTCCATGCCAGTTCTAGCATTTATGATATAAATCTGTGTCCAGTCACAGTTTGTGATTCAGGATCAATTATAACATTTGGGAAAGGTTTAATAATGATTTTGACAGAAGACACCAGTGGTTAAAAAGGGAATCTAGAAAAAGACAGACCTGGTCTCAAGTCCCAACCTTATCACTTCCTAGTATTGTGACCTTGGGGAAATTACTTCTTTAAGCTGATACTCCTTATTTGATGGGACCAAAGACACATCTTCTATCCTTATAGCAAGGAAGGAAAAAAGTATGGGTACGATAGACTTATAGTTATGGATTTGGTGGTGGTGGTAAGATTAGAATATTATATTTGATTTGTTCTATTTTCCCATTGAGGTAAGAAAGGAGAGAAGTAAAGCTATGAATTAGTTGACTTATAGGGTGGGAAAGTCAACTGATGAGGAGAATGTGGTATTACTGCCAGACAGGGTTGAGTACCTGATTGAGACTTGAGGTCATGAATGCAAAGGAAATTAACCAACATGGTGGTTTGATATTGCTCATCAGAGCTCAGCTGCTTAAGTGCAGGCCAATAAGTTTTGAGTTGAGTTTAAATAGGCAAGTCAGACAGGAGGAGAGCAGGGCAAGAGAGTTAAGACTTTGGGAGTGATTATAATCATGGAATATGGAATCTAGGCTCAGGAATGAGAAAAATAAGAATATGACGAGTGATGGATAGTGAGCAGGTGGATTAGAGGTCTCCATGTAGACAAAGACTTGAGGGGTTTGGAAGCATAAAAGGAGTATTGAGAGAGGGCTGCTGAAATTGAGATTTTGGAAGTCGTACAGCTGTTGGTGATAATATCTCTAGAATATGACCATAGCAATAGTGGTTTAGGAGGGTGGAAGAAAGGACTGTTTAAAAGGAGTAGGTCAGGGAATTTTGGATGCTAGAGTTCTAAAGGAATCACCCAAATGATCCTTTATGTCACCAAGAACAATGATGGGCATAGGAATAGAGAGGATGACTCCATGCCCATTCAAAGACACACACACACTCTCTCTCTCTCTCTCCATCTTTCTCTGCCCCCCCCCCCCCCCGGATAATTCCCATCAGCAGAAAAATATATTACTCCCCTCTACACACATACACACACTTAAACTTCACTGACTGACCTAATTACTTGTTCTCCTCTTATAGCAAAAACTATTATCTTTACTCATTGTCTCAACACTTTATTTTCTCCTCATCCCACTACAGGTGAGTTTCCATTTCATCTATTTCATTGACACTAATTACCAACTCCTTGGTTGACTTGACCACCTTTGGACTAACTCGAGATATCAGAGGACCCCAGCACTCAGTTATTGATTCTTTGCTCTTTTCTAGTCATACTCCTTTGCTAGGTGGTCTCACCTGGCTCCAAGGATTTAAATGCTGTCAGTATCCTGATTATAACTGCATTATATCTCTAGATCTGATCTCTCTACTGGTCTTGCACCTTTCAGATTCAAATGTCTACTCAATATTTTTATTTGAGTGTCTAATAGGCATCTAAATATATTCATGTATTCAATTGATACAGTCAAATCAAAATGCTCAATTTCTCTCCCCTGCACTCCTTCTTCCCTGTCTGGAATAAGCTTCCACATCACAAAAATGGCATCTCCATGTACCCAATTTCTTATGGCAAAATGTGGAAGTCATTCATTTCTCTCTTTCCATTACATCTCACATATGATCCAGGATCCAGTCCTGTTAGTTTGTTCCAGGTCACCCCCCGCTTCTCTCCATCTCTCCTCTCCCTACAATAACCCAATTCACTGCTTTCTTTCACAAGAACTACTCCAAAAGCTTCCCAATGCCCCCCTCCTTCCATTCTTACCTGCTTCCCAAATTCATAACCCTTATAGCAGCCAGGGCAATCCTTTAACATCAGTCAGATCATGTCACTCCACAATGCATGTAGAATAAAATCTAGCTTCTTACCCTGCCTAGAGATCCCTACTTACATTTGACTTCATTGCTTACCACTTACCACACTTGGCTTTGCAATTCCTCAGAGTTTTTCAAACTTGTTCCCACCTTCAGGCCTTTGCACCTGCTGGCTCCTCTGCTTGGAATGTTCTTCCCACAACTTTCCCATGGCTAACTGCTTTTTACCCTTCAGGCTCTGTGCAAATATGATTTCTCAAAGAACCTATCTCTGATCACTCCCTGCCTCCATGGTCATTCTCATTCACATGACCTCATTTTATTATCCCTATGGAATTTTTATTTGCCTAAAATTATCTTGTATATCTATTTGTTTACTTATTTATTGTATGTCTCACGGAGCAGACTCCATTTAAACAGGGATATGGTTGGACTTGTTTATTGCTGTAAACTCTGATCAGTGCCTATGACTTAGTAAGAACTCAATAAATATATATTGAATGTTGAATTTGAAAAATGGGGATAATAATAGTCCTCCTTCCCTTTAAAGTTTTCTGTGATGCTTAACTGAGATAATCTTTGTAAACATTACATGACAATGCCAGGCACAGAGTAAATATTATGTAACTGTCAAGTAGTTATTATTTATATTACTTATGACAGTTATGATGATGATGATGATCATCATGCTAATGATATACTTGCCACAAAGGAAATTTAATTGGCATCCAAAAGAAATTATTTGACTTGGCTATGTTAATCTATAATGCCTTCATTTAAAAATGGTTTATTTTCATGAACCTAGCTGGAGAATTAATTGCTCAGATTATTAAAATAGTCTGCTTGACATGGAAGTAGATTTATGCCTACAGTGTGAGAATTACAACTTCATCAAGAAATGGGATGCCATAACATAGACTTAGCAATAAAACTCTACAGGAAATAATGCAACCTTGGTCATATCAGAAAGCCCTTTGGGATCATGTGGTGACTTCTGGCCATCAATAGGACATTAATTATCTCCAAGCTTTAGGTGAGTGCTTTCTTAGAAATTCGTAGCTCAGTGCAATTGTGGCTAACCCAGTTTCCTACATACAATTTATGCTTCCTTTAATGAAGTTCCTCTTTAAGAGAAAGATCAAGTATCAAATTTCTTTTATTTACAAAGCACAACATATTTAAACATTATTCTGAAGCTTCCTACAGAAAGAACAATGAAATATGTGATTCTTCCTGATTTAAGTCTTTCGTGGTAAGCAAAGTTGTGACTTTAGTGCTACTTCTTTTCTTGTTGACAGAATCTTTCTCTACCCTGGTCCATCTTGCCTGCCAGAAGGTCAGGTCCTGGGGCAGACCTAGTGGGGAGAGACCGTTATTGCTGTCAAATGTCTACTGGCTTTCTGGATGCCAGAGCTCCCATTTGCAGGTGTTGATATTTACACAGTAAAAAATTTGATGGCTTCCTCAAAGGGGCCAATTTTTTTCAGATTAACAGCTGCTCTATTAATGTTAGAAGAGCTGTGTGGTTAAAAGGGAAAGGTCTTTATTTATGGACATCAAAAAGCATTCCTCAATCAATAGACCCTTCAAATTCAAAGCAAAGGAGTGCAATAAAAGGAAATCATATTTTATACTAACTGTCCCCTTTCAATATAACACACTTTAGGAAATAAAATCGTGGGGACATGGAAACAGTTGATGTTCTTCTCGTTATTTATGTGATATGTTTACTTTGTGCCATTTCTGGATGGGCAGTAAAAATCCAGTGTTTAGTGCTCTTATAAATTTTATGTAATTTTGTTAGGGAACCAAGTGATGGCTTGGCTACGGTTCCTTTTTCTGAATCAGTAAGATTCGAAGAGACAAGCACTTGTTGTTATTGATATTTCATTATATATCACTACATTTCATTAGCAGAGGTCATGATGGAAACTGAATGTGAAAAGCACTCAGATTCAGAGTTGGATGCAGATATCCTGGGAGCCAAAGAATTCTCTAGTTCTCCCAGGAGCAAACCAAGAAGGAACTTTTGAGTCTATATATCCCATCAGGATTATCACTTCTGAATGAAGAGGAGAGCTCAAAACTGCCCCAAGCAAGAAGACAGAGAACCCACCTGTCATTAATAGAGCTGGAAGAGATGTGGCTATCTGGCTACCTGCTGTAGCCTCCACTGCTTACGAGGTTCCCAGGGAGTGCTTCAGTTGTGTTAGCTGCCTTTACTTCTCTCTCCAATCTCCTGCCCCGAGCCCAAACACTTATTTCTGAAATTTAATATTCATCAAAGTAATGCAGGCAATAGTTTAAAACTCAAATATTAAATGGTGTATAATGAAAAATAGCTGTGGACAGAAATGCAGTTTCAAGACTATGGAGGGAATAGAGAAGGAATACCCCATCTCTCTCTCCTTCTCTGTGGTCTGACCAGTGCCTCCCTTGGCCAATCCCAACCAGAAACTGTCCAGCAAGGGAGTCTGAGTGATGCATTCCACCAGGGCGGAGAATGGATGCATAGAGAACCAAGGAGGGGTGGCCACGAAGAATAACCAGTTTGAGAGCTGATACCTACTTACGAGGGCTATTGTGAGAATTAAAGGAGATAAATATAAGCACACAGCTGAAGGAACTGACATACAATAGGTTTTCAAATTATGTTTTTCCTTCCCACTTCTTACCTCTTTTTCATTTGTCAAAATCTGCTCTCCAAAAATTGGGATTTGTTTAATTGCATAAGCAGCAAGTATCTCAGACAGCATTTTAACATGGGACTAATTCAAAGTAGTTAAGTTAGTAATGATTGCATTTCAGTTACTTTGGATGTTAGTAACATAGTGAGTAGTGTTTTGGGTGGTGGATGGGCAGAAGAGGACACTTCTTCATTTCTCCAAAACATGCCAAGGGGCAGCTGCTTATTTAACTTACCCTTCCTTGGGAGTTAAAGTCCTTCCCAGCTGTTAAGAGGCCCTATTTGTCTTTCCAGTAGGACTCAGTGTGGCTGTTCCATAGTAATGTGCTGGAATCAGCAAATACCTATAACAAATCTATCTGGAAGCTGAGAAGCCTGGTTGCACCAGGCTGCTGTCTCACCACAATGCAAAGGGTCCCACCGCCATGTACAAGCCTTTGCATTCGCTCCCTTGTTTGTGACAACAACACTCCATTCTGTCAGTGCTAAAGAAATGACCACAGAATTTTCTCTTCTCTCCAAATTCTCTTTTTTCCTGCCAGTTCTGTCACGGAAGTCTTCTCCCTTGTCTGTATTAGAAACCCTTCAATGGGTGAGAGGGAAGTTTTGTGGTATCCTTGGAACAACTGTTACACCAAGGAGTCAGGATGTTTTTCTGGCAGAGGGAGAAGGTTCCCCACATTTGCAGAGCCAGCCTCGGTCCCTGGAGGCTGAGCTCAGGGACTTGGCCTCCTCTGAGACTTTCCTGGCTCTCCAAGGAGCTTAACAGCAGAGAGGTGGACCTGATGGCCGGGCTGCACTGCCTTATGGGATCTGGGCCAGAGGAGGAGAAGGTGGGGAGCTGCATGAAGCACTCAGGCAGCCCCTAACAGTTTAAGCTGTGTAGACTCTTGTTCTCTCTCAGGGGCTCCTCTCTCCCCACCCATAATCCTCTCTTCTCAGGTTCCTCGTTAAAGTAAAAATTATCAACGTTCTTTTAATGTGAGTTTTTGTGTTTCATTTCCTTTGTTGGTTAAAAAATGTTTCCACTGAATCACTTTATAAGGTTTCTATACAGTGCACACATTTTGAACATTTTGTTCCTATTAACATAAAATATTATTCTCATTTCCTCTTGTGTTGGGAAGAAAGTGGAAAAAAGCATTATAAAAATTAAAAAAAAATCTTTGTTATGAAGAGGTATGAATGATTTATGAGCATAATAGAAGAAAGCCTCTTTGGTCAACATTATGAATTTAAAAATAAGACTTCTTTTCAGATTTTTGAAATGACTTAGATGACAGTAGGCACTAAAATAACAAAGGAGACGAGGTTATAATGGGAAATCCCTTTCCCTCTATTTTTCTTCCCCAGTAGAAATGATGTGCTCTCTACCCTTGGGAAACAAAGTGGAATCATCCCAGGTCAAGGTCAAATGAACTCCACATCAAATAGATTGTTTCCAAACATGGCTGTGGACCATCTGAGCCCCTGACACAGATGCACTTTAGAACGCCCGCTGTCATTCTAACGTGTTCTTAAACATCATATGTAGTTGAATCTTACAAAAGAGAGAAAGTAGAAGAGTTCTCTGACCCACTTGCCTTGGCTGACTCACCCCACCATTACTTTTTTTCCCAGCTACACAGGAACACCAAGTTCCCCCACACACATCTGGATATTCTTTAGCTTGTGACTCTGCACCACTTCTGTCGTGTGTGTTCTTGTTATAACTCCCTTCCAACTCCTTTAGGTCTTGCCTATTAAATCCCCTGCTTTAAGGCACACAGAGCTCTGTATGTTGGCTCTGGTCTCCTGGCTCCTAGCTCAAGGCTTTAGCAAGCACTGAGGTGTGAATGAAAGGCATAGCAAGGGAGGGCATCACCAGGCTGGCAGGCTGCAAGTGTGGCACTGCCTAGATGAATTCACCTCGTGTAGACTTGGAAACCGGATTCTGTTAGCACAGGGAGAATGTGCTAGGGAATGGCCTCCTGCCAACCAGCTTATGAGGCTTCTGCTAATCCTGGTGTGCCATTTCTTAATTTATAAGAGAAACACCACCCTCAAAAAACTTGCATTGCAGGGAGAAGGTGCTTGCTTGGTGACACTGAGGAAACCAGGTGTATGTCCTTCACAAGGGTGCTAGCTGTCAGAAGTTCAAGTTTTCAACAAAAGCTTATTGATCCCCTACTTACCAGCAGGCACTCTTCTAGGCGTTGGAGATACAGCAGTGAACAAAACAAGCAAAAATCCCTGCCTACAGGGACCTTATGTTCAATCGAACTGTTTGAGCCCAGACATCTGGGCTTCTCACTTCTGGGCCCTGCCAACATCTGGCTATCCATTTTCTCCACTCAGAGCTCCACCAACTTACCCCAGGAGTGAAAGCAGTCATTGGGAGGAATAACACAGAGAAAGGACAATGTGGTGTGAGTTCTTCTCCTTGACTTTTAAATTTTAATCCAAAAATCATAAGAGTGGGAATAAGGACAAGATTTATGAACTTGTTATGGTTTCTTCTCTTCCCCAGATCTGCTAACTGGATAACGAAGGTCTTGCCAGTCTACTTACTGAATGCACAATGGAAAGAATAAGTGGAAAGGGCCAAGGCCAAAGAAACAGAGGAAAGGGAGAGAAGCCAAATCAATTTGCATCATCAAGGGCTGGGTGGGCGGTGGAGAGAGAGGAGAATTTGACTTTCTAGATCCAAAGTTACTGTGAGAGATGAGAGGAAAGGCTTTGAGAATGGTTGTGGTGGATTATGAATTGAATTTCCTTGCCTGCTTTTGGAATGGAGTCACTTTTGAATTATTTTGATTACTAGTCTGCAAAGATTAAGCCAAAGGGTCCTAGGATTTATTAAAGTTTATGAATTTTGTGTTTTGATTTTAACCTGAATGTTCTTGAGTACTTCAGTTTTCTGGCCTCATTTTTTCCTTAATACACAGCTAAAATAACATGAGCCCCTTTGCACTGAGCTGTAGGAAGTCCAGTACTCACTTCAACATTTATTAGACTCCGAAGGTCCCTCAGTTCCAAGGCAGCTGTCTGTTGCCTCTCACTCAAATCCTGTCCTACCCAATTTCTTTTTCTCAAATTTAATTTTTAACAAGGCAATGAAAGAACTAGTCTAAAACCCAATTATTAAATGGATTATAATAAAAACAGAAGTCCCTAACTACACATTCCCTCCTCTATAGTTCTACTCCCCATAGGCAACCTCTTTTAACGGTTATTAGCTGTTGCTTTCTCATACCTACTTCTATATATCTAAATAAAATGCTTATATTGCCATTTCTTAATTTATCAGTTTTAGACATTATGTGCTGACATTCTGTTATGATAGATGAGGATTTAGCTTTCTCGCTCTCTCCAACCCCCACTCCAAACTATCTACCTTTCCATACACCCATTAAAACTATTTCAAAATTTTGGGTCAAATCAATGGTTAGGCTTGACATTATGCCTATAAAAAATGTTCATAGCCAAGAACTGTTATCATGATTATGTTTGCTTTCTTTTATGGCATTGTTTCCCCTAGAGTTAGTATTTTCCTCATTTTTCATTTACTTACTTTTTTGTGTATTTATGTTTAATTTTTCCATCCTCCATCATATTTCTTGTATACCCTTAAACACTATTTTTCAAATGACCAAATAAATCAAATAATCTATAAATTAATTATTTGTCCCTGGTTTCCTCTCTCCCAGAGGTCTCACCTCTTATACTTCTATCTGGAAAGTTGCTCCCTAGGTTGACTGCACTGCTTTTATTTGCAGACTTTCATTTTTTTGTGTTCTTATGTTGATCTACTGTTTCCCAGAAAACTCTTGGTTTACTCCCTCACTTTGTTGGAGCACATGTTCTTAAAGTCCCAAGAGATTGCTCGTGGCGATGACTATTTGTTTAAATCCTTGCTTATTTGAAAATGTTTTTAATCTACCTTCATGGTTGATTGGTAATTTGGCTGGGAACACAACGCTAGGTTGCAAATCATTTTGTTCTAGAATTCTAAAATCATTCTTCCATTACTTTCTTTTTTTAAAATTAATTTGCTTTTGTTATAAAAGGCATAGGTTTACAAAAAAATCATGCATAAAGTACAGAGCTCCCAGATACCATCTATTCAGATTTGCTAATGCTGCCAATATGCAGAATGCCAGAAATGGATTGGCTTTTAAAAAGGGGGTTTATTTGATTACAAATTTACAGTCTGGAGGCCATGAAAATGTCCAATTTAAGGCATCAACAATAGGGTACCTTCACTGGAGGAAGGCCATTGGCATCTGAAAAACCTCTGTTAGCTGGGAAGGCACATGGCTGGTGTCTGCTGATCCCGGGTTCTGTTCCAGCTCTACTCTCAGCTCCTGTGTATTCTTCAAAATGTTGCTCTTGGGACATTTCTCTTCTCTGGAGCAAACTCTGGGTTAGCATCTCCAAAGTGTCAGCAAAACTCTGCTTTCAACAGCCATCTCCAAAATGTCTGTCTCAGCTGCAGCTGCTCTGAGGTCCTTCTGTTTGTGAACTTTCATAGGGCTCCAGTGAACTAATCAAGACCCATGCTGAATGGGCAGGGCCACACCTCCATGGAAATAATCTAATCAAAGGTATTACCTACATTTGGATGTGTCACATCTCCATGGAAACAACCTAATCCAAAGATTCCAACCTAATCAATACTAATACCTCTCCTCCCACAAGATTGCATTAAAGAACATGTTGTTTTGGGGAGCATGATACCTCCAAACCAGCACACCATCCTATTATTAACACCTAGCATTAGTATGGTACATTTTGTTATAGTTGACGAAAGAACATTTTTATAATTGTACTATTAACTATAGTCCATGGTTTACATTAGGGTTCACTGTTTATGTTTACAGTCGTATTTTTTTAAGCTTCTCTGGTAATGCATATACAACCTAAAATGTCCACTTTTAACCCCATTTGCCATTGTGTTCTAACCTCTAGTTTTGTTGTTGAGAAGTCTGATGTCATTTAATTCCATGTCCTTTGTAATGGATGAACTTTCCTCCCATCCCCAAGGAAATTTTCAGGGTATTTTTCCCTAGTGCTTTGAAATTTCATGAAGAGGAGTCTGTGTGTGTTTGACTGTGTTTGACTTTTATTACTCACTCTGCTGGGTGAGCACAGTTCTTTCATTCTGGAGATTCTCATATCCTTTGGTTCTGGGAAATGTTCTGCTATGCATTTTAAATCTCCTCTTCCCCATTTTTTTTCCTGTTCTGTTAATCTATTGTTGAATTTCCTGGGTCCATACTTTGTGTTTCTTATCTGTCTTTCCTCCTAATTCCTTTTTTTTATTTGTTCTACTTTCTGCAATTTTTTTCATCTTTATTTCTCAAACTTTATAGTTCATATCTTGTTTCAACTAACAATTTTCCAGTTTTTTTTCTAGTTGTTCCTTCTCTACTCTTGCTATAGATCATCCTGTCTGTTTCTTATATTTTCAGTGTTTTTTCTTCTCTCTCTGACTTCATTCATTTTAGCTAATTCATTATTGCTTATAATTTTGCCACCTTTTTCCTCCCCTTCTTCTCCTCCTCTACCTTCTTCTTCTTCCTCCCCCTCCTCTTCCCCCTCCTTCTCCTCTTCCTCTTCTTTCAGTTGCTGTGTTTGGGGTTCTTCTCATTTTGGAGGCTTTTCTCAAGTGTCTGGTTGTCCATTCACATTTAACAGTGGTGACTGAAATGCTGGTTGGAAGCACTGAAAGTGCGGATGGGACAATTATTAAGTAATATTCAAGCTACTGAAATTGACAATCATCTGAATATCTGGTGTCAGTATCTGGCAGTCTTTTATTTGGAGCACTTGTTTTTCTGAAAAGAAGACTCCTCTAAGCTACTGCTTATAAAGCATATTTCTAATGCCTAACCTCTCTTTTGCCTGGATTTTGACTAATGTCCTAAGTCTTCCCCTTGTGATGTCCCCAGATGAAACCACTGGTCTCCTACCTTTCTGTGTGAGTGTGTGTGTGCATGCACATGCTTGCACATACAGGTAGATATTTGTCTGTGGGGAGTGCAGGAGGATACAGTAAGTCAACCACTCTGCAAAGAGACTTTCAACTGCTTCCTGCATTTTCAGCCTCTTCTTCACCCCCGACCTTTATGATAGCTGCCACCTCTACATTCTTCACTTTCAGAGGTTCTGGGGGGTAAACTGGCTCACATGCCCTCTGCAGGCATCTTAGGTTATAGCTGCCACCAGTCTCTGTCACCTGTTACTCCTCCATTTGCTTTCCATTCTTCCTAAAATTTGTAGAAATTTTTGTTTCTTGAATTTGTCCTTCTATTATATTTATTCATTAGGGTTTTATAGTTTTTTTAAGAAACCACTTTACTGTCATTTTAGTGAGTAGTGGTTAAATATGGATTTTAACAGAAGCCACTTTTCTAAATTCTTGATCATTCTACCCTAGCAATAGAAATAATTGACAAGAGCTTTGAAATCAAAGTCTCTGTAACATGCTTCATTTGTACTGGTTATCAATTTGTTGCTTCTCAGTTCCAAACTCACCCTTCTCTGCCCTAGTTTGAGATACTTGAGCTGGACCCTGTAAACATTTCTCCTTTGCCAGATACTCAATATTAGGTTTTGCCACTAGGGGGCTCTGGAGGGACACTTCGGGAAGAAGGGGCCTCTCTTCTGGCTCCAATGTACATTTATTTCTGCCTATTGTGGTGCGAGGCTGCTAATGGCGTGTGGAGCACTCAGTGACACACACCCTTCAGCAAGTTTTACGGTTGCCACAGTGGGCGAATTTCCAGTGAGTCTTGGCGGCACCCTACTGGGAGGGTCTCTGCTGAGCCCCGCTGCTCCCCAGCAGGCAGTCTCCTGCTTGCTCACACTGGCCTGCAGCACGTCAGCGAACGTTTCCACTTTCCAGAGAACCACAGATACACTTTTTCCATCAATATCTGAATCTCTGCCGGGGTTGAAGCTGTTCTTTGTCAGCTTGTTCCTTCCTTGGGTGCTGTGCTTTAGCCCTAGAGGTAGTGGCTACTCCCTATATCTGCTATTTCTGTATTCTTTAGTGCAGGGATTGGCAATTTTTGTTTTTTTTTGTAAAGGGCTAGAGAGTAAATATTTTAGATTTTGCAGGCCACTCAGTCTCTGGTACAACTACTCAACTCTGATGCTGTAGCGTGTGAAAAGAGCCAAAGACACATGTAAAAGAATGGGTGTGGCCAGATTTGGTCGTTAGCTACTCCTGCTTTATGTTCTCTTAGTCTCTTAGTTGATACCAGTTAATAATTATTTTCCCTGTTAAAATTACACCTGACTGGACCCTGACTGATACAGCATATCAAATTCCAGGCAAGGACTTGGCTTGGATGAGTTGGCCCAGCTAAGAGCTCTTGCTCTGGGTCCGAAAACCCAAGCCAGTGTTTATGGAGAGAGGCAGAGGCACAAAGGACAAATTCGTGCCAGCTCCCAAACAAACAAACAAGAAAGCAAACATTTTAGGGAGATCTTTTTTTTATCTGTAAACAGAAGGGGCTGGGGAAGCCAGTAGAAATATTATTCTTTCCTTGTCAATTATAAACTCCAAGGGTCACAAAATTTCCTCTCTCGTTATCTACTCTATAAAATATGCATGTATGGTTTAATATAATTTGCCCCAAGATTTTCATGTAAAATCAATGCTCCAGGAGGATGCTCAGTGTTTTTACCGGGGCTTTGTCTATCCACTTGGCTTAAGTTGGCAATATCCCTGGGGGAGAAAAGGTATGTGTTGAATGCTCTCTGGAGCAGCAGTCTCATCCCTTCCCCAAGCCTTTCTTAGGCAGGGGAAATTGCAATTGATTACTTTTCTGCTTTCTAAATTGCTGTCAATTTCCAGACTCATCTCCCTGAGATTATTCCCATCATTTTTATTGGAGGTTTGGGCATGTGCAAATTCTTCAGTGACACATTTACAGGCTGTCTTTTGCTTTATACTCACAGATGGCTAATCACAATCATACTGGGTATTTTGCTAGTTGAATTCTCAGAGAGAAACCTAATTTCCAGGTTTTTGTTTCTCCATATACTGCCAATACTAAGAAAACATTGCCTGATCAAAGATGGGACAGAGGGCACTTACCCGAAAGCCCCAAAGACAGCCCTCTAAGACATGCCTCTGAGACTTCTGGACATCAGGTCTTTGCTTGAGATGTTTCTGCCAGGTGCCCTGTTGCTTTTAATTCATGTGGTATTTTAGGGAGAGGAGCAAAAGGAGCAAAACTGCTCACAGGTATTCCTGACACAAAAGTAATAGCAGTTGGCAAAACCTTTCACCTAACTGCCCATCAGTTTTTCTTTTCATTATGACACAAGCATGAAGGCTGTAAGATCACCTGTCTTAAATGATCAATTAAGATAGAATTGCAAACAGAGGGCACATTGTTGCTGGTGTCAGTTTTAAAAACTCTGAAAGGAAAAGGGAAAAATGAGAAACCATTTTTGGTTGTTTCTTTGTTTTGTTTTGTTTTGGTTTTTCTGTGGGTGTGTGAGTGTGTGTGTGTGCCCATTTAGGGCCTGGAATTGAATGTTAGAAGGAATCACCAGCTGAGCACTTTCCACTCCCTCTCTTCACCCCCGCCAATTTGAAAGGAACAAATACTCTTTCATAGGTAGAATATAGGGGCAACAAAGTGCCTCACAAGAATTTGAGACAGGTAAGGTCGTTCTCTGAGTTAAGCTATAAAAATGCCTTAGATCAGTGTGGAAAATGCAAAGTCACCTTAGAAATAAATGGTTTCTAGGCTAAGACCTAGTGATGAATTGACCGTAGGCATTGACACAACCAAAGAAAGGAAATACATATCAGAAAGGAGTTGAAGAGGGGCTGTGTCTGTCTGGACCTGGTCTGCAGCAGAGGCCTCTCTGGCCCTAAGGCCTCTACTAGGCAGAGCTGAAAGCATCAGCCTCCGAGCTTGGCAATATGCAGCCATCAGCATCTTCACACTCATCTCTGTTTTCATTCCTACTGGTAAACTTCTGCCCATAATCTTGCTGCCTGTATAGATTTGCCTACAGAGAGAGAAACAGAGTGGATTGATCCTCAAACATACCCATCATATCTGCTCGACAGCTCTTTGCTCATTGGAAATAAACAAATGAGCAATGTGGTATCTGTGAACTTGATTGATTTGTATCTGAAACTTGGATTGTGAACACATCAGGTGCCTTCCTTGTTAGTCTAAGGGACCCTATCTTGGTAGCCAGTTGGACTCCAAGTTATAAGCAATATTAAGATATGAACTTTTTAGAGATTGTGATATAAACTCATTATTTTTCTTGAGTAGAGACTTCATTCTAAGGGAAAAATATGTTGGTCCACCTGCAACAAGTAAGGGAGGGAGAATACTACAATGCTTTAGAGCAGGGACTGTGGAGTCAAACCACATGAGTTCAAATCCTGGCTCTTCACTTCTTTCTTAATGTCCCTAGACACTTGACATGGTCTCTCTGTGCTCCAGTGGTTTCATTGGTAAAATGAGGATAGTAATTGTCCTTATGTTTTTGGGTTGTTGTGAGGATTAAATGAGATTTGCTCATAAAATACTAACACAGTGCCAAGACATGGTAAGGACCCAATAAATTTTAGCAGTCATCATAATAATTATAATTATCAAATAACAAATCTGCCTTTTAAAAATCAAAGCCATATATTGCTGTCAGAGTTTAGAGCAGTCCAAGAGAACCACTATCAATAACTGAATTGAAAAGAACTGTGAGCAAAAATAACAAAATTCAACAAATTTGTTTGGAGCACCTGCTGTATGCCAGGTTTTGTTCTAGTATAAAGTAACAGTAAGCAAAAAAAGTTAAAAAAATAATTTCAGGTGGTAGCAAATGAACTGCGATTAAATGAAGTTAAAGATTGCAGGATGGTGGTGGTAGGAAATATTAGATAGAGCGGTCGGGAAGTCTCTCAGAGAAACATTTGAGCTAAAACCTGAATGATAAGGAGTCAACCATTTAAGATCTCAAGGAAAACTTCCAGGAAGAGGGTACAGCAGGTACAGCCTAGAGTAGGTGTTCCGGTTTGGTAGAGCTGCCATTTTGCAAACTACCAGAAATGGATTGGCTTTTATAAAGGGGATTTATTAGGTTACAAATTTACAGCTCTAAGGCCATAAGAGTGTCCAAACTAAGGCATCAACAAGAGGATCCCTTCACTGCGGAAAGGGCAATGGTGTCCGGAACACCTCCGTCAGCTGGGAAGGCACATGACTGGCATCTGCTGGTCCTTTGCTCCCAGGTTCTGGTTTCAAAATGGCTTTCTCCAAAATGTCTCTGGGCTTCTGTCTCTCTTAGTTTTTCTCTCTCAGCTCCTGTGCAACTTTGCTTGTTCTCCCAGGGTGTTTCTCTCTAAGCATCTGGGGTCCTCTCTTAGCTTCTCTGGGGCAAACTCTGGGCTTCATCTCTTAGTTTAGCATCTCTAAATGTCTTTCTGTCTGCATCTCCAAGCATCTGTGTCAGCTTTTGAGCCCCCTTAAGTACTTCAGTGAACTAACTAATTAAGACCCACCCTGAATGGGTGGGGTCCACACCTCCATGGAAAAGAACAATTCAAAAGGTCTCATCCACAGTTGGGTGAGTCACATCTCCATGGAAACATTCAATCAAAAGATTCCATCCCACAAGACTGGATTAAAAGATCATGGCTATTCTGTGGTCCATAAGAGTTTCAAACTGGCACAGGAGGAAAAGAGCTTGTTGTGTTCTAGGATTGCAAAGAAGGCCAGTAAGGATAGAGAACAGTATAGGGGGTGAGTATAGGGGAGGGGATGGAAGGAGCTGAGGCTGGGAAGGAGAGCCTTGCAGGCAACACTAGAGAGTTGGATTTCACGGTAAGGGCAATGGGAACCATTGCAGGGTTTAAGGCAAAGGAGTTACAAGCTGGAGAGTGTGGAGAATGGATTATCATGGGTAGGAGTGGAAGCAGGGAGGCTGTTCAGCCGTTAAAGGAGTAGACCAGGCGAGAGAGGATAGGAACTCAGACCAGGACAGAAACAGTGGGAATGGAAAGAAACGGATGGACCCGGGATAGATTTTGGAAGTAAAGCCTGTGTGACTTCGTGATGGATTGGATATGGGAGTCAGAGCCAGCGAGAAACCAAAGATGACTGCTGGATTTTGGGTTTGAACAACACTGTGAATGGTGATTGTGTTGAGTGAGGTTGGGTGGTGGGATAAAGTGGACTGGAGGGAAAAATTTAGAGCTTTTGTTGGAATATGTTTAGACTATTAGAGGTCAATTGGAAATGTGAAGTTTTAGTATTTTGGTGGCCTTTGCAAGAGAAAGTTTGTGTTTTCTATGAAGTTTTAAAAACCAGGAAGAATATTTTGAGGAGCTGTACCAGCTTACAGTCCCCATGTGGGGAACTGCTACTCTTGTTCAACACTTTTGTTTTATACATGGAAAAACTGTGTTTTTTTTGATGGTTAGTGGTAAAGCTGGCTGTAGAACATGGGTATTTGTTTATTTATTTATTTCTGGAGCTGTAATTCTTTTCTGAGCTTTTCATTGGTCCCAAGAAATTAGAAAAGGCTTAGGAAGTACTAAGCCTAAGAATGGCCTTTGGATAAAGGAGGATCTTGTTTTCATGCAAATAAAGCTTCATAAATAAAGCATGAGGGGTGGAAATGGATAAAGTGCCAAACTGTGGAAGGAAAATACATTTTCTTAGTTTTGTGAGAAGCACCAACAGCTTCTTAAGGGATTATCTTCCCATCTATATTCATTAGGACGGTCAATGAAAAATGGATTATGTGATCATGTCCAAAGTGTAGGCCTTGTCAGATCTGAAATAAATGTGTGTTATTGGGATCCTCTTTGAATCTGTATTTTTCAGTCTGAGAGATGGGGAGTGGCCAGAGGAGCCATTAGTGATTGCTGAGAAACCAATACTACAAATCCTGAACAAAACTGCACACAATGTCCCATAAAAATCTCATTACTCACCCAGGCTCTCTCTGAATCAGCATTCTGCACAGTGCTGTAGATATCCTGTAAATTACACACATATAAATTACTCATTTATAACAGCTGTAGAATGGCAGCTACAGAAGTAGGTCCATGTTTTTTCCTTGCCTCAGCTCTGTAGCAGCTTGCTTTCAGATTTTCTTTTGATTTTTTTTCTGAGCATCCCAGAGGACCTCAGACCTGCTGTTGACTGATTCAGAAGTATCTGGGAGTACATTCCAATTAACCCAGACTGCCTCTTTGAACCAAATGAGGGGGAAGCTGGAAACCAATCAGGTGCCAAGAATTGTGCAAAACACAGACAGCTAAAAGAACACCAGTGAAGACAGTACTGCATGATAAAAACTATCGGGATATGCACAGGGTACTGGTGAGAAGAAAAGAAACAACTAACTCAGCTTCTAAATTCATCTGACTCAGCTTCTTTCTCAAGTAAGGAAAAAAGTGGTGAGATGAGGAAATGCTTCAAAAGCAACACCTGAGAACCTTCAGGTATTACACTGCTAGTGGGAAGGTAAAATGGTGTGGCCACATTGGAAAACATTCTGGTAGTTTCTCAAAAGTTTACACGTAGAGTCACCATATGACCCAGCAATTCTACTCCTAGGTCTGTACCAAAGAGAAGCAAAAACATATATGTCCATATAAAAACTTGTATGTGAATGTTCATAGCAGGTGTATTCATAATAGCCAATAAACGGAAACAACCCAAAGACCGATCAACTGATGAACAGATAGATAAAATGTGGTATATTCATACAGTATATTTGGTAGTCAAAGAAATGAAGTACTGATACATGTTACAACATGGATAAACCTTGAAAACATTATGCTAAGTAAAATAAGCCAGTCACAAAGGATCATATATTGTACAATTCCATTTAAATGAAATAGCTAAATCTGTAGACATGGAAAATATATTAGTGTTTGCTTAGGGCTGGAGGAGATGGGGGATTGGGGGTTTGACAGCTAAGGGATGTGGAATTTCTTTTTGGGGTGAGGAGAATGTTTTAAAATTGATTGCAGCGATGGCTACACAACTCTGTGAGTTTACTAAAAGCTATCGAAGTGTGCACTTAATCTGGTGAATCATATGGTATGTGGATTAAATCCCAATAAAGCAGTCAAAAAAATAGTGATACCTGAGGACGAGCTGGGGAGAAGTTTGCTGGGGAGAGGACATTCAAAGGAGTGATAATAATGAGAAAATTCCACCCCATCTGTAAGTCCTCTTGACTTCACTTTCAAAATATATCCCAGATCCTTCTATTTCTCTGGAGTCAGAGCCAGTGAGAAATCAAAGATGACTCTTGTCCAAGCCACTATTATCTTCCATCTGGACCACTGCAGCAGCCTACCAACTAACTCCACCCCTGCCCTCTGTGCTGGAGAGTCTAATGGCAACACAAGACCATTTTCCCTTCTCTAAAGAGGCCAACAGTGTGGGAAGCTCATGTTTCAGAATCCCTGCTGGCAGGATTCCAGGTTGGGTCCTGCCAGAAAAGGATTCTGAGTGAGACTGGGAAGGCTGAAGGGAAATGGAGCTTTACCCGCTCCTGGGGCAGCAATGGGCAGGCTTTGGCAGAGGCTCCCACTCATCCTCCTGTGAATCATCCACTTCATCGGCACTGCAGGTGCTGAGATCCCTGGACGTGGTCTCCTGGGCTTCTTGCCCATGCTGATTTCCTGAACACTGACGGAACTTCCCCATCCTTGTTCCCACTCTCAGTTGCCCTTCCAACAGTCTTTTAATTTATTGTTCCTTATATAAAACCCATTCCTGCTTGAGATAGGCTTCTGTTTTCCTGATTCATGTCCCTCTACTCTCTTCTCCATACAGAAACCAGAATCATAGTTTTTTTTTTAATTCAGTTTTATTGAGATATATTCACATACCATACAGTCATCCATGGTGTACAATCAACTGTTCACAGTACTATCATATATAGTTGTGCATTCATCACCCCAATCTATTTTTGAACATTTTCCTTACACCAGAAAGAATCAGAATCAGAATAAAAAAATAAAAATTAAAAAAAGAACACCCAAATCATCCCCCCATCCCACCCTATTTTTCATTTAGGTTTAGAATCATAGTTTTAAAATGTGCCTCTACATTTTACTCCCCCACTCAAAACTCTCGAACAGCTCCTTATGCACTTAGAATCAAATCCACATTCCATACAGGAACTCTTCCCAATCTGGACTCTGCTTCCTCTCTCTCGTCTCCCTGCTCCCTCCTCTTTGCTCATGCCCTTCCACACTTTTCCTATTCCTTCCATACCTCAAGCTCATCCCCACTTGAGAGGCTTTTCGTGTGCTGTTCCCTCTGCCTGGAACACTCTACCCAAGATTTTCCAGGGTCACCTCCTCTCACTGGATCTCAGGTCAGAGGTCTCTCCACAGGTAACCTTTTCTGGACCACCCTGCTCAGTAGCACCCACCTCCTGCATCACACTTGGTCACAAGCCCAAGTTTTATTTTCTTCTTAGCTCTTATAACCTGAGGAAATAACCTCATTCATTTCCTTTCTTGTTTATTACCTGTTTCCTTCCCGGAGTGCAAGCTCCCTGCAAGCAGCAACTTTGTTTCTTCATGGTGCGTCCAGTGCCTAGTTTTCTCTCTGGTACATAGAAGCTTAGCATGCTCTTGTTTGGTGAATGTGCAGAGATGCACTGATGGGAGACAGGGAAGAGCATTTTGAGCCTATCATAGTCCATGGTTGGAATTCCATCGTGCGGATGTGGTAAAAGTGGTGGGAGGTGAATATAATGAAGTTGCAGATGATGTGACCTTGTCATTTCCTAGCTGCATAATCTTAGAAAAGGTATCGAATCTCTCCAGCCTCCAGTTCTTTACTTCTAAAATGGGATCTCTAAAACCCAACTCAGGGGTTATTGTGGAGATTAAATGCGCTTATATACTTGAAAACCTTGTAAAAATGACAAAGCACCCTATTCATGTATTTAACACAACATTATTTTGCATCTACTACGGGCTACGTCCTGAAAATCGAGATATTAAAAAATATGTGCCCCCAAAAAGATGTGCCCTCCCCTCCCTCAAAGAGCCAACTGTCTGATGAGGAAGAGAGACCCAAAAGAAGTCATAAAAGTGTCTTATGTGATTATTACCTCAAGCACGGGTGTCGGGAGTTCCAGTTGTTTCTAACTACACAGTGCCAGTTTACCAGCAATGGGTCTCCATGTTTTCCATGGGGCCTGGTGTGTCTCGGATCTCATCTGAATTTCCATATTCAGGGAATTGACTGGAGGGCTCAGACTTCTCTTCAAAACTTTTGGATAAAAAGCCCTGTCTCCAGATTTTGTAACTCGAGTTTCCTTTTGTAACAGGTGGGTTCTTTATTCTCTTTACATTATCTCTCCCAGATGAAACTCTGATCCTTCGTGACCTGGGTCTCTGTTTTTTGCCCCTTAATATTCCAGCATGCACAGATATCTCCTCTGCACTCCCCCAGAATCCTATCCATGCCCTATAACTGGTTTAGGTGCAGTTTATGGCACAGTGTCTGCTTCTGAACCTTTAGGATGAGGATGGTGTTTTTGTCACCTTTGTACTCTTTGTCACTATACATGTATATGGCATTGAGTGGGCATCATTGTTTATGGGGTGGTTGCTTGATGGACTATCATGATCAGAATGACTTTAACCCATCCTCTGCCCCCCATTCCACCTAAGTAAAATATTCAAGCAAATGGGTTCTTCCTTTTTTAAAGTCAATATGGTGTAGCTGAAAGCTGAAGTACATAATTCTGTTTTCCAGACAGATGAGTGGGTGGTGAGCAGACAGGAGAAGACCTTCCATGCTGATAAGGAATCTTCTTATCCCAAGCAAGGCAGGGATCCTCTTGGAACCACTGAGATTTAGCAGTGACACTGCCTGTCCTGCTATTCCTCTTAGTGGAAGAGAAGGCACCATTACCCTCTTGCACGTCTCTGTTCCTCTAAAACCAGCCAGGATGAATCAGCTGCCTTCAGGATCAGTAAGTAAAGAGGAAGAGATGCTGTGTCTTACTGTTAGACTTCAAGGTTTCTCATGGGGTTCATTTCTCACTCTTTACTGGGTAGTTGAGGTACTAAGTAGGGTTGATTATATTCCCTGCTTCTGGTTCACTCCAGGATTGGAACCACAACTGTGTCAGAGAGGAGAGGATGCTGGAGAGGACGAAAAGAGTACGAGGGGGTGGATTTTGATTAGAATTAAACAAAACAAAACAAAACAGAGAAATGCTTTCTTCAAAGATTTACAACATGTTCACTCAATAAACCTTTATTTATTGCCTAAAGCTGATTTCATTTGGAAGATTACTTTGGCATAAAGTCTATAGGATAATGCAACTTAACAGATTCAGAAAACTTAGGCAAAGGAGTGGTTGTCCCACAGTGCATCTGTGTGAATTTCTTTTCTTGTGTCAGGGTTGGAGGTGATGCATGGAGGAATCGATGCTTTTTACAGCCAGCAGGAATGTGATTGTGATGACTTGGATCTGAGACTGAAGAAAATCTTCATCTTGTTCCTAATGATGTCTGCTTCTGATCAGCTCTTCTTTAGAATGGATGTTTCCCCCCTTATCTACAGTTCTCACTGCACATTTGTCAAAATGTTGATCAAGGGCTCTTTCTTCTTTTAATAAATGTGATGTGTCCATTCCAGAGGGCTCATTCCATAATTAACAATAATAAAATCTGGTTACCTGCGGAGAGCTGAGACATTGAAAAAGAACCAGGGAGAAAGAAGACAGTGCCAGCAGCCTAACAGCAGCCTTCCTCTCTGCCTTCCCCTCCCCTTTCCCAGAGTGCACCTGCTACTGAGAGACCCCGCCTGCCTTGGGGGCCTGCTTTGCCCCTCCAAGGCTCCTCGAGATGCTGTATTTGCAGAGGAGTAACACTGATTGCAATAAGAAGATGCATCTCATTTAGGAGAGAAACAGGCATTTTGTTAGGGTTACCTAGTTCAAACCAGAAATTACTCCCTGATTGGAGTAGACAGTTTTTTTCTTCATCTCCCACCTTAACACAAGCCACTCCTCTATGACGCTGTGTCCAGAGGCTGGCTCCAAAGAACTCCTTGTCTCCAGCTGTTTACCAAAGTTCCAGTAAACATAACTGAGTACAGCATGAAGTATGTATTCAATAAACAGATACTGACTGGACAAATGAAACTCTTCACCTCTGCCTGAAGGGACAATCTCTTTTTGTTTGTCATGATGGTGGTGGGGCTGAGGGGGGTTCATTTGGCAAACGGTGCCAGTAGGACCATAAATTGAATGTGGCAAATCAGGGTGGTCTCCTTTGACATCTCAAGCTCTGCTTCTTAAATGTCAATATGAGTAATGAATAATGAGTTGGTGTATAGAAAAGCCTTGATAATATGTTTGATTTATGCTTTTGTAAACATAGAATATTTCTGGAAGGGTATCTGAGAAAATGGTGATGGTAGTTGCTGCTGAGGAAACAAATTGGGAAACTGCTGGCAGAGAAGGGAAGGAGACAAGATGTTTGCCGTCTTGTACTGTTGGAATATTTTGCCATCTGAGTGTAGTGCCTATATGAAATATAATTAAAATATAAAAGAAAGATCCTGATGGAACTGTCTCTAGAGAGGAACCCATTTCCATTTATTCTTTCTTTCTTCTCTCCTTTGGACTCTTCTACACTCCTCCCCATTTGGGGTGGAATGCTATACTCAGTTATATTTACCTGAAACCTTGAGATATGAGGAAGTCCCCGAGAGGGTATGATGGCTTTCTTCTGGACAGTTTCACAAGATGAGGGAGAAAACCCAGAAGTTTCAGCCTGCCTGGCTCATACAATTTAAAAGGATGCAGAGCCAGGTTAATGACTTATGGAGGTTCTCAGTGGAATCTAGGGATCTTTGGGAATAAAGAAGTTTTCCTGTCCTCCCCAAATACCTATACTGATGATGTACTATGGGATTCACACACCCTGAATAGCATAGAGCAAGAAGCTGCTTTGCAGCTCATGTGTGAGAAAGGTGGCTTGGCCCCCAGGTGCCCCAGGAGTTGGTCTGGCCATGTGAACTTGTTCTGTGGGCCCCTGAACCCTTCCCCCTTACACCCTGTACCTGAGCCACAGTCTGTGCAGTGGAGAGGGCCAGGCCCTTGGTACTGGAAGGATTCTGGGAGGCTGCAGATGGGAGAAGAAACAGAACTTCACTCTTCCAGATTCTTAGAAGAGACCATGCATCTGTTGTCCCTGTACCTTCAGGATGCGACTGCACCAGACACTGCGGTGGCACTCAAGACACATGCTTAAACAGTGGGAATTTATTGGCTCATGGTTTTGAGGCTAGGAGAAGTCCAAATTAAGGCATCATCGAGGCGATGCTTTCTCCCAGAAGACTGGAGTTCTGGGGCTGGCTGCCGGCCATCCTTGGCCCTTGGCAACTCTGTCACATGGTAATGCACATGGCAGCCTCTCTTGGCCTCTTCCTTCTCTTCCGGGTTCCGTTGACCTTCAGCTTGTGGCTGCTCCTTCTGTGGCTTGTCTGTGACCTTCCCTATAAGGCCTTCAGTAATAAGATTAAGACTCAGCCTTAACTGACGTAACCTCATCAAAAGGTCCTATTTACAAACGGTTCGTGCCTGTAGGAATGGATTAAATTAAGGAGCATTTTTTTTTTTTTCTGGGGCACACACAGCTCCAAACCACCACAGGACGGGAGAGGAGAGAGCAGTGAAATTCATCCCACCACCTCTCCCAGATGAGGCCACTATCTCAAAGTCACTGAAGCCACGTTCTAGAACTCACTAGAATGAACCCAGATTGAATTTGGCTGAAATTAAGGAATTATAGAGCTAAACCCAACATTCCGTCTGGAAATTTTGGGTTTTCCTAACCTGAACATTTTCATGGAACTTGAGAATCAGATTCTCAATTTTATCTGGAACAAAATATTCTCAAACACAAATAGTGTAGCAGAAGAAAGAAAAACAGAATCAGAGCATTAACACTTGGGACCTCCAGGTGGGAAATGTTAGAATAATTCTGTTTTTACTTTTAAGTGGAAAATAAATCACCCTTTTACATTGATCTGTTCTTATAAAAAGCCTAAATTCTTGCCTTAAATTGTCATCTTGAACAGGAACCTGGGTAGCATAGCGCGCTTCTGTCGCGCAGCAACTGGCAAACGGGGCCATAGGAAGCCCCGTCCCCTCTCCCGCTCCCGCCCCCCACCCCCACCCTCACCCTCATCCCATCCTCACCCCCATCCCCCCCACCATCCCCCACCCCTACCCCCACTCCCACTCCCATCCCCTCGCAGAGGTTTGAATCCCCGCCCCTTCCGCTCTGAGCCCCGCCCACGGGTATTTAAGCTCAACTCACTCGGCGTCCTCTGAGATCCTCTCCTAGGAGAGGCGTGTGGTGCTTGGTTTGTCTGTGTTCATCGCCTGCGCCTCATGCTCTCAGCATCCTGCCGACCTGAAGCGATTCAGAGGCGAGAAAGAATACTTGGGTAAGTGAATCTTTGCCTCGTTTGTATATTCCAGCATTCACTTCGTGGACACAGGATCACACACACGCACAGCCCTTACTGCCCTCCATTTCTGTAGTCTGAAGAGAGGGGCGGGGGTCCCGGGAACTGCAGGATTCCCAACCATGACTGCATCTGAGGACAGTGGGGTGAGGTCAGGCTCCTCCCATCCCCCCAGCTGACTCCCGAAACCCCTCGCCGTCCTCACCCCGCTTCTCACCATGCTGCAGGTTTGGTGTGTCCTTGACCTTGGCTACTCCACTTGCCTTTCCTATTACTGTTGACCGGTGTGACTAAGATGTTCGTAACATTGTGCTTGCGAAAACAATTAAAAAAACGCTGCAGGCAGTGTTCTTTGTCCTGGACTGTTACCAACCCAGGGCCCTCCCTGTCCCTGTTCACAACGCGAATACTTGAACAGCAGCTTCCTTTCTGCTAAATTCTCCTCCTTCAGATGAATTACTTAGTGTAGGCTCATGTCCCAGTGAGAGTGATTCTGGTACAGACTGTTCCAGGCATCACCTGGAAAATTTGTTTTGCTTTTATATAACTGCTACCTTCTGAGAGTCCTGCACAACTTGGATTATTTATAATAATAACCACAGCTAATATTTTTGAGACTCTCCACAGAGGTCAGGTGCTGTTCTAAGACCCTTTATGTGTGTAACAGGTGTGGATTCCTCCAAGACACACATGGTAGACCTGCCACATTTCTTTTTTTTTTTTTTCCTAAATTAAATGAACCCTGGTCCTAATGCTTCACTTGGCATGGTTGGAAAGAAAGCCCAACTTTTACTTTCTCCCTTGGTTGAATTGTACCAGAACCCTGGGGCTAAAGAAGTGCAGGAACAAGGGGGAAGAGGTTTCTATGCATCAAGTAGTTGGGGTCTCCGCTGGAGATGGTTGCTGCCTGAGCCCTCAGAGGTCTTCAAATCTGGGCTGTTCCATTGGAGGCTGGGCTCCCTCTCTGCCTGGCTGGCTGTATGGACCCTCCTGGCTGGTTTGAGGCCTTGGGACTTGTGAGCCAAACTTCACACCATTCACGCAGCCATCCCTATCTGAGATCCTGCCTCCTCCAGGCTCTGTGTCCTCAGGGTCCTGGCCACTGCCTCTTGGGGCAAGTATAAAACCAGTGTCTTATCCCAATCTTAGGCAATCTAACCCCTTGGGAACTGAGCTCTTCTCACTTTTGAAGTATGATAGCATGTCTCAACCCTCCATTTCTAGAAAAATCAGCTAACTGAGTGGACGCCCATGAACTTTTGAGACAGCTAACAGTGCTGATTCTGGCTTTGGCACTTCCTAACTGCATGATTTGGATATGTTGTGCAGTGTATCCATCTCCCTTCCTGGTGCCCACTGTCCCCTGGCTACTCTAGCCTTCTTTCTGCATTTTTTTTCCTGCTTTCAACTAAGACCCCTTTACACTTTCTCTCCTTTCTACTTAACAAGTTTTTTCTCTACCATATTCTCTTAGCTGGCCTGTCGTTTAGTGTTGGACTCAAATGTCCTCTCCTTGTACCCCAGTGCACCCTAGCTGAAACAGCAACCCTTCTTCTTTTGCCAGTTGCTCTCTGATAAATCAAACAACTTCATCCCTTTCATGGTGCTTGCCAGTTCTTGAATAACCTTTTAATTTCACATTTTTAAATTTTTATTGTTTTATATTTCCCTATTAGAATGTCAGCTCTTTCATGTTCACCACTGTATCCCTAGCACATAAGATAGTGCCTGGTCCATAATAGATGCTCAGTAAACACCTATGGACTTGCTGCTCTTCTAACCCTCATGCTGTTTTCATCTGTAACAGTATCACTTTTAGGATTTAAGATAATACATGCATCAAGCGCAGTACTTGGAGCTCAATAAAATGTAGGTGCTCTAGTGGTCGTTGGCTGCTTTCTTTTTACTATCCAAGGACTTGGGAAAGTGTTTTGCTGAATGCAGTCTTAACAGCAAAGTGATCCCCTAAGCATTGCCTTTCCTGTCCTCAGCTTTGGGAAAAATAGATCACATTTTCTATTTAAGGATGATATAACAACACCAGAAAGAAACTTTATCTGTTTAGCCCCACACATCACTTCTTTCTCTACCCCCTTGCATCTCCCTCCCTGGGAAGGCATTCACATTTACCATGTGTGTTATAATCTCCACTGTATTTCTGTCTGCGGTGATGACTGATCTTTCACTAGCAAATCCACTTGGATGGCAGAGCTGCTGCTGTCTGAGTCCGCCTTTGATGGAAGGCATGGCTGCTGTGTAAATCATCGCGGGCAGACTCTGGCCAAGTGCTCTCAGGTACAGCTCGAGAAGAATTCTGTTTCCACAAAGGTGGCAGGCTTTGGCTTTGTGCTTGCATTGGGGCCAGAGCAAATCTTTGCTTTAATGGCATTCCCTTGCATCCTTGAACTCTCATAGATTAGAACCCAGCTTAGCACATAGATCAGAAAGCCAGGGCTTCATTGGGTGTTAGTTTGGCCTTTTTGTGACTAATTATAATAATAAAAGAATTGAAAAGGTCTTTGAACATATTTTGGTGATTAGAATAGTTACACATCCTTAGGGACTTCTCCCTACGCCATTCATAATATAATGAGAAATTTGTTCATGTTGGGATCGTTTGTATAATCATGCACAAATATGATCTGAAGATGGTCAATCTTGGGTGTAGATAGTAGGATGAAAACTCCACCCACTGGAAGAGTTTTTCCTCTGAACCTTAGAGTTGTCTTGTATTACTAATAAATAGGCAAATTAATTTCTAAGAGTAAAACGAGAAAACCTTTGGCAAAGACCATAAAACCAGAGAGATTGAACTATTCAGAGCTTTCACTTTATCATTATTTCTGCTTCTAAGCTTGTCATCTTTATAATCTATTGAATTAATAAAAGAAGGTAATACTCATTGATACTGACAGAGCGGTACCCTGCATATTATATAAACTGCTCTGTGCAACCCCATCTGATTACTATAGAGACACAAATTCATACTTTTCACCATCCTAACCCATAATCATAACCCAACATCCATTCAAACTAAAGCACTGTAACTCTTTCCAGGAGTAGAATAAAAAAAACTTGCTCCTTTTTAGTGGTTGATTTATTGTTACATGACAATATTGAGTATATTAAATTTTCATATTGGCACTGTCATTTTCCCCATAAGTCTTGTTCTGAGGAGCTGAGAAATTATTTCATTTTAAAAGGGACATTTATTGCACTGTATAGGCAGGTATGTAATTCTCTGCTCTAAAAAACCCTTGGATTATTTTCCTTCCAAGGTGTGAGAACTTTTGATTTGCACTTGTTGTGTCATTTGAGTGCAAAGGAAGGGTGATTTACAGTTTCCATTGGCATAAATAATGTCCTGTTTGTTTCTGCATCATTTTCCAACACCCAATATTGATAGTGCCTTACAGTTTACTAGGCAGAGAACTCAGCCTTTTATTGTAAATGTCAGGGAAAGAGAATGGAAAAACAGCTTTGAGTTTCAACCTAATGCTCAAATGGATCCCTAGTCACATTGGAAAAAGATAATACAGTTATGATGAACTAGTGCTACAAAGCACCTATCCTTTCTAGTTCATTTCTTGGAGCTACTAAAGATCTTTGGGGAATATGGTAACCTTTTGATCCTTAAAATGAGATAATTGCCAGGATAATTTACGCTTTTACTGAAGACAAGTAGTGTCTCCTGCTGTGCCTTCTTCCCACCCACCCATTTTCTCCATTCTTCTCTGCTCTGACCTTTTATCATCAGTTTCATAAAATATATGCCAGTTTGTCAAAGTATCATGTGGGAATTATGTCATAATACAACTTTCTGGGAGTCTCGACAAAGCAAATATGTCAGACTATTTGTTGCTGATCTAATGTCCATTTTCTTCTTCTTCTTTAGTTATAAAACCTGATTATTTGGAGTGGCAACTTGCCTATCTGAGATACACATGTCCCAGTCTCCATTGCAAACTGTTGTGGCCATTCTGGCGAATGAGGTGGAAACAGAAGTTACTGAGTAGAATCTTTGGAAGGTAGAACTGTGAGACAGACAGTTGGTGTGGATCTTTTTTGCTCTCCCCTTCTTAATTTCTGCTTCTTGCTGGATTGTGTACATGATGGCTGGAGTTCCAGTAGCCATGGTGAACCAGGGGGCAACCTTCAGGTCAGGAAGGATGGTGGAGCAACATGATAGAAGATTCCAGGGTGCCTGGTGACTCAGTGGAGCCAATATGCCAGATGTGCTACCTACATTAGGACTTCTATTAAATGAGAGAGAAAACCTCTCATTTATTTAAGCCAATATGATCATGTTACTATTATTAGGGTCTAGGGGAAGCCAGCCATCATGTAGTGAGGACACTCAAGAAGTCTTATGAGGAGGTCCACGTGGTGAGGAAGAGCCAAGAGTCACCATTGACTTGCTAGCCATGTAAGTGCACCATCTTGGAAATGGATTTCCTGACGCGAGTCAAGTCTTTAGATGACTGCACTCTGGCTGCATCTTAGCTCCAAACTCGTGAGGGACGCCAAGCCAGAAACACCCAGCTAAGCTGTTCCTGAATTCCTGAACCTGAGAAACTGTGTGAGATAGTTTTAAGCTGCTACAACAATATATAAATGATATAGATTTTAGTATTAGATATATATTTATGTAGATAGATAGGTATAGATATATCAAATTGATATATCAGTCGAGTAAAGCAAAACCCTATAATGAAAATACCCACAATGGTATTAAAGTTCTTCTGCTTTTTAAGGCATCATAGCTAACTAAATATGGTTACTGATTTTGTAGCTTTTTAGCCAGTCTTATAAATATAGCAGATAATAATCAGGGTGAACTTCACATTCCACTAGACAGCCATTTTCTTAACTGACCATATGGCAAGTCAGAGTTAGACTGAAAATCCCATTTTCTTCTCTCTTAGTCCTTCACCATTAAGGGCCCCCTCCCAGCTCGGGAAGGCTGAGGTAGCCCGCTGGACACGAGAACACAGGGGACTAAAGTTCCCCAAATGCCCCTCTGTCCTTCCTAATGTTTCATGGAGAAGACCAGCCGTGGGAAAGGAGCATGTCTTCCCAATTTCAAATTCAATTTAATTTGGAGAATGAAACAGCTTTCCCAATTTAAAGTGAGGTCTGCATGGTTAGCCTCCTGAATTCTCCCACAGTGCCTAAAAAGCATTATAGACCCATATCTGCAGCCCGTCTCCTATTTTTCATAAACACTTATTAACTGAGTTCCAGACTCCTGGCTCAGCTTTACAGTGGCTAGCACCTTCCTCATAGACCATGAACTCAACCTCAACCTGCTGATTTCTGAAACTTTTGCAATCTTCCGTCTATCACACTTGCATTCATCGGTGGGTGTTGTGACAGGTTACAGATACAGCTGCAGAACATGACGTGTATCGCTGGTTTCCTTGAACTAGCGCACCTTTTAGGTTGGGTGTTCACGTTTCAAGACCTGAAGTTTATCAGTCATCTGATCATGATCAGCTACCAGTTGTTTTCTCGCTTTTTCCTGTGTGCCTGGAACTGCAGGAGGAGAGCCCTGTAGTCTCAAAGCGGCTGGAAAGCTGTGTTAATTGCAGGGAGAAGAGGGCTGCGGGGCATTTCTGGGATAACTCCACGCTTGTCCTGACACCAGGAGTAAAGTCTGCTATATCCACAGGGCAGTGCATCACTTATTTCGATTCTGTTTACTCCAAGAATCCAATTCCAATTACTTTCAGTTGGCAAATATCAGAGTAATGGCAAATTGTCCAGCTGAATTTACTCTTAATTCTCCTGATAAAACCCATCCATCTGTCCAATCAAAGCTATCATTAGCATTTATCTAGTGCATTTTGATTTGGAGTCCATCTTTCTTCTTTTTCTCTTCTGCCTCTTCCCTTTCTTCCCTTTTCTGTACACTTGCTTGAGGTTAGAAGTTCAGGCCCCTGATTAAATTCTTGTTTGGTTGGTTTCTTCCCCTCACCCCAGATGTTAACTTGTGTGATATGCAAGCTTCTGAGGCTAGAGAGCGATCCATGGGTATTACCCTATGCCAGCAACTTTCAGAGGCTGCATGGATATTCCTGTTATCCCTACCATCCCTTTGCAAATCCACCTAGCAATGTGAATTCTCTAAGCAAAGTTGGATGGTAAATTGATTGATCAGCCGGACCTCTCTCTGCTGGAAGGAGTGAGCAGTGTATTTGTAGCTTGGTCTCTCCTCACTGTCACCCTCAAAGTTAACCAATTTGGTGACATGTCTTTTTGGAAAGGCTTTTTCTTTGGTTAGGGGTAGGGTGGGTGGAGGACAAAGAGAAAAGCTTGTTAAGGTGCTGTTTTGCTTTTGCCAAAAAGATAATATAAAAGGAATTGCTTGCAAGATAGTTGGGTGCATTGCCATTAAAGGGTAACTGCTTATGTTTTTCCTTTTACAAGAAGGCAGCCTATTTCCTGCTCTCATCCGATGCCCAAAGTAGCAATCTCAAAGCAGCATGAAATAAATGGCAGTGAGTCATTCAAATGCAGTTAATTTCCGGGCTTGGCTTATCTGCCTATATCAACTTCGCTAAAACTACTCTCAAATGAATATATGAACACACATATTTACATGTGCAAATAAATGTATAACTACATATTGTTCTAATCCTTCTATCTCATCTCACCAGTGCCTTCCATTCATTATCATAGGAAATGAACCTTAATATACTGATGGTTTTTGACTAAGATGAAGGTATTTGTCCTTGCTGTGTTTTTGAAAAACAAATGAGACAGGTATCTAGGGTCAACAAGATTGTTTTAGGGTCCATCTGCCCTGCCTCCAAAACAGTTGTAATAATAACAACTGCCATTTAGTGAGTGTCAAATTGTACTAGACTCAGCCCTGGGTGGCTGACATTTGTCTGCTCAGCTTCCCTTCACATCAATCTGGCAGGGCAGGTGAGTGGAGAATTCAGTAGGCATCCTGTGGGAGAAGGGAGACAATGGGCTGGCTGCACCAGCTATAGCCCAAAAGTCTGAAGCTCAAGAGTCATCAGTGACTCTTTCCTTTCTTCCCGCTAACTCTCTCCTTTTCTTTAGGCACATCTTTCCAGCTGCTATTTTGGGACATCTGGGTGTGCATGTTTTATCCAAATCAACTGGAATACCAGTGTTTGACTTGGGAAGAGAGATGTGCAGTATACGTCTCTCCCTCTTCCTGAGCCTCTTCTTTGTAACTCCTAGAGACTCTGTGGGGTCCTGCCTTGAATTTGCTGCCTTTTGTAGAACAAGACAATGTTACTAACACTGTATGAGCTTTTTCTCCCTAAGGAGTCTTGATCGAGTGTTCTGAGCTATTGCCCTCTCTCCTCTGTTCTTGCAGTGAAATGCTGGTCAAGGTTAGGTGTACCTGCAGCACTGGCTGTAACATCAGTCTGTACTGGGTTTGAATGTCAGCCACCCCCAAGTAGTTGTGTCATCTTGGTCCAGTTTCTTTATCTTTCTCAGCTTCAATTTCTATGTTCAGAAAAGTCATTTTAATAATAGTACTTACCCCATAGGTTGTGATATGGTTTAAATGGAATCATTTATCAATTAAAAGAAAAAGAAGGTATCCACTGGGTGCTATGCACTCTTCTAGGTGAGGGGATAGAGGGTGTTTTTGTTTGTTAAAGCTGACGAAATGCAATATATCAGAAATGGACAGGCTTTTAACAATGGAGATTTATTAGCTTACAAATTTACAGATCTGAGGCTGTGAAAATATCCCAATTAAGGCATCAACAGGATGATACCTTCTCTGAAGACAGGCTGCTGGCATCTGAGAAACCTCTGTCACGTGGAAAGGCAAATGGCCAGTGTCTGCTGGTCCTTCACTCCTGGGTTTTGTTGCTTTCAGCTTCTGGTTTCAGTGGTGGTTTCCTCTCTGTACTTCTGTGGATCCTCTCTTAGCTTCCCCAAGGCTTTTCTCCATGACCTTCTCTTAATTACATCTCTCAGCTTCTCTGGGGCTTCTCTGAGCTCTCTGGGCTTTTTCTGTGTCCTTTATCCTCTTATAAAGGACTCCAGTAGGGGGATTAAGAACCACCTTGAATGGGGTGGGTAATATCTCAACTAACTTAATCAAAAGGTCCTACCCACAATAGGTCTGCACCCACAGGAATGGCTTAAAAGAACATGGCCTTTTCTGGGGTACATAATAGCTTCAAACCACCACAGAGTGGTACATAAGCAGACAAATTCTGCTTGCAGTTAGGGGGGGTTTCTGACTAGATGGGAAAGGCAAATGGTGATATGTAAGGGAATCAGTAATTGTAGACACTAAGATGTGCTATGAGAACAATATAACTCATGGATGTATAGGGAGTGATGGTGGGGGAAGGGGAGATACTTTAGATTTGGTGGCCCAGAAAGACTTCTCCAAGGAGGTGGTATTTGAACTGACTGAATGTAAATTGTGTACTCCAGTGCCCAGCGGTAGTAAGAGCCCTACAAATGTTATACTTAAAATAAGTATAATTATTTCTGCTACAGTCAGTGGAGTTTGCAGCCTGAAAGTGGTGTAATCATCTCCCTTGGCCTCTTTTCTGCAGCCTCCAAGTAATGGAGCAAACAATAAAGAGAAGTGCTTAGAAAAAATGGTTTTGTCACTGTTTATGTACAAAGAAGACATTGACCGTGCTAAAAATCAGAACAGGGCCATCCCTGGATTGAATGTGAATGCCCAAATTATCCTTGAAAGAGGACTTCAGATGAAGATGCTTCTTGCCAAGATTCTGTGATATTCTGCAATTCCCTGGGTATAAACAAAATAAATGGGAGTGGAAACTGACTAGTTTCTGGCTAATAGTGAAATGGGATCTCCCTTGTGGCTACAAAAGCACTCAGGATATTTTCCCCATTGGTGAGGGATCATTCTGGAAAGCCCAGAAATAGAGATGAACAGAAAGTCATTTAGAACATTCCTCCACCTGCTGCCCTGTCTTGGGTGTCTCCACCCTGTACCCCACATCCAGGCACTTAGTGATGCCATATATTTTAACTCTTTATTGTCTCTCCAATTTGTTTACCTTCTTTCCATCCCCATTGCCATGGCTCTCCTTAGGCTTTCCTTTGCTACATTACTGGGGTAACTTGAAACTCTTGATTTTAAAAATGTTAAAGGCATGAATCAGCCATCTTTTTTTTTCCACACTCTACAGTAATGACTCCTAAACTATGGACTGAGGACCTCTGGGGCAGTGGCTAAGGAAAGATCATCAGAGATCCTTGGAGCCATTGTCTATGGATTGAATAAATAATACATGCCCAAAATAAGTATAGAAGTATTTTCAAATGTATGTAAAGGCTGTTTTGATTATAAGATGCAAATTCATTTCAAAGAGTTGCTGAATTAATAATTGATTTTTGTGGTCCTCCATATCTTAAATCAATAAATGTTAACAATAGATCTTTTAGCCCACAGGGGTTCATGATATCTTTTTCCTCTGTAATGGGAATCTTCAAATATGAAAAGGGGTCTTTATAAACACCATCAAGAAAGAGGCACAACACCAGTGGTTCAATTTGTGCCTGGCACGACCACAGTGCTCAAAAGATGTATCTGCCGGTTCAGACTGGTGGCTTGTCTGTGAGTTTTGGGGGGGCCCAGTGAATGCTGCCCTTACTGAACAGAATTGTGACCCAAAACCAGGGCAGATGGTTCAGGAACAGACTACCTGGGCTGCTCCTAACCTCAGGTGCACAGGGGGAACCTAATTTGTTTCCCCATTCAGGTATTGTTTTAATTATGGACACTTGATGGAGTTAAGTGTGCTCAGTTAATAGAGCAAACATGAGGAGATTTAAAATTCTAGTTTTTACAAATTTGCATTCCTGTGAAGGGTTGTGTGGTGTCAGTTACCATCCCTTCTGGTTCTGTTTGTTCAGCATGAATGTCTGTGACACTGGGTTCTTCTGCTGGTTTTTATCAGATACACCCTCCCAAGGTAACAATGGGAAATATCTTCATTATTTACATAATAAGAGGGAAGAAGGCTGCTTGGAGAAACTGCCTGCAAATTTTAGAACTTGCCTTGTGTTAAGTACTGGCTGCTAATTAGAACCTAGCTAAGAGTGGCAGGGAATCAAAGGAGGAAATGATCACAGGAACATAGTGGAATGTTATGACAGCAGCTATGGTGCCTGCTCATTTAAGAGTTTTCCTGAAGAAGAAAATAAGATCAGGGAAATGGGGTGTAGTGAGGAGCCTCCTACCTGTGGTTTAACTGTTCCTTGTAGCCCGAGAGCCTGTAAGCATGAGCTTGACTCTGGAGAGAGACTGGCTGGCCCGTGTCTGCCCTCCCCCATATATCGGGCCCCTGCACCATGTGGCTGTTGGTTTGTTCAGTAATGCAAGGGTGAAGGTGCACTTGACTTAGCTTCCCAGAGGGGCCGGAGAAGGTGTGTCAGAAGGGGGAAGGGAAGAGATTTCTCCCCCTCTGGGTTGGCCTTAACATTTTCATTGCCGTGATTTTTAAAAATTGTAAGTAATGCAATATATAATATTGTAAACATTCAAATAATCCACAAGTACCTAGAATAAAAAAATGAAAGTTTCCTCTTCAAGTCCCCACTGGATCCTGCTTTTCTCTGCAGAGAAGCCACACATACCAGTTTATTGTGCATTTAGAATTGATCGATCCAAATGTACAATTACATAGTACTCTTTTTTTAACATTCACAAATGGAATCAAACTGTTTATATTGCTTTTCTCATTTATTATCTTTGAAAATCTTTCCATGTCAATACATGAAGACCTAACTCAGTCATTACAATTGCCATGTGGTATTTCAATTATGGATATATATATTATAATTTATTTGATAATTTCTTTATTCACAACATTTCTCTAAGCCTTTGATGAAGAGCCTTGAAAGGATTCTAGTCCTTTATATTTTCTTGGCCTTTTCTTTCCTAGTTTCTGCTTTTCCTTGGTGTGATACTGAGTAATTGTTTCTTAAAGGTATCCTTATCCTATTCCCAGAACCTGTGAATAATACTTTACATGGAAAAAGGGACTGTGCAGATGTGATTAAATTATAGAGTTGGGAATGGGGAGACCATCCTGGATTATCTGGGTAGCTTGATGTGATCATAGTGATCATTGTATGAGGGCTGCAGGAGTCAGAAGGAGAGGAGAAGGCAATGTGATGATGGAACTACAGCTTGTAATGATGCAGCTACAGGTCAGGTTACACAGGCAGCCTTTAGAGCTGGAAAGACAAGGAACATATTTCCCCTGGAGGCTTTCGAAAGAACTGACCTTGCTAACTTCTTGATCTGAGCTCAAAAGAGTCATTTTGGACTTCAGTAAGATTGTGGTAATTTGTTGTAGCAGCAATAGGATACTAATGCACTTCATAACTGACTCTTTTTAGTAACTAATCCCATGCATTCTTACCATTGTTAAAAGATAATTTTCAGAAAAAGGTAAATCTTGACTCAGACACATATGAAAATGAACACATTAGAGATTTTATTTAACTCATGAGGGAACCAGGGAGATGTTATAAACAGTTCAAAAAAAGAAGCTAAGTAACAAAAATTTTTATGGAATAAAAAATGTTGAAATGAATGTACAAATGGAGGCAAAGTTGTTTTTTTCCGTAGAAGGAAGTAGGGAGTCAATTGCATGTCTATCTTTTACCTACAACTTGCAGACTTGTAAAATAGCTCCAAGATAATGAAAGACTGGAATCAAATACCCTGGAACCCAGCCCTGTAGACAATATATAGTTTACCACTGAAACACAATTGTTTCCCATACCATAAACATTATAAATCAGGGGTCCGTACACTACAGCCTGTATTTCAGTGGGCCAAATTGGGCCTGCTGCCTATTTCTTTAGGCATACAAGCTAAGAATAGTTTTTACTGATGAATACTTGCAATCAATTTGATTATGGGGAATACTAACTTTGAACTCCAGTTAATTGAAATGTTATCCCTAAAACAAAAGAATTTGTTTCTTCTCATTAGTAGACCTGTATTACAAAAATTTGTACTCATTTATCTTTATCATATTTTGGATTTGTTAATAAGAAATTTGTTCTCTCTTGCTATGTAAGTGCTTATATAGTGTGGTAGTTTGAAGCTGTTATGTACCCAGAAAAGGCCATGTTCATTTAATCCATTCCTGTGGGTGCAGACATATTATACATGAGACTTTTTGATTAGATTATTTCAATTGAGATATGACCCATCCCATTCAAGGTGGGTCTTGATCTCCTTACTGGAGTCCTTTATAGGAGGATAAAACATATACAGAAGCTAAGAGATGAAATGAAGAGAAGCTCACAGAGAAAAGTCCCAGAGAAGCTGAGAGAGGACCCACAGAAGCTCAGAGAGGAAAGCAATGAAACATGGGAGTGAAAGCCCAGTAGACAGCAGCATGTGCCTTGCCATGTGACAGATGAGCCCCAGATGCCGGCATCCTGTCTTCAGAGTCCAAGTATTATCCTGTTGATGCCTTGAGTTGGGCGTTTTCGTGGCCTCAGAACTGTAAATTGTAAGTTAATAAATCTTCACTGTAAAAGCCAACCCGTTTCTGGTATATTGCATTTTGTCAGCTTTAGCAAACCAAAATGTAGTATCCCAGATTTTGCCTCTTGAGCTGCAATATATATATATATATATATATTTACTATCTGGTCCTTTGAAGAAAACATTTGTCAGTTCCCAGCTCTTTAGTCTGTTAGTTTTTCTCCATTTATCCAATACTCACATCAGTCTCAGCATATTTGTTTGGCTGCTTAATTTTAAGCATATTCGTTTACCCAAAACGTTGCATTAACCTGGTATTTGCAGTTCACCATTGTCCTCTGTGGCCCCATAACTTTCCAAAAGGCTACGTGACTGGAGGTGCCTGTTAGCTGGGGGAGGGGGTAGGGGTGGTCACAGAGAAACCAAAGAACAAAGGGTTCAGATTCTTGGATTCTTAGCTTTTCTGGCATGAGGAAAACAAGAAGTTGGAAAAGCATGTAATCAAGAGGAATGAGCAATTCTCAGTCCCTGGGGTTAAGATTTTGGGCTGGAGGAAGGAGAAGGGTGAGAAGATGATGCAGAGAATATGACAGGTTGGTGGCTTCTGAGATGAAGGAACCTAAAGAGGTGGGACAAGTGGACAGGAGTGAGTTCTCTAGTCAGGGATCCCTGAGTCTCCCTTCCAGCAAGTCCTTTTTGTTTCTGGTACCAGGGAACCTGTGGGCAAAGAGCCGGTGCCATTGGATTGTCCAGCCTCCATTTCAGTGGGATGCTGCACTGCCAGGTTGAGAACTGCTTCAGTTTTTCTTCTCACTGACCTCCTTCCACTGTCAGCACTGTCCATTGACTATTCATCTGACTGTGCCTTGTGACTATCCACAACCCCCTTTCACCAACTTCCCACATGAATCATTCCCTAAATGGTGTAGGACTGAACACTCAGGTAAGAAAATTCCCCATCATGCTTGCTCTTTGGTGGGGCTTTATTGAATAATCTTCAGCTCCCTACCCAACCTCTCAGCTGGGCCAATCCCCACTTGGGTGTCCCTCCAGCAAACCCTTCCTGCTTTTATCATCTTTAGTTAGCAATTATGAGAGGGGTCTATTTTGCTTGTGGTCCGCTGATTTAAATAGAAAGTGAAGGGTGATTTAAGGGAGGCTGGAATTATAAAGACCAAGTCTTACCCTTTAACTCTTAATCAAAACAACCAAACAATTTACTAGTCATTTCCTCCTCCAAAGACTCACCTTAATATTATTTAAAATCAAAGCTTGGTGCTTTGGAATGTCTTTCTTCCTATGTTTTCTTTTATTTGCTGTTTCACTCAGAAGACAGAAACCATACCTGTAATTTGAACAGGAAAATGTAATATGAAGAAAAATTAACTAGTAAGAGGGCGCTGTTAAAAGGGGTAAAAGAAGACTAAGGAATTTAGGAATTACAAATTCAGGAAGCAGCCACACCTCCAGAGCTGAGGGAGAGAAGGCAAAGAAGAAACTAAAAACTTAGAAGATCCACACCCCTCAAAACTGAGATTCAGACCTTAGTGGAGATCCAGGCTGTGGCTACCATGGGAACCTGCTGGGGGTGAAGAAATTTGCCAGAGAGCTCATGCCACTGGGTGTTGGAGAAACTCACTAGAGGTGAGGGCAGGCTGCAGGTGGTTCAAGGGGCAGCCTCTCTGTAGCTGTGTTCAATGGAGAGTGCTGGTGGGCCAGAACTGATCTACAGGAAGTGACCCACTATACGGTAGAGGAACTTCCCAGAGATGAAGGTGCCTGGGCCTCCTAAATACCTGTCACAGCTGCTCAATTGGAGGGAAGAACAGAACATCAGAGCCAGAAAGAGAAGTTCCTTCCCCTACAATGGCCTGACAGCTGGCAGAGGAGAAACGTTTACAGGGTACAGCTCCAGTATCAAAATGTAGGGCAGAGCAGGCTAGATTTGTAGCCAAGAGGCAATGAATTGATAACTGGGATATTCACTTAGATATAAGTAATGAAAAATGTGTTGAAATGATCAGTGTGTTATGAAGAATGTACAGGAGTCTGAGGGCACAGGCAAATTCTTAAGCTTTGGAACACAATTTATTATTTGACAGCTTGCTTTTCTCTTTTAACAACATATTTTGAACATCTTTCACTCTCAGTGGATATAGAGCTCTCTCATCCTTTTAGCAGCTGCAAGGAATCCCATTGTATGGATGCCCTATAATTTATTTCACCATTTTCTTACTGATAGTCATTTAGGTTGTTTCAAATTTTCACTGTAAAAAAAAATGCTGCAATAGGCATTCTAGTTATTTTATTTAAAAACAAAGTATATGCACAGAGAAACTTCTGGAAGGATATACACCAAAATACTGTACTGGCCTTTGGAGGTGGGATTTTGGAGAATTTTCTCTTCTTTATTCATAGCTGTACTGTTTTAATTGGCTTTTATAAGCATGTTTCATTTTTATAATCAGAAAATGCAAAAAAGGTATTTCAATATTGAAAAGACGTACAACTTAATTAAGATTGTAAACTGCCACTGAGATTCTGGTTAAATGTACAGGTACTTCTGTGATAAACATCCTTTTGGCTTTCTTCAAAGCAGCAACAGTTGGTAACTGTTGGTACAGGGCCTGATCAAAGGCTTCCAGGTGTTGTTTTAATCTACTCATACCTCATCTTGTGCGTGGATGGCAGGAAAAATCTTTTCTCTTATTTAGGGATCTTGCCAGGTGTTCAGGGTTATGGAATTGAGGAGGAAGGCTGACTTTGCTCATGGTTTTTCAATTGCAAAGCACCCAGGGCAGATGGACTAGATGGAGTGGCTCATTTTCATCTGAATGGACCTGGTCCTGATGTAAGGTTTGTGCTCCACTGCTCCTCACCTTTGGTGAGAGCCCAGATGTTGTGTGTGAGAGAAGAGCTTCTCCTGACCAGTTCTCCATGGGGGGGCAAGCATCAATTCATTCTCCACAGTGCTGTTTCTTTTTTTCTGAAATTAGTATTGGAGTTGAAGGGGCTTAATAATCTATCAAGAGCTCTTCAAATCCTCGATCTAAAATCTTTTACTACAGTTGGAATAAAAATTCTGGATCCGGGCAGAGTCTGCATGCATGTTTTGTTTTGTTGCAGGGTGTGCTATCCTCCCCAAGTGGTGATGTGGAAAAGCCGGGGGCGGGGGGTGTGGCAAATCCTATAGGAACCAGGACAGTTGTTTAGGAGCCTGAGCCTTCGACCCAGGGACAGTCACTTTTGCTTGATATAAGTGGAAAGCAAGGTAATATTTTATTTCCTCTTTGAAGGGACTATTGTGACATTCGGGGAAAGGAGTGGGTACCCCCTTCCTTCACTGGCAGGATGAATGGTCATTAGGAAGGAGGACTACAGTGGGAGGGCAACAAATACTGTAAAACACATCTTTTCTGGGATAAAAAAAATAATGGCCTTAGAAATGTAGGTGAATAATAACCATCATTTTAGGATAGCAGAATTTGGCCTTCTGGCCCTTTGCTTTCTCCTTGCCACTGAAAATAGTCCTTTCAGTGGGGCTTCTTGGATGGTTCTGAGTATCCTGCAGCTACAAATAGTAGAGCAGTCTGCCTGATGGGATGTGCCCTTAGCCTGTCCATCACCTTCTTTGTTTTGTAAGCATTAAAAAAAATTGGGTGAAAAACACTTGAAGAGAGAGCAACTTCCTTTTCTGACATTTCTTTATTTTGACGAGACTTTCTTTCCAATGGGGTCGTGGTGGAAGCTGATTACTGAGCAGCCATTAATGTGAATTAAATGTTTATTTCAAAGCAAAAACTCAGGTCGTCAGATGATTTCTATATTTCCTCTTGACTCCTCTGCCTGTTCTCAAGCTTGCTTCAATAGGGATGTGCCTGATTGTTTTTGCAGTAACATTGGGAAACATCGTAATTAACGTTTGTGCATTAGGTTAGACTAAACATTTGAAGCATAACCTAAGGGTAGTATTATTCATGGAAGATAATGAATAAACCTAGGTTAGAAAGGTGTGTTGGGCTTCATTAAATAGTCCTGGATGTTTATTTGGGAGTGAGCTCATATATACACTCGTGGAGCCTGATTTCCGAGATGCTAAGCAGGCTGGAGCAGCTGGCATTTGAGCATTTGAATGAAGCTCGGGGAGCTCACTTGGGGAGTCTGAGAACACAGGGCTGATGGCTCAGGTGGCAGCCCCTGGGATCGCTGCTCAGGTGCACGCTCCCAGGATTCCTGGCAACAATGGCAACTTGAGGATCATTTTTCTCACCTCAGAGAGGCAAACACTCTAACCATCCCTTCCGTTCCCACGTCCTGTAGGCCCCGGTCAGACCTCAGGTTTAAGAATCCCACATTCTGCCCTGGCATTGCCCCTGCTTTCACTGCAGCAGTGGCTTTACTTTTCTGCTCTTTCTTGTTGAGTTATGGGCTAAAAAGCTGCCCAAAGAAATGCCTTAATTATTATGAATCTCACAACTGTAAATAGCAGTTTGTGGTGTTTTAAATTACAAAGCTCTTTGGCTTTCTTCTTCAGGTTTGAGACATAGCAGCCCTGTGGGATCCTATCATTATCTGCCTTTAGAGGCTCACCAGAGGTTCACACAGCCAGTGACTGGCAAAGCAGGGTAGCAAACTGAAGTCTGTCTGACTTCAAGTCCCACAGTCTGTCTCCTTCAAACAATTCAAAGCTGTACAACATAATCGCTTCTATTATACAGTGTTCTTTAAAATGCCTTCAGCCTGCAAAACAGGTCCATAAGGAAATTAATTTAGCAAAGAAGAGAGGTAGTTAGCGATGGATGCAGGACACCAACCCAACTCTTTGGAGTAAGCCCAGTGCTCTTTCCCCTCTACTTGGTTTCTCCTCAGTGAAGCAAAGGTAACTGTCCCTTTGCATGTGCACTGGCTGCAGGGCTCAGGGCCAAATGGATCCCTGTCTTTATAGTGGACCTAGCTGCTTGAGGCTGACAGCCTTCCACAAGTGGGGTGTCCGGGGCAGGACCCTTTTTGCTGAAAATGGTATCTGATGTGATAGTCAGGGTATGGTTGCCCTGGAATTTACAGGTGTCTGAGAAATGGAAGTGGGTGCTCTGTCTCCATGAACATGAAAGCTGGGAAGGGGGGGAAGCGGAGGGCACTTGTATATGACACAATTATAATGATTGCTAACATTTATTGGGTTCTTACTAAATTTGTGTTGTTTTAAGCAGCTTGTGGTACTTTGTTAAGGAAGCCCTAGGAAACTAAGACAGTGGGCCTGGGAGAGGGTCTCAGCCTTTTGTCACCTCTCGGGTAATATCCTCACATGTTGCACACCACCCCCCCACCTGTAAGCAGCAACTAAATACTGTTGTTTTAGCAGAGACCTTCCACCCAGAACCCGAGCTGTGGGGTTTCCACAGGCCCATATCTATTTTCACACGTAGGCTTTTCCCCTTCTTGAGGGAAATTCTGTAGCAGCTGTGAAGAGAGTGTGTGTCTCTTCATTTAGCTACATATAGTCTGTGTTATCAGTGGTACATGGGCAGAATTTTCTGAAATTGAGGAGAGGGCAGGGCAGTGAACTCATGTTTTCCCTGAGTTTGCCACTCAGTGTTTTCAGAGCAAACGGGAGGAGCAATGATAAATATTTCAAAGCTGGAAAGCAAGTTTTACAGCACCATGGCCTTACAAGTGTACTAACACTGCTGCAAATCTCCGGTATGAGTGCATTAAGGTGATTCATAAGAATAGAAAATTCATCCTTGTCAGCCAGGGTTGAGCAGGACAGATTACCGGTGGGCACACTATTATGCCTATTCTTAGTACTTTTAAAATTACAGCTGACATTTATTTCTAATAAGTCATGGTGAAATAGGTGAGGTAGTTTACCCGGGTTATAAGATAGAAAAGTTCTTTTTTTTTTAACTCACATCATTTTTTGTGGGTTTATAATAGATAAACCACCCAGGAAGGAGGATTTTTCTTAAAGGGCATAAGAGAGATTTTGCCCTGGGGAATCAACACCATTTGAAAACAGGCCATTGCCAGTGTGCCTTTTTCTGTGAGGCTGCTTGTAGCTGGTGCCAAGGAATGAAAAAGGATGATGTAATTTGCAGCCATCAATGCCAGAGCCAGTTAAGTTCACAGTTTCTAAAATGAGGGAGGAAGGATGTTGGCCAGGTAGCCAGCTAATGTCCATGAAAGGCTATGTGTGTGTGTGTGTGTGTGTGTGTTTGCACGTGTGCATTTCCCTTTGCCCCTATCTTAACCACCTTTCCAGAATCTTCCTAGCTTGGCACTTGGCTCAGAATCACACCTGCTTAGTTGGGCTACATTCTGAACTGGCTTGCCAGGAAAGTCAAATAAAGGAAAGCCACAAACTCAAAGTTTGATAGCACCCAGGGGTGGCACATGTGCAAGAAATAGGTCTTCTCACACACTGCTGGTGGGACCATGTGGCTACGTCCTCTTTATATCTATAGAATACAGCCTTGGACACAGCAGTTTATTCTCCAGGTTTACTTGTATATATGGGCAAACACTGAGGTATAATACTGTTTGTAATAAAAACTCAAAGGAAACTAAATGACCAACAATATGTAACTGGCTAAATAAATTACAGTTCCCCCAACTGATGGGATATTATACAACTGTTGAAAAGAATGATATAGGTATGTATATCATCAGTACATGATGATTTAAAACAATTTCCAAGATATAAAGTAAAGAAAGCAAGTTTCAGGACAAGGTATATTATTAAGCAACTTTCATTTAAAGAAAAATTAAACCCTTATCGCTCTCTTTATCTATTTATCTCTCTATTCATTCCCTTATCTCTGTCTTTATCTTTTCATCTTTCTATCTATTCATCCAGCCATCCGTCCATCCATCCATCCATCCATCTATCCATCCATCTCTCTATATTGAATATATGTAGACTAGTTCTTGAAGAAAGTCCCAATCCCCTTGCAGTGGTTATTGTTTACGAAGGGGATTGTGAGGCTTGGATTCACTGTGCACTTTTTAAGTGTCTGACTAGGTCCCATTACTAAATTCCCATTAATCATGAGTGATTTCAAACAATAGATTTCCAAAGTTTCTTCCTACCTACTAATCCTGAGCAAGCCGTCTAAATTGCATTGTGATTGCTAGTATCTTCCCATTTTACATGAGGCACAGGTTAAGTGATAAACTCAATGCTTTATTTATACCTGGTAAATTGTATTTATCCCATTAAGGAACTGAGAGGCAAAACCACATACAGACCACTTACCACCTTCTTAAAATCTTTCTTCACACATTTCTATTTATAATATGGCTATTTAAAAAGTTAAGTTTTTGTGAGAGTATTATGTTAAATCTAATTCTGATTCTTGCTCCAGATTGAATTCTCATCTTTACCTGGTGACAATGTATTTTTCCCCAAGTATAATCAAGGATCCTGCCAGAACACAGATGGTACAAGTATGTGGAAAATTAATCCTTTTCCATAAAGAATAACATACAAACGGGAGGCAAAAATTTTACTACAATGCCCTCAGCTTCTATCTGCTATCTTATAGCTGAATATTTGTTCACAATATTAGTCTATTATTATTTCAGACACTTTCATCTCCTTTAACTTGACCTGAGGGTTACCGAGAAATACACATCATCATCATTACCATTTGCTATTATTATTATTATGTGTGTGTGTGCATCTGTGTGTACACTATGTATTACACAAGCTTCCATAATTGTCTAGCAAAGTTTCATAACATTGAGTAAATAGGACCACCCTGGAACAAAAAATCAGTATGGACCCCCTGTCCTCAGTACTCACCACTACGTGCTGAACATGCTGATGGCGGCTGGCCATGGACACCTGTCTTCCTCTACCTGGGGCTTTCAAGTGCCCACTGGGGCATGCTTAGCCAGTGAGCAGGGGAAGTGAAAGAAGCTGGTGCCTTAATGCCCAGAAGCAGCTCCTGACCAGGGGTGGGCAGGGAGTGCTAATACCCAGCTCTTTTGACCTTCTATGGGATAACTCTGAGGTGCACGTTCTACACTTGTCCCCATTGTTCCCCAGCGAGACTGAGCTCCAGTTGCCCACAGTGGTAACTTGCTTGGTGATACATTCTTTAATGGCTTTCTTCCCTCTCCTGTCTCACTTCCTCACTCTCTCCCTTAACAGTTCAAGGGACAGCTCCCAAATCAGCTACACATACTCACAGCCTTGTCACAGGATCTTCTGGGGGAGGTTTCCAAACTGAACTTCTATCTACCTGTCCCCTTTCAAAATGCACCCCTCCCTGCCACCCAAACAAACAAATAACAGTGATGACAAATACAGCCTATTACTCTTCCCTGGCGCCTGCTTTGCTCAAACCTTTGTTTTGTTTGAAACAAAAAGATGTGATATTGAGTGAAAAATTCTCAGTGATTCTTGCTAGTAACTGAAGCAGAGGCATTTCTCCAGTGATAAACATTAATACCACGAGAGGGCCACTGACTGCCCTAGAAGAAACGGAGCCACCTCCTGGGAGTACCAGCTTGCCTGCTGTCAGCCACTTTTGTAGTAAGAACCCACCCGGACCTTTGCAGGGAAGTTCCTCCCTAAAACCAGGTTCTTATTTCAGCTCTTAGTGGCTTAATCCTTAACTGTAAATTTCTCCTGCTCTTTGAATCTGGCTTCCAAGATAATGCTTTCAAAATGCAGCTTTTGTAATGTGAACTTGCTTCTCTTCATCTGAGGGGATATTCAGGAAAAAAGGAAAAAGGCCAAGTTGGTTTTCCAAGAATATCTTTCCACAGTGATTTATTTACCTGGAAAAGGCTTAAGCACAATTATCATTTCTGGTTCTCGTGGTGGCCTCTCTTTGAATGAAAGGGGTGGGGGGCAAATGATGCAGCCCTAAGGTTATCCAGTGAGTTCAGTCTCTGTGTGTCTTATTCTGTGAATAGGAAAGACAGATATTTGGTGCTGGGAGTAAGCTGTGGAAACTGGGGGCAAGCTAACATAGGACCCAGAGAGAAAGGACATTTCCTCAAGGATGTCCTGACTCCTTGGGGAGGGGCAGCACCTGTGGACCCCCATGTCATTCACTCTGGGGAGGCCCCTGGCTGCCTGAGTACTAACTGTGAAGAAGCAGCTTCAGGCTCTTGCAGGTTTTTAAAACCTCTGCTCAAGCTACACCCAAGAGTGGCTGCACATTCACAAGTTTCTCCAGAGGGCTTCGCTCAGCAGAGATACTTGGTTGCGAAAGACGGCATTCAGAGCTGGCTAGTGTGGCTCAGAAGCTTGCTGACCTGTGGCCATTTAGAGAAGGGTCCTCTCCTTTCTTTGGGGCCCTATCTTCAGATTTTATAGTCTTTGCAATCTGATGACCATTTTGGGCTGACAATAAACTGAACCTGGAAGTCCTACTGTATCCCTATAGTCCGAACACAAATGAGTTTGGCTGTTGGGCCATGAGGTAGGGGTGTGAGGATGTGGTGGGTTCTAAGTGAGAATCAAAAATGCTGTATTGCTCGGGGATTTTAAATCAGGTGCCTCACTCCCTCCTTCTATCCTGACACCTGCCTGGGTATGAGTGGGAATGAGTCTTTGTGTAAAAAATGAAGGATAGGAGGGAATTCTCACTCTACAAGGATAAATTGCCTCTGCCACCCTTCTTTTCCCCCTGAGCCCTCTCCTGTTGTTTAGAAATATGGGAAGGAGAGCAGTGTTCTCCCTTCAGGAATGGTGGGCTCATTTGTTGATTTGAGTCCGGTAGCTTAAACACATGCTTCCACAGGGGCCCCTGGGTGGCTTTCAAGGACCTTGCACACTGGTGGCCTGTGCTTTGACATGTTTGTGTTCTTACTCTCTCACAGTTTTCTGTTTCTTGCTGTAACAGTGAAAGAGCAGAAGCTGGGTTAGTTTCAGCTCAGTATTTGTAGATGGCTGGAAACCATGCTGGCCTTCCATGAAAATACAGATGCCTCAAATGGGCAAAATAAAGCAGAAGTCATAAGGCTCTATGCAGAGAACTAACCTGTACAGAGTGAAGATTTTCTAGTTTGCTATCTTATCACAATAACCTTGGCATATTTCATATTATCCAGAGGAGGCAGGAAGAGTCTAGTGTTAAGGGCATGGGCTCTGCCAGCTGTGTGACTTTGGGCAAATATTTAACTGCAGTTTCCTTATCCATAAAATGGGAATGATAATATCTCTCATGTTGGGTTGTTGTGAGGATTAAATGAGATAGCACATATGAAAGTACTTGACCCAGAAGGCTCTCAATTAGTGTTAGCTAATAGTAGCTTTTCTTTTGATTTCTGTCTTGTCACATAACATGTTGTAATTCATTCTTATAATGACTCCATGAGGGGGTAGGGTGTCTCCTCCACTTCTCCAGGATTTCTTAATGGGCATCCCATCAGTGGGTGTCACAGGGCACCGCTGGACATCAGTGGCCATCACAAGGTATTGGTGGCTGTCACTGGGTATCACAGGCAAGTAGATGTCAAATTTGAAGCCTTTTCTGTTTCACTCTAAATTCTGGTCTTTTCCCATTATGCCATCTATCACTGAGGCATATATATCTACCCGTACAGCTATACTTGTACTTACAGACATGACACACATGTAAAATCAGTATTCTCATTTTCCCCACTGCCTTTGTGGTAAAGAAAAGGAATAAGAGGGTAGTAAATTTAAATGCCTACTATGTGCTTTAAGGGAGGAGAAAATAGACTAGAGAAAAGTCAGCCTTGGAATTCCATGATCAAAGAAAACCAAATGCTAGGAACTTGAGCCAATAGGAAGAGTGTGGGCTAATGTATACCAGATGCATATTTGTGGAATCCACATTCAATTGAAGTAGAAGGTGTTGGAAGGTAACCTATAAGTAGTTGCATGCAAGGTGTCACATATGTCTTCTTTAAAGCGTGGTTTGGGAAATTGGTAGCACATGATGAAAATCCTGTTCTCTCTCTCTCACATATTCACGTGTCCTGTGTCTGTGGCTCATGACTCCCTCCTCCAAAATGCAAGGTGGCAGGCTGTGGGCTCCCTTCCAGGGTATCCATAACACAGTCAATGTGGCCTTTTCTAAAAAGGGATATTTATTGTTTTAACAGCTGTACTTATACTTTCTTAGACGGAGAAAAAAATGACCTGCACCCACGAATGACTTACAGGAATTTGCAAATGCAACTTTGAAATCGTCAATTTAAAAATATCCTATAGGATTTACAAAACGTCCCCCAGACCACAGCATTTTTCCATTCTAACTTCATCCTTCTCCCTGGAAGAATTGGGGAAACCAGCCACAGATTTCAGCAGCCAGAGTTTGGCTGGGGTTTTAGGGTAGATTGTGCTTGTTCATGGCCCTTCTAGCAGGACCTGCCTTTTTCTTTGTCTAACTGCTTATCTAAAGAGAGCCAGGACCTATGAGATTCAGAACACTTTGCAAATTCTCATTTAATTTCCTTTAAGATACTTGTCTTCAGAGAAAGATTTGCTTTTGAAGGGCGGCTGATGATATTGCGGCACTAAGCTCCCTGGGTTATTTGTTTTTGAGACTGTATATAAACTACTAACATTATTATGACACAATTACCAGTAAGTAATCATCCAATTGCCATAAACATGTTCCTTTCAAAATATTGCAGATTAATATTCATGCTTTCCTTGAATCCACCATTCTGAGCTAATGTGTCTACATAGTTCATCAAAACATACTTTTTTTTTTCCCAGTGAAAGGAAGAATTATTTTCAGTTGTCCATTTTGAAGTATGGAAAGATTCTTTTGTCTGTAGCATTAGTTGCTTTGAAAAAGAATTTCCCCATTACTGATGCAGTCACCAGAAATGAACTATATGATAAAATATCTCCACTCCCTTAGACCTATATTGTTCATAAATGCATTCTAGTCATTTAATCCTGGCAGTTGAGAAATCATGTCAACTACATGATCATGTGTAATTGTTATATGTAAATTAATTGTATATGTACTTCTAATAGACAAAGATTATATATAAATTAATTGTATATGCACGTCTAATAGACTAAGGTTTAGTCACCATTAAAAGGAGATCGTGGAATCTCCATATGAATAAATAGCTGCAGACTCCTACCCTCAAACCTCGTAAATCTACCTAAAGAAAAGAAACCCAAAACATTCTATATTAAGAAACAGAAAATTCACAAAAGTGATTGGGGATGAAAATCTTGGCCAAAAAAATTATCCTCGGACAAGTTAGTATGTTTTGAAATAGAATATAAATCGATTTAATTTCACTGTGTAGAAGACATCTGATGATAATATTGTTGTTTGCCTCATCCAACAAGTTACATCAAAGATGATAACAGTATTTTACATTAGCCAAACCTCTGTCCCCTTGGATTAGGGAAGTGTATCAAACACATATCTATAGAATGGTTGTACACAGTGGTTTGCTGATAAAAGCTTAATAACCAGCTAACCAAAACCCCAAAACAGATAAACAAACAATCAAAAAAATGCCATGATTTGGGGTGGGGGCAAGGTGGCAGCATAGGGAGGTGTGGAATTTAGTTAGTCCTCTAGAGCAACTAGTAAATAGCCAGGAACAACTAGTAAATAGTCTGGAACAGCTTTTGGGGGGCATCTGTGACTGATCACACATCATACGCCAGCATGGCATGGGTGGAACAGCTGAGATCGCAGCATAGAAATGTAAGTAAAGCTCTCAAAACTACGGAGCTGGTGCCCCTCCCCCACTGGCACGGCAGGCTGAGTTGCAAAACTTTGCTGTGGGAGAAAGAAGCAGTCCCTGCTGGAGCAAGGGAATGTAGCTCAAACAAGCACTAATTGTGGTTTTAATTAACAAATTTGAACTACTGAATACAAGCTACAAGCACAGATAAACTTGGAGCAAGTAGGAAAGGAATCTGAGGCTCCTCCTGGCAGACAGGAGGCAGGGCTGATGGAAAAAAATACATTATAAAAATAGAGGCTTTTGGAGATGGCTGATTTCAGAATATTGGAAAATAGCTGTGTCCCAAGGAAAGGAGCATAGAGGACCAGAGAAACTGTGGGGCTGGGGACTGGCTCTGAAAAGGGACTTTTTCTCTTTTTCCTTTTTTTTTTGCCTCTCACTCCAAGTAGCTCATTAGAGAAAGCCTCAGGCATTTTCAATTGTCAGCACTGACCCAGGCAAGGTTGGAGATAACAGAGTGAGAGAGACAAAGGAGGAATTCAAGTGTAGACGATAACTCCCTAAATGGTGTACCTTCCTAAGAAAGGGGGGTGGAGCCCAGCTCAAGTGCTCAAGTGGCAGCCCTCCCTCAGAGAATTCAGACCACAGGGCCTGGGTGGGGGAAGCAGAAACAAGCTTGGCTTCTGACACCTTTGACCTCTGGCCAGGACAGGGACCCCTGAGAATTAAAGGGACCACACCTCTTTACACCAGTGGGGGGCTGTGGGCTAATAAGCACCACCTGCTGGACAGAATAGGAAAAGCATAGAGTCTAAAGGCTTCATTGGAAAGTCTGACAATCTGCTCCTCGGGGAAACTTGATATTGATTACAGCTTCCTCCTGAGACCTGGGCTCATCTGGGCTGAAAAAATCTGATTGGAGTAATCAAGGAAACCAGAGGTCCAGACAACAAAAGTTACTAGTCACATTAGGAAAAACAAAGATATGGCTCAGTCAAAGGAAGAAACTTACACTTCAACTGAGATACAGGAATTGAAACAACTAATTTTTAATCAAACAAATCTTCCTAAATCAATCCAAAAATCAAATCAATGAGTTGAGGGAAGATATGGCAAAAAAGATGAAAGATATAAAGAAGATTCTGGGCAAACATAAGGAAGAACTCAAAAGTTTGAAAAAACAATTGGCAGAACTTATGGGAATAAAAGTCACAATACGAGATGAAAAACACAATTGAGACATAAAACAGCAGATTTGAAGAGGCAGAAGAAAAGATTCATGAACTGGTGGACAGAACATCTGAAATCCTACACACAAAAGAACAGATAGGTAAAAGGATGGAAAAATATGAGCAGTGTCTCAGGGAACTGAATGACAATGTTAAGTGCATGAATATACATGTTATTGGTGTTTCAGAAGGAGAAGAGAAGGGAAAAGGGGCAGAAACAATAATGGAGAAAATAATCACTGAAAATTTCCCATCTCTTATGAAAGATGTAAAAATCACAGATCCAAGAAGCACAGCGTACCCCAAACAGAATAGATCTTAATAGACCTATGCTAAGATACTTAATAATCAGGTTCTCAAATGTCAAAGGCAGGGAATTCTGAAAGCAGGAAGAGAAAAGCGATCCATCACATACAAGGGAAGTTTGATGAGACTATGTGCAGATTTCTCCTTAGAAACCATGGAGGGAAGAAGGCAGTGGTATGATTTATTTAAGATACTGAAAGAGAAATATTGCCAACCAAGAATTCTATATCCAGCAAAACTGTCCTTGAAAAATGAGGGAGAGCTGAAAATATTCTCAGAAAATAGACAATGATAGAGTTTTTGAACAAGATACCTGCTCTACAGGAAATACTAAAGGGAGCACTACAGACAGATAGGAAAAGACAGGAGAGAGAGGTGTGGAGCACAGTGTCGGGTGATAGTAGCACAATAATGTAAGTACATTGAACAAAGAAGACTGAGAGTAAAGTTGAAAGAGGAAGGTTAGGGGCATGTAGTACACCAGAAAGAAAGCACGAATGTAAAGACAGACTATATAGCTTAGTGAAACCTAGAGTGGTCAATGATTGTGATTAAATGTACAAATATCTTTTTACATGAGGGAGAACAAATGAATGTCAACTTTGCAAGGTGTTAAAAATGGGGCGGTATTGGGGAAAAATACAATCGGTGCAAACTGGAGTTTATAGTTAACAGTAACATTGCATTATACTTCCTCTTGTTGTAACAGAGGCAATATACCAAAGCTAAATGTCTGTAAGAGGGGATATAAGGGAGGGGTATGGGATTCTTGGCATTGGTGTTCTTTTCTGACTTTTTTTTTTGTATTCTATTTTAATTTTATTTTTTCTTTTGTTGCTTTTTAGTTGTCATTTCTTTCTTTTTTCTTTTTCTTTTTCTTTTTTTTTTTTTTTTTTTTTTTTGCCTCTTCCTCTTTCTTTGTGGAAGAAATGGAGATGTCCTTATATAGACAGTCATGGTGAATGCATAACTATGTGATTATACAGGGAACCATGATTGTTTACTTAGGATGGAATGTATGGTGTGTGAATAAAACTGTCTAGAAAATAAACCAAGGGATACAAGTGCTGGGGAAAATGTGGAGAAAGGGATGTACCTAATCACCATTGGTGGGGAAGTAGAATGGTGCAGCCCATCTGGAGGGCAGTGTGGTGGTTCCACAGGAAGCTAAGCATGGGGTTGCCATATGGTTCTGTAACTTGGTTATTGGGTATATACTTGGAAGAACTGAAAAAAGGGATATGAATGGACATTTGCACAGTGAGGTTTATGATGTCAATATTCACAATTTTGGAGTGGATGGAGGTGACCTAAGGGTACATCGACCGATGGACAGAATGAGTGGTGTATACATACAGTGGACTATTGAGCTCCTACAAGGAGTTAAGTTGTGAGGTGAATAGACATTGAGAACAGTATGTTGAGTGAAATAAATAAACCAGTAAAGAAAAGAAAAACATTATAATAACTCACTATTATGGACTAAATATAATGGGCAAACTCTGAGAATTGAATCTGAAAGCATAGGTTATCAGTGGGAAGGCTTATTGTAAAGGTTCCTAGATTGTAAGCTCTTACAGCAGTTACATCTATCCTGAGTTGTAACGGTTATTTTTAAATTCTGAAATGCTGAGCTCTTTGTGTATAACCTGTTAAGTCCCTGGGACTTTGGGTATCTGTGTGACACCTGACTCAGAGTCAGATTCTGGCAGCTATGAATATCAGCGTTACTCCATGCAACAAATGTTAAAGAGTCTGAAAAAAGAGACCAGACTTCAATTAGAAATATACAAATTGGAATTGGTTGGGATTAAGGTAAATTAGACTAAGGGGTAGAGGATGATATTGATGGTGTTTTTAAAACTTCAACTTTTGTGTGAGACTAAAGGAAGAGATGTTTATTAGGTGCAAAATCTATATTTTTTGTAACACATTATATAATTTAAATTGTATTCAAACAACATAATTACATGAAATGTTGAATAGGGAGTGAAATCTGGTTGGTTTGTACAGGTTAGTGTGAAACCCCAGTACATCCCAGAGTAATTTTGGCAGAGAGCCCTCGATCTTGAGGCTTGCCCTTTTGAAGCTTGTTACTGCAAAGGAGAGGCTGAGCCTACTTATAATTGTTCCTAAGAGTCTCCCCCTGTGAACCACTTTGTTGCTCAGATGTGGCCCCTCTCTCTCTCTAAGCCCACTTGGCAGGTGACCTCACTGCCCTCCCCTCTATGGGGGACATTACTACCAGGAGTGTAAATCTCCCTGGCAACATGGGACATGTTCTAGTTTGCTGTTGCTGCCAGGATGCAAAACACCAGAAATGGATTGGCTTTTATAAAAGGGGGTTCATTTGGTTACACAGTTACAGTCTTAAGGCCATAAAGTGTCCAAGGTAACGCATTGACAATCGGGTACCTTCACTGAAGGATGGCCAATGGCGTCCGGAAAACCTCTGTTCAGCTGGGAAGGCAATGGCTTTCTCCCAGGATGTTCCTCTTTAGGCTTCTGCTTCTCTCCAAAATGTCACTCTCAGTTGCTCTTGGGGCGTTTGTCTTCTCTTAGCTTCTCTGGAGCAAAATTCTGCTTTCAAAGGCCATCTCCAAAATGTCTCTGTAAGCTGAAGCTCCTCAGTTCCAGTGTATTCTTCCAAGTGTCCCTCTTGGGTGTAGCAAGTTTGCTCCTTCTGTCTGATCTTATATAGTGCTCCAGTAAACTAATCAAGGCCCATGCCGAATGGGCTGGGCCACACATCCATGGAAATTATCCAATCAGAGTTATCACCTACAGTTGGGTAGATTGCACTCAGTCAAAGAATTACAATCTGATCAACACTATTACATCTGCCCACACAAGATTGCATCAAAGATAATGGCATTTTGGGGGACGTAATACATTCAAACTGGCACACTGTCTTATAAATATCTATAAATTCTATGATGGGAGATTCCATAAATTAAGAAGAATGGCTTATCAGATAATATGAAAGTTGATGGGCAAAGTGGTATGTTAATACTAACATCTACTTTTTGAAATGTAAAAACTTTCAATTCAGACTTTTTGAACTTTCTTTTTTGTAGATTTGGAATGAGAGGACATTTGATGTTGTTCTAGTTTGCTAATGCTGCGGAATGCAAAACACCAGAGATGAATAGGCTTTCATAAGATGGGGGTTTATTTTGCTACACAGTTACAGTCTTAAGGCCATAAAGTGTCCAAGGTAACACATCAGTAATCGGGTACCTTCACTGGAGGATGGCCGATGGCGTCCGGGAAACCTCTGTTAGCCGGGAAGGCACGTGGCTGGCGTCTGCTCCAAAGTTCTGGTTTCAAAATGGCTTTCTCCCAGGACATTCCTCTCTAGCAAGCTTGCTCCTCTTCTAAACGTCACTCACAGCTGCATTCCGTTCAGTCTCTTTGAGTCAGCATGTTTTATATGGCTCCACTGATCAAGGCCCACCCTGAATGGGTGGGGTCACACCTCCATAGGAGTATCCCACCAAAGTCACCACCCACAGCTGGGTGGGGCACATTCCAAGCAAATCTAACCAGCACCAAAACGTCTGTCCCACAAGACCACAATGATAATGGCATTTGGGGGACACAATACATTCAAACCGCCACAGATGTCAATTACATCAAGGTCTGTAAACTTTACAAGTCTTTTAATCTTTAAATTATTAGTGAATAATTCCTTTATAGTTCCACAGAAATTAGTAGGAACACCATATTTTTTTGTAGCACAATTATTTATTTTGCTAGTTCTGACATAAAATTCCAGCAAATTTCTTAATTACACGGATATTCCTGCTATTATAGCACGTGCCATTCCTTGGAAGCCCTGAATTGCCTTTGCCTGAAGAGTTGTGTTGAATTTCTGTATTTTGAAGAGGCGGCAGCTCCTCTTCAAAATGTCACTCTTGGTTGCTCTTGGGGCGCCCTCAGCTTCTCTGGAGTAAGTCTGCTTTCAACGGCCGTCTTCAAACTGTCTCTCATCTGCAGCTACTCTGACAGTTTCTATGCGTCTTCAAAGTGTCCCTCTTGGCTGTGGCAAGCTCACGCCTTCTGTCTGAGCTTATGTAGTGCTCCGATAAACTAATCAAGGCCTATGCTGAATGGGTGGGGCCACATTTCCACGGAAACTATCCAGTCAGAGTCTCACCCACAGCTGGGTGGGTCACATCTCCATGGAAACAGCCTAATCCAAACATTCCAACTTAATCCCCACTAATATGTCTGCCCCCACAAGATTGCATCAAAGAACATGGCTTTTTCTGGGGAACACAATACGTACAAACCGGTACAGGACATGACTCCCAGGGATGAGCCTGGGCCCAGCAATCTTTTGGTCAAGAAGATTGAGAAAATCTTCTTGACCAAAAGGGGGAAGTGAAATGAATCAAAATAAAGTTTCAATGGCTGAGAGTTTTCAAATGGAGTTAAGAGGTCATTCTGAAGAGCATTCTTATGTGCTATATAGATATCCCCTTTTAGTTTTTAGTGTATTGGAATAGCTAGAAGGAAATACCTGAAACTTTCGAACTGCAACCCAGTAGCCTTTATTCTTGAAGATGATTGCATAACTATGTAGCTTACATGATGTGACTGTGTAATTGTGAAATCCTTGTGGCTCACATTCCCTTTATCCAGTGTATGGACAGATGAGTAGAAAAATGGCGACAAAAACTAAATGAAAAATGGAATGTGATGGGAGGATGGAATGCTTTGTGTGTTGTAACTTTTATTCTTTTTCTTTTTTCTGTGGGGTAATGAAAATGTTCAAAAATCGATTGTGGTAATGAGTGCACAACTGTATGATGGTGCTATGAACAATTGATTTTACACTGTGGATGATTGTATGGTATGTGAATATATCTCAGTAAAATTGAATTAAAAATAAAATCCCCAATTTGTAGCTTTCCTCAGTTTCGTTGTTGTGAATACTCTCGCCATGGCTGAATCCAAGCTACCACTGTAATGTCACTAAATGCTGGATTGGGAAGAATTTGCACAATTCGTTTTCATGAGTTAGTAGTGGAGGCTTCCAGTGCACCATTGAGTATGCAATGTAATACAGAATATTGGAAATATAACTGTTCTTGATGAGTCACATGACTTTTGAAATTAATATGTCTGAAATAAAATGTGTTGCATGTTGGTATAATGTTATGTTGAGGGGCAGTGGACTAAAGGAGAGAGTTGAAAAGGAGTTCTTGTTCCATCACTTCTGTTGGCATAATCTTTAGGTTGCTGACATGCCCTTTTGGAAGACAGCAAGACTTTTTGGGAAGGACATGGGATTTGGAGTCAGATAGGCCTTCATGTGGGCGTGGGAGGTGTATAATATTATTATTTAGACCTGCTTTTTCATTCTTTATTTGAAATGGTTAGATTACATTGTATGATATGTTCCTTTTCAATGTCGAAAAGCCTGAAAGTGTTCTCTTTTATTATATAAATTCTATTAGATAAAAGGTGCTAATGTCCCTGGAATTTACGATGTATTTAATAAATATTTGTTAAGTGGATGGCTGATGGATGGGTGAAATTCATATTATCTCTTGGTTTTTCTCCAAGCTAGAAATCTGCAAGACGCACCTTGTCTCTTTGCTTATTATTCTCTATATCCAATTAATTACCAAGTACTGATGGATTTTGTCTCCTAAATGTTTCATTTTAATCTGCTTCTTCCTCTTTACCTATTCTCCACTAGTTTAAGTCCTCATTATCTCCTAATTGGCTCTCCACTTCCTGCCTTGAACACCTTGAAACCATCCTTAATAGAAGTGTAAACTCTTTAGGGACAAAGATTTTCTTATACTTATTTTGTATTCTTAAAATCTGATATAACTTCCTGGTGCACAATAGATGAACAATTTATTTGAATGCATAATTGAACGAACCACTTTTGGAGAAAGTAATTGTTATAATTTTCTGTGTTGGAAATTACCTTCCAAAATGACATCACCGTGTTTCTTGAGTGTCCGTCTGAGGCCATCATCCCTGGTAACTTCAAAATCCACTTAAAATTCTACATTTTAAGCCTTGTGTTTCTGCTACATATCGGTTCCCGACATTTCCACTGTTCCTCCTTTGGGGTGTGGGATTTGGTATGATCTGCTTCTGCTCCTGCTTCTCAGACTGTTCCTGTCCCATTTGTTTCTTTCCTGCATCAGCCCACCTGGGAACTGCTCCTTTCTCCTTCAGGTCTTTTTCCACTGAGGTGAGAGGCTCTTTCCAACCAGAGGTTTCAGACAGAGTAATTAAGGTTTAGTTCCCCTGGATGATTGGAGGTTGGGCTAAGCTTGCAGAGCCAGAGTTGAATGCACCAAGACTTTATATGACCCCAGCTTCTGACAGGGTTGGATTTCCATGGGTCTAAATGAAAGCTAGCCTGCAAAGATGTGATTAAAATTAGGTGCTTCCATTGCTCGGTCTGAGAGGTACCTTTCAGTATGTTGAAATGAAGTTGCAAAGAAGGCAGCATTTCCAAAGTGAAGTAAGAAATTAGTGTAAATGAAAGATTTACAGCACATTTAAGAATGTCTCACTTGTTTCAAATTCTGAGCATCCAGAATTGTTAAAATTGGGATTTTTTTTTCCCGAATAGGAACTCTCCATTTTAAGCCTTAACTTTGTTTTGCAGTTGATTTTATTTGCACCCTCTCTCTCTCCCTCTCCCCTCCCTCTCCCTGTTCCCCTCTCTTTCCCTCTCTCTCTCACACACACGCTTACACTTATATTCTTCCCAACATGTTTTTTTGTATCCTTTAGTACAAGGATTTGAGTGCCTTTGTATCTCACAGTCTACAGAGTTTTGTAACAGATTGAAGGGTTTGAACTTTCTGGCCAGGCACCCATGGTTTGAGTTTGGACTCCATTACTTATAGGTGTGTCATTTTTAGTAAATCACTGAACTTTGCAGAGCCTTGGTTTCCTCACCTAATATCTAACACAGAGGGTGGTCAAGTGGTCTTAGTGAGATAAACAGATATAAACCCTCCATCATATGGTCTGGCACCTAATCCACACTCAATAAATAATAGGTTCTCCCATCTTCTTGATGAGAGAGAGGTCACTCCAGTTTTATTGCCTGAGACTTCTCTTAATTTCTTCTTGCTCTTCTAAACTCAAAGCCCATAGTGAATTCTCCTTTCCTGTCACTCTATAGCCCTTATGTGTTTCATAACTGTTAAAGACTATTATTTGCAGCATTGTGGCACATTTTCTTGTGGATTTTGCATGTATGTGTCTGTTTCTGTGTGTTTGGCTTACATGCCTTCTTTTCTCAACCATACTTCCAGGGATCATGTTCTGTTTATCCTTCTAGTACCCTAAAAACTGATTCATCAGGCAAACCAATTATTTTCTTAAAGTATGTGCTAAAATGATATTTGAATGACTTTTAACTCCAGAATGAGGAGATAACATTTCAATGCCTGGATCTTTTTACATTTAAAAAATCTGTTCTAGATTATTCTTATCTGATAGAAAAGAAAATGACTAGATCAAATATTCTAAGAGTCTCTTCCAATTCTTTCATTCTGTTTCTAGGAATTATGCTATATAAAGCCAAATAAAAATTCTACATTTACTTCGTAATTTAGCATCTCTGGCCAGATACCATCTGATTTTAGCCCAAGTTCTTTTGTATATGAAAAGAATAAAAGTATTATGGCCAAGGTAGATGACATGCTCCATTTTTACTCCATATATGCATTATGTTTTTGACGACAAATTACTGCCATCGAAGAAACCAGTAAGAGGATCCACACTAACGTAGTGCTATAATCAGCTGGTGTATTTGGCTTCCATAAGAACTATTTCCTGTTACATTACAACACAACTGCCAGGAGCTGTATAGAAAGATACAGTCATCTTCTTTTCCTTCAACTTGACATGTTTCTGATCAGAACTGACATTGCAGATCTCAGATCCAATATATTATAGGAAGGAATTGGCACTTTCATCCTTCCTACAGTGGGCAGAGGGAGAGAGCTGCCAGCATCTGAAATGTCTGCCTATGATTATTCAAGGTACAGGCAGTAACAGAGCTTGCTGTATGCAAGCCAAATGAAATTATTAAGGCTGACCTTCTCACTGAACACTTAATAGGTAATCAATTTTCACTGCTGACAGTGGAGGGTAAAAATCAAGTAGGGAAATATAATTATGTTTCCATACATTTGAAAGGGATTTAAAGTATGCAAAATGATTTTGCAGGTGTTATTTCATTTGATTTTCACTGCAACATAACATTTGGCCAGGACATGCATACATACATCCTTTCATGCCTGTTTCGGTTTGCTAAAGCTGCCAGAATGCAATATACCAGAAATGGGTTAACTTTTACAATGGGGATTTATTAGTTTACAAATTTACATTTCTGATGTAAATGTCCCAATTAAGGCATCCACAGGATGATACCTGGACTCTGAAGAAAGACTGCTGTCATCCGGGACACTTCTGTCACATAGCAAGGCACATGGCGGGCTTCTTTTGGTCCTTTTGTCTGGGTTCCATTGCTTTCAGCTTCTAACTTCAGTTGCTCTCTCAGCTTCTCTAAGGGCTTTTCTCTGTCAGCTTCTGGCTTCAGTGGCTCTCTCAGCTCTTCCAGGGGTTTTTCTCTGTAAACTCTCTCCAAACTTCTCTGGGTGTTTCTGAGTCTCTGGGTATTTCTCTCTGAGCTCTCTGGATATTTCTCTCTTTTATCCTCGTAAAGAACTCTAGTAAAGGATGAAGACCCACCTTGAATTGGGTTGGTCACATCTCAATTGAAACAACCCAATCAGAAGTTCCCACCTACAATAGGTCTGCAAGCACAGGAATGGATTAAAAGAACATGGCCTTTTCTGGGGTACATAACAGATTCAGACCAGCACAATGCCATAAGACTTAGTTGAAAACTATTTTATGGGCCATCTGCTACATGTTAGTCTGTGTTGTAAAGACAGAGGATGGAGTGGTGAAGAAGTCAGAAGAGGTTTTACTGTCCTAATTTTAGTAATGGGGAGAGGTCATGAAGAGTTCCTTAAGGAAATGCTGAGCTTGGAACCTAGTACAGTGGCATGAATCTTAGGCCATAAACTTTGGGGCATGAGAAATGAAGCTTATTTACTTTCTAGCACTGAACTTCAATATCAAGCCCCTGTCTCCCTGGGCTGGTGGGACACTTAACGCCAGATATTTTGTTCACTAACACAGGTTCATGCCAAAGTCCTGGGTGGGTCTCAGGTAGTTCCAGGGCATTGTGGAGGGGCCTCTGGTGACACTGCTGGGGCTGTTGGCTGCTTATAGACATGAAGGTGATGTTGTTCTGGGACCAGAGGCTTTCCCCGTTTGTTCCAGGAAACAGTGTGCAAATCCCTCTGTCTTTCTATCCCTCTGCTTCTCCACTGCGCCCCTGAACATCTTGACCTCAAGGAAAGTGTTATCCTTTTATGTTTCTCCAGTGCTCCTTTTCTATGCCTCCTTATCTCTCTCCACTCATAGGCTTGGGTTCTGGCCACAAAAGCCAAGATTTCCACAGTTGACCTTGCCTCATTCTTCTGCTGAGGCCAAAACCCTGCTGAATGGGGGGAGCAAATAGGAACAAATAAAGGGAGAAATAGTCATAGACTATTATATCAGAGTATTCTAATGACCCACCATAGAAGCAGGAAGTCAGTCCCAAGGCCCTGAATCCATCAGCCTGTGATTAGCAGAGAAGCCTGAAAATCAATTGACCCTGGAAGGCCACTGGTCCTCTCTATGCAGAGGTAATGAGAGAGCACCTAAAACTCTAAGCTTGGCTCCATAAAACAGCTCAAGACTAGAAAAATGTTAGCAGAGAAAGAATTCAAAGTGATTAATGGAATAAAAGCCCTGCCTTATGGTTTGAAATTAAAATCATAAAATGTGCATAGGTTTTTCAACCAATTATTAACTGGGAAAGACAAGAAGTGCCAGGGAGTCAGAGGAAAGGGGTAAAATGAAAGAAGCAAAGGGAAACTTTATGAGAAAATACCTAAAAACCTTTCCTCACAAGTGAAAACTTTTAGCCTTTGGAGTGATTTCCTCTTACAGGGTGGGAAGGTCAGTTGCATGAAAGTTTTATTCAGAAAAGTACTTCATATGATATGACACACATCCCCAGATTTCACCAGCTTGTAGGGACATTTGGGGACACATTAATTGTAATGCTCACACTGCAATGGCTCGTAACTCCCAGTTGGTAGACTGGAGAGCATCAATCTCTCTCTCAGACTTTCCCACAGTCTGTTCTTTTGAATTGCCAGGAGAGAGCTCTTAACCCCATGGGATGCCTATGCACTTATCTCCAGCTCCTTCTCTCCCATTCTCTCCTAAAACTCCTTCACTCAAGTATTGCCTCCATGATCCAGAGAAACTTAAGGAAGGTCACCAACCACCTTGCTACATCAAGAGGCCAATTCTGAGAGCTCAGATTATATGTCATGGTGGCAGCATCTGTTAGAGTTAATCCTCCCTCCTCTTGAATTATTTTCTTCTTATGGCCTCCTTCTCGGTCTCCTTTGCTGGTTCCTCCTCATCTCCCTGAGCTCTTAATGAGGGTTGTGCACTATGACACTGTACACAGACCCCTTCTCTTCTTTAGTGATACTTGCTCCTTTCACCATTTCTTAACAGTTTCGTGGCTTTACATACCAGCTGTGAGTTGTTGATTCCCAAATTTATAGCTTTGACTGAGACTTTCCTCTGAACTCCAGACTTGAATAGCTGCTCTCTCCCTGGTATCTCCCCTCGGATATCTAATAGGTACCTGAAAATTTTAGTTTTAAAAACTGAAGAGCTGAACTCTACACCTTGCCTTTCCACATTCCACCCCTCGCCCCACACATGAAGCATGCACACACATAGAACTCTTCATCCTCCTGTGGTATTTCCTAACTTAGTGAACAGCTACTCTAAACTTTCAGTTGTTCAGGTAAAAAACCATGTTGTCATCCTTGACTTCTCTAATTATTTCACATTCCACATCCAGTGCAATAAGCAAACCCTGTTGGCTCTACACTCAAATACATCAAAAATTTGCACATTGCTTCTACTACTACTACTCCCTTTGGTTCTATCAGCCTTCTTCTCTTGACTGGATTACTGCAGTGGCCTCTTAAATGGTCTTCTAACTTCTATTGTTGCCCCTCCTTCATTTTTTATTACCCAACAGCTAAAATTGCTCTTCGAAAGTCCAAACATAGCATTCTTTTGCTAAAAATCTATAGTTGCTTTCCTTGTCACTCACAGTCAGAGCCAACATTCTACAAAATTCAGTGGGATCTGATTCCAACTTCATCTGCTAATTCTCTCTCCTCACTCTCTCTGTTCTAAACACAGTGTCTACCATAGTGTTCCTAAAACGAAATAGGCGTTTTCTGATCTCCAGGCATCTGCATTTGCTATTTCCTCTGCTTGAATTGCTCTTTCCCAGATACAACATGGCTTACTTTGTCATGTCTTTCAGGATTTTGCTGCAAGTGTCATTATCTCATTGAAGCCTTTGAAGATTAGCCTATTTAAAATCCATTCATCTCCTTTCACTACTTATCACCCTCCCATGCCTTAATAGTTCTTTGTAATTTCTTCTTAATTTATCACCATTTAGTTTATAATATAGTATACTTATTTAGTTGTTTGATGCCTGTGATAGAAAAGAAGTTCTATGGGAACAAATTAGTGTGTGTATTGTATGTGTTTGTGTTTGTGTGTGTGCATATGTGTGCTGGTTTGAAGTTTTTATGTACCCCAGAAAAGGTCATGTTCTTTTAATCTATTCCTATGGGTGTGGCCCTATTGAGTGGGACTTTTGATTAGGTTGTTTCAACTGAGATGTGACCCACCCCATTCAAATGGGTCTTAATTCTTGACTGGAGTCCTTGATGAAAGTATAAAGGACAGAAAAAAGCCAGAGAGCACAGAGAAACACACAGAGAGCTTGGAGAGGAAAAGCCCTGGGAGAAGCAAGCAAGGACCCACAGAAACTGAAAGAGCCAGAACCTGAAAACAACAAACCTGGAAGAGAAGGCTCAGCAGACTCCAGCCATGTGCCTCCCGTGTGACAGAGGAACCCCAGATGCTGTTGGGATTTCTTCAGAGAAGGTATCATCCTGCTGATTCCTTAATTGGGACATTTTTATGGCCTTAGAACTGTCAATTTGTAAACTAATAAATCCCCATTGTAAAAGTCAACCCTTTTCTTGTATATTACATTCCCGCAGCTTTAGAGAACCAAAACAGATTTTGGTATCAGAGAAGTGGGGTGGTGTGATTTGCAAACACGAAAAATGCTGGAATGGCTTTATAAATGGATATTGGGAAGAATTGTGAGAAGCTTGATAGAAAAAGCCTACATTGCTTTGAAGAGACTGTTGGTAGAAATATTGATGCTAAAGGTACTTCCAAAGAGGCCTTAGACAGAAATGATGAATATATCATTGCCAACTGGAAGGAAGGTGACTTGTTGACCTTTTAGTGGCAGAGAATTTGACAAAATTGAGTACTGGTGTTGGATGAAAGGGAGAATTTGAAAGTGACAAGCTTGGATATTTAACTGATGAGATTTTCAAATTAAATGTGGAAAATGCAGCCTGGCTTCTCCTTGTAGCTTATAGTAAAATGCAAGAGGAAATGGATAGGCTGCTAACTGAACTCTTGGGTGCAAAGAAACCAGAAATTGATGGTTTGGAAAGCAAGTACCCAGAGAACAGATCTCCATATGAGGATTTAACCAGTCAATCATTTCAGTACAAGCCAGGCTTGGAGATGGAGTTATCCAGAAAGGATTTGTGGAAAGTCTTACTGTGTGATGGTTGGGACCCCTGTGTGCTACATGCTAAATGGACAGATTTGTTGCAGGATCTGTATGAATGAAACCACTGCCAGCCTAGACAAAAAGGTACAGCAAGGGGACAGATTGAAGGAAAAATGACCTCAAAGGCAGAACCATGGAAGTCAAGGTCTGGAGTCAAGAAACCTTGGGCCAGAATGTGGACCCATCCGTGCACATGGAGAGGGTAAGTTTGCTCTGGAGTTGTGGAGGGCATCCTTCCTCCCTATTGTCCAGAAGAGTGTTATGACCCCAGGGCTCTCAGATGCCTAGGGAATTGAGGGAAGCTTGGCCACCCTGTTGCTTAGGAAGAATGCTGCCACCCCCGGCCTCAGAGAAGGTGGAGCACATTCCCCAGGGATTGGGGAAAGCCTGGGCCCCACCCACTGTTTTGAGGGATTTGAGAGCATGCTTCAGATATGGCAGAGAGTCCATTTGCCTCCAAGATGCTTGAAGAGGGTGGAACAGTGAACAAGGCGGTCTCCCCAGTGCTTGGAGATGTTGGAGTCCTCATCCCAGTGTTTGGAGAGAACAGGGCCCACAAAGGCCCTTGGAGAGGGTGGGACTGCCACTCTTTCAAACCCCGAGAATAAGACATCTTTCTGTAGATGACTCTCAAACCTTGAAATCTAATAGAATTTGCCCTGCAGGTTTTCAGAACTGTTCGGGACCTTTGACCCCTATTTTCCTGTCAATTTCTCCCTATAATAGGAATGTTTATCCTATGACTGTCCCTTCTCTGTGTATTGGAAACAGATAATTTGTGCTAAGTTTCACATGTCCACAGCTGGAGGAGAATTCTGTCTTAGGACAGACCATGCCTGTACTGATTTTGATAAAACTTTGTACTTACTTATTGTTACTGAAATGATTTAAGCTCTTTTGATATTGTGATGGAATGAATGTATTTTGCATATGGAAAGAACATGTCTTTTGAGGGTTTAGAGGTAGACTGTGCTGGTTTGGAGCTGTTAGGTACCTCAGAAAAGGCCATGACCTTTTAATACATTTCTATGGGTGCAGACCTATTGTGGGTGGGACCTTTTGATTAGGTTGTATCAATTGAGGTGTGACCCAGCCCATTCAAGGTGGGTCTTACTCCTTTACTGGTTTCCCTTATGAGAGGAAAAAAAGGGCAGAGACATTTTGGAGAAAGCTTAGAGAGAGAAACATCCCAGAGAAGCAAGAAAGGACCCTCAGAAACTGTTAAGAGCCAGAACCTGAAAGCAACAAAACCTGGGAGAGAAGGATCAGCAGACATCAGCCATGTGCCTTCCCATGGGACAGAGGAACCTGGATGCCAACAGCCTTTCTTCAGAGAAGGTATCCTCTTGCTGATGCCTTAATTTGGATATTTTCATGACCTTAGAATTGTAAAATTGTAAGCTACCCTTTATAAAAGCCAGCCCATTTCTGGTAGTATTGCATTTAGGCAGCGTTAGCAAACCAAAACAATATGTGTGTTTTGTTCACTGCCTTGCTCATAGTAGGCTTTCAATTAATGTTTGTTAAATGGATGAAAGGGTGACTGTATCTTTGAACAGAGCTCTTGGTGTTCCTCAACTTCTAATTCCTTGCCTGGATGTTGCGGCTCTGTTCCCTCATCATGAGCAAGCATCTCACTCTGCCTGATACCCTGTGGTTGAATGGGCGGGATTGTGAAGATGGTGGAGAGTAACCCTTCAAGACACATTTTTCTAGCCACACCCTAACATATGGTCGGAGTTCCTAAAAAGCTTTTTGAAGTCTCTTCAATGGTTGGCCCTAATTCCTTCCTCTCTTTCTTGAATTCAAAACCAGTCCAGAGAGCCAGTCTAAGAGGATGGGGAGCAAATACCCTCTTATTTCTTTTGCTGTTTTTGGGCTCCTGAGCCAAAAATGCCTTTTCCCCATTAATGACAAAAAAAAAAAAAAAAAAAAAAAAAAAAAAAATTGAAGCTTCTGTTCCTTATTAAGTCAAGTAACAAAACTAGAAAGGTCACCACTTCCCAGCACAGAATGTAAATCTGGGTTCTGTGGAGGCTCTCACAATAGTTGTGCCTGGAGCAGTTCTTTACTGGCCATCCAGATGGGAGGGAAGGGATGGGATGCAATGGGTGAGGTGGAGACTGGTGGAAGAAGGTGTTTCTATTACTTCCAGGGTCCCAAGGAGAGAGAGTTCCTCCACTTCAAGCCTTTCCCTCAGGGCATCTTTGTTTATTAGAGCAGAGAAACTTGTGCAATTTTTTTTTTCTGTTTCTCCTTCTGTCTTTCTCGTGCTCCTAAATCAGAAGATGGCAGCAGAGATCGCTCTCTTCCCACTGCTGCAACTGTCCCAGCAGGACACAAATGCTCACCAGTGAATGCAGCACAGAGTACTTTGCAGAAACATATTGATTTCATTCGAGGAAGATAAATTCATAAAGTGCACAACTGTATTCATCAGTTTGTTTAGGAGGAATGTGATATAGGAGGTGTGCAAAAATAAAATTCCCAGTAGCAGGCATCATTCGTTATCTCTTCCATATGTGCAGGCTGTAATGCTCAGGAGAGAGTGGATGGCTACTGAATCTGACAGCTGCTGCTCAAAATTGAATGCCTTTCCAAGTATCCTTGCTTAACCCATAACCAGTGTGGAGCCTGTCCAATGCTTCTCCTGAGGCTTTTCTCCATGTAAACCACTGAATCCAAACCTCTGTCTGGCCAGGAAGCCCAGACCTCATGGGTTCTGCCCACATCGCTGAGCGTGTTTTCATCCCAGCCCCAGCCTTGTCTTGTACCCTGGTCCTGAGGCTAACAGAACCCATTCTTGCCAGATTCTACCTAGAGATATAATGATGAATTGTGTCTCTGTGTGTGTGAGTGTGTGTGCTTAGGGAAATGGCAGGATGCCCTCTTGCTCTTTCTAATCCTTTGGAAAAGGGATGTACACTGAATTTTTTTGTTTCTTTTCTTCTTCACACTTCCATCCCTACACCTACTGTTCAAAATTGCATTTGGAATTTTGCAAAGCTGATATTCTTATGTTTATGTGAAGCCCTCATGACAAGGTAATAGTAAATGCAAAATAATTATTTTTTAAACTGGTGTCCGTCCAGCCACAACAGAATACCTAACTAAATTGCCTTGAGGTAGGGTATTATATCAAATATCAAGAAGAGAGGCAATTGTAGGATTGGCTGATTCATCTGTTAAATGATGAACAGCTTGTTTCTATCTTCTGGACTTTCCTCTTATGTCCATAAAAAGGCTGCTGTAGTTCCAAGAATAACTACTTTACACTACAATGTCCAAAGACAGACAGAAAGGAGACATTTTCTCCTATGTCTCTCATTTTACTTGGAGGCAAGAATCTTTCTTAAAATCCTCCAGTGTATTTCCTGCCAGGTGCCACTGGTGAAAACTGGGGCACATGACCACCCCTAAACCAATCACTGGCATATAAGAATGTTTTAATTGGATGGGTTTAGACCAATTATCATTCTTATCCCAGGGTTAGTCCACCGACCTTGAGCATGTTGCTGTCAATATCAGAATAATACCATTTTTTTTAAGCAAGGAAAAAGTGTGAAATGATTGTAGGACTGGCAACCAACATGATATGCTAGCACTGCTCAAAAGTGCATGACTACAGCATCAAAGCCCTACTGAGGAGTATCCCTAAAGAATCGTATAAAAAGGAAATACTCCCACTGGTAGGGTCTTTGAGCCATGCACCTGGGTATTCACTTTGCCTGGCATGAGAGATGACCAGAAGTATACGACTACACTGGTTCCTGGGCATTGGATGATGGTTTGGCTAGTGGTCAAGGACTTGGAAAGATCAAGATTGGAATGTCGGTGACAAAGATGTCTGGGGAAGAGACATTTGATGGACTACTTAGAATGTGAATGTATTTGTGTCCATGAGAATGCTAACTAAAGGGCAGCCATTGAAGAAGAGGCTTTCAATATCATTGACAGTACAACATGCATACCTGTGCTGGGTTGAATTGTGTCCCCCCAAAATATATGTTCAAGTTCTAACCCCTGCATCTGTGAGTGTGACCTTATTTGGAAATAGGGTCTTTGCAGATGGAATCAAGTAAAGATGAGGCCATATTGGATTAGGGTAGGCACCTAGGGAAGAAGGCCATGTGAAGATGGAGGCAGAGATGATGCCGAGTTATGCTGCCACAAATCAAGTAACACCAAGGATTGCCAGCAACCACCCGAAGTTACAGGAAGCAAGGAAGGATTCTTCCCTAGGATCTCTGGAGGGAGTATAGCCCTGCTGACAACTTTCATTTCGACTTCTACCCTACAGAACTGTAAAAGACCAAATCTCTGTTATTTTAACCCACCCAGTTTGTGGTATTTTGTCACAGCAGCCCTAGGAAACTAAGACATTGCCCAGTATGCAAACAATAGAAACTAACACTGAACTTCTGATACAGCTTCATTTCCCAGAAGACTGTCATGCAAGGAGCAGCAGTTCGTCTGCAACAGTGTTTCTGCTACAACTACCATGTGAAGAGTTTTGAAATGCCTCATTTACCATAATGGTATTCCACCCAACATTTCTTCTGACCATGAAGTCACTTTTCAATGAAAGAAGTATGGCGGTATTGGTCTTACACAAACTTCATCACTCCAAAAAGTTGACCTCATAGAATAAAATGGCCAGCTGAAGACTTGGTTATAACCTTGCAGGACTGAGGTGCTATCCTCCAAGACACAGAATATGCTCTGAACCAATATAGAATATAGAATGCCATTTCTTTCATAGTCAGAATATGTGGGAGCCAATGGGAAGATGTGATAGTGGCCTCTATTACTGTTTCCCCTAATGATCCATTAATAAAATTTGCTTCCATTTCTGCAGCTGCTTTACTGTTCCTGGTTCCCAAAAGAAGACCCCTTTTTCCAGCAATATAAAGAGAGTTCTGTTGAACTGGAAACTGACACTTTTGTCTGGTCCTTTGGACTTCTCATGCCACTGACCCAACAGGCTAAGAAGGAATTAATTATCTTGTAATTGATGGGATGATGATCCTGATTATGAAGTAAAATTAGAGTTTCATTTCTAATGAAATCAGGGATGACTGTATCTGGAATCCAGGATAAGTTTGGGGTACATCTTTATACTCTTTCTTCCAGTGTTAAAGGTTAATAGAAAACTGCAGCAACCTCATACAGACAAAACCAATAATGGCACAGATTTTTCAGGTACTGTTCACTTCACTGGGTAGAACGCCATGACCAGCTGATGTGCTGAGGGAGGGAAAAGGAACTATGGAATGGGCAATGAAAGAAGGAAGAAAGAAGACTCTGACTGTGGCCATGTGAGCAGTTGGAGAAACAAGGACTGTGGTAGTCATACCTATTTTCTTACTCACTTGATCTTTATTAAACCATGTTTCTCCTTTCTCACTCCCCTAACATCAAACATAAGGTGTCTCAATTGTAGTTAATGCAGTATTTTGGATTTATATTTTAGTGCATTAAAGGAGGTTTGTGACTGAGCTAGGGGAGGAATAAACACTCTTGAGAAATAGATAAATTTGCATATAGAGTTTTATGTCTCCCTTTTAAGGAGGAAGATAAGTGAATCTTCAGTTTTATAAGGAGTAGTTGCAAGGCAGAAGCATGTTATTTACTGCCTTTTTCAGAAGTTAAATTTGGGTTAAAATAGTGTGTGTATATGACTCCTTGGGATGAATCTGTACCCAGCATCGTGGGATTGAGAATGTCTTCTTGATCAAAAGGGGGATGTGAAATGAAACGAAATAAAGCTTCAGTGACTGAGAGATTTCAAATGGAGTCTTAGAGGTCTTAGGTTTTACTGTATTGGAATGACTAGAAGTAAATACCTGAAACTATCAAACTCCATCCCAGTAGCCTTCACTCTTGAAGATGACTGTATAACAATGTATATTACAAGGGGTGACAATGTGATTGTGAAAACCTTGTGGCTCTCACTCCCTTTATCCAGCGTATGGATGGATGAGTAGATAAATGGGGACAAAAACTAAATGAAAAATAGGATGGGATGGGGGGGATGATTTGGGTGTTCTTTTTTATTTTTATTTTTTATTCCTATTCTATTTCTTTCTGGTATAAGGAAAATGTTCAAAAATAGATTGGGATGATGAATGCACAGCTATATGATGGTACTGTGAATAGTTGATTAAACACTGTGGATGATTGTATGGTATGTGAATATATCTCAATAAAACTGAATTTAAAAAAAAGAGGTGTGTATATATTTTGAGAAGACAAAGGGGTAGACTGTGCTGGATTTTTGCTGTCAACTTGGTATCACTACCATCCCCTTTTGGCACCTCTTCTGTGTCATAGAAGAGAAGCTAGAAACTGCATTTCCCTTGATTTATGATGTTGGGTTGGCCTTTGCCAATGAGAACTCATAGAAAATTTGGGAGACAGAACATAAGGAAAGGCCGCTATCTTCCTGTGGCAGTTGTCATGTATTATGTAGGAATATATAGGATCTTCCCAATAAGTTATTAAGAACAGCTCTCTTTGCTGATGCAGAATGAAATTGTTGGTGGGAGATTCCTGAGGGCTGTTGAGAATTCTAGTGGTTTCTCTAATTCCCTATATTAAAACCTTTAATTTCTGAAATACATAGAATGGTTTCTGTTTTCCTATCTAATTTTGACTTATTTAAAGATCCATAAAAGACCTAACTATGTATGGTAGTTTGAGTTATGTACCCCAAAGAAAGACATGTTCTTAATCTTAATCGACGTCCTTATGTTTATAAACCCTTGTGTTTTTAGAAACTTTTGAAGATGTTAATTTCAGTTGAGGTGGGCCAACTGTATCAGGGAGGGCCTTAATCCATATTACTGTAGTTCTTTATAGGCAGAAGAAATTCAGATATAGTCAGGGAAGGCCAGAGAATCTAGAAGCCAGAAGAAACAGGAAGAAAAGATGCAAGGGAAGAGAGAGATTGCTATGTGAAAGGAGGCAGAAATGCAAGCCAGTGAACCACCAGGATTGAAGTGAGCCAGCACCAGAACTCTACAGACTTCAGGGAGAAGGTATGACCTTCCCAATGCTTTGCTTTTTAACTTACAGCCTTCCAAGCCATGAGATTATAAATTCCTGTTATTAAGTCAACCAGTGTGTGGCATTAGTAGTAGCAGCCCTAGCGAATCAACATGGCTACCTTGTATTTTGTGTGTGTGTATGCATGTGCACAAATTGGAGAGAAGGAAGTTATTTTAAATTATAAAACAAATATATCATCATTATAAAAAATGAACAATATGCGGGTGTTCTAGTTTGCTAATGCTGCTGGAATGCAAAACACCAGAGATGGATTGGCTTTTATAAAAGGGGGTTTATTTGGTTACACAGTGACAGTCTTAAGGCCTTAAAGTGTCCAAGGTAACACATCAGCAGTCGGGTACCTTAACTGGAGGATGGCCACTGGTGTCCGGAAAACCGCTGTTAGCTGGGAAGGCACGTGGCTGGCTTCTGCACCAAAGTTCTGGTTTCAAAATGGCTTTTTCCCAGGACGTTCCTCTCTAGGCTGCAGTTCCTCAAAAATGTCACTCTTAGTTGCTCTTAGGGTGTTTGTCCTCTCTTGGTTTCTCTGGAGCAAGAGTCTGCTTTCAATGACCGTCTTCAAACTGTCTCTCATCTGCAGCTACTCTCTCAGCTTATGTGCATTCTTCAAAGTGTCCCTTTTGGCTGTAGCAAGCTCGCGCCTTCTGTCTGAGCTTATATAGGGCTCCAGTGAACTAATCAAGGCCCATGCTGAACGGGCAGGGCCACACCTCCATGGAAATTATCCAACAAAGATCTCACCCACAGTTGGGTGATCACATGTCCACAGAAACATCCAATCAAAAGTCTCCAACCCAGTCAACACCAATACGTTTCCTGCCCACACAAGACTGCATCAAAGATAATTGTGTTTTGGGGGACATAATACATCCAAACCAGCACAAGGGGTATAGAAAAGAAAGTCTCTCCCCTCCTCATCCCTTCTCTAAATTTTTTTCCTAGTTTTAGCCACTGTTGAAGGTTTGTAGTTCTTATTTTGTAACCTCCAAGACATTTTTCTATAAAGTCAATTCTCTCTAACTTTTAAGAAAATTTTTGATTTTTAATATATATAGTGTTCTAAAATTTGCTTTTTAAAGAAGCAGCAATCTTTCAGAGCCATTCTTCCAATTCTGTATATACAGAGATAGCTGCTTTTTTGTTTAATTTAGTATTCCTTTGAATGGATGGTTCATCATTTACTTAACCATATTTACCAATTTAGGTATTCAGGTTATCTCCACTTTTCCCTATTGCAGATAATGTTTTGACATATTTTCTTGTGTGTCTATCCTTGCATACATGAATGAGTATTTTAGCAGGAAATATACTTAGAAGTGGACCTGCTGGGTCAAAGGGCTTGTATATAACACATTGTGGTACACATTGTCAAAATGGTGAATAAAATCTCCTTTTGATTTGCAAAAGTGATTGGAATCTTACAAGAGGTCTGAAATCAGCCATCAGTATTCATTCCTACTAAAACCAAGGAAGAAGCTTTTGAATTTTTCCCATAGGTGGTCACCTTTCTACTGTGAGTGGGAGACTGATTTGGAGGGGCTACCTTGCAAAAGCATGTCTGTATTTCCACTATAGGCTAAAAAGGCCCCAGGAGGAATAAGAGTGGGCTTGACTGACATTGGCATGGTAGTTTCTTCCTGGGAGCCTAATTCTCAGTCATTTTCCAGAATGCATCATAGATCATGGATGTGTTAGGACAGATTTGCAACCAGCTTCTCATTTTCAGACTTGCATTTAATCATTCTGGAGACCTTTACTCCTCAAAGGACCATTGGACATCTCAGCTGGTTTATGTGGAAGTGATCTGAATATATAAGTGCCTAAGCTTATTAGTACCAAGTGGGCAGAGTTCAGTTGAGCAGCTCCTATAAACTCTGTCTGAACTAGCCAGATCCCTTGGAGATGGAAAATATGAGACAGGAATCTCATTAGCAGAAGTATTTTCTCATTAGATACTTGCTGGCTCTTAGTAAAATCTAACTAGTCCCAATGAACGAGGGTATAAGATCCAGATTTGAAATTAAGATGCTTTTCAATATGGATGAGTCAGAACTGGCAATTATTAAATGCTTATTCTGGGCCAGATAGTTTATATAGATAGTGTAAATTATTCCCACAACAACCCTTCTGAGGTTGTTGGCTTAATTCCCATTTTTCCCAAAGGGAAACTGTAGCACAGGGTGAGTAAGTAAATTTGACCAACATCAGCCAACTACTTACTGGCAATTGGGATTCACTGTCAGGTTTACCTAGGCTCAGAACCCACAGGAGCCACTCCCACCACCTCCTGCATCCTTCTGCCCCTCTGGAACTGTTGTGAGTCACAGGGAAGAAATAACTAGATACAGAGATGATGAAATATGGGACCAATGTTTACAGTTTACATTTGTCTCCATCTCTATGGTTTAGGCAAACCATTGTCTTCTATAGGGTAAATTATCTTAATTTAAAAAAAGATCTTCTTTAGAGAATCTGTTGGGTGCCTGCAATCCATGCATTGATATCTTAATTATTTAAAGCATAGTTTCTCAAACTTGACACTGTTGGCATTTTGGGCTGGATGGTTCTTTGTTGTGGGGGATTGCCCTGTGCACCATAGGATGTTTAGCAGCATCTCAGACCTCTACCCACTAGCTGCCAGTGGCCCTCCCCACAGTCATGACAATCAAAAATGTCTCCAGGCATCACCCTCTGTGGGGAAAAATTGCCCCCATTTGGGTACCACTGATTTTAAGTAAACAGATAGATCAGGAGAGAAAAAAAGAGAAAATACAGAAGGAAGTAAAATCTGCAAAGCATTGCCTTTAGGTTTCTTGTATCCAGTACATATGTTTAAACAGATTGGGAAGTAGGGGAGAATTTTCAGCATGAAATGCAGAAAAATTGCCTTACACTAACTTGTTGAGCATAAATGGGAAAGATGTGTCTGCAGTTAATGAAAAACAAAAGCGCTCTCCATATGGGGCTCCAGGTAGGTATAATAAAGTTCTTTCAGACTTGCATCACCATCTCTTGAAGAAGTAAAATTAGGTAAGCAATATTAATTATAATTGTTAAGCTATTTAAAAGTACTCTGACAGGGTGGGTGGCACAGACCTAAAGTTGGATATGCATTTCCTTCTACTCATGGATATAAGATGTGACTCTTTGGCTTGGCCGTTCCAGAATTCTTAAATACTTTCTGGCAGGTTCACTGAAGTCACAGGGAAAGATGGGCCTGTCTGGTGGGGGGGTGTCTTTTAGGAGAAGTAGTGAAGTGGAATGGAAAGAACACTGGATTGGGAGTCCAGAGATAGCTGTGGCCCTGCAGCTGTCCCTAGCAAGTCCCTGCGGAAAGTCACTTTAAGTACTTGGGTCCAATTTTGGTAGGAAGAAAAAAAAACTACTATTGAAAACAAAACCAAAAAAACTAAACATAGTTCCTTTTGCCTATACTAAGGTATAATTGACTGCATTGACCATTGATCCCCTCTCCACCTATACTCTGTGTTAAGTCACTCTGTAGTCCCCCTTCTCTAATTCTGGACTTGCTTTTGTCAATGCGATATTGCTAGACTTGATGAAAACATAGGATTGAAAAAGTGCTTCTGTGTTTCTGCTTGTGCTTGCCCTCTGCTCTCAGTGCGAAAGAGATATGTACTGCTGGTCCTGGGAGGATGGACACATAGAGCAGAGTCAAGAAGCCTTGTCATTCCAGCAGAGGCCATCCTAGAACCTCCAGATATGTGAGCAGGCACAGACAGGATCAGCACTTGCCTGGCTGATCACCCCAGATGTGTGACAATAGGTTTTCATTGTTTCCCACTGAGATTTTGTGTTTAGTTGTTAGGCAGCCTCATTGTGGATCGGTAGATAACTGATACACAAGGGATGTAGGATAATAATCTCGGGAGAAAGGATTTTTTATTTAGGGAAAGACTGGTGGACATTGTTGAGTGTGGAAGTTGAGTCTATCCACACTCGCAAGGCTGAATCCAGAAGGAGAAAGTGAGAGAGTTGAATCCCTCTGCATTAAATAACCACTACCACCACCACCACAAAACAAAAAGGAATTCTGTGTTTCTGAGGCAAACCTGAGAGAAGGGAGATAAAGGTTAGAGGAAAAGCAGGAGAAGAAGAGATGTGAGGGTGACGGGGAAAGGGAGAAAGAAGACAATCAAAAGGGAGGCTGAGCAGGGGAGACATCAGGCAATAATGGAGACCACGTGGCAGGGAAGCCAAGGATACTTGAGCTGTGAAAAGTGAGTCGGTTTCCAGTGGTTTGTTGTTCTGTCTGATGATATCATCTTAATGTGAGTCAAACCTTAAGGATAGTCAGCAATGCACAGTTTTCACTGCACCTGCACCACACCCACCACAGTCCATGGTCCTCGAAGCCAGCAAACTGATCTTCAAAATAAAAGCAGCTCAAATCTGGTTCTGCTCACCGTCCTTCCTGACCACACCTCACACCCTCCACTCCCTTCCTCACTGTGCTCCAGCCACCTGGGCCATTTGTCAAACTTCTTCCTACCTCACTGTCTTCTCTCCTGTGTCCCAAGTTTCCTATCTGTCCCCCCACCACCTCACACACACACATACACTTTGCCTGTGTGGAACCTGTTCCTTCTTAGCCTTTAGGTCTCAACCTAAATGTCAGATCCTCTGGAGGCCCCCAGTGTTTTACCATCTCTGCTCGTCTTTCTTAGCTTGTACCCGTCATTTGTTATCTCGTGGTTTTTCTCACCGTGGATACTGCCTTGAGAGTAGTGGGTGCCCATGTATCCCTGTGCTTAGCACAGTGCTAGGTAACTTGATAACATATTTGGTGAGTGAATCGATATATGAACTGTTTTTTGTTAGTGGTTCCTTGGCAATCAGAGAAAAGAGACCATGTTCCACAATGTTCTAGATGTAAGGAAGAGAGAGAACAGCTATAAGAGAAGAGATCCAACTAAGTTTGATTTCTCTGGGAACAGAAATGCAGAATGAAAATTCCCAAGAAAATAGCAGACTCTATGGAGGGCACTGGACAAACCTCACTCTGGGCCATTTTAATCAAAATAGTACATGAGAAGAGTAACCTTAGAAGGCTGGAGGACCTGGGGATATCCAGGTGACAGACAAAGGGATTTCACAAGATTTTACATCTGAAAACTTGAGGGGCTTGGGACTTGGATAAGGTGATTGCCATATCACTTATAGCTACGGAATTCTTTTCATCATCTCAACAGGGTGGGGATAGGGCTGAGAGAGAGATTTTGTGGATCAAGGGGAAGTGGGTAAGGAGGATGACGGGTGAAATCAGTCAGTGGGGTGGTGAATGCTTGCTGGGCAGATCTTTGACTCCATGATGATCTTTCCCTCCTCAAAACTCTCTTGGATGGATAAACTGGCTGGTTCCTTTATTTGGCTGGCACTCAGTGATTCCCTTTGTAAATTAAAGGGAACTCAATGCATGCTAAATGGTGGGAATGCATTTGTAGTTCAAATATATGATATTTAACTATGATGAATTACACAAACTAATGAAAGGTTGACAAACCTCAGCCGTGCGTCACATACTTTGAAATGAAATAGAAATCAATGAGGTAGCTAAATGTCCCCTTAAATGCCAATCCCCTTTCCAGTCTAAACCCCTTTCTAATTCTTTCATGGAAATAAATGGAAGGATTCTTCATTAGCTATTCATTTTCTGAAACCATTTTCCTCATTAGGCTGAAATAAGGGGTAAGCGAGGGTTTATTAGGGAGTAAGCATATTTGATAAGCACTAAATTACTTCTGATGGCTTTATGTATTTAATAATGTTCGAAAATTAGCTCGGTCTTTGATCTAATGGAACTGATGTTGATGAGGACTGAGGATTTAACCATGCTTGCTAAACAGAATGCTGACTTGGGGAAGAAGGCTGGTTGACTGAAGAGTTTATTCCTGCTCTTCACTCTTGTACTTGGGAACATTTCACCCACCATTGGCTTCATTAGTTGCCTCCTTGTAGATGACTTCCCAATCCTTATTTCCTGAACGTCAGTCTCAGGGCTCTGGGCAGGCAGTTGTCTTGGTTGTCCCATGTTACACACTATGCTTGTTTGAATCTGTTATGTAGCCCACAAAAGCTGTGTTCTTTTAATCCAGTCTTGTGGATGCAGACTTACTGCGGGTGGGATCTTTTGGTTAGGCTATTTCCCTGGAGGTATGACTCTGCCCATTCAAGGTGGGTCTTAAGTAGTTTACTGGTATCCTCTGTGAGAGGATAAATGGCAAAGACATTTTGAAGAGAGCTCAGAGCCAATACAGACCCAGATGCTTGGAAATGCAGAGAGACATTTTGGAGACAGCTGTTCAGATCAGAACTCGGGAAGAAGGAGTAGCAGATGTCTCCATGTTCCTTCCCTTGCAACAGAGGAACCCTGGATGCCATCAGCCTTCTTCAGTGAAGGTATCCTCTTGTTGATGCCTTGGTTTGGACACTTTTGTGACCTTTGAACTGTAAAGTTGTGAACTAATAAACCCCCATTATAAAAGCCAATCCATTTCTGGTATATTGCATTTCCAGCAGCTTTAGCAAACCAGAACACATGCAACTGACAAACTAGGTTTCCCCTTCCCCTATTATTTGCTCCTTTCCAGACTTCCCAATTTCTGTCACTTGTCCCACTGTCCTTCTCAAGACTCAGGTTAAAAAATTTTATTGTTATTCAATTCAACAAATGATTTTTAAAATGTCTGCCTTAGTGTTGGTGGTGGTTTTCCTTTTAGCTTGTCTGCTTGACTTAGCAGGGCACTGCTGCTTAGTGTTCTTTGTGAAGAGAGTGTCCGACTCAGGTTAGGCATCATGAGTACAAGGGAAAAAGGTAGGGTCTCTCCCTCTGAGAAGCATGTAGTCTAAGCAGGAGCTAAATATGTCAGCAGCTAATACAATCTAATTACAATCTATGCATAAATTATTTATAAGATACAGAAAAGATCTGAGGGTGGAAGTGGGTGGTGAGCAAAGTCTTCAGAGAGGAGGGAGCTAGACTTGACTTGGAAGAATGAATAAAGCGTGCCAGCCATTAGTGGTGTTGGCGGTGGGATCTCTATAGTTTGCACTGTGCTATGCATTTATGATATATAGGAGGCACCCTCCCACTTTCAACTGTCTCTATAGTTTGCCTTGAGGCAGTGTAGTTCCAAAGTTTTGCTTCTTTGGCCCTAATGGGGAGAATAGGGAGAATGGGTTCAGAAATCAGATACAAGCTGTATCTAATGAAGAGACATGACCAAGGGCAGGGGTTAGGAACCATCAAGGATATTGGGCACCCACTGTCCAGTAAGCATAGGAATCTCTTACCACATCAGATGGGAAGGAGCAGTCAGAGGGAACAGGGTCTGAGGAAGCAGCCTGCCCTCAGGAGCTGTGGCCATGGAGGTGGCGACTATCAGAACCGCATCTCAGCAGGAAAGGAGGAGGCAGGAAGAATCTGTGCCCCAGCCTCTCCTGTCTCCTACCCTCTGATCTCCTGCTTGTTCGTCCCTTTGACCAAACCCAACCAGAAGCCAGCAAGCAAGAGAACCCAGGTCATGCAGTACCCAGAAGTCAAGTTCTTGGGTCCATAGCAGGAAAACAAGGACAGAAAATGAATCTTTGGTGGTGGTGCTACAGTGAAGCAGGAGAATGAAGAATAGTCAATCAACACTCCAGGAAGGCTCTTACCAAAATAAATGCCATCTATAATTACAGCTTGATTGTCATCTCCTGGAAGGGAGTTCCCACTTGTAATGAGCTGATGATTAAAAGTATAAAAACAGTATAAAAAAGGACAGATGGAAATAAAGTTCTGTGTAATAATGGGAAAGAGAAATTTCACTTCACTCAATTGACTTTAGCTTTCTGGGAATAAATAGAACATAAAGAGGGAACTAAAAGACTAACCTTATCACGCTTACTTAGCAGAGATGGCTGGTTGCATACCCTACAACTATTCTCCACTCTTCCTTGGAATATATTCTTAATTTTATTTGGTAAGGTGGTGGACCAGTTAAGACTAGATTCCTAGTCCCTTGCCTAAAGGGGGACTATCAAGCAGTAAGTGGAAGTCATTGGGTGGAAGTTCAAGGGAGCCCTTCAAAGGGGTTCACTCAGTTAGGAGGGGACCTCTTTTAACCCATTAATCTTCCCTGTCTTCCTACCTGGCACATTGACTTGGGTCCATTTTGTGTCCCTGAGGATGGAAACCATGTCCCAAAGATAGCAGAGCTCAATTTGTTCACTTGATCCTCTCTGTTCCTATCAGCCAAACAAAAATTCTAACAGATAACACCATGTTAAGGTGAGTCAGATTCCCTTCTAACCTCTTGGCAGGGTATGGAACTTGGCAGCAAAGTAACTTTGATTGCCCTTGAACGTAACAGGTACTTGAGGTTTTTTTTTTCTTTTTTCTTTTTTGATGGATTGCATATTCTGGCAATAATTTCCTCTGCATCACCTCACTTATTGACTGCATGCCAAATACATTTTCTGAACTAAAAACCAATTCTTCTAACAAGCATGAGCACACTTAAAGGAAAAACAAGAAATAATATTTGAAAGAAGGACTCCATCAGAAGCAATCAAGGGGCCAAATCCAGCCTGATGCTTTTGTAAATAGTTTTATTGGAATACAGCTACACCCATTCATTTACTTTTATCCATGGCTGCTTTCTTGTTCCCATGGAAGAGGTGAGCAATTGCGATTGAGGCCAAATGGCCTATGCAGCCTAAAATACTCGCTAGCTGGCCCTTTACTGAAAAAAGTTTGCCAACTCCTGCTCCTGTCCATTATGACCGCTTCTTGTGTCTGGAACCTAATACACATTTGGGGTTTGGATGTAGTTCAATAGTTTAAATTATAGGAAACAATAGTATAGCTGCTACTAGAAATTACTTAGTGCTTGTCTTTTATTCAGGGTGCATCAGAACTTTTCAAGTCAATAAATTATAGTGCCAAAAATATCTAAGGGATTACCATAGCCATAATTAATAATCATTGGTAACTGCCTTTTAAGGTTTTGAGAAGTGGATTATTTGGACACAATTAAGATTTGCAGCTGCCTTGAGGCGATTTGTTTGAAGGTTGTCATTTTTTACTGAGGGTACAGTTTTGGATAGATGTACTTGGAGTGGTGAGGGAGAATGGACATAGTGGATTTACCAGGAGTAAAAGATTCTTTTCAGTATCTAGCCTGTGGAAAGCTCCTAAACACTGATGTATGCCTGATTCATTCTAATTTACCACCAATGGAAATAACTAAGCACTGACTACCATCAGTATCCTGAGTTCAAGACCTGTTGATTAACTGATCAGATGTGAAGGCTGGTTCTACCACTTAACAGGTGTGTGACCTTGGGAAAGTTACTAAACTTCTCTGTGCCTCTCTCTTTTTAAAAATATGTAAATGGAAAAAATAATGGTACTTCACTGTTAGTATTCTTAGGAGGATCTACTGAGCTGTAAAGCATATATATATAACACTTAGAATGGAACATCGCACATTTTAAGCACTCAATAAATGTTAGCTATTATTGTTATTGTTTGAATTAATTTCTTTTAGTCTCCTCAGGTTTATAGTATCCATGCTAGCTCAAAAAACCAGCCTGCCAACAGGCAATGTAAGATATTTCTTTAGGAAATGTGGGAATATGTTCATACATTATTAATTTCAGTATTAGAAACCCAATCAAGGCAGTCTGCAAAGTCAAGTCCTGTTCTGGGCAAACCCTCCCCTATTTTTTTTTTTTTTTTTTTATTATGGCTGTGGGTATATAAAGTTGCATGTATATCTATTCATTAAATGAATCCGCAGTTTCAGTTAACTTGGGGAATAGAATATTGATTTAGACCATACTTTAGGAGGCTTATCTATCACTCTGAACAAATAAAAACTTATATGAGATTGGATTTCACTGCATGAGACAGGAAAAGACATACTCCACTGAATACAGCTTGTGGTTGTAAGGCCAAGTTCTAGAGGTATCATCAATATATCGGGTTCCTGCTTTCACTTTTTAATGATCTCTGTCAGTTCTGATAAAGATACGTGCACTTTTATTGAAGCAGAATTTACCCTGACTCCTGTTTTTTTATTTAACACACCAACTATACCTTCAGCCTGTCACTATCCCAGAATTGACTTTTCTACCTTCTAGTTCTGTTGGTGTTGCGAATCAATGTTTCTCTTATTTTGGCTGTGAGTTTTGAGCTCTCCGTGTGTGGAGTTTGACTCAAACCACTAGCACTGAAAGGAAGAGATGAGTTGCAAATACTGAATTCACCATCACCATTTTGCTCCACTCTCCTTCCTCAGCTCCCAGGCACACAGCTGTACAGTTGAATGTAAGCTTTTTAATACTTTATATAGATTTAGAGGCACTAGGTCCTGAAGACATTGTCCAGGCTGGTGGCAGAGCCTACGAGTTGTCTTTAGTGTTCTCTCTCTAGTATCCTTTCTCCTCCTCATCCTTTAGTATTAAAATCTCAGAGAATATGCTCCTCTTGCTAAAGACTCTGATTTCTGAGCTGCCCTCAAATCTGGGGATGGCCATGTGGTCAACTTCTGGCTAATGGGAAGTGAGCAGAAAGTGGGGCATACAAATTTCATGTTATACCCAAAAATAAAGGTCACGTCCTTCACATGACAGTCCCCTTTTTCCGGTGATTGAAATGTGGAAGCGGCTGGAACAACATCATTAGACTACAAGATGGGAGTGATCCATTGAGGATGCAAAGTGACTAGACAGAAGGAAACTGGGTTCCTGACCAGCAGCCCTAGTTTAGTAGGCTCAGCCTGTCCCAGAAAGGGAAATGAATTTTATTTAATCTACTGTTATATTATCTTGCTAGAGCAATTCATTCCCAACTAATACAGAATTGGGGATTTGAAGTGGGGCACTACCACAATAAGACATAAAATACAGGCATTTATTTCACAGGTGGCAGTGGGTGGCAAAGGTACAGATATTGGAAGTGAGAAAATTGGTGCTACTTGTTATGACATTGCAAAGCATTTAGTAAAACCATTACCTACAACATTTTAGAAGGCAGACCACAGGCCCACAGAGCACAATTCCAGTGGAACTGGTTGGAGAACCTCAGAATGCTAGTGTGTGTTGGATGCTTCTTACTGCTGTTTGCACTATTTGCAACTACTACCAAAGAGATGAATTCAATGGAGGAAGTAGCAATAGCAGGAGATGATAAAGCAGCCCTATGCTTTCTCAGGTGACCTCTAAGTGACTTTGGACAATGGGGGCCATCCCGGCTGCAAAATCAGATAACAGGTGTTGCCTTCCAACCCAAGGTTTGTATTTAAATGCCTTAAGGAAGTCACTATAAAGAGAAAGGAAGAGGGGGTTGGGTAGAACTAATAATTTTTAATTTAATTAATTTTATTTATTTCAAAGAGGCTAATAAATAAACACCAGAGTTTTCTTGCATGAAAAGTACATCTAAATGAGACTTCTGGGTGTGGTTACTTACACTTGGAGTTATCTAGAAGCAAATATGTGTTTTAGTTTTTAATGAAATAGTATTTCCAAAGAAACTGCAAGCCTGGTCTGCAAAAGTCTGTATCATTCAATTCCCAAAGAAACCCCAGACTTTCCAGTATTCCCTAACTAGAAAATAGACTGCAAGTATATGTGACCCCCTAAGAAAGAAATACTCTCCAATGTCCATTTCATAGAGGGCCACAGAGGATAACACATAAGGAAGTTTCTCCCAGAGAACCCTGTTCTGCCACATGGGCTATTCGAGGAACTTGTTTCACTGCCCAAAAGGATGTGAACATCACTGTGGACAAAGAACTGCCATTTTTTCATTCATCCTTTTTCTGAATGGGAGTTTTCATTGCACTTATCCTGACTCTACTCAACCATATTGCTGTGGGGGCAATAACTTGTAGATACAGAATGTGGTTATCCACATCAGACCTAATGGAGAGAGTTGTGCAATATCCAGAGTTACCAAGTTTGTGCCAAGTGCATGAACTGGGTACAACTTTGGGTTACCTCTTTTGGGGAGAATGGGAGCATATTACTAGGAGGAAGGGTGTGCATCAGCATTTGGTTTGCAAAAAGGAAGCTTGTAGTAGAGAATGCTAGTTTCCTCCAATATCTATATTCCCCTCCTTTTAGTAATAGAATTCCTGACTTCCCAGCTAAGACTACATTTCCTAATCTTCCATATGGCTAATTTGGCTGCTTGACCAAGTACTGCCTAATGACAGAGTGGGAGGTCTGGATACTGCTTCTTTGTTGAGGTCTTAAGAGGAAAAGACCTTTTCTACCCTTCAAATTCCTCTCCTTTCCCTTTCTGCTGGCTTAAAATTGGGCATGATGGCAAGACATGGAGCAGCCATATTGGAGCATGAATTGGCATCTGCAAGTAAAAGATGCCAAAGCACCAGATGTAAGCCCCTGGTTCCCTGGTGCTGTGCAGCCCTCTATCAACCCTGAACTCTCACACAACAGAAAATAAAGTCACTCTCATTTTGGCCTCTCTTTCAGCAGCAGAAATGGTAGCCTAACCAATACACCGGAACATTATTTCCTCTGAAATGAAGAGCAGAGGAGCTGGCATCTCCTCCTCAAGATTGGAACTGTGGGGGACATGAGTAGTGGGCTCAGGGATTCTCCTCTCTGCCCCTGAAAGCTACACAGCTAGTTCTGCACCAGCTGTACAGTGACCTATCCCGAGGCCCTGTTGAGGCAACAGGATGCCTGGGGGTTGTTATTCTCTGGCCTCACCGTGGAGTGGCTGATAAAGAGTGCCTGGTATCCATGCTCTAAGCATCCTGCTCACAAGCAGGCACCGTCTGTCTGAACTGCAGTGGTACCAGGAGCTGGCAGGCTCAGAATGATCTAATTGAAGAGGGCTGTGACCTCCGACTCCTTCTTGGGAATCATCTGCAGCTGCCACCATGTACCTGCCAGCTGAAGAGGTCTACCCATGCTCATACTCTCTGACCCTGAACCATCTGAGTTCCCACATTGTCTGCACAGCTTGAATACAAGCAGCCAGCTATTTTATAGGCACTTTGTCAGTCCTCACACTGTGCAAGAGGCAAAAGGCCTTTGATCTCAGAGCCAGGGGAATTGTATTAAATTCTGGAATTTCATCCCAGTGTATTTAGGGCATGACGTATTATTCAAGAGGAGGTCTTGGAAAGAGCATAGGATTTGGTATAAAAGATTTCAATTCTCATCCTAATTCTGCCAAGCACTGTAGCCTAATGGTGGAGATTGGGCTCTAGAAATCAGTTAGCTTCAGGTGCAATTCCTGGCTCTTCACAGTATAACCCAGGCAAAATTACTTATACTCTCCAATTGGATCATCTGTAAAATTGGGAGTTTTTGGTGAGAATTAAATGAGCTAATACCCACTAATCTCTAACATCAGTGCCTGTTGTTGATATTTGTATTATTGTAACTTTGCACCTCACCAGATAGGTGACAAGCTAATAATGAAAGCTTCTCTGTAACTAAAAGTCTAGGAGAGACTCAGAAACTCTTGATGGGATGATGATAATGTTGATGCTCATAAAGGCACCCAACATGTATTGAATCTCTTTGTTCTAAGTACCTGACACGTTATTTTCCTACTCACAGCAGCACAGCAAATTTAGAAGATCACAGGCTATCAAGCCAGACAGATCGAAGTTGAATTCCCAGCTCATCCTTCTGTGAGTTGTGTGTCCTCTAACAAGCTCTGCACCCTTTCAAGGCGCAGTTTCCTCATTGGTGCTGAGTAGCAATGATGGTTGCAACTTTGGAAGATGTTGGGTGTGCTGTTCTGCAGGTTCTGTACTACTGCTTGGTAAACATCAACCTGAATGCACTTTTAAAAAGTGAGGAAGGATTTGATTCTAAATAGAGGCACTTGGTTAGTGGAGATGTTCTGTTTGTGAAATGTTTGCTGGGCTTTGGGGAGGGGGAAGGTTGCAAACTGCAAGTTGCTGTGGATCAGGGGCATATGGGGACAGCTGAGAGACTAAATGGAAAGAATTCAGAGCAAAGCAGGGTAGCATTCAAGTAAAAAGGCTCCAAAAAAGGGCGAGGGATTAAAAAGCTATTAAATGGATAGCAGCTTAATAAAAATACTTATTTGAAATAAATGGAAGATCATTCAGACAGTGAGGGAGATAATTAGAATAGGATGTGATATAATAGTGAGTAGAGTTTGGGAAGCATGAGCCCAATGAAAATGCTGTCAAATTCTGAGTCCCCACCTGCTCTCAATCTCACCCATGGATGAGCAGGGCTGGGAAGGGAAGCTGGATGATTAGAACTGGGGCCTGGAAGTTAGGCTTCAGGATCTTATCCAGATTTGCAATTACATGGTTTTGCATCTAGAGCTTAATTTTTCTGGGTTCAGATGTGAATGTCCACATCCATCTGGTCATGCTAACCTGTGATATCGAATGGCAGTTTGCCGTGCTCTCTCTTCAGCTAACCTGGAGCAGTGAAACTGCATACAGTGGCATTTTGTTTCATACTGTTCAGTCTACTATTGTTGGATGTACAGACCTGCAAGCTATTACAAAAATTGACCTCGGACCCGTTATATAGAGGGAATGGACTCAACTTTGGATAGACCTGGGTTCAAGACCAGCTGCACGACCCTGGGAAAGTCATGCAACCTCTTTGAGTTTCTCTATCTCTAACATGGGCATTGTAGTATATACTTTGTAGGGTTATATTAGGGTTCAGGATTACAGAGGAGTGCCTAGCGCAGCCCCGACTTATTATAGGCACTTTGTAAATAGTAATTTATTCTTAATTTTAGTTGAATACATTATCCACGCAAAATAAATAGTACTCTTTTAGGATCTTTCCATTTTATTTTTTTCAGCTTAAAATACCTCTCATTTAATATTTTAAAAATGAGAATATCAATTGTCATTTTGTGAGTCCAGCTAAGGGCAGAATTTGTTGTTTTTAATTTTATTTTGTTTCCCCAAACTTTTATTTATATTTTTAAGAAAATATTAGTTTTTTGGAGGTTGTTAGGAATCATAGGCAAAAGACAGAGTAGAATTAGGCTCAAAGATAGTTTTTCCAAGTAATCCCAGATTAAAGTTATCTCAAGATATGGGACAAGCCTGAAGCTTTAAGGGTTGACTGGATTTTGCAGTCAAGGTGATCATCGTGTCCCATTATGGTGGGACATGGTGATCATGGCCTTCAAGAGCATTCCCATTTGTAAAAGTCTGCATTTTGAACCTGGATGGCTACTTTTTTCCAACAATTTATTTAGTTGTTGAGAGTAATAAATGAGAATTATTTGAAATTGATAGAAATATAGTAGAGAGATCCTAAACGGACTGCATTGTACAGGTCCCCTTTGCCTTATATAATATAGCAAATTAAAATTAAGAATAATTGCAATTTATTGAGTGCCCATAATGAACTGGGAACTGTGTTTTCACATAAAAGGCAAGCCTCTGGAGAGAGGGAACAGGAGGAGAAGAGGAGACACAGTAATAAAAGGAGAACTCAGGTAAGATTTGTCACTTAATACAGACTGGAAGAAACCCAGACTAATAGATTTTCTCGGAGCTCTTCCTCTGGGGCACGTGTTGGGGTTTGGTGGTAGACTGAGGCCGAAGGGTCCTACACTCACATACCTTCAGGGCTTGGAGGAAGTCATACTTGAAACAGCTGGGAGATTTTTCTCTTTCTATATGATAAGCATTCTAACTTTTACACAGGGAAAAGGATACACACACACGCACACACACACACATATATGAACATATATATATACATACATATATTCATATATGTATACTTGTGTGTGTGTGTGTGTATTGCAAAGTTACCTGTGTTTGAGTAAGGGAATCTCGAGGGGGCAAAAAACCATAGAAATCAGTCATCATTCAATTATAAAGCAGGGCAGTGTTTTATTAGTTTATTGTAATTTTGGGTCCCTCTCCCAGGCATTGGAAAGTGAGCCCTCTGAGGTAGGGGCTGTGTTTTCCTGTTTGTGTTGTGCTTCCTCCAGTCTGCTGAACCACCAAGGCTCATTTCCTGCTGGAGCACCAAGGATTATCCCAATTTTTGATGTTATTAAACGTCAGAATAATGTGAAGAATTTAAGGAAAGATGCATATATGCATTCAGTCATTTAGAAACATGGTGCTGAAATGGATTTTGCATACAAAAAAGATTTACAAAATGCACAGCCTTCTTATCTACTATCTAGAAGCAAGGAGATGCATTTCACATGCACGTTTTTATGATTCAGAAATCCCCTAATTTCTGAACCTTTGAGTATTTTATACCATCTGCTGTGTTTTTGTTCCTCATTTGATTTTTTTAAAAAAATCAGAAAACGTAGGTTTTTTTTTAAAATTTTAATTATTATTATTTTTTGGTATGGAATCAAATCTTGCTGGCTTTATGTCCACATACGAGGAGGGATTTGGCTTGTTCTTTTCCTGATTGATATCTAAACATCAAATATCACTAAAACACTTCCGTAATCGATCCTAATGTGATCAGTCTTAACATTCCTTGAGTTCTGTCATTTTATGAGCCCATATTTGTAGACTTCGTAAGAACAGACTGTGGTTTGTAAGGAAAGGCTTCTAGGTGTAATTATTCTCTTGTACCCAACACCACAGTGCATGTCATTCACAGTTAGATCCAGATAAAAATGAAGCTCCAGTGGACTGCATGGACTCCTCTTGACCATATCAAAATGCCACTTCCTTCTATGTAATTTTTTATTTCCACCATTGGACTCTGCCTCAGTTTACCAGACTGTTATGCAAAAATACTACACAATGGGCTGGCTTAAATAACAGCAGTTTACTGACTGACAGTTTAGAGGCTAGAAGTTCAAAATCAAGTTATCAGCAAGGCTTGCTTTGTCTCAGTAGTCCGTGGCATCCTGGTGTTGGAATCCCTGGTGTTTCTTGGCTTTTCAATCACTTGCAATGTCCTCTCCTTTCTTTTCCAAGTTCTCACTGACTTCCAGCTTCTCCCCGTGGCCTTCACTGACTCTGGCTTCCAGTTTTTTTCTTTGTATAAAGCCTCCAGTAATCCAGATTAAGACCCACCCGCATTCAGTTGGGCCTTAACTTAAAAATAACATGTTCAAGAGATCCTCTTTACAGTGGGCTCACACCCATAGAAGTGCAGTTTAAGATTAAGGACATGTCTAAATTGGAATACATGTTCAGCCTACCACAAACTCTAATTGTGATGACTGTGTTACAATTTAGGAAAAGAAAAAAAAAAACTCCTTGATACTTGATATACAGTTTTAATCACTCATCAATAGTATGGCCGCTTTAGCTCAGCACCAATTTACTCTACTCTGCCTTCATTTCCCCCATCTCTCCTTTCCAGTGTTGCCCAAAGATATTATGAAAGGAAGTTTCAGCTTTTAAAAATATTATGAGCTCCTCAGAGACAGACATCAGCTGGCATCAAGCAATTGCCATGAAATTTTAAATTCACGTTTTTGGTGGTTGGAAACAGGTTTTCATAAGCAACTCTTCTGATTGTCAGAAGATTCAACCCCTTTACCCCCTAAAACTGACAGCACTTCCCACAACGTGCTAAGTGCTGGGTTAAGTGCTTTGCACTCACGTTTCAGTTAGTCTAAACACCAACTCTGAGTGAGGTTCCTGTGACCTCTGAGGAGTTTCCCAAGGTCACGCAGCTCGCTGGAGGCAGAGTGGGTTTGCCTCTCGGCAGCTCGGCCCTCAGTCCTCTTTAATACAGCAGAAAGGGAGGATGCATTGACACACGAACTCTCCCTTTTTCACAATATGATTAAGAACCAAAGCTGGGGGAGGTCGTGGCTCTCCCTTTTAAAACAGGTTTGAAAGTGCCATTTAAGGCAATACCCTTGTTCTCCACAAAACAAGATGTCATATGACGGGCATCAAAATCAAAATGAGGCAATATGGGTTGGGGGTTAATACACGCTTCCATTTCTATTCTGAACTGCAGGGAAGAAGAGCCCCCCCTTCCCAAGGTGCTGATTGCCACGCACGCTCTGTCTGCACAGGATAATGGACCCATCCTGCTATCTATTCCTGTGACAGCCAGCCAATCATTTCAGGCTAATCGCAGCCCCGTCGGCCCGTCTGTCCACATATCTCTGCCTCCCTTCCCTTCTGCTGTGGGAAAAAGAAGCCCTGAGAGAAAGCCACTGGCCTTTAAGTGTTTGCACAGGATGCCTGAGTGGAGTGAGGCGGTGAGATAAGGGGTATTTCAGACTATTCCTTCTGCTTGTGTGAATAGCATATGATTGATTTCAGAGAAAGAAATTTATTTCCCTGCAGACATATTTTTATCATTTGCTTGAATTCCTTGATGCCTTACTCACCATACGTATAAAAGAGCCAGATTTCCTTCAGAGGGGGATGGAAGGGAAAATGGATAACACTTTAAACCTGGGGAAAAAAAAAAAAAAATATATATATATATATATATATAAAGGCACTGCCAGATAAAATATTCTTTGACCTATAAGCTTTGGAACGGGTCAGGGGATTATACTAAGGCTGACATTTAGAAATGATGAGATCTGTTGGCTGCTGCGTTTGCATGTAGCACACCAAATTACCTTCCAGAGCACTGTTTCTGGGGAATGTCTCCACCAAAGCCCTGACTCAATAGTAGGCACTTTAACCCAAGAGCTGAGAGCTAGAGTTAGAGGGTCACTTTGTGCTGATTTTTACAGGGTGAGATGACTTTATTTAAAGGGACACATTCAATTTAGTTAAGGTCCCAAATTTATGTACTCCTAAAAATGAAGGCTTAGCAGAGGCTAATATAAATGGAAATGACTTCAGAGGGAGTGGTGGAGAGGAGTGGGAGCTGTAGATGGTGGGCAGAGAAAGACAGAAGAATTTGAATGCAATGGGTTTCTTAGGACTTTTTTTTTTTTTTTTTTTCCTGCAGCCTGATGTTTAACGTTTAGATGGGTGTGTGTGAAAATGCCCACGTGGGATCAGTTAGTTCTGTAAGATTTGACAATTGAGCAATTTACAAGACTGCCCTGTTACCCTGGTATAAAGTTAATGTTCTGGTAATACATCTTCTGGAATATAAGCACCTTGGTATACAGCCTTTGAACAGTGAAATAAGATCAGGGCAGTGTTCAGACAATAGTTTTCTTATGGTGATTTGCACACTTGGAGGCTGAGCAGTGGAGCAGAAAATCCAAACATCAGGGCTGGTTTGGGAGGGTGTTTTTATACTAATGTTGGAATCCCAGGGAGGCTGACATTCTGGGGATGCAGTTCAAATCTGTCTCTAGAAGGCCTGGATGGCTGCATAATTTTCCCAGCTGGTTTCTTCTTCAACAATTCTCTGCTCCGCAGTTACTGCAGGAAATTGATCATTTAGGACTGATCCATGGTTCGTCTGTTATCGGACTTTCCAGGAGAGTGTCTGAATTCAAAGAGCTGGGATAGAAACTGCAAACTAAGCAGAGTAATTGAGTAATCGAGAATCAATGGTCAATCAAGGTGAATACAACCTTATGCATCTAAGACTGTGTTTATAAAACCGGAGTGATTGAAAAAAATCTTTGATGGTAAAATTTTCAAAGTCCAGTTCAGCTGTCTAACCTGTCTCCTGACTTTTTAAATTCAAAGTGATTGTTTTGGTTCGTTGATTTGACTTTATGCAAAATTAATAATAAAATTCATAATATATTTATGATGTATTCACTTTCAGATTGCTCTGTTATCTCAAGTTTTAGAAGACTAATTCTCCCCTTTGTGGTTTCACATAACTGCTCCTTGTAGTAGATTGTTTCCTCATTGATTGTGAAAGTCTTCATGGCCTTGAGTTGTGGAACTACCCTACAGAGATGCATTGCATTTTTTGAGCCTCCACAGCATTTAGGGAATATAAGTTTAGATCCTCTTCCTTATACTGATGCATAATTGGGATTTCAGTTTCTCATGGTATACTTTTTTTAATGCCCTTTTTAGAAAGTCATTAGAATTAGCCCATTTCTTTGGGTTTCCTTGGACAAGCGTATGGGTTTTCAAGTCTTTTTTTTTTTAATGGAGGTGGAAGCTTTAATAGATGCTATTTTAAGGAGTAGTGAAGTAAAAGGTCAACTCAGCAAGCCTGGGTTGCCCCAACCCTGCAGATGCCAAAGGTCTTCCAGACTGTCCCTTGAAGGGCTCTTGGGAGATAACCTCTGAGCCCCTGAAATGTCCTGCCTATTAAGTATGCCTTTTTGTACCTGAGGCTTTGGGCCATGCCAGATAGTTTATATCCACACTGTGACTTATGGTGAATGCCTGTTTTATATGTTCAGGGCTTTGGGCCACGCTGTGTCTATTGGATGTCTGATTGGGGGTGGGGGGTGGTTGGGATTGAGTAGATAAGGTCAGTCACGTGGGTGTTCCATGCCTGCATGAATGATCCCTACTAAAGAATGCCCTGGATACCAAGGCTCAGATGAGCTTCCCTAGTTAGCAACATTTTGCACATGTTGGCACACATCATTGCTGGAAGAAGTAAGCACTGTCTGTGAACTGCACTGGGAGAGGTTTATGTAATAAACCATATCCATGAGTATGAGAGCTTTTCTGAGTTCTGTGAGCCTTTCTAGTGAATCATTGAATCTGAGGGTGGTCTTTGGGATGCCTGACACAGAAGGGGACACAGTTCCACCTCTGTACTATGCACAGGTTTCTTTTGGGTGCATATATAACCTCAGCATTTAATAGAGAGGGTCAATTTCCCCATACCATTTGGTGGTCGGTCTGTTCCTTCTTCACTGGCTTGCGATGCTCATATATTTAGTTCTTATGTATTCTGTAATCTCTTTCAGGGATAGTTTACTTCTCCTATTAGACTAATCCTATGCTCACACCATACTGTTTTAACTGTGGTATCATCACACTGTATTTTTGTTAATATCTGGTAAGATAAGTCCTACCACCTCTGCCATTGCTCTTTTGTTTAATATATTTGTTTGTTTATTCTTCCAGTTGAACTTTAGGATCCTTTTATCAAATTAAAAAAAGCCAGTGACAACACAGGATATGACTCCAAGGATGAATCTGGACCCAACATCGTGGGATTGAGAATATCTTCTTGACCAAAAGGAGGATGCAAAATGAAACAAAATAAAGTTTCAGTGGCTGAGAGATTCCAAATGGAGTCTAGAGGTCACTCTGGTGGACATTCTTATGCACTATATAGATAACACTTTTAGGTTTTAATGCATTGGAATAGCTAGAAGCAAATACCTGAAGTTATCGAACTTCAACCCAGTAGCCTTGACTTTTTTTCTAAATTCAGTTTTATTGAGATATATTCACATATCATAGAGACATCCATGGTGTACAATCAACTGTTCACAGTACCATCTTATAGTTGTGCATTCATCACCCCAATCTATTTTTGAACATTTTCCTTGTACCAGAAAGAATCAGAATCAGAATAAAAAATAAAAATAAAAAAGAACACCGAAATCACCCCCCCATCCCACCCTATTTTTCATTTAGGTTTTGTTCCCATTTTTCTACTCATCCATCCAGACATTGGATAAAGGGAGTGTGATACACAGGGTTTTCACAATCACACTGTCACCCCTTGTAAGCTACGTTATTATACAATAGTCTTCAAGAGTCAGGGCTACTGGGTTGGAGTTTGGTAGTTTCAGGTATTTACGTCTAGCTATTCCAATATATTAAAACCTAAAAAATGTTATCTGGGTAGTGCGTAAGAATATCCACCAGAGTGACCTCTCGACTCCATTTGGAATCTCTCAGCCACTGAAGCTTTATTTCATTTCATTTCTCATCCCTCTTTTGGTCAAGAAGATGTTTTCAATCCCACAATGCTGGGTCCAGATTCATCCCCGGGAGTCATATCCTGTGTTGCCAGGGAGATTTACACCCCTGGGAGTCAGGTCCTACATAGGGGGGAGGGCAGTGAGATCACCTGCCAAAGTTAGCCTTGACTTTTAAAGACGATTGTATGGCAACGTAGCTCACAAGGGGTGACAGTGTGATTGTGAAAGCCTTGTGGATCACACTCCCTTTAACCACTGGATGGATGAGCAGAAAAATGGGGACAAAAACTGGATGAAACATAGGGTGAGAGGGGTAGTTATTTGGGTGTTCTTTTTTACTTTTATTTTTTATTTGAATTTTTGCTTTTTCTGATATAAGCAAAATGTTCAAAAAATAGATTGGGGCGATGAATGCACAACTATGTGATGGTACTGAGAACAGTTGATTGTATACCACAGATGATTGTATGATATGTGAGTATATTTTGATAAAACTGAATTTAAAAAAAAGCCAGTGAGTTGTTCTTTATGGAATACATTAAATTTGTAGAACAAGTTGGAATTGCACTAACATCTTTCCAACACGCAATCTGCCTCTTCATTTTGTATAACTTATTTTAACCCCCTATAGCATTTATTTCATATAAGTCCTTCTTTTGTGTTAGGAGAATTCATATAGATTTTGATTATTTTTGTTATTATTGTGAAGAATTTTTATCCATTATTTTAGTTGCTGATTGATTATAATTTGACTTTTTAAAACCACTATTCAGAGCTTTTAAAATCCAAAAAAACGAAACTCATGGTAGCTAGTGAAACCCTAAAAGCTAGTTAATGTAAGTAAATTCTTAGATACTTCTCAGGTCATTCTTGTTCTGGTTTGGAGGAAGCAAGCGATAGGCCCAGATGTTGTCTGGCTTTAGTTTCCATATTTCTTCAGAGACAGAAACTGGCTTGTTGCCAGATATATTTGCATCTCTCTAGGCTTGTTTGCAGGCCTTCAGGGTGCTTGCTTTATAACTCCTGGGTCTAATTCAGATTAATCTGGGTTTCTAAGAAATGATCCTTTCTTGATCAACATTTTTATTTTTTGGATAGCTTTGAACTTGGCAGATACTAGACTCCAAATACATGCTTTTTGTTAGTTTCTGTAAAGCTCCTTCATTCTTTCTTTCAAATTATCTTTCTTGTCTTTTTTCACCATGGAAAGAATCTTCTGATTTAATTTGTAGCTCTATCTTCAAAGCTTTAGACTCCTAAACTCCCTGTTTTGGTTTGCCAGAGCTTGGCTTTTACAATGGGGGTTTATTAGTTCACATATTTACAGTTCTCAGGCCATGAAAATGTCCCAATTAAGGCATCAAGAGGTAGATACCTTTTGTGAGGGAAGGCTGATGGCATCTGAGGTTCCTCTGTCAAATAGGGAAGGTCTATGGGGACGTCTGTTGGTCCTTCTTCTCCTGGGTTCTTGTTTCAAAATGGGTTTCTCCCAAATTTCTTTGGGCTTCTGTCTCTTTTAGCTTCTCTAAGCTCTCTGAGTTTCACCTGTCTTTTATCCTCTCATAGAGGACTCCTGCAAGGAGATTAAGACCCACCTTGAATAGAGTGGGTTATATCTTCATGGAACCAACCTAATCAAAGGGTCCCATGCACAGTAGTTCTGCCCCGCAAGAATGGATTGAAAGAACATGGCTTTTCTGGGGTACATAACAGCTCCAAACCAGCATACTCCCCAAGGGCAAAACCAATGTCTGTATCTGTGCGTAGGTACCTAGCACAGACTGTGACACAGATATTCACTGAACTGATCTGAAACCAGGATTTAGACCACCTTACTGCATATAGGTATATCTCTAAAAATAGAACAGTCATTATCCCCTAAAATCTTGCTCCCTTTATACATCTATAGTGAAGAAAGAAGTATTTCACTGCCTTCCAAGTGACATGAAAATAATCTTGCTCCTCCTATTTTCAAATCAAAGGTTGTCACTCCTTCACAGTCTTAAATTGTCCAGCTACTTGATCTCTTCACCATCCCTTTCTAAACCCTCTCCATCATTCCCTATTTTTCAACTGATGCAAAGCTGACATTTGTACACTTCAGTTTTGGGCTGATTATTGTTGAATGTGGCAAGAGTATTATTTTAAGGAAGGGCTCTCCTTTGGAAGCACGCAGCAGGAATTAACTTCAGGCTAGCTTAGGCAAAATAGGAAATTTGTTTGAAGAATGTTACAGAAACTCACAGAATCTAAGTAAGATTGTGAAGAATCACTTGATAAGCTTTTCTCACATGACAAACATTTTTGCTAGCAGCTTCAGGCCTCCTTGTTTCTATCTCTCAAAAGGTCTTTCTCACTAGATTTAATTCATATAATTTGGAGGAAGAACTCTGATTGGCTGAGCACAAATCATGTGCCCACACTTGAACCAGTCATTGTAGCTAAGAATGTGGAACACTCTGGCCAGGGTTGGATCACATGCTCCTACTTTGGATAGGATCTGTTATCAGAAGAAGAGAGGGAGGGAACGTGATGGGTAGTAAGGAGAAGTAGCTTCTACAATTGTGATGCAGTAGTGGATGTTACATTCTGTTGGGGATTGAATCATGTACCCCACAAAAGACAAATTCAAGTCTTAATGTACATTCCTGTGGTTGTGAACCCATTTGTAAACAGGGCCTTTTGGAGATGTTATTATTAGTTAAATTGTGGCCAAACTGAACAAGGTGGGCCTTATTCTATATGACTGTAAATCTTATAAAGAGAGTATACTCAGATGCAGTCAGAAAGAAATAGAAGTCAGAAGAAGTCAGAGAAGAGAGTTCACCGTGTTATGGGGAACTGCCATCACCAAAACACTCCTGACTGGTATTTGTGATAGTGGCCTTAGCTAAAACATTTCCTAATTATTTAGAAGGTCATAGTAGATTTTCTTCTTCACAATGCTATGTTGATCACTTAGTGATCTGTGTTTCACAATAAATCTTATCTCCTTCAAAGTTGTAATTTGTCCTAACCAGTTATTCTCTATGTCTTATCAGCAAAGCTTGTTTTGAGTCACTATTGATTGGATTGCATCCTATTTTGTTAAATGGGTTACTTTTAGCTCATCCAATATTTTTCCAAAGAGAAAATCCCCTAAAATTCCTCCAGTATGAGGATTTCATGGTCATTTAGCATTCCAAAATTCTATGTGTCCATGCTAAATCCATTCTTACTGCCCTCACCCTATTGTATAAATTAGAGAAACTAGCCTGCCATTTTTCACAAGGATGTTTGTGAGTGGGGGACTCAGTTAACACCCTGCTTGCTTATCACATCACTTGATTTATCTGGAGGAGGAGGGAGTGAGGTCGTTTAACAGGCAGTGATAGCTCATCCAGTCAGGCTCAAATACCACTGCATGAGGATAAAACCCTGAGCCAAACAGATCTCTAAATACCACTGAAAAGCAGGAATAAACCTTGCAGACAGGAATACGACTCCTTTCCAAGCATTACAGAACCTCTGTCACACTTTGGCAAACCCAAAACACACACAAGTATATGTATGTATCCTTTCCCATTAATACTGGTAACCAGAGAGCCAGTGGTGTAAGTGCTGACAACTTATTTTTACAGGGCAGCCTTGAGAAATCTAATGGAGATAAACCAAAAGAGGGAAAAAAATCGTAAAAGAGGTGAGGGCGCATAATTTAATCTTTGCCATTGACACTCACTGGCTTTTAGGAACTCACTGTATGTGTGTGTGTGTGTGTGTGTGTGTGTGTGTGTGTGTATGTATCTGTTTCCCACTATAATTCTTTCTGATAAAATGGGAAGTCATTGGATATTGTTTTAGTTTCCTAGGCTGCTTAAGCAAATACCATGAAATGGGTTGGGTTAAACAATGGTAATTTATTTGCTTACAGTTTTGAGGCTAAGAAAAAACCCAAATCAAGGCATCAAGGTGATGCTTTCTCCCTGAAGACCTGCGTCCTGGTGCTGTCTACCAGCTTTTCTTGCTCCTTTGTCACATGGCAAGGCACATGGAGGTATCTCCTTGTCTCTCCCTTCTCTTTTAGGTTCTGCTGATGTAGTGTCTCACTCCCTGTAGCTTTCTCTCTCTGAATTTCACTGCAATTATAACAGACTCCAATGATAGGATTAAGATTCATTCTGATTGAGGTGGGCCACAGCTTCTTAATTGAAGTAACCTCAACAAAAGGTCCTACTGACAATGGGTTCACACCTACAGGAATGGATTGAATTTAAGAACATGTTTTTCTGGGGCACTTACAGCTTCAAACCACCATAGACAAAGGGACCTAAAGGGATATTGCAATTCTGCGTTGGGGGTGTGGGTGCAGATTAAACTATAAGGTGATTATCGTGTGGGACAGAGGGGAAAGCAGCGCTGTTGTTTGCTGGGAGGTCATCTCTTTCTGATGAGGGAGGCCATCAGGCTGCATTGCTAATGTCCTAGGGCATGAACTTCCAGGCTTCCCATCAAGACTAAAATTCAGTGAGCTGATTTAAGATTTTCTCTGCCAACTACAAAAATAGTAACTTGTTTTGGGTTCACATAGCAGCCCACCATTGTGGGAAGAGCATGGAATTTGGAGTCAAAACATATGAAGTCCTTTTTTGTTTCTTATTGGTTGCATAATTTAAACTTTAGGGAAACTCCTTCATCTGTAAAACAGGGGGTATAATTACCACTTTCATAAGATTTCTATAAGAATTCGATGCAGCAGTACACAAGAAGTCACCTTTTAAAATGTATATTGATTTACAAATGCAGGTGGGTATTATTATTATTATTATTTATGACTTTTTTGTTATCTCATAGTTTGACCTCTGAGAAGAAGACACTTTCAGTAACAACATCAGTTGAAATTCTGCCAGACTTCTTACCATTTTTTTCCTCTGGATTAAGTGTGGGTTTTTTTTCCCTATATTACACCTGAAATGTTCTGAAAGTATGTAGGAGAGCATTCCAGAATGTGAGAATGGACAAATCCCTTAAAGGGGTGAGGTGGAAAAGAGTTGCTTACCACACATTGTACAACAGTTTTTTTGGTTTATTCCAGTTGTTCTCAACCAGGAATGATTTTGAACCCCCACCCCCGCCACCAGCACCCACCCTGCCACCACCATCAGGTTGCATTTGGCAATGGCTGAAGAGATTTGGGTTGTCACCACTGGTATGGTGCTACAGGCATCTAGTGATTAGAGACTGCTAAACATCCTACAATGCACAGGTCAGCCCCCCCCAAAACATAGAATTATCCAGTCCAAAATGTCAATAGTGCTAAGTTTGAGGAAACCCTGGTTTATTTGGAAGAGACGTCTTCCTTTCTAGGTTTCCCAGGTGGGTTTTGTTGACTGGCAAACTTCTGGAGGAGATTGCAGCAACCGTGTCCCTGTTGCACTGACTATTTTCCCACCATCTCTGCTATGAAATGCTTACTTGATATCCTAGATCAAGTTCTATAGCTTACAGGCATTTTTCTCTCAATTATTGTGATGCTTAGAAAGAAATGACCATCTTGATATTTTTACATCTCTTGCATTGTCTTTTAGAATTTTCTTGCAACCATAATATCTTTAAATAAGGAAGCCTTGGGACTAAATATGCCCTCTGACTTTCTTTTTATTTTATTATTAGTATTATGTATTCATTGGGGATATTCTACACCTTTTATATATTTGGATGTTCTTCAGATAGAAATATGATAACTTGTAGTAAGAATCATGAAAGTCTTTATTGAGTACTCTTAGCTTAGAAAGTTATGTCGCCATTTTACATTTAGTAGTAACTAAAACATTTTTAATTTGAAATAATTAAAACTTTGCAAGAATATTACTCTCATATAGCCTATTATTGTTAAAATTTTATGTTTTTTGCTTTGTCATCTTCATCTTGTCTCCCTCTTTCATTTTTTCTACACACATATATACTCACTTTCACACACACACGCACTTCATTTTTTATTTTTCTGAACCACTGGAAAGTAAGTTACAGACATGAGCCCCATTAATCCTAAATACTTTAGTGTATAGTTCCTAAAAACAAACAAAAACCTCCCCTTCATAACCATAGTATAGACAGCAAATTCTGAAAATTAATATTGATATAATTATCACTTGGTGAAGGTGCCTTCTGCTAGGTCTCTCCATTGTAAAGGTATGATTTTTTTCCTTTATAATTAATAAGCATTTTGTGGGGATATACTTTGAGACTATGTAGATATTCTTATTAAACTAGTTTTTGCATCCATTGAATGACTCTTGCCTCAATTATGCCAAAAGGTGATTTTTCTTCCTTATTTACATTTATTAGTTGGTTGTAAAAAAGAGTTTATTTATTTACTTATTGAATTATTTATATAAATAGAGACTCATGGAATCCTATTCAATGCATGATGAAAAGTTACTTTAATTTCTTATTGTCAATCTCAAAATGTCTCAGATTGGCAATGGGACCCTTTCTATGACCTTTCTATCCCATTGACATCACTTTTTGAGTGCTTCCTTACTTTCTGGCACAGTTGGATATTCCAGACTCATTTGTACTTTCCTGTCTCCAGCCCCAGAATCATCCATTTCTCCAATGAGACATGGCTACATTTAGTGGAGAATGGTATTTAGAAACCATAATCTGGACATCATGGTGTGCTCATTGTTACTGAGGTGTCATGCTTCTATGCCCTAGTAGCAGATACAGTAGGAAATACATTCTCAAACACACGCATGTATGCTTATATTTATATTTCATTTCATTATGTATTTATCTGTATATCTATATGTCTGTCTGTCATCACTCTATCATCTATCTGGAATCATGAGTAGTTCACATTGATGCCCCTTTTTGGAGCCCTTTTTAACAGTTCTGGGCACTTCTCTTTGTAGCTACAAAGTTTCATGTCACTTCTAGTTTGAGAACGCCAGGGGCCTGGTTGGGGTGTGTCTTCATCTCTGTTTCAAACATGATGGCCTCTGAGTCTAGGAAAAAGACACAAGAACAAGAGCTTCCATTTGTAGGTGGAAGGGGGAATTCATTCTACAAAAGCAAACAACTGGACAGACAAAATAAAAAATAGCTATTGTAATTTTCAAAGCAATCTTTAAGGAAAATATAATTATTCCCATTAACACACAAAGGGAGAATATCCTCTGGAGAGGATAAATAACTTGCCCCTGGTCAGTCACAAATTACGAAGTAGTAGAATTGGGTTCAAATCCTGCTTGGAGTGATCTCACACCCATACTTTCAATGGTTATATACTATTCTCAAACTGATTAAGATTATTTATAGTTTTAGCCTTTGTTACCTCTTATGGGTAGGGAATGCTATAGGTTTACTACCTGCTGAGCTAAGTGCCTTCTCTGTGCTTTGAGCAGAATCCCTTACTCTAGAGTCCTATGGCTCCAGTGTATCCATTTTTTTCCCAGTTCAACAAAATATATTATCTTCTATATGTTAAGTGAAATATTACTGCACACTGCATAAATATGGTTGTGGAGGGTATTATTTTTAATGGAATCATTCCCTCCTTCTCATCTTTGTGAGTGCCATTCTCTGTGCCTAGATTGCTCTCTTTGACCCACCCCTTCTAAACCCTGCCAAATTCCTTCATGTTTCTCTATAAGAAATAAGATACTTACTAGAATCCAATTGCTATTTGGGCAACAAAGATAAATGCTATGTGTTATCTCCTTTGATAAGAACATAGTCTAGTTAGACTAATTATTTCTCCCCCTGTAACATCACAGTTAGACTTGGCTTTTGGGTGGCCTGGACATGTCTCTATCTCTCATTGCCTTTTGTTCTTTGAGAATGGTGATGGCATTTGTTTCTCTTACCATCCAGCATGGAGTGTTGGATGATATCTTTTAGTTGGTTTAGATATGAAAGTATCATTCATTCATTCATTCATTCTTTTGCATGTTTAACTTTTGTTTACTGAGATTTTACAGAATGCTGTTCATTACCATTTACAGTACAAGCTGGAATAAGGAGTGAATAACACATTTCTCTATGATAGTGGTTCTCAATCGGTGGCAACTTTGCCCCCTAGAGGATATCTGGAAATGTCTGGAGACATTTGCTTGTCGTGACTGAGGGGGTGCAATTGGTGTCTAGTGGGCAGAGGGCAAGGGTGCTGCTAAACCTCCTACAATGCACAGGATAGTCTCTTCCTCCCCAGTAGAATTATCTGGCTCAAAATGTCAGTGGTGACCAGATTGAGAAACCCTGAAATAGATTTTTGTAGTTCATATAATTGGAAATTGTCCTACATTTTAACCTCAAAAAGCATCTTAAATCTCCCTGGGTACTAATAATCTACTATCAGGAATTCCTCCCACCCTGGAAGATCTGAAGCTTTGGTTATTTTACTTTCTCCTCACAACATTTCTGAGAGACAGAAGACATTCCTGTTTTACTGATGAGGCAACTCAGGCTTGAAGAGGTTAAGTAACTGTCAGAAAAAGTGTTCACTTTTCCTCTTTCATGAAGTATAGCAAAGAGGTTATTGAGTTTTTACTGACAGGTTTACTCTGGGCAACTGGGTGTCAGCACTAGCATTTTGGAGGCAATTCAGATCCTCTCTCTATAGAGCTGTCAAGTCATGACTTGTCCTTAAAGGTGGGCCAAAAGTTCCCCTATAGTTTTTCAATTATGTGAGAACAACAGTTAAGGAGTTATTGATCTCCAGGGGGGCATGCTGGCACGGGGATAGAAGTGGTAGCCAAGAAATAAGACAACTGTGGTCATTGGTAATTTTTCCCACTTCCATGGGGTTAGTACAAATGTTGCTGCTTTTGAGTCTCTCATTCATGCAACTTTTTCTGATTGTCCTTATCAGGCTCTGGGCTCTCCTTGTCTCCCTGGGGGCACTTAGATAACTTGTTTACTTTTTGCAATCTATACTCATTTATGTATTGCTTCATAAGGTTTTTTACATTTTTGTTCATGCTTATTTTGTATTTACAACCTGATTGTAAGCATCTTTCTGAGCTGAAGAGTAATAAATGCTACCGATTAACAAATATTCTGTCATTAAATAGATTCATCCTCCACTTACTTCATTCATTCACTTACTCTATTTATTCCTAAATCATTTATCAAATATTTACTCTATACCAAATATTGTGCAAAGGGGATATATAAATGAAACTGTTAAACATTGGGAAACAAAAGATACTTAAAAGTATTATGAGGATTAAATAAAATAATATGATTAAATCACTTGGCACAGTACTTAAAACATCATGAAGAATGTGCTCAATAAATATGAGAAATTATATTACCATTCTTCCCAACACATGAGTGCTTTGCAAGTAGTATGTGCTTTCACAAGGTTGCTGTGTAATTGAAGGAGTCTATACTCAGACCAAAAATGTGCAGCAAAATGCTGACAAATACATTTGTAGCACTCAGCCAGGAGTTTGGGTGAACAAATATTTTTATGGATTCATTCTCTGTCCAGCTGGGTTGGCTCTGGGAATATGTAACAGGGAAATACATTTTTCAGGTGAAATAAACCACTGGGTCTGCACGATTAGGAAGAGAAAGACTTGTACATACTTCTCAGCTCTCAGTGTAAATGGCATTTGATTTCCTTGGAAATCTGTTGGCTGCTCTTTACCTGACTCAGATTCCCTTGCAGGATTCTGGAGAGCAAGATTTACAGTGCATTTTGCCCAAGAACACCCTTGTAATAAAGATAGCTCTAGCTATATATAGAGGGGTGAGGAAAGCCCAGTAAACAAGTCTAAATTGTCAAAACCTATAGTAAAAGCAATAAATTGGTAAATTTGGAAGAAAAGAATTGTTTTACGTCTACATCCATTTGAGATGTGCTTGCTATGGGGTTTATCATGACTGCTGAGGGCAGAAGGAGGACAAAACATGAGATTCTAGCTCTCCCTGACAGTGTTCTGTGTGGTAGCATCACTCCATATTAAGCAATGTGGGTCCTACTTTTTCCAGAAGGAAGTCAATTGCCAGGATGACACAGTGCTATATTCCCTGTAAAATGGAGATAAGTCATGGCCTCATTCAATTTACTGAATGGATGTTCAAGTCAAATGATATGCTCATTGTGAAAATGCTATGCTCCTAAATTTATATTATTGAATTTGAGCTATTCTCCCAGTTTTAAACTCATATTTCCAGGCTTTACTCAACCTGATATGACAAATATGTCCCCAAACAAGAACTTCCCTTCCAAACCTTGCTCCAATTTTTACATTAACTTTAAAGGCTTGTGCAAAGTTTCCCTTGCCAGAAGGCTGAATTCTTTTTCCCATCACCATGCACATCCATTGGTCTTTCCAGAGTACCTGGCACTTAGTAGGTGCTGATCTACTATTTTTGAGTAAATAAATGGATGCATCCAATCTGCTACTAGCTACTTCCAGTTCTACCACAGCAAGCTTTGCATAGCTTCTTTTGCCTTCTCACTGTTGCCGCATTCATTCAAGACGTCATCATATCTCTCCTTGTTGCTGATTTGCAACAATCTCTTAAATGGTCTTCCTCTCACGACTAGTGTCTCCTCATCTCTGTCTGTCCTCCCCACTCTTCTCAATGTCCACCTACAAAATAATGTACTCATGTTCCGCCTTTGCTCAAAGAATCCCACCGCCACCATTTACCAGTAGAACAATACTAAAATTCTCATTGTGCCATACAGAGCCTGTAAGGTAAGACTGACTTGAGCTCAAATTTTGGCTTTCCAATTCTGTCTCCCTACCCAACCATCCTTCTACCCCAGCCCCGTTGGCTTCCTGCGCCCCATCTGTAATGTCAGGCCATTTCATAATTCTTGACTCTGTAAGTACTGCTATCTCTATTTAAAATTTTTCTTCCTTTTGATCTCTATTTGGCAAACTCCCATCCATCCTTCAAGACCCAATTTGAGTGTTATGCTTCTCTTGAGTTAGCTAGTCTACTAGCTACTCTTTTCTTTGTTTATTACAATTTTTCTTTACATCTCTAATAAAAGCACTTACTAGTTACTAAATTATTTATTTTTAGACTATACTAAGTCTAATATACATGACTCTATTATTTACTAAATGGTTTGACCTTGGAAAAATTACCCAAGTTCCAAGGGAAAATTGCCTCAGTTTCCTCATTTGTAAAATGTAAGTAAGTAAGATAGTAGTAAGAACCTCATGGGATATCAGGAGGTTTAAATGCATTAATACAGATAAAATGCTTAGAAGTGGGCCTAGGAAGCACTCAGTAAATGCAAGCTATTATATTATTTTATTTAATCCTCAACAACAATCCTCTAAGGCAGATATTGTTAATTTTATTTTATAGATGCAGATGCTGGGGTCCAGAGATGCTGAAGAACTTTGATCAAACATACATTACTGGTGAGTGGCAGAGCCAAGGTTTGAAGGCAGGTCTATTAGATTCTAGAATCTTGAGCATCCAACCAGCAACGGGTACTGCCATTCCACACTTAGCACGTTATAATTTGAGTAGAGCATCTGTCTGTCTTATTGGATTAGATACTTAGGAAGAATTTGTTTATCAGTATCTAGCACAGCATCCACACACAGGAGATAAATGAATGTGTGAATAGGCATCATTACTATGTATTTGAGCATTGAGATTGGCAATCAAAGGTTGTTCCTTAGAGCATCTTCCCCAGGGGGGTATATTTGAGTTGTTTCAGCTCCATTGTGAATGTCCTAAGTGAGAGCTGGACCACAAGGTCCCAGGCCCCTCTTCTCCTTCCCCTCTTCTCATTGGTGTTTTCAGAAACAGCAGTGAGGAATTGTATTATAAGTCATCACTATGATTTTTAGTCTACAACTCTAGAGTGTGAGAAATTTAACATTCTTTTATTTCTCTAATTCAGTTTTGTTCTGTTCTTGATCCCCTCTCACCTGGCTGTTGGGAAATTCAATCTCAGCCGTTATGGAAATCTTTTTCCTTTTCCATGGTATCTATAAATAATCTTGGGTTTATAAGGTGTGGAGAACAGGAGGGGTGCTGGATCCTTTCGCTAGGTTGTTCTTCATCTTTGCTCCTGCTCCTTGCATTTCCAGCTACTGCTATTGAGTGCTAGGCCCACCCAGAGATTTCATGCTCAGCAGCCAACTCTGTTGTACTCACACTTGCACTAGGAAATGTCTCCTTTGACCCTTCCAGCCCAGTCTTTGCAAGCATCCCAAAGCCACTTCCAGGAAGGCTATGACAATACAGGAGAGGTCTGGATCTCCAGCTATCACAGAGATCTATACCCCTACTGTTAGTCTTAGGATGCTCCAACCCAGTGGCTGGTCTGGAAGCTTCCTCCCTTCTTATCAAAGCACTTCCTTTCTCCATCCCCTCCTAGATACTTCAGGATAACTCAGCACAATCCTCTACTGATGGGATCTCTTTCTTGAAATGTAGTGGCAGAAAGATATGCTAATACTAGTTAGTATTTAACTTAGCTGTTACACAGGTACATGGGTTGCTGTGTGCAGGGCAGGCAGCATATGGCAGCAGAGGTTGTGGTGAGAAAGGGTAAAGAAGCCAATCCTAACCAGACTTGCTGTGTCTTTCTGTCTCTCTCTAAATCTTCATCGCCTTCTCAGTTCCTGATTTCCACATGACTGTCTTCTTCATTCTGCAGAACTAAGGCATGAGTTTTCTTAGACTCTTGTGCAAACCAGGCCTGCATCCTATTTCCTCACCTCCAAAGGGCTTATTGAAAAGAGTAAATCATTTTTGGTCTGCACGTTACCTTGAATTTTCTTTTGAAATCCCTTGTGTAATTTTGCAGAATTCACCCGATCAAAAGGAGCCTCTGGCAGTTCTTATTTGGCACCACCTTGCAGTACTTCTGTATTGGGATGTGGCAAATAATTTAATTTTATCTCTTTCTCTACATTGCTTTTAAGTTTTTGCCAAAGGCGCAAGTTGCTTTAGGTGAATTTTGTAGGCTTTAGCAGACCTGTTCATTTTTCATTTTATTCACCTCAGACTCTAGGTGGTATAAACACACTTGTTAATATTTGCTACCTAAATAATGAGGCTATGGCTACACTTATTAGGCCTGAGTCTTCTAATTTTATCCCTTGTTAAGATGATGGATGATATTAATGAGGGGGTTTGCTCTAGATCAGTGGGGACACCCTCACTATTCAACAAAGTTTTTATGTTGAGAGGAAGATTTCAGTTTTATAGTTTTGCTGGCTGTTAAACATCCAAAAAATATGGCTTCTTAGAAAAAGCCTCAAAGAAAATGATCTTTAAAAAATTAAAGTCTTGGAGGGATGGAAGAAGAAGTCACCTAACTCTGTGCATTTAGCCTACTTCTTAGGTGTTCAGGTCTATCTCCAAATACCTGCAGGTTCCAAACTGAACTCACAGCCAAACATAAAACCTTAACAAGGACCAAGCCTTCAAGGTTGCCAAGGTTAGTTCCTTTGGTGCTTGGAGGATGCTGACTATGCCAATAATGGCATCTCACCTAATGAAACGGTCAATGAGAGGGCAGAACCTCTGAGAATAGGCTGAATAATCAGAAAGAGTAGGACAGAGACTTGTGCCTTCATTGTATCATTTTCAGTTTGCCACTGGTATGAGTCATCAGTGAGTACAGCTCTGTGTAGGCCAGAAATGACCAGGCTGGGATTTGGTTCAGCCCTGGTGGAAACTCGCATTTACTGAACGTGTGTTCAGTGCCAGACACTGTGCTAGGCACTTTACAGACACTGAATCTTTTAAATGAGTTTGCTTATGTTAGGTGGTTAGAGTAGTGTGTGGCACAAAATAAATTTTCAGGGAATGGAGCTATTATTATTATTATTGTTATCATTATTATTATTCCTCATGAGAGATCAGCTTTACTATCCCTCATTTGCTGATGAGCAACCTGAAGTTCAGAAGGGTTTAAAATGCTGCACTGAAAAAAACAAAGATGGGGGCACTTCAAAGGGGCACAGCAACCAACTGGAAAGAGCTCCCAATTGCCAAAGCTGGGAAAATTTTGAGCAATAAAATAAATAACACAGTATTAGATTTAACCCAAAGTATGAAATAGATGTCTATGAGTTCACACTGATATCAGTCAGTGATTGAATAAATAGAGACACATCTCTTATATGGAAAAAATGCAAATACTGTATGTAATACTCTCCCCTACAGAAGGTGGAGCTAAATTCCCTTCTCCCACCCCACCTCCACCCTCTCTGTGGGCTGCACTTAATGATTGGCCTCCAAAGATGGAAAAGGGGAAAATAGCCTTACAGTGGAAAAGTTCTCTTATAGTGGAGAAGTCTGGCAAACACGACCTCAGCCAGATGGTCAAGGTTTTAATACCATCCTCGATAAGTCGTGGCGATGACTCATGCCCTTTATATGATGTGATGAGAATGGCACTTTGTTTCTGGGTTTTCTTCCCCCAAATGCATAACTCTAGTATAATCTTGAGAAGACCATCAGACAAGTCCAAATTAAGAGGTGTTCTTCAAAATATCTGGACAGTACACCTCAAAGCTGTCAAGGCTCATCAGAAACAAGGGAAATCTCAGAGATTGCCACATGTCCAGGAGACATGATGACTGGGTGTACAGCATGGTGTACTGGATAGGATCCTGGTACAGGAAAAGGACAGGGAAAAACCAGCGAAATCTGAATAAAGAGTGGAATTTAGTTAATAGTAATATGCCAATGTTGGTTCTTTAGGTATAACAAAAGCACCATGGTAATGTAAGGGGTTAAATATAGGGGGGATGGAGTGTGGGATATATGTAAAGTCTCTGTACAATCTCTTCAACTTTTCTGTAAATCTAAAACTCTTAGACAATAAAAAATATTTACAAAAAACAGAACAAACAAACAAAAAAACCTTGCTGCAGGTGCTAGAATTCAAATCTAAGTCTTTGTATTCACAACCTAGATTCTTTCTACAGTTTATTGACTTGTGTTTAATGAAATTCCATTTAAAGTGTATTTGGGTGTTAAACTATAATTTTCAAAAAGGCAAAAGCATGACTTCCTGCAAATATAAAATGAACACATATCAAAGATTTTATTCAACACATTAAATTAATATGCAAACCAATAAGATGCCCAAACTGGTCCAAAGAACATTTGAGAAGCTAGATGTATATAGGCATCAAAAAAGAAAAAAAGTTAAAATAAGATCACTAGGTGAGAGATAAAACTGATTAATATGTTACAGGGCAATAAACAGTAACTGTGGGGTGATCTGTTTCATTGGCCAGAAATTAATTGTTTCTCCATCTGCAAAAATCTACAAATTAACTTTTGCACCTACAAAGCAGAAAAACTAAACCAGTCAATAGAAAGTGAAGCCCAGGATTGTACCAAAACAATATCCAGTAATCTCTTTTGCATATTTTCAAGTTTTGGAGATTTTGCTGAGAGTCTGCCCCTGTTCCTAGTGATCGTAAATATTCTCCAAAGATTATTCTTGATTCCACAAAAATGCTGGTCTCCTTATGTTTGGCCTGATTATTTGCAAAGATACAGCAAGAGTGTTAATTAATCATATACGTATTGTTGAGTGTACAAATCAAGAACTACATAGTACTGGGCATCTACTAATGCCTGAGGATTAACTCTGACTAGAAATTTCCATAAAGAAACTCAGACTGGACTTTTAAAGACCTGTATTATTTGCTCTTCTATCCAAAGGTTAGGAAACCGACCTTGAGACACTCCATCAGATTTTGCCTACAGGTCCTATAAATTTGGGTGAATTCCTCTCTTTCTAAAGTCTACCACATTTGCTAAGGTCCCTGAACTACCAGGAAGTGACCTCCCTTACCACCTCTGGGTCTGGGGTCCTATAAGGAGGTTCTAATCCAGGATTCTTGGGAAGACCAAGCAGGCACTGGTCCCATATATGAAGTCAATCCTTGTTCCTTAATATGGGCTTGTCATAGCTCATTAAAACACATCTTTCTCACAAATGACATTCAAGGCATGACCTGGTCACACAATCTATTTGTCCAATTATATTCTAGTGAAAAGGAGGATGGATTCTTATTGAGCCTATTCCGATCAGTGTATTGCTAGAAAAGCAGAAAGATTCAGTGGAAGTCTTAATTTTTTTTTTTTAATTCATAGGGGTCAATGAGAATCAAATACCATTTAAAAATGTTTCATTTCAGTTTTCCAATATGGAATCTACTAAATTGAAGGTCAGAGATACTTTAAAAAAAAGTAGAAAGGGCTTCCTTATATATCCGTAGAAACCGAACCTAAGCAAAATAAGGCTAGCTTGCACTGCTCTGTTGTCATTTGGGTTCCCCCAAAACCTTTTGAGGTCCAGTGGTAGCTCCCTGCTGCACAACTCCAGGGGCACCACTCATGTCGATACCAACTGGGGCAGCACCATGGTGGCAGCTGATGTTGATCAGATTCAGAGAGCTTAACAGGAATTCTTTTACTCCTCATGGAAAGTAGGAGCAAGGCAGGAGAAGGAGCGTGAAAGCAAATATCTCAAAACTCTAATAAGTTCATTGAAGGGCATGGGGCACAAAGCTTGGAGCACTTCTTGTCTGTGCTTGTGTGATGATGAAATATCCATGAAAAAGTATTTTTACAATTTTTCAAAAGAACTTCATATTTTGCTCCTGTTCAGTCTGCTGCAGAATCTTATAATAAAATGACCTCCAGAAAAATCCATTCACCTCAGCACAGCAACTCATTGCCACAGTGGGATCCCTGTAAGCCTGAGATGTGTGTTGAGTATATGAGTGATGGTTAGAGACCCAAATAAATCCTTTTTGTGATTTACCCATATTTGTAACAATCCTCCTCCTCCCAGAGCTCATGGGAAAGCCATGATGCTGGCTGGAAGGCTGCATGCTGGAGGAAAGAGATGCAGGTTTAAAAAGTCAGTGGTGAGCTGCCATGACAACAATCTCCTAAGCACAAAAAGTTGTGCATAAATGCTATTGCTAATAATACAGAATACTGAAAAAGACAAATGATCACATACCTAACATACAGGATAATTGTATCTGTTCACTTTATTTCCTTTGGAATTCCAGGATTCAAAATTCATACCCTATTAATTTCCTAAGTTATTTAGTTACTCTTCTTACTCTAAAACATTTAAATAATACCTAAATTTAAAAATGCATTTGGAGGAAAAAAATAAGGACATGTTGATGGAAAATCAACTGACAAGTGGAATTTACTAACATGGAGAGCAACGACATTGCTGACACATCTCAGTGGCCCATTGGGCAGTACAGACACCTCAGAGTAACAGCCACGAATGGCATTTTGTAGTTAGTTTGGCTGCCTTTGTGGAATTCATTCAAATTCACCAGGTTTTGCTATTTCCTTTGTACTTTTTTTTTCCTGATCTATTTATTTGGCTTTACTATATAGGAGTTAGCTCAAGTTACTTTATATTGTAGGCTGTTTTTTAGTATAACGTGTTCACCGAAATTCAGTACTAATGTTTGCATTTACAGAACTGTGTAGTCCGAGGTTTCATTTGCTAATACATATGTTGTTTTTATTGCCTGATGCATATCAGTGTTCATGAATGCCAACCAATTTCTTTTTACATCTATGTGATTTTATATCTTTTATTTTAAGGTAGGTAAGAAATCCTATTGGATTCTAGTACATGGTATTCTGTAGTTAAGTGAACAAAACTCTCTTTACCCATACAAAACCAATTTACTATCATTTTCGATAAATACAAGTAAAATAAAAAGTGCAGTGCTTCTACTTTGTGCCCCCAAAATCTCCTTATAGAATCATAATGTCTCATATATCTGTGTCTTACATGATGTTGATACATAAAATATTTAAAAGTTAGGTTTCCTACTTGTTTGCCACTACAAAATAAATCAAAAGAAACTCTTGACATCCTTTAAAATCTGTCTTTTTTGTGATAGCTTTACCATGGTTAAAAGGAAGAACAGACTTCTCTGAAACACATTCTACCCCTGGTGAGAAAATGTCTCTTCATCTCTGTGAATTATCTCCAAGAAGATGCTGCACAATCAGCATCTGCCTGGAAACCCCTCTGCACATGGCTTTCACCTCTCACATCTGAGAAGGACAGATGATAAAGCCTTTCACCCCATTGCCAAGCTGGATGGGCTTTCAATCTCTCTGCTATTTCCACTCTAATTAAAGTGGATTTTATGTAAACCAGAACCCAGACTTTTTATGAATTCCGAATATGCTGGCTTCATTATTCTTGTCAGGAGGCAAAACTAGACCATGACAGATGAGTTTCTGAGCATTTGGTGATCATTCATCTACAAAACATAATAGTTTGATTCTTTCACTTAGGGCTATTTACAGAAACAGAAGTTGATTAATTGAAGCGCTAGAGCTGGGCAAATTCTCATTCTCTCCATCTCTCTCCTGAATCCAGTCTTACTATATCTCAGGGAAATCATCATTAATAATACATTAGCAAAGGGGGAAAACTGTGACTCATTTCCTCTAGAGAAATTATGTGATTCCATTAACCTCAAATAAGTGTACAAGTATTCCTTTAACTCTGTTGTATCTTTGTTAATCATATACTTACATACTAGTAGAGGTTGTACAGATGTGTTCATGCTTAAAACTACTGTGAAACACTGTGGTGACAATAGCAGTAGCAAAAATAATGATGAAAATGTGCATTTATTAAAGACATTTATTTACTATTAACATTTAATAAATATTATTATTTCGAATCCTAACAACAGAGAAATGGGGTTGTTTATGGATGAAGAAACTGAGACACAGAGATCAAGTGACTTATCTACATCAAAACACTAATAAGTGACAGGGTAGGATTTAAACCCAAGGATAATTGGCTCCAAAGCCCATGCTCTGTTACACTGTGGATGGATAAAATAGACCACAAAGGGCTGAGTTGACAAAGATGGCAGATAGGCAGGCCTATTATGTTAAATGTGTTTGGATCCCTACTCTTTCAAAGACGTCTTTTGAGTCAACATCATCCCCACTACCACTCTTATGGGGAACAGCAAATACTCCCATTCTTGAACCACTTCTGCCTCACTTCTGCCTCGCCCCAGTGAACACCAAGTTCCAGAGGCTGAAAATGCCAACTTGGAAGCCATAATTGTGAGAGCTGTAGTCTTAGTCCTGTGTCTCTGCACTGTAAAATGAGAGGGTGGACTTCATTGAGCTCTATTGTCTTCTTGCTCACACCTTTACCCATGATCACTGGGCTCTTATTAACCAATATAAACTTCTTCTAATTCAACACAGATTGTTTAGAGATTACAACCAGGATCTCTCCATGGCTCATAAAATACCACATAGACCCAGCCTTTCAGTAAAATCCTCTGCAGAATACTATCTGTGGCAAGCCAGTCCTACTTTTAAATCATTACTTATAGGACCAGGAAACCTCCAGGAATGTTGGCAGATCTTCCTTTTCTTCTTGATCCATTAACACAATACATGGCAAGGGGTAGTAGCCCCTGAAGACCAAGGCAGGGTGAAAACAAAGAAGAGAGGGTTTCTTAGGAATTTCTTTTCCAAGGGTTCAGTGTTTCCTTCTATGGGGCTAAGTGTGTACTGCAAACCTTGTCCAAACACCTCTTCCAGGGAGACAGCATGGCATGGAAGAAACCTCCTCTCAGCCCCCATCCAGAGTGAGTCTTACTAGCTGGATGACCTTGGGTTCATTGTTTTACCCCTCTGAGCCTCAGCATCTTTATCTACCAAATGGCTGTCCCTCAGGGGATTCTGAGATTGGGTGATTCCCTGGGTGGCATGTGATCTGCTGTGTGATGATGGTGGCTTTCCATTAGAGGCCAGTCTATGGGCAAGAGGTCTTTTATTTATGAAAATGTAAGGTTACTTGGCAGATTTTTTCAAAACTGTTGACATTTCAGACTCTGAACTTTCTCATGTTTATGCATAAGTTCTTTGAAATACACATTGTAGCCATCTGCCTGCACAGCCTGTCTTCTGGTTAAGAGATTGGGCCAATTTTTTATCCTCTGTAGCTCAGTGGTATATTTAGCATTGAGATAAGTGCGGCTTTATCAAGCTTTCAGAAAGAAAGCAATGCCACCATTTAATTTAGCATTTAATTACAATATCCTGCCTCACTGGCAAGTTGCTGGTTTCTGCCTAAGTAAGCTGAGTGGAAAACGTCTGTTACTGTTTATTTCCTTCTGAGTTGTCCCATTTAGCAGCACTCTAACCAGCGGGGTTTGCAGGCGGGTATAGTCTGAGAAATAACTGGGTGGTATGATTAATATTTATACAGGATATACAGGAAAGTCAATACGTGGGTCTTAAGGTTCTCCTCGTGTTGTAGTTTGAAGCTCTATGTACCCCAGAAAAACGTGTTCTTAAATCTAATCCATTCCTGTGGGCGTGAACCCATTGTAACTAGGACCTTTTGGTGAGGTTACTTCAGTTAAGGTGTGTCCCACCTCAGTCAGGATGGGTCTTAATCCTCTTACTGGAGTCCTTTATAAGAGGATGAAGTTCACACAGAGAAGAGAAAGCCACAGGAAGCAAGAAGCTGAAGTGGAACCCAGAACAGAAGGAAGAGACCAGGAGATGCCACCATGTGCCTTGCCATGTAGCACTGGCAGCTGGTCTTCAGGAAAAAGGCATCGCTTTGATGATGCCTTGATTTGGATATTTTCCTGGACTCAAAACTGTAAGTGAATAAATTCTTATTGTTTAAGCCAACTCACTTAACGATCTTTGCTTGGAGCAGCCTGGGAAACTACAACACCTGGCTTGTATTTGTTCCACTGTCCCTTTGGCTGGGCCAGCTTCTTTGGTTCCTCACCTGGATTAGCTTCCTATTGCTGCTGTGACAAATTACTGGAAGCTTAGTGGCTTAAGACAATCCACATCTATTCTCTTACAGTTCTAGAGGTCAGAAGTCTGATTTCACTACACACCCACAAGGATGACTATGAAAAAAGAAACAACAGAAAATAACAAGAGTTGGAGAGGATACAGAGACTTAGGAACTCTAGTGCATTTTGGTGAGAATGTAAAATGGTGTTGCCACTGTGGAAGACACGTAGTGATTCCTCAAAAAGTTAAATATAGAACTACCATATGACCTACCAATTCTAATTCTACCTGTACACCCAAATAAAGTGAAAACAGGCTCACAAAGAGATACTTGTACACCAATGTTGACAGCAGCATTATTCACATAACTAAAAGGTGGAAACAATGCAAATGTCCATCAACAAATAAATGAATAAACAAATGTGGTAGGTGTACACAATGGAGCATTATTTGATCATAAGAAAGAAAGAAGTTATGAGATATACTACAACACAGAAAAACCTTGAAAACGTACATTATGATCAGTGAAATAAACCAGACACATAAGGACAAATATTGTATGATATCACTTCATAAGACATGACTAGAAATAGCAAATTTTGAGAGGTAGAAAGTAGATTAGAGGTTAGCAGAGGATGGAGGGAGGGGGAAAGGCAAGTTTATGTTTAGAAAAAAATTAAATATATATATCCTTCCTAAAATTATTCCTACTTTTCGATTGTTTTGCCTGATATCTGTCCTTTTTTTTTACTATACTCTATGAACCAATAGTCCACAATTGCCATTTCTCTACTTTGCCTCTGGGTTCCCTACAATTTGGTCTATGTAAAAATTTCCTACCTTACTTGACCTCTTTGTAGCATTTCACCATGTTGGCCAGGCATTCCGTCTTGGAATGTTTCCTCTTTGCCTTTTCAAGACACTACGATCTTCTGGTTCCTCTCCTACCAGTTAGTCAGTTCTGTGGTTGATTTTCCTCTCACCTGATGGATTTTTCTGTCTCCCTTCATGAATTCACCATTCCTTATGAATGCAGCCAGCACCTTAATCTTGATAATGTCCTTGACTTGATTTCCAGCCCTGACCTTGAGTTCTCATACCACCTTCTTGCTATATATATCCTCCCAGAAATTCCTGCCAAATTTTCAAATATAGTGTGTTTGAATGTGAGCTCATTCATTCAGCAGAAATGCCTGAGCATTTACTGTGTGCTAAGTGCTATGCTGTGAATGAGACGCAGGCTTCAAGAAGCACAGACTGGTTGGAAACAGTGATGTAGCTAGAGCATCACGAGGCAGTTTGGTAGGACCAAGAGTAGAAAGATGTGCTGAGGGGTGCATTGGAAGCACAGAGAAAGGTTCTCATTCTTGCCTGAGCAGAGCTGTAGAGGAGAGGTATCAGTTAACAGGATAATGGGGAAGAGTGAGCAGGAAAGAATGGTCCATGCACAGAAGACTCTGTAGAGCAACACATATAGTTGAGTATGGGGGAAATACCAAGCTCTTCTTCCTTGTGTTCTCTCTGTGGGCCAGTGGGACCTCGCTTTTCTCTGGGAAGTGATCTGATGAATGTAAAAACATTCGGAGAGGTGCCTGGCTGAAAATCAATGTCCAAAGAATATTTGTTGAAGGGAAGGAAGAATGAAGGTCGGAAGCCAGTGTTTTACAGAGCACAGTCCCTGCCCCAGTGCAGAGACTGAGGGGCCCCTGGCTGGGTTAGGCGAGGTCTCTGAGGTTTCTAGCAGGCAGATCTCTCCTGATTCCCCTTACTCCTGGTCTCAGTTAGTTGCAACCGCATTTGCCTGCTTTGTGCTTATATCTGCTTTCATTTGGTACCCACAATCTTCTTTTCTAATACCCTTCCTAGTCAAGCCAGCTCCAAGAAAGGATCTGAGTATATTCATTTACGCTTTTGCTTCGTCACCCATTGGCTTGCACCTACAAGTTCTCTGACAATATTTAATGAAACATATCATACTCTACTAAGGGGATTCTCGAACTATGAAGACTGGGCAGCTGGTATTTTATTAAGAGACAGTGGACTTTTGCCACCTCCTCCCTGAAATACAACGTATTACTATTGGTGATACAAAAAGAAATAGTCCACACAATCCAGTGGGGAGATGGGCACCAAATTTTGAATGGACCATGTGAAACAAGCACATTAGGAGTGCAATACTGACCGGAGCTGATGAGCAGTGCAGGACGGTTTTGCTTGAGCTGGACATCAGAGAATAAATGCAAGTTCAAGAAGGTAAAACATCTCAGGGGACATTTTCTCTCTTCTTCCCAACTTTGTATAAGCTGATGTTCTATATGGTGTGAGGGACCTGAAGGTGTGGGACACATACCTGGGTGAGATAGTTCCTCATTCCCCTGGGGCCAATGTGTGAGGATGACTCTTCTCCTCCTTTTCCCTCCTTGGGCTTGTGTTCTCTCTCCCACTGGGCTGTGAACTCCAAGCTAGGGACAGCTGTTATTCATCTTAGTGTCATAGGGCTATCTACATAATCAGTGCTCAGTAAGAATATTTGGGATAAATGAATGAATAATCAAAGGGAGATTGTAACTGCTTCCCTTGCCTCTGAGGCACTGTAAGCCACCATTAGTTAATGTATATAAAGAGTTGTGTGAGCCTTAATTATTAACATTATTTTATCTGCCAACCTCCTATGGCTGTGGCAGTTGAGCCTATAACACAATTTCCCACTGTCCACTCCAGAAAGGGTGGCGTGAAGAATCCTTCCCTGGAGCACTTGTGGAGGAGCATTTGTTAGCCAAGTCTTCCCACAGCGCTGGGAATATTGCTGGTTTCCTTGTTTGATTTGCCATTTTCTGTATTGGTACAAGAACAAATTGATATCTCTCTTTCACTATTATGCAGGGCTTTATTAGTAGGGAAGTGACTTCAGGCCTCATGTGACTTTTCCCCCGGCCTTATGAATTTATTCAGCCTGACTCCTATTCCACTCTACCAACCCTCCAAATGAGAAATGCTGCAAAACTAACGCAGACTATCATAAAGCAGTCAAGAAAATCCCAGAAAATAATGTGGTGACCTGGAATTTCCTTGTCATTGATCAGAAATGCTTTTTTTTCTCCTTTCATTAAGAAATCCCTCTATTGTAATGAATATTTGGTTTTGTTCTCAAAATTCCTGATGGTGAAATGATCCTGAGGAGAAGTTTGGTGTGTGTGCTCGTGTGTTTTCTGATCTTATTGCAAAATGGGTTTAGATATTGTCCTCCTGAATTTTTATTAAATTTTACCAGTGTTTCTCTCAGCAGAAAAAGTTGTTGGAAATATATGATATTTTTGAACATACTGTGACACACGTACATGCATAAGAGTACTTATAAATGCATTGAAAAATAATAAGACATGGAACTATTAATAGCACAAGACCATGATATTAATTATCAGATGATAGGCATGGATACATAATACTGGGAATTTATTCACAGCATTGCAAAAATCATGTTACAGGCCACATGGGCAACTGGACAATGTCCACATGGAATTATGCCAGGCTCCCCTTTCCTACCTCCTTCTCTGTAGCTACCTTGGATCTTCCCCAATACCTTCCTTCTTGACTCTCATCCTGACTTAACCATCTTAGCTACCGATAACCTCCCTGAGGGCTCTTAGTGGACATCTCTCAGCTATGGCACTTTATGTTACATATGTGCCTTTGGAGCAAACTATTCTATTTGTGTCATCATAGGGGTCTTCAAACTCAATGCTTACAGAGCCCAGCAGGTAATATAAAATACTGAGAATCCTGGGTTAGCAGAAAGATGTCAGGGAATGGTGAGGGTTTTGTAAACTTGACAGTGCCTGCCCTGCCCAGAGGGAGCAGCTTCTAGGCTCTGGCTGAATAAAGCATGTGAGAATATAGGCCCATTCCAGGCCTGGGATATCTAGTGAATTCTTCCTAAAAACGTTAGCATCTAAGTTACAATTTTAAGAAAACATTGTAGACCCAACAACACACATCTCTGGGCCATATCCTACCTACAAGCTGCAGACCTGATATTTAGGAGATGGGAGTGCAAAATCAATAGATCGAATAGAGCAGGAATGCATTAAACATCTCTTGCATTAAAACCACCAAGAAATGACTCAGTGGGATTAAATAGGAGACAACCAAATGAGCACAGCTTTTGAGGAGGCTCTTTATTCTGATATTAAAATGTACCAACCTGCCTCGTGTCTCACCAAATCCTATAAAACAAACCAGTGTGTACTCAAGCATCCAGATTTTCGTTCCTTGCTGGATTTTTCACCCAAGGATAGTCAGCACTGATTGGAGAACAGTGAAAGCAAATAATACCTGGAACACTTGGCTGTTGTATAACACTATTTTCAGTGAAATCTGAGGAGTGCTAAAAAAAAAAAAACAAAACAAAAAAGGCAAAGAGCATGGTCTAAAGTGCCCTTCTGCCCAGAGTGGCAGCTACATAAGACAAGTTGAACCTAAAAGGTGATAAAACAGTTGTCACTGTGGGCTCACCATGGCTGCTAACATGACGTGTGTGGCTGGGGTCTCCTCATTCTGGGAAACTATGTTCTTGTTATGCCAGTGCTTTTTTGTACTTCACATTTACGTCTCCAATCTGGAAGAATTTGCAGTAAAATACTGTATATTTCTGATTTAAGGCATGTTTTTAAGACAACGAACTCTCCTGATGCTTGAACCAAACTCAGAATGCAAAAAGTCACACTCTCCTGGGGGTGCAAAAAGCAGGATTAACACCAGAAGACCTGGGCTTTGTATCTGCTTCTAGTTTTCATGAGGCCTTGAAAGCCAATTTCCCCCTAGATATTTTTGAAAATTCCGTAAAACTCAGCTTATCTTTAAAGAATACTCAAAGCAGGACCCCTCTGTTCTTCTGGTGAAGAATGTCACTAACCATAAATTATGCAAAAACCTTGGTTTGGAGGAAATGATTTGCCTTTCAGACATTCTTCCTTCTTTGTGTACGTCAAAAGTAACTTACATCTTTTAGCACAATCAATGCAATTGATTTGTTTAGTGAGATATATGAATGATTGTGTTAGTTGTAGAATTGATCTTATTTCAAGGTAAAGGAGAGTCCATGACCTATAGAAGTGATTTTGTTTAAATGTCAGTTCTGAATCAAATTGAGTGAGTTGTAACGTGTTTATTCAAAGAATCTTCATAGCCAGTTGCATTCTTTCTCTCTTTTTCTCTCCCCATCCCTCAGAGGGTCCTCTACCCACCCCCCTCCCCTTTTAATCTCTATATCACCTTAGAATTTTTCTTAATTACTAAAAAAGAACTTGTCTCTGGTTAACCTAAGCAAAAGGGTATTTGCTGGAAGGTTTTCAGGGGCTCAAAGAATCAATAAGAAGGTAAAGAAGGTGGCTTGGAAGGAGACAGGAATTAAGGCTGATTTGAAGGCTATGTAGGAGAAACCACATCTAGCGCCTGTCAGTAGCACTCAACTTCATTATGTCGCTGCTGGGAAGCAATTGAACTTGGGCATTTTTTTCATTCTTACATCACTTGCTCAAAAGAAATGGAAATAGGTAGAGCAAGGGCAGCAATAGGTAGAGTGAAGATGGGCTAATTGTATCTCAAAATATTACCCTTTTCTTACTGGGCATTTGATAAAACTTCATTTCCCCACCTTTCTTTCTGAGAGATTCAACATGTTCTGGACAGTGGAATGAGCTGAAATGACATATGACATTTTGGGGTGGGTACCATAAAACCTTCCCAAAGTCAACTCTCCATTCCCTTTCTCCAGTGTGCCAGGTGAGCTTTAAGGGCTCCAAGGTCATAGAACAGAGTGTCTCTATCTAGCTTCTATCCATTACATATATATATATATATATAAAATATATATATATTTTTTTCCAATTTCCAATCCACTGAGAAGCCATATATACATGCCTTCTGAGTATGACAAACCTAAAATTATTTAAACTCTGTTGAACAAAACAAGTCCAGTGACCATGGATTTTGGATATAGCAGCAATGTCAAATTTCTAAAGTTTCCAAATGCTTGCTTATTTCATCTGTACGTACTTCCTTGTGGATCATTAACACACAGCTTTTGGACTGGAACCAGTTCATGGCCTGGCACTGGTCAGCAACCACACTTTGAACAACACTAACCTAGAGAAGGGAGGGGCCACATGATGGAAGGATCCTGGGACCCTGAGTCACTGCTTGGAGTACAGCTGCCCGGGAAAGCCATCCACTTAGGGACACTTGCATGGCCCCTTTAAAAGCAATAAAAAAACCTTTATTTTGGTTGACCTTTGATATTTTGGGGTTGGTTGTTGACCTACCCTAACTAATAAAGCAGATTATAGATCCAGAAGCATTTACCTCATTCCTGCCAGAGAGTAATCTCTTCCCCTGACTGGGCATTAAAAGTCAGGAAGCAGGACATACACCAGATGAAAATAGGGGGTAAATCCCAAATCTGAGAGCTTAAAAACAGAACTAAAGATGAAACACCACTTCTTTTCCTACCACATTTTTTCCTAATTACCAAAATGATGTACACACTCATTTCCCCACTTTTGGCAACATCTCTGATGTCACTGGAATGAATTGCTAAAGATGCAAAGGAGCCCTTTACCGTGGTTATATCTCTATTGTCAGGCATTATAGTTAATCTTATGTTCTTGATCTCTGTGGACTAGAGCCTCCTGGAGGGTGAAATATAAAAGCTTGTTAGTCATCTCTTCAGCCTGAAGCTCTTTATAGTTTTATGGGTTCACTTGGGAATGTTCCCCTATTGGCACATTTGAGGCTACGTGATTTCAACAGTCAGATTTTGCCAGCTCATTAGCCCCCACCTGCACAGCTGCAGGGACCCCCCCCCCCTCTAGATTCCTCACTCATCCACCAACTGCCAGGTCCCCCCAGGAGGTTCTCATTTATGCTCAAGATATGTCCACGCAATTCTCTTTAGCTCTGATCTCCTTTTGAAGTTCCCTGGCCAGAAGCATTTGAGCGATTTGTGTCTCCCAACACCCACTCCTGAGCTGGTGCAATGTGTGGGCTAGAGTTCCCTGGGATGCCAGCAGCCCCCACTGCCTCAGGAGAACCTGCACTCATCACCTGGTGACCAGCCTGGGCCCTCAGGTGGCTGCCCTGTCCAGTCATCTGTGACCCAGTAGTCTGTTTCCACCTCAGGGAAACAAGACCATGGACATTGGAGTCATACACAATTGGGTCCAAGAATCCTATCTGCCACTTAGTGATTTTTAGCAAGTTATCAAATCTCTTTTAGCCTCAGTTTACCCAGCTATAAAAGAGCTCAAAAGTACCAATAAAACAGTAGGATGTTTGTGAGAAGTAAATGAGAAAACATATGTAAAGCACTTAGCAGAGTGACTAGCCCATGTAAGAAGCATTCAATAAATATTAACCACCAGAATCATCAACAGCTATTAATGCCATCAGAGCTATTACAATTATTGATGTCAGTTGAAACTACTATTTCCTCTTCCCTGCTATACTGTTGAGCTCCCAGCACTAGATCAAGGCTGCTCCTAGTCTAAATGCTCATTTCTACTAAATACCCCAGTGTGTTTCTATAAATTGTCACTATTCATGGTGACATTTGTCTCACTTGCACATGGGGCTGTGCGTTTACTTGAGTGGGTGATGGGTATAGAACGAGACAGGACCCTTTCTAGTTTCTTTCTCTATATATATATTTATTTTTTTCTCTCTACCCAAACTGTCATTTGTTCTGTTTTTTGATGTGAAGATAAAATGCACACTCCTCTTACTTAAAATGTGTGCAAAAATAGAGTTTTTTGAACAACTAAGCCAGTCAAGAACACTTTTTGGTGATAAATTTTGCTCCAATGGCCTTTTCTGATTAAAAGGCTCATGGCTTACCATGAAAGGCTGTAGCTGCCCATATTGCAGTTATTAGCATATAAACGCTCATCTTTGTCATGAATGTGTATAATCTTGAAATATGCTACTGTCCAAGTAGGAACATGCAATGGACTAGGTCTCAGAATATTATAGCATTTTATAGTAATGTAACATTTATGGTTGAATGGTCTTTTTCAATATAACTTCATCTAATAATCCCCCCCCCCCCCCAAATACTGTCAGGATAAACTTTTTAAGGCTTGACCAGGAGAGAGAAAGAGATGCTTTTGCTGGCAAGTGTGGATGACTTTAGAAATTTCCCCAATAGTATTAATATATTTTGGGTATTTATGCTTTACAAATTGTATCTATTCAGACATATAAAATGGTTTGAATAGTTTTAACTGAATTAACTCAATTGACCAACAATTTGAAGACTTCCTTTTGAAAACTAGATTTCTGAAATCTAAAGATGTATTCACTTTCATCTTGACCTCTAAGTCGATAAACAGTCATCCTAGAAATTGTGGGTCATGTCTCATCTCTGATGCAGCCAAAATTATCATGAAAGTGGGGTCTTTCTGGGTCACCATTGTATCTCCAGGGCCTGGGTCTTATCAGTTAAATATTTGCTGAAAGAATGCATGGCTTAGGGGACATTTTGAAGTAGGCACTGTTTATCTCTTTAGATCCTTCTTTCCTCTTTGTGCTTCCCACTATGAGCCTGTCAGCTTGAGCCTCCTTGCCAAGTACCACTGCACCTTTCTCTTGGTTTCCTACTCAGCTGTTCTTACCTGTTGCTTTCACCCTCACAGTGCTACCTGTGCTGTGGATATTTGCAATTAACAAAGAGCAGAAACTTCAAATGAAAAGATGATAGTCTTGACTGGTAAAATTTCAGACATCAGCCAATTGATATACAGGTGCAGGATGATGCTTTTGGACACTGGGGACCCCCCAGAGCCCTAAAATGACACACATTTGTGGTCACTCAGTCTCTCTGTCTCTAATATTGCCATGCTGTGTTCATAAACAGTTGAATTAATCAAATGGTTCAAACGCACTACCATTTTCAGATAACTATTGTCAATTATGGAGAGATGTTTTAGCATTATGACGTCTATGACAACCTGTATATTTTCGTAAACAATCTCTTTTACATATTTTACTTGCAGTCACTTTTAAATGAAGGATCTCATTTCTCCTAGCAGTATTAGTTTGTGTTGGTATTTGGACCAGCATACTGCTTTTTCTGGTTCTCTGCTTAAATGCTGCTAACAGTCGAACCAAAATAAACCATGCTGTTTTATTTTGTTATTTATATAAATTTATTTCAAGCATGTGTATTTATTTTTAAATAAAAAATAATTTAGAATTAGATTCTGCTATGAGTAACACAAAATTCCAGAATAATGACTTGAATAGAAGTTTGTTTCTCTGTCCCATAAAAGAAGTCTAGTGGTGGTATTCCAGGACTGTTATAGTGTCTCCATGAGATCACTTATGACCTAGAGTTAAGTTGGCTCATTGCTCCACCATCTTAGCCTGAAGCTCCCATACTCATGCTTCAAAATGGCTGCTGGAGATCCTGCCATCATAGCCTCATTTCAAGCAACAGAAAGAAGAAGAAGGGTGCATGCTCTCACTTAAAATGCTTCCAGAATGTCTCAACATTGTTTACACCTGAGTCTCACTGGCCGGAACTCAGTCATGTAGCCACACTTCAGATAAAGTCTTGGAAATGTAGTTTTTAGCTGGGCAGCACTGTTTACACTGCTGATCATGCCACTGAAAAGGAAAAGCTGTTAGCTATTGTATTAGTTTTCTATTGCTGTCGAACAAATTGCCACAGATACAGTGACTTGAACTACATCCATTTATTATCTCACAGTTTCTATAGGTCAGAAGTCCAGACGTGGATTAGCTGAGTTCTCTGTCCACAGTCACATAAAGCTGAAATTAATGTATCAGGTGGGCTGCATTCTCATCTGGAATCTCGGCTAGGGAAGGATCTGCTTTTAAGCTCCCTTAAGTTGTTGGCAGAATTAATTTCCTTGTGGCTATAGCATTAAGGACAGCTTGATTCTCAGCTGCTCTAAGTGTCTCATTTCAGAGAAGGTCTTGACCCTCTTATACAGGGCTCACCTGATTAGGTCAGACTCACCCAGGATAATCTCCCTTTTTATTAATGCAGAATCACCTGATTAAGTTCCCGCTGAATAATATCAGCAATATTCCTTCAACTTTTCAAAAATATTCTATTGCTTAGGATCAAGTCACAGGTTCTGCCACACTCAGGAGGAGGGGATCACAGGAGGAGGGGAGTGCTTCAATGGGGATCACCCTAGGGCTTGTCCACCACAGGTAAGTGACTAGCAACCTCTGCTGCACACATGTGTGTGATAGTTCTTTTTATGCCATAATCTTCCACTAAATAACTTTTTTTGTGTCAGATCCAAAAGTGTTGCCTGAATAATTATGCAGGATGATTCCACTGCTCATTGCTGCATAAGCAAAATTTACCAACTACCAATTAAGCTGATGGATACCATATATTCAAGGTAATATATGTCTTATAATTTCAACATATGTTTGTAGTATTTCATAAAAGGATTTACTTTCTGTAATGTATTTCATACTATCAGGAATTGAAAAACTTTTTTTCTGTTTAATCTAAGTGCACATTACATCTTCTGAGTGCTAGTTCATCATTCCATCAAAAAATTGTACTTAGAAAAGTGTCTTAATGTAAAAACAATTTGGGAAATATGAGCCTTTATGATAGAGATGGATTCTTCAATGAGTTGAGGGTGGGTAGGAACCCAACTCTTCTAATCAAAGGAAGTCTCTTAGTAACCTTTTCAGTTAAAGATGTTTATTTAATAAGATTATCACATCTGGAGCAATAAGATTGGCATAAAGAATGAACAGAGACACACTGAAAAAAGAAATAACACTCATATAGGCACATGTTCTCTGGCTTGTGTTTCTTCCCAGTAAGAACATGCAATAACGAAGAAGAAAGAGGCCTGGAACTATGAATAAAAGTCTTAACAGGTTTAGATATTAATGCTGAGACATTTGCTCAATGGAGGGACTCTTTTGGACACTTTCCCATTTGCTGTGTATTTCTATTAGGCTTAGTTATCTGGCTTCTTTGTCTTTAGGAGAGAAACGGAGAAACATACTACTAGAGATCGAGATGCCAGGAGTGCCCAATTGTTCTAGTTTGCTAATGCTGCCGGAACACAAAACACAAGAAGTGGATTGGCTTTTATAAAGGGGGTTTATTTGGTTACAAAGTTACAGTCTTAAGGCCATAAAGTGTCCAAGGTAACACATCAGCAATCGGGTACCTTCACTGGGGGATGGCCAATGGCGTCCACAAAACCTCTGTTTAGCTGGGAAGGCACATGGCTGGTGTCTGCTCCAAGTTCTGGTTTCAAAATGGCTTTCTCCCAGGACGTTCCTCTCTAGGCCGCAGCTCCTCTTCAAAATATCACTCTCAGTCGCTCTTGGGGCATTTGTCCTCTCTTAGCTTCTCTGGAGCAAGAGTCTGCTTTCAACGTCCATCTTCAAACTGTCTCTCATCTGTAGCTTGTGTGCATTCTTCAAAGTGTCCCTCTTGGCTGTAGCAAGCTTGCTCCTTCTGTCTGAGCTTTTATAGCACTCCAGTAATTTAATTCAGACCCACCCTGAATGGGCGGGCCAACACCTCCATGGAAATTATCCAACCAAAGTCATCACCCACAGTTGGGTGGGGTGCATCTCCATAGAAACACTCGAAGAATTACAATCTAATCAACACTGATATGTCTGCCCACACAAGATCACATCAAAGATAATGGTGTTTGGGAGGCATAATACATTCAAACCAGCACACCAATAGTGCCTTCTTTAGGGAAGACAGAACAAGTACAAAGCAGAATTAGAAGTTCAAAATTAGAGGTCATTTAGTCCAGGGAAAAATGGCACCATGCACCCCTGCAGCCATCTTTATGAACATTACACTACTTATAAGTCATAATGATGACCCTGGGTTATCAAAACTACCAAATATTGTTTTTAAAATTCCCAAAGATGAATTATTCTTTTTTCCAAAAGCCTTTCTGTCAAGATTGTAATGAGCTGATGACTGAAAGTGCATGGCGGAAAGACTGAAACTTAGTAAATCCTTAATAATGCTAACTGTTATTGCCACTGTTGTCATTGTTATTATTGTCATTTCTCGGCCTGCTTCAGCCTTGATAATTCTCGTTCCTAACCTCTTCATCCTTTACCGGTGTATCCTGATTCTGTTCCCAAGGCACACTTAACCCAGGTGTTTTATTGCAGTTTTGGGTCCATATTGCCCTTAGCTAGGTCCTCATCTTTTTATTCTTGCAGACAAAGTCTTGCAGGTGGATTACTTTGGTCATAGGGCCAAACCACTCCATCTTCGAGGACCTCATGCAATTTGATTCCTGAAGCTGCTTTGGTGATTGAACACTCATTTTTCTAGGCATAGCACAGCTCCATGTGCAGATATACAATTCAACAAATAAGTGTGCAAGGAAAATATGGAACTATGGAAGTGGGATTTCAATGATCAAAATCATCTAGCTTTACTGAACTGATGCATTAATTAGATGTTTCAGGTGTTAGGGTGCTCTGGGAATGTGTGTGAATGCAAGTCTATGTATATTTCCCTCTTTAGTACTTAACATATGAATCGCATTTTGAGGTATGCACTTTGTACATCCTCATTTGTGATAAAACAAGGATGGATGTTTACATTTTGCATCTTTTTTCTAAAAAAAAGAAAAGCCGATATTGCAAATGCATCCCTTTATTATTCTTGTTATATACCTTGTGGGTTTGAGAATAATGGTTCCATTAGTTTTATGTATCTCCTGAACCAGGGAATGGTCAATTATTGGCAACAATCACATTCTCCACACCTCCCTAATGGCTAGCGGCCCATACTGTAAATTAAACAGGAGACATCGAGCAAGCAGAATATGTGGACCCCTGCTTTGGCTAATTTAAAAGGTGTTTCATAATATTAACCTGCATGGAGAAATCCTTGCCAATTGCCATGGTACTGCAGAAATATGTATGGCTTGTGGGTTTCAGTTTGGGGTGCTGCATTTTGAGACAGTCATTAATGATCTGCATGGTGACCAGGATAATGAAGGATCTGGAAACCATACTGAATGGTTGAATGAATGGTTGAAGGAAATAGGATGATTTGGCTTGGAGAAAGGGAAATTTGGGGAAAACATGATAGCTGCCTTCAAATATTTGAAGGCTTATGGAGGGAAGTTGACATTTTCTCTCTTAAGGTGGCATTATGAGAATGAGGGTTATAAATTACTAGTGTTTAGGGTAGAAGTAAGAAGGAGCTTTAAAATAATTAGAACTATCCAACAAAAGAACGATATGACTGTCAAAGAAGTAAGTGTTCTCTCTTTGGAAATTTTTAAACAGACTGACGAATGTGATTGTTCATTGTCTAGAAGAGTGAGTTGGACTAGACCATCTCTTTGGTTCCTTCTCCTGGCTTCCCCTGTGTCTCTGCTGTCTTGCTTTTGTACCACATCCCGAAATGGGAGGAAACTTCAGCAAAGAAACAGAGAGAGATCGACAATAACAATTCATTCACTCCACAGTGATGACTTCACCTGAGATGTGCAAACCACACTTATTTGGGGAGTCTGCATGGAAGTTCTGGCTGGGGGTTTTTATAGATTGGTCTTCAGGGTGATATAAAAGGTTGATTTTTGTGCTTTGCCTAATGGAATAGAGATCAATAAAAGATGGAATTAGAATGATACCAAATGGTCTGTTGGAGTTGTTCAGGACAAAGAGGCTTTTGCTTCTTACCGTATGGTCCAGATCAACTGCTCGATGAAGCCGTAAGTCACCCACTCTGTTTTATGACTCTCATTTTGCTTTAGCCCCATGTGCCTGGTGACATGATCTTTTAAAAAATTGCTGTTGCAAAGCATTTCGGTATGCATTCTTTTAGTTCTAGTTGCATAGATTCAAACTTTTGGTGTTCTAGGATTAGATATGTTTTGGTTGAAAAAGTTGATTCCAGGGTGTATTTCCTGGTGAACTTCCATAATTGCACATGTTGGGGTGCACTTGTGAAAGAAGGCAGTAGTGCCAGGCAGCTCTGCTCTGAAGACTGGAGAGATTTGCTACCTAGAAACTACATCTTTGCACCTGGTAAAATCTCTGTCTGTGGCCTCAGGCCAAGGGCTCCATGAGCACTCCTTGAATGTTAGTTGGCAGAAAAGATTTGTTCAGAGGCTACTTCCACACAGCTATTTCAGATTCATTCACATGTAGTTGGCTTAGCAATTTTTCTGTTTGGGCTTGATAGAGGATCTCTCTAGAATGGTGTGGTGATAAGAGAATGGGATTGTGTTATGTCCAACTGTGAGTCCAAGCCCTCAGTTTTTGCCTCCCTGTTGGAATTTGCAAGGATTTCTGGGGCATCTTAAAATTCCTTCTATAAAATTTTCTTGAATTCACTTCAGCTTTTAAAAGGCAAGCTATTTTACCCAGAATTTTGGGTAACTTGAGAAACTATTCTTAATTACTACAGATATGGTAAAATATGATAATCCCTGTTCATGTTTTAGAAGTGGATATGAATTGAGAAGCTATAATATACTGAACAAAATAAAGCTTGAATGAAACCATAGCAGCCCTGTATTCTCACGACTTCTTTTGAGTTAAAAAGAAAAGAAACAAAAGGAACAGGTTGATGTCTCAGTTGGCAGAGAGAAAGAGGGAAAAAGCTGACTTTGCTTTAACCACTCCTTTTAGCCAGCTACATACTGCAGGAAGCTATAGATGTCAAATGGGGATGGCATGTTAAAAGTGTTCTTGGTCTCTGTCAAGAAGAAGGAAGTGTGGCAAAGGAAAAGTTCTCCAGCCCTGTGTTACTTGAAACTAAACTGTATTTCCGACCCCAAGGGGGTATTCTTTCTCTCTCAGGACTGCCAGACCCTCTCTTTGTGGGTTGACTACCAGCAGCATATTGCTGTAGTTGTCCAAACCAAAGTCAGCTTATGTCGATCCTGTTTCATTTCAGCTTTGTATGAAGCCATTCCTTTCATTATTTTTGACACACATTCTTAGATTAAATCCATATGTTTATTAATTTCCAGAGAAATCCAGTGGAAATCAGAACCAGGCAATTTATGACTCCTCCAACCCGGGAAAGATTATGAAAATCTTTTAATAATAAAATACAATATGCAGTTATTCTAGAATATTTTACTCACTTATCTTCATAATCATAAATTATTGCATACCTAATTACAAACAGGCATACTGAATAATTGCCTTCATTGAGTCAAACAGTGATGTTTGACACTGAGAAAATATAGCCTTATTTTATAAACCTTTTAATGTTCAGACTATAAATATGTCACAGCTAAGGAGTACTGCATCTTTAAGTGTATTAAAGTCACTCTTGTGTAACCAAACATAATGGGATTTTTAAATGAATTATAACTAAAGTACTTAACAAACAACTTTTTAAACTTTCAACATGTGTAAAGCTATTTGAAACTGCCCATTTCATATTAAATGACCCCAAAGTATATTTAATTCTTGGCTGTTTGGCAACAAATTTATGTTGGTGGAAGTTTTTTCAAGATATAGATTTAACAGAAATAAAGTGATTTGATAGGAAACTTAATACCTGTTCTCTCCTCACATGAGCAAGGAATTGCACCAATGAGGTGTTAGAGTGCTGTTTCTATTTGGGAGAGTTTTGGAGAAGAAGGATGGCATGTGCCGTTAATTTAGTAAGAGGATTGTCCATGTTTATTCTGTTGTCTGGGGGATGTAGTATAGAACTAGTGAAAACAAGAGCCCTTTCCTTCCATTTGAGATCTCAATTCTCACCACGGAATGGCTGGCCAGTCCTTGGAAAGTAAGAGTTTGCATCATTATCTACTCATTTGTTCACTGCCCTGTGTATCTTATTTTGTAATTCTTATGACAGATTATCATGACCCATTCATGTGAATTGTCAGTTAACATTCGTCAGTTATAGATGAATGAAGGGACAAACATTTACTGAAATCTTGTTTGTTGTAGTTTGGAGGTACAAAGACAAGTAAAGAACCCCTGCTTTCTAAGATCTTACTCTTTATAAAAGAGAATGTTTCCATCAACCATGAATCTGAAGAGTTGAAAGAAAAACATAGCTAACCAAGGCACCATTTTCTATTTCGCTTTGGTGCTTAACAGGTAGTGAGATAACTTTAGTGCAACATGTATAGCCAGAGAGTCTGAAGGCTGAATTCTGGGCCTGGAGTCTCCAGGGATGTGTTGGCCAGTCCTGGGGCCTGATTGAACCGTGGACAGAAGAATCTTACAATCCGAAGTTCATGGGAAACTGCTGAACTGTAAAGTTCTGTAGAAAGTGGAGATGGGGCTGCTTCCCCCACCCAAGAGAGAAACATCATTTTAGCCACTATCCATCAAAATCTGTTGAGGTGGCACAGCCTGTGCAGTAGTGTCCAGAACAGTGCTAATTACTCCACTATGGAACAGCTTTGCCATATTTGAGCCCTGGTCTCAGAATAGAAATTTTCATATTGAATTCATTGCAAAACCAGTGCCTTAGGGCTCTGGCATGTGTCTTTCTAGCCCAATGTATTCCAAACCCCAACTGGGGCTTTGGTTACAATCTTCATGGCTTCTGGCAAAGACAAGAACAAGTTTTTAAGCTTGATCAGTCCAAAGGTCTCAGCTGTGATTACAGTGAGATAATAAAAGCTCAAGCCTAAAATAAATTATTAAATCCTATGTCCTTCAGCACCTTCTTATTCCAACAATGAGAAATAATCTGCATGAAACAAAACCCACTTTATCACCTGTAATTAATTACAACAATTTGAACAGAAAAAATTATTTTCTTCCTTTATGTACCTTCTCTGATGATATATTCTGAATTCAGAGGGTAAGTGTGGGCAGCTAGTAAGTCTTTCTGCAAGATGGTTGGTACATAGAAATCTCGGCTAATAGTCAGGTATTTCTTATTGTTTAATGGTGTTTTCTTTTCATCAACAGTTATTAATTGCCCAGGAAGGATATATAAAATTGAGATGGACCAAGTTTCTTTTTCACTTAATCTTTTTGACATCACTTCTGGGAGAGTGATTATTTTGAGAATAAAATTCATCCTTTGGCCCAGATGGTGTTGGGAGAGAGTGCTACAGTCCAGCCATTTGAGGTTCTGAATTGTTATGATGGATTAAAGAAAGATTACATAAAAGGACAGGGCAAAACAAGCAGGGCAGTTACTATTGAACTGGATGGTCTTCTGCTGGTTTATTTGAAAGAAGGGCTCCATGGAGACATTTCATAATGTAGGGGAGTTTTGCTTAAAAATATGATCTTCCCTTGTTTGGTCCCTTCAAAACTTTGCCCTCTTATCTCATCTACTCATTTTCAATGAAGCCTGATTGTTTGATGCTGGTATGCTTCAGAAAAGCTAGAGACCCCTGTAGACTCTTCTTTTTGCCTTATTTATGACAGTAAGAACCTAAGCATACAGAGCCTGTCAGATTTATTGGTGAGAAGTCAAAGAGAGTTTATGTTATGCCAGGAAGAATGCAAAAGACTTTGTTAAATTTTTTTTTTATTTATTTAAGAACTGAGTAGTTTCCCTCTTCAGAAACTAAATTGATTAGAAGTGGTGTGATTGGAATGCAGTAGGTCACTGAAGGTTAGCAGACTTGAAAAATAAATTGTATCAGCTTTCATCATTTTTATATGTGTACATACATTACTCAGCTACATATACCCATTCAGACAGAGAAGCAGGTAAATCATGATGGAAAACGTTACCGTAGTAATTCAGAAATCATGGGTAGGTCATCTAAAGCTCCTGTTGGTTGCATATTTGACATGAACTTGGTCACCAGTATTTTTCCTGATTCAAAATGGATTGAAGTCTTAAGCAAGAAAAATCCTTTCAAGGAGGCAGGGGTGATCCTGTAAAATTGTATTCCATGGAAGGCCTTTCTGATGCTTTACGGGAATTCTGGAACAAAAGATATTGCCTATTTCTTCTCTTTTCTACTTGCATGGTGTGGAGGACAAGTTACTTCTCTTTTCTTGTGAAGTGGGGGTCTCTTGTATGCTGTCTCTGGGACATAATAGGCATTGAGACAGGAAAACAAGCTTCTTGTGTCCCAGACAGTATAGTGTAAAGGTTAGGAGCATGGAGTGTAGAGCTACAGTGCTGGGTGCAAGTCCTGGCTTTGCTATTTATTAGCAGTTGGCTTGGAGTAAGTTACTTAACTCCTCTATGCTGTGGTTCTAGACCTGTAAGATAGGGGATAACAGGATGTTTCTGGAACAAAGCAAGTACCATATACATGTAGCTATTATTATTGATATTATTATTATCATTAATTAATTCATTCCTGATTTCAAAAAATATTCAACAAGGGCAACTACTGTATATGCCAGGCCCTGTGCTTGGAACTAGGCTCTACTGGTAAATATCACCAAGATGCTTCTTTCTTGGAGATTCCTGTCTGGTATGGGAGACAGACAACTTCAAATCAATACATTTACAAGATAATTTCAGATTGTCATAAGTATTAGTGATCTGTAATGTGTGTGATAAGAAGGAGACAAAATGGGGTGTCTTTAGAGAATATGTGGTGGGGATTTCTTTAGACCAGGTTGCTAAGAGAAGGCCTCTCTGAGGATCAGAGGCAGCTTTCCCAGTAAGCAAACCGAGCTTGAGCAAACCAGCTTGCACCTGGGCCCCTTCCAAAGCCTTTTATCTAAGTTTGTATTTGTAATTGTGTTTTCTTTTTCTTGAAAAGGGTCCCCTAAGTAATAAAAGCTTCAGGCTCCACAAAACTGGGATGTGTCTCTGCTGAGAGGTGGTAAGTGAGGGGGGACTTGAAGATGGGAAGCCAATCACGTGGACAACCAGGGGAAGAGGCTTTGAGGTAGAGTGACCGTCAGTGTCAGGGTAGCCCGACAGGCTTGGGGACCATTCAAGAGGCCAGCCTGGCAAGGGCCAAGTGAGCAAGGGGGCGAGGTTGAAGGGTAGACTGAAGCCGTATCCTATGGGGACTTGTTGACCACATAAGGCTCTTGGATTTTGCTCTAGGTTGATTATCCATTGGAAGGTTTTAAGCAGTGAGTGCCACGATTTGCATTTTCGCATGGTGGACTTCTGCTTTGTGAAGATACATCACAAGTGAGTGGAAGGAGAGAGATCAGTGTGGGACTCAGAGTGATCCGGGTGTTAGATGATGTTGGCAGAGAAGGACTGTCGTCATGGCTGGGGAGGCAGAGGGAAGTCGACCAGATGTATTTCAGCAGTAGATGTGACAGGATTCGTTGGTAGGTTAGATGTAGGGAGTAGGGAAAAAGTCCCTGAGATTTTCTCTCCATCTTAACTATGCTGTGATCCATCTTCTAGCTGAGGAACATTCACTATGCTTCTGAAATCCTTGCTCACCAGTTTCATGACAGCACTTCACATAACAGTCTCTCTTGTTTATTAACTTTAATAGTATTATAGCATTTAGTTACTAAGCTGCAAGGGAAGCTATAATGCCAGCTGGTTCTACAAACAATTATCTTCATACTTATGTGTCTGCTCTATGTATTTTTTCCTATAACTGGTGCATGTTTGAACCCATCAGAGCCCTAAAGCTCTACCAATGGACACCTATATAAGGCCTGAAAAATCTTGAAGAATTTAGTGTGTGGTTATTGAGCTGCTAAACTCCCCAGCTACACCACTGTTTCAGTCATTGAGCGTTTAATGGAGGAGAAATCAGAATGTATTGATTTCCTCTGTGTCCCTTGGAAGAGGCATTCTATGCTGTTTTCATACGTTTTGAAGCACATGTGACAGTGCTTTTTAAAGTATTTGAGAAAATCCAAATCTGATAGGTGAGCATATTACCAGCTTTTGCTCGGGGTCTGGCCGTGCCTTGACGTAGAGCTGTGTGGTATTGGGTTTCCTCTCCAAGGACTATACTCCAAGTCTGTTAAACCAGTGTGTATTTGCTTAAAACTCATTTTTACAGCTTCATATGTGAAGAACTCACTGGAAATTGCCATTATGGTTTGAGATCCCCCTAAGTCTGCTGCCAGGTCTCCTCTTTTCCTCCCTCCTCTTTCTCCCACTACCTCCTCTCCTTTCTTCTCTCTTTCTATTAATTTAGATCAGGAGATTAAAACTTTTGGAAGTCATTGGTATTAAAAAATCACAAATCCCTGACCAAGCAATAATGTTTTAATGATTAACTTGTATCAAGTCATAAGATCTTAAGGCACATTTAGTATGAGTTTGTAGTCAAGACTCATGCTGTCAGAATGGAGCTCGGGGCAGGACGTAGCTGGACCTGGGTTTTAGTTCTGACTTTTACAACCACTGTGACCCTGGGCAAGTTGTACAGTCTCCATGATCCTCAGGTTCTTTATATATGAAACGTGGATAATAATCCATGTTGTGAAGATCAGATGAAGTAATATATGGGAAAGGACTTTACAAACTGTAAAGTGCTAGATTTATGTGAGGTGTTCCTATTAGGAATGTCTAGGATAAAATAAGAGGATTTCTCTATACTCTGACATGAAAAGAATTGCAGGACATATTGTGAAGTAAAACATAAATGATTAAATAATAAAAAAGCAATATTCAAGGTGTGATTTTCATTTATGTGAATTTTATACAATCAAAACAAAACCATAAGAAAAATGTGAGCATTTGTGTACATAGATGGATGTAAGTGTGTAGAACGAAGAGGAGAAGGACACGTACAGAACTATAGCAAGACCCAGTGTATCTGTAGGGGAGGGGACAGGCTTGAGGACGTTAAGGGGACACTTTCACGTATATTCTTATATTGTACAATGAGAATGTTTTATGTATTACTATGTTATAAAATAAAACCCATCAAAATCTTTTGATGCTAAAAGATGTAACCATTAGGGGACTACCATTGGCATTAAAGGTCATGACAATAAAACTCATTTGTTATTTATCTAAATCACATTTTTCATTTGTTTTCCATCAGTGAGCCACAAATACTTCCTTAGTACTTTGTATACATTACTCACTGTGCTGGGTGCAGGGCTCACAAAAATACAATGGAATGTTCCCTCGGTGGCTGGCATCATTTACAATGTTTCAGTTTTCATGAAGTCCTGGATTGTAAGGGGAGCCAGTATCCCCAGTAGGACGATTAATATTTGGAGATAAAGAATTGTGACAGATACTCTTGCTTACTTATCAATATTCATTTCATCATCTTTCCCACAAAGAGGATCTCAATTTTGTTCAGGTAGGAACACACTCAGTCTCAGGTAGCAGATCATGATTGGTTTAAGCCATTCATGAAATCCTGTTCTTTCCTTTATTATCCACCTTGTAGCTAGGAGTGTCCACGTGACTTGTATAGGCTCGGTGGTTTCTGGAGAAGCTTTAGTTTCCTAAGCAAAGGGGACAAACACAGCTGGCGTCACTCCTCTTTCTTCCTGCTTAAAAGTAAATAGAAAGGTTGGAACTGCTGTAGCCATCTTTCTACCATGAAAGAAAAATCCAGAGAACAGCAGAAATGTTGGCATTAATGTTGTTGAACCACTGAATTAATGTCCTCAACAATCTATCTCCAAACTTTCCTTCATGCGAGAAAGTAAACCGCTGTTTGTTTAAGCTGAGTTGTCTGTTACCTGCAGCCGAGTTCATTCCTAACTGATACAGGAATGAATTTAAAATATCTGTACACACACTTGAGTATGATTTTAAAAAATAATAAATACATAACATTTGTAAACCCAACTTTACATATGAATTTCTCCAGAGAATCCTGGAAATCTTTTGCGGACTACTAATGTGAAACTAATGTCTGGAGAGTGTGTCTGATAGGAAGTTTGGAAACAGAAAAATGTAGTGCCAGACACTCAGATATGGCAAGTTAGGAGGCCAGGGGCAAGGGCATATACAGAACTGTGGAGCAGAACCAGGCGGAGGGGCTGGAACCCAGAGAGGCAGTCCACTGTGGCTGTAATTAGTGTAGTTGCTAAATATAACCCGTTTTTCTCATTTACAAGTAAGGTTGTCAGATTTAGCAAGTCAAAATCCAGAATGACCAGTTAATTCGAATAACCTTGTCTCATGCAATAATCTGGCTACCCTATTTTCAGGCCTGTGATAGAACTGTACTTCTTGATTTCCCTCTAGTTCCAGTGATTAATTAATTAATCTCTTCCTCAGCTTCCTAATTTACAAGAGTTCTTGTCATCCTTACACCCTGGACTAGAAGCCAGAGGAATAGATTACAGCTGTAGCTCTACTTCTAGCCAGCAGCGAACCTTGGGAATTTTTTCTCCCTCACATACCTTAGTTTCCTCACCTGGTTTTAGACTAGTGATTTTCTAACTTCTCATTGGATTGTAAAATTGGATGGTTCAATAATCAAAAACATGCAGAATCTTGAGGTTTTTCTTGGTTTGCCAGGCTGCTATGATAAATACCACACAGTGGTTTGGCTTAAACAAACCTTTATTAACTCATAATTTCAGACAAGGTGCTGGTGAGGCCATGTTTTCTCCCTGAAGTCTGTAGCGAGCTGGTGCTGGCTTGCCACAATCCTTGGGGTTCCCTGGCTTACATCTCAGCCTCCTGTCCCATGGCATTTTCTTTACTTGTGTCTTCTCTTCTGGTTTCTGCTGACTTCCAGCTTCTAGCTCCTCCCTGTGGCTTTCTGACTTCTAGCATCTGTTTTTTTTCTCAATATAAGGTTTCTAGGAGTACAGGCTAAGACCTAACCTGATTCAGTTGGCCACACCTTAACTAAAACTAACATCTTTAAAAGGTCCTATTTATAAATCCACAGGAATGAAGATTAGGATTAAGAACATGTCTTTACATAATTCAGTCTGCCACAAGTTTCAATGGCTAAGGCAATGTGTAATAATCCATATTTTTTACAATTAGGTCCTAAACAAATCTTAGGAAAGGTTCAATAAATATGAGTGTTCAATAAATGTGAACTGATTCAAGTTTCACAGGATTATCTAGTTGGGTGAAGGAAAGGACTCTGGAAACAAGGGATTACTGAGACAAAGACACACAAATAGGTCAAATTAGGGGAACAGATGCACTTAAAACAGGACCTTTGGTCTCCAATAATAGCTATCAGGGCTTGTCAATGAGTTTCTGAGAGGAGCTTGTTCCCTCCCTTTAGAATGCATGCTGTTGGCTTTTTATTGTCGGTACTTTCTTCATATATATTTAAAGATGAAAAGAGTGTCGTGAAATGTTAAGCTCACTTAGCCCCCCTGCGGATTTCTCCAGCAGGTTTTCTTTTATCCTATATCTAAATTTGGGTGGGGGCTGGGAGCGGAGAGAGGAGAAGGCATGGACCACAATGGAAGGGGACTGTGCTTTCATTACCCAGCAATGGGGCTGAGTTGGGCTGTGGAACTTCAAATCAGACACCTGGCTGGGTGTCAAAACCCTGCTGCTGAGTTCGTCCGAGGCCACAGGCAGCACTTATTTAACTTTGGACGCCACTGCTGATATCAGACGAGGCAGCCATCAGCATCGTGCCTGATGCAGTCTGGCTCCCCAGATCCTCTCACGTAAATCTCTGCCTAAATGAGAACGAGAAGAGATGTTCAGCCTCAGATTTCTGCCAGGCTTTCATTAATCCTCTAGACACAGGCGGAATCTGTCTCACTTTCTCCTTTTCTTTGCCAGCAAAATGACACTTAACGAAGAAGATACCTCCGAACACGCTGGTACATCCCTCACAAACTTTCATAAATATGCCCAGCTGTTTCCCCAATCTCGGCTCTGGGTAGCCTGCAAATCACTGATTAATTTGCACACAGCTGCTACAGATTCTAGGGAGACGGGCTCCTGAGAAACATTCAGTGTTGCCAATCTTAAGCCTCTAATTTCCTTAAGTGAAAAGTTTTTAAAGCTGTTCAAATTGTCTGAGGAAGCTGCAAAGGCAGGACTCCTGGGCTTCCACGCTACTCGTCTGACAGACTCACTGTGAAGCTGAAAAATCCACTTAACCATGGTGTGTATGTGCTGCTGCTCTATAGAACAGGGGCTCTCAGCCATCTATTTGGCTGTTTTTTTCTTGAAGCACGTCTTGAACACCTATTTTGTGCATGATACAAAAGGAGACAGTGTACTGTTATGGTTGGCACCTGGAGCTTTAAAATCCAACAGTCCCGGGTTCCAAGCCCTGCTTCCCTTCTTAGCCACAAGGCCTTGGGCTGTGTCCTTATCTGTAATAACTGAGTCTACATCAGAGGGTCCTTGGGAGTATTTGATGAGATAATGTATTCAGCGGGAAAATATTAAACTGTTTTCATAGCCTTTCTCCTCACCCACAGCTTGCTTGCTTTGGTTGTGCAAATTAGGACAATAGGTAAGGAGGACACTTTAGAGAGGATTTTTGAGAGAGTGTTTTGGGAATTTGGGAAGAGAAAGGGAATGATGGGCAGCCACTCTGCCATGTGGTAATGGAAGCAGAAAGAGAGGAGGAAAGGAAAAGGAAAGAATACTTTGCTCTGGGTTATAAATCAACCGTCTCCATTTTTCAGTTTCTTTTGGATGATGGAGCCACTGAGCAGGGTTTGGGCATGGAGATGACATGGCCATAGCTTCATTTTATGTTCATGAAGGTGGATTATTGGCGAAGGAGAGCCTGGAAGAAGGTGGGGTGTCAGAAGGGTGAACTAGATTGGGTGTGAGATGATGAGGCCCTGTTAGCGACTGAGTGCTCCACGGGATATTCAGTGACTCCCAGAGATGGGCAGATGGGGAATAGAAATGGACTTTTGCTCATATGATTCCCTAAACCGAGGATACTTGCCCCATTCCTCTCTGACTGCCGCATTCTTCTCATTCTTTAAGGTCGAACTCAGGTTCTTCCTCTTCCTGGAAGTCTCTCAATCACTCTAACTCTGTCAAGCACTCATTTCTGAAAGTCAGAATCCACCCATCTTTATACCTTACACCATTATTTAACAGTTTTCTGTGCCTGGCTCCTTTTCCAAATAGATTGTAACGTCACTGAAGGCAGTTGATCCCTAACTCTTTCTCTTTTTTTCTTGGTTTCCAAGGACACTGCTAAAAACACAGTAAATAATAAATAGCTACTAGATTGGACTGAATTGGGTTTCAGGGTGTATTTTGTAGGGTGACTGACTGGTACAAAACTTCTAGGGAAAGTAAAGAAGGAACGAGGCATCTGGAAAATGGAAAATGAATACAGATAAATCCTGAATTTTTCATGAAAAGAGGAATCACAGTGCAGTGTCTTTGAAGAATTTTGCAACATCAGCTTAGTATAATATAAATATATACAAGAATTTGTAATTTTCTCACTGCTGAACTAAGCAATAATCCCTCCCAGAAGAAGGTAAAGGAGCTAACAAGTTAATGTTTGGATACACCCATGTATGAGTTGCTCCTTCCTTAATACAAGTCCATCCAAAGAGATTTTAATTTATAAATACAGATGCTTAAGGTGGTTATATGTTTGTTGGATTTCTATAATCCCATTTCTCCCAAAATCCCAAAATGATGCCTAGAGAAGGCTTCATCTTAGTTTAAAAAACATGTTGTTGTTGTTTAATTTCCCAGGATAAAGCAAGAAAATAGACTCCTCAAATAGCAGGAATCAAGAACCCTACATGTCCCGTGAATAACAAAGGTAAGGTCTATATTTGACAGTGATAAAGAAGACATACAAGGAACAGAAAATGAAACGAAAACAAACAGCTGATTTGGCAGTCATCAAGGTATTTGATTTATGTGTGCTTTTTAAGAAATGAAGTCAGAAAACTGTGTCAAAACAGAGTTCAGATGATGAGGTTGGTAGCTGGCAAATACTCATTTTCCCTACTTCATGTAGATAAATTGAGACTCAGAAAGATCATGCCATTTGAAAATAGTTAGTTAAATAATGCTGGTTTGATTACAGGGAATTTGGTTTTAAAAATATGTATCATATGAAGATTTGCAAAATGTATGCATGAAGGGATATCTGGTCCTATAACAAAGGAATTATTTATGTTACAGAAGGATCTTTCCAAGTTTCTTTAAAAACTGAGCCAGTCAGAACACTTGAATTCAGATTTGATTTTTAGATATTGGATTTCCTCACAATTTTTCAAGAACCCCTCAATTGCATAAAACCATATTGAAACTCAGGCAGTCAGACCAATTCAGTTTCAACTTGAATTAGAGGTGATCAAAGTGTCTGAGAGGGTGCTATTTCTTCCAGATCAGTTTCTACTTTATTTCCTTAAAAAATGGGAAAGAATTTTTTTTGAATTTTTGTGACTTTCCACCACAGATACATATATATTCTTAGGTGTGATTCAGCTTTATCTTCTATTTTCTTATCTGCCTAAAGAGATGTGGTTGTTCAAAAACCAATTTACTGGGCTAATTCTTTCTTCTGTCATCTTTGTAATTATTTCTGATAGTCCTTGGCCAAACAATTCTTTCTCTGTCATGTGGTTTCATCTCAGGCTGAAAAGTTTGTGTCTGCAAAGTCGGTTGTTATGGCAACAGCTGTCTGTTACCAGCTCAATATTAGGGCTTTGCAGTAAGAGAAGGAAAAAGGGAAATGGAAAGGTGGGGGTGGGGGGTGGGGGGAGGGGGGAGGTGGGTATGAAGCTGTTTCCACATACTTGTTTTTAAGTGATTTATTTTTATCACCACTGTCACAGTTAATATTTTTGCATAATTCCCTCTTTTCAAGGTCCTTGAGTTCCACTAAATCCATCATCTTATGCACATTAATAATTGAATTAATATTTATTAAGAAGAAACTATGAGGTGTGGTGTAGTGTGGGCACAATAATTCATTCATTTGTGCATGCATTTAATAAATATTTATTGAGCATCTACCCAGTGCCAGGCAAGGTTTTAGGAACTAGACTCAGTAGTGAACAAGTCAGACAAGGTCATGCTCTCCTGGAGCCTGCATCTAGTGGAAGAGTCAGGCAGTGAACATGTAAATGCATAAATGAGATTCCTTCAGAGAGTTAGTTATACGTGGCATGAAGAAAATTAAGTACTATGATCAAGTGATGGGGAACATTGGCTGGGGCAGCCAGGGAAAGCCTGAGGAGTGACATTGGAGTTGGTAGAATAGTGCATATCAAGACATGAAATAAAAACAGTTAACTTAGTTTTGTGTAGTTTTCCCACTATTCTGATGAGAATGAAACACATATACATTTACAAGCTATTGAACACAGATGGTGTAATTTCTGTGATTTCACATACAGGTTAAATGCACTTATACTTACATTTAAAATTGACATTCCATAATATAAAGTGAATGGTAAAATTCATGCTAATAACTCCAAATTTTAATTTTGCTTTACTTAGAATGTTATTACATAGCAAATAAAAACACCATGACAAGTTGAGAGGGAGATCACAAATAAAAGGAAAAAAGCTTTCTATTTTAATACATTTAACAGCACTTGCTTTTTTCTTACCTTTTGAATGGGGAGTTTACATTTTAATTTTGTGGTAGGCTCCACAAATTATGTAGCTAGCCCTGGTAATAGCATAATTCACATGAGAACAGATACAATTTAATATAAGAACTGGGAAAAATTACTTATCATATTTGAGCCTTGGTTTCCTAAGATTGAAAATGGAAATACAAATACATCATGAAAGAAGTTGTGATGAAGATCATTTCACAAGATGCTGTATGTCCGTCACTCGGCAAACTCCTTTACAATTTGCAGACAATTTAATCAGTGATAGCTGTGGTACTTGTAAATGTGTGCTGTCAAATATGAGGTTCTGTATGAATAGTATGTATTTTAGGGTTGTAGAGATGGGAAAGGCTTTCCACATGGAACAAGCTTTACATCTCTATAGAGAAATTCTTATTTTAAAGGAACTTACAAGAGAACACACAGCTAATGTTCTCTATTATCTTAGTTTCAGGAAAGCATATGGCAAATTATCTCAATTTTTTTTGTGGGAAAAAAGAAAAAAGTCTTGATGGTAAGTCTGATAGATTTGTGTTGGTTCAGTAACTTTACTCAGAGAGTTTGGCTAATGGATTATAGTAGCCTGAGAGTAGATTCTACCAATACACCAGAAAACTCTGTTGTTGACGTGTTCTATTTAGTATTTTTTATCAGTAACTTCCTGAAGACATATCAGGCATGTTTATCAGATACATGGTTGATGCAATGTTAGAAGGAAGAGTTAAAACTTTAGATAATTCAAAATTATTTGGATAGGCTGGAATTATGAACCAAATCCAACCTAACAGGATGGAATTTAATATGGATATTAGTTAAAATTACAGAGTGAGGTTTACCAGGTTTACTAGACTCTCCTGTGATAAAGAACTAAAGGTCAGAATGGACTATGAGTCACTGAATTAGCATCTATTTTTCTTAATACCTATTTAATTTCAGACATTGAGCTGGTTGCTACCAGGAACGTGAAATTGCCAGATACTGGAAACATCATGGTGAATATGGCAGAAACAACATGGTAAGCCATGTGAAATGATCAGGGGGAGCATCCCCTGAAATGCCGACACCAACCTAATGTGGACTTCATTAATAAAGTATTTTGTTTGAGTCAAGAGATCATAAGCTTCTTACATAGTCCTATTGAGTACGGGGGTTTCTGCTTGGTTCTAGGAAAGAATATTATAAGGTGCATCTAGAGGAAGTTGATATGGATAACAAAGGTCAAAAAACCCTGTCACATGAGGAATAAGTGAAATGTTTGTTTATCATTGATGGTTCTATTTTAATTGATGACATCCTATAAAACAAACCAAATCACATTACTCTAAGTCAACTAATCTGCATATTTAGCCTGGAAAGAAGAACTTGGGAAATGCTCAATTGCTATCTTTACATATTTAACAGACTTTTATATGGAAAATCAAATTAGGCTTTCTCTGGGTTATTTAGAATTAAGACAAATGAGTGGAAGTTGTAGGCAGATGGATTTTGGCTCGATGTACAGAAGACTTTCTGCTAAGAGTTGATCTTCCTATCACCGAGATTGTGTTTTTTGAGTCTGAATGACCATTTTTCAGGGATTAAAGATTGAACCATACAGCCTCTATGGGTGTTTCCTATGCTAAGATTCCATAATATTGTTATGAAATTTAATTAAATTCAGCAGTTTAGTCCCCTTCTATGTGGCAGCCACTTAACTGTAGGGTACTCCAGGAGTTATGCAAACACACACAAAAATATTTTCCATCACCAAACTGTATATATAAAAATATATAACCAAGAGAGCTGTCCTGAAGACGTTTAATTTGAGTTAAATTTTGACCAAAGCAATAGTTTCAGAAATCTATAGTGGAAATGACAGAATGGAGAAATATTATATATTATATATTCATATATAAATGTGAGATATAATGTTCTTATAAAAATTGGCAGATATTTAACTTTACTAGAGACTCAGAGGTAGGTCTTGAGTTGCCTACCACAAAGACAGAAGGCTGTTCTGTTTTAAGTACCTATTTCTGTTCACCATGTTGGGTGCATTGAGGGGCTGGAGAAGGGTTGAGAATTGTGGACGTGGCTTTGAGGACCTTGTCCTCCAGAGGAACCAAGGGCTTACCATCCCTCGCTGCTGTCTGAGTGGGCTGTCACACAGGTCACCATCCTTGGCATCCTGGCCATGACCAATCAGAACAAGAACAAGGACACTGGTAGCCTAAGTGGGGACTGCTGTGAGAGCTGTGTCCAAAGGCTTTCTGTGAGGAACTGAGGGGCCTGCCCCAACACCTTTATTCTCTTTGAAGTATGACTATGAAACATGCAAAAAACTCAGCAAACTGTAGAATAAGGCAAAAGCCAAGAGACACACAGAGGGACAACAAAGAACAGATTCCATGAGGAGGCAGAAGCAATGGATTGGAGAGAATAAGAGCAGAGAAAACCAGCAGAGTGTGGTCAGAGCACCTGAGGCAAAGACGGCCAGTAGGTCATGAGCACAATGTCAGAGCAATGACACCAGTATGACAGAAAATGCACGCCTACAAGGGTGTGCCTGTGTGTCCACTTCTGTGCTAAATACTGCAGCTGTTAGAGGAAACTAGGAACAGGAAAGATTGTGGTGAGCTTGGCAGGGAGGGAGGGCTTCTGGAAGATTGGAGTTTGAGCTGGGCATAGATAGACTTTGAATTGCCAAGGATGCTGCAGCTGGGAAGTGGGAAAGGGGAAGGTTTGTGTATAAGGATGCAAAGACCAGCTTTACTGAAAGTTTATACTTGGGTAAAATGGAAGAAATATATCTGTGGCAAGCAAGAGCAGAAAAGATTCACTTCCCAGAATCCATTGCCTGCTTTGAAAGTGTCAGAAGCCTCTGTGTGGCTCTTCCACATTTAACACTCTCTTTTAGAGAAGGCTAAGTTCCTACTGGGGAAAGAGCATCAACGTTGAATCCCTTCTGCTTACCCTCCAAATCCTCAAGGTTTTTTTCTTGGTCACAATGAACTGCAAACTTTTGCATTCACCTCCACTGTGACAGGGTGAAAGGCTTGTTCTGATGGTTTAATACTCTCTGCTGACAAAAGTATAAATTGTGGGGGTGATTTGGAGACTGTGGACAGCTGACCAGAGGATGAGGGTAGAGGATTTCTAATCATTTTCTATAAATAACTGAAGTTGTTGCAGCTGGTAATGATTTTCTGTCTCTCTCGGCAAAGCTTGAACTTGAACCAAGAAGCAAATTGTCCTGACTCTTTCCACAGGTCCTCTGACTAAGAATAAACTGGTGTCAATGAACAGTGAGGGTGGTTAAAGGGATAATGCATGATTTTCTCTTTCTACTGATAAGTTTTAAACAAATTTGATTCTGAGGCCTTAAATTAGGGAGTTTTCACAGCTCTGGAAGAGCTGTAAACAGAGTTCCTTCTCTGCTCCCTGTGGAGGGTTAGAGAAAGCTGTCTGTGCTTTTGTGAATAGGAAAATTCAGCCAAAGATCAAAATGATGGGGCAAAAACTCAGTAGATGCACAAAACAAAGCAAGTCCTGGCCTCTTAACTGGCTCACAAATTTCCTATTTTCACAACTTTGTTTGTTGGTTTATTACTCATACATGGAGAGAAGATTCTTGGAGGAGACGTAAATACAATTTCGGTCAGTCAGTAAGACTTTGAGTGTTTCCAATGAGGTGATAAGCACAATAGAATTCAGAGGGGCTAAGAGGAGTGGAAAATGGAAACTGAGTCACATCTCTGTGAGCTGCCTTGTGTGAAGCAGCTGGAGAGATAAGATGGGTTAAGAAATATGAAAATATCTGCAAAAAACATTCTAATGTTAGGAAATTTGGTTTTCTGACCTTATGTTTCAAGAGCAGATGACAAACCCTTGGTGACACAGAAGAAGAGATTAAGCTCTGAGAGCTATCACCACTCTCCTGCATCTATAGGATATTAGCATGCTGTCATACAAAAATAGCCTATCTTCAGAGTTGCCTGTTTTTCCAGTGACTCTTCTAGAACATTGAAGACTTAAAGCTACATGATGAGTAGAATCTGCATGCTTACTGAAGTCATTCTTAGTTCCAGAATGTTGAGTCCATGGAAGAATTATGGTAAAAAAAAAGTGGTCACAGAAGATAAAGTGGTTTTCTATAGTTGCAAACTACAAGTTCCTTGAAAATACCTTCTCTGGGATATTAGATCAATGAGCATTCGTCAGGATGTATTGATTGGCCAAGGCAATCCAATAAGAAGGGCTAGGTTTTCGTCTACTACTTGGAGAACTGGAATATGAATTGAAATGTCCGCCCCAGACCTTATCTCTCTTCTCAATTGTTCCATGACTTTGTGTCTTGATACTGCAGATGGTAGAATGGAAATGATTGTTACAGGTCATTAATTGGAGGGCTGCTTTCTGGAACCTCTACCCTCCTGCCACAAGGGGGAGGGATACTAAATGGACCAGGTCCTCCCTTTAGGAGGGGACACTTGTTATGCCAACTGCTGGAAGGGCTAAGTACCCGGACTTGTGCCCAGCCTGAGGGAGCTGTCATGCCCAAGGTCATACCCCTTTCCCAAGGGCAGCCTTTATCCAATGACTTCTGATGCCAAGGTACAAAGGCCCAGCCTTCTGCCTCAATTCAGGGCAACTCCGAAGGGCCATCTCAGCTCTGGAGCTCTCCATAGCATCGACTGAGGCCTTTACAACCGCATCACAGTTTGACTTCTCCTTCTGCCCAATCCTGCTTTCTTAACTGCCCCTCTCCCTAACACATCCTAGGGTTGATCCCCTCAATAAACTTCCTGCCTGTGAATCTTTGCTTCACAGTCTGGAAGAACTGTCCTCAGAGTGAGAGTCTAGGATACTGATTAAGATTTATTTATTATAGAGATATATCATTGTTTTTAGGTAAATTATTTTATTTATTCTGAACTTTTAGGTAGTAGTAAAAGAGGACGTGAGATATATTTACCATAAGGGGTCATGGTTAAAAAAGGGCTAGCCTCACCCTTCTATAATTTCAGGAACCAGCCTGTAGCAAGGAAACAGATTTTGTTTGGACCAGTGGGAACCTTCTAGAACTTCTTAAGGCATATCAGTCACCTACCTATGTGACAAGTTTCCTGGATGAGCTTGATTGCTTGTTTATTCCTTGTATGTCATCTTTATAAAACAATATTTTGTTCAAGTTCCCTGGTGGCCCAAGAGCAGTTGTAGCAACACTCATCCAGATTCTGAATGTTTCCAATCTAGTCCCTTCCCTTCCCCCCACTCCCTGCAGAAAAGTTGGGTTACTTCATTTCTTTATTTGTCTCTCTCTTAACTGAAACAGTTTTATGTTGAGGCAACGTCTTCAAGGGAGATGGTGAAAAGGAAAAATGAGACAGTGAAAAGAAAAATAAAATACATTAAAGAGCTGTAAGGTGAGGTGTTGATTGAGTAAATGAGATGTCTCCCATTTAGAGAAAAGCAGGACTTTTAACAGGGCTATAATTAGTATTCAAAGATCTTAATAAAAACTGAAATGTATTTATTTAATTATTATAATTATGGATTAATATTTACCATCAGGGAGCCTATTACTCATTAGTTGGAAAAATCGCTAAACATCTAAGTGCAAGGAGTAAATTAGAGATGATCTATCTTTGAATAAAGTTGAAAGTGACCCATCTTTTCAGTAGCCTTCTATTGATTTAGTGTTTCTTGTAATTTACTATAGGTCACTGTTCTATTATCCCTAATACCTTTTATTTCCTTTAATGTTGCAGAATTTTTGGACTTTATGGAAGAGATCAAAGATAGTCATTACTATCTACTACTGCTGTATTCCTTTGGGTTTAAGTCAGAACAGGGAGATTATATGGTACTATTAGGTATAATCTAATACCACTATTAAAACAGCAGCGTGGGAAATTTCTGGCATGCAAATTAGCTTGAAAGTGGGCAGGATGGATAGAAAGGGAAGAGACAGTCTAAGGTGAAATTCAAAGTGTAGACTAATAGGAATTGGAATTGAAGATGGCAGAGCATCTTCATCTTCATCTTATTTTCAGGCTTCTGAATGTCACGTCAAGTAAATGGAGAGGAAGAAGCAAACAACTGCTTTCTCTGAAACAACCAACGACAGAAAAAAAACTCTCAAACTACTTAATAGTGATAAGGAAAGCAAAATACATCATTTTTGTTTCTTATTTTGTTGTGTGTATATTTAACTAATATCTGATCTATATCCAGCAAACTGCCCCACCATACTATGAGGGCATTCTACATTTGAGGACAAACAGTGTAGTTAGCATCCAGGAGAGGGCTAATTACAATAGGATGTCCCTGCTGGAGGAACTTCAGTTCTCCAATGTTCCTCCCCACCATGTGAAAGAGTTGTGTCTCTCTTAACTCAGGGTCAGATCAAGACTTTACTCCCAGAATTGGATTCAGCTGTGCTGCTTTTCAGAGCTTTTCAGCTTAAAACCTCTCTGAGCCTCAGCATTCTCATCTGTAAAATGGGGATGAGTAGTACCTACCTCAAAGAGTTGTGGGCATTAAGCACAAAGCTCCTGGCATCCAGGAGTTGCTTAAACACTTACTGCCATTATGCAGATTATATGTGTGAGGGCTTCTTCAGAAAGTGTGTGTGTTAAGATTTCTTTAGATTACCTGGTCCAGGAATAAGGTCATAATCAACAATAGTACTGTTTCCTTCTGAGCTCAGAAGCTACTTCACAATCCTCCTCCCCAGTGCTCCAGGCAATCACTCCTAAATGGCATTTCACAGATGAGGGAACCAGGGCTCAGAGGAAGGAGGTGGCTCCCTTAAGATGTAATACTGGTCAGTGGCAGAACTAAGATGAGAAGGAATTAAGGTCTTAAAGAATCCCCTTCCGAAATGAGATGGGGAGACTGATCTGTAATAGTGAAACTAGGATATATGGTTTCATTATCTTTAAGCCCAATGATCATTTTAGCTGAGCAAGCAAATGCTATTGTGAGTTAGAAGCTTGGGGAGTCTTGCTACTCCTGAAACCTTAATCCTTAAGAAGGTTAATATTTTTACAATAAAAGTAAATTCCAAACTAGTCCTTGATTGGACTTTCCTATAAATAAGGGCTTACTTAGCCCCTGCTCTGGGCACATCACTGTACTGAATTCTGTGGGAAACTCAGCTAGTGTAGACAGAGCAGTTTAGGAGCCAGCATTACAAAGTCTATAGAAGTAAGCAGGGGCTAGATGAATCCATGTGGCCTTGAGATACCTATCACTTCCTGGGAGATTTCTCTGCACAGAAAGGTAGCTGGATGATGTAATTCACTGAAGTCTTCCAGATAATGAGTCAGAGGGTTAAGTCTCGAGTCATGGTCCCAGAACCATCTTTCTTTTGTTCACACTCTGAAAGATGTTGTAAATATCACCGACTATTGACTTTTCACTACTTGTTTTCTCTTTTTTTCTGGTTAATGATGCATCCAAGTATGCCTAATGGATAAAGTTACTCACTAAACACCAGAAGAGACAAATAAACAAAAATGATCTATACTAAAAGTGTAATGTAGGGAAAATAAATTGGGGTTTTGGTTGAAGTAGGCTAAAAATAAGTCACTGATGGGATGCGGCAGACAAAAGAGATAATACAATCTGAGATCACTAATGCATGGTGCCTGCAAGGAAGGGAGTGCTAGAGCAGTGGCCCTCAATGTTTTTAGAGTCCCTGGTTTCTTTGAAAATATGAAAGCTGTGCAACTCTCTTGAGAAAAAGTCATGTACAGATTTCTAGGGTAATTTTTTTTTTGCCTAAGCCTCAACGTACTGTAAGTTCTTCATTCAACATTCAACACCTCCTGTGTACCTAGCCCTTCCTATGCCCATGAAAAACTCATCCCCCTGTTCTCTCAGTCTACCTGAGAGTAGGTAGGTGAATGAATTCCTGAAGCATAATGAGTCTAAATGATTTTGCAATGATCTGCCTGGCACAGACAGGTAGGACCAGGACTGAGGTTCCAGGACTCTGTGCTGAGGCTGTCTTTGCAGATCAGGCAGTGTTTACATACAGAAGCAGACATGAGGATAGGCTCCAATAGTTGCCAACTATATTGCAGCCAGTAGACTCAGAAAGCAGGATAGGTACATTGAAATTCATTAGTTAATAAGTGCATTCTGAAATATTTAGGGGAAATTGTATGGATTTCTTTTGAAATGCATCAAAAATATGATGGATTGATAGATGGATAGAAGTAGTATAAATTGATAGATAAATGATAAAGCAAGCAAAATAAAATTCTAGTGGTTTTGGAAGTTGTCAACATTAGGGAATGCAGGTGAAGAGCTTGTAGAAACTCTTATTTTTGTGACTTTTATGAGTCTAAATTTGTTTCCCCCCCAAAATAAAAATGAAATAAAATATTTTTGCATCATGGAATAAAGGAAAATATAGATTTCAAGTTATAATAAAGGTCCATCTTTTACATTACATGCAATAAAATTTAAACTCTAGTTTATCAGATAGAGGAAGTAACTCCAGAAGTCAAAGTGAAGGTGATGGGCTTCAGGGCAGGGAGGAGAGTATCACACATCTTTGCCTAGAAATACAAAGAAATGTCAAAGAGCCAACCATCTTTTTGTAGAGTAAGCATAAGATCAGGCATGCATCATTATTTATTTAGGGTATAGGAAAGGAGAGACACAAATTACTGAAATATGGAAATGATAGGCTTTATTTACCTTGGGTAAAAAGGAGTACTTTTATGCTGTCAAGGAACAAATAGAAAGACAACTTTTGTTTTAGCATTCACATCTGTGTTTTACCACTTACATCAGTTGAACAAATACCATCACCCACTGTGCCAGTTTGGATATATTACATCTCCCCAAAAGTCATGTTTTAATCCAGTCTTGTGGGATATTTGGATTAGGTTGTTTTCATGGAGATGTGACTCACCCAACTGTAGGCGAACGCCATCAGCTGTTCTTCAGTGAAGGTATCTTCTTGTTGATGCCTTAGTTGGACACTTTTATGGCTGTATAGAACTGTAAATTTGTAGCCGAATAAAACCCCTTTATAGAGTCTAATCCATTTCTGGTATTCTGCATAATGGCAGCATTAGCAAACTGGAACAGCCATCATCCCCATCATTGAGCCTAAGTTAGGAGAAATAGTAGCTCTATGAAACTTGATTCTCCAATGAATGCTTGTCAAACAAAACCGAGGAAAGCAAGTGAACAGTTCCCAAAAAGATTAATGACAGATACGTGTGTATTGATTATTGTGAGATCAAGTATCATTTCCTGAAAATAACCACAGTGAATGAATATTTCCATTGAATTAATTATCACCAATGGGCATGACCTGGCTGATTGAATTCCAAATTATTTTATTTTTATTTTCATCTGTTTTATCATAAAAATTTTAAAGCACAGGAAAATGAAAGAATCTTACAGTGAACACTAAACACTTAGTTTTGACCATTAGCATTTTATTTTACTTGTTTCATCATTTATCTATCAATTTACCGTAATTTATCTATCTATCCCAATTTATCTATCCCAATTTATCCACCATCTACCAATCCATTGTATTTTTTGATGCATTTCAATGTAGATGGTAGGCATCCAGATAATTTCCCCTAAAACTTTTCAGAATGCACCTCATTAACCATTGAATTTCAATGTACCTGTCCTGCTTTCCAGGTCTACTGGCTGCAATATTGTTAGCGACTACTGGAGTCTATATAGTATTTCTATATATATATAATAAATGACTACATTTATTAATTGGAATTCTACAATATGAAAGAGCTACCCCATTTTCCCCCATTTATTTATTTGTTAAATTACTTATTTATGTCACTGTGGACTCATGAACACGTAGTTTTATTCTCGTGGTAATAATCCATTACTATTGTTATTTATCTTGATTCTCAAATTGTCCCATATTTGAGCATTGGGGGTTCCCTTAAATTGTTTGTGTTCTTTCAACATGCTGTCCTCATCATAATTTCAAGCATTTCCTTATTTTCTGGCACCATTATATATTATACATTCCAGGCTCATCTTGTAAGGGTATCAACCAATTTCTCAGAGAGTTCTGGTTCCTTTTATTTGAGAGTGGTATTATCCAAAATCTAAGTGTGCTCATTGCTACTGGGTATCGTTGTTTCTGGGCCATATCCATGGACAGAAGTAGAAAATATAGCACGTACATCTTCCTGTATCAACATATATTTTTAATATATATATATATAAATATATATATATTTAAAAGAACATGGTCTTTTCTGGGGTACATAACACCTTCAAACTACCACATTAACTAGCAAGTTTAAGCCAAATATATCAGTTTCTGAAGTTAATGGTGACTATTGAATCCTCCCAAGACAGATAAGGAAATTAGTTCACTTTCAGTGACTCACAATGTACCTGCTATCCCTGTCCACTTTCTGATTTTTTTTTTTTTTTTGGTAGATTCAAGAGTTTTTATTATAGCTCATTATAATTAAAATAATAAATAATTGCAATGAACTATAATAAAACTATAATAACCTATACTACCATAATAAATACTATAATAAAATATGTTATGATAAATTATACCCTAACACTCTGGTATAAAACTATAATACATATTTCTTTTTTAAAGAATTAAAATATTTATATTTTGTTTTATAGCCATAGTCAAAGTAGCTAACTAGATGTACTTCTTTGCTGAAATGGTTCAAATTTCCTTGCATAGAAAAATGTGTCCATTTGTGATTCATTTTGATTTTTATCTTGATTAATCTTATGTCTTCAAGATATTTTTAAGAAACATATATATAAATTATGCTTCCTGAATTTTTTTTTCCATTATTGTCATAAAGAGTGACGGCTAATTTCAGAAAAAAATAGTTGACTATACCTCCCTTTATTTTTCCAGAATTTAATAGACTTGTTCCACTGTTTCTCGGCAAATAATTTTATTTGAAGAATTCTGGGGCCGGTTTTAATATTCAATAAACTTATTCAAGAAATTAAGTTGTTCTTAAATGTTTATAAATATTAGGCAGTGTGTAATGCACCCTTTAATCTGTAGTTTCGTAAATTATTTCAGTTGAGCAATGTTCTCTTTCATTATGTCTTTGAATATTGTGTCTGTACAGGCCGTTCTATTCTATTTCTCTGCAAGGTCAGATAACTGGGGTTCATTCCCGATATACATTATCTTCTTCCAAGTGCCTTGAACTTTTTCCATTTTGTTTTCATTTTCTAAAAACCAATATCAATCTTTTTTTTCCCCCTTGCAGGGCTCATTCAACTTTTTGCAGCTGCTGCTGCTGTTTCAATTCCATTTCCTTTTCCATGGAAAACTGTTGTTTTGTTATTTCCTCTTCCATCTGACTTTAAGAATTATATGCTTCTTTAATTTCCTTGGGAGTATGAATCATTGTTGTCTAAATATTTCTTCTCTTTCCTTGGGGGTCAGTTTTCCAAGATTGTTTGTTGTATGTATGCTCTTTTAATTTTCTTTTCTTTTGGTTGTTGGCGTTGTAGATTATTTTTGTATATGTCTTCTCTCCCTCATTTGAAAATATTTACTCATGGCTTGAGTGATGACAGTTCTATCCAGGTCTTCATTTTAATACCCAAACTCTACACAAATTCATCTTGGTTTGCTTCCTTATTTTCATGGGGAAAATTTAAATCTTTCCTTAAGCCACAAGCCTGGTTGGTGGGAAATCATATTTTCTGCCCCCTCTCCACCGCCCTGTCCCCAGTTCTGTCATGTGACCGCTTGATACAGATATGAAAAAAGTTGACTCTGAGAAGCTGGGAGTGGAGATGGTGGGAAGGGAAAGAGAAAAAGAGAGGGTGGGGGGAGAGCATTATTATGTCCTTCACCAGTTAGGAACATTTTCTTGGTATCAGTTTAAATCATCCATGATGAGAGAGGTACTGATCAAGAGCCTCAGAGCCTAGGCTGTGTTTCTAAGGGTGCAGCCCCCCTCCTTTAACCTCCAAATGTATTTAGGTCCTAGCATGACATACAAAGGGCAGCGCTGCCCTGGTGCGCTCGAGGCATTAGGCCTTGCCCAGAGGTCAGCATTGAAAGGTTGATTGGACAACTCATATATGTGGATCAAAGTCATTGTGGGTTCAAAGCATTGAAGAGATGCGAAGTCGTTCCACCTAAAACCATTACAGAGAGGGCAAAAAAGAGCGAGGAAGAGAGAGAGAGACAGGGAGGGGAAGAGCAAGGGAGAGAGAGAGACTAAGGTTTCATTTATCTGTAGTTACTTTCTTTAAGCGCCTCACAAGCTTTGGAGTGAAAGCTCTGCTCAGCAGCAAGAGCAACAATTGAGGACAGGTAAGAATAGGAACAATGGCTAACATGTTTATGGCACTTACTAGGGGTTGCATTTAATCCTCTCAGTAACCATATGTGGAAGGTATTATCATTATTATCCCTATTTTACAAGTGAGGCCATTGAGGCAGGCAGAGAGAGAGAATACAAGTCCCTACCCTTGGAGTGGAAGTGTCACCCAGGCCTCTTTTGTTGCAGACTGAGCCCACGGGAGGTGCTTCTGGAACCAACCGAAGATTTCATCATGCCATTTGCAGAACTGGACAGCCTGTTGTCTGCTGCCAATATGGCCTGAGATTCCGACCTTGGTGGGCTTGAAAATACCAGGTCACTCAGAGTTGGTGGGTTGGGGGGGCCAACAAAATGCCTGGGACACTTTAGGAAACCTGAAAGTTGTATGAGGTAACAATTGTGGGATTGTCCAAGTATCAGTTTTTAATAATTCATATGTGCTTCTCATACCTTTTAGACCCTTTTCCCCATCTTTCTTTTCTTCCAGAAATAATTCTGTGAAAGTTTTTAGAAATCAATGTCTGATACTCAGGGTTTGATTTCAAAATGGCCACTCCTTTCTGTTCCATATAGTTATGAAGTGAACGGACTTGGGTGCTGGAAGCTGTGGAGAATTAAGGTTGCTTTGATAAAGTCATATTATTTCTGCCCTTGGAGGTAATGCATGTGGTTAGGGACAGATGTATCTTTTTCAAGGTCCCGATACTGCAGGGGTTGGAATGCAAGTGAAGTGGCCTCCAAAAGGACCCAGAGGGATTGGAGCCACTCCTGCCCACATTTTGTTTTGCCAAGGATGGCTTTTTTGGGGGTAAAATTGGAGTAGTGGCTATGGAAGAGGAAGAACTATTTCATAAAGTGACTATAGAACCATTATATTGAAAATCCTCAGTGAACCAGGATGCTTAAATGAAGAATTGTTCTAGTTTGGTAATGCTGCCAGAATGCAAAACACCAGAGACGGATTGGCTTTTATAAAAGGGGGTTTATTTGGTTACACAGTTACAGTCTTAAGGCCATAAAGTGTCCAAGGTAACACATCAGCAATCAGGTACCTTCACTGGAGGATGGCCAATGGTGTCCGGGAAACCTCTGTTAGCTGGGAAGGCATGTGGCTGGTGTCTGCTCCAAAGTTCTGGTTTCAAAATGGCTTTCTCCCAGGATGTTCCTCTCTAGGCTGCAGCGCCTCCAAAATGTCACTCTTAGTTGCACTTGGGATATTTGTCCTCTCTCAGCTTCTCCAGAGCAAGAGTCTGCTTTCATCGGCCATCTTCAAAATGTCTCTCATCTGCAGCTCCTATGTTTCTTCAAAGTGTCCCTCTTGTCCGTGGCAGCTTGCTCCTTCTGTCTGATCTTATATAGTGCTCCTGAAATTTAATTCAGACCCACCCTGAATGGGTGGGCCAACACCTCTATGGAAATTATCCAATCAGAGTCATCACCCACAGTTGGGTGGGGCTCAATTCCATGCAAACAACCTAACCCAAACATTCCAACTCAATCCCCACTAATATTTCTGCCCCATCAAAAATATGGCTTTTTCTGGGTGACCTAATACATTCAAACCAGCACAAGGATATTTTGGTTAATTGACTTTTCTGAACTTGATTTTTATGAAAAAGTAATTCACTGTAGATGGTTTAAGAAAGTGGCTGAATATGTACAAATCTCAGGTTATCCTTGAGAACTTAGGTTATAAATAATTCCTGACATAAACCTGTTTTGCTGCCATTTCTTTAAGGCAGAGTGGTCTAACAGAACCAGCACAGGACTGGGAGCCTCAGCCCACGTTTCTGCCTCTGCTGTGCCAGAGATAGCTGGATGGGGGGCCACGGACAAATAAAACAGCCTCTTTGGGCCTCATGTTCTTTATTAGTAAAACGAGGAGTTGCACCGGGATATTTAAGGATTCTTCCAGTAGTGGTATATGATGATTTATGAGTTTGGGATTGGGGTAAAAGGAAGGAAGGAAAGGAGGGAGGAAGGAAGGAAGGGAGGGAGGAAGGAAGGAAGGAAGGAAGAAGGAAGGGAAGAGGGAAGGGAGGGAGGGAGGAAGGAAGGAAGGGAGGGAGGAAGGAAGGGAGGGAGGGAAGAATGAGGGAAGGAATTAAGAAAGTACATTAAAACTGGTTTAGGAAGGGTTTTAATTAGTTGGACCCCTTTTATCTGCTTGTAACAGGGACAATAATATTGATGCGTAAATATTCAAACCTCTTTCACCTCTCTGCTTTTTAGTAGGGGTAAGTTCTTTGATACTTTGTCTGGCCAGAGCTCCTTTGGGCTGATCACAGCAGACATCTAAAGCTGCAGAATTAAAAGTGGCCAAGAAAGACCACAATTATCCACATCAAGAAAGGCAGAGAATCGAAATCTGGAAAAATAAAATTCTAGGGGAGGGACTATTAGGTAGCTGCTGGGAAATAGATGGGCAGAGAGGATATTTAGGAAATTTTGCTGTGTGTTTCATGAAACTGTAAACCATGTTTTCCACTCTTAAAAACTTCAGTAAATGTGTAAATTACTTCTTAATGCTCGTTATATCTTTCACTGATGTCTTCTTTGAAATAATGCCATGCCGAGACAGGCCCGGGTTTGTTTCCATTATGAAAGGGGTGGGATGAGAGCAGAGTCGCACATTCAAACACTCATGGAGGATCCAGAAAATACTTGTGTTGGGCTGGAGCTGATGGAAAATGTAGAATTACATAGGCAGGATGAAATTTTGAAAACGGTAAGCAAGGGAAGGGAAACAGATGGCGGTGGGAAAACTGTTGCCGTTGTCGTTCTGCTCTTAAGGAGGTTCCTTCCTTCGACTGCAAAGGGCCTTGTTTAGTATTGAAAATTCTTTCTCTGGAGGTCACATGCCAATTGAGGAGATCCTTTCTGGAATGGTCAGTGGGGAGCTGGAAACAAAGCAGAGCAGAACCTCAGGGAAGGCTGAGCTGGGTGAAAGAGCACCGTGGCCGAAGTGATCCCCTGGGCAGAGCTTGATGAAACTTCTGGAGGTGGCTGTGGTTGAGCACTGCACAGTGAGCCCCGAAGGAAGCTCCGTGGCAGCTGCTTCTCTTCTCGCCACAACATGTTGGAGACCAGCAGGGGGAGAGGAGGCAGACAGGATTTTTTTTCTGCCTTCTTTTTTTTTTTTTTGGTTCTCTAGTGATTAGAAGGGCCTCTCCAGCTGTGAGGATGTCTATGTCTAACCTGGTTAAAAGCTAACAGATTGCTGTGAATGTGTGACAATTAAAATTATATAAAATCATTTATAAACATTATTCTAAATAAGAATGCACCAGCTGCTTGTGGCTCCTTTGAAGGCATCAGATTTGGAGTTAAGAATGTAGGGTTTTTTTTGCTCTGCACTCAAGTGTTTTCCTAACTGTTTTCTTCTGGAATTTTCTCTGGTCTTTCTTATTTCACTTAAAATATCTGCTTCCATAAGGGGTATTGGGGATGGGAGATGGCCTGAAGAAACGAGGTTCGCAGCTTTATATCTTCTACTATAGAAATTGTTGAGGAGAAAATAAAAATGTCCCTTACACATTTTCTCAGATCAGGAATGACTGACAACATAGCTGTTCAGTCATGTAGTTCTTTCTCTCACAATATGTATGTCACTGAAATCAAAGACAAGCACTGCACTTTGCGAATGTGTATGGGTTGAAGGAGGGTGGTTTCTTTCAATGATGCCAAATATTTCAATTTTGCTTTTTGGGTTGTAATTTATAGGAAAACTACTTACCAATGGCAAAGCTATATATCTTTAAAAAAGAAGTAAAACAGAAAACTACCATCGCTATATATGTGTGAAAATATAAAATAAAAATACTTGTTAGTAACAATATACTCCATTAAACCAAAGGTACAGTAAGTTTGAAATAGCATTTTTACCTCATTTAGAGGCATTGTAAAGATATGGATGAGTTGTTTGTTTTTAAAATCTATCCTTTCTATACTCCTGTTGATTGCAAAGTAACTACACTGTGAGAAAATCTGGTAAGGATAGATGGTATATGAAATTTTCTATTTCATATCTTCTTCCCTGGAGTTGAGATTTTTATTGTTCTGTTAGTTTCCCTACGTATTATAACCTCTGTTTTGTAGCTAAATTGAATGCATTCTCTATAGAGAGTTTGCCAGATGGAATTTTGCAATTTAATACAGTAGGTAAGAGGGAATCCCTGTTGTTCATCTTTAGGTAAATACTTTGGAAATAAGTCAAAAAGAAAAGCTTACTTTATATGTACAGATGTCTTCTCCACTGCTTTCCCAAGTCCTGGGGCAGAACCTCTTGACTACTTGGGCTGGTGAGGACTGTGAGAGGGGAGGCCTCTCTGGGGTTGGGGCACATTTGGGGGCTCTTTTCCAAGGAAGGATTCTGGAAGCTGTGCATTCCAAGAGGCATGCTGACCTTGGGCCGAAAAAACAGTGAGGCCCAGGGAGAGTCAGAATAAAGACCTGAAACAGCTGCGCAGTGGGAATCCAGGGGTAAAATGCAGCTATAAACGTGGAATGAAGCGTATGTGAGGGAAGTGTGCTAGGATTGGGTCCAGAGAAGGTGTTTGAGGCGAGCAACATGGGAATTTCACTTTTTAAATTATATTTATTTTATTTTTTTCTGTTCATAAAAGTCAAACCTGCTTACTTTAGAAAATTTGGAAAGTACTGAAAACTAATAAGAAGAAAAAGGAAATCATGAGTGATCTCTGCCCTTCTCCGCACCAGAGTTAACCAGTTTTAATGTTTTACTTACCTTTAATTCATTTTCCCAAGCATATATAGCTAATTATGCTCATATTATGTAGGTGTATATGATTTTATGTCGTTCTTTTTTTCTCCATTTATTGTCATTCATTTATTCAAGATTCAAGAAGCATTCGCTTGATGACTGCCAGAAGTTTTTCTGGGCCTTAGGGTTCAGTAATGAGCAGTACAGAGCTCTGTCCCTCCGGCTACTTCCGTCTTTGGAAGGATGAAATGAGCCATGAGGCAGTGGTGACGGAGTGCAGCTTGTGCAGGGGCAGTGCGTAGAGAACTCTGCAAAGGAGCTCGTGGAGGAGCTTCTGTGGGAGCTTGAGGCACTTCACGGTTATAAGCATGTCCCCGGTAGCAGATTCAGGGGCTTGGGGAAAGCTTTCTGCTATTGAAAATGAGTTCAGTGAAGGACCTTTCCAGGGCATAAAAGAATATTCTGGACAGAGGAAAAAGCATTTGGGAAGGTTTGAGGACTAGAGACCATATGACCCTAAAGCAGCTCCCCTGTGGCCATGGGGCGTGAGGCAGGTCTCATGTCTTTAAGGAAGCATATTGGAGTTTACAGGTATGAACAGGCCTAAACTTTCCCCCTAAGAAACCTGTGCTAGGTTCTAGATGAAGATAAGGAGGGTAAGAGAGGAGTGTGCAAATTAGGGGCACCTTCCCTTGTGGAGTTAATATACATTTGGTTGGTCAAGATGCAAACACTTGAAATTAAAAATGATGAGACAAGACTGCTCTTATCTTCCCACCACCCAGTCTATCAGCCCATCTCCACAGATCCAGAGATGACTTCTGTTATCACAGAGGTTGTGCTGTCACTTCTGTCTGCGATTAACCCTGTTACCTGTGTCCTAAATCCCATCCTCTCACCCCACAGGGGCTTTGCTATACCTTCTTTCCTTACTTTTCTCTATTATCAATTTCTTCTGCATATTATCATTCTCATAAGCATAAAAACACATTCTAGAGCCCTTCCTCTTACAAAGAATATTTCTTGACCCCACATCCCACTCCAGCAACCAACCTGTATCTCTAGCCTCTTTTCAGAGCATGATGTCTTTCAGAGCTTGACGTTTGCTCTCTCTTCTTTCTACTTACCTCTCCTTCTCTCTTCCCCCACACTAATCAGGCTTCTGCCACTTCTGCTTCTCTGCTACCTATGAACTCTATGGCCAAATCCAGTGGTCATTTGACTGTCCGCTTCTAATGGGGACCCACAGACACTTTCAACAGAGTTGAACACTCTCCCTATCACTGAGCACTTTGTTTTATATAAGACTTGACACTCACCTGATATTCTTCACACCTCCCAGCATCCTTGGCAGCTCTGCCTCCTCCACACAATTTCTTAAAGTTGAGTTTGCTGTCAGGCTCAGTAGTGGGCCCACTTGTATTTTTCCCAACCTATTCCTCCCTTTCTCATCCACATTTGGTAATTGGCTCCCCCATCCCCACTGTTTTTCCAGCCAAACCCTTTACTCCTTTTCTGACCCACATCCAAACTATCAGTGAGTTGCCTCTACCTCTGAACTATATCTGAAGTATGGAATATATCTGAAACATAATGCCTCTCTCTAGTTTCAATTCTACTCTGACTCCAAGCAGCAGTCTCACCTGGACCATTATAAAGGCCCCTAACTGGCTTCCTCTCATACCCATGCCACACAATTCATAGGTTGTTTCTAAAAAAGTAAATAAATCATGTAATTAATTCTCTTGCTTCTCTTGCTTTAAAGTCTCCAATGACAGCCTCTTGCCCTTAGAATAAAATTGAAACCTGGTGCAAAGGTCTGAGTCTGGTCTGCTTCCCAGCTGACCCCGTGTTGCATCAATCCCCTGCTCACTCACAACCCATCAGCCACTTTGGCTGCTTCCTGTTCCGGGTCAGTAAGGTTAAGGTTGTTCCCTCCTCAGGGCATTTGCCCTTCTGTTGCCCTTCATGGGGAGTGTCTGTCATCCAGATCTCCTCATCCCGACTCCCTCTCATCATTTAAGTGTTTTCCTGACATCATATTTGGGTCTTGTCATCATGACTTCCTCACATGTTTATTTTAATTTCCAGTCTCATTTGGTGATATCATTTGTGAAATATAAATTTTTAAAGCTAATATTTACTGAGTATTTAGTAAATACCAGGTACTGGGTTATTTCTCTCAACAACTCATTTTAGAGATGAGAAACCTAGTCTCTGAACAGATTAGTGTATGGATGACATGTTTGCAACACATCCATTATGTGCACCAGATACCTGGACACACAGACAGGTTAACTCTTTATAATAAGGCTGTGTATAAGCTGTCCACATGGTCAAGGGTGGTGGTAAACCAGCAGCTAACACTTTACAGGATGTTTCTAATTTCCTAGGCACTGTGCTAACTGAAGGAGCTCATTTGATCTTCATAGCAATGTCATGAGATAGGTTATGTTATCCCTGTTTTACAGATGAGGAAACTGAGAATTAGAGAAGCTAAGTAATTTTCCCAAAGTCACACATCTCTTAAGATGGATTTTTGAATCTGGATGATGGAGCTTAGAATATGCATTCTCATGTTTCAGAATGATACATTTAATATGATAACATATAAGTTATAAGGAAAAAAAAAACTCTTTACAAAACAACACCAATATGATTTCTGCAGGTCTGGATGGGTGATATATGTATGTGAGTGCCAAGAAAAAGGTCTAAGATGATGCATATCGAACTTAACAGTAATTCCTTCTGGGAAGAGTTGGGGGGAAGACCAAGATTGAGGATGGCCTTCGAAGGGATGTTTAGCTTTATCTCTAAGGTTTAAACAAATATATCCATCCTTGGTGGTGATGGTAGCACAACATCATGAATTTAATTAACACCACTGAATTGTATACTTGAAAGTGGTTAAAATGGGAAGTTTGTATATGTGCTATTGTGAAAAAAATTTTTAAAAAGTTATCTCTATTGTATGGTAAAATAATAAACTGCAGTCTTATTTTTCACTATTGTGAGTGCAGAAGTGATAGATATTTTACTATTTACTGGTGACCACCTAATGATAGCTGGATGCTAGTCCTTGTTTTGCTTTTATACACTCTCTAAAATGTTCCTATTTCCTCTCATTCCCTCTGCAAATCTTGTAAGCTGTAAGCATACAGGATTAAATTCATTAGCAATTTTATAGAGGAATGTTTCTTTATGTTTCAGTGCACACATTTTTATTTATAATATTTACTATCTGATGGGCAAGCTTTCAGTTAATGAAACAAGGTGGTTCAGCCTTCTTCTCTCCCCAAAGCTGAAGCCTTAGGATCACATTTTGTGAGCCATCAGAGCATTGGTGGTCCACAGAGCCTATAAGGGTGCTAACATGGAATATCAGCTCTTGCCTACTTAGTCTGGGGGAGAATTTCATAGGAATATTTTACATACTGGATAGAAACTCCAATAAGGGATAGTCCGGACTTACATTTGCATTTAAAACACATCACCATCCATGATGTCCTTTGAGGCTTAAAACTCTGAACAAAGAAAGGTATGATGTGTTTTAAATCCATTTCCCAGATGAGAAAGCTGAGATCAAGGATGGTGGAGTAACTTTCGCATTGCTACCATCTTACAAGCTGAGATTCAAAGCCAGGTTGTCTAAATTCAAATGCTTTGGTGTTTTCACTAACCTGTGTTGGCTCCCATGTTCTCTTAGGGTTGATTAGATACTCTTTTAAATTTACAGACATTATAAATTGCATCTGATACATTTTATAATTTGCTACAAGAATGAAGAGTAACCAAGACACCTAATTTAAAAGGAGAAAAAGCTGGGCTACAGTGAACAAACATAGCAAGTAAGTGTTTGCTGAGGCTTCCAGTTAATGGCATCTTTATTACCATTTGACTTCTGGTACTTACAGTAGATGGGAAAATTTAAGATAAACATCACTTTGGGGAAACATTAAAATGCTACAAGTGGGTTTCGCTTTATTCAACTAACTGGCACCATTCTTGGAATCCTATAAAAGTGTTCACCTGGCCTTTTAGGAATACATGAATGTTTAATTTTGCTTCATGGGATATGACAGGCGGGGCTCTGAAAAGCATCTTGGAGTTGCCTTATATATCTGAAAGAAATTCTGATCATATAAAATCATTGGAATTGAAAGAAACCCCCAGAGGTTAACTTTTTTCAGTTTCTTTCCTTGTGCCATCCTTCACATTCCTCAACTGGGTATCAACTTGTCCTGAATGTGTAATATACAAGAGATAGCTCCCTCGTTTGAGGGGAAGGCTAATTGTTCCTTCTTTTTTACATTGATCTGTAATCTGTAACCTTACAACTTTCACCCTTTGTCTCTGCTCTGTCCTTCCTAAGCCACACAGATGGGAGAATATTTTGTGAATTACAAAGAAGGATCCATACATTAGCTCTTACATTCACACAAAAATATCTAATACCCTTCCAGTTAGACAAGCAATGAAATGATTGGAGACATTAAGGCATAGCTTGGGGAAGAGCTTTAGCCTCCCTATTATTACCCCAACCCCTCCATATCTCAAATAAAGTTACAATTTTTTATGAAAAATGAGTTTGCAAACTCTGCTTGTGGGGAAGCCTCTTCCATTAGACACCAGCCCCTAAAACTCACCTATATAAAAAGTCTGAAGTTCCCTTTGCTCCAAATTTTTGTAGCTTATCCATCCTGCCTGTATTCATTTTCTATTTCTGTCATGACAAATAACCACAAACTTAGTGGCTTAAAACAATGCCAAATTTATTCTTTTATGGTTCTGTAGTTCAGAAGTCTTATAGGTGTCTCACTGGGCTAAAATTAAGGTACCAGGAGGGCTGTATTCCTCTCTGGAGGTGCTAGGAGAGAATCTGGCTCCTAGCCTTTTACACCCTCTAGAGGCTGCTCTCTTTCCTTGCCTCATAGCCTGTTTCGGTTTGCTAATGCTGCCAGAATGCAAAACACCAGAAATGAATTGGCTTTTATAAAGGGGGTTTATTTGGTTACACAGTTACAGTCTAAAGGCCATGAAGTGTCCATCCACACAGGATACCTTCACTGGAGAAAGGCCACTGGCATCTGGAAAACCTCTGTTAGCTGGGAAGGCATGTGGCTGGCGTCTGCTTCCTCTCAGGTTGCATTTCCAAATGGTGTTCTCCAAAATGTCTGCATCAGCTTCCAAAGGCCGTCTTCAAAATGTCTGTCTCAGCTATAGCTAGCTGTGAGCACCTTCTGTCTGAGCTTATATAAGGCTCCAGTAAATCAATCAAGGCCCACGCTGAATGGGCGGGGCCACGCCTCCATGGAAATACTGAACCAGTATGTTCCAACCTAATCCACACTAGTACGTCTGTCCCCACAAGATTGCATTAAAGAATATGGCTTTTTCTGGGGGACATAATATATACAAACCAGCACATAGCCTCATTTCTCCATGTCTGAAGCCAACAACTGTTTATTTCTGATCCTACTTCCACCATCACATGTCTTTCTGTGACTCTTTTCTGCTCCCCTCTTCCACATTTAAGGGCCCTTGTGATTACATTGGACCCACCTGGTTAATCCAGTATACTCTCCCTACCTTAATGTCAGAGGATTAGCAATCATAATTCCATCTGTAACCTAACATATCCACAGGTTCTGGAAATTAGGAAATGGGCATCTTGGGAAGCCATTATTCTGCCTACCACAATGACCTTTCCAAAGACTTCCCTTTTCCTGCCTATTCAGCCCCATTTTCTTTCCTCATATGGTGTGCTGTTGAATGCACATCCTTCTGGTTGCTTTTTGCTGGGTTTTTGTTCATTTATCACACACTGGGAACCACTATGAACCAGATACTGTTAGATGCTGGAAGGCTCACGCTCACCAGAGGGGGCAATCACACAACACATGATTACTCTGCAGAATTTCAAGGACAGTGATAGGGATGGGTGTGAGGTTCTGTTGCAGGCTGGGCTCCCCAAGAGGTGGACTTTGAGATGGAGATTAGCATGCAGTAGGCTACGTGAGAGATCTTGGGATGAAAAGCTGCGCAAGGGAAGGGATGGAAGCAGGAGTGGTCAAAGCAAGAAGTTGAGCTGTGATGGATTGTCATCAGAAACCTTAGCTGACCCAATGGTGTGATCCTAAGATGGAATGACCCTTCAGAACTTTTCCAAGTTGGGGCAAGAATGTGGAGCCTTTGTACACCCATGATGACCAGTCATTTGAAGAGTCCTCCTCATTAAGAGGGCATGACCTTGGGCAGTCTTCTCCCTTTAGCTGAAGCAATCCCTGAAGGGGGCAAAGAGTTGAGGGCAGCACTCTCAATATCTGGGGTAATAATGTCCTTCATTTCTGAAGAGTGATGTGAGTATACATTTCAGCTTCCACCTCAGGTGCTATGGAAACTTCTAGCAACTGATTATTGACTTTCATCTTTATGATGTACTTTGTACTAGGGGATTCTCTTAGGGATCCAGCACTGGCGAGAGTTGAGGGTAGTGCACCTTCTGCCATGATCTTCTAGGGGTTTTCGGTAACTTGTGTTGTCCCTGGCTTACCTCATCAGAATCTCAAACCTCAGGAGAGTTTGGAAGCCTCTGTGACTACGGCCATGCTTGGAACTTAGTGAATTATTACCGAATCAGTTTTCTCTTTGATAGTCTCTACTTGAGAGTTTTGTTTGTTTTGTTTTGTCTTGTCTTTCTGAGAAACCAAAATCAAAAGAGGTATGCCAGGTGCTCCTGGTGGCCCGAAGCATCATGGAAATCATGAGGGAACACTAGAGTGCCTTTGGTTCCCAGTCATGGAGACATTTCTGAGCTATGCAGATATAACAGTAGAGAACCTGCACTTTATCTGCCTGTATCACCACCTAGGCAATGAGGTACTGCCACTTTCAGGGATTCCTGGAGCTGCATGTACAGTTTCAAAATAACGCTGTGTCTGGCGACCCCAAGAGAACTGCAGGTTGACCAACCTTTCAACTCCATGCGTCCCTGCTTCCTCTCGAACCTTCCCATATCCAGGATGTGTATTCATCAGAGAGGGACCTGGATGAAAATAAGGAGTGGGTCAGACAATCTCTGATATTTCCATACTCCTTTTCCTGCTCTCCTGTCCCTTTCTCTCCTCCACCCAGTTTCTAGAACTTCAGAGTTCACACAATCCCACTTTTGCTTTACCAATGCTAGCTCTGAAAAACGTATCTGTTAAACTCATTGAAACTGTGGAAATTACTGATCACATGAAATTTCCAAAGGAGGCTTGCAACTCCCTAGCAAGCCAGAAAATAAATATCTGTAGAATTTCACGTGCGGCACAGGACTGTGTGGAGGTATCTTAAAATCTCAGCCTTTCCTGTACCTTTAAAATGATAGCACAAGACTCTGCTGCTTTGAGGGGCCCGAGCACACATTCAATTGCTGGATAGACTCTGACCAGATACCTTCAGAAAAAAGGAGGGCGTTCTTAAGCCATACATACCTATGTAGAAGAGAATGATGGGAACATGCTTTCCGATTCTTACCCACTAAAACTTGTAAGAGCTTAAGACTCTGCAAAGTCTGAAATCCACTTTGTACAAATTGACTCTGCTATTTTAACCTGCTTCCTGGGGTCATTTTAATTATATCTGAGAAATGAGTTATATGAGGCAAATGAATTAAATTTCCTTTTATAAGTAATTACAATGCAAATTTGAAACTGTTATACCCAGTTTTCCATAAATGACTTGGGTGGAGTTTCTCTCTCTTTCTTTTTATTTTTACTTTTCCCCTGCTACTCATTTAGAAAAGATGTAATGATAAAGTAGAAATGGAAAAGCAATAATAGAAAGTTAAGTGTAAAAGGCAACTTAATTTCCTTTTCACTCTGAATGTTAATGGTGGTGTGTGGGTTGTCACCTCATCTTTTGTTAAAGTAGCTTAAAGATGGAAAACACTTCAATACTGGGTTGAGTTTTCTTTTCTTTCTTAAAAATGAACTAATTTCAAAAGCTCTACAGCTTTGCTTTATGCATCTAAATTCAGGTGCTTATTTGATTGGAAGCTACAAAATTTGTCTCCTTAAATGTTCTGTTAGTATAAGCAACAAAGAAAAGTGGCACTTATTTGTGATCATGATTCTGCTTTTTTTAAAAGAAACTTTTCTTAACCAAATTGATTAGTGAACACAGAGTGTATTATTTCATCATTCAACAAACATTTTTTGACATTTGTATTTTCCCTGACAGAACTAAAATATATAGAGTTCAGTTCCAAAACAAAGCCCACACTCATACATGACCCTAAAATGGCTTATTGAGGAAGGCAGTTATTCCTGCAAGTTTGTTTTCTCTGCTACTCAAATGTGGACAGTGGACCAGCATCATCAGCATCACCTGGGAAGTCAGTAGCAATGCAGAATCTCAGGCCCTATACCAGAACTATTGAACCAGAATCTGCATTTTAATAAGATTCTATGATTATTTGTATGCATTATTAATGTTTGAAAAGCACAGCTATAGAACATGCTAGGCTCCTATTCTTCTACTATTTTTCCCCCTATTCCACTGAGTCATATTATATTAGTCAGGGTAGACAGGCATCTGTATCAGTCAGGATTCTGCAAAGAAACAGAATCAACAGGAAATATGTATGTATGCATGCATGCAGGTATGTATGTGTATGTACATATAAAGAGATTTATTATGAGGACTTGGCTCATGTGACTGTGGGGGCTGGCAAGTCCAAATTCTGTAGAGAAGGCTGCAGGCTGGAAATTCCAGTAAAGGTGATGTTGAAGTTTTGAGTCTGAATTCTTTAGGGGCTGGCAGGCTGGAAATTCTGTTAAGAGTTGACATTGGAGTCTTGAGGCAGAAATTCTGCTCTTGTTGAGGAAGGTCTTAGGCAGCAGAGTAGCAATAGCCTGGGTTGGATGAACCTGAATTCCTTATAATTGGAAGGAAATTTTATCTTTATCAACATTGAGATACTGTTTCCAAAATCATTCATTGAGTAGAGATATTCTTCCATTAAAAACTCCTTGGTCAAAAGAAGAAAAAAGATATGAACCCTCCATGGTCTTCCTCTCCATCAGCCCTGGCATTTTGATCATGGGGCATCTTTCTCAAGACAGAGCTTCTGTTGTTTACGCAAAATAGGAAGGGGGCTGTGCAATTAGAGATTACTTGGTGGGATGAACATTTGGGTTGTTTCTGCATATTGGTTGTGCTGAACTGAAATTACTTGGGCCTCTGCACCTCTGCTGATATGCCCACTTTCTTATTACCTGCTTGCTGCATCAATGCCCTCTGTGGCTTATATTATTTTTTCTCCTCTGATACATTTTTTTGAAAATTTCTCTATATACTTCCTTAGCTTATTTTTACTTTGCCTGCATTGTTTGTACATATGTATTATTTTTCTATTGCTGTGTGAATCAGCATTGAGATCAGCTGTGGCATATACCATAATAGTCAAAGGAGTAATTTCTCATCATTTTCACATGTTTTGGGGATTAGGGCATGGACCATAGGGGTGGAGGGCAGGGGACATTTTTAAAATTATGCCTGTCACAGGTCATCTTCACTTCATTGCCAATTTCATCATTTCTTCTAATAAATCCTTCAAGTTATTTTGCCCCTTACTAATAGTCTCTTTTTCTTTTTTCCAATGTTGTTACAGATCATTCATTTTGATAATACAGATTAGTTCATATCTCCTGACCTTTTGAGATCTAGATGAAGTCATGTTGAATTCTAATTTGACATCATCTGGAATTCCAGAGCCTTTCTGAAGGTTTTTACAGATTCCTGGAGGGTCATAACTTTCTAAGTTCTATCCTGACCCTGACTTCTTGCTTCCATGCATGCTCTGCATTACATCATCCCAAATATGCTACTCAGCCATTTCCTCAGTTTCCAAAACATCACTTACCTCCCCACCACCCTCCACTTTACAAATCAACATCACAGGGTTCAAACTAGCTTTCCTCCATTGTGTATTTGTAACTTCTCTCTCCCCACACATACTACCTATAAAATATATACTCATTTGTTCAATCCTAATAAGTATGTAAAGTAGCATCAGAAATGTGAAGTTGTACCATCATGAGAAACAAATTTACCAACTGCAGTTAAGTGTTCCTGAAAAATTCTTTTTTTTCCCCATACATGTCTTTATTACTCATCAAACCATATGCTGTATAAAGAGGATGTCAGACACAAGGTTTTACAATCACACGGTCACATGATAAAAGCTATATAGTTACACAATCATTGTGCTGGTTTGGTTATGTTCCCCCAAATGCCATTATCTTTGATGCAGTCTTGTGTGGGCAGAAAACTATTGGTGTTGATTGGGTTGGAGACTTTTCATTGGATGTTTCCATGCAGATGTGATCACTCAACTGTGGGTAAGGTCTTTTGTTGGATATTTTCCATTGGAGGTGTGGCCCCACCCATTCAGCATGGGCCTTGATTGCTTTACTGGAGCACTACATAAGCTCACACAGAAGGAGCCATCTTGCTACAGCCAAGAAGAACACTTTGAAGAATGCGCAGAAGATGAGAGAGTAGCTGCAGATGAGAGAGAGATTTAAGACAGCCGTTGAAAGCAGACTCTTGCTCTGGAGAAGCTAAGAGAGGACAAATGCCGCAAGAGCAGCTAAGAGTGACATTTTTGAGGAACTGCAGCCTAGAGAGGAACATCTTGGGAGAAAGCCATTTTGAAACCAGGACTGTGGAGCAGTTGCCAGCCAGGTGCCTTCCCAGCTAACAGAGGTTTTCCAGACACCATTGGCTGTCTTCCAATGACAGTACCCAGTTGCTGATGTGTTACCTTGGAAACTTTATGGCCATGAGACTGTAACTGTGTAACCAAATAAACCCCCTTTTATAAAGCCAATCCATTTCTGGTGTTTTGCGAAAAGGCAGCATTAGCAAACCAGAACAATCATTATCCAAGATCAAGGCTACTGGGTTACAGTTCAACAATCAGGTATTTCCTTCTGACTGTTCTAATACACTAGAAACTAAAAAGAAATATCTGTATAATGATTCAGTAGTCATATTCATTTGTTGAATCCTAACTTCTCTGTTACAACTCTTCCCTCTCATTTGATCATTCCCTCAATCTTCAGGGATATCTACTGCTCAACTCTTTTTGCCTTTAGTTGTACAATATCTAATAAATAAATGTTTTCCAAAGTTACTTAGATCAGCTTCCCATCTGTCTTCAGTATGATTATGTCTTTGGGATATAGTTGCCTTTATCACAGTCTGCAATCTATCTTGGGTTTCCGCAACATTCCAGTTGACTTATTTTTAATTTGTACACAATTTAGTCTTTGTGGTATAGAGTTCTATGGGTATTAACAAATTCCTACAGTCATGTGTCTACCACCTTTTTTCTTTTTGAACATTTGCACTTAATGCTATAAATTTCCCTTTTAAGCACTGTCATACTACATCCCACAAATTTTGATATGTTGTTTTTAAAATTTTTGTTCATTTCAAAATATTTTGTAATTTTGCTTGAGACTTCCTCTTTGACCCACTAATTGCTTTCAAGTATGTGATCATTAATTGCTTAGAGTATGTGATTTAATTTCTAAATATTTGGGAAATTTCCATATATCTTTCTGTTAGTTTAATTCTATCATGTGTGAATATAGGATATATGAATTATATCCTTTGTTTAATGGGCCAGTATTTGGCTTATCTTGGTAAATATGAACTTGAGGAGAGTATGTAATCTGCTGTTGTTGGGTATATGCTATGAATACACAAAACATTGTTGCTATTTTTGCCTTATACAGTATAGTGGGTTGAATTGTGGTATATCCATGTGATATGTCCTGTCCAAATTTCCCAGATATGTGAATTTGATTTTATTTGGAAACGGGTTCTTTGAAGATTTAATTAAGGATCCCAAGGTGATCCTGGATTGAAGTGGACCCTACATCTAATGACATCTGTCCTTATAAGAGAAAGGCAGAAGGAGATTTGAGACACAGGGACACAGAAGGAATGTGATGTGAAGACAGAGGCAGCAATTGGAGAGAGGTGTCTGCAAGACATGGAAGCCAAGGATTGCTAGCAGCTGCTAAGAACAAGGAGAGAGGCATGGGATGGATTTTCTGTTGCAGTGTCCAGAAAGAACCAACCCTGCCGGCAGCTTGATTTTGAACTTCTTACCTCCAGAAAGGTGAGAGAATAAATATTTGCTCTTTTAAGCTATCCAGATTGTGGTAATTTGTTATGGGCAACCCTAGGAAACAAATACAGACAGATACATTTTAAAGCAATTAAAAATAAGGGAAAATATTTTTACCTTCATTTTTACTATTTCCAACATTCTTAATTTCTTTGTGTAGATCCAATAAATGTCAAGGAGATCAATTTGATTGATAATGTTGAACAGGTCATCTATATTTGCGCAGATTTATATTTGTTCTATCAATTACTGATAGAGGAACTTTGCAATCAACAGCTCAAATAGTGGATTTTTCTGTTTCTTTCTAGCCTATCAATTATAGCCTTGTGTGTTTTGAAGCTCTGTTGTTAGGTTCATGCACATTAAAATTGTTAAGTTTTCTTGGAGAATTGATCATTTTATCAGTATGCATTGTTGCTCTTTATCTCTGGTAATATACTGGGTTATTATTTTCTTGGTTATAGTATTCTTGGATTATTTTTACATAGTTTATTTACTCTGGATACCTTCAAAATTCTCTTTGTCTTTGGTTTTCAACAGCTTGACTATGATATGCCTTGATTAAAAAAAATATCCTGCTGTATGTTTTCTGAGCTCCTAAGTTTTGGGTTTGATGTCTGTTATTAATTTTGGGAAATTATTGGCAAATATTTTTTATGCCGATCTCTGTGTCTTCTTTTTCTATAGTTCTAATCATGCAGATTTTAGACATTTCATATTTTCTGACAGTTCTTGGAGGTTCTGTACTGTTTTTATTTTCACTATTTTTTTTTTTGTCTTTGTATTTCAGTTTGGATAATTTCTTTTGACATATCTTCAAATTTATTTATTCTTCCCTCAGCTATATCGAATCTCCTGATGAGCCCATAGAAGTCACTCTTCATTTCTCTTCACTGTGTATTACAATTCAAGCATTTACACTGAATTCATTCTTTAAAATTTCCATTACTGTGCTGAAATTAACCATTGAAATTGCATGTCATCTACTTTTCCATTAAAATGTTTAGCTTATCAGTGATAGTTTTCTTAAATTCCTGTATGCTAGTTCCAACTTCTGTGTCACATGTGAGTTTGGGTCTGATCATTTCTTTGTCTCTTTATAGTGTGTTTTCTCTTGCCTTTTCATAGGTGTCCCAAATTTGGCTGTGGAAAGCCAGGCATCTCATGTAAGGCAGTGGTTAATGAGCTAAATATTTCTTTTATGTTTCCTTTTTCCTGATAGGCCTTCAGTGTGGTGGTTTGTGTTGATCTAATCAAGCATTTGGCTGTGTTTGAGGTTTGTTGTTGCCATTGCCTCCCTGAGTGTGCCCAGGCACCAAAGTGCTCTAATGGTATCTTGATAGTGTTAAGGGTGGAAGTAGAGTTTCTCAATTTCTGCTCTTCCTTTTGTTTGTGTTTCCTTGTGCTGAGCCCTGTGAAGAATCTGCCTCTTGCACCCCTCCCAGCTGTGTCCTTCTATTACTTTCAGTTGACATTGCTAGTCTGATGTTGGAGTAGGGGGAAGAGAGGGGGGCTCTCTAAGGTTCTTATGAAGCCTCAGTTTTAGGCAGGCCCTTCATCCCTAGGTTCTTGGGGTGTAGCCTTCACAAATGTTCCTCCTCCCCACCCCAGAGGAAGAGCTTGTTTTACTCTTCCTTCCCTCCCCACTGCAGTGGACTTCTCAAGTATACCAAGGTACCAGTTTTGTTATCCTCCCCTCTGCATATTAAGGTTTTTCTGCTTTAGGTGCAATAGAGGAGATGGATCTGGGTGGTTTCAGCAGTGGCTGCTGTTCCCTTCCCCAAACCAACAACACCTGGAAGATTTCTCAGCAACCTCCCCATCCTTTCCTGAGGGCACCTGGTGGGGTTCACAGAGGGTAAGAGTGCAGAGCAATGTGAATCCTCCTATATCTCTGGCTCCCAAGGGCTTCATACTCTTAGGCTGGTATAATTAATTGTAATTCATTATACTTAAGCAATTCAGTAAAAATATTTCACTTTGTTCTTCATACCAGCTCAAATAATAGTATGATGATTATTTTCATCTTGACTACACTATAGTGTCCAGTTGTTTGGTCAAGTTGTTTGGCTTGATTGTTACTCTGAGGGTATTTCATAGAAGGAATTGCATCTATAGTCAATTGATTGCATCTACAACCAGTAAAGGAGATTGGCCTCAGCAATGAGGGGAGTCTCCTCATCTGGTCAGTTGGAGTTCTTAAAACCAGAATGGAGGATTTCAGAAGTCAGAACGAATTGCTGCCTCTTCTTCGGCAGGCCAACTTCTCCTCCGCTGGAGTTTCCAGCTAGCGGCCTGCCCTATGGAGTTCAGATGTGCCAGATTTCAGAGTCACCTTTATTAAAGTTTCCAGCTTGCAGCCTGTCCTATAGAGTTCAGACTTGCCAGTTCCCATGGTTGCCTGGAGCAATCCCTATAATAAGTCTCATAAGTCACATATACATATAGCCTTTTGGTTCTTTTCTCGGAGAATCCCAGTGAATACAATATAGAATCTGACAGCCTCTGCCCCAGGTAAACAAATCTTTGTTTCCTGTTTCTCCATGCAGGTACTGTACCAATATCTCCTCAGATATGAGGTTGTCTATTTTCTCTGTTACCTACTGTTTCTGATGGGTTTAAGAAAAGTTGGTTGTTTGCAATTTGCCAAATGTTGTAGGTGTGGAAGCTCTCTCCAACTCTCTATATTAATGAGCTGAAACTGGTGTATTATGTTTTTTGATTGACTCATTCTTGGGCAAATATTTATCAGTATCTACAGAGCAGCACAGTCTACATATCAATCAGATTATGCTGTCATTCACTGAATTTAGACATCTGGTAATTTGGCATCATGTAACCAAAATCCCTCTGTTTTATTTGAAAGCATTCATGTTAATTTGGCTTAGGAATTTTGCAGAAGAAAACTAGTCCACAACACTGGTGCTCCCTTATTGTTCCTTTGGCACCTTGTATTGTTTCCATGGCCCAGTATTTTTGTGTCTACAACCCCCTCCTATCTGAGTGCTTAAAGGGCAGGCATGATGCTTTGTCCACCTTTCTTTTCCTAATGCTGGGCACAATATCTCGTACAGAGTGGGAACTTAAATACATTTTTTTTAATTAAATTCAGTTTTATTGAAATACATTGACACACCATACAATCATCCATGATATACAATCCACTGTCCACAGTATGATAACATAGTTATGCGTTCATCACCACAATCTATCTCTGAACATTTTCCTTACATCAGAAAAAACCAGAGCAAGAATAAAAAATAAAAGTGAAAAAAGAACACCCAAATCATCCCCCCATCCCACCCCATTTGTCCTTTAGTTTTTATCCCCATTCCTCCACTCATCCATACACTAGATAAAGGGGGTGTGATCCACAAGGTCTTCACAATCACACTGTCACCCCTTGTAATCTACATTATTATATAATTATCTTCAGGAGTCCAGACTGCTGGGTTGGAGTTTGGTAGTTTCAGGTATTTATTTCCAGCTATTCCAATACATTAAAGCCTAAGAGGTGTTATCTATATAGTGCATAAGAATGTCCACCAGAGTGACCTCTCGACTCCATTTGAAATCTCTCAGCCACTGAAACTATTTCGTTTCATTTTGTATCCCCCTTTTGGTCAAGAAGATACTCTCAGTCCCATGATGCCGGGTCCACATTCATCCCCGGGAGTCATACTCTGCGTTGCCAGGGAGATTTACACCCCTGGGAGTCGGGTCCCACGTAGGGGGGAGGGCAGTGAGTTCACCTGTTGAGATGGCTCAGTTAGAGAGAGAGAGGGCCACATCTGAGCAACAAAGAGGTACTCAGGGGGCTTAAATACATTTTTAATATCACTGAGTGTCTCTGGATCATTGCATAAGATGATATATTTTCCTTAAAACTCCTTGATTTTCCAGAGATACACATCTCAAGAGCTGACCCAAGTCTTCTTCTAGCTACTTGATTCGTAGTATACAATAAAAAGCACACAATTCAGATGTGCTCTGGGAAATCCAGGGGCATGTGCTAAAGAGATGTGTGTGCTCCAAGGAGAATCATTTCTGTAGCTGGGGAAACTGAAGCCACTGGATGATATCACAATTTAACAACAATGTCTCTTAGTTGGTGTATTTTTAATGCTTAAGGACAAATAGCATTTTAGCGTGAACTCTATAAGGCAAGAGGCAAGCAGACACGAAGGAGAGTTGGAGGAGAGTGACTCCGTTCATAATGTGCAGTTCAGCAGAAATGATGCTCTGAATGAATCTTAAATAGTCTAGCAAAGTGAATTCCCTTCAGCTCATCTGTGAAGTCAGTGAATATGGTAATCTGCATGTGACAGAAGTCTTCACAGCTGCTCCTCAGCAGTGCAATCTGACTTGGGGATTTGTTTTTGTTATAAGGCTCACTGGGCTCTCCATAAGGCATGCAAGAGAAAAGTTTGACCCTGGTTTGCAACTAGTAACTCTTTAAATGTTGATTTCTGCCACATTAGGCTCTTGATGTATGTGTAAAGAGTGGATAGTAGGATTTGATTCAGAAGAAAAACCTTGATGACAACCTGCTCCCTGCCCTGCACTATTGGAAACACACAATACATTGAAGTTGCTTTTTAACATCACTGTAGAAGATTTAAGGCCACTGGCTTGGCAGGTCAGATCACATATGCCTTGTTGCTGGTCCTCCTTTGTATTTGTACTGAGGATGGTACTCGGGGAAGATCATGTGCTTTGGAGTCAACCAAAGCTGGGTTCAAATCTTGGCTCTCCCATTTTCTAGCTTTGTGACCCTCATCCAATGACTTAATCATTCTGATCCCCAGTCTCCCATCTGTAATGTAGAGATAGAAGCATTTAACTCATAGAATTCTTAGGAGATGAAATGAAGAAATATATGTAAAGTGTCAGGTTCAAAAAGAAGAGAGTTTGCAATAGATGGTAGCTGCTATTATTGTCATTGATAATATGTATTTTTATCACTGGCTCCATCCACTGTATTTTCACCTGTTTTCTGTGAGGCTTACCCCCCACAGCCATATGTGTCCAAACCCTCTCCACAGCTGGCTCCCTAACTTGACAGTGTGCTCAGTACCCATAGCTTCTTGATGTTTGGAGCCCTGCCTTGGTGCTTTCTTGCAGCTGGGTGTTGTGGTACGTGTTTACCCTTCACTCATTTTGGTATCTTCCCTGCAGAATGATGATACAGCCTTACCTTATTGAATGTATATAGCTGTGTGATTTACGTTGGTCAGTGCAAGGTAGGAAAAAATGTCACTGCCAGGCAGGGCTTTTAAGAACCTTATATGAGCTGTCATTTTCCCCGTGCCTCTGCAACCATGGAGCACACCTCCGGATGGATCCTCCCTTAGCTTGGGTTCCTGAAGGACTGTGATGGGCAGAGCTCTCTTGAGGACCCATGATGGACATAGCGTGAGTGAGAAATAAAGGTTGCCATTATAAGTCAAGAGACTTTTGATTTGTTTGTTGCTGCAGCACCTAGCACAAATTAATAGATACAAACTATTTTCCTTAACTCCTGCCCTGAATCAGAGGTCTCTTAACTTGCCAACAGATCCATCAACCTATGTGCATCTTTCCTTCTAGTCAAGTTGCTCTGTCCATCCAGTGGTCTGTCAGATGGGTGGAATAGGGCTCCAAGCTGATGTTTTTGTTGAATTCTTGCCTTTGCAGTCTGTCCTTTCCTTCCTTTTACTGTATTCAGTCTCTAACCTGCTAAAATCTGTCAAAATGAATTTTAGTACATAGACAAAGAAAGCCTAGGCTGGGAAGGGAGTCTCTGGGATGCTTTAATTCCTTTACTTTCCTTTAATTTTCTGCCTACCATTTGTGCTGCTCAAGTCAACCATGCATGTACAGTTCCCTGTGGAGAGGCTGGGGCTGGCAAAAGGTAGGATTTGGGTCTCGGTGCTGACGTGCAGTGACTACATCCCTGTTCTTGGACCAGGTGTTCTCTCTGCCTCTAAATTCCCTGTGGGAATCAGAAGTATCTATCTCCGGATCTGTCTGTCTTCCTCACCATATCAGCAATATGCAGCCTCTACCATGTGTCCAGGACCCAGAAACTGTGGCCCAGGAGACCTGATCAGCTGTTGCCGCATTTGTTGGGTCTGGCATTATCTGTCTTAGCTCTCCTGCTGCCCGTGTGGGTTTCTACCCCATTTCTGACTTCCCCTTCTGGCTCCTATCCAGGGCCCAGGACCCTCACAGGATAGAGCCTACTTCATTTTTGCTGTCCCAGGAATTATGGCCAGGAACCTGATCAGAACTTGTTGGCCTGAGCCCTGTCATTCCCTGATGTTGGCTAATTACCTGTTGCAAAGAACAGAAGCCAAATTGAGCAAAGAGGGGCTTTTCTGGGAGGTTCAACAAGTCTTGGAAATAGAAAGGAAGCTCACTGAAGACTGAGATAGCTCTGGGGATCAGTTCCTGTCTTGGAATCAGTCTCTCCTATCCTCACGGTTTCTTTCATAGGATCTCTACGTTGCTATATATAAAAAAAACCCCAAATGCAGTAAAACAAGAAGAATATATTATCTCTCTTTTGCGGGTTGACCAGATGCTACCTCTGCTTTGTGTTGTGCCAACTAGGGCACTAGAATGGCAGGTAAGTCCAAGCTGTCCTCCCTCACATGGTTGACGGTTGGTGCTAGCTGCAACCTAGATGCTCAACTGAGACTATTGGCCAAAATTTTGGTTCTTCTCTCAATGTTAGTGCCTTTCATTTTTATTGGTTATCCATATGCTGTTTCCGAGAGACACTTTCATTCACTGGCACCTGAGCCAGAGGATTCTAGGGCTTCACCCACATCTATCACAATGTTAGTGCTGCATCCAGGAAAAGGAGCCACAGTTCCTCCTTTCAGCACCACCTGTTTTTGTCATTGATTACCTCTGCTGTGAGCAGACAGGTGCCGTGCTACATTTTACCTCTGCTGGGTCAATTACAGTGATTTCAAAGGACATAAATGTGTCTGACAAGTCTCATTGGAAAGAAAATTCCTTCAGATTAACAATAAATTGATCTGATTACCTAATCCTAGCATCATTCAGAAGAAAAAATGCAAGGCTGAAGTGGAGTGGCAATCTTTATTCATATCAATCTGTGAGAAAATGGAGAGATTAAGGGGAAGCAGGAGGCAAGGAATGAAAAATCTCTGCTCTCTGATGGCCAAAGAAAAAAGCCTGCATGTCAAAGATGTTGCTACCTGAAGATGTGCAGGACGGGTATTTGGGAAATACTAAGAATATTATGGCTTACTGATTTACCTTTTTGTAACAGTGCAAAAAGTCTCAAGGACTTAATGCTTGGAATGTAGACAGGAGGTGGTTTTACTTTCATGTTAATGATTGTCAAGTTATTTTTAGACAAAGATCTTTTACAAATTTTTTTTAATGAACCAGGTGAAGATCATGAGAAGGATAGTAAATGCTGGCAGTGGCTTGTAATAGGCTTGACATGCATGTTAGTCATTCTGCCTGGCAATGGTGGTGAAAGACTAAAAGGTTTACTTAATAAGAGATTTCCATCAGGTAATTGTTGCTCTTGGCCTATTACCTCCGTGGTAAAGACTTATCTGACCCTTCCAGCAAAGTTATTCTTTCCTCCCTCTCTGCTTTCATGGTGCTCTGCATACACCTCTGTTGAGTCTTCTTAAATATGTTTAGTCAATCAAATATTTATTCAGTCCTTATTCGATGTCAAGTTCTGTGCTAAATGTTGGAGATATAAAGCAGTCTGTTTAATTCACAGTTTCTATTCCCACATATTTTGTTCAAGTCCTTTCAGATCTTTCTTGGGCTATTGCATTGAAGAATATAATCCTTATCCCTAGGAAATTTGCAGTCTGGTAGGAGGCTGTTGCAAACACTGTGGGTTAAATATTAAGCAACTGTTACTTTCCCTTCTCTGCTGGAAGAGACTTAATTTTGTTCTGATGGCTCTTCCTCCATCACACAACTCAGGTGAGATACTCAGTCTAACTCATCATGGTTAACCATTCTCTAGGCTTGGGATTGGTTTGGGAGATAATGTCATGCAACACTGGCCAATGTGACATAAAGAGTGGTGGACAACAGAGGCTTCTGGGAAAGTTTTCCTCATTAATATGAACAGACATATAGGAATGCTGGACATTTCCATTTTTAGATTTGATGCCTGGAAAGGCTGTATTCACTTGCTCACCTGAGGAGAGCTTGCTGCAGACAAGACAGCAGGTGGGAAGCCAGGGTAGCAGAAAGATAGAAAGGATCTGAGTTCTTGATGTTGCCTTTAAGTTGTTCAAATAACCAAAGCTAGAGTTATCCTACACAAAAACACATTGCTATGATGTATAATAAATATCCTTGGTGATTAAGTCAGCTACTGACTGAACACTTACTAACTGATAAAAGGGTGAGCTGATATAGGATGAATGCTGTGCAACAAGGCAGAATAGGAGAAAGACGAAAAGAGAGGTATAAAGTGCCCTAAGAATTCAGGAGAAGGAAGGTATACAATCTACTAGAGTGGGGAAGGGTAATTAGAAAATGCTGCAACAGAAGGCATGCATGGGAGCATATTCAGATCACTGGCATTTTTTGGAGAGTTTGACTTAAAGAATATCTAAAATTTTAAACCATGTCAAAAAATATCAAGATCTTTCATATAGAAGTCATTTAGTTTTCATATTTTGCTTCAGTGCTCACTTAGCAACACAGGAAGGGATAAGACTGGCAGTCCCTTTAGATGGTCTGGGCTTTTCTCCAGACCTGCTGCCCTCATGTGTGGCCCCTGTCTAGGCCCAGTGGCATTTGACTTTGCTACCTCATGGTGACACTTGACAGCAGTGCTTAGCAGAGTAATAGAGACATCAACCAGAATGTTTGGGTATATTAAAAAATCAGGCATGTCATTTTCCTTTTCTTTCCCTCTCTCTCATTTTAATTTTTAAAGAAAGAGTAGGAAGTGAATAGGACAAGAGTTGACTCATTAGAGGGCATTTGATAGTTGGAAAAACATTAGGAAATGGGAACCTTGATCCTATCTAAGCAAAGGAATAGTTACTTGTATGTTGGGTGCAATGAAGCTCTTCTTTCTTTCTTTTTTTTTTTTTTTTTTCTTTTTACCTTTTTGTTTTACTAGAGCAGTTGTAGGTTTACAGAAATATGCAAAGTACAGAGATCCCATTTACCCCACCCCACGTACGGTTTCCCTATTACTTTTTTTGCATTAGTGTGGTACTTTTGTTACAACTGATGAACCAATTTTGTTGCAATTATTTTATTAACTGTAGTCCATTGTTTATATTAGGGTTCACTCTTTGTATTACATAGTTATATGATTTTTTAAAATAATTTTGTCTAGGAACTTAAGTACAAAACCTAAAATTTCCCATTTAACCACTTTCAGGTATTCAGTTCAGTTGTGTTAATTACATTCACAATGTTATGCTACTATCACCACCATCCATTACCGAAATTTTTTCATCATCCCCACAAGGAAACTGTACCAACACAATGAGACTTTTTAATGAAATGGGTGATGCCCATGGAGTCAGCTCTGACACTTGATCTTCAGGATCCCTGAGGTACTATATGTTCTAGGTCTTTATTTTTCTGAGTACTTTGGAGTGTGAAGAACACGTTATGGCTACAGAATTCTGTTATTGTATTTAATATGCTATCAGATTTTTTTTTATCCAGGTAGAGGACTGATTAATATAAATACAGACAATGATCTCATCCTGGGAGGAATTCCTATTGCAAAGGGATTTGACAAGAAGATCCCCCTTTTTTATCTGCACAATAAAATATATCAATTTCTCAAAGCTGTCATGTTTGGCCGGTTCATCTGGTGAGAGAATGGAAAAAAAGGGAGACATCCATCAATTTTACAATCTGCAGCCCATGATTTAGACCAAGTCAGGGAGATTGCGTGAAGAACACATTTGGAAAAAAACCTTATTTTGAAAACATCTGGAGTAGGGAGACAGATCCTATTAGTTCAATTCCAACAGCATCTGCAGATAAGATTTTTCTCTTGAGAGGTCTTCATTTGCCCCCATTAGCTGTATAGGTTTTACACTGTTCAACAATAATGTATTAGAATAAATAACATAACTTTTAATGCATTGATGATGCAGTTAGCATATTTAATGTCAATTATTGTTACTAATGAATAATAATGATGAATGTCATTTAATTAATGTTACTAAGATGGAAAGACTAGTCATGTGCTTAAAAATTTAAAAAAATAAAATAAATGATCTAAACTGAATTCTGCCCCCTCCCATTCTTTCTGCTTGTTCTCCAGGGTGAAAATTTGAACAATTAGAGTTGCTGCAGGTGGGAATACCTGCAGATATGTTAAACAAATCTTCTGTGTTTTAGCATGAATTTGCTTAACATATGAAATCCAGTCAAAAAATGAAAAAGGTGGTGGGGAGGGCAAATGCATTTGCATAAGAATAGAGCAGCCTAGTTTTACCACTACTCACATACTCTGGAAATTTCATTGAATATTTCCCTTGGGATCTGATCTAACTAAAAATATCTGGAAGTCTCATAGAAGTTTTCCTAAAATTGATATATAGGTATGAAAACAAAAGAGAAGATTTATGCACAATTATGTCCCATTAAATACTTTTAAGACTGAATACAATATCTAAAATTCGTATGTAATTATTGCTTTTCATAAATTAAAATAAAGATGGGAAAGTGATTGTGATGGTTAGGTTCATGTGTCAACTTGGCCAGGTGATAGTACCCAGCTGTCTGGTCAAGCAATTACTGGCCTAACAATTGCTGTGAGGATGGTTTGTGGCTGGTTAATAAACCAACAAGCTGGTTTATTAAATCATCAGTCAATTGGCTGCAGCTGTGACTGATGACTCACCAAAGGACGTGTAAAATGGAGCTAGTTATAATATCTCCTTGGGTTGTTTTGATGGACAAATGTGGTGATACATGTAAAGTGCTTAGACTGGTGTGTGACCCATTCATGTATCTAGTAATTTTTCAACCTACAGTAAGTGTTTATCAAATATTAGTTATTAGTTTAAAATATTTTTGACTGATACATACTTTGGGACTGTCAAAAATATCCACAACCAACCAACCACTACAAAAAATTTTGCATAGGAGGGGATTAATAATTTTTTGTTGAATAAATATGTGAATTAGAGACTCTTAGTTAACTGTCTCCGAGTATTGATATAAGAAAGATAGATAAATTGTTCTACAACTTATTTGAATATTAAAATGTTATTTAAATATCAAATACCATTTAAATGTGATTTTACAATTGTGAGCACCATTAAATGCCTTTGTATTTTATGTATCACAATAAAATCTATAGACATTTGAAAAATATATTTTATGCACAAGGCATTTTTTTTTTTAATTCAGTGAGGTGTATTCTTAAAAAGTGTGTGCTCACGTGTCAAATGGCCAAGCTGTGGGGGCACCAGGCTTAAACTCTGAATTTTCTTATTTGTAAAATGGATAGATTAATAAAAGGTACCACCTAGTTTTGTGATAGGATTAAATGAAATAAGCTAGTTATATCATTAGCATACTTCCTGACACATAGCAAAAACATAAAACAAGTTATTGTTATTATCATTCTTAGACTTATTACAGACAATCTGTGGTGTGCATAAGTTATAGACTGCTCACATAAATTCTGCCATATTTTATGAACTCTTAAGCCCCAGGTTGGGAACCCATGGAATGGACCAGAAGGCGAATGTTTTGAGTTTGAATCTCACCTCTTCATTTACTTGAAGACTTTAAGGAGTTTAATGGGTTAGCTTTTTCTGAATAACAAACCATCCCAACATTTAATGGCTTGAAGGAGCAAATCTTTTATTATTTCTCTTGATTCTGTGGTTCGCTTAGTGGTTCTTCTGGCTTGGGTCAGCTTGACTGGGACTCAGTGTCCCAGGATTGCCTCCCTCATATGTCGGGGGTGGTCATCCTAAATGCCTGGGCCTTCTCTCCAGGTAGTTTCTCAGCCTCAGAAAAGCTAGCCTGCCTTGTTCACATTGTGGTGGAAGGGTTTGCACCTGCAAAAAAGAACAAACTCCAGTGCACAGAGGCTTTCAAAGTTTCTTCTTACTTCACATTTGATAATGTCCCATTGGCCAAGACAAATGATGCTGCCAAGCCCAGAGTCTAGGGGTAGAGAAATAGGCTCCATTTCTTGATTGGAGGAGCTGCAGAGTCATGTTGCAGAGCATGCACATGGGGATGAGAAAATATGGATGGTCATTTTGTTATTTACAAGAGGGAGTAATTTATTTCCATTGGGTAAGAAGTTCTCAAGCTTATTTTCTTCCATACAAGGTAAGACTCAGGTATTTTTCTATTCATATGATATTTTGGTTGATTATTTTTTGTTTGTTTTAAAGGACTTTGGAATCTCTTCAATAATGAGAACTCAACTCAGTTTCATTTAAGACCGCTATATTTTTCACTATCATCCCCATTTTTTCAAGCAAAAATGTTCCAAAGGTGGTGAATGCAATAACATGTTTTTGATGCATATGTAAGACAGAGTGAATACACTTTAGACATAAGCAAAAGAACTGAGAATATATTAACTACTCTATTCCTTTTTTATTTTCATTTATACTTGCTTTTGTATTTTAGTTATCTTAGTTTATTTTATTTTTTACCTCAATGCTTTTACCTTCTACAATACAAACTCACCTTTATTATCTCATATCTCTTAGTTGTCTCTTTCCAGTTAGATCATCAGCCATGCAGTCGATTGCATAATTACCCCACATCTTCACCTCTTCTAGCATCCATGTCCTTGTCATGGCCTCATTTTGTTCAAGGAGTATTCTCTACCCTTTGACTTTGGACTTGTCAATGTGATTTGCTTTGTCCAAAGCCATGTGAGTGGAAGTGACAACATGTGAGTTATGAGCCTAGGCTGTCAGAGGCTTTGGGTGTATAGATTTTTCTCTTGAGCTTCTGTCATTGCTGTGAGAAGAACATGTTCTTGCAAAGTGCAGGTCCTAGAAGAATGAGACATGTAAGGTGCAAAGCCACCTCCGTTGACCCACAGAACTGTAAGGAGAAGTAGATCTTCCCCAGCCCCAAAAGCCTAAAGCAGAGGCACCTAGCCAAACCTGGCTTCCATGAGCCTAACCTCAGCTGGTTGAAAGACATATGAGCCATAATAAATGATTGATATTTTAAGCCATTGTGCTTTGGAGTAGTTTGTTGCACAGCAATAGCGAACTGTCAAAAGCCCCTTGATACACAGTAACACAAGATGTATTTATTTGTTGGTTAAATTTTATGCCTTGTATTAGTTTTCTATTGCTATCATAACAAATTACCACAAATTTAGTGGCTTAAAATAACACAAATTTATTATTTTACTGTTTTGTGGGTTAGAAGTTCAACAGAGTTCTCCCTAGTTTAAAATTTTGCAGGGTTACATTTGTTTCTGGAGGTTGGAGAGGAGAATCTACTTCCTTGCCTTTTCTAGCCTCTAGAGGCCACCTGCAGTCCTTGGCTCAGGGCTGCTTCCTCCATCTTCAAAGTCAGCAACATTGCATCTCTCTGACCATTCTTCCCTGTTGCATCTCTTCCTCTTCAGCCGGGAAATGCTCTCTGCTTTTAAGGACTCGTATGATTAGACTGGACTCACTCGGATAATCCAGGATAATCGCTCCATCTCATAATCCTTAGCCTTAACCACACCAACAAAATCCCCTTGCCAGTAAGGTAACATATGCAAAAATTCTGGGAATTAAGACACGGACACCTCTAGGGTGGAGGGACCTCTTCTGCCTACCGCACACACACACGCACACAAAAGATAATCTCAGGATTGATTTAATTTACAGTTGAACCAACAATGATTATTTTTAAAGAAACAAAGCCTTAATTATGTCATGTGGAGAAAGAGACTCTTGTAATGAGAACAATAATTTATTAGAGCTAGTTCATTTTTTTCCTTGCGTTTTCTCATTTGCTAATTCTAGGGTCAAGTTTTAATTAGAATTTGCCTTATTCCTTATTGCCTAGCAGAATGCAAAAGGACTAAATGCAACTTTGTGCCATTACACAGTGTTCTAAACTAGCCTATTTAGCATCTCACCTGTTTTTACAAGATTTCCTCTAGCTCTTTCTATCTAGTGAACCCTGCTTCTCTACTGAGGGAAGTTATTAAAAGCTGTCGGCTGTAAGAGACTTCCCTCCAATCTGTAAATGAATTCCTCAGAAAAAACTTCTGTGAATCTCTTTCTTTGGAAACCCTCACATTGGCAGTGGAAAGTTAGGGAATGAATTGTGTGGCATGTGTGGTTTTTCATGATCTAGATCTCAGACACTCTATTAAAAGTCTATTAAGTATTTTATCAGCTTCTGTTGGAGCAGCAGATGATAACTTCGTGTTGGAATTCATTTTCAGCACACACCAATTATAATATCAGAGCTGAATTTTTCTATTTGCATTTTATGGCTAGGGCCAGCTGCTAAGCATTTTCCACTGTGACTTAAGTGTCATGTGCATCTTTATATTTAGATATTAAAACATGCACAATGACACAGGCTGGAAAGAATTATTCATTTGTGTTTAGTACATTTTATAACTGATGCAAAGAAATACCAAACAGGAGATCCATTTTTGGCAGACTCACAATTGAACATCTAATCCCTAATTAAACACCTCTACTCATGGGGAGTGGTGGGTAGTGTATCAATTAATCACAACATCTTTTAGCTCTGGTCAAAACTAACTTGTTTATTTGTAGGACAACATCTTACTCTTTTGCACTTTAACATTCAGCTTTCGTTTTTTGGAATAATTCCCAAACACAAAGTGACAGTGGTTTTCCAAGTTATAAACGCTGCTCTGAATCCATTATGGTCTCTTAGGCTGTTTCTTCTATGACTTCAGCTGTTGTGCCACTGAAAAGCCAGTCAAAAGTTCTTCTGCTTCTCAGGAAAGCAATACTTCATGGTTCACTTGAAACTGAGTCGATGCAAAGGAAATTTTTATGGAAAGAGCTGAATGTAGTATCGTGGTGGCATTTGGCTGTTGACAATGTAAGGCAAATAAATTAGGGACTGGCATTCCCCAGGGGCTTTCCTTAGTAGAGTTCAGCTTAAGCAGAAGGAGAGGAATGAGGACTTCAAATGTCATGAGCTTCATGCTAGAAAAATTTGGATTTACATTTTGCTTTTTCAGCTGTCAAGTTCCTGAAATGGATAAAGATCTTTGTAATCACTTGGTGAGACATCTCCATGGTCGATCAGATATTTCCAAATTTAGAGAAAAACAACAGTGACATAAGTTCAGCAAATATTTATATCACCCTGAACGGATGGATGTAAACAATGAGTAAGAAGTAGGGGGAGGTGTTTGTGAACACAGGCTTTGCTATTTCCAAACACCTTCCTTTATAGTGGTCTGCAACTTACAGGTAGTGCAAGAAAGGAAAATAATTCCTTCTTTCTTGATGTTCTTCATCAATAGAAAATTTCTTTCTATCCATAAATACATGAAGATTTATCAGCTTGTGGGATCAGAAAATGTGCCTTTGATAAATAGATTTTTAAATAAAAAATTTTAAGTGGTATTTCCCCAGATTGTTATTATGTTTCTTTAGGCTACTACTGAGGATTTCCACATCAAAGGGAATATTAGGAGATGAGGCAGATTGTATCCATGGTTCCAATTCTTTGTTTCTGTAGCCATCACCTTTGCTATGTTATATTGCAGCTCCTCTCACTGGATAAGTAGAATCTATTTCCCTCTCCCAGGTGATTTGTTTTGGCCAACAGAATGAGGCAGAGACGATGGCTAGATCTGAGCATAGGTTTCAAAAGACCTTTGCATATTTCTGCTTTCCTTTTGTACTTTTGCTGTTGTCATGAGTCCCCAGCTTACCTACTGATGGATGCGTGAACCAACAAACCCACAGATAAATGAGCATGACAGTTGAGAGTAGCTGAGCCCACCTTAGATTAGTAGACCTCCCCAGTGACTAAGAGATACATGAGCTATAATAGTAAATAATTGCTGTTTTAAACCACTGTGTTTTGTGTATTTTATTAAGCAGCATTTTTGTGGCAATAGCTAATTGATATTACAATGTTAACATTTGGCAAACACCCTATAAATATTGCTAAATGAATGAATGAGTAAATCTATATCCATAAAACTTCTGTTGGTATATATGTACACAAATGTATACATACATATAAGTAAAAAATATAAAACATGTTCACAAACACTCATACACACGCCTGCAGTGGGGGATCCTTCCCTGTTTTAGTTTCATGATTCCCTTTTCAAGGCTGGTTTGGGATTTATTAGCTAGTTGTAAAGTTCACCTAGAATAAGAGGCAAATCTGTCTTGTGCCAGGGCATTCCAGGTTGGTTGTACCAATGAGTATGACTACAGTGACTACGTAATTAATTGTCATGTGACTTGTTGACCTGCTCGCCAAGCTGCTAAGTAAAATAAGTAAATCAACAAAAGGACAACCATAATGACTTCCATCTCCATGCCCCTTCCCCCCAAAAAAGAAAGAATTTCAGTTCCCTAGGAACCTACTGAGACCTTAAAGAAACACAGTCTATTAAAGGTGATTTTAAAACTGTGCTAAAGGAAAGGATCGGAAAAAGTTTTCTTCTGTTTTAGTGCTATAATTGCCCTAAAGGAGAATATGGAAGGATTAATTAATTTTGCTGCTCAATGGGAGTTTGATTGGGTTCATAAGATAAAATCAGAAGTAAAATTGAGTTGACAATGGCATTCAAGTTTTCTAATCAATTTTTGTCCCCTACCTATTCAGCATGGTGACTCTTTAGTATGAAAAGAGAAGCTGTATCTTCCAGAATTTAAATGAAGTGAGAATTAATAAGTAACTGGTTGAACATATTACTCCTAAAACATTTTCTTTTTTTCTTCCAGATTGCTTAGAGGTTTTTTATTTTTTTTATTTTTATGTATATATGTATGAGAACTTTTGCATGCTATTTTTGATCATTGGACAGGATATAACTCTAACTTGGCACAAGGTACAGTTATGCTGGGTATTTAGAAAGCCAGTGGGCTATGGTTTAGAAATTAGATATAAAGGTGCTTGATGACCTGGCCACAGCCGTTGAACTTCCAAGATAGTAAACCATTAGCTCTTACCCTGTCATGAATTTTTTGAAGTAGAAATATAGAGAGTCAAGGAAGCAAGAATTTGAGGAGAATATGCATGTGAGCAATTACCTATTGTGAGCTTCTGAGATTCATCAGAGAAAAAGAGTTGAATTAATATTTATGCCATCCAGGTGTTAAACTCACCCTGACACAGGCCCTCATAGAATTCTGAGTGCCTAATTTTAAGACACTGAAAATAAGTTGTATTTCCTAATTGTTTTGGTTTGCTAATGCTGCTATTATACAAAATACCAGAAATGGATTGGCTTTTATAAAGGGGATTTATTAGGTTAAAAATTTACAGTTCTGTGGCCATAAAAGTGTCCAGATTAAGGCTTCAAAGAGAGGATACCTTCACTGAAGAAAGGCCAATGGCCTCCGGAACAGCTCTGTCAGCTGGGAAGGCACGTGGCTGGTGTCTGCTGTTCCTAGGTGTCAGCTCTTCTCTCAGCTCCTGTGCGTCCTTAGCTTTGTATCTCCAAATGTCCTTCTGTCTGCAACTCCAGGCATCTCTGAGCATCTCTGTCAGATTCCAAGCATCTCTCCAAAAGTCTCTTTCAGGTGCCCTGAGCTCCTTCTGTCTGTGAGCTCTCTTATAGGACTCTGGTGATTTAATTAAGACCCACCGTGAATGGATGGGGTCCGTCTCTCCATGGAAATAATTTAATCAAAGGCCTTGCCCACAGTAGATTGAGTCACATCCCCATGGAAACACTCAATCAAAAGATTAATGTCTGCCCTTACAAGACTGCATTAAAGAACATGGCTTTTGAGGGACATAATATATCCAAATTGGCACACTAATAATGAAAGAATTATTTCCTATGTTACCTATTGTGTTACTATATAAAAATAACCACACCAGAAAAATATGGGGTACATCTTAGAGGAACATTAGGAATAGGAAAATCTAAGCCTCCATCTTATATTTATACCTATAGCTACTTCCTTCAGTCGTATGTTTGGCAGATTAAAAATATTGAGTCATCCAGTGATGGAATGACCTAATTGACAGTAAAATGGATTTGCTCAATAGGAGCACAAAAATGGATCTTTGAAGCATTTTATTTCTAGGTAAGTTTTGAAACCCAAGGATTATTCTGAAGACTGATCATGACTGTAGGTTACTTAACTGATGAACTCAGAGCTGTTATAACAAATAAAACACCTGCATAGTCCACTTCTTGGGGGCTTTATAAGTCTTCTTCTTATATGATCATTTAGACGATTTTGATTTTTTATTCATAGGATATTTGCATGTGCATCTGCATATGTGAATGTGTGTGTTTGGAAATATGTATAGGAATCTAATACATTGAATTTTCAGAGAGCATTGAAGAGACGTTTTATCTCAAGTTTTAGATTCTTAACATAAATATCTTTTATAGATAATATATTGCATTTAGGGAGTAGAATGGATATTCTTTTGGGATTACTTCTTGATTTTTTTTAGGCTATAACAATATACAGTACTTTGTTGCTTAGTTTTAAGCAAATGCTAAATCAATAGTAGGTTATATAAGCCTACTGTGGGTATATATATAGAGGTGTAATCCAGCATGCATGTCATGATTATAATGGGAACTTGTAGAATTATCTATTTTGATAATCCTTACTAATCAATAAGAACAAAGATCTGAGAAAAACAGAATGATCTTATGTTTCATCCTCAAGGATGAATTCCTATGTGAAATCATTTCTGTAAGGGCAACCTAGAGGCAATTGTATTTATCCAAATTTTGTAAGGGAGAATGATCATGATCAAATTTTAGATAGGGAATTAGTAATGTTAACATTAGTTCTTACCCTGGTATTGACCTATTTATTTCTGAAAGCTATTTAATCTCTCTAACTTTCAAAATGTAAAATAGGAATACCCACTTTGCAGTATGTGATCTAAATCAAACAAGACAAAATGCCTTGAAATCATAAGATGTATAAAAACAAATGTCAGAGTGTTGCTACTGATTTGAACAGAAACAGGATTCTTCCTAATGGTCAGAGACATTTAATTGTATTTCCTTGTTTTTCTTCCTTTTTATGTTTATGTGTATTTCATTTCTTTGAAAATCTGAAAATCCCAAGTGGTTCTAAGCCTCATTTTCCTCTGTGACCTATTCACCTTAAAGGATGTTCTTTGTAGAAATTAATGGCTTATCCTAATAAGTGGAATGAAAAACTGTTTTATGTCCTTGATGTTGTTTTATCTTTAAAATGATGAAATATTAATTATGACTTAACAATGGTGTATTTGTTCACAAGCATTATCTTATGAGATACTGACAGCAACCTGAGAAGGTATACAGAATAGGTACTTATTTTCCCAATAAAAGAAGAAACTGAAACACAATCATGGCAAGCTAAAAGTATATGATTGCTAGGTATCTGTTGAAGATTAAGGCTGTAATTAGGATCCCAAATTCTGTCTGCTTTCCATGGCCACACATTTATTTGGTAGTTTATGAGAATCTATGTCCACGCCAATTGATTATACAAAGTAAATAAACAAGTCAGTAATAAACCAGTTGGGAAAGACAGACAGGAAAGACATGAGTGTTGCAATAGACCAAGTATTGACAAAGCCAGGGAAAGGTTTACTGAGAGAGTGCTGTTTGGGGGGCTTCTTGAAATTTGCAGGTGTATAGGAATAAACTTTGATTCTTCCTTCTTCACTGACACATCCAATCCATCAATAAACCCCATCATGTCTTTCCTCCCAAAATATATATTGAATCCAAGCATTTCTTCCTACCTTGAGCACTATTCTAGTCCAGGCCATCACAGATTCTCCCCAGACTGTTCTCTCATACCTACTTTTCTTATCCTCCAATCCAGTGGTTCTTAGCAACAGCTACGACAAGGTGATTTGGGTCATCCCCCCCCCATGCAATCCTTCAGTGACTTCCTTGACTTTTCGGGTATGGTTCTAATCCTCATTGTGCCTGCAAAGCCCTGTGCAATCTTGCCTGCTGCCTTCACAGCCTGATGCTATGTCATGCCCCTCCTAGCTCTTGTCTTCCAACTACATGGTGCTTTTTCTATCCTTCAAAAATTAAGACCTTTCCCATCCCAGGCTCTTCACACCTGCTGTTCCCCACCTGGGGAAACGCTTCATGCTAACTGTTTTTCATCTTTCAGATTCCAGCTTAAATGTCATTTATGCAGGGGAGCTTTCCCTGACCTTCCAAAAGAAATGAGATCTCTTTTTTTTTATTACTCTTTTTTTATAGCATCCTCTGCTTTTGCTTCATAGTCCATATGACAGTTTGTAGTCATATATTTATTTTTTTAACTGTTTGTTTAATAGATGCCTCTTATACTAGGGTAGTGTTTCTCAACCTTTTCTTCATTATCGCCTGCCTGAGGAGCCTTTTAGCCATATATTCCCTAATTGCCCTCCACCAGGGAATTTTAGTACCACAGATATACTGTCTATTTGTTTATGTACTATATGGCTATCTGTGTTTACACATAAAAAGAGTAGAATTTTCACTCCCAAAGACCAAATTCTGTCCCCTCAAGGGTGATATCTGTAAGCTCTGTAACATCTAGGACATTGCCTCTTCCATTCTGCCCCATTCATCCAATACCTACCCTGATGCTGCACCATCATAAGTGCTCAGTAAGTATCTGTTGAGTGAACTGAATGAAGAGATGAACAGGCAAGGCTGCTGGCAAGAGCATTCTAGAGACACTGCAAATGGGTATAGTTGCCGACTTTTCCACTTCCCTTGTGATCACTAAACCTCTTACAAACCTCATTTCTTCATTTAAAAAATGGGAATAATAATGATGCTCATATCACAGCATGCAATGAGGATTAAACAAGGTAGTATTCATAAAGGGCTTGGAAAAATGCTATATAATGTACAAGGAAAAGAAGCTACCGTTTGTCAGGTGGTGTGGTGGGTATGTTTGGGGGGGACGGTGGTGTCTGTAAAAGGTGAGAGGTGGGAAGGGCATTATAATCCACACTATCTGTATCATATTTTGCCTAATCTAGAGTTCTAAAGCATATTGCTCTTTCAGTACAGAGAACTGAGTAAATAAGTGATTTTCCTAAAACAATGCTTAGGACCCAGAACCCTTCCAAATACTTCTGCTTATCCTGGGAAGCAACTGCAGACAGAATATGAAAGCAGGTCAGGGAGATGTGGAAGGAATCCTGATCACTGGGTGACCCCCGACCAGTCACTCAATCTCTCTGAGACTCACTTTCCTGTAAACTAACAATAATATTCCTGATTTATTTGGAGGTTTAAATAAGTGGATACAGTTAAAGTTTCTTTGTAAAAGTGATGTATGTTTGCTCTTGTGGTAACAAGATTACCCAATATCTAATTTCTTAATATGTTCCAGGATTGTGCTAAATTGATATAGAGATGTTAGCTTTATTGATCCTCAGCACACCCATATGAGGAATGTACTATTATTGCATTTTACAGTTGAGAAAACTGAGGCTGGACGAGATTGTCACTTGCTCAAAATGATGCATCCAGCAAGTGCCAGAACCAGGATTCTTCTCTGGGAGTCTGATGGCAGAGTCCATCTTGACCACCAGTGCCCTTTGTTGTGACTCTAGCTAACAGTTGTGGGGGTCTCACCAGGGTGCAGGCAGTTTGCTAACTGCTTTACATCCATTTTAAAATTTAATACATACAGCAATTTTATGATGTGATTATTCTTATCAATCCCTGTACTAAAGATTAGGAATTTGAGATTTAGGAAGTTAAAAAAAAAACAAACAGATGAGCATGAGGACAATTGTTCTGATCCTCTTGAGGGATATAATTCTCCTTGAAAAAACACTTTAATAGATTCAGATCATGTTTCTAGGTAATACACACACATATAGTTTATGTAAACATACATGCATATAAAATATATGCATACACAAACATGAACTTGCATGTATATGTACGTATATGTGTACAGAACATGCACATGTATGTGTGTGTATGTGTATATATATAATGAATGCATTATTTCCCCCAATTTTTATTCTCTTTTTCACATATTAAAGTGGTAATGGTGTGCTTGGAAACAAGATGGCAAATCCAGTTATGTGAAAGTTATTTTTTATCTCTTTCCCTGTAAGGAAAAATATAGTTTGCTAATGCCTCTTTGCAGTCTATGTTGTCAATCCCTTTTAAAGGGTGTGCTCTCAGAGAGCTCAGTCTTTAAAATATGGAGAAAAAAAGCCACAGCAAAACAAGTTTCATATTAATAGCAGCAAGAGAGCGCTCAGCCCCTGTGTGTTACCTTGTTCATAGAAGCTCCAGAACTAAATTTTATCTGTCAAAGAAGCAAAAACACAATGGGAAAAATAGTTTGCCATTAAACTGACAAGCTCAAATCAGTAGTGTTATATTATGGAGTAACTGGCCCTTAACTGTACTGTCAGAACTGGGAGGGAAAATGCTTTGAATTGTTAATAATGTCAATTTCTTTGACAATGCCTATCTTTCTTAACACTGCACTGAAGTAGAGGGTCATTTGCTTACTTCCACAGTTTCTCCAACCATTTTTTAACTAGATAAAGTAATTGTATACTCTCAGATAATAATTCAGAGTGGAGAGGGGCTGTCAGGACGTTGAGCACTTGGCAAAAATGCATTCTTTTTCTCCTACTACTCCTCTTCTTTCTCCTCCTTTTGCTCTTTTTCTTCTCTTAATTCTGCCTCTCTTTCTTTTTTATTCTTCCCCATCCCTACCCCCTTCTTCCTCATCATTCTTTTCATCCTGATTCTTATACTGATAATGCAACTTTCCTTGAGGAAGGGGCAGGTATATATTGGTGTGGGTGGGAGGAGTTCCCATAACAGGGGCTGTCAGTGGTCCAGTTTCCCCTATGATGTGGGAAGTTTGTTTTTTCTCCCTTATGATATTCTGAAGAGATAGGCACATGGTAAAGCAAATAACGGTGCAATATGCCCACTACGTTAAAGAGAAACCAACTGATCCTTTTAGAAGGCAGTCACGAGCCACATGTAGTTTTCTTCTATGAGAAAGCAAAGAACTTAAGTTATAGCTAAATTCTCGAGCTATTGCTCACATTCAGGAAAGCTGTCTTCTGGAATATGCCTTGTAGACCTGTAATTTCCATGGCTTTGTTAAATGTGTTAAATGTAGTATTAATTCTATTATCAATAATTTATATTTGCAACAATCAAGGTAGGGATCTGGAAAAGCTTGTATTTGTACTGTGTACGCATACACTGTTGCGTGGACAAAGATGTAAGATTGAATGGCAGTTATTATCTACATGGTCGTGATGTCTCAGAACCTTTGAAAGCACTATAATTGTGTTCTTAGCAATACCTTGTGTAAAATGCAAGATGAAGTGAGTGGGGAGAGAAGGATTAGTTCCACAGACCTGAAATGACACATCGGCACAAAGTTGGTACAAGTCAAGAATGAAGGCAAAGAAGCTGGAGTTCTTCAACAGGCCCTGCCACAGCTTTCCTCCCACCCCACTACTACCTTGTGTGAGGACCTAGGCCCTGAGGTTCAGCTTCCTCCTCCATTACTGAGACACACGCAGCTGCCTACATGACCAGGCAACAGGCCTATGCTCTGCCCCCCACCCAGGGGTGGGGGGGAAGCATTAAATCTTCCCTTCCCTAGTCACTATTAGTAACCAGATCTCTTGAAATCCTATTGTAACCAAACCTCGCAAGACCTTGTAATCAAATCTTGCAAAAGACTGTTGTCACAAACCTTTATGAACTCTCCCCCCCCACTTGGCACACCTCTGTCTCTCTGTGCAGAATGTGGACTTCACTGTCCACAAACTGCCACAATTGGGAAGATTTGTCTCCTGTGTGCAAGTCCCTAATTGAACTCATGGGTGACTCTCTGCCAGGTGTGTTCTTTGGTCTTGGGGCTATTCTGGGTTGGAACATTTGCCGTGCTAGCTGGGAGAACAAGGAACTGCCAGCTGTAATGAGCCTGAGTCCTAGGAAAGGAGATAGACTTGGGGAATCCCAGGATGGCCTGAAGCATCCATGTGGGGAAGGGTGGCAGCCCTCCTGGATGAGTGGGGGTCACCAAGGGAGTATGGCAATGCCCAGAACTCCCCAGCTTAATTGCTAGTCCTCCTGCAGCAGGATGCAGGACAGTTAGGATTTCTTAAGAAAAGGGAGAGCCATCAGGCTGCCATGGCTGTTGCATGGCCTCTGTTAGGAGCTGTGCACTTGGCCACAGAAGAGGCTCTGGCAGTCAAAGCTGAGGTTTGCCACCTAGAAGAGGAACTTAAGTTATAAAGAGATAAGGGGATCCCCCAGAATTGAAAGATGTCTTAAATGAGAGGCTATGCCATATAGATAAAAGTTTAGAAGATTTGGCATGCTAGTATGTTAGAGTGAGAGGGTACAAGCTGCCCAGAGGGCAACTTAGGCATATTGTGACTTCCCCTGATGGGGATCCCAAACTGTGGGGCCCTGTTGACTTTTCTTCAGATGAGGATAAGCCCCCAACTGACTGGGAACCTGAAATTGAAGAAAGTAAGCATGTTCATCCTCTGGTCCAACAAAAGATCAAAATGAAGGAGATACAACACCCTGATCCCCAGGCAGGGGGGATGTGCTGCAGCCTCAGCTGCCTTAGCAGCACCTCCTGTCTGAAAGGTGCTGGCTACAGTGTGGGATTATACTGCCATCGAGTTATGGGACATTGGGAATGAATACAGAAAAAAACCTAAAGAAATTTTACCAAATTGGCTGCTGCACCTGTGGAATACTGACGTGGAGGGAGCACTGCTTTCAGGACATGAAATAAGCAGATTGGCCTCTATTACCATTCACCTTTCCCTCCACCAATGTGTATATTTGTTAACCACCTGACCCAAGTCCAGTTCACTATTAAATTGGTTAGTGACTCAGTGTAAAGAAACTGGGCCCAATGTGGGGGACATACCCCAGGTCAACCCCCATTGGAACACGATTGATGAATTATAAGATACATTAAGGGGGCTAGGAATGAAACATTCCTAGCAGTTTATACTTCTGACTTGGTAGGGCCAGGTAATGAAACTTTCACCACAGGGATAAAAGACACAATCTTACATAGTGCCCTGAATCAGTAGTATGGGACACTGGTGCCCATTCTTATCCCATTTGTGGGGCAACCCATCTCCAGGGCTGCCCACATAGTAGCAGATCTAGGAGAATCTGAATGCCTAAGGTGAAAAGGAGCTTGGTTCAGGGCTCTGGGCCATGCCACAAAGAGACATGACAGTCCAAACTATATGTTGTACAGACAGATGTGGGCTTACCTAATAGCTGCTGGCACTAAAATTAAAGATACTGATGGAGAGCCAAACCCTGTGCTAGTAAGGTTATGGAGTAAATTACCAAAGGTGCAGAGATTCACTGAATTTAGAACCAGATCACTGGAGGGAGAAATGAACTCTGGCCAAGAAACTCAGCCCTTACAATTAAAGAGCCCTCCACTCCCCCTGCTGAGGAGGCATGGCAAACCCCTTTGCCCCTCACATTGGGGAAAGATCAAGATCCCCAAATTAGAGCATTTTATGGGGACACTGGGGATCAGAGGCTGCATACTGAGTTAACTATTTTTTGGTCCCGCGCTAATGAACATACAGTTTTGGCACCAGTGGATACTGAAGCAGAATGTACCCTAGTATCTGGAAAAGAGCCACAGCCCAGAAGGCCTACATTGGCCATTGCTGGGTATGGAGGCCAAAGTATTAATGCAACACAACAAGTATTAATGCAGATTGGCTGGCTACCACCTCAAAAGTACACAGTGTACATATCTCCTATTCCAGAATATATATTGGTAATTGATATTTTGCAGAGTATCACTTTGCAGACTACTGTAGATGAATTCTGTCTCTGGTGCCAAGTGGTCAAAACTGTCAAAAGAGGACATGCTAAGTGGTCACTGGTAAAGGTACCCTCCCCCAGATGCGCAGTAGCAGTGCATCAATATAAGTTGCCAGGGGGCCATCAAGAAGTGACTGCTACAAGAGTGGGCATTATAATCCCCATTCACAGTCTAATAGTCCAGTCTGGCCAATAATAAAAACTGAGGGAACCTGGCAAATGGCTATTGATCATAGAGAGTTTAACAAAGTAACTCCTTCTTTGCACAAAGTAACTCCTCCTTTGTTTGCAGCTACACCAAATATAGCTACTTTGTTACAGGACATAAGTACACACTTAGGCCAGTTTCATTTTGTTAGACCTTGTTAATGCTTTTTTTAGTATTTCCTCAGACTCCTCCAGCCAGCCTGCATGCATGTGGGAAGGACGACAGTGGACATTTACTGTGCTACCCCAAGGATATCTCCATAGTCCTACTATTTGCCATGGTCTAGTAGCTCCTGATTAAAAAATGTGGAAACCTCCAGCAGAGGACACTATCATTATATTGATGATGTTACGTTAACCAGTAACTCTCTCGCAGAACTGGAGACTGCTGCCAAAGCCGTAGTGGCCTTCCTTGAAAGCCAAGGTTGGGCAGTGAATCAGCACAAATTGCAAAGGCCAGGCAACTCTGTCAGATTCTTGGGTGTTGTTTGGTTGAATAAGACTAAGACTATCCCCTCTGCTGTTGTTGATAAAGGGCAAAATTATCCTACCCCACATATTCCTGAATAGCTAATGGATTTCCTTGGTTTATTGGGTTATTGGAGACTGTTTATGCCCCATTTAGCACAAATCCTAAAACCTTTCTCTATCCTAGTCAGGAAAGGGGAAACATGGGAATGGGACATTCCACAGCAGGCTGCCTTTGCAAAGGCTAAACAAGCCATCACACAGGCTCAAGCTTTAAGGGGGGTGGATCCAGACCTGCCTGTGAATTGGATGTGACCAGTACCCATATGACTTTTAGGTGGGGCTTGTGGCAAAGGCAACAAGAAAAACAAGTTCCCCTTGGCTTTAGGTCTCAGCTTTGGAAAGGGGCTGAGCTATGATATAGCTCCTTAGCAAAACAACTATGTGCTGCCTGTAATTCCCTGCTGCAAGTTGAAAGACTAATCCAAAGATGCCCTGTGTCATTGTGCATTGCCATCCTCATACAGGGGTGGATAAAAGGCACAGCAAACAAATCACATTCAGGGAGTGCTCAGCCCAGCACTCTGACAATGTGGAAAGCCTGTCTGCTGCAATGTAGTGTCTTAACAACAGCCCCTGATGTGCAAGAATGCATGATATTCTGGGACCACTTTCCTATATGGAAGAGCAATGCTTGCCACTCCCTGCTGATCCTCCCAAGGTGTCTGTTTCTGTGTTTGATGGATGTAGCAGAATATCAGGGTCTGCCTGGCATACTGATGGGTCAGCACATGGGCAGTCTGCCATCTGTACGGTAGCAGCTGTGCAACCTAGTATGGACACTATATGGTGGGAAACTGGGACTATGCAAAGCAGCCAATGGGCAGAATTAAGGGTGTGTGGATGGTCATTGTTCATGAATCAGGAGATGCACTAATGGTTTGTACTGACAATTGGGCAGTTTATGGAGGCTCAACAGTGTGGATGGCCATGTGGAAACAAGAGAAATGGACTGTCATGGGATGTCCCTTATGGTAACTGTGTTTCATGTTTCAGCCCATAACACTGACTCTTTACCTGGCAATATCCAAGCAGATGCTTTAGCAAAAGTTCATAGCCTGGAGCCAACATTGCACGAGGCTGCTAAATAGCTCAGTAGGAAGACAGGACACCGAGGATACTAGACACTGTGGAGGATGGTGCAGCCATTCCTGTTGCCCATCACAAGGCAACAGCTGAAAGTCCTTGTGGATACCTGCTGCTCCTGCTCACTGGGACGACCAAGAATGTTTCCTCACCAATTTGGTCACATCAGCCATGAGTGGATCCCGGTCACTAGATGGCAAGTGGACTACATTGGGCCCCTTCCCTTTTCTGAGGGTGCAAAATATGCTTTTATAGCCATAGACACAGCCACTGAACTGTTGCTGCCCTTCCCAGTAGGGAAAGCTAACCAAAGAGCTACAATACGTAGTCTAGAAAAGCTAAGTGCCTTTTTTGAGGTCCACACATGTGTGGACAGTGATAGAAGGACCCCCCCTTTACTGGACAACTGACCCAAGCCTGGGCTACTGAACATGATGTCTTATGGGCATTTCATTTGCCTTACAATCTCACAGTGGGATTAATTGAAAGAATGAATGGGCTTTTAAAAGAGCAGTTAAATGATAAGCAACCTCTACAGCAGTGGACATGCTAGTAGTATCTAGCTCTCACAAACCTTAACCACAGCCCTGAGCAGCTGCTCCTGCTCCCATTGAATTAGTAATGGCTAGACCTATGCAAGGCCTGCAAATATAGGTAAAGGGACCAATGATGCTACAACCGCAATGAGGTAATGAAAATAATTTGCTTTTGCCTGCACCACAAGCATTAGGAAATTGAGGAAAATAAGGTTGATTGGCTATGGTCCTGGCCAATGCAGCCATACTAGTTGGGGATCCTAAGCCCATGGGTATGGGGGTCACCCAAAATTTAAGCATTAAGCCACAGTTTATACACAGAATGCCAGAAGTTGTATATATGACTAACCCGGGACCCAACATACCTCAAGGTACTGTATTTATGACTTTGTGGACACTTATTATGCCTAAGCTAACCACAGATTTAACTCCAGCAGACTCCCTGCAACTGCAGGGAGAAAAAGTGTATCTAAAACTGTCTGATAGCACCCCTTACCCAGGAACTCTTCTGTCCACTAATGGAATCTTAGTTTATATATTGTTAGTAATTTCCCCTTATTGTTCCCCATAAACATTTTTCTTTTTGCCCATAACACCTTAGGGACCTCAGCAGTAACTCATGCCTATGATTGAACCCAATGTTGGGGTTTGTGCAGACTTGCCGCCTTCGGGTGCTACCAGCCTTTCTTGGACTGTAACCCCTACAGATTGGACTGTGTGGAACATCCTGCTGTCCTGGCAGAATTCAACACAGTGGAAAATAAAACTGAAAATCACAGATTTTATCAATTGCCAGTAGCATCTCTTTATGGGGCAGTTATTTCTGTGTGTGAGGGGCCCCTGGTGTTCTGTTTTCTCCTATCCTGCAATGTCTGGCCTATGGTCAACATAGTCTGCTGCTTGGGGGTGGATTGTGACGACCCAAGGCCCAGATTCCCAATCCCTCCTCCATTACTGAGATACACACAGCCGCCTTCATGACCAGGCAACAGGCCCCTCCCCACCGGGAGAGGGAAGCATTAAGACTTCCTTCCCCTAATCACTGTTAGTAACCAAATCTCGCCAGATCCTGTTGTAACCAAATCTCGCAAGAAACTTCGTTGTCACATAAGGCATCCTCCCCCCACCCTTGGCATGCCTCTGTCTCTCTATGCAGAATGCTGACTTCACTCTTCCCAAAATGCTGTGATCAGGAAGATTCATCTCCTGTGTGTAAGTCCCCGATTAAACTCATGGGTAACTCTGTGCCAGGCATGTTCTTTGGTCTTGGGTCTAATCTAATTTATGGTCTACTGACCATAAATATTAGCTTAAAATTTGTGAAGTGAGTTTTTATTCTTGCTTATTTTTTTGTCTTTTTTTTTTTTTAAGCCTTTAATGTCTCCACTAATCTCTAACCAGCCAATTATTGGAGCTGGGATGAGAGACAATAGTTCTTTCAAGACATTCATAGATTTCCTGACTCCTAGGTGCCCATTTTTAAGATCTCCTTCTGAGAGACAATCTCAGGCCATTCTCTTCTCCTCTTACCATTAGCTGAGTTAAAAACTTGAGTTTCACCAGATTCTTACAAGTAATATAAACACCAGTAGATAATTGTATTGTGTTTAGAATTATATATAATGTGCATGTGTGTTCCATTACTCTGTGTTCAAATGAGCACCTACTACATAACAGGTATGTCATGAAGAGCCTACTCAGTGTATTTGTTCAGGGGATTGAGTTAATACCTGAGAAGCACAGTGCCTAGACATATTAACATTTATTATTGTTGTCATATAGGAGGAAGTGGAAGCACAGAAGTTAAATAACTTTCCTATAGCTAGTGGCTGTGTCACATAGCTAGAAAGAATTGGAGCTGGTTTTCAAACCCACATAATTTTACACAAGAGATTAAGCACTCAGCCACCATTCAGAACACAACACATTGTTCATAAAACTTGGGGATAAAAACAGAAACCAAAAAAAAAAAAAAAAAAAAAAAAAAAAGCCCTGTGTACACAAGTAATGAGCATAGACCATAGTGGGTGATGGGCTCTTTTAAGTAACTATGCTTAAGAAATGGAAAGGTGTCCCTGGTAGGTTGAACTGTGTGCCCCAGGAAAAACATGTTCTTAATCTCGTTGCTTTCCTGTGTGAACTCATTGTAAATTAGACCTTTTGAAAATGTTAGTTTTAGTTAAAGTGTGGCCAACTGTATCAGGATGGAACTTAATCCTATTAGTGGGAGCCATCAGGAATAAAGGAAGCCATGAGGAGGGGCTGGAAGTGGGAAGTCAGCAGGAACCCAGGAGAGAAAGGAGAGGACATTGCCATGTGGCAGGAAAGCCAGGGAACCCCAAGGATTGCCAGCAGGTCAGAACATAAAGATACTGGGAAAAAGCAAGCCTTCCAGCCTCCAAAACAGTGAGACAATAAATTCCCATTGTTTACGCCAACCCATTGTGTTGTATTTGCCAGAGAAGCATAGCTCAGACAGTCCCCTATGGATCTGCAGATGGTAGGTGGGGCAATACACTCCTCAGCCCACACTTCCTCTCCCAAGAGAGTCTTAAAAGGAGCAGTATTGCTTATACGGAAATTACTACATATCAAAAGGTTGGTCTTGAAACTCCTTTTGTTAGTTAAAGATGAAATTTTATATTCCTTACTGATCCTCATGGAAATGAAATTGAATTTTGTTACAAGTGTTTTATAACCAACTTTTCTTTAATTTGGATGACTTTTCTTAGTTTGAATTAATACAGTAATGCTCGACTGAGTTGCTTATACCAGAGTCACACTGATGTATAAAAATCCTCTGTGGTGAAGCTTTTCAGAAATGCATATTTCCTGGCACCATCTGAGCTCAATGAATCAGTTTCCAAAAGAGAGGTCTGGACTTTTGTATTCTGAAAGAGCTCTGTGGATGTTTTGATGCTGCATCCCTGTTACTGCTCTAGAGGCTTTACTTTGCCTTGACATTTTATTCCTTTTAGAAAGGACCAGGTGAAGACAATTTGGTAAGTCTGAATTGAGTTTGAACAACTTCTTCAATTTTTTAGTGGCAGAAGATTGAATCTCCTTGGTTTGGCTGGAAGCAGGACAATTTATAGGTGAGCCTTATCCTATTGTTCTGATTTATAGTGCCATTATTAAGACTTCATCATTTGGAATGAATGTCTGACTTCCAGTGACTGCCAAGGGCTTCAGAAAGCGAGACTTTCAAGGATCTGTTGAAACCCTGCATCGGAAGCCAACAATGACCCTTCTCAAGCAGTTTCTCCATTCTAAGCAGGGTGACATGTGGCAAGATGCTAATCTCTGAATTTCAGTTTTAACATTTATGCATTGGGGCAAAATTTATCTTAGATGGCTGGTTGTGAGAATTAAGTGAGAGAAGATATGGGCTACTGTCATGGGATTGAATTTTGTTCCCTAAAAAGATGTGCTGAAGTTCTAATCCCCAGTCCTCGAAAATGTGACCTTAGTTTGGTAATGGGCTGTTACAGGTGGAATTAGGCAGGTTAAAATGAGATCACACTGGAGGAGAGTGACCCTTATTCCAAAATACCTGGTGTTAATAAGAAGAGCACATTTGGTCACAGACAGAGAGACAGAGGGGAGAACACCATGTGATCACTGAGGCAGAAAACACCACGCACTGCCAGCAAACCACTGCCAAAAGCCAGGAGAGAGGGATAGAACAGATTCTTCTCTACAGATTTCAGAGGGAATGCGGCCCTGCTGGCACTTTGATTTAGGACTTCTAGTCTCCAGAACTGCGAGACAATAGATTTATGTTGTTTTAGACCATAAGTTTGTGGTACTTTGTAATGACAGCCCTAGGAAACTAAGACAATTGCATACAATCTAGCACATAGTAGGTGGTAAACAATATCAATTTTCTTCCTTATTCTCTGTCTGCTTCTTTCCCTCCTGCACCTTCCCTTCATTATTAAACACAGTGCCCAGGAGTCACAGAACTGCCTAACTAACCAAGTAAAAGTTTCCAAAATGCTGAAAGTACCTGAGTTTATTATTGGTGCAGATTTTGTGCTTTGCTTTCTGATATAACCCACAAATCACAGGGTACTTTGTATCACTCAGAGGTTTAGAAAACTATCGAAATGTTTCAAGACCAGAACTTCCCATGAATCAGTGCAAATTCCTGATTTCACTTCTCCATGGTTGCCTTGTATTCTTGAGGGTTGTTTGGATACTGCCAATCCCTGCTATGAGACCCTTCTGTGAGATATCATCAAGAGCAGTTCTTGACTTTGCAGCTGTAAAGGAGATCTACGTGGTAAAGGTTGCGGTGACTGTGTGACCATCTCACTTTAGAAATGCATATTATCCTAAGCAGCCTGATAGACTTACAAGGAGCCTTACTGCTTATGTGGAAATCATCACCTACCAAAAGGTTGGTCTTGAAACTCTTTTTGGTAGTGAAAAATGAAATTTTAATAAACCTCCTCGTATCCCCCCAAACAGACCCAGAAATCTCCCTCTCTCTATCCTTCGCCAAGAATTGGGGGTATCACAGTCAGCTGTGGCTCCTCCTTTGTCAACCTTGCAGTCTTGTGTCAATGACAAATTTATTTCTTTAACTAGGCAAATACAATTCTAGGGCTTCTACATGGAATGTGCTCCTCACCCATCCTCCATCGTATCCATTTATCTAAGATCTTCACATCCTTTTGTGTGAGTGATGGGAGAGAGAGGGATAAGTGAGATTAAGACCAACTAGAAACTTTTTCTATGAAGAAGTCCAGAGTATTAAAGCAGAAGATAAAGGTGGTGAGAGAAGCACCAACTCTTGAAAATTTGAAGATAATTTGCAGGTATTATATATTTTGTGTGACTTGGCCTCGAGGGTCTGAAGTAACCCTCAGGGCAGTGGTGTGTATACATGTATGTGGGAAGAAAGCAGAGATAAAATGCTCTTTGAGTAATTATAAAGTATAATAAATTATTTTGTGCTTCATCTGATGTGCTCTCCTCTTCCCTATCACAGAGTCTTGCTCCCCACATCTGCCTCACCACCCACACTGCCACGGACACCCCGGGAAACCTGCTCCAGCATCCTTGATTGAACATTTTGATACACTTGTGTTCTTGAAAATGCCAAGCCTCATGCTGATCATGCGGTAAAAACTGTTGACTATTCCTGTATCAGGAGCTCCTTGAGCCCTTTCCATTCCACAGAATACAAGCAGAGTTTGGAAAGATTCGCTGTGGCTCTGAGAATTCAGAATCATTTTGCTGAACGAGTTTGTTTGAGTGGTCAACTCCTGCCCTCTTGGTCCTGTTTGTGTTTCATTTTGCTGCTTATTACACTGAGAAAGCAAGTGAGATCCTGGTAGCGCATGGGCCAAATAAGAGTTAGTTTTCTCATGTCTCATGCCAAGGAGAATTGAAAACTGGAAGTGCTGGGTTGCCCCCTTCCCTTTCCAACCTCTTTCTATACCAAATGACTTTCGTGATTGCATTCCATCGTTGTTGTCAGCCTAAAATTGTCTACATTTTTGGTCTTTCACTGAGGCAGGTTAATCTTCAAAGAAGAGAGGGTATGACTTTCACCCTGAGAAGTTTGATTTGGATTCTTAAAAGTTAACATATTCTTTCTACACTGAAGCTCCCAATGTAGGGAAGTCACTGGTGGCCCCCCCCCCTCCTCTTTCCTAATACTCCCCTTGTCCTTTTCCCATTTTCTTCTTTTCTTTAGGCACATTTATCCCAATATCCCAAAAGGGGATTCAGATCCCCTGGGTTCAAATCCTGGCTCTGCTGCTTATAGCTGTGTAACTTTGGGCAAGTCATCTCTCATTCTGATGCAGTTTCCTCATGTGTTAAATGGGGATAATAAATGTTGGCTTTTTAGGTGTGGTTAGATGCCAACTTGTTCCAACCTTGTCACTCCTCTCCTCTAAAGTAGTTGAAATTCAGATTCTTAGCTAGCATATAATCTACTGGAATAAAGACTGACTGTCCCAGCCTCCCTTGCAGGTACATGTGGCCTGTGGCACAGAATGTAAGGGGAAGTTGTCTGTGCAGCTTTGGGGATGTGTCTTTAAAGGTAGTGGCCATGTACTTGTCCTTTCTCTGACCTCCAGAGTTTCTGCTGACCAGAATGGGGATTCTTGTGCTAGAGCAAGAAAAGCCATTTGAACGTTGAAGAAAGGAGACCGTGGACCAGTGTTCTGTGCTTTCAGGGCCCAAGCTCTTTCCATGTTGTGGCTCAGCCGTGTGTGGCCATCACATTAGCATGTTTTATTTTCTTTATAGTACTTAACAATTGCTGAAATGATCTTGTTTGCTTTTTGCTTATTTTATACAATCTTACCTCACTCAAATTTAAGAGCAATCTGACTTGGTCACCACTGTATTCTTAGCAATTAGACAGTATTTGGCACATAGCAGATGTTGAATATTCATTGAATTAATAAAAGAATGAGTTGAGATGAGCAGCAGCCAGATTCAGGGGACTGCAAGCTCAGTGGGCCGGTGGTAGCCATGATGGAAGATGCTACCAGAAGAGCATTAGGGAGAAGGTAGGACATAGTGGAGTGGTGGTGGCCGCTGGCAGGGACAGGTGGGGCAGGTAAGTAGCAAATGAGACTATAGAACCGTGATGGGATGTGGTGAAGCAGTGGCAGTGGTACCTGGAAGTGGTAGATCTATATGTGAGCATGTTCAAAATATCTACTAGGATACACCAGTCATACTTGAGTGGAGAGAGAGAAAGAGGGAGCTTTGCGTATGATAGCCTTTCTATTTCAGTGTTTGGGGATAATAAGCCAGTGAAATTTGAATTATTGTTGATTTTCAGAGGTTATTTGTGCCTGCAGACTGGTGATTAGTGGACACTTGTGCAAGAGGCCTGTGTAGTCTTTAGCTTCAAAGATAAAGTTGGTTTTGTTTTTAATTATCTATACTTTGTTCAGTGCTAGATCCTTAAAATGTCTTCTTTTCTCCAATACTCTGCTCCTGCTTTCCTCTAAATCCTGCTTGCGGGTGCCCCTTCTTCATAAGTCTTAGAGATGGGTCAGAGGTTTATTAAAATCATCTACATTATTTGCCTTCTGTTTCTCCAATTCATTAATCACAGAGCTCTGCCTTTTGTTAGCTGTGCCCTTTGCCTTTTTTGCTATCTGATTTGCACAGTTTACAGAGATAATTTGCAGGTGATATATGTTTTGTCTGGCTTGGCTCTGGTGTCTGAAGTGACCCACAGGGCAATGGTGTGTATACAATGTGTATGGGAGGAAAGCAGAGATAAAATGCTCTTTGACGAATTATAAAGTATAATAAATTATTTTGTGCTTCACCTGAGTTGCTCTCCTTCCAGCCCTAATATCATCATGTGAAGAGTGGGAGAAGGGAGGAATCTCTAGGCATTTATGAATAATATTACCTAGTTCATTTTAAATAATGTACAAGAACTGCTGCCAAAGCTAGAAATGAGGAATAACAGATACAAAAAACAGCTGTGGCCACAATGCATTCAAAACTTGAGAATTTGGAATAAGTTGCTGACAAAAGAGCCAGAGGAAAAATCTGTCATTGGATAGAAACACTCATAGGAAAATGGTTGACTGTAAAAACATGTAGAAAATTGGGAAAAATATCTCTTTGAAGAAGGATTTGCTTTTATTGTTCAATATTATTAGCACCCAGATTTTTACAAATTCCTCTTCCCAAAATATAGGAGAAAACAGTTGCTCCTTAAAACCCTGAGAAATGTCAAGCATTGATTTTCTTGCTACTGTCATGTGTTTGGGATTCTCCATCTTCAATAAATCTGTCTGGAAGCAAACCATTGCACTCTTGGATTTTCTCTACTGAAAAATGTTTCCTGATTTCATGGTGAAGGAAAAAGAGTTGCAGTGTTATTGAAAGAAAAATATGGCTAATATGACTCTTGAATCCAAATTGCCCCAGGCATTTACAAAGATTCATAGATTGGTCTGGTGGTAGAAGGAGCATCAGATATCGTCCGATCCAGTCCATTAGTGTTTTAGATGAGGAATCCAGAGAGATTAAGAAACTTAACACATCACACAACTGCCGGTTAGGTTCCAAGTTTAGGGTGAGTCCCTGGATTTTTGACCCTGGTATGATGCTCCTTTAACATTGAACTGTGCCTCTTAATGACAGACATTTCTACCAAAGCATTAATCATCATTATTATTATTAATGATAATTAAGTTTAGTGTTTGCACTTTCCACTCAAATGTCTGATAGCAACAGTGTAAAAAGAAAATGAATATTGGATTAATGGAAAACCCTCTCATTTCTTTCTTGGTATATAACAGCACAGCACCAAAAAAGAAATGTTATAGGGGATCAGCCCAAATAAACTTGTCTAGGAAGCCCTGGACATTTGTAGGCACTTTGCTTTGGGGTCATGTACATGCTTTTCTGACATATCCAGAATTTCTAACACCTAGATAGTGGTTGGCATGTGGTATGTAATAAACATTGGTTGAATTAATGAATGAATGCATAGTTGATGAACAGCAGTTAGCTTCAAGTAACACCAGATACCTTTTTGAGGTTGAATGTGTACCCTTTCATGACTTCCAGGGGTTGGGTTCTTTGAAAGGATGGCCTTTATAAATGAGATAACCATCTTCTGTAGACTCTGAAGTACTTGCATGATTTTCCCCAATGTAATGCATTCAGTTCTTTCTTGCCTTGCATTTTTATCAGTTTGTTTCCTAAAATGTCAATTGTTTATCACCTGTTTCTTTGCATCCTAAGCAACATGAAGTCAGCCTGGTTATTGACTTCTATTATAAAATGTATAGAAAAGTGGAAGGGAAAAATAGAAGAGAGCAAGCATTTGTTGGAAACCTTCTCTGATGAATACTACTATCTACTCATTCATCAAATGCTGCTAGGCACTGTTCCAAGACATGGGGGTACCACAATGAACAAGTCAGTTGGCTCCTCCTTTATCAACCTTGTAGTCTTGTATCAGTGGCAAATGTCAAATAAGGCAAATAAAGCCAGTATGATGAAAAGGGAAGGTGAAAGACTGAGTGCCAAAGATATAAAATTATGTGTATATTTTACAGATGAGAACTCAGGACTTGGTTAAGCTAAGAAAATTGTTCACACCAGTAAGTGGTAGAGCTAGATTTAAACTCAGTTCTCTCTGTATCCAAAATCTCCTCTTCCCACCCAGGCATGCTCCAAGGCACTGTCCTAAGAACTGACCATTCAAAGATTTAAAAATAAAGTCTACAGTCTTGTTAAGAGATATGGAATATATACTCAAAGAGGAAATGTCAGTGTTGATTAATATTCTGACCCAATAATTTGTGAGTTATAGTGTGAATGAAGCCATGGACTGGGTTTGTTGGAAAAAAGCTTTGTAGGGGAAAATTTGTGTAAGTGGACCTCTGAAGGATGTGTAGATCTTAGATAAATGGATAGAATGGAAGATGGATGAAGCACACATTCCTTATAGAAGGCCTAGAATTGTATTTGCCTAGTTAAAGAAATAATTTGACTGAGGTATTGCTTCTTTTAGGGGAGTGGTGGGAGAAAAGATCAAAAAAATTTCTTGGGATCCTTGAATAATTAAGAATTTGGATTGTATTATGTTGTACAGAGTCAACAAACATTCTGGAAAGTTTAGGAAATAGTTAGGATGTGCAGACCATACAATGTCTGCTATAACTACTAAACTCTGCTGTTGTAGCACATAGACATAAGTGATACACATATTACCATAGTCAACAGTAAACAAATAGCTGTGGCTGTGATCCAACAACATTCTGTTGACCTCTCCTGTGGATAATGGTGATAAATTCAAAGCATTTAAACAGTAAAGGCACGAATAGGTATTTGGGGAAGTGTGATCTGGTAGTCTTGTGTTAGTGATGGGAAAGAGATAAGTGAGATCAAGAAGACCAACTAGAAGTTTTTTCCAGGAAGAGGTTTAGAGTATTATAGGAGAAAATAAGGATGGTGAGAGAAGCACCAGTTCTTGAAAAGAAAATCTACTCTGAAGAAAATATTGATGTTTGTTAGCTGGCCAAATGTGGAGGATAAGGGAGAAGATACAGTAACATTTATAAGAAGACAAGTCCAAGAAAGGAAGAATACAGGAAAGCACCTCTAAGAGAAGAGAGTAAATGTGCACCACTGGGCTGTATATTTCAGAAGAATTTCACTTCTGTAATCAAGATCAAATGACCAAGTCTTGGATCTGAGATGAAGTGAGGGAACCGATTCTGAGATGTCCCAATTAAACTGGGACCATATAAGAAATTAACATGCTCAGGTCTATGAACACTATCTGTATTTGGCTTCGGTATTAGGTTTGCCAAAGAATCCACTGGAGCTTTTATACATGAAAAATATAATCATTGAAGTTTAAAAGTCAATTTGCAAATTAAGCAGTTAGACACAGATTTGGAGGGAAGTTTTTGGTTAAAGAAATTATCCAGAATGCAGTACAGGAAGACTAGGAAATGGAAAAATATGAAATGGAGGTTAAGAGTCATGAAGGATAGTTTGAGAAGGGCTGTAATACTTCTAATCCAATTTCCGGATTGAAAAAATTGGGAAAATGGAAAAGAGTTGATAATTGAAGATTTAATGGTTGAGCAGCATGACATTTACCACACAGAATAAATAAAAAGATATCCATCCCTACATGTTGTAATAAAATTTCAGAAAATCCAAAACAAAGACACAATCATTTTTAAAAAAATCTATGGAGAATTCTTTCCATAGGAGACTCTTCAACAGCAATAGTGGAAGCCAGAAGAAAGGGAATGTTCCACAGTTCTAAGAGAAAATATTTCTCAATCTAGAATTGTGGACTCAGAAAATCTCTCTGTCAATAATAAGTGCACAATATAGGAATTTTGAGGTTAAAAAACCTGAGGGACTATACCACAATGAACCTTCACTAAAGGAGCTTAAAATATGTAGGATAAATAGGCTTTAAAGTGTAATTTTATTGGATTTGAATCACGGGTTGACTAGTCATTACTAGCTGCATGACTTTGGTGTTATTCTGTCTTTCTTTGAGCTTTAGTTTGTGTTCTAGTTTGCTAATGCTGCAGAATGCAAAACACCAGAGATGGATTGGCTTTTATAAAAAGGGGGTTTATTTGGCTACACAGTTACAGTCTTAAGGCCATAAAGTGTCCTAGGTAACACATCAGTAATTGGGTAACTTCACTGGAGGATGCCCAATGGCGTCTGGAAAACCTCTGTTAGCTGGGAAGGCATGTGGCTGGCGTCTGCTCCAAAGTTCTGGTTTCAAAATGGCTTTCTCCCAGGACATTCCTCTCTAGCAAGCTTGCTCCTCTTCAAAATGTCACTCACAGCTGCACTGAGTTCCTTCTCTTTGAGTCAGCTCATTTATATGGCTCCACTGATCAAGGCCCACCCTGAATGGGTGGGGCCATGCCTCCATGGGAATATCTCATCAGAGTCATCACTCACAGCTGGGTGGGGCACATTCCAAGCAAATCTAATCAGCACCAAAATGTCTGCCCCACAAGACTACATCAAAGATAATGGCGTTTGGGGGACACAGTACATTCAAACTGGCACAGTTTGTTTTAATTTCTAAAAAGAATGTAACATAAAGTGCCTAGCATGGTTCCTGGAACACAGCAGGGATCAGCGTGTTTTGTGGACAGTGAAAGATAGAGCCAGGGGGCCACAGAGGAAGAGATAATTTACCCACAAGTCCCCATAGTTCCATTCTTTTCTTATGTTGTGTGCGAATTTTATCAGACCTAGTAGATCTTTAAGTGCCTGCATTGTATTTGGGTCTGAAGTCCTTTGTACTCCCATGTTGAATTGGTATGGATCTTTGAATTTTAGGCTTGCAGACTTGTATAGAAGCTAGAAATATTAAAAGGCCTTTAGATCAATGTATATATGACAAATATGGAAGTCCAGACACATGGAAGTACTTGCTCGTGGTCACACAATTAGTGGCAGAATTAGTATGCTGTTTTTTTTTCTGGTAAATTGTATAACATAAGAAAAAAACATAAAGTTATTACCTCGTGTATTAGTCAGGGTCTTCAGAAAAACAGAACTGACAGGATATACATTTATGTAAATATTCTGAGATTTATATAGGAATTGGATCATATGACCATGGGGATTGGCAAGTATGAATTTGGTGGGGCAGGCCACAAGTTGGGAATTCCAGTGAAGGTTTCAATGAATTCTCCAGGAGAAGCTGGCTGGCTGAAGTAGGGATAGAAATCCTTCTTTCTGACTGCTGAAATCATTAGTTTTCCCTTTAAATCCTTCAACTGATTGGATGGAGTGACTTCTCTCATTTGTGAATGCCATCTCCTTTGTTGATTGTAGATGTGATCAGCCATAGATACAGTCAACTGACTAATGATTTAAATCAGTGAAATACTCTCAGAGGAATAATCAGACCAGTGCTTGCTTGACCAAACAACTGGACACCATAGCCTGGCCAAGCTGACCCCTGGACTTCACCATCATCCCTTCCCACTCAATGCCCACTGTAATCTGATGTCACTGTACCTATTCAGCACTATCCTCTTCTATTCCCCTTCATAAATTATCTTCTCTTCCTTGGCTCCAACAATCACACCAAGCTTTTTCCAGAGAATAAGGCTTTTCTCAGTTCTTCCTTGGTCTGAAATGTTTATTTAATTTCCTCTAAGATCATACACATCTTTCCATTTCAGGCTCAAAATTCACTTTTCTTATTAGGTTCTCACCGACATCCTCACTTTTAATTCCTTGTTCACTGATGAAAACTCTTGCCTTTATAATACCATTTGCAAGCCTTAATTTACTCCATGAATAATGTTTTGTCTCCCACCCAAGGCATAGAGTGTACTGTGTACTGATAAGTAACATCTTTCTCCCCCTTGATATCTATGCTGGGAATATAATAGGAATTTCAATCAGTATTTGTTCAAAGATTGAATGAATGAATGAATGAAAGATTGTATGTCTAAAAGCCTCCATTTAAAATGATTCTTCAGGATGAAGGGTGTTTACATCTAAAGAGTTATTCATTTGAGGGTGGTAGGACACACAATTTGTTACTAATCTATAAGTTATCCTATGGAGTCTCATTAGTCTACCAATATGTCACCATACATTAAAGATTGCTTGGTTTAAAAACCATTAAACTTTTTACTGGAAGAATAACCTGTCCCCAGCCTCTTTAATAAAGGTTTAATATCCATTTCTTTCACTTTATGTATAAAGAATTGGATGACACAGTTCAGGGGATGGAAAAAGAAGTGGATACTAACACATGCCCCTGTAATTACCACAAACTCTTCATTATTTTTATTGATAGCCTACCTGTCAGCCCTAGAAATAATCTCACCAACTAGAAGACTATTTAGGAATATCGAAAAATAGGTAATCTTTGAACAATGAAATATCATTCTTACTCCCTGTTTTTCTAATTTTAAAGACTCTGATTATAATATGTATCTTGGCAGTTACATGAGGATAGAGAATTTAAAGCTTGTTTCTAAATATGGAATGATGCGGAAGTTCTTGGTCCTTTACCCCAGCAGAGTTTGTTTCTACCATGCAGACATTTGATAGGCTGGGCATTTCATTCAGAGGATGAGAATTAACAGTAAATAAGAATTGTCTCTTCTGTTGGTGTAAAAAAAAATCCTATGATTTTAACACATGGCTAATTGTTAGACATGTGGTCTATAATGTCAAATACAGATTTAAAATACTTGCTGAGAATTTGAATGGCTTTACATTTAGCTGAAACAATCTGCCAAGTCTGTTATTAGATAGCTAGAGGCAGATTTAAAAGATATTGGTGTGACCCTTTTAGTCTATTTCACTGTAACTGAATCGTTTAATCAGATTTTCTAAAACTCTGGGCTACAGTGCTGTGAAATGTTAAGCACATCGTGCTCATTAGAAATAAATGAAAAACTCATCAGCCTTGAGACTCAGCCACTTATATTAAATATCTATATAAAATGCTCTTAGAAACAATGATCCTGGGCTGATCTAATCTGTGATATCACCTATTTAAGAGATTTTAAAAATATATGGTCTATTTGATACTACTAATATTTCAATGACACAAATGAATAAAAACCAATGAATACCACTGAAAATCAATGAAAAGAAAATTCAAAAGCATATTTCACTTTATCAGCTATCTAAGAGTCCCATTTTATTTTTTAATTTGGATTGTTGGTGCTGTTCTCTAAAGAAATTCACATGAGGAGCAGAATATAGAGTATTCCCAGACCCTGTGGGCAGTCAAAACTGAAATTTTTGACATTTAGTAACCATAACAGATGCTCATAAGATAATACGAGTAGCCTGCCACACAACTCCTTTCTGATAATTAGGCCTCAGTGAGAAAAAATAAAATAAATCCCTACTTTGGTGAAAAAATAAAATAAATAAACACATGAGTAAGGACATGGTTCTTTTTACTTCATCCCAGGCAGCAATCCCAGTGAGTCAGGGACTGCTTATCCCCAGCACCCATGATGCTGGCTCCTAGTAGTTGCTCATTAAATATTTCTATATGACCACATGGGGATTAGTTCCATTATGAGAATTTCCAAGCATTTTCTGGTTTGAATAAATTGTGGGACAAACAAAAATTTGGTTTTTTTTTGTTCTGATTGGACGTCAGTAGTCAGCCATGTCAAATTATCATTGTACCTTAAAGGAATGGTATTTTATAAAAAGAATGTAGCCCTCTATATCCATCCACAGCACAGCCCAAAGAAGTTGGGAGGCAAGATATCCCCAACTTCCAGATGAGGGATTTGAAGCACATTCATTCAGTTATTGATACATTCACTCATTCTGTCATTTAGACAAGCATTTGATAGAAAAAAGAAAAAAAACAACAAAACTTTAGTTTCTGCCCTCAAGAAATCCCAGACCTTTAAGTGAAATAGTCATCAAATATTCACAATAGAGGGGGATTGCACTAAACCTTTAGGAATCACAGAGGTTTCTTGAAAGAGGAGAGAGGGATTAATTTACCAGGGATTGGGGAGGAGATTACATAGGAATTTAACAGAGAGGTCAAGCTTGAAGGGGGGCAGGGTGGGGGGGTTGATGATTCACCAGTTCCAGAAGGAGACAAGAGGGTTTTCAAAGTGGAGGGAGTATCGTGCCCTGAAGAACAGAGGTGTGGAAAAGTCAGCAAGCTCAGGCCAAAGAAGTAGAATCTATCATTTAATAATTACAGGCTTTTAAAGGTTTTGTTAAGGGGAAGCGTATAACACTGTGTTCCTAGATTGGACCAAAATAAAGTATTTTTACTGTGTGTCAGCCAAATGTCAGCCAGGGAAGGCTGAATTTCATCTGTAGGAGAGGAGAAGTCTGTGAAGACTCTAAGGGAGGGGCAGAAGCTGGCTCAGCCAGATTAACATTCAAGAAAATCGTTTTTCACTTCTTTATATTTCCCAGGCTAGTTTTGACTCATAACACCTTTCAATATAATATTACAAAACCCTTGAATTGCTACCTTACTTCACTGCTTTTTTCTTCTCATCATTTTGAATGGTTTATGCTGAAGTGATTTTAAGTAAAAATATTTTATTTGGGGTCAGTGAATGAATATTTTATTACACAGTTTGTCTTAACACAACCCTTAAAAGTATATAATTATTAAATGATAGATTACTATTATACATTAAATCATAAATTATTAAATTATGAAAACTTGAAAATTTTTGCCATTAAAATAGTATTATATTAGGAGACAGATGATTTGTTAAGAAATCAATTTTGAAATTATACTCATTTTTTTGTTGTTGGAAACTAATGTATTTTAAAATGCTTGAAGTCAAACTATAGTTATAACATCAGAAAAGACCTAAATTGCTTTTATCAACTGATGTCTGGAATGATTGTTTCATGCTAAAAACCTCAAATACATTATAGATAACTTCCCTGTTTTCTTTCTAAAACATTCTTCCCCAATTAGCAAATGTTAAGTATAGAAAACCTTTACTCCTAATAAATGAAAAGTCAAATTGGATTTAATAATTACTCCATCTTCTCTTGTTAGCATTGTATTATTTAACATGACAGGCTGTTTAAGGTGCTACATAAATATTTGATTTGATGACAGCAACTTACATATTCAAAATTGTTAATTTTGAGAAATGTTTTATGCTCCTCTTATATTTGCATTTTGACCTTTCTCTTTTTATTTTAACTAATACACTAAATGTACAGTAAAGAATATGGTATAAAAATCAAAATCTGCTACAAACTATACAGACCTGTCTATCTAGTCCACAGAGCTCCTGGCACACAGTTGAGTCTCAATAAATATTTGTTGAGTGAATGAAGGAAGGAAATTGCAAAATGACAATAATAAAACCTACCTCAAAGAGTTTTGTAAAGATCAAGTGTGGCATAAAGCAGACTCAATAAATGTTAACTACCCTGACCCCCTCCAGTTTATGTTCTTAGTTCCCTTTCAAACATTATAGACAAACACTATAAAGAGAGAACGAAAATTGGAGTCCAGAAATTTAATGAAATCAAGAACTAATTACAACATGTCAAGATAACTTTAGAAGTACTTCATGTAGTTTGAATCATGAAAAAATCCTTTTGGATTCTATTTATATAGCTCTTATGCTAGATGTAGCTTTAAGTTTCAATAATATTTCATTTTTAAAGAAAGCCTCAATAGAAATTTAACTTCCCGAATATAAAATTAGATTTTGCACTGAATTTTTGAACCACAGAAAACTTTTATATGCCCTAAAGATTTTTGATCATAGAAGTGCCATTTCAAGATGAGTCAAACAGCTTGCAACTGAGAAAGCATTATGCCAGCCATCTCCATGGAGGAGGCAGAGGAGCTAAGGTAGATATTTACCCTCTATAATATAAAACCTGCCTCATTCTCTGCTTCTGAAAAGACCCTCCCATGCTCCCGGAAACCTTGTGGGGTTTTACAACCAGCAATTTTTCAAAGCCTCACCAAGCATCTTAGAATGCCAGTCTGACACCCCAGCATCCCCTCCATTCTTTGCATACCCTGGGACTTTGCAGAGTATGTTAGTTTCCTACTGCTGCTGTAGCAAATTACCACACATTTAGTGGCTTAAAACAAGATATGTATTATCTCTGGAGGCTGGAAGTCTGAACCGAGTCTTAGGGGCCTAAAATCAAGGTGTCGGAAAGACCGTTTCCTTGTTGGGGGGCTTTCTGGAAGGATCTGTTCCTTGCTTCTTCCAGCTCTGGTGGCTGCTGACATTTCTTGGCTTGAGTCCGCATCACTCCAATCTCTGCTTCCATTGTCACGTTGCTGTCTCTTCTGAAGTCAAACCTTCCGCTTATAAGGATACTTGTGATTACCTGTAGGGGCCAGCTGGATAATTTAGGGTACCCCTTTCTCTCCATCTCAAGACCTGTAACTTAATCACATCTGTGAAATCCCTTTTACCACATATGATACATTCACAGGTTCTAGGAATGAGGACCAGATAAATTTGGGACCCATTATTCAGCCAACTATACAAGGGGGCCATCCCAGGCAATTTGTGCAATTGTGAATGAGAGTGCCAGGGGTAAAGTGTTGACTGTGAGCTTGGGGGTCCTAGAGTGTCAACTGGTAAGGCTCTCAGCATCCATTTCTGAGTCCCACTGCAAATTTTGAGTCCTTCAATCAGTGCACTAGCTACAGTGTATCAAATTTATAATTATCTATATATGTGTCTGTTACCTGCACCAGACCCATGAGTTCTTTGGCAACAGTATATTTTCTTATATCTGCAGTGGCTTACACAACACCTGGCCCAGATGGGTCACAGGACCCTCCTTAAGATCAGTTCCAACAGATTGTCTCAACTTTCAGAATCTGAAATGAGGTTTTTGCCATCTAACTATATCTTCTACTGGTCTCATTTGGGTTCCCTCAGAAGTAGCTCCCAATTCAGGGATTCAGTTGCAAGAAGTTTATTTAAAAGAGGATCCCAGAAAAGTCTGGGAAGTGAGAAAGGGAAGGAGAGGCAGATGACAGAGGGTTTGTCATCAAGCAAGTTGCTACTTTGGGTAACTGGTGCTTAACCCTACTGGGCAAATCTGAAAGCCAATGTAGAACATGTCTCCCAAATTTATTCTGCCTGAGGGTCAAGAGAGCTGACTATTTATATGCCAACTCTTATCAGCTGGGCATGAATTCCCTGTATGCCTACTCTGTTGCTTATATAGGCAGAGCTGGTTCTGGTGGCAGAAAGAGTATTCAGGGAAAACCTGGCAGGTGCTAGGACAGGTAGAAGTTGGGGAGTGTGCACAGAAGTGGCAAGGGTACAGAAATATGAGTGGGACAGTAACCTCACCTGCTACATCTACCCTGTCCCTTACTGGTCAACCCCATCAAAGCCCCAATTCTCTTGCCTTAAAATCTGTTGAAACCCTGGACCCATCAAAAGACCTGCTTCCTATATGGCCTCATCCATGTCTGACCCCACTTGGACCCCAGTGCTCTCTGTGTCCTGAATCACATAGCTACACTGTCTGTAGCAGGCAGGGGAGAATCATTTGTTTAGGTTTATGTTACACCAGTGGATACAAGATGTGTCCTTTGATTTGCACCTGGTGCCAGGACCTGTGCTACACAGCTGTGGAAAGACAACTGGTTCTGGTCTCTCAGAACTTACAGCCTGAGAAGGAAAGCAGATATTTAATATCTAATCATGCCAATAAAGATAACAGTTATATATAAATTGTGTGCCATGCATGAAGGAAAATAAAGGGTGTGATGAGACAATATAATTGGGGCCAGAGGATTAATTTAGAGGAGGAAGGGCTGGAAAGGCTGTTCGGAGGCAGTAGGGGTATTGAGGGTTTTCTAAACAATGTGACATCATTCACAGAGGCCACAGTGGGAAAGATCATGGTGCATTAGTGGAATGGAAAATATTCCTTGCTTATTTAAAGCACATATATTGCAGGGAAAAAAAAATCAAATACAGAAAAGTACAAAGAAGAAAATAAAAATCCTACTGAGGTGAGCTGTGCATTGACTCTTCTCCCTTATGTTTCACACACACAAATACACATGTAAACACATACACAAACACACACACAAACACATACACACATACACAGCAGTGCTATGGCAAATTACCAGTTTTTTTTTTTTTTCTTTGAAGTTACCCACATTGAGTATGATATGAACTATCATACTATACCAGGTAGATAAAAGCACCATTATCATGTAAAAAGAAGTTCATTCCTATAGCTTTTCAAGATATTTTTTCAAGCCCTCCTTGAGTTAGTTTCACAAGTCAGACTGTACAGCTTCATGGAAGCAGCTTTGATAGAATCCATTTTACTGAAGCTTTTGAAAAGATAGTTGCACAAGACAAAGAGTCTTTGTGGAGATTAGGGATTACATGCTGGCTTTGGTCCCAAGGAGCCAGACTTCTTGAAGGACTTATCTTCAAGTCAGACTCTGAGAGGGACAGATGTGTTCATCCACTCCATGGATCTAAGCAGGGAAATAGAGCCTCGGTTTCAGCAATTGTATACTGTCAGCTGAAAACGGGAAAAGGGAAGAGAAGAAACTGGATTTCCCAAAGCAGAGTCCGTTTTAGATTTGAGTATATAGCTTGCCTAATTAATCTATTCATACCCATTCTGTAGACATTTATTGAGAATTTATTATGTACTCTATCAGACATTGAGTATACAAAATGAAAAACATTACAAACAACAATTAAAATAATAATAATAGCTAGACTCTATCAGTTAAGTCCTTACTAAATTGCAGATGATTATCTAAGTGCTTTACACAATTAATTCTCAAAGGTTAAGTGCTATTTCTGCCCCATTGTGCAGTGAGGGAATTGAAGCTCAGAAAAGTTAAGTAACTTATCCACTGTCACAGAACTAGTAAATTCCAGAGTAGAAATTAGAACCAGGTTGTCTGGCTCTAGTCTCCCTCTTCTCAAGTTCCAGATCTTAAAGAGCTCAGGCTTTCGTAAGGAGCACAATTAATAAAAAGAAAAGCAAAGTAAAACGGGTAATATTTATTGTGTGTTTGCTATGTGCCAGGCACCAATCCAAGTATTTTACATGTATGTCTTCATCCTATCTTCACAATCATTCTGAGGAAAGTACTGTTATCATCCTAAGTTTCAGATAGAGAAACTGAGGCATGGAGCAATTATGTCATTTGTCTGAATTCACATAGCTGGTAAAGGACAGAGTCAATATTTGGAGACAGGCAGTCTGTCCCAGTGGACTATTCTCTTAACTTCTTCTATCACCTTTCTGGTATCAGGCAAAGTAAAAACAGAGGGCTGCCTGTTTTTGTGCGGGAATCACAAAGAAAATAGGTTAAAAATACATTTGTGGGGAAGGAGGAGTTAGAGAAGTCCTCCTCTAAGTGGGGGACTTGAGCTGAATATGAAGGTTGGGCAGGATTGGGCCAGGTGAAGAGCTGGAAGAAGATGCCAGCCCTAGAAGAGGTGCAGCTGGGGGTAGGACTTGGAGGCAGGAGGGACTGTGGATTGTTTGCTGGAACTGAGAGTGCTTTGGTTTGGCTGTAGCACAAGATGGGATGATGGAGTGTGTGCTGGTGTGAATCTATTAAGTCTGCCACAAAAGCCATGTTCTTTAATGCAATCTTGTGGGGACAGACTTACTAGTCTTTTGATTAGGGTGGAAACTTTGGATTGAGTGTTTCCACGGAGATGTGACTCACCTAACTGTGGGTGAGGCATTTGATTAAATTATTTCCATGGAGGTATAGGTCTCACTCATTTAGGGTGGGTCTTGATTAGTTCACTGGAGTACTTAAGAGAGTTCAAGAGCCAACACAGATGCTGATGCTTGGAGATGCTTGGAGATGCAGACAGAAGGATGTTTAGAGATGCTAAGCTAAGAGATGAAGCCCAGAGTTTGCCCCAGAGAAGCTAAGAGAAGCCCCAAGATTCTTAGAGAGAAATGCTCTGGGAGAAAGAAGCAAGGATGCATAGAAGCTGAGATAGAGGAACAAGGACAGAAGCCCAGAGACATTTTGGGGAAAGCCATTTTGAAACACAGCCTAGGAGTAAAGGACCAGCCAACACCAGCCATGTGCCTTCCCAGCTGAAAGAGGTGTTCCAGATGCATCAGCCTTTCTTCAGTGAAGGTATCCTCTTGTTGATACCTTAGTTTGGACACTTCTGTGGTCTTAGAACTGTAAATTTGTAACCTAATAAATCCCCTTTATAAAAGCCAATCCATTTCTGGTACTTCACGTAATGGCAGCTCTAGCAAACCAGAACAGAGAAGAAAAAAAAAAATGAGGTGGCAGTTAAGTCCTGGCCAGGTTATGAAAGTTCTTTGCATGCCATGCGAAAGAGTCTAGAACTTGTCCAGGTCGTGAAAAGCCATTTGAAAGGAGTTTAGCAGAGCAGTAACACTGTCAGATCTAGGCTTCAGAAAGATCATTCTAGCTTGTGCGCCAAGACCAAAGGCTGGCGGATGCATGGAATGGACTGTTGCAACCCTTTTTGCAATGAGAAGGCAATAAAAAATTGAACACTAGGATGAGGACAAAGGAAGTAAAGAGAAGTGAAGAGATTCAAGCAATGTTAGGAGGTAAACCAAAAGGAAACAGGATTGAATTAATGTGGACATGATGTAAGGAAAAATGAGGGATGATCCCAGGTTTTTGGCTTGAGCAAGGGGGTAGAAGGTGGCCTATTTGCTAAGGCAGTGGACTGGAGCAGGTTTAAGGTGTGGCTAGGACAGGTTCTGTGTGCAAATGTGGAATTTGAGGTGGCTGTGGGAAAACCAGATGAATGTCCAATAGGAATTCTAATCTATGAGTCTGGAACCTAGAGATTCAGAGTGGTTGAGGAACTGGGGGAAGGAGAACTTACTTATAGGTGATAATTCAATCTTTGAAATAGATGAAAGGGTCAGTTCTAGGGTTAAGGGAGCTAATTACAACTGGTGGGCTCATATCTGAATCTCAGAATCAATCTCATCAAATATAGTTCATTTACTTTTTCATCAGCCTAACCCTTCACAGTTTGTCCAGTGCTTTCATGTATACATTATCTCTCCAGAACATTGTCTGATTTGCAACACAGATGAGACTGAACCCATCTCTTTAAAAATATAATTGGGATTTTAAAGGCCTGTATAATTTGTTAAATTCCTAGTTAGCCAGAGGCAGAGCTGGGATAGGTGCATTGCCCCACAATTTTCAATATGCATTGGAATTACCTGGGGGTCTTACAGATTATGATTCAGTGGTGATGTTGAGATTCTTTATTTTTAAAGAAAAAACCCGGGTGAGGTAGCTGCTGCTGGGCAATGAACAGAGAAGAGGTTTTCTCTCTCCCATTTGGTATTTGCTTCACCAGACTGCATTGAATCTAGATCTAAAACTACGAGTAGGTGAGATGAGGTGAGATATTTAATATCGTGGGCTTCAAGTGATAGACTTTCTTCAGATCTTAGAAGGGGAGTTTTGAGACCCTGGCATCCAGCCCCCATTTTTAAGATGATAAAGCAATTGTCTTTTGCAGAAAGGGGACCTGATACACCCAAAGAAACTGCCGTGCTGGGTAAAATAGGACAGGGCCCCTGGTTTCCTAGCCTCCACTCCACTGCTGGCCTCCACTCTACTCTTTCCAGTTTGGATATTTGGAAGCTTATGATGTTCACACTGGCTCCAAGACTTGGGTGGGTATATATCACATCAAGTAGGTTTTTTAATCCTGAAGTTTGGCAGGAATACAATCTGGGATCAGACATCCCTGGGTTAGGAGTGGGGGAAGGAAAAGGTTATGCTTCAGGCATAATTAATAAAGAACTTGAAAAGGAAAGGTAGAGTGGAGAAACATCACTTTTGGTGTTAAAAGCAAACAAACATTTGTCCAAGTTCCAATCCCTGGTTCTAATAGGAAGGTGAGGGGGCCCAGCTAAAACCCTGCCTAGTTATCCTGAGTTCCACTGCCTTTGAATTATGGCGTTAAACTTTTAAGCCCAATTACTCCAGCTGGGATGCGCCTGTGTCGCCAGCTACAGTATCATTTTTCATGCGATGATCTTTACTTTCATATTTAAATTCAGTTTTCTTTAATTTAAATCTTGCTGAAAACAGCCATATTGCTGTGAGTATAAATGAAGGTAGATGAACGTTAATGGTGTCGGTTCACAGCTGTTCTTAAGTTAAATAATTACTGCTCATTCTCTTGGATCTCTGTTAGAAAATCCCTACAATATTCAATTAGAAGCACAAAGCATTTTTTTTCATCACTGTTATTAGGATCAGACTCAGGCTGAAGAACTGGCGTGTGGTACATCCAAATAAGGCTGAGGCTTCGCACTGATTATGCGGAGTCGGTTTGCACTGTAGAGGATTCAGGAGGCTGGGTTGCATCTTCAAATTTATTACATTTTCTTAAAAGCATATAAACGAATGCTACATTAATTACTGGTGGGTATGCACCCTGCAGCATATGTTGCTACTAATTGTATCCAATATCACAAAATAAACATCTCTTTATAAAAACAAATGATGCTTCATTTTAATATGTGGCCTGACATGCCCTCCTCCACAGCTGTAGCCAGTTCTGTTTTGATGCTTTTCCTACAAAGAGCCACCTGTCACAATAAACTTTTCATTTGTTTTTATTTGAAAAAGAGAAAAATAATGAACCCTTAGAAAACAAAGCTCCACCTCCTCGAGATATAATAATCATAAAAAACATTTCCCCAGAGGAAATCTGCATCGTTTCCCATCAGAAGTTCTTACCACGAACTGACCTCCTATACCTTCACACTCTTAGCCCTGATCTTGCAATCTAGATGTAGTTAAAATCATACAGTTTTGTTTGTTGCTTTAATTTTTATATCTTGAAGATCTCATTTTAGTCCAAACTTCATGTTGCAGATGAAGAAAACTGAGGCTGACATCTTCTGTGACAGAGAAGCCACAGAGAAGTTTGTTCTGACTCAAGGCAGAACCCATATCCCCTGATTTTGTAGCAGGTTCCTTTGTTCCATAGCATTTGGCTCTTTGCATAAGCCTTTGGACTGAATTTACTAGCTGGGTGACCTAGGACAAATAACTTAACTTCTCTGACCTTCAGTGTCTTTTACTTTATAAAAGGGCTTATAGCTAATTCATTAGGGTTGATGTGGTAATTGAAAGAGTTAATACAAACATGTTTCTTACAATAGTGTCTGAGCTTTAATAGTCATTGAATGTTGACTGTCATAGTAATTGCTGTTATTATTACTTTTATTATTAATAGTGGAAGTATTGAACATCCCATAGACCATTCTTAAAGCACTTAATTAAACTATAGGTCACTTGTCACCATAAGCATGTCACCTCCTTCAGATGCCCAGGAGTGTCTCTTCTGTGCACAGTCCTCAGCCTTTGGTTTGTGAACAAACCAATATAATTTGTGAACAAAGAAATATAATTATAAGTTGAACTGCAAATGAATTGTCAAGAGGTGCAGTGTATTGTAGTGATGAAATCTGAAAACTGAACTTGTCAGACATTGTTGAGAAGACTTTCTTATCCCTGGTGACTCTTCTGCCCAATTAAATAAAAACAAAGGAAGCAGCATTTTTGCACCAATTGTGAATGATGGAGGACTTCATTTTGTGATGTATATACTTAACCATGGTGCTTTTAATTAATTGGGTCACTCATTCATTGATTCATTCATTCCTTGTTTTTGGAATTCCCATGTGTCAAAGGGTACTCAGCGCTCTCTGGCATAGAGGTTGAACAATAAATATTAAATCACTTATTTTCTTCAGGAGCTATGTGTGTGGGGAACAAGAGAGGAAAGTTCTCTCGCCATGAAAAACTTGGGATTTGACTGGAGGTCATAGGTATAGTGGCTGATACAGTGGGACCAAGAACTCTGGTAGTGATGGGCTGGAGAATAAGAGATAGAACATGCCAAGCAAATTTGCAAGCTTTCCGTGGAAACTGGCAGAGAAGGGCAATGCCATTGAATCTGTGTTTCACTTCTGTCTTTAACATTATGCCATGCGCAACCATATTTATCATTCTTCTAGCTCACCATTCCCCTGCTTTTATAATTTCTGTGAGATGTTTATATCCATTCATGAAAATAAAATGATTGGGAAATGCTGAACATGACATATCCATCCTCCTATAGACACACAATGCATTTTACATATTATAGGTTCAGAGAAGTTATTTAATAAATTCATCAGCTTACATTGGTTTAATTATTATGAATTTTGGAGCTCTTTTTCAATGAAACATTTCTTAACATCTTCCAGACACTATGATCTGCAGTGAGCCAACCTGAAGCTTGATAATGGTCATCTTCCCCTAAATTAACCATAAAAGGTGAGAGTTAAATCTCCTTTCTCTTCATATATCTATAATCTGCCCATAGTTTGTCTCCCTGCCTACTTCTCTCAACCACTAATTGATTAATGGTAATGGTTTTCATCCTGACTGCTACTTACAAGAAATTTAACCTTTTTGAGCTTAAGTTTCCTTATCTGCAACATGGAAATAAGAATATCTGTGTGATGTGTCAACTTGTCTACGTTATGGTGCACAATTGTCTGATCAAGCCAGCACTGGCCTGATTGTTACTATGAGGGTATTTCATAGATGGACTTGCCTTATAGTCAGTTAATTGCATCTACAGCCAATTGATTCTATAGTCATCAAAGGAGATTGCCCTCAGCAATGAGGGGAGTTTCTCAACCAATCAGTTGGAGATATTAAGGCCAGGACCAAGGATTTCAGCAGTTAGAAGGAAGAATTCTTGCCTCTGCAGAATTATGAGAAGATGGTGGAATAGGGAGCTCCAGGAACCAGTCCCTCCACCAAAACAACTATTAAACAGGCAAGAACTGTCTGAATCAACTGTTTTGGAGCTTTTGAGACCAGTAGAACACTTTACAGCATCCAGGGAAGAATGGGAGAAAGAGGTTGGCAAATTATGGTAAATACCATTAAATTACTCTTGCCATATAGGGTTACTATCTCTCATCCCCCATTCTCGTGGAAGACAGCAGTGGGGTAAGGCCCCTGGCATGGCTTGCCATTAAGTGCCATAAAAGTCCAGTTCCCCGAATCTGTGGTAGGACACAGTCCAATAGTGGATCACTGTTTTTGATTAGCTACTTCAGATTTCTGGAGGCCAGCTCTGAGGGAGGACATTGTTCCAAACCACTCTGGACAAAGGAGGTAGAAGAGACTTCGGTATGGTATGCTTCCTCAGAGCCCTGGAAAAGAGTTGAAGGGCTGCATTTGCTGGGCAAGTGCTGAGGTAAGAGAACACAGCTTTGAGGATCCATGGAAGAAGTTCCTGGTGCCCTTCCTGCCACCCCTTCCACCACCCCCCACCTCTACAGAAGCAACTGGAAGAAGAGATCAAGAAAAAAATCCATTTACAATAGCAACTAAAAGAATCAAATATCTAGTAATAAATCCAGCTAAGGACTAAAGGACTTCTACACAGAAAGCTACAAAACATTACTAAAATAAATTAAAGAAGACCTAAATAAACGGAAGGACATTCTGTGTTTGTGGATTGGAAGACTAACATTGTTAAGATGTCAGTTCTACCCAAATCAATTTAAAGTTTTAATGTAATCCCAAAAAAAGTTTTCTGTCAACCTTTGCAGAAATGGAAAATCCAATTGTCAAATTTTTATGGAATGGTAAGGGGTTCCAAATAGCCAAAGCCATTGTGAAAAAATAATAAAGTTGGAGGACTCACACTTCCCAATCTTAAAACTTATTAAAAAGCCACAGTAATCAAAATGGCATGGTCCTGGCAAAAGGACAGACATATAGACTAATGGAATTAAATTGAGAGTTCAGAAATCAACCCTTACATTGGCCAACTGATTTTTTTAATGGGGTAAAGAGTACTCACTTGAGAAAGAATAGTCTTTTCAACAAATAGTGCTAGGAAAACTGGATTTCCATATGCAATAGAATCAAGGTGACCCCTACCTCATACTATATACAAAATCAATTCATAATGGATCAAATATCTAAATATAGAGCCAGGACTATAATACTCCTAAAAGAAAACATAGGGGAACATCTTCAGAACCTAGTGTTAGGCAATGGTTTCTCAGCCTTCGAATCCAAAGCACAAGCAACAAAAGAAAAAAAATAGATAAATTAGACCTCATCAAAACAAACAAACAAAAAGCTTGTGTACCTCTAAGGACTTTATCATGAAAATAAACAACAACCTATACAACAGGAGAAAATATTTGGAAACCATGTTTCTTATAAGGGTTTAATATCTAGAGCATACAAAGAAATCCTTCAATTCAGTAAAAAGACAAACAGTCCAATTTAAAAATGGACCAAAGACTTGAATAGACATTTTTCCAAAGAATATATACAAATGGTGAAAAGCACATGAAAAGATGCTCAACATCATTAGCCAATAGGAAATGCAAATCAAAACTACAATGAATTACCATTTCATACCCATTAGAATGTCTGCTATTAAAAACAAAGGAAAACTAAAAGTGTTGGAGAGGATGTAGAGAAATAAGAACAATCATTCATTGCTGGTGGGAATGTAAAATGTCACCACCACTGAAGAACACAGTTTGGCAGTTTCTCAGAAAGTTAAGTATAGAATTGCCATATGATCCAGCAATCTCACTTCTCTATGTATACCCTAGAAGAATTGAAACAGGGCCTTGAACAAAGATTTGCATACCAATGTTCATAATGGCATTATTCACAATTACCGAAAGATGGAAGCAACCCAAGTGTCTATCAAGCAATGAATGGATAAACAAAATGTGGTATATTCACACAATGGGACATTATTTAGCTGTCAAAAGGAATGAAGTTTTGATACATGCGACAACATGGATGAAGACATCATGTTGCATGAAATAAGCCAGAAAAAAAAGGACAAATATTTTATGATCCCATTGATATTAAGTAATTAGAATAAGCAAATTCAGAAAGTCAGAATCTAGAATGTAGATTACTAGGGGATGGGGTGATGATAGGGAATAGGGATTAGAGGCCTATACTAAACAGTTTCTATTCAGGATGATGGAAGAGTTTTGGTGATGGATGGTAGTGATGGTAGCACAACATTGTGAATGTAATTTATAGCATTGAATTACATATTTGAAGGTGGCTAAAAGGGGGAATTTCAGGCTGTATATAAGTTTATAGAATAAAAATTAAAACAAAAAATCCATGGAACAGCATAACACAGTGAACCCTAAGTGAAGCCATGAACTGTAGTTAATAGTACAATTGTAAAAATGTGCTTTCATCAGTTGTTAACAAATGTACCACATGAATGCAAAGTGTTAATAATGTTTTGGTTTATGGGAACCCTGTGTTGTATGCATGATTTTTCTGTAAATCTGCAACTGTTATAATAAAAAAAAAAGAAAAAAAAAAGATTTTTTTTTCCCTCCACTTTAGCTGGCCAGCTTCTCTTATGTAATGCAACTTCTTCATCTGAATTTTCCAATGTATGGCCTGCCATATGGAATACCCATGATCATGTGAATCAATTCCTATGATAAATCTATTGCTATTTATATATATTTACATATATATTTACATATATATATATCCTGAGAGTCCTGTTACTCTGGAAAACCCAACTAATACGATCTGTCTTCTAGGTAGCCTGTGAGTCTTAGAATCCAAGCACGTGTGCCAGTTTGAATGTATTATGTCCCCCAAAATGCCATTATCTTTGATGCAATCTTGTGTGGGCAGACATATTAGTGTTGATTAGATTGTAATTCTTTGAGTGTTTCCATGGAGATGCGACCCCCCCAACTGTAGGTGATAACTCTGATTAGATAATTTCCATGGAGATGTGGCCCTGCCCATTCAGTGTGGGCCTTGATTAGTTTACTAGAGCACTATATAAGCTCAGACAGAAGGAGCAAGCTTGCTACAGCCAAGAGGGACACTTTGAAGAATGCAAAGGAGCTGAAAGAGGAGCTGAAGCTTACAGACACAATTTGGAGATGGCCTTTGGAAGCAGACTTTTGTTACAGAGAAGCTCTTAAGAGACTACAAACGCCCCAAGATTGGCTAAGAGTGAAATTTTGGACAGCAAATAAGAGTGACATTTTGAAGTGAAACTGCAGCTAAGAGAGACAAAATGCCCCAAAAACCAACATTTTGAAGAACGCCGTTTTGAAACACAGCCTAGGAGCTAACAGATGCCAGCCACGTGCCTTCCCTGCTAACAGAGGTTTTACGGACACCAGTGGCCGTCATTCAGTGAAGGTACACTATGGTTGATGATTTACCTTGGACACTTTATGGCCTTAAGACTGCAACTTTGTAACCAAATAAACCTCCTTTATAAAAGCCAATCCATTTTGGTGTTCCGCAAAAAAGGCAGTATTAGCAAACTGGAACAGCACGATAAAGAACATGAAAGCATTTTGAGTATGAGGTGTGATGTAAATGTGTGAGCACTATTAGATGTACTTTGTCTGAAACCCTGAGTCTATTTATATTCTTGGCCTGCACTGCCTCATGGGCCTTACAATTCAAAAAATTCACTTCTGCTGCATAAAGAGTATTTCCCTTTGCTGTCCTAAATTCCTCTTCTCAAACTTCAGGCAGTACCTTTGAGGACTGTAAAGCTGGGCTCTATGATTTTAGCATTATGCTGAGTGGTTCCTGGGCGACCCTGACTTATGTCTCTGACTCACTCCCTTACACACTTTATAAAGTCACATCTTGCATCCTTCCTTTAGTCTCTTTTCTGGACCAAAGGCCATTCTCACAGCTTCCTCTCTCTCCTAGAATGCAGGGATCTGAAGCGTTTAGTGGGTTTATTAGACACACATTTGCTTCAATACATCTCCAAGAATTATTAATCACACATTTTGTTGAAAACATCTTCTTCTCCCCTGTTCTTATGAGAAAATAAGAAATTGACTGAAACATGAAGATACAACAAGACAAAACTAAGGCTGGCAAATAATACCTAACAGGAGAAATAAACAATGATGTGATCTGGGCTAAGTATTTTTTTTATTCAGTTAACTGAATAAACATGTCCTGAGTGGTTACTATGTCAAGTATTGTGTCCAGTGCTAGAGATATCGAAATGGATTAAAAAGTTTCTTCTCTTATGGGGTCTTTCCTTAAAAGCATGTTAGTGAATGGAAGGAGACGGATGACGAGGTAAACAAGACGGAAAATGTTGTAGGTGGTAAGATACTTGTTCAATCTTTCTGCTGGTTTGGCTTCTCTATCTTTTATTATGTAGTGATCTGCCTTCTTGAGCCCTCTCCCCTGACATGCTTACTGTTCAAGCTGCCTTAGAAATAATGATACTGGCCTCAGGAGATATGGGTGGGGGAGCTAGGAGGAGGGAACTTCTTTAACTGCTCAGGGCTGGAGGGAGCATTTTGTACTGAAATGAGGGTTGCACTAGTTGGTATCTGTGGTTCCCAACTGGATATGTTCAAATACAGTCAAGTGGTGGTTGTCATAATCCACCCATTATTTTGTATATTTCCAACTTTCCAGAATTCTTATGCAAATATTCATTGTTTGGTCATAAAGGATATGCTTAATGCATTCAGTATATTTGGTAGACAAAAATCTTCAAAAAACATGAGATCTATGAAGGATTTTTTTTTTTTTCCTTAATATTGAGTTCACTTCTCTGTGGTTCCCTATTTCCCTGGGCCTTGCCCTTGCTCCCTTTTTATTCCTGAATTGCAGTGTTTGCCAGAAGACTTCCAAAAGCTCTTGGTCTCTGCTTTCTGCTTATCCTCTATGCCACACTTGGGGAAGAGCCTGAGGGGAAAGTATAATAGAGAAAGTTGGACTCTCTTCTCCCTGTAGCTTTGGTCTTTCAGGTCCTGGTTTTTATTTTTGTTTTGTTTTATTTTTTAATCTAGCTTTGATTATTGTTCTCAGTAGGATACTTAATTTAATACAAGCTACTCTGATATGACCAGAATAGGAAGTCTCAATAATATATGGTTTTAGAAGTTGTTAATTTTTATTTTATTGCCCAAACTTTCCCTATAAGTGTTTTAGAAATTAATAATCCTTAAGTATTTGATACTTATAATATACTCTGTGGTTTTTCTCAGCCTAGGCAGAACTTGCAATGGACTTACTGGTATATTTAATTGGTACTGGTCTCTTTGTTATGTAACCAAGCATCCCCCACCCCTACCCCCACTTCAATATGAAAATATATGTGTGCTCTAGGAAAATTTTCCCAAGCCTTTGTGAATATTTACAAATTTATCTTTAAAGCTTTCAGTATGCTGAAGTAATTATAATTACTTCATTTGCCTGTATGTTTACTGTATATTTAGCTATACTTGTTTGGGGATTTAGGACTTCTCAAATCCTGTGCAATCCAAATTTGAAGTATATTTTAATAAGAAAGTTGTAGACGATTAAAAAGTCAGAAACTAGTGTTTCAAGGTCTAATACAAAACTAAGATTTGATGGATTTTTCTGAAAATGATGAAACAAAGACTTTCTGAACATTTTCTGAAGAGCTTAGAATTTAATTCTGTGCTACGGTTTCCCGTAAATGGGGAAAAAAAAGTTAAAAATTTTAGAGGAATGTCTAAAAGACAACTAGCATCTTAATTGGAATTATTGTCATGGGCTAGTCTTGCCTCTCTCTCTAGCTGAAGTTTCCACCACGTCTAACAACATTGAAGTTTCCTGAATATCTTCAGCTGTTTTGCTTGTCATATTTACATGCTTTCCTTCTGTATGAAAATTCCTTTCAATCTGACTCAAATTCTTATTCATTCCTAGAATTCCAGCCCAGCTTTCATTTCTGTGAAGACTTTCTTGTTCCTTCTCCAGCAAATTAATCACTCTGAATTGCAATGCTTTGTGGGTGAGGCGGCTTACAACAATAGACAGTGAATTTTGTGGGTAGACACCTGCAGCCCCTAAAACAAGGTCTGGCTCAGAGTAGATGCCCCCAAATGTTTATTGAATGCCCCCTCCCCCCAATTTTATTGAAATGAATCATCTAGTACATCTGTAGAAGCTTTAAAATAGTAGAAAAAGGAATAAAGTTTGATTTTTCATCCCAGGATTAGTCATTTCTTTAATGTCTATTTCAATTGTATAAAGAGAATGTCAAAACAAAAAATAATCACCTTGTGATGACTAAATTGCAGGGGAATAATATTGTCCTTGGAGGATTTTTAAAACTTAGGCATAAGATGGGTTGTGTACTGATTGGGAAATGACTACCAAGCATTTTGCTATTCTGCTTCTGTACTTAATGGTGAAAGACCCATCGCTAGGCATTTTAAAAGACATGAAGAGTTGAGTGCTTCTCAACGTTTTATGTGCATCCAGATCATCTGGGGATCCTGTCAAAGTGTTTATTTTAGTAGGCTCTGCTGGGGCCTGAGAGCCTGCATTTTTAACAAGCTTCCAGGTGATGTCTATACTGCTGGATGGAGGACAGCTCTGAAAATATCAAGGACATGCAAGGATAAAAAAATTGGCAAAACTCACTTGATAACAAAGCTATTGTAATTATAATCCCAAATAGTCACTCAGTTCTACATGTAGCAAGCACATAAATTCACTCTTGGGATTTTTGCCTCCCTACCTTGTGATACAGATATCTACATTAAATTTTTTCTCTGTAAGTTTGATCTTGTACATGACTGAATATAAATTGGTTGCTAAGAGAAATGGTAAATGAGACTCCACAATGGGAATAGATAGAAAACTCAGCTGTTAAGTAGTCAAGGGAGAAGAATAGAAAATAAATTATTAGCTAGCTTTATTCCTATGCATCATATAACTTATAAGAATAACAGGATATCAGTTAAGTGCTAGATACCATCTTCCTCCACATTAAATGTGTTAATTGATACTGCATTGCTTAATCAATCTTGTTATACACTAATTAAATAGCTGCAGATAATTTTTTTTTTTTTTTGAGGGTGAAAGAACAATTGGTTATCGTGGATAGTGGTTGATGTGAGCTCTAAAATTTCCTACTCTGGGTGAGAAGTCTCTGCTTTGTGTCCTACCCTGTAGCACCAGAAAGCTGTAAAAGAAGAAGCACCAGAGACAAGGGAATGCCAACTGTTCAGTTATTACTTGAAGGATCAAAATGATAATCTTGCTCTCTGAGAATAACAATAAATATGGTAATAGTAAGAAAAGTAAAATTAAAAAAAAAAAAAGTGGATTAAGCCTAGGCAGATAGACTAGTAGGAAATGTGAGGTCACAGACTTAATTAACTCTTAACTCCAGATGTGGGTCCTGAATACCATTTATGTAAGACAGAGTTGCTTAGGGGCAGAAATCTGGTTGGAAGTTTAAGAGACGAGTCTTCAAATCACATTGATGTGGTAAGCTTGTGTCTTAAAAATAGAACGGCTGTCTCCGAAGGCAAAGGGGAATCACTGATGGAGTTAACTGGGATGTCAAAACTTACTGCTCCATCCCAAATTCCAAAGCCACCCCTTGGACTGCCATTTTTAGTAGGAAATGTATAAAGATGTCCCAATATATATCTAAAAATGTGTGATAGCTTATAAAGAACTATCCAAATTATAGTTTTTTTTGTTTGTTTTTTACTTTTTTTTGAATGTTAGAGCTGAAAGAAAAATATCGTAAATAAAAGTGAATGGTGTCTGAATCTGTGTTGAACCCATTTTTTAAAGAATTGCAAGTAAAGTTTTTTTTAAGCATCCATAAGAATGTAATTATGCTTCCATTGCCTAATGTATGGACTTAAATTCTGACTTAATTATTCTGCAACTAAATTTATATGTCATTTGTGTAGTAAATCTTGGCAATTGCTCTCACAACTATCATTGGAAATGTAATTAACTTGGGTTAGATAAGTTTTACAGTGAGAACTAAATGCAGTGTAATACCATGGCATTATTTAAAAGGCTAAGGCCAAATACATCTTCTTTGTAAACTTTTTTGTTTGTTTGCAATTCCTTTTCCCAGAAGGCTAAATGCTGAAAATGTTTCTTTTTCTAGCTTTACAGTTTAGTTGAAATTGGAATAATTGCTACCCTTCCTTTCCCTTCCCTTTCATTCCCTGCCATTCTGTTCCATTCAGTTCTCTTCCCTTCCCTTTCCTTTCCCTTCTTCTTCTTTTCCTTTACTTTTTCTTCTGTTTAAGGGAAAGAGGTATGCTATTGATGTTACACCTTTTACTAAGAATACAGTTCGTTCTTGAATGAGGTTTTGTTGTACTTGATAATACAAGTTGTTTTCAAAGCTCAGCTCCCTTTATTTTACTGGGGTTAGGTATTGAATCACTTTCTTTTTGTAATTTGTAACTCAGACTTCCCTAGAAGAAGCATTCTGCTGGACCTAGAAGTTGTATCTTTATGGCTTGCTAAGAAATAACTGTGTTCTATATTACTTTTGTGAAAAATAGTTAAAAGAAAATTATATAAAAGATAAGGGAAGAGTGGGCGGGGCAAGATGGAAGACTGGTGAGCTGTATGTTTTAGTTACTCCTCCAGGAAAGTAGGTAGAAAGCCAGGAACTGCGTGGACTGGACACCACAGAGCAATCTGACTATGGGCATACTTCATACAACACTCATGAAAACGTGGAACTGCTGAGATCAGCGAAATCTGTAAGTTTTTGCGGCCAGGGGACCCGCGCCCCTCCCTGCCAGGCTCAGTCCCGTGGGAGGAGGGGCTGTCAGCTCCGGGAAGGAGAAGGGAGAACTGCAGTGGCAGCCCTTATCGGAAACTCATTCTACTGATTCAAACTCCAACCATAGATAGACTGAGACCAGACACCAGAGAATCTGAGAGCAGCCAGCCCAGCAGAGAGGAGACAGGCATAGAAAAAAAACAACACGAAAAACTCCAAAATAAAAGTGGAGGATTTTTGGAGTTCTGGTGAACATAGAAAGGGGAAGGGCCCTGAGGCGCATATGCAAATCCTGAAGAAAAGCTGATCTCTCTGCCCTGTGGACCTTTCCTTAATGGCCCTGGTTGCTTTGTCTCTTAGCATTTCAATAACCCATTAGATCTCTGAGGAGGGCCCGTTTTTTTTGTTTGTTTGTTTGTTTGTTTGTTTTAATCCTTTTTTCTTTTTCTAAAAAATTACTCTAAGAAGCTCAATACAGAAAGCTTCAAAGACTTGCTATTTGGGAAGGTCAAGTCAAGAGCAGAACTAGGAGAGCTCTGAGACAAAACGCAATAATCCAGTGGCTGAGAAAATTCACTAAACACCACAACTTCCCAAGAAAAGGGGGGTGTCCGCTCACAGCCATCATCCTGGTGGACAGGAAACACTCCTGCCCATCGCCAGCCCCATAGCCCAGAACTGCCCCAGACAACCCAGTGTGACGGAAGTGCTTCAAATAACAGGCACACACCACAAAACTGGGCGTGGACATTAGCCTTCCCTGCAACCTCAGCTGATTGTCCCAGAGTTGGGAAGGTAGAGCAGTGTGAATTAACAAAGCCCCATTCAGCCATCATTTCAGCAGACTGGGAGCCTCCCTACACAGCCCAGCAGCCCAGAACTGCCCTGGGGGGACGGCACTCACCTGTGACATAGCACAGTCATCCCTCAACAGAGGACCCAGGGTGCATGGCCTGGAAGAGGGGCCCACTTGCAAGTCTCAGGAGCCATACGCCAATACCAAGGACTTGTGGGTCAGTGGCAGAGACAAACTGTGGCAGGACTGAACTGAAGGATTAGACTATTGCAGCAGCTTTAAAACTCTAGGATCACCAGGGAGATTTGATTGTTAGGGCCACCACCCCCTCCCTGACTGCCCAGAAACACGCCCCATATACAGGGCAGGCAACACCACTACACATGCAAGCTTGGTACACCAATTGGACCCCACAAGACTCACTCCCCCACTCACCAAAAAGGCTAAGCAGGGGAGAACTGGCTTGTGGAGAACAGGTGGCTTGTGGACGCCACCTGCTGGTTAGTTAGAGAAAGTGTACTCCACGAAGCTGTAGATCTGATAAATTAGAGATAAGGACTTCAATTGGTCTACAAATCCTAAAAGAACCCTATCAAGTTCAGCAAATGCCACGAGGCCAAAAACAACAGAAAATTACAAAGCATATGAAAAAAACAGACGATATGGATAACCCAAGCCCAAGTACCCAAATCAAAAGACCAGAAGAGACACAGCACCTAGAGCAACTACTCAAAGAACTAAAGATGAACAATGAGACCATAGTACGGGAGATAAAGGAAATCAAGAAGACCCTAGAAGAGCATAAAGAAGACATTGCAAGACTAAATAAAAAAATGGATGATCTTATGGAAATTAAAGAAACTGTTGACCAAATTAAAAAGATTCTGGACACTCATAGTACAAGACTAGAGGAAGTTGAACAATGAATCAGTGACCTCGAAGATGACAGAATGGAAAATGAAAGCATAAAAGAAAGAATGGGGAAAAAAATTGAAAAAATTGAAATGGACCTTACGGATATGATAGATAATATGAAACGTCCAAATATAAGACTCATTGGTGTCCCAGAAGGGGAAGAAAAGGGTAAAGCTCTAGGAAGAGTATTCAAAGAAATTGTTGGGGAAAACTTCCCAAATCTTCTAAACAACATAAATACATAAATCATAAATGCTCAGCGAACTCCAAATAGAATAAATCCAAATAAACCCACTCCGAGACATATACTGATCACACTATCAAACACAGAAGAGAAGGAGCAAGTTCTGAAAGCAGCAAGAGAAAAGCAATTCACCACATGCAAAGGAAACAGCATAAGACTAAGTAGTGACTACTCAGCAGCCACCATGGAGGCAAGAAGGCAGTGGCACGATATATTTAAAATTCTGAGTGAGAAAAATTTCCAGCCAAGAATACTTTATCCAGCAAAGCTCTCCTTCAAATTTTAGGGAGAGCTTAAATTTTTCACAGACAAACAAATGCTGAGAGAATTTGCTAACAAGAGACCTGCCCTACTGGAGATACTCAAGGGAGCCCTACAGACAGAGAAACAAAGAAAGGACAGAGAGACTTGGAGAAAGGTTCAGTACTAAAGAGATTCGGTATGGGTGCAATAAAGGATATTAATAGACAGAGGGGAAAAATATGACAAACATAAACCAAAGGATAAGATGGCTGATTCAAGAAATGCCTTCACGGTTATAACGTTGAATGTAAATGGATTAAACTCCCCAATTAAAAGATATAGATTCGCAGAATGGATCAAAAAAAATGAACCATCAATATGTTGCATACAAGAGACTCATCTTAGACACAGGGACACAAAGAAACTGAAAGTGAAAGGATGGAAAAAAATATTTCATGCAAGCTACAGCCAAAAGAAAGCAGGTGTAGCAATATTAATCTCAGATAAAATAGACTTCAAATGCAGGGATGTTTTGAGAGACAAAGAAGGCCACTACGTACTAATAAAAGGGGCAACTCAGCAAGAAGAAATAACAATTGTAAATGTCTATGCACCCAACCAAGGTGCCACAAAATACATGAGAGAAACACTGGCAAAACTAAAGGAAGCAATTGATGTTTCCACAATAATTGTGGGAGACTTCAACACATCACTCTCTCCTACAGATAGATCAACCAGACAGAAGACCAATAAGGAAATTGAAAACCTAAACCATCTGATAAATGAATTAGATTTAACAGACATATACAGGACATTACATCCCAAATCACCAGGATACACATACTTTTCTAGTGCTCATGGAACTTTCTCCAGAATAGATCATATGCTGGGACATAAAACAAGCCTCAGTAAATTTAAAAAGATTGAAATTATTCAAAGCACATTCTCTGACCACAATGGAATACAATTAGAAGTCAATAACCATCAGAGACTTAGAAAATTCACAAATACCTGGAGGTTAAACAACACACTCCTAAACAATCAGTGGGTTAAAGAAGAAATAGCAAGAGAAATTGCTAAATATATAGAGACGAATGAAAATGAGAACACAACATACCAAAACCTATGGGATGCAGCAAAAGCAGTGCTAAGGGGGAAATTTATAGCACTAAACGCATATATTAAAAAGGAAGAAAGAGCCAAAATCAAAGAACTAATGGATCAACTGAAGAAGCTAGAAAATGAACAGCAAACCAATCCTAAACCAAGTACAAGAAAAGAAATAACAAGGATTAAAGCAGAAATAAATGACATAGAGAACAAAAAAACAATAGAGAGGATAAATATCACCAAAAGTTGGTTCTTTGAGAAGATCAACAAGATTGACAAGCCCCTAGCTAGACTGACAAAATCAAAAAGAGAGAAGACCCATATAAACAAAATAATGAATGAAAAAGGTGACATAACTGCAGATCCTGAAGTAATTAAAAAAATTATAAGAGGATACTATGAACAACTGTATGGCAACAAACTGGATAATGTAGAGGAAATGGACAATTTCCTGGAAACATATGAACAACCTAGACTGACCAGAGAAGAAATAGAAGACCTCAACCAACCCATCACAAGCAAAGAGATCCAATCAGTCATCAAAAATTTTCCCACAAATAAATGCCCAGGGCCAGATGGCTTCACAGGGGAATTCTACCAAACTTTCCAGAAAGAACTGACACCAATCTTACTCAAACTCTTTCAAAACATTGAAGAAAATGGAACACTACCTAACTCATTTTATGAAGCTAACATCAATCTAATACCAAAACCAGGCAGATGTTACAAAAAAGGAAAACTACCGGCCAATCTCCCTAATGAATATAGATGCAAAAATCCTCAACAAAATACTTGCAAATCGAATCCAAAGACACATTAAAAAAATCATACACCATGACCAAGTGGGGTTTATTCCAGGCATGCAAGGATGGTTCAACATAAGAAAATCAATCAATGTATTACAACACATTAACAAGTCAAAAGGGAAAAATCAATTGATCATCTCAATAGATGCTGAAAAAGCATTTGACAAAATCCAACATCCCTTTTTGATAAAAACACTTCAAAAGGTAGGAATTGAAGGAAACTTCCTCAACATGATAAAGAGCATATATGAAAAACCCACAGCCAGCATAGTACTCAATGGTGAGAGACTGAAAGCCTTCCCTCTAAGATCAGGAACAAGACAAGGATGCCCGCTGTCACCACTGTTATTCAACATTGTGCTGGAAGTGCTAGCCAGGGCAATCCGGCAAAACAAAGAAATAAAAGGCATCCAAATTGGAAAAGAAGAAGTAAAACTGTCATTGTTTGCAGATGATATGATCTTATATCTAGAAAACCCTGAGAAATCGACGATACAGCTACTAGAGCTAATAAACAAATTTAGCAAAGTAGCGGGATACAAGATTAATGCACATAAGTCAGTAATGTTTCTATATGCTAGAAATGAACAAACTGAAGAGACACTCAAGAAAAAGATACCATTTTCAATAGCAACTGAAAAAATCAAGTACCTAGGAATCAACTTAACCAAAGATGTAAAAGACCTATACAAAGAAAACTACATAACTCTACTAAAAGAAATAGAAGGGGACCTTAAAAGATGGAAAAATATTCCATGTTCATGGATAGGAAGACTAAATGTCATTAAGATGTCAATTCTACCCAAACTCATCTACAGATTCAATGCAATCCCAATCAAAATTCCAACAACCTACTTTGCAGACTTGGAAAAGCTAGTTATCAAATTTATTTGGAAAGGGAAGATGCCTTGAATTGCTAAAAAAACTCTAAAAAAGAAAAACGAAGTGGGAGGACTTACACTCCCTGACTTTGAAGCTTATTATAAAGCCACAGTTGCCAAAACAGCATGGTACTGGCACAAAGATAGACATATAGATCAATGGAATCAAATTGAGAATTCGGAGATAGACCCTCAGATCTATGGCCGACTGGTCTTTGATAAGGCCCCCAAAGTCACTGAACTGAGCCATAATGGTCTTTTCAACAAATGGGGCTGGGAGAGTTGGATATCCATATCCAAAAGAATGAAAGAGGACCCCTACCTCACCCCTTACACAAAAATTAACTCAAAATGGACCAAAGATCTCAATATAAAAGAAAGTACCATAAAACTCCTAGAAGATAATGTAGGAAAACATCTTCAAGACCTTGTATTAGGCGGCCACTTCCTAGACTTTACACCCAAAGCACAAGCAACAAAAGAGAAAATAGATAAATGGGATCTCCTCAAGCTTAGAAGTTTCTGCACCTCAAAGGAATTTCTCAAAAAGGTAAAGAGGCAGCCAACTCAATGGGAAAAAATTTTTGGAAACCATGTATCTGACAAAAGACTGATATCTTGCATATATAAAGAAATCCTACAACTCAATGACAATAGTACAGTCGGCCCAATTATAAAATGGGCAAAAGATATGAAAAGACAGTTCTCTGAAGAGGAAATACAAATGGCCAAGAAACACATGAAAAAATGTTCAGCTTCACTAGCTATTAGAGAGATGCAAATTAAGACCACAATGAGATACCATCTAACACCGGTTAGAATGGCTGCCATTAAACAAACAGGAAACTACAAATGCTGGAGGGGATGTGGAGAAATTGGAACTCTTATTTACTGTTGGTGGGACTGTATAATGGTTCAGCCACTCTGGAAGTCAGTCTGGCAGTTCCTTAGAAAACTAGATATAGAGTTACCATTCGATCCAGCGATTGCACTTCTCGGTATATACCCGGAAGATCGGAAAGCAGTGACACGAACAGATATCTGCACGCCAATGTTCATAGCAGCATTATTCACAATTGCCAAAAGATGGAAACAACCCAAATGTCCTTCAACAGATGAGTGGATAAATAAAATGTGGTATATACACACGATGGAATACTACGCGGCAGTAAGAAGGAACGATCTCGTGAAACATATGACAACATGGATGAACCTTGAAGACATAATGCTAAGCGAAATAAGCCAGGCACAAAAAGAGAAATATTATATGCTACCACTAATGTGAACTTTGAAAAATGTAAAACAAAAGGCTTATAATGTAGAATGTAGGGGAACTAGCAATAGAGAGCAATTAAGGAAGGGGGAACAATAATCCAAGAAGAACAGATAAGCTATTTAACGTTCTGGGGATGCCCAGGAATGACTATGGTCTGTTAATTTCTGATGGATATAGTAGGAGCAAGTTCACAGAAATGTTGCTATATTAGGTAACTTTCTTGGGGTAAAGTAGGAACATGTTGGAAGTTAAGCAGATATCTTAGGTTAGTTGTCTTTTTCTTACTCCCTTGTTATGGTCTCTTTGAAATGTTCTTTTATTGTATGTTTGTTTTCTTTTTAACTTTTTTTTCATACAGTTTATTTAAAAAAGAAGGGAAAGTTAAAAAAAAAAAAAAAAACAAGGAAAAAAAAAAAGATGTAGTGCCCCCTTGAGGAGCCTGTGGAGAATGCAGGGGTATTCGCCTACCCCACCTCCATGGTTGCTAACATGACCACAGACATAGGGGACTGGTGGTTTGATGGGTTGGGCCCTCTACCACAGGTTTTACCCTTGGGAAGACGGTTGCTGCAAAGGAGAGGCTAGGCCTCCCTATGGTTGTGCCTAAGAGCCTCCTCCCGAATGCCTCTTTGTTGCTCAGATGTGGCCCTGTCTCTGTAGCTAAGCCAACTTGAAAGGTGAAATCACTGCCCTCCCCCCTACGTGGGATCAGACACCCAGGGGAGTGAATCTCCCTGGCAACGTGGAATATGACTCCCGGGGAGGAATGTAGACCTGGCATCGTGGGACGGAGAACATCTTCTTGACCAAAAGGGGGATGTGAAAGGAACTGAAATAAGCTTCAGTGGCAGAGAGAATCCAAAAGGAGCCGAGAGGTCACTCTGTTGGGCACTCTTACGCACACTTTAGACAACCCTTTTTAGGTTCTAAAGAATTGGGGTAGCTGGTGGTGGATACCTGAAACTATCAAACTACAACCCAGAACCCATGAATCTCGAAGACAGTTGTATAAAAATGTAGCTTATGAGGGGTGACAAGGGGATTGGGAAAGCCATAAGGACCACACTCCACTTCGTCTAGTTTATGGATGGATGAGTAGAAAAATAGGGGAAGGAAACAAACAGAGAAAGGTACCCAGTGTTCTTTTTTACTTCAATTGCTCTTTTTCACTCTAATTATTATTCTTGTTATTCTTGTGTGTGTGCTAATGAAGGTGTCAGGGATTGATTTGGGTGATGAATGTACAACTATGTAATGGTACTGCGAACAATCGAAAGTACGATTTGTTTTGTATGACTGTGTGGTATATGAATATATCTCAATAAAATGAAGATTAAAAAAAAAAAAAAAAAAAAAAAAGACATAATGCTGAGCAAAATAAGCCAGGCACAAAAAGAGAGATATTGTATGTTACCACTAATGTGAATTCTGTGAAAAATGTACAATGTTTTATACTGTAGAATGTAGGGGACCTAGAGATACCAATTAGTGGAGGGGGAATGATAATCTAATAAGAACAGATAAACTATGAAGGGTAATCTCAATGTTATGGGAATGCTCAGGAATGATTATGGTTTGTAAACTTTCTTGGATATAGTAAGATCATGTTGGAAGCATTAGAGTTATTTTAGGTTTTTTTTTTTCTCTTATTCCTTTGTTTTCTTAGGGGTTGTTAATTTTCTTGGGGTATGGTAGGAACATGTTGGAAGCAATGTAGTTATTTTAGATTATTTGTTTTTCTTACTCCTCTGTTTGGACATGGTTTATTAATTTTCTTGGGGTATGGTAGGAACATATTGGAAGCAAAGTAGTTATTTTAGGTTATTTGTTTTCCTTAATCCATTGCTTTGTTTGAAATGTCGTGGGTTTTTTTTGGTTGATGTTTGCCTGTTTGTTTTTAATTTTTTGATAAACAAATTTAAAAAATTGAAAAAAAATCAGTAGAAAAATGGGAGTAAAAACTAAATGACAAGTAGGGTGGGATGGGGGGATGGTTTGGGTATTCTCTTTTCACTTTTATTTTTTATTCTTATTCTGATTCTTTCTGATGTAAGGAAAATGTTCAGAAATAGATTGTGGTGATGAACGCATAACTATATGATCATACTGTGAACAGTTGATTGTATACCATGGATGACTGTATGGTTTATGAATGTATTTCAATAAAACTGAATTAAAAAAAAAAAAAAAGATAAGGGAAGATTCTCAGGCACTGTGTCCATTCTCTATTTTATGCTGACTGGGAATATATTGGAGAATGATACCAGATAGTAGTTGGCTCCTGACAAGTTTGGGATTCTCCTTTTACAAATGAGAGAAATTCACCCTTCACAGACTTAGAGGTAGGTAAACATAAATTGCTCACAAGTATTGCAGACTTAACTATTATTTATTTGCTGTGTAGTATATCCCAGGCTTTGCGCTAGATGCTTTCACATATGTGAAGAAGAAAAAAAAGAAAATACTACACACAAAAATCAGTTCCAAGTAGATTATAGACCAAATATTAATGATGAAACAAAGAAATGTCTAGAAAATAACTTAGGCAAATATATTCATAACCTTTGAGTGCATAAAGATTTCTTAGGATATGTAAAGAGTTTCTACAAACTGATGAGAAAAAGACAAATAATTGACACGAAGTGATGTCTGAATGACCAATGGACAAATGAAAATGTTCCCAACATCATTTGTTATAAAGGAAATAAAAATAAAAACCATATTTAGACCTCACTATTTGCCAAATAAAATATCTAAATTGAAAAGTCTGATATCAAGTGTAGAGCAACTGAAATTCTCATACATGGTTGGCATGAGTATAAATTGGTACGAATCACTTTGGAAAACTCTTTAACAGTTTGTACTGAAGTTGATGATATACATACCGTATGATCCAACAATTCTACATATAAAAATATGTCCACAGAAATGCATACACATGCTCACAGCAAGGTAGATCAAGAAGGTTCATAGTAAAAGTCTTTATATTAGCCCCAAACTGGGAACAACCCAAATCATTTATCAATGGTAGCATGGATGATGAAGTTATGGTTCATCTAAGCAGTGAAAGACTACATGGCAAGGGCAATACTGCTAAAAACTACTGCTACCCACAACATAGATGATGCTCCCAAACATAATATTGGGGGAAAGAAGCCGTGTACACTTTCTGATTCAATTTACATAAATTTGAAATATAGGCAAAGCCACAATTATGGTGTTAAAATCAGGAGAGAGGTCACCTTCAGGGTGGTAGATGGGGATAGGGAGAGCATGAGGTGAAGGGGCACAATGGTCTTCTGGTTTGCTGTTAATATGCACTAAAATCTTTTTAGAATACAGATGGATGGACGAACAACCAACAATAAAGTCAATAACATTTATATGGAATTTTTCAATTTACAGATTATTTTTTTAGTACTGGGTCATGTAATTCACACTAGAGTTTGATCTGCCAACAGAGGGAATTGTTAAGATGGATGACGCACACAAAAAATTTGAGTTGAAACTTTAGAGGCAACTACTCATTCATTCAACAAATAATTATTTAGTGCATACAGTTAGCCAGCCTTTGTATTGGGCCTTAGTAATATAATGAGCAAGACAGATGTGGCTCCTGTTCTGACATAGCTGATACTCTAACAGAGAACAAGGCAAATGTGGGTTTTCAATATGGTGTAATAACTATACTATAAATCCCAGATCTCCCTCCTTACCAGCCATGTCACTTGATAAATTACTTAAAGTTCTGGGCCTCTATCTCTTTATCTGTACAGAAGATTTCTAGCACTTACCTCATCTAGATTTTATAGGGGTTTTTAAAAGTACATGTGAAAGGCTCCATGCACACTGACTCTAGGGAAATCTTACTCATGTTCAATGTCCTTTCCCTTCAATGTGTACCTCATGGTGCATGTCAGCCTTAAAGATGCTCACAGACCAAAGCTAATTAATTTTTTTTTAACTGAAAATTAACTGCACACCTCCAGGACTGGAACTTTCTTATATCAGGTGTTAAATATTTATCAGAATGGGATTGTGATATGTCTGTTGGGAATCCACGGTTAATGAAGCCTAACTGCCAACCTTTGCTGTTTCTTCAGGCTAATTGATAGCCTTTTCCCCTTGCACTTGTGTATCTAAGAAAAATCATCTTTTGAGAGTTTCTAGTAACTGAAAATTGGGCAAAACAACTTGAGATTACAAATACATTTCTGTAATAGGTGAGATGGGAAATGATTCTCTTCAAAGTTGAGGTGATATTTCTGTACAGATTTAGAAGTGCTCAAGAAACTACAGTTTAAGGAAGTTAACATAGATTTTTTTCCCCAGTGAATGAAAGATGTTGGCTTGTCAACACAGTGCCCTTTTTTTTGCAGCATATATCTATTTTCAGAGCTATCTTTGGTCTCCATTAGCATCATCTCAAACAGCTTTGAGAATGGCCAAATAAAGTGCCGTTTTATAAGCAACCCACTTCATTAGTGACCTTTTCACTTACTATCTGGAAACAAGACTGTGTTCCTGGTTGACTATCTGAATCCAAATTTAAAAGAAAAAAAAAAACAGTATTCTTAAAGTACTATTTTTATGAAACCTTTTTCCTTTTTCCTTCTAATCAGAGAAGTACTGGCTGTGGACAAATATAAAGACAGATTTGCCTGATCCCCTGAAATGCAAAAATTGGACACAAATAAATGTGCTCTTCTGAGTGCAGATCATGTTAATGACCTCTTTTAAGTTGGTGAATAGTAAAGATGTGAGAACAAAATCATCTCTCCAAATCTGGAGCCTTTGGATTCTACAGAATGCCACCTCTGAAAGAAATTTGCCAGCATTTCATAACTCTGTCCTTATCAGATTCTGTAGAGCTGAAACTGGGTATTAACAATATTTTTCTTCTAAAAGCCAAATTTCTTTAAAAGATCCAACTTGAACATGGAAAACCTCATGCTTGAGCATATTATCAAAATGATCAGAGTTGTTTATGCCTCTATTGGTTTTTTGTTAAAAGCTCTCGTAATCTCAGTGTGGCTGATTTTAAGTATTATACTACTTTTTTTTTTGCACATAGTGAATTTTTTTTATAGAAATAATACTTACATGATAAAAATGTATAAAAATAATATTATTTTTTCCCTTGGGAGGCTAGTAGATTTTTTAAAAAATCATGGGTCATAAGAAATTAAAATATGAAGTATTGTGATTGATATATAAGAATACTAGTACAAGGTAGGAACCAACACATCATAACATGAGAGTTTGTTAGAACTGGAGGAATTTTTAGAGATTGTCTAGCCTCAAACTTTTAATTTTATATTTTGTACTGAAAATATGTCTTGAAAAGTAATATATATATATACATGACAATAAAAGAATCAAGCAGCATTTCACTTATAATCAGAGGCAAGCTTAGTAAAAAGCTGAAAAACCATTTCATATCCATAAGAGTGACAGACATTAAAAAATCTGATTGTTCCAAGTATTGCCAAGGTTATAGCATTATAGGAATTTTAAATTTAAGTTGCTACAACCACTTTGGAAATAATTTGTAAACTTGCAAATGTACATACACGGAACCAGTAGTTTCACTCCTGAGTGTATACTCTAGAGAGATTCTTCTTTACGCTTAAGGAATTATGTGCACAAGTATTTATTGCTACTTACAGTATTATAATAGCAGAAAAAAGGAAAAAAAAACTTAAATGCCCATCTGTGTATAAATGGGAGAATGAATAAATCAAGTGTAGTATACTGACATAATAGATTTCTAAACAATGATGAAAATGATTTGAGTACAGAAACATGTATCAATATGGGTGGATAACATTTCAAAGATATAGTGATCAGAAAAGCAAGTTTCAGAGAGATATCACACTGATACCATTTATTTAAAATTTTGAAAACAATGAAATCATACAGTAAATTATTTAGGAAGATATTGTATGCAGTGGAAGGCAATAATGTGCCAGAATGATAAATGCCCAAATCAATATAGTGGCTATCCTCAGGGAATGAGAGAGAACACACCCGTGTAAATTTCATATCCTATTTCTAAAGAATTACGGGGGATATGTGGTATGTACATAGGTATAAATTATATGCTTTTTTTATCCTTGACATTTTTGACAATTTAGAGGAAATCAATTGGCTCAGTCCAGTTACACAAAATTAATGATAGCAGATACTCATATGGTGCTATTTTCCAGGCAGTGTCCTCACTTCACATGTATTAACTCATTTATTCCTTACAATCCCTATGAAGTGGATACTATTATAATCCTCACTTTTAAAGATGAGAAAATTGAAGTGCAGAGGGCTATGTAACTTTTCAAACAATCAATTAGATTTACAGCCTTGATTTGAATGTGGATAGTCTAGCCCCAGAGTCTGCACTCTTAACTATAACCCTACAAAGATTTTAACCCCTTACAGCATTTCTGGTTTTAGTTTTTATAGCAAACCTTGTTTGTTGCCAACCTAATAGCTATTCTTTTTCTCCTTGCTTTTAGTTGCCAAATCCATTTTTCACAACAGACTGAACTATCTTGTTATTTTCTTTACCGTCTTGTTGTGGTAAGTCCATGGGACCATTTCCAGCCAATGTGACCTCAAGGGAAGACTGTGGGAAACTCATTGGGAAGGCTATGTCATGCTCAAAAACAAATGACACACAAGGAGAAACTTTCCATCCTCTTCTATTTGATGAGGATTGGTAAGAAAACATGATGCTTGGAGCAGCATCTGCTAAACTGTAACCCTATGGAAACAAGCTAAGGGCAAAAGTCAGCATCTGGGGAGGGTGGAACAAAAATATGGAAAGAACCTGGTTCCTTGATGATATCATTCAACTAATGAGCCCACCCTGGAACCATCCATCTCCAGACTTCTTATTGCATGGCATGGTATATTTTCCACTTTGTTTAAGCATTTTAAAATTAGGTGTTCTGTTATTTGCATCCAAAAGCATCATAACTTATAGTTTTATGTTGATTTGTTTCTGAAACCAAAATAATATGTTTATATCTTTTTTTAAAAAATAGCTTCTATTTACTTTTCTCTGTGAAATATAAGACATTTATCTCATTTACACTAATTTGATCCCTGCTTTCAGCCTGTGCCAGTAACATTTTCATTGGTAAAATTTCTGTTGGTTATCCAAGTAGCTTTATAATAGAGGTCTAAATCTCTATATCTTGTCCTATTTATTTTATACAATATTACTTGACCTTCCATCATGTATAATTTTTGGATTTAGTGCCTCAAAATTTCTCTCCTTTTTGAACATTTTCCATCATGTGTGTATACTTCAATACATATTTGCACTCTGTTCCATAATTATAATCATGTCTCTTATGGTTTGACTGCATATTGAATTTGGAAAACAGTAACCAGCATATACAATTTAGTGCTTATTTGAAATGTTTTGCACCTAAACAGTGTTGGAGTTATAATATTATATCACTAAACATATGCTCCTTTAGGGGAAATACAAGTAATAACAACTGGGTAGAGGTGAGTCATCAACATGGTGACATAAGACATCCCCTAGAAAAGTCTCCTTTCAGAATCAACAAACAAAAGGACAAATCCCACTTGATTAGAACTTTGGAGGATGATAGAGACTGGAGAAGGACTCCACAAATTCTGACTCAAAGAAAAGAAAAATAATTGCCAAGATCAGGTAGGAGATTTCCCTCCCAGACTCACCAGTCTCTACCCCTCCCCCCACTTGGCCTTGCACAATTTGGAAATTGCACAGAGGCAGCATGGCCTGGGTCCCTCTTGCCACATGTGTAAAATATAGAGCCATTCACAGCACCAAGTTAGAACCCCTCACATATCTAGGCACAGGGACCCTAGTCCACAGAGACACAGGGCAGACAATAAGCAACTGAGGAATGTCAGATACAAAAGGGTTTCCAGGGAAAGAAAGAAAAGAGAGATGGTGGCAGAACTGTTGGCAAGAAGTACACCCACTAAATCCATTCTCTGCTGGACCACCTAAATGCAAAATGAACACCTTTTTGGATTGACCCCATCTGGGTGCCTAGAGCAAGATACCCAAATGGGGTAGAAATTGAAGGCAGAAAATCCTCACAGAAAAAAATAAAGGAGGAATGACTGAGCTGCTGTAAGACAGGATGATTCCCAGAACTGAAAAGTATAAGAAAAAGAGGCCCTTGAGTGAGGGAGAGAATTTAAACAAATCACAGGAGCTGAGGAGAAAATTCTGCATAAAAACAAACAGAACAGAACAAGATTTCCAAAGAAGGGGCAGAGGAGAGGAAGCTTTCTTTGGGAGCTTAAACAATTGCAAAATAGGCAATCTTAAAATTATGCTACATATCCAAGGCAAGAAATAGATGAAGGAGAACTGAGGAGATCTGAACAGTTAAACACAGGCTACTCTAAGAGTTCAGAATAAGTTGGACCAAGCATCAAAGAAGAGCCTTAATACAGGGCCAATCAACAGTAAAACCCTAGACAAGAGGGAGAAACTGACCTTCAGAGTTAATACATCAGAATAATTAGATGCCCTTACATCAGCAAAAATTTACAAGCCATACTAAGAAACAGGAAGATATGACTCAATCAGGGGAACAAATTAAAACTACAGAGAAGACACAGAATTTAGAACAACTAATCAAAGAAGTTCAAACAGATTTCCTTAATCAATCATCTGGAGATGAAGGAAAATATGGATATAGAACTAAAGGATATTTAGACAATGTGTAGGCAAAAAGAAGAATTTGAAGGTTTAAAGAGAAACATAACCAAAATTATGGGGATGAAAGTCATACTAATTTAGATTAAAAATACACTAGAGACAAACAACAGCAGATTTGAACAGGCAGAAGAAAGAATCAGTGAACTAGAGTACAGGATAATTGAAACCATACAGTTAGAAGAACAGATGGATAAAAGAATAGAAAAAATTGAGCACTGTCTCAGGGAGTTGAGTGACAGTATGAAGCATCCAAATGTATGCATCACGGATGTCCCAGAGAGAAGGGAAGGGAAAGGAGTAGAAAGGATATTTGAGGAAATAATGGCCAAACATTTATCAAATGTTATGAAAGGCATAAATATACATGTCCAAGAAGTGAAACATACTCCAACAGAATAAACCCTGATAGAACCCTAATATAACTGCTTCAAGATAAATGTTAATCAGGATGTCAAATGCCAAAGATATAGAGAGAATTCTGAGAGCAGCAAGAAAAAAGCAATTGGTCACGTGTAAGAGATCCTCAGTAAGACTAAGTGCCATTTCTCATCAGAAGCCACAGAAGTGAGAAGGCAGTGTGGTGTGATGTATTTAAGGTACTGAAAGAGAAAATATAGCAGCCTCAAATTTTTTATCTGGCAAACTATCCTTCAAAAATGAGGGAGAGTTTAAATATTCAGATAAACCAAAACTGAGAGAGTTCATTAACAAAAGCCTTGCCCTACAAGAATTACTAAAGAGAGTTTTGCAGGTTGAAAGGAAAAGAGAAGAGAAAATGATTTGTAATAGTGTGAAGAAATGAAGGTCTTCAGTAAATGTAACTAAAATGGTAAATGCAAAACCCAATAGTACATTTTCCTCAATATACAACAATCCTATTTAATTCCTGTAAGAGTCCAAATACTATTGAAGAAAAAAAGGCATTTTTCCTGATAATGAACACACAAAATATAAAGAGGTAATATGGGACAAAAGCAACATGAAGAGGAGAAACAGTGAGATATGGGAGCAGAGAATGTGCATGCTATTGAAGCTCAATTGCTATCTTTCCAAATTAGTGGCTTATAAATGTAGGTTGTCTAATAAAAACCCCAATATAATCACATAGAAAGTATTATAAAAAATCTACAAAAAGAAAAATGAGAAAGGAATCAGTCATATACATCACAAAAGGTAAAATATACAGAAAAGGAGGTTGCAATAAAGGAAAAGAGAGGCAATATATATATATGTGACATATAAAACCAAAGGACAAAAGGGTTGATGTAAGAACTGCCTTTGTGGTAGTAAGACTGAATGTTAATGGATTAAACTCTCAATCAAAAGAAACAGATTGGCAGAATGGATGAAAAAGCATGATCCAGCTATACGTTGTTTACAAGAGACTCACCTTAGACTGAAAGAGACAGATTGAAAGTGAAAGGATGGAAAAAGATATTCCGTACAAACTGTAACCAAAAAAAGATCTGGGATAGCTGTACTAATATCAGAAAAAAAAATAGACTTTAAGTCAAAAGTTATCATAAGAGACAAAGAAAGGCATTATATAGTATAAAAAGGGTCAATCCACCAAAGAGAAATAACCATAAATATTTGTGCACCTAATCACAGTGCCCCAAAATGCATGAGGCAAACCCTGGAAAAACTGAAGGGAGAAATAGAGACCTCTACAATAATAGTTGGAGACTTCAATATAGCATTCTAATCAATAGATAGGACATCTAAACAGATGATCAATAAGGAAACAGACAACTTGAATAAAATGATAAATGAACTAGACCCATCTGACATATATAGAACATCGCACCCCAGAACAGCAGGATATACATTCTTCTCAATGCACATGGATCATTCTCCAACCACATGTTGGGTCACAAAACAAGTTCCAATAAATTTAAAGAGTGAAATTATACAGACTCTTCTCTGACCATAATGGAATGAAACTGGAAATCAATAATAGGCAGACAACTGGAAAATCCATAAATATATGGAAGTTAAAAAACAAACTCTTAATAATCAGTGCATCAAAGAATAAAATATAAGGGAAGTCAGTAAATATCTTGGGACAAATGAAAATGAGAACACAATATGTCAAAACTTAGAGGATACAGTGAAGGAAATGCTAAAAAGGCAAATTACCCCTCCCCCCAAAATTATTACATTAAAAAAGAAGAAAGAGGTAAAATCAAAGACCTAACTGCACACCTTCTGAAAGCAGAGGGAAAGAAGTAACAAATATTAGAGCAGAAATCAATGAAATAGAGAAAAAAGAAACAAGAGAGCATTGACAAAATCAAAAGTTGGTTCTTTGGAAAGATCAACAAAGACAAAAGAGATAAGATGCAAATAAATAGAAAACGAAATGAGAGTGGGGATATTATTCTGACCCCACAGAAATAAAAAAAAATAGATCATAAAACAATACTATGAACAACTGTAAGTCAATAAATTAGAAAACCTAGATGAAGTGGACAAATTCCTAGAAGCACACGCACAACCTACACTGACTCTAGAAGAAATAGACCTCCACAGAGCAATTACAAGTAAACAGATTGAATCAGTAATCAGAAACCTCTCAAAGAAGAAAAGCTCAAAATCAAATGGCTTCATGGGTGAATTCCACCAAATATTCTACTAAGAATTAATACCAATCCTGCTCAAAGTTTTCCAGAAATGGTGAACAAGGGGAACCCTCCCTAACTCATTCTAGGAGGCCAACATCACCCTAATACCAAAGCCAATAAAGATACTACAAGAAAATAAAACTACAGATCAATTTCTTTAACTCAGCATCATTAACTGTTAGGGAAATGCAAACCAAAACCACAATGAGAAACCATTTCACACCCATTAGAATGGCTTCTTTAAAAAAAAAAAAGACAGAAAATTACAAGTGTTGGAGAGGATATGGAGAAATAGGAACATTCATTCATTGCTGGTGGGAATGTAAAATGGTGCAACCGCTGAGGAATGGCAGTTCCTCAGAAAACTAAGTGTAGAATTACCATATGACTCTCTAATAAATATATACTCTAAAGAATTGAAAACAGGGTCTTGAGCAGATATTTGCACAGGATGTTCCTAGCGACATTATTCACAATTGCTGAAAGATGGAAGCAACCTAAGTATCCATCAACTGATGAATGGATAAATAAAATGTGGCATGATCACACAATGGAATATTATTCAGCATCAAAGAAGAATGAATTTCTGGTTCATGCAACAACATGGATGAACCTTGAAGACATCATGTTGAGTGAAATAAGCCAGATGCAAAAGGAGAACTATTGTATGGGCTCACTGATACGAAATAAGTGGAATAACAAACTCAAAGAGAATCCAGAATATAGGTTACCAGGGGATGGAATGGTGGCAGGGAAGGGGACTTAATGCTTAATTGGTACAGAATTTCTATTTGGGTTGATTGTAAAGTTTTGGAAATGTATGGTGGTAATTGTAGCAAAACATTGTAAGTGTAATTAACAGCACTGAATTACATATTTGAATGTGGTTAAAAGGGGAAATTTTAGGTCATATTTATGTTCCTAGAATAAAAATTAAAAGATAAAGCATAGGACTATCCAACACAGTGAGCCCTATTGTAAACAATGGAGTATAGTTAATAGTACAATTTTAAATATGTTGTTTCATGAATTATAACGAAGGTACCACATTGATGCAAGGTGTTAATAAATAGGTAGTATATTGGAAAAAATACACCCTAATGTAAACTATGGGCTATAGTTAATAGTACAATTATAATATTCTTTTATCAATTGTAACAAAGGTACCACACTAATGCAAAGTGTAAATAATAAGGGATTGAGGTATTTGGGAATGCTGTATTTTTTATATTATTTATCTGTAAACCTACAACTTCTTTGATTAATAAAATTAACTAAAAATTAAAAGAAAAAACTGGATAGAAAGGACATATTTTAACTTAAAATTTTTTTATTAATTTAAAAATTATTTTTAAGTTTTTTAAATTTAATATTATCTACTTTTACCTACCTAGTAAAATCATCTAGTTTCTTTACCAATATAGTCGATGCAAAAATTTTTTTTCTTAAATATATATTTTTTGAGTTATATGATTTATTTTTGTAATCTAGGATTCATTTCCAATGCATTTTAGATTAAATTCACTGTTTAAGGCAGTATGTGTGTATGTGTTAGAGGGGAGAATTTTGAGCATTTGGATTTTAAAAAGTCTTTATTTTGCATTCATGCTTTCTTGCAGTTTGATGGGGTATAAAATTTTGAATTAATTTCCCTTAGAAATTTAAAGGTAACATCTGGACTTCAAGCTACTGGTTACTATTAATGAGAAATTGGATGTTAACCCACTTCTTGCTTTTGTATAGACAACCTGCTCTCTTCCAACTCTGGAAATCATACAGTTATTTTCTTCTATGGAGCTCTATAATTGTATCAATGTCCTATAACTTATGAGTCCTTCTTCATTCATTCTGCATCTGCACCTGTGGACCCTTTCAACAAGAAGACCTGTTCCTTCAACTACGGAAAATGACCTTCTGTTTTTTCTTGGATTATCTCACTCATTTCCATTTTTTTCTGTTCTGTTTTCTTGAAATCTTGTTGGATGGATTTTAGTGTTCTGTATCCCTTGACTTTTCTGTCATGCTATTCTTCTCTTCGTCCCTTTGCTCCATGTCCTGAAATTTTTCTACAATATCCATTTATGAAGTTCACCAGTAAGAGATCTTCATTCCTGCTTGCTACATTTTCATAGCAACTTGTTTCATGGATGTAACATCTTCTCAGATATCTCTGGGGATATAAATAGGATGTATCCACATCCTTCCTTTTACATTGAGGCAAGTCATTCAGTTTGTTCATTTTTGCCCTTCCTGCTTGTGATGCTGTTTATTTTTCAAATATCTGGTGATACTTGGTTATCCATTCATATTTATGAATAAATGACTATGTTGATTTCACATAGGAGGGCTTCCTCTATTAAAGGAGATTACACTTTAGGTTGCTCAAATAGGGGTTATGCATGCAGCCTGTCCCTCAACTGCAAAGCAAGGAGGTCCCCTCCTTAGGAACCTGTCACCTTTCAGAGACTTTCCTGAGTGGGATTTCTAGTGATGGCACTGTAAAGAGGTCAGTGAATCTTCTCCACAAAAACAGACAAGCGTAAAGCTTGACAAAATTGTGAAAAAGAACCATTTTAGTACTCTAGAAGTTGACTAAGGGAAACAACAAATTGAGAAGTATGTATTCATGAGAAGTTGCTCGAAGTTCAGATAAAACTGTGGGAGTGTGCAGCCTTTTTGGTTGGAGCTGTGACTATTCTCTTCCCTCCCTGCTGGGTTGACAAAGCAGTTTTACCAGGGTGGGTCTGACTGGTAAAACAGGCAGTTATTTAGCCAGTGGGAGCATATTTGTTTTGAAGCAGAAAATGAAAAAAATCTATGCCCACTGGCATTGTCAGGAAAAGTTGCCAATTTAGTTAATGAATGGGGAAAATCCATAGCTCTGAAAGTCTGAGCTTGCTATCTTGGTTAGGGTGAACAGTGAACCAGCCAGAAATTCTACCAGGAAAACCAGGGACTGTGAGAGGCATAATATGGCTAGACCAGCTCTTTGTACACTCCTGGCTGATGGGAAATTGCATGTGCCTGTGCAAGGGGACACCTCAGGTTACATTGCCTGGTTCCCAGATCTATTATAAACTCATGATAATTAAGGCATCATGTTATTGAAGAAAAACATAGGCACATAGATCAGGGAAACACAGTAAGATGTCCAAAGATAGACCCACACATTAATCATTGGGAAATAGTAATTATAACCACTATGCGATACATCTCCATATCCACTAGAATGGGTAGTTTTGATAAGGATGTAGAAAAATTGGAACTCTCATACATTGCTGCTGGAAAACAGGCAGTTTCTTAAAAAGTTAAATATGTATTTATCATAAAACCCATCCTTTCCACTCCTAGGTATTTATCCAGAAGATACAAAAACTTATGTCCCCACAAAGACTGGTATGCAGATGTTCCTAGCAGTGTGATTAATTATAGACATACACAGGAAACATCTGAATGTCCATCAATAGCTAAACCACATTCAGTGTATTCATACAATAGAATACTATTCAGCAATAAAAAGAAATGAACTACTGATACATGCTACAATATGGATGAACCTCAAAATACTATGCTAAGTGAAATAAGCAAACATGAAAGATCACATATTGTATGATTCAATTTATATGAAATAGCTAGAAAAGGCAAATCTATAGAGAAAGTAAGCATATCCGCAATTTCCTGGGGCCAAAAGAGGGAAAGAGGGTTGACTGAAAACAGGAATGAGAAAACTTTGGGGGATGTGGACTATGGTAAATCTGGATTATGTGGATGGGTGTACAAATGTATAAATTTATTAAAAATCATAAAACTACCTTGGATGAATTTTATTATATGCAAGTTATACGCCAATAAAACTATTATTAAAAAGAAGCAGCATATACTTTTCCTGCTCCAACCTGAAACAAAGGCTTTTTTTTTTTGTATATAAAGAATTAAAAAATTCCAATTTAATAAATTGTGGAAAAGCAAATGTAAAATGTCTTGGGCTTATAAAACCAGAATTTACAATTATCTGTGAATAGTCAAAGACAAATCATAGAACCATTTTGATTACAAATCCAAAGCAATTCTAACGTTGGTTACAGAATCACTTTCCCGTTGCCCTAATAAGATTACAGTTGTAAGCATCCCCGCTGCTACTCACACTGCTGACAGAAAACATCTCCTTCTTCCAGCAAAGTGTTTTCACACTCAAGTCACATCACACATACCAGGCACATCTTTCCTTTTGCAAAAACTTAGCAAGATAATATCTCCTCTTGGCTTAGGTCAACCACCTTTCTTTTATGAATAATCCCCTTTCCCCCAGTGCCTGAATCCCTCCAAGTCTTTGTCCTCCACAGGCTGTCTCCCTGGGTCCTAGTTCCAGCAGGGCAGGTCCTTCTCTAAAAGGAGGGCTGGGTCAGTGAGGCCCCATCCGTCACATATTAGGTCCTCCCTATGCCAGCTCCAGCTGGATGCCTGGTTTTCTAGTACCTTTGCACTCAAGAAAGTTGTATTGCTCTTCTCTCTTTATTCCTCAGAGCTCAATACTCTCCTGCCTTTTCCTGACATCTATTCCAATAAGACACCCGGTCATTTTTAGGTCCTCCTGTCTTGCACAACCCTTCATTGATACCCAGGTGACTGTAAACACCACTTCAACACTGAAAATTTCTTGGTCTTTTCCTTTCTCAATCATCTCAATGCAACTGGGTCTCTTCTGGGAGCCCCGAGTCTTAAGCCAGCCATTCCTCTCCAGACACCCTCTGCCTCCCAACAGACTGTCTCAGTAATCGGCTTAATTTGAGATGCCTCCTGCTCTGCAAGATCACCACAGCCTCTATCAGTTGCAAGCCTGAGGGAAGATGCCAGTCCTGCCAATTCTGACCAATGGTTTGGGGATGAATATAGTACCACCCTCTCTGCTTCACTACACTTTTTCATTAACCCACTTATAAACATTCACTTTAGTAGTTTAAGCACAAAGCTCTTGAGAGCTGTCTTTTCTCTTTCTTTCAATATGTCTAGACTCCATCACAAGGAGTCAGGAAGCACCTGCTAGCCTTTTGAGTGCCTCTTAGGAACTAGCACCTAACTGGTTAAAGTGTGTTACCACAACTAGTTATATGGTGTGGCCTCCATACAGTATATGTTGCAGCTTTATTCATTTTGCAAACAGTGAAATTTATCAGGGATCTGATCTTATGCAACTAAGATCTTATAGTGCTAATCTCCAATTAGCATAAAAAATGCTCCACTTTTAGTATGTCCACATTAAATACTCAATGAAGAAGTGCTACTTAGAGAAAACATGGAAGATTTCTTTAAGAAAGCAACCATGCTTTTCTCTCTAGTACAGCAAAGGGGCTGGAGGCCTGTTTCCATTCTCCTCTCCTTTCTTCTGGCACAGCTAATCCACAACTCAGTGGCAGCACAACCGTAATTTAGCAGGCACTCGTCATCACGACCAGAACACCTATGCATGTAGAGGGTGAGATGGAAAAACTACATATCCATAGATCCTTTCCAATGGAGAAGTAAAAGAAAAGTCTCATGAGACAGCTGGGCAGAGAGGCTAAACTTAGGTGTGTCAGTGCACACACATAAACAGGGACAAGTCAAATGTCTCAACAAGGATTTACTTTAACAAAACCTTGCACAGGTAATGCTATGCTCAAGTCTTACTAGAAAGGAGTCACTTGGTTTTTTTTTTTTTCCCTTTCTTAACACAGCACGAGCCAATGGTCAGCTAACCATTTAGACCCATCGTTGAATAGAAGGGAGTAGCATCAGACACAAAATTTCAGGCCCTGGTTTTATGTGCCTTTAATACATTTTTAAAAAATCCTTTCCTCTGTGAAACTGAATTTTTTCTTTGTAAGGCTACTTTTTGTAGCTCCTTTTTCCCCTTTTGTATTTATCATGTTTTCAATTTCTTCTCTGAGGAGGGATTCTTTGAATCTGCATCTTTTAAATCAACTCGGTGCCTTTTGAGGCCACCGTGGCCATGAACACCCCTGCTGCTGTCTGTGGTTGGAGGATCAGTGGGGTCCTCTCTCGTTCCAGCATTAGGGGTCTCACAGGCCATTTCAGAACCACAACAATCTTTGTGTAGGAGTGTCCCTGTCAGAGACAAGTTATCAGGTCAGTGTCCAAATGTCCTGGGGAGGAGAAGGCCACCACTTCCAGCTCCCCAAAGTTCTGTCCATTGTTGTGGGGGTGAGGGGGGCGGGGGTGCAAGCTTCCATTGTTGTGGTTGGCACAGACGGTTTCCAGGCTCCTCTCCTCGTTGTCGTCGGACTGGGTCCTGGGACAGTTGCCAGGCCCACTGCTGAGAGTGGAGCCAGATGCCTTGGGGACAGGAGAAGAGGGTGGCTCCTCAGCCCCACTGCTCAAGGCCTTGCTCCAGGCTTTTCCATTGAGCTTCTTGGTTTCAAAAGAGTGTTCTACAGAGCCACCATTGTTAGTTTCCTGAGAAGTGCCTTCTGGCACCTCTGCCCAAGGGTGGCTGCCATGCTCATGGCCTGGGCCATTGCTGGAGTTTCTAGAAGTCCCTTCTTTAAAAGCATCCTTGCTGTGGCCTTCAGGGGGCAGGTCCTGGTTCCTCCCGACCATAGCTGTGTTTAGACAAGCTTCCTCACTGGAAGAAGGGGCTGGGTTGTCCTTGTGGCTGGTTCCTTCGCTCCCATCATCTGCCTCCCCAGACACTAGAGAGGTCTCTCCATCTTTGTTATTTGAATAGGAGATACAGGAGTAGCAGAGCCACTTGTAAGCTTTATAAATCTTTCGCTCGACCGACTCTATCTCGGAAGTTGGCGATGTCCAGCTCGGTTGAATCTCCAAGGTGGAAGTGCCCTGCTCAGGGGAGGAGGTAGGGGAGGAAGAGAGGTCATTCACTTTGATCTGGGGGTAATCATAGTTGTCTTCTCCAGTGTAGGTGTTGATGGGCTTGGGTGGGGCACTGGGCCTCTCTTCTCGGGGTGCCTTCTGTTGGCACCGCCTGGCATTCTGCTGCTGGGTGGAAGCTCAACCTTCATTCAGCTCCTCCTCATCTTCTGAGCTGCTGGAGCTGCTGGACTCATCTTCAGGGCTGGGTGATCGCAGCCGGGGGAAAAGATCAGTGTCTAGTTCAACCTCGCAGGTGTTTTCTTCAGAATCGGACTCGTTGGAAAGGGCCAGGAGGCGCTTGTCCTGGTGGCGCTGCAGAGCAGACAAGCGCTGCTGGCGAGAGGCTGCATCCTCGCGTGTGGGCGGTGGCGGAGTTGATGCCACTGTGTTTGCGGTGGTGACCCTCAGGGGCCCCAGGTGGAGGGCGTTGTCGGTAGACTCGTCCACTGTGGGGGGTGGGGAGTGGGGCAGGGAGACCGAGGACTCTGAGTCGGTGTAGCCGGGGCGCTCGCTGACACCGGCGTGCAGCTGGAGGATGGTGCTCTCGCTGAGGTCACTGTCTGAGTCGGAGCTCCAGCCCTCGACCTCACGGCGCACCAACGAGTCAAAGAAGGCCATCACCCGGGGGTCTTCCTGGACAGACTGGTTGGCATAGTCATGTGACAGGCCACTCCCACTATTCAGCACCAGACTAATGTACTCTTCATGGGTATAGAGGCAGCGGGAATCATCCTCGATCGGACCGTCGAGGTCTCTGGTATATCCTGGCTGCTTGTATGGGCTCCAGATCTTAATAATCTTTTCTACACCAGAAGAGCAGATCATGTAGGTATGGGGATTAAATCGAACCCAGTTAACAAAAGACCGATGCCCTTTCAGCACCATGAAGGCTCCATTGACTACCTTAACAATGCCACCCGCTTCTGGATCTGCAGGAATTCTCCACATGTATAGGTTGAAATCATCAGAGCCTGAAAGGCTGTATTGGTCACGATCTGCTGCAAAACAGCAGCTTTTCATGGTGCAAGAGTTGAAGTAGCCCTGATTGTCAAACTGGAACGCAGGCAAGCGGGAGTGGATGTCATACAGCACAGGGGGGCAGGCGACGCCTCAGGGCCAACAGCTGGGTCCCATTGCTGTTGAATTGCACACTCATGGCGCTTTGGAGGGAGAGGTTGCCACCATAGTGCAGGAGAGAACTCTGAGGTTTTCGAATATCCCAGAGTCCCACTCCTTCCTTTGAATTGGCTGTGACCAGTAACCTGGGCTCCACAGGATTAAACATGACACTGTGAAAGGTTGATGGATAGCGTGCCAGGCAGAAGGGCTCTCCATGGGGAGACTCCCGGGTGTCCCAGATGAAAACCCAGCTGTCATCTGAGGAGCTGGCAAAAATGTTGTCATTCACCGGGCTCACAGACAAGCCATATGCTGCATCTTCATGGGCAAACACGTCCAGAGTCTCGCAGCTTTCAACATCATGGAGAATAACTTGCTCATCATTTCCTCCTGAGAATACTTTGGTGATCCCACTGCTGAAAGCCAGGCAAAAAATATTGGAATGATACTCTCCTTTCAGCTGTATGGGCTTGACTCTGGAGTGGATGGCTTGTTCCATGTGCCATAGTAGAACCCAGCGATCATCTCCTCCTCATGCTGCCCCGCAGGCCAGCTCTCCTCTTCATGCTGGCGCCGCCACCCCTCCCTCGGCCTCACGCGTGGCCGCCGCTCCCGGCACCCAAACCTCCCCCCACGCTGCGATCCTGATGGTCCTTTAACCAGCCATGGCAGACAGGGTGAGGTGTGCAGACACTCAGTGGCGTTCGCTGCTTCCTGATCGAAACGAAGGCTTTTATTACTTCTTTTCTATGTGAGGCTAGAGTATGGGGAAAGAACATTAAGGAAACTTTTCTGGACACCATTCCCAACATAAAACTTCAGTAAGCTGGCTGGAAAACATGCTGGCACTTTATTAATACACCAAGTAATTATTCAGTAGAACACAACCAACATATCAATTCATTTATATGGTAGCACAAATTCTAGCAGCAGAAAAAGATGGAAGAAAATGGTCTTGAGTGCTATCTGAACAAACACATACCTAGGAAATGTCATTGAAAGACCACAACCTGTATTTACACATAGTTAATAGGGAAAGAACACATGGCTTGGCAAGAGAGGGCCTTAATGTTCCCGATTTTCTGATTCATGTCATTAATCTAGTACTAGATCATGCACTTTGAGTTTGTAGTTGTGGAAAGTTAGTCTGACATCTTAAGCAAATTCTCCCCATGACCAAAAATGTTATCTTTCACTGGGGCTATTATGATAGATTCTTCCAGATAGAATTTCTCCTTTTAGTAACATCTTGCTTCCAGCTTCCCTAAAACAAAAGTTTCAGAATTTTGAGATGGTTTGTGATTCTCCATTTACTGACCTGTCCTGGCCCCAAATCTGGCCCAGCTGTTCCTATTCTTGAGGCATATTTTTCATCTTTACTTCTAAAATTTCTTTCTTCATGGACTCTTCTTATTACTACTATACTCTTAAATGCAGCAATCTCAGAGATAATTGTTTAATTATTTAATTGCAGAATATTAGCCCTTCCAAAATTATACATTCACAGTCATAACTTCCATGCCCTCAATTAAATCCTGTATCATAGAAATTCTACAATGGGTACTGTAACACAGATGGTGATTATCAGCAGGTAATTTATTCATTATTTATCTATATTCACATTTTAAAGAATAGAATTGTCAATTCCATCTTAAAAAAAAAACTAACAAAAAAAAACACCTCCTTTGATTTGAAATAAAATCTCTTTCCCCAGGATCCCTTTGGTTAATGCAAGTTCTTACATTTCCTCCCCTCTGCTGCTACTGCTTCTTTCACATAAATATACTATGTGTTGAGGTCTCTTTGTATTGAGATACATTTTTTTACTTTATTATTACCCTGCTTTACTGGTGTAAATGATTATAGGCTAGTGGAGTGCTGTTATCTATTAATTATGAATTAATTTAATTTGTGCAGATTGAAAGCATTGGCTGTTTTTTCTCTTAATAATTGTGTGTGGATGTGTTGATAGAGGAATCTTTTATAATGTGATGTGTGCTAACGACACAGCCTTTCATTTTTGGAAACTAGGTCCTGAATTAGATGAGAGTCATAAATAACGTGAATCATGGCATCTTGTTTCAGTTGCCACTCATATGTCCTGATACCAAGCCAATCAGTTGGCTCAGTTTCCTGATCTCATCACAGGAAAAAATCTAACGGAGTTTGCTGAGACCTCTCTTTGAGAGCATTGTATGGAATGCTCTGAACATTTGGCAGGCCACTGAGTCCTACCATCTGACTATCGTTAGACTTTCGGATTGAATTCTGATCCACCTCATATTAGCTGCATACAACCTGCATGATCTTGGACAAGTTTCTTCAACTTCTGGGCTTCAGCTTGCTTATCTCCAAGCTGGAGAAAATGATCTTAATGACCTCCAAGTGTTATCCAGAAGATTGAATGCAATCACAAATACAAAGTGCTTATTAAAATAGTACCGACGCATATTTAAGGGCTCAACAGAGGTCAGCTTATTGCTGCTGCTGTTGCTGTTGTTGTACTTTTAATTGTTGTTAATTAACCCTCTTAGAATCACCTTCTCATCCTTCAGCTCTCCTCTTTATCCCCATTTCATTCTCTGTGAATCTAGGATTCTTGAATATTCCTTTATCTGTATCAAAAATATGCCAAAGTTAAATTTATAATCATTTCAGCATCACATTTTATCTTCATGGTGTTTAAATGCATTTTTTCTGAATGTGAAAGGCATTTTCCTTTCATTTTATTGAATGCTATTTCATGACTCGGGCTTCATGCCAACATGTCTAGAAGTTGATTGGTTGATAAACTTTTTCTTTCATGCATTAATCATTTTTGAAAGATCTTTCTGCATCTACTGTCCTTACCTTTTACTCTGAATATATTTTACCTATGTTTTATAGTTAAAAAAGTCCTCTTGACTCTATGTAAGCTAATTTAATTAATTATTTAATCAACAAATAATTCTTGGACACCTACAATGTGCCAAACATTCTTCTAGTTACTGGAACATAGGTTAAATAACATGATGAGTGAAAAATTGAACACTGAATTTAAAAACATGGAGGTCATTGGTGATCTTGATAGTTGATAGCCTGTTGTCAGTTGATTAAGAGAGAAGAGGAATAAGAAAATTGGGGAAAGAGAGTCAGTATAGATAATTCTTTTGAGGAATTTTGTGAATAAGGAAAACAAAACAAAAAGTAAGTAAATGATGCAAATTGTGGGGAGTGGAAGGTTATTATTGTTGTTATTACTATTGATATGGGGAAATTGTAAGTTGTTTGTATATGAATGAGAATGATCTAGTCTAGCAGAGTATAAAGCAGGAAAAGCTGTTGATGAAGGAAAGAAAGGGAAATTTGCTGAAGCAGTACCCTTGAGAAAGTGAGAGGAAACAGCGTCTGCCCAAAAAGAGACACCAGAGGTCTCGGGCAAGATGGCGGCATAGAGAGGAGTGGAAGCTAAGTAGTCCCCCTGGAACAACTACAAAAAACCAGAAACAACTAGTAAATAACCCAGAATAACTGTGGGGGGACAAACGAGACCATCCACTCATCATACACCAACCTGAATTGGGAGGAATGCCCGAGAACACAGCATAAAATCTGTAAGTAAAACCTGCGGAACCAAGTTGTGAGACCCCCTCCCCCATAGCCCGAGCTGCAAAGCCTCGTGGTGCCAGAGAGAAGCTCTCTCCCAGCAAGCGAATATAGCTCAGCTGAGCTCCAACTGGGGTTTTAAGTAGCGAGTGTGAACTGCTCACTACAGGTACGCAGCCCCAAAAACAGACGGAGGCTTTGGGTGACGACTGACCTGGGAGAGCCGGAGGGTCGCCTTGGACTGGGTCTGAAGGGGACTGTTTCTTTTTTGGCCCAGTGGAGAAAGCCCCAGTCATTTTCAGTTTCCAGGGCTGTGACTCGGGGAAGGGCGGAGACAGCACAAGCAGAGAGCGAGACCGTTGAAATGCTAATGACCTCCACCTGGGGGGTCTGTCTTCTCTAGGAGGAAAGGGGTGGGGCCCTTTCCATTCAGAACCAGACCCCAAAGCCTGGGGGAACATGGCCATACCTCCTCACACCAGTCAAGAATTATAGGCTAACAGGCGTCACCTGCTGGGCAGAAAAGCACAGTGACCCGAGGCATCACAGGGTGGAGCAATTTTCTAAGACACACCCTCAGGGAAACCAGATACTGAATATTTCTTCCCTCTGGGACCTGAGCCTGTTCTGGTCTGGGAAAACCTGATTTGGATAACCAAGGAAACCATGCCTAGGCAACAGAAAATTAAAACCTGCACTAAGAAAAACAAAGTTATGGCCCAGTCAAAGGAACAAACATACACTTCAACTGAGATACAGGAATTTAAACAACTAATGCTAAATCAGTTCAAAAAGTTTAGAGAAGATATTGCAAAAGAGATAGAGGCTGTAAAGGAAGCACTGGACATGTATATGGCAGAAATCAAAAGTTCAAAAAAACAACTAGAAGAATCCATGGAAATGAAAGGCACAGCACAAGAGATGAAAGACACAATGGAAACATGCAACAGCAGATCTCAAGAGGCAGAAGAAAACACCCAGGAACTGGAGAACAAAACACCTGAAAGCCTACACGCAAAGGAGCAGATGGAGAAAAGAATGAAAAAATATGAGCAATGTCTCCGGGAACTCAAGGATGAAACAAAGTACAATAATGTATGTATCATTGGTGTCCCAGAAGGGGAAGAGAAGGGAAAGGGGGCAGAAGCAATAATAGAAGAAATAATTAATGAAAATTTCCCATCTCTTATGAAAGACATAAAATTACAGATCCAAGAAGCGCAGTGTACTCCAAACAGAAGAGATATGAATAGGCCTACGCCAAGACACTTAATCAGATTATCAAATGTCAAAGACAAAGAGAGAATCCTGAAAGCAGCAAGAGAGAAAAGCAATCCATTACATACAAGGAAGCTTAATAAGACTATGTGCGGATCTCTCAGCAGAAACCATGGAGGCAAGAAGGAAGTGGTGTGATATATTTAAGATACTGAAAGAGAAAAAACCGCCAACCAAGAATCCTGTATCCAGCAAAGCTGTCCTTCAAATATGAGGGAGAGCTCAAAATATTTTCTGACAAACAGACAATGAGAGACTTTGTGAACAAGACACCTGCCCTACAGGAAATACTAAAGGGAGGCACTACAGGGTGATAGAAGACAGGAGTGTGTGGTTTGGAACACAATTTTGGGAGATGGTAGCACAACAATGTAAGTACACTGAACAAGGTAACTATGAATACGGTTGAGAGAGGGAAGGTGGGGAGCATGTTGAGACACCACAAGAAAGGAGGAAAGATAAAGACTGGGACTTGTGTAACTTGGTGAAATCTAGAGTATTCACAATTGTGATAAAAGGTACAACTATGTTCTTTTAACGAGGGAGAGCAAGCAAATGTTGCCTTCAGGGTGTTAAAAATGGGGAGGCATTGGGGGAGGGATGCAATCACATAAACTAGAGACTATAACTAATAGAATCATTGTAATTATGCTTCCTTTAATGTAACAAAGGTGATATCCAAGGTGAATGCAGATAAGAGGAGGGGATAGGGGGAGGGCATGTTAGACCTTGACATTGGTGGTATTGTCTGATTCTTTAGTCTACTTTGATTAAGGTTATTTTTCCTTTCGCTGCTTCCTAGCTGTCATTTTTTTTTCCTCTTTCTTTTGTCTCTCTACCTTCTTTGACTCTCCCTTCCTGCCTTGTGGAAGAAATGTAGATGCCCTTATATAGTAGTGGTGCAGGTGGTGAACACATAAATGTATGACCATGCAGAAAACCATCAATTATTTACTTGGGATGGAATGTATGGTGAGTGAACAAAACCATATTAAAAAAAAATGGGTTGATGACAAAACCTCGAGGGCAATATACTGAGTGAAATAAGACAGACACATTAGGACAATTATTACAGGGTCTCACTGACAGGAACTAATTATAATATGTAAACTCATAGACATGAAATATAAGGTACCAAGATATAGGACAAGGCTTAAGAATGGGGAGTCATTGCTTAATATGAGGAGAATGTTGAATTAGGATGAACTCAAATGTTTGGAAATGAACAAGGGTGTTGGTAGCAAGATGTGACAATAACTAACAGCGCTGAATGGTGTGTGAATGAGGTGGAAAGGGGAAGCTCAGAGTCATATATGTCACCAGAAGGAAAGTTGGAAGTCAAAAGATGGGAATGTATAAAACTGAATCCTATGGTGGGCAATGTCATGATCAACTGTACAAATACTAGAAATCGCTTCCATGAACCAGAACAAATGTATGACAATACAATTAGAAGTTAATAGTAGAGGGGCATATAGGGAAGAATTATATACCTATTACAAACTATATACTACAGTTAGTAGTATTTCAACATTTTTTCATAAGCACTAACAAATGTACTATATCAATACTACAAGTCAACAATTGAGGGGGGTTGGTTAGGGATATGGGAGGATTGGAGTTTCCTTTCCTTTTCTTTTTTTCTTCTTTCATCTTTCACTTTATTTCTTGTCGGAGTAATGAAAATTCTAAAGATTGAACAAAATTTAATTGCAGTGATGGATGCAGTGCTGTATGAGAGTACCGGGGGCAACTGATTGTACACTTTGGAACTTTGGATAATTGTATGGTATCTGAACAATTCCAATAAAAATTGAAAACAAAAAAAAAGCTGGGTAAAAAAAAAAAAAAAAAAAAAAGAGACACCAGCCTTTGATATGCCTCCTGCAAGAGCAGAGAGTCATTCACAGTAAAAAGAAAAAGTTGAATATTTGTCATCAATTGTGCCTAGTGAAGTTTTCCTCTCATTAATAGGACCGCCACGGCAAGGTTTCCTATGTATTGCAATAATTTGTATCTGTTCTAATCCATAATTTCTGCTTTCTTTTCAAGGACCCTGTCTTCTATCATCCTGTACTAACCTCCATCTTTCCATTTAGCACAAAGTCTTATAATCATATTTGTATTCTTTCTCCCTCCCATTGGAATATAAGCATCTGTGTGTCTACAGCCCTACCATCTGCAAGCTCAAGAATAGTGCATGCAACAGAAATCAACTTTTTTCTTCTAGCTAGTGAGAGGCTGTTTCTAATTTCTTCCACAAAATCCCTAGTTGGCTTGGCATTTTCTGCTTTCAGCTTCTTCTTAATTATCCCCTTTTTTGTGTAGTGAAACCTAATCCACAATATGCACTTGGCATCTGCGGTGTGTGTGCATGTGTGTGTGCCGTGTGCGTGTGCATGTATGCACACATACGAATCTTTTAACTAGAAATGTTTTTGAAGGAGTTTAAGAACACTGATTTGTGGATGCTTGCATGGAGACTAGCATTCTACATTTCATTTCTGAGGCCAGGCAATGAGTTAGATACCTGAGCCCACCAGACTTACCCATGTGACAAGAAGGACTGGTCCTTCAGTAGGTTTTGGTGCAAGAGCCACTCAAGGACAGGCACATGCTAAGACACAGGCTGCTCTTTCCCCTTTAGTTATGGTAGACAAGAGAAGTTTTAATTGCTTTAATTAATGCCTTGGGTTTCTTTGACATCCCCTTGCTCCTCTGTACAGCCATGATAGCATCGTAGCCTCTGTATGACTCAGTTCCAGTAGCAATAGGAGACACTGACTTTATTCTCGTGAAATAGCCTTTGATTTCTTCTCATGTAAAAGCCAGTTATCATGGTTACCACCTTGCCTCTGCCAGTTGCTCTGGACAAATTTCTCATTCCCATTATCCTAGTGATGTTTTATTTAAATGAGATTTCTGCTAAGGGACTTTTTACTGTTTTGGGTAGGAGAAAGAGAAGAGTGTAGGGAGGGATGCATAAAATACTTCCACTCAGTGTGACTTAAGATTCCCTCTTAGATGACCCTGAATTGGATTCTGCACCAGAAATGCACATTAGTAGGACAATTGATGAAATATGGACAAAGCTCTATAGATGAGATCATAGTATGATATCAATGTTAATTCCTAATTTTGAAAATTATACTGTGGTTTATGTAAGATATTAACATTTGGAGAATCTGGGTGAAGGGCAGAGGGGATTCTTTGTACCATTTGTGCCACTATTTTGCAAGTTCAAAACTTTTTCAAAATGAAAGGTAAAAAAAAAGAAAAAAAAAAGGTTTTCTCACCAAGCTGACTTCATCCAACTTTGGAAGATGAGTGTCTCAACAAAGCTACATAGACTGGATGACAATGTATAAAAAAAAGAGCTACATTTGGGGGAAACAGGAAATATGATACGGATGGAAGGTTTCAGAGCAAAGCTATTAGAGTTCCTGAAAATAGCCACTTGAGGAGAGCCATGAAAAAAATCAGAGAAATTGCCAATGTAGCAATTGTGGTTGTTTTTGATATGCTTTTATTTGAGAGACAGATTAGCTATTCCTCTCTATGTGTTTAATGGTTAATTAGGGCCAGTGAAGAGAAGATTAAAAAGATGGGTTTGGGGATATTATCTAAAAGAAATTTCTGACAATTATAAAAACAAAATTTATAACATTGTTTCATTGCTGTCACAGGTTTGTTAAAACAGAGGTCAGATGACTTTTTGGCTTTTAATTTTGCAGAAGGGGACCCTGCAGTCTGTAGGAAGCAAGAAAAAACAAGCTCTAAAATTTTTTTTCCAATTTATGATTTCATTTTCTCCCAAATGTGTGAATGATGCTCAGGTCTTGTTTAACTTACTGTATTAATTCTAATGCTATCACTAATATTGTGTGTGCGTGTGTGTGTGTGTGTGTGTGTGTGTGTAACATCTCTTTCTCTCTACTTTTTTCCTCTTTTTTCCCCCTAAAGTTCAGGGTGTTTGAAACATTTGCCCCAAGTTGTTGATTTATATGGATTATATACGTGGACTACATTCGATGCTGCACAGTGCCTATTAAATGTGATTTATTTGTCTGCAAAACAGTAGCCTGAGACTGCTCCAAATATATCTACAGGGTGCAGGTTTGAAATTAATGTGCTAGAGAACGTTAGTGTAGGGAGCATGCTGGCTGGGTTTGCTGATGTTTGGTGCAGCCAAAGGCTCTTACTTTGATGGATGGTTGTTTCCTTCTTGATCAATGCATGAATCATCTTTCCTAGGTCAACAAAGAGAGAAAACAGTAGGTGGTCCTGCCTACTGCTGGATGAAGTTCAAAGCCTGGAAAGAAACTTGCATTTGGAGGGCAGATACAAGGAGGTATGTTTTCTTGAATCTATGGTACCTTACCCTTTTTCAAGTTCATATTGCCCATGCTGGATTAAAAAGACCGGTATTATTTCTTTACTCAAATTGGAGTGGGTTGATGGGATCATGGTAGACCATCTTTAAACCTATGTTTGACGTTTTCTGCCAGGAATAACAGTTGATTTATCAATGAACCATAGTACCAGGTTTTAAATGTTAGATGAAATTTAACTCTTGAAATACCTTCATTTTATAGATTACAAATTTTCCTTCAGGAAATAAAATAATATCCAAGGAGACAATGCAACAGTACAAGTGGTCAGTCTTGTTTTAATTTCCGGGTATGAAGTAAGAGAATCTACTCTATGGCAGAGATTCACATGCTATCCTAACAACCCCCACATTCCAGGTGGACCATGAAAAGAGAGCCTAAGAGAAAATTGAGTGTAATTAGCAAAGGCCTTAGGGTTTCAAATATTAGTTTTAAAGCACTATTAGAAATACTTGCATGTGGTAAAAAGAAAGGAAAATCCTACACGGTAAATCCTTACTGACTTAACCCAAAATAGGTGCTAGAATAGTAGAAGAGTCCTATCCATGGAACCTATGGGCTGTATTTGAAACAAAATAGGCTTTGGAGTCAGATGTGATCATGGTAGTCCCTCTTTAGACCTATGTTTGGATTTTCTGCAAGTAGTAACAGTTGATTTATAAATGAATCACATTATCAGGTTTTAAATGTTAGAAGGAAATTAACTCTTGAAATACCTTAATTTGTATGTGGATTGAATTCAGACTCTCATGCTTACTTATTTTGCAATCTTGGGAAACTGACTTATTGTTCCTGAACCTTAATTTTTTTATTTGTTAAATGGTTAAGTAATACCTATGTGAAATGGTTGTTGTGAGAACCAAAGATGATGATCTTGAGTACTTAGCATAGCACCTGGCATAAAATAGACTCTCATTTATTAAGATTTTCATTTAAAAGTTAATTGTATATGTATATTTTTCTGTGAGACAGTAGTCTCAATTAAGACAAGAACTATATCTATACCTATTAATCTTGTAATTCCAAGAATCTGCCTTGTGCCTTGGATAAAATAAATGCATACTAAATATTTAGGGACTTAATTTGATACTTTTAGTTCCCATTTTCCTGGGTGTTTCTTTGAAGTGTGGGATTGATTGTTGAGCACAGCATCGAGGGAGGCAGGGGAAGATTAAGTGTGATCCTGCAGTGCCCTGGGTTTGGCTGATCGGCTCTTTCCGTCTGTTAACTCAGAGATGCTCTTCTAGGAAGGGAAGAAATATCACCTGTAAATGTAATCTTCCATTTAGAACTGGAAAAGCTCAATGGGTTCTGTGTTTACAGCAAAACTCTGGAGCCTTTGCTGGAGGGGTTAGTCTGGGGAAGGTGGTGGTCAGAAGATACCAGAAAGGAGAAAGCAAACCTACCTTAGAAAAGTCACATCATTCTGCTTTCTTTCCTAAGTGCAGAAATATTGATTGCCTTGAAGATCCTTTGCAAGGTGATGGTAGAATCAAGTACTTCTGGATCTATCGTCATTAAACATCAGATAAAGGCAGCTGTTTCTGGCACGATTGAAACTGTTCTTATTCCTTCAAGGTTTGGAAATCGCCTCTATCTTTCACATTAATCAGAGAAGAGATGACATTAACTTTTCCCCGGTGACTTTCAGTCCCTTCCTAGAAGCCTTTCATTCCTTCTATCAGTAGCAATGTGTGTGTGTTCTGCAAACAAATTAGCTGCATCACCTCTCAAAGTGTCACTTCATGCAGACCAATTTTTTTCAGAAAGTGGCTCATTATTTTTGAAATTTCTTCCATCAGGTCCCTTTAGATACATTTCTCTAGCTATACTTTTTTTTTTTAAACTTCACAATTCAACTGAGACCCCTGAATCTCTTGTAATGTTTCACCTTTTTGTGTAAGGTAAAGACTGATTTTTTCCATAAGTTTAGGGGAATGAATGATTCTGTATTAATGCTATAAAACTCTTAACTCAGAGTTCCCTAAAAGCAGCTGACCATTCTTTTATCTTAATAGCCATACAGAATGTCAAGACAGACCACAGCAGTTAAAAGAAATGCTTCTCCAGCCACAGTTGACAGTTCACTTCCAAGATGGGACACAGTGAATTCTTGCTATCAGTGAATGTTTCGGAAAGAGAACCAGGAACTCTTGTATGGTGTTAGTTCTATAAATCTGGAGACATTTAAATTATCAGCATAGCTACTAGGAAAGTGACACCTTATATAACATGCTAATAAAACTAAACAGCAATGTAGAACTGGGAGAATTCATTGAGGCTGTGATGTACATCAGACATCATGAGCCTCGACGTCAGAAAGCTTTCAAGTTTGGCTTGAATTCCTCGCTGTGTGACTTGTTATGTGATGTCTATGAGCCTCAATGTTCTCTTCTAGAAAATAGGAATACTAATATAGAGCTCATAGTAATTTTAATGACCAAATTGAGAGAATAAGCATCCACCCACATGTATGTTTACTTGCCCTCTTACTAGCCACAATTTGAGAAAGAAGATCTGTCTTTGAAACTTATCTCTAACATTGGTTATCAGTAAGTTTGGAAAAATTACTTACCCTCTGAGTTAGTGTCTGTCTTTTGTGGAGGGAAGCACACAGGTACAGAAAGGTGAGTTACCCATCCTCCTCAGTGCATTGGACACTATTATTATTGCTCCATGCAGAGCTCCTCTCTTGTATTTGTTCATTTGATATTTATGCCCATTACTCAGTTCCAATGCCCATGCTTCCTGTAGGCAAACCTTCTAATGTGTTTGCTCTGCATCCTTTTACTTGTTTATGTTTGTGTACAACATGTATTATTGTTTTGTTTATAGACTTCTAATTTTGCATATATATATTGCCCAACAGACCTTATTTCTCATCTTTTCCACTCAATGCCGTGCTTCAAGGCTTTATCTGTGTTTCTGTGTGTACAAGTGTACATTTTATTCCATTGTATGCCTTCCCTATATTTTACCTCTCTATTCTTCCACTGATGGACACCTGGATGGCCTCCAGTTCTCCAACTGAACTGGCAAAAATTGGAAAATGGAACATTTCCAGATGTTGGCCGAGAGATAGAGATATAGAGACCTCATGCACTGCTGGTAGGAGGATAGGTAGGTGTACCTACTCTGGAGATAGATATAGACAGATAGATATTGGCAGATAGATGTAGATATAGATAAAGATTATAGGAATAATAGATAAAGATTATAGGAATAATATAGATTCATACGCACATACATATCCTATGATCTAGCAAGTATTTTCTGGGCAATATAGAAATGTAACATTCTATCTTCTGCAGAATAGGAAGGCAAATGAGAAAGAGGCCTGGGTGAATGCTGAGTACCAATTCACTATTCTGCCACAGTCTGGCGATGTGTCTTATGGAAGGGCCAGGGGCCCAGTCCTAGTCTGTGTTCCTTCTGGTGAGATTAAGGCAGGTTTTCCTAATCCTTTTTATGCCATGAACCACTTTGGCCATCCAAGGAAGTCTTTGGAACTCTTTTCAGGATACCATTTTTTAAATGCATAAGAGAAAAGGAAACCAGTCACATTGAAATAAAGTTACCAAAATACTTTTTAAAATACCATATGTTTATGTATGTTTTTTATTACTACAGTAAATAATAAAATCTAGCAGCGTGACTAATAAAGCTCCTCTGGAAAGAAATTCTCATTTGAACTCTAATAAAGATGGAGCATTGGAAGGTGCAGGATCCGTTTCTCTAATTTTGAAAATTTGGGGGAGGAGAAACACAGGACAGAGTGACTGGCCACTGAGACTCGTTTCATCACCTGGTTCCCCTACAGGCTCTTTGTCTTCCTCTGTTGTTACTCTGGGGACTCTGGCAGCTGTCAGTCTCTGAGGTGATAGAGTAGCTAGTGATTGTTCTCTAGAATGTGTGCATAGGATGAGGAGGCAAGAGCAGAATTGAAAGCTCTGCAAACTCTCCTCCCCTTGCTGTCTCTGTCCACCTTTTGGTCCAGACCTCAGCACAGCACCCCCTCCCATCTTTCCTAGACACATGCCAGCTCACAACACCCTTCAGAACTCCCAGGAGTTTCCGGTGGTTTTGTTGTTGTTGTTAGTTCTTCAGATCCATGCTTTCCTCTTGCTTCAATACTTTCTCCAGGGTTTATTTTGATGGGTGGCAGCCAACAGTTCTAGCTAGTTCGTCATCTTGACAGGAACATATTAGTTTCACTCTCTGGGAAAAAGCAATTTAATATCATCTTTATAAGATTGTCTTGAAAATGAAATGAGGCAAAGCCACATACTTAGTGCAGCTGCTGGCCCGCAGTAGGCACACATCCTAACTCTCCTGCGTTTCAGAGAAGTGCACCATGCACTGGAGGCAAGGCACATGGCAGAGGTCCTTCCCTGTGTGGCAGTGGGTCTCAAGCTTGGCTACATATTAGAATTATCTGATGACCTTGTAGAAGTCTGAGTTCTGAGGCCACATCCTGTCCAGTTACACCAGAGTCTCTCAGGGAGGAACCCAAGGATCTTCATCTTTTATTTTTAAAGCATCTCAGATGAGGCCCATGTACAGCCAAAATTGAGAATCTCTGAAGAATGGGGTCACTGAGTGGGAAGGCCTTTCCCTTAAACCCTCATGACTTTGGGTCATTGAGAAGAATGAGCTTTCCAGGTGAGATGTTCAATTTTCATAAAAAGTCACCAAGTTTAATGTTTTATGGGCACACACTGACACACGTACACATTGTATGTATGATAAACCAAGTATTTAAAGTGCTCAGAGTGGGATGGATTTGAGGCAGAAAAAGGAGAGGATGTGGCAATTCTAAGCAGTATATAATTGTTCAGTGCTCAGAGGACATATTCCCTATGACTATAAAATCCCCCAAATTAGTGAGCTGGGCTCTTTGGAAAAGGTGGTAGAAAGATTTCATTAATATTCTCCAAGATGATTATGCTGTCCATTACTATAAAGTTTGTTGCTATAGTGTTGGCTTGGTATCAGTAGTTTGTTTAGCTTTATATAACTTAAAATAAAGCAGATTTAGATCATATCATCTAGAGTTGTAGTAAACTCTAGTGTTTTAAAATTGCCTGCCAACTCAGAGTTATATCTGTATGTTCTTTCCACGGAGTGAGGTGCGAGAGGTGGAGAAGTACTTGGCACAAATGGCCCTTCCTCAGGTAGAGAGAAGTGTGCAGATGGTCCAGACTGTTGGGGGTGAGAAATTATAAGCTATGAAGAGTTCGTAACTGAAGACAGATAATGGACTTTCCCTAGGAGATGTTGCCTGAGCGAGAGTTAATAGAAATTTATGCAGCTACCCTGAGTGTAAAGAAAGACAAAGATGGATGCACACAACATTTCACATCTAACTTCTTAAGGAGGAAATTTCAAAATCTTAAAACCATCAGAAGTGATTCGATGGAGATCCGGAACTCAGCAACTTAGTAAAGTGATTCTTGTGTTTTCTTTTAATTTAGCAGTGCTTTCAGATTGCTTCTCGCTATAACACCTAGCCAGTAGCTAAGAGCAGATCGCCAGCACTTCAACACTGAAAAGAAAAGTGCACAGAATAATAAATATTATCCCTAGGGCTGCCCTGAAGCAACATTTTTTAACAAGTTAAAGCATGTCTGCAATGTCCTTCTCTTCTCTTAAACAACATCAATACTAAAAATAAGAGTAATCCGTCCGCTGGTGTCTATGAATCAGTGTACAGTTTGGAGCAGACCCTTCCCCACCTCAATCAAATTTATCACTCCTTGTACTGATCTCTCTGATTCTACTCTGTGCTAAGTGACAGTTAATTTGACAAATGACTCCCTACTATCAGATTGACTGTTAATGCATTCATTAAAAAGTAATAACAAGCATTTATTGAATGCTTTGTATGTGTCAGGAAATGTGTTAGAAGTGTTCACATGTATCATATCCAACTGAGTTAACATTTTCATTTTGAAAGGCATCTAATGATAAAACCCAAGAAAATGGCCAAACTGGCTGAGCTTTGGGCTTCTGGCAGGGGAGAGACGGTGTACTTGTTGGCTGGAAAACATGAAAGAGCCTCTCGCATCATATCCGTTAGTTGATCACCTGTTTCATCTGTGGTAAGATATTTATTAGAAAACATATAATATTTGAGCCAGAAGCCCTAGATTAGAGAATTGCATCTTTTATTGGCTAGATCTTTAGCCATCATTTAAACTCTCTGAGCCATAGTTTCCTTATCAGTAAAAGTGGTGCAATCAGTAATACTTTCATAGGGTAGTTGTGGAGATTAGATCTGGTATCTATAATCTGAAATGAACCCTATATATCTTAGTCATGCTGCTACTTGTTAGTAATAAGTTTTGAGCCAGATTTTAGAACTTGCATCCCTGTGGCCAGTTTCGGGGTTTCCGTGGACATCTATTCAGGGCAAAGACTTTAAACTGTCAAGAATGTCATCCTAATTAAAGAAAGCCCTATTAAAATATTGTGTCATCCTTGTTAAGGACTTACACTTCAGTTGACCAGTTGATAATAAAACTTCAAGGGTGGTGGGCTATTTTTAATGAAGTAGTGTAATCTTTTGTGGCTACATTAATTTCTTGCTCAGTATATGTATGTTTCTAGGCTCTGTGGGTTTCTGATAAGTTTTAATAAAGTTTAGATATATGGGCATAATAATTTCCACTTAAGCTTAAAACCACATCAGTCAGTAGCTGCTAAATTATTGTGTTAGTGCTACCAGATAACCTTTAAAAGGTCTGGGGAAAATTAATATTTTTTTTATGATAGAACTTATGCATTTATTCTGGTTTGGCACAAAGTCGAGATCAGTAGTCTAGGAAATCTGATTCATTTGGGAAATGAATAAAAATAGAAAAAGAATTTTCTTTTTAGTTTCTGGATGTTTTGCTCATGAGGTATGGAAATTTTGCTCATTAATATGGTAGATTTGTGTTGAATGAAATGGATTCTTTTCTGGATAAATTTTTATAGTTTCTTAGTAATGATACTTAGGGAGATTTACACTATTCCCAATTTCCTATGTAAGCATCAAAGGTATTCTAATCAATAAGACCATATTCTAGTCTCGGTTTTGATTACTCTGTCTCATTCTCTACCCCAACACCATGCATCTTGCACCAGCTTAGGCAACTTGCAAATGCCCATTTGAGTGAAGATCACTTGGCATTGTTTTACTTATCTTTTTATCCACAGAATCTTGCTTATAAACTTCATTAAAACAGTCAGAATGATCTGTAAATATGACATCACAGTTCCCCTGGACTTCATCTTTACTTGTCAAAACACTACCCAAATTTCAATGTTCTTTCAAACATTCATCTTTCTTTTCTGAAAGCCAAGCTTGATCTTTCCCAATGCTGGCCTTATAAAATGTGTTTTTTATTTTCATGATGGTTGTTGAGGATATTAATAGTTAACAAATACTTAATTAAAATTTAATAATATATTCTTTGAGACTAGAAATACTGGCATATATTGGCATGAGTTGGCTTAAACAATGGGAATGTATTGGTTCACGGTTTTGAGACTGGAAGTCCTAACTCAAGGTGTCATCAAGGCAATGTTTTCTCCCATAAAACTGTGGCATTCTGGGGCTGGCTGCTGATGTTCCTTAGTCCTTGGCTTTTCGGTCACATGGCATTGCACATGGCGGCCTCTTCTGGCTTCTTTCTTTTCTGAGTTCCATTGACTTCCAGCTTCTGGCTTCTCCCTGTGGCTTTCTCTCTCTGTGTGACCTTCTCAATAAGGCCTTCAGTAATAAGATTAAGACCCATCCTGATTCATTTGGGCCCCACCTTAATTGAAGTAACCTCATCAAAAGTTCTGTTTATAAAGGTTTACACCCATAGGAATGGATTAAGGTTAAAAACATGTTTTCCTGAGATATTTAGCTCCAAGCCTGCACAGTTCCCAAACTGTGTACTTTTGTTCCTTGGGGCAACGTAATAAACTCACAGGGGTGCTGCTGGATATTTTATGCTTTCAAGGGAACTTGTGACAGTTGATATCTGTTGACATCAAGCAAACAACAGCTCAAATAGCTCACAGTTTCAATATCAGATCATGCTATATTCCTATTGATGACATCAAATTTTGTGAAGCTAATTTTTTGGCCATTGCTGTGTGTGATAAAAAATAAGTATGTGCAAAATGTCAAGAAATGGGGCAAGAAATGAGAGGAACAGTGTCCAGTCTGATTCTAGTATCAGAGAAGTTGTGCTGTGCCAGTAGGCACATATATCTCATTAGTAAATTTAAGTGAAATAAAAGGATTATCTTTTCTTCCGATTCTTGTGTTTTGTCTTACTGTGTGAGATGAGAAAGTACCTATCTCTGAGGCATTTGCTGGAAAGGGCAGTCTGTATAGGGTATCAGAGGAGAGTAGGTTGGATAGCCAAGATCAGTGAATATTGGTATGGACAGATGGGCAGAGAGACAACTCAGGAAGAGCACTAGGGAACACAGAAATCCTCCTTAGAAGATTCTACAGTTTTGCCTCTGGCCAGCCCTAGAGCTACCAGACAGTTTGACTGTCATTCAAAACCTGATTCCTACTTTATTTAAGAGGTTATCAACCTTAAAATATATACTTTCTCTGTTTGCAATGGTTTCTGTGAAAAGATATGGCAAAAGATGGGTGTTTTCTTGTATATAACTTCTTGGAGTTACCCAACACAAATAAGTTCTCAGGTATTTGGTAATTTCTGTTATTGTTCAAAAAGTCTGTTGCAGATATGCCATTTTTTACTGACTTGTGAAACTTTGAGCAGGTAGGGGAAGATAAAGAGACAATTGTGTCCCTTGGAAAATTATTGTTGCATCAGTCAATTTCAAAGTTGGAAATGGTGATGGGTACAGGTGGATTCTTTTTGAATAACCAATAAAGCTGTTGATGAGAACCTATAATTAGGTGCTATAGTCAATCAATAATGGGCTTACTATTGTTAAGAAAAAAAAATATCGAAAACTTGTAAGTAAAGCAAAAGAATGATTTTATGTCTTTTTTCTGTGTCATATTGGGACATGGTTTAACAAACTCACTCAGGTTTATTTAATGATCTAGGAGAATGTACATTTGTTTGATTTTGCTTTTTTATTAGACTGCTTTTCTATATAGATTTCGCTATTTGATTAGAGCCCAGATACCAAATAGTTATATGTTAGCTTATAGATATCTCTCAAATAGAATAAATAACCTCAAAACTTATAGTTTTATTGCTCTATAGGGAATTAATCAAATTTGTATCTATGATCAAATTAATTTCAGTATTCATTTGACTGACTGACTACGTAAATCACCATTCCTCAAGATGCTTTGAACTAGCTTTATCATCTGGGTTAACCATTGAGTAAACTATTGTACACATGGTTATTCTGTGTCTAATAACCAAAGTTAAAAACTTCTGACTTTCTGAAAATTGTACTTAGATACCAAGTGAATGGATAATTTTTGCAACACTCCCTGACCCACCTCTTTATATAAATCAGATCTCATCTGATTACCTGTTTAGAATTCCAGGCAGGCTTGAACTATAATTTGGCCAAGAGAGAAGTACTCATTAGAAAAACTGCCTATGCAATTCAAGTTATTCATGTGCATTGGCCGTATGTTTTCTGACCAGAAATAATGTCTTTTAACTGGAATACATGTTGTATCTCTAAAGCAGTCATCACATTATCTAATATAATATCTATGCAAGTAAATGAAGCATATCTTGGGGATGAAAGTGGTACAGAGCAAAATTTATAATTGCTGAGTGCCTATCACACATTAAACCGTTGTTACTCATGCACTAATTTAGTTTTTTAAATAGCCCTATATGTTAAGATTTTTATCTTCATTGTACAGATGAAAAATTGAGATTCAAACAGGTGAAATTATTTGACTAAGCTATAATATATGGGTTTAATCCAAGTTTGTATGATTCCAAAGTTCATATACTTTCTACCACTTTAGTGCTGTACCTAAGGATTATTTCCATGATATTAGCTGGAAGCTATTAGATTAATAAGAATACTCAATAATTCACCAAAGCCATCAATGTTTTTCTTTTGATGGTAGTCAAGAATTTTGATTTAGAATTTACAATGGCATTCTCAGCAATTTGCCACCAATACTTCACAGTTTGTACCACATAGTACTACAGTGAATGAATGAATACATGAATGAAGTGCATGAAAGCAGTCTTAATAGGATAATTCTATGGTAAGATCTTCTTGATATTGATATATTTTGTAGTGGATTTCAGTTCTTCAATATCAAGTTCCCTCTTTGCAGGCTTCCAATATACCTTATCATGTATATTTTTGTAGGCATTATTGCTGTATCCCATCATGAAAGTAAAAAGGGAATAGATCCTTATTGGTAAGCCCTTTGGAGTTTCCTTGATGTGTCTGAGACAGCTAACACTCCCACAGTGTCCATTCTCCTCTTAATCATTTTGGCAAAAGAGTTTAAGCTGGGCACATGGCTGACAATTATAGATTGAAATTTCTATCCTTCATTGCAGCTTTGTGTGGTGAAGCAACTTAAGTTTAGGGCAGTGGGATGTGAGCAGAAATGATGGTTGCAACAGTGGAATCATTTCCTTGCCCTGTCTTTCCTTTCTTTTCCCTTTTCTAAAGGTTTGAATGAAATCATGGCACAGCTAAAGCTCTGATAATGTGGGTCAGACAGCAGAGCAACAAAATGGAAGGAACCTGGACCCTTGATTGACTTTTTGGAAAAGGGCAGACTTGCTTCTGTGGACTGGTCCGAGTATTATGTGAGAGTGAAGTAAATCCACACTATTAGGGAATCTCTTTAGAATAGCATCTTCCTCCCTATTCTAGCTAATATAGATTCTTCACACTGTTTTCAAGGCTGTCCTTCCAGGCTCTGTTGATTCGGTGTACTCCTGATATCCCCTCAGAAAAATTTCTTCTTGATTAAGATACTCAAATTTGGTTTCTGTTGCTTTTGCACCAAGAACTCTGAATGATAAGTTTTCATCATGATATAGCTTAGAGTGATTTTCTTTCTCCTGAAACCCCTGCTGCAATAATCATGGCTTTTTGCTCATTATTTTCAGCACACCATTGCCAGACACTAACTTTTCTCTCAATGGGCCTGCATTTACTAAAGATGAGTTTAAAAAACATGTAGACAGCTGTCATCCTCATGCTTCATCTCTCTCAAGAAAAGCATTAAGAAGATGGCACAAGCCACTAGGATACTCTGAATTAAATTGTTAGGAAAGATTCGATGAAAAATATGTCGAGATCGTTGACTCCTCAGCATCCATCCTGAGACTCTGGTCTCTAGTGCCTAAAACTGTGTCATATATAGTTGATTTCTAAGGAGTGTTGGTTGAATTATTTATTGACTTCATCACTGCAATATCAGCAACAGAAGGAAACAAATTCCCAATCAGGCAGCTTCTTAGAAATTAACACAAAAACCCACATTTAAACATAGAAGATGACGTGAAAGCAGAACATAGTGCTCTGTACCTATATTTCCCTCATATCTACAGCTGAGTTACTTTAAGCTGGGGATCTTTTGTGTGCTCCTCCAGAAGCACTTTTTACCATTCTACAGGTGTTTTCTTCCCTGTAGGCTGGCCCACGAGGACTGCAACAAGAAGCTTCCTGTGTGCTCTGCTTCCTGTTTGATTTTTGTTTTGTTTTGTTTTTAAAGGGATGTTATTGAGATACATTTACATACCATACAATCACCCAAAGTTCACAATCAACTGTTCACAGTATCATCATATAGTTGTTCATTCATCACCAAAATCACCATATTTTTGAAAATTTTCTTTACTCCAAGAAACAAAATGAAAAAAGAATAAAAACAAAAATAAAAGTAGGAAAGAACACCCAAAACATTTCTTACTCCTTTATCCCCCATTATTCATTTACTTTGTGTCCCCCTTTTTTTCTGCTCATCTGTCCATACGCTAGATAAAGGGAGTGTGAGCCACAATGTTTTCACAATTACACAGTCACACCATATAAGCTATATATTTCTACAGTTGCCTTCAGTAATCAAGGATACTGGATTGCAGTCCAACAGTTTCAGGTGTTTCCTTCTAGCTCTTCTAATACACTAATAACTAAAAGGGATATCTATATGATGCATAAGAATAACCTCCAGAATGACCTCTCGACTCCATTTAAAATCTCTCAGCCACCAAAACTTTATTTTATTTCATTTCTCTTCCCCCTTTTGGTCAAGAAGTCTTCCTCAATCCTCTGATGCCAGGTCCAGGCTCATCCACTGGAGTCATGTCCCAAATTGCCAGAGAGATTTACACCCCTGGGAGTCATGACCCATGTAGGGAGGATGGCAGTGAGTTTACCTGCAGTGTTGGCTTAGAGAGAGAGGCCACATGTGAGCAATGAAAGAGGTTCTCTGGGGGTGGCTCTTAGGCACAATTATAAGTAGGCTCAGCCTCTCATTGTAGTAACAAACTTCATAAGGGCAAGCCCCAAGATTGAGGGCTTGGGCTACTACGATAGTAGTCCCCAGTGCTTGCGAGAATATCAGGAATTCCCCAGGTGGGGAAGTTTAATGTTTCCAAATTTTTCCCAGTCCTCAAGATAGCTGTGCAAATATGCATTTTTATTCTCTGCTCAAGTTACTCTGGGATGTATCAGGGCTTCATGCTAACCTGTACAAACCCACTAGATCTCACCCCCTATTCAAGGTAACCATGTAATTATGGTGTGTGAGTAAACTGACCATCCAAGTTAAATTATATAGCCTGCTACAGAAAATACAGATTTTGTACCACATAAACATCAATTCCTTTGGTCTCACATGGGAGGTAAAGTTTTAAAACTCAGTCAGTATCATCCTTTTTCCTTTAGTCTGGTTTACCCTAGTCCTAACCAAGTCCATTTTGTTCATATCTCTAATTAAAGTCTGATCTCTATTTCAGCCTCTTTAACATTTGCTGTATGGGGCAATGCTGACATTCATAGTTGCCAAACTCTGCCTCTGAGTCTCAGGTGTCACACAGATACCCAAAGTTCCAGGGACTGACCAGTTATACACAAACAGCTCATCATCTCAGAATTTAGAAATAACCATCACAACTCATGAATAGATGTGACTGCTGTAAGAGCTTACAATCTAGGAGTCTTTACCATAAGCCTTCCCCCGATAACCTATGCTCTCAGATTCAATTCTCAGAGTTTGCAGATTATAGTTAGTCCATATTAGTGAGGCATTATAATGTTTGTTTTTTCGATTCTGTCTTATTAAACGCAACATACTGTCCACAAGGTCCATTCACCTAGTTGCATACCTCATAACTTCATTTCTTCTTGCCACTGCTCAATATGCCATTGAATACATACACTATACTGTTTATTGGTTGATGTACCCTTAGGTCACCTCCATCCTTTGTGAATCATGAATACTGCCACCAGAAATACCAGTGTGCAATGTCCATTCATGTCCCTGCTCTCAGTTCTTCCAAGTACAATACCCAATAACAGGGTTGCAGGACCATATGGCAACCCCATAGTTATCTTCCTGTGGACCCACCACACTTCCCTCCAGATGGGCTGCCCATTCTACTTCCTTACCAACATCCCTCTCTCCACATTTTCTCTAGCACTTGTATCCCTTGTTTGGTTTTTAAACAGTTTTATTCACATACCATACAATCCATTCTAAGTAAACAATCAATGATTCTTGGTACAGTCACAGTTATTTATTCACCTCCACAACCTATATGAAGACATTTCCATTTCTTACACAAAGAAAGAGGAAAAGGAGAAAAAAAAATGAAGAATAAAAATATAAAAGATAGAAGAAAAATTAAAGTAAAATACAATGAAAAGCTCAGAGAAACACCACTACCACCAAGAATCCCATTTCAGTCCCTTATAATCCCCCTTTATAGACATTTAACTTTGGTATATTGCCTTTATTAAAAATAATGGGAGCATCTTACAATGTTGACTCTAGTTGGCATTGATTATATTTTTTCCCTTGTACCACTGAATTTTCAGCACCTTGCAATGTTGACATTCATTTGTTCTCCCTCTTTTAAAAAAATTCTTATATTTGTACATTTAAATACCATCATTGACCACTCTAGGTTTCACTAAGTTATAAAATCCCAGTCTTTATCTTCTGTCTTTCCTTCTGGTGTCATACATGCCCTTACCCTTCCTCTTTCAAATGTACTCACACTCATCTTTGTTTGGAGTACTTACAATATTGTGCTACCTTCAAACAGTATTATGCTATCCATTTCTGGACCTATATACTCAATCCTGTTTACCCTTATGTACTCCTTCAGCATAAAATGCCCAATTTCTAACCTCTTTCTGTCTCCTGATAACCTGTGTTCTCTACTTTAACTCTCAAATTTCACTCAACAACATTAGTTTATATGAGTGAGCCCATAGAGTTCCTGTCCTTTGGTTTCTGGCTAATTTCACTCAATTTAATGTCTACTGTCTACTATTTTTGACTTTTAGAATTGATATGTCTATTTTATTTTATTTTAATTTAATTTTTTATTTTATTTTATTTTATTTTATTTTATTTTATTTTATTTTTATTTTTCCCTCTCTATCTCTTTTCACTCTCACTGATGGTCTTCATTTGTACTCTTTTCCCAAAATCTGTCTCTCCTGTCTTTTCCTATCTGCCTGTAGTGCTCTCTTTACTATTTCTTGTAGAGCAGGTCTCTTGTTCACAAACTCTTTCGGTGTCTGTCTGAAAATATTTTATACTCTCCCTCATTTTTGAAGGGCAGTTTTGCTGGATATAGAATTCTTGCTTGGCAGTTTTTGACATTCAGTACCTTAAATGTATCATGCCACTGCTTTCTCACCTCCATGGTTTCTACTGACAAATCTGCACATAGTCTTATTGAGCTTACTTTATATGTGATGGATCACTTTTCTCTTGCTGCTTTCAGAATTCTCTCTTTGTCTTTGACATTTGATAATCTGATTAATACGTGTCTTGGATAAGGTCATTTGGCTGTATTCTGTTTGGGGTACACTATGCTTCTTAGACCTGCAATTTTATGTCTTTCATAAGAGATGGGAAATTTTCACTGATTGTTTCTTCCATTATTATTTCTGCCCCTTTCTCCTTCTCTTCTCTTCTGGGACACACATGACATGTATGTTCATGCACTTCATGCTTTCATTCAAGTCCCTGAGACCCTGCTCATATTTTTCCATTCTTTTACCTATCTGTTCTTTTGTGTGTAGGATTTCAGATGTCCTGTCCTCTTGTTCCTGAATTCTTTCTTCTGCCTCTTGAAATCTGCTGTTCTATGTCTCCACTATGTTTTTCATCTCTTTTATTGTGCCATTCATTCCCTTAAGTTCTGCTAATTGTTTTTTCAAACTTTTAAGTTCTTCCTCATACTCATCCAGTGTCTTCTTTATGACCTTCATCTCTTTTGCCATATCTTCCCTCAACTCATTGATTTGATTTTTGAATTGATTTAGGAGATTTGTTTGATTAACAATTAGTTGTTTGATTGCCATATCTCAGTTGAAGTGTAAGCTTGTTCCTTTGACTGGGCCATAGCTTTTTTTTCCCTAGTGTGATTTATGATTTTTTGTGGTCTAGGCATCTGGTTTCCTTGATTACCCCAATCAGGTTTTCACAGACCAGATGGGCCCAGGTCTCAGGAGGAGGCTGTATTCAGTATCACACTTCCCTGAGGGTGAGACTCTGCAGGTTGTCAGACTTTCCTGCGAGGCTTCTAGACTCTGTGGTTTTCCTATCCTAGCCCAGCAGGTGGCGCTTGTCAGCCCACAGCTCCTCACCTGTGTAAAGAGATGCATTGCCTTTAATTCTCAGTAGACCCTGTCCCTGCCAGGGCCTGAGGGTGTCAGAAGCCAAGGTTAAGCTGTTTCTGGTTTTTATTCCCACCCCACCCCCCAGGCCCTAGGGTCTGTGTCCTCTGAGGGAGGGCAGCCACTTGAGCTGGGATCTTCCTCCCCCTTTTCTTAGGGAAGATAAGCCCTTTAGGGATTTATCTCCTATACTTGACTTCTTCCTTTGTCTCTCTAATTATCTTAACTCCACCCTTGCCTGGGTCAGTGCTGTCAATTGAAAATGCCTGAGGCTTTCTCTAATGAACTAATTAGAATGAGAGAGAAAAAAAGGAAAAAGTAAGAAATCCCTTTTTCAGAGCCAGTCCCCAGCCCCCCAGTCACCAGTCAAGAACCAGAGTTAGTGCCTGGTTCTATGTGCCCCTTTCTTGAAACACAGCCCCTTTTCAGTATTCTGAGCTCAGCTGACTCCAAATACCTCTGTTTTTATTATTTTATGTGTTTTTTTTCCATCAGTCCCACCTCCTCTCTGCCAGGAGAAGCCTTGGGTTCCTTTCCTGCTTGCTCCGGTTTTATCGGTGCTCATAGCTTGTATTCAGTAGTCCAAGTTTGTTAACTAAAACTGCAGTTGGAGCTTGGTTGAGCTACCTTCCCTTGCACCTAGTAGACAGCTTCTGTTTCCCAAAGGGAAGTGTTTCAGCTCAGCCTGCCATGCTGGTGGGGGAGGAGCACCAGCTCCACAGTTTGGGGAGCTTTAATTAACAGTTCTTATGCTGCAATCTCAGCCATTCCACCCATTCCAGACTGATATATGATGTGCGTCAGGTTTCGGATGTTCCCCAACAGTTGTTCCAAACAATTTACCAGTTATTCCTAGCTATATGCTACTTGTTCCAGAGCACTAACTAAATTCCACTCCTCCCTATGCTACCATCTTGCCCTGGCCCTTCCTGTTGGATTTTCATCTTCCAGAGGTGAGCCCATTAGGGAGAGAAAAGTGAGGGAGGGGAGTGTGGTCAGGCTGTTGATTTCCTGGGCTCACTGTCTATGAGGCTACCTTGAACTGAATGGTCTCTGAATTGAGACATTGCTACTCTCAAAGATTCTTACTCTTCATAACCATCCCCCCATCAAGGTTTGAGTAACTGCTCTTAGGACCTAGAGATGGTAACAGCTCAGTTGCTCTCATAAGTCCTGGGGTCCTGCACTACTCCTTTGTTCCTTGACAACCACAACCTCATAAATTATCATTTAGCAAACAAACCTTCCTTGAGTATTCCTATTTACTTTGTGTGTGTGCTGCTTGTTTCCTATTGGAACCCTAATGGATACTCTGCTTTTTAAGAATTTGCAATTAGAGAGTTGTATTAATTAACATCTAAACTAACAAAGAAACTCGAAAAATGCAGTGGCTTATAAATGATGGGAGAGTTTCTTTCTCCCACTCTGTTCTCCTTGACATATAACTTCCACAGGTGGGTCTAAGTCAGGTTCTCTGGGTCTCACCATCGCTTAGCCAGTGGAAGTAAGGAAAATGATCCCTGGAGCTCACATCAGATCCTTTTAACAGCAAGGCTACAAAGTGGCACACCTCACTTCCCCTCACACCGTATGGTCGTTACCTTACTTTCACAGCTGCCATTGGTGAAGAACATGAAATTCAATTTTTTTTTTCGGCAGCAATATATCTTGCTAATATTCTATTACTATAGAAGCTGGGGAGAATTGTTATTATGGGGTCAATTAATTTAGGATCAGAAGCTATTTTCATTTAAGAGGAGCCAGCCAGATACTGGGTATGGACCAGGTATTTGAAATTGAATAAAATACTGCTCCTCTCCTCAATGAATTGACGGCCTAGTGAGAGAGGCAGTAGAGCAGATCATTTCAGTACAATATATGCAATAAGATAAAGGTGTGATAGGAACACAGAAGAGGGGCAGTTAGTTCAGGTTATAGCTCCATAAAGATATGAAAAAGAAAGTATTTGATCTGAGGCTTGAGGTCATGATCACAAACCATTGCCTTGTGGCCAAGTTATTCACTTGCAATGTTTCCCCTCCTTACATGGGGAGGAGTCCATGACCATCTAAAGGTCTGCCAAGATCCTGCTCCCTGACGAAAACTGACTTAAGTGGACCTTTTGGCATAAGGTTGCTGCAGCTTTTTCCATTCAGCACAATTAAAATTCAGTCACTTAATCCTTGTCTTTACTGACTGTGCCAGTTTGGATGTATTATGTCCCCCAAAATACCATTATCTTTGACTCAACTTTGTTGGGGCAGATGTATTAGTGTTGTTTATGTTGGAATCTTTGATTGTTTCCATGGAGATGTGACTCACTCAACTGGGTGAGACCCTTGACTGGATAATTTCCATGGAGGTGTTACCCTACCCATTCAGGGTGGGTGTTAATTGGATCACTGGAGCCATATAAAGGAGTTCACAGACAGAGGGAATGCAGAGCAACTGAGAGTGACATGTTGAAGAGGAGCTGCAGCTAAGAGAGGACAAAATGCCCCAAGAGCAACATTTTGGAGAACGCCATTTTGAAACGCAACCTGGGAGCGAGTGGACACCAGCCATGTGCCTTCCAAGCTAACAGAGGTTTTCAAAATGCCAATGGCCATCCTTCAGTGAAGGTATCCTATTGTTGATGCCTTCACTTGGACACTTTATGGCCTTCAGACTGTAACTTTTTAACCAAATAACCCCCCTTTATAAAAGCCAGTTCATTTCTGATGTTTTGCTTAACGGCAGCGTTAGCAAACTGGAACACTGACTAACACTGCAGTCATTGCTCAAGACAGTAGCAGACCAGAAATGTCCTGCAGTAGGAGACTGATCTTTAGACTTGGCACACTCTGTGCAGCAAAAGAGCACCACAGCATACTATGGTCCAAACCCTTCATAGCCTTCCTTTGAGACGATAAGTGGCTCTTGGGCTCCACCTGCACAGCAAACTCTAATGAGCTGTTGTTCCCTTTCTCCCTGGACTGGCTATTCATTCCAGTATTAGAACTTCTGAGACTTAGACTGACCATAGCTTAGAAAAGAACAGTGATCTTCATTCACTCAAAATATATTTACTGAGTATCTGCTATTTACTAGGCACTATTTTAGAAGCTGAGGAGTTTCTCCTAATCTTTCATATCCTTGTAATTACTCCTCATTCACCTTAGGGAAATGGCCCACATTTCTTCTATGCTCTTAGAAAACCGCTTCTAAATCTTCCACACATGACATTAAAAAAACCAGAACCATTATATTTGAGTCTTTCTACTGCTCTGTGCTGACCCTAGGGCTCCAATAGAGACCACCACAGAAGGGGCAGGGGATACTGATTGGGTGCAGTTCTAGCTTCTCCCAAACCCTCTACTGGAGGTGATTTACTTTCATTGGTGTTATGTATTAGGATCCCATACCAGAGTTCTAAACCAAACACAACAAAACAAGACAAAACAAAATGGGGTTGGGGGTAGAAAGAGAGTTTGTTCTGGTCATTGGGCTTTTATTCACAGCTCCATTGAAGCCTCCTGAATTTCACTCTGTAACGTAGGGGCCTGGGACTCCACATATTAATTTTCCCAGATTCTTTTGCCAACTGGCATCAGGGTAGGCTCTGCCAATAGGGACACTGGAGGAAGCATGAAAGATAAGAGGGAGAAGAAGCCAGTCTCTTCCTTAGGGATTCTTGCTGTATCTACAGTAGCAGTGACAGTGAAAGCAGCCATAGGTGGACAGAAGTTGGGGAGACAGCTACAAGGACAGTAGCAGCAAACTAATTACACAGGCTTCCGGGGGCCTGCTCAAATGGCTCATATTCTCCCACAGGAATCCCCTTAGTGGCAAATTGATTATGGACTCTGGGTAAAGCTTTTACTGGTTTTTCTCTTCTAATCCTTGGCTTATAAGCAATACCTGTTTTTAATCCTTTCTGTTTGAAATACCCATAGTAAATTCTGTTTTTCTGTTTAGATTCTGAGAGATCTAGACAGGGAGTTGCTTAAGTAAATATAAACAAACAAACAAACAAAAAACAAACAAAAAGAACTGAAAACATTGACTCTAGAACAATGGTTTTCAACCAGGGTATTTTAAAATACTGCTGGATATTAATCAGTTCTAAGAAATGGATGAAAACAAAGCTGGTGGCTTGCATATCAGGCATGATAGGAAGCCTGTATTTTAGAGGTGGCCATCCCTCCTTCCATGTTCCTTAGACCCTGGGAGTGTCCCATGTAGTTAAACATACATGTCAACAAATGTAGACACAGGGCAGGAAGCAGTAACTTTGCCAGCATGACTGCTGGTCTAGAAACCAACCACATGTGATAAAGACAGTCTCAGAAATGGGTCTCCCTGACTGGCCATTGGATTATTTATGGTGGGAACAAGAGAAAGAGGTGGAGGGATAGTCCATGTTCCCAGGAATCTGTAGTGGGTTACATCCCACTTGAATATGTGTAGACATTCACCACAGTGATTTAAAACTGGGTTTGCCCAAAGTGGATCCTCCCATCCACTCCCCTAATGAAATTCTTTGTAAGGCATAATCGTCTACTGATGATTTTGCCTTGCCCCAACACAATGTTCAGGATGTCCTGGGTATATTTATCAAAACTGAAGGATTTCTTAGGTATCCTTTAGAAATAAAATTGAACCAAATTAAAAGCTGATGTGATAAGCAGAGAGTCAGTCAAAGGCAAAATCTGTACAAAAGAGAGACGAGAGTGTGGGGTGTGACCATCTAAAGTCTGACACTAAAAGCTGAGGTAATTGAAGTGCGATTGATCACAAAATAATGGACTTTGTCAGCCCAAGAATGGAAAAGGGAAGAGTTAGCACTGAAAGGATAAAATAACCATGAAAAGCAGAGTTAGACCAACACAAGGGGTCAGTGAATATGTTCTAATGGACTCAGAAATGAGGGCTAACAGGAGTTCACATTCTCTGAAGCCTTCTGAAGGGTATATTAATTCAAAGCAGAGATGAAAGAGAAATCCATAATTCCAAAGTGTAGGGGAAATAATGAAATATCAATATGTGTATGGCAGTTGAATTTAAGAGACTGAAAATGGAAAGGCTATCAAGATACAATGGGGAAAATTATAGGGAAACAAATAGCATATGAGAAGCAAGTAAGATGTGAGGGAGGTATGCCTGGAAGTCTCATATTGAAGAACAAAAGTCAGTTGTGGTGGATGGAAAGTAAAATCTGGAAAAGTGTAGCTTCTTTATCATAGTATGACATTGCAGTCACAGTGGGATAGAAGGAGCCTGGCATTCTTAATGGTGACACTGTCTCTGACTTGGCTAATGGACAGTGGTGACCATGTAATTTACTGCCCAAATAAGGACAATATTGAGAGTAAAAAGGGTGCTATTAATAATTACATGGGGCTTACAGGAGCAAACAGGGATGGTCCTTGCAAACCAGGACATATGGTCATCCACTGGGGTGAGGGGTGAGAAAGTTGGTCTAAACCAGAGTGGTTACTGGAAGGATGGTTCACATGGGACAGGACCATGGAAGTGTGGGGTAAACAAAACAAAACAAACAAAGAAAAAGCCCACACATATCTACTCTGTTCAGCTCTTCTTTTCTAATGCAGCCGATGCAAACAGCACCAAGCTGTGAAGTTAGCCTTCAAAGGATGGCATGTGAGCTGTTTATTATGCCCAAGCAGCCAGCAGAACCAAGAAATACCTGTGGCCCAGCATTCTGTAGTGGTGCTGGAGAAGGCGAAGTCTAGGTGTCAAAAGCTAATGCTCTAAAGAATGTGCAAGGGCTAGAGTCAAGAGAAAGATGAGAACAAATAAGGAGAAAGACAACTAGATATTGTTAATTGACCCAATGATATCTCAGAGGTTGGGACAGGCCATTGGGTAGCAGGCCAAATCTAGAAGGAGTGGAATCCCCTCCTCCTAAAGTGAACTCAGTTGTGGGTTATTTACTGGTGGAGGAGGGAGGTATGCCTTTGTGAAGAAAGAAACACAAATATATCTGAAGGCTAGGCACTTAACATAAATAAGTGAAATTGGGCTTCTCAAAGTAATAAGGAGTGCCAAGGAGTGTGGCAAATTTGAGAATGCGTTACAATCTAAGGTTAGTCAATTTAAAAATTTGAAAAAAAAAAATGTGCTGAACAAATAATTGTCTGCTAGTGGCTTTTGAGCCCCTGTTTGCAACCACTGGACTTTACGTTCTCACCACTTGTCCCCTCTTGTCAAAGTAAGAGGATACTTGCCACTCCCTAGCTCTAAGAACTAGAAGGGTCAACAGGATCTGATTTAAGGAGGGCCAGGGGATTCACTCTTGAGAGTTCAGACAGTGTCTAAAGACCTCTATAGTGTTACATGTTCTGCTTGATGCACAGAGCTCAGAGGAAGACTCAGGAAGCTGAAGAATGTGGTGTGTCTCAGTAGAATTTTTATCTATGACTCATGCCCCCAGAATTTATTTATTCAGCAAATATTTGATTACTGTCTATTATGTGTGGGACAATGTTCTGAGTACAGCAGAAAGGTGAACAAGATAAGTAAGAATCCTGACCTCAAGGACTTGGTCATCCAGCAGAGAAGGCAAGTGATAGACAACAGGAAGTGCTGCTGAGCCCGGGGAGGGGCTTTCCTAGCTCCAGGGGAAGGAGGAAAGGCTCCTGGAGGAAGACAGTTCCACTTTTCTCTGCCTCCCTCCCTCCCTCTCTTTCTTCTTCTCAATCTGATCTACCCATCCCTTAAACTTATCTATATAAAAATATTGACTGAATAAGCATGAACCACTATCAGTGGGTATATTCTTCAATCTTTAAAAATTCTGAAGAACAGTTCCGTGGGGTGCAGGAGGGAAGGATTCTCACAGCCTAGTTTCCTTGGAAAGTCTGGTAGTGGTTGATAGAAAGGCCCTAATGAGGATTGGCATGGGGCAGCATGGTGAAGCCCCTTTAGCTCTAAGTGTTGTAACTCCTCCTCTGCTCTCCCTAACCCTCTACTGCTCCTGCCCCAAATTCCGTATCAGTTGTACTGTGGCTGCCTCCTGGTTTCATGGGACACCGGTGACCTGCCTTGTTACTTAGTTCCCCACAATTCTGCCCTAAGCATTGAGTGCTTTGTGCTCTGGAGGTGAACCCAGCTCATCTCACCTTGCCTGTCTCTGCAGAATGTCTGTATTGCCAGGGAGTATATTGGTACTCAGTGATAGTTCTCAAAGAGGGGTATGGTAGGCAGAACTCCAGAAATGTCTTCTGAAGATTCCCAACCCTGATTATTCAAACAAACACTAATCTAGGCACTGCTGTGAAGGGACTTTGAAGATGGAGTAAGGATAACTAGTCACTCATAAGCTGTCCTAGTGGTGTGTAAGGCCCTGCCTATGTATTTTATTCAGGATCACTATCTTTGTATATAATTTTATTTTACTTTTCATTACAAAATTTCATAGACATGTGTGAAATATGGTGATTTATTGATGAAGATCAGAATAATAGAGAGTGGATGAGTATTTAAATATTTGTTTATTATCCAATCAGTGTGCATGAAAATTCTTTGTAGTTTCTAGGCAACATCTGTGCCTGTTCAGGTCCAAGAACCATCTCTGTGTTGTTTACTGTTAAATGCTCCATTTCTGGCTGATTTCCTATTTCCCACTGACAGAAGAAGGAAGCAACTATCATATTACTCACAATGCCATGGTGTTTCAGAACCTATTTCTACTGAAATGGTATTGATCTGGCCTCTGCATTTCCCTAACACCATGTAGTTAAAACTGGTTATTTCTTTATTCATGGCACTGTCATCCATTGTGCCTTCCTCAAATACTAATTATCAGTGAAAATGTTGTTATTGCACTTCATTGATGATGACCATAAATGAAATTCTCATCCAGAATTGCAGGAAAATGTAAACTGTAATTCATTTTATGGTCATGTTAAATTTACTATTAGGTATTTTAGAACATAAACACAGAACAACATATATTCCATCTATGTCATTTCTTGAATTCCTTAGGGCATGCTCACTACATTCCTGAAATGTGATCTCTTTCAGTGTTTACCACACACCTTGTCTTCACCAGCTGGAAAGATAGGTGAAGGTCCTTGGGCAGAGTACAGAGTGATCCCATTTGATCAAGGCTCCCATCTATCACTCATCCTGCAAGGCTAAAGACTGGCATGGGAGAGAAACACATCACCATGTTGATAAAAGGAAAGAGAGGACATTGATTGGCAGGGCTCATTGGCACTACAAAGTAATTGTCTTGAGAGCCCTTGGAGGAGATAAATGTTGTGCCCTCACTTTCCTCAGATGCTGTAGACTGGAAACAGCATTGTGACCAAAACATTGACAGGTGATAGTCAATGAATGTGGCCACACATGTGGCTTGACCTCAAGGGTCTGTGGTGTACTGTAGGTAATCCAGAGCTCCTATGTCTAACATGAGGGAGAATCACTGAAAATCAGCATGTCACCTCTGTTTTGTTGGCCCAGTCCCAATCCTGTGAAAGAAATATGATGCCAGCTGGTAGGAGCAATCCACTCACCAGGCTGCTCACCTGGAACTGGGGCCTGATCATGAGGTCCTGGAATGATCCCATAAGCACAAATCCCAGAGCTCCTGGGGCATTTGGTCAACCCCATGCATCTGGGTTGGAGGACGTCCCAAAGAACAGAAATGGACAACAGGATCCGTATGTCCCAGTCCGGGCTTAGGGTGCCCTGCTTTGATGGCACTGCTGGCACCTGGCTGCTCCCAGGCATAGGACAGGAGGTAGAAAGTTTTGGAGTAGGCAGTCTGAAGCATGGCAAAAATCTTATTTGCATTAATGAATGGAAATTCCTGAAAAAAATGAATTTTAATTTATAGTAATATATAAAATAATGTTAGCCAATTGTTTAGTCAATTAATTAATTCAGCAAATATAAGTGCCTATTATGTGCCAGGTAGAGTTCTTGGGAATTCTTTAGATAGAACTAATGTAAGTCTACTCCCTGGTACCATGTCACACATTCAGTGCATGTAATGAGAGGACCAGGTTGTAACTATGAGGTATATAAATTGCTCTGGTACTGAGAGGTGCTGTAATGAGGACCCAGGTTCAATTTGATCACAATATTGGATAAATAACTTGACTTGCCTGATTCTCAGTTTCCTCATTTGTAAAATGGGCCTTGTGCCAGTTCAATGTCTTATGTCCCCCGAAACGCCATTATCTTTGATGCAATCTTGTGTGGGCAGACATATTAGTGTTGATTAGATTTTGGAATCCTTTGGGTGTTTCCATGGAAATGTGATTCAATCAACTGTGAACAAGACCTTTGGTTGGATAATTTTCATGGAGGTGTTGCCCCCCCATTCAGGGTGGGTCTGAATTAAATTACTAGAGCACTATATAAGCTCAGACAGAAGGAGCAAGCTTGCTACAGCCAAGAGGGACACTTTGAAGCATGCACAGAAGATGAGAGAGTAGCTGCAGATGAGAGACAGTTTGAAGATGGCCGTTGAAAGCAGACTCTTGCTCCAGAGAAGCTAAGAGAGGACAAACACCCCAAGAGCAACTAAGAGTGACATTTTTGAGGAACTGCAGCCTAGAGAGGAATGTCCTGTGAGAAAGCCATTTTGAAACCAGAACTTTGGAACAGACGCCAGCCACGTGCCTTCCCAGCTAACAGTGGTTTTCCGGATGCCATTGGCCATCCTCCAGTGAAGGTACCTGATTGTTGATGCCCTACCTTGGACACTTTATGGCCTTAAGACTGTAACTGTGTAACCAAATAAACCCCCTTTATAAAAGCCAATCCATCTCTGGTGTTTTGCATTCTGGCAGTATTAGCAAACTACAAAGGGACTGATAGATAATAAACCTTTAATATTTTATAAGATTTATTGATAGTGTACACAAAGTGCTTATATATATTGTTTGGCCTGGAATAAATGCTCCAAATGTCAGTTTGTGCTACCATGACTACTTCTTCTGCTGCTGCTGCTAATACTACAAATCCAACATCTCTTCTCATCCGCAATTCCAAAATCCCTGAGGGACTAAAACGGGACTTTTTTTTCCCTTAACTATTTTTGTAGCAAAACTGACTGAACTGGTGTGAAACTATTCTGTAGATTTTTTTTTACTCCAACCTAGTGAGAATATTCATACATAAAATTGCAGAGATAGTAATGTGTTTGTTCATGGGGTTTACCCTAGTCCCTGTTGGGAGTGGTATGTAATATGCTATATGTGCACCATGTTGCTTTTGTTTAAATCCCAAAACAACAAGAACAATAAACAAAACAAAAATCTGAATTCTGAAATGTAGTTTTCCCCAAAGGTTTTGGAAAAGGGATCACAGTCCAGTTCTACCACTTTAACATCACGCTATTCTTGGTGCTATAACAAGGCTGTTCTCTTCCATGCCTTTTCTATCGCTCAGTATTGAATGCTCCAACTAGGATATGTATGTCCCTCACTGAAGGTATTATTTCTCATAAACAGCTGGTGCACGTTGCTTATACAATAGAGAACAATTATCTTTCCAGAAGTTTATTTCTTGGGTAAAAGCTTATTCTGCATAGATTTCATTTGCAATTTTGCATGCTGCAGTGGCCAAGTAAATGCTAAAATAATAAAGAATCTTAGCAGGTTGTTATCTTCTGCTCACGTTTTGTTACTGGGACACGTTTCTCATGTTCCAGTGTGTCTGGTGAGAGAGACAACAATTTTCTTTGTAGTCAGCACACTAACACCAGCTGAAACATAGCAAAGTGGTGCCCAAGCAAGCTGAGAAAAGATACAAAGAGAAAAATTTCAAAGGCAAATGTTTCTGAAATTCACATTTAGGCTGAAATAAGAGAAATGTAAGACTGCACCATTTTTGCAGCTTCAGGCTATCTCTGTTCTGCCTTGGAGGAAAAAAAAGTGCAGATGCTTGGTCATGTCAGTCTACTTCATCTTGCTACTTTATTGTTATAGAAATGATTAAAACTGCCATGAGTTATAGAAAAAGCTCATAAACAGAAGAAGAATATGAGCCAAGGACCTGAATCCTAGGTGGCAAAAGCTATATGATTGCTCCTTCTTTGATATTTATCCCTTAGAGCCCCTTCCTTATTCAGTTGATAGAAGCAATGACTGAATAAATGGATAAATGCTTCCTGGTTCAATAAATGAAGTAAGGGATACTTTTCCATTTAGCTTTTCTTTTCAATCAGAATTTCAGGAGAGACATAGGCTGCTTAAAAAATCTGGTGTTCTCTGTGGCATCCCAGGCACTGTCTGAGGAGCAAACCCAGAGCTTGATAAGATGCTGATAGCCAGTGTCGCATCTCTATGGTAAAGTCGATCTAGGTCTTCATGGAAGCCGGGCAGAATGAGACAGTGGCTATCAAAAGAAAGGTCACTGTGAGAACTCAGTATGACCTCTGACTAGAAGAGCCTTGTGCAAAAATATGAGAAGCATTATACCGTATGGGGAGAGTTAATGTTTCCTATCTCATGCTCTGAATTGGGCTACCTCCTACAAAATTTACTACTAGATACTTGGACCAATGGTAAAGCATTATGGAAAGTTTCTCATCTTATTTTGAAGTATTGAAATCATCCCATAAAGAATAAAAATTTTAAGAATTTAAGTTAAAGTCCTCTGGGGAATATACAAGTGAATTTAGATACTGTCTAACACCTGCAAAGAGTGGTTGTTTATTTGTTTTTATGTAGCCTGTTTTATTCTAATTGTCTCTGGCATTGAATTTTTTTAACAGATGCGCAAAACTCGTACATCAGTTTCAAGTGATAGCTAATCAATTCAGCTTCTTGCAAGCTGAAAGTCAAATGAAATTTTACCCAAATGTTAGCCATAGAAATTGAATTTCCCTTGAATCTTTCTCTAAAATTCAAGTACGTTTTAACTGTTGGTGAAGGAACCAGTGAGGAAAGCTATGTGCCCTAAGGACCACTGTAGGGCAGACAGCAAGATAATTTAGGAAATAAAAGTTGCATTGGAGGACCATTCTAAATTTTTCTGTTAAAAATGTAGCAATAAAATTATTTATCTTTGGAAACTGATGCCTCATCTCACTGTCCATGGAGTCATATTATCTACCCTGAACAGAACATTTCCTTGGATGTGTAACTGACATCAGTTTAGTCGTGATGGTCTTTGACCTAGTGATGCAGAGCGAGTCAATAGTTTTGCAGAAAGGGTGCATATTGAAAACATTTAAGCTCCATTCCATTTCTATCACTATCACTGTGAGGTCAGTTCTGATATTCCTTTTAAAGGTGACTCTAATATTCAACATGCAATTTAAAAACTAATTCTTAATATTTCCTGAGTGTATTTAGCCATGCATTCAAAACCTCTGCAGTTCTCTAAAGAAGTGGTTCCATAATTCCCGATAAGAGCTACAGATCCCCAAAAGTCTATTAGGATTGATTTAAGACACTGGTAGGAAGAGTGGTGGGTTGGAGAGATGGTGTTTCTATTAACTCGTTTCCTTCCATTAGGCTATCGAGTCTGTTTAAAATACTTTTTATTTACCTATATAATTTGCTTTTCCTTGCACTACAGAAACTGGGTTTGGTAATACTGATTGGCTGATATTAATTATGTTATCATTAGTATTGAAATAAACATTTTCAAACTCTTGGACCTTGAGGTATGGAAGTTATGTATAGTAAAATGTGAAGAATTTGTAACTAATGTTCTAAAATAAAACATTCTTGAATATGTCTTTGAAACATAGACTCAATTTCTTGCCTATAGCTTTGACTAATACTTAGAGAATCCATTTTTGCCCTAGTATTTCTACCTTCTAGTCTCCCCAGAAAATCACCTCATTTTTCTTCTTCAGCAGTAAGGTTGTCAGGTGCTCCGTGCAACAGAAAGCCCATAGCATAGCCTGCCTGTTTGTGAAAAACTAGCCAGTCTGGTTAGGAAACAGATGGTGAACTCGAGGGATAACAAAACAAAGCTTAATCAAAGGATTATTTACAAAGGTAGCATCAGGGTATGGAAACCAACAAGGAATAGCCTGTACCTGAAAGAGCAAGGAGAAGGAGCAGTCAAGAGATCCTAGGCGGAGCTATAGAACATGGAGAACCTTAAGTAGACAAATGTAGCCAAAGTCAACCTATGGCCCAGCTGGGAAAGAGCCTAGGAAATACATGCACTGCTCTGCCTGTGCTCCCAAACGTCTCCCTGCGGCTGTTGCCTTCCATTGGACAAATACAGCTAGAAGCCAGAGTGTAAGCTGCCTGTGTGATGCAGCTTGTAGAGGACAGCTCCAGGAGCAGAAAAGGCCATTGAAGCATGAGCTTGTGGGGCAAATAATGAGCACTGCTCTCAGCTCTAGAATGGCACAGCAGACTGGGAAGCACAATGCATGGAAAATGCTGTCAGACAAATGTAGTGACAAGACTAGGGTCAACAATAATTAACTGTGTGACTATGGGCAAGTTACTTAACCTCTCCAAACTTCAGTTTATTTTTTTCTGGTATATAAATTCTTGACAATGCAATAACCTTCTTCAGAGGATTGTTGTGGTTATTAAATGAAATAGGTCCATGAAAGTGTTTAGTGTTGTTAGCAATTACTATATTTTATCCAGTCCCAGTAATGCATTTTTCCCCCACTCTTTAACATCTCAGAAATGAGGAAAAGTTTAGAAATAGTTAATATCTTAAAGTAGTAGTTAGCTAGGAAATCAACAACCACTCAAAGTGCCAGCACTGAACCTTGCAGGCTGGGTGTCAGCAGTTTGATGAAACACTCATGGAACAATTTTTTAATTCCTAGGAAACAAAAGTTGAGGGGAAGGGTAGGAAAAGAAGTGAATCTTGATAAGTTCAGTAACATTTCAAAGCTGGAGTCAAAATTAGGCTTTACTTGGCATAACTGCATGCCATGCTTTAGAGCTCAGCACCAACGGAATTTGCGTCTTTCACACATTCTTTCAGAGAATGTTGGATTACCAGTTCTTGATGACATAAAGGACCAACTTTTGTAGAAAAACATACAGACAAAAGGCTCTAAGTCCAAATATAATTTGGAAGAGGTAGATCCTAAACACAAGGAAGGTTAGGAAAACTTCAAATAATTTGTTTCACTTGCGTTTTTCATTTTAAATGAGCATAGTCATGTTGAATGATCAAAATCCATATCTAAATAAGTCTAAAAGATCTCTTTCAATATATAAAATCAAGAGTATAAATAAAAATTCATCATGTCATAGTTTAGTTGGCAGTGTTTTTTTTTTCTTTGTGGTATATACAATGCTGGTGTAACTTACTGTTGATAATATCTAAGACTTGATGGTATAGCATTAGCTATTAATACGCTAACTCAAATGACTCAGGCATGCTTTGGTTATTTTCTGATATTCTGGAGTGTTGACTACAAAAGTTCACTTTTATAGCTTGAATATTTGAAAGTAACATTTTAAAAGTTCCAGAATCAAACATTTTTCTTCAAAAAATGGTATTAGTTGGGCAATGGTTTTAACAAGCCAAGATATACCTGAGGCCAAGATAATCCAAGAATGTCATTTGGATCATTACTTTCCAACACTATCATTTCAATAAGGAAAATATCAGATTCTGAATAATATATTCTAAATGTATCCTATCAGATTGTAATACTGATTATTAGCAGCACTCAAGAGCACCATTTGCAAATTCATTGGCAGTATCTTCCCTGCCGTATCTTTCCTTCTGTATATAAAGAAACAGTTGTGGGGGAACTCCTATTAAATGACTGTAATGGAGATACGCATATTAGTCTATTTTATCACTATAAATTGTGCATAAAATCTCACACAATCATTGCATGCACATTTTCTGTTTCTCAAATCGATAAGTTAGTCTCATAACATTGACTAGGCAATATAAGTTGTTTATGACACAGTAAATGGAAGATAGCATGTATTTAAGAAAACGTGTTTTAATAATTTTGATAACTTATCTTCTTAAATGTGTGCTATTTTCTTTCTCACAGTGTAAAATCATGGACTTTTAAAGCTAGATGGAACCTTAGAACATCAAGTTCATGTTGTGTTTTAGTGTCTAAACTAATATCCTGTATCACAACTAATTATCTTTATTTCTGGAATTTCGTAAATGCTATAAGAAAACATCACTCCCCTCTACTTTGCTTATCTCTAATTCTTTGGGGAAGGGAACTCAATCTCAAATTCCTAGAGCTGCCAGGTGTCCAGGTGTTGCCTGAAGAACACTGAAGAGAGCGGGCCTCTTCTAAAGGGTTGTAGCCAGAACTTAAAACCAGATGGTAGGGGGAATCCCGCATACAGTTACAGGTTGTGAATTCTTCCTTTTTCAACAGAAGCCAGAAATCCAGGTTTTTCACGTGAAGTCTCTTAAATGAAATTGACACATAATTAAAAGTTCTGGAAACTCTGTGTGGGATAAACAAACTGCATCTTCAAACCACCAGTTCTCAATTTCTGTTCTAGATACTTGTATCCTGAAATATGCAGTTTCTCTTGAAATAGTAGCCAGTTCCTCCACAAAGACTGAGCAGAGGCAAACAGGTTTGGACCAGGAGAATTTGTCCATGCTAAGCTTTCTCTTGATGCTTTGGAAACCTGAGAAGTGCGAATGAAAATGAGAGCCCAGCAGCTGCTATTTACTGGCCTAACCAGTAGGCATTTGAACAAGTTTTTCTTGCTTTGCTGCTTATGTACAGGTTCCCTTTTCCAGATTGTTCAATTTTGAGAACAAAACAATGCTTATTTTGCAAATTTTTAAATATGAAAATATGCAACAATTGAAGTGGGTGGTTTAAATTTAACATATAGTTAATAAGTATCTTTACTGCAAAAGATACCACTGAATTCTAGAGATATGGCTATGAGTAAGACATTTTCTCTCTCAACTGTTCAAAATATTCTCTGTAACAGATTCCATGCTTCTCTTTGACATACTTCCCCCTTACACTTCAATCCGTTCAAGGGTTTACTATCATAATGACAGCTGCTTACCCTTGTTCAGTAGATGATGTGTTAGCATTTTGCATTATTATTGAAGGTATTTGTTGCTACAATCCTGAGAAGTAGAATCTACTCACTAATAGTGGAGCCTACTGTCCTATTTCATAGATGAGGAACCTGTGATGAGGATGAAAATAACCACCCTAAGGATACCCAGATTTGTACCCAAGACTGTCTAATTCTACTGCCTATGCTCTGCTGGATCTCCATGCACACTGTCTACTCAGTCTGGGAAGATTAGCATCCCAGTTGGGTTTATCAGTACCTTATTTCTAAGGACTTAGCCTAGCCCCTGGAATAATGTAGGAACTGCACACTGAAACTCATGGAAAGAATTGTCATGTTTTCATTCTTACTGAGCTCAAAGACAGATTTTAAGCAAGAACGACATAATTTTTAGAAAATCCTTTTGCCTAGAGCACTAAAAATTATTCACCTTAAGTACCTCATTACCACTGGAAGAGGATTAAAAATATTATTAATGCTAATGATAATTTGGAAAGTCTTCAATGACAACTGTCCAGCAATTTTACATTATATCACTGACACTCTTCTCTGAGTTCCCAAACAGAGTGATGCTTTGATGCTGATGGCTTGACAAAGCACTGGATCCTTTTATTGGCATTTTTTAAAATGTAATTTTGTTTGATGTTAAGTATTGTTATTATTTACGTGGACAGAAGATCCATCACACTGGCTCCTAGCGCAATAAAAGGTACCATTATTCTACAGGCCTAGAAATCAGATGCCTAGCTGTATACTGAACAACTTCCTCTCCCTAACTACCTATTTGCAATCCCTTAGTAAGACTGTCATTCTTATCTCTTAAAAAACTCTTCAAGCATCTCATTTCTCTCCCTACTACAAAGTAAGTGCTCAATAAATCTGTGCTGCAATTTTTATTATTGTTGTTCTTGTAGTTGTTCCTCACGGCCACCAATTATTGCTTGTCTAAACTATTGTAATACCTCCTAATTTTTTTTCTATATCCAAACTGCCCCCCTCATCACCCGAACTCTTTTATAGCACAGCAGCTAGATGGCGTCTTTAAGGTGCAAATCTGATTGTGCCACCTTCCTTTTTTTTTTTATTGTAATTGTTCACATTCCGTGCAATTATCCAAAGATCCAAAGTGTACCATCAATTGCCCACAGTACCATCATACAGCTGTGCAGTCATCACCACAATTAATTTTTTTTCAATTTTTAGAACATTTTTATTACTCCAGAAAAGAAACAAAGGCAAAGACAGGAAACTCAAATCCTCCCATACCTCTATCCACCACCCCCCTCCATTATTGATTCATAGTTTTGGTGCAGTACATTTGTTACTGTTGATGAAAGAACGTTAAAATACTACTAACTGTAGTATATAGTTTGCAATAGGTGTATATTTTTTTCCTATATGCCCCTCTATTATTAACTTCTATTTATAGTGTCATACGTTTGTTCTAGTTCATCAGAGAGATTTCTAATATTTGTACAGTTAATCATGGACATTGTCCACCACAAGATTCACTGTTTTATGCATTCCCATCTTTTAACCTCCAACTTTCCTTCTGGTGACACACTTGGCTCTGAGCTTACCCTTTCACCACCTTCATACACCATTCAGCACTGTTAGTCATTCTCACAATGTGTTACCATCACCTCTGTCCGTTTCCAAACGTTTAAGTTCACCCTAGTTGAATATTCTGCTCATAATAAGCAACCACTCCCCATTCTTTAGCTTCATTCTATATCCTGGTAACTTATATTTCATGTCTATGAGTTTACATATTATAACTAGTTCATATCAGTGAGACCCTGCAATATTTGCCCTCATGTGTCTGTCTTATTTCACTTAATATAGTGCCCTCAAGGTTTCTTCATCAACCTATTTTTTTTAAGAAGGTTTTGTTCACACCCCATACATTCCATCCTAAATAAAAATCATTGGTTCCCTGTATAGTCACGTATTTATGTATTCAGCACCATTGCCACTATCTTTATAAGGACATCTCCATTTCTTCCATAAAGAAGGAGGAAGAGTCAAAGAAGGTAGAGGGACAAAAGAAAAAGAAAAAAGAAAGAGAGAGAGAGAGAAAAAAACAACTGACAGCTAGAAAGCAAGAAAAGGAAAGTTAGCATTAAACTAAAGTAGAATAAAGAGTCATACAACATCACCAATTCCAGGAGTCCCATATCCTTCCCCTATCCCCTCCCCCCGCCAATCCCCATATGTATTTAGCTTTGGTATATTGTCTTTGTTACATTAAAGGAAGCATAATACAATATTTCTGTTAATTATAGTCTCTAGTTTGCATTGATTGTATTTTCCCCCCAATCCCACTGTTTTTAACACCTTGAAATGTTGATATTCATTTGTTCTACCTCATGTAAAAACATATTTGAACCTTTTATTACAATTGTTGAGCACCCTAGGTTTCACTGAGTTATGCAGTCCCAGTCTTTATCTTTCCTCTTTCATTCTGGTGTCCCACATGGTCCTAACCTTCATCTTTCAACCATGCTCATGGTCATCTTTGTTCAGTGTACTTACACCACTGTGGTACTATCTCCCAAATTTGTTTTCCAGACCTCTCACTCCTGTCTTTTCCTTTCTGTCTGCAGTGCTTCCTTTAGTGTTTCCTGTAGAGCAGGTATCTTTTTCACAAACTGTCATTGCCTGTTTGTCAGAGACTATTTTAAGCTCTCCTTCATATTTGAAGGACAGTTTTGCCACATTTAGGATTCTTGGTTGGTGCTTTTTCTCTTTCAGTATCTTAAATGTATCACTCCACATCTTTCTTGCCTCCATGATTTGTATTGAGAAATCCGCACATAGTCTTATCAAGCTTCTTTTGTATGTGATGGATCTCTTTTATCTTGCTGCTTTCAGGATTCTCTCTTTATCTTCGATGTTTGATAATCTGATTATTAAGTGTCTTGGCATAGGCCTATTCAGATCTATTCTGTTTGGGGTATGCTGCGTTTCTTGGATCTGTTATTTTATGTCTTTCATAAGAGATGGGAAATTTTCATTGTTTATTTCCTCTATTATTGCTTCTGCCCCTTTTCCATTCTCTTCCCCTATGGGACACCAATGACACATACATTCCTGCATTTTGTTTTGACCTTAAGTTCCTGGAGACATTGTTCATATTTTTCCATTCTTTTCTCTATCTGTTCTTTTGTATATAGGCTTTCAGGTGCCTTGTTCTCCAGTTCCTGTGTGTTTTTTTCTGCCTCTTGAGATCTGCTGTTGTATGTTTCCATTGTGTCTTTCATCTCTTGTGTTGTGCCTTTCATTTCCATAGATTCTACCAGTTGTTTTTTTGAATTTTTGATTTCTACCTCATGTACACCATGTTTTCATTTATATGCTTCATCTCTTTTGCTGTCTCATCCCTAAACTTTTTGAATTGATTTAGTGTTAGTTTTTTCAAATTCCTGTATCTCATTTGAAGTGTAAGTGTGTTCCTTTGACTGGACCATAATTTCGTTTTTCTTAGTGTAGGTTGTAGTTTTCTGTTGTCTGGTCATCTAGTTTCCTTGGTTACCCCAATCAAGTTTTCCCAGACCAGAATAGGCTCAGGTCTTGGAAGGAGGGAATAGTATCCAGTTTCCCTGAGGGTCTCTTAGAAGATTGGTACACCCTGTGAGACCTCAAGTCACTGTGCTTTTCCGCCCAGCAGGTGGCGCCTGTCAGCCTGTAGCTCCTGACTGGTATAAGGCGGTGTGGTCAGTGGCTTTTTCCCCCGGCTCTGGGGTCCAGTTCTGAATGGAAGACGGGTAGTAGAGCTGGGCCTCACTTCACTTCTTTCCTCTTAGGGAAGATAACCCTCCAAGGGAGAGATTATTAGCATTTGAATAGACTCTGCCTGTGCTATCTCCACCTTTGTCTGGGTCAGAGCACCAGGAATTGAAAATGGCTGAGGCTTTCTCCACTGAGCTGAAAAAGGGACAGAAAGACCCCTTAGGGCCAGTCAGTGGCCACCTTCTGGCTCTCCAAGTTCAGTCATCCCCAAAAGCCTCTGTCTGCTTGTTGGGTATTCATAACTTGTACTGAGCAGTCCATGCTTGTTAATTAAAACCCCAGTTGGAGCTCAGCTTAGCTATATTTGCTTACTGGGAGAGTGCTGCTCTCTAGCACCTCGAGGCTTTACAGTTCAAGCTGTAGGGGGAGGAGGCTTCTGGCTTGAATACACAGTTTTTCCTTACAGATTTTATGCTGAGATCTTGGGCACTCCTCCCAATTCAGGTTGGTGTATGATGAGTGGACAGTCATGTTTTTCCCCTTGCAGTTATTCCAGATTATTTACTCATTGTTCCTGATTGTTTATTAGTTGCTCCAGGTGGACAAACTAGCTTCCATGCCTCTCTATGCTGCCATCTTCTTCCGTCTCCCCCACCTTTCCTTTTAAAGCAGTCCACATGGTGTGGTCACTACAAAATCTCCTATCTCACACAATACTGTCTGTGTCCCAGAAACACTGCTATCTTTAGGTCTCATGGCCATGCCTTCCTCTCTCTGCTCACAGGGCCTTTGCATGTGCTGGTCTTTTCATTAGTATGCTTTTCCCTTTTCTGAATTTCCCCAATTAATTCCTTGTGCTTGTTTGGATTGTTATGTACCCCAGAAACACCATGTTCTTTTAATCCAATCTTGTGAGAACAGACTTAGGTGGGACCTTTTGATTAGATTGTTCTATGGGGATGTGATCCTGCCCATTCAAGGTGGGTCTTAACTCTTCACTGGAGTCCTTTAAGAGAGCTCACAGATAAAGAGGGCTCAGAGAAGCTAAGAGAGAAATTTTGGAGAGAAGCTAAAATATGTAATCCAGAGTTTGCTCCTGGGAGAAGCTAAGAGAGAAGCTAAGACAGAAGCCCAGAGACATTTTGTAGAAAGCCATGAAAACCAGAAGCTAAACTCGGGAAGAAGGCCCAGGAGAATCTGACCATGTGCCTTCCCATGTGAGAGCGGAATCCCAGATACCCATCAGCCTTTTTTTCAGAGAAGTTGTCATCCTACTGATGCCTTTATTGGGACATTTTCATGGCCTTACAACTGTCAATTTGTGAATTAATAAACTCCCATTGTAAAAGTCAGTCATTTCTTGTATATTGCATTTTGGTGGGTTCAGCAAACCAAAACACTCTTATTTACTCTTCTTATCTCACTTGCCTTGGGAATCTTCCCTAGACATCCTGGAGCAGATGAAATCCTCCTTAGTATACCATACTCTCTCTCAGTACCATTTACCTCTCTTTTGAAACATTTACCATACTTGTGATTTTACATATATTTATGTAAGTCTTTGATTGGTATAGCTCTCTTTCAAGACCTTAAGCTCCATGATTGTGGGGACTATTTATGTTCAGTAAATAGCTATTGAATTAATAAATATTACTTGAAAGTATGAGGTTCAATAGCTAATAAAAAAGGTATTGCAGGGTAATGAAGGCTCTTATTATAACCATAGCAGTGACTCAGAAGCCCCTTCCATCTAAGGCTTGTAGTTTTCAGGCTCTACACCTAACAGATACTGTTTTAAGATCGGGTAGACTTCCATGGACTCAGCAGATTTGCATGTTTAGGTCCTCCAGGTGAAATGGGGCTTAACTCTGAAACAATGCCATATATATATACATAGTGTCTGCTATTTGATTCTCCATAATCACTGCCTAAAAGTAGACTAGCATTGTCCCATTTAAAAAAAAAAAAGGTGAATTGTGACTTACATATCTCTTGGCAAATGAATTCATTATTCATATGCCCACAAGTTCATGTAAAGCAAAGAAAGCCTAATGAAGATTTATATCAGGATCTTCTTCCTGACTTCAAAATTTATTATTCCTTGGACTTATCATCCAAAGGAAGTGGTGGAAACCCCATCCTCTGAGTTATTCAGATTCCATGAACAACAGATTAGAAAGCACTCTAGGGACCCATTTTGTTCATGGTTTAGGTGGGGTGGTGATCATGAACTTGATGATGTAATGGGTCATCTATCTCAATTTTTGCAATGGGGAATAAGAAGAATATGTGGCCAGTGAAAAGCTTTGATCATTGTTTAGTATTCTTGTCAAGTAAATAGCTATATGATCTAGAAGAAGATTAGCATCCTAAATTTTATATGATCTGGTTTAAAACCTCTGTCTCCCCCAGGCAGATCTTTCTCTATGATGAACTCGTAAGACTAATGCATATTCTCTGCTGGGCGCTCGGCCAAGTGGTCTTATGTGCTCTCATCCAATCCTGGATCTTGTTTTAGTCATCCTGTATCCTCAGTGCCTAGCAGAGTGCCCATCACAAAGAAGGCATTGGGTATGTTTTGGAGATATGAATGAATGAATGGATAAAGGAATGAATGAATGAATATTGTCATTCAGCTTCACTCCTGTGACTTACATTGAGTTAACTATTAACTTCAAAAAAAGAATACCAAAGTTTGAGACCACAGTAAAGTCTTTTCACTTTCTTTTCTGCACTCTTTTTTTGACCTTGATTTACTATTGTATTGGGTTCTCTTTTACTTTCATGCTCTCCCTCTCAAGAGAAATTTCCATCTTGCTGACTTAAAGTCTAATATCAGTGCACTTTATGCATCAAAACTTTATTCTGACTGACAAAATCCAGCTGGCTTTTGGATTCTACTTTTTAAAAACCTCTGACTTAGGTTGTATTACTTAGTATCGTCACATATGTTTTCCAATTTGGAAATTGGTGGAAAGGAGATAACTTTTAATTGTCTTTGCACTAGGCAGCTTAACAGTTAAACCTAGTATTCAGAGGCTAGCATACAGAAAATCCAGTTTGGGTTTGTTTTTGAAAGGCCAGCAGTCCATTCTCTGAGCTAGTGTAAGACCTCTTTCATCTGAAAGTTTCCTTTCAACTTCCGTATAGTAGGAAGACTGGGCTCTCCAGAGATGGACCACAGACTGAAATTTAGGGCATCTAAGACAATTTGTTTGAATATTGGTGACAATATATTTCAATAGTTACCTGTAACAGCAGCATAATTTGACCTTTCTGAACATGGTAGGAATGATTCTTTCAATTTCTTATAAACTAATTTTTAAAGATTATATTCTTGAAATAACATGGAGTATATTTGAAATGTCTCCTTAATAATAAATAATATAGTTATAAACTTAAGCTATGTAACTTAATAATAGTCATGAGCCCATTATGTAGGTATTATTTTCCCCATTTTACAGGTGACAAAACTGAGACTGAGTGAGGTTATCAGATTTGCTCGAAGTCACATTTTGAGGAGCAGTTCTCAGATCATTTTAATACTGGAGGCTATGTTTTATGCCAATTGCCTCTTCTTAACCAGTTTAATTCAACATTTACAATTTGAAAAGCAATTTTTATTGACAGATGGTGAATGGGGACAGTTGAGACATTTTATTGGCATTAAAATGACTCTGAGAGGTGTAGATACCTAAAAACACGATTTTTCCTGAGTTGTGAAACTTCCCTAATAACCATTATGTTTTTGTTTTTGTTTTTGTTTTTATAATTTGCTTTCATATCATGAGAGTGCTTGTCTAGTGAATACCTACAGCTTTGCTGTGCAAAAAAGCCTGGAAGGATAGCTTTCCATACCCACTGTCATGAAAGTTCAGAACTAAGTTCAGGGATGTAGCTACTCCACCAGTGTACAAATGTGCCACACCCCTGGGATGTTCACTTGAGGTCCAGCCCTTGCAGCCTCTTTGAAGATGGAGCTGTACTAATTTTATCTCTGGGAACATATTATTTGGGGACTTTATCTTCTCAGGGTCAGCCTAAGAAAAGGTGAAGTTCTCATGCTTTTTGTGAAAATATACTGTTCAGCTTGTCTTTGCCTTTTTCTTGTCAGTGGCTCTTTTTTTTGTCTTAAACGCTTCTCTATTCTGTTCCTCTCTCATTTCACTCTGAACTGGAAACAAATTGGCAGACACCTATCTACAAGATAAAAGGTCATGATTTCAGGGATCTTCTGAGGAAACTGTTCCTTCCCAGAACCTGTTGTCAGTTTCAGCTGCTTGGTAAAATCCAAAGGCCTTTAAGATGAAACTAAACCTTTCACTCTGCATTTGGTAATAAAGATTAAAAGGAAAATATCCAGCAAGAGAAGAAACATACTGATTTGTATGTCTGTAAGGAGTATGTAGTAGACTGAATTATGAACCCAGATTTAGATATGTTCTTCACCTTAATGCACATTGCTGGGGGTGTGAAACTTATAAACAGGGCCGCTTGAAAATGTTATTTTTAGTTAAGGTGTGGTCCAATCAAATGAAGGTGGTTCTTAATCCAGATTACTGGAGGCCTTAATAAATAGCCAGAAGCCAGAAGCTGGAAAAAATCAGAAGAGCAGACACAAGAAAGGAGAGGACATGGCCATGTGATGGGAGGTGTGGATATAAGCCAAGGAATCTCAAGGAGAACTGGCAGCCAGCACCAGAACTCTACAGCCTTCAGTGAGAAAGCAGGCCTTGCTGATACCTAATGTTTGACTTCTGACTCTGAAAACCGTGACTCAATATAATATATATTTGTAGTTTAAATCAATCCAATGTGTGATATTTGTGATAGCAGCTCAGGCAAACTAAGACAGTTTTTGGAACTGGGAAGTGGAGTGCTGCTATTGCAAATACCTAAAAATATAGAATTGGCTTTGGAATAGGGTAATGGGAAGAGGCTGGAAGGATTTTGAGGCACTTTTGATAAGAAAAGCCTAGATTTCTTTGAAGAGACTGTTGGTAGAAATATGAACATTAAAGGACTTCCCTTGAGTCCTTAAGGGAAATGATGAATGTGTTATTGGAAAATGGAAGAAAGGTGATCCTTGTTATAAAGTGACAGAGAATTGTTGAAGGTATGTTCTGAAGTTGGATGGCAGGAAGAACTTCTAAGCAATGAACTTGAATATTTAGCTGAGGAGATTTCCCAGCTAAGTGTCAAACGTATGGGCCGAGCACACTCATAACTGATTTTGATGAGACTTTGGGCTTAGGGTTGTTACTGAAATGACCTAAGGCTTTGGGGATATTGAGATGGGTGAATGTATTTGACCTGTGAGAAGAACATGTCTTTTTGGCATACAAAAGGGGGACTGTGGTGGATTGAACTATGTACTCCAATTCAGACATGTTCTTCATCTCAACCTCATTCCTTTGGCATGTGAATCCATCATAAGTAGGACCTTTTGGAGATGTTGATTTTAGTTAAGATGTGGCCCCACTGAATAAGGTTGAGTCTTAATCCAGATTATTGGAAGCTAGGCATCAGGGAAAACCAGAAGAGCAAACACAAGAAAGAAAAGGCCATCATACAGCCTCAGGAGGCTGAGAAGAGGCAGAGAGAAACAAGATGAGAAACCCTAAGGATCACAGGCCACTGTCTTTTGGGGAGAAAATAAGTCTTGCCATTATCTTGATGTTGGACTTCTGGCCTCTGAAACTGAGCAATAAGTGCTTGTTTTTAAGCAAACCCTTTGTGTGGCATTTGTCGTAACAGTTCAGGCTAACTAAGAAAGATTATATGTTTCATATCAGATCTCTGTAACAAGTTTTGACTAGGATTTAAAGCATAATCATTGAATCCAAATTTGTGTTGTCCCACCTACATTAGGGAGGGTTATGGTGGGGGAAGGGACCCTACTACATGGCACACATATTTCTCCACAAGTGTTCTCTGATTTTGTTTTTTCTTTTTTTTCTACTGCTTCTCTGGCTTTACTTGTGCCATCACCTTAGTACTAGTTAAATTTTTACTCATTGTTTTAGTTTCCCGAGCTGCTCAAGCATATACCATGAAATGGGTCAGGTTAAACAAGGAAAATTTATTCATTCTTGTTTGAGTCTAGGGAAATGTCCAAATCAAGGCATTATAAAGACAACACTTTCTTGTTAAAGATTGTGGCGTACTGGGGCTGGCTGCCTGTGATTCTTGGTCCTTAGCTTGTCACAAGACAAGACGCAGGGCAGGGTGTCCTGGTCTCTCCATTCTTTTCTGGGTTCCAGGTTCTGTTCAATGTCAGCTTCTGGCTGCTCCCTGTGGTTTTCTCTCTGTCTGAATTTCACTCCAGTTATATAGGATTTCAGTAATAAGATTAAGACCCATCCTGATTGAGGTGGGCCATACCTTAACTGAAGTAATCTCATCAAAAAGTCCTACATGTACAATGGGTTTACATCCACAGAAATCAAATGAATTTAAGAACGTGTTTTTCTGGTGTACGTACAGCTTCAAACCACCACACTCATCCTTCAAATCCACCTTTTTCCTCAAAATTTTCCTCTACAAGCTCTCCTTGAAAACCCCTTTATTTGTTTCTACATTTTCTTAGGATATTTACCATTATAAATAATTTATTCTACTTATTTCTTATTGTGATTGTATTATTTTCCCTTGTTAATTTGTAAAACCTTTAAGCAAAGGATGGTGTCACATTCATTTATTTATTTTTAAAAAATCTTACGTGTCTACTTCAGAATATTACATTCAACAGGTTCTTAGTAATTTTATTGAATTTAATTGATTCCTTGTTTTAAAGCAAATATTTTAACTTTCTTAGATGCACTGAGGATATTTTTAAAAGATTTCTTCAATATTATGGTTGATTATATCATAGAATCAGCTGGTTTTGAATCCTAGCTCAATGATACACGAAAAAATGGTATCTGCACAATGTGAACAGACTTAACTAAAATGTATATTAAAAATGTAGATATCTTTTTCAATCCCTCAGAAAATGTTTTCCTTTTCAATTTCAAGTGAAAATGAAGTCTAATATACATTTCTTACAACTTGTAATCAGTTATTCCATCTCTTAAATACACTTAATAAATACCCATTCAATTCAACAATTAAGTGTCTTTCCAGAGCACCCTTGACTTTTGTAAAGGTTACATCCCAGAACCTTTAAGAACTTGTCAATTTTCATGCTTTCCTATAAATTTGCATAATAATTTATCTGAATGCAGTTAACTGGTTTACCATGAAGAGTGGACATTTCAACATAAAGCTGAGGTACGGTGGCTGTTTAGTTGTCCAAGGCTACTCGCTAAGTGACTCCCTCACACATTATCTTCAAATTTCCACCCCATCAAAACTGCACATTATTATGAGCCATAGTCTTTTGGGATAATTTATAAGTAGATAAAACAACAAAATTTAAATTCCTGAATGCCAGTGGTTCCCATTTTAGCATATACCGTGCATAGGGTATTATGAAATGAGACCACAAGCCAAAGAAAGATGAGCAAAACATAAACTTTGCCCTTAATAGCATAACGTAGGTTAAAACCTAGCATGAGAAGGGAGTTCTGTGGAAAAATAATTGATTCCAGCCAGCAATACAGCAGAAGTCTTCATGGAAAAGAAAGAATTTGTGTGGGGTCATCAAGGTTGTACAGGGCCTGGAAATGTGGGTTAGGAATTCATCCAAGGTGGAGGGGATAGTTTGAGAAAGAATACCAGATTTGGATACCTTTCAAACTTTTCTAGCTAGGTATTGATGCAGCCTTCTCATTTGTGTCAACTCATATTGCAACTCTCTCATCTCTTTCTGAATCCAGGGTCTCCCGAAGCCCTGTCTGTTGGAAAGCTCTGCTTAATCAATCCACCTTTGTAGCTGTGAGGCAATATCTTCTCAGGCCACCATTCCCAAGTACTTATTCCTACTGGAAGTTTGGCACCATTATACCTTGAGAGTCTTCTTGTCTTTCCTTGATTTATTTAGAATTAATAATCACTCCTATTTACATTGTAATGAATTACACCTCTCTATTTATTATTAACCTCCAGTCATTGTTAATCATTTTGATGTTTAATGTTATCTCTAATAAAATAAAAATACAGATTTAAATGGCAATGGACACATTATTATTCCATGTTTATATTGAATTATTTTGGTCCTTTTCATCTTTGAGAGGACTATATTTCACAAAACCTTAAATTATATATATGGACACTTTAATGTTTTAATTAGGAAAAAATGAGCAGTTAGTTGAATGCAAAATGATTCCTTTTTTATCAGTAATTTTCTATAGAATCTACAGGGAGAGGGAAAGAAGGGAAAATTTTATTAAAACTTGTCAATAAGATTTCATTAAAACAAGCAAAGAATTTTGCCCTCCCTTAAGACACTGTGGCTTTGAAAAATTAAACATGTAATTTCAATACGATATCATAATGCCACATTCATTTAAAAATAGCAGATACCTGTTAAATGAATTTTTAAAAACTCTGATTGCAGTGACTAAAGCGTATTCTCAGCCCTCCATTTTAGTTTTGGATAACACAGAAGGTGTAGTTTACCCACAGGAATTCTAAGAGGAAGGAGAAATTGGCAAACAGTGAGAGCCTTTTTTAAGCAAATGATTGAGTCTTTGCTTCAAACTCTTTACCAGCTGATCTACATCTACTCCTCCTATGCATGATGTGCTCAGTTTAATTTGCCAACTAGGCTTAGATGCATATGCATGGTCAAGTTCTAGAGCTGAGGTCATGAGACAATGAATTCCTCTACAAAATGACAAATAGACTTATGAAAAATTCATGTAGTAAGAGGAAGGAGCTCATTCCTTCTCCCATTTCCATTGACTGGCTGTAATCAGGAGGGTAGTGGCTCTTCACTGGAATTCACACTGTCACCCTGAGTCCAGATTGTTCTTGGCCCCAGCTGGAGGTGTGTGTTCTGTGTCAGAAGGATCCAGTAGGCTTCGAAATGTGACCTGCCACTAGGTAAGTGTCGCTTAGCCCTTTCATGGAGCTTGGATCAGCATGCTATAAAGCTGCACTCAGCATGCCGGGCCATTTATGGAGAATTATGGATCATTTGTGTCTAGTCTATTTAAGATCAAACTCAAAATGTTTTCCCTTTAAATTCTGGTTCTGTAATTAGCAAAATTCATCTAGATTTTTTTATAAATTACCTTAATTTCCCCTATTTATTGTTAAAATCTTCTAATTTACTTTCTATTTTTCTTTATCAGATAAATACAGGGGGCACAGAATTTTTACATATTTTACATTTTATAAATATGTGAAACATTTTTTATAAGGAAAATCATTTAAGAACTTCCAAAATTATACACCATTATTCAAAATAGTATTTTTTAACCGTTAGTAACATATATTATATGCCACCATTTAAATCTACAAGTAGTTTTCATTGAATTTTAATAAAAATTGGTTTTGCCTAAATTATTTTTCTTGTTTACTTATAACAGAAGTAAAAACTCATATAAAAAAACATACTGACATTTTCAAGGCATCTTCACCCACATTATTTACACTTTTTGGTTTACTGAGTTTTATTAAAAGTAATCTTTTGATCTTTTGTTTAGCATCTTAAATTTATTGGGCTGAAAAATATGTAACCTTCACATTCCATAATTAGCTGTTACATGATGTTAATGCCCAGTGGAGCAGTGTGAGCTTGTGAAAAAGAGATTTATTAAAGTTTACTAAATGATTTATAGCTGTGTTTACTATTAGGAAATGAAAAGTTTTCAGGTCCCAGGCTTGAGACCATTATCTTTTTTCTCTGAACTAAGACAGGATATTGACATTTGTAAGGAAACAGAAAAACTATCATGTAAATAGTAAGGATTTCTATAACATTTCCCATCTATGAATATTGAAGACAATTAAATATATCAGTTATAATTTCAGTGAATCATTGTCAGGGTTTTATTTCCAGTTGTACCACATCATATCAAACAAAGAAGTGAGAACTAAACTGCTTTGTTTTCTGAAATACTAGAGCACAAAATTATATGGATGATATGAAAAATAGACAATAATTTAAAAATCGTTTATTATTTGCCTTTGAATTTGCTATGCTTTTTTGATGGGAAAGCAATATATTTATCTCAGTAAATAGTCAGGTTTAAGCATTCATGGGTTAACCCCCTTGTGGTGGTTTGAAACTGTATGTACCCAGGAAAAGGTCAGGTTCTTTAATCCATTCCTGTGGTTGTAGACCTGTCGCAGGTGGGACCTTTTGATTAGGTTGTTTCAGTTGAGGCGTGCCCTAGGGTGAGTCTTAATCCTCTTACTGGATTCCTTTATAAGAGGATAAAAGACACACAGAAAAAAAACCCCAAGAGAAGCTGAGAGAGGACACACAGAAAACACAAAGGAAGCCACTAAAGTCAGAGAGCTGAAGGATGAAACCCAGGAGAGAAGGACCAGCAGATGCCAGCCACGTGCATCGCCATGTGTCAGAGGAGTCCAGATATCCTCTGATGAAGGCTTGATGTGGACATTCTCACACTTCAGAGCTGTACATTTGTAAGTTAATAAATCCCCATTGTAAAAGCCAACCCAGTTCTGGTATATTGCATTTCGTCTGCTTTAGCAAACTAAAACACTCATAAACTATCATGTTGCCAAATGCACAAATACACTTTGCCAGCAATGTGACTAGTAGGATGGCCAGATTTAGCAAATAAAAATATCCAGTTGAATTTTAATTTCAGAAAAATAATAAATTGCTTTTTAAAATATAAGTTTGTGTCCAATATTGCATGTGACTTACTTATGGTAAAATTATTCCTTGTTTATCTGAAATTTACATTTAACCGGGCATCCCATATTTAAATCTCACAACCTTAGGAAGAAATGTTTAATGTGCCTCCATATAATTAGTCCCACCAATCTCCATCAGGTTTTAGGAGATGCAGATTTAGGAGAAAAGGTTAAGGTATGGTAGCATTCTAGAAGTAAGGTAAGGAGCCCCATGAGGAAATCCGCTGTATCTCAAAGACTCTCTCTTTGACGACCTCTGTCTTGTGCAGGGCAAAGATATGATTGTATCATGTAGAAGGCAGAAATAACTTCTCCCTTTTTAAGAATTCATCAGAGACAATAAAAAGTAGCACCAAAAATAATAAAAAAAAAAAAACTAAAAACAAAAATCTTGCTTTTTGCATGCCTCCTCTGTCACCATGTGGTGGAAAAGTCAGAGAATAAACTGAATTCCTACCATCAAATTACCATAAAATTCACTTTAATACTGACAATGACTGAATTTACCAGGAGGATTCAGTTGAAGCTGCAAAACCCATTTCCAATCATAAGGTAAAAGGCCAAGCTTTTGACAGATGCGAGGGAAAGTTACATTATTTGGACTTAACTGATTTTATTCTAATTTTAGTTTCCAGCCGCTGGTTATAGACTCTACAAGATTTAGGCACCTCAACTCATTATCGTGCTGTACATCCACGATTTCTCCATATATTATAAATGTTGCATTAATCACAGACACAATAGACAGAAAGTGGATGTCAATTCTAGGAAGGAACGAGGTGGTCCAGGTCACTGCTAAATTTAACAACTTAATTTATGTGACTATTTTTAAAGCACTCTCAACACTATCTATTCTTTAATTAAATTTTAACATGCAGGCATGTTCTAATTCTCATACCTTTTTTTTCCCTCTACAAATACAGTGTGGAGGGTCTTTTTTCACACTTATTTGTTTGCTTTTATATTTAGCTAGGTATAGTAATGAGTCACAGTTGTGACAATTAATTAATACATTTAATGCACAATTGTCAAACCTCATTTTTCTTCTGTTAAAAAGAAAAAGCAGGAAGGTACTCCAAAATTGTTTTGTTTTTCTGTCTGTGAAATATATGTTTAATCTATTAAAGGACTATTAATCTAGTTCTTTTTTTAGCATGCTAAGACCTGCCTATAATCATTCATTCTGGTTGGAAAGCGCTTGGAACTTGTAAGACTTCCAAATTCTTTAAATATGTGTAGAACAGTCATTATAGACAACTATAAGCAAACCTAAACCTAATGGAGATATTTGCCATTATCTCCTAAATGAAAATCATAATCTTTTATTATTTTATTAAATATCAATATAAATAATAGTGTATACTATTAAAATGTTTTATTCTTAGGCTGTTGTGTCAGACGACCTGCCCGTGTTTAAACCTCACGCTGCTTCCAGCTGGCCACATGAATCTGGCTGAGACATGTTCCCTCTCTGAACGTCATTTCCTCATCTCTTAAATGGGAATGATAAGGCCTACCACAGAGGGCTATTGAGGCATTAAATTACCAACTATTTCAATTATCCATTGCTCTGTAATTAACCACCATAAACTTAATGGCTTAGAACAACAGCTTTTTATTTCACTCATGGTCCTATGGGTTGACTGGGCTTAACTGGGATGTTCTCTCTTCGTGCCTTTTTTGCAGTTGCAGTCAAATGGTGGCTGGGGCTGGAGCTGGCTGGAGGTTTGACCGGGATGGATGTCTGAGATGACTTTTTCACTCAGATGTCTGCTGCCCCAGTGTGATGGCTGGAACACCTGGGGACTGGCCCTACATTTCTCTCTCTCTCTCTTTTTCCCAGCGGCCCCTCTTATGTAGCTAGCTGGCTTGGGCTTCCTCACAGCATGGTGCTCCTGAGCTAGCCTGTAGTCTGACTTCCTACATGGTAGCAGGGAAAATAATAAGCATTCCTATGCCTTTGCCATGGGATTCTGTGTTCAAATGAAATGTTACAATGAAACCTAAACCCAAACCAATACAACCTACAAAAGTGGGTCTCTTCTGACTGAAGTGCCACTTACTCACCCCATCTTCCCTTTGTGGGTCTGTTGGGAACTTTTCACGCATCCCCTCACCCAGGACTGCCCAGGCCATCTTTTTGAAATGCACAAAAATATAATAGGAAACAGGAAAAGTTATAAAGCCAAAATTACAGAAGGAAGGAGGAAATGGGAGTTCATTAATGAGTACTGTTTTCTAAATCTCTCTTATTTAACTGACATTACATGGCTACAGACCAAGTGCAATGTTCCTGTATGCCCCTCCGCACTTTAAATATACTTCCCTTAAAGTAATTACTTAATTTTACTATGACTTTTTGCAAGTCTGCTTCTCAGTGGCCTATGAATTAAAAGTGTGATGTTTTCTCAACTTTTTTTTTTGCCAGAGCCTGCTAGAGCTCCTGACACAGAGTAGGACCTTGATGAATATTTACAAACTAAGATATTAATAGACAAATTTCTAAAATTGTGCAGACATCATGGATGTTCTGGAACACTTCTCCTGCCCTTAACACATCTTCAGCTGCTGGGTGGCAAGGAAGATCCTAAAACCATTGAGAGGGAAACCTGGACATTTCATGCAGCTAAGCCTCTGCCTTCTCTCGAGGTGGGGAGTGTCACTGCATACAAATTTTGCCAGTGTTCCAGTCTTCCCTGGAGCATCATTCTTCAATTTAAACTGTGCACTGAGAGTGAGAAGCAAGGACATAGCAGTTGTTCAGTCCTTAGCTCTAATCGATATTTTAGCCCCAAATAAAAGTTAATGCATTTTCTTTTAGGATGGAGTTATGAGTTGCCTTCTAAACTGCTTTCTGTGTTCTCTGTTGCTCCAAGTTTCCCTGATTGCCTTTACCAGTGACTTTTCCATCCACCCTGAAAAGCAAACCCACAACAGGAATTAGTTCTGCTTCTTTTCTAGAATTTTTTAAAAATTAATGACCTCAGTGAGTCATTTATGCCAGAAGCCTAGGCAACATTCTCTACCAATTTCTCCCTAATCAAGTGCTGCACTTTTTTCTCCCTTATATTTCTAACAGTACAAACTTTAGTTTGATGAAAGCTTGCATTTGTTCATGAATTTAGAACAGATCTCTTTTATTTTAAACCATCTGATTAAATGTTTGATACCTCATGAAAATTTTCCTAACTTTCAGCCACAGCCAATGAGTTTATTCTACTGACATCTTCTTTAACCAGTTAATTCACATGAAAAGTTTAAACTCAGTTCTCCTGGATAATTTTTCTCACCTGTAACCTCCTATTCTCCCTTACCCTACACTGATTAGGACTCCGTGGTGTGTTCTCACATTGCACCCTGTGCTTTCACTAAACTGTAAGCCCTTGGAGGTCAGAGCCAGCCTCACGTGACATTTTATCCACAGGGCCTGGCACCTGGCAGGTGCCAAATGATGGTGAGAAGGAAGGACTAGGTAGTGAGTATCTACTGTGTAGCCACAATGTGAGATACGGATGATTCAAAGATAGGGAAAGATCTTTGTCCTAGGAGCTTTCACATAATGGGAAGGAAAAACACCTAAATAAATAATTGTACATGGATATAATTTTTAGGACTCATCATATGCGACGGAGTCATGGGGATGAAAGAAAGGAGACAGTATCTAACTCTGTCTGAAGGTTTCAGGAAAGATCATAGAAATATGCAGAGTTGATCTGAAATCTTGAAGGATTCATGAAAGTGTATCAGGGAGCAAGGAAGCAGGGCATATTCCAGGCACTGAGACAATGAAGAGTTCATCATAACTAAGACACTGTCTATTGTAAACTACACAGTTAAAATAAAGTTGTGGTTTTTAACAAGGTGTCCTATAAAAGAATCTTAACATATTTCTATTTCTTGTTCTTATAATTTTAATAGAATTTTGCCTAATATCTCTCCAAATATAATAATGTAATTAAATGGTCAATTATACAATTAGACTTTAATTGTAAGTTTAACTTAATAGATTCATAAGCATTATTTATCACATTTTATCAATTCTAAGAGACATTTTACATGTATTTTAAGAGGCACATTTATTGCTGAAATCAGGATGTATCTTTCATCAATGATATAGTTTATCTTGCAGCTTTTACTTTTTAGAGGTATATAAAATGCTGCTGCTTCTTATAACCAATGCTGTTTTAGATTCAAGAAGTCCAGTAGTAGTTAGGTAGTCTGTGATTATTAGGTCATGGAAAACAATCAAGAAGGAAATAAAATATACTAAAATTTAAAAAAACTCAAATGTTCGAAAGCACTTAATTTTCAAAGATTTCAAATAGAACAAAAAAATTATTAAAATGGTCCTTTAAATCCATTGCTAAAATCAGCTAGACATACAAATAAATAGGAATTGCAAATTAAACTTAAAAACTTGATGAGAAACTAAAATTTGAATTGGAAACTTTAATAAATCAAACATTACTTTTGAAAACAAAACATCTGTATAGGCTTTCCTATTTATAAAAGCCACACTTAAGTTAGCAAAAAAGATGGAATACAATCCAGGAGGGGACAATAGTAACAAAGGCAAGGGGGTATGACAGCCTGGCGTCTTTAAGGAACTGGGGTACTGGGTATGTGTGGGAGAGGGATAGTAAGTAACACAGAGAGAGAGAAGTAGAAGCCAGAACAAGAAAGAAAATTTATGCTAAGTTAAGTGCTTTGAATTTCCTCAAAATCAATGGGAAGAGATATAAAGATTTAAAACATGTAACTAGTAAGAACTGCATTTCATTAAAAGTTAAATAAAGGAAGATGATTCAGGTCTAGTTGTAGAGGTTGCAGTGGAAGCGGGCCAGACTGGAGATGAGAAGTGATGAGAAGCAGAACAGTGGCAGAGATGAGATAAACACAAAGCTTCTTCCAAAGATTAGATCTGAGGATTAGATGACAGATTGGAGACGTTCATCAAGTGAAAAGAAGTAGTTCTGGTTGGGGTGACTGGGGGTGCCACTCACCAAGATGGAACATAAAAGTGGAGGAATAGGAGGAGTTCTGGGAAGATGGCAGCATAGAAAGAAGTAGAAGACTTAGTCTCCCCCAGACCAATTCATAAATGAACAAAAAACCAGTAAATAACCTGGAATAATAGCAGGGAGACAAACGTGACTGTACACTCAACATCCACTGACATGAATTGGGAGGAATGCCTGAGATCACAGCATAAAATCTGTAAGTAAAATTGTGGACCCGCGCTGAGAGCCGAGAACCTAGAGCCAAGAGCCCCTCCCTCATGGAAGCCGCGCCGTGCACTCTCTCAGCCCAGCTCCAAGGGAGGTTTTAATAATAACTGCTCAATACAGACAGTGAATCCTCAACAAGCAGACAGAGGCTTTTGGCGGCAACTGACCTTGGGAGAATCGGGGGAAATATTCTAAATCTCGCTCGCTCTCTGTGGAGAAAACCTCGGCTGCTCTCAGCCCACAAGGCATTGCAGTAAAGATAGCCTCACACATTCTGCATTCTGAAATGAGCTGAGAGCCCCGCGGCACAGCCAAGCAGCCCAGGGCTTCCCTTGAGGGATGGTGCACACTGATGACACAGCACGGCATTCTCTCAACTGAGGGAGGATTGCGGCTGGGAGGGGGGATCCGCTCAGAGAACCCAGGGGCGCTACGCCAAGTACGGTGGTTTGTGGGATACCGAGAGAGAGCTCCCTGGCCACCCGTGCGCACGCCCCACATTCAGGGCAGGTGGCTCCAGTGGCGCGCCCAGGCTGAGCTCTCCAACGGAACACACAAGAATCATTTCCCCACACTCCGTGGGAAAAAAAAAGGTTGAGAACTGACTGGAGGGGTATAGGTGGCTCACAGACGCCAGCTGCTGGTTAGTTAGAGAAAGTGTACGTCACCAAACTGTGTCTCTGAAAAATTAGATCGATATCCTCTTTTTTTTTGATACAACTGGAAAGAACCCTATCAAGCAAAACAAATGCCAAGAGGCCAAAAACAACAGAAAATCTTAATGCATATGATAAAACCAGATGATATGGAGAATCCAGCTCCAAACACACAAATTAAGATTTCAGAAGAAGCCTTATACCTCGCAAAATTAATTAAAGAACTACAATCAATGAACCAAAACATGGCAAAGGATTTAAAGGACATCAAGAGGACCATGGCCCAGGATATAAGTGCCATAAAAAAGACCCTAGAAGAGCACAAAGAAGACATTGCAAGAGTAAATAAAAAAATAGATCTTATGGAAATAAAAGAAACTGTTGGCCAAATTAAAAAGACTCTGGATATTCACAATACAAGACTAGAGGAAGCTGAACAGCATCTCAGTGTCCTAGAAATCCACAGAACAGAAAATGAAAGAACAAAAGAAAGAACGGAGAAAAAAATTGAAAAAATCGCAGTGGATCTCAGGGATACGATAGATAAAATAAAACGTCCAAACTTAAGACTCATTGGTGTCCCAGAAGGGGAAGAGAAGGGTAAAGGTCTAGAAAGAGTATTCAAAGAAATTGTTGGGGAAAACTTCCCCAACCTTCTACACAATATAAACACACAAAGCATAAATGCCCAGTGTTATAGTTTGCTAATGCTGCGGAATGCAAAACACCAGAAATGGATTGGCTTTTATAAAAAGGGGGTTTATTTTGCTACACAGTTACAGTCTTAAGGCCATAAAGTGTCCAAGGTAACACATCAGTAATCGGGTACCTTCACTGGAGGATGGCTGGGAAGGCATGCGGCTGTGTCTGCTCCGAAGTTCTGGTTTCAAAATAGCTTTCTCCCAGGACGTTCCTCTCTAGCAAGCTTGCTCCTCTTCAAAACATCACTCACAGCTGCACTCCGTTCAGTCTCTTTGAGTCAGCACATTTATATGGCTCCACTGATCAAGGCCCACCCCGAATGGGCGGGCCCACACCTCCGTGGAAATATCCCATCAGTTATCATCTACAGTTGGGTGGGGCGTATCTCCGAATCCAAACATTCCAACTTAATCCCCACTATTGTGTCTGCCCCACAAGATTGCATCAAAGAATATGGCTTTTTCTGGGGGACATAATACATTCAAACCGGCACATTCCACCCCCTGGACCCCAGAAAAACATATTCTTTCCAAATACAAAATACATTCATCCCACAATACCACAGAAACTTAAATCATTTCAGTAACAAAAGTTAAGTACAAGATCCCATCAAAATCAAATATAGGCATGGTTAGTCCTAAGGCATACTTTTCCTTTAGCTTGGATCTGTGGACTTAGAACAAGTTATATGCTTCCAATATACAAAGGAGGGACATTCACAGGATAAACATTTCCATTGCCATAAGGCAAAACAGTAAGGAAAACAGGGTTAACAGGACCAAAACTGTTCTTAAAACCTGCAGGACAAACTCCATTAGATTTCAAAGTCTGAGAGTCATTTACAGAACAACATTGCGTCCTTGGGGCTTGAGAGAGTGGAAGCCTAACCCTTCCTAAGGGCCTTTTCGGCAGCCCTTTCCTCTCCAAACGCTTAGGTGAGTGCTCCAACATACCCACACATTGGGGAGACCACCTTCTCGGCCCCACCCTCCTCAAACATCGGGGCAGCTCCCGGATTCCCTTCCATCTCCGGGGCACATGCTCAACCCCTCCAGAACAGTGTGGTGGCAGCCAGGCTCTCCCCAATTCCCTGGGAATGTGCTCCACCCTCTTTGGGGCTTGGGGTGGCAAGACATTTCCTGAGCATCGAGGCGGAAGGCCCGCCCTCGACCTCCAGGGCAAACTCACCCTTTCCATGCGTGTGGGCTGCTCCACTCTCCCAGCCCGAGACCTTTTGACTCCAGACCTCAACCTCCATGGCTCTGTCTTTGAAAAAATTTTTCCTTCAGTTTGTTCCTTGTCTGTCTCCTCCAGTCCAGACTGGCAGTGGCTCTGTCTATAAAGTTCTCGCAAAAATTCTGTTGGCTTTGCATGAAGCACACAGGGGTCAAAGCCATCAGACAACAGGACTTTCCACAAATCCTTTCTGCTTAACTCCTTTTCCAATCTTGGCTTGTACTGAAATGGCAGCTGGGTTCCATGGTTGGTTACATCCTCATGTTGGGCTGTAACTTCTGGGATTCCAACCCCTGGAAGCTCGTAATTTCCCAAGCCATCAGCTTCTGGTTTCTTTGAACCCAAGAGTTCAGTTCTAAGTTTATCTCTCTCCGCTCGCATTTTACCATAAGCTGCAAGGAGAAGCCAGGATACATCCTCCACATGTAGTCTGGAGATCTTCTCAGCTAAGTATTCCAGGTTGTTGCTTTCAAATTCCTCCTTCCATCTGACACCAGGACTCAATTTTGTCAAATTCTGTGCCACTTTAAAACAAGGATCACCTTTCTTCCAGTTTGCAACAACACATTCATCATTTCTGCTCAAGTCCTCATCAGAGGTATCTTTAGAGTCCGTATTTCCACAAACAGTCTCTTTAAAGCAGTTTTGGCCTTTTCTATCAAGCTCCTCACAATTCTTCCAGAAACTCCCCATTATCCATTTAAAAAGCTGTTCCAACATGTTTGGTATTTGCAAACACAGCAGCAAAAGCACCCCACTTCTCTGGTACCAAAATCTGTTCTAGTTTGCTAATGCTGCGGAATGCAAAACACCAGAAATGGATTGGCTTTTATAAAAAGGGGGTTTATTTAGCTACACAGTTACAGTCTTAAGGCCATAAAGTGTCCAAGGTAACACATCAGTAATCGGGTACCTTCACTGGAGGATGGCTGGGAAGGCACGTGGCTGTGTCTGCTCCAAATTTCTGGTTTTCTCCCAGGACATTCCTCTCTAGCAAGCTTGCTCCTCTTCAAAACATCACTCACAGCTGCACTCCGTTCAGTCTCTTTGAGTCAGCACATTTATATGGCTCCACTGATCAAGGCCCACCCCGAATGGGCGGGGCCACACCTCCGTGGAAATATCCCATCAGTTATCATCTACAGTTGGGTGGGGCGTATCTCCGAATCCAAACATTCCAACTTAATCCCCACTATTATGTCTGCCCCACAAGATTGCATCAAAGAATATGGCTTTTTCTGGGGGACATAATACATTCAAACCGGCACACCCAGCGAACTCCAAATAGAATAAATCCAAATAAACCCACCCCGAGACATATTCTGATCAGACTCTCAAATACTGAAGAGAAGAAGCAAGTTCTGAGAGCAGCAAGAGAAAAGCAATTCACCACATACAAAGGAAACAATATACGACTAAGTAGTGACTACTCAGTGGCCACCATGGAGGCGAGAAGGCAGTGGCATGACATATTTAAAATTCTGAGAGAGAAAAATTTCCAGCCGAGAATACTTTATCCCGCAAAACTCTCCTTCAAATTTGAGGGCGAGCTTAAATTTTTCACAGACAAACAAATGCTGAGAGACTTTGCGAATAAAAGACCTGCCCTACTTCAGATTCTAAAGGAAGCCCTACCAACAGAGAGACAAAGAAAGGAGAAAGAGATATAGAGAATTTTAACAGACATATATAGTACCTTACATCCCAAATCACCAGGACACTCATTTTTCTCTAGTGATCACAGATCTTTCTCCAGAAGCTACCATAAACTGGGACATAAAACAAGCCTCAAGAAATTAAAAAAAAAAAAAATTGAATATATTGAAAGAACATTCTCCAAACACAATGGAATACAAATAGAAGTCAATAATTTTTGAACTATAACTCCACTATTTACTTCGTACATGATAAAAAATACACAAACTCCAAGGACAAATCAATGGTTTTGAACTCAATGTAAAATATGTAATTTTAGACAACTATATAAAGGTAGGGGAATGAAGGAGTATAGGAACATAGTTTATGTGTCCTATTGAAGTGAAGGTGGTATCAAAGAAAAACAAGACTGATAAGGATTTAAGAGGTTAATTTTAAGCCCCACAGTAAACACAAAGAAATTATCAGAGAATATAACCATAGAGATGAGAAGTAGTGTTTGGGTTAAGAGAAATGGAGGAAGTTAAGAAAGGAGTGTAGGATGGTGGGAAAGAGCATAACATCATTCTAAATGTGATTAATCCCACTAATGGAAGGCTAGGAAGGGGGTGGAATGGGAAGATTTAGGCTGTATATATGTCTCCACAATTGAAAAAAGAAAAAAAAAAAAAGACAGTCTAACTAGATGACAATTGAATGCTAAGGATGAACTTGGATGGGATTGGAGGGTGGAGGACAGGTGGCTCGAAGGGACACAGTTGAGACATAAGGAAAAGGAAATATAGAATGTAAGCATTGTATCATTGTTGAATCTCATACTTCTTAGCTGTGCTTAATGGAATTACATAAAAGAATGTTCTTGTTCATGGGAAGTACATACGTGAATTATAGTGTATGTTCAAGAATGTGTGCAGCTAACTCTCATATATTCAGAAGACAGAGAAATATACGATGGATGATAGGGAGGGAAAGAAATAGTGATGTGACAGCATGTTAAAGTTGGTGGATTGAGCTATCGGGGGAGGGGGGTCAGGGTATGATGGAATTCTGTGTATGGGGCTAGTATTGTTTTTGCAACTATTCATGTAACTTTGAATTTATATCAAAATAAAAAAAAAAGTGGAGGAATAGATTTTAAAGGTAAAATAGTAAGAGAGAACCGCCCTCTTCCCCATCCAACCCCCATCCTGGCAAAAGTGACTGATGTCAAAGGATCCATACTTTTCCTTTGATCTCTGGTTAAGCTCTAGCCCAAAGAGACTGCCAATCAGACTAAAGGAAGGTCTTCAGAAAATTCATATGGACTTTCTGCCAGTGGGGAGAGGGAGAGCAGCTACATCAGGAACCAGACCAGGTGATCACATCAACAACAGAACAACATGAGAAAAGCAAGAGTCACTCTATGGTTGAAAAGTAACCCAGGAAATCAGAAAGAAACTTCCTTGCCACCAGTGTGTAGACTATCATGTACACAGATTACTGAGCAAAAGGTATGTAGATGTGGGATGAAAGGTCAATGGGGAAAGAGATGCAGAGAAGGAAAACCTAAAAGGCACCTATGAATCTGATTGTGACTGAAATAATAATCTTGATTTGACTGAAAAAAATAACTGTATGGTATTACATTTCTTTGAAAACATGCAGATTAAAATCTGTGCCATCATTAGAAGTGATAAAAATATAAATTCAAGGATAAAAAAGAAAAGTTCTATTTTTGAATCTCTGAGTTCTATAAACTATAGAAAATATAAACCATCAACATGGTTATAATGTCAAAGGAAAAGACAAGATTTTATACTGGACATGTTGACTGAAGTACCACCCATTGTATACAATAGAAGTGCAAATTCCAAAGGTTACATGACTAACCAACAGTGGAAATGTCCAAGTAGGTTTCCAAGAGCCCCATCAAAAAGTCAAGAGACTTTAGAATTCCAAAATCAAGTTGTTGGCAGGGCCATGCTGTCTCTGAAAGGGGAAAATCCAATCCATGGCTTTCCTCTGGCTTCTTATGTGTGGATAACAATCCATGGCCTTTCCTTGGCTTGTGGTGGCATAAATCAACCTCTGCCTCCATCACTTGTCCACCTCTCTCTCAGTCACTTTCTTACTGTGTCCAAATTTCCTCTTTTTATAAAGAGGTCAGTCAGATTGGCTTAGGGCCAACTCTATTCCAGTTTTCTCTCAAGATCCTATTTACAAATAAATTCACATTCACAGGACCAGGGATAGGACTTGAACATATTTTGGGGGGAACACAATTCAAGCCATAATAACCATCTTGTGGGCAGAGTGAGTGAGAGTTGGTTTTGCTTTGGGATTTGTCTGCACTGCCAAAGTGCACGAGGGAGAAAAGGCTCGTGACTCCTTCCCTTGGATTGGAGTTGAGACACATTGAGGAGAAACAGATGGCTTTTAATTAGCTTAGAGTTCTTCAACTTCTACCCAAGGGGACTCCCTGGAAGTCCAGCAGGGAGAGTCTGTCTGGAGTGGAACTCAGAAACAAATAGGTGCTGAGGGTAGGGGAATGGCAGGTGGAAAACAGAATACCTCTTAAGGAACAAGTATGGTGTCCAAGGGGACCTGTCATGGGATTCTCCACGGAACCCGAACCCATGGACATGCTTACAAGAGAGTCACCTCTAAAGATTCACCAGGCTCAGAGAGTACAAAACCATTTAACACATATAAGTTCAGGGAAGAAAGAACACATTTGTAGGCAAACAAAATTAGATTTGTTAACTTACTGCAGCAAGGGAAATCTCAGACCATGGGGGACTGTGGGATCAATCAGTAAAAGGGACTTAGGATGGCTTGAGCTGTGTAACTCTGGAGGAGGCTTAATTAAGAAAGTGAAGGGTTTTGTAGATTAGCTGTTAGAAAGCAGAAGTTTGAAGAACAGGACTCTTAGTAGTTTTTATAAAAGGGGTAGGAATAATGAAGTGGGAAAGAGTTTTATTGATAAAGAAGCGTGGTCACTCATGTTAACTAGGGGAGGCAAATGTTTAGTCCTTTTTGTGTTTACTTGGGGTCCTTGTTTGTATCTCATTCCATCAAAACCATGGTAACCTTTTTATTTTGATGTTGCTATTATATGAAATTGTTTATGCCCAAGCACCAAGTTAGTTGCCAGGCCAGCTACTTAACTATGAGGATTATTTTATTTTGTTTTGTTTTGTTTGTAAGATTCAAATAAAAGCATGCTGTTCCCCCTTCCTCCTTTTTCTCCCCATTCTCCTACCTGGGAATGGTCAGAGCAGTTAGATGTGGGTTGGGCAGTATATGGGGAAGAAAATGAATGTGGATAAAGAAGAAATTAGTCAGAAAGTGGCAAGTGGCAAGTCTACCAAAGAGCCAATTGGTGTGAAATCTGAAATTTTGGCCTTGAATGTAACTGGAAGAATTGACATGTACTACAGTGGATATTCTAAATCTTGATTATATTTTGCAACTTAAAGTAACATAGAATTTATGTGACCCATGAATAATAAGAAAAATCGTAAAAACTGCCTGAATTTTCATCCAGAGACAGCAAAACTCAGCCATGAGAAGGCAAGGGAAGAATGGGAGACAAAGGAAGATTTTTGAGTTGAAAGCATCCTGAGACTCAGGACTGGTCAGTGCGCCAGTTAAACTTTCTTACCTCTTGTTTCTTCTCCTCTGGTGTCACGATGACCTGGGCACAGGTGAATAGGCCCAACACTGTCTATTTTGACAAGGAAGAACAAGGCATAGCATTCCAATTCAATACAGCTAATTCGTGAGTGTTCAGTGCCTTGACTTTTCTCCTTATTTAGGTAAGTTTAATACCTGTAGGATTTAATAGAAACTCGATGTTGAATGGATGAAACTGTTGAAATATGTATCTGTAGTGTAATTAAGTTACATGGTCCAATCAACATATTCAAACCTTGGGATGCCCAACACATAAAGGAAAAAGAGAGGTTGCAGTCAGAACTCCACCTATAGAACTCAGAACGAGCAGTGTCAAGGAAGCTTGGCAAGAGAGGGAGCAATCTATGGCCTTAGGCACTGTGGAGAGGTGGGCTGAAATAAATGCTGAGGCAGCTGCTGACACAGGCCCTGGGGAGAGTAGATGTCCCATCTGAAAATTTCCTGGATGCCCCTCTTGTTCTTGTTTAATATGAACCATCCTCAATAGCCCTCTTCCAGGTCCTCCAATTTGCCACACTCCCTTCTGCCTCAAAGTCTTTGCACCTGTTTCCCCATCCCTAGAAGGCTCTCACTCCTGCTTTCTTTTGCATACCTCCCTATCACCCCTCAGTTCTCAAATCAATTGTCAGCTCCTTAGGATCGTGTTTGAACTCCCATTCAAAGTTAAGTCTCCCTGCCATATGCCTTCATGGTGCACTGTACTTCTTTATATGGCACTTTTCACAAGAGTGATGAAATAATTATTCATGAAATTTTACTTTAAATGCCAGTGTTTTTTGTTTCCTATTGTGTGATGGTTTAAAGCTTTATGTACCCCAGAAAAACATTCTTAGAGTTAATCCTTTCTTGTGGTTGTGAACCCAGTGTAAGTAGGACTTTTTGATGCGGTTACTTCAGTTAAGGTGTGGCTAACTCAGTCAGGATCCTATTATTGGAGTCCTTTATAAGAGAGTGAAATTCAGACAAAGAGAGCTGAAAGCCATGGAAGTAAGAAGCTGAAATCAATGAAACCTGGAAGAGAAGGGAGAGACAAGCAGATGCCGCCATGTGCCTTGCCATGTGGCAGAGGAGCCAAGGATCAGCGGCAGCCAGTCTCCAGGAAGAAAGCAAGCCTGGATGATGCTTGACTTAGACATTTTCCCAGCCTCAAAAGTGTAAGCTAATAAATTCCCATTGTTAAGTCAACCCCTTTCATGGTAGTGGCTGGAGCTACCTAGGAAACTAAAACATATTGTATTGTAGGTCAAATAGACTGTCTTTTTTGTTCAATTTTGTATTTCCAGTGTACCCAGCAGTGTCTGCAACATAATAAGCATTTAATAAATTTAGTTAATTTTTACTTGATAATGAAGCATATATGCTGCTTACTATTTGCCAAACATTGCTTTGAATATGTTATACATGTTTTTTAAATATTAATTTGTTTAGTAATTGAATGTGGAATGCAATAAGTGAGGAGTAGTTTGGAAAATTATGTCCTGATGCCAAAAACTTTTACCACAGGGGATATTCAGAGGGATGAGGAAAAGTGGGACATTAAAGGCCAGATAGCTCAGTGGTGGGCGGCAGACACTAGAGCTGGAATGTCTGGGTTCAAATGTCCCCTCTGCCTCTTAGTGATTGTGTGATTTGGATGATCATTTACTCTTTCTATGACTTCTTTTCTTCATCTATATAATGGGAATAATAATACTTACCATGTAGGTTTGTTATGGACATTCCATGATTTAATGTATGTAAAGTACTCAGGACAACGCCTGGAATGGAATAGATCTTCATAAGTATGGCTATTGTACTTTTTTATATTCTACTAGTTCCCCTTCCTTTTGTCTTCCCACTTTCCTTCCTTCCTATATCAGTATGATCTTGGAAACAAGCCTTAAACTTTTGGCCATTAGAAACAGTCTAGAAATTAATTTCACCTCAGGACATATCCCAAGTCATATGTCTTAATTTATCTTCTAGTGACTTGAATGGGTTTCAAATCCCTAGGTTTGTGTTAGTTCCTTTTATGCTATTTTAATTGAAATTATACTGCTACTACTTATAGGCAGAATATAATTACCTCAGCTGGCATTTGGATTTGACTTTAGGCTAACCCATTAAAAATTACATGACCCTTTCAATGACTATATCCACTTTTTTTTAAACATCAACAAGGATGAGAAGATTAGGGCACCTCTCTTCACTGCACGACAGAGAAATGGCACCATCTGTGCAGCCTCTTTTATCGGGTGAAATCTTCCTAGCATATTCAAGCTGTTGCTGTATCATGATATGGAAGCTTAGAAAAGTGGTTTTACCTTTAAATGTAATGAATTGCTTAAATGATTTACAAAAGAACTACAGGAAAATATGTGACTACATAATGTTTTGGGCAGAGAAAGTCCTTATAAGCATAATACAAAAGGCAAAAATTTTAATGGAAATTATTGATATGTTTGGTGAAATAATTCAAAATATATATTAAAATAAACACAAAAGACACATTGATAAAAGTGTTTGTGAGTTAAATGATAAAAAGTTATTCTAAATATATTGTCAAGAAAAAGATTTATAAGCTAAAAAAATAGGTTATACAAGAACAGGTAATTAACACACACAAAAGAGGACAAATGACAAATAAGGATAAACACACCCTACTGCCAGGTTAAATAAAATAGTCATAACCCCCTTTTATTGTCTGCCATATTATAAAATATTTAAATAGTAAGGATTCCTAGAAGCATCCTAAATGCTCACAAATAAGAAACTTAAATAATGTGCATCCATCCTATGAAATACTACATATCATAAAAAAGTTTGAAAATTCTAGGCAACACTAAAAAGCCATTAAAAAGAATGAGGCAGATCTATATGCCAACATAGAAAGACTGGCAACACATTGTTCAGTGATAGACGTAAAATTCAAAAGGGAGGTAGCGTGCTTCCATTTTGGTAAAACGAATGTGTATGTGTATGTATATATAGGTGCACACACATACAGATATAGATGTATATACATACATACACACACATACATACATATTTCTGTGTGTATGTACAGTTTTATGCATGCATTTGTGTAGAAAATTCCTGGATGAGTATCTAACAAATTTTTGACAGTAATTATAGACTGAGGGTATGAAGTGGGTGGAAGGATCATTCAGTTCAGATGTCCTTTTGAATCAAGATAGTGTGTTATTTTTATAGAAATAATTTTATTTTAAGGAAATGGTGTTTTTAAATGCAGATGAATAGGTTCTCTCTCACGTTCTCCTGTTGTACACTACAAGCTTTCTGCCCGTTCATTTGGTAATGCATTTCAAAAGTCTTAAAATGTATTTATTTCTTGAACTAGCCATACTTCTCCTGGATAATTATTTTGAGAAAATGTCAGCAAAACCTACATAGAGACTCACTTTAATATTATTTGTAATAATGGAAACTTGGAAGCAATCATAATGTCTAACCCTAGGAGATTACTTAAAATTTGTGAAATGATATGATTAAAAACTAAGCAGCCAGTAAAAATCATATTGTAAAAGATGCTTACACCATTTACACCAAGGTAGAATGTTTACAATGCAAATTATAATCTAGGACACAGTATGACTTCAATTATGTTAAAATACATATTTAGCAATAGAAAGACTAGAGGGATACATATAAAGCTTTATGGTGTTTATTATCTCTGGGTAATTGCATTTTGGATTGATTTTAGTTTTTTTCTGTTTTTTTTTCAGTGTATTCTAAATGTTCTGTAAAGGACATGCTTTATTTTATCATTAAAATAACTGTATTGTGTTACACAAGATGATTTAATTTTAGAAATATTACAAAATACAGCTAATTAGAAGTGATTGGTGTTTAATAGTTTGCATATGTTCCTTTAGAAATTTATATTACTATATTTTTGGTAGGGGTCATATTATCATTTTTATATACTTTTTTTATACTATCCAATGCATCATGAACACCTATACATGTCAATACATTCCTTTATAACGTAATGTTTAAAATGAAGTTTTACCCCATTATGTGGATTACCTTATTTTATTTGTAACCATGATGTAATATGGATATATCAGTTGTTTACATTATATTTATTATAATACTTCCAAAATATATCTGTAGCTAAATACTTCACAAATAAATTATTTCCAAAAAAGAAAAATCTATAAGTATTGTTCTTATTTTAAAGGATGTGTGCAATTTTCAGATGTTTGATTCATACTTGCAGATTGATCCAGAATTGTTATAGCAATTTACACACCCATGTGTGGTTTTGCTCTTTCCCAAACAGGTTTTATTTTGTAATCAAGGAAAACATAATATTGTGTTTTCCATTTGTTAAACAGTCATCAATCCAGATATGCAAGAAAGGTCTTACTCTGTGGCAATTTATTTTTCTAACGTTTATTTGTATAAGTACTTGATAGACACGGAACTTGGAGCTGGAGTTACAAAGATGAATAAGCCTATGTCTCTTATTATGAAAATAGTTTGCCATCTATTATGGGGAGACAATGCATAATAGTTACATTATTTTTCTGAGGGTAAGCACTGGCACAGCGTATTTAAAATGTGTTGGTCTTTTCCCATGAATCATAGCAATAACGGTATAGGCAAGTAAACGTCTGATCTCAGCTTGCTCATTTGGCAAAAGAAGCAGAGAACAAATCAATAGATATAGTGGTCTACACCACTCATCTGGTAAAATATTAGTATATTAATGCACATTTCCATACACACACACACACAATTTGTGGATCTCATAGAAAGCCTAGAGATGTTAAAAGATTTCTTCTCATTTTCTGTTGTGACTTTCAACATGTCGTAGTTTTGTAAGCTATGTTTGTTGAAAATCGTTATCTATTTAACAACCAGTTCTTTAGTGTTCTCTATGTGTGAAACACTGAGAAAACAAAGATAAATAAAATGTAGCCCCTGACCTCGAGGGCCCACCTTATAGTCTAGTGAAGGAGAAAAAGCTAGAACATTGACATCATCTGAAGACATCATCTTCAGCAAATTATAGCTAGTTATTCATTCATTATCCATGTGACATATATTTACTGTTATCAGGTTCCAGGCTCTGTCTTAGTACAATAGGAAATAAATAAAAAGCAAAACAAAACATTGACCCTATCTTCATGGAGAAATAGATAAACTTTTTAAATGCAATTTTATTGAGATATAGTCACATACCATACAATCAATACAAGTGTACAATCAATTGTTCATTGTTCATTGTTCGCAGTAATATCACAGAGTTGTGCATTCATCACCACAATTAATTTTTGAACATTTTCATTACTCCAAAATATAAAAATAAGAATTAGAATAAGAATAAAAATAAAAGTAAAGTACTATAACCATAAAAATGTAGTTTTGAAAGAATTCTGTGTGTTCAGAGTATTTGTTAAGATATTTAATTTTTTTTTAAATATGGCACTCAATGTCTGTTTTGTTATGTGAACTTATTTCAACTTGGAATATGAAAAAATCAGATGATAAATGAGTTTTTAAATACTATTATAAGTAAATTGGCAGAAGTGGAATTAGCAGGCTCATCTTCTATTTCTGCTTCATCTGGTGGTAAAGAGCAAATTAATTTATTTTCCTAGCTGTATGGTTTTAAAGACAAAATAATGTTTCAAAATTATATAGTTAGCTGTAAGTTCTCAAAAATATACAGTATGAATTGGCTATATGCTAAAATTTCAAGTTTTGAAAGAGAGAGAGACAGCCTTATCAAAAGAATGGACTCATGATATGAAACATTATTTTGGCAGTAATACAAGACAAATTATTTTTAGGTTTTCCTTGTTTGTCTATGAAGCTAAAAGTGTCTACAAGTTGATCCCAGATGTCAAAGAGGACATGTTAAGGAGCATGTTTTAATGGCAGTGTTGTATAAAATGTTTAGTATCAACTTTTTTGTACTACCTAGTCTTTTTCGTAGTACCCAAAATTATGCTTTTGTATAAAGGTCAGTATAAAATATTTATTTTAAAAGACAGTACATAGAAAATCTTCACTTTCCCTGAAAACAATTCTGCAACTTACTAAATGTATTTTATGTGACTAAATATGTTATTAGTAAATATGGTGAGATTATAATTTTTAAATGTAGCTTAAGTATTATTTATTATATTTTTGTATATGTTACATATTTATTAAATATATTATTAAATATATCTGCATATATTAGGTAAATTTCCTTCCTTAACAGAGTCATTAAAGACAAGTTTGCTTTTGCTGCTTACTGCAGCAAAATTAGTCCCTGGAATATAGAAATTTGGGCATTGTTTACAAACAATTATATACTGTCTATAACAATTGACACTTAAGACAAAGGAGGAGGAGGAGGTGGAGGAGGAAGAGGGGAAGGAAATGGCATTTGTTTATGAGCTTGCAGGAAATGCAGTTTTATTAAAGACTTAAAAAAGGGGAAATTGATTTTTGAAAACTTTTGGAGACAAATTATACCAAGGATATTTTTATTTGGTGTTGGTTGGATGTATAACAGTCTACAGAAATTTTCCAGATTAAGATAAACCTCACAAAACTTTTCAAGTCAAAGAAAATATAAAAGCTCCATATAATTTGGGGGGAAAAAGTACTCTCAACTGTGGAAAATTTTTGTTTTCCTTCAAAAGAAAAGCTTGTGAGAATGCTGCTCTGGTGAACTAATGCTAATTTAAAAAATATATAAACATAAAAATCAGCTGAACTAGGATTGTTTGAAAATGAAGATTCTTTGTTTAGTACAATAGGCTTCTTTGCCAGATCAAAATAGTGGTTTGCATACATTAACGGCAAATAAACCTACACAGTGGTGAAAATAATAAAATTGTCCAGGAAACTCTTCTACATGCAATAGAGTTTGCACATTTCATACATATATTATTGAAAAAAATTCCTGGATATTTTTGAAACATGCTCTGCATCCTATTAGTTTTTTTCTTCCCCAGAAAATTTCAAGAAATATTTATTCTTATCAGCTAACCTTTAGTTTCAGAGATGGTGAAAAACATTTTAGTTTTTTGACAATCTAAGCTACTGAGATTTGATTACCAGGCTCCAATCAAGTAGGCTATTTTGAATGGTGGCTTGCTAATGGTTCACACAAAAGTTATTTTCAGCCACCTCAGGAAAATAAATCAGGAGGCTTAGCTATATGATGACTTCATAAAAAATTAAAATTTGCAATTTAACTAATTTTGGCATTTCTCCATTTTTCCTATTAATTAAGGACCAGAGTAACATTGCAATTATTACTGACAAACACTCCAATGTAGCTTGTGTGCTTTCAATATTTATTAACGTCTAAGTAAAAATGTTTTCACAATTTCAGTAGAAACAGGAATAAAGAGTCTAGGAATAAGGAAGTAGAACTAATTACTGTATTAGCAGCTTGCTGTGCTGTGCTGCAGTAACAAACAACCCCAATTCTTAGTGGCTTGCTACAACAAATTCTTGCACACATGTTGGATGTCTATGGGTTTGAGGAATGCTCTGCTTTATATGTCCCCTTCATTCTGGGATCCAAGCCAGAGAAACAGTGTATCTTGGACATAATATTGTTCTGGCAGAGGGAAAGGGGCAATTGTGCACACTTGCACACACACACACAATTATAATGAATTTCCCTTTTATGCTACAGACAATGGCAACCTGTCTTGGGCTTTTAAGAAAAGTGAAATTATCAATGGGATTGGATAGTAATGGAAGGAGTGTTGCAAAGGGAAAGTTTGATGATGGCCCAAACTAAGGTATTAACAGTTGGTAGAAAAAAGATGGAAGAAGGAGATTTGATAAATATTTCAGGAGTAGAATTAATAGTACACATGCTTTAGGTGATATTTTCTCATCCAGTGGTTTTAAATACCCATTTTTGTGCTGATGATTTTCATTTTACTTCATCAGCTCTAAAGTCTTTTAAGAAAAGACTGCTAAAATCTTTACTTGAGCACCTAAAAAGCATCTCATACTTGTTATATCTAAACAAAGTCCTTGATTCTTTGCTCCAGTCTCCAACCCAATCCTCTCCATGTATTTCCTATCTCAGGAGGAAGACAATACCATTCACCTAGAAGCTCAAACTAGGAGCCATTATTGATTCCATTCACCTCCTACGATTATAACCTATCACCTATTTCAGACTGTTTCAGCTTCAAAATATGACTAGTATCTTTTCAATTTTCCCTAGCTACATTACAAACACACTAATCCAAGCCATTTTGAATAAAAGAGTCTGGAATATAGTAGGTCTTCCATAAAAATCTGTTCAATGAATAAATATTACTGGATTTGGACTTGTCCTTCCCCATCTTTATCTTCTATAGTCCATTCTCCAAATGTCTGACAGACAGATCAGATCATTTTCTTCTCTGCTGAAAATATTGAATGACTTCCTGTTTACACCCATTCCTGTGATCTCCATAGCTTCACATGCTCTGCTGCCTGCTCACCCACCCATTCTCATGTCACCTCAAGCCTTCTCTTCTTGCTTTCTACTCTCCAAACACACAGACTTCTTTTCCTCAAACTTGCCAAACTTCCTGCTTGAAGATCTTTGGACTTTCAGCTTCCTCTATCTGAAAAACTTGTTCTTATTTTTGAATGGTTGGCTCATTGTTATTATTTTTGAGGGGGAAGCTGTGTAGCAAGTTGCTACATGATGTTTTGTGGGAACATAGGCTCAGGCATAACAGAATCTTTCAGCAAATGACTGCTTCATTACTTCACAGTACTAACATTCCAGAAGAGCAGGGGAAGAGATCCCATTGTGGCTGGTCTCCCCAGGAGGCCAACTGTTTGGGTCTGGGTTGGTGGATCGCAGCTCAGATACTCCATCTTCAAAGGGAGAGACAAATCTGTGCTGCCAAGGGTGGACCATTTATACCACCTGGGGGAGGGGACCCTGCCACTGAGAGTTCCTGTCCTGATAAGCAGCTGGGGTTGCTGGTTCCTGTTTCTGGGTTTAAGATATGGGTTTCCTGAGCTTAAGGTATGGTCCTACCATTTCACTAGAGCTAACATCTCCCCTCAACTGTGGAATGGATACATCTGCACACAATAGAAAAGGAGAAGGGGTAGGCAAGGGCTGGGAGATGGCTGCTAAGTGTGTCTGTGACTTCCCCGCTGGCAACAAATTACTTTATTTGAAGGAATGGTACAAATGAAAGAACTTGGTGGATGTTGACATGATTTACAGAAAAGGTAAAGGAAAACCCAGCATGCACGTGCACTGCTGTGGTGACCATGGGAGTCACTCCTGTGGCTCTGGGGAAGCTAACCTGCTGCTTAGCTCTTATCTTCTCTATTTCACTTGCCAAAGAGAAACTCCGCCAGACCAAATTCCAGAACTCCTATCTTGCACAAGTTGGTTACTTAGTCAGCTAATTCTTTGATTGATTTCACCTGCTGATTCAGGTACTGTATCTCAATGAAATCATACAAGTGAGGGTTATTTTATTAGTGGCCTGTTTGTATACAATTTGTACCAAGTCACCCATTTTTCCAAGTGCAATGCACACTCCATTGCATTCAGCCCATTCTCCCAGTTGTCACATTTTGGTTTCTTGATATCCTGAATGAAGATTTGGCCAAATTTTTTTTTTTTTTTTTTTAGTTTCTTAGGTTTCCCAGCATCATGTTCCCTCTCTTCATGAGACTGGTGAAGAAAATACTTGTCAAAATTCTTTAAAGCCACACCATCAAGGCCAAAGTACTAAGACATCAACAGATAGCGGTAAGAGGCGGAGGGCTCCAGATCCGTCTGGCAGTAGATGGCAGCCTCCTGCCCTGGCCGTGGTCCTCGTGGCCGCCTCCTGAGGAGAGGCCACCACAGGGCCTCGGGACTGTCCGAGGGCACCGTGAGTGAGTGGCGGTGGGCCCGATCCAAGCCGCTGGCAGAGCGAGGCAAGTGCCGGTTCCCTTCAAGCACTGTTGAAGCAGGAAATCACAGCCACTCTGTGAATATGTCTGGCCTCATTCTTATTTTTGAAGTATTAGTTAAAATATCATTTTTGCAGAGATTCCATCTTTAAACCACTAATTGAAATTTTGCTCCTTCAGTTACTCTGTACCACACCACCTTTTATTTTAAAAATTTTCTAGCACTTAGAATATCCTGAAATTATCTTATCTATTTATATGACATTATTCTCCATAAGAACGAAAGCTCCAGTAGAGAAAGGATCAAGTCTGTCTGTGACTCCAGCACCTAACAGATGCTCTGTGATGAATGAATGATGGGCTTTGAGGAAAAACATAGGATTGAGAATGACTCAGAAGGTGTGGGATGGTAATACATTGATCTAGATAGGAAATACCAGATACAGCAGGGGCATTGGAGGGAAAATAATTTATTATTTTAGAGCCAATGAGTTTGAGTTGTCTGCAGGACATTTGGATGGAGAGCACACATATGCTTCCAGAGCTCATTAGGGTGGAGAAGTTGGAGAGATCCATATTGGATCATGAATTGCATCTCTGAGTCATTGAGAGTGTATCAGTTCTCTTTTGCTGCCCTAACAAATGACCACAAATTTTGTGGCTCAGAACAACAAAAAATTATGATCTCACAGTTCTGAAGGTCAGAAGTTTGGGATGACTTGTCTAGTTCTGAGTTTCCCGAGGGCAAAATCAGTGTGTCCACTGTCAGATCTCTTATCAGGAAGCTCTGGGACATATCCATTTCTTAGCTCACTCAGCTCATTGGCAGAATCCAGTTCTTCACACCTGTAAAAACTTTCTGCTTCTCAGATGGGGACTGCCCTGGAGACTAGAAGCTTCTATCCAGTCCTTCCACCTGGGCCCCCTACATTTTAGAGCTAGCAGCAGCATGTCAAATCCTTCTCACACTTGGAATCCTTCTGGCTTTCCCTTCTGCAGCAGGATTGCACTTGCCTTCTCTTCCATCACATGTCTTTATTGAAACTTCTGTCTTCCTCTCCCATTTTTAAAGTCTCATGTGATTACATTGGGCTCACCAAGATAATCCAGGGTAATCCAAGATAAATTAAGGTCAGAAGATTATTAACCTTAATTACGTCTGAAAAATCCCTTCACAGCACGGGGGACAGGCATCTTGGGGAGAGGTTTTTAGAACTCTGCCTCTCACAGGGAGTGTGATAAGATTCCTAAGGAGTATCCATATTTAAGGAACCAGTAGAAGGATGCTCAAGGACCACTTGGGCTTTTAAGAGAAACACTAGAAGATAGCGATGCCTTTAAGAGAGAGCGGGGAGTGGATCTATATGTTAAGATGCTACAAAGAGGAAATTGTTGCTTTTAGAAACTAAGAAGTCAGAAATAACTTTGAAAGAACAACTTCCATAGAGTAGCACGGACAGATGCCCTGTTTTAGTAGGTGAAGGAATGACTGCACTATCATGACATTGAGCAGGAGAGTTTAGACTGTGATTTCCTGAAGATTTATTGGGAAATAACAGAAAGATGATGAGGTGACAGTGCTCTTTCAGTGAGGCTAGTTGGTGGAACAATAAATTTTCTTCAAGCCACAGAAGATTTGCCCTGACGAAACAACTTTAAAGATAAAACTGAATCCAGAGGTCTTTATATATTACTACATTCAGTGATTCACAAATATCTAAAGCCACATTAAAAATGTATTATGTAAATTGTATTTACACAACCTTTGTAGAACAGCTTTTAGAAGACAAATCAGATCACTGTATCAAAATGCAAAGAACATTAGGAAAAGAATTCTTGTTTTTCATTAAAAGCCACACAATGATAAAAAAAAAGTTGAAGAACAATCTTGAGATTAAAAATAAACAGCTTGATTTAAATGCTTATAGAAGTGAGATTTCAAATCTTTATGAAGTTCCATGATACTACTTTGCTATTTTTAAAAAATATTTTTGTACTTTTCTCAAATAAGCAAATGACAGTCAGACTCCAGTGGTCCTTCAAAACTTTCAAGGAGGCAAACAAGACTAAAGGAGACTAAAGCAAAAGCACATAAGTGTGCTTGTGTGCATTTGTAAGGAGTAAATAGGTGCCATCTGTGAGAAGATTTCATTTGCTGCCTAATTAATTCTCCCATGTTCCCTGGTACACCCATGCAAGGCCCAGAGATACAATTGGAAAAGGTAACAGATTGCAACTTTTCAGTTACCTATTGACTACTATGACCTTCTTGCTAATTAATCTAAATAAATACCCGTTATTTAATCTTCAACAAAATTTCAACCAGATAAGGTTTTGGGGTGACATTAAAGAAATGTTTTCCTTTGCATTTGCATAAATCATCTTGGTGTTTACTCTGAATTGTAAGGGCTCAAACAAGTGTATCTATTTTCTACTATTCTTTCTCAAAATCATCATAAGTGGATCCTAAATTTTTTTTTTAATTTCAGAACTCTAATCTGGTGATGATTGTCATAGATTGAATGAATATTTAAAAACATGATATATCTTTCCTTTAGAAGTCCAAGAAATATTTTGTCAGCTAAATCTAAGATCATGCACACAGGTTGGATGTTTAAGAAGCCAATTCCAAATTTGTTTTAATAATATTAACAAATGTTGGTTTTTCCTTTAAAATTACTAACTCAAGCATTCTTAAAAATATCCTAACTGATTCTTGTATTTGCATTTTCTGTTTTTTTTTTTTTTTTTTTTTTTGGTATTGCTTTGATAGTACTGCCTGCCAAGCCTGTCCTCTTGTCCTTCACCATCTTCATTTTTAGGAATTTGGAAATTACAGTGCCTGGATTTTGGCAGAGGTGCTTTCAGTTGAAAATAATTTTATAGTATTTTTGAGGTTATTTATTAGAGGAAATACATCTGATAGACAGTGCTTCAGAATTGTGTAAGAGTTAGTTTCAGTTTCATATAACTGGGAAAAAATAACTAATGATTATGAAATATTAAAGAAAACAAACTCAATTTATCCTCAAGTAGGTATGATTCTTACACTCTGGTGAAGCTATTACCCTAATGGGGAGGTGCTTCAATCTTAAAATGATATAAAAATGTCTTAGCAGTAAACAATTTGGGTTTCTTCCAGCAATACAAGATGATTTTATATTCTCTGGCCCCAGAACATCTTTGTAAGTCAGGCAATTTAAGTAATGATTTAGAATAACATTTTTTTCCTTGGGAAGTAGCTAGTTGCTGAAGAATTGATTCCGTGGAGGTTCCATTTTTCTCTGTAGTTCAATTACAGCACTTATCATGCTGCATTGCTATTCGTCTCTTTTTTTTTTTTTACATGACTCTTTCATAAGTCTGAGAAGTTGGTTCCAGAAGTCAGAAACCATATCTGATTTATTGTCTTATCCCCAGCATCTAGAGATGTACTTGGCACATTGTTGGGGATCAATGAATGTTGTCCTGATGAATGAATGATCAAATTTTACCTGGAAGAGCAGTGATAGGGAACAAAAAATGCATTTTACTCAGGAAAAGAATACTGCCACTGATTATTTTGTGAGCTTGAGGAAACCCACAATATTTTTCTTAAAAAGAACAGGAAAGAAAATCAAAGATTCAAGTCCATGTCAAAATATTTCACTCCTTTTTTTCTGTCTCTGATTAATGCTTCAGGGATGTAGCAAACCCTAGAGCAGTGCTGTGAGAAGCGCTTAGCTGGACATACCCAGTGGCTGTGTAGGGCAGTGCGGTGCAGTGGAGGGGAAACCTATCATTAGCTTCCTCCATCTTGAGCCATTCTGAACATATTCTGGTGCTGCCATCTCCCTTACATGCCACTTGCATCCCATTTTGAATAAGTGGCAAACCTTTACTGTCCCCAGCTAAAACATTTTCTTCTTCTCTTCTTTAACCCAATCAAAACACGTCTGAGTTTCAGATTTTGCCCTTACTGGATTTTCTATATACTAGGTTTTGACACATGGAAGTAATTGAAGCAACAATAACAAAAATATCTGACTAAGAATATAGCTATAGTCTAGTTTAAACAGTCACTCTCCCCAGTTCACTCTCAACACTCATGGTGAATAATATTCTAGGATCTGCTTGCACCTGTTCATTATGGGGGGCTTTGTCCCTTTAAAAAGTCTGTTCTAGTGTTGTTCTGCTCTTTATGATGTTCTTCCTAATACTGAGCTAAATATGTTACCTTCAAAGTGGTTCATGATATACTATTGAAGGGATTATATTGTAGACCCAATGATAACCCATCCACGTCTAAATGTGTTGGAATTCCTGAATGTCAAGTTCTCTGGCATCCAGGATACCCAAGGAGAAAGTAGGTAGCATTTCTGCAAAAGATCCTTCAAGCAAAGAGAAGAACAGAATTACTAAGTGGGCAATGAAACTGGTGGGAGAGAGCCTTCTGAAAATCTCAGACTTCAATCACATTGAGTTTAAGGAACCTCAGTTAGAGTGGCGTTGCATTTATGATATAAAAGTGTATACGAAATTTTAATTTCCCTGTATATGTGATGCTAAAAACTTTTTGTAATGATAAAAACTAAACATTGAGCCACAAATAGTTAAGTATAGAATTTTTAATTTAAAAAATTGCTTGTGAGGAAAAAGCTACATAATATAAAAATGTATTATTGCAAATATTTATGGAATAACTATTATATTCTTGGCACTCTAACAGAGATTCTATAAGAGAAAAACAGAGTCAATCAGGTCATGATTTTCTAGGTAGTAGAGGAAATAATCTGTGAAACATAAATCATGTATCACAGTGTGTTCAGTTGATATAAATTTTACAAGAAAATTGCAGATAAAATGCTGTGGGGGTGAAAATGAAGGTGGCTTACTATTGGTGGTAGGGGATTAGGAAGGTTTTCAAGGAGTGATGACAATTTAGGAAAACCTTGAATGATGGGTAAGAGACTATGAGCTCCTTGATGAAAACATCTGTGCTTCTATAGAATTATAGAATTATAGAATTGTGTGCCTGAAAATATTTGAATGGGTGAATAAATAAATTGGTGTATGAATGAGTGGTTGGAGAAATAATGGATTGAGGAACAGATGTAGAAGTAAGGACATTTCAGGTATAGGCAAAAATCAAAGGCAGGTTACTTATTTATAAGATGCCTGATTATAATGCAGTGCAATAATAATTTTGAATACAATTTAGTGTTTATGTCAGGTTAGGTTTTTGCAAAAATTGTATTGAATTACAAACCAAATGTTACTGTAAGTACTGTCATTTTCTTTCTCAAATCCTATGGCATATTGTCTTCTCATATATATATATTTATATGTAGTATGTATGTAGATGGTGTTATTGATTGAATCAAATCCCTCACGAAGACGTCTTCACATCCTAATCCCTGGTCCTATGGATGTGAACTCATTTGTCAATAGGATCTTTGAAGATGTTATATAAGATAAGGCCAAATTGGATCAGGGTGAGCCTTCATCCAACGTGAATGGAGTCCTTATGAGCAGAGGAAGTTTGGACATACTAGGAGAATACAGGGAGGGAGATGGCCATGTGACAGAGGTAGAGACTGAGGTATGGAATTCTGGAAAGCCACCACCAGAATACCATAGACTTCAGAGAAACCATGATCTTGCTGACACCTTAATCTTAGACTTCTAGTTCATAAACTGTGATACAATAAATTCCTGTTATTTAGCTAACTAGTCTCTGATACCTTGTGATAGCAGGCTTGGCCAACTTAGACAGATGGATAGAGATTTGTGACAACTTAATCTTGGCAATCAGCTAATCACTTGTCTATTAGTTGAGCCATCCTAAGTTTAAGCTACTTTTGATGGCAACTTACTGACATGGACATTTTTAAAAAATAGATCAATTGGCTAAACGCAACATTAAAAATAGCAGTCACACTTATTGGGTATTTGCTGTCTGCCAGGCATTGTATTAAACATGTACTCATTATCATATCTAATCCTTTCAGCCACCTATCACATGAAAAATTATTGTTCCTATTTTTCGTATTAAACCTGAGATGCAGAGAGGTTGAGTAATCTTGCCCAAGGTCACATATTTAGTAAATAGTAGAGCTGGGGTTCAAATTCCAGCAATCCGACTCTAGAGCAATAACTCGGAAATGTAATATCATAATGACTGCACATCTTTGAGAGGAAATCAGAGTTATTGATTTGAGATGCACTTATGTCTTTACTTTGTACTACTTCCCTCTTATAACATTGATACACAGGTACAGTAAGGCTAAGAGAATATAAGAAACTTAAAGTGGGGATTGAGTGGGATGAACACTAAAAATGTCCCATCCAGATATTTCAGATTATTTTAAGTAACAGTGTTTAAAAGCTACCAGTTGCTTCCTATTTGGAGCAGGATGGGATGCCATAAGGCCCAGAGCTCAGCGATGTAGATGAGAGGTCAACTTGTGACTGCAAGTCTAGAGCCTGGACATTCTGCCTTCATTTGCCAAGTTCTATAATCAAGCACAATTCTGATTCTGTATTAAGTAACGTACCCTGCCCACAATACTGCAGCTGCAGATTGAGGGCTTTCCATTTGGGCCTTGCACAAATTTTAAAGAAAACCTTTGAGGCTGGGTCATCCAAGAACCCACTCTGCTACCGATCAAAGTTGAAGGAAATCTAGCATTGAAAGTGTCATTGTCTGCTAATTCTGGAGTATGTTCTTTTTTTATGGAAAGAAATTGGTTCTATGAGAAGTATTGTTTTATCTTACTTAAAAAAAATCATTCCAACTAGACATTTGAGAAGATAAAAAAATAGAAGAAAAGAAAATATCCAATCAAGAACAAATCTATCACAGTGTCTGACAGGTGGAAAGGTTCAATAAATATTAATTTTCTTGGTTTGTAGAGGAGAAATGTCTCAATTTGATCCTGAGAATGTAGAGTGATAACTGAAAGAATTTTTATCCTTCCAGATTCCATATTTCCTCAATTCTAAGACATCATCAGAAGAGGCACAACTAATTCATTAATAGATTTTGGGAGGAAAAAATCTCATAATAAACAAATGTAGGCAATTCAGTATAAAAGTGTTAAAATATGGAAGTACATGCATCTTAGAATTGAGCAAAAATGGGAAGACATCTCTGAGCATTCAATTAAATTCTCCCAACTTTGGTTGAAGCCTTATGGTTGGATCCATGAAGAATAAAAAGATAAATCAAACATGCTCCCAGATCTTAGAATTGCAAATCCTTGAGTAAATGAAAATATGACCACACAATCCTTGTGACTCTTTCACTTGTGGATCTTTGAAAAAGCCAATTCATAAAGAAAGTAAGAATTTGTGTTCAGTTGAAATCCAATTAAAATGATTGATAGCTTTGGTAGCAAAGGAGGTTAAAAGGGAGTTAAAATATACTGTTACCCTGGTGGTTCTGGGGAAGATGGAGTAGTAGTGCATCACTTGCTCCTCCAAAAAACAGCTATTGGACAGGCAGAAACTCTGAAACAACTGTTCCGGGACTTAGGAGGTTAGGGGAGCATAGGGGAGCATTGTACAGGATCTAGGGAAGAGTGGGAAGAAAAGGTTGAGATGCTGCAGTTCAAAACTATGAGTAAAGTGCTCAGCAACAACTGCTGGTACACATTTCCCAATCTCAAGTCTAGCTGCTTCAGTCCAGTTCCCGGCACAGAGATTTGGAAACCCTCTTCCCCCGGAACAGTGGGGTGCATGGCCGAGTACAGATCACAGCTTTTGATTGGCAAATTGGGATCACTGGGTGCTGGCTTGGAAACATGGTTTCCACCTGCCCTAGACAGGGGCAACCACAATTTTGTAAACCCCACCCCCAAGAGGGCAAAGGCAAAGGATGTTCAAAATGTGCAGCACTCTTAAGGCTGTGGAGAGGTTTTCTGAAGAGCACCATTTGCTGGGCAAGCCAGGTGTACTAGTTAGGGTTCTCTAGGGAAACAGAAACAACGAGAGGTATCTATGACTATAAAATTTATAAAAGTGACTCACACAACTGTGGGTATGCATGAGTCCAAATTCTGTAGGGCAGTCAGAAAACTGTCAACTTCAAGGAAGATGTCCGATGAACTCCTCAGGAAACAAACTGGCAACTTCAATGAATTCCTCAGGAAATGAACTGGGATCTTCGACGAACGTGTTCAATGAGCTCCTCAGGAAACAAACCGGCAACTTCAATGAACTCCTCAGGAAATGCTTCACTGGGCAGCCAAAGAAGAAGTGAAGGTCCTCTATCTGTCTCGCTTATTAAGTCTTCAACTGATTAATTGGATTAAATCCAGGCAATTGCATTCTCTCATTGCAGAAGACATGCCCTTTGTTGACATCACCAGTCACAGCTGCAGTCAATTGACTGATAATTTAATAAACCAGCCTGTTGGTTTATTAACCAGCCACAAATATCCTCGCAGCAATTGTTAGGCCAGTGCTTGCTTGACCGGACAGCTGGGTACTATCACCTGGCCAAGTTGACACGTGAAAGTACAGTTTTGGGGAGCTGCAAAAAGGCATTTTGGTGTCTTTCTTGACCCTCTTCCCAGGGGTCTTTGGATATGGTCTGTGCCCCCTTTGTGGGTTCCTGGCCATGTATTGCCTGGGAAATACTGACTTGAGACATTCGTCTCCAGGGTGACTCTCCTCCGGGTAAAAGGAGGTGGAGGCAATGAAAGGAGAGTTTTTTAAAAAAGCATAGTGACAAAACAAAAACTAACAGAAAAGATCAAGATTCCTGGAGAAGGAACAGAAGAAAGAAGTTTTTCCCTGGGGGTGAAATAATTGCAAAAATCATACAATCTTAAAAATTGTACCGCATATCCATGGCAAGAATCAGACAAAGACCTGAAAAAATCTAATCAGTTAAACATGGACAATTCTAAAGGTCCAGAATAAGTTGAACCAAGTGTCAAAGAAGAGACTTAACACAAAGCCAATCAACAATAAAACCTTAGGCAAGAGAGAGAAACTGACCATCAGAGTAAACTCATCAAGGTAAACAGATCCCAAGATGTCAGCAAAAAATTACAAGTCATACTAAGAAACAGAAATATATGGCTCAGTCAAGGGAACAAATTAAAACTTCAGAGGAGACATAGAATTTGGAACAATTTATCAAAGAAGTTCAAACAAATCTCCTAAATGAATGCAAAGAGATGAAGGAAAATGTGGCTAAATAGATAAAGGATATTAGGAAGACATTGTGTGAGCACAGAGAAGAATTTGAAAGTGTAAACAGAAACATAACAGAAATTAAGGCACAATAGAAGCAATTAAAAATATACTAGAGGGAACAACAGCAGATTTGAACAGGCAGAAGAAATAATCAGTGAATTAGAAGCTGAGACAATCAAAATTTCACAGAAGAACAGATAGAGAAAGCAATAGAAAAAATTGAGCAGGTTCTCAGGGAACTGAATAACAGCACAAAGCACACAAACATATACATCATGGTTGTCACAGAAGGAGAATGGAAAAGGGGTAGAAAGGATATTTGAGGAAATAATCGCAGAAAATTTCCTAACTTTTGTGAATGACAGAAATATACATGTTCAAGAAGCACAACATACTCCAAACAGGATAAACCCTAATAACCTACTATAAGAGTCATACTAATCAGAATGTCAAATGCAAAAGACAAAGAGAAAATCCTGAAAGCAGCAAGAGAAAAGCATTTCATCACATCAAAGTGGTCCTCAATAAGATTTAAGTGCTGATTTTTCATCAAAAACCATGCAGGCAAAAAGGCAGTGTTAAGGTACTGAAAGAGAAGAACTGCCAGCCAAGAATTCTTTATCTGGCAAAACTGTCCTTTAAAAATGAGGGACTGTTTCAAATATTCATAGTGTGATGGTTAGGTTCATGTGTCATCTTGGCCAGGCGATGGTACCCAGGTATCTGGTCAAGCAATCACTGGCCTAACCATTACTGCAAGGATGTTTGTGGCTGCTTAATAAACCAGAAGGTTGGTTTCTTAAATCATCATTCAATTGGCTGCAGCTGTGACTGAAGACATCAACGAAGGCTGCATCTTCCACAATGAGAGAATGCAGTCAGCTGGATTTAATACAATCAGTTGGAGACTTTTAACCAAGACAGATAAGAGGACCCTCACTACTTCTTCAGCTGACCAGTGTAGCATTTCCCAAGGAGTTCATCAAAGTTGTCAGTTTGTTTCCTGAGGAGTTCATTGAACAAGTTCATTGAAGTTGCTAGTCCGCTGCCTGAGAAGTTCATCGAACATCTTCTTTGGAGTTGCCAGTCTGCTGCCTGCCCTATGGAATTTGGACTCATGCATACCCACAGTTGTGTGAGACACTTTTATAAATCTTATATTTATACATATCTCTAGTTGATTCTGTTTCCCTAGAGAACCCTAACTAATACCCTTAAATAAACAGAAACTGAGAGAGTTAATCAACAAGAGACCTTCCCTACAAGAAATACTAAAGGGAGTTATGCTGGCTGAAAAAAAAAAAAAAAAGACAGAAGAGAGAGGCTTGAAGGACAGTGCAGAAATGAGGATTATCAGTAAGGGTAACCAAAAGGTTAAGAAGAGAAACAAAAACAAGATATGACATATCAAAACCAAAGCCTAAAATAGTTGAAGTAAGTACTTCCTTTACAGTAATAACATTGAATATTAATGGATTAAACTCCCCAATCAAAAGGCACAGATTGGCACAATGGATAAAAAGTATGATCCATCTATATTCTGTATACAAGAGATTCAACTTAGACTGAAGGAAATAAATGGGTTGAACATGAAAGGTTGGAAAAAATATTCCATTGCAAATAGTAACCAAAAACAAAAACAAAAATGAAAAACAACTGAAGTATCTATACTAATATCAGACAAAATAGACTTTAAAAACAAAACTTTTATAAGAGACAAAGGACACTCTATATTAATAAAAGGGGCAATCCACCAAGAACAAATAACAATCATAAATATTTATGCACATAACCAGGGTGCCCCCAAAATACCAGAGGCAACTCTGAAGGAAGAGATAGATGTCTCTACCATATTTTTGGAGACTTCAATACACCACTCTCATCAATAGATAGAACATCTAGACAGAGGATCAATAAGGAAACAGACAACTTAATAATATGAGAGGATCAGCAAAATTGATAAACCCTGACAATCTGACAATGAAAAAAAGAGAGAAGATGCAAATAAATAAAATCAGAAATGAGAGGGAGGAGCATTACTACTGACCTCACAGAAATAAAAAGGATCATAAAAGGATACCATGAACAACTGTTTGTCAAGAAATTAGACAACTTAGAGGAAATAGACAAATTCCTAGAAACACACAAATTACACTGACTCTAGAAGAAACAGAAGAGTTCAACAGAACAATTACAAGTAAAGAGATTGAATAAGTCATTAGAAACCCTCCAACAAAGAAAAGCCCATGACCAAATGGGTTTGCAGGTGAATTCTACCAATCATTCCAAGAATGATTCCAAGAATGATACCAATCCTGCTCAGACTTTTTCAAAAAATTGAGAGGAGGGAACACTGCTTAATTCATCATGTGAAGCCATCATCACCCTAATACCAAAGCCAAATAAAGATACTACAAGAAAAGAAAATTATGGACCAATTTCTCTAATGAATACAAAGATCCTCAACAACATACTTGCAAATTGAATCCAACAGCACATTAAAGTAATTGTACACCATGATCTAGTGGTTTTTATCCCAGGTATGCAAGAGTGGTTCAACATAAGGAAATCAATTAATGTAATAGACCACATTAACAAAATAAAGGGGAAAAAAAACACATGATCATCTCCATTGATGCAGAAAAGGCATTTGACAATACCTAGAATCTTTTTTTTGATAAAAACACTTTAAAATATAGGAGTAGAAGGAAATTTCCTCAACATGATAAAGGGAATATATGAAAAATTCACAGCTAACATCATAATCAATGGGGAAAGACTGAAAATTTCCCTCTAAGATCTAGAACAAGACAACGATGCCCTCTGTCACCACTGTTATTCAACATTGTGCTCAAAGTTCTAGCTAGAGAAGTTAGGCACAAAAAAGAAATAAAAGGTTCCCAAACTGAAAAAGAAAGCATAAAATTTTCACTAATTGCAGATGATATGTTCCTATATATATTTATAGTCCTGAAAAAATCTACAACAAAGTTACTAAAAGTAATAAATGAGTTCAGCAAAGTGGCAGGATACAAAATCAGCATGCAGATATCAGTAGGGTTTCTAAACACTAGTAATGAGCAATCTGAGGATGAAATAAAGAAAATCCATTTACAATAGCAACTAAAAGTATCAAATATCTAGGAAGAAATTTAACCAATGATGTAAAGGACTTGTACACAGAAAAATTAAAAAAAGAACTAAAGAAGACCTAAATAAATGGAAGGGCGTTCCATGTTCATGGTTTGGAAGACTAAATATTCTTAGGGTGTCAATTCCACCCAAATTGATCTACAGATTCAACACAATTCCAATCAAAATTCTAACAGCCTACTTTGCAGTAATGGAAAAGCCAATAATCAAATTTATTTGGAAGGGGAAGGGGCCCCAAACAGCCAAAAATATCCTATAAAAGAAGAATGAAGTTGGTGGACTCACACTTCCTTACTTGAAAGCATATTACAAAGCTACAGTGGTCAAAACAGCATGTCAGTGGCATAAAGACCGGGCAACGGAATCTAATTGAGAGTTCACAATCAGACCCTCACATCTCTGGCCAATTGATATTCAACAAAGTTGCCAAGTCCACTCATTGCGACAGGAGAGTCTCTTCAACAAGTTATATTCAGAAAACTGGATATCCTTATGCAAAAGAATTAAATACAACCCTTATCTCAATGTTATACAAAAACTAATACAAAATGGGATCAAAGACCTAAATATAAGAACCAGGACTATCAAATCCCTAGAGGAAAATGTAGGGAAGCATCTTCAAACTCTTGTAGTAGGCAATGGTTTCTTAGACTTTATACCCAAAGAATAAGAATGAAAGAAGAAATATATAGATGGGACCGCCTCAAAATTAAAAATTTTGTGTTTCAAAGGACATTGTAAAGAAAGTTAAAAGGCAACCTATACAGTAGGAGAACATATTTGGAAACAAAATTTTCAGTATGGGTTTAATATCCAGAATGTATAAAGAAATCCTACAACTCAACAATGAAAAGACCAAACAACCCTAGTAAAAAAATAGGCAAAAGACTCGAATAGATATTTCTCCAAAGAGGAAATACTGATGGCTTAAAAGCACATGAAAAGATGCTCAACATCACTAGCAGTCAATGAAATGTAAATCAAAACCACAATGAGATATTATTTCACACTTACCAGGAAGGCCACTATTAACAACAAAAAACTACAAATGTTAAAAGCACTGTGGTATGTTGGTGAATGTGCTTGAAAGGGGAGGTTTTGAAGGTCATGTATATTACTAGAAGGAAAGTCAGAAGATATATGGGACATTTTAACACAGTGAACCCTGTTGTAGATGATAGCTCTGGTAAATAGCACAAATATAAGAATGTTCTTTTGTGAATTACAGCAAATATACTACACTATACTAGGTGTTAATAATAGGGTAATATATGGGGAAAATGCACTTCATGTGAACTATAGACCATAGTCAACATTAGTATTTTAATATTCTTTAGCAATTGTAACAAAGGTACCACACTAATGCAAAGTGTCAACAGTAGAGGAGTATATGGGAACATTGTATTTTTTATATGACTTTTCTGTAAACCTACAATCTCTCTAATTAAAAAAATGAGTAAATAAAAAAGAAACATGCACTGAAATTTAAAAGTGTGTGTGTGTGTGTGTGTGTGTGTGTGTGTGTGTGTGTGTGTATATATATATATATATATATATATATATATATATATATATATATATACGCAGTTACCCCAAAACTGTAAAATCTGTCTCCTATTTAGGTACACAGCTTATTAAACTTTGGGATGATTAAGCCATGGAAGAATTAGAAACAACAGTTTCCTTTAGTTTCAAAAGCAAATCCCTAATAACATTTTTATAGCCTGTCTGAAGCAATGGCTTAAATCCTAGTTTATTTCAACATTTAGTTTCCCAGTCTGTACATTGACATACTCTAGTGAATATCCTCTTCATCACTGCTGAAGATGAAATACTTGTATCCCCATTCTTATTCTTCTTAAGAAATTCCAGATATGACTACAAATAAAATGTAGAAAAAAAGAGATTTAAGTATGATTATGATGTTAGATACTGTACAGTGAATTTCTAAACCATTAACAAGCAAATGGAATATAAACAAATCAATAACAGAACCTATAAAAGCATATAAATGCAAGACATTAGAGTTTAACAAATGTTCTTGTCATTGTATTACTGGAATCCACGACAAATATGTGCCCTGAGGAGAAGTCAATTTACTTTTATTGCTATAACGGGTTGACTACTCTGGATGAAGTTTTCAAAGGAGGCTAAAAGAGAGAGCCATTTGAAGCCAAGTCTCCAGTGATTCATTGAAGAGTATTGTAAGGTGAGATGCAATATCATTGCAGTTTCCATGTGAAATGCCTTAACATTCCAGGAAACCCAGGGGAATACCCAGAAATCTGTGACTGTCTGTACATTATACTTCATTCACCTGCAGATTTCTATGTATTTCCAAAAGATTTACAGAACACGTATCAACCCTCAATGATCTGGAGGTGGAATCTGTGGTTAAGGGTTATCAATAGTGGAAAACCACACTATCTGAGAAGTGTTTTCTGATCAGAGGCAGTATTTTGGCTATGGGTTTGTTACAAAAGTGGTCTCTAACAGAATCTCAAATGCTTGTTGATCTAATCCTGGAGGCTTGCATTATTCCACAAAAGAAGTTATCAGTTGTCCTTCATTTCCTAGTTCTGTGGCTGGCACAGCAAATGAATTATTTTTGAGTGAGCTTTGGAAGCCTCTGTTTTGAGTCCTGGATCTTCATCTGATGCTTCTGACAAACTCCCATCTCCATATTCTGTTTATAAAATGGTATATTTAATCACCCAAAACACATCTCATGCACTAAAATGGGAGAAGGCATAGGGAAGTAAAGGAAAAATTTAAATTATAATGTAACAATCAAAAAATGATAACAGTGTTACAGTCTTTATTCTTGCAGCTTTCGTCATCTACAGCCTGTTTCTTTTTCCTCTAGTTTTGGTTGAACATTTCTACTGGGTGGGAGTCTTACCCAGTAGTATGACTCACAGTACTCTTAAGTGGTCTGAGTTCTTGGTAGTCTTCTTGAGTTAATGGAAATTTTCATTAATCTTTAAAACAGGACTCAGTACAAGGGTTCCAGCTGGGTTGCACTCATACTCCTTCCTCTCCGTTCTACAGAGGCGATATTATCTGCCTTTGATCCTCAGGTTCTACGACCCTAGTCAGTACTGTGAAATGCTTTCTCTTAAACTTTGTTCTGAAGGTTGATGTCACTTATGTCAATATGTCTTAACTGTTTTCCCAGAAAATTCTTTCCCAGGAAGATATAGCTGTATAAAAACAAATATCAATTGCATCACTTCAGGAAATTTTTGCAAACCAAATATCTGGGCAAACAGCTTGCTCACCTGATCAAAGCACTCTGATATCAAACAAGAGTTTGTTTCTCGAGAATTGTCTCAAAATCCTCCCCTCATTTTGTTTACAAGTTCTAAACTATTAGGTCATGATTTTTGCCATTTCATCCAGTTGCTCTCTTTGAGAGATCTACCTTTTCCTCCTTTGGCTCAAACCAAAACCCTACGCATATCCTTCTCCAAATTCCCCACTTCTGACTTTCAAAAACTCTCTGACAATGGTGTTTTCCTGTGCAGCTGTGAGTTTGAAACTTTTCTTTACTTGATCCTCAGGTTTCTTTGGTGGTCTTTATGAGGGAATCAAAGTAGATATTTTGAAATGTCTATAGCAATACCCCAACCAATGAGTATTTAATTTAGTGGAATGTTTATCAGACAATTTTGGTGAAAACATTCCTCCTCTATCTACTAACACTTCTAAATGAGCAAAGTTAAGATCATGAAAACAGAGAGTGACACTTTTGAAAGTGGTTTGTTCAATGTTATCAAAAAGGTGCCACTCCTACTTTCATCCTATGGTTCCTTCCCCTTCACCTGCATATTGTGATTATGAGAAAAATAGCTGACCCAGTTCTATTAACCTTTGATACATGTCTATTTTCATGTGCAAATTCCCAAGAGAGGTAATCTGATTGCCTTGTCTTGAAATGATGTCAATCAGCTATGATTAGAGTTGCAAGGCCCAGGAGTACAGTCCAGTAGATTAATGCTGTTTCCAGAAAAAGGAGGACATTAGGATTTGGGGAGCCATCCAATTGATGCGCTTTACTGGCTTGATAGAGTTAGACCTAAAGGGTGCTTTGTAAAGTCCACACAAGGCTTCTCATTGACTAAAACCCAACTTATTGATTTCTGTAGTATTGGTTCCCAAAGTTTGTATCAAGGCACCCTTGGGTGACAGTAAACTCATAGGAGTGTTGCTGGGATAGTTAAAATATTTAAGGGAATTAGTGATGGTAAATACTTGTCAGACACTGTGTGAGATACTAGTTCAAGTTAGTGTCACAGTTCAGAAGTCAGTCCTTTCCTGATGCACACAAAACCAATCAGTAGACATTGGGATTTTGAGAAGAGAAAAAGTTTATTTAGCAAAGGCTAACCTTGCAGAAATAGGAGGATAAATAGTTGCTCAGCTCTGTCTCCCCGAGCTGGTTAGGTGAGGGATATTCACTGGATTAAATAAAGGGAGGTCGGGCTAGGGATGTTAGGCACATTGGGATTGCCTAGTAAATATTCCAATTTAGGAATGCAAGTTGATTATTATCATTGGCTGTGTCGACATTGAAATTAGGGATTGCAAGTTGGTTATTATCATTGACTGATGTGTTCTGTTATGTTGAAGAGGGGGCTTGTGATGTTGCTGAATTTATAATGGCCAGACCTCTTGCTTGCTTTCAGGTCCAGCATTTTTCTTTCTTGTTGTCTCTGCTCATTTTGATTTCATTCCAGGGTATTTTATGTCCTGGGGTCATTTAAGTTCAGATCTAGGGGAAGGTTAATTAAGACTGGTCTGGCCAGAGCTATGAAAACAAGAACTTATCTATGGAGTATGTAGGTGGAATTTCAGAGAAAAGAGAAATGGAAATTTTGTAACTTAATTAGGGAGGTAACTGCTTTGGCAGTGGTGGGATTTATGAAAATGGATAGGGTCTACTACATTAGTTTACAGTTTCAACATTAGATTGCCCTAAATTTTAGTCAATGACATTCTTTGTGAAGCTAGGTTTTTGGTGTTTGCTGTAATTGAAAAGCAAGAACTCTATGAAAGAAAATTTATGTAAGAGGAATTGAGAGTGGAGATATCCAATCTGATTCCAAAGTTGGAAAGTTGTACAGCCCCAACAGATGCATACATCCCATTAGGCAGTAATTGTGGGTATGTATGAAACAGATTTTTTTCTTTAATTTGTCTCATTATTTTTTTCAAACAGCTAAGTTATTAGGATATCAATACTTTTTAGGTTGCTTATACCTAAACAATAAATGGAACTGTAAGGTATTCATTTTGGTAGTGAAAAATCTTCTGGACACTAAAGTCACCGCAGATTGAGAAAATTTGGGAAACTCTTTCTTACAGAGTTTCTCCCCTTATAGTTTCTCCCCTTATTCCATTTTCAAAAGTCAGAGGGTATCTTTTGTGTTTTGTATTGTTTATTTTAGTTTAATTTAGAGTGTAATGGAATCCCCTGGGATGTTGTTAGAATATAGGCTCCTAGGATCAATCCCATGTATCCTGGCTGAGATGGGACCTAGGAATGTGTATTTTTTACAAACGTGTGATTCCGATGCAAGGGGTCCACATACTGCGAACTCTGAGAAACACTTTCTACATATTGCTATTTTTACAGCTTTAAAACTGTTCAGCAGCATCTGTGCAATTTTGGATGCACCATTCCCTCCTACCCCCTCTTCCCCCATTTTTCCTGTTTCCTATATGAAGTGGAAAGCATCTAACCCTGTTGACTCCAACACACTGCACGCACTGTTTCCAAAGTGGCACACTTTAAAGTCATGAAAATGAAAAATCACCGTTTTGTTTCTATTCCCAGATTAACGCCAGTGCTGTATTGACCCACAACTCCCTGTCTGAGACAATGTAACTAGCACATCACTAGTGCCTATCACTCTTTGCTCAACATAAGAACTCCTCCCTGCTACAATTTGGTCTTATTCTTACAGTTCTCTTGCAGTTAAACAGCACAACTACATTGGAAAAATATGCAGAGAGTGAGGAGCAGAGCATTTTGATCAAGCTGCCTGTTTTACAGAGCTGTGAGTTGGGGAATCTGGATTCTTTAGAGCTGTCTTATTTGACAGCCTTCTGGCTGTATGGTACAATATTTATCTTGCAAGATTACACCAGTTTATGTCAAAACAAATAAACAACAAAAGAAAACTCCAGTGCAGGAGAGATTAACAGGAACAAATCCTGCTCGAGGTAAACATAAGACACTGCATTTCTGAATACATTTCTGGAGGCGATTCTTGGAAGCTTTGAGAAATAGGTGGTATGTGTGCAGGCGTGTCACCCCTTCCTTTTGCATCTTGCTCTTTACTCCTTTTGCACACTCTCCAGATGCAACCATATTCACTGATTTCTTCATCTTCTCAATGCAAAGCTAGTGTCTGGAAATAATATATTATTCAGGCATTTACTCATTCTTGTATGACTCTGAGTACCTTCTACATCACAGGCACTGTGTAACTTGTCAGGAAACCACAGTGAATCAAAGAAAAAACATTTTTCCCATTATGGAATTAATTGTAAAAACACCATGGACCAGGACCTCTGGTTAGTGTTTTAAATATGTTTTCTCGTGAAATTCTCAACAATTAGGTGCTATTATTACCCTGTTTTCCAATTGAGAAATTATTATAGGACTTGACCAAGATCACATACTCAAGTGGGAGAGCTAGACTTGAATCAATTTTTATTTAAATTAAGAGAAAAAATTATTAGCAAGTGGATTCTAAGGTGTAAATAATTAAGAAAAGCTTAATTACTACTTTTTTTTTTTAAATCAAATTATTATATTTAACTGGTTAACAAAGCCTTAAGTGAAGGGATGCATTTCAAGTGGTAAAATGTTAGACACTAGCATCCTGAAGGGGTGGATTTGGGAAGGATGTGGGAGAAGAGTGATGAATGAGCAGTACACTCCCTGCACTTCTTAAGACACAATACACACAGCATTGTGCTGGCTTGGATTCCAGCCTACAAAGCTCTCAAAAGAGGATTTGCCCTTAGTAATTCCTGGCTCCCCCTTCCTGTGGACACTGGTTAATGACAAGCCATGTGGCTGTAGAACCTTCAGGTCCCTGAAGTGGAAGAGAGACCTGTGTTGATGAGGGCAGACCCATGCAGAGATGATTTTTTTGGTTGAGGAAAAGGGTGGTAGCATCTGGGAGCATCAGGTAAGGGTGGGGAAGAACAGAAGTAAATGGATTTAAGAAACACTTAGGAGGTGAAATCATCTGGACTTACAGATGGATTGGATATGAGGCTGAAGGAAAGGAATGTGCCAAGAATGACTCCTGAATTCTTGTCATTCCCCAACTAGGGAGAAATGGAGGAGTGGAGTGTTTGGACCGGAGTTTAAAATTGTGTTTGAGGCATATTATATTTGAGATGGCTTTGTGAACACACATATCTGGGTTTATGATATAGGCCTTGGAGAAAACGCCTGAGTGGGAAATGAGCACAGTGTGAGTCCTCTGTGTGGAGGTGGCGAATACAGTCTAGAGTGTTTGTGATGCTGTATTGAATGCCAGGAGCATGGGTATCAGAAAGTCAGGGGGTATTTCTGTATCTGCTCTATTCTGCTCTCTGAAAGGCCATCAGGCTTTAAGGAATTTAAGAGCATTTTCTTAAAATGCTTTGTAAATCATACAGAACTGGTAAAAGCTTATTTTTATTAGTGGTATTAAATAAATCACAACAAGGCATTTTTTGTACTATGTGATTGTACGAGACAGTTCAGTGGAGGGACATGTGGGGAGATGAAGCAGGTCGCATAGAGAAGTTTTCCCCAGCTGAAGAACATTTAGTACATGGGGAGGGATGACTAGGCATGGACCCAAGAGAGGAGGCTCTGCTGGTAATTCTGGAAAGTGACATATGGGATTTGGGTTGCCATGCATCCTGGTTGTGCTTCATAAAGAGGAAGACATCTTTTATCAACAAGTAGTTAATGATGCTCACAACCTCAAGAGAGATGGGCTCTTGTCTAACCCACTGTCTTTCAGACTTTGTTCTATGAAATACAAGCATCTTGGGTAATGTTGACTAAGTGTTTTATAAATATAATGGCCCATGCTAACAAAATTTTTTCTTCAAAGTATTTTGGCTATATGTCAGAACAATGTCCTATTTATACTATGATTCTTATTAATACATCATATAGTAATTTTCCTTTTAAAAATTGTATGCCACAAACCAGATTTCAAGGAAGTCCCGTGAAATGCATTTTAGAAGGTTCTTAATAAAATTATATTTTGCTATTTTTGTTTTATCATAGAGTAAAATATATATTAGATTTTGATAATTTCTTATAACAACAAATCAGTAAAGACTATTTGCTGTCTAATCTCAGTGTGTGTTACATTTGAGAACTAAAAAAAATATAATTTTGTTTCCTTGGGTTAAACAATTCAGGATAAACACAATTTTCTGCTCTTGTGCTAGAAGACTGGGATTTGGCAAAAACAACTTAGCTACTTTCCCAGTAAATACTCGCTTGTGGAATATATGACCATGAATCAGTTTAATTAGTTTATTAATCAAGATTGGCAGGTAGGGTATCAATGATTACTTTTAGACCTTCCCCTTGCTGTGCCAACCAATCCAAAGCTATTAGGTGACAAATTCTGCCCAATTCCAACCACCTATTTCTCTGTCTCATAAGACCCTTCATCAATCTGCCCTAAAGCTGTATAAATATTCTCTCATAACTTCCTCCTTTTGAGACACTACTAAGACTCTCTCTTGGTGGTGTTGTCCCTTATGTAGTAAATTTCACAAACTTGGCATTCCTTCAGCAACAAATTTTTCAGTCGTCTTGTTGGGGAGTGAGTAGCTGACATATGTCATTAACGTCTGCCCGTGTTCCACGAGAACATTATACTTTAAAAATTGTTCGGTGTTCAAATATATTAAGTAAATTTTACTCAAATCATTCAATAGTCAGTAAAGATATATTCACGAGTCCTTCAGTAGAATTTGGAGTATATTTTTTGTATAAAATCAGTGCAAAACATCATTGATTTCCTAGTTTCACTCACCAACACCTGTTCAACTCAAACTGTAGTGGAATAGCATTCTTCTATTTTGATAACAGTCATTAAAATAAGTTTGGTCTGCTAGCCTGAGACTCTAAGTACCATTTAAAATATACAATCAGTAGTAAAATGCCTAGCATGCTCTAAATAGGGCATTTATGAATGATTTTTTTTAACACAAGTTGTCATCAGTTGACAATTGCTGAGAATGCCAAACTATTATTTTTTGGTTGACATACCCGATGGTACGACAGATTTTTGGTGTAAGACTCATTGTTGATTCTCTCTTATATTCTTTGCTTTGGGCCAAATAAGTGCTGATTCTTTTTACTGAGTTTTATTTTTTATTACTATTGCAAAAGGAAAGCATTATGAATCTGTCAACTCAGTCTAAGTGCTAACATTCTGTACCATATAATTTTTATTTCTCTACAACCATTATTTTGATCAATGTGGAGATTCAAGGTGTTACTGATGGGAAATTTAATAAGAACCCAGGAAATTTCCAGGAAGCAGAAAGAGTGGACTGAAGAGCATGCGTTGCAACAGAGCATAGCTATTTTTAAGTTGCACCTAAATGCCTTTAGTCAGGACACTGACTAAATGACACTACAGTTCTCATCACTCCTGTTACTCCTCTTGCCTTAAACATGGATCATTTACAAGACTCTCCAGGCCCTCAAAGGCATTTGCAACCCTTGCATGGGGAGGAGAAGGTTAAAGAAATAAAAGTATCTTTATCACCTACTCACTGTTATAACCTAGGGCATATCTCATGTCCTCATATATAAAGTAGAGCTAAAAATATTAGACTTGTTTATATGAGAGGTTTGTGAGGACTGAAAAGAAAAGTCAATATGCTTTACAACCATCAAAAAATATATTATAAGATTGGTTTGTTCCTTTGTGCTACCTATCTATCTATTTATCTATCTATCTATCTCTACCTATTTATTTATCTATCTATCTTTACTTGTAGGAGGAAAAAGAGTGGGTAGAATTATTCTCATGCTAAGATCTGGCTTATATGCTGTTAAGAACCCTTTTCACCAAGAGACTGAAGCTGTTATGACTTGCAGATAATATAGTCATTTGTTTGATGAATGAATATTTATTGGTCACCTACTGCATGCCCATTGATCTATTAGGCACTCATAGAAACTTAGGCATAGTCCCTGCTTTCCAAAGCTTCTAATCTAGTGGAGAAGAAATGTCCCTCTTTGACAGGACAAAATGGGTGCTTTTTTGTGGGAAAGCATTTAGACTGAGGTGTCGATGTTGTGTAGTATGAGGAGGAGTGAGCCATGTGGAAGTGTGGGGTTGGAGTGAGAGCATCCCAGAGCCCAAGGGAATAGTGAAGGTAAACACCCTGAGAGTAAGGGAGATTTCAGGAGCTCTGGAAACTGTCATAAGGCAATTCTCAGAAAGAAGAAATACGAGCAACACAAAGCAGCAAGAGGGCGGTAGCAGAAGATGAAATTGGAGACGTAACAAGGACCCAGAAGGTAGGGCTTTGCAGCTAATTTGTAGTTTTCTATTGTCGTGTAACAAATCAACACCATCCCAGAGGTTTAAAACAACACCTATTTGTTAGCTTATATTTTTTCTGGATCAGAAACCTGGGCACAGTGTGGCTCATCTGGATCTTCTGCTCCAGGTATCACAGACCTAAATAAAAGTACCTACTGTCTGGGCTCTCATCAGAAGGGTCTGGGAAAGAATCTGCTTCCAAGCTCATTCACGTTATTGGCAGAATCAAGTTCCTTCTGGCTATAGGGCTAAGGTCCCTTTTCTTTGTTCACTCTCACCTGAGAGTCTTCCTTTCTCCTGGAAGCTGCTCTCTGGTCATGGCACGGGGACCCTTCTATCTCAGAACCAGCAATGCATATCAAATCATTCTCCTGCTTGGACTCTCTCTGACTTCCCTTTCTGCTGCCTCCTTTCCACTTGCAGCTGGAGAAAGTTCTCTGCTTTAAGGGCTCATGTGATTAGACTGGGTAGAACCGGATAGTCCAGGACAATTCCCTGTTTTAAACTCTGTAACATTAATCACGTCTTCAGAGCCCCTTTTGTCATGTAATATGTTCAGAGGTTCCAGTGGTAGGTCTTGGCCCTCTTCAGAAGCTATTATTCCACCCACTTCAGATTTCATTAAAAGTGAAAAAGTTCACTGAAGGCATTTAAACAGGTAGTGACATAATCTCATTTTATATTGAAATGTATGGGGATGACAATTCTTTGCTGTGAATTAAAATGAAATTAAATGTTTGACTGTGTTTCACTTTTTTTTCACTGTGCTGAGACTCTGGGAGTGAGAACACAGCAAAAGAGCCTGAAAGTGGGAGAGAGGTCCCTGATGTCATCCTGGATATTGTGAACCATCCTCTGAGCTAGGAGAGCTAGTTGGACATCATGGAGTCCCTTTTTTAGACTAATGAGGTAGATCCCTATTTGCCCAGTGCTGTCAATCGGAGGTTGTCTAATTTTTTGCCCCAATAATCCTTAGAAGAATGTTGAAAATTAGGGTATCTCCTGTCATATTTCCAAGTCAATATCTATAATTTTATTTATTACCAGTTCAAATATTTAGAAAATATATGTTTTGTCATAATTTATTAATATTTTAGAAAGAAATTACTTTAGAAAATATATCCAATGGACTTCTACTTTAGCTCTTTCTGGTTATAAAAAATATCTACCATATAACCAAATAGTTAGGCTAAATCAGTAAAAAATGATTTACTTTCTGTCATAAAAAGACTTCTTTTACTTTTTATTTCAAGCAAGCACACTAAAATGCTTTTTTTGAGAGGCACTATTTTTTAAAATTACAGAAATAAATTACAAAACACATCTTATTAGATGGTGTTCTAGTTTGCTAATGCTGCCGGAATGCAAAACACCAGAAATGGACTGGCTTTTTTTTTTTTTTTTTTTTTTTTTTAAAAAAAAATAAAAAAAAATAATGTATGGTATGGCAAGTAGTCTTTTTTTCTTTTGACTGAAGTCCATACTTTATTCAGATTTCCTTAGTTTCTACCTAATATCTATTTTTTTTTAATTTTTTTTAATCATCATTTTATTGAGATATATTCACATACCACGCAGTCATACAAAACAAATTGTACTTTCGATTGTTTACAGTACCATTACATAGTTGTACATTCATCACCTAAATCAATCCCTGACACCTTCATTAGCACACACACAAAAATAACAAGAATAGTAATTAGAGTGAAAAAGAGCAATTGAAGTAAAAAAGAACACTGGGTACCTTTGTCTGTTTGTTTCCTTCCCCTACTTTTCTATACATCCATCCATAAACTAGACAAAGTGGAGTTTGGTCCTTATGGCTTTCCCAATCCCATTGTCACCCCTCATAAGCTACATTTTTATACAACTGTCTTCGAGATTCATGGGTTCTGGGTTGTAGTTTGATAGTTTCAGGTATCCACCACCAGCTACCCCAATTCTTTAGAACCTAAAAAGGGTTGTCTAAAGTGTGCGTAAGAGTGCCCACCAGAGTGATCTCTCGGCTCGTTTAGGAATCTCTCTGCCACTGAAGCTTATTTCATTTCCTTTCACATCCCCCTTTTGGTCAAGAAGATGTTCTCTGTCCCACGATGCCGGGTCTACATTCCTCCCCGGGAGTCATATTCCACGTTGCCAGGGAGATTCACTCCCCTGGGTTTCTGATCCCACGTAGGGGGGAGGGCAGTGATTTCACCTTTCAAGTTGGCTTAGCCAGAGAGAGAGGGCCACATCTGAGCAACAAAGAGGCATTCAGGAGGAGACTCTTAGGCACAAATATAGGGAGGCCTAGCCTCTCCTTTGCAGCAACCGTCTTCCCAAGGGTAAAACTTATGGTAGAGGGCTCAACCCATCAAACCACCAGTCCCCTATGTCTATGGTCATGTTAGCAACCATGGAGGTGGGGTAGGCGAATACCCCTGCATTCTCCACAGGCTCCTCAAGGGGGCACTACATCTTTTTTTTTTTTTCCTTGTTTTTCTTTTTTTTTCTTTTTTAACTTTCCCTTCTTTTTTAAATCAACTGTATGAAAAAAAAAAGTTAAAAAGAAAACAAACATGCAATAAAAGAACATTTCAAAGAGACCATAACAAGGGGGTAAGAAAAAGACAACTAACCTAAGATAACTGCTTAACTTCCAACATGTTCCTACTTTACCCCAAGAAAGTTACACAATATAGCAACATTTCTGTGAACTTGTTCCTACTATATCCATCAGAAATTAACAGACCATAGTCATTTCTGGGCATCCCCAGAACGTTAAATAGCTTATCTGTTCTTCTTGGATTATTGTTCCTCCTTCCTTAATTTCTCTCTACTGCTAGTTCCCCTACATTCTACATTATAAACCATTTGTTTTACATTTTTCAAAGTTCACATTAGTGGTAGCATATAATATTTCTCTTTTTGTGCCTGGCTTATTTCGCTCAGCATTATGTCTTCAAGGTTCATCCATGTTGTCATATGTTTCACCAGATCGTTCCTTCTTACTGCCGCGTAGTATTCCATCGTGTGTATATACCACATTTTATTTATCCACTCATCTGTTGAAGGACATTTGGGTTGTTTCCATCTCTTGGCAATTATGAATAATGCTGCTATGAACATTGGCGTGCAGATATCTGTTCGTGTCACTGCTTTCCGATCTTCCGGGTATATACTGAGAAGTGCAATCGCTGGATCGAATGGTAGCTCTATATCTAGTTTTCTAAGGAACTGCCAGACTGACTTCCAGAGTGGCTGAACCATTATACAGTCCCACCAACAATGAATAAGAGTTCCAATTTCTCCACATCCCCTCCAGCATTTGTAGTTTCCTGTTTGTTTAATGGCAGCCATTCTAACCGGTGTTAGATGGTATCTCATTGTGGTCTTAATTTGCATCTCTCTAATAGCTAGTGAAGCTGAACATTTTTTCATGTGTTTCTTGGCCATTTGTATTTCCTCTTCAGAGAACTGTCTTTTCATATCTTTTGCCCATTTTATAATTGGGCTGTCTGTACTATTGTCATTGAGTTGTAGGATTTCTTTGTATATGCAAGATATCAGTCTTTTGTCAGATACATGGTTTCCAAAAATTTTTTCCCATTGAGTTGGCTGCCTCTTTACCTTTTTGAGAAATTCCTTTGAGGTGCAGAAACTTCTAAGCTTGAGGAGTTCCCATTTATCTATTTTCTCTTTTGTTGCTTGTGCTTTGGGTGTAAAGTCTAGGAAGTGGCCGCCTAATACAAGGTCTTGAAGATGTTTTCCTACATTATCTTCTAGGAGTTTTATGGTACTTTCTTTTATATTGAGATCTTTGGTCCATTTTGAGTTAATTTTTGTGTAGGGGGTGAGGTAGGGGTCCTCTTTCATTCTTTTGGATATGGATATCCAACTCTCCCAGCCCCATTTGTTGAAAAGACCATTATGGCTCAGTTCAGTGACTTTGCGGGCCTTATCAAAGATCAGTCGGCCATAGATCTGAGGGTCTATCTCTGAATTCTCAATTCGATTCCATTGATCTATATGTCTATCTTTGTGCCAGTACCATGCTGTTTTGGCAACTGTGGCTTTATAATAAGCTTCAAAGTCAGGGAGTGTCAGTCCTCCCACTTCGTTTTTCTTTTTTAGAGTGTCTTTAGCAATTCGAGGCATCTTCCCTTTCCAAATAAATTTGATAACTAGCTTTTCCAAGTCTGCAAAGTAGGTTGTTGGAATTTTGATTGGGATTGCATTGAATCTGTAGATGAGTTTGGGTAGAATTGACATCTTAATGACATTTAGCCTTCCTATCCATGAACATGGAATATTTTTCCATCTTTTAAGGTCCCCTTCTATTTCTTTTAGTAGAGTTATGTAGTTTTCTTTGTATAGGTCTTTTACATCTTTGGTTAAGTTTATTCCTAGGTACTTGATTTTTTTAGTTGCTATTGAAAATGGTATCTTTTTCTTGAGTGTCTCTTCAGTTTGTTCATTTCTAGCATATAGAAACATTACTGACTTATGTGCATTAATCTTGTATCCCGCTGCTTTACTAAATTTGTTTATTAGCTCTAGTAGCTGTATCGTCGATTTCTCAGGGTTTTCTAGATATAAGATCATATCATCTGCAAACAATGACAGTTTTACTTCTTCTTTTCCAATTTGGATGCCTTTTATTTCTTTGTCTTGCCGGATTGCCCTGGCTAGCACTTCCAGCACAATGTTGAATAACAGTGGTGACAGCGGGCATCCTTGTCTTGTTCCTGATCTTAGAGGGAAGGCTTTCAGTCTCTCACCATTGAATACTATGCTGGCTGTGGGTTTTTCATATATGCTCTTTATCATGTTGAGGAAGTTTCCTTCAATTCCTACCTTTTGAAGTGTTTTTATCAAAAAGGGATGTTGGATTTTGTCAAATGCTTTTTCAGCATCTATTGAAATGATCAATTGATTTTTCCCTTTTGACTTGTTAATGTGTTGTAATACATTGATTGTTTTTCTTATGTTGAACCATCCTTGCATGCCTGGAATGAACCCCACTTGGTCATGGTGTATGATTTTTTTAATGTGTCTTTGGATTCGATTTGCAAGTATTTTGTTGAGGATTTTTGCATCTATATTCATTAGGGAGATTGGCCGGTAGTTTTCCTTTTTTGTAGCATCTTTGCCTGGTTTTGGTATTAGATTGATGTTAGCTTCATAAAATGAGTTAGGTAGTGTTCCATTTTTTTCAATGTTTTGAAAGAGTTTGAGTAAGATTGGTGTCAGTTCTTTCTGGAAAGTTTGGTAGAATTCCCCTGTGAAGCCATCTGGCCCTGGGCATTTATTTGTGGGAAGATTTTTGATGACTGATTGGATCTCTTTGCTTGTGATGGGTTGGTTGAGGTCTATTTCTTCTCTGGTCAGTCTAGGTTGTTCATATGTTTCCAGGAAATTGTCCATTTCTTCTACATTATCCAGTTTGTTGCCATACAGTTGTTCATAGTATCCTCTTATAATTTTTTTAATTTCTTCAGGATCTGCAGTTATGTCACCTTTTTCATTCATTATTTTGTTTATATGGGTCTTCTCTCTTTTTGATTTTGTCAGTCTAGCTAGGGGCTTGTCAATCTTGTTGATCTTCTCAAAGAACCAACTTTTGGTGATAGTTATCCTCTCTATTGTTTTTTTGTTCTCTATGTCATTTATTTCTGCTTTAATCCTTGTTATTTCTTTTCTTGTACTTGGTTTAGGATTGGTTTGCTGTTCATTTTCTAGCTTCTTCAGTTGATCCATTAGTTCTTTGATTTTGGCTCTTTCTTCCTTTTTAATATATGCGTTTAGTGCTATAAATTTCCCCCTTAGCACTGCTTTTGCTGCATCCCATAGGTTTTGGTATGTTGTGTTCTCATTTTCATTCGTCTCTATATATTTAGCAATTTCTCTTGCTATTTCTTCTTTAACCCACTGATTGTTTAGGAGTGTGTTGTTTAACCTCCAGGTATTTGTGAATTTTCTAAGTCTCTGATGGTTATTGACTTCTAATTGTATTCCATTGTGGTCAGAGAATGTGCTTTGAATAATTTCTATCTTTTTAAATTTATTGAGGCTTGTTTTATGTCCCAGCATATGATCTATTCTGGAGAAAGTTCCGTGAGCACTTGAAAAGTATGTGTATCCTGGTGATTTGGGATGTAATGTCCTGTATATGTCTGTTAAATCTAATTCATTTATCAGATTGTTTAGGTTTTCAGTTTCCTTATTGGTCTTCTGTCTGGTTGATCTATCTATAGGAGAGAGTGATGTGTTGAAGTCTCCCACAATTATTGTGGAAACATCAATTGCTTCCTTTAGTTTTTCCAGTGTTTCTCTCATGTATTTTGTGGCACCTTGATTGGGTGCATAGACATTTACGATTGTTATTTCTTCTTGCTGAATTGCCCCTTTTATTAGTATGTAGTGGCCTTCTTTGTCTCTCAAAACATCCCTGCATTTGAAGTCTATTTTATCTGAGATTAATATTGCTACACCTGCTTTCTTTTGGCTGTGGCTTGCATGAGATATTTTTTTCCATCCTTTCACTTTCAGTTTCTTTGTGTCCCTGTGTCTAAGATGAGTCTCTTGTATGCAACATATTGATGGTTCATTTTTTTTTGATCCATTCTGCGAATCTATATCTTTTAATTGGGGAGTTTAATCCATTTACATTCAACGTTAAAACCGTGAAGGCATTTCTTGAATCGGCCATCTTATCCTTTGGTTTATGTTTGCCATATTTTTCCCTCTCTCTATTAATATCCTTTATTGTACCCATACCGAATCTCTTTAGTACTGAACCTTTCTCCAAGTCTCTCTGTCCTTTCTTTGTTTCTCTGTCTGTAGGGCTCCCTTGAGTATCTCCAGTAGGGCAGGTCTCTTGTTAGCAAATTCTCTCAGCATTTGTTTGTCTGTGAAAAATTTAAGCTCTCCCTCAAATTTGAAGGAGAGCTTTGCTGGATAAAGTATTCTTTGCTGGAAATTTTTCTCACTCAGAATTTTAAATATATCGTGCCACTGCCTTCTTGCCTCCATGGTGGCTGCTGAGTAGTCACTACTTAGTCTTATGCTGTTTCCTTTGTATGTGGTGAATTGCTTTTCTCTTTCTGCTTTCAGAACTTGCTCCTTCTCTTCTGTGTTTGATAGTGTGATCAGTATATGTCTCGGAGTGGGTTTATTTGGATTTATTCTATTTGGAGTTCGCTGAGCATTTATGATTTGTGTATTTATGTTGTTTTGAAGATTTGGGAAGTTTTCCCCAACAATTTCTTTGAATACTCTTCCTAGACCTTTACCCTTTTCTTCCCCTTCTGGGACACCAATGAGTCTTATATTTGGACGTTTCATATTATCTATCATATCCCTGAGGTCCATTTCGATTTTTTCAATTTTTTTCCCCATTCTTTCTTTTATGCTTTCATTTTCCATTCTGTCATCTTCCAGGTCACTGATTCATTGTTCAAGTTCCTCTAGTCTTGTACTATGAGTGTCCAGAATCTTTTTAATTTGGTCAACAGTTTCTTTAATTTCCATAAGATCATCCATTTTTTTATTTAGTCTTGCAATGTCTTCTTTATGCTCTTCTAGAGTCTTCTTGATTTCCTTCATATCCCGTACTATGGTCTCATTGTTCATCTTTAGTTCTTTGAGTAGCTGCTCTAGGTGCTGTGTCTCTTCTGGTCTTTTGATTTGGGTGCTTGGGCTTGGGTTATCCATATCGTCTGGTTTTTTCATATGCTTTATAATTTTCTGTTGTTTTTGGCCTCGTGGCATTTGCTGAACTTGATAGGGTTCTTTTAGGGTTTGTAGACCTATTGAAGTCCTTATCTCTAATTTATCAGATCTACAGCTTCGTGGAGTACACTTTCTCTAACTAACCAGCAGGTGGCGTCCACGAGCCACCTGTTCTCCACAAGCCAGTTCTCCCCTGCTTAGCCTTTTTTTTTGGTGAGTGGGGGAGTGAGTCTTGTGGGGCCCAATTGGTGTACCAAGCTTGCGTGTGTAGTTGGTGTTGCCTGCCCTGTATGTGGGGCGTGTTTCTGGGCAGTCGGGGAGGGGGGGTGGCCCTAACAATCAAATCTTCCTGATGATCCTAGAGTTTTAAAGCTGCTGCAATAGTCTAATCCTTCAGTTCAGTCCTGCCACAGTTTGTCTCTGCCACTGACCCACAAGTCTTTGGTATTGGCGTATGGCTCCTGAGACTTGCAAGTGGGCTCCTCTTCCAGGCCGTGCACCCCGGGTCCTCTGTTGAGGGATGACTGTGCTATGTCACAAGTGAGTGCCGTCCCCCCAGGGCAGTTCTGGGCTGCTGGGCTGTGTAGGGAGGCTCCCAGTCTGCTCAAATGATGGCTGAATGGGGCTTTGTTAATTCACACTGCTCCACCTTCCCAACTCTGGGACAATCAGCTGAGGTTGCAGGGAAGGCTAATGTCCACGCCCAGTTTTGTGGTGTGTGCCTGTTATTTGAAGCACTTCCGTCACACTGGGTTGTCTGGGACAGCTCTGGGCTATGGGGCTGGCGATGGGCAGGAGTGTTTCCTGTCCACCAGGATGGTGGCTGTGAGCGGACACCCCCCTTTTCTTGGGAAGTTGTGGTGTTTAGTGAATTTTCTCAGCCACTGGATTATTGCCTTTTGTCTCAGATCTCTCTTAGTTCTGCTCTTGACTTGACGTGCCCAAATTGCAATTCTTTGAAGCTTTCTGTATTGGGCTTCTTAGAGTAATTGTTTTAGAAAAAGAAAAAAGGATTGAAAAAAAAAAAAAAAAAAAAAAAAAAAAGGGCCCACCTCAGAGATCTAATGGGTTATTGAAATGCTAATAGACAAAGCAACCAGGGCCATTAAGGAAAGGTCCACAGAGCAGAGAGATCAGCTTTTCTTCGGGATTTGCATATGCGCCTCAAGGCCTGAGCTCCGCCCTTCCCTTTCTGTGTTCACCAGAACTCCAAAAATCCTCTGCTTTTATTTTGGAGTTTTTCGTGTTATTTTTTTTTTTTTCTATGCCTGTCTCCTCTCTGCTGGGCTGGCAGCTCTCAGATTCTCTGGTGTCTGGTCTCAGTCTATCTATGGTTGGAGTTTGAATCAGTAGAATGAGTTTCCGAGAAGGGCTACCACTGCAGTTCTCCCTTCTCCTTCCCGGAGCTGGCAGCCCCTCCTCCCATGGGACTGAGCCTGGCAGGGAGGGGCGCGGGTCCCCTGGCCGCAAAAACTTACAGATTTCGCTGATCTCAGCAGTTCGACATTTTCATGAGTGTTGTATGAAGTATGCCCAAAGTCAGATTGCTCTGTGGTGTCCAGTCCACGCAGTTCCTGGCTTTTTACCTACTTTCCTGGAGGAATAACTAAAACTTACAGCTCACCAGTCTGCCATCTTGCCCCGCCTCTGGACTGGCTTTTATAAAGGGGTTTATTTGGTTACACAGTTACAGTCTTAAGGCCATAGAGTGTCCAAGGTAACACATCAGTATTCGGGTACCTTCACTAGGAGGATGGCCAATGGTGTCCAGAAAACCTCTGTTAGCTGGGAATGCATGTGGCTGGCATCTGCTCCAAAGTTCTGGTTTCAAAATGGCTTTCTCCCAGGATGTTCCTCTCAAGGCTGCAATTCCTCAAAAATGTCACTTTTAGTTGCTCTTGGAGTGTTTTTCCTCTCTTATCTTCTCTGGAGCAAAAATCTGCTTTCAACAGGTGTCCTCAAACTGTCCCTCATCTGCAGCTCCTGTGCATTCCTCAAAGAGTCCCTCTTGGCTGTGGCAACTTGCTCCTTCTGTCTGATCTTATATAGTGCACCAGTAATTTAATTCAGACCCACCCAATGGGCGGGCCAACACCTCCATGGAAATTATCCAATCAGAGTCATCACCCACAGTTGGGTGGGGCACATTTCCATGCAAACAACCTAATCCAAATGTTTCAACTTAATCCCCACTAATATGTCTGCCCCATATGATTGCATCAAAGAATGTGGCTTTTTATGGGGGACATAATACATTCAAACCAGCACAGATGGATTATTAAAATAATTAAGATAAAATGTCAAAGATTTGATAAAATTTATGTACCCATGTTTTATAACTTACCCAAAAGATATTAAACTAATATTATATTTATCATTAGTTGAATGATGATAATTCAATGGAATGTATAACTAAAGGTAAAGATTATTTAGGAAGTGACACGTATGAAAACAGTTATATTTTTGTTTACTCTTTGTGATCATGTATTGAAGTCTTGGTTTTAGCTTCTGGAATGATTAAATATGAATTATGCATAATAATCAGAATTAAATATATTTCTAAGAACAATATAATCAATATTTTCCTATGAATTTAATGAAAGTTATATAATACTAAAAAGCAATTGGTCTGAACATTCATCTAATTTTAATTTTTATTGCTAGGAGGTAAAATATATTAAACTGTTTATAAGGTGAAATAAAATAAAGATTGACTATACTTATAATAGATATTTTATGACATTATTTAATAAAATAGGTTTATTTATCTTAATGCATAACAAATATGAAAGAAATGATATTGTTTAATCTGTTCATTTTGCATGGAATATTTTAAATATTTTGAAGTCCTATAAAGCATGCCATTTTTATTTAACAGAGTCCACATTATTAACTTCTACTGCTTTGGCTATTCCAAAGAGCTTTTCTTTACAGCTAATGAAAAGTTATGGTGATGAAGATAGAAAATAATTATGGAGAATTGCTTATGTTTAAGGTAGAACCAGGATTTGTGGGCTTTAAAATTTATACAAATTTGGGTGGTGACTTTTGAAAGAAAAATGATAAAACAACTACAGCTATAAAATTAGGTGTGAAAAAATGAGTATTTAAAATGAGAAAAGAAACCATAACATCTTACAAATTTTAAACAGTAACCAATAGCACAAATATTACAAAACCCAGATATGTAGCATATTTTCCTCAATTAACTAAATGCTGCCAAATTTCTACATTTTTTCCCTAAATTGTTGCCTCTAAATTCTTTGATGGCTTCTTCATGTAATAAGTATTTTGTAATATTATTTTCTCTACAAGAAGAATAGAACAACAATTAAGTCTTGCCTATATTGGGGTTGGTTAAATTTATTTTGTTTTTTTTTTATCCTCTGGATAGTTGAAATGATAGAACATGTGACTTCATTCATAATGCACCTGATATAAATTATAGTAATATTTCAGCATTGTGTTTTATAAATACAGGCTTTCCAATGAATTCTATTTCTCAGACTCCTATCAAAAATGAAAAAAAAAAGGTATTGTAATTTTGATTATTGTTTATGCCCTATTTTCTTGAGAATAACCAAATGAGAACAAAGGCTATTTATTCAGGACTTGCTATAGCAAAGGAGTCGGCTCCTTTCACTTTTGATTGGCAGAGACTCAAAGGCAGGCAGTGGAGTGGGAAAGCTTTATAGTGGAAAAAAGAGAAGAGTTCATGTTTGCCCTGATTGGAGGCAGCTGGCATGCTCCAACTAGGGGGTGGATTAGATAGAAGCGCAGCAGCCTATGTGGTTAGTTAGGGTAGCATATTTGGCTTTCTCTGATTGGCCCTAAGTTAGAGGAAAGGACAAAAATTAGGGATGCTGACAGTTATCAAGTCCTTGCTATGTTGTGTCATGTATTTACAGAGATGCTGGTTTGACATCTGGGCTGGTGCTGTAGAAAGTGGGCCAGCGTTTCCTGGTCATTGTCCATTTGTATATCCATTCTCTCAGGAGAAAACTTTAGTGTTAACCAGACATTGACGAGGACTGAGTTCTTGACATAGCTTCAAGTCTGATGACAGGAATAATTGTCTATAGACCAACTTCTGGTACTATACAGTTCAAACCTTGTTTTACCTGCAGCACCTATATAAATCCAGGCCCATGAGGACACATTCACAATGGCCTGACATCTGGGTCAGGATGACAAGAGTCAGCACAGAGAGTGGGAAGAGTTTACCGAGAAGCCACACTTCCATGAGAATGGCTAGCAAAAATTTGACTATATCCTGATGTGATTGGAAACCACACAAATATACTCCTCTAACCCCCTGTCTCCAAACTAAATGTGTCTCTAGCTCAGCTTCTTGATATGAATCATAAAAATGCTCATGGCCAATCCAATGCTACTCTGCCTGAGAGGAGGCATAACTTGGAGACTTGCTATGAAATTAATCATGGTTTTAACTGATTGTAGTTAAAATAGCTTCCTTTTGTAATTTTATAAAACATAGGACTATGTGAACATGTTACTAGTGTCCCTTCTAGGGTCTTGAAAGTGTCCCATGCCAATGAGGGTCTTTGAAGCTTAAGCCTTAGTAGCATCAAAATAAATCCACATCTGTTTATATTTAAATATTTGAAAATATTTTAGAGTTAAATATTTCTTAGTGATGGTTTGTCACTTTATTCCTCAAGTGAGATGCATTATTTGACAATAGTGGTTTTGGTGTTTTGTTTTGCTTTCTTTTTTTCCTTTTTTGAGGTGGGGGTGCACAGTGGAAGAATTAGAGCAGTGAAAAAAAACCCAAAAACTATTATTCCCATAATCCTACTTTGCAATCCATTTAACTCAATGCAGTATATTCCAAGTCCAAAATGACAATTTGAGTGAAAGTTTGGCTTCTGACACAGTACTCCAAGGTAGGAAAAGACTTGAAGAAATGCATTTTTGTGAAGTCTTAATTAAGCATCAAAGTTAAGTTAGTTTTTACTTTGCTCTTTTTTGGGAAACACTTTCTCCCTTCTTTCTCTTCCTCTTTCTGCTCCCTCCCTCCCTTCTTCCCTCCCTTCTTTCCCCCTTTCCTTCCTCTCTTTCTCTCTCTCTCCCTCCTCCCCCCATCCATCTCTCTCTCTCTCTCTCTCTCTCTCTCTCTTTCAAGTTGTCCAAGGTCTATGTGAACTCTGAGACTTTCTGAAGCAGAAGACTTTTTGGGAAAGTTCTTTAGACCATAAGAATCTGGAAATTTTTTTTTTTTTTTCTGAAAACTTTCAGAGCACTTGTTCACCTTGGAAAGTCTTTGACTACCCCATTCCAAAGCATTTTCCCATAGAGATTGACAAACTTTTTCATTAAAGAGTTAGATAGCAAATGTTTTAGGGCTTGTGGACTAGAGGTCTCTGTAGCAACCACTCAACTCTACCATTGCAATGTGAAAGCAGCCCCAGACAATATGGAAACAGATGGGCTAGATAGTGTTTCATTAAAACTGGCTCCACAAAAACAGACAGAAGTCTGAATTTGGCCCCCAAGCTCTAGTTACTGACTGCAGCCACAGACTACTAACAGGTCTGATGACAAGTGGAATCACAGACCAGCATTCCCAAAGAAACTACTGGAAGTTACTCAGAACCTATAACTCTCACTAACTCTTGCTACATGGACTACTTACAGTGCATTTGTCAGTGATTTCCAAAATATATGTTCCCAATAACTATGTCCACCATGTGCACTGGGAGATAAAAGTATATGATAATAGATAGAAGACATACTATATTCTGTTCCTTTTCAAAAGGCTTTGTGCCAAAATCTAAGTTTAATAGGGTTCAAATAGAAGAAATGCATTTAAACAGAACTTAGCAAAGTTTGCAAATATGACATAAAGTCCCAAATCAGACTAACAGTACTGCAGATTAGTGGTGCTCACTGTTGAGGCCAGTCTCTGACTTCAGCCTGCTCACGGTTTCGGCATGCCACCCAGTTCATCTACATGATATCAAGGGTGGCAAGAAAAGGAATTTATTAAGGAAGTCCTGGAGGATTCTCCATCCACCAACACAGAAGCTATGTTTATTGCAACAACTAGGGCAGGGTCACGGCTCCAGAAAAATGTCTGCTGTGTACTAGAAGATGAAATGCGGAGGCTGAAAACACAAAAGAGGAGAATTCTGATAAAAAGACCGACAGAGCATGACAAAAATAACTACGACCCAAAAGGATCTTTCAACATTGATTGAAACTGGACCAGATGTCCCAGCATGCCTGTGCATGGTGGAAGCCATCTGCATTCCATGCGTCAGGCTGGTGGGATGCTCAAACACAACTTCATGCCAAGGAAACTGGGTTGAAAATAGCCTCAGATACTTGAGGTGATGGCCAGAAATGGTACATGTGCTTGGTGTGGGAAGAATTAATGACTCAACCTTGACCTTTTTCTTACCCACACATCTGACCAGACAAATCAAAATTTATTGTTAAAACACTTCCCATGATGTTTTGGTATCTTTACTGTGCCCAAGAAGTGATGTATTAGCTCTAAAATACTTGTCCACACAGAGCTTTGGCATCATTTCATGGTCTTAAAATCAGATTTCCATAGGTGTGGGATAACAAGAAAGAAACTAAAAGGAGAGGACATAGACTATGCTTTCTTTCTTGTTATGCAAGCTTTATTTGTACAAATAAAAATATTTTGAAAACATAGGGTTTAATAAATCCTATTAATCACATTAAAGAATGTACTCAATTACACCTGGTTTTTAAAATAAAATCTTCTTGTTTCAGTTGGAAACTTTTTTGTCTAAATCTAAATGTTAATAATCACTACTAAACCAGATCCTTAGGCTCTATCCAAATCTGGGAGATAGTTAATGTTCATTGAGCACTTACTATGTGCTCATACAGTTCTGAGTACGTTGACAGTAGTAAGGGATTTCATGCTCTTATCAGCTTTACTGGTGGCTCCTATTATTGGAGTCATTTTACGAATAAAGTTCAGAGAGTTGAGTAACTTGCCAAAGGTCACACAGCTGGACATTGTACAGTCAAGTTGCGAATCCCTGCTGGTTAGATCCCAAGTCTGCAGTCTTAGCCAGCATTTTCCCAATCGCTTTGAAAATTTTATTTTACAATTGATATGTTCTGGGCCCAGAATCTTTGGACAACATTTTGCTAAAACCTTTGTCCAACCACACAGTTCTTTCATTCATCTAGAAATTAATCAGAGAGGCACTGTTAGGCTGCTTTTTTAACATTATTACCAAAAATACAGCTTCCTGGATCTCTCTATTGAAGAAAGAAATTAAAATGAAGAAAGAAACCTAAAGGACAGAAGGGGAGGGAGATGGGGGAGAAGAACCAGAGAGAGCAGAGCGAGAGCGTGAGCTCAAAATAAATTTGTGTATGTGCTAGCATGAAACCTCCCAGTGGTTGTCTTTTTCCAATTAAAGGGCCTTCCACAGCTGCTACACCACCTCTGTTAACCCCAACTCATTGCCCTTTGAAGCTACATCTTTTGTTATTCTTGATGTATATCAAATAGTCCCTTGGTTCCCATAATACTTACAGGATCAAGTTCATGGCTGCTTCCTGATACAGCTGCTTTCTGTTAAAAGACTTGAAATTATGCAACTCAATTTACCCGGAAACTTTTACAAACACATTTAACTTAACAAGGTTCTAAAATGTGGTCATAAATTTATTCACAACAGTCATCAAGAAAGATCATCTCTGGGAACAAAGAGAAGCTGTTTCTCCTGCACTCTCACACAGATTGAGGTAAACTGACTAATATTGTCCCATCTGCTGCCCTCCCCAAGTATTTTACATTACTGGGTTTTGGAGTTTTCACCTTTATGCACAAACAATTAGCTAAATAATGTCCACAAAAACTTGTGTAGCTTGCAAGCCTTTTCTTCTTTACCAGACTATATACTGAAATGTGGAATATGGATATAGAGTTGGAACTAACAGATCTACATTAGAACAGCATCTTTCAAAACCATACATAACCTATGCTTGTGGCAGAATTACAAAATTCTGTGTGTATGTGTGTGTGGGCTTGTGTGCTTTACCAGTTAAATATGATAATTAATCATTTGAACTTTTTCCCTGAACTTTACCATTTCGATTATTGTTGATGTTCAGATGCCCTTTCATGAAATAAAAGTACATAATTTTGTACTTGTATAAGTCTGTGTGTGTGTGTGTGTATGTGAATGTGTGGGCGTTCATAGAGATTTTTGGGGAAAATAGTAAGTTGGCAATCCAATATCAGTTCCCACATATTTTTTTACTGGCCCAAGGAATCCCAGTCTGGAAACCACATGATTAGAAAACTGACCTTGATTTTCTGAGCCTATTTCTTCATCTGCAAAAGAGATGATGGTCTCTGATTTTTACATAGTTGACTTTCAAATAATTTGCACTTTTGCACATAACATGTGGGTACCACAGAACTCGCTTTCTAAAACCCTAGTCAGACTTCCTTATGCCAGAAGACTGATCAATAATTCAAACTCTTCTACAGTGACCCTGCTGGACATCCTGGTGTTTGATTTGGGCAACATTACCATCTTTTCACACAACAGTGTTTGTGAAATTATGCTTACATTTTATAATGCTTTGTATTTAGCATGAAAATAATAGGACTCAAACAAAATATAACTGACAGGTAGAAAGTATTAGGTGGAATGAAATAGTGACTCTTCAGCCTCAACTGGACACATTCCAGACTTAAGGTAGGTAGACATCAGTTCAAATCTGAAGGAAAAGACAAAGATAATGTATAAATGATTGTTAAATAGCATCAATTATTCTATCTACAAAGTAAGACATAACTGAAGGTTAATCCTACATTTAAAGCATTAAGTTTATTTCCTTCCTTTAACTTCCTTACCCATTATTTGACACGTCTTAGGACTATATTACTATATTAAAGCATAAAAATAGGGGACTTTCTTTAGTTGTAGTCATTAAAATAGCAATAGGATTAATGGCAGCAATAGATGTTTTAGTATCAGTTGAAGTAGGTAAAAGCAATACAAAAATAGTAAAAATGAAATAAATTTAGTGTATTATAGTAAATGAGATGATGCATAAAGTGTTCTGTAAACTATTAAGCACTAAAGAAATGTTATTTTCTGCATCATAGTACAGTTTCCTTTTTGTACTAAATGCTCAACTATGCATTGATTAAGTGGGGGATGTCCTACTGAATTACTTCAAAATTTGGGTCTTATTCATAATTTTCCTTTACTAATCAAGAAGTTATCTTCTTCAGTCTGAAGCCAGGCTTTGCAAAGAGGTGGAGAAGAGCCAAACTTCACCTGCAGAGTTAGTGTTTTGTTCTGTGTTTGAAGTTAAAACTTTCAAGCATGGCCACTGTGGTAGTTTAGAGTATGTACCCCAGAAAAACATATTCTTAAACCTAACACATTCCTGTGGGAGTGGACCTATTGTAAATAAGATCTCTTCAAGATGTTACTTCAGTCAAGGTGTTGCCCAAATCCAGATTACTGGAGTCCTTTATAAGCAAAGTGAAAGTCAGACACAGAGAGAAAAAAAGCCACAAGGAAGCAGCCAGAAGCGGAAAGTCAACAGAACCCGGAAGAAAAGGGAGAAGCCAGGAGAGGCTGCCATGTGCTTTGTCACATGACAGAAAAGCCAAGGACCAAGGATAGCTAGTAGCCAGCCCAGAAAGCTGCCGTCTTCTGGGGAAAGCATAGCCTTGATGATGCCTTGATTTTGGACTTCTCCTAGCCTCAAAACAGTAAGCCAATAATTTCCCATTGTTTAAGTCAACCTATTGCATGGTATTTGCTTTGGCAGCCAGGAAACTAAAATAGCCACCTTACTCACCATTCCCTCCTGCCTTACAGTAGATGCATCACATGTGTATATCATGCGCCCCCGGAAGTCACATGTGCTTGAAGATCTAGATGAAGAGTTCAAAACCTGTGAATGCTGCAGGAAAATTGAGTGGGTGTGAGCTTTATTTCTGAGTTGCAAGGAGTTGGGGGCTGCCTAGAGAGTGTCCTTGGCCTCCCCTTGCTCAGCAGGCATCAGTTATGAGATAGACATGGACAACTCAGGAAGGCTTCTTTGCTAAATTTGGAGTCACTGATGCCTGCCTGCATACATATTCACTCCCTGGAACCTGTCTTAATTTCCTACGGCTGCGGTAACAAAGTACCGTAAACTGGGTGGCTTACTACAGAAATTTAGTCTCTCCCAGTTTGGCAGGCTAGAGGCTGTCCAACATCAAGGTGTTGACAGGGCCATGCTCCCTCCAGAGCTTCTAGGCTTTCCTTTCCTCTTTCAACATCTGATGGTTGCCCACATCCTTGGCATTCCTTGAATTGTAGCTGCATCTCTCCAATCTCTGCCTTAGTTGTCACGTGGCCATCTTCCCTCTGGGTGTGTCTGTTCTCCTTATTTGTGTCCAAATCTGTCTCCTTATAAGGATCAAAGTAATTGAATTTAGTGACTGTGCTAATTCACTATGACCTTTTCTTGACTTGATTACATCTTCAAAGACCCTTTTTCCAAATAAAGTCACATTCACAGGATTTAGGACTTGAATGTATCTTTTAGTGGCATACAAAACAAGCCACTAAAGAACTTTTATTATGTACTGTTGCTTTTGTTGTCTTCAAAGGTATAATTAAAACAGCTGATATGAGTTATTTGAAACTAGAAATATAAAGGTACATGTTTAAAAATTATAGTTTCATCACTGAACCTACACCAATTGGTTTGAAACCATTTTCTTTCCCTCATATTTATATATGAAAAATTTAAAAAGCACGTACACTAATAAACCAAATGAACACCAGTCAAATCAGTACACTATATTTATGCCTTCTGCTGTTTTGCTGAATGGTGTCTTCCCCTGCAGTGGGATAGAATGAATTTATTCATTGTGCATTCTTTGTTTTTCATTAGATGATGCTTTATTTCAAATCTAAACTAGACCAACATAGTCCTCCTTACAAGTTAATCTGATTTCCTTCCATATGTATGTGTGAGAGGGACAGAAAGGATAGGGAACTGTAGGTTAAGAAAGTCATAATAATGTAACCGAAATGAAAGATTTGTCTCATTTTGGCCACCATAGGGAAGGTGGGGACTTGACATATCTTGGCAAGAGTTAGAGGTTGAGTAGTAAACTTTACAGAGTAAATCCCAAAACTCACTAATAATTCTTTGTTTTTCATCTCTCCTATAATAATTATATTTATATAACATCTAAGATAATGATTTGCCCTTATTTTTTTAGTCTTCCCAATTCCATTTTTACACAGATTAAATAAGCATCCACATACTTTAGTTAATTAGAGGGCATAATCAGGATATTGGAGATAAATTATGATTTAAAATCATCTTAAGGGAATGCTTTGTAATGGTACCATAATTTTTCTTAGTTAAATTAGAACCGAGAGCCTTGTGTTTGGCTCCAGGAAGTGAGAAGTTCATATGAATTGGATAAACTCTTCTGAGAAACGATGCTTACTTAAATTCATTCTAGTTTTTTCCCTCCAATTAAAAGAGATTGGCTGGTCTAAAAGTGTAATTTTCAAAAGGTTAATAAGTATGGCTCACATGCATATTGAATGACTCTCATATAGAATAACTCTTAAGGATTTCATACAGAATGAACACATGACCAAATTTTAACTTATGAATGAAAGAAGTAGAGGAAATAGCAATGCTGGCTTAAGGAGCATTTGAGGAATAGAAATTTATATCATCTATCTGGAAAGGTATACTGAAATAATTGGCTAAGTTTGGAACAAAATGGGTTAAGTCCTACAAGGTAATGAAACCATAATATTGGAATTATCTTCTCCACAGGTTTGAAATTACTTGCATCTCTACAGGATGAAAACTAGAAGTTAACATTTAATCTCACAGAGTTCGTGTCCTAAATCAATAGCAAATAAAGCACCAAATAAAGGTAAAATCTCTTAGAGAATTAAATAATCCTTGGATGTACATTCTTTTTTTTTTTTTTTTTTTTTTTGGTCGATTTTCAAGTTTGAGATAATTTTATAGTTCATCCCTACACTCATAAATAATCTCTAAGAATTATTTTTGATAAAAAAAGTCTGATTCATTCTGCTTTTGATTATTTAATTTACATAGGTGCAGTACAAGGTGTTCATTAACCACATGCAACTCTTTGCAAATTGTCAGCAAATCCAGAGACTCACAGCACTGACCAAGTCATCAGTCCAGAGAATTGATTTCTGAATGGAAAATTCATAAGGCAACTCAAATTGCATTTTCAATAACATCTATTCTTCAGATGTTTTAAAAATTGCTGTTGGTGCTTCTATTCTGAGTCTAGGAAACCAAACCCTAACCCCAGACATTCATATCCACAGGTGCACCTGCAGATCCTATAAATTTGGAAGAATCACTCTTTCCTCTAAGTCAGTCAAATCTGATGAGGTTCTGTACCTGCCTGGCTGGGACCCTGTAAGACATAGAGCATTTATTGTCCCAGTGTCCTGGGCAGGTTTTATGAGCATCAGTTCCCCATGTGAAGCAAACTCCTATTTCCTTTATGGTGGGATTGTCCTATCTAATTAAAATGATTCTCGACTATATCAATGCAAGTATAGCTTTGGTCATCGAGTCAATTTGTCTAATCATACCCTGGTAAAAAATGAAGGCAAATTCTTGGAAGTACCTACATTTCCAAGAAAAATGAGACATTAAGAGTAGTTGTTCCTGAATTCAGGAGTCAGAGAGAACAAGATGCCATTTACAAATTAAGGATCAGAGAAAAATCCAAAAGAAGAGGAAGCATTTCTTCATCTTCCTATAGGAAAATAGAAACTAACACCGACAATATGCCACAACAAATAACCACAACTGGTACAATTTACATAGGTAAATTGTTTCAATCCTTTGGATTTGGGGTCAGCAGTCTGCTTCTATGAATTTGTTTGCTTCTGAATGAAAAAGAATCCTGGAAATCCACACTCAAACCACTGGCACAAACTGAAAGTGATCTAAGCAATGCCAATTTAAGCTCCAAAACCTGTCTGATGAGTTTGTTTCTTGAAATATCAATAATTAAAAGCACCTAATACAATCCTTTCTACTGAGGTGTTGAGATTATCTCTCTTTGTTAAAAGCCAAACTTTCTTTCAGTGGCTGAGAGATTCCAAATGGAGTCAAGAGGTCACTCTGGTGGACATTCTTATGCACTATATAGATAACCTTTTTTAGGTTTTAATGTATTGGAATGGCTACAGGTAAATACCTGAAACTGTCAAACTGCAACCCTACGCCTTGAGTCTTCAAGATGATTGTATAGCAGTGTAGCTTCCAAGGGGTGACAGTGTGATTGTGAAGGTCTTGTGGATCACACTCCCTTTATCCAGTGTATGGATGGATGAGTAGAAAAACGGGGACAAAAACCAAATGAAAAATAAGATGGGGGGGATGATTTGGGTATACTTTTTCACTTTTATTTTTTATTATTATTTTTACTTTTTCTGGTATAAGGAAAATATTCAAAAAATAGTTTGGGGTGATGAATGTACAACTATACGATGGTGCTGTGAACAGTTGCTTGTACACCATGGATGACTGTATGATATGTGAATATATCTCAATAAAACTGAATTTTTAAAAAAAAGCCAAACTTTAAACTTGTAAAAAGAGATTTGGCCTCTCTAATGAGATAAGATCATGAATGCTGAGAACAATGGCTTGGTCACCTCCACATCAAAGTGACACTGCAACATTTTAAATAAACTTGAAATGTAAAATAATTGGTAAGAAACTTAGCTCTTTCAGGAGGGAAGGACTTTTGCTCTTTTTATAATTTTTTGTTACTCCAATCACGGACATTAAGTTCCACAAGTAGCAGAGAAAGCTGTACTACTGTGATAGAGAATTTGCTGTCTGGGTAGATTATACAGAAGGTAAAGACTAATCTTTACAACTGTTAGAGAACACTAAATAGAGCAAGGCCGTTTGCCATTTTTTTTTTTTTATTAAATTCAGTTTTATTGAAATACATTCACACACTGTACAATCATCCATGGTATACAATCCACTGTCCACAGTATGATAACACAGTTATGCATTCATCACCACAATCTATCTCTGAACATTTTCCTTAAATCAGAAAGAACCAGAACAAGAATAAAAAATAAAAGTGAAAAAAGAACACCCAAATCATCCCCCCAACCCACCCCATTTGTCCTTTAGTTTTTATCCCCATTTTTCTACTCATCCATACACTAGATAAAGGGGGTGTGATCCACAAGGTCTTCACAATCACACTGTCACCCCTTGTAATCTACATTATTATATAATCGTCTTCAGGAGTCCAGACCGCTGGGTTGGAGTTTGGTAGTTTCAGGTATTTACTTCTAGCTATTCCAATACATTAAAGCCTAAGAGGTGTTATCTATATAGTGCATAAGAATGTCCACCAGAGTGACCTCTCGACTCCATTTGAAATCTCTCAGCCACTGAAACTATTTCGTCTCATTTTGCATCCCCCTTTTGGTCAAGAAGATACTCTCAGTCCCACGATGCCAGGTCCACATTCATCCCCGGGAGTCATATTCTGCATTGTCAGGGAGATTTACAACCCTGGCAGTCGGGTCCTATGTAGAGGGGAGGGCAGTGAGTTCACCTGTTGAGATGGCTCAGTTAGAGAAAGAGAGAGGCCATTTGCCATTTTAACAAAGAGAAATACAAGTCCTAGTTTGCCTTAATATACTACTTGGCAGTGAAGGATTAACAAGGTATAAATAAACCTATAAAAATGAGTCAACTTTGTAAAATTTTAACATATTAATTCTTTCTTTTTCATTCTCATTTGCAATTATTAGGAATGAAGGCAAACAAAATTCACTGTACTCAAAGCTTCTATAACTTTCTATGCAAACTCAAGTTTTGTCCTTCATAATACTTTCATATTGGAACAACCTGATACTTACAGACAAAACTATTTTAAGAGAAAATTATGCCTTGAAAAATCAAAACACATCCCATGTCTTGTATACCTAATTGCTTTAGTGCCAATGTTAGAACTTATCCAGGTAGCCAATGATTATCCATTAATGAACTCAATTTAACATTAGTAAATATTTAAGTTAATGAGGATCTTGGAAATGATATTTAATCTGATATACTTTAGAACTTAATTACTGTTCATGTAAAAGTGTTTGTCAGGAAAATGATTTAATTTGAAAATATAATTTTACAGTTTATTAATTTTTAATATTTTATGGAAAATACTATTAACTTATCTGAGAACTTAATAAGTATAAGAACTTTATGATTCGTGTTAACTAGTCACTTCATGGGAAAACAAACCTAATCTTATAAAATCATATAAAAGTCCTGTAAAAACGAAATGTATGCTTAAATCATACACCACACCAATACGGAATGATATATGTAACTGTTTACACACTAATTTTACAAACCTATCTGATTAATACAAAGATTCATCTTGATTAGATAGGAAATTAAATTCTTATGAAAAATATTTCTGAGCTTACACTTTCTGTAAGAATTTTTTTCTTAAAAATCTAGCACATATATGGTATTAGAACTTCAGTTTCTTTATTTTCTTGGGTTTCTGGGATTGTTCGATTCATGCAAACACCTAATCAGAACAGAGCACCTTTGCTTTGAAAGAATTTACAATTTGATTTATTAATACCCTTCAAAGATAAGAAAATATTTCACATTTACACAATGAGAGGTATGGGTTTTCTCTACTACTGACACACAGACACATGGAGAGCATGCAGCTTTCATGCTAAAACTTTAGCAGGAGGTCAAAAGTAACCATAAAAACTCAAAACCCACCAGTCCAGATCTCAAAGAGCTGTGTCCCTTTCCAGGGGGTATAGAATCATTTTTAATTGTTCTAAGTCCGTAGATTGATAAACAGATAAACAAATGAAAAAGACTAACAAACTGGATTCGATATGGACAGACTGGTCAAAAACCACAAAACAAAACACAGAATTGGAAGTGAGGGTGAGGGTGGGGGACAACCGAAAAAAAAAAACAAACAAACAAAAACTTAGAAACAATAAACTTCTAGTTCTTGGCATTCATTCCTAGAACCAAATTGGGACAGGGGTGGGGTGGGGTAGGGTGGGAGACCTGCTTATGTTTAAACAGCTCACGAGATTCACTTCTTGGAAAATGTACTTTAACTGTCTCTGGCTGATGAGTCCATTTGGTAATGTCAGTGGGACAACCTCCAAAAATATAATTTTAAAAAGTTAGAAATATGAATCCCCTACAAATCTGGAATATAGCCTATGCCAAAATTTATTTAAATTATTAATGAGTAAACCAGCAGAATGGGAAAACTGATAGAAAATGTCTTTGAGGACCAGGGTTTATAGAGCCCTTCAAGAAAAGCATACTGAAAGTATATGCAAAGTTAGAGGCAAAACTGGTTAATGTCCTAAAGGACAAGGAAACTATAATATTTTGGGGTATCTTTGCTACCTGACCAAATTATTAGCAACTCTACGAGATAAAAATATGTCACTGGGCCTGCAACTTCATAGACTGTAGGCCCTAATCAACAGTAATAGCAAATGAAACCAAAAATTCCTTAGTGAATCAAATAATCCTTGGGTATGCCATTAAGCAGGGATCCAGTATGATATTCAGAGGTAGACCATCATCCTTTGGCTTATTTCCAAGTTTTGGATAATTTTTCTTAACTCTGAAGATCTAGCACAGAAATCTAGCGAGAACCAAATTTTGTGGGAGAGGCTAACATCTTTTAATGTTACTTGTTGAAAGTAGGAATTTTGTATGGCTAAGGATTTAAAACTTTACTTTTTCTAGGTGTTCTATATCATTAAGAAAGTGAAAATTTCTGTTGTATACTTTACAACAATTGGGGGAAGACCTAGGAATGATAATAATTTCATCTGCAACAATATCTTATCTCTTTATAGCAAGAACTCAAGAGAGTGACTGGAAGGCAGCCAGGGCACATAACCTTGGCTTCAGTCTCCTTTTTTGCCATTTTAGCAGTTCCTAATTAACCCCCTCTGGAAATTGTGTGCCAACTTCAATTCCATGCTAAAATGTTCATTACTTCTGTGTAATAAATTTGTCCCAAGTGCATTTAGTTGCAGAAAATAAAACTACCATAAACACAGATTACTACAGAAGGTAATGGAATGATATTTTCTTAAACTTTAAATGGTCAGAACACTTGTGAAATCTCTCACCTACTTTTATATGTATATATATAACTTATACCCATATCCACCCACACAAACCCACTCAACATTCTTTCTAAATTGGCTATTTTAATGTCGTTTTGTGTATAGCTTCCCCTACTGCCAAGATCTGGGCATGAGTTTCTGGTGAACATCTGTCATTTGTTTAATTGGATGCAATATTAGTTATGAGTTTACTCTCTCGTTCATTTTGATCTCCTTCAACTTCTGACCTTGTTTGACATGCTATACACAAATGTCAAACATTCCCCAAAGAGTCCCTAAAACACCTGCCGACTCTTGGCGCTTGATTACATGACAACTGATATTGACTGCAGCAGGAGCATTGGCTGTTTTTTCTCAGACTTTGTAACTGACTCATAGAAACTAGAGTTGAGGCATACCGATTACATCACTCTTCAATCATCTCATTATTGTTGCCACAAATGCATTTTCTAGGTTACGTGATTCAAAGGATGCGTCTTTAACATTTTGTAGGGCACTTTCCACCATCTTATGCAAAGGCATCTTACCTTGAGGAAGTATTCCCCAGATTAATAAAATATTTCTTTAACTGATTTTCTTCTAGTTTCTTCTTCTTCTCCTTCCTTGCAAGCATTTTAGACCTTTCCAATATGTGTAATCTGCCTTCTTGTGTCCGCAGATGTGTAGCATCATACACAGTTGACAAAGAACGTAGTTTCAGAACTCAGCCCGTATTAACATGGGCAGATGGTTCTGTATCCAATCCCAAACATTTCCAAACAACGGATATTGATTTAATTACACTTCTCCATGCTTTAGAAATGTTATCCAATCTTTAGTATTATCTCCATTAAATCTCCAATGATGGGGTACAGACCTTTATGTAAAAGAGGCTTAGGAGCAACGCATTGGCTAGAAGTGAGGCTTGAGGCTGCGTTTGCACTTTAGATAAGATAAGGAATTTCATTTTAAGGAATAGGGAATATTTATAGAGATTAATGGGCGAGCAGCTAAATTTCTGCCAAATGCTTCTTAATGCAGCCCCTAGTCACACCCTTGCTTAAAATCCCTCAACACCTCCCAGCATAGAGAATTTGGTCCAAACTCCTTCCACAGCACTCTCAAGTCTTACGGGTCCCTGCCAAAGAACTTTGAATTCTCATGACGCACTATATTTTTCACCTATATTTTCATATATCTCATCTTCCTGGAATTCTTTTTCTTTTCCTCTTTACCTTGTTAATTTTTGCTTATATGTTAAGATTGAACTTAGACCTCACCCTCCCAAGGAGGCCTTCACAGCTGTCTGCTGGACTAATTGATACTGCCTCTTTCTCCATTACCATCCCATGCTTTTAACTTGCATAGGACTCTCTTTTTGTCTGTTTGGATTGTTTGTCAAGGGCCCATCTTTCATCAGTGTTCCCTCTGAGCACTCATTTTGAAGGCAAGGACTTCTTGCTCATCTAGCAAATGCTTATCTAACAAATACTGAGATATACAAAAATATTTTTTGAATTAAATAAAAGTATAATGTAGCTTTCAAAACAATTTAGACCATTTCTTTATATTAAGAGTAAATAGGAAAATGATTGTTGTTTTCATTTCAAAACTCAAGGACTTTCATAATTTGGCCTGATTTGATTTCTATTTACTTTTATCATCAGGTGCTTTTGGTTCGATAATTTTTGCCCTCCTAGATTTCCATGGTGAATCATCATCCCTGTTACTACAAAGAACTTCAACATGAATGCAGTCGTCTATTAAGATTCTCATCAGTTTGAGGACATTAGAAGAAAGTTAAAATGAATGCAAATATGTATTCAAGCAAACTGTTTATGTGGTGATTTAAAAGTTGCACATGCAGAAAAAATTTGAAGCAGCCATTTAAAATATTTTGGTAAGTATCTGAGCTCTTTCTCAAAATACTTAAGATATAACTAAAACTTTATTTTTCCTTTTATATATAAGTCCAGTGTCCACCTGTAACTTTCTTCAATGACCAAGATTGTTGAATGTGAGTTAATTCAATGTGCCCATTTATTGATGATGATAAACTTCTCATAAAGCTACTCTAAGTTTTTCTTAGAACACTGAGCAAACATCTTCACCTACTAGTCTATTTTCCATTTTGTATAATAATGGGCACTTATTTGAACGAGAGTGATTGTAGAAGCCCCCACCTAATCAGTTGAGTAGTCTTTGGATACCTGTTACATATCCTTCACTGTATTACCATACAGTGTAAAACTGAAATACAAATGTAACTATAAGGACTTTGCTATTTGGTTGGGAAAAAACACATGTAAGAAAACTGGTAAGTGCTAATATGACTGAAAGCAAACTTGAGTGCATTAAAAATTTGGTGAAAACTTAAAGGGAGTTTGGAACATTAATGAAGTCTTTATAGAGGAAGAAATACTAAAATTGAGTTTTGAGGAATAAAGGAAAATAGAAATAATACTGAGTAATAGGAATGTTAAATTACTAATATTAGATACTGTTTAGAGGGAGTTTACTAAGTTGGGCATATACTAGAAACATAGAATGATAACTCAATGTGATATTCATTCTCATTTCTTTGTAAACTATTGAATTATAAATTTTTGCTAAGACAGTAGGCTAGCCTTGATGCTCTTTTGTATGGTAGATTGGGCCCAATCTTTTTCACCTCCCTTTATCCAAGACCTTTGGTTGTACTCTTCCATAACTCAAGGCTTGGCTATGTGATTCGCTTTAGCCAGCGACCTATTAACCTTGAAGCAAAAGTCTGAAAAAGAGCCTGTGCAGTTCTTGGTCTCTGTTGGACACATACCACCACCAAGAACCATTCTACTGGATAGATGTGAGATATATGAGAAGCAGAGCTGTGTTGTCCCGAAGGAGGCCGTCCTAGATCATCCAGCCCCACATAAATGCAAGCACATGACTGAGTCCAGCTGAGATCAGCCAAATGCAGCTCATAGAATTGAACTGTCCACTTGACCCACAGACTCACGAGAAATAATAAATATGTACAGTTTTAAGCCACTGAGTTTTGGCTGGCTTACTATGCAATAATTGCTAACTAATATACTTGCCTGGGGGCGATTTCATTTTCAATGTTTAAAGCACAAGTTAATGGGAAAAAGATAATCTTTCCTGGCTTTTGTTTTCAAAAAGCTAATCTCTCTAAATGGTTTAGAGAGAAGGGAGGGAGGGCATTGCTTGGACAAAAATAGAATGAGCTTGGAGGATGTGAGGTCCTCCAAGACTGAGAATGGAATGTTGGTTTCAGATCCTTTGCGTAGTACAGGCTCACCCTTCACTCTCTTATTTTGCCCCAGGAAGTGGGGTAATTGCTTGGCATATCCAAGGGCTCCTAATCTTGAGGAAATCCCCATGCTCAAACAAAACACAGGATTTACAGAGCCGTTTAACTTCAAGGCACTATGCAAGCTTGGTCAACTGTTTTGTAGTATTTAAACTGGTGTGAATTAAAATGCTAAGAGGCCTCCCGGAGTGTTTGGAGTGAGTAAGAACCCTGGACATTCCCATTTACTTGGCATGGAAGGAGAGTCCTCCAGATTACAAGTCTGCTTTTTGGAGATTCAAAATACATGGAGCAACTGAAACTTGCATACGTTATTGGTGGGGGGACAAAATGGGAAAGCCACCTTGGAAAACAATTGTCAATTTTGTATGAAATTAAACATAAACTTACTATATGACCTAGCAGTTGTACTCCTAGGTATTTGCACAAGAGAAATAAAAACATGTGTCAGGACAAGTTCTTGTACATTAATATTCATAGCAGCTTTATTCATAATATCCCAAAACTGGGAAAGACTCAATTGTCCACCAGCACATGAATGCATAAGAATGTGGTGGTATATCAATACAATGAAATACTACTCAGCAATTAAAAGAAATGAGTTACTAATGAACACAAAAACATGGATGAGTCTCAAAGCATTATTCTAAGGGAAGCAAAAGACAAAACTACATATTGTATGATTCCATTATAGGAATTTATAGAAAAGGCAAACTGGAGGTATATGAAGCAGTCCAGTAGTTGCCATGAGGCAGGCAGGAAGGGAGGGGATTCAATGGAAAGGGAAATGAAACATTTTTGGCTCATGAAAATGTACCATACAACAGTTGTGATCGTGATTATGACAAATGGCTATTCATTTGTCAAAATTAAACAAACCATGCACTTAAAATGGGTGAATTTTACTTATTTATGCCACAATAAAGTTGATCAAAAAGAGAAAAACTCTTTTTAGCTAAAAAGAAGTCACAACTATTTTCCTGTCAAAGTTTATGTTATATATATAGATTGAACCCTATAATGTATCCATAACAAGCAATAACATTAGACAATTTGTAATTAATTAATTTATAGTCTTAATTTAACTTAAAGTTAATAAGTAAAACTTTGACATTAAATAAGTGATTAAAAAATGAAAGAAAAAACTTAATTTAAAAAAAATATGGTGATTGTTCTCTAAATACCAAATATTCATTCTTTGGTCTTTCATTTAGTCATTTATTCAACGGGCATCTATTCTGCAACTATTGTGTGCAAAGCAGAAATCAGCTAGATAAAATTATTTTCATCACTGTTAATTGAAAATAGAGACAAGTAAGCATATGCTTAAAAAATTGTGATTTTTAAGAAGTGCCACATGGTAAGTTGTATAATAAATATAGTCAGAGGGTTGTATGAGAACAGAGAAGAGGGAGCATTAAAATCTGTTTCAAGGAGCAGGGGTTGGGTGGCAGGGAGGGAAGTGGAGAAAGATTTCAAAGAGGAGACTACTGGTTTCATTTGATTTGGGTCTTGAGCATAATGAGTTAGAGTTTACCTGTTGAAAAGAGAGAGAGGCATTCCAAGCAGAGGCATTAAATTTAAGTGAAGAGCCTTGGATGACATGTTGCATGCTCTTAACTATGAAATTAGTTTGAAAGAGGAGTCTTTTATGGCAGAAACAGGAACAGGGAAAGCCATCTACCTTTACTAGGTTACTTACACAACTTATACACCAGGCATTATTAAATGGTGGCCACTACGAGATAAAATCATTAAGCAATTGTATTTAAAGTACAAAAACCAATAAAAACTCAAAAATAACCATTTGAGTAATTTAATCCTGCTGTTGTGTCCTCTAAAGGCAGAAGACTACTTCATGTTCTTAAGTATGGGTTTTCAAATTACTTTTTGACTTCCTGCAAGTTTGAAATAAGCATGAGTCAGGATAATAGGGACTGTTTTGAAGCCTCTTCAAAAAAAAAAAAAAACTCTAGCTGGAGAGTTTTGTGCCCAAATGACTTAATTTTTCATGTTCCTTCCTAGGAGGGACCTTTTTCCTGTGGTTAGACGGCATGGTTAATGTGGGATCATATGACTATGGTGACAAAGTATAATCTCCCATAATATCAGTCATTTTTCTGTTGGACTTTTTCCATTGATTTTACACTGATACTTTTCTGATTAATGAGATACCTGCTATGAATTATAGAGCATTTTCAGGATGCCTTCAGATGCCTGTGAATTATATCTGTGACTTAATTTTTGTCTTGTCTGTCTGGAGTGATCAGGGACTTCATGGCTTTTCAGCAGCCTCTCAACATGGAAACCTTTCTGAACCCTCTGTGTGGAGGTGTTAAGTAAGCCTGAAATAGACATCTCAGAGGAAAGAATCAGAACAGAATGTTCACGTGAAAGTGCTAGGTTGGATAATAATCATATTTAGCACTTACACAGCAGTTTTCATTTCCAAACACTTTACAAACCTTAACTAAATAAACCTTTCAACTTTCCCAATAAATAGATAAATAAACATTATTATCTTAGCATTCTGTTTGGGGGAGAAAAAAGGCTTTGCTGCTCTATAACTGCATGAGGAGATTATTCCAGAATAATGATTCCAAGTCCTGCGCCTATAAGACAGTTTCCAACTCTACCTGTTCCAATATTCCTTTCAAGGGAACTGATCAATCAGTGTCAGTGTTAGCCATTGTGAAAGTGCAGTCAAAGCCATTTCGCTCCAGCATTGTAAGTTCAAAGTTACTAAGAGATGATTGCCTAGGAAGTTTCCACTATAGGCCCAACTTGTTACAGAAAAAATTGAAAAGAATACCTGAAATCTACAGAGGGAGTGAACTGCCCAGGCTGGTCTCAAGTTAGTGAGCTCTCCCTGGTTAACATTTATGAGGCTTCACAGCCACATAATTAAACCCTCACAAGGCCTGGTGGAAAATAGCATATTGCTCGCATTTGCCATGGTTTTGAGATTGTAACTTATTCAACAGCTAGAAGCAAGTTTATTTCCTTTCTTATTATTCTTATAGGAGCACAGAGAGTCACTCCGTACCTGTTCCAGCCTTAGGGAAGATTTTTAATGTGTGTTTTCTGCTTGCTGCATTTTGTGCTGTGCATTTATTTTTTTCTGGGAAAAAAAAAGAAAACAGAAGTCAATAACCTCTTTCTATCTAAAGAAAGCATGTGAATATACTTTTCTACATCTGAAGTACAATTTGTTTACAAATGTTGGGTGGTACAAAAAGGCCATTAGATGTCATCTTTCATTATTTGATGACTTTGTTCTAAAAAACTTCAAAGTACAAAATCAATTCTCATTTATTTTCTTCCATTAAACTGAAAAGCCATCTTAAGATGTACAGCGTAGTGGCTGAAATTGTGGACTCCAACATCAGGTGGCTTCACCAAGTTGTTTGTTTTTAGGTCTCCAAGTCTCTGCTTCTTGTCAGTTAAATGGGACCAACAACAATACATGCTTGGGTAGGTTGTTATGAAGATTAATGAAATGATGTATTTAATGTAGGAACACAGGATTGGTTCTGCAAAAGGGCTCGATAGATAGTAGGGACCAACTTTACCACCATCACCACCACCACCATCATCATCTAGCAGTATCACAAACACTTTAAGAACAGAAAAGTAGAAGACATGTGCTAGAGCATAATCATCTAAACTTGATATTAATTGCAAGCTGCAAAATGCATCTTAGTTTTGCTTATTCTCTCCATTCCATAGAGCCATTCAAGAACTTTTTCAGTCATAATCACAATAGAATCATGGATTTCTAGAATTTAGGAAGACCTCAAAGATAGCATGCCAAATTAAGAAAGGCTTTACCCAGAAAACTCACAGAGAGCTCAGGTTCATTTTATGTAAGAGCAGGGCGTAAGATGGGAATGAATTTCCTGAATGTCTGGAAAGTTCTAAAATCAAGACATAAGTAAAGGAACTTCAGATGATGGCAGCTGATAAAACAGATGCCTCACACCTTCAGGAACTTCAGAAGGTCAAGATAAATCTGCAAGTCAGCAGACACTGGAAATCTAGAGGAAGGTGGCAGAGGAAGTGCATGGGCAGCCTGTGGGTAGGGCAGAGGCCAGTAGTGTGAAGGTGGTCAGTCTCCATTTGGATCATGGCCTGGGAAAAGCACGGACACTGTGGAGGAGACCCAGGCTCTGGAAGCTCAGGAACAGTGGACTCTGTGCTCGTTAACCTGGGAGATGCCCCTCTGCCCTTCATGGTCTTCCAGAGAGCCACGTATAAGGGAGGCAAGGAACGAGATTTGTCCATGTAGGAACAAACTCAATGAGACTTCCTGAAAGATGCACAAAGAGAAGGAGCCTGGGAGCATTGGGGCTGCAAATTCTCCTACCTCTTAGATATTCCAGGACATCTGGGGCACTAAGGTTGGAGATGAACTTGGCAAGGATGTGGACTTTCGAGTAAGCAGGTAAGTAGTTAAAGTTACTAATGTATGGGAGTCATTCATTTATTTGGTCGACCACTTCAAAATCTTTATTGAACAAAATGAATATGACCATGCCCAAGACATTTGTATTACAGTTCTGCATAAAAGCAGTAAAAAATTTTCTGTTGTGCATTCAGGAACTAAAATAGATCAGTATGCACAACAGGAAGTCATATAGATCTTTGAAATATTTTTAGTATCTGCTTTTCTTTCTTAGTCATATTCCAGAATGGTAGGATTTTTATTTTAAAAATAGTTTTTTTTTTTTTTAATTACATAAGAAATATAGGCACATACTCTTATTTTACAAGTTTCAAATTATGGAGAACTGATTAGAGCAAAACATGAAAATCCCCTTCTACCTATTCCAATTTCCTCCACCCGAGTTATCTGATGTCAGTATGCAATTTGTACATGCACACACACGTACACAAAACACACAGATATGCACAGTATAAATAAGATCATATTAAACATATGCTTTGATCACCTAACAATGTATTTTAGGGATCTTTTCATGAAGTATATACTTTTATAGTACACCGTAAAATCTTGGCACTATATTTAATTGCACTTCAACTAGAGAGCATCTAGATACATTTCTCCCCCTTTTAATACATCAACAAATGATGCAAAGAACATTTTATACACACATCTTTAGATACATGGAAAATGAAATTGCTAGCTTAAAAGCTAAACAGAGTTTTGATTTTGATAGATAACTGCCAAATTAGCACCTAAGTGATTTTCCCAATATGTAACTCCTCTAGCAGTGTTTGAGAACTGGGAGGGGGGTGGACGTTATTGGGACTCTGAAAATTTTTTGTGTACTTGTTACCAAAAGATATTTTAATTGGAATGCCAAATTGGTGAACTAACAAGTATTGTAAGACTTAATAATGACTTTTTCCAACCTATCTACACAGTTGGCTAAGACTGGCATTGCTATTGACCAAAGGATTCTTTGTGGATATCTAACAGAGTAGGTCATGGATGATTTAGCCCCACAGAGGAAGGGCTCCAGGAGAGAAAACGCCTCATCTCTGATAAAAGCATAGAGTAAATCTGGTTATTCCTCAGATGGGGTTGTGCTGCCAGATTTGCTAAATCGTCTGATTGTGTATTTTACCCTTGAGGCTTGCCTGAATAGTTTCTTTCTAGGAGCAATAATATATGTGCTTTTCCTCTGGCAGAAGGGGTGTTCTGTGGACTTCACTTTGTTTGCTCTGAGATTTTAAGATGTTTTTGGCAATTCATAGAGCGTCATCATTGAGCACTTACTCTGGGCCCTTCTGGGACTCTGTTCAATCGTGGTGGAAAGGGGAAGTGGACTCTTGCCTTTCTAATATTGATTTATTTTGGAAATGGTCAGGGGTCCTCTTGGCTCTGACATCATATCCCACTTTGATATACCTTGATTCCCCTGTTAGTGTTGAAATATATTAAAATGATCCTAAAACTAAGTCACTCAGTTCCCTCCTGTATTCAACTGAGATTTGGCTGACGTTCGCTAAGGTCTCTGAGCTCACGATCCTCTCCTTTTCCATCATAGTATCTCACATTGTGTGCAGCAAAGAGAATAACTCAGTAACTCTTTAATGGATGTTGGTTTGTTTGAATGAAAGGTTTAAAATATTTTAAAATCTTTTGTTCCTTCCTCTTTGTCCTGCGTATTCATTCAATCATTCACCCATTTGTGTATTCAATAAATGTTTATTGAGCAACTACCCTGTACCATCATCTCTCATTTTGCTGGAGTCTGGGAGCTGGTGCAATAGCCTAGTAGACAATGATAATAACCAGGACCAGAATTTTATAGCTTACAAAACAGTGACAGGATTCTATTTAATACTCCTAACAAATATTTATGTAAATTTTGCTGATTTCATTTGGCAAATTAAAAAAGAAGCAAAAAAGGAAAAATGTTTCCCAGCAGTTACTCTAGGTAAGACTACATGGGCTGCGTTTTGTAAAGAAATGCGTGTTGTTTCTTCTCTATTTGAATTTTACTGTAAAGAGCATAGCATATTGTTCCAGTGTGCAGAGGAATGCAGTTATTTCAAAACAAAGATGGTTGGTTTTGATAGTCCTTGCTAGCAGATGCCAGTTTTTCCTTCCTCCCTTGAATTTTGAGTCATACTTACCCTGCACTCCATCCTATCATTGGCCTCATGTGGACACATTTAGCTCAGATTTTCCCCTTCAGTTTTGTAGTTTTAAAATAATTTTCCTATTTACCAAGTTAGTATAAACCACTCATTATTGAGTTTTCCTTTCCAGGCAGGCTATTCCTTCAAACCTTAACTAATCCCAGGAAAGGGCAGTGGGGTGCTTCTGGCTATGGATTATTCCTGCTAAGCACATATGTCAAAGCTAATGTTCTACAGGGATTGGGAGAATCTACACTGTCTTCTTTAGTAAAAAGGGAAGAAACTCTTGGTACTGGTTATTTTCCGTATCAGCAGAAGTGCACACTTAAATTAACATCAAATCCCTTTCTTTTCTTCCTCATTATTCTTATAAAGCTTTTTAAAAACTTACTGGATTTTCCTTTTAAAATCAAATAGGGCATTTTAAAATGTGAGCCATGCTTTTTGGAATGGTATGTGTAGTGTAACTATGTGAATTCCCATTAAAATTCAGGTGCAGCCGCTTTGCCATTTGAAAATATTCTAGACCTGCATTTAAAGTAAGTTTTAATAGTAACTTCTCAACCCTGGTTACACATTAAGAACACTGGAGGAAAATTTCTTTAAACATCAGTGCCCAACTGTCCCTCCCAGAGATTTGTATTTAACTGGTCTGGAGCAGGACTCACCTATTCATGTTTTTAAAGTCCCGCAGGTGGTTCCAGCGAGAAGCCAGGATGGAGGACTTAATGATGAATTCAGAGTTCTGCTGACTGTAGCAAATATCGCCTCTGAGCAAGAAAATCCCAGCAAGCCCCTACATAGACCAGAGCATCTGTAAGAAATAGTCCAAAAGGCAAATTTAGATATCCCTTTCAGTGATTCTCCAAGTGGAGACCAAAGTCACACTCTGTGGCAACTGAATTGATTGTTACTGAATCAGAATATCGAAGATTAGGGCCTGAAGCTTCACACTTTTAATACCTGCCATCAGTGATTCTTATTACATTAAAATCTAGGAACTATTTATCTAGACTTTATCTATAACCAAAGCGCCCTTTGTGTTTTTTAATATCTCAAGGTCCTTTTTAATCTGGAACAGTCCCTATCTTAACAAATGACATTGACCAGTTGGAAAGATCAGACTAGTTGACTAATTATTTCTTTTGGAGGTGTAATTTAACTTGTTCCCTCATTTCCCTGCATGTCTTGTAAATTGGAAGCCAGATCTACAGACTTACTTGAGTTCAAGTTAAATACTTTGGGCAAGCACACCTTGTACATCCGATTACATCTTATCAGCAGACATATCACGTCTGGCTTCCTCACTGATGGTGGGAATGCTGCCTTTTCTCCCTGGGGTGGAGATGGCCAGGTCCTTCCATCATAAAACCGAGTTTGCCCCTTCTTGCTCAGCACACAATGATACTTTGGCAACACCAAAACATCCAGTTCCTGATCAGCTTTTCACCTACAGGTTTAGAGGACACTGATGAATCAATTATTTTATTAGGGTTGTAAAATGGTGATATTCTAACCCTATTATTCCTTCTGTATTATCTGTTTTTCTCCTGTAAATAAGAATGATCCTTTTAGAAGGTGAGTTGGATTGTCATTCTTCTGCTCAAACCCTTCCAGTAAGTTCTCTCTCACTCAGAGTATCTCCAAACATCCTTTATAATGGCTTCCAACACCCCTCCCCGCCCCAGCAACCCAGTTTCCTTACTGATTTCTTCTTCTCTCTTCCTTACCCTCCCTGCTCCATCTTCCTTATTGAAAATAATAAACAGCTCCCAATGTCCTGCTATTCTCTCTGCCTGAAATGTATCCTCCTGGTTTCTTTCTACCTTTAGTTCAAATTTCTTCTAAAATATTGCCTTATCACTGAGCCCTTTTCTCATTACCTTATTTAAAATAATAGCAATCCTTCCAACACACTTTCTCCCTTTTTCTCCACTTCACTTTTCCCAATAACAACTATCACCACTGACTTGACACAGATTTTAATTATGTGTTTGCCTCTCTGCAACCTCCATGAGGGTTAAAGTGTTTCCTGGTTTTCCTTATGGATTTGTGCCCAGCAATACCTGACACATAGTGGGCGCTCAATAAATATTGGTGAATGAATGAGTCAAGTGAACAGTGAAGTCCACAGGGGCTAAATAGCATGACCAGTATCGTTCACCAAATAAGTAATGAGAAAGGAAAGCAGTCTTGACAGCTGTCAGCTGGGAGCTGGCCTGGCATGAAACGCTAGGCCATGGTGCTCTCTTGTTGAATAAAAATTTCATGGGAAATAGCATCAGACAAGATCACTCTGAGAATATGATGGGGTAAGATGAAAAGAAGTCTCCTCCAATATCATTTCTGAGCATAGATAGAAAACATGAGCACAGTACAAAGCACTAAAATTGCCAAACACCCTCTCTCCCGGTTAACAGGAGTAATTGCTACTTCCCTACCAATTGCACTTTAGTTCTGATCCAGTCCTCCAACCTCCTACATATAAATTATTAAGTATTAGTTTCCTTGGCTGCTTTGCAGGAAGCATCCACCACAAACTGTGTGGCTTAAAAAAATAGAAATTTACTCTCTCACAGTCCTGGAGGCCAGAAATCCAAAATCAGTTTAATTGGGCCAAAATCAAAATACTGGCAGGGCCATGCTCCCTCTGGAGGCTCCGGAGGAGAATCTGTTCCTTGCTCATTCCAATTCCTGGTGGCTGCCGGCACTCCTTGGCTTGTGGCTGCATCACTGCAATCTCTGCCTCAGTGGTCACACTGCTCTCTCCCCTTCTGTCTTTGTCAAATCTCCCTCTGCAACATGGTTAGAAGGGTACTTATGATTGCATTTGCAGCTTGATTCAGGATAATCTTTTCAGATCAATATCCTAGCCTTAATCACATCTGCAAAGACCCTTATGTTCATATACAGTAATATTCACAGTGCCCAGGGCTTAGGACTGGGATATCTTTGGAAGAGCAAGTATTCAGCTGGCCACATACCATACTGCACTTCTAGATTGGACCCAATCCAGAGCAAAGAACTTCTTCCTTGAACCTTCACCTAAGTCACCTAACCCAAGCCAGAATTCTATAACAAATCCCTCCTAGCACGTTCTATTACTGACACACCCCAGGTGATGTGGTTCCCTCTTGTTACAATAAGTAATAAAACCAGTTTTGTGTGACTGAGGGTGGTCTCTGCTGGCCTCTGGCTGGTGAACATGGATACTAACATATGTATGTCTGTGTAATGGATTGGCATCAGACACTAGAATTCAGGATTTCTATTGCTGTATGTTTCTTTTTTCCCTTAAAACATCTTAATATGAGTGAAAGTCTTGATTCATTGATTTCCATGGGGCATGGGGTGATTTTCCTTTAAAAAGTTTGCAATTTATGAGCAATTGCAGCACATTTGAAGGCATTTTATTCTTTTAAAACATTACAAAGAATCTCCTTGGTTTTCTGCTATTAAGTATAATTTAAGGGTCCCTACACCCTTGGATCAGAAGTATAAAATACAAAACTATTTTTAAAACTAATTCTGGAAGTTAAAGCTTATCTGGTTTAATGCATTGCCTTGGATAAAGGCCAGAGGTCTTCATTCTAAGTGGCATTTCGTGTGAAGTTATACATTATTTCTGGTACCTGTGTCTTTTTCTCTAAACTTTTATCACTTCAAGTGACCTCTCAATAAAGGTTTTTGCAAACTATAAATTTATGATCTGTGTGTTGAATTCAATCATAAAAAATATATTTTAAGAAAGACACTGGTACAGATATTTAAAAACACTGAGTATGAAATTAGAGATTAAGGCACTTAAAAATAGCCTTGGCAAAAATTATGTTCTAGGATCACTTTCTGACTATGCAATACTATAGTATCCGAGAGTTATATAAACAATAGATTCTGGCAAGAACTAGACATAGAAGTACCCATTTATTAAACATTACATATGAGAGGTAAATAATTATAAGAGTATTCCACATAGATTCTTGGGCTTTTCTCCAAAACGGAGGTGATGGTGGTGTTTCTGATCATCTTCTTGTTGCTGTAGTATTTGTGTAGTAACTTATTTAAAAAAAAATCCTGAGGATAAACAATGTGGTGAATATACATAGATATACACTTCAATTTATGCCTTAATGTCGGTCTGTATTTGGAGACCCCTAAACAAAAATGCATGCACAGAAGTAGATTAAACACTTTAAATATTCTTATCAAAATTTACACCACAGGGTTTGTCCATTGACATAGGAGCCTTTAGAAACAAGAGGTGTGTATGTTTTGTTGCTGGCTAGAAACATTGTTTGGGCTCCTAGCAGAGAAATGCCACAGTCAGCGGAAAACCTGGTGTCTACTGATCCCTGCATTTGCCTCAGGTTCACCATCCCAGCTTTCCATTAGAACCATCTGCGAGACTTTCAACGTACAGTAATCGTTAGGCATACTCCAGACTAGTTAAATCTGAGTCTTTCAGGAGGTCTGGGTATGGAGGTAGAGGCATTGTGGGCTTGTCACCATATCTCTGCCTAAATGTGTGTGTCTGTAAAGGGAAATCCAAAAATAAAGACAAATACATCATATATTATTGTAGGCAAGTTAAAAAAAACAGTGGGAAGCGGAGAGCTGGTATCTTTAGGGAGTGCGGATCACCTTGCCCAGTGAAGGTATGTCTTGGTTCAAAACCTGAGATTAAAAAGATAGGAAAAGAGTACTACCATGGATAATGCTAGAATGTTTTCAAATATAGAAATGGAGAAAAGAAGGTAAGAGGAGAAAATAGTTTCTCTAAAAATCCAGGTGATTTGCAGCTAGAAAGATGATGCTCCTTTTAATTTCCCACCAGCTGATCCATTACCCACAGTTTTTGACAATGGCAATTTTCAAAGATAACACTGCCATTGACAGTACAGAAATTAGTGAGGAAATGCCACAAAATATAGAGAGGTGAAATAGAAAAGTGAGGAATTATAGTCTTGCACTTGTCTAGAGTTACAACCCACAGAAAAATAATACAACCAGGGGAACAAAAAAACAGAAGAGCTTCTTGTTCAGAATATACATTAAAGATGATGGTAGCATAAAATTAAATTGGAACATTAATTGGCCTCAAGAATGAGATCAGACAACTTACTTCTGCAACTCATTAAGGAGGAGAAGCCGCATGACAGAAGTGGATATTTACTGCCAGACCAGAAGTGCTGACCTACAGCTCCAACCAGTGCCTTAATGGCAAAGGGTGGGAAAACATGGCAGGAGTCAAGGAAATATTAAAGAAGCAAACCAGGATTGAAGGGGCTTATCAAGAAGCAGAAACCCTTCTTAGAACTAGAGATGGGGGGAATCCCTGGGAAAGTCACTGCTAATAAAGGAAATTAAACCCACCTTGCTTCTGGCAGCATCTCACATTCCAAATCGTAGCAGAAGCCAGCTTGGGGAGACAGATGAAACTTAGCCGTTCAACAACAACAAAAAGGATAAATAAGTTAATTCAGAGAAAGTTGGGGAGACTTTGTAGAAAATGAGGTCCTCTAAGATAACACGAAAGTCAGAAAGTGGTCCTAGATTCTGGGAGAAAAACCCTTGAGCAGGAAGCTTCACAAGATAGCAAAGTTTTTACATAAGCTCCTCTCTCCCAACAACCCCACCAAGTCAGAACCAAGATTGGCCCAAGATATCCCAGTGAAAATGGAAGCTCCAGAAACTATTGATTTGATGATTTTTAGGGAGGGAACTGGAAGCCCTCCAAACCAGCCAGAGTGGCCAGAAAATTGCCCAAACAAATGCTAAAGATCTACCAAGATTCAAAATAGCATTAAGTGATATTTGGGCTCGCGGGATGATTTTTCTGGTAAATGTAGAATTCTTCAAAGTTGTTTAAATTGGTAAAAAAGTAGAAAACAGAGATTTTGGTAGTATAGCAATATTTGCACCATAAGAACTAAGGTCAAATTGGAAGGAGCTGAGTGGCTTGTTAGAGATTTTGAAGTGGTATACAATAAACCTGAATACATAATTGGAATGAATATTTTTGGCAAAAAGAAAATGCATTTTGAATTGGGATAAAAGCAAGTTGATCACCCATATGGCTGTGCAAGAGGCTAAATGACAAGTTGTTGAACTGCTTTCTTCAAAGTATGTGACTAATACTCTGTAGCTCATAAATATGAGGAAAGGAGACATCTAAAATATGAAGAGAAAGGTATAAATACTTAGCAATGTTTTAAAACCATTTGTGTAAAACTTGTACAGTGCAAACAACAGAAGTTTTCTGTGAGAAATTAAAGATCTAAAAAATGGGGAGGTGTGCCATGTGCATGGATGGGAAGACTAAATGTGGTCATGAAGTCAGTTTTTCCCCATTCGATTTGCAGAGCCAGTGCAATTCCAATCAAAGTCCCAGTAGGCTTATATTTCTCAGTAGAAATTAGCAAACTGATTCTAAATTATATATGGAAATAGAAAGAACTAAAATTAGCCTAAACAATTTTTATAAAATACATAAAAAATTGATGGATTTACTCTACCCAATTTCAAGATTTACTTTAAAGCTACATCAAGACAATATGTATGATAGGAACACATATTCATTGCTGATGGCAATGTAAAATGATGCAGCCATTGTGGAAGACAGTTTGGCAGTTCCTCAAAAAGCTAAGTATAGAACTACTATATGACCTGGCAATCCCACTGATAGGTATATACTGAAAAGAATTGAAAGCATGGACTTGAATGAATATTTGCACTCCCATGTTCATAGCGACACTATTCTTTTTTTTTTAATGCATACTTCAACTAAATTTATTTGTATTGTCTATGAAGTTTTTTCTTTTTTTTCTTTTCTTTTCTTTTTTTTCAATTGAGATTTTTCAGCTACCATACAACTATCCAAAGATCCAAAGTGTACAATCAATTGCCCACAGCACTACCATACAGCTGTGCATGCCATCGGCTCAATTAATTTTTTTTTCAATTTTTAGAACATTTTCACTACTCCAGAAAAGAAATAAAGACAAAAAAAAGGAAACTCAGATCCTCCCATACCCCTGACCATGCCCCCCTCCATTATTGATTCATAGTTTTGGTATAGTATATTTGCTACTGTTGATGAAAGAATGTTAAATTACTACTAACTGTAGTATATAGTTTGCAATAGGTACATATTTTTTCCCTATATGCCTCTCTATTATTTACTTATAGTTATAGTGACATACATTTGTTCTAGTTTGTGAGAGAGATTTCTAATATTTGTATAGTTAATCACAGACATTGTCCACCACAAGATTCACTGTTTTATACATTCCCATCTTTTAACCTCCAACTTTCCTTCTGGTGACATGCATCACTCTGAGCTTATCCTTTCCACCACCTTCACACACCTTTCAGCACTGTTATTCTCACAATGTGCTACCATCACCTCTGTCCATTTCCAAATGTTTAAGTTCAACCTAGGTGAACATTATGCTCATAATAAGCAACCGCTCCCCATTCTTTAGCCTCATTTCTATGTCCTGGTAACTTATATTTTATGTCTATGAGTTTACATATTATAATTAGTTCATATCAGTGAGACCCTGCAATATTTGCCTTTATGTGTCTGTCTTATTTCACTCAATTTAGTGCCCTCAAGTTTTCTTCATCAACCCATTTCTTTTAAGATGGTTTTGTTCATAAACTATACGTTCCGTCCTAAGTAACCAATCATCGGTACTCTGTATAGTTATGTATTTATGCATTCAGCACCATCGTCACTCTCTATATAAGAACATCTCCATTTCTTCCACAAAGATGGAGGAAGAGTCAAAGAAGGCAGAGAGGCAAAATAAAAAGAGAAAGAGAGAAAAACAAACAAACAAACAAACAAATACTTGATAGCTAGAAGGTGACAAAAGGAAATATAGCATTAACCTAAAGTACAATAAAGAGTCAGACAACATCACCAATGCCTGGAGTCCCATACCGTCCCCTATTCCCCACCTCCCCATATGCATTTAGCTTTGTTATATTGCCTTTGTTACATTAAAGGAAGCATAATACAATGTTTCTGTTAATTCTAGCCTCTAGTTTGCATTGATTGTATTTCCCCTCCAATACCACCCTATTTTTAACACCTTGCAATGTTGACATTCATTTGTTCTACCTCATGTAAAAACATATTTGTACCTTTTATTACAATTGTTGAGCACCCTAGGTTTCCCTGAGTTATACAGTCCCAGTCTTTATTGTTCGTCTTTTGTTCAGGTGTCCCACAAGGTCCCAGCCTTCCTCTTTCAACCACATTCACGGTCATCTTTGTTCAGCGTACTTACATTGCTGTGAAACTATCTCCCATAGTTGTTTTCCAAACCTCTCACTCCTATTTTTTCCTTTATGTGTGCAGTGCTTCCTTTAGTGTTTCCTGTAGAGCAGGTATCTTGTTCACAAACTCTGTTGTCTGTTTGTCTGAGAATATTTTAAGCTTTCTCTCATATCTGAAGGATAGTTTTGCTGGATATAGGATTCTTGGTTGGTGGTTTTTCTCTTTCAGTATCTTAAATATATCACACCACTTCCTTCTTGCCTCCATGGTTTCTATTGAGAAATCCACACATAGTCTTATCAAGCTTCCATTGTATGTGATGGATTGCTTTTCTCTTGCTGCTTTCAGGATTCTCTTTGTCTTTGACATTTGATAATCTGATTATTAAGTGTCTTGGCGTAGGCCTATTCAGATCTATTCTGTTTGGGGTATGCTGTGCTTCTTGGATCTGTAATTTTATTTCCTTCATAAGGGATGGGAAATTTTCATTGATTATTTCCTCTATTATTGCTTCTGCCCCTTTTCCCTTCTCTTCTCCTTCTGGGACACAAATGACATGTAAATTCTTGCTTTTCATTTTGCCTTTGAGCTTCCGGAGTTGTTGCTCATATTTTTCCATTCTTTTCTCTATGTGTTCTTTTGTGTGTAGGCTTTCAGGTGCCTTGTTCTCCAGTTCCTGAGTGTTTTCTTCTGCTTCTTGAGATTTGCTGTTGTATGGTTCCAGTGTGTCTTTCATCTCTTGTGTTGTGCTTTTCATTCCATAGATTCTGTCAGTTGGTTTTTTGACCTTTCAATTTCTACCTTTTGTACATCTTGTGTTTTCATTATATGGTTCAGCTCTTTCACCATATCTTCCCTAAACTTTTTGAATTGACTTATTATTAGTTGTTTCAATTCCTGCATCATAGTTGAAGGGCAAGTTTGTTCCCCTGACTGGGCCATAACCTCATTTTTCTTGGTGTAGGTTGTAGTTTTCTGTTGTCTAGGCATGGTTTCCTTGGTTACCCCAATCAGGCCTCCCCAGACCAGAATGGGCTCAGGTCCCAGAAGGATGAAATATTCAGTATGCGGTTTCCCTGAGGGTGTGTCTTAGAAAATTGGTGCACCCTGTGATGCCTCCGGTCACTGTGCTTTTCTGCCCAGCAGGTGGTGCCTGTTAGCCTGTAATTCTTGACTGGTGTAAGGAGTGTGGCTGTTTTTCCCCAGACTCTGGGTAGTAATGCTGGGCCCCAACCCTTTCCTCTTAGAGAAGATAGACCCCCTACATGGCGGTCATTAGCATTCAATGGTCTGTCTCTGCCTGTGCTATACCCTGGTCTGGGTCACAGCACTGGGAACTGAAAATGGCTGAGGCTTTCTCCACTGAGCCAAAAAAGGAACAGAGAGTCCCCTTCAGAGCTAGTCCGAGGCGACCCTCTGGATCTCCAAGGTCAGTCATCACCCAAAGCCTCTGTCTACTTGTTGGGGATTTGTACCTCCTGGTGAGCAGTTCACACTTGCTAATTACAACCCCAGCTGGAGCTCAGCTGAGCTATATTTGATTGCTGGGAGAGAGCTTCTCTCTGGCACCATGAGGCTTTGCAGCTCAGGCTGTGGGGAGAGGAGTCTCCCAACTTGGATTTGCAGTTTTTACTTAGCTACAAATTTTATGCTGTGATCTCGGTCATTCCTCCCAATTCAGGTTGGTGTACAATGAGTGGACGGTCACGTTTGTCCCCCCGCAGTTATTCCGGATTATATACTAGTTGTTTCTGGTTTTTTTAGTTGTTCCAGGGGGACTACTTAGCTTCCACTCCTCTGTATGCCACCATCTTAGATCCTCTCCGTGACACTATTCTTAATTGCCAAAAGATGGAAGCAACCCAAGTGTCCATCAACCAATGATTGGATAAACAAAATGTGGCATGTACATACTATGGAAAATTATTCAGCCATAAAAAGGAATGAAGTCCTGATATACACGACAACATGGATAAACCTTGATGGCATCATGTTGAGTGAAATAAGCCAGACACAAAAGAACAAATATTGTAGAATCTCATTGTTTTGAAACAATTAGAAAAAGCAAATTCTTAGAGTCAGAATCTAGAATGTAGGTTACCAGGGGACAGATAGGGATAGAGAATGGGATGTTAAGGCTTAAAATGTACAGGTTCCTATTTGGAATGATGGAAATGTTTTGGTAATGGACGATGGTGATGATAGCACAACATTGTGAACGCAATTAACAGCACTGAAATACATATCTGAATGTGATTAAAAGGGGAAATGTTAGATTGTATATATAGTAACAGAACAAAAATTAAAAAAATAAAATCCATGGAACCACACTACAGAAGCAGTGAACCCTAAATTAAACCATGGACTTTAATTAATAGTACAATTATAAAATTTGCTATCATTAATTGTAACAAATATTCCACACCTATGCAAGGTGTTGGTGGTTTGGTGGTAGATGGGGATCCTGTATCCTATTCATGATTGCTCTGTAAACCTACAACTTTTCTCATAAAAAAAGGACAATATGTATGTATTTGCATAAGGATAGATACATAGATCAATGTAATAGTGTCGAGAAACAGATCAAAAATTTATTGTCAATTGCATTTATAAAAAGATGAAAAGGTAATTCAGTGGAGGAAATGTTGTTTTCTCAATAAATGGTGCTGGAACAACTGATTATCTATAAGGAGAAAATAAACGGATCCTTGTCTTACCTCAACCTTACATAAAAATGAACTCAAAATGGATGATAGATGTAAATTTAAATGCTAAAATTCTAAGAAAGTTGTCAAGATCTTGGGGTAAGTAAAGTGTTCTTATATAGGATACCAAATACACATACCAATGTATAAACTGGACTTTATCAAAATTTTAAAAAGTCTGCTCTTTGAAAGACACCGTTAAGAATATGAAAAATGCAATCCATGAACCTAGAACATATTTTTAGTCCATATATATGACAAATGATCTCTATTCAGAATAGGGGATTTTTACAAATCAATGATAAAAAGAAAATAATCCAATTTTGAAAAACAGACAAAATATTTGAGCAAACATTTTATAAAAAGAGACGTAAGAATACCCAACAAGAATGTGAAACGATATTCAACATGCTAGCCATGCATCTGGATTTCAAGAGGTGACTTTCATTTGCAAATGGAAATGGAAATCATCTCATTTGACCATTAAAGAGATTTCGGAAGCAGATAGGTTAAAATTCCACCCCACTAAGGTAAACACATAAAATTAAATATCCATGTTTATTCATTCGATCATTTGTTTACTTACCTAACAAATATTATTGCATACTTCACTATGTGCCAGCAATTTTCTTGGCACTGAGAAAGCAGGGAACATGACAAATTTCCCTTCCCTCATGAAGGCTGCATTCTGTTAATAAGGAGAGACAGGCAATACATAATCATGTGAAACATAATGTGTCCATTGGTATTAAATACTAGAGAATTCCAGGTTGGGATTGGAAATTTGAGACAGAGTGGACAGGAAAGCTTTCTTGAGGAGAAAATTGAGCACAGATAGGGAGTAAATTTGTTGTTATTGTTGTTGTTTTAATCAGAAAAAGATGCAGAAACACATACTGGATGGGAAATAATGAAGAGTTCCTCTTGGAATGTTAAAGATGATGCCTAGATGGTAGTTTTACTTGTAATTATCAGGTTAGAATCATTGGTAGACACTAGTCCCTTATCTCCTACCATCTGCTTACATAATGCCACTTGCAATGAGTAAAAATTAAAACAAGTGTAGACAACCACCATTTTGGTTACCCTTAACATGGATGTGAAAGTCATTCTGAGATAAAGAAGGAAGTATCTAGTTATAGGCTTATCCATTTATCCCTAGACCAAAACACTCTCCACTATTTCAAGGAACATACAACTTTCAGCACTGTGTAAAGGGCACATTCTGCATTAAAACACCTATATGGATAGGACTGCTACAGCTGAGATTCACAGAGTTGTATACTTTTAGTGCAGGGACAAGGCATTGGCATTTTTATTTCATTTGCAGGTCTTTGAATCTCCTAACTATCAAAGGCATATAACCCATATTTTATAGGTGACATTTAATGATACCCATGACATGTAACACAACAGATTAGGTCCACGATGTGCTCAGTACTCCCTCGAAATCCCAGTCCCTATGAAATTCCATCCTTATTATCTAGGGTGCTGATTTAGGAGATGCCCCAATTTTTGTAGAATCTGTAATAATTTTCTCATTCATGAATCCTGTCTGTCATTCCACAGTTTGTATCAGATGTTACATTGGCTGAAAGAGAGTGCATCATATTATTTAGGTTTTCAATAAAACATCCTACAAAAAAATGACAAGAGCTCATCATATCAAATGTAGAAATTGTCACATTTACGGCAGTTTTATAACAGACTGTCCTGAGATTTTACAGGGGTGATTTCTTGGCAGGTATGCTATATCCCTGGTGTTCATACTTTAATGGATATTGGATGTAAATTATTTTTGAGACCATACAGAAGAGCATGAGTTGACCTGTCCAAATGTACAGGGATGGCAACAGGGGTGATAGAGCAAGTTGGAACTGAATTTAGGATTAGAATGTTATAAACTTATGGGAATTAATCCAGCATCCAATAAGTGATATAATTGAAATGTTCAAGACATTCAGGGAATACCCTGGCAGGAAGGTGGCATTAAGTGAACTGAGCACATTCTTACGTTGGGTTTCATAGGATTCAATAAGAGCAGTGACTTGGGAATTTACAGATAGCAAGAGGAATTTTAATAACAACATGAAACAAATAAGGGAAGTACTAAAACATAATTTTTCCCAGAGTTATGACAATACAGGTCCAATGAGAATTTTAAATGGAACAGAGTTGATTGGAAATAAGGAGTTAGACTTCAGTAAATTATGAGTACCGAAGTTTAGAGGTAATTAAAGGAAATGAAATGAACAGTTTTTCTGCCTTTTCAGTAAGTGCTGTGTTTCAGGGTAACTGAATAGCCAATGTCAAAAGGGAAAGCTCTACTTTATAGATGTCCAAATAGTAATATAGAATGAATAATAGCATTGGAAAACAAAAATGCACATTGAGGTCACTGACATAGAATCTTACAACCACTTAGAAAATGGAAAGTTATGTGACACCAAAATAATACCCACCAATCACATTCTGGTTGAAGAGAAGGAGCGTAATTTCATCATGGCCAATCTTAGCTTTAGTAATAGTGAGTGATCCTGTATTTTTTTTTTCCAGTTTTAATACAACATGAAGTACAAAGCATCACCTATGGTATGCTTCTATTAAACATATTTATCTTCAGTCTAAGAATACTTCTAAGTTTAACTTTCCTTTTATAGGAACCACAGGGGTTAGAGAAGGCAGCTGTGGTAAGTAAACAGTCAGTATGATGGCTCCCAAAGATCCCAGGCTCCTGTTATTCTTACTTTTGCTTAATCCCCTCTTCTTGAGCATAGGCTAAATGTAGTGAGTCACTGATAATGGACAGAATGCAGCAAAAGCAATGGGCTATCACTTCTGCGACCAGATTATACAAAGGCTCTAGCTTCTGTCTAGTTTGCCCTCTGTTGCTTGCTCTCTCACTTTCTCACTGACAGGTGCTAGCTGTCATACTGTGAGTTGCCCTATGAAGAAACCTACATGGCAAGGATATGAGGGAGATCTCCTGCCAGCAGCCACTAAAGACTTTAGATCCTTGTTCCCCGGAGGAACTAAATCTTGCCAACCATCATGTGAGTAAACTTGGAAACAGATCTCCCCCCAGTCAAGACTTGAGATGTCTGGGGTCCCAAGTGATAACTCTACTGAAGACTTCAAGTGATAGGCTCCCAGCTAAGTGGCATCCATATTCCTATTCCAAAGAACTAAGAGATAATAATTCTTTTTTTCTTTTTTTTTTTTTTTTTAAGATGCTAAGTTTTGGGATAATTTGTTACACTGCAAGAGATAACTAATATAAAAGCCAAGGAGCTCTACAAGGAAGCAGTCAGACAATTTGGAAGGTGGAGCATTCTACAAAACAATTATCATGTGTTCATCAAGGCAGATTGTCATCACCAAAGGAAATGTGAAATTCAGCATAGAGTCTTGATTTGTATCTTGATTTGCATAGAATAGAGACAAAACACATTTTGGGGACATTTGAAGAATTTTGAATATCAATTTGGGCATTAAAATATTATGTTAGTTATGATAGTGTTATTTGGACTCTAATGAAGATTATTTTCTTCTCTGAAGCATGTTAAGTTATTTAAAAATAGAACAGCATATTCTCTGAATAGTATTTTAAAATACTTCAATATAAAGAGTGTGATGTATGTGGGTGTATGTCATTAATTCAAATCTACTTCTTGGAGACAGTCAATAAGCAATTGAGGTATTATAATCATGAATCTTCTTTTTGGTGGTGGCTACAAATACTGCTGTGGAAATCTAACTAAAAAGTCTTGTTATTAGCCAATGGATCCTTAAAAATATTTTTGATTGGTGACAGTTCAGTGATGTGAAAGGCATGTCATTGACTAAGACAATTACATGCTGTTCACCATTCTTGCATGGAAATGAAATGTAAGTATTCAGGTAGCCCAGCTGCCAAATACCTCCAGAGCAGCTCTCATGGTCTGAATTCCATGGTTCCAATGGTCACCCTTAGTAGCCCACCCAAAACAGAGCTGGCTGTTTTTCTGGTGGACACATCACTAGAGTGAAATTTTCATGACAATAGCTTGTTACAGTGCCTGAGAACAGAGAATGGGACTTCTCCAAGCTTACAGAGAAAAGTGGTCTGACTGTTGGTGCCTGCTAACAGAGGTTATGTTTGGCAATATTTGGTTGAAAACTTGCTTTCATTGTAATAAACCATCTGGTAGCCAGGTTCTAGAGGAGGAGACAACAATGTTCCCATGTACTCTAATTGCAGGAGGATACCATTGTGAAGGATTTGTTACAATTTGCTAAATATTCTCCTTCTGATGGGAGAATTATGCCTGTCCAGCCTGAGGAACTCAGACAGGGCAACTTGACTTGTTATGGCTAATAAAATGTAAGTAGAAGTGACATGTGTCACTTCTAGACAGAAGCTTTCACAGGCAGTGCATGATTCACATGATGTGCTCTACTTTCCCACTTCCTCAAACATGAAGCTTGTGACGAGATGTCATTTCTGCCTACCCAGGTTCCTCAGTGACCATAAAACGCAGAGATTGCTTGACAACGCATGATGGACATGAGGCATGAATGAGAAATAAACTGTGATATGTTAAGCTGCTGAGGTTTTGTTTCCACTGAAGAGCCTAGCCTCTCCAGACAGATCCAATAATTTTTACTAAATATACCTGACATTGGTTGACTAGTCTGAGTGGCTGAGATCAGTTTATAGAATCAGCTCATGGTGAATGGACAATGAAATTTAGAAATGAATAAACCAAGAGTATGTGAAAGGCCTGGGGTAATAGACGATAGAAGGAGTAATCAATAACAACATCTGTCAGAGGAATAAGCTCATTCCGATGCTTTAGACACGTTGTCTATTTTTGGTATTCCTTCTACTTCACTAAGAAAATTGAAAGAAACTAAAACAATGTACATAAACTTCCAACACCACTTTATTCACCTTCCAGCATCTCTACCCACATATTCTGCTTTGCCTTTTGTTATTCGAGTGAAATGGGAGTGCACTTACTGAGACACACCTGCATCTGTGTGCTAAAATCCATCTCTTCTAACCTCCTTAAGAATTGTAACTCTCCCTCTTTTCTGCTATGTCATCTTTTTTTCCCTCTTTCTACTGGTTCAACTCATCAGCATTTAATGTGGCTGTCACATCATATCCTGCTATTATTATCAATAACCTGTCCCATGGACCAATCTGCACTTAAGCATGCAATGCATTGTCACGACTCCATGCCTAACTTGAGGTGTTGGTCCTCTACCTTAATGGTTAGCTAACCCTTGCCAAGGCAAAGATAGTTTGCCTCACAAACTGCTCATGCATGAACAATATGTCCAAATTCAGCTCTGTGAAGCTTTCCCTACTTTACCCAAGTGGAATTAGTTGCTTTCTCCTTTGTTCTCCCAGCAGTCCTCTCTTCATTCAGTCATTTACCACCTATTCAGTGCCTAGTATGAACAAGTCATTGAGTAAGATACAATTATGATGTTAAGAAAATGTGGCCATATTTCAGGACATACAGGCAAATCAACATAAAATGATTATCCTAACTATGTGTTAGATCAAAGTCCAAAACATAACCTCTTGTGGATAAATATGGAGAAGTAATATTTTAATGATCTGTTTATTCACCTTTATGTCTATGCTGAAAGCTAATGCATGATAGAAGACATGCAACCCCATAAGCATTCTTTTCTAACTGGGGGTTTATTGGAAACTGGTTAAGACCATGAGGTTGAGAGTCAAGAAGATGTTACTTCAAATCCTGCTCTTCTGATTACTGTCTTTTCACCTCTCTAAAATTTGAATTCCTTAATTATGCAAAGGGATTCATATTTGTAAGGATATGTTACAAAGGCATGTAACACTTTTAGCGCAGTTTTTGGCACATTGTATGTCCTTCATAAACATTATAAACCACCGATGATGTTAGTGTTACTTTATTGTTACCATCATTGTTTTCCCAATACTAACGCTGCACCTGGCATTGATGCTCAGTAAACATAATGAATGAATAAATGAATGAATGAATGGACTCACCTAATTTCAATTGTTTCCCCAGTATTAAATCATGCTCTAGGTTTCCCTATCAGAGACAGAATAGATAATGACTGAAGAGATGATGAAATAAGGTGAACCCTTCTAGGAAGGAAAAGAAAGTTTAGAGAGTTTAGTGGTCAATTTTAGCATTTTCTGGGAAAGACCAGCTTAGGATGACTTTAAGCAAATCTACATGGTTGTGATTTGACCACAAAAGATACAAAGTCTTTCCCTACCCTAACCTGAAGAAAGGGAATGGAGAGGAAGGTAGCACCTGACACCAGAGATTCTGAAAGATTTCTTACAGTTACATCTGAAACAAACTAAAGGAAAATGGATACTGACCATGGGCAGGACTTTTGCTGGTACTGGCAGAATAGGACAAGCACAAAAGCAGGGATATAAAATTAAGATGAGCAGTTAGAACGTAATTTGACTTCATTATCATGAAAGTGGTAATATACAATAGTCATCATAAATCATTCTTGCCAGCATTTTTATACATCATTTTGTGTAGGTATGAACATTCTCATTTACTCCAAGAGGAAACTGAGAAATTCAGTCCCTTGCCTAGATCAAACCACTAGGAAGTTGCAGAGGTTGCCTTTCCCTCTGTTTTTTCCTCCAGAGACCATACGTTTTATTGTCATTGAGGATGAAAGTCAGCTTATCTAAGAAAAGTTTAGGAGAGTTATTTAGGAATTGTATCTTTCATCCGCCAAACAATCCAAAGCTACATCTGGGTTGTCCAGTCTCGGTTAAACCAAGATGGACAGGTCCAGGAGCCCTCAAACGTTTTTATATTTAGTTCAAAAATGACAGATATGGAATGATTGGCAATTATAATTTATTTTCATAATCCCTTTCATAATCTTTTAAAAGGTATAGCTGTGAACAATTGTACACTTTGGATGATTGTATGGTATGTGAATATATTTCATTAAAATTACATTTAAAAAATACATAAATAACTTGGGAGAGTTTGGATATGCTCCAGATATTGTCTGCTCCATTTAGGATCATGGAATCCTCAAACCTGGACCCTTCAGTTCTTGAAGAGATAGTGACTTATAGAGGTGCGGATGCTTTGGGATATTGCCATTGCTGCAGTTGTTTGTTAATTATGAAAGCCTTGAACACAGGGGAATTAAAATGCAGTCTGAATTCCTCCAACCATACAAAAGAAAAAAAAATCAAAGGAAAACACATAAAACTTCCTTTTTAAATTTTGCATTATGGAAATAATGGTAAAAAAAAGTAGTTTAGATACTAATCTAATACTGGGTGCTAGGTAGTATTTCATTTCATGAATTTCAACGTGTTCCACATATGCTACTTCTTTTATATTCCAGTAATTAGACTACTCTTTATTCATTTCAAAGTTGCAAAAAACACTTCTCTTCCCTGTCAAAAGTCACATTTTATCCCCTTAATTATCCTACACTAAAAAAATGAAGTATTCTGCCATAGAAATCATGCATTTTTCTTAAAAGGCAGATTTTCATGGATCTTATAACATTTAATTATTTGTAAAGGCTATGGTAAACATAATTATCTTGTTCAAGAAAGGCAGCAAAACCTTCTTTCATGATAAATTAACACTTGGGAACTTTTGACATATTTTTGAACCAGGAACATAGGAAATTATTCAAAGAAATAAATGAGAATGGATAGTAAACTTTTTCTGTCACTTTTGATGAATAATTATGGTGTTCTGAAAAGCTGAGATTAAGTGACCTTTTTATGTTTTTCTAAAATGTTGTTGTAAAAAATATTTCCAAAATTAGGAACCAGGAATTCCCTTCTCTTGTCCAGGAATTTTGGATGACTTTGGTGGTTTGAAGCTTTATGTACCCCAGAAAAACCTATTCTTATATTTAATCCATTCCTGTGGATATGAACCCATTCTAAGTAGGGTATTTTGATGAGGTTACTCCAATTAAGTTGTGTGCTGGTTTGAATCTATTATGTCCCCCATAAAAGCCAAGTTCTCTAATGCAATCTTGTAGGGACGGATTTATTAGTCTTTTGATTAGGGTGAAACTTTTTGAGTGAGTGTTTCCATGGAGATGTGACTCATTCAACTGTGGGTGAGACCTTTGATTAAATTATTTCCAGGGAGGTGTGACCCTGCCCATTCAGGGTTTGTTTGATTAGTTCACTGGAGTACTTAAGAGAGCTCTAGAGCTGATACAGATGCTGACATTTGGGGATGCTTGGAGATGCAGACAGAAAGCTATTTGGAGATGCTAAGGTAAGAGATAAAGCCCAGAGTTTGCCCTAGAGAAGCTAAGAGAGGACCCCCAGACAATTAGAAATGTCCTAGGAGAAAGAAGCAAGGATACAGAGGGGCTGAGAGAAAGGAGCTAAGACAGAAGCCCAGAGACATTTTGGAGAAAGCCATTTTGAAACACAACCCAGGAGCAAAGGACCAGCAGATGCCAGCCCCATGCCTTCCCAGCTGACAGAGGTGTTCTGGACGCCATCGGCTGTTCTTCAGTGAAGATATTCTCTTGTTGATGCCTTAGTTTGGACACTTGTATGGCCTTAGAACTGTAAATTTGTAACCTAATAAATCTCCTTTATAAAAGCCAATCCATTCTTCGTATTTTGCAAAACAGCAGCTTCATCAAACCGGAACAAGGTGTGGCCCACCTCAATCAATATGCATCTTAATCCTATTACTGGAGTCCTTTATAAGTGGAATGCAATTCAGGCATAGAAAGAAAGCCATTGAAGAAACAGCAGAAGCTGAAATCACTGGAGCCCAGGAGAGAAGGGAAAGACCGGGAGATGCCACCATATGCATTGCCATGGAACAATCTAAGAACCCAGGATGGCTGGCAGCCAGTCCCAGAGCTCGCAGTCTTCAGGAAGAAAGCATCACCTTGATGATGCCTTAGTTTGAACTTTCTTTCAGCCTCAAAACCGTGAGAAAATAAATTCCCATTGTTTAGACTAACCCATTTCACGGTATTTGCTTGAGCAGCCTAAGAAACTAAAACAACAACCCACTGTGGTTCTGGATATTAACTATTATTTACATTGAATTCTATACAAAACTTAAATTGGTTCTTTAGATATGTCAGATACAGTTATAATCCCTTGAAAATTAAAGCCTTTAGAGAAAAGTAGTAATTTTTGAAAAATAATATAAAATTTTAAAAAGTAAAAAGGAAGCATGACAAAGACTCTGGATAAAGTGCATATGTTAGTGACGTGCTTGAAGGACAAGTGGAGAATTAAAATGAGGGGTGACTTAGTGGGTCCCACCTTCAATGTGCCAAATCCTGGAATAATAGGGGCATGACCTAGAGCTATTCTGATTATGATCCTTCTTTCTTCAAAGTTTCTTTCTTCAGCCATGTTTCCTTCTTTCTTAATTTCCAGGCTGCTATGACAAATACCACTCAATGAATTGGATTAAATAATGGTTTAATAGTCTCATGATTTCAGAGGCTAGAAGGCTTGCTTCCATCCAGGGTCAGTAGCATTCATTCTGGCTGGCTGGTCAGCATCCTTGGGTTCCTAGTGGCTTTCCTGTCACATGATGATGTCCTCTTCTTTTTCTTCTGGGTTTCATTGACTTCCAGCTCTGGCTCCTTCTGTAGCTTTTTCTATAAGGCCTCCAGTAATAGGCTTAAGGCCCATCTGTATTTAGCTAGCCATACCTTAACTAAAAACATCTTCATAAGGTACAATTTACAATGGACCCAAGAATGGATTAAGATTAAGGACACTTTTTTCTTTTTTTCCTGGGGCATAGCTTCCTAGGGTGAGATGGACCGCAGCACATTTCAGTGCAGGATTTCAATCCCATCACTGATCCAAGTGACCAGCTTCCAACCATATCTTTCCTAGGCTGCAATCAAATATTAGTAGTAACGTTGAAATTTGAGTCATTATTCCCAGTCCCATATCCCTACTGACATGAACTTCCTGCCATTAGACTAATAATAAACATTGGTAAGAACTGAGTATGGCTTGCTAGTGACAAAGACCCAATCCAAGCTAGCTTAAACCGAACAGGGAATTTTGGGTTTCAGTTTCCCAGGAAGTTCAAGGTGTGAAATTGGCTTCCGGTAAAGCTAGAGCCACAGGTTTACTGGTTTCCTTAACACTGTCTGTTTGCTCTGCTTCACTCTGGGTGAGATGGAAGACTTCTCCATGATATATAAAGCAGCCTGTGGAAATTCTGGGCTTAATGGCCTTTGCTACCCAGGGTCAGAAGAAGAGAAAACCTCCTTATTAATTGTTCCAGCAATATGTCTAGGAAAAAGATTGATTCCTAGGCATGGGGCAAATGCCCAATCCCAGAGCCCAGGAAGTGATACCAGTCCCAGCTGAAGCACAGGCTTATTGATGAGGCATGGGTGCCCCAAAAGGAAGAGAGGTTGTGGAACCAAAATGGGAAATGGAAACCCAGCAATAGGTGAGCAAGTCCTGAGCACTTTCTGAGGCCAGCATCTGTGATAGGCAATTCAAATGTCCCATTTTATGTGGTTCCCAACATCTTATACATGGTTGATATTATTATTACTATTATTGCTATCCCTATTTTAAAATTTAAGAATCTGAATCTAATTGGGGTTAAGGACTTGTGCAAGTTAGTAGTAAGTAGCAGAGTTGGAATTTGACTTCATATCTTCTTTGCTCCACAACTGAGACTTGGAAATGCTGTTAGATACAATAGCTTAATTGTTCAGGTTTAAAAGTGTGCTGATTTGACACTATTATGGACCCCAGAAGAGCCTGATCTTTTAATCCAATCTTGTTGGGTGGAATCTTTTGATTGAGTGTTTCCACGGAGATGTGACTTACCCAATTGTGGGTGAGACCTTTGATTAAATTATTTCCATGGAGGTGTGACTCCACCCGTTCCAGGTGGGTCTTAATTAGATCACTGGAGTCCTTTAAAGGGAGCTCACACAGAGAGCAGAGAAGACAAAATTCCCCAAGAGAAGCTGAGAGAGACATTTTGGAGAGAAGCTAAAATATGTAATCCAGAGTTTGCCCCTGGGAGACACTAAGAGCCAACATAGACCTAGGTGCTTGGGGATACAGACAGAAAGATGTTTGGAGATGCTAGCTTAAGAGATGAAGCCCAGAGTTTGCTCTGGAGAAGCTAAGAGAGGACCCCCAGATGCTTAGACAGAAACAACCTGGGAGAACAAGCAAGAATGCACAGCAGCTGAAAGAGAGAAGCTAAGAGAGACAGAAGCCCAGAGACGAAAGCCATTTTGAAACCAGAACCCAGGAGCCAAGGACCAGCAAATGGCAGCCACATGCCTTCCCAACTGACAGAGGTATTCCAGACACCATAGGCCCTTCTTCAGTGGAGGTACCTGTACCAGTTTGTATATATTATGTCTCTCCAAAAGACATGTTTTAATCCAATCTTGTGGAATATTTGGATTAGGTTGTTTCCATGGAGATGCGACTCACCCAACTGTAGGTGATAATTTTGATTAGATTATTTCCATGGATGTGTGGCCCCACCCATTCAGCATGGGTCTTGATTAGTTTACTGGAGTACTTTAAAAAGAGCCATACAGGTCCAGACACTTGCTGACACTGATGCTTAGACATGCTTGGAGATGCAGACAGAAGGATGTTTAGCTCAGAGATGAAGCCTAGAGTTTGCCCCATGATAAACTAAGAGAACACCCCTAGACACTTAGAGAGAAACATCCTGGGAGAAAGCCATTGTGAAACCAGAACTACGGAGCAGATGCCAGCCACGTGCCTTCCCAGCTGACGGAGGTTTCTGGATGCCAATGGCCATCCTTCAGTGAACATACCCTGTTGTTGATGCCTTAGTTTGGACACTTTTATGGCCTTAGAACTGTAAATTTGTAACCTAAAAATCCTCTTTATAAATGCCAATCCATTTCTGGTATTTTTGCATAATGGCATCTTTAGCAAACTGGAACAAAAGGTGTGCTGAAAATGTTTCTTTTATTTTACTTTCTTCTGTATAAAGAGTTCTTCCAAAGACCTTTTATCTTCTTCCTACTATTTGATTCTTTCTACCCTCCCAAAAATATTTTCCAAAGAGAACTAGAGACCAGAAGTATAATTTGCATTTAATTACTATGAAATCTCCTTTCTGTTTACTCAGTTTAATTTCTAGGGTCTTGTGGTAAAGTTTTTATTTTACTTCCAAGCAAGGTAAACCAAATTTGCAACTACTAGTTTGTATTAATCTGAGGACCTGGGGGCGTAAAAGTCTCATAGCAGTAGGCAGTTCTCTCTACCAAGATTTTCCTCCCAGCTGTGCAGAGTGCATGCAAATCAACACCCACACATTCTACCACTCTCACGGCCCTTTGCATCTCTGTTTGCAACTAAGCAGTTGTCTTAACTCCTGCAGAACATGATATGTTCTGTAACTGAGAACAGTTATATAGGATAGGGGAAAAAATTTAAAATTTCTTTGAACATAATTCCTTAGGACATGAAATTATGATTATAAATATGGGTAATTAAAAAATTAAAATGTATTTTCCCCTGAGAAAGGAGAACTGGTAAGTGGGAGCTTTTCGTATCAGTGGGTTTGGTTAGCATATTTGAATCACTGGAATGACATTCAGCTTTTTTTCACCCATATCTGAAATGAAAACTGGTATACTGAATTTCTCTATTACTCTAGCCATTGACCTGTTAAAAATATTACGGGATGGTTTACCTCAGAAATTGGCATTAATTGGAAAATGACAAGAAACCACCTAAACTCTACATTTCCAGAATTATAAAAATTGCCTGGGCATTTATTTCAATTTTTCATTTAAAGTGGCAGGGAAGAGTGGATTGAAATCAAATGCATCCTCTAATTGTTAAATGAAAATGCACTCAAGCTGGCTGGTTCTGGGAGAAGTGTATGAATACAAGAGTACCCATTCTGAGCCTAAATTTTTTTCTTCTCTTAATTCTTGAGTTCCCTTCATGTCTGGCTTGAGATATAGTCATAATAAGGGAAGACTGGGATAATCTTCAGGTTTCCTCAAATAACATCATTTTTTAAGCTCATGATTGTAGAATTATTGCATTTTGTAATTTCTTAGCCCTTTAACAGCCATTAAAAAAGTTTTAAAACCATTGGAAAACTCAAAAAGCATGGTATTTTCCCCAGATAGCACTTTTGCAAGAGAGAGAGAGAGAAAGAGAGAGAGAGAGAGAGAGAGAGAGAACAGAAAGATCAATTTCAAGTTCACTAAAAAATGAAAAACACTTTCTAGTTTATGAAGAACTTTTGTGTATTTTATCACATTTCTGCCACTAATGTCCCCATATGCTCATTAGGTTGATGATAACTTGATATGCATGAAGTTTTTTTTTCCTAATTAAAAAAGAAATATGAAATACATTGATTTATTTGCTTTGTATTAGTTAGAAGTAGTAATATGCCATTTTTGCAGGAGAAAAAATGAGTTCTCAAGAAAAATTAGTGGCTTAAATAAGGACATGACATGAGGAAGGGGCAGATACCAGACTTGAATGAACATCTTCTGACGCCCTGTGCCCTACACGTTAACAAGCTATTTCTATGTCACGTCTGGCGCATGCCTCATGGTCCATTGTCATATTTGTGCCTTACACCAACTTTCAGGGTTTCTCATCTTGAGTGGTTCCTAAAATGTTCCACTTCAGTTCTCAGTTCTAAACCACCATGGAGCTTTCAGTACATACACACCAGTTATCTATTGCTATCCTAGATACTCATCTGAATTCTTCCTTTCCTAACCTGGTTCATTTGACTTCGTCACATCCCTTCGGTTAGACTGTATGCCCACTGACATCGACATCGTAGCTGTATCTTACTACTTCTGTATTTCCCCACAGTGGAGAGTAGAGTCTTAACAACATAACAGGTAAACATAAATATGTTTACTTAAGTCCAGACTGTAACAATACACCTTACCTTACTGCAATCCAGTCACTATAATCTCAGAGCATAGTCTTTATACATTTTCAAAGAAAGGAAAAATAAAAAAAGATTTAACCATTATTATTTCAAATGTACTTATTGTGTTCTTAACACCAAGTCCCAATAATGTTAAATGCAACAACTGAAAATACCCACTAAAAAGTGGTGCAGCTAATAAAAAGCAGAATAAATGCCTGATAGAAATAAAGATTGTTCTAAAATGCAAGCAATTTATATCAAGCACAATTTAATTGGAAGAATAAAAACCACATTGTTGTTTGCAGTGGAAAAACTTGATTTTATTATCTCTTTGAATGGTATAACTCAACCTCTAGTTGAAATATGAACCTATGTACATTTATAAATAGCATCTAATATGGATTTCTTTAATCTACTCCATCAAAATTCCAGAGCATTGGCCACCTTTGATATTTAATGCAGGTCCTCTTTATTAGATATGCCCAGCTCATTCAAGTTCAACCACCTTTCTTACGGCTTCCCTTCCGTGTCTCCTTTTCCATTGAATTTGGGGTCCTTTATTACCTTAAGCATCATAAGGTCTCCCTCATTTCTCACTTCCTGCTTCTTCCTCCTCTTTCCTGCTGTCTCTCTCTTCCTTTTGAGTTGCTGTTTGTACACACCTATCCTAATAACAAACAACCTCTAGACAACCTTCTTTAAGTTCTTCCCCAGGCCGTAGGTAGCCAATGGGCCCAGAAAGAAGCAAGGTATTTTATGCACCTTTATGAGCAATGAAAATTCAAAGAGTAAATCAGAAGTTAACCTGCTTGAGTTATTTCCTCGCTCCAACTCAGGGCTGCTGAACATTATAAAAGTTTCACCAAGTTAAAGCTAGTTGAGATACTTATATATGTTTTTAATCTATATTTATGTATGTATATATGTGTATGTGTGTGTATATATATTTAAATCTGGCAAAAATAGTAATAGACTGACGTTCCATGATACAACAAAATAGGTATCAGATGGATCAATGTGTTAATGAAAACACAAAAGCTCCAAACAACTTCAAGAACACACAGATAAATACTTCATCTGATTTGGGATTGGAAGAATCCCAAAAAGCAATGGATGTAATCAGACACAGGCTATTTGCTGATATAAATATAAACATAAAAGGTATTTATAAACAGATATTAATAGAAAAACTTGGGCAATTTGGTGTAAAAATATTTCTTAAATGAATAAATGAAGGCATTTGCACAAGAAAGACTATCCCAGTACATGGTGGACTGAGGCACATAGAAGCTGAACCAAAGAGTACAGAATATGAGACTGTTAGAAGTGACTTCTTCCTGAAATAAATAAAATAAGAATGATACACAATGATGTCCTCCCCTCATCCCCGTCTATTTTTAAGGCAGTCTTCTGGTACGTTTCAGTTTACAGATGAGGAAAACCGAGGCTCAGAAGTGCCTGCTGGTTTCCTGATTACCCACCTCTGAAACCTTCATTTTGTTGGATGACATATTGCTGCTACAGTTGTACCAAAGGTAATTTTATTTGTAATAGATCTAACCATGGTCAATCACTCATTTTATAGATTTTAGACACTTCTGTCTCAAAACACCCTTGAATTAATGCTGTAGGTGAAGTATGGACAGAGTAGTCCTAACTGATATTTCTGTCAACATTTTGGTTTCCAAGATGACCCAAATAAGCTAGGTGACAGAAAGGAGCCCCAGAGAGGCTTATTCCTTCTCTGAGTGTGACATGACACAGTTGCAGCTATTAATCACTTTTTTAAAGCTCAGATTTGTAAGCACATTAAAAATGTCTCCCTGATACCCTGTTCTTTCCCCTGATTACTGTGGCACTCCTCAAAACCCATGCCCAGGGCAACAGCCAGGCTTTCTGCTCCTTCCAGGGACTGTACCAACAGGGTTAGAAAAGCTCCTAGCTTTATAAATGAGAAACTGGAGGTTCTAAACAGTTAAGAGACCCTCCTTTTACATTTGAGGACTCTGAGCCTGTGATTGGGATAGACCAATAGCAACTCATTTGAAAACAGGAATGATCTACCAACAACGCTTTGTGGAGCCAAACATCAGTGTGCTGGTTTGAATGTATTATGTCCCCCAGAAAAAGCCATATTCTTTGATGCAATCTTGTGGGGCAGATAGAATAGTGGGGATTAAGTTGGAATGTTTGAATTAGGTTGTTTGCATGGAGATGTGCCCCACCCAACTGTAGATGATAGGATATTTCCATGGAGGTGTGGCCCCACCTATTCAGGGTGGGCCTTGATCAGTGGAGCCATGTAAACGTGCTGACTCAAAGAGATGGAACTCAGTGGAGTGCAGCTGTGAGTGACGTTTTGAAGAGGAGCAAGCTTGCTAGAGAGGAATGTCCTGGGAGAAAGCCATTTTGAAACCAAAACTTTGGAGCAGACGCCAGCCATGTGCCTTCCCAGCTAACAGAGGTTTTCCAGACGCCATTTGCCATCTTCCAGTGAAGGTACCTGATTACTGATGTGTTACCTTGGACACTTTATGGCCTTAAGACTATAACTGTATAGCCAAATAAACCCCCTTTTTATAAAAGCCAATCCATCTCTGGTGTTTTGCATTCTGCAGCATTAGCAAACTAGAACAATCAGTGATTCCTAAACACTTGTTTGGCTGTGTCAGAATCTCCTGGGGAGCTTTGAGAAATGCAAATTTCTGGGTTATAACTCAGTGGGTCTGGGGTGGAGCCTTAGAATCTGTTTTTTAAAATAAACTAACAAAACCAAAACAAATCTCTAGTTGATTCTAATTGTCTACCAAGTTGGGGACCACTTCCCCAAAGCAACATAGTCATTAGTACCAGGATTTTCCTACTGTACTTTTACCTTAGAGTCCTCCTGTATAAAAGGCATGGACAAGAATGTGTTCCATCAAAGATAGTCTGCGTGGCAAGAGATAACTCAGCCTGAGGGTTCAGAGGACAGACTCCAGTGCGTAGGTGCAGAGGAGCTGGGGCCACAGTGTGCTTAAACACTGTGTGCCTCAGTTTGCACATCTGCAATATGGAGCTGATAATTACAGAACCTAGATAATGGTACTGCAAGCATGGCTTTTTCCAAAAGAAGAGCCTTCCCCGATCCAGTGCTACAAAGGAGGAACATTGTTTCAGTGAGAAGGTCATTTATTGCACATGCACTGGCTGGGAACTCAAGGAATCTTCCCTGAACCAGTTTGAAGAGAAGATGTGAGTTAGGGGTTTTTATAGGTAAAGGGGTCAGAAAGTAAGTAATGGCTGCATGATACTTTCCTGTCAGTTTATGATGATGTCAGATCTTTGTGAGGAGGCCACTGGGCAAATTTCTCAATCCTTGTTGTTCTAGCTTCAGTGATTCATCAACTACAGTTTAGATTTCGACATCGATGTGTAAACTTTTATGTGCAGAGTCTTCATGGCTCTTTTCTTAGCTCAGGAATGTCAAATATTGTCTTTCAAGGAGGAAGACGCTGATGCACTGGGACACAGGGTGTTTTTGATGCTATTCTGTTATCTTATTCCTGTAAGCAGAACCGAGTCGGTCTCCTTAATGTCCTCCTGGGAACTAAGTACAATGAATAGACTGCTAAGCTTGGGTAGGGTAAGCATGTTTTCTAGCTATCACAAGATGACTGTTATGAGGATCAAATGAGTTAATTTTTATAAACTGCTTGGAACACTAATTGGCATACCATATGCACCATAGGAATAAGCTTGTTAAATAAACTGATTACATATATTTATTTTAGGCCACAACCCTCAAAATGCAAAAACCTATTTTCTATCCATTGTACTTCTAGAAAAAAAAATTCTCTATCTGGTGCCATTGGTTTACAATGGCTAAGGAATTTAGCTTTTCTACAAAGAAATAAGAATTTTCTTCCTACTTCTCCATATGGATCTTGGTTCAGACAGGTTGTTAGGTTAGGTTTTAACTCATCTCTATTACATAGGTAGAATACACCAGTACATCAAACACCTGCCTCGTCCTACAGCTTCATAGGTCCAATCCATCAAGCTCAGGGCCACACCAGCACCTGGATTTCCCCACTCACCAATTTGAGCTTTCCCACTGTCAAATTAACACCAGCCCCATGGTATTACGGATGGCTGAATCAACCCAAAGCAACCATATTAAGAGTTTTATTGGGGCTTTAAGTTTTGAACACAGAAAGCCCATAATACCCTTGTCCCAATTTAATACGACGCTAATGCTCAGAGAGGATTTGGCTGCATTTTTTAAGGGCCCAAAGTGATTTACCATTGATTCTCCATCACTGATACAAAGCCTCCAAAACATAAGCAGGTAGGCTGAGCCTACCCCCGGGGAAATGGCCGGATGCATTGCATTGTACTTGGCTGCTCCGTGAGGGTTGTTCAAATGCAATCTGCTCATTCAGATTCAATGAGAAGAAATTAAAACTCAAAAATAAAATCAATACTTATCTCTTTGTGCCTACTCAGTGACTGTAGACTGTGGCTTTCGTGGGTAACAGATTCAAGCACCACTGCTACAGAATGCTGAAATTTATGGACTTCTCTATAGTCATTAATTAATAGTGTGCACACACAGAAAAATAACCAGGCGGAACACTTAGAAATGAAATTATTGCCAAAGCACTGACTACATAATTTTTAAGTGGTCAGTCAGGTGAATAAAATGAATAATTGAATATGCTTTACAAGCAAACGGTCAGGCCAAGCAACCCAACAGGCTTTTAATTCTCTCCAAAGAACACACTGAATTGATTTTATTCTTCCTCCTTTCCAAGTCCATTTCATAGCTGCATATTCTCTGCATGGGTTAAGAAGATCCCTTGTCTCAGAGTGTGTGGTTCTGAAAGATGTTTTTGGGAGTCTTTTGTAGTAAGTAGCATAGGACTTAATGTTGGTCTGGAAAGCTGCAGAGAAGAACAAAAGAATATGGGTTTAGCCATGATGGAAATTTTTCTGTATCTTGGCCTGTGTTATACTTTTTACAAAATAATTTCCATGGGGAACTTCTTGTAGAAAATGTATGTCTTATTGGGACTGTCTACTGTCAACTGCAACCAGGCTGATTTTTGAATATAATTCTTGGGAGAATTTTACTCCATGTCTGAAAACATAGGAAAAAAATAATAGATCCTAACCAGAGGAATGGGTGTTGAAATGACATTCCATTTTGAAACCAGGTCTATCTTTGGCTTCCTTTTTGTCCTTATCCTTTGCTCTCAGCAGGCTTTGTTGATGGAGGATCAGATAGTAAACATTTCAGGCTTTGCAGACACTAAGGTCTCTGTTCCAACTATTTGCCAGTATTATACTTAAGTCACAATAGACAAGGCATAAACAAATGGGTGTGGCTGTGTTCCAATAAATTTCCTTTACCAAAACAGGTAGAAGGTTGGATTTGGCCCGCAAGCTATGGTTTGTTTATAACTCTTTGTTTTGGTTTGCTAAAGCTAATGAAATGCAATATACCAGAAATGGACTGGCTTTTAACAATGGGAGTCATTAGCTCACAAATTTATAGTTCTAAGGTTATGAAAATATCCCAGTTAAGGCACTAATAGTGTTCCAGTTTGCTAAAACTGCCAAAATGCTAGATAACAGAAATGGATTGGCTTTTATAAAGGAGATTTATTAGGTTACAAATTTACAGTTCTAAGGCCATAAAAGTGTCCAAAGTAAGGCATCAACAAGAGGATACCTTTACTGAAGAAAGGTCAATGGCATCTGAAACACCTCTGTCAGCTGGGAAGGCACATGGCTGGAGTCCACTGTTCCTTTGCTCCCAGGTTGTGTTTCAAAATGGCTTTCTCCAAAATGTCTCTGGGTGTCTGTCTTAGCTCGTCTCTCTCAGCAACTCTGCATCCATGCTTCTTTCTCCCAGGGTGTTTCTCTCTAGGTGTTTGGGGGATCCTCGCTTAGGTTTTCAGGGCAAAGTCTGGATTTCATCTCTTAGCTTCTCTCCTGGTTCTGGTTTCAATGGCTATCTCCAAAATACCTCTGGGCACTTTCTTTCTAAGCAACTCTGAGTTATCTTTAAAGTGTCTCTGCCTTTTATCCTCTCATAGAAGATGCCAGTAAACTGATTAAGACCCACCTTGAATGGACAGGGTCACATCTTCACGGTAATAATATAATCAAAAGGTCCCACCCACAATTGGGTGGGTCACATCTGCATAGAAATAACCTAATCAAAAGATCCCACCCACAATACTTCTGCACCTACAAGACTGCATTAAAGAACATGACTTTTCTGGGGTACATAATAGATTCAAACCAGCACAAATGGGATGACACCTTCTCTGAAGACTGGTTACCGGCTAGCTTGGGCTACTCTGTCAGCAAGGCACATGGTGACATCTGCTGGTCCTCTCTCCCAGGTTTCATTGCTTCAGCTTCCAGTTTCTCTCTTTTTGCCTTTTTCTCCAAACTTCTCTGGGTGTTTCTTTCTGTGAACTTCTCTTATTTTCATCTCTTAGCTTCTGTATGCGTTTTATCCTCTTATAAAGGATTCCAGTAAGAGGATTAAGACCCACCTTGAATGGTTGTAATTGAAATAACCTAATCAAAAGGTCCCACCCACAAGAGGTCTACACCCACAGGAACGGCTTAAAAGAACATGGCTTTTTCTGGGGTACATACAACTTCAAACTACCAGACTCATATACACATTTCACAGCCTCAGTGACACACTAGTAAAGGTTGAGAATGGTTGACATGTCCAGGTAGAGCCTAAGAGCTGCCACGATGAGGAAGATGGATGGGGAACAGCCTTCTCTCCATAGTTTCTATAGCATGGGTGCTTTTCTTCCAACCCTGGGTAGGTTTGCTTCAGCACTGCATGCCTGGGACTGACCAGAGGAGGGCATTGAAGAGTTATTTTACCCAGTTTGTTTTTAGATTTGGGAATTATTTTTTTCCTATTCAGAGTCTATCAGAACTCCCAGTGGAAGATTGAAACCAGAGTTTATATTCTTTAATGTTTTGTTGGTATGCTTTCTCTTTTACTTCCTTAAAGGTCAAAATCATTAGCCCTGAGGCCCTACACATGGGGTAAAAGAGACACTCCACTGGCTGACGATTGTCAGAACTCAAGAGAGAGATGGGAAGGAGGTGGGGGGACAAGGACTGCTAGTCCCCAGGCTGAACGCAACAAGAACAGAAGGAAATGCTTTCTTCAGATGATGATCCAAGGATGTGGTGAGCCCAGTTGCGAGAGTAGCTAAGAACACATTCCAAAGGCCTCTGCTGAAAACATTTGGATTGCTCAGGTTTGCCAGATCCCAAAGCTAATTAGGACCAGAGAGAAAGAAGCTCAACATTCCACAGCCTGGCTAGTCCCCTTAAAGTAATGCTTCTTTGAAGTCTGAGAATATCCCATTGTTTATTTAAGCTGCAGCATTCACCTTTCCCCAAAAGGATTTGAAGGAGTTTAAACATCAATCAAAATACAAATTAAGACTATCAGTAATGAGTCAAAGCCCAGCCTATCCAAATGGATAAAATGGAATAAATGTTGCCAAAGGGGGAAGATAAGCTGATTGCTGCATTTGAGTACTGGATTTGGCACAAATGAAGAATATTATCTGGGCTGTCCCTCTAAGGGAGGACAGAGCCCAGGTAGAACTATAGGGCTGACTAACTCCTCCTCTCCTCCCCCTAACTCCCGGGATTATTTTTATTTTAGGTGCAATTTTATTTAAATAAGCATCACTTTCAGGAGACGATGGTGGTGATGGTGGTAGTAACATCCCAGAAATGCCTCCTGATGATGTATCTGGAAGGGGAGCTGCAGTCTTAATTTATTTGCATTCATATCATCTGGGACAAGTGGATATAAAAACAGATAAACCTCAGCTCCTTCTTTTCTCCATAAACAGCAAAGAACAAAGACTATTTCTTCTCTCCTTGGGGCTGCTTCTCTCAGCCTGTGGCTGCCCAAATAGCCATTGTATTGATTGTACTCCTCCACATCATACACATTATACTGTATGTGGCACTCGGCTTCTCCATCCATTCCAGATAGATAAGCAGATTCTTGGAGAGTATTATATAAGACAAAAGAAAAATTGTACTAACGTTGTGTGTGTGTTGAATGTAAATGATGAGGCAAAATTAAGTTTAAAATGAACTCAGAAACAGCAACAGAAGCCTACATATGTTTTCTGATCTTGGGGGCTAGGCGTGGGCAATTTCTCAGGTTATTTTTCCATATGTTGTAGTCTTCAGTGTAAATTTGATGGCTTTCTGGCAAAGGCATTCAATAATACCATATCAATGAATTTAGGAGGGAGACAACTAAAATTCAGCCAGGTCAGATCATAAAGGCTGATTGTGGTTTTCAGACTGATAAAAATGACAACTGTGACTTGTTCATTGCCAACCCAGAAAATAAGAGGACATTCACAGGATCAAGAATACTAGTGAAGGGCAGCATTTGGAAACATCTCAGGCAGACTGAAGAAGTCAGCTGTTGCCATAACACACCCATGAAGCCCATGATCAGCTCCCAACTCGGTGGCTTATGACCACAAAATTTAGTTTGTGCTCATGCATTGCTGGGCAAGCTGGAGCAAGTGGATCTGTTCTGGGTTCCACTGAGCCTGGACTGCAGGCTGCAGATTGGGGCCAGGGCCTTCCATGTGTTTCTCATTCCTCTGCAACTAGTGGGCAACCCCATAAGTTTCTCTCATGATGATAGTGAAAATGTAAGAAGAGAAGCACAGGCTTCCATACACATTTCAAATCTCTGCTTGTTTCAATTTTACTAACATCCCATTATCTAATATAAGTCATATGGTCGAGTCTGAGTTCAAGGTCGGTGGCCAAGGAAGCACTTCAAGGATGTGGATGGATACTACTATAATGAGGGGGATGAAGAATTTCTGCAGAGGAATATGTTCCAGTTTGCTCAAGCTGCCGGAATGCAATAAACGAATATACCAGAAACGGCTTGACTTTTACAAGGGGATTTATTAATTTACAAATTTACAGTTCTAAGGCCATGAAAATGTCCCAATTATGGCATCAACAGTATGATACCTTCTCTGAAGAAAGCCCAACAGCATCTGGGGTTTGTCTCTCACATGGGAAGTCATGTGGCCGGCATCTGCTTAACCTTCTTCTTGGGTTTTGTTGCTTTCAGGTTCTGACTCTTTCATTCTGTGGGTCCTTACTTTCTTCTCCTGAGGTTTTCCTTTCCAAGCTCTCTGGGTGTTTCTCTCTCTGTGAAATCTCACTGTGCTTTATCCTCTCATAAAGGACTCCTATAGAAAGGATTAAGACCCACCTTTAATTGTGTGGGTCACATCTCAATTGAAAACAATCTAATCAAAAGGTCCCACACACAATAGGTCTGCCCCCACAGGAATGGATTAAAAAACATGGCCTTTTCTGGGTACATAACTGCTTCAAACCAGCACAGGCATATCTGCCATTTGGTGTGTTCTGAAGTTCATATAGAATGAAGAAACTGTCTGATCAGAAAAGCCCAGAACCAGAGACCCATTGCTGTCTGTCACATTTTCGGCCAGTGGATGCGGTGAGGTGGGGAATCAGATCTGCCTTTAAGGGTCCACTTTACTGTCATATAGACAATAGAGTTTACTGCAGTTCAGTTGCATCCTTCCATGACCAATTTTTAATTGAGTCATCACTACTAAGTGAGATTTTAGTATAGCAGGCTGAGGCCTTCGACATGCCTTATACATATTTATTTAAAACATTCATTTCAGTAAAGAATGTTTTGCTCCACAAGCTAAGAGCCAGAAAACTGTTTCTTTCTATTAAGGAAATTAGTGTGCTTGTTTGTATAGATTATTTTTGCTTTGTAGGTATCTTATTTCCCTCTTTGGCAGGGCTTCCAAGATGCTCACAGATAGATTTTGTACTTAATTGCTACAGTAAAACATGGCTGTTTTACTAGAATTTATTGGTTTCCTCTATTTGACTTTTGTATTTAACTGCATGTTTTTTTTTTTTAGTTTTATTATGACTGAACGTTCATTGTAGGCTGCCTGAAGTTTTTGCAAAAAGACAAAAATTTTTGAAAGTGGACAATCAAAGAAGGAAGGAAAGAAGGAGGAAAGAAGGAAGGAAGAAAAGAAAAAGGGGGAGGGAAGAAGGAAGAGATGGGAAAAGGAGAAGAGGAAGGAAGGAAAGTGAAACAAGAATTCAAATTCATACAGTCTTGTCTCTAAATTAAACAATTCTAAGATCAGGCATACTTTTCTGTCCCTAGCAATAAATTTCTAAGAACAAGCAATAATGACTTAGTTTCTGGCAGATATTTGCTCTTGGAAGATAAAACTGAGGACCAACTAACAGCTTGCTTATCAAAACTTGCCTCAAGAACCTCACATTCCTGTTCCCACCAATCCAAAGCTATTATGTCTTAAACTGTGCTTTGCAAGACCTACCTTATAATCACAGTCCCAGCCCCAAAACCCTATAAATTCCTCCCCTATTAGCTTCCTTGACTCTGTCAAGGTGTTATCTCTCCCAATGCAACAAATCTAATAAACTTATCTTGTACTGATAAACAGATTTGAGATCCTTTAGGGAAGTTGTTAAACTAAAAAAAAAAAAAAAAAAATCTTTACCTGTATATGTGCAACAGAAAACACTTCAGCAATCATCTAAAATTCTACCAATATATACTTTGTCAAATAAATTTGTTACCTCTGTTTCTTTATAGGTAAAGAAAAACAAATATAAAAATGGAAAGAAGTAAAGAAATTAATCAAAACCTATGAAAAGTATTAAGAAAGATTATTAATAACCTAGTAAGTCTGTTTGAAATATTTTGACCTAAAAAGGATGAGTGGAGAAATCTTAAGCAAGGTTTCCTTTCTATCACATTTAGTCAAAGAGTATGGCAACCAGCTGTCCATGAGGTTGACCTCCATCTCTCCTCCAAGGGGTCTGTGCCAGTTTGGATGTATTATGTCCCCCAAAACTCCATGTTCTTTGATGCAATCTTGTGGGGGCAGAGGTATTAGTGTTGACTAAGTTGGAACCTTTGGATTAGGTTGTTTCCATGGAGATGTGACCCAGCCAACTGTAGGCGATAACTCGAGATAATTTCCATGGAGGCATGGCCCCACCCATTCAGTGTGGGCCTTGATTAGTTTACTAGAGCCCTATAAGAGCTCAGACAGATGGAGCTTGCTACTGCAACTTACAGAGACATTTTGAAGACAGCTGTTGGAAGCTGATGCAGACATTTTGGAGCACACCATTTTGAAACATGACCTCAGAGCAGCTAAGTGACATTTTGGAGAATTGCTGCAGCCTAGAGAGGAATGTCTTGGGAGAAAGCCCTTTTGAAACCAGAACTCTGGAGCGGACACCAGCCACATACCTTCCCAGCTAACAGAGGTTTTCTGGATGCCATTTGGCATCCTCAAGGGAAGGTACCCGATTGTTGATGACTTACCTTGGACACTTTATGGCCTTAAAACTGTAACTGTGTAACCAAATAAACCCCCTTTATAAAAGCCAACTGTGGGTGATGACTCTGATTGGATAATTTCCATGGAGGTGTTGGCCCGCCCATTGGGTGGGTCTGAATTAAATTACTGGTGCACTATATAAGATCAGACAGAAGGAGCAAGTTGCCACAGCCAAGAGGGACTCTTTGAGGAATGCACAGGAGCTGCAGATGAGAGACAGTTTGAGGACAGCTGTTGAAAGCAGATTTTTGCTCCAGAGAAGCTAAGAGAGGAAAAACACTCCAAGAGCAACTAAAAGTGACATTTTTGAGGAATTGCAGCCTAGAGAGGAACATCCTGGGAGAAAGCCATTTTGAAACCAGAACTTTGGAGCAGATGCCAGCCACATGCCTTCCCAGCTAACAGAGGTTTTCTGGACACCACTGGCCATCCTCCTAGTGAAGGTACCCGAATACTGATGTATTACCTTGGACACTCTATGGCCTTAAGACTGTAACTGTGTAACCAAATAAACCCCCTTTATAAAAGCCAATCCATTTCTGGTGTTTTGCAAATGGAAGCATTAGCAAACCGGAACAGGGTCCATCCTGTGAACCATACCCTTGTCTAATACTGTTTGCATTCTTCTTCCTATGAACACTAAATTCAGGCTTAATAGAGCCAGCAGCAGGCTCTTTGGATAAATATCTGACTTGCCAACCCTATTTGGCCTGGAAGAATTACTTATGTGTTGATATCTGTGCACCCATCACTGTATTTGGGCAGATGGTGGCTGCAGGTAAGATAACTGCCAGGTGGTCAGGTTAGCAGGTAACAAGAACATCCAAAGCCTCTCACCTCTAGTTCAGTTTTCTCTACAGAGGTGTGGGATGGTTGATTGTGTCTTTGGTTTCAGTTTAAAAATGGCCCTACATTGCTGTTTACTAAATTAATTTTCCACATTTGTCATTTTAATAAGATGTGCCATAAAAGTTTACTTCCCATGTGTGATCTTTATTAATGACAGTCTTTGCATTGCAGTTTTCACCTCCATCTACCTACTATCCATCCATCAAGGATCTGTCACACTTCTAAAATTTTAACCCTATTGGGAATTTTAGAAGCAACTGATTAGAAGGAGAAGCTGTCCCTAAAGAAAATTAGGGTGCTCTTATTTTAAAACATAAACAATGTAAAGTCTAGTGACCAAAATGTATAATAATTGTCACTAAAGGGTTAAAAAAGCAACAGGTTCTCTATACTGCAGACAATGTTTGAATCTGACAGTCTCTTTAAAAGGGTGTTACTACTAAGCAACAGGTAGGGAGGGAAGGCTCCCAGACTGACTTTTGAAGAAAAACAATACAGACTCCTCTTTCATAATGAAGAGCAATTATTCAATAAGCAAACATTTGTGAAGATGTCAGTGTGAGATAGATATCAGAATTTCTCATTCCTTCCAAATTCTTACTGATTTCCCAGTGGGAAAAAACAAACCACAACTAATCTGGGTGGAGATTATTCAGCATTTGGACAACATTAAAAACATGCGTTCTCCAACCACTCTCCAACCATGTATAAGGAGCTGGGGAATTAGTTTACTGTTGCCCTACTTTTTTCCCTGATAGAATCAATAAGGTCTGGACAGTTCCAATGAGGCAGGAACTCTGGCAAACTCTGGGATACAGTAGTGTAGATGGAGTTATACAAATATGGAAAATGTATTGTCCTGGCCCTGCAAGAGTATAAGCTGATAGAGAAAATTAAACATTGATCTTTAAAACATAGAATATTAAGATTTGGAGTATTTCACCAATTTTAACAGTATACTATGCAGAATTAGGCTATAGTCTAAAATATGATATCATCCAAATGGAATTGAGAAGCTGGGAAGTTGGGAAAAAGGTCAAGGGGTGGGACAATACATGGATCATTCAAGAAATATATATTCATAGGTTGAGTTCGTTATTTCATTCTACATTTTGTGAATAACCAGAACATTTACTTTCTTTAATATTTGTGATCATTTTTGTGCATTTTTAGTATGGTGGTTTCTCTTTCTTCATAAGTCCACTGTGCCCATTGGATCCTGCCCTTGGTATAAGGTATACTTCTTCAAAGCAACAGTATGAGCAACATCTGTTCTTTGCATTACACTTCAGAATTTACTAAGACCTTTCTTACATGTTAGCTCCTTGTATACTTTCCATAAACTGTTGAGCTGGACATTATCACTATGCACCTTTTTCAGAGAATAATATTTTGCCCTTTTGTAGCACTTAGTATGTACATTCACACTTCAGAGGTAGTAGCTATTACTTCTCCATTTTAAAGATTGAGTTTGCACACCTTGCTCAAGGCCACATAGTTAATTGATGAAGCTGGGGATTTGCTCCCAGGAGTTTGCAGGGTTTCTGCTCCTACCACTTCACTTTCTTTCAGAGACGTGAACACCTCAATGATTTATGCAGATTTAAGCTTTGAACTTGGCTGACTCCAAATCCAGTTTTATGTCTACTAAATCACAGAGTTCATTTATTTGTAGGTAGCAAGTCAACAGATCCCAAAGCCACAAGAAGAGTGGTGAAATGGCTATCAGGAGAGAAAGTATTGTAACGAATTTTTGGATTCTGAGACCTGTTTATCTCTTTTCCTACTGTCTCCCCTCCCCAACAATAAGAAGTGTTCTTATTCCTCCCCTACCCACACACTCTACCTTCACTTGCTTTCACAGGCTCCTATTTATCCTTCTAAACCCAACTCAGTGATTACTCTTACAGAATAACATCTTTGAAAACCCTTGTCCCTGTATGCACACACAGAAGGATTCACTTCTTTATGCTTACTAGACATTTCTATTACAGCAACGAATTATCCTTGTCTTCTTATGTCCCATTACATCATTGTGCAAATCTTGAGAGCCAAGAAAGTGTCTCTTTCCCTTAATCCCCAAACACACACATACACACACACACACACACACACAAAGTTGATGCTTAACAGATGTTTATGGAATTAAAATAGACAAAAAGAAAAAGGAGCATGTATGTGTATCCCTGTAGCAGCTTCTACCCATTTACCCTTTAGGCCATAAAAATTAAAGATTAGATTTTGCCATTTGTTATCTGCACCAAATGTTGGGATACATGTTGATGTACTGCATTATTATTTTGATCTAAAAGAAATGCCATATAGGCTCTAAGGACTGGAGACTTAGAGGTCCGGAGAATGCTACAGAAACCCATCCCAGAGAGGATACTGCTCATTATTCCTCAAAGGTTTCTTGGAGGCAAGGGGGCTCTGATGTTCTTTGAAGGAAAGAAAAGAGAGAGCTGAACTACCAGAGATACAGGATGCTTTAAGGATAGAGCTCAGGCTTTCTTTCAGGCCAGCTATCCCCCATAATGATCCTCTTTTCTCCATGTTATCACTGTCAAGCTGATCTGCAATGTATTTCTGTATCAAAGCCTGCACAAACAATACAACTTTAAACACGCAATAACATGCTTCCCATTTCCATAATAAGATGTGTTATGTGTTTTCAATGTTATAAATGAATTTAAGAGGTTTAATGAATTTAAAAGAGAGAGCTTTATTAGCTACCATATAGAAACCTATGTAAACCTAAGAGCTGCTGTTTTCGTGCATAAAACAAACAAACATGTATATCAGAAAGCATGACTCACAAGAAGTCATTTAAAATGGAGTGGAATAAAACACGCAGCTGGTTTCTTCTATTTCCTGAAATTAACTTGCCAGTATCAAATAAAATCCAAGAATTTGTAAGTGTGCATGTGTGTGTATGTGTGTGTGTAAGCATGCGTGCTCTTAAGCATAACAAGCAGAGGCTGTTGGTATAGAACGGAGCTGTTCAAATTTATCAGATGTATAAGAAAACTGGGAGATACTTTCATATTGCTGCTTTATAAAGAAGTCTAACCTAGAGATCAGTTCCCAGTGTTACTGGTTTCACTCTCACTGTTGTTTCTGTAGTACCATGCATTCTCTGTTCTCAAGTTCTTTGTGTTTTTTTTTTTGTTGTTGTTGTTTGTTTGCTTGTTTTTTGTTGTTGTTTCTCAGGTGGCTGGCTTTATCAAGTGATATTTTGTGAAGGGTATATGTGTGGTTGGATTATAGACACTTTTTCTTGTTTGAATGTTACACTTTTTCCACAATAAAGACAAATTATTTGAGGGATAAATTAGGGTATCAGCCTGATTTCTGCCAAGATTATAGAAGCAGAACTTTTTTCTTTAGGAAGAGCCTTAGAATTAGTGGTGATCTAGTCTTTCATATTATGAAAGTACTGAAGACCCAAAAGGTTAAGTAACTAGACCAAGATCACACAGAACCAGAAAGAAAACCCAAATGAATGGGTGTGATCAATATAGTTCAAGCAAACAATATTTCTTGCAGCCTCAGTATTCATTTCAATGCTGGAACTCACACTCATTTTTAGACTCTCAAAACTACTGAGTTTAGAAGTCAGTCCATCCTCCAATACTCTGTCTCATTGACCAAAGACTCTTCTCCTCCACAGTCCTTTGTCAATACCAAGTACTTCCCACAAAAACAACCACTGGCCTTACCAGAGTCAAGAAATGGAAATAGAAAAACTTACTTTTGAGAATCTCATTGCTTTAATATGAAGAGTGTTTCTTGGCAGATTCTTGACTGGGGTTTCCACTAAAATTGGGAGCACTGAGTGAATCCATGTGGACTGAACTATGTTTATATGTGATGCAGAACAATATCAGAATTTGGAGCGAAACCCCCTGAATTTAAATCTTGGGTCTGCCTCATTGCACTCGTGTGGTTTGGAAAGGTCACTGAGCATCAGTCTCTTCTTAGTAAAATGGGGGAGTGGGTGAGTTATCATTGTTAACTCACAGTGTTGGTGTTTCACATACAACTTTGCACCCAGTAAGCATTCAATAAATGTTTATGTGGTAATTCACATTCTTGAAAATACTCCAAGAAATAATTATTTCATCTCACTGCTTCCATATTCAGATGGTATTCACATAGAACCAAGTTGAATTACATCTCTGCTTCTTATTAGCTATGTGACCTTAGGAATATTTCCCTAAACTATTGGTACCTCCCAACAGTTCAGTGAAGAATAATAATAGTCTATACCTCACAGAGCTCTCTTGAGGGTTACATGCAAAAATCCATGTGAAGTGCTTGGTGTGAAGCACCTAGCGCTTAGCAAGTGCTCAATTTGGGACAATTACTAATATCATTGTTGTTATCTACAATTACTAATATCATTGTTGTTATCTACTATCTCAGCACTATTTTGGGGCTTATCCACTTTTAAAATTTTTATATTTTTTCAAGATGTTCTTTCTCAAAGCTGTAAATGATTCCACTCACTTTTTCTCATAGTTGATTAGAGTAAAATTGGTTTCTGAAGCAGTTTCATGATTGAAAATTTCAAATAGGTCCTGATGGGTCTGAAAAAATCTGAACATGAAAAAATCTGAAAAAAATCTAAAAATCAAAATAATCTATAAGATTATTTTGAGCTCTGTCCTCTACCATAATTAGTTTTTGTTACCAGGCACTGAGCAAAAATGGAATGGAGAATGAATTGTCCAATCATTGCACAATGAGGAAAGCTCTGTGTCCTGTGTATTATTCTTTGATTATTAATTTTATTGAAGCACAGGATTTTATTTGAAATAGAATTAATGCTGGGTACCAAAAGGTTACACTAGTGTTCATCAGTACCAAAAATCCCTACAGTACATATCATTCAAGGCATTATGTTGTTGTTATTGCTCTCTATGTTTGGGCATAAGAAAATTGAGCCAAACCAATCAACTGTATTTAGCCGGGAAATGAGAGAACAAATTGACAACTCTTGACTGCTCCTAGAGTCTCTGACTAGAACTGGAGACACGTCAATAGATGATATCCCCAGGTTCTAAAATAAAGCCCTAACCACCCAAAATGTTAACAATATCTTCAGCATTCCCTGGGAAAATAAACCTTCATTTCAAAAATGAACTTGAGATAACTTCTGGGGAAGATAGTGGAGGAAGGAGCTCCAGGACTCACTCCTCCTCCACAAACAGGTAGTGGACAGGTAGGAACTGTCTGAAACAACTGATCTTGGATTCTGGAGGCCAGGGGAGCACTTTACAGCATTCAGGGAAGAGTGAGATGAAAAGGCTTTGAAACTGCAGTAAAGATCTGTAAGTAACTCACTCTGTGGCGGCTGCTGGCACCTGTCCCCTACTCTCAAGGTGGGCTGCCTCAGGGCCCAGCCCCTGGCTGACTGCTGTAGACAGAGAAGGTCATGGAAGTCCTCTTTCCCAAGAACAGGGCAGGGGTGGGGTCACAAATGAGCACTGATCACAGCTTTTGATCAGAGAATTTGGATTGCTGGGTCCCAGCTCTTAGCTGCCATTTTAACTCACCCTGGAAGGGACAATTGCAGCCATTGTTTTAACCCTGTCCCTGACAGGGGAGGAGTCAGTGGATGTTTCAAATCACAAAGCCTCCTTAAGGACTGTGGGGAACAGTTTGTTGAAGAGTGTCATCTGTTGGGCAGGCAAGGAAAGCACAGCTTCAGGGATCCATAAAAAAGGCTTTTTGGCATCTTTCCTGGCTGTTAACCCAGGACTCTTTGGTGTTGGTCTGCACCACCTTCATGGGTCTCTGGTCCTGTTTTGGCTGGGAAATACAGACTTGGGAAAGTCCTCTCCAGGGTGACCCTCCTCTCAGAATTTGCCCTATATGCAAAAGCATCTAGAGGCCATGAAAGGGGAGTGGGGAGACTACAGAGGTGAAGCAAAAAAAACAGGCAGAACAGATCAAGATTCCTGGAGAAGGAACAGAGAAAAAGAAACTTTCTCCTGGGGGTGAAACAATTGCACAAATAGTGCAATATCAAAAATATTGTGAAGAAGGACTCTATATATTAATAAAAGGCATGATTCATCACAAAGAGAGAACAATCAAAAATATTCGTGCACCTAACCAGGGTTCCCCAATATATGAGGCAAACACTGGCAAAACTGAAGGGAGTGAGTAAAAGACATCTCTACAATAACAGTTGGAGACTTCAATACACTACTTTCATCACTAGATAGAACATGTAGACAGATGAATGAGGAAATAGATAACTTGAATAATATGATAAATGAGCTAGATCTAACAGACATATACAGAACATTGCACCACAAAACACAGGATATATATTCTTCTCAAGTGCTCGGGAACATTCTTCAGGATAGAACAAATGTTGGGTCACAAAACATGCCTCAATAAATTTTTGAAAGTTTGCAATTATACAAAGCACTTTCTCTGACAATACTGGGATGAAGCTGGAAACCAGTAAGATGCTGAGAACCTGAAAATTCATAAATATAAAGAAGCTAAAAACATACTTTTAAACAATCAATGGGTCAAATAAGAACTTGCAAGAGAAAATCAGTAAATATCTCAAGAGGAATGACAATCAGAATGCAACATATCAAAATTTAAGGATGCAGGCAGCAAAGGCAGTGCTGACAGGGAAATTTATGGCCCCAAATGCCTACGTTAAAAAAGAAGAGCTCAAAATGAAGACCTAACTGCACACCTGGAGGAACTAGAAAAAGAACAGCAAACTAATTGCAAAGTCCAGAAGGAAGGAAGAAACAAAGATTAGAGCAGAAATAAACGAAGTGGAGAATAAAAAACAATAGAGAGAATTAACAAAACTGAAAGTCAGTTCCCTGAGAGGATCAATAAAATTGATAAATCATTAGCTAGACAGACAAAGAAAAAAAGAGAAAAGATGCAAATAGATAAAATAAAAAATAAGAAGAGAACATTACTACTGATGCCACAGAAATAAAAAGGATCATAAGAGGATGCTATGAACAAGTGTGTGCCCAAAATTAGACAACTTATATGAAAACGACAAAATCCTAGAAACACAGGAATAATTTACACTGACTCTAGAAGAAATAGAAGACCTCAACAGACCAATTAAAATTAAAGAGATTCAATAAGTCATCAAAAACCTCCCAAAAAGAAAAGCCCAGGACCTTATGGCATCACAGGTAAATTCTAATAATCATTGCAAGAAGAATGATTACCAATCCTGCTCCAAACTCTTCCAAAAAATTGAACCAGAGGGAACCCTCCCTAACTCATTCTATGAGACTATCACCCTGATACCAAAGCAAGAAAAAGATATTACAAGAAATGACAGTAACAAACCAATTTCTCTAAAGGATATAGATGCAAAAATCCTAAATATTTGTAAATAGAACCTGACAGCACAGTAAAAGAATTATACAACACGATCAAGTGGGTTTTATTCCAATAATGCAACAGTGGTTCAACTCAAGAAGATTAATTAATGTAACACAACACATTAACAAACCAAAGAAGAAAAACCACATGATCATCTTGATTGATGAAGAAAAGGCATTTGACAAAATCCATCACACTTTCTTGATTAAGACAGTCTGAAAGATAGGACTAGAAGGAAACTTCCCAGACATGATAAAGGGCATATATGAAAAACCCACAGCTAATGTCATATTCAATGGTGAAAGCCTGAAAACTTCCCCTCTGAGATCTGGAACAAGATAAGGGTGCCCATCATCACCACTATTATTCAACATTGTGCTAGACAGTCTGGCTAGAGCCGTTAGTCAAGAAAGAGAAATTAAAGTCATCAAAATTGGACAGAAAGAAGTAAAACTTTCACTATTTTCAGATGACATGATCCAGTACAGAGAAAGTCCTAAAAAATATCTACAACAAACCTTCTAGAGTTAATAAACAAGTTCAGCAAAGTGGCGAGACACAAGATCAATCTGCAAAAATCAGCAGTGTTCTACACACAGCTGTGAATATTTAGAACAGGAAATTTAGAAAAAAATCTGCTTACAATAGCAACTAAAAGAATCAAATATCTAGGAATAAATTTGAACAAAGTTGAGAAGGATTTGTTCACAGAAAACTTTACGAAACATTGCTAAAGGAAATCAAGGGAGACCTAAATAGTTGGAAATATATTCTGGGTTCATGAACTGGAAGACTAAATATCATTAAGATATCAATTCTACCCAAATTGATTTACAGATTCAATACAACCTCAATTAAAATTCCAACAGCTTACTTTGCAGATTTGGAAAAGCCAATTGCTCAAATTTATTTGGATGGGTAAGAGTCTCTGAATAGCCAAAAACATCTTGAAAAAGAACAATGAAGTTGGAGGACTCACACTTCCTGACTTTAAAGCCTGTTACTTAGAGACAGACAGAAGCTGGTGATGATCTAATAAGAACAGATAAAATATTGAGGGTGATTTTAATGATGTGGGAATGCTCAGGAATGACTATGGTTCATTAACTTTCTTGTGGTATGGTAGGAGCATATTGGAAGCAATGAAGTTATTTCAGGATATTCATTTTTCCTATTCCTTTGCTTTGTTTTATTTGGAAAATTTTTAATTTTTTTATAAAGTTAATTAAAAAATTTAAAAAAGTGTATTATAAAGTTACAGTGGTCAAAACAGCATGGTACTGGCAAAAGATAGATATTTCTGACCAATGGAATCAAATTGAAAGTTCAGAAATAGGCCCTCCCACATAGGCCAATTGATTTTTTTTTGCTAAATGATTTTATTGATTTTCTGTAAGAACCAACTTTTGGTTTTGTTGATGAACTTTATTGTTTTCATATTCTCAAATGTTCTTATTTATTTCTGCTCTGATCTTTGCTTTTTCTTTCCATCTGCTAGCTTTGGTGTCAGTTTGCTGTTTTTCTCTAGTTCCTACAGGTGAGCAGTTAATTCCTAGATTTTTCCTCTTTATTCTTTTTTAATATAGGCATTTAGGGCAATATATTTCCCTCTCACCTGACTTTTGCTGTATATCATGAGTTTTGATGTTTCTTTGTATAGGTCTTTTATGGCCTCCATTAAGTTTATCTCTAAATATTTGATTCTTTTTGTTGCTATTGTAAATGGATGTTTTTTGATTTCTTCCTCTTGTTGCACATTACTGGTGCATAAGAACACTACAGATTTTTGTGTGTTGATCTTGTAGCCTGCCACTTTGTTGTATTCATTGATTAGCTTTAAAAGCTTTGCTGTAGATTTTTCTGGATTTTCTACATATAGAATCATGTCATCTGCAAACAGTGGAAGTTTTACTTCTTCCTCTCTAATTTTGGTGCCTTTTGTTTCTTTTTCTTGCCTAATTGCTCTAGCTAAAACTTCCAGCACAATGTTGAATAACAATGGTGAGAGTTGGCATCCATGTCTTCTTCCTGATCTTAGAGGGAAAGCTTTCAGTCACTCCCTATTGAGTACTATGTTAGCTGTGGGTTTTTCATATATTGCCTTTATCATATTGAGAAAATTCCCTTCTATTCTTATCCTTTGAACTGTTTTCATCAAGAAAGTATGTTGAATTTTGTCAAATACCTTTTCTGTATCAATATAGATGATCATGTGGTTCCTCTGCTTTGATTTATTGATGTGGTATATTACATTAATTGATTTTCTTGTGTTGAACCAGACTTGCATACCTGGAATAAACTCCACCTGGTCATGGTGTGTAATTCTTTTAATGTGCTGCTAGATTCGATTTGTGAGTATTTCGTTGAGGATTTTTAAATCTATATTCATTAAAGAGATTGGTGTAAATTTTCTTTTTTTTGTGGTATCTTTGATTTTGGTATTAGGGTGATGTTGGCTTCATAGAATGAGTTGGTAGCTTTCCCTCCTTTTCAATTTTTTTTTTTGAAGAGTTTGAGCATGATTGGTATTAATTCTTTCTTGAATGCTTGGTAGAATTCATACGTGAAGCCATCTGGTCCTGGGTTTTTCTTTTTTCAGAGCTTTTTGATGACTAACTCCATCTGTTTACATGTGATTGGTTTGTTGAAGTTGTCTATTTATTCTTGGGTCAATGTTGGTTGTTTATGCTTTTCTAGGAAGTTGTCCATTTCATGTAAGTTGTCTAGTTTATTAGCATATTGTTGTTCATAGTATCTTCTCATTATCTCCTTTATTTCTGCAGGATCAGTAGTTATGTTTCCTTTCCTGCTTCTGATTGCATTTATTTGCATCTTGCATCCACTCCCTCTCTCTCTCTCTCTCTCTTTTTTTTTTTTTTTTTTTGTTAGCCTTGCTAGGGGTCCATTAATTTTGTTGATTTTCTCAAAGAACCAGCTTCTGGTTTTGTTGATTCCCTCTGTTGTTTTCCTGTTCTCAGTTTCATTGATTTCTGCTCTACTCTTTGTTATTCTTTTCCTTCTGTTTGCTTTGGGGTTAGTTTTCTGTTCTTCCTCTAGTTCCTCCAGGTGGACAGTCAATTCATCAAGTTTTGCTCTCTCTTCTCTTTTAGTATAGGCATATAGGGCAATAAATTTCCCTCTCACCACCACCTTTGCCGCATCCCATAATTTTGATTTGTTGTGTTTTCATTGTCATTTGCCTCAAGGTATTTACTAATTTCTCCTGCAATTTCTTCCTTTACCCACTTGTTTTCTAAAAGTGTATTGTTTAGTCTCCATATATTTGTGAATTTTACTATCTTCTGCCTGTTATTTTTCTCCATCTTCATTCCATTATGATCCAAGAAAGTGTATTTTATAATATCAATATTTTTAAATTTCTTGAGACTTGCTTTGTGACCCAACATGTGGTCTATCCTAGAATGTGTTCCCTGAGCACTTGAGAAAAACATGTATCCTGCTGTTGTGGAGTGTAGTGTTCTATGAATGTCTGTCAAGTCTAGTTCATTTATCATACAATTCAACATTTGTGTTTCCTTTTGATCCTCTGTCTAGATGTTCTATCCATTGATAAGAGCAGTGTATTGAAGTCTCCAACTATTATTGTGGAGTTATCTACTTCTCCTTTCAGTGTTCTCAGTGTTTGCCTCATGAATTTTGGGGCACTCTGGCTTGGTGCATAAATATTTATGATTGTTATGTTTTCTTGATGAATTGACTTTTATTAATTTATAGTGTCCTTCTTTGTCTCTTTCAGTTGTTTTACTTTTGAAGTCTACTTTGTCTGATATTAATATAGCTACTCCCACTTTTTTCTGGTTGCTATTGGCATGAAACATCTTTTTCCAACCTTTCACTTTTAGCCTATTTTTGTCCTTGTGTCTAAAGTGAGTTTCCTGTAGATAGCATATAGATGGGTCCTGTTTTTTAATCCATTCTACCAGTCTGTGTCTTTTTATTGGGGAATTTAATCCATTAACATTTAGTGTTATTACTGTGAGGGCAGTACTTTCTTCTACCATTTTGTCTTTTGAATTTTATATGTCATGTCTTATTTTTCCCTCTCTCTCTTTTTACCCTTCCTGATAATCTTCATTTCTACACTCTTCTCCAAGCCTCTTTCTCCTGTCTTTTCCTATCAGCCTGTAACACTCCCTTTAGTATTTCTTATAGCACTGGTCTCTTATTCACAAACTCTCTCAGTGTCTGTTTGTCTGAAAATATTTTAATCTCTCCCTCATTTTTGAAGGACAGTTTTGCCAAATATAGAATTCTTGACTGGCAGTTCTTCTCTTTCAGTATCTTAAATATATCATACCACTGTCTTCTTGCCTCCATGGTTTCTGTGGAGAAATCTGTACATAGTCTTATTGAGCTTCTCTTGTATGTGATGGATTGCTTTTCTCTTGCTGCTTTCAGAATTCTCTCTTTGTCTTTAACATTGGACAATCTGATAAGTAAGTGTCTAGGAGTAGGTCTATTGGGGTCTATTCTGTTTGCGGTGTGCTGTACTTCTTGAATCTGTAATTTTCTCTTTTATAAGAGTTGGGAAATTTTCAGTGATTATTTCTTCTATTATTATTTCTGCCCCCTTTCCCCTGTCTTCTCCTTCCAGGATACCCATAACATGTCTATTCATGTGCTTCATATTGTCACTCAGCTCTCTAAGACCCTGATTGTATTTTTCCATTCTTTTCATTATTTGTTCTTTTGTGTGTATGAATTCAAATGTCTTGTCTTCCAATTCACTGATCCTTTCTTCTGCCTGTTAAAATCTACTGTTGTATCCCTCCATTGTCTTTTTTTTTTAAATTTTATTTTGAAATAAATTTGAACTTACAGGAACAGTTGCAAAAACAATACAAACCCCATACACAGAACTCCAGCATACCCCTCCCCTCTCCCCTGATACCCTGATCCACCAACTTTAACATCCTGTCACACCACCATTTCTTTCTTTCCCTCTCTCCCTTCCTCCCTCTCTCCTTATCTGTCATCCATCATCGATTGCTCTGTCTTCTGAACATATGAGAGCAAGCTGCACACATCTTTGAACAAACAATATAATTCACATATACATTTCCCATGAATAAGAACATTCTTTAATGCATTCCCATTAAGTGTGGCTATATTTCCTTTTTTTTTTTCTTATGTCCCAACTGTGTCCCTTTGAGCCTCCTCTCCTCCATCCTCAGATCCCATACAGGATCATCCTTAGCATTTAATTGTCATTATCTATTTAGACATTTTTTTTCACTTGTGGAAACAGATATACAGCCTAAATCTTCCCATTCCAACCCCTCCCTAGCATTCCATTAATGGGATTAATCACATTTAGAATGTTGCAATGCCATCACCTTCCCACCATCCATTACTAGAAATTTCCCTTCACCCCAAACAGAAACCCTACACTCATTTCTTAACTCCCCATTGCCTCTTCCCCCACTTCTCATAACCCATATTCTACTTTTCATCTCTATGGTCATATTCTCTGATACTTTCTTTGTGTTTACTGTGGGGCTTAAATTTAACCTCTTAAGTCTATAACAATCTTGTTTTTCTTTGATACCAACTTAACTTCAATAGGACACATAAACTATGTTCTTTTACTCCTCCATTCCCCCACCTTTATGTAGTTCTTGTAAAAAATTACATATTTTACATTGAGTCCAAAACTACTGATTTATTATGACAGTTTATGTATTTTAGATCCTGTAGGAAGTAAATAGTGGAGTTACAAATAAAAAATACAGTAGTATTGGTATTTATATTTATCATGTGATCTTTATAGGAAATCTTTATTTCTTCATGTGGTTTCAGTCAATTGTTTAGTGTCCCTTCCTTTCAGCCTGCTCAATTCCCTTTAGCATTTTTTATAGGACTGATCTACTGGTGATGAAATCCCTCAGCTTTTGATTATCTGGGAATGTTTTCATCTCCCCTTCATTTTTACCCTCTAGGTGTTTGTGAATTTTCTGTCTCTGATGGTTATTGGCTTCTATTTATATTCCATCATGGTCAGAGAATGTGCTTTGAATAAATTGAATTTTTTAAAAAAAATTTATTAAGGCTTGTTTTATGTCCTAGCATATGGTCTATTCTGGAGAAAGATCCGTGATCACTAGAGAAAAATGTGTGTCCTGGTGATTTGGGATGTAATGTTCTATGTATGTCTGTTAAATTTCTCTATCTCTCTCTCTCCTTTCTTTGTTTCTCTGTTGGTAGGGCTCCCTTTAGTATCTGAAGTAGGGCAGGCCTTTTATTAGCAAAATCTCTCAGCATTTGTTTGTCTGTGAAAAATTTAAGCTCTCAAATTAGAAGGAGAGTTTTGCTGGATAAAGTATCCTTGATTGGAAATTTTTCTCTCTCAGAATTTTAAATATGTCATGCCGCTGTCTTCTCGCCTCCATGGTGGCCGCTGAGTAGTCACTACTTAGTCTTATGTTGTTTCCTTTGTATGTGGTGAATTGCTTTTCTCTTGCTGCTTTCAGAACTTGCTCCTTCTCTTCAGGGTTTGACAGTCTGGTCAGAATATGTCTTGGAGTAGATTTATTTGGATTTATTCTATTTGGAGTTTGCTGGGCATTTATGCTTTGTGTATTTATGTTGTGTAGAAGGTTTGGAAAGTTTTCCCCGATAATTTCTTTGAATATTCTTTCTAGACCTTTACCCTTCTGGGACACCAATGAGTCTTAAATTTGGATGTTTTATTTTATCTATCATATCCCTGAGATCCATTTCCACTTTTTCAGTTTTTTTCCCCATTCTTTCTTTCATTCTTTCATTTTCTGTTCTGTGGTCCTAGTGGATGCTGAGTCGTTGTTCAGCATCCTCTAATCTTGTATTATGAGTATCCAGTGTCTTTTTAATTTGGACAACAGTTTCTTTCATTTCCATAAGAGCATCTATTTTTTAATTTACTCTTGCAATTGCTTCTTTATGCTCTTCTAGGGTCTTCTTCATGTCTTTTATATCTTGTGCGATGCTCTCCTTCATGTCCTTTATATCCTGTGCCATGCTCTCATTGTTTGTCTTTAGTTCTTTGATTAATTGCACCAAGTACTGTGTCTTTTCTGATCTTTTGATTTGGGTGTTTGAGTTTGGGTTCTCCATATCATCTGGTTTTATCATATGCTTCAAGATTTTCTGTTGTTTTTGGCCTCTTGGCATTTCCTTTACTTAATAGGTTCTTTCAGGGTCTAAAAATACCAATCTCTAATTTTCAGATCTACAGCTTGGTGGTGTATACTTTCTCTAACTAACCAGCTGATGGAATCCATGAGTCACCTATTCCCCTCAAGTCAGTTCTCCCCAACTTTGTCTTTGTGGTGTGTGGGGATCTGATTCTTGTGTGGTTCAATTGGTGCACTAAGTTTGGGTGTGTTGTTTGTGTTGTCCACCCTGAATGTGGGGTGTTTGAGCGGTTAGGGAGGCAGGGCAGCTTTAATAATCAAACCTCCTAGGTGTTCCCAGAGATTTAAGGCTGTTGCAAGAGTCCAAGTCTTCACCTCAGTCCCACCACAGATCGTCTCTGCAGCTGACCCACAAGTCCCTGTCACTGGTGTAGGGTCCCTGGGATTTCCAAGCAGGTCCCCCTTCTCAGCCACGCTGTTCCAGGACCCCTGCCAAGGGAAGGCTGTGTCATGTCACAAGTGTGCACCAGCCCTCCAGGGAAGCCCTGGGCTGCTGGGCCATGCAGGTGCATTTTCAGCCTGCTGTAAAGATGGTTGAATGGGGCATGTTAATTTCCCCCTCTTCACACAGCTCCGCCTTCCCAGCTCCAGGATAATTAGCTGTGGATGCACTAAAGGCCACTGTCCATGGCTGATATTGTGTCATGTGCATGGTTCTGTGGGAAACACTCCCCATCACACCAAGACCCTTGGTGTGGCTCTGGGCTATGGGTCCAGCCTAGGGCAGGAGTGTCCCCAGCCCACCAGGGAGAAGGTTGCAAGGGGAGTGGTTTCTTTCTCCTTTTGGCTCACCTCTGCCCCTCTGGCCCCAAGACAATCAGCAGTGGGTGTGGGAAGGGCTATCCTCCATGCCAGACACTGAGGTATTGTGACAGCCCACTCCTGCCAGGCTTCACTGCGCAGTTCTCACCATTGTATCTGCAGCTGGTCCCAGGTTTTTTTTTTTTTTTAAGAACTAGTCCATCTCCAAATGCCAACCCATGGTTTCCCCACACCACAGTGCAGCCACTGGACTTTCAGCTGGCTCACTCACTCGTTTCAGAATGCAGACTCCCTTTTTCACCAAATGCACAGTACCTGTGGATTTAGCAGATCTTGTCCGGCTGGTGCATTGCTGGAACTGGTGTGCTGGGTCACTTTCTGGCTTTTATCTAGTATTTTTCATGGAGGTGTTTTTCTGCCCTGTCTTACCTAGCTGCCATCTTGGGTTCTCCCCCTCCATTATCTTTTTCATCTCCTTCATTACGCCCTTCATTCCCATAAGTTCTGCCATTTGTTTTCTCAAGTTTATGACTTTTTCTCTATGGTCATCCAGTGTCTTCCTTATATCCTTCATCTCTTTTGTTATATCTTCCCTCAGTTCATTGACTTGATTTTTTAATTCATTTAGGAGATTTGTTTGACCATCTTTAGTTCTTCCTTCAGTTCATTGAATTGATTAAGCATTGGTTGCCCCAACTCCTCTATCTTGGCTGAACCATTAGTTTGTTCCTTTGACTGGTCCATATTTTTGTGTTTCCTAGTATGGCTCATTATCTTGAGCTGTCTAGACATCTGACTTTCTTGAGTAGCTTATTTTGGAGCTTGTTTTCACTCTTTTACCTAGGGTTTTCTTGTTGGTTGGGTTTGTTCTATAAACTTTAGTGTTTAGTTCAGCTTATTCTAGCCCTCTAACTTAGGTTCTATTTAGTTGATCAGAGTTTTTCACCTCTTTTTTTTTCTGTTTCTTACTCTGCCTCTATGTAGCCTTTTTAGGTGAGGGTCTCCCCAGATATGGTCAATCCAAGCCAGGTTTTCCCAGTCCAGAGAGGCCCAGGTCTCAGGAGGAAGGTATGGAGTGTCCTTGAGAATGAGACCCCCCTGTGACGCCTTTAGATGCTGTACTTTTCCTATGCTGTCCAGCAGTTGGTGCTTGCCAACCTGCAGCTCCCCCACCAGTTTGAGGAGGTATGGAAACTTTATTTCTTCTGGTGACCATGACCCTATCTTCTGGTGACCTTTAGTTCTTCAGACCATGGCTGACTGAAGCTTGTTTCTGAATTCCAGCCCCTGGTGTCTGAGTTCCCCAAAGGAGGGCTGCCACTGGAGCTGGGCCATGCCCCCCTTTTCTTGGGAAATTATGGTCTTTAGTGAATTTTCTCTGCCACTTGACTTACTGCTTTGTCTCTCAGAGTCATCTTATCTCTGCTCTTGCCTGGGCCCAAATTGCTTTCTTTCAGGCTTTCTGTAATGGGCTTCTTAGAATAGTTATTTTTTAAAAAAGAGGAAAATATTTAAAAAAAGAAAAAAAAGAAAAAGAGAAAAGAAGTATAGACTATTTACAGTCCTTGCAGTTCTGATGGGCTATTGAAATGAAAAAAGACAAGGAATTGAGGGCAATTAAGGAATAATCAAGATACCAGAAAAACTGGCTTTTCAGAGAAGGTCCCTGGCCTCCTGGGTTTGCATATGTGACTGATTCTGTTTGTTCCCGGCCCTTCTCTGTATTAGGTTCACCCCAACTCCAAAAGTCTCTGTTTTTATTTTTTATTTTTTGCTGTTTTTGCTAGCCATATCTCCTATCTGCCAGGGCTGACTGCTCCCAGATTCTCGAGTGTCTGGTACCAGTTTACACATGGTTGGAGACTTTGTTCAGCAGTTTGAGTTTATTAATCAGTGCTGCAACTGCAGTTCTCCCTTCTGGTTCCCAGCATCAATGTCTCCTCCTCCCTCAGGATTGTGCCTGGCAGGGAGGGGCATGGGACCCCTGGCCATGAGAACTTACAGATTTTGCTGATCTCAGTTGCTCCATGCATTCATGAGTGCTGTATGATGTATATCCAAACTCAAATTCCTCTGTGGAGTCCAGTGCATGCAGTTCCTGGCTATCTACCAACTACCCCAGAGGAGTAACTAAAACCCACACTTCACCATTCTGCCATCTTGCCCCACCTCAGCCAATTGATTTTTGACAAGTCTGTCAAGTCCACCCAAGTGGAACAAAATGTTCTCTTCAGCAAATGGTTCTGGAGAACCATAATCCATATGCAAAAGAGGATCCCTAGGTAACACCTTATACAAAATTAACATAACATGGATCAAAGTCTGAAATAAAAGAATGAGTACAATAAAACTCCTAGTAGAAAACATAGGGACACATCTATAAGAACTTTTGGTGGGCAATGGTTTCTTCAACTTTATGTACAACCAAAGCACAAGCAATGGAAGAAAAATTAGATAAATTTAACCTCCTCAAAATTAAAAACTTTTGTTCTTCCAAGGTCTTTGTTAAGACAGTGAAAATGCAACCTACACAATGTGAGAAAATATTTGGAAAACTCATACCCAATAAGGGTTTAATGTCCGGGATCTATAAAGAAATCCTACATGTTCCAGTTTGCTAATGCTGCCATTAAACAAAATACCAGAAATGGATTGGCTTTTAAAAAGGGGGTTTATTTGGTTACAAATTTACAGTCCTAAGGTCATAAAAGTGTCCAAAGGCATCACCAGGAGGATACCTTCACTGAAGAAAGGCTGATGGCATCCAGAACACCTCTATCAGCTGAGAATACACATGGCTGGCATCTGCTGGCCCTCTGTTGTGTTTCAGCTCCTCTCTCAGCTCCTGTGTATCCTTCTGTCTGCAACTCCAAGCATCTCTGAGCATCAGCTTTCAATGGCTATTCTCAAAATGTCTCTCCCAGCTGCTCTTGGGGCATTTTGTCCTCTCTTACCTTCTCTGGAGCAAACTCTACGCTAGCATCTCAAAGCTTCAGCTCCCAAGCCTCTCTCCAAAAGTCTCTCTCAGCGGCTCTAAGCTCCTTCTGTTTGTGAGTTCTTTTGTAGGACTCCATTGATTAAATTAAGACACACCCTGAATGGGTAGGGTCCATATCTCTGTGAAAATAATTTAATCAGACATTTTTGCCCACAGTTAATTGAGTCACATCTCCATGGAATCACTCAATCAAAAGATTAATGTCTGCCCTCACAAGATTGTATTAAAGAACATGGCTTTTGGAGGACATAATATATCCAAACTGCCACACTATAACTCAACAATAAAAAGACAAACCCCAATTTAAAACTGGGCAAAAGACTTGAATAAACATTTCTCTGAAGAGGAAATACAAATGGCCAAAAAGCATATGAAAAGATGCTCATCTTTACTAACTATTAAGGAAATGCAATTCCAAACCACAATGAAATAACATTTCATACCCATTAGAATGAGTGCTATTAAAAAAAGAAAACAACAAATGTCAGAGAGGTTGTGGAGAAATATGAACAACACTGATGGGAATACAAAATAGTGCAGGTGATGTGGAAGACAGTTTGGCAATTCCTCAGGAAGCTAATTATAGAATTGCCATATGATCCAGCAATACCACTGCTAGGTATATAACCAGAAGAACTGAAAGTGGGGACTTGAACAGACATTTGCATGATGATGTTCAAAGTAGTATTCACAATTTCCAAAAGTTGGAAGCAACCCAAATGTCCATCAACTGATGAATGGATAAATGAAATGTAATTTATACCTATAATGGATATTATTCAGCTGTAAGAAGGAATGAAGTCCCGATGCGCACAAAACTATAGATGAATCTTGAATGCTTTATGTTGGATTAAATAAGCCAGGCACACAATGACAAATATTCTATGATCTCACTGATTTGAACTACTTATTATAAGCAAACTTTATGAGTTATAATTGATCATATAGGCGATCAGGGGATAGAATGGTGATAGATACTGGGGAGATAATGCTTAATTTATGCAGAATTTTTTAGGTTGATTGCAAATGTTTGGAAAAGAATAGTGGTGATGGTAGCAAATTATTTTGGGTGTAATTAATAGTCCTGGGTTATGTTTGTGAATGTGGTTGAAAAGGGAAGATTTTGGTCATGTGTGTTACTAGAAGAAAAGTTAGGAGATAAAACATGGGACTTTATTACACTGTGAACCCTGTTGTGGACAATGACTGTATTACTAGTACAAATATAAGAATGTTCTTTCACGAATTATAATAGATGTACTATATTATTACAGGATGTTAATAATAGGATATTATATGGGGAAACACAGGCCTGAAGAAAACTATGGACTACAGTAAACAGTAATATTTTAATATTCTTTCATCAACTGTAACAAGCGTGCTGCGCCAATGGAAATTGTCAACAATATAGGGATATATGGGAATGTTATATTTTTTACATGGCTTTTCCATAAACCTACAACTTCTCTAATTAAGACAAGAACAATAAAAAACATTATGCTATGTGAAATAAACCAGACAAAAAATACTATACACTGTATGATTCATCTATATAAAATGTAAGTATAAATAAATCTGTAGAGACAGAATTAGATTAGTGGTTGTATAGAGCTGGGGAAGAATAAGGAGAATGAGAGGTGATAGCTAAGGGGTATGGGATTTTTTTTAGTAATAAAAATGTTCTAAGATTGATTGTGGTGATGAATGCACAACTCTGAGATTATTCTAGAAGCCCTTGATTGTATACTTTGGATGGATTGTATAGTATGTGAATATATCTCAATTAAACTGATTTAAAAAAACAAATACTTGACTAAAGGTATCTTAAGATAAAAGTGTTGGTTTCCAGCCAGCAACACAAAAATGCAAAAGGATTACAATTATTTTGAAATAAATTTCTGGAGAGTTGATCATAATTAGAAAAGACTGTGAAAACAAAACTTCTGTAACTCAGGCCACAGAACTGTTAGATAGTTTAGCAGAGATTAATATACACTGACTCAAGGTCCTGTAGACTTTCTTTTTGTTTGATTTAATAAGCTTTCTTATTTTGATAATGTGGTTGAGAATCTAATAGGCAACAAATACCATTTTTGCTAGAGTGTTGTTTTGGAAAGAATCCAGGGTTTAGAGTCTTGACAATGGAGTTGAAATCCCAGTCCCATTACTAACTCAGGTCTTTTATTTAATTTACTTACCTCCTTGAGTGTTAGCTGTTATAATCTGTAAAATGGAGCTCAGATATGTGCTTCATAATGCTGTTGACAGAATTTGATGTTTAGGGAATTCCAGCACTATGTGCAGCATGTAATATGTGCTCCATAAAAGTTGGTTGGCTCTTTTTTTAAATTTTTAATTTCCCCTATTAATTATATTCAAATATATATATTTCAGTGCTGTTAACTGCATTCATAATATGCAACCATAATCACCATCCTTTACCAAAACATGCCCCTCATTCTGGTTGGAACCCTCCACATTTTAACCCTTAACTTACCATTTCTTTTACTCACACTTTACCCTGGTAATCTGTAGTCTAGGTTCTGACTCTATGAGTTTGCTTATTCTAATTGTTTCAAAGTGAGATCATACAATATTTGTCCTTTTATGTCTGGCTTATCTCACTCAACATTTGTTTCCAAGATTCCTCTTTGCTGTCATATGTATCAGGACTTCATTCCCTTTAATGGCTGAATAGTATTCCATTGTTACGGTATATACCATATTTTATTTATCCATTCAATTGTTGGACTTTTGGGTTGCTTCCATCTTTGGGCAATTGTGAATAATGCTGCTGTGAACATTGATGTGCAAGTATCTGTTTGAGCCCCTGCTTTCAATTATTTTGGGTATATACCTAGTAGTGAGATTGCCAGGTCATATGGCAGTTCTATACTTAGCTTCCTGAGGAACTGCCAGTCTTCCACAGTAGTTGCACCATTTTACATTGCCAGTAGCAACTAATGAGCATTCCTATTTCCCTGCATCCTCTCCAATGCTTATAATTTTCCATTTTTTAAACAGCAGTCATCCTAATGTGTGTGAAATTGTGTGTCATTTTGGTTTTTACTTGGATTTCCCAAATGGCTAATGATGTTGAGCATTTTTTATGTAATTTCTGGCCATTTGTATATCTTCTTTGTTGAGAAGTCTATTCAAGTCTTTTGCCCATTTTAAAATAAGGTTCTTTGTCTTTTAATTGTTAAGCTGAGGGATTTCTTTATCTATCTTGGATATTAATCTTTTATTGAATCTGAGGTTTCCAAATATTTTCTTCCATTGTGTAGGTTATCTTTCTTTACTTTTGTTTTAAAGTCCTTTGAGGTATAAAAGTGTTTGATTTTTGATTAAGTTCAATTTATCAATTTTTTGTTGTTGCTTGTACTTATGGTTAATGTCTAAGAAACCATTGCTTAACATAAGTTCCTGAAGATGATGCCCTATATTCTCTCTATGAGTTTGATAGTTCTAGCTCTTATATTTAGGTCTTTGAATTATTGTGAGGTCATTTTTGTATATGGTGTGAGGTGGGGTTTCTCTTTCTTTTCTATTTTTATTTATTTATTTATTTATTTATTTATTTATTTATTTATTTATTTATTTTTGTGTATGAATGGACATTCATATTTCCCAGGATGTTTTATTAAAGAGAATATTCTTTCCCATTAGTGGTCTTTGCCACCTTATCAAAAATCAGTTGGATATAAATGTTAAGGTTGATTTCTGAGCCCTCAATTCTATTTCATTGGTCTGTATGTCTGTCCTTGTGTCAGTACCATGTTGTCTTGACTACTGTGACTTTATGATAATTTTAAGATCAGGAAGTGTGAGTTCCCCAACTGCACTCTTCTTTTTCAAGATGTCTTAGTCTACTCAGGGCCCCTTACCCTCCCATATAAATTTGATGATTGGCTTTCCTTTTCTGCAGAGAAGGTTGTTGGAATTTTGATTGGGATTGTATTGAATCTATAAATTGCTTTGGGTAGTAATTACATCTTAATGATAGTTAGTCTTCCAATTGATGAAAATGGAATATCCTTCCATTTATTTACATATTCTTTAATTTCTTTTAGCAATGTTTTGTAGTTTCTTGTGCACAAGTTCCTTTATATCCTTAGTTAAATGTATTCCTAGATGTCTGATTTTTTTAGTTGAGGTTGTGAATGGAATGTTTTTCCTGATTTCTTGTTCTGGTTGTCCATTGCTTGTGTGTAAAAACACTACTGGTTTTTGGGTGTTGATCTTGTATCCCACCACTTTGCTGAGTTTATTAGCTGTAGGAGCTTTGTTTTAGAATTTTCTGTATATGGGATTTTATGTATATAGGATCATATCATCCAGAAATAGGGAAAGTTTTACTTCTACCTTTCCTATTTTGATGCCTTTTATTTATTTTTTTTAATCTTACTGAATTTCTCTGGCAAGAACTTCCAGTAAAATGTTGAATAACAGTGGTTTATGACAGTGGACATCCTTGTCTCGTTCCTGACATTAGAGGGAAAGATTTCAGTCTTTCACCATTAAGTAGGATGTTAACTGTGGGCTTTCCATATCTGCCCTTTATCATGTTGAGGAAGTTTCCTACTATTCCCAGTTTTCTAAGTATTTTTATCAAGAAAGGGTGCTATATTCTGTCAAATGCTTTTTTTTGCATTGATTAAGATGATCATGAGGTTTTTTTTTTTTTTTTTTTCCTTCATTCTCTTAATCTGGTGTATTACATGAATTGATTTTCTTAAGTTGAACGAACCTTACATACCTGAGATAAGTCCTCTTGATCTTGGTGTATAATTCTTTTAATATGCTGTTGGATTCAGTTTGCTAGTATTTTGTTAAGGATTTTTGCAAGCATATTCATTAGAGATATTGGTATGTAGGTTTGGTTGTTTTTTTTTGTTGTTGTTTCTCTCTCTTTTTTTTTTTCTCTTGTATTTTTATCTGGCTTTGCTATGAGAGTGATGTTGGCCTTGTAGAATGAGTTAGGGAGTTTTACCCTTTCCTTTCTTTGTTGTTTTGGAAGAGTTTGAGCAGACTTGAAGGTAAGTCTTCTTGGAATGTTTGGTAAAATTCCCCTGTGAGGCCATCTGGATGTGGGATTTTATTTGTTGGGAGGTTTTTGATTACAGATTCAATTTCTTTACCGGAAATTGGTTTGTTGGGATCTTCTATTTCTTCTTGAATCAATGTTGGTAGTTTGTGTATTTCTAAGTATTTATTTAATCTAAGTTATCTAATTTATTGGCCTACATTTGTTCAAAATATCCATTTATTGTGCTTTTTTTATTTCTGCAAGGTCAGTAGTAATGTCACGCTTCTTTGCATTTCTGATTTTAGTAATTTTATTCTCTCTCTTTTTTGCTTTGTTAGCCTACCCAAAATTTTGTTGATTTTGCTTATATATTCAAATAACCAACTTTTGGTTTTTTAGTTTCTCTCTATTGTTTTTTTGTTTCTATTTCATTTATGTCAACTCTAACCTTTGTTATTTCCTTCTATAACCTTACTCTGGGTTTAATTTCTCTTCTTTTTCCAGTTCTACCATGTTTGAGGTTAGGTCTCTGATTTAAAGTCTTTTTTTTTTTTAATGTAAGCATTTAGTGCTATAAATTTCCCTCTCAACACTGCCTTTGCTGCATCCCATAAGTTTGCGTATGTTGTATTTTCATTTTCATTTGCCTCAAGATATTTCCTAATTTTGCTTCTCATTTCCTCTTTAACCCATTGTTTGTTTCAGAATATGTTGTTTAATTTTTACATATTTGTGTTTTCCCTTTCCTTTTTTTATTGATTTCTACATTTCTTCCATTGTGGTCAGAGGATTTACATTGTGTAACTCCAACATTTTTTAATTTATGGAGACTTGTTTTGTGACCTGACATATGGTCTATTCTTGAGAATGATCCACAGACGCTCAAGAAGAATGCGTGTATTCTGTTTTTGTAGGGTGTATTGTTCTATATAGGTTTATTATGTCTAGTTAGTTTAGAGTATCATTCAAGTCCTATACTTCCTTATTGATCTTATGATTAGATGTTCTATCCACTATTGAGAGTGGTAAAGTCTCCTACTATTAATGTAGAACTATCAATTTCTCCCTTCAAATCTGTCAGTATTTGCTTCATATATTTTGGGGCTGTGCAGTTAGGTGCATATATATTTATAATTATTAAATCTTACAGTTGAATTATCCCCTTTGTCAGTATTTAATGACCATCTTTGTCTATCATAACTGTTTATTAATGTCTATTTTATCTGATATTAATATTGCCATCCCAACTCTCCTTTGCTTACTACTTGAATGATACATATTTTTCCATCCATTCACCATTAACCTACTTGTATCTTTGATTTTAAGGTGATTCTCTTGCAGACAGCATATAGTTTGGTCATGCTTTCTTTATCCATAATGCCTATATCTGCCTTTGACTGGAGATTTTAATCCATTTACATTTAAAGTCACTACTGATAATACTGGAGTTTCTTCTGCCATTTCACTGTTTAGCCTTTGTAAGTCATAACATTTTTTGTCCCTCACTTCCATTAAAGCCTACTTTTATATTTATTTGCTTCCTTGTGTTGTACCATATTGAGTAACTTCTCATTTCTGTCTGGATTTATTTTTCACCTGTTTTCCTTGTGGTTACCATAGGGTTAAAATTTAGCCTCCTACATACATAACAATTATATTTGGTTTGATACCAAATATAATTATATTTGATATACAGTATGCAGTATATTTTCCTATATCCCTCTGCCCTTCCACCATTTTTTGTACTTGTTACCACATATATCTTTTTACATTGTATGTCCAAATACCTGGATTTATCATTACTTTTTATGTATTTGCATTTTAGAACCTGTAGGAAATAAGAAGTTGAACTACATACCAAATAATACAATACAATAATACTGGCATTTATAATTACCCAAATGGTTACCTTTTCTTCAGGTCTGTATTTCTTTATGCTGCTTTGAACCACTATCTACTCTTCTGTCATTTCATTCTGAAGAACTTCCTTTAGTATTGCATGCATGGCAGGTCTAGTGATGATGCACTCCATCAGCTTTTGTTTATTTGTGAATGTCCTAATCTCAAACTCATTTTTGAAAGAGAGTCTTGCCTTATTTAAAATTCTTGTCTGGCAGTTGTTTTCCTCCAGCAGTTTAAGTATTTCATCCACTTCTTTCTTACCTCCCTAATTTCTGATGAGACATCGGCTCTCAATCTTATTGGGATTCTCTTTTTTGCAACTCATGGCTTTTCTCTTGCAGCTTTCAGAGCTCTGTCCTTGCCTTTTGCATTTTATGGTGTAATCAATATATGGCAGTGAATATTTTTCTTCATTTTTATCCTGTTTGTTGTTCTCTGAGCTTCTTGGATGTGCATGTTCATGTCTTTTGCTAGTTTGAGAATTTCTCTATCATTATTTCTTTGACTATTCCTTTGCTACTTTCTTTCTTCTCCTTCTGGAGCTCCCATAATGTGTATATTGGTGGACTTGTATCCCATAGCTGTTTGAGGCTATTTTCACTTTTAATATTTCTTTTTTCTTTCTGCTCCTCATCCTGACTCATTACAATTGTCCTGTCTTCAAGTTCACTGATTCTTTCTTCTGCCCACTGCATTCTGCTCTTGAAACCATCCAGGTCATTTTTTTCATTTCAGTTTTGTGGTCTTCAACTCTGGTTGTTCTGTTTGTTTACTTTCTAAAATTTGTCTTTACATAAACTCTCATATTTTCATTTAGTTGTTTCCCTGATATCCTATAATTCATTCTCTGTATTTTCTTTCATGTCCTTAAGCATTTTAAAGATTATTTGAAAGGCTTTGCTTGGTTTATCTACCTTTTGTCTTCTTCATTTGCATTTTCTGTATTTATATCATCTTCCTTTGGATGGGCCATCACATCTGGTTTCTTTGTTTTTCTTATATGCTTTTGTTGCACATTGTACATTTTTATATTTTGCAATGTTGACTCTGGAATTCACAACCTGAAATGCATATCTGTGTTGACAGATTGTGTTTCAACCTTCAGTCAAACTTTGATGTGTCACTCTTTGAATCATAAACATTTGTTTCTAACTTTTACTCCAACCAAAACCTTATATTGTTTCTTAATTCTCTAAGGAGACCATAAACTATAGAACAGGTCTGAAATCTTATTGTATCTTATCTCTAAGTATCAATGAGGTGGCTGGAAAGAAGTTATGTTCTTTTGGTGAATGGAAAGAATGGTTATTGGAATTGGACAGTTCACCCATTGTAGTGTCTATTTGTTGGTCTTTTGCCTTCTGCATCAAAACTCTACTTTGTTCAAAGAAACTCCAAATTTATGGCATAAGCACACTTGAACTTCATAAATATAGGTGTATTATTTAGGGTTCTTTGTTGCCAGCAACAGCCAGCTTTTACTTAAGCACAAGATGATTTATTGAAAGGTTATTGTGAATTTATTGACTTGGCAGCAATCTGAGAAACAAGACTTGGGGATGCAAAGCAACCAATGACTCCACAAAGGGTTAAGAAGTGGTAATTAGGAAATATAGCAACATCTTGTCATCAGAACAACCAGATCAGTTGCCACAGCCACTCCTGCCTCTGCTTGCTCTATAAATGACTCAAACCATTCTACCTTTCAACAGAGACTTGGGATTCGAATGTTCCTGGAAAGGTGCCTGTGTGGCCAAAGTTAGGTCACATGTTCTCACCTTCTTCTTATACTAGGGAGAGGAGTGAGACATCCTGAACTTTTCAGCTCTCCCATATCTTTGCCTAATGGGATCAGAGGATTCTGCAGTAGAAATCAGGGAAAGGAAATGAATGCTTCTTAAAAATTCAACGATTATCCACTAAATGTCTAAGCATGTAAGGCCCTTTGGTATCTTTCCCTAACTTTAATTCCAGCTTTCTTTTCAACAGAAGGCAACCCGCATTGCAGAACTGAGAAAACAACATCAACGTTGGGTACTGAAGCAATACATCCAGCCCTGTGAAGGCATCCTCAAGAGTAAGAGGCATTCTCTGTGTAAGGATCTTTCCATGCAGCTGGCCTATTCTAAGCCTTCAGGAACTTAACCTCTCTTTAGTCTCCCTGCACAAAGTTCGATTTCAATCAATTGGGAAGCTGAAACTAGATTTGAAGCTTGTCTGTGTCATTCCAGTCTGAGTTCTGGGTAATAGCTCCCTGCTCTTCTTGCTACAAATTTATAATCACTATCACCTGGATAAGTGGTTCATCACTTGGGATGCTAGATGAGTGTTAAGGGGTCAGACAATTCCCTATAATTTATTGAAATTTTAATAAGTTTTTTTTTTATTTTAAATCTTCATTTTATTGAGATATATTCACATACCATGCAGTCATACTAAACAAATCATACATTTGATTGTTCACAGTACCATTACATAGTTGTACATTCATCACCTAAACCAATCCCTGACACCTTCATTAGCACACACACAAAAATAACAAGAATAATAATCAAAGTGAAAAAGAGCAATTAAAGTAAAAAAGAACACTGGGTGCCTTTGTTTGTTTGTTTCCTTCCCCTATTTTTCTACTCGTCCATCCATAAACTAGACAAAGGGAAGTGTGGTCCTTATGGCTTTCCCAATCTCATTGTCACCCCTCATAAGCTACATTTTTATACAATTGTCTTCGAGATTCATGGGTTCTGGGTTGTAGTTTGATAGTTTCAGGTATCTACCACCAGCTACCCCAATTCATTAGAACTAAAAAGGGTTGTCTAAATTGTGCATAAGAGTGCTCACCAGAGTGAACTCTTGGCTCCTTTTGGAATCTCTCTGACACTGAAACTTATTTCATTTCCTTTCACATCCCCCTTTTGGTCAAGAAGATGTTCTCCATCCCACGATGCCGGGTCTACATTCCTCCCCGGGAGTCATATTCCACGTTGCCAGGGAGATTCACTCCCCTGGGTGTCTGATCCCACGTAGGGGGGAGGGCAGTGATTTCACCTTTCAAGTTGGCTTAGCTAGAGAGAGAGGGCCACATCTCAGCAACAAACAGGCATTCGGGAGGAGGCTCTTAGACACAATTATAGGGAGGCCTAGCCTCTCCTTTGCAGCAACAGTCTTCCCAAGGGTAAATACTGTGGTAGAGAGCTCAACCCATCAAACCACCAGTCCCCTATGTCTGTGGTTATGTTAGCAACCATTGAGGTGGGGTATGCCAACACCCCTGCATTTAATAAGTTTTTATATGCATATTCCTATAGGTAGTATTCACAGTTATAAAGGTGTAAATTCTCAAAGGGGTCTCTTAAGGAAACCAGCGTTCAATGATACAAATGAACCCAGGAATATTAAATGTCTTTGCTATCTTCAAATAGCTTGTTAGTACTAGGATCAAGACATTTAGTGCCCAATATAGTTCAAGAAATAATTTGAGTTATGTGCTCATTATGAATGTGTTTTTTAAAGGCAAAAATAAAAGATACAGATATATCTTCACACTAAATATGCTGTTGATCCTGTCAACCCCACAGTGGTATTATCAGCTTCATATCAACTTGACCTTCCTCCCCACATTCTGGTGATCCTGGCAGAGAGCCATGGGCCAAGCAGATAACTGGACCCACTCTTCCCTGATTATATTTTTGGAGAAACACCTTAAGTTACTAGTAAAATAGTTTGTCAAAAAATATATATTGCTGCTGATGGCTTCTTGATATTTGCCACCTGTTATATTCTTATGAGAGCTAGGCAAGATTTTTTCTCAAACCTTGATTTACTCATTGGTCTTTATGGAAAGTTTGTATAACCAGAAGAGGCCTTTACTTACTGGTAAAGGAAATTTGTTATATGCTCTTTCTAGCAGGTTTCTAGCAAGTCACCTGAAACACCTTAATGATTTAAAGACCATAAACTTTTGAAAAGTCTTGTAGATTTTAAATAGTACTAAAAAATATATCTTAAAGTATAATTAATAGGGACTTTGACAAAATTCTTTAGAAAACAGAACTTGAGGCAAAGATGAATGGGATGATGCTTTATTAAGGAAATGAAAATTAATGGCAGTGAGGGTCAAGAGGAAGAGAAGTGACTAAGGATGTTAAGCAAAGCAATGCATTATCAAGCTGGCTACCCCTTCATGGCAAGCCACAGTGAGAAATAGCAGGTTCTTCAACAGGTGTACTTGCTGGGCAGATGGGACTTCTCAGGTAGGCTGAGTGCACAAACAATGATAACGTCCATGTGAGGCAGGAAGGAGAGGTAACAGATCTTCCCAGAGTCCTCCTGTTCCTATTTTCCATGAACAAGAGTTGGCTCCATGGGAAGTTATTGCCCCACATTGTCATCTGGCCCCTTTGGACACTGCTTTCCAGATGAGAGACAAGAGCTCTGTGATGTAGCTTTCATCCAGGTCTGGCAGTGATGTAATGAACCCCAAAATGGGAGGTCGTTGAGTCCTGGCTGTGTAGCACAGGCCAAGAGGAAGACACAATAATCTCAGGACAAAGCTTGCAGAGTCTCCTGGGCATGGAAGTGGCTGAGCAAGTCCAAGAGGTGGGCAGTGCTGAGGGCATCTGAGGAGGTGCACATGGTTTGTCTTTAATACAAGCAGCATTTGAAAGCTTGTTTCTACTATAAGCTATTTGTGGGATGTTGGGAAAGATATTTACTCTCTCTGGGTTTCAGAATAATCTATGCAATGAGGGAATGAACAAGACCTATGAGGTTTAAAATTCTATGATTACCTAAACCAACAAGGAGACATATTGCATCTTGGATTCATTCCCCTCCAAAAACGAGTTCTCAGTATGGATCTAGGGGCAATACCCATTGATACCTCTGCAGGATGAGACATTTATCTTTAATTCAACCCTGAATATATGCCAGCTGATTATTAATGGGAAGTTTTCATATCTTTATTGTATAGAGAGGAAGCAAAATACACTAACACATTTAGAACAGTTATAAACAGTATTAATTCATATAGATATTTTTTTTTACTCCAAAAGGACACTTCATTTAATAGAACAATGGTTCTGTTCATTAAAATTGTTATTCTTTAGAAGAAGTATGTTATAATCAGGCATTGTTGGATGTACTTTGATGTGTAGACATAGAAATCCAGTTTCCCCATGACTCATACAAAACATCCATGGCCAAAGATTACACTGAATATGAGACAGTTAATCTTTATAAAGATGATTGTGCTGATTTGATTTTATTAGACATTTATTTCCTAAGAAATACAAACCAGAGCAGTTCCTTACAAGATGTGTCTTCTGTGTTAAATTATCTACACCCCTCTCATGGAGGGTGTGGTTTAGAATGAAACAGATTGAAGAGAGCATCTGTCTTCAACAGACTCTTGCACATGAACTCCAGTTCCCATAGGTGTGGGGAACATGCTCAGCCTGCAGGACTGTGTTTTCTGTTAGTTACATTTTTAACTTTAAGATTATAAATCTCTTTTTTAATTGGGCTTTGTCTGCTGCTATATACCTGTCGTGTCTCAAATGTTGTGCCATAATTCTTGGATACTGATTAAATGGTAACAAATTCATTATCTTGGAGACAATTCACAGCCTTCCAGGTTGGATTTCCATACAGATACACCTCAGGGTGAGGGGACATTGTTTATGATGGAGGCTGTTCAGAGAGACAGAATAGTGCTGGAGTAGAGGGTACATGCTTTCAAGGCAGACAGATTCCTATCGATCAGCAGTCTTTCATATAACAAGCATCTGTTGAGTTCCTACTGTGTTCCAGACACTGTTCTAGATGCTGGGAAGAAACAGACTTAAACAACATCAACAACACAAATTTGCTCTCAGGTATCTTCTGTTTTTGTAGAGAAGTTAGCAATAAACAAGTAAATTAATATAATTAGAAAGTAAATAAGTAAAACAATTAAAAGTGGATTAATATGTTAATAAAATCATACAAAATACTAGATAGTGATGAATGCTAAGGAAGAAAGAAAACAGTAGATAGTAGAAGGATGGGAAGGTTGAACTTGTGGGGTAATTCCTGAGAGGTCTTATTAAGAAGGTATTTGGGTCAGGAGCAAATGCATATTTTGGGTAGTCTGGAGTTCAAATAAGATGTTTACAGATATTGCAATAACATATCTCCATGTGAGCTCTCTGCTGGGGCCTCTGCTGGCATTTGTAAGGGTTCTGTGTGAGTGGGGAGCTTAAGTTTTGTTTGCTTCATAAGTAAACCCACCCCTGAGTCTGACACTTACTACCTGGGTGACTTAAGTAACTTAATCTCTCTAAGAAGTTTCTCCAGTTGTGAAATGGAGATAAAAAAATATTCCATCTACTTTATTGGAGTGTTATAATGCTCAAACCAGATAATACAACTAAGGCATTTGTCACTGTGTTAAGCACATAATAATAACATAGTAAGAGTGAAATTCCTAAAAACTTAGAATTTATTGTTATGTATGTTGGTAATTTTGCGTATCTATCTATCTATCTATCTATCTATCTATCTATCTATCTATCTATCTGTCATCCATCCATCCATCCATCTGCTTTAATTTCCAAGTCTATTTATGTTTTTACCATTTTATTTTCAGAGCAAACTGCTAGTTAACAGTTAAAAATTACCCTGATTTTGCTGAGCTTTTTCTTCACTTAACACTGGGAAAGAGGAAAAAATGAGAAATATTAAGTATTTTATTTATCTTTATTTATTTAACTCCTTACAAGCTACGAGCATTTGAGATATACATTATTAAACTCATGTTTTAGATGAAAACATAGAGGCTCAGAAAGATTAAGCAAATTATCCAAATTCACTCAGCTCATAGGGGCAGAGCTGGGATTCAGTCACAGATCTATGCACTTAAAATTTTATGCTGTTCTCATGAGTTTTGAATAAATAAATATCTTTCACCAAAGTGAATTATTCATAAAGTAAAGGTAACATTCTTATCCTTCAGTGTTGACCTTAAGGAAATTAATTACCAAACCAAGGTATGATATTTACATATTTATATCTGGCCTATTAAGGACTCCAGTGCAGAGGAAGTTGGCAAAGATAAGAGAAGAGCTGAATTTGATTTTCAGCTTAAAGTCAGATTAATAAGTGCAAGTAGGATAAGAACATTTGTTACAGAACACATTGAAATGGAAACCAAAAGATGCCACCCAGGAGTCTTTACAAAATCGCTATTCTCTCATGAGTTGACACTTCAGTCTGATAGGCTCCCACATGGTCTGGTGTTTGCAAACCTAGGGACAGGGTTCTGCTTATGGGATCTACCCATCCAATGCCAAAAGTCCTCCCCTCCTATAGCAGCTTGCCCAATTCTCCTGATTCCCGCAGGAGAATCTCTAATACCAGCCTTGTCCTGTGGGAGCCACTCAATCTGGCAATAAATGACCTTTTTGAGTAAGGTATACATGGTGATTAGCCTCAATGTAGAAGGTTGTACGTCTGGAATTGTGCTAGAGAACACAAGCACAAAGTAAACATTTGATTCGGTAGAACTATTTCTAACATGGACACTAAAATGACACACTTGCTTGGCAAAGATGTCCTCTTATGTCACTTGACATCTTTGGCCCCACATAATAATATGGATTGATTTTTTTTTGGTAGGGGAAGAGGGAGTGATTGGAATTTACTAATACAAATATTTTTTGTTGCTTTAAATTAATATAGTGTTTTCATTCAAGAAGATAATTAAAAACAACAGTAATATTTTGGACCCAACTATTTCCATAAACTCTTTTACAACTTTTTACCTATTAAACCTAACCTACAACCTGATAAAAATGAATTAAAATAAATTCAACAGTGGGGGGAAATAATTGATATAGTTGTTGGAAAGTCCATGCTCTCTGCCAACAAATGTTCAATCACAAAGACTTTTATTTTTTTAAAAGGGAGCAAATTAGAATAATTGCATATAGGGCCAGCAGGAAGAAGTGAAAATTATTATTTCCCTAATCAAAAAAGGAACAAAGAAAAATCTAAAAGATAGGCTACAGAACTGAGAAAACAGACCTATATATCTCAAGCTCATCAAGGATTGTCATCATATCAGCATACAAAAATAATTTATGGTAATGGTTATTCTGACTCATCAGTAAGAACTTTGGATATATATTCTACATTATGTATCCATCTGTTTTTCTGAACCCATCTGTATTCAGAAAGACTCCTAGACTTAGCAAAGCAAACAGTCCACTTGAATAATCCATTTTATCCCCAGCAAATCTGGATCAACAGGTAATGAGCATGAATTGTGCAGTCAGAGTGACCTGGGATTGAATCCCAGTCACAAATCCATAGAAGATTGGTCCTACCTATTATTATTGCTATTGCATTTTAGAGTGACTTATGTATTAAATAAGTAGGAATTGACCACTTGTAAAATTGGAGGCTTGAGGAGATTGCCTTGCAAAGCAGATTGTCATGCTAAGAAAAAGAAAGGTAATCACATGTGCTTTGGCTTCATCAGCTATAAAGTGGGAATAAACTGACCTTTCTAACAATATTGTTGCAAGCATTAAACAGATACCATTTAATGTACAATGGAGATATGGAGTATTAATTCCTTGCTTCTCCTCATTTCTACTATCATTCTGGCTGTGGGAATGATTTACTCCAAATCCTTACTCTTGGGCGATATGCCTCTGAAGCTAGTAATCATGCCCTGTATACTAGTTTGAATCTAATGTACCTCACAAAAGCCATGTTCTTTTACTCCAATCTTGTGGGGGCAGACCTATTGTGTGGGTGGGAACTTTGATTAGTTTGTTTCCATGGAGATGTGGCCCAGTCCATTCAAGGTGTGTATTAATTAGTTTGCCGGCCTCCTCTATGAGAGGATAAAAGGCAGAGACATTTTAAAGAGAGCTCAGAGATGCTTAGAAAGAAAATACCCCCAAGATATTTTGGAGACAGCCGTTGAAACTAGATCCCGAAAGAGGACCACCAGACATTGCCATGTGCTTTCCCATGTGACAGAGGTACCCCAGATGCCATCCGCCTTTCTTCAGGGAAGGCATCCTCTTGTTTATGCCTTAATTTGGGCATTTTTATGGCCTTAGAACTGTAAATTTGTAACCTAATAAGCCCCCTTTATAAAAGCCAATCCATTTCTGATATTTTGCATTCTGGCAGCTTTAGCAAACCAGAACACCCTGGCATACTCCAGCCTGATGTCTTCATGATTCTGCCAGGGCAGCTTTTAAATTTTTTTGTTTGTTTTGTTTTTTTCATATGACATCCCACCACGTGTACTCCACAGGGATCAGCTAATCAGCTGTAGTGCCTACTCCTTTGCCCAGATGGTCTTCTGAGTAAATGAGATGCATAAAGCTTTAATGGCAGACATGTAAGCATTTGCATGGTGGAAAATGCTACCTATCATCTAAAGAGAAATTGAACTGGTGTGCCAGGGCAGCAGAGTGTGGTAGTTGAGAGAATGGGATTCTGGCCATGGAACAAAATTTTAATTCAGAAAATGATCAGTTTATTAAATGGCCAATTGAACAAATTAGAGATCTTTTCCAAGGTTTAATTTCAGTGAGGCTTTACTCTATCCAAAATCCCTTTTCAGACCAGCATGGCTGCCTTCTGCAATGCTCATCACTTTATTTGGAAATGGACAGGATATCCCTTAAAAGCTGATTACTCTCTTGTAGATGTATATCCTGTCCATGTGTTGTATCTGCCCTAACCTTAACCCTGCACCTCTTTTGTTTGAGAGATTTTGTCAAATTGATCATATGTTGAGTTAATATTTGCCAAATTGGCTTTAGTGAATTTGGTTTTGATGAACTGATGAAGATCCAAGACTTTGAGTTTGACATTGACTTCTGAATTCTGTTCTACAGTGTCACCATTTGCCAGCTGGGTTACCTTGGCAAATAAACTTTTCTAGCATTTAATCTCTGCATCCACAAAATAAGAATGATGAGAGTACCTTTACATAGGGATGTGAGGATTCAATGTGGTATCCCATGCAGTAATACATAGTAAGAGCTCAAAACTCTGTGAACTATCATTCTCTTGTAACTTTCAGATCACCATTTCTACTCTTTACTACTATTATTGGGGACAGAGTGGGGTGAGGATTAGAACTTCTATTTTTGTGCCTACTTTGTGCAAGATACTGTTAGGAGTTTTAAATGTCACTACACTTGATTCTTACGTGACTTTTACATGACACACCAAAAAATTGGGAAAATTCAGCTTGAGAAATCTTTAAAATTGCTCAAGCTTTCACAGATGATACATGAAGAAGCTGGAATTTGAAGTCATGGCTGATTGTCAATTTCCATTAATTCACTACTACATATCAGGTTCTTATTTGTTTGATTTTTTTAGTTAGTCAATAACTCTGCCTCTTACCTCCTACCATATATATTTAATTTTTGAATCATTGACTGCTATTTCATCACATTAAGCTTTCTCAAATCAAGATGGGTTTGACAATTGATGTGAATATTTAATGCTTTTACTGGTTCCTTCTTTATTGCTTCTGGAAAGTTACTGTTAATATGATGCTTTAGAATCAAGGAAGTGTATACTTGGAAATATATTATCCAAATACTAATCTTTGTATCCTGAAAGGAAGGTGGGTGGTAAATGAGGAACACATCACAGACAAGTTAAAATAGAGACAATCAAAAGGATGAGAAAGATGATGATGGCATCACTATGTAATTGGAAAGTACAGTCATTGATAGTTTGTGGGACTCTGTCACATACATTTATCTAATGAAACCTTTTGGATGGAAGAGAAGAAATTATTACCTCATTTTATAGAGGAGAAAACTAAGTTTCAGAGAGGTTAAATGAATTAACTAGGGTCATATATTTAGTAAGAAGTGGAGCTGAGAATGGAGCTTAGGTCTTCACAAGACAATTTAATAACACTGGAGATAAATGTGATTAAGTGCTAATGAAAAAGATTACTATTGTAGCGAGGCTCCTAGGTGTCTCCCAATATCAGTTCTCCACATTTTTCTTAGAGGTAGAGCCTATATTGCCAAGGTACATGACCCTCCAGAATGGTGACAATAGCACTCACCCTCCCCTCATCCATGGTCAATTAGCTTCTGAGAGCCTTCTTTATAAAATCGCTTACTTACCTCCCTCACCCTTTTTCTTCCTATCTTCGACACTACAAACTGCAGTAAGGATGTGATGACCACAACTCTATCATGGATCACACCCAAGAGTCCACACTCTAGAGATGAAGAGGAAAACTGGATCCATCCAGGATCCCTGACAACTGGGAGCCACCTTACAAGACTCATCTTTTCCTTTTACGGTCTTCTCTATGTGAGAGAAATAAACCAACCTCACATTTGGGCTACTGTTATTTTGGTTTCTACTATAACCAAACCCAATCTTAAGCAACCCAGCATCTATTAGAGGTTTTCTAGATGTGACAAAATATGAATCTGAAGACCTAGAAAGCTGACCAAACTGAATCAAGACCAGAAGGCTGAATTTACTCCCATTAATAAAGGAGGGGGAGTGGAGGAGGCAGGGGCGTTTGGTTCTGAACTGTATTGGAATACACCCTAGGAATTCAGTAGCAAATGTAGGCATCAGGAGTGAAGCTGATTGAGAAAACAAGACATATTCAGATAAGTTGTCAGATTCAGGAGGTGTCTGAGAGCTGTCATAATTCTGTCTGAGGAAAAAGACTCTGATGGGTGACAAGTAGAGTGAGCAGGTTCTCCAGGGTGAGGAGATACTTAGAGATGAAAAATGGCATGCCCCATTGACCCTAGAAATCTTTCTCAATAGGATTTTGTGGCTCTACTCATGGTGGGAAGAGAACTGCAGAGGAAGTTAGACAGATTTGGGGGAAGATTGTTGTTTACTGCTCATTAGTTTCTCTTTCCTTCTTGTCCTGAGCTCCTTATCTCACTTAAAGAGGGAACTCTCATCGGGGACCCTAAACCTGCCCACACTACAAATACTGTTCTTTGTGAGATCTTGTGGCCTTTCCAAAACTACTTTCTTAACTAACTTAGTCATAGATTTCTTCTTTTTTTCTGTTACAAAATGCCATCTATTACCTACTTGTACATGTCACACACACTACAAACAGACACACACAGGAAGTATGTTTCTCTTGCACCTCATAGTTAACAAAATCATATCATATATGGCCTCTTACTCAGCTATTCCATGTCTTTAATATTAGTCTTTTTTTATCTTCCTAAACTTCTTTATTTTAGAATAGTTTTAGATTTATAGAAAAGGAGTGAAGCTAACTCTCATGCGCTCCACATCCAGTTTCCCCTATTATTAATATCTTACACTAACATGGTACATTTATCATAATTATTGAACCAAAACTGACATACTATTATTAACTGAGGTTCATACTTTATTAATAATACCTTGGTTTTTACTTTTGTCTTTTTTCTGTTCCAGGATCCCATCCGGGAAACCACATTACATTTAGTCATCATGTCTTCTTAGGCTCCTCTTAACTTTCCCCTCAGACTTTCCTTGTTTTTGATGACCTTGCCAGTTTGAGGTACACTGGTCTGGTATTTTGTAGAATGTCTCTCAACTGTGATTTGTCTGATGATTTCTTCATGATTTGACTATGGAGTTATGGATTTGGGAGAAGAGACCACAGAGGCAAAGTGCCAGTCTCATCACATCACATTGAGGGTACATAATATCAACTTGACTTATCTCCTGCCTGAGTAGTGTGTTTTTTTATGTTTCCCCAGTAGGAAGTTACTCAGACATTAATATTTTTAGTAATTAGTTTTATGCCCTGCCTCATTCTTAACATAAACTGAGGTATTTGCATAAATATATGCAATACGAGAGGACAGAAATGGGCAAGGCAAGTAGGTGGGATGGTAAAATGAGCACAAGAAAATAAGGATCAGGACCAAATAAGCAAACTTAAACGCCCACCAGAATGCACTGTTTTATCACTAGTGATAGTTTGAAAATTTAGCTCTAAGCACCCTGAGAGCCGAAGCACAGGAAATATGATATGTTAGGAGACTCGTGTTTGTTCATAAGGTTTGTCTTAATCTTGCAACCTGCTGGAATTTCTCCTGTTGGTCCCCTCAGAAGGATAATGTGATACAGTAACCAATATCTTTAACATGTTCCTATGTTATTGTTATATATTTTGTAATCCTTTCATGTAAACTGAAGTTATGAAACTAAACCTGCTTATTGAAACTAAGCAGATTTCAATACACATCGTCCATTGAAGGTGTTACACTGTTGGGGCCATTTGTGTATCTCTTTAAATATGGCTAATCGAAGGTTAAAATTTAGGTGTTAGTAATGAATGAACTGCTTATGTTTCAGACAATTCCCATCAATATCATTTCTTGTATGTGAGCTTTTGGTAAGTATTGGGTAGCTGAAAGGTTGAGGTTGTGTTTTCTAGCCTGAAAACTAGAGTGGAGATATTTCTAGGATGCTATAACATTCCCAAAAGAAGGCAAGGTTTATACTATCTTATGAAAAACAGTGACCACAGCTAGGATACATGGCCATGGGGAATATTTTAGAGATAAACAACCCTAGAAGGGTGCATTGATGTACCCAATGGTATGTCATCAATAAGAGGCAAAACCAAGACAGAAATATTGATTCCCTTTTTCCAGAGTTCTCTTTGGGGTATATTTGTATATCAGACAAGATATAAAGATAAAATCCTACCAACTACTTGTGCAATAGATGTCTCATCTTCATTTTAATTCAGTTTCTCAAGGTAGCATAGTCTCAGGACCCAAGCTGTGAGTCATTTAGGTCTGGGTTTGAATTCGGAGCCTTTATTTTCCATCCTGCTGTCCATAATACCTAGTATATAGCTGGCCCATAAAGAGTACTGAATACATTTGTGTTATATCATTGTCATCATTTTATTTCTATTGCAGATGTTTAAAACAAGCATTGATTGACTATGTCAATGGATAAATGAATGAATGGATGGATGGATGAATTCAGACATTTCCAAAATCTGTGATATCAGGCCAACGGAGGCTAATAACAGCTATTTGTCTATTTGTAGTGAAGAATATACACAACCAGGCAAGTGAAAGTACCTGGCACACCTTTTGACATGTAATGAGGAATATATAAGCTCAAGAACAGACTAGCCAGCTAATAACATGAGCCCTATATAGTTGAAGCATTAAATTTCTTCATTTCCCAGACTTCATCCATTTTAACACTCACGACTTTTAATCAAATCTTTGGAAGGGAGTAGGAAAGGAAACCATATCATATTACAAGTGCATATTAATTGTAAGAGACATCCCAATTTCAGAAATATTAAAACATGAGAAAACATTTTGCTTAGACAAAAAGTAAATATGGCATTTTTATCTATTTTTATCTATGAGTTATTAAGTTGAAAATTAAACTTAATTTAATTTAGACGCTACAGAGCAATTTCTCAGGAACAGATTACCCTTGAACAAACAGACCTTGGGGTTTCAGATCTAAGAGGTGAAAAACTTAATTTCTGTTCTCCACAGAAGTAGCAATGCCCTTTAGATGTCCCACTGCAATCAGTGCATCTCTGGTTACATCATGAGGCCAAAGAAGCACATATGTGATGTGCTCCTGAAGCTTCTCCTAACTTTCACTCCCAAGGGCAAACATACACAACGTGGTCTATTTGTACTAAATGTATGCAAAAACCAGTGCCAAATATGCAGTATGCTTAATGATGGAATAAAGACCACTTAAATTAATGGATATTTGAAACCCATTCTTCCGATACAATTATTGGAGCAAGAAATGTTAATTATCTCCATTACTTTGCACCCCACTTCCCAACAGGCTGCTCCTTTGACTCCTGAATGTTACTATCTGCTTTCTTCCTAGTGAACTTGATTCATCAGGTGGGTCTGTATCCAAGCCCTTAGTGCCTCACATATAACACTTCAATTAAATTGAGAAGAGTAATTACTTAAAGTGACAAACAGAAGAATACTAATTAGCTAGAAAGTTCATTTCAGGGCACTTAAGCTAGAGTATTACAAAGTAAAGAGGTCATGTTTTAATGTATTTGTTTGACTTGCTTTTGTAAAACACTGTTCTTCATTATAATAATGCCAAAAAAGCAAAAGTGTGTTGCATTAACAAAGAATTCATGACTCTTATTACTAAGGAGGTCTGATTTCTGTGTTTTTACTCACAAGGTGTGTAAGATTCATGATAGAGAAGAGACTGAATGGTCTCAGATTTTATTCTTGTTATAAATATTTCAAGTATATCTTAGTGTTACCAATGTTCAGACTAACAATTAAACCTACTACATTGAAAAAAATCCCTAAATCTCAATTGATTAAAATTAAATTATATAGATACATTTTAATAAGATTACACATAAGATTTATATCTATCCTTGATGTCTACATAAAAATACTATATGAGCTGTAAAAAATATTCAACATTTGGTTCTTCTTATATGGAGTTTGAAATCAGTAAATGGTTTAAGTAATGACAGAAGCCAGCAATAAAATAAACATACTGTTGGTGCAAGAATGCAAAGAGTCAAAAGAAACAGTCTATTGCTTTACTAAAACTTATTAATCATAACTAGCTTTCTTTTAAATTTGTCTCATTTATTCACAACAATCCATAGATACTAAGGTGCTTAAAATAGAAGTATGGAGCAATTGAGAGTTGAACTAGTTAAATCTAGAAAGTTTAGCTTAATGAAATACTCTTGATGTTAAAAAGGATATGAGATTCTATTTTCACAAAAAGTTTGGTGCCTGGCACTATGGTAGTTGCTCAAAAAGTATTTGTTGACAGAATCATAATAGAATCAGAGAGTAGGGGTAAAAAGGGGTTTTGGGAAGAGTTACAAAATAAAATCCAGATATATTTTAAAGTATAAAAGGGAACATGCTCTACTGGGAGTAATATGAGGTTACAGTGTGTGTTTCTATTGTAGTTAGAAGCTATATAATTTCTATTGTCATAACCAGCCACCAACTACTATGTTGACTTCTAGTAGTTAAACCTCTCCAGACAATACTCCCCTCATTCCCTGACAGCACTGCCTCAGAATTCTGCCCCATCAATTAACCTTTCCTCATTTTTGACTAATCTGTCTCCCACTCTACTCAGCTCCCACCCTATACATTTGCTCTTTTGTTTTACCCTAAAAACATAAGAAATGCACACACCCACCAAAACACTCTCCTTAACTTTGTGTCCTTCTCTAGCTATTGCAATACCTTTTCCTCTCCCTCCTTAATTAAATATTTGTCTGACAGTGACATTCACTGTCACCCCGTTTGCTCACATCTTGATCACTCTGTAATGATTTGTATTCATCAGTATGACTGAATCACTCCATTAAAACTATATGAGCATTTTTTTTATTAGAGAAGTTGTAGGTTTATAGAAAAATCAGGCAGAAAATACAGAGTTCCCATATACCCACCACTATTCTTAACACCTTGCATTAGAGGGGTATATTTGTTAGAATTCATAACTGAATATTATTATAATTTTACTATTAACTATAGTCTGTGGTTTACATTAGGGTTCCCTGTTTCAGTTTTGTGATCCTATGTATTTTTTAAAACTTGTATTCTGGTAACATATATACAACCTAAAATTTTCCCCTTTAACCATAAGCAAATATATAATCAGTGCTGTTAGTTTTGTTCACAATGTTGTGCTACCATCACTGCTCTCTATTACCAAAACTTTTCTATCATCACAAGTAGAAGCTCTGAATAATTTAAGCATTAACTCCCCATTTTATACTCTCATCCCAGTAACTGGTATCCTGTACTCTAGTTTCTGGTTCTATGAATTTGCTTCTTGTAGTTACTTCATCCCACTTCTAGTGGTATTGCTGGGGCATATGGTAATTCTATACCTAACTTTCTGAGGAACTGTCAAACTGATTTCCATCATAGCAACACCATTTTAGATTCCCACCAACAATGAATGGGTATTCATATTTCTCCATATTTTCTATAACACTTATTATTTTTCATTTTTTAAATAATAGCCATTCAAGTGGATGTGAAACGGTATCTCTTTGTGGTTTTCATTTGCATTTCTCTAATGGCTAATGATGTTGAGCATATTTTCAGGTGCTTCTTGGCCATTTGTATATCATATTTGGAGAAATGTCTATTGAAATCTCTTGTCCATTCTAAACTGTGGTTGTTTATTTTTTTGTTGTTGAGTTGTAGGAGTTCTTTATATATTTTAGATATTAAACACTTATCACATATGCGGTTTCCAAATATTTTCTCCAATTCTGTAGGTGGTCTTGTTACTATCATGACAAAGTCCTTTGATGCACAAAAGTTTTTAATTTTGAGGAGGTCCCATTTATCTTTTTTTTTCTATTGTTGCTTATGCTTTTGGTGTAGTCTAAGAAAAAAAAATGCCTAACATAATGTGCTAAAGATGCTTCCCTATGTTTTCTTCTAGGAGTTTTATAGTTTTGGTTTCTATATTTAGGTATTTGATCAATTTTGAGTTAATTTTTGAGTATGCGTAAGACAGGGGTCCATCTTCATTTGTTTGCATATGGGTGTCCAGTTTTTCTAGGAACTATTTGTTGAAGAGACTATTGTTTCCCCATTGACTAGTCTGGGCACCCTTGTCAAAAGAATCAATTTTCTATAGTATTGAGCATTTATTTCTGAACTCTCAATTAGATTTCATTTGTCTATTTGTCATTGTACTAATACCATGCTGTTTTGATTACTGTAACTTTCTAATCAGCTTTAAAATTGGGAAATGTGATTCATCCGTCTTTGTTTTCCTGTTTCAAGTGGCTTTGGCTATTTGGGGCTCCTTATCCTTCCACATAAATTTTACAATTGGCTTTTCCATTTCAGCAAAGAAGACTCTTGGAATTTTGATTGGCATTGAATTGAACCTGTACATCACTTTGAGTAGAATTGATATGTTGACGATATTTGGTCTTCCATTCCATGAAGACAAATTACCCTTCAATTTATTTACATCTTTTATGGTTTCCTTTAGTGATGTTTTGTAGCGTATCATGTATAAGCCTTTTATGTTCTTAATCAAATTTATTTCTAAATATTTGATTCTTTTAATTGCAATTATAAATCAAAATTATTTTCTTGATGTCCTCTTCAGATTGTTCATTGATAATACATAGAAACACTATTTATTTTGCCAAATTTCTTTATTAGCTCAAGACGCTTTGTTATGGATTTTTCAGAATTTCCTATATATAGGATTATGCCATCTGCAAATAGGAAAGTTTTACTTCTTCCATTCCAATTTGGATGTCTTTTATTTCTTTCTATTGTCTAATTGTTCTGGCTAAAACTTCTGGTGCAAGGTTGAATAACAGTGATGACAGTGAGCATCCTTGTCTTGTTCCTGATCTTAGAAGGAAAGCCTTCCTTCTTTCGCCAGTGAGTATGATGGTAGCTGTGGGTTTTTCATAAATGCCCTTTATCATGAAGAAAATTCCTTCTATTCTTAGTTTTCTAGAAGGGTGCTGAATTTCGTGAAATGCCCCTTCTGTGTAAATTGAGATGATCATGTGGGGGTTTTTTTTTGTTGTTGTTCCTTTGTTCTATTGATATGCTGTATTACATTAGTTGATTTTATTATGTTGAACCACAGGACTGAAATAAATCCTACTTGATCATAGTCTGTAATTCTTTTAATGTGCTGTTGGATTTGATTTGCTAGTATTTTGTTTAGGATTTTTGCATCTATGTTCATATGGAATATGGTCTGTAATTTTCTTTTCTTGTGGTGTCTTCATCTGTCTTTAGTATTAGGGCTATGTTAGCCTCCTAGAATGAGTTTGGAAGTGTTTCCTCCTTGTGGTAGTTGGAAGCTGTATGTACCCCAGGAAAACATGTTCTGAAACTTAATGCATTCTTGTGGGTATGAACCCATTGTAAGTAGGACTTTTTGATGATGTTACTTTTTGAGTGTGGCCCAGCCCAATCAGGATGTGCCCTAATCCTATTACTGAAGTCCTTTTAAGCAGAATGAAATTCAAGCAGATAGAAAGCCACAGCAACAGTAGCCAGAAGCTGAAGGTCAGTGGAACCTGAAGAGAAGGGAGAGGCTTGGAGAGATGACCATGTGCATTGCCATGTAACATAGGAGCCCAGGACAAAGATTGCCAGCAGCCAGGCCCGGAACAGCAGTCTTCAGAAAGAAAACATTGCCTTGATGACATCTTGATATAGGCTGATAGCCTCAAAACTGTGAGCCAATAAATTCCTTTTGTTGACCCAACCCATTGCATGGTGTTTGCTTTAGCAATGATGAAACTAAAACACTCCTTTTCAATTTGTTGGAAGAGTTTGAGCAAGATTGGTGTTAATTCTTGTAATGTTTGGTAAAATTTACTCATGAGGTCATCTGGTTCTGAGCTTTTTTTGTTCAGAGATTTTTATTGTGGATTCAATTTTTTACTTGTTATTGATCTTTTGAGATTTCTATTTCTTTTTTGGTCAATGTAAGTGTTTGTATGTTTCTGGTAATTTCTCCATTTTCATCTAGGGTATCTAATTTGTTGATTTGCAGCTGTTCACATTGCCTTTTTGTTATCCACTTTATTTCTGTGGAGTCAGTATTAATGTCCTCCCTTTCATTTCTGATTCTAGTAACTTGTGTAAACCACCTTGTTTTCTTCATCAGTCTAGCTAAAGTTTTGTCAATTGTATTTATCTTTTCCAAGAACCAACTTTTAGTGCCATGGATTCTATTTTTTTCTATATCTATTGTATTTATCTATGCTCTAACCCCTGCTATATCCTTCCTTCTGATAGCTTTGGGTATAGCTTGCTCTTCAATATCTGGGTTCACCAGTTGTGAAGTTATGTCTCTAATGAGGATCTTCTTTTTTCTAAACATTTACAGGTATAAATTTCCCTCAAAGCCTTGACATTGCTGCATCCCATAAGTTTTGCTATGTTGTGTTTCCATTTTCATTCACCTCAAGATATTTCCTAATTTCCATGGTGACTTCTTCTTTGAACCATTGGTTGTTCTTTTTTATCTAATGCAATTTTATTGAGACATATTCATATACAATACAATCATCCAAAGTATACAATCAGTTGTTCACAGTATCATCATAATTGTGCATTCATCACCACAATCCATTTTTTTTGTCATTTTCATTACTCTAAGCAATAAAAATGAAAATAAGAATAAAAATAAAAAGGAAAGTGTGAAAAAGCACAAAAATATCTCATACTCCTTCCCCCCGTCATTATTCTTTTACTTTTTGTACCTGTTTTTTCCTACTCATCTGTCCATACACACCATAAAGGGAGTGTGAGCCACAATGTTTTCACAATCTCACAGTCACACTGTATGATCGTCTTCAAGAATCAAGGATACCGGATTGCAGTTGAACCGTTTCAAGCATTTTCTTCTGCTACTCTAATACACTACTAAAAAGGGATATTTATAAAATGCTTAAGTATAACCTCCAGAATGAACTCCCAACTCTATTTGAAATCCCTCAGCCACTGGAACTTTATTTTGTTTCATTTTGTCTTCCCCCTTTTGGTCAAGAAGGCTTTCTCAATCCCATGATACTGGGTCCAGGCTCACCCCAGGGAGTCATGTCACACATTGCCAGGGATATTTACACCCCTAGGAGTCATGTCCCATATAGGGAGAGGTCAGTGACTTTACCTGCAGTGTTGGCTTAGAGAGAGTGGCCACATCTGAGCAATGAAAGATGTTCTCTTGGGGTGACTCTTAGACACAATTATAGGTAGGCTTAGCCTCTCCTTTGCAGTAACAAGCTTCATAAGGGCAAGGTCCAAGATTGAGAGCTTGGCCTACTACAATGGTAGCTCCCAACACTTGCAAGAATATCAGGAATTCCCAAGGTGGGGAAGTTTAATATTTCCAGTTTTTACCCAGTCCCTCAAGGGGGCATTGCAAATACAGTTTTATTCTCTGCTCAAATTACTCTGGGATGTATCAGGGCTTCATGCTAACCTGTACAAACCAACCAGAACTCACCCCTATTCAAGGTTCCATGTAATTATGGTGTTTGAGTAAACTGACCATACAAGTTATATTATATAGCATGCTACAAAAAATATAGATTTTCCACCAAATAATCATCTCTTCCTTTGGGCTCACACAGAAGTCGAACTTTAAAACACAGTCAATACCATCCTTTTCCCTTTAATCTGGTTTATATTAGTCCTAACCAAGTCTGTTTTGTTCATATCTCTAACTAAAGTCTGATCTCTTTTTCAGCTTCTGTAACATTTGCTTTATGGGTTAATGCTGAAATTCATAGCTGTGGAACTCTGGCTCTGAGTCTCAGGTGTCACACAGATATCTGAAGTTCCAGGGACTGACCAGGTCATACACAAACAGCTCATCATCTCTGAATTTAGAAATAACCATTACAACTCATGAATAGATGTGACTGCTATAAACTCTTACAATCTAGGAACCTTTACCATAAATCTTCCCCTAAGAACCTATGCTCTCAAATGCAATTCTCAGAGTTTGCTCATTATAGCTAGACCATATTAGTGAGTTGTTATAATGTTTCTTTTAGATTCTATTTATTTCACTCAGCATACTGTCCTCAAGGTCCATTCACCTAGTTGCATACCACCCAACTTCATTTCTTCTTGCTGCTGCTCAATATTCCATTGAATGCATATACCACAGTTAACCATTCCATTTATCAGTTGATGTACCCTTAAGTCACTCAATCCCTTGTGAATCATGAATACTGCCATCATATACACCAGTGTGGAATGTTCATTCATGTCTCTGCTCTCAGTTCTTCCAAGTATATACCCAGTAACATGGTTATTGGATCATATGGCAACCCCATAGTTAGCTTCCTGTGGAACCAACACACTGCCTTTCAGATGGGCTGCACCATTCTACTTCCCCACCATCAGTGAATAGCTATATCCCTCTCTCCACATTTTATCTATCACTTGTATCCCTCTGTTTATTTTTAAACAGATTTATTCAAACACTATACAATCCATTCTAAGTAAACAATCAGTGATTCCCGGTATAGTCACATAGTTACACATTCACTTCCACAATCTATATGAGGACACTTGCACCTCTTTTGCAAAGAAAGAGGAAAAGGAGAAAAAAAATGAAGAATAAAAATATAAAAGATAGAAGATATAAATAAAGTAAAATACAATAAAAATGTCAGACAACAATACCACCACCAAGAATCCCAAGTCACTCCCTCTTATAGACATATAGCTTTGGTATATTGCCTTTGTTGCGATTAATGGAAGCATCTTACAATGTTACTTTTATCTATAGACTCCGGTTTTTATTGATTGTATTTTTCCCTTGTCCACCCAATTTTCAACACCTTGTAATGTTGACATTCATTTGTTCTCTCTCTTTTAAAAATATTCTTATATTTGTGCATTTAATCACCATCGTTGACCACTCTAATTTCATTAAATTATACAATCACAGTCTTTATCTTCTATCTTTTCTTTTGATGTCATACATGTCCCTAGCCTTCCTCTTTCAACCATACTCATACTCATCTTTGTTCAGAGCACTTACAGTATTTTACTACCATCACAGAGTATTATGCTATCCATTTCTGGATCTATACAATCAATCCTGTTTACACTTTTATACTCCATCAGCATCAGATGCCCAGTTTCTAATCTCTTTCTGTCTCCTGATAAGCTGTGTTCTCAACTTTAACTCACAAATTTTGCTCATCAATGTTAGTTCATATTGGTGAGTTCATAGAGTATCCATTCTTTTGTTTCTGGCTAATTTCACTCAACTTCGTGTCTGCTGTCTGCCATATTTACTTTTGGAATTCATATGTCATTTTTATTTTATTTATTTTATTTTTATATTTTTTCCTCTCTCTCTTTTTAGTCTTACTGATAGTCTTCATGTCCACTATCCTCTCCAAACCTTTCTCTCCTGTCCTTTCCTATCTGCATGTACTGCTCCCTTTACTATTTCTTGTAGAGCAGGTCTCTTGTTCACAAACTCTCTCAGTGTTTGTTTGTCTGAAAATATTTTAAACTTTCCTTCATTTTTGCAGGACAGTTTTGCTGGATATAAAATTCTTGGTTGGCAGTTTTCCTCTTTCTGTATCTTAAATATATCATGCCACTGCCTTCTTGCCTCCATGGTTTCCACTGAGAAATCTGCACAGCCTTATAGAGATTCCTTTGTATGTGATGGATCGTTTTTTTCTTGCTGTTTTCAGAATTCTGACTTTGTCTTTGACATATGATAATCTGATTATTAAGTGTCTTGGAGTAGGTCCATTTGGATGTATTCTGTTTGGGGTATGTTGTGCTCCTTTGATCTGCAATTTTATGTCTTTCATAAGAGATGGAAAATTTTCAGTGATTATTTCCTCCAGTATTGTTTCGGCCGCTTTTCCCTTCTCTTCTTCTGGGACAACCATGACACCTATATTCATGTGTTTCATGTTGACATTCAATTCCCTGAGACCCTGCTTATATGTATCCATTCTTTTCCCTACCTGTTCTTTTTTTGTGTGTAGGATTTCCAATGTTCTGTCCTCAAGTTCCTGAATCCTTTCTTCTGCCTCTTCAAGTCTGCTGTTTTATGTCTCCATTGTGTTTTTCATCTCTTCTGTTGTGCCTTTAATTCCTTTAAGTTCTGCCAATTGTTTTTTCAAACTTTCTGGTTTGCCTAATGCCTTCATTATGTCTTTCATCTCTTTTGCCATATCTTCCCTCAACTTGTTGATTTGATTTTTTAATTGATTTACCATATTTTTTTGGATATCTTTAATTAGTTTTTCAACTCCTATAACTCACTTGAAGTGTAAGTTTGTTCCCTTGACTGGGCCATATCTTCATTTTTATCTAGTGTGAATTGTAATTTTTTGTTTTCTGGGTGCCTGGTTTCCTTGATTACCCCAATAAGATTTTCCCAGACCAGACAGGCCCAGGTCTCAGGAAGAGGGTGTAATCAGTATCAAGTTTCCATGAGGCTGAGACCAAGAAAGTTTTCAGACTTTCCTGTGAGGCCTCTAAATGGTGTGCTTTTCCTATCATGCCCAGCAGGTGGTGCTTGTCAGCCCACAGCTACCCACTGGCATGAAGAGCTGCATTGCCTTTAACTCTCTGTAGACCTTGTCCTACTAGGGGTTAAAAGTGTCAGAAGGAAAGCTTAAGCTGTTTCTGTTCACCTCCCCCAGGCCCTAGGGTCTGTGTTCTCTGAGGGAGAATAGCCACTTGAGCTTGGCCCAACCTCCTGCTTTTCTTAGGGGGGATAAGCCATTTAGTGATTTATCTCCCACATTTGACTTCTTCCATTGTTTCTCTAACTATCTTAACTCTGACCTTGGCTAGATCAGTGCTGAAAATTGAAAATGCCTGAGGTTTTCTCTAATGAGCTACTTAGAGTGAAAGAAGAAAAGGAAAAAAAGAAATCCCATGTTCAGAGCCAGTACTCCCCTCCCCCAAGTTACCAGTCAGGAACCAGAGTGGGTGCCCAGTTCTTTGTGCCCCTTTTCTTGGCACACAGTCCTTTTTAAGACTCTGTTTTGTTTATTTATGTATTTTTTTCATCAGCCCTGACTCCTCTCTGCCAGGCAAAACCTCTGGGCTCTTCTCCTGCTTGCTCCTGATTTATCTGTGCTTGTAGCTTGTATTCAGTAGTACAAATTCATTAACTAAAACTGCAGTTGGAGCTTGGTTGAGCTACTTCTCTTCCTCCTAGTAGAGTGCTTCTTTTTTCCCACAGAGAGGTCTTCCAACTCAGTCTGCTGTGCCAGTGGGGAGAGGCACCAGCTCTGCAGCTTGGGGAGCTTTACTTACAGTTCTTATGCTGAAATCTCAGCTGTTCCACCCATTCCAGACTGGTGTACCATGTGTGTTTGTTACAGATGTTCCTCAACAGTTGTTCCAGACTATTTGCTAGTTGTTCCTGGCTATATGCTAGTTGTTGCAGAGGACTAACTAAATTTCACATCTCACTATGCTGCCATCTTGCCCTGCCCCCTCTGTTGGTTGTTCTTTGACCTATTGGTTGTTGTTTAATCTCTACATAATTTTGAATTTTCCATTTCTCCCTCTGCTATGGATTTCTAGCTTCATCCCTTTGTGATTGATGAAGATACATGTATGATTTCATATCTTTTTTTTTTAATTTATCAAGAGTTGTTTTGTGAACTAACATATGACCTATCATGCAGAATGACCCATGTGCCCTGGAGAATGTGTATCCTGCTGCTGTTTGATAAAATGTTTTATATATTTCATTGCATCTAGTTGGTTTATAGTAACATTCAAGTCTTCTGTTTCCTTATTAATCTTCTAATCATTTTGACTCTTTTTTTTAAACGTCTTTTCTTAAACCTTCATTTGATTGACATATATTCACATACCACGCAGTCATACAAAACAAATCATACATTCGATTGTTCACAGTACCATTACATAGTTGTACATTCATCACCTAAATCAATCCCTGACACCTTCATTAGCACACACACAAAAATAACAAGAATAATAATTAAAGTGAAAAAGAGCAATTAAAGTAACAAAGAACACTGGGTACCTTTGTCTGTCTGTTTGTTTGTTTCCTTCCCCTATTTTTCTACTCATTCATCCATAAACTAGACAAAGGAGAGTGTGGTCCTTATGGCTTTCCCAATCCCATTGTCACCCCTCATAAGCTACATTTTTATATAATTGTCTTCCAGATTCATGGGTTCTGGGTTGTAGTTTGATAGTTTCAGGTATCTACCACCAGCTACCCCAATTCTTTAGAACCTAAAAAGGGTTGTCTAAACTGTGCGTAAGAGTGCCCACCAGAGTGACCTCTCAGCTCCTTTTGGAATCTCTCTGCTACTGAAGCTTATTTCATTTCCTTTCACATCCCCCTTTTGGTCAAGAAGATATTCTCCATCCCATGATGCCGGGTCTACATTCCTCCCCAGGAGTCATATTATGCATTACCAGAGAGATTCACTCCCCTGGGTGTCTGATCCCACATAGTGGGGAGGGCAGTGATTTCACCTTTCAAGTTGGCTTAGTTAGAGAGAGAGGGCCACATCTGAGCAACAAAGAGGCATTTGGGAGGAGGCTCTTAGGCACAATTATAGGGAGGCCTAGCCTCTCCTTTGCAGCAACAGTCTTCCCAAGGGTAAATCCTGTGGTAGAGGGCTCAACCCATCAAACCACCAGTCCCCTATGTGTGTGGTCATGTTAGCAACCATCAAGGTGGGGTAGGCCAATACCCCTGCATTCTCCACAGGCTCCTCAAGGGGGCTCTACATATTTTTTCCTTGTTTTTTTTTTTAACTTTTTTTTTTTTTAAATCAAGTGTATGAAAAATAAAAAAATAAAAAACTAATTAAAAAAAAACATACAGTAAAAGAACATTTCAAAGAGACCATAACAAGGGAGTAAGAAAAAGACCATTAACCTAAGATAACTACTTTACTTCCAACATGTTCCTACTCTACCCCAAGAAAGTTAGCTAATATAGCAACATTTCTATGAACTTGTTCCTACTCTACCCATCAGAAATTAACAGACCATAGTCATTCCTGGGCATTCCCAGAATGTTAAATTTATCCATGATAACTTATCTGTTCTTCTTGGATTATTGTTCCTCCTTCCTTAATTGCTCTCTATTGCTAGTTCCCCTACATTCTACATTATAAACCATTTGTTTTACATTTTTCAAAGTTCACATTAGTGGTAGCATATAATATTTCTCTTTTTGTGCCTGGCTTATTTCGCTCAGCATTATGTCTTCAATGTTCATCCATGTTGTCATATGTTTCACGAGATGGTTCCTTCTTACTGCTGTGTAGTATTCCATCGTGTGTATATACCACATTTTATTTATCCACTCATCTGTTGAAGGACTTTTGGGTTGTTTCCATCTCTTGGCAATTGTGAATAATGCTGCTATGAATATTGGTGTGCAGATATCTGTTCATGTCACTGCTTTCCGATCTCCCAGGTATATACCGAGAAGTGCAATCGCTGGATCGAACGGTAACTCTATATCTAGTTTTCTAAGGAACTGCCAGACTGACTTCCAGAGTGGCTGAACCATTATACAGTCCCACCAACAATGAATAAGAATTCCAATTTCTCCACATCCCCTCCAGCATTTGTAGTTTCCTGTTTGTTTAATGGCAGCCACTCTAATAGGTGTTAGATGGTATCTCATTGTGGTCTTAATTTGCATCTCTCTAATAGCTAGTGAAGCTGAACATTTTTTCATGTGTTTCTTGGCCATTTGTATTTCCTCTTCAGAGAACTGTCTTTTCATATCTTTTGCCCATTTTATAATTGGGCTGTCTGTACTATTGTCATTGAGTTGTAGGATTTCTTTATATATGCGAGATGTCAGTCTTTTGTCAGATACATGGTTTCCAAAAATTTTTTCCCATTGAGTTGGCTGCCTCTTCACCTTTTTGAGAAATTCCTTTGAGCTACAGAGACTTCTAAGCTTGAGGAGGTCCCATTTATCTATTTTTCTTTTGTTGCTTGTGTTTTAGTGTAAAGTCTAGGAAGCGTCCGCCTAATACAAGGTCTTGAAGATGTTTTCCTACATTTCCTTCTAGGAGTTTTATGGTACTTTCTTTTATATTGAGATCTTTCATCCATTTTGAGTTAATTTTTGTGTAGAGTGTGAGGTAGGGATTCTCTTTCATTCTTTTGGATATGGATATCCAACTCTCCCAGACCCATTTGTTGAAAAGACCATTATGACCCAGTTCAGTGACTTTGGGGGCCTTATCAAAGATCAGTCGGCCATAGATCTGGGGGTCTATCTGCAAATTCTCAATCTGATTCTATTGATCTATATGTCTATTTTTGTGCCAGTACCATGCTGTTTTGACAACTGTGGCTGTATAATAAGCTTCAAAGTCAGGGAGTGTAAGTCCTCCTACTTTGTTTTTCTGTTTTAGAGTGTCTTTAGCAATTCGAGGCATCTTCCCTTTCCAAATAAATTTGATAACTAGCTTTTCCAAGTCTGCAAAGTACATTGTTGGAATTTTGATTGGGATTGCATTGAATCTGTAGATGAGTTTGGGTAGAATTGACATCTTAATGAGATTTAGCCTTCCTATCCATGAACATGGAATATTTTTCCATGTTTTAAGTTCCCCTTCTATTTCTTTTAGTAGAGTTGCGGTTTTCTTTGTATAGGTCTTTTACATCTTTGGTTAAGTTTATTCCTAGGTGCTTGATTTTTTTAGTTGCTATTGAAAATGGTATCTTTTTCTTGAGTGCCTCTTCAGTTTGTTCATTTCTAGCATATAGAAACATTACTGACTTATGTGCATTAACCTTGTATCCCGCTACTTTGCTAAATTTGTTTATTAGCTCTAGTAGCTGTATCGTCGATTTCTCAGGGTTTTTTAGATATAAGATCATATCATCTGCAAACAATGACAGTTTTACTTCTTCTTTTCCAATTTGGATGCCTTTTATTTCTTTGTCTTGCCGGATTGCCCTGGCTAGCACTTCCAGCACAATGTTGAATAACAGTGGTGACAGTGGGCATCCTTGTCTTGTTCCTGATCTTAGAGGGAAGGCTTTCAGTCTCTCACCATTGAGTACTATGCTGGCTGTGGGTTTTTCATATATGCTCTTTATCATATTGAGGAAGTTTCCTTCAATTCCTATCTTTTGAAGTGTTTTTATCAAAAAGGGATGTTGGATTTTGTCAAATGCTTTTTCAGCATCTATTGAGATTTTCATTTGATTTTTCCCTTTCAAATTGTTAATGTGTTTTAATACATTGGTTGATTTTCTTATGTTGAACAATCCTTGCATGCCTGGAATGAACCCCACTTGGTCATGGTGTATGATTTTTTTAATGTTTCTTTGGATTTGATTTCCAAGTATTTTGTTGCGGATTTTTGCATCTATATTCATTAGGGAGATTGGCTGGTAATTTTCCTTTTTTGTAGCATCTTTGCCTGGTTTTGGTATTAGATTAATGTTAGCCTCATAAAATGAGTTAGGTAGTGTTCCATTTTCTTCAATGTTTTGAAAGAGTTTGGGTAAGATTGGTGTCAGTTCTTTCTGGAAAGTTTGGTAGAATTCCCCTGTGAAGCCATCTGGCCTTGGGTATTTATTCGTGGGAAGATTTTTGAAGACTGATTGGATATCTGCTTGTGGTGGGTTGGTTGAGGTCTTCTATTTCTTCTCTAGTCAGTCTAGGTTGTTCATATGTTTCCAGGAAATTGTCCATTTCCTCTACATTATCCACTTTGTTGCCATACAGTTGTTCATAGTATCCTCTTATAATTTTTTTAATTTCTTCAGGATCTGCAGTTATGTCATGTTTTTCATTCATTATTTTGTTTATATGGGTCTTCTCTCTTTTTGATTTTGTCAGTCTAGCTAGGGGCTTGTCAATCTTGTTGATCTTCTCAAAGAACCAACTTTTGGTGATATGTATCCTCTCTATTGTTTTTTTTGTTCTCTGTGTCATTTATTTCTGCTTTAATCCTTGTTATTTCTTTTCTTTTACTTGGTTTAGGATTGGTTTGCTGTTCATTTTCTAGCTTCTTTAGTTGATCCATTAGTTCTTTGATTTTGGCTCTTTCTTCCTTTTTACTATATGCGTATAGTGCTATAAATTTCCCCCTCAGTACTCCTTTTGCTGCATCCCATAGGTTTTGTTATGTTGTCTTCTCATTTTCATTCATCTCTATATATTTCTCTTGCTATTTCTTCTTTAACCCACTGATTGTTTAGGAGTGTGTTGTTTAACCTCCAGGTATTTGTGAATTTTCTAAATCTCTGATGGTGATTTACTTCTAATTGTATTCCATTGTGGTCAGAGAATGTGCTTTGAATAACTTCAACCTTTTAAATTTATTGAGCCTTGCTTTATGTCCCAGCATATGATGTATTCTGGAGAAAGTTCCATGAGCACTAGAGAAGTATGTGTATCCTGGTGATTTGGGATGTAATGTTCTATATATGTCTGTTAAATCTAATTCATTTATCAGATTGTTTAGGTCTTCAATTTCCTTATTGGTCTTCTGTCTGGTTGATCTATCTATAGGAGTGAGTGATGTGTTGAAGTCTCCCACAATTATTGTGGAAACATCAATTGCTTCCTTTACTTTTGCCAGTGTTTCTCTCATGTATTTTGTGGCACCTTGATTGGGTGCATAAACATTTATGATTGTTATTTCTTCTTGTTCAATTTCCCCTTTTATTAGTATGTATTGGCCTTCTTTGTCTCTCAAAACATCCCTGCATTTAAAGTCTATTTTATCTGAAATTAATATTGCTACACCTGCTTTCTTTTGGCTGTAGCTTGCAGGAAATATTTTTTTCCATCCTTTCACTTTCAATTTCTTTGTGTCCCTGTGTCTAAGAAGAGTCTCTTGTATGCAACATATTGATGGTTCATTTTTTTTAATCCATTCTGTGAATCTTTATCTTTTAATTGGGGAGTTTAATCCATTTACATTCAATGTTATAACTGTGAAGACATTTATTTTTTTTTTTATTAAATCCAGTTTTATTGAAATAGATTCACACACTGTACAATCATCCATGGTATACAATCCACTGTCCACAGTATGATAACATAGTTATGCGTTCATCACCACAATCTATCTCTGAACATTTTCCTTATATCAGAAAGAACCAGAAAAAGAATAAAAAATAAAAGTGAAAAAAGAACACCCAAATCAACCCCCCATCCCACCCCATTTGTCCCTTAGTTTTTATCCCCATTTTTTTACTCACCCATACACTAGGTAAAGGGAGTGTGATCCACAAGGTCTTCACAATCACACTGTCACCCCTTGTAATCTACATTATTATATAATTGTGTGAAGGCATTTCTTGAATCAGCCATCTTATCCTTTGGTTTATGTTTGTCATATATTTTTCTCCTCTCTCTATTAATATCCTTTAATGTACTCATACCGAATCTCTTTAGTACTGAATCTTTCTCCAAGTCTCTCTCTTCTTTCTGTGTTTCTCTGTCTGTAGGGTTCCCTTTAGTATCTCCAGTAGGGCAGGTCTCTTGTTAGCAAATTCTCTCAGCATTTGTTTTTCTGTGACAAATTTAAGCTCTCCCTCATTTTTGAAGGAGAGCTTTGCTGGATAAAGTATTCTTGGTTGGAAATTTTTCTCACTCAGAATTTTAAATATATCGTGCCACTGCCTTCTCCCCTCCATGGTGGCTGCTGAGTAGTCACTACTTAGTCTTATGCTGTTTCCTTTGTATGTGGTGAATTGCTTTTCTCTTGCTGCTTTCAGAGCTTGTTCCTTCTCTTCAGTGTTTGACAGTGTGATCAGAATATGTCTCAGAGTGGGTTTATTTGGATTTATTCTACTTGGAGTTTGCTGGGCATTTATGATTTGTGTATTTATGTTGTTTAGAAGATTTGGGAAGTTTTCCCGAACAATTTCTTTGAATACTCTTCCTAGACCTTTACCCTTTTCTTCCCCTTCTGGAACACCAATGAGTCTTATATTCAGACCTTCTATATTATCTATCATATCCCTGAGGTCCATTTTGATTTTTTCAATTTTTTTCCCCATTCTTTCTTTTGTGATTTCATTTTCCATTTTGTCATCTTCCAGGTCACTGATTCATTGTTCACCTTCCTCTAGTCTTGTACTATGAGTATCCAGAATCTTTTTAATTTGGTCAACAGTTTCTTTAATTTCCATAAGGTCATCTATTTTTTTATTTAGTCTTACAATGTCTTCTTTATGCTCTTCTAGGGTCTTCTTGATATCCTTTGTATCCCATATTATGGTTTCATTGTTCATCTTTAGTTCTTTGATTAGTTGCTCTAGGGACTGTGTCTCTTCTGATCTTTTGATTTGGGTGCTTGGGCTTGGGTTATCCATATCGTCTGGTTTTTTCATATGCTTTATAATTTTCTGTTGTTTTTGGCCTCTTGGCATTTGCCTAACTTGATAGGGTTCTGTTAGGATTTGTAAACCAATTGAAGTCCTTATATCTAATTTATCAGATCTACATCTTCGTGGAGTACACTTTCTCTAACTAACCAGCAGGTGGCATCCATGAGCCACCTGTTCTCCACAAGCCAGTTCTCCCCTGCTTTGCCTTTGTGGTGAGTGGGGGAGTGAGTCTTGTGGGGTCCAATTGTCTGGGCGGTCAGGGAGGGGGAGTGGCTCTAACAATCAAATCTCCCTGGTGTTCCTGGAGTTTTAAAGCTGCTGCAATAGTCTAATCCTTCAGTTCAGTCCTGCCACAGTTTGTCTCTGCCACTGACCCACAAGTCCTTGGTATTGGCGTATGGCTCCTGAGACTTGCAAGTGGGTCCCTCTTCCAGGCCATGCACCCCCTAGTCCTCTGTAGAGGGATGACTGTGCTATGTCACAGGTGAGTGCCGTCCCCCCAGGGTGGTTTTCGGCTGCTGGACTGTGTAGGGAGGCTCCCAGTCTGCTGAAATGATGGATGAATGGGGCTTTGTTAATTCACACTGCTCCACCTTCCCAACTCTGGGACAACCAGCTGAGGGTGCAGGGAAGGCTAATGTCCATGCCCAGTTTTCTGGTGCGTGCATGTTATTTGAAGCATTTCTGTTACACTGGGTTGTCTGGGGCAGCTCTGGGCTATGGGGCTGGTGATGGGCAGGAGTGTTTCCGGTCCACCAGGATGACGGCTGTGAGTGGACACCCCCCTTTTCTTGGGAAGTTGTGGTGTTTAGTGAATTTTCTCAGCCACTGGATTATTGCCTTTTGTCTCAGAGCTCTCTTAGTTCTGCTCTTGTCTTAACCTGCCCAAATTGCAAGTCTTTGAGGCTTTCTGTATTGGGCTTCTTAGAGTAATTGTTTTAGAAACAGAAAAAAAAAAGATTAAAAAAAAAAAGCTCTACTTGCAGATCTAATGGGTTATTGAAATGCTAAGAGACAAAGCAGTTAGGGCCATTAAGGAAAGATCCAGGGGGCAGAGAGATCAGTTTTTCTTTGGGATTTGCATATGAGCCTCAGGGCCTGAGCTCTGCCCTTCCCCTTTCTATGTTCACCAGAACTCCAAAAATCTTCCACTTTTATTTTGGAGTTTTTCTTGCTGTTTTTTTTCTATGCCTGTCTCCTCTCTGCTGGGCTGGCTGCTCTCAGATTCTCTGGTGTCTGGTCTCAGTCTATCTATGGTTGGAGTTTGGATCGTAGAATGAGTTTCTGATAAGAGCTGCCACTGCAGTTCTCCCTTCTCCTTCCCAGCGCTGACAGCCCCTCCTCCCATGGGACTGAGCCTGGCAGGGAGGGGCGTGGGTCCCCTGGCTGCAAAAACTTACAGATTTCACTGATCTCAGCAGTTCAACATGTTTATGAGTGTTGTATGAAGTATGCCCAAAGCCAAATTGCTCTGTGGTGTCCAGTCCACGCAGTTCCTGGCTTTCTACCTACTTTCCTGGAGGAGTAACTAGAACATACAGCTCACCAATCTGCCATCTTGCCCTGCCTCCCATTTTGGCTACTTTTAAAAGTGAAGTCTCCTACTATTAATGTAAAACTGTGTATTTCTTCCTTCATATCTGTCAATATTTGCTTCCTATATTTTGGGACTCTGCTGTTAGGTGCATATATATTTATAATTGTTATGTTTTCTTCTTGAATTGGTCTCTTTTTCAGTATATAGTGAACTTGTCCCTTGTAACAGTTTTTGACTTAAAATCTACTTTATGTGATATTAGTATAGCAATGCTGGCCTTCTGTTGGTTACTATTTGCATACTTTTTCCATCCATTAACTTTCAACTTACTTATGTCTTTGAATTTAATATGAGATTCTTATAAACAAATATTTGGGTCATGTTTATTTTTTATTTTAATTTTTTTTATTTATAAACTGTTCTTATATGCCTCTGTTCCCTCACTTTTTTGTATGTTTTATAAATTATATACATTTTATGTCCCAAACCATAGATTTTCCATTACATTTTATGTGTTTGCATTTTAAATCCTGTAAAAAGTAAAACATGGAATTACATACTAAACATACAATAATGCTGGCATTTTAACTTTCCTCTATGGTTGTCTTTACTGCAGGTCTTTATTTCTTTATATTGCTTTGGTCCATTGTCTACTTTCTTTTCCTTTCAGTCTGAAGAACTCTCTTTATCTTTGCTTATAGAGCAGATATAGTGGTGATGAGCTTCCTCAGCTTTTGCTTACCTGGGAATGTCTTGATCTCGCCCTTATCTTTGAAAGACCATCTTACTGGATATAAACTTCTTGTCTGGCAATTTTTGTTTACTATTTTAGATATTTCAACCCATTGCTTTCTTGCCTCCATGGTTTCTGATAAGAAATCATACCTTAATCTAATTGGGACTCCTTTGTATAGCACATATTGCTTTTCTCTTTCAGCTCTCAGAACTCTGTCCTTGTCTTTGGCATTTGACAGATTGACTGCTATGTGTCTGGGTGTGGTTTTTTCAATTTTATCCTGTTTGAGCTTCAGTGGGCTTCTTGAATGATCATATTCATGTTTTTTGTTATTTGGGAAGTTTTCTGCCATTATTTCTTGAATATTCCTTGTAAATATCTCTTCTGTCCTTTTATCTCTTGCTTCTCATTCTGGGACTCCCAAAATGCATTTGCTTGATGGTGTCCCTCAGGTTTTTAGGCAGTGTTCATGATTTTTCATTCTTTTTCCTTTCTGTTCCTCAGCCTAAATCATTTCAATTATAATGTCTTTGAGTTCATTGATTCTTTCTTATGTCAGCTTCACTCTCTGGTTGAAAATTGTAAAAATTATAAAAAAATATAAAAATTACAAAATAACTAAAATTTTCATTTTAGTTATTGTGGTCTTCATCTCTATTATTTGTTTGTTTCCTTTTTAAAATTTCTGTCTCTTTATTGAGTTCTCATATTTTTCATTCATCATTTTCTTGATATTTTTTATTTATTTCTCCATGTTTTCCTTCATTTCTTTTATCATATTGAAGATTTTTTTTTAAGTGTTTGTTTGGTGTGCCCAGCATCTGGTCTTCTTCACTGATAGTTTCTGGATTTTTATCTTGTTCCTTTGAGTGGGCCATCATTTCCTCTTTCTTTGTTTGTCTTGCAATATTTTGCTGTACACTGTTCATTTTAAAATTTTAAAGTGTTAACTCTGGGATTTAGTACCTGGGCTATCTCTTCCTTAAGTTTGAATCCAGCTAGTGATATGACAGAGATTTCCTTGAGTGCCAGGATCTAACACAAACAAACCAACACAAAATATTTTACAGGAATTTGAAGACCCTTCTATTCTATGAAATAGATTTTCTACCTCTTACCCCCACCCAAGTGCTCTAATGAATGTCTTAAAACAGGTAGTCCTTTGCCTCAGGCTGTTTTGACTTGTTTCTTATACTACTTTAGCTGCCTGCAGGACAAGTTCTGGGATGGTAAACCAGAGATGAGTTTCTTGATTCAGTCTTTCAGGCTGCCACACACTAGACTGGCATCAGCATACAAACATCCTAGGATGCACACAAGGGTTACTCTGTTCCCTACAGAACAGGGCTAGGGACCCACAATGTGAGTGCAGGCTGCTTTCACACTGTGCCAGGGAGTGGATGAGGGAAAGGCCAACCAAGGTACTATGAGCTTCTCCTACAGTTTTTAAAGCTGTTTTCTTGATTCAGCAATTCCCCACTTACTGAAACCCTTTTATTGTTTTCTGGACTTCTGTGGAAGATGGTTCTGCCAGTTTTGGCTAGTTGTTCTGATTCTGTGGGGAAATGGCACCCTGGATCATCTTACATCTTGATCAAAGAGAAGCCCTATAATGATAATGTTGACCCTTCCCCAGATCTTAAAATTCTCTTTCTTTTGCTTTCTCTAATGTTATTCTCTTTTGGTTCAGTTCTTAATTCTCTCTACTTCTTCATAGTCTCCTTCCCTGACTGTCATCTTCTGCCAGACCCTGGACAGCAGTATTTTTCAGGTTTTCATTTGACCCTCTTCTCTTCTGACACTGCCTTGCATTCTTAGATGATCTTACCCCTTCCTTTAATTTTGCAATTATATTCTGATTAGGAACAATCTATAGTGCTAGGCCGAGATTCATCCTGAGTTTCAGACATTTATTTCTGTCTTCTACATATCATTTCTTCTCTATGGCTCTTTTAAAGGTCTCTAAGCAAATCACACATTTTTTTTCTTTCTTTCCTTTTTAATCTTGTCATACTACTAAAAGCTTATATCTCAGCCCATGTATAAATAATCATTTTTCCAATCATGGGGTCACAAAGACAAAAGTAACAATCCTAGTCACTTTCCCTATAAATAAAGGAACACACAAAAATTATTTACTAAAGATATTACCATTACCACTGCTTGGATCATTGTCAGGTAGTGACAGCCCAGTGGCTTAACCACCTCTACGGGCTTACAGAATAATTTTTTCTGTAATTTCTGCAAAGTCTTCCTCTGTAATGTCAAGAATTCAATTTTGGAAAGGGATCAGAGGTTATGACCATGCTTATTAAAGAGTATGGATAAAATTCCCTGGAGTGTTAAGATCTTTTGCTTATACCAACACTCTATTCCTCAGAATCAACACCAAAGGATCTAATTCCTTATCATCCATCCCAAATGTGACATCCCAAATGTATTTCCTTCTGTTTATTAGTATCATCATCCAATTGTTGCCAAAGTTTAAATCCTGGGATTCAAAATCAGCATCCTTCTCTCCTTTATCCTCACTTATTGAGTCTAACTTTTAATTATCCCTTGATTTTATGCTCCTTTATTCATACTTACTACATTGGTTGTGGTCCTTATAATAGTTTTTAAATATACTATCTTTTTCCAGATCTATCACTCCAATCAGCCTTTAAGAAACACTAGAATAATGATATGAATATTTAAATACTATAATGGAGCTTTAACTTCAATCAAAGGAAGATTTTCGCTTTTTAAAACAAGGCAAAATGACAACCAAAGACACTCTGTTGGAGAACCTCAAGCATTCCTCCCAGCTCCTTCATTCTGGGTTCTAAAATCCACATCAACACAGGGAACAAAGAAAATGACATCACAGTATAAATGTAATTATAGGTTGTCAATAGAGACAACTCCAGTATATACAGTCGCCAACCTCTTCTCCTCTCAGCTGAGTTTTGTTACAAAGCCCCACTAAATTAGGGTATTTAGAAAACCTCTCTGGGTTTTCCATGCCTATTCAGAAAGTTTTGACCTGGGATTAGCATTCCATGCCATCATCTTCATCAAATCATCAAACATGAATCCCTAACACTTACTAAGAGGGAGTTTTGTGCTGGATCATTTGGGGTAGACATGGGTCTATCCAAAACAGTGTCTGGTCTAAAGGAGCTATGTTCTGGTATAAATCGAGTCATCCTTATCCCTGATTGGTAATAACAGCAATGTTTATGTCATGATTCAAGATAGTATCACAGAACCATGCATTGACAGTGCCTCCTCTATTATTAGAATATATCTCTAATGCATTCCTCCTACAAGAGAGTGGGAGGCTTAAAAGTGCTTATTATATAACTGAAGGAATTACACAACAACATTTTGTTGTCAAACGGGCTATTTTCTAAAACTCAAGTCAAATACTTTTTACATTCCTAGGACAGATCTATGAACATCTAAATATTACACTACACAATACCTCATATTTAGCATATAATATACCTAAAATTCCACAGTTAATAAGGACTTAACTTAGATCTTTGGGGAAATTATCTTTTTATGTATTTTGTGTGAAAGAAGCACATACCTTGAAGCTTAAAATTCTATAGACCAATTAGGTAGGCTGAGAAAATCACAGTTGTAATAAATGATGATTGATTCTATTAAGAAAATCAGAGTAGTCAGGTTTTGTGTGTGTGTTTATATGCACGCACATTATTGTGTTTATATATGCATATATGTATGTACATATGTATATATTTATATATATACATATATAATCACATTTTTGGCAACAATTTTGTATCTTTCAGGAGTATACTTTTATGATGGAAGAAATCTTAGTGAGCATTTTCTGGAAGAACATCATTAAGCATAGTCGCATTCTCTGCTTTTCTTAGAAGGCCATTTCTATTAATTTCATACAGGTTAGCTAATAGCAAGGTGTTCTGTTTGCAATTTATTTTAAAACTCCTTAGCATGGAGAGTGTGATAAAAACATGCATGCTAGTTTCGATCTACACTAGGGTCAGTCAGTTGTCCTTACCAAGCATTCAGACACCCCTAGGGGTCCTCTGACATTAGTCAGAAGGACCAGAATCAGAGGCATCTACTCTGAAGGAGCTACTTGGAATTCCCCTAGATCATCTCCAAAAGCTTTAATAATCAGTTTTTTACAATAAACTGATTAATAACAATCATTCATTGTATAATGAATGATAGAAGAGGCAACCTTATTGAAATCAGTGGTATTCAAAATATGATGTTTGCCAAAATTATCTTGGAAAAACTCCCTACCCTTGCATGAAAAGGGAGAGTATAGAATCTAGCAGGTCCTTTCCCTTTTGTTCTTATAAATGGTCCCCTTTTCTTGACTCCTGAAAAATCCAATGTTTTGCCATGGATGTGGCAGGGCCCTTCTAGCCTGGAATCTAAGAGAGATTTAGCTTAATCCTGTGTTTGATGCTAGTTACTCTTTTATGCAAAATATTTTGGAAACTGCAAAGAGGACAGAGGCCTGGGTTGTCACTGTCCTAACAAAAATATAATAGAATTGTTTCCTTCCTACTTGCTAAAAATGTCTGGATTCGTTGGCAGACTCTGGTCTGAGGTTTTCTTTCAATGAAATTTGGTAGCTGGTAGTGTCAGGGAGAAGCTAATCCTTACCTAACCTCTAATTATTGGCAGCTACTAAGATCCACCAAACAGAGTATAATAGATAGATATGATCAAATTAGCTTTAGCTAGTTCACAAAAAGTTCTGTTCTATGTCAGTTACAGGATGTTGTTGTGAACAACACGCATGGTTCAATTAGGTTATTAAATGCTAATGAATTTAATTGAATAATAGTTCAAACTAAATTAAAATCAACCATACACAAATATACACAGAGGTTTACTAATTGAAATGTATTTGTTCAGTTCAGTTGTATTAGTTCAGTTCAGTTTTGAAGTCAGAGACATTTTCTATAACCTTTTGGTTGTGACAAAATGGAAAGTACATTTCAGCAGATATATGTCATACTGACTTCTTAAAGGAGCAATATGATATAGGGAAGGGAAAGAAAATTCAAATTTGAGTCAGGGCAGCTATGTTCTAATACAGTTTTATCTCCTGGGAAGCTATATGTCAATAAGAATATCATTGAAACTTGTTTACTTTTAATTTACTCCTATGTAAATGACAGAGTAAAATTAGAGTGATTGATGTATTCATTCATTCATTTCATTGTTGATTCAATGAATGATAATAAAAGTAATTGCAAACACAATTTTCTAGACATTGTTTAAAATATTCTGCATTCCTTAATATATTTAATCATTAAAAGAACCTTGTATCTTAGTTTCCTGGCTGCTAAAGACAAATATCATACAAGTTGGATTAATTAAAAAAAAATGCATTGGTTCACAGTTTCTGAGACTAAAAGGCTTGCTCCCTCTTGGGGTTGGTATAATCTGGCTGGCCTGTGATCCTTGGGTTTCCTTGGCTTTTCCATTACATGGAGATGATGTCCTTTTTCTCTTCCAGGTTCCACTGAGTTCAGATTCAATAACATCTTGAAAATATCCTATGTACAATGGGTTCACACAAACAGGAATGGATTAAGATTAAGAACCTGTTTTTTTTTTTTTTTCTGGGTTGCATAAGTATGACATAATTCAATCTTATGACATAGAGAATATTATCCCCATATTACAGATGGAGACACTGAGGCATAGAGAAATTAACTGAATTGTCCAAAAGTTGTTTACTGACCTAAGCTAATTTAGTCATGCACAGTGCTCAGATTCTTCTTGGTAAATAAGTCAAAAATTTGAGGTAATGAAAGTTAGTTACCCCCAAACCTTCCTGACAGGTTATAATGAAAACAAATCTCAGATCAAATTTTGATACACATATATCACACATTAACTCAATATTTATTCACATGCATTAAAAATAATCAATGCATATTAATTGTTCTGATGGATTAAGGTTGTCCTAACTCTCTGTCTCTTTACGTGTGCCAGCTATTACTTTGCAGGAAAGATATCCTGAAGCAAATGCCAAGACTCCTCAGGAAGGATTCTGTCACCCTTAGAGCCCCAAACTCCAGAGTTTATGCCTGGATGCCAGATGGTTTAGGTATTTAACCTAATGTATCATCTCTAAGTGTGTAGGTTGTGCTGGATTTTTATATCCTGGTCTGCAAGAGAGGGGAGTACTTCTAAATATTTTAACGAAGCCATCAATCTCCAATGCCTTTAATTTCACTGAGAGGTCATTTCTAATTTCATCATGCTAATTAACAAGTCATTAGTTTTAATAATAAAAAACCATATATTGCCATCCAGTGTAGTAATCAGCAAAGCACTGGCTATTATTAAAAGATGAGAACAAGAGGAATGTTTGTAGTAGCATCACTGGAATGTGCCCTTTCTGATAGGCAGCTAGCTGACTTCTAGAATGTGCATTCAGGACAATGTGCTAGCTGCCCATTCCTCAAATGCACCTTCTTGGACAGCAGCTGGGCAGTAGTTTAACCTAAGTAAGACACAAACACGCTAACCCCTTGTGCATACTGAAATATTTTAATGTAAATGGCAAGTATCATGGCCCCAGGTTCCCCTAGCAAGCAAATAGCAGAATTGAGATTTGAACGTAGACAGTCTAGCTAGAGAGGCTGTGCCACAAACCACTGACACACTGAGCACTTGTTATAAGTGGTAATTCACAGCAGATACAGCAAATTATAATTCCAGAACAATATTCGTTTAACCCTACAACAAAATTGCGTGCAGGCTGTTATAAATGGAGGCTCCCAAAAGAGATCACAGGAAAGGGGATAAAGCTTTTTTCCTGATTTTTGATTAAGGGTCCTGCATTTCCACATTGGACTGGGACAAACTAATGATGTAGTCAGTCCTGTGAAGAGGAGCGAAATCAGTTCTTTTACTAGAAGGTCAGTATTCTTTCCAACTCACCATGCTGTTATCTTGCCAATCAGGGAGAGACAGTAATATTGTGCATTCCTGTCATGTTATCTCCTTTGGAAGAGGGAAAAAATGAGGTGGGACCTGAGCAGATTGCAAGGTTTATGCTGAAAAAGAACCTTGAGAAGGAGGCTGGGCTAAGGGGCAAGGGGAATGTTTGGTTGGTGCTAACAGAATTAACATACTCTGAAAGATTTTTAAATGTTACAAAACATAAAAATATAATGAAAGCAGGGTGAGCATATGATTTTTTTAAAGAAATTAACTAAATTAAATTGGGAAAGGAACAAGGCCAGGGGTTTACAGCCATTTTGTCAATTAATTTAATAAGCAATTATGGAAAATCTATGATATGAGACCCACTTGAGCTTCCTTGAACTTTGATGGATTCAAGGAAAAAAGATTTAGGAAATAAGCATGGATTGGAATTAAGGCAATATTTTTATCCACAGTAATTCTGCATGGCCAGCTGCAGAAGCTAATTTTGGACAGCAGGTTCATTTATTCAACAAGACACTTAATGATTCCTTATTATATTCTGGTCCTTTTCCAGTCAATGGAACCACCGAAAGGGAAAAAGATGCATTTTTCTTTGTGTCTTTGAGGGGAGGGCAGTCATAGAAATAAAGAATTAAAATCCAAGTGCTACAATGGAGGCCAGAGCTGACATGGCTTGAGGATAACAGGTTTGCAGGTAAAGGAGCACCAGGAGCTGCAGGTGTCTGAGGCAGAACAATGATCAGAGACTGCAGAAACAGCTGAGAGCTTAGCTGGATTGTTTAGTGCCCAGTGAGAAGTTCTTGATTCTTGGTCATGTCATTTCCCCATAGTTGATGGAACTTTCATATTCTCCCTTACTAAGAGGGTTAGCCACAGAAGTGGGGAGTCTTCAGAAGTGTTTAAGAAAGGGAGTGGTGTTACCTGAATGATCACTGCGAGGAACTTGGAAGGGTTTGAAGTGGTAGAAGTTTGGAGAGAAGGAAATCAGGAGGACCTATTGCAAGGGTCAGTGCAAAGAATGATGAGATCTAACTGACAGTAGCAGGGTGCTCAGAGAAGAAGGACTTCATTTCAGAGCTACTTAATTATCAATAACTACTTTTTTATCAATAAATTATCAATAGCAATCTTGTCAATAACAGCTTTATTCTATAATTGTAGAGCACATTATCCTTTCCTAAACGATATCCTACCTTATTCCATTGGATTCTCCCAAAATCCTTGTGATAAATGGTAGACAGGTTAGCTATTATATTGCCATTGAACTTAAGCACAAGTCTGAAGTAATACAGTCAGTGTCTTGTGGGTCAGAATCCTATAATTCTTGATTGTCTTGAGGCTTTACAATCTAACATTTCACATTCTGTGAACTAATGATCTATGCACTGTACACCATCCCACATTCTGTATACAATTAAAAGTCTCAATGTTGCATTCTTACCCCTCCTTCAAATTCTCAAAACAGGCATGTCTAAGGAAGTTTTTGCAATACTTTCTAGTTTGATAGTAAGAGTTTAGGGGATATGAAGATCCATTCTAAAGGCCATGAACTGGACACCTAGCTGAGATTTTATTTTAAATCAAGATTTGAATTTGTTCTTATTGTAGCCATGGTAAATTCTCCCTAGGTTAAACCTTTGTTTTATTTTATTTTTAACTGAGAGGATGGTTATCAAGACCCAACTTGAATTTAATCAGTATTTTAAGCACTCCAAATATTAACACCCACAGTGTAAGTTTACAAAGGGAAAAAATAATGTTGCCCTAGGTAGTTCTGCTCATGAGCAAAAACCGTAGCAGTGTGGAAAGAGGATTGAGGCTGAACCACAAATATTTGCTTGGAATCCAAATTGCCTTCTCTACAACATCAGCTTAAATGCATTTGGACAAGTTAAATGGTCCTCTATTTTCCTTCCTTAAGGAAGTTCATTTCTTTATGGTGGCTATCATAAGGTAGTATACGGTGAATGGTGGTGCTCCTCATTCTGCCAATTGTTGATTATATAATGATGCGCCTGTTAGTCAAGAAATTCTGGGATACAGAACTGTTTTGTAAGGCAGGCAACCTTAGACAGACGGAGGGCCTTCAGAATGTTCCCACTGAATTATGCAGGTTTTCCTAGTTTATGGTCATTAAAGGCAGTCACAAAGCAGCTGTCACTGAGTAGGATGTTGTCAAATATCAATGCGAAGAATAGAGATGATTACCTGGGTGTCTTTCACTGCAATACTGCAAGCTTTGTGTTTGTATTTCTACCATAAATCCTCCTTTCAATAAGATTATAATTTGCCTGACTAAATATTTGCTCTAGGCATCGCCCTGACATTAAAGATCTAAAACAAGATAAATGTACAATATGTGTCTGTGCACTCTACCTTTTTTTATTTTCTTCATGGGGTTTCTGAATAAAAGGCTTAAAAGAAATGCAGCAACCAGAGAGTTGGTTTTTCAACTTAAAAAAATTGTAATTGAACTGCTTTTGTAAACAAGTCGGTTCTATTTCTATTTAGTTTCTACTTACCACACTGAACTGATTTGAACTGGTTCCTATCATGGAGAGGGGGGCAATAAAATGTTTACTGAAAAGATGCTCCTTTCCTTTTTGGCTCATAACTTCAGTCTGGAATTTCAAAGATAGTTGTGTTGCATGATGGGCACACGTTAGGAGAGGGAAATGCATGTGTGAATGCAAAGAGATGTGTTGCTCAACCAGCACAGGGGGTGGAACGCTGGGGAGGGACGGTGTACTCAATAAATAGCAACGGAGAGCAATGAAAATGGTACAAATATTTGAACACCTCCAAGGTGAGTGCAGCACACAGAGGTAGATGTTTATTGGTGCATAAAAGAGCCAAATCCAAACAACAGGTTTTGTCATAACAGAAAACAGCAGAGAAAACTGAGTGAAGTGTGATTAGTATATCCTACAAAGTGGTCTTCATTTCTAATACATATCAAGTAATAGATTTGACTGATTTTTTTAGTTGACTGTTTTTTTTTTTTTTTTTTTTGTCTTTAAGTGCATTCATGAAATATTTCTTATTAAGGGATGATGAAAATATATCCCTAACAAGAAATTTGACTATGAGTAGGTGCAAATGTCAAAAACAACCTCTCCTTTGAGAGGGTACAAAGACATAAAGGGTTTCCCCTTTGTCAATAGAGTCTAACTTCAGATTTATCTGTCAGGAGAACTTAGATTCTCATGGTGATTTAAAAGTAAGTTTTAAAGCAAATAATTTGGCAGAAAAATTGATGTGTATAATTTATGTGTATAATGATGCACCTCAAAAATAAATAATATTTTTATTTGTTAAAACATAGAACCCTAGAGGTATCTTTTAATTGCTCGATCTCAAGGACCATCACCCAAGGAGTCACTTCATCTCAAATCAGTGTGGTGGGTGGGGAAGAAGTAATCTCCTGTTCCCGTTTCCCATTGGTCAGTTTCACTCTGCTGAGCATCACGTTCCCAGCACTTCCAGGTTGAAGTTGCACAGGCCTCAACAAGGTCTTGCTTGCTGATTCCCACCCCTTCTCATCAACAGGGAAACCCTGGGAGAGGGGATCCATATGCAGACTGAGCGGGAGGTAAGGTGGTATTAAGTTGCACCTGCCTGAAACAGGTAGGAGCTCATGCAGAGAAAGGTACCCGGCGGGGGGCAGACTCACAAACAGGCAAGAAAGAGAGGATCTGAAGGTGCACAACAGTGGTCAGATACAGTGGTCTAATGGGTTACCAAATAATATTTGCCTTTCAGGTGGTGCTTTCCAGACTGTGAGCAACAGAACTGCAGAGTAAAATGTGAGATCACATGTCAGGGCAGTTCAGAGGGTTTTTGAGCCTATAGAATCATTACTTATGCTCCTTCAAATATGTAGCTGCTCATTCTGCATGGCTTTTAACTTTAGGTAAAGTTACTTTTTTCCTGAAGTTACATGAACTAGTAAATCTTATTTTATAAACTCTCTATATAAATATTTTCAGAAATGTGTTCTCATTAATCTCTTTCATTATTTCTATTCCTCTTTAAAGAATAATTTATGAAATGCCTATAAGACAAAAATGGAAAAATAAAATGTATCTTGAAAAGATTAAAAAAAAAAAAAAGATGACCGGCCACTAATTGGTACCTTAGTGTTTCAGTGCTGTGGTATACCAGATGGCAGCTTCTAACAGGATTATTCATTTCCCCTGGATTTTAATTTCTTTTGTGATGATTTGGCTATTTGTCACCCCACCAAAGGTGCTGGAATTGAAGAATGAGGGTCATTTGAATGCCATGAAAATAAATCTTTAGAATATCCCATTTCTACCCCCAACAGAAGCCAAGAAATGTGATGAGTCCTTTGCCTCAAACCCTTTGCCATGTTAGGAAGCCTTCATTGGCTTGTATTGCTCTGCTTCCCCCAGCAGTCTTACTAAACAGCACTGGTTCATTCAGGTGGAAGGATATAAGCTCACAGAGGAAGCTGGATAATGCTTGCAAAGGCCCAAAAGGTATGCTTACAACTGGAAACCGGACCTTGTAGGGTACTGAAGCCAAGAGTTGTACTGTGACCTCAGTGTGTTTTGTGATTTGTGCTAGGAGATTCTGGGTAGTGGGTTTTTTTTCTTAACTATCACTACAGAGCAGCATGCTTGGGATGGGAAGGGAACCTAGAGCAAATGGCTAAGAACCTGAGCTTTGGCATGGTACATGTCTGTGTTTGAATCTTAATTTCCCTTGCTTAGCAGCTCTTCATTTTGAGCATGCTAATTAATCCCCATGAATCTCCATTACTAAATGGTTATTTTATGATTTATCTATCTTACAGAGTTGCAGAGAGGATAAATGTGGTAATATGTTTAAAACTCTTCATAGTTCTCAAAAATGGTCATTAGCATAAAGTTGTTTATAACTCCAAATTTATTTAGATAATTCAGGAGCAAAACCCAGAACACATGCCTTCAGCAGTTTTCAAGCTTTTGATTCAATTCTCTCCTTCTTTCAACCAAGAAACAAACAAACGGGCAAATAACATTGCCAAGAAACAGGCAATGATCATTTCACAGACTTGAAAGATGTTTTTTATTTTATCATTCCCCACCTGAACGGAGAATGTGTTGAGATGATGAAAGAGTAGATAAAAAAATCATTTGCTATTGAGACCATGGCAGTGACAGTGATGTCTTATAACCCAGCTTCAACTATCCTAAAAAATACTTTAAAACATATTATCACATCTTTGCTTTATAGAACATGTGTGTGCAATCAATAAATTCAAAAGTCTTCTAAATAAACTGTCTCCCTGCCACTTTCTATCAATCATTTTCTTCTTTCTCTATGAACCTCAGTGTTTACTCCGAATCAGTTATATGAGAATATTAAATTCTTGTTTTTCAACAGAGCCTTTTCTCCTTCCTCTACCCTCTTCAGACGTGCCTTGAAAACCCCTCCATGGATTCCCTTTGCCCTAAGGGTAAAATTTGAACTTCTTTACATGGCTTTCAAGGCCATCCACAATTGTGTCATGGCCCCCTCGTCACTTCCAGTTCTCAGCAGAAGGCCTGATACCTCATAGGTGTTCCATAAATATTGGGTGACTAATAATCCTTCTCTTGTTAATCTGTTCCTGGCTGTGCACTCCAGTCTTAGCAAAATCCCTTCTGATACTAAACATCCCAAATATGCTCACCAGTCCGAGCCTTGGTAGAGTCTGTGGATGCTGTCCACTTGGCCACTTTCCATCCCACTTGTATCCTCTACTTAACCCTCAGGATTCACTGTAGCATTGTTTCAATGAAGTGTTTGCTGATCCTGGTTTAGATTCGTTCCCCTTTGTTATAGGTTGAATTGTGTCCTTCCATGCCCACCTCCCCTCACAAAAATATGTTCAAGTCCTCACCCTGTTCCTGTGGAATAGGCTTTCAAGGTGCCATTAGTTAGAATGAGGCCAAACTAGATTAGGTTGGACTCTGATCCCATAGGACTGGTGTCCTCCTGAGGGGAGGGGGGAGATGTCAGACATACACGGGGGGGGGGTGTCACGTGAATGAGGAGGAAGCAGAGAGATGTGACTATAAGGCAAGGAACACAACAGATAGCTGGCAAACACCAAATGCTAGAATAGATGAAGAAGGATTCTGTCCTAGAGTCTTGGAGAGACGAGGGCCCTGCTGACACCTGTATTTTGGACTTCTAGGCTCCAGGACTGTGAAAGAATAAATGTCTGCTTTTGTAAGCTATCCAGTCTGTGGTACTTTGTTACAGCAACCCTAAGTAGCTAAGACAACTGTTCTAGTTTGCTAATGCTGCCAGAATGCAAAACACCAGAGATGGATTGGCTTTTATAAAAGGTGGTTTATTTGGCTACACTGTTATAGTCTTAGGGCCTTAAAATTTCCAAGGTAACACATGAGCAATTGGGTACCTTCACTGGAGGATGGCCAATGGTGTCCGGAAAACCTCTGTTAGCTGGGAAGGCACGTGGCTGGTGTCTGCTCCGAAGTTCTGGTTTCAAAATGGCTTTCTCCCAGGACGTTCCCCTCTAGGCTGCAGTTCCTCAAAAATGTCACTCTTAGGTGCACTTGGGATATTTGTCCTCTTTTAGCTTCTCCAGAGCAAGAGTCTGCTTTCAACAGCCATTTTCAAACTTTCTCTCATCTGCAGCTCCTGTGCTTTCTTCAAAGTGTCCCACTTGGCTGTAGCAAGTTCGTTCCTTCTGTCTGAGCTTATATAGTGCTCCAGTTATCAAGACCCACCCTGAATGGGTGGGGCCACACCTCTATGGAAATTATCTCATCGGAGTTATCACCTATAGTCGGGTGGGGCACATCTCAATGGAAATACTCAAAGGATTCCAATCTAATCAGCACTAAAATGTCTGCCCTACAAGATTACATCAAAGATAATGGCATTTGGGGGACATAATACATTCAGACTGGCACAACACCTTTCTGTAAATTCTGTATATAATCCCCCACCACTCCCAGAATTCTATTTTAAGGTTTTATATTTGACTCTCTGCTAGACAGCAAAATCCTTGCATGCAAAAACTAAACCTCTTTTGTTCACTGTTGAATTTGCAGTGCCATCTATGGTACCTGAAATTTAGGAAATGTCCAATAAATTTTTTTTTAAAGTAAATGAAATATGAAAATTACATTTCCAGTTTGGGATTATGTGAACTTCTCTCTGGTCTGTTTCTAATAGCTATTTAAAAATATACATAGGATATCTTGTTAGATAGTTGATTAACTTCTAATATTATATTTTCTTATAATAAAACTATCCTTATCTCTTTGTTAAGTCTTATTTTTCTACACTTCCCAGTTTGCTGTCTAGAGCTCCATCCTTCCTCAGAAAGGTTGCAAATAAAATATATTTCATGTTGACACATCTTTCATGCTGATTGTACCTAAATACAGTTAAATATAACTTCAACTGTCTTTTGATCTGACCTAGTTGTTAAGGGCTTACATGTAAAAAATATTTTAGGAAATGAAAAGAGGCAAGGAGGGTATATTTTGGATATTTGGCTTGGCAACGCTCATGTCTCTGCCGGTGACGTCTGCCATATGCTGGCTCCTCTTTTCCCACAACTGTTTTCCTTCCTAAGTATGACTTCAAGGCAGGAAGCATCACTTCCTGCTTCCTTCAAGGCAGGAGACAGCACTTCCTGCTTCTAGATTTGAGAAGTCTTTGTATTTGCATATCAAGTAGTTTGCTTTTCCCTTAAGTATCTCAAAAGCAGTGTGTTGGCCTTACAATCTCTTTTTGGGTTGGTTAAAATATTCATGATCTGAGCCACTTCTCCAAGTGCCAAAATGCAAGTTTCATTGTTCTTCCAAATCTGTCTATTACAGACATTTCCAGCTTCAGGGAAAGATTGGCATGGGTGAAGAATGGGATTTGGGTTGCTTTGAAAAGCAAAATGAAATTCTTAAGACCATATTCTAGGCATAGTGTGAACTCTACAGTATGTAGTCCATAAAATAAATATTATTTCTTTAGGACCAGACCCATAGCAAAGGTAAGTGTTGGGTAAAAGCAGTCAGAAAGAAGGATAAGGAAGTGATTTGGGAGCTGCTTTTCTCTCTGCTCATTTTTGGAACCCAAACTTTGTCAATGACTTAAATTCTCCGAAACCAAAGACTGAAATTTTTGCTACAGACAAAGATATTATTTTCTGGTTTCCTTGGAGTGATTCACCTCAATCCTGTCCATTGTCAACCTAACTCTTATTTTCCCCATTATCCTTTCTCTTGACTCTGTCTGCTTGATACTTGTCAATAAGCATAAAGTAATACTCTTAAGTTTTAGCTACTTTAAATAATCCACATGAAAATTTGGGGACCAGAAGCAGTAACAAAAATGTGGCTCATAATTTTTACTTAGAATTTTGAAATTATGAAAAGAAGACTAACATGGACAATAGTCACCAAGCCATTTGGGGTGTTTCCAGTCTTATTATAAAAGGGTTCTATTAGGAGTGTTGCATATGTAATGTCATACCTATTTCAGTTTCAGACAGAACAGTGTTTCCAAGTAATTTGCTTCCACTGGCTTAGGTAACTATATATAATAGCACATGTAAGATTAATTGCCTTGGAATTTCACAAAAATGGCAAATGGGAGTCTAGACTGCTTATCCTAGGGATGAGTGTCGTGTTGCAACATCCAATCAGCTCATCACCTGAAAAGAAACTGAAAAAATAGTTAAGAAAAGAACTTTAAAGTGAGAATAGGGTTTGTGTAAAGCACAGAATGCCCTGAGATATCGAACTTAGATGCAGAGATTTTTAATAACATAACTCTAGCCTCAATTATGGATCGATATGGAGTGATTTAGGACTTTTGTGAATGGATTTGTGAATGGATGATGTCTTTAAAAACTCTTAGTGAGTTTTTTGTTGATAGTGGTGGGAAAGGGGGAGAATTAAACCTGCAATATCAAATGTAAATTATATTCTAAAAATTTGAAAATGACCAAATTTAAAAAGAAATGTGGTTAAGAACTAACTCATGCACCCATGGACATACTTGCTAATGCTCTGGACTGTCCTGTACTCCTCCTTACCTCATTATATCCTCTTCAGTGAGACCCACACTGTCTAGACTTTGCTTTACTGGAAGAAAAGTGCTTTTCAGGTCCTTATTTGTGGCACGAATTGCTAAGAGCTAATAGTTCCCACCACCAAAACTGACAATATACATAAACCCTTACTTGCATCTGGCATGTAAAACAAGCTCAATGAATTGAGCTTATCATTGTGATGATGGTAGAAATAATGACAATAAAGGAAACAGAAAATCACAATTAATGGACAATAATTTAATGGCCCAGTTAAAATCTTCCTTGAAATGATAATACAATGGTATAAAAAATTAAGAAACAGAGAAATAGAGAATGTGAGCATATTCTTAAAAATAAGCCTTTTGGAAAGCTAGAGAGAGAAATGGAAATTCAAGTCCAAGTCAACACTTAAGAATCATAAGCATTTTTTTCCCACTTTGTTCTCCCAACTTGTACCTTTTTTAGATTGATTTCTATAAGGTTTGAGGAGGAATGGTTTTGAAAAACTTTTAAAGGGCAGCAAATAGAAAGATCGATAGAGAGAGGATGATTAAAAAGGTACAAAAATGTAGTTGAAATTACACAAACCTAACTTTTTGAGGAGAAAAGAGAATATTATGGTTTTGTTTGACTTACTATAGTGTAACTGAGCTGAAGAAGGAGCTCAGGTACACAAGCACAACTTTAGAGCATTCAGCAGAAGTTTTGATTATGTAAAAAAAACCCAATAGATAGATCTAGATCTAGGTATAGATATAGACATAGATATAAAGTATAACATGGCTTTACAGTATAATAGACAATGCTCCAAAAAAAAAAAAAAAAAAAAAGTGGAGAAAGGGCTCCCAAATCCTGTTTTAAAAATTTGCTAAAGATAAATTTAAATCAAAAAACTTCATTTACTTTAAATGAATATTTATTGGGCATTTTCTAAATTTCAGGTACCATAGAAGGCACTGCAAATTCAACAGTGAACAACTATAACCAGAGAAAACTTTCAGAAGAGTAGGGCTCTGCCTGTTGCAAAAATGACATGGATTTGTGACTTCCGTATGATTCGGCAATCTGGCAAGACAGACTTCCAGGAAAGGTCTTGCTAATGCCTGGAGAAAAGGATGGACATTTGAACTCCTGTGAGATGTGGCCTCATTCAAGCTACTCCCCTTCATCCTGCACTGGGAAGAGTTGCAGCAAAACAGAGTCTGGGGAGCAAAGGGATGCTAAACAGAAATGATGGCAAGAGGAATCTGTGCAGGGATGTTGGCTATCCTGGAATCTGCTTATTTCCCTAGACAAGCAGGCTGCTCTCCCATGACCTGCTTATCCAATCATAATACATAATCAGGGAAATCAAGAAGAGGCTGAAATTGGCACTCAGTAGATTTTTTTTTCCCCTTTATTAGAAAAAAGTTGTGGGTTTACAGAACAGTCATGCAAAAAATAAAGGATTCCCATATACCACCCCATAACCAACAACTTGCTTTGGAGTGGAATATTTTTACAATTGACAATAGCACATTTTTGTAATTATACTATTAATTAAAGCCTATGGTTTAACCTAGGGTTCACTGTATAGTGTTGTTCCATGGGTTTTTCTTTAAATTTATTCTGTTCCATACTTACAATCTAACATTACCATTATTAATCATATTCAGATAAATATTTAGTGCTGTTAATTGCATTCAAAATAAACTACAATCACCACCACCCACTACCAACATATTTCTATCAGTCTAAATAGTAACCCAGTACATTTTTAAGCCTTGAACTTCCCCTTACCTATCTCTATCCCATCCCCTGGTAACCTATGGTCCAGATTCTGACTATATGAGTTTGCTTATTCTAATTTTTTCCAAATCAGTGAGATCATACAATATTTGTCCTTTTGTGTCTGGAGTATTTCACTTAACATTTGCTCCAAGGTTCATCCATGTTGTCACAGGTATCAAGACTACTTTCCTTTTTACGGCAGAATAATATTCCATTGTGTGCATATACCACATTTTATTTATCCATTCATCATCGATGGATACTTGGGTAGCTTCCATTTTTTAGCAATTGTGAATAATGCCACTATGAACATTAAAGTGTTCTAATCCATGCTATCAGTTAGTCTGTGTATATACCTAGCAGGGGGATTGCTGGATGATATGGAAATTGTACATTTAGCTTCCTGAGAAACTGCCAAACTGCTGTCTTCCACAGTAGCTGTGTAATTTACACTCCCACCAGCAGTGAATGATCTCTACTATTTGTCCACATCCTCTCCAACATTTGTTTTTTCCATTTTTAATAGCATTTTAATGGGTGTGAAATGGTATCTCATGGTTTTGAATTGCATTTCCTTGATGGCTAATGATACTGAGCATCTTTTCATGTGCATTCTGGTCATTTTTTTGTTGAGATGACTGTTCAAGTCTTTCCCCCAACTTTTAAGTGGAGTATTTGTCACTGTGTTTTTAACTTTATATATTCTGGATATTAATCACTTTTGGGATATGTGGTTTTAAAATATTTTCTCCCTTTGTGTAAGTTGTCTTTCAACTTTCATGATAAAGTTCTTTGAGGAAAAATAGTTTTTCATTTTGATTAAGCCCCTTTTATCAATTTTATCTTTTGTTGCATGTACTTTGGGTGTAAAGTCTAAGAAACCATTGCCTAACACGAGGTTTTGAAGATGCTTGCATACATTTTCTTCTAGGCATTTGGTAGTTCTAGCTCTTATATTTAGGTCTTTGATCAATTTTGAGTTGATTTTTGTATATGGTGTGATTTAGGGGTCCTCCTTCTTTGTGAAAATGGAGACCAAGTTTTCTAAGCACAATTTGTTGAAGAGACAATTTTTTCACAAGTGAGTGGTCTTTACCTCCTTGTCAAAAATCAGTTGGTCATAAATGTGAGGGTTAATTTCTTAGCTCTCAATGCTATTCCATTGGTCTATATGTCTTGTCCTTGTGCCTGTACCATGCCGTTTTGATTACTGTGGCTTATTACAAAGTTTTAAGATCAGGAAGTGTGAGTCCTCCAACTTCATTCTTCTTTTTCAAGATGGCTTTATCTATTTAGGTCCCCTTACCCTTCCATATAAATGTGATGATTAGCTTTTCTATTTCTGCAAAGAAGGTTGTTGGAATTTTGATTGAGATTGTATTGAATCTATACATTGATTTGGATAGAATTGCCACTTTAATATTCAGTCTTCCAGTTCATGAACACAGAATATCCGTCCATTTATTTAGGTTTTCTTTAATGTTCTTAGCAATGTTTTGTAATTCTCTGTGTACAAGTTCTTTCCATCCTTGGTTAGATTTATTCCCAGATATTCAATTCTTCCAGTTGCTATTGTGAATGGAATGTTTTCTTGATTTCATCCAGAGAAACACTACTGACTTGGAGGTGTTGATCTTGTACCTTGCCACATTGCTGAAATTATTTATTAGCTCTAGGAGCATTGTTGTGGATTTTTCAGGATTTTCTGTTTAAAGGATCATATGCAAACAGGGAAAGTTGAAACTCTTCCTTTCCAATTTGGATGCATATTTGTTTATTAATTTTTTTAGTCTAATTGCTCTGGCAAGGACTTTCAGTATGATGTTGAATAATAGTGGTGACAGTGGGCATCCTTGTCTTGTTCTTGATCTTAGATGCAAAGTTTTCAGTTTTTTCCCATTAAGTAGGATGTTAGCTATGGGCTTTTCATATTTGCCCTTTATCATGTTAAGGAACACTGCTCCTCATGTCCTAAGTGTTTTTTTTCAAGAAATGGGGCAGTATTTTGTCAAATGCCTTTTATGAGTCAGTTGAAATGATCATGTGTTTTTTTATTCCTTCATAAGTTGATCTCCTTATGTTGAACCAACCTTACATACCAGGGATAAACCACACTTGATCGTGGTGTATAATTATTTTAATATGCTATTGGATTTGATTTGCTGGTGTTTTGTTGAAGATTTTTGTACCTATATTTATAAGAAATATTGGACTGTAGTTTTCTTTTCTTGTGGTATTTTATCTGGTTTTGGCATGATGGTGATTTTGGCCTCATAGGATGAGAGAGGGGGTGTTCCATCCTGTTCAATTTTTTGGAAGATTTTGAGAATAATTGGAGTTAAGTCTTCTTGGAATATTTGGTAAAATTACCCTGTGAAACCATCTAGTCATAGGATTTTTTGTTGTCGGTAGGCATTTTTTTTAAGGGAACTATTTTGTTGTTTTTATTCTGCTTGTTAATGATTTAGAAGAGGAGGATAGGGTGGGGGAGAAGGTGTCATTAAAAGGCCAAAGAACCAGGGGTACAAATCAGTCCATTCCACTTTCTCTGTCTGAAATAAGGTCTCTAAGATTCAGGATAAAAGAGTAGCATGTAGCTATGTGGAGTCAATTTGTTTCTGGACCTTTTCCAGAACCTTTCTGTCCAGTAGTCACTGATGAATGACAAGGCAAGCAAAGAGCAAGGACACACCCACTACAGCCCCACTGAATTTCCAGAATGTGTTTTGTTCCATCAGTGCTGAAAGACAGCTTTTGAACTCATTCCTCTTCAATGAGCTGCATGTGATTTTCTCCACATACCCTGTGGAACCACACTCAGAAGTGGTTTTACTCTGGAGGTTAGAACATGGAGCAGACATTTCTGCTACCACAAACTCTTTGACCATCCAGCATGGCAAGTTTGAGATGCTTACTGATTTCTTCCCCTCCTGGATATGAGGCTCTACTTGGCAGAGCTTTAAGGTGAAAGTGCAGAACATCCAGCAGGCAGTGAGAAAGAACAACATCCTTGTTCCCACAGGCATGGGTGTTCAGTATCACACCAGCTGGTACAGAGAGACCTGCCTGACTAGACTCATGCCTCTGTCAGAGCATAGATGTGGTACTTACCTTGTAGCTTTCCTGGAAGTTCCAAGTCAGGGCTATAAACTTCTGGGGTTGCTTACCAGGGTAAAGGATGTGTTAGTATATCCCAATGGCCACAGGCAGAAAAGTCAATATGCATTTTTTGGATAGTGGCATGAGCTCTCCTTTCCTAGACCCACAGGGTCCTTGAGGAAAGGCCAAAGGGGGAATAGGGATTTATAAAACCCTCACCAATGTTTCCACTTCCAGTGTGGCCATCTTGCCCCATGAAGAATTCTTGTTGGTAGGTTTTTATTACTGATTCAATCTCCTTACTAGTAATTGGTTTCTTGAGATCTTCTATGTCTTTTTTAGTCAATGTAGGTGGTTTGTAAGTTTCTAAGAAGTTGTCCATTTCATCGAGGTTGTCTAATTTATTGGCATACAGTTGTACACAGTATTCACTTATAGTGCTTCTTATTTCAGCAGGGTTGGTAGTAATGTCCCCTTTACATTTCTGATTTTCATTATTTTAATCTTCCCTATTTTTTTCTTTGTCAGTCTAGCTAAATGTTTTTTGATTTTGTCAATTTTATCAAAGAACCAACATTAGATTTTACTGATTCTCTCTACTGTTTTTGTTTTCTATTTTGTTTATGTCCTCTCCAACCTTTGTTATCTCTTTCCTTTGGCCTTCTTTGAGTTTAGTTTGCTCTTCTTTTTCTAGTTCTTCCAGTTTTGAGGTTAGGTCTTTGATTTGAAGTCTCTCTTCTTCTGTAATGTAAGAGTTTAGAGCTATAAATTTTCCTCTCAGCACTGCCTCCACTGCATCCCATAAGTTTTAGTATGCTGTATTTTCATTTTCATTCACCTCAAGATATTTCCTAAGTTTGCTTCTGATCTCCTCTTTAGCACATTGGTTGTTTGAAAGTATGTTGTTTACTTTCCACATATGTGTAAATTTTCCTTTATCTGTATGTTATTTATTTCTAGCTTCATTCCATTGCAGTCAAAGAATATACATGGTATGATATCAATCTTTTGAATTTTGGGAGACTTGTTTTGTGGCCCAGCATATGATTTATCCTGGAGAATGATCCATGTGAACTCAAGAAGAATGTGTATTCTTCAGTTTTCATGTGGCACAGTATTCTATAGATGTCTATTAGGTCTGGTTGGTTTAGGGTATCATTCAAGTCCTGTACTTCCTTATTGATCTTTTGACTGTATGTTCTATCCATTATTGGGAATGGAGTGTTAAAGTCTCCTACTATTAATGTAGAACTGTCAATTTCTACCTTCAAATCTGTCAGTATTTGCTTCAAATATTTTGGGTCTCTGCTGTTAGATGCATATATATTTATAATTGTTACATCTTCCTGTTGAAGATGTAATGATCATAATTTTCCCTCCTGTTTTTGACTTAAAGTCTATTTTATCCAATATTAATATAGCCAGCCCAGCTGTCTTTTGGTTACTACTTGCATGGTATAATTTTTCCCAGCCTTTAACCCTCAACCTACTTGTATCTTTGACTTTTAGGTGAGTCTCTTAAGGATAGCATATAGTTGTGCCGTGCTTTCCATCCATTCTGCCAATCTCTGACTTTGACTGGAGAGTTAAATCCATTTGCATTTAAAGTCACTACTTATAATTTGTAACTTTCTTCTGTCATTCTACTATTTAAACTTTGTCTTGTACCTTTTTTGTCCCTCACTTCCATTAAATCCTACTTCTATATTTATTTGCTTTCTTGTGTTGTACCATGAGTTCTTTTTCATTTCTATCTGGATATGTTTTTCATCTGTTTTCCTTGTCATTACCATAGGGTTAAATTTTAACATCCTAAATATATAACAATAATATCTGGTTTGATATCAACGTATCTTTAATAGCATGCACATGTACTTTTCCTATATCTCTCTGTCCTCTCACTATTTTTTATACTTGTTACCATGTATATCTTTGTACAAAAACCTGGATTAATCATTATTTTTTATGCATTTGCATTTTAGCACCTATAGGAAGTAAGAAGTGGAGTTACATACCAAACAATACAATATAATAATACTGGCATTTATAGTTAGCCAAATGGTCACCTTTGACACAGGTCTGTATTTCTTTATGCTGCTTTGAACCACTGTCTAGAACTCTGCCACTTCAGTCTGAAGAACTCCCTTTAGCATTGCATGTAGGACAGGGCTATTGGTGATGTGCTCCCTCAGCTTTTGTTTATCTGAGAATGTCTTAATCTCTCCTTCACTTTTGAAAGAGTCTCACCAGACATACAACTCTTGACTGGCTGTTGTTTTCCTTCAGCACTTAAATATTTCAACCCAGTGCTTTCTTACCTCCATGGTTTCTGATGAGAAACCAGTACTCAATCTTATTGGGATTCCATTGTATGTAGCACATTGCTTTTCTCTTGCAGCTTTCAGAACCCTCCCTTTGTTGTTTGTATTTGATTATGTAATCCACATATGAAGGAGTATATTTTTCATGTTTATCCTGTTTGGTGTTCTCTAAGCTTCTCAGATGTGCATACTCATGTCTTTTGCTACATTTGGGAATTTCTCTGTCATTATTTATTTGACTATTCCTTCTGTCCCTTTCTCTCTTTCTTCTCCTTCTGGGAATCCCATAAAGCATATATTAGTGTGTGCAAAGGTATCCCATAGCTGTCTTAGGCTATTTTTGCTTTTTCTTTCTCCTCCTCAGCCTGGCTCATTTCAAGTGTCATTTTTCAAGTTCACTGATTCTTTTTTTCTGTCATATCCATTCTGTTCTTGAAACCTTCCTGGATATTTTTCATTTCAGTTATTATGGTCTTCAACTCTGGTATATCTGTTTGGTTCTTTTTTAAAATTTTTATCTCTTTACTTAGACTCTTACATTTTTCATTCATTGTTTCCCTGATGTCCTGTAGTTTTTTTCTCTGTATTTTCCTTCATCTCCTTAAGCATTTTTAAGAACATTTTTTAAAAAGCTTTGCTCAGTTTGCCCACATTGTCATCTTCTCCACTGATGTTTCATATTTTGCCATCCTTGGTTCATCTATTTGTTCCTACCTTTTGTTTTGTTTGCTGGGATATTTTAAAGCAAATCCAAGGCACCATGCTAATTTACCAAACACTTCAACATGCATATTTTATCTCTAGATACATAATATATGCATGCATATTATATATAGATATAGCTGCAATATATACATGCATATTATACAGAGATATAGCTATATATCTGATGTAACCTCAACGCTGTTATCATACCTAACATGTATAAAACTATTCTTTTGATATTACCTAACATTTAGTGTGTATTCAAATTTCCCCACTGTCTAAAACTGTCATTTTATAATTGCATGATTCTGTTAGAATCCAAAAATATCTCCTCATTAGGTTTGATTGTTGTAGTACTTTTACTTCTCTCCTGCAATGAGAATTAAAGAAAGAAATTGGGCCAATTGTCCTTTACATTGCTTCCTCATGGCATTTTTAAACATGTTCCTCTGTATTTTTTTGTAGCCTGGAAGCTACATCTAAAGTTTGAATTTTAAAAATTAAAGAATACTTCAACTGTGTTGCTGCAACTTTATATTTGCTTCACTTTCAAAGGCACATAATGTCTGGTAGTTTCCATTGCAATAGGTTCTGTTGGGTGAGAGCTTGATTCCTTCATTACAGAGATCCCTGTCAACTTTTGCCTAATAGCTTTACCATTGATGTATGTCCATGACCTAATAGGTTATTTCACTAAGGATTTGAACTGGGTTTTCTTTGTCCTAATTCTAAAATTTCTTTGCAAATATTAGATGGAATTCTTTATAGAAGATGTCCCCATGTCTGCTAGACCAGTTGGCCATCTTGAAATGTAGTTCACACCAGAATGGGAGGGTAAATTAGCATTTTAAATCATTTCCCTCTCATTCATCAAATTTCAGAATAATAAGTAGATGTCTTAGCTGTCTCCAATAATGTCCAAAGAGTTTTGTTTTTTTTCTTTCTTTTCTTTGTGTTTTTTTTTGTTGTTGTTTTATTTTGTAGTGTCAGTATGAACTCATGGGTTTTAATAAATTCCATTCATTTAAATGAATTGCAATCCATTGTCTTTTCATTTTGAAAGATTCCAAATGTATAAAATGCAGAGGCAATACTGTACTAAATTCCCATGGACCCAGTATCCAGTTTCAACAATTTTAGACCCATAGCTGGTCAATGTCATCTATACACTCACTGCTCCCCACCTTGAGCAATTCCAGGACATCATAATATCTTAATATGTAAATATTTCTAAAGGATAAGACTACCTTCAAAATTATAATCACAATATCATTACCTCACTTTAAAAATTAACTATGTTTTCCTTAATAACATCAAATAATAAGGTTAGTGTCAATTTCTCAATTTGCTCATAATTTTGGTTTTTGTTTGTTTCATTTTTACCAGTTTGTATGGATCAAGAGCCAAATAAGCTCCATACAGATCATTGGTTGACACAGCTCATCAGCGTGTTTTATCTATAATTTTACAAGATTTTCATTATTTTTTCATCCTTCTTGCAACTTACTTGTTCAAAAAAACTGAATCACTTTTCCTGAAGAATTTTTCAGAGTCTAGATTTTTGTAGTATAGCATACACATTGAGTCTTTCATTTTTAATTCATCTGTAAATATTTCAGTATGTATCTCTAAAGGATAATACTTGAATTTAAGGTTACACCTTGGTGATACTGTCATGCCTAAAATAACAATTTTTAAACATCATCAAATATTTGACATTGCTCACATTTTCTTGATTGCTTATAATTTTTTACATTTTTAAAATTTTTATTATATAAGTTATAGGTTTATAGAAAAATAATACATAATACATAGAATTCCCATATACCACCCTATTATTAACACTTTGCATTAGTGTGGTATGTTTGTTACAGTTTCTGAAACAACATTTTTATAATTGTACTATTAAGTATAGTCCATTGTTTACAATAATATTCACTGTGTTGTATTGTCCTATGTTTTTTTAAATTTTAATTTTAGTGACATATATACCAGGCTAAAATTTCTTCTTTAAACCACATTCAAATATATAATTCAGTGCTGTTAATTACATTCACAATGTGGTACCACCATCACCACCATCCATCCATCCATTACCAAAACTTTTCCATCAAATATGAAAATAAATTTTATACACTGAGATACATTGATATATTTGTTATGTCTCTTCATTACTTTTTCCCCTGGCACTATTTGCTGGAGATTCAAGATTGTTGTTCCATAGAGTTTTCCATACTTTACGTATAGATGATTGCATGTCTGTGATTTGGGTTAACATGTTCACTTGTCTCCTGCATATCCTTTAACTAAATAGGGGGTTAGATCATATTCATGTTTTATTTTTTCCTTCTGGCAAGGATGTTTAATCACAGGTGTTCTATTTGTGGCTGTATGGTGTCTGGTTATTTCTCTTTTGGTTATGTTTAAGAGTCACTGACGCCTAAATCTATTTAGGCACACTCTGCCTAAATCTATTAGTCCATTTGGAATTCAAAATGGAAGTGTTCTAATTCTATCATTGCTCCTTCATTATCTGGAACATGTCTGTAGTGAGACACTTCCCCTCATGAATTATGGGGTACCTTAGGGTAAAGTTCAAATAAGAACTTACAATAGTAAGTAGGATAAATGCTTGATACTTTTCCTTTTATTTACTATTTTTCAAAATAAGGAGATTCTCCTATCATTACTTCTTTTGCCTGTTTTCTACTGGTTTTCTGGTCTTATTCTCCTTGATTTTTAGGAATTCTTTATATATTAGGAATTGACTTGATGTAAGTTACAAACACTTGTTCTTACTTTGTCACTCTTTTTGTCATGTTTTTACCATGCATTCAAAAATATTGTATTAAAAAATACCTACATTTTCTTTTATTTCTTCAAGGATTTGATTCATAGTTAGGAAAGTTCCCCCATTCTCAGGTTATAAAGGAATTCACATATATATATATATATACATATATATATATATATATATATACTACTAGTGTTTGAATGGTTCTTTTATTTAGTTTAAATCTCTGAGCTATTTTTAATTTATCAAATTTTTACCTTTTCAAATAGCAGCTCAAACTTCATTTATTTCAAAACTCTATGTGATGGTGTTTTACAAAGTCTGAGCAATATCTTGTAATTATAGTAGATGAACTGGAGAATATATATATATATTCTTACCTTAAATCTTTTTTTCCCGATGAAATAGATTAAAAATAAGTAGAAAACAAATTTGACAGATCAGTTGGAAAAGCATTGCCTTAAAACTTCAGTTAAACTATTTCTCCAAGATGTTTAAAAACTTTTCTTTTTTAATGCTGTGGAATTTTCTTATACCCAATCTTATTTCATCTTTATACCAACTATGAAATTATTGTTATCATTTGCCTCACTTTACAAACTTGAAGAAACTGAGTTTTATTGAGTCTTGCCAATGTCACACTGCTTGCTTTAGGCCATTTGAACTTCAATGTTGGACTGAATTTATTGATTTACTCCTCATTAATCTAATATTTACTAAGAAGTATTGCTTCTAAGATTCTTTCTTGTTTACCATTGGTATTATGATAAATAAGAAATAAACCAGCTCAGTGTTGCACATTTTGAGTTTGAGGTGCTTGTGGAATGCCCATCTGAGAAAAAAACCCAGCAGGATCTATCACATGGCTTATAATATGCTATTTGCATAGCCTGCTCCTCTGGATTGCCATAGTGGCTACATATATAGTTTTCAAATTTGTCTTTAAATGTTGAATATTTAATTTCTCATGAAAGTTTGTCACAAGGTTGTTTATTCCCAAAGATATAACTGGGAAATGGCCCTTCACATTTGGATTTCCTAATTTACTTGAGGTTTTTTGTATCTTCCTGGCAATCTACCCCTCCTCAAATCAGGTTCAGTCTAAAGCAAAGTCTAAGAAGTGATGGAACTTGGAGCCATGGAAACCCTTAGCATCTTCACCCTAGGCTCCTTCCCACAGACTCTGGCCTCCACCCCACTGGAATGGCTTCTACTTCCCCTTAAGGTACATGAATTCATTAATCTTGCCTAGAGCTTTCTTACCTGACTTTTCTCTATTCCCATCCATGCTCCAACTTGCAATTCTTTAAGAAATATTTGCGGTATTAAGAGCTAAAGGCAGGGGGTGGAGCAAGGTGGCAGCATAGAGAGGTGTGGAATTTAATTAGTCCTCTAAAGCAACTAGTAAATAACCAGGAACAACTGTTGGGAGACATCTGTGAATGGACACACAATGTACACCAGCCTGGAATGGATGGCACAGCTCAGATTGTAGCACAGAATCATAAGTAAAGCTCCATAAACCTGGAACCAGTGCCCCTCCTCCCTCAGACTGGAAAGGCCAAGCTGAAACACTGCTGTGTGAGAAAAAAGAAACAGGTTACAGGGAAAGTAACTCAATGAAGCTCCAATTGTGATTTTAATTAACAAATTTGGACTACTGAATGCAAGCCACAAGCACAGATAATCATACAGAGCAGGAAGGGAAGGTTCTTTCCATCAGGGAGGAGGCAGGGCTGATGGTGGGAAAAATACATAAATAAATGAAAATGGAGACTTTTGGAGATGGCTGAGCTCAGAATACTGGAATATGGCTGTATCCAAACAAAAAGGGGCACAGAGAATTGGGTACCAACTCTGGTAGACCCATGAAACTGAGGGGCTTGGAACTGGCTCTGAAAAGTGGCTTTTGCTTTTTTCCCATTTTTTTTTTTCTCCACATTTTAAGCAGTCCATTAGAGAAAGCTGCAGGCATTTTCAATTGCTTGCCTATCCAGGCAAGGGTGGAGTTAACAGAGCCAGAAAGACAAAGGAGGAATTCAAGTGGAGAAGTGAACTCCCTAGGGGGTGTATCTTCCCTAAGAAAAGAGGGGTGGGACCAGCTTAAGTGGCTGCCCTCTCAGAGACTTCAGACCTGAGGGAAAATAAATAAACCTAAAACAACTTAAGCTTGGCTTCTGACACTCTTGGCCTCTAAACAGGCCAGGATCCACTGTGAATTAAAGGGACCATACCTCTTTATGCCAGTGGGGAGCTGCAGGCTGACAAGCATCACATCATGGGCTTGATAGGAAAAGCACAGAGTCTAGAAGCCTCACAGGAAAGTCTGGCAATCTTCTAGGACTCACCCTCAGGGAAACCTAATATTGAATATGCAGCTTCCTCCTGAGACCTGAGACCTGAGGCCATTCTGCTCTGGGAAAATCTGATTGGGGCAATCAAGGAAACCAGATGCCTAGACAACGGAAAATGAAAAATCACACTAGGAAAAATGAAGATATGGCCCAGTCAAAGGAATAAACTTACACTTCAACTGGGATAAAGGAATTGAAACAACTAGTTGTTAATCAATCAAATCTCCAAAATCAATTAAAAAATCAGTCCAAGTATCAATTCAATGAGTTGAGGGAAGATATGGCAAATGAAATGAAATACAAAATATGAAATCAAAAGTTTGAGAAAACAATTGGTAGAACTTATGGGAATGAAAAGCACAACACAAGAGATGAAAGACACAAAGCTGACATTCAGCAGCAAATTTGGGGAGGCAGAAGAAAAGTTTCATGAACTGGAAAACAAGACATCTGAAATGCTACACACAAAAGAACAGGTGGGGGAAAGGATGGAGAAACATGAGTGACATCTCAGGGAACTGAGTGACACCATGAAGTGCATGAATGTACTTGTCATGGGTGTCCCAGAAGGGGAAGAGAAGGGGAAATGGGAAGAGGCAATAATGGAAGAAATAGTCACTGAAAATTTCCCATCTCTTATGAAAGACATAAAATTACAGATCCAAGAAGTACAGTGAACACCACAAAATAGATCTGAATAGGCTTACTCTAAGAAACTTAATAATCAGATTATCAAATGTCAGGGACAGGGAGAGAGTTCTGGAAGCAATAAGAGAAAAGTGATCCATCACATACAAAGGAAGATCATTAAGACTATGTGCAGATTTTTCAGTGTAAGCCCTGGAAGTGAGAAGGCAGAGGTATGATATATTTAAGATACTGAAAAAGAGAAACCACCAACCAAGAATTTTATATCTGGTAAAACTGTCCTTCAAATATGAGGGAGAGTTTAAAATATTCTCAGACAAATAGATGATGAAAGAGTTTGTGAACAAGATATCTGCTCTACAGGAAATACTAAAGGGAGCACTACAGACAGATAGGAAAAGACAGGAGAGAGAGGTTTGGAGCACAATGTTGGGAGATGGTAGCACAATAATGTGAGTGTACTGGACAGAGATGACTGTGAATGCAGTTGAGAGAGAAAGGTTAGGGGCATGTACAACACCAGAAGGAAAGGTGGAAGATAAGACTGGGACTGTATGGCTTGGTGAAACCTGGAGCAGTCAATGATTGTGATAAAATATACAAATATGTTTTTGCATGAGGGAGAACAAATGAATGTCAACTTTGCAATGTGTTAAGGTGGTGGTATTGGGGGAAAAATTGCAACCAATGAAAGCTGGAGTCTATGTTTGGCAGTAACATTGCAATATGCTTTCTTTAATTGTAGCAAAGGCAATGCACCAGGGCTGAGTGCCTATGGGAAGGGGATATGGGAGAGGGGTATGAATTCTTGGTATTAGCATTGTTGTCAGACATTTTTATGATATTTATTTTATTTTTAGCTTTTCTTTTGTGGCTTTTTAATTGCCATTTTTTTCTTTCTTTTTCTTTTTCTTTTTCTTTTGTCTTTTTACTTTTTTTTGCCTCTTCCTCTTTCTTTGAGGCTGTGTTTTATCTTACTTTACTTCCCCTTTTATCCTTTTTATTATTCTTTTGTTTCAATCCATTCTTTGAATAATGAATATATGTAAGTGCTAATTGTGATGATGAATGCACAACTATATGATGATACTTTAAACAACTGATAGTACACCACAGATGATTGTATGGTATTTGAATATATCCCTATAAATTTGTCAGGAAAAATAAACAGAGGGACACAAGTGCTAGAGAGAACTTGAAGAAACAGATGTATGTGTTCACTTTGATGGGGAATCAGAATGGTGTAGCCTATCTGGAGGACAGTAGGTGGTTCCACAAGAAGCTAGGTGTGTGGGTGTCACAGGGTCCCAAACCCCACTATAGGGTATATACTTAGAAGATCTGAGAGCAGAGACATGAATGGACATTTGCTCACTGGTGTTTATGGTGGCAGTATTCACAATTTGCAATGGACAGAGGTCATCTAAGTGTACATTGACTGATAAACAGAATGGTAAACTATGGTGTATGCATACAATAGAATATTGAGTGGCTACAAGAAGGAATGAAGCTGTGAGACATGCAACTATGTAAATGGATCTTGAGTACAACATTCTGAGTGAAGCATGCCAGAAATGAGAGAACAAACATTATAATGCCTCACTAATATGGACTAATTATAGTGTGTAAACTCTGAGAACTGAATCTTAGAGCACAGCTTACTAGGGAAATGCCTGTTGTGATGGTCCCTAGATTGTAAGCTCTTACAGCAGTCACATCTATTCCTGAGTTGTAATGGTTACCTCTAAATCTTGAGGTGCTGAGCTCCTTGTGTATAACCTTGTCAGCCTCTGGAACTTTGGATATCTGTGTGACACATGAGACTCTGAGCTAGAACTTGGCAGCTATGAATGTCAGTTTATCCCATACAGCGAATGTTGAAAGAGCTGAAAAAAGAATTCAGACTTTAATTAGATATATAGGATCTGGTTAGGACTAAGGGAAATCAGGCTCCAGGGTAAAGGATGATACTGACTGGGCTTTAAAACTACAATTTATGTGTGAGACTGAGAGAGGAGATGTTCATCTGATGTAGGATCTATTTCTGTAGCATACTAGATTATTTAACTTGTATGATCAGTTTGTTTGAACACCATAGTCACAGGGAGCTTTGAATGGGAAGTGGGATTTGGTGAGTTTCTACAGGCTGGGATGAAATCCTGACACATCCCAGAGTGATATGGGCAGAGAGTATAAGTGAATTTGTGGGGCTCCCCAAGGAGCTGGGGAGAAATGCAGAAGTCTTGGACTTCCCCACTGGGCTAGTGCTGATTTTCCTGCAAACATTGAGGACTGCCAATTTAGTAGGCCAAGCCCTCAATCTGGGAGCTTTCTCCTGTGATGCTAGTTGCTGCAAGGGACAGTAGTAGGAAACTCCTTTACAGATAGATCAGTATTCTCATGTGATCCCAAGAAGCTTGGGAATTGCTTAGAGGCAGTGAGTAGCCTGAATCCCTCCCACCTCCCACTGAGGACCCAGGATATAAAGCCACTTACAGCAATGAATTAGAACCTCTTGTATATCCAGGCACAAGGCACCAAGTCCAAAGAGACCCAGGGTACAACATAAGCTGCTGTAGAGTGCTACATATAAAAGGACCCCCAGAGGGTGTAAAAAGAAAGAGTCCATAGTAGAATGATGGCTGACAAGTGGTGTACTCTGTCAAATCAGTTACTGTCAGCTGGACCACCTAAATACAGAAAAAACTTTTCTGGAGGGACCCACCTTTTTGGATTGACTCCATCTGAAACCCTGGGACAGGATACACTAATGGGCAAGAAACAAGAGGCAGAAATTCCACACAGAGAAAAAGTAAACATAAGGAAAAGGGGATAAACAGAACTGTTGGAAGACAGGACAGGCTCCAGAGCAGAACAGTATAAAGAAAATGGGGCACCAAGTGATGGAGAGAATTTAAACAAATCATAGGTACTGGGGAGAAAATTCTGCACTAAAACTAACAAAACAGATAAAGATTCACAGAGAAGAAATAGAGGAAAGGTAGCTTTCTCCTCTAGGTGAAACAACTACACAAAAAGTGCAATCTTAAAAATTGTACTACATATCTAGATCAAGAATCAGATTAGAAGAGTTGAGAAAATCTGATCAGTTAAACTCAGTCTATAAAAAATGTCCGGAATAAGTTGGACCAAGCACCAAAAAAAGAGCTTTAACACAAAGTTAAACACAAACACTATATAAGAGGGAGAAACTGACCATCAGAGTTGTCTTGTCTAGATAATCAGATGCCTAGACATCAGTAAAAAATTGTAAGCCATACTAAGGAACAAAAAGACATGGCTTAGTCAAGGGAACAAATGAAACCTTCAGAGAAGAAGAGAATTTGGAACAACTTATCAAAGAAATCCTAAGAAATGTCCTAAATCAATTCCACAATATGAATGAAAATATGCCTAAAGAGGTAAAGGATATTAAGAAGACAATATTTTGAGCAAAATAATTTGAAAGTGTAAAAGAAAACATAAAGAAATTATGGGATGAAAGTCACAACAGTAGAGATTAAAAATACACTAGAGGAATATGGCAGCTTATTTGAACAGGCATAAGAAAGAATCAGTGAACTAGAAGACAGGATAATCAAAATCATACAATCAGAGGGAAAGATAGAGAAAAGAACAGAAAAAAATTGAGAAGTGTGTCAAGCATTTGAGTGACAGCATGAAGCATCAAAAACATATGCATCATGGCTGTTGCAGAAGGAGAAGGGAAAAGAAGCAAAAGAGATATTTGAGAAAATAATGGCCCCAAATTTCCTAACTCTTATGAAACATATAAATACATGTGTCCAAGAAGTGCAACTTATTCCAAGCAGAATAAATCCTAATAGAACTATTCTAAAACACATATTAATCAGAATGTCAAAAGGCAAATATGTAGACAAAATTCTGAAAGAAGCAAGAAAAAAGCAATACATCACATATGGGAGATCTTCAGCAAGACTAAGCGCCATTTCTTATCAGAAGCAATGGGGATGAGAAAGCAGTGGTATAATACATTCAGGGTACCAAAAGAGAAAAACTGCCAGCCCCAAATTCTTTATCCAGCAAAACTGTCCTTCAAAAATGAGGGAGAGTTTAAAATATTTACAGATAAAAAGAAACTGCAGGAATTTGCCAACAAGATCTGTCCTACAAGAATAAATAAAGGGATTTATGTAGGTTGAAAGGAAAAGTCAGGCAAGATTGGTTTGGAATAGCATAAAGAAATGAAGATCAACTAAAAGGGTAAATGTAAAATGTGAAAGTATTGTATCCTCACTGTGCGACTCTACTCTTTAATTCCTATAAGAGTCAGAACACAATTGAACAAGAAAAAAGCATTTTTCCTGATAATTCAAAATATAAAGTGTTAAAGTGGAACAAACAAGATAGAGAGGGGAAAGAGAGGGATATGGGAGCAGAGAATATGTATGCTATTGAGGTAAGTTGGTATCTTTTCAAATTAGTAGGTAATAGATGAAGATTTACAAAATAAACCCCAAGGTAACCACAAAGAAAGCATTTTAAAAAAAAAACATATTTGTACCTTTTATTGCAATTGTTGAGCACCCTAGGTTTCCCTGAGTTACACAGTCCCAGACTTTCTCCTTTGTCTTTTTGTTCTGGTGTCTCACATGGTTCCAACCTTCCTCTTTCAACCATACTCACAGTCATCTTTATTCAGTGTACTTACATTGCTATGCTACTATCTCCCAAAATTGTTTTCCAAACCTCTCACTCCTGTCTTTTCCTTTCTGTCTGCAGTGCTTCCTTTAGTGTTTCCTGTAGATCAGGTATCTTGTTCACAAACTGTCATGTTCTGTTTGTCAGAGAATATTTTAAGTTCTCCTTCATATTTGAAGGATAGTTTTGCTGGATATACAATTCTTGGTTGGTGGTTTTTCTCATTCAGTATCTTAAATATATCACCCCACTTCCTTCTTGCCTCTATGGTTTCTATAGAAAAATCTGCACATAGTCTTATCAAGCTTCCTTTGCATGTGATGGATCACTTTTTCTCTTGCTGCTTTCAGGATTCTCTCTTTATCTTCGATGTTTGATAATCTGATTATTAAGTGTCTTGGCATAGGCCTATTTGAATCTATTCTGTTTGGGGTATGCTGTACTTCTTCGATCTGTAATTTTATGTCTTTCGTAAGAGATGGGAAATTTTCATTGATTATTTGCTCTATTATTGCTTATGCCCCCTTTCCCTTCTCTTCTTCTTCTGGAACACCAATGACATGTACATTCTTGCTTTTCATTTTGTCCTTAAGTTCCCAGAGATGTTGTTTATATTTTTCCATTCCTTTCTCTATCTGTTCTTTTGTGTGTAAGCTTTCAGATGCCTTGTTCTCCAGTTCCTAAGTGTTTTCTTCTGGCTCTTGAGATCTGCTGTTGTATGTTTCCATTGTGTCTTTCACCTCTTGTGTTGAGCCTTTGATTTCCATCTTTCTGCCAGATGGTTTTTTGAACTTTCAATTTCTACCTTATGTACACCCAGTGTTTTCATTATACAGCTCATATCTTTTGCCATATCTTCCCTAAACTTTTTGAATTGACTTGGTACTAGTTGTTTACATTCCTGTATCTCAGTTGAAGGGTAAGTTTGTTCCTCTGACTGGGCCATAACTTCATTTTTCTTAGTGTAGGTTGTAGTTTTCTGTTGTCTAGGCATGTTTTCCTTGGTTACCCCAATCAGATTTTCCAGACCAAAATGGGCTCTGGTCCCAGAAGAAAGAACTATTCAGTATCCGGTTTCCCTGAGGGTGTGTCTTAGAAAATTGGTACACCCTGTGAGACCTCAAGTCACTGTGCTTTTCTGCCCAGCAGGTGGTGCCTGTCAGTTTGTAACTCCAGATTGGTATGAGGAGATGAGGCCCATGGCTGTTTTCCCCCAGGCTCTGGGGTCTGATTCTGAATAGAAGGTGGGTAGTACAGCTGGGCCCCACCTCTTTCCTCTTAGGGAAGATACCCCTCTAGGGAGAAGTCATCTGCATTTGAATAGACTCTGCATGTGCTATCTCCACCCTTGTCTGGGTCAGAGCACTGGGAACTGAAAATGGCTGAGGCTTTCTCCACTGAGCTGAAAAAGGGACAGAAAGCCCCCTTCAGGGCAAGTCCATGGCCACCCTCTGGCTCTTCAAGGTCAGTCATCACCCAAAGCCTCTGTCTTCTTTTTGGGGATTTGTAGCTTGTATCATTTGTTAATTAAAACTCCAGTGGGAGCTCAGCTGAGCAATATCCTCTTGCTCAGAGAGAGTTGCTCTCTAGAACCATGAGGCTTTGCAGCTTGGGCTGTGGGGAAGGGGGGTCCTGGCTTGGATCTGCAGCTTTTACTTACAGATTTTATGCTGCAATCTTGGGCATTCCTCCCAATTCAGGTTGGTGTATGATGAGTGGGCCATCACATTTGTCCCCCTGAAATTATTCTGGATAATTTACTAGTTGTTCCTGGTTGCTTGTTAGTTGTTCCAGGGGGACTAACTAGTTTCACACCTCTCTATGCCACCATGTTATATCCTCTCCAAGAAGACATTTCTAAAATACCCAGAGGCAGAAATGAGAAAGGGATAAGTCAGATACACCAAAAAAGATCAACTATACAGTAAAGGAGGTTTCAATAAAGGAAAAGAGAGGCAGAAAAAAAGAATATAAAAACCAAAGGAAAAAAATGACTGAAATACTGCCTTTACAGTAATAACACTGAATGTTAGTGAATGAACTCCCCAATCAAAAGACACAGATTGGCAGAATGGACAAAAAAAGCATGATCAAACTATAGGTTTTTCACAAGAGACTCATGTAGACCCAAAGACACAAACAGGAAGAAAATGTCAAGGGATGGAAAGAGATATACCATGCAAATAACAACAACAAAAACAAAAAACAAAAACAAAAACAAAACAAAACAAAACAAAAAACAACTGAGGTAGTCAGATAGCCAATTTAATATTTGACAAAATAGACTTTTAGTCAAAACCTATGTATTTATAAAAGGGACAATCCATCAAGAAGAAATAAAAATCATAAATATTTATGCAACTTACGGTGCACCAAAATATCTGAGGCAAACACTGGCAAAAGTGAAGGGGGAAATAGACACCCCTACAATAATAGTTGGAGACTTCAATACACCACTTTCATCAACAGATAGAACATCTAAACAGAAGATCAGTAAGGAAACAGAGAAATTGAATAATATGATAAATGAACTTGACCTAACAGACATATACAGCATATTACACCCCCAAACAGCAGGACATATATTTTTCTCAAGTGCACATGGATTATTCTCTATGATAGATTACATGTTGGGTCACAAAATAAGTGTCAATGAATTTAAAATGTTTGTAAGTATACAAAGCATGTTCTCTGCCCATAATGGAATGAAGCTGGGAATCAATAACAGGTGGAGAATTTGAAAATCCACAAATATATAGAAGTTAAATAACATACTCTTAAAAAATCCCTGGGTCAAAGAAGTAATTGTAAGAGAAATCATTAAATATCTTGAGATGACTGACAAGAAGAACACAATGTATCAATACTTACATGATGTAGCAGAGAGAGTGCTGAAAGATAAGTTTATACCCCTTAATGCTTACATTAGAAAATGAGAAGCAGCTAAAATCAAAGATCTAACTACACATCTAGAGGAACTAGTAGAAAACTTATTCCAAAGCAAGCAGAAGGAAAGAAATAAAAAATATTAGAACAGAAATCAAAGAACCCAAGAACAAAAAATCAATAGAGAGAATTAACAAAACCAAAATTTGGTTCTTTTAAAAGTCAGTAAAATTGACAAACACTTAACTAGACTGACAGAGGAAAAAAAGAGAGAAGACACAAATAAATAAAATCAGAAATGAGAAGGGAGTCTCCACAGTAATAAAAAGAACCATAAGAGGATACTATGAACAATGGTAGACAAGTAAATTAGACAATCTAGAAAAAATGGACAGAGTCCTAGAAACACAGGAATAACCCACACTGACTCTAAAAGAAGTAGAAGATATCAATACACCAATGACAAGTAAAGAGATTGAATCAGTCAGCAAAATCCTCCCAAAAAGAAAAGCCCAGGACAAGATGGATTCACAGATGAATTCTTCAAATTATTCAAAGAAGAATTAATACTAAGCTTGCTCAGACACTTAAAGAGGAAGGTATACTACCTAACTCATTCTATGAGGACAACATCACCCTAATATCAAAGTCTGATAAAGATACTACAAGAAAAGAAAATTACAGACCTATATCTTTTATGCATATAGATGTAAAAATCTTCAACAAAGTACTTTCAAATCAAACCCAATGGCACATTAAACAAATTATACACCATGATCAAGTGCATTTTATCCCACTTGTGCAAGGGTAGTTCAACGCAAGACAATTAATTCAGGTAATACACCACATTATCAAATCAAAAGGGGAAAATGGCATGATCATTTTGACTGATGAAGAAAAGGCTTTCGACAAATTCTAGCACCCTTTCCTGATAAAAACACTTAGAAAAATAGGAATAGAAGGAAGCATTCTCAACATTATAAAGGACAGAAATGAAAAACCCACAGCTAACATCTTATTCAATGGTAAAAGACTGTAAGCTTTCCCTCTAAGATCTGGAAGAAGACAGGGATGCCCGCTGTCACCACTGTTATTCAACATTGTGGTAGAAGTTCCAGTTAGAGCAGTTAGGCATGAAAAAGAAATAAAAGGCCTCCAAACTGGAAAGGAAGAAGTAAAATTTTCACTATTTGCAGATCTTATATACAATAAATCCTGGAAAATCTACAACAAGCTACCAGAACTAATAAATTCAGCAAAGTGGTAGGGTACAAGATCAACATGCAAATATCGGTAGTATTTCTATACATGGTAATGAGTAACCAGAAAAAGAAATCAAGAAAATAATTCCTTCTTTACAGTAACAACTAAAAAAATCAAATATCTAGGCATAAATTTTACCAAAGATGTAAAGGACTTCTACACAGAAAATTGCAAAGCATTGCTGAAAGAAATCAAAGAAGACCTAAATAAGTGGAAGGACACTGTGCTCATGGATTGGAGTACTAAATATCATTAACATGTCAATTCTTCTCAAAATGGTTTACAAACAATGCAATCCTAATCAAAATTCCAATAGACTACTTTGCAGAAATGGAAAATCCAATTATCAAATTCATTTGGAAGTGTAAGGAGCCCCAAATAACAAAAAAAAAAAAAAAGCCTTAAAAAAGAAAAAGGAACTTGGAGAACTCATATGCCCTGATTTTAAAACATAACATAATACAAAGCTACAAAGAAAAATAGAAGACTGAGTTCTTCATGGAAGACCTTGCATTCCAGTAGAAGCAGTCCAAGGATTATCTTGTAAGGTATGGTGGGAATCATATAAATGTAGGGAAACAGTGAAGAAAAAAGGTAGAAAGCTAGGCCCATATTACAGGCCTTTTCCTTATGCTGAAAATTTTGAAATTCATCCTCTTGGAAATAGTCAAGCACTGAAGATTTTGAAGTGAAGGAACAGAAAAATTTTGTCTTTTCAGATGGATTAATCTGACTACATTGTAGAGGAAAGTTTGGAGGGGGATGAGAGCAGACACAGAAAGACAGGTTAAAATACTATGTTAATGGGGTGACATCATCAACATGGTATGTAAACAGCTACTGAAAACTCCTTTCCAGAGATTCAATTAAAAAAGAACAATTCTGAATTGTTTGAAACTCTGGAGAAGGATATAGGCTGGAAAAGGGCCCTGCAGGTGCTGAATTGAAGAAAGAGAAGAAATATCAGGTAGGAATCTTCTGTCCCAGACCAGCTGGTTCTTTCCTCTCCACCTCACTCAGTCTCCATGTGGTAAAGGCACAGAATCAGCAGGTGGGAACCCTTCAACCAGGGACAGATTTTAAAATCTCTCACAGCATTGAGACATGCCCCCACTGTTTGAAGGGATAGGGGAGGACATTTCAAGGTCGAGGTCACTGAGGGACAAAGAGACTGAGAAAATGTGGACAGAGATTGTGTTTCCAGCCCTGAGCCTGAAAACCCTTCCCCTACCCTTGAGGGAAGCAGCAGCTGGCAGCCATTTCCTTGCCTTGGGGATGGCTGGAGTACTGGGTCACCTGAGGGAGTACTCTGCCACAGGTGTAGCCCCACATTGAGCCAGATTTTGGTTGGCAAAGTGAGGGCATAGGAATCCTGCAGTTTTAGCTCACCAGTGTAGATGCAGCCTGTGCTCAGAGGCAAAGCACCCTCTGAGGATGATTAAGTTAATGAACAGCACCATCTGGTGTACAGTCTGGAAAGTGCAAAGAAAGAGAGAAACTTTTAAAAAATATGTTCCAGACCCTTTATTGGGACCACAGGAGCTGGTCTACATGGCCTGCACAGAAACTCAGCCCTGTTTTGGCTGAGAAATGTGGACAATGACTTTTAAAGCTGGGCTCTACACTAAACCCAGGTCTTATTGGCCAGCAGAAAAGAGCATCATTGGAAACCAACAGATCTATATTAACACACACACAGAACATGCCGGGGTTCCCAGTGCCTACCTTCCATTCTGTGGCAGACCACAGTGCGTGCCTGATTTGGGGGGAAAAGCCAATCTGTCAAATGGCCAGTGAAATAAAAAAAGAAATATAGAGATTAAAGAAAACCAATGAGGAAACTCAAGGTGAAAGAGAGAAAACAACCTCCAGAATAAACTAATCAATAAAATCCGGTGCCTAGACAGCAAAAATCATGAGCCACACCAGGAAACATGAAGATACGGTCCAGTAAAAGGAAAAAGCTAAAACCTCAATAGAGATTCAAGAATTGAAACAACTAATTAAAGATGCTCAAACAAATTTAAATCAAATCAATGAGTTGAAGGAAAAATGTGACAAGAGATGAAGTATATAGAGGAAGCACTGGGTGACCATAAGGAAGAATTCATAAGCTTGAAAAAAGAAACGGCAGAACTTATGGAAATGAAAGGCACAATAGAAGAGACGAAAAACACAATGGAGACATATAGCAGCAGATTTGGAGAGGCAGAAGAAAGGATTACTGAACTAGAGGACAGGCTGTCTTAAATCCAACACACAAAAGAACAGATAGGGAAAAGTATTGAAAAATATGAGCAGGGTCTCAGGGAACTGACACATGAAATGTACAAATATATGTGTTTTAGGTGTCCCAGAAGAAGAGAAGGGAAAAGGGGCAGAAAGACTAGTAGAGGAAATAATCAATGAAAATGTCTCAACTCTTATGAAAGACATAAAATTACAGGCCTATGAAGTGCAGCATACCCCAAAAATTGACCCAAAGAGATATACTCCAAGATACTTATCAGATTGTCAAATGTCAAAGACAAAGGGAATTCTGAAAGCAAGAGAAAAGCAATCCATCACACAGAAAGGAAGCTCAATAAGAAAAAGTGTGGATATTTCTGTAGAAACCATGGAGGTGAGAAGGCAGTGATATGATATATTCAAGATACTGAAAAAGAAAGACTGCCAACCAAGAATCCTATATCTGGAAAAACTGTCCTTCAAAATTGGAGAGCTTAAATATTTACAAATAGACAGAGAGAGTTCATGAACAGGATATCACCTCTACAAGAAATACTAAAGGGAATGCTACAGACAGATAGGAAAACAGAGAAGAGTGAGGTTTCAAGAGTGTAGAAATGAAGATACCAAAAGATAGAAAGAGGGTAAACATCAGGCATTTGATGCTGAAGGAGTACAGAATGTTCAACAGGATTGATTGTATAGATCCAGAAATGGGTAGCACAATATTGGATGATGGTAGCACAATATTGTAAGTACACTGAACAAAGATGATTGTGAGTAAAGTTGAAAGAGGAAGCTTAGGGACATATATGAGACAGCAGGAAAGATATAAGATAAAGACTGGAACTGTATAACTTAGTGAAAACTAGAATGGTCAATTATGTGACTAAAAGTAAAATACAAGAATGTTGTCACATGAGGAAGAACAAATAAATGTCAACTTTGCAAGGTGTTGAAAATATGATGGTACTGGGGAAAAATATAATCAATGCAAACTGGAGTTTATAGTTAACAGTAACATTGCAGTACGTTTCCAGTAATTGTAACAAAGGCAATATACCAAAGCTAAATGTGTATAAGAGGGGATTAAGGGGAGAGATATAGGATTTCTGGCTTTGATGTTGTTGTCTGACCTTTACAGTGTATATTTTAATTTTAATTTTATTTTTTTTTTGTTTTTTTAATCATTATTGTTTCTCTTTGTTTTCTTTTTTGCCTCTTCCTCTTTGTGGAAGAAATGGAAATGTCCTTATATAGATAGTGGTGGTGAATGCATAGCCATGTAATTATACAGCGAACGATTGATTGTCTACTTAGGAGGGAAGGTATGGTGTGTGAATAATATTGTCTAAATATAAACAGAGGGATACAAGTTCTGGAGAAAATGTGGAGAAAGAGATGTACCTAATTCCCATTGGTGAGGAAGGAGAATGGTGCAGCCCATCTGGAGAGCAGTATGGTAGGTAGTTCCACAGGAAGCTAAGCCATGGGGTTGCTGTATGGTCCTGCAACTTTGTTATTGGGTATATATTTGCAAGAGTTGAAAAGAGGGACACAAATGGACATTTGTATTGTGGGATTTACAGTGGATGGGGGTTGTCTCAGGGTACATCGACTGATGAACGGAATGGCAAACTGTGGTGTATGCCTATAATGGGATATTGAGCTGCTACAAGGGGGAAGGGTTTGTGTGGCATGCAACTAGGTGAATGGATATTGAGGACAGTATGCTGAGTGAAATTAACCAGAAATGAAAAGACAAACATTATAATGCCTCACTAATATGGACTAACTATATTGTGCAAAGACTGAGTGATGAATCCAGGAGCATGGGTTATCAGGGGAAGGTTTATTGTAGGGGTTCCTAGACTGTGAGTTCTTACAGTAGTTTCATCTATTCCCAAGTAGTAATGGTTATTTCTAAATTCTGAGATGCTGAGCTCTTTGTGTATAACCTGGTCAGTCCCTGGAACTTTGGGTATCTGTGTGACACCTCAGACTCAGAGCCAGAGTCAGGCAGCTATGAATATTAGCATTACCCCACAAAGCAAATGCTAAAGAAGATGAAAAAGAAATGAGACTTAAATTAGAGATATGAATGAAGTGGACTTGGTTAGGACTAAGGTAAATCAGACTAAAGTGTAAAGGACAATATTGATGATGTTTTAAAACTTCAACTTCTGTGGGAGACCAAAGGAAGAGATGTTTATTTGGTGCAAAATCTATATTTTTTAGCACACTGTATAATTTAACTTGCATAGTCAGTTTATTCAAACACCATAATTACAGGTAACTTTGAATAGGGAGTGAAATCTGGTTGGTTTGTACAGATTAGTGTGAAGCCCCAATACATCCCAGAGTAATTTGGGCAGAGAATAAAAATGTATTTCCAAAGTCCCCTTGAGGGACTGGGGGAAAATGTGGAAATATTAAATTTCCCCACCTGGGGAATTACTGATATTCTCACAAGCATTTGGAACTACCAATTTAGAATGTCGAGCCCCCAATCTTGGGGATTGCTGTTATGAAACTTGTTACTGCAAAGGAAAGGCTAAGCCTACTTAACAATTGTGCCTGAGAATCACCCCCCAGAGAACCTCTTTTGTTACTCAGATGTGGCCTCTATCTGTGAGCCAGCTCTATAGGTAAACTCACTGCCCTTGCCCTTACATGGGATGTGACTCCCAGGGGTGTAAATCTCCCTGGCAACATGGGATATGACTTGTGAGGATAGCTTGGCGCTGGCATCATGAGATTTAGAATACCTATTGACCAAAACAGGGAAAATAAATGAAACAAAATGAATTTTCAGTGGCTGAGAGATCCCAAATAGAGTTGAGAGGTCATTCTGGAGGTTATTCTTATGCATTCTATAGATATCCCTGTTTAGTTTTTAGTGGATTGGAATAGCTAGAAGGAAATACCTGAAACTGTTGCACTGCAACCCAGTATCCTTGATTCTTGAAGATGATTGTATAACTATATAGCTTACCCTGTGTGACTATGTGATTGTGAAAACCTTGTGGCTCCCACTCCCTTTTTTCAGTGTATGGAAAGATGAGTAGAAAAATGAGGACAAAAAGTAAATTAATAAAAGGGAGGGATGGGGGTATTGGATGTTTTAGTTCTTTTTTACTTGAATTTTTATTCTTATTCTTTTTTGTGGTAATGAAAATATTCAGAAATTGATTGTGGTGATGAATGCACAACTATGTAAGGGTACTGTGAACAACTGATTGTACACTGTGGATGACTGTATGGTTTGTGAATATATCTCAGTGAAATTGAATTAAAAAACTATATTAGTAATTCAGGTGAGTTAGACCTAGTCGGATTAAGTTTATATGATTAATATGTGGTAGACATTTTTTAAAATGTAACATCTGTTTTTGTATTAAAAATTTCCTCCTGCTTACTGTTTACTTGGAAGGTATAAATGTGCATGAACTCTAAATAATTCACATTCTTTTGCACTCTGCCAATAAAATATATCATCATTTTATTTACCTCTTTTCCAACATATCAAACGTGCTCACACTTCCAAAATGTTCTGCAATAAAATATCCAATAAAATGTTTCCCCTAAATGAAATTTAAGATTAAGTTTCCTTTGCATCAGATTAAATTCATATGTAGTTTGGAAATATATTTGGATAGAGTATTTTCCATAGTGGCTCAGTTTACATCCATTATGTAAACAATATGTTCAGTCTTTAGTTTGTCTTATTATGTTTTGAATTGCAACCAACTTTCTGGTATTCTAGATTTTGCAGTGTAATCCAATATTAATTTAAAATTCTTCTCTCTTCATTTTTAACCAAGAACCTTTCTCGTAGTGTCAAACATGAACAATTCTTTTGATATACATCAATGAAACCTCGTCTTAAATTTTGAATTGTAAAACTGATTTTTGTTTCTACAAATTCTGAGATTTAGAGACAGAGTCCAGGAAAAGAAAAGAGTTCATAATTTGAATTTAGTCCTTAAGATGATTATTTCAACCTCTCATTCTGCTTGCTAGACAAAATCTAACTTTCCAGAAGCAGCATTGTTTTTAAGCATTGCATTGCCATCCCATATAACGTTTGTCTTCAGCAATCAGGTATTTTGTGGCCTCATTCCAGGAGGAACTCATTGGCCAGCTTGAAGCTTTGTATAGCTATATAGCACCATGTCTAGCAATCTTTAATATTTAAAAATCAATATCACTTAAGAAAAATTAAATCACTCTTTGTGTTTGTCATTGCATTTTCCAGGAAAATCACTTGTAATTTATATAAAACCAGAAAAAGAGTTTCTGAAAATAGCCTATTGACCTACTTTGAGTAAAGGTATCTAAAAATATGACAAGATCTTTGTCAGCCAGATTCATGCTCACAGTTGAAATCACAGAGCTTTTGTAAACAATCTAGATAGCTGTAGAATAGATTTTTTTCCAGATTTTCTGACAATTATTGAAGTTATGACTAGAAAAAAAATGTAAAACTTCTGTGTCTAGAAATTTTACTTTGTTTTTAACTCCCTTGGAAGAGCTAAACTTTTTAACATGAGGAACATCAATTACTATTTATTTATTTATTTATTTATTTATTTTGTTAATTTCTTTTTTTTTATTAAATTCAGTTTTATTGAAATACATTCACACACCATACAATCATCCATGATATACAATCCACTGTCCACAGTATGATAACATAGTTATGCGTTCATTACCACAATCTATCTCTGAACATTTTCCTTACATCAGAAAGAACCAGAACAAGAATAAAAAATAAAAGTGAAAAAAGAACACCCAAATCACCCCCCCATCCCACCCCATTTGTCCTTTAGTTTTTATCCCCATTTTTCTACTCATCCATACACTAGATAAAGGGGGTGTGATCCACAAGGTCTTCACAATCACACTGTCACCCCTTGTAATCTACATTATTATATAATTGTCTTCAGGAGTCCAGACTGCTGGGTTGGAGTTTGGTAGTTTCAGGTATTTACTTCTAGCTATTCCAATACATTAAAGCCTAAGAGGTGTTATCTCTATAGTGCATAAGAATGTCCACCAGAGTGACCTCTCGACTCCATTTGGAAACTCTCAGCCACTGAAACTATTTATTTTTTATAAGAAAGCCTCAATTCTTCAAAAGATATCATGGAAAGAAAAAGAGATACATGTATTCCAGAGGAACAGGTCAAAGATACATACATTAAGAGGAAAAAAATGTTCTGTTGTTTAAATTTTTCTCTATTTATAATGACAATTCTTTATGTCAAAAGAAGCTGCTAAAAATAAATTCTAAAGGAAAACTCTCACATATAAGAGTTGCCACAAGTCAATTTCTATGATTTTTCTGGAATGTCTGCTTCATTTAGCCAATGTGGCTGACAGAGGAGGTACAGGCATGAGATTGATGACTCACTCCACTTGTGATTTCCTTTCAATACTGAGAGACAATATGCCATCCTATTTCCAGTGAAAAGATCTCCACCATGTTTGTTTGGGCAGAAAACTTTATGTAACAGATGTCATATCAAGATACTTTTACAGATCCCTATGGCTTCATGCTAAATCTTGGGAAGAGCATGTTTTAGTTTCTTAGGCTGCTCAAGTAAATATCATGCAAAGGGATCACTTAAACAATGGGAATTTAATATCTCACAGTTTTAAAGTTAGGAAAAAACCCAAACCATGTTGTCATCAAGATGATACTTTCATCCCAAAGACTGGCATTCTGGAGCTGGCTGCTGATGATCCTTGGTCCTTGGTTCCTCTGTCACATGGCAATGCACATGGTGGTGTCTCCTGTCTTCTCCTTTATCTTCCAGGTTTTGTTGATATTCAGCTTCTTATTCCTGTGACTTTCTACATATATGTCTGAATTTCATTCCATTTGTAAAGGATTCCAGTAATAGCATTAAGACCGATCCTGATTGAAGTGAGCCACACCTTAACTGAAATAACCTCATCAAAAGTTTCTACTTACAATGAGTACATGTCCACACTCTGGAAACCAAAAAAACATATTCTTTCTACATGCAAAATACATTCATTCTATGACAACAACCCAAAGCCTTAAGTCCTTTCAGAAACAATGTGAAGTACCAAGTCTTGTTACAATCATTTATGGGTATAGTCTGTCCTGGGGCACAATTACCCTTTGTCTGTGGACCTGTAAAACCTAGAAAATAAATTATCTGCTTCAAATATAAAATAGATGAGCAGACCTAGGATTGACATTCCCGTTCCAGAAGGGAAAAATTGGAAGGACAACGGGGGTCACATGTTCCAAACAATTCCAAAGCCCAGCAGGGCCAACTCTGTTAGATTTCAAGGTCTGAGATTCATCTATAGATCAGGTTCTCCAGTCCTGAGAGAGACAGCTCCATCCCTTCCAAGTGCTAATGCAATAGCCATGCTTTTTCCAAACACTAGGATGAAGGCTTCACCCTCTACGAACATTGGGATTGTGGCCAATCACTCTATCTGAGCATTGGGGTGGCAGCACTCTCCCTGAAGAATGACCCCACTACACACATGGATGAGCTCACTCCCTTGGCCTAAGCAGATATCTTACGTGCAACTGCAGCTTCCATGGTTTTGCCCTTGAAGGCATTTTTACTTCAGTTTGTCACTTCTCTGTCCCTTTAAGTCCAGGCTGACAATGGTTCTGCTCACAAAGCTTGTTGGCTTTGCCTGTAATTCACAGGGGTCCAAACCATCAGACAAAAGGACCTTCCATAGATGCTTCCCGGGTAACTGCATTTCCAATGCTGAATTCCCCTGAATTGGCTGACTGGTTCTATGTTCATTTTAACCCTCACACAGAACCCTCACATTCAAACCAGCACACTTGGATATTAAACTCTTATCAGATATGTGGTTTCCAAATAATTTTCCTATTGTGCAGGTTGCCTTTTCACTTTCTTGACAAATTCCTTTGAAGCAAAAAAGTTTTTAATTTTGAAGTGCTACCCCTTATCTATTTTTTCTTTCATTACTTGTGCTTTGGGTGTAAACTCTAAGATACCATTGCCTACCAAAATATCTTGAATATGCATAAAGTGAGGTACTTGATAGTAAAGGCCCATATTTCTTTGAAGAAACTGTTGGTAGAAATATAATGTCAAATGCACAATGAGTAAATGATGAATGTGCTATTGGTGGCTGGACAGAAGATGATCCTTGTTTTAAAATGGCAGATAACTTAAAAAAATTTAATGCTGATGTCAGATGGAAGGCAGAACTGAACTTGGATATTTAGCTGAAGAAATGTTTTCTTAGATAAGTGTGGAAAGTTCAACTGTGTGTCCTCTTGCAGCTTATAATAAAATGTGAGAATAAAGGGGTAAACTGAAAACTGAACTCTTGAGAACAAAGAAATCAGACATTGATGGTTTGGAAAATCCTGAGCCTATCCAGATAATGCTCTGAGACTAGGGCCAGATGTGGATCTATTAGGGAACCCCCGGAGATTCCATAAAGCAAGCCCCTGGAGAATGTCCCCCAGAAAAAGCCATATTCTTTGATGCAATCTTGTGGGGCAGACATAATAGTGGGGATTAAGTTGGAATGTTTGGATTAGGTTGTTTGCATGGAGATGCGCCCCACCCAACTGTGGACGATAACTGATGGGATATTTCCGTGGAGGCATGGCCCCACCCATTTGGGGTGGGCCTTTATCAGTGGAGCCATATAAATGAGCTGGCTCAAGGAGAGGAAACTCAGTGCAGCTGTGAGTGACGTTTTGAAGAGGAGCAAGCTTGCTAGAGAGGAATGTCCTGGGAGAAAGCCATTTTGAAACCAGAACTCTGGAGCAGACGCCAGCCATGTGCCTTCTGAGCTAACAGAGGTTTTCTGGATGCCATTGGCCATCCTCCAGTGAAGGTACCCAATTGCTGATGTGTTACCTTGGACATTTTATGGCCTTAAGACTGTAACTGTGTAACCCAATAAACCCCCTTTTATAAAAGCCAATCCATCTCTGGTGTTTTGCATTCCGCAGCATTAGCAAACTAGAACACCAAGATATATAAAGAAACCCTACAGCACAACAATAAAAGACAACCCAACTAAAAAATGGACAAAAGACTTGAATAGATGTTTTTCCAAAGAGGAAATACAAATGGCTAAAAAGCACATGAAAAGATACTCAACATCACTAGCTATTAAGGAAATGAAAATAAAAACTACAATGAGGTATCATTTCACACCTATTAGAATTACCACTCTCAAAAAACAGAAAAATACAAGCATTGAAGACAAAGTACAGAAATAAAAACATCCATTTACTGCTGGTGGGAATGTCAAATGGTGCAAACATTGAGGAAAGTAGTTTAGCTAAGTATAGTATTGCCATATGATATAGCAATCCTGCAACTAGGTATATACCCAAAAGTACTGAATGCAGGGACTCAAACAGACATTTGCACACCATTGTTTATAGTGTCATTCTTCACAATTGCCAAAGGATGGATGCATCAACTGATGAATGGATAAACAAAATGGGATATATAACATATGATGGAATACTATTCAGCTGTAGGAAGGAATGAAGTCTTGATGCATGCGACAACATGGATGAAACTTGAAGACATTATGTGGAGCAAAATAAGCCAGGTGCAAAAGGACAACTATTGTATGATCTCACTAAGACATCTAATTATAATAAGCAGAATTAAAATCTATACCAAGAGGTAGAATGAGGGTAGAGAATGGGGAGCTGATGCTTAATTTGTGCAGCATTGTTAATTAGATTGATTGTAAATGTTTGGAGATGGATAGAGACAATGGCAGCACATTATTGTTAGTGTAATTAAGAGTGCTAAATTGTACATGTGAAGATGGTTGAAGAGGGAAGTTTAATATTGTGTATGTCACTAGAAAGAAAGCTAGAGGATAAAACATAGTACTGTATAACATAGTGAACCTTACTGTTGAGGATGACTGTAGTTAATAGAACAAATGCAAGGATGTTCTTTCATGAATTAGAACAAATGTACATTAGTACAAGGTGTTATCTATAAGGTGGTGTATGAGAAAAATATGCCTAATGCATACTATGGACTATAGTTAGTAATATTTTAATATCCTTTCATAGATTGTGACAAAGGTAAAAGATTGATGCTAAGAGTCAATAATAAGGGGGTATAGGGATATGGGTTTTTCTTTTTGGAGTAATGAAAATGTTCTAAAATTGATTGTGGTGCTGAATATACAAGTCTGTGAAGATACTGTGAACCATGAATTGTACACTTTGGATTGATTGTATGGTGTGTGAATATATCTCAATAAAACTGCTTCAGTAAAAAAGAATATAAGATAAAAAACAAAAACAAAAACAAAAATGGAAAATGATAGCCCAACCAATGGAAGAGGATAAAAATCCAGAAAATTTCAACAATGAAGAGCAGACTGGAAAATCACTTTAAAAAAATGATCTTCAATATGCTCAAGGAGTTGGAGGAAAATACAGAGAAAGAACAAAAGGATATCAGGAAAGCAATGAATAAACATTACGAGAATCTCAATAAAGTGATAGACATTTTGAAAAAGGAATGAAACAGAACTATTTGCGTCAAAGGACACAACAGTAAAAACGAAAAATTTCCAGGAGGGTTTCAACAGAAGATTGGACTGGGCAGAGGAAAGAATCAGAAACTCAAAGATAAGAAAATTTAAATGAGTCAGGGTAAGGAGCAGAAACCCCCAAAAATTATATAAAGCAAAATTAGCCTAAGAGACCTCTGGATGCCATCAAGCATACTGATACACACATTATGGAACTCACAGAAGAGAAGAATGACAGAAGTAACATTCAAATTAAAAAAGACAGAAAATTTCCCAAACTTAGCAAAAGAAATGAATATGCATATCCAAGAATCCCAGACAACACTTAACAGGATAAACCATAAAAAAAAAATATTCCCCATCACATATGGATCAAATTGTTGAATGCAAAGGACAAGAAGAGACTTCTGAAAGTTGCACAAGTAAATCAACATGTTATCTACAAGGGAGGTCCAATTAAATTTTACCAATTTCTCATCAAAATCCATGGAGGCAAGAAAGTGGTGGGTTGAAATACACAAAGTGCTGAAAGAAAACAATGGCCAACCAAGAATTTTATATCTAGCAAGCCTTTAATTTTTTTTTCCAAAAATGAAGGAGAGATTAAGACATTCTTAGATAAGCAAAAGCTGAAGAAGCTCATCACCACTAGATCTGCCCTACAAGCAATGCTAAAGAGAGTTCTTCAGAGTTAAAGGAAAGGAAAGTATACAGTGGTTCAAAGAGGCATAAAGAAATAAAGACCTCCAGTAAAGGTAATCATTTTGGTCACTACAAATGCCACTATTATTGTATTGTATGTTTTGATATGCAATCCCACTTCTTAATCCCCAAAAGTACTAAAATGTAAATAAATAAAATGTAACAAAGATTCTATGGTTTTGGTTATAAAATGTACAAAGATATATTTTATAACAAATGCAAAAAAGGTGTGGAGGAAGAAAGATATAGGAGCAGTGTACTTGTGTGTTATGGAAGTCAATTTGGTATCACATTAAATATGACTGCTACATGTTTAGGATGGGGATGGCAAAATTTAACCCCATGGAAACCATAAGGAAAACTTACAAAAAATATATCCAGATAAAAATGAGAAGGGATCAAATATGATGCAACACAAAAATAAATACAAAAGTAGGCATTAACAGAAGAATTGAGGGTTAAAAAGGTATAAGACTTACAAAGACTGTATAGCAAAATGGCAGAAGAATGTCCTGCATTATTATTAGTGAATTTAAATATAATTGTAAATGGATTAAATTCTTCAGCCAAGAGGCAGAGATTGGCAGAATGGACAAAAAAAGGCATGAGTCAAATATATCCTGTTTGCAAGAGACTCTCCTTAAATTCAAAGACATATGTAGGTTGAAAATGAAAGGATGGAGAAAACTACAATGCAATAGTAACCAAAAGAGATATAGGGTAGCTATACTAATATAACATAAAATATACTTTAAGTCAAAAACTCTTATGAAGGACAAGAAATTCATATATCCTGATAAAGGGGTCAATTCAAAAAGAAGACATAATTACAACTATATATGCATCAACCAAAATATATGAAGCCAGTATGTGCAGATTTGAAGGGAGAAATAGATGGTTCTATATTAATAGTTGGAGATTCAAATACATCACTTTCAATAATGGATATAACATCTAGACAGATAATCAAAAGGAAATACTTTAAATGTACTAGACCTAAGAGACAAATACAGAATATCTTACCCAACAAAAACAGAATACACATTTTTCTTGGGTGCACATGGATCATATTCCAGAATAGACCATGTCTAGGTCACAAAAGAAGTTTCAATAAATTAAAAAAATATTGAAATAATACTACGTAACTTCTCTAACCACCGTGTTTTGAAGCTAGGAATCAATAACAGGGAGGAATGAAAGATTCACAAATATGTTGAAGTTAAATAATATAATCTTAGGCAAGCAATGGGTTAAAGAAAAACTCAAATGGGGAAATTAGCAAATATCTTGAGGTAAATTAAAATGAAAATATAACATACAAAACCTTATGGGATGCAGCAAAGACAGTACTGAAAGGAAGATTCATAGTTCTAAAAACTTACATTAAAAAAGATTTCAAATCAGAGACCTAACATTAAAACTTGAAGAATTAGAAAAACAAGAGCAAACTAAACCCAAAGTAAGCAGAAGGAAGAAATTACAAAGATTAGACTAGAGATAGTGACATAGAAAAAAAAATAAATAGAGAATCAACAAAAACAAAAGTTGGTTATTTGAAAACATCATTAAAATTGAGAAGACTTTAGCTAGAAAGATGAAGGAGAAAAGAGAGAATACAAATAACTAAAATCAGAAATGAAAAGTGGGAACATTACTATCAACCCCACTGAAATAAAAAAGGACTATAAGAAGATACTATGAGTGCCATTCACCAACAAATTAGATAACCTAGATGAAATGGACAAAGTCCTAGAAATGCACAAACTACCTACACTGACTCATGAAGAAATAGAAGTTCTCAACAAACCAATATATTTTAAGGAGATTGAAACAGTAATCAAAAATCTCCCATCAAAGAAAAGTCCAAAATAAGATGGCTTCACAGGGGAATTTTACCAAACATTTCAGGAATAATTGACACCAATCTTTCTCAATCTCTTCCCAAAAGTTGAAGAGGAGGGAACTAATTCATTATATGAGGTCAACGTCATCCTCATACTAAGACCAGATAGCCATACCACAAGAAAACTACCAAGTTCCCTTATAAATATAGATGTAAAAATCCTAAAAAAAAATAATAGCAAAGCAAATCCAACAGTACATTAAAAGAGTTGTACATCATGATCAGGTGGATTTTATATCAGGTATGCAATGGTGGTTCAATATAAGAAAATTAATTAATATAATACACCACATTAAGATAATGAAGGGAAAATAACTAAAACCATATCATTTGAAGCAGAAAAAGCATTTAAGAAAATCCAACATCCTTCTTAATAGAAACTTAGGAATAGAGGGAAACTTCCTCAATATGATACGTCATATATGAAAAACCCTCAACTAACCTAAACTAATGGTAAAAGACTGAAAGCTTTCCTACCAGATCAGGAACAAGACAAGAACGCCCACAGTCACCACAGTTAATCAACATTGTACGAGAAGTTCTTGCCAGAGCATTTAGGCATAAAAAAGAAAATACATCTAATTTAGAATGGAAGAAGTAAAACTTTCCCTATTTGCAGATGACATGATCGTAAATACAGAAAATCCCAAGAAATCATCAACAAAGCTACTAGAGCTAATAATGAATCCAGCCAATCTGCTGGATACAAGAGCAACAGCCAAAAATCAATGTTGTTTCTATACACTAGTAATGAACAATTGGAAGAAAAAAATCAAGAAAAAAATTCTATTTTTACAATAGCAACTAAAAGAATCAAATACCTAAGTATAAATCTAACCAAAGAAGCAAAGAAGTATAGTTCCTGTACCCAGAAAACTATAAAACATTGCTAAAAGAAAGCAAAAAATGCCAAGAATACCTAAATAGATGGAAGGATATTCTGTGTTCATGGATTGGAAGAATAAATATTTTTAAGATGTCAATTCTATGCATAGTGATTTACAGATTCAATGCAATCTAAATAAAAATTCCAACAACTTTCTTTGCAGAAAGGGCAAAGCCAATCATCAAATTTATGTGGAAGCCTAAGGGTCCCCAAATAGCCAAAGCTGTTTTGAAAACGAAGAATGAAGTTGAAGTTGGAGAACTCACACTTCCCAGTTTTAAAACTTATTACAAAGCCACAATAAACAAACAAACAAACAAACAAAAACCAGCATGGTACTGGCAGGACAGACATGTGGACAAATGGAATAGAATTGAGAGCTCAAGAAATCAACCCTCATATTTATGACCAACTGATATTTGACAAGGGGGCAAAGACTTATTGTGATGGTTAGGTTCATGTGTCAACTTGACCAGGTGATGGTACCCAGCTGTCTGGTCAAGCAAGCACTGGCCTAACCATTGCTGTGAGGACATTTGTGGCTGATTAATAAACCAGCCTGTTTAAGAAACAGAATCTTAAAATGGGCTTTTGCTATTTGTTTTCTACTCTGATTAGATTCAAAGGCACTAATGACTCCATTTCCAATAATCAAGATGGCACTGACAGTCTGTGGCATGAGTTGGCAATGGAGATATGCAAAATAGCACTGTGTGATTCTTCTACTCATACTCTTGAATGAAGCAAGGCTCTGGGTGACAGTATTTTCAACACCTTCACAGAGTTTAGCAGAATTAAGAGGTATAGTGAAGTTAGCTGGCTGCTCTTAGATATGTTGGATAAAGTTATAAGGGAAAGGGATGAGCTAAATGCTTCAAATTTAAAACTTAAGCACTGTATGGCTGATGTAAAGGTTTCTATGTGTGCCCTGAAAGAAAATCTTATTTCTTGCAGCCACAGACTTGAGATTTCTGAAAACCAGATGCAGACTCTTTTGAGCAATAGCAGATTTAAAACATAAACTAAAATCTCAACCTCTCAGTGTGTCTGCTGTTAAAGTAAAGGCATTAATTGGAAAAGAATGGGATCCTGAAACTTGGGATGGGGACATATGGATTGACAATAATGGCAGTGAGGACATTGGAACCCCAGATTCTGCTGAGTCACTGTTAGATTTACAGGTAGTGGGCTGTCCTGAGGAAACGCCACCCCCCTCCAGCCTGCCCTAAAGAAACAGCTTCCCCACCTCCAGTCTGCCCTAAGGAGCCTGCCATCCAACCTACACCTAAAGAGTTTAACCCTTCAGTACCTGCTAATCCTGTAATCACCTCCCCTGAAGAAGCAACCGTCAGTCCTCTGACTGGAGAGATTAATCCTGTTTTAAGAGATGAAAATGCAACAGAATGTCCTGAGGTAAATGGCTTGAGGGATACTTCTAATTCTTTTCATGACCCACTCCCAGCACCAGTCTTTGCTTCAAGACCTATAACTAGATTAATGTCCTAGCAGGCCCAAAGGGTGAGGTACAAAGTGTTACCCATGAGGAAGCATGACATACTCCAAAAGAACTGTGCGAGTTTTCAACTTATACAGAAAGAAACCAGGTGAATATGTGTGCAAGTGGATATTAAGGGTGTGAGAAAATGGTAGGAAGGAATATAAGGTTGGATCAAGCTGAATTTATTGATATGGGCCCACTAAGCAGAGATTCTGCATTCAGTGTTATAGCTCAAGGGATTAGAAAGAGTGTTAACAGTTTGGGTGGTTGGTTGAAACATGGATCAAAAGGTGGCCGGCATTACCAGAGGTTGAAATGCCAGAACTGCCCTGGTACACTGTGGAGGAGGGGATCCAAAGGCTTAGAGAGATTGGAATGTTAGAGTGGATTTATCATGGAAGACCTGCTCACACACCCCTGGAATGTCCAGAGGGCACACCTTTTACCAGGACTGTAAGGAATAAATTTGTGAGACTAGCTCCATCATCCCTGAAGAGCTTTGTAGTCGCCCTTCTCTGTAGGTCAGATATTACCATAGGAACTGCTGTCACTGAGCTAGAATCCTTAAACACAATGGGGATAATCAGGTCTTGAATCGGGAGAAGCCAAGTGGCTGCAGTTAATTGCCACAGACAAGGTGGGCATGGCTACCATAATGGAAAACAGGCTCAAAGCAGCAATCAAAATAATATGATTCGCAGAGACTTTTGGTGTTTGCTAGTAGGTTAGGAGTACCAAGTAGTAAAATACAAGGGCAATTGACTAAATTCTTGTTTGAACTATATAAGCAGAAGAATTCTAGGTCAAGTGAACAAAAGTGTCCCTTGAATTATGAAAACAGAGAGTCACGGACCCTTAATCAATTCCCAGTTTACAGATCCAGAGCCCCTTGAATGAGGGGAAGGCTGGGTACACTTGGGGAAGGACCCTGTTACACTGCCAAAAATTTATACTGTTAATCTTCCTCCAAGCCTTACCCAGGGAGACCTGTGGCCTTTTACCAGGGTAACTGTGCGTTGGGGAAAAGGAAATGATCAGATATTTTATGGATTATTAGACACTGGTTCAAAAGCAACATTAATTCCAGGAGACCCAAAACATCACTCTGGTCCACCAGTCAGAGTTGGGGCTTATAGAGATCAGGTGATTGATGGAGTTTTAGCTCAGGTCCATCTCACAGTGGGTCCAGTGGGTCCCTGGACCCATTCTGTGCTTATTTCCCCAGTGCTGAAGTGCATAACTGGAATAGACATACTCAGAAACTGGCTGAATCCTCACATTGGTTCCCTGACTCATGAAGTGAGGGCTATTATGGTGGGAAAGACCAAGTGGAAGTTTCTAGAACTGCCCCTGACAAGCAAAATAGTAAACCAGAAGCAATACCAGATTCCTGGAAGGATTGCAAAGATTAACACCACTCCTAAGGACTTGAGGGATAGAGGGGTTTTGATTCCCACCACATCCGCATTCAACTATCCTATTTGGCCTGTGCAGAAAACAGATAGGTCTGGGAGGATGACAGTGGATTATCAAAAGCTTAACCAGGTGGTGACTCCAATTGCAGCTGCTGTTCCAGATGTAGTATCATTGCTTGAGCAAATCAACACATCCCCTGGTACCTGGTATGCAGCTATTGATCTGGCAAATGCTTGTTTCTCAATTGCTGTCATTAAGGACCACAAGAAACAGTTTGCATTTGGCTGGCAAGGCCAGCAGTTTACATTCACTGTGCTACCTCAGGGTTATATCAACTCTCCAGCCCTATGTCATAATATTGTCTGCAGGGATCTTGATTGTTTCTCCCTTCCACAAGACATTACACTGGTCCATTATATTGATGATCTCATGTTGATTGGACCTAGTGAGCAAGAAGTAGCAACTACTCTAGATTTGTTGGTAAGGTATTTGTATGGCAGAGGATGGGAGATAAATCCAACAAAAATACAGGTGCCTTCCACCTCAGTAAAATTTGTAGGTGTCCAGTGGTGTGGGGCCTGTCGAGATATTCCTTCTAAGGTGAAGGATAAGCTGTTGCATCTGGCCCCTCCTATGACCAAAAAAGAGGCACAATGCTTAGCTGGCCTCTTTGGATCTTGGAGACAACATATTCCTCATTTGGGTGTGCTACTTGGGCCCGTTTACTGAGGGACCAGAAAAGGTTCTAGTTTTGAGTGGGGACTGGAACAAAATGAGGCTCTGCAACAGGTACAGGCTGCTGTGCAAGCTGCTCAGCCTCTTGGACCGTATGATCCAGCTGACCCAATGGTGCTGGAAGTGTCAGTGGCAAACAGAAATGCTGTTTGGAGCCTTTGACAGGCTCCTATAGGAGAATCACAATGCAGGCCCATAGGATTTTGGAGTAATGCTTTAGCATCCTCTGCAGATAACTACTCTCCATTTGAGAAACAGCTGTTGACCTGCTACTGGGCCTTAGAGACAGAATGCTTAACTATGGGCCACCAAGTTACTATGAGACTCAAATTACCTATCATGAGCTGGGTGTTGTCTGACCCCCCAAGCCATAAAGTTGGGCATGCACAGCAGCACTCCATTATAAAATGGAAATGGTATATATGAGATAGAGTTCAAATGGTCCTGAAGGCACAAGTAAGTTACATGAGGACATGGCCCAAATGCCCATGGCCCCCACTCCCTCTACCTTACCTTCTCTTTCCTAGCCCACAGCTATGGCATCTTGGGGACTTCCTTGCAATCAATTGACTGAGGAGAGAAAACTTGGGCCTGGTTTACAGATGGTTCTGCATGATATGCAGGCACAACCTGAAAGTGGACAGCTGCAGCACTACAGCCCCATTCTGGGATGTCTCTGAAGGACAGTGGTGAGGGGAAATCCTCCCAGTGGATAGAACTTCGAGCAGTGCACCTGGTTGTTCACTTTGCTTGGAAGGAGAACTGACCAGAGATGTGTTTGTATACTAATTCATGGGCTGTTGCTAATGGTTTGGCTGGATGGTCAGGGACTTGGAAGGAATATGATTGGAAGATTGGTGACAAAGAAGTCTGGGGAAGTGGTATGTGGATAGACATTTCTGAGTGGGCAAAAAACATGATGATATTTGTGTCCCATGTGAATGCTCATCAGAAGTTGTCTTCAGCAGAAGAAGATTTTGATAACCAAGTGGATAAAATGACCCATTTTGTGGATACCAATAAGCCTTTTTCTGCAGCAACTCCTGTCATTGCCCAGTAGGCTCACGAACAAAGTGGTCATGATGGTAGAGAAGGAGGTTATGCAGGGGCTCAGCAACATGGACTTTCACTCACCAAGGCTGATCTGGCCACAGCCAGTGCTGAGTGCCCAATCTGCCAGCAGCAGAGACCCACACACTGTCCCCAATATGGCACCATTCCTCGGGGTGATCAGCCTGCTACCTGGTGGCAGGTTGATTACATTGGACCACTTGAATCATGGCAGGGGCAGCGATTTGTTCTTACTGGAATAGACACATACTTCAGATTTGGGTTTGCCTTCCCTGCATGAAATGTTTCTACCAAAACTACCATCCATGGACTTACAGAATGCCTCATCCACCATAATGGTATTCCACACAGCCTTTGCTTCTGACCAAGGAACCCACTTCACAGCAAATGAACTAAGAGAATGGGCACATGCTCATGGAATTCTCTGGTCTTACCATGTTCCCCACCATCCAGAGGCAGCTAGGTTGATGGAATGGTGGAATGGCCTGTTGAAGACTCAATTATGGTGCCAACTAGATGGCAATATCTTGCAGGGCTGAGGCAGTGTTCTCCAGGAGGCTCTGTATGCTCTGAATCAGCGTCCATTCTATGGTGCTGTTTCTCCCTTAGCCGGGATACATGGGTCCAGAAATCAAGGGGTGGAAACAGGAGTGGTACCACTCACTATTACTCCTAGTGATCCACTAGGTAAATTTTTGCTTCCTGTTCCTGCAAGCTTAAGTTCTGCTGGTCTACAAGTCTTTGTTCCAAAAGGAGGAGTGCTTCCACCAGGAAAGACAACAATAATCCCATTGAACTGGAAGTTAAGACTGCTACCTGGCCACTTTGGGCTTCTTATGCCTCTGAATCAACAGGCAAGGAAGGGGATTACTGTACTGGCTTGGGTGATTGATCCTGACTATCAAGGGGAAATAGCACTGCAACTACACAATGGAAGTAAAGAAGAGTTTTCCTGGAATACAGGGGATCCCCTAGGGCGTCTCTTAGTACAACCATGCTCTGTGATTAAAGTCAATGGAAAACTGCAACAACCCAATGCAGGCAGGACTACCAATGACCAAGATACTTCAGGAATGAAGGTTTGGGTCACCCCAACAAGCATAGAATCATAGCCAGCTGAAGTGCTTGCTGAGGGTAAAAGGAACATGGAACGGGTAGTGGATGAAGGTAGTGATAAATATGAACTACGGCCATGTGACCAATTACAAAAATGAGGACTATGATGGCATGAATATTTCCTCCTTGTTTTGTTATGAGTATGTTTGTATTTGTCTGTAAAGCAAATATCTTTGCTTTCTTCTCTGTCTCATCCCCTTATCATATGACATAAGCTGTATTGTTCATTTTGCTGTATTTAAGCTAAAGGAAATCAATTTCAAGAGTTAATGTTGACCAAGGACTTGCACCCTATTCTGAAGAGATTTAGTGCATTTTCAGTTGTACACTGCACAGAGGAGTATTGTTAAGCAAAATATTTCTCTGTTATTGTTCTCTACTTAGAGATAAAGTGTGATTTCAGGTGATGTGTATAACTGCCAAGTTGACAAGGGGTGGTCTGTGATGGTTAGGTTCATGTGTCAACTTGGCCAGGTGATGGTACCCAGCTGTCTGGTCAAGCAAGCACTGGCCTAACCATTGCTGTGAGTATGTTTGTGGTTGGTTAATAAATCAACAGGCTGGTTTATTAAATCATCAGTCTATTGGCTGCAGCTGTGATTGATGATGTCAACGAAGGGTGTGTTTTCCACAATGAAGGAATGCAGTCAGCTGGATTTAATCCAATCAGTTGAAGACTTTTAAGCAAGACAGATAGAGGGCTTTCACTTCTTCTTTGGCTGACCAGAGAAGCATTTCCTGAGGAATTTTTCAAAGTTGCCAGTTCATTTCCTGAAGAGTTCATCAAACATGTTTGTTGAAGTTGCCAGTTCATTTCCAAAGGATTTCATCAAACACCTTCATTGGAGTTGCCATGGACTCATGCATACCCACAGTTGTGTGAGACACTTTTATAAATCTTATATTTATAGATATCTCTCATTGATTCTGTTTCCCTAGAGAATCCTAACTAATACACCACTCAATGTGAAAAAAAAATATTCTCTTCAACAACTGATGCAGGGAAAACTGGATGTTCATTTGCAAAAGAATGACTGACTCCTACCTAACACTATGTTAGTCAGGATTCTCTAGGGAAAACAGAACCAACAGGAGACATCTGTAAATAGTATGAGATTTTATGAAGATGTCTCATGAAACTATGGGGAGGCATGAGTCCAAATTCTGTAAGGCAGCTGCAAACTGGCACTCTGTGGAAGATCTTTGATGAATTCCCCAGGACAGGCTAGCTAGCTGAAGTAGAGACAAAAGTTCTCCTGACTGCTGTAGACATCACCTCCCCCTTAAAAGCCTTCCCCTGATAAGGTTAAACATTTCTCTTTGTGGAAGACATTCCCCTTAGCCAACTGCAGATGTAATCAGCCATAGATGCAATCAATGTACTGATGATTTAAGTCCACAAAATGTCCTCGCAGCAACAGATAGACCAGGGCTTGCTTTATCAGACAACTGGGCACCATCACCTGGGAGTCGACACATGAAACTAACCATCACAGTCCATCCCCTGTCAACTTGGCATCTATACACATCACCTTAAACCATGCCTAATCTCTAAATAAAAAACAGTAACAGACATATTTTTTGTCTAATAATACTCAACTGTCCTATGTACAACTGGAAACACTAAATCTCTCCAGAATAGGGTGCAAGTCCTTGGGTAATATTCACTCTTAAACTTAATATCCTATAACTTAAATACTATAACATGAACAATACAACTTATGTCATATGATAAGGAGAAAGACAGAGATGAGAACAAAGATATTTGCTTTATGTACAAATACAAACATACGCATAACAAAACAAGGAAGAAATATTCATACAATTACAGTCCTCATTTCTGAAACTGGTCATGTGATTATAGTTCATATTTATCACTACCTTCTTCCACTACCCATTCCATGTTCCCTTTATGCTCAGCAAGCACCTTAGCTGGCCATGGTTCATTGCCCATTGGGGTTACCTATACCTCCATTCCTGGAGTTTCTTAGTCATTGGTAGTCCTATCTGGATTGGGTTGCAGTTTTCCATTGACTTTGATCACAGTGGATGGTAGTACTAAGAGACACCCTAGGGTATCTCCTATATTCCAGGAAAACTCTTTTTCTAGGAAAATAACTCTAGGAACTAAGGCCTTTAGACTGGCAGAGCTTAAGTTTGCTGGGATAGGAAGGAAAACATTTTTTGTGGATCACTACAGTTGATAGAAGTGGTACCACACCCATTTCCATCCCTTGATTCCTGCACCCATGAATCCTGGCTATGGGAGAAATAGCAGCATAGAGTGAATGCTGATTCAGAGCATACATAGATGGTCTCCTGGAAAACATTTCCCCAGTCCTGCAACATATTGCCACATAGTTGGCACCACAATTGAGTCATCAAAAGGCCATTCCACAATTCTATCAACCCAGCTGCCTCTGGATGATGGGAAGCGTGGTAAGACCAGAGAATTCCAAGAGCATGTGCTCATTCCCACACTTCTTTTGCTGTGAAGTGGGTTCCTTGATCAGAAGCAATGCTGTGTGGAATACCATGATGGGAGATAAGGCATTTTGTAAGTCCACAGATGGTAGTTTCGGCAGAAACATTGCATGCAGGAAAGACAAATCCACAACTGGAGTATATGCATATTCCAGTTATAACAAATCGCTGCCCCTTCCATGATGGAAGTGGTCCAATGTAATCAACCTGCCAACAGGGAGCAGGCTGATGATGTCAGGGAATGCTGCCATATCAGTGACTTAAGTGTGGGTCTCTGCTACTGGTAGGTTGGGCACTCAGCAGTGGCTGTAGCCAGGTCAGCCTTGGTGAGTGGAAGTCCATGTTGCTGAGCCCATGCATAACCTCCATCCCTATCACCATGACCACTTTATTCATGAGCCCATTGGGAAATGACAAGAGTGGCTAGGGAAAGAGGCTGACTAGTATCCACAGAATGAATAATCTTATCCACTTGATTATTAAAATCTTCCTCTGCTGAAGTCACCCTTTGGTGAGCATTCATGAAAGTAAAACGACAACCTACACGATGGGAGAAAATATTTGGAAACCACATATCTGATAAGGATTTAATATCCAAATATATGAAGAAATCCTTCAGCTCAACAACAAAAAGACAAACAACTCAACTAAATAATGGACAAAAGACTTGAAAATACATTTCTCTAAAGAAGATATATACAAACAACTAAAAAACACATGAAAAGATGCTCAACATCATTAGCCATTAGGGAAATGCAAATCAAAACTGCAGTGAGATACCATTTCACACCTACTGGAATAGCTACTATTTTTGTTTTAAAAATTGGAATAAGCAAACTGTTTAAAAACAAAAAATACAATGTTGAAGAGGATGTGGAAAAATAGAATCATTCATTCATTGTTGGTGGGAATGTAAATTGGTGTAGCCACTGTGAATGACAGCTTGACTTTTCCTCAGAAAGCTAAGTTTAGAATTACCATATAAACTGGCAATCCCACTTCTAGGTAGCTACAAAAGAATTGAAAGCAGGGGCTCAAACAGATATTTGCAAATAGATGTTCACAATGGTATTATTCACAATCGCCAAAAGTTGGAAACAACCCAAGTGCCATCAAATGATGAATGGATAAACAAAATGTGGTATATATCCACAATGGAATTTTACTGAGCTCTAAAACTGAATGACATTCTAATATATGGGACACCATGGATAAACTTTGGAGACACCATATTGAGGGAAATACGTCAGACACAAAAGGATAAATATTGTATGATCTCACTGATATGAAATAATTAGAATAAGCAAACTTAGAGTCAGTATCTATAAATGTAGTTTACCAGGAGGTGGGGTGGAGCTAGGGAAAATGAAATTAAAGCTTAAAATGTCGACTTTCTATTTCGAACAATGGAAAAGTTTTGGTACTGGATCATGATGATGGTAGCAGAGCATTGTGAATGTAATTAACATCACTGAATTGTATATTTGAATGTGGTTAAAAGGGGGAAATTTTAGCTTGTATATGTTACTTAGGATAAAAATTTTTAAAAGTCCAGGGAGCTACATGACACAAACAGTGAACCCTAAGTTAAACCATGGACTGTAGTTAATGGTACAATTATAAAAATGTGCTTACATCAACCATAACAAATGTACCACACTAATGCATAGTATTAAAAATAGGGTGGTTTATGGGAACACTCCATTATATACATGAATTTTCTGTAAACTTGCAATTTCTCTAATTCAAAAAAAGAAGAATGGAAGCCAAAATTCTCGTTCCATGAGGTCAAAAAGCCCCTGCCTATATAGCATGGCTCTATTCTGAAAAATATCCCATGGGAATAGTCTGAGTGAAATCATATCTCATGAAATAAGCACCAGTCAAGAAATTTCTGCAAATTATTTAGCAGAATTATTGGTTTGGATGGAGCTGTTGTACTTGTCAAATTAGATGCAAAGAATTAATGATGAATTGCATGTGTTCACTTAAAAAAAGAACAATTTTACCATTAATAAGGAAAGGAAAACTGATTTGAGAGCTTTTGGCTAAAGGCTGATGAAGAAGAATTTTTTGTTTTATAGGAAGTAGAATCTTAGTGCCTCTTAATTTATTCCACCAAATCAAGGTCAGAACAAAAATTCTAGAGTAATATGGATTATATAGGCCTTAGGAGCAAAAGGAGTCACTTCAGTGAGGTTGAGCTCTGAAATGGTGCTTTCTGGCAGGACTTTTTGCAAGCCAAAATGGAAATTTGATTGCTCATTAGAGTACTGACCAGTTTTCTCCCTCAGTGAATCAGGGAAATGATCACCCTGGCCAAATATCAGGAGTGAGTCATTTACCTACATTATTTATCCTTATGTAATTCCAACTTGTCAACTACTGTGATTGAATCAGGACTGGTGAGAGGGGTGGAGGTGGGGGTAGCTCACTCTATGTTCATATGAGCAAGGGAAAAATTTCAGTTAATCATGAGTTGTATAGAGGCCACAGACAAATGTTAACCCTCATTGCTCCTTTTGTTTTCTTTTTATCCCACTCTTTGATTAGGAAGAAAGTAAGATTCAAAGCTTTGAATGTAATAACTTGACATATTAAACACCCAAATCCCTTACTCTAAATGATATTATTTATCAGAAGCTCACCACATTGCGATCTTTTCTTTGGGATTCACCTGGTCACTTTCCAGTAGAGACTAACAGAGCTAGAAAAATTCAATCCTAGCCTTCCTTTGTGCTTAAAGAGTATCTACAAAACTGTGAGTCTATGAGCTGTCTGTCCAGAATCATTTATTCTTTGATGGGCCATAATGATCAATATGATGGTTAATTTCATGTGTCAATTTATCTGGATTACGGTGTCCAGTTGTTTGGAAAACCAAGCACAGGCTTCTTTGTTACTGTGAGGTTATTGCATACATGGGTTTCCTTCTACAGCCAGTTGATTGCATCTACTGCTGATTGCATCTACAATCAACAAAAGAGATTACCCTGAGTAATAAGGGGTGTATCCTCATCCATAAGTTGGAGGTCTTACAGCCAGAACTGAGGATTTCAGAAGTCCAAAAGAAAAAATCCTGTCTTTACTTTTCAGCCAGATTCTCCTGGGGAATTAAATCTTATCATTATCAAAGTTTCCAACTTATATCCTGCACTCTGTAATTCAGACTTCCCAATCCCTATGGTCAGATGAGTCCATTCCTATAATAAATATACTTTCAGTTCTGTTTCTCTGGAGAACACTGACTAAAACAAGGAACAGAACTCTGTGAGCATTACCATGTGCTATCCCTGGGGAAAGTTGGACATTAGTGTGTGAGTATGTGCATGTGTGTGTGTGTGTGTGTTGGGGAAGGGGAATTATGTAGACTGAGGTTTTATTCTTGTCTCTGGATAGACCTAGCATGGCAATTTTCAGCCTATAGTGATCATCCCAACAACATAAGCAGGATAAAAAGTGAATTCCTGGGCCCCACAACAAAGATCCTGCTTCAGTAGTTCTAAGATAGGGCCTGAGAATAACTGCCTTTTCTACCTATCAGCATGAGATTATCTTAATGCAGTTGTTCTATACAATTTAGTTAGAAACAATAGCCATGGAAGTGTCATTTCTCATGGTGGTGTAGGAGATTGCACATTATGGGAGCAAGAGTTTCTGAACAACAAAGTGTCTACCCTAGTTTGAGAGTGATGATGGGGCAATAGCATAGATTACCCATCCCCTAGATTCTGCTTCATACTTTTAAGGATAAGATACATAAAATTTTATACTTCTTGACATTTGTGGAAACAAGTTTAGAAGTCATTGAATCTGCATTTCCTCAACAGCTTGGTAATTCTTTCTAGGTCATCCATTGATAGGTGAGCAGAAAGCTTCAGCTTGAATGCTGCTAACAGTGAGATAAAGCTTCATGAGTAGGGTGCTTCCTTTCACATTACGCTATTTTCTTGTAATCATTGACTCACTAACTTGCCAGACATATACTGTGTCTCAAGCATTAGGGTAGAAGACATAAGGACAAATAAAACAATTCTTACTCTTACGGAATTGATCACTTACATAACACATATAAACTAAAATATAATGCTTGTAATCAAAATTTCAAATGTCCCAATTCTTTTTAAATAGTGGAAATATTGAATTAAGTAGTAAAATATCTATTAATAGCAAGGCCTGAGTTTACTACTTCTTGGATAAGGTATTTAATTCCTGTGGTGGTTTGGAGCTATATGCATCCCAGAAAGAAAAACATGTTCTTAAATTTAATCCATTCCTGGTATGTGAACCCACTGTAAGAAGGACCTTTTGATAAGCTTATTTCATTTAAGGTGTGGCCCAGGATGGGTTTTAATTCTGTTACTGGAGTCCTTTATAAGCAGGATGAAACTCAGACAGATGGAGAGAAAACCACAGGAAGCCGGAAGCCGAAGGTCATCAGAACCTGGAACCCAGAAGAGAAGAGAGAGGCCAAGAGAGGCTGCCACATGCAATGCTATGTGACAGAGAAGCCAAGGACCAAGGACCACCTGCAGCCAGCCCCAGAATGCCAGTCTTCAGGAAGAAAGTGTTGTCTTAATGATGCCTTCATTTGGATTTTGTTTTAACTTCAAAACCATGGGCTAATAGAGTCCCATTGGTTAAGTCAATCCATTTGCTTGAACAACCAAGAAATCTAAGATACTTCTCTAAATTGGAAAATGGGGATTATCATGGTCCCGAACACACAAGATGAGGATTGACCAAGATAAGGCCTGCAAAGCATTTGTACAATGTCTGGAATATAATGAGTGCTTCATAAATAACCATTAAAAATTCCTGAGCAAATTGTAATATTCAACTGTTATGGGAATGAAAGAAATTAATTTATTGAGCGTTTACTACATTCCATGCATTGTACAAAACATTTCACATGTGAAACACAATCAAACAAGAGATACAATTTATGCTGCTCTCTAAAAGACTTTAAAAATAATAAGACTTACTTCTTCTACGTATAGATGGTACTGAAATCTATTAAGCTTCCTGACAGATTTTAATGAACATATGAAACATATTGAAGGTTGCTTAACCTACCATAAATATTTTATCAAACAGAATAAAATGGTGATGTCCTCAAATCCATTTTTACAACATTAATTCAAACATGTTGGTATAACAACCAAAGAGGTACCATCCTTCAGCTGGGATTGAGTGTTGTCTTTCCCAGAAATAGAGTAACTTTGCTCTAAACCATTTCCTTCTTCAGATATGACTTGTAGTCAAAATATCACAATTTCCTGTGTGCAGTGAAAGTAGATTATGGAACTATGGAACCAAATGATGCTAACTGTGCTAAAAAATTCCAACCTACACTTTCAACATTAGAGAAACCATCTGCTTGTTAATTTAAATTCCCAGCCAGAGACCTACTCCCTACCTAATAAATATTAATTAGAGCCTGCCAGACTCAAAGAAGGAATCATCTTCATGTTTGCACTTTGGTTACTTGATTCATAACCCAAAGAAAATCCCCTGATTCTGTGTATTATTATATCACTCATAGCTCTACATTCATCCATGTAATCATTTAATCATTCATATCATATATCTGTCCAACAAATAATACCAATCACTGATTATATCCAAAGCAGTGTGCTGTGTGATACTGAAAAATGGAGAGCCTTCTCAGATAGCAGCATTCATTATGTTCCATAAACAGCAAAATTGTCTGATACTCATCTCCATGTATGATGCAATTCTTTTTCTCTAAAAGGTGAAAGAAAACCACATAAAGCAGCTCAGACAAAGACACGTCTCTCAGCTCCCTGTGAGTCTACCTTTCATTCAGTGCATGAGACCTTCTACCATCTGTTTAATGGCAAATTACTCAGAAGAAAACTGTGGGAAATGTTTCAACTTCTCGTTCATTAGTATATTCAACAAATAATTATTGAGTGTTCTCAATAGGCTAATCTCTTTACTAGGCACTGGATAGACAGTGATAAACAAAGGAGACATGATCATTCAATTCTTAGGGTTAATTGCCTGTTAGAAGGACAGGCAGAAAATAAATAAGAACATAAGTAAATAAATGGAAGTGTTTTGATAAGTATTCTGAGGGAAACAAACAGGATGTTGCGATAGAGAACAGCTAATTTATGTTAGCTAGACTGGTCAGGAAAGGCCTCTCTCAGAAAGTGACACTTAAACTTAGACTTTAAAAATGGAAAGAAGGTAGCATGGTGAGGGGGAGAGAGAAAGAGCGATGTGAAGGTATAGATGAAGTTGTGTGTCATGGGGACAGGATAGAGTGAGAATGTAAGACTGAATGGAAAATTAATGATCTCTGGAGTTTATTGTAATGTATCCCTCTCTAAACATGCTCAGATTCATTTATAATTGTTCAACTTACCATAAAATTTTCCCAACAACTAAGGATATTGACAAGTTAATTAAAAAAGGATCAAAGGCTTTGACGATATTGGGGCTTCAATACTCATCTCAGTGTCATCAGTCCAATTAGAGATTGTCTCTTCTAGTTGACAACCTGAGGTAGAATAAAATGATGCCTTGGTTTAGAATTTTCTTTATAAATCTCTACTGAGGCATTATTCTTGGCTTCACTTCAGAGGGGAGCATTACTCTTTTTCCATCAAGGAAGCCGGTGTAAATAGAACTCTATCCTGAAGCAGCAAATCAGAGAGTTTAAGTTTGATTGTATTTTAGACCTCTCACCACTGACTTCACCCAAAGCCCTTAGCGTTCTTTATTAACCAGCATCCTGCTCTCTGGGTCAATAACCTCCTGTGGAGCACATAATGGCTGGTACCACTCTCTCTACCTATTTGCTACATAGTTGTCTCTAATTACTTCAAGCTTGGTGTTCAGTCCCTGCCTTTTCCTCCAGAAAATGGATTCCTTTAAACTAACAGAGCTGGCAGTTACTCTGACTGTGCAACCCTGCCCATTATTCCAATGACTGGATTTGGGTTTATAGTTATAGTTCAGTGATAGCACCGACCAACTTTTTGGTTCTCTTCATGGAGCTATGAAATTAATCCAGGAGGTTCTTCTGCATTATAGTCTGATGGATTTGTGCTTACATATATTTGGCATTAAGGAGTCCTCCTTGGCTGAAATGCCATCTTCTGCATATCTAAATCCCAACCATCCTTCCTGTAAAGTTTTCTGGAACACTCCAGCTCATGGTGTTATTTCCAAACCTTGAATGTCTATAGCTCTTATTAGCACTGAAACTCACTTGGTAGTGATAATACCATGTATTAGTAGACTATTTTTTACATGACTCCTAATTAAACAAAACCAAATAATTTAAGAATATATCCCCACTAAGCCTTGCTCAGGTCTACCCTCATAACATTTATATAAAAATTATGCATATTCTATAACTAAGCTGTCTTGTAGAATTCACTGCCACAGAGTCAGCTCCATGTGGAATAAAGAGCATGGAGTTTAGAGTTAGAATACCTGAGCCTTGAAAACAACAGCTGTGCTCATTAGGTAAACCATCTTGAGGACAATGCCTAGCTGTACGCTGGTATGCTTCTGAAATCCTTTCTAAGTTGGGGAGACTATCCAATTCTAAGAGTCCAGGTGGGAAACAGAAAACTGCTTCCTATTGGAAAGCTGGATAGGAACAAATGCTCTATCCGTCCTCACTCCTGTCCAAAAGCTAGGGCATGTATTATTGCATGTACTCCTCCAATACCTTGAAACTTCAGTGAGTGTCACCAAGATGCAGAACCAGTTAATTTATTGTATAGTCATCTGGGGGTGATTGTCCAGAGCTGGGGAGCATTGTTCTAGTTTGTTAATGCTGCCAGAATGCAAAACACCAGAAACGTATTGGCTTTTATAAAGGGGTTTTATTTGGTTACACAGTTACAGTCTTAATTAAGGCCAGAAAGTGTCCAAGGTAATGCATAAACAATCAGGTACTGTCACTGGAGGATGGCCAATGGTGTCTGGAAGACCTCTGTTAGCTGGGAAGGCACGTGGCTGGCATCTGCTCCAAAGTTCTGGTATCAAAATGGCTTTCTCCCAGGACGTTCCTCTCTAGGCCACAGCTCCTCTTCAAAATGTCACTCTCAGTTGTTCTTGGGGCATTTGTCCTCTCTTAGCTTCTCCAGAGCAAGAGTCTGCTTTCAATGGCCATCTTCAAACTGTCTCTCATCTGCAGCTTCTCTCTCAACCCCTGTGCATTCTTCAACGTGTCCCTCTTGGCTGTAGCAAGCTTGCTCCTTCTGTCTGAGCTTATATAGTGCTCCAGTAATTTAATTCAGACCCACCCTGAATGGATGTGGTAACATCTCCATGGAAATTATTCAACCAAAGTTCTTGTCCACAGTTGACTGAATCACATCTCCATGGAAACACCCAAAAGATTCCAAAATCTAATCAACACTAATATGTATGTCCACACAAGATTGCATCAATGATAATGGTGTTTTGGGGTACATAATACATCGAACTGCCACAAGCATGATTGTTGAGCAAAGTGTTTCTGCTTATCATTCCTGTGGGGTGACCTTCCTACGGTTTCTCCCTCTAAATTCCCTTGGTTCCTGTCCATTTTCTGAGGTTACTGCCCCAGCTTTCTTGCCAATTCCTTTAAGGTATCTAGTAGGGAAACTGTAACATGGCAACAAATCAATAGTTCATAGAAATTTTAAATAATGTTTAATTTTTTAAAAAATTATTATTTGCCATTTTCTATGCCTTCATTCAAAATAACTAATCTCTAAGCATCAATTTCTGGAGTCCTCAGATAAATTACATTTTTAAATAGCTTAATCATTTCCTTTAAATACATCAACTGGCTTTGCTCACACTTGGCTCAAGCCAGCTTGTTTTGTGGTAGCTGCTATGCTGCCATTGCTATGGCCCCTTCTGTATACAGCTCCCTAGCACAGTGGGGCCAAGGAGCCTCACTTTCATGGCATTGCTATTGGTGTCCTGTCTGCAAATGTTCATTACCACTTAGAAGCGATACTAATGCAATGGTTTGACCTGGGCTACTTGACTGCTGTAGGCAACCCATATCAAACCCTTCAGCTGAAAATCGATTAGCCATCTCTCCTCTGAACATTCATGACACTATTGCTATAACACTCACGTTTCATGGAGCACCTCTTGCTTTGCCTTTTAGTTATTGTACGTGCATTTTAAAAATATCTTTTGACTGAACTGTAACTTCCTTTAAGATGGGGATTATGACTGTATTGAGTTGGAATGCATACAATGCCTAATATATGTGGATTGAATGAGTAAATTAATGATTACTTCTGAATTACTGGAATTCGAAATTGAAGTATCCCTGGAATGTTCAATGTATTTTCTAATTCCTCCCCCTTAACTTATTGTTATATTGTCTAGAAATCTAGGTATGTGTCTCCATGAAACTAACAAATTAGAAAATTTAAATAAAACTGACAAACTCTCAGAAAAATGTAACATGTGAAAGTTGAATCAAGAAAAGACAGAATGTCTGAATACTTCTTTAACTATTAAAAATACTTTCCATGAAAGACAAAAAAAACACACCCAGATGACTTTTTCAGTAAATTCTGTCATCATATTTTGTAGATGATAAGATTGTCCAGATAGATAGGAATATATACTATAAAAAATAGAAAATAATAAAATAGTTCAGAATAGTGGTTGACTATGAAGTCAATATGCAAAAATGTAATATGTCAACAACAAATACATAGAAAATATAATCTCTGAAGAATAGAATATATGATAACAAAGGCAATTAAAGCACATAAGAAAACCAATAATAACTGTATGTTTGCAGCGAATTCACTGAAAAAACCTTAAGGGCCAAAACAAATGAAGATATATACTATCATCATGGATAGACATGGATTGGCAAGATTGTGTCATTTCTCCCCAAATTACTTCACAAATTTCATGCAATTCCAATAAAAATCCAATCATGGGTTTTTAAAAGTAGCTGGTGTAAGTGCTATATATTAGAGTAAAATTGAAGAATAGCCAGGACACTCTAAAGAATAAAGTTAATATTCTCTCAGCCTGGATTTCTTAGAAAACATATGAGGAATAGTTGATGTGCTAATGCTTCATGAGTGAATGTAGTCCCAGGGAAAAAAGTGTGAGGGCAAATGGAAGTATTTCAGGGAAGAGGGAAAATAAATGCAAGAAAATAAAAAAAATACAGTTAAAATTTGGTAAAAAAAAAAAAAAAAAAGAGGGAATACAAAGGGGCCAAAAGAATACATTGGGTTGATGAAAAATAATGGATTCCAGAAGAGTCCTTTGTGATTTGGAGGAAGGAAAACAAGGGAGTGACATTAGGGGGCATATACTTGAAGGATCTGAGAGCAGGGACATGAATGGACATTTGCACACTGGTGTTTATGGAGACAGAATGCATGATTTGCAACAGGGGGGGTGGCCTAATGGTACATCAACTAACGAACAGAATGGTGAACTGTTGTGTGTGCACACAATGGAATACTGAGCTACTGTGAGGAGTGAAGCTGTGAGACACACAATGAGGTGAATGGATCCTGTAGACAGCAGTTTGAGTGAACTATGCCAGAAACAAAGGCAAACACTATAATGCCTCACCAATGTGGACTAACTACAATGTGTAAACTCAGAATTGAATCTTAGAGCACAACTTATCAGGGAAACACTTATTGTAATGGTCCCTAGATTGCAAGCTCTTACAGCAGTCACATCTATTCCTGATTTTTAATGGCTATCTCCAGATTCCGAGATGCTGATCCCTTTGTGTATGATCTGATCGATCCCCGGAACTTTGGGTATCTGTGCGACACCTGAAACTCAGAGCTAAAACTCAGCAGATATGAATGTCAGTATTAGTACATATAGCAACTGTTAAAAAAAAAAAAAAAAAAAGCTGAAAAAGAAATCCAGATATGAATGAAGCAGATGTGGTTAGGACTAGGGCAAATCGGGCCAAAGGGTAAAAGACAATACTGACTGTGTTTCAAAACTTCAAATTCCATGTAAGACCAAGGGAAGAATGTTTAGTTGGTGCAGGATCTATATTTCCTAAACAGTTTAACTCGTGGAGTTTGTTCAAATACCATAATTACGTGGAACTTTTAATAGGAGGTGAGACCTGGTACGTTTGCGTAGGTTAGTGTGAAATAGCAACACATCCTGAAATAATTTGGACAGAGAATAAAAATACATATGCAGGGCCCCCCTAAGGAGGTGGGGGAAAACACAGAAGTGTTGGGCTTCCTCACCTGGATTGTTGGTGATACTCTCACAAGCATTGAGTACTGGTGGTTTGCTATGCTGAGCCCCCTATCTCCAGACTTGCCCTTATGAAGCCAGTTACTACAAAGGAGAGGTTAACCTGCTTATAATTGTGCCTAAGAGTCTCCCCTTGAATACCTCTTTGTTGCTCAGATATGGCCCTCTCTCTCTCTAACTAAGCCACCTCAGCAGGTGAACTCACTGCCCTCCCCCTACGTGGGACCTGATTCCCAAGGGTATAAATCTCTCTGATGACATGGGATATGACTTCCAGGGATGAATATGGATCCGATATCATGGGATTGAGAACATCTTCTTGACCAAAACGGGGATGCAAAATGAAACAAAATAACTTTCAGTGGCTGAGAGATTCCAAATGGAGTCGAGAGGTCACTCTGGTGGGCATTCTTATGCACTATATAAATAACCCTTTTTAGGTTTTAATGCATTGGAATAGCTAGAAGTAAATACCTGAAACTATCAGAGTGCAACCCAGTAGCCTTGTCTTTTGAAAACAATTGTATAACTATGTAGCTTACAAGGGGTGACAGTGTGATTGTGAAGGACTTGTGGATCACACTCCCTTTATCCAGTGTATGGATGGATAAGTAGAAAAACGGGGACAAAAAACTAAATGAAAAGTACGGGGGGGTGGGTTATGATTTGGGTGTTCTTTTTTTACTTTTATTTTTTCTTATTTTCACTTTTTTCTGGTACAAGAAAAGTGTTCAGAAAATAGATTGGGTGATGAATGCACAACTATATGATGGTACTGTGAATAATTGATTGTACACTTTGGATGATTGTATGATATGTGACTATATCTAAATAAAATCGAATTTTAAAAAATTACCATATAAACAGAAAAAAAAAAAACAAGGGAATGACAGATTCTGGATAGTTTTAATGCCTCGGAAAGATGCAAGTTGGTATATGGAAGTAGCACACAAGTAGGAACACGTGAATACAGCTAGTTGTAACAATCTAGTTCTAAAGATAAGTGGTGTCTATATGGTCTTCATGGGCTTTGAAACATCCTAATATATATATTATTATATATGCATAACATATTCTATTATAAAAACAACTAAAAATAATCCTAGCTTTTCTGGGAAACACTGCAGTGGAAGTCTCATGAGATATGAGGTGGCATCTAAGTTGTGTCTTCTTATTCCTCTCTGCCCTACTCCCAGATTGCTCAGGAACGTCTGCAAAAGTGGACCCACACTTTGAAAAGCACTAAAAATAAAGAAAAATAAATGAAGAGGGATCACTATGATTCCACAGGCATTAAAAGGAAAAAAAATGAATATTGTGAACAACTCTATGCCCACAAATTTGATAACTTAGATGAAATGGATGAATTCCTTAAAGGCACAATTTATGAAAATTTACACAAGGATAAATAGATAATTTATTAACTATTAGGTAATAGAATATGTCTATATGTTTTAAAGAAATTAACTTGACTAGTAGCCTTCCAAACAGAAAGCACCAGGCACGGATAGTTTCACTGGCAAATTCTGCCAAACATTTAAAGAAGAAATGAAAACAATTCTCTACAATCTCTTCCAAAAAATAGAAGCAGAAGGAACACCTTCATCTGAATTGAGTCGGTAACTTGGGAAATCTAAATAATGCAATTCTGTGCCTCCTCCTGTATTCCCTGCCCCACTCTCCCCCACCTCACACACATTAAACCACCAACTCCTCTCATTTATAACTACATCCTATCTTTTGAATCTGTCAATTTTTCTCCATCCTCACTGCTATTACCTAGATAAGGCAACTATCATATTTATCTCCATAGATTATTGCAACTTAACTGCTTCCAATCATCCTCTGCTCTCCAAGTACTTCCTTCATGCAGTATAGCAGGTGTCATTTACCCAAAATACAAATAAGTCATGTTGCTGTCCTATTGGCAAGGTTCTCCATTGGCCTCAGTACAAATGCAGTTTCCTCAAAGCATGCTATGCATCCTTGCTAAAATATCTGGCCCTTTTCACATCCTCAGACATCATCCATCAGTATTACTGTTTTATTACTGTCCACGTTTTCTAAGTTTCTGTATATCCTCCATGTTCTCTATAGCTTGCTAACATTGCACATGCCTAGAATGCCCTTCTACAAATTCCTGACTTAGATCACAGCTCAAATGGTAGATGACCTCATAATGGCAGCCTTGCATGACACGTCTAGAGTGATTACATACCTCTCCTACATGCTGCCGTGCATCCTGCACTTGTTCTCATCACATGCTTGATGCTGGATTAGACCTTTATAAGCCCAAGCACTAAAAATCTTGGGCTCCCATCCTAACCCAGCATGTGTACTTCAAAATGAAAATGATGCTGAACCATAGAGTAAGGGTACAGAAATCTAACAGACTGCTGGCTTTTTCCAGTATGGCTATGTGTTTTTTCTATTGAAAAATTAGCTACACAAATGAAAAAAAATAATTGTGTCTCTGCATTTCTGTGACTCTAATGAAAACTGGTCTTTTTATTAAGTAATTCACTACTGCATGTATTTACTGTGATGTTTCCAAATTGCCTGTCTTATATCTCTCTACTTTGAGGATATGGATTATGCATTGTTAATGATTAGATCATCAGTACGTACCCTAGAATAGCTGCTCCATAAGCATTTGTTAAGGAAAGGAAGGAATAAATGAACAAATGAATGGCTGCAGACTGTCATTCTTCTTGCTGTGCTAATTACAAAAGTGGCCTCTCAGCTTTTAAAACTCAGCCTTATCCTTCTTAACTATATTCTTCATTTATTGGAACTGAGCCACCAAGCTAAATGAGTAGACAATTATTTCATGACTGCTTTTTAAACAATCTTGAGATAGAAGTCTCTCAAATGGCATTTGTTTCAGCCATTAGTTCAAAATGATTTCTAGTTCTCATAATTAACAAGAAGTCATTGGTGATGGAAAACATCAGACAACAAACACAGCTCACATTTTCAAACATTTTATTTTCTAATAGACAATCTAGAGGCATTATTTTGTATTTATGAAAAAACAAATTAGTTATCTACTGCTGCATAACAAGTTGTCCCAAATTTAGAAGCTTAAAGCAACAAACCTTTTTTTTTTTTTTTTTTTTTTTTTAATCTCAGTTTCTGTGAGTCAGGAATCCTCTGGCTCAGGTCTCTCAGGAGGCAGAAATCTTGATGT